>NC_090985.1:79046069-89046069 GCF_041146395.1 Eulemur rufifrons | reverse complement strand
AAAGACTCAAATAAGCTCAACCAGAAATGAAAAAGGAGATATTACAACCGATACCACAGAAATACAAAATATCATCCATGAATACAACAAAAACCTCTACTCTCACAAACTTGAAAACATAGAGAAAATGGATAAGTTCCTGGAAACACACAACCATCCAAGCCTGAATCAGGAAGAAATAGAAATCCTCAACAGATGAATAAAGAGCAGTGAGATTGAAGCAGTATTAAAAAATCTCCCAACAAAAAAGCCCTGGACCAGACAGATGCACAGCCAAATTCTACTAGACCTGCAAAGAAGAGCTGGTACATATCACACAGAAATTATTCCACAGCATCAAGGAGAAAATCCTCCCCAGCTCATTCTATGAAGCCTGTATCACCTTGATACCAAAGGCAGGAAAGGATCTAACAAAAAAAGAAAACAACAGACCATTATCCCTAATGAACATAGATGCAAATATCCTCAGCAAAATACTAGCAAACAGAATTCAACAACACATCAAAAGAGATAATTCACCATGATAAGTGGGTTTTACCCTATGGTGATGCAAGGATGGTTTAACATACAAATCAATAAATGTGATTCCCCACATAAACAGAAGCAAAAACAAAGACCATATGATCATCTTAAGCATGATACAAGGTATCTATGTAACAAAAGCATTTGTACCCCCTTAATATTTTGAAATAAAAAAAATTTTAAAGAATTTATTTAAAATAACAAGAAAGCTTTAAATGTCAATGTAATAATAATGCAACATTAACAATCAAAGAATATAAGACCTACCTTAAAACTTTATTTATTGAGCAATATACTTAAGAATAAATCTGATAAAAGTTTTAAAGTACCATAACTAGGTATTTATACAATGTTTCTGAAAGAGGTTAAAAAGTCCTAAATCATTGGAAATATATTATATATTCACTAGTAAGAAGATTTAACTTCATAAGAATATCAGTTTTTCACAATTATTCTATTAACATAATCCAATTCCTTTCAAATTAATAAAGAATTTTCATCAACCCTAGAAAACTGGGTTTACACATTTTTAATGATGATCAGTGGTTCAAATAACCAATACTTTCTATCTGTTTTTCAGGTGCTATTACACTGTGATGCAGTAAAGCTAGACCCGATTATAAATAAAAAATATAATAGCATTCGATATATTATTCTATAGTTTCAAGCAGTTGAAGGGAAAGGAGTATATTGGTAAGAATATTGTGGTTTGTGAGCTTTAAATTATATGCTTGAAATTATAGTTTAAACTTATTTTGATCATATCTTTTAAATCTGATTGCATTCATAATGAAAAATCAAAATTGGCATACATATAAGTGTTTGTGATGGTTGTTTACTTGATTAAATTCTTCAAAATTAAAAAAATAAAAGAAAAAAGGATCTCAAATCCCAGAGTCCCCACTTGAAGAGAGACTCCCATGGAAGCGGCATAACTAGCAACATCCACATTGGACCAGGCATGAGTGAGAAGTGAAGTTTTGTTTGTTAAACCACTGGTGTTTTAGAGTCATCCATTATCATTCCTAGTAACATATTACCATCACTAATAATATGTTTTTATTTCTAAAATCAGACATTTAAAGCAAACATGCAGTTATTAGAGTAAATGGGTATGACAGACTACACAAAGACCAGAGTGAAGGTGCAGAGAAGGAAACAAAAGTTTCAGTTGGAAGAATACATACGCAAAGTGGAAAATGAGAGAGAAATATGACCAGTTGGTCAGATGACTAGAGTGAAGAGTTAGGCAAGGGTCTATTTTTACGTATAACAGAGAAGTCAAATCAGATAAGAAAATTTTCTTTAGAGGGCATTGGATTTAGGAACCAGGATGTCATAACCGCCTCTAGGGAAAGCAATTTCCATTGAGTGTTGGAACAGTAAATCCATCTATAGTGGATTAAGGACTGAACGGGAGCTGAGGTAGAGGAAAAAAATGTAAAATTGTCTCCAAAATAAATGCTCTTTCATTGTCTAAAGCAACAGCAGTTTTGAAGTATATTAGACAAAAGTTTGAGTCTCTTTTACTTAAAAACTGTAAATTGAACTCCAGTTACTCAAGTTAAAAAAAATGGAAATTGTACCTAATGGAATTATGATGTGGAATAAATGAGAGAGTATCTATAAAACTAGCCCACTATCTGGCACATTGTATTTCCTTTTTTTTTTTTTTTTTTTGAGACAGAGTCTCGCTCTGTTGTCCGGGCTAGAGTGCCGTGGCATCAGCCTAGCTCACAGCAACCTCAAACTCCTGGGCTCAAGCAATCCTCCTGCCTCAGCCTCCCGAGTAGCTGGGACTACAGGCATGTGCCACCATGTCCGGCTAATTTATTCTATATATATTTTTAGTTGGCCAGATAATTTCTTTCTATTTTTAGTAGAGAAGGGGTCTTGCTCTTGCTCAGGCTGGTCTCGAACTCCTGACCTTGAGCTATCCACCCGCCTCGGCCTCCCAGAGTGCTAGGATTACAGGTGTGAGCCACAGCGCTCGGCCTGTATTTCCTTGATGATAATTAGTTTTCTTTTTCCCTCACTTAACTAAGGATATTTTCAAGATAAGTATCAAATATATTCCCAGTGTCTATGAAAAACTATCTTTTTTCTATATATTATTTTACATTTCATACCTGTATTTTATCTGTAAATCTATCTCTAGATCTATATTCTCACAGTTTTCTTCGTTTTATATATTTTCACTCTTATTTGATTGTACGCTGATATTATTCCCATTTCTTTCTTTTTTTTGATTGAAACATTATTGCTCAGGTTTTCTAAATTCTTTGCAATCCCTGTAGTGAGAGTAGGTAGACATTCCTTCTTCCTACAACAGGCAGCACCTGTTTTTGCCTTGTATTTGAGGGTAAGAGCTGTCTTTCCTGACATCTAAGACAAGTCTCTCCACAAGGGCTTTGTACCATGCTCTCTCATTTTCTCAGGGAACTGTTCTACATCTCACATGGCAGCCTTTCTGTAGCAGTTCCAGTAGCATTTAAGTATCCTCCAGTCGCTCCCATCCTAAAACAAAACAAAACAAAACAAGACTGTCCCTCATCCTCACATCTTCCTCTAGCGACCCTCTTATAGCTTTCTTTCCTTTTAATGCCAAGTTTTTTCATGTTGTCAACTTTCTGAGAACAAGGACTGTGTCTTTTTCACCTTTGTATCACTGATGCATGGCACAGTGCTCAAGAATATTGAAGATGCCCAATAAGTGAGCATAGCATTAAATTTAATTTCCTCACTATTATTTTAATATTCATATTAGGGTAAAATAAAAATATTGCAAAGAAAGACAAATGAAAGAGAAAAAATAATTTTAAATAAAAACTTACAGTAAGTTAAAAAATAACTAAGATGGAAAAGTAAATAGCTGGTATAGATTGCATAACACAGTATAAAAATTGCAAGGATTATTTGAGTGACTTGAACATGTTGGAGACAATGGAACTTATGTCACTGTCAGTGGACAAGGATAGCACATTCCTGCTCTATGCCAGATCCTAATATTTTTAAGTGGGTACACTCAAAAAGTCTAAACAGTATATTGTTGTCAATTAACCACTATCAAATATTCCAAAAATATTTTGTTTTACCCAAAACGTGTATTGAATTTTAACATTGCAGTTCCATGTTCATACTGGAAATAATGATTTTTGCTTAAGTTGATTTTAACCCATTTTCAGATTCCATTTGGGAAGCTCAAAGAGCTCTTCTTTCAAAAATCAAACATTAACATATGATTTTAACAACATGGAGTTAAGAGTTTGGAACCAAAATAATGCATATTCTAACTAAAGTTCACAGTTTTAGGTATCAAAGGAAATCATAATATGCATAATGCACAATGAGCAACATTTGCAAACTACACATACAGTGTGGGTACATCTGCTATAATATTTAATTTGAATACTATCTTTGTCTTATGCACTCAGCCTGTAAATAGTACCAGCTTTTTCAGTCCCCCAAAATAACAAAATATTTAAGACGCTTTATTTTAAATCCATAATCAACAAAGCTCCAAAACCAAAAATCATAGGAAAAGGGAATGGTGTGAGCTAAAGTTAAAATACTTAATTTTATTCTTTTATTTAAAAATTAATTTATTGCTCCCATAAAATAACACATATCTATTTTATGAAATCCAGGGCAAAAAAATAAGATTTCAAATTCAATCATCTAGAAATTATTAGAATTAATCATAAGTGAATATCAGCCTAGATACCTCTGCATGCACAAATGCAAATAGACAATTAGAGACAAATGACTATAAAATAGGAATTATTCTATTTATCATTATTTTTTTAAAAATTATTTTATTTTTATTTAACAACAAAACAGAACTGAAATATAATTTTAGATAAACGTTTCTCTACCACCAAAATTAATAAAAATCACAAAGAAAAAAATTTAGTGGTTGGAATTATTATGGCTATTTTTAAAACCACATTTCACTTTTAAATACTACTGATAAAATTATTGAAAGGTAAGGAATTATCACACTTACACTGCCTCTTGCCTTTCATTTTACTGTTTGTTAATTAGTTATAATTTGGGGACCATCATAGTTTACCATATTTACATTCTGTCCTGTTTTAATAATTCCCGTAGACATTTTAGTCTTAGCCTTAAGTCAAAATGAAATCACATTCATCTCAATTCCTTTCACCAGGTCTTTTCCATTCCTGAGTTCTCTATTTTAATTCATTGCATGGCTGGCTGAATCTCAGCCTCAATTATTTTTTCCAGGAAGGACTTGACAATGCTGAGTTTGTTCATGTTTGGGAATGGCTGCCTCTTGCCTTCACACTTAATGGACAGCTTTGATGAGTGTAATATTCTTTGATCACACTTTGTCTCAGAATTAAGCTTATTTTACGCCATTGTCTTTGGGCATTGAACATTGCTATGAAGAAATATGAGGCTAGCATGATCTTCCCCCATATAGATGACATCCAGTTTTTGCTTAAATGCCTTAATAATTTTTTTTTCTGTAAGGTTTGGCAACTTAATTAAGACATGAAACAGGATTATTCATTCTATATTGACCTTCTCTGGACCATGATGGGCTCTTTCACTCTGCAGATTTGATTTTGTTTAATGCAAGAAATTGTTTTTTTTTAATTGATATATTTCAATTATTTCTCTTTTATTTGCTGCATTCTCAAATTCAGAAACACCAATTATTTTTTATATTAGAACTTCTCTTTTCCCCACGTATGAATTTTTCTAAATGCATAAGATTTATGTCTTTTTCCTTTAAATTTTTCTCCCAATTACTAATTTGATTTTCAGCTATGTTTTTATTCCTTGGCACTTCTGATGTTTTTAATATTGCAGTGGTGTTGTCTGGGACTTCAAAAAAGAAATTCTGGGCATTCCAGCATGACGAAGAAAAAGAAGTCTGGATATACAATGGAACCAGGCAGTTACCCCTCACTCCCCAAAATACTGTGACTTTTAAACAAAAATAGTGATGTTTCTAAGAGTATGAATTTATGCTTTCGAATCTATCCCTGCCTCAAGTATCATTTTAATGTCAATTATGATTAGGCATCCTGAACCCAGAGGTATTAAAAAACAAAACCACTCTCCCAACCTTCTGATCTCATGTGCCCTGATTATTATTTGAATGGTACTAATCAATACTTTGTGTAATTATGTTCTGAAATCTTCTATGCTCAATATCCAGTGCTTTCCCCCTAGTAGCCTTCATAAAATCTATTCAAACTGGAGTTTTCAAAAGGATGATTTTACTGCCATGTTTCACAACACTTAAAGAAAATATGTTTAAAAACATAACTATTTTTTTCATCTTTGAAAACAACTTACCTAGGATTACGAGGATATGTTGGAGTTTCTGCAAAAGCTGAGATCTATAGATAGTTCTATTTTCCTTAAGTTTTCTTTTTCTTTGCAAAGAAACATTTGGCCTATGATAAACTGAAATGGGGTAAGTAGGATCTTGAAGTAAAGAGCAATAAAAAGAATGAAACTTGAACAATCAAATATTATACAAAGGAGTAGAAGATATTTAAGGCTGACTATCACTGCAAGGCAGAAAATCATCACCTTAACCTACCTAGGGACATAAAGCATCAAAATGGCTATTCTCTTTCTTTATGGGCGAGAAAAGCCTCGGGCAGATGTTACTCTTCCCAGTCTTCCTTCAAAACTACATTAGCCTATAAGGGAAAACATTACAAATACATAATTAAAAATGTTTATATTAATCAGTGTTTAGGCTGGAATTGGAGTTTTAAGGAGAGGTAAAATATGTTGTAGGGTTTTCATAAAACACACAGTGCAATACCTATTCACTCAGAGATTCTGAAACACCATAGGGAGGAATAATAACCAATGATAACACTCCCCCAAATGATTGTTATTCCTCTCAAGTTGATAATACGAATTTTACAAGTGGAAAACACTCACCATACTCATTTTATAGATTAAGAGACCAAGGATCAGAGACGTTAAAAGACTTGTCTACAGTCATACAATTATTGAGAAAAGTAGAACCAGAATCCAGGGAAAAGTTCATAATAAAATGCAAGAATATTTTAGATTTAGTCATCTATGTGCCTTATTTTCTTTTTTCCCCGGGAACATCATGTCTGTGTCTGTTTCAGAACACGGCCATCCCTCGCTGACTTCACCTGCTGCTCTGGAACACAAAGTGGCAAGTAATGAAGCAATCCGCGTTCCTGCACAGAGTTCACAGAATATAACTGCAAGTATGTTTTTCCCTTTAAGACATAAGACAAAGTGTGTAGTTATTCACAGCCACAAATTAAAGTGAAATAGCCATAAAAATAAGTTGAAACCTGAATGAGTATGAAATTTCAAATGTGTTTACAGATGTGTTAAAAACAAAAATAACAATCAGTGAAAGCGAGAAAGCTAAGATGTATGAAGGCATTCTCCAGCCACCCATAAAAATCTTAAATAATTACAAGGACATGAAGTGTTCAAATTATGTTATGCATTTGAGCAAATGGAAAACCATAAAATCTATTTTTATATTATAAAATGAGATTTTAAGAAGTATCTGTTTGTCTACTTAATGGCCCACTTTGCAATAAGTGCCTTTGTAACCTCCAAATAAATTTACAAGCTTAGCAGCCTATGATTATTTTCTATCTCTTTTCTAAAGTAAACTCTGTATATGCAATTATAAGGGCAGTGGAATGCATAGAGAGTTAAGAATGGGAAATTGTGATAAAAGCAGAGGTGTCTTTCCTTGAAATAAAGAAAAAAGTAAACGTTGCTGCTTTCAATTGCTGGTAGGAAATTTCTTTTATATCTAGTATAATAGCTGCTGCTACTGAAATTATATTGAATTAACTATTAACATCAATAGATATTACGCGTGTGCCCGAGCTAGAACCATGTCTACAGAACCAGGTACTTACCACTAGGTGGCAGTGACACCATCCAGGGTAGTACTGGCCTCAGAATAGCTTCATCTGGATTACACAGCACCTTCTGTTCTCCGTAGTGTTTGGAGCGTCCCAACAATTAAGATATATCATGCAAAATTGTTTTGTTGTTATTAAAAAGCAACTGAACTCAAATAAACGAATAAAGATTAATTAGATATCTATTTCCAAAAGAAATAATATTAGAATCAAGATTTAAAGGAAGATGGTCCTGTAGATGACCATTAAATTGAGTTGAAGGGTACTGCAATTTCAGGAATGTTTAATAGGTTTTTTTCATCACTTACCTTAATTTGAGTTACAAAATTACTCTGACATGCTTCGTAGAGGCAGGAGCTTTGCTGATTCTGCCCCTTCAGATGAGTTTTAAAGTCCCTGCTTACTCTTATCAAGATGAAGCATTACGTTTTATCCTGTCAGTGAGGTCTGAAGCAGTTGCACCTTGCAAGACTATTAATCTTCAAAAATAGACTGAAGAAATTCTTTCTAGAACACCTGCTTTTTCGTTTACCTCCCAGACCCATGGTACAAAACAGTCACCTCTGTTATGAGTCACACTCACTAATAAGCAATGCTTTCTTAGATACATTGCCATTTGTAAGCTTCTGTAATACATTTCTTCTTTTGAAGCTTCTTTTAATATGGAAAATTCTTTTTTTCTACACAATCATCTAAGATACCCTATTAAGTAAGTTAGCAGTTTTCAAATCTCGTCAAGTCTTTCCTTAAAGAAGTTTTGCTCTCTTGTCTTTTATTATCCTTTAAAGTAGACAGAATAGATTGATTTTAAAACTGGTATAGATAACAATCATGTTTTCATACCTTAATTAGCATATCAGGTTCTACAAAAAGTGCCTGTATTCATTAAACACGGAAAAAAAAGATTTCCTCTTCCTCTAGACTGAGATTGTCTGCAACATGTTTATTCTTTATATAGTATCTTTTAAAAATTAAAAAAATAAAACCATACATTTAAAAGGGAAAAAAAAGCTGTAACATCAGTGTTGGTAACTAGAAAATATAGGGAGTTTGATAATGTAAAAGAAAACTCAAAAACAGAAAAACAGTAAAGAGTTGCTCTGAGCTTAAGTAGTATGCAAATGGCATTTTTTTTTAACATGGTAGCATGATCAACACAAATGATATTTCTGGGTCTTGGCACATCAAACTACCCACAGATGAAAGATGACTTAATTGCTTTGACCACAGTCCGAGTCAGAATAGCTCAGTTGGCAAATATAAAAATAGCTTAGTGCTATTTGCATTTGCATTTGAGCAAGGAGTGATTTCATTTCATTTTTAATGCCCAAAGTCTAGGTAACAAAGCAACCCACAGGTAGTGAAACCCACCTTGCAAGCAAGAGATGCAATTCCTGACCGGAATGTCTAAGGGTTGCAGGGGACACATTGATCTTGTCAGCTACATCCGTGTGCATAGGAAATAACACTGTCAGGGAAGCTCCTTCAAATTCAGATCACAATATATCGAGAGTTTATGTCTTTAGAGGTTAAGCAGTTAAGCATTCACAGAGATTTGTTGCCCATGCCATCACCTTTAAATAACCTCCTAAAAATCTTTTAATAATTAATTGTTATTCTGAACGTCTAATGTTACTGTTAATAGCTTAAGTTGCTTCTCATAATTTCACTTAACAATGTGTTTCTAATAAATAATCATAGCAGAATAAAGCTTACTATATTTTAGACTTTACTATGTAGCAGTCCAAATAGAGTAAAAATATATAGAAGAGGAAAAATATGACACAAAGAATAGGAAATTTCTCCAGGCTTGTATTAAATGTGAACCTAAAGCAAGTAATGTTAAAACATGGACTATAGACTCTGCATTTTTTCTAACCAGCTATCTTTGAGATGATGTTACTTTCATATTTTCTAAACTTTGTAATATAAACAGGAAACTTAATTCAGAAAAAAAAAAATCTACCCTAACTGATTATCATAACCAGCATCACAGACATTTAAATCAAAAGTCACCTGAGTTGGAAAAGGTTTAAGTTTTTTCAATAAATTATTTTTTATAATGACTATAAAAGTTATATAGTACACAGAGGCTAGCTGGAGCTAGATACTTTACTGTACCTGAATTGCAGGGAATGCTGTCTGGGATATAAAGCTGACAATCAGACATCTGAGTAGGACTGGAAAAATAGCAATCCCCGAAAGATTAAAGTGTGAATTTTAGTAACCTCGAAGGCAAAAACCATTGTTCCTTCACTTTTGAACCAGGAGCTAGAATGGACAAATTATAACACAAACACACGTAAAAAGATCAAAAGGGTAAAATCACACGCCAAAATCGTTTCGTCAAATCCTGAAAGTGAGAATTCTTACTCCACAAAAATCTGTATTTCCTCTGCTATTTAAAAAACAGTTCTGTGTTCATGCTAAAATATAAACACAAAATGGCTTAATTTACAAGGTAAAATTGAGTTACTCTATTGAAATTCAATAAAGTCACTAGTTTTGCAATAGAATCACCTTGCAACTTTAATGTCATAAATTTTCTTCAAAAATTTAATGACTAGTAAGGAAAGGCAAATGCTTGTGGTTAAGCCAAAAAATATATTGCTCATAAATATCATGATTACTTTAAAACACAGTATTGACCCAAATAACATGAAAGAATATGGTTATAGATAATGAAATTTTGGGGGGAGGGAGAGTGAAATTATGGAGATCGAGTGTTTAAAATTCAGAAACTTATTGTCAATATTTTTAAATAGAGAGGAGAATGAATAATGATGTGAAGGACCTGGGGAAAATCAGAACACTTACACTTAATCTTTTATTCTTAAACTTTTTTAATTGTAAAAAAGCTAAACTGTACACCAAACAGATGGCAAATCTCTGTCACCCATAATATCTCCACTTTTTGTGGAAATATTTAAAGTCATTTATGAAAAATCCCTCCAATCCCAGTTCCCAGAGGGAAGCAGGTTTCAGTAAGTTTCAGATTGTTTTCCACATGTATTCACCCACAAAAATAAAAACGGTTAGGGGTGGTAAATAATTTTTAATGGGTTTATTTGTTTATTGTCTGTTTTACAACAGGTCCTGGGATGGCAGAACTTTTCACCTTTCCTCTGGCCTTTATTGTTTACCATGGCTCCAGGTTAACTTCAAAATAAAGAAACATGACGCCTTTTCTTTTCTCCTGTAGGACTTTCTGAGCTCTGGTTTGCCTTCCTTGACTGTGGCCCTCCTCGAGGCATCCACAACTGTGTCGGGAGGTCTGTTTATGCCCCTGTTTGATCCCCTTCACAAACATGAGATACAGATGTGTGGCCCCTGCATCATCAGCAGATTTGATCATGGCTTCTACCAGAAGATTCTGGGAAAATTGGAATTTTGCACCGGAGGAGTCATGATGCCCTGGCTTCAATACCTTGAACGTTGGAAAAGGACACATACTTTTTGAAAAAAAATACCAAATAAGACCATCTTATAGTATACATTTTGCTTTTCAACTGAATTATGTATCAGAAATGTGTTTCCAGGTCAATGTATATATAGATCTACCACATTTACTTCTTATAACAGATTTTTATAGAACAAAGGCATCATAATTTATTTGTTTCATATTTCCTGTCATTTAAAAAAATCCTTCTACATACATCTGTGTGTACTCGTGCCATTATTTCTGTAGGGTGGATTCTTAGGTGTCAGACTCTAAATCACCTTCCTCAGATTTTTGTACCAATTTTCACTACAACATTTTCATTACAATTCTGCATGGTTTTTTTTTTTTTTTTTTTGGCTTATTTTAAAAATTGTTTTAATTTGTATTTTCTTTTTATTAATGGTTCTGAGCATCCTTTTATATCATTTTTTTGTCATTATTTCTTCTGATAATTGCCTAATTAAATTCTTTTTCTGTTAGATAGCTTCTTGTTTTATAGAAGCTCTTTGTATGTTTGATGTGTTTATTCATCTGCCATTTGTCTTTCAACTTTGTTTTTGTGGTCTTTCTCTTTGAAAAAGAGGAATTTTAATTTTTTGTGTGTGTACTTAAATGAGTCAGCCTTTTTCTGTGTGACTCCTTGGATTTTGTACTCCTTGGGAAAATCTTTCTACTCTAAGTCTATAAAAACTGTCTCTATAAAAATAGTGATGTTATGGTTTCATTCCTTTAAATGTATATCTCAATCTACATAGAACTGATTTAACTTTGATTCTAGTAAAATAATACAACAAACTTTAAGCAGCAATTATCTTCAAGCACTTATGGAATAATGAAACCTGGTGCAATAAATATCTGGGATTTAGAAAGAAAAAATAATTCAGACAAACTTGATTGCCTTTCTTGATAAAAAAAAAAAACTTAACTAAATTAGTGGGTGAGGGAAAGCTAGATGTGTAATAAATTTAGACCTTTGACATACATTGTCTCCATAAATCTTTCATAAAAAATTAATTCAAATTGGCTTCTTCAAGGTGAACACTATCAATTGAATTGAAAACTGCCTGATGGACCATAAACAATGGAAATACTAACAGCATTGATGCATCCAGCCATAGGGAAGAAAGAAACAAATATCATGCTAAGATCAGTGGTAGATCTGCATTCACAAAGCTTTTATATTAATGATCTAGAAGGAAGAAAGAAAAATGATGTAATCATTAACCTAACAAATGACACTAAACTGAAAAGCGTGCTGCGCACATCTGGAAGCGATATAACGGAAGACTGCGGTGAAGGGTGTATCCGAATAAGAAAGTCAACTCCATGGTCATTTCTCTATCCACATACCAGCTACTTCAGTCAGTTCACACTGTGGTGACCACTTCGCAGCAGACTAGAGACAAATTCGCTCAGTTTAAGACAGCAGAAGAGAGCAATCGCTCCACAAGACGGGCAGTTGGGATATTCGTAGCAGGAGAGGGGAGAGGCAGTGGTGGATGTGGGCGCTCAGTGTGGTGACATAAAATGTCAAAACAGCTAAGGCTCCCACTCCTGTGACCCTCAAACAGACCCCAGTGTTGAAAGATGCTCTACAATCTGCCAGTAGCTGAGAGTTGTGATAGAAAAAGTAAATAAATTACAAACCAACCATGATAATGAACTGGTTTAGGTGAAATATACAAAGAAGCATAATAAAATATCATCATTAAATTCACATACCATTTTCATGTTTACAAAATGCTCCCCCATAGTCTCATTTGATTAATTTCCTGAGGTAGTCAGGAAAGCCAAGATTAATAGATCCATTTTCCTCCTAAAACTAAGTAGGATCAAGGAAATTACCAAAAATTACATAGTTATTCTGCAGAGGATCTGCTATTTCTGCTATACCTACTCATACCTTTTAAAGAAATTCACAGAGACGTGCAATCAGGTTTGGAAATATGTAAAAATCATAATTCAAAAATTTCTTTATAATAGAAAAGCAGACTGTATCTTTATGAGACAAATACCACATTCCCCATGAGCGTTGTTCTTAAAAGTAGGGTAAGCAACCCAAGGGAATAAGAATGTCTAAGTATGTGGATTGCAAAACAACCTTCTGGGAAAATCTCAACTTCTCATCCATGAAGGCAGTGGGAGATTTTATTTCAGAAGTACCTAAGGCCCAGCAGGCTCTTAAATCACTTTTGAGATTAGCTTTAATGTCTCCATGCCACCCACTTAGTAATGCCCATTCTCTACGTGGGCGCTGTGCTACAGTTGATAGACAGCCTGGTTTGCCAACATCACTGTGAGCAAATGATGGCGCCTTCAGGTGGTTGCATAAAACATGTTATCAAAGGAATGTCATTTGTATGTTGACACTCTTATTATGATACCTTGCGGTTGTTGATTTCCTTTTTACAATGCTTGCTCACCACTGTGTAAATAGAGCACACACACATGTGTGTATATATATATATATCCCAAGTAACCATATGTATGTGTATATATATGTTTTTACCAAGTAGACAACTCAATCAGTACAGTTTTCAGCCAAATACATTAATAGAAAAGCCAAGTTAAATGTTTCTTAAACATAAGTTAAAACGATTATGTGCAACAATACTGCATTGCTAGAATAGATCAGATGACCTCATCAAAAATGTTTGAGAAGATATCAAACTCATCCATGTTAAATTTCAAAATTTAACTGTGAAAAGCTCTCTAGCTAACCATCTGTTTATCTAGTTCCTCCTATATATAATCAAATTTCTTTCAAGCACGAATTCTTACATTGACAGAGTAAATGAGTCCAAATATTTGGCTTAATAGATTTTCACTTTAATTAATCAAATAAAATTAATCTTTCAACTGAAGTGAAGTTTACATTTGTCTGTTTGATCTACAATATTTTTGAAGGATATTCATAATATTTTGTACACTACAGAAAGCATATCTACTTTTATTTGTATTTCAAAGCAGCTGGCCTGTGTATACAACCATAGATGAGAAATGTTTTTAATAAGGATAGCATCTCTAAGTTTTACGGTATTGCAATCTTATTTATAAAGAGAGAAAGGCTTTCAAAAATACTTACATTTCGGAAAATTTTAATCCACAAAAGTATTAGGTATTTATGATCTATTATGTACACTAAACTTTTGGAAAATAATTTCGCTTCAGATAATATTTCAGGGTCAGAAAGCCTGAATAAGACTGCACGATGAGAAGATTGTTAGATAAAGAAAGTGAAGTGTTATTGAGAAATATGGAGCTCGAGCTATTTATTTATTTTGATTAGTAAAATGCAGTTAGTAACTAGGAGAATTTATGGTTCACTGCATCATCATTTCCCATTATTCTCCTTTCTACCACACATGGTAAACATCTTCCACAAAAAGTAACAAAGAGAACTACTTTTACTGAAAATACTCATACTTGAAAGATAAATATTTTGGTGATTAAGGCACCTGAATATTAATTGAGCTCTTGATTTTTCACTAGTCCACTAATTAAGCACTAAGGTCACAGTATCTTTTGCATAGAATGAGTAGTTCAAATATTGATTTAGAAATTAACCTGTGATTTAACTTTTCCATAAAATTATATATTCATGATAAATTCAAGAATCATATTTTATCATAAATGCTCAGCATAACTATATCCAAATCTATAAAATCTCTGTGCAAATATACAAACTTCTATTTACAAATAATTAGCTTCCGGGATTGTGTCTGACGACTTTTAATGATCATAAATGTACATATCATGTTTTGCAATCATAATCAACCTATCATTGAAATAATTTTTGAGGCATAAAATAAGTGTCTCACATAATTTGAGTACTTCACATTCAGCGTTTGTGTCGTCCCTCGCTATATTCTCTTCCTTGCCAGGAGATGGCGCTGTGGGTTTTAAATCTCGTAGCTAAAACCCAAAGCTGAGCTGAATTTCTGGTTTCCTCAATTCGTGCACAACAGGCAAGCCCTAAAAGTGTTCACTTTTTTGTTCGAACAATTTTAATTTTACAAAATATTTCGAGTGTTTTTCAACATTCTATGAAGATAAGATTCCAGGGGTGAGACGCATGTAACACAAAAAATATGTTCTATCAGCCCCTAGGGAGAAATGAAAGCAGGACTGTGTTCCAGGTAACCGAGGCGGTTATGAATTCTTCATAAAATCTTTTCACTAGTTTTCCTCGAGCTCTACCTGCATGTCCTACATTGTTCTCTGGGGTTTCAGCAGTGATAAGCAGGCGCCAAGTTATTCGCTTGCCGACTGACTGCCTCCCTCTTCTTAAAAGTCGCCAAGGTCGGAGAGAGCACGCGGGAGCCAGGTGAGCCCCTAGCTGTTTGTGCGCGTTGCGCTGAAAAAGCTGCTTCTCGGGCTCTGAGGGTTTCTCTTCAATTTCTGTTCAAATTTAGGCTAACGTCGCCAAACGGTAGTGAGGATCTATCTCTTTTCTTTAAAAATAGATACAGAAAAGGACATTTTTCTCGAAATAATTTTACATAAATAAGTCTCAACTTTTCCCCAGTCGAAGCTTTTGGAATTGCCAAGCACCTCAAAGCCATAGTAAGGCTGGGGCGCTTGGCGCACTGCCAGGAATATTTCGGGTCGCCTCTAGTCTCCTGGCTCCTGCACCCTCACTGACCTCCTCCTCTTTGCCCGGTCAGTCCCTGAACACAGTCTTTCTGCAGTGAGTTTGTAGGACGTGGCGACGAGGGTGAGAAAATACAGGTGACAAAACGACGCCGACAGGCTTGACCTAGGGAGCTTGATGGGCTTGAATCTCTCTGCCATACAGTAGATCCGAGCTTCCAAACCCCGCGGGGGCGCAGGATGGTAACCCCAGCCCTAGCCGCCTCAGCTGCTCAGGTTTCAAGCTGTCTCAGGTGCCACCAGACAGCGCAGAGTGGGCAAAGCGAATGCAACTTCAAGGTCAAAGTGCCTCTGACTAGGGCCTGGAGAGCTAGGGGCGCGCCTCTCTTCTGCGCGTTGGACTCGGCAAGGGGGCCGGGGAGGGCGCTGAGACCCCAGCACCCGGAGCAGTTTCCGGGAGAAGGTCCAGCTGGGGTCCCTCCGGTTGGGAACAATCTTCTGGGTTGGACTCCTCCTAGGAGGGGAAACGCAGCCTGGAGAGGGTTCCCAGGGCGCTCGGGAAATTTGCTTTTCCAGAGCTGCTCCCAAGCAAAAGTTGTCATTTTTACCAAACTTTGTTTTTACTTTTTAGAATGTTCTGAAATGAATAAATTGAAACACACACAAACAATTCTCCCTCTCAGAAAACACACACACAGCTACCCAAATCCGGACTTCTAACTTTTTAATCTGGATAAGAAATGAACTGTTTATCAGGACTGCAGAAAAAATAACAATGAGGAACTCCTGGTTTTGCTCTTTAAAGTCAGAGTAGATTGCGTTCCGTTCTGATTTTATTTGGGCTACTATCTCAAATGTCAAGTAAACATTAAGATAATCACTAAGAATTTTAAATATGACCTAGAATTAGTTTGGTCTGGAGCTCAATGCTCTAATTTCAATGGGGCGCTGCTTGCTGGTTGAATATTTTAGAATCCTTTCAAAGCCGTAGGCGTATTCCCTTCTACAGTAACAAAACTGTATTAATCTTTACGCAGTATGCTCTAGCGTTTATAAATTTGGTATCCAACACTCGGCCGAGAATGTTCTCTTTCCTGGTGCGTTGGCCAAGGGGTCTCGCTGAGCCCATCAGCCCAGAACCAAGGGCTCCCGGCTGGGCGTTCCCGGTCAGCGTTCACTGCCGGCTGAGCCCGCAGAGTGGCCCGCGGTGTCCCCGACCCGGTGCTGCGGGCAGAGGAGACAGTCACCTGCCTCTCCAGTCCCCTAACTGCTTTGTTAACTCACAGTGACCCTCTCTGAAGCTGTGGAGTCTGAGGATTTCCCTTCCTAAGCTTCATTCTAAGGGGTCATCCGTGAGTCAGGAGATTTCGCCATGGCCTGATTTCCCACCCGTTCGCCCAGTGCAACCTGAAGGCGCTCATGTTGGCTTGCCCTTTGCCACCTTTCCAACTTCCCAGTTACATCAGGAGCCTGGGCCCTCTCCCACCTTCTTAGCGCAACAAAGTTGGAGCGCGCAGCTTTCCCGAGCTCCCGCGGCCAGGGGGCACTATGTGAGCGGCTGACGTCACCCTTCCGCGGGGCCCGAAACCAGGCGGCGGGATCTCGCACAAACGAAGGGAGTCCAGGCCGTGACTTAGGGCTGGCGATGATTAAACCAAGTAACGAGACACCGGGCAGATGTGTTTTCATTGCCCTGTAAGATGAATGCAGTGTTAAGTGCCTGACAACTTCCCAGAAGCAATCAGCAAAAGTTTACGAGTGCATAAACCTCAAAGACCATTCCCCGACGGTTGTTATAAGGCCCATATTTAGAGCTTCTATAAATTCTCCTGCCGTTTCCCAAAGCAAAGTTTCCAGTGACTATTAAGCAGCCACCACCTCCTGGGAGACTGGGGGGATTTTCTTGAATCACAAAAGAAAGAGGCTTTTGGCTCATACTGTGTAAAGTAAAGTTGTGCAAAAGTTTGTTCCACAAATTTGGATGGCCAGGAGGAGGTAGTGGGTCCTGGCGGTGGGCCTGGGGAAGGGCCCTGAGGTGCTCTGGGGTGCATATTATCTGATGAGGACGAAAGACCAAGGTCCTGCGACGGTCCCGGGTCTAACTGAACAGGTAGCACCTTTGCCGCCGTCGGTGCCACCCCTTCTCTGCCACCCTGGCCCTGCGGCTCACTGCCCCGCATGGCGCCCGCAGCTAAGCCGGCACTGCTTTCAGTCCCAGGCGTGGTATAGCCTTCGCCCAGCAAGTGCCCACTTCCCGGCCGGCAAGAATCCAAGCGCCAGGCGGAAAGTGCTAGCCCGCAAAAAAAAAAAAAAAAAAAAAAAAAAAAAAAAAAAGTGTGTGTGTGGGGGGGGGGGGGCCTAGTTGGCTGGAGAAGAACTAAGGTCAGACAACCAAGGATGTGTCCCCACTCTGTCCAGAGCCACGACTGTGCCAGCCGTCGTCCTCCTGTAAGTGGCCCAAGGACTTTGAGAAGTTAGTGTCAGGCATACACGACCCACCTATGTTTATAGAGAACCTTTGTTTATGATCCCTGGGAAAACAAAGCTGCTAATTGAAAAACAATAACACTAGCTTGTCTTTAGCTTCCTAAAGGGAGAGGTTAACAGCTGCGAGGACCAGGGGAGGGAGGGTGAAAGGGGAGCAGTGAGCCAGGAGCCGCCCTGCACGTAAATAAGCCTTGGGGTCCCCGGCGAGACACATGGGCCGGCTCAAGCCTTCAGAACCCCCCACCTGGGTCTCAAGCCAGAGAGCCGCCCCTAGCCCCACGGATCTTTCTCAATCTTTGGGTTCCAGTGTATCCGAAGGCGCGTAGGTAACCGACGACTGAGCTTAGTATTTCTGTCCCCTTAAGATTGGATCTCAGGCAACTATTTTGGAACGATACCGCTGGGCCCCTTTTCATCCTTTCCAGGTGAAAATGCAGATATTTCTGTGTCGCCTTCACCCTTCCTTTATAAAATAAGGCGCCCAACTGTTCTGATATTAACATTCAAAAACAGGTTCTGTGGCGAACCTCATTTGTGAATCTATTACAGAGATTAATAGATTATTTCTTCTTTTTCAACTAATTCTCAGTGGGGAAATTTAACCATATGGTAAGGAGAGAATTAGAATTTCATCACATTAGAGCAAAATGTAATGAAAAGAGTCCAACACCTGGGGCCAACTCTGAAAGCCACAATTAAAAGGTTTTTAATGAAACCACAGAAACCAAAAATTGCACAGTCTTCTGTAATTCTGCCACATAGGAAAGAATTATTGGAGGTGTTGGGAAATATTGTTTTTACTTATGTCATAAGGATGAAAACCAGCTGCTAAATACCATGTGTACCGAGAGATCGAACTCGGGAGTGAGAGGACCGAATGTACCATTTCCCATCCGGAGAGGAGAGGAGCACTTGTTTTCACAGTTCTCCCTTCACTAATCCTTCAAGAACAACCGAGGCAGATCCAGATGTCCCTAAATGGCTTCTGGTTAAATAAATATGCACGAATGCCCCACTTTGTGTTTTGGAGGATTTGACTTCTGGTGAAGTTGACTCTTAAAACAAATGGATTTTAATCTTAAGTAAAGTTTGAGAAACCAGTTTCTTCCTGTTTAGGAAATCGTGTGTTTCATAATCACCACCATTGTAACAGTTATTCGGGGACTACTGCAAAAGCACTCCCCTATCCCACCCCCTTTTTTAATCAAATAGGCTGCATAATCAACTTGCTCTTCAATTTGCTTTTTTTTTTTTTTTTTTCCTCAATCCGACTAAGAAATGGGCAGTGGCGGGGGGCGGGGGGTGTGTGAAAATTAGGCAGAGTGTTCAAGGGGGACGACTGCTTTGCTCTCTTGCTAGCCGAAAATCCAGAGTGAATTTTGGGCAAGCCATGCTGGGATGCCACCTTCTCCCGGAAAGTCCCATCTCCAAATCCAGACTGGAGTCATCCTACGAACAGGGGTGTATAATTCTCTCCCGGAAGGGTAATTTAGCACAAGCTGAGACAGCAGTGGCGAGGGAAGGGCAGTGGGGGTGGGGTGTGGTGGGTGGGGGCGTCTGCTTTCCACGGGACTCCCAGGCTTCGCCACCGATCTGCAATTTGCTGAAGGAGCAAAGAACATCCTAGGCTCTAAGTAGGGCTTTTAGTGTGCTCATTGATGAGTGAAAGTCGCCACACATGTCAAGCTAAAGGCAGTTGTTGGGTTACTAACAGGACCCAGCGCCTTGCAAACATATGCGCTAAGCTGTGTATACAGATGGCGGGCAGAATAATGGAGCAGGCGCCTTTTATAAAGCTCTAGCTGCTGCCTGTCTTCAGACCTGGGAAATGAAACTATTCAGACTCGCGGCCAGATAGCGCCTGCGATTGTTTGTTACCGTTTTAATCCTATTAATTAAAACGTTAACCTGATTGGGTAGAAAGCGCTGTCCCAACAGGCGAGTCTTCTTCATAATAACCTACTCAGAGATAATGATGTAAAAGACTCCCCCGTCTGTGGCGGCGGCTGGTTGATGGGTCCGGAAATCTCTTGAAGGTGAATCCAAGCAAGATAAACGGTGCGGAGAGGAGGCGCGGGGCTGGGCTCAGAGCGGCGGCGGCTCCACTCCCTGCGCGCCCACCCTCCCACCATGCGGGGCCGCGGCCCATGGTGAGCCCCAGCAGCCAGCACCATCGGCTGGAGACGAAGAAGAAGAAGAAGAGGAGGCGGCGAGCGCGGGGGAAGGCGAAAAAGAAAAAGAAAGAAGGGGAGAAGGCTGTCGGCAGCACCGGGACCGACGCGCACACCAGCTCCGGAACCCGGCTCGCGCGCGTCTGCGGGGCCGCCTGACTCCCGAGCCGAGGCGGCGGCGGGCGCGGTGGGGCCGGGCTGCGCGCCGGCGCCGGACCATGGAGCGCGGACTGCACCTCGGCGCGGCGGCCGCGGGCGAAGACGACCTCTTCCTGCACAAGAGCCTGAGCGCCTCCACCGCCAAGCGCTTGGAGGCGGCTTTCCGCTCCACGCCCCCGGGCATGGACCTGTCCCTGGCGCCGCCGCCTCGAGAACGCCCGGCGTCGTCCTCCTCGTCGCCCCTGGGCTGCTTCGAGCCGGCTGACCCCGAAGGGGCAGGGCTGCTGCTGCCGCCGCCTGGGGGAGGCGGCGGCGGCGGCGCGGGAAGTGGCGGCGGCGGCGGCGGCGGCGGGGTGAGTGTCCCCGGGCTGCTCGTGGGCTCTGCCGGCGTTGGGGGTGACCCTAGCCTGAGCAGCCTGCCGGCCGGGGCCGCCCTATGCCTCAAGTACGGCGAGAGCACGAGCCGAGGCTCGGTGGCCGAGAGCAGCGGCGGCGAGCAGAGCCCCGACGACGACAGCGACGGTCGGTGCGAGCTGGTGCTGCGGGCCGGAGTAGCCGACCCACGGGCCTCCCCGGGCGCGGGAGGCGGCGGCGCTAAGGCAGGCGAGGGCTGCTCCAACGCCCACCTCCACGGCGGCGCCAGCGTACCCCCGGGGGGCCCCGGCGGCGGCGGCGGCGCGGGTAGCAGCAGCGGTGGTGGTGGCGGCGGTGGCGGCAGCGGCGGCAGCAGCAGCAGCAAGAAATCCAAAGAGCAAAAGGCGCTTCGGCTCAACATCAACGCCCGAGAGCGCCGGCGGATGCACGACCTGAACGACGCGCTGGACGAGCTGCGGGCGGTGATCCCCTACGCGCACAGCCCCTCGGTGCGGAAGCTCTCCAAGATCGCCACGCTGCTGCTCGCCAAGAACTACATCCTCATGCAGGCGCAGGCCCTGGAGGAGATGCGGCGCCTTGTCGCCTACCTCAACCAGGGCCAGGCCATCTCGGCCGCCTCCCTGCCCAGCTCCGCGGCGGCGGCGGCGGCGGCCGCTGCCCTGCACCCCGCGCTGGGCGCCTACGAGCAGGCGGCCGGCTACCCGTTCAGCGCCGCGCTGCCCCCGGCCGCCTCCTGCCCGGAGAAGTGCGCCCTGTTCAACAGCGTCTCCTCCAGCCTCTGCAAACAGTGCACGGAGAAGCCTTAAACACACCCCCGAAAAACACAAGACGGACCCAAAAGCTAGAGGAAAGCGAAAGGCTGCTCCCCACCCCCTTTATTTTGGTCCTCTCACAGTTGTGAAACACTTGCAGAGCAAACAAAGCAGAGGCAAGAACTGAGAAGTGTCAGAGACAAACCGGACTTTTAGCTTTGACATCCCCAGAATCTCGGTCTTCGGGGTGGGGAGGGAGGGAGGAGGGAGGTGGAGGTGGGATGGAGTATGGATGTCTTTTTTTCTCAGAAAAGTGGCAACTTTGGTGACAGCCTAGACCGCAAGGAAGTGGAGTCTTCCTTTAAGGTGAAAAATAAATTGAGAAGTAGTGCTTGGTTATTAAGCGTGGAGAGAATTGAATGGCAAAATACTAATCCTACTAATAATTGTGAATCTGGCTAATGCTGAGGGGGAGATGAGCCCGGGGTTGGGTGGCATGTGAGATGGGATATTCATTCAGACAAATCAGAAAGGGCACTTGAAAATAAATTTTGATTCTGAGCCAGGAGAAAAACTTGAAATGTAGACTTAAGTGGGGGAAAAAAACAGAGAGAGAGACATGTTGCTATGAAAGACTTGTATTTTTTATTGTCTCTAAACTTTAATCCTGTGAAAATGCTCAAAGTTTTGGCGAGAGTGATATAAAAAACTGACTGTGGCTGAAAGAATTGCATTTAAAAATATTTATGTGCACCTTGTTACTTTCTACTCTGCAATGATGTATTAACAATTCATGGTATTTATTTGTTATTCTTCAATGACCCTTCACATCAACAGTATTTATCATGTGTTAAGGTCATGGGTCTTATGTGCAGATTTTTTTAATGCCTCTAAAATTCTGTTTTATAGATTAACTTATACTGTGTGCCAAGTGTTTAAAGGTTTATTTGCCAACAAGTATGAAGAGAAATATTGATGTATCTGAGCTGCTTAGGTTTATGAAAGGTCACCTGGATATTTTCAGTTGCATCATTCCCTGTATTTAAATTGAGCTTTAATAAATTGCTTCAGTCCAAAAATTACAGGAAAGGTGTATTCTTAATTGATGAATGAATTGATCTCTTTTTTTGAAAGGGGACTCCTTTGCATTCCAAAAGGGAAAAACATCACAGCAATAGATCTTATAAGTAAGAACATGCTAAGCAAATATTTTTCCAGGCTGTGCTGTGCATTTTTAAAAGGTCTAATTTAATTGCTTTTAATATATATGTACATATATAAGTTATTTTAACTGTGGAGAATTATTTAAGTTAAAACTGGTTTGATTTGCCTATGGTGTGAAATCCTTTGTTATTTTTCTAAAAAAATAAAATTTAAAAAGAAATAAAATAAAACTAAGGAAGAGCAAGAAGCTATTTACCCAAAGTGAGCTTTCAGTTTTAGTTTGCATGGCTGTTTGCCTGCCTTTCTGTCCTATGGAAATCAAGAAAATCTTTTTTAAAAATGGAGTCCTGCTATTTTCCACTCCTTGCAGATAATACAAATTCAATTTGTCAGGTTGGATGGTGAGTTGGGAGCTGTGATGGATCTGTTGGCGGGTTTTGGATGTGTAAAGAATGATATATATATTAAATAGGTCAATCAGACTATGACAGCTATGTATGACCATTTGTATGTGTATCTATGTCAGAAAGAATCTTTATTAAAATATTTTGATCAAACATTTTATTATGCTGTGCTTTGTGGAAGGAGCAATCACCTCTCTTCTGTGTTACTCTTTGCTTGAAAGGTAACCAAAAAGAAAAGAGTTTCAGAGAAGGTGGAACTAAAGTTTTGGCAGAGATGTACAATTAGGAGTAGCCCTAGTTTACTTGTTTACTTGCTAAAAGGATGATGGTTGGGCCAGGCCACAGGAGGAGAGATGAATGGGGCCAGTAGTGAGACCCAGCAGAGGGCCAGAGTTCCTGGCTAATGGTGAACTTTGAAGGCCTTACTTTCCCTGGAATTCTTTTCCCACTTGTATGGCATTGCTAACCATGCCAGGGCCCATCAAAAAGGGTAAAATTCCCTAAAATGTTTTTAATCAAAATTTCAATTTCCAAATGCCTGAAGGCCAAGGAGAAAGAGATGGATTTGAATTTCTCTGAGCACAGATTTTATTGTGGCTTTCCACTTTTTTTGTGACAAAAGAATCTTCTAGGTTGAATTATATAAGTGTAAACAATGCCCATAGAGATTTTCAGAACTTACCAGTGTTGCTTGATAATGAGACTTTTAGGGGCTGTGCTTGGATTGGTTTGGGCATTGATTCTATTAAAGAATGACTGTATAGGTTTGTATTTTGACCTTTATATTGTCTTCAAATATGGAATGTGTGATTTTGACTGTGGTGGAGGTTGTAGAGATAGTGGGGGTGGTGGTGGTGAAGTTAGGTGTTTCCTCTGTACCCAGTATGCTAAATGCATTTTTGTGTATACAGCCTCAGCTCATAAAGATATCTCTAATCGCCAGCAAACTTAGCGGGGGGTGGGGGGTGAGGGAGGATATTTTCTGCTCCACTTGCCATCAAAAAAGATTAATCAGAACTTGTAACTTTTCAGAAAACATAACAGCAAAGGGCTTTGAAACTGGAGTCCTCCCAGACTGGGAATCCTGGTAGAGGGAGGGAAGAGACCAGGGCAGCCCCCAGGCAGGAGGAGACCCGTCTCTCAGCATTTACCAGACAAAGCCTGGGTGCGTCTAATTATGATTATTAAAACAATTTCCATGACGATGTCTAATATTATGTTAATTTGAAAACAACTGTGTATGAAAACTGTCGACTATAATACCTAAATTCATTTAATGAAACACATCGTTAAGGCAATTAAACCTCCTGGATGTGATTAAGAAACATAATTACGACACTGTTCTACGCCATAATTGGGTGTCTTTAATCAAGGAGTAAAGTGATCAGCAACACAGCCATTAGTTTGTATTGTTCTGGCCCTGCTGTCCATCATTCTGATTAGGAATTAACCACAACCACCACCAGTAGGAATTTTTTTTCCTTTTGCATATTAACATTGTAGGGGACACATTTGCTGCAAGATTTACTGCCTAATATTTCTCATTATTAAGGAGGCCTTCTTGAAATACTTCCTCTGCAACCTCTGTACTGTTCAACTGTTATTAAAAATTGTACAGAATAACAAATCTTGAACTTAAGGGGAAGAAAGAAATACCCTCCTCTCACTCTTTAATCACTCAACCTCCACTCTTAGTCCTGAAAGAGACTTGAAATGGATGGGAGTGGGCATGGGGGGATGTTGAAAATAAATAGAAATGCCAGGTGAATAAGTAAAATTGTTAAAAATATAAGTGTTAATAATATCTATTTTCATTTTGATAATTTCAGACAAATCAACCTTTCCAAACTAGGAGTTGGCCAGCGTGTGGTTCTAGGAATAAATGAGGGACATCTGAAAGAAACAGGAGAGGGGTTTTCTGTGATTTGCTTAGGTGATCCTCCCTGACCTAACTCCAACATTTCTGAAGTTTTTTCAGCAGCAGGTTTAAGAGAAGGAAAGAGACCAGGGCGGTCCCCAGGCAGGAGACCCGTCTCTCTGCCTGTAGGTACAACTCTTCCCACGCTGACAACCCTCTGTGGCCACTTCCTTCTGAGGTTTGAGCCCTGAATTTCGGCCTAGTCTGGAGAGTTGGCCCAAGCACCAAAGGGCCCCAGAAGTCTGTCCAGCATGGAGCACTCACGTCGGGACTGGATGACAGAGCATCAGTGGACAGGTGTGGTCTTGCAGAAGTATCCTTGCACCAGAGCAAACAGCCTGACCCCTAAGACTGGAGCAAGTGGCACGTTATCTTGGCCACCCGGAGGAGCCTGCCTCCAGTACTCAGTGCGGCTTGGGGCACTTCTCCCAAGCGCACCCCGCGGGTCTGATCCCGCTGTTCCGGTTCCTTACAGAGCTAAGAGTGGGCAGATGAAGCACAGCAAAGACTCAGAGTCCCACTTGACTTTTTATTCCCACTTAGGTCCCATCTCCAGCTTGACACCGGGCAACGAGGAAGGAGGAAGCGTCAGCTTTGCTTCTACCACTACAGGACCAGCAAATGATCATCTTGGAAGAGCTCTCTAGTTACCCCTACTTCTCCCTCCTCTGGTGTGTGTTAGTGTGTGTGCCTGAGTGTGCGCGTGTATGCGCGTGTGTCTGTGTGTGTGTGCGCGCGCGCGCGCGTCTACAGCGCGCTGTCTACTCTCCGCAGCTGGGCAACCCCTCCAAGACCCTGTGTTACGCTTAAATTCTTCTCCCTCCAATCGCACCCACCACCTATTTTTGCAGCTAACAGTCCACTAGGGAGGGCCTAGGCTCACAGAATTCCCTTCTTTCCGCGGTCTCGGACTCGGACGCCGGAACCGAACCTTTCTACCCGCCTCCGACCCTTGCAATTGCTCCAGCATGAGTGGCATTGACTTTTCCAATGTAATGACTTATGAAAGATATAATCATGTGTTAAATTGAATCCTCCGTTTAACTGTTAATGGTGTGCTCTGGGCACATTTACGTATTAGATGCTATGGTAACTAATTACCACTAGAAAAAAGGATAATACACTTCCTAGACTTTGAAAAATAATGATGAGAGTTCACTTCTCGGCTCGCAGCACATTGTGGCAGCTCTGCCGGGAGGAGCAAGGGAGCGAGCGGAAACCCGAAAGTGCGCTCTTGGAACGCGGGAGGTTTTGAGTCCCAGTCAGGCGAGGCTCCTTAGTCAAACCTTTAATGAAAATGTGACTCGATGGAAAAGTAGAAAGTACAAGGGGGAGGGGGCCAACTACACAATGGTGCCTCTAGACAAAATTAAATTGCAAAACATCAGTAACATAAATACGGTTTTCTAAAAATTAAAATGCAGGTACGACTAAGTTATCCACGTGCCAAGCAACTTTACATCAATTAACATTTTTTTTGTTGTGTTGGCAAAATAAATGAGCCCGTCTCCTGTGCGCTTGGCGTTGGCATTTATAACTTGAGTGTTACTGGGTTTGCCAAGCCGATAAGCTGCAGGTTGATTTAAACTCGGCCTTTTAAATCAAACTTTAGGCACTGTGGGTGGAAGGAGGGAAAAGGGGGGAAAACCAGGAGCCAGTAATTTCAGCTGAAGAGTAGAAACAACTCTGAGTGTGAGAGTCTTTTTCTCTGGGCCAGATCTCTGGCTCTTCTGATCCATTGATGTGTTTACTAGAACCAGGGTTCTGTAGGCTGTGTGGGATAACCAGGAGGCCGTTCGCCCCGGGCCTAGGCAAGTGTTCGCGCTGGGGGCCTGGCAGGACCGGAGGATGGGGGTGGTGACCTAGCTGGTCCACCAGCCCTGGATTGCGGACAGACCGAATGACGTCCACAACAACACAAGCGCCCACCGCGCTGTCTGCAGGCGGTGTGCTCCCAGAGGGACTCAGGATCCGCAGCTGAAGAGCACTTCTTGTCCGCGGGCGTTCCGAGACCCTCCTGTGGGCGCAACTTCCCTCCAACGTCCAAGTTCCTTGGGACAAAAAGCGAACTTCAGGGGCTCTGCCTCAAACTCTCTTTCGTGGGTGGCACTAGGATCGCGTTATCCCCTGCACCCCGACTTGCGTAAGGGTTCACGAGTAGCGGCCAGGTTTGTAAGGGGCACCCCGCAGTCAGCTGCACCAAACCCAGGCAGGAATTCTGCGAAAGGGCTCCAGTTTTAAATACCAAAAAGCTCTTCGCTTCCTCACAGGGCAGGGAACCTCTTTGCTTGCTTTCCCTGAGGTTCGATTTGGGTTAAGTTCTACCAGTTTTTCTAAATTACTCGTGTTAATGCTATCCAGGAGACTTTTTCTGAACTATTGCAAAATGATCAAGTATGCTCTGTGTGTGTGTGTGTGTGTGTGTGTGTGTGTGACTGTGCTGTGTGAGGGGGTGTGACTTTTCTTTCTTTCCCTTCTCCAGTTTTCTCTAATTCAGGCAATACAGAAACACAGATAACAGAGCTCTAAAAGAGAAATGATTGGACTCGGAAGGTTAGACTGCAAAGAAAGAGGATCTTGCAGTTACCAATCCCCACCCCCCTCCAACCCACTACCTATATGATGGACAAACCTATCTCACAAGTCACCAGGATGCTTTCATGGGGAATTGGCTTTAATTATGCACAATGTGATATCATTCTCCTTCCCAGCTTGGGAAAGAGTTAATTCTTTCCCAAAGATCATAGTTGCCCTTGTCTTCTCAACCTGATTCAGAGATGCAATAAAATATGAAGCAAATTTATGGTCTGTTTCAAGCATTTTATTGCTGTATTTTTAAATTCATATATGCACATATAAGAACTATGATCTGTGAATAATTTGAAATGCTATAGTAGAATGATACATTTTAGATAAAACATAACCATATCTTTATATAATTGTCTCAGATTAAAATAAAAAAGAAAAATAGATTTCTAATGTGGACCAAACTGAAAAACTAATGACAGCCATAAACTGCTAACCAACCATAAATTAACATCTTCATCAAATGCTAAAATGGTATCAGTGGTTATATAAAGCAATTATTATTTCCCCTTATAAGTTTTAGAATAAAGTTCAGGGATATTTAAAGGATCCATTATTTACAAATGTTTCTCAATCTTAAAGATTTCAGTTTTTTATTAGGAGGATGGTTGCAACTCAAATCTGCTATGTTAATAGAGGTGTTTAGAGATGAGAATTTAGATTTAAACATAAAAATGCTTCATGGCCTAACCTTATTTTCATACATTTATCCTGCTCTGGCAATTACTGAAGAACTCAGTGCAAGGATTTCTCTGTTAAATATCCTTATCGACTTTTTGAAAAGAGACGATAGATAATATCTTATTATGGGAGAGACTCAGATTATATACCTAGCTAGTTAAAACATTAAATCATGTATTGTCTATTCAAGTAAGTGCAGCTACATTTGCCATGTACAAATGCAGTACTCTCGCAGAGCTATGGTCAAAATTCAGATGCCATACTGAGCCTCTGCCCTGTAAGACTTTGATGAAAGGCCTCCTCCTAAGCAGGCCTCCACAGAAACATGAAGAACCAAGGAAGAGGAAAGGACATCTATCTATTAAATGCCTAAGGTATCAGAAAGCAGAGTCAGTTAATATCTGGGTCTAAATAACTTAATTTTCTTTTGGAGAAATGTCAGGTATATATCTCTTTAGAGTGTAGATTTCTCAAGAGAGTGAAATTAAACAAAAGTCTGTAATTACTCCACAAAGTAAGCTCTTTTAAAAATTTAGAATTTTTATTTTTATGAAAACAAAACAATTATTTGGACTATGGAGGATCTGGGTAGCACACAAACTCAGGTGATCTCTGCTACTCAGTTGTTATTTGCAGAATGTTGCCTGATAGAGTTGTTGTGGCTGACCATCCCCAGAGGTCAAGGATTAACTTAGATCTTCAAATGGTTGAGTCTTAGGACTACTCCTTAGTTTAATTTTTTTTTTTTTGCAAGTATTGTTTAGTCTGAGTACTTCCTTCTTGAAAAATTAAAAACTATTTTTGTATCTCTTCTCTATGTCTAAATTTAGTTCAAAATAATAAGTTTTACAAATAAATATCTACTTGTACAACATGGAGAAAGTACTACTACATATATTGTTTTAGCTTCAGAAAATATTCAAAAAGTTTTTCAAATATTTTTAACAATATTCCATTTAAAGTATAAAACAAAGGCATTTCTAAAATTTTAAATATACTCATTAGTTCTTAGAATTATGGAATCAAAATAATTTCATTTAAACATTCATTTAAAAATAAAAGACAAAAGTATTTATTAAAAAGTTTGGGTTATCTATCGGATAATAATGACATACATTTTATGTTAACTACAAAGGCTGGTTGTTACAGATAAAAGTTATGTGGAGTAAATGTTCTCTTGCACACAAATGAAAACCGCCAACTAATACATGCTTCATATTTATAAATGATTAAATGTGGCTCAACGATGAATCATTAGATAGTAATACCTTTACCTGTTACTTCCATTCCTCTAGTTTCTCCTATAAGCACAAATTGCGGTAAGGGAAATAAAGTGCTTCATGACTCTATCTCTAAACATATACTTTCTGCGTGGTCTGAAATATATCATGTCTCTCTTTATAAAAGTCAATACATTTAGGAATTGAGAACATAAAATATACTTCAGATAATTAGCAGTAAACAATATCATGCACTCTTTAAAAAATCCAGCATAACCACTGAGTATTTTTTTCCAGCTCTATCCTAAAAAGAAAATACACATTATTACTCATACATGATTATGGTTAATTCCAGAAAGTTCTGCAAATTTTTGTGTTATATAGAGTAAAATTGAGAGCAAAGATAATTAATTCACAGATTTCCCATTTAATGACATAATTTACCCTAGTTGGTAAATAAACAATACTGACTAGTTCAAATGACCAGAAGCATCTTCTAAGAGAGGTTAGTTCCTGTTAGTGGAGTCAACCTTCTAATAGACTTCTAATAAAGTCTAAGTTGAATTTCTGTAAAACATCAGTGACTCATGTGAGTGTGTCTTACAAAAGCCAAGTGTCCAAGTGAAATACTGTATGTACGGTTAGTGAAAGAGCCACTATTCATTTTCAACAGCATTCTGTATTATGTGCTTTATTTATAGTTTGCATTTTAGTTTTACGAATAAATAGAATACTCTCCAAATATCACTCAGCTTTATTCATGAAAACTGAAGAGCTCTGCAGAAAACAAAGACCACGTCTAATGAGATCTCTCTCCCATTTCTCATTGTTCTTATACATCTCTCCACAGAATCATAGTGATTATTAAGAATTGTAACCTAGCAAGGTCACCCTGCTTAAAATGAATATTAAAAACTTAGTGATATTTCCTGGATCTGCTATTATTTCACACATAAATAACTAGGTTAAAATATATTGAAACATACTCTAAATATAACAATCAATGTACTTTTAGGAGAGCCATCAGAAAATAAGATATATTATTATGTATATGGGGAGGAGGTGGAGGTAAGGGGATATTTAGAAGGCAAAAATTATTTTCCAAATTTTTTACCTGTAATCAAATTATAAATCTAAATTATGAATTATAAATCTAAATTTTTTTATTTGTAATCAAATCTTCTGTTACTCAACAGAAGTTCGTGGTAGGGAAATAAAGAGACACAATCATTCATCTGGGCTTTAAGAGTTGATTTATTGAATTTTTGCTGAAAGTAAAAGAAAATTAAGTGTTAGATTTACAAAGTACTTGTTTTTCTCATCTAACATTTTGTAGGACAATTTGCATCCTCATAAATCCACATCTACGCCATTTTAAAATCAAAAGATAATACTAAATGATTTCAGATAAACTTTATAAATAATATACAACATTCCTCTGTCTAAAAGATATTTTAAAACATAAGTATTGACAAATGATCACCTATTTAAAATTGTGCAGCTGAGTATTTCATGAATTAAATTTATCTTACTCTAGAAAGTAGTATAAATAAAATGAACATTTAAGCTAAAAAGTTCAAACATTAGTGGTCACTGATCTAGACAAACATGATGAAATAGAGTACTAATTGCTTTAGAGAAATACTGAAGAGTTTTATGTGATCACTCATTATAATTTAAAATAATGCTACAGAGAATGTAATCTGGGCTTGCTAACTTTTTCTTAATTGAGTATGTGAATATGAATACCTAATTATGCACTGCAAGTAAATAATAGTTTGCAATATTGTCAAATTTAAAAGGTTAAAAAAAGTGCACATTCTGAGGGCATGTAATTCTTGTTTATACAATTATTGCCATTCTTTATACTGAGATCAAAACTTAGGTAAATCTTGTGGTTTGGTCTTTGAACAGCTTTAAGATTCCACTGTTAAGTTAGCAGATGCTTACAGAAAATGTTACCCAAATTATTTTATATGATAAAATAAGCATAAATAACCATGTAGATTTTGAGCATGGAAGCTCCTTTGCCTTAGACGTGTGACCCAAAACTTACGGATAAAATGGAGATGATATAAGGAGATATGCCAGGAAAGCCAAAACAAAGCAGATAAAAGTTTTCTTCCAGGTTGTTTACCATCATGCCTGATCTATAATAAACAGCTTTTTCTTAACTCCTTCAGAGCTTTAGTTTTTGCTAACGAAATGCTTCGGTACTATTGGTTGATATAAAACGATATCTTGGGTGTTAGTTATCTATTTGCCTTAATTTGGAACTTAGGGGAAGCTGTAAAAATGAAAAGATGGATTTTTACAACATATACTAGAGTTTTAAAAAAATTCTGGAGCCTTAATGACTGTATTTTGTTTTCATTATTTTATCATATTATCACAATACCTGTTGTATATGGTTTTAATGTGTGCAATTACACACGGTGACTTCTCATTACAGAACACTACTTTGGGATAACTGATGGAGGGCTAGTTAGAGCTAGTGATAAATCTGAACTTTAAAATAGTTTTAAAGAGGTACGGTTATAACTACATGATAATAAATTGGTTGTGTATGTGCTGTTTTCTCTAACAAATTGTGTGATCTTGAAGGGAAAGGGTAATCCAGTGTTTAGCATCTATAATTTAGCATTATAGCCTATCTATAATAGAGGAAATGGTTGATAAATGTTTGGTTGAATAAATGAACAATCAATTAACTAATGACTACAAAAAACTATTCCCTTTAACAAATACATAAGAGCAATTTTTAAAAGGCACAACATTGTTTAAGTATATCCATTAAACTTTACATTGGTATACTGCTTTACAACAATACTTTCCAAAATAAATTCACAAATGTCTGTGTGTTTATTCCTTATAAAGAACGCAGGTGTCAAAAGGCCTTACTTTTATTGTGCAAATAAGGACACTGAAGCACTGAGAAGAAAAGTGACATCTTAATGATAAACCAGTTACGTTATGGCTAGAATCCATGTCTTTTAACTGATTTTTCCATGACATTTTTTTTTTTCTGTTCATAAACACTATTTAATTACTGAAGAGTCTCATGTTTTGTTTTGGTTTTACTATCCATTCCTTTTATATAATCTTTTCTTAATCATTTTTTAATTTTTACTTTCTATTCTAAATTTCTGTACACACTTCTAACTATAAATTAAGCAGAGATTAGAACAGAATAATTTCCTGTGTTCTGCTATAACATCACAAAAGTGTACTACTAAGTTGAATTTCAGGAATATGGAGGTTTCCGTTTTAGGCAATATGGTGGACTGGATGTCCTAGTATAAAAATGGATAGACTATGCCTTATGGAAGGCAAGAGATAAAGCCTGGGACCCCAAGCTGGTCATGCCTCTGTGTGTGTGTGTGTGTGTGTGTGTGTGTGTATCTGTGAGTGTGTGAAATCCAAGACGTCTGCATAAAGCCAAGAACCTGCAGAACCAACATACTTAGTAGGTGAACTAAAAAGAAACTTTGCTCCACACAGCAAGACTGTGGGTATACTTGCCTGTCTCAGCCTTGGCTCTGGGTAAAAACAAACAAATAAAAGAACCCCCAAAAATATCTCCTGTCTATTCCTAATAACAGAGTTGCATTCTACCTGATTAGGTCTAGAAACCATAATACCTATGTAGCCTGACCTTCCCCATCCCAGATAATCAAGCTGAAATTTTAAAGTGATCTGAGTTAGCAAGTAACATCAGCAGTAGGACAAAAGCAAACACAAATTCTCTCTGGAAGAATGAACTTCAAACCCAAGTCTTAAAAAATTTTCAGAGATAAAAGACCGAGGAACATGGGCTCAGTAAAAAAGCCATCCCAGGTAAGCATGAAAGGAAAAATAAACATGCACAGTATAGAATCCTATCTATAAAACACTGATGATTCAGAAATATTTGATACATAATGTAAAATGTTTGCTTAATATGATTAAAGCAATGAAAAAATATATTGAGTGTATGATGAAGGAAAGAGATACTATAAAAAATGACCAGCAGAGATAAAGAACAAAAGAGAATTTTCAAACTGAAAACTGTAATCATTTGAACTTAGCAAACTCAGTGGAATGGAAAACCTGATGGAGGACAAGTTGGAGGCTTGTGCCCTGACTCAAAATCAACCTTGGAGACCCCATAGAATGGAGAGTGTTGGATGATTCTGAGGATGGAACATAACGAATTTAGAACATCTTAGGGAGAGTGAAGGTTGTCATGGACTATGTGGGGGGGGCGAGGGAGGGGGCGGCGGGAAGGGGTTGGGAACAAGGTATGTACTAGCCCAGGGCTGAGGGTAGCTGGGCACAATAGTTGGAGGATAGGTGAAGGAAGAGTTTTTAACACACTAACTGCCATGTGAGTTATATTTAACTCATGCTAGTTTTGAGCCCGGGGCCTTGTGAAGCATATGTAACTGCAGTTGGTTCATTAAAATCTTACTTTTTGATGTTCTTATTATAATATTGACACTTTAATTGTATATAATGCATGCACAGAGAACAATAAAAAATAACAAATTTTTCATTAAATTACAAAGGATCATTTTGTTTTTGACGTTTTTATTCTATTTTCATAATAAAGCACCATGGCCCTAAGGAAAAAAATTTTTTTCTAGGTGGCAGTCAATGTGAGAGCCTTGGCCTCTCTTCCACATTAACTGTCCCATGTACAGTATCCATCACTGGGTGACTAGATCATTAAAACACGGTGGGTGCGCATTATGGAATACTAAACAGCAGTTAGAAGCAACAGATTAAATATAGTATATAAAGCAATATGGATATATTTTAAAATATATTTTGTGGCTTAAACGGAAAATTGAGGATATGATTTATAGAAAATACATTTATGCAAGTTAAAAACATAGGTACTCAAGATATTAATATATATTATATAAAAACATACACATAAAAAGATACAAATCAAATGCATTAGAATATTTGCCTTTGACAGGGAGGGGTATGATGGTGGGGATTAGGGACAAAATAAAATAAGTGAATAAAGCTAGAGGAGCCTTGCTTGAACCAAGTATAACAGAGTATTAAGAACTAAGCAGTTTAAGGAATGATTACCCAACCCAATAAACCTGAAGTTAAAATAAAAAGAAGGAAAAAACAAACTCGATGGCTGAGCTAATGAGCAGGTTAGAGACATTGTACTGACAAGAATGTGGAAGAGATATCTAAAGAAGTTACTTGGAATGTAAGTTAGAAATAGAAAATGTGGTGAGAAAGGGTCAAACAAAAACATGGTGTGTAGAGTGAGAAGATCTAATGTACAGTCTGAGAGAGGTAATATTCAAAAAGAGAATTCCTGAGAATATTCCATACTTGATAAGAGACATCCATTCTCAGACTTGAGAAGCAGCACTACATGCAAGCACGACAAATAGAAAGAAATTAAGAACATCAAAGACGAAGAGAGCATGTTAACGTAGTCAGACAGAAGAGACAGAGGACCTGCTGAGTAATTCAATTGACTGACGGCTAATTTCTCAATAACAAGGTTGGATGTCTTAAAAACATGCCTTATCATCACAGTGCTGTGAGGAAATAACTATCAACTTAGACTTGTGCATACAGCAAAACCATCTTTCAAGACTGAGGGTAAGAATAAAGACATGCTCAATCAAGCAAAAGCAGAATTTACACTGGCAGACTTTCACTAAAGGAACATTCACAGCATGGACTTCAGAAAGGAGAAAATAATTCTAGAATATTTTATTTACTTATTAAGTATTTTATAATGTTATTTTAAAAATCAATTTCTTTTTTAAATACAATAGCAAATTTCTGAAATATTAGAAATTCCAATTAATGCAGCATGAATTAACTGGGCTTTAACCTGCCTTGCCAGTTTATATATTGTATCATCATTTATGTCAGATGCCAATCACTTTGGTACTCTGTTATTAGACATCTTTGAATCATTGACACAATGGTACATGTCATATGAAATTATATTGCATTACATAATATTGTAATTTGAAATAATACACACATACTCCATGCCCAAAAGATGAGTTGTCATCTCATCAAGCAAATACTGCTACCTAGTTTCTCAGTTTATGTAAATGGAAGTTAGGAACTTAGGAAAGGGTTAATTGCAATATTGGTATAATCCTTATAGTTAACACTACAGCCAAATGCTACAACCAATGCTATAATGATTTCAACATTTGCTATTAAAATAAACCTAATACTACTCTCTAGGGCAATTGCTAAATATATAATAAATGTTGTGTTCTCTTATACATTAAATCTTATCAGTATCTAACTGGAACATGAGAGGTCTTATATAACAAGAAATTTTGTTCTATTGAGCCATAGTATACAAAGTAATAAAGACCATTTATGGATGATTAAATATTGAAGTAAAATTGAAGCATTTAATCTACTGCAAAACTCATTTAATGCAAACGTACCCTGGCAACATAGATATTATTGATATTATACTTGAAAGGAACATTTTCATCTAGTGTAGCTCATAGAAATTCAATTTCCTTCTTCTCTGAGAATTTGGAATTCGTTAGATTGTGTCCATTTTCAGCACAATTTTCCAATAGTACACAAAGTGTATTTTTATAGATTAGAGAAGAATTTGAGTGACTTGAAAAATCCCACAGTGTCAAATCCATTCCTGGGAAGGTACATTTATTATAACAGGTGAAAATCACAATAAACAGAAACAAAAAATAACTATTTTGAGCTTATCATTAAGTTTATTTTGATGTCAATTTTCATGCCACCATCCTGTTTTATTTTATATAGGCTTTGTGACCAAGTACAAACTGGATTGATCTCAGATCAAAGAGAAATTGGCACATTTTAAACAAATAAACAAAGCAATTCCATGTGCAGAAATTAAAAACAAATAGATGATCTCAGGACATTTTGGTTAATTTTGATAGATTTCTTTTCTTTTCTTTTAGCTTTTCTAAGATTTTACTTTGTACCTAAACAAAACATCAGAATCTGGATGCTGAATACCAAACATCATGCGCTTGTAGTTTAGTTCTATAGGCTTATCATCAATTATTTCTAAATCAAAGTAAGTTAAAAGTACAACCAACAATTGCTTTATTTCAACCACTGCCAAAAATCGGCCTGGACATTTGCTGGCTCCATATCCAAATGGCATTAGGTAACACTTCAGCTTTTTCCCTCTTTTATAAAAGGTGGTTTTCTTCTTACCATCTTCTACAAAACGATCATATCTAAACTCCTGTAGAGAATGGAAGAATAGAGAGTCAAATTAAAATTTTACATGTAACAATTTGAGCTGAGGTCCACAAAGTTGCTAGCTCTCACTGCCTGCCTTAAAAGCCTCCTTTTAATCAGGCAAACACCAGAAAGCAAAACTTGACTAAGTTAATGAAATTTCAGTTAGTGAAATCTGAACACTTGTATGACTTTTTTTCCTTACTCATATTTCTCTGCTGTGATGAGCTTCCTAGGTATAGAGGCAGTATCTCTATTTTTGCTCCCTACCTAAGGTGGGCCTGACATGTGGACCCTCAATATACCAATGTTGGGAGGAAGGCAAGGGGCTCCTGTGGGACTGCCATGGTCACATGAATCTTACTAGCCACAGGAAATACCCGTCGATCACTAATTTGCTTTTCTCTTATTCTTTCCCAAGAGCTACTGATGAATGAGAACTATGAGTTTAAGACTCAGTGCTTATGTTTGGACTAAATAGACATAAAATAATAGGATTCAGATAAACCACTAGAGATTTTGTGGAACTAAGGCACAAAAATCAATCTTGCTCGTTTTTTGATGTTGTAGTGAATTTCTCCTATGAAAGTTCTATTAGAAGGAACTCTGTTTTGGTTTTCTCTAGGGTGGCAGGTGTTTCTGATGTTTTCAGAAATAAGTTATATTATTTGTTACAGAAAAGTATGGGACTGCTTTACCCCAATCACTTAATTTCACTTTGCTGACAATGGGTTCAACTTTTACTTGGTTTTCTTCGAGAGGACTGAGTGACCTTATTTTAGCCCGTGGTGAATTAAACCATTGATTAAATTAATGCTCGTGGCTTGCATGTAAACAACCAAGTATTTCCTGTAGTTAATGTTCATGAGCATCAGATCTGCTCGGCACACAACTTTGACATGAACTATATGAAGTCTAATGTAAGAAGTAGGTCAGATCCAAAGCATTTCAGGTTAAAGTGAAAACCCTACAATGTGTGGATAGATTATGAATTCATCACAAATGATCTAGTTTTCTTACTCCATGTCAATGTTGTTAGCACCAGTGAATCATTTCCTTTAAAAGTATTGGGTATATTCTTCTTCACCTAGCATACTTGTTTTCATAAGTATTTGAGCTTAGAAAAACTTTGAGTAGTTTCCATTCCAACTTGCAAGTCCATGCAATGATAATGGCAAAATTAATCTGCATTTTTATAACTGTTTAATCCCTGACAACGAACACTCTGAGTCCTTTAGAACATAAATGTATTTTACCACAGTTCTAGGATATATCCGAATAGGATCTAATCAGTATTGAACTAAAAAGTCCTTTGTAGACAAGCACTGTTACTGGAGATAGAGTTACTACATGGAACTCTCTCCTGGTGACCTTCTTCCATTCCTGGGGCTCAGGCCTCATTTCCTGAGCTTAGCTCTGCTGTTTCCTCCTTTCACTGACCAATCCAAGGAGACCAGCACTCTGCTCAAGAGCTTCCCGCCTAGGCCAGATGGGTTTAAATGGACTTTGCTATGAAATGATTTGTTAGAAAGGTTTCATAGTAGCCCCAGTGGCCAGAAAATGCAAAAGGGAAACTTAGTTTGGGTTATGACTTTTTAATGTCTTGTTATCACAGATAAGCCTGAAATTGCCATGGCTTTCAGATTCTTCTTTGTGAAAATAAAGGTGCTGCCCTCTGAGAGTAAACACATGATGCAGGGCTGCCCCCCACAGTGACCTGCAGTTAGGGTTTACCTCCAATTCCCTCAGGCTTCCACTCAATCACTAAGGCCATCCTCTAGTTTCCATCACCTTCTATTCCAACTTCTTCATAATAAACATCTTAGAAATTCCTATTTAGTTATTTATTTTATGAAACTAAGAGGGAAATGCCCACTGTCTTTAGCTCTGAGACCACCATCAAGCTCAAACAGCATATGGACATAAATATATTTTCAAGTTAAAATTTATTTTCAGTTTGTTCTATTGCCAGGGATGGAGAACCAAAGCAGGAACCAATAGTAGGAAGGGCCTGTGGCAGCCGCTGGGGATATGTGGCTTTAGCCAAAAAGAGAAGGAGCATAATAATCCCATTACTGAGATGCTGGGGTCACAGTGACACAAAACAAAAGGTCAGGAAGTTCAAGATGTATCTGTTCATTTGGAACAACGTAGACTTTGGGATTCACCATGGTGACTTAAATTCTTTGGAGTGACCATAATAAACTCGGTGCTTCATAATTAAAAGGGGACAATGAAATGGATGATAATAGAGAAATCATAAGAGAAGGTGTAAGACACTGAAACTCCCCACTGTTCCTCTAATGACTGTTGCAATTGATTTCTCAATCCCGTTCTTCTGCATAAGGTCTGTCCAGGCACCAGTCCTGGTAACCACATCGGTCTAGACTCTGGCTTGGCATAGGATGTGTAAACCAGTCTGGTCAGTGCTAAAAGTCTGTGGGGGCATCTAAAAGTTTCCTTCTTGTTACGCAAGTATATAAAATGAAATGGTTCACTACCCTTCTTCCTCTGGACCTACTCATGTGTGACCATGACATCTGGAAATGCTGCAGCCATCCAGCCACCAGGCTGAAGACAGAGCTAACCCACAGGAGATGGCAGAGCCACAAAGTCTCAAGGGATTGGAGCTGTCACACTGTCTTACTTATGTCTGTATTTTTAAAGCCTCCAACACAATGCTATTTCTTAGTAGAGGTTCCATATATGTTTGTTGAATTAATAAATACAGGAGAATAAAGTATACTTTCAAAGCAATCGTCAAGCTTTTGAAGAAAACATAGATATTGAATAAGTAAACATGTAGAGAATGAAGAGTAGATGAATATTTAGTGTTTACAAACAGTGGAAAATGGTATAATATTGAAGCACTATAAATCAAGATTGGATGGAGGATACAATTTTCTGAATAGAGAAGAATTTTTGGTATACATGACAAAGGAAGATTGCATAACACCATAATTTGTGTTCTCCAAATACTATGTTTAGTTCAGTTCAACAGATTTTTTTTTAGCACTTCCTGTATGTGAAGCATTGAAGTTACAAAGGCATAAAACATGGTCTTGCTGAGGTAGGTGACACACTACAGGATCATAGCTTATATCCGCTCAATTCATAATTTTGGGCATGAGAATCTTAATGAGACAAAAGACGTGACTTCCTAGTAATAAACAAAAACTGTCGATGTTTTGAAAGGATGGCTAAGGGGCTGCACTGTTGTCCCTGGTTTACAGCTGTCCTGGGGGCAAGGTGACACAGTACAGAAGTACCCTTTTATCTCCATGACTTGGGTTTAAATCAGTGTTGTCCTCAGCCAGCTTGTACCGGTTTGTGAGAGTGGGTACATCTCTCCCCAACTCTGTGTTTAGGGTCTTCATGTTGCTAACATGAAAATGGCCAAGGTGGGAGTACTTACACCATTGAAAATTGGCAAACACTGCAAATCAGGGTTTTCGGAGAGAGCTCTGATTTACACACACTGCTGCTTCCAATATGGTAGGTATGAAATGCCCATTTACTGATAGGGCAGGAACACGCTCAGTATGAAGCATCTGCCCATGAAGAAGTAGCCAAGAGATAAGGCAGAGTCCCTACACTGCAAGCTTGTAAGGGCGGGGGCCTTTTTAATTTCTGTGTCACCCATTATGCCTATCAAAGTGCATTTTGGATAGTAAATGCTCACATATGTTTGTTTTCTTGAAGTTTCCTAGTGGCATAATCTCTATTTTAGTTTGAGATACAAAAAATTATTGAGAGTATTTCCTCATCTATCGTGACTAGTATATTCTAAGAACAGTAGCAATAATCAAAATAATATTGATATCACAATTTGAATAGTGAAGTAGGATGTTTCCAAGGGCTTTCAAAGTTATCTGTCATCTTGTTATGATAAATAATAAATAGCCTAATGGGGAATTGCATGAGGTTAAATAGGACCTTTCAACTTCAGAGCTTTCTGGGGGATAGTCCAAGGTTTTGGAATTACATTGTTATTTCACCGTGTTTATTTATTTTAGGAAGCTGCATTATTATAACAACATGCTGCCATCTTAAATGTTTGACGTTTGTTCCCTCTAAGCCCAACAGTGTCATCAGGTCTCTCTTTATCCCTTATGGCCTCTGGACCAAGGAAAACCACCCAACAGATCTGGTCTACTCTGTAGCTGCAGTTCTGCATTTTTGCAGAATGAAATCATCACTATTTACTACTGATTATTTGAGGATTAGCTACATGAATCCAGGCTAATCATAGGTGCGAATTTGGGGAAGCCCTTAAAAAAATTTTAAAAGCTGTTCACTCCTAGCTAATTAATAGATTAGACTTTGTTGGATAGCATTTATACCTATAGAGAGAGAGGAAGGAGAATCAAGAAGTGTTTCCTTTGCTCTTTCTCATTGTTTCAAATTTCACTTGATAATTTGTTCTCCCACATAGGAAAGGGCCACCTGAATAGCTAACATTACAATAAGCTGAGCAACCAGCATTCAGAAAAAGAGTAAATTCTTAGCACAGAAGTTACATGTTGGTAGTACTTATAGGCCCAATTAGGTCTCAAAACACCTTTTCTTTATCCTACGCTGTGTTTTAAAATTTATTTTCCCAAATATTTAAAAATTCAAAGCATCACCCAAAAGTCTGTTTTTTCAGGTTTTTTTTTTTTTTTTTTTTGAGAAGAAAATCAAAATAACTTGTCCAAACAAGGTCTAAATGCTTGCCAGACCCGAGGGCTAGTTCAGAAGTATCTAGTGGCCTTATTTAGATGCCTCCTGGGGTCTACTTTTGCCATAGTTCTTACCATTCCCAATAGTACCGCTATATTTATACACAAGCCATCCACTAGTATATTTGATCTGTCTAGGCCTAGTCTATACTTGAATGTCCAATATCTGTCCTGATTTAAAATTTTAACTGGAACATGTTTTCACTTTCAGTACATTCATCCATCCAAGGTCCCCTTATTTATTTCACATCTATGGACACACTCCTGTGTGCTGGGCACTGAGAACACAGCGATGGAGAAGATGTGGTCTTTCCCCTTCGGGAGCTTACAACATACGCTTGCACAGACAGGCAAACAAATAATTGCAAAATACCGTGTGGTATGCAGCTTAACAAAGGTACACACAGGCCACAGAGTGAACAATGGCAAATTCTCTGAGGGATGAGGTGGGAGTCAGGAACATAATCAAAGAAGAGGTGATTAAGGAAATTCTTGTGGAGTACTTTGGAGCATGGTTGGTGCACAGGTAAGGAGCGACATTCCAGGCATAGGGAGATGTATGTGCAAAATCTCTCAAATGTGAAGGAAGAACATGGCCTATCTTTGGAATGCAATATTCTAGAATCTCAGAGCTCAGAAATCCTGAAACCATGCCTCGTTGAATTGGGAGCTATCTATATTTTGCTAAGGCTCTTGTCTCTATGTCTTAAAAGAACAGCCATCCCTATATCTTCTGTCAGTCTTCCCCATATTTTTTGGCCTAACAGCTATTGTCTGTTTTCTACATCTAAGATCTGGTCTTCCCATGCAAACTCTGTAAGATACAAAAGGCAGGGAGTGACAAATATGAGTCTCTTATGAGCTCTTGGGCTGTGCTCTCAGTGCAAAATGACTGATAACAGAATTTTTTGGAACTTTCTTCTTTACTGGCAGTGCTTGGTGGTTTGGGATGAACATCTGTTAACTGAGCATCTACAGCATCTACCTACTGCCATCCTAAATTGTTAAGAACCAAAGGAATAAATCTATATGCCTAACAGTAGTAGGTGCTCAGTAAATGTTTATAGAAAGAATGACAAGACCTTCCCAAATCCTACAAAAGTGATTCTGAACTATATCATTTTTTTTTTGTATCAGGAATTATGAGCATTCCATGACTAATTTCAAGAAAACAATGCCGTGGCAATAAATTAGCCAGTTAATTTTAACATTAGTCAGACATAATTGGCTAATGTTAAATGTAGTAAATAATAGTGTTCATCAACTCAAGTTAGAGCTACCCTAATGACGCTAAATCAGTATTCACAACATTGCAATTCTGTTCTGCCACTGATTTAGTATGAGGCAAACCCTTCTGATTACTATTAAGATTGGTCGATTTATTATGTAAAGTTTGGGCATTGCTGTTTAGTTTTCCACAGAAAAAAATATAAATGAGCATACTTTCAATTTTTAACTTTGATTTTAAGTTCCTAAAAGTCTAAATCAAGGTGTTTTTTTTATCATGGGGGTATGGGTTGGGAAACAGGAGGCTTCCTAAGAACAGTGCCATAAAAGACAGTGGTGACCTGGTAAATATTTGCTGAGTATTTGTTGATAACTTTAATGCTGATTTTACTATTATGCCATGAATGGTAAACTTTAGGACTAGTGGCATAGTCATATAATGAAAATAATAAATAGAACTTAAATAAATGAAAATTCCTAGACAGAAATAAAGCTATTTTAAAATTTAGAAGTATTTTTCAGATATTAGCTATTCCTTTGTCCTATATATTGAACATCTACTTATGTGTGGAATGTTTTTTGTTGATATTTACAAATGCGCAGATTAAACTTGTTGACTGTGGAATGTTCTTTAACTTGCTAATACTCTACAACCCATTTGTTATCATCATTCATATAATACCCATAGAATCTGAGACCCATAGAATCCATATGTACATTCCCCCCCACATAAATCATTTGCTTCTGCTGATGAAATTAATGTCAATTTTCTTATTGTATTTGAAGTCTGCCTTCTTCTTATTAATTTCCAAAATTCAACAATATAGTATTCCAGCCTAGCAGCAAAACATCTAACTTAGAAACTGGGTTTAAAAGTGGGCCAGCTACGCATGAACTGCTTAAAAAGAGCACAGAAATTTGCCTTTGAAAATAAGCATTTTGTACACAAAAACTGCTGCAGCAACATTGCTTCATGAGAAGCACAGGCAGAATACGACTGCATTCAATTTGCATGCAGGTAGTGAATCTCTAAAGTGGTATTACGGGATGAACCAGGGTGGATTAATTTCCAGTCTTTGATATTCATTAACTCCAGCTTCAGAAAAAAATACAAGAAGATGACACAATTACCCTCAGAGCTTCACCCGTGAGCAGCAGCTTTACAATCTCAAGTTCATAATGCCATACTAATTGATCAAGAAGGGGCACATACCTTTTCTAAGAGGTGAAAAAGTGTAGGGGCTTAACTACAACAATGGTGGTATTTGACTTTGCAATAGTCAACCCCACTTTGGAAACACTTAGCAAAATAGTTGTCTTTATTTATTCTCTAAGTCACCTGCCAATAGCTAGTCCTCCACGGTTTTCAGTAATTCTCTGCAAGCAAAACTTAATTTCAGTCAAAAGGTAACGGTGGCCAAGGCTCACCATTCATTTCATTCGAAGCAACTAGCATTTAGTCTCATCAGTGTATTTCCATTTATAGATCATGAAACCATTCAAAGATAGATCTTTAGAAAACACTTCAGTAAAGAGGAAAACTTTCCCACTAGAATGAAAAACAGAAGTCATCAAGCTGTCCCAAATCCCTTCTGGAACAAAATGGTGAGAGGAAGAGCCAGAGAGGAGGAAGGGGAATGGGCTTGCAGAATCTAAGTGGCGGCACGGACGGGCTTGATGGTCATTTACCTCTGGAGCTTCAAAGACTTCAGGGTCAACATGCAAGACTGGAGGAAAGACGGCTACCAAGTCTCCCTTTCGTACACAGCTGTCCTTGAGCTCTGAATCGAGAGTCAAATCCTCCTGCACGAAACGAATGGTGCTGGAAAACGAGCACAGTCTCAGAGCCTCGAGAATGGTGCTTTCTGAAGGAAACAAACAAACAACAGCTTATTAAAATACGATTGCTCCTGAAAAGTGCTCTCAATTTGCCATTAAAGCTCATTACTAATGGCCTTGATTGCAAAGGAAGCCATTTCTTCATCACATCCACGAAGCCCCAAGAGGGAGCCAAGGGCTGGCTGTGGATGGAGTGTGAGCAGGGGCAGTGGTCTGGCCCCAGCGCAGCCAGGGGCATCTGACAGGCAGGAGGCAGCAGTGATGTATTTGGGCAGAAAGCCATTAAGATTTTGTAGGAAAGAATGTCTGCAAGACAGAAATGCCGTGTTATGGGTATACAAATTTGCCATTAAAACCACGTCCCAGCTAAAGTTCACTGCTGGTGGGTTATTTTACCAACCTTTAGAACTCTGATGCCTTTAAAGCCAGTCTTAGTCATTTAATAACCACTTAGGCAGTTAATAGTGAAGTAATTGTAGTAGCGCTTTCTGAGACAGCTTAACACTTAATTTCTTTTATGCTAGCTGTAAATAAAATGTGAGTCAGCATTTGCTGGAAAAATTTCAAAAGGAAAATACTTTTCTAGGATTCAGAGGAAAACCGTATTTTCCTCAGCATCCAGGGAGAATAACAGCCACCATCATATCCTGGAAGATTCCAGAAGCCGAATGTCCTTGCTTTCCCAATGGCCTTCACCTTTTGCTCCTAGCACGACAGATTTTATGGCTAATTTCCGGCAATTTATCCTGGCAGTTTGAGGAGGCATTCCTTTGGGAATAATATGCATAATTTGCATAAATCATTCTGATAGCATGCATATCAGCGTGCAGCTCCTGTCTAGGTCTGCATCTCTCTCTTCATAATCAAAACTGACTATGTTTCCACCAGCGTGAATGGGTCCTAGAATATAAAGCTTGATTCTTTCTAATCAGCAATGTGAAAAAGAGCTCCAAATGGAGTTTTTCCCCCTTCACATGATAACAAATGCTTGTGTTTATGACTTGCAATTTAGAAATCACACACACACACACACACACACAGCCCAGTTTCTCAGTGTTCAGTAAAGCTCTGAAACACAGAGTACCCAATTATTAGTTTATTAAAGGCAGGCCCATCAGTGACGGCTTGCATCAGCCAAAAAATAAAAATAAGTGTTATTTCAGTAAAATTTAAATCTATGTGCAGCTTGCACAGGGATACCAACTAGCTTTGGGTGCCTTCTCCCAGGAGGTTTTTCCTTAAGCATGCATTTGTCTAAAGAAATGAGGCTGCGGTCAGCTTTGTGTGGCCAGTGTGGTGATTCAATGTGACGTACAGTGAGGCTGTGCATATTCTCTTGGACTGCCTTCGTTATTATAATCAGGCAGAGTCAAATCGGCTTGTTGGTGACGAGGTCAGAAAAGAACTTTGGTTTTGGAACATGGACTCTACCGCAGATAGCCACAAGGCACCTGACACGACGGATTTCAGCTGGCCAGACACCAAAGACCAACATTTCTATGGTGAAAAGCAAGGGTCGGCTTCCCATGTACTGCTGCTGGCTCTGCTGGATCAACAATAGCGTGGCCTCATCTTAGCTTGAGGTGTGAAATGGTAGCTGACATATGCAGCAGTGCTGTTCACCCAACAAGTCCGGTAGGGGTGTGGGAAGAAGAAATACAAAAGCAAAATAATTGTGGGGTGGCTGCTGAGACAGGGCAGGCATTTAATATCCGAATAACATGGTCACATCGGATTGGCTGATGTGCTCTCGGGAAGCGTGGCAGCTTGCGCCCACCGCAGTATCACAAATGACAATTGGGCAAGCATATCTTATGCAGAAGTTAATCACAATAATGGAGCACAAAGTGTGGCTTAGCGGTCAGATCGTAAGTGACAAATCTGTTTTACCTTCCAGTACCAGTTATGTGTGCAAGATGAGGTTGGCTCTTGCTCCGAGCGATCACGCCGATAATCATTAGACGACAGAAGTAATGAGTTGCGGTTATTATCAACAATGGAGAGCAGAGCTTACATGGCTCTGCAGTACGACGTACAGACACAAAAGCCAGCAGCCCCAGTACGAATGCAGGCAGAGCTATACGTTGAGAAGAATGACAACTGCACAATAAAAAAATTGCAGCCTCTACTTGTAGTTGTCATAGTTGAGCAGACACCAGCCAGTGCCACTGACAGACCAGCTGGGCCCTGGGAGGACTTCCATGCTGCACCAGGAGGTACAGTAAATTATCCTGCACGGTAGAGCAACATCTGTTTCTGTGCTAGTGCCGAACAAACAAGGCAATTTAAAACATACCAAGGGATAACCAAGCAACAAATGAACATGACCCTCATTTTTTCCCCCTTCTCACACACGAGGTGCTAAACTTCATTGTGCAGGCACTCCATGAAAGAGAAGCCAGGTTTTTATTTGATAAGGTGTTGTCAGAGAGATTTTACATATTTCCAAAATGGAAAGAAAAAGCTTATAGTATTGTTATTCTTAGAATCTTCCCCCTTCTATCTTCATTGCTTTTATACCAAAGCTAGCACTCAGTTCTCAATTCGCTCTAGAATTAAAAAAAAAAAAAAAACTTTCCATATACTTATAAATATTCAGTCTTTAAACCTAATTTGCTATACTTAGTTCACATGCCTTCAAGCATTTGTCTTCCAATTTCCACTGAATAAATGCGTACTAATGAGAACTAGAGCAAGCTGCTGAGGCAAAGCTGGGTGACTTGGGTCTGGCCTGCCACCAGCTTGTGATAGGCGGGCAAATTGAGTTAAAATGAAAAGTCTTGTCAGCTGAAATTCAACATGGTAGCCAAACAGCAAGCTGTCAATCATCCAGCCAAAACAGGGGACTGCAGGTAATAAAAGGTCATTGTGAATCATTAGTGCACTTGGCTTTCATATGGAAGTTAATTTTAATTAAAGATGATCTCTATCTGTAAATGTTTTATAAAACTTATCGTGCATAATGGATTGTTCATTTATACTAACGTTTAGCAGGTAATAGGACCTTCTGATTATTAGAATGTATTGTCAAAAAATGGCTATTAAGAATGCAAATATTTGGGGAATAAAATTTACACCAGGCACTGCAAGGTGCCAACAATTCTAACTGTGATTAAGATAAGGCTGCCTGTGATTTATTAAGAACTGAGCTTTACTGACTGGTGTATGCTAGGAAATCAGGTTACAAAATTCCCGCAATGAGTTCACAATTCAGTGCCTGCACTACCTTCTTCACTTGGCTGGGGAAGACTTGTTTCTCTTCTCAGGGTGTAAAACTATCCTGATTAAGTATCCCTTCCAAGCAAAAGCTGGGGAATGTCTTGAGCTAAGATGCTTTGTAACACAACTGTGAAAGAAAATGACAAATGAAAGGAAATGCTGGTGAAAAGAAAAAGGCATATACATTTTCTCTTTTGCTCTCAGATCTCAATTCTGGCTATAATAATTGACAGATGATTCTCATTTGCAGATTTAAAGCACTAAAGCAGCTCATGGCAATCAATAATGCATGTTACAATGCAAAAACAAATAAGCACATCCGAGTTTCTGCCTCACACTTAGGCTATGTCTGTGTCTGTGGAATGAATGTACTGTGACATGGCCAGGCTGTTAATTTGGGTCATCTTAATGATTGGTGCAGGCTGGCATGCCATCTGATTAGCCATGGTTATCAGTGGATAGCAGCAATGGAGTGAAATGAACAGCCAGGCCCTGCCACAGTCACTGGTCCTGAACACTTGGGCAGGCACAAAGAGAAGGTGGAGAAGGGATGGCTACGGAGGTGGTGTGCTCTAGCAGGCGTGATGAAATGGAGTGGGGTGTGCGGTGTGTGTGTGTTTCTATATAACTGTCTTCGAAACAGGTGAGACGGTAAATAAGAAATTGTGATAATCATTTAACTTAAGGCAACATCAATAATCTTGGCCTCAACAACTGTATATTTTAAGTAAAGTTAAAAATAAACCTGAATAGATACCAATGCCTACCTTCACTCTGCATTGCAGACACAGCCTTGGGTTCATTGCTAAAATTAGAAATGTAAATTCAACATTTATATATTTGATAAACATTATTAAGGTTCTACTCTGCTGGGAGTGCTGGGGCATTGCTACTGGTGGGAAAAGGGAGGGGAGCATATGGATATGGCCTTCGTGGACATGGCAATCTAGGCGGTTCAAAGTTGGAAGGTAAATGTAAATGGTACATATAGATTCCTTGGGAATGTTCCCAAGATCCTATTTAAGATATTGCACAATTTCTTTTATTTATTGACTTTCTAAATTGGTAAATAAAAATTATATATATTGATGGTATACAAGCTGATGTCTTGAAATATACATACATTGTGGAATGGCTAAATCAACCTAATTAGCATATGTATTACCTCCCAAATTTATTGTTATTTGTGGTGAGAAAACTTAAAATCTACTTTCTTAGCAACTTGACATTACAAAATTTCTGATTGGGTAACTCCAATGATCTCATTTAGAAAGCACATTTTAGTAAAACACTATCTTTCATATTGAGAATTTTCCTCCTTTTAATTTCTACCCTTTATAAACCACACAGGCAAAAAAAATCTAATCCCTCTTCTATATAACAGCCCTTTAATAATATGTAAAGGCAACTATCATGCCATTTTCTGATTGTGTGTCAGAGATGACATAATGTTCAGTCTGTTGCCATGCTGGATGAATTCAACTAGTCAATATGCCTCTTAAAATGTGGCAGAACTGGGTGCATACTTATTTTAGTTGGAAAAGTAAAGAAGAATGATCATTTCCTGTGCTCCAGATACCATACTTCTATTATGGTTTCCTGTGAACAGATGTGCAACAGATTTTTGAAATAATATCACCCCTAACTTGTTTTAAACTTTCTGATACCCCAGAGGTTATCAGCAGCCCTAGCTGCCCATTAGAATCACCTGGGGTTGTTTAAAAACCTAATTGCTCCATCCTAGCCCAGTGGAGTCAGAGCCACTGCATTAACTCAAACCTTTCAATTAGAGGTTTCGAATCTTGGCCACACATTAGGATCACCTGGGGAGCTTTTGCAGCCATCCGTCTGCATCCCAGGCCAATGCAATCGGAATCTCTAAGGGTGGGGCCAGGTATGAGTAGTTGTTAAAGTTCCCCAGATGATTCCAATGAGCAATCAATCCTTTTCTGCTGAGTCACCACTTCTCATCCAATTCTTACACAGTTGATTTTTAAATCGAAATACAATAATTTTCATTTTCATTAAAGTTCCCTTTCAATCCTTTCAGATTCTGTTTCCATCATTCATTATATCATCTAACCCCCTTAGCTTTGTGCTAAGCTGAAAATTTGAACATTGAAATCAATATTTTTTACTTTTTAACCTGTTTCCTTACATTGCATATATTAATAAAAATCTCACCACTTACATTCCTGAGTTTCTGATGTACCTCCTTGTGGAAGAAGTCTACACTCCCCTCCAGTTAGAAATTCCTACTTATAACTTTAACTCAAGCAGTACAAAAGCAACCCATGTAACCAAAACATTTGTACCCTTGTAATATTCTGAAATAAAAAAAGAAATTCCTAACATGAAGTTATACCTCCTGTATATCCACATCAGAAGACAGAATGTTGTTAAACTTCCCTATTGTCTGAATTATGTAAACTTTTAAGTTTTCAAACACACAATTGTTTTATCATATTGAATGAACTTTTTCAAAATAACAGCTACAAGCATGACAAATATACCACACTAATGTAAGATGTTAATAAGGGAAACTATGGGGAAAACTATATCATCTTTGTCATTTTTCTGTAAATCTTAAACTATTCTAAAATAAAAATTTTACTTTTATTTAAAAATAATACAAAATTGTAATGTGAATCCCTAGCCCTACCCTGCCCCTCAAACTCAATTGCATTTGAGAATTAGTGATACATATCTTGTGAAAAATAGTGGTCAAGGTCCCTGGTCCATTTCTAGAGCATTTTCATCTGAAGTGGTAGTGGTGACGGGTAAGCATTGAAGTTAGACCTGGCATCAATTTCTGGCTCTGCCACTATCTAGCTGCATGATTTGAGTTGGGTAACTAAGCTTTCTGAACCTTGTTACACAATAATTAAATAAAAATAATAATAGCAGAGAATTAAATAATATATGCAAAGCACTTAGCATAGTGCCTGACACCTGGTCAAATAATAATTATTAATATTATCATTCATAAGATCTTATCCTGAATTTAAAAATTCAGTCAACTGTATAATCATCTGACCCCCATTTTCTGGTCTTGTTCACATGCATATCACGGCTGGCTTTGTAGAATAGAGATATAAAGAATTTCTCTCGCCTCTCCGTTGGGACAACGAAAAAAGATCCCAAGGGCTCTGGTATCAGATAGGTCTCAGGGGGAATACATGGGTTTGGTGAGAAATCCGGAGTGAAAGTCCCACCTCTGTCCTTTATCATCTCTATGATCTCAGGCAAGTTATTTAGCACCCTGAGACTCTTCTCATCTGTAAAAATAATGGCAAAATAATAGCTGCCACAGTCCTCCAGAGTATTTTGGTAAAGATCACATGAAATAATAGATCTATAAAATTGCTTTGAAATATTGAAATCATCAATATATTTAACATGGACACTATGTCTAATAATAATTATTTGCTATTAAAGGATCTTTATTTTTTCCAACTGATCATTCCTTTCTGGGTTCCCCCAACTACTCACCAACAACAGGCTTCAAAATCTTTAATATAATTTATATGGGGAATCCCCACAAGCTCATACTTCTAGAGCTATTATGATTGACAATATGCTGTTTTTAAAAAGTATTACAGATTTTGCCCAGCTCTAGTTTTAGGGCCCCTCCTTTTGTTTCAGTGTCCCTCAGTGGGACCTATGTGTAACTTTTCTCAATGTCAGGATATGTAATTGAACAAAATTAGGTGTCTGCAATTCACCTGATCCATTCAGGAGTCCTACTCCACTTTGCCTTATGTTCTTACTAGAGTGTGTTTGGTCTTTTCACGGGTGATGAGTAGGATGAGCACTCCTGTGGGGTAAGGTAGATTGAGTATGATGTTCATAAATATTATAATTGAAAATGAAGAAAACAATGTAAACTTCATAGGGATGTCACAGAGGTTAAATATCATTTTGGTGATAACAATACATAACATTTACTGAGCCTCCACTCCATGCTACTACATTGTTATTACATACATCATTCAGGTAAACTATATGAAGTATTTATTGAGATTATTTGCTGTCAATCCAATTTTGAGGGCTTTCTCTCCTTGCATTAACATTTTTCTTATCTTCATCTTTCTGAATCATCTTTTATCCATTTCTTTTCCCCGTATCTGAAACCTGCAGTTCTAAATCCTACTTCCACCCCAGCTTTTTCTTTCTGGAAAAACTGAAAAAATTCTTTTCTCTCAGAGTTTCTCAAACTTCCATTCTATCAGCAACTTTTCTTATTGAGATTTAGGCCCCAATTAACAGTTACCTGAACCTCATTGTATCTATTAAGTTATTTAAAATTTTCATTTAAATTTAATAGTAGAGATCTTTACTAAACATTAATAGATAAAACATTTTAGGGAGGTCATAAGCAGAATCTTTATTTAATAAGATACATAAATGTGTATAAAAAGTTGTTTTCTTTATCTAAAAGAATAGAGTAGAATGGTTTTAAAGAGATTTTCAAGAGCGCTGGGAAAAAGCACAAATTTATCATAACCTCTTACAACAGATGATTGCTTTGAAGTACTTAAACAGAATGTGGCAGTCTAATGTTCCTTCTCGCCCCTGCTTTATAATCAAAGTGCGCTGACATGCAAAATCTCTGTAAAAAGAAGACTCTCCTTTTCCATTGCTGTACGAGTACCAAAATTCTCCTTCCTGGTAAAAAATACAGGATTCATTTATCATTGTAATCTTTTTTCTCATAGTGATAAAAATTCAAAATATATTTTATAAAAACATTATATTTAAAATACAGTGAACTCTTTCCTTAAGAAGATGAGAAGGACAAGCACGTATACTCATAACGTGGTACACTGTGAATGTTTAGTTGTGTAAGTCTTGTCTTTGCACCTCCGGTTCATGCTCTTTTGATATAAACACTCACTATTGAGCTATGACTATCTTTTGTGTAACTGATTCATATAAAAATAAACTGCACAAAACCTTCTATCTTGTGAAAGAAAAAAATAAACATGGTTTTGTAGATCACAATCAGCTCCATCATTGTAAATTCTCGTAATGAACAACACTGGCCTCTGCTGGTAACCGAGGTCATGATGAACCTTAATGAACCTTCTCGGATGCTGAAGGTAGTGCCTTTAGGCAGGTGGATCAAAACTCACTTGAGATTTTTGTTGTTATTCATTTGTTAATGATAGGAGAGTTGTAAATTCATGAGGGATCTAAGGATGAAAGTCTCTAGCTCTAGCTATGGGCTTAAATGGACCAAATTATAGTGCTGGAATTTGCCATTTCTTCTGGTCAAATAAATTTGAACACTTTTGCTTTAATGCTGCAATTTAAAAATGATCTTTTCTTTCAGTAGTAAGGATTTGAGAGTAGAAAAAGAATTGATGATTTTCAACTAAATTTTTTAAGTAATAACTGCGTACAGAATACAAACACATATTCCTTGAAAGTTACTTGCATTACCTCCCAGTCTGCATCCCTTTTTTTGTACAATGCAATGGAAATTACTTGAATATGTGGGAAATGCAACCCAGATCTCTAAAGAAACTGCAAATCTTCAACCTGGAAAATACTGTGTATCTAGGCTGAGGCAACTACTCAGAATTTTACACAAATTTTCTGTATTTGTTCCCCAATAATTCTACAAAGAAAAATAATAGATTATATTTTAATAATGTTGGGATTATTTGCTTTCTCAAAGCAAATATAAAATGCCTTTGATCATGTATGCAAAAGACAGCAAACTACAAGGTGACACATTTTTCCTAATTGATTGCCAGTACAAGGCATGCTTCCTCCAATGGGTCTTAGCCTGACCAGTGGGAACAATCTCTAGAACACTTGGGCCATTCCTCTCAATGCCCACTGGTGGTAAATATTGACCAAGAAAGGGAGGGCCTTTGCTCCCAGAAGTTCCCATCAAAGAACCTGGAACATATTTAAAATATAAAAAATTGAGGCCAACATAGGCTAAAATACTTGCTTACATTGTCAAAGGAGTAAAACAGCAGAAATACATAAACACTTATTCTTGCATTTGTACAAAGGGACTTGGAATATTGCATCCTAAAGAGTATCACGGGATGAAATGTCAATACAGAAGAAATAGAGAATAACTTATTGATATGGAATTTAGTTTTGAGAGCGTAAGTTTACTCAGGTAGTGGTAGTGGAGAGCCTTCTCAAAACCAGTAAAGGGGAAGCTGGGATCAAAGCTCATATCACTGAGGTATAGGTCTGCCTAGAAATAGAAAAAACCTTAGTCATTACCAACCTCAAACATATTTGAAATAGTGACCATGCTTATCTCATGAGTCAGTAAATATTTTGCATAATATCGAGATTTCACACTAGTTTGTAGTTGTTACTTTTTCTACCCTTCTCTCTTCTTTCTTTCCCTCCCTCCAATGGAAAACTGGAAAACATTTTTTTCCACATTTTTGAGAATCATACGCTCCAAGCTATATAAAACACCCTAACCTGTGCCTGAAAATATAGACACTATTTAAAGAAGAATAAATACATTTTGCACACAAGGTGCCTTTCTGAAATAATTTCTTTTTCAATCCCCAAATACTTTTCTTGACAAGATAGTGCAGCAATGTTTGGAAAGCATTAGCACACCAACAGATGCTCAGAATCAAATGACTTAATAGGCATAAACTTTTTTCCAAGTAATTGCAAAGCTTTGGTTTAGCCTTTTGCATACCTTGCATAGTTAATTACCTAGGCCTTAATGTTTACATGCAATGAGAATATCTACGGCTATAAACTACATAATTTATAATTGATGTAAATGGGTGTTATTATGTCAATTAGGCAGCTGTGTCCTCTACCTCTTGGTAAACAGCTATGAGTGATAAACTGAGTTTGCAGAGAGATATCTTCTTTTCTTCATAACAGATAAAAATAAATTACCTAGGCAGATCAGGCTGTCCAATTGTTCTCTGGTGAGGTGGATGGAAAATCCAGGCCCTTTCTTTTGACCTGTTGACTGTAGCAAACGGTCAATTTCGTCACGCACCGCTGACATAGCTTCTGGGTGCTGCAGAAGATAATACATTGCCCAGAACATAGTTGGAATGGTGTTTGCCACAGAGGCCCAGAGAAAGCCTAAATGATGTGCTGGGAGAAAATAAGTGAAAAGGAAGATTAATAGCGTTTATTACACTGATTAGATTTGCAGTGTGCTAATTAAAAGATGTTAGGACACAGACCCAGCCAAGGATCAGCGCATGCTAATGAGAACCAATAGGCTTCTGAAGTCTAATTTTCTGCTTAATGAGAATAGTTTAAAATGTAATGTGTGTGGGGGGGCGTGGAGGTGGGGGATGAGATAAGAGGAGTAAATGCAGCTTAGTTATACTCTTTCTCATTATCACCATTAAGTATCTTGTTTTACCACCTCAGCAAAAAAAAAAAAAAAAATCAATTATCACAAAGGGTTGTTTCAGAGTAAAACATTTTATCATTAGCCAATTAGAAAGAGCATAAAAATTTTCAAGGTCGCCATTTTGTCTTTTTACTTCAAAGGTCTACTGTAAATTATTTCATTTTAGGCAAGTACTCATTCAAAGTTTCTTACCTCCCATTTCAAAGTCCTCACGCGCATAGTATTTATCCAGGATATCTTGCCTCATTTGAAAAACTTCTGAGTATCCTTGCAACTTAGCTAAGTTTTCTGACATTAAGCATTTTATGAGTTTCTTCTGAAGAGACTTGGTATTTCCTAGAAGCTCAATGGGTATGTCCGATACTAAATATGGGAACTTGTCATCAAATTTTAAAAAATCATCTCTTAGCTCACTAATAAGTTTTTTCCTGTTGCCAGCAAGGATGTTTCCGTAGATGGTTGTAAATGTGATCTCAAATATTATTGAGCTGCAGAATGTAAACAATTGTGCCGTATCCCAACTCGTGGTTTTTAATAGTTGGGGCTCAAACACTTGTTTTAGATTTTGCATTAAGTTTTCCAAGAGTGTGTCCAAAGATTTGCCTTGCAAAAGTTGATAGCAGAGGTGAAGCTCATCATTCATTTCATCATTCAACTTCTTGATGGAAAATGCTTTCAGTAATAATTTATTAGTAAATACTCGAAAGCTTAATTGTTTGTGATTTTTCAACACTAACTGGTACTGGAAAGGGTCCAGGATAAATGTTATGTACTTCCCTAAAAAAAAAAAAAAAAAAAATGAGTTCATTTGTAACAACAAAAATAAATACTTTAAGTTTAAAAATATTTTAATCAACATTAAGAAAACCCTAATAACTAAGGTGCAAAGTTTTGAAAAATCCATTTCATTCAAAGATCCTCTACGTGTTTCCTTTGAAAATGGAATTATGGTGGGAAAAACTCTAGAAGCTTGAAGTTAAATATCTGAAGTTCTTAATGACCTTTAAGGAGATAGTTACTCTTCCAATTTTTATTTTAATTAAGGTACCCAAACATGTTAAATATCCTTTAAATATTCTCATAATCCCTTGACTTACAAACTTCACATATTTTTCCACAAAAAATAAAGAAAACAATAAAACAAATCAGTAAATGACATTCCATTTCTGATTATACTTCATAAAGAGCTTTTTTTTGACTTAGATCTGTCATTTTAGTTTTGTTCAAATACATGGCCATGCAGTATGAAGCAGTAACTCACAAATAAATGTTAAATTTGATACTAGCAAAAAATCACAAATGCCAGCATTTTCATTTTTATGGATGGGAAAATAGTGACTGAGGGAGATTTAGTAACATAGTCAAGGTCACATAGTGACCTGGGACTGACGCAGGATTCCAAACTAGAACCCATTCACTCATCCATTCATTCAGGCATTTATTTACACTGTTTATTGAGATGTAGACAGTTTGTTGGATCCCTTACCCTCTTGAGATATAATGACGTAAAGAAGTCATGGTATCGCTACGGATAGTGACACAGCACCAGTGGAACAAGGTGTAAAGGAAGCAGTATGTGGAGTTTGCTTCAGTCTGTCTGGAGTAATCAGCAAGGGTTCCTTGAGGTGATGACATTTATCTTTTTTATATATCAGTGTTGCCCAACCTTATCTGATTAAAAAACTTGGGGTGCTTCTTAAAAATATAGATTTCTGCAGGATTCTAATTCATAAGGCTTGGAGTGGGACTGACGGTCTCTATTTTTGATAAGACGTTCAAAGGATTCTTCTAAGGGGGAACTTTGGGGAACACAGTCATACTACGGTTTGTCTCTCAAAATTGGCAGGGACCTTGGAGAGTTCCTAGCTCAACTCCTGCATTTATCAGTCGGGAAAGCTGAGGAAAGTCAGAAGAGGAAGGGCCCAGGTCGTGCTGCCATTTTAGTGGCAAAGCCGGAACAAGAATTTACTCCCATGCACGGTTCTTTTTCTCACACAGTGCTTGTCTCTTCTCGCGAGAGTGCTGTTTTAAGATTCCTTCTAATTAGAAATATTATGCAGATAGTATTTAATAATGGTATTTAATAAGTCTTTCCAGAACACACAGAAAGTTTGGATGATTCTAAAAATGGCAATGTCTAATTATTTATTGTCTTCACTTCATTATTCCTGTGTGTGTGTAACTTTCTTAGAGGAACGCTTCTCACTTGTTATTTATGGTAACTCAAATGGCATCACAGAAATTAAATGCAATTTGGTACAAGATATTAAGGATGAAGTTTTGAAATAATGTTCAACCTAATCCTAGAAACAAGATAAACGTGGTTTTGCTTTATGATTTTAAAACAGAATTTAAGTTTTTAATAATACATGAATATACATGTGCTATGATTTTTTTCCTCAAAATTATTCATACAACTTGAATTTTATTCACTCCATTTCCCCTTAATTCATTTAATAATGTGAGCTGATCTGGGAATGAGGGTAGAGCTAGAAGTGGCTACTCATTCTGGCCTACTGTATTCTACAAAGTAAACTGAAAATTTTTTTTATTTTTGCTCTGGGGAGAGCAAAAAGGACTCAACTGGATTTGGGCATACTTTATGACACCTGCTTTACTGTAGCATCTTAATTAAATGAGATTGCACAGCATCTGCCTGACAAATAATTGGGGGAAAAAAAGTTAATTCTCTTATTTTGCAAAGGTTATAATTTTAGGCAAAGCTGTGTATTTTCATAGGTGCTGATTAGTATTTCTTTCACTAAATGAAAAGATTTTGCTAAATATCTTTAGGGTTATTTTAGATTATTCTCTAAAATTCAGATAGTGTATAAAAGGTTTGTAGAACATACAAGCTTCAGAGAATATTGTGAATTTTTTCCTACCAATTTTTTACAGTCATCTAAATATAAGACAAGAATATATTCAGACATGACAGCATGAGATACCTGTTATTGGGCCTCCTGAAAAAAGGCTATATGTATGTTAGAGTTTTTGTTTTGTCTACAATTCATTACAAATACACACATTCTCCCTCTGCCCCCTACCTTCACCCCTTGGGAGTAAGAATATAGGAAGAAATTATATGTCAAATAAAGTGAATAACAGTTGAGTGTGGAAAAATCGTCCAGGTTAGCAACCAATTACTAATAAATTGTTTTTTTAAAAAATAAGCAGTTGTTTGCATATAAGTTCTTTTAAAAAATGATTACTGATTAGTTTAAAGCAATTTGTAAATAAAATTTCATTCTTTTCCAGGCCCTTTTCACTCTAGGATCTGTATTTTCTCTTTCTCATTCGTATTTTAATTTTCTTCACTATCAAGGCACCGTGTTTTGCCTACTATTTCTTTTATTGAGATGTGGATTGCTTTAGAAGTAGATGTTTTGATTTTCTGGATTTTACTTTTCAAGTGGGTTTGGAAGTACTAATAACCCTGGAGATGTTAGCTGGCTTTCCAACTTTTAATCTTCAGTATAAACAATTTAAGTGAAGTTTTCCAAAATTAATATTAATTTAAACCATCTGTCCACCATCTGCTAATGTGAGATGCAAAACCAGAGTTTCTTTGTGATCTTTAATCAGACAGTTAGGAAAACTCATATACATTCATAAAATGAATTTAAATTTCTTAACAAAGGAAATCTTCTGCAAACGTATTCTGAAGGCCATGCATTCCTGGAGCAAAATTAACTTCTGCTCCAGTGTGATTTTATGTAAATGCATGTCCAGTGTCAGCAGGCACATTACCTAGTTCACAAAGATCACAAGGTGCTAACAACACCCTTTGCCATATTTTCCAAAGAGGAGAGAATGCTGTCAGAAGTCGATATGATATCTTGATTTAAAGAATTTCAGAGATTGCATTTGTCTAAATGTCAAAATGGTGCCTACGGCTGCAAAAAATACAATATAAAATCATCCTTTTGGACAGTACATTTGAAATGGTGTCAAGATTTTTAATGTCTTCCTTGCCAATCATTTCATGCTCTTCCCTTTTTAGAAGCTGACCAGACCTTACAATACCAACTGTAGCATTCCTGTATAACCTGTGCACGATCCTTTACCAACTCAACAGCCTTTTCACTTCCTTCAAAGATACTATTTTAGGAAGGTAAAGCTACATGATTCAAAGTAGTTCAGTCAATGTACTTAAAAAAAATTCAGTCATTCACCCTGATCTCCTGTACACAAGAATTTTAACATCTGGATCACTAAAAATTGAATTTTGATATAGAGATAGGGCTATGGGAATTCAGGCAACTATTTGGCTGCTTGGAATAGAAATGCCCAGTCAACAAATATGAGACAAATTTGAATTTAAAATTTTTTCTCCATAATTAGAAGCTTTTAATCTCCATGTTTAGCTGGTTTTTCACTAGACTTTTTTTTTTTTTTTAAATCTCAAGCTGAAAATATTTGTTGGGAGAGTAGATTATGAGCCAACTTTTTTACTTTAAGAGGATGGCCACATTTATGTACTCCTCCTCTTATTAGGGAGATTTCACTAGCTGCTGACAATGATGTACAGTGGTGCTTTGCTAGGGTGACATCTAGGGAAAACGATTCCGCTGCACCACCACACAAAACCAATTAGAGAACTATTTTCTGCGACAGGTCACGAATTTACGTGGTTTCTCATGAAAAGATGTACCTTTTAATTTCTTTATTAAGATGACATCCGTGTCCCTTGAGACTTTGGGGGATGACAATCATTTGCTCATCATGCAAGAACATACACTCACTGAAATCATATTATGAGACAACAGTGGAAGACTTTGTTCTTCATTTCACATTTTCTAAATGAGCTACTTTGCGAACTGGTCATCAGAACCATATACAGTAACAGGATTTCTTGACAGGAATTTATTCAAATTCTAGTAAGAAGTGAAAAAGAAGTATAGTGTATATTCAACTGTGGTTGTCTACTGTTGAGTTCAAAAACATACCCACGGTCAGATTATTTAGACTTTAGAAATTCAGCATGCTTCTCAGTTATCTAAGATTAAGACATCAAGTGTCAGCAGAAATGGGTTGTTTTTTGGAAAGTGAGTAAAGTTATTCAAACCTGCCACAAGTTTCTGCTTAATCATTTTACAGTATTTTTGCACAATGTATTTAAAGAGAAAAACTGAAAATTTCAATCATTTGTTGTATCTACTCATTAGAAACACAAGTGTTAATTATTTAAAATAAGGACTTTTTTTTTAAAGTGACAAATGCAGTTTTGGTATCATGAAGCCCAAGGCTCATTTAGAAGAGAAGCACCAGCTCTGATCTTTATTTGTCCAGCATTCTAGTATTAATATTAATATTTCATCAGCTCTAAGGTATTAGGGATTTCCCCATCAAATATTTGTTGTGAATCAATCAATGCTGAGCTCTAGAGTAAATGTTGGTAATAGAGGAGCTAACAGAATAATACAGGGAGATAGACAAGTGAATTAGCAATAAATTCACAATGCTCTGACCAGAGTGATACTGGGAATAACTGGACCCTCGGAAACAGGTGCGGAACATAGGAGATAGTTAGCAAAGGTTTTTGAGAAGAAGTAACATGTGACTGTGGCTTCAAAAGGTGTGTCCATCACCAGTCAGGTGAAGAACAGCATTCTGGCAGAAGGAAGAGGAAGAGAAAACACAGAGGCACAAAAGGAAATGGTGTGTGAGGAGGAAATTTCAAACAATGTGGTGCATTAATGGTGCATTAAACACAAGGCAAGAAATAGCAAGAGACTGGGCTGGACAGGTAGGCCTGATCTTGAGGAGCCTTTTGAGGATTATGTTAAATATGACAATTCCTCTATTTCTAAGATGCGTGATTTTTTTTGCATTTCAGTTTTCCTGAAATCAGAGTGCAAACAAGTATTGTTGGAAGAGGCTTGCCAGCTGCCAGGCAAAGGAGCAAGTTGTGACGAAACTGATACTGTCTGTTCATGGGAAAACTCAACCATGCTGATGATCTCATCAAATTGAATCATTTTTTTCCTCCCCACTATTGCATTAAAATGGTAGCATTAAAATTAAGTTACTGTATGTACAAAAGTTTGCCACTGACCCTTAGCAATGTAATTAGAGGCAGAAAAAATTACTGGCTCTCTAGGAATAGAACATAAAATTCCAAGGCTGGTTAGAGGAGGATATAGGAATTAAGCTAAGAAAGAGGCATGCAAAGAGGTGATCTAGATAAGGACTCCTCAGAGTCAGCAAAAGAACCAGATGGGGCAATGTCAGGAAAGTGAAGGAGTAGCAGAAGTTTTAGGAAGGAAGGAGAGGTCAGCTAGTCAGGTGGCCCTGTGAGTGACCTCCGCCAGGCACAAGGCTGGTTGTGGTTAGGAGGGCTCTGGGAGAGAAGCAACTGGAGACACCAAAATGTAGGCAACTCGCTTGAAAAATGTGGATGCAAAAGAGAAAAAAAAAGTGGAAAGTAACTAGAGGAGAATATAGGAGAAGCTCCAGCATGGTTATAAGCTAGGGTTATAAGCTCAAGCATGGTTATAAGCTAGAACCCAAGAAAGAAAAAAATGAAGACATGTGTGTGAGAAATAAATGTGTGTGATATATTAATACCAGCCCAGAGGAGGCAGGAAGAAAGGGTCATGGGAACAGGTAAGTGGATGGTCTTGACCATTCTTTGAAATGGGACAAAATGTGGTAAGGATAATTGTGAAATAAAGGTACGTTTGGTAGATAGGTGGGGACCTAAGGAAGATTATTCCTGATGTCTTCAATAACCTCCTGAAGGAAGAAAGGAGAGTGAACTTTTGTTATCAGAGCCTGGTGAGAGCAGGGAGCTGGGAGCAGCCTCTGAGAGCCCCCACTGCAATTACATAAAGGGAAGTCAGAGAACAAAAGAATGTGCGGAATCTCATCTGCAGAGATCAGCCTTCAGGGCATAGATAGGACAGACAAAAGCAAAGAAAGGGAAGAGCTAGCCCACAGTACTTTGAAGATTGATAAATTGGAAGATTGTGTGCAAAGATGGCTACAATAAATTCCTTCTCTCTCTCCATCTGTGTTCCTGTGCAATGTGACTCTGCTGCTGCCCCCAGGAAGAGGCAGAGTCTCTTTCCCCACCATTGAATCTGGGCTTCACTGTGACTTAGTCTAACTAATAAAAGCTGGTAGAAATGAAGTTTTACAATATCTGAGCCTCGGCCTCATGAAACCTTGCAGCTTTTCCTCTCACTCTCTTGAAACACCCTTTTAGATGCTATGTAAGGCATTTTTCTTAAGAATGAAAGACCATGTGGATGAGGAGGCCCAGCCAGGCATATGATAAGACCATCTTGCTCCAAGCCAGCAGCCAGATGACTCAAGTCACACAACTGACTCAGGCAGGACCAATTGTTTTAAGCCATTACATTTTGGGGGGATTTGTTACTCAGCAACAGATAACCAATATAGTTGGATATCTAGATCCTCATAAAAGGATGAGCTTAGAACATTCCACCTTCTGTTCTCAGCCAGGGGATGTTTGGGGTATGCAGTAATCTTGCTGTGTTTTTCTTTGTTTGTTTGTTTGTTTGTTTTTGCAAATATTTTATTAAAGTTTGAAGCATAATGAACATTTTAAAATGAAAAGTACATTCTAGACCACTGGTTGCTAAGGTCTCAGGGGCAGGAGAAGACTATATAGGTGGATTTTTAGGGCAGGAAAACTATTCTGTATGAGAATGTAATGGTGGATACATGTCTCATACATTTGTCAAATATCCATGAAATATACAACACAAAGAGTAGACTCTAATGCAAATCATGGACTTTCAATAATGGATCAACACTGGCTCATCACTTGTTAACAAATGTACCACATTTATACAAGACGGTAACAACAGGGAAATTGTGATGGGAAGAGGTGGGGTATATGGGAACTCTCTGAACTATCTGCTAAATTTTCTGTAAACCTAAAACTGCTCTACAAAAGAAAGGCATTAATTAAAAAAATATGTTCTAGCTTTTTAAGGTATACATTTTATTATTCTTAAAGCCAAGCCAAACAATACCAAAATGACAGCGGGTGGCAGGAGAGTGAGGTTCCTTAGGTACTATGAGGAGAGTTCTGTAACTTGTTTTTTAAAGTGAGGATTACTGTACTCAACAACATGGTTTCCTTTTGCATTAGCTCTACAAATAAAACAAAGATATGCAAATATTCCACATTTTGCCTAGAAAGAAAGACAAAGACATTAAAGAACAAGTGAGAAACTATGACATATGTAAGGTACTTATAGAACTAACTGCTTCTTACCCCCAAGGAGAACAGTGAAAATGTCACCGTGCTGCTTTTGAAGAGTTTTTATGTAATTCAAGGGATCTTTCTGGAATTTCAGGGCCATTCCAAGATAAGGAAGCCAACCTTTTATCAATGGAGGCTCACCAGGTCTCCTATATGAAAAAAAAAAAAAAAAAAAAGAAAAGAAAAGAAAAGAAAAAGAAAAAGAAAAAGAAAAATCAAGTCATTCTTATTATAAAAACACATATGGGTTATTTATACAGGCTGGAAGTGGATTGCATGAATTGCACAGCTTCTTTCAATTCCTTTATTCAGTGATTCTTACATAGTCATACACGTGTTTACTGAGCTTCTCCAGTAGGTATGGTTCTGGGGTCAACAGTTCAATTCACAACTTTTGGTGAGCAACTTTTTGAAGAAATTGTGTCTTGCAAGGCCTGAATAGCTGCTTGACAGTTAAGTCACAATCTGTCTTATTTTATGTTCAATTTTCCATCATCATATGTAGGCCTGAAGAGTCTGGGACTAAGGGGATCTCTTGGAAACTAAATAGACCGTTTGATATAATTTATTCTATGAAATTGTCAGTTTGGTAAAATGCTGATAAAAAACAAATGATCAGCTGCCTGAATGTTTTGGTCTTTCACAAGTCATGTTATAAATGCTGCCTGATAAATTTAGCCAATATAGAGACCTAAAGTTAGTTTTGAATAATATTTGTGGTTATTTACTATGTGCTTGGTGTTGTGCAACAGGACAGGCCAAATCTAAATTTTAGCTGAGCTGCTTGTTGGAAATCATATAAACTACATATTTCAATTACCGATTTTTTATTTTTTAAATTTAGTTGTAGAGACAGGTCTCGCTCTGTCACTTGGGCTGGAGTGTGGTGGCACAATCACAGCTCACTGCAGCCTCAAACTCCTCGGCTCAAATGACCCTCCCACCTGGCCTCAGCCTCTCCAAGCCTGGGACTCCAGGTGTCTGCCACCACGCCCCGCGTACTGATTATTTTGTTTTACATTTACAGTGTTTTTATACATGCAGATGCAGTCAAACTAAGTCCATCTCATTTTAAATCCCAGCTCATGTGTAGGCATTTAGGTCTTTTCATAAATAGTATGAGTTTGTTTTTTTTAATCTTAAGAAATCTTCAATCATATTTTTATACATTAAAGGTGTAGGGGATAATGCATTATGGGATTTGAAGTTTTTTAAACCACTTAAGTGTACTTAACAGAGTAAATGGAGGTGTGTTCTTGAGGATGTGCAAGTTATAGTAAAGTGTTTATTGTGCAATTTTTCACCGAATTGATTGATTACACAGTTTAGAACTAGATGGCAATGTGGGGGCTTTAGTGCGATTCCTCATTTTTACAGGTAAGGATCTCAAGACCGGAGGGGCCAACAAATTTGCCTAAAGTCATGAAACTACTTAAGAGCAAGCTGTGCACCAAGATGCAAGCCCTGGAGCCGCAGAGCTGCACTCTGACCCTGCTAGGAACATTAGGCAGTCAACCTGTGAACCTAGGAAAAAACTCATAGAAGCAGCTCCCTGCTTGAGCTGACAGACAAATTCAGTAAACATCGCGGGAGTGTGAATCTGAGAGCTCTTGCTGCGCCCTGGGTGTTAGATTTCAGATAGTTTAGTTGCCAAAGTAAAGCTCTTTGTTATCAGATGTCAATTTCACTGGAATTGCATAATCAGAAGAGGGACAATTAATAATCTTGAAAAATCTTTCATGCTGTGGAGAATAATAAAAACCTCAGCATTATTTCCATGAAGTATATTTAAATATATTCTTTCATAGTTTTTTTATCCAAATTACAAATGAATAGAATTATTTGTTAAATCTTACTAATAATTTGACATTTTTTTAAACATGTGAAGCGTCCTTTAAAATACTATCAATTAAAAAACAAGTTTCTTCATTTTCCATCTGTAATCCCAGTGAAACTGCACTTCAAAATTTCTTTCTAGTCATTAATTTGGTGAAGTCAATCTGATTTAAAGTGAAAAAATAAAAACAAAAAAACAAAAAACAAAGCCATTTTATCCTAGAAGGGATTAAAACAAATATTCAAAAGAACTCTGATTCTCTAGCCCATCTGTGAAGATGACTCGCACTGCAGGCACTGCGAGCCATTTTGATTAATCACAAGACATTCCTAGCTAAGATCTAATCAAAAATCAAGATTATGATCATACCCAGTATGGACTTTTATGCAGCTAGATTAACCCTATTAGAAGCCGTTATCTTCCCACAACCCAACATGGTAGGATTAAACTTCAAAAATAAACAACAGAGCTTTCAGGGGGAAAAAATAGATGAAAACAAAATAAATCGGAGTTGTGACAGAAATAAAGGAAAGCTTTTGCTTTCTCTTTTTAGAAGATAATTTGTCTTAATACTAACTTAAAAAATGCATGCTGTTGTTTAAATACGTATACTTAGAAATAGGAAAACAAGAAACACTGCATAGAAATGTGAATCTTATTCTTCATGCTTTTTCTCATTATTTTTTGAATGCAGCCTTTAGCAATGGAGACGTGCTTTTCTGAGAAATATAAGAAAATGAAGAAAACATTGTAACAGCTAATTTTATATACAAAGATTAAACAAGAAGAGATCGCACATGTGATTATAGAGTAGGATCCCCAAGTTAGAAACCGTCATAGCCCATATGCGACCTACCTATCAATGACCTTTTCAAATTTTCAAGTGATCCAGTTCATAAAATTTCTTCTCAAAATGTTAACCCTCTTCCTTTGTCTATTTATTTGTATTCTGTTGGTTTAATGTTGCTTGAATGTTGCACTGTGACAAAGATTTAGAAAGGCGTTTTGTCATATTCTAATTTAATGCAACTAATTTTGTCTTCTGTGCTCCATCATTAGGTCAGAAGCTGGATTCCTCATAGGGCGTGTGTGGAGGGAAAGGACAGGGGACTCAGAAACCCAGGGGAATGTTAACTTAGCGTTCAGAGTGAGGGAGACCCATTAGGAAGCCGTTTTATTGTTACAAAGGAGAGAGGGTCATCGTTTCCTACAGCTGTGTTTATTTTGGCAGCAGTAAGCTTAAGACTCTTAAACACCATGTCACAACTGTGCATATTTTCAGGAAAAAATATAGTGCTAGCTCAACTTATGACCCATTGAAGACAGATAACACAAATCTGTCTTCATCAGTATATTTGTAAACATTATTTAGGGAGGAAAGACATCGCCATAATGATGCAGAACGGCCTGTTGACACATGGCACAGGCAAACGCTGCCGTTGGTCTCTCTCATGCTCTGTGACTTTGAAAATGAAATGCCCGCTGCTGAGTGAGGATATAGGATGCTTCATGCTTGTTGGGCATGATCAAATTCCAAAGCTTAAAAGAAGTTGGTCCTAAAGCAATGTGAGTAGCTAAAAGCAAAACAACCAAACAAAACTCTGGTCCATACACCCTTATAATTTCACATAAACAATATGCACTGCCTCAAGTCTTCTCACTACTATTTAAGGGACTCTAAGAACACATCTAAGAAATTATATCATACAAATTGGAGCTTGTAAGTGTTCTCAATGATTAAACCCAAGTTCTATGCCTATAACATTGCATTAGCACTTGCAATTTCTTCTATACAAGTTATAGGACACAACTTAAAGTTTATGCAAAAGGTCAAGTACAGTCCAAATTTATCTGGAGGCAAATATTGGAGAAAAATCTAAACACATAAAATGGCTGTAAAATATAAAAGATGTTTAAGCTATTTCCCTTTGGTTAAAAATAAGCACAGTAAAATTCAGTAAAATTTAGAAGAGTAGACCAATACAGAATACTTGATTTCTCATAATATTTGAAGTTCATCTTTATGCTACACCTGTAGTTAAATAAATTTGTTATTTAATAAAAAACAGATAGGCCAGTGACCTATCTTCCACATTGTTCTAGACATTTAAAGCCCAGCACTTTTCAATCTATACTTGTCAAAGTAACTTCTTTACCATTTCTCCTATAGTCATTCTAGGCTGGGTGTCCAGGTTATCGTATAATAATGAACTCCTACGTAAGTGGCAAGCAACCTTTATACATGCATACCAACTCAGAAAAAAATGAAAATATGTATTTATTAATAGTCTTTAAAGACATAATGTGTCTGTACTAGGTGACCTAGTATCTGAAATAGTGCCTTAATAATTTTTTATTTTCCCTAATTAAGGAGGGTTTTCTTTCTGGCGTGTGGCTGACATTTCAGAAACTACACAACTGATGTTTATTGCAGTAGCTGATTATAACACTGACCTTTTGAACAAACTTAGTTTTTGAGCAAGGCACTTTTGAAGCTGCTCTCTTTTACCTTTCCTTAACTTACTTCGGAAGCAGCCTCATTGGAAAATGTAATTTGCCTCATAGTGTCTCTTAGTACTGAATTCTTGAAACATCCCTTATTCCCCCCACTCTTCCTGGGCTCTGCTATTGGCATGTTTGTCAGGCTCTTGGTAAGAGGGGTTCTCAATGCAGGGCTATGGATTCGAGATCCCAGTGGAGGAGTGGATCAACAACGTGGCTGAGTGTAGGCATTCCAGCAGCTCAGTGAGAGCCCAGACGGGGCCAAGGAAGCCCAGACCACAATCCACTGCTTCCCCTGGAAACGAGGTGGGAGTTACAACCAACCAGGGACACGGCAGCGATGGATGCAAAAGTGGAGGGCTACATCCAAAGACCTAGCCAGGAAGGCACCCCAGGGAAGCTAGAGACGACCAACGTGAACATCTGCACAACAGGACTCACCAGATCAACAGAAGGGAAGGGGAAGAGAAACTCCTAAATTCTATTAAATATTTATACAAAAGAGACCAAGTTTTAAACTAGAAGTGACTGAACTACTTTCACTGAAAATCTTCAGTGTTTTTAGCTATCACCAGAAATAGAGACTCATGAGAAATTTGAGTTCAGTTATGGAGAAATAAAGTTACACTTCTGCACATTTGCCTCATATTGGGAAATTTTAAATCTGGTGCACTATCTATGTAGCTGCTCAGCTTCTTCACCTGTAAATTAGAATATTAATATCAACATTACAGGTTTATCATTTGGATGGAGATAAAGTATTTGAAAGTAGCTGGTACGCAGACCAGGATCAGTTTTCCCTGCTCTTTATATATTGTAAGCAGTTGCACAAAGTGGTTTTGCACACCTATTCTCTGCCAGAACTCTTTCATTTGTCAACTCTCTCTTCTTATCTATGCCTTTCATGGACTTGCCCAGGTTAGAAGGACTTCTCCATCCTTCAACTCATTGGCTAAATAAAATCGTTAAATGCTCAGATACACATGAACTCAATAACTTCATATGATTAGGCAAAAAGATGCTACTCAGAGTTGACTTTCTCAGGGAAAGAATTATCTTTGTTTAAAAACATAGTTTCATTGGATGTTTGATTATGGCGAAGAGGTCCTCTGTGCATGACCTGGTTCAAGAGATCATGAGATTGATTATTCCACATAAGAAGTGAACTGGAATGTGGAGGTTTGGGCATTAAGGGGAAAGAGAAAGAAAGCAAGTGGAAGGACAGAGGAACGGTGAGGCTGCAATAGGATAAGCTGGGACTTTCTGAAGAGGATAGTGATAGGACTAATGGGAAAAGCACCAGGTCCAGATGGTCTCATTGGTGAATTCTGCCAAACATTTAGGGAAAAAAAAATGATACCAATTCTCTACAATCTCATCCAGAAAATAGAAGTAGAGGGAATACTTCCTAACTCATTCTACTAGGCCAGCATTCCAAAACCAGACAAAGACACTGCATCCATCACAAGAAGGGAAACTTACAGACCAATATCTCTCATAGACATAGATGAACAAATCTGCAACAAAATAACAGCCAACTGAATCCAGCAATGCAAAAAAAAATTACAAAACCATGAGAAAGTGGAATTTATTTTATGTATGCATGGCTGGTTGAACATAGAAAGTCAATTAATGTAATTCATTACAGCAACAGGCTAAAGAAAAAAGATCATCTGATCATATCAATAGACAGAGAAAAAATGTTTGAAAAAAAATCTAAAACCCCTTTATTTTATAGTACATACAAAAATCAATTCAAAGTGAATAAAAGGCTTAAATGTAAGGCCCCAAACTGTAAAACTCCTCCAAGAAAACATTTGGGAAAAGTTCCTTGGCATTGGTCTTGGCAATGATTTCATGGATATGACACCAAAAGCACAGGCAAAAAATAAACAGGTGCAACTACATCAAACTGAAAAACTTCTACACAGCAGAAGAAACAATCAACAGATTGAAAAGGCAACCTACAGAATGGGAGAAAATATTTGCAAACCACATATCTGATAAGGTGTTAATATTTTTAAAATATAAGGAACTCCTACAACTCAATAGTAAAAAATCTAATAACCCAATTTAAAAATGAGTTAAGAACTTGAATAGATATTTCTCCAAAGAGGACATACAAATGGCCAACAGGTATTTGAAAAAATTCTCAATGTCACTAATCATTAGGGAAATGCAAATCAAAACCATACTGAGATAGCACTTCACAGCTGTCAATATGGCTGTTATCACAAAAACAAAATACAACAAGTGTTGCTGATGATGTGGAGAAATTGGAATCCTTGTACATTATTGGTGGGAATGCAAAATGGTGCAGCCTTTATGGAAAACAGTATGGATGTTCTTCAAAAAATTAAAAATAGAATTACCATAAGATCCAGCAATCTCACTTCTGGGTATTTATCCAAAAGAATGAAATTAGGATCTGGAAAAGATATTAGCACTCCCGTGGTTTTGCAGGGCTATTCCCAATAGTTAAAAAATGCAGAAACAACCTAAATGTCCATTGACACATGAATGAATAATGAAAACACAGTATATGCATTCTGTGAAATACTACCCAGTCTTTAAAAAGAAGGAAATTATGCAATATGAGGCAACACGGATAAACCTTGAGGACACTATGCTGAGTCAAATAAGCCAGGTCCAGAAAGACAAACACTACATAATTGACTTATTAAAATATCTAAAATAGTGAAATTCATAGAATTAAAGAGTGGGATGGTAGTTACTAGGAGCTGGGGAGGAGGGAGGAAATGGAGAGTTACTAATCAACTGACATAAAGTTTCAGACAGGCAAGAGAATTAGCTCTAGAGATCTGCTATACAACATTGTATTAATACCTATAGTCAACAATAACATATTGTAGACTTCAAAATTTGTTAAGAGTAGATCTCATGTTAAATGTTCTTACTAAAATAAAATTAAAAAAAAAAACCTTAAGAGATCAACCAATCTAAAAAAAAAAATCCAACACCTATTCATGATGAAATTCTCAGCAAACTAGGAATAGAGGGAACTTCCTTAGTTTCATAAATAGCATCTATAAAAAACCTACAGGTACCATACTTACTGATGAGAAACTAGATGCTTTCCCACTAAGATCAGAAACAAGGCAAGGATGCCCCTCATGCCACTTTATTCAACATCATTCTGGAAATCCTAGCTAATGCAGTAAGATAGGAAAAGGAAATAAAAGGTATACAGATTGAGAAGAAAGAAATAAAGAAGAAAGAAGAAAATAAATAAAACTACCATCTGATGGCATGATTGCCTTATAGAAAATCTGAAAGAATCAGCAATAACAAAAAAATTCTGGAACTAATAAGCTATTACAGTAAGGTTACAGGATACAGGTTAATATACAAAAGTCAATTGCTTTGTTATATGCCTGGAATGAACAATTGGACTTTGAAATTAAAAACAAAATACCATTTACATTGACATAAAAAAAAGAAATATACAAAGTTAACTTCGTATAAAAAATTTCATACTTAGGTATAAATCTAACAAATTATGTATACAATCTATATAAGGAAAACTATAAAACTGATAAAAATTTAACAAGAGCTAAATAAAGGGAGTGATATTCCATATACATGGATAGGAAGAGTCAATAATGTCAAGTCAGTTCTTTCCAACATGATCTATAGATTCAATGCAGTTCTATTCAAAACCCCAGCAAGTTATCTTGTGGATAATAACAAATTGATTCTGAAGTTTATATGGAAAGGCAAAGACTTGGAATATCGAACACAATATTGAAGGAGAAGAATAAAGTGGGAAGACTTATACTACCTGACTTCAAGACTTAATATAAAGCCATAATAATCAAGACAGTGAGGTACTGATGAAAGAATAGACAAACAGATTGATGAAACAGAACAGAGAGCTCAGAAACAGATCCGCAGGAACAGAGTCAACTGATCTTTTACAAAGTAACAAAGGCAATTCAATGGAGAAACGGAAGTCTTTTCAACAAATGGTGCTGTAACACCTGGACATCCACATGCAAAAATATGAATCTAGACACAGTTCTTACCCCTTCCACACAAATGAATTCAAAATGGATTGGAGGCATAATTGTAAAATGCAAAACTGCAAAATTGCTAGAAGGTAACATAGGAGAAAATGTAGGTGACCTTGGGTTTGATGATGACTTTTTAGATACAAGACCAAAAGTTAAGTTGTTGGCATCATTTTGAGATCAAATCATTCAGAGTTTTAAGAAAAAGGAATCAACGATTTTAAATATAGACAATATGAGCTCTTTAAATGCCAAATATCATTATAGCTTTTCAAACTTAATAGAAATGAAAAGGTCACTGAAGCATCCATAGGTTTTAGTTTTTAATAAGGTATCTTTGATAGCTATAACCCACCTAAACAAAAAACTCTTTGGAGCCCTCAATATTTAAAAAAAAAAAAGAATAAAGTGTTCTAGAAACAAAACAGTGAAAAAGCCACTGTGGATTACCCCAGCCTTGATAGGTCCATTTCTTGCCATGATCTCACAATGATCCATTGTTATGGAATCCTACGCACCTATATAACTCCCTGGCTGGGCTGAGGTTTGTGTACTTTTCTAACTCAGTAAGCTGGTTTTTGGTGACCGGCAAGATTTTGGCCAAAGTTAGTTTCTTCTTTGATCATGGAGGGGTTTTTTTGGTCTATTTTGTTTATTTTATTTTATTTTTTTCATTTTTCCTTTACTCTTTTAAATCTTTTTCTCATTTTTCCCTTTTATCTTATTTCTTTTTATCATTTTCCTTTTTTCTTTATTCTTTTCTTTATCTTTGTTATTTTTCCCATTTTTCCTTTATTCTTTTTTCCCATTTTTTTCCTTCTAAAAATTAGTTTGTTAGTATTTGTTGATCTTTATTTTTGTTTGGCATTATGCTTGATTCCATTACAAAGATCAGGTTTTCATATGACCTTTGGAAGTACTTTTCTTTTGATGATTTGGATCCAGCTTCTTACCAGCTTTTCCCAGCTTTAGGCTGACCACTGTACACCTTTTCTCTAAGTCTAGCAGTAAGTGCAACATGCTGCTCCTTTGCCATGTCTGCTGAGGAGGTGACCCATGTTGGCAACTGCTGGCTCCTCAAGACTACTGTCAAAGATACCTTTGCCAAGGTGAAGTTGGCCCGGCGTGTCTTGACTGGAAAAGAATTGCCTGTGAAGATCATTAACAAGAGTCGGCAGAACTGTTCAGCCTCTAGAGGCTATTCTACAAAATCAAATAATTACCCAACATGGTGAAATTATTTGAAGTCATGGAAACTGAATAAATCTTTACTTTGTCATGGAGTATGCTGGTGGAAAAGAGGTGTTCAATTACTGAGTGGATTGTGACATCATGAAAGAGAAAGCGTCCCAAGGCAAATTCCTCAAGATGGTGTCTGCTGTGTGGCACTGCCACTACAAGGGTATTGTCCATGGAAGGTAAAAACCTGCTCTAGATATTTTTCATCCTCAACTCCAGCAAAAAAGCACATTAGAGCAAATCATGAAAGTTCTGTGGATGCATGTAACTCATGAAGATGAGGAGCTAAAACCTTACATGGAGACACTACCTGACTACAAGGACCTTGGTGGGCTGAGCTGATGGTGTCTGTGGATACCATAATGTGAAGAGTTGCACAGAAGCCATGCCATGATGTAAGTAAGTGCTGTGAGCATTGTCCACCCAGAGTCCATATCCACAGGTAGAGGCTTTGGGTGCTGCATGGCACTCACCTCACAGAGTTCCTCAATATTTACTTTTCAGAGAAATTTGTTCACAACACAGCTTTAAGTGAATACAGCAGTAAGTATGAACAGGCACAACTGCATACAATTATTTTCCTAAAAAATGGGAATATAAATGCAAAGAGAAAGGTCTGGTATACTCTACCTTAAGATGTTAATAGTCATTATTTGTGGGTGGTGAGATTACAGGAATTTGGTTATTAATATCTTCTGTTTTGCACATGCCACAGGTATACTGCTTTTGAAGGTCAGTTGTCATTAATTTTATGGAATATCCTTCAATTTGGGTTGCCTGATGTTTTTTTCACAACTAGATTAAGGTTATAACATTTTGGGAAAGAATTCTACAGAAATGATTTGTCCTTTTCAGTGCATTGTTGTTTTTGGTGTTCAAAATAAAATTCATGTACAGAAGGCATTGTCTTCTCAAAAGTACTTGATGGCAAAAAGTACACTCTGCAAATGAATCAAAGACTAATTCCAAAACATTCCTAAGGTGGATGAGTGGAGAGTCAGCCTGCGATTCTCCGTCAGGACAAGCAGAACCCACCCAACCTGTACTCCAAAAATGAAGAGCAGACAGGGTTAGATGCAATAATTGTCCAAAGTGTGGACACACGGTGTTGTCTGGGGATACCCCAATACTTTCACCAGGGTCCAGGAGACACGTGAATGAGGCAGGCAGAATCGGTTCCTATGACACCCATGGGAGGCAGGCGTGCTCTGAGTGTGACCACTGATGCTCCTAACTGTCTCTTCAAAGTTCTATCCAGAGGAAGAAACCTGTGACAAGGAGCACAGTCTCTACTCCCTTAACAAAACCCTAGGGCATGTTATGTGTACAGCCAGGGATGAGGTTAATTTTCCCCCTTGCATGTGATAAACCATATATTCTTTAGGACTCTTAATTCATATGTTGAGCATAAGTGATCTGCTTAATATTTGTTTACTGTAAGAATCAGATTTACTGTAATCTCTTTTCAGGATGAACATTAATCCAACTCTGTCTAGAAAAATTATGCAATTCATTACCCTAAGTAATCTCTATTGCACAATGTGCTTAACCTTCAATTCTTTTCCCCCAGTTCTATGATCTTACAAATCCACTGGTGGTATCTAATTGGCATCTGGTGTTCACACAATCTCTGCTTCACTGCAAATAAATGAAAAATCCCTGGATAAAAATGTCATTTTCCAGGCTTTCAATGATTCAACTTTCTGCTCTTTGGTAATTTCTGTATTGGTAACTCTAGAAAGGTATGTTATATTTTGTGACCACTCTAGAAAAGTCTGGAAGAGTATAGAAGGCCTTTACTCTTGAATGTTTTGGCTCTATCAGAATAGCAATTGGCCTAAAACTTGATTTAATTTCCCTGTAGCAGATATTCACTGTTCAAGCACCTTTAATCAAAGAATTAAATATAACAGCAATGTAAAAGCAAGCAATGCTAAATAGTCACAAATTTCTCCATAGAATTTCTTGCATGAAATCAGAGCAAAACCAATATGAAAATGATGACATCCATCTTCACACCCCAGAGCATAATTCTTCAAGCCATATACCAGTTGAATCTTTGGCTGTCAGTTCATCTATTTATTAATAATTTTGTGATCCAAATAAAGCTTTGTTTGTAGAATATGCCTTGTAAGCTTGATTCCATTGGCGGATTTATACTCATGCCTTGATCCAGTGAGTGATTTGTAAATGCTTCTTTGGATAAGAAGCCAAATAATATCAATGTAGGATTTCACAGAAAAGTCTATGATAGAGCTTATTGTTCTTGTTGCTTTATCTGGAAGGGGTGGCTAGGTTGGCACCATGGAAATAATGTCAAAGTATATTTTTAAAACTTATTTAAAACTTAACCGAGTCTGAAGCAGGCCCCACAAACAATGAATGACCACACCACTGGAGTACAATTCTTTATAAGCTTAACCCTGGATTAGTAGGACAGAGTTCAAGCCCTCATGCTTTCTCAAATGCATCACTGCAATATAGCCTCCTGGTTAGTCTCACCACCTTGAATGAGGGTAATGGAGCCACACTGAATGGCTCAGATCCCAGACTCTGCCAACTCCCCGCGTGGTGTCTTTGGCCAATTATCTTTGCCTCTCATTCCTCATTCATATTAATCAAATGGATATGCTACTGTACATTCCATATGTGAGAAATAAGTTGATGAATATAAAAAATGGAAGGCAGTGACTTGCCCACAATAAGCACTTAAAATGCTAATTGCCATTATTATTATTATCTCCACAACACTACCTGAGATCAACCTAAACATAGATCCAATTAGGGCTCTTTCCTGACTCTCTTTCCTAAAAGTTTTCAATAGAGTACTAATTTTTAAGATTTTTTTTTCATTTGCTTGAACACTTTATTTGCCTAATTTAGATTTTAGTTTAGGGCTGCCATATATGATTTGCTGGTCATGGCTAAGGCACCAGAATCACCTGCTTACTTTGAAAGAAACTATAACTTTTCAGGCTTTGTATTCTCTGATTAAACACACTGAGATAGGAACAAAAGTGGCTCAGAAGTGCACTGGATCTGAGCAGAAAGCAAGTCAAAAATGTTTAAACAGCCTAGACAATAATTCTACAAGAAAGAAGTCAATTCATAATTGAGGTTATTTCAACTCCTTAATTAAAATAGAAAACCATGCAACTAAATTTGTAATTTCTGAGATGATCAGTTACTAATTTATTTTACAGATGGGATTTGATTGGACTCCATGGAAGAGATATCAATTCCATTAACTCATCATTTCTTACATTTGATTAAATCATTTGATTTTGAAATGTTTAATCAAAAATTAGAACCCATGGTTTTGTGGAAACTAAATTATAACAGAGCAGTAGCCATGAAAGCCTTGATAATGAAAAGATAAAGATCAATGCCAACAATGTATAAATGCATAGTCAAGTTATCAAATGACATTTGATCAACCCAAGTCAATGAATAAATAAAGTTCCAAATTCTGCAGATCAACACTAAAATAATCAAACACAGCTTATCAGCATCGTAGGAAAGACAATTCAAGGGTCTTCTAGTTTGCTGAGGTTGGAAGCTAGTGAGAAGCCTGAGGGCCACATGCTACCCTTGTTTCATAACATGAATTCACAACCATATTTTAATATTGGATAAACTACTACATAGCAAAAGCTAATAATATCTTTACAGTTGTAACACAGCATACCACATTGAAAAAGGTAGTGTTTTGATCTTGTCATGAGCTGGAGGACTTTATGAAAAGAAAAATACTGTTCTTTTCCAAAGATCTGTTCCTAACTTTGGCTGGTGATTTGAAGTCACTACACAGGCTGAGTGTATGACTACTTCAGGAAATCCATCATCACTAGTATTGGAACATGGAACATAGATGGCACAGCATCATATTTATACACAGAATTCACTAAAGTTTACAAATTCTAAAATTCTACTAAAGATAACCTCTTACATATTTTAAACATCAGAATTCTTGCAGTGTCCTTTGCTCAGGCTACTCCATCTTGTCTGCACCCTCCCATGTGTTTCATGAAATCAATTTTCAAAGTTTATACCATTATCATTATTTAGATCGTGTTCAATTGCTTTGGTTTTGTGTTTGTTTTCTATGTACTCATCACTAATTCTTAACAATCTCTTTCAGTACTCAATAAATTCTTAATATGTTCAGACATACATAGTCCTATAATTTTTATATAGTTCCTCTCCTATTTTCCATCATTTTTTTCCTCTTGCTCGATTTACTGAGAGATTTTCTTGACTTTATCCCTTTCACAGATTATTTCTACTCTTAGATTTATAATTTCCAAAAGTTCTTTTATACTCTCTGATTATACCTTATGAAAACTGGATTCCGTTCTTGTTTATAAATGCAATTTCTTCTCTTTCTAAGACTATTAAACACAATTCTTTGGGATTTGTGTGTGTGTGTTCCTTGAATTGTCTGTTTTCTCCAAGTCTCTTTTTCCTGTTTCTTTGTTACATTTTCTCTCTTTTAGGATGGAAACCTTCCTCAATATCTCATGATCCTTAACATTCTTTCATGTTTGAAATAAGGTTCTGTGTGTGTTGGTGGGGCTTGTGGACTTTTTTATGGTGGTTGGAAGGGAATGCCATTTTGATGAGCTATCTCTCTTTGCTAGTTAAATGGATCTTTTTATTTTAATTTTGCCCTGGAGACTTTTAAATAGAACATGGTGTATATACACACACATACATACACACACACATACACAAACACACATATATTTCCTACAAAGAGTTAACAACAGATTTTGAATTATTAATTATAGTTTTTTGGAGATTGTTGTCAACATCATTTGGAGTAACATTTGTAGATAAAAAAGTTTTGAGTTTATTTCTACTTATAAGAATAGATAGACAATATTAGGGAATATTGGTGTTAGAAGTTATGAAAGAAGGAAAGATGATGTGCTCTACAGTTAAGCAAATTGTCAGTTACAATTCCAGGGTGGAGTAGGAGATTTTATTATTTTACTGTGTTGTTTGCAAAATTACTCCAACACTCCTTATTAGCTTGTTTCAGGGGTGGGTTGATTAGGGCAAACTGGAGAGAGAACCCAGGGCAAAGGAAGGTACTACTGTTTCATGTGTGTGTGTTTGCATGCACATGTATGTGTGTTTTAAATTGGGACCTGGAAAAAGTGGCGCTAATGTCAGTACTTCCTTAACCACCCTTCCAAAGGCAGATGTCTTAATTCACAAAGAATAGGAAGCATTAAAAAAGCAAGGGCTCTAGTGTCTCTTTATGATTTTTCAGATACTTCCTCTTCTCTCCTCAGAAATCGCTGGATTTTGACAGACTCATACATCTACAAGAGGTGGCTTTTCCCCCTCTTTTATATATAGGACACAAACTAATAAAACAGAAGACACTGTTAGATTTGTTTAAGAAAAAGTCTACCATTTTGGTAGCTTATAGGTAAGTCCTCAAAAATACTCATTTAACGATTATTAATTAACATTTAAAATTAATTCTGCTTTCTCTGAATTAAAAATTCCATCCTGTTATTTTCACAGGATTTTATTTCAAAGCATTGGTATGAAAGAATCAAGTAGTTTATATACATATTGAAACACACAGATGCTGATGGCAGGAAAAGTCTCTTAAAATTTAAGGGTGAATATATGGAGAAGTCTTACAGCTCTATAATAAGGAGACAAACAATCCAATAAAAATGGGCAAAAGATTTGAATAAACATGTCACCAAAGAAGACATACAAATGGAGGTGGGAGTGATGGCTCATGCCCATAATCCCAGTGATTATAGGGAGGAAACAGGGAAGATCACTTGAGGCAAGTTATTGCAGGCTGCAGTGAGCCAGCCACCGCACTCCAGTCTCGGTGACAAAGTGAGACTTTGTCTCTTTAAAAACAAAATGTTCAACATCATTAGTCTTTATGGATGTGCAAATTAAAAACTATAATGAGATCCTACTATATACTCACACTCACTAGAATGGCTAAAATAAAAAAGGATGACCGTATCAAGTGTTGGCAAGGATGAGAGGGAACTGGAAGTCTCAATGCTATTGGGGGGAATGTAAAATATTACAATACAATCACTCTGGAAAAGAGTTTAGCAGTTTCTTATAATGTTCAACATACACAAAATATATAACCCAGCGATTCTACTCCTAGGTATCTCTACACAAGAGAAGGAAAAACATACGTCCACACGAAAGCTTACATGAGAATGTTCATAGGAGCATTAAACATGATAGCCAAAATCTAGATCAATTCTAATGTCCATCAACTAGTGAATGGATAAACAGCATGTGGTATATCTATACAATGTAATATACCATTCAGTAATAAAACAAGAAGAACAAAGCACTTATACATGCAACAACACTGATAAACCTCAAAAGAAAGAAACCAGATACATGATTCCTTTTATAGAAAGTTTTTAGAAAAGATAAAAATTGAGGCAGAAGGCAGATGATCGGTGCTCTCTTGGTGTTGAGGGTAGAAGCAGTAAGTCAGTGCAAACAGTCATAAAGATATTTTGGGGGGTGATGAAAGTGTTCTAAACTGGATTGTGGTGATGGTTGCACAATTATATCAATTAACTAAAATTCATCAGTCTACTTAAAATGGAAATTTCATGGTATGCAAATTATATCTCAATATACCTAGTAAAAATGAGAATTTGCTATGATTAATTTCATATTTAAATTATCAGACAAGTCTGTAAATATATCATTCCAAGAATTATATTTAAATTCTTTTTATTAGGCAAAGAAAAAGCCAGGATCACTCTACAGACCTTAAATATTAGGTTTAAGCTTAGATATTGTTAGCAATATCTAACATTCCTATATATGAAGAAACATTTTTATTTTCATATTTTCTAAACAACACTCTCTGCTTTAATGATTTTGCTGAACAATCTATATGACGTCTGCAAAATTCTACAAATAGAACAGGGTTCTGAAACTGGAAGAGATTTGCTCTTTGTGTGCTTTACAAATAAGAAAATGGAATTAGAGAAGTAAAATAGTTTTCCCAAAGTCACACAGCATCAAAACAGCAAAAAAGATCAGGCGCCAGGTCCCCTGACTCACAATCCAATGATTTGTTCTCTCTGAACCCCACTATTCAAGGAAAAATAGGAAATGTCATTGTTAAGGAAATCCTGACTTTCTGAAATCATATTTTCTCTTTTCTGATATGTTTTGCACTTGCAATGAGCCCAGTGGTGATAATCCTATAAAGTAAATAAACATAAGATGTTATCTCCCATAGGGCAACTTCTGTTTCTGGCTAAATGAGCCAAGATGAAGAAACACTTCAAATAAAAGACTCAGCTGGAATAACATAGCAAAGAGGCTGCTTAGCTTGAAAGGAAGTCTGGCACATAGCCATTGTGATTCATAAGCTATAATGCAATAAACTTGTATGAACAAAAATCTAATTTCCATATTCAACACTGGTTACCTGAACGAGCCATATGAGAGCTAATTTTTGGAAACAACATTAATTCTCTGGAAACAAAATGAGCCACTTGATACCAGCCAGAGTGTGGTAGCTAAAGGGTTTTTGAATCCTACATCCCATTGATATCTTTTCTCCACCTCCAGATTCCAAGATGTATCTCTAGAATCATCCTAAATGGAATCTTAGTCTAGTTTAATGTCTTTTTTTAAAATCAACTCTGATTAATGAAAGTATAATACAAAAATTAGAAATCCGAAGCTGAGGAAAAGAAAGATGAGGACATCTGACTAAGTCCTCAGAAAGTTTTAAAGTCTTCAATACCAACTCAGAGAGCTCCATTATTGCCAGCAAAGTGACGGGGAGACTAAAGCTTTTGTGGCATCAAAGTTCTTAGCGATGAGAATGAGCATTATTTAGTCGAATAGGCTCAGGCACACTAATTATTACCAGAATCTCAGCAAAGTCCTTCAAACAAGGACTATGACAACTTGAGAGTTTTTAAACATATATTTTAAAGGAAATACCTTACAAGCTGTGGGAAGTTGTAGTAGTGTTCAAAATATCCACCGTCCCACCCTGTAGAACTTATTAATTGATACCCCATTGACAACAGGCTTGGTCATGTGACTTTCTCTGGCCAATGAACTGTGAGGAATGACACATGCCATTTCCCAGCAGCAGCTCTAAGAGACGTCACATTGTTCCATTATGTTCTCTTCCTATTGTCACAAATGAAAAAATGTCCCACATAGAAAAATCTCCTTACATGTGGAACCTGGAAGGTAGATTATGACTCACAGTGAACACATAAATTGAGCAAAAAATAATCTTTCAATTGTAAGCCACTACGTTATCTGTTACTATAGGGTAGCCTAGCCAAAGGTGGTTGATAACAAGAGCTAAACAAAACGGGTTGTGTTTTGGGTAATGAACTACATGGTTCTTTGCATACCATGCAAACTGTGCAATAGAATTCTATCTAAAAAATAATGTACATATCTTCATTAAAAAATACTTCATTGCTAAGGAGTCCCAAGTATCAGGTGAGCCTTCGGCAAGTCAGCCTTTCTGCTGGTGGAGGGTCTTGCCTTGATATTGATGGCTGCTCACTGATCAGGGTGGTCATTGCTGAAGGTTAGGGTAGCTGTAGCAATTTCTTAAAATAAGACAACAATGAAACTTGCCATGTTGATTGACTCTTCCTTTCACAAAAGATTTCTCTGTAGCATGTGATGCTGTTTGGCAGCATTTTACCCATGGTAGAATTTCTTTCAAAATTGGAGTCAATCCTCTCAAACTTTGCCACTGCTTTATCAATTAAGTTTTTGAAATATTCTAAGTCCTTTGTTACCATTTCAACAATGTTCACAGCATCTTCACCAGGAGTAGTTTCCATCTCAAGAAACCACTTTCTTTTCTCATCCATATGAAGTAATTCCTCATCTGTTCAAGTTTGATCACAGGATTGGAGCAATTAGGTCACGTCTTGAGGCTCCATTTCTAATTCTAGTTCTCTTGGTATTTCCACCACATCTGAAGTTACTTCCTCCACTGAAGCCTTGAACCTCTCAAAGTCATCCATAAAGGTTGGAATCAACTTCTTCCAAACTCCTGTTAATGTTAATGTTTGACCTCCTCTCATGAATCACGTATGTTCTTAATGGCATCTAGAATGGTGAATCCTTTCCAGAAGGTTTTCAACTTACTTTGCCCAGATCCATCAGAGGAATCGCTATCTATGGCCTTATAGCCTTATGAAATATTAATATAATTCTTAATAAAACTTGGAAGTCAAAAGTACTATTTCATCCATGAAAACAACATCAATCCTCTTGTACCTCTCCATCAGAGCTCTTGGGAACAGGAAGAGAAGGAGGAGGAGAGGAATGCATTCTCAATGAGCAGTAATATTCCAAAAGGAATCTTTTTTTTTTCTGAGCAGTAGGTCTCAACAGTGGGCTTAAAATATTCAGTAAACCATGCTGTAAACAGATATGCTATTTTTCAGGCTTTATGGTTCCATTTATAGAACACAGACTAGATTTAATATCATTCTTAAGGGCCCTAGGATTTTTCAAATGGGAACTAAGTATTGGTTTCAACTTAGTCACCAGTTACATTAGCACCTAACCAGAGAGTCAGCTTGTCTTTTGAAGCTGTGAAGCTAGGCAATGACTTCTCCTCTTTAGCTATGAAAGTCCTAAATGGCATATTCTGCCAAAAGAAGGCTGTTTAGTCTTATATGAAAAATCTGTTGTTTAATGTAGCCACCTTCATCAATGATCTCAGCTAAATCTTCTGGATAACTTGCTGCAGCTTTTACATGAGCACTTGCTGCTTCACCTTGCACTTTTATGTTACAGAGATGGTTTCTTTCCTTCAACCTCATGAAACAACATCTGCTAGCTTCTAACTTTTCTTCTGCAGCCTCCTCACCTCTCTCAGCCTTCCTTTGCATTTACAACTTGGCTAACAAGAACAAGAGGCCTAGCTTTTGGCTTATCTTAGCTTTCAACATGCCTTCCTCACTAAGCTTAATCATTTCTAGCTTTTGATATAAAGTGAAAGACTTGTGACTCTTCCTTTCACTTGAACACTTAGAGGCCATTATCAATTAGAGCCGTTATCAATTGGCCTCATTTCAATAATGCTGTGTCTCAGAGTATAGGGAGGCCCGAGGAGAAGACAAGAGATGGGGAAATAGATGGTCAGTGGAACAGTTAGAACACACAACATTTATTAATTAAGTTGGTAGTCTTACATGGGCACTGTTCATGGTATCCAAAACAATTATAATAGTAACATCAAAGATCACCAATTACAGATCTCTATAAAAGATATGATAATAACAAAGTTTGAAATATTATGAGAATGACCACAATTTAACACAGAGACATGAAGTGAGCACATGCTGTTGGAAAAATGGCACGAATAGACTTGCTCAATGCAGGGTTGCCATAAACCTTCAATTTGTAGGAAAAAAAACCCCCACAATATCTGTGAAATCCAATAAAGCAAAGCACAATAAAACAAGGTATGCTTGCATATATTTATTTAGTTATCTTGAGGAATTGGCTCAGGAGATTATGGAAGCTGAGAAGCCCCATGATCTGCTGTCTTCAAGCTGGAGGACAAGACCCAGGAAAGCTGATGATGTAATTCAGTCTGAGTCCAAAGGCCTGAGGACCCAGGGAGCCGACGGTGAAAATCTCAGTCCAAGGGCAGAAGGTGATGAGATGAGATGTCCTAGCTCAAACAGTGAGGCAGAAATAAAGGGGCTAATTCCTCCTTCCTCCACCTTTTGTTCTATTTAGGCTGCACTGGGGAGGGCAGTCTCAGTCCAGTGTTTCAAGTGCTAAGCTCATCTAGAAACACCCTCATAGACCCAGAAATAACGTTTACTCTGAGCACCCATGGCCCAGTCAAGCTGACACATAAAACTAACCACCACAAGTTCCTTTTAGATGCCAATGATGTTGAAGGAATTATGGCTGCTGTAGCATCTCAATTCATTGATGGATCCATTAATCAATGGATTGATCAATTCATTAATTCAAACAATTGCTCTGTACTCAATTGGTGTCAAGCATTGTGATAGATGAAAAGGACACATGAATAAGAAAGACAGGATCTTCCCTGTGAGAGCTCAGTGTTGATGGAGATGGGTGTAGATATACACAGAAAAATAACTAAGATACACTGTAGTGGCTGCAGTGAGAGAGGTTATTATAGAGTATGTGCTATACCTTGTAATTCACTTAGTTTGATTTAGTTTTTCTAGGAATCTTAACTTCATTTTTCCTTGTCATATTTTTCCATTGAATTTAACACCTTAGTCAATGTATCTGCTCCCCTTCCCTGTACATCTGGTCTCCATATACCCCTGCCAAAGGAATATTGATGTTTAACAGAAATACAATGGTATTTAAGGACTGCACCTGTACTGGCCAGCCATTGTACCTTTAGTCAAATCCCCACACGAACATGCAATTTCTACAATGGTTTATTCACAATCCTGTGGGGTATACTCACATCCTTTCTCAATACATGTCATTAATACATTATTTACTTTCAGTGCTTATTAAATGATATCTTGATGGTTCCTTGCTCATTGCTATCTCTGCATCTTGGTAAAGTAGGAACTTAGAATATTTAATTCATTGTTTTGCTCTCAACTCTACTATTAACTGAAAACTTTGCAATAATTATTTTTCCTTGCAATGGTAATATTCATATCACAAGGAGGCTATGTTAAAGGCAGTTCAGTGAGAGGAGTGGGACTACTTTTTCTATGATTGATTTAAAAGATACCGTACAACTTTTCTCAATAATTAATTCCCCAAAATGCACATTGTAATTTCTGCTGAATGGGATATAAGAGAGCCAAGTGATTAGTAGATTTCATGCTCTAAAATCATCAACTGTTAGCTTTTCAAAGTGGCTTGAGTTTTAAAAATGAAATACAAATGATACCTTATCATAGTCAATAAGAATTAGCATCAGCCTCACCCAAATGCTCTAAAATGTCTGTAATTTTTAAAAATTTGTGATACAAAACACATAAAATTAAATTTATCATCTCAACCACTTTTAAGTCTAAAGTTCAGCAGTGTTATGTATATTCACATTATTGTGCAATGGGTCTCGAGAATGTTTTTCATTTTGTACCACTGAAACTCTATACGCAGTAAACTCTAATCCTTCCTTCTTCCTCCCCCCAGCCTTTGGCAACCATCTTTCTACTTTCTGTTTCTATGATTTTGATTCCTTTAAATATATCGTATGAGTGGTATCATATAGTATTTGTGACTGGCTTATTTTATTTAGAATACTGTCCTCAAGTTTCATCCATGTTGTTGCATATTGCAGAATTTCATTTTTTTTGAATGCTGTATGATATTCCCTTGAATGTATATACCACATTTTCTTTATCTATTCATCTCCTGATGGACATCTGGTTTGCTTCTACCTCTTGGCTATTGTGAATAATGCTGCAATGAACATAGGTGAGCCAAATCTCTTCAAGATCTTCCTTTGAATTCTTTTGAATATAGATCCAAAAGTGGGATTGTTGGATCATACAGTAATTCTATTTTTAATTTTGACAGGATACTCTGTTTCCAAAATGACTGGGCCATTTTACATTCACACCAGCAGTATACAAGGATTCTAATTTCTCTGCATCCTCGCCAATATTTTTACTGTCTGTTCTTCTCATATTGGCCATTCTGATGGGTAGAAGGTGATATCACCTTGTGGTTTTGATTTGCATTTCTCTAATTATTAGTGGTCTGGAGCATCTTTTTGTGTGCTTATTGGCCATTTGTATATATTATTCTGAGATATGTCTATTTAAGTCCTTTGCTCATTTTTAATTGGATTTTTTGGCTTTTTGGAGGGTTGTTGATGAATTGTAGAAGTCCTTATATGTTTTAGATATTAACCCTTTATCAGGTACATGCATTGCAATTATTTTCTCCCATTCTGTAGGTTGTATTTTTACTCTGTTGAACATTTCCTTTGATGCAAAAAAGTTTTTAAGTTTGATATAGTCCCATTTGTCTATTTTTTATTTTGTTGTCTGTGCTGGTGCAAAATGTTTAAAATAAAATTACCTTATAGTTTATTTATTTTAAAAATAAACAAGGATATAAGTTTATAGAAGCTTCTCTCTAATGATAATACTCTCAGAAGAAAAATATATGTTGGATGCTCTGTATGTCAAGTTTATTCAGACTGCATCCATGCCTAAAAATAAAATGAATCAAATAGGTATATAGACATATTATTATGAACTGCCATAGTGTCTTAAGAATAATTAGAAATAAAGTCATAGGTCATTCATATATATTAATAGAAATATTTTATTCTTTATGCCACAGGTAAAATCATTTGCAAACATAAGCCCAGTGGAGATTTTTAAAAGTTTAAATTATAATAGGTTTAAAATTTATTTTTTAACTTGGACCTCTGAAAAACTTATAATTCAACAACATAAAGAACAGTAGAAAATTTTCTATGTGTGGCCTTCAAAGTTCCTTTCACCTGAATAAATACATTTTCTAGACCATGCCTAGAACTTTCTCCATAGAGCACTGGAACTGGGCTCAGATGAGGCCAGTGACCTGTGGAACTCTTACAGTTTTCACTGGGTATATAAAATGTAATTACAAGTGCTCATTTCTTAGATTAAAACAATATTTAAGGTGTGTTTGAAGTGGGGGAAGATTCAGGAGACGAGGAAGAGCAGGCTGAGAAATCCACAAGGTATTCTGATTACTTGAGCTTTGGAAAAATACTGCTCCTTGGAGAAGGTTTCAGTGATTGCTTAATGTTACCAAAGCTACCCGGTTCTTCTGAAATGCTTTCTCTTTTCTCTGATAGTGCTGGGAAGATGTGGTTCACTCTTGCATTATGCAGACAGACAGTGGATTGAGGGGCCTATTCCTTCAAGACTGCTCTGCTGCGATGCTTGGTACTAACGCAGAAGCTCTTTCAACAAAATAAAATGGTATAGTTTGAAGATATTCTGGGAGAAGTGGATGAACATACTGAGATTCTGGAATTTAAAATAAATGTCACAAATGCTTCCCAGGAACCTAGGTTGGTAATCTTGACAGTTAAGGACATAGGGTCTGGAGCAAGATTATCTGAGTTTGACTCCTTGTTTTACCATCTACTCTATGTATAATCCTGGGTTAAGACTTCTTTCATTATCTTGGCTCTTGCTATAAACTGAATGTTTTTATCTTCCCAAAATTCTTATGTTGAAACTTAGCCCCCAGTGTGATTGTGTTTCTAGGTGGGGACTTTGGAAGGTGATTAGGTCATGAGGGCAGAGTCCTCATGAATGGGATTAGTGTCCTTATAAAAGAGACCCCAGAGGGCTCCCTCACCTCTTCTGCCATATGAGGACACGGTGAGAAGGCACCATCTATGAACCAGGTAGTGGACCTTCACCAGACACTGAATCTATTAGCACCTTGACCTTGGACTTCCCAGCCTCCAGAACTGTGAGAAATAAATTTGCTGTTTATAAGCCACCGGGTCTATGGTATTCCATTATAGTAGCCTAAATGAACTCACACAGCTCCCTTTTCTGCAAAGTAGGGTTAATAATACTATTGACCTTGTTGGGTGGTTGTGAGGATTCAATGGTGTATCTAAAATTTTTAGGGCCATTCAAGCCTATAGCAAAGGCTCTGTCAATGACAGCTACTGTTGTGAATCACATAAAATTTAACCTGAAAATTAACAGATGAAAATTTTAAGATATAGTAATTGAATGACTTATAAAAATCCCAAAATTACAAATACTCAAAACATAATTCTGGGCCCCTTGACTTCTAACTATAATATTTCCAAATTACTTATGATTCCAAACTTCAGTCATTCATAGACCACTGGCAGAAATTTTTAGCTATATTCATAAAATACCTGGTCACAGTACTTTCTTAGTATCTTTTAAAAATTGGCTTATTTCTTTTAAATAAATAAATCACTACCATAAACACAAAAAAGAAAAAGAAAACATTGTTACTAAATTCTAGCTAGATATTCTAGTCTGCTGAAAGCTCCCAGCCCAAGGCCTGCTCTCTTGGTTAAAACAGAAGATTAGTAGGTGTTATGGGGGACAGAGGGGGGTTGTATAGACTTAGTCTTTGACTTACTGAAGGTTTAAAGCAAACTGCAAAGGAACTGACTTTCTCACAAGACGATTCACTGATTCAATGTCGATGCCATACCCAAAATTACAGCCTGACTGTGAAAGGCTCACTGCACTTTGGGAAAAGCTTTCTATGCTGTGCTGACTCCTGGAAAAATCCACTGCAGAGCAAACTTCAAGAGGTGCAGCAGGGAAGGCCAAGCTGCCAAGACACCAGGGAAGTTTCTCATTTATCACCATATCCCAATATACTAGGTAGAAAGAAGTGTTCTAAATAAGGTCACATAATCAAAGATAAAACCATTTAAAAAAAAAAATAAGAATTCAGGGCTGAGTGTGATAGCTCACACCTGTAATCTTAGCTCTCTGGGAGGCCGAGGCAGGAGGATTGTTTGAGCTCAGGAGTTCAAGACCAGCCTGAGCAAGAGGGAGACCCCATCTCTACTAAAAATAGAACAATTAGCCAGGTGCAGTGGCTCGTGCCTGTAGTCCCAGCTACTTGGGAGGCTGAGGCAGGAAGATCACTTGAGCTCACGAGTTTGAGGTTGCAGTGAGCTATGATGATGCCATGGCACTCTAGCTCCAGTGACAGAGTGTGAGACTCTGTCTCAAAAAAAAAAGAAAAAAAAAAACCAACAACAAAGAAACAACAAAAAAAGAATTCAATGAAGAGACTGAAACAAAGAAACAAAAAAAGCCCAAATGTGCAAGACTTTCACATGGTACTTAGAGTTTTCCTTGCTGAATTCCATTTATTGATGTTAGATAGTGGCCCTACTTGCTGCTGTCAGTTTTATAACAAAGCGATGTTATAACTGCATTGTGATTGGGGAAATCACCAGATTTTAAGCCACTGTAAACACATTAAACTTTAAAAACTCTCAGGCCTGATGCAGTGGCTCAGGCTTGTAATCTCAGCACTCTGGGAGGCTGTGGTGGGAGGATTGCTTGAGGCCAGGAGTTTGAGGTTGTAGTAAGGTATGATGATGCCACTGCACTGTAGCTGGGGCCATAGAGTGAGACTCTGTCTGAAAATTAATTAATTAATTAATTAAAAAATAAAAACTCTCAAAACTACAGGCAAACCTGCCACTCCCCATTGCTCTCATCACTGCGGGAAACCCGCCCTTCATCCGTGGGGACATCAGACCCTCATAGGAGTGTGAACCCCACTGCAAACTGAGCATGTGTGGAATCCAGGCTGTGCACTCCCTATGAAAATCCATTGTCTGATGATCTGAGGTACAGGGGAGGTGGCGATGCCCCCACTCCCAAACTGTCTTCCATGAAACTTCCATGGTCCCTGGTGTCAAAAAGGTTGGGGACCGCTGATTTAAGTGACACAATATATGTAATATTCTTAGAATTGGGCCTGTCACATAAATGTCAATAAATGTTAATTATTATTATTAATGAGCATAATTTAGCTGATTTCCTATTGATAGAAATTTGGTTCCTAAGTTTTAGCATAACATTATAATGAATATCCTTGCACATAGATCACTGTATGCTTGCAATGGTTGTTTTAAGAGATTAGCACAATAATGACTATTCACACTTGGAACAAAATTCTTAGATGGTGACTTCTCTCATGTGGAACGTTGGAGCACCAGCCAGTCTGGGTTGGAAGGAAAGGTGTGAAATCAAACTCTTGAGTTTTTGAGTTGAAATACCTCTGTGCAGGACAGCCTGGCAGAGTAATCCAATAGGCAACAATAAATACCCACCCTGAGTTTGTAAGAGACGTAAAGGCTTGGTGGTATCTGTGCATAGGTGGTAATTAAAGTCTTGGAGTGTATTAGATCCATCAAGAAAGAGCTAATGGGAAAAGGCTAAAGTACAGACCCCTAGGCAAAAGTCAATATTTAAAACTGATAAACATTAAAGACAATAGTAAGCATAAAACCACTAACATTCATTGAATACTTGCTATGAACCAGTTAGTCCGTCAAGCACTTTGCATCCATTGTTCCAATTAATCCTCAAATAACCATCTTTATGAAGAAAGTACTATCATTATTGTTGCTTTTTCAGAGCTTAGAAAATTGAGGTTTACAAAAGTTCAATAACTTGTCCGTAGCCCTTAACTAAAATATGTTGCAATCAGGTTTTCATGCACACATTAGGATTCCAGTATGTGCATAGTCTTAGCCTTTTGTATTAGTTATTACTGCTGTGTAATAAATTACCTCTAACCCAAGAGGCTTAAAACAACAAACATCTATTATCTTGTAATTTCTTTGGGGCAGGAATCTAGACCCAGCTTAGGGTGATGCTGGCTCAAGGTCTCTCATTGAATTGTATGAAATCAGTTCTATACAATCAATGAAATCATCAAGTGTTCATTGAGCCCACAGTCTCACCTGAAGGCTCCATGGAACGGAGTTGTTGCAGGCCTCAATCCTTTGTTAAATGAACTCTCCACAGAGCTGCCTCATGACATAAGAGCTGGCTTCTCCAAAGGGAGTGACCCCAGAGAACGAGAGTAAATGAGTGCCCAAGATAGAAACTGCAGTCTTTTTTGTAACCTAATCTTAGAAGTGACATCCTATTCTTTCTGTTTTCTTCCATTCATGAGGAGCAAGCCACAGTCAAGGGCAGGCGAATATAAGAGGGCATGGTTGCCAGGAGGCGAATGGTCTGGGAACGGTCTACCATCACACTCTGAGAGGCATCACATTAGGCTAGCCAGAGGGACTCAGGAACTGGGGAGTAGGTGCTTGCTCTTTACTGAGCAATACTTTAGAATCTAGACTATCATTTTAGTTCTTGGTTCTGCTATGAGGACAGAGGTTGACCTGCAAAGTATAATAAGAAAAACTCACAAAGCTAATCATGGAGAGGTTGAAAAAACACTTTGAAATTTTCAGAAAATTGAGAAGACATTTAATAGAGGTCTGCAGATGTGAGAGAAGATGTATAATAGCTTGCAGCTCTTCAATGTAAATGAGAGCAAAACATGGTGGCCTTAAATTGCAACAGGCAGGATTTTATAGAAGCATGAAGGATAAAGTCTTGATGGAAATTGCTAAGTACAAGAATAGGTCACTGCAATTTGCCCACATTCTCATGAGTCTGAGTAGCATGCCAATGGCCCTTCTTGAACATTAGGGATTAAATTAAATGTCATAGGTTCCTCTAGATTAAAATTCTGATAAAAATTAAATAGCATTTTGTAAATGTTTGGAAGAAGGTAGCCAAATCTTCCATATAAATTCAGTTTAGTCTCCTTAAAAGTTAGTTTCTGTGAGCTCAAGAACTCTGGTATGATTTATTGCCATTGTTTGCAAGTAAGTCAGTTTTTATTTTCCTTCTTTTTCTTTTTGAGAACCAGAGATGATTTGAAATGTTTTTCTATCATAGTAGAGCCAGAGCAGTTGATCCTAGCTATATCCAGATGGTTTGCATTGCTTAGGCTGATTTCTGTTAAACTGTTTAATGTTAATAATCCTTTTAATATATTTAAATTTGTGTGGAGGGTTAAAGGGGGTGGATATGGTACAGATTGGAAGTCACAGCTCCTGCAGGACTTCTGTTGATTCATTAAATCCAACTGTGATCTCTAGTACTGGTTCCAATTTTGTTGAACTCACAGTAACCTCTTCCTTTAAGCTGTGACACTCAACTGCAATGGTTCATCAATGGGGACATTCAGGGAATGTGGACCTCACTGCTCTGGAAGTATATGCCTTTAACATGAAATGCAAACTTTAGAAAAGTAAATTTAACTATAGCCTAGATTCTGTATAGTAAAACACATGTGGTGAAGGAAAGATTATCAACAGCAAGATCATCTTCCACATTCAATGAATCCCAGGCCTGTCGATTTTTATTCTTAAAGATCTACTGTCTGTGCCCTCCAGTCCATCTCAGAAAGCAGGACCCTACCTTCCTCCTCAACCAGACCAACAAAGACCTCTTGGCTGGCTTGTGTTTTTGCTTTCAAACTCACCCCTTAAAATATAATCAAATAAAAATTAAGAAGTATTGTACTACCCAAAGAAATCTGCAGATTCAATGCAATCCCTGTTAAAATACCAATGAAATTCTTCAGAGAAATAGAAAAAAAAAATCTTAAAATATGTATGAAATCACAAAAGATGCTGAGTAGCCAAAGCAATCCTGAGCAAAAAGAACAAAGTGGGAGGCATCACACAGCCAGACTTCAAAATATACTACAAAGCTATAGTAACCAAAACAGCATGGCATAAAAAATGAACACACAGACCAATGAAATAGAACAGAATACTCAGAAATTTATCTATGTATCTACAGCCAATTGATTTTTGACAAATGTGCCAATAACACTCACTGGGGAAAGTACAGTCTCTTCAATAAATGGTATGGGGAAAACTGGATATCCACATGTGAAGAATGAAACTAGGCCCCTACCTCTCACCCTATACAATAACCAACTCAAAATGGATCAAAGATCTAAATATAAGACCCAAAACTATAAAACTACTAGAAGAAAACATAGAGGAAACACTTCTGCACATTGGTCTGGGAAAAGATTTTACAAATAAGACCTCAAAAGCACAGGCAACAAAAGCAAAAATAGAGAAATAGGATTATATCAAACCAAAAAGCTTCTGCACAGCAAGGGAAACAACAGAGTAGAAAGGGAATAATGGAGGAAAATATCTACAAACTATTCATCTGACAGGGGATTAATATTCAGAATATGCAAGGAGCTCAAACATATCAATAGCAAAAACAAAATATGATTAGAAATTGGGAAAATGATCTGAACAGACATTTCTCAAAAGAAGACATACAAATGGCCAACAAATATATAAAAGAATGCTCAGCATCACTGATCATCATGGAAATGCAAATCAAAACCACAATGAGATATCATCTCACCCCACCTAGAATGACTAATATTAAAAAGACAAAAAAAAAAAAAATTCTGGTGTGGGTGCAGAGGAAAAGGAACTCTTATACACTATTGGTGAGAATGTAAACTAGTACAGTCACTATGGAGACCAGTAGGGCCTTTCTTCAAAAGACTACAAATAGAACCACCATATGATCCAGCAAATAACTGCTGAGCATTTATCAAAAGGAAAGGAAATCACTATATCAAAGAGACATCTGTACTTTCATGTTTATTGTAGCACTATTCACAATAGCTATGAGATGGAATCAAACTAAAGTGTCCAACAACAGATGAATGGATAAAGAAAATGTGGTATATATACACAATGGAATACTATTTAGCCATAAGAAAGAATAAAATCCTGTCATTTGTGGCAACATGGATTGAACTAGAGGGTATTATGTTAAGTGAAATAAACCAGGAACAGAAAGGTAAACACTGCATTTTCTTACTCATATGTGGAAGCTAACAAAAAGTTAACTTTCTGTTACTCACAGAAGTAAAAACTAGAACAGAGGCTATTAGAGCCTGGAAAGGTAGGGGACGGGGGTGATAGGGAGAGATTTGTTAAAGGATACAAAATTATAGCTACAGAGGGGAAATTAGTTCCAGTGTAGGATAGCCATCTACTGTAGGATAACAATAATTAACAATAACAGATTCAGATAGCTAGAAAGAGGATATTGAATGTTCCCAACACAAAGAAATGATAAATGTTTTAGATGATGGATATGCTAATTACCTCAATATGATCACTGTAAATTACATGTATTGAAACATCACTAAGTATGCCATCAATATGTACAATTATATGTCAATTTAAAAACTAACATGCCGAGAAGAACTGGAAGAAGAAAAGCATCAGCAGGGTCTAAACCCCAGGGAGGATTGGAGACCAGTGACAAGGGTAGGTTGAGAGGTTAAATTTCCCCTTCCTTATATCTTGGACTGCTGGTGGGCTCCTAAGCTGCTGGAGAGACGTGCTGACACCAGCCCAGAGATGGCTGCCACCAGTGAGTGGTGAGCTTCTTGCAGACAGGGCACCAGGCTCCCAGATCCCTTGGGGCACATCCTGCTCCACAGACCCAAGTAGGTGCCATATTGCTTCATTCTCCCCTTCCCCTCCCCTACCCACAGCTGCCAAGAGAGACAATTTAGCCACCATGAGGAGGCATCCACAGGGAACAAGACCTTTCCTTTTGGGGCTCTGCAGCATACTGAGAGGCACTCGGACTTTGAGCTCCCTACCCTCTGGCCCTCCCTGGTGCCGCTTGCCTGGTGACTCCAGCAGAGTGGGGCAGCCCTGAGATAGAGAGACATTGATCCAGCTTGAGCACCCCAAGGGTAACTTGAGACCAGCATTCTTCTCCCTGGGATTGATCTCCAGGGCCTGGGAGACAGCCTGCAGGCCATATCCTGTAAACCCAGATCTGGATAGCATTGCCGTGGGGCACAGAAAGGATATTTGTTAACTAGTCTACTGAGGTGTGTGTGCCTTCAGGGGCAGATCAGAGTGGGTCCTAGCTACAGCATGCTCCAGGGGCAAGCCTCCCTCCACAGGAGGGTCCCACTCTCACCTCAGGCCATGATCCTGGGAGGGGAACCTTCCCCGGCTAGCATCACAGTCAGGGGAGCTCCGCTGACTTGAGGTCCCGCTGCCAGCAGAGGCCTGGGAGAAACTGTGGAATAGGAGAGGGTGGAAAGGAGCTAGATCTGCTCCAGACTGCAGATCTCAGACAGCCCCACCTCCACACACAGACTTTTTGGCTGAATGGGGCCATTTCAGCCCCTCCCTGGCAGCTTTGCCCAGAAGCAGAGAACAGATATTTGACCTCTGCTAACAGCGTCTGTGGAGCTTGAGGGGCAGGCTCACCCAATCCAGCTCTGCCCAGCCTCATTCCCCTACTTGCCCCTGCTGAGGTAGAGAAAAAAGACACACCTGGAAGTCCCAGGGCCTCATCCACCACCTGAGGCACTAGAGTGCATCTCCAGAGTAAGGAGAGCTGCTTATAGGACCCAAAAACAACACTACAGTCTGCTCCCACCAGCAAGTGCCACCTACTGACAGGAAGGTCAATTTGCATACCCTTTTACTGCATTTACTGACTCATCACACAGAGTGTGGTCCAATTTCACCCACAAGCACCACCTACTGGCTCAGAGACTAAACTGGGCAAGTCATTATCTAAACAAAAATCCAAAGGTACAAAGCAACAGCTGCTCCAGATGGGAAGGACTCAGCAAAACAACTTTGGAAGTATGAAGAATCAAACGTAAAGCACACCCCCAAAGGGGAATATCAGCTCTCTAGCAGTGGGCATCAACCAAATTCTGAACACTAAAATGACAGAAGAATTTCGAACATGGATTATAAGAAAACTCAATGATATGCAAGAGAAAATGGATATCCAACACAAAGAAACCACAAAAAAAAAAAAAAAAAAAAAAAAAAAAATCCAGGACTTGGAATTGAAATATTAAAGAAAAATCAAACAGAACTTCTGGAAATGAAGAATTTATTCAAGGAATTACAAAACACAGAGGAAAGCCTCAGAACCGGGTAGATCAAACAGAAGAAAGAATCTCAGGGATTCAAACAGAAGAAAGAATCTCAGGGATTGAAGATAAGACCTTTCAATTAAACAAGTCAGTCACAGAGATAGAGCAGACAAATAAGAGTAAAGAGGAAAGCCTATAAGAAATGTGAGATTATGTGAAGAAGTCTAACATGGGAATTACAGGCATCCCTGAGGGTGAAGAAGAAAACACACAAGGGTTGGATAAACTATTTGAGGACATAAAGGAGGAAATTTCCCTTGCCTTGTCAGAAATCTAGATATCCAGGTACAAGAATCTCAAAGGACTCCTGGGAGATTCATTGCAAACAGGAAGACATCATGACATATAGTCATCCTATTGGCCAAAATAAACAAGAAAGAGGCCCGCCTATGAGCTGTAAGGCAAAAGCAGCAGGTAACCTACAAAGGAAAAGCCATCAGACTAACTGCAGACTTCTCAAAGGAGACCTTACAAGCCAGAAGATACTGGGGCCACATTCTCACTCTTCTCAAACAGAAAAATGCCTAGCCTAGAATCTTGTATCCTACAAAGCTAAGTTTTATATATGAAGGAGAAATAAAGACCTTCTCAGACAAACAAAGACTGAGGGAATTCATCAAGACAAGACCTGCCCTCCAGGAAATACTCAAAACTGCATTACACACAGATCAGCACAACAAACACTCATCAGTGTAAAATCGTCCAAAAGCTAAAGGTCAAAGACCAGCTACCACAATGGGTCAAGAGAGAAAACAAAGCAACAAAGTTCAACTCAACAGGATGAACATAAATTGGCCCCACTTATCAATTCTTTCAATAAATGTGAATGGCTTGAACTGCCCAATAAAGAGACATAGGCTGGCCAAATAGATAAATATACATGAGACAAGTATTTGCTATCTCCAGCAAACACATCTAACCCACAAGGACGCATTCAGACTCAAGATGAAGGGATAGAAAACAATATTTCATGAAAATGGAAGCCATAAGAAAGCTGGTACAGCAGTTCTGATTTCAAATAACTTAGTCCTTCAAATCAACCAAAGTAATGAAAGACAAAGATGGTCACTATATAATGATGAAGGGTACAATTCAACAAGAAAACATAACAATTCTAAATATTTGTGCACCTAGATTCATAAAGCAAATCTTACGTCATCTAAACAAAATGATAAACAGCAGCACCATAATAGTTGGGGACTTCAATACTCCTCTGACAGAACAGGACAGATTCTCCAAACAGAAAAAAAAAAAAAAAAACAAAGAAATAATGGACTTAAACAAAACTCTAGAACAAATGGGCTTGACCGACAGTTACAGAACATTCTGCCCAAAAATCACTGAATATATGTTTTTCTCATCAGCTCATGGGACATTCTCTAAAACTGACCATATCTTAGGCCACAAAGCATGTCTCAACAAATTTTAAAAAAGTAGAAATTATACCATGCATCTTCTCAGACCACAGTGGAATAAAATTAGAAATCAACTCCAACAGAAACTCTCATCTCTACACAAAGTCATGAAAACCAAACAACCTTCTGCTGAATGATTATTGTGATAAGGAGGAAATTAAGATGGAAATCAAAAGATTCTTTGAACTAAATGATAAAGGAGACACAAGTTATCAAAATCTGTGGGACACAGCTAAAGCAGTCCTGACAGGAAAATTTATATCCATGGCCTACGTCCAAAAGACAGAAAGATCACAAATCAGCAATGTAATGAATCATCCCAAAGAACTGGAAAAGGATTAGCAAACCAACCCCAAACTCAGCAGCAGCAAATAAATAAATAAATTAATTAATTAAAAAAAATAATAACAAAGATCAGAGCAGAATTAAATGAAATAAATAACAAAAAAACTATATGGAAGATTAATAAAACAAAAAGTTGGTTCTTTGAAAAAATAAAATTGACATGCCTCTTGCTAGATTAATGAGAAGCAGAAAACAAAGGACTCTAATAAGCTCAATCAGGAATGAAAAAAGAGAAATTACAACTGATACCATGGAAATAAAAAATATCACCTATGAACACTATGAAAAGCTCTATGGCATAAACTTGAAGACATGGAGGAAATGGACAAAGTATTAGAAACACACAGCCTCTCTAGGCTCAATCAGGAAGAAACAGAATTCCTGAACAGATCAATATCAAGTACTGAAATTGAAGCAGCAATAAAAAACCTTCCTAAAAAGAAAAGTCCTGGACCAGATGGTTTCACACCCAAATTTTACCATACCTACAAAGAAGAACTAGCGCCTATACTGCAGAAATTATTCTACAACATTGAGAAGGAAGGAATTCTCCCAACACGTTTTATGAAGCCAATACCAAAACCAGGAAAGGACGCAACAAAAAAAGAAAATTACAGACCAATATCCCTTATGAATATAGATGCAAAAATTCTCAACAAAATCCTAGCAAACTGAATTCAGATGCTTATCAAAAAAATAATCCATCACGACCAAGTGGGCTTCATCCCAGAGATGCAGGGATGGTTCAACATATGCAAATCCAGAAATATAATTCAACACATAAATAGAAGTAAAAACAAAGACCATCTGATCCTCTCAATAGACGCAGAAAAAGCATTTGACAAAATCCAGCACCCTTTTATGATAAGAATGCTTAACAAAATAGGCATAGACAGAACTTACCTAAAAATGATACAAGCCATATATGACAAACTCACAGCCAACAACATACTGAATGGGGAAAAATTGAAAGCATTCCTGCTTAGAACTGGAATCAGACAAGGTTGCCCTCTATCACCACTTCTATTAAACATAGTGCTGGAAGTCCTAGCCAGAGCCATCAGACAAGAGAAGGATGGGGGCAGAAGAGGTCAAATTATTGCTCTTTACTGATGATATGATCTTATATCTAGAAAACTCCAAAGATTCTGCCATGAGACTACAGGAATTGATAAATTCTGCAAAGTCTCAGGTTAAAAAAATCAATGTAAGTAAATTAATAGCATTCCTATATGTCAACAACAGTCAAACTGAGAACCAAATCAAAGACTCAACACCCTTCATAATAGCAACAAAGAAAATAAAATACTTAGGAACATATTTAACTAAGGAGGTGAAAGACCTCTACAGGGAGAACTATGAAAAACTGAGGAAAGAAATAGCAGAGGATATAAACAGGTAGAAAACCATACCATGCTCATGGGTCAGCAGAATCAACATTGTTAAAATGTCGATACTACGCAAAGTGGTCTACGGATTCAATGAAATGCCTATTAAAATACCAACATCATTTTTCACAGATGTAGAAAAAATAATTCTACGCTTCCTAGAGAACCAGAGAAAGCCTCATATAGCAAAAGCAATCTTAAGCAAAAAGAATAAATTTACCAGAATCAATTTACCAGACTTCAACCTATACTACAAGGTTATAGTAACTCAAACAGCGTGGTACTGGCACAAGAACAGAGACATAGGCCTACGGATCAGAACTGAGAACCGAGATATAAAACAATTCTCATATAGCCATCTAATCTTTGACAAAGCAGAGAAAAATATATACTGGGGAAAATATTCCCTATTCAATAAATGGTGCTGGAATATTGGATAGTCACATGTAGAAGACTGAACCAGGATCTACACCTCTCACCTCTCATAAAAATCAACTCACGGTGGATGACAGACTTAAACCTAAGGCATGACACTAAAAGAATTCTAGAAGAAAATGTTGGAAAAACTCTTATAGACAATGGCCTAGGGAAAGAATTTATGAGGAAGACCCCAAAGTCAATCACAGCAACTATAAAAATAAATAAATGAGACCTGATGAAATTAAAAAGTTTCTGCACAGTCAAGGAAACTATCAGGAGAGCAAACAAACAACCGACAGAATGGGAGAAAATATTCACATGCTACACATCCAATAAAGGGCTGATAACTAGAATCTATATAGAACTCAGGAAAATCATCAAGATAAAATCAAACAACCCCATTAAAAAGTGGGCAAAGGAAATGAACAGAAACATTTCAAAAGAAGACAGACTCATGGCCAATAAACATATGAAAAAATGCTCAATATCTCTAATCATCAGGGAAATGCAAATCAAAACCACAATGAGATATCATTTATCTCCAGTGAGAATGGCTTTTACCAAAAAGTTCCAAAACAACAAATGTTGGCATGGATGCGGAGAGATGGGAACACTCTTACACTGCTGGTGGGACTGCAAACTAGTACAGCCTCTATGGTGATTAATATGGAGATTCCTCAAAGAACTCAAAGTAGAACTACCATTTGATCCAGCAATTTCATTACTGCATATTTACTCAAAGGAAAAAAAGACATTGTATAAAAAAGACATCTGCACTAGAATGTTCACAGCAGCACAATTCACAATTGCAAAGATGTGGAAACAACCCAAGTGCCCATCAATATGTGAGTGGATTAATAAAATGTGGTATATATATACCATGGAGTTCTACTCAGCCATAAAAAACAGTGCTGATCTAGTACTTCTTCTATTGTCCTGGATATAGCTGAAGCCCATTCTACTAAGTGAAATATGATAAGAATGGAAAAACAAGCACTGCATGTACTCACCATCCAATTGGTATTAACTGATCAATACTTATGTACACATTTAGTAGTAACATTGATCCGTTGTTTGGCAGGTGGGAGGGGGGAGGAGGAGATGGGTATATTCACAGCTAATGGGTGTGATGTGCACTGTTTGGGGGATGGACACACTTGAAGCGCTGACTCAGGTGTGGCAAAGGCAATATATGTAACGTAAACATTTGTACCCACGTAATATGCTGAAATAAAAAAAATTATAAAAATAAATAAATAAAAACTAACAAAACAAGTAGTGATAGATTACTATTGGGTTAGGCACAGTACTAAATGCTTTTCGTGATCTCATTTAACCTTCGTAATAACATGAGAAGGTAAGTTTTATTACAGTCTCCATTTTATAGATGGGCAAACTAAGGCTCAGAGAGTTTAAGCAACTTATCCAAATCATAAACCAATTCTATCCTTCCCATTCAACCAGAAGGTGAATGCAAACCATGTCACTTTGCTGATTAAAACCCCTACAGGATTCTGGGGAGAAATAAAATGAAGCACAAGTTCCTTAGCAAAGTGTTTAAATACTAATGCTCATAGTCAAATACTAAGCATTTTGTGTGTGCTCAGTTTCATCCACAAGGCTGCAATTCCTTACCACAACCCTGCAAGATATATGTGCTTTTTATTGTGGTAGATGAAGAAATGGAATCTCAGAGGGGATTTCCAAGGTCACAAAGCAATTGTTGATGAGCAGAAATGGGATTCCAGCCAGGTCTGTTTGACCCCAGTCCTATATTTCCCTCCTTGCTCCTCTGCCTTTCTTACAGCCTGGCCTCTGCCAATCCGTGTGATTTCAGATTCCCCCATTCCTTCTCCTCCCTTCATTCTACCCCTATACTCAAGTAATTCTGGAACACAGGCAATTTTGGAAAAATTCTCTTCCCTACACTCAGAATTTTTGTTTTTTTTTTTTCTTCCTTCTTGTTCACTGAGCAAGCTTCTACATATCATTTAAGACATAACTTAAAGAAACCTTTTCTTATGAACCTTTGTTTGATCTTCCTCCCTGAACCTTCTCCTTGCTGGAAGATAACTACTTCATTTCCAATGATACGCTGTAAACCGTTGTGAGGAACCTGCTAACTGACTTTATTACCAATATTTATTTATAATAGGCAGTGAGGAATCATATATTGATTCATTTTGTTCAACTAATTATTCCTGAATGCCTACTGATGTGTCTTATATTTATCTCTGTTTTCTCAGCTCTTAGCACAGGGCTTGACACTTAAATGCTCAAATAAAAAAAATGGCTGTATGAATGAGTGACTAAATAAATGGAGGCTTCATCCAGTAACATTAAGGGGCTGAATCAACAGCAGTGATTTCTGAATCAGACTATAAAGCTCCTGAAATATGGTTTGCCATGATTCATTTTCCCTCTGCATTTGTGGACAGGGCCTCCTTGATCTAAACACTATTTTTTAAAAGATGCATTAAATAGCACTTGAACCCTTTTACCACCTGAAAATTACAAATAAAAAGGAAAGTTCTACCAGGTCATTCCAACAGAGTGACCCTTCAAAGGGGGTTGTCTCTCTCTCTCTCTCTCACCTATCCTGTGTCAATCAGCAGCCAAGCTACAAACAACATACAAGCATGCCCAATAGACAGGCGAGGAAAGGGGAGGAGATGGCTGTTCTCTTCATCCTTCTCAAAGCACCAAGAATTTCTCTTCTGTCCACTCTAATCTGGCAGCGCCATGTACCTCTCTTGCCTATCCCCTCACCACCCAACCTTTCTCCCTAAGCTGTCCAATACTCCCTGGCTCTCAGTAGCAAAGGCAGGTCCCTGCTCCCCATGGTTGGACCCCCAGCAGGGTTGGAAATATAGATACCAGCTGGGCAGGTTCAGGATCCATGCAGGCCAGGGAAGGGAAAGAGATGCTTATCCTGTTTCTCATTGTTGGCCTTCAGAGCACACCCACTGCCCGTACCTAAGGTCAGCCGGAGGGGGCGGGGTATGTGTGCATGTGTGAGCACATGCACATGTGTATGTTGGAGGGGTTCCGAGGCAGTGGTTGAGATCAGATCTGTCTATTTGCAATTTGTATAATTCAGCCAACAAGAATTCACTATTTTCCAGTCCACACCATATATATTTACACAGACACACTCATACACACATGCACACACACACATAGACACAACTACTGCTTCTGGATCAATTTTAATAATAATAGCTATTATTTATAGAACCCATTTATGTCAGACACTGTGCTAAATGCTTTAATGGATTATCTAATTTAATCTTTACAGCCACCCTCTGAAGCAGATTTTATCATTATCTTCTTTTACAGAGAGAGAAAGAACCAAGACTTAGGAGAGGTAAGAAACTTGTCGGTATTACACAGCAGGGACGCTGGGCTTTGAGTTGAGCCCCCACAGCTCTTGAGTGTGGAGCTGGGGTGTGTGCCCCAGCCTGCAGGCCTGGCACTGCAGTAACGCATGCTCCAGAACTGTCATTCCATTAAGCAGGCCCTTTCCTCCCAGTTACGTTGACTTTCTTTAGATGAGGGCAGAGATTTGAGTGCACAGAGAAACGTGAGAGACCTGTGATAAGAACAGGGCTGTAGCTGAGCCTTATTCCTTATGAGAGAGTTACCTTGGTGGCATTTATCCTTTATCCATAAATTCTTGTCTGTCCTAAGGGCAGTGAAGCACGAGAAACACTGAGACAGAATATAGAGTTAAAATACTGACAGAACAATGGCATAATTAGTTTGTCCAAAGGAATCTATGCCAACTACAATTTGGCTTGGTTATGCATGGAATGAAAATTTGTCTCTGCCAGTCACATTAGCATCATCATAAAAAAAGCACTCAGACCACGGCTGGCCAGTGAATTGGACCCTGGCAACTTATATAATTATTTTCTATGTGTCATATACGAAAATGATGCTAGTCCATTACTGCCAGTGGAATGCTCATTAATATTTATTAATGGATTCAACAGACGTTTATTGAATGCCTACTGTGTATAGATACTGGGTAAGGTCCTGTGTGTAGTACCCACATGAAAAGCTATGATTTTGCCCTTTCCTGGGAGTTCATTATCAAGAAATGTGGGGGTGCGGGGATTAAATGAGATGATTAAGGATGGGCAAGATTAAGGCTATATGAGGTATAAAGCACTCTCATTTTGGAGCTTAGCAGTCACATTCTCATGAGGTAATCTGAGAAGGCTTCAAGGAAAAGGGATGATTTTACATGCAATGAAAGGGTAGGAGTTCGAAAGGCAGAAGTACTGGAGGAAGGCATTCAATGTCAATATTTAACAAGTTATATAAACTAGACTAGCCAAACTAAGTATAGGCAAATTGTTTTAACTTAGACAAACTGTTTTACCTTTAGAACAAAATTTTAAGTTTTTAATATGATCTCTTGAAAAATTGTTATGACTGCCTAGTTAGTTTAAGTGTTTGAGAAGTTAATGTACTCTTTCTACAAATACATTTTAATGCTCTGTTGAAAATGATTTACTTTCTAAATGCATGCATGGAAAGAAAAAAGACTTGAAGGATATACACCACAATGTTAAATGAACTGTGATTGTTTCTAAGTATGAGGACTATGGTCAATTTCATTTCCTTCTTTGTGTTTTTCTGAGTTTTTCAAATTTCCAATAATAAAGATGTATCTTTTCTGTAACCAGTCAAAAGCATAAAAGTTACTCGAAATAGCCCTTTAAATGTTATGTTTTAGAGAAAGAGTCAGAGTGAGTAACTCAGCTCATGCGTCTAACAAATTCTTGAGTCCCACTCACTGTCCTTGTCATTATGGATACAAAAGTGAGTCAGATAAAGTCCCCTTACAGAGTTTGCCGTCGTGGAGGAAAAAGAAACTAAATGACTTAACAGATAAATTTAAAAATATAGAATTACAACTGAGTAGAAAGAAATGAATAAGGTTCTGTGGAAATACTAGACATAGCCTAAAATATAGAAGGTGATTTAACTATTTTGTAAACCCGCTTAACTTTACTAAATAAAAGCATGGTGACATCATCCCCTGTTGAAATAGTCATACCAAATTCTGCGTACAACTCTGAACTCAAACGCTACAGATAACTGCTTAATCTTCCAAAGAATTCTTCTAGCGTAGGAATAGTTTCAGAGGGTAATTCCTTTTCTTTTCTTTTTGCCAGGAAAGATCAGCCTTCCTGTCAACAGCAGTGTTTGAGATGTTCGGGGCTTTACCTTTGATGAATACATGACACGCCACGTTCTATGGGTCTACAGATTCATCACTCTCCAAATTTATAGGGATGTATGCAGTGTGATTTGATAAATTGTTTTGTTTTGCCTTTCATCACTCACACGATATTGAAAGGACGCTCCCTGTATATCTTAGGCATCATCTATCAAAAATAAGGCTTTGGGGAGAACAAATAAAATGCAATAAAAACTTGTTGAACTGATAACTATATAATATGAATGTGTCATCTCTGAATATGAAGGGCCACTATATGAGGCTCATATTTTATTTTCTTTAGCAAGTTTACATATCCGTTTCCCAGTGGTTTAGACTGCATTTTTGGTTCAAATGTTCACAAAGCTTCCCAAGCGTCTTTGGGAAAGAGTGCTATAAATTTAAATGATTATTAATCTTACTAAATATATTCCTTTTTACTGGCATTTACTTAGGAGATCCGTGGCTCCTTATGATGGATTGGTTTGGCAACTTACATGACATACTAGTACATGAAATAAGAAGTTGGAGGAGCTTGATACTCAGCTTTGCTTAGTTTTGTTTTTATAGGAAAATATCTCAATTAAACCGACAAGTAAATTGACCTTAAAAAATGGTTAAAAAGAGAATACTAGGACTTTATCATTGCTGGACCTGGCAATTTAAATCAAGGCAAGAATGATAATTATTGCATTTATGGTTAAAATTCTATTCATAATTCATCAAGAGAACTATAAGTTTCTTCTAATTAATAGAATGTTCTCTATCCAAGGCCACTAATGGCTATGAGCACATGAAAATATGTTTGAATCTCCAGAAGGAAGTTGTTTTATAGGTTATCAGAGACCAAAAGCATAACAGTCAGTAACTCTGCTAAACAAACACTATAATTAAAATGTTTACCCCTTTTTAGATCTTAGGTGATCTTCAACATAACAGATAATGGGAAACTCACTTTGCCAATACACAGTGCTCAATGAGCAATCAGAGAAGACATTAACACAACATGAAGATATCAAATTTGCCCTTTGATAGGAGATATTTTAAATATTGATAATTCCCAGGGCTGTTGATGGCATGAGGCAAATGAGAATTCTTATACACTATTAGCACTGTTCAGCTCTTAGAAATAATTAGGTATATCATACTGATACAGAAAGATTTTTAAGGCATAATGTTAAGTGAAAAGGTAAGTTATAGAATAACTATAGTATGATTTGATTTATGTAAATTCCCCCCATGTATATATAAAATAAATGCAAAAATGCAGCTCTGAAAGGTTTCCTACCAAACTACCAACAGAGCTTGGGGCAGGGATGGGTTGGGGCAGAGGGTGCAAGGTGAAGGGGCTTTTCATTTATTACTCTAGATACTCCTATATTGGCTAAACTTTTTACAGCACAATAGGTCCTCGTATTTCTTATGTAATTATTATTATAAAGAAAATAATAGCTTTATAAAAACTCACGTGGATGAATTACCTCATTCACAATTTTGTGTAGAATTCCAAAGCAGGCAAATACGTCATTGCATTCCATTGAATTTATGGTTTGCAAACTGTACTCTAAAGCATTAGGGGTTTCTAGAGTCCTCTCCAGGGAGAAACTAAGACTGCAACTGGTGGGCTTCAGGCACACGCGCGCGCACACACACACACACACACAAACACACAACCTTCCCCACCAACTCTGGCTTCCAGTTTTTTCTTTCTCTGTTTCACAAATCAGAATTAAATGTAAGATTTTGTGGCAGCAGTGTTTCAGGACTTAAACATGTTTGAGGGCTATTCCAAACTCCATTTTGAATTTGTCCCTGCAATGACAACGTGACTGGCCCGAGGCCACATGGTAGTTGCAGAGCCCAGAGAACATTAGGTCTCTCACCTGCCCGTACCATGTGGTCTCTTTAGAACATCAGGGCCCTCTCATTTTGTGTGCATATTGCCTCACTTGAAAGTTAGAAGCAGTCAATAGTAGAACCAAAGCTATGAGAACACTTCACTTTACACCAGCTTTCCTATTCATTTCCTCTTATATGTTTATATATATTTTGTATTACCTTTATCAGTGTAATCAGTCTTCTAGCTTCCTTAAGTAGGTTAACTTTCATAGCGATGATCTGAATAAATACACAGAATGAGGAAAAGGTAGGTTTCTAGTATTATACTCATGATAAAAGGATTACCAAACTAATTAATAAAATGACATTTATTAGTCAGTAAAATATCACACTAAAGTCACTGAGTACAAAACAGCTTAAATGAGTCGCCTCCCCCACCCAGTTAAGAGCTGACCCACAAGATCCAAGAGGAGCATAACTCAAAGCAGGTAGAAGCACCACTCATTCTGCAGGAACCAAACCGCAGTGGCACGTTCTCCCTAGAAAGCAGGTCATCGCCGTCCTCAGCGGCAGAGGCAAACGAACCAAAGACAGACAGGTATAGACCCAGAGAGGGCAGGGAGAAAGGTGACTCACTGAGTTGTTAGTTACTGTTACACAGTGAAAAACAGCAGTGAAATAACCTGACATAGTCTACCAGACCCTCAAATAAGTCTTTTCTCATTCCTTCCTCTCGCAAGAATCTTCCCTCCTCTGAATTCCAAGATTCCAAGTCCTTTAAAAAAAAAAAAAAAAAATTGGTCTTAGTATCACTTATTTTAGCTCAATGACACATTGCCCAGTGCTGTGGAACAATTATTTCCTTGTGGGGGGTGTGTCTTCCCATCCATATCATAAGCACAAGGAGGGCAAGGTCGTATCTTATACAGTATCTTCTAAGGCCTGTGCAACAAGTTAATTAGTAGGCGGCCAACAAATATTACGGCAACCTACCATGTGCCAGGACTCTCCTAAAAGCTAGAGATAGAGAGATATGATAGTTTTATGTGTTGATTTGGCTATGCTATAGTACCAAATTATTCAATCACTAATCCAGGTGTTGCTGTGAAGGTATTTCACAGGTATGGTGAACATCTACCATCATTTGACTTTAATTAAAGGAAATGACCTTCAATAATGTGGGTGGGCCTCATCTAATCAGTTGAAAGGTCTTTAGAAGCAAAACCAAGTTTTCCCTGAGAAAGTAGAAAATCTGCTTCAAGACTGCAGCATCAACTCTTCCCTGAGAGTCTCTAGCCTGCTGGCCTGCCCTGTGGATTTTGGACTTGACAGTTCCTGCATCCTGTGACCCAACTCCTTAAAATAAATCATTTACATACATACTATGATATCTATATAACTCTTACTGGTTCTGATTCTCTGGAAAACCCAGACTGGTACAAGAGGTGGGCAAGATGCAAGGTTCTGCTATCATGGAACATACATTCCTCCAGGGGAAAACTAAAAATCCCCTAAACACATCACTAATCAAAAGATACACAGTCAGTGATAAAGCTGTGTAGAAAATAAAACAAGGAAAATATGATTGCATGTGGCTGGTGAGCTACTTGTAGACTGGATGGTCAGGGAAGGTGTCTCTGAAGGAGTGTTGTTTAAGCTGAAACGGGTTGACATTCTCATTACATTTTCTGTTCCTTCCATAGATCTTGTATAAAGTCATTTACATAGTATGCACTCAATAAATTATTTTGAATAAATAATGAATAGATTAATAATATGATCGTATAGAAGATTGGCCATTCTAATTTTAGGTAACTAAAAAACAAGCCAAGTTTAAGACCTTAATGAGAAGAAAGTCTTTCTTCCAAGCTGAAATTACACCAACCTGGAGCTGGAGGCTCTTATTTTGATTAATGAATGGAGGTGACCAATTAAGTCGTTTTAGGTATGCAATTGCTTTTACCTGCACTAATTTGAAAACAGTACGGACATGACACAGTTGGTAGACAAAGCACAAAGCAGAACAAATATCCCCTTCTCAACCTATTCTGCCCCCCTTTTATCTTCTCCTTTCCTTTAAAGTACAAACACATCCGCCCAAAACCTACCAGAATTGATGGGTTATTCATGAGAAAGAAAAGATTCTGTATTTCATTTCTCTTGTCTACGATTCTTACTATCTGACCAATCACATTACTATCTTTATTACTGAATGAGAGGGTGCATGTGTGTGTGTGTGTGTGTGCGTGCGCGTGTGTGCATGAGGGAAAAGGGAAAGGAGGTGGAGAGAAAGTTGGGGTTCCTCCAAATCTGAACCTAAGAGATGTCCTTATCATCCAAGAGCTGTGACTAATATCACTGGGGGAAGATTTGAGCCAAATGACAATTCAGATGGGGCAGCAAGACCCAGATCTTCCTCTTGGGCAGCACTGACTTGCAGCTTGTTTCTTGGCATGTGTAAGCTGACTCCTGAGTGTGAATGTATGAGTGTGTCAGAACTAAAGAACAAATGTGAGTGAAAGCTAGGGCAAGCATGAGCTACAAGCCCCCTTTGGCTTGTTCTTTACCAGTGTTTCTTGGATTGCAGGTTTTCAAGTGATAGGTAAGAACTGGTGTTGAATATGGCTTAGAAAAAGATTTATCCTGTTCAGTTGAGTTTCAGTAGTCATGTCCAAAGCTAAGGGAGAAAATGAAAAAGCAAATGAGGTGCAATGGCAAAATTACAACTTCAGGAGCTATGCATAAAAAAGCCAGACTCAGAGCGGTCTCTAATAACATCTCAAGAGGAATCATCCTTGCTCTTCACAGCTCGAAATCTAGATGCCTTGACAAAATAAACTCATGTGAAGCCATTCCATAACAGAGTACTTGGCAAGTGGGGAAGGGCAAGGTACTGACCTCCCTAAAGGTTCAGAAAGTGTTTCTGGTCTAGATATGTGTTAAAACAATGATTCCACCTGTTGGGAGAGATTAACTGAGTGAGGTAGGACTGTGCTCTTGGTCCCTTCTCAGGTTGTCACTCTGAGACCTCTTCCCTTCCTGTCTTGAGCTGTGATGCAGAAAGTGTGAGCAGAGGCTGGTCCTATGAAACAGAAGGTACTTTGCAGACTTTTCAAGCAGACTCTCACAGGCAGTAGAGGCTGAACAGAGTAGGGAGTGTGTGAAGAGATAAGAGGCAGTGCTAAAGACTTAATTAACACCTTTGCTCTGAGAAACAGAATACTTTGCCCAACAGGCTTGAACAAGGATTTCCACCATAGCAGTGCTGTGTGTCAGGGTAGGTTCATGGGTGATAGACTTGGGATTGTTTTTGAGCAAAGAAGAAAGAAAAGGGAAAGGCCATGTTAAGTCAAGCAGAGATAATAACACTTGTTTAGAGTCCAGAATCATAGGTTTTTAGAATTAAAATGGACCACAGAGATAACTTAGTTCTTTACCTTTATTATTTCAATAATGACCTTGAGGCCCAAAGAGAAACACACTTCACCTGCAGAAGGCCCACTCTTCTTCCACCATGAACTGGTACTTCTGTTCTTCTGGTGGAGGCTACCCAAGCTTATCGGTAAGTTATTGATAGGAGATCATTCCACAGAGCCTGCCCTATACTCTACTTTTCAGTGATATTACAGCAAGAAACCATTTATAAACCATTTAAAAACCCTGGTTTTATGCATTTCATGTGTCAGCCTGCTGTGGTCCCACTATTCACACTGATCCAAAATACATACATAACTATAATACCATTTGTTTAGGGGTGACTATGATAAGCACTGTTGTGGGGATTCACAGGTCAGGGGAGGATCGGTGGGTTTCCCCGTGACCCAACACTCCTGACGACCCCCTAAATGCTGAACATTCTGTGCAGCACTACACATCTCCTCTCTGCCCCAAACATACACACACACCTTAAAGGCTCAACTACCTACCTTGTCTCCCCATTTGCTCCAGTATCTTGGAGTTTCTCTGCCATTTATGGGTGCTGGTAGCCCAGACAAGTTTTACGGAGCTGTGCTCCCTTCTGATTTTCTGTCACCTTGTTTTGAGATGAATTCGCTTGGACAATTTTGTTCTGCACAACATGTACTCTGTTTTTCTAATCCTAGACCAAATTCCCCTTGACCTTCAACTCTGTTCAGGAAGTGGAATGCCTTTGCCATATCCCTGCTTGAACTTGACTTCAGACAGCTTCCCACCACCTCCATCCTCCCTTGGTTCCTTCTCCATTAATGACCATCCACGGTGCACAAGACAACACATGCTTAGGCCTGCAGCTTGGGCTCCCTTTCTCTGGTCTTGCTGCCCCTTCTTTCTATGTGTCTGCCACACTCACATGTAGCCAGTTCCTGGGAGTAAGTCATAACAATGCGTGTTTGAATTTTTGTAATTCTTCCCATTGTAAGTTAGGTGTGGGAGCCAAGGCAGAAAGCATAACTCAAATTTTGAACAGAATTACGACCTGCAGGTAATTCATGATTCTATTAATTGTTTATTCTTTCCTGCTCTGGGTAAGATATTAGCCTCCATTGAGTCTTTAACCATAATACACAGGCAGATAAGGTGACAGTGGAAACAGGCCCTTGATTAAAAATCTATGCCCTGCAAACCTGCAAATTGGATAATCAGAGTAGATGGGATAGAGTTTCTCAGCAAAGGTAACCATTGCCCACACCTCTCAGAAAATAAATAGCCGCAGGTCTAAAAGACAGGAGATAAGCCATGACTGGAAAAGGACAGAATATGCTTTAAAATGACGATTATATCTGATAGCTGCCTAAATCCTTAAAAGCAGCATAAAATCTCTGGCCTTGAAGAACAGCAAAAAGCTAGCTCCGCTGCTTTTTCTCACCCCTTCCTCTGCTTGCCCCTCTGGAACCGAGCAAGGTTTTAGTACCTCACTACCAGAGCCAAGAAGTGAGTGATCGACACTAATGGGATTTTTAATCTTCAACCTAATTAACTTTGTTAAAATTAAGGCTTACTAGGAAGAATCAGCACAAAGAAATTAATTAAAGCAATGGAATTTTTGCCGGATTTAACAGCTGAGTACCGACTATATCTATAATGCACACAGAGACAGGTATTTCCAATTCATTTCCATTTTTCTTTTGTTGCTCTGGTGTTTCCGTTTTAAAGAAAGTTTATGTTTCTAAAGCTGAGAGCACACACCTTTGTCATTGGCAGGGGGACCACACTCTACTGCAAAGCGGGAATTTCCTTGTGTGTCAATGCCGCTATGTCCTTGACCTTGTTGGACTTGGTTTGCCTGGAGCCCAGCAAGGTGTGTGGCATACGGCAAGTGTAATACATGTTTGTTGAGAGAATGAATGCATGAATGAGTAAATAATGATAATGGTAACTTTAAATACTTGATGGTAATAGGGGTAGCATTGATCCCCCACTTATTTTCCTCACTTTGTGATCATTACATGAAAAAAGGCAAAGATAAAGGGAATGGGGCATTATTTTTTCCTTGCAAAAATTAAGCAAGCTGATGTTTACAACATCCTGTGTGCACAGAAGAGTTTTTCAGAGCTCTGAGCACACCCACTACCAGTTAAAATTCATGTATACCTCAAGTGTTCTTGGTGAAAAATAAAACAATACGTTTGTTTTGGATTATAGAGAAATGAAATATTTTGGATGACTCAGCTTTATATAGCTGTCACTATCACAAAATGTTTCAGATAGTAATATTTGTAAATTTTTATCACAAGTCTCCTTGACTCGATATCACTGCACAGTGATCCCAACTTAAAGTTTTTTTTCATGACTTTGGGTCATCACCATGAATAGCAGTTATTTAGTCATATGTTGTAAAGCAATGATACTTTCAGTGTACTAAGTTTCATAGGGTTACAAATTAGAAAATTTTTCTTATGTTTTCTTTCACGAACATGGTGTTCTGCGTGAAAGTTAAATTTGGAGAACCACCAGTTACATAGTTGGCCCTCCTGACATACCCAGACTCCGCTACATACATTTCAAGAGTAAGTTCTTTACTGGTTAGAAAGGTGTAAACTTTTACATTCAAATTTACATTGAATATAATTCATTTCTCCTAACCTAGTTCTCCTACTTAGTCCTTTGTCTAAATAGTAGAGTCTAAATACATATGCCAGGTCTCACTTAAAATTTATCCAATTAGTCCATTGCTTGTCTTGAGTTTTATGTGAATTTTTTTCTCAGCCACTCACTGATGAATATTTATGGGGTCCCTACTCCATGGTGGCACTATTTTAAGCATTGAGAATATAATCATTAAACAGGACAAAGTGCTTTAGTCTTGTGAATAAAGTGCTTCCTGATGACTGGATAACATGACATAACATTATTTTTTTAAAAAACTTAATCAACTATTTTATTTACTTTTTTATTGTCAATATGACAGTGGATGATTTCTTTTTTGCTACACATATTTTTTTAAATTTTATTTCAATAGATTTAGGGGATACAAATGTTTTTCTGATACATGGATGAATTGTATAATGGTGAAGTCAGAGCTTTTAGTGTACCCATCATCCAAATTGTGTACATTGTACCCATCAGGTAACTTTTCATCCCTTACCCCCACCCCCAGCCTCCTCTCTTCTGAGTCTCCAATGTCTATTAGACCACTCTGTATGACCATGCATACCCAATAACTTAGCCCCCACTTATAAGTGAGAACATGCAGTATGTATTTTTCCATTCCTGAGATATTTCACTTATGATAATGGACTCCAGTGTTAGCCCAGTTGCTGCAAAAGATATTTTACCCTTTTTTATGGCTGAGTAGTATTCCATGGTGTGTGTGTGTGTGTGTGTGTGTATGTATATTACATATATGTATATTATGTATATACACACCCCACATTTTCTTGATCCACTCATAAGTTGATAGGCACTTAAGTTGATTCAAAATCTTTGTAATTGTGAATTGCGCTGCCTTAAACATATAAGTGCAGGTATCTTTTTGATATAATGACTTCTTTTCCTTTGGGTAGTTACCCAGTAGTGGGATTGCTGGATTGAATGGTAAGTCTATTTTTAGTTTTTTTGAGGAATCTCTATACTGTTTTCCATAGTGGTTGTACTAGTTTACATTCCCGCCAATTGTGTGTAAGCATTCCCTTTTCATCACTTCTGTGCCATTATCCATTGTTTTTTGACTTTTTAGTAACAGCCATTCTGAGAGGTGGTAGAATGGTGGTATCTCACAGTGGTTTAAATTTGCATTTTTCTGATGATTAGTGATGTTGAGCATTTTTTCATATGTTGGTCATTTGTACATCTTCTTTTGAAAAATGCATGATGTTAGCATCTTGTGTGTGAGCACACCCACGTGCACCTGCCTGTACTTGCTAAAGCCACCTTGCCAACCATTTAGGAAATATGGACTGAATGGAATTCTCCTTTGAATCATACTGAGTGACCTGGGTTTTATGCAGTGTGAGACTGTCCAGTGCAAAACCTCTGAAGAACCTCTTCAGAGACTTACGGTTGAATTGAAATTTTGTCCTACTAATTATACAGGACAGTCACTTTAGGTTTGGACTCAGAGCTTGTACACTCTCATTAAATTTACCACCTGGCATGAGGTAGACCCTCAATAAATATTTATTAAATGAATTAATCATATAATACCCATAATGGCTCATTTGTGATATATTAATAATATATAAAATTCTCAGTAACATATTCTCTATTGCAACTTGATTTCCCTTACAGTCTTAATTCAGTATTAAATGGTCATTTGCTTCCATTTTCTTTGACTAGTTTGCAGCATTAAAACACTGCTTTCTTCCCCCAAGCTTTGGATTTAAATATGCTAGCAGAAATTCCTATTAATTCCATTCCAAGTATTTGCACAGAACTGATCCACCATAGCCGTCTGCTAATGATGCATCTGTCATTTTATTGACACCCCTAAACAGCTTTATTCTCTTTTCTAATTAAGAGACAAAACTGGTATTGTCAGCTGATGAACCGACATTTGGGGGCTTTTGTTCTAATGTAAAAGGCAACACATTATGATGCTAAAACAAAAACTCAGGAATGTTAACAGAAAAGCCCACTAGACAAAATATATTTACATGTACGATTTGAATTAAGCTTGTTATAAGCCTAATAGTCATACAATATTTTGAGTTACAGGGAAAAAATATACACTGTGGCAAAATGTATTCAAAACTAAAAGTGCTGCTTCCTATCCTAACTGGCCATTAAAATTCAGAACAAAGCAGTCTCATGTGCTCACCAGACAATCAAAAAATCCTAAGGAAAAAACCTAAACCTTTTAAAGCTGACCCAAATGTTGTGCTGAAATACAAGTTGTCAGAGAGGGTTTAGTGACATTCGCATAACAGCTAAGGAAGAGCTAAAAGTTCTTACAGAAAGAAAATAGAAACACAGAAAAGAGGTAAATAGCATATTTTTAAAAGCTGGAAAGAAAAAAAACCAATGATTTGCTAATGATTACATTAGCTAATTCCCAGAGAAATGACAATTACATACAAGTACAGGACTAACAGCTCACCAGAACGTTCTCAGGCAACTGAGGAGGACAGGCCATAAAAGCTCTATTGCCAGCACATTAAAAATCTAATCTAAAATCATTGCATGTCAGAAAATTAAGGATTCATCAAAATATTCCCAGAGGTAATGTGATGGAAGGAATGCATAAGAAGGAACCACGCTCCTTGATTTCTTTACATAGAAACGTTTATCGTAGGATCTACATTTTAAAATACACTAAATACAAAATCTGTTCTGCCGCATGGTGTTTGACAATGTTAGCTGTTCTTATTATTGTTATTATTATTGCGGTGTCAGAATCAGCTCATTGCCATTCAGGGTTCCCTCCCGAGGTTTAAAGGAACCCTAATTCTAGTGAATTCTGTTTCTGCTGGTCTTTCTGGATACTTCTGCTCTAGTTTGGCAACTCTAGTTCCCAAGCTCGTGCCTTATATTTAAGTTCTCACTCTCTGCCTAAATGCTTAGGACTGAGGATTCAGTCCTATGCCCTGACCTGTTTGTCTTGCTTTTACTGTCCATGCCACCCCAACTTGTCTTTCATATCACTCTTGGGATAGGGACTATGGGCCAGACCTGCCACACAAGGAGCTCATGGTCATGCTCAAATTCCTGCTTGTTGAGAAGCAGCGCTCAGTTATGCTGTCCGTGAACATCCTTTCCTCAGGCTGCTGTCTGCATGCACCAGGGTCACCCATTGCTCTGCCCTAAGCCCCTAAAGAGTTAGACGTTGAGCCTCCTCTTAGAGGGACAAATAGGGTTCTTGTGGTCATTCGTCTAGCTGATTTATTTAGCATCAAGTCTTTATCCCTAGAAGAGTCACAAAACAAAAGAAGGTAACTATCCTGATCAAAAAACTCCTTTTGTGACAATAAAACCAACTTATTAGTTACAAATAAAATGCTGGCTCATATGTCAAGATGCTGTGGACAGCCATGGGATCTAACAAGCACCACTTCCGCCCTCCTCATGGGAGCTGCCACGTGCTATATGACCCAGTCTCTGGGGTTTAGTTGCTTGGTCCAGGATGGGCATCTCACCCATGCTAAGCCAAGCCAGGTGTTTTTTCTGGACTATTTTGGACAGTCGAGAGATAGAGTGTATGTGGTAATATTCAGAGCAGAGCAAAACAACATCAACAACATCTATGGTCCATATGTGATCACACGGCTGCTGCTAGGAATGATCCTTCTACCCATGAAGAAATAAAGAGGAAAATACTACTTTGAGGGAGAGACTATACGGGGATACCCAGGTATTTGGGCACAGGTAGCTGGTGTTTCAGAAGGGATCCTATCCATTGGGAATGAGAACTGTATAGGACTTTCATATCCCAAGACATTAGAACTCTTGTATTATAGAATCTTAGGAAATTGCTTTTGTTAAACAGAGCAGCAGTTGTGTGTATGTGTAACACATACACATACACACAACACACACATACTCTCTGCCTACAAACAGAGCGAAAGAGAGAAGCAAAATAGCCAGGTTCTGAAAATCAAGACAGCATAATGACAACTGGGCAAGAGATGCTTAAAAAATATATTTGGTTGCACATATATGACAGTCCTTGTATATTTTGAGTTTCTAGTGGGCGGGAGAGGTAGAATTTGTGATTCATAGACCTACGAAACTTTCATAACCTTTTTTGTTGAAAATCAACTTCATTAAGACAGTCAAACTTCGCATGCTATTTTGAGCTTTTTTCCGCATTCATATATTGATTGACGGATTGATTGATCCATTCATGCATTCAACAGTCACCTTGCAGGACAGAGTTGACCAGAACCAACCTCTACTCTGAGACTTACAGAGCTTATTTGTAGAAGTCAATAGATAGAGATTTCTATCAGATTGGCCATTAGCTGGGGCTATAAACAGGGAACAGTGGGGAAGCCCTTTGTAAAAAGGAAGACACTGTGAGTCTGTAAATACATGCTTGGCAGTAAGCAAATATCTCTTAAACTTGAGCACCTCCGTTGGCTTCCTAAGCCCTACAAACTAAGCAAGGGTTTTTCTGTGGGATTTGTGCTATGTAGATAGATGAAAATCACCTTAAAAAATATTTTCTTGCCTTTCAAAAAAATTTTTTTGCTATGAGTTAAATATGATTCTTAAAAAAATTGAGGCAAAAGGTTCAACTCAGTGAATCCTAGCAGAGATGTCTCAGGTTTTTTAAATTAGAGATTACTGTGTGCTTTTCAACATTGTTTCTTGCTTTCTAATTTCTAATTCTATTTTTTAAAATTTTACTTAAAGGGGAACAGAAAACCTTTCCGCTTGACATTTTCCCTGTAATAGTAGATTTTACTCTCTGTTAGGAAACCAACCCATTGTTTCCCAGCCCTTCTGTGATTTTTCCCTTTTAACATTTTCTTTCACCACACCTTCGTTTTTCTCTCCAATGTTGCACAGGCTTATTTTGGTGTGTCTAACCAACTGAGCCTTCCTTTCAAAACCACTCTCACATTCCTGGCATGTTGCTTTTGGCTTTCCCTGCTGATGAGCTCCACGGGGCTCCTGTCTTCTTGTTTAAGGGAATTGTCACAGTCCTTGCCTGACCAGGTCTGGGACCAGAAGAGAGCAGTCCCAAATTTCTACTTCCTTTACATTAAAAATATGAAATCAGGTCTTATGTGTCCTGTAGCCCTGGGGCATTGTTTCATTTAGAAAATAAAAGTGTCTACGACTTCTCAGAATTCACAAGAAACCACTTCACAGGCCCTTTGAAAATTAAAAGCAGAAAATAAAGATGGTGACAGTTGCCAGTGACACAAATTTCAGATAGTTGAGCCAGAAATACGGTTCCAATGAAACACATTAAATAGCAATAAAAAGACCCAGCTGATCCTGGTCATTATGTGCTTTCACTTTTCCCTAGCTTTTAAAATTAAAATTTGAAACAACATTTAACAAGGGTACATTATATATGAGAGAAAGTAAGGATTTCTTTCACGCCCCTTAATTCTCATTTTCCAAAGGCACCCGGGACCCAGTGTACTCATGCAGTCTTAAACTCTGTCCTGCTGCACCCAAACCACCCCTGCACTCTACCTGTAAATGTTCTTTCCAAAACTACTTCCCTTGTTGACTCAGATGTCACTCATCATCCACTTTACCCTCCAAAATTATTTTTTTTAAATTTTCTCTGTGGAAATTATATGAAACATTTAGAAAAAAGCAATATGATAGGTTCAATCTGTGCCTTAAACATGAGTTTTAAAATGTTTGTGGACACAAATGATTAGACAGTAAGACAGCAATGAAAATGTTTCTAATTATGAAGGAAAAAACCCTCTTTCTCTTCCCTTTTGCACATTACCTTTTAGTGGAAAATGGAATCAGAGTGTCAACACTACTTCACATTCTCTGGGTCTGTTTCCTCGCTCAGTCGGTTATTCCTTCCACGACTGTTTTCTAAGTGGGTATCTCCATGTGCCATACACTATCACTGGCAGTGGGGGAAAGAAGTTGAAAAGACAGGGTCCTCCTTTGCAGTAGCCAGCCTCTAAGATGGCCTCTAAAGACCTTCACTTCTTGGTATTCACACCCTTTTGCAGTCCCCATGTTGGACCTGCACGTTGGACCACGATGGGTTTGTGTGACAGGTATCATATAGCAGAAGTAATGGTGTGTCATTTCCAAGGTTAGGTTATAAAAGATGGTGGTTTCTGTATTGGGTTCTCTCTCTCAGGTCTCTTGCTCTGGGGGAATGCTGACATGTTGTGAGTAACCCACAGAGAAGCTTGCACAGTGAGCAACAAAAGGCCCTGGCCCACGGCCAGCAAGGAGCTGAGGCCTGCTAACAAGCATGTGAGTGAGCTCAGAAGCGGATTCTTCAGCTCCAGTCGAGCCTTGAGATGTCTGCAGCCCAGACAACATTGTGTCTACAACCTCATGAGAGACCAGAGTCAGAACTACCTGGCTAAGCCTGGCTAAGCCTCTTCCAGATCCCTGACCCTCAAAAACCATGAGATAAAATTTGTTGTTTTAAGATGCTATATTTGGGGGCTATTTGTTACACAGCAAAAGATAACTGATACACATTTGGCATAGATGGTCCAGTATATAAATATGGTGCACTGACTTGTGGCCAATATAGAAGCATAAGTGAGAATGATGTTAAGGTATTAAGAGGAAAACCCAAGAGAGTTCTTATTGGAGTGGCAGGGGGAAGCTTTCTGTGGAAGGTAACATCTGAGCTGTGAGTTTAAGGATGGGCAAACGTTCATTAGGAAATGATGGGCCAGGCAGATGGGATGGCAGTTGTTAAGGCACAGCCACGCAATCTGATAGCTAGAAATAAGGAAGTAGCTCAACACTGCCAGAGTGTGGGGGTGCAGTTTGGCTGGGATTGGAGTCAGGGATCGTGGAAGATGAAGCTGGAAAGAGGTGGGACAGAGCCAGGTTTGAAGCATGTGGAATGCAAGGCTGAGCAGCTAAGACTCATCCTGCAGACAAAAGTGAAGTGAGCAAGTGTGTGCTTTTTTAAAGTAGGGGGACTAACCAAAAGGCACTAACTTTTTTTACGGCAAGCGACACAGATTATTAATAGAGTTGCCCATTTAAGACTTCAGATATTTCTTCCATTCCTCATTTCAACCACTGAGAGCCCCCCAGGCACTTATGCCCGAGACAAGTTTATGCCTCACTGATCTTTCTTCAAAAACTCTTTTTGTCTGGCTTCCCCAGTTAGCTCCTGCTTCTCTGGCTGCTGCTTCTCAGTCTCCCTCACTGCAGGCCCCACCTCTTGGGCATCTCCAAACACTGGAACACTGAGAGCTCAGTTTGCAACCCTCTGCTGCTCTCAGCACATGCTCCAGGGCTTATGTGTAGTTGGTCCCACAGCTCTCGATGCCATGGTATACTGAAGACACCTCGATTTGAATCGCTAGCCTGGCCCTCTGCCCTGAACATCTGACTTCTAATCCCACCGCCTACTCATTATCTCCACTCAGAGCTCTAACAACATCTTAAACTTGACCTCTCCAAAATGAATGCTTAATTTTTCTACCAAGAATGCTCCTCCTTCAGTGTTCACAACTCAATAAATGGCAGGCCTGTGCACCCAGTAGCTCGGACCAAGAAACTTGATTGAACTTTGACTTTTATCTTTTTCTCACAGCCCACATTTAACATGAGCAAATCACCTAGTTCTACCTTCAAAATGTTTTCCAAATCCAAGTAGTGTTCCCTCCTAGTCCAGACCTCCGTTATCCCTTCCCCACACAACTGCAGCAGCCTGTCTCTGGTCTTACGCTTGCCCTGTAACAGTGCATTCTCTGGATAGAGGTTCTAGGGATCCATTAAAAAGAGCTTCCTTTCTGTTTCTAGAGCTTGCCAGTCGCACTCTGATCTCAGGGCTTTTATACCTGCAGGTTGTTTGGTCTGAAATGCTGTTCTAGACAACCTGTGGCTCATTTCGTTCCTGTCACTGCTCAAAGGACACCTATTCAGGAAAGCTGCCTCTGATCTCCTATCTACACAGCCCTTCCCCCATCCCATAATTGCATTCCTTTTCTTTACATCACTTCACAGATGACAGGTCTTCCTGTTTCCAGGACATGGTCTCTCTCTTGCATTAGACAGTCAACCCCACAAGGGCACGGGCTCTGCCCAGTTTCTTCACTGGTGCTTTCTCAGTGCCTAGGATGGTGACTGGCTTGGGGTAGGCATTCAGCAAGTATTTCTTCAATGAATGCACGGTTGGGCTCACACGCCCCTCGTCCCAAATACGGCGTGTGAGTGAGACGTCACAGTATACGTGGGGCAGCTCTAACTCAGGCGACCCAGACTTGCCTTAACAGCCATGTGATGCTGAGCAAGTTCCTTCATCACTTTTTGCCTCAGTCTCCTCATCTATAAACTGCATATGATAATGATATCAATCATTGATTGTTACCAGGATTAAACAAATTGAAATTTTTGCCAGGCACAGTGGGTCACACCTGTAATCCTAGCACTCTGGGAGGTTGAGACTGGAGCATCACTTGCGCTCAGGAGTTCAAGACCAGCCTGAGAAAAGCGAGACCCCATCTCTACTAAAAATAGAAAAATTAGCTGGGCGTCATGGTGTGCACCTGTAGTCCCAGCTACTTGGGAGGCTGAGGCAGGAGGATCACTTGAGCCCGGGAGTTGGCCATTGTAGTGAGCCATGATGATGCCACTGCACACTACCCAGGGCAACAGAACAAAACTCTGTCTCAAAAAAAAAAAAAAAAAAAAAAAAAAGAATAGATATTTTTAAAGTGCTTAGCACAATGCCTGGTACATGATAAATACTATATCAGGCTTTGTTAAATAATTAAATAAATTAATGGATTCTTGAAGCAGCAGAATAATGCTAAAATATAATTTATATGATAAATCTATATTAAGTAGATTTGTTTTTTAAAATGCTTAAGGTCATAATCAGCATTCAAACATTTCTTCCCACTTTAAAAATGATCTCTTTCAAAAGTGCCTACAAATGCCACCTTCCCAAGCCACTGTCGGCAGGTGAATAGCAGATGTTCAACAAGTATTTAGGGACAGATTGAATTAATGTGTTTTATTAGTCATTAGGGAAAGGCAGACTAAAACCACATTGAGATACCACTTCATACCCACTAGGTTGGCCATTATCAATAAAACAGATAATGACAAGTGTTGGCAAAGACACAGAGAAATCAGAGCCTTAATACACCAAATACAAAATGGCGCAGGCACTGTGGAAAATGGTGCGGCAGATCCTCAAAAAGTTAAACACGGTATTACCAAATGGCCCAGCAATTCCAATCTTAGGTGTATACCCAAGAGAAAAGAAAATATACGTCCACAAAAAAACTTGCACACAAATGTTAATATTAGCATTATTCATAATAGCCAAATGTGGAAGCAATTAAGTTGTACATAAACAAAATTTGGTATATCCACACAATGGAATAGTATTCAGCTGTAAAAGGGAAGGAACTACTGATGCATGTGACAGCATGGAAACACTCTGAAAACATTACGCTAAGTGAAAGAAGTCAGTCATAAAAGACCAGGTATTGTATGATTCCATTTATATTAAATGCCCAGAATAGGCAAATCCATGGAGAAAGAAAGCAAAGTAGTGGTTACCTAGAGATGGAAGGAGGGAGGAATGAGGAGTAACTGCTAACAGGGTTCCTTTCTGGGGTGATGAAAACATTCTGGAGTTAGTGGTGATGATTGTAGCCTTGAGAATATGCCAAAACTGATGATTGTACACTTTAAAATAATGAATTATTTATATATAGTGTGGGAATTATATCTCAATTAAGAACATTTAAAAATACCCCAAACAAAACAAAACAAAAAATGTAATAGTATCTAAAAGTTTGTGGCACATAACAGGTGCTCAAGAAATGTAAACTTTTCTTTTTTAAAAAATCATTCCTTCATGTGTAAGTCTCAAATACACACAAAAAAATTTATGCTAAAAAATGACTCCTTGGATAACTCAAAGTTTCTCCAAGTATTTTTCAATTATGTGTTACTCCAGATAGCTGGGAAAACAGCTCCACCTGCTTTCAACATCGTGAAAAGAGTAGTAAATAATAAAAGCCTCACTCGTTAATTGTAGTTTTGTTCTCTAGATACGGTATTTCTGATACTCCAGTGGCGCTACCTAAGGTTGTCTGCAAGATGCTCTTTGGCATGAGGCAGGGCTAACTGAAGCTGGTAGTGCTGGGAAAGGAGACACAGCGCACTGGTCCAGCCGGTGCAAGTGACATTTCCTTTCCGAGCTGTGTCTTGGGTTTGCAGAGTTCTCTCATCCTATATCACAATACATACAAATACATTTAATATCAAGTAATAATACTCAAGCATCACTCCCTCCACTTTCAGCCCTGGTAGCTGACATAAAACTCACTTCCCGACTCAGTGAGAGCTCTGGGGACAATACAGATGTCTTCACGTAAAACATCTGTGTTATAAGGTTGGGTCATTGTGCCTGTGAAGGTTCTGCAGCACCTCCCACACCTCAGTTCTCCAAGCAAAGCGCTAGAGACTTGGGCGGCTGTAGTGACAATTAATATACGAAAAGTACTTAGAACTAGCTTTGAAGCTTTTCCATTTCAAGTCCCTTCTTCCTTCCTTCTTTCCTCCCTTGCTTCTTTCTTTTCTTTCACTTATTTATTTAGCAATAAATATTCATATAACGTAGACTAAGTTGACAATTGACAGTTGACAATAGCCTACAGGACATGAACATTTATCCAAGTTGCATACTTTACCAAAATGTCCAAATTTCCTCCTTTAGCAACATAAATAGGTAATATAGTTTAGGGATATTAGGCTGGCTTAGTGGTCACTTATCAGCTCTTCCTAAAGCTCTGAAATAAAGGACGAGAGAAGCCATTGTACCAGGTACAACGCTAGATGATGAAGCTACAGTGAATGAAAAAATAATCACCTACAAGGAGTTTACACTTTGCTTTAAAATGCACCCCTCTCCGTGAGCTTTCACACGTCCCACTTTGGCTGAAGTGAAAGTTTCCTGGGTTCTGGTTTTCTAGGTACTGGTGCTAAAAATTGCTGATTCAAAACGAAACTCTGAGGTGTCTGCCATTAAGCTTAAATTTCCTTTCATTTCTTTCCCAATGTTAAATTGGTTTTATGAAATAAATGTATCTAACTTTTTATCTTTAAAAATATTCTTGTTTCCAGATATATAGCATACATTTTGAGATCAATTCTTTAAAATCGGTATCAATATCAAACTTTAAAATATACTTACGATGTCCCACTGGAGCTCATTATTTACAGGACTAAAGAAGTAAATACTTATATAAATTCGAAACACTTATAACTGAATTGAAAATCCAATTTTATTTCTAGAGTTTCCTTAAAAAGAGGAGAGAAACATATTAATAACTGAATTCCCTCACAAATACAGTCACACACATAGGTCTTACTTCATGGACAGGAACTATCTTACCTACAGACACACTTGCAGGCATATATGAGAAATGTTATTATTCCCCAAATCATGAAAACCACAACACATCCCTTCTTTTGCGCTATTATTTATGAATTAAATTGGTCCACATTGAAATACCCATTGTTTCTATAGATTATATACAACTTTTAACTGGCTAATAAACCAGCAAAACAGTTATTTGATTCTGGGTTCCAACTGGCATCTCTACTCTTTGGAAAATACCTCAAATAAAATACGGCTGTGTACTTACTATGATAAAATACACTGCATGTTCTCCTTATACATAAGGAGAAATACGTCTTGATGTAATACTCCTTTCTAATTCTAAAAGAATGTCCCAATGCCAAATGTTCTTTAAAATAAACCAACTATTTGATGTTTTCGACGTTCCCCATGTTTACGATGGGAAATCTGGGGTGGGAGGATAGCTTGAGCCCAGGAGTTCAAGGATCCTGTCATTGCATGCCAGAGCCTGGGGCCTAGGGACAGAGCACCTGTCTCAAAAAAAAAGGAAAAAAAAATTCCTATTTAAAAAAGTAATGAACAAACTAAAATGTTGTATATTTCTGGGGAGAAATAGAGCTACTCTTATTTGCAACCTACATTGAAGTCAGGAAACTATAAATCTCCTAAAATTTCTAATTGCTTTTTTCTGGACCTGCTTAGAAAATGCTGGTTAAAACAAACAAATAAAGAATAAAAACACGTGTTATTCTTTCCCAAATTTGAAGGAATAACCTGCATTTTCTTTTCTTTCTTTTTTTTTTTTTTTTTTTGAGACAGAGTCTCGCTTTGTTGCCCGGGCTAGAGTGAGTGCCGTGGCGTCAGTCTAGCTCACAGCAACCTCAAACTCCTGGGCTTAAGCGATCCTACTGCCTCAGCCTCCCGAGTAGCTGGGACTACAGGCATGCGCCACCATGCCCGGCTAATTTTTTGTATATATATATATTTTAGTTGTCCATATAATTTCTTTCTATTTTTAGTAGAGACGGGGTCTCACTCTTGCTCAGGCTGGTCTCGAACTCCTGACCTCGAGCGATCCACCCGCCTCGGCCTCCCAGAGTGCTAGGATTACAGGCGTGAGCCACCGCGCCCGGCCAGTAACCTGCATTTTCAACATAAGATATTTCAACATAATATATATGTTGAGCTGCAGTTGAAGAAATACGTGAGACTTGTTCTATTCAAAAAAATATATACATATAAAAAATAAATTTTGGAAAATGAAAACACTTTCCAAGGCAGGCTTATGTTTCTCCTTTAGCTGGAACTACTTCTCCTGTTCACTGTGCTGTGGGATGTGGGTAGAAATATCCCCAGGCATTCACTTCCTGCCAGGACATTTTTGTGGCCTAAACATGCACATAGGCAATTAGTTTTATGCCTTCCAGTAAGAAATGGAACCAAATACTCATGGCACGAAGGGGCTGCACATGTGTCACTGTGCATGGAATGTGCCACTCCATCCCCTCTCCTGGGCTGATGAGCAATTTCGAGCTGTAAACACTCTGGGATGGAACAACTCCTAAGGTAACACCGCCCAGGGGTGGGGGAGGTGGTTTAACAACCATAGTGCAAGGAGTCCAGTGGTTTAAGTATTATTTCAACATTCCAAAACAATATCATCACTTCTAAAAAGTTTCAAAAAGCCTAAATTGACATGAACATTTATCAGTTGTATACGTTATCAAAGTGTCTAAATTTTCTCATTTATCAACATAAACTCAACAATTAAATATTAATAGGTAATATATAACAGTTGAGGGATGTTAAGCTGGCTCAGGGATCACTTCTCAGCTCTTCCAAAAGCTCCGAAATACAGGAAGAGAGAAGCCAAATGGATATCCACCTCCTCCTATCTTAACTCCTGTTCACCGTCAAAGGATACAGACTGCCAGAAAAGCAGGGCTCCCACTGGCACACACATCCAGCATGTGTATGTATAAACAGGCACCAACACAAACGTATGGCTGTGATGGCAGCTGGCGGAGGTGGTGGCTGGAGGTGGAATGTGGATGGCCTCCAAAGTCCTTTTCAACTCTAAACGCAATAGGCTTATTTCTGCTCACCAATGTATCCCACAGCCATTCCCATACTCTGTATTATAATTACCTGTATTTTCCATGAGGGCAGATACCTAGATTATTTTTTCTTGCCTGTCTACCCAGCACCAAGCACTGGGCCTGGTACATGGTAGGTGCTCAGTATATATTTGAATGTATATAGGCATGTATCAATGAATGAATGAGGTTCCATAATTCTTCCAAACCGTTCTCAAGCCACAAGTGACTCAGTCACTTGGCTAATGCAGACCTTTCCAGTTCAGTGGGGTGTAAAGTGCTTTTCCATTTCCCATCTCCAGAACTTCATATTTGGAGGCAAATAGTTCAAACTTGTCTGCTCATGGATTGAAGAAGCTGGTCAGGACTAGGCTCTGCCAAGTGTCACAGTGTTGGGACCACCTGCTTCTTTGCTTTCACTTGACCTTGTGATCTCATTTGCAATCATTGTTCTTCAAAGGAAGCCCTGGGAAGATCATTTTCAGAGCTTAACCAGGATAAAACAGCATTGGCCATGGCTATAGGGCAACAACTGAGTGTCAAGCACTTGTGATCCATATGCACAGGTGTGTACGTGCACCTGTGTGCATGTGTATTTTGACAAGGAGGGAGCAGCGGGACTTGGCACTGAGCCTTCAGAGGCCAGACTCCCCTTTTTCCAGCCCTGCAAGCTCAGCACCACAGCTCTGCTTAACATCACTGGGCAAGTGAGGCTAAACCTTGTAGCTGGTATTTAAATGATTCTTTCCTCTATTAAAAAAATAAATAAATAAATTTTATTGTGTATATTTGAGGTTTATCCCCTATATTTTAAAACAAGAGTAAAAATAATTTTCATTATTATTAATAAAGTTATGGGTAGACTAGGGGTGGGGTGAGAAAGGGGTCTAAAAATCTATATGGAAAGGGGTAACAATGAACTTAGAATGTATATTTCAAGAGAGTTCCAAAAATATTTGATTAAGAACATGAAGAATAATGCTATGCCCACACACGTACACACATATAAACATATGTGTGTGCATGTGTGTGTAACATGCCTGAAGGTCTCCAAAGCCCCCTGACTAGTTAACTTGGTCTCCCCAGCAACCAACCTTATGAGGAAGATAGAGATGTAACAGTCTTCCCATTTTAAGAAGAGAAAACTGAGGCCTAAAGTGATTTGCTGAAGGCCATCTGGCTAGTGAGTAGTGACAAGATGATAACCAGGTCTCTTGATTCCCAGACCAGTGTGTTTGGTTAGCTAATCTGTCCTCAATATGCACTGAGGCTTGGAATACAAAATTACCATCAGCTCTATTTCAAAAGGGCAACTAAAAAGAAAGAAAAATAAGGCAAAATGTGTTCAGTCTATTATTTTACTAAGCTCTGTAGATGCTTTCCCTATTGAATATTTCATGAACATGAAGACCCCCTTTAATTGCTTTATTCCTGCCCCAAATTCAGAGGAAAAAAAATAATTTAAAACTGAACCTTTCATAATGTGAGGCGATTAGAAAATATCACCTGCAATAAACTTAATTATATGTTCAGGGTCAAACATTTGAAACCTTATTTTCATTAAACTGACTCTGCCACCAACTCTGCTTTGTAATTTTAACACAGCTCTCTCTCTATTTACTCCAACCCTATGTTCAGCTTGGAAGCAAAAACCTTCCAAATCCTCCCTTGTTCCGGATAAGGGAGAATAAGGGAGTCTGTTGAAGTTGGAGTTCTGCATTGGTCTGAAAGGCACTGCAACCTATTCTCTGACTGGGTCACCGGGAAGGAAGAGAGCTGGGGTGGGAACTGAGAATGCTACAAGGCCAGTGCAACTCAACATGCCACCTCTGCACTGTGTGTGCTGGTCCTCAGTGACATACAGAAAAGAGAGGAGTGTTTAGAAACCCTTACAGCAATTTCACAGAGTAATTTCATATCTCTTCAATATAATAATGGAAAATTAGGTAGTATTTCAAATGCTTTTATTTCACTTTTCTAGTCATTTATTTTTATTCTATTTTGCAGGAGTGTTGATCCACAGCAAATTGGAAAATAAGTAAAAGAACTGGTCCATCTCCACAGGTACTTTGAGAAGCACTGTGCTAGGTCAGTCACTTCACCAGGCCTTCTGAGCTAGGTTTCACTTGGGAGGAATATAATGAATATCAAAGATACCTGTATATAAATGCAAAAACAAAAGTTAAATATAAATATATATCTGGGCCGGGCGCGGCGGCTCATGCCTGTAATCCTAGCACTCTGGGAGGCTGAGGTGCGAGGATCGCTTAAGGTCAGGAGTTCGAGACCAGCCTGAGCAAGAGCGAGAACTCCGTCTCTACTAAAATAAATAAATAAATAAATAAATAGAAAGGAATTAGCTGGACAACTAAAATATATAGAAAAAAATTAGCCGGGCATGGTGGCTCATGCCTGTAGTCCCAGCTACTCAGGAGGCTGAGGCAGGAGGATTGCTTGAGCCCAGGAGTTTGAGGTTGCTGTGAGCTAGGCTGATGCCACGGCACGCTAGCCTGGGTAACAGAGTGAGACTCTGTCTCAAAAAAAAAAAAAAAAAAAATTATATGTATATGTCTGTAACAACTTCCCGCAGTTTCGATTACCCATGGTTTCATGGTCCTCTGCCTGACTTCTGAGTACACAGGTCATGAGAATAGCACAGTCTAGAAATGAATTGAATCTGATGTCAGGCATGTATAAGATAAGATATTTAGGCAACCCAAGGGCCCTATTGGAAACCTGAAATTTGAAAACTTTGCACTCTGCAATGCTTTGCTGCTAAATGTCAGCCGCGCTGCGGGAGGAATGGCTGCCCCGCTCTCCCTCCGCTTGGTGGCTGAGGTGAACCGAGCAGGTGGTTTCAGTTCGGTTCCTCATTTATAAAACGGCTCCGCGAACACACACACACAAAGCCACTTGTCTGGCAGTCTCAGCAGAGGGGCTGAGGACTGACCGGACAAGAGACACAATTACCCTCTCACCCTAGAAGGAAGTCCCTGCAGGTTAGGGGTGATGAACACCAGCAGGTCAGCATGCAAGAGCCAGCGCAGCTGCTGCCTACCGGCGGGGGCTGAGGGAGAAGGAGATTTTCATTTCTGAATTACAAAACCAGCCCTAAAGTTGAAGTCATCAGGTTATCACTAAGTTATTTTCTACAGTCCCTTGTGTTGTTTCAGATTGCTACATCTCTATTATTTTAAGGAAGCATTTTAAGTTTTTGTCCCCTTTTGAAAGTTATACATTTTTTTTAAAAAGAACAAAATAAAATATGATGGAAAGTTCCTTTTTTTTGTGGGAGGGGGAATAATGGACCCAATGAAATTTAATTTGATTACCATGGCAATTTGTATGCATATGATACCGTGGACAGACAATGGGTGTGATACCAACACCCTAACCGCCTGTGTTTCCTGGTCTCTGGGGCGGCTTCAGCATTCCTGACATTGCAGACGCCCTCTAGTGGCCAAAGTCATATATGTAACTTCTCAGGTTTGTTAACAAAAAAGGGTTGTCATCTCACTGTTTTTAAAAGTAAATAAGAAATTTTTCGATTTTTAGAATACTTCAAATGATGCGATTATATGTAAATTTTAAAAATTCAAAATGTAGATTATATTCTTAACTTGCCTAAATGTATATGGTAAATAGAATATTTAGTTACAATTTTTTATAATTTGTTGGACACTAATTCATTCTTCTGAGTTTGTAATGCTATTTGTTCAGAGCAAAGAAGGCCCATTACCAAATTTAGTAACAGGGCTATGATTATCTTTACTAATATTAGCACTTATCATTTAGGTGACTGGATTTCCACAGATAATTTCCAAACCAGGTACAAGGTCATTACACAGGGGCATAATAATCTGATGCCTGCACTGAATGCTTTATTCAGCATAACAGACACTTAGCCTTTATAGTGAAATTACAGATTCCTAAAATATTGGACCCTAAAGTTCTGGCTAAAGGAGATAATACATGCAGACACTCTACAAACTGCAAAACAAAAAATCAGATATAAATTATTCTTTTTATCATCTAGTCTTCAGACCTTCTTTTTCAGATGAAAAATAAAACCCGGAGAAACAGAGAACTCAGAAGATTTGCTCACGACTGCTGAGCTAGTTAGCAGAAAAGGAAAGAAGCCAGCTATCCTGACCTGCAGATTTTGGGGACTTGATACGACTGACGAGAAATAGTCCAGTTTTGTCAGTGGTTTTCCTTTAAGTTTCCATCTTAGCATAAACTTGTGACTATAAAGTATTTGAACTGATTCCCACATGAAAAAGTCTCATTCTTTTTGTCATATCACTTACCTTCTTTTACTTTTTATTGATTATTTAAGCCCTTTCAGAAGTATTTGTTAACTAATGTAACAAGCTCCTAGAAAATTCTCTTATGGAATAAACGTGGGAAATTAAACATTAATAATTACCAAAATCTATGCAAATTTCTGGTCTGAATGCTCTGCCAGTCACTGTGGACTTAAGAGTTAAACTCTGAGTTTCTTGTAAATTTCTGGGATTTTGTAAAGAACAAATGATGCCAAATTAGTAAAAGTGCTTTGAAAATTGTGGCAAATGCTACAAAAACAAGTTCTCGTTTTAGTTAGCCAAAGTTAAACCACATAGGGAAAAAAAAGTTTTTATCGACTGCTTTAGTTTCCTGGAGGGTGAAGAAAAATAGAAGGAAAGTGCCAATCTTTTTGGAGAATGACTGAAAATAGAAGAAAATCACAAATTCTCTGCATAACGTCTATTGTGCAGGAGGTCCTGTGTTAGGTGCTGGAGAATGCATTATCATTTTCTCCTGAGAGTTTTGGCATTTGATTTGGACTAGAATTAAAATCTTGTTATAATCATAGCTGTGAACTATCATAATTATACTCATATATAAATACAGTAATGGGTTGCCAGTTCTTGGGGAAGGCCAAACACATTCTGAATCATTCAGTTTCTTCATGACATGAAAATTTCTAAGCCCCCTACATTAATCCAGATCGTAAAGTCTGAGAGGATAGGAAGTGTGCCTGTCTTGTCCACTCCTGTATGCCCAGCACCTGGGATAGTGCCAGGCACAGAGCTGGCATTTGTTATGTGTTGGTTGAACGTGAACTCCAGATTGGAGATAAGAAGAATCCACAGGGAGGGAGGAGAGCTGAAGGGATGAAAGAAGAGCTGAGCTAATGGAGTATGGGGCCATTTTCGTGTCTTATCCAGGAGATGTGCAGCTTTTGTAAACGTGCCGTCTAACCAACTGCTGCTGAAGAGGACACACCATTGGGCTTCACTTCACAGGTGGGTGAAAGTTGACCACGTTTGCCAATGCTTATCCAGAGGCTATGCAGCACCCCCAAACTGTCCTCTACATCCCAAGTTGTGGATGAAAAACGTATGAGAGCTCAACCACTGATAGAAATGTCAGAAAAGCAGACAATAGATATCAACATGGAAGCTCTTCAGAGTCAATACAAAACAAACAAACAAACAAAAACAGCTGGTGCTCTTCGCTTTCCTCTTTAAATGCTGATGGAGAGAAACAAGACAAGTGTCACTTGGACTAGACGTTTTCACATGCTGGACTTACTGATTGTGACAATATTCTTGGAAATCAAGAGTAGAATCACCTCACTCCTTGCTCTTGTATCAAATAGAATGATCAACGTAAAAAACAAAAAGATTAAAAAACATAAAGTTCCACCAGTTTTCCAACGTCTCATGCTTTGGAGTTTAAAAAAAAAAAAAAGAGAATCCTAACACATGATGGGTGATAGAAGCTTCTTTTTACTGTCAGAGAGATCAAAGGGAGGTTGAGAAAGAATCCATAAGCAGATGCTGCCCAGTGACAAACCTGAAAGAAGCAGACAGTGGGGCCAGATGTTGGAGTGACCTTTGGTCTGCAGAGCACGTTGGCATGGTGTTGATTTAGATGGCTGTTGGCAGCAGCCTTAGCTCCAGCAGCGGGGGGACATACACTAAACTATGGAAGTCTTTCCTACTCTTTCTCCTCACAGAAAACCCGAAACCACTGGTCAGTAGTGTGATGGATGTCAAAGAAGTTGAATTCACCACACAACCCTGCCAGTAGGTATCACATCAAAAGGAACTTAGCTGCGTGAATAAGGACATCTTCAGGCTGTGCCACTTTGCATCCCACTCAACTCTCAACAGCTGTTTCTTGAGTGACCACAGACACAGAATAATTATGTGAAAAGAACAACATATTCCATATGTGAGACAATGTTTACAGTGATTGCAGAGTCATCGATACAGGATATAACTAGGAAAAATGTCACCGTGTCTGAAAACTGAAAGACTTGTCAACAGGTACAATTAGCACCCAATGAAAGTTGTCTTAACTTGAACTCTGAACTGAGAACTGTGAAGATAGCATGAGAATGTAGTTTTTAATCAAGCAGAATGATTCAATCAGTACTGCAGAAACAAAAAAGAGTTTATAAATGGTATGTTATAGTTATAAAGACTCCTATCACATTATGTGATTATTCCCATCATTCTCACTCAATAGGAATTTAAAGGATTTTTCCAGTGATTCCATTGCTCTTAATATCGTAAACGCTTGTAAATAAGGCTAAAGCTCTCTAATCGTAGGTTCGGACAGAATTTTAAATCTTAGCCACCATACAATGCTGAAACAGAGAACGTAAACAGAGGCTTGCTTTATAATATTAGATATGATTGCAGACCACACAGTTCTTCTGACGCTTTTAGACATTTTGTCACTTTACCTGGAGAAATATACACTGCTTATTCTGAATTGCTGCTGATGTCCAGCACTTGTCAAAACCTCTATCTGTCAAGGCCTTCACAAAGAGTTGCAAAATGACAGATCAGGATGTCTGAGTCGATGGAGCCCCAGGAAAAATGGAACAGATAGAAAATTCATGACTCTAAACTACATCAAAGTGACTTCTGTCAACATCATGTCAAAAGAACTGTTCATTTTTAGAGGTTTTTTTTTTCAATTATATAAACACTTTTTTGAATATGAGCTAAGTGTAATGAAAAAATTTTCTTGGTGTACAGTATGATCATCCAAATGTTCCAAAAATATACTTTAGATCATCCAGGAATAAGGAAAATTCTAATAGTAGATACTGTCTGCCAGTTAAAACCAATGACATTCAAGAGAGAAGTATGAAGTTACTATCAGCCTAAAATAGGACAAACCATCTGGCTATAAAGGAACAAAAGTATATTTTTTGCATATTTTTTGGACACATCAAATTTCTACAACTGGATTAATTTTTTATTCTTCTACAATCAATTTTGATCCTTTTTTTTTTTCTTGCCTAGTGCAACAATTATGAAGCACCAATTCAGTGTTATGTTCCTAAACTGGTTTCCTAAAATATTTGGCATTATTTTAATTTTAAAAAATCACTGGAAAAACCCTCATAATGCATAATTCCCTTAAATTATTGCTTTCAGAGGGAAGTAAAAAAATAAATGGCTTATGATATGCAGTACTGCATACGCAGAACCACTCTATAATCACATTCAAAGAGTCATTCCCGGAATGAAATATGAGTTGCATAAATCTGGAAATGACCACTCTCCCATTTTAATTCCCAACACCTTTCAGGGAGGATGGCTGGCACCTGGTGCTAGAACCCAGGCAACTTGATTCCCACTGCTCATATGTCAGAGAGATAAATAGGATAAGTGACCTTGTGAGGACAAGACCCTGGGCAGTGCCGTGTGTGTATATGCTGAGCAGACCGCAGGGAGAACACACACGGTTCACCGCACACACACATACATGAGCACATATGCAGGGACACACACACCTGAAAGAGGAACCAAACATGGGCAACTTCCAGTCACCATAACTGTCCCTAACATGGTCACACTGTCAATCATTTACACCATTTCTCTGATCTTTCCTTTAGCTGGGATTTAGCAATTTTGACATCAGTCCTTTCTAACAACCACCGTGACGGAGACCATCTACAATCCCAATAATAATGACCACTGATCTGTGCACTTGTCCAGTGGCACAAAAGTTCCATTATCTATGACCAGAAAAGTTTGCTTATGTCCAGAATGACAAAAGATCTCAAAAATAACAACCACTTCCAGTTGTGAGAGAAGAAACTTGCTTTCCAACGGTCCCATTGAGCATTGTGTCTAAATATGTACGGGCAGTACCACCTATTAATACATAAGTGGGACAAGATTGCCATTTCTTATTATACGCAGAACTCAATATATCTTGTGTCCTACTTACAAAGAGATGTTTATTACCTGTAAGTGTACAGAGGTGTGGGCTTCACGGCAGCCACAATTGGTAATAAGCCTCTTTTTCTCATTTACATTGATAGCAAGCATTAGTGAAGATATATGCATTTCATTTCATGGTTCAGAAAGAACAAAGTATATGTATATGTGATAGCAGTGGGTGGTTAATGAAATGGTCTGACAAACATAAGCTAATACATAATCATACCAGAATGTGACTGGAACACCTGTTCCTGCTTCACAGACTTCCAATTCTTAAGGAAAGTTACCATCTCAAGCACTGCAGCCACTACTATTTAGACATCAATATGCTCCAAGAAAATTTTAGTCACTTTTTTGTTGCTGTTGTTGCAATCACTAAAGGGTGGCTATTTTAATGATATCAAATCTCTTTTGCTTGTGTCCTAAGAGTAATGAAAACTTCACACATGCATGAAGCTCCAGTAATTATTTTAAACTGCCTTCTGTTGTCCCCCTGAGGAACACGGTGGTATTTGTTTGATGCAGTTTAATTAGTGTCAGGGTAATTAATGCTGTGCTATCTACATGAGATCAAAACCCTTTCTTTGTAACACTCTGGTAACTAAGAACTAAGAAAGGGAAGCGTTTTGAAAACGGCGGAAACGTCGAGGTATGGTGTTAACCTGGGTTCACCAGTGAACCAAGTTGCTCATGTCTTCCTCAATGCCACGCCCAAATGGCAATTTCAGTCTCTCCCAGGACGCGATCAGACCTGTAATGCGTTGGAACCACACTGCCAGGCATAAGACCTAGTGGCTGCTAGGAATTAAATTCTTTTTTAATGGGCATAATCAAATTAACTAAAACATTCACGGTCACCAGGCACCTTTAGCTATAGTTTAATCCTTTAATAATGAAATAGTAAACTTTTGCACTGACAAGAGAACTAGAGGTTCTGATAAACAGAGTGTGATATTACCATGTGCTGATATATTTTTCAAATAAAAGAATCATTTGGTTTAATGAATGAATGTGATTCTGTTTAAATGCCTGAATAAAATTTGCATTTAATTGTAGGTATAGATAGTCTCTCTCTCTCTCTGATGATAATGTTAAGAGAGGAAAAACAGAGATAGGCAAGGAGAGAAGTTAAATACACAAAAATTCCAGACACACACATAACATGCACTACCATAAATCCTTTTTAACTGTTTCTTTGGTAATAAGCAACGGCAGTATAAATCTCCCAACACACAAACTCAAGCTGATCACAGGCTTAAGGAAATAGCTCCAGTTATCTTGACTGGATAAATTATTATATCCTAGAGGTTATTCCAGTTTCTAATAAAGCACTGTAGCTAACAAACAAAAATATAAAAATCAACCATTCTCTTTATTTTATAACAGATGAAATTACAGGCTGCATAGGATCCACACAATGGCACTGAATTTATTTTTAAAACACACCATGCAATGTTCATTTTGGAACAAGGCCGGTGCTTTAACACAACGCAGAGAACGAGCATTAGACTGATAATATTTTTTATGGGAAGGGGAGGCTTAATGGCACATATCTAACAAATAAACATGACTGGTTTTAAGTCAAACCAAATGGATTTAGCCCATTATATAAATATACTAAGCATGAAAATAACCTCTGCACTGCACAAGAAATGAACAAAGAAAAACACTTCTAGAGGGTACAAATGCTAAGTCTATAGTAGTTATGAAATTGTATCAGTATCCACCTTGGCTGAAATTAAGGTTAACATTATAAAATGAAATTTCACTAGGTTAGGCTGGCGGCGTATCACAGCCTAAAAGGGTTTGTGCTAAATGTGTGTCTTCTTGAGGTCATTCATTACGGAATACCTACTGGGATTAGCTGACGAGCAAAATATGTTTTTGCACATCTTCGGTTCTGCTTCCTGCGACTTTGTTGTTTATCAATTAAAGTGATAAATACAAGTGACTTTGATAACACCAGAAACACATTATGTAGTAAAGTAACCTCCGGGAACCCTGCAATAAGAACTGCGTGCAAAGTTCAACAACTGTGAAGGAACTATTAAAGAGGACACACAAACAAGTGACCTTGACTGACAAGCGCACTTCATTCCAGCAATAAACAGCGGTGGTGCTGATAAGTGCTCATTGGCGCAGAGAGTAATTACCTATCTGTCAGCGTTGCTGGTGTGTGCGAAATAGTATAAATGAAACATACATAATGTACGGCAATAATATCGGGCATGCAGAACCTAATGTATTATCATCATTCTCAGGACCCAGGTTTATGTGGCTGCCACCACTGAGTAAATGCCTTCGAGCCATGATAATTTCATTCTAATCTCTGTTCCATATTATAATTTTCATAGCTAAAAGATACTAAGGAGCAATACGTTTCAATCAAGAGCTAAATAGAACACAACCTGTAACTGGGTGTTTTATACACCTATATATTTTTTTCTTTTAAAAAAATTTAGTCAATTTATGAAGAGACTGGAATAAGCTGTAAATTTATGGGTGACAAACCCTGTCTACACCAATGTCACCATGTCTGAAGATGGGCTGGAAGGGGCTTATGAGAGGGTCGTCAGCTTTGTCTCCCATAGCTTTCAACAATAAAACATTCTATCTTTTTAAATACTTGTAATCTGTTCTAAAACATAAGGTAAGAATGCATTTTTGAACAAAATCAAGGACAGTTCCTATTCAAAAGGAGAAAAACAATCATCTGGTTTCTAAGACAAATTATCTTGATTTGCTTGAATCACTTAACTATATCACAGAGGCAAAGAATAACGCCCTGCATTGTGATATTCTGCTCTTCTTATAAAACTGGCCAGTTCTTGCATGCTTTCTTTTCCTTTAATGTAAATGCAATTGGATGACACCGCTACATCATATTTAAGACCACACAAAAGAAACCAGGAAAATATAAGTAGCAGATAGGCCATCCGGACAAGCCCCTTGTCTCAAGGATGAAACATTAAAAATACTCCCAGTTAACAGGGTAAACAAGAGAAAGCGGTAAAATCTAAACTACATAATAGAACCAGCTGCTGGTCAACTGACTCTGTCATTCAGAAAGAGAAGAGACTAGATGAATATTTAGAAAACAAATTGACACATTTGATTGTTTTAATCTAGTCCTTCCCTCCTTACTGCAGGAGAGCATATTTTGGAAACTTTAGCATAGTATGAACTAATTAATGAAATAGGCCACCTCTTTAAAAAAAAAAAAAAATTTTAATTGGTTGTCCAATGTCATATTTTAAAGAACACAGACATGAGTGATTTTAACCATAGAAGGATCTCATCTTCATTTTTTTGGCTTTTTGTTTGCTGGTTTCCCAAAGTGGTTTTCTTAAGTTAATATTGTGGGTGATAAATGATGTTCCTGATGTGGATTAGGCAAACCAGAGAAATAGCTCAAGTTTTTCTCAGTGTTATCCATTTGTTTTCTGTCCTTTTCTTTCCATATTCCTAGGCAGGAAATAAAGAAATCAAAAGAACTAACTCATAACAAGTTGTTAGAAATATGATGTGTTAATTCTCAAAGAAGCACTTCTATTTTAAAATAAAGAGGCAAGGCAGAGATAATCCTTAACATGAAGAAATAAAAAATTTATTTTTTTAACTTCCTCAGATCATGACATTAAGTAGCTTGTCTACACTACCCATGCGTCAGAAGACTTGACTGTACGGCCAGTCCAATACAGAAAAGATTTTACCCAATTTCAAGTCATTCAATCAAACCTGGCATTTCAGGAGACTCTATCAAAAGGCAATATCTGGTAGATGAATAATGTCTATAAATTCCACAGATTTATCTTAATCACCTCAGTGGGTTCCCCATCTGACTCATATACTACTACTTATCTGAGTAACTTAAGTCTCAATGTGTACCATTATATGTGTTTTACATGCAGGTTTAAGAATATATGTATCAGAACACAGATAAAAACATTTTCAGGAAAAGGTACAACTCTATTTCATTGATCCTAAAAATGACAGCACATCTTTTTCAGCTTAGCCTCTGAAATATTAACAGCTTCCTATAGTCTCTGGAAGCCAGGTGGTAAGATCAAGACTGCTCCAGCATCAAAGTATCTTAGACTTAACTCTTGGTTCTTGGACTCAGTGAAATATAATATTTCTATTGTATTTAATATAATAATATATCTATAATCATATATCTATATTTCACACTATTCTGGCTTTCAGGAATATCTGTTAGATGTTTATCTTAAAATAGTTCAGATCACAATCACATCCTAAAATATCCAACCAAACAATATATTTATTTTATATTGATATCTAGATTATGTCTGTGTGACACAGAAACATCTAGTTAACTTAATTAACTAGTTGATTTAATGGAGGAGAAAATCAACTACACTTACCTAGTTCCCCTGACTGTATTAAGACCACCAGAGCTTGCATTGAACATACTGACACATTTATCTCCGTGGCCTACTTGGTAATTATGACCACATTTACTGACGATTCTCAACCTAGGAATGGGTGGATGGCCATTCCTCATTCATTCCCAGCTCTGGCAAAGGGACAAGTGACCTCCTCTCTTCCCCTGAGCAGTGGTGCCCTAGGGACCAGGTGTATCTGGTGGCGTGTGTCTTATCACTGTGTTGTGTGAGGGTGGTAAAAATAGCAAGATCCAGTGGGGAATATTATTTGCATAATTCAAAACAGTTTGTGGGTAGAAAGAAGACTGCCTTTCCACAATTTCTCAAATATCCCCAAGGACATTTATCTACAGCGTGATTAGAATTCAAGTTGTTTATTGCCTCCTAACCAGAAAATTGCTGTTGTATTTCACAGTCATTATTCTCAGTGTCTAAAACATCACTTTTTTCAATGTCTATGTGTTGAATAAATGAACGAATGAATCAATCAATGAGTGTATGAGTGGTATTCTCCAATTTAGATTAGTTATTTTATAAAAACATATATCCTAATTTGATGTTGTAAAGTCTACACGCACACACACAAATCTCAAAATGTTAAGTGCAAAGCACTCTCTCTATCATGATCTTTGGTGTTATACGATTGGTGGGGGCAATAGAATTATTTAGAATTGATGGTTTTGCAGTTAAAGTACACTTTTAAATCAGAAATTAACTTTTAATATATGGCTTGGTGATGATAATACTGAGGTATGTAAAGTGTAGTTGCCTTCTTATAGGCAATATACTTGATTAATTTTGAACAATTTAACAGTGAAAGATTAATTAAGAATTTCATCCAGTACAAGTCATCTTTCTTTTCCAATTACATTCCTTTAGAGCCACCATAACTGTTTTAATAATTGCACTGAAAATGCTAGAAAGTCTCAAGATAATACAGTGATTCAGTGAGAACAATAAAATTCAGAAACATGACACTTTGATATTTGGAGCATTTAACATTGTGGTATATATATAAGCCCTCTGAACTCCAACAGGTTATTTAATCCAGGAAGTCTAAATTGAGCCTTAAATTTTTTATTTATATAGGAACTACTTTTTTAAAATGCTGGAAAAAGAAAACAGCATTAAGAAAACCTCTAATTAGATGCCATTAGATTTCAAGCTTATGATAGCATTTCCCTCTGAAAACAAATTTGGCAGAATTGCCTTTGAAGTAAAGGTATACTTGCTGTAAACTTGATCCTAACACAAGGAAATTTTAGAGTGCAAAGGTGACGCTGAGGTTAGAATTCATGGTAACATTGACTATTAGACCCTGAGTAAAATGTGCTAATAATGAGTATAAGGGAAAAAGTTTTAAATCTAGGTGCTGTTTTTATACTCTTAAGCTTGGAAGATAGTTGTTCCAAAACAATCATTCTTTCCATATACTACCTGAGAAAGTGTTAATAATTTCAGCGCACACTTTCTCATCTATCTAATCTTGGGAATCAGGATCCTAATTCTAATGAAATAGAAATACCTGTCAAAAGTTTAGCAATTACCACAGTATCCTTCACTTCTCTACTTTCTGATATGCAAGTTGCAGCAAGAAATCTTGTTTGCTTTAGGACAATGGAAAGAAGTACTTGTCCTAAATAAAGTATTCTTATTGATTGGATTTAATCAGGTCTTTTGTCCCTTATTGAAAATAGCAAAGTAATCACAATAAAAATGATGTGGCTTGATAGAGAGGCTGTCTTGGGTCACCACCAAGAACAGAAAGACCTGGATTGAACCTTTCTAAGCTATTCACATTAAGCACATATCTTTTCTTTTTGAATTTCATCTCTAAAGTAGCACAGCAATAGTAATATCTCACTGGCACACAGTAAGCCCTCAATAAATAAGAACAAATATTATTGTCATCTTAAAAATATTTTCTTAAAAGAAAGTATATAGAGCTATACCAAAAATGGAAACAGAATTGTGAAGCAGTTATTATAATTGAGCAATTCATCCACTTAAGCCATCTAGTAGCACACAGAATCAGAATTTGTATTGGAAACCTCGAATGAGTCAGCTTTCAACAATAGTGCATTAATATGCATTTAGAATTTACACCTGAACAACTCAAAACACATATGTTGGGTAACATATGTGTATACCAAACAAGGCTTCTAGAGAGAAAATGAAAATCTGAGAGTTCTACTAAGATAATACTTTCATCCTTAATGGAGTTCATTTTCATTTAGTTTTGAAGGCCTCAGAGGCCAAAGAAATGAATATTGGAGCCAACATTATTTCCCAAATTCCAGAGTCTAAAACCTATTTCAACATCTTTGTGTGATTCAAGGCCATATCCCCTGATAACTGGCTACTCCATCAGCTTTCTGATTTGTGACACCATCTCCAGGTGGAAGCTCAGGCAAAAGTGTAGGTCGAGCTTACCTAGGGGGATTTATTTGGTACTGAAGAGGTTACAGTAGCCTCTTCCTTTCTTTTGCCTGAACAGAGACCTCACAAACCCAGTCAGACTATAGCAGTTTAAAAATTTAGTGGACTCCACTATAACCATGACTTGTAATCAAAAGCTAACCATCGGGAATGGAATTCACTTGTCACTTGAAATGACAAGTCTCCTCAATTATTAAGATGGCAGGCTATCTTGGCGAGTCAGTTACCACCAAATTATACTACTAAACCATTTCATCCAAACATTTACTTTTTTTCTTCTTCTTCTTCTTTTTTTTTTTTTTTTTTTGAGACAGAGTCTCACACTGCCAACCGGGCTACAGTACAGTGGCCTCAGTCTAGCTCACAGCAACCTCAAACTCCTGGACTCAAGTAATCCAACTGCCTCAGCCTCCAAAGTAGCTGGGACTACAGGTGCTTGCCACCATGCCTGGCTAATTTTTTCTGTTTAGTAGAAATGGGGTCTTGCTCTTGCTCAGGCTGGTCTTGAACTCCTGAACTCAAGTGATCCTCCAGGTTCAGCCTCCCAGAGTGCTAGGATTACAGGCATGAGCCAGCATGCTGGGTCCAAACATTTACATTTTATTAACTTACTTTTTTTTTTTTCCACTTTATTTTGGACTCTAACTTAGTCTTCTAAAGACTTAAAATCCAAAATCAAACTTAGTCTCCCTACTATGACCAGTCACAAACTCAGGAATTCCGAATATTGTACTGGAAAATATACAGAGGAAATAAGATGAGGTCATTTTTAAAATAATTTACTATCAAAGTACACTATCTCAAAATAGAGAAGAGTGCACTGGCATGTGACGGGCAGTGGGGTGAAGGGAGAGAGGTCGGGGAGAACCACCCTGGGGATCAGAAGTGCTAATCACATAGTTCTAATCGCCTCAGTTTGCTGCTGTAAATTCTGGGAGCGCAGGCCATAGGCAGAAAGAGGCAAAAGACGTGCTCTTTCCTTCGCTGTCCTGAGATATGTCAGTTTACCTCCAAGCCAGGTCATCTGGATTGAGTAACCGATGTCGGACAACAATTTATCAGTCTTCAGTGTAAATCTTACTTAATCTAAATATTTTGCTTAAAATTATAAAAGATTTAAATAGAATCTTAGCTTTACTCACTGAAAATTTACTGCGTTTGGAGGTTTGCTCCCATTGTGGCTACCAGTTCGCCCTGCTCAACTCAACGTCTTCATGGTATTCTCACAATCAGCTAATATTCCATCACTTTCCTTTGGTCCTTTGCAAAACGTAATAATCACTATTCGTTAGTTGCTTTCAGAAAACTCCCAAAAGTGTGAATAAAATATTTTTTAAGTGACAATATAAGAATTACTAGCCAACCTAGACATTTTAGTTTATTGCTGTATGTGCTGTGATATCAGCTTAGCTAGAGGTTCTGAGACAATTCTGTATTTTCACATTCAATATTATAATGAGGATTTTTAAATTAAACTTGTTGCTTTTCTGAATTCATTATTTATTAGAAATTCATATTTTGGGGGATATGGCTTAAAAATAGTCTGAATTCTTGAATGTATAGAAGTGTTTTTAATATATGCATTCTGATTCTATCCAGCGTTTAACACCAAAAGTATTAGTTATTAACATCACAGTCACACATAGTAATATCCAAAAATATTTACATAAGCTTGTTCTTTAAAGAAAGCCTGAAGACATTTGTGAGTGTCTGTGTTTTTATATGTATGTGAGAGGAGAACCTCCTTCCCACTGGTTTTGTGTACCTAGATGAAGGAATTTCCCCTAGATAACACAACAGGTCTCTCTTTCAACCCCATATTCCCTCCTCCTTTGCCTTCCCCCAAAGGAGGAATGCTAACTTAACCTAATTGTGGGCAATAAAGATCAGACATGCACTGGCCCATGTCTTCCCCATGCATGGAGCTAATCTTCAGAAAGTAGTAAGTACTGGGGGATTCTTTCCTTCTTTCCTATCAGCTCCAGGCCAGTGGGGACAGTGATGCTCCTGGCAAAGTGTGTGTGCTCTGAAGACACAATCTTTTCCTTGGGTGGATTTTCACTTCCACGTGTTGTAAGGAAGGGCCAGAAGAAGAGAATGTTATAAAAGCCCTTTTAGCTGCAAATGTCAAGACGCTATTTTCCAAACAGCTTGATCAACTATAAATTTTATGTTTTGGTTTCCTTCATTCTGTCTTGTATCTATCTAGCAGTTGTTGATGAATATAAGGGTAGAGGGAAAAGAAAGGAGTGTTATGCATGCATAATGGTGTGGATGTGTGTGTGTATATAGAATTGAATATATGTATATATATATATTCATTCAAGTAGTGTCTTGTAGAGCAGGAAGGAAAACAGGAGTAACTCCATGACAGACTGGACCTCTTAGGAAAGGCCTAAGTTTTGGTTTCCCCAACGCAGGCCCTCCCCCTCCCCGGAATGCCGCTGGTAACAACTGAGGGCCCTGGCTTGGAAACTGGCCAATTAGGAGCCAAAGCCCCGGCTTGGAAACTGGCCAATCAGGAGCCAAAACTATCGGCCACTTTTGAGGGAACAAATGAACTAAAAGGGGGGTGGGGGGGGGTGTGCCCAATACATGTAACCTATCGATAAGTATAAAAGCTTTGTTTCCACCCCAGGGCAGGGTCCGGGCTCGTGGAGAGACCACTGCGCTGGTGCTCTGAGCCTTGGACCCTAGCCTAGGCTAGAAAATAAACTCCTTTGTCTGTTGCAGCCTTGGTGACTCTGCCTATCTGTTCCTGGGACTGAGGGAAACCGGTTCTTACAGTCTTCATTGCTACTCAGAACATATGTAAATGCATTAGTAGAATGAGGAAAACTATTAAGATATTAGAATCCTGGAACTATAAGGCTGGTCATAAAAACCTGGATTGTTTACATAATCATAATTTAGATTGTGTATTTTACAAAGAATGAAGTAGTTCTCAAAGATACTAATATTAAAAGCAAAATACCTTACGGCTAATCTAAAAGAACCATAATTTGTGTTATAAACACAAAGAAAAGGATAAATGGCACACACAACGTACAGTCTTTTCAAAGAAAGAAAAGAAAATACCAACTTACGAAGTACTCTCCCCAGAAACACTTAAGACCGTCAAAAGTTAAGCACAATAGATTGCAAAGGATTCAATTTCTGAGTTTGTTTCACTACGTTGATTTTCATTTCTCATGAGATATTTCACCTTCCATTTTACCATTTGGGAGCAATTTATTTTAGTCTGATTTCATGAGTGATCATGCCCTGCCACAGTGTTTGGTTGACATTTTCTGTAGGCCTTATCAAGCACAGTTCTATGCCATAACAAAGGTGCTCAGTTCTTTTTTCTGAGGGTGTTGCTCAAGCAGGAGACAGTCACAGCAGACTCAATCTCAGTGACTGTGCTAGTCTCAGAACCAGGGCCTATGACTCTGGAATCTACCCATCCCCCCACTGCCTGCCGGTTGTTGCCAGGTAAGTCTTTGCAAAGCACAGATCTGATCAAGATCCTCCTCTCTGTAACTCTCAGAGGCTTCCGACAGCAAAGACAAAATCCAAATTCTTTAGAGTGGAGTCTGAGGCCCTCTACTATTTCATTCTAAATTACTTTTGAAACACTCAACCCTGAAATCCAGTTAGACCGAACTGCTCTCCATCCCCCAACGCTTTGAATTTTCTCTTTTTCTTTGCTCCCATGGTTGCCTTTGGTCTAGCACTGTTTCCAGCCTACTCATTTTGCAAGGCCAAATGCCACTTCTCTTTCGTTTGTTCCCTCATCCCTCATCCATGGAGTAAACACCGCTTAAGCGGCTTCTCTACACCAGGCGCTGTTAGGCACTTTCTCTCTTAAACCGTTCTTACATCCCCAATTCCTCCAACCTCGGAAGCAATCTTTCTTGTCTCTGAATTCTGCTAGCACCTTGTATCTCAGTTAAGACACTTAGCATTTTTCCATTCAGAAAGTTGCTTCCTATATCATGGTAGGCCCATGTACCCAGCACCTTAATACATTTCATGAATGGAGAAATCAATGGTTGAGTAACAGATGAATATGTAAATACAAGCACCTTATAAAATAGAAATAACAAAAAATATAAAAATACATTGCTATTTATATTTACTTATATATTTAGAAATATATACCTAAAAATACCTTATAAAAAAATAGGTAAAACATATAACTTTCAAATTAAGCTTCATATTTGTCATTACATTAAATATTCAAGCAACCTGATTTTAAAAAGGAATTGCCTACTTCGTAGTAGTTTAAAGTATGAAAACTCCAAGCAAGATCTTAAAGAATAAAACTACACGTTTGCGGTGGAATAATACTTTACCACCATAACAAACTGTACGCATAGAAATAAGTACATTGTAGATTGCCCATTTCTGTTCCATATTTTTAGAAGGGGGGAAAAGAGACGTGGGGCTCTCTCTTCCAAATCTTTCAAAGTTTAATCTACCAGAAGAAGATAAGACTAGAGGACAAGAAGCCCTTAACTGTAACCATATCGGATCCACCTGCTGTCAGCTCCGCAGGTCTGCTACAACTCCTAGACCAGCGGGATCGTGGCAAACTGGCTCTCTATTTGTACCCAGCTCACAGCTGAGTGGAAATGATTTCACAGCTGCATGGTAAACCTCCTGGCATCTCTCCTGCTTGGCGGCCTGGCTGCCTGGGACCAGTCCCTGCAGAGCAGCCCACTACCGCTGCTCTCTGGGAAGAGACAAATGGTGGCGCCACTAAGAGGGTGAGGTGCCAAGGGAAGGCCATCTGCCTGGTGTCGGTTTTGTCATCTGTCACTCTCTGAAATGAGCCCCTGCCTTAGAGAAAGAAGTCAGGTTTGCAGAAGAGGATCCACCGTGAGTGTCTGTGTTGGCCCTTCTGATCTTGTCTCGGACTCAACTTTTAGATAGTTCTTTGGAAGGCCACTTAAGCGGAGGAATTTGCCCTTCAGCAAGGCACAGATACTGAAGAGGCACTCTTCTGAGGGCTATTTTAAATTCTAAATATTCTTGTAATATGCCTTCCTTCTAGAAAACAATGTAGAATTTGATTTGAATTTTCCAAATAAGGCTTGTTCAGAAAACCATCTACTCGGTCATCACATCAACAATGCTAATTGCAATTTACAATGTGCACTGTAGCATGTGCTAATAGTCTTATTATAGCACTTTCGATATAGCAGATTAAAAATTATTTCTGTATTGGTGACTATGTCTCATTTTCATAAATACTTAAAAAATTAGGGTATGGCCAATCCTTACTTTTCTCTTCTGGACTCTTCTTATTCTTCACCTCACACAGTTCTTTCAAGGATTAAAAGAGATGAGATTAAGTAAGGAACTTAGCAGAGCACCTAACACAGACTGGCACATGTTGACAATTAAGGAAATCATAGCGCAGCAGCAGCGGCAACAGTAGCAGTAACATTTGTAGTAGTAACTCCTAGCCTGACTTTTCTTTTGCAATTAAGAATCTTAAAATTCATACCGTAAAATTCTAAAAAAAGGGAATTCAATTTGTATGTACAAAAATAGCACATTCACAGACAAAACTATAGATACATCAGCAATCCTTTTAAAAGAAAACGTTTATCTGGAACTAGCCATTATCATCAACACTTACATTCTGGATCTTAGAACAGGAAACAAGCTGGCCTGCCTAGGGGCAATTTTTCTGCCATGAAGTCAATGCTGGAATCATCATGTCACTTTAAAAATGGGAATATAAATACAGTCATAATTTTATAATATATTATATATATGATCACCACTTGACTTTGCATTTTGAAAAGACTTTGATTTTTTCATGGTTGTAGGTCCAGTTGTAGAACTGGCATATTATAGTCAATCAACATATATTTGTTGAATAAATGACTGAATTTTTATAAAAGTGGATACATTTTTTTCTCCTCATTTATATGTATATCACTATATATGTATATATATGCATATTTTTTCTCCTCATTTTATATGTATATATCTCATTACATATGTGTGTGTATGTCTGTGTGTATTTGTGTGTGTGTATATATATATACATATATAAATAGTCTCACAATGCAGAAAAAGTAATTTTCTTAAACGTAGTGAGGCTGTGAGAGACTATTCGGGAGAAAAGAAAATTTGGTATGAGTGTACTTTGGTTACACATCCGTATATACAAATGGGAAAAGTAAGATACCAACAGATTCTGTAGCACTTTGCACATAATTCTATTAGTACATATTCCTCCCTGATAATCTTATTCATCTTCATTCTATCATATAAGGGAAATTCAATAAAATATTATTTAGATGAATGGATAAATAGTTGATTGATAATAAATAGCACCATCAAACAAAAATTTTCAGTGTAGTATATGAGACTTGTCCAATGGTCTGTTCCCAGATCCACCCTTACAAAGCTTAAATGCAAATTTCAAATGAATCACCCTGATACCAAGAAGCTTAATTGCTGCTGGAATGAAGTCCAACACTATTAAAAGGAATATGACAAAATCTGGCACCCCAAAATATAAAATTCTTGATATCCAGCATACAATAAAAGCTATCAGGTATGCAAAGAAGCAGAAAAATATAAGGAAAAAAATGAATCAATAAAAAGGCCCCCAAAATGAGAAAAGATGGAACTAGCAGATAAGATGTTAAAATAGTATTTGCTCATGTTTTCCATTTGCTCAAGAATGTAGAAAAAAACATAAAATTGAAAAAAAAATGGAAGATACAAAACATGGAAATTGCAAAAGATGAGAAATAAAGTATCTGCAACAAAATGACAACTTGATAAAATTAATAGATTAGATTAGATACCGTGGTAGGAAAGATCAATCAACTTGAAGAAATAGCAGTAGAAACTATCCAAAATGAAGAAAAAAAGATAAAAGACCTAAATAAAAAAGTTCTAATAACCAGTGGGACAATATAAAGCATTCTAAGCAATATAAAAAACTGAAATCCCAGAAGGAGACAGAGGAGACAAAAAGTTTTCAAGGACTAGTGGCCAAAAGTTGACCAAAATTATTAGCTCATAAATCCTCTCTTTTTATATCACGCTATCTCATAGAGATTGCATTTTGGATACACAAAAATTCAGCAACATAACATAATAATAATTGTGAACACCTACCATAAATTTTAGGCCCTTTTCTAAATACTTCACAGGGAGTAATTTACATAATCCCAACAACCTGAGGAGATAGACTTGCTTAGTACTTCTATTTTACAGATAAGGACACTGACTGATAGAAAGATTAGGTGGTGGTGTACTCAAGATAGACTAGCTTTTGAGTGGAGTCAGGACTCATACCCATGTGGTATGTCTTTAGCATCCACACACTTAACCGTCCTGCTATACGGCCTCTGTACCATCCGTGCAAGGGACAGACATCAATACTTTAAGACTCAAGCTTGAGCCAGATGTGCCCATTTTTATGCTGAACATGATTTTAAAACAATTCAATTCAGTTGCAGTTTTATAATGAATATCAATTTACCCCTTATCATCTAGGATCCAGAATGACGTCAATATGTGTGCAAATGCATGAACAAACTGGCAAAAAGATGAAGAACATGTTAGCATTCAAACCATAGTGACCTGCCATTTAGCCATAGACTAAATCAGCAGGAAAACTGTGTGTATCTGGAGGCATGTGCATCTGTGATTTTCTGAAGCCATATTTAAAAAGAAAACTGAGAACATCCAAATATCAGAGTTGTCAGCAGCTTGACTCCTTCTAGTTGGAATTGGAGGGTTCTTGCTGACACATGTAGCCCTGCTTGTCCTTTGTCACATATGTGCTTCCCCTGCAAACTGTCAGTGACTTGTCAGAATTGATCAGGAAGTCTAAGGTCAATCCCCAGTGATGGACAGGTCTGGACACGACAGTGTCCCATTTCTGATTCTGTGGCACATACCGTATGAAAACTGATGTTTCCATCACTCTACTCTCAGGATGAATGGCTGAATACAGTGATGATGAGATTTTTTTAAAGATTGAAAAAAAAAAAATCAACAGGGTAAACTCAATATTTAATCATATTTTAAAATAAACAAATATTTAATCTAATGTTGCAAGGAGAAGGGATGTCTTGTAAAAAGATGTAGAATCCTTTCTCCCTATGTATGAATAAAACTGCCCATGCTCCTTGTTTGGGAATTTAAACCATCCAACAACCAAATCTAGGAATAAGGAAATAGGGCAGTTTGGTAAATGACCTGAGACCCTGATGGCTCCCAAGGCCTCCAAACAATGAATTACAGGCTGGAAATCTGGAAGTATTTTTGTTGCTTTCCAAGGTATCTCCCTTGAAATTTGGTAGAAATTAAGACTTGTGTTAACACTTCAAAGACCATAATTTAAAAAAAAAAACAAAGGGCTCCTTACTACTTAAATTGTTCTTTCTAGAAGAGAAAAATTCTGGAAAAGTTTCTGATGATATTTTTAAAAATGTTTGATACTGCCAACATATATTAGAGATTATAAAATAACTGTAATCTTTTGGGGTAAGAGCTGGAAAATCACTAACTGTGAACATGGTCTAAAATATGCATTGTATTGTTCAGAGGTGAAGAGGGACATACAAGAACACTCGTTGGACAGTTTGCATATGTCAGCACACATCACTATGCTAACTCTGTTCAATTGACTTCCTAACTCACCACTCTCACTTCCTCACTGTCCTGACTTTCTGCATCATTATCCTTGCTGGTCACTTTATTCCCCCTTATAGACTTTACTACAAAATATAGAGGAGAGGAAAGAATGACCCATTCTGCCACAATTCCAAGATCCTGCCTCTATTTCCCATTCCTCACTACTCTACAAAATCCTCATAACATTAGTTTGACTTTAGCAAAATCACTTGCAACAGTGGCAGGAAGATGGGGAAAAGTGGAAAATGTGAGAGAAATGCACTGCCTAACTCCCACTGCATCTTTCCACACCCAAATGGGGGAAATGGACAGAAAGGAGAAAGAAGACCTTTGCAGTATAGCATGAGCATAAATTTAAGCATCTGAAGTTTCTGGTCCTTAACATGGCCATGAGCCTGTGATCACAGTTGCAGTGGAAACTACTTAATTCCCTGTGATTTGTTCCACAGCTGAAAAATACAAAGAAACTCTCTGTGAGTTCTGGGAATATTCAACAATTGACACCTATTAATCCATATTTTTTTTCTATTATTTTAACTGTAGAGGGAATGGGAATAAAACATTATCAAAGAGCTTCCATTATGTCACTGCTACTTTTCCAATCACTTTGGCTGAACATTTCAGAATGTTGTGAAAATTGCCCGATTGTTTGTCAACTTGCTAGCTCTTTACCAACCATGAGAGCCATTCACTGTTTGCTTACTAAACAAAATTGTACAATTCTTCTAAATTGTATTTATCTCTTCTACCTTTTAGGAAATCTGAAAGTACAAAATAGCGTATTTGGTGCCATATAACCAACCATTTTGATGCACACATCTAAGAGTCTTTCTCTTTGGAAAAAGGAATTTAAAATAAAATTTTCTAGGAAATCACTGTAATATCGTAACATAATGCTACAATATCTGGCAGATCATCATAATTGTGATATAGAGTTATGAAAAAACTAAAAATAAATTACTACATTACTATCAATTGCTATATAGACACAAAGTTCATGTACTCCACCCTTTACTACCATGGTTATATAGGAGCATTAAAGGTACAACTCAGGCTACTTATGTAATGTATGTTGGTATATCTAGTACATGGAATTTCAAAGGCCTAAATGAAGTATAAATCATTGACTTCAGGAAGTTGCAATGATGTTTTATCCTGCAGGTGTATATGGTTTCACGTATGTGAAACAGCACTCCCGTGCTACAGTAGCATCACAGAGTGTTTGTATCTTTTCACTACTCAAAATTCAAGGTGAGAATAATTAACTGCCTCTTTGTTTACCACTAATCCAAGAGTAAGTGGATGTTAACAATGCATCTCAGGGTCCCTAGGGAGTACCTCCTCAGGCCTAGGCAGTCCTCCTCTGCTTATATTTCTCCCCATAGGCAAGGAGTCCAATTGCCCAGGGAACATGCTGCCCTAGCCTGGCCACCTTCGTGCTCATGGTCCAGGTGCCCAGAAATTGGAATTCTCTGCCTCAACAGTAGGGAGCCCACTCGTGGGGCATTCATGGGCCTCCTTCCTGGGTCTGTCTTTCAATGGCTAATCATGGGGCCATATGTTCACCTCTAGGTCTGAGGCTAGCCAATGGCAGTTGTTTGGAGTGGAAGTGGACAGAGCTTCCTGGGGACAGGGTGGTCCAGGCACGCAAGGTGTCTGTAGAATGGAAGATGCAAGATGTGGGCTAAGAGCCACATTTGTATTAATGTCTGTGGGTTTTCCTCAGGGTACCAGGTATGAGGCAGATTCCCTCGAGGACCTAAGTAACATTCCAGTGGCAAAGCAATTATGGGCAGGGTTACCATTCAAGGTCATCAAGGTTCCAGCTGTTCTGCAACAACAATCATGATTTAAATTATCGTGGGATGTAGTGGCTTCTAAAGTGCTAAGTTAGCATACAGTTTTGAGGTCACTGGAGGAGATTTTAAAGGGATTTCAGCTCATAACAAATGGTTTTAATAGATTTTAGACAACTTGGGGCACACAACTGAACACATTCATCACCCCCAACATTAGATTAGATGGCATTTAGTAGAATACAAATTTGTAGAGAGCATATAAATTTCATTTGGATGAGCAGCCTACATTAGTGACACTTGAGGTGGTTCTGTGACTAAAACTGTAAAGTCTCCTCTTCTCCTCCATCTACTCAAATTATCAACCACTTAAAATATATTAAATTGTTATTCCTAAAATTTACATCATTAAGATCCCCACAAAGCAAAGCACAAACTACCTCCTTAAACCACACTTTCATCATAAATCAATAGCAAGTGCAGCAGATTCACATATTATTAAGTTAATTGTCCATCAAGATATTAACAGTGTTGATTTCTGAAAAGAAGTCTAAAATTTTAAAAGCCAAACTGAGTTTATCAGCTAGGACAGATTGCTGCTTGTCTAAGTGACTTAGTTTGTGTGACAGAGCTACATGCTGCCTTTGGGTTCACAAGTCCTTCAAAACCAAAGATCCATGCTAATGGAAACCTTTTCAGCATAAAGCACCCAACAATCAGAGTTAAAGTTTTATTTATTGGCTTTGACCATCTACTTCTGTTATCAACCATAAGGGCCCATACACTTCATCAACCCCTAACAATAGCCGCAAGCTTGGACAATCTGTCTTGCGTCTTCATTGGGTAAGACTTCAATGGAACAGCCTCGATTAAAGAGCAGCCCACGCATAAAATGAAAACTCATTAAAATAAACTTTCTCAAAGGGGAAAACTTCAGTTCCAATTGAACTGAACTGTTTTTATTTCAAAGATGAAAGGTCCATTACCCAGCCATACATTCATGTGCTCTTGGCCTAAGTGCTTTCTATTTGATGACTTTAACTTTGGGTCCCTTCCCATGTCTTTTTGGAGGCTTTAGAAACATAATAGGAATTCAGCCCTTATTGGGCCTGATTAGAACATAGTATCTGTGAACCTCTTAATAATACTTCAGACCTTTATGATTTAATTTGCAATGGTGTCCCTTTTGTCTGCCTTACTGGCCTTTAATCTAAGGCACAATACACCCACTTTACATTTATTTGCAGAAAAGCACTGAATAGCTAAGGATTTTTTTAATGTGCCAATTAAAAATAGTGATTTTTAAAAACACACAGGTATGGTCATTTACGTAACAGAGTGCAAAGCTGAATGAATAAATGAATGATGTGAAAGATGGTTGTTGCCAATTGTTTACATGAAAACTGACTTGGAGCTTTGAGCCTGAAAACTTCACCTTGAACTTATGAGGACAGTCTCAGAAAAAGGAATAACACGATAAAATAAAAAGGCAAGAGACTGGGAAAAATCTCTGTTATGGGAAAATATCAGCTGACCTATAAAAGAGCAATATAACTGGTATTAGCTGAAACAAATAATAATATTCTCAGCTTTAATTTTATATGAATGACCATTAAGTGAAATGAACCACAATCATGGTTACTTAGATACACAGAATATTCAGAGAAAATGTTAATATGCAAAGCAATGCAAAAACATCCACATAATGGTTGTACACATATACCATTAAAAGGAAATTAAGCTCTTTAAGATTGCCTATATGTCGTCATATATCTTTACTTCATATATCTTTGTCTGAAGGCAAAATGTATGTCATGTGCATACTTTAAAAGACAAATTAGTTAAAGAAATATAAATCACTTGTGTCAAGAATATTCCTTTGAATTATGTAATTACAGAAGTATATATTGATGCATTTTAAATTTTATCAAAATTAATAACTAGCATAATGGTCTCTGGGTAATGAAAATGCAATATAATTTTTCAGCAGTTTGACAAAACCTTCTTAATTACATTTTGAGTTTAATCTATTTGTAAATTACTAATAAAGGATATTTTTCTGTATGTAAAAATCTATCAAAAGTAAAATATTTTTTCTTTAAACAAAAATGTATTATTTAAAAACAAAACAAAAGATCAAAATCTAAAATGTTCACTGTCCAATATATGGAGCTAAAAAGAAAAAAAAAAGAGGAAATCTAAAATGTTATGAATTAAAACATAATCACAAATGACAAACTATAGAAAATACCTGATTTTTACTTAGTTCTTTACCTATATAGTCAATCCCAACTTCATTGCTTATTTTTTGTTGCTTTGCTTTTGTTTTTAAGACATATGTATTATTATAAAACTTTGACATTAATCTTAACCAAAAAGCAAACAAAGAAACAAAACCCATCTTCATTGAAATTACTAACAATTCTGTCATTCACGAAGGTACACAACTAGCTCAAGTACAAGAAAAACATCTGCCCTGGCTGTTAGAAAGCGATAAGTGAATTCTTGGCTTTGCTCATCCAGGATCACATAGACACAGTTTTTTTCCACTCTTTTTATTTTTAACATCTTAGTTTCTGTATGTTATTTGATATTATTTTGGTCTTGCCACATCTATTTATTATTTGGGGGTCATATATAAATAGGAAAGAAAATAAGCAATAATCTCTCAGGGAAAACTAAAATATTAATAAGTCTGCCTCACTTTAAGCAAAACCAACATATAAATGTAGGTAAAAAATGATTAAAAGATATAATATTTGTAATACATAATATTGGCAATACGACTTTGCAGTAGTGAGCTCTTTTACTGAAAACTACAGTTTTAAAAATGTATATGACTTATAACTGCCCTGGACTATATGTAATATGCAAAATAATATCTTATATGTACATGAAAACATTTGCATATATAGATTTCATATGTATGAAAACATTTGCTGTAATAATGATATATTTATCATTATGATATATATCATTAAGATATTTATCGTTATGATATATATCATTAAGATACATATCATAAATATATGATTATGAGATGTATGATATATATATGACATTATCTACTGCAAATGTTTCAATTATTGTATTCAAATAAATCTACATAATCTGGATTACTCCACCAAGACTATGAGTTCATAAGATGATAATTATTGTTAACTGGAGGCTGTTCTTGCCTAAAAAGTTGACTTAGAACCTCACATTAACTATTAACCATTTATAGTTTTTAAAAAATAACATAATGAGGGCATACCATGCTTTTCTTGTTATCAGAAGGTTGAGCCATGGAAGTTCTGACACTGTGATTAATTTCTCCTTTAATGAGTTTGGCCAAAGTTGCCATATAGCTTCCCATAGCTTTAAGATGCCCACTCTGTAAGTGGCTTCCTGAATATGAAGTTCCTTTTGCATCTTAAGCAGCATAGCTAGTGTCTAATTACAATGGAAAACTGCATGTTGGAAGCCATGGTCTCTCTAGGCTGCTCTTACAAAATGAAAACAGAGCAGCCAAAACTTGTCTAGACCTTGCGTGGACCATCAGAGAAGCTCCCAAAAACATATCCAATGTTGAAAATATGGCTATGAATATTAACCACAAAAATCATTTTTAACTCAAATTTTAATTTAAACAAATCATATAAATGTGGAATAATTTTTAACAATGTATTAGAGAATAAATACCTTCATAAATTTGGACATAAGGACATTACCTACTAAAGAAAATCTAACATAATTATAATACTATTAATTTTATATTGAAATTATTGTGTCCAAATATGAGATAAGACAGTAGCTTTCCCCTTACATGTACACATTAATAGTTGTGTGGGTTATTAGCAATTTTCACTTTTATTATGTCATCTCCTGATGTTCTCATAGGAAAACCGGAATCCTGTAGCAGCAAATCTAAGAACAGCAAACAGATGACTTAAAGGGTATGTAGAGTGGATTTGGGGGGGGAGGGGTTTTTTAGTTTTTATTTTTTGCCTTCTTTTTCTTTTCGCCTTAATTCTCTCATTTGGTTTAGAAACATAAGGCCCTGTACACTTCATTTAAGCCTCACAATGACTGGAAGCCTGATCAATCTGTCTTGTGTCTTCTTAGGGTGAAACTGCAATTGAGCGGAAGCAACAGATGAACAAAGCCCACATTCAAATCTGCAGCTCATTAAAATAACGTTAAAATAGAGTAAAATCTCAATTGTAGGTGAATTGTAGCTGGCTTTTTTTTCCTGCTAAATACATTTGATTAATAAACTATACAATCATTAGCTCTGAATAAATGGTCTTTAATGTAAATTTAAATAAATATCTACTTTTTTAAAAATGTGAACTTTTTTTAAACCATGTTTGAAATAGGCTTTCAACAAAGCACTACATGAGATAACTTTGTGGCATGCTTCAATGACACATCCCATCAAGACGAGATTCACAAAGATTCTACACAGTTTATGGCTCTGCCTCCAGTACTGGACAGAATCAGTAACAGTCAATGTAACACTTCCAGCTCTAAATTCTTATGATTCTATAATGACACATCATAGGGAGAGTTTCTCTAAATAAATGCCCAAATTGGTTTGCTATGCAACAAGTTGCTATCCAGATGCCCAATAAATAAAACTTTTAGAAATTTTGTGAATTTTAAGTAACCCAGAAGTTTAGTAAGGACATTCACAAGTAAACGTCCAACTATTTGGCAATTTGTTTTTAACTTGATCCTGTGGATTCCAGTCTGCACCTAATCCAGGGATAGAACCTTTATACACACATCCGACTAAGAGAGAGTCAACATTTGTAAAAGCCAGATTTTAGTTGAGAACATGTGTCCATTCTTATGTCTGACAGATTTTCTATAAAACTCATAATCACACATTCTAGAAACCGTTTAGGCAATCTGGAGAGATCTATTAAAAATTCATATACTCTTCAACCCAAAAACCTCACCTCTAAGAAATCAATCTCACAGAAATAAAGCACCAATATGAAATCATATGTAGTCAAAGAGATTTAGTGCAGAATTGTCTCTTGGGGCTAAAAAAGTAAAAAACAACAACAAAACAATAAACTGAAAACAAAGTAGAAAAACTGTGGACTCTTCATACTATGGAATGAATATTACAGAAGCTTTAAAAGAATGTGTTAGAGCTAGAAAATATTCCATGATGTACTCTGGAATAAAAAGTAACATGCAGAGAACACTTTTTTAAAAAAAACTAACAATAATAAATCCCATCACACACACGTATGTGTTTGGTTTGTTCTGCTTATGTACTCAAGGAGAAAGTTGTGAGAGGCTATGCAACAGGTTGTCAACTTGAACATCAAAAGGGGAGGGGCGGGGCAGGCAGGGGATGGGGGTGAGAGCTTCCAAAAGAATTATTTTTTCCAAAGGTCCTCAATGAAAACAGCACACTATTCTGATATATCTGATTTTTACAATGAGCATGTAATATTTATATAATCAGATTATGTAAATGATAATCTGATTCTATATATTCATAAATAAAGAAGACATGTCTGAGAAGCAAGTCTGGCTGGAAGATTTTCAGGTCACAAGTGTCTTTGGAGAGTAATTCCCAGCTTCTTCATTTGCTTGTACTGGGGCTCAGAAAACAATACCCAAAGTATGGCGCTCTGGCATGCTGAGTGCTTTGAACTAAATGACATTGGAAGGCCTCAGAAGCCTCAGAACTCTCCTATCCTCCTGTCTCTCACTCCTCATTCTCCCCTAGAGTGAATCACAAAAACCAGAATTCCTCTTCCCCAAGGTGGATCACCGAAACTAGAACTCCCCTTTTCCCCAAAGCAAGCCATAAAACCTAGAAATATTACTCAGACCCTCCCCTGCCTTTCTGTGTAAGAGCTGGCCATAAAGAAATTCTCTGACCCACCCTTGTTCTACAGTAGGTCATAAGATCCTCTCATAAGATTCCAGCGGTGTCCTGCCCCAAACCTGGGAGGCCAAGAAGAATCTGAACAGAGAGGCCTGGCTGGGTTTTTTCACTCAGTCTAGTGGCATTACATCATACCCTTTCCTTTTGTCCAGTCACATTGCCACATGCCCGTCCATGCTTCATCGAACCTAAGCATAAAAATAGACAGTTTTCCCTGAGTCTTTGGGTCTTCATTGTGAAGTCTCCCAGGTCACATAAAACTTTGATGAAATAAACATGTTTTGCTTTTCTCTTGTTAACCTGTCTTTTGTTAACAGAGGTGTCAGCCATAACCCTTCAGGTGAGGAGGGAAGGTATCATAGCCTGTCTGCCCCTACATTTGCTTTACAATTTGGGGAAATCACTGAAGTTCTCTAAGCCTCCATTTTCCATCCCTGTGTCAGGTGAGGTAACTGGTATTAAATGGAATCATGCAATCGAAGTCCATGAAGAAGGAATGACCACAGGAAGCCCTGAATACACTGTGATTCTTAAATCCTTCTCCCTGACTCTTGCCCTGGGCTGCGTCCTTGCTGACGGGGATAGCTGGGTTCAGGCTGAAGTAGCTACTAAAAGGCTCTCAGATATACACAGAACTGCAGGGCCTGAGCCTACCAGATGGGACAAAGGTATGCAGAGAGAGTGGGAGAGAGGAAGGGAGGTAGGAAAGGGATCAGGGAGGAAAGAGTTGACAAACTTCTTAGACATCTTCTTGGTGATGGGAATAGAAAACATGACTATGAATCCTTTGGAGAAGAAAGTTTCTGTTGGAAATCGAGATTCTGCTAATCTGCCTGCCATCTCTCCTCCTTCATGTCCTAGCCTCGTTCACGGGCCACTTTCCCTCAGCAGCGAAGTCCGCGAGCTCTGCCTGCCACCGCCGTTCGCTGTCTCGGTGGGTGCAGGGCCAGAGATTTCTGAGCAGTCACAAAGGAAACAGACGGTATGTCTCATGGATATCTGGTCCTCCTGTGAGGACCTGACTGACATTTTTTAATTAAACTGGCCCACTGGAGCTTAATTAAGGTGGTGTCTTCTTGAGATGAAACTAAAGGAAAATAGATCCCTTTTGTGGAATAAGCAAGCATGTAGGAAAAGAAACCTCCTTCTTTCAGCCCTCTGATCTTAAAAAAAAAAAATCCCCCCCATTCCTTCTCTTATTCCCAAACCTTTCCTTTCTTTCTTTCTTCTTCTTTTTTTTTTTTTTTTTTTGAATGAACACAGTTGTTTCAGAAGTGATTTAAAATGACCCATGGGCTATCCCCATAAAGCTACAAGTATCTGAGAAATTACAGAGACTGAACATGTACCTTAGGGGATCAGAAAGTCCTTCATTTTATGCAATTTAATAGAAATCAGCTTAGAAAATACGTAATGACTAGTGACCCAGTAATCATGCAAGTTCTAAAAAATAGTTTGGGTCCCATGGAGAAACTCACCAGGTAAAAAAATGGTATATAACTAAAAACAACTTCCCGTTTGGGAAAGAGCACTGGCCTGTAGTCAGGACTGCTGACTTCAGCTTTAGCCCTTCTGTTCTCTGGCTGTGCATCTTTGAGCAAGTTACATAATCTCTCTGAACATCAACTGCCTAATTTGTAAGGTTGAGTATTATACATCACTGGGTCATGGTGAAGATTAAATGGAATAATGAATGTGAGAGGCCTGTGTGAACTGTGTGGCACTGTACAAATACAGGGAACCATTGCTATAATTTCAGACACTGATTAAAAGTATTTAAAAACAATTTTCTTTTGGCAAGGCAGCATACAGGAGCAGATGTATACTGCTACAGGCACCTGGGGCCTTAGAGTCACACAGACATGCACTTGTGTCTTGAGTCAGCCGCTTACTAGTTAACTGTATTTTCATGAGGTAAATGGAATATAAGTATTGAGGTCATTAAATATGAAATGTCTGATTTCGAATCAAAAGTTTAGTTTATTATATCTCAAACAAGAAGCAGTACAGTTAATCAAAGTATGTGCCTAAACTATCGACACAGTTTTGCCATCTTAGTGGTAGCTCTTTTATGCCAGCAGCAAAGAAGCCTGGAGAGTGAGTGGCGATGAAATCAAGAAAGGCGTTTTCCACAGCTTGTTGAGAATTGAATATTTTTCCTTGTAAGAAGAGGTCCAAAGCCTGGAAGAAGTGGCAGTCAGTTGGCGCAAGGTCCAGTGAATACAGTCAATAACAGAGAGTTTCCAAGTCCAACTTCTACAGTTTGAGCAGTGTTGTTTGTGCAACATGTGGTTGAGCCTTATCTTGCAAGAGGATTGGCCTGTCTCTGTTGACCAATCTCAGCTACTTAATCATAAGCATCCTCATCATTTTGGCCATCTGGTTGCAGTAGACATTGCTGTAATCTATTGACCAGGTTTCATGAAGCTGTAGTGGATAATACCAGCGCTGGACCACCAAACAGACACCATTAGCTTTCTTTAATGAATATTTGGTTTTGGACTGTGTTTCAGCACTTTATCTTTATCCAACCATTGTGCTGAATGCTTGTGATTTTCAAAAAGAATCCATTTTTCATCACACATAACAATATGGTGTAGAAATAGTTCAGTTTATGTCGTGATAGCAAAGAAAGGCAAGCCTCGAGATGATTTATCTTCTGAGGCTTGTTTAATTCATGCAGAACCCCTCTATCCAGTTTCTTTACCCTGCTGATTTGTTTCAAATGGTCCAATATTGTTGGAATAGTGACATCAAACCTTGCTGCTAATTCATGGGTAGGTTGAGATGGATTCGCTTCCACTACAGCTTTCAGCTCATCATTATCCACCTTGGTCTCAGGTCACCTACTAGGTTCATTTTCTAGATTAAAATCACCAGAATGGAACTTCTCAAACCATCGATGTACTGTGCGTTCATTAGTCACATCTTTCCCAAACACTTTATTGAGATTTTGAGCTGTGTGCACTGCATTGGTTATTTTCAAATACGATGGCACTCATATTTGAAAATAACACGCATTTTTGACTTCTCCATGGTTTCACGAAAATTGCTCTTAAAAAAATGTGAACGATAATCACAAGCCAAAATATGCATTTGCAAGACCGAGGATGTACCTTCACAATAAAAATAAAACAAGAAGTGTCAAAGTGAAATGTCAGCAATATCAAATGTCAAACTTAGTACTTAAGGAAATCAGACACTGCATACTTAATAACCTAATATTATAGCCAGCCTGGTATGTTTAGTTCAACACAGCATATTCATTCATTTGTTCGTTTGCTCATTCAATGATCATTTTTTTGCCCATTGTTGTGTCTGGCAGGCTCTCTGACATCTCCAAAATGGTGGAAATAATGCCCATCTCCACCACCCTGAGGTTCAATGAACCAATGCTCTTACAGTGCCTGGTACTGCTCCTGACCTACAAGAGGTGCTCAGTAAACTAGTAGGTTTTGTTGGTTTGTTTCATGATGACGAACAAAGCAACAAACCACAATTCCTAATATGGCTGATTTGATTTTTTTTATTTAATTTGGGAAATTATAAAATATTTTAAATATCCTCATTGGATTTTAATGAATGTTTTTCACATCACTCTTGAGTAACTTAGGATCATCTGTATAGCGGACAATGCTGAATTCCCCTCCCAGTCCTTTTTACTGCTTCTGTGCGCACCCCACTCCCTGAATCTGTATAACAGTTCAGTGCTTTTGATCCTCCACCCCCACAGCCCTGTAGCTCTTTGGAGGACAACTCTCAGGTTGCTGGAGCCACTTTGCCACAAGTACAGAAAGTGGGAAGGCCTGAGGGTGTATGATCCTCCACATACCCAGGGACTATCAACCAATGACCATGGGGTGTGAACCTTCACCACATCTAGATATAATTCATATTCCAGAGTTCTTCTGTAGGATTAGGCTGAAGCCCAACCTCTGGGAGATTTTGCCTGAGATCAATCACAGCCTTCCTCCACTTTCTCTCTTCCCTGTCCTGCTTTCCCTGCTCCCTTAAGGTTTCCCATGGGAGTTCTGCTTCTGAGGAACCCAATCTAAGACAACACGCTGTTACAAAGTCTTAATTTAATTTACTTAATTTGGGAGCCTAACTTTTTATACTCCTTATTTCTTGTAAGCAATAAGTGTAATAATTCACCATTTCTTTTTGCTGATAACCCCCAAGCATTTGTTGCTTTCATTGCATTATTTTTTTCCTAACAAATTATTTTCTGTTCGCTTGAGATATTTTAATGTATATATAGCTAATGGACCAATTTTCATGATAATTCTCATGAATTAGGTCTTCACACAATATATACATTGATCATAATAGTAAATGACACAAAGGGTCTGAGTTCTTGAAAAGAATAATTATCATGAAGATTCCAACATCAAAGTGATCACATCTGTGTCACTACTTCATTCTTCTAAACTGAAAAGGACTATAGGGAACAGCTGACCAAGTAGAAATCTTTAGGCAAAGATTATGCTAATACACTTGCCCACAGAATCAGGGAAAGTCAGTCTGGAAAGACCAATGAGAACAATCTAAACTCTTCTTAGACTAAAAGACTTAAAACCAATACTCAAAGTTCACAGCCAGGGCAAAGTGCTTCACCAATTCTAACAGAATTCTGATGGCATCTTCCATTTCAAAACACGGGACATTAGGCAAAAAAGGTAATGCTTTAATCACACTTTGATTTCAACCTTTGAAGAAACATGGTTCATTTGCTATGTATCCGAATATTTAGCCAAAGTATGGAGCAAGAATGTTTAAATTAACCTCTTTCATTATCGTCATTATCTCTTCATCCTCTCATCTGCCACCACAATGGAGAAGTTATGCTTGCCACTCATGTGGACAATAGGGTCATAAGTCCTGGGTTTAGCATGCAGTACCTGCTGTGGTACATATTCTTCTGTTAATGAGCATGCATAACTCTTCATCCCTGAGGAACTGCCTCTGCACATAAAAGGATACATAATTTTTATAATGCCAGACAGAAGTAAATACAGCTCATTGAGTTTTCTATGGTAGGATTTGGAGAATTTAATCATCATGCCCTGCCAGTATCTCTAAGCACTAGGCTGGTTCCTTTTCCATGTTTAAGTTTTTTTATATCACATAAGCAAGTTACCACATTTACTGTTACTAAGTAAAAGCACATTTTAGGTCTCCTGGGTGGTTTCAGCAGCAGACACTTGCAACCCTTCTCCAGAGGGCAAGTTTCAGGCCACTGTAGCCACTTGGTCACATCAGGGACAGATCCTTCCCCACACTCTGTTAGGCCCTTGCCTCAGATGGGGAAAACTCTCAGGCATAAGTTAGATCAACAATAATTGATGTGGAAGACATAACCTCTGATGATGTGAAGACTTTTCACCTCTGGATGCATTCAAATTTTAAGTTATTTGTTAAGTAGGAGAAAAGTATTATATCCCCTCATAATATATATGAAGTGCTCAAGAAAGATGCTGACAAATACTAAATGTTTAGTAAATGTTAGCTGCCATTATTATGATTATTATAAATATCACCATCATTAAGAAGAACTCCAATACTTCTTAAAAAATCAGAAAAAAAACAACTGAAATTAAATTTCAAAATGTTTAGGGAATTTCTGCTATTTCTTAAATTCTTTACAATGTCATTATGGAAAAAGTCTGTTAAGAGAAAATTTCACAAAAGGAATTTTATCTCAATAACCGTCTGAAGCCAAGGGAACGAAACTCTGCAACCAAAATGAAAGAGAAGCTGAAAGAAAATAGCTAATTTCAAGATACATGTTCAGATGGCCTTTTAATATTTGGTACATCCTAGCAAAATGGGAAACATTAATCCAGGACTTCCTGTGCTTCATTACTTGATCAGAATACACACACACACACACACACATTCATTCACACTCATGAGACAGAGCAGGGACCTCTCTCAGGAGCCTGCCAGAACCACCCCCTCACCCCCAAGCATGGAAATAAAGAAAAAATCTTGAGTTCCCTCAAAGGAAATTCCAAGCACCTAACTAGCCTTGAAAGTAATTGAGCAACCTGACAAGCAAGAAGATAGTAATAACAATAACCCCAAGCAAGCCAGAATCTGGAGGTGTTTTAGTTCCCTATGGAAACCAAAAGATAATGTCTTAACATATGTTCGAGTTGCTTTCTTACACCCCCACCAGATGGAAAATGCAGATAAGGCAGAACTGAGGATTGAACTCTGACTGCAGTTCTTTGTTCTAGATTTCTCCCTCAGGGGCTTGAGGAGAGTCATACCCACCTAAAATTCCATTCCACTGATCCCAAGACTCCTTGCTTTCTTAATCAACTGCTAATCAAAGAATTTCTGAATTGATCTGTGACTCATAACGCCCCACTTCAAGATATCCTGCCTTTTTTTTTTGGCTAAACTTATGTATAAACTTCAGGTATTGATTTATGATTTTGCTTGCAACTTCTACCTTCCTGAAATGTGCTCCTGCCTTTAAAATCCCTTGCTTGCAAGCCATCTAGGAGTTTGGGTCTTAAGTGTTAGCTGCCCATACTTCTTGCTTGGTGCCATGCAATAAAGTCTGTTTTCTCCCACTGCAAATCCCGGTGTCAGTATCTGGCTTTACTGTGTTGGACGAATGGATTCTAGTTCAGCTCAGTAAGAAACACTCACTCTCACACGCACACACACATACTCTCCATATTATCATTTGAGAATCAAGGTGTCTAGAAAATGCATTAATTTTTCAATAAGTCTTTGTGCTCACATACACACATACACAACCTTACACACACCCACACAGAGGCAGTCCTCGCTTGGCACAGTCCCGCAGATACATAAAAATGACCACTTAAGCTAGAAAGGGTGAATGACCCAAAGGACAGGTTTCACACACGGGCCATGTGGGAGCAACAAGGCTGGTTTATTCACCCGGGTGGGAGTGGGCTGAGTCCAAAAAGAGAGTCAGGATCTGAGGTTTTAAGTTGGTCCAGAGCACAGGGGGAGCGAGAGGGGGAAGGCCTGAGTGCAGCAGGAAGATCTGAGCCGGATTACAGTTTGTACAGAGTGGAGGGTAAAAACGGCGTGGACATAGGGAACCTCGGACCACTTGCCTGAACGTCGGCAAAAGTTATCAACGTCTCAGAGGATAGAGACATCAAAGGTCCCATTCTGGGGCCACTGTGACCCATTATCTAATTTGTATTGGGGCTAGGATGTGTTACAAAAGAAGATGAGGCGTTTGGGTTTAAGGTCAAGATGAAGCCGGAGGCTTCAGGGCGTAGAGGACACAGGCCAGAGGAGAAGAGGGGACAGAGGGCGGTAAATTTCCCATGATTGGGGGAAGGAAAAAAAAAAAATGGAGAGACAGTTGCTGCGGGGCCCTGGCAGTTCGGCTTCAGCGTGGGCTGTCCCCGTGGGACCCCAGCGGGTCGGGGCAGTCAGACTTCCAGTGAGGGCCTCCGCAGGCTGGGGAAAAAAAGACGGGAGAAAAAGGAAGGGCCACCTACAGTGCAGCACCGAGGAAACACAGGGGGCGTCCCTGCCACCAAACAGGAAAGGCAGACTCTTCCCGCAGGGAGTCGGGACCAGCGCTGGAGTTTGAGACGCGGGACTGAGGGGGTGGTCCTCGGAGGAAATCAGAAAAAAGGAAAGAAAAAGAGAAAGATGTTAGGAGGAGAGCAGAGGAGGAGAAAGAAACTGACTTTAAGTCCAAAGGCGAGAGCAGGCTCCGGGGAGACGAAAAAGAGTCGTGCTGGTGGGTGCGAGGGCAGATGTTGGGGAAAAGTGTCCTCCAAGGCTCAGGACAGGAACTGACTGACCTTCTGAGAAGAGGCTACCTGTCCTGTCCCGGTTTCGGCACCCAATGTTAGGTCCGGAGCCGAAAGAGAGACACATGAAGCCTCATGTGGACCCCATCTGCACCCAGATGCTCAAAATAAACAGCATTTTGCTACACATGAAGCTTCCTGTCTCTCTCTCGGCTCTGTACCTAACAATGCTGAGACCATGCAAAAGCGATCTTAATAACCGAATGGAAAAGTTCCCATTGTTTTGTGACCTTTAAAATTGTTTGTCAAGACATTAATTCTTTTATGTCACTTATGAATGTAAGGGAAATTAAAAAAAAACATATTTAGTATAGTGTAAAATATTAGAAACATTTTTAAAGTGCTTTCCTTTCCCTTCATAAAAAACTTAACCAAGAAAAGCTTGCATTTCTCATCATAAAACTTACAATATGGGATAAGCATCTTTTCCATGTCCTGTGAATCATCACATTCTTTTCTAAATTTGGATCAGATTCCAACATTTTATCTTTTGTGCTTTCAATGTTATGAAATACTTCTGAGAGTTCCTCTAATGTAAAGTTTCTTGTCGGCATCACTTCCTGTGAGGCATCTTTGCCCTTTTTGTCAAAAACATTTTTATCTTTTATGTCAGTAAGCTGCTCACCTTCAATGAGTCTCTCTGGCTGCAAATCTACAGTCTCTTGAGTGGCTATGGTGTCAACATTCCCAGTCAGCTATGTCTTCTATGTACATTTGATTCTAATTTCAATTCCCATTTTATCACTTTTTGTTTCTTTGCTGCACTTTCATCTTTGTTGGCCAATTCCCTCTTTTGATCTTCTAGTTTTGTAAAATATCACGTAGGTTTGCCCCTGGGAGACAAGGCGGAACACAACTCCATGCTTTGCTCTTTGTGCATGAACTGAATTGCAGATGTGCAGTGACCTATCACAATAGACTTTGGAAAAAATGACAAGATTGGTTATTGATTAGGATAAGCACCTGTCATTTACCTAACGATCTGTGGGCTAAAGATCCAGCAGCAAAGTTTGTATTTTATGTAATTACTCAGCTAGCACACTGTGGCAACTATAATTTGAACTGTGTCATTGGAGTACTGATAGTATTTAACTAAACTGTGGTTACTAAAATTCCTATAAATTGGAAAACCTTAGCAAAATAAGGACTGCCTACACACACACACACACACACACACACACACAGAGTGTATGTACACACATAGAGTGTATGTATACACACTCATGTATACATATAGAGAGAAACTCTGATGAGCTGCTTCTTTAAGGGCACAGTAAGCCTGTTCTAAAAGAAAATGTAAATGAAATCTATCCACATAAAGAAAGGTGTTCCACTACTATAACAAGAATGAATAATAGTCTGATATGCTAGAGATTAAAAACAGGTTAGGATTCCTCAAGGCTACATTCCAGGCCTCCCCTGCCCAACAGACCCAAAGTGGCTTGTGATGCCTGAGTAGGTAAAATAGGATGAGATGGTAACACTTCTCACCCACCATTTGAGGACTAAACCAGTGCTTTATGGGAATTACTTCCCCACAACACAAAAGCCCAACAAGTAGCAAGCTGGATTTGCAAAGGACTTGATCTCCCATCAGACCCACATGCATAGGACAGGTCTTCTCTATTATGTGGTACTACTGCCTCTCAAGTCACACCTAGAAAGCCAGCCTGCCTGTGAAGACTGCCACATGCCTGGCATTTATGGAAGTCACCTAGAAATTCCCACACAGTTTCGAGATCACAAGTTAAAAGTGACTTCCTCAGGGAAGCTCAGGCCTACGTGATTACCACCCCCATTATACATTCTCTTCACATGCTGTATTTTTGCTTCATAGTGTGTATGCATTTATTCATTTAATGCATAACTATTTATCCTTACTGTGTGCTCAGGCAGTGTAGTAAGTACTTTACAAATAACAACAGGTTTAATCCTCATAACAATAATAATTACAAATTTATTTGCATAATAAATAGATTAGACTGTGTGCTCATAAGGACAGGGATCCTATCTGTCTTTACCACTGGATCTTATCTTAGTCCAGTCGAGCTGCTATAACAAAATACGTCATGTGAGGATTCTCCCAAATACTCCTAGACTATACTACTGAACTACTGGTTGAACACATCCCTTTATTTGGTAACATAACTTTTCACTAGAAAAAAAACATAAACAACATAAAGACTTGCCTCTATAAGCTTTTTTTTTTAAAAAAAAAAAAAAGGTCCTTTTATTCAATGCATCAGGTCCAGCTTTCAAAAAAAATTACAAGACATGCCAAAAGACAAGTAAAAGCAGTCTGAGTAGAAAGAGCAGGCATCCGAACCAGACTCTAATATGACACCTATGGAATTATAAGACAGAGAATTAAAAATAATTATGATGAATATAATAAGAGATCTAATGAAAATGTAGACAACATACAAAAAACAGATGCATAATACAAACAGAGAAGTGGAAACTCTAAGAAAAAATCAAAATGAAATGCTAGAAATCAAAAACAGTGTAACAGAAACAAAAAATGCTTTTGATGGACTCAGCACCAAGGAAAGAATCAGTGAGCTTGAAGGTAATTCAGTGGAAACTTATAAAACAAATCCAAAAATAAAAATAAAAAAAAAAACCAGAATAAAACATTCAAGAATTATGGGACAATTTCAAAATATGTACCATAAGCACCACTGGAATACTAAAGGAAAAGAGACATCAAAACAGAATACATATGTGATGTAATAATGCCTTAGAATTTTCAAAATTAATGACAGATAACAAACCACATGTGCAGAAAACCCAAAGACCACCAAGCAGTTATCCTGAATCTCCATATCTCAATGTATCATATCTAAACTGAAGGAAAAAAGAGAAAATCTTGAAAGAAACCAGAGGGAGAAAAGTGAGTAACAAGGATAAGAAATACAGCAGACTTCTCTTCATTCAAATAAGAGAGTGGATTGAAACATTTAAAGTGTTGAAAGGAAAAACACCAACTTAGAATTTTATATCCATCAAAATTATCCTTCAAAAATGAAGGAATACAAAGATTTTTTTCAGACAAAAAGAAGCAATGCATCACCAGTCACCTGCCCTGTAAGAAATGTTAAAAAAAAAAAAAAAAAAAAAAAAAAAACCAAAAAAAAAAAAACTTCAGGGAGAAAGAAAATGATACAGATTTTAAAAAATGGATCTACCTAAAGAAAGGAAGAACACTGGAAAAGAAACAACAGTAAAATAAGCATTCTTCTCAAGCTTACATGAAATATGCACCAAGATTGACCACATCCTAGGCCATAAAACATACCTTAACAAATTTAAAAGAAATCATACAAAGTGTGTTCTCAAACCACAGTGGAATTAAGCCAGAAATCAACAACAAAAAGAAAGCTGGAAAATCTCCACATATTTAGGGATTAAATAACAAATTTCTAAATAACAAATGGGTCAAGGAAGGAGTCCTGAGAGAATTTATAAATGTTTTGAAGTGAAAATGAAAATACAACTTGTCAAAATTTGTGGGATATAGTGAAAGTACTACTTAAAGAAAACATTATAACATTAAATGTATATATTATAAAAGAGGAAATATCTAGAATCAATCATTCTACCTCAAGAAATTAGGGAAAGAAGAGCAAAGTATAAAACAAGCAGAAGAAACGAAATAATATAATTTATAGTACGAATTAATAAAATTAAAAAATAGGAAAACAATAGAGAAAATCAACAAAACCAAAAGCTGATTCATTGAAAATATCAATAAATTTGACAAGCCGCTAGCCAGGCTAACCACAAAAAAAAGAGAGAAGATACCATTGACCAATATTAGAAATTAAAGAGGGGTCATCGCTATAGATCCCATGAACATTAAAAGGATGCTATTGGAATACTATGAACACTTCTGTACCCACAAATTTGATAACGTAGATGAAACGGACCAATTGCTTGAAACACAAACTGCCAAAACTCACAAAAGGAGAAACAGATCATTTGAATAGGCCTATATCTATTAAGAAAATCCAATCAATAATTAATAACCTTCCAAAAAGAAAGCTCTAGGCCCAGATATCATTGGTGAATTTTTTCAATCATTTAAGGAAAAAATGACACTGATTCTCCATGATTTTTCCAGAACACTTCCAGCCCATTCTATGAAGCCAGCATCCCTCTAATACCAAAATCAGACAAAGATGGTAGAAGAAAGGAGAGTGACAGGCAAATGGCTCTCATAACATGGATGCATAGATTCTCAACAAAATACTAGCAAACCAATCCAACCATGTATAAATAGATTTGTACACTGCAATCAAATGGGATTTATTCCAGGTATTCAGTATTTGAAAATCAATTAATGTAATTCACCCCCTCAGTAGACAAAAGAAGTAAATGATCATATCAATTGATATAAAAGAAGCATTTGATAAAATCCAATATCCATCATGATAGTACTCTCAGGAAACTAATACTAAATGGGAACTCCCTCAGCTTGATAAAGAATGTCTATAAAAACATATATTTAACAATGCTTCATGGTGAAAGACCGGATGCTTTCCCCTAAGACAGAGAAAAAGGAAATGATGTCTCCCTCATCACTCCCATATTACATGGTGCTAGAAATCCTAGCTAGTGTAATAACACCTGAAAATAAAATAAAAGGTATACAAATTGGGAGATACAGAGAAGAAGGAAAAAATAAAAATGTCTTTGTTTGTAGAAGACTTGATTTTCTATGCAGAAATCCCAAAGAATTGAACAGAAAACTCCTTGAACAAATAATCAGTTATAGCAAGATTAAAGATACAAGGTTAATATAGAAAAATCAATTACTTTCGTATATACCAGCAATGATAATTAGAGTTTGAATTGAAAACTACAAAACTATTTATGATAGTACAAAAAAAAACTTGTTATAAGTTGAATAAAATACATATGGGATATATTTGCAGAAAACTATAAAACTCTGATAAAAGAAATTAAAGATTTGAATAAATGTAGAGATATTCTATATTAATGAATTGGAAGACTCACTATTGTCAAGATGTCCATTCTTTCCAACTTGTTATATAAGTTCAACACAATCCTAATCAAAATCCCAGCAAGCTATTTTGTAGACATCAACACAGAGACTAATTAATATAAACTTCCTAAACTTCTTTTACTGATTTACTGGTCATATAGGTTACCGTTATTTTCACATAAGATCTATGATTATGAAAAATAGAAAATTATGTATGTATTCAAGTAAATTGAATTATAATTCTGAAAAATATTTTATAAAAACAGAAATTATGATCAGAAACAGAAACAGAAAAACAGAAATATGCCAATTTAAATCTAATTTTCCAAGATCTTTAATCAATGTTAAGATCTTGGAAAAATATTACCCTGAGTTAATTAATAGGTGATCTTTGAATACATGGATATTTCTAAGTACAACAGAATACTGAACCATTAGTCCCTAACATGGCTTTAAGGTATGACAGATCATTCTTGACTATTTACCTCTCAGTGCTTTCTGAAAAATAAATAAAAATTACTTTAGTTAGAAATTACAATTAATATAGATGAGTAAGAATATATTAGAAGCAGTAGTGGTGGAGATATAGGTTGTCTACGCAAGATAATGAGACATGTTTTGTTTATCAAAGGAAAAAAGGTGGTTTTGCCCTCAAGTAAAGTATCTGACTATTCCAGAATATATAATATAACAAAATACCACAGACTGGGTGGCTTAAACAATAGAAATTTATTTTCTCACAGTTCTAGGAGCCTAAATAGGCTAGTAAGAATATAATTTAAATACATGTAGAAAATTACAGGAATTTTGTAAAAAGCAAAATTCATTGCCTTGATTTATAATGACTACAAATAATATGACTAGAAAGAAGCAATGGAATGTGTTAAAATGTTGGCAAAACTTTCTCAGTTTTGATTGGTTTATTCATAAGAAAAACAGAGCTCATGAACGGTTTACTTTAAAATATTACATTAAAATTTTGTATTCTATGTTAAAATGTCAAATTGGTCTTGGAGAATTCAATCTACTCTTTATCAAAGGCAGCAAAGGGTTTTTTTCTTTACGATCTCCCATTGATCATCAGAATAATTTTCTGTGCTTTTGTATACTTTACCTTGTCCTCGATTATTTAAAAAGTTTCTCATTTCCACATGCTAGGGTTCATTATAATTTTGTTTCCTTCTTCCATGTTCATTTGAAAATATTGTATTGCCACTTTGAGTAATAAGTAGGCAAGTCAACACCAATCTTTCTTCCCAGGCGCCTGTGATCCTCTCTTCATGAAAAGATCAAATTTCCACCCGACATGAAGGTGAGGAGAAGGGCTTTGGAGACCCAGAGACCAGGGTTCAAATCCAAGTTTCCCAGTTGTCAGTTGTGGGATCCTCAGCAAATCTGAGCCTCTTTAAGCCTCCATGTCCTTATCTTTACTGAAATATAAAAACCTATCTCAAAATGTGAGGATTAAAGGAAAACAAAGTAAATTACAACATGGCCTTTGCATACTGTCTCAATTTGCTAGGGCTGCCATAACAAAATACCACAGACTGGGTGGCATAAACAATAGAAATTTATTTTCTCACAGTTCTAGGGGCTTAAAGTCCAAGATCAAGGTGGCAGCAGGTTTGATTTCTTCTGAGACCTCTCTCCTTGTTTTCTCTCTCACTGAGTCCTCACCTGGCCTTTCCTCTGTGGGCATGCATCCCTGATGTTTCTCCGTGTAGGTCCAAATTTCCTTTTTGTATAAGGACACCAGTCGCTTTGGATTAGGGCCCATCCATTTCACCACATTTAACTTCAATAACTTCTTTTAAGGCCCTATCTCCACATAGTAACCACATTCTGAGCTACTGAGGGTTAGGATTTCAATGTACAAATTGGTGGGGGCAAGGGGGAGACAATTAAGCTCATAACACATACTAATATATTTTTTCATTTTATTGGTTTGGAGCAGAAAATTGTTTCTTTTCATACAAAGAAGTTGAACTTGCCCATGGGTACATAGTAAAATCTAATAATAAGTACAGTATCATCAGCATTATGTAATTATTCTTTGGTGGCTGACATATTGTAGCATCTCAGGTTATCATTCAGGATATCACTTACCATAGCTATAGTTATTTATACAGCTAGGCATGGAAAATTTGGCCAAATGTTTAGTCATATTAGGAATATAATCTGGAAATTATTTTTTGGAATAAATCTTTTACATTGTTTTTTTTTCATTGTGATTGGACTCATTCCCCTAAAAGAAGAGGAGAAATACAATCAACTGAGTGTTAGAAGATTGAAATATTGTCTAATGTCTATTTTATGAATAAAATACTTAAGAAATTTGAAACAATAGTTATCTTACAAATATTTCATAGCCATTCCATGAAATATCAAATCATCCATACATATCAGTCTATTCAAGTAAAAATCAGATATTTAAAAGAAAAATAGTTTTTAATTTTTTTCTTTCACGTTACATAGGCCTGCCAACCTAGTGATGGACTGAATTTACCATAGTAGAATGTTCCATAGACTCAACCCCATGCCATAATCACAGCAAAACAAAGACAACTGAACATATTCAAGTGAAGTAGGATAGGCTGCTAATGAAAGTGTTGATCAGAAATAATTATTTAAGCAATGGGAACTGTGGATAACTAAGATAAGATTTTTCCTTTTATTTTCTTAAGAGACTCTCTAAGTCTTATCCTGGCCCCTACATTTGACAATAAAAGTTGATTGGCACACATGATATTGAGCCTTTTCTTAGATATAGTCTACAAACCTATGAATTGTCTTAACTTTACCCTGTTACTTCTGGTATTCACTGCCATATAAAGCAAAATTTCACCCACAACTAAATATCTCTACTCAAGGGAATTCTGAACCAGACAGGACTTTTAAAAGTCAATACATGAGAGATCTATATATTCCTTAACAAATAACCAGCTTAAACCACATTTTTATTAGGCCTCTATGATACAATGACAATAAGTTTAGGTGTAGTAATAGCACGACTAAAACTAAATGTATGCATGTGTTATAACTGGCTGATCATACAAATAATTATTAAATATAAACACATATGCTTTTGTAGATTTGTTGGAGAGATTCGTTAATTGCTTAATGAAAGATGTCTTTCAAATACTAATTCCTTCATTTAGTTCAACAGATTAAATTTTATATGAGAAGATATTAGCATGCATGCAATGAAGTGACAAGGACAATCGAAAAGCTTAAATGTTAATGGATAAAATATAGCATTCAGGTTATTTAAAAAATGAAACAGTATAATTTTCTTTTTGTGTGCTTCCATTTGCTCTGCATGGACAAAAATGTCCTTGTTAATATTCATGGAAATATTACAATATCAAGATTGTTTCTACATTTTTCTGAGTTGTAAATATAAAACTTTAAACAGTGTATAAATAATTCTAGCTAAGCTAAGATTGTGCATTTTCTAATTTGCAGAAGTAGTCAGGACCTGACATGTGAAACCAAAGCAAATCGCTTTTTGTGCTACAGTTTTAACTCATTATCTAATTTTTGGGAGATTCTACATTTATAGTTTGCAGTAAGCTTTAATATAAAAATAGTTTTGTCACCATAGAGTTAATTTCAACAATTTTTTCGTGAAAGAAAATTGCCACTAATACCAACAGACCTGTGTCTTCATTCCCTGCAGTCCCCTTAAACTGCAGTTCAATCTGGTATAATCTTTTTTCCTCCCCCAGTAGGGTGCAGAGAGCCCTCTAGCTTCCAAGTCTGTTTCCTACTGAGGTACATATTGGACAGCATACAGCTGCTCTGAACAACTATTTGCATCTACAATGGGGTCATCCCACCACGATCTTTTCAGATCAATATGATTGGTACAAACAATAGTTTGATTTTGATTGCTCTATAGTACGCTTGGGTAGAGCCTCTGAATGCAAGTGAATTGCTTAGAAACAATGGGCTGGTTCATCATCTAAAGCGTCCCTTTGCAAACAGCTGCCTCTGCCACACTCACCCTGACAACGTCCAGAAAAACAGATGGTTTCAGCATTCATGGCCAGTTTAGTGAAAGCCCCTGAGTCAACCATTCAACGCATGTTTTTTAATCTATTTGATATTAAGGGATATTTTTCTCCACTAAAAATTTCAAATATATGTAAATTCTCTGGCTGGATCTAAGCTGAATTAAAAAGAAAGAAGTTAGGTATTTTGGAGGTGAGAATAAAATCCCTTTCTTAAGTCAGTATAGCCAGGTCTTTTGTTAAATCTGTAGTATATACCATCATATATGATATGTATAGTAATTCAGCAACACAAAAAGGTAAATAATAATGCAGCTTAGGTCCCCAAGCGCTGATCCCTGAGCTTCTGTTGTCTATTTAAAGGCAGGCCTTTAGGGTTACTTTAAAAGAAAAGCATATTTCCCCTGGTTTTGTTTTACTACAAGAAAAATCAGTCCAGGGAATTGCATGGGGACTCATGCAAGAGGCACTGTCATTCCTGTGTGTTATCATCACTCATTTATAAAATATATTAAAATATATTTTGCATTCAGATGGTTGCAATGGCTGTGAAAACTCAAGTATTCATCCTGCATGCATCTGTATCTTGGTGATTTAATAATAGAAACAATAACCTTTACATATGGACTATGTTCCTAATCTATTTTCCTTCTGCATTTTTATAATAAGCATTAAGAGCAAGAAAAATTTTACCTGTTAGCAAGGAGAAATATTTTAATTTCAAAAATATTAGGAAAGTAAATAAGTTAAAATTGTTATAATTGATTTTTCCCCTTTCTATTACTTAAGATTTAAATTTTGGAAAAGGACCTGGCCCAATGTTACACATTTTTCTAAATACCTCTTGCTTATATCATCAATCTGTAAGGACACAAAAGAGATTAAAAAGACATTTTGACATGCTCTTATTAGCAACTACTTTCTGTGGAATGTATTTAACATATATATGTTTATATATAATTTATATATTTCTATACAAATAATAAATATTTTATATAGTACAAATATATGTATCATATTAATATATTATGTTATATTTATATATACATCATAAATGTAAAATTTTATATTTGATCCTTGAAAAAGGCAGGGGTTGAGGTGCCAAAAATTCACCCTCATCCCAAAAACTCACATATAACTTTTGATTGCTCAAAAACTAATCTACTAATAGCCTACTGTTGACTGGAAGTTTTACCAATAACATAGAGTTGATTAATACATATTTTGTATGTTATATGTGCGATATACTATATTCTCACAATAAAGTAAGCTAGAGAAAATAAAATGTTAAGAGGACGAGGAAGAGGAGGGGTTGGTCTTGCTGTCTCAGGGTGGCAGAGGCAGAAAAAAATGTGCACGTAAGTGGACTCACGCAGTTCAAACCCGAGTTGTTCAAGGGTCAACTGCATATATAGTATTTATATATAAATATATTTATTCAACTAACTTTAGTAATCTATAAAATGGAGATAACAATTTTATCTATTTCATTGTTATTAGCTGGAATAAATTAAACAATGCTTATAAAAGCACTTAACAGAGCATCTAGCTAATCATTATTATTATTAAGACCATTGTCATCATCATTACTAAAGAAATATAAACAAAAAATAGGGCAGAAGAAAATAAGAAGTCACCCAACAGTTGAAGCCGAAAACCTGCCAGCGGAAGATCTAAGGTCACAGCCTGGCCTGTGACCTTTGCAGCACTTGGAAGCAGCACTTCACAACTTGAGGATCTGTGCTTGCCCTTCCCACCCAAACTCTTCTTCTGGGGACCTTAAGAAGATTCTCAGGCCTCCCAAGCCTGGCCAGTGTTGAGGCAGTTCTCACCTCCGCCTCCGTAACTCCTGGATGGTGCCTGGTAACTCCTGAGCTTCCTGAACTCACAGTTCATCCCCTACTTCAGTCGCCTTTGCCTGAGACCAGAGCACCTGCTGGGTGAGCAGTGAGGCAGGAAGTCGAGTTTTTCACTCTTGGTGTGTCTCCCACATTTAAATGTGGACAGGCAAAAATCCCCACTTCTTCTAGATTCACACTTCCCTATTTCTCCTTCCTTTTCCTTCTAAGAGTGGTCTATCTTCGCCATTTTGCCTTCCTCTCCTCCAATACCTCCCTGGACCTCTGTACCAATCGCTTCAGTAAAACTGTGATTCAAACCCAATGAACGCTTCTCCGTCCCTTTGGTATTTGACTTTGCTGCAGAATTTTAATCTGCTGACCATTATTCATTCCCTCATTTATTTACCTGTCTCTGAGCTGGGCCCTGGGGATCCAAAGAAACATCTACTGAAAATCTCTGCTTCTTGTCAGGCCTCCCACACTCTCTCCTGGCTTTCCTCAGTCACTCTCTCAGATGTACCTACCTCTACCACACCACCCAGTGAAATGTTAGTGTTCCTCAGGGTTCTATTGATTATGCCTGTACTCAGTCTACAGACCCTCATTATCTATTAATTTATTCAACAAGACCCTTAATGAGCATCTCCCACATCCACATTTTATCTGTACCTATGACTTCAACTAAATATGACCTCCAAACTGGCATCCTTCATTCATCCAACAAACACTGTTGAGCACTCATACTCTGTGCCAGGCATAGTGCTAGGCTTCTGCATTTACTAAAGAATAAGTTAACAGTCTCTACCTTCACAGAGCTTTCTGTAGAGCCTGGGAGAAAGATAACTACACAGCCAACTACAATACCGAATGACACACAGAGATGAATGCCCAGAGAAAGTTAACCCAACTTGCATAAGGTGTTTAGATTTTACTCCACATGTGTAAAAGCAGAGGAGAGACATATCAGGTTTGTAATTTAGAAAGTTCACTCTGGCTAGAATGTAAAAATAGATCTGAGAGGTGCAGGGAGAGGAGGTGCTATAGTAATCCAGGTAAATGATGAGGCAACCTGGATGGAGGGAGAAGCAGTGGTGACAGAAAAAAATAGATGGATTTTAGAACCCATCTACCCAGTAGATGTGGGGACTTATTAATTGAGCCCTGCAGCTGGGTATGCAAGAAACTCCTGGAAACAGGATAGGATACATGTGGTCAGATATGTTCACATGGCTGTGTTTCTATGGTCCAAACACCATCACCCTGTTATAGCTCTTTTGATGGCAATACCTAGGCCAGTGGTTTCTGGTATTTTTCTACCTCCATATTATTCATATATTTAATCAACTGCCATAAAAATGTTTCTTATTAGAAGGTGGGTGGAGGAGGGGGGGAGAGAAGAAAGAGAAGTCCAAAATCTCTAGGGGAATATACAGCTGGGGAACTGGAAATCCTCCACTACGTAGAAAATTTGACAGCAGGTGAGGCGTCTTTTTAAATTTTGTTTTCCTGAAACATTGCTAGCACAATGTCTGGCACAAAACCAGGTGTTCAATGTTTCTTGAATGAATAAATAGATAAATAAATGAATGCTAAAATGCTCCTAGCTTTTTAGCCGTGTAGTCTGTAAGGATACTCCAGGAAAAGCAAAAGGAGTCTGCTCTCCCCCGAGTCCATCCTTCTGCGATTGACTCTCCCCTTCAAGGCTGTTTTGTTTAGGAGAGGGGTTGGGTAGATATGAGAAAAGATATGGGCATGAAAGTAAGAGTGAAGTTTCAGGTCCGGTCATGGAGTTTCAAGGCTGAGAGGATAGTCCATCTTTCTCTCACTTTATAGAGAACAGAACTGAGACCCCAGTCAGGCATGGCAGCCAACAGGATCTAGATCTACTGACCCAATTCCAATAGTCTCTTTCTTTCCAAAACTTTAGAACCCAAACCTTTCACAGGCTTAAAACATGTAGATGTTGCAAATGATCTCAATTTAAGGGCATGTTTGAAGGCAAAGGCATGAATTTAATCACCTTTGTTTCCTAGGTGAAAATTAAGTCAAAAAGAAGATATTGGTTCCATCTGTTGGTTTAGTTTTACTTGTTTGTTTCTCAAATTGTTTCAAGTACATTAATAACACCAAGCAATGTTTAGTACAGTTATTGTGCTCCGACTATCCTGCAGACAAATGATTCTCTAATTCCTTAGTGTGGTAGCAGGAGAGGGAACCCAGCTTGTCTAGGGCTTGTCAACGGGAAATGTAAAGAGTCCTGAGACCATCATTCAGTAACCTAATACTGAGTTGGACTTGCTTCTCCTTCTACCCTGGGTTTACACTCACCTCCCAGCAGCAATCCTATTCCTGTGTTTTGCTCTCTTCCAAGTCCCCCAATATCTCTAGAACAAAGGTGATATATATCATGGGTCCACTCTCCAGGCACTGTGGCTGGGTACCCTGCCATTCAGGCACCAAGAATGCTACCTATCTACCTGTGTGCTTCCTGACTTCCCTTCACAGAACGCCAGGATACCATCCTTGTGGCAATGCTTCCATCTTCTTGCCGTTCAACAGCATCTTCCCATCAAATTCCTGCTGCAGGGACTCTTCCCTCCCCAGGACCCAGGTCTGTTCCCACTAGGTCTCTCTTCATTTTGCATCCCTGGCTGCTTCCTGTGACCATTTTCTTAAATCTTTTCTTAAAATATAAACTATTTTAAATTTTAAAAGTAATGTGTTTCATTGTAGACAATTTATGAAATAGAGATGAGGAAAAGAAGAAAATAAATGTGATCTGTCTGTCATCTTATCTCTCAGAGATAACGACTGTTGGTATTTTGGTATATCTTTCTTATAAACCCACACAATTCACACATACATACATAGAGTTTTATTCAAAAAAATGATACTATATAGAAATATAAAGGTTTTTTAACTTAATAATATGGCATAACTATTTTTCATTCCATTAAATACTCCAATACAACATATTTTTAATGGATGAATATAATTCCATTTTAGGGATATACTATAATCTATGTGAACAACACTATGTTATTGGTTGTTATTTAGATGATTTATTTTTCACTATTATAACAAGTGACATAATATATAACATGCAGAAATATAAATGCAATAACTATGTATGTTAATAGTCTTCAAGCACCTATACGATTATTTCCCAAGGATAAATTACTGGAATAGGAATTGCTTAGTCAAATGGCATGCATGCTTTTAAGGATTTTGATGCATATGGGAAAATTGTCTTTCAGAAAAAGTGAAGCAATATACAACAGAAATGATAGTATATGAGAGTGCTCATTGCCATCCAAATCTTTGTCTGGATAGCCTTTTCTGTTCTGCTTCAAAAACTAGGACATCCTAACTACCCCAGGATCAGATTTTGCTTTGAACCTTGCCTTCCTCAGCCTGCGAACCTGGGCGTGCTTCTCAACCTCTCTGAACTCTTAAGCTTTCTGACAGCATGTGAAAGAACACAGCACCACATAGCACCCAATAATTCATAATAAAAGTTTGCTTTCTTCCTTCCTTATGTCACATACCAGCCAACACGTAAATTGTCATTGCCACTCTGTTTTGTTATCTATCTTTTTATGTATATGTTCGTTCTAAAAAAAACAACACTGTGGAGCTGCTTTCCAGGGATGTGTCCTGATGACAAGCCAGCCTACCTATAGAATTAGAAAGCAATATCACTCATTGCCAGCAGATGCCACTACCTGATCCATGATGTATACCAGAAAAAAATCTTAAAGTTATTGTATGAGGTTCCAGATCCTGTGAGCAAATCAGTGATGTAGCTAGACCATGAGTGGGACTCACCTGAAATTATGTAAAAAATTATGTAGAGGAAGTTTACTTACAAACAGGGCTACATACTTTGGAATGTATTTTCATAATTAAATGTCTTGTCCAACTTTCTGTTAAAATAAATTGTGTGTGTGTATGTATATGTATAAATCAAGTTAAACCCCAAAGTTCCCCTGAGAGGTTTATATTAATTATGAGCTGCTCTCCAATGTATCTCTGCCACCCATGGAGTTCTAATGACTTTAAAATATGCTAGTAATGAGGAAAGACATATGGGATATTATGTAGAGCTGAGGTAGGTGGTAAGAGATACAGAATGGGACTCAAGGAGGGAATTTTTTTTTCTAATGTTCTCTGTGTGAAATTACATACTACAGTATTTGAAGAAAAACTGCAAAACCTTATGTCTTTTTCAACATATCTAAGTCTATATATATGTCTGGAACTTTGACCCTATACACAAATATAGGGTCAAATTTCATGTATATACAATTTTTATTATAATTTCTCTTGTGATATATGAAGAAAGTACAATCTGAGAAACTTGTACACTTTAATGGTAGCCGTCAATGTCTTACTATTGAATACCCTGACTCAGGTTTTCTACTCAGGGACTATGAATGCTTTGATAATTCACTCTGCTTATACTACTTCTGCTACATGTTAAAAAGGATGAGAAGAAAATTGAGAGAATCTACACACACACACACACACACACACACAATCAACAATCTGGAAAAGCTAAAAGAGTATACAAAAAGTAAAGGTCAAATATAAATAACTAAGGTTTTCCATTGTTTGAAATGTTCTTCTCCACTAAATATTCAAAAAGACTTTTATTCAGAATATACCAGAATTCAATGATTCTCTCAAAACAGTTAACATTCTTTTAAAAATGAAAACAATATGCTCATATTTGGAATTTCTCATAAAAAATATTAATAGTGATTTTTCAAAGACAAACATAAATGCCGTACACCTACTATCGAGGTTTGTCCTTGATTTCAAATTTACCAACAGCGTCCAGAATATCTGTCTTCCTTGTGGAAACCTGAGGCGCTGTGCTAATGTAGCCTCACATCAGCTCCTGCTGCTTTGCAGACTAACGGGGCCACCTCTCCACATCACGCAAGTACACATAGGCCTTCTTTGGAATCCAAGCGTGTAACCTTGTCACACAAAAGACTAATGTTCACTGTGAGGAAAAGCCACCCATTCCCGGCAGAGACCGAGCCAGACCATTCGGGCTGACATTTGCTCCTTCACTCGAAAGGAGTGAATGCGTGCCAGGACAACTCACCGGCCATGGCAGTGGTGAGAGGGACAAGATTCCCGGCCTCTGGCACTGCAAACAGACAAGAACCAGTACACAAATACCTGAGCCAGAAAGTTCCAGACTGGGATAAGTGTACAAAGAAAGTGAAATGGATTCATTTCACAGAGTGACAGGGTAGATTTAGAAAGCGTGGTGAGCAGAGGCCTTTCCGAGGAGGTGACTCTTGCCGCTCACTTTGGACCATAAATCGGAGCCCCTTGTGGGAAGGTGGGGGCCGATCTCCAGCCAGAAGAGGAGGGGTGCAGAGGGGACCCAGCGCGCATGCTGGAGGAACAAAGGGGCCAGTGTGGCTGGTACCCCATGCACGGAGGGGGTGAGAGAGTGGGAGGAGGCGTCTGGGAGGGGCTGTGGCCCTAGCTAGGACACCCATTCTCTCCCAAGAGGAGTGGGAAGCCAGCCAGGAACAGTCTGAAACAAGGGACTGGCACATGGGATCTGCTTAGGTTCCAAAAACCCTGTCCAAAAAGTGCAGGGTATCTTGAGTATGTTTGTAATATTGGAATACTTGTGCCAACGTGATGCATGACATTAAAAAACATAATTGTTAAGATCTGCAGGAGGTCTCAGTGTTCAGGAATGTTTTATCAATGGAGCTGTGGTTGCCCTGACAGTAATTTGAAGTGCTCAAAAAGATAGTCCATTAAATTTAAAATAATGTTTAAATAATTTGTTTAACAAGCAAAGTTCAAGTCAGATGAAGAGCTGGGGGACTGGAGGACGCTGGTGCAGCAAAGGTGAGCAGAGAGACAGACAGGCAGGAGGGAGCCTGGACCCAGGGGACTCAAGCTGCTGAGCCAGGCCACAGCCTGGAAGGAAGGCACCTCCGGCTGTGTGCTGTGCCGGTTGGGGTCGGTGGGGATGCAGGTGCAGATATAAAGGCCTTGCACGCCCTGACAGTCATCTGACGTTTGTCGTGGTGATGAAAAGCCTCCGCAGAGTTTTAGGCAGAGGAGTGACATGTTCAGATTCAAGGAGGCATAAGATCTTTGAGGGAAAGTATAAAGAAAGGAGAGCAGAGAGCTGGGGACTGAGCCTATATTTCTGTAGGGGATTTCAGAACAGAAGAAGAGTCAGCCAAGGATCATGAAGGATCATGAAAGCAGCATCCTGGAAACCAGAGATGACGTTTCAAGGAGACTGAGAAGTGGGAAAACCCACTGGCTTTGAGGATTACATGTTCCACCTGCAACTTCAGGGAATGGAGAGTCATGAAGACCAATGGTGAAGCCAGAGGGAAAATAACTTCCCAAATCACATGGTAAATTCATGGCAAACCTGGGATTTCGGCCCAGGGTCATGTTTCCCTCAGAGCAGGCTGACTGCTAGGTGTGTGCATGTGTGTGTGTGTGCACACATGCACACTCATGTGTCATGTGTGTTTTAACATAGATGATAACTTCATGCTGGTGTAGGCAGAAGGCAGCCAGTCCTTAAAGGCTCCGTGTCAGGGCTTCATCATGAGTGAAAGAACATTCTGCTTCCTCCATTTTATTTGTATCATCACTTCACTTTCCTCAATCTCTCCCATAGCTCTATTATTCCTCCTATTGTCTGGGTTCTTTTCCTCTTAACCAGGAACCAGCAACTTTTTTCTGTAAATATTTTAAATTTTGTAGGCCAAGAGGCAAAACCAATTATATAAGTATGTATATAATAAGAGGGGAACAGAATTTCCACATAGCTCTCATCGACGGAATTTAAAATATAATAATAATAACTGGGTGGTCTTTTTGTAATACAGGTCTACTAATGGAAAGAATAAAATTCTTTTTGCAGCGTTTACTTTTCACTTAACTGGAGTCCAAAGTTAGTGTTCTCAATCATCAAATCAGTAGCAAATATTCAACTGTCAAAATCATTCCTAGCTTGGACATCAAACAAAAAGAGGCACAGAGGTTGGGCTGGATTTGACCTGCAGGCTGTAGTCTGCTGACCCCTGTGCTAAGCAGTTACATCATTTGGTCACCCTCTGTGCTTTGAACCTGGTGGCTTTGCAGCAGGAACCAGAGAGAGGAATGTCTGGCTTCTGTGGCAGTGCCCATGGCCTATTTCCACTTCATGTCCAAATTTTCATTCTTTTTCTTCATTTTTCCCCCTCTTGTTCTTAATGGAAGCACTCTTTCTTGGTCTACAAAGTGTAGGCAGTTTAGGTTTAATGTCTAATGGGATGACTTCAGACTTTCAAAAGAGAAGATCCCTGTTTTTCAAAAATGAAGGTGGCTGACTGATGAAATGTCTTTAACAGGGCACACCTTTTAATTTCACAATTAGATATAAATCTCAACACGCAAATACATCCAAGGAAGAGAATACACTGGCTTAAGGTCCTTCACACTAGAGCAGAAATAAACATCTAAACATTTTTTAAGCTCAGGGTTTTGGAAGCAGAATTTACAGGTGCTGGGACCAGAAGAACTGCCAAGGAGCAGAGGAAAGGAAGGCAGGATGGGGACCTGCCAGCTTCGCATCCACTGTCATGTGGCAAACACAGATTCTGCTAAATACTGAGAAAACAGAAACGTTGAAACCAAGCCCCTGCCCTCTAGCATCTCACAATCTGCTTCAGTGCAGCCTCGGCATCATAACATTCAGCTTGGAAAGGACCTTAGAGATCATGAAATCCACATCTTTATTTCATAAATGAGAACACTGAGACTCAGAGAAGTTGACACTCATTTTCTTTGTAACTTTGGACATGCTATTTAATCTTTATGTTTTTGACTACTAGAGAAGATGTGGCCTTTCAGCATTTACGGGGAAAAAAAAGTGCAGTTCTTAAGAACTTTTAACTTCAGTTTGTGCTTACCCAGACAGTTTAAAGATGCATGGGCTCAGAAACGCATCTTTGAGTCAGACGTGCAGAGGGGATTTCCAGCACCACTGTGGAGACCAGCCAGGTCTCCAGTTGACTCACTTGGAGGATGTTGGCAATCCTGGGACCCAAAAGTGAGTTGATTGTATAAAGTCCCACGGTGAGAGCTCAAGACCTAGCCAAAGAAGAGCCAAGCCTTTCTGATTTTGCCAAACAACCAGGAGAGTGAAAAGAATAGGGCTTAGGAACCAGCTTCAGGCATGTTTGAGTTGCAGCTCCGCTTGCTCTGTAGGAGCGGCCCCATGCAATTCAGTTAGGCTCTCTAGATCCAGGTTCCTTTGTGCAAGGCAGGGGAATAATACCGACTTCACAATGGTGTGGCTGGGATTGAATGAGATCATGGGCTTAGAGTCTAGCGCAGAGGCTGGCACATCATAGGTACTCAATAAAATAGGATTATGCATTCCCAACATGCTGAGGTTCTTGTAGATTGATACTTACGGCCCAACTTTCTCACAGAAAAAAGATAGAGAGGGAAAGTTCAAGAAGTAGTTGAGACTGATGCCATTAGTATTTCCCTAGCGTACATATAGCCTTTCAAGGGTTCATGGAGTCCCCCCGGGCCCACGGGAGTGACAGAGATCAGCAATGGTCCAGGTCCTAGAAGGGACAACTCCAACATCCTCCCAGCCATCCCTGAGATAATCAAGCTCAGGGCACACACTTACCAGCTTCACTCAGATGCAACCTGGCAGTATCTCAACAACTCTGATCTGCATTGCTGGCTCTTGCGTGCTACCTCTGGGCTTCCTTGATACTAGAGCATAGGACATCCCAAAAAATCCCTGGACACCCCTACTCATGCCACCCAGTAGTGTGGAGAAGTTAACACCGTAGAACTGCCTTCATCCAGGATGGCTTGGCAGCCCGTGCTTAAATGCTCCTAACCCCTTTGATCCTCCCACAGGGACAGTTCTCAGACACCCATGCCAGGAAGCTTCTCAGAAGGTCATAGCACACTGAGCATGTGTCAGGGACACCTCCACAACACAACCTTGTGTCAGCTTTCCCTCCTTGCCATCCTCTGCTCCTGCTCCCTGAGGTAGCATTCCCAATTAGACTCCCTCTCTCTAGGGCTCTGTTTCAGAGGAATGAAGACTAAGTCACTGCATATTCCCGTGCTTACCTACAGTAAGAGGCTCGTGGAGTTGAAAGGAACACTGCAGAGAGCCCACTTCAAGGACAGAAATAAATGGCCGGAGGGCTGCCTCCTCCTCCCACTCCTGTGACAAAGGTCACTAACTGAATGAGATGCTGTTTTCCAATGAGCACAGACACGGCCCTGGAATCCTTTTCTACGCTGCTGCAGATGATCACCACCGGCTTATTAAAGCTAACGCTTGAGACAAAATTCATTTGCTACCGTGGGTCCAACAGACCGAGTTCAAGTCTCAAATAGTTATTAGCTATGTAGCCTCGAAACATCTTTCCTAGCTTTTCTAAACCTCAGTTTTCTCATCTATAAAACAGGGATAATAATCTCCCATTGTTATCAAGAATGTTTCATATTCTTAAAATTTATTTATTTATTTAATATTTAACAACATAATATACTAAAGCACCTAGCAAGACATTTGGCACATAGGAAATACTCAATAAACGTAATTCTGTTTTCCCTTTCTTTTATTTTAAAATGCAAGAAGCAGGCAAAAAGCAGACACAGTCTGCTGTAAATCTGGCAAGTTAGCCTTCAGCTTCAGAGTCTGTATCTGTAGAAAGGATATAATAATTCATACCTCATTCCTCACTGTATAGAGGATCAAATGGAATAACATACAAACCATACTACCATTTTTAATAGTAATATTAGGATTATTGTTGCCCTAGTAATTATTAGGATGATTAGATTTCAAAATTCTAAGGCCTATTGAGGCTCAGAGATCAATGTCACTAAGCTGGAAAAAGGCAAAGTCCTCAGTCGCTGCTCCTGCTAACAGACTGCCTCCCACCTGGGACACTGGACAATCCTGACCACTGTCTACAGGATGCCAAGCCCAAGGCAGGTTGTGTTGATGAACAATGGCTGCCCCAGAAGTCCTCCAAGCACCGTGGGGTCCTGCTGCACTGTGGGAAGAGGAAGGGAGAAGAAGGTAAGTAACTCTTAGGGTGGCCTTCCCTGCCTGGTCAGCTCTGAATTCGATGATGGAGGGAGAAACTGGCTACAGAAATCTGGATCTGTGGTAGCTCACTAGGATGAAAGATGCATTGTTCAATGTGGCAAACAAGTGATTACGTAAGAGTAGAAATATTACAGCTGATGGCACAGCTACAAGGGGGCGTGCATGATAAAATGCCAGAGGTCATCAATCTAATTTTTGAGTTAATAAATCCTCCCTCTAAACCAAAATCCAGTCCCTGAACAATTCTTCCCTCACTCTTCTCACTTTGAATGGATGGACTTGATGCGGTTTATCATTGCTTACATCTCCAAATATCCACGCTTCTTACACTATCTTGTAGAAATAAATTTCAATGTGTTCCCCTCTATGAACTGCCCAAGAAATGCACCAGAAATCAAAGGAATGGCCAGCAAGAAAGAACAGCAGTATGTCAAATTATAAGAACTAGCAAACAAAGAAAATGACAGAAAAATCACTTTTAAGAAAAAATATAATAAGAATATGGGATGTTAGACTGTAATGAAAATGGAAATTCAGGCCTGGAATGGATCTTAGAGCTCATGAAATACAACATTCTTTATTTTGTGGACAAGGACACTATGGCTCAGAGTTGTTAAACTATTTGCATTAATATAAAGTAACTAATTAGTGAGAAAGATATCACTGCTTGAAAGTCCAGAGATTGGAACCCCGGTTTCCAAACTTTTTTAATGTCCGTTGCATGCTATCCCAGCTACATATCATGGGTAACATTGGTCATTTTGGGAAAAAACATAAAAATTACAATAGGAGTTCACAAATTTATTTTCAGTTTTTTAAGCCCAAGAGAGAACCAATATTTCAGAGAATACTTTATATGATAATTTTTAGAACTGAAATGTGGAAATAAGATTTCTGAAGTCATAATTCATAATCAAAAATGCTTACATAAAAATAGAATCATGGTCCAATGGAACAGAATAGAGACCCAGAAATAAATCCATGCATATAGCATATATGATCAACTCATCTCTGACAACTGTGCCAAGAATACACACGAGGAAAGGAGAGTCTCTTCAATAAATGGTGTTGGTAAACCTGGATATCTACATTCAAAAGAATGAAATTAAACCCTCATCTTACACCATACACAAAAATCAACTTAAAATGGATTAAAGACTCAAACATAAGGCCTGAAACTGTAAAACGCCAAGAAGAAAACATAGAGGAAAAACTCCTTGACATTGGTCTTGGCAATGATTTTTCGGATATGACACCAAAAGCACAAGCAACAAAAGCAAAAATAAACAAGTGAGACTACATCAAACCAAAAAGCTTCTGCACAACAAAAGGAAACAATCCACAAAATGAAAAGTCCTATGGAATGGGAGAAAATATTTGCAAAACATACATCTGATATGGGGTTAATATCTAAAATATATAAGGAACTCATACAACTCAATAGCAAAAAACAAATAACCCAACTAAAAAATGGTCAAAGGACTTTAATAATTACATAAAAACAAAAAATGGCCAACAGGTATATGAAACGGTACTCAACCTCACCAATCAACTGGGAAATGCAAATGAAAACTAAAATGACAGGTCACCTCACACCTGTTAGGATAGCTATTATCAAAAGACAAGAGATAACAAGTATTGGTGAGGGTGTGGAGAAAAGGGAACTCTTGCACACTGTTGGTGGGAATGTAAGTTGGTACAAACATGTAAAACATACTGGATGCTCCTCAAAAAATTAAAAATAGAACTACCATATGATCCAGCAATCATACCCAAAAGAAATGAAATTAGTATCTTGAAAAGATATTTGTACTCCAATGTTCATTGCAACATTGTTCACAATAGACAAGATACAGAAACAACCTAAGTGTCCATCAATGGATGAATGGATGAACACATTACAATAGAATATTATTCAGCCTTTATCAAAAAGGAAGGAAATATGGCCATTTGCAACAACATGAATGAACTTGGAGGACATTATGCTAAGTGAATTAAGCCAGATAGAAAAAGACAAATATTGCACAGTATCATTTATATGTGGAATCTAAAAAAGTTGAACTTAAAGAAACAGAGAATAGAATGGTGGTTGCCAGGGGCTGGGGCTGGGGGAAATGGAGAGATGCTAGTCAAAGGGTACAAACTTTCAGTTATAAGATGAATAAGTTCTAAAGATCACCTGTGCAGCTTGGTAGCTATAGTTAATAATAATGCATTGTATCCTTGAAATTTGCTAAGAGAGTAGATCCTAAATAGTCTCACTAGAAAAAAAAATTTTAACTATGTGAGGTGATGTATATGTTAATTATCTTGGTTGTGGGAATCATTACACAAGGTATACTTATATCAAAACACCAAGTTGAACACCTTAAATATATAAATTTTTTTCTCAATCTCACCTTAATAAAGCTAGGGGGTGGTTAATGCCTTAAAATGAACACTCGTTTTCTCAAAGGGATTGACAATATTAAAAAATATGTATGTGTAAGTACAGATTTGTCACTAGGGTAGAAAAAACCTGAAATTATCAAACTAGAAAAGAGTTTAATCAGATCCCAGAAGGGCAGACACAGTCTTTGGGCAGAAAATATGCCTGCTCTCCACTGACCACCTAAAGCCCTACTTAGTGACATGTGTTTTACACCAGAATGCACATAAACCAGAATATATTTAGGAGTTGGTCTATTTCTAGTCATACAAGTTTTGTTTCCTAAATAAGACTTCAGATTACCATTTGGGTTTGTTCCCCAAAATTTCAGCACTCCATATGGTTGAAGATGTAGTCCCATCTTCTTAACAAGACCTTGTGTGAACTGTGTACAGTACTCTCTTCAAACCGTTCACTCCTATGCATATTCCATGGTGAGCAGAAATGCAGGGTTTTTGAGGGAGGCAGGAAATGAGAAAGACAAGTGTGTTCCAAAGTTGAGATTCTGAACTGTCTTCCAAATTTTCAAATGTGAAAATTTCTTTAGTTTGCTAAAACTGTTATAAATGATAGCACGTAGCATACACATTCAGCTTATGGAATGTCACACGGTATGGTAATTATCTTAATTAGAGTTCAAAACTTACTATAGTAGTTATTTTATTTTAGTGTACTAATAGTAATGTTATAGTTGTGATTTTATCTTATCTTAAACATTATTTGTAAAGCTGCATGGACTCTTTTAAGTCTAAAACAGTCATTGGAGATGTATTAAAATTATTTTTGACATGATGTGAGAATAAACCTATCATTCATGAGTGATGATATGATTCTCTCTTCTGACTTGTTTTCAGTTATAGGTTTAATGGTCAATATTATTTTACTTACATTAAACAAACAACTAGCCCCCCAAAATTCTACAATTTCTGTAATCCTGATAATTTACATCCAAGGAAATAGAGACAACAAATTATCAATACCTGCGTGGAATTAGTTGGGGAAAATAAAATACAAGTAGGTAAGAAAATAGGTTACTTCACTGTTTTCACAATGCATTTGCAACATTGGTTAAATAATGCAAGGACCTGGGCCTACCAGCTGTTGCTACAGCACAAATCTACACAGTATTAAAGGCAGATATTTTAATACCTCATATCCTTCTTGAGAAGAAACCATTTTTCATGGTCATTATTCACATAAAAGTTCAAATCCCTCCAATCAGCTTTTAGATAACTTTTATTCATTAATCTTATGAACAAAATTAACTAAAATGTCCTCCTCCACAGCATTTTTCCTTCCCAAATAGCTTCTCTACATATTTCATTATTTATTGCTATAACTATTAGTGAATAAAATGTTTTCCAGTTGTTTCTAATTAGTAGATGGAGATAGATCGATAGACACACATAAACAATGCACAAAAAATCTAAAACTGAGGAGGTGAATAAAGAGCTATTATTTATGTAATGAATGTAAAATAATTATACAATTATTTTATAATTTGCTCTTTTGTTGCATTTGCAGTATTTAGTTTATCAAAAATGATTTTTTCACCTTTTAAGTAGTAATTTACCAAGAGAGGCTACTTTTAAAGTCACATTTAACTTAATGATTGGTCTACAATCAACATGAGTTATTCACATATAATGAGAGAGAGGGAGAAAGAGAGAGAGAAATCATTCACTGAGAGAGCTTTCTGTGTACTTGAAAATGTACTATGCACTTCACATGTACTATTTCATTTACTCCTCATATCAAAACTATAAAGTAGTTCTTATTGCCTTCAATCTACTTATGAAAAAATTGAGGCCCAGACCAGTTAAGTAATTTATCTAAGATTATGTGTTAGCAAGTGGCTAAGCTTGAATTCAAAAGTTTTTCTAATTTTAGGCATAACCAAATGTTTGACTTAACCAAGAAAGAACCAAACAAAACCGCAAGAAACCAAAACAAACAAAGCAAAGCCCTCAATAAAAGAATCACCCATAGTAGTAATATTCATCAGGTGTGAGCCAGGTGGGATGGGGGAGAAGGGGGCAGCTATATTCACACCTATTGGGTGTGCTGAACACAATCTTGGTGATGGACATGATTGTAGCTTTGACTTGGATGGGGCAAAGGCAATATATGTAACCTAAATATTTGTACCCCTGTAATATGCTGAAATAAAAAATACAATAATTAAAAAAAAAAAAAAAAGAATCACCCACCTTTGACAAGTTCTGATTCCTGGTGGATTTTCCAAAATAAATTGCAAACTATATGAGATTGGTTGCACAGGATTATTATCTATATACCAGTTTTTTATAGATCACCCCATCATACATCTCTGCAACAAATATTACGAGTATCAAAATTTAAAAAAATTTTTTAGTGCTTGTGACCATTGTACTCTGTTAAAAGTGTTCTTCTGGGCTAAATCATCATGAAATTATACAATCATTAGTTGCACACAATTGAGCAAAACAAAAAAAAAATGCACTACTTATTTTGATAGTAGTAAAACCTTAAAAGTAAAGTTTATTGGAATGCAATCCCTTAAAGAGACCTATGGGAGAGGATGGTGTGTGCCTTGATTTAAAAAGTTGTGACAAACAAAAATATTTGAATATTCACTTTTTTCTCCCAGCCAAGAGATTTTTACACCTTGAGATAATGGTAAGATTCAGTGAGAGTTAGAAGATTGTGAAAGATGAAGTAGGAAAGACTCTTGGCACCCAAGCACGTTCTTGGGCTACCAATGTTACAAAAAAAGCTAATAAAGTCTGTAAGAGCTGAGAGCCCAGAACCTGATTACTTGAACACTATCCTCTGAACGTCGTCCCAGTGCTGCACAAACCCCATTTTATATTCCATCTTTTTCTAAAGATTTTTTAATCCATCCTAGGTCTCCTTTCCCCATTACATTTTAATTATTCAACATTTCATAAAAACAACATATTAACACTCAAACGTACTCCATCTATTATACTTCACAGCAATGTCATCTGCTGCTACCTGGTTCAGCACCCACACTTTCTATAGTTGTAGACTTCTCTTCTGCTCCTCCAAGACAAATTGATCTGCTTTCCCCTCCCCCAAATGTAACCTGCACATCCCCATCTCGATGCCCTGGCCCACGCCTCCACCTTCATGACCCCAACCCCAGCTGAGCACTCACAGGAAAGCCCTGTTCTCCTTGAAAATTGAGATCCAGCTCATCCTCCAAACACTAGGTGAAGTCCCACTACCTTCCCCAAGTCTTCCCAAAACACAGTGGATCAACAGTACTTGCTCCTTCCTTTCTGAAATCCAGCAAGTTCCAACGTTCTCATCATTCCTCTTTCCCCCATCTTTATTGTGTAGTATTCTCAATTACATTAGTGTGTGTGCGTGTGAATGAAAGTCCTCCCTTTTCACCACAATGCATCCTTACAAGCCATATTGGGAAGCAGACTATCATCACGTCCATTCATGTTTTCCACCTAGCGCCATGCAATACTCTGATACCAGGCAGGGGTAGGCACATCATACATAAATGAGACCAGAAGGGTACCATGAAACCAAAAAATATAACGCCTCAATCTGAAAAATAATTTGGAAAAACAAGAAACTATTTTTTTTTTAAGGCATAGAGTTTTAGAGTTGAAATGGATCCTAGACCTCCAGTACTAGTCCCTCATCTTAGGGGCTAGTACTAAGAGAGGATGAGGAACTTGCCTAATTTCAGAGCTGAGATATGGTGGGAACGGAACTCGAGTGCAGCTCTGCTGACTGGCAGACCAAAGCTCTTTCCAGTATATTCCACTGCTCTGCTATAAATTCCCTATTAAAAGGGGCATACTTTACACACTGATTATTTAAGGACACTTAATTTGCAATAAAGTATTCATCTACCATAAAGAATAAAACTATTGAACCATAAATCTAAAACCAATATACTCACCATAATAAACATAAACAATAACACAAATACAGGCCCCATGGTGAGCTCCTTGAGAGTGGCAGCCACTGCTCGGGGCTCGCATGGTGGCTGCACACCAGAGTCACGCACGCTGGGGGGATGGACCCACAGTTGACATCAGCCTCCTCAGGTTCCACACATGGCTGGTTGCTAGAGTTATAAAAGCTATCCAGGGGAAATCTGAACACCTTTTCCTTCCCCCATAAATATCCCAGTAGCCTGCAGAGATAATCCAAACATTAACTGATCACTTAGGTCAAAGGTTATTTTGCAGCATCTAAATAATTTGAAGCTGTCACTAAAGAGCTCAGTTGAGAGGGTTTAGAACTATGGTTCACAACCCAGGCTGAACATATGGGGAGTTCTGAAAACAATGTCCTCCATCTTCACCATTTGGATGGGAATCTCAGGATGGGGATAAGGGCATCATTTCTTTAAAAAATGTATACACTTTAATCATAATTCTGAAACATTGTAGGAGTTGAGAAACATTTGATTGGAGACTAGATGTTTTGTCAGTAAGGTACCCACCTCTTTTTTCTTTGTATTTTTTCCCCAAATTGACAGAATTCTTTCAGCTTCAAGTAACAGAAACTCAACCTATGCTACCTCAGGCACAAGGGGAATGTGCGCACATAACTAACGCCAGGAGTGGAACTGGCCGCAGGTGTGGCCGGAGCCAGGGCTGATGCCTGCGGGAACCTTTGGATACTCCCGCCTCTTCTGAGCCCCTTTGCCACCGGTGTCCTCTTATGCCCGTTTCCCAGCTTCAATTCCATGGCCAATCATCATTCTCTCGTCCTGGCTCTCTCCTTCCACTGTCTTGTCCCTCTCATTCTCCATGGAGCTCAAGGACAAAACCATAACTCCATCAACGTGACGCTCTGCCTTCTCCACACAGCCTGTGCAGCTGAACCCGGATGGAGAAAAATACACAATCCTGCAGACAGTTCTCACTTAAAATGAATGGCCACAAACCTGGGTGACCCTGAATCCTGTCCAACAATCATAACACATTTCCCTACTCCACTCACTAATCGACATTCCTGGGCAACTAATTCACAGGTTCCCATTTTTTCTCAAACCACTAAGACCTAATCCCCCATATTCACTCTCATCAGATGACCTTGCTTCCTACTTTATAAGAAAATCGAAGCAATTTGAAGAGAACTTTCACAGACCCTCCGCACCACAGTCATTCACTGACCAGCACTGTGTGCCTTTACCACCCCGTTCAAGGAAGGAATAATCCATGCTTCTGTCTAAACTGAACTCCCCTCTCACACACAAGACACCATCTGTGAAGGTTATTTTTATGTATCAACTTGGTTGGGCCACACAGCCCAGATATTTGGTCCAACATTAGTCTGGATGTTTCTACAAGGGTGTTTTGGATGAAATTAACTTTTAAATCAGTAGACTTTGAGTAAAGCAGATTGCTCTCTGGGATGTGAGTCAGCCTCATACAACAGTTGAAGGCCTGAATTTCCTCTCATGAATGCAAGACATTCTTTCAAGAAATTCTGATGTCTCTCATCTATATCATTATTTTCTTTCTCTAGGATCATTCCCACTGGCTTTCATGTTGCCATCATATATAAGTATGTACACACATATGTACACATACATATATATGCCTTGCCCTCGCTTACACATCTCCACCAGCTACTGCCCCATTCCTCTGTTCCCCTCTCCAGCAAAACTTGAAAGATTTATCTGTAGTTATTATCTTCAATTTCACTCCTCCCATTTTCTACTAAGCCTCCTCCATGCAGGCTTTTACCTCTCCCTCTCCACGGAACTTCTCTTGTTCAGGTCACCAAGGATCGCCATCTTGCTAAGCCCTCAGCTTACTTGACCTATCAGCAGGATTTGCCATAGTTCATCAGTCCTTCTTCCTTGATACGTTTTCTTCACTTGGATACCACACTCTCAAGGTTTTCCTCCTACTTCCCTGGCTGTCCCTTTTCAGCCTCTTTTGTCTGACTTCTGAATGTGGGAGTGCCCAAGGCTCGATCCTTGGTCCTCTGTACTTTCACATCTATACTACCTGCCTCCCTTAGTCTCATCTGCTCTCATTGCCTTAATTCTCTACACATGGCCACTGACCCACAAACTTGTGTCTCCAATCCAGACCTCGTGCCTGAACTTGAGACCCAAATATCTAACTGCCCTCATGACATTTCCATTTAGCTGTCAATCAGAAATGTCAAATTCGACATGACCGAAAGTGAGTCATTGATCTGATCTTCGCTCTCAGACATGCCCAGTCGCAGTCCTCAATATCAGCTCATAGCAGCCCCAATCTCCAGTCATTCAGGCCACAGACCTTAGTCTTATTTAACTTCTCTCTTTCAGGAAATCCTGTTGGTTCTGCCTGAGGGGAAAATGCAGGTTCCCTACCACATAACAGAAACACTGTGCTAACCTGGAGCGTTTGGCAAAATTGTTACAAAGTAGACTAAGCAGACATCAAGGTAACTATGGGTGGGCCGAGTTGGGGGGCCGGAGGTGCCCCAGCACTTTTTTGCTCTGAAACAACTGGCTCAAACCAACCCTGACTGCTTTAGAGGTGCTTTGGTTATCCTATAGTGTCCTTTAGCAAATGTAATACTAAAATCCCCACCTAAAGAGAATTGTAACATCATTAACAACATGGATTGCGTGCCAGCCTAAGATGATGGTACTACATCTGCATGATTTGTTTCACTGTGAACAAGTATGCAACAATTCTATGTTACTCATTGGGAACAGATTTAAGGCAACACTACAGGGTGGGCAGATGTGGATTTTACATGCAAGAAAGCTCCTATGGAAGAAATTCCTATGCTGCCCAGAGGCAAGCACCCTTGTAAGTAACCTCTAATAAACTCATCTAACTCGCCAAGCTGGATGTGTCTCAGTCATTCTTTGGTCTCTTGGCTCCCTCTCAGTTTGGGGGGTGGTTTTTCTATTCTGTCCCAGGATATTCCTGAAACACTGTCTTCAAAATGTATTCATATTCTGACCACTTCTCACCACTTCCACTGCTCACAGCACATCTGACTGGAGTCACCATTACTTCTTAACTTTACTGGTGTCTGGCTCCCACCCAGCCTACTACACAGCAGCCACAGTGATAGTTTCAGAACAAAAATCAGATCATCTGACTGCTCTATTTCTGCTCCTCCAGTGGCTCCCCATTTCACTGGAATAAAGGCCAAAACCCACAATGGTCCACAAGGCCCTTCAGAATCTGACCCCTTGTTACTTTTCTTATCTGATTTTCAACAACTTTCCACATCCCTCACTTCACTCCCACAACACTGGCCTTAGGAACTTCAGGCATCCTCTTCTCTACACACCTTACTGTCCTCCAACTGAAATGCTCTTTCCACTGATATCCTGTCTTCTCCTTTTCACTTCCCTTAATTCCTTGCTCAAATATCACCTTCTCAATGAGAGGTAACCTTACCGCCCTATATAAAATTATTACCAGTACCACTTTTTAAACTCCAGATCTCTCTTATCCTGCTTTACTTTTCCACAGCACATATCACTGCTAATATGATATATAATGTACTTATTATGTTTTAAATCATAATACTATCTGCTTAGTCATAGTCATGGTAGATCTTTTTTTTGATCTGCTGAATTCAGTTTGCTAAAATTCTATTGAGGATTTTTTCATCTATATTCATAAGGAATATTGGTCTTGGTCTCTAGCTTTCTTTTCTTTCTTTCTTTCTTTTTTTTTTTTTTTTTTTTTGGTTTTGTGTCCTTTCCTGGGTTTGGTATCAAGGTGATACTGGCTTCACAGAATGAGTTGGGGAGAATTCTTTCCTTCTCGATGCTATGAAATAATTTTTGCAGTATGGTTACCAATTCTCATTTGTAAATCTGATAAAATTCGGTGGTGAAACCATCTGGTCCAGGACATTTTTTTGTTAAAAGATTTTTTATTGCTGCTTCAATTTTTTTGCTCATAACTGGTCTGTTCAGGAGTTCTACTTCTTCCTCATTGAGCCTTGGGAGATTATGTATTTCCAGGAATTTGTCCATTTCCTCAATGTTTTTGAGTTTGTGAGCATAGTGATTTTTATAGTATTCACAGATGATTTTTGTATTTCTGTGGTATCAGTTCTAATATCTCCTTTTAAGTGGGCTTTATCCCAGAGATGTAAACATGGTTCAACATACATAAATCCATAAATGTGATTCACCACATAAACAGAAGCAAAAACAAAGATCATATGAACATCTCAATAGACGCAGAAAAAGCATTGAATAAAATTCACCACGCTTTTGATAAAAACTCTTAACAAAAATAGACATAGATGCAACACATCTCAAAATTATAAAAGCTATATATGACAAACCCATAGCCAACATCATACTGAATGGGGAAAAGTTGAAGGCAATCCCACTCAGAACTGGAACAATGCCCACTATCACCATGTCTATTCAAAATAGTGTTGTAAGTGCTAGCCAGAGCACCCAGGCAAGAGAAGGAAATTAAGGGTATCCAAATGGGGAAAGAGGAGGAAAAACTATCACTTTTTTCTGATGATATGATATTGTATCTAGAAAACTCCAAAGATTCCACAAGAGACTCCTGGAATTGATAAATAAATTCAGCAAAGTCTCAGGCTACAAAACCAATGTACACAAATCAGTAGCATTCCTATAACCAGCAACAGTCAAGCTGAGAATCAAATCAAAGACTCAATTCCTTTCACAACAGCTACAAAGAAAATAAAATACCAAGGAATATATTTAACCAAAGAGGTGAAGATCTCTACAAAGAGAACAATGAATCACTGAGGAAAAAAAATTGCAGATGATGTAAACAAATGGAAAAACATATCATGCTCATGGATTGGCAAAATCAACATTGTTAAAATGTCCATACTACTCAAAGTGATTTACAGATTCAATGCAATCCCTCTCAAAAGACCAATGTCATTTTTTAGTGACATAGAAAAAATAATTCTATGATTCATTTGGAACCAGAAAAGAACCCAAATAGCCAAAGCAACCTTAAGCAAAGGAACAAATATGGAGGCATCACTTTAACAGATTTTAAGCTATACTACAAGGCTACAGTAACCAAAACAACATGGTACTGGCACAAAAATAGAGACATAAACCAATGGAACAGAACAGAGAACCCAGATATAAAACCATCCACATATTGCCATCTAATCTTTGACAAAGCATACAACAATATACACTGGGGGAAAGAATCCCTATTCAATAAATGGTTCTGGGGAAACTGGATAGCCACAGGTAGAAGATTGAAACAGGATTGATATCTCTCACCACTTACAAAAATTAATTCAAGATGGATAACAGACTTAAATACAAGACATGAAACTTAAAGAATTATAGAAGAAAATGTTGGAAAAACTCTTCTCGATATTGGCTTAGACCAAGAACTTATGAAGAAGACCCCAATGGCAATCACAGCAACAACAAAAATAAATAAGTGTGACTTGATTAAAATGCTTCTCCACAGCTGAGGAAACAATCAACAGAGCAAACAGACAACCTACAGAATGGGAGAAAATATTCACAAACCATACATCCAATAAAGGGCTAAAACTAGAATCCACAAAGAACTCAAGCAAATCAGCAAGAAAAAAATCTAACAACCCCACTAAAAAATGGGCAAAAGATATGAACAGAAGCTTTTCAAAAGAGGATAGACTAATGGCCAATGAACATATGAAAAAATGCTCAACATGATTAATCATCAGAGAAATCCAAATCAAAACCACAATGAGATATCATCTAACTCAAGTGAGAATGGCTTTTGTTAAAAAAAAAAAAAAGTCCCCAAACAATAGATGCTTGCATGGATGCAGAGAGAAAGGAACAATTACACACTGTTGGTGGGACTTCAAACTAGTGTAACCTCTATGGAAAATAGTATGGAGAGTCTTCTAAGAGCTAAAAGTAGACATCAGCAATCCCACTATGGGGTATTTACCCAAAGAAGAAAGAAGTCATTTTATCAAAAAGACACTTGCACTAGAATGTTTATTGCAGCACAATTCACAATTGCAAAGAAGTGGAATCAACCTAAATGTCCAGTGATTCATAAGTGGATTAATAAAATGTTGTATACATACACCATGGAGTACTACTCAGCCATAAAAAATGAATTAATACCTTTTCCAACAATCTGGATGGAACTGGAGACCATTCTCCTAAGTGAAGTATTGCAAGAATGGAAAAACAAACATCACATGTACTCATATTAAATTGGAACTATCACCACTCATGTGCACAGATGGAAGTAAAATTTAAGGGAAATCATGCAGGTGGGAGAGGGGAGGAGGCACTGACTGAAATCAGACCTAATGAGTACAATGTACATTTTCTGGGTGATGGGCACACTTAGACTCCAGCAGTACAAAAGCAATCCATGTAACCAAAACATTTGTACCCCTGTAATATTCTGAAATAAAAAAAAAGAACACAGGTAGACACAGTATCCGTCCAAGTCCACAGAGAGACTTAAGCCTTTTTAGCAAATTAATGAAGCATCCTTAATTTATGCTTCTAGCTAAATAACTGTCTGCATGTGCATTGATTATAGAATGTAAAATATACTTAAATAAAAATATTTAAAATCATAAAAAAATCAATTACCATCTGCTTGTAATATGAACTCCATAAGTGAAGTAGTTTTTTTTAAATAAACAATTTAATTCTCTGGTATTTCCCAGGCATCTAAAACAATGCCTGATACATATTTGAAACTCAATAAATGTTTATTGAATGAATGAATAAGGATGAATAAGGGTGATTTTCAGCTATCCTCTGTGTTGTTGTTGTTGTTGTTGTTTTTAACAATTATCAGCTTTAATTTCTCCTAATACAGACTTCCTTCTCTCAAGATGGGGCAAATGGCTGCTTGCCATTTCCAGGCTCACATCTTTACAACTTCAAAACCTTAGATAAGTAGGATTTTCCCTATAAATTGCAGTTTGGAAAAATCCAAAGTAAAAGACTCTTAGGTCACATGCCCACCCTTCAGCCTTCTGTTGTCCACGTATACAATTGCCAAAGGTAAATACTACAACAGGGTATCTCATAGACACTGCACATTCAAAATGTTCAATAAAGTAAGCTCATCCTCTTAGCCCCAAACCTAATCTTCCTAAACAATGTCTACCTTGTTGAATGACCCAGTATCTTAGTCAGTTTTCTGTTGGTATAAAAGAATATCACAGACTGGATAATTTATGAAGAAAAGAAGTCTGTTAAGCTCACAGTTCTGGAGGTTGGCGAGTCCAAGAGCATGGTGTCAAGATCTGGTGATAACCTTCTTGCTGTGTCATAACATGGCTGAGGACATCACATGACAAGAGGGCAAGAACAAGAGAGCCAGAGAGAGCTCACTTTTATAACATAGTCACTCCTGTGATAGTGGCATTAGTCCATTCATGAGGCCAGAGCACCTCATTAATTCATTAATCCATTCATGAGAGCAGGGCCAACATTAATCCATTCACAATGACAGAAGAATTAAGTTTCCAACACATGAGCTTTCAGAGAACACATCCAAACCATAACACCTAGTCACATTCACTCAGATCAGAAGCCTAATTCATTCTTACATCTTCCCTCTCTCCTTCCTTCCTCCCACATCCAATCCAATGCCACATTTAGTAATTCCTACTCCTAAAAATTTCTCCAATCTAGCCCCATTATCAACAATTGTTTTTCTGTGGCTTATCCCTATGCTGATATCTTAGCACAGTGTGTGATGAAATTGCTGGATTATTTATACATCTCTATAGATTTTGGGTTCCTTGAGAACAGAAACTGGCTTTCATATCTGTATAACCAATAGCTAACATAACATGCATATGATAGGTAGCCAATAAATATTTGTTGACTTGACCTGAAAGGAAGACATATAAGTGAAGGCTAATGGATTTGAGAGATGGAAATTAGGGTGGAACAGTCCCTTTCTTTTGCTTTTGCGATTGTTGGAAAAGTCATGTTGATAGTATCAGTTGACACCAGTAGCCTCCACTCTCCTTCCAGTGTAAGTCACAATCTTATGGGCTCATATGAAAGAAACTAAGTGTGAAAACACTGACAAATATAGGTGTTAAGCAATCTTGAATTAATAGAGCATGGAAGTGTGAACATTGGAAAATTGGGACCTATTTATACATGTCTTCCTAACTCAGCTATAACCTTGTTAGTGGCAGAAATTGGAACTTATTCCACTTTCTACTTGCCTCAGGGTTTTCCATATTGTAGGAGTTCAATAAGTATTTACTGAATAGTGCATATCTGTTTTCCTTTAAGGGTCTGGGCAATGAAACTTTGCCAAAATCATCCATCTGCCTCCAAAACTTCTTCTATCCTCAGAGGTAAAATAACTTCTGGGAAGTCTCACCTCAAATAAGTAGGGGAATTAGTAATCAAACCTCTCCTTATCTCTCTGATTCTAAAGCCCTTGCTCTTAATCACTCTGCCATATTCTAAACAAGTGTAAATATGGATAGTCCAATCCCTCACCATCTCTGTTTTCTTTTTGTAACAAGAGTTTCCTCCAATTTGTTTTTATAAGTGGCCTTCTTGTCTCTGAATTGAGTTCCTATCCCATCTGAGTTTTTGTCTCTGATTTAGAGTTAAATATCCAAGTCCAAATATCTTTAGCCACTCCCATAAAAAAAAAAAAAAAAAAAAAAAAAAAAAAAAAAACCACTTCCTCTAGTGCTTGGAAACAGCATTATTCTGGGTCTTCAGAAATGAGATGTTTCTCATGGCCCTGAACTCCCTCTGGGATTCAGGGTCTTGTGATCCTGATATGTTAGGTTCTGAAATTGCTCTTGTTATTTATATTTAACAAGTGGCCTAAGAGGAAGTTCCAATAACCAGCTCAGCCCTGACTTATGCAGTCATGAATCCTATTCCTTATAGTAAGCTGTATGTCAGATTTCTCAGCATTTTGTAAACCAATAACAACTATAAGGAAAATTGTCTGCAGGCTTTGGTTTCCATCTAATGATGATCATTGGTTCTATTTAAGGACGGTACTTTTCTTCATTACTAATGTATTACTCGTTGATGACCTACAGTGTGCCAGACATGTTTCTAGGTGCTAAGAACACTAAAATGAATAAAAAGCAGACCCTGATTCCTATACAAGCTGCTGACACACTGGCTGGGGGGAGGGGGCACGATATATACTAACTGATAATTTTACTATATTGTGACGTGAATTTTGAGGTGCTAGGAGAAGAGACAGTGAACTTTGCTTGGGAGAGAGCTAGGAAAATTCCAAAGGGGATGGAGCATTTATTCTGGGTTTTAAAGGGCAGAAAGATTGGTATTGCAATGGGGTTAGAAAAAGGCATGGTGTGTTTGAGGACAGGTCCATTCCATATAGCTGAAACATATGGGGTTGGGGGAGTCAACTTGAGCACGGTAATGACCTTGTAGAATCCTATCATTGTAAAGTGGTTATCTAGTCCCGTTTCCTCATTTATAGATGAGAAAATTGAGGCTCAGAGAAAGTTGATGGCAAATGTTATCGTGACATTTCCTCTGCTGTGGCAAATCCATTATTGCTTATTTCATAAATATCATGATCCTAATTTTTCTCTTTCAATATGGAGAAGTATTCTTAGTTGTTTTCTTGACCTGGCTGTAACTATAACATTCCAATGAAGGCTTGGAAACAGCCTTACTGCCATGGATTCTTCTTTATTTGATCTTACCAATGCTTTGGAGACCCTGAAAAAAGTATGCTGTGGATGTAGCCAAAATGACTTTTCTAAAGTCATTCTGTGATAGAAACAGTATCTTTGCATGTTTCTTGTTTTTCCTTTTACTGATACTCATCTGTTCTAAGGAGGGAGGTGGATTTGCAAATAAATCTATGCATATCCTAAATTCAGTTAAAAACTTTGTTTGAAGTTGTTGACAAACAAAGAACAACCAATTTTTTTAGAATTAAATAATCTAGCATTATTATAAATTTGTTATACAGGTCATGAGATGTCCTACAGATTTGAACAACATCCTAAAATACTTATAAGCCCTCTCACCCTATCATATCAATGTAGAGCTTAAGACTCTTCAATCATGTGTTCCGTTTTATAAGGAAACAATAAACACAAAACGAGGAGAGGCATTAATATGATGTACTACAGCCAGTGATAGGGTTCAGGACATACCTGCCCAAAGTATGGTACCTTGGCATTTGAGAAAACAGCAGAAACAGGAAGGTCTCTCTCACCTTCCCCTCACACTTTCTCCCCTGAAGCACATCTTAAGACCTAGCTGGCCTTCCTCTAAAGTTGGTCATAAGACTTTCATTCCAGAGGAACCCTCCCTGTACGCAGAGGAAAGGACATTCTTATCCTCAAAGACACAGAGATACCAAGAAGAACCTGAGTGGGACTTGCTAAGTGCCCCCCAGTTTGTGGCCATTAGATTATGCCCCCTTGGTTCAATAATACCTCTGTACAATTCTTCTGTACACTCTTCATCACACTTACTATAAAAATGTATAGAATTTCCCATTCCTTTGGGTCTTCATTTCTGAAGGCTCCCATGTCACATAAAACTTATACTAAATACATATGTGTGCTTTTCTATTGCTAATTTATCTTCTGTTACTGGGGTCTCATCCATGAATTTAGCAATAAGTGGGGTAAGAAATCTTTTCTATTATAGATCTCTCCTATAAAAACTAAGCCCAGGTAGGGTCATGTTGCTAAAAAAAAGAAAGACAATCATGAGCAGTGATTAAATACAAAAAAGGATGAATAATCACAATTAGCAAAGACATGAAAAGTAAGATTGGATCTTTGGCATATAACATGGGCACTATTTACAGAGCTGCTGCCCAGAAATTTCGCAGCAGCAACACTTACTCTATTTTACGTGATAGTTTATCCCTCTAGTAAAAAATATACTAGCTAGGAAATTAACTATTTAACTCCCCTCCCCATTTCTGTTTAATTAAGTAGTTGAAAACAATACTCAATGTGGCACAAAGAAACACAAGCCTACTTGAGACCTAAAATAAATAAAATCTGAGCAGTACAATCAGGCATGTCATGGGACACTTGCAAACCCTTTATTATGACTACTTATTGATGAGGAAGAAACAGCCCGAATCACATTGGTATTACAACTTTATTCCACAGCCCCTAAGAATGTTGTAGAATCTGATCTTCTACAGCTCTCTTTATTGATTAAATAATGTCCCACCCATGGAATAAGTTAGAAAAACTGTGGGGTGGCCATGTTACCTATGACCCAAAGACTCCATCCCCCTGCAGCAGGTTTCATCTCCAAGGTCTCTTCTTTTGAAAACTTACAGAGCCAAACTGTACGGTAATTCTAGAGATTAAAATAAGAGGGGCAAGTTCCATAAGTGGATATGGAGAATTTCAATATAGAAAGAAAACACTGTTTTGAATAAATTTCTATAGAAAAATAAAATTTTCAAAGACTTTATTTTTGGATTCTTTCTCTTAAAAAGGAAGAGTCATTTTGACTTTAAAATATGTCCTCTTTTTTAAATTGTGGATATTATGCCATGCACTATTGCCTGCAAATACACCAGTATCGCAAATGCTTCGGTCAAAAGTCTTTACCCTTCTTCAGTTAACTGGTGATTTCATATGTTCTAGAAATATTTTTATCTTTTGGCATGATGCTATACACCATATGGTACAACACACTGAGAAGCAAAAAGGGTAGAACTAGTTTAAAATATATACACACATATATTTATACATATGTGTGTACATATGTATATGTATATATACATACACATACACATACATGCACATACACTGCATGTATAGTGAAAGAAGCTGTATGTATGACTGCAGAGAAATACGAAAACAAAGTTACACATTCTGTATACAGCGCTGAGATTCTTTGCCCATGTCATTGAAAAAGGTCATTCAAAATCCAAAGCAAGATTAAAAGTTCACTCTAGACCTGAAAGCATTCAAGAGATATATCAGGAACCACTACGCTTTGCTACAGCAAGTAATATTTGAACTGTCTGTAACACTTGCTCATTCAATATTTAATGCTGCTTTGCTAAGTGCAATCGTAACTGCAGTGGTGACACATGCAACAGCTTGCATAATCCATTTAGGAACAATTGTTAAGATGAGAAACATACTAAACCGTCTTTAATTAATTCCCAGAGAGTGAAAGTATCTTTCCCCTTTGATTTCAGGTTCCTTCAACACGGTTTTTCCGAAACCAGCTTTTGAACACAGTGATCTTGAATCAAGTTTTACAAGTTTTTAGAAAGATTAAGGTGTGACTCTCAACCTGGCCACTACCCTTGTGTCACGAGGCAGGTTCCTGCATCGTCTCTCCTGCTTTCCATTGCATCTGACATCAGACAGTCTGGGCCCACGGTGAACCCCAAATCCTCTGCTTAGCCAGGAAGTGAGTGGGCGCAGTAGCCAGTAAATGGGATAAGGGGGAAAAAAAGTATTTTCCCAAGTTGACAAGCGAGTATAGCTTTCACACAGTCTAGTGTGAGAGAGAGAGACAGACAATTTTTGCCTGCTTTATTCTTAGACTTAATATATTCTTTAAAGTCCAAGTGAATGTATTCAAATCTTAGTTAAATTTCTTCTAGAAATGCTTAGATCTAAATGTATTAGATCTTAATACTTTCATTTTTAGTAAAGGGGAAGTGCTAATGTCAGAACGTTGCTGTAAGAAAAGTTAAAAAAGAATAAGAAAAGTGTTAAGAGTATGAGCTTGAAATCAAACATTGTAGGTTTGATCCCTAACTGAACTAAATTCTAGCCATATGACATGGGGAGCATTATTTAAATGATATTTATTAGCACCACGCTCTAACCAACTAGCTAACTGGCCACCTTAAATGATATTTAAGTGAGGAAAGTTATGAAAGGATTCAATAAAATTCAATATAATAATGAATACAAAGCACTTGCCTCTATGTCTAGTAGGCACATAGGAAATTCTCAAAAGTGTTGACTGTCATTATTGTAAGTCAAAATCAATTCTATAGTACTCTATACTCAATATACAAAAATACAGAAAGGAGTCAACAATATTGGAGTACCTAACCCTAAAGTGATAGCTATCATCCAAAGAAGTTAATTCGTTCACATCCTAGCCCAAAAGGACAATACTGAAATACAATACCATGTCACTAAGTTCTCACCGGATGTGACCCAACAGTAAGCCACTTCTCTTCCTGAGATAAAATGATTTGGGTGTTCATAGTTCTAAGGTACAACTAATACAAAGCATTGCTTTCACCAGGACAATTTTGATTTTTCAAACAGAAAATATGGTTTTGTTGATGGTTTATAAGGACTCATCCTACCACTATTTGTTTTAAGTGTACTGAGGACCAAATACATATATGATTCTCTATGATTACTAAAAACAGGCTCAGCCCTTTCACAAAGGGATTTTGATTTGTTAAATAAAGCACACTGTCCACATATACCAGGGAGTAGAATCTTAAGCACAGTTATATACATCTAGTACCTAAACATGAAAGTTAATAATACATATTTTTGAACACTGAATTTCCGGAAGCATGGATTTCAGGAGTTTACTACACTCCAGTTACTGTGTTTTTCCATTAGGTCTATACTAAAGAATAATCATTGCACCAATATGTTATCCATTTATAAACATTCATGGCAGGTAAGCAGTTTCTTATGAAATCTTCAGTTTTTAATTTAAGCAGCAGAAAACATGGTAGGTATGACATTAGAAGTCTTTTTTGTATGCAGTTTGTATGTTTTGATATCAATATATAATAGAACTCTGAAATATTCATATTGGTAAAAGATAACAATGACTACACCAAACCATTCATTTATTCATTCATTCATCCTTCATTCTTCTAACAAATATTCACAGAGAACCTACCTACTCATTGCCAGATATTACACTAGGGGCTAGAACTACAGTAAAGCTTCTAAAGTTTCTTCTTCATTAATATCAACTATTTAGGATGAAGTTATGAGGAGAAATGACAATGAATTTAAATTCTGTTATGGCTGCACTTTTGTTAAAATTTCTATTAATTTTTATATTAAGCAATTATAAACTTAATTAATCCTTTCCACTTTCCTATAGGAAAAAAAAAAAAAAAGATACCATCCAAAATACTTCTATGTTGAAAAAACTGCCAAACCCATAAAAATGAGCAATTCATCTATAAAAATGCATGATATAATAGATGTCATCTTCTCTTATTCAGCAAAGTAGCTTTCTATAATTTTGTCCTTTGCCTTTCACAGAACAGTAACCTGGAGTAGTTTCAATGCAATTTTACTTTGTATAAAGCACAAAAACATTCTCCTGCAAGAAGCTGTTAATCTTTCCTCTACAGCTGATGCTCCCTCTGATCTATTATTTTTGGGAAATCGGTGAAGTACAGCTCCCATTTTCTTAGATCCTTTCAAACCCTCAAGGTCATGCCCAGCTTTCTCCCGCAGGCTGCAGGCAGCCACCAGCAGGTGTGTACCATGTCTGTGCCCGGAGAAATCTCCAGAACAAAGCACATCTGGGTCTCAATACCCACAACCTACAGCTTATTTTCAAAAACATTTCAAAAAGTCGTGGAGTTGCTAGATACACAACGAACATTCAAAACTTACTTGTGAATTAATGGATAAGGAAGAGAGACATTGATAAATAGCCCATGATAACCTGTGGTCCTAAACTTGGACCCCAAATTCTCAAACTGCTATGTGTTAGCACAGTGACGAAGGCACAATTTGGAATGTTCACTTTCCATCCTGCCTCTCAAGAGCAACCAGCAAAGTCAGCCGAGGCCCAATCTCCCAATCTTCCTCACCCTCTGAACCTTCCTGCAAGCGGCTCTGTGGTATAATGTAAAGAACATGGGAGATACAGCTATTATGCCAGTTTTCTATGAAGGCTGTGACAGATCACCACAAATTTAGTGGCTTAAATAACACAGATAGTAACACATGGTTCTGTGGGCCAAAAGACCAAATGGGTCTCACTGGGCTAAAATCCTGGTGCTGGCAGGGCAGGTTTGGCTATGTTCCTTTCAGGGGGCTCCAGAGGAGAATATGTTTCCTTGGCATTTCCAGCTTCCAGAGGCTGCCTTCATTCTTTGACTCAGGGACTCCTTCCTCCTCCATCCATCTTCAAAGCCAGCAAAAGTCAAGTCTTTCTCACATCACATCACTCTGACCTCCTTTTCTGTCCCCTGCTTCCAGTTATAATGACCCTTTTGACTCCACTGAACTCACCCAAATAATCCAAGATGGTCCCCTATTTTAAGGCTAGCTAACTAGCAACCTTCATTCCTTCTGTAACCTTATTTCCCCTTTGCCATGTAACCTAACATATTCACAGGTTCCGGAGATTCAGATGTGGATATCTCTGGGGTTGAGGGAGCTTTATTCTGTCTACCATGGTTCTAATGGATCTAGAACCAAAAACCTAGTTCTACCCCTGAGTAACACTGCACCTTAGGCCAATTAATTACTCTCTTATTATTTTAGTCTCTTCTTTTGGAAATACCTCAATAATAAGTTATCTCTTGAACAGGAGTAAGTATAAAATGAGACAATATATGCAAAATATCTAAGCACAGAACTTGGCACCTAGTAGGGCCTCAACATTGTTCGTTGCCATCTTCCCATACCATCCTCTCAAAAGTCACTATTGTATTGGGGTGGAGCTGAATTTTGGATCCAGGTTCACTTTAGCTTCATAGCCATGCTCTTTGCCTTACACCACACTGCCTTCTGCCAGAAGGTCCCAGTGCTGGGAAAGGCTGAGCCACAGATGACTTCACACACACATATTGCCAGCTACGGTCTGCATGTTTGCATACTCCTAAAATTCATATATTGAAACCTACCCCCCAAAAATGATGGTAATAGAAGGTAAAACCTTTGGAAGGTAATTAGGTTGTTACGGCAGAGCCCTCATAAATGGGATAGTACCCTTATAAAAGAGGCCCAAGAGGTTCTTTCCCCTTCACTACATGAGACACAGTGAGAAGACATCATCTATGAGGAATGGGTCCTCACCAGACACCACAGCTGCTGGCACTTTGATCTTGGAATTTCCACCCTCCATAACTGTGAAAAATAAATTTTTGATGTTTATAGTCCACCCAGTCTATGGTATTTGATAGAGTAGCCCAATGGACCAAGACAGTGCCCCACATTCCTAGGTGAACACTCCAAGATTTTATTCTGAGAGAGATAAGAGATTTATGCTGATTCAACATAACTTCTGAATTGATTTTCTGCTATATCAAACAGATGACATGTTCAAAGGGATAGCCTGGATTTATCAGTAAATCTATGATTTACTAATATCAGTAAATACTGTGATTACAGAATTGAGCAATACACAGTGTTGATTTTATTACCAGTCCTGAATATCCCACGACCCATTACATGGTCACTTTGCGTGATGCATAAAATAAATAGCAAATGGTTTGTTTTTCAGAGTCCTCATTTTTTAAAATTATACAACAAGAATATTCTCTTAGGACCATTTTTTTAAGTTACAAAATAAAACAATGAAGCAAGCCAGAAATCTGTCTTAAATGTTAGCAAGACCAATCCAAACTTTGGGCTGTCTAAGGGGAAGTCCAGCACACAGTGGGCTAATTAATTAGCAACTAATCAAGAAGCGCAAATGTGCCTGGAGATCTCCCTGTCACCTCTCCTGAAAAACACAAAAATCTACCTGTTAATTTCAGTATATTCTTGAGTAGAAAATGCCTTTGCTCTCGGCTGTCCACATCCTTTTCCTGTATTTTATTATGAGAAAAGGGGAAGAAACAAGAAAAACATCCACTAACGATGGCAGCCTGCTTCTTCTCACTCCCTAGACAGTGGTAACAATGTGAGGGGTCTAGAGCACCATGGGTCTTGTTAGGAGTAATTAAGTAATTAGAAAGAGGAATAATTGACTTATGTGATACAGTGGTGTCAACAAATCAACATTTGAAAACAACTCATTATCTGCATAACCTCAACATCTTACAACTCAAAAAAAATCACTGAATTTTTACTTTGACTAAAATTTATCTAAACAGCATTTTAATCTTATTTCTCACCAATTATAGCATTTTGGGGGTATGAAGACATGTGTGCTGGGAAAGAGGGATGAAAGGAGGAAGGAAACCCACATCACTACAAGGAAAAAAGTGCCTCTGGTTGGTGCCAAGAAACCTAATAATATGCAAGCTGACTGTCCTCTAAGCTTTCGAATCCAGATTCCTCGTGGCATTCCCACATTTGAAACTTTACTTCATGCCCTCAATTACAAACAGCAAGATCCTTCCTGCTTCCAAACGAAACTTTGCTCAGATTTTATAAAGAACACACTTTCTCTCGAATGTTTATAGCAGCACAATTCACAATTGCAAAGATGTGGAAACAACCCAAGTGCCCATTGATACATGAGTGGATTAATAAAATGTGATATATGTGTACCCTGAAGCACTACTTGGCCATAAAAAAAAAATGATGATCTAGTATCTTTTGTAACAAACTGGATGGAACTGGAGATCATTATTTTGCAAGAATGGAAAAACAAACATACATGTACTCAATATTAAATTGGAACTAATCAATCAACACTTAAGTGCACATATGTAAGTAAAACTCAACAACTCAAAGGTAATCAAGCAGGTGGGAGGATGGAGGAGGGGAAGGGTAAATTCACACCTAACAGGTACAATGCACACTAACTGGGTGAAGGGCACACTTATAACTTTGACTCAAACTGTACAAAAGCAAATTATGTAACCAAAACGTGGGTACTCCTGTAATATTCTGAAATTAAAAAAAAAAAAAAAAAACCACTGCTCAGAGAAATGAGGCTCGGATAACAGTTCAGAAGATCAGTGTTACTCAAAAGCATAGTCCTGACTAGTACAAGCCACAAACTGTGTCCTCACCACCAGTCTACAAAGACACACATGCAAAGCCAGAGGGTAAACATTTAGAACCTTTTAGACCAATTTGACAGAACAATTTTATGTCTGTTAAATCTAAGAATAAAGAAAAACACCTTTAGGTTTGTATCATTTTTAAAATTTTATTTTATGAATTCTTTTTTTGTAAATTTACCAAAGTATCAGTCCTTGACAGATGCAAATTAAAACAAAAAACAAAACTAGTCTTTCATCACAGCTAGTTTGAGAAGCACTGCATAGAACATCCCTTGCAAATATAATAGGCAAACAGAAGTGCCTCAAAGACATTTGCTGGTGGAAATGATTTACTATGACCCAAGATTACTTTCATTATGCTGAATAGCATGATAGTGCAGGTAAGTAGAGACAGCAGGACTCAGAAGAAAAGCAAAAAAGAACAAATACTTAATAAGTTCTTTGAAATTCTATAACTTATACATTCTGCTACTATATCCCACAACGATAGCACTTCCACTAGTTGAGAAACACTGATAGGAGATATTTTTCAGTTTACCTTTTGCCACTTGGGATCTCTAGCAAACAGTGGATTGGAGCCTTAATGGCTATTAAATAACAACAGTAGAGTTCTTTGGATGCCTTGGTTCTTCAAGAAGAGTCTTAGTATAACAACTGCCACATTTCAGTCATCTAGTATGTACCTGGCATGGTAGGGATTTGATGTATTATGGTTCAAAGAGATTAAATAATTTGTTCAGGATCACAAAATGAGTAAGAGACGGAGCTGGATTCAAGCCCAGAGATGCTTGGTACTCCTGCAACTGCATGAAGCTGTCCGTCATCAGAATGATATGCAAATATAACTCTGAACTGAATCACATTTATTTTCAACAGTTGTACGAAACCTCAGTTGCTAACAAGAAGGTCAGCAGGAAACAGGAAAATACTTGAAGGAAAAAAAGGTGAAAAAATGTGGCAATGACACATTAGATACAACACCAAGAGCTTTATCCATAAAAGAAAAAAATTGAAGTTGGACCTGATTAAAATTAAAAATTTCTATTCTGCAAACACATATTAGGAGAACGAAAATATAAGCCACAGACTGGAAGAAAATATTTGCAAAACACGTATCTGATAAAGGACTGGTATCTAAAAATATACAAAGAACTCTTAAAACTCAACAATAAGAAAACAATTTAATTTTAAAAATGGGCAAAAGATCTAAACAGAAACATAACCAAAGAAGATATATGAAGGGCAAGCAAGCATACGAAAAGATATCACACATCCTGTGTCATCAGGGAATTGCAAATTAAAAGAACAATAAAATATCACTACATACCTCTAAGTATAGCTAAAATCCAAAACACTGACAACACTAAGTGCTGGCAAGGGTGTAGAAAAACAGGAACTCTCATTCCCTGCTGGTGGAACTGCAAAATGTTACAGCCACTTTGGAAGACAGTTTGGCAGTTTCTTTTAACAAAATTAAACATACCCTTACTATATGATTCAGCAATGCTGCTCATTGGTATTTACCCAAATAAGTTCAGAACTTAAGTCTACAAAAACAGCTGCACATGAATGTTTATAGAAGCTTTCTTCATAATTGCCAAAACTTGGAAGCCACCAAGATGTCCTTCAATAGGTCAATGAACAAACTGTGGTACATATATATAATCCAAAATTACTGAGTGATAAAAAGAAATTAGCTATCGAGCCATGAAAAGACATGGAGGAAGCTTACATGCATTTTGCTGAGTGAAAGAAGCCAATGTGAAAAGGCTCCATAACAGCTGCCATTCTGGAGAAGGCAAACTAGGGAGACGGTAAAAGTTCAGTGGTTGCCAGGAATTAGGTAAGAGAGAGGGATAAAGAGGCAAAAGACAGAGGATTTTTCAGGCCATGGAACTATTCTGAATGATACTATAATGATGGATACATTTCATTATATATTTGTGAAAACACACAGAATATAAAACGCAAACAGTGAACCCTCATGTAAGCTATGAACTTTAGCTAATAATAATGTATCAATATTGGCTCATCAATTATAACAAATATAACACACTAATACAAGAAGTTAATGATAGGGGAATTGGTGTTGAGGGGCTGGCGAAGGGAGTACAGCAGGTCCTGGAATAATGTCGTTTTTTTGTTCAATGTCATTTTGTTATAACTTTGATGAGAAAAAAAAAAATCGATTCCTAGCAGGGACTCATGTCTTTGTGAAGTTCGCATGTTCTCCCCATGTCTGCGTGGATTTTCTCCAGGTACTCTGGTTTCCTACCACATCCCAAAGGTGTGCACATTAGGTTCACTAGCATGTCTGAACTGTGGCCATCTGAGTGAGTGTGAGTGAGTGCACCCTTGATGGAACAGTGTCTTGTCCATGGTCAACTGGTCTTGCATCCAGAGCTGCTGGGATAGGCTCAGGCCACCTGCAATCCTGAACTAGAAAGTAAATAATGACCTTACTTGTTTTTATTTTTATTTATTTATTTATTTATTTTTAGACAGAGTCTCCCTCTGTTGCCAGGGCTAGAGTGTTGTAGTATGATCATAGCTCACTGTAACCTCCAACTCCTGGGCTCAAGCCATCCTCCTGCCTCAGCTTCCCCAATAACTAGGGCTACAGGTGCACACCACCACATCTGGCTAATTTTTCCTATAGTTAGCAGAGATGGGGTCTCGCTCTTGCTCAGGCTGGTTTCGAACTCCTGACCTCAAGCAATCCTCCCACCTCAGCCTATCTTTCTTAAATGTATGTACAGTTCACATTTATTTCCATATTTAATATTAGAAGTGTTTTGGTCTTTATTTAGAAGTTTGGTGATATTTTTGTGGCCAGAAATATACTATGGGAATTTAACTCTTGTTTATACCAATTAGCCTATTCATTACACAGTGTTTTGCTTAAAGTTGCAGTTTCCATCCAAGAACCTATGGACAAAGTTAAGAGAGGGCTTACTTAAGTGAGGGGAACTTTCTACTTCACACTCAATTTTTTGGTAAAACTAAAACTGCTCTAAGAAAAAAGAATTTATGTACAAACAAAAAAATGATTCATAACCATACATCTTGAAATTTTCATGTGCTCATGACTACTTTTTTAAATCTCAATCAAGAGAACTTTTGAGAATATTCGACCTTATAAGTAAAAAACCACTCGTTCATATTCAATATGTTGAAAAGGGGAGAAAAGTCTCAGTGTTTTACTATCTGGTCTTGAAATCATACCTAAGTCAAAGTTGGACTTTCTTTTTAACTACAAGCAAGACTTTGCACATAGAAGATACCATAGGCATGCCCTCCAATTCTTTAATGCAGCGGTTCCCAGCACTGGGTGATTCTCTGTCCTGCTCCAATCCAGGAACATTTGACAATACCTGAGGACTTTTGTTATTGTCATGAGGGGGTGCTACTGACATCTAGTGGGTAGAGGCCCAGAATGCTGCTAAAGATTCTACTGCACAGGACAGCCCCCACTACAAAGAATCATCCATCCCCACATATCTAGGTTGAGAAAACCCCTACTTTCAGGTAACCCAGAGCCAAGATGACTCACTGCCTGTGTAGGTGGTGAATCACCGTTCTAGATGTTTGAAGAAATCCACATCTCCATCTGAGAACACGACCAAACCTGCACTGGATGAGGAAAGGCTTCAACTAGAAAAAGATCTCAAAGACTGAATCGTGAAGAGGATGCCTCAACACACATCATTCCTCAGATTTTCTGAGACAATTCCCTTCTTGGGAAATGATTTACAGAGTCCATGAACAGTGTGACCACCGATCAGTCAATGTAACCTATCTGAGTCACCTTCCTTAACTGGAAAATGGAAATGACAGCTACTAGGTAGATGTGAGAATCAAAGCACATGAAGAATGTGAACACATTTTGTAAAGTGGGAAGTCCTATTCACACAAACATGTCATCACCAAATCTCTGAATGGCATTAAGCCTAGAAGATGCCAAATCCTGTCATTTCTAATTTCCAATGTTTGACCCTCTGGGCCAAGGCCATACCCCACATTCAGGATCAGCGTTTCTGAATCAGCTGAACAAAACAATAAGGAGAGATTACCTCAATCTAAAGGCAAACTTGAAAATCAATAGCAATAAAGCAGCCAAAGCACCCTAGGAGATTGCCCTAAAAATACCGCAAAGAGCTGAAGCTCATTTACTCTGTGGTGTGAGTGGCGAGAAAATTTGCTTGAGAAAGACAAAGCAGCCCCTGACATCAAGGAGCTGGCCTGAAACTCACAGCTAGGATGTGTTCTTCTACGGGACATAAACAATTGCACAAAAAATTAACATCAAACAAACACACTCTGTGACTATGAAGGATCACAACAAAAACATGATCAATCCACAATCATGTCTGAATATTGACAAAATCATGAACAGTGTCCAAATAATGAAATGACCAAATACTCCCCAATCCTGGCTAATAATAATGTCTGTTGCTTCTTGATCAATCACAGATTTAACCTCAATCTATTCCTCCTGCCTTATAGATGAGTTTCATTAAGATACCCAATCATAGAATAGCCCCACTTTTTGACACCATCTTACCAACAGAGCAAAATTTGGCTTCCTTAAACCCTCCCTAAAATCATATGACACAAACCCAAATCCTGCAACAGGTCTGTTCTAACACTCTTTTACTGAATGAATGGAGTGTGTTCTCCTTCATTGCAGTATGCAATAAACCCACTTGTTCAATTACAGCTGTGTTCCTAGCAGTCAGTCTGGAGGGCACTGACCCGCTACATGTGAGCATATCTCTTTTTGTAATTTTTTTTTCACATAATGCATCTTGAATGTGGCTTTTCACGGCTTCATATATTCTACATTGTACTTTTTATGGCTACATCCTTTTCTATTATTTGGATATGCTATAATTTCTTTAAGCCCATAAATTTTATTTTAATTTAGCTTATTTCCCCCAAATTTTTCACTATTACAAGCTAATGAGCATTGCTATGGTTAAATTTTTAAGGATCTTCATGATTATTTCACCAGAGTAAATTTTTTTAGATAAGATTACTGGAATCATTGCCTCTAAGGCTATGAAATATCAATTGCGTTGTAGCCTGAATATAAAATCTTAGAAGCTATCAGCAGATATAGGATCTTAGATTGTAGGATAGCATTCCAACCCACTTCAAACAGGCTTTCATGCCCACCAACCCCCTGCATCGCTCTTACCCGTTCTGCATCTTTTAGACTCTGATGGTCATTCCTTTGTCCTCAAAACACTAGACTGCTCAGCAGCATCTGACGGGGATGACTACCCTACTTGTTGAAAGATGTCTCTACACAGCTCCCAGGACACCACATCCACTTAGTCGTCTTCCCCCCACATTGCTTCCTCCTTCTTCTCAGTCTCCTTTGCTGGTTCCCCTCCCTCTGACAGACTCATTTTCAATAAGGAGAGTGGCCTAGACCCTCCTCTTCCCCATAGAACTCTTTCATCAGGTGATCTCATCTACCCATGCTTTATCTGTCATTTTCACATTTGTGATTTTCATAATTGCGCATTCTGCCTGGACCTCCTCCCTCCCTCCCAAGCACCAGAAACACATACCTCACTGCCCAACAGAATTATCGATCTCCTCCTTTCCCCAAAACCTTCCCTATCTCAAGAAACAGCAACACCATCTACCTTGATGATCACATTAAAAAAAAAAAAAAAAACTCGAAACACCTAAGCCTTATTGTTCATTCCTCTCTCCCTCACGCACCATGTTCAATCCATTAGTAAATCCTCTTGATTCTATTGTCAAAAATATATAGTGATTCTAACCACTTCCCATCAATCCCCCAGTTACAACCCTAGGTCAAGCCACTGTCACCTCTCTTGAGAAGCACTGCGAAGGCTTCTGTGGTTGACAGTCTCATCAGATCCTATCCAACAGGAAAAAGGACCATTTCACAAAAGGAAATCAAAGTGCTGTAGCCAAAAGAGGTAGAATTGATGATATGTGTCTAAAGGCAACAAATGACCTCTGGGCTTATTTTTACCTAGTTTTTTTTAAGTTCACAAATTTTATAGGTAATATTTAAATTTTTACTTTGGAACATCCAGTATTTCTATAATATGCAATATTATAAATTTTTTTAGACTCAATTGTTCAAAAGATAAAAATGGAGAGAGAATAAAATTGTAATCTATATATGTGTAAAATCTCTTTAAAATAAGTTGATGATGGTAGAAAATAGTGCTGAATAATTTTATCATGTTGAATAGTTGAAGGCCTTTCTAAGCAAGGACATATATCCAGTAACTCTTAAGTAAATACAAATTACAATATTAAAAACAATTGTAGCAGGCATAAAATGGTATGAAAATTCCTATTATACAAGAGTCATTAATAATTAAATAGAAAAAGAACCCGATTGAAAAATAAACAACTCACAGAAGAAACAAAGACCCAATTATTTTTTAAAGACATCCAAACTTCATCAGAAGTAAATAAATAAAAATTGGGATAAAAATGAAGCCCTATTTTCTTTATTTATCAAATTGGCAAAATTAAAATGATGCATAATACTAGTATTGGCAGGATGTAGAAAAATTGGCACTTGCATAGATCATTAGTAGTAACATAAATTGGGACTTAGAGTAGTTTGGCAACATCTATTAAAATGTAAAGCACACATACATTTTGACAACTCCACCATCCTACATAAATATTTCCATAAAAGCTCAAAGATGTTTTGTGTGTGTGTATGTGGTGTATATTTATACAATCATTTTCAATCATGATTTCTATAAATTGACATAGAAGGTGTCTAAAATGTATTGTCAAGTGGAAAATCCAAGCTGCAACACAGTGTATATAATAGTATATATAAGAGGCTGGGCATGGTGGCTCATGCCTATAATCTTAGCACTTCGGGAGGCTGAGGCAGGAGAACTGCTTGAGGTCAGGAGTTCAAGACCAGTCTAAGCAAGAGCAAAACCCCATCTCTACAACAAATAGAAAAATTAGCTAGGCATGGTGGTACATGCTTGCAGTCCCAGCTACGTGGAAAGCTGAGGCAGGAGGATTGGTTGAGCCCAGGAGTTTGAGGTTGCAGCGAACTATGATGATCCCACAGCACTCTAGCCCAGGAGACAGTGTGAGACCCTGTCTCAAAAAATAAATAAATAAATAATGAGGGACTCTTAACCATAATTTCGCCCCTTAGAGGTGATATCGGAAAGAGCATTTTCCTAGAGCATTAAAGTAAATACTAGAAATAGTAGCAATGAAGAACATGACTGTCCATACTGGGACAAATGAAGCTATCCTGCATACACTGAAATACAGTACAAATTTCTTTAAATTTGCAGCATTAAACAGAGACTTTCTGGTATGAGAAATTGTCAATTGATGGCATGAATACCTCAGTAAAATAATGTTTATTGATATAAAGAAAGTTCAGCCTATTCTCAGAATGCTGGAAGAGAAAGCCTAATTTGCCCTTTTGCCTTCCTGACTGTCCTCCCAAGTTCCGCATTTTCACCCCAATTACCTTCACCAATCCAGAATGCCCTAGTCAGTTTGTCTGCTCCTGCCCTGCATGTAAAGTGGGAATAGAACAAATAGCCTTCTTGTCTACCATCTCTCTTAAAAGACATACCTAGAAACACATCTTAACTGGCTTTCACTGACATTGCGAATAGAGAAGGTGGAACCTACTTAAAATCGCATAAAACTGAAGTTTTAGTGTCCTAAATCCTCACCTTAAGTTCTAAAGCAAAAGCACAGCCATTGAAAGAGGCAACCTGGGAGACTGCACATTCCAGAAGATCTCTAAAAACTCACATGGGAAGAAAAGCAAATACTCCCATCTTGAGTATTCATCGGCATTCTAGAAATGCCCACAGACTTTGTATGGGTACAAAAGTTTCATTTGCCTCAAAGCTATTGAGAAACAAACTATATCACACACACATATATACGTGTATATACTGATATATACGTGTGTGTGTGTGTGTAGATACATAGATATAGATATATATAAAGTAGCAATTATCAACTAACAAAACTTATCTACTTGGTTTTCAAAAGCCATGAAGATCACAGTAGTACGAAAAAAAAGACCCAGAAAGAAAAGAAAAATAGAGTAAATTCAAAGCTAATGATTTTATTTGAACTTTTATTTCCACTTCCACGTTTCAAATCAGATAAATGACACACTTCTAGGTTTTGTTGTTACGGTTGTGTGTTTCGTTTTGTCCTGATAAAAATAATAGAACAACTGCATAAAATACACTATATTAACTCATTTAGTAATCACAAAAATCTCATGAGGTATTATCATTTCATTTTTCCAAATGAGGTACAGCGAGGGAAACTGAGGCCCAGAGAGGCACCCAGAGTTACTGTTCATACCATGCACCGGCATGTTCTTGAACATTTCTTTTTTAACTGATGAAATGTAAGGAAATTTCCCTCCCGAAATGTTCTATGAATTCTAGGCTATAAAGCATCAAGTCACAGTAAGAAGGCACAAAAATGTGCCTGTGCGGAAGCCACGCGTGATGCATAATGCATACTGCAGATCTAGGGCTTATTGCAACTTATGCTGGAGCAGCAAATCCAGTTCGGTCCCAAAGCTTTAATATGCATGCGTATGTATGGGAAAGAGGCAGAGGAAGCCTTTGTTATTACACACGGCCCCAAAGGAAGCCAGTGCCCCGCAGCAAGTTCTGTCTTGGAAATCATGGAGGGGACTCCTTTCGCCATCGGGGTCGAGCGCGGCCCGCAGGGCCCAGAGCGCATGCGTGGCCCGGCGGGCTGGGCGCTTACCTGGTGCGCCGGGCGCGCAGGCACAGGGCCAGGACCAGCAGGGCCGTAGCCAGCGCCAGGCCGGGGAGGCTGAGCGGCTCCAGCGAGAAGCGGCCCATGCCCGCGGTCACGTCTCCCGCCCTCCGGTGCGCGCGAGGCCGTGTAAGCAGCTCGGGGTCTCCCTGCGAGCGGCGCGGTCGGCGACTCTGCAGCCTGCGGCGGCTTCTCTCGGCGGCGCCCCGTCCTCCGGGGCCAGAGAGGCTGGCCTGCCCGCGGCGCAGATACGAATGCCACTGCGGGTCCCTGAGGCTGAGTCACAAAGTTCGTGGGCTCCCTTCTCCCCGCCTCCCGCCCCCCACCCACGCGCACCGCCCCTCTCCACCAGGGCCTCCGGCCCGGCAGCTTCTGGAAAACAGCGCCCTTGCTCTTGTAGGGCAGGAAGAAGGGCCAAAAGGGGGAGGGCGGGGGAAGGGGTTAGCATTTCCTGAGCACCAGCCCCTAGAGGCCTGGAGGAGGGGGATTTCACTTCTGAGTTGGAAGGAAGCCCCCTGGGTTCCTCGGCCCTTAGCCGCGCTCTGCGGGAGGAGGGACCTGCTTGTCCCTGAAGAGCGTTGGGACCGTGCCCGCGCTCTGGTACTGACGATCTCTTAGGCAGGACCAAAACATGCAGAGTGGGCTGCCTCCACCCCATTCCCCACCCATCCCCCCGCATCGTATGTATTAACACGTTTGTTTTTGTTGAGGGCCTACTGTGTTCAAACGCTGGTGCCAGAGGCCGGAGATGCAGAGACTGGGCTGTGATCCTTCAGAAGTCTTGTGAGGGTCACAGCCCAGGAAGAGAGCCAGACTTCTCTGGACTACGAAGACAGGTTCAAAACTGATCTCCACACCTCTGATTTTTGAACCTTTCAGTCTATCGTCCCCATTGCCACCTCCCTGAAACACAGACCTATCCTGCTTTTTAGTTTGTTCAGAACTCTTAATGTTTGCTTTTGTGATAAAGTCGGAAATCTTCCACCCACCAGGAGATGCACCCACAGTTTGTCTCCATTGCACTGCTCCCCTGGCTGGTACAGTTCCAGAAACTCTAAAGCTTAAGTCACTCTGTCCTGCACATCTAGCCTGTTCACACTTGTTTACCGTGTTGTCTCTGCCTGAAAAATTGTCCTCTCTCCTCTACATGCTGAAATTCCACCTACCTCTCAAAGCCTAGCTCAAATCCCACTTCCTTCTAGTAATTACCCTAAACTACTTTTGTAATTAATTTTTCCTCCCCCAGACATCTGAGATGGAATAGGGACAGGACTCAGGACCTCACCCCCGGCCACAGGAAGCAACATGGGCATCATAACCTTGCCAGTAATGTTTTCAGAGCCACTGGAATAAATGCAGGCTGATAAGGCACCTGGCTCCAAAAGAACCAGGCCTATCCAGATCGAACCACCTCAAGCCAGAATAGACCCCTACACTGATCTTACCCTGACTTTTCCCTCATTATAATCTCACTTTAATGCTAAAAATCCCACCCAGGGTGGAGATTTAACTTGCTAATGACACACAATGCATGAAGAAGCAGATAATAAAACTATGATGGCTGGCACAAGTAAATCTCCACCTCTACATGCCTATACAGTGTAGCACCTTTTTCCCACCTAAGCCTCTTTTAAACTCTCCGCGAATTCCCCTGGGGAGCCAGCCTGAGGCCTATTTCCTTTGCGCTGTCTCCTGCTGTCTCACAGTGACTCCCCTTCCACTTCTTACCATCTTGTCATCTATGGCATAGAGAGCCCAAGGGCTTGTATGGTTATCACTTCTAGCACTCTGTTACTGCCTTTCACCCCTGTCATATTTTCCTACTGTAAAAGGCAGGGACCATCTCTTAGAGAACCCTGTCTGCACCCACTTTCTACCACCCCACTTCCCTGATCTGCCACCCTGGCATTGAGATCATGGAATTAGAAGCTCTGCTACTGAATTACTGCTGTGTTACTAGCTAGCACCAGAAGCTTAATGTGTAGGAGCATTTTTGTCATTATGTTCTATTTTAGGGTCTTTCTGCTGCCTCACCTTCCTCCTTTTTTTTTTTTTTTTTGGCAGAGTGTCGCCCTGTTGCCCAGGCTAGAGTGCCGTGGCGTCAGCCTAGCTCACAGCAACCTCAAACTCCTGGGCTCAAGCAATCCTCCTGCCTCAGCCTCCTGAGTAGCTGGGACTACAGGCATGCACCACCATGCCCAGCTAATTTTTTCTTGATCTTGCTCAGGCTGGTCTTGAACTCCTGACCTTCAGCAATCCTCCCACCTCGGCCTCCCAGAGTGCTAGGATTACAGGCATGAGCCACCGTGCCCCGCCACCTTCCTCCTTTTGTACATTCCATTTTCCAGGAAGTCCAAAAGGGTGCAGGGTACCAACAGCCACTCTGTCTTCTTTAAGGGAAAACAAATGGAGTGTTTTCCATCACTGCCTGGCCAACAGGCCAGTTTACAGGATGGTATCCATGCCATCGATTTCTGTAACCACTGTGGAAAGCCGCTCACTGATTTTCACAAGAAGTCCCACTCTTTATACTTTTGTTTTCCATTCAGTCTCTCCTAGATGACTTTTTTTGTTTGAAAATACAGTTTAAAATACTAAGCATTTACTCTATTGAACATTTATTATTTTCCAGTCACCATACTAAACATATTATTTCATCATGTTAATAACAGCAAAGACCTATGGTTAATCATGCTGCCTTAGGGAAGTGGGAAGAGAAAGCCTACAGCCATCTACTAGATTTGGTTAGCAAGTGTCATATTCCTGTGGTATTGGTATAGTACCCTCTCTTAATTTTGTGACTCATTATCAGCATCATTTTATTCAATCCAGTTCAATTCTGTTTGATGTCCAAAATATGCCTTTATCACCATCACCTCTCTAATACAGATGGCTACTGGACCCTCCATATCCACTCACTGTTTCCTCCTCACTAACAGAGTCTTAGGTTTTTGACTAAGCACATGACTGTCCATCATAAAGACAACTTCCCCAGCCTCCCTTCTAGTTAGATGTGGCCGTGTGACTAAGTTCTCATCAGTAGGCTGAGTATACGGTGTGACTGCAGGGAAGTGCCCTGAACAAGAATGGACAGGCCCTTTGCCTCTTCTCCCTTTTCTGTGGCTAGAATGTGGACACTGCCTGCAGCTCAAGCACCATCTTAGCACATTCGAGTATGTCCCAATTATTGTATCCAATATTATTTGTTGTCTATCTGAAATTCAAATTTAACTGGAAATTCTATATTTGTATTTGCTAAAGCTGGCAAGCATAGCTTAATTCCAACACAAAGATATATACAGGGTGCAGGTATAGCAACTATAAAATTCTAGCTAGTCCTCTTCAAATCAGCCACAGTTCCTTCAATATTGGCTGCCAGTGATAGTGTCTTGGGTACCTTGGCCACACCAGTTAGACCAGGCTCAAGAGTCAAACCTTGAAGAGTCATCACAGCTGGCCCTTTAGACCTTGAGATGTCCAGATATGGAAGTATCTTCAGTATTAGGTGATGACTGGCCTAATCATATCATCTCTCTTCAGGAAATACTGATGATGAAACACACTGAGAAAGAGAAATAGAAGCAAAAGCAGAGGAAGTAAAGGGAGAGGGTGACAGTTTGTACACTAGCGGCTCACTCCACCAACCCAGGTGACCCTCATCTACCATGTTTCTTTGTTTTTCTTTCTAATCTAGTATTAGGGCTTGAACACTGCCTTTGTTTCCTACCAGGTCTTCCCTTTTGATTCTCAAAAGCCTATTTGTAGGTCACCAAAACCTGACTATTTCCCAGGGCATTTCAACATGTACATGCTAATTCTCCTACCCAGACCTTGAAAATACTAATATACTGGATTGAAACCTTCAAGCCCACCTATTTAGTCAACAACTTCTGTTAAGTGCCATGGCACTATCCTTGGCAGATTGGACCTATAAAAATGAATGAGATGTCACTTCCTTCAAAAAGCTGAGATGAAGAGGACTAAAAGCATTCATATTGGACAAAAGAAAGACAAAGGATTAGTCAATACAAAACTGTGTCGTGACAGTGGGGAAATTTAAGAACATACACCCATATGGCTTCAATTTTGTGGGTCCTTGGGAAGCAAATGATGTGCTGGCAAAAGGGTAGATTAGTTGTTGGGAAACATTTGAAAGCACCACTGTGGAAAATGGCAAAGTGAAATTTCACACATTCTTTTCCCAATATCAGGAAGTCCCTAAAATCAGAGTTGAGTGCCCAACCCCGAAAGGTCCTGTTAGCTTTTGACATAAAGTACAGATTAGATTTTGAATCATATCAAAGCCCAACTCTCTATAACTAAAAAGAGTGATTGATGTTATCTATCTCCCCTTCCCATGAGTTTTATTGTAACTAACTTTGATTTCCTCTTACCTTCTGTTTAGAATTAAGACCACTCCTGGGCAAAATCGTGAAGTAGAGGAGGGAAAGTAGAGAGGGAAGAAGAAAAGAATATGGGTACGTGTTTTACATACATTGTTTCATCTCACCTTCAAAACCAATCTCTGATGTAGATATTATTATCCTTCCTTTTTACATAAAAGAAAACCGAGACTCGAAGAGTTCTGGGACACCCATGGTCATTCAGCTCCTTTGTCCAGCTGTGAAGTCACTCCCACTTCTCACTGTGCCATCTTGCCTTCCTTGGAGTCTTCTTTCACTAACCCTTTACTACACCTGTTCATTCTTGCCCCTATTTTTATGGATCCAGTTGTTAACCTTGAATGATCCATATCTGAGGTATCTCATGGGAACAGTTGAGCCTCTGCTTTGCCTTGGCTCTCCTTGGCCCTTGTCTAGCTCTGAGGCTAGTCTCAATTTTTCCATCTGAAAAATGATTTGCGACTACCTTCCCTGTAGGTTTATGAGGATTGAATTAGGAGGGGTAAATATATAACAAGGAAAGTGCCTGGGGCTTCTGCCTTTTTTCACAATTGAGTACCTTCTGCTCCACTGGCAAATGGTATAAGTAGAAATCAGTTGATCAGACAAATTCAGCCTAGCTGAAGTGTTAGCTTATTGATATATTACTTCTGCCCAATTAAAATGTAAAATTTGCTGCTTTCTTCTTTCCTTAAGGCGACTATTGAAACTCTGATTGCAGCTGAGATGGCAATAATCACATATACTGAGACTGCTATAAGCCTGAAAGTTATTGTTTAATTTGGCACATAGTAAATAGTGAGGCATCATAGATGCAGGCACCAAATCTGACTAAAAATATCTTAAATCACAAATGCTTCCTCTTATTCTGTCGTTCCTTACAATTTAAACAATTGCACTTGTTTTCTCTTTGCTTCAGTTTTCCTTTCTCCTGTAAAGCCAGCTTGTAGTGTTGACCTAGCACTCAGTCTGTTACAGGACACGTATAGATATAAAATCTTATTAAACAAAATACTGTTGAATGAGCAAAGTGACACCCAACAATAGAGAGTGTAGTTCCATTTAAATCTTTTTTTTAATAAAGTATAATTTTAGGTAAGACCTGAATATAATTATTTTGAAGCAGCTTCAAAAATGGTGGAACAGATGGCTCTGATTATCTCCAAGAGGAAGGAAAAGATTGGAGAGTTTTGTCATTTCTTATTTAACAGTCTTGGCGTTGCTTATACACACTCGAGTTTTGAATACTCTAATTTATAAATTCACAATCCCATGCTAAACTTTAGTTCATTCTCACGATCCGACCCTACTTCCCATGCCAGGTTTCGAGACTCACTCTCTCTCTCTTTCTCTCTGATTCACACTAGCTCTTCCAACATTTCCTTTCCCCATTAGCCTGTGAACCCAGATTTTTGGGAACAAAAAGCAAAAAGCTGACCCTGAGCATTCCTTTTAGTAAGAACTATTCCTTCCATCCCTCATCCCCAGCCACCTCTGTTCACTATGGGAATGCTTTATAGAGTCAAAAACATTTTTTTTTTTTTAATTGAGCCAGGCTAGTTCCATGAGAAGCAACACAGACCCCTGTTATAGGTCAGGTTCCAGGAGACAGACTCTGAGAGGGACATCAGCACAACAGAGTTGATTAGGACAGGCCATCAGGATCAATACCAGGGGTGGAAAAGAGCTGGAAACAGGCAGAGGGAAAAAGTGAGCTGGGATGCAGTCTCACCAAGAGACTCAGCTGAGCCCCAGAAAATATCTGGAACTTGAATGGCCTTTTAGAATTGTCTCAAGATAGGGTGAAGGGTTCAGGTCCTTATAGCCTTGCATCAAACTGCCACTGATTGAGGACTGCCCTCAGGAAAGGGGAGGTGACTTTAGCTGGCAATTCCTGAGGCAGCTGATGACACTCTCAGAAGCTTGGAGCCAAGGTCCTTCCATTGCTGATAGAAAATCTGGTGACAAAACACAGTGTCCACTACAGTGCTACAGAAATATATTGGGGGTGAGTAGCACATTGATGGCGATGGTTCTTGCATTCATTCATTTTGTGATTATTCTCTCTCTCATTAGCAAAATACTAGCTAACATCAGCCTGTCTGCATCTGAGATAATATGAAAATCACATTTATTCAGTGATTCTAATGTTAGATCAAAAAACGTCTTTAGTCAGGTTTTATTACAATATCGTAACAAGGAAAGCCTTTAGGAGGGCGATTTAAATATTTACTCTGATTAGAAAGACTATAGAAAGAAAATGCTACCTAAGCATCCTCAGAGTAACTAAAAGGAAAAGAATGGTTTAAAATCACTCAACTCTTGGCTGACAGATGACAGTCAATGAGAGTAAATAACTAGTTTCCCCAAACAAGTCTAAACCCCATAAAATTTTATCAGAGAACTACTTCAGCATTTTTTTTTTTTTAGGAATGTGAAGTTCTTCCTTAAAGTAGGTATAGATTTCATTAAGCCAAAAGTTTGTGCTACAGAAGAAGTTTGGGACCACTTTTCTTTTACATGAATGTTTTATTCACTCAGCCTCTCACGGTGTCCTTGCCTGAAGCAGCGCCACTGTCATCAGGAAAGCCACTTGGGCTGGGTGCAGCTCGAATTCACAGTAGCCCCTTCCATACCCAAGCCCCTCTTTAAAGTCTGGAAAAACACCATTTGGTCTTCACCTCCCCCTTCCTAGCTGACTCCCCATTGTGTAAACTCTGTTCCCAGCTTTTTCCCCACCCCGTTCTTTCTTGTCCAGGCTTAACTTGAAAATGGTAAAATTAATTCCCTCAAGATTTTCTGGGCCTTTTCTTTCTTTCCTCCTCCAGCTTTTGACCACTAACATTCCCATGGTTGCTCCATCTCTTTTCCCTTTCTTCTCTGAAGTCTGGCATTTTTTCACCAACAAAGATGGCTAAATTTTGACTTTAGAAAAGCAATTAATACTAGCAATTATACATATGCTGGAGGTTTTGAATATTCTACATTATGAGCAAACATAGCACTAATGAATGAGAAAATTAATTGATTTGTAATGATTTTGAAAAACAGTTGAATTGTCTGCTTACCAGGGTTGAAATAGAGCTAAGAGGGGTATACACACACTTAACCCAGACATCAGCCAGGGGCTTCCTGGCATTTGTGTCTGCATGTGCACAATCTGTTTTGGCCCTTCAGTAACTGGTAACGAGGAGGCAGAACTTTGTACCTTCACTTGTTTCTGAAAGAAACCCAAACACAGCAGGCACTGAAGTCTTTGCTGCAGATTTGGGGGATGGGGGCGGTCACATTGTACAGAATCAGGATTCCACTCAAAAAATCCTTAACATTTTATGTCTTCCAGTCCTCTTGGGCCACAGGGTGATAGAAATTTTCTTACTCTTCCCCCTGGCAGAGTCCAGCCTCTCTGGTTCCATTCTCCCTCCAGAATTTTCCTCTTCAAACATCAAATACCTCCTTCCCTGGTAATGCAAAGCAATGCAACTCACATCTTTTATTTGAGCAAGCCATAGGAGTCTCCTATGCCAAATAGCTATCAAAAATTTCTTCTGGGTGAGGCACAGTGGCTCACACCTGTAATCCCTAGCACTTTGGGAGGCCAGGGTGGGAGGATCACTTGAAGCCAGGAGATTGAGACCATCCTGAGCAACATAGTGAGACCACATCTCTACAAAAAATAGAAAATTAGCCACTACCACACGCATAGTCCCGGCTACTTAGGAGACTGAGGCAGGAAGATCTCTTGAGCCCAGATGTTTGAGGTTGCAGTGAGCTATATGCCACTGCTGTCTAGCCCAGGCAACAGATCGAGATCCTGTCAAAAAAAAAAAAATTCTTCTGAACAATGAACATGCAATATTTTAAAAATGTAATCACCATCTTCAAAAATAGCATTTTAAACATTTTTTAAAAAAGTGACATGAATCACCTTTTCTTTCCGGAAATGTAAGTAAACATTAAGGGAATTAGGAGACAATGTTGTCCCCTTCAGCCTATCCTCAAAGGTACTCCAATGACAGTGACTGGTCAACCAGAGGATATATAAACTGACAAATGTCAACATGTGTCCCTTCTGCATGTATGGGCTACTCAGAGACTTGCATTGTAGACATGTTATGTCTTTTCTTCCTACCCTTCTCCCCTTTACAGAATGGATTCCTGGTCTAGAAAGGTACAATGACTGTATCAGAATTTCCTCTTCCTGCTTTGGGTGTTGCAAGACCTCAAAATCCCTTTCTCCCTTTCTCCTGCGTCTCTTTGCTTTTGCTTCTCCTTTATCAGTTCTGAACAATCTGGAAATCTCTTCCTTATTTAGATTCTCACTATCAGTCTCAGCAAAACTCATGGCTAGTGCTTACACAACCCCATGCCAAGACAAACATGATGTATTGCTTCAAAGAAACTTCCAGAGCTCACACAGAAATTAAGATACGTGTTAGAATTCCACTCTCCTACTTTTCTCTGCATCTCTGACTCAGGAATCAGAACATAATTATTTTATAATTAAAAGTCTGAAAATGAACAAGCATAGATTTTTCCAGGTGATAAGACATTTTCAAATGTTGTCTCATGTGACCCTTCGACACCCCAGTAACCTGGATATTATCTTCACTTTACAGATATTCATGTAACTTCCCTGACAGGAGGCACCATGTCTGTCAGTTTCCACCCAGATACATGTAATACTTGGCAGAGTGTGTGACACTTAGTGGATTCTCAATAAATATTTGTTGAATGAATAAAAATCAGAAACTGAATACTAAAAATTGAAATGAAATTAATATTTATTGAGTACCTACTGTGTGCTGATCACTGAGCTAAATATTTTCGCCTACATTTTATCTGAACAATATTCCCATGATCTTCACCAAATTCTAAAAGAAATCATCTCAGTTCTGTCTAGCAAGGACTTCATTTTGACAGCTTCAACTGTGTTTGCTGTAAGGATTTATCAGTGTCTTGAGGAACAAAGTGATGAGTCCACTCAGATTAAGAGATTTCGGACCAAATGAAATACACAAGCTTGTTCAGAGCATAAAAGAGTCAGTGGGAGAGAGAAATGATAATTTTTAGATTAGTAGTCATTCCTTTTTCCTATGTCTCTACCTCTCTTTCCTCTCTCACTTCCTTTAAAACTATAAACAGAACCTTGGAAAATGAAGGCTATTAAAAAAAAAGAGTGGTTTTGCTAAAATTTCTCTAAGATACCGAAAGCACAAACAGTATCATTTGTGACCCATGTATTCACATGTAATTTAAAAGGAGGTAGGAGGATGTTTCCTATTTCATGAAGCAGCAGCCTAGGAGCCTTAGACTCAGGTAAGCAAAGTCTACAGGAGAAAACAGAATTCAGCAGTGTCACCAGCTGTTCTGCAATAACCCAATCCCGTGGTGCTGGATTCACTGTTCCTTTTTTAGTCCATGCCGTGTTGCTGGAAGGGCAACACTTTCACTTTCTTGAAATACTTTTTTTCTCTGGGCTTCTATGAATGTCCTTTTACTTCTCCAGTTGCTTCTTCATCTCCTTGGCCAGTTCTTCCTCTATTTGGCTACTAAACGTCCAAGGACTCAATCCCGGGTGTTCCTCTCAATTCACTACAAATTCTAAACAGGTAAACTTTAAGCTTTAAAAATTATGTTCATGTAATAGTTCCTTTAAAAATCATGTCCATGTGTTATCTCCAGACATCTCTAAGAGATAGCCCCCATCACATGTCTTTTAAACAGCCCACATGGTTGTTTCAAAAGCATCTTGAATGTAGCATGTCCAAACAACTCTTACCCATGCACACCACGTGTGCTCCTTTTCCTAAGGCACTAACATTCATCCAGTTGCTCCTAACCAAAACTAAGGCATCAACCTTGCATCTAAGTCAGCTGAATACTACATGAAAATATGTCGTAAATCTGTCTCCTTCTTTTCCATCTCTACAGCCATCACCTAGTCTGAGATGGCATCATCCACCTCTCATCTGCATGTCCTCAGGTTTGCTCTCACCACATTCATCTGTCCATTCTCTACCCTACACCCATAGTGATTATTTTTTAAAATACAAATCTAATCAAGTTACTCTAATATTTTAAATCACTACAATAGCATCACATTGTTTTTATGCAAACTCCTTAACCTTCAAGCTTACACGGTCCTCAATAACTAGGCTCTAGCCTCATCTCTCCCTGCCAGCCCTGACTCTAATATTGACTGCTGTTTAGTTCAGTGAATGAGCCTGGTTCCCTTTCAGCCTTTACACATAACCATCCTTCCACCTGGTATCTGGCATCCACCCCTCCCTGGGCTAGCTAAATTCAAAATCACCTTCTGAACTGAAATTAAGCACCATCTACTTAGGAAAGTGGTTTCTGATTCCCTAGGCTAGGTCAGTACAACCTATTCCTTCCCTGCTTAGTATGTTGAACTTCATCTTGATAGTACTTGTGACATTGTCATTAAATAATAATTCATTGTAATGAATTGTTGAAAGCTTTTCCACGAGAACGTCAACTTGTGAAGGTAGATTTCTGCCTTTCTAGTTCACTGCTGTGTCCTCACACAGGGTCTTTGATATAGTTGGCACTTAACATATGGTTTTTGGGCAGATAGTTAGATCAATCAATACTAAATAAAATAAATAGATAAATAAAACCATTCAATATTTATTATTCATTTTATATGTGCCATTTACTTTTCTAAGGTCCTGCATGAATTTTTTCATTTAAACATCACAACTACACTGTGGGGTAGATACTTTTGTAATTTCCACTTTATACATGAAAAAAAGAAAACAGGCTTAGAAAGGTTAATAACCTGTAGATGTATAATCTCCATCCCTACCACCATGGTAATTTTGATCATGAACTCATTGGTCAAAGATAGGAATAACTGAGAAAAGAAGCTTCTTGTTAAGATCTTCCTCTGCTAAGGTTACTCCTTAGGCAGCATTCACATAGATCAAAAATGTTTCCATTTTATGCTCATTTGGAGAAGTCTATCTACATAGCTCTTCCCTAGAGCTCCTTGTCAATCACTTTTCTTCTACATAAGCTAACCATACAACTGAACTGTTAGACACTGCCCATGTATAAATGTATATCTGTACTTCTGGCCATCTCTCCTTCCGGGCAGAGAAAACCACCAGGTACATGGCCTGAAGTTCTGATTACTCAGAGGATTTCTCTTTACAACTGTTCTTCAGAGCCACCTCTGAATGGGGCTGTACTATTGCAGCTGTCCACTTTTGGGTGGTACAAGCATATTATGCAGCACTCTCTGTAAAGCAAGCTGAGGAGTTTTCTTTTCTTTTTAAGTCAATAGATCATAGAAAATGGTTGTGGGTTGAGAAAGAGGAGTTTAATATAGCAGAAACATGAACCTTGGGAATCATAGCCCCTTGTTCATGGAAATTACTTGTGCTTTTAGGACTCTCTTGGGCTTGATATATAATAGCTGCACTTGGTGATGGAGTGCTGCTGTGTAAACTAGACTTGATGGCTTGGTACATCAGACGCAGTTCATGGGCAGGTCAGGTTCCATGGTAATTTGGTGGCCAAGGTCAAGTGTTTGTCTCCATGAAGGCCCTGAGATAAGCCAACAGTGTCTTTCCAAGAGGAGAATAGTTACATACAGAAAAGGATAGCGGTTTTTCTCTGAAATCTTAAAATGTTTGTTCTATGATTCTCCTTGAGGGAATGTCCAATGACTCCATACAGTATCTCTATCTTCCATAGATGCTTCAGTCACCATAATATCTGCTGGGTCAGATAAAAAAGGTGGCAGGACAGCTTTTATCACAGCCTGAACTTGTTCAGAGCCTGGCCTTACTCTGGACCCTACTCAGAACTGTAAGCCTTCTGGGTTACTCAGTAAATGGATTGGATTATCAAACACAAATGAGGTATACATTGTACCCCAAATCTAAAGAGACCCACTAGGTGTTGTGCCCCTTTGTTGAGGTAAGAGGAATCAGATGCAGCAACTTGTTTTTCTTGAGGTCTGGCCACTGGACCCCTAAAAATTTCATCAAGATGGCATATGTGTGCCTAGCAGGATGTCTGAAGAAGTGCTATTTTCTCTTCACAAGGTCCAATCAGCGTGAGAACATTAATTTAGTGGACCAGTGTGTTATCTTGTGGAATGAAGAAATGATAAAGAGCCCTTTAAACTGTATTATGATCATGACAGTGAAGATCTGATATACGTAGGGCAGTGAATGTGTATTGCTGGCCCCATCAAGTGGAAGCAAACTTCATTTGCCAGAGTGATAGTGGCAGTGTGCCAGGGGGTGTGTTGATGTGCTGCAGTAAATAAACCATGTCTGGAATGGCAGCTGCAATTTGAATCATCACCTTACTAATCTTACAATATTCTACTGTTAAATTCTTTAAGATCCATCTGTGTTCTGCATAGGCCACATAGGCAAATTCAATGGAGATGTGATAGGAATTACCTGAATTTTTTATGTCCTTGATGAGGCACTAATATCTGCATTCTGTCTATAAGTTTTATACTGCTCTTGGTTTTACCTGTGTTTTTTTAAGAAGAGGCAGTTCTGGAGGTTTCTACTTAATCTTTCCTGCCATAAGAGCCCTCACATCCCAGGTCAAGGAACCAACATGGTGATTCTGCAAATTGCTGAATATGTTTATTCTAACTATGCATTCTGGAGCTATGGAAACAACCAAACACTGCATTCAGGGACTCACTGATCCTACTGTGAGATGGATCTAAGCCAAAGCTATATTAATCTCCTAATTTCTATAATTGTCTTGTTAATTGATGATACAAGATAAACTTTTTTGCCCAGACTTAGAACTTTTCTGCTTATACAAATCAAGTAAGAGTTTAGTAAATTGTCCATCTCTTTTAGTTCTAGAAACACCATGATCACTTACCCAATGCCAAAGCTGTCTGTACATTAAAACATACTGATTACCACTTGTCTGTGGCATTTCTTCTGTTCCAGTAACAAACAATCCTAAACTTAGCAATGTAAATAATAACAATTTTGTTATGCTCACAGATTCTGTGGGTCAGAAATACAGAAAGGGCACAGCAGGCATGGCTTATGTCTGTGCTCCATGATGTATGGGGACTCAACTGGGACAGCTCAAAAGCTCTGGTTTACTTAGCAGCTGGGGGCTAATATCATCAGAAGGTTCTGTTACTCACATATGTGATGGTGGATGCTGGCTATTGGCTGAGACCTCACCTACACTTGGCCTCTCCATGTGATCTGGACTTCCTCACAGCATGATGGTGTCAGGGAAACCAGAATACTTATATGGTGGTTTAGGAATTCAAAGACAGATGTCCCAAGGAAACAGAACAGATACTCTGTTATCTTTCAGGATTTAGCTTCAAAGTCACATATCATCATAAGCCTACCCAGAGTCAAGGGGCAGAAACGTAGACAGACAAAAATATGGCAGTAACTTGTTTCCTGGCAATCAGGGATCCCATCATTTCTATTGAACCCAGGGAGCCCTTTTTTTTTTTTTCTTTTTTCTTTTTTTTTTTTTTCAGGGAGCAAATTTTGATTACTACATTTTTTTTTTTACTGCCAATCCTGGTCTGCTGTGAATAGCTGTTCCAGAGCTCTTCAGGGATATTTGTGGTCCACTCATGAATGCATTTCTCAAACCCTCAGAGAAGAGAATGACCAGTGGAACCTCCCAGGAGACGTAGTGAGTGGGTGAGCAGGTCTTACCTGATATATCCATTCCAGCAGTGTGAGCTTCCTAAGTCTCTAGGTGTCTTCCTCTAGCAGGGGTCAGCAAACTATAGCCCACAGGTTGGCTGCCTGGTTTTGTAAATGAATTTTACTGGAATACAATTCCACACCAATTTATTTACTTATTGTCTATGGTTGCACGTAGGCTAAAATGGAAGAGTTAAATAGCTGTAACATAGGCTGCAAAGCCCAGAAGCACAACATAATTTCTATCTGACTTTAAGAAAAAAAAAATGTGCTTATGCAGACTTTTGCCAGTATGCCCAAGTAGTTCTGGTATCTTAAATTCATTCAGTACAAGCCACTTCCAGGTCCAGGATTTAGTCAACCAACTAAGCAACTGGTTAGAGCCATTCCCATATTGTCAAATTAGCTCATCAAATCTATGATCTCTGCTTAGTGCATCCATAACGGTAAATTGTGTCCTTCCAACTTTAGATTTATTTAACCTGATCCCATACTTGTAGGATGCACTCCAGCTCATACTGTCAGTTAGAATTGAGCAAAATATTGCAACTGTTTTGTTGTGTATGTATGTTCTCATGGGTCATACTTGATAAGTGAACCCCTGGATCTGTTTATAGATACAGAAGCAATGAGAGGTTAGGGCAGGAGGTCCCAAGGAAGATCAGTAGCATTCTAAACACAAGACCCTTTATTTCAGATAATAGGAGACTGATCTGAGAAAGAGAGAAATGTTACTTTGATTCTCAAAGTCAATTCTGCAGAATTTGGGGGTTCAAAGTCCTCAGCTTTATCAGAATTTGTTCATAGTCCCTCCTCCCAAATTCCCAGGTCTTACTCTTTTTCTAATCAATGCTCTCAGAGATCCTGGGAAATTGTGAATTCGATTTATATTGTGTTTCAGCCATCCACAGGATTGTATTTTGGATTGGTTTTAGAAAGCTCAATTCTTTAACTACAGAAGATAAAAATGACCTTTAGGGTCATTATAAAAGTTTTTGGTTCCTTATTAGGAGCTCGAGCTGGGAATGTAAAGCCTTAATCCCATTCATTTTTTTCCCCTCCAAATTCTTCAGCACATTTAGAAACAACCAAATCAATCCATGGTAATTTTACTTATTCCCACTAAATTGCTCTATGGCAGCAACCACTTGGACATGCAAGGTCTTTCCAAGTGGCTCTAGGAAATACTGTAAGTAGTGTTTTTCCACTGCATGTCATGGATTACCATTGCCCCATTTGCCACTGGCCATGGAATCCTTGATGTCTTTACATCCAGCCAGATGGACAAACCAATTCCAGACTCCTAATACTCTGGGATTGCATTAGGTAACTATAATTGTATTAGTCGGGAAGCAGAGTCATCAGGCATATTGCGGGAATAAGAGATTTATTATAGGAATTAGACTTTACCAATTGTGGGAGGAGCTAGGGAAGTGAAAGTGCAGAAGAGAAATTTGGAGGATCAGAGAAAAAAAGCACTCACCAGGCCACCTGAAACACTGTGGCAGGTGGACATGTTGGAGCTTGCAGAGAACTCCCGAAGCCAAGGGCATCAGTTGCCAATCTGGACCGTGAAGGGGGAGCTCATAGAAAGGTGTATGGGAAGCTGTGGATTCTGTTTAGCTACTGCCTCTGTGAGTCTATAACCAAGCAGCTGGTGGTGGTCTGGGGGTTGCTGGGGGTCAGCTGGACCAACAGTTGGAAAGATGAGCTGGAAAGGAAGTTGAGTGGAGAAAAAGCTGGGGAAGTGAAGGTGTGGAGTAAAACAGACCCTCCTAGTTTCATCACTTACTCTTGTGATCTCAGGAGCATTAATTAATTTTTGTAAACTTCCATTTTCCTGGTTGTAAATGTGGATAAAATATCTACCTTTAGGGGCTGCCTATATGCCTCTAACATTTTTTGGAAATCTATTTATCCTCCTGTCCATTGTTAAGTTGACAATAAAATTTTTTCATCGTAAATTAAAAGAGTTTCAAAAGATGTGATTTCTTGTCATATTTTAATTGTTGACATTTGATAACAAAATTGTAATATCATTATTTTCAATGTATCCATCCAATATAATCTAAATACTAGAGCAACTTTATGCTCACCATCATCAATTTTAAAAATACATGAATAAGCTCTTCTTTAACAACCAGAAATTTTACATTGTTCCATTTTCTCTTTGAACTCTTATTTCCATTCCATTTCTCCCATAGAATTTTATCTTAACATAATATATTTTTATGCTTGCAGGTCTTTTACTGATAACATTTTATATCTTTCTGCAGTAAAAATATGTACATAAATTGAAACAAGTTTTTTTCTCTGTGACCATAAGATCTAATATTTTTTTCATCTGGATTAAGATATTATTACAATAGTAATAGTATTGGCACAGTATTGATCAAATAAAATTAAACGTATCAAATAAAATTAAACGTATTGCAGAAATTGATAAGTAAACCTAAAAAGTAAAGCTTAATTAGAAATGCACATTTTAATATGTATATATACATACGCATGTATATGCATATGTACAACTCCCTTCTCTGATAGTGAGAAGTTTGGATTCCATCATCGTCAATATATTTACTTATTTTATCAGTCTCACCTGGAAGTAACCAATCTCCCATCACCATCACCATCACCTCCATCTCCCCATTCCTACAGCCTGATCCCCCTTCTTAAGCTCTGACATTGCACCCAGGGCCATTATGCAGATGCTTTTTTCATCCTGCTCAGGCTCCCACACTAGGTGCTGGGCTTGCATTCCTACTTCCTCCTTTTGAGTTTTTTGTTCTGCCCTACCTACTGGCTTCTGGAATAAATTATTCAGAAAGGAAATGAGGGGGGGCGGGGAAGAGCATGTATTTTTTAGACATCTTAACTTTTCTAATTCTGAGATAGGTAGGTAGATAGATAAATAGGTAGGCAGACAGACAGGGCACAAGGCTTTTCCAAGAGTTTCTCATCTAAATAACCTAAGATGCCCTTCAATACTTAACGACTTTTTTTGCTTTCTTCTCAGGAGCTTCCTCAGCATCAATAATGTCTCTGGAAAGAATTAGAGAGAGAGAAGAAGATATGCATCATTAAAAGAAAATTGTCACAACTCCTCTAACCCAACACCACAAAAATATTAATATCTGATTTCAGAATATCCTAGCACAGGCAAAATATCCCATTTTTTTAATTTCACATTTTGTCCAGAATAGAAATACGTATGATAAAGGGAAAGGCAAAAGCCGTATCAAAGGTTGATGGTGATGTGGTTAAAGAAAGTTGCAGACACTTCAGTAAGAGTTGGTCTAGGTGAAATGCAACCCTTTCTTTTGTACTATGGGATGTGTTTGATTGTGAGATGGGGAGACGGGAAAGGAAAACCAAACTGAAGCCTTGACCACAGGCCTATTCTCAGGCAGACTTATTTTACCAAAAAGTAGAAGTTGAAAACATGAAAATGGATTTTTTTAAATCTTTTATTGCCTACAAAGTTCTTGGAAAGCCATCATGAACCCTTAAAGGCATATGTACCCAGTTGAGTAATTATTGGTGTAGGTGCTCAAAAAAGTAGCAATAAATTTTAGCGAATTGATAGCTGTGAAAAATAAAATAATTTCATGTAGATAGTCCAATAATGTCCACAGGTTAGAGTGAGGTGAAATATGTGAAAACGTTATTCATCAATGAGAATAAGAAGTGAGTATAAATTATACTTCACGTCTGTAAAATAGAGCAACATGTAGTAGAAACTACAAAAGTTATTTTTTAAAATTTCTTAGTTTTTACCTTTTTAAATCCAACTTTTCAAATTAGTATACTTATCTATCCCTGTCACATTGTTTTAGATGTTTAATAAAAATTTAGATTTTAGATTTAAGGTGTAAATTACCTTTTAAATCTTAAAGGCAAGAAGTGTTTTGAGGAGTTAGGTATACTTACTCACCCATACTGTTTGATCCCTCAGCAAATAATGCCTACCAAGAACTAAGTACAGAGTCAGGGACAGGGAATATAATAGTGAAATCATGTGTGGTCCCTGAATCCTTTGATTAAGAGCAAAAGGAACTATAACTTAAACAAGAAAATGAGATCAACTTGCAGAATTGGCAAAATGAAAGACCCAGGTGTCTCTACAACTCTTAGCTGCAGGAACTTGAAGGCTCTGTTTTTGAGGTGACTTCATTGGATCATGCCACAGATACCTTCTACACCTGTGGATCTTTGCTGTAATTCAGATCCCTCAGAAGGTGAATATACTTGACAATTGACAGAGCGCTCGAGTCATGCTTCCACCTCTGAAAATGGATGTGTGACTATAACTGGTAGCTCCACCATGAACACAAAGAATGAAGTTCCTTTAAGGGGGAAAAAGTGTTCTAATGGAAAAAAGAGGGAAAGTGTATTGAGGGGTAGGAATGTTTGCTCCCACTTTTAATCATATACCAAAATCTGTGTTAGGTTCATCTTCTTATACAAAAGTCAACTTAGTTTCTATTAGTTTAAAATTTTAAACTCTGATACAACCTCTACAATGCTGCTTTGCCCCACCTTTTCTCTGTTTCTCTTTCTTGTTACTAGCTATATTGTCCAGCTTTCCTTGAGAGAACTCACAACCCATAATCATCTTTTATTTAAAATGTATTTAAAAGTCAGTGTATAATATTCTATAATCACAATAATTAAAATAAGAGCTATAATTTCAGATTTGTAAAAAATCTTTTTAATACATACATATGCACATACATGTGCTATCTGATGCACATATGAATGCTGTTCTTATTGTGCAGCACATTATGCAGGGAAGCAGCTCGATCACCCATCAGCACCTGCAATCTGTAGTGGCCTACTCACGTTTAAGGTGAAAGGAATGTTCTTGGGCAACTGGACATGTTGAATAGAGAAAGGATGGTGCCAGGGTCTCGGTGAGACTCTTAGGTTTGCCCGTGTGGATGTTCCCTGGTTCCCTGGTTCTCAGTGTCAAGAATAAGTACTGGTACCCAGTCCAGCTGATGACAGAGTGATCACAAATACAGAGAACTCTCATACAGTTTACATAAAAGAAAGAATGAAAGTATAGCAGGAAGCTACACAAAGTGAAAATACATTCCAGAGAGAGTGGAAAGGGTCCGTCTCCACGAGTAGAGAAAGACACCGAAGGCTGAGCACACGCTGCCTTTTATAAGCCCACTAGTTTGTCCCGCCTTTCCCCTGGCAGGATCAGTCGCTGTTTCCCGCCTTTGGGGGTGATTGACAGGTTGTTGTTATAGAACAGATCACATGACAGGTTACATAACAGAGTAGGTTATATAATAGTTTCCCTTTCTGCGCATGCATCTTTTCTAGAATTCTCCATGAAGCTCCAGCCATGTTATGCTAATTAGATAGTAATGAGCTTTAAGTCAGTTAAAAGTTATTGGGAACTTTTTACCATGTATTTACCCACAGGGAACAGTTCCTAGCTGCAGTTTGGTTCCTAGCTACCATTCAGTTCCCACTCTCCGCCCCTCGCCACTTCCTTGCCACCTGTTCACCCTCCACCAGACCTAACAAGACCTATTAATAGCACATAAAAGGGACCCAGTTTCCTTTCACTGTACACTGTGGGCATGCAGTGTTTTCTACCTTAATGTCCTTTTTAAATATTTGGTTTTTAGTTTGGGTTTTTTTTTTTTTTCCCCTGTTAACAAATATTTTAGTAGCTCTGGAGCCTCAGTAATTGACCTTGAACCTGTGCACTCATCTTGTATTTTCATATTTATCAGTAATGACACATTTCAAACGTTGAACTGATACAGTGCATTCTTTGGTTTGAGGCTCATAGTAAAACCATTGTTTGTTTTCTCTGTCCATGGCGTCTTAACATGCATGGTGTGCCTCTCTTGACTGGAGGCCAAATTTCCCTCAGGCTTGACTTTGAACTGCCTGTGGCAAGCCCTTCCTGACGTGCAGTCCCAGGGGCACCTGGTCAGGCCTCAGTTTCAGCTGCTTCAGAAGCTGCCTGTCCCCAGGGGGCGGCCACTGCTCACGCTGTGCATCTCATCAGTCCCAGTTGTCCTGGACTAATGTGCCCTCTCTACATGACCTTTGGGTTCTTCTCAGTGTTCTTTGATGATGTGGTACTAAGATTTGCTGGGTTTTGAGCTTGCCTTTTGTCGGGTTTAGTTTCTTGTAACTGTGGCTGAAAAACTTTTGAAATCAGACATATTAGAAAACTTATGAAACTTTGGAACATTCCTCATTCGAAACATAAAGCAGTTTTTAAAAAATGCAATGTAGCTAATGAAAATTTTTGAAATTCTTTCTCAACCCCACATTTGTAATTTGTATGCTTGTGCATAGTATATAGTATAAATTTGAACTCATACCATTCCAAACACACTCTCAAAATTTGGCGAAAACTACTATTTGTTCTCATGTGATATGGTTTAAAAGAGAAAAACAGCAAGAGTAAGGAAATTAACATCTCATGACACATAAGACAAAAATTCCAGGCTGAACTCCACCAGCTCTCTGCACCTCGGAACTGGTAGCGATACAGAAAAGTGGACCCCAAAACTGGAGTCCAGCCTGAAGGTCAAGTGGGTTCTTGGCTTTCATGGGAAAGAATTCGAGAGCAAGCCAACAGAGTAGAGCAAAATCAAGCTTATTGAAGGACGAAAAGAAGAAAAGAGAGGCTGCCCTATGGACAGAGCAGCGGCAGCTCACAGAGCAACAGAAAGCAGCACCTTGTGAGTTTCCAGGATCTTATTTTATATCTTCTATTTAATTTTATGTTAAGCAGAGGGAGGATTATTTGTAAGATTTCTGGGAAAGGGGAGGGGAGTTCCCAAAATCAAGGTTCATTCTCTTTTTAAACCATGTAGGGTAACATCTGGGAGTGGCCATGGCAGTTGTAAACTGTCATGGCGCCAGTGGGAGTTGTTTTTTAGTATGTTGATATATTACAAGCAGGGTATAATGAGCATATTGAGGGTAACATGAGTTGGTTTTTCATGGCCATCTTGGTTTTAGCTGGTTTTGGTCGGCTTCTCCGCCACATTCTGTTTCATCAGAGACCTTGGTTTGGGTCTTATGACTCCTTATCGAGCAGGGACTGATGGTGTCCTATCTTAGCAGTGTGTTGCTGGGTATTTTCCTGATGAAACAACTGCTTTTTCCAACTCCCTCCCACTCAGCATTCTCAGAGGAGCCCGGGCTAGTTCAGGCTCAGAGCACATCTGATAAAATGGTGATAGTGACAAAAGGGTTCTTGGAAGTTATTCTGCTTTAAGAGCAGAACACAACCCACAGAATGCTTGATTACTGGAAAGAGGGAGAGGAAAGTGAGGTGTGCCAAGGAAACTGCTTGGGCTGTCTGGATTTTGGCCAAACTTTTTTGTTAATTCATTGCAAAAATAATAATTCTCAAAGGATGTTTCACCCTTTTCCCTCATTTTTGTGAAGTTCTGCATTTTTGTCAATCTCAAAAAAAAAAAAGGTGAATATGATATGAATCATTGTTTCCGGAGAATTGATTCTCATGGTGACATACTCATGTATTCTAATTGACTTAAGAGTTTTTATTTTAAAGAATTAATGATGGCATGTCACTTTTTAAGTTTAAGGTAAATTAACAAAGCGAGTCATACTCAATGACTTAGTATGGCTTTTGGTTTTCAGGAAAGCATTTCATTCGCCCTCTGTATGCCTTTATCTCATCCCTCAAACAAAAGGTTCAAGCCTTTGGGGAAAATTTACCCCAAGTCTTTTAAAAGAAAATAATTGGTAGGAGCTTACCAATGCCTTGGGGTGCATGGAGGAGTTAACCCTGACTGTAGGAGAGGCCACCGTGGGGGCCCAGGCGAGAACACCAGTTTTAGAACTTGCACTGTTTTAGGCAGCAGTGCTGGGACTAGACATAGGTTTTCCTGCTGTAAGTCAGAACTTATTAAAATTATGAGAACCAGTGTTTATCACTTGATAGTAGAATTATAGGGGACTTTTATTTGGTTCTTTATAACTTTTTGCAATTTCCAAATGTCCTCAGTGAGCTTGTATTTCTTTTAAACATCATAAAAAAGCAATTAAAATTTAAATAACTAATTCTAGGGTTATAAGCCAATATTTATATCAAGGGTAAATCATTTAATTTAGCTCATATGAGTTAGAGAGGAGGAAACATTTGAGGAACTGGCATATTGGGAGTAAGAAAGATTAGAAGGAAATATGCCAAAATACTAACAGTGGCTGGTGGGGCTTAAGGTGGTTAAAATATATTTTACACTTGTCTGTATTTCTCAAAATTTCCATTGTTAACATGTATTACATTTATCAGTACAGAAAAATGTCCATACAGACACTTCTGAGCACTGTATGCATCCCTAACATCTCTGATTCTGCTTTTATCAATACTATGGTTCTTTCCTTTTACCACCACAGAGGCAAATACAAAACCTGAAACTGTTACTATACAAAAAGAAAATGCAGAAAAAAATTAGCATTATAAACAGCACTAAAGATATAGAAAACCACTTGTGTAAAGTCCTTCACACAGGGAAGGATTTTGCCAACCTGCTTATTATTCATCTCGGACCCGTGGGCAGCAGAGAGAGGCTAAAGGCTAAAGGAGGGAAAACTCAAGTCTCAGAGTCTTGTCCTGAGAGGGCTGACGTGTTTCTAGGGTGGGAACATCTCCAGTTTGCCTTTGAAGGAAAGCTTGTCCAAGTTGGGACTATTGGACTGGCACAAATTAAAAGCAACTATGACCTCTCTCATAAAGTGTGCCAAACACATGAGAAGATAAGCTATGAATGACAGGCAAAAGAAAACAAGAAACACCAAATTTCGACACAAGGACACCAGATGTAAAAATTGTCATATAATATATATAATTAAAACCTGAAGAATAATAAAGTTAGTGAACAATATCTATAAGTGTTCGAAAAAAAACAATCAACCTAGAATCGTGTACTCAGCAAAAATTTGATTTTAAATATAAGGGCAGAAGTAACAAATAATGTTTAAGAAAATACATGATGAAATTACAAAATCGAGTATACCCAAGGGAAAACCTGAAAGAATGAATGGACATTTTAAAAAATGGAATATTTGGAAATAAAAAATAATCATTAAAATAAAACTTAATGCTTGGTTAAACAGAAGATCAGATACAATGGAAAAGAGAATTAATGAGCTGGAAAACAATGTCAGAAAAATTTATTTGGAGTGTAGGTAAGGTAATTAAGGAAATGGGGAAAAAAGGAGAAGGTAAGACACATTTGAGACGGAATGAAAAGAATGATACGTATCTACTTTAAGTCTCAGGAAAAAAATTGGAGAATACAAAGAAAAAATATTTAAGGAAAATTTTCCAAAATGAATAAACATGATTCTACAGATCCCAGCAGGTTACACACCTATATGCATGCTGCTGAAGCCCTAGAACATCAAAGACTAAGAGATCATTCAAGCAGCCAAAAAGCAAAGACAGATTACCTAAAAAGCAACAATAGTTAAATCACCTCAGACGTTTTATCTACAGAAACGAAGAATAGAAGACAGTAGAATACAACTAAAAACTGTTGGGAGTAAACAATAAGTCAACCATCAAAGTTTGCAGAATTATTGTGTTTTGATAACATAAGTATCCTCCAAAAAATACAAAGAGTAAGAATTGGAAAAAAAATGGTAAGGTATAGCCTATGAGAAATTAACGTGAGATCTGGAATTTGTATGTACATGATTTATATACTCCAGGTTCATGCATGCCTCCTGCTAAGCATTTAGTTGCATTCAAATTACACAGCCAATTTTTGGTGTGGAGAAATATACATATTTGGGTAGAGGATATATGAATATATATACATGTGTGTGCACACGTGAGCTTTCAAATCCAAGGTAACAGGGAATGTTTTGGCTTTGCTATGTCTAAATTGTTATTAAAATTTCAAATAAAGCTGTTTTTCACTATCTGTTTATTGTTACTTTTGTAAATTATATATAAAAAGGGTCAACTGGACCCACATGGTAAATAGTGCTGATGGTAGATGGTGATGATAAATTTTTCTGTTAAGGTTAAATGTTCTTTGTTTAATCTCCTTGAGGTATCAAAGACATTTTTTAATTTCTACTGTTCCATACATAACATTTATTGGACTAGAACATGCCCTTATTTGGTCTATCCTTCATGTTTCTATATTTGGGTTGCTCAGCTTCTCAGCTGTCTTTACGTCTATCACTGTCCTCTGTTTCCTTTATCTTCTCTCCACATCCTTCAGTCTCTCGTTCTCCACTCCTCCAGCCTCCCTTTCCACTATCACCAGCACTTGGATTCACTGAGACCCTCTCAAGCCTTCCCCTATAACACTAATTTTCTTTTTAGCTGCTATTTTGTTTTATTTATTTGTTACTATTTAAGCTTTGAACGGAGGTGTTTCCTTTTTTTTTTTTTTTTTGAAATAGAGTCTCACTCTGTCACCCTGGATAGTGTGTAGTGGCATTATCATAGCTCACTGCAACCTCAAACTCCTGGGCTCAAGTGATCTTCCTGCCTCAGCCTCCCGAGTAGCTGGGACTACAGGTGCATGCCACGAGGCCCAGCTAATTTTTCTGTTTTTAGTAGAAACAAGGTCTCATTCTTGCTTAGAGCTGGTTTCAAACTCCTGACCTCAAGTGATCCTCCCACCTCGGCCTCTCAGAGGGCTAGGATTACAAGTGTGAGCCACAGTGCCCAGTCAAGGGAGGTGTTTGCTTTTGCCTTTATTTATGTTTAGCTATGAAATCTCTTTTTATATCAATGTGTTGCTTTATCATCTCTTCGTTAATTTCTTCATAGAATTAATGTTCTTTTTGAGAGGCATTGATTATAGGCAATTTTCCTCTGTTTTCTGAATGTACATATTATCTCTGAATAAATTAATCATCTATTATTTTTGCTTATATTGTTCCTCTCTTTAACTTTTTTGTTGTAGGATTTTTGCTTTTTGCCATGCCTTTTTGTTTTTTAAATCTCACACATATTTACCAAGAGCAATTCACTACATCTTTTTCCAGGATTTGTTTAAATAAGAAAATAAGAGGTTTTTAACCTATTACTCATATAAAATTTCAAATATTTTTATAAGTTAACATGCAAATTTATGCTTCTGTTTTGAAAAATAAACATTTCAAAGATTAAATAACAGATTCGAAATAAGTGAAGTGTATGTGTTTATTAACTTTAACATTCATTTTTCTCCAACTTCATCTATCTTTCTAGATCTTTTGCACAAAATTTCTGCCAGTATAGTACCTAATGGCCCTGGGCAGTAATGACTCAGGAATCGTGTCATGTCAACTTCAATATCTGATGACTATTGCGGCAGCTAAAAGATTGGGCATATTAATGTCCTTTGTGATGACTTTTCAATCTCTTTACACTGTTTTCTAAAGAGACTATCTATCTGTTCTCAAAGTCATTGAATTTGCCCTCAACTTTTAAAATATCACTGCAAACATATTGTTTAAATTTTTTTTAAAAAGCTATAATTATATGAGTAAATTAATACTGGTGTATTTGAGGAAATGAGAGATCATTACTAAAAACAATATACATATATTTTAAATGAGTATATATTATGTATATAAGGGTTTGTTTATCTTTGTGTATGTGTATATTTCTATACATAAGGGCAGGAAGTCTTGATTTTGCTACCATTGGTTTCTCAGTGCATAACACAACACTTGGCACATAGTTGGTTAAAATAAATATTTATTAAATGATCGATCTCTGTGTCTCTGTCTCTCCTCCTCTCTCATTCTTTCTCTCTCTCATTCATTATGGCCTACAGTGGAAATAAAAAGAAGTTATTTTGAGGCTCTGAGACACAAGTTTCAAATATGACTAAAAATTACTAATCAAATAAATGCATAGGTTTTTTTAAAAATTAAACTATTTATTTTGTGATAATTATAAATTCACATGCAGTTGTAAGAAATAATATAGAGAGACCCCCTGTATCCTTTACCCTCAGTTGTAACATATTGTGAACTATACAGGGTGTCCCAAAAGTTGCCATACATGGGGAAAATGGGAAACTGTAGCTAAATGTACCTGTATTTACAAAATATTCATTATAAAATTTAAAAAATTTTTCCTTGCATGGAAACTTTCGGGACACCTTGTAGTACAATATTACAACCAAAATATTGATGTTGACACAGACAAGATATAGATTGATTCCATGGTGACAAGTATCCCCATGTTACCTTTTTATAGTCAAACCTACTTCCCTCCCACCCCCAACTTCTCTTAACCCTGAACAACCACTAATCTGTTATTTATTTCTATAATTTTCTCATTTCGAGAAGGTTATATAAATGGAATCACATAGCATGGAACCTCTTGGTATTGGCTTTTTACACTCTTCATAATTCTCTAGAGATTCTTCCAAATTGTGTGTATCAATAACTCATTTATTTTCACTGTTGAATAGTTTTTTCATGGTGTAGATATAAGACAGTTTATTTAACCGTTCAGCCACGAAAGACATCTGGGTTGTTTCCAGTTCTTGGCTATTAGGAATAAAGCTGCTATAAACATTAATTTACAAGTTTTCATGTGAGCATAAGTTGTAACTTCTCTGGGATAAATGTTCAGGAGTACAATTTTTTAAAAAGAAAGTGCCAAACTGTTTTCCAGGATGGCTGTACTATTTTACATTCTCATGAGAAAAATATGAGTATCCAGTTTCCCCATATCCTTCCCAGCATATGGTTTTGTCTGTACTTTTTACTTGTAGTCATTCTGATAAGTGTGTGATGATATCTTAGTTGGTTTTAAGTGTGCATTTCCCTGATGGTTAATGATACTGTACATCTTTTCATGTGCTTATTTGTCGTCTGTATGTGTACTTTGGTGAAATGTCTTTAGCCTATTTTTAATTGGATTATTGGGGGGTTTTGTTGTTGAATTTTGAGAATTCTTTATATATTCTAGATGTTAATCTTTTTGAGATAGGGAAACAGCAGGCCCTGCTTGATAAGAAGTCATAAGCCCGGAACAAAGGTCTCTGATAAAACAGGAGACAGCAAAGAAACCAGCCCAAACCAGCTACAACCCAGATGGCCACAACAAAAAACAACTTCAGGTTACCTTTCCTGCTCATTACACTCTGCTTGTAATGTATCAACGTACCAAAAATAAACTCCCACCAGCACTATACAAATGCCATGGCCACTCCCAGAAGTTACCATATATGGTTCAAAAAGAGGAAGAGCTCTCACTTCTGGGAACTCCTCACCCCTTTCCCAGAAATCTTATGAATAAGCCTCCCTCTGTTTATTAAACAATGTAAATTTAAATAGAAGATATAAAATAAAACCCCAGAAACTCACAAAGTGTTATTCTCTGTTGCTCTAAGAGATAGCTGCCGCCCTGCCTATGGAGCAGCCTTCCTTCTGTCTCTTTGTTACTTTAGTAAACTCGCTTCTAAGCCGGCTCTTGAATCTTTCCCTTGTGAATCTGAGAACCCACTTGGCCTTCAGGTGGGACCCCAGCTTTGGAGTCCACTTTCCTGTATCGCTTTGTTGGATATGTAGTTTACAAATAATTTTTCCCAGTGTGTAGTGTGTCTTTTCTTCACCTTTTAATAGAGTCTTTCACAAAGCAAAATTTAAACATTTTTGATAACGTCTAATTTGTCAATTTTTCCTTTTATGGTTTGTGCTTTTGGTGTCACATCTAAAAAGTTTTTACATATTCCTAGATGCTGATGATTGATTTTTCTGTTCTTTTCAAAGTTTATTGTTTAGCATTATACATTAAAGTACTTGGTCCCTTTTCAGTTAGTTTTTGTATATGGCGTGAGACCTAGATTGAGGTTCTTTTGCCTATAGATGTCCAATTGCTCCAGCACCATGTGTTGTAAAAGTTATCTTTTCTCCATTGAATTTCTTCTGCACCTTTGTCAAAAATCAATTGGGAATATTTGTGTGGGTCTATTTCTGTGTTTTCAATACTATTTGGTCAGTGTGTCTCTTTTTCCACTAGTACCACATCATCTTGACTACTGTAGGTCTATAATAAGTTCTGAAATCAGACTGATTCCTTACACTTGTTCTTCAAAATTGCTTTAACTGTTGTAATTCTTTGACTTTCAGCATAAATTTTAAAACAATCTCATTCATATATACAAACATTTTTATAGAAATTATATAGGAATTGTGTTAAAGCTATATATACATGCACACAGATACCTACATATTTGAGGAAAATTAACATCTTTATTATGTTTAGTCATCTAATCCATGAATATATATGTGTGTATGTGTGTGTGTATATATATATGTCTTTCCATTAATTTATGTTTTTGTTGATTTCTCTCATAATATTTTATAGTTTTTAGCATACAAGTCCTGTACATGTTAACTTAGATTTACACTCAGGTACTTTTTATTTGTAAATGGTATTACATTTTAAATTTTGGTGTCCACATGCTTATTGCTAGTATATAGAAATATATTGGTTTTTAAATGTTAATCTTACATCCTCTGTCATTGCTGAACTCTCTTATTCTAGTTTTTTTGTATGTGATTCCTTGGGATTTTGTACCTAGACGATCATATCATCCATAAATAGAGGCAGTTTTCTTTCTTTCCTTCCTGTCCATATATATTTTATTTCCTTTTCTAGCCCTTATGCACTAGCTAGAACTTCTGGCACTAGGTTTAATAAGGGTGGCAAAATGGATATCTTCACCTTGTTCCTGATCTTAGGGGGAAAACATAAAATCATTTGCCATAAACTATAATGTAATTTTGTAATAATTTTGTAAATGCTCTTTATCAAGTTGAGGGAGCTTATCTCCGATGCTACTTTTTTTGAGAGTTTTTATCATTATCATGAATGTGTTGATTTTGATTAATTACATTTTCTTCATAGATTATATGATCACATATTTTCCTTCTTTAGCCTGTTATTATGGTGGATTGCACTGATTAATTTTCAAATATTAAACTACACCTGCATTCCTGAGATAAAACTCACTTGGTCATGGTGCATAATTCTTTTTACACATTGCTGAATTCTATTTGCTACTGACTTTTTAAGGATCTCTGTGTCTGTATTCATGTGGGTTATAAATCTGCAGTTTTGTTTTCTTGTACTACCTTTGCCTGGTGTTGGTATCAGAGTAATACCAGTTTCATAAAATGAATTGAAAAGTATTCAACTTCTATTTTCTGGAAGAAATTGTGTAGAATTAGTGTTCTTTAAATGTTTGGTGGAATTACTCAGTGAAAACTATATTTCTTTTTTGAGAGTTCTAAAATTATGAATTGAATTTCTTAATAGAGGGTATTTTAAATTATCTAATTTATATTGGGTAAGCCAAGGCAATTTATATTTTTTGAGAAATTGATCCATTTCATTTAAACTGTCAAATTTATGTTTATAGAATTATTTATAGTATTTCCTTATTATTTTTTTGATGTCTGCAGAGTTTATAGTGATGTTCCCACTTTTGTTCTAGATGTTGATAATTTATGTCTTCTCTTATTTTTCTTTATTAATCTTGACAGAAATATGCTGATTTTATTGATCTTTTTGAAGAACTAGCTTTTTGTTTTATTTTCTCTGTTGTTTTCCAGTTTTCAATTTTATTGATTTCTGCTCTTTATTATTTCTTTTGTTTTCCTTGTTTTGAGTTTATCTAGCTTTTCTCTTTCTAGATTTTTGACCTGGGAACTTAGAGTATTGATTTCAGATTTTCCCTCTTTTCTGTATGCATTTAGTGCCAGAAATTTCCTTCTCAGCACACTGTTAGATAGGTGCCACAAATTTTAATATGCCATATTTTTATTTTCTTTCATTTTAGTGTATTTTTTCATTTCCCTTGAGACTTACTTTTTGACTCATGGATTGTTTAGCAATGTGTTGATTAGTTTCCAAGCATTTGAAATTTTCCTGTTATCTTTCTGTTTTTGATTTTTAATTTGATTCCATTGTAGTTTGAAAGTACATTCCATGTAATTTCAATTTTGAAAAATTTGTTGAGGCTTGTTTTGTGGTTCAGGATATGGTCAATCTTAGTATATGTCCATTGAGCCTTGAAAAGAATGTATATTCTACTTTGTATGTAGTAGAGTGTCTATAAAGGTCAAGTAGATCCTGTTTGTTAATAGTGTCACTGAGTTCTTCTATATCCTGGCTGATAGCCTGTCTGGCTATTCTATCAATTGTTGAGAGAGGGGTGTTGAAGTCTTTAACTATAATTATGAATTCGTCTATTTCTCCTTTAAGTTCTTCCAGTTTTTTCCCTTGTATATTTTATAGCTTTGTTGCCTGATGCATACACATTTAAGGTTGCTATATTTTCTTAGTGAATTGACCCTTTCAGCTTTATATAATGCTCATCTCTGTCTCTGGCAATTTTCTTTGCTGTAAAACCTACTTTTTCTGTTGTTACTACAGATACTTCTATTTTTTTTTTTTGATTAATGCTTGTATAGTATACTTTTTCTTCTTATCAACTTGCCTATATCATTATATTTGAAGTGAATTTTTTGTAGACAACCTATAGTGGAGTCCTGTTTTTGTGAAATATTAGCATGGGTCACTGCCAATATCTGCCCTTTAATTGATATATTTAGACCATTCATATTTAATTCATTTATTAGGGATTATGTATGCTTATTTGGTTTTGTTTTCTGTTTATTTCTATGTTCCATTATTCTATTTTCTTTTTCTTGCCTTTCTATGGATAACTTAAATATCTTTTAGAATTCTATTTTGATTTGTCTATGTGTTTTCAACTGTGTCACTTTGCATAGTTTTTTTATTAGTGTCTGCTGTAGGTACATTGTATAGTCATTATACTGGTTTTAGTGAAGTATGAAAATTTTACCACTTTATGCTCCTTTGCCCTTCACTATTTATTAATATAATGTTATTGTCTCATATATTTCCTTTACATACATTTAAAAGCACATCAATGTTATAATTTTTTGCTTCAACCATTAATCAAGATTTTGAAAACTCAAGAAGGAAAGTTGACTGTATTTACTCACATTTTGGATTATTAAATTCTTTCTTCCTTCTTGACATTGCAAATTTTCTTCTTATAAAAATCCTTTCTATTTATAGAACTTCCTTTACAGATTCTTTTAGGGTGGTTCTGCTGGCAATAAATTCTTTTAGTTTTTGATCATCTGAGAAGTTCTTGATTTTCTCTTCATTTCTCAAAGATATTTACAGTGGATATAGGATTCTGGGTTAAAAGTCTTTTTTTTTTTTTTCCTTTTTCTCAGCAGTTGAAAAATGTTTGACATTCCCTTCTGATCTCCATGGTTTCTACAAGAAATCTTATGTGATTCAAATTATTTTTCTCCTATAAATAAGGTGTTATTTCTCTCCTTCTGCTTTGAAGATTTTTTTCTTTATCTTTAGTTTCTCAGAAGTATCTCTATGATGTGTTCTAGTGTGGATTTCTTTGGCTTCCTTGTTTGAACTTTGTCCAGTTTTTTGAATCCATAGGTTTATGTCTTTTGCCAAATTTCAGAAATTTTTAGTCATTATTTCTTCAAGTACTTTTTTGGTCCCATACTCTTTCTCTTCTCCTTCTGAGACTCTGATGACATGAATTTTACATTTTTTATTATAATCTCACAGACCTAGTAAGTAACGTTCTTTTCTCTCTCCCTCTTTCTCCTCATATAACTCTTTTCCTATCATTTTCTCTCTATTGTTCAGACTGGGTTATTTCAATTCTATCTTCTAATTCATTGATTTTTCCAGTTTCCTCCAATTTGCTACTGAATCTATCCATGAGTTTTTAAAAATTCTGTTTATTGCGATTTAAAGTTCTAAAATTTTCATTTTGTCCTCCTTTATATCTTCTACTTCTTCGCTGATACTATTTTTTAAAAAATGTATTTCAAGTGTGATTTTAGTTACTGAAGTATTTTTACGATGGTTGAGAATTCTAACATCTCTGTAATCTTCGTGCAGGCATTTGTTGATTGTCCCTTCTATTCAGTTTGAGATCTTCTTGGTTGCTAGTACAGTCAATGATTTCCAATAGAAACTTGGACATTTGGGGTATTATGTTATAAGATTCAGGACTTTATTCAGACTTTCTAGTTTTGATTGCTTCCTTTGTGTCTGCTCTAGTAGAGGGAGAAGGGGGCACTGCCTCATTACTGCCACTTGAGGGTAGAAGCCCAAGTTTCCCACTGGGGCTCCATTTACATCCAAAGGAGAGAGGCTCCTTATTACCCCAGTGGAGGGGGTTGGGAGTTTGGTTCCCCACTGAGCCTCCACTGAAAACTTCCTGGCCTAGAGGGATAGGAGTGCCTTGTTACAGTTCCCCCATGACCTCCACAGATACCACCCTAGTGTGGACAAGGAGCAGAAGCATAGGCCCCTCATGTGGTCTACCCTGACACCACAAGGAGGGAAGGGCCCTTGTTATTGTGTGGTGGAAACGAAAACTCTGGCTCCCTACTCAACGTTTTCTGACACCACCCGTGTAGCAATGCTAAGTCACCACACTAGAGTCTGGCAAGGGTGCAAGTCCTGGCTTCCCACTCAGCTTTCAGTGACACGGATGGGAGTAGAGTCTTACTTTTATCTGTGTTTTCTGACTGGAGTAGAGTGATTATTGTGTAAAAGTGTTCTGTCTTGCAAGGCTGCCCCTTTCCTGGTCCTTTGGCTTGAGAGAGCAGGCCTTTACTGGTGCATTTTTTTTTGGTCTATGCCTACTGACATTTCCAAATTGCTGAAAAAAAGAAAACTCAGGAAACTCACCACTATGTTATTTTTGGGGTTCCAAAGTTCCTAGTCAGTCTACTTTCTGCCCCTCTTTTTCCCATGTCTTCTTACACTTGTTTTATGTATAATGTCCAGGGATTTTAGGTACGTAGAGATAGGAAGAGGAAAACATATGTGTACTCTATCTTTCCAGAAATGGAAGTTTCTGTATATGTTTATTATTTAAAATGTTTAAAAAATATTTACTTTTACTCATATTTATCTTGGTAAAGATAAGTCCTTTAAAAAAATACCAACTCTGTAGTTTTTAAAAAATATTTATGCATTAAATTTGCTTCAACACATATATAATGGTAGATTATTAAATGTGTGCAAATGTTCTTTAATAAACAAGGTGTGTGCACACACACACACACAAATCCTAGAGAGGTACTTGTAAAGAGAAACTAGGAAAATAAGATTTTTCTATCCTAATCAATTCCAGTACTTGACAGGGGTGTATTTTTTGGAGTATATCTCTGCCTTAACTTAGCTATTGCCACAACAATGCTACATAAAAACCATTCCAAAACTCAGTGGCTTAAACCTTATTCTCATGTTCATGGGTCTTTGGGTCAGGTTGGCTGCATATTGGCTGGGCTGAGCTGGACTCCAGATTCCAGGCTCTTGACTGCTGTTTGGGTTCCTGTCAGACACATGTGTCTCTTATCTTCTTGAACCAGCAGCTCCTGGGACATGTGAATTGCTTCATGTGTCTCATTCTCAAGTTCAGGCTGAAAGGGCAGACACTGTCCGAGACACACTCCATGGTAGATCATTGTGCCACGGATCCCCATGGGACATTCCAGACCTCTGCTTGAAACTTGTTTACTAACGTTCCATGGGCCAAAGAATATCACAAAGCCAAGTTCAACAACATGAGGCAGGGAAGGGTACCTTGCACAATGGTGAGAAAGGAAGGGAGTCATTATTTGCTGAACAGTAATACAAATTGTAAAAGATCTTTTTTTTAATTAACATTGTTACAATCATGAAAGGGAAGAAAAACTAGCTCATATGCCACCAGGCACTTTACAAATGTACCAGGGCCTTTTCCCTTTTTACTCAGTTACTTAGAGTGCTGGAGCCAGTCCCCTTGTCTTAGTACCTAAAGTAACCACTTACTGGCCATTCCCTGACCTTTTTCCTCATGTCTGGTTTCAGAGTGGCTTCTTCAAGTTTGGCCTTCTCCAGCTACTGCTGTTCCTTCAAAGAAAAAGCTATTTTCTCTATCTTCTTCTACATCCAAGTACAAAAACAAAATTGACATAGTGTTATTCCTTGCTGTGCATAAACGTGTGTGTGTGTGTGTGTGTGTGTGTGTTTGTGTTGTTGGGATTTTTGATATGGTGACAGAAACAGTTCCTCTAGAATTCTTACCCCCAAATTTAATTATTTCTTTTCTTGACTTCTTGCACATTTCCATTTCCTTTAATTTTAAATCTCTGTATTTCCCTAACTTAGGATGCTATAAAGACTTATAAGATTAACCAGTTGTAGGAGTAGAGAAAACCTGGTACTTAATTCTGCCTTTGATACTTCCCAGATGTTTTAGGCAAGTCAGGAGCCTTTCAGAAACTGTTTTTCTGTGTGCAGTGGAATTAATAACGATGATTACAACTTTACTGGATTATTGTGAAGATTGCATGAGATCATGCCTTTTAAATTCCTCTGTGAACAGGCCAGTGCTGTTCAATTGTAAATTATTCGTGTATGCAAATAGAATTGGAGGGGAAATGTGCATTTTCTCAATTTCTTCTTATGATAATTCCAAGTCAAAACATTTGGAAACAAATGAGGGGGGACCTCCTTTATTTAAGACAGCTGGAGTGACTTCCTTTTTCACAATTCCATGGGTTGGAGGAAGCTAATAGAGTTGGAATTCCCTCATATCTACTGCATCAAAAATTTCATTAGGAGAGTTCACCCAAAGGTCAAATCTCCATCACCCATTTGTCTGGTCATGAGCCTGGTTTCATCTCATATGTGTGCTGTGTGGGATGTAGGGCCATGCTAGGCCCTAGGCACTCTTCTTTTGGGGGTATCTACACTATATCATACTAAATGCTCACCATAAAAACAATTTTTTGCTGTAAAATGAAAAGATTTTATAATTTTGGTTTAGAAATTATTAGCTTCAAGCAATCTATTTAAATTTTTATTGCATATGATTTAACAGCCATCATTTTGCCATGGAGAAATTCTTAAGAAGTGACAAAATCAAATTTAAAAATTATTTTAAAAGTTGCCATATTATCATGAACTCTAAATTTAACAAATATGTAATGAGGTTGATATGATGTTATGTTTTGTTGACACAATCAAAATATATTAATTTTTACTTTAGGGATTTTTTGATATATTGGAGTACATATATATTTTTTGAAGGATCTCAAACATTTTCTAGGATTTTTGAAATACCACAGTCCTGAGGCATGCAGTCTGGATAAAAGGAACCCCAGGCCTGCTCTTTGGGTACGTGTCCTTGCAAAATTTACCTAATATTTCTGGAACTGCCGACCTCCCTGCTGTGTTGGAGCCAATTAATGCCTGAAACTTTTCCAATATCAAAATCAAGTGCCCCAGTCTGACTTCCAACTCCCTGTTTGTGGTAGGCAGAAAAATTGCCCCCAAAGATGTCTATGTCCTAATTCCTGGAACCTGTGAATATGTTACCTTACATGAAAAATAAAAAAATAAAAAAAAAACTTGTAGGTAGACTAAATGAAGGATCTTGAGATGGGAGATTATCTGGCCGGGCCCAGTATAATCCCAGGGCTCCTTACAAGGGAAAGAGGGACACGGGAGGTTAGAGGAGCAAAGGTGACGATGAGATCATACATCAGGGTGTTGCCATTACCGGCTTTGGAAATTTAAGAGGACCTCCAGCCATGGAATGTGGGCAGCTGATGGGCTGGGGAACCTGTGGCCTTGGGGTCACGTGTGACCTTCTGGATCCTTGAATGTGGCCTTTTGACTGAATCCACATTTTATAGAACAAATCCTTTTAATAAGGTCGAGGGGCTGCACTTGGGGATCTGCAGGACTAAATGTGGCTTTGAGGCTGCAGGTTCCCCCCCCCCTTACCGAATGGATTGTCTCTGAGAGCCTCCAGAAGGAACTCAGTCCTACCAACATCTTTATTCTAACCCCGTGGGATGACTGTAATATAGTAAATCTGGATTGTTTTAAACCCTTGATTTTGTGGTAATTTGCTACAGTGGCAGTGGGAAAACTGCTAGAGGCTGTGATCCTAGGCACCCACTGCTCCATCCTTGCTAGGGTCCCAGGCTTCGCTTGCTTTAAACGCAAATCCCTTAGACCCAGATTCCCCGATGAGTGCTTCCCACAGGCTGCCCTTTGGGGCCCTCTGTGTTCTTATGCATAAGTTCCATTTTTTTCTCCCTTCTACAAAGTCCTTGTCTTTCCCTAACCCTTCCCACCAAAGCACTTCTATCTATTACAGAAGTAAGTTTACTCTTCATGTGCTCTGCAGCTGGCCTTAAAAGTGTCATATGAAGCAATGACACTTCTTGCAAATATCACGCTTTAACTTCAAAACCAAGAAAAAAAATTGAATGCTATTAATATAAAAATGACGTTTTGAACATCTTGTCAACTCACATACTTTTCTGCCTCTACTTGCCCTTAGGAGTAAAAAGGATGCTCCATGAAGGTATGCCTTGTTCAGTTTGGACTTTCCTTTCTTCTTGCCACAAAAACTAAATTTCTTTGGAGATACTCATATCTGAAAAGCCAGACCTTAATCACAACCTGAATTTACCCTGGAGTGTTACATTTATTAATCAGGACAATTGGATTAAAATCCAATTGTCAGTTTCTGTTCTGTAATCCCTTCCATGGGTGAACCTGAGCAGGTACTAGCACTGCCACAGGGGCTAGGCAGGATAGAAAGGTAGGGAAAGTGTTGGGAGACTAGAACCCTTGTGAAGAAGGGCAGGTTCAAAAGAAACAAGAGACAAGGAATGGTGGGCAAAGAATAGACAGAGAGGGTATTTTGAAATTTTTTTTTTTTTTTTTTTTTTTTTTTTTACTCAGTCCCCATAGGGACCATCAAAAATTGCCAATGCTGACTATATTGCAAGTTGTCATGGCAGTGTATTGGGAAAAGTTTTAATTTCCCAGCAATAATTGCACCTCAGATAAACCTCATTGGCTACGATACTGCTACTGAGCAAAGCTGAAAATTTGAGCTCTCGAAGGTTAAATAGTCTGAGTGATGTCTAGGTCATGGGTGTGGCCAACATAGTGAGCAGCTTATGCATAAGAGTAATGAAGGTGACCAGAGTCCTCATGTTTGAGGCTACTGTGAAGTAGGATCAATGGGCAATGGTTAGTCCATCTGTTGGAAGACAATTAAATTTGATTTTAGCCAGTTTGCATTGGACTCATTCACACACCTTTCAGTCAATTGCAGGAAATCATTTCAATGACTATAAATGGCTCTGGTATACTGCAATTTTATTCCAAGATATATATTTTTTTCATTTATCCACAATAGCTATCCTTCATGTAATAAAGGTGTTACTAAGAATAAGACAGGAAATACAACCCTTTGATAGTAGATCAATGCAAAGAAAACTCATTTCCATCTGGCTTGCAAACATTCTGAAACAACTATTTGGAAACAGATATACCCAGCTTGTTGAAGAGTGGTAACTCAATGAGGTGCAAACAGTAAATGGTTTGATTTTTCATTACTGCCTTCAATCGTGCTATTGCAAATCTCTCCTTCAAGTCTTTTAAGGGTAGGTATCTGCCACAAACCTCATAGCTTGCCTGGCACTTTTAGGCATAAAAATTGCAATCGAGTTTCATCCAATTTAAAATGCTCCCCTTTTCCCTTCTCGCCAGGGACCACTGAGCTCCTATGGAGGGATATGACCAGGGTTGGGAGGCGGGTTGAGAGGTAAGGCCTGCTCCTGAGACACCCCTTCTTCACTCCTTCTCCACCCCCTCCCCCACTTCTTTCACTTCTCCTCAGTGTTGAGGCAGGAAAAGAGCAGGGCTGGTGGGAAGCACACATGCATCATGTGGCTCTGGCATTGTCCTGTTACATTCCCTCATGGATGACACACAGGGACCAGCAATACCCTCGGTGTGGAAAACATCTAAATGCTGATGGTCCTATGGAGCTCTTGTGTGCATCCCTGCAGGGGAGGCTGGACATGGTCTTCCCCCTGCCTGGACCTTGAGCAGAGGATGTTTTCTGGGAGGATCTCTGCCTTCTCAGCCCCTTTGTCTGGCAGTCTACCCCACAGATTTTCCTCCTATAGTTCTCTTCCAAAGTGACTGTCCCTCTTAGATGTGACAGGGAACTTGCAAGATGGCCCAAGCATGGTGCCTGAGTTGTGCCCTTTTGACTAACCAGAAGCTTACACATCCTTGTCACAGGCTGCTTAATTTTGCCCATGTTCCCATTCTCTCCCCATCCCGTGTCCCCTCCTTCTAAAATAAGCACAGTGGCAGATCAGTTGGAGAATGAGCCACGAGTTTTCCCTTGCTAAAGTATCCCAGATCTTCACGAGTGATTTTCTTGGGCCCCTGAGCTGGTTTAAGATAGAGAAGCACTCTTCTCCTTTCCCACAGAAGAGGAGATAAGAACAGAACAGCAATCCTGCCAAATCCTTCCTTCCTGCCACTGTGGTGTCTGGGGTGATAGTTCCTTAAAACAAGGTCAGTTTAGTCACTTTGAAAAAGACCAGGAAGAGGGGATCTTCCACCTCTTTGGTATTGGATTGTTGACCTTTTTATCCTTAACTTTGATTCCCAATATTCAATTTCAATGTCACTGGAAAAGTCCCTTCTTTTTTTTTTTTTTTTTTTTTTTTTGAGGCAGAGTCTCACTTCGTTGCCCAGGCTAGAGTGAGTGCCATGGTGTCAGCCTAGCTCACAGCAACCTCAAACTCCTGGGCTCAAGCAATTCTTCTGCCTCAGCCTCCCGAGCAGCTGGGACTACAGGCATGTGCCACCATGCTCGGCTAATTTTTTTCTCTATATATTTTTAGCTGTCCAGATCATTTCTTTCTATTTTCAGTAGAGACGGGGTCTCGCTCTTGCTCAGGCTGGTCTCAAACTCCTGACCTCGAGCAATCCTCCCACCTCGGCCTCCCAAAGTGCTAGGATTACAGGCGTGAGCCACACCGCCCAGCCGAAAAGTCCTTTCAGTGTCTGTTATAGGAATACAGAAGGAGCTAAAGTAATTGTCACAGGTTCTGCTCTCCAGAAACAGACACTGAGACACTATTTAGGTTGTAAGATGTTTCAGAGGGATCAATAGCTATGGAAGAAATGGGAGAAAATAGATTTGGGCAGAAGTTTCAACTGCGATGTAAGACTGACAAAGTCTGGCCAACCTGCTGGGAACTCTGGATTATAGATGATCTGTCAGAGTGTCCCTGGTTGGGTCTAATTAGTCAGGTCTTTATACCCCTACCTCACACAGTCCCTGGGGGGCGGGGGGCAGCCTGGGAAGGGTGTGCCCTTGGGTGAGGCCCTCTCTGCAGCTGAGGCTGACCTTGGTGGGACTGAGAGCTGCAGGATGATGTCCTACCACACTGCCTGCAGCTGGCCAGCAGGTCCTCCTTGAAGGTGGGGTCTGGATTCTGCATCTTCGTATCTACCACAAAAAGCAACTAAGATCCTCTTGCCTTGCCCCAAATTTTGGTGATATGCATGTAAAGTACCATAACTCAAGAATATTTACTAAGAGCAATTACTAGAATAACTTTGATAATCTCTCTTTGTATTTGTGGAAAAGTAAATTTATAAGTTAAGCAAGGTAATCAGTTAAAAGGAAGGGGCATGTTAAGTGTGATTGGGGAGGAGCTTCCCCCAAAACCTAAAATGGCAAAGTAAAAAAGTCACAGTCAATTCTCAGCATGATGGACAAAGGTCCCTAAGTTTACATCAACTTTACACAGCACATCTCTCAAAGTATCTCCTGGAAACAGTGATTTTTCAGTCTTCCAGGGCATGACCAGCAATCATGAGAGTAATGAAAGTCAGCCTTGCACAGGTCTTCCAGCAGTGGGCATTGGGGAATAAAATAAGCACATTTTCAGCTGGGCTAACTCATCACATCCATTGGAATGCAGATTGTTGCCAAGTATGGCTGAGGAGAGGAAGATACAGAAACTGTTTATATCATGCTTTTGATCCCCATGCAAAGGGATTTATGTAATTTGTGCAAGAACAGCAATTAATTTTCATGTATTTCTTCCTTGGGTTTTTCCCGATTTCCACAAACCACTGGATACTTAGTGGAGGAAGTCTTTTCTAAACAGAGATTTAAACCCTTTCCAATGCAATTCTTGAATCACAACCATTCTATGTAGATTTGACCAAATGTGCGGTTTTCACTTGCCTTTATGTACTGTATATTTGAACTGGTCATAGGATCACTTGTTATTTAAACACATTTTGTGCATTTGTTCATAAAATGAAATATACGTGAGTTTTCTCTGAGGAGTCTTGTTATTCTTATGCTTGTCTTCTGAGCATCTTCAAGTAATTGTTTTTTACCCAGTAACTGAAAAGGGGTCAGTTTTTGTAAAAAGTAGTTACTTTGGGGGAGTGGAAAGAGAGAATGTGGTAGATGAGGATGTGATTTATACATGTCTTGTGCCTCAGGGATGAGGTATGTACTAGATTTTGACAGATTAATGGAAATAAATGAAAGATAATTGATAAGAAAAAGAAAAATGGTCAGTGTAGTGAGCTTGTAAGAGAAGTGATGCCACACCACAAAACAAGCAAACAGAAAACTTGACTTAGCATTCTGAAGCCTCATTAAAAAATGAGTTGCAGCTGACAGATGTGTAGTTATATGTATTTTTAATCTTAGCCATATGGAAGCAGAAATCCTACTAAAACAGTGCTGTTTCAAACAGTTATATCTATGGAAATGCATTATAAATAATGAGTCTCATTCAAAGATGAGAGGTAAAATGGGCAACCAGAGTGTTTCTAAAAGTTTAAGTGAGATGCCCAACAAAGAATTGTCATTATGGTTAACTGCTTTTTGTCTCCAGTAGACATTAGGATTCCAAGTGCTTTTATTTAATTTTTTGTTTAGTTTTTTTTTTTTTTTTTAGAGATAGTTTCACTTTGTCACCCAGGCTGGAGTGCAGTGGCATGATCATAGCTCACTGCAGCCTCAAACTCCTGGGCTCAAGTAATCCTCCCACCTCAGCCTCCAGAGTAGTAAGACTACAGGCACTCGCTACCACTCCCTTCCATTTAATTTTAATGAAAGTTGTGTTACTGCACCTTGACATTGTAGTTATCTACTAAACCTTTCATATTTTTTAAAAGAAGGACGTAACTTTAAATAGCATTATAAATAGTGAATCTTTTATGATGGGTACATCATGTCAAGGGAAACCCCCTACCTTTTACCAACCTTGTATCAGAGCATCTATCCCAGTTACAGATGTATGTATACTTTTTAAACTTTTATTTTATTTCATTTTTTAATTTTAGAGATGAAATCTCGCCATGTTGCCTAGGCTGGAGTGCAGTGGTTGTTCATGGGTGTGATCTTGAACTCCTGGCCTCAAGTTTTCCTGCAGTCTCAGCCTCCTGAGTAGCTGGGACTACAGGTACACACTACCTAGTTGTATTTTTACTACAACTAAGTAACTAATTGAATAACTGTCTTGCTAAAAATTGCTGTGCTATGGTTCAAATGTGTCCCTCAAAGTGCCCGTGTTGGAAACTTACTCCACAAGGCAACAGTGTCGAAAGGCCAGGGGGACCGTTAAGAGGTGATTAGGACAGGAGGGCTCTGCCGTTGTGAGTGGATTCAAGCTGTTAATGCAGAAGTGGGTTAGTTATCACCTCGGGAGTGGGTTCCTGTAAAAAGGATGAACTCAATCTCTTGCTCTTTCACCCTCTCTTGTCCTTCACCATCCACCATGGGATGAAGCAGCATGGAGGCCCTCACCAGGAGTGGGCCCCCTGATCTTGAACTTCTCAGCCTCCAGAACTGTACGAAATAAATTTCTTTTCTTTATAAATTTTCCAGTTTGTGGTATTCTGTTACAGTAACATGAAATAGACTAAGACATGCTATAAAATAGCTGCTTTTTCACCCCAAACTAGCAGAGTATGAATCAAACAGATTAAGCAGGCTGCTTACCTTTACCTGAGACCATAGTCTCTGAGAAAGGGATAGCAGAATTGTTTTATTTCAATCTTTTTTTGTAAACAATATCAGCTAAATAAAGCTGAATTTCTAATTAGCTAGCTTTAATTTGTGGTTTTTAGAGACTACTTTTAAGTTTTAAAAATGTTATGATTACATATGTATTATATAAATAATCATATATTATATATTAATATATAACATAATTTATATATCAATTATATCGATTTATATATAATATGTCTGCAAAACAAAAGCCACAGTAAATGCTGACACTGGCATTGCCAATGTAAAATTTCTGTAGTCAGTTCTTATTTTCTTGACAACAGCATATTGGGTTTGCAAATAATAAAAAATATGAAGTGAGATAGTCTGGATGTGAGGGTGATCTGGCTGCGACATCTGTTACCCCATTGATCTCCAGGGTTGATCTGGCTGGCGAGGTGGCTGTCCCCTTCCTCCCTTACTGCTCTGTGTGCGTCCCTCCGGAAGCTGCAAGCTTGGTTGAAGAGCAACCTTCTCCCATAGAAGAGGACTGTTCTTCAGTCAAGGGTATATGAGTAGCTGCGCCCCCCTGCTAGAACTTCCAAACAAGCTCTCAAGTGAGGTGGTCTGTGGAGAAATAATCAAAGAAACAGGGTCATTTAACATCTACCACTACCCAAGTGGCTTTTAACAAGTTCTTTAGCCTTTCTGTGGCTTTATTTCTTTATCCGTAAAGGGATGCACTTGTTGCAAGATAATGCACATAAAGCATATAATACTTGCATACAGTAGGGCTCAATAAACGTAAACTTTCAATAAATCAGGTCTTGTTACCACATGTGTAGAATATAAAGAGACTATGACTACATTTTATACCGAATACAGGAACAATTTAGAGTGATAAGATTAAAGAGACAGTTATCCATAGCATTGCTGTCTACTTTGTAAGAGAAATTATACACATTGAAACACCTACAATCTTAGATGGAAGTAAGATAAATATGACATAGAGGAAGATAATTTGGCTGCTGCTATAGCACCTCACAAGGTGGCAGTTTGTTAGGGAGGTCACTGGGTTCTGGTTTTGTAAGTAGAGAAATCTGATTTTATGCAGATCAGAATAGATCAGATTGTCTAGAATAGATTCACACTGAACAAAGTGATAAGAGATGGATATGTAAATCAAAATGCCAATGTGTTAATTTTCCTTACCCAAGTACTAAAATATTTGAACTCTCCACAGAGGGTATCAATAGTGAATCAAATGTGTGATTTGGTGAGGGGGAAAGAAAAGGCATTAGGAAATGGATTGTTGTGAGGAGGCATATGCCCTAGACCAGGAAGAAAATCACAAAATTTTCCTCTAACAAAGTAAATTCCAACTTTCTAATTAATAGAACATTCTTTCCTGCTGGAATTAGGGCCCTTTGTCTCTTACTCAAGCTATGTGAAGATTGCTAATTTCATGCCTTCCCATCTCTTAGTTCACTCAGCTTTGAAGATGATGGTGGCAGGTTGTATTTTTTAAAGGTGGCTCCATCTCACATGCTATTCTTGCCAGTCCTCCACGAAGAGGTAGAGTCTGTGTCTCTATTTCCTTTAATCTGAGTGAGCCCTGTGACTATTCTAACCAATGGCATGTAGCAGAAGTGAGACTGTTTTAGCCTTTCATGGGTGTGGCAGGTTTTTCTTCCTGACTCTTACAACACTTGCTTTTAGGATGCTCCTCTCAGAGCCCAGATACCGTGGGGAGTCTAGCTGCAGACTCAGCTGAGCTCCCAGCAAAAGCAAGAGTCAACTGCCAGACCTGTGCGTAAGCCACCTTAATGTACAGTCCACGTTAGATGACCGTAGCCCCATCCTCCATCTGACCATAAATGTATGAGAGACCCCAATCAAGAGCTGTAAAAATAAGAGCAGTCAAACCATAGAACTGTGAGAAATCATAATAAATTGTTTTAAGCCACTAACTTTTGGGATGGTATGTTATTTAGCAATAGATTCTAGAAACAATCATCTACTGTCCCTTGATCCATCTTTTTTCTTCAACTAGATTAGGATATGGAGTAAGCATTCTTTTGTATTAAGTAATTTTTTGGGTTACTTTCACAAGCCCTCTTTATTCATTGATGTATATTTATTGCTACTATATATCAGGTACTATTCTAGAAGTGACATATTTCTTTCCTTCACAGATCTTATATCTTATTTTAATGAGAGATACAGACAATAAACAAGATCAATGAGTTACAAGAGCTAAGAAGAAAAAATAAAACAAGCAAAAAATAAAACATGCAATATTGAGCAATGAGTAGAGTGGTGGGAATGTTCTGGAAATGTTCTATAAGCGGGGTGGCCAGGACAGGCTTGTAGAGGACATTAGAAAAGGCATAAAGGCCTGGGTGAAGGGACCGTGAGAAAGGCAGATATCTGACAGTCCTGCAAACAGGACTTGGGATATGACTGTTATCAGCCGGCTGCACACAGCAGGCTTTGGAATGTATGGAAGTGTGACTGATGTTGGGTCCCTGCCCTTTTCTTTATGACCTTAAGGAACAAGGAAATAACAAGATAATTATAAATTTAACGTACATCACTAAATAGACTTGTTTATAGCAATATGCTTGTTATATGACACCAAAGATTTTATCTATATGTTCTTTACTGTAAACATATAGACCTTTCCCTATAATAAATATATAGATTTGGAGAGGTTGGAGAGCTCTTTGAAATGAAAAGAATCTCTCCTTCTCAACTTCAGCCTGAGATTGTGGTCTGGAACATTCTTCATTGCACCATGACACTGGTAGAGACACTGGACGCTCTCTACAACTGGTGACCCCAACGTGATTCGGCCAACTCAACTCGTGGAGAAGTTTCCACCGACTAACGGGGAATCCCGGTAAGGGACAGTCCCGACTCTATAAGAGGACGGGGCTGACTGCGTGTAATACTAGAGGGGGATTTTATCATTTAATTGTGAGTCATGGGTCAGGAACTCACTAGAGAACAGAGATTATACTTTAAAACTTTACAACAGTTATTAAAAGCAATTTAGTGTACAGTCGAGCCAAAGGCATTACAACAATTATTACTTTTGGTTCGTGAACATTGTCCTCGGTTTCCAGATGTACTCTTGATCTCGAGCTCTGGGAACAGGAAGGACGAGTTTTAAAGAGACTATTTGAACAGGGTCTTATGACTAATGTTACTTTACTAACAACCTGGAGCTTAGTACCTAATGTACTTTATCCATTATGCATGACAGACCGTAATGATCTAGATCGTCCCCTTTTAGCTAAAGTGGAGGGGGCACCTAATGAAGAAGCAGGGGAGCCTATGGATAAACCTGAGCCTCTAATGTCTTTTGATTCCGATGAGTCAGATGGAAAGGAATTGCCATTTCCACTGCCATTAAAAGAGCAGGATGACACAGCCATCTGCCCCTGTGGCTTGCCCCCCTCCCCCGCCTCCTGTGCCGCTGTCAGGAGGTACTTACCATGCACCACCTCCATGGACTCCACCCCCACCTAGAGCATTTTCAGAAACTAATTCAGGGGCACGACCCTCTTTGATTAAAGGTTGTCTAAAAGAAGGGTTAAAATCAGGAGACCGTGATGCCTTTATGGCCGCACTCCCTGTTGTGGGGAGAAATAATAGGAGACAACATGAAACTCTCCCTTTTACTGTGTTTAAGGAGCTAAAAAAGAGTATCCATGAAAATGGCCTCAATCTCCATTTACCACTGGCGCAGTTGAGGCATTGGGAAATAGTTATGAAATGACTCCTTTTGACTGGAAAACATTAGTTCGTGTCCTAGTTTCATCAGCAGAATATACAGTATGGCTTATGGAATATAATGACTTAGCTATTCAACAATGCTTACAAAATTTAGATCATGGAATATCGAAATGTTACAAGGCAGTGGTGCCTATGCTACAATTCAAGCTCAAGCTCAGGCTGATGCTAGACTATTTGTTCAGTGTTCAGCCTTAGCCATTTAAGCGTGGAAACATATCCCTATTGGTCAAACACAGGGATCATTTGTTATTTTAAGACAAGGTGCTACTGAACCATATATTGATTTTATCAATAGACTGAAAACAGTGGTAGAAAGACAAGTGCCTAACCAGGATGCCGCTAAGCTTCTTGTCCTACAATTAGCTTATGATAATGCTAATAAGGGTAGTCAAACAGCAATAGCTCCCATCTGTACCTTCTCCTCAGATGCAGGAGCTTTTATTAAGGCCTGTCAGCATGTGGGCACTACTACTCATTTAGCTCAAACCTTTGACGCCATGATGCAAGGAGATGCTTGCTATAATTGTGGAAAATCTGGCCATGTAGCAAAAAATTGTAAACAATCATGGAACAATAGTAAAAGGAATAATTTTGGGAAAGAAAAATGGCCTTCTAAAACCTGCCCAAACTGTGGAAAGGGCAAACATTGGGCTAATCAGTGCAGATCTAAATTTGATAAAGATGGTAATTCTATACAGGGAAACTTGAAGAAGGGTGCTCCCTCCAGTGCCCCAAAAATGTTTGAAGGGCATTGGCCAGTCAGGCTCCTCCAGCTCTGGCCAATGAAATACCATTGCAGACCTCTCTGCCTCAACAACCAGTAGTGCACGGTGGACCTCTCAGCAATAGAGGAGATAGTTCCTAAGGCAGAAGATAAGGTGTACCTCATTGCCACGGGAGTCTTTGGGCCTCTACCTAAAGGATTTTTCAGGCCATTATTAGGAAGATCTAGTTGGACTTTAAAAGGAGTACAAGTTTTACCTGGAGTAATTGACTCCGTTATCATGGAGAAATCAAAGTAGTGGTAAAAGCTGTATGCGGTCATGTTTTACCAGCAGGAACACAAATAGCTCAGCTCCTTCTAATTAATTCCTCACTTACAAGGAAATGCTCAAAATAAACAGAAACAATTAGGGATTTGGTCATTCTGGTTCCACTGCCTTTTGGTCTGCTCCAGTAACTACACAGAGGTCTCAATTAATAGTCACTATTAAAGGAAAACAATTTTGTGGAATTATAGACACAGGAGCAGACAAATCTATTATAGCTTCTCAACACTGGCCTACTGAATGGCCTATGATTAATGCTCCTGTTATGGTTCAAGGTGTCGGGGGTTATCAAACACCCAAATTAAGGGCCTTTCATCTTACATGTGAAGGGCTGAAAGGTAAAGGGCCAATATCCAACCTTTTGTTATGCATATTTCCTTCTCCTTATGGGGAAGAGATTTACTTCAATAATGGGGACTATGACTTTGTATTTTCCCTTTTTAGGAGGGGCCACTGCTCTAATCCAGCCTTTAAAACTACAGTGGAAAACAAATAAACCGGTATGGGTTGAGCAGTAGCCCATTAAAGCTAAAAAACTTCTATATCTCAAGGAACTCATTCAAGAACAGTTAAAAGCCAATCATATAGAAAAATCCAATAGTCCTTGGAATACTCCTATTTTTGTTATATCTAAAGAGTCTGGAAAATGGAGACTTGCATGATCTTAGAGCTATTAATGCTGTCATGAAACCTGTGGGCCCTTTACAACCTGGGCTACCCTCCCCAGTTATGATACCAGAAAATTGGCCATTAATAGTTATTAGATCTTAAAGACTGTTTCTTTACTATTTCCCTACATCCTGATGATAAAGAAAAATTTGCCTTTACGGTACCTGTAATCAACCATCAAGAATCAGTAGCCAGGTATCAGTGGAAAGTTCTGCCTCAGGGCATGATAAATAGCCCCACCACCTGTCAATATTTTGTTCATAAGGCCCTACAGCCTGTTAGACAGATGCTTCCAAATACAAAAATATTGCATTCTATGGACGATATCTTACTTGCTGCAGCTAACACACAGGAAGTTGAACAAGCCTATAAGAAAGTAACCCAAGTTACTCAACAAGGGTTACACATTGCACCAGAAAAGGTGCAACTTCTAGTCCATGGAAATATTTAGGTTATATTATAACATACAAAAATATTCACCCACAATTTACAAAAATAAGTATTCTTCAACCTCTTACTTTAAACTCTTTACAACAACTACTAGGACAAGTAAATTGGGTACATCCCATCCTGGGTATTACTAGAGGGGAATTAATACATTTATTTAATACTTTAAAAGGTAACCCAGACTTAAATTCCCCTTGCTCTCTCTCTAAACAAGCATTACAGGAATTATCATTAGTGGAGGAAAAATTGCAAGGTTGTTTCTTATCTAGAATTAACCCATCTTATCCCATTGATCTTTTCCTCTTTAATACTAAACAACCCGTCTGGCCTGTTAGGGCAGTTTACAACAGAATTACACTGTTTAGAATGGATATTTTTAGGCCACACTTATAAACAAACTTTTAATAAAGTTACAGACATGTTAGCTCATATTATACAAAAAAGAAGAACACGCTGCATTCAGCTTTCAGGATATGACCCAGTGCACATATATATTCCTTTAGACCAACAAAATTTAGACGCCCTGTTAGCTCAAGACTTAAAATGGCAATGTGCTCTTTCAGAATATCTTGACATTTACAAATTCATTATCCTTCATCCAACTTATTACAGTTTTTTCAAACTATTCCTATCACCTTGCCTAATATTTTACAATCTACCCCTATCTCAGGTGCTAAGACCATCTTCACAGATGGCTCTGGCAAAACAGGTAGAGCATCCATAGCTTGGAAAGACACCAAATGGAATTACTTATATAAGAAAGGTTTCCAATCCACTCAACAAGCTGAAATTGGAGCACTAATACTAGCACTAAATACTTTTCATAGCATCCCTGTCAATATTATTAGTGATTCTCAGTATGCTGCACATGCTCTACAAAACCTTGATACCTCCTTTATTAAGGACATACCTAACAAAACTTTGTTACAGTTATTTATTCATTTACATGCTCTATTTTCTCAGCGATGTCATCCACTTTTTATTACACATATTAGGTCACATAATTCTTTACCTGGGCCACTTACAGATGGCAATAATTTTGTAGACAATGTAGTATCTAATCAATGATGTCTCCTTGCCCAAGATATTACAGCCTTTCAGCAGGCAAGCTTAGACTATGACTTCTTTCATCAAAATGCTAAGGCATTGAACAAACTTTATCCCATTACTCTAGCTCAAGCAAAACTTATTGTTAAAACTTTTCCTGATTGTCAACAATTCTCTTTTACCCCTATAACAATGGGTCCTAGAACAAACCCATGAGGACAGTTGCCGAATGATATTTGGCAAACCGATATTACACAATTACCTTATTTTGCACGTCTCAAATACATACATGTTACTACTGGTACACATTCAGGCTTCATTCATGCCACTCCCTTGTCGGGGGAAACTAGCTGACATGCTATCCAACATTTATTAGAAACACTCACAGTTTTAGGATTACCCAAAATTATAAAAACAGACAATGGCCCTTGCTATTTATCAAAAAAGTATAATTTTACTCTTTAAAATTGGAAAATTAAGCATATCACAGGTATATCCTACGATTCTTCCAGACAAGCTCAAGTAGAACATGCACACCATACCTTAAAAATTTATCTATTAAAACAAAAAAGGGGGAATAAGGGACTGTCACCTAGACAACAAATAGCTAAAGCTTTATTTACTTTAAATTTTCTTAATTTTGGAGATGATGGCTATACTGCTATGGATTGTAGATTGGTAAAACATAATTCTAATCAATTAAATCAAAAGGAAGTGTTAGTTAAAGCCTGGGTTAATAATTTATGGCAAAGACCTTTTCCTGTATTGACATGGAGCAGAGGTGCAGTTTGTGTCTCTTGAGAAACAGGTCCAGAGTGGGTCCCTACAAAGAGGGTGAAGCTATACCATGAGCTGGAGAACAGCAGACAACCCCACCCTGCAGGTGATGAATCTGACCCTGGAGCAATAAAGGACAGTGTTGACCAGGGTGAGACAAGCTCCTGATGTGACCTGGGGACAATTGAAGAGGCTTGATTAAAAGGCAACAACAATAATTAGAAAGGCTGGGGCTATTCCCGAGAGCAGAAAATCGATTTTTGGCATATTTGGCCATCATAGGCGAGGCTTCTGGACAGGTGAGACAATGGTTTCTACTCCTTCTAGGATAGTCATTGCTGTCTTCAGCAGGTGCCAATTTTATTGGAGTCATTTATTAAACCCACCTTTATTTCATATACTTACATGGTGGAATGTAGATCCTCCTTTGTCTTCTAATGACACAGGGTGAACTGGTGGCATTTGGCTACCACCATTAGCACCATTCACATCACATACTGAATGGCTACTCTTTTGTTTTCGTTTCTAGCAATCTGCAAACAATTGATTTCTAGCACTTGCTGCATGACTCTACACAAGCAGAAGCTGGATGCTTACCTGGCTTTCAGTCTCAACTAGCAAGAACAATTTAATTATAATAAGAAAGGGGGAGATGTAGAGGATTATAGAACAAGCATAAAGGCGTGGGTGAAGGGACTGTGAGAAAGGAGGGTATCTGACAGTCCTGCAAACAGGACTTGGGATATGACTGTTATCAGCTGGCTGCACACAGCAGACTTTGGAATGTATGGAAGTGTGACAGATGTTGGGTCCCTACCCTTTTCTTTATGACCTTAAGGAACAACAAGGAAATAACAAGATAATTGTAAGTTTAATGTATATCACTAAATAGACTTGTTTACAGCAATATGTTTATTATATGACACCAAAGATTTTATCTATATATTCTTTACTGCAAACACATAGACCTTTCCCTATAATAAATATATAGATTTGGAGAGGTTTGAGAGCTCTTTGAAACAAAAAGAGTCTCTCTTCCTCCTTCAGCCTGAGATTGTGGTCTGGAGCTTTCTTCGTTGCGCAGTGACACTGGTAGAGACACTGGACAATCTCTACGAGGCTTCCCTGAGAAAGTGAGTCAATACCTACAGGAAGTGAGGAAGCTAATCTAGTGAATGACTGAGACATCTCAGAGTGTTCCCAGTGGAAAAGAGGACAGTGCAGAGAGAACGAGAGTGAAAGTAACGAGATGAGGCCAAGAGACATAATGTGGAGCCTTTTGGGTCATTGCAAGGATTTTGAATTTCACTATGAATAAGACAAGAATCCATCAGAGTGTTCTATACAGAGGAGTGACATATCAGACTTACGTTTAACAGAATCATTCTGAGTATTGTGTTGAGAATAGACTGGATGGCAAAGGAACACAAGTAGAGAGACCAAGGAGAAAATTACTGCATTTGTTCAAGTAAGACATGATGGTGTCTTTGGCTATGGTAGAATTTCATGAGTGCCAGGGGTCTGGGATTTGATTTTATTCCACTTATAAGCTAATATGTTAAGCTGTAACTGTTTCATGGATTCTGGCAGAAGAATCCATGATGCTTACTGAAAACACAACCCTGAGAAATGTCCTAAGTGAAGAGGGTAAGGGCCTTGCATTCTTGGCATACCTGGCAAGAATGCACAGGGACTCTCTGGTGGTTTGCTTGGGACGTTGAAGTAAGACATGGTCAGGTTCTAGATATGTTTTTAAAGTTAAAATTTGCCAGGGGCTTTGATTTGCGAGACATTTTTCTAAATAATTCAGCCTTTTATTAGTTTAACTTTTCTCAATTTTATCTCTAAGTATTGGAAATACCTTATATTTACTCCCAGTATGCTGAATACACCTCATCCTACCCAATTCTAAATTTCAAAATAATGTATTCAGATCACAACATGCTTGAAGATCCTTAGATGAAAGAATGGACTAAACATCTGAATATTTTACCATATCTCAAATTTGTCAACTGGTGAGATGATGTATTAGATACCATAGTTTATAAAAAGTAGAGAAATTGTTTTTTAAGTTTTTTCTAACTAAATAAAAGATTGTTTTCTCCTTGCAAAGTCCATTATTTGCATCATCTGCTTTTGAAAGATAGTCACTTTCAAACAGCATTTTGCATACGTGCAGATTTTCAATTATATCCTTCTTTAAGCTTACCAAAGATTCAAACATCCAAATTTACAAGATAATGCTTACATTATCAGGAAGAATTTTTACCTTTTCAAAGAACCAAATGTACAAACGTGTTATATAATGGACTTCTCTTCTTTATATAACAAAGATAATTAAAATAATCCAGTTGTTGTGTGTAATATTTCAGCAAACCAAGGCGTATCTGAACTTCTTAAATTAGTTTCTCAATTTGGGAAAGTTTTTTCGATCTCCAGATTACAATTATACCTAATCAATAAAGAATAATTAAAGCTCAAATTGCTAGAGTATGAGCAGTAGAAGAAAGCCTAATTAATATGCTTCACGGAAACACGTTGTGCTGATAGAGTGTTCCTTCATGCTGTGGTTCTCAATGTTGACTAGACATTAGAATCACTCCACGCTTGGAATACAGCACAAAGAATACCAATGTCCGGGCCTTAGTCCTAGAAAATTGGATACAATTGGTTTTGAATGGGCCTATGCATTAGGATTTTTTAAAAAGCCCTGTAGGTGAACATAATGTTCAACCATAATTGAGTACCGCTGTTTTTTTTATTGTGTTTTATTTCAAAATATTAAGGGGGTACAGTGTTTTTATTACATGAATATCTTGCATAGTGCTTAAGTCAGGGCTTTTGGTGTGCCTATCACCAGAATCGTGTTCATTGTACCCAGAGTACCACTGTTCTATTGAATTCCTAAATACCACTCTCCTGAATTCAACAGGTGCTACCCAGTGTACTATGTTATTAGATATATTGAAAATAAAGTGTTCTTCACCTAATGGGTGCGGTATGCATCATCTGGGGGATGGACATGCTTGAAGCTCTGACTTGGGTAGGGCAAGGGCAATATATGTAATCTAAACATTTGTACCCCCACAATATGCTGAAATAAAAAAGAAAAAAAAAGAAAATAAAGTGTTCTTATAGAGAGACAGACCTCAAATATCCTGAGTCTGTTCTTTTGCTTTTTCTTCTTAGAACTTTAATAATAATTATTTTGCCCTTCTTGCTCTTTCTCTCTGTGTGCCTTAAAACCTCCAAATCTAAAAACTCTTGTGTGTGCAAATTGCAGCACCTTCCAAATGTTACTAAGGAGGCCCAGATTTCATCAGGCTGGGGGCTACTGTCTACCAGCTTATGATCCAGTTGGAAATGCCTCCAACGTCTCAGTTCCCTGGCTTACAGGAATCTGAAGCCATCTTTAAGATTTCCGGAAATCCTTAGGGGATAAACATTCTCCTAGCCTCTTCAACTTCTTGGCTCCTGTTGCCTGTCTACATGTGAATTGTAGCCTGAAACCCAGTCCTTCTTTAATGCTCACACTATTAAACCATCCCTTGCATGGAATATTCCTGAGTATTACTGAACGTAGAGGGTAATAAACAAGAGGAGGAGATGGGGAGTGTCATTCAGAGAGAAATTACTAATTATTTTTTAATTTACATTCTCTCTTCCTTCCTTTTGGTAATTCACCACTCCCTTCCCCCCTCAAAGAATGTCTTTGTTTGGAAAGACATTCCTCTTCCTAAAAGAAATTCTGATGACAGTTGTGATACTATAAACACTAAAACAATAATTGGTATATACTATCCCCTTATAAATATGAAGAAAATATTTTCTTTTGTTTAAAATGTTTTGCTAAGGTAAAATCTAATTTTTTTGTCTAAAAATATCTTCCAGAATTTAAAAATAAAACATTAAGTGGTCAAAAGCCATGGAATTTGACAGACTTTATATATAAACAAATTCAAGTTGTTTGAAGTTTTATTTTCGTTTTATCTCAAGATAAAATAGACTAATGCTGATGCAGCCAGTATTGCCATTGTTGCAGGATTATCTACCATAGCCTGGCACCAGACAGAGAGATTTCCGGTCTCAGCATTTTCTGTTTCCATGATTGTTTAGGTTCTTTTAAAATTAAAATGCTCTGATTGTTTGAGTTAAGTTAGCTATTGAATGATGGGGGAATCAAGAGATCTGGTAAATAAGAGATTCTGTTTTACCTGAAAGATTTCATTTATACTGTGAAGTATAAACCATTGTTAAAGAATTAGAGCATTTGGAAATGTCTGCCTGTGATTATGGTTGCATTTTTTTTAATCTCCATCTTCCATCAGTAAGCAGATAGAGCCTTTGTACCTCTTCCTATCAACTAAAGCCATGACTTTTTGTTCTTAGTAACAGTTAGGCTGGAGGTAAGGGCAAGGGAAGAATCAGGGTGTTGGGGATAGGCTGGCAGTAGTGATGGTGTTGACACGAGTTTTAAGAATGCAGCCTCCAAAACCAGATCCTACAGGTTCACATCTCAGTCTGTCATTTAATATCTGTGTGATATCTGCTTCATTTGTCTATGCTTCAGTTGGAGCAAAGATCTGTAAAATAAGGGTAATGATAGTTCCCACCTCACAGGGGTATCATGAAGGTTAAGTTTAGTTAAGCATTGCACTAAATGTTAGTTATTATTATTAAGAAAATTCACTGACCAGGGTTGATACTAGTTGGAATTTCAGTTTACATGGGCAGAGTCTAATACATAATATCTCGTCGCCTCTGCAACTAATAATACCAATTACTAGAAGTGACACATTTTATTATCTAAGAAATGAAATGCAATTCCCTTTGTCATAGAAAATTTCCTCTTACTCATACTTTCTATGTGAGATTCACCTACGTTAAATGAGAGTAAAAATTCTTAAGAAGACCCTTGTTTTGTCTTACATGCTGTATACATGTTCGTACTCACACACAGCATGTACTTGTCTGTGTTTTCTAGCCACGAATATAGCAGATAATGACACAGTCACACTTTGCATTAAACATCTGGTGTCAACAGAAGAAACAAGGAAAAAAATGATTGTACTGTCAGAGTTAATAATTTAGAAATGTCAATTGGCTCTTATAGTCATTTATAGTATATCATGCATAATTAATTGGCCCTTGTGAATTTTTCTCCATTGGGTCACTTAGTGAATTTCATAACTAGCATTTAAAAAAAACAAACCAAACCATTTGCTCAGTTGCATGGTTCTCTCACTTATTTCTGATGCTGCTTTGTGGAAACTATTTTTGAATACCTAAAAGAAAAAGCACATCCTCCTCCTCACTGGACCAGACTTGAATATCAGCTTGAGGGTAAATGACCCATAGCCCCCAAATAATGCCTTCATAGGTGGGAGCATTCCAATGAATATTTGGACATGAACTGTCAAAAGGGATATACACAGCGGTTTCAGCATTTGAGGAAAGGCATATTATTACATCATTGTATATGAGTGGCCTTTGCCAAATGGCAACAGTGATAGGAGAAGGGGCAATCTCCAACCAGCTGTCGTGGCGGAAGGCGACTACAGCCCTCTAAACCCCACTGCATGCAGAAATAAGGTAAGTGTTTGAAGTTTAACAAGTTTTCAGACTTACAGCCACTGTTTTGTTTAAAACCAATTTTAACTTTTGGCTTCTGCATGATGCATTTCATGTTCCACACAATAACTTTCTTTATTTTGCAGAATGGCATTAACTTCTCCTGCACTGTCACATTTTACTATGCATTAAGCATCTGGTATCAATAGACAAAACAACACAGAAAGCAGGATTATGCTGTCAGACTTAATAATTCAGCAATATTAACCAGCTCTCATAATTATCAGTAGTTCTTCACGTGTAACTGGCCCTCGATGTACATTTTTGTACTTCTGTATAACTCTCTGCATACCAGTAGAAGATAATGGTGGCTAATCTTTCATGTAACTAACAGAGTTAATTTGGCTAAATGAAATCAATTCATCAGCGATAGTAGTTACTTGCCACACATGCACAAAAAATATTAAACACACTCTCAAACACTTGTGTACACCTTACCAAACAGCTATTTTAAAACAACACAGTACACTTATTGCATACAGTACCAGATGAGAAAAGCTGTCTTGTCTTAAGCAAACTAGAGAAAGGGGGAAAGCAGACCATATTCGAGACCTTGCCTGTGAAGTTAACACCTAGAGCTTGGTTTATTGCAAGCTTCGGTTTGAGAGCATTTGCTTCCCTATTTAATTAAAACGTATTTGTCATCTACTGTGACTCTTTACCTACCTGTACTACTGCAGGACTGTTCCATTCTGTTTTATTCTTCGTCTTAACCAGCTTCATTGCAATTTAGACAACATGTCATCATCAGGGAGGGCCAGAGTGCAGGATCTCGAGCTGAAGCAGTGAGAACTGATCAGAAGATCTTGTTCTTGTAATCTCCTTATTTGAGCATTTCAAGGTGAAAGACCATGTACTGTGTTGATCCTAGACAGACATCTCTTCAAACCTTTCACTACTTGCTGTTAATATTTTCCAAGCCTTTGCAGTTTCCCGTTTTCTTCCTTTGCTCTCAGTTGCCATTTCTTGTGCATGCCAGTATATCTGAGAGGAGTGACTGCTTTTTGTCTCTGGTGATTTTCTGTTACTTATATGAAGTGGAATTTGAAATAATAGAAACAAACTAGCTAAACACAAGTGCTGAGCAGGAGGAAATGTGCTCTGAGTGTGGAAGGGAGGTTTCTAGAAGAGCAAAGTGAATGAATGCCAATGCTCCGTTGGCTGTGTCCCGGATCTGTTCAAAGTACTTTTGGTTGGTTTCTGCTGCTTGACTGTATTTCAGATGGATAAAGGTTACTGATATTTGAGCTCTGGGTACGGAGATGGACTATTTCCAGTAAAGAAATACCTTTCATATGTTGAAGAATCCAGTGAGTGCGTTTCCGGGAGTGATCAATGGTAAAAGAGTTCTAGAGTTATAGTGGGTCTGCCTCTCATTCATAAAGGCACACTTAGAGGGAACTGTGAGAACAAATGCTACTTCCTATCTGATTTCTTAATAGCTGGTTAGAAAAACTAGCCTTCTGTTCTATACAATAGGGTTCTAGTGAAAAGAGAAAGAGGGAAGTTCTTAGAGTGTAGGATATATGATTTCAGAGGAAAGAATGAGGAAGCAGAAAATAATTATGACAAACTAATTTATTTGGCAAATCTAACTCCTGAGAAGAAGTTGAATAGTACTTCATTAAGAGAATTATTTAATCTCTTTGAGGCTCAGTTTCTTTATCTGTAAAATGAGAATAATGGCACTCAACTAACATAGGTTTTTCTGGGAATTTCAGGAGGTAAAATCCTAAGCATGATGCATGATACATAGTTAAGTACTTTATAAATTATGTTTATAGACTCCTGTTTTCCTAGAACGTACTAGATATTAGTGCCCAAATTGAATTTCACCTTTTTCATATTAACATACAGTGACAAAATTAAATGATTGAATACACTATCTAATATTAAGCATTATGAATATTGAGTTGAAAAGATTCATCTTCCATTACATAAAGGCTTTAAAAAGTTTTCCATTTTATGAAAAGCAATTTGATTGTAACTTAGCACAAATTTAATACTCATATTTCTCCAAGGAATTTAATCAACAGGGAAATATGTTAAGACTTAATTTAGAGAAAAAAATTTAGGAACATATATTGTAAAATAATCAAATCTTAAGACTTCAGATGGGGTATACCTGGTGCCTAAATGGCAACAGAACTCCTAAAAAGAGAAAACAAATCTGGATAAATTACTTTTATAACATCTTTATTTCTATTTCTTTTATGAGTTTAAAAGAAGTATACTGATTTCTTCCCGTGTGCCAACCACTGTGCTAGGGACAGAGAATACAGTACAAAATAAGACGTAGCCACTGGCCTCAAGACTTGGATAGACACCATGATAGTTATTTATGAAGACCATCTAAATGCAGTGGTAGAAACAGGCATAAGTCTTACTGGACCACAGATAAAGTGAACCTGACTCAACCAGTACAGAAGGGAACAAGGGAGTTGGAAGAAGCTTCCTGGAGAGGGTGCCATGTCTGCTAAGTCTAATAGGAGAAATGAATGAAGGCATTCCAGGCAGAGCTTAGCAGAGCCCTGGGCAGAGGCTCAGCGTGTGAGGCAGTAGGGTGTGTGCAGGGAAGCACAAGTGAGGGTGGGAGGTAGAACACGAGACAGAGAGCACAGGCAAGACATGGAATTAGATCCTGTGGGGCTCTGTATGCCAAGTCAAGGAGCTTGTGTTAACCCTTTTATTACAGTAGCAAATCAGTCAGATTTGCATTTAAGCTAAAGCACTCTGACATTGTTACAGAAGCCAAATTTGACAAGGATATTGAGGATAAGATGGTGGAAGGGATTCCATGTATTGCCCTTAGGTGAGGAAAAATAAAGACCTGAATTAGGATAGTAATAAATTAGTATCCTACCAATATACTCTCATACACACCTGAAAAGACAAATATATACTTTTAGTCATTGCAGCACTATTTGGAAGGTTGGAAACAACCCCAGTGTTTTTGTTTGTGTTTAATGCACAGATTTGAATATGTAGGATCTTGGTAATTTCAACAGGGATATCTGGGAATAGCTGGAGGATCAGAACATTTTATTTCTTCAGGCCCTTTCTAGTCATTTCATCTTGAGGTCCCTCTTGCCCAACACAAGCAATGTTGCTGCTTTGCAAAACAAATTCAATTAGAATGCAGTCTGAGAGAAAGGACAATACTCCCTCTGGATTCGCCCTGCACTGTCACCTTAGGCTGTTGTTCTCTGCTCATGGAAAATCACTGGAGTCATTCGCTAGAAATTAAAAATAAAGCAAATATATTGACTATCAAAACAATTATGAAATTTTGTTTTGGAAATTTTATCTAATATAATAAGACAAGAAAAAACATGCAATGGGTATTAATACTGTAAATTAGCTAATAAATATTTGTACTATTTCTCTTTCTGAAAAACATAACAGAATCAACTATAAAACTATTAGACCCCAAATGGATGTGGCACATTATGAAGTAACACAAAAATGTTGAATTTATCATGTCCTAGCAATTGTCACTTAAAAGTAATGCAGAACAAGTCTTTCCTAATAACAATCAAAGTGTAAAATATTGAGGATTAAGTTAACAAAGATAAGTAGAAAATATTAGAGGAAAACTGAAATTTCTTACTAGGCAAGGTATAAAGAGTGGGATAAATTGAGAAAAATACAAAGTTTCTGAATTAATGAATTTACTATTTTTAACATATGAGTTCTACCACCAAATTAGTCATAAAGTCATTGTAAACCTGATAAGAAAACTAATGGGGAAAATTTTAGAATATACTACAATTATGCTAATTTTTTGGTAAACAAAACCATGCCACAAATACCAAGTCAATTTTGCAAATAATGAGCAAGTGATATGGGTACTTGCCCTAAAAGATAGTTACACTTGCTCACTATCTAACAATAATAATTTCACCTAATTTTTTTCTTACTGGTGTTGCTAATAGTGAGACAAATCAATAGAACAGACTAGAGCCGTATTTATAGGTGTGTGCTGAGGGATAGTAGGACTATAAGCTGTACAAAGGGATTAGGTGGGACTGCTCAGGATGTTTAATTCACTGCTATACATTGTGAGTTTCTAAGAGGTTATTATATGCAACAGTGCTCCAGCTTATTGGACCTCAGAATTCTTTTAAAAATGCATCTTGCAAGGTAAATATTCTTCTTTTTCCTAATTTGGGGAAAGCTCAAAGAGAAACAGACATACATTTAAGGTTCTGTGAAGGAGATACCTCAATTTATTTGGAAAAGGATAGGTTCAATAGACGGAATTTAGACAACCTGGTAAAACTTGGAAATAAATTCCAGTTGTATTAACATTTAAATTTAAAAACTAAAATGGTAGGGTAGAAGTAGTAGAAGACATTGAGACGAATACAAACTGCCAATAAGCATCTGAATAAATGTCCAGCCTCATTATCAATCTTAACAAAGAAGCTAAATTGATACATGATTTTTGACTTAGAAGACTGGTCAAAATTAAAAGTATATATTCTATATTCATATATTCATAAAAACTGATCACAGAGGTCCTGTTTCTTTCTTTCTTTCTTTCTTTTTTTTTTTTTTTTTTTTGAGACAGAGTCTTTGTTGCCCAGGCTAGAGTGCCGTGGAGTCAGCCTAGCTCACAGCAACCTCAAATTCCTGGGCTCAAGTGATCCTCCTGCCTCAGCTTCCTGAGTAGCTGGGACTACGGGCATGTGCCACCATGCCCAGCTAATTTTTTCTGTATATATTTTTAGTTATTCATATAATTTCTTTCTATTTTTAGTAGAGACAGGGTCTCGCTCTTGCTCAGGCTGGTCTTCAACTCCTGAGCTCAAACGATCCACCAGCCTCGGCCTCCCAGAGTGCTAGGATTACAGGCGTGAGCCACCGCGCCCAGCCCCTATTTCCTTTTTATATTCGAATATGCCAAGAGCCCCCAGCTTGCTTGACTGTAGGCGATTCAGCCTTGCACAGGGGGTGTCTCCTCATGTCTCTGGCAAACGCTTACATCCTCTGGATGTTGGTTCTGGTGGTCACCTGCCCACAGCTGGTGGCCTCACTTGGGACCACTGCTCCACACCCTTGCCAGCCTTCCCTTGCCCGCCTTGAGCCACTTTAAGCTAAGTGAGGACACAGACTACAGGTTATTCTCCTCAGCCCAGAGGAGAACAAAACATGCTGCTTAAGTAGATGTATCGAAGACCATGTACATCATACTCCCCAGACTGTGGGGTTAGCCCCGGGGAAGAAGTTAGGCAAGACTGGAAGGGGAATGGGAACTCAGACCTTGCTAAGTCCCTTTTTACTATTTTGAATTAAGAAAAATTTCAAACATATGCAACAGTCCACAGAACCGTGCAATGGACGCCACGGACCCAGCACGCTCAGGTCTCACCACCCACTGCCCACAAACCGTCCTGTGTTGTTCTGAAGCAAAGCTCAGCCATTAGGTTATTTCGTCTGTAAATGTTTCAGAATGTATCTCTCCAACATAAGGGATCTTGAAAGCATAATCACAAAACTTATTACATCTAAAAAAATTATCAATATTTTTGGAATATCATTACGTGGCTAATAAATGTTCAAATTTTAATAAAATAACAAATGGGTATTAACAAATGAGTGTTACAACGTAGAAAATATGCAGACGTTACCTGGCAGGTAGGACTCCAAGAATCCAGAGGCCTGGCCCCACCACAACAGGGAACTGTCAACTTTTGTCCTTGACCTTAGGTGTCACCACCTCTCCAAGCCCTGTGGTCACTGCTAACAGGGACACCCTTGAGCATAGATCTCCCAGCCAAGGCCCATTCTCAAAAGACAAAAAAAAAAAAATAAAGTAAAATCTTTTCCTACTTTATATTTGCATAATCAAAAGGCCAATTAATTTTTTTTCTCAGGACAAAAGAACAATCTGTTCTCAAAGGCATTTTGTGCCACGCTTCAGTTAACTTGTCTATGTTCATGTCTCTATTAGTTATGGGCAGAAGCGTAATGTGGTGGCTGAGAGGGTGGTTTGAATCCTGGCTTTGCCTCTTATTACCTAAGTGGCCTTGGGTAGGTTATATCATTTTTCTGAGCTTTCATTTTCTTTTCTATAGAATGGGATTAATAACATCTACCTCTTGGTTGTTATAAGAATTAAATAAAATAATGAACACAGAATGTCATAGTGATGGTTCAGTAAATGGCAAGTATAATAACAATACTCTTGAAACTGAACATATGCTAATAAGCAGCAAACTTTACTTGGAGCGTGAATCAAGTGTGAACATGACCTCTGATTTCAAAGGTAGGGAAAGGCAACTTCAGTCGTTCATTAGCTTATGCAACAAATGTGCACCTTATTTTGTAGCATTTCTCTAAATACTAAATACATGCTAAACAAGGGGAAACCACTTGCAAAACAAAAACATAAAGGCCTCCTTACAAATTTCTCCTATATTTTTGCCCCACAGACACAAGCCTTGGGACTATTTTGGCATCCTTCTTTGTGTTCTCTCTGTGTTTGTGCCTCTCTCTCTCTGCTGCTGTCTGTACCAATCAACCAGGTTCCCAGAAGAAAACACAATGCACTCACACTGGAGCCATTTAAGGAGACTTTCATAAAGAAGCTATTTATAAAGATGTGAGCTGGTTTTAGGGAAACAAGAAGGGACAGTACAGACAGCAGGGAGCCTGTTAGTACCTGAAAGCCTGAGGGGGTGAAGGCAGGAGAGGTTTCTGGGCCCAGGAGATGGAGAAGCTGATTTTGCAGAGAGAAGGGGCAGCCCAAAATGGCCTTGCAGGGAGGGAGCTGGGGGGATAAACTCTCCGCCTGTGGTCAATCTCCTGCAGTTCCTGGACTAGAACAGCCAGAAGCCAGGGGGCAAGAGACCACCTAACACAGTCCACAGGGCTCAGCCACCCCAGAGGGTGACTTTAAGTCTATTCAGAGAATAAGGACACTTTTGAGACTGAGAAGGAGTGAATTACTAATGACGCCAGTAATCCCGGGACAATGAGCATAAACTTTGACTGTTCCAGGCAAACCAGGCTGTGTCATCACCCTGGGGAGTAAAGTTGAGAGCAAATCTGGAGAAGAAATGGAACGATACGGTGCTATGTCTCACATATACACTCTGATATCATTTTATCCTAGTATGCAAATTTTATATCTCTCTTTTTTTAAATTTAGGGATCTATCATGAATCTTTCCCTATATAATACATATTTTTAAAACATAATATTTAATTATATAAAATTACTCTGTATTATGGTTGTGACATAATTGACTTAAGCATTTCTTCATCTGTGGATATTTAAGCATTTTCTGATTTTTCCATTGTAATACTGTGATGGACATTGTTGAACATAAACCTCTGGGCATATCTCTAATTATTTAATAAATATAACTTGAAAAGCTACTGTGTATTACCTACCGAAGATAAAAGATGAATGCAATGTAGTTTTTGCAGATTATAGTAGAGAGGTAGAGACTTCTAACAGCAACCTAACCAGGGAAAATAGGAGACCTCATACACTGAACCCAAATGCCAACCCCTGAGAGCTAGAGAGGAGGAACAGGGGCATGGTACCAGGCCACAGCCATGATCTCTGCCTCTAGCATTTGCTGTCCTCCGTGGGTGCCCATGTGGCTCTGGACTCTGTTTTGTGGGGGTCACTCTTCCTGCCCATACCTCTTCCATCTGTCCCACAGTCACTGGGCTAAAGTGGGGAGTGAGGGTGTCCGCCTTTTGTGCAGTCACATTCCTTGGCAGGGAGCTGATGGGACAGGACCAGCCACCCTGGTCCCTTTTGGCCCAGGCAGAAGGCAGAGTGCCTGAGAAGGCTCTGCTGGTTAAAACTAGAGATGCCAAGGAGCCTAAGGGTGAATTGCAGAGTGGTGGAACCTGCTAGACAAGTTAGAGGAGAAGCACGCAGCAAAGGGAGAGTAGGAGGTATGAGGGACATTGTTTGGGGACCTATTGTCGTTGGTGTATAAGGTGGGCTGAATTTAACTTCAGGGGCCCTGTAGAGATAGAGACACCTGATGCCAGACTCTATAGTCCCATTATCATCTTTTCCATGAGGTGTTTGCAAATAAAATCTTTGTTAGACTGCCTTGCCAGCCTGGCTGGATTTGCTTGTATTAAATATTTCTTGCTTCCCTTTCTGACATCATTGTATTAATTCTCCTCTTTGCACTGTCATCCTGCCCAGCTGACTTGCTTCTGACCTGCCACTCCCTCTAGCTCACAAGGTCGGCCCTGCTGTGCCTTCTGCCTGGAGTGCTCTTCCTCTGGGCTATCTCCTTCTTACCCTCTAGATCCAGCTCAAATCCCTTTTCTTATAGAGGCCTTTTCTGATGTCCCAATTCAGATTAGCTTCCCCTAGACACTCTGTCCCATTACCCAGTGTCATTTTCCAAGTAGAACTTGTCACCTGTTGAAATTACCTTGCTTATCTGGTGACCTGCTTACCAAGCATCTCCCCAGCCTCTTAGACGCTGTTTACCAAGATCTAAGCCCCACCAGAGCTTGCCTGCCTTGCTCTTGCTCTCTCACACACAGAGAGGCGCCTGGCCTTAGATTGTGCTCTGTAATCATCTCTGTGTGGATGAATATATTGTGGGTTTGCTGCTGAGGCCCCTGCTTTGAGGACAAGTTACTCTCTCTCTTTTTGTTTTTTTAGCACTATCTGGACCTTCTTTAATTCTGTAAGCATGTCCCTTAATGATGTAAGCACAACACAAAATTTCTTTTGAGTGGTTCAATTCATTCCCATGGGAAAGCTAATAAATAGAAAACTGTCCTATTTTCTTCAGGATATTGATGTTTTCTTTTCATATATAAAATGACACTAATTCAAGAGGTAGGATGAATTCTCATAGACACATTATTTGGTTTGCAACTGCACATCAGGTTAATCTAATATAAATATAATTTTAAATGTCAACTTTCTAATTTACGAGGAAACTTTAAATTTTGGATAGGTTTTTTTTTTTGGCATCTTTGTTTTTTCTTTCCTTCCAATGTCATAGCAAGTGGATCAGACAAGAGGCCAAAAAAAATTTTGTTTTGTTTTGTTTTTTAAATAAATGGGGTCTCACTAAGCTGGAGCACAGCTGCCATTTGCAGGTGGGATCATAGCATACTACAGCCTTGAACCCTTGGCCTTAAGCAATCTTCCTGTCTCAGCCTCCGGAGTAATCTGGAGTAGCTGGGACTACAGGTGCTCACTACCACACCCAGCTTAAGAAAGATGATTTTAAAACATCCTAGGCTGATTGTACATGGTTAATTTTCCTTAGCCCAAAAATAATGTGAAATGTTATTCTGAAAGTAGAAGCTACTTAGAGTCCATGTTATCATCTTAGTCACTTGCCCATTTACTTAGCGATTCTATACAGACATTCCTACTTACAGATAGATAAATATTGTACAGCATTTATTTAATTAGCAAATATAATCATTAAAAGGGAAAATTAATAAAAATATGACTGCCATAGCAATTTTTCAGCAACATGAAATGGCATGGACTTTTTTCCTTGTCTTATTTCAGCTAGAACATGTTGAATCACACTAATAAATCTAGGTGTGCGCATTCTTAATTCTTGTTAACTAATTAAATCTCCAACAAAATATAATACCTCATATAAATATGGAATGAAAGCTTTTAGCATGGCACATTTATAGGTAAGGGTATCTTTGGTTTTTGAAGGAAAAGGCCTTTAGATGCTTTTATGTAGGGAGTTGGAGTGTTCTGCTTTAGTGCACGCATGCTTGATCTCACCATGGGTCTTTGCACCATTCTCTAATGCCACTGCACATCTGGATGATGGTGGTGGAGAGCAATGACATATCAAGGACTCTTTTCTATCTTTCTCCTTTATATACCTTTTTCTTTTTTTTAAAGACCCATGCAGATGGGACTGTAAAATCTTTATTCTAATGAGAGAGTTGAGAGTTTGGGAAAACCCACCTGGAAAATTCTCTTATTCTTTATATCTTTCCTGCTTTCTTTATGGAAAGCTCACCAAGCTTATAGGTTAGGGAGAACTTAAATGAAATAGAGAAGTAAAAATAAGGAAAATAGGGCAACAACAAATCATAATAAAAATTCCAGTTGAGAAGGAAAAATGGAATAAAAAATCTCATAATAGTATTCATTTCTCTTTTGGGGACAGTGAGTCCATTTGGAAGAATCTGTGATCCACCTTTAAAAATAACTTCATGGTGAGATTTAGTTATATTAGGTGTTTGGAACTTTTGCTTTGGTAATCATGGGGCAGACTTTTTGTTCTTAACAAGGAATATATGAGAAAACCTATAGGGAAGCTACTGGTGTTTATAATCCATGGAAAAGGAAAAGCTAAGATTTGGTGGCATTTTTTCTCCGTAGCTGTGGAATGGCATAAGTTCTTACTTGTGAATCTGAACTATAGGAAATTTGAGTTACTATATCCTAGCTAAGTTTAGATACATATTTAAAAGAAGAACATAAAGAAGATACAACATCAACCTGGGACTTCAAAGTTTGAGACACCTGGATAGGATTCTAATTAACTAATTTACTTTTTTCTCCCTAATGTAGTTGTTAGGAGCATGGGTTTTGATGTCAGAACATCTGGGTGTGTATCTTGCCTTATCACTTCTGAGCTCTTGGCAGGAGGAAGTTATGCAACTTCTCTGACCTGTTTCCTCATCTGTAAAAGGAAGATAATAAAATTGACCTTAAAAGTTGCTGTGAGGATAAAATTAGCTATACCTTGCTTAGAAAAAAAATTCTTACAGTTAGTAAGCACTTAACAAATGATATATGATAAATATAAGTATTGTTATTACTATTAATATTACTATTAGCTATTTGTTAAAAAAAAATATTTTTAGCCCTTCTGCAAGGAAGTGGGAATAGAACATGAATGTGATGATTTTCCCTATCAGTTCTCTACCTTCTTAGAGTTCAGAGTGGACCAGGGGTTTTTTTAACGGGATTCCATGGATAGACATCAGGTATATAAATGTAGACATTCCATATAGACATAAATCTATGTAGAATTTTTGGAGAAAATTTTTCCTCCAATTCTATGCAAAAGTTTAGATAAGAATTTTTTTTTTTCCCTGAGAAGAGGCTTATTAGCCTCATAAGATTATCATGGGGACAATTATCCCAAAGAAATGAAGGACCACTAGTCTACCAAGATGATTTTATGACAGATTACAAAGGGCCCTACAAGCCTCCTCCAAGATCTGGCTGGAAGTCACTGTTGATCAGCCTTGGAACGTCAGGGAAAGTTAGGGACTCTATAGAGTCCAAGTACTAATTTATCACAGAATACTTTCATTTCTTCAGAAAATTCTTATCACATTTTTTATTAAGTGTGCTTGCACACACACACCCCCATATCATGCCAATGAAAAAGGATTTGATACTGAAAATTTCAGCAGAAATATTTCCACTTTCATAAGAAAGGTTTTCTGAATTTTCTACACAGCATCATTTAATGCTGTCCCTACTCTGTACATGTCTGATGACTTCTTGTTGTAATCCCCCACTGGGTTGTGAGTTCCCAAAGGGCGGAAATGGAGTCATAACAGTCTTTGAAGCCTAGTGTCTAGGATAGGACCCTGTACATAGTAAATGTCTGGTTCTTAACTGCACTTTAACTAACCTGCACTCAAGTATACAGATACAGTCATGTATTTCTTGCAAAAGATGCAAGAATAAATCCATGAAATGTTTTGCTTTCTGTGTTGCTGGAACCAAACCCACTCAGACAAAGTTAATTTAAAAGGACTCATTAGCAGCTAATGATGTTGATTAGATTTTTTTAATTCTCCAGTTGCCATTTGACTATATACAATGATTGACAGACAGAAGGCAGAGGACTGTGCCAGTATGTTAAACGAGAAAGAAGAGCCTCAAAGCCATGCAAAAAAAAAAAAAAAAAAAGGGGGGGGGAATCAGAGGGAAAGAGAGGGAGGAGGAGAGAGGAATTGCCACTTGAGAAACTGTGTCACTGCCTTCAGTTGTCTGTCACGGAGAGAAGAGCTTGCAACTCACAGGAGTCCTGTGGTTTCAGTCTGTGCATGATGCTGGACTTCTGGTGAAGCATTCATTCATGGAACTGATGGGGATCACATCTTGCTCATCTACTCCCGAAGCACAGTCATGATCATAGAACATGTCCTAGGTCACTTCACAGTGCTCATCACCTACCGTTCTGCTTCTGCTTCCCAAGGGGCTTTTAGCTATCCCAGCAAAGTCCTTTTTTGTTTTGTTTTGAACAAAATTTATTTTTCTTTTAAAATGCTATAAAAAAGTCAGAGGTAGGAAATGACAGAAACCTTCCTACTATCCAGAACTGGGACTGGAGATGGAGGGGGCCCCCTGTAAGGCGCTTGGTACCTGTGCAGGTATGGAGGAGGAGAGCCAGCTTCTGCCCAGCATAAGGGAGTGTTGGGTGTCATCCCTCAGTGTTCTGGCTGTGGCACACCTGCCATTGCAGCTGAGCACACGTTAGATTCCCCGGCAGAACTATGTGGTTTAAAAGACCTAAATAGTTGCGAATGAATGTGCTCCTTTTCTGCCTAATGTAAAGACCACAATATGGCATCTGGAAGTTCCCTTGAGTCTTGATGATCTGGCATTTTCATCATCACTTCCTTAATTCGGATCCCTCCCATCTCTTGCCTTAAGTATCTGCAATCTCTTTACAGTTTCCTCCACTACCCTCTGCAAGTACCCCAGGCACACCGCACTACATCGAGTTCCCCTTGATCAGTCTGTCCTCTGGGCCTGTACACATCCTGTTCTCTCTGCTTGAAATACTCTTCCCCCTTCCTCCCCTCCCTGTCTTTCTACACCTTTCTTCACCTGGATGTGAATTCAGCATCAAGTTACTGCTTCTCCAGGAAAATGTCCCCTAAATACCCTCACTGTCATGTCTGAACTTGGTGGCCCTCCTAGGTATTTCCTCAGCACCATAAGCTATTCTCAACATAGCCCTTATATCCCTGTGTTTTAACTGTCTGCTCACCAGATGACAGAGTCATAAGACAGTGAAGTGTGGGTCTTGCTAACCAACACATCTCAATTCCAGGAAAGTCTCAATAATTATCCTAGGAATGAATAAATGAATAGGGAACCAGGTGACCGTGCCAAGGTTCAAGAATGTGTTTGCTAAGATGGTCTTTCACAGCTTTTGTATTCATGGATAAGAACTGATAGTTCTTTTTTTTTTTTTTTTTTTTTTTTTGAGAAAGAGTCTCACCCTGTTGCCCAGGCGTGTGCCATGGTGTCAGCCTAGCTCACAGCAACCTCAAACTCCTGGGCTTAAGCGATCCTCCTGCCTCAGCCTCCCAAGTAGCTGGGACTACAAGCTAGTAGTGAGCCACCACGTCTGGCTAATTTTTTGTTTCTATTTTTAGTTGTCTGGCTAATTTTTTTTTCCTATTTTCAATAGAGATGGGGTCTCGCTCTTGCTCAGGCTGGTCTCGAACTCCTGAGCTCAAGCAGTCCACCTGCCTCAGCCTCTCAGAGTGCTAGGATTACAGGCGAGAGCCACTGCACCCAGCTAGAACTTGATAGTACTTAAAGACAGTGTTCTCTTACCACAATTTTTTTCAAATGAAGACTAAGGAGAAAAACCTTTCATTTAGTTTGATCAAAATGCTATTAAGGGGTGTGTTTATAAACCATTTGATATGATAAGAGGGAGATAAGTTCAATGTGCTCCGTAAATAAAGTAATGTTATATCCCAGTTATATCAGTTGTCCTCAAATAATTCTTATAACATACCCTTTTATTTTCAAAAGTTTCCTGATTTGGACAACAAATTATATGGTCATCATATCTCTAAATACTTTGGGAATAATGGAGAGAAAAAGAAGAATCATACCCACACAAAGAACATTTGAAAGATTTTCTGTATGTTTGAAAATAGAACAGGAAAAGGAAAACATGACCAGTCCCAATCCTAGTTTAAGGATAACAACAATAAAATTTACATTTACTCAGCTCTTTGCACAATCATGACTGATGATAAAAGGGAAGGAAGTGATTTTGTTAGAGCTTCTTAAGAAGCTGTTCTCAGTCTCTATCAGTTACCCAAGATAAACATTTGTGAATTCTTTTTATTTGGGGAAGTAAGATTATTTTCGATTAACAGCTAAAGACTAATATTTCCCAGGGTTCTTTATAAAAGCCTAGAAAGTGTTATTTCAGATTGCCTTTTGTTTCTCATCCTTTCTTTTGATTACAGTTGATTGTTAATTTAAAAAGGAAATTGATATAACACAATGAATGTATAATAACTAAATGGTTTCTTTGAGATTGTTCTTGCAAATTCACATACGAAAACACGATTCCAAAAACATCACATTCATCCCCAAAGCTGCTTGAGTTTAGCAAATAGATTTGCAGGAGGATTCATTTATGCCAAAAATAAATAGCACCAACTCTTTGATTGGTTTCATTTCTATAGACTCTGTTAACCCTTTGTAATGTGTTCATTTCTGGCATCTTTAATTGAAATGTGTTCAATTAGAATAGCTCCTCTGTCTTCGTAACAGGCTAAAAAGTACCATGAATTGGAGGCCTCTATTCATTGAGGACGTTAATCATACAATATTTCAAGTTGAGCAAGATTACCCCAAAGAGAATTAAGCATTATGTCTTACGTTGCTTGAGTTACATGCTAGCCATAAGATTGCCATCCAGATCTTGAGATATGATGCCATGAGCTCCCCTCCTCACTGCCCCTCCTCTCTCCTCCCAGGGCCAACAGCATGACCTTCCCATTTCTCTGTTTCTCTCTGCTGCTTCCTAACCAGCACATGAGCCACAGTATGAACAATCTCACCCTTAAGCTACTGGCTGCTCTCTCTGATAGCCTAGCTTGTGTCCTATCATGCTGCCTCTCCATATTGCCTGAATTTGATAAGGAGTAAGTGTCACCTCTGACTTTGTGCATTGACTTCCCTGAGAGCCAATCCACACTTTCCTCTGTGATTTCCATAGCATTCACCATGGCTGTCCTTAACCTCTCTCCTTGTTCTGTAGGTAGAACCTGACTCACCTAACGCCTGCACAGATCAGAATCCTGATGGACAGTACATTAGTAGGCTGTAGTGCCCCTGTAAGCCTGGTGTCTGACAAGCCAGGGTGACTCTCATCATTTGTGAATTTGCCAGCTTTGATCATCCCCAAATCTTGTGGTATTTGTCCAGACTGTAAGTTTCCCTATGTTTTCTGATTAGCATTCTAATTCCTTGACTGGGATTTGAACTTGAACACCAGTTTTCTGGGCTACTCTGCCTAGCTCATGTCACTTTCTCTCCAGGGCCCCTTAAGGTCCCGACCCTTGGTTGTCATCCTGCCTCACGTGACAAGCATCCAAGTCACTATGCTGTGAGGTTGAGCAGTGGCACCAGTCTGGAATTCCTGCGACCATGCTCTACTCATAATTAATAATCTTTCAGATAATATATTTGTTTGAACTCAGTCAAGCTTGGTTTTGTCATGCATATGTCCCCCTTTCTTGGGGGACATTCTATGGCCAGCTCGGTTTTAATAAGATAACCCTACTTCCCCCTCATCCCCTCTGGCTTGCTATTGATGTTCCAGCATGTCCTTCTTTCAAGGCCTCTTAGGTTAGGACTCCAATAAACTTGTCCATCAAGTTCAGTTCAATACATATTTATTGATTACTTTCTACATTCAAGAATATGGGGAAAGAAGGGGAAGACTGATGAAATGGTACAGTCTCAGCCCTCCAAGAATTTGTGGTCTGTGTGCAAGACAGACACTTCAAGAGGTAATTTTAATGTATTTGCAAATAAAGAAGAGATTTACCTATCAACTTGCCAATTGCAATATAAGTGCTTGAGTAAAGCTTATTAAATTGCATTCTCTGACATGGACAGCCTTTGTTCCTTCTCTAAGTGTCACTCCCAATCTACCCCATCTCTCGATATCATATCTTTTAATATGGTATCTTCTAATTAACATTCCCTATGTATTTCTTTAGCCAGTAGCAAATTGTACCTTTGACTTCTGCATCTTTGCCACAATCATGTCTGAGTAATATAAGAATCTCTTTGTGAGGGACAAATTCTTCTTTCTTCCATGAAATCTTGCAATACTTAATTAGTGGAAAATAACCAAATAAATAGCCATTTATTGAGGGCTGTTCTGTTAGATAGAATAATTTTTTTGTATTGTTTTATCAGCAAGGAAAATTAAGTAACATTTATTATTATTAACATTTATCAAGTGTCCACAGAGTACTAAGAATGCCTTAGAATAAATACACTGACCGAGTTCCATCCTGTCATGTTTATAATGAGACAAAAACTATATGTAATGATTTTCAAATTTTGATGCTTTCCTCCCCTATTATGATTATATTTCATAGACTGATTTTCCTCATACCCTACAGCTAATGATGATACCAATCTTTCAGAATTATAGCTTCCTTAAGGAAGGAGTGCATTCCTCATGACAAATATTATCAAGAAACATCTGTATAATTTATGTTACCCAGAACCAGTATTTTCCTATATTACTAAAGAGCTTTTATTTTTATTATTTTTTTCTAAGCAACATTTATATACACTTATGTATCTCTTACTATATGCAGGGCACTGTACTAAGAGCTCTGCAACTCACTTAATCCTCTCAGCAAGCTCGTGAGGGATGCAATCCCCATTCTATAAGCCAAAAGAGTGAGGCACATGGAAGTTAAGTCACACAGAGAGTGCTGGAGCAGGCCCCAAGCCTGGCTGGGGCTGGTGGGGTTGTGGAGTCCACCTTCTCAGCCATGACACCTAGCTGCCTTTCCAAAGGTGGCTTTAGACACTTTAGTGCTTGTTAGCATCTCCTGGAAAGGGTAATATAGGAGACCCTTATTTCCATGCATTCCTGGTCCACAGCCTCATTTCTAAGAATTTCACTCCTCACAATTCCTAATGAAGGAGCAACCCTACCCTCCATGTTATTTCTATATATGGTCATGGCCCCACTGACCATAACTGAATAGACCAGTGTGAGAAACATAACTCTACCTGAGCCAATCAGATTCTCTTTCCTTGGAATTCAGAATCAAAATACCATCGGCACTAGAGACTGAGGTTGTATAGAGTCAAGGTTTGCCCAGCCATTTCCTGCAGGGCATGGTCATGTGTGTTCACGCATTTTGGCATGGCACGTGCACTGCTGCAGAGAGAACAAAGACTCCATGGCCATGGAGAGATGGAGAAAATGACTTTGAGTTCTGTTTTCCAGTTCCTGGCTCTGATTTCCTGTAAGATCTACCTTTCCTTCATGCTTTGGTTCCATTGAATACGACTGTGTCAGGATTTCTGTTTGTTGGAATATGGGAAGTAAAAACTCATACTTGTTCATCTTAGTACTTGTTGACAGAGCTAAGTTCATGGACAAGGTTATTCATTATTTATGACCATTCTTATAATCATATTCACCATTCCTCTTTCCCAAGGTTGCCTATAAAAACAAAACTATTCCTGGAAGTCAGGAGGGTGCTTGAAGTTTATTAACAAATGTTCCAGAGAGGTTTTGTTGATAACTCATTGAAAGAAAAGTCCTTGGAGTGTAACCAAAAACACAGATAACTCCAGAAGTTTTCAAGAAAAGCAGAGAGGAGCTCAGCTAGAGAGAAAGGGCCAAAGATGAATTTGGATAAAGTCACATTACTGCCCAGGACTGGCCTGGACTTAGCTTTTGAAAGAGGCAATTCTGTGAAGTAGGAGATAACTGAAGCTAAGGATCGGAAATGACCCACATATACTAGCAATCCATTTTATTTCTCCTTTTTAGTCATGTGATTAATCCAGAGACAGATTTATAATCTTATATGTAAATTCATAGATGGAAAATCAGAACAACTTAATAATTAGAGATAGTCATTAGGTTTTCAGCTGCATTGTTCTGGAGTCTTTATGAAGAATCAGCTCCAGATGGACATATTTCTTACCTTCTTTGAAAATGAAATCAGTAGATTTAAGATGTTCCCCAAATCAGGTCCAGATGAGGAACTCTTGATGTTCTGGTCTCATAAAGTTTTTGACTCAGAAAAATCTCTTCTTTTAGCATTTTTCATAGCATCCAAGAAGCCTCCAAAAACTAATACTTTTGCCCATGGGATTAAAAAAAAAAAGAAATACACTGAGTAATTGTTATGTGCTATCATAAAAATCACAGCACTTGGAAAGGGCCTACAAACAAACAGAATGGAATGTAATCACTTTTCAAACTGAGACAGTTGGAAAAACTGGACATAGAATTTCAATGTCCTTTAGTATTATTCAAAAAATATTCTCTATCCATGAAAAAATTCTAAAATAATCCATAAGATTACCAGCATCGATAAACTACTTCTAGGCTTCTAGGACATAAGTGAAACATCTTTTGCATGGATTTGAAGACTGTGCCAACGGTTTTCCATTATGTCACACATTATGTAGGTGATAAGCCTGAATTGCTTTTGACCATAGCTAATATTAATCAACACTTTAACTGGATGCTCTATTTGCAAAATCATCTTATGGCACTACTTTCAACTTCAGCGTCTATCACAAAATACATTTCAACTGTTTTGCAAACAAACTTTCTTCCAATTAATAATTAAACAGAGGAACAGCTTGCAGTATATGCTTGGAACTAATTTTACTATATATAGTGGGAAATGACAAGCACACATGAAGATGTGACTGAAGCCTGGTAACATTTAAATATTCAGTTTTTCCTCTGTTACCTTGACTAGAGCAAAGTTGGTTCCCAAGGTAAAAACTAAGTGGTCTGCCGGCATATGGTCTAACCTCCATTTGAGTGCTAAAAGCTGGATACTGTTTTTGTGAAACAGATGTTGTTGAGTGCAGCAATGCACAACTGACTCTAGCTAACAGCTGGGAATCCTTCGTGACCCATATAGCGAGAAATAAACATGGTCCTATGCTTGGCAAAAGTGTAAGGAAGCAAATTTCCATTTGTTAAGAGCTTATCAAAATGAAGAATAAATGTTTTTAGCCATAAACTGATTTTATTCACCAGAGTAATCTTTCCAGCAGCTTATGTGATGGCCTCATAATATTACAGGCACCCTTTGCCAGATGAAGGCTGCAGTTGCACTGACATATAGTACAGATGGAAAATAAACATCTGCCTCAATCAAGAGAGAAGACCAAGGACAAGGTTGACGAATATTATCTGGCATGACTATCTTTTCAGGGAAACATATAAATGCTACAGGACCAAAACCACTGGCATCGTCTGGTGTTGTCCTTATGTGGTTACTGACCATGAAGAGAGATGATTAGTATGCACTCTCCAAGGAGGAGTGGTGCAGATGCTCAGGATGATATGATTCCAACTCTCTAGGATCTGCTTTGCTGTAGCCACACCATGCGAGTCACAGAGCGATTCCATTTTATTTTATTTTTTTCATCATTTGGATGCATTTGTTGTTCGCAAAGTTTCCGTTCTTGTCGTTGAACGTGACAAAGAAGGGGAGGAGGGACAAAGAAGAGGAGCTAATTTGGAAAAGATAAAAGCATCTTTTGTCATAGTCGTAGGAAAATGTCAACAAAGACATCAAGTCCAAGTTCAAATGATTTCCTTCAGATGGGAACGAAACTGCAACATTTCGATTGTGAATTATGTTTTGTTACATGGTCCAACTTCACCTTTGACAAAATTGAGTGGCGTAATGTATGTTCTGTGAGAAGGTACACAGGCACCCACACACACGGGTACACACACACTGCCGTCCTAGCACCAAGTTCCTTTTGTCCTCATTGCAACCAAATGATTCATGTGGCACAAATAATATGACAGATGTAGCTTTAAAAATTCAGTTTTATTGCGAGTGTCTTTTTGACTGAAACTTCTTTCATTTTCTGGTATCTCTTGTGACCATATGGAGTTTAGATGGCAGTGAATTCCCTTCTACTAACTCAAACCCTTTTCTGCACCTGGGCACAATTTTGGATAAGAAGATGAAGAAAAGGGAAAAAGTGTCACGCTTAACATACAGAATCAAGTTATGAGTGAAAGGGTACTTTTTCCTTGTTTTGTGAAAAGACAATTTCAGTACTATGATTTTGTTTGAATTTTATTTTTAAAAGTGACATGGTGGAGAATTCTATGTATGGATTTTTGACTAATTCTTTCCTTTGAAAGATAAAGAGACTTACTTAGATTCTGATAATCTAGTTGAAGAAATTATGATCATAATTTTTTTCTACTTCAGAGTGGAGAATGAGTTGAAGTCTCAGACTTCACCACTATCAAGAACAAATATTTACTGAGTGTTTACTGTGTATCAGTTGCTGTACTTAGCACTATATGTACTAATGAGTTTAATCTTCACCCAAATCCTGCGAGTTAAAACATTGTTATTCCCACCTTACAGAGGAGGAAATTGAGGCACAGAAAGGTTAGGTAATTTGTCTTAGTCACACAGCTAGTTCTGGTGCAACCAGCATTTGAACCAAGGGATCTGGTTCAAAAGTCCACATTCTTGACTGTGATGCTACTAGTCATCTAAGAAATTAACGCTCACCAAATATCAAGATGTGTTGTTTTTGTTACCTCATTAATATGAACTCTTTTGATATAGTACTCAAAAACATGTTTCATTTAATTATTTTGACTATATTAGATTTTATTTATTCACAAAGGCAATTTATGACCATTGTAAAGTCAAATAATAAAGAAATATAAAATATAGACAAAAATTAATAGCCTTCTCCTTTCCTTTCAAATCAACCCTCCTAAAGTGATAAATATTATCAGGTGTATATTGTTTTTTGTTAAAAAGTTTTTTATTATATACATTTATGGGGAACAAAGTGATGTTATGATATATGTATACAATGTGGAATGATTAAATCAAGCTGATTAACATACCTATCACCTCAAACATTTGCCATTTTCCATGATAAGAACACTTGAAATTTACTCTCTTAGCAGTTTTGAAATATACAATACATTATAATTAACCATAGCACCATGCTGTGCAATACATCTCAAAAAACTTATTCTTCTGGTCTAGCTGAAACTCTGTATCCTTTGACCAACATCTACCATTTCATCCCATCTCCTAGCCTCTGGTAACCACCAATGTACTTTTTGCTTCTGTGAATTTGATTGTTTTAGATTCCTCATATAGGTGAGATAATGAAGTATTTGTCCTTCTGTGCCTGGCTTATTTCACCTAGCATAATGAACTCCAGGTTCGCCCATGTTGTCACAAATGACAGAATTTCCTACTTTTGAGGGCCGAATAGTATTCTGTTGTGTATATTCATGTGTTAAATTTATACTATTTTTCTACTAATAATTTCTCTCTTTTTTCTCTTTTGTTCTTTCTTTTTAAATCCTCCTATGAGATCATACTTTACACATTATCCTGAAATTTAAAAAGTATATAAGATTATGTATAATATATAATATATTCCACAGGGTATTTATATGTAAGTATAAATATATTATAAATATGTGTTTATGATACATTATAAATTAAACAGATTATGATATATAATATATATTTATATTAGCTATACTCTACTTAACCATTCCTCTAATGGTTGTCATTTATTTTTTAATACATTAATTTAGGGATTTTCCCTAATCCAAGCAATGCTGTAATAAACATGCTTATACTTACATCTCCATGTATTGCTAGTTTATATATATCTGTATAAGAGATTTCCAAAAGTGAGAGTGATAGTTAAGGGATGTGTATATTTCTTCTTAGATGACTTAAAATTTTTTCTTTTAAGTACAGAAAAACTTGACCTACAGGTACACACTTATCTGTAATGATTTCTTTAATTATTGCTTTTTTAGCTTTAGTGAGATACAATTGACATATAGTAAAATCCACCCCTGGAAGTATATAGTTCTATGAGCTTTGATGCATGTATACAGCTGTGAAGCCACCACTGCAATCTAGGCATAGAATTGTTCCACTAACCCAAACTTCTCTTAGTCCCCTTTGTAGTGAGCAGGCTTCCTTCTTCCTTCTTCCTTCTTCCTTCTTTATATTTTTGCCATTTCCAGAATATCACATAAATGGAGTCAAGTAGTATGTAGGCTTTGGATTTAGCATTATGCAGTAAGAATCGTCCACCTTCTTGCTCATGTGAGTACTTCATTCCTTTTTATTGCTGAATTATATGTAATTGTACAGTTATGGCACAGTTTGTTTATCCATTCACCAGATAAAGGATGTTTTGAGGTGTCCCCATATTTAGTGTTTGTGAGTGAAGCTGCTGTATTTGCCTAAATGTTTTTACATGAGCATAAATGTTTCTCTTGGGTAACATATAGGAATGGAATTGCCCGATCATATATGGTAAGTGCGTCTTCAACTTCATGGGAAACTGTCAAATGGTTTTCCAAAGTGGCTGTACCATTTTGCATCTCCAGCAGAAAGGTGCCAGTTCTAGTTGCTCCATATTGTTATCAGCACTTGATATTGTCTGCTGTTGGTTTTTCGAAATTTTCATCATTCAAATAGGCACATAGTGGTATCTCATTGTGATTTTAATATGCAATTCCTAGTGAATAATGATATTGAACATCTTTACATGTGTATTTTTGCCATCAGTATCTTTTCTTTGGTGATGTATCTGCTCAAATCTTATGTTGTTTTTAATTGGTTTGTTTTATTATTTTTGGTGTTTGAACATTTTTGTATATTCTGGACACCAGTTCTTAACCAGATAATGTCATTTGTATTTGTATTCATCTAGTCTGTGGCTATTTTTTTCATTTTCTCAAAGAACTGAAGTTGTTAATTTTGATAAAGTCAAATTTATCAATTTTTCTTTTTTGGATTATGATTTTGGTGATTTATCTAAGAAATGTTCACCCTAATCAAATCTTTTTTTCTATGATTTTTCTAAAATGTTTATAGTTTTACATTTAGTTTACTTTAAATATTATTTAGATAAGAACTAAATTTTACAGTTAGGCTATGACTCATTTCAAGTTAAGATGGTGTAAGGTATGGTTTCTATGTATTTATTTAGATAAACAGGCTGTTGATATAGTGAATTTTGTTGATTGATTTTTGAGTGATGAATCAGCCTTAAAGTAAACTTTACTTGGTCATAATGTATTATCTTTTTTATATAAATTCAATTTAACAATATTGCATTGAGAATTTTTGCATTAATATTCACAAGATATTCACCTATAGTTTTTTGTTGCTGTTGTTGTTCTCATATATTTTCAACTGGTATCAGGGTAATAATGCTGGTTTCATAAAATGAGTTGGGAAGTGTGCCTACCTCTTCTGATTTATGAAAAAAAATATGTGATATGGGAATTATTTTTTCCTTGAATGAATGTTTCATAGAATTCACCAGTGAAGCTATCTGGGCCTGAAGTTTTCTTTGTTGGAAGGTTTTAAACTATGGATTCAGTTCCTTAATAGATATAGGAATATTCAAGTTATCTATTTTTTTCTTGAATGAGCTTTGGTAATTTGTGTCTTTTTAAAAATTTTTTCATTCCATCTAAGTTGTTGAACTAATGGGCATAAAATTTTCTGCAATGTTTTCTTTTTGTCTTTATAATATACATAAGTTCTGTAGTGATGTCTCCACTTTCATTCCTCTAATTGGTAATTTGTGTTTTTTCTTTTTATCTTGGCTGTTTTGGCTATATGTTTATCAAATTTATTGATCTTTAAAAATAACCAGATTTTGGTTACATTAATTTTTTCCTATTTATCTTCTTTTACTAATTATATTGATTTCTTATTTTATCTTCATTATTCCTTTATTCTGATTGCTTTGGGCTTAGTTTGCTCTTTTCCTGATTTCTCAAAGTGGAAACTTAGATCATTGATTTGAGAAGCTTCTTATCAGCTCTCACTCAGCACTACCAGGTAGTCAGAAGTGTTTTTTTGTAGAAAGTATGACAAGATACAGCTGGCAGACATGAATAATCATAGATTTTATAGTAAACGTACATATTCAAATTCCAAAGTTAAATTAAGTCAGCAAATAGTTAATTTCTTAATTTTTAATATAATTTTAAAAGAGCTGGTGTATGTTATTGAACACGAAATGTGACTAAGCTAGATGTTACACATAGAAGATAATGGTCAACATATAATTAGGGGAAGACCTGGGGCAGAACAAATTCACCATCTTATCATGACCAAGTTACAACTCTACTGAATATTAATTTATACCTGAGTACTTCCATATTCCACATAAGATTTGAGGAAGGTCTTAAAGCACTAAATTAATGAAACCAGAGGTATGGGAATAGATGAGAATAGAGTAAAATAGTTGAAGTATGTTAAAGCTGGAGGGAACAGTAATGTTATGTAGTTCAGTTTCTTTATTCTAGTAATCGGAAAAGTAAGGACAAGAGAGGTTAACTGGCTTGGTCATCATGACCTATGTTGTTGCTCCAAAGGCAAGGACCATGTCTCTTTGTTCCTGCAGATTCCCCACAGTGAAGAATATAATGCTATATGTATTATATTACAAATAATGAGAAATATTTAAAGTTGAAAAATAGAAACAGAAAGAGAGAAAGATTTATATTGTTTCTGAAAGAAATGGTTTTCCTAGTTGTGTTTGTGGTGAATCGATAAAAAACAGTATCTGAAAAAAATTGATTAGTCCCTACCACCATTCTTCCTTAGAGGAAGGAGGACCCTACCTTTGTTCTCGATTTTTCTCCAATCAGGCTTAGGTAGGTTTTATTCTGCCCAGAGCAGTATTTTGTGAAGGTGGGACTGAGTGATGCCAAGGCCTCTTATGTTCCTTCCAGCTACACTGGTTGGTGGACACTTAAATAGTAAAGGAAAAATCTTTTTTAAATGTTCGGTATATACTTTGCATGTAAACAAAGTAGAGTATTACCTCTGAAAATTATCAGATTCATTGTGAATAACTCTTAGGCATCTCTTAGAACTCTCTAAATGTTAGACATTTATTGATTGTTAGTATGTTCTCTAACTTTGAGCCAAAAGGGGAATTTTTCCAACTTGTGCTCATTATGGTAATATGTCAGGTAAAAATTATATAGGCTATTATTTAATGAGAAAATGTTATTAGTAGTTTAAAGAAAACTTATACTTTCTTATTTTCCTGGGATCTCTGCAAAACAACCTACTTAGTAATAAAAAACAACAAACACACATGTATATACACAAAACCTCCCCCAAAAAACAAAATCAGCTTCCATTGTGGTAAATCAAAGATTTATCTGGGCCCAGGGAATATCCACTAATATTTTCTGTCTTCTGCCTTTCTTACCCAAGAATTTTATTTTGTTGAGAGACTCTCATAATCCCCAAATCTTTAAAAACCTTAAAAAGAGAAAAATTCCGTTTTTGTAACTTTTTACCTTCCTAGTTTGTGTCTTGATCAGGGTTTAACATTCTACCATTAAAAGATAATTCCATTCACCTAAAAGATTAACCTCTAATAAATTGTATGTGATTTGAAGATGGGCAAGACATTCCACTTTTATTGGTCATTAACATGTTTGTATAAATAGAATTATTCTATCTTCCTTTCTGTGTTATTAATACAGTTTTAGGGTAAAAATTTTCAGAGCCAAGAAGCCACTGAGGCAAGTTTTGATAGGAGGAAATATGGCGAGAGAGAACCACGATTCAGAGTTATACTTAGGAGGGCCAGGCCTGTGCAGAACTGCAGGAAAGGATGATGGTAGCCAGAGGCCATGTGATGGCACTGGGCATCTCAGTGGGTGAGAAATGAGAGGTAAGTGTGAAGATGATGAAGAAGCAGGCACTGGTCACAATTTTGTTTTTTCCACAGTTTTTCATAAGACTAACTGAAGATTAACATTTGAATTGAAGTTTTCTTGAAATAAGCTAGAAATGTGTAATGCAAAGTATCTAGAGATACGACTTTCTTGCCATTATTTTTAGTTTACATCACAAGGTTTGCACCTTTTAAAATCAAAATACATTACTTAAATACATGGCAATTAATATAGAGGCCCTGATCCCAGTAGAGGGATGTAGAACATTTATTGAGAACTTTGCACACACCCAGAAGTGGTACTATAATTTTTCAAGGGCAGAACAAGAGGATTTGTAAGAGCGGTTCTTACTACTTCCTTTTGAACTCACATCTTTGGCTGACACATTGGGTTGAGTCTGTAAACCACTTTCCATAACATGTTATTCCCTCTAGCCCTGTCTAACTTCTTTCTTTCACACTAAGCTTTCCCAAGGAGCAGTCTGGAACCATTTTACTTCCACCTTCTGTTGACTTCTATCATCCATTGGAATATGTTTTGGTTTGGGGTTTTTTTGTTCTGTTTTGTTTTGTTTTTGCCTCCACAACTCTACTGAAACTGCACTCACAAGGAGGGCCCTTCAAACTGGCAAGCCCAATAAGCACCAGTACCGGCTCACTGGGCCTTCTGCTGTGTTGGGCCTGTTGGTGAGCCAGGTGTCGGTGGGCAGGGAAGCATTCTCTAGAGCCCTGGCTCAGCCTCCATCGTAGGCACATATATTAGGTATACCTGACTCTCAGGGTTGGGACCTTCTCAGGATCCTGCTCCTCCTCCAGTTTCTGGGTTCCATAATGATTTGTGTCCAGGATATTTTCCTGCTTTTCCCCCAGGAATAGAGAGTTTTTCCTCTGTTGCCTTTTTCTACCTTTCATGGGTCTTCACATGTATCCTCATGGTGCCATGTGTTCTTACCTCAGTGGCTTAAAAAATGTTTTTGTGTGTGTAGAGGAGAAAGGATGAAAGGATCAGGGCAGGCTTTGAGCCTTTTTCATGGCAGCTTCTGCTCCTCTTCCCTAAAACTCCACAAGGAAGAATTTCTCTAGTTTCTCTCCCTATTCCCAATCTTTCTTTTGAGGTCCACGAAGAAGAAAAGACCCTGCCAGCGACTTTGCCTTTTCCAGTGTTTGTGGCTCCCATGGGTTCTGTACTCCCACTCTAGCACACAGTCAGCATTTAGCATTTTGTTAAAAATTTTAGCGTAATTCTTCTTGTCAGCTTGTATAGACCCTAGTGTGTGCTATAGGTAAGCAGGTCTTGGCATCCTGTTTTTTGTTTTGTTTTGTTTTGTTTTTTTTTTTTGGAAGCACTATCTTTCCTTAGCCTTTAGGTTAATTAATTCATTATTATTCTGTGACATCAGCCTTCTAATATGTTCAAAGAAAAAAATTAATTGGCCTTTTTCTTGTTTTGTACATTAATACCTTTTTCTTGTTTCTTATTTTTATTAATTGGAATGACTGTCTTTGAGCTTTCTACACTTAAAGTAGAAGCCAGAAATCTTACCTTCATTTTTGAAAGACATTTTTGATGGGTATAGAATTATAGGTTGACAGGATTTTAGTCTTTCATACTTTAAAAATATCAACACATGGTCTTCAGGTTTGTATGGTTTCTGGAGTAAATTCTGTTGTCATTCTTTATTCTTCTATAAATAATATGTCTCTCTCCCCACCCCAGGGGAATTCTTATAAGAATTTTTTTTAATCAATGTTTCTCTGAAGTTTGATTATGATATATTTTGTATAGTTTTCTTCATCTTTATTTTGCTTGAAATTCATTGAATTTTTTGGATCTGTGAGTTTGCAATTTCCATCAAATTTGAAAAATATTCTATGATTATTTCTTCACCTTTTTCTGTCCATCTTCTGTTTTTCTTCTGGGGTTATAATCATGTTATATTAATCACTTGGCATTTTCCACAAGTCTCTAATGTTCTTTTATTTTCCTGTTCATTTTTTCAGTGGTATTTTTCTCTGAGCCTCATTTTGTAGTTTCTATTTCCATGTCTTTTAATTTACTAATCATTTCTTCTGCAGGGTCTAATCTCTTAATTACAGTCAGTGAATTTTAAATTTCATATTATTATGCTTTTCACTCTAGAAGCCTTTCATATATTCCATTACTATTCTTATCACGTTCATGATTACATCTGCTTTTTTAAACATATGGAGTATATTCGTGATAGTGGATTTAATGCTATTTGATAGTGTTAAATTGTGTCTGATGATTCTCTCAAGCTACCATTTCTGTCTCTATTTATATTGCTTAATTTATCTCCTGGTTTTGAGTCCTATTTTCCTGCTTCTTTGCATGAATACTGTTTTCTTTTTTGGATACAAGGCATTGCAAATTTTATAATTTATATTTCCTTAAATATTTTTGGGCTTTGTTCTAGGACACAGTGAAGTTACTTGGAATCAGTTTGTTTCTTTTGAGCTTATTTTTAAACTTATAGGCCATGTTCAAAGCCTCACTACTAAGGCAATATCCTTCTAGACTCTCCATGATTCTTCTTACGTGTGGAAATCTTTCCGCTCTGGCTGAGTGAAACCCAGATTCTTCCCAATTCTATTATCAACTCAAGGGATTATTGTACTTATTCGTTTTCTTTCTTATAGTTCTTTCTTTTCTGGTACTTTCCTCCCACCACCTATGTGCAGATCAGTTCTTAGTCAAACACTCAAGAGAAATCCTCTGCCAATCTCTGGATCTATCTCTGTATAGTTTATTTTGCTGAATTATAGGATTTTTCCCACCATAAATTCTAGGCATCTTGGCTTTTGTAAACTCCCAACTCTGTCTCCTCTACTCAGCCAAGTCTCTGCTCTCTGATTAGGCTTCTGCTTGCACTAAGGTCTGGAAAGTTTCTGTGAGCAGTTAGCGTGGGCAACTGTAGGTCACGTCTTATTTGTTCCTTTTTCCCACGGATCACTGTTTTGGATTGCTTGTTGGCGATGTCTAAAAATTGTGTTTTATGCATTTGGCCTACTTGTGCTTAAGGTGGGTGGACAAATTTCATGCCTGTGAGTACATCGTGGCCTCCTAGAGCCTGTTCCATGTTATACTGTAATTCAGAAACTTTGTTTAATTCAAACATCTGCCCTCTCTACTCCAGTTTCTGAGATGCTGGGGGCTGCTGGAGGAAATCATATAAATGTGAGCAATGGTAACACTATATTTTTACAGCCCTCAATTTCAGCTGCCTTCCCAGCACCATTTCCCATTACAGCTATTTCAAGTGCTTGCCAGCCTCTTCAAGTCCCCAATTCCAACATCCAGAATCTTTCTGCAAGCATATTAACCTTTTTTTATAAGCTCCAGAGGAGATTAAGGATTTGCTAATGGAATTTCCTCAAATCTCCTACTCCTGTCAGTATGCCTAAAAACACATCCTTTTACAAATTCTTCCCCTATGCTCATTACATATTTTCTGTCCTCTTTTCTGTGATCTGTGATAGATGGCTTCCTTTATTATATTTTTCTTTTTATGGTAATTTGCTTGTTATTGTATCTTTGTTGTTTTGTTTGATAGTATGATTGTTGCAAATGATTAAAACTTTATGGAAGAGTGAAAGCCATTCCCTGCACATATAAAAATTAATAACTTAGAGTAAAAGTCAGCTGTTGCTATTTTTTTCTGCTTCTGTGAAATTCTCTTTCAGAGGACATTCTCCATAACCTTGTGAATGCGGCTTATAGAGGCCCCTATGCAGACAACTGTTCTTTGAATACCTAGTTCCTCAGTGCTAATCTCAACTGAATGTTCTCCTTTACCCCAAGTCCTCCAATGACTTCTCTTTTGTAGAGTAAAAGCCAAATTTCTCAAAATGGCCTATAACACCCTCTGTAGTCTGGCCCTTCACTACCTCTCATCTCCAATCACTATGCCCCTCCCCACTTGCCTTCTTTATTTCATCCTGGTTTCACTGGCCTCTTTATGTGCCTTGAATCTGTTGGGACCAAGGGAAAGCTTCCCCTCTGCCCTCCGAGGGTTTACTGAAAATGAACTGACAATAGACAGATTAGTAGGAGAAAATGTATACAGGCTTGTTTAATGTGCTTAAGCATGGGAGAATTGCATAAGCATAACTACCCAATAACCCAATAAGGCCAGATGCTTCAATATCCTCTTTCATAGGGGAAGGGGAGATAGGGAATGTAAGAGTGAATGATATTCCAAAGAAATGAATGAGCCCAAAGAACAATGGCCTGGTACAAAATTCCTCTGAGTTCTGGAGGAGGTGGCAGGAAGATGAGGGGCAGAACTTTACTGAGAACAAATACTGTCTTATTATTCAGATAAAGTCTCCCAGGTAATCTCTTGGAGCTGCTCTAAGAAGACTAGATGAAAAGTCTGTTTAGGCATGGAGCCTAGTCTCTTCTCTTCTCCATGGTTAATCTTTCCTGGTTATTAGATGAGATTCCTAAGGAGGGGGTCTTAAGACAATTACATTTCTTTTGGAAAGAAGCCTTCTTAGTCATATAAGGAAATTCCAGAAAGAGTCCCTCTGAATAGAGTGACAGGGAAGCAGAGGAAGGTCAAAGAGAGACTTCGAGACTTGATATGCTTTAGTTCAACATATCAAAGTATCAAAGTGACATATTTTGGGGTATTGTTTCTGAGTCCCAACATATAAGAAGCACATTCAGCACATTTATTTGGCTCTTCTCTTCCCTCAGTCTGAAATTCTCTTTTCCGGAAATTCACATGACTTGTTCTCTCACTTCCTTCAGGCATCTCCTCAAAATTCACCTCTCCTCAAAATTCACCTTACCAGGCCTTGCTTGACCACATTGCAGAAAATAGCAATACTTTTCTGCCACAGCAGTCCTGGCAACATTTCATTTCACAGTCCTTGACATCACCTAATATATTTTATGTTTGTTTGTTTATTGATTGGTTCTTCCCACAAACTATAAGCTCCATATAGACAAGAATGTTCACATTTTTGGTTCACTGTTTTATTACAGGCACCAATAGTAACTCACACAGTGAGCACTCGAAAAATACTTGTTGAATAAATGCCTTGTGTCTCTCTTCAGTTTATATTTGTGGTTTCCCAGAGCACAAACACTTGTGTGGTGAAGTCTGGAGTTACTTCATGATTGGCTAAAACCTCTACTGGAAAATTCCTTCTCCATAAATCCCAGGATTCTCGTTTTCAGCCCTGATCATGAGCCTATATTCACTGTTTCCTTGAAGTAATTGTATTTCATGAGCTTTCCCTGCCATGGTAAGGCAATGCCAATCTATCTCATTAAGTCTAAGTAACTTCAGATCTGAGAGATCAGAAGTTGATTACTTCCTTCCTTCTTGTGTAATTGGTGATTTAAGACACAATAAGCTTTGTTTACCAGGAAATGATAACCATAACTGAATTACAAAAACCTTGCTATTTGCCTAAGAGAAACACTTAAGTAACCCTTATAGATTCTTTCAATTAAAAAAAAAACTATTATCTGCTACATATATACATAAATTTTTAACTTACATAAGCAGAATTATAATTTATTTACCATTCTTCACCCAACCTGCTTTCTTTACTTAATCATCTATTATTAAAATTTTTCCATGTCAATACATAAAAAATCGATTTATTCTCTTTAATGTTCGCATAGCTGCCATTTTATTTTTAAACTCTCCCATTGATTTCCACTTATGGATCTTTTAACATCATTGCAGGGAACATACTTGTACATATGTTAGGTAGATAGCAAGGGATTCTGGGTCCTCTAGGGACGAAAGTGGGTGCTGTGGTCCCCAGTTTAGTCATGCCCCACCCTAATCCTCTCCATACCTGGGGTAGGAGGGAATACTCTACAAATGTTCCAATCACAACTTAGTGTGCCAGCTGCAAAAGAATGCAGAGGACTCTCTAACCCACAGGCCAAACAGCATAGGTATCACAGAGTCCAGAAATTGACCTAGAACAACCCGTATGCCTAGTTAAGACTCAGGTCATGTAATTCCCAACTATCCAATCGAAGTGGTTCCATGGTGACATCTGAGCCATGAAGGAAGTCCTAATCAGGGCACTATAAAACAAGACTGACACCATAATCATTCCCTTTTTGAGCTGTTCCTTTGGCTCTCCCTTTGCTGGGATAATGGGTCCAGTCGTCATCTGTGGCATATGTACCATGCTCCGTAAACTGCTATCTTGCTATTCCCCTATATAATCCTATCTTTCTCTCCTCAATTAACCTCATTTCTGTGCTTGCCTAACTTTGGCATGTCTGGTCATTCTTCAGCCATGGGTGTACCAAGAACCAACATTTTCAGAGTGAAACCTGACACATATACCTTTAAACAGTTATTTCCTGAAGAAAGTATTAAAAGTAGAAACTCTCAACCAAAATGTGTGCATATTTAAAATTTATTTTTGTTGCCAAATTATCTTCAGTAAACTGCCAATTTATACCCACATCAATAATGCAAATGACTTCATAGTTTTCCATATTCTCACCATCACTGGGTCTCACTGATTTTTAATCTTTTTGCTATAATAGGGAAGGTTATTTTATTATGTATTTCATTCTTTTATTTTGCATTTCTTTGACTAAAATCTCATTTTGCATTTTTTTGATTAATAGTAGAGTTGAGCATATTTCTTATTTATAGTATCCATTTGTATTTATTCTATGAATTTCCCCTTAGTGAGCCTTTCTTATTTTTCAAATAAATTGATTAAAGTGATTTACTTTTTAATACATGATTAATTTTTTTTCTTTTTTTGTTTTTGCCTTTCAATTTCAGAATATTATGGGGGCACAAAAGTTTTGGTTACATAAATTGCTTTTGTACCGTTTGAGTCACAGTTATAAGTGGAAATATTTTATGTATATAGAATCAAGCCAGTTATTTAAATCATCTGTATTGGCCGGGCGCGGTGGCTCACGCCTGTAATCCTAGCACTCTGGGAGGCCGAGGCGGGTGGATTGCTCAAGGTCAGGAGTTCGAGACCAGCCTGAGCGAGACCCCGTCTGTACTAAAAATAGAAAGACATTATATGGACACCTAAAAATCTATATAGAAAAAATTAGCCGGGCATAGTGGCGCATGCCTGTAGTCCCAGCTACTCGGGAGGCTGAGGCAGGAGGATCGCTTAAGCCCAGGAGTTTGAGGTTGCTGTGAGCTAAGCTGACGCCACGGCACTCACTCTAGCCTGGGCAACAAAGTGAGACTCTGTCTCAACAAAAAAAAAAAAAAAAACAAACATCTGTATGTTTATTTATTGATTATTTGACCTACCAAATTCTAGAATGATTTTCAGAAGTGTTCCATTATCACCATGGCTTTATTGAATTCTCATCATATTCTTAACAGCTTTTGTTTTGTGTATTACAATTCAAGGTCATTGGATATATAAAAGTTAAGACTTTTGTGTGCTTTTGATGGATTTTAATTCCTTGGCTGGTCATTTTCTATAGTACTTAGTCATTAAACAGTTTTTTTCCAAAATGTAATGTATCTTGCAATTTATCTTCAGAAGTTAGAGTATTTCCTAAAGCCATTTTGGTTTAACAAATTAATTTTCTTTGTTTTGGATCCTTTTCCTTTGTTATCATGCAGGGCTTATCTGCAAAGTGTGCTTTCTTCTTTCCTTGATTTCTGTGTTCTCCATTTTTAAATGCCTCTTCTTAACCAGCTCTTTCCAATAGTCCTATAATCCTGCCAAAGTTAATTTTAATCAAATAACAGAAGGAAATAAATATAAGCAAACCAACAAATAACTCCCTTTTCCAATTCCTTACTTAAACTTGAAAACTTTTCTAGTTCTCACTTTACGTTTTTTGCCTGTTCATTGTCAAGTTGTACAAAAGATAGTATTTAAATCCACAGATTCCTTATACTCACCTTTTCTCTATTCCCTCCTAAAATCTGGGCTCCTTCGTCAGTTCACTATGATATCTGCTCAGGGAAATGTTATCAATTTATACCTAAATTGCCATACCCAAATAATTCTCTTGGGGAAATACTTTTACAAAATCCTTTTGATTTTTGCGACATATTTCTTAGACTTCTGTGCCACTTGTGTTTCCTTAGTATGCCCTTTACACACCCAGGTTCATCTGCATTCATGAGTGCGTTCACCCATATGTGAATCATCCTGAGATCTGTATCTCTGATGTAAATTTCTCTCCTGAACTCCAAACACACAGAATTCTGGAGAGTCTGTATGGGTATCAACAAGAGAAGCTGAGAGAACCCCGGTAAAACTGTACTCATTATCTTCCCTTCACTGTACTTGATCCAGATTTCTAAATAATACTTGAAAGCCTTTGCTATATCTATTGGATTGTAGGTTGGTTCCCTTCTACTTCACCAGTGATATTCAAATGGGAGCTTGAGGGATGGGAGGGTCCATAGTCTCTTAGACTCTTAAAGGAGGTCTATCTCCAGGTTGGAATTCACTTCTGGAATGTCTTTTTTTTAATTTCAGCATATTATGGGGGTACAAATGTAAATGTTTAGGTTACATATATTGCCTTTGCCCCAATTGAGTCAGAGCTTCAAGTGTGTCCATCCCTCAGACGGTGTACACCGCACCCATTAGATGTGTGTATACCCATCCCCTCTTCCCCCCCCCCACCTGCCCAACACCCAATGAACGTTACTACTATATGTGCACTTAAGTGTTGATTGGTTAATACCAACTTGATGTTGCGTACATGTGGTGCTTGTTTTTTCACTCTTGTGATAGTTCACTTAGTAGAATGGGCTCCAACTCTATCCAGGATAATACAAGAGATTCAAAGGAAAAAAAGACATTCTATAAAAAAGACATCTGCACTAGAATGTTTATAGCAGCACAATTCACAATTGCAAAGATGTGGAAACAATCCAAGTGCCCATCAATACATGAGTGGAATGTCTTTTCTTTATGAATGTGAAAGCAGGAGAAAAACAAGGCAAAAAACTAATGTTGTGGGCAGTAAATCAGATCCTTCAGGGCAAGGAGTGAGAGTTATTCACCTTTTAAAACTAGCATAGTACCTGGAACATATTACATAGTCGGTACATGCTTCTTAAATTAAACTGAACCCACTCTTGGTTGAACCTTACTCATAGCTTGAGACTTGATTCAATGGTAGGAGAAAAAGATCAACATTTTTCATAGATAATCCTTACCCTAAACCATAGAAAACTAAAAGTGTTCTACAAAATTGAAAAATTTTATGCTAAATTTGGGTGCCTGTAGGACAAAAATGTTGAAATCTAAAAATATAGTCTTAATTTCCATTAATGTATGTAATTTTACTTTGTCAAAGAATCAAATTTATTGGCTCATTTAACTTGTAGATATGTCAACTTTATTATTTGGCATGCAAAAATATGTCATGTTTTTTGACCCTAGTGTTTCTGCTTCCTCTTTAAACACTGTTGATTCTTTTACTGAATGCCCTAAAAGGTTCTGCCAGTTTTAAACCCAGGAGGCTGGTACCCCATCTGTTTAACTGGAAGCCATCTAATCCAAACAGACACGTCTCTTCTTAGGAGGTATTTCCAATGCTCTGTGAAACCAAAACTTTCCATTCTGTGCTGCACATACATCTCTCAATCTGACAACGTGTTGAACACATTGGGGTAAATGCCCAGATACCCTTGACACCATGGAGGTTGGCTAAATTCTGGCCAAGTTTCAATAACAGAATTCTAGTAAAGAGCAAGTCACCCACAAAGACAGAGGCTGTCTGGGAATCTAATTGGGTGCAAATCCACAACATCGCTCACATCCTGCCATGAAGCTAGAGAGTTTAGATCAGATACAATCCAGCCTAGAGTATGAGAGTAACCCAGACTTGTGCCAGAATCCTAGGCTCTTCAATGTGGCATTTATAATGAAGAACAAACCTACAGATTAATGTAGAACTGGACTGATATCAGAAATTTAGTTTCATTAGCTATTCTCCTTGATATGTGAAACTTTCTAGGGAACTTCTTTAATACCTTTAAGATTAAGGGTACTAATTTATCCACTAATGTTTATACAGAGTACCAAAACTTATCTGCTTCTCAGAGAGATTATCATTATTGCATTGAAAACATTTATGCCTTATTCTTTTAACAGATGACCTCTGTTACCTGATATTGCTTTAGTTCTTTGTGGACTGACTATTATGTGTTAAGATCTACTATGGTCCAAAACAGACTCTAAGAGTCTGCTGTTTAACTCCTTGATTTGTGATTTGTGACTGGAGGGAAACAAGGACAGTGTTTAGTCATTATTAGTTTCACAAAAGTAGTATTTTTTATTGTCATTGAAGCATACTTGCTGCTTGTCTAGTTTTATTGCCAGAGAATAACTGGTTTGTATAAATGAAACAAGAGCTCCTAAAAATAATTTTTTTAATCTTTTTGCTATTTTTCTTAATACATTTTGTATCCTTTCTATCCTTCTACAGGTTTCATCTTTGATATCTTAATGTTTGTCTGAACTAAGACCTCATTGAATGTTTTTCTAAATATTGTCACCTTAAAAATTATTTTTTAAATGCCCTCCTTTTTTTTTTTTTTTTTGAGACAGGGTCTCATTCTATCACCTGGGCTACAGTGCAGTGACCTCATCACAGCTCACTGCAACCTCAAACTCCTGGGCTTAAGTGATCCTCCTGCCTCAGCCTGCAAATGTGTTAGGATTATGGGTGTGAGACACCACACCTGGCATAAATGCCTTGATTTTTAATTTTCTTCCCCAGGTCTCCTTTTCTGTAACATATTTATAATTTCTATATGGTCTTAAGGTGTTTGACCATCGAATGGTACATATCAAAAATTCCTTGGAGACAAAGTTGGTAAGTTTTCAGAAGTCCTAAAACACTTATTTTAATAAATTATTCTATTAATATCTGTGAATTTACAGCTCTTATCAGTTTTGTGACCTGAATGTCATATGAGTTTAGGTAACTTGCCTTACCATTAGGAATCCTCAATTTGCAGAAGTGATCAGGAGGACATGTGAATACTAAGGTGAAGTGCAGAACCGAGTTCACCAAGACATAGCACTTGGGTATTTCTGACTAGAGGCATGACAGGTGGAGAAAATAGTGTAATTTATGCAGACTCACCTTCTGCCTACCCCATATATACGCTGAACTGCCAGAAGTTTGCTATCCTAGCATATAGGCTCTCTAACATTTGACTGTGTCCAGCATAGACTGTGCCTAAAAATCTGAGCTCCTTCTGTTTTTGTCTTTTAGTTTTGTCCAACCTTCATGGCTCCATCAATCTTAAAAATACGGCTCTTTATCAACTCTAGTAGCTTTTATCAGTAATGAAATTTAATTTTATCAGATGGCAAATAACGTATATTGTAAAGGAACTGAGCAGACTTAAGCATGAAGATACTAGCAGCCTACCTCCCTCCCCCTAACCCCCAGCACACATACACACAGCCAATAACAATCAAGGTATTTCCAAATATTTGACTTATTATTCATTCACCATTATCAACAGGGGAGCACCTGTATGTACCAGCACTGTTTATGCATTGGGCACACAGTGACAAATAAAAATGAGAGGAGAGGCATTCTCTGTGCACAAATATTATCTTAAATTCAAAAAAGAAATGTTCACCAGCATGATTTGTAATATTTCATCTTATCCATTCTTAGATAAAAACAAAAATGAGCAGTATGAAGATAGGAATCTTAATTGGAAAGCAAACATATTAATGTTTAATATAATTGAATATTAAAAGTAAGTATAAGAATACAGCATATTCTTGATGCATAGGAACCAGTCAAGAAATATCTATTTTTATATTATATTATTGCTTTTAATATAAAACTCTATTTTTAAAAGCAAAATATAAACTATAATTTGTTATTCATTAATTAAAAAATTAATCTTCACTTCTTCCGAAGATATTTAAAAATCTTAATCATAGCAAAGAGAATTAAGGCTTACTGAATTTAATTCCTACTTATTCTACTAAAATAGTCTTATGTGGGTGTACAAATGTTGAAAGTTTTGGAACTGCATAACATAGTTTGAAGCAGCTGACATCTTGACAAACTCTATATCAGAGGTTTGGATGGGATTTTAATTCACAAGAAAAGATGCACAGATAAATATCTTGTCTGTGAACCCCTAAACCCCACAGCTTCCTTGAAGCTCCCTTTCTGTATTTAAAATATTTTCATCATAAAAGAAAATGGCTATATATGACCAGTCCTCTGAACCCTTGTCTATGCTTTCAAGAATCCAGTACTGTTTTTAAGGCATTTTTCATGCTTTAAAAATTATACATCAATATAGTTATTAGATTAAGATCAAAGATTTCCCCTTCAGACTACAAACTCAGAGCAGGAACTAGGTCTATATTTTAATCCCTATGGATTTCCAAGTCTAGCACAATTCATCTAGTATGTTTTCTATAAATACTTACTGAATGACCTAAATTTATATCTTATTTCTTGTCCCCATGCATTAGATACTGATGACATATAGCTAATTCTCAAAACTAGATGCCTTTCAGTTGCTGTAGGAATTACTGGAATATGTAATTTTTTTTTTTTTTTTTTTTTTTGAGATAAGATCTCCCTACTTGCCCAGGCTGGACTCTTGAACTTCTGGGCTAAAGCGATCCTCCCTCCTCAGCCTCCCGAGTAGCTGGGGCTACAGGTGCGTGCCACCATGTCCGGCTAAGATTTTCCTTTACTAATGTCTATTCACTTCAATCATCAGTCATTTAATCATTCATTCAGCAGCATTTCTTGAGTGCCTGCTGTGTGCCAGGTACTGTTTTAGGAGCTGGGGAGGGTCAGTAAACAAAAGACAGGGGTCTATTTTTGTGGAGCTTCCATTCTGTGGACAGCTAAGTTTTTGTGGATAGATGCCTTTCAACATCAAGAATCAGCAAGACTTGATGATAGGATCTAAGTATCTTTCGGTTGTGTTAGCTTTAATAAGGCTTCTTGTCCAAAATAAATATTTACATCTTCCTAACCGTTCACACGTGACACCACCACCAGCCTCCAGGCTCCTCCCACAGCTTCACCCAGCGGGAAGGGAACAGGTGCGCGGAGAAAGCCTCCCCACTCCATGTGCCGTCTCAGGACTTGTGGTTTGGAAAACGAGCCCACAGTCTAAGTGTTTTCCCTGCAGACTTGTGCAGTACTCCTTCAGATTTGGTTTCTGTTTTTGTTTACTCTGTGGTACCTTCACTCTGTACCTCAGGCTACTGGCAGGAATAAGCATCACTTAAAAAGTAATTTAGAAAATAAGTGTACTTCCCCTAGGGTGCAAATAAAAGGAAAAGTTGTGGTAAACAGCTAATGGAAGCAAAAGGTGCCTTGGGGGAACCCTAAGAGTCACTTCTTTCAAACCAGCAATAACTTCTGGTGCTATTGGTCCTGAGGCAGCAGCCGTCAACATTGTTTAAAAAAGCTCCCTTATGGTGTTCTCATTAATTAACTGCACTGTTTGTTGATTCTAGATTGATTCAGTTTGTTCTCTGGAGAGTGTTTGTGGAAACTCAGTAATGCCTTGATGCAAAATTTCATCTTCAGGCCCTAAATTCCCAGGGTGATGCTTTACTGGGACATATAGAAGATGAAGTGGAAAACAGAATTTGTTAGATAAAAAATGATAATCAAAATATTTTAAATTCAGATGTAATTTTTGAAGATTTTCCCCACAGAGCTAAAAAATTACCTGAAGCAAAGTTTGACTGACAGGCAGGCTTAACAAACACAACAAGACAAATGGCATGCAAAACAGATAGGGAAGTATTTGTTGCTAATTACTTGAGAAAGCATTTTAATTAAGTTGTTTGCCAATTAATGCCTCATTTTTAACATTCTATAAATATTTAAACATGTTTCATAAACTTTCCTTCTTATGGAAACATTTGCAAATGTTATTATGAAGTTTCTTTGGGAATCTCATAAGGGAAAAACTGTACAATTTAGAAGATTCTATTTGCCATTTTCATAAATAAGTAAATTATTATATTAGTTTTATCTTGATAACTATTATATTTTAAAATGTTCTGTCTGCATAAACTCTTCTTCCACATTATCCCATGAAGAGTGGATAAATATAGGCTATATATTGTTTTGATCCTGTCATAAAAATGGAAAATAACATGGGGCATAGAGAATAGTATGTTTAATCGTTTAGTTAAAATGCAAGAAAATGATTTCAGATAATTTTTTAAAATTCAGCAAATGGCAATTGTTAGTATTTAAATCGTCTTCAACCTCAAACCAACCCAACTAAAATAAAACAGAAATTTTTGACTATTATCAAATTTGGGCTTAAGCCCAAAACGTTCTGTTTTGCTTGCGTTTATTATCTTTTATTTATATTAGCTATCATGAACTCAACCAAAAATACCTCAAGCATTTAGCCTCTCTCTTTTCCTGTTTACTCTTTCTTTGGCACAATCAGGCTTATGCTCTAGGCATGCCTACTTTAAATGATTTTCATGAAACCAAGGGACGAGAATAGCTTTTAGTTAGAATTTAGCCAGAGGACTAAGGACACTCACTGCTTCATCAGCGCATGGCATTTTCTCATCTGACTGATACACTGACTGTGAAAATCACCAAGAGGACAGGCCTGATCTACCTTGAACGGGAGCCATCAGCACATTTCCTAAGTGCCCTGCCTGCAATGTGTTCAGCAGCAGCAAAGGAAGGATCCCCCTACACTGGTGTCATTTATTCAGTGGAAATCAGAGGGGAGGGAAAGGAGTTTCTAGGGAGTTTTTCTAATAATGAAATGTTTGCTCCTTCGGGGTCAATGAGAATAAGTAGGGCTGGTTGAAGAAGGTGAGTGGGAGGACTTATAGAACACCCACGAGGAAATCTGCATTTGTGCAGGCACTTGGGGACAGTAGCCTAGCATCTATCGTTGCATAGCAAGGGTCTCCAGACCACCTGTACCCCTACTTAGAGATCACTGTCCCGGCATGAGGAAAGCCAAATTGTACTAGTCCCAAATGAGATGGTTGAACAGTAGTAATAAAAAGACTGAGGCACTATAGGAACTGAGCTATGTAAATTGTAGTACCTTGGTTCAGGTAGTTCTATGACCATGTAAGTTTTTTTGTTGCTGTCTAGTTGATAATTAAAAGAAAATATAATTGTGAGCATGGTTTCAAAGACAAGATTACAAGATTATCATTTCTAAGTATTAATTAAAATTTGCCACTTACAACTTTTGAAGAGGGGAATTATATGGAGATAAAGGAGTTATGGGGCCACCTTGCCACTGATTCAGTCCTCCCAGAATTTCTGTTTGCTTTGTTGGTGTAGATAGAAGTAGGGTCTTTGGGGTTGTGTGGGTAGACACATCTGTACTCATCTTAAATGAGTTATATGGCATTATCTTCTACTTTGTTTAGTTTCTTAATTTTAAATATTTCATTCATCTTGGGCTTACAGTTTAACTGAGTTTAGTAAGAAATCAAATTTCAAATTGTCTTGAAACTGTGGGAAAGGAAAGCAAGGAAGAAAGAAAAATAAAATGCTCATGTGATGGTTAATATGTCAGCTTGACTGGCCCATGAGATGCCCAGGTATCTAGATACACATTATTTCTGGGTGTGTCTGTGTGGGTGATTCTGGACAAGATTAGCATTTGAATCAGTGGACTGAATAAAGCAGATGGCCCTCCCCAGTGTGGGTAGGTACCACCCAAACCACTGAGGGCCTAAACAAAATAAAAAGGCAGAGGAAGATTGGATTCTTACTCTGCCAGACTACATGAGCTGGGACATTGATCTTCTGCCCTCTGTGCTCCTGGTTCTCAGGACTTCAGGCTCATATTGGAATCTATATCATCACCTCTCCACCTCTCAGTCCTTCAAATTTCACCACTGATCTTCCTGAGTCACCAGCTTGCAGATTGCAAATTGTGGAACTTCTCAGTCTACAAAATCATAATACAATACCTTATAATAGCACTAATATATATATATTTATAAATCATATATATAAATATTCTATTTTTCTGAAAAACCCTGACTAATACAGATTTTCATTCCAAGAGTGGTTCTAAAAGAACAGAATTTTAAGAATGGATTTTCTGAATTGATTCTGGGGTTTCTGGAATTGGCTTTCTAATCTGATTAGATTTAAAAATGCTAATGACTCTATTTCCAGTAGTAAAGTGAGCACTGATAGTCCATAATGTGAACTGGTAATGGAGATTGTGAACTATCTCTTAGTAAACCACTTATGAGAAGCAAGGGGCTGGGTAACTATGTATATGATATTATTGAACATTTTTGGAAAACTAAGGAAAAGAATAACATTGGATTGTTGCTCCTAGTTTTGTTAGACAAAGTGATGGAAGAAAAGGATGAACTCAGGGATTTGAATTCCCACCTCAAGCACCATATAAATGACCTGAAGTTGTGTATGTGTGCCCTGAAGGAGACCTTTATCTCCTGTAGTTGCAGAGCTGAGATTGCTGAAAATCAAATGCAGAATCTCACCCTGCAAATGGCTGAATTACAATGCAAGTTGAACTCCCAGCTGTGCAGAGTGTCTACAGTGGGAGGTGAAGGCACTGAATTGGGAAACTTAAATGCGGTGAGAGTAATTGGATCATGGGGTGGCAGGGACCAAGCAGCAATACTCAACCACCAAAGGCAAGGTTGGTGTGGTAACCATAATGGACAGCAGGGTCAGAACATAAATCAGAATACTCTGACTCTTGCAAACCTTTGGCATTGGCTACTTTTTAATAGTGTTTCTAGAAATTAAATATATAGCAAGCCTACTAAATTCTTACTTGAGCAGTGTAAGCAAAATGTTATACTTGAGCAGTGTAAGCTCAAGTGAACAAAAATCTAATTTGAATCATAAAAACAGAGAGTAATGTTCCCTTAATAAATTCCCAGACTTGAGCCAGCTTACAGACCCAGAATCCCTTGAAAGAAGGAGAGGCTGGATCCCCTGGAGGAATGACCCTGCTATACTACCAAAAATGTATACTGTTAATCTTTCTCCCAGCCTTCCCTAAAGGGAGCTACAGCTTTTTAATCAGGGTAATTATCAGACTGTTCATGAACTACTATGCAATGTCTCTCATTTGACACTATTTTCAGGAGACCCAAACATTACTGTGGCCCACCTGTCTGAGGAGTGGCTTGTGCAAGTCAGGTGATAATGAAGATTTAGATAAGTTCTGTTTCACAGTGGGCCCAGCGAGACTCCAAATGCATCCTATGGTTATTGCCTAGTTGCAAAATGCATAATAGGAATAGATAAACTCAGCAGCTGGAAAAAAATCCCCACATTGGTCCCCTAATCTGTGGAGTAAGGGCCATTATGGGGGGAAAGGCCAGGTGGAAGCTAGTAAAACTACCTATACTTAGGAAAATAGTAAACCAAAAGTAACACTGCTCTTTCCTAGAGGAACTGCAGAGATTAGTGTCACCATCAAGGACTTGAAGGATGTGAGAATGATGATTTCCACCACAGCCCCATTCAACTCACCTGTTTGTGCCATGCAGAAAAAAGATAGATCTTGGAGAATGGCAGTGGATTATGGTAAGCTTAACAAGATGGTGACTCTAACTGCAGCTGCTGTGCCAGATGCGGTCTCATTACTTATGCAAATTAACACATCTCCTGGTACCTGGTATACCTAGCTATTGATCTGGCAAATGTCTTTTCCCTATACTTGCCAATAAGATCCACTAGAATCACTTTCCTTTTAGCTGGCAAAGCCAGCAATACACCTTCATTGTCCTATCTTAGGAGTATATCAGAACCATGACATGATTTAGTTTGTAGGGATCTTGATTGACTTTCCATCGATGAGATGTCACAGTCATCCATTACATTGATGGCCTTATGCTGGTTGGACCTAGTGAGCAAAAAGTAGCAAATATTCTAGACTTATTGTTAAGACATGTGTAAGCTAGATGTTGAAAATAAATCTGACAAAATTCAGGAGCCTTCCACCTCAGTGAAGTTTCTAAGAGTACACTAGTGTGAGGCATGTTGAGATATCCTTCTAAGGCAAAGGATAAATTGTTGCATCTGGCCCCTCCTACAACCAAGAAAACAGGCACAGTACCTACTGGACCTTTTTGGATTTTAGAGGCAACATATTTCTCATTTGAATGCATTCCGTTAGCCCGTTTGCCAAGTGACCCTAAAATCTGCTAGTTTTGAGTAGGGCGCTAGAACAGGAAAAGTATCTGCAATAGGTCTAGACGGCTGTGGAAGCTGCTCTGCCACTTGGCCATATGATCCAGCAGATCCAATGGTGCTTGAAGTGTCGGTGGCAGGTAGAGATGCTGTTCAGTGCCTTTGGCAGGCCCCTATGGGTGAATTGCAGTGAAGACCCTTGGGATTCTGGAGCAAAGCCCTGCCATTGTCTGCAGATAACTATTCTCATTTTGAGAGAAAGAGTAGTGGCTCTTGCCCTCCTGCTAGGCCTTACTAGGGACTGAATGCTTAACTATGGGCCATGAAGTTACCATGTGATCTCAGCTGCCTGTCATGAACTGAGTTATCTAACCCACCAAGCCCTACAGTTTTGTGTATACAGCAACCATCCATTATCAAATTGGAGTGACCTATACAAGATTGGGTCTGAGCAGGCCCTGAGGCATAAGTCAGTTACATGATGAAGTGGTCCAAATACTTAGGGTCCTCACTACTGCTACACTACCTTCTCTTTCCCAGCCTGAACCTATGGCCTCATGGAGAGTTCCCTAAAATCAGTTGACAGAGGAAGAGAAGACTAGGGCCTGGTTTACAGATGGTTGTTCATGATATGCAGGCACCACCTGTAAGTGGACAGCCACAGCACCACAGCCCCTGTTGGGGACATCCCTGAAGTACACTGATGAAGGGAAATCCTCTCCATGGACATAACTTTGAGCAGTGCACCTGGTTATTGACTTTACTTATAAGCAGAAATGCGCAAAGTTGGGATTATATACTAATTCATGGGCTGTAGCCAGTGGTTTGACTGGATGATCAGGGACTTGGAAGCAACATAATTAGAAAATTAGTGATCAGGAAATTTTGGGAAGAGGTATGTGGATAGGCTTCTCTGAATGGACTTTTCCTCCATTTCTGGGAAAAGGTTAGTGTATTTTCAATTGAACAAAGTAGTTGTGTTATGCTAGGTGGAATTATGACCTTGTATTGTCTTTATATGAAGATTAAGTATGAGTTAAGTAGATGTTTGGAAGCCAAGTTGGTACTTTCCTGACCTGTGTTGGGCATGGATCCCACAGGACACTAGGTGAGTTGGACAGACAGTGGTTGGAGTTAGGAGAGGTTTAGGCAAGTGGTTAATTTTATGAGCCAATTTGATTGGGCTATAGGATCCCCAGATACCTGGTAAAACATTATTTATGGGTATGTTTGTGAGGATGTTTCTGCAAGAGATCAGCATTTGTATTGGAGAGTTGAGTAAAGCAGATATCCCTCCCCCATGTGTGTGGGCATCATCTAATCCATTGAAAGTCTGAATAGAATAAAAAGGAGAAAAAAGTTTTAATTCACTCTCTGCTTGACTTCTTGATATTGATTTTCTGCCTTTAGCCCTCCTATTTCTCAGGTCTTAAGATCTAGACTGGAATCTATACCATCAGCTTTCTGGTTCTCAGGCCTTTGAACTACACCATGGGCTTTCCTGCATTGATCTCCAGTTTGCAGAAGGCAGATGGTGATTCTCCAGATCAGGTTTCTCTGGAAAACCCTGACTAATACAGCTCACAAGAGAGATCTGTTCACGTTCACATAAAAAAATGCTAACAATTATAGATGTCTCATTTCTGCTTCTGTCTATGAGGGAGTAACAGGGAATGGACTTGCCTTCCTGTTGTGAGTAACTAAAAACTGGACAAAAATATACGAAATTGTTTTCAACCATTGCACAACAGCTGTGCAGGACAATGATCCATGAAAATGGCTGCCCTGGCTTTCTGCCTGGAGGCACTTCCTGACTAACGTGCAGGGTGTGGATCCCACAAGACACTAGGTAAGTTGGGGAGACAGTGGTTGGAGTTAGAGGAGGTTTAGGCAGCTGAAATTTGTGGAGCAGAGAACCAGGGAAGTAGGGCACAAAGAAATAAAGAGCTCCGGAGACTTCTAGGGTCCTGGAATCTGAATTGAACACTAATCTGGACATGCACATGGCAACCTCTGCTGGGCAGGGCAGATGATGATGTCACCTGTTAAGGGAACAATCCCCAGAGCTCTCACAGTGCACGGAGAAGCTGGAGAACAGAACAGTCTGGCTGGAGGGGCAGGCCTTGTGAGGAGAGACTGAGATTTAGAACAAGCTAAAAGCACTAGACTCATAAAATAACCATGTACAATGAAATAGTTTTATCTTCCTTTGTGACTGACTAATAGAGTCTGAATATTTTGAAATTTCCATTTTAATTTTTTCCTTTTAGCTCTGAATTATTTAGACTTATTTAGTTTCCAAAAATATGGGTTTGGGGAGTATATTTTCTTTATCGATTTCCAGGTTTTTAGAATTTTGAGACATCTAGCACCCGGTCAATTTTTGTAATTATTCCAACTTAGCTTGAAAAAATGTGTTATCTCTATTTTAGGAGTACAGTAGTGTCTTTAGAATAATCTATTGGATTAAATTTGTTTAGACTGTTCAAATCTATATCCTTACTAATTATGGTTCTTGCTGTAAAATCTACTTCTATGATTGTAGATTTGCTGATTTTTCATTATTATTTTGACAATTTTTGCTTTGTATATAAGAGGCAAGGTTGTAATGAATGCAGGTTATAATTGTCATATTTTCTCGGTGGAACATTTCTTTTATCATATCCTGTTAAACTGTATTAGTTCTGATATTATGAACCCATAAGTTTCCTTTTGTTTAGTATTTGGTTGGTATATCTTATTTGATCCCTTTACTTCCAAATATTCCATGTATTAATTTATATTTTATATATGATGCAACAATTTATACCTGGATTTGGGTTTCTTTTTAAATATTCCTACCTGAATCCGTGCTTTTAACAGGCATTTACTTATATCATTTTTTTAAAGTTCTCTAATAACCATAGTTTTTCTTTGTTTTTTTTTTCTTTTTTCCTGCCTGTTAATAGTCTTGTGGAATTTCCTATATCCTATGTATTTTCCTCTATTAAACAGCTTTCTCCTCTTTTAGAAGTTATTCATTACCCTTTCATTCTTTTAGTACTGACCTGTAAATTTTAAAATGTATACCAAGGAAATTTTAAAGTTAATCAACATTTCTGTTCACTTTGATGCTAGTTATTTTTTTATTTTATCTGAAGTGGTCAAAGTAGGACACAAATGCTACCTGTCAGGAAATTGTAAGATGATAATCGATTTTAAGATGACTCCAGGTTACAGAAATAGCAAAATAAGGGGGAAAAATAGGCATTTTAGAATAAATAAATTAGGATTAAAAAAAGGAATGGGAATGAATGAGCCACTTCAGGGACCCAAAGATTAAAAATATAAGGTAATTTCACCTACTAAGGTCCTGTATAGATGATAGGGACTAATTATTTATTTTTTTTTTATTCTACTGACATATCAACAAAAGGAATCATATTAAGCTGCAAAACATAGGCTTTGGATTTAACATGTTACAAGAAAAATAAATATGCTATAAAAAAAGATAGATAGTTCTGGGGATCTAATATATAGCATGAGTGGTTATAGATGTGTTAATTAATTTGATCATGGTAATCATTACCCAAAGTATTAATATATGTATATCAAATCATGTGTTGTACACCTTATATACATACATTTTTTGTCAATTAAATTTAAGAAATGTTTTAAAAAACTAATTTCTGCTTATCTGATTGTTTTGTAAAAGCTGGCAATCTACTTCTGTTGCAGAAAAAGTATAGATGATGACGAGAAAGGAAAGGGAGGTTTTCTCTCTAACTTCCAAAGCAGCATTCACTCAGTAGATGCATAAGCTACAGGCATTTCCAAGCCTGGAGGCCAAAAGCAGGAAGAATTGGAGTGCTTTCAGCTTAAATTCAGGTGCCTATATAGTGGGATGCTCATTGCATTTTTTTCAATTTGTTTTCTAGCCATATAGAATAAGGTTGGAGTCACTCTGGTAAGGTCTTCAGCATGAGGCTGTTTCCTCCAAAATATGGCACAGAGGTGTGGGTAAGTGGTCTGTGTTTTTGAGTGAGACATATTTATAGATTAGTTGGAAAACATTTGGAGAATCTTCTCTGAAAGAAAAAGAGTTGTGTGTTGTCATCCTCCTCCTTGGGAGAGTGTGGGTGGGTGTGAAGCTCTTGGGAGGCAGGTGGTCCACATTTGCTATTGGGGCGGGGGAGGCAGAGAAGGACAGCAAGATTCCTAGAGTTTTAGAAACTACTCTAGCCACACGAACATAGTATCATCGCCAGAGCATGTCATGTACCCTCTTCTTTAAGTCTTTGCACATGCCCTGCTTTTGCCTAGAGTGACCTGCCTATTCTCCCTCCTTGCCAGGGTAATTCCAACTTATTATTCAGTTCTCATATTAGATATTCCCTTTCCAGAAAGACATCGCTGAATCTCTTCCCTTAATGACTAAAATGGATGCCTTTCCACTTTGCTTCCAAAACACCTTAGCGTACATTTATCACAGCACCCACTTGCCTCCATGTTACTGCTTGTCTATGCCATCTTGGAAGACAACTAAATTTTATTCATGATGGTATTCTTAGGTTCATAAAATAAATGTTCAAGAAATAGCAAACAGATGAATACTGCTTGAGATCCCAAGTTTTTAATTTCATTCTCAGTGTTAAATATTGCATAATAAAAATTTCTCACCGTTGTTTTATTAATGTGCAAATTTGGGTCCATGATTCAACTGTCCTCTCTCTTTTATAGCAATAAGAGAGAAGGAAAGGGAATGAAAGTATATGAAACATTCCCCATGACAATGTGAATGCTTTCAGAATCAAAATGGAGTCACTAATGTTAAGAAAATCCCGACAAATAGAGGCAGGGAAGGCCATGAAAAGAGTGTTCTTATGATTGTATGCCTGATAACAAAAACCATCACAAAAGACTGCAAAAATGACTACCTTGCAAAAAGGCCATGGCAACCTTACAGAAAAAATATGTCTACAACGACATCTGCCCAGAAACTGCCTGTCCAATCTTGGACTGGTGTCGCCCTTGTTATTGATCTTTGTAGCCAGGGGTAATTATTTCAAAACAATTGTATAATCCTCATTTTCCCCTATAAAAACCTTTGTTTTCCTTTTCCTCCCTGAATGCACACACAGTTTACTATGGCATACATATTCTCATTGCAATGCTTTATTCTCAAATAATTTTTTTTAGAGAGCCTCTCTCTGTTTGTTATTTAGATTGACACCAACATGGTATTATCATATGTCATCATTGTCAATCATTAACAACTATACCAGGTTATCTCCTTTTTGAAAATAAGAACACTGAGGTTCAGAGAAGCACAAAGTAATCTGGCCAAAGTCACCCGGATAGCCAAGAATGTGTTGGGATTCAAATCCAGGTCCCACTGCTGCACTGTGGGAAGTGTAATGTCGTGGCTGTTTGTTTACTTCCAGGCTACCAAAAGCTCAACAGAACGCAGTGCTTCATAAAGAATATTTTTTTTTTCAGATATTTACTGATCTGGACTGAAGTGAAATATTCTTTAAGAGTATGGGTGTTTCTAGGAGGATAAGCCTAAGAGGAAGAGCATGTAGGAGGTTTGAGAAAGGAAGTGAAAGATTTGGCCTCTGGTAAGCCCAGCTTCATAGCCCAAAGAAAGCAGAGACCCAAGGGACCTGCATGGGAAAGAACTCAGGCTAGACTGCAGCACCACGCAGGGGGAACAAGCCCTCTCTGTGTGCCTTGTAGTAGCCCAGTTCTCTTTACACAGGCATGAAAGTGAGAACCCCAAGCATATGGTTTTACCTGACACAGTGTGGAGCTGGGTGAGTCACACACATTTCTGAGCCTCGGTTTCCTCACTCACCATGTGGGAGTGACAGGCTGCCTGCCATGACTGCCTCTGAAGGTTGTATCCCTTAAGAAAAAGCAATGAACACAGAAAGGATGTCTATAAAGTAGGTGTGGCAGGCAGAATGATGGGGACTTTGCAGAGGTGATTAAGTTAAGGATTTGGGGCTGGGGAGTTACCCCGGCGGGCCCAATGTAATTACAGGAATCCTCGTGAGGGGAAGAGGGAGGCAGAAGGCTGGAAGTCGGAGAGCAGTGTTGGATTGCTGGCTTTGACGATGGAGGAAGGGGCCACAAGCCAAGGAATGCAGGTGGCCTCTAGAAGTTGGAAAAGCCAAGGAACAGCTTCTGCCCTGGAGCCTCCAGAAGGAAGACAATTCTGCTGACACCTTAGTTTTAGGCCAGTGAGACCCACTTTGTACTTCTGACCGGCAGAACTATAAGGTAATAAATCTGTGTTGTTTTAAGCCACCAAGGTTGGGGTGAATTGTTACCACAGCAATAGGAATAGGAATTAGGAATAGGCCCGAGTTTATAGGGATGCAAAAGTAAGTCACTAAATGGTAACTTTGGTGTTTGCTGCCCATTTGGCTTTTGGGAGGGGCTCCAGGAACATTCTAATTTGCACGGCTGCCTTAAAGCCTACCTTTGCCAGCAACTAGACAGCTGCCGGTGATTTCCTTCAGCTATTTGTTGGCTGGAAGACACAAAAAGACTCCATTCGGGCAGTTTCACTGAAAGCGAAAGTCACCCACAGTATCGCCTCTGCTTTGGTACACACAGGCCTGTTAGAACTAAGCTCACATAAATTTCCCATGCTGCGCCAGCATTAGCCGCCAAAACGCCTAAGAGCCAATCACAACAAATGATTCCGGGAATTTATGGTCTCTGAAATGCGTGGCACAAATTTATACCCATAGGAACATGTTCGGAATTGTTATTAACAAGAATATGCTTTCAAAAGTAGGTTTAGTTAATTCTTTCAGCATCCATCAGGGATCAGTGATAATAACCAGTTTTTTTGTGAAAACAAAGTAGGGGGTAGAAAAACTTGCTTTGCCGGTAGTTTCAGATTCCTAGAGCAGGTTGGCTGGCAGAAGGAGGTTGAAAACCTAGATTTGCAAGCATGCTAAGGACTTTAGACCACACTTGTATCTGAAGCAGAAGTATAAATACACGGTTTGTGACTCTAGTGGTGAAATGGGGTGAAAAGGACTGAATTAGATACTGAGATGGTTCAAGTATTGACAACCGACTGCAGGGATCCTGGGTCGGCGATTATAAGAGCAAATGTATTGGATATTTGAGACATCATTGTACTAAACATCTTCTTTGTACCTGAGTTATCAAAAACTAAACTATGTGAATCGCTCCCTCAAAAGCCTCTACCCTGACGAATCCAAAAAATCAAATGTTAGTAAAAGAGAAGAGAGCCAGAGAGAAGCTCTCAAACTTAAAGGAGGAAAACGAAACCTGTCCTCTTTCCAAAAGAAAAGTGCAATGACTCAGAGGAGCTTGATTTCTATAGAAATACCAGCTTTGGCAGTTGTCCATTGACCTTACACTGTCGAGCAGTTTATTAGATTGGAAATGACGAACTCCTTAGCCAAGGGAGGAAAAACTCTATCAGTTACTTATTCTCTTTACATGACTAAATAGAAGTTACTAGATATTGTTCCAGAGCTGCAGATAGCATGGTTCAAGGCAAGAGTTTTAGAGAAAGAGCCACAAAATATTTAATCATCATTCTTAACAAACATTACATCACTTTCTGAAATTGCCACCAAAATTTGATACACACAGAATTTTGCATTGAAGAGACAGGAATTCTACATCTAACTCACTCAAAGCAATCTCTCCTTTACTCAGGAGACATCATATTTCACCAAGTAGAAATTTTTTAAGGGGGGAAAATGCAATGTACTAAATCAACTAAGAAGAATAAATGTAGAAATTAACTCCTGGCACATCTTTTGTTTCAGGCTGTTATACATTGTATTACAATTGCCCCTATTGAATGGCTTCTGAGAGAATTTCTTGCATAATGGCATTTTAGTCATCACTGTAATGTCAACAAACAAGGCAGATTAATGCTTCCAGTCCTGAGCTGTCTTGCTCTCTGCTTATTAGAATTGTAGTCAGATCTTCATTAGAATGAATGACATCTGATTCCATAAGGCAGTCACAACAGAGGCACCTTCTTGCTATGGTGTCACCCTGCAGATGACAATGTAGGCCATTATGAATGACACTCCACAATTCGTTACTTCCTGCCTCAAATTGTAGTTAATCTTTCATCCAAACTGTACACATGTGCAGCTTTAAGTGGCCTATCACAGCGAGTACCCAGTAATGCTGCAAGCACATGGAGACTGACAGAAGGTAAATTGCTTGTCAGGAGGTCTGTATTTCAATTCGCAGCATATTCCAAACACGTCGTGGTGAAAGCACGGCACAACAGCTGCTTTCATTGCTAACTATTTTTGATGTAAATGTCAATAAAGCTCCAGGCCCTTTCATATTTTTGGCCAGGAATGTCCATCTTTCCCTATGCAGGCTGGCAGGTGGAGTTCCATTTATCTACTCTTAGGAACATGTCCTATAATAATGATTGTCTCTGGAGACCGTTTAGAGTGATTGAGAGCAGTGATTGGGACAATGGACTGCTGAATTTCATTGCTGGAGTGGTTGACAGGTGACTGCTTTTATACCCTCTCATCTGGTGGAGTAGGAAATAAAACACACGCTTCCATCCAGTCCACAGGCAATCCCCTCCAGGTTGAAGATCCATACCTCTAGTTTGCTGAATTCATCAGAAAAAAATTAAGAGCCATGGTTATTAAACAACCTTAAATTCCCCAGCAGATCTGGGATTTTTAAAGAGACAACAATGGCATTTATTTTCTGTAGGATTACAGATAGGAAAATTAAACAAACAATTTTGAATGGGATGTGTATGCCTTTGAGGATCTTCCTCCTTCTCCTTGCAAATGGCCCTTTTGGGATACCAGCTGTTCACACCATATAGCAAACTCTGTCTTTTAACTAATGCTCTGAAGAAGATGACTGAAGCTTGACCTTTAGCAGCTGAAAGCTAGCAGATATATTAAAAATCAATTCAAGGATGCCATTTTGAACACATTTGCATTCAAATATGTCAGTATGTTACAGCAGTGAATAAGTTTTATTTTTTTCAGTATAGAGTAAAACTTCATACTCACTCTTTTATGCACATTTATTGAGCATCTGCTATAGGCAAGATATTATACATAAGGGTTAGGGATACAAATTAGAATTAGACAAACACCCACAAAGAGGCAGCCTTTTTTAAGAATAATTTGGAGTGAAGAAAGCTTTAGAATAACTTGCCTTTATATTTTATATCCTTCCTTTGATTCTATTCTTATGTGTTATTTATAATATATATTATTACAGTATTGCAAATAAAATTTGTAATAAATAAATATTAGGACTGTATGCTCTTTTTTTTTCCTACTGATATGAATACTTAATCTGAAAGTTTTCTCTCAAGAAAGGAACATGGGCTTGGGAGTTAGACTGATCTGTTTTCAGTCCAATCTCTACCACTTATTAGCATTCTAACCTTGGGATGATTAAATACCTTTATTTAAACTCTGTTAGCCTCAGTCTCTTCATATGTTAGCTATTAACAGTTAACATGTCCTGAGCATTTACTATGCATTTGATGCTTTATTTATGTTATTTAATTTAATCCTTTCAAAAGCTCTTGAAGTTGGGTGCTTTTATTATCCCATGGCATAACTTGGTTAATAAATGAATGCAGGACTGGAACACATGAAAACTGTTTCTAGAACCTGTATTTTAAATTATTGCTCTAAATTACCTTTAGCAAGATAATGCTAATACCTCAACAGCATTATTGTGTGCCTGACAGTTATGCTGTATAAAAAGTTTATTCTCTTCTCCTTGGAACTGAATCAGTATTCTATGAGAAATGTCAAAAAAGCTGTTGAGAAATCAGAGAGGGTAGCACCTGATTCTCACTTATGAGATCTGAGTGCTTTTCATAGTGGGCTGAAGGATGAGTAAGAGTTAGGTATTGCAGGGCAATTGTAAGCCCAGGGGACTCCGAAGCAGAGGGATGGAGGGAAAGCAGTTAATGGGCTGTTCAGGGATTAGTGAGCCATCTAGTGTCTCTACAAAGGGGGTGTTTTGCAGCCAGGTGGGACTCCAGATTGAAATTTGAAGGCAGATCAATTTGGGCTTAAATCTCTCTCTGTGATTTATCTGATCCCCATTTTTCTTGGGAAATAAAAATGATCTCGGAGTATGATAAGGATTAAGTATAATATATGGAAAAGCACTCAATGACTCCAACAGTGCTTACAATACAAATATAAGGTGATGTATTTGTGCAACTTTATCAACTCTGGTCAAATGTAAACTTCTGAAGGTCAAAACCAAGTCAGTCTTAGTGTTACATCACTTAGTGCCTAGCAGTGTCTTGAACCCAGTAAGTACTAAATTAATATGTGCTGAATGAATAAATGGCAGATCAGATAATTAGGGTAATAATTATCTAATAAATGTCTAATTAGATAATATCATTCTTTCCATATTGTGGAAAAAGACATGTACAGTTCATATAGAACATGATTTGATCTGTACCCAATCATGTGTTATGATTAAATATATAATCAGGTTTCTAATAAATTTTTCTTATGCTATTTACTTTTTTTTCTCCAAGCATGTCTTACCTCAAGTATTATATGATAGAAGTTTTGTGATCTCACTCCGTAACAGTGTCTTAGGGATGGAAATCATCATAGGATAACGTCCTCCTGACCCCAGGAACAGTCTCAAGGACCTGCATCTGGCTCCTGGCAGACTTCCCAAGGAGCTACATGAGCAGCTGTGCGATGGAGGCCACCCTGCAAAAGAGGTCTGGTATCCAGGGTCTTTAGCTTTCATTTGATAGACATTATCAGATTCATTTCAAATACAACAATAAACTCTAGCTATATACCACTTCAAGGGACATAACTTTCAAAATGATAAAAAATATTTGAAAATTGAGAAAAAATTTATCAGATAAATTCTAACCAAAAAAATGTATAATCACATTGATATGAGTTAAATGGGATTTAGGCAGTGTATCAACTTCCCTAACCACTACCCTAAGACTGTTGTGTATTTTTCATGGCTTTATTTTTATATTTCTAATGCTTACACATGTACGTATCCAAAATTATATAGTATTTTTTGTGTTTAAAATTTTGCATAAATGTTAGTGTACTGCATCATTCTAATTCTTAATTTTTTTTGTCTTCACACTCTAAGTTTTTTAATTTTTCTCTTACATCTGCATAATTTTTTTTAAATTGACAAATAAAAATTGTGTACATTTATAGTGTACAAAATGATATCTAGATATGTGTATACATTGTGGAATGACTAAGTTAAGCTAATTAACTGATGCATTACCTCACGTACTTATCATTTTTATTTGTGGTAAGAATACTTAAAATCTCTCTCAGCAATTTCCAAGCATACAATGCATTGTTTAGTATTAACTATAGTCACCATGTTGTACAATAAATAGATCTCTTGAACTTATGCCTCCTAACTAAAATTTTGGATCCTTTGGCCAACATCTCCCCAGTCCTCACCCTCCACTCAGCCCTGGGTAACCACCATTCTACTCTCTACCTCTATGAGTTTGACATTTTTAGATTCTATGTATAAGTGAGATCATGCAGTATTTGTCTTTCTTTACCTGGCTTCTTTCACTTAATGTCTTCCAGGCTCATTCGCATTGTTCCAGATGACAGAATTTCTTTCTTTTTTAAGCCTGACTAGTATTCCATTTTGTATGCATACCACATTTATTAACCCATTCATTCATTGATGGAACTTAGGTTGATTCCATATCTTGGCTGTTGTAAATAGTGCTGCAATGAACATTGGAGTGCAGGTATCTCTTCATACTGATTGCATATCTTTTGGATATATAGCCAGTAGTGGGATTCCTGAATCATACAGTAGTTCTACATTTAAGTTTTTGAGGAAACTTCATACTATTTTCCATAATGACTGTACTAATTTACATTTCCATCAGCAGTGTACAAGAGTTCCCTTTTCTCTACATCCTCATCAACACCAGCAAGTCTTTTGTCTTGTTGAAAACAGCCATTTAACAGGGGTAAGGCAATATCTCATTGTGGTTTTAATTTGTATTTCCCTGATGATTAGGATGTTGAGCATTTTTTCATATACCTTTTGGCCATTTGTATACAAGAAAAGATACAAATGAAATATCTATTCAGGTCCTTTGCCCACTTTTAAACCAGGTTATTTGTTTTCCTGCTATTGAGTTGTTTGAGTTCCTTATATGCTTTGGATATTAACCCCTTAACAGCTATATGGTTTGAAAATATTTTCTTTCATTCCAATAGAGTAAAGAGACAATGATTCTCTTTACTCTATTGATTGTTTCCTTTGTTGTGCAGAGCTTTTTTATTTGATATAATTCCATTTATCCCAGCACTTTGAATATCATCCCACTGTCTCCATCCTCCATTGTTTTTGATGAAATGTCAGCTGTTAAATGTATTGAATTTTTCTTGTATGTGACGAGTCAGTGGTTTTTATGTATTTATTTATTTGCTGCTGCTGCTTTCAAGATTTTCTCTTTATCTTTGGGTCTGAGGGTAAGAACAGCAACATATTTCTTTCAGAGTGATGCCTGTCCTCTACAAATGTTGTACTGAGTTGAGGTGGTAGCCTGTGGTCTTTTCTGCTTGCTTCCCCTGGCATAGAATTTGGGCCCTTTGAATAAGCTAGAACAATGGTGATCACAGCCCAGTATTCCTGGTCTACCATACCTAGAGTACTGCTTTTACTCTGCAAATGGGAACTGGATGGAGGCTATCTCAGCCACGTCTAGTTTACATTTTCAGTAAGATGAAGTATGGGGAATAAGAGATACTGTTGGCCTGCACTTCCTGGGGAGAAATTATTGCCCTAGGCTGGGAGCTGGGATGAAAAGGAGCCCCATCTCCTTGGCCACACTAGTCCAGAGTAGAGAATCCATCATTTTGAGCTGGGGGAGTGGAGGAAAGAGGACAGATTATGGCTCAGGTGCTACAGATTCTCCTGGGTATAACTGAGACTTAGTAGATTTTCTCGAAACATTTTTCTCCATTTTCTGTATGCCCTAAGGATGATTTCTAGAGACTGTCAGTTATTGCATGTTTGCATGATTCTTTGACCAATTATGGTTGTTTTTTTTTTTTTTTCATGGAGTTTCTCACACTACCATTCTGGAATGCTTCTAATGTATTATTTTTATGATAAAACATAAAATACAGACAGAAAAATCCATCAAAGTATGTCCAAAAATCAGTTTTAGAACATTTCCACCATCCCAGATATTTCCATTATGCCCTTATTTTGGCATTCTACTCATCTCCATTTCTATCCCTCAGTACCACTGTTTTGCCCTCTTTCACTGTAGATTGGTTTTGACTGTGATTAAATTTCACATAAATGAAACCCATAATGCATTTTTCTACTGATCTCAGAAAATAAGATAGAATGATATGCTCTTCAACATTTACTAGAAAACACATGTGCAGCTATTTGAATAAGATGTATTTTTTTAATAGATTAAGTTTAATTATTGATTCAATTTCTTTAATGGTCATAAAATTATTCTAACCTTTTTTTTTAGTCAAATGATGTTATAATTTTCAAGGAATTTCTCTATCTTGCCCACATTTTCTTGTCTTACTGTACTAGCTAAAACATTTGGCACAATGCACAATGGGAGATATGTTAATAATTATTTTCGCTCACTATTAAGAATACAATCAACTTTTGCATACAATTTCTCTGCCATTCTCTCTCTTAATCTGGAGATCCCATAGAGTACATGGTGGATCTTCCCAAGGAAATGCTACATCTTTTAATTGTTCTTTCATGTTTTAATGTCATTTTTCTCCCTGTGTTGCATTATAAGTGAATTTCTTAATTATCTTTTCTCTTTACCTCTTCCTAATAAAATTTGATTAAGTTTATTGATTTTTTATCTCAAAAAATTTTAATTGATTCTCTTCCAAATCTACTCATTTTTATTTCTATCAATTTTACTTTTATGATGCCTAATTATTGGACCTCCACATAGCTCTTTTAAAATTCTATGTATTTAAAAGTCCCTTATATTTTTATTATGATATTATATTATAACATAATATTATTCATTGGTGTGGTGTGTTCTTCCAAGGTCATATTTACTTGGGTTATCTTTTTAAGCACACTTTTTAATATTTGGGGGGATTTATTTTGGAGACTCTTCTTGAATTAGCATTTTGTCCCCCTACCTCTACACACACATACTTTTCTCTCTGTAGTTGTGCGGTAGTATTTCCACTTGGCTTCTGAGGTCCTAGTTCACAGCTAGATCTTATCATGGCTGCCCAGGGCTTCTACCTTGTGTCAATATTGAGTATTGCTAGTGTCAAGGTTTTCAAAGTATAAAGCTTTATATATAAACAATAGTCACAGGTGATGGTCAGTTGCAGCTCCCTCACAGATACCCATCTCCTCCAACCTTGACCTTTGCTTATGGGTAGGGGAACTTCATTGTAGTCCCTGATTTTGAGCAGTGAACTCGGCTTTAGTTCCTTGTCTCATGTGGTCCACTATTATTTCTTTTACACAACAGGAGATAAACTTCCTATCCAACATCACCTGTTCTAAAACCCAGACCCCACCAGTACCCAATTTCAGCCCAGCTTGCTTTCTGTGGCTGTTTTATCACTGATCTAAAAAATTGCCTTATGTTAAGGGCAATGATTTTTTTTTTTTTTAATTGTCATGTTTTATCCTTACTACTAGGCATTTACATGGTATGAGAGTATGGGGACTTAAAGTATGAATTTAAAATGCAATTTAATTTTTTTTCACAGAATTATTACATACTATAAAATTCACCCATTTTAAGTATACAGTGGATAAGTTTTAGTAAATTTATATGGCTATAAAATTATCACCACAATCCAGTCTTATATAACATTAATAACATTTCCATATCCCCCAAAAGTTTCCTCATGCCTACATTTCATCACTTGCTGATCTTATTGCCTCTTCAGGTAACTTTTTATCTGATTTTTGTCACAGAATGCTAGCGTTTTCAGAAATTTCAGAAATTTAGTCTTTGGGGTCTTTTTTTTTCACTTGACATAAAGTTTTTGAGGTTAATCAATTTTTATATGCATCAAATTTGTTCCTTTTTATTAGGGATTCCATTGTTATGGCTATATTGCATTATTTCCAGTTTTTTACTATTATGAATAATGCTGTCACAAACATTTTTGTACAAGTTTTGATGTGACCACATATTTGTATTCTCTAGGGTAGAAATCTAGGAATTTAAATTGCTTTCCTATGGAAAGTGCATGGTTCATTTAAGAAACTTTTAAATTGTTTTCCAACATTGCTATACCATTTTACATTCTCACCAAGAATGTGTGAGGGTTTCTGTTTCTCTAAATTTTTGCCAACCTTTGTTATTATATATGTTTTTGATTATAGCCTTTCTAATGTGAATTAAATGATATCTCCTTTCCTAATGGTTAATAATGTCGAGAATCTTTTAATATGTATGGAATTTGTACACCTTCTTTAGTGAAATATCTATTCAATTATTTTGACCATTTAAAAATTGAATTATTTGTCTTATTAATAAGTAAAATACCATCATGACTAGGAGGCTTTTGTTATTTTTTTTAATAACTTATTGTTCTCAGCTAGGTCATACATGCTATTTTCTTCAAGCTCAAATTGATTCTCTATTTCCTTCTCCAGGAGTACTATCCTCTTCCAAAAGTAAATTCATTTACTGTAACTCCTGGATGACCCAAGTAGTGAATCTGGGTGTGCTCATCAAATAAGGCATGCTGATTTTTCCAATAATTTTTTTTCATTGGAAGACTCTTACTTTTTATTAGTTTTTGGAGGTGCAAAATTGAATAGTAGTGCACAGTTTTCAGGGAGAAACCTGAACCAATTCTAAATTTAATTTTTTTTCTGTCCATATGGTACGCTAATGAGCCAGGTAGTTAACTTTAAGCCACAAAAAGCTTCCTAAAGTGAGCTAACAATTTTAAAAGACCAGAAGGACCTTGGTTGATGCTAATGTTAAATGCAAAATAATAGTGTTGGAAAACTTGAAATTTGATTCAAATTATTTAGATTTCTATTAATATTTGATCTTGAGGTCTATTTGGCTTCCCAAAGCCTAGTCCATTGCTAGATCTTTTGTCTGCTCTTTCCTTCCTTTTCTTTTTTTCCTTTTACAATTAAATGACTTTTAGTATATTCACAGAGTTGTCCAAGCTTTACCACAATTAATTTTAAAGCATTTTAATTACCCCCAAAACAAGACCTGTTTGCCTTTTTATTCAAAATTCTTTGAGTCCCCTTAACCACACAGAACCACTGATGTACTTTATTTCTATACAGATTTGCCAATTCTGGCTATTTCATATAAATAGAATCATACTATATGTGGTACTTTGTGGCTGGCTATTTCACTTAGTGTCATGTCTTCAAAGTCCATCCACACTGTAGCATATATCAGTACTTATTTCTTTTTGTTGCCAAAAAATATTCAATCCTGTGGATATATCATATTTTATTTATACATTCATCAGTTGGTGGACATATGCATTGTTTCTACTTTTTGTCTATTATAAATAATGCTGTTATGGGAATTCCTGTACAAGCTTTGGTGTGGACATGTGTTTTTTTTCTCTTGGGTATATATTGTTGATATATAACATGATGCCAAACATGTTAACTCTATGTTTAACCATTCAAGGTACTAATAGACTGTTTTCCAAAGTGGTCATATAATTTTACATTTCCACCAAAAGGGTATGAAGCTTCCAATTTCTACAAATACTTTATAAGATATAATATTTGAAAAAGTTTCCCAAGTCTAGTCTGTGTGTTATTTTTTTTACCTTCTTAATGTTGTATTCTCTGAAGGCCAAAAGTTCTTAATTTTGATGTCCAATTTATCTACTTTTTCTTTCATTGCTTACACTTTGGTGTCATTTAAAAAACAACTACCTAATCCAAGGTCTCCATAATTTATGTTCATGTTTTCTTCTGAAAGTTTTATAGTTTTAACTCTTACATTTAGGTATTTGATTGATTTTGAGTTAATTTCTGTATAGAGTGTAGGTAGAAGTCCAACTTCATTCTTTTGCAGGTGGATATCCACTTGTCCCATCATCATTAGTTGAAAAGACTATTCTTTTCCCCATTTAATTGTCTTAGCATCCTTGGTGAAAATAAACTGACTGTAAATGTGAAATATTTCTGGACTTGATTCTGTTCCATTGCTCTATATGTCTTATCCTTGTGTCAGTATTACACTGTCTTGGTTACTGAAGCTTTGTAGCAAATTTTGAAATCAGTGTGAGCTCTCAATTTTTATTCTTTTTCAAGATTGTTTTGCCTATTCTGGGTTCCTTACATTTACCCCTGAATTTTAGTTCAGTTGATCATTTTCTACAAAGGAGCCAATTGGTATTTTCATAAGGATTGTGTTGAATCTGTAGACCAATTTCAGTAGTATTTCCATTTAACAATATTATACCTTCCAATATATAAACAGGAATATGTCTTTCATTTATTTAGGTCTTCTTTAATTTCTTTCAACAATGTTTTATGGTTTTCAGAGTAAAATTTTATGTTACTTTTTAAATTTATTCTTAAGTATTTTATTCTTTTTATGCTATTACAAATGGAATTGTGTTCTTAATTTCATTTTCAGTTTGCTTATTGCTACTATATGGAGATATAACTCATTTTTAAAATTTATATCAAACTATTACAGGGGAGCAAATCTTTTGGTTACATGGATCACTTTTGTAATGCTTGAGTCATGGTTATAAGTGTGCCAGTCACCCAAACAGTGTTCATTTTACCTGATAGGTAGGTTTCTGCCAATCCCCTCCTCTCTCCTGATAGATTTCCATTGAGTTATACTTCCCTATGTGCACATGTGTGCTCATTGGTTAGTTCCAATTTAATAGTGAGTACGTGTGGTGTTTGTTTTTCCATTCTTTAGATATTTCACTTAGAATAATAGTCTTCAGTTCCATTCATATTGTTCATCCTTCTTTGTGGCTGAGTAGTATTCAATGGTATACACATACCACATTTGTTAATCCATTCATGAATTGATGGGCATTTGGATAGATTTCACATCTTTGCAATTGTGAATTGTGCTGCTATAAACATTCAAGTGCAGGTGTATTTTTGATAAAATGACTTCTTTTCCTTTGGGTAAATATCCAGCAGTGGAATTGCTGGATTGAATGATAGGTCTACTTTTAGTTCTTTGAGGAATCTCCATACTGTTTTCCATAGAGGTTGTACTAATTTGCCATCCCACCAATGGTGTATAAGCATTCTTTTCTCTCTGCATTCATGTCACATCTATTGTTTTCGGACTATTTAATAAAGCCATTCTAACTAAGGTAAGGTTATATCTCATTGTGGTTTTAATTTGCATTTCCCTGATGGTTAGTAACGTTGAGCATTTTTTCATATGTTTATTGGTCATTGGTCTATCTTCTTTAGAAATGCTTTTGTTCATGTATTTTGCCCACTTTTAATGGGGTTGTTTGATTTTTTTCTTGCTGATTTGCTTGAGTTCTTTGTAGAGTCTGGTTATTAGCCCTATATTGGATTATAGCTTGCAAATATTTTCTCCCATTCTATAGGTTGTCTATTTGCTATGGTTATTATTTCCTTGGCTGTGCAGAAGCTTTTTAAGTTAATCAAGTCCCATTTATTTATTTTTATTGTTGCTGTAATTACCATTGGGGTCTTCTCTATCAATTCTTTGCCTAGGCCAATAAATAGAAGAATTTTTCCAGCATTTTCTTCTATAGTTCTTATGGTTTCATGCCTTACATTTAACTCTTTTATTCATCTTGAATTAATTTTGTAGTGGTGAGAGATATGGATCCTGTTTTGTCGTTCTGCATGTGGCTATCCAGTTGTCCCAGCACCATTTATTTAATAGGCGTTCATTTCCTCAGTGTATATTGTTGTCTGCTTTGTCAAAGATAGTTGACTGTATGTGGATGGTTTTATGTCTGAGTTTTCTGTCATGTTCCATTTGTGTATATCTCTATTTTTATGCCAATGCTATGCTGTTTTGGTTACTATAGTCTTGTAGTAGATATTAAAGTCTGGTAAAGTGATGCCTCCAGAATCGTTCTTTTTGCTTAAGATTGCTTTGACTATTTTGGCTCTTCTCTAGTTCCAAAAAAAGCATAGAATTATTTTTTCTAAATCCATGAAATATGACATGGGTATTTTTATGGGAATTGCATTGACTCTATGAATCATTTTGAGTAGTATGGACATTTTAACAATGTTGTTTCTACTGATCCATGAGCATGGTATGCTTTTCCATTTGTTTGTATCATCAGTGATTTCTTTCCTTAGTGTTTAATAGTTCTTTTTGTAGAGTTCTTTCACCTCCTTGGTTAAGTATATTCTTGGGATTTTATTTTCTTTGTAGCTTTTCTGAATGATATTGAGTCTTACATTTGACTCTCAGATTGACTGTTATTGGTGTCTATGAATACTATTGATTTGTATACATTTATTTTTTAACCTGAGATTTTGCTGAATTTATCAATTCCAGGAATCTCTTGGTGGAATCTTTGAGGTTTTCTAGATATAAGGTCATATCATCAGCAAAAAGCAATAGTTTTAACTCCTCCTTCCCAATTTGTATACCCTAATTTCTTTCTCTAAATGAATCAAAAACAAGAAAATAATACAGAAGATCTATTACACAAAAAGTTGATTCTTTGAAAAGATAAACAAAATTGTTAGGCTTCTTGCTAGATTAACAAGGAATAGAAGAGAAAAGACTCAAATAAGCTCAATCAGAAATGAAAAAGGAGATATTACAACTGATACCACAGAAATACAAAATATCAACTGTGAATACTATGAAAATCTCTATGTACATAAACTCAAAAATGTAGAGGAAGTGGACAAATTCCCAGAAACACACAACCTCCCAAGACTCAATCAGGAAGAAATAGAACTCCTGAACAGACCAATGATGAGCAGTGAGAATGTAGCAGCAATAAAAAATCTTCCAACAACAAAAAAATCCCCAGACCAGATGGATTCACAGCCAAATTTTATCAGATCTACAAAGAAGAGTTGGTATCCATATTGAAGAAATTATTTCATAACATCAAGAAGGAGGAAATCCTCCCCAATTCATTCTATGAAGCCAACATCACCTTGATACCAAAGCCAGGAAAGGACACAGAAAAAAAAAAAGAAAGAAAACTACAGACCAATATCATTTATGAATATAGAAATATAGATGTGAAAATCCTCAGTAAAATACTAGCAAACCAAATTCAGCAGCACATCAAAAAAATAACCCACAATGACAAAATGGGCTTCATCCCAGGGATGCAAGGATGGTTTAACATACATAAATCAATAAATGTGATTCACCACACAAATAGAACCAAAAACAAAGATCATATGATCATCTCAATAGATGCTGAAAAAGCATTTGACAAAATTCCACACCCTTTTATTATAAAAACTCTCAAGAAATTTGGCATAGAAGGAACATATCTGAAAATTATAAAAGCCATATATGACAAACCCACAGCCAGTATCATATTGAATGGGAAAAATTGAAAGCATACTCACTAAGAACTGGAACAAGAAAAGGATGCCCACTGTCACCACTTCTATTCAACACAGTGCTGGAAGTCCTAGCTAGAGCAATAGCTCATTTTTTAATATTGACCTTGTATTCTGCAAGCTTGTGGAACATGATTATTAGTTCTAATACTTTTTAGTGTATTCCTTATGATTTTCTATATACATGATCATGCCATCTTCAAATAGAGATAGCTTTACTTCTTCCTTTCCAATATGGATAACTTTTATTTTTTTTTTTTTGGTGTTTATTGTACTCTCTAGCATCCCTAGTATGATATTGAATCAGTCATGAGAACATTTATCCTGTCTTTGACCTTGATTTTTAAAAAGAAGGTACGCAGTCTTTCACCATTAAGTATGACATTAGCTGTGGGTTTTTAGTAGGTGTTCTTTTATTAAGTTAAGGACTTCTCTTTTATTCTTAGTTTGTTTCATATTTTTATCATGGAGGAATGTTGAATATTCTTTTGGTTTGCTTAATTAAAGTGAAATTTACATAGCAAAAAATTAACCTTTTTAAAGAGAACAATCCAGTGGCATTTAGTACATTCAAAATTTTGTGCAACCACTACCTATATCCAGTTCCAAAACATTTTCATCACCCCAAAAGGAAATCTGTAGCCCTTTAGCAGTTGCTCCCATTCCTCTCCTTCCCCCATCCCCTAGCAACTACCAGTCTTTCTGTTTTTATGGATTACCCCATTCTGGATATTTCATATAGATGAACTCATATAATACATGACCTTTTGTATCAGGCTTCTTTCACTTAACATTTTTTTTAAATTGATACATAGTAGTTATACATATTTATGTTGTACATGTGATATTTTGATGCATACATACAATGTGTTATGATCAAATCAGAGTAATTGAGATGTCCATCATCTCAAATATTTATCATTTCTTTGTACGGGGAACATTCCAAATATTCTAGCTATTTTGAAATGTACAATAAATGTTTGTTAACTGTAGTCACCCTACTGTGCTATCAAACACCAGAACTATTCTATTAATAGCTAACTGTATTTTTATCACACTAACTAACCCCCTCTACCCTTTCCAGCCTCTGGAACCACCATTCTACACTGCCTCCACGAGATCAGTTTATTTTAGCTCCCGCATATTGAGAATATGCAATATTTGTCTTTGTATGACTGGCTTATTTCACTTAACATAATGCCCTCCAGTACCATCCGTGTTGTTGCAAATGACAGGATTGCATTCTTTTTTGTTTGTTTGTTTGATATGGGGTCTTACTATATCACCCAGGCTGGTCTTGTTTACCCTTTTAAGACAAGGACCATGTTTTTAAATTATTTATAGTCTTTTTAGCACCTACCAAAGCATCTTTTATATAGTAGGTTCCTGAAAATGGTCGAATGATTTTAGACTTAGTCTGGAAGTCTTATCACCTAGTCTTCATTTACTAGTGACTCCACATATCACTTGCAGAGGCAATATCACATAATGGTTAAGAAATTTGACTCTGGGCCGGGCGCGGTGGCTCACGCCTGTAATCCTAGCACTCTGGGAGGCCGAGGTGGGCGGATCGTTTGAGCTCAGGAGTTCGAGACCAGCCTGAGCAAGAGCGAGACCCCATCTCTACTAAAAATAGAAAGAAATTATATGGACAGCTAAAAATATATATAGAAAAAAAAATTAGCCGGGCATGGTGGTGCATGCCTGTAGTCCCAGCTACTCGGGAGGCTGAGACAGGAGGATCGCTTGAGCTCAGGAGTTTGAGGTTGCTGTGAGCTAGGCTGACGCCACGGCACTCACTCTAGCCTGGGCAACAGAGTGAGACTCTGTCTCAAAAAAAAAAAAAAAAAAAAAAAAAAAGAAATTTGACTCTGGATTCAGATTATCTAATTCATATCATATCTATACCACTTTTTAGTGTGGGTCCTTAGCAAATTAGTTAACTTTCAATACCTAATTTTTTACATCAGTATAATGGGGATAATAATGGCCCCTGCTATATAGATTTATCGTGTGGATTAAATATGTGAAAGTACTTATAATAGTGTCAATCACACAGCACTCAATAAATGTTAACTATTATCATTATTATTAATATTCAACACTACAGCTTTCTCATTCTATGGAGGAAAAAACGATTTCAACCAGACTCAAGAAATCATTATAAAGAAGATCCAGTGGACCAAATTGATGAACACAAGCCAGTCCATCTTGAATTCAAATAACTGGACCAGGATATCTGATTGCCATCCCTACTAAAGAACTAAGTGGAAACTACTCTTGGACATGATCTGATAGTGAGTAAATTCACTCCCTGAGTTCATTTTGCTCAGTTCTGTGAGATGGATTATCTCTCCAATGTAGTTAGTTATCATTTAATGTCATACATTTGTCTAAGTGAGCTTTTGTGCCATATGAAATCTTTGTTATCTACAAAAAGTACAGTGTAAGTATAAAACCCAAGCAAACCTTCCTTAGCTAACAATGTGTGTTGTTCAACAAGACACCAGAGCTGGTTAATGCCACAAACATTGTGTCTGTTAACAGTTGGGTTGAAAGACTAGGGTATACTCTACTCTCCCAAGTGATAACACAACTGTCATTCAGAATCTGTGTCTTGCTTTGTTTCAAAACCCTGGAGCATATGGCATTTGTATCTCAGACCTTAGGGAATTTCTTTTTTAAGTTTAGCTCTACAGCTCCTTTCTTCATTATGAAATGGTCTAATTTATTTTCTTCTTTTTTCTTTGTAACAGTGGAATAATTTTTTTATTTTTAAAATTGACAGATAAAATTGTATTTACTATGTACATGAAGTATATATACATTGTTTTGAAGTATATATCATTGTGGGGTGACTAAATCTAGCTAATTAACATATGGATTACCTTATATAGTTATTTTTGTGGTGAGAACACTTTACATTCACTGTCTTAGCATTTTTCAAGAATACACTATATTGTTAACTATAGTCATCTTGTTATACAATAGATCTCTTGAATTTATTCCTATCTAATCAAAATTTTATATTTTTTGATCAACATCTCTTTCTTATTAGAAAGAAATATGCATGGAGAAACATTAATTATATTCTCTGTGAAGCAATAAAATTATGAACAATTCAAAATAAACATAAAGGAGTTTTAGCAAGGGTCAGCTAGAAAACAGCTTTCATTTTAGGAAAATCATATACAGAACCATGTTGAGAATATGACATTTAGTCACCATGAATACTTCACTTGACTCTCTTTTTTAAAGTAGCTAGAATGGAAATCATATGATGATAATCAAGGCACTGAACTTGGTTATTCTTTCTGGCAAAAAGTGGCACAATTGTAAAGGAAACCATTTGGGTTATATCATCTAAAATTAATAATGATTTTATGCTAGGGTTAGTGATTATTTACTAAGTATTTACTATGAATCACAAACTATAGAAACTAGTTTATGTACCTCTTTCCACTGAACTCACACCTACTTTACAAGGCAAGTAAATCTCTCCCCATTTACAGAAGAGGAAAATGAGGGTTGAGGAAATACCTGATTCACTGAAGAACCTCAGTTCTTAAATTCAAGAGCCAGGACTTATTTCAACTATAACTGTAAGCTCATGCCAATTCTCTTGTACACTTCGGCTTCTGCTTAGTTTACTGTTTATCATTCATTTATATTAATAATTTTAAAAATCAAAGACGTATAAATCAAAGACTCACCTTATTCTTTTGGCAGCTTTCCAGTGGTCCACACTATCTTCTCTGATTTTTACCTTAACTATCCTTCCTTTCAGCTCCTCTTATGGAGTGAATTAACATTTTTCTTTTTTCACTCCCAAACAAGAGCAACAAGATCTTGGTCCTATTTCTATTTAACTATCAGTTTTCACTTCCACTGCTTGAAATCAGTCTGTCCTTGGGCTCTGAGGTTCCCTGTGACTTATTTTTGACCCCAATTTATATGAATGAGTTTGTATAAAATCCCTTCTCTTAGTCATGTTTTCCATTCTTTCCCTTTGGTCAGACTGCCTGAGATCAAACTATCCAAGTCTGGAGTCTATAATTATTTCCCTAACTCTTAAAAATATCAAATAGAGGCAGAGAAAATTCATCATTAGATTTTTCGTATGCTTTATTCTTATGACCCTTGTCCATGCCCACAGGAAAGTGTATTTGGTTTACTCTACCAATGTGTCTGGCCCATCATATGTGGGTCACTGCAATATACGTAGCTAACTTATAGCCCAGAATAACTCTGTCTGCCTAGATCCTTGCCAACCTCAGCCCATGGGAAGTGTCACTTTCTCCAGCAAGTTGACTATTTGCTTTTCTTCCCCAATGCCTATCACACCTATAATCTAATGTCTAATACTCAATTTAAAACTAACTTTTAATGTTTCACACAGAGTAGATGTAGATTTATTCTCCAGAGTAGATGTAAGCTCCTTGAGGTTGTATCTGAGTTACTTTTTATTTCACTGGTGCCATTTCTTCCAGTCAAAACTATATATTTTTTTCATACAAATTTATATTAAGAAACTCTAATTTTTGTCAATGCTGGCTAGTTTTCACCATCTATTTCTGTAAAATTGTAGCTTACATTTTGTGGCTTGAATTTCCCACCCTGTCCAGCTCTGCCTTCCTGAGACAAAGCTGGTCTCAATTTGAGGTCCAGCTATATTTTAGTCTCACCATTGCTATGACTCTAGGCCATTGAAAATCAAGAAAATCTCTCAAATGTGAATTGTGGCTAAAACAAGAACAGGACATTGAAGCTCTTTATTTTTTCTGAAAAATTGTTAATAGGTCTGCCTTGGCTGGGCGTGGTGGCTCACGCCTGGAATCCTAGCACTCTGGGAGGCTGAGGCGGGTGGATCTCTCGAGGTCAGGAGTTCGAGACCCCGTCTCTACTAAAAATAGAAAGAAATTATCTGGCCAACTAAAATATACATATATACAAAAAATTAGCCAGACATGGTGGCGCATGCCTGTAGTCCCAGCTACTCGGGAGGCTGAGGCAGTAAGATCGCTTAAGCCCAGGAGTTTGAGATTGCTGTGAGCTAGGCTGATGCCACGGCACTCACTCTAGCCCGGGCAACAAAGCGAGACTCTGTCTCAAAAAAAAAAAAAAAAAAAAAAAATAGGTCTACCTTTTGGGTTTGGCACTTAGTGATCAATTCCTAGCTGTGTTGACAGATTGCTTGTGAGAGGAGGGTCCTATAGTGTTACTGATATGAGTGGAGGTAAACTTCAGTTTTTAAGTAGTTTATTAAGTCTACATTATTGAACTGCTAAAACGAAGTGCTATTTTCCTTCTGTAATGCTTCTTATTTAAAACAGCTGTATTACTCTATGTAAGATCTGAAGTTGGTGGAAGGAGGAATTTGATATAAATATAATTAATATTTGAAGATTATTCAAGAATATCTTTGTTTTTTTGTCATTTGAAATATATTATCCTTAAACTTATCTTTAAGAAAATCTAAAATTATTTCTATATAATTTATTATTGTTAGCATTAAGATTATGTCTTGGATTGTACATTTTTTTATTCTACAAGAAAACTATTCATTCCGACATCTGTTATCTAAGCTATTTAAAAAAATGACTAATTAGAGAGTATGCTTAAAAAATTTTCCATTTTTTTCATAATTCTTTTACATTCAGAAGCTTGAATAATTGATTGAAGGAAAGAACATTTCATGCTTTAAGACTGTCTTTTCCATTGTATGCAGCATTATTTAAGAAGGAACTAATGTGGAAAGCTAAATTGGTAACATAATAATTTAGATTATCTCCTCAAATTTACACATTTCACAATAACGTATTTGTTGGAAAAGGCATCAGGGGAACTTAGGCTTACAAATTGATTGCAACTCCCCAAAGTCATTAGAATAATAAATTTATAGATTTTAATCTTTGTATTTTATATATGCAAACCAGATGAACCAAAACATTTGTTCTTTTTCCCTTTGGCAGTAAAGATGATTCCACATCAAAATACAATGTGAAATATGAAAAATTATACCTTTTTGAGTATTTTAGATCATTTTTAAATCTCAGAGTCCCACCAAGTTAGGGACATAAACACAGGCGGGTTTAAGACATGAGCCCAGTAAACTGTGGCTGTACTTCCTGGGAGAGATGTTTCCTTTGTGAAATCCAGCTCATGATGTAGGTGAACTTGTCTGGAAGGGAACCATTCCAGACCTGTAGAAGTTTGAACACAAACATATCCTCTTCCCCATGTCGACGCACCACAAGGGCTATCCCAGGGTCCTGCAGGGTCACATCACCGCACCCACACTTTCTGTCGGGGCTTGGGTTGGAATCAAGAAAGAGAGGTGTAATGATGAAAGACCATGGTGGAGCGTAGCTGGAAACTGGACAAAGTCAAAAAAATGAACAGCGTATAATGCTTTTGCTACTCTTTGTTGTGGAGGGGCAGGGTACTCCCCTTTTTGTTTTTCCAAATAATTTTAAGGTTCAGTTGGTCTGCACAACAACTGCCTGTCCAGTAGGGTAATGTGGAGTGCCAGTGATGTGGCCAATGCTCCAGTCTTGTAAAATAGTCTGGAAGACAGCTACAGTGTAACAGGGTCCATTATCAGTCTTTACAGTATGAGGAAGCCCTATATAAGTGATGGAGTTTAACAAATGAGTGATAGCATGGGAGACACGCTCACCCCGTAATGGAGTGGCATGGATCATTCCTAAGTGTCAACAGTTACATGTAGATATCGAAGGCGCCCGAAGGCAGGGACATGAGTAACGTCCATTTGCCAGAGTGAGTTAGGAGTTAGGCCAGAGGGTTAACCCCAGGTGATAAAGGCACACCTTGTACAGCCTGACAAGCTGAGCAGGCATGTATTATGCTTGTTTCTGGGTAATGGGAAACCGTTTAATAAGCGTTTGAGCATTTTGGTGAAAGAACTCACGGGATGTTATGGCATTTTTAAAGGCATTAGTGGAATATATGTGGTAGGAAATGAGATGACCAACAGCATTATTTCCTTCTGTCAGAGGTCAGGCAAAGGGGTATGAGCATGAATATGAGAAATAAAGAGGGGATGTCACTGGATATCTAATAAGCACTGTAGAACAAGGAATTGTTGAAGTAAAGTTTGATTAGGTGTATCCTTAATGATAGCATTTTTGATACGGAGAACACAATAGGATACATAATGGGAGTCGATGATGTTTAGGGGTTCTAATGGAAATGTTTTTAAAGCTAATATAAGTGCCCCTGATTCTGCTTATTGAGTGGAGGGAAAGCTGGAGGTGGATAAATATTTCCAATCACCATCTTTCCACGCAATTCCTGCTTTAGATGATCTTCCTGAGCCATCTATGAACACTGGGTGGCGAGAAGAGGTGTAGGGGAGAGTTTTGTAAGCAGTTGTACAGGAAGTGAGAGAGTTGAGAGAAGCTTGTCAGAGGAGTGATAGAAGGAAAGAGAACTTACATAACTTGCAAGGGCTGATTGCCAAAGTAAAGAATTATGTAAAGTTGCTTCAGAGCAGTTTTTAGGAATAGGCAAGGGGAGAAAAGGTTTTGGAGGGAGTATGAGGTAGAAATAATCATTCCAAAGGAATGATGTGAGGTGTTAATTGGCCTATAAGAGCAGTTGGAGATAGGGGGTGTTGAAGATAAATAAAAGAACTGAATTGTCTGGATCATGACAGCTGACAGTGATGAAGGGTTTCCTTGATAGCGTGGAATTCCTGCAATGTCAGAGATGTTAGTGAACGAGTGAAGATAGATCTGGATCACCCTTTAATGTATTACTAAGATGATATATTTGTTGGTTAGTAATTCCTAAAGTGGGACGTATCCAATTCACATGTCCCAAAAGTTGTTGTAATGAACGTAGTGTCAGGGTAGAAGGCAAGGAGATTGCTATTTGTTGGGGTTGCAGTGAGTGCAAAAAAAGTAGATAACCAAGATAGTGCCAGGGTTGGGTAAGTTGCATTTTGTCTGGGGCAATTTGCAGCCCATGGACGGCAGTATATGTTTGTACACGGGCAAACAATAATTCTGCTTGAGTAGGAGCCGCTAATACGTCATCCATATAGTGATAGATGATAGTGGTTGGGAACTGGCGCTAAGAAGGGAGTGGGGCTTGATGAACATAATATTGACAAATAGTGGAACTATTTAACATTCCTTGGAGAAGGACTTTCCAGTGATACCTGTCGACCAGATGGGCATTATTATAAGGAGGAACAGAAAATGCAATCCTTTCCCAGTCTTGTTTCGCTAGAAGAATTGTGAAAAAACAATCTTTTAAATCAATTACAATCAAAGGTCAATCTCTTGGAATTACTAACAGCTAGGGAAGACCTGGTTGTAAAGGTCCCATTGGGACTATAATTGCATTAAGAGCTCTCAGGTCCTGCAGTAAATACCACTTGTTGTTAGGTATGATGAGTCCAGGAGTGTTCCATGGGCACAGGGAAGGTTCTATATGTCCTGCTTTAAGTTGGTCCTGGACAAGAGATTTTAAATGTTTTAATTTATCCTGCTTAATGGGCCACTGCTCTATCCAGATGGGTGAATTAGTAGCCCATTGTGAAGGTGTGGGTTGTATTGGATGCACCTGAGCAGTGGCCCCTATTGAAAAAGCTGGGTAGCTAGAAGAAGATTCCATTGTTCTAGCAAATCTCATCCCCATAAAGATTGGCTCTCTCCTAGGCGATGTTGAAAAGCAGGTGGCTTACCAGGGGAGGAACAGAGATCCCCTTTGAGGGCGGGGGAAGGAGGAAGAGGAGGTAGCTGCTGCTCCTGTTGAGCCGCAGAAGGCGATGGTGGAGAGAATGGCTCAGGATTCGGAAATTTTATGGCAGGGGACGCTTGCTTGCTCCTTCTCAGCAGATGGCGGCGGAGGAGGAGCAGGTTCCAGCGAATTAGAATCCTCAGGAATTTGCAAGGGAGTCAGTGCTATTCGCACCAGACTCCATGTAGTTAACACAGCAAGGGGCACCGGAACCCCTTGCCTAAGATTCTTCTTAAGAATCTTCTCTACTTGTTCCCAGAGCTCTAAATCTAATGTGTCCTCATCTGGGAACCAGGGGCAATGCTGTCTTACTGTGCATAAGAGTTGTTGGAAAGCTTTTGGTTTGACAGAACACTGGGCAGCTTTTAAGAGTTGTTGCAAAGCGCACAGATAAATTTGCTGATTTTTGTCAGGTGCTCTCCCATGTTAGAAATCCCCTTCTGAAACTACATACATAGGTTCCTTTCCCAAAACAGCGGGTGGGACTGTCCCTTACCGGGGTGATTCCCCTTGTAGTCTGGATGATGAAAATGCTATCTGGATGTGCGGATTCCTGAATCACCACTTGCTGCGGCTGCTTTTCGCTCCTGAGCTGGGCAACGAAGGAATGAATAGTTAAACACATAGTGTTTAGAGAGAAGAGGAAAGGCTAAAATCTGAAGGAGAAAATGGCCTCCTCAGCTAACTTTCTCCCCGTACTTACTTACAAGTATACATGCAAAGGGTCAGTGCCGTTTGTTAATTTCTTTAACAACTTCCATACAGGTCAGCTGTTTTCAGCCAACCTTTCCACACAGCAAACAAGCATCTTCAGGCAGGCATTTTTGCTTGACCCTTCATTCACCTTGCTCATGTTCTTTCCATCCATCCTTTCTTCTAGGCCCAGCCCCTACAGGTTAAGGCATTGCTGTTTAGTTGTTTGTTACCGCTGCATATCCTATGCCATCTCGACTAATGCACTGGTTAAAACCATGACGTCTAATTTAGACAACCCTGAGTAAGAAACTTGGTTTGACATGTCCCTTGTTATTTCCTTCCACTCTCCTAAGCCAATTCTGTCAGCTGTTTCCTTTGCTTCAGTAAAGTGGTATAACAAAAACAAGAAGAATTGAAAGATTCGATCCCTGAAAAATTCCCTAGGATTTTGGAAAAAATCTTATGAGTAAGAGTGAGGCTTCCCTGCCATCTGAGGTTTAAAACTCTCTAGGCTGGGAGGGTACGGAAAGGGAAAATGATGGAAGTGATGAAAGAGCTATGTAGGGTCTGCATCTGACCATGGGGACAGACCTGTAGGAGCTTTGAAGTGAGCAGCTACATCAATAACAACCCCTAAGGAGCCCAGTAGAAACCAAGGCCAACTCTTTTTCTGTGGGCCACCAGTATCTGCTAGCTTGAGTAAATATTTTCAATCGACAGTATCCAAAAGCTGAGAGTCTACAGACCAATGAGTTTCTATTTGACCAAATACTTAAATGGCCTGAGCTCAGAGGTTATAACTCTCCTTTATGACTTTTGATAACTTCCCTTTGACATTAGTTAGCAGATCTGATGTCCACCTATATCCTGATACTTGCTAGTTATTGCTTTAGCTCCACAAATTTTAGCTTCATGTTAGCCTTTCACTGTTTAGTTCAAAATATTTCTATTAGGTCATTAAATATGAAATGTCCAATTTCAAATCAAAAATGTAGTTTATTATATCTCAAACAAGAAACAGTACAATTAATCGAAGTTCAAAGTGTGTGCCTAAACTATTGACACAATTTTGACATCTTAACAGTATCTTCTTTATGTCAGCAGCAAAGAAGCCTGGAGAGCAAGTGGCGATGAAATCATGAAAGGCATTTTCCACAGCTTGTTGAGAATTGATATTTTTCCTTGCAAAAAGTGGCCCAAAGCCTGGAAGAAGTGGCAGGCAGTTGGTGCAAGGTCTGGTGAATACAGCAGATGACAGAGAGTTTCCAAGTCCAGCTGCTGTAGTTTGAGCAGCATTGTTTGTGCAACATGTGGTCAAGAGTTATCTTACAAGAGGATTGTCCTGTCTCTGTTGACCAATCTCAGCTGTTTGATCACAAGCATCCTTATCATTTCATCCAATTGGTTGCAGTAGACATCCATTGTAATCAACTGACCAGGTTTCATGAAGCTATAGTGGATAATACCAGTGCTGGACCACCAAACAGATACTATAGCTTTTTTTGATGAATATTTGATTTTGGAGTGTGTTTCAGTACTTTATCTTTATTCAACCATTGTGCTGAGTGTTTGCAATGGTCAAAAAGAATCCATTTTTCATCACAGGTACAATACAATATAGAAATGGTTCACCTTTATGTCATGACGGCAAAGAAAGGCAAGCTTTGAGACGATTTCTCTTCTGACTCTCATTTAATTCATGCAGAACCCATCTATCCAGCTTCTTTACCTTGCCACTTTATTTCAAATGGTCCAATATTGTTGGAATAGTAACATCAAACCTTGCTACTAATTCACGCATAGGTTGAGATGGACTTACTTCCACTACAGCTTTCAACTCATCATTATCTAGCTTGGTCTCAGGTCGCCCACGTGGCTCATTTTCAAGATTAAAGTCACCAGAAGAGAATTTCTCTAACCATCAACATACTGTGCATTCATTAACCACATCCTTCCCAAATACTAAGCTGATATTTTGAGCTTAGTATTTGGGCTGTGCTGCATTGGTTCTATAACGAATTCATATTTGAAAATAACACAAATTTTTGACTTATCCACGGATTCAAAAAAATTTCTCTTAAAAATATGAAAGATAATCACAAGCAAAAATGTGTATTTGCAAGACCGAGCGTCTACCTTCACAATAAAAATAAAACAATAAGTGTCAAATTGAAATGTCGGAGACATCAACTGTCAAACTTAGTACTTAAGGAAATCTGAGATTTCATACTTAATAACCTAATTTCCCAAATGCCTTTGAATTATTTTGACGTATGGTGTTTGAGTTTCAAATGTTTGGGTATATTTCTGGATATCTTATTGGTATTGATTTCTAATTTTACATTATATCAGAGAACATCATATGTATAATTTAATCCTTTGATAGTGAAGCTTATTTTATAGCTTAATATATGATCTATTTTGTTGAATGTTACAAGTAATTTTGTAATAAATGTATAATTGGTGTTGTTGGTTAAGGGTATTCTATGAATGCCAATTGGTTCAAAGCAATTATTAAGGTTGTTCAGCTCTTCCATGTCCTTAACAGATTTTTTTTTTTTTGGTTTACTTGCTCTATCAATTATTGAGAAAAGAGCGCAAAAATTTCCAACTATGTTTTTTTATTTCTGCAATTAGTTCTTTTAATTTTTGATTTATGTATTTTGAAGCTCTGGTGTTAGTGGCATATGCACTTTAGATTGTCTTCTAGATAAATAATTCCCTTGTGTTATTGTGACATTTCCTCCTTATTTCTGGCAATTTTCTTTATCTTAAAGTCTACTGTATTTGATATTATTATAGCCATGCCAGCTTTGTTAAGTTCTAGGTTTGCATGGTGTATATTATTTTCTTATGTGTTTTCATATTTAAAGTGTGCTTCTTTTAAAAAATATATAAGATGGTATTATTCTTTGATCTCTCCATCACTATCTTTTAATTGGACTATTCAACAATTTGCATTAATCCATTTACATGTAATTATCAACTTTGTATACATACCACATGTTCTTTATCCATTCATCCATCAGTCAAAATTTAGGTTGATTGTATATCTTGGCTAATGTGAATAATTCTGCAATGAATATGAGAGTGCAGATATCTTTTTGAGATACTAAATCCATTTTCTTTGGATATACACCCCAGAGGTGAGAGTGCTTGGTCATATGGAAGTTCTATGTTTAATTTTTTGAGGCACCTCCATACTCTGTAATGGCGATACTAATTTACATCCCCACCAACAGTGTAGAAGGGTTTCTTTTTTTCTACATCCTCATTGACACCTGTTATCTTTTGTGTTTCATAGCCATCCAATCAGGTGTGAAGTGATATCTCATTTTGGTTTTAATTTGCATTTCCCTGATGATTAGTGATGTTGGTCGTTTTTTTTTCCTATACCTATTGGCCATTTGTATGGTTTCTTTTGAGAAATATCTATTCAGGTCATTTGTTTATTTTTAATTGGGTTGTTTTCTTGTTATGAAGAGGTTTGAGTTTTTTATGTATTTTGGATATTAACCCTCATCAGGTGTATGGCTTGCAAATATTTTCTCCCTTTCTGTAGGTTGTCTGTTTACTCTGTTAATTGCTTCCTTTGCTGTGCAGAAGTTTTTTAGTTTGAAACAATCCCATTTGTCTACTCTTACTTTTGTTGCCTGTGCTTTTAGGGTTATATGTGTGTGTATGTGTGTGTGTGTGTGTGTGTGTCATCTTTGCCAAGACCAATGTCAAGAGTCTTTTTTCCTATGTTTTCTTCCAGTGAGTTTATAGTGTTAGGTTTCATATGTAAACCTATAATCTAGTTTGAGTTGATTTTTTGTATGTGGCATGAAGTAAGGGTCCAATCTCCTTATTCTGCATGTGAGTATCCAGTTTTCACAACACTGTTCATTGAAGAGACTATCCTTTCCCCATCCTTTGTGTGTTCTTGGCAACTTTGTTGAAAATAAATTGTCTAAAAATGCATGAATTTAATAAATGTCACCTTTGTGGGGTGGGCCTGTGTGCCTTCAGATGCCATGATACTCTTTTGTTTCTATAGGATTCTTACTTTCGGAGTTTTATTTATTTCTTCCTTCTTACCCCTAAAGCTCCAAAAGATTCCTGATCTTTCCAAGTTGTCCTCCTTCCTTAAAGAAGCACAACCACCCCTGCTTCTGCACACTATAAAAAAACTTCCATTTGATTTCCCAGTTGTATTAGCTCTCTAGGACTGCTCCTAACAATGTACCAGAAACTGAGTGCCTTAAACAACAGAAACTTACTGTCTTAAAGTTCTGGAGGCTGAAAGTCCAAGATCAAGGTATCAGCGGGACCATATTTCCCCTGAAGATGCTTGGGAAGGATCTGTTTTAGGCCTCTCTCCTAGCTTCTGGTAGTACCTCGGCTTGTGGCAACATACGTCTAACCTTCACATGGCGTTCTCCTGTGTACTTGTCTTGTTCCACTTTCCCCTTCTGATATGGATACTAGTCCCATTGGATTAGGGTACACCCTAATGACTTCATTTTAACTTGATCATCTGCAACACATTCTCAGGTATTAGGAGGTGAGACTTCAATATGTTTTGGGGCAACACAATTCAACCCATGACCCCAGTAGGCATTCACAACATGCTGAATTTGGGGGATGTGGGAGGTTTATTTCCCCACTTAGGTTAGGAGCCTTTTCTTCTGGGGGTGTACTACTCTAGATAACCTTGTTTGCATTGTGCTATCTCTAGGACTGTGCTGGACTCTCCTCTAGTTGATGTAATATGGTTTTCCAAGCTGGGCTTACTGGTAGCTAAAGTTTTTCCCCACATATATGGAAATTGAAGTTTCTAGTACTCTCTGTTTCCTAGCTATGCTGTAGAGATGAGTTGTGGCTGGTTTTATTTGCTCTTTTTATTGATCTGCATGGCTTTTGATGGATGTTTGAAGAAATTCAAATTCGAATGCCTACTCTTATGGGAGTGAGAAATATATATTGTAGTGTGTATTAAGATTGATATAAAGATACCAATTTTTTTTTAAAAATTTATTTCAGTCAGAAAATACTGATTCATTGCATTCTATTCAATAAACTGAGCATTTGTTTTCATTTAAGATGGAGGAGCTGTGGTAACAAACCATAAAGCATTTGGTGGTCAGATTCTAGTCCATGCAGATGACTCAAGTAGCCCAGTTAGACACATCTCTGGCATGTGATTGGTTTCTAGCTTTTCCGATTTATTGAAAACTCTAGTGTAAAAAAAAAAAAAGAAAGAAAGAAAATCCAAGTGTATGTGTTATTAATATTAATAATTATTCCATTTCCCCATCCATTTGGATATGACAGTCTATTCACAGAAATAGAACCTGGGAGATAATTTGACAATGACTGTGAATTTAATATAACCTATAAATTCACTAAAATAGCATCACTTGTAGGTTATCCTACTGCTTAATCTGAACTGAATATTGGACTACCTAAATTGTTGGGAGATCAGTGGAGATAGTATCCATTTTCCTCATGGCTCTTTTTGGTGTCTGGATGAGACTTTCTCTTGGACCAACAGACTCTAACACCTCTTCTGGAATTGATTCCAACCGATGATGAGCTACATCTGGCCTGTGAAATGAAAATAGCAAAACCTTTGATTGAGTCCAAGTTAAGTGGATCTACATCATCTGCTCAGTCAACTTTTGCCAAGATGAATGATGCTGTGTCAGTGTTCCATAATTTCAGAGGTGGATTTCCCCTCTTTAAAAACAAAGTGTTTTCCTTTATATAGGCAATGAAAGAAGAGGAAGAAAAAACCTGCTGTGTGTGAAAATACATTTTGGCTCCTCTATATATTTGGAAACAAAACCCTAAAATAACCCTATTTGAGCCTTTCTTCTTTTTCTTGGATCCCTGCCATCCTAGCCCTTACCAAGTTGCACAAGGGGGCACTATAGCCGTGAAAGCTCTGGGGAAGTGCGTTATTTCCTTACTTCCTAGGATCTGAAGAGTCTAAACAGGAACAAGAATGTGATGAGAAAGGAGAGAATCAATAACTTTCAGGGACTATGAGTGTTTCCACTTGTTTTGAGTCTGAGCTCTGAATAGAAAATATTTACTCCAGAAGGAGCACAAGTGGTCACAATAAGCAGAGGGAGAAAGCTGAGAACCTCAAAATCTATTTCACAAATTTGCCCAGTTTCCCACACAGAAGTGCAATAAACATAGAAAGGGAAATGAGCTGAATATGGATGTTTTCAGAACGGGAAGTCACCCAGCTGTGGGGCTGGTGGCTATGGTGGAGGCTGCGGTTCACATCCCAATGTCTAAAGTCCATTCCAGGCCTACATAATCTCCGTGGAGAGAAATGGAAGCCGGGGATTTTAATGTAAGGGTTGCTAAAGCATCACAGTGAAAGTGGGGATAATTTAATTGAAGGCATTGTGATACTGTGATTACTGGTATAACCACTATACCCTTAGGTCCTGCCAACCGATGATGCAGATGAGGTCATATCGACATTAATTTCCAAATTCTGTCTGCTTGGTGTCTTTCATCTCTGTAAAGCTTTTCCAGATTACCTATAGGATATTGGGCATATCCATATCAACTTCTAGTGCCGAGGCATAATCTAGGTTTTTACTTATTGATTTTGTATTCTTTTTTAGTGTTTTAAAAGTCTCTAATGCCATCTTTCTCTTCTCATCCTCCTCAGTTAACTTCATCCTTAGCCAGAATACAAGGGACTCTTCAGTTGTCTTGTAAAGACTGAGCTATCACATTTAACTCTAAATAGCTCTTCTGTCTTTTGCATTAATTTAACTGAGCTCACTTGTATCCATTTGTTCAGCCCCTCTCTGTACTGCAATAAGTTATTTAACAACACAGAAGTAAAAAAAGACCTGAGAAGTCAATGTGCTGAGCTGCAAAGGAAACTAGCTAATGAGCTTCAGGCTGAGATTAAACAGGGTTTGCAAAATTAAAACATTGCTTAAAAATGTATGAATTATATATATAAAAACTGTAACATATGATAAATTCACATATAAATTGTATAGATTTATTTTTAAAGTAATGATTACATTGAAGAAATACAAAACCACTGTTGGCCCCAATAGAAAGCAGAATTGTCAATGTAGAAAATATACCTAGTAACATGTAGGAGAAACTTGAAAAACTTTCTTAGAACCCAGGAGGAATGTTCAAAGAAACTAAAATGATGGGACACCTTTTAAATACATAGCTTGGATATTCAACATACAAATGATGTTTCTAAAGAAGAAAAGATGAACTACATAACAGTAATTATGGCATAATGCTGAAAAAGTTTCTTGAGCTAAAGGAAAACAAGAGTATGCACATTGCAAGTCCCCATGATGAAGCAGGTAAAATTAATGAGAAACAATAGGTAGCAGAATATTTCCTACTGAAATTATAGGATTGCAAGACAAATGAGAACATACTCTAAGTAGCCATATAGTAAAAACAGTGTACCTATAAAACAACTAAATCAGGTTAGCATCAGACCTCATGTGCAGTTCATGAGTGGGAAACAAACCAATTGATATTTTTAGAGTGTTGGTAAAGTTAACTATATAAATTAAATGTACATAGGTAGCAGCAAAGACATAATCAGGCATTCAAGAGTTCAGCAAATAAACATCCATGGACTTGTCTTACAAATATTATGTGAAGCTACCCTCCAGCTTACCCAGATATAAATAAATATTAAATAGTAACAGCTCGGAAGTTGTAGAGGAAAAAAACTGCTTTGGAACTGAATGTAAAAATGATTAATCAGGTTGTATAAGTAATTATTGTATGCATAATTTATTATACAGCCTAATACAAAAGTTAAACGTATATTTAAAAGATAGAATATATAATTTTTTTAAATGAGTAAATTCTGGTTTTAAATTCTCAGATTATATCCACAAGAACTTGGAAGTAGAAGAAGAAGTGGTGGGATGGGCTGAAAGTGAAGGAATCTCTCATTTGCCTAAGAGAAGGAGTCTTCTCTTTACATCCACATTTATTTAAAAATGCAAGTGTAAATGTACTTTAAAATAGCAAAAGGTAACCTAGTATAATTAAAATAGAACTTTTTTTTTTTTTACAAATTATAAGGCAACAACAGAGTGAAGATGAAAAATATCAAAGAAAACAATCAAACCAAACCAAACAGAAATGTCTAGAGAAACTGCTTAACTTAGCAAAACATAGATTGGAGGAGAAACACAAGGCAAGTGCAAAACACAGAAGTCATAAAACAATGTAACAAAAATAAAACCAAAAGTGCTTATTATTATAAAAAATATAAATAGGCTAACTCCTTTTTTAAAACACAAAGTTATAAATTGACTAAAGAACATATTTGTGCTTTAAAAAGCAAACTCTAAGTTTAGACTCACCTCTTTTGTGCCACAGTTTCTCATATGTAAAATGAGAATTAAGAAGTTAGTAAAACATGGAATTAGTTTCTGGAGCATGGCAAGGACTCAATAAAGGTTAGTTAGTATTTTCATTAATGGTTATTATAGTTCTTATATACATTTTACAAAAGAATCACATAAAATTATTTAAATTGTATATTATTGTATACTGCAGGTAAATAAACTTGTAAAGGGTAGTGGTGAAAATATTTTTACTAGAGAAGCAGAATGGCCTGGATTAGTGGTTCTCGGTTCTGCTCCTTGGAGTCCTGGGAGTTTTCACAGAGCTCATTCTTAGGCAACTATGGACTTGAAAGATAAAAAGGATATAGAAAATAATGGGACAGAGCTCAACACCTGTATAAGCAAATAAATGCAAACAACAGGCAAAAACAAATAAGCAAAAACCTCCTCATTGACATAAAGTCTGAGAAATTATAGGAGTAAGTTAATTGAGCTTTTTGAGGATCAGTTTTCTCATCTACAGAATGGGGTTAATATTACCTAGGGTTATTTTGTAGATTTTCCTAATGTTGAATGTAAAATGCATGGAACAACACAGCCATCCCATAGCTGCTGGCTGCCTGTCTAGCTCCCCTGCATCAACCATTAAATGGCTAGCTTTTGGAAGTGGCCAGATTATATGCTTTGAATCATCCTTGTCCTCCCTCCACCTGTTATTCATGTGTGCATCATACTTGGATGCTCAAGAAATAATACATTTCATTTTTCCTAAACTAACAGGAACATTTCTGGCAAAACGAAATCACAAAAGCATGTCAATGCCAAACACAAATGGCTGTTAGATCAACCACAGTTTGTGATAGTCTACATCATCTATTGGCTCAGAAGACTGGGAATTGACTCTTTGAATATTGTTGCCTAGTGCATACGAATTTTCTTTAGCTTTGAAGTAGTGTGGGCCAGTAGTTTCTGGGTCCCCTGTTTTTCAGAACACTCAACTACATTTTTTAAAAAATTATCATTGTATCTGGTTTAATTGGTGGGAAAAAGTTTGCATGTAAATGCATATGCTGATCTTCAATATCCCTCTGCCAAAAATATATATATATATGTGTGTATGTGTGTGTGTTTGTGTGTGTTTGTGAGAGAGAGTCATACACACATGCAAAGAACTGAGGAGTGAGAAGGGTTCCTTACCCCCTGCCACCAGGAATACCCATTGCTCAATACCTGACATTCCATGTGTTGTGTGTGTAGCAGGCTGCAAAGATACAAAGGACAAAAAAAGGGGAGAAATGGACATAGGGAAGTATAAGAGAGGAATTTTAGTATTTTTCCCAGAACAATCCTTGGCACTGCCCCCTCCCTCCCAAAATCTCACTGCTTCAAAGAAATGCCAGCCCTAATGTGTATTCACACGTATATTTCAGCGTGGAACATCAGAGTGGGACCAGCCATCCTTTGTACATTCATGTGCATATGTAAATGCTGTTTTTCCCCAAACAGTCCTTGTCAGTAAACTGTAGCATTATTTAGCTATTTATACTTTGCTAAAAAAGAGTAAGCACAGTTTTACAGAAGCCTTGAATACAAATATCTACATAAATAGGTGGTTAGTCAATCTGCATTTGGAGTTTATGTGATTAACAAAAATACATTAATAATACTAAAACTTAAATAGGAGTTAAATAAAAATATTGAGAATTCGAGAAAGATTCAGTAGTGCAGAAAAAGCACAACCTAGAGTGCAAAATGATGCTAACAGGTGCATCATATCGGTATTTTGATTTGGAAATTTGTCCATGGTATTAATCCATGGAGCAAGACTTAAAAAAATCCATCATTTATTCAGCAAGTTGCTGCTTTGCTTTTCAATTTGTTAATACGATACTCTTTAGATTGAGCATTTATCTACATGACACCAAACATACAGATGAAAACCAAAACATTCAGTCAATCATTCAGCTATTTGTTAATATACACTTGGCATCACTTAGAAATGAGTAATTAAAAATTGTTAACTAGAATTTCCATTTTTACTTATATATTTGGCAATATTTAGGTATAGTCATCATTACAAGGAAAGCTGGTCCGATTAGTAATTGCTTTCCTTTTATTTGACATTTGGTATTCTGTTAACAAAATACAAAAGCTTTTTGTCCTGATATGTTTATTTTTTCTGATTGTTAAATTATAAGCTTCATTTTCCTTTGACTGTTGAGCTCTGATCTCAATTTTTTTCCATCAATGTTTTGATTCTTTTTATTCTCATTTTAGCTTTCCTAAAAAAAGGATATGAATTATTCTCTATAGACTTTATGACTTTACTTGTTACTTATTTCATTCATTCTTATATAAAGTGAGTTAAAGTGATTTAAATGCTTATAATAAATATGAAATAAGAGAGATAGACCAAAATTTTACACTTCAGTCAAGATCAAAAGACATTAGAAAAAAAAAAAAGCAAAGAAAAATGAACCAGCTTTCTGGGATGAGTGAGTTCCTGTAATTGGGCACCCACTTTCCTAAGAGTTGAAGATAAAGGCAAAGACTGCGTTGAGGGTGAGGAGTAGGATGATATTCTCTGAAAAAGAAAAGAATCATACAAGTCCATCCAGGGCAGTCCATCCAGAAGAAAAACCTGTTGTTTTTCTTCCCTAACACGACCAAGGACTTCAGCAAGCTCTTCAATAACTGTGCTTTGTTTATTACAGGATGTTTATGCCCCTAGCCCACCTCCCAGTCCACAGCAGGAAAATTGCTGGTTCAGAGAAACATTTTATCTGGGCACTCATTTCTCTTAGGAATTCATTGCATACATTAGTACTGTCTAAATATTTTTCACTGATTTCTGATGATTTAATTCAACACGGGGATAAAGCTTAAAGAAGCTAATACATATCACGTAACAGACATTTCTGTTACAGACCAGCTGAGCATTTTGTCTTCTTTAATTTCCACAATGTGCTCAGAAGGGATTAGCTCCATTTTGTAGGTGAAGAAACCAAGGTTTTGAAGAGACTGAGTAACAGGCCCAAGATCACAAGCTAGAAGGCGGTAAGTGGCAGAGCTGGTGCGTAACACCTGGGTGGCTGAATGTGCATAAGACTCGCCTGTGTGTAAGAATCTCCTGGGCTCCCACCCCAGAGATTCTGACACTGTAGATATGACGTGGGGCCTTGGAGTCTGCATTTCACAGCTTCTCTGGTGATATTTGCCAGTGGTGGAAGCACAGCCAATACTCAAGTGTGCTGACTCCCCGAGCCTGCTCCTTCCCATTGTGGAAAGATTACTTTTCACCCGGAGGGTCTCACAGTCATTTCAGTGGGTTTCCTACGACAGATACGAAAAAACTTCCATGTAGGCATAATGCTTCTTATTGAGTTCACTATGGTTACAAAAAAAAAAAAAAAAACCCACAACATTTTGACAAAAATAACAATAGCTGTAGCTGCTCCTTATAGAGCTCTCTTAAACACAGCAAACATTCTAAGTGCTTTACCTCTATTATAGCCTCAAGCAGCCTATCAGGTACTGTTATTAATATTATACTTCTCAGATTAGAAAACTGGGGAAGAACTAAAATTTGTCTTCTGAGGCTACTGTCACTGGGAATCATTTAGGTGAAAAACGAGTAGACTTTCAGGACTTTCTGGAATGGTAAGCTTTCTTTTGGAGTAAGCTTAGTGATGCGGTGATGACTACCAGAATGGGCCACTAGACATTTGGACAGACAGTTGTTCAGAAGGTTCTTCAAGGCTGAGTTCAAGAGGAACAAAGAGGAAATAGTTCAGCAGCCTGCAGAGCACCGTCAATATGAGAACTTCTCCCTCACTTCTTTGCAAAATTTGTGAGGAGTTACGGGTCAGGTATGCCTTCGGTCTCCACCGCGAGGTTTGTATTTTTAAGGGGTGAAATAAAGCACTTACAGCTTTTCCCAAGTTTGAAAAGGCCAAGAAAGGAAAAATTCCCTTAAGCAAAATTAATGTAGTGAATCTTACTGATGTTTTCATTTTCACTGAAACTTAGATACTAATAAAATAAGTGACACCATTAAATGGGTTACCAATCTATGTCATGTGTCAGCCTCGGTAAAAGTTTCCTCTGGGTTTTCCTCTTTCTTTTTATAATATTAATTTCTTCATCCTATCCACATTCAACCGTTGGGTCTGATAGAGCATGCCTCACCCATCTTTGTAGTCCCAGAACCAAGAAAGTGTTGGTACAAAACAGGAGCTCCATGAATATTTATCGAGTTGTATTAAGCACCTGCAATATAAGCTACCCCATGATAACAATTATGCAACATACTATAGTAAAATGTGTCTTCTCAGCTCCTAGGAGCTTACAACCCACCTAGATCTCAGGCATTTTCATCAGGCAGTGTTTCAGGATGCCAGATCCTTAATTTTCAAATGAAGCTTGATTATGAGACTAAATGATTATATAAAAGACTCTGTTATGGATTCCATAATGGAATTTGGTGACCCTCTAGTTCAGAGGCTCACAAACTCTTTTTTACTAACCAAAGTCTTTTCTTCAAACAAAATTTTACGCAGAAATCCAAAATATTGCTCAGCTGAATCTGGTTGAAAAGGTATATGAAGCCGTCCTTTCGCTGGATCTCAGAGGAGCTTCATTGTCGAAGCCAGATTTCCTTGTTGTACAGCTGAGACTAGTGAGGCCAAGAGAGAGATTAAGAAATTGACTTCTCAAGGGCACACTGCTAGTTAGATACAGAGTAGAAAACAGAATCTGCATATATATTTACCTCTCTATTCTTTCTGTCAGAACTCAGGTTGGTTAGGAGAACAGTAAAATCCAAAATAGGCTCTGGCCAAGGCCCAGCGCTGCAGAGCAGGGCAAATCACCGAGCCAAATGTGGGCAAGTAAGAGTAACATCTGGGAGTAACATGGGCCATTAGCATGAAGAGGCCAAACTGATGAAGGGAAAGTGTCCAGGCCCGGAGCCTCCGCTGTGATCTGAGATGAGAGCTGGCCGGGCTTAGAGACTTCTCAAGCACTTAAGTTCGTGTGCAGGAGCTTCCTGGATAGTAATCCCAGGGAACTGCACAGTGAGTCCAACATCTAACACTACTCAGATTCTGTACTTCAGGGGTTCAAGTCCTAAAACACTTAAGTTTCTAACGTATAAGCTACAAAATGTAGGCCCAGACAGGCAGCCCTCCTTTTGTTCTTATGTGGGAATCTAATTTTGCGGTTTCTACTAAGGGATAGTAGCCTCTGCTGTCTTCTTTCTGACGTCTTTTAGCTTGTGGGCCCCTTTTGGCCTTTGCCCTGATACACTGCTTCTATTAATAACGTGCCTTCCATTTCTGCCTTTTCCCTGTCTCTTCCTACTGCTCTTATGTCAAAAGAGGGTTACTATTTAACGTTATAAAATGCTCCAAATTTATCTGTGCCTCACTGGGTAGTTTTTAGAATAAAGTTGATCTAAAAAAAAACTTATTGGCAAGTTAGGAATCCTGGCTTTTATTTTACTACTGAAAGATTGGGTACTTTCAGGTTTTCCACTTCTAATCTATTATGATCCTGTGATAAACAGATGCTGAAGAAACAGTTCCTGATAAAGAAATATTTGTTAAATGATAGTTATATTCAGGAAAAGTCCAAGACTACTCCAAAATCACTGAAGGCTTTTCTTGCTGGAATTGATTGAGTTGTCCTTTCAAATTGGGGTTAAGGCCACTAGCATGGCAATTTCAGAGAAAGAACATCTGTTTGCAATATACCTGGCTGGTGGATGTATTCTGGAATTTAATTTCTATAGCTGCCAATCTTTTGACCTTTAAAACACAAACATTGATCCTGGCAGGAAAAAAAGGAGGGTTTGTGGTTCAGCTTCTGCAATCCCCTGAAATGGGCCACTGATTAGGGGACCTGATACATGGTATATATTATACATTGAAGATTATAAAACACAATCAGAGCATCCAGAGGGACAGAGACCTCCCCCCCCCCAATGAAATTCTATAAGGCTCTAGTATCTTTATATACAAAATGTATTTCCCATGTGCACCCAACATTGATTCCTTTTTTTTCATTCTTCCTTGTTGGCTAATGTGACAAAGCCATATTCTTTCATAACATGTACTACCCCCTGCATGCATATATATAGCATTTCAACTTCTTTGCCTCTGCAAATAATTGGCTGATTTTTTTTTTCTTAAGTACTCAAACTAGCAGAGTGTGGTATGAAGTACACCTATCCAAATTAGCCTACTGCAAATACAAACAGAGAGGTTCTAAATATTGCATTTGATCATTTTCTCTGTAATTTGCTGTTCATACGGATGCTTTGCATATGTTGATTAAATATGCACTTTCCACTGCCTGGGGAGCCAGAGCCCCTCACAGCAGACCAGTGTAATCTGGTCCCAGGAGACTGCAGCACTCCAGAGGGGCACTGTCACACGGACTACCTGCTTCAGCTTGTCTTAGCAACAATGATCGCCATATGTGAAGCTGCAGGAAAACAGATGCTGTTTTTCCATTTGTGAAATCAAGTTGTTGGAAAGTAGTCAGGTTTCCAATGTATGAAAGCTCATCTAATCAACCTACGGAGACAGAGACAGTGTGAGCTTTCTCAGAAATATTTGACAACATTCCCTAGTATTGGTGACTAGAAGCATATATGAAATCATAGTTCCAAAGTGATAATCCTTTTCCCATACTTGTGTTGATAATATCTGTTTTGATGGCTGCAAATGAAGTCCCTAATTTTCTTAAACAGAAGGAATTTGAAACCCAGTTTTCAACTGTAAAAAGGGTTTCAAGGCATGATCTCTAGGTATACAGTAAATTAACTGTAGCATCTTATTTTATCATATTAGTCATAAGTATCAAGGCTTATTCCCCCCCCCCCATGACCAGGAACAGGAATATAAGAGATTCACAAATGAAAACAATTCACTCTTTACCAATTCAAAACTAAAATTGATCCATCCTACCTCACTCTTGCCATGTATTGCAAGAAGTCATGTTACTTGCCATTTGTGTAGCAAAATAGTTACTTGGAAAGCTCCTATTTATTCATAAAATGTGACCTGATTCTCAGAGTCAGTGCCCACAGCAAAGTATAGTTTGAAATCTAATTAACTAGATTACATACCATACCATGTCAGGAAGAAAAGGAATGATATTTGTCAATCACAAAATGTTAGAGCAATATAGTCACTTATAAACCAGATCAACTATGGATATTATTTGATCTGTAATTATCATTATTTTAATTTATAGGAGGAAATACAGACAAAACCTGAATATAAGCCATATTAAGTTTACAATCAAGGAACCTGCCTTCTACTCCTATTTTCACCATTACTAACTGATTTTATTGTAGCCCGACTTTTAATTTTTCTACAAAATATAAGCAGTAATGCATCAAAAAATTGTCATAAGAAATACAACAAGCTTTAAGAACTAAAAAATCTGTAGAAACTGAAAGTATTAATAACCTTTGTTCTTCACTTATGAGCGTGTCCTGGTGTCCGAGTACAGGAAATTCAACTTTCTGGAATGTTACCCCTCTGAGATGACTAAGAAACCTACTGAAAGATGACTGCATAATAGTAAAACTAATGCAGACACAAAAATTGCTATTTGTTCAGAAGATGAAGATGTTACACCATTTAGAGTAGTGTCATTTAGTTAGCATTTGAGCTGGTATTTGAAACGAGGAGATTCAACAAGATGGGGGTGTTTCTGCAGGAAAGAAACAGGACACATAGGACAAGCACAATGGTGAGAGAGCACAAGGCATTTGTAGAGGTGAGGAATTTTAGGTTAATTTGGCCTTTTGGTGAAGGAGAATCAGAGAGAAAGACAGGTAAGTTAAGACCAGATCACGAAGGTCCTGAGTTATGGTCTAAGGAGCACAGGTGTGACTCTGAGCAGTGGAAAAATCGAAGATGGCTTTTGGCAGCTAAGAATCGAGGTCAGGGCTGTGCTTCTACATACATCAACTTGGGACTTCAGTGCGTGGCGCACATTCAGCCTACGACGGACGAGCATTGTGCTTGCATATTACAGAGGGGAATGCGCTCTGATAAAGAATGCTGCAGTCCAGGAGGAAAGACCAGAAATATGAAACAGTTATAAATAAGTGCCAGGATATAATTAAGCACTAAATTGTGTGGTAACAACGATTGTCATTGAACTTTATAGTCTACAAATCACTTTTACAGTATTAATCTCAGCCTCTCAATAAATACTGAATGAACAATCAACTCTTTGAGGTAAATAGGAAATTTAAGGAATCCGAGGGAATCCAAGTGATATAGGTATTATGTGTTGATCTGGGACTCAGAACCAGATCTCATGGCACATTCTGCTTTTTGTGGAAGGATATGCAGGATTTAAAAGGAAAGAACATTATCTTCGACTTGTTCTGTCTTTGGGTTCACTAAGTACTATTGATAGAAAACAAGAAAAAAGATAGATTATACTAGAGTAGTTGGTAATAGTTAAATACTGTTAAATATGTTAAATAGTTAAATATGAACAAAGCATTCATGAAGTGGATATTTAGTGACCAGAGAGTGTGACTACTAATGGATGTAGCAAGAGTCTCTTTCATCAAGGATTTTGGGCTCATAAAGGAGACCATCCTCCAGCCCACCAGGCAATGCTGACACACACACAAGAGCTTTTGAATAAATTGACTTTCTGCTTTAATGGGCTAAAACTGATTTTTTCTACTAAGATTTCTGACTGATGTATACAGTAATTTGATGGAAACAGTAAATACCAGTAAATGGATGTTATGAAGCCCTGCAAAGTTTCTGTAGCTAATCAAATATTGGCCCGAAGTTCTGATGAGGATTCACATCAGAGTCCTGGCTCATTACATATCATATATCTGGGAACATGTCACTTAACCTCAATGAGCATATATTGTATATATAAAATTATAGTTGCAACTTCTAGCCCATCTACCTTTATCAAACAAGTAAGTGCATGCAAAATTACTCTGTCAAATGTAAAGTGGGTTATGCTATAAAAGTGTGAAAGGTATAAGTTGCTCAGAGTATGATGAGTGTTTTGATTTCATATCATACCAATTGGTGAGAAACTAATAAATACATTATTTTGGATATTCTAAGAGAAAAGGTTAATTTATTCCAGATTCATATATTCTGTTTATCCTCTTCTGTATTCTCAGGACACAATGGCTCAATGCTTTTCCAGCTACGGGAGGAAATTCTCTCTTTATCTCTCAAGGAGGCTAAAGAGCCCGCAGAACACTCCCCAGTCATTCTGCTGTGTGATGGGTAAACTGAGGGAGATTCTCCTGGGAGCTTGAAACTCAGTGTGGAAGAACATCAGAGGCTGGAAAACACTGTGTGGGGAACAAGCAGCAGAAAAACTGCAACTCGGCCACAGCAGCCTTTGCCATTGTTTCCAGGGTGTTCAAGATGCACTTGTGTGGCAGGCAAGTTCATGACCACCCCACTCAGGTCGTGAAGGGGGGATGCTTGCCTCCCTCTAGGAAAGCCTCACAGTCTGTCTTCCCCGCTCCTCATTACAGCCTCCTTCACTTTTGACAGAGGCCTGGGATCATTATAATGGAAACCACATGCCAAAGATGTTTGTGGCATAGAGGGTCCAAGTTACTCCATAGACAAGTGACGCTTACGACGGCTTTTGGCCACACCGAGGAACTTGGAAACTAGGCGTTCAAGGTGATTGGCACCAGTTGCAAATTGTGCAAACACCTGGGCTATGATATGATAGAAGGATGTTTTACTGAGAGGAATAAAAAGACTACAAACATTTTGTAACTGTAACTGGCAAATGGCAATTACCTCAAGTCTCAATCCTGCTTGCAGGGGTAGATAACTGAACGTCAATTTTATGACCTATTCCTTCAAAAGCCCTTATATATTTTAGCTCTGTTTATTTCAACAAATATTAAATGGCTACATCGAGCATGAAGTAGGACCTGGTAACACGAAGAAGAACCTTGTCCTCCTGGGATGTACCATCTGGCAGATTATCCTCTGTTGGTGAGAAAATTCCATCGAGTTGATCTGGCCTCTCGCTTCCACCAGAGTCGTAGAGAACAATACTTCCACTGACACAATTATTTCATGCCATTGTCTCTACTCTTAAACGGCTGCTTTTGTTTGTTCAATGTGGAAGGCAGCATATATTATAGCAATGAGCAGGTGCATACATAAAAACCCCTGCAGGGATTTCTCAAATAGTCACATTGCATTTTAGGAGTTTCAAGCAGTTAACAAAGGTTGAAGCTTTCTCATCACCTTTATGCCACTGTGGCATTGCTGTATTTCATACGTGCTGTCCAACCAGAGGGTTGCTTCGCATGAGAAGGCTTGCTTATTTGCTGTATCTCTAAATATTTGGCTTTTTTGTTGCTTTATGTAGTAGTAGAATGACCTTGAGTAAATGTATTCTGTATTTGCTTAGTTTGTCCAAGAGGAAGGGGAGCCAGTCCATTAGCAAATCCCACCAGTTCCACCTGACTCTGACCACTTTCATTTCCACCATCCTCACTACCACATCCTGAGCCACCACAATGTCTTTCCTAGAAAACCACAGTAGTCTCTGACATTTTTCCTGTTCTCTGTCTTCCTTGTTACAATCTCTTCTCCACATAGTAGCCAGAGTGATGTTTATCAAACGCAAACCAGATCCTGTCACTTCCCTGCCTCCAGTTCCCCATCGACATCCTGTCCCAGACTCAGATTGAAACCTAAAGGAGCACATGAGTTCTAAGAGGGTTGGCGGTAGGATGTGAGGTGAGGAAGTCGATCTGGAGCCAACTTCGGGAAGTCCTGATGTCATCACTCTCAAGCCCTCTGATGACCTGGCTGCTACTTCAGTTACCAAAGTCAGCTCCCGTGCAGGAATTTTGAGCCTACTGCTCCCTCCTCCTGGAACTCACTTCCCCCCTAATTCTCAGGCTTTGCTTCTTCCCTTCATTCCAATCTTCTCTAATGTCACGTCCTGGAGAGATCTTTTCTCACCCTTTACCTAAATATCACCTTCCCTCTGCCACCACCCTTTATCCTCTTATTCTATGGTATTGCTTCCTAGAACTTAAAACTGCCTGGAATTACAGAGTCTGCTTATTCCTGTTTCCTCCACTAGAATGGAAGCTCCATGACAGCAGGGATATTGTCTTGTTCACTGTTGCCTAGAAGAGGGACTGGCACAAAGAATGTGCCCCATGAATATCTATTAAATGAATGAATCGTCGTATTGTGTCCTCACTAAAAATTATGAGATACTCTTAACCTCAGTTAGCAGAAAAGGAACATAAGGTTTACAAAGGGTTAATTTATTTGCAATTCAATATGGAACAGATCCAAAGTACAAATTCAAGGCCTCCCGATGTCAAAGGCCTTGCTCATTCCTCCATAGTTCTTTTCATGTACACTCTTTGAGCTAGTTCTTTGAATAAATATAATAGTTTGGGCATTTGTTCAACAAATATTTATTGAAGAATAAATTTTAAATGGATTTGAGAAAAACTATCTCTATCAAATTTAATTTTATCATTTAAAATCTAAAGCAAAGAAATCATTTTTACAAACCATCAGCATCTTTCACGGGATTTCTTCAGGAGCCTGGGAAGCCCAGCTCTCTCCTGAACCACACACCCCTCGGTCTGTACCAGCCCCACCATCCTCTGCCCTGCGCTCCTGCCCTAACCACACTCTCGAATCATAATTGGAAGTCAGTATTTTTAAGATAAAAACTGTACCTGGCAAATAAAGAAACATATTTGTTCTAAGTTTAATTAAGTAAGTCTGGGCAGCCTTTTTGCAATATGGAGATTAACTGTCAAATTTATGTTAATATGATCTCAGAGAATGAAGCTGCTATAAAAAGTTTCTTCCCTCACCCCTCTCTTAAGCTCCTCATGTTGCCTTGTTGAAGTTTCCTTAAATTGGTAGTATCTTATGAAACTATCAGCAGGTCACTTCTGCAAGAGCAAAGTAGTTAAAAATGCCTAACAAATTTCAAATGTTAGTTTTAAAGGCATTAAGACAAATAAGCTGAAATCGTATCTATTATATGGAGAAAGAACCGTCACAATGGTTGAGTTTTCAGCATCTCGTTGGAATCATTCAATGCCAAGCTCTCCTTTATCTGATTAACACGGGATTATAAAGATCTTCTGAGCACTCTCAGTAGAATACAAAGAGCCTTTCATTTCTTTGAATAGCCCCCCCTTTTCTGTGTGTGTGAAAAAGATGTGCCACCCAATTTTTTTATTTTGTGATTTAAGAAAAAAATGCTAACAGTTTGAATCATGAGTCCTGTTGTGGGGACTGAGTTAATTAAAAACCTGATGTATACATACAGCTGATCCTACTCACCCTAATGAAGAACATTAATTCTGGAGCATGTGTGGCTGTAGTCACATTGCTACAAATTACTGGACTCTTTCCTTTATCTGTTTCCAAGAAAGTCTCCCCCTGTTAGTTAGGAAAAAAGAAAAATATGACGCCTTAGTTCTAGGCAGCATAAATTACACGCATCAATCAGAGGAAGCTTAAATTAAAATACACATTTGGCAAACAAATATGAATATGTTGATCTCATCTGTGAATCATAATGATTTAGTGGCTGTGTTGACCCCCTACTGTTCAACATGAAGGTCACCGTGAGCGGAGTCTTTCTCACGGAGAAATGCTTTCGTGTCTTTTCCGGATGCAATTTTATATATGCCCTAATCTTCTATCTAACTAGTGATCCCTATGTAGAGACACCGATTTATTTTATAAAAAAAATACAGGCTCATTTTTATTTATGTAATCCAAAACAGATAGTTAAATTAAAATGTGGAGGAAACAAATACCAGTGGTTTTCTTGTTCCTGAACTGAGGATTCTCCAATGTGTTCATGATATTTTCTAATCTAGCAGAACACTCTTTGTAAAATGGAACGCTACACCTTTTTGATATTGAGAGATCATAAATCAGTCTATTCTTATTGCTAACTGTATGTATTTTTAGGCAAGGGATAACACTTGAGGGTGCCCATTACATAGTAAACCTTGAGTAGAGATGATCTTGGGTCTCAGGTTGCCATTCCTTGAAAATAACAGTAGACAAAGCAGGTAGATTGAGTAAGGCAGTGATCTCCCTGGACCAAAGCATGTTTTATGTTATGACATTTATTTTGAATATTCACGTTGTATTTTCTTGCTAAGATTTCATTCTCAGGACTACAAACCAGTATAATGATCCTGTCTGTATTAATAGGAAAGTATGCAATGCATTGCTTTAATAGTTAGGTTACAATTCAATACCAAGAATCCTCACAGCAAAATGGAAGAAAGCAAATAAAAAATTAAGATAAAACTGTGTGACAACTTGCCCACTTAAGAGTGCAAAAAAAACCCCAAAAAACCAAAATCACCTGAGGAACTTGTTAAATTATGGATTCCCAGGCCTCATTCCCCCAAATTCTAATTCAGTGTTTCTGGAATGAGGCATGAATCTGCATTTCTCATGAGTTTTCCAGACATTTCTTATTAAATGTTACTGAGAACAAACTTTGAGAAAAACTGTTGAAAAGATGGATGGGTGAAAAGAAGACCAAATGGTACACAACTTGCTGGGTTTTAGCAGTTTAACAAAGGATGGTATCAAGAGAGAAAATCCAGAGTTGGGATAAGTCATTTGTGCACAAATGTTCATTTAGACAGCAGAAAGAAGGATTCAAAAGGGATATATTATAACAGTTGTTTTATATTGATTTTTTTTCTTTTGGGGGCATGGACAGGGTAAGAGTTATCAGAGAAGGAAGCACCCAGAATTAGGCACCTTTTGGCTGCAACAGCCAAACATCCCAGATTTTTTAGCAAATTCTAATTCAAAATATTCAGCCCCATTATCCCCATATACCATGTGCACCAATTTTTGACTTAAAAGATATGGTCACTGTGTTTCTTGGGTGAATGCTCAGACAGACTATGGTTATCCATTCTAGGGTACCAATAAATGAGCATGAAAACTTCTAGAAGGACAAAATCCACTGAGGCAGGGAGAAAGAATGATCATCATGTTTTGCTATGTGGCAGGGTGGGGGGTGAAGGAGCAACTATTTTGTCTATTTCTTATATGAGGCAGTTGAGAAACACTAAAGTCTTCAGAGAAGTAAAATGATATGACAGAAAGGATGTTTGAGAAATATTGTGTCTGAGGGAGGAAAAACAGACTAAGTCAGTTTTGCAGAGATCCATGTTGATTGTGAAGATGGCCAAGATGAATGGGTTGGTTGTGCCGCAGTCTGTTCATTTGGCTCAGATAGGCACTGCCAAGAGTAACTTGGGTATAATTTTACTCTGTGCTAATTAGAGTTGGTCAAATGATCCTCTGATGAATTTCCTCCCCTAGACAGAATTTGAGAGAATATACAACAACAAAGTAATTATCAGGGGTGCCAATTATCCATAGGGGCACCTACACTGGATCCAGGCATGTAGAACCTGGTCTTAACTTCTTAGAAATTTTCCTCCCCAACGAATGCAACCCCATTAAAAGTCCTCTTTTAGTGGGCACACAACCAATAGTGCATATGCTGATAGCATTTTCACATACAAATCTGATAGTTAGGCACGCCATTACCCAATTTACACATGCAAATGCAGTAATTGTGTGTACTGGGTGCTCGGGGAAACCTGGCACACACCCAAAATGGAGGCCTTTTCAAAGCGTGGCCAACCCACCAAATTCCTCTTCCACAGCAACTCATGGTCCTGTCTTAGCTCTGCCTCTGTCATACAAAGTCCTGTGGGATTCTGGACGGAAGGGCATGTGCTTTGTGGACTTCGCTGAATAACTGGAACTTTTCCTCTCTATTTGATTTGGACATGTTTTAAGTTCTCCTGTTCTTCAATTAATTGATAAGACTTTCTCTCCTTTGTAGTAACTCACCATGTCATTTCTCTGCTTTTAAAAAAAATCAACTCTAATTAGAAAGTACAAATTCTTTCATTATACCTTATTCTCATCTAGAACTTAAAATGAGAAAGATTATGAATTGGTGTAATAACTGATTTGCACTTTTAAAAGAACGGAGATTACTGTTTACAGCTATGTGCACATGAATTTACCCCAAGATGTATTTGATTATTCTAATTTACTGAGTTGCTGCAGAAGCAGCCATTAACTGTTTCCTGTTTCTTTGTTAATATATCTCAAATATTCTCGGGCCACTTGATTATTCAGGCAGTACAATGCAGGCAAGGTAATTTAAGAAATATAAATAAGATTGAGTATATTTACTATGCTAGTATTTTTGAGACAGACAAAGTCTAATAAGAGTCTGACATTGACCATGGAAAGATTTTTAGAATAGCTGATGTTAGCAGAAAAATCACAATAGAGGAAATTTTACCAAAAATAGAAAAAGGAGGGATACTTTGAGAGAAAAAAAATTGTAATTGGAAATTATTAATATAACCCTTATTCATTCAGAAAATATTTATTATGTGCTTACTATGTTCCATATACTGTCTTCAGGTATCCTTTTATCTCCTTGTTCTTGTCTCAACTCTCTGAACATTCTCTTTCATCTCTGTCTACCCCCCTTAACTGATGGGATTCTCCAGAATTCCACATTTCATCAACTTACCCACTTTGCCTTCACTTCATGAGAAGCCTCACCTTCATTTCTGGCCGCCCTCTCTCTTTCTCCAGATTAGACTTCTGTTTCAAAGTTCGAATCTGTATTTCCAGAAGTCTTTTGATACTCCCAGCGAAAGCCCCCACATGCACAGCAGTCCAAATGGGTCCCAACCGGGATGTATCATCTTCCTCTTTGAATCTTCATCTCCTTCAGAATTTCTGAACACTCCCCCATCCCTCATGCTAGAGTCATTATTGAGTCCTTTTTCTACCTTCAGTCTGTGTATCCTGTACACAGGATATACTGCAATTCAAAAATGTTTCATTGTGAATCTGTCCACTCAGTTTGCTTCCCACCGCCTGCCTAAGCTCAAGCTACTGTGATTTCTCTCCTGGACACTTGCAATAGTTTTGCAATTGCCATCCGGCTCTTCCCCAGGCTACTCTATTTCCTCACTTTTTCACCAGGGTATCTTCCAAAAGTATGTTCTGATTCTATATCTGCCTTACTTAAGTGTCTTTAATGGTTTCCTGTTGTATACATGCTACAGTCCAAACTTCAGTGTTTTCTGTTCCAGGCCCAGTTTTGCTTGACTATTTGGTATCACTGAAAAACCCATCAACTTTCATACTGCAATGTCACTGCTCATGTCATTCCCTTCTATTCATATGCTCCTCCCTCTTTATTAGTGCTACCCTTCATTCTGTTGCTTTTTCTCTTGGTTTTTCAAAGTTTACCTCAAATGTCTTTTCATTTTAGAAACTGTCATAAGACCCTCTCCAGCAACAGAACAAACTGTGATTTCTTCTCTATAATGATACTGCTTTTTAATGTATCAATTAGCACCATTTTATATAACAAATGTTAACCCAATCACCCTTCATTAGGTCCTACCTCCCAACACTGCCACATTGAGGATCAAGTAGCCAACACATGAATTTTGGGGTAACACCTTAAACCATAGAAGCAACTGAAATGGGGAAGGTCTTGTGAGACTGAGTCCTTAACCTGTGGAATCTGACACTATCTCCAGGCAGGTAGTATCAGAATTGAGTTTAATTGTAGGATGCCTAGCTGGTGTCCAAGAATTGCTTGGTGTGGGAAAACCCCACACGTTTGGCCCCAGTTGTGTTCTGTATTGAGTGTTGAACATGAAGTAGGAAAAATTGGTTAGTTGGTTTTTCCTATTATACAACTGGATCATATACTTCTTTAATTAGAACTGTATGTTATTGATCTACTGTCAATGCTTTCTAGCCAAAGATCAAGAACATATTTGTAGGTAAAATCAGGGTTTTTGCAAGAATGAATGCACATCATGGGGGAACTCAGGGCATGTTAGGGTGCTAGAAAGAACTAATTATATATAGTATTTTGGTCTAGTTTTAAATATCTGAAAGTATCAAACAATTAGAATGAATAAACAGGATAAATTATGGTGTAGCAAGCAGATAAGTTAGGATTAATTTTCATTTCTGATGTGGTACCTTTTGCTGATAGGATTGTAGTGTCCCCAACAGGAGGCTTTAGTTGATTGACATGGAATCTAGTTCCAATTTTTATAATACTGAAAGTTTGGGATTAAATGATATAAAGGAAACTGAACTATCAGAAGGCACCCATAACAGAGGATCTACTTTCTAAAGTGTTTAATAATTAATTAATAGTTAATAAATTTTGTTATCAATAAGCCAAATTCAGAGCAGTATCTATTAATTTAGAAAAACATGCCAGAGAGTTTTGTCTTTGATCTAAGTAAGTGGCAAAAGGCCATAAGAAGTTAAAAGTAACAGGATGAAGATAAGGAAGACATTAATGATAACTTTTTCATTAAATAATAGAGGATATTAAAGTATAATAATGGGAAATATTAGTGGTAGAGCAGAGGAAAATAAAAAGAGTGCTGCAGAAGCAGAAAATCAACCTTGTGCCATTGCCATGCACGGAAGCTCTCTACTCTTGCACTTAGCTTCCAAAGTTTTAGATGGGAGCTGTCTACTCATGTAGTTATCACTTAAAAGTAATTCCTAAAAATACTCATCTTTAAGGTCCCTTGGGATTCCAATGGTCAGGAGGAAGTATCTTTAAGTTGGTAATAGTTGCTAACAATTCCTGGTAATTTCTTTTTCATCAAAGCTCAAAAGAAGTGTTGCTCTGGTGCCTTTTTCAGAAAATCAAATCTCTAAGTTTCAGGTTGTGAAGAAACGGCTTAGGTGGATGTTTTAGAAATAGAGCTCATATCTGTTGGTGACAAAGCCTGAGATATCATACGAATCCATTGCATTGGTTAATCATATCAGCTTGAAATAAGGTAGAATCAAGAGAGAAAGTGCAGTTGACCCTTGAGCAACACAAGAGAGGAGTGCTAACCCACTGTGCAGTCAAAAATCTGTGTACAACATTTGACTCCCAAAAACATAACTAGTAATAGCCTATTGTTGATCAGAAGCCTTACTGATAATGTGAACAATTAATACATATTTTGTATATGTATTATATACTGTATTCTTACAATAAAGTAAGCTAGAGAAAAGAAAATGTTATTAAGAAAATCACAAGGAAGAGAAAATGTATTTACTAATCATTAAGTGGAAGTGGATCATTGTAAAGGTCTTCATCTTGATTGTCTTCACATCATACTCAGAAGGAGGAGGAAGAGGAGGGGTTGGTCCTATCTCAGGGGCCACAAAGATGGAAGCAATGGAGGAAGTGGAAGGGGAGGCAGGCACACCAGGTGTAACTTTATAGAGGCATCCCATAATTTCAGTCTAATTTTTGCTTTTTCATTTCTCTAAAGATATTTCTATATGGTGCCAATCCTCATTCTACCATTTGTTTTAGTTTCAGTGCCTGTATTATAGAATGCTTCATGTAGCAAAAAAAAAGTCAAAAGCAGTCTTGAAATCAGAATATTTCTGCCAGATTGTCTAATATCAGCTTGTTTTCTGGCACTGCTTCTTCTGTATTCTTCTTCCTCATCGTCTGTCACTGGTTCGGAAGCACTCATCTCCATCCGGTTGTCTTCTGTTAATTCCTTGTCTATCAGCTCTTGAATTTCTCCAAGATCCATACTTGAAATTCTTCACTGCCCCTCCTTTTGCCATGTGCACAATCTCTTTTGTGATTTTCTTGACTGGCTTTGTTGTAAATACTGTGAAATCATACACAATACCTGGACACAGTTTTCTGCAGCGGGAATTTACTGTTTCAGGCTTTATGGCTTTTATGGCTTTTTCTATAACAATGATGGCTCTTCAATGGTGTGATTCTTCCAGACTCTCGTGATGTTCTCTCTATCAGGGTTTTCTTCTATAGCGTTGACGATCCTTCCCATAGAGCACAGTTTAATGAGCCTTAAAGGTCCTTAGGACCCCTGATCTAGAAGCTGAATTAGAGATGGTGTGTTTGGGGGCAAGTAGACCCCTCTGACACCTTTGGTTTTAAATTAATAGGGTTCTGGGTTGCCAGGGGTATTGTCCCATATTAAAAGAACTTTAAAAAGCAATCCCTTGCTAGCAGGAATTACCTGACTTCAGGGACAAAGCATTGATGAAACCAATCCAGGGCTAGTGGTCTTGTTATCCAGGCCTTCTTGTTGTATAACCAAATGACTGGCAGCTGGTGTTTATTCCATCCTTCCAAGGCTTGGGGGTTAGCAGCTTTATAGACAAAGGTGGTCCTGATCATAAACCCAATTGCATTTGCACAAAACAGTAGAGTTAGCCTATTCCTTCCTGCCTGAAATCTGAGTGCTCACTTCTCCTCCTTACTAATAAATGTCCTTGTGGCATTTTTTTTCCATAATAGAGCACTTTCTCCTGCATTAAAATCTTGTTCATGCAGATATTCCTTCTCTTTAATGATAAAGCCATCTGGAAACTCATTTACTGCCTCTTGGTCAGTAGAAGCTGCTTCTCCTATTACCTTGGCATTTTTTAAATGAAACTTCATTCTAAAATGATCAAACCATCTTTTACTGGCATTAAATTCTCCAGCTTTCAAACCTTCCATCCATTTGCTTTAAGTTGTCATATAATACTTTGCTTTTTTTCAAATCATATTACAGTCTATAGGCATGCTGTTCTTGTAGCAATTCTGCACCCATGTAAAAGCTTCATGTTCAGCATGAGATACAAAGTATTTCAAAAAAGAGTACAAGGTTTTTGTTGCTCATTTTGCAGGTGTAACTGCAGCGATGGCTTCATGAATTTCCTTTTCTTTTTTACGATGGTCCTTACTCTGGATTCAACTATCTTGAAATGGTTGGCAACCACAGCTGCAGACCTCTACCTAAGGTACCTATCAAGCAGTTCAACTTTTTCTTGTAATGTCATGGCTTTGCTTCATAGGAGCACTTCTAGCATCACTAGTGGAACTTCCTATGGATCTCATAGTGTTATTCAAGGTTATTGCAGTAAACATGATGCAAAATACACAAGAACCTGTAGAGATCATTTTTTACTGCAATAAGCAATTTACTGGAAAGAGAAACTGCTCGTTTGGAGATGATTAGTGTCACAGGGCGTTTTGTGAGAATACTTGCAACACTTGAGCTCACCACAAAAACAACCAAAGGTGGCTATAAAATTATTAAAGCAGTATAGTATCACTATAGTTAATTTTAAGCAGTTCTAATTTAATACGGCATCTTTACTTTTTTTACATTTCTCTCAATTACAAATGGCACCATGCATGGTCCCTGTTTTTGTGCATGAAGTTGTGATTAATTTAAACCTTTTATAACAGACTTGTGTATATTTTAGGATAGTAAATGATAAAATAGACTAGTAACAACATATATTTTATGTGTTCATGATATACCTAGCTTTTTCTTAATTTTTTTCAATATGTCTAGGCTATGCGGTTCATCCGTGAGTTCTTACGAACCATCACAAATCTTCAAAAAAATTTTTCAATGTATTTATTGAAAAAAAAATCCTTATATAGGTGGACCCATGGGAATCAAACCCATGTTTTTCAAGGGTCAACTATAACAGCTATATAGCTATACTTAAAAGCATGAGGTAGCCTGTCATTAACTCAAGAGATACCTTGTAGGTCCTAGAAAAGATTGATCTTTACACCATCAAGGCCAATGACAGGACTTTGGGCCTTAGACGTTTAGTATATTTATACAAGCATATCAAGTAACAACTTTTAAAATAAAAAATCTGAAAAAAATCCATTATCTTGTATATATATATTTGTATATTTCAGTAACCCTTGTACCTAGTTTTATTAACCATTTATATCAATTATTATCATTAATCAAAGTAATCATTTTTCCTCTCTAGGAAAAAAGAAAACCAAATGACAGAAAATCATTAAGTTATTTAGCCATTTCTTACATGAGCACTTGAGGAGACAAAAATAAACATATTTAACATCACCAAAAAATCATTGCATATTTTGTTAATCTATTACCATTTTAAGAAATATAAGTAAGTTAAAATTAGGTTCAACTAACCAGCATTTGTATGTGTTTCTTATTTAGAAATTGTGCAGGCTTCCAAAGATTATTTATTAATTAACTTAATCATTTGTATAAGGTCTTAAATTTAGTTAAGTATCTGGAAGTGGTAGAATTCAGTTAAGACATTAAATATGATTTGTAGCACTGTAAGAATTTCATAAAGGTAAACCTTTAAAAAGTTATTCATTATTATCATTCCATTTAGTTGAATACAATTTTTATACATATAATTTTTAATTTTAAATAAATTATGGAAACAGTGGCACCTTACTTAACTGAAAAACTAATCTAGGATATTGAGGAAAGATAAATCATGAGAAATTTACTGTACTGACACTATTCTTACTTAGTAAAGTAATTTTTAAAGTCTTTGAATCATTTTAAAGCACATCTTTTACCTTAGAACTAAGCTTTGTCTTGTTATCTTGTAACTGTAGCAACAAAGGCTACTATGTAAATGTACCTTTCAGTGTCAGAGAAACACTGCTTGGTAACTTATTTTTACTTTCTTTGGACCCTTTAGATTATTTTTTAGAACTAAATATTCTTGAGTGGGCACTTAACTAAAAAAATTTTTTATCAGTTAACCTTGAATGTTTCTTAAGGGAGGAGAAAAAAAGAAAAGAGAAAAACAGATGAGAGAGACTCAGCTGCATACAAATATGAAATAATTGCTGTAAAAAGTAATTACATGACATCAGTTTCTAGTCCTCAAAAATCAACAACAAAAGTCCTAAAACTAATAAGAGATTATAGCAAGGTTGCAGGATAGAAGATTAATATACAAAAGTAATTATTCCATCTGAGAGAAAAGGGAAAAAAGTTTAAATATACAAAAAACAGTCTGATATAAAAGAAAGTGGCATTACAGGTGATTTAGACATGCCTTGGGCTTGTGACAATTTTATCAATGCTTACAATTAAAAAGCCAGCATTTCCTAATCCCCAAAGTAAAAAAGAAACACAAAAGCAAAAAAAAAAAAGAAAAAAAAAGAAAACTCAACAAAAACACAGAGGAGGACATGTCTCCTTTGTTAAATGAAGTAATCTCTCATTTAGACAAAGAAGGCAATCTCCTCGTAAGGACTATTTCCCTTTTTCTTCTAAACTTAATATTTGTTGTATGTCAAAAACTCCTCAAAGTGGCCACTGATATTTCAAATTGTCCCTGGTATCATTGTGCTTTTTAGAGAAATAAGCATATCAGTTAGCATTATAATGGGAAAATGTGGAGGAGGCAGGTGTCTGACCTGGAAGAGGTAGGATTTTAGATTGAGAAGAACCCATCATAAGGCCAATCAGCACCAAGGTTAAAGTTATAATTGCTAAAGAAGCAGCAGGTACATATTTTAGCCATGATAAGCAAAGGTTGATCATTTTGGGGGTTTGAAATGTTTTCGTGTTTTGTGTGTTCAGACACGTCTATGTGTTCTTATTTTTTTGCCTTGATATATTATGGTCATAAAGTAGCTTTATTTGAAATTAGTATCCTGTGAAACTTATGTTTAACTGGAGAGCACCAAAACCTATGAATGCCTATGAATCCCAGGCCAGCTCCTAGCAACACCAGAACACAACCACAGCACAGGCCAGGGTGGGAGACAGGTGAACTATTAGAGTAATAGGGTTTATACACATTCATAACTGGCTTCCCAGGGAAGACAGACACCAAAATGGAAGGGAAAGAATGGTATGCAAATGAAATTATTAGTAGATAAACCTAACTCAGGTGACACCTAGATCGCTTCTCACTTTGGCGTGGCTCAGAATTTTAAGAGTCAAAATCTTTTGTCTTAGTCTGTTCAGGCTGCTATAACAAAGTACCATAAACTGGGTAGCTTATAAATAACAGAAATTTATTTCTCAAAGTTCCAGAGGCATGGAAGTCCAAGATGAAGGCGCTGGCAGATTCAGTGTCTGGTGAGGGCCTGATTTCTGGCTCGTACATGGAGCCTTCTCTCTGTGCCCTCACATGGTGGAAGGGGTCAGGGGCCTCTTTTAAAAGGGCACGAATCCCAACGATGAGGGCTCCACCCTCATCACCTAATCACCTCCCAGAAGCCTCCTCTCCTAATACCATCACTTTAGATGCTAGGATTCAGCATATAAATTTTAGGGGAAACAAACATTCAGCCCATAGCATCCTGGTTAAATCACCTGGCCAAATTTCTCTTTGTGGATTATAAGAACTGTGAAATTGACTGTGCCTCCTTTTACAATTCGACCTTCAGAAAGGTCAGCTAGATATTTTCCTCCTGGTATGTACCTCCTTTAGTAATTTATATTTACCTCTTCATTTTGCCATTTATTTTTTTGCCATTTTATTGTATGTTTCCCTTGAAATCTTCTATGGAACGAAGTGCCCTTAAAAATTGACCAACTAATTGATACTTTTGGAAAAATTGCCTCCTCTTCATGTATGTAAGGCATTATATAAGGTAATTGATAATATGGACATGGTGAGCAAAGATGTAACCATTTAAACATGGGATTGGACTCTAATGACTGGAAAACTCTCTTTGAGTCACTAAACTCTAAACCCGACCCTAGAATTAGTAGCAATTCTGAAATATCTGGAAAATGTTCCTTAGAAAGAAGTTTGAAGAACTCGAACTGCATACACACGTGTGAAATGCTTGTTGCTGATGTATGTTAAATACTTTGCTTGGCATTTGAGATGGCAGGGTTTCAAAAATAGGAGATAGAAATCCCTCCCTCAAGAGGTTTTCAATCCAACTGGGAAAACACACACACACATACACACACACACACACCCCTCATTAAGTTGTTTCAGGATTGTGATTTGAAGTTGACTTTCTTTTCGCTAGACTGTGCTGCAAATCACATAACTCTGCTTCTCTCAAACAAGACACAAGTCTTTCTCAATGTTATTGTAATGGCTGGTATATAGTGGGGTGGTCATCAAATCGCTGGGGTTTGATCTGGTGCAGCAGACATCAACTGAACCGACAGCTAAGTTATGAAATACTAAAGTTATGTTCTTCTTTCTGTTTAAATGTATTTACTAGACATTATACACATTTTCCAAGACAACTTTGGGGCTTTCATTTCTATCTACCCCTGAGAAATACTAACTGAGAGCTAATTAAATAAAATATTGCCAGCCACACGAGTTCTTCAAAGACACATAGAAAGATTATTTTGTTCATGGAGTTCTAGCCTAGAGGGGCAGCAACACATGCATATCTTCTTATCAATAACCATAAATTGGCAGCCTCAATCCATTATAAGTCTCTTGGGTGGGTGCTGTTATACATTCAGTCCTAGATGTAAGTTTCTTCCACGGAAATGTAGCTGAAGAACTAAGCTGCTGTATCAGGCTCCAATGTAGAGTTTCCCTTCAGAGATTTTAACTGGTTCATTTTCATTTTGACAAACACTTCAGGGAAAACTGAGGCTAATAGTAAAGAAGAAAATGAATTGTATATATATTTTTTAATATCTACAATAGGACTCATACTAGTGATGTAGCTGCTCAGGACTGATAGCACGATACTGGCAGCATTATATCTCTATTGTGAGACTGAGACATGGTGTGCCACTGGGGCATACTTGGACAGGTAGAGACAGGGGATCAGCCTCACTAGACCTGAACGGGTTTGACAGATGACTATGGAGGTTCTAATAAGTGGCCAAAGAAAGCATCCAAGGGTTAAAGCAAGCTCAGTCACAATTCGGGCAACAACACTGAAGTTTGTAGAAGTGGCAGCAAGGTCACAACAACAAGGAAGTGTGGCACACAGCTGAGAATCAGTAGGAGGCTGTCACCATCCAGATTCAGCTGTAGAGTAATAGGCCCCATTACTCAGTGAGTGCTCAAGGCAAGGCCTGCGCTGTTCAGACAAGAGACGTAGTAACAGCAACCAAAGCTGCCAGGCTCACCACTGGGCGCCCATGGGTGGGGAGAGCTGGGGCTGAAAAGGTAGTGAGAAGACCACTGGTCAGCACTGGAACATTGCAGCACCTCGATGTGGGGGCTGCTCACTGCCCCACTACGGGGAGCTGAGGTTATTTGGAGCTGAGGTTATTTGAGTATAGTTCTCTGCACATATCATGATTGCCTCCAGCAATGGTGTAGGGTTGCACATTCTAATGGCGAGGCGGAGGCTTGGGAAATGAAGCAGGGACTCACATAATGTAGCTCATGGAGCTAGAGTGCTACCCATCTATTTAAAAAGGCCTCATGTTCTATGAATTCCACCCACTCCCCAAACCCTCCCAACACATAGCCCTGCCAGTCTTCATATGTGAACAAAATGAGAAGACAGAATTATGTCATTATTCTTTAATATCTTCAGAGTTTGAAAACATTATCCTATGATACACATCTCCTTTAAAACATATATCCTGCCAAACATGGTGGCTCATGCTTTTAATCCCAGCACTTTGGGAGGCCAAGGTGGTTGGATTGCTTGAGGCCAGGAATTTGAGACCAGCCTGAGCAACATAATGAAAACTCATCCCTACAGAAAATAGAAAAATTAGCCAGTTATGGTGGCACATGCCTATAGTCCCACATACTTTGGAGGCTGAGGCAGGAGGATTGCTGAGCCCAGAAGTTTGAAGTTGCAGTGAGCTATGATGATGCTACAGCAATCTAACTTGGGTGACAGAGTGAGAGAGATCCTGTCTCAAGAAAACAAACAAACAAACAAAGCCCCCAAAACAAAAACAGATATATCCTAAAGGAGAAGATATTGGTTTCTATATTTCTAGGGCATTAATTACATGTAATTTGTTCTTAAAATATAAAAGACCAAATAGCTGATAGAGAAGATTAACTGCACTACGGAACCAATTGATCTTGAGCATCAAAACCTCAGGTTCGAAATCCAGCTTCTCTACTCATTTTGTGATATTGAGTAAGTTACCCAATATTCAAGTGGATAGTGACCAAGTCATGACTTGGTCAGGTCAACAGAAGTGGTAGAAAAATGAAATATAAGACTTAAACATTTCATGTAGCTTTAAAATATTGGGGACAGTATGCCATATTTATAAGTTACAAAGCTTTTCTGTTTAATTTACTAAATCTGTGAAATTTAGACAAACCAGCTATCCTATACTTAGTTTATTTCTTAATGCCTTAATTTATCATTAGCTGTGAGCTACAGCGTCAATTCTGAGAGATGCTGTCTTCTTCCCATCAATCCACCGTTTACCCCTACTTAGCTCATGATGCAGGATGGAAACAACTCAGATTTTGGTGTCAAGTAGATCCATATTTGAAAACTTGTTCTGCCTCTTCCTAACTGTGCAAATCTGGACAAGAAATTGATTTTCTCTACACCTATCTCACAGAGTTGCTATAAAGATTAGAAATAATGCATGTATAATCACTAGCACACATAGTAGATGCTTGGTAAGTGTAACTCTTATTATCAAACAGCATGGAATAGTAGAAGAAAATGGGATTAAGCCCTAGGTTAAATCCTGTCTTTAGCACTCAGTAGTTTAGAAAATTTAAGCTCACAAAACTCAAGATTACTCATCTTAAAAATGGAGATAATAATGGCTACCTTACAGGCTTGTTTCTATTTGTTTGCTTAAATAATGCACCTGACATAATGTGTACCATTTAGCAGTCACTAAATAATCATTATCATTGGCATTATTATTATCATTATTATTTTAGAGACAGAGTCTTACTCTGACGCCCAGGTTGCTGGAATGCGTGATTAGGGCTCACAGCAGCCTCGAACTCCTGGGTCAAGCTATCCTCCTGGCTCAGCCATTGATATTATTATTAAGTTCCCCAGTGGGAGCCCAGGTGGAACATGTTTACAGTGACTTTCTGTTGAAAAAATGTTTACCCTATTTTACTAGCCTTATTTGACTTTCTTTAGTTTTGTTTCCTCATTTTATCCTTATTCCTACAGTTTAAACAATATAAAATGAAGAGCTAAAAATTATATTAAAAAATAATGTTGAATCCAAATCACAGACATCTATTTGGTAAATTGGGCTAAGTCAGTAAGATTCTGATTTCTCCTTATTTGCTTAAAAAAAGGCAGGTTTTGTTTTGGCTTCAGAAAGCGAGATCCTGCAGTTGAGACAGGATAGAGATAGTCTTTAAAAGCTAAATGAAATAAATAGTCTTGGAAAAGGAAAAAGGGGGAATTTTTCATGAGTCCCTAGAAACCAGCAAAAAAAGGCGTCAGAACTGTTGTTTTCAGTAATAACCATGATTACTTAGTTAAAATACCCTGTACGAGAAGCATTCTATGCTTTTGTTGCCTCTACAAGGAAAATTAAAACAGAACACACAGCATTGGGGCCAATTTGTTTCCAAGGAAGTCAATTATTAATACAGTATTTAGTATTTAATGAACTAAGCCTATGTATGTAGAACGCTGCAAAGAGATCTCCACACCAGCCGAGAACAGGTGTTGATGTAAGCTTTGCCCGTATGTTTACCAGCTGATTAGTACCCATTAAAATGGTAATAATCTAATAAAAATTACTTTATATCAGTGAAAGTAGAAACTCCCCCGTGTGCTGGAAAATGATTTTATTCCCATTGCCACGGCAGAAATAGGACCGAAGTGACAAGAATCCTGACAACCAAGGCACCCTGAATATTCTGAATTTCTATACTGTAGACTTTTCTCTATAAGCCTCCATTTCTCCAGCAGGCTGTCCCAGGCAATCAGGACAGCTCACTTCTTTTCATGGCTTCGAGGGAAGGATACAGAGTTACTCACTCACCAACATTCCCTTTGGCAATAGGAAAAGAATCAGATCCTTAGTAAACAACGCTGCTTTGTCTGCTGTAGAAGACTAGAGGCCCAGGTGAAGGTACGGGTGTCCTTAGGAACATCCTGGACCTCTGTTGTCCCAGACAGCCCCAAGTAGTTGCTGAGGAAACTCTCAAGCCTTCCTTGAACTGTCAGTTTCCTGGCAAATCCCTTATTTCAGGCTGCTCGTAGCAAAAGTTTCGATGAATGTGAAGTCATGTCATCCCGGGCTTCACAATTCCTACCATTTCTCATGACGCTCTACTTATTCTGTTTCAGCTGAGCCCAGCAAACTTTACTTTTGCTCTTCTACCAAAAGCTGAGTCCAGGAAATTTTAAGAATTTAGTTACAACGTAGGGTAAAAGTAGAAAACTAAAGGCTACTTGCGTTGTAACCAGAATCCAATCCCTCCAAGCTAACCAATTAAAGAAGCCCTGGAGGAAATTCAGGCGAGTGGCAGAGTGCAGGTGAGGCAGCCTCTGTGCATTCACCTGCCTCATGTACCTAGGAGGTTTCCAAGGGCCTGCCTGCTACACAATGGAGTGTCTGGCATACTTCTCACTGACGTCTTACCAAAAGTATTGATGGAAACATAGTTAAAGGAATGAATTTTGGAGGTAGAAATGTAGTTTTTATCTATTTATTTTAATAGTGATAGGGTCCTTATTGAAATTGGGGCCATAGAAAGGAGGCGTAGGAGGAAAAACCACAGGATTTCTGGAAATAAGGAATTTGGTATCTCAATATTAATGCCGGCTAGGTGAGGTGGCTCACGCCTATAATACTAGCACTCTGGGAGGCTGAGGTAGGTGGATCATTTGAGCTCAGGAGTTCAAGACCAGCCTGAGCAAGAGTGAGACCTCGTCTCTACTAAAAAAATAGAAATAAATTATATGGACAACTAAAAATATATAGAGAAAAAAATTAACCAGGAATGGTGGCACATGCCTGTAGTCCCAGCTACTCGGGAGGCTGAGACAGAAGGATCACTTGAGCCCAGGAATTTGAGGTTGCTGTGAGCTAGGCTGATGCCATGGCACTCACCCAGGCAACAGAGTGAGACTCTGTCTCAAAAAAATATGTATATTAATGCCAAATTCTGTCCTTTATTCATGTGCTCTGCAATATTGAAACTGGGCAATATTTTAATTGCTTTATACTTCTGATTAGCATGGGGCCAGAGTGATTTAAGGACTGTTTTGGTAAATGAAAAATTTCACATTTATAAATAAAAAGTCAGCCTCTGATTGGGACAGAATAAGCTTCTTTCCTAAGGAAGATCTGGTCAGGTCCCAGGCAAAGGCAGAGAAGGGCAAGATCAATGGAATTACTCTGATTTTCTGGGCTGCTACAGGAAACATGGAGGGGCCCCCAACAACCACGCCAGAACCTCAAGGGCTCAAACTCCTTCCTTCTTGGAAAGCACTTTCTGTGAATTGGCTCCCACATCGTGCATAGACTCGTGTTGTGCCACAGTCACCATGCTGGAAGAAAAACATTGCTGTCATATCTATGAAGGAAACTTTGAAACTTGGTGGTGTTTCTTTGCTGTGACTGGTGACATTCAGTGAGAATGTCTTGTCCTAGCCAGTGGACTTGAAAATTGGAGCTTGGATTGGGAACTAAAAAGATATATATCCCAGGACTGTAAATTGGCCACTTTTGGAAACACACACTTTAGAAGTGTGACTAATGACCCTTCTGTATTCATATTTCTTTGTCTTTAGCCCAGAGGAGAGGAAGCTACCACTGAATCAACAGTTCTCAGAATGAACTGGAAGCGCCATCCGGCCTCAGGGTGGCAGCCGGGTGGAGGCACATCTGGGGTGAATGACTACAATGGGAGGAAGTGTGACGAGATCCTATCTTTTCGGCACACAACCAGTTCAAGTCTACACTCTTATGTCTAATTTGTGACATATCTGGCAAATTAATGCAACGAAGTCTGTCTATTTTTATTTGTTACCTGTCCAATACATCTGGGTGAAAATACAATTACCACAGAATCCCAACAGTGAGCAAAGAGTCCAGCATCTCATTAAAGATAAAATTTTCTTTCCTTGTCATAAAAATTTGGGAATAGCATTAGGATTCAGTATATAAAAATTGAGTTTAGGGTAACTAAGATTGTTCAAGGAACTAATGTGGACGAATGCTTTATGGATAACATAAAAAGGAAAAAGGAGAGGACTTTACCAAGTTGCCTAGGTGTGCTGCAGTGATAACTAGTAGTTTCAGGTAAGCTCACCCTAGTCCAGCCTCAGGCTCCAGCCGTTCCTGAAGAAGGAGACCTGCACAGGTATGAGAGAATTGTCCTCCTGATGTAATCACAAGGCTTTTGGCAAGTTCTGGGGACAGGTTGGGTAACAGAATGGCTATCGTTAATGCTGAGTATTGTGCCTTCCATAATTTGAATTCTAGAGGTCATGGAAAAGGGGCCCTGGGTTCTCCAGGATCCAAGGGCAATTATAAAAAGCAAGACTTTAAGGGACAGCCTCTTCTTTGGCCCTGGGCAGCCTACTGGAGCCGTCAACTGGGATTAGCAGAATATCATGACAGTGAATCCCTTTTGTTGTAAGGCTATTGTCAAAATCCAAGTGAAACTTAGAAGTCAGCTGTCCCCTCAGCATGACTTCTTAGGACAGAGCTTTGTAGCTCTATGCAATCTCCATGAAGAATTCATCAGCCCACAAATCAATAGCGAGCAATGTGGAATTGTGTGGAGATTTTTATCAGGAAAATTAGACATCCAATAGTAAATTATTTAAAAATGCTCATTGGGCATGTTTGTTGGCCAAAATTTTGTCTTCCTTGTTGCCCCTCACCAGAGTTTTTCTCTCTGTTCTTCTTTACAAGGTGTCCAGGCTCCTTCTGCTGGGCCCCAACCTCCCCTGTGTATCATGCAGTTACCAAGACCAATCAGAAGGCAATGGTGAGTCATAAACAACAACAGCAACAAAAACATTTCTATTACACCAGAATAAAATCCTTAAGGAGAGGTGGCCATTTCCATATTCATGCTACCATTTACTCCTCTTTCCAACCCTGGGACACGTGCACTATTCTCCATTGCTTTAGAGAACTGAAGTCCAGGGAACTTTAGTTTGCAAAAAGAGGTGACATACAACCCCAAACCATATAACTCCAAGTCAAGGTTATCTCTGTACCCCACAGGGTGTCAGGTACTCTTGGATACTGAAGGAGCTCAGGAAATTTCATTCCAAAATATGACTCCTTGGTATAAAGAGTATTTTGAATTAAAGGTACTTATGGATCAACAGACCTAGGAAGGGGCTTTCCCTTTTTCTTCATAAAAAACCGCACCCATCAAAAAGAACAATCAACTTCCCTTCATTTCCCTATTATCTCAATATATTACAGGAAAGAAGATCAAGAATACAACTAGACGTGAACCAAATCATTTTAAATACAGCACCTGTTTCTCAGGTGACTTTAATTTGCAAAGAGAATCATTTACAAGTCAATCTGTTTCCCCTTATCCATTCATTCTCCCAAGTATCTATTCATCCTCCCTAGTTAACCATTTATTGCCCCTGAACAGAATTACCTATATTCCTCATCTCCCTCCACCCTCTAAAATGAGGGTATATAAATTTCTGGCCCCCACCGGGATATTGGGTAATCACTCTGTGATTCTCTCCCCTGTGCACCGTAAATAAATCTCTTTCCCTTATTAATCTGTCTTATTGTGAGTTGATCTTCCAGCGAAGTCTCTGGGTGAAGGGGACGTTTCCCTTCACCCCGTCAATGTTTCACATCTAAGAGAGGAAAGAGATTGTTGACCTTTCATTATAATCTTAATCACACAAAAAAAGATAATATATTTTGACCAGAGTGAGTGCAGAGGCACTGATTTGATCCATCTATCAGATTTCCTGGAAAGGGTGTGTGTTCTGAGAAAAGAAGTAACCAAGCCAAAGAAAATCAAGAACACTCAGTTAAAAAAGAAAATGAGAGCCCTCACACAGGGTATTTTTCTACAACTTTCTTACTTTGTTCAACTCATTTTGTTAGCAGGGGTTCTCTTTGACTGTGAAACAGAGGAAGAAGAAAATCTTTTCTTAACAATAACATACACGTGCCATGAAAGAGATGAAGCAGAAGATTAAGCAAGAAACCCAGCTATTTTATTGCCCTAAGGCATTAATCATTTTCCTGACACATTATGTTTTTAATTAAAATTGCATGTGAGTTAATTAAAATGTTCACTCGGGCACTTTTCCTTCTCTTCTTGCATGGGTTCCTTGTTACTTTTTTATCTTTTTAGTAAAACTCAGTTTCATTTTTACTCTGCTCCCTTTATCAGCTGTAATTTAAGCAAAAAGTCTGTACACTAAACTAATTTTTAAAAAATTTAACTTGATAAGCTTATCCTTAAGTGACCAGGGAAACAAAAGATAGCCAGGGGTGGAACCATTTGGCTTCTGCATTTTTCCCAATTATTTAATAAAAAACTTATGAAATCGGTATCAATAGAAAGTGTATTAAAAAGAGCCCTGTGATTTTTCTTGCAATGGACATGTTTATCCATATACAGTCCTTTGTTCTAGAAAGGATCATTGCTATGGCAGCAATGGTTATATAACCTCACCTTTCTCTGACTACCATTGATTGATGAGCCTTTGGTAGACATTTGTCTAGTTCAGCTCATCAGTTGACAGGCCAGTATCCCAAGAGAGAGAATCCCCCTTGAAAATGTTGATACAGAGACACAGAGACCTTGGTTACTGTTGAGGTCTGTATTGGATCTGTGAGGACAAATAGGATGGAACTGGACCCATGTTGGTTGATTTGCAAATAAAGGAAGACTGGGCAGGAAGAGGCAGAAATGGTAACAGCCACATGGCCCATGAAGAAGACAGAGAGAACCTTCCAACCCACTTCCCATGAGGCCTGGCTGAGTCCTTATTGTACCCCTAAGATGGCCTATTTTTTTGTTTGTTTCTTTCTTTTACAACAAATTTCTCTTTTCCAGAGTTAGCTAAAATGAATTTTGGATCCTTGTAAACAATGAGCTCTGACTAAAATATTCATGCTTCAAAAATCCACATATCCCTAAGCAGCCCTGATAGACACAATATTAGAAAACAAAATTATAAAATTAGCAGTAAGAAATCAACTATTGCAATTCAAGCATACACAGGCTGAAGTTCTACAGGCAAAGTGAGGTTCAGGCATGTGAAGAACATTCTTTTCAACCAAATTAGAACTCCTCTTTGAAGAGTTTGGGAAAAATCTTTTTTTTTTTCTTTTTTCATTTCCAGTAATTACATGTACATATAATAATATTAAGTACACATGAGAAATTGATGCCCAAGCAGCTGCCTGGCTGACCCATTTGTTCATTTTTCTCTGTTACCTGGAAACGAGGTGCCACACCTTTCTTTCCAGATCAGATTTCTAGAGTACCGGACAGGTAAGACACCATCCATTTGGAATTAGTGCTGTGGATGGACAGCTCTGCCTGGGACCTGAAATCCATTAATTCCTAAACTCTTGAACCTCCTTCCCAGCTTAAATTTCATATTCTGTCATTACAGTCTGATTGCAAATCTTTATGACAAACTCATGGCTCAGGCTTAAATCTCTATGTAGTTCTTGCCTGTATTTGGACAGCATGTGGCTGGAAAACTTACAACCGTCCTGACTGGACTTCCTTTATATTTATAATCACGAACCTCAGGTGCACCCAATGTTGCTTGGCAGTTATGCTATTTTCCCTGGTTCATTCATTCTCTCACTCTCCAGGCCTAGAACTCCTGGATGAAATTTGCTGAGCTAGTGCTTCCTATTCCTGTGCTCTCATTCCCTCTTGAATCTACTCCCATCAGGCTTTGGCCCCCACCCGCTCCCTCCAAACTCTTCCTACTAAGTCTCCAATGGCCTTTAAGTTTCTAAATGCAATGGTCATTTCTTAGCCCTCACATACTTGACTAACTGGAGGAAGTTAGCAGAGTTGAGCACATCTTTCTCTGTGATACATCTCTGTCATTTAACTTCCCAGACGTCATTCTCTTGGGTTTGCTATCTCACTAGATCCTCCTTCTCTGTCTCCTTTGTTGCTAATTATTCTTCTCCCTGAACTCTCAGTGTTATGGTTCCCCAAGACTTAGCTCTTGTTCTGATATTTCTTTACAGTTCCACCCCTGGTGATATCTTTGAATTTCATCACTTTATATATAATTTCTATGAAGATGACTCCAAAATTTATATCCCTAGCTCAGATGTCTCCTCTGAAATTCAGACCCTTACGTTCGCTTACCTGCTAGAAATCTTTATTTGGATGACTATTAGTAATCTAATACTTCAATCTAAACTCAACTCCTAGCATTCCTCCCACAAATAGGCTTTATCCGCAGCCTTCTCTATCTCATTGGAAGGAAGATCTAGCCTCACAGTTTCTCAGCCCAAAACCTTGGAATTACCTAAAATTCCTCTTTATTTCTCTCTCCTGCTCATAGTCTTATTTTATAAGATTTTATGAAGTTCACCTTAAAAGTATTTATACAGAATCTGACCACTTCTTGCTATCTCCATTGTCACAACACTCATCCATGATCATGATTATTGCAAGAGCCTTAAAACTGTTTTCCCTGATTTCCTGCTTGTACCTCTACTATCCACTTACAACAGAGCAGCAAGAATGCTTCTTTTTAAATGTAAATCAAGTTTTATCCTGCATCTGCTAAAACCCAGCAATGGCTCTCTACTTAGAGTACAAGCCAAAATCTTTATAATGGCTGACATGGCTTTATATATCTCATTCAGTTCTAGACACAGTAACTATTTTCTGTTCTCTCAGCTTTTCTCTTAGATATCCACATGGCTAATTGCCTCATCTCATTGTTCAAAATTTATTGTTCAAAAGCCACCTTTTTAATGAGATCTACCCTACCTATACATTTAAAATTGCAATCTTCCATATCCTGAGACCTCTTAACCTTCTCTTTTGTTTTCTATAGATCTTATCATTTAACATACTGTATAATTTATGTTTTTATTATTCGTTTATTCTGCTTTTATTCTGTTGATTGCCTCCCACATATGTAAATGTAATCTCCCTCTAAAATTTAGAGGTTTTGTATGTTTTTTGCATTAATATTCCCTCCAAGCATCTAGAACAGCATGACTAGCATATGGTAATTGAACAATCAACATTTATTGAATGGATGAATGAATGCTTCTAGGCTGACAAGGCAGATTATGGATTAGAGAGACAGAGGTGACTTGAATTTGCATGAAAGAACATAAGAAAGAGTTCAAAAAACCTGAATGAGTTACTCTTAAATTTTCTGCTAACTATTAAGCTGTGACATATATAAGGTGAGACTGCGTGAAGCAGAACAAACAGCAAATACCAAGGAAAAATCAACTACTTGAGATCTATAAGCTAAAACATGATCTGAATCTTGACATGATTGTTCTGACCAATCAGAGTGGGGAGAACTCCTTGAACACCAGGTGCACTTGTAGACCCCACAAAGGTCATGCTTTAGCAGTAGAGCCAAAGTAGCCCTAGAGTAAAGGCTACTTTAGACTGACCTACACAAAGCTTGGCACTCTGGGATGCCCAGGCAGGAGGAGCACTTGAGGTCAGGAGTTCAAGACCAGCCTGAGCAAGAGTTCTACTAAAAATAAAAAAAATTAGCCAGGCATGGTGGTATGTGCCTGTAGCCCCAGCTACTTGGGAGGCTGAGGCAGGAGGATCACTTGAGCCCAGGAGTTTGAGATTGCTGTGGGCTGGGATGATGCCATGGCACCCTAGCCCAGGTGACAGAGCGAGACTCTATCTTAAAAAAAATAAAATATTAAGCTAATATATAAGTAAATTCATGTCCTGTCAGACAAATCTTAACATTATTTAAAGGAACACAGCAGAATACAGACAACAAAGTAAGACAATGTTTGGGGTCTTTTGTGGTTACATACACATATTAGGATAGGTTTGTTTTTTTTTTTAATTTGTGTGAAAAATGCCATTGGAATTTTGATAAAGATTGTGTTGAATGTATATATTGCTTTGGGTATGTAGTATTCTTCCAATTCACAAATATGAGCTATCTTTTCATTTACACTATCATCTTCAATTTCTTTCATCAATGTTTTAAAGTTTTCAGTGTGTAGTACTTTCACTTTGTTGGTTAAATTTATTCCTAAGTATTTTATTATTTTTGATGCCATAGTAAATGAGTTTGCTTCTTTGATTTCTTTTTCAAGCAGAGTATTATTGTTATAAAGAAATGCAAGCTCTTTTTGTATGTTGATTTTTATATCTGCTACTTTACTGAATTCAGTTTTTAGTTCTAACAGTTTTTTGTGACATTTTTAGGGTTTTCTACATATAGGATTATCATCAGCAAATAGAGATAATTTTTTACTTTTTCATGATTTGGATACCTTTTATTTCTTTTTCTTGTCTGATTGTTCTTGTTGGAGGCTTCACTCTTCCGGATTCCAAATTATGTTACAAAGCTATAGTAGTCAAAATTGAATGATACTGGCATAAAAACAGCGATATAGACCTGTGAAACAGAATAGATACCAGAAATAAATTCAGGCATATATGGTCACCTAATTTTTGACAAAGCTATCCAGAAGGCACAATGGGGAAAGGATATTCTCTTCAATAAAATGATTTTGGAAAAACTAGATAGACATATGCAAAAGCATGAAATTGGATGCTTATCTTACACCAAACACAAAAATCAACTCAAAATGGAGTAAAGACCTAAAATGTAACACCTAGACCCATAAAACTCCTAGAAGAAAACATAGGAGAAAATATCGTTGATATTGGCCTTGGCAATAACTTTTTGGATATCACATCAAAAGCTCAGGCAACAAAGGCAAAAATAAACAAATGGAACTACATCAAACTATAAAGCTTCTTCCCAGCAAAAGAAACAATCAACAAACGAAAAGGCAGCCCACAGACTGGGAGAAAATATTTGCAAACCATATATCTGATAAGGGGTTAATATCCAAAATATGTAAGGAACTCAAATAACTCAATAGCAAGAAAACAAATAACTCAATAAAAAAATGGGCAAAGGACCTGAATAGACATTTTTCCAAAGAAGACATATAGATGGCCAGCAAGTATATGAAAAAGTGGCTAACACTACTGATCACCAGGGAAATGCAAATCAAAACTACAGTGATATATCAGCTCATATCTGTCAGGATAGCTATTATCAAAAAGAGATAACAAGTGTTGAGAAGGGTGTGGAGAAAAGGGGACCTTTGCACACTTTTGGTTAGAGTGTAAATTGGTATAGCCATTATGAAAAAATATGGAGGTTCCTCAAAAAATTAAAAATAGAAGTACCATATGACCCAGCAATCTCTCTGCTGGGTATATACCCAAATGAAATGATATCAGCACTTTATATAGATAGCTGCACTTCTATGGAAAGAATATAAGTCTCCTTTGATGGATAATGGATAAGAAATTGTGGTATACAGACACACACACACACACACACACACATTAGAATATTATTCAGCCTTAAAAAGGAAGAAGATGTTACTGTTTGCAAAACCATGAATGAACCTGAAGAACATTGTGCTAAGTAAAATAAACCAGACACAGAAAGAAAAGTACTGAATGATCTCATTTATATGTGTAATATTTTTAGAAGTCAAATACTTAGAAACAGAGAGAACAGTGGTTTCTGGGGTGGGTAGGGAGAGGAAATGGGAAGAAGTAGGTCAAAGGGTACAAGCTTGCAGTTATGTGGGATGAAGACATCTACAAACCTAATGTATAGAATAAGGACTATAGCTAATAATATTGTACTGCATATGAAAAAAAATTGCTTAAAGAGTACATTTTAGAGGTTCTTACCACAAAACAAAAGAACAGAAAGAAAAGAAAAGGTAACTATGGAAGGTGACAGGATAATTTGCTTGACTGTGTAGTAATTTCACTATATACGTATATATCTCCAAGCACCATGTTGGACACCTTAAATATATACAATAAAAAGGAAAACAACAAAATCTAAATGCTAAATCTTGTAACATTTGCAATATCCAGCAGCGACTTTATAAAAATTACTATACTTGCAAAGAAGTAGAAAATGTGACCCATAACCAGGAGAAAAATCAGCTAGTTCAAGGCAAAGTATGTAAAAGAGAAGAATTAGGTTTAATCCTTTCTTTCTACACAATCAGTGGAATCCCATATCCCAAAACTTTCCCAGCTCAACATACTTCCCAAAATCATAGTGCTCAGAGCTCCACAGAGCAATGCTTTCTTTTCTTTCTCTTCCCCTTACCAGGCTGAACTCACTTGATTGTCTATTATTCTTTTTTACTTAGATTCTCTCTCCTGTTCATTCTAAATTGTAGGGACTTCACTTGAGTAAGGGAAGAGATAATTGGATGGAAAAGATCATTTTGAACGTTGGCAACTCACGGAACCACCTATTGATATAGTGTAGTTGGACACCTACTTTGATTTTTACATCTGGGGGCCAAACCTGTCAATGATTATTGTTACCGGAGCACAAGATCAGGGATGGTTAGGCTGCAATGTTATGGGATGCAGAATCACCAAGTGTTGGCCAGATTTCCTTAATTTACCCTGCCTTAGATTGGTTTGTGGTGCTTGAGACAGACGTGGGGTACACCTAGCAAGAATATATCAATTGGCCCCAGATGGTGAGTTAAGTAAGTTCCAGGAGTTACAGCCTGACATGAAAGGGTCAGTATTGCTGAATGAAAAAAGGTAGAAAACTCTCCAGTGAGCCATGGTTACTGTCAGTTTATCATAAACCTCCTGGATGTTTGTACAGAGAGTACAGAAAACCTCAGTCTCTGTAGCTCAACCTTTGGACTTAATCTTTGGAATGATCATTTCATTTGGAAATATTGATTGTTGTAACTAAACATTTACTAAAATGTTTAGTTTAACCTAAAATATGTTAATGTATTTCTCCCACAGAATCAGATAACTACCTAATTTTGAAGAAAAATTACCAAGGTTTCTTCTTCTTTTTTTAAATGATTTCAACTCAGCAGGCGTCTCACCTCAGAAATAGCAAAGCATTATTTAATTTTAAAAGTGTTTTAGTGTGACATTTTAGGCATTTTGAAAAGTGCATAAAAGATAAGGTTACCTGACAGTAAGGCTGTTTCACAACATCATTACACTGATAACTACTGGAGCCATTTCATTTGCATGAAACCATTTGATTATGGCTTTGGGAATCAAGTGATATTGTGTTTGGAACCATTTGTGTGTGCTATTTATTTTAGCATAATACATATTTATTGGTATTTTATTCACAATATAAGTCACATGTTAATAACAGTTTAACAGGCTTTAGAGTCTTGCATTCTCACATGTTCAATAACAAGTTTATGAGTAATTCCACAAGGTACACTTATCCATGAAGAGGTTCTAATCATATATATAAAGCAGCATTTCTCCCAGAATTGAGGAGATAGATACCTATAGTCTCCTTTATAGGGTTTAGCAAATTAAAAGACAGTACACTAAGTTAAATATTATTTCAGATAAATAATGAATAAATTTTTAGTATATCTCATACAATATCTGGGACATATTTGTACTAAAAATTATTCATTGTTTACCTGAATTTGAAATTTAACTAGGCATTCTATATTTTATCTGACTAGTCTACCCCTAGAAAAATAGACTTGTTATCAATTTTTAAAAATCAACCACAAATATTTCAAGCTGGCACAAACTATATAGAAATTTTACTTCAGTTAACGTGACATTTAGAGATGCCTTGAGCTATCAACTCCCCCACAACCCCAACAAATCCACTGCCATTTGGAACACGGGTGATGCCAGAGAGAGCTGGGTGGCATCTATTTCCCATAAATTATGTCTATGGAATTACATTGTATGGAGGAGTCTGTTGGGAGTAAAAGGGTGTGGACCCTGATTTAGAAGTTCATTAGCTCCACGGGAAGTTTAATTATATATAAATGATTGGCTGGGTGGCCCAGCCCATCAGGATTGGGTTGTAGTGAAACAACTACACCCCTGGTAGAAAACTCTCCATCAATATTGATGGTATCTGGCCTGTTGATCTGGCCCTACCAACAAAATGAAGTTTCAAGATAGAGATGGATGCAGGTTCTGCATTGTCTTGACACATTCCACCCTGGACTGTGTGAATTCTCAGGATCTTCACTGGAGGCATTTGGAACAGATCCTTGCTGGGGCTTCAACTCCGTGCTCTGCCACACCGGCACACTGCCACTAGCAGCCAAATCGTGACTTTAAAGGCAATTCAAAACCTGTGGGTGAACGGACAGGAGGCTAATTTAGACTTCCTACCCTTTCTTCACATGCCCAGTGTTGTGCCGCAGTGCTCTTCCCCATCTCTCACTTTCATTGAGAGTATTTGGAAGAAGGTTGTGGAAGAAGAAGACAACTGAATCACATCTGCATCACATCTGCATTGTGTGGTGCTGATTCAGAGCCAATGAACAAACAGCCCTATGTGTCCAGGAGCTGTCAACGGCATCTATTTCTGTGTTTGATTTGTGGGTGATCTGTGTACCTCGTGCCAGCAGAGTTCACAAACTAAAGATTAATGAGAGGAAGAGGCAACCCATCGGGGACAAAGCATTAGTAAAGCAGAAAAGTCTTTTGCTTTTTGGAGCTGGAATAACCAAGAGGATTCATCATTGTTTCAGCTGACTTTGGTGTCTAGCCAAGCCAGAGGCACTGACTGCAAGCACATTTGGCTCCATCTTTTCCTCTGCCACCCCCGGTGCCCCAGCAATCCTGCCACCAATGCACAAGTTGCTGCCAGACTGAAAAACAGTAGTAGTTCTTCTTCTTCTCCCTTCTTCTTTGCTATTTTTAGATAAATTTGAATAACAGCCTATTCCCCTCATTTATTATTCTTGATGAATAGTAAATTATTCTAATAGCATTGACTGTTCTATTCATTTATTATTTGAGGATGATTAGAAGTGAATAGCTATTATGAAGCCTCACCAGTTCCAAAAATTAGACCTTAGAATTTTGTGTTTCTTTTTGGCTCTGAGCAATTATCTCTATTGCTTCCTCTAATTCTGTCACACACACCTCTTTCTTCTTTCCATGTCATGGTCTGTTTTGCTTCCAAAATCATGATGCCGAGTACCCAAAAGTTATCCAGAGAAGTGATGGACGAGCTTTTGAAATGTGATTTTCCCCAGACATACAGGGTTTTAAAATTAAGTTTGGGTTCAGTAAGGTCTCATACCTCTCTCATAACCATATTATTTCAGTGTACAGAATACCGAGTAATACATGGCTTGCAGATGGCAACAGAGGTAATGCTAGGATAAATCACCTTGCTGTTTATAGAATAGTCTGTGAGGTGGTACCTGAGGTTAAAATAACATGCAGGGTGAAAAAAATTCATTTTTATTATTTTTTAAACAATGAGTCTTTTTATAAATCCCTTTAGTCTGGGCACTGGAAGGTTTATCCTATGTCTTCAGCCTTATCTTCTTCACCACTCCCCCAAAATTCTTTAGTCAGGTCAAAGTAGATCAAAGTAGATATTTTCCCCAAATATGATGTCAGCTTTCCTACTATCTAAATTTTCTGTTTTTCTTGTCCTGTAATATCTTTTCAGCTTCTCCACTTCACCTCCCCATCTCCATCAGTGAAAATCCAATTCTCCTGTGAAGGCTTACTTTAAATCCTTCTTTAATCCCCTCATCTCAATTTTTTTTCCTTTCTGTGATACTGCATCCATTCCCTAAAGGACTCCTATTCACAATTGTCCACTGCCCTGTAGAAGGATAGATTCACGTTTGATGGGACTTTATACTTACATATTTTGGGGGATCCTCTTCAAGAAAAAAAATATTAAATTATAAATACAAAATTGGGTACAAAAGAAAATATTTTGGGAGTGATATAAGTATAGTGGAGTAAGGAACTCCAAACATACACTGTTTTATAAAAGCAACAAAAAATAGCAAAAATAGATAGAATTAACTCTTTTAGAATTTTGGAAACTAACCAAACATTAATAGCAATTCAGAGAGTACCTATTCAAAAAAAAAAAAAAAAAAAGGCTGATTCTTCATAATCCCCAGAGCAATCACTAAGAAAATAACTTTAAAATGCATAGTAAAACAAATAACAAGAGTACTAAAATGGAAAATAAAGAAATATTTAACACACAAAAAATGCCACCATAGAAAAATTGAACAAAAAATGTGTAAGACATGCAGAAAACAAATAGCAAAATGGCAGATTTAAGGCTTGCCTTATCAGTAATTACATTAACATATATTGATTAGTCTCTTCAACTAAAACACAGAGATTGGCACAATGAACTGTTTTTCTAAAATAGTCTAACTGTATGCTTTCTACCAAAGCCACAATTTAGATTCAAATATACAAATAGGTTGAAAGTAACAGGATGAAAATAGATGCTCAATGCAAACAGTAATCAAAAGAAAGCTGGAGTGACTATACAAATGTCAGGCAAAAGAGACTTTAAGATAAACATTGTTAGGGAAGACAAAGAAGAACATTATACGATGATGAAAGGGCCAATTCATCAAGAAGATATAAAGACTATGATCATATATGTGCCTAACAACAGAGACCCAAAGTACATGAAGCAAAAGCTGAGAGAACTGAAAGGAGAAATAGAATTTTTAACAATATTTAGAGACTTCAATACCCCAATTTCAATAATAGAAAAACTAGACAGAAAATAAGAAAAGAAATAGACTTGAACAGCACTTTAAACCATGTAGATTTAAAAGGCATCTATAGAACACTCCACCCAACAATAGCAGAATACACATTTTCTCCAATACACATACATACAACATTCTCCAAGATAGACCATGTGTTAGGCCACAAAGCAAGTCTTAATGAACTTAAAAACATTAAAATCATACAAAATATGTCCTCTGGCCACCATGGAATGAAATTAGAGATCAACAGAGAAGACAGAGTAAGATGGTGGACTAGAAACAGCCTGCACAACGCCTCTCTCTGGAGAGGATTCAAAGTGGTGAATAGATACACACATTTGGATCCATCATCTAAGTGAGAGCACTGGGAATCCACAGAGAGGAGGTGGGAGTGAAGTGAAAAAGAGAGAAGTGGATGACCTGCTGAGCAGGACCACAGGTACTTAAGGAAGGTGCCTATTTGTAGGGAAGGGACAGAGGAGAGAATCCTAGGCTCCACATTTCCCTAAGGATACTGCAACCAGAGCAGTGGGGGAGGGTCCCTACACTGCAGCAGGCCTCCAGACTGATAACAGAGACCTGACTGGAGGCTGTACATGTAGCTGCATTGCTACAGAAAACGCGCAGCTGGCTTGCAAGCCCTGGACTCTGTGGAAGAACGCTAATTCTGCCCAGGGGTCAGATCTGTAACTTCTACCTCCACCTTGCCTTTGCCAGGTGGAGAGGGAGTGGGGAGTCCCAATGCTCATGTATGCCCCATGAGCAGGTGACATGCACCCCCACCACCACTGCTGCCATTGCCTGGCACCTGCGGAACAGGACACTACAGTCCTGGCACCCACTGCTGTAGCCTGAGTGATCCCACTCAAACACACTTTCCGTGGGCCACAGGCCAAGCACTGTTAAGGCAGAGAAATCACAGCCAATGCCACCTGGAAGGCCCTGATTGGGACAAAAGCTAATGCAGCCACTACTATTGGATCAGGGTGGACTGTACCCGGGCACCATGTCCTGCCCTTTGGGACTATATGCATAGCAGGCCCACTCCATCCTGTGGGCCTGCCATGCCCCACTGGCCCAGTATGCCCTGCACATGCGCCACACCTGTGCATGACTTCCTCTGCCCACGTGCCCAACATCTCGGCTGCCCAGCACCTTGGCCACCCAGCCTGCAGGTGTGTGTGTCACACCCAGCAGAACTCCTTTGTCCCACGCACACCCTGTCCTGTGGGCCAGCCCTGCCTTGCATTCATCCCTTGCACCAGGGGCCTGCCCTGCCACAGTGGCCTTGTGACAACCACAGGGGAATTGGGGAGACCCAGCAGAGCACCAGTGTTAAAGGCTCACAGTACTTCTACTTCTCTCCTGCTGAGTAAAGCTTCCATTGTAGGGCCCAAGCTCACCATCCAGGAACCAATTCCTAACTCCACCAAGCAACAAAGATCCCAGCAGAGGACAACAAGCTCACCTTATCTGCTAGCTGTTTCTTTTGCTCATTTGCTTGGTTTTTTTTTTTAATTTCAAAATATTAATTAAGAGGGTACAAGGAATTTTGTTACATGGATACTTTGTATAATGCTTAAGTCAGGGCTTCTCATGTGCCCATCACCAAAATAGCATTCATTATATCCAATAGGTAAGTTTTTATGCCACACCTCCCTCCCATCCTTCCCCTTTCTTGTTTTCTCAAATCTTTTGTATTACTTTGTGCCCATGTGCACTCATAGTTTAGCTCCCATTTATTAATAAGAACTTATGGTGTTTGGTTTTCCATTCCTAAATTCTTCACTTAAGATAATGGTCTCCAGTTCCATCCAAATTGCTGCAAGAGATATTAATTCACTCCTTTTTATGGATGAGTAGTACTCTGTGTGTGTGGGGGTGGGTGGGTGTGTATGCCTCATTTTCATTATCCATCATGAATTAATGGGCATTTCGGTTAATTCCACATTTTTGCAATTGTCGATTGTGCTATGGTAAACATTCAGGTGCAGGTGTCTTTTTGATAAAATGATTTATTTTAGTTTGGATAGATAAAGTAGTGGTATTGCTGGATCAAATGGTAAGTCTACATTTATTTCTTTGAGGAATCGCTCTACTGTTTTCCATAGAAGTTGTACTAATTTGTAGTCCTATCCACAGTATATAAGCATTCCTTTCTCTCTGCATCCATGCTAGCATCTATTGTTTGTTGATTATTTAATAATGGCCATTTTGACATAGTAAGGTGTATCTCATTGTGGTTTTAATTTGCATTTCCTTGATAATTAGTGGGGTTGAACATTTTCTCATATGTTTGGTGGCCATTTGTCTCTCTTCTTTTGCAAAACTTCTTCATGTCTTTTGACCAGTTTTTAATCGGTTTGTTCATTTTTTTCTTGCTGATTTGTTTAAGTATTTTTAGACTCTGCATATTAGCCCTTTGTTAGGTATATAGTTTGTCAATATTTTCTCCCATCCTATAGGTTGTCTATTTACTCTGTTGGTTATCTCCTTGCTGTGGAGAAGCTTTTTAATTTAATTAAGTCCCACTTATTTGTTTTTTGTTGTTACTGTATTTGCCAATGGGGTCTTAGTCATAAATTTTTTGCCTAGGCCAATGTCTAGAAGAGTTTTCCCTACATTTTCTTCTAGAATTTTTATGATTTCATGCCTTACATTTAAGTCATTTATCCATCTTGAATTAATTTTTGTATATGGTAAGAAATGGGGTACTGTTTCAGTCTTCTACTCCCTTCCCCAGTATATGTTGTTGTTGTTTGATTTGTCTAAGATCAGTTGGTTGTAGGTCAATGGTTTTATTTCTCAGTTCTCTATTCTGTTTCATTGGTCTATGTCTCTCCTTTTATACCAGTAGCATTCTATGTTGGTTACAAAACCCTTGTAGCATAACTTGAAGTGAAGTAAGAGGATGCCTCCAGATTTGTTCTTTTTGCTAAAGATTGTTTTCACTATTTAGACCCTTTTTTTGTTCCAAACAAAGTCTAAAATGATTTTTTCTAGATTTATGAAATATGGTTTTGGTATTTTGATGGCGATTACATTGAATCTGTAAATCACTTTGGGCAGTATGGACATTTTAATGATATTCATTCTACTAAACCATGAGCATGGGAGGTTTTTCCATTTGTTTGTGTTATCTGCAATATCTCTCATCAGTGTTTTATAGTTCTCCTTGAAGAGATCTTTCACCTCCTTGGTTAAGTATGTTGCTAGGTACTTTAATTTAATTAATGATATTGTGAATGGTATTGATTCAATTATTAGCTTGACTGTTATTAGTGTAAAAAATGCTACTGATTTGTGTACATTGATTTTGTAATCTGAGACCTTGTTGAATTTATTTATCAATTAGAAATGTCTTTTGGTGAAGTTCTTAGGATTTTCTAGATATAAGATCATATCATTAGCAAAGAGGGATAGATTGACCTCCTTTTTCCTTTATTTCTTTCTCTTGCCTGATTGCTCTGGCTAGTACCTCCAATACTATTAATACATTGAATAGAAGTGATTACAGTGAGCACCCTTGTCTTGTGCCGGTTCTTAGGGAGAGTATTTACAACTTTTCCCTATTCAGTATGATGTTGGCTATGGGTTTGTCATATATGGCTTTTATAATTTTGAATTATGTTCCTTCTATGCCTAGTTAGATGAGGAGGGTTTTTATCATGAAAATGTACTCAATTTTACTGAATGCTTTTTCTGCATCTATTGAGATGATTATATAGTCTTTCTTTCTTTTTATTAATATATGGTCTTTCTTTTTGCTTTGGTTTATGTGATGAATTACTTTTATTGATTTGTGTATGTTAAACTATCCTTGCATCCCTGAAATGAAACCCACTTCATATAGTGGATTATATTTTTAATGTGCTTTTGAATTTGATTTGCTAGTATTTTGTTGATTTATGCATCTGTGTTCTCGAGTGATATTGGACTATAGTTTCTTTTTTTTTTTTTTTTTTTGCCCTTTCCTGGCTTTGGTATCAGGGTGATACTGCCTTCAAGGAATGAGTTAAGGAGGATCTCCTCCTTCTTGATGTTTTAGAATAGTTTCTGTAGGATAGGTACCAGTTCTTTGTAGTACTAGTAGAATTTAGCTGTGAATCCTTCTAGTCCAGGGGTTTTATTAGTTGGGATATAAAAGAACTTAAAGAAATGAAAGAGTCATTTAAGGAATTATAATATACAGCAGAAATCTTCAAGAATGGGCTAGACCTAGCAGAAGAAAGGAACTCAGAGCTTGAAGACAAGGCTTTTGAACTAAATCAGTCAGTCAAAGATGCAGAGAAAAGAATAAAGAAGAATGATCAATCACTCAGAGAAATATGGGACTATGTGATATGAGCCAGTATAAGAATTATAGGTATCCCAGAGGGAGAAGAAAAAGCCAAGCATGGAAAACCTATTTGAAAGAATTATTGAGGGGAACTTCCCTGATATTGCCAGAGATTCAGATACCCAGATACAAGATAGTCATTGAACTCTGGGAAAATTCATAGCAAATAGGAGATCTCCAAGACACATAGTCATCAACCTAGCCAAAGTCAAAATTAAGGAGAAAATTCTACAAGCTGGAAAACAAAAGCAACAACTAACCTACAAAGGAATACCCATCAGGCTAATAGCAGACTTCTCAGTGGAGACCTAACAAACCAGAAAGGATTGGGGCCCCATTTTAATCTTCTTAAACAGAGCAACTGCCAGCCAAGTATTTTTGTATCATGTAAAACTAAGTTTCATAAATGATGGAGAAATAAAAACATTTCCAGACAAAAATATATAAGGGAATTTGTCACTGCTAGACCTGCCTTACAGGAAATGCTCAAAAGTACATTATACATGCAACAGCACAATAAATACCCATCAGCATTAAATTATACCAAAAAGTTATAGCTTACATCTCTTATAAAAATAATAGCACCAGAGTGAAAACAAAACAATAAGGTATCATACAACATGATGAACAGAACAGCATCTCACATATCAATACTAACATTCAATGTGAATAGTATGAAAGCCCCACTTGAAAGACATAGACTGAATGGATTAAAAAACCACAACCCAAATATTTTCTCCCTTCAAGAGACACATCTAAACCACAAGGACTCAGAGACCCAAGGTTAACAAATGGACCTAATAGACATTTATGGAATATTCTACCCCAAAACTGAAAAATATACATTCTTCTCATCAGCACATGGGACCTTGTCCAAGATTGATAATGTCTTTGGCCACAAAATATGTCTCAGCAAATTCAAAAAAATCAAAATCACAGCAAGTATCTTCTCAGACTACAGTACAATAAAACTAGAAATTAATTCCAAGAGAAATACTCAAATCTACACAAAGTCATGGAAATTAAACAACCTGCTCTTGAATGATACTTGGGTCAGTGATAAAATTAATATGGAAGGCAGAAATTTCTTGAACTGAATGACAAAGGGGACACAGGCTTTCAAAATCTATGGCTTACAGAAAAAGCAGTCTTAAGGGGAAAGTTCATGGCCTTAAATGCCTACATCTAGAAGACAGATTAGCAATCTAACAAATTAACAATCTAATGTCAAGCCAGAAGGAACCAGAAAAAGAAAAACAAACCAAACTCAAAGCTAGCAGAAGAAAAGAAGTAATAAAGCTTAGAGCACAACTAAATGAAATGGAAATAATACAAAAAATCAATAAAACAAAAAGTTGATTCTTTGAAAATATAAACAAAATGGATACATTAGTAGCCAAATTAAACAGAAATCCCATCTATTGGGCATTGTTAAAATATCCATACTGTCCAAAATGATCTATAGTTTCAGTGCAATTCCCACCAAAATTCTAATGTCATTTTTCATGGATTGATTAAATAATCCTAAACCTCATATGGAACCAAAAAAGACAGTGAATAGTCAAAGTAATCCTAAGCAAAAAGAACAAGTCTAGAGGCAATCACACTACCTTACTTCAAATTATACTACGAGGCCACTGTAACCAAAGAGCATGGCTCGGATATAAGTATAGACACACAGACCAATGGAACAGAATAGAGAACCCAGAAATGAAACCATATAACTATGACCAACTGATTTATTGACAAAGCAGTCAAAAGCATACACTGGGGAAGGAGACCCTATTCAATAAGTGGTGCTGGGAAAATTGGATAGCCACAGAAGAATGAAACTAGATCCTCATCTCTCGCGGTATACAAAAATTAACCTGAGATCGATTAAAGACTTAAATGTAAGACCTCAAACCATAAAAATTCTTGATGAAAATGGTGGAAAATCTTTTCTAGACATTGGCCTAGGCAAAGAATTTATGAGTAAGGCCCCAAAAGTAAATATGGCAACAGCAAAAGTAAATAAATGGGACTTAATTGAACTAAAAAGTTTCTGCATAGCAAAGGAAATCATCAATAGAGAAAATAGACAACCTAACCAAATGGGAGAAAATATTGACAAACTATACCTCTGACAAAGGGCTAATATCCAGAATCTACAAAGAACTCAAAGAAATCTGCAAGATAAAAACAAATAACCACATCCAAAAGTGAGCAAAAGAAGATAAACAGCCAACAGATATATGAAAAAATGCTCAATATCACTAATTATCAGGGAAATGCAAATTAAATAATGGGATATCATCTTACCCTTGTCAGAATTACCATTATTAAAAAGTCAAAAAAACAATAGCTGTTGGTGCAGTTGTGGTGAAAAGGGATCGCATATACACTGTTGGTGGGAATGTGCGCTTGTACAACTACAGAAAGCAGTATGGAGATTCCTCAAAGAACTAAAAGTGGATCTACCATTTGATCCAGCAATCCCTCTACTGGTTATCTACCCGAAGGAAAAGAAGTCATTTTTTCAAAAAAACACATGCACCCTAATGTTTATTGCAGCAAAATTTACAATGGCAAAGACATGGAGCCAACCTTAGTGCCCATCAACTGATGAGTGGATAAAGAAAATAAATATACCATGGAGTACTACTCAGCCATAGAAGGAAGGAATTAATATCTTTTGCAGCAGCTTAGATGGAACTGGAGACCATTATCCTAAATGAAGTATCTCAGGAATTGATAAAAAGATATCACATGTTCTCACTTATAAGTGGGAGCTAAATGAAGGATATATATAATCAAAAAAAGCAGTAATGGACATTGAAAACTAAGTACAGAGGAGGCTGTGAGGGGGGTGAGAGATAAAACTGTACCCACTGAGTTCAATGTACACTATTCTGGTGACGGGTACACTGGATGCCCTGACTTCAGCATGATACAATTCATCTATGTAACAAAAAACACTAATTTTTTTGAATTAAAAAAAAGAATTTTAACAAAAAGCCCTCTAAATTTTTTGAATATAAAAGAATTTTAACAATATAACAAAATAAATCAATAAAGAAATTTAGAAATTAGAAAATACTTTGATATGAACAGAAATGAAAACATAACAAAACTTATGTAATGCAGCTAAGCAGTGCCCCAAGGAAAATTTATTATAAGCACCAACATTAAAAAAGATGAAAGATTTCAAATCAATAACCTAACTTTCCTCCCTAAGAAACTATTTTTAAAAAGGCAAACTAAACCTAAAGAAAGAAGACACATGAAAATTAAGATTAGAGCAGAGATAAATAAAATAGAAAACAGTAAAAAAAATCAACTAAACCAAAAGCTGATTCTTTGAAAGCATCAACTAAATTGACAATTCTTTAGACTGAAAAAGAATAAAAAAGAGAAGACCCAAATTACTAAAATGAAGAATAAAAATGAGATATCTCTACTGACCTTACAGAAATAAAAAAAAAAAATTGTATGAACAATTGTAAGCCAACAAATTAGATAACCTAGATGAAATAGAAATATTTCTAGCAGACACAAGCTACCAAAACTGACTTCCAAGAAATAGAAAATAAAATAGACATGTAACAAGAGATTGTATAAGTAATAATAAAAAAAAATCCCAACAAAGCAAAGTCTAGGACCAAAAGGCTTCACTGGTGAATTTTACCAAATATCTAAAAAGAAGTTTATATTAATTTTTCTCAAACTCTTCCAAAAAATAAAAGATGAGGGACTACTTCCTAATTAATTCCATGAAGCCAAAATTACCCTAATAACAAAGTCATCCCTAGAAAAGCAAACTACAGGCAAATATGCCCTAAGAATATAGGTGCAAAATCCTCAACAACTATCAACCAAAATCCGGCAGCGCATTAAAAAGATTACACACCATGACCAAATGGGATGTATCCCAGAAATGCAAGATTGCATTCAGTAAGCAAATAATATTGAAACAAAAAGAACAAAGTTGGAGGACTCACTCTTACCAAATTCAAAACTTACCAAAAAGCTATAGTAATCAAAACAATGTAGTACTTGCATTAAGGGTAGACATATAGATTAATGGAACAGAATTCTGTCCTGGAAACAAACTGATAGAATTATAGCCAATTGATTTTAACAAGGATGTCAAGCCATTCAATGAGGAAAGAATAATCTCTTCAACAAATGGTGCTAGGACAAGTAAATATCCATATGCAGAAGAACGAATTTGCACATCTTCCTCATACCATATACAAAATTAACTCCAAATATATCATGGACCTATACTTAAGAGCTAAAACTATTAAACCCTTGGAAAGAAATATAGGTGTAAAGATTAGTTCTCTTCGGTTAGTCAATGATTTCTTAAATATAACATCAAAACCACAAGCAACAAAAAAGAAAAATGTATAAATTGGACTTCATCAAAATTAAAAACTTTGCTGCATCAAAGAACACCACCAAGAGTAAGAAAAGATGACCAACAGAATAAAAGAAAATATTTGCAAATTATGTATCTGATAAGATTCCAGTATCCAAAATATATAAAGAACTATCACAACTATGCAATAAAAATAGAAACAACCCAGTTAAAGAAAATGGTCAATGTATTTTAATATACCTAATTTCTCCAAAGAAGATATACAAATGGCTAATAAGCAAATGAAAAAATACTAGCTATCATTAATGATTAGGGAAATTCAAATCAAAACCACAATAAGATACCATTTCACAGCCACTGGTTTGGCTATAATTTTTATAAATGGAAAATAACAAGTGTTGGTAAAGATGTAAAGAAATTGGAACCCTCGGCCAGGCGCGGTGGCTCATGCCTGTAATCCTAGCACTCTGGGAGGCCGAGGCGGGTGGATTGCTCAAGGTCAGGAGTTCGAGACCAGCCTGAGCGAGACCCTGTCTCTACTAAAAATAGAAAGACATTATATGGACAACTAAAAATCTATATAGAAAAAATTAGCCGGGCATAGTGGCGCATGCCTGTAGTCCCAGCTACTCGGGAGGCTGAGGCAGTAGGATCGCTTAAGCTGAGGAGTCTGAGGTTGCTGTGAGCTAAGCTGATGCCACGGCACTCACTCTAGCCTGGGCAACAAAGTGAGACTCTGTCTCAACAAAAAAAAAAAAAAAAAAAAAAAAAAGAAAAGAAATTGGAACCCTCGGACATTGCTAGCTGGACTGTAAAATGTAGCCACTGTGGAAAACAGCAAGTCAATTTTTTAAAAAGTTAAGTATATAGTTATCATATGAGCAATGCCACTTCTGTGTATACACCCCAGACAATTGAAAACATATGTACGTACAAAAATGTGTACACTTATAGAATCATTATCCAATAACAGTCAAAATATGGAAACAACTCAAATGTTCATCAACTAATGATTGAATAAGCAAAATATGGTACATCCATATAATGGACTATTTTTCAGCCATAAAAGGAGTGAAGTACTGATACCTGCCACAGCATGGATGAACTTTAAAAACATCATTCTAAGTGAAAAATAGCCAGACACAAAAGGCCACATATTTTATGATTCCATTTATATGAAGTGTCCAGAGCAAACAAATGCATAGTGCCAGTGATACAGGAAAGTGGACCCCCCAAACTGAAGGCCAAGTGGGTTCTGGGCTTCACACAGGAAAGAATTCAAGAGTGAGCTGACAGAGTAAAGCAAAAACAAGTCTACTGAAGTAACGATGACACAGAAGGAAAGTTCGCTCCTTAGGCAGAGCAGCAGCTCTCAGAGCAGTAGAGAGTAGCACTTCGTGAGTTTTCGGGATCTTATTTTATACCTTCTATTTAATTCTATGTTAAGTGGAGGGAGGATTATTCATAAGATTTCTGGGAAAGGGGTGCAGAGTTCCCAGAACCAAGGGTTCCTTCCCTTTTTAAATAGGGTAACTTCCAGGAGTTGCCATGGCATTTGTAAACTGTCATGTTGCTGGTGGGAGTTTCTTTTAATATGCTGATACATTATAAGCAGGGTATAATAAGCAGCAAGGAGGGTAACCTGAGGTCATTGTTTGTGGCCATCTGGATTCTAGCTGGTTTTGACCAGCTTTTCCACAGTATCCTGTTTTATCAGAGACCTTGGTCCGGGTGTTACGACTCCTTATGAAGCAGGCCCTGCCGGTTCCCCATCTCAACAGAAAGTAGATCAGTGGCTGCCAGGGAGGGGATTAAGGAGGAGGAATTTGGAGCTAGGCGATTTCTTGTTGGGGTGGCAGAAATATCCCAGAAATAGTGGTGATGATTGCACAGCATTGCAAATATTTAAACACCACTGATTTATACACTTTAAAATGATTAAAATGGCCAATTTTATGTCATTTGAATTTTATCTGAAAAGTTAAATAATAAATTAAATAAATATATCATTAATTAATTTAAAATGAATTGAGTCTTTTTTATAATGGAATAAGTAATAAGTTTTAAATAATATATAAGTAATAATATTCTTAAAAGCTGCCAAGTACTATAAACATTACAACATCCAGAAAAATAACTAGAGGTTTATTTTATTAACATAATGTTATATTTTTATCATATGATATTTATTTATATTATATCATTTCTATATAAAACTACATATGTGTCTTATTATAATATTTATTTGTTATACAATTTATATGTAAATTATATTATATGTGTATTAGTATATATGTTAACTGCCTAGTATACCTCTATAACATCATTTTCCCTACATTTTTAGTTGTAAAAGGTACAGGTGGCTCTTCAACCACCTCTTTATACACTGGCAACTTTATGATATTATTTTCTACTGAGAAAACAGAAATCATTCAGCTTTTCTAGTACATATTGATCAAAATATGTTTTATTATTGATATTTGGGGTAAATGAAACATGCGACTTTGCATACGACATGCTGATGGGAGTATTGCATCAGGGTTTTTTGCCCTAAAATCACAGAACTTCTGATAAATTCTATTTCAAATGATTCCCTTCAAAAAGGAAAGGAATATATGGCATGTTTATAATTGTATTCACTCAATTTCAAGTTTATTTCTATCAGGAGAAAACAATTCTGTTTTGCCTAGGAAACAGTGAGAACCAAACACTCCATATACAATTTTGCGTGTCTGATGTTGGGAAGAGTTTTCCACAGACTTGCTTCTTGCTCCATGTATTCCAAATCTTACTCGTCTGCCACTGCCCATGTTTGTGCTGTGCCGGGACACATTTGTGTCATGATGGGCCTGCGCATACTGGTGCAGCACATTCACATCACACCACCAGATGATCTGGCACGGTGTGCCAGGGATGTTCTGGGAGGTTCTTCTCATACTGGGACAGTAGGAATAATTTAAACTTAACTACGAACCTAAGTGATACTCCCCCCCCAACAAAAAAACCACCATAAATATCTTCCACTAAATCCAACTTAAATATATTTCTAATTCAACTTCTCCTAGCTGGATCTCAAAAATTTCTGTGGCCCTCCAGTGCCATAAAATGAAAGGGGAAGTATTAGGGGGGATTTGCAGTGGAAAGAGACAGTGGTCTTAACAGATTGTGATTAGCGTGGCTTGCTTTTGCAAAGTTTGTAAAAAAAATTTCTCACAGCCTCAGAAACAAATTGCTGGGAGGCCCCTCAGTGCCTAGAAGGATACTTGCGGTAGAGAGAGCTGTGATGCTTGTTATACTTGCTCATGACCACGTCCTCTCCAGCGTGTTTTATTTCCTCTATTGTGGACTTCTCAGGCATACAATTAGTAAATCTCACATGCCATTCTTTGGCTGATAGGCCATCTAGGTGGATGTCCCCTTCCTTCCAACAGTGCTATATGCTTTCTTTTGAGAGTTAGTTGCCCACTCCATTAAAGACTCTGGTATTCCCAGAAAAAGGACCATGGGTCATGGGTACAAGAATGGCTTCACTCCTCTGCAGGAACCTCCACACAAACTCTGTGAAGTACCATTTGTACTCTGTGCAAATTCTGGCTTAGTCATTTGCTACATGTATGAGATGGACCAAGTTACTTTAACTTACCTTCGCTTATGTCCTCATCTGTAAAACAAACACTGCTATACCCATGCGGTAGCATTGTTACATAGAGGGCATGACATAAATTATCTTAAGCACCAAGCACAACGCCTTGTTCGTAGTGGGTACTCAGTAAGTGGCAGCTATTATTGCTTTTACTCTTATGGTTACTTTTTGTCATAGGCTCCTGATTGATTTACTCAAAAACTTAGATTGTGAGCTCTGTGAAAGTGGAATCCATCAAATGATTCATCTTTGTATCCTCTATACTTAGCACAGTGTCCCTTGCGTAGAGTAGGTGCTTAGTAAATATTATGGCACTGAATTGGCAGACTTTGGACAAAACTCTCATATGCACAGCTATTAGCTTCAGCAAAGAACACTACCTTGCTTTTCCAACACAAACTGCTGCATAAAAATCCTTCCCTCTCTGTGGGTCACTCCCTGGAGTGAATAATGATGTAATGAAGATCACCTGTTTCTGGTTACTAATTCCCAGCTCTGCCATTTACTAACTGTGTAGTCTTGTACAAATGACTTTTCATCCCTATGCCTCAATCTTTTTATCTATAAAGTGGGGATAATAGGAATTTTCACGTAATGGCATTATTGTAAGAATAAAATGAGTCATTATACTCTTTTTAAGTGTACGTTCTTTTCTAGGAGCAAAGCTGGACAGAGAACGCGTTCAATAAATTTAATTATTCTCATTCATCACCATGAAAACATTCCAGGACTATGCTAGAACTTGGGTTTCCAGGGCTCAGTAAAACACTACCAAATGCCATTCTCTAGTGGGCCTTTTTTCAATAGTTCTTCTCATTTTGTTTTCTCATTTCTCGTTTCTCGTACTTCTCATTGTTCAGCCTTTGTTTACTGTTTTTCTCCTCCAACCTCCACATAGAACACATGAGGCTTCTAGCTGGTTCTTATGTTTTCGTGCCAGCTCATGAGGCTATTTACTTGCTTTTGAAATTCTTCACTCTCGACACCTGAACAAACTTTAGATTTGGTAGGATAAGCTGGATAGGAATCTATCCAAGAAATTTAATGAGAGGATTTAACAAAAGCTAACAGACCTCTTCAAACTAATGCTCACCATATGTAAATGTGTGTCTTTCCTCTAGTGACTGAAAATGGAAACATGATTAAGAGAAAAACTTCGGTGTCTGTGCAGAATATGTCTGCAATGTGGTTTCAATTTCAATAAGCAGTTTAATATTTCACTACCATTTTAACAAACTGATAGTTTTTAAGAAGTAGGGCATCACATTAATTTACAAAGTGAATATTTTCACATTCTATAGCATCATCTGTCATTTCAAAGCAGTGTGAATCTTTCTCTCTCCTTGGACTTTTTTCCCCTTGGCTTGAGGAGGTCATTGATCTACATAATCTTTAAAGCTCCTTCTAATTCAATCCATTTTTGAGTTTAGGATCTCTATTACTTGCTAGTTCTTTTCAATTTTTGCATGTGGTTCTATTAAATTTTAGTGAAAATGGCTAAAACCAAATCTACCCTTCTCACCTCTCATTCTTGGAATTATTTCATGCATCATTTATTTTATTCATCTCTGTATATGTTTATTTAAGTACTGAAATTATATTGTGCCAAAGGGTGTAGTCACAGCTAATTCTACTGAGAAATCAGTTGAAAGCCTGGCCACCATCTGACAAGTTCAGTGATTTCTGAGTTGTGAATTCACTTACTATTTTGACGTGGGGGCAACCTAAGGCATGCAGACATCAGGTTCCAAAGCAGCCATGCCTTCCTCCAAATTCATTTATTGACCATGGGTAAATCTCTTGCATTTCTAAGCTCTGGCATCATTTATTAGGAAGATAAATGAGAGTAATTAAGCTTCAAGGCCATAAGTGCTGAAACTTTTTGGAATTAGCGTGCTATTAAAATGACAAAGTGCCTGGCTCTGCCCAGGTAAGTCATGGTCTTTCACCTCTAGCTCTGTTTCTTGGAGTGACCTCTGCTGGGCCTTCTAACTACGCACACTGTTTCCAGGAGGCTAAATATAGCCCCTCAAGCAGTGGCCATGAATGGATGGCCAGTTCGTTTTTAAAAGCTGTCTTTGGCTAGATTATTTTAGTGTCAAACTAGACAGGTAATAAGCATCACCTTTTAGTTAATGTTTGCTAATCTATTTACTCGGAAGGCAGGCTAGGCTCACCACTATACCACCGATGCTCTTAATCTGTTCACTTAAGTAGCCAGGCTAAATGCTGATCAATGGTGACTTAAAGAAGAATAGCAGTTAGCTCTTTTTACAGTGCAAACACAGGTTTTACTTTTTGTTTTTTCTTGAAAATAAAACAAGCTTAGGATTTAATCGTTTAAAACAGCTAAAATGTAATTAATAAGATCATGTTCGTTTACTTCTTTATAAGTGGTATGCACCAAATAATCAAGCTTCTTTAACTTTCTTAAGAGAGAAAAGGTCTTGACCAGAATCAATAAATATAAATAGATCTGAGAGAAATACATTTGACTTATATTTTGCATTCTAAATTTACTCCTAAATACCTGTGTAGTTTAGCAGCTCTGGGCTGTGAAATTGTCTACCATAGAGTTACTGTGAATTTGTGAATTATCATCGTTTGCTATTTTTCATTATCTGAGCCCCAACAATGCATCAGGGGACTTTGCAATGTGCAATGTCGTATGGAATTTTCCCGGCCATGGCTCTTACATTCTAAACTGCTTAGGCAGTGTTTCTCATTTCAGGTCTTTCTCATTGTGAAACCTTTATTTTGATGTGCACAAAACACTTCACTTCAGATGAAGTGACAAACGATTTTACAATGCTACTTTTGTGTTTTTCAAAATGTAAGTGGTTTGAATATATGAAGAAAATGTCGAAGCAGGCATTACAACATCTTTTCATGGTGGGTTAAAAAGATGTAGAACTTCAACAAAGCAGAGGCCACACTAAAGAAGCATCATTATTCTTAGTTAAATAGGACACTGTAATTATAACCTTGATGCTTTCATTATTTTATGAAAAGGTAATCTTAATATTATTTGTAGTCAGATATCCTCCCCTAGGGTTTAACACTTCTTCCATTTAACCAAAGATCCAGCACAAAATTTAAGAACTTAAACCATAAAGAATATGTTGAGTTAATGAACTTGAAAAAATACCAAGAACTATATTCTGATAAACCATTTACACACTAGGGGTTCCTCCATCTCTCAAAGGCCTGCTCTGCTTTCTTTTTCAAATTCTTCATTACTTTCCAAATAATTTCCTTGTCAGTTCTCTTCTATCCATAACCACACACAGCATGTGTTTTAAAAATTTTTCCATCTGATTGGCCATAGAGTTAAGAAGAGAAATGCATATTTCACATTATATAAAATATTTAACATTTAAGCATTTTTAAAGTGTTGAAAAATAAATTATTTTAGAAAATCAGCATATTGTATCATTCGGCATATCAAAACTTTTTTCTTTTCTTTTTTTTTTTTTTTAAAGAAATGCATTTAGACTAGAATGTAAATTTTATGAGGACAGGAATTCTTATCTGTTACCTGCTGTAAATCCCAGGCCCAAGACGGACACTGAGTGGATGCTCAATAAATGTTTCTTAAGTGAATGAATGAATGAACTTAGACAATGTTGTAATAATCTTTTTACCTATATTTTACATGTATATTAGATTTATATTTCATATTTTAGATTTCCATATCCAAATTAAATATGGAAACTGGTTGACCTAATTGCATTTAATTACATTAGTCACATTTCATCATATAGTTTACCTCTTTCTGCCCCATTCCTAAATTTTTTGTTCTAAAGTTTAAGTAAAAAAAAGAGAAGGGAGAAAGAAACTTTAATTCAGGTTTAGAAGTAACTTTAACGATCTCAGCACTAGCTTTGAGAGTTTCACATTTTGTTACTAAAGAAGTTACTCAGCAACCCCTGACTTTCTGCACTGAAACTCCATTTATTGCAATTGTATATTTTAGCCTCTCATTATTCCTCTTGTCTGACTTTACCGACAAATCTGTAAAAGTCTGATTTTATGTTACCTTGTCCCCATTGTACACATTGTGAACTTAGAAATTAAGATATATTAGAATTAAGATTCTAATATATTTACCTTCCTTTATTCTAATTAGATGTAACAAGACAAGAAAAAAGAGAAGGAAGGAAGGAAGGAAGAAAGGAAGGAAAACAGTCTCCAGGGAATATTTAGAATGAAAAAAGTCCATATCAAAATAAAAGAAGAGGGCACAAAGAGATTTTCAAAGATAATGTTATTTCTGTCTTGTTTTCTTTCTTTTCAAATGTTACGTTTGGGACTTAAGACCCTTTGTTATGTAAAAATACCGAGAAGGCACTAGCAATAACTCCAGTTTTCAATCTCATTGTCTTCCTTCAGTTTTGGATTTTTAGGCACGTTTGTTTTGTCACTATTAATAGTTTTTCCCTTAGCTCATCAAGCTCAAGACTAAACTCATCTTTCTAATTTTTGCCACTGTCTAGGACAATGAGAGGGAGAAAGAGGAAAAAAAGGAGAGAGAGCGCCCTTCCTTATTATGCCAAAGAAATTACTTTAACAAGACAGGAAACAGAATTCTTGTGTTTTAAAGGAGCACTTTAAATAACATCGTCAGTGGCTATGCAAATGACTGATCTTCCCCAAGAGCAGTAGTAGTTCTCCAGATGTTTTCCTGGGACCATCATCACCAGCAGCAGCAAGAAAACTTGAAAACTTGTTAGAAATGTTTTGTTTTTTTTAAATTAAGATAAAGAGAATTCTATAATGGGAAGTATATGTATGGTTTAAAAAACAACTCATAATACCCAACCACTGTACATTTCCAAGTTTCTAATTTTCATCCCATCTATAAATATCAATTATTTCTTAAAACTTCTTTGAATTAGGCAGACGTGGTGGCTCATGCCTATAGTCCCAGCTATTTGGGAGGCTGAGGCAGGAGGATTGCTTGAACCTAGGAATTTGAGGTTGCATTGAGCTAGGATGATGACACTGCTCTCTAGCCCAGGTGACAGAGTGAGACTGTCTCAAAAATACAAAACAAAAAAAAAACTTTCTTTGGCAAAATTCAACCCCTTATTTTTGTAAAACTTTTGCCTCCCCTGTCTTGTCCTCAAAATAAAACAAATGGATAATAAAAGAAAATTAAGGGAATAAAAAGAAAATAGCAGTAAGATAGTAACAGATACCTCTTGCTCCAGGGCTTTGGCATATGCTATTCTCTCTACCAGAAATGGAGTTTCCACTTCCATTTTAGTTAAATTCTCAACATTCTTTAGTGCTATATCACTTTCTCAAGGGACGTGCTCCACCAAAGCATTCATTTGCTTCATGTTTGTCTCCAGCATCAGCTCTTAGTCTCCTGGAGAGTAGGGGTCATGAATGCTACGCTCACTGTTGTTCCCAAGAATTTAGCATAGTATAGAATCTGGCAACCAAAATATATTTGTAAATGAAAAAACAGTAGTTTGGAGATTGGTGGTTGGTATGCACACATAGGTCCCATCCTTTGTCCTGTCTCTCTCTATGATGACTCCTAACCTGATGCTCACTCAGCAGATCATTAACTTGAAACAGAAATTTTCTTTATGCTCTTTTGCAGACATCACTCCTTGCCTAGAACACAGTCAATATGATACAGTCCCAGAGGGCAGACCTCTATTTACAGTCACAAACCAAAGAGAAGTTTTGCAGAATTTGTTAAATCTGCAAATGTCCATCTCAGAAATAGAAAATCATATACTCAATAACAAATGCAAAATGATAACTCTTCAGAACATGTCCCTGTTCTAAGAATAAGGGAATAGGATGGCTCTTTGTTCCATCAATTATTTCCTTTTCATTCTGTATATTCAATATCGTTCCCTCTGCTAGTATTTTTCTAATCAGATAATAAATAAATATTCTCAGACTCCACCATCTTGTAAAACCTATCATGCCAACTCCAAACTAACTGTGCAACCTTCATATTTTCACAGCTGAACATCTTAAAAGAGTAGTTCAAAATTAATACCTTGACTTCTTCACTCTACTCATCTTTCTACTCATTGCAATAGGACTTCTGGTCTCAGCACTCAATTAAAAACAACTGAGGACCCCCTTGATTTGACATGCAATAGAAACATTTTCAGTCTTTTACCTATTCGACCACTTTGTGGCATTTGGCTTTATTAAAAATTCTTTCCAATTTATCTCATGTGGATTATTCCTTCCTGGTTTTTCGTCTATCTCTAACCACCCTTTTGTAGTCTCCTTTATGTGTTCCTCTTCTCCCATCTGCCCTGTAACTGTTGGGGTACCACAAAGATTTACATGTTACCTTTGCTCCTCCCAGTCTACACTTACTCCCTAGGAAATCTCATCCTTATGCAGATAGATGACATAGAGATGATTTCTAAATCTACCCTTCTAGCTGAAATTTCTTCTAAAAAGATACCTACTGGTTCTCCCCATGTGGATATCTCATAGTTATCCCTAACCTGACTTGTCCAAAACTAGAAATCTACAAATTGGCCTCAATATCTCCTTTCCCCTCACCTCCTACATAAAATGCATCTCTACATTCTGTTGAGTCTACCTCTTAAATATCACTTTGTCAACCTTGAAAGAGCCAGCCCCATAAAATGAATCCTGAGTGGCTACTTGGACCTAAATTAGAGCCAAGCAGCCATTTGTTGACTAGAGGTCACACATGTACTTTGAGTTCCCAGAAAACCTACACATCTGCTTAACTTTGGGATTTCATAGCCACCTGTTCCTGTTTACACTGCCTGAAACAACCAATAGACTGTGACTTGTGTTGACCAATCAGAAATCAGGAAATTTGAATTTCTCATTTGCATAGCTGAACTAAGTGGGAACCTGGGAGGCCAGTTGTCTATAAAAGACAAACCCTCCCTTTGTTCTCTGGAACACACCTTCACACGTTCATTTTACACTGAAGGCTGTGTCTCCCTGGTTTGCACACTATTCACTGGAATAAAATCTTTTTTCTCTAAATTCCCTTTTGGAGAACTTTCATTCACAACTTAACGGCTTTTTCTTCTTTCTCCCCAAGAGTAGAATCTTATTTCAAACTATTTATCATTTGCATCATTATAATTAACACCTTTTTAACTGGTTTCCCAGCTTCCCAATCATATATCATCTGCTGCAGGGTAAAGACTATGGCCCTTTCAGTATGGTCCAGGGAAGAGGCAGACATACCTTTAGAATAAAGAAGAGACATTTGTCCAGAAAAAGTATACTTTAAGACAATCTACAATACTTCCTCAATTCTAGGATTACAAAGCAATGTTTAGATTTGTAATGTGATCTCCTGAGTGCACCTAACTACTCAAAAGACCTATGTTTGGGATATCATTTATCACCTAAATTGGCATCTCACTGTAAACTATAAGTTATAGTATATAATTCATTCCCTTATGAATTTGGTCAGTAACAGTCTATTTTCTGTAACCTGACAAATTGATAACCTTAAGATTTTCAATATGCAAAGCTTAGAACTGGATCTGGGTTGGTAGTGATAATCGGTATGGCAATTTCTTTTGGTAATTTCCAGTGTGCAAGTATCTAATGACTCCCAGTCTGAATATCCTGTCTGCTGGTCTTGGACACAACATGGCTGTGGCATTAATTAAGTTATGTACTTTTTAAGGGGTAATGAAAGATCATCCTTTCCAAAAATATCTACCGCATGACAGTCCCAGATCTGAAACTCCAAATATTTCATTTTGTTACAGTCAAGGAGGAGACATCCTATAGGTGGTCTAAGGCTTGTTAGCATAATTCTTGGAGTCACCTGAAAACAGATCTTGTTCAGGTCCTACAGCACTAAATTCAGGAATATATTTGACACACCCTCTATAAGCCTTGAAGGCTGAGTGTGATGCATGACTTATTGTTTTTTCCTAAGTGTAAGTACTGTAACACATAATCTTGTAATCTGATCACTGTTCAAGACAAGAATCAACCACAAAAAAACTATAGATCAATATTATTCATGAACACAGAAGCAAACATAGATGTAGAACATAGATGCGAAAATTCTCAACAAAATGCTAGCAAAGTGAATTCAATACACATTAAAAAGATGATTTGCCATGATCAAGTGGATTTATTCCAGGAATGCAAGGATAATTCAACACATGCAAATCAATAAATGTGATACATCACAGTAACAAAATCAAGAAAAAAAATCATATGCTTATTTCAATAGATGCAAGAAAAGCATTTGATAAAATTCCGTATCCCTTTATGATAAAAACCCTCATCAAAATGGATATAGAAGGAACATACCTCAAAATAATAAATGCCATAAATGACAAACCCACAGCTAACATTATAATGAATGGGGAAAATTGAAGACCTTCCTGTAAGGACTGAAACAAGACAAGGATGCCCACTTTTACCACTTTTATTCAACATAATACTGGAAGTTCTGGCCAGAGCAATTAGGCAAGAGAAAGAAATAAAGCCCACCCAAATTAGAAAGAAGTCAAATTAGCCATGTTCACAAGCAACATGATCTCATACCTAGAAAAACCAAAAGACTTCACCAAAAAACTCTTAGAAGTGATAAATGAATTCAGTAAAGTTGCAGGATACAAAATCAACATACAAAAATCAGTAGTATTTATATTTGCCAACACCAAATAATCTGAAAAGCAAATCAAGAAAGCAATCTCATTTACAATAGCTACAATGAATGTAAAATACCTAGGAATCAATCTAACCAAAAAAGTAAAAGATCTATTGAAAGATATATACAAGGAAAAACTATAAAACTCTGAAGAAAGAAATTGAAGAGGACACAAAAAATGGAAAGATATTGCATGCTTATGGATTGAAAAATTAATAGTTAAAATGACAATACTACCCAAAACAGTTTACAGATTCAATGCAATCCATATCAAAATACTGATGACATTCTTCACAGAAATAGAAAAACAATCCTAAAATTAAATGAAACCACAAAAGACCCCAAGTAGCCAAAGCAATCCTGAGCAAAAAGAACAAAGCTGAAGGCATCACACTACCTGACTTCAAAATTTACTATAAAGCTGTAATAACCAAAACAATATGGTACTGACATAAAAACAGACACCTAGACAAATGGAATAAAATAGAGAATCCAGATATAAATCCACAAATTTATAGCCAACTCATTTTCAACAAAGGTGCCAAGAACATATAATGGGGAAAAGACAGTCTTTTTAATAAATGGTGCTGGGAAAACTGGATGGCTTATGTAGAAGAATAAAACTAGAACCCAACTCTCATTTTACACAAAAACTAAATCAAAATGGATTAAAGACTCAAATCTAAGACCTGAAATATGAAACCACTAGAAGAAAACACTGGGGAAATACTCTAGGACATTGGTCTGAACAAAGATTTTTTTTGTATAGGACCTTAAAAGTACAAGCAACCAAAGCAAAAATAGGCAAGACAAATGGGATCACATAAAATTAAAAAGCCTCTGCACAGCAAAGGAAACAATCCACAAAGTAAAAGACAACCCACAGAATGAAAAAAAAAATATTTGCAAACTATCTATCTGACAGGGCATTAATAACCAGAATATATAAGGAACTCAAACAACTCAATAGCAAAAAACAAATAATCTCATTAAAAATGGGCAAAAGATTTAAACAGACATTTCTCAAAATAAGGCATACAAATGGCCAACAACTATATTAAAAAAAATGTTCAACATCACTAATCATCAGAGAAATGCAAATAAAAATCACAAGGAAATATCTCACACGAGTTAAAATGGCTTTTATCAAAAAGTCAGGCAATAACAGATGCTGGTGAGGATATGGAGAACGGGGAACCCACATACACTGTTGGTGGCAACATAAATTAGTACAGCCACTATGGAGAACACTATGGACAAAAACTAAAAATATAACTACCATATGATCCAGCAATTCCACTATCCAAAAGAAAGGAAATCAATATATGGGAGAGATACCTGTACTCCCCTGCTTATTAATAGCCAAAATATGGAAGCAACCTAAGTGTCCACTGATGGATGAATGGATAAAGAAAATGTGATATATATGCACAATGGAATATTATTTAGCCATAAAAAGAATGAAATCTTTTCATTTTCAGTAACATAGATGGAACTAGAGGCCATTATGTTAAATGAAAAGACAAGAACAGAAAAATAAATACCACATGTCCTCACTCAGATGTGGGAGCTAAAAAAGCAGATCTCATGAAAACAGAGATAGAATGGTAGTTATCAGAGACCAGGAAGGGGAGGATGTTTAGAGGGGATGAAGAGGGAAAAACAAATATAAATGTATTTATTACTACTAGACACTTAAAAATGGTAAAGATGGTAAATTTTATATGCATATTTTACCTTAATTAAAAAATGAAATAAAATTTTTTAAAGAGAGGAAAAATAAGTACTATTCATCCAGTGCTTTCAATGCACTCCTATTTAGACTTTACAACAATCTCAATATATATATTATTGTCATAATTTCCTAGATGAAGAAACTGTGGCTTGGGGAACTTAACAAACTTGCATAAGACCACCCAGCTAGTAAATGGAGGAGTCAAGATTTGAATCTAGGCATACTGGCTCCAGAGCCTGTATTTTCACCCACTAAATTTTACTGCATATGCTAATAGTTTCTGATACACATGAGATGCTAAATAAATGTCTTGTTAGGACAACAGCAATAGCCTCTAATGAATTTCCTTAACTCAGATATTACTCTCTCCCAATTTATCCTGTAAGATTTTCCTAGAGTCAATTCTCTGAAATACAAATCTGATTTTGTCTCTGATTAAATAATACAGGAAAGAAACTTACTCTATTTTCCCATGGCCTAAGAAAGAAAGTCTGAACTCTTAAGTATGGCATTATAAGCCTTCCACAATATGGTTGCTACCAACTTTTCTAGAAGCATCTTCTGACACTCTGCATTTCAGACACACATCATCAGATGTTTTGCCCCAGCAGCTTACTCACGATTTCTAAATTCCCTTGAACAATGTGTTGCCTCTGCCTGCTTGTTTTGCTTCTCCTTCCGTGCTGGGCAAGCTTCTATTTAGCCTGCAAGGTCAAACTCAAATTCTATTCCTTTGCAAGGTATCCTTAGTCTTTTGATCCTCCCACCACCTCAAGGGCACCCCATTGTGCCTTCCTCTGAATGCCATAGCAATCTATTTATACACAATAACTCCCCAAACACAAGCACATAAAATCTGAGCATACAAACTATCTATTGTATTCTCAGTGATCTGAGAACTAATCTCTGGTTTGTTTTGCATTACTTCTGGAGAAAAGTACAAGGAAATTCCCTTTCTGTCTTTGGGAGAAGTTGGAGTGGTAAAATAGTGGTTGCTATAATTCATTAAGAAGAAATAAGAGTATTCCTCCATTCTTCATTCTTCAAGAAGAATAAACAGTCTTTTAATGTTTTCATATATATATTAATGACTGGAGGCTTCCTGAAAGGAAATCAAGTACTTCATCGAATGAAGTTAACTGAATAAATCCTTTGTGTTTTGTAAATTGATAAAGGAAAGCAGCTAACTGTCTGTGTGGCTGCTGGAATTAGCAAGACGGTTAGTGGTTACATCCTCCTCAAAGGACGAATGCCTAAATTCATGCAGGCCAGGGATGCTCTCATTGGCAGGACTTTGGTGAATAATAGCAGTAGATTTGTCTACAAGTACCCAGCACTACGAGAGATGGGAGCTGAGTGACCAAGCTTAGAATGGAGGTATTGTTCGCCTACAAAATCTCCCCGGAGCAAGGAACAGCAGCACTTGTTTCATCAGATGACACGTTAAGAGGCAATAAGGAGCTAAGGTAGCCATGGTAACATCAAACTTCCCCACTTAATTGTGACCAACTAGTATCCCTCACTTTGGGACTGTGTCAGGCCTGAGATCTTTTGTTGATCCAGGTAAACCCCAAGAGCATGATAATAAACTTTTTGTTGACATAGCATCTGGAGTTTCTGCTTAGTTTTTATTTAATTTGAAAAATGAAAAATATGCCAGAATTTATATCAAAGTATGAAACAGTCCAAGCCCTTCTTCTGTATACATTAAGGTATTTAGAATGATGTCTTCACTTCTGTGGGATTAATCTCCTAAATATCTCCTGAACACATCCACATTACTCCATTTTTAACCACTGAGCTCATCTAAGATCCCATGATCTTTCATACGGATCTCTGCAACAACCCTCTCACCGAGTCTCCTGTTCTCACTCTTGTGCTCTTCCAATCTATTCTCAATACAGGAACACTTGTGTTAAAACAGATCCAATCACACCTCCCCTCAATTTAAAAGTCCTTAATGGCTTCTCGTTGGTCTTTGGATAAAGACAGAAATCCATAGCTCTTTGCCGGATCCAGCCCCTGCCTTCCTCTGAGCTCAGTACATGCCCCAGCTGCCCTCTGGGCTCCAGCCACCTCCCAGGCTCTTTCCCCCTGCACATGCTTGTTGCCTCTGTTTGGAGCATTCCTGCCTAAGGGAAAACTCAGCCCTATTCATCCTTCACATCTCAGCTCAAATGTCTGGCATGTTTTCGGAGAATCCTTTTTGCCACCCCCATGCCTCATACACATGTATTCAGGCAGGGTTAGAGTGCAGAGTTACTTGCTCCTACCCTCTAGCCATTTACAGCATAGCACTTTTTACTGTTTTCAAATATAGATACATTTTTTGTGATTTTTCTTCAATGGCTATCTCACCAATTAACATTATGTTTTATGAGGGCAGGGCTTGGTTTGTCTATTTTAATCGGCAATCTGTCCTCCACAACACTTAGCACATGACTGAAGATATCTAAGATATATTTGTGAAATCAGGCCTGATTTTGCATAATTATAAAAACTCAAGACTGGTATTAGGCATAGAAAAAGAATGTAAAATGGGAGTAAGGAAAAAGATATTTTTGTGGTGACACATTGGAAAAGTTGAAGCCAAATGAGAGAAAATGAAGCTCATGGCAGAGCAGTTCTTCAGGGGAGTTTAGAACATGTGATGCTGAGACAGGAAGGCCAACACTTAGTGAGATGGGATCAAGGAGCCGGAAGACAAGGGCAACGACCTGTGGTTTTGAGAAGTGAAACTCAGGAAGCATGAAGTGGATCCTTGAGGCAGGAGACAACTCCCAGGTCATAGACTCAGACCAGATGCAAGGGTAAAATAACTGCACATAATTGATAATAAAGTAACAATAAACTAAAATGAACACTTAATTGGGACAACAGATGAAGATCCAAATAATTCCCATTCGGTAGTGCCTATAAATGGAAGTTACTATTATTGAGAACTACTGATCATGCTAATATAAAATATATATTTACATTATTTTACTTAGTGTAACATTTTTATTGTTTTGTTTCCAGAAACGATTATTTATAAGAGTTTTCATATTAAGCTCCTGTCTTCAATTCCATCCACTGTACTTTTAAAAATTAGGTCTTAAATTTTTCAACTGGGTGTTTTCCTCCTCCTCCTATTTTTAGTAATAAAAAGCCAGCCACGGTGGAGTATAGCAGCCTGAGTCCATAGCCTGTCAACATCCCTTCTAGCCTACTGTAGTAGGTGCGCTGCCAACCACCAACTGCCAACTGTCCGCTTTTGTGCCTCTTTGCCTGAGAGCCCTCTCTGAGCTCACACTGCCCTGCCAGGGAAGGCTTAGAAGTATAGGCAATTAACTCCTCCTTCTCAACCCCTAGCAATTCTCAACCAATGACTGATGGGAGGTGGTGAAGAAAAGCATCAGCTTCCTTGTTCTGCGGTTGGGATAACTCTGAGGCTCATGTTCTACACTGGCTCCCAGAGTTGCCCAATGGGAATACATCCCAATGATTCACAGTGGAAATTGCCTTGATAACTCACCCATTATTGGATGCTTTTCTTTCCCTGACTCATTTCCCCATTCCCCTACTGCTGTTTCCTAGTATCACATCCAAGATAAGCTACCTATATTCACTTTGTTGTCTCAGGGTCTCCCCCTGGGGTACTCCAAACTAAGACTTCAAAGAAATGACATGGAAATTCCTATAGCACATAGTTATATTATTGTGGTTGTCCTGTATGTCTTTCTCCTTGATTTGACTTACTTGTGGAAAGAGACAATTTGTATCTCTAGCACTCACATCCAGCATCTGAAGTAACATATAAATAATGTTTTGTGAAACTGTGAAATAATAATAGTGTTAATATGGCACTTGCATAATGGTTCATGGACATCATTCTAAGAGATTTTTAGATATTAACTCATTTACTCTTTGCAACAACCCTATGAGGACAGGCACTGACTTTAAAACTCACATTAAATACAAGTCTTACCTAATTTTACCTGAGCTTTACTACCAATCAGTGGAAGAAATGAGAAAAGCAACCATCACAGATGCAGCATCAGGATCTGGAGTCCTTGAACTATGGAATGGAATTTCTTTTTTCTGCATTTAGATTCACTTTGGTTTTCAATTAATAATCACTATGTGTGAAGTACAAGAAAGCCTGTGGAAACTATTGATTTTCAGGGTATCCCCATTTTTGTATCTCCTTAATCACATATTTGGAAAGTCTATGTCAGCGCTCAATTTTCATTCTCTAGTGGAGCTGTGACTCATAAATCTATAAGTTACAGGTCAATTTACAGCAAGCAATCTACACAGACCAGGTATATCCTCCTAAAAGCCTTGTTAGATAAGAACTTCAGAACAGAGTAGACTCTAACAACCACTCCTGTTGTCTACCAACTATTTATATAAATATATATATATATGTGTGTGTGTGTATATATATATATATATATATATATATTATGGTCAGGTAAGAATTACCTAAGGCACCTCTGAAGGAGGAGAGACTGAGTTTCAGACCTGCTGTTAATTGCTTTCTTCCCAGGCAATTACAGTTATCATCACTTCCATTTTACAAATGAGGAAACTGAGGTTGAAACAGGTGAAATGCTTTGCCCAAGATCACACAGCTTGTGAGTGGTGAGCGTAGAAATGAAGCCAGGCCTGTGGACTTTAGAATGTATACTCTCAACTCCTCTGGGAGATAGGTAATAAGTAACAGTGTTGGCAAGAACTATCATACTGCATGTGATTTTATCTTGAGTGATTTGATCTGTTTTATTGTAATTTCTTTTTTCCTATAAAACCAGGATGAAGAAAAATTTCTAATCACTGTTCAAACATAGTGGGGATTTCAGCATTCAGATATGATAAGAGAAAAACAAGCAAAGAGTCACAGTGTGTGAGGAGGGAGCTCTGTGGCCCATAGGGAGGCCCCTTGGGTGCAAATGCCACAACAACAATACAAGGAACAACATAGTATTACCAGACCACAGCAAGAAGCTCCTAACACTAAAAAGGTCCAACATCAGGAGGATGAGAGACATTCCCACCATCGCTGTAATAGGTCTCCTGTTAACTGTTGGATGGCCTATACCTCACCATCAACTTCCTTCAGTGCAGAGGAAATATCCTCCTAGTGATCAGGTATATATACACAACATCTCAGTATGTATAACTGCACATGTGCCTCCTTGAGCTGCAGTGAGGAGATCAAGGGCCATGCAGTTTTGCAAAACTACCTTTCTCATTTAGTGCCCTCATCCATCATGAGGGCCAAATCCTGTCTAGTTTAATTCAGGGCCTGAGCAGTATGCTCCACTAGGGCATTCACTTCTATTTCTACTTTAATGTCTCCACCCCCAGGAAAAAGGATGGCTACCTGGTAAAACCACCATGGAGTCCATTTCACCAGATGCCAACAAGAGAACACAGCATCCCAGTTATGTGACTTCTCAGTAAAGGTGGGGAGGATATTTCCTGGGATGTATGGCCATCACCACATGCATCTTCCCGTCCAATGACCAGGAAGATAAAGCCACACATGTCTTTCACATACCCACAAAAATCCTGGGGGCCCTCTGTCAGTGGGGATGGTCCTCACCAGAGGTTTTCCACTCCACCAGTGGGTGGCATTATTATTTTGAGTAATGTTTGCACAAAACTCTTTTGGGATCCTTCCCACAGTGTGGTTTTTCAATCCCAATCCTTGTTCTATACATGGGGGGTCCACTTGGCATAATTCTACTTGTTCCCCTAATAGCCAACCCCAACAGTCCCAAATAATGTATCCCAAAGTGGGATGTGGAGTCCATTGCAGGTGTTTCTCAACTACCCTGCAAACAGTTGGCGTCCTGGGGCCCCCACATGGTCAGGAAAGTCCAGTTCTGCGGAAAAGCGGGGGCAGTGGTCCAGGGCAGGCTGACAGAAATTTCCACTGGGAACTCCATGCAGACCCAGCAGTTAGAAATGTTAGCGACTTGAGTGTAAGTGTGAGCCCAGGAAGTGATGCTGTTAGCCTGGATTACCCTGGCAGATAAGAAAGAGCAGACAGGGGGACAACTAAGGCTACCTCACGCCCTTCAGGTAGCACACAGGCTACCTGTCCATCTTGAGACAAGACTGTGGCTGGAATTGCCTTTTGTCCTGGGTGATGGTACCACACAATCTCACCTATAATAGGTTTGGTGGTTTCAGGTGCCAAGACAAGGGAACCCACTCAATGTCCATTCGGCGTGCCCACTGTTGGACTTTATGTCCCATCAAATGACTACCCTGATCACTTTCCATAGTGAGGAGTCATCTGTATAGAGCAGTTAAATGTTCCAATGCCTAAATGGTAGATGTTTGGTCAGCCCAGGCCACCGGGTACGCAAAAGGAAGCCGGTAGCAGTATCAACTGCTATGAAGGCATACACCGCCATGTTAGACCAAGGCAGGGGGACCAACATAATCAACCTGCCATCTTTTCAAAGGATGGTCTCCCCATTGGACATGTCCGGGAATGGTGAGGTAACACCTGAGATGTGGATGCTGTTGGGCACATACCTCACACTGGCGACAAGCCATCCACAAATTTGCCATAGGTATGTGTAGATTCCACCTCTGGTTCCCTGTGGTGTAACCACAGGGCTTTGTCAGCTTTCAAGAGTGACCTGATCCATCACACCCTTGTCAGGGTGTCAGCCTCATCATTGCTGGGGCTGAGTAGAGGTCTATGCCTGAAACATGATACACCCAGATCTCCTTGTGGTGTCCTTGTTGCAACAAGTCCTCCCATATTGCCTGTCCCCATACTGGGCGGTGCCTTACTAGCCAACCTTGGGCTTTCCATGTAGGTAACCAGATAGTGAGTCCCCTAAACATAGCCCAGCTATCAGTGCAGACATGCAAAGGGAACGGCTCATGCATAGCTACAATCCACACAGCATGCAATTCAGCCCATTGGCTCTCTGCTCCTGCCCCATTTCAAACCAAAGTTCATCATGATCCAACTGGACAGCCACTATCATTCACTAGGCTAAGCGGCCATGACTGGATCAGTCAGTATACCAGGCCTTCACTGGGGGGCGGGGGCGGGGGGGACACACTGTCCTTGAAGGTATGGGCTCTCTTCCCTAGGTATTACCATGGTCTGAGGGTCAGACACAAATTCAACAAGACCCAGTACTGTCTGCACCTCTGCAGTCAAAGGGATGGAGCTGAACTCTGCTCATTGCTCCAAGTAAACTCCCCGTTTTGCCAACGTGGATGTCGGGGCTACCCCTGATCATGGGTTGGTTATCCATGACCTCACCCATCCTGCTACGGGGTATATGGTGGGCACTAGTACCTTAGACTGCCCAGTTATAGCTTCACAGGCCTGAACAGTGGCATACATGGCCACCAGGTGCTTTTCCACCAAGGAATAGTGCTCTTGGGGGCCCTTCCAAGTCTGGGACCAAAACCCAGTAGGGACTCACCACTTATGCTGGCACTGCCACAAACCCCAGCCCATCCTGCTTGAGTGGACTGTCACATCCAGGTCAAATGGCTGTGAGCAGTCGACCACTTGTAGCAATCTGGGCTTGTGTGACAGCCCTCTTAGCTGACATAAAAGCGGCCTCTGCCTCCAGGGACTGGTCCCACTGTGCCTCCTTTTTACATAATGAATGCAATGGCCACAACAGTTGGGCCAAGTGGGAAATGAATATATGCCAGTACCCCAAAAGTCCCACAAACACTTGTAACTGTTTTACCCTAGTGGATTGGCGAAAGGCTTGAATTTTATCTATAATTGCCTCAGGGATTGCTTTTGTATAACCCGACCAGACAACACCCAAGAATTTGACCAACAAACCAGGACCCTGGACTTTGGAGTCATTCACTGCCCAACCCCATTGTTCCAACAAGGTTGGAAGAGTGATGGCAGCTTCTTCTAGACCTGTAAGGGAATCAGAGGTTGACATTATATCATCAATATAATGAAATAAAAACACTTAGGATGGCCAACTCCATGTGTCCAAACCCTGTGCCACCAAACCATGACATATGGCTGGGCTGTGGAGGTAACCTTGCAATAACACCACAAGTGTCCATTGTCATACTTCCCAAGTGAAGGCAAACTGGTCTTGACTGTCCACAGCCATGTCCACTACATAGTAGTACTGTCCAAGCACCAAAGTCAGTTGATCTATCAGATCCAGTATGAACAGCACCTTGGCATGGAGTAGGGGAGTCACTTTATTCAGTTCCTGGTAGCCTACTGTCATTCCCCAGGTTCCATCCAGTTTCTTAACTGGCCAAACAGGAGAGTTGAATGGACTGTGAGCAGGGCGCACTATACCAGCCTTTTCCAGCTACAATATGGTTTCTGAAATTTCTTCATGCCCCCCCCTGGGCAAATGATACTGTCAAGTGCATACCACACCATGAGGTGTGGGCAAAATTTGTGGTGGGTGATGGGGGTGGCCACACACCACTGGCTTCACAGCCCTAACTCGGAAGCGGAAATCACCCACGGAGGTGGTTAGGGTTAAGCCACACAGAATGTCAACACCCAGAATATATTACTTCACGGGGGACACATACACAGTGAAAGGCCTGGGGGCCAAACACCCTATCCCCAATGGAATAGTCACTTGCTTAACTTCGACAGTTTGCCCACCATAGCCATCTGTGTGGGCTGTCTGTCCAGCAAACTGCTCAGTTTCCATAGATTAGGGAGAAGTCAGCTCCTGTACCCACTCTCCCAGAGCTGCCATGGCGGTGGTGACCTCACGTATGCGCTTCCCCACATACGGAGTGATCCAAACGAACCCAGGGGTGCCGTGGCTAAGATTAGGTCACACATGCGTGGAGTGAAGTGCTCCACATCGGGCCCCCACCAGTTATCTACTGTAAAAATGGCTTGCCGCATTCCCAACTCCCGAAGAATCTGAATTAAGTCTGTGTATGAAGTCCACTTACAGTTTCAGGTAGTTCTCCGGTGTCATCTCATACTGTGCGGGCGGCAGCCATAAGCCATTCAAGCAAGGGAGTGGGCGCCCTTGTCACAGCGACCACTTATCTATAGCCTATGCCCCAGGGAAGGATGTATAGTTATGGATGCCAATTGCCCAGTCTCCCTTGGGGAGCTCAAGACGCTGTCCACTCCTCTATCCCATAAGCGCAACAACCAGGCAGGCAGTTTCCCCAGGACGCCGTCTGCACTGTTTCCCGCGCTCCCGCAGCTCCGCAGGGGTGCAGGCAGAGAGAGAGATATGTTCCCTTACTGTAGGTGTGCCCTGCGCCACCCCACCGGGGCCTCATGGGCTGCGCATGCTCCATTCTCTGTTTTACAACTGGATGGGCTCTCATCAGAGGAGGGGCCCCACCCTCAGTCTCCTGTATACTTGCAGGTTCGTCAGCATCCAAGGTTGGAATGCTCATTAACTCTTTCTCCAACTCCTGCAGGCGGGCTTCTAGATCTTCTGTCTCTTGTAACTCCTTTACCTGGGCTTCCCACCAGCAGGGTGTCCTCATGCTGCTCCCGGAGGGCTGTAAGGAAGAGCCAGCCCACCCGACCAGCCGATGCTCACTCCCTAGGCTGCAGCGACTCCTCCAAGGCCCTCAAGGCCTTTTCCAGGGCGGCAGGAAACATTCTACCTGCTCCCACTCCGTGGCAGGGGCCCACAACATGAGAACTGCTGCCACTGGCTGCCACAAGCCCGTAGGAGGCCACATGTCCTCCCCTGCTGGGACGGAGGGGACACTTACCGCTCTGAATCCTGCCAGACTACGCCAAGTGTGAGGAAGGAGCTCTGGCTGGCGAGCCCTCCAGCACAGCCTCCAGAAACTGGAAGAAAAAGCCAGTGGCATCAGGCAGGTGAGATATGCTCTTTGCTGTTGGGGGATATAGCAGTGGTGAAATGCATGGCAGAGAACAAGGTGAGAGCTTATAACAATAGTGGCAACATGCCATGGGAAAGCGTGATCGCATGGGTTCACATAGGAGATAACACCTTGGTTACCTAAGAGCACTGACTTACGCCTGGGCGGAAGGCCGGCTAGCCAGAGGGTTGGACTGGAAAAAACACTGCAATAGTCATCTTAGTTTGGCCTAAGAAACCTATTGCCTGTGCAAATGCATTTTCCCTGTGCATGTTCCCAGTGTTGTGCAGAAACCCTCTTTGCAGTGGGGTAATCCATTGCCAAGGCCATTTTGCCGAGTACATTAAAGGAAAGGAAACCTAAATTGCCACCATCACACAAATCTGCTGTTCCTATAGTTCATGAAGACTGTGTACTTAGAGTCAGAAATATGAGCAAATGGAGACAGAGACTGAGACTTTTCTTAAGCTAATGGTAAAGACCTTGTTACATGAAAGTGACTATTTCATCACAAATCGTACAGAATACATGTGACACAGCCAAAAAAGGGGTAGAGAGCCTCTTAGAGAAGTTTCTCTAGCACGAAGATTTCTCTCAGCCACACCTTGGGGTTTTATAGTCACCAAGAGGGAAGACAGTTAATATGAAAATCATATTTATAGAAGTTTCTGTTTGATATATTTGATGTACCTATGTCATGTTAAAGCTAGTTGGAGTAAATAATATGTAGTTCTCACTTTAAAATGGGAAAATCATCTTTGTTTGAATTTCAGTGTAAACATATTTATTTGAGTATTAGTTTTGATAAATATCTGTGCTCCAAATAGCAAGTATAATGAACATTCTTGTACCCCAAATCATTACACCATGTAAGCAATACACTTGCAGTATTCTTTTTTTAACAAAGTTTATTCTTGGCTGAGTCCGTTATAATGTTACTTGTAATGTCATTTCTATAGGGGGCACTCAGTGGATTTTTCTTGAAGGAAAGAATTGCTTTACCAATATCTTTTTAGGTTTACCCTACTAAACATCCTGCCCCAGAAAAATATATGATTTTATGAAAGATGAGCCTGATGGGAAATTGAAACAGTCACAGATGTCTCAATTATATTTATATTCTTTTCCCACAAACAAACCCTGCTGAAAACCAGAATTTTTATCCCTTCACTATCTAAGAAACTAAGGAGCGAAAATTTACATTTGCCATTTCACCTCCATGTCACCTTCCTGGGCTTTGATGTAATGCAACAGAATGATGGCTCCTATTTAATTAAACAGAAATCTGGATTAAGTCCAGCTGTGAGCCATGCAATCAGCCCTTGTGTAAGCAAAAAGGGGTGTAATCCCTGGCCCATAGATCATTCCTGCATGGAAATCTGCTCTTACTCAAAGCCATCCACAGGCCGCTGAAATGATTTTTTCCTGTATGAATTGCCTAGACTGTGCAGCTGCCCCCTGTCCCCACCTTATGAAAAGAACCAGAAAGGCTAAAAGAGCTTGATTTGTCCTCTTCCTGTAAGTACTTTTTAATCAAAAGAGGCCCTGCCCTGCCTGTTGATATATCCAGCATTTCTTTGTTTGCTGCAAGAAGCACCATAGATGTGGTTTGCTGTTTAATGCAGTTTTTTTTTTTCACATGCGTCTCTCCAGATGGGTGTAATTTGATTCTTTGATACATATTGAACAGATTTTTTAGAAACGGCTTTTTTAGAGGCAGATTTTTGTTGCAATATGACTTCATCTTTCTTCCAAAAGGAGGTATCTTGATCTTTCTGAATTGTGAATGGGTTTACTCACAAAACCCATCCTTTTAATACAGAAGGCTGCAAGAGCCTTTCTGTTACAGATTCAAGCCAACCCTAGTCCAGGAAAAGGGTGAAGATGTGTCTGTTTTGTTGGGATTAATGAGCGTAGACAGAAACTCATCAATCTGGGGTAGCTTGCCAACAAGTAGGCATAAATAAAGTCCTTAGAGTTACTCAGAGTAAGGAATGGGTAAATATGAACAAATAGGGCAGCTCAAGGATTATGTATAGCTCAGAAGAGGATGAGCAGAACTCACAGACGTCCTCTTTGTTTCCACTGTGGATGGGTGAAAGGACATCTTCTTGCCATAAAGAGGGAAAGGGGGTAGACAGAAAAAGATCCAAAGATATCTTGGATTTGTAGTTATTATTGATGGCATCTTTTAAAAAAATTAATGAAAGTATCAGGCTTACTCCAGTATGTTTCTCCTTACAATTTTGCAAGCCAAGTCAAAATTCCCGTTACCCATGGAAGGTTTTGCAACTCTGAGTGTTTTGCAACTCTAAGATCTGAGAGTGCAAATGGGTTGGTTTCCTAATAAATGAATAAATTAAAAAGTCCACTTGCCTTGGACTCTTCTCTGATTGCCCCAAATCCCCTGCCAAAGCAAACTGAAATTTCAAAGTTCAGCGTTTTGAATAACCTGGAGTCAGCTTTGAAGTAAATCCCCCTAAGGCAACAGGGCTAGAACAGGACTAGGACTTCCTGTCCCTCGGAATAGCCATGAGACCAAAGATAGTACAAAGTGCTCCTCTTAGACCCGTGATTCTCAGCCCTCAGTGCATGCCTAATGGCTCTGAGGAAGGCAAGCCTTCAGGATTTGTTAGTAAGTCCCCATTTGGTTCTAATGTGCAACCAGGTTGAGAGCCACTGTCATAGAGACATTTTAAAAATATTTGACCCCTAATTTCTAGATTACTTTTTCATTGTGAGAACAGACCTTGGCTGTTCCAGCTACAGATTGTTCATCAACAGCAAACCTTAATATAGACAGAAAAAAACTAAAGTTGAGTTCCCAGTGAGAATTGATTACATTCCTACTAGTTGGGACAAACAGCAATGTAAAGCTTAGCTCTGATGTTTGTAGATCCCGGACCTTGTGCAATCCACTATGAGATCATGGTGCAAAGGGCTGCTGTATAAACATTGCTATATCAGCTCATCACCACGAACTGCCATGCCCATGGCCCTGAGTATCCAGGCCAAGAGCACCTTTTTTGTCTTCCGAAGGACATCATTTAGGCTAGTACTAAGACATCCAGTGGCATCATTATTATGAGGTAAAAGATAAAAATTGCTTACTTGTAGCCCCAAATAGAACCCTGAAAATTGTCATTCACTGGACCTAGTAGTGTGGGTCTCTTAATTGACTAGATTTAATCAGAAGACACTTCAGACCAGAGCTGTGTCTTGCAAAAATACTGGTGTATCAAATCTGTGTTCTCATTGACCACAACTGTCATTTCAGAGATGTTTGTTTTAACCTAGTGCTTTACAATTGAAAGAACAGTGGTTTGAAAATCATTAAGCTAGATTCTTATTCCAGCTCTATCACCCACCAGTTGTGCAGTGCCAGGGAAATTAAATAACATAATTAAAAACAGTAATGGGGGTGACCATTCAGTGAGCACAGACTAAGGTTATATGTGTGCTAAGGACTTTGCATGGTTGATTTCATTTAACTTTTCCCTCAAAAGCCCCAAAACTATGAAATAAGTGTCATTATTATCCAACTTTTAAGATGAGGTTTGGAGATGATAGATGAGTTGCTCAAGGTTATCAAGCACTTAATTGGAAGAACTAGAATTGAAACCCGTGTCTGCCTGGCTTCCAAGCCAGTGCTTCTGACTATTACGTGATATTCAACATGGCCTTTCTCTAGCTCAAAAAATTAGGTGTTATTTCTGAGTGATCTTCAGCTGACAGTACCATCCAATACCATTTTAAATTTCACTGTAGGATCACTCATCCAACCCTAAACAGAATTTGCTGTGTAATTAATGCTACATAAAAACTTAGCAGAAGTGTTAAGGTATTTCACGTTTATTTCCACAAGTGTTTGCCAAATGTCTGATCTAAGCAAGGGATGAAGCGATAAAAATCAAAAACAGACAAGATGGTCCCCATACTTCCAGGAGCATTCATTCATCTGTAGGGGGAATAATTACAGGAAATTGTATATTGTATATTTATATTGTAAAGAGTACCATGAAAGAGGAAATATTTTGTAAAGCACAGAAACTTCTTTGTAGTGAGTAGAGTCATTCCTTAGCCAAATTCATAATTTTGTATTTTTCTGTATCAGGTGCTTTAGTTAATAATTCTAATAAGATTTTTTTTGAATAAACATTACTCACACAATAATACTTGAATCATGCATCTCATTATGCTCTCCAGTTTCCCATTTGACATGTACATTTCAGGATTAGTTTCTTGCAGAAGGGTGTTGGCAGGGCAAGCTCTCTGTGTCAGCAACATTGACGTTGGCCTCCTTGACAGTAGCTGGAGGAAATTCAAATTCCTACCAGTGGACTCACTGCTTTGAGTTCAACTTTGATAAAATATCAACGTGATATATCAAATGGCATCAAATACATAGCCCATCAATGCCTTTGGAGTATATACTTACAGGACCTTTTATTCAGACGATTTCAGGATCTTGAAAGGAATTAAACAAAAACAAGATAGAGAAGTTTCTATAAGGTGTGAAAAGACTGAGAAAATTCCAGAGCTGGACGACAACGAGTAAGGAGCGCAGGATCATCATGGAGCTGAAGTTCCTGTTGGTTACGGGATGCAAATCACATTTGGTGACAGATGCTCCCAAAGAGGGTTCAACAGGGGTTGGGATACACCCTTCCTATCTTACTTTGGGTTCTCTTGACGGCAGAACCTGAGACGAAGTCTCCAGTACACATAGTTTGCTTGAATTTGATCCCAGAAAGTGAGTGCGGTAGGTAGTGGGGACAATGAGACAGGGAATGACAAAAAGCCAATAAAGAGTAGGTAATGAACCGGGTGCAGCTCAGGGCAACTGGTGCTCAATACCTCCAGTGTGGAGAAGGTGTCTCAATATTGTCTCATCCAAGAACAGGAAGACTAGGCATTTCTCTGCCTATGCCCATGCCCCCATTGTTTCAGAATTGCTCCCCAAGTGTTGAGTTCACTGGCAATTGGGCCGTGGGAGAGCTCCAAGGATGCAAAGCAGTGAGACCAAGGGATTACGCTTGGTATGGGACCCTGCATGTCAAACTGTCTGCCACTCTGTGCTGAAATGAGGTCCCAGGAGCAAGCCAGATGTGCCCACTTGACAGTTTAGTCAAGGACTAGGCCTGAGTTTTGTCATCTCCATTTTTAATTCATGCTAATAACCAGAAATATCATTATTTTAGTAGACTCCATGAAAAATGGATTAATATCCTCTGTTCTTTCTTCCTTGGCTCTGAAAATTAAATGGAACATTATATTTCAAAAAAGCCACTCATTAAAAAGCAGACTAGTAAAGACTGTTGCGACAGAGGGCAATTTCCTTTTGAACAGTGTAGAAAGAGACTGTTTTTTTTTTCACATCCTCTATTCTTCTACCCAAAGATATCAATAATTGAGACTATCTTCTTCCTGCCCAAAGCTACTGAAGACTCAATTTGTCAGCAATTTCCACTTGTGGAAAGTACAGATCTTGCCAAGATAGGCCTCCTCTACCCAATGGAGAGGAAAGTTTATGGTCTGGCTTCCTAGTGCTACCCTACTAATTGTGTTAAAAGGGCATCTGAAAACTGGTCTCTGGCTCGTAGCAGAACATGGTGGTCAGCACTTGCTGACACATGGGGTCAAAGATAGTTTGCCACATAAAACATTGCCACTGTCCTCAGCAGCTCATTTTCAGTAGAACATATAAATTTAAATGTAGTAAATATTTATTATTAGTTATATTAAACATATCAATAATATATTATGTATTTAAATTTATTTATTTATTTATTTATTTTAGGCTGGTCAAGTGGAGCAGCGGGAGTGGAGAAGGAATAAAGGAATCTATAACTGGCTGTGATCAATTAGTTGTAAACACCACTGCACTCGGACCAATCTATGTATTTAAATTTAAATAGTTATTTTTATTTTTTTATTTATTTCAAAAAATATATAAATTCCATTGGGAAAAAATTATGTATATGCATGATTTCTGCTTAGAGATGGTTTCAAAAGGTTCAGTTGGGATTTGAGGCATTGGAAAAGGATAGAACATCCTTGCACAAAAAGAGTGCAGTTAAAATTGTATCAATATTCCTGTTATAAACTGATACACCCTGAGCTCAGTGCGGTCAAGTTTTACATGCCTGAGCTGACATGCCAATCTGCCAGCAGTCATATGGTTCTCATATGGCGACACTCCACAGATGCCAGGAAAATGTGAGAAGTTTTTGGCTCATTTCCTTTCATTTTCTTGAGTGCCATGTTGCCTGTACACATGCACACTCACATGCGTGTGCACGCACACATATGCACACACCCCAGATCTTTATCATACTAGAAGAGTATTGCTATAAACCCCTGAATTCCAGCAGGTCTTTTAAAATTACCTTATCTTTGCTTCTCTAGAGAGTCAAAATAATTTATCAATTAACATTTAACACTGAGGGTTTTATTTTCAAAATTTCAAACTGAATAAGAGTTTTCAGTTTCAAATTGAATGAGTTTTCTTGTGAGTCTGCATAGATTCTTTTTAGCAAAAAAAAAAAAAATATATATATATGTATATACAGATTTTTAAATGTTTTGGACTAGGGCTCATTATTCACCCTTAGTTTTTTAAATATTTTGTGTCCTTGAAATAGATTTTGTGGCACATATTTCATGCTGAAAACTAATACTTTCATTTATGATTGGAAGTATGCAACTGCAAAAAATTAAATAGTTCTGTCCTTCCCATTTTAAAACTGATGAGTGCCACTGTGTTGATAGAATCCATGGTTCTAGTTATTGTGTAACATCATCATATATTTTCATACAATAAAAATTTTAATTCTTTAAAGGTTAAAACTTTGATTAAATGTATGTTTCCTCATGAGATCTATTACATTGTTGAATGTACACCACGCCTCTTTCAACAGTGCGCTTTTAAATCAACTCAATTTATATAGAAATTCTTTGCTATTACTTTGCAAGTGGTAGTGAGAAAATTAATGGAAAATGAAATCAAAGTGACACATTCACATAGTTATGACAAATGCAACTATACACACAAATGAACCATGTTTCCAGCCAAACATTATCCTCAACCCCCAGCTTCGAGCAAGGAAGGCATGTCTGTTTCAACTCTGTATTTCCTTTATTCAGACCTTAATGGCACATAAATATTTGTAATTTAATGCATACAGTATTTACAAATATAAATACAATATGGTCTACCTTTATCTTCTAGACCCTTATATGGAGTGAGCTTCTTAGGCATACTATATACAAAATGGATGGCAGATGGCAATTGGATAAAACTAATATACTGTCTGGCTCACAAATGAAGAAAAGTATCTAATGAGTACTATCTTCCATCCCCTCCCTAAGGATGTTGCCACTACAGAAGATATGATTTCAATAAATATAATGAATTATTTTCATTATAAACACACCACTGCCAATTTTTTTTCACAAAGCAATGTTTACATAAATATATCCCCAAAGCAAAGAGAAATACATTCAAATTTAAATTGAATTCATTCTGCAGCCTATAATCACAATGATCTTTTAGAAACTTTCCTTAAACAGTCAAATAAACAAACATCCACAAATTAGATCAAAACATCTATCTAGTCTTTTGAGAGACAAAAAAGACTAACTTTTAAAAGTTTTTTAGTCTGGTAAAATTTTTTTTTTTATTTCAGCTTATTATGGGGGTACAAAAGTTCAGGTTACATACGTTGCCCATGTACTGCCTATCCCCCCAAGTCAGAACTCCAGGCGTGTCCATTCCCCAGACAGACTGCGTTGCACTCATCATGTAGGTATACACCCATCCCCTCCTCGCACCCCTCCCCTTGGTCTGGTAAAAATTTTAACAGAACATCAAGCTCTCTCCAATTTCTTAGTAGCCCAGATTAAAACATAGCAATAAAACCATTGTCATAGCATATTAAATTATTATGAAAATTCTTATATCTTATAAAAAAGAGCTTGAATGTGTTCCCATTTTCTTATAACTCCTAAACAAGAGAACAAAAGATAACATGACTATTTACACATCATTCCTACACTGATTTTAGCAAAAAAATATTGAGTAGCTACTGGATACCAAGCAATTGGTAGGTATTGAAATATCAAAATATCCTAATCTCTTTTAGTAGAAGTAACTGTGCCATGCAAAAGGCTTTTAGAACATCCTGGATATACTTTTTACTCACATACTCTCATTTGCAAGATACTGGATTCTAGATTAAATTTTATAAATTTATCCTTAAATAATTCAGACTATTTGGAATTTTATATAAAGTCTAGACTGAGATTAAACTTTTAGCATACCCTCTCTTCATGGATAGAGTATTGCAAATTTCGTAAACAAAATTATACTAGGATTATTAACAAGTCCTTGGAGGACAAATCGATTTTAAGCACGTGAGAAACACTTTAAGGTCATTGATAAATTCGTTCTCAAACAAACATTCTCATCATTCAATAGAATAGATCCATTATGTGAAAAATTGTTAGCCTGAATCTTAATGAATAAATAACATAACAATATTTCCTGAAAAAATTCAACAATTGTCTTCTGCTTATTTCTGTGGATTTTTTTTCCTTTGGCTTTGATTTATCTAAATGAATGAGGATTTGTTGTAATTGAAGATTAAGATCCTTCTTTTATCCACTTTAAATGGTCAATTAAATAAACTGTCTCAGTATTTCTAAAGGTAGATCCTGGGGTTGGCTGGGAAAAGGCATGAGGTACTGTGTTGTGTGCTAGACATGGTTTTTGACCCCCAATTCCAGCACTTATGATGGGTATCACTTAGGGAATCATTTAATGTTATAAACTCTGATGTTTCTCACTCATAAAGTAGGAGTAATAACAACTCTTATCAAATAAATTTGTTTTGAGGATCAAAGGAGAGCACTCATCCCAGTACAGAGCCTGACAAATGGTAGGCTCATAGTTAATATTAGTCATGATTATTTATTTTTATTCTACCTCAGGTCATTGAGGTCTTATAATTCCATTCCTTCTGGGAACAAAAATAACGTGTTGTAGAAATCTTGGAAAAGTAAAAAGAATATAATGAAAGAAAATGAACCTATATTTTAGTCAAAATTATATATCATTATTAAAAAGAATTTTGAACATACATTGTTCTTATTTTCAGCACCATCAATGAAATAGTATTGACTACCTTTTATGTAACAGAAAAATTGAATCTTCTCTATCTTCTCTAGTTCAAATAGCAATAGATAGTCATATTTAACAATTTTGTGAATGTATTTTTAGAGTATTTTCCTGGGCAGATATATTTTTTGTACAAGTATTTATTGTATTTACCTTGCTTTTTTTTAAGTAAATATATTTCACAGTTTCTTATTAAATAAGTCCTATAAAAGTATGATTTTCAATGAGAATTATTGAAAACACTAATAACACTTAAAAGGAAATATAATTCATTCAATAAATTCAATATAATGATTGGTTAGACAAATATATATACATACACACACGCACACACAAGCACACACAACACACAAAGATCAGCTAATTCCAGTGTATAAATCACAGTAGTACAAAGAAATAAAGACTCCATTCACATTAACAACAAAAAATATAAAATATCTAGAAAAAAAATTAACAACAAATATTCCAGTCTCTTTGAAGAAAACTTGAAAATAATAACTAAAATACATAAAAGAAGATTTAAAGGAAGAAAAACAAAAATATACTCTGAGAAGTGAAAATTCTGTGGATTAAAAACATGATCCAGCTATATGCTATCTACAAGGAACTCATGTTGAAGATCAATAAAATTGACATATATATAGCAAGACAGCCAAAGAAAAAAAGAGAGGAGACACAGATGTACCAATATTAGGAATAAAACAGGCTATTATGCAGAACACTCAGATATCAAAAGGATTACAGGGAAAAATTATGAACAACTTTAAACACATTTGACAACTTAGATAAAATTAACCAATTCCTATTAAAACATAAACTACCACAACTCACCCCATTTGAAATTGATAATTTGAATAGCCCTATAAACTATTCAGGGAATTGAATTCATAACTAAAAATCTCCCAGAAAGAAATCTCTAGACCCAGATGGTTTCACTGGGGAATTCCACCAAATATATATTTTTTAAAAAATTCCAATTCTATACAATTTTTTTCATAAAATAAAAGACAAAGGAACACTTACAAAGTGTTTTTATGAGGTTATTATTACCTTGATACCAAAATGAGACAAAGACAGCACAAAAAAAAAAAGAAAGAAAAGAAAACCACAACCAATACTCCTCATGAATATAGACACAAATATTCTTAAAATATTAGCAAATAGAATTCAGTAATATACAAAAAGAATTATATAGCATGACAAAGTAGGGCTAATTCCAGGGATGCCACACTGGCTCAATATTTGAAAAGCAATCAATGTAATCTGCCATATGAACAGGCTCAAAGAAGAAAATTCTCATTATCAAATCAACTGATAGAGATAAATAATTGGACAAAATCAAAAACGTATTCATGATAAAATCCTCAGAAAAATATAAACAGAGGGGAACTTCTTTATCCTGAGTGAGAACATCCACAAGACACATTCAGCTAATATTAGTCTTAATGGTGAAAGACAATGCTTTCTGCCTAACACCAGGAACAAGGTAAGGAGGTCTATTCTTACCTCTCTTTTTTGACATAATGCTGAAAGTTCTAGTCAGTGCATTAAAGGCAAGAAAAGGAAATAAAAGGCATACAAATTGAGGGAAAAAAAGCAATAAACCTGTACTTACTTGTAGATGATGTAATTGTTCACATAAACAATTCCTAGTTGTCTATAAAAAACTCTTAGAACTAATAAACAAGTTCAGAATGTCACAAGATAAAAGATAAACATATAAAAATCAATTGTTTCTATATACTAACAGTGAACATATGTACACTAAAATTCAAAATATAGTACCATTTATAATTGCTAATAAGAATAAGATACTTAGTTACAAGTCTACCAAAACATTTACAGGACTTGAATGCTGAAAATTACACAGCACTGATAAAAGAAATTTAAAAAGATCTAGATAATGGAAAGACAGATCATGTTTATGAAGTGGAAGACTCAACATAGTAAAGATGTCATTTCTCCCCAAATTGATATATGGATTTAATGCAATTCCTATCAATATTTGAGCAAGATTTTTTTGTAGATACAGAGAAGATTTTTCAGAGAGCTGAAATAACTAGAACTAAAACAATTTTAGAAAAGAAGAATAAAGTAGGAAGGATCTGTCTACCTGATTTTAAGACATTCTATAGCTCCAGTAACTAAGAATATGCTGTATTGGTAAAGGAATAGACACATAAATTAATGGAAAATAACAGAAAACTCAGAAAAAGACCCATATGAATATGCCCAACTAATTTTTGACAAAGGTACAAAAGCAATTCAATGGAAAAAAGCCTTCATTAGGGTGCTAGAGCAAATGACAAAAGGCAAACAAAACAAAACAAAATTTTGACCTAAGCCTCAAAACTTATACAAAAATTAATTCAATTGGATCATAACATTTAATATATAACATAAAGTCATAAATCTTTTAGAAAAAATTAGAGAAAATCTTTGAGATCTGAGACTACACAAAGAGTTTGTAGACTAACATCAAAGCACAATCCATAAAAAGAAACAATGATAATTAGACTTCATCAAGAACAAAAACTTCTGAGAAATATCCTGCTAAACAGAATGAAAAGATAAGCAACACCTGGGAGAAAATATTTGCAAATCACATGTCCAACAAAGGACTAGTATCTATAATATATAAAGACTTCTCAAAACTCAACAGTAAAAAAAATAATCTAATTACAAAATGGGCAAAAGACATGAAGAGGTATTTCACCAAAAAAGATATACAGATGGAAAATTCGCACATGAAAAGATGTTCAACATCCTTTGACATTAGGCAAATGCAATTAAAACCACAATGAGATATTACCATGGAATGGTATGGATAAAATAAGAAATAGTGACAATACCAAAGGATAGAGAGGAAGGAATGGAAAATGTTATAGCCATTCTAGAAAACAGTTTGGCAGTTCCTTATAAAAACTTGTAACTAGCATAGGACCCAGAAATCACATTCTTAAGACTCATAGTCACACAAAAATCTATACACAAATGTTTATATCAACTTTATTTCTAATAGCCAAAAAACTGCAAATAATTGAGATGTCCTTCAACAGATGAATGGTTTAAATACACTGTAGTTCATCCACACCATGGAAGAATACTGAGCAGCAACTAGAACGCACTATGGGTGCACACGACCGCCTGGACGAACATCCGGAGCACGTGTTAAATGGAAAAAGCCAATCTCAGGTACAAGCTGTGTGATTCCATTTCTATAACACTCTTGAAATGACAAAACTACAGAAATCAACAACAGGTTAGTGGTGGCCCAATCAAGAAGAGGAAGAAAAGGAAGCGGATGTGGCACTGAAACCGCAGCAGACCTGTTTGGCACCTTGACTGCGTCAACATCAATATCCTTGTGGGGATATTACGCTAGTTTTGAAGGTGTCACTATGGTGGAAAATCAGTAAATGGTACACAGGATCTCTCAGTTATGTTTCTTAAAACTGCATGTGAATCTACACTCAACTCAAAAAAGATATTAAAAAAAAAAAACAACTAATCCCTCCCAGCCCAAAAATGACACTAATATATTAAACAAATAGGTTTTATGTTTTAGAATTTCAAATGACTAAACAAAAATCAAGAAAACCTAGAATTCTAGGAATGAATATTAAAAGAATAATTACATATATATGAGTTTAACAAAGCACTGATAAATATTTACCACATCAATTCAAGGCAACTATCCTATAATGTTTGTGTAGGTATTGGCAGTTATGGTGTGCTAGACATGTGCATTTGTTTTAATTTGGGATAATGATTTAGAGCTCTCAACTCTAAATTTCTTTTAGAGCCTGTCTTCCAGGCATTAGGTTCGATAATTGGCCGAGTCATAATAACAAATGATTATAAAGTGGCTCAGGCATAATCATGTCTTAAATATATTTACATGGACTTCCTCAGGCAGATGCCATGTGTACATGAGCATACAGGCACATAATTTACCTTTCATTTGATATCTAAAATTTTATCATCAAAATGTTCCATCCCCTTTAAAATAAAACATGTATTTTAGTCCATAAAAGGGAGGCTAAAATTCTGTAACTGAATATATCAAGCAATGTTGAGTATTGGTAGGGAAAAGTAGAAAGAACTGCAGAAGTATAAATCCAAAAAAATTACTTTCTTAATTTAGTGGGGAGCAATGATAGATAAGCTACAAAGAGGGCCACTGTATTTCAAATTTTAGTTTTGCTTAATCCAAAAGGGGAAAAAAAGGGGCATTTAGTACTGATAAATCATGTGAAGAAACAAAAAGATGGTTTTAATTATGTAAAAAACGACATAGAAGACTCAACACAGCTGGAAATTCTAACAACCACAACAACAAAAATTAGGAATTTAAAAGGGATAAAGCAAATAGTTAAAAAGTTTGGTGCCAACATCGGAAATGGCAAAGAAAAACAAAACCAGCTAATCCCTTCCTACCTTCCCACCCCCTGTAGAAAGAGAAGGTGTCTACAAGAAATACTTCAGAAACTTTAACTTTTACCAACTGTGAAAGCAAGAAAAATAAATTTTAAAAGAGCAGAAAGTAATAAGAAATATATAAATCTTACCTAAAAGAAATGTCTTAAGTCAATGAAAAAATAAGTTAGCACTTAGGAATTCAATGTTATAGAGATATCCATACTTTCCAAATTAATTTAGAGATTTAATGTAATTTCAAAGTGCCTCACCTCTTGTTTTGGAATTTGAACAAATAAAACTAAATGTTGACTGGGCCTCGTGGCTAAAATAATTCTAGCACTTTGGGAGGCTGAGGCAGGAGGATTGTTTGGGTATAGGAGTTCAAGACCAGCCTGGGCAACATAGTAAGACCCCATCTCTACAAAAAATACAAAAATTAACCTGGTGTGTTGGCATGTGCCTGTAGTCCCAGCCACTCAGGAGCCTGAGGCAGGAGGATTACTTGAACAAACCCAGGAATTTGAGGCTGCAGTGAGCTATGATCACAATACAGCACTCTACCCAGAGCCATACCAAGATAGTCCCAAAACCAAACAAACAAACAAAACGAAACAAAATATCAAATGAAAAAGCAGGAAAGGTATCTTTGAGAAAAGTAATAGAATAAACTTACCTTGCCTGATATAAAGTTATATTACACAGCTACACTAAACAAAAAAGCATAGTACTTATAAAAGAATTGACAAAGGGAATACCACAGATAGTCATACAACTAAGTACACACAAGCCTTTGTCAGGATGAGACTACCATTCAATATCTGAAATTTAAAAAGCTAAATTCATTGCTTTAAGGAAGCTTTATGTCGGTCAGATATAGATTCTGAGCAGAGCACAGTGCTCATCTTATACAGAGTTTTGGGAAGCAAAGATTTCAGAGGTAAGTGGGCTTGCAGACATATTCACTAATTGGCATCATCCGTAGAACCCCAGGTTAGATTGCTGTTGATTGGTTGGCATACAAATGCACGTCTCTTGATAAATGCATTGAATTTATCCCTGATTGGATAACTTTTAAAATCAATGTGCTGGCACTCACTGATTGGCTGGTTTGCAAAAGCTTGTTCACTTAAGTTGGTGTTGATTGATTGAACAACTGGTTTTAGTGACTATTTGTTGCCATGGCTACAGAACATCAGTCTTCTCCTAATTTTGCAGAAACTGTTTTATTTTGTTTCCCTTTTAGTCCTCATTCAGCCAAATCCACAGGAGACATTATCAGGATTGTTCAGATCTTCGTGACAGGTGTTCATTCTTCTTGCAGATAAAGCTTTGTTTGTGGACATCTGATTTTTAGTTTAGAGGTAATCAGCATGACTTTATCCTGCTTTTCCTTTAATCACTTGTAAAATCATCTGTCAGGACAGTGACTACTCAGAAACATTTAAGATTCTGGGCAGTAGACATTAAACAACAGTGAGACAAATTAGTAGAAGTTTTATATTTTTAAAAAATGTGGGTGGGGAGGATAAGTCCTAACAATTCCCTGTGCATATGTGAAATAGCCAAATAGTCTTTTCTTTAGCTTAGCTGTAGATTGTCTTTCTCCTGTATAGTGTTGATTCAGGTGGCCATGATGTGGATTTTTCCCTAGTTGGCCAAAACAAAATCTATGCATATTTCAGTATCCATAACCATTTCAGTTAAAAAAATTTAAACTGATGTGTTGTAACTTTAGGTCTTGGGCTGTGCACACTATTGACTACATCAGCTGATATGAGGGAACACATTTTTGATGAGCCATTTGGATTGTTCAACTGATATGGATGAAGTTGTCATCATCAGGAGTCTTTTCTAAAAAGACTCCATTGCTTTGGACTTTTGTTAGAGAGAGAGAGAGAGAGAGATAGCCCATTGAGGGGGTTGTGTAGTCTCATTCTTGGAATGGCTTAACTCAGAAGTTGGCAAACTGTGGCTGGCAGAGTGAACCCAGACCACAGCCAAAAATGGTTTTTACATTTTTTAAAGTTTGGAAGGAGAAGGAGAAGGAGAAGAAGAAGAAGGAGAAAGAAGGAGAAGGAAGAGGATGATGAGGAGGACAAGTAGGAAGAGGGGGAGGAGGAATGACAAACCGTATGTGGCTCACAACACCTAAATTATTTACTGTCTTCCCTTTAGAGAAAATGTGTACCAATCCCTGGCCTAATAGCAGTGTTAATGTAAAGACATTTTACTTGTTATTAGGAAGGGGAACATGGTAGGCTCAGTCAGAAGTGCAATCAATGCAAACCAGAAGAGAAGTATGACCAAAACCACAATGACAACAGTATGCAAAGATAAGTGTAGAGTAGAAGACTCTTGTTCCAGTGGTCCTGGGCAGAAGCTTTCTACTTTATATGATCACCAGCTTGTGCCAAGGTTCTTGTGTCACCTGTCAACCTCTTAGGATCATCTACTTCTGGAGACTCTCTGGAGAACTTTTGTTTAGGATCTCTAATAGTTATAACTTTCCAGATATATTTTATTCCTTTCGTTTTTTTTTTCAGAGAACTGGGAGTGGTAAAGGCAGATAAATTTCTGAGTAAGGGGAAAAACCTTGCATAATTTAAATGTATGGATAAATGTTTTAGTTATATGGGCCCCATCTAACTGGAGCAGTAAGTTGGAAAGTCTTAAGTAGGAAACACGATAGAATTTTAGCCATTGTGAATGTTGTGGTTTTTCAACAGGAAAATGCTTAAATGCATCCAGAAGAACAAATCTACCATTTAGATTTACATATTCATAACCATGGAGGGAGACAACTGCATAAAATCTATTTGGAGGTACCCGAAGGGTCCTTTAGGCATGAAGCCAGTCCATGCGCTTCCTCTACAGCTTCTCCAGATTACTTTACAGATACAGCAGGAACGGGCTATGTTCTGTGCGCCTACAGCACTGTCTCAATCAGGGCTTAACACTGCGGCAAATTTGTCCCCATGTGATGTTTTGTTTCATGGAGGATTTTTTCACGTGTACATTCGAGATTTTATTTGCTGCTACCAGGTTTTTCCAGATCTTACTCTTATACATCATACAACCTGATCGTTTCTAGAGTTTCTTTTTTGAATTTGGCAGGACATGTTCTGTGCATTTATGGTGGAATCCTTGAACTTCTTCGGGGACTTGTTATTTTTGTTGTTGATTTATATGAAGCCTTTTTGCAGGGACGTCACTCAGAACGATTTGTTTAGCATGATGGTTGTTAAAGTATTTCTATACCATTTTTAAAGTATTGCTATAGTATGCATTTATAATTTATTTTAATAGTATGTTCAAAGTATTTTATGAGATTTAGAGTATAGTACACTAGTTTTTATAGGACCTTTTTTCTGTTTATACTTTCTAAACAGCTTTATTGAAGTTTAATTCACATGAAATTCACCCATTTTAAGTATACAATTCAATGGCTTTAAGAAGATTTATTAAAGTGTACAACTATCACTGTAATCTAGTTTCAGAACATTTCTGATAACCCATAAATACCTACTCTTTGACAGCAGTTTTCTTTATTTATTATTAAAAATACCTAAGAAAATTTTTTTTAATTCTATTTTTCTTCAGCATTTTAAATAAAGGAATTATTTAAAAATAGACCATCTACTAGTTTTATATTTACTTTTATTTTAATAATTTTATGTGTTGTAGAAAGGACCATATAGATCAGCCATGTGAACAGTTTGGCTGATCTAATTTGGTAAAAAGTTAGATTTTATAAGAGAATGGTACTATTTAAAAATCAAGCCTGGTAGTATCTTTTTTAAATATTATAAACATAAGGCCCTCAACAAACAATATCAAGTCACCATTTGGTATTGGAGTATCCAAAAATTCTTCTCTGGGCATGGATATTTTTTCAGTGAAAGTAACATAATGATGGATTCTCCTTCACTGAGTAGGGGTTCTGGCATTGCTGGATTAACAGTGTTACACCAGTGAATGTACAAGGAGAGGGTAACAGTAATTCAGTATTAGTTAATCAGCTAGTATAAAAATTTGGATGGTTTCCAGTAGCAGTAAGGATTTCTTACATGTGGTTACATTAGCTTTACAGACCAAGTAAAAGTTCTGAAGGTGCTTTCACTAATTAGTTGATACCTGTAATTGCTGTTCTGTGGTGAGCAGGTATTAGAAACCTGCCCCCAAAAGGCCGAGGGAGCTGAGAGGCTGAAGAAAGAGATTGAAAAATCCAGTTTCTCAGAAACAAAATATTTAATAGAGACTTAGGAACAGAAGCTATGTCTCAGGTAGCGTCAAGACAATGAATCCCCATACCAGCCCTCCAGAAAATACCCTTTATATAGCAAGTTTTTGGAGCAAAACATGTGCAGCTGCTCACATCTCAGACTTTCTTGCCAAAACTCTGACCACTGGTGAGGTTAGATAAGCATCTTTTTTTTTTTTTTTTTTTTTTTTTTTTTTTTTAAAGACAGGGTCTTGCTGTATTGCTCAGGCTGGTCTCAAATTCTTGGGCTCAAGCAATCCTCCTGCTTCAGCCTCCTGAGTAGTTGGGATTACAGGTGCGTGCCATAGCTTAGATAAGCATCTTTATGAGGGGTTATATATGCTACCGGTATTGTTTTAAGACCTTGCTGCAGAACACCTTGGTTGCAGGATCAAACATTGGTTATCATGGCAGTTTCACTTCAAGAGGACATCACTCTGCCTATGCAACAGGCTGTTTTCCTACACTCCACTCCTCAAGCCTGGCCTTGCAATCTCACGCACCCAACTCTTCCATGACAGTTCCTGGGCCTAGAGGGTGGGTGCTTGATATTGTAGAGTTTTAGCAGCAGTGCATTGGCTCCACTGAAGGCAGATGCCACAGCAACAGTAAAGGAAAACACATATGAGTATAATACCTAAACCAAGAGGCAGCTTCTGCCACCAGGTGCCCCAGGACCCACACCTGCTAAGAAGCCAATCATTCAAAGTGTGGGTTCAATCTGAGAGGTTGGTTATTTGGGTTTTCCTATCAGTCATTAATTTAGTGATATCATCTGATTCATCAGGAATATAAGAAAAAGGTTTTCTTTATTGGTGACAGCTGGTGATAGTAGGGACCTATAACAACTACAGATGAGGCTTAGTGGGTACTTGCAACGGAAGGTCTTCTCTGTTTGTTAGAATAGTCAATTTACTTAGGGCAGTATATGCTGCCCAGCAGATGAAATATCAGCAGCGGTTGTCAAAGTAATTTGGTTGAGAGTACACCATGTTAGAGAGCCCCCCACCATGCTGTGTGGTATCTATGTTTCTCTTGACCAGGGATAGTGAGCGATCGTGGGTCCAGGAACACTCTAACTGTCCAGGATATTTTCCACTCTCTGGCAGGAAATAGCCTGTCCAGCCCCAGAGTACTTGCCATTCCAAGCCCCAGTGGAGTGTCCCCTCCCCAGTGGTATGTCCGTTGGCATCTTCGTGTGCATCACCCGGGTCTGGGTGCAAAGCAGTTGTCTCAGTTACTCGTATGTGAAAACAGGGGCAGGCTTGGGGGATGGTTGTCCTGACTGGTCATATGGGACAGGTGTACCCCCTTTGGCTGAATTTAAAGAAAAAAGGGCTGCAAATAATACATTCATCTACCCATTCAAGATAGGGGTTTCCCCAGTAAAATTTGAATTTGTGCTTTCAACAGACTTGTTTTTTCTTTCAATTAACCCTGCTGCCTGGGGGTTACATGGGACAGGAAAGTGCCATGCTATATTGTGATCCCTGGCTCAGTCCTGCACGTCACGTCCAGCAAAATGGGTTCCTTGGCCACTGTCAATGCACCAGGGATATCCATACATAGTACTGAGAAACTCTAAACCTTTAATAGTACTGGCTTCATTAGCCTGCTTACAAGGAAAACCTGGCAGCTGTCCAGTAGCAGTGTTAAAGGGAGAGGTCCTATATAACCCACTTGCCAATCTGTTACAGGGTGGACAGCCCCACGAATGTGTCCTTCTTGATGTGGTCTATGCTGTGGATGCAATCAAGAACAAGGTAAACAGTTTGTTAACAGCTATAAAGAGGTCCCTATATTATAAGGGCAACCACACCTCCTTGGCTATCTGCCAGCCTACTCTTGCACTTCTAGGACCACTTTTTTATGTACTCAGGTTGCAAATTCAGCGGACTGGGCCGGCACGATGTTTCTAATTTTTGTTAGAGTGTCAGCTTCTATATTTCCTGAAACTGAGTCTTTTTTTGTGTGCGGCCACATGAAATATAGTTAAGTCAGCCGCAGGGTGTTGCAGCTTCTCCCATATGTCTTGCCACATGTTCATGCCCCATACGGGTTTGTGCATAATCATCCACTTTTCTTGTTCCTGTTGGGCTAGCCACATAGTTAGGCCTTTGAATACAGCCCAGCTATCAGTGCAGAGAACCAGGGGCCGGGGCTCACGTGTGATTATTAACCAAGCAGCTCACAACTCAGCCCACCTACTACTGTGTTGCATACCTGTATCAAACCAGATTGTATCAGTTTGTGGTTGTATAGCAACAGCGGTCCAAATACAGGGTTTCCCTGCTGGAGCTGTTGTATAACCACGTACCCTGCAGGATGGGTAACACACCTTCTCTTACCGTGTCGGGCACCAGAGTGCTAGGGGATAAAGAAATGTCCTTTGCTTGCTCATATGTGACAGGGCCTAACATAGGAAGTAATTTTGGGCATAAGGGACAAGTTGCCAGAACACTTCATTGCCACAAATAGGCATGCCGTATATTCAAGATAGGTGTTTGGGCTACAGCAAAGGTAGGTCATTCAAACAATCCTTCTATTTCTCTCTTGATTGGTAGACTCATTCTCACAGTCCCAGGAAGGGTCTTTTTTTAATAGTTCCACTTGCTGTGAAGCACTATATACTGCTAGCACTTGTTGTTCAAGGGAAGGATATCTGGTTTCTGCTTTTTTCCGTATTGCGACCAACATCCTAAAGGGACTGACATCGTACTGTGGTTGCCATGAGGTCCAACTCATGCCCTCAGGAGTAGCCGTAACATCCAACGTCATGGCGATACCCTCTAAAGGGGTGCCTAAGAGTTGTGCCTGCCATTCTAGTACTTTAGCCTGTTCCAAAGCTTCCTGCTGAGGCATATCCCGGTCCCAAAGTTCCCTTATTCTAACAGGTCTATGTAGTATTCTGAAACATTGGGCTCAGTGTGGAATAAATGCTCTGTAAAAGCCCCAAAGACTCACAAATGTTTGGATTTCCTTTACCATTTTCAAAGTTGGAAATTGTTGGACTTTTTACTAGGTATCAAATGAGTCTCCCCTGACCACATAAACCCCAAAAACTTTACTGCAGGCTCTGGGCCCTGAATCTTCTGAGGGCAGATGTTCCCTCCCTGTTCCATAGATGTGCACAGAATGCTGTGAGCCTTTTGCATAACACATTAAAATGTTCAGAGGTTAACATAATGTCACCAACGTAATGAAACCAAGATAGAGAAGACAGCAATAAGAACAAAGACAAGTCTCTAGACACCATTCCATGACAAATCCTAGGATTATGAAGATCTCCCTGGACAACACTTGAAAGGTCCACCGGCCACCTTGCCAGGTAAAAACGAATTGATTTTGTGATTGTTCAAAGAGAAGAATGACAAAACAGGCATAGCCAAATCTAAGACGGCGTGATGTGTCCCCTGTGTGGACACTACATGACCGACTACCTGAGTAATGTTAGGAACTGCAGCATGTGTGGCCAGGGTTACCTTGTTCAATTCCTGGTTCTCCACAGTCATCTGCCAGGTACCATCAGTTTGTGTACAGGCCGCATGGGGACTGTTAAACAGGCTTTGAGCCGGGCAGGTAATATGTGCCTTTGCCAGTTCCTGAGTAGTTGCACTTATTTCACCACACCCCCAGGGAGTGTGTGTTGTTTAAGGTTGACAACCCAGTATGGATCCTCTATTTCTCAAACATGGGGTCGACTTTGGCCCGAGTCCTAATCTCAGGACTGCAGTGGGTTGTACCTCTGATAGACCTGGGCAGTAGAACAAGGGGTAGAATTGTCTTCCTCTTCTGCCAGAGAGGCAAAGGGAGTGATGAAACTGCTGTTCAGGCTGCAGTTGCCTCCATACGGCTACTAATACGGCATTAAGTGGTTTGTCTATATTTTCTTGGGGCGTTCCTGCTCCCAATAGATCACATTGCATTTGTTTGTGCATGACTCTTATTGGTCCCTTTCCCTTTTTCTCCCCTTCTTTCTGTGGGGTGTTCTTTTTCCCCTTTGTTAGCCCTTGTTGGGTTACCAAGTATACCCTGACCTTGACTTTCTCAGTTTCTCCCAAATCTGTGATGGCCTCTCCCACATCATATACGTTTTGTCCCACTATAGGACTCAATAAAGACAGCAAAGGGCCATGCCATTTTCTTGGTGCACGCTGTAGCAATTTATTTTTCATCCTGGCAGTAAAAACTGCTTTAGCAGGTCCTGCAAAAAACCAAGCGTAGTTGTCCTGCCTCATTCCTAATCTTGGTGAAGCCCCTGGGTCTCCTCGATTGACTGCCAGGTCAACCCTCTTGGTAAATCTCCTTCATTAGGCCAAGTCTATCACGGCTAGGATGACCAGTTTATAAAGCTCTGTGTTTGCCTTGCGTTATGAAGATGTTGCTGCAGGGCTGGGTGGGTGATGACGTTACTCATTTTTTCTGTTTCATCCCCTGCTAAGGAAATACCATCACCCTCTCTCCCCCGCTGCCCTCCCCCCTCCACCTGTGTCCCACAGTGGAACCATCACAGCTGTCTGGGGTTCCCTAGGTAGCTGACTAAAGGTCTTTGCAATCTCTAAATATTCTATGGCAGTGTATTCCCTGACAGTGGGTTGACCTCTTTTTTGCTTTGATTGTTAAGCTTTCTCTTTCCTTTGCATGAGGGGTGAGCTTGACTGTGATCCTCTTCCCCCTCCTCATCTATGACTTCTATGTCTTCAGAGTCTTTCTCTTCATAACATCCCAGGGATTTCATGTTTTCACATCCTGATTGGGCATAGTTATGATAGCTCTGATTTTTGGTCATTTCCATTCCTTTCCCTCTAGGTGGACAAAGGTACAGCTAATGTTTCATTTTTTGTCTCTTGGTCTTCAATTTTGTCCATTAAATTGGATACAAGTAGAGAAGTAGAAAGGTGCCTGTTCTCTAGTAGCAGTTTCTCCTCTAGCCATTTAATTTTTGCTTCTGCTGCTAGCCGGGCCTCCATTGCCAAATGACCAGCCCACAGAAGCAGCCAACACACGGCAGCGGCTATTCACTGCCCTTCCCTACTGCAGTGCACTGTATGGCTTTCAGATGATAACTGCTCCAGGCCAATCAGCATTTTCAGGGTGTCCCCACACATGGAGGTCAAGTGTTTAAGGGACATGCCACACCACCCCACATACATGTGGCTGGCCATCCTGGGATTTCCTCCTGACCTATTTCTTGGTCTCTCCATTCCTGGCTAGCTTGCCAAATGCTCTACAGTGGGCAGATACAAGCAAACCTGCTTTCAAAGGCAGAGAAAGCTGAGAGGCTGAAGAAAGAGGCTGGCAGATCCAATTTCTCAGAAAATGACATTTAATAGGGACTTATGAACAGAAGCAATGTCTCAAGCAGCCTGAAGACAGTGAATCCCCACACCTGCCCTCCAGAAAATATCCTTGAGATAGCAAGCTTTCAGGGTAAAACATGTATATTGGTCATGTCTCAGACTTTCTTGCTGAAACTGGTGACTACTGGGGAGGTTAGCTAACCATCTTCCTGAGGGGTCGTCTACACTACAGGCATTGTCTTAAGGTCTTGCTGCAGAACACCTTGGCGTACAAGAGTCAAACGTTGCTCATCATGGTGGTTTCACTTCAAGATGGCATCACTCATGCCGCACAACAGGCTGTTTTCCTACAATTGCTCTGAGACAAGGAGGCTGAGCATTAGCTACTGAATTAAGAAATGGGCTTTCATAGGTGAGGGTTCTGCAGTGTGCACTACATTATTGAGCTGATTACCCTAGAGCATGGCTTAACCTTTAAATGCTTGTACGTAAAGCAAGGTTTATATAATCCAGGAAGAATCAGTTTGGATCCCTTTGAGCTCTGATCCAATTAGTTTGCCTTTGTCTGTGGTATCTTTTACCCATAGGGATTCTGAGATCATAGCTTTATCTTTAGTGATTTATTGAATCATAATAGTGAAAGTATATTAATGTTCATATTCTGTAATCTTATCATGTATAGAAACTTCATAATATTTGTCTTGAAGCAGACCCTACTATTATATTTGTACGTGTTATGTCACAAAGAAAAAAATAAGTATTCCTTTGATAATATTTTCTAATGTTGGTCTCAGATTAGGTCAGGGAGATTTTCAGTACTTGAGAAATCTTAATAAGCTACAGTGAATTGAAGATTATTTTCCCTTAAGCTTTCTGCAATTTTTTTTTTTTTTTTTTTTTTTTTTTTGAGGCAGAGTCTCACTTTGTTGCCCAGGCTAGAGTGAGTGCCGTGGCGTCAGCCTAGCTCACAGCAACCTCAAACTCCTGGGCTCAAGCAATCCTCCTGTCTCAGCCTCCCGAGTAGCTGGGACTACAGGCATGCGCCACCATGCCCGGCTAATTTTTTCTATATATATATTTTTAGCTGTCCATATAATTTCTTTCAAATTTTGGTAGAGATGGGGTCTCGCTCTTGCTCAGGCTGGTCTCGAACTCCTGAGCTCAAACGATCCGCCCACCTCGGCCTCCCAGAGTGCTAGGATTACAGGCGTGAGCCACCGCGCCCGGCCTGCAATTTTCTTTATACTCTCAAATTTGTCTTTTATTATCTTTGTTCAATTACAACAGTAATTTTTACTTTAACTCCAAATTTTTCTCTTAAAAATTTTTAATATATTATAAATCAATGTGCTATTCATTTTTCAGACAACCTGAACATTTTATCCTAAAGGATCTGATGTTCTATGGTAGTGGAATTATAAATAGCAGATACTGTAACATCCATATAAAATAGAAAGCTGTATTTATGGTTGTATAAGTGCATATAATTCCCTTAGGAGCTTAGAGGAAGACAGGAAAATGTTGGTGCTAATGTGTCCCATGCAGTGGCATCAATGGACAGATTCTGGACAATTGTCCTTTATTTATTAAACAGTATGAAACATTAGTTTCTTCAATGGTCCTTCTCCTTATAATAGCTGCAGGTATCCTTATCTGTAGGCTTCCAAATCTTACAAAATGATCAATTCTTGATCATTACACATTTTAGTTGTTTTGCCTAGAAAGCCATTAGCTGTATTGATTTATAACTTATATACTTTTAAAACTATCTAGAAATGCCTAGCCACTTATTAGATATTTTCTAAGTTGGCAGTTTCACGTTTAAATGTATATCTTTTTTTTAAGTTCCCTAACTCAAGATTGAGGCCATTTATAAAAACAGAGACCAAGCTTCTTTTTATTTCAGCATTTGTATCTACCTCAGAGTACAACTTGAATGTTTTCTTAGGTCTGCTTTTCATTTTTATTTAGATTAAATTTTGAATCTTAATCTATTATTAAAAGAAAAACTTAAAGTTTCCTATTTTTACTTTTTAAATTTTACACAATCGTGTTGTTTAAATCTCTTTTCTACCCAGCTGCTCTTAAATAATTTTTATTATCTAGGGGGCTAACAATTAATTAATTAGTTAGTACAGATCTCTAGTTCAAGATAGTAAATATCTATAAAGTCCTAAATTCTACAAAAAATTTTTGCTTGACCTTTTGAGGTTTAGGGAACCCTTTAATTATAACCCTTAACTTGATTCTACAAGAGGGTTTTAACTCAACTTCCATAGATCTGCCTCTGGTCAAGCAAGTTTACAATGTGGCTATTCTTTTCCCTACAAAATCCTGAAGGAAAGGTAACTCAAAAGGTTACATAAAGCTCAGTAGAAAAAGAGAGCAACAAAGAAGATAAGTTTCAGAAAGTTTCGAAGTCTTTGCTAAAGATTGTCTTGAAACTAGAATCTTGTTTAAAGGCTTTAATATATCTATTTAGATAGTTGACTATTGATTGTTAGTGTTAAGAGAACCTCTCAGGCATATTAAGTTACTGATTTTGACATGTCCAATGTCAAATGTGATTTTGACATGGTTGAAGTCTACGTAATATTCAAGAATAAAAATCTTAGCAGAGAACCGGAATCTATGAAAAGCGACTTTGCAGATAGAAAAAAAAAATAAATAAATAGAAATTCTATTTATTTCTTTTATTTCTTCTATTTCAAAAGAAATTACTAGAAATGAAACTGAGAAACAAAAGAGTGAAAAATACAGAATAAAGAGTAAGAGACATAAAGTACGCAGGGAGGAAATTTTACATCTGTGTGATTGGAGTTCCAGAAAGAGAGGAGAGAAACTGCCACACAAACAATATTTGAAGACATAGGGACTAAGAATGTTCCCACGCTGGGAAAGACCTCAACCCATGGATTCAAGGATCCTGTCACATGCAAAGCTGGACAAAGAAACAGAAAAGTATAACTGGATACGTTAAATTAGATCCAAAAGCAACTAGAAAAAGTGCAGGGAGAGAAAAGAAAGACACATGACTTTCAAAAAATCAAAAATTAAGTAGACAATTGACTTCTCAGAAGATACATTAAAGCCATAAAGAAGCTTCGAGGTGATGAAATAAAATAACTGCAACTTCAAATTATATATCAACTAAAATATTCTCCAAGATGCAAGTTTACAAAACATGTAACTCACGAAGGGCTTGTATCAGAAAATAAAGAGAACTCCTTGAATTCAACAAAAATAAATTAAAATAAATTAAAAATGGGAAAGAGATTTAAGTAACACTTTATCAAAAAAAAATCCAAATAGCCATAAAATCTTATTAGCAATCAGGAAATGCAAATTAAAATCATAATGAGATATATATATATCCATGTGTGTGATATGTATATGATATGTGAGATATATATAAATACACACACATATATATAAATGGCTGCCAATACTAAATATTGGCTAAAATGTATAACTAAAAATCCTCCTGTTGATAGGATAGCAATTGCTGTCACCACTTTGTTGAAGAATTTGAAATTATCAACTAAAGTTGAAGATACACCTACTCCATGATCTGGTAGTTCCACCTGTTTACATAACCAAGAGATATGTATGCATATGTGCACTCAGAGACACGCACGAAGAATGGATAACAGAACTATTTGTAAGAACCTCAAACTGGAAAAAAAAAAAAAAAAGAGCCCAAAGCACATAAATACAGTACAACATATTCATTCAATGGAATACCATATATCAAAGGCAAAAAAAAAAAAAACTATAACAACATGCAACAACATAGATGATTGGGAAAAAAGAGTGAAAGAACCCAAGCACAAAATAATACACAGTTATGATTCCGTTTGTATTAAGTTCAAAATCGGGCAAAAGGAACTACAGTATTTGAAATGTACACAGAGGTATTAAACATATTTAAGAAAGCAAGAAATGATTATGATAAAATTTGGAATAATGAATATATTTAGAGCAGAAATAGAATGAGATATAAATTCTAATAATAGGGGAATGTTCTAAGACATTAAAGAAGCATTCATAAAAAGGAATATTTTGTAGGCACTATAGATATGTTTTCAAAATATTCAACAGAATGAGAAAATGCTCATAAGATCGTAAATAAATGCAAGAATGAGAATAAATAGAACATGATTTCAATTATTAAAAAATAGTTATACATTAAATGAGTATATGAGCATAAAACATATACATATATGGTTTAAAGAAAAGATTAGAGAAAAAAGTACATCAAGTATTTATTTCTGGATATTGAAATTGCCATAGATCTTATTTTTTTATTTTTTCTTTTATAAATATCACATTTTTCTACTATTTGTCAATTTTGATATCTGAAATATATTATTGATGAAAGGGAAAAGTTACATAGTTCGTATCACCATCTTTAGATATCTTAAATAGATGGAAACAATTCATGGCTAAGCAGTTCTATATAAGAAAGAATCTATAACTTTTCTCAGTGATTTATTGCAAAGGTTAATACTTTGAATTTTCCTTAAATTTTAAATTCCTGAAATCCTTTTTTAGATTGCTCATCCTTAGTATAGGCCCCACATAGTAATTTTTGTATTTATAATATTAGGCTTAGGCTATATAAATATTTGAACACTTAAGAATTTTCTTCTGTTAATATTAATACATTTAAATAATATAAGAAAAATACTATTTTGTATTGAAGCAGGAAAATACTATGATTTGCCTCAGTTGCATTCCTGGTGCAGTCTGGAAAGCAGGTGGTCTTTATCGGCTTAGCCCATGGGAAGACAGAGCATTTTACTGAGTGTAGTAGCCACTCCAGTCTCATAACCAAAAAGAGAGTCCTACCAATTTATATCTTTAGAGGTTAGAATATAATTTCTTATTTTAAAAACAGATCTTGTGAAAAAGTTCAAAGAAATTCTCTAAAATTAAACTGCTGTATTTATTGTGTACTTCTGAGTGAATACAGTTACAAATCCCAATAAATGAAATAGGCCCAATTTTACAGTCAAAAGCCGTGAATGGACAGCTCTGTCTGTATCAGTTTAACTCTTTTCCCAGCATAAAATGCATTCAGTTTAATATGAGAAATTACTTTATATCATACTTATGGACATACCAAGAGGACAAAATGTGCTCCTACCTCAGAAGTATAAAAAAAACTCACCTGCTTTTAAAAGCAAGAGATCAGATTAGCTAAAATTGGTGACAAGCATGAACATAACCATAATTCTTAAATGAATATTTTTGCTGTCCAGAAAATTGCTTCTATAGAAAAAAATATAAGTAGAAAAATAAAAGCATGTGATTAAGAAAAGGGAAAATAGATATCAGCTATTTTGTATTTTTTTCTTCTCTTGAATTACAACAGGAATCAACTGTGTCACTGCATTAGAGGAAGGTCAAGTTATTCCACAACTTATTTTTTTTTTTTACTGTCTAGGAATAAATAATCCCACTCTCAAAGTTTTCCAGTGAAAATTCCAGTAACCTTGGGCCATTATCGTGTTCAGTTTTATAACTTGGTGAGTCAGACAACATCCAGTTCACAACGGGCAGCTCGGGTTGCGTGTTTACTTGGTGGCCCATGGTTAGGTGTTCAGTTTCTACCAAGGCCCAGCAGCAAGCCAGAGGTTGTTTCTTAAAATAAGAGTAGTTATCTGGAGAGGATGGCATGGCTTTGCTCCACAATGCTACACTGTGAGTCACCTACAGGGGCCTGCAAAATGCTGCAAACGGTATCTTTATGTGCTTATGACACTTCAAGCCCCACTGGGTCTGCTGGATCTTGTGGTCCAGTAGCTCAGTATCCTGGACCTGCTGCAAAGCGTTCTTTTCTGAGCCCCTCTCAAAACTAGTAGCTTTTCAGGGCACTTGGTAAATGAGTTGGAGTAAAACACCCAAATGAGGAATACGTTGTCTACAAAACCCAAAGAAGCCTGCTGGGCATTGTGCCTTTGTCTTGGTTGTAGGAGGAGCCAGATGCAACAACTTAGCCTTCACCTCAGAAGGGATCTCTCCTCACACCACTGGACCCCTAGACATTTCACTGAGGTAAAGGCCCTGCAATTTTTGTCATTTTTATTTCTCACTCTTTGACACAGAAATATCCTACCTATTAATCTAGAGTGGTTACTACTTCTTGCTCCCCAGGTTCTGTTAACATAGTATCATTAATGTAGTGGACGACTGTAAGGTCTCATGGAAGAAAAAGGTAATCCCGGTCCCTGCTCACTTTTTCTCACATAACCAGGATTCATAGGTCCAGGAATCGAAGGGTGGAAATGGGAATGTCTCTGTTCACTATTTCCTCTAGTCGTCCATCAGCAAAAATTTTTGCTTCCTGTCACCACAACTTCAGGTTATGGTTATCTAGAGGTCTTAGTTCCAAAAGGAGAATGCTTCCACCAGGAGACACAGCAACGATTCTATCAAACTGGAAATTGAGGCTGCTGTCTGACCATTTTGGGCTCTTCATAACTTTCGGTGAACAAAGAGGGGATGGGTTGACTAATCCTGATTATGAAGGAGAAATTGGGTTGCTGCTATATAATGGAGGTAAGGAAGAGTATGTCTGGGACACTGGAGATCCCCCAGGGCATCTCTCAGTACTACTATGTCCTGTCATTAAAGTCTATGGAAAAGTACGACAACCCACTTCAGGCAGGAATTAACGAATGAAGACCTGGGTCACCCCACCAGGCAAAGAACCACAAGCAGCAGCTGTGGTGATTATTGAGGAAAGGGGGAATATGGAATCAACAGAGGAAGAAGGTAGTTGTAAAAAGTAGCTTCAGCCATCTAAACAGTTACAGAAACAAAAACTGTAATAGTTTGAGTGTTACTTCCATATTTTCTTATAAACATATTTGTATGTATATTAAGCAAATATTTTTCTCTTTTCTCTCTTATTCCTTTATCATCTAACATGAGATGTAATAATAACAGTTAACCTCATGTCACAGTGTTTAAGCTACAGGATATCAAAGGAGAGTGAGCATCACCCAAGGACTTTGCACCCTCTTTGGATAAAGGGCGAGTGCACGTGGTGTTGTGAAAGAGATAGTTGTTATCATGTTAGACAGAAACATGACTTTGTTATGACCTTTATTTGGAAATTAAGTATGATTTAAAGAGACATATATGGGTGTCAAGTTAACAAAAGGTGAAATGTTTTAAATGTCAACTTGGCTAGGCTACAGTCCCCAGCAATACAATCAAATACTAATCTAGGTGTTGCTGTGAAGGTGTTTTGTGGATGTGATTAACATCCATAATCAGTTGGCTTTGATAGGCAGATTACCCTGGATCATCCAGACAGGCCTGATTCAATAAGTTGAAAAGCCTTAAGAGTAAGCTAAGGCTTCCCTGAAGAAGGAAAAATTTTGCCTGTGGACAGCAGCTATAGCCCGTGCCCAAGAGTTTCAGCCTGCCTTTCCTGACAATTTCGTGCCCTGTAGATTTTGGATTTGCCTAGCCAGAGCCCACAATCATGTAAGCCAATTCCTCACAATAAATCTCTTAATGTATATCACCTGCTAGTCTCTTTCTCTTGTTGAACTGATACACCTGTTTTATTCTCAGTACCAAAGCGCTAAGCCTAAGGCCTGACACATAGTAAGAGGACATCAAAACTACTTTATTAAATGCCTTATTTTATATTTAAGTAAAATAGTTCAACAAAAGTTCCTTTAATTATTTTATCTTTGTAACCCACTATCTAGGTACAATGCTTGGTGAATTAATAAGTATTTAATAAACATTTACTGAAAAAACAAATGAGTGAATTAATTAATTAATGATGATTATAGCTGCAGAGATTTATAAACAGTATATCATGACAGAGAATTTTTGCAGATCACCACATTTTGTAGATTTGAAACAATTAAACAGATGCTAGCATTTAGTTAACTGCAACTTCACTTTGTTTCTCCCAAAATGATGCTATTAAAAACTATAATGAAATAACTTAGGGATGAGGATAATTTGCTCCTTAATATTAAACATCTCTGTGAAAGGGTAGGCTCTCACTCTTTTGAGTACCACACAACATGCTCATGGCTCCTGAGTCACAAGGCCAGGAAAGCTCTTGAGAAGTCATCAGCCCAGCCATTTGCCTCCCGAGTACTTCTCTGGTTTAACTGTAATAAATGGGAGAAATCGTGAGGAGAATCCACTGTTGAAAATTGGCCCAGGCATCTGGTGGCACATATATTAATGGGGGTGGAGGATATGTGATATGGAATTTACAAAATAATGGGAGCAAGATAAGAAGAAAGGAAGACATAAGGAAAGGAGAATGGGGCAAAAGAAACTCATTGGACTTTTAAAGGTAAGTTGGGGGATATTAACGATGCTGTCAATGAATATGTATCTAAGATAATTTTTAAAAAGAGGAAATAAAAAGGAAAATGTAAAACCAAAGAAGGTTGAAGTGCCAGCCATTACTTTCTCAGGAAAAAATTCTACCATTAGAGTAGCCTTAACGCTATGACCAATAGTGAGAGAGAAAATAGATTGGAGCAGTACAATTAGATGAGGAAGCAATCAGGGTAGAAGTTACTGAATTTCATCTGTCCAAATCAGGCAAAATTTTGAAAGTTGATGCAAAAAAATTTATATTACCTCAAACTTAGAGAAGTGTGAAATCTCTCTCTAAAGTTATAAACTTGGAGGGGGCTATTTTCAGAGCAACTACAAAATATTCCCACTGGGTGGAGACGGGGGGCTCTGTAGACCTGTAGATCAGGGTCTCGTAGTTTCCTCAAAAAGGTCTAGCGGAATGTGGAAGTTTTAAAAAATGGCTGCAGATACTTTGACATTCCTCTTATCAAGAGGTGGGACTATGTCTCTTTCCCTTGAATCTGGGCAGAGTTGTGACGTGACATAAAGTGATGTTGTGTGATGTTTGAGGCTTTTGTGAAAGACAGTGCAGTTCCCCACCCAGTTTCTGTGGAAAGCTTGTTCCCACTCAGGCTACTTCCTTCCAGAACCCAGTCGCCATGCTGAGAGAGGAAGCCACACGAAGTGGCCATGTGTAGGTAGTCTGATCAACCATCCCGGCTGAACCCAGCCTGGGAGTCATCCCAGAGCAGATACAGACGTGAGAGTGACAAGCTGTCAGGTTATTTCTACCTACAGCCATCTCAGTCCTCAGAGATCAAGCCCCAGACACTGTGCAACTGCAGAGCAGAGATAACTCATCCCTTGACCAATAGAATCTGGGAGCATAATAAAATGTGTTTCAAACCACTAAGTTGGGAGTACTTTGTTACCCAGCATAAGCTAACAAATGCAGAAAGACATGCTCTACCCGGTGAGCCGATGTACTTATTTCTGCTGGGATAGTAATGCCACCAGTTTGCGGATAATATATTTAAATTTTTTAAATGATAAAACTATTGCCTTAATAGGAATTTTCCAACCTTGGGAAGATTTAGAAGTAAATAGTTGATGAAATAAGCCAACCGATAGTATTAAAATTCTGTTTTAAATTCAGCATCGATGCATTCATAATTGATACAATTTTTGTATATCGAGATTCCAACAGATTATCTTTGTAATGCCATTTTAAAGAAGATGATTGAATAATTAGTTTTAAATATGCACTCTTAAAGTAAAAGTTACATAAAGAGTTTAAATGTTTCAGGGAATTTAAGGAACTAAGTTGTCAATTAGATCCTATTGAAAGGAGTTTTATCTCATCAACTTTAGTTAATTATTCATTGAACTTTAATCAGGAAAGAAGTATAGATAACTATTTTCAGTTTATTATTAAAATCTAAATATTAATATAATAAACACTAAATATTAATTTTAAGCTCAGGTAATTCTAAACAATCTTTACATGCACAAAAATATAGCCTTCTAATGGATGTTAAAAAAAAAAGTACATGGAGGGCAGGACTTCAAGACCAGCCTGAGCAACATAGCAAGAACCCATCTCTACAAAAAAATAGAAAAATGAACTGAGTGCTGTGGTGCACACCTGTAGTCCCAGTTACTGGGGAGACTGATGTAGGAAGATCACTTGAGCCCAGGAGTTTGAGGCTGCAGTGAGCTATGATGACATCACTGTACTCTAGATGAGGCAATAGAGCAAGACTTTGTCTAAAAAAAAATGTAAATTGATAAAGATATTGGTGGAAAGAACATAAAAAGGTGAAAAGAGAAATAAAAAAGGGACAGAGGCCTAACAATTTTCTCCACAGGACAAACACCAGAGTGGGAGCAACAGGGAAAGATTAGCTTCCTGCAATACACACAGAGGTAACTTGCAACTGCTGGGGATGTACTGAATGCTGACACCAAGTCTTTCCAGAAATATGATCACCCCACTGTAACACTGGACACACACAATTGTTGGTAATGCCGCATTATATAACAGCCAAATGTTTCAGGCTGCAGTTTGGAGCAATTTCTTCTTATTTATTTATGAGTATAAACTAAAATCATCTGGTTATCAGCCTTTTCTCGATGTAAAGACATTTGCTCATCATTCATTCATTTATTTATATACACCACATACTTTGTATCCAAGACAACTTAAAATATTGAAAACTTAAGTGCTAGAATTACATAAATAAGGATGAAAGAACAGACTTTTTAAAAGAAACATTGTAAGAATTATAGTTAAAGAATTGTTCCAAATTGAGATGAATTTCTTAAGAGTGGAGACCAAAATGTGAGGCACAATGGATTAAACAGATCTTTTAGCATGTCTTTTATTATCTTTGGTTAAAATCCTCTTACCTCTGATAACCTTTCAGTATAGTTCTTATTTCCTCGTCTCATAATCATTTATATTTTTCTAGTTAAAAAAAATTTTTTTTCCAAATGCATCTTAAGTTGTGAAGCTCCAAACTGAATACTATGGAATAATCCACAAAGCTGTGAACTTTAATTTAACATAAAAAATTAGGAGAACTGCCTGGTAGTAACAAAGAAACAGAACTAAGGACATATAAGTAAAATACTCCATTCTGAAACCAAAAACAGTTGCAAAAGCTTATTTTCAACTGAGTAGGGGGGGTGGGGGTTAGAAGTATAAAAGAAACCTGAGGTGATAGAACACAAAATTGTGAACCCAATTTTAAGATGTCGTTTCTTTTTATAGAGATAATATGAGCTAATTATAAAAAATAAAACTAATGCTAAAATGTTTCATGCAGAAAAATATTACTAAATGCCCAGAGATAAACAGTTCATATTTTAAGAATTCTTCCTAAACTCACTGGAGGCATGTGCAATGTGGGGGTGTATACCCAGATATACACCCACTCCTTGGGGCTGGTCGCTCACCTCCCATTCTCCAGCCCTTAAAGTGCAGACCTTGGTTCTATCACAAGATATCCATCCTCTTCCCCATAATAACAACAAAATGGACAGCATGTCTGCTCCACGGAGTGTTGGTTTGTTAGGTTTTACCTAACTCTTGCCGAGATATACCAGGTTAGGCTCCAGAGGGTGAACTTCTGGGGTAACTTGCTTCAAATCATACGTAAAGGTGTAAAGGTCTTTTCTCGTTTCTGTGTGAGGAAGTGCTACATTAAGAAGGATATGCCCAAAGCCTCCATATATATTGCAAATTAACTCCTAGAACAATTGTAGCTATTTTTAATCCCATCTACATTATATGAGAAAATATGTTTTTCCATATTCTTGCCTACATTGGATATTGGTATCATTTTTTGGTGTTGCCTAATACACTAATGTCAAACTAGTATATTATGTTACTTTAGTTGCTAGTATAGTTGGACATTAGTTCAAATGTTTATCATTATTTGTATTCCTCTTTTGTTCATTTTTCTATTGCAGCATTTTTAATTCATTTATTTGAACTTGTATTGTATATTGAGAATAGTAATATTTGCCTATCAAATTTTATGCAGATAATTTTTCCCAATTCATCATATGTCTTTCAGTCAGGACTCAGTTTTTTAAAAAATTAATTTAATCAAATCCATTAATATTTCCTTTTATGATTTCTTAAAGTAAGTAATTTTTAAAAGTATGATGTAGGAGCAAAATAAGATTAATCCTCTGATTTCAGGTATTCGTCGCTCAAAAATTTCATTTCAGAGCTGTTTGTAATAGTGAAAAATCAGAAACACACTAAAGAACCATTGATGGGCAATGGTTACCTAATGATTTTTCATCCAATACACCACAATTAAAAGAATTATTATGCCACAACATAGCAAAAGATGGGCAGCATGGCCAGAATAGCATGATGGTTAAGAGGGATCCCTGGAGCCAGACATTAGGCAACTTTCTAACTTCTCTGACCTTCAGAATCCTCATCTGTGACGTGGGGTTGCCAGGACGTTCCTCAGGGCTGCCATGGTGGCAACTGGGATCATGCACAGGAATAATTTAGCACAGTGCCCAATGCATAATTTCGACTCAAAAGCATAAACTACTTAAAAGATAAAAATGGAAAAGACAAAAGTAACAGTAGCCTTTGTGTTGGAATAGCAGGTTGATTTTTTTCTTTGTTTCCAAAATTGTCTGTAATGTTACATCATTTAAATAAAATTTTAGAATAAATAGCTTACGTGCTTCACTTCCAAAGGAATGTGCATCTAAGACACTGAGGTTACATTCAAGAGAGCAGATGGATTAATTCAGAGAGGAGAGAATAATGATTGTGGTGATGGAGGAGTGAGTTATGAGAAATGATTAAAGATAAAGATTATGTCTGGTGTTGCTAAGTAATGGCTGAGGGGGGACTAATAATTGACTACAAAAATCTGTCAGAAGAAATACTGAACAGGCAAGAAGAATTATTTAATCAGGTTTAGGACAGGATAACTAGACGAGTATAAAAAAGGAAAGAAAAATTTACCCTGAATGGGAGAGAAAACTTTCTGACAGTGAAAATTATTATGCAAGAAAAATCTTCCAAGAGAAGTGATGAAAGCCCATCCCTAGGGATATTTAAAATAAGGTTGGATAGAAACCAAGAAAATATATATGACAGAGAACCACAGTGCTTTGATTTGGTGCTAGCTTCCATCTCTGATTTTATAGCAGCCTTGGAAAAAAATAGTTCACTCAGTCATGGTGGATGATTAAAATGTGGCTCAGGCAACCAAGCGTCTGAACAGTTTTGAGGTGTCCTGCTTCCATGCTAGGCACAAAGCTGACCCAAGTCACTGACTGTGCCACAGTGCGCTGCCCCATATATGATGGTAGGCAGGTGGGGATGGCTTTCAGCAACCTACCTCTTGCTGAACCAAAATGTGTACACCAACCAGTTCCTGACTCACAGACTACCACAGCTCAAAGGCACTTGATCTAACCATTTCCTTTGAAGATAATGATTAGTTGTACTTATTAAGAATGCTCCGTGTACCAGGGTATTAGGTGTTTTGCCAATGTATTCTTGCAACCACCTCGGAGGTAGCTGCTGTTATCCACATTTTAAAAATGAGAAAACAGAGGCTCAAAGAGGTTAAGTCCTCCCCATGTCCCATGGCAAATAAGAGCTGAAATGAGGATTCCAATTCAGGTTTATGTATTTCTCCAGCCTGTGATCCTTCTGTCTATACCCTGCTTTCTGAAGAGATAAGAAGAGGAATGATTCATGGAAGGTCAGAAAGTCCAATTCTAGAGGCTAGACTACAACTTGGAATGCTTGTTCTTGATCTCTGGCTTTAACCAAAGTCAGTTCTCTTCTACATCTTCGTGAGTCCCTTGTCCTCTCTCTTTTTGATAAGGAGCAGCAGAAGAAATAAAAACTATATTTTCGATGTTATAAACTGGGGAAAGGAAGAAAGAATGTGCACATGTAAATTTAGACTTTTGATTATTTAGGTTATTATATTCAATGCCAAAATTCATTGTCTTATTCAACTTCACTATCCTACTTTTTAAAAATTCTCTGAATCCAATAAATAGCTTGTTCTTTTATAATAATATACAACTCATTGTATATGTAGCTCAGATACATATTTTGCAGTCTAACAATCTAAACTAAGTTGAATAATTAAAATACAAATAATAATGTATCTGCCAAAAAGCATCAATTTTGCATTTTCCAACTTATGTTTGTAATATTGCTTCATTATTGTTTGCAAGACAAAGAGAATATGGAAGAACATAAAATTTTCAGCATATTCTATGAGCTATTAATTTATTAATGCCATTATCTACTTTTGTTTTAAGTTTTCTCTTAATGGATTGCATTTTTTCTGATGCACATTTCTCAATCTAATAAAGTTAGTTAATAGAGAAACATTCTGAAATGAATACATTAAATAACTTTGAACAATCAGGAGCTGACCAAAGAGCAATAAGAATCTGAAGATGTCTATCACCTAGAAATGTTCAAGCTATCCTCAACTCACTAGAAATATGTCACCACATATAATTCATACCTCTCTTTTTTGTATCATCTTCCTATGTACAAAGCTAATTATGTCTAGAAGAGTAAATCTATATGCCTTATGGGCTTCAGACAACATTCCTCCAAATCCTAAGAACAATATTGAAAAAAAAGCCAACTCTGTAAAAGGAGAACGTTTCTAATAGTATTTAATACATTGAAAGATAAAATAGAGTGGGATTGGGGAGAATGGAGGCTGAGAAAAATACTGTTTTATCCTCTTTATGCTGCAAACAAAAAGAATTGTCTGCTAGAAAAACACCTTTTATTGAACAGGAAGATAGTTCTTCTCTGCCACACTGTGGCTGAGGTACACGTGACTCAATGGTCCCCACCTGCACTGGCCTCTGGAAGAAACTGCAGGAATCGTGCACAATTACAGCCTGTTCAGAGGAGCAAGTTCATTTGTTTTCTGGCAGCATTTTACACATTTTAAACATGCACCTAAAGATGGGCACACAGAGCAACAACTCGCCTGTGAAAAGTATTGGAGGCCAGGATACCTGGATATTTGTAGTCCCTTCCCCAAGGCTCTGGGTCAGGGGTGGGGAAGCTTTTCATGTTGGAAGGTCACATTTATTTAGCTGTAATCAAATAAGGCCACATTCAAGAAACTTCTTAGATATACTTAAAAATTTATATTATTTTATAAAAATCTAACTAGTAGGTACTTAATAATTTCAAACAATGAAAACTATTTGTGAATTTTAAAATTAACTAACCTTTTAATGACTTTGTCATGTCTGCTTTTTGCTGGAAAGCACTTGAATATTTGGTTGCACCATGGAGGTCCACAGTTTCAGCTGATCCTCAAGATGGTTATCAGTCATTTGTAACCTTAAAGGTGTCTTTATTTGGGTTAGAGAGGAGAATGTAGATTCACAGAAATAAATGGTTGAAAAGCAAGAAAGTATTTTGGGGGACTGTTGCCAAAGGCGTGGATATTCTATTGCATTTTTCCATATTTTAATTGGATCTTCCTTAGCATAAAACAATGACTTTAAAAGGTCATCTACTGAGAGCTCAATCAATTCCATCTGCAGTTCTGTAGATGCCTTCGTGATATCAACTAGGTGAGGCTGAAATGCTAATTTGAGTGTGATGTCATCATTCTTAAAGTCAGTGAACCTTTCATTGTATTCTCCAATTAATAGGTCTATAACAATTGTGTATTCTTCAAATGATTCACATACATCATCCTGCTTATCAATGACCTTTGCTAACTGGGGAAAATGTTCATCTGAAATTTCCTTTTGAAGAAGTGTTTTGAAAAAAGATAGCTTTTCTCAAAATGCTTGGATTTTTTTGCCACATGTTATGTATAGACTTAGTTTTACCTTGCAAAAAAATATTCAAGTCATTTTGATTTGACATGATATCACACAGAAATGCTGCATTCCTATAGAAATCTTCATCTTTTAATTTCTGCAATACAGCTTTTTGCACCTCTCCGTGTAATTTAAAATATTTGTGGTCCTTATGAGTGTTATAATGCTGATGAGCATTGAATTTCTTTAATGTTGATATTGCAGTATTACAAAGCAAGCAAATCTTCCTATCTTTAGCAGAAACAAGGCAATATTGCAATTCCCAATCCTCATTAAAAAATCTGTTTTCTTCCTACAGCATTCTCTTGGTCTACTTTGACACAATGGTCTGTTAAGCAGACAGAATTAAAAAATACTGTCAAGCTGTGCAAGTATTCAAAAATTCAACTTCAAACAGAAACACAGTGCACCGTTGTCAAAAGCTGATAACAGACTGGTGTACTCAACCGCCATAAACTCTCGCCAACCAGCCTCCTGCAGTAGTGGCGCCAGTCAGGCAGGGGAAGTTAGCACTAAATCATGAGGGTAGCAGCTGTCAAGTTAGGCCTTATGGCTCACTGAAGTTCTAATTGTACCAGTCAATCTGGGAAGATTATTTCTTTGAAACTTATTTTATTCTTCCGTGTTTTAAATACATTCATTTTAAAAATAAAAATATAAAAGGTGAACAAAAACATGTTAATAAAAACAAAAGGATGTATTCTGTAAAATTTGGATTCAGTCAAAAGGCTGCACTTAAGGACCTAGAAGGCCACACGTGGCCTTAACGCCACGGGTTCCCCAACCGTGCTCTGGGGCTTTCAAGCAGAAAATGCCAAACAGAAAAATCTTTTCTAAAAACCGAGTGTGAAATGTTGAATTCTGAACTACATGGCTTCCCTTTCCATGTCTGTACATATCCTCACTTTTCTCATTATTTGAAAAACAGACAAGAAGCTTACGTTTCCTTTGACAAGACAAAAATATTAATAAAAAAACAAATAGTTTCCTCATGAAATCCACAAATTTCACTCTTCTGTTACTCTGTAGTCCAATGCAAAACCCATTGATCAACTGAGATTTAAACCAAAAACATTACAAATTCATAGTCTTAAATCCAATATTAGGCTTTTATTTTTATAGTAAATAAAATTTTTATAATTCATTCTTGTATTCAGAGTTTCCATAAACACCCCTCTGTATTGTCTGCCATCACAGCCTATATTCTGATAACGAAGTCCACTAACAATTGTGGATGACTCTTTTGATGAAATGCTTATTGGCTATAGTTTTGTCTTGACCAGCAATCAGATTGAATAAAGTTTAAGTTGTACCTTGAAACTCTTTAGTTATCTGCAAAATAGAGGCTGGGTCAGTAATTTCTTTGCAATTATTGTCAAATTTAAGAAACACAAACAAATGTGAAATACCAGTAGAATAGTCAAAACACAGATCTCACTTTGTTTATTGAATTCAGCCCTCAACTATTCCTTCACATTTTTCGAAGAGTTTCAATCCTTTGTGTGTTTTACTAGTTTCATACCAGTAACAAAATATGAATAGTCGGGATAATACGCAATATAAAATTGTGCCCAACCACCACTACATGCCAATTTATCACTCCAATAGTTTTGCTAGATAGTAATGTTTTAGGTTAAATAATTTTCCCATCCTTTCAAGATAGAAAAAATGGAGAAGTTGGAAGGAAATTTCAAACTTGCATTCCTGGGTGTTTGATTCTTAATTAGTTTATAAGGTGATAAAAGCTTGTAAGATGATAAAAGTCTACCTAACACTTCTTATAGAACTGGCAACATATTACTATTAACCAGGAAGGAAACTAAGGCTCACAGAGCAATTATGTGGCTAGAAAATGGTCTGGAGGTGGATTTTCTTTATTTTATGGCTAGCTATTTTTTTAAAAACCATACTGTGCTACTTCTAGGATTCAGAGAAATCCTAGCACTAAAACCCTCTTCATTTTACATTAAGTAAGGTGTATTTTCACCTTTCCCCCAAAAGCTGTTAATTAATTTGAACTGGTTTAAGTTTTCTATGGTGCCTTAGTTGTAGGCCAACTAGAGAGGGAATTGTCCAATGCCAAGCGATGGGAGAAAGCAGAGAAGAAGCCTGGAAACCTGAGAGCAAAGGTCTCCGGATGCTAGATAGTAAGGAGCAACCACATCCACTATGCAAATCTCAAGAAATGAAGTGATTACCCTTTAAACATACCTAACGGTTGCTTCAAAGATTTGTAAAAAAAAGAAAAATATTAATATAGGACTCAACCACATCTATTGATTCCAATTTTCATCTCAGCAAAAACAGGAACATTATGCCATATTCACAGGTAAAACTTGTTTGACCACTTTCATGCCAGCCCAGATCTGGGGTTTCTGTGGTACCTGTTGGCTGCAGGTGAGGGTGAAGGGAAGGTTACACAGGTGGGTTCAATGCAAATAAACCCACGTAAATAGCTCTTTTGTTTTTTGACAGTTTTCTTTTACTGTAATGTACTTTTCCAGTTTTACTGAGCTATGATTGTATATATTTGTATGTATTTGAGGTGTATAACATGGCGTTTTGATACAAGCATACCTCATGTAATGATTTCCACAATCAAGCTTACTAACATATCCATCACCTGACGCGATTCCCTTTTTTGTTGTTGTTATAGTAAGAGTACTCAAGACCTACTCTCTTAGCAAATTTCAAGTATACCAGGGGGGTGGGGGTGGGGGAAATGGGAAGATGTTGCTCAGAGGGTATGAATTTGCAGTCATGAGTAGATTCTAGAGATCTAATGAGCAGCATCGTGACTCTAGTTGATAATGTGTTATGAATAGTTCTTTGTGAGCCCAAGCCGTGTCTGTCCAATTTTGTGAAACAATGGATTCTCTCTTTCAAAATATTGTTTGTGGGAAAGTGTCAAACTGTGAAAATCTCCGACATGGCTCAGTTCTCCTCTACCAATAGTTCAGTGCTCTGCCAAGAGCCTGAAAAATGCCCCATAACCAGACCAACAGAACACGACCGCTGTGAAGAGGCAGCTACGTGGGAATAACCAGCTCTAGAGAAAGCTTTGTTTTCGTCCCTGTGTTTGTCTTTAACCAAGTTTTAGATCAGGTTTTCCTGTCCCCATGTCAGTGTGCTTACAATGACCACTCTACAACAAATAACCCTATTAACAAACACTCGCCCTGTCTCTATTGACACACCAGTAATTTGCCTGTTACATGTTTTTTCTGGAGCTTAAAAAAACATTAATTGTATATAATGTGTTAAAAATTTGATGTGAGCATAAATATACATGTAACAACTGTGAATTTTTATAGTGAGCATTTATTTAGACTTTACCATATGCCAATGTCCTAAATACAGGCATTCTTTCAGTTAATCCTCACCAATCCCAGGAAGTTGAGAGGTACTAGAATTGTCCCTAATTTAGATGTGAAGAACTGGAAGCTTAAGCAGGTTGAGTAAGTCACAGAAGGTCACGTGACTGGTGAGTAGCAAAGGCAAGACTGGAATACAAACTATAACCCATGTTTTTAACCACTAAATTATATGTATGGTATGGCCACAAAATGTTTCCTATATCAATTCCGTATATTCCTCAGCAGGAATTAAGAACTGAAAAAACCTTCTTCCAGGAGGCGTTGAAGTGTATACCTGTCCTATTTGTTAAATATTAGTTGAACATTCAACTTACATTGGATACTGTGCTAGATGCTGGGGGATGAACAAGAACACATTGCCTGTCCTCAACAGAGCTATACTCTCATGGGGGATACAGAAAATAAACACACTTTTGTTGAACTTCCAGATAGTAGTAAGTATTATGAAGATAAAGCAAGCGGCCTGAGGAGACAGAGAGATGGAAGGGGCAGCGTGGTGGGAGGTGTCCTATGGGGGCCTGGGCCTCACGGCGGAGGCAGCTGCTCACCCGAATCCCCGAGGACCCATCTCCACACATGCAGGAGGAGGAGCCCTGTGTGCAGGGTATGGCCCTCGGCCAGGGCCACGCTTGGCTTTTGGAAGATCCAGCTGGAACAGAGGGAGGAAGGGGAGCTCCGCAGGTAAGGGAGCTGGAGGAGTCAGGTGCCTAATCCCAGGAAAGCAAAGATCATGGCAAGGACGTTTGAATGTTGCTTCTCGTGTGCTGGAGGTTTCTGAGCAAAGGGCTGATATGATCCTATTCTTTGTGTGTGTGTGGTGAAATATTCATAATATAAAATACTCTACTGTAACCATTTTGAAGTGTGCAAGTCAGCGGCATTACGTACATTCACATTGTTGTGCAACCATCACCACCAACCATCTCTGGAAACTTTTCATCTTCCCAAACTGAAACTCCACGCTCATTAAACACTAACCCCCCAGTCCCTGGTAGCCGCCATTCTGCTTTCTCCATCGACCTGACTATTGTAGGTACCTCATGTAAGTGGAATTATACAATATTTGTCTTTTACGTCTGGCTTATTTTATTCAACACCATATTTTCAGGGTTCATCCATGTTGTAGCATATATCAAAATTGCATCCTTCTTTATGACTGAACTATATTCCACAGTATATATATGCCATATTTTGTTTATTCATTGGGTTAAATTAAATCTAGTCTGAAATTAATTTTCTTTGTTTTTCATCACTTTTTAAAAGCGTGGCTCTTAGAAAATGAAAAATTACACATGTGGCTTGCATTTGTAGCTTGCATTCTATGTCTTTTGGATGATGCTGTTTTAGAGTCTTCACAGAAGTCTACAAAAAAACTACCTTAAGAATTATTTTAGTGTCATCATGAGGAAGAAAGGAAAGCAGCTTGTTGCTAACTATAAGAAACCCAAGAAAAGAAGTATGCCCTACAACCAACTCGAAATGCCCCAGAAATAGCATTTTTATATGGAGGGTAAATGATTTTATAGCCAAAGGAGACATTTGCTATAGTGGATTGTTCACCAACAAGGAGTCGTTGAAATCAAATCAACAGCCACTCATTACAGAGGGTGGCAGAGCCTAATGGAGAACAGGAACCATTTGGTCCCTGCCAGCCTGGTACAGATTAAAATGGGCATTGAGTAATCAGTAGAACAAAACATTGATATTTTCTGTAAAATTTTTATTAACCTTTCTAAGCAAGATACCATGCTATAACAGAAATATTTTACCGAGGATTTTCCTTAAAAGTCACAAATCTGATTATAAAAGATCATGAAAGTTGAACCAAAACACACCAGCAGCTTTGGGAGCATTTGATGCACTGGGCGACATCCTCCCTAGCCCTCAGGTTTCTGTTCAGATGTGCAAGGACAGACAAAATGCAGACATCGAGGGTTTCTGAGCTGGAATCTGACCAAAAAAATTCAGTGGCCTCCCAATATTCGATTTAGGCTGAAGTGTGCTCAGATGGCCATGTCCTGCACACTTCCATTTCTTTTTCCCAAAATCAATAGAGCTCTGTCTCAGCTGTTTAACCAATGGCAATGCAAGTGTGTGATGAACCATCCTCTCCCTCGTTTGACATCAGACAGCACAATCCTCTTGAAGGGCTGTTGAAAAAGCCTGGTGAGTGGAGGGCTTGGGAAATTAGCATTTATTTAGTATTGTTTTTGGCAAGGCCATTCCAGGCCAGTGGCACGCTTTGGAGATCTGAGTTTTCAGTAAGATTGCAGAACTTTGTGTGTGTGTGTGTGTTTAAATTTCCATATAACCTCTTCTTTCAGTATTGTATCTATCTTTAAGAAAAAAATTGCCACAATTAAAAACTGCTTAGTTCATCGTGAAGCTACTATCCTCACTGTGACTGCAAGGCAGGCTCTTGTGAAAGCCTCTTGCATCTTTGCCAACTCCAGGAGCTGGTGGAACCTGAGGACCTACACATCCTCACATCCTCTTCCACTCACCTGCCACTCTCCCCAGGAATAGGTGACGACAGATAGATAGATGACAGAAATAGCAAATGCATATATGCAGCACCAGACAGGAAAAGCTCTGCTGACAGACATAAGTTTTGAAACTTTCTAAAAAACTTATTATTTAGGAACAAGAGGACATAAAGGAGAGTAATGACACATGGTTATGTAACTTGCCTATGATCAAACGACATTCCATGCCGCAGAGGGCTAGAACATAATTATCTGAATTTAAGCCAAGCCCTGATTACTAAATTTCATGCTAGATGTATGTCTCAGAACAGTCACGTTCCAGTGTAAGCTACCTGAACCATCTGGACCCTGCTGAATCTCCCCCTGTACAATCTTTTTCCTTAAGTGCCTTTCAGAAGCATTGCACTCCTTGCAGCAACTGGAGTTTGAAGGCAGGGACTGCTGCAGAAGGACAGAAACTCCCCGTGCTGCCACCCCTCCTGGTGGCGGCATTGATGAACATGTCTATTACAGAGCCTGTCATTCCAGAGAGCCAAAGGCCAAGGCAGAGAATGCACACAGCATCTTCCGTGTGACAGGCAGCATGCTCCCACCAGCCCACGCTGGGCCCTGGTGTCACACCGAGCTGAGTCCTGACAGGGGTGCAATAATGACAGCCCACCAGCAAGCCAGACCGGGGGAAGAAAGAGCAGGCCGAACACAGTGCCCGTAAAAATGGCTTTTGTACCTACATTTCCTTCACTAAGACTTATTTCTCAGCCCTGCAGAGCCTGCACATAGTCGGTGTTCAGCACTCAGTGGGTATTTCCTCCTGAATAAATTTCATCTTCTGGTCCTAGAAGGCCACATTTCACTGGGATATGGAGTAAGCCGGCTACACTTACATGCCCTGTGCAAAGGCAGTCCGTGTACAAAGTGCTGGCCATTCCTATCACTCTGGACTCGAGCCCTTTCTAATGGTTTCTCTTATTTTGTGTACACAGGTTTAGGGATGAAGCCCTTTTAGTTACATTTGTAAATCTCTAGACCAGAACATTAGCATTCAGATTGCACCTATGAGAGGAGTGAAGACTTGATGAGAATCCAGGACCCAACAATAAAATATTTCTCCACTGTCACACAAATAATTTACAACGTGGAGGATGGGGACAGGGCAGGAACAGGATCTGGATTTTCAATGAAGCAAGTACGCAAAACCAGATTACAGAATCGAACAGGAAAATCAAGGGGAAGTTGGAATTTTGAGATCCCCTCACAGACTTATAACATAAAACACCGGTATCACATAGCAGATACTGGGTACTTGGGGAAACGCAAGGTTGGGAAAGTCGACTTTTGCTTTCCATCTACGTTTCCTGGAGCTCTGGAGGAAGAACAACAGTGGAACTCTGCCAAAGGAGGAGGACGGAGGAGGAGGGGGAGAGGTTTCTTTCATTAAGATCCATCATCTTTGACCCGAAATCAGAGCCCTTACCTCTCAAAAGAGAGTAGTCTATTTTTTCTCCCGTGGCAGGTAAGTTTTTACTCATTACCCTCTAGGTTTATAAGCAGTTAGAGTTCTTGAAAATTTTTCAGTTTGGCGGGAAGAAGGGTAAAAGTGAAAATTTGTCTAAACTTTCTGACCCCTGCAAATCTTATATCATTTAATGAGGACAAACTAATATACCTGGGTTTCATCAACCTTATGCCCAAGGCTTTAAGTCCACAGAAACATTTATGCAACAAATATGAATAGAAATGGAAACAAACATCAGTTCTATCAAGGCAGCAGCCTGCTGTGAAAATATGTGGTACTGACAACACTGAGAGTTCGTGTCTGTCCTTCCTTCCCTCCTTCCTGCCCTCCTTCCTTCCTTCCTTCCTTCCTTCCTTTTTCCCTTCCTCCTTCTCTTTTCAACCACTTATGTCTGCCACAAACATTTACAGGATACATAAAACCCTTTACATAACCCTCACCAGCCGATCTTTTCAGATCAGGCACAATTTGCATTTTATTTTCAGACCCAAAAATCTGCCTGAAGTTGGGCAAACTTGGTCTGAAGACACGGGGTCCGCTCCCCGCGCCTGGGTGTCCCAGCACCTGCCAGCTGTGCGTCCCTGGAATTGAGGACATCGTGTTTTCAATTTTCTTCAATAAAGCAATGAATCTGGCAATTTGCTGGCCTGCTTCAGCTAAACAGAAAGGACAATTTGAGAAAGATCATAGTTCAGGCCCAGTCAGACGGAAACGATTGAAAGCAGAGAGCTGGCCGCCCTGTTTCCCAGTGCAGCTTGCTGTCGCGGTTTGACTGACAAACTGACTTTTCTGAGGTGCCCATGCCCATTTCAGTCAGAGTTTATTGAAGGTGATTTTGATCTTCTCCATGAGGCCACAGCAGTGGCCATGCCATCTGTCACCTTGATTGCATCGTGGATTCTCTGGAGAGAGCGCCATGGCTCCTGATCATTTACAGATTGCGCTGCTCTCCCCTCCATAAGGACCACATGCGCAGAGCCAGATGGTGAACATACACGCTTATTATAAGTCTTTATCTCCGTGCAGGAAGGAGAGGAACCATTAGGTCTCCCTCAGGAGCTCTGCTCCTCTCGACCAGCATGCTGCTCCTCAGCAAATACAGTCTTCTTCAGCTGTCATCGGCCCACCTCTGAAAATTAAAAAAATAAACAATAATTCCATCAGCCGAGGCCGGGAAGCCAAGACGGTACAGAAAAGCAATCCCCTGGCCTCCTCTTCCTTTCTTTTCTCGAGCCCCCCCGCTTGCCTGACTGTCAGCACTAGGTAAAAACAAGTTTGTTTGCAAATGCATCATTAATGTGCTGATTTTTTAAGAGATCAAGGAGCGGCTGCTGAGAAATAAAGCGACATCATCCTATTTTTTGTTATCGGGATTATGGCTCCCATTGTACTGGCCTCATTCCTTTCCACTGAAAGATTTTTTTGGTTCATTTTTACAAATTTTAAAATTCTCTGTTGTTCTGCTGAAATAATCCCAGGAGCCAGACCACCTGTGTGTCAGAGCCTGAGGGGCCAGGGAGGGATTTAGATGCTTGGGGATGGAAAGCCCCAAGTACAGTGGAACTTTGAACAATTCCTTTTAGTAAACTCCCTGCTGGGAAAGAGACATAATGGGGAGGGCTGGGAATAGGCAGGAGGGCCCAGCACACAGGCTCAGAGCCCCGACTGGGCAGACCAGGGACTGCCTGCAAAAATCAGTGTTTTCTCCCAAACCACCGTTGCCTCCCCTCTCATGCACTCTTAAAGAGACCTAATAGGACCCCAAGTGGGACTGTAACATGTGCAAAAACTGATACTGCCGAAATAATACATGTTAATTGTAAAGAAAGTGATTTTCAACTTTTTGGGTTTTTTAGGGATAATGTAGATATAGTAAAGCACATACATTTTAAATCCACATTTTATTTTTATACATAAATACTCCATCCAGACCAAGATATAGGACATTTCCAGAACTCCAGGTGACTCATGTGCAGACTAAGGAGCCCACCTCGTCTGCCTCAATGGCTCTGTCTCCAAAATCAATAACACACTTAAGCTTAGAATTCTCCTCTCTTTCTCTCTTCTCTCTCTCTCTCTCACACACACACACACATATGCCCCGGCTGTGTGAGAAAGCCCCCACCAGTGAGCAGCTGTATGCAGAGACCAGGGAAAGGTTTCCAGTGACCCATAACCTTGAAATCTCGCCTATTTGGGTCATTCATTTAGAATAACTGCCACGTTAGCCCAATGGTTGCAATTACCTCCATCCAATATCTTTGCTCAGACACTAAATCTGCGTGATCCTGGAGCCTGCTGAGACAGTCACACAATCCCTTATGGTTTAGGTTAAAATGGCATAGGATTTCTCTATTCATGAAATGCTCACGCCACAATCTCTCACACACCGTTTCTCGAGGGCCTGACTCTTGCAGAAAAGTATCAGCCTTTCTTGGAAGTGCAGGATAAGCTACACCAGAGTAGCTGTGGAAAAAACCAACTCTGAGGAATCCTGCTGGGGACACACACACGCACACACATGAGAACTAGGTCCTTCCATGTCCATGTTTTCTCAAAAAGTAATCAAATCGAGTCCAAGTCACTTGCTAAACAAAACACAAGTCCAAAAGTGATTCCACATGTTTCGTGTGCACATCAGGGACCTTTCCAGTGGATATTTGGATAGGAGCTAATAATGTTTTGAACAGACCAACTTCATTTTGTTAATCAATAAACCTAATTTAACTCATCAACCTCCATGGTGGTACTGCTTTATTTACATTTTTATGAGACAAAACAACTGCTCTTAACAGGATGAGAGTCACTAGCAAATATTTTTAGAGGAAGAAATTCAGTGTGGTTTCAATCCCGCACAAATGTGTTTTCAGAGGAGAGATTTATGGTAAACTCCTACTCTTAAACTTGTTCTTTATTTTTTTTTTTCTTTTCTTTTTTGTTTTTACTTTGGGGCATCAGGGAATGTGTGCCCCATAAGGTGAGTGAAGGTGTGGATACGAACAAGAAATGCACATATTTGATAGGCTATGTGCTCACTGTACTTGAGATATTTTGCAAATGATATTTAAAGACATAAACAAGAAAATATAGTCACGCCTATCTAAAATACCTCCTGGTCCCTGAACATTAGCCTATACTGGATTCTACCTAAGCACACAGATTTTAAAATATCAGCATTCTCCCCACTGTATATCATTTTTCTACCTAGCGCAGATAGGAATCAGTTTGGGATTAGCTCTACCTAGTTAAACAGATGATCCTGACCTTTGTAACATCACATTGCTCTGTTCTGTTACAGCAAAAACCACTTATAGGGGTGCACATTTAAAACCAAATTACCAAATACAGTTCATCTTCTCAAAAAAGATGGAGGATAATCAGATATAATATAGTACATTTGATTAAAAATAAAAACCTGACTTTATAAAGTGAAAAAGATGACTAAGACTCAGAGAGAAAAAAGGGAAACTGAGTTTGATTACCTCCCGTTAATGAAATGTGCTAAGATACATGAAGGCTTCCGGCCCCCATGTGGGGAGAAGATAATTCTGCAAAGCTGAAATGCTGAGCATCTTTATTTCCAGTTCTGGCTTTGTCACTTCTGGGGAGGCTAGGATAAGAAGCTCAGTGCAGCCCACCCTGGCTATGACCAAGGTATCAAGGTGCAGAGAAAGGCCAGAGGGCATGGAATCAGGCTGGGGTGGAATCCAGCCTTTTTACTTGACCTTGTACTTGGATAGGTCACTTACTTTCTCCCAGCCTCATATTCTCTATCTGCCAATGAGCAAAACAATACCAATCTCCCAAGTGAGGATTAACTTTGACAAACGGGAAAACATCTCACGTCTATCTGGCATGTACTAAGCCCTTAAAGCATGCTGAAAATGAAATTAAACCAGAGCAAATGTCACCATTTCTGTTAAAAGATAATGCTGCAAATGCCCATACAATGGAATCATTAAAATGATTAGGTTTCAGTGTAGAAACCATGTTTCGTAAAGAAGCCAGAGTGCTAACGGCATACTTGATGGTAGGGAGGTGGGTCAGTGAGGGGGAACAGAGACCTGCCTTCAGCTCTAGTCTCCACCCAGTACTTGACGTCTGTGTGACCTTGTGCCTGTTACTTAAATTCTCTGTTTCCTTTCCTCCACCTAAAAAATGGGGTGAGAATAAGGAAACTACCTCATAGGATGGCTGTCAGGATGAAAAGAGATAATATAGGTAACATACCTGGCAAATTATAATTGCTTAAAAGTTAGCTAGCATTCAGAGTGCCCCAAAGGCTGTGAAGGAGCAGCTCATGATTGCTTCCTTTACTAACTTAGCAGTAAAATCATATGAAGCTCAAAAGCCCAGGAAACTGACCAGAATTCATTGTTCACTTTTATTTGCTGTTTACAGATTTCAGTGTTCGCTAGGTTGGAACCATTGTTTATTTCATTTCATAGCTGTAAACCATATCTATAAACGTACTAAGCTGTATCACATCACATGCACACACACACACACACACACACACACACCGTTCTTGGTGCAGAAGAGCTGTAGCTGTAGCTGGATCTATGCAATCCCATAACTATTACTGGGAAAACACCTCAAAGTACAACGGGGAAAGAAGTGGCATTATTTTGGACTCAAAGTTGAAAGACTTGGGTATTGTTCCTAACCTTTCCACTTAACCTTGGGTGAAGTGCTTATTCTCTCTGCATCTGTTTCCTCATTTGTAAAATACGCATTTGAATGCCTTTTACTTTCATGGGGTTGCTGTAAGCATCAAGTCTGTGAAAGGACTTTGAAGAATATAAAATGCTACACAAGCTTAAATTTCAGGTATTGGTATATATAGTATATTAAATACAGCATTATCACCAGGCAAACATTAATGAGTATTATAAACAGATTAATGAAGATTTTTATAATAAATGTGTAACTGCCAGAAATAGATTCTAGCTGGAAAGCAAGAGCATTCTGAACCACAGGCCAATATGGCGATATATCCGAATTCTGCTCCCAGGGGTCTTAGGAGTTCCCAGATCAAATGATTCTGATTAATAGAGTGGACAAACAGGGCTCACACTTTAATTTTGCTTCTTCCTATCTTTGAGAATATTTTCAATATTACAATGTCTATCCCTCAAATAGCATAAGACCCAAATAAAATAAATCCAACGAAATCTGCTTAACTTGGGCTGCTTTAAAATAAGAGTTCATACAATGGGACAGTTGGTCCCAATCCTGGTTTAATATGTCTGCAGTACAAAGGGTCTTTGCTGCCTCCTGTTTCTGCAGGGGAAAAAAAGGAGCTTATTAAAATAAATATAGACTAGGATTTAAGCCTCTAATAGGAACGGAAAAGCAGTAATTGAAACAATAACAAACAAATCTATTTTTTTAGCATATTTCTTATCTTCCACTACAATTTAAATTAGTAACATTCAAATGTCAAGGGTCATATCATATGCATGTAAAAAAGCAGAAATAATTATTTTTCCTTAAAAAGTTCCAGAGATTCTATTAAAGAATGGCATGCCAACAAAAAGGCAATTCCAAACGTAAATTCAAATAACTTACACTGAACAAAGTAGTTCAAATCTAACTAGCATTAGGCAACATATAGGCACATAGCCTTTTCTTTCTCTGTATCATTAGATAAGGTAGCCATTAGAAGCTAGTTGATCATGATTACATGATTATAATAATTATTATAAATAATAATATAATGTGTAAAAAATCAGTGTGTGTGTGTGTATACGTGCATGTGTACGTATGTGTGCATGTGTGGTCAAGCCAAATTCAACTAGCAGGCAGTGATCACACATCTCATCTTGTGAATGGCATTAGATATCTTGTTCAAAATCTCTGATTAATCTGATTAAGCTAGAGAGTGAATAATCCTTTAATCCTCTCAAGAATACAGTTTATGTCTGCTGAGTGTCAAATTTAAGACTTGTAAGTTGTAAATACTGAAATTTAAGTGAAAGGAAAGAGAAAAAGGCAGCAACCCAAAGTCAAACTGTTGTCTTTTCTTTTCCAGATTCTTTCTTTTGTGGGTGACCTTCTCGGCTGAAATAGGAATGAGAAACATTAGGAAAAATAATAAATCATCCTCTGGTGGTGGCTCCGCGGCAGCAAGCATATCAGTCACCGAGGACCAATCTGCTAGCATGTGCTTCCCTTTTCCCAACCAGTTTAATTATAAATTAATGGATGCTGCCTTTGCTTCTCATTTCATTTTGGAGCAGAAATGTTTGAAACCAGATAGTATTTATTTCATAGTTCGAAAACTATCTCAGAAGCTAGAAAATGCTAAATATTTTTGCAGAATTTACAAAAGCAAGAAAATGAACATCCTTCTAGTAAAATCTCAGTCAGGGGCTACACTTTAGAAAATGTTATTGCATCTAGAACAGGGAGCTTTAGCTAGGTCAAATGAGATTGAGGGGCTGCCATGCTGCTTATTATTAATGCATCAGATTTAAATAATAACAATGAGACCAGACAATGAGGGCACATGAGTGGAGGAGGATGGTGGTGATCAGTTTACTGACTGAGGAAAATACAAAGTTAAAAGAGAAAATCTTTAAACTAATTGGCTTGCTTTCATGGGCATTTGGCCACGTCCTTTTAGCTGAGAGATATATATATATATATATATATATATATATATCTCCCATCCCTATCAGTAGTTTATAATGTCTGTAGCCCAAAAGATTCTGTGAATTTGTTTTTCCTGAAATGCTTTTTGAATTGGTTGTTTATAAAAATCATCCCCTTCTCCTAAAAGCCTTGCCTGATACCTGTGATAAGGGCAAAACTGCTCGAAGAGATTAATTTTGTCACTTGACTACTTTTTTTTTATTTCCTTATGTAACATGAATCAGAGGAATCTGGAATAATAAAGTACTGGTCGACCTTTAAAAGCAGAAAGTTGATGTCATCTGTTAATTTCTCAGGTTGTGCGGAAACGGGGCAAACGAAGAACGCCCCTCCCAGCCCGGAGCGTAGCCCTTAGCCCAGAGGCGGCACCACAGTCTGGGAAGCAAAGTGGAGAATAGGTCAGGTCATTCAGCTCTTTGCTGTTTGGGCTGCACTTTAGCCTCTACTTTTTGACTTTTTCAGTGAAGCCTGGAGAAACTGCACATTCAGTAACCAGACAATGGGAGGAAGCCCGTGGAGAAGTCCCCCTCCCCACTCTCCCTCTTTTTGCCTGGTTGGAGGTGCTGCCTGTTGGAGGTTTGCCCCACAATTAACAGGGATAACACCAGGAGCGAGGAGCTTCTGGCCCCAGCACAACCAGCCGCACCCTCAGCCCCCCAGATCCCCACCCCAGAGTCTGCCAAGCTCTGCTAGTAAAGCTCTCAGCGGTGCTCACTTGAGTGTCCCCCTCTAACGTTCGTACACTTGGCACAATCTAGTATTTTCAGTCCTGTGTTTTTAATCAGGTTGGCCCATGTATTCCATCCGGCTCTATCCGGCTCTTTCTTGCCATTTCCACAGTGATCATTTTAGGCTTACGGAATGATTACTTGCTACGTGATCTGTTATCCCTGTGGATGCTTAGACTCGTATTATCTTTAACCCCTCCCACCTTTGACAGTGAACTTTCTCCCAACATCCTCAGCTGGGGGGCAGCTGGCACCTGATTTTGACGGGCAGGAGCAGTGATCAGGCCCTGAGCACCACAACCCTCATTACAGCTTCCGGGCTGACAATGACTCAAAGGCAGGCGGGGTGGGGAGGATTTCCTGCAGACTTTTCCAAGACCTTGCAGAATTGACCAGGGAAACACAGAGTAGTTTCAGCCACCTCCATGAATAAGTGGCTTGTCAGAGGGCTGAATTTGTGGAGGCGAAACCCAACATCGGTAACAAACTGTGAAGTGACCTCCTTTTGCTTTTGTTCAAGGAGTAAGAACTCTTGTAAAACCCCAAAAAGCAGTGTTTAGCAATGACATAAGATCACTTCTGAGATTATTTCACAGTGAACCTAATTATTAATAAATATCTAAAAGAATATGTGTATAAATTGTGCAATTTGTAATTTTGTTTTTCTGATTGTGCATTGCCTCTAATTTATTGTCTTTGGACTCTGTTCTCTTACCTTCTCATCATCACTCTTACTCGTATTACACAATAGCAGCCACACTCTTTTGCCCTTATGTGGCGTGTAGGCCAACATCCCTCTCTTGCCATTCATTTACTCATTTATTCATGCAACGTATGGTATGTTTATTGAAAGTTTGCTAAATGCATGGATATGACGATGTTAGTACGTAAAATGATGCGGGGATCCCCTTGGCACATTCCATGTACAGCCCATGAAACAGCCTGCGCAGCCATGGATGTTATATCGGCTGAGGCCTGGCCAAAGAGCAATGTGGAGTCACTTGATCTCTAACTAGCTCACTCTTTGAGATTCAAAAGGCCACTACCAACGCGTACTTGGTGAGGACAATGTACAGGAGTCACAGCCACCCCACTTTCCTCTTACTGTGGTGGTGCTTGGTTTTAGGTTCATCTCTTCCTTTTGAGAGCCTTTTTAGTGTCTGTGAACTCTAAGAAAAGCCCATAAACGCAGGCATATGCTGACATAATCTAGAAAGTCCTTGGTGATAGAAAGGGAAGTTTTAAAGTATGAGAAGGAGCAGAAGTGAACAATTGACCTTTAGGAGATCTTAAGACTTTGAAAGCTATTTCCAATGATTTGCAGAGCCAAACTGGGGACCAGACTATGGAGTGTTGGGGTCCATTTCTACATTGGATCAGAGCTTGCGGGGGTCTCAACCAGTCTCTGTCGTCTCTAACCCCTCAATGGGCATTTAGAACAGCAAGTTCACCCACATCCAGGCTGCTCTGGGCAACAGAGAATCTATATTACTAAGCTCAGCTCTACCAGCCAGTGATGTCTAATTTGGTCAAATCTTTGTATTCATAAATCTGGGCTCTGGGATGGGCTCTGAGCTCTCAAAAGGCCTTTGAGCCCCAGATCTTCTCTAAGACCATCCGCATTTGCTCAGTTTAAATAACTAGGCCTGATGTCAATTTCAGTGTCCAGATGCTCTGAGCCCTAGTCCAATTGGCTGGGGCGCTAAGCCCCATCAAGCTCTTGCCAGTCCTGCCTGAGGTGGTCCTGGACCCTATATTTCATACTTTTAGTCAACAATTAGTTTTTCCTTCAAAACAGAAAGGTTGCCCTCCACATGACTTCTGGACTAGCCATCACCAGCAGATTCTTACATGTCTCAGCCACCAGATTAGACCTCTTGAACATCTACACTGACCTAGATGTTGTTCCAGTCCATGGTGCCCTGCTACACACTATTACTCAGTGTTAACCCCTCTTGCAGTGCCTGAGAAATAGTTCACTCTGGAGGTCAGTTCCCCAAGGCCACTGGGTGTCAGCATCCTACTCCTTCCCTTTGACACCTACTGCCATTGTCCTTATGGACAACCTTTCCTGAGTTACGCTATTAGGATCTGTTGAGGAAGACTTCTAAAGAACATAAGAAAGCACAAGTTAGTTTTAGATTTATTGATTTTGAGGTTTCTGTAGAATTGATTGACCCTGGGAGGTTCTCCAGGTCCCCAGTGCCAGCCTAGACCATGAACAGACTTTCTGGGACAGTTAAACAAAGAATGTATTCCTCTACGTCCTAGACTTAGATGCATTAAGTGGCCAGTGGCTACTATACATCCCTAATGTATTTACTTGTATCAATCTATTTCACTCTCTAGCCTGCTGTCCTTCTAAAATATTACACTAGTGAGTGCATTGCTTTTAATATTGTAACAACCAGCACATGGTTAATGTTTGTAAAAGGAATAGAAAAACTGGACTTTACCACCTAGTTTTGCATCCCAGTTAAATGCTTTTACTTTGTCATTGACACAGCAGCATGGAAAAGTTCAAGAAACCCATTAGATTGATTAAAATCAGAAAGCTGGATAATGCCATTATGTGGGGGCATATGAGGATATGGAACCCTTCATGTGCCTCTTGATATAAACATAGACTGGTACAGACATTCTGAAATCAACCTGGTAGTACTTAGTTAAATTGAATTCCTTATTAACTAAGCACTGTGTCACATTCCCCATGACACAGTAATCCTGTTCATGGATAGAATTCTCAAGAGCATCCTCACACACTGGGGGACACGCTCCATGACATTTCTCACAGCGTTGTTGGTGGTGGGAAGTGGGAGTGCCCCTCACCTGTGAATAGGTAAAACATGGTAGATGCTGACTATAAAGTATTCTGCAGCAATTAGAAATAAAGGGCAGGTTGGTCACAAAGCTACATGGATAAGTCTTAGAAACAATAGGTCAGAGGATAAAAAAACAAAATGAGCTATCAAGCATAATAGTTGTGTAAATTAAAATACACAAACACATGTTTTACAAGAACACATGAAAACAGAAGGATATCATCAAACACATTGAAAGAGCTGCTCGTGGTAGAAGGAAGAATGGAAATGGCAATGAGAAACTGAGAAACAGGGATCAAATTAGATAGAAAAATGGATGGATGGACGGGTAAATGACAGATGATGATAGAAGACAGACAGATAGATAGATAGATAGACAGACAGACAAGTGACACAAGTAAGCCATCCAGTTCATCAAGAGAGAAGCCTATGCAGACCCATGATATGGTGTCATAAACTAAGAAATATGATTAACAACCTTCTACACTTGAAATCCAGAAATAAAACTGTCCAAGAAAGCTGATAAGTTTCTAGGGCAATAAGACATTATTGATGTGACATACTCCCGATTGAGGTAAACTGAACCCCGATTTATATTGCCTACTCTTTGCTCTGTCTGTGAGACTTGGATTTGTCATGTCACCTCTGGCTCCTTGAGATGTCTCTCCAGTTACCAATCAAGAGAGCCGAGAATGGAACTAAGTAGCTCAGCATCTTTGACAGAGGAGGCATAAGCAGCTGCTAAATGGCAAGCTGAAGTGAGACAGCCACCAGCAAAGGGGGATAAACATCCCATGAAGACATCTTAGAGAGCCATCCAGCAGTGCAAAAGTGCAGCAGAGCCTGGGATGCTGCAAACTTCAGTGTCTGACAGCCCAACTTGGTCAATGCAGCAACTGGACAAGTAATACCTTCCTGGAGAAACTCAGCCTCTGAAGTGTAGGCAAAACCAAGGGCTGCCTTCATATATGCCAATGGAGAGCAGGCTTCCCCGCTCCCTCTCCTGCTTCTGGATGCTCACCCACATACCAGGCTGGAAGCTCCAAGCCCTTAGGTCACAGCAGAAATGACAGCATTATATTGCCTCTGAACAAAGCTTTATTCTTCAGAAGAGTCCTTAGAGAATTCATATGTGGATGAGAGATTAACAGTCCAGGGCTACATTGTCCAATATGGCAGCCACCAGCCACATGTGGCTATTAAGCACTTAAAATGTGGCTAATCCAAATTGAGATGTGAAGATCTAGTATGATGAAGGAGAAGGTCACACATCTCATTAATAATTTTTATATTGATTACATGTTCAAATGATATTTTGGAAATATTGGGTTAAATAAAATACATTATCAAGTTATTTTCACCTGTTCCTTTTTACTTCTTTTGAAGTAGCTAGCAGAATATTTAAAATTACATCATGGCTTGCCTTCTATTTCCATGAGAGAGTGCTAGTCTGGGAGTTTATATGTTGATTTGCAGCTTCTCTTTCAGTTAGTAATGTGAAATCAAAGCCTGACTATTTTCCTATAAAGGTGGAAGATACTCTCTTGTAGATACGTCTGTTCAGCAGAGGGCTCAAAATCACATTCAGTCCTCTCGCATTTCTTGTTGGTGGTGAGTCCCACCAGAAACTTCAGGCCTTCTCTGTGTTTTCAATTCCATCTTTTAGTCTAAAGACAGCATGGCCAAACCGCAACAGAATGGGAGGTCCATGTAGGCTTGGACAGCCTGCAAGTATTGCAACAAAGATCTAAATCACGTTAAGGTTGCTTGGGTTTGTTATGCCAGGATATCTTGTAGCATCCGGAGGTCTCTTTTGGACTTCTAATCCTGGCATGAAATACACTGATAATTTAGGATGGAAAAGATATGAAAACAATGCATATCTAAATATGTCACTTTCCACTGTAAAGGGAAATTGGAAATGTAGGAAATGGAATACTCATTCACCTCTTATTCCCAGGAGTTAAAGTGATGTGAATTCAACATTAAAAATGTATATATACTCCACTGACATTAGGAAAAGACAAAAACTTTACTTAGTTAAAAAAAAAATAGTTTATATAATTGGACCCAAGAACTTCATTAACTTGGGGATAGAGTACAGTTCCCAGTTTGAATATACCACACAAATATATCAGTTTTTTTTTTTTTTTTCTTTGTTTGAGCCTGATCCCTGGAGTCAAACCCTAACTGTCAGGGGACTTGTTGTAAGTAATGGTCATTTGTGTTTCATAATTATCTTGAATCAACACAATTAGTTCCACATTCTGCTGTTTTCTTCCTAAGGCATCTGTAAACATTTTTACACAATTCCAGCAAATAGCTTTTGGCAATAATTATTTTTTTCATTAAAAAAGTAAAATAATCCAGGATGGCTATTTTAAGTGTGTTTCACAAACCCCTCCAAGAGTATAAGAAAATATTCAAGATACCAGCCAAGAATTTTCTTTTTCAATTATCAACCACAGTTCCACAATTTAGAATGTCTTTGGTCACAGTTTTAACATGGTTAAATCAACATAAAGCCTGAAGGACATTTAATGAAAAAAGAATGTACCTTATTTGATTTAATAATTTCATTTTATTCTCTTGGATTATTTTTATTCATTTCACAAAAATGTATTGAACATAATGCATTTGATGTCATTGTCTCAAATTTTTTGTGTGTATCAGAATCATCTAGATTCTACCTTAGTAAAACCTTGGACTCTGATCAAGTTAAAAGTAGATCCCAGAAATGTGCACCTGTAATGACTACCCAAGATGAATGATTCTGAAGTGAGACTCAAACCCTCAGTTTTGAGAAAAATTTTGACAGAAGCTTCAGACCCTGTCTCTGAATCTTGAGATAGAGATGAGAAATATAAACTCCCTCCACCTCAAAAATAAGACATTGTAATATGTCTCATATACTTAATTCTAGTCAAACTAAAACAATCCAAATGCAGTGGTCCCTACCCACCTGCAGCTAGCAAAGCATCTTCTAGAAGGGGATAGAAAATTTGAGTCTCATTTCTAGAAAGTCTACTTTGCATTTCAACATTTCTAAGAAAGAGTTCTTTAAGAATGACTCGTAAAATAGTACTTTCTAATAGATTCTTCAGAGACTGGCAAATCCCCTACTGTGTGGTAAAGTCAGCTGACAGGAAGGAAGCATGGAAAATGCATTACCCTCAGGCCACTTGGAGCCATCTGCAGAGTGTGGCCACCAAGACAGGGACTCTGAGCACAGTCATTGTGTCGTACTCTGCCCCAATGCCCTAGTACCTTTGCCATATTCAGATACATGTTTTGTTCTGTCTTATTTTGTTGTAGCGTTTGCCCCTAGGACGAAGTTTGGCAAATTTTGCACAGGCAAATTTTGACAAGGGAGGTTTTCCTGGTGTCCTGAGGCCTGGATGCCGAGCTGGTGCTGTCTGTCTGTGCGCTATAGACTAAGCAGAGAAAAAACACAGCCTCCTCTCACCAAGGTGAGGGCAAAGGGCTGTGGCATTGAAAACTCATCCAGGGGACATTAAATTTTGGATCAAGAGTCCTTCTATACTTGTCATCCCTAGTTCTAACAGGATCCTAACCGGAGACGGATGAAAATCAGAGTGTATCAACACATCAGTAAAATATCAAAGTATATCATTATCAGTAATGGGGTATAACAAAGAATAACGTATCAGAAAGTACATCAATAAAACCTGAAAAGCTAAACCCCTTGCCACGATGGAGAACAGCACCAATCCCACCTCGAGAATAGAAACGGGTGGCCTCGGTCCCATCAAAAAGCTTTCCCCACAGTGCCTTTAGCATCCTACTTTAAGTTACAGCATTTTTCCCCAAATTAATATCCAGTAACTAAAAGTAATATTCCTATCTACATTTAGCAATCATGAGAACATTCAGCCACTTTAAAGTCAAGTGGTGGCACTGTAAGAAAAAGGCACGAGGTAGTTAAAAATTTGAAGAATATGTCAATTGGTAAAATTAGATAAAAAGTTACGCTGTGTTCTGCCCTACATTTGGACTATCGCAAGTGAGGCAAACTTTTCTAGGCAAACTGCTGAGGACTGCCAATTTAACAAGCTGTTCCATGCTGCAAGGGACATATTTATGGACATACTTTCAACAAGACGTACCTAGTGCTACCAAGCTGTGCTGTACTAAAGAGCAGAAAGAATCAGAATGATAGATTAAAAAAAAAATAAAGGATTTCACACATGGGTCCTATTAAAATCAGATCAAGTATTCTGCAATTTACAGGCAAAAATATTTAAAATAATGACAGGGTTGTTGCATGATCTAAGAAGAAAACACCCGGGAAATGTAAAAAAAATGAGATTGACACAGCATGTTTAGCTCAGGCTGTTGTACAACAAGGCTCTTGAAGGGAGAGAAGAAAAGCCAAACTATATTGTGAATATTCTCATTTTTAATCAGTTAGGTCATTATGACTCTAACACTATTTAAAAACCTAGCCTTGTCTCACAAATGGTCTTCAATATAATTATTGCTATTCACAGAATCTTTCAAGAAAGATTGATGTCATGTCTCTTAATCTTTTGAAGGTTTAAAAGACACCTGAAGTCACTACTAGTACTATTACTGATTTATTCCAAGGAGCCCTAGGGTTTGGTAGACACTATGACAGCACTTCCTGGCCTTGGGAATGTGTTTAGGGACACTGGTGAGTCAGAACTGTGTTCTGTTTAAAACTTGCTACCTATTTCTATTTCTGGGAGTGGAGACATGAGGCCAACTTAGAGCTCATCTTCTTTGTTCTGGAGAAAAAAAGAAATCATTGTTCTGGGGGGAGAGTGGAAAAGAATTGTTGTTGGTTTGACAAGAACCTGGAATGCGGCTGTTTTGAATGGTTGGAGTTACTCTTCCTACATGCATTAATTTATATTCATCAATTTATTTGACTATGGAATCCTCTAGGAGGAAAAGAAACAGGACCAAGAACATTGTACTTTGATAATCAATGTCACCATACATTTTTAAGGGTCACAGGCATTCACACAGACTTAAATATTTTAAGCTTTGCCGGCCACAGGCACTCAACTCTGCTGCGGGAAAGCAGCCACAGACAATATGTCATCCAATGAGCATGGCCATGTTTCAATAAAACTTTATTTACAAAATAAAGCTGTGGGCTGGATATGGTTCTTGAGCCATAGTTTAATCCTGGTCTAGGGTGAATGTAACAGATGCTGCCTGCAGGAGAGACAAAAAGACTCCCTATGAGGAAAATGATTAGAAGAAAAGGAGAGGCCAAAACTGTACCCCCAACTCCAGGATCTGGGATGTTGGAGAGGAAGACTGGCAGTAGTAGGCCAGGTGGCTGAGGCTCCTTTCCTTCTGACAGTCATTCTAGAACTACCAAGGGTGAGGCCAGGGCTGCAGGTGTGAGAACTGAGAGAGCTGCTCACCTGGGGCTCTAATCCTGAAGTCTCAGGCCTCCTTGGGCATAGAGAACCCTAGATAAGTTTTCTTCCTTTCTCCCCCAAATCACATGCTGAGAAACCACCACTGACTCTCTGACAGTCTTGACAGAGCAGTCTGTCCATAAGCAGGGCTTCAGCTCCTAAACTTCTAGGGTTACTGTTGATGGCAGCAATGGCCAGAGAGAGGGGCTCTTCTGCAGCCTGACAAGATGTTCTAGTTTCTTCCTCTGTAAGGTGATACATATTTACGATGACTAAGCTCTTTGGGCTGAGCAAGTTCCTAAGGGTTTGGGTCTTTTCGTGAAATACCACAGGGAAGGAAGAAATTGGAGGAAAATTAAGTTATCATAATTTCAATGTCAAAGTAAGTGTGACCTCATTCTATGCCTTAGCCAGATAAGGAGGCCATATCCGCTATGAAATTAAACTAATGCCACCAACAGGGGAAAACGTCTCCTCTTTGTTGTTTGCACAAAGGTGTTAAGCTAATGAGAGCCATGGGTTAAAAATCCTCTCTTAAGTCTAGGATTGCAATGCAATCACTAAAAATCACTATTTAGGTGGAGAAGCAGATAACACATGGATTAGAAAGCCAAGATGGGTTAAAAGAAAATTGATCTCTAGAGATCTAGGCTGGGTCCCGTTACAGAAACAAATTATTCCCACCAGTCACTCCAGCCAACAATGCAAGTCAGGATTTCATTTCACACTAAAAATAGTTTGAGTCCTTGGGTGACTCATATTTGTATAGACTTTACAGTCTCCACATTGTGTATATTTGCTCATTATCTTATCCTCAGAACAGTGTGTGAGGCAGGTGGAAAAGTGTTCACATTGCCCCCACTGTTTTTTCAGATGTGGTAACTAAGCTCTGAAAGGTTTCAAGGATTTGCTCGAGGTTCCAGAGGAGCAAGTCCCCGCCCCTACTTGGCCTCTACCCGGGTCTGCTTACTGTAAATCCCACGTTCTCCACACCCTACCTGCTCCAGACCTTTACTCCTGCAGCCCGATTTCATGGAAAGAGAGTCATCAGAGCCAGCCTACCTAGAGTGGAAGCCAGCTCTGCCCCTCACTGCTGTGAAAACTTGTACAAGTTGCTTGCCTTCTCTGCACCTCAGTTCCCCCTCCCTTATAGAACAATGACACACCTACTTTGAGGAGATGCGGTAAGGATTAAATGACTTAACATTTATAAAGTGTCTGGAGTAGTGCCTAGTACACTGTAAGTGCCAGACAAATCTGAGAGACACAGAATGGGATCAAGAAAAGAAGTCTTGAATGGGAATCAAAAAAAAGGAATCTAGTCTGGCTACTAAAAGCGTGACCAAGAACAAGTTCTTTCATCTCTGAGGGGTCCTATTTTCTCCTCTATTAGTAGGAAATAACAAGATCTACCCAAACTGTCGTAGAGAGATTTAAATGAACAAGTAGTAGTGCTTTGTTAAATGCTTGTCAAAGGGTAAACTATCTTGGTAATTACCTGCTTTGCAAGAGGACTTGAATCACATGGTGCCATTTTAGAATATGAAGCGTAAGTAGTAGGTTCTTCCCTATCAGAAATGTCATCAACTGCCCCATCTCTAGCTGTCAAAAGTGCATGTATGCAGAATCTCCCAATATTTGTTACCATTTACTGAGTCCTCACTCTGTGCCAGGCTCAGTGAATTACACACATTATCTCATTTAATCCCCATGGAAACGCTGTTAAGTATAATGAAACTTTTTACAGATGAGGAATCTAAAACTCAGAGAGGTTAAATAACTTGTCCCGTGTCAGTAGCCAGCAAATAGTGAGGGTGATTCAACTCACGTCCCTGTGATGCCAGAGGCGTGCCTTTAACTAGCCACTCTAATATGCTCCTTCCACCAAAAAGAAGTCTCCTTTCATGAAATAATATAGCCCTTTACTTATATTCTTTTCACAGGCATACAATTATACCTTGAATTATGATTTTTGGGGCACATATCATAGCTTATCTGCTGGTTTACAGGCTTCATAAAAATAGAAAATAGGCCTCCTGCAACTGTGAACAAACCCAAGTTGCCAGCCGCATGCCTGGGAGTGGTGGGATCACCAAGAAGGAGGAGGAAATTCACGACTAGCCTGAGCCTTAGCAGCCTTACCTGGGAATGAGGTTGCAAATCTTCACCATACAGGATTGCTGTGCTCCATTAAGAGACCAAAGTTTAATCTGAAAGCAGTGCTCTGAAAACCACAGAGTACCACAAAGGGGTCACAATTCAGGTTTATTAAGTTTTATTGAAATCAGAGTGGTTTGTGGACAGATTGTCTTTAACCAAGAAGAGAGAGTCAATGAGGACATGAGCACAGTGAGGAGAAAAGCCCAAATTACCTGCTGAATGTCCCTGGAAAGTGGAATTTTTTTAACAAAGTGATTAGCAAATAAGTAATGCAAATACAGAAAGAAATGTGCAAAAGAAAGATGGAGACAGAGAGAGAGAGGAGGTCACAGGCTGCCAGTCCTGTACTTGAAACCCCAGATTGGCTGCCTGCCCACCTCAACTTCTTGTGCACAACCCCCTCCACATCCCCCATGGGGGCTCTGGCCCACATATCTGGGTGCCCCACCTACTGTCAGGGTTGTGGGGGGACCAAGTTTGGAGGCTTTTATGTAGAAGGGCCTATGAACCATAGAGTACTATACAGGTGTGAGGTGTGGGGGCTGAGAACATGGTACCCCCAAGTATGGTGCCTTGGCATGCTGGGTACTTTGAACTGAAGGAGACTGGCAGGGCCTTAGAAGCAAGAAGTTCTCTCTAACCTTCCCCTGCCCTCCTTTCTCCTTCCCTCATTTATCCCCAAAGCAGGTCGTAGAAACTAGAACTTCTCTCCCTTAAAGCAAGCCATGAAACCTAGAGAGGTCACTCTCTAACCACCTTCGCTGACAGCAGGCCAGAAGACCCTGGTATCCAGAAGGGTCCTGCCTCACACTCTAGGGTTGGTGGGGAGGCTAGAGGAATGAGTCACACAAACACTGAAAAGAATCTGAACCAACAGGCCTTGCAAAACTCCTCCAGTCTCCAGTTTGTTACCATTAGATCACACCCTTTTTGTCCAATCACGTTTCTATGCAGCTATCCATTCTTCATGGAGCCTAAACATAAAAATACACAGTGCTCCCTGGTCCTTTGGGTTTTCATCTCTAAAGTTTCCCATGTCACATAAAATTTTGATTAAATAAATGTTATGCTTTTCTCTTATTAGTCTGTCTTTTGTTAGAGAGATATTGGCCACGGACCTTGAAATGAGTGAGGAAGGGACATTCACCATTTCGTCCCTACAGGCATTTGTGTTGTGCTAGGTGCACACATGTACCAAGGCACCCTGAGCGTGGAAGCCCTGTGGGGTTCAGCCCCTCTTGCCAGGCCTTCCAGAAAACCAGGGGCATTCAAAAGAGCCGATATTCACAGTCATGCATTCACCAAGCCCCTCCCTGGCATGTTGTTCTAGAAACGACTCCAGGTGAGTTCTGTGAAAGACTGACTGTATTCATCAATTCTTAATAAAGTTTTCACCAGGCTTACCAAGGGAGCCTTAAATGGGGAGAACAGCTTGTTTCCTTGACAGCAGAAAATCGACAGTTTTTTTTTTAATTCTTTGTTGTCTGTCAAGAATTCCATAGAAATAATAGATGCCTAAAAACACAAGGAAAAGTGCATTTTTTTTTTCCTACTGCAGGGGTTTGCCTCCAAGGAGACTGGCACGAGGGAGGAGGAGGGGTTCTGAAACGTGGGCCATGGGTAACAAAGACCCTTAGAGGGAATGGGGGACAAGGTTGTAACCCCAAAATTGCCTTGCCTCAGGAGTCAAGGAAGTCTTCGCAGCCCCGGGACCAGCAGGCTGCTTGGGAAGCAGGAAGGCAACATTTCAAAACAAAAACAAACAACAAACAAACACTGCAGATAGGGACAACTCCTTTTGCATAGCCAACCCAGGCCCAGGCGGCGCTGCCGAACCAGGCCTGGTTTTTATCGGTCTTGGGATCCGGAGCGGCCTCTGAGGGCAGCGCCCCGGGGCGCCCGGGGCTCCGCGGCGGGGCTCGCTCCTGGCCCGCGACTTCCACCGCGGGGCGAGGGGGCTGCGGGCTCCGAACCTCTGTGCTCTCCTGGCACGCCCGGCCCATCGAATATTAATGAGCCATTGTTCCAAAAAGCCTGGCCAAGGGTGGCTGCGATTGACTGGCTGAGAGAACGAAAAGGATGGGGGTGTGGGGGGAGGGCCCTAGGGGAGGAAGCGAAAATGCAGCTTTCAAGTTCAAAGGCCTATTTTGCATGAGAAAACACAGGGGGCTGGAGGACTGGTGGTAGGCATCCCTCCTCCCCTGTCTTCTCAGCAAAAAGTCAGGATTAAAACCGTTGGTCTCTGGGACACCTTAAAAAAAACACAAAGACCTCTTTCTTCTGTGTCCTTATGTACAAGGGTAAAGACCAGCTTTCTACATCCAAGTCGAGAGTGCTGAAGGGAGGGCGAGCCGTGGGGCGCCCAGCCGGAGCCTCTGTCCTCTGCCTGTTCCCGATTCCATGGCCCGAGGCGATGGTTTGCATTTTTAGGACAACAGCCGGCTATCCGCAAGCGGGAGACCTCTCGTCAGGCTTCATTACAGCACACAAAATGACACGAGCGAGCCTGTGGCCCACAAGTACGCTTATGGTGCGCGGCGAAGCCACTGCATCTCCCTGCAGCCCAGGCCCGCTTCTTCCCGCCGCCCCCCCACCCGTCCACCCACCGCCGCCCCGAACCCGAGCTTCGCTTAGCTACGCGCCCCGCCTGGGACACTTAGCCCCCGCTGGAAGCAAGGTTTTGCCAACTTGCTTGCTGTTCGGCTTATAAATTTCTGGAGAGACCTAGAAAAGAACTGTATTTGCCAGCTAATGAAGTTCAGATCCACCCTTTCTCTTCCTTCCTCCATATGCTTCCGGAGACAGAGTGTCCATTGCACCCTCTCCTGATCTCCACAGGATGGTTTACAGGGCATCGGGAGGACAGATAGCTGGGAATACAGAACCCACGCCTGGCAAGGTCATTTAAACCTTTTAATCACCTCCCTAATTGCAGTAGTCTTAGGCGTCTGGCCTAAACCATAACTGCCCTCTTAAAAAGAAATCCCACAGCAGACAGCTGCAGACATCACCATCAAATCCTATCTATTAAGAGCTGTTGTCATTCAATCAACGCACCTTTCCAAACAAGGATGAATCTGTTTGCATAGGCAAAAATAAGAGAGGTCATGATGATTTGTTCAGTGCTGGCACCCCAAGCATTCTGAGTCAATCAATATTTCAGAGTAAGGATATATAAGTACAAGATTACTGAGCAAGTGTATTTAAGGAATTATTTCGGTGGAAAACATTTAAGCAAGGTAGATTGAACTTGACCTTGACGTTTCAATAAATTTTTCTGAACTTAAAATGTGTGGAAGACTATTCAATGCATCTATTAATAACATCGGTGCCTTTCAAGACAGCTATCAGGAGCGATGTGATGTTGGAAACTAAAAGCAAACCACAGACCCTGGCTGACAGTGAAGTGTGGGAAGAGAGATCAACGTATGGAATAGCAGCTCCTTCTCACTTGTTACATAGGTGCAGCTGCTATAACAAAGAGACTCCACATATGGAGGCTTACATAGGATAGAAATTTATTTTTCTCTTGCTTAGCAGTCCTAGAGTGAGCAGACCAAATTGACAGAGCAAGTCTGCTCCACAAAGTTATTCGGGGATCTAAGTTTCTTCGAAATCATTGAGCTAGCCCCTATGACAGCAGTTCTCAAACTTTAATACAGACATTGGCAAACTTTTTCTGTAAAGGACTGTACAGTAAATATTTTAATCTTTGCACACAACGTAAGTCTAAATTACATATCCTTCTTTGGTTTTGTTACTGTTGCAACTCTTTAATGACGTGAAAACCATTCTTAGCTCATGGTTGTACAAAATCAAGCCACCCAGTGGTTTTGGCCTGTGGTTTTGAGCTGTAGTTTGCTGCTCTCTGCTTTTGAACTTCAGAATCACCTAGAGGGCTTTTTGGCCCACCCCAGAGTTTCTGGTTCTGTAGGTCTAAGATGAGACTCAAGATTTTGCATTTCTAATAAGTCCTCATGTGATGTTGATGCTGATGGTTTGAAGACCACACTTTGAGAACCACAGTCCTACAGTGTGGCCTTTGTCTTCATAGTCAAAACTGAATCTCTTGCACTTGCATGCTCCAGCACAAAAGAAAAGGAAAAAAGAATCAAGAGAAAGCCTCTTTGAAATACATAGCCAAGAAATTGTACACATGGCTTTCACTCATATCCCATTGGCTTGATCGTAGTCACATGGCCATGATTGGTTGCAGAGGAGGTCAGGAAGTATAGAATGTAAATGGATGTTCAGGAGCCCTGCTGCAACCCAAGGAGTTTTATTATTAAAGAGGAAAAAGGGAGAATACACTTTGTAGAACAGGAAGCAGATTCTGCCACACAAGGAAAGAAGGGGATGAGTGGAAGGCCTCCCACATTTGGTCAAATTGACCTCACAGTGACTACCTGGGATTTAATGCACAACCTCTCTGCTGCATTCACAGATAAAAAATAAATCCATGGCCTTCACAAGGATACATAGCTGACAGCTGTCACAAAGAATAAGTTAAGCTCCCATTTCCTAAATGAATATCTGTTCTATCTGCCTCTCATGATGCTAAAAATCCTACAAGTCCCAATTTATTGCTTAGAGTCCTCAGGTTTTTTAGTCTTAATGAGTTCCTAGAAACTTAACCATTTGTGGTTAGAAAAAATAATAACAACAAAAATAAATCTCTCTTTCATATTATATAATGAATAAATATCAGATATATTAAATGTAAATGAAAAAAGAAACCATAAATTTACTTTATATATATATTTTTAAAATACTTGAGAATATTTTTGTAATCCTGGGGCAAGAATACACTCTACATGGCGATAAAGAGACTGCCAACAAGGTAAAGAATGTCTGATTTGACTACAATAAAATAAAATAAGCCATACACCTAAATATCCCTTAAGACAACTAAGATCAGCAGACAAATGGGGGGAAAAACTTACAACAAAGTGTAAAAACAATGAAAAACATTAATACCCCAACCAAGGATATAAAAGGCAATTCCCAAAAGAGAAATAAGCAAATTACCAAAGAACGTAAGAAATATATTTTATTTTCATTAATAAACAAATATATTCACATTAAAGTGTATCATTTTCTTCCTATCTAGTTGGCAGATTGTTGTTTTAAATGATGATACACAAATTGGCAAGGTTGTAGGGAAAAGGGCACACTAATTCTGTGCTAATAGAGATATATTCATGGTTTGGTTACATTTAATCAAAAGCTTTAAACATGTATTGAAGCAGACAGATTCTTAGGGTGGCCTTCATAACCCCGCATTCTGGTGTCCATGCCCCTGTGTCATTACCACCTTTGGAGTTTTATTGGACCTGTAACTTGTGTCTAGCCAGTAGAATGAATGCGGCAAAAGAGGCAAGATATATGTGATTACATGATTATGTTACTCAAGATTGTAATACCCATCTTGCTGGAGGATGTGTCTCCTCCTCTTGCTGGCTTTAAACAGGCAAGCTGCCATGTTTGGGCTGCCTGTGTTGGAAGGCCCACCTGGCAATCACCTGTAGGTAACTTTCAGGCTACCTGTGGGAGCCAAAGGCACCCCAGAGCCTACAGTAAGCAAGAAAACAAGGTTTGCAATCCTGCAATAACAAGGAAATGATTCTACCAGCAACCCCAGTGAGTTTTTAAGCAAATGCTTCCTAGTACAGCCTCAGATTAGACCACAGCGCAAGTTGACAACTGAGACCTTGACTGACTACTGCCTTTCAGCTAAGTCTTGCCCAGACTCCTGACCCACAGAAACTGAGATATTAAAAGTGTGTTGTTTTAAGCCATTAAGTTTGAGGTAATTTGTTATGCAGCAATAGATACTAATACATGTATATTACCCATTCATTCAAAAATTCTGCCTCTAAGAATTTATCTAAAGAAACTTAGCTACAAGGATACTCATCATAGTATTTTTTAAATAGTCATGAGTAATTAGAGTGGGGACATCATTGATTTTATCTTCTTATGCTAAACTAGGGAATTCATTGAATAATGGAAAACCTGCACAAAGAAATATTATTCAGCTAACAAACATTATAATGGAAGTAAATAGTATCTTTAAAGAAAAAAGATTTAAATATAATAAATGCAAAATATAGTTTCCAAATCAGCTTGCATAATCAATTCCCATTTTAATTTTTTAAATATTTATGTGTACATATAGTCCTTAAAGTTATATACCAAAGTGTTAATAACAGCTATCCCAAGAAGTAGGATTATAGATTTTTTATCGAAAGACATGTTTACATATATGTCTACATATATGTTTTGTTTTGTTTTTTGAGACAGAGTCTCGCTTTGTTGCCCGGGCTAGAGTGAGTGCCGCGGCGTCAGCCTAGCTCACAGCAACCTCAAACTCCTGGGCTCAAGCGATCCTACTGCCTCAGCCTCCCGAGTAGCTGGGACTACAGGCATGTGCCACCATGCTCGGCTAATTTTTTTTTTCTATATATATTTTTCAGTTGGCCAGATAATTTCTTTCTATTTTTAGTAGAGATGGGGTCTCGCTCTTGCTCAGGCTGGTCTCGAACTCCTGACCTCGAGCGATCCTCCCGCCTCAGCCTCCCAGAGTGCTAGGATGACAGGCGTGAGCCACCGCGCCCGGCCGATATGTTTACATATATTTTTACAGTTGTCTATACTGAACATTTCATGTCCTTGCAAAACAATAACCTAAAATGGATTTTAAACACAAAATAGAGGAGGAAAAAAGAATCCTCAGCTTCATGTAAAAGAAAAAGCTGAAAACCTTTGTTATGTTTTTTGTGGTTATTAAATATAAGATTGAAATGTCCCCATAAGCTAGCAAGCTGCTAACAATAACGGTTAGCATTTCTTGAGCATTTAAGATGTACCAGACACATGCTAAGAATATGGAGTTCATTTGTTCATTTCATCATGGGTAGAGGGTTAGATTCATCCCCTTATACACAGACAGCAGCCTATACTCTTAGGCAATCTACTATAGCATCTCCACTTTACTCCTTGTTGTAAGGCAGGTAGAAAGTAGATGCATCATGAACAAGGAACAAGGTGATCACAGGTCATTGCTCTCAAATCCATCAACTGGTTTTACTATTGCACAGCAACTCCCAAAACCTTGGCAGTTTATGTTCCAAGAAGCCACCCTTGGGCTTCCCAGAGAGACTTTATTTGTTGTGGAGTCTACCACAAAAATAGAAGAGGCACTCACCGCACACTTTCCACTTGAATGACTGAAAACAACAGTTGCTCTTACAGATGCGTGGAAAGAGCAAAGATATTTCAGTATGCCTGAGGACAAGCTAAAAATTACCAGCTCCTCATAGGAATTACTCATTCTGCTAGAGAACAATTGAAGGTTAGATTTTTCCAAAATCTAGCTCACTTTGCAAATCCAAATTAATCTTGGTTTAATTGCCTTGGGCAATTCGTGTCATATCTTGAACCTCTGTTTTCTTCTCTGGAAAATGGCTTTCTGTTACCTTCTCTAATCAGAGGCTGGTCAGGGTGATCTCAAGGTTCCTATCAAGTTGAGGGTATGTGATTCCAAAATAGGTTCCCTCATCTAGGTGTTTTATTAGTCAAAACTTTTAAAAAGGAAGTCTGAAAGGCGTATCTATAACACTGAATCAATGAATGAGTAAAGCTTTCAGAAAGAGATTAATATAGAAACCGTCAGCTTAAAAAAATTCCCCCTAAAGGATTTTCGTTTCATTAACTCTACACACTTCTAGCATAGTGTGATCCTCAACTGACCTTCCAGTAGCATCCCATAGTCCTGTAACATAAGAAAAGTGTCCTGTTCCTCCACCCAGGGCAAGAGAACCACAAACACCTGCCCTTTGATAGATTGACCACAGAGAATCACTTCTTGAAGGTCAATTATATTGCTAAGTCAGTCTAAAGATTTTCCGTCTAGTCTAGGAAAGTACAGCAATGGCATCTGTTCATTCTTCAACATAGACCAGCCCTTTATCCATGATTTTTCAATATTTAAACAAACAGCTCAAACAAAGCTGTGCTTCAAGTTAACCTTGTGAACTTAAAAGCCTGCACCTGTACAATTACTAATTAACATGTTCAGTAACAAAGCTGGTAGGTAACGGGTGACATTCACACCTCTTAATTGGTGCGATTAGCATTCTTTTTGTTGGCAACCATTAGCAGCTCTCCCCAAGTGTGAAATGCCACAGGTAAAGGGACACTGGCAATGGGTGGGGTAAAGGGGAAAGAGAGGGAGTGAAAAAAGTTTGTAAAATAGGTTAGACTGATCTAGAGGAAAGAAAAAAGATGGTTCTGCAAGAAACTGGCTGAACTGTCGAATGAGTAGGGGCATCAGTGATTTTATCTTCTTTATTTTTTGCCGCTGACATGAATGAATCTTGAAGTTTTAAAAAATCTATTCTTCCCCTCATCACATTGCAATATGGGAAGACCCTACTTTCAGCAAATTTAATTATGAATGTGAAATTCTACATCAGTGTTTTTAAAAATGAAGGCAGATATGTCTAAGGAGCTTTTACTTTTCTAACAATACACCATAAGATTTACTGTGATATTCTGGGCAACAAATATCCCTGGGTTTTTAAGACAGAGCCCAATTATATAGGACTTTTCAAGACTATATGAAGCAAGATGTACTTCTGCATTTCTTGTTTAATCCTCTCTTCTCTTTTTCATAAAAGGAAAGTAATAGCAGACTCCCCTCCAGCTCCATGAGAAATTTTCTTAAACTTTCTTATGTATCCAGTGTCGCAACTTCCCATCAATTAAAAACAAACCTCCCAGAAGGCATGGCCCTAAATTAATATCCTTTCATTTTTCAGATTTTAGCTTCCAATCTTGGCTTTTCTATATTTTCTTGATATATTTGTCTCCTTTTTTTAAAGACATGGCTTCATATTGACAATGCAGAGATGTTGCTATTCCCATACAAATGGTTCCAATATTTCCTCATAATGGGAGGGGTCATCAAGTTATCATCCTAGGACAAAAATTAGATGCAATATATTTGTGAACTCCATAGTGGCAAGAATTATGTCTCCTCCTTCTATAAATCACCAACTGCCAGCCCAAATATGCACTCAATAATTAGGTGTTCCGTGTGGAACGTGGATGCTGATGTCTATAAGATTTTCCTCCCCCAAGTTTCTGTTTAACATTATACTAATTTATTTTTTACGTAAATATTCTGGGGTGAATATTTGCAATGCTATTTGAGTTTTCCCTTTTCCCGAAATTTCTGTTTTCCTTTTGGGAGTGTCTATGTTAACATACAATTCTTAGTTTTTCTACTTTTACTTCATGGAATTGGCTCCCTATCACCTGGACTTTTCATTCATTGAAATTCAGCTTCATACTATGACTTCATAGTTTTCCAGCTCATTTTGACCCCTTCGATCCTCTCTCACCTCTTGCTTATCTTCCATCCACATTTCCTGTATGACATTCTCTTTTTAACCTACCTTTTCTGTTACCTATCTATACCAGACCTTAGAGACTTTAAATACCTACTTTATTTTACTCATAATTTTATGGGTCAGGAATTTAGGAAGGGTTTGGCTGGATGGTTCATCTTGATCCACATGTTTTCCACTGGAGTGGGTGCACTGGAGGATCCATTCCTAAAACAGTTTCCTCAGGCACGTGGCCTCTCATTCTCCACACTGGGTCTCTTCCTGCAGGGCCTCTGCTCATGGCTTAAGCTTCTCACAGCATCATGGTCATAGGATAGTCTTACAGAGACTTACACGTCTTACAGAGCAGCAGAATTCTCCCAGATGAGCCTTCCACAAACATTATAAGAGACCCAGGTGGAAGCTGCAAAGCTTCATACTCATTGGCTAAGCAAGTCCCTAAGGCCAGCCCAGATTAAAGAGGGAGGGGAGGAATAGACTCCATCTCTCCAAGAAATGGTGTGCCCTTATGGGGAGAGAAGCACTTGATGGCAGTTATCTTGAAGGATTCAAAACAATCTTCCATACCTACCATTTTCATCGTAATGTTTTGCTTTTGTCCCTATTTTAAATTTGTAATAGTTGCCTACCTATCATATAGGTTGTTAATACACACACAAGCTTGTGCCAGGACTACATTCAAGCAGAGTAAAAGCCTCCCCGTGTCAGCCACATGTGCAACTATTTAAAGAGCACTATGAGGCCCTGACACTCCAAAGTTATCTCCCTAAACTAGCCTCTCCACTCCCAGATTTGAGTCACTAACAGCTTTGTGGTGAGCATGAGGTCAGGCTCAAGCTCTCCTGTGACATGGGAGAGAGGTACGACCAATCAAATATGAATACTTCTTAATCCAGAACTGCAGATGGATCTATTAAGATAAGTTTTTGGTTTTTCCTTGGGGACTAATAGCATGGAATGGGGGAAATGGTGCTGGAGCAGCAGCTGCCATTGGATCGGGCAGAACTAGGTGTGACACTGGACCCCTGGGATGGTGGGAGGGTACAATATGCATCTGTCTGGAAGGAGGAGGGGTGCTATCAGAGGGTCATGGTTGGTGGGCCTGTGTTGAACAAGTTGTGTGAAGTGATGTAATAATATAAAATGTTTACCTGTCTAATACCAAAAGAGTATATATTACCTATCATCTCTATTTTCTCCAAAGAACACAAATAATTTAAGAGTTTTCTCTCTGCATATATAAAGAGGGAAGGGAAGCCATCCTGCAGAGAAACTACCACACCTACCTTTCTCATTTTATTATATTATATTATATTTATTTATTTGTTTATTTTTTTGAGACAGGGTCTTGTTCTCCTTTCCTAGGATGGAGTGCAGTGGCACAATCATAGTTCACTGTAGCCTTGAACACCTGGGCTAAAGCAGTCCTCCCAACTCAGTCTCCCAAGTAGCTGGGACTACAGTCATGTGCAACCATACCCAGCTAATTTTTTAAAAAATTTATTTTGTAGAGATGGGGTCTTGCTATGTTGCCCAGGCTGATCTTGAACCCTTGGCCTCAAGCGATCCTCCAGCCTCAGCCTCCCAAAGTGCTGGAATTTCACTCTTCCATTTGATATATCTCTTAGGCAGTCTGTATCCAAACTACTAAGAATTGTTTTCAAATTGTGGAACTGGTCATTTATACTACTAAAACAATTAATTTTGACTCCATGATCATTATTCTACTTTGTCTAGTTCTTCCTGTAGCAAAGACTGCTGGTTTAGTTACCTTTTAATATACATTCAGCTCTTCTTCTTTAGTTACAGACCCTCCAATTATTAGCCAGAATCATGTTACCAAGAATAATGATTATATTTTTCAGGCTGCCTTGCTGCCATGTAAATATATTCTAATTGTATGCAGGCAGGAGTGTCACATATGAATTCGGAGAAGTCCTTAAAGAGGTGAAGCTGTCTGCATTCTTTCCTCTTTCCCATGGGCATATGAGGAAATGTCTGGTGCTCTTGCCGCCACCTTGGATGATGAGGTGGAAATCACGGACACAGCAGAGCAGTAAGGAAAAAGAAGCCTCAGTTCCTGATGAAAAGGATTTTGTGAAGCTGCTCTGCCAACTCCCAGCTCTACAGATCATATTTATTTATCCAAGAGATAAACTTCTACCTTTTATAGACATTGTTATTTGGATTTTCTACCACTTTTAGTGAAATATAATTCTGACACACCTCTCTGCTGGTAAGGTTGGAGAATTTAGTCAGGTTAAAACTACCAACTTACTTTAAACCTCCCTTCCAACACACACAATATATAAACTTGCAAAGGCTAATTAAATTTCACTAGGGCAGATCTTTATAAAAAGAATAAGTAACATATGTATATATCACATCTGAATTTAAATACAGTATTTAACTGTCCTAGATTTTGCAATGTATTCATAGCCATGAGGGGGGATAAGAAACTACTTCATAATCCGTTGAGTCCTTGTAAATTCTGTTTAAATGTGTTTTTTAAATGTGATTCTTGTGTGTGTGCTACCAGTGGTGATGATTGGGAGTTTTGTATTGTAAAATAGTCCTCATTGCTCTGGGGAATGAGCCAAGACTCCATGTGTGCCCCTGCAGCCCCTTCTGGGGTAGAGAGTAGCTTTGGGCAAGGGTACCCAGTTATAAAAGCTAATGGGTTCTTTTTCTGAAACGGCTGCCAAACATCACTGCTTTAGTCCAGTGTTCACTGTCCCTTGAAGTTTCCTCTCTCTTTTACTTCCACCAAGCCTCACCCACCCAGTCTGCATCCTCCCAATACCTGTCAGAGCTAGCTCTTTAAAAATAGCATCTGATCGTGCCACTGTACTGTGTAGAAACTTCTCTGGATTCCTTCTTGCATCTAGCTTGGCATAAAATGGCCTTCATTTTCTCTTCCGTGTGCTTTCCCAGTCCTTTATCTCACTTGCTCTCTATTTAAACATGATGAGATTTTCACCTTTTCCCAAATAGGCCACACCTTTCACACCTTTGCATTTGTAACAAGCTATTGTCTCTGCCCAAAATGCTCCCTAACCCTGAACCCTCTTCCAAACTTTCAGGATGCATCTCATGGGTCACCAGTGCTCAAAAGCCCGTGCCGTTACTACAGGTGAGGTTAATCACTTCTTCCCTTGTGTGAGTCTGCATTTAGCTCTACCCTCTGTCACACCACTTACCAGGTGATATTATAATTGTTCTGCCTTCAAGTCTGATTCCTCCTAATGTGTGAGACTCTGGAGCTCTCCCTGGTATCCTGCTCTATGCCAATGCCAGGGTGGGAACTCTCTATGTCTTGCAGAGTAGGTAGCTAGAAACATAACTGAGACAAGGTTATCCTAATAAAAAGTAATTTGTGGCCAGGTGCAGTGGCTCATACCTGTAATCCTAGCACTCTAGGAGGCCGAGGCGGGAGAATCACCTGAGGTCAGGAGTTTGAGATCAGCCTCAGTAAGAGCTTCTTCTCTACTAAAAACAGAAAAAAAAAAAAAACATAAGCCAGTCAACTAAAAATAGAAACAAAAAATTAGCTGGGCATGGTGGCTCACACCTATAGTCCCAGTTACTTGGGAGGCTGAGGCAGGAGGGTCACTTGAGCCCAGGAGTTTGAGGTTGCTGTGAGCTAGGCTGATGCCAGGGCACTCACACTAGCCCTGGCAACAAAGCAAGACTCTGTCTCAAAAAAAAAAAAAAAATAATAATCTTCTGTTTTTGAATTACAGGACTTAAATGGATACTTTCAACTCCCTGGAAAAAATATGCATAGGACAGTGCAGGAATATGCATAGATATCCTATGTAGCCATAGTATCTCTCGTCCCACCTTGAGAAATTCAACATTCCTTAGAACTGAATTTTGCTGGAATTAGAGTTATGGAATCATAGAATTGTAGAGCTAAAAGAGACTTTAAAGATTATTGACTCCAACATCATAATGTATAAAAGAGAAAACTAAGTCCCTAAAAATCTAAAAGATTTGTCAAAGGACATGCAGTTAGTTAATGTCAGTCAGATCTGAAATCCTGGTCTCCTGATTTCAGTGTCCTTCAAATACTTGAGTCATAAGTCCTTGGTTAAGGGGCAGCCAGCAGCTATGAAGCACAAGAACTTTAATTTCAAGTTAAATCAGCGCCAAACCACAGATAAACCTATCAACTAGGTAAGATAAATCAGGTTATTTAACGAAAACTTTAGAATCATAGACTTTTAGAGTTTAAAAGTCCCTAATATGGCATCCAGTCTGAGCCCCAGCTTTATAAATGAAAATAACAAAGAAGTAAAATAATTTCTCCTTTTGTACTCCTGTACCACAGGCTTATATAATATTTATTTAAAAGACACAGTTACAATAACAAGTACTCCTCATTTAAGCACTTTTGAGGACAAACACAACTTTGTAGAAATTGCTCCACTGTTGGGCATGAAGATGAGCAGGTTGCTGACAAGGGGCCTGATAGCCACTGGTTCTCATCCTGCCACAGAATAAATGAAAAGTTGTCTTATCTGGTAGAACGTGTAAGTGAAGATGGTTTAGGGGAGCCTCTGCTATATAAATGGACTTGTATATTCTAAGGAATTATAGAGATATAAGATATTATTGTTATTTCTTTTTGTAGTTCAAGGTCTGGGGTTAAGAATTATGCAAATGGACATTTATGATTGGATATGGGAAATGCATGACAGTTAGAAAAGAAACGGCCTAGAAACTAACCTACTTTAAACCTAAGGCATGAAACTATAAGAATTCTAGAAGAAAATGTTGGAAAAACTCTTATAGACATTGGTCTAGGCAAATAATTTATGAAGAAGACCCCAAAGGCAATCACAGCAACAACAAAAATAAACAAATGGGACCTGATCAAATTAAAAAGCTCCTGCACAGCCAAGGAAACTATCACAAGAGCAAACAGACAGCCTACAGAATGGGAGAAAATATTCACATGTTATGCATCTGATAAAGGGCTGATAGCTAGAATCTATATAGAACTCAGGAAAATCAGCAAGAAAAAATTAAACAACCCTATCAAAAAATGGGCAAAGGACATGAACAGAAACTTTTCAAAAGAAGATAGACTAATGGCCAACAAACGTGAAAAAATGCTCAACATCTCTAATCATCAGGGAAATGTAAGTCAAAACCACAATGAGATATCACTTACCTCCAGTGAGAATGGTCTTTATCAAAAGGTCCCCAAACCATAAATGTTGGTGTGGATGCAGAGAGATAGAAACACTCATACACTGCTGGTGGGACTGCAAACTAGTACAACCTCTGCGGAAAGCAATATGGAGATACCTCAAAGAGATACAAGTGGAACTACCATTTGATCTAGCAATCCCATTACTGGGCATCTACTCAAAAGAACAAAAGACATTCTATAAAAAAGATACCTGCACTAGAATGTTTATAGCAGCACAATTCATAATTGCAAAGATGTGGAAACAATCCAAGTGCCCATCAATACATGAGTGGATTAATAAAATGGTATAGGTATACCATGGAGTTCTAGTCAACCACAAAAACAATGGTGATATACCACCTCTTGTATTATCCTGGATAGAGCTGGAAACTATTCTACTAAGTGAAATGGAAAGAATGGAAAAACAAGCACCACATGTAGTCACCATCAAATTGGTATTAACTGATCAACACTTAAGTGCATAGATAGTAATAACATTCATCAGGTGTCAGGCAGATGGGAGGGAGATGGGTATATACACACCTAATGGGTGCAGTGCACACCATCTGCAGGATGGACACACTTGAAGCTCTGACTCGGGTGGGGCAAGGGCAATATACAAAACCTAAACATTTGTACCCCTATAATATGCTGAAATAAAAAAAAGCAGAAGAAACTAGCCGACTGACTAAGGAAAATCAGAAAATTTTGAAAAAGCATTCTGCTCAAACCTGAATATAATCTAGAATTAAATTAAGCTAGTTAATACCAAGTTTCTCAATAAAGTCTTTAATTTTAGGTAAGTGTTTGTTTCCTTTATTAATCTGCTTTTAAACCTATCCATTGCCTCTGAAAATTTAGGTTTACCTATCTACCTAAAGAGCTATATTTAAAAATATTTAATTGGCTGGAAAAAGTATATTGAACTCTTCTTTCAAATGGCCTCTCTTTAGGTAACTGGGTTACTTGGGCTACTATTAAACTATAAATGTACCACAGCCTTCTCATGAAAGCATATTTTAACTTATGCTGAGTAGTGTAGGGTGAAGGGACACTGGCTAATATCCTGAGATTGCAAACCCAGGTATGTAAAATGTGGCAGTACATGCAACACAAGAGCAAGGCTAAGTCTAGAGTTGAAGGGCCTTACCATAGATGTGTTCTTTTGCCCTTGAACTCTGTTTTCTTTACTGCTAAGTCAGTAACTGTCTCTGTCTACTAAGTTGTTGAAGGAGGGTAAGAGAAATTAAATGATCAGAGGTGAATCAACTTCCAAGCATAGGGCATACTCACTGGCCAAGGGCATGGGTTTCTTTACCCTTTCCCCAAAGTATTAACAGAAGCAAATTTCACACATTCTGTCTTTGTTTTCTGGGGCTGCCATAGCAAACCACTACCAACTGGGTGGCTTAAACAACAAAAATCTATTGTCTCACAATTCTGGAGGCTAGAAGTCCAAGATCAAGGTGTCTACAGGGCTATGTTCCCTCCATAGGAAAAGGAAGGATCTGTTCCAAGCCTCTGTCCCAGCTTCTGGTTGTCCCTTAATTATGGCAGCATAACCTCAATCTTCCCATGCTGTTCTCCCTATGTGTGTGTTTATGTCTAAACTTCTCCTTTTTGTAAGAACACTAGTCATGTTGGGGTGAGGGTCCACCCTACTCCAGTTATGACCTCATCTTAACTAATTTCATCTGCAAGGACCCTATTTCCAAATAAGTTCACATTCTGAGGTACCCAGGGTTAGAATTTCAGCATGTGAAATTTTGGTGGATTCAGTTCCATGATAACCTCCCTAGAGGAAGGCGTCATCATCCTATGCCTTATGCTAATTCTCAAAAAATATCTTTTTTAAGTCCAATAACCAGTATATAATCAAAGTTAACCAGGTACTTAATAATAATAACAGTAGTCATAAAACTCATGGGGAGTGCCATAAGAAATAACCAGCAAAGAAACAGATTAATAAAAATTGGTTCAGTTTGTTATTAGCCATGACTAGGAGAAACACCACCAGTAAGAAAAAAGAAACTATCATCTGTAACTGCAAACACTAAGAGATGAAAAGCAGAGAAAATATTAAACAAACAAAGTGAATAGATCAAATATAAAGAGCACATGGAATCCCCTGTAGATAAGCATGTTTATCAGGTAAGATGAAATTTGTTCAAAGAGTGAGAACTTCAAAGAATAGTTTCCTATCATACCTCAAACATCTGAGCACACTTTAACTTATCTTTGGGACTAGGAATAAACCAGATGGTTTCCCCATGTTAGTGATAGTTTAGAGATTAAGTTGGGTATGGAAAGTAAAGTCCATGTATGTCCAGTAACATGCAAAGCAGTGTGTCTCTTTTATAGTGAGCATTTAAATAAAGTACAAGTGCACACTTTCATTCAATCACATAGGTGTCAGGAAATAAGCACTGGACTAACATGTTGAATGCATGTGCCCCATATATGCAAGAAATATTAAACAAGAAGTAAATGTATCTTAAAAGGTTCCAGGGATTCTACAGTCCTTCTTACATATCAGGTTGCATTTTTCTTGCTTGAGAATTATTAAAATTCTTTCCACAAAGTTTCCATTATCTGGGATTATTCAATAATTTTATGGGTAGTTTAACTGCCTAAAGTTTAATTTCTTATTTTTATAGCAACATTCCCAAGATGTATAATATATAGTTCCATGTGTTGGTAAATGGAACTTACTGAACTTAGGACCAGCTATGTCATATAGGCATTTGGTCTGGGACATCAAGTTGACTGGTAAATATTCATAGTAAATCCTAACAGTGAATTCTGTCCATGTATCTTTTTCTTTGCAGAATATGCTGTTGCCAAGCATCCTATACCACGTAATTACAAATGGAATTACTAAATTAAGGGTGTAAAAACATTGTTTGTTATTTTGCTTTCAATGAAACTGTCATCAGTTCTAACCTATTTTCTAACTCAGTAGCTTTAAATTTATAAGGAAATATTATCATCTTATCAAACTTTATAATATTGCCACTAAAGATCATGAAATATAAATAACATTGTATTATATTTTCATTCTCTCATAGAGGCTACTAGAAGTAACCTTCTTTCTTTTCCTTGCCAGTGAGGTGTGAAGATGCAAGATCTAGAACTGCTTGGGCCATTTTGAGACGCTGATGACACCTGAGGGCTGTCAGCTGTCCCTGTGTGGAGTTTGAGGTTGAAGTAAACACAAAGGACAGAAAAACTGAGATAAAACCAGTCCTTGTTGACATCATATGAGTTTTCAAGTGAAGTCTCAATTACAGCCAGCCTTGACTGGCCTTTCCAAGTATGGGACCTAATTAATAGTTTGAGCTGGGGACTGGGTCACCTGAAACTTAGATTCTTAACAGATAGATGTAAGACTCATGACAATATCAGAGTGTAACTCTCAGTGTTCTTTGCAGGAGAGAGATTAAACTGGGAAGTCACCAGTGGGGTCAAGTGCCTATAGATGCCAGATCATCTTCCTGAAATATGGTTTTTGACCAAATCTTGCACATGCAAAAATTTTTTTAAATAAAAACTGTTTATCAGGAGCACCATGACCCACTCAGCAACCATATTTTCCAAATCAGAAATCCATAAACATAACCTAGGAAAATATTTTTTTCTGATTTGGCAATTCATTATATGAAATCTCAGAATAACATAAAACATTGAAATCACATTTCATTATGTATTTCACTAATTGTCTTTATTGGAATGAAAATAAAATTACATGAAATTAGGATTATCTCAGAAAACTCAGGGCATATGGTGGCCATATCTAGGGAACATCCACCTTGTTTTATTGGAATAAATTATAGTTAAAATGAACACACTGCTAGAAAGGCTGTTACCAGTCTGCAGGTCATAAAGATAAAAAGAGCTAAACCAACCTCTCAGTGCTGAATTGGCAAGTGAAGAGATGCATTCTGCACACAATAGGTATGCAGTGAATATTTTTGACTGACAAGAACCCTGCTAGGACTAGCAGTGAGCTATTTAAGCCCTGCTGTTTCTTGTTGACTTTGCCAGCCTTGGCTGCAGAGTGAGGATTCTGTAACCATTAGCAAAAGCCCAAGCTACCTCTCCTCTTCCTCCACTTCAAACTTTCATAAGCCACGCAGTCAGGTGCTGGGCTCTCATCAGTGGCTGATAGATGCACAGGGTCTGAAGAAAACATTTTTGCACGAAAGGGATTATTTGTTGAGAATAAAAATTCCAGTATGCCTGTGTCAACAAGCTTATAACTATGGAATTTGTAACTATATTCATTAAACTGTAAAATGATAGTCTTGTATTGAAACTGACCTGCTTTTAACCTATGTGTTTTAGGCATCTGGCGTCTAAAAATTCTACTGTACAGCACAAATCAAAGTAGATGAAACCAGTTAGCTGAAAATCACAATGAGAGTGATCAAGTCTTTCAATTTCTGGAAGAGATTAAGAGAAATGAAATAGAGACCACCTTTGAAAATTGAAATTATGAAATATTTTTAAAATATATTAAGAAATGCATGTACCTATTGTTCATATATGTAATACGTACACACTATGCACACACACCTAGTCACACACATTTCAAACTGACCTGAAGCATTAATCAACAAAAGATAGCAAAATCTATCATAAGATAAAGGAGTTCAATTTGGGAGGGAAGTAATTATATTTCCAGAAATGGAGTGATACACTGTGGCTCTGCAGAGTATCTGCAGAAGAATCAGTGGTGTGTATGATCCTTATATTTAAGCTTCACCATCATATGATGACAAAAGATGATCACATTTGCTCAAGTGATCAAATTTAACATCTCACATCCCTACTTGCCCATGAAAAAACTCACCCACCCACCACAAATGTCCTTGGGTATTTCTCAGCACCCCCCCCCTTCACTGTCCATGAGTCTGTTTCTCATAGGCGTAACTATCATTTACTGAGCATTTATTAGGTACTAAGCACTGTGCTAGGTGATTTACATGTATTTCCCCAATTGTCCTGACATCATTAAGATAGTTGCTATTTTCAGTCATTTTACAAATAAAGAAACCAAGGCTCAAGTTCATAGCCTAATAAATGGCAGAATCAAAACTCTAGCTGAATTTTAACCCAGCCTATCTGATTTCAAAGCTCATGCTCTTAATTGATCATTAACTATTACCTTTGGATTTCCTAAAAGAATTTTGGAATTCCTTCAATAGTTGTAAAGTAGTATATCCCAGCTATACAATCTGGTTCTGATATATTTCTATTGAAATTCTTCAGATAATCCACCTAAGTTTGAAAGAAAAGGTATAATGCAACAGACAATGTTTGCATGACTTGTGGCTTTTAGAATTGATCAATTATAATTAGACAGAATCTGGCAGTTCAGACTCCGAGAGAACACACTGAACTTGAATTTTGCCCATTTTAGTAATGATTCACCAGGCTTTATATTTGATTCCATCTGAAACTCATCAGAGCTCTATCCAGGACATTTCCTTTTCCTTTGTCTGCCAATTTCATTTGATGTTCTCTCACTCTGTGCTTTTCCTGAGGAAACACTAATGATTTTGGAAGACAGAGACTATGGTATTACTTAGGTTTCTCTTTCATTCTTCTCTATACATTTGCAGGTTTTTCTCGTTTTTTTGTCTCCTCTTATTTCTTGTCTCCTTCTTCTCCCATATATCTCCTATACCACCCATTCTTCTCATGGTCCTAAGGTCATTTTTCTGTGCGTTCTTATGATTAGACTCCTGGCCATGGTATGAAAGATGTAGGTACCACACTTTGATCAACATGGAGATGAGACTCTATATATGTGGCTTCTCACTAATTTTAAGACATCATTTTTTCACATTTCAGCATCGTGAGATCAGCTCTGATACAATCAGTGGTGCCTTTGATTTGGTGAAGTACAATACACACCATCACTTTCATGGCCATGGTAAGTGTTCTAGTAACTCAAGCACTCTTTCTTTTTTACTCTCCCTCCCAAACACAAATACATAAAAAAAAAAAGTCTTTTTAAAAAATTCTCAGACACCTTTCTCTGTTTTCCCTTTCCATATTCCATGCAAAAAGACAATGAGATCTGTGCTCTGTAGTTATATAGAGGCTCTTTCTCCTATTTTCTATTGCAATAAATTTTTAGGAAATAGATATCAACCCTCCTTTTCAAGTCAAACTCCAAAGTGTGTTGTTGACTTCTTTTCAGGCATTTCCAAATGTGCTTCTCTCTCTCTTCCGTCCTTCTCTCCCCCTCTCCCTCTGGTGTGTGACAAGGTGCTGCGTGCTGTAAGTCTAGGTTGGGGAGCAGTACCGTGGGCTCCCGTGTCAGCATGTGCTCTAGCTGTACATATTTCATTCTTACCTTTCCTCCACAGCCAAGACTGTCAGAGGAAACATGGCATTTTTTACAGCTTTCTGCTAAGTGTCAGGCTTTGCACTTCAGAAATATTTGATAAGTGGAGGCTAAGTGGCAGGAGCACGTCCGTGCGAAAGGCAGATACACAAAATAACTTTCACTCTCCTATTAACTTTTTCATTTCCCTGCAGAAGTTGTTTCTGTCCATATTTTTACTTCAGCTGGGCTGAGTGGGAGAAAGAACTCAAAGGGAGGTCGAAGCAGATGGTTGTCACAAACTGCATACGGCAATTGAGAATTAGTGTACAAGCATATGCAACCTGGTACAGTATGAAGCATTCCAGCATATGAGCGCCGAAATAAATCAAGCCTGGAGAAGATTGGGATGATAAAAAGATGAGCTCTTCCTTCCCTGCTACATATATATATTTAGGCTTTCTGAATTCATTAGGATATGTTCTCTGTTTTCAGTAGGCAAGTTAACACCTAAATTGAGCAGATTCGTGCAGATTCTTTTATCTCGCCTTTTTCTCTCAGCCACTGTGAATTCTGAGAAGAATATTTCTGAAGAGACATGTATCTTTTTCATAGAAGGAGGATCGGAGATTATGACGTCAACTTGCCTGGGCAGATTTAATTATCATATTAATTACTAATAAGAGGTAACAATTGACATGTACTCCCCTATTTATTAGCAACAACTATGCACCAGGGGCATACAGTTCACATACAATTTCCATGCACATTTTTTGACTACTCGTGACCTCACTGGTGCCCAATCTGTTGAAAGCAATTCATTCACAGACATAAGCACTTTCAAATGTTTTTCCAGTAAGAACAGTTCTAAAGAGAGACGCGCCCCAACAGTAGTTAAGAGAAAGTATTGCCAAATTCACAGCCTGGAGGTCCTTACGGTCGTCATAAGGAGATGTAGCTCTGCCACATTGCCTTTTGTAATTATAAATAACTCATAATCATACTCATTAGTACTCTTGTGAATCCCAGGAAGGTGAAATAAGTCATTCCCCTTATTTTAAAAATGCAGCAATAGAGGAGATTTTAATCGTCATCATGCCTCTTCTCGCGAGAGCAAAGGCCGATGCTGCTGCCAGGCTTGGTCCCCCGGCCCATGGGTGGCTCTGCGGCAGAGGCTGCACTGAAGGCCAGGGCTGGTGGGGAGAGGGTCGTGCACCCCCACCAACGCCAGCCATCCACTCCCCGAGTTGCAAAGAAGCTTGTTTTCAACAAGCTCTTCCTGCCATTGCCTTTTAGTTTTGTTCACCTTCCCATGTGTCCTTTGTAAGAGGTGAAAGAAAGGTAAGAAGCAAAAGAAAGAGACAGGGGGGAACGCGATAGGTATTGGCTCAAGAGTAAATATTGAATTACATATCGGTAGACCAAAACACAAATCAACTCCGAACTACAGGAGTCCACCAACATGCACATAAATCATTTATAACGATAATCCAAGACTAGGTCCAAATCTCATTAAAGTATATGAATCCTTAATCTATTTTGGCAAAAAAGCGCCAATACACATTTTTTCTTTTTATCATAAATTACAGTTCTGTGGCACTGTGCAAATATTACCAAGCTGTAAGACAGCTGTGCTCCATTAAAATGTGTAATGGTCGCTGATTTCTTACAGCACATGGTCATCAGGCTGAATCTACAGCCAGTAATTAGGAAGATGAAATGTTTAATTGTGCCTTAATTTTGATAAAATTTATCTGTCACACATCCCGCAGCCGAGCATTATGCTAACAAATCAATGTCATCGGGCCGAGCAGGAGCTCGAGCACCAGCCTCTTGTCCCTGACAGATTCATTTGAATATGTAACTGCTCATGATGTGCAACCAGGCTACGGAAGAAAGTGAAAACTTGGACGCAGTTCTGGTGAGGTAAGTCCTGGCACTGCCTCTACAGAAAGGTAAGAAAGTTCAAAGACAATTCCGCTCTTACCTCTCAAGGGTCAAGTCCACCTCTGGTTTTGATGACATAAAGAAAGACAACCGTTGGGAGTCTATGTGTTTAATTTCAAAATCTATTGGTGTGGGAAGTAAAGATAGGTGGGAAGGAGGAGGAGAGAAAAGAAAAAGTAGAAAGAGAAGAGAATTTAGTAATGTCCTTTTAGTCTTATTTCCTAATATCTTTATTTAGGGATAGATCAGCAAAGTGGGCAGAAGTCACCACCTTGAACTGGGTGGCCAAACATTCATCAGTTCCTACAGTGTTAGAATCTTAGAGATGAAACTCTTCTCGTTTTATTCAGACAGAAACTAAAGGCCAGAGACACTCAGCAAGAGTTCAGGTTCTCACTTTGCAGTCACAGTAGGGATAACCTACATCTTACAGACAATTTTATAATCCTTATAAGCAATATTTACAAATCATAATGTTGAATTCATTTTTCAACTGGCAAGAAATATTTTTTAAGCACAGGGAAGTGTAAGTACAAATACCTGCCAATACTGAAAATTAATCTCTCTCATGTTTTCCCTACAGAATGAATCAGTGAGCATTCTTTCTCACCCACAATAACTATGGCTCGTTATCCAAGGGAACTTAACGAGCATATGTCGGAATGTACTTTACATTTTTATTTTACATAGCTCTGGAAATAAAAATAATGGAGGGGGTCACCACAAAGATGGTGGGGAAGGGGTGGAAGGCAGGCAAGAAGAAAGGGCGACAGCCTGAAATCCAGACAGACTACCCCAGAGGACACCAGACAGCCCTAGGCCGCTGGAAAATGGTGAATGTCCAAACAGAGGGTCAGTTTTCCCAGGCAAGCAAGTTAGATTCTGAATGCGATTTTAAAACTGTTCTTAATAGGCCAGAATTTTGCCAAAGGACACCAGTACATTTTCTAAGGCAACTTATTTTCTCACCAGGTGATTAATGAACCAGCTGAAGACTCAGAGCATGCCAGCTTACTTTAAAGTAAAATAAGTCACAAGATTAGGAATAATTTTAGAAGAGTCTTCAAGGAGAGCCAAATGGCAATAAGCTATAGCCTGCTAACAAGACTCATTAAAACACTTTTCTAAACTTAGTCATGTAAATAAGTCCAAGCTAAAGATATCATACTCCCCATTCCCTTTTGTACTATTTTCATGGGCAGATATATTCAGGGCTTGGATAAAAGGGTAGCACTGTATTCTGGTAAGACCGTTGTATTCATCCCACTGGCATACCGCACAGGCCAAACAGAAGCAAGAATAGCTAGGAGGGTGCAAATGGCATGGAGAGTAATACTAAATAATTGGCACTTGTGTGCCTCTGTACAACAAATTGCTTTCATGGCCATTGTCATACTTGGGGTTTAGAGAGGTTAAATTTGTCCCAAGATCATGTAATCATCCAAAAAAGTTTAAAACTAGTGTGTTCAATACTGGGGATTGGATCACTCACAAGCCATTCTAACACCCTTCTACTGGGCCTCTCTCTCACGCTAAAAATGCCATTTCCCAGACTCATGTGAAGTGAGGATTCTGTCTATGATGTAGGTACTGCCATTCAGATGCACTTACTTGAGACTTTGATTCAGATCAGAGTTTCATGGAGAGAGAGACAGGGTGCAGGGCATCCCTTTTGGGCGCCCCAGATTGTGGCAGAGTAGAAGGATTTGGGAGTCAGCAGTCACAGCGTAGACTTCATGATTTGTCAAAAGTTTTCTAATTCAGCAGCTTCTTGCTCAGAGCTGAGATGGCTTCCTGATTCTTCAGCCTCCTATCTGTGGCAGGGGCTGGAGCTGTCTTAGGGAGTGCCACTAGGCAGTGTTTCGGAGACTTCCTTTCTGCTTCAGTTAGCTGGACTGCATTCCATAGGTGGCAACAAAGAACTTCAATCAACATTTCCAAGTCCTGTGATCCCAATCTAGTGTTTTCTTCACCACTTCTCACCACAAGGTGGAGAATAATGCAGATTATATATCTGGTTTAAATTTTGGAAGCCCTGATATCTTTTGAAAACTATGTTTAAATTATCATGGTGGAGTGGAGACAATAGACTAGGCAGAAGGACTACATTCTAATCCCAGGTGTGACTCTGTTATTTTGGGAGAATCACTACCTCTATAAATGTTAAGCATCCTCATCATAAAAATAACACACATGTACACATTGTGTGGATGTATCAAAATAGCACATGTACCCCCATAAATATGTGCAACTATTATTTACCAATAAAAATAGAAAATAATATTAAAAAATTACACACAGTAAAATCAGTGATTCCTACAGTTCCTCCCAGCCCCAGTATGCTTAGATTCTATAAGGAAAGAGTATATCTGTATGGTCTTTTAGGCACTTAGAGATGCTCATTTCTCTCTGAGCAGGAGTATACCCCAAACTCTCAGTTCAAGCTTGGGAAATTTAACTGGCTTTCTTATTTGTTTTTTGAAGTTGTATTTTCATGAACAAAAATTCTTATTAAACTCTGCGTACTTAAAATATTTTAGAATCAAGGTCCTGACATGTTAGAGCTGGGCCTCAGAGAGCATCACAAGGTCAAGTCCTCACTTTATAAACAGAGAAGCTGGAAGTCAGTGGAGGCAAAGCCTTGTTGGGAGTCAGTGGCCCTGCCCGTGGCCCTGCTTGTACCAGCCACGTGTCCACTTGCCATTCGCTTAGAGTGATGAAATGACCAAGGTGCTGGGGACCACTGGCAGCAAGTGTGACATTTGGATATTATATGCGATTGCCAGTCTTTATTTTCCATGTTGGCAGGTTCCACCATAAACTTGAGGTTCAGTCAAAATATTTATAGACACTTGAGATGGATGTTTATGCCTCATTGTTAAATAGTTGCTCAATAGACCCAATAAATGTGACTAGCAGAAAATAAATAAATAAATAAGTAAATAAACAAACCAATGTCACCTTTACAAAAAAACTTACTAATTTTTGACTGTTGATGGTCATTGATTTTACATGGAGAAAATGATTGATTTAAGACTTGATACTTGAAAGGCAGACATTTTTTCAAGATTCTACTTTAGTTAGCTACAAAATTTTACCTGCTTCAATATTGCCTGAGGAAGACGATTATCATCCCAACTCAAGCCTGTATTTTTTCAGGTGTCTGAAATGAAGAATACTTCATGCAGAGGAACTGACTTCTTAGTCTTTAGCTTTACATAAAGTAGATATATGCAGCTTTTATGGAAATCAATAAATAAAGTAATAATTTTTTATTTCACATTGTTCAAATAAATAAATAAATAACATATTTGTAGGTTTAGCTACCAAAGCATTAAACAATTAGTACTTTTCCTGCAAGTATAATTTTCTGTAGGTAGGTGTGGTAAGAGAGGTAGCTGCAGTATATTTATGTAAAATGGCCGCTTTGTCGGAGCTCTTAATTGGAACATACATGAAACACTGACGTTGTTTTCACATGATTATTGACATATATTTGTTTCATCTTGACTGGCCCATTTAGCCTGAACCACAAATTCACATGCCAACATATGATCTGATCCATATGATCCCACCTGCAAACAGATAAAATATTTTACATGTTTATGTTTTTATAATATCAACATTGATTTGTGAGAAACTTTAATCATTTTCTTCCTACACCTCATGCTCTATAGAATGTGCATGTGTCAAAAATTGCAATAGTAGAGAAGTTCATGAAATGAGTAAACTCATTGGTAAATAAAACATCATTCATTCATTCATTCATTCAGCACACAATTATTGAATGAGCCTTTACTTACATACCTTCAGTGAACACGTGCTCTGTGCTGGGCAGAATGTTAGGTATCACACTCTGAAGGAGACAATCCCTTCCTTTGTGGAGCATGCAACCTAGAGGAGGAGACAGACCAGTAAATAAGTAGTTGCAATCCGGACAATGAGTGATACGACACCTTCAGGGACTATGTGTTGAGGTCATACGAGGGGGGCTTGCAGAGGCTTCCTGGTGGAGTCACAAAGGCAGCGAGTTCTGAGCTAAGTTCCGGAGGCTAACTCCTCTCCATGAGGGAAAGGTTTGAAAGAGCTTTTCAGAGAATGAGAACCAGCCTATGAAAAGGCACAGATGGACATTTTAGAAGGTGTGGTATATCTGAACAATTCATCAGTCCAAGCAGGAATGTGAAATTGAGTAAACATGTGTTTTCTGTTTTTAGCAGTTTCACCTCCCATGAATATAATAGCTAGCAGAAGGGAAGAAGTGTCAGAACGCAAGGAAATAAATAATGTCAATTTTAATTGCTGTTTTCTGAAGAGGGAATAGCCCACTAGCCAAACTAGTAGCCTATCTAATCCTTTGGCCTCCCAATCTTCCAAAACCACTGAGAACAAATTCAGGACATTTTAGAAATGGCAACCTGATATTGTATTGACTTTGCATTTTCTATGAAAATATAATTTAGCATGTTTTATTAAAATTGTTTAATTCTTTGAGGCACAGAGTAGTGAATAACATCAACAAAAGTAAATTCTTTAATATGTACTTTAAAACTTTGTTGTTAGAGCATCATATATTCAGTACAGAAATAATTAATAAATTAAAACAGGAGGGTGTGGTATGCTGGATAATGGCCCTACAAAAATATTTATTTATTTTTTATATTTCAGGATACTATGAGGATACAAATGTTTTGGTTACATTTTATGTCTTTGCCTCCCCCAAGTGAGGTTTAGAGGCTTGCCCTTCCCCTCTACAATGCTCACCGCATCCATTAGTTTACTCCCTCAACCCCCTAATCCCTGGAGAATATTACTACCATGTGAGCACCATAGTGTTGATCAGTCAGTGCCAATTTCATGGCGAGTACATGTGGAGGCTATTCCTCCAATTTTGTGATACCTCACTGCAAATAATGGGCTCAAGCTCAATCCAGGAAAATATAAGAGTTGCTAGATCACTGTCATTTCTTATAATTGAGTAATATTCCATTGTATACATATACCAAATTTTAATAATCCACTCATGAATTGACAGCCACTTGGGTTGTTTCCACATCCTTGCAATAGTGAATTGTGCTGCCATAAACATTCAGGTGCAGATGTCTTTTTTATAGAATGTCTTTTGCTCCTTTGGGTAGATACCTAATAGTGCTATTGCTGGATCTAATGGTATTTCTATTTTTAACTCTTTCAGGTATGTCCAAATTCTTTTCCACAGAGGTTGCACCAATTTGCAGTCCACCAGCAATGTTAAGAGTGTTCCCATCTCTCCACATCCTCGCCAGCATTTGTTGTTTTGGGATTTTCTGATAGAGGCCAATCTCACTGGGGTTAGGTGCTATCTCATTGTGGTTTTGATTTGCATTCCTTTAATGATTAGAGATGTTAAGCATTTTTTTTATATGTTTGCTGTCCGTTATTTTGTCTTCTTTTGAAAAGTTTCTGTTCATTTCTTTTGCCTATTTATTGATGGGGTTGTTTGATTTTTTATTGTTGATTTTTTAAAGTTCTAGATAGATTCTTGTTATCAGCCCCTAATCGGATGTGTAGAGAGCAAATATTTTCTCCCATTCTGTAGGCTGTCTATTCGCTCTAATGATAGTTTCCTTGGCTGTGCAAAAGCTTTTTAATTTTATCAGATCCCATTTATTTATTTTTGTTGCTGTCGTGATTGCTTTGGGGGTCTTTTTCAAAAATTCTTTGCCTAAGCCTATATCTGAAAGGGTCTTCCCAATATCTTCTTCTAGAATTCTTAAGGTTTCATGCCTTAGGTTTAAGTTGTTATCCATCTTGAATTCATTTTTGTGAGAGGTGAGAAGTAGAAATCCAGTTTCAATCTTCTGCATGTAGCTATCCAGTTTTCCTAGCATCATTTATTGAAAAGAGAATCTTTTCCCCAGTGTATATTTTTGTCTGCTTTGTCAAAGATTAGATTACCATATGCGGGTGGTTTCATTTCCAGATTCTCTGTCCTGTTCCAAAGGTCTATGTCTCTATTTTTGTGCCAGTACCATGCTGTTTTAGTTATTATAGCCTTGTAGTACAACTGGAAGTCTGGTAGACTGGTATCTCCCAGTTTGTTCTTTTTACTTAAGATTGATTTGGCTATACAAGATCTTCTCTGGTTCCATACAGAGCGTAGAATTATTTTTCCTAGATCTGTAAAGAATGATGATGGTACTTTGATAGGGATTGCATTAATTCTATAGATCACTTTAGGTAGTATGGACATTTTAATGATATTGATTGTACCAATCCATGAGCAGGGTAGATTTTTCCATCTGTTTACATCTTCTACAGTTTCCTTTCTTAGTGTCTTGTAGTTCTCCCCGTACATGTCTCTCACATCTTTCATTAAATATATTCCTAGATATTTAATTTTCTTTGAGGCTATTGTAAAAAGTATTGCACTTTTAATTTGAAATTTGGCTTGACTATTATTGGCATATATGAATGCCTCTGATTTGTGTGTATTGATCTACAAAAATATTTAGGTCAAAATTCCTGGAACCTGTGAATTTTACCTTATATGGCAAAAGGAACCTTACAGATGTGATGAAATTAAGGGTTTTGAGATGGGGGATTATTCTGGATTATCTGAGCACAATGTGTGTGATCCAGGATAATGTAATCACAAGTATTCATACAAAAGGAGGCAGAGTGAGAGTTGACTACAGAAGAAGGCAATGGGACAATAGAAGTAAGATGCTGCTTTGAAGATGAAAGAAGGGGCCATGAGCCAAGGGATGTAGGCAGCCTCTGCAAGCTGGAAGAGGCAAGGACCACATTCTCCCCTGCAGGCACCGGAGGAACAAGCCCTGCTGATATGCCTTGACTTTCACTCAGTGAAACTGATTTTGGACTTCTGATGTCCAGAACTATACTATAATATATCTGTGTTGTTTTAAGCCACTAAATTTGTGGTAATTTGTTACAGTGGCAACAGAAAACTAATACAAATAGAAAATAAATAATTTTAAAAAATTTTTAGACATGGGAACTGACATGTATTATAGGAAAATCACTGTTCCTAGGCTGAAAATCTTAAAGTACATACTATGATTCAAATTTTAACTCTGCTGCACAATTTTTTTTACTAAAATTAATTAACAAAATGTTGAAGTTTGTGGAAAAGCATAGCAAATCAGTAGACAAAGTTCCAAAAAAGAAGACAGAGAACTAGAGATAGGAAAATTAAAGTTTAATACTATAATTTATTCAACAAGCTTGTCTCATTCACTAGATCTGTTGAGAAATTACATTAAAAGCTAGCAATAAGGTATTGTTTAAATATTTATAATTACTTGCCTTGTAAGAAGATTCCTTTTTAAGTGATTTATTCAATAAACATTTATTGAGTTAGTCTTTAGGGATAAAGCAGTGATCTAAACACAATGTTGAGCTTCTTTAAGGAGTTCATGTTCTAAAAAACTTGATGAAAAAAATCAATAAATTTTAACAAGGTCATGAATGCTATGTAGTGGTATAGGAGAGAAGTCCAGAAGTGTGGCATATTTATATTTATTATACTCAGATTTTCAAATATTTAATTCCAGACTATGATAAAAAATTTTGACACTGGACAATTGACCCACCCAGAATTTTTTTTTTTTTTGTAACTCTTTGAGACATATCTTTATTCCTATACATGGTTTTGCCAGTGATTCAATGGAAACACCTCAGTAATTGTAATGTGTGCTAAGTGAACACTGAAAGTTTGTACAAAAATTTCAAACTTATTTTTATTATTACTTCTTTATTTTAATATATTTAGGGGGTGTAAGTTGGATTCCATTACACATATATATTGTATAGTGGTAGAGTCTGGGCTTTTGGTGTACCCATCACCCAAGTAGTGTACATTGTACCCCATAGGCAATTTTTCTTCCATCACTCCTTCCCAACCTCCCCCCTTGTGAGTCCCCAATGTCCGTTATACTACTCTGTGTGCCTCTGTATAACCATAGCTTGGGTCCCACTTAAAAGTGAGAACATGTGGCATTTTTATTTTTCTTTTCCTGAGTTACTTCACTTAGGATAATGGCCTTCAGTTCCATCCAAGTTGCTGCAAAAGACATTATTTCATTCTTTCTTATGACTGAGTAGTATTTTATGGAATATATATATCACATTTTCTTAATCCACTCATTAGTTGGTGGACACTTACATTGATTCCATATCTTTGTGAATGTGAATTGTGCTGTAATGAACATATTAGTGAAGGTATCTTTTTGATATAATGATTGTTTTTCCTCTGGGTAGATACCCAGTAGTGGGATTGCAGGATTGAATGGTAGAGGTATTAAAATACTTTTAATTCTTTGAGAAATCTCCATATAGATCTTCATAGAGGTTGTAGTAATTTACATTCCCACCAACAGCATTTAAGTGTTCCCTTTTCACCACCTCCATGCCAACACATATTGGTTTTTGACTTTTATTCTTTTATTTCAGGATATTATGGGGGTACAAATGTTTTGGTTACATGTTATGACTTTGCCACATCCAAACCATGATTTGAGGTGTGCCCTTCCCCCCCCCCACAATGGTCACCACATCCATTAGTTGTGAGTTTACCCACCCCCAGCCCCCCAAGTGTTTTTTGACTTTTTAATAATGGCCATTCTAATTCAAGTAAGATGGTAACTCCTTGAGGTTTTAATTTGCATTTCTCTGATGATTAGTGATGTTGAGTACTTTTTTCACATGTTTGTTGACCATTTGTATATCTTCTTTTGTAAATGTCTGTTCGTGTCATTCACTTGCATTTTAATGGGGTTGTTTGGGTTTTTTTTCTTGCTGAGTTGTTTGAGTTCTTTGTAGATTCTAGATATTAGTCCTCTGTCAGACACACAGTTTGTGAATATTTTCTCCCATTCTGTAGGTTGTTTACTCCTTTGATTATTTATTTTGCTACATAGAAGTTTTTTTTAGTTTAGTTAAGTCCAGTTTGTCTGTTTTGGGGTTTTTTTTGCATTTCCTTCAGGGGTCTTAGTCATAAATTCTTTGACTAGGCCAATGTCCACAAGAGTTATTTCTAGGTTTTCTTCTAAGATTTTTATGGTTTTAGGTCTTATGCTTAAGTCTTTAGTCAATCTAACTTAATTTTTATATATGGTGAGTGATAGGGATCCAGTTTCATTCTTCTGCATATGGCTATCCAATTTTCCTAGCACCATTTATTGAATAGGATATCCTTTCCTCAGTATGTTTTTGTCTGCTTTGTCAAAGATCAGTTGGTTGTGGGTATAAGATTTTACTTCTGAGCTCTCTATTCTGTTCCATTGATCTATGTGTTTACTTTTATGCCAGTACCATGCTATTTTGGTTGCTATAGCCTTATAGTGCAACTTGAAGTCAGGTCTGTAGTTTTCTTTATTTGTTGTGTCCTTTCCTGGCTTTGGTACCAGGGTGATACTGGCTTCATAGAATGAGTTGCGGAGGATTCCCTCCTTCTCAATGTTATGGAATAATTTTTGCAGTGTAGGTACCAGCTCTTCTTCATAGGTCTGGTAAAATTCAGCTGTGAATCCTTCTGGTCTGGGGCTTTCATTTTTGTTGAAAGATTTTTTATTATTGCTTCAATCTAGCTGCTTGTTATTGGTCTGTTCAGGAGTTCTGTTTCTTCCTGGTTGAGTCTTGGGAGGTTGTATGTTTCCAGGAATTTGTTCTTTTCCTCTACATTTTCTATTTTATGTATGTAGAGATTTTCATAGTATTCACAGATGATATTTTATATTTCTGTGGTATCAGTTGTAATATCTCTTTTTTCATTTCTGATTGAAAAGGCCTTTTCTCTTCTATTCCTGATTAGCAAGAGGTCTATCAATTTTGTTTATCTTTCAAAGAGCCAACTTTTTGTTTCATTGATCCTTTGTATTTTGTTTGTTTGTTTTCCATTTCATTTATTTCTGCTCTAACCATAGTTATTTCTTTTCTTCTGCTGGATTTGGGATTAGTTTGCTCTTCCTTTTCTAATTCCTTGAGATGTGTCTTTATATTGTTAATTTGCAGTCTTTCTGACTTTTTGGTGTAGGCATTTAAGGCTATCAGTTTTCTCCTTAGAACTGCTTTTGCTGAATCCCATAGATTTTGATAGCTCGCATCCCCTTTGTCATTCAGTTCAAGGAATCTTTTGATTTGCATCTTAACTTTATTTTTAGCCCAATACTCATTCAGCAGCTGGTTGTTTAATTTCTAGGACTTTGTGTAGCACTCCAGGAGTGTTTCTCCTGGAGTTGATTTCTAGTTTTATTCCACTGTGTTCTGAGGGAGACAAGATGGCTGACCAGAGAAATCAGATGCCAGTTCATCTCAGAAAGAAGGAAAAGTTTTAGATTAAAAAGGAAAAAACAAACAAACAAACATAGATTGGTGTAATTCCAAGAGAAAAGTGCCAGAACCCACCAGAGATTCCATGGGAAGAAGTTGCAAAGCAGAATGAGGAAGAGCAAGATATTGACAGAGATCAAGCCTGGAGAGGCCTGGAGTCCAGAAAAAAGGGTAGGTGGAGTGGTTTGTTTCTCCCTCACTCACATCTCTGGCAGTCAGCAGGCTTTGAAGCTGCTGGAGAGCCTTTCTACCCTAATGAGCTCAAAAGCTGCTAACACCAGTGAACTGGGAGATTCTTGTTTGTATAATTTATGAAGTTCCTCTATATTGATTTCTAGATTTATTCCACTGTGGTAAAAGAAGGTATTTTGTATGATTTCTTTTTTTAAAGTTTTTAAGACTTGTTTTGTGGCCTAAAATATCTTGGAGAATGCTCCATGTGCTGATGAAAAGAATGTATATTTTGTAGTTATTGGGTAGAATGCTTTGTAAATGTCTGTTAGGTCCATTTGGTCTAAAGTCCAATTTAAGCCCAATGTTTCTTTCTTGATTTTCTGTCTCAATGATCTATCTAGTGCTGTGAGTGGAGTATTGAAGTCCTCCACTATTATTGTTTTGCTGTCTGTCTCTTTCTTTAGGTCTAGTAATATTTGTTTTGTGAATCTGAGTGCTCTGATGTTAGGTGCATATATATTTAGTATCATTATTTTCTCTTGCTGAATTGATCCCTTTATCATTATATAATGACCTTCTTTGTCTTTTTATAACTGTTTTTTTATTTAAAGTCTGTTTTATCTGATATAAATATAGCTACTCCTGCCCACTTTGGTTTCTGTTTGCATGGAATAACTTTTTCCACCCCTTTACTTTCCATCTATATGTTCTTTATGGCTAAGATGGGTTTCTCATAAGCAGCATATAGGTGGATCATGTTTTTTTATTCATTATGCTAAACTATGCCTTTTAAGTGGAACATTTAATCCCTTTATGTTCAAGGTTAATATTGATATGTTAGGTTTTGCTCTTGTCATATTGTTAATTGATTTCTAGTAATTTTATAAATTCTTTGGTTCTTTCTTTTTCTCTGTCTTTTTGTCTTTGTGGTTTGCTGAGATATCACTTCACACCTGGTAAAATGGCTATCATCAAAAAGGCAAGAGATACAAGTGTTAGGGAGGATGTGGAGAAAAGGGAACTCTTGTACACTGTTGGTAGGAATGTAAATTAGTGCAGCTATCATGAAAAACAGCACGGAGTTTCCTCAAAAAATGAAAAATAGAACTAACATATGATCCAGCAATCTCACTACTAGGTATATATCCAAAGGAAATGAAATCAGTATGTATAAAAGATACCTACACTCCAATATTCACTGCAGGATTATTAATAGCCAAGATGTGGAATCAACCCAAGTGTCCATCAACAGATGAATGTATAAAGAAAATGTGCTATATACACAATGGAATATTATTCAGTTTAAAAAAAAAAGGAGGAAATCCTGTCATTTATGACAACATGGATCAACCTGGAGGACATTCTGTTAAATGAAATACACCAAACAGAGAAATGCAAATGCTGCATAATCTGACTTATTTGTGGAATTTAAAACAAGTTGAACTCATAGAAGCAGAGAGCAGAATGGTAGTTACCAGGGGATGGAGGGTTGGGGAGAGTCAGAGAGATGTTTGTCAAAAGATACAAAATTTCAGTTAGACAAGAGAAATAAAATGGAGAGATCTATTGTATAACATGGGGACTATAATTGATAACAATGTATTTTATTATTGAAAATTGCTAAAAGAATAGATTTTACGTGTTCTCACAACAAAAAATTAGTATGTGAGGTAATGCATATGTTAATTAGCTCAATTTAGCCATTTCACTATATGTATATGTGCACACACACATAGCATATATATAACATATGTACACAAACATAACATATATATCACATATATATTTTAAAACAACATACCATACATGATAAATATCTATAATTTTTGTGATTTAAAAAATATATCACTGTATGAAAAAGGGAAAATGAGACTATAGAGGCTATGAACACCCCATATAACAAGGCAAAATTAACATATAAACATCAAATTTTACAACTTAGGGAAAAACAACTTTCCTATATTCAATGGTACATCAAATATTTATAAATATTGATTTATGTTTTAAATCACAAAAAATTCTAGAAAGCAAAACATTATGCCATACTTTTTGAAATAGTTCAACAAGATAAACACTAAAGCTTTTGGATACCTTTAAAATGTTTAACCTTATCTTAAATAAAATCACATCAAAAAGAAAATGAAGAACACACTAAATCACACAGTAAGAAAACTAAAATTTAAAGGTGATGGGATGTGGTAAAAGCTGCCAAGAGAGGTAAATTCATACCTTTAAATTTTTTTATTGGCTATGAATTAGGAAGTAAATTCTAATTCAACTAATGATTTAAGCAAAGAGCAATTTTGAAATCTTTAAGGAAAAATGGCAAAAGTAATTAGAAAAATTAAATAATAGAATGGAGTATTATTATTAAATAATTTATTTGTTTAAAATTCACAGCCAATAAATTACATAATCCTCTATTAAATCTAAACAAAAAATAAACACAAATTTTAAAAAGCTATAAATGAGAAATTGAATAGAATATCAAAAATAAAACTTTTGCTACAGAAGAATACACAACTGTATGCTAATAGCATTGAAAACTTCTAGAAAATAAACAACTTAAATTGGAAGAGAACATGCAAACAGGTAATATGAAGAATTGAGTAAGTTACTAGAAAGTAACCTCTGTAAAATGGCTCCTGCCTCTAATGTATATACTATTGAACTTTTTTTTAACTTTTAAGAAAGAGATAATTCTCATTTAACAAAATAATGTACCATATACTTGAAAACTGCTAAAAGAGCAAATCTTAAATAACTCACCACAAAAAAATAAGTATGTGAGATGATGGATATATTAATTAGCTTGATTAAATCATTTTACAATGTGTACATATATCAAAGCATGATGTTGTACACTGTAGATATGTAACATTTTTGTTTGTAAATTATACCTTAATAAGGCTGGAGGGGAAAAGAGAAGAAAATTTTAAAAGAAACTAATATATGAGTCAATGTGCATGTAATTATTGGGGAATCCAAAATAACAGGGACTAAATAAACTTAAAAAAAAGACAATATACTATGTAACTCACTGTATAAAGTAAATAATACTGATTTTAACATATAATTAACAGAAAGTATAGTGTACTTCCTTTACGTGAGGAGTTAAGTTTTCTGAAAACACCTGTGACAGAAGAATACACAGTTAAAGAATCCAACACCAAACAGGAAAAAGTAAGATTAGAGGGAATAAATTCTAGATTAAGCAAATTTATGGCTGTCCTCAGAAATATTTCTAGAAATGTTGTATGTTTCCTAAAATGACAAAGATAGTGCAATAAAGATAATATCAAACACAAACACATATTAAAATACCTTTATTTTCTTTAAGATGAAAATTATGATTCACATTGTACCATTCTATGAAAAACAATGCAAAAGAGTATAGAGAAGATTCTGGAAAGGTTGTAGTGGTGGTGGCAGCATAGTGTTAGAATTTCCCCAAAATTTCCACATGGAAACAACTATGTAGCAAAACTAAAGTATAGTCACCTTTTACATCAAAATTAAGTAACAAGTTATTTGCAATAACTCCAAAAATACAAGCAGATGAAAAAACCACCAACAGCCATAAACTTTTGCATGTGTCAGCGTCTGTTTGGGAAGAAGCAAAGGAAAGTAATGGGGCATTTCAAGGATTTGAAAACAAAAGAAACACAAAAGAACCAATAGGCACTTATGGGAAAACACAGTAGGCCAATTTGAGATCAGCCACCAATACTGGAAATGGTTTTTCTCAGTAGTGGATAGGTGCAAGGGACACAGAACATCTGGGGGGGCTGGAGCAGTCTAGCTTCTGTAAACTCTCTAAACTGAACACTCAGGGCTCCTTTCCAGGAAGAAGTTGCACCTGAAGAAGAAATTGCCAGGAGAAAAAAACAGTTGAGCAAGATAGAAACAAGAAAGATGAAGGAAACAAAAAGTGAAGGCAATCATGGGAGAGAAAAGTTAGGAAGAAAGTTATCATATTTAGGACAATATATCATAACAAAAGAAAGGGATTTTCTGAAAAATTAAAAAACCTCATCAAAATTCATCTCATTCTAAAAGTTCAGGTAAGTTTGTTTCACATAAAAAATGAGAAACAATATTATTGAGATCGAATTTCATGAAAAATTAGTATAAGAAAAGAAATAATATGAGTAAAAGCAAAAATGGGAGCATGCCAGGAAAACATACACAAAATAAATCTGAACTGTAACCTACTATTTCAAAATGAACCAAAAGACGCACAAGATAATATAAGAATTATAATAGAACAAGTTCAGAAATGGGATGATAGAACTCAAGAAAAAAACAGAAATTGAAAAACTTGCTCAAAAGTTAATACTCAAATTAATGAAACATGAGAACAAAAAAGCACAATGATAATGCCTGAAGAGAAATAGAAGCTAAAAAGATGAAAATTGTAAAAATAAAAAAATCATAGACAAAAATGTGTGCCACAAGGGGCCATACACTTTGTTGTATGTTCATCATTGCATTCCCAGCACTTAGGATAGCACCTGGCATACAAGAACTACTCAGTAAGATTTTTGTTTGTTTGTTTCTTTGGGTCTTTTTTTTTTTAAATAAGTGAATGAAGGGATATGAAAATAAGTGGTCCTAGGAGTGAGGTAGATAAAAACCAAGAGAGTATAGGAAATGGAAACCAAGAAAGAGTTTAACAACCAAGGGAAGATCAACTTTGTTGACATCTGCTGGTGGGTTAAATAAGATGACAACAGTGAAATGAACATTGGATTTGGCATGAAGGTCATTGGTAACTTTGACAGTACCAGTTTTAGTGGCCTGGTGGGGATGGAGGCAGCACAGATAGGGACTGGGGATGAGAATGAGCCTATAAATTATCTATCAAAGTATTTTTGTGTGAAGAGTACAAAAATGAAGTGACAGTTATGAAAGATAATATGTAGACATTTAGAAAAATGTAAGGCATCTTAGAGTCTGTACTGTGTTGATCGAGGTGATCCAGAAGAAAGGGAGAAATTTAGAATGAAGTGTTAGACGATGAGGTGGGAGGGAAGTGAAGTCTATCCAAAGGGTATATAGGTAAGTACTTCAAGGGGGCAGTGAATGGGTGGAAAGAACATGAGAGGTCCAACCTTGAAAGGATCAGGGACACTTTATTCATCATAACAGGAAGGAAAGCAGTGGTTGTACTATGGGAGGAAATGTGAGAAAATTCTTATATGATTGCCTTCATCTTCTGAAACCAACAGCTTGTCCTATACCTAATGATGAAACACTAAAATACAATTAAAAGGTGGATATTTGTTGTCATCGTTATTTTACCTATAGCTTGTGTATTCTGACCAATTCAGTAAGAAAAACCATAAGTTAGATCAATAATGTGTATGTGTGTGTGCATATATATATATATATATATATGTACACATACACACAGAAAGAGAGAGAGAGAGAAAGGATAACTAGAAGAACCAACTAAATCCAAACATACCTGCTGGAATTAATAACATACTTCATTAGACATATTGGATTCAGAATAAAAATATAAAAATCAAATATATCCAAATGATGTAGTAGAAAAACATAGATGTTCTGCATAAAGAAAATTATCAATTTTACTAATAGTGATAAAAAGTAATAAAAGTAAAAGAAAGACATCATATTCCTGGAAAACTAGTTATAATTAAAATATCTATTTTTTCCAAATTAATGTATTGCTTTCATGTGATGCGAATAAAATTCTAAATAATGGATTTCTTGGAATGATGCAAAATTTGTATATTCTCGCAGAAACAGCCATAAATATAAAGCAACATTCTTAAAATAAAAATTAGTTACAAAGCCTTTAGTCATACTAGGTGTTAACTAAGTTATTGAAACTGGAGTTCCAGCTCATAGATACAGCCAGAATAAAAATTAATAGCACAATGGTTATTCTGTGTATAACTATGCTTCTTTGGGTTCCATATTATATTTGGAGAGGGTGACTATCCCCAGAAGATTGCTATGGGATATCCCAGAGGATCACCTGCTGTAGAAGAATCCTAAGAAAAAGAAGTTGACATAAGGAGGTGAGACCTCTGATAGACTAGAGATTCTAAGAAATTTCTAGATGGAAAATTATTTTTAGTCATAGAAATCTATGCCTATATCTGGCTAAACAATCACCATTTCTAGACAGAAAAATGACATTTTTAGACATAAAAAAGACAGACATTTTCTTCTCATGTACTTTAAGGAAGTTACTTAAGGGTGTTATCCAGCAAAACCAAAAAAAAAAAAAAAACAATTCATGGGAAAGGGTGACTCCAACCCAGGAGAACCAAGACAGAGCTCAACACAGTATCACAACCCTGCAACAGGTCGATAGAGTAGTTGCAGAGAAAGATGATAGATGGTTTTGAGAGACAAGTATCTCGAAAAAAAAGATGCATGATTGAGAGTATATTACAAAGATATCTTATTTAAAATATTGGAAAGTCTATGAAAAACAAACCAATGCACAAATGTCATAACCTAAACGTGAACCAAATCAGAATGTGGCATAATTTAAAACATATGATAAAATGTAAGAAAAGTCTATCCATTTTACCTTAATGATAGGCTCTTTCTCTTTAAAATGGACATTTCCTCAATTTATATAAGTAAGAACTAGGATGTGGATCAAAGCTGATTTTTAAAAAATTAAAGGTTAGTCTTAAAGTTTTTGAACAAAAATCAACTGAAGAACTAAAAATAATAATACAATTATCCAAACTTGGGAAAATGAGGGCAAAAGAGATTGTGAAAGGAGAGGAATCTATCATAGATAAAAGTAAGTGACTATTTCTAAAAGCAATTAATCAATGAAAAGTGGTAGAATTATACTTTTTAGAATTATGGAAATAACTTTTAGAAGAAGTGGGAAGTAAAATTGATAGTGTGGATAGGGAACAATTTATTCTCCCTCTTGATATTTCCTTAATTGAGGAGGGACCTCATTTGTGTAACACTCCTTCCTCTCTCCAGCCCATTTGGCGAGTTTCCAATAAAGAACCAGGCAGTAGCGCAGCTCTGCCTCCCCACCCACCTTTTTCTCTTAGAAGGAAAACTACCCATAGAAAGCTTTTACTCTTTTTTGTTCGTTACTGCTTTACATGTTACATGTTCTTTACCCTTTGATGGTTTCAGCACCACTGAAGACTGAGTGAGTTACTCTGTCTATATCTGGGAACAGTATCAGAAAGACTGGGTGCCCAAAAATATGAGCTGCATTTCCTACATCAGCTTTATCAGTTATTAAGGTGCTGTTTTATTCTCTATTTTACCATTAGACGTGTTTCTCAGTTGCTTGAGAACTCAGGCAGATGAGGATATTATTTATTGGCCTCCATTTAAACTCTAATTTTTGAAAGTGCTACACTGGGCTGGCCCAGGTGGCTCACGCCTGTAATCCAAGCACTCTGGGAGGCCAAGGCAGGAGGATTGCTTGAGGTCAGGAGTTCGAGACCAGCCTGAGCCACAGTGAGACCCTGTCTCTACTAAAAAATAGAAAAAATTAGCTGGGCATGATGACTTGCACCTGTAATCCCAGCTACTTGGGAGGATGAGACAGGATGATTGCTTGAGCCCCAGAGTTTGAGGTTGCTGTGACCTAGGCTGATGCCAGGGCACTCTACCGAGGGTGACAGAGCAAGACTCTGTCTCAAAAAAAAAGAAAAAGAAAGAAAGAAAGAAAGCAAAAGAAAGAGCCACACTGTTATCCGTGAGATTTAGATGTCTGACAACATATATACTTAGTGGAATACATTCTTAGGCAGAAACATCTTTTTTTTTTTTTCCTTTTTTTCCTCTGGTTTGTTCCTTCCCCTACCCAGAGAGATCTTGAACTTCACTTAGTGGTCTTATCATTAGTGGTAGCATCTTTATATTGAAAAAATGTTATTTATTTTATTTGATAATGAAAATAAGCAATTATACTAATTTGTTAAGAACCAGTAGTTTTTACCAAATGAGAAAAGATCCAAATATAAGATACAAGAAGTTAAAACCCATGAAATATTACATTTGTATTGAAAATATCAAAGAAAACTCATATTTTATTTTACCTTTAAAAAAATTCATATTTTGATATTTCTTGTTTTTGTCCACTGAAAATGCCCAGAAGGGAAGGCTCTGGGAAAGTCTTTCCCCCAGAGAGTAGCTTCTGTAATGGAGAGCACTCTGGGCTTATTTCACTATGGTTGCTCTTATCTTCCCCACACTAGTCCACGCTCAGTTTCCAGCAATTCTTCAAAATGAGTATCTGAATGTTCCTACCAGTTTATGGCTCTAGCAGCTTCTGCTCCAGGTGGGTAGATCTTAGCTGTATAACTCTGGACGCCTGTCTCTCTCCACACTGCAGCATGATATAATGGTTTGCTCTGCTACCCAGTTCCCTGACAAATCCAAGAAAATGTGTTCATTTTCTGTTTGTCTAGGTTTTTCTTGTTGTAAGTTTGGGAGTGATGACATGTTGGAGCTGAAGCCAGAAGTGATTGTACTATTTGCTTTGCTTTTGTGTGTTTGAAATGTTTGATAATTAAGGTTAACAAAGAGATGGAGGAAGAGAAATATAACAATTTTTTTCTGTATATGAGCCCGGTGCCTGAGAAACAGTATAGGAATATACTATTCATATATTGATTAAGAAAACAATATCTTTAAAAATAGGCATGTAGTGTTATGTGATATTGCTTATATAATACAAAATGTGGAAAATGACATTCAAGCATATACATGCCACAGTTGTGCCTGTGTGAGCAAACATGTATATGGGAAACAACTGAAAGAAAAAACACAGAATTGATCAGCAGACAAAGATGTGGAAGGGTAGGTTTTCTAAGAGACAGATCCCTGAGCAAAGACATGAAGTCAGGAAGGTTTGAGTCAGCTTGGAAAGTTGAAGTGATTATTCTTTGTATTCATCAAATGTAATCACTGAGATTATTATATATCAAAATCCCAAAGCAACCACTTGAAGAAGGTTTAATTTAGTCATTTTGAAATAAATTCTATCCTGAACTCCAAAATGAATATATTTTTCTCAACTCCATCCTGAAATGGAGCCACACAAATTCAGTCTGGGTTATATTATAGGAACAAAGTTACCAAATGCTCATTCCCAATCCATCACTTAAGGGACACCCACAGTTTCAAACATTGGGCTCCCCATTGCGCTGGACCATGGTACCACAGACCTAACAATTCTCCTTACTTAGAAAGTAGAGTGTGAGCACCTGTCACAACCTGAAAAATCCAAACGGGGTCTTGGAACTGGGGTCAATGAGGACATGGATGACAGGAGACATGCAGGCTTGGGCAGAAAAATCTGTTGTCACATTTGCCACACTTTAATTGCTAATAAAAACTTGGTAATGATGGCAGAAGTCTTTTCTGGAAACACTTATGATATTGGTAATGACCCATACTGGAGAGATAAATCCAGTATGTAGCCATCCTTAAGTAAAAGAAATTCTTATTACCTCATTTGTCTACTAATAAGTATGTCTTTGGAGGGTCCTTTAAATATTATTGATATGGTGAATGATAAAAGAAGACTGCTATTGCCTGAAAACACTGAATAACTTACTTTCATTAAAGCACATCCACTGGAGGTTTCTCAGTTGCATAAAAGATAGAGTTAAGGTTCAGGAAACTCCACTTTTATTATGAAGAAGAAAAATCATGGCCCTGATAATTTTTTTAATTTGGTATTATTAAATGATTTTAACTATCTTCTTTTGTGTGACTGTGACATCAGCTTCAAAAGCTAATTTAATACACTCTATCTCTGCCCTTTTATTTGACTTTGAAAAATAATCTGCCTTGACTTAGAATTTATTCATCATTTATCACATATTTACTAAATCCTAATATGTGTGTGCAGTGTGCTAGACATCAGGGATTCAACTGGGAACAAGTCTAACAAGATCTCTGCCCGTGTATAGAAGTTTCATTTCAGCACTAACAGTTCAGCAGTTTCCCTCCTCCTAAATTGTGAGCTCCTGAAATTTTATCACCTTCTGGACACTGGTGCTGGGCACAAGGCCTTGAACATAGATGCTTTCTAAGTATTTACTAGGTAGAATTTCAAATTTCATTTTCCACCTCATATTATAGTTGATTGTGTCCTACTATTCCGTCTAAGTTAGTGACTGAGGAGAGACAGTGGCAGAGAAGATCTACTCTTCTGCTGGGACACACAATTGGACTACATTTCCCAGAATCCCTGAGGCTGTGGACACATGACTAAGTTCTAACCAATAGTAGGTGAGTGGAAACGAGGCCATTAAAAATGTGTCACTTCTGAGCCAGGTGGTAAAACCCTCTCCTAAGAGCTCTTCGCTGCTGCTAGATGTGGACATCCACATGGTCATGAGAAGCCAGCACCCCTGTCAGATGAGGTCATGGAATCACTGTGTGGAGCAAAGCTCCCTTACATACCTGAAACTATCCTGGATTGCTTATAGAAATGAGAAATAAACTTCTACTGTGTGTATGTCATTAGTTACTCTTTGTCTAGTTATTATAGCAACAAACTTATCCAAATTAATAAATGTCTTTGCACCCTTGTACGTAGAAAATTTAAGGATGCTAAGTGATAGAAATGAATGCTAGAAAAAAGGAGAAATTTCCTCCTTTTTGGTCATAAACCACCACTCTGCAATTCCTACACAATTATTTTTGCTAGAAAACACCAAAAGTCAAGAAATCACAGATTTCACTCTCAGATGTTTTATAACTGAGTAAGGGATAACAAACATGAATGATTATTTATATGAAGTATTTTTTTATCTTTATTCAGGAATTCAGAGTCTGAAAAAAATTGAATTCAGTTAACCTTTGCTGTCATAGGCTCACTGTTGAGGTTGAGGTTTGTCTAGACCTAACCAGGATAGTTGTCAAAATTTATCAACAAACCTATTTTTACTTCTCCTTTTTACCTAGAGTTCTTCTTTTCATCTTCTACTAATTTACCTGAAAAGTCTGGAAAGATGCTTTTTAAAGCACCTTTCATTCCATATTCAAAATACAATGAAATACATTTTGATAGAAGTCAAAATAAAGTTGACATTATTTTACACAATAACCTTAGTTAGCACACCAATAAATTACTCACGTCGCTTTCTCAATAGAGAAAAACATTGATTTCAGAGAAGACTGCATATTTTTTTCTATCATTTTGCGATTTCATAGTAAGTGGATATGGTTTAGCTAGAGTACTTGGACCAGAAAATAAATGACTCCTGCTCATCCTGTAGGTGCCAACTACGTTCAAGCATGAGGGGTTGCTGGCCCACAGTGCCAACATACAGCACCTTCACAGGGAGGCCAAGGCCCTCATGCTCCAGCAATACCAGACGGCGCTCCGATGAGGCGGGCTGCTTCTGGCAGGTGGTAGCACAGGAGGTAGTAAGTGAAAGCAGCTCAGCATAAATAGTTCCAGTGAAATACAAGAATAATATTCTGGCGTCCCTGACTCATTTTCTCTCATTCATGACTCATAATAAACACATATTCCGATGGGCAAATGGCTAAACCACCCCAAAGAAATGAAGATTCATCTCCAGCCTCTAATGGAAACTCTCACTGATCTGGAAACCTTTCCCCCTCAAGTTAAACAAAGTTTGAACAGATATGATTCTCTCCGCATTGACCTTGGAAATCTGTCCCAGGCTGTTGGCCATTCTGGTCATCTTTTCTAGACCAGCTGCTGTCTTCATATCAAGGGGGATTTGGAGCATTCCATGGGTCACAAGAAGGTAATGTGTTCTGGGTCATTTCTAATCCATGCAAAGCCCAGGTGTATAAGCTGAACAAGCCAACAAAAGAGAAAAAGAAGAGAAGACACAGAGAAGCAGAGACAAAGGCAGTATTTGACCAGGAAATTAAAAAAAAAAGAACTAAGATCCTAACATATCCATAGACAACTAAAATTAAAAGTGTAATATCTCTAAGAATTAGATATTTATTGTTAGGGTTGAGAAATGTAATTTCCAAGTTTTACTTTGGGGAGACAGAGATAAAAATTGACAGAGGTTCTTGTCATATCCCAAATACATCTTGTTAAAACTCGGTGAAGGGTAAAAGAGAGTTCATTATACTATGTTCTCTAATTTTATATAGCTTTGAACATACTCACATGAAAATTACAAAAATAAAACTATCTAAATAAGCAGTCAACACTAAGATTAACAAGGATTTCTCCTCCATTTATTCTGTTTGCAACTCCATTTATATTGTTTCATTCTTCAGTAATGTCCCTATTTTTACAAATGTTATAGAATTACTAATGGGTTATATATCTCAATGACAATGAAATCTCTTTGGAAATGACAAGAAAACAAATAAAATACTTAGAAGAAAGAAATTAAAAGTTTTCATAAATGACTGGTCATGGGCTATAGAGATTACAGGGAGTAGAGTTGTTTGGTTTACAGCTCTAAGAACTTGTCAAGATTTCACAATTACATCTATAAGACAGGCTATGATACAGGAATGTGCATTAACACTGAAACCAATTGTGTGGACTGAACAAAAGCCTTGCTTGTTAATGTCTATTCACTGCAAAATTTACCAGGTCTGTTCAGGTAAAGAGGCTCCAAAGTGATAAGTATCAGAAACATCAGAGATTTTAAGCCTGCTCTAGTTTAATAGGTCAGAATTTCAAGTCTGATTAAATTTTGCACTCCCCTGTTGCCTGATTTCTGTTCAGCTTACACTAATTACTTTCAGGACCTTGCTAATTGGGATGACTAGCAAAGACAATTTGTCATGTGGATCGTTTTTCTTAATATTTTCAATATTCAGTGTTTAATGTTTATAAAGTTACAGTGAGTCAGATGAATGTGCACAAAAATGTCAACACCAAGTTTTCACGTTTTAGCATTTCAAGGTCATCACTGATCCTCCAATCTTCAAAAAGCCATTTGAGATTATGTTACTGAATTCTGTATGTAATTATAACTTGGCCATAGAAAAGTTTTCCTCTGTGGGGATTCCTCGTAAATTGCTCTTTCTTGGCATTCTTTTTCTCCATGAAATGAGGGAAGCTGAAGCAATTCTTCTTTGAAATAGGGATGCCCCTTGAGGTGACAAAATCTTAATATTGTGAGCACAGACATCCGTGGGGAAAAAATAGGGATGTCTCTGAGAAGTTTGGAAAGCATATGTCTCTACAAGTCTATAACTGATATCCTGACTTCCGACCCCAAAATTCCGAGGCGATGCTGCTACCTGCCCCACAAGTGCAGGAGGAGGCTGCCACCATCCGTCACTCTTAACTGAACATCCCAGGGGTCCAGAACCTGGGACCCAGAGCCTAAAACTGTGGAATATTTATGATTCTCTCTCCTTAATAGTCCTCCTGGAAGAGCAGGTAATTGATAAGTGAATGAACTACTCAGGCAATTAATGAAATACTCATACACATTAAATACTGATTTAGAGGGACCATATGACTTCTGAAGCTTCAGTATATGCCTGGTCATTTATACACAGGATCCCATTTAATCCTAACAGCACTGCAAAGTGGGTGTTCTCATCTCCGTTTGGCAAAGGAGGCACTGAGACACAGAGATGTCAACTAACTTGTCCAAAGTCACGAGAGGCAGAGCCAGGATTCAAACGTAGGTATAATAGATGCTGTTGGTGCCTTGCTGATATCCTCTTAACCTGATCGTTGACTTCTAGCTTCTAATCTCTAACTTCCAGCTCCTGCATTTCTTAGCCGGATGCTCTCTTCTTCCTCTGTTGCCTGCTTTGCTAACTTTAAAGGCAGGCCTGAAATGCCTGAGAATTAACCCTCCTCTGGAGCAGCTGTGAAATAATGGCTTACAGGAATTGGTGTACAAATGCCCTAACTCTTCACCCCTTGCAGGGAATAACACTCACTCCCAGGTTTCCCTGATAGGATCAAGCTCCTTTCCCACAGTGATAACTTACTTGATAACATGACCTTTGCTGCTGCCTTTCCTACCCTGACTGATGCCCCAACTTCCTCAGCAGGATTTCCTTGGGATCACCTTGCAAATATCTCACTTGGCTCAGGATCTGCTTCAGAGCAGCCCAAACTAAGACACAGGTCTGATTCTAAATCCTTATGATACCTTTACTCCTCCTTCCTGGAAATACGGCAATACAAGAAAGAGAGAAATGCCCAAGGTCTGACATTATGGTAATAATGAAGAAGATTGGGTTGTAACATACTTTTCAGTCTTCCTCATTAGAGAGTAGGTTACTTAATGCAGTAGCCTCATCTGTAACTTGTTTCGCACCCCTATAGTCAGGCACAGCACTATTGGGTCCAGGGTATTTGTCACTCTTTTTATTTCCAAGGTTGATTACACACCTGAGTGAAAAAAAAAAAAAATGGACATCTCCTTTCCTCCTGAATCACTGTAGGCCTCTCACTGAGATACTGTGTGCTTTGTCAGACAGCTCTTTAAGTCTAAGGGTTAGAAGACCATCCTTTCATTCTGGGAATGGGAGTAGTTAGGCTTTCCTGTTAGGATCTCTGCTGTAAAAATTCAACAAATATTTGTTCAAGTTGAATATGGTGTAGAAGATGAGATGAATCAAAGACATAAGATTTAGGGACAGGAAAAGTTACTGGAACTGTACCAGCTGCAGGGAGCAGATACAAAGAGCCCTTTGTCCAGACAAAGAAGAGTCTAGTACAGGCTAAATCCTTAGACAGAACGGCAGGAAATCCAACTGTGCCCTGACTTTGTGTTCTGCACTGTGTTCAGCCTTGAAGACTCAGAGGTGGGCACCACACAAGTGCTGGCTCTTGGAGTCCACATTCCATCAGTGGAGGCAGATCATAAACCAGCATTGATGATGAACACTGAGACATGAGGTGTTCAAAGTGCTGTGTGACCAACAGAGAGTAGGAAGCATCGTGCGTGGGGTGTCATGGGTAGCGGAACTGTCTGGGAGACTTCGTAGAAGGTGACAGTTGAGATGGATTTTGAAAGACTGAAAAGGAACTAATCAGCAGAAAAAGATGGAATTTTGTAGTTGCTTTTAAGGAAAAAGCTTTTAACCCACCATTTTGGCTCTAGACAGGAAAAATTATCTCCCCTTGAAAGGCAGATGCTTACGGAAATAAAGTTATAAAATGTTAAATTGTAACATTCTGACCTGGGAATGGAGGGGGAGGGGAATAACTAGAGCTAACAATTGCATGGTGTTTATTCTTTGCCAGAAACTGTTTCATGTGTTTTATATATAGGAACTCATTGAATTTTCCCACAACAACCCAAAATAAAGATTACTATTCTATCATTACAGATGGAGAAATTACAGTACAGAGAGGTTAAGGAAATTGCTCAAAGTCACACAGCTACTCAGGAAATCTGACGTTAGAGTCTGTGCTCTTAATTGGTAGAAGTAAAGATAAAGTAGGACTAACAGAAATAACTGTAGAAACTTGAAATAGATAATCGCCAAAGTGAGTAACATTGCTGAATGAAATTTCTCACTCATCTAGGGTTTATACCCTGATATGGCCACACAGGAAGTACAGTAGATGCTTAATAGTTAGACATCTGACATCGGCCAAAGGACGCCTTGAGTCCCCAGTGGCTCTGTCACATACTCCCTCAGAGATCTGGGTCCCATTTTTTAACTTTGGGCACATCCATTTCTTCATCTGTCAAATGAGGATAAGAGCAGTCTCTTTTTCACAAGGATGTTTTGAGAATTAAGAGTGATCATGTACGTCCTGAACTTAGCACGGTATCTTGCGCTTAGTAAGTGCTCGATAAATGTTATTTATATTAGTAGCAGAGTTTAATGTCATGACTATATTGTTTCTTATACAAAGTAATTAAACAGGCTGTGCAGGAGTTAACATGGTGTAGGAGGAGAATGGCAGGGCAGTGACAGAGCACTGTGGTTGGAGACTGAAAATGCCTCTTCTCCCAGGAAACAGCAGCAGGGCCAAGTCCTCCGGGTGGTACCGTGTCACTGTGTCCTTGGCAGTGGTGACTCAGCAAGGCACATACCTCAGTACTTATTAACAGTCAAGGGATCTGCCATTTATAAATCCCGGTGATCAGGACCAGAGAGCAGAGTCACCTTGGCAGGTAGCGCAGCAAGTAGGGAAGTCTTCTCTCATGAAAGGTTGTTGGTTGGAATAATTATTTACACAGATTATCTCTTTCTCTTTCTAAACAAAGTATGTTCTTTAATAAAATATTGATAGTTAGAGTAATATGATTGTTGTATCATAAAGAATTTGTTCTTTATTGTTTATTTGTTCTTTATTCTTTATTTGTTCTTGGGAGGTTCCCTTCAATTCCTTAGACTTTCCCAAGTGATAGGAGTGTCTTTGTTATTCATGATGGGCCCTGGTAGTTTATGTTAACTAAGTGACTCAGGATGGGAGCCAACCACACCAGAAAGACCCATCACGTGATTAGAGGATTGGGCTTTTGAGCCACACAATATCAACCCAACCTTCCGGGAAAGAAGGGGAGATGGAGATTGAGTTCAACCACAGGGCCATGATTCAATCCATCAGGCCCACATAATAAAACTCCAATAAAAACTCTAGACACTGAAGCTCAGGTGAGCTTCCCGGTTGGTGGCACACATCGATATGCTGAAAAGGTATTGTAGACTGAATGTTTGTGTTTCCCTGCAAATTCACATATTGAAATCTAATCCCTAATGTGATGGTATTTGCAATTGGGGCCTTTGGGAGGTGATTAGGTTATGAGGGTGAACCCTCATGAGTGGGATTAGTGCTCCTATAAGAAAAGGCCAGAAGGCTAGCTTGCGCTTGCTCTTTCCACCATGTGAGGACACAGCAAGAAGACAGCTATCTATAAACCAAGAGGAGGGCCCTCATCAAGAACCCAACCCCGATCTCAGACTTCCAATCTCTAGAACTGTGAGAAATAAATGTTTTTTTTTTAATTGCCCAGTTTATGGTATTTTGTTATAGCAGCCCAAGTTGACTAAAACAAAGCATGAAACCAGGTTTTGTCTTATATGCCTCTTCTATTGACTGGTCCTGACTTATATGTATCCTTTATAATAAAACTGCAATCCTGAATTCTTAAGTTCTATGAGTTGTTCTACTAAATTATCAAACCTTGGAGGGTAGTAAAAATGTCCAAATTTGTAACCAATTGGTCTGAAAGGTAAGTGGCCTGGTGTGATATTGTAAAATGTATATTTGGTCTCTGCCCCCAATTCCTGAGACAGGGTTTCTAACCCCTCCTAAGTAGAGGTGATAGGAAAATCTTTTGATCTAATATTTAGTCTTTGACCCTAGCTCCTCACACAGAGCTCCTATGACCTTTGTAATTTCCTGAGTGGTAGGAACATCTGACACAGAGCTCCTAAATCCCTTGGAATTTCCTGGTGATAGGAGTGTCTTTGTGCTGATGAGGTAGCTGTTGGTGGGCTCCTGCATAGCCTCAGGGTGGGGAGCTGGTTGCCAGTAAAATCAACCTTGTGATTAGAGGGTTGGGACTTTCAAGAGATCCCACCCCCAAACTGACCTCCAAGGAGAGGAAAAGGGCTGAAGGTTGAGTTGATCATCAATGGCCAATGTTGTAATCAATCACACCTACATAAGGACAGGGTTCGGAGAGCTTCTGGATTGCCGAACATGTGGAGGTGCCAGAAGGGTGGCACACCCAGAGGTGACATGGAGGCTCCATGCCCCTCCCCACATAAGTGGCCCTATGCATCTCTTTCATCAGGCTACCCATCTGTATCCCTTGTAATATCCTTTATAATAAACCAGCAAATATAAATGTTTCCCTGAGTTCTGTAGGCCATCCTAGCAAACTAATCAAACCCAAGGAGGGAGTCATGAAAACCCTCAATACATAGCAGGTTGGTCAAAAGCACAGGTTACAACCTGGGACTTGTGACTGGCAACTAAAGAGGAGGACAGTCTTGTGGGACTGAGCCCTTAACCTGTGAGATCTGACATCTCCAGGTAGATAGCATCAGAATGGATTTAAATTATAGGACACCCAGATGGTGTCCCCTGGAGAACTGGTTGCTGTGCTGGTAGGGAGAAATCCCTCCCCTCACACATATTTTGGTGACCAGAGGTGAAGTGGTGGTGTTGGATGACTGTAAGAAAAGAAATAGTGTTTTTCTGAAGACCTGGGAACCCCTGAACTTGCCATGAGTGTCTGAAGTGAGCCTTAGGGAGGGCTGTACTCTTAGCCTGTGAAGTTTGCTCAAACTTCAGGTAGTTAGCATCAGAATTGCATTGCAGTGATCAAGTTAAGAAGTAAGTATGAAATGACTGCTAAAAGTGAGACATTATACCTTCCCTGGGAAAATTCCTTTACACAGCTCACAGTACAGTCAATGCCCATTGAAGGCCTTGCTTGCAATTCAGGTTTTTAACTAACTAAGCCATCAGATAAGTATGACTTCCTCCGGAGAAGAATACTGGTGCAACAGGACTTATTTGTCTACCCTCTCTCACTTTGATTTCTAACTTTTTAAAGTTATACAAGAAGACACTAGCTGCACATAACACACCCATTGGTTACCATCAATGCTTTTATCCTATCATTCCTTAATTCAACCCATACCTATTGGCAACCTATTATGTGTCCAGCCCTGGCAACAGATAGTGAAAAGAACACCACACTTGGCCTCAGAAGTTTTCTGAAGCTCTTTCTCTAGCTCTGTGACCTTCAGCAAATCCATTTTTCCTTTCTGTAAGACAAGGAGACTGGACTAGATGACATTATTGGGGTTATAGAAGTCCTGTCCAACTCTAAATGCTATTGATTCCTTGTGTCAGCCTGCCTTTCCTGGGAGACTGAAGCATGACTTCTTCACTGTGTGTTTGCCAACTCTCTTGTGAGTCTTCCCTCAGCTCATTCTCAACCCCCCTCCTTGTTCCATAAATCTGCATACGAAAGGACCAGACAGCTGTAGCTCTCAACAGCTTTGGTTTTCATCACTGCCTGTGTCATCCTGCTTGCTGAAGCTGCTTTTTAAAGGGGCCAAGCCTCCTTTAAACAATTCTAAATATTTTTGAAGATACAAACTAGAACATAACAAGCTTACAAATAGATAAAGTGGTAGAGTTTTTCCACAGGTGGTTAAACTCACGAGAGGACTTCTTTGTCGGAGTTATTCTGTGATGTAGGCTGATTGCACAGGGGATCAGAGAGCAGCACTGGAGAAGCAGGGATAATGTTAGGCAGTAAGAGAAGATCCAGGGAGAATGGCAGCATCATGACAGGGAGTGGGAGAAAGGGCAGGAAACCTGTCCTCAGAGGGGACATCCAGGGTGCCACACACTCTACCAGGTTCGCTATCCAAGTCAATGTAAATTTCCCCACAAAACCCAAAACAAGTCTGTTATAAAGAATGATACTGGAACTGAAAGTGCACCATTGCTATACTGCAAAGATGACTTATGGTCTTGCTGAATAAGTGAAAGTTAGAGAAACAGACATTCCACACTCACACCCTGTCCTATGGTCTGAATGCATCTCCCAAAAGTCACCTGCTGGAAATTTAATCCCCAATGCAACAGTGTTGGGGGCTGGGGCCCAGTGGGAGTTAATTAGGCCTTGAGGGTTCTGCCCTGATGAATGGATTAATGCCACTGTAAAAAGGCTTGTGGGAATGGGGTCTCTCTCTTCTGCTCTTCCTCCATGTGAAGACACAGTGTTCATCCCTTTCTTCCCCTTCTGCCTTCTGTCCTGTGAGGACGGAGCAGGAAGGCCAACACCAGATACCAGCACCTTGATCTTGGACTTCCCAGCCTCCAGAACTGTGAGTAATAAATTTCTGTTCTGTATAAATTACTGACTCTCATGTATTCTGTAACAGCAGCACAAAACTAAGAGATTCTGCTATAATCCCTTTTATAACTCTTCCTGCAAGCCTTACTCCCACATCCAATTTTAAGTTATGTCACTGGTTTAGAGATGGAGAATTGCACTACAGAAGCTCAGGTAAGCACACAGCACCACACATTTTGAAAAAATACCAACAGAATAGAAACAGTTAACAAAATTTAGCAGTATCATAACTGAATACGAGATTTACATTTCAAAGGTTTAAAATTCTGGATCTGAAAATTGGCATGACCTTGAGAAACCAATGCCAACAGCCCACCCATGCAACTTTTATATCTCTAATCCATGAAATCCAAACACCTCCAAACACTAGCACTTCAGATTTCTGACCCCAATATGTTGTGATGTCTGGCCTCTTTTCAATACCTGATTTTCACTTTTTAGTCCTTTGGATTTCATCTTGTTATTTTCATGGACCTATTTCCTGAGAGAGCAGGATCTTGGCTAAAGAAATGGTGCCCTTGGATAAGAAAGGGAAAAGTAAAGCAGTTAGAGCTCTTAAGAATGATCAAATTCAGACTTTGTTCCCAGGAAAATAGAAAACGTAGTCAGTCACCTATAAGCTTCACTTGTAGGGCAACAGATACCCAAGTATTTAGATTCATGAAGGTGACAGGCTGCGTGTTTCCTGTCATTTCATTGATGGACATTCTGTGGCTTAGGACTCATGGAGCAGTAGGAAAACTATAGTCTTTGGAATGTAGAAAGATGTATTTCAGTCCCATGTCCTCCACTGAAAAGCTGTGTAGTCTCAGGCAAATGAGTTGACTGATAGGGGCCTCAGCTTTCTTTATCTGTTATTAAAAATGAGGAGAAGAAGGGAAAGAAGAGGAAGAAAGGGAAGGAGAAAAGTAGGTAGGAAGTAATAATGGCTACCTCACAGGGTTGTAGTGAGAGTGAAATTATATGTATACATACATGTATACAATGCAACATGTATACAATGCAACAATGTATTATGTAAACACAATATTTTTTGTAGCAATGGTACTTTAAACATTGTTAAAGTCTCCTGCATAGTAAAAAAAAAAAAAAAATCCTAGAAACAAGCTTTATCTGCTACAATATTTAATAAAAACATCACCCTGAGATGTGCTGCAGAATCTCCATCCTGGGATAACTGCAATTTGCTCTTGTTGAGCTGCAGTGTAGGTCTGGCTTTTGGGGACATTCAGCTCAACAATCCCCTCTTCCCCAAGAATGTGTCTTTTTTCATTAGCACCTTTTACAGATTAGAGATTCCTAGGATTGGCTTTCCACTGGATGTGCTGGTCCCTGCAGCCTGAAGTCCTTTGCAGGTTAGGACGCAAGCCGTCAGACTGCAGGGTAAGTACGGTCCTGTGGACAGCAGCCCCTGAACTGAAATAGTATGTGGTGGGGGACTGTCTTGCTGCACACCGGAGCTGTTAGTTCTGGTTTGGTGTTCAGTAAAGAGAATACGAATCAGGACATGGAGGCTCGCAATAAAGAGGAACTAATGGAGGTAATTAGGAAAGAACACCTGTCGGTGAGAAACTGCACCTCCACGATGGGCCGTAGCCAGCCATCGCTCCCAATTGTTATTCACAACAATGGAGAGCCTCTGGACTGTGAATGTGAGCGATGACGGAAGGCAGTAAAATTCGCAAATGAGTTTTCACATTGTCTAATAAAATTCTATGACTTTGTCAATCTGTGTTGACACAGACCTACACAGGACTAGATGATAAAATGTTGTAATGGGAAGCTAATTGTTTCCTTGGGTGTACGTGTTTGTCTTTTATTTCTATGGTTCTAGATGCAGATTCTGGCTATGATTATAAGGGATCGTTAGGACAGTCGTCAATGCCGAGTCCCTAGTCAAATATCCCTGAGTAAACTATCCATACCCTAAAAACATTTCAAGTCAAATGGGGCTACAAAGGGACAGAAAAATGAAAGTGCCAACACACAGATCTGAACTTAGGGGTATATGGAATCAGGGCTGCCTCAAACGTGGTCCAGAACTTTACATTTTAAGTAACTATAAACAAAAGATGGGTCCAGTCACACAAGTTCTAGATTAGGGATTGCTTTATATCTGTTCCAAAGATGCCATTTTGAAAGAGAATAAGAAAGAATGTTTATGCTCCTAACTCAGCCTCCGAAGATATAATTTTAAAAGTTTAATTTAATTCACAAATAACTCTGAAAGGTGTAACCTGAGAAAGGGAAATGGAGAATGAAAGTGAGAATTCACAAAGAAAGGCTGAGGTTTGTTGCAGATCTATCTCAAGTTTATTTGATTTTACACATGCAGCACAAAACATAGCTGAAAAAACAAATAATTGTGGAGGGGAGAAAGGAAAGGCAAGGGAAAGGAAAGTAGGTCATATAAACACACAAGCTCTGCGTGGTCAAACAATGTGTTTACTTCTCTACTCCCATTGGCTAGAACAGGGCAGGCATCTGATAAATGTTTAATAACTATTTCTCAAATAAATAAAAATTCAACATATCAAATTTTGCCTTATTGATTGGACAAGATGTTCATCTAAGTTATTATTTTTAATGCAGACTCAAAAGATAAGGAGTTCACAATTCTCTTAAATGTCCGTTAAAAAATCTCACGAGCACAGACACGTAAATACAGTACAGTCTCCTAGTGTTTTTCTACCTTAAAGGTGAGGGAACATTATCTATTGGCACAATCGCCTAGCAATGTCTGCTTGCTAGGTTTGTATACATCACACTTTACTTGAAATAGTTTTTGCTCCATTTCTCTGAGATAGTAATTAAGGGTTAATTATGCTTGCTTCTGCCTGTCTCATAAAGCATTATTGAATTAAAGCTGGGAGCATATTTTGGATTGCTGGAAATGGATTAACATAATAATTATTTTAGAAATAAAAATTGAAAAAAGGAGAGAAAATCAAACTCTAGAACAGGATGGCATCTGAGAATCAGATTTCACAGGGACTTAAATCTCATTAGCATCAGTTTTGAAAGCATTTCAGCCAATGGAACCATAGTTCACAAATAAATATAAATCAAGTGTGGAAGCCAGAATTACTTCCAATCTCATAGTCTCCTTTTGTGCCAAACTATATTCAAAATCAAAGTATAAATTTATGGGATAGTGAAGTCTTCCTTGACGGCACAGACCCCAAGTTCTTCAGTAAATTAAATATGTTGTAGGACACAAAGATATTTTGTGTAGGATTTTCACAGAAGATTTTTAAAAACATTTGACAATTAAGATAACAAAAAACATATGATAAATTATCTTAAATAAAAATAAATATGATAATACTATACCAAGACAGGAATGCATATGATATAATAATTTGCATTGTGGTTGGAATTGACAAAAGTGAAAATCTGGGAAATTTACACACAGACTCTCATTAAGGGAGGTTAAGTGATGATAGGTTCTTGGAAAGAAATAACTGGCAGCAGTTCCCAGCCTAGCCCCCCACCAGATTCTAAAAGACAGCGAGTTGCCCACTGAATCAAAAAGGAAAGGTAAGTCTCTTGACTTCAGCCAGGGCACTTAGACAAATCTCTCAGCCCTCCTGAGGATCATGGGTTCCTTTTCAATTTCTCTGGGCAGGCAGATGAGTACTGTTATGCAGAAAGGCAGAAATACACATTTGGTACGTTGGCCTAGAAGGCAATTGCTACAGGGTTGCTTACAGGAATGTTGAAAGAGTGTGAAGCCTGGGCTGGGAGGTTCAACCATGGTCAGCTTGCACTGACCCGGACCAAAACTGCTCAGGGTGTGAAACTAGAAGGACCTGCCTGGTCTCCACTGTTTGGCGCTCAGCCTTTGAAAATGCAACACTCAATGCAAGATGAGGTAGCTCTTTGTCACTCTCCTGAGAGATCCCCAAATGGTGGGGATGTATCTTCACACCAGCTGGAAGTGCACCTCGTTGAGGAGGGCAATGTCCTTCCTCAGCCCACCCAGCTACAAAGTGGCACTTGCATGTTTCTCCACGCCTATAAAAAAGGTCACCAGTGCTTTCCATGAAGGCTCTAAAACTTCCTGCCATCACACAGAAGAATAAAGGTCACCATATTTGGCCTTCTCTGGCATCTCAAAAAGCTCTCACTCAGGCACAAAACGTATCTCTCTACAACATAGCTCTGATCACGTCACCCCACAGGTAAAAACAAGAGAGTAGCTGGCACTTCTGGGATCCATACGCCTTTATACACCTGGACTTTTGCACAGGCTTTATGTCTGCTTGGAACACCCTTCTCACGCTTGTGACAGCTGAAACGGCCTCTACCTGAGGTCTTCATCGGCACACACTTCCTACCCTGCCCATGCTCACTAACACCGCCTCATCCTTACTTCCCACAGCACTTTGCACACATCTCTATTCTATTAGAATTCAATCAATTACTTACATGTTTACATAACAGCTCTGTTTACTAAGTTGGTATAACCTTGGCCAAGTTAAGTTTACTTTCTTTGTCTCAAGTTTTCTGATCTGTAAACGTAGGAAATGGAATAGTCACCGTTATGCGTCAATGCACTGTTCTCACCCCTGTTTTAGATTTTATTTTGAGAATACAGTGGAGAGCGAGACTAGAATTTTACCCTCCTCCCCTTTTATCCTAGCAGAAGGGAGAGAAAGACAGACAATAAATCTACAAACAAAAGCTAGTTTCAGATACTACTGGGAAGTGCCATGACAAAAATAAAATAAAGAGATGCTTTAGACAGTGACTGGGAAGGCTGGGGTGGTACTTCAGCCAATGTGGATGGGGGTGGCCTCTCTAAAGAAGGGAAATTTCAGTTGAGAATAGGACCCAGAGAAAGAGGTAGCCTTGGTGTCCACATTCCAAGTAGAAGAATCATCAAAGGCACTGAAGTGGGAATGGTCTGGGCGTGTTCAAAGAGGATAAAGGAGACAGCAGTGACCTTGGCCAACTAACAGGCCCGTGGGGAAAGATGAGGTGGGAGATCTGAGCAGGTATCAGATCACACAGGGCCTTGTAGGAGTTTGAATTTGATTCTATTGCAACAGAAGAACTTCAGAGGATTTTAAGCAGCTGACATAATTTGCTTTGTACTTTAGAAAGATCATTCCGGTTGCTGCATAGAGGGAGGTTTTATTGGAGGTGGGTCGGAGCAGAAAGGCCATTTAGGAAAATGTTTCTGCAGTACAGGTGAGTGATGCCACAGCTTGGGCAGTGTTGTAGCAGTGAAAATGATGAAAGTCAGGACATATTTTGGAGGTACAGCTGAAATGAATCACCAGTAGATTATATGTAGAGAGTGAAAAAAAGAAATTAATCAAGACCGATTCTACATGTTGGACCTGAGCAACAGGGAGAATGCTGTGGTGGCCAAGATTTGGGAGAGAGGAGTGGATTTGACTGCAGAGGTCTCAGCTTTGCTAGGACTGAGGTGCTAGTGTGCATCTGAATAGAGATGTGAAATGGCCATCAGTCTAGAGCTCAGCAGGCAGGAGAGTCTGGGAGTCTCACAAATTTCAGAGGCACCAGGATGTCAATGGGAAAAGCCAAGGAATCAAACGAATTTGTCTAGACAAAGAGTTACTGCAGAGAAAACAGAAGAGCAGAGGAGTAAATACTAGAGCATGCAAATATGCAGATCCAGGAGAAAGCCCCAGCAAATGGTGCAGGGAAGGTGCGGAGGGATTCAGGTAGGACAGAAGAGCAGGCACGTGTGGTGTCCTAGCACTGGATGAGAACTGCCTGAAGAAGAGACAGCAGACATCTGCTGCGGACTGAGTGACAGAGAACTGAACACTGCTGTTGGCAAGAGGTAGGTCATCGTTTCGTCGTTGTTGTTGGGAAGTGCAATGTCTGACAGTTCCAAGTGCCTAGTTGATATCCCTACTCACAAAGTTGAGGTGATTTCAGCTACTTTGATGGTGTGATTTTCTCCATCAACTTTCAGCTCCCCTGGTCCAGGTGGGGAGGGGTGGACAACTGAACTTAACCAGGATATGGGTTTGCTTGGCAAAAAGTCAGAATAGAGTAGTTGATTTTAAATGTCTTCCACTCTCCAAAAGTTCACAAAATAAAGGAAAAAAAAAAATCTTGTTTTACTTGAATCTAAAATTTCAAACTAATTCTTTAAACTAACTTTTTAGGTTCTCCAACTAAAGATTATTTATGGTTGCATGCACAAACTTGACAATGAAGCAATGGGGAGAGGAATCTTTAGCAATCTTGCATGTTATTTAAATCACAAATATTGGACTAGGAATATGTATTAATCCAGAACAAATGTCATGGTTTATTCTTCCAATATTTTCCACTTATATCTTGCTTCCCTTCTTTTTCCAGTTTTGATCCTTGGGAAGTGAAAAGAATGGATTACAGAGAGCTTGATGTGCTGCCAGGTATATCCAAGAGATATCCAATGTCCAAGTTAGACTTGTCATAAAAATTATTCTAAAATAAGACAAAATCAAGGAATTTATATACTAATAGAAATTATTTACCTCAGTGAATAATTCAAAGATTAAATATTCCCCCCCCAAACTCTGACATCTTATAGAATGCAGCATTTGTCTTTTATTTTTTTTGTTTCATTTTAGGAAAATCTAAAATTAAAACCTACTTTACATTCTAAAAATAAGTGGTTTAACTCCTGAAAATTTATTCAATCACATTTTAAACTCCAACATACATATTTCTAGACTTGTAAACATATTTGCATTCTTTTAAATTTAAATAGAAATAGATTTGTTAAAATCTAGTTCTCTGAAATGTTCAGGAAAGTATCATCTGGCTTGATTTTTATAAACTATATGTAATGCTTTTAATAAACATACTTTGGAATATATGCTACTTTGGAAAAAGAATTAATGATTTAACTCTACGTTTTGTGGAGCATTAATTTTTCCAGTGTCCATTCAGTGGGTAAAAATAAGGAGTTGTCATTCTCAGTATGAAGCAATGTTTAACTCTTGCTAAATTCATTTTGTCATAATAAAGAAAACCAACTTGAATTCCAAACATTACAAGTGACAAAACATTTTATAGAGCATTCATTTTGTATGTAGACTGTACCTGAAGTACTCTGCTTTAATCTAGATGAAAAAGCCAAAATGAAGTCAAAAGTTATTTACTGTTGCTTCTTACTTGACATTTCTTAACAGGACATAACAAGCTGAGGAAAAAGGGAAACTTGCACAGACAGGCTTCCTTATCTGTGTATTTAGCAAACCCCACCGTCTCTCCTCACCCAGTGGCTGCAAGAGCAACACCTCAACACAAATAACTACGCCTTGTATTCATATAATGCTTTCTAGTTTACAAAGTGCTTTTCATATTGGGTTTGTTTCTTTTTAATGCGAGGGAGGGTTATATGAAGGATTTTATTCCCTTAGAAGGCAGGAGACTTTTGGCAAGATTTTGAATCTTTCCTCTGTGGCCAATTAGTGACAATTCCACTTTTGCAAGACAGCCGTCTCCCTGTCCAATTTGACAAGGCAAAGCAAGAAGACTGGCACTGAATTCAGTGCCAACAGTAGTTCAAAATCTCACTACCATCAAAATAGGGATTTGGATGCAAAATTCCAGAACTTGCATAGTCTGCTATGGCCTCCAAAGAGGCTGAACTGCAACCAGAGTCAGCTTCTGAAAGGAGGAGGCTGGTGGTATACCCCTTCTGCAGAGGAAGTTCAGTAACATGTTTACAATGAAAGCAAAATCGCATAATTGGGCAATCACATATGTACCAATACATTTATTTCAGCATCATTTATGGTAGGAAAAAATTAGAAGCAATGATATTAATCTATAGGCAGTTAAGTATGGTAAACATATTAACTGGAATACTGTATATTCAATAATAAAAATACAATGTTATGCTAAAGGGATGGGTAGATTAGTCTTGATAGGAAAAAACCTCATAGGCTATGATAATGCAAGGCTTGGACTTTTTCTCAGTGTGAATTAGAAAGCCATTGGAGATTTTCTAGCATAGGAGTGAAAGGATTTGACTTACATCTCCAAAGGATCATTTTGGTGCTGTGTTGAGAAAAAGCTATGGCAGGATTGTAGGAGGAAGCGATGATGATATGCCAGGGGAGGGCTGGTGATGGCTCGGAGCAGGTGCTATCAGCAGCGGAGGTGGAGAAAAGTGTTTAAAGTCTATAAATGCTAACGGTCAAGAAAGCAAGACTTGCTAATATATTGGATACAAGATGTGAGAAGAAGAGAATAGTTAAGGAGGACCCCTAGGCTTTTATTTAATAGGTGTGTGTATGTAGGAGTGAAGCAAAGTGTGAAATAATGCACCCCCCTAAAATAACAGCGTTGTTGCTGAGTAATTGGATAACAGAAGATCTTTATTTTCATCTTTCAACTTTTGTTTGGGATTATGCAAGGAGCATGTGTTACTTCAATAATTTAAAAGCTATTGAAAAAAAATAAACTAATGCCAATGAGAATGAGAAACAGTTCACCCTGGTATATATTTTTTTGGTCAGCCACCTCTCGTTGCATGACAACCAAACCTGGCACAATAGCAAGACACAGCTCTGGGATGTGAAGCAATATCTGACCCACAACCTGCCCAGTTTTAGGATTCATAGCAAGTCGCATCTCTTTCTCTGGGTCTTTTCTAACTGAAGGAAGGAATTCGCTAGGGCCTCCCACATCATGAACCTGAAGATTAACACCATGGAGTCAGCACACCTGCCAACCAAACCACATAAGTAAACCTCCATCTGTGTAGTGAAATGACTAATTCTTATTCTCATTAACCCTCTTAGTTAGCATATTTGAGTCTTCCTCCTTTTCAAAATTTTAATTTTCTGTTTATATTTTCATTAGCCTATAGCATACATATATTTTTGGGAGGAGGGTAAGCCAATTCAAATTCTTTTTATAATTATGTGGGGTAAAATAAATAAATGCATCAATACAGGGATGTTTTTTCCTCCCCCTGCCCCTCCTTTGAATCCAGGTTTATCTGTTTGATTTATGTCTTGCTCACAATCATGCTATTCACTCTCCCACCTACTCCCCTCTTTACCGTGTAGCTAGCACAAGTCATGAGGAGAACAATGCAACTGAGAAAAATATGCAGGTAAAGATCTCTATGCTACACCTGAGCTGTTAGGAGAAAAAGTCCAAACTGATCCAATACATAAATAATACACCGGGTCCAAGGAGCTATGCATGAACGTGGGCAGACACAACCTCAGTAGACACACACCACAGCAGGCATGGGGCACCTCTGCACCCTTCGTTCACTGCAAAGAGGAATAAAACCTGTTTGTAACCTCAAAGTTGTGACTCAATACACTGAAGGATAAACATAATTGTTTTCATAGCAGAAGTAGGTCTTCCAGCGTCATATAGAAAGAATTCTGATGTCTTACATAAAACCAGATCCTTCCTCTTCCGTCAAACCTTCCTTTTCCAATGCAGCTGCACTGTTCACTTTTCGTCCTTCAACCCACCAGGTAAAACACACCTTGAACCCAATGGATCAGTGATAATTCCAAGCTGTGCTTCTCCCTGGGCTACTCAGGATGAGGACTTTTGCATTTCTAGCTCATCTCATGGCAAATATTCCAACACTTGGAAGTTAGGCACGCAGTCTGTGCATGTACTAAGCATGTGGCTTTCTGCATATGTCTGCACATCATTTTTCAGGAAATTCTATTTCACACTACACCAGCTTGATGAGTAGCTGTTGTTCACACCCACTGAGAAATAACTTCATGTGAGAATAATACCTTTACAACTTTGAAATGTCCTCAGACAGACTTCTCATCTCCAGGCCATCAACCTGCTGTGAACTCTCATCCTGACTTTTCACACTTACAGGCAACAGTCATGCAACATACTGTCAAACAATATGAAGGTTTGGGGAGACGTGGAGGAGTGCAAAATTAAATTGGAGCCTGAACATCTCTCCAGCTCAATGTAACTTTTAATAATTAAGAAAATCCACCACACATGCAAATATATTCATATTTGAGGTCTATTTAAAACTTCTGCTGTGTGTCTTCTCCAAAGCATGTCTAGATATCTGATCCTCATTAACATTCTTTTTGTTGAAGAATAGTGTATGAATTCTGCATCTGAAATCCCTGTCCTCAAGACACTTCCTATTAAATCTTCTATAAAATAAGTATTACTGGTCAAAAATATTAATCCTTAAGCCACAATTATTATAATACTGAAGCAATTAAAAGCTCCATGTGGTTTCAACAAACTGAATTTTCTCTTTGATAATTATCCAGAAATAATTTTATCAGTCTTATTTGTTGAAACTGCAGCAAAAGGTAGGCAATTCAATAAATATCTTTGCAGGAATAAAATAAAATAACCAACTCTTTTTTTCATCAAATAACTGCTGAGCCCCTGAGATATGCCAGACTGTGTTGGATGCTGCAGATAGGGAGGTGAGTCTAATGTGGACCTGGGCATCAGGAAACTCCCTGGAGCTCCATAGAAGAGCTGGCATGTTAATTACACTGTCCCTAATTCAGCAGGAACATTTCTCAGCAAGGACTGAAATATACACATCAAACTTCTCTTGTTAATTTTTAGTTAACTAGAAAGTTCAATTAAGTGGAAATCAGCTCACTCTTAGTGCTTAATTCCAACTAGCTCAACAGCTGGAACTCAGTTAAACCCGACATTGCAGAGTGAATCCTGTAAACCCCACCACGCCAGGCACTTGGGTACAAAGAAGGGAAGACACCGACCAGCAGGAGGGAGGACCACAGGCTAACAACGATCTGCCAACCAGGACAGAAAAGAGGGCTAGTCCACGTTACCTGGAATTCAGAGGACGAAGAGTAACAACGAAAGAAACGAGACATGGGAACGGATCACGGAGGTTCAGGAAAGGAGCAGGGCAAGGTGGATCTCATCCAAGAGCCCCTTTCCCTCGTGTCCATGCTCATTCTGGAGGCCTGCATGGGCACTGGCCCGGAACACCTTCTAAGTGTCATTTCGCAAATTTTCATAAGCTTCCTTTCGATTTGCCCCTCTGCTGAAGGGTCAGTAGACAGAAAATCTGCTAAGTTAAAGTTCCGAGTAGTTTTATTCTGTTTACTAAGAGTTGTCATGAATACATATCTTTACTCCCCAAATTTATATGATTTTTTTTATGTAAACCATAGTTTGGACCTGACACTAAAAGAATTATGTGTGTGTGTGTGTGTGTGTGTGTACATAGAAGCAAAACAATATACACTTTATATGTACATATTGTATAATATATACATTTATATGTACATATAAAACATAAATAATAAGTATATACACACAGTAGGTCTTTGAATTAACATCATTCCATTTGACATTATTTTGTTATAACATTGATGAGAAAAAAAATCGATTCCCAGCGGGGGCCGCTGTCTATGTGGAGTTTGCACATTCTCCCGCTTTCTGTTGGGATTTTCTCCCACATCTGAAAGATGTGCACCTTCGGTTCACTGGCATATCAGAGTGGTCCCCATGTGAGTGAGTGTGGGAGTTTGTGTGAGTGTGCCCTGCGATGGGACGGCGTCCTGCCCAAGCTCAGTCCCCTCCTTGCACCCTTAGACGCAGGGGGAGGCTCTGGCCACCTGTCACCCTGAACTGAAATAATTGGGTAAGTAATTATCTTATTTTTATTAATATTTCTTAAATGTATGTATAGCACACATTTATTTCAATGTTTAATATTAGAAGTGTTTGGAGTCTTTATTTAGAAGTTTGGTGATGCTTTTGTGACCAGAAATACGGTGTAGAAACGTAACTCTTGTTTCTATCAGTTCGCCTACCGGACAATTGGTTTCATGCTATACATTGTTTCACTTAAAGTTGCAGTTTCCAAGAAACCATCGACAATGTTGAGAACTTATTATATATTTATATTAAGGATATATAAATACACATTATATATACATATACAGATAATATGAATATTCTTGACTATAGATTTGCTTATGTTTGCTACCAAAATTTTAAAAGATTATTAATGCCAACTATTAATGAGAATAGTTTCACTTTTAATTTAGAATTTACACAGAAAGTTCAAAAAATGACATATGGAAATATATGAGCCCTGGGAAATTTGTGGTCAACCAGTGAATACAATATGCCTCAAAGCAGAACCACTACAGGACACACACTTGGCTTTTAGCAAATTTTTCTTTCAAATTTCTCAAAAAAGAATGGCAAATGTTTTCTCCATCTTTGCTTGGAAAAACATTTTGAAACATGAATAAACATGTATTAGGAAGATGGAACTGCAGTTACCATCATTTATGAATTTGAGAAAGCCATTTAAGATAAAAGGAATGAAATTTCCCGTTAAAAAGAAAACAATTAAATTTCATGATAGTAAAAACTTGGAGATATTGGATGAAGTAGTAATCATAATCCAGTTTAGAATGTTTAAAATCCTTGCAAAATATCAGCTCGGGAACTGTTTTAATTGTGAGATATTTTCAAAAGAATTCTGAGTACCAGGAAGGAAAGTAACCCAGAAGCCACAGTCAGCTAGTCAGGAAGTAGCAGATGCGTAGGATACACCTACCAATTGGCTAATAAACTCTTTGACAAAGTTCACCACTAGTTGTGTCTCCTAATGAAACAACAAAATATAAACACAAACTTTCCCACTCGAAATAGCAGGAGACGTGAAGTATTTCAGGAAGCAAGGGATTCTACTGAATAGATTCTCCCCCCAGCACTTATCTGTTGACCCCAAGGACATGAAGAAAATAATTATCAGACGAATCCTCTTAAAATTATCAATTCTCCCTGTGAGCTCTTCTATGTAGGAGTGAACATCAGTTTTTCTCAAAGGAGGCAAAAAGAAGGATTTCCAGTGAAATGTTGAGGACTCCAAGTGGGCCAGGCAGAAGGAGCAGGTGGTGCCAGCTGTTTTTGGTTCCTGAATTGTTGATCTACAATTGATGCTCATGATAAAGCTTGCCCACCAGAGCAGGAAATAAGCATGATCACATTTTAAAATTTATGCCGTGGCCACATCACTTTGATTTAACAGATACTTTCTGGGATTAATATGTGTTTTCTGGTCTGTGCCCTGTCTCTTCAGGTAGATGTAGGCTCCCCGAAGATGAGCCAGGCATCTAAAGGCTCATCCTCTGCATCTCTGGTGCCATGCACACCCCAGTTTTCCACGGAATGAAAGGAATTTAGAGCTGGAAAGGGGCCAAGAAGTTAATCCAAACTTTTATTTTATAATACAAGCAGGAAATTCTTTCTAAATACCAAATGGTAAAGCCCTAATGGTGGCTAGGAGTGTCCTGAAGTCCTGGAAATGGTCAGAGAGGGCGGAGCCTCAGCCTGCCACCCAACATGGTGCCCAGCAAGAGAAGGTTCTCAATAAATATCTATTGGCTAAAATTTCTGGATTATTTTGCAAAATTATTTAAAACAAACTTTGTGATCAATCTTTATTGAAAGCTGAATATTATACATTTAGAAAGGAAGGCACTAATAATTTGGAAAAAGAGAAATTCCTTCTCTCTCCACAATCTGTCGTTCTTCTCTGCTTGCCTTTCCTTTTGTTCTGATTGAGTATAAAACCTGCTCCTATCTTATAGGGGCATAAATTAGTGGAATTACTATGTTAAACATTATTCCTGGTAAATGGCCCTTGTATCTGTAGGGTTTTTCTTTTTATCTGTTCTCATGAATGATTTCAATGATTCTCAGATTTTCCACAATCAATTAATTAATTAATTCACCCAAAAAGGACATCATTCCAGCTAATACTGAGCACCTCCTACAGTGTATCACTACCAGAGTTCAAAATAGTTGCTGAATGGCAACCTGAGCTTTGGAGATGTCTGGTTTATTTATCAGAACTAAGCTGAAAAAATAAGTTAGCACTGTCAAATGGGGCAGTCAAATGATGGAAATGAACTTTGCACCTCTGCCTTTAGCATGGATTGAGTTTCCCTCCTTCTCCCTTAAAGATGACAATTACTATGAAACTATAGATCCAGATGATAGACATACAGCACTGGGGAAGTAGCAAATTCCCAGTAGGGACCCCAGAGTCCTCAGGACCACGTTTATGTATTATGTCTTTACCTTAAGGAGAAGTATTTTTGTTCCTCTGTATTTTAAAGCCTGCTTCTGGGTACTGGATTAGAACGATGTATTCAGGGAGCCGTATACAGCTGCCAACAGGGATGGCATCTGTCTCATGCAGATCTGTACACGAATCTTCAAGGTCTTTACTGAAGTGCTGCCTTATCATTTATCTGAAACAGTGGATGGAGAGACATGGATTGGAGCATATGTACTATTCTTTGAATGACTATATTGCAGAGCTGCCTGGAGATTAAAACAGCTATCTACAATGTGGATTAAGTGCTAAATAACAATAGATAATCGGGGAAGTTTTGTAAATGGAATGCTCTCGTGATCTTGAAAAATATCTTTTGCTGGAAAAATGATTTTATTCTTTAAATGAAATGAGCAACTTCTCCAATAATGTGGTCTTCTGGAGTATACAGAGATTGTGAATATTCTAAAGGAGTGTTATGATAAAGGATCAAACTTCTCTATTTTATAGAGTAAGAAGTATTTTATGCCTTCTGGGATTACAAAACCCACAAATTTATGTATCCATATGGATAGCTTATAAGTGTACCTGTTTTAATCTGTGAGATCACACACCGACATTAACACATATCAATTTAAAAATATGCCAGTGCTATCTTTGGCCTATTTCCTTATATTAACTCATGACTTTCATGTGTCATTACCTGTTAATAATTCCTTCTTTGCTTTATCTTACATTTCTCATCTGTATTGGAAATACAATGATAATTTCATGTTCGGGAGAGCTGGGAGGCCTGACCATTATACAAGGTTTCAAAAGCATTTTTCACAAGACGGAAATGACACAGACGGAGGGTCCCCAAACATCATTTCTCTTGGTAGATGCAATGTGTTCGTGATTTTTTATAGCCCAGGTAATAGATGATAGATAGATAGATAGATAATTCCAAAGAAATTTTAAAAAGTGAACTTACTATCTCTAACCATATTTATTCTAGTAGGGAACAAAAGACTGACATAAGTCATCTTCCTCTTCCCGACGAAATCCTGCCTTAGGAAAGTTAATTACAAGATCCCACTGAGTCTGACATGTAATGGGATAATGAAAGCACTTTGATTCTAGAGAATTACAGTACAGTACACAGTGTTCACAAACAGAATGAATAATTGAAATCCAGAGCTTTTATGCTCCAATGGAAAAAAAAAACAATATTTCATGGCACATAAATTTATTCAGCTTATTTGCATTAAGGTTGAATGATCAAAGCACTGTCCACAGAAAAATAGTGATGGTACCTTGATTTAAGTGTGGTGAGCGTTCATAAATATTCTTAGGAAGCAAGATGTACCTACATTTAATCAGCACTTATTAAAATTTTATTCACTATAGTTATTCAACAGGATCTGTGGTATAAAAACATAATTACAAAAATCAGATTTGAGCTCATTTGACAACAGAAGGGTTTTATGGTGACCTATCTCCAAATGTTCCTATTTGTAATTAAATGCAGCGATCAGCAGTAAGGATTTTGAAGCTGTTTTAGTAGTTCCGCTATTCTGCTTAACATGTGGCACCCGTAATAATTAAAATGATACTAACACATGCACAATTTTATGGCCCTTATGGTGCAACCCATTATGCCAAATAAGGGCCTCTGTTTTCACAGCATACTGCACATGGTCTCATTACACCCACTTTTCTTTTCCTGTCTTCACACTAACAACTGTTAAAGTGAATCAACACACGAAACGTACTATAACAGCTTAGTGTTTATGATATGTGTGCTGTTAGTCAGTGAACAGGAAAATCTAAACATTTACTGTTTATGTAAAGAATAGCGTTAGTGTTAGCGAATTGCTCGGGTCTGCTTACTTTATTATCTAGATCACAAACGTAATGATGGGTTTCAATGGCATCTATATTTTTGCTTTGTTTTGTTTTTCAATGCAGATGTCTATAAAAACTGGAAGAATTTAGCATTTACATATCTTGGAATATTTCTTCTGAACTATAAAATAATTTGGGGATCGCTGAAAAAAAGATAGATAAATCAGTAGGAGTGGTAGTCTCTTAAAAAAAGAAGAAGAAGAAGAAGGAGAAGAAGGGAAAGAGGGGAAGATTTAAATGCATTTGGAGATGATTTCCTTCACAACATGCCTAAGCTGGATCTGGTTAATCTAAGGTGTTAAAAAGCGATAAGCCGTTTTTATGTGGTATCATACTAAAATTTACAAGAAACTGGGAATTTGAGATTAGTGCCATTTTATCATGAATAATTTTGTAATTAAGAAGCTCCTCAAAGACCTCCTACACTCATTTTACAGTCATCAGTTCCGAATGGCTTTCCGTCTTTTTGTTCTGGGACACAGTCCAAAGTAGGTCCCATCGGTAGAACACCAACGGATTGGGCAAGATCTCATGTCTGCATTTTACATTACCGTTTTTCTGAACATTAGTTGAAACTTCAGATTAAGAATAACAACCTTTCTTCATTTTTCGCTTCTAGAGTCAAACCCAAGCCTGTCCATTTAGGAACTGTGCCGTGTTGGCGCTAACCAGGGAGAAGGAAGCTGAGCTGAGTAGGCCTTGAATGTTAATGGCTTAATAGCTCAATTGATTGCAAAGATACAAAAGAAAAATGCTCACAGATTGCAGCCTTCACATGGTTTGGCTCTGAGATCTCATAAACAGTGTGACGTCAACCAGTAGAGAACCATGTGGATGCTGTATGAGGACCATGCGCTCGTTACAGAACTGTGAAAATTTGTGGGACGGCAAAATGAAAATTATCAGCCAGGAAAAAAAAAAAAAGGCAAGATGAGAAATGGTAGGGGGAAAGCAGCTTGAGAAAGACCTAACACATTCTTCTATGCAAGCCTCTTAGTAGAAAGACTAGGAACATTTAATGTTATGTAAATATCACTGCAGGTCCAACAAACTGCGAGAACCCAAGCTCAGAGCGTCACATTCTGAGACACTACTCCAGGAAGATTTCATCCTTGTTAGGGAGCACTCTACAACTCTGCTGCCTACAAAAACAAAAACAAAAACCACACTATTCCCCAACTGAAGAAGGAATAAAGCTTTCTATCTGAACTTGTAGAAAGTTGCATTTTGTGATCCCTATTCTTTGATAAAAATAAGCTTTTGTGATCAGTGTTAGTATTTACTACCCTATGATCAAAAACAAATAACCCACTTTGTTTGTTTCTTACTGCAAATGAATTAAATTAGAAGCCATTAGGAGGACTTGCTGTTTATATCCTTGTTTCAGCAGTGGTAGTATTTGAAGTTTCCTGCGGTAAGTTCATTACTCGTATTTTGTCCAGAATTAGTGAAGCGTGCTGAAAATTGCTAATGACAGATGTTTCTCCACTCTGTCACACTTCTTGTATCATTTGATTTGGAAAGCAACATACGGTGTTCTGCTCTATCAGTATGTCACAGACTGTCTGTAAACAGCTGGTCATAACTCAGTTCAGTGAAAACCATTACTTTCCAATGAAGGGCTGGACACCCTCCAAATTGCATTTTGGCATGGCCTCGGCTGCATAATGCACAAAGTTCCTCTGTTCTGAGGTTACCTAAGGAAGATTTCTCACTTTCCCTACTTGTTTTTTATGTTTCAGAAAATAAGAGTGTTTTCTCAGCAATACGTAGAAGATCAAGAGAATATAAAAAATATATATTTTAGTGATTATATCAAGCAAGCAGAAAATCTGTGAATGGTGCATGGCAAAAGACAACAACACAAAACCCACCCTAAAATGTGTATCTTACCACTTCTACTTATGTCTTTGGTGGAAGGGAGCATGCTTTATTGAGGTCCGGACCCACAAGATAACATATTTAAATGTCTTCTATAAAATAGCCATGGCATATGAGCATGACCAAGTGGCTATGCCATGAGATAGTCACAGTGGAAAATACTAAAATCATCCCCCTGTCATTTACAGGATGGTGAATTTCAAAGAAAGCTGTTTTTATCTGAAACTCATCAAGCCAAAAACCAAATGTAAAAATCATGTAAGTTCAAGGCTAGACACACTATTTTTAACATGACTTTTTAAAACATGCTAACTATTACATTAAAAATGCCAAGTTATTTGAATAGTCACCATATATTGGATAGTAAAAATCATTAACAACACTTTTCAGAATGTTTGGAGTATTGCCTCTCCAGGGAAATAAAATCTTTCACTGAAAACCTCTCAGTAGAGCAAAGAGATAAATAGAAATGGGATATCTTCAAAGCCACTGACACTTCGGATTTATAGTGCCTTTGTGATACTTATGAAGGGCCTAAATAGAAGGTGTTGAGCTATTTAAGGGAGGAAATGATGGAGGAACATGTGCATCTCTGCTTAGCACTCCTTTGGTCAAATAACCATCAACAAATATCAAGTATTTACACGTGCCAGATAATTGCTGGAGATACTTTTGTGGAATTCTTTTCTATATAAGAGGACAGAGGCTTATAAACAATGGACTGTAAAAGTATGCTCTTTTTACCTGGCAAACCACACTTCCTTCTAGGTTAGGCTTACAAGTCAACGTCCAAAGCCTTCCCTGACTCCCTCAGGCAAAGCTGGTCCCCATCTGGGCCTTCCCTCACACATTTCCAATGAACTTTACTATTACAGATAAATGCCGCTGGAGCCTGGGAGAGAGCGAGCGTTATTTGGTGAGAGAGTCAGGGGAGACTTCAGAGGAGCTGACATGTTGACTGGATCTTAAAGAGTGACTCTCATGGGCAAAGTAAACATCTCAATTGAGAGATATGTCCTCAACTAGTGAAAAAAAAAGCAACAGTCCTTGCAGAATAAATGACATAAGTGTAGAAGCCAAATATATGAAAAATTCCAAGAAATAAAAACTATATGCGTAACAAAGAATCTCTTTAAAACAAAATATTTTACCCGGATCAAATTTTTCCTCATCTTCTAGGCCAGGGTTTAGAAATAGATAGGTACTCTCTCCTGTCATAGACAAAATCAATAGAGTCTATGTATGAAAGCAGATCACAATAGAGGAAGGATTCAACAATTGGACAAAGAAAATGGTTACATGAACACACATATACTTGAAAAGTTATGTCGCTCATCACACCGTTGAGTACAATTGGTTTCCCAAAACAATACTTCAGTAAGATGTCTTCCCATGTTTCTTAATGTCAGACCATTCCTGAAAATCACCTTATATTGATCTTCTTTTCATTAAAAAAAAAAGATCTGCCTTACTATGGGATATGTCTGTCTCTTTGAATAATAGACTCTTTGAAGTTGCTATATTATAAGTTTCCAGGCTAAGTGTTTACTTGCCCAGTTGAACTAGGCTGAGCCACCAAAGAGTTTTGTCATCTGAAAATGGAGTAGCAGAAAAAGTTTAAAAGGATGGTCTTCTCTGACAGTTGTAGAGAGCTTTACCTTTTTAAGGAATGTAGCCAGCTAAGAAAACGTGTTGATTTCCTTAGCTGCTCAAAACTAATGAAAGAAAATGAAAGAGAAAAACATTTTCATTACTGTTACTCTTTTCTCCATCCTCTATGTTCTTTCCTTCTTTGGATATTTATCTGTATTTATGGTGAATCTCCTTCTTCAGCTCAACTCTCCCTCCTTCCCCTCTGCTAAAGTACTTAGTAAAGGGCTACTGCTTTATCATCACAGAGAAATACAAGTAAGTGCCTTTTTGTTTTTTCAAAAGGTAGTACAGGAACCTTTGTAGATTGATTATTCCAGGTGGTTAAAATGTAAAATAGGACTTTGACATGAATGTTGCAAAGTGATTTGTCCCTGTTGTTGTTTTTATATTTGCTGCTATTTCAATGATGGTCTTTTATTCTTTTTTTTTTTTTTTTTAACTTCTGTTGATGGTCTTTTTTTTTTTTCTTCCCAGTAAGTAATGCTTCTTCTAAATACGAGCTATGGCTCCTAGAGCAGATGGGTGAGAAGAGAAATAATTTCCACCCTATAACTTGTTAGAAGAGCTCAGTGCCTTGCCAGTTGGCTAGCAGTTTCAGTACTCAAATACAAAATACAGATTCTCGAAGATTGGTCCTCTATGTGGTTCTTATCTGAGTCTCTTGAAATCTCAATAGGGCCAAAAAATTATTCATTGAATTTTTGACTAATGAAAATTGCAAGTTATGGCCAACATCCCATTGGTAGTCCCCTGTTGTCCTTCTGGTCAAAACCCTGGCCAATACATGGAAAAAATGATATCCTTTCTTTCCTGTCCAACATATCCAAAGAAATCAAGGCCACTTGTGGACACTCTCCTCAATGAATAGATTTCTTTTAACCATTTTAGGGAAGAAATGCTTTACAACAATAAGCAAATGGCGTTTTAAGGAAACAGCAAAGCAAATATGAGGAAGCATAAAAAATTAATTTAGTGTGCCAAATATGTAAACTTTATAATAGCATACTGATCCTCCCAGTTTGTGGATTAGGAGATAAACTAACACAAATTATCCCTGATGGGACAACTTAACAATTTGATTTCATTTTACTCAATTCCATTCAACAAATATTTATTGAACTCTACTAAGTGCAAAACCATTTGCAAGGCATTGAGAGAAAATAAAGATGAGTACATTCTCAACTGTGGGAGAGTGTTCCTAAGGAGGCCAACAGAAATAACTGTACAAATAATTCAAATGCAAGGCAATATGATAAAAGTTCCTTACATGCATGTGTGTACAATCTCTAAAAAAATGTTAATATATTTTATAATTCCCAATGTAGGAAACTATATCCCCATCTTGTACCAAAACAATATTAAAAAACTCTTTAAGTCCCTGAAATTAGATTGCAAATAGCTTTGGATTATCTAGGGCCTGATTAATAGAGTGCCTATACAATTTATCATCCAAACAAGGACACTTTGAGAGTGAGAAGTTGTGCTATTAATAATTACGCCAAGTCAAAGGGAATAAACTGGGATTGTCCCAGGCAAATAGAGACATATGGTCACCCTATTGATTATCTAATTTTAGTATTATCAAGACAATGTTGTTCCCTTTTTCCTGCTTCTTCCTGCTACCTGCCTTTAGTAGACTATTTTATTTTTTTATTGGATAGTATTTCCTGAGATACTATGCAGGAATAAAATGAGACTGCATCCTTCAGATCCATCAGTTTTACAGAAAATAAAGATTGGATGGGAGATGGTTTAATTTACCCTTATTGGGTCAGATACTGTGCCAGTTTCTAGTGACACAAAGAAACAAGTAAATTCCTGTTCATATTTTGCTCCAACAAAATTGGAAGAGTTTATCTATATTCATAAAATTTTAAAATATTTCAAAAATTATTTTAAAACATTTTTATTTTATTTTAAAGTACTTTTAACTTTTTATAAAGTATTTTTATAAATAATTTTTTAATTGAAGTGCATATGATAAGGAGAGAAGAGAGTGGTGAAATGGTTCTTCTGCAAAAGATTTTTGTCCAATTTTCCCATTCATAAGTTATGATAAATTCTTCCAAAACATTTCTACCTACTTCCTGCCTCCTTTTCCCTTCTCCTTTTACTTTTGCCCTCCAAATCCACTGTAGATGATTATGAAGAAGGGCAGAGAGGAACCATGCAGGTAAGAATGGCCAAATATATATATGTATATATATATATATATATGCTCACACACACACATGCAATGAGCTAAGTCAAATGGAAAAGAAACACAAGAATCAGTTCCTTAGGAAATCAAAAACAGAAAAAGCAGAAAGGCAGAGTTTTAGGGAAGCAATGAGTCATGGAGGGTCGGAGAGACATGCAAAACAGAGCACAGAAAACACACTCAAAAACCCACAGGGCAGGGGATGTAGATGAGTGAAGTGTTCCAGGCACAGAATGATCAGGGACACAATAAGGAATGGTAGAGACTGCAGCAAATCACATAAGAGGTGAATCATTGTGGGATATAGGAGTAAGAGTGCAAGGGCTTACTACAATCATTATTATTATCATTGGTATATTGCAATACTTATTTAATTGCTTTGTAACATTGATAAAATATTGTTTTTTAAAATCTAACTGCACAGGAAAGTGTAAAGAAAAACAATCTCATCCAAAAATAGCTAAAATTAGTATTAGATGAATTTCATCTCTGCATATGTAACATGGAAGGATGGATGAATGGAAAACTTAACTTGTAATAATCAGGATAAAACTGCATGTTCATGGTGTCATAGAATATGTCCGGGCTTAAAATCTTGCCTCTGCCACTTTCTAGTGAATAAACATATGACTTAACCACACTGTGTCTCAGTTTCCTCATTTGATAATGGAGATACTACTTAGTCACAGTATTTTTGTAGGGATTAAAGGAAGTAATCCATATACACCACTTAGAATAGAGTGTGGAACAGAATAAGTGCTCAATTAATGTTAGCTGCTATTATTATCTGATTTATTAGCCCATTGATGATATAGGGTCAATCCTAGAATTTTCTTTTTTTAATTACAATCTTTACCTCAACTTTTATTTTTGTTAAACCTACATCATCCATTTTATTTTTATTTTTTTCTTTTCTTTTTTTTAACTTTATTTTTTATTTTTTATTTCAGAGTGTTATGGAGGTACAAACACTTTGGTTACACAAATTGCCTTTGCACTGCCCAAGAAGCATGCCCATCCCCCACACAGTGCACACAGCATCTGTCAGGTGAGGATTTACCCATCCCCTCCTCCCTACTCCCTCCTACCTGATGCCCTATAAATGTTACTTCCCATATGTGCACATTAGTGCTGATCAATTAGTACCAATTTAATGGTGAGCACATGTGGTGTTTGTTTTTCTATTCTTGTGATGCTTCACTTAGAATAATGGGCTCCAGCTCTATCCAGGATAATACAATAGGTAGATATATATATATATATATATATGTATATATATATATCTCACATATATGCCACATTTTATTAATCCATTAATGTGTTGATGGGCAGTGGGTTGTTTCCACATCTTTCCAATTGTGAATTGTGCTGCTATAACATTTGAGTGGAGATGTCTTTTTTATAGAATGTCTTTTTTTCCATTGGGTAGATAACCAGTAGTGGGATTGCTGGATCACATGGTAGTTCTTTGAGGTATCTCCATACCACTTTCCATAGAGGTTGTACTAGTTTGCAGTCCTACCAGCAGTGTATGAGTTTTCCTATCTCTCCTCATCCATGTCAAACATTCTTGTTTGGGGACTTTTTGATAAATGCCATTGTCACTGGAGTTAAATGATATTTCATTTTGGTTTTGATTTGCATTTCCTTGATGATTAGAGATGTTGAACATTTTTTATATGTTTCTTAGCCATTCATCTCTCTTCTTTTGAAAAGTTTTGGTTCATGTCCTTTGTCCACTTTTAATGGGGTTGTTTGATTTTTTCTTGCTGATTTTCTTGAGTTCTATATAGATTCTACTTATCAGCCTTTTATTGGATGTAAAACATGCAAATATTTTCTCCCATTCTGTAGGTTGTCTATTAGCTCCAGTGATGATAGTTTCTTTGTCTGTGCAGAAGCTTTTTAATTTGATCAGTTTCCATTTATTTATTTTTGTTGTTGCTATGATTGCTTTTTGGGTCTTCTTCATAAATTATTTGCCTAGGCTGATGTCTATAAGAGTTTTTCCAACATTTTCTTCTAGAATTCCTATAGTTTCATGCCTTAGGTTTAAGTCTCTTATCAATTGTGAGTTGATTTTTGTGAGAGATGAGACAAGCAGATCCTGTTTCAGTCTTCTACATGTGGCCATCCAATTTTCCCAGCACTATTTATTGACTAGGGATTCTTTTCCCCAGTGTATGTTTTTGTCCACTTTGTCAAAGATCACATGACTATAGGAGGATGGTTTTATATCTGGGTTCTGTTCCATTGGTCTATGTCTCTGTTTTTGTACCAGTACCATGCTGTTACTGTTATTATAACCTTGTAGTATAGCTTGAAGTCTGGTAAATGGATGCCTCCCAATTTGTTCTTTTTGCTTAAGATTGCTTTGGCTATATGGGGTCTTCTCCGGTTCCATATGAAGCATAGAATTATTTTTTCTATGTATGCAAAAATTGATGTTGCCATTTTGATGGGATTGCATTAAATCTATAGATCATTTTGGATAGTATAGACATTTTAACAATGTTGAATGTGCTGATCTATGAGCATGGTATGGTTTTCCACCTGTTTACATCCTCTGCTATTTCCTTCTTCAGTGTTTTGTAGTTCTCCCTGTAAAGGTCTTTCACCTTCTTCGTTAAATATATTTCTAGGTGTTTTATTTTCTTTGTTGCTATTGTGACAGGTATTGAGTCTTTGATTTGGTTCTCGGTTTGACTGTTGTTGGCCTACACAAATGCTACTGATTTGTGTACATTGATTTTCTAACCTGAGACTTTGCTGAATTTGTTTATCAATTCCAATAGTCTCTTGGCAGAATCTTTGGGGTTTTCTAGTTATAAGATCATATCATCAGCAAAGAGTAATAGTTTGATCTCTTGTGCTCCCATTTGGATGCCCTTGATTTCCTTTTCTTATCTGATTGCTCTGACTAGGACTTCCAGCACTATGTTGAATAGAAGTGGTGATAGAGGGCAACCTTGTCTGGTTCCAGTTCTAAATGGGAATGCTTTCAGTTTTTCCCCATTCAGTATGATGTTGCCTATGAATTTGTTGTATATGGCTTTTATCATTTTGAGGTAAGTCCCATCTATACCTATTTTGTTAAGCATTCTTATCATAAAAGAGTGCTGAATTTTGTCAAATGTTTTTTCTGTGTCTATTAAGAGGATCATATGGTCTTTGTTTTTACTTCTATTTATGTGGCAGAATTTTCTTATTAATATTTCTGCTGTCTCCCTTTCCTTCTCATTCTGTTGTTTCATCATTTTTGAGCCATTTATTTATTTTTATTAGGCTTCTCTAAAGTGAGAAACAATCATGGGGAATTATTTTCAGTTCTCTGACAGAATGGATTCAATGATCCTTTCTTCCCCTTCCCTGCCCACTCCCTTCCTCCTCCTCTTCCTGGCACCCTTCCTCCTTGCCTTGCTGCTCCTTTTTACTTTGCTCTTTCTTAACTTCTCACCTCTGGTTTCTGCTTTCTATGATACAGCATGGATGGCTTCCCTTTCACATGTCTTCTGCACTATTCCTCTGTTCCATTGCTTTTCCTCACACCAATATTTTATTTATTTGTTTATTTGTTTTAATACAGATAGGGTCTCACTCTGTTGCCCAGGTTGGAACTCCTGGGCTCAAGTGATCCTCCCACCTCAGACTCCCAAGTAGCCGGGACTACAGATGCGAGCCATTGCACTTGGCTAATGTTTTTATTTTTGTAAAGATGGAGTCTCTGCAGGCTGGTCTTAAACTCCTAGCATCAAATGATAGCTCCCCACTCCCTCAGCCTCCCAAAGTGCTGGGATTACAGGTGTGAGCCACCAGTCCCAGCCTTAATGCTGAGCATTTAGTGTCCTGTGCACCATTTTATATCCTGATGAGGGGCACTGATGAAAAAAGGGGGACAGCTGAGCTGTGCATTCTGGCTGGGGCATTTGCTCTCTGCTCTCCTTTCCTAGACTGTGGGAAATGAACTGAAGTACTTGGGTTCACTCTACTCAGTGGGGGATGGGGGTATGTGACCCCATTGCTATAGAAATGCTCCTTTGCTTCAGATCATTTCCCCATTGTGGAGCCTGAGGGACTTCACCACCATCTGTCTCTGCCCCTATTTTTCACTCCCTAGTTTTTTCCAAGTCCTTCCTATAGTCATTTCTCTTTATGCCTCCCCAGCAGACAGAAATGAGAAAAAGATACAATAAGTAGTCCTTTGCTCCACTCCATAGTTGCAGCTATTCATAAAAATCTCAAGTCATTGTCAGCTCACCAGTCTGATTTTGGATGGCTGTAAGGGCAGGGGTATGTAGGTACTGCATAGTGTCAGAATCTTCTTTTTCTAAGCTTGTCCTGTACTTTTTAAATTCAATGGCACTTGGTTATTATCTTTTCTTTGTTCAGTTACTTTTTTATTCTCTCTTACTTCTGGTACAGTTTTGTTAGGTATTGAAAAAGGGAGAGTCTGTAGTCTGGTTTCATTCTTCCATCTTTGCCTGGTGCTGTCTACTCATGGTATTTTGGTTAACATGCTAACACTTAGCAGAATTAGTTCCTACTAGGAAGCTATGACACAGAGTTTGTGTCTTATCCAAATTGTGCATGCTAGCAACTGAAGGAGTGAATGAATGATTTAAAAAACAAAAGTCTTCTATTTTAACTCTTTGTATGCATGACACTTGAGCCCAAACCAAATATCCAGGTAGGTCTACAATAACATTAACTTAGATAATCTTGGAGGTAAAATAATCAACATAGGTTAGATAGCCATAAAGCCAGAGAATCTCAGCTCATTTAGCACTGTTCTACTAAGATTCTAAAATATACCTTAATTGGTCAAGGTGACCTTCACTTACTTTTCTAACAAACAGTGCCATTTTCTGCAAAGAGCAGTTATTCAGGAAAAAAGAAAATTAGCTTTACTTGTCAGAAATCAAATGCCAATACAGGTAATAGGGAATAGTTAACAAAGAATGGAACATCCTCTCAAAGTATATATAGAACTATTAAGGTTATATTTGCAGTATAATAATATGATGTCAACTTTGTAAAGTTATGTTTATACATTTATTTATTTATTTATGGTATGGAAAAATACAGCAAAATGTTTTAATATCTTTAGATTATGGGATTATGAAGGACTGTTTTCTAAATTTTCTACATTTTTCAAAATTTCTGGATTATTTTACTTATACAGTCAGTAAACAGAATCCATAAAAAATTATTTAAAGAAAAATTAATTTGGTCCAGTACAATAGCATTTTCAAATGTAAACTGAGACAGAAAGATATAATTTAAAAAGAACAACCCTCTCATACCCCAAGGTTGAATCTTATTTATTTTTCTTCTGACACAAAAATTTAGATATTTATTTCTTACTAACACAGGCATTATAATCCACCAAATATGAATAAGAAAAACATTTTGTGTAACAAAGTCAATTCTGTGAAATCGTCTGATGATGCCTTTGGTGAGAACTAACAGATCTGCCAATATAACCTCCTCTCCATTTGTCATTCAGCTAACTATTTGTTCTTTCAGAGAACTGTTTCTGCCCCAAGGGCCAATTTCATTTAAAAAAAAAAAAAAAGAGAGAGAGAGAAAGACGAAAATATGCAGATGAATTTGATGATTTTTCTGCTGTTTTCTACCTCTTAAAAATCATGCCAAGCAATGCCCATCTTCTACCTTTTAGGGGTAGATGCAGATTGCCCCACAAAAGTGAAAATCTTGGTCTCTGGTCTTGAAGAAAGCTTCTGCTTGTCCAAAGAAAGGCATGAAATCAGGAGTTGACAGAGATTCTCATTCAGGAAAGAATTGTCACCATTTTTGCTGTGCTCCGGCCAGAACAACATATGGCAGCCCAGCTGACAAATATAATCTTTTCCTTTTTTCCCATTTCACATGCACATTTCATTTGTGGAATATTAAAACTTCCCACAAAGTGCCTGTTAACCCCTTGGCACCATAACATCCCTCGTCTGGGATGTGCTATTTACCAGAGTCCTCACATCCAGCTGTGAAAGGGTTAAGGCCCACGGGGGGAGAGAACCAATGGTCAGAGGCCATCTGATTCCTCCCTGCCTCCATTAGGAAGGGCCAACTCGCAGCATACTCGGGCAGAATGTCTTTATGTTATAGCATCCTGGCTTCAGTATAAACCGCCTTGTTACCCTGCATCCCACAGTCTTTCATTTTCCCAATCAGAGGTGTTTTCAGAAGCATACATTCTGTTGTCCACGGAGACCCCAAGTCCAGCCCTCTCTCCATTCCAAAAGCACATTTCTGGCCCCGTCCTGAAGGAAGAAAACCCGCACATGTGTTGTAAATACAAAAAGCAACTTTGTTAAGTTCTCAACATCCCTTTCTAGAAAGAAGCACTGGGTTCAGTTTAGAAATCTTTGTTGACAGAGGCAGGGTAGAAGGCCCACTCACATCCTGCTATGTCACGCTGCAAAACCCCACTGTAAACCCAGGCAGCCAAGCACACTTCTAACCAGTTGTTCTCTGCCCTCTTTTCATTCACTCCTTTATATTTGGTTTTTCATTTAGGAAAATTTCAGGGGATAAAAGAAGGCACTCAACATATATTTATTGAATCAATTTCAAATATACAAAAAATGCAGAAAATATTTGTAATATATGACACATACCCATGGGTTCACCATTGAGATTAAGCAGCTGTTACCATCTTGCCATATTTGCATCAAATGACTCTCTCTTTTTTAAAAAATAAGGCATAAAAAGTTTCAAGACCATCTGACCAAATGCCACATCCATCCCAGGTTAAGCACTATTCTGAAGTTGGTGTGTATCACTGCCTTGCAAGTGTCCATAATACACACACATACTCATAAAAATACATAAATGGATTGTCTCTTTACAATTTTTCATAAGTAGTATCATGCTATGTGTAACATATTTTTTGCACTTAACATTATGTTTGTTTTTGCAATTTATTCATGTTGATACCTACAGATCTAGGTCACAAATTTTAATTGCTGTATACTTTCTCATCACTTCAATAAACAAAACTTTACACAGTCCCCTAATAAGGGACAGTTGGGTTATTCCATGTTTTTGCTATTGCAAACAATCCTGCTTTGAACAGCCTCAATCATGTGTCCTTCTGTACCTGTGCTGGCTATTCTGTAGGTTGGATAACAGGAACCAAAACTGCTGAGTCCTAAACTCTGAGTATCTTCAGTTTTACTAGATTGACAATTTTGCGATACCAAATTCTTGTTTTCACTGTCAATTATAAAGTTTCTGTTTCCTAGAAACAGAAACATTTGATTTGATGCAATCAAACATTAATTTTTGCCAAATTGATAAGGAGGTGGTAGTTTATTGTTGGTTTAGTTCTCAGCTCCCTAATTATTAGTAGGATAGAGCAGCTCTTCTTATGCTTATTAGACATTTGTTTTATCTTCTTTATAGATTGCCTTTGCCCATTTTTCTTTTGGATTGCTTGCTTTTTCCTTTTTGATTTGTAGAAGTTCTTTAGAAATGCAAGTATTATAATCATCTTCTTCAAATCAGTCAATAGCTTATCTTTTTACTTAGTTTTGGTATCACTTTTCTATGTGTAGTTTTTGTCATTAATGTTATTTAATATAGTTAAATTTATCCATGTTTTATGGTTTGTACTTTTCATGTCTTATTTAGGAAGATTCTCCCCATACCTCAATGCTAAAAAAACATACACTCCTATATTTTCTTATGCAGTCAGTTCTGCTGTAGTGCTTGTTTGGAAAATGTAATTTGTTCTAAGGCTATTGATATAATAAGAAAAAATATGAGCATAACACAAATTGCCAATTTGTTTCTGTGTTATTTTGTCAGGGAGAAACACGCGGTGAATGCAGAGAACTGCACACAACTTAACCAAGCCCTGCAGGAATACACAAAACACACACAAGCATGCCTCCATTACCTATTAGTTACCTCAGTTCCCAGGTGTGTCATGGGCCACACCCATCCACACCTGGTGTTACAACCTTCCATCAGATTCAGATAACCCTGCTTCATAGTAACTCACCAGCTGAAACCCTCTGTCCCCTGACCCATGTCTGTCTTGTGTTTTCAGTTATTTTTCCCTATCTTTCTTTTTTTATGTGTCACTGGTGAAGTTTTGAGTGTTGAGAAGTTTTGAGTGTTTGAGTGCTATCACCCAACCCATGTCTCCCCTAAGCCCTGTGCTTTCTACTGTGAGGTTTTACATGGTGGAGTGATTTTTAGGAACATGTATGTTGCGGTATAGCAAGCAGATCATATGAAGCGTGTAGTCTTGCACTTTACATTTAGATCTTTAATTCATCTGCAATTTATTTTTATGAATATTGTATGATTGAGGTAATTTCCTTTCCAGGAACAAAAAAAGCTACTTAACCTTCATTTGAATTATTACATGTTACTTTAACTTTTCTTACCTCATTTCACTAGCTAGGACCTGTAGTAGAAAGAAATGATACCATTCACAGATAAATGGTATCACTTACTTGCTTGTGAATTTGAATGTTTCTGAAGTTTCATAATTTAAAATGTTGTTTGCTGTAGCTTTTTGGTAGATATATTTTCTAAGGATAAGGAAACTCTCTTGTTCATAGTTTTCTAAACAAGATTATCATGAATCATTATTGAATTTTATCAGATACTTTTTCTATAACTATTGAGAGGATCATATGGTTCTCTTCTTTAATCTGTTAATATGGCAATTTATAATAATAGATTTGTTTAATGTTAAATTATCCTTGTTTTCTTGGGATAAATCCAAATTGACTGTGAAATAAATATATGTGATATATGTGTGTGTGATATTATATATAGTATATTTTCCTATAGTTTTATTTCAGTATACGTTACATAAAGTAAAATTCACTCATTTTAACTGTATACCTTGATGAGTTTGGGAAGCTGTATATAGTCATGTGACCACTACCATAATCAAAAAAATTCATAGCCCCCGAAATTTTTGTCTTCCAGCAGTTTTACTACAAGATGTCTAGCTGTAATTTTCTTGGAGTTTATCATACATAGAATTCATTGAGCTTCTGGGAACTGTAAATTAAGCTGAGAGCTTCACTGAATTGGGGAATTTTCAGCCTTTATTTCATCAAATAATTTTTATTTCTTCTTTTTCAGACTTCAATAACTTTTATGTTGGAATTATTAATATTGTCTCACAAATCTCTGACACTGTTCATTTTTTCTTTAATTTTTTTCTTTTTTTTATTACTCAGTTTCTATTAAACTATCTTAACATTCACTTACTTTTCTGTGATATCTTAAATATGTTTTTTAGTTCATCTAGTGACGTTTTCATGTCAGTTATAGTTTTTCAGTTTTCATTTTGTTGGGATTCCTTATTGGTTCCCTCATTTTTATCATATTTTGCTTTAATTCTTTGAACATATGTTAATCTACTTCTTTAAATATATTTATATATCTGCTTTGGCTTTTTGTTTGCTAAATCCAACATCTGGCCACTCAGAGTAAGTTTCTATTGATTGTATTTTTTCCCTTGAGTAAAGGTCACAATTTCTTGTTTCTTTGGATGAAACTACTAAATTTAGTCAGAACTCGAAATTGCAAATAATGCATTGGAGAGATAATGGCTTCTGATTTGTTCTTCTGACAATTAGCAATTCACTTCCTAGATTCAAACAGAAGAATCTGTTCCTCCCATAGTATGCAGACACGAGGTGTCTACTCAGATTTTTTTCTTCCAGCTTCTTATTTTTAACCAGGACCCTTAGTGATCTCCCCTACTCCTGAGTAACAGCCTGAGCTCTGTGTTGGTTAGGGAATCTTATTTGTCAAAGTCTTAGCAAATTCCTACCCTCATCAGCAGCAGTCTTGCCTTTCAAGGATAGACCTCCATGTTTGCTCTCTTTTTTCTCTGGGATCTTGAGAAATCTCCCACTTACATGCATATATTAGCAGTCGACTAGAGATTTGGACAAAGTTTTCCTCTAGGTTTTGGAGCTCAGCTTTATTAAAATAATTTTATTTTATCCTTAATCTTGATTTAGGTATGTGTTGAATTTTAAGTTGACAGATTTTTTTCCCTAGTATTTCGAAGATGATATTCCATTGTTGTCTGTATTCTGCTGTTACTAATTAGAAATCTAATGTCAGTTTAACTTTTCTTCCTTTTCAGTATATCTGTCTATTCCCTCTGGTTACTTTTATAATCTTCTCTTTGCCTTTGGGGTTCTACAGATTCAATATTATATATTTATGTGGATACCCTTTTATTTATCTTTTTTGGAATATGTTGTGTTTCTTGAATTGTTGGGTTCATGGCTATATATCCAATGGCTGGAAAATTCTCAGCCATTGTCTTTTTTTAATATTGCCTCTTTCCTTTCAATCTCATTTCCTGGAACTCCTATTAAATGCATATTGATCTTTATAATTCTATTCACCACATTTATTTTCATATTTGTTTCTATTTATATCTTGAGACCACATTTTGGGGAGCTAAAATTTTATTTGCTTTCTATTTCAGATATGTCTTTTAGTTTGCTAATTCCTTCTTCAATTTTGTTTAGCTATTCTAATAACTTACCAATGAATTAACTGCTTATTTTTGTTATATGGTGATTTGAATCATGCCAACCTCCCCCAAAAGACTACAGGCTCTATAAGAGTAGAAATAGAATCTGACAATTATGTCTCCATTATGCATCATAAAGCCACTCAATTATAAACACAAATCAACTGATTGTCAACAGTTGAGTTTTTAATTTAACCAACTAATTTTTACTTCTTCTTTTCTCTTTATTTCTAGCAGTATTTTTTCTTTGCCTTCTTAAGTTTTTGACTCCTTCTTTTATATCTTAATTATCATGAATATACAGTTTCCATTAGATTGTTCAACTGTCTAAGGCTCTAATCTTCCTGTGTATGTGTGAGTGTGTGGGCATGTGTGTTGGCAGACTCTTGTTTATGATGGATTGTTTTCTTTTGTTTTATAATTTTGGATTATGAGCTCATCTCCACTGAGGCTTTATCCACAGAAATTCTGTGTGATGTGGGTTAAGGAAGGATCCCTCTAGAGTTTAATATTCACTGCATTCTGGTACCGAATTTCATGTTGATTTCTTGGCTTAAGAGTTCTTAAATAATGCCAATAGTATAATTGTGAATCCCAAACCTTCACAAAGTTTAGTCTTGGAACTTTAAACTCTTATGGATAAATTATTATTATTTCAAACAAAGCCCAAGCACACCAAATCTTTTTTTCACTTTCACCAGTGATACAGTCTGAGTGTTACACAGATACCTTAGTTCCAACTTCCCATTTCATGTAGTCTTAAGGTCTCATCTACTGTTTCTGCACTGTTGTTAAAAACTGAAGCCGTTAGGTGACTAAGATGGACAAATCCTTCCAAGATAGTCACATCATCTGCTCACATACTTACTACTTTATTTTAATTTTCATATGAATTTCCAGCACTTGTAAATTTTCATTGTATTTACTGAAAGCTCAGCCATGTATATAAATAAATGTTGTACTTTATACAGCATACAATAAACATTTTTAGCAGGTGAATTTTCTGGTGATTTTAGTCTATTGTCTTATTAGAACCAGAATTCTCATTCACTCATCAACTCATTCCAGTTTGGTTTGTATCCATATTACGCCACTGAAACTATTTTTGTTGAGGGCCACTAATGACATTCATGTTTCCAACTCCAATGGACAGATTTTTTTTGCCCCCTTACATTGTTTTTTTATTACTTAACAAACTTAACTACTCCCTAATTTTAAGCATTCTTTTTTCTTGGCTCCTATGACAACAAACTCTTCTGTTTTTGTAATTGCTGTTAGCTGTTCTCTTCTGCTTCTGTGACATCCTCTTCCTCTGACTCAGTCCTCTTCTCTTATCTTTATGTATTTTATCCCTAGGTGCTTTCATCCATCCCCATGGCTTTAAACAAGGGTGTTAATGCCAGCGACGCCAAAATATTAACCTCTAGCTCAAACCTCTCCTTTGAACTCCATACTCATATGTCTAAAGTTTTTCTTTAGGAGTATACTTAGATTTCTCACAAGCATCTCAAAACTGTTTGTAATTGAAATCTTGATCTTCACACCAAACAAAGTAATTCCTCTCTTAGTCTTTTTCATTTTAGTAAATGCTCCTTCCCTCCAACTTAGCAAAGAGATATAGAGAATCATCCTCGATTTCTAATTCTCTCTCACCATCTTTTCACAACAAATAAACATCAACTCCTGGAAATTCTTAAATCTGTACTTCACTTTTTCTCCAATACTGCCACTCTGATCCAAACAACCATCTCTTCTCTCAACTCTTGTAATAGCCTTCTATCTTGTCTTCTGCATCTACTCTTTCTCCTTTTAATTTATTCTCTACTCAACAAGTAGAGCACTTATTAAAAATATAAGTTAAATTATGTTACTCCTCTGGTTAAAACCCTTTGGTGGCTTCCCACTGCATTTCAGATAACATGCAAATGTCTTCCGTGGCACCTACACTGTGCAGTCTGTCCCCTTCTGTCCTCCTAAGTGTGTTTGGGCATTGTGTTCCCATGCCCAAAATGTTTTTATTTCTCCTCTACTCACAACTAGCTCCTTTTCATCTTTTAGGTGTCAACCAAAATGTCACCTCTTCCACAGTTGAAATGTGATGTCCAAGGAGAGGTCTTCTCTGTCACTGTATCTAAAAGAGGGCTTTCTTCATTATTATCTATTATTGTACCCTGTTCTTTTCCTTTATAATAATTTCCACACTATTTAATTATACATACTTTTCCTTGTTTTCTCATTCATTTTTTGTTTTTGAACCTAATTCGTACTGCCATGAATAAAGAGACCATATTCTTTTATTCACCCAATAACTATCACAGTGATTGACAGTTAATTGTCCTCAAGATGTGGAATAATGAAGTCACTTACTTAAAAAAAAGAAAGAAAGAAAGAAAGAAAGAAAAAACAGCATTTGTAGTGGTGGTGTTCAAAACCAGAGAACAAAAAAGCTCCCTGAGATCATGAGTTGTCAATGTTTGTTTATAGTTGTTTGATGAATGAAGATAAACAGTATTTTTTTCTGAGTGTCTGTAATATGGCAGTTTATTTCATGTATATTGTTTATTTCACATATATTAATCCTCACAAAGTAGTTTGCGGTATATGTTATTGTACTTAATTCATAGATATTAGTAACTTGAGCAAGAACCATAAAGATGAAAAAGGGAAGATTCAGATGTGAAACAAGTTCTCTTGGGTCTCCAAGTCCAAGTACAAAACTCTGCCCACAAGGCAATGCTCCCTTATGAAAAGAAAAATGTTTAAATTGGAAGAAGGTCTTCTTGTTATTTAGAAATTAAAAAAACAGGACGCATTTTTCTCATTGTCACCTTCTTGGACAGCCACAGTTTCTAATGAAGTTAGCATGACATGCTGGCCTGTGCCTAGACATGAGGCGCAGTATTGAAGCATACTTGTGTAAAACATTTCCTAATAGCTCAGTATTTCCTGGCTAAGCCTCCTATTCATTATTACCTTGCATGTATTTTCTAAGTTCTCAAAGTTGTTCATTTTATAGATGGCTATTAATAGATTCTTGAAATAACAAAAGAATTTACAATAATTTTGACAAAGGAGCTCAGAGAATTTTGATATTGTGTAAAGCAAGCCCTTCGAGGTACAGCCTAGAATGGTAAAACAAGAATGCATATTATGTCTTCTTCAAGCCCAACCATATTCCATGATAGAAAACTAACACAAAGAACAAAAATTGAGTTTAAAACTGTCTCTTATTTTTAGCAACTGGGAAGCTGAATTATTTGAACATATTTGACCTTTATTGTTCACTGCTTTCTTGAATAGGAGGAAAAAAAGAAAAGAAAAACTTCATTCAAAACCATTGGTTACAATGATTACAAATCTGTTCAAACATCTTGATAGCCAAATCACTATTCTCCCTTCAGTAAATTTATCCTCAGCATTATGGATAAACAAAATCATATGTGTTGGCCCTTTTTGGCCATGAAATGTTTTGGAGCCGTTGGAATTTTATGGTGCTCTGGACCTGTTACACATGGGAAAGCTGTGAAGAAGCCAGTCTTGCATTGCCCTCAACACACACCTCTCCCCACTCAGGGAAACTGGAGGTTCACAGACTCAGGGTCACCGTACGTCTCTGTCTGTCTCCAATAGTCTTGGCTTAGACCTATAATCCCAGCATAATTATTAAATAGTATCCCTTTTCAGATTCAAAATTATTCCAGTTCAGACAGCAATCTTTATGGAAACCTACACATACCATCTTAGACACTAATAATGTTCTAACACAGCACCTGGTGAGAAAAACTTAACAATTTCTGGGAAAGAAGCTATCAATCAATTTTAGGCCTTCATGGAAGCATAAAGTCACCTTGGAGTTGACCTTTTTTTATCTTATCTGTATAGATGAATGGCCTCTCATTGTTGACTATGTAAGGTGTAAAGCCACCCATATTCCTAGGACTCATAATAGCTTGTCAAAGTGTATGCCTCACACTCCTTAGTAGACAAACTGACTACCAAGACTACCAAGGTCAAAGGGCCTTCTAGGGGGAAAGAGATTAAAATTCTGGCCTCTTCCTTTTTTCACATTCAATTGCATTAAAATGTTTCTACCTGAGGTTTGCTGGCAAGAAAGAAAACTAAGGGCCCCAAAGAGGAATATCCCATAAAAGGCCAAGGAGTCTAGACTGGGAACCTAGAACCAAAGCTGAGGCCTAGAAGTTCGTGAGTGGGAAGGTAGCTGCCAAATAGTAGTGTATTAGTCCATCTTGTGCTGTTTTAAAGGAACACCTGAGTCTGGGAAATTTATAAAGAAAATAAGTTTATTCAGCTCATGGTTCTGCATGGAGTAAGAGAGGGAGGTGGTGTCAGGTTCTTTTAAACAACCAGCTCTCGCATGAGCTAATAAAGTGAGAACCCACTCATTACCGTGCGGAGGGCACCAAGCCATTCCTGAGGGATCCACCTTATGACCAAAAGACCTCCCACCAGGCCCCACAGTCAACACTGGAAATCAAATTTCAACACGAGATTTGGAGGGCCCAAACATTCAAACCATATCAAGTAGCACAATGTTTGTACCTCAGGAATGGTGACAGAGTTTGCAAAACATAAAGTGAGGATTTTAACTCTGAAAACCTGGAAGGGCATTGGATGAGGATAGACTAAACTAGACAGCATCGGCTTTCAGCAGCCTAAAATCAAGAGTCATCTAGAACTGGGACCTATTGGTAGACTGATAACGATTATTTGCAGTTCTCTGCTTGCCTAGTACAATCATGCATTAGTTAACGATGGTGATACATTCCGAGAAAGATATTGTCAGGTGATTTTGTCATTGTGCAAACATCATAGAGTGCACTTACACACACCTAGATGGTACAGCCTACTGCATACCTAGGCTACATGTTATAGCTTATTTTTCCTAGGCTACAACCTTGTCTGGCATGTTACTATACTGAGTACTGTAAGACAATTGTAACACAATGTAAAGTATTTGTTGATCTAAACATACCTAAACACAGAAAAGGTGCAGTAAAAATACAGTGTTATAATCTTATGGGAACACCATCTTATATGTGGACCATCATCGACCAAAATTTTGTTACGCAGTGCATGACTGTATTTGGAAGCACAAGTCACCTCTTGAGACTGATTAAATACCTAAGGCTACGGGATAACTCAGAGTAAAAAAAAATCGCAAGAGGCAGAAAATGGACTTCCTGCTAATATAAGCAGATGAGGGGGATTTCATGATTAGTTGGGAAAATAAAAGGGATATGACTGTAGTTTTCCCCAGAAAAAAAACATACAACTCCAGATTCTCATTATTCACATGTAAGACAGGGCACTTTCAAGTGTTTAACAATAATGAACTAGTTATGAGTAGAGGAAGCCTCTGTACATGGTATCTGAAGCAGAAATGCCATTGCTCTAATCGGCCTCCTGAACAGCCAGCTCTCCCCCACTGACGTCCCATGGACAGTCTGACTTGGAGGGAGCCAGATGGAGAGAGAAAGCCAGTTATAGAGACATTTTCAACTCTGACAAAAAATCTGCTTCATGGAAGAAGATAAGCAGGGAAGGGCTAATTAGTAAGTGTAACATTGACTCCTTAATTAAAATCTCCCTTTAGATACAATCTATTCCATGGAATGACATTTAATAACATTGAGTTATAGTTATGAGTGAGTTTGCCCAAATGTTTTCATCTTTGATTAAGATAAGCATTGTCCAGAAAGAAACAACCTTCCCAAGTTAAGTCATCTACAAATGGCGCTTTAGCAAATCTTTTTATCCTGGAGCTCAGATCTCCTGTGAGTACTGCCTACCAGAGGGTAACCTGAGTACACACTACTCAAAAAGCTACCAAGTGAGACCAGTTATCCAATACTATTGCTATGCACTTCAACAATAGGAATATACTTATAGACATACATTCACATGTATGCATACATATATAGCAATAAAAGATATCCCTCCTTTTAGAGAGCTGCAAGAAAATGAGAAACAGTAAGTCCAGATTATACCTTGGCATGTAATAAGATAAGATTTATGATAACACTACTACTTCCCTATGATATTCTCTGAAACCATTATGACCCAGCTGCCCTTGCATCTCCTGAAGACACTTCATTGAGTTTGGGCAAAAGATCAAAAGAGAGAAAGAAGTAGGAACAAAGCTTTGGATAAAAAAGATGTTCTGTTTCAGGAATCAGTCACTTTTGACAGATAATATTAATGCCCAGATCTTTGTTTCTACACCTCAATTCCACTTCTCTTCCACTGTTATTTCTGGTGGGCCACTTGCTTGAGGAAGCAGAGATCTGGGACAACAGGGACAGCTGCTGTTTCCCATCTGCAGTGTGGGATCCAGTAGTATTCCATCAGAAACATCAGACTGTGTCTGACTGTCTCACACATTCAAGACTAGTCAGGTTTTGCTCATTTGGGCTAAACAATGGCATCGAGGATGATTTTCTTTTGAGAGGATTATAGTTAGTTGTGAATGTATCTAGTTAATGAGATATGTAGGATCAGGAACTATGTTTGATTAATTATTGTTTTCCAAAATAAACATCAGTGGAACCGAAACTGGACTATTACCATGATCTTCTAATGAGTCTTCAGTTGCAAGTGATAGAAAACCTAACCTGGCAAGTTTGCATTCGTAAAACTGATAAGTCCAATAATAGAACTAACTTCAGGCATGGCTGAATTCAGGAGTTCAAAGACTGTCATCAGAACTTGATCTCTTGACTTAGTTCCATTTTCCTCTGTGTGTTGGGCATTATTCTTAGGCAAGTTCTATCCTTTTGACCACAGGATGACTTCTGTACCTGTAGTTTCCTGCCCTCCCAGATTCAAGTACAGCAAAACAGAAGAAGCCTATTTTCTCGTGTCCCAGGAAAATCCCTGAGATTATTCTAATTGGATAGAATGAGGACTATGGCTCATCCCTGAATTGTAGCCAGAGATAAGCATGTCCACCATTGGAGCCAGGGCAATGCCCCACCCAGAGGTGTCCAATTATCTGCCAGCAACTTAGCACCATTTCCCGCTTCCATGCATTCCCCAAAACGGTAGGTTTGGAAGCCTGAGAGCTACACTGCCTGGAAGGTTCCAGTTTAGAGTCTGCCAGTGAGAGAACTAGCCAGAGATTTGGAAGTCACAGGAAACGCTGGAGTGATTGTCGCACCTGTTGCACGCAGGTGTGTGGGCTTCGGCAGAGGGTGGACATAAGATTTTGATGGCAGTTCCAGGTACCCTCCTGTAAATTGTTAAACTTTGGGGCTGCAAGTAGCTGAGGTCATTGCCGGACATTCTGTGATTGCAGCACTTCTTGATTTCCTGTCCACTAGGGACAGTTTGCCTGACACTCACTCCCGCTAGCCTTCCAACGGTTTCATAATCCTCTAATTCCTGCATTAAATCCTTCCTCCTTGAAGTTGCTGAAGAGGTTTTTGGTTTCTGCATGAAACTTACTGATACATCAGAGCACATGAGCTGAGAGAGGAGGGTTGGTGCATCTACACACCAAAATCTCACCATAGAGAGAGAGGAATGAACAGTGCAGAGGATAAATGTTCACTCCACCCTAACTTCAATAGCATCATCCTAATCTGTCCTATACATCACGGGAATTGATCTGCCAAAACACCCCAACTGCATGGATTCAAAAACTGCAGTGGTTTCCATTTGTTTACCAAACCAAGAAAAAGAAGCTCAGCCTGTCCTTCCTGGACCTCATAATTAGGTCATGCTTATCTTTCCAGCTCTATCTTTGGTCATCCCTCTGCATGCCCTGCAAAACATAAGAGACTGGATTTTTTCTTGGAACATATCCTAAGCTTTCCTGCCTTCCTATCTTCCCTCGTGACAGTCCTCCTACCTAACCTTGCCAGCTTAAGACTTTCACAAACCTCTTTGCACATATCCTATTTCCCTGTGTCCCTCAAACCTCATGCCATGCTGTCAAACCCTCCCTCTCCTACCCCTCACCAGCACTTGCCAGGTGTCAGACACGGTGCTAGCTCTTTACTCATAGTATCTCAGTCATTTCTCACAAAACTCTTGGTGGTAGGAGCTGTCACTAGCTCCAACCTATACACACGAGGAACTTGAGGCTGGGACAGGTTATCTGCCCACTGCAACAACCCACAGAGAGTGGCAAGGCTATCACTCACATCCAGCTCTATAATTTCTAGTAAAAAAAAAATTTCAATCCTTCATCAAGTCTCTTGTGGGACTTACATTCAATCTAGAATACAAAAAGAAAAAATTGGTCAGTAAGTTTGCACAGGTCTTTTCCCCTAGGCGACGTATAAAAGGCCTTCAGGCTGCAGGGTCCTGTCACCTACGTTCATGCCCCTTCCTGTGGCTCAGGAATTTCCTCATTCATGGTTTTTAGGACTGCCCTGCAACTCCAAGACATTTATTTTCTTCCACCTGGTCTCTTCTCCCCTCCCCTCTCGTCTCCATCATTCTGAGATTGGATAATGCTTCCTTCAAATAAAGAATTGCACGTAAAATTTATGGAAAAGCAGTTTGTTACTAATGTTTGACAGACAGTATATCGGAGCTAAACACTGCCAGATAAATTCACTGTTTTGATACTTGAACAATGACTTCTATTTAATATAATCATGTCAGGTGTTGGCAGAGGCATCTTTAGATTTAAATATCCAAAATAAAATTTAAGAACAATGGGTCATCGCTACATTATTAAGGCTGTCATTATCATTGTTGTGTTACCTAATTAGGGTAGGCGTGCCTCAGGGACATTGCAGATTCAGTGCCAGACCACTGGAATAAAGCAATAAACAAATATCACAATAAAATGAGTCACACAAAATTGTCAGTTTCACAGTGCATATAAAAGTTATGTTTCCACTCTAGTCTATTAAGTGTGCAAAAGCATTTTGTCTAAAAAAATGTACATACCTTAATTAGAAAATATTTTATTGCTAAAAAATGCTAACGATCATTTGAGCTTTCAGTGAGTTGTAATCTTTTTGCCTGTGGTGGGTCTTCCCTTGATGTTGACGGCTGCTGACTGATCAGGGTGGTGGTTGCTGAAGGTTGGGGTGGCTGTGATAATTTCTTAAAATAAGACAACTATAAAATTTCTCACATTGATTGACTCTCCCTTTCATGAAAGATTTCTCTGTAGCATGTGATGGTGTTTGATAGCATTTTACTCACAACAGAACTTCTTTCAAACTTGAAGTTTGTCCTTCAAATCCTGACACTGCCTTTATCAACTAAGTTTATGGAATATTCTAAATCCTTTGTTGTTATTTCAACAATTTTCACAGTACTCTCACCAAGAGTAGATTCCATCTCAAGAAAACTCTTTCTTTGTTCATGCATAAGAAACAATTCTCCATCCATTGAAGTCTGATCCTGAAATTGCAGCAAGTCAGTCTCACAATCAGGCTCCACTTCTGATTCTGGTTCCCGTGCTGTTTCTACAACATAAGCAGTGACCTCCTCCACTGAAATCCTGAACCCCTCAAAGTCATCCATGAGAGTTGCAATCAGTTTCTTCCAAACTCCTGTTAGTGGGGATATTTTTACCTTCTCCCATGAATCACAAATGTTCTTAATGCCATCTAGAATGATTAATCCTTTCTGGTAGGTTTTCAATTTACTTTGCCCAAATATGTCTCAAGCATCACCATCTATGGCAGCTATAGTGACAAAATGTATTTTTTGAATAATAAGACTTGAAAGTCGACATTACTCCTTGATCTGTGAGAGGTAGAATGAATGTTTGTTAGCAGGCACAAAAACAACATTAATCTCATTGTACATCTACATCAGAGCTCCTGAGTGACATTGTCAATGAACAGTAATAGTCTGAAAAAAATCTTTCTTTCTGAGCAGTAGGTCTCAACAACAGACTTAAAATATTCAGAAAGCCATACTTTAAACAGATGTGCTGACATCCCAGCTTTGTTGTTCCATTGATAGAGCACATGCAAAGTAGATTAAGTATAATTCTTAACAGCCCTAGGATTTACAGAATGGTAAGTGAGCATTGGCTTCAACTTAACGTCATCAGCATTAGCCCCTAACAAGAGAGTCAGCTTGTTCTTTTAAGTTTTGAAACCAGGCATTGACTTCTCCTCTCTATCTATGAAAGTCCTACATGGCATCTTCTTCCAATAGAAAGCTGTTTCATCTACATTTAAAATCTGCTATTTAATGTAACTGCCTTCATCAATGATCTTAGCTATAACTTCTGTATAACTTGCTGTAGCTACTCCATCAGCACCTGCTGCTTAATCTTATACTTTTATGTTATGGAGACAGCTTCTTTCCTTCAACCTCATGAACCAACCTCTGCTAGCTTCCAACTTTTCTTCTGCAGCTTCCTCACCTCTCTCAACCTTCACAGAATTGAAGAGAGTTAGGGCCTTGCTCTGGGTTAAGCTTTGGCTTAAAGGAATGTTGTGACTGCTTTGATCTTCTCTCCAGACCACTCAAACTTTCAACATATCAGCAATAAGGCTGTTTTGCTTTCTTATTATTCATGTGTTCACTGGAGTAACACTTTAGATTTTCTTCAAGAACTTTTCCTTTGCATTCACAACTTAGCTGACTGTTTGATGCAAGAGATCTAGCTTTCAGCCTATCTCAGCTTTCCACATGCCTTCCTCATTAAGCTTAATCATTTCTAGCAGTTGATTTAAAGTGAGAGATGTGCAACTCTTCCTTTCACTTAAACAATTAGAAGCTACTGTAGGGTTATTAATTGGCCTAATTTCAATATTACTGTGTCTCAAGGAATAGGAAGGACAAAGGAAAGGGAGAGAGATGGGGGGATGGCTGGTCAGTGGAGCAGTCAGAACACACACATTTATGAATTAAGCTTGCTGTCCTGTGCAGTCATGGTTCTTGGTGCTCCAAGACAATTAAAATAGTAACATCAAAGATCACTAATCACAGATCAACATGACAGATATAATAATGATGAAAAAGTTTGAAATACCGTGAGAATTACCAAAATATGACACAGCAACACAAAGTGAGTACATGCTGTTGGAAAATGACACCAATAGCTTGACACAGGGTTGCCACAAATCTTCAATTTGTAAAAAATGCCATGTCTACAAAGTGTAATAAATCAAAGCACAATAAAAATGTGCTATGCCTGTATTGTTGTTGTTACTGTGACCTCATGGCTTTAAAATGAATGACATCATTAAATAAAGCTAATATAATACAGTGTTATTCCTAGACAGTTAAGTCTCAGTGGGCCCCAACCCATTTGGAACCAGGGACCAGTTTCATGGAAGACAATTTTTCCACAGATGGTGGGGCAGTGAGGCTGTGGACCAGTATCAGTCTGTGCCCTCGGGCTTGGGGACTACAGACTTAAATGACCACCAAAGTTCATTTGACACTTCTGCCTGGATGCATGACTTCCCCATGAGAAATACATTTCCTAGCCTGCTTTTTGGTAAATCATAATGTGAGTGGAAGTAATGTGTTCCATATTACTTTCTTAAAAAGGGATCTTTTGTCCTGGATTTATTTTCTTGACCTTGCTGTGAGCTGGAACCCAGAAGTGCCTACAATCTAAAGATGGAGAAGCAAGCTACTCACCGGGCAGGACAGCTCACTTTGGGCATTTATATGATATTACAAGACAGCGGGGGAAAGCCCTCTATTTTCTTTAATCTAATTTAGATCCGGTTTGTTATAGGAGATTAGGTATCACCCTAACTAATAATACATATTGACTTTGAACAATAGATCAATAAATTGTGTTTTATTGACCTAAAACCCAGTGAATCTCATATAACATACAGTCAATCTTCATTATTCAGGTTCTATATTTACAAATTCACCTATTTCCTAAAATTTATTTGTAACCTCAAAATCCATACTCATGGCATTTCCACATGTACAAAAGCAGAGGCAAAAACTTTGAGCTACTGGACATGAATGTTCCTAGCCAAGGTCAAACAAAACCATGCTCTGCCTTTTTGCTTCAGCTCCCATATCGTGCACAAGTGTTATTTGCATGGTGTTTTTAGTGCCACCTTTTTCACATTTTTGTGCTCTTTTCACTGGGCATTCCTGTAAGTAGTGCCGCCGGAGCTATCTAGTGCTCCTAAGTGCAAGAGGCCGTGATGTGACTTACAGAGAAACTACGTGTGTTAGGAAGCTCTGTTCAGGTAGGAGTTATAATGCTATTGGCTATGAGTTCAATGTTAATCAATCAACAATATATGTTAAATGAAAGGTCTTTAAACAGAAACACACACAACACAGATTATGTATTGATTAACCAGAATGTGACCAGAGTCTTGTAAGAACCTAACCCTGTATTTCCCCCAGGAATAATAGTTCAATATTCACTAACTCAGTGTTCACGATGACATTATAGAACGTAACTACCGTGAGTAACAAGAGCCAACTGTGTTTATGGCCTTGCTTCCTACATTGGTGTTCCTATGAGGTCCCAATCCAAGTGACACTGCCCAGGGGCAGAGTGGGGAAAACCTACCAGCTTTATTTATACATTAGGGGGCAGAGGGGCACTGACTGACTAGTGAATAAAAACCTTATTTGCCTGTCTTATAGATTTTGTAGGCAATAAGACTAAGAATATAACCATGTTCTAGTACACTCGGAGTAGAGACATGTAAGTCAGAAGGGACACCAGAGGCATCCACGCCTATCCCTTCCTTACACAGATGAGAAGCGAGCACCCAGGGGCCTAGGGCCACTCTGCTAGTTGGTAGCTAACAAAGAACAAAAACTCAGGTCTCTCAGCTCCCAACCAGGTCTACACAAAACTTGCTAGGTACAATCGCAGGCCAAGAATGGATTCTTTCTTTGGGTCCAACAAAAGGAAGTAGATAAACTGAGCACTGGGAGGTCGGATGGTTGGATGGAGAGCAGGACCACCAGCTATGTTGTCATCTCTCACTGGGCACTGCCATCCTTGCCCCATCTTGCCGCAGCCCATCAGGCTGAGAAACAGGGACTTTCCTGTCACCCCTCATTCTAGGTTCTTGTCTTCCTGATGCAGGGCTGGCAGTCAACCTCTAACTTCCACCTGAAATCGACAAATAGTTCTGACTATAGGCAAGATTCTGTACTACTTCTAATCCCTAAACTTGTCTATTTCTCTGCACATCTTTGAAGAAGGAGAGCTCTGTGTTTTGAATTGAGTTAGATGTCCTCGCCCTGAACTCAGCTTGCTGCCCTGTTTCCTTATTTGATTCTGGCATTAAGTGGCCTGGTTTTAGCGATCCAAACCTCTTCTTCCAACATTTTCCCTTGCCCCGTTACCATTAAGAACTTATCATATCTAAATAGTAATTTCTTGATTGTAGAATATTCTATAGTTTGTTGAGGGTTTTTTTTAATTAACTTCTGAAGCATAATTATGTGGTAAATGGATTTTTCTCAAAGGGACTCTCTGTCAGGATATTTAAGGATACTAATCCCATTGAGAGAAATAGAAATTCATTCCTGAAGATCAAACTGCCATCTCCTGGCAGCTTTACCTGTGATGAGTGGATGGCTCAGGAGGCCATAGAAGGTAAGCTCCTGGAGAACGAGAACCTAGAATCATGACATGTATCAGCCACACACAACTAATAAAGTGTGGGGATTTTTTAAAAAATATTAGCTTATGCTGTGACTTCAGCGTGCTGCAACAATGTCTGCACAATGCCAAAAACATCCAGATGGAAGTGGAGAACTCAGCCACTACCACATGCTTCATCTGCACCGATGTCTTATGGAGACAGCCAGCATGGATCTCTGGGGCCTGGAAGAGTTGCCAGGCAAGACGCCAGAGGGGAGAAAAGTCGCCAATATATGTTTAAATTAAATTAATTAAAATTTATATAACTCTCTACACAGTATAAGTAACTTTTATCAAATATAGTGTCTCATTTAATTGGAACAACCACCCTATAAATTAGGTATTAATATGTGCCAAATTTTACAGATAAAATTTAATTTAAGGCTCAAAAAAATTAGATCACACAGCCAGTGAAAAATGGAGCCAGGACTTGAACCCTGGTCTTCTCAGGTAGTCAACAGCAATGCTTGAGAGCTTTACGTGTGCCGTGAACTTCTGACTACAATGAAAACATGCCCTTGTACTGTAATTGGTGTCCTCTCCATAGATGTGATGTGTTACCATGGATGGAGAAAGCAAACATAAATGGTTCATATCACATTCTATACCTTGATTTTCATATATATGTGAAAATATATATTCACTCTTCTATGTTCCTATAAGGAACATAGAAAACCAAAATAGAAAAGCAATACAGGTGGATGGGTAAATTGGATCATTTAAAATTCAGTGGATTTTGTTCTGTGAGGCCCTAATATTGCAAACATGAGCCCAGACAGGTTTCACATACCTTCTTGGACCATCCACATCTAACAAGGCATATGCTTCAGTGAAGACAGACAATGATAATCCAGTATGTTGCTAAGATTCACAAGTTGACAATGTGGGGCAAGTTGCCAATTTTGTATTCCTGAAAATTGTACTAAGTAATTGGCCTAATTTAATGGTATCATGCTCCAGAATGAGAGGTCTGGGTTTATTCTTATTTCTAGAACAATCCAGATCAACATAATTCTGTCTGAACTTTTCTTCACCAATATATTTGTATCTGCCTTGCAGATCCTCATTTTGGCCATAGGTATCTCCTTGAGGTAGCTTCACTGAAGGGGCAAAATACATGCATAGAAACACAGCACTGAGCTTGGGATTGCCAGTTTCCACAGATTAAACTGAGAGGAACCAAGTTCCCTTCAAAAGGAAAGTGATACCAGATGAGAGACATCACAGCCATGTATAGTGGTTTTCTGAAGTTTTGTGGCAACCAGGAGACAAAAATGGGTCGCTATATGAAGGATACATCCACTCACTCGTGTTCTGGGGCAAATGCAACTTCCTGAAGCCTCATGGTTCAAAACCAAATCTCATATTCAGAACAGACTAATGTTCTAGAACATTAGTCACCTTTCCATACAACTTATACTTCCACTCACTGTATGGTGATTTTTCATATCAACAGATACTCACAGATACCTATATCCAACCTTGCCTGGACTTCTAAATTCCACCTGTTCAACAGGTTAAGAAGAAAAAGATTGTAAGTTGTATCCAAGCAGTCAAATTTGAGGGTGATTATGTACTGCCTAAACTGCAAGCTATATAACCCAATAAGAACACATAATTCATGCCTTATTTACACAGGCATTATATTTTGAGTATTCAATGTAACATAAATCACACACATTAGAATTTCATAACTTGACATGATCATGCAAATGAAATAAGTACCATATACTCTTCTCAGAATAGTATCTATCCACAGAAGATTCCCATGGGAAACACTACCATCATCTTTAAATACTTTGAAAATACAATGTTGTAAATCAGAGATCAGCAAACTATGGTTAATGGGTCAAATAACAGCAGCCCAGTTTTGTATGGCCCATGAGTTAAGAATGGTTTTTATAGTGTTAAGTAATTGTTTTTTAAACAAACAAACAAAAACCAAGGAGACTATGCAACTGTATGTGGCCTGCAAAGCCTAAAATAATTGCCATCTGGCCCTTTACAGAAAAAGTTTGGCAACTTGTTTTAAATGATGAGTTGCAAATAAAAATTTTTTATTTGTTTTCTTTAATGATGGTGTAGCATAACAATACCACACACCTCGTTCAGTGATGGAAGCTTCTGTCACTTGTCCTTTTCAGTGGCTCCCTGAAGTGCCACGTAGAGAACTCAAAGGCCACAATCAAGGGTACCAGAAAGTATGAAATACCAAAGAGCCACAGATGTAGAAGGGTGAAACGGGGGTGTAAACCCTATCCCTTGACCTTCCTGCCTCAGCTCTTGAAGGACATTTTTAAAGTGTAGTTATATTTGTATATGCAATTAAATATGCAAGAGTAAGAAATAAACATGTTAACAATGCAAGATTCCATGAGCAAAAAGCCAGCCCCAGCCTGGAATGTATCATGCCACATGCTCACTGGGTGACTAAAGTTAGCTTTGTAGAGCTGCATAAATAAATATTTATACACCCGGAAAATTTGGGTCACTTTTCAGTTGAGCAGCTCCACAAGTGTGAGGGTTGCAGCTTAGGTGCTCTGGAACCCTAGAGACTCTGCACTCGAGCTTTTCAATCAAATATGTAGGTCTATTTAGCAAATATTCGCAAATAATAGAGGAGTGTTACCATCCATCCCCAGGGCTGGCCTAGCTGGCTGCTTCCTTATAGCAGATTACATATTTTCATGTGCCAATTCTCTTCTCCTGCTCATGAAGGAAGAGAAACCAAGCTAGGCCACTTCTTGGGTCTGCAGTTTCTAAGATGAGACCAGTAAATCAATTTCTTTTAACTCTGACAAGGACATAAGCCAGAAGCACAACGTCCCTGTCATACTTGAGTTTCAAAAGCACAGCATGGTATAGTTCTGTGGCATTGCTTCAAAATGTATTACCTCATCAATTCATTTCTGAAAAAGTCAAAATAGTGGAGGCAGTCTATTTTGCCAACATTTTGAATCAAAGCTGTTTTGAGTTCTTCAGGCACCAGAAAGCAGCGTTACTTAATGAGCCGCATCCTCTCCCAGCACTGGTGCAGCTTCTGGGTTCGGAACTGAGCTCAGTATTCTCATTCACTTGTTCATTCATTCGACGGTTACTAGGGGAGGGTGGACTGGCTGGCAGACGCCGTAGTCAGAGACTCCGGAGGCACAGGAGTGATCAAAACACAGTCCCTGGACTCCAAACCTAGGAGAGGCCGACTGGGAAGCAAACAAATGAGGTGCCATGACAGGAAGAGCCTGAGGCGTGGGGAGCGGACCCGGAAGGGGCCCTTCACCCAGACACTTGGGGATAGGAAAGGCTTCCCAGAGGGGCCAGAGCCCATGCTGAACCCCAAAAGACAAGAGAAGCTGGACAGTATGACTTGACTTACACCAGCACATGTGTACTCAGGGAAAAGAAAAACAAACTGAATAGGACACCCTGGACCTCCAGAGGGCAGCGGGGACTTGTAGGGGAGCCCCTTGCACACTAGATGGCTCCAGGCAGGACAGCAGACAGCTGTGGGACAGCAGAGACTGGGCCACACATGCCCTGTCATTCAGTGCTGGTCAACTTCACGGGTCACTTGTGTGTTCTCTCCTCAAGAGTTCTATTTTTGAGGTCTGGGACATAAAAACCATGATGTAACATACAGATTTATGACGAGACCATCTCAAGTTCTGGGGAGAGGGTGTCCCTCTGTCGGGTATTTCCCGGGCTCCCTCCCAGCAGGCGGAGTGAGGGAACTTCCTTCCCGCTTCCCTCCATGAAATAGCAGCAGCGACAACCCAACTAGCTCTCAGGGTCATCTGACTGCCAGGGCGGCAGGGACAGTCTGGCATCCTGATAAAAATCTCTTCATTTTAGCTTCGGTCCCTAAGTAATCACTTCCTCCACCTTGGCCTTTTACCTGTCCTAGTCGCTAGGCCACAGAGAAAGAAGGAGGCCCCCTGGAGGTGAGGAGGTCTCCATGCACCCTGCCCGCCGCACGGGGTAGACCTCCTCAGCCACGAGAGTCAGGGCAGGAGGCACAAAGCTGGAGGCAGGGAGCAGAGCCTCCCGCCACAGTGAGGGCGGGAAAGGGTGGAGAGGAGGTCACCACGGTGCCCTGTTTGCGAGGCCGGAGCCCACGGCTGAGTGTTATTTTAGAAGTCGATATGTCAGGCCAGCGCAGCAGCCCTGCCCGCGGTCACCCCCTACCTGGGGGGAACTAGGCTAATTATGTCTCCAGGCAGGTATTCCTCTAGTTAGGGGAACGCAGAAATAAGTAGGAAAGTTGCTGTGGAAAGGAAACTGTGGGCTGCGACAGGACGGCGCCTTGAAGGCCCGTCCTCCCCGGGCCTTTGTGTTCAGATTTCAGAGTGAACTACAAGAAGCAGGACAGAGGGGACTTTGAATGGGGTCAGTTAGGAGGCTTATGCATTACAGGTGTCAGAGCTGGAAGGAATCTTGGTCAGCTCATCTAGGCCCAACCTACTTAATTTAAAGATGTGGAAACTGAGGGCTCAAGACAGGACTAGACTTGCCCGAGGCGTCCCTGGGGGAGAAGGACAATAGACGCCCTATTGCCAAACTTTCTGCTCAAAGCATTTTACCATCATTCTGCCTCAAATTGCTTGCCACCCTAGGGCTGCCATAACAAAGTGCCACAGACTGGGTGGCTTAAAAAATTTATTTCTTCATGGTTCTGGAGGTCAGAGGTCCAAGATCAAGGTGTCAGCAGGGTGGGCTTGTCCTGAGGCCTCTGTCCTTGCCTGGTAGATGGCCGTCTTCTCCCTGTGTGTTGCATGGTCCTCCCTCTGTGCATAGCTGGGCCCAAATTTCCTCTTCTTATTAAAGACATCTATTATATTGGATTAGGGTCCAATGAAATAAATTCATTTTAACTTAATCACTGCTTTTAAGGTGCTATCTCCAAACACAGTCACATTCTGAGGTACTGGGTTTAGGGCTTCAACATAGGGGTTGGGGGGGGCACCATTCAGCCCCCTAACACTCCCCTACAGTCTCTTTGCGGTTCTTTCCCAGAAACTTGCTTTGCTGATGACTCACGACCCTGTTGCTCTGATGAAAGCCAAGTGGACAGGGGCCGGTGAGCTCCCAGCATTCCATCTCCTGGAAGCCCAGCAGCCCACAAAGTTGTCAGTTGTGACAGCCTCACCCAGCAGGGGACAATGAGTTGGACTGATCCAAACTCTTTCTTGGGCAGTTTGAATCAAGACATGGAGAGAACATCAAGCAGGATCTCAGTGAAGCAGAAGCAAAAGGAGTAGCCAAGTCTATGGAACAGTGAGCTTGGAAGTGGAACCACAGCCCCACTGCTGCCCAAGACAGGAAAGACCTGGACACTCACCCAGCTAGACTCTCCATGAACCTCCAGTGGCCAAACTGCTCAGCCTCGGTGAGGGCTGCGCACAGCAGTGCCTGGGCTCCGAGGCTGCCCATGTGAGATCTTCCTTCTTTCCAGGGCATCTTGATTTTTAAAAACCAACTGGCAAATCAGTGAAACCAATACTTGGAGTAACCCTGATAAGCCCACACAGCCCTACTCCAGATCAATCCTTTGTTTTGTTTTGTTTTTTCTCTGTCTAGGAAGTGCACTTTTCCTGGGACAAAGAAAAAACTCAAGCATGGGCCTTCTCTTTTCACTGAGACTATGAAAGCCCTGAGGAGTTGAAACAGACCTGAAATTGGCCTGCTGCTATCTACAACAGACATAAGTTGGAAGCAGGAGCCTGGAGCAGGAAAGTCTGGAATGGCCACAGTCATGGACTGCTTTCTTGTAGTATCCTGCATTGCATACAAAATAAGCCTGATTTCAAATGCAGTGGAAAGAAGGAAGAATGGTTATTCATTCAGCAAACCTTCCACAAATGCTCTCCCCACAGCTGTACTCCTCACTTGCCTTTTGAGAACGTTTTAAAACAGAGAAATTTCAAGGGTCTCACGTCACTTATCCACCAGGAGTCAACCGACGGGGTGATGCCCACCTGCACTCTGCCGGGCGGATCTTCCTTGCCCAGTCCACTGATTCTTACGCTAATCTCCTCTGGAAATGCCCTCACAGACATGCCAGCTCTCTGGGCATCCCTTAGCCCAGACAAGTTGACACATGAAAGTAACCATCACATACTTTACATGGCTGTTCATCACCTATTTAGGTTTGTAAGCAATTAGACTCCATTATTTGCCATTTCATTCAAAAGAGAACTCCTTTTTAAAATTTCTTTATCTTTTTCCCCTTTAGATCAAATTCTCTCTTCCTTTGTTCATTTCAGTCAATCTATTCTAGACTTACTTCAATTTGTTTTTCTCCTTCTAGTAGCCACAATCCCCAAATACACTCCAAGATTTAAGAGTCATTCCTTGCAAGCCCCTCTGGGGGGTCTTGGTTTCTGCAGAAATCAGGTCTTAGTTTTTGTTCTGCTTCTCCCATGCTCAGTGCTGTGCCCTCACACAGGAGGCAGGCAGGCAACAGATGTTCCTGGACTCATCCCTTTGTTCAGGTTCCCTGTAGCAGGGGGGCATTTCTCCCCCGGGTGGTGGGACCATTTACACATCTCCCATAGAAACACAAAGATTCTGGGCTTCTCCTCTTACCTTCTAAATGATGGCCAGTTACATCACTGCCTCTTGCAATAGCATCTCTTGTTGACCTGAAGCCACACTGAGGCCACCCATTCACCCTCATCCCTGGGTCCTTCCACCACCTCTGGAAAAACCCAACCACGTAACATAAACTCCTCTCTGACCCAAAACATGCTCAACAGCCAATGGAGGGATTGGAAGTTCATCAGAAAAACATCTTAACCTTGATACTTCTCCCGTTAGCAACTTAGTGATGCCTGAACCAAGACTTTCTTTTTAGAATTAGCCATTTCTTGCCACAAGGTACCCAAAAAGGTTTCAGAGGCAAGACCACACTGACAATAGCTGATGAGGATGTTGCAGGGTTAGCTGAGCAAACACGGACTGTATCTCCTGCGGGAACGGCAGGGGGGATGGGAGGAAGCTTGGGTGGATGAAAAAAAGAAAAAAGGTGACTTTTTTCTAATCATGTCTAAGTATCCCTTTTTTGTAAAACAGTTGAGCTGTTAACTTCTATGCTAAGGCACGTATGCACTTTGGAAAGGTAATTTGAAAGCGAGTTGAGCCATGACAAATAGGGACAGCTGGCCTAATTGAATCATTTGATCTAAGACAGCTCAACTTGGTTATCCTCACTGCAGCCCACACTGATATTAGGGAGTGAATCATTAGCCATGAAATCATGTCGACTTTCCCGACTGCAGCGTTCTTGACATGACAGCGATCGCAACCTGCCTTTCATTATAGCCCCGATAAGTTCTTTAGTCTGTCAGGAAAACAACAGAGCAGCTTGGGAAACTTTTGGGCTCAGCCTCAGAAAGTCATTTGCTCCCACATGCCACATAGAGCATTTCAAACAAGGCAGGGGATCAGTTGGCTCCAGGAACAAGCAAGCTCACCCAGGCGAGGTGCATTCGAGCTTCTTCAACACCCACACCTGCTGTTACTATGTGAGAGCAGCTTAATTTTGTAAGCAACAGTTTGCGGTCACTGGGAAGGTGGGAAAGCGGGGTAAAGATAAAATACTTTAACACTTGACCTACGGACACCCCTAATGGGAGTCTTCGTGTGTGTTGGGTATTCCTGACATCTTTAGTTTTTGCAAAAGAAATGGAAGGGGCAAGTTCCTCTTTTTACTGGGTTTGCAAAGACAGCGAGGCTTTTTAGAGAACTCAAGGGAAGGGACCGGCCTGCTGAAATGAGGAATAAGCCCTTGGGTCCGTACAGCACTGAAGCTTTGGGGAAACACGCCGCATCCTTGCAAGCAGAGGCCTTTTTCAGGTCTCTCTTTTGAAACTGTGTCTGAAAGAAATTAGCCTCAATTCCCTTGCAAGCAGAGCCCGGGAGAAAGGATTGTGAGGACCAAGAGAAGTGAGAGAGGAGGGACAGAAAGCCAGTGCAAGCTGCATTGGCCTCTGTGCTTGGTTCTACGGGAGCCTTCTTAGAGGCCCATGGCAGGTGTCTGGAACTGTCGGCTGGTGAAGAAAGGAGGAAGCCCTTACTCGCTTGCTCCTGCCCTTCATGGGGCAGACATGGCCCTGGGGTTGACCCCTTGCACTTCTAGGTTACACCTTGTGAGTGACGAGCCACTTTCCGGGGCTGTCCCACACCAGCCCTCAGCAAGCCCAGGACAGTGTGGCCCGAGGGGAGGCGCTATCCTGTTGCTGCTCCACAAGGCTGGCCAGAGCCTTGTGTAAGAGGTGGGCTAATATGATCTTGAAGAAACCATATTGATAAGAGTTATGAGAGACAGAAAGTGTAGCTTGAATGCCATTTATGGCAGGTAAAATGTATACAAATTGGTACATTCAAAGATTTGAAAAAAGTCACAATTATGACATTTGCAGATAATGTTTATGCTGAAAATGCCATCAAATTTAGGCTGGAATATAGCCAAGACCAAGAAATGAGAACTGATAAGGCTCATTTTCACAGCCGTCTCGACAGCAGGTGAATCTGAAAAGCAATGACAGAAATTTCTTAAAATGAATGTTGAGCTGGAAAGCCCACCGACGCTGTGTGTGTATCTGTGTGTGCGTGCACACATGCGTGTACATACATGTGCATGAGTTCAGCAGTCAGGCCGAATCACAAAGTTTTCAGGGCTGGAGAACAACTTGGACATCATCTTTTCTAAACCCTCAGTTATTATAAATGAGAAAATCGAGCAACTTCAGATTCCACTGCTTGGTGATGGCAGAGTCGATTCCTAAAACTAGCCCGTGCTTCACTTGCAGGCAAATTTGAACCACAGGACCAGTTTCACTATATAACGGGAGTGGTGGTGAACAGTGATTTGACATTGAGAGCCGGTCATTTTCCAACACTCCGTTGCTTTACACAACAAAAATATTTTCATAATGATCATGACATGAAACAAAGACCACAGAGAAGAATTGCAGACAATGAAAAAATTGTAATGTACTACATATAGATAATTGTGTCAGTAAAAACATTAAAAATTTAAAATTAAAATAAATATTATAATACAAAAAGGAAAAAAGGAGAACTATGTGTTCAATTGTTTTTTAATATACCCAATAGTTTGAAGTTTGCTCCCCTAGTCACAGTTCAGTATGATAATATTTTATATAAATCATTGTCTGGTGAAGCTATTTTGTAAATTTTAATTAAACCAAAATGTCTGCAAAGGGTACAATTTAGGAATTATTAAACAGTGTCACTCATATAACTTTTATAGTTTTAATAATTTTAAAAGAATAAATTTTAATTTTAAATACATCTCCCAATTCAGTGAAATATTTCATGCAGAATTAAATTTGCCCTTGCCAACAAAAATCTTACACTCTCCGTTAGCACTGTTTTATTGTTTTAAATTGTAAATACAAATAAAAACTCCAAGTATTCACATAGAATGATAGTACTGCAGAAACTCAAGTTCTCTTCCTTCGCCTTTACAATCTCTATGCTATCACTGTTTATTTCAAATCTATCATTTAAACTCAGGGATATATCCTCGCTCTGGGATCAGCACACAAACTCTACCCACAGCAAGTGGAACAACCCTGAACCACTGGTACGTTCTCCTAAAATGAACATGTCACACAGTCCACATGTGTGGGGTCAACTGTACAGCCAGAGATTCTTTAAATTGCACATCAGATACTATGTTTAATAAGAATAAGTCATAGCAATATGCTAATTTAGTTATTTAAACTCAACAATGACTCCAACAATTGTTTAGAACTTAGATCCCGAAAGATTGTTTTCAGAGAGCATTCTGTCCCTGACATTGTTTAGAATGCTGCCACATGGTGAGGATAAAAAGCAGACCAGCTTTTAGTCAGTTTTATAGTTTTTTTAATGTTCTACAGACAATTCACACCTTATTGTGTGCACCCAGGTGGGCCACTCTGTATTGTGGGCACTGTTCTTGAATATCACCCTGAGTGACACTGGTTTAAGCGCACGGGGTCCAGCCTAGTGTATGCCAGGAGTTTGTTATCAGGACAAACCCTTTCTCCTGTGGTGCCATCTCCCCTCTCCATGCCCCTGTTCTCAGATAATAAAAAAGATTTATTTCTCTTCCACCTACTTATGAGCTTTGGCTTCAGCCTTTTTTTTTTTCTATCAATAAATTCCTTCTATAAAGCATTTTGATCCTTAAGCATGTGAACAGTGCAAGTGACAAAGAAGCCAGCCAGGACTTATGATTCTAGCATTTAAACCATGACTTTTATTTAATCTCATGCACACACATGTGCAGAAACCATATCTTCAATGCTCCATAGCCTGCTCAAGTTCAGAAACCTAATTAGTATGAATCAGTTCAACTTAACCGTCTTATTAAAGTGATGGACTAGGTGAGACACAGCAGAACAACACTTTCTAAATGACGAACTCACCTTTATATATATATGAAAAATACAAGAAACAGAGAGGTAAAGACTTCCAATGATCACACAGTAATTAGTTGTAGAGCCAGTTTCCTCATCCTCTGCTTAGATCCTTCTCCACTTAAAAGCTTTCATGTATCACCTAGAATTTGGAGCAGGGAAATTCCACAGAAATACATGAAACTACTCAGACTCAGCGGCGCATAGTCAAATGCTACAGTGAGACCCTTGGAGAGTGAAGGAGGTGAAAGCTGGCCAGAGGTGTCAAGAAAGGGCTGGTAGGTGAGAGGAGGCGTGAGGCCCTTCAGGATGAAAGGAAAAGGAAGAGGAATAGATTCCTCCAGGGGGACAACCAGTGAGGACAGGGGAGCCAGCAGGTCACCTCACCTCCCTGGGCCCCCCGTACTCTCTCTCCTAAGTGAGAAAAGGGCACAGTCGTAAGGGCATGGAGAAACCTTGTTCAACAGAATTCCTCAAAAGATGAGCCTGTATTTATTAGACAGAAATACCTGGATGAGCAAGAACACACTCAAACACCAAAGGTATTCCATTGCTGCTGTGTGTAAACTAAGAAGAAGAATTTACATTTTTCCCTAGGAAGAAGTGGGTAGGAGATTGGGGAAAGGAAAGAAGGAAGGAGAGAGAGTAAAGTAAGTGATAGAATGCGGGGCAAGATACAACATGACCCCTTTCTGATGACCTCCCAAATGTTCATTAAAGCATGCCAAAAAATCGCAACATGTTCAGTGTGGTGGGATTGCTTAGGGAAACTGGCAAGGGATGGCGTTCTGCATCCTAGATGGTCCTCATAGGTAGAAGCAGGTGTGGCACCAAGGATGCAGGAGCCAACTGTCTTCTATGTCATACTGCATGAAGGCCCTGGATTGGCTCCCTGTGGCTGATATAACACACTGAGTGGCTTAAGACAACAGAAATGTATCCTCTCACGGCCCTGGGGGCCAAAAGTCCAAAATCAAGGTGTCAACAGGGCCATGCTCAGTATGAAGGTTCTGGGAGAGAACCCTCTCTCACCTCTTCTAGCTTCTTTCTGGAGGTTGTCGGCAATCCCTGGCATATTCTTTAACTTGCAGCTGCATCACTTCAATCTCTGTCTCCTTGGTCACATGGCCTTCTTCCCTGGGTGTATCTGTCTGTCTCCAAACCTTTTTCTCCTTATAAGGTCACTGGTCATTGGATTTAGGGTCTGCTCTAATCTAGTATGACCTCATCTTACCTCGATTACATCTGCAAAGGCCCTATTTCCAAATAAGGTCATATTTACAGATACCAGGGTTTAGGACTTCAATATATCTTTTTGAAGGACACAATTCAACCCACATCAGGCCCTGATTTGTCCTTGAATCCTTGACTACTTTGCATATGCCTGACTATGAGAAGCTCAAAGTAGCTACATATAATAATAATTGTTCATTAATTGATATGATCATAGAAGTACTGGCACTCTACTTAATCTATTTCCAAATGCAAGCCTTTGTCTCCTCTCTGCTGGCCCAGAGGAATGGGTTTATTAGGGTGTGGAAGGTCAGAGTTAAGGGATCCTTACAACTTCCCCATTGTTGCCATATTTCAAAGAAGCATTAGGTTCAGGTGATGGTTTTCAGGAAGGAGTCACCCAGTTAATAGGCACACAATGAACAGGTCAGTGGTGCCTGGCCTCAGAACTTCCCAGGTATCTCTCTGGGCATATGGTGCACCTGCAGGCTTTCTCTCTAATTCACTGTTTGCCCTTTCTCTCTCCCATGCCCACGTGATCTAGATGTGTGGACCCCAAGTTCAGTTGATACTTTCTTCTTATACTGCAAAATCATCCACCTCAGTATTATACAATTTTAGTGTGCACCAAGGTAGATGAGACCTTTACTTCTCAGTTGTAACTACTATAAATTCTAATCAAGGCCTTTCATAGAACTCCAAATTTTATATATTGTCTGATGGCTTTAGGTCATATACCTTTCTCCTTGGCCTTAAAACTCATCTAATTTCCCTCTTCCAATGTTGGGGGAGTCTGATGTGTTTTAAGTGGCTTTAGACAGCCTGTCTATGGTTTTTCCATGTTCCCTTTCACCTCCGGTACTAATAGTCTTTGCTGATCTACTGCTCTTGCCCTTTCTATTTAAGCCAGCTTGGAGCATTCTTAACACTCCCTTGATTTATTATTTGCAATGTAAGCCTGAAACTTGCTGTTTTGGCCTATGCTATTCCCCATCTCTCTCCCTCTCTCTCACACACACACACACATTATTATCTCAACTGAATTGTCAAACCCTTGAGGGCAGGATCCATGCCTCGTTCTTCCCTGCATGTCGAATGGCATTTAGCATGGTGTCTTACAGGTGCTAGGTGTTCAGAATGTATAAGTATCATTAAAATTAACTAGGGAGACTTATCTTCCGCCTTTTCAGGGCCTGGGCCCCTCTGAATCACAGCACTTAAAGGCGGTGAAGCTCTCCAAGAGACCTGCCTGCTATTTCTGACTTATTCAGATGCACAAATATAGCATGCTACTCATCTCTAAAACAGAGAGTGTGTTGCTTGGGACAGTGTGAGTCTTCCAGGAATAGGCCAAAATTGTGCTGAAGATCTGGGGCAAGAGAGAAATAACACAGCATGTCCCTGCCAGGAAGAAACCAAGCTTAACACAGGAACTCACTTCAAGACCCACCTTAAAACCTGGCAACAGAGACCCAGCCCCATCCGAAGCAAGACCTAAAGCTGTTGGTGTTGAAAAAAGTTGGAAAAATCCTACTCAGGCTGACTTCTTCTTTTATATTTGAAACAGAACTAGTATGTTCACACTGCCCTTTCTAGGCTCTCTGGTTGGCTTCCTCTTACCTTTTTCATATCTGTCAGAAAAAGAAAACTTCCAAATCAAGGAGAGCAATGAGTCCTCCATACAAGCCCCTTTAAATGCCATGTCACTAATCAAAAGTTAGGAATAATAGAGACCTTGGCAATGGGATCAGCTGCTTTCAAATTTGTGATTGTGCTTCCATTTTTTTCACAATGCAAATACCCCTCTGATTTTTCAGGGTTAATTGAACAATTTGGAAGAGAATATGCACACCTTTTCAAAGATGTCCAATGTTTTCCCCAAATATTTCCATTCCTTATTCTTCCCTGATTTGCACATCATTTTCTCCAGAACAGACAGCATCTTGCATGCCAGCTGGACCTGCACTACAGCAGGTTTGTTTCCAAAAGTAGGTTCATGTCCAGAGCACTGATAAAAGACCAAGGAAAATTAACGAAAATAAAGTTTTGTAGGGATATTTGAAGTAAAACCAAATCTGGATTGTCATTGTTCTATAGTGGAAGGTACACAAATTTAAAAAGCAAAGTGTCAAATCCAAATATCCAATGTTTATAGAATTTTCTTTTCCTATCTAGTATTTATATACCTCCATCTCCCTATCCCAATCACCTATGAGAAAGAAAGAAAAAGAAAGAGAAAGAAAGAAGAAAGGAAGAAAGAAAATGTAAAAGAAACAAGAAAGAAAAAATGAGTTAATTTGCAGTAATTTAAGTAAGTCCAAGCAGTTCTAGTCAGACCCCCTAATCCTTCACAGCACGTTATAAACATCACTAACTGCTTTGTGATTAATAATGTAAGAGTTTACCCTCAATCAACAATGCAAAATAGTCCAAGAATTGTCAGTGAGTCACTTTTAAGTTATCTGCTACTCAGTTCCTATCAAAAATCCTGCTGTTAAAAGTTATATAAGGAAGCAAAAAAAAAAAAAGAAGAAGAAGAAGCAGCAGCAGCAAAAGACCATCTGAAGCTTACACAGCATATCTCATCTTGCTCTGCCCTCTGCCTCCCTGAACTCGGACATCAAAGTCCCTGGTAGAATTACTCTCCTGAGCTGCAGTTTCATAATAAGGCAAACCCGTCATCACTGCATCTGTTATTAAAATCGAGGAGAGGTGAAGAGCATTACCCGTAGTTCTATGTGGGCCCCCTGCCTAGTCTCATGTAAGCAATTTGCTTTAGAATTCAAGGCAAAGAAAAGCTTCGTTTCATCAGGGAAGTGGATTGGCCGTTGTAATGAGGATTCTGACTCCATTTTTTTACCTTTGACTGCTGACAGCTTTTAAGCCTCCCCTCCCCTCGTGCTGCACATCTGGACAAGCTGATAACAAAGCTCCTCCTTTGGTGCCTACAGGAGACAAACCACAGAAGCCCCTCCCAGGCCCAGGAACCTTCATGTGGCCCCACTCTAACCACACGGGAACCCAGGCCAGTCCCCTCCCTGGCTCTCTCTCAAGCTGTCTCAGGCCTGCTTAAGTGTCCGGCCCTGCTCTCCCCCAAGACCTTAATTATGTAAGTGACAAATCTTTTCATACCCTCCTTCTTGGGGGGTGGGGAGGTTGTGTCATCAGTTTTGACATCCAGCCAAATTTGGGGAAGGGGGCATCTCTCCTGCTTTGGCAGAGGGACTATAAAAGCTACCTTCTTTCTGAAGAAAGAACCAGATGATGTCCATAGCCCTGTTGGTCTGCACCAATTTCAGCATCAAGTAATTATGCAGGCCCACATGGTCTGTATATTTATGGTCACCTCTAAGTCAGGCAGATGGGCCCTTGTGGTTATGGAAATTAACTCCCAGACCCAATGGGAGTGGGGGTGGGCGAGTCCCTTCGTTGTGCACTTCTAATGCCCTTTACTCCCTGGTCACAGGGGTGCAGGAGGCCATAATCCCCACAAATGCATTGTCTGCCCATATTGTTCACCATCACATCCCTAGCACCCAGCACGGCATGGGCACTCGCAAATATTTGATCAATGAATGATTGAAAGCATGAAATTTAAGTAGAGAAGTGATGTGCTTAAAAGCAGGGGCAAAGATTAATAAATGTCAAAGAAAAAACAAAAAAAGTTTCTTTTCTAGCTTAGAAAGTGAGAAATACCACGTAGAAATCCTAAGCAAGGGCATTCCACCACAGCTAAGCTGCCAGCGTGGAGTCTAATTGCCCAGGCCCTACACTGCCGCAGCCACCTGCATTGAAATACCGGAGCAAATCACAATTTACTTCCCAAAAGTTAAACTTCATTAAATATTAGTTTAATTTAATGTTTTCCAGATTAATTTAAGATTAATTTATATCCAGGCATTTGCACAGCCCAAGCAGTATCTCTCCTTTCTGTCATTTCTATCATCTCACAGACAGCAGAAAAAGGGAAAATGTATGGTTAGGAAGCACCGTGATAGAGTAAGTAGGGGGAGATTTAATTAAACTATTACATATCTCTTCCTCGGATGTGAAGAAAAAGCCATAAATTTGCCAGCTGGTAAAGCTGTGTGCATATTAGGAAGTCTGATAAACAAAAACTTTGCAGACATCAAAAGTGACACTTACAAAAGAACTTAAACTGAAAATGTGATGCTGTACTTAATTCTACATTTTCTTCCTAAGTCTAATAATGTGTGTGTGCCAAAGGCATCTTTTATCCCTTAATTTGCTTTCAAAGAGAATTTTAAAAACAAGATTGTTCATTAATATTCAGTACATCTCTTTTTTTTTTTGGTGCATAGTTGTCTTTTCCAGAACTGTAGGATTTTAGAGCTCAAAAGAACCCTGGAGAATGTCACGTCCCATGGAATTCACATTTTTTGACACGGTGCCCTTCACTCAGATGAGATCTTATATGGAAATCAATGCTTAAAACAGGCCAAGCACAACTGCTTTGGTGGAATTAGGGCTGGAGAATCTGAGCCCCCCTCCCAAACCCCCTCATTCTCAGGAGCTGCCCCCCAAGGACTTCACCAGCAGTCTCAGAGCTCTGCAAACACTGTGTAAAATTCACCAACTTAATCCAACCTCACCATTTTACAGATGAAAACATTGAGGCAGCAGGGACAGGAGACAAGCCAAGTTGCACTGATAAACTAACAGAACCGAGTGAGCTGGCCCTGCCACCTCTTCCCTGCTGACTCATTGCTCTTCCAACGGCCTTGCACCTCCCCAAGGGAAGTAAGCAAAGCACCCAAATTCCTTGTCCACGAGGACACAGCAGCCAAACCGACCATTCAGGCCTGGGGAAGGTCTAACCAGGGGAAACGGCCACACAGGATGACTGTGAGTAGAAGGGCTGAGCCCCTGGATCATAAGACCTGCCTGCTGGTGATTCTTTCTCAATCATTAATATCTGCAAATGGTTTAAAAATAATCAAATCTTACCCAACTCTAAAAAAAAAAGAAGAAAGAAAGAAAGAAAAGCCCTCCTTCTCCCCCATTCCCTAAATCCCCCTCTGATTATCTCAGAGATAATCAATTTTGTCTTCACTGAACGTATGAAGAATCCTATTTCTAAATTTTTCACTATTAGATAGAAAGACAAAGAATTTAAAACTTGCACTATATTCCACTTTTCTCCCCTTGTAAAATTAGTTTTACGTTGTCAAGATTTTCAGCATTCTTTACTGTAAGGATCATTGTATCCTCTGTGCTCTGTTGATTCTCATACATTTTCAGGGAAACTGTTTTTGTTTGTTTGCTTGTTCGGTTGGTTAGTTGGTTTTGTTTCTTTTTTCTCCGTTCCCTCTGGAAGCATTCAGGATGTTCTCTGTCTCCTTAGTGTTCTCAACTTTCACAGGTTATATGTAGTGATAGGACTTGTATTTATTTACTCTCATTTCCCCTGCACAGAATTCAATGTCACTTTTAATCCACAGACTTATGTTTTTCTTAAGTTCAGTGAAATTGTCTTCAAGATTTCTATCATTATTATCCCATTCCCATTCTAGGAGGGGATTGAAACTCTGGAGGGAGGGCTGCCGAACCTCTTAGGTCTGTCTTTTATATCATACCTTTTTTCTTATATTTTTCATGATGTAGCCCTTTTTACTCTACATCTTGGGAGAGTTCCTTGATTTTGCCAAGATGGTCAATTTGAGCTTTACTCTGACTTTTCTAATATTTAATCATTTATTGAAATTATTTCTGCAACCATTGTTTTTCTCTAAATATCTCTTTATCATAATAGGTAACATTATAATTGTTCTCTTTTATATATGTTCATCTCCTTGAATCTCAAAGAATCTTCAGTCTTTAAAATCATTTTGTCCACCTTGAATTATCTGTTTTTCCTGAGTCATGATTTTTCTGTTTATGGATCATGATCCTCTTTGATGACAGTGGCTTTAAGGAAAAGTGCAGTGATCCTCAACTGCCGATTTATATCTGTGGTATCACAGTACAGATGGACCAGCTAAGGGAGCTGTCAGTCTATCTGATGGGCCCCTTCTCTGAGGACAGGGTCACTGCAGACACCCTAAGTGGCATCTGTGTCCACAGGGAAACTTCTCCAAGGAGGGTCCTCCAGGAATCCAGATAAGGAGGGTTTGGCAAGAACTTTAGTGCATTTCACTTTTTGGTGGAGATGCCCTTTCTTCTTAATTTTCCTAGTGCCTGACATGGCTGTCCTGACTTGCTTCAACTCTGCTCTACCTCCTTTAAGCCTCATAGCCACTCAAAATCCTTCTCAGGCAGATCACGCAGTATATTTATAGTATGTTAGTCTGGTGCTAAAGCTACCACCCAATAAGCTTGGTAAGTTCAAGATTGGAAGACTGGCCCTGTAGGCTCAGATGTTTGGGATGTGATCCTTTCATTAAGTTCCCTGGCAACTGCCCCGTGCTTTGTTCCTGGCCTTACTGCAGAACCTCACTCTTCCCTGGTCTCATCAACGCTGGCTCTTACCCCCAGTAAGCAGATTTCCCCAGTTATTCTCTCTCCATCAGATCCTACCCACTTTTCATCTTCCAGTAGTTCCTCGAATGCTCTGGTCTGCCATAGGTTCCTTTTCCTTGGTTTCTGATATTGTTACAGCTTTATTTGTTTTTATTAAGTATTTTTAAATGTCTTCTTGGTCACTTCAACTGGACTTAGGGAAAAATAATGTCTATCTTGAGCTGCCCATCTTGAACTCTGCCCCAAAATTTTGAAATTCTCAGTTGCAATGCTAAACTCTTCTACAGTTTAACGTAAAAAAAAATTTACAAGTGTGTCCATATGCATGAAGTCATGTACCTGGTGACTTGCCAGCTCTGGGGACAGGTAAGGAAGACCACCGGGAAGGCAACATCAAGCAGGACAGCCCTAATCACTCAGCAATGCTCCCACCCCCACATATTTAATATCTCATCAAACCTCTCCCCTTACGTAGGTAAGGAAACCTGGCAAAATGAGGTGGAAGACCTAGGGCTGCAGGCCTGACCAGAGCCCATGGAGATCAATAAACAATCACCAGGAAAGCTTTATGAAAGAGTAGAAATGTGATCTTCTGGATCTATATCTTGTCTTGGTCCATGAGGCACATGAGACTCTGAGAGTTGCAGTTATTTCCTCAAAGCTACATAGTCATTTGTGATACACTTAGGACTTGAATGCAGAGCATTTTATATCCAGATTATGGCTTTTCTACACTTCAGGCTGTTTCTTATTCCTTTGTTTGTTTGTTTGTTTGTTTGTTTGATTACCAAAGCAATAAATCTGACTATTTCTCTCCTCTTTACCCTCACCCATCAGTTTCTGTCCTTCTGTTAACCCCCTTTGCCATGTAACTGCCTCTCCACATAACACTCAACACCTAGAGCTTACTTTGTTTTTGAAGTCTGAGCTGTCAGACTTACTTTTTGCACTCAGAGGCACTAATATTATCCACTGACCCCAGTTCAAGTGACTGCTGCAAACATTAAGCATCTAATAAACAGAAAGCTTCTTACTAAATGCTACAGGAAATACTAGGATGAGTAGAGACAACCAAGACCATTGAGAGAGACGAAGAAGACTGGCCCGTGTTGGCCAGTGATTCAGTTCATTCAGAGGACCAGCAGAGGAAGAGAACCGTGACAGGCATGACCAGCGTCCACTAGTACCTGCTTCTCCTCCCACTCCAGGCACTTCTCAGCCCCTTTGCAGTCCGGTTGATGCAGCTGAGGAGCTCCAGCCACTGGGCTATGAGTACAAATGGCACGTGTCACTTCCAAGCTGAGGAGAAAAGCCCACAAGTGACTCTCCAGGTTTCTTTTCCTGCTGTGGCAACCAAAGTGCCCACGTGTCCCAACAGCAGAGCCACAAGGTGAGGGGGTCCCCTGAGCCTGGGCCCCATGGGACATATAGCATGAGCTGTAAATAAATGCTTACTCTGTTAGGCCACTGACATTTTTGTTACCAGAGCATAATCTAGTCTCTCCTGACTAAGAAGAGGAGTCAGTTAAAACAACTGTGAAGGAGCAGTGAGAGAAAGAGAAAGATAACAGGGGAAAGGGCATCATCTGATCATGGAAGTCAAAGAAGCAAAGGGGGATTTGTTGCTAATATAACAAGAAAAACTTGCTAGGGTTTTGATCTTCATTGATAATCATTACATCAACCCCTGTTCTCAAACACAGCTTCACTCTGTTCAACAATTTCCTTGGATCTAAAAAGCACATACAAAACACCTCATCACAAAAGTATAAACCTGAAATGTGAAAATGAAATGCATATTACAATCAGACCAAAATATTTACATGAGGTTAAACATTAAATAAATAAACCATTAGAATAGTCGTATTGAACTGAGCAAATGGAATCCAATAGAACAGCTGTTAATATTATCTTCCTCCATAAAGAGAAACCTTGATAACTCATTTAGAGCTTCATAAATTGCAGCCCTTTTCTTGCTTGGTATAAACAGAGTTTTTCCATCCAGTCTGTTATTTAGTATATATTGCTAGACTTCATATACATATTGTTAACAGCGCAAGATCCTACTTGCCCATTCTGTCTCCTAGATCTGGAAATTCCCCTGCCTCCCTAAGTACCATGCATCTCATCCAAGCAAATCCACTAAAATCTGGCTGAAAAATGTAGGCATATTAGTGGCAACCAATCTAATTCCTCCTATTTATTTCTTCATAGAATCCAATCCAAATTCAGGATAGTGTGCTTTTCAAAAATATGTATGTTTATCATGCACTACAAAAGAATCATAAGAAGGTTATTTTTAAGAAATAAAACATTACCAAAACAATCGAAAGCTTTTTTGTATTCCTTTGCAATTGCATCCTGCTCCCTTCTTTTGCTTGAGATAATTGCTTCTTTATAGAGGCCCTACTTGCCTAACTTCATTGTCTTGGTGACAATTCAGAAGAAACACTCTGACTTTGGCTTTGTTCTCCAGCACCCTGAAGAATTCACTGGACTGCTCCCTCCCCCGGTTTGGGCTTCCCAAGGAGTCTTAAGTGAGAGAGTCCTTGTTCCACTCCCAGACCTGTGATACCTCTACCAACCAGGCAAGCACCTTGTCAAGAAGGGGAGGATTTGTACACTGTCCTTCTCTTTACAATGTAGGAGATATTGGAAAGGATGAAGATCAGTAATATTTCTGAGTGTTTTAGTTAGGCTGAAATTAGGCAGAAAGAAAAAAGAAAAGAAAAATATTTGTGGCAGTTCTACCATATACTCTTCAATAAAAACACCAATAATTCTCAATTTTCAAGGGGTGTATTATTCAGTTCAGAGCTTGTGGATGGACTCAGTGGAGATTTACAGTGTTTTCAGGGATTTAGGGTTGAGAAATCCAAGCCACTGCCACAAAACCATAAACAGCCCTTGCTATAGTAAATAGCAACTTTCTACAGAAATGAATTTTCACCGATGAACAGAGAAGCTGAAAACCACAATAATAAATGGAAGGTGAGATGTTAAAGATCTCATGTTGAAGCTTCTATATCTAGATCTTTAAAAGTATGAGTTCTTTCTTCTAACCATAGCTAAGGCAGGGTCAGGATTCTTTGAGAAAACATTGACTAGGTGCATGCAAACAGAATTGTGCCTCCCCCAATCTCCTGTATTTTCTTAGAAATGTGTGTAGTTATCTAGTTAGAATCCATAAAATCAGCAGAATTTCTTATATTTTTATAATTGATACAACCACATTGGAGGAAATTTGGCAACATCTTGTGAATTTGAACTTGCACATGTAACCCAGTAATTATACACCTAGCCATATACTCTGGTATGTATTCTAAGTATATACCCATAACTGTTGCACAATTAAGAGATATGTACAAAAATATTTATGGCAGCATTGTTTGTGAGAGTGAAAACTTAAAACTACTAAAGCCCACAAATAGAAAACTAGATAAATTTTGGAATATTCATACCCAGATTATAATATGCATAAAAATGAATAAGCCATAGTTACACATTTTGACATGGATGAATCTCATAAGCTTAAAAAATAAAAGGCAGATAACAAAATAATACATAGAGTGTAATTTCATTTACATAAAGGTCAAACCCAGGCAAAACCAAACAATACATTGTTTAGGGTTACATACAACCATAAACAGGAGAAGGGTAAAGAAAAGCAGAAGAATAATTCACACAGAATTCATTCTAGTGGCTACTTAGCAAATAGAGGAAGAAAAGGATGGGATTTTGGAGGACATACAGTAGGGGTTCAGCTTTTTTTAATGAACAACATAGGTGAACTTGCAAGTAGCCCATCCAGATGCATGGACCATGCTATGAGAAATATTCTTAATAGATTATTTTCTCTGAATTATCAAGTTTTATATCAGAGATTTACAGACTTTCTTTTTCAAATGAAATGCTATATAAAACCTCAGTGTGGGAAAAGGATTGAACAGAGGAGTTCTGGTTAAAGTTGGGAGGAGGCCCCAAGACTTGTTTGCTGGGCTTTCCTCTCCCTCCCTGCAACAGCAGGCTTGGAGGCAACTCTGAAAGTCCGTAACTCTATGACCAGTGGCAAAGAAGGCCCCAGTGTCAACCCCATGTAGCATTGACTATAAGGCAAAGACAAGCTGGGAAATAAACCTTGGATACATTTTAACTAAAGTTTGTTAATGTGTGTGCTAGTATGACTCTATTACACACATACAGTTTGCATATGAGAAAGTACAATGCCTAGCACATAGTAGGTATGTGATATAGTTTAAGTGAATCAGTACCTGATTCATTCAGAACTGTGCATAAAATCTGGATAAAATAAGATTTAAGGCAATAGATTTACTACTCTGTGATTCTAAGTTTTGGGTGCAATTCACAACATAGTAATAGCTGTAGCCACAATTTCTTCTACTGGAATGCTTCCAGGCAACAAAAATAATGGATTTGTTAAGTTACCCATAGTAAACCACAGCACCCTGAACACCTGCTGAAAGAAAAAATTTTCTAGTTACAAGTGTATTTTGAACCTGCTGTCTAGAGCAGATCTACTCTGCATGAAGCATGTAGCCAAAGTGAGAAAGGAATGGAATGGAATATTCAAATAGGAAAAAATAGGTGGGTGGCTACATATTGATGTAAATGGAACATTATGTAGAAAAATGTGTTCTTTCTTTCCCAATTTACATTTTATACACAAATCCTATAATTAATACTTCACCATAAGCAAAATTTTATGAAATGGCTTTGGAGACAATTTGTTAAATTGTTGTCACATACAGAGCCACTCTTCACCAAATACTGGCCAAGATTTGTAGTATCCATAATGGCAAAAAGAGGACAAAAGTTGGTATTCTGGGGGAAAACTCTTCTTCTCATATGCCCATTGGTTTCTGTTGATTCTCTTGGCCTTCATTCAAGAGAAGCTGGCATGGGCAGTTGCCTAGCAACAGCATGCAGTGCACTTTTCTGCTAGCCCATAGAAACACTGTCTCTCTGGACCTCATACCATTCAGCATCACTGTTTTGTAAATGATGACAATCTCTTAGAAACTTTTCTTCCCTTTCTCCAAATAAGTGCTTGGAAAAGGCTATTTCAATACTTAGCCCTTCACCACAAGCATTGCGCTTGGCTTAGTAATACAGGGAAATAAGAAGGGCCATCCATTGCAAACCCCCAGCTTCTCTGACCACTGGCAGAGGAACCAATATAATCATACATCTTATTGAGAATCTCAATATATTTCGTTTGCATGAACTGTAGCCATTTAAGGCCATCCATATATTCAACAAATTTTTAATTAATGCCTTCCATGTGCCAACACAGTACTAAGTATTTAGGATATGATATCTTAACAAGACAGACACTGTCCCTGTCCTCATGGAACTTACTTGCCTGTTAAGAACAAACTTTTTTTAATGAACACCCTACGTAAACTTACAAGTAGTCCATGCAGATGCATGGACCACTTTATGAGAAATACTCCCTAGAGATTAAATGTTCACCCATAAAAACACATTCCCAACCCTAGTGTATTCCACCTGAAAGCAAGGTGTTATTTTTTTAAAACTGTAAACATTTTTAAGCCTAATTCAGATGACTAAAGTCATCTAGTCCTTCAGGCCAGCAGAATCCAAGTTAGGAAGTCCAGAAGATCAACTCAGAAGACCAGGAATCCTATCTGTGTAAAGATATTATGCCCCACAAAAATGGTATCAGGATCTTTCAGACGCATCACCATGTCACAGGATTAAGACTTTTGAATAAACAATGAGGGATGAAAGTTTTCAAAAAAAATTATCTTTAGAAGGCCAGAAACTAACTTACCAACAAGTAGAAGAGAGTTAAAGACCTGTGTGCATTCTAGGATGTAGTTCAAGGATACCTAGAGAATGCACTGGGAGCTTCATTCAAACATCCTCTAACCCATCCAGTGAGAAATATATTCTAAATTCTCAACAGAGGCAGGACCAAGAGAACATGACAATTGTTTGAAAACCCAAAAGAACTCTACTTAAGTCTTTCTAAAGAGTCAAATCACTTAAGGAGAAAATTCTTCCAATGTATGGAAGAGCAAAAAGCTACTAGCCTGCATTTGGGATTAGAAAATAATGATAATATTAAAGAATCACACTTATTGAACAAAAGCATGAGTTACTAACATCTGTAGTAAGTGGACAGGGGTCACTGGGGTGGGTAGAAGAGAATTAGAGCCAACACCTAGTGACTGTTTCTTTCTGTATGACCTGATTTTCACTGGAAATATATAGACAGATCTTGAAGTAAAATGGTTCCCAAGTTAATCTAAATATGAACCAGCCACTATTCAGATTTTTCACAATATAAACCTAAATCCAGAGAATCTAGCTGCTCATGAAAGTCTGAAAGGCATCTCTAGGGCCCTTTGACTGTGTCAGACTAGCAACGGATGAGATATCATTTAAAAGTTTTGAGAAAGGGAGAGAGAAAGCATTTCACCAGAAGATTGCATCATGAGGAAATTTCTTTGGAAACACTCTAGCCTGGTTTTCGTCTTGTTTCATCCCAGCAAGATGCTTTCTCCCCAAAATATTTTAATTAAAAAATAAGAGGCAATACAAAGTTCTCTGAAACTTGTTTCCCCTTCAGAAACAAAACACAGTAGAATGGAAAAGCAATCCCATCTTTACACTTATATGATGAACAATTTCTAAAAAGGAGAGAAAGATATTGAGAGAGAAAAATAAAAAGAACCCTAGTTTTCATGGCTTATGTATCTCCAGCTTTATTCCCTCTCATGGCTGCCTTTGCTCAGTACACCTCAGGCTGAAAGTAAAACACAATTTTTTGTTGTGACTTACTTCAAGTAAGCGCTCAGGAATATCACGTGTCCCTGTGCCAGACTGCTGATCCAATTCAAATAAAATTTGCTAAATTCAGCGGGGCACCATTGGATTGAGTACTCTGAATTTTTCTCTAAATCCTACGTTAAAATCACACGCTCAAACAAAATTCCAGATTAACCTTATCATAGAAACATGTGGTCCTGTTCCAGGACCCAGGCAGATGTCAATGCAGTCATGATCAAAGCCTCCGGCCACCCCTCTCCCAACCTCCTTCCCGACAGCCCTGCACTGATTGCATTTCTGGATTGCAAGCAACAGAAACTAACTGAGGCTAGATTAATCACTAACAAAAAAGGAAATAGAATGTACTAGAAGGATATTGGGGTATCTCACAGAATTGAAGGGAAAATTAAACAACCAAGTCACAGGAAAGGAGGGATCCGGATCAGCTCCCAGGCCTTGGGTTGTATCAGAGAGGTTTGGGGCGCTTGTCTCTAAAGAGCTGCCATGGATCAGACACTTCCCAGGCTTCACTTCTGTCCCTTCAGCCACCAGGAGTCCGTCACACACTGCTTCCATTAGTGGCTACTACTGCAAAAATTTCAGAATCCTCATCCCCCACACACCCCACACCTCTCCTCATTTTCAAATTGCAAGACATATCAGCTGAGATTTTCTTATTTTTACGGCCTCTGTGCAATTTTACCTCCCTCATCCGCATAACTGATAGGGCAGTTATCTATATGCTGGAAGGCTTAAGACCAGGTAGCCTGCGAGAGGTGAGTCAGCCAAACAGCTCTCATTGCCTGACAGTGAAGCCTCTTCCAGCAGGAGGAGGCAGCTGAGTGCCCCTCCCCAACCCTATTAGCTCTGAACAGTCCTGCTGGGCTGTGCCTGGCGATGCTACCCTGTGGGTGCTCTTCGTTCACTATAGCATGATGCCGATTCTCTAACATACTTACAATAGCTACTGTATTTTTGAGAACTATTTCGCCATTGATGTTACCTTATTGGTGAGGCGTTTTCTCGCCCCACGCCCCCTCCTCCCCACGAGGCTGGGATTGGGAAGAGTCCAGAGGACTCAGCTCTACACAGAAGAACAAGAGAATAAATGAAAGGAAACCCCACTCCCTCCAGCCCAGCAGGGTGGCTGTGGGGAGAGGAGCCTAGACCAGGGCAGTTTGGGAGTGTCCCGACTCGCCCCCAGTGCCATCCTGGTCAGTAAAGGTGAAAATGAAACCCAGAGAGGCTGTCCCCCTACTTTTCCACTTAGGACTTTGAGAGGAGACTGCCCCACAGGGTAAGCAGAAAATCGGGAAGGGGCCCCGTTAGTTCTCGGCCTCCCTCATCTGTTGTGCCCCGTCGGGCAGCCAGAAATTAGCAGTTGGTGCTGTCTGTCTGATAAGCTTTTGGAGATGAGGAATAGGAAAATGAGTAGGCCAGGGACTGAAGGAGAGAGATAGGCAAACCCCAGAAGAAGAGCCAGAGGGGCAGCGGTGGCCCCAGGCCCTGACCAGCCAGGGGAGCCGGCGGTGAGTTGGCTGCCAGCGCAGAGCGCACCATTGCTGCAGCGGCAGGCTCAGGGGTGCACAAGCACACGCCTTCTCATCTGGCCCTGTCCAACGCTACAGCCCGGTCCCCACCCCACTGAGCACAAGAGGCTCATGGTACTCTATGCTCTGGCCACAACAGACCTCTTGACCACTTGTAGTTCCCCAAAGGTGGCAATCTGGTCTCTATCCCTATGCCTTTGCACTGCAGCTGTGCCTTGTGGAGCCTTTATTCTCTTGTCCTCATGATGAACTCAATTTTGCAAGACTTAACCTGCTATGGACTTGATACATGTGTCCCCCTAAAACTCATATAATAAAGCCCTAATGTGAGGGTACTGAGGCACTGATTTCTCACATCCCTGTATTTCCACTGTATCTTGTTGTCTCTGGTGGAACTCACCAGGTTTTGGGTTTTGTCTTCATTCCCCACCAGACTGAAAACCTCACCTTGTTCATCTCTATATTTCCAGCTCTGAGTACGGCACCCAGCTAAGAGTAGGCATCCATTAGGTGTTTGTTAAGTGAATTTGCTAAAATTTATGTAATAGAAACAGTTTAACTTTTCTGTTTAAAAAGTCCAAAAAATTTGATCTGTTTATTTCCCATTGGGAAAGAAAAATCCAAAAAGTGCTTCTGTTAAGACTCACTTTATGCTGGGCACTGCACTACTTTTGTATACACAGTCTCCTTTCATCCTCACTCATCCTGAAGAGTAAATGTTAGCATTGCAGTGTTCAAATGAGTAACCCAAGGCTCAGGAAAGAAAAAGGGGCTCACTCAAGATCACATAACTAGACAGTGAAGGGCAGGGTGAGAATCCACGTCTTTCAACTCCAACAGGACTCTTTTCACAGCACCAGAGTTTCTAAGAAACTTTCTATGATGCTCTCTCCTTGTAGAGAGGGTCACGGGCAGCAAAAAATGACACTATGTAAACCATTGTTTATTCTTTATGTTAAACATCTCCTCATATGTTACAATTTAACAGTATCAATTCATATTAGTTGCTTAGATTTTCCGTCCTCGTGGGCAGCTGATGGGGTAGAAACTGGAAGGCACAGTGTTAACATCCCTCACCTTGTCACAGGCAGCTGATACTATACAAGAGTTGTTGGGTCTCCTCGTGACTCTGTTCAAAGAAGAATAAGCGTTGTTGGAGTTGGAATGAACTGCGAAGCAACAGCTCCGTGAAATGAGGCTGGCAGTGTGACTTTAGCAAAGCCAAGTGAAGTGGTTTAATGATGGACACATTTTTAAATAAGATAAGCTTTTCTCAGACTCTACTGGGTGTTTTTTCGTGGTGAGTTATGGGTTTGACAAAGCTTTCCCCCACAACTTTGAGGCATCAGGAGGTTGTCAGAAAACTCACGCTTGTGCTGGAGATCTGTTTTTGAAGTTGTACAGGATTCCCAGTTAATGAGTTCTTGCATTATTCTTTTATAGCTGGGTGCATCTGGATGCCACTCATGCACAAAGGGACCCTGGTTTGCATATCATTAATTCTAACTTCCAGAGTTAGAATTTCTGGTTTCACAGTCACCTACTTCATTTGCCTTTGTATTCTAGAGACCTGATAACTTCAACTAATAGTATGATTAGCAAAATCATTAATTCTTCTAAACTAGCTTTCTTTATCACTGCAGAGGCATCAAATCCTCTAAGCAGGGCCACAGCACCTGGGCTGTCTGTCTGCAGTAGCTCTGCTAGGCTAATGCCCATGTGGCGAGCAGTGGGCAGACATGGAATTGTGAAATGGATCACAAGTTCTGAAAATGATTTTATTGGCAGTAAAAAACCCTCAGAAGAGAAAGACAATTGATTAATACATTATACTCAAAGGATTACGTTAGTACCTAACACACAGTAGATGCTTTAAAAATAGTTTTCAAGTAAATAATGCTGTTAATAAACCTTCTACCATGACATCCATTGGAGTATTCTTCAATTTTCTATCAAGTCCCCACATGAATGGAGTATAGAGAATAGATTCACTTTTGTTCAGAATAATTTTAAATTCATCTAAAAGTACAGAGTATAATATAACAAATATTGATATTCTCACCACTCACAATTAATCAATGTTAATAGTTTGTCACATTTAATATTTTTAATAAAAGAAATAATGATAACTAACATTTACTGAGGTTTAACCATGTACTGGCAGTATTCCAATTGCTTTACATACATTAATTTGATTACATCTTTCAAAGCCCTATGAGACAGGTTGTTATTATCTCAATTTTACAGAGAGGAATCTGCAGTATAGAATGTTAAGCATGTACTAAGTCACCCAGCTTCAAGAGGCTATATTAGTTAGCTGGGGCTGCCATAACAAAGTACCAAGACAGTGATTTACACAACAGAATTTACTTTCTCATAATTATGGAAGGTAGAAGTTTCAGATCAAGGTGTCAGCTGGGTTGGTTTCTTCTGGGGCCACCGTCCTTGCTGTGTACATGGCTGTCTTGTCCCTGTGACTTCACATCTTCTTTCCTCTGTGCCTGTATCTAATCTCCTCTTCTTTTAAGGACTCCAGTCAGATGAGGGCCCACCCTAATGACCTCATTCTAACTTAATTAGAGGTTATTCACAGTAGCCAAGATATGCAAACAACCTAAGTGAGCACTGACAGATGAATAAAGAACTTGTGAGATATATACATAGAGAGAGAGAGAGAGAGAGAGAGAGAGAGACACTATTATTCAGCATTATAAAGTAATGAAATTCTGCCAATTGCAACAAGGATGAACCTGGAGGGCATTATGCTAATGAAATTATGCTAATGAAATAAGCCAGACATGGAAGGAGAAATAGTGACCTCACTTATACATGAAACCAAAGAAAGTAGAATACATAGAAACAGAGTAGAACAGTGGTACTGGGGGTGGGACGGTGAAGAAATGGGAGTTGCTGATCAAAGGGTACAAAGCTACAGTTATATAAGATGAACAAGGCTTGAGATCTAATGTACAGCCCAACAACAATAGTTGATTTAACTTCACTGTATACTTGGAATTTGCTAAGAAGGTAGATTTCAGGTCCTCTCACCACACACACACACACACACACACACACAAAGAAGGTAATTATGTGAGGAGATGGATATGTTAGTTTGCTTGCCTGTAGTAATCACTTCACCATGCATAGGTATTTCAAAAACTTAAAATACAATTTTTAAAAGGTTAAAAAAAGCACCGTATCTCCATACATAATCATATTCTGCAGTACTGGGAACCTCAACATATGAATTTTGGGGGAAACAGTTCAGCCCTCAACAGAAGCAGAGTTGGCATTCAGGCCTGGGAAGCTGAGACCCAAAGTGGTGTCCTTGTCCACAACATCTGCCTCTGATAATGGTGAAGTTCCCATTGCCCACTTTCCCAAATCCAGTGTCCCCATCCCCTATTCCCAGAGGCAACACTGTCACAAACTCGATGTTTCTTTTAGAAGTTACCGTATATAAATCTACATAACATGCATCCTTAATATTATGTATTTTTTAACAAAGTATTGAGTTTAAAATATCTCTACCCTGCTCCCAAACAAGAGTCTTGAAATGTTTTTACTTCTCTCCAAATAGCGTCACATGATCCAACCTTTCATGTTATTGGTGTCTAGTAGTTTAACCATCATTTTAACATCCCCGCCCCCCCCAATAGTGATGTTAAAATGTTATTTTAGTGGCTATTTAGTTAATAGTGCCACTATTTATTGGCCAATATGCACTTATGCTTTCCAATATGTTTGAGTGGTTTCTTTGGTCATGAGCTCTTCCTGAATTTGGGTTCATTTTCCGTCTTTCTGAAGTGTCTGCATGAGCATTTCTTCCCATGAGGGTCTGAAAGTAGGAATGTGCTTTGTGTATGTATATCTGGGGATGTCTTTACCACTCTTACATGATATAATTTCAGTTTCACATTATTTTCCCTCAGTGTTTTGGGATAGGAGTCTATTTTCTAGTATCTTCTGTTTTGATAATCAGCTCCTATAATTCTAGTTGTCATTTGTTTCCAAGTTTAAAAGTAACCCACCTTTTCTCTCTGAAGCCTTTAAATAGTTTCCCTTTTCCTTACAGTTCTGCAATTTTACTCTGATGTGTCTAGATGTGGATTTTTTTCTATTTACCCTGCTTGGCACACATGTCTTTCTTCTATTTTAGAAAACTCTCCGTCATTACCTCTCAAATATTGCCTCTCTCCTTCTTTTTTATTTTATCATCCTAGATGTCCTAATAGAAAAAGTCATAGCTTTCCATTGTATCTTTTACATCTTCTGTGTCTTCTAGAATCTTCATTTTCTCTAACTCCTATGTCTCAGGAGTAATTTCCTCAAATCTGTCATCTACTTTACTTCACTAGTTCTTTCTTTTCCTGTATCTAGACTATAGTTTAACTTGTGCAGTAAGGGTATATTTTGTCACTGATATTGTTTTGATGATAATATTTTTCATTTCTAGAATTTGTACTTTTTTTATGTTTGTTCTTTGTTTTTAATTGTACTTCTTGACTTACGAATTCTATTACTTCGCTTATCTTTTATAAACTTTTAAATATGTTTATTTTAACTTCCCTTTTGTGTTGTCTTTTCAGTTGTAGTTCGTTGAACGTGACCATCTCTTGCATCTTTAGAGTATCTCTCATGGTGTTATCTTCCCTTGTGTACTAAGATTTGGTTTTTTTTCTGAATTCATCAGATTTGGTGGGAATTATCTTCTGCAAAAGGGTTAAACACTTATCCTGGGTTGTAGAGGTTATTTCACAACTTCCTCTGCTATAACTCCTATGACCTGAAGCAGATTTTACTTTTATTTCTGAATCAAGTTGTAGGTGAATTCTAGCCCACATTCTAGTGCTACAGGAGTCTCAATATATCGGAGTTGACTCGGTTCTACCCACAATCTGAGCTGGGCAGGAAACTTCTGGTTTATACAGGGAGCTGTGTTCAGGCTCCAACACTGCATGCAGAGTTCTTAACCTGGTTTCTCAGCCCTACATCAGCATTCCAAGTTATATCCAGCTTGACTTTCCCTGTAGGCCACACAGCTTTAACTCCCTCTGAGTGTCATAGGTTCCTTCATTTTTAATGTCACCTGGAAACAGGCTTTGAGTTTTGCTTTATTATTATATTATCGTATCTAAAACTAAAAGAGGACTTCCTACGTCAACTCAGATCACTGCCTGGTTGCCGAAATTATCCAAATTATATTATTAGAGAAAACACAAGTACAGAGGTATCATGTAACAGTCATGCAAAGGCAAAACTTTCAATAACATCTATAAACAGCAAATGTCTAAAGAATATACCACATGAGATTTTCATTTTACAAACAAAGCTCTGTGATCACATTTCCCAAACACCAAGGTGAAAAAAATGGCTGAAAACTTTAGTTCATGCACAAAGCTATAAATTTACCAAAAAAATACATAAATAAAAACATATTTGAAGTACTGGAAATCCAAGAAGTCAATAAATTGATATGGTAACCCTATTTAAGCATAGCATAACTTTTTAGAAAGCATATGAATTTGTGATATTAGAATAACAAAGGACTTAGAAATGGTATTTTGCTTCAAAACTAAGATAAAATGTCATGTTTTCTAAAACATGGCTATAAATACTAGGGGAGTTATGTTGCATTTTGCTTTTTTCTTTTTTAAAAATAACATCATAGCACATTCAGAACACTCTCTAGGAAACAGTTTGTTCTTTCAGCAAATAAACTTATTGAGCTCCTCTGAGATGCTCAGCATAGTACACACTCTGGAGGCCTAGAGCACAAGACAAAATCTCTCACCTGACAAATTATACAATTTAGTGAGGAATAAGACATAAAGATATGCCTCATGAACATAACAATACAAGATCACATATGGTTAAACCTCAATGTCAGTCCTACTGACAAACTTGTGCCATGACAATCTCCAGGAAGGAAAACTCAATAGCTATTTCCTTAAAGGACCAAGACTTTGGAAGAAAACCTATGTACCAGAAAACTCCTAAACCCCATAAGAAAAAGACAAGGTGTCACACTCCACAGCTGTTCCTGACCCATTTCTCTGCCCCATTTAAGAAAATAAAACAAGGATTTTAAGAAAAACCCAGGACAAAATGGATTCACAGTCAAATTCTACCAAATATACAAAGGAGAACGAATACCAATTCCCCTGAAACTATTCCAAAAAAAATCAAGGAGAAGAGAATTCTTCCCACTTTATTCTATGAGGCCAGTATCACCCTGATACTATAACCAGATAAAGACATCTAAAAAAAAGAAAACTACAGACCAATACTCCTGATGAACATAGATTCAAAAATCCTCAATTAAATATTAACAAACTGAATCCAATAGTTCATCAAAAAGATAATACACCATGATCAAGTTGGTTTTACACCAGGGATACAAGGATGGTTCAACACATGTAAACCAATAAATATGATACCTCACATTAATGGAATCAAGAACAAAAACCATATAATCATCTCAATGGATGCAGAAAAAGCATATGGTAAAAATTGGCATCCCTTCATGAAAAAACCCTTAACAAATTAGGTGTACAAGGAACATACCTCAAAATAATAAAGGCCATATATGACAAATCCATAGCTAGCATCATATTTAATGGGGAAAAGTTGAAAGCGTTTCCCCTAGGAATTAGAATGACAAGGAAGCGCACTTTCACTACCCTTATAAGGCATAGTACTGGAAGTCCTCACCAAGGCAATCAGGCAAGAGAAAAAAATAAAAGGCATCCAAATAGGAAAAGAAGTCATAAAATTACCCATGTTCACTGATGATATAATCATATATCTTTAAAAAAAAAAGCTAAAAACTTCCCCTAAAAACTCTTAGATTTGATAAATTAATTCATTAAACTTTTAGGATACAAAATCAATGTACAAAAATCAGTACCATTTCTATACATCAATAACAATCCAGCCTAGGATGAAATCAAGAAGTCAATCCCACTTATAATAGCTACAAAAAAAATACCTAGAAATATATTTAACCAAGGAGGTGAAAGATCTCAACAAGGAAAACTATAAAATACTGATGCAGAAAATTTTAGATGACACAAACAAATGGAAAAATATCCTGTGTTCATGGATCAGAAGAATTATTAATAATATTATTAAAATGACCATACTCCCCAAAGCAATCTACAGATTCAATGCAATTACTATCAAAATGCCAGCATAATTTTCACATAATTAGAAAAAATGAATCTAAAATTCATATGGACCCAAAAAAGAGCCCAAATTGCCAAAGCAATTCTAAGCAAAAAGAACAAAGCTGGAGGAATCACATTACCTGACTTCAAATTATACTACAAGGCTAGAGTAACCAAAACAGTATGGTACTGGTATAAATACAGACACAAAGATCAACGGAACAGAATAGAGAACCCAGAAATAAAACCACGTATTTAGAGCCAACCGATCTTTGACAAAGTCAATAAGAACGTACACTGGGGAAAAGACATCCTTTTCAATAAATGGTACTAGAAAGACACCCTTTTCAATAAGTGCTGGTGGGAAAATTGGATTGCCATATGCAAAAGAATGAAACTGGACCCCTATCTCTCCTCATGTACAAAAATCAACTCAAGATGGATTACAGACTTATGTATAAGACCCAAAACTGTAGAAATACTAGAAGAAAAATATTAGAAGGGGAAACTCTTCTGGACATTGATCTAGGCAAAGAATTCATGACTAAGACCTCAAAAGCACAGGCAACAAAAACACAAATAAACAAATGAGACTTAATTAAACTAAAAAGTTTCTGCACAGTAAAAGAAATAATCAACAGAATGAACAGACAACCTGCAGAGTGGTAGGAAATATTTGCAAAGTATGCACCTGACAAGGGACTAATATCCAGAATATACAGGAAGTTCAAAACATTCAACAAACAAAAAGAATAATCCCATTAAAAATGTGCAAGGAAAAAAATTGGGCAAGGGATACGAATAAACATTTTTCAAAAGAAGATATACAAATGGCCAACAGACATATGAAAAAATGCTCAACATCACTAATCATCAGGGAAATGCAAATTAAAACTGCAATGAGGTATATCTTACCCCAGTCAGAATGGCTATTTTTAAAAAGTCAAAAAAATAACAAATGCTGGCAAGGATATAGACAAAAGGGAACTCTTATACACCATTGATGGGAATGTAAATTAGTATAACATTTATGGAAAACCATATAAAAATTTCTCAAAGTACTTAAAACAGAACTACCATTTGATCCAGCAATCCCACTACTCTATATCTACCCAAAGGAAAGAAATCAAAATATTAAAAAGATACTTGTACTCACATGTTTATTGGAGCACCATTCACAGTAGCAAAGATATGGAATCAACCTAAGTATCTCTCAACAGATGATTGGATAAAGAAATTGTGGGGTATATATATTGAAATACTATTTGGCCATAAAAAAGAATGAAATCATGTCTTTTGCAGCCACATGGACGAAACTGGAGGCCATTGCCTTAAGTGAAACCACTCAGACACAGAAAGACAAATATCGAAAGTTCTCACTCATAAGTGGAGCTAAGTAATGAGCACACGTGGATGCAGACAGTGGAATCATAGACAGTGGAGACTCAGAAAGGTCAAGGGGTGAGGAGGGTGAACAAGGAGAAATTGCTTAATGGATACAATACATATTATTCGGGTGATGGGTACTCTGAAAGCCCTAACTTCACCACTACACAATTTATGCATATAACAAAATTGCACTTGTACTCCATAAATTTATACAAATAAAAAAACCCCAAACATTTTCTTCCAAGGCACACATTGTTTCCAAAATCCTCACTTTCTAACATCTCGTGATAGGCTAAAATTCATTTCAAAGAGCTTCATTTATAAACCCATAACACTATAGTAAAATGTTTTCCCCAGAAACAACAAAAAAGTCCCAAACCTTATTCAAGTAGCCATTTTTGAAGTAACACATAGGTTACCTACTGCCTGCCTTACGTTCACTCGGAATCTGTGCTAAGAATGGTGGTACAGGGAAGCAATGCGTTTCCCCAAAATGGTAATGAAGTGCAGCCAAAATAGAGATAATTATTTTAATTAATGGTAATGATTTTAACGGTTGAACATTTTAACTAATTAATTATGATTGATTGCTTGTTACTAATCAAGGAATATGATTCAAAGTTGTAATTGAAAAACCAGAAGCAATAGGTTCTGCAGAGAGCATATCACAACCCTACTGAGATCAGGGGCATTATTCTTGCCTTGAAAATTGCATTCTAGATCATTCCAGTCCTTTTTCTTTCATGTATTCCTTAAGTTAAACTGGTAGGACATTGGTTTTTATTTGATATTTAGAATCATTTATCAGAAATAGGAACAAAATGCGAAATGTGAATATATTTGAAGAAATGAATACATTATTTTTATAACTATAGTTTTTAATACCATATTATTCATATATTATTCGTCTAAATTTTATTTTTGTTCACTTTCAAGTCTAAGCTTTCTTTCTTTGGATAAAGACTTTAGATTCAACATACAATTCAATTAGACTGTTCAGACAATGTGAAACTGTTTTTTTTTTATATTATAAGCATATTGACTGAGAATTAGTTTTCCATATAATTTATAGGTAGTATTTTGGACACTGCATTTTTAAGCCTTTTAAAATATGACAAACTAAAATTATCACAAAGAGAACTACTAAGATCAGAGAGAGACACTTCTTTTCGCTCTTTATTCTTCAGATGGTTTTATCTAATGGAGGCAAACCAGTATTTCAACCTAACCTGTGAATTGTCTTGTGGTTTACTAGTAATTCATTTTGTATTAGTTTAAGTGTTACTTTACTATGGTAAGGGCATTATTTTCGTCCCAGATAATTCTTTTACCATAAGGAAAAAGCCATACTGTCTCACTTCTATTTGGTAGCTAGTGGCAGAAGAGAGGGGCAGAAACAAGAGCAGAGTGACAACAGGGCATGGTCAGTTTGGAAAAGGGGAGAAGCTCAGTGAAGCTATGGTGCAGAATAGGAAGGCAGGAGAGTGGCAAGAAATGATGCTGGAGGGGCAGGTGGAAGCCAAACTGTAAAAGCTCTGGTTTGTCACATTAGATGCTGAGATTGCTAAGGAGGGAATGGCGTAATCAAATGTGATCACAGTAGAGCACCTGTGGGAAGACTGATGGGAATGACGTAAGAAACCAGGAAGGCGGCTGTTTCTACAGTCCAGGTGACAGGCAATGAAAGCCTGGACTAAGGCAATGACAGGGGCCATTCCTGGAGTAGGATTGCGTGGATTCGGTTAACAATTAGCTGTGTATACATAGGTTATAAACAACTAAATGTATGGTGACTGTGGAGCAGGTTCACATTGGAAGGAGAAGATTGGGCTTACAGTTTGGGACATGTTCAAATCAAGGTGCTGAGGACACTCCCGTGACTTCATGGTGTATGCACGTCTTTCCACCTATCCCACCCAACAACTGCAACCTGTTGTCCACGGCCGTGGTCTCCAGACTACGTGTCTACCTTTCAGACCAAACTTCACCCAAAGACACAGCCAGGTTCTAACTCCAGGGGAAGCAAGTCTGGAAGCAGGGTCTGTGCCAGTGATTGGTGTGGGAGCAAGTGCACAGAAGCATCCCCATAGTGGACTATTTTTCTACATCGCATGGTCTAATCACTGATTTTAATCACTTAATTTACACTGCTTCCTCCAGCATTATTTTAATCGTCACCTTTAAAAACATTGGCTGTGAGTCACTTTTGCAGAATGTGTGCAGAAAGAATAGCTGATCCTTCTTTTCTCCTAATGATTTAAGTGCCTAATTACCTACAATTGAGCCTGTCTCCCATTGCCCAGCCCAGTCTCATAAATGAGTCTAATTCCAGATTACCAGACTCCTCCCTGTTTTCTCCACCCTGACGTGTGGCCCAGTTATGACAAATGCCAACATGCTGAGGCCCAGCACCCCAGGCTCCAAGTCCCTGTTATTCTTCCTGTCTGTAGTCAAGATTGGACCCCGGACCTCTGAGTTCATGGAGCCTACAGTTAGGAATCAAGTGACTTAAATAGGAAGAGATGAGAGCCATAGAATGTGGTAACCAGGCAATTCCCCCAAAATGTTTTGATATTAGTAGCATTTGCAAACATTTCTCCTTTTTATAATCTCGTGCCGAAACTCTGGAGGCATAGAAAATGTCTTTATTCCTCTCAGGTATTATGAAGGTTAAAGTGCACTGTTTGTATTTCAGCCAAGAAGGTTTTTTTTCAAAATCAAGGGAAAGGTGGACACAGAGTTGAAAGAATAATGATATTCAGATCATCGGCTCTTTTTTTTTTTATCTTGTCGCAGATTGTCCACTCAGGAATTTACCCTTGGACATTTTTAATCTCAGGTCAGACTTCCTTCTGCCATTTGGCACCCTCCCAGGCACCATCGCTTTCCATCAGTCAGTGGAAACATTCGCCAAGCATAATTAGGAAGTTAAATCTGCTGTAGAAATTGTCACGGTTTCATTTAGATTCAGCCAGTGTTAAACAATGGGTCATCAGTTAAGTTTCCTTTGCTGGAAGTTTAAAAACAAATAACAAACTAATCATTTAGACACATCTAAGCTGTGTCGAAGTCGAACCACTGCAGCTGGTTTTTCTGATAATAATGCATTCAGTTCCGTTCTCATTTCAGTAAGAAGAAATGAGCTTTTCAGTAGGAAGAAAGAAGGAGTACAGACACTGAAGGGAAAAGCAGAAAAAGACAGCGACAGAGGCCACTGTGTACCACAAACCCTCATGTAATTTAGAGATTCAGCTGCAAAACAAAACTCACGAGTTATATTGGTTTGCAGAATTGTCAGTCTGTTTTGCCAGAATGATAACATTAGCAAGCAGCATCCTACTGTTCAGCTGTGGATTTAGGCTGGAGTCATGGAAGAGGATAATATGCTTAGGAATAGCACCTCTTGGAGTGTGAAGTGTGCCTCCTGGGCTGGCAATCTAACCCCGCTTCTGGCAGGGCCCCCAAGCAAGGTGAAGGAAAGGGAGGGAGAAATGAATGAATATTATTTCCTGTTTTACGTAGGACATGCCAAAAGAGGACCTGGCATTGAATACTAAATGCTGAAATACTCCACACACAGTTCCTTGCATGTGCTGGACTGAAACTGATATGGCTTACAAAGTAGAAAAATGAGCACTGGATGCCCCATCCATATGGTAAAAGCAAAAGCCTGACAACATCTCCTCCTCTTCCCAGGCACCGACTTTTAAATGTTCTTAGTGAATTCTGCCTCCAGAAGAGATCTGGATCTGAAACCCTAGCCAATGAGTTTTTTAAAGTTCTTACGACAATGTCTTCAAGATCACTTGGAAGACTGAAGTTCCCCAGACAGAGAAAACAGCGGTACTCACGCGCGTGTGTGTGTGTGTGTGTGTGTGTGTGTGTGTTTGTGGTTATCCACTAACCAAAGTGAGTTAAGCATCTAAGCATTTCATGGCAAATAATCCTGCCAAAATAAAAGCCTTAATTTTCTCAGCCCCAAATGAATTGTAAAAATAATCCATTCACCATTTACAAATGTGCCCGGCGGAAGCTATTACAGTGCAGCAAATGTGTATCTTACATCCAAAGATGATGTTATTGTTATACTCTGTGATAGGATTTTTCTCTTTGGATCATATCTCCAGCAGGGGTAATGAGTTCGCACACAGCTATTCACGTGCTTTCTTTTCTTGTCATTGGTGACCAGAATCTCCATTTGTTAGATAATTGGCCAGAGTCAGTGCCATCATAGCAAACTAGATCAAAGCTTGTAGCTTATAACTACTATCAATGCAGATTTTTTTACTACAACCAAAATTTACATAGCCTAGAGAGTGAGGTTTTTTTAAATGTTAAATGTGAAAGTGCTACTCTTTTATAAAGCAGGAAAAGCACATTTTATATTATATTACATATGTATATTAAATTGGCTATTATTATTATAAAGAATTTCTTATATTTGAGTGACAATTATGTTGAGCTATAAAAAGAATTAATATACTGTTTCTCTAAAGGTTTTTTGATATCAAAAAGTCCCAATTTTACTGCTTTAAAGCAAAAACTAGTACAAAACTTAGAAAAGTGCATAGGTACCAAGTGATGTTCAATTAAATTGTAAAAACTATATAAAATTACAGTGAACTATCAACACTCATCTTGCAAAACAATTAACCATGAAACTATATCACCATCTCTTTTGAACTCTAGGTTTCCAATAACTTTAGCTTAAGCTTTTAAAGAAACTAATATAAATAATGTCTCCAAAATGTAAATGTTGTGTCACTGGAAAATAGTAACTTATCATTCTTAATATTACTCAAGAGTAAATAACAATTAAAAATTTATCTAGTACTTGTCCCCTTGTTTAAAAAATAAAACAAATTAAAGATGACAAAGAAGTCTCCCTATCTTGCAAGCTCCAGATATAGGGTCACTAGTGTAAGAGGTAATATTTTACTAAAATGATATGCTATTATGAGGGCATGGATTAGGAGATTCCTTAGGAGGTTTACTCCAGCTCCATGACTGTATATTTGGATACTAATCTATAGAAGAGAAGTAATATATTCTTAAGTTGACATTATTATACCCCTCTTCCACTACTGACTGGTCATGTGCTTTGAAGCAGCATGATGTAATTGATGAAAGCAAGGAGTTTGCAGTCAGAAAACACAGAGCCTTTGCCCGGCCGTTAACAAGTTTATTTTCTTTATAATTTTAATGACAATAATAATGATACTTTCCCTACATATCTCACATGTAGGGATGACACAGGAATATGAGAGAAATTTATAAAATTAAAGTCCTATACAAAGGTTAAAGCTGCACATTTACTTAGTTGTTTTTTCTAATTGTCATAATGACAAATAGAGATAGACACTAAATTAGGCCTTATTGAGGTTGGTGAAATGCATTTCTTCAATGACTGGCCATCATTTAGGAATGACACCAAAAAAATTTGGAATTATTTAAAGCTACAGGATCAAAACAGAATATCTGAAATTAAGAACTCACTGGGTGAGTTTATCAGCAGACTGGACACATCAGAAAAGAGGATTAGTATGCTCAAAGAGAGAATAATATAAAATATTCAAATTAAAGCACAGGTAGGAAAAAAAGAATAAAGAGGAAAAGCATAATAAATATGTGAGACGTGCTGAAAAGTTCTAACACACATGCAATTGGAGTCCCAAAACAAGAGAAAGGAACAAAAGCAATGTTTGAAAAAATAATTGCTGAGAATATTCCAAAAACATCAGGAAGTTCAGTGAACTGCAAGCAGAATAAATGCAAGAAGCCACACCTCATCATAGCCTAGTCAAATGCAGAAAATCAAAGACAAAGAGAAAATTCTTCAAAGGAGCCTGCAGAGGAGCAACATTAAGACTGATGACTATCTTATTGTCAAAAACTATGAAATCCAGATGACAATGGAATGACATCTTTAAAGGACAGGAAAACCTCTGCATCAAGCTAGAATTTTATACCAAGCAAAAAAATAATCTTTGAAAAATATTAAGGTAAAATAAATATTTTGAATGCAAAACTAAAAATCTACAACTAATCACCAGCAAGTTGTGTGGCAAAATTATACTAAAAAGAGTTTTTAAACTAAAGGAAAATAATACTAGCTAGAAATACAAAATTACAGATAAAGATTCAGAACACTAGAAAGGATTTCGTTGTGTAAATTTAGGATGCATGGAATTCTGCAGCCATCTGGCAACCATTAGAGAGATATTTATTCCCAACACACAGAGAACAGTCAAAGGAAAAGGTAGAAAAAGTCCTTAAGGCATTACACAACTACTGAATCATATCTGGAACTGCCTACTGCAGACTTCTCAAGTTAAATAAATATTTTTATTGTTCAAAAAAATTTTTTTCCTTTAAGAAGCTAGCAATTTTTGCTTCTAGCATTATGGCAGGCTAGATGATCTGAGAAATAATTCAGCAGCACAAAGAATATATTTGGGAGAGGATAAACTCTGTTGCATGGCTTTTCTTAAAGGAAATATATGAGGTCTTCCAGGACTATCCCTGCTCCCACAATAATCCCTTGTCAACGAGTGGGTGAGGATTGCTCCATGGGTGCATGTTAACATCACCACTATTATTTGGATACTGAGATGTGGTTCAATCATAAGGTGGAGAAACTGAACGTAGCCTCTATGCTAGCAAAGACCGAGGAGAAAGGCTGAAGGAAGAAGCCTTCTGCAGAGAAAAACTAACCTAATCTAGATCCACAACTACCATAGGTTAAAATTAAGCAATAAACTTACAATAAAAAAAAAATCAGCAAGCATTTAAGAATATGAACTACTGTAATAAAAGTCAGAAAAAGTAACAAACAACAGAATTGACTACCCAAGAAACTACAGATACAGAAAATAGAACATGAAAACCTGTATAATTTTTTTTTAATGTTTAAAGAAATAAAATGCACAACAATGGAGATGAGCATACAACAAGAAACTATGCAAATGAATGGGCAGATATTAAAATCAATGACATTTGGGGGGAAAAACATGTATAAATTTTTAATTTAAAAGAAAAACTCAAGGAACAGGATAAACAACAAATCAAATACTGTTGCCCTTGAAACAAGAGAGCAATCTGATGAAAATATCCATAGAGTAGCTCAGAGAGATAAGAAAATACAAAACACCAAGAGGATAAGACACAAAGGATAAAATGAGGATACAACTAATTGGAGATACAAGAGGAAATAATGGAGGGAGGTGGGGAAGGAAAGGCAATATTTGAAGAGATAATGGCAGAAAGTTCCAGAACTAATAAGAATATGATGGATTCAGGAAGCATACAGTATTCCAAGGAAGATAAATGAAAATAAATCCACATCTAGCACTTAGTAATGAAAATGTGAAATACCACAGATCTTTTAAAGGAGCTTAAGACAAAATATATATCACCTACAAAGGAAAGATAATTAGCATGACAGAGATTTCTCAACAGAAACAATGGGAACCAGAAAACAGTAGAAGGATATCTTAAAAGGCGTTGAGAAAAGCCGCTGTCTTAGTCTGCTGGGGCTACTCTAACCTAAAATACCATAGACTGGGGGGCTTAAACTGCAGACATTTATTTCTTACAGTTCTACAGGCTGAGAAGCCTGAGATTAGGATGCAATATGGCTGGGTTCTGGCTAGGGCACTCTTGCAAATGCTGCCTTCTTGCAGCATCAGAAATGAAGCGTCTTGGGCCCCACCTCTACTGAATTAGAATCCACATGTTCATAAGATCCCCATGATAATTCACATGTGCATTAAAGTTGGATAAGCACTGTTTTGGAGAACTTGTGTCTTGAATAAGGTTACATTCATTGGTGGGGTTTTTGCTTGCTTTGTTTTGTTTTGTTTTGTTGTAATATTTTCTCATTCTGAAAGAATAAATCAAATAACTATAACTCTGTCTAGGTCTGAATGCAAGGAGTGAGGGACCTTAAACACACAGTGTCCTTGTGTCCCAGTTTCCATATATCTCAAATACAAATCTCAATTCCATAGCAACCTATGTCACAAGATTGTACATGGAAATTTTTTAAGCACCAAGCGACTATAAAGTATAATTCACAATGGGAACTAATCATAATTTGAACTGTTGAATATTATCTCTGGAAGGGCCCATACAAATAACATCTCACAGCTAAGGAAAATCAGGCCTTCAATAGTCATTTCTCTGATTTCATCCTTCCAGGCATCTCTTCTAATCTCATGCCCCCCACCCCACACCTCTGCTCCTTCAGCACATAGACCAACAACTTACTTTTCCTGGGCAGGCTGCAATTGGCTGTGCAGAGCCATGTGTCTGTGACTTTGCACGTGTTCACTTTGCACAGAATACCTTGTCCCCTTGTTCAACTCCTCCTTCAAGATGCTGCACATTTTCTGTTACTGGCAAACAGGAGAATCACTCCTTCCTCTAAAGCCCCAGGGTAATTTGTGTCCACTTCTACAGCAGCACATATCACAGTGTTGTAAATGTTTCTTTACGTATCTCTCTTCCTCACTAAACTACGAGCTCCTTGAAGAAAGGGAAACTACATCTAATTCCTCTCTATAACCCCTGTGACTAGTACAATATTTGCATATAGTCAGAGTTCAATGAATATACAGTGAGTAAAATGAATGGATGCCTCCCCAAGTTTACATAGTCTTGATTAGAACTAGAACTAGAACCTAGATTTTCCAATTCCCATCCAGGCCAGTCCTCTTTCTACTACATCCTAGAGTATGTTCTAGCACAGAACACAGTCTTGGGACATTTGGAACAATGATTGTGAGAAAGACAATGGCTTTTATTAAAAAGGTCCAAAAACAATAGATGCTGGTGTGGATGCAGAGAGAAAGGAAAGCTTATACACTGTTGGTGGGACTGCAAATTAGTACAACCGCTATGGAAAACAGTACAGAGATTCCTCAAAGAACTAAATGTAGACCTACCATTTGATCCAGCAATCCCACTACTGGGTATCTACCCAAAGGAAAAGAAGTAATTTTATCAAAAAGACACCTGTACTTGGATGTTTATGGTAGCCCAATTTACAATTGCAATGATGTGGAATCAACACAAGTGCCCATCAATTCATGAGTGTATTAACAAAATGTGGTATATGTATACCATAGAATACTACTCAGCCATAAAAAAAGATAAATTAATGCCTTTTGCAGCAATTTAGATGGAACTGGAGATCATTATCCCAAGTGAAGTATCTCAAGAATGGAAAAACAAATACCACATGTACTCTGTGATAAATTGAAACTAAAGGAGAGGCACACAAGTGCACAGAGGAAAGTAACAGACATTGGAAATCAGGTAGCGGGGAGGGGGAAGGAAGGAAGGAGCAAAAGCCTACCTAATGGGTACAAGGAACACTCATAGCCCTGACCCAAGCATTACAAAAGTGATCCATGTAATCAAAAACATTTGTACCCCCTTAATATTTTGAAATTAAAAAAAAAGAAAGAGAATGGCATCTTCTCAAGTGACACATGCTAAAAGAGAATGGAGCAATTCCACTTAAAAATTCATCCAGTTCACCAGAGGCTAGAGATTATGTAACATTGAGCAATGAAAATCCAAAAATAGGATCAGGAAAAAAAAAAAAAAAAAGCATGTAATTTGTACTTAGAAACACACATGTGGACCTACTAGGCTTTGTGAAAAGGTGGCAGACCATTCCAGGGAGTCACAGCGGTGAGGAAAGTAGGGTTCAGAGTTCTTAAAATGCACAGCCGTGATTATACTGCTCAGGGTTCTCTGGGTAAACTATCTACTTGTAACTGAAATGAGCAACAAGTCAGTGAGAGTAGGATGAGGGAGAAAAAGAAACACAAAAAGACAGAGGGAATGACTGTAGGAGGTAAGGAGAAGGTGGGGGCTGGGGAAAAGGAGTTTGGATGAATAGCCAACTAAAGAATTTTAAATTAAATTAATAGCAGAATTTAAGATATGCATATTAGCCAGGTACTTTGACTTGTACCTATAGTCCCAGCTACTCAAGAGGCTGAAATGTGAGGATCACTTGAGCCCAGGAGTTTGAATCCAGCCTGAGCAACACAGTGAGACCCCATCTTTAAATAAAAAGATATGCATGTTAACAAAGGGTCCCTATAAGAAAGAAAGGGGAGCCCATTTCCTTCATCAGCTGTGAGGCATCCTCCTCCCTCTCTTCTTGTTTCTTTTTACTTGGGAAAAAAAATGCACTTACAAAAAGTAGGTGAAGACAGTAGCCAAGGAGTGAGAAAATCTCACACGTTAAATAACTCTGAATTCTGTATTAGTTTTCTCTTGCTGCTGTAACAAATTACCACAAACTTAATTGTTTAGAACCACACCGATTTATGAACTTATAATTTTGTAGGTCAGAAGTCCAACATGGGTCTCAATGGGCTGAAATCAAGGTGTCAGCAGCTCTGTGCTCCTTTCTGTAGGCTCTAGGAGAGAATCCATTTCCTGCTCATTCCAGTTGTTAGCTGAATTCAGTTCCTTGCTGTTATAGAACTTAGATCCCTATTTTCTTGCTGGCTGGCTGTTGAGACCTGTTCCCAGCCTCTAAGGTTGTCCAGATCCCTTGGCTCATGGTCCCCTCCCTTCATCTTCAAAGCCATGCCCCTTTTGCATCTCATGTCTCTCCTGCCTATCCTTCCATTGCATCTGTCTTCCTTCTGTCTCCCTTTCCCACAGTTCAGGACCCCTGTAGGTACATTGGGCTCACCCAGATAACCCAAGATAATCTCCTTATATTTTAAGGTCCATAACTTTAACTCCATCTCTTAGTTCCTTTGGACATGTAAGGTAACATCTTCACAGGTCCCAGGGATTAGGACATGCACATCTTTGCGGGACATTATTCTGCTGACCACACCTTCCTTCATTAGACAGAGGCCATGTGCACACCCAAGAGCACACTGGAAAGATATCAGCTGCAAAACAAAGCATCAGACAAGATTAGGAGTGGATTTAACATTAACTGTGTGTGTGTGTGTGTGTGTGTGTGTGTGTGAGCCACTGAAACATCTCAGGCATTCACTTGCATGTTCATTAACCAAGGCTTATCAAATACTCACTGTGGACCAAAAGTCTTATGATAGCTACTAAAATAAAAGCCGGCCACCTCCTTGTCCCCACCCCCAGAAGCTCACAGTGAGGTGTCAGGTAGGACAGACAACTGACTACGATGTTGTGTGGTAAGTACAGTGTACGTGGGGAAGGTATGCATGAGGACAGGGAGGAGGGAGGGACCAGATGGAGAAAGAGAATCAAAGAGGCTCCTAGAGGGAAGTGCAGTCTTACTAACGGAGGATGATGCACACAAAGGCTGTGAGTGGTCCGCTGTGATGCAGACCGGGACAGGTTTGGGAGATGAGCAGGAGGGGAAGGCAGGAGACAGGTCGCCAGCATCACATATGTGCATCACAGTAAGGGGTCTGGATAGTGCCTCAAGGGCAATGAGAATCCATGAAAGGATTTTAAGCAGAGACGTAATCAGATTTTTTTTCGTTAAAAGATCACTCAAGAATAGGAAAGAACTACAACAATAAGCTTGAAAATAATTTCCAACCCATTTACTCAGGAGTGAAAGAAATCTATACAGTTATGTATAAAATCAAGCCATAGGAGATGATATTAACAACCGTAAAAAAAAAAAAAACTTGCTCTTTTAGTCCCCATTTGTAATTTCTTTGTGGCATTTGTATAGGGACCATCTAAAGGCACTTCCTCCACCATCCACCTCCCAAAATAAGCTGTTGTGGCAACATTCCAGGGAGATCTGGAAACTGGCATGGCAGATTTCCAACTCCTCCACTACCCAAGAACACAAGATCTTCTTTCTCACACAATCATCTTTGCTTTCTTCAATCCACCACCTTCCCCTTCCATAGGCTTGCTGAACTTCCTCTGTTAGACAGACTCCTGGGAAATTCTATCACATTTTCAATCCAGCAAAAGAGATTTAGATTTAAAGAAATCCTGTATTTGCATAACATGTTTTCTAAATATAAAAGTAATATATTTCATAGTTGAAATTTTGGAAAAATATAAAGAAGTTCTGGTGTAAATTCTTTAATTTGTTTCTTCTTAAAGTGTGATTATAGTAAAACTTTTATTTGTTAATTATACTTTAATGAAGAAAATATATGATTGTACTATAATGCTTTTTCCCCATTTATATATACATGTATATTTAAAGTCTTGGGGTCCAAGGGCAATTTTGCTACATTAATATATTGCATTGTGGTGAAGTTAGGTCTTTAGTGCATACATCACTGAAGTGACACACATCTAATGCTTTTTTGTTATTTTGTTTCTTTAATTAATATATTAGGAGACATTTTTGTCCTTAACACATTATTTGAATGACTACATAGATGTTGTCATGATGATATTCATATTTTAATGACTACCATAATTTACTTAACTATAATTTACTAATCTCCTAGTATTGTTTTTTTCTTTTGCCTTTTTTGATACTATAATTAATACTATAGTCAATATATTTTAAATATCTTTGATTTTCTGAGAATATGTGGACTCCTTTTGAAATTTTTTTTGTGTTCACATGAATCCAGAGTTTAATTTTTTTTTTAAAAAAAGCTTATTAAAGTATACCTGTGGCCAATTGTTTGATACTCTCCTCTCAAGAAAAATAAAGCAAAAATGATGTGGAAATATTGCCATGATTCTTTGTGGTGAGAGGAAAACCCTGACACAGGCAATGACAGAAATCTGCGGGACAGACTACTTTAGAACCAGGGATTAGCAGTACAGAGAGGAATACGATTATTTACTAAGCACCCACCATGGAACAACCACCACGTTGAGCTCTGGGGATACAACTGTAGCAAGTAGACATAGCCTCACCCTTCCAGAGTTCACAGTCTACTCAGGTAAAAGTACTTACAGACACAACACAGGAGAACTTATGCTAGGACCAACACAAAAATTGCACTTACAAATAATGGGGGTGGGAGGAACAACTGATTTTTAAGCCTCAGTGCCTACTATTAATTTCTCATCCTTCACAAATATTAATCAAAGATACTCCCACATTTATACCAGTTTGTTTTATTAGGTCCTAGACCCTTATGCATCAGAGAACATTTTGCCTTCATTAGGACTATAATATCTTGTCTTGAATTTTGAAAAATGGCTTTTTTCTCGATAGAAGGTCATTCAGCATCTGTTAGCCATACCGTGGTGGCATTTTTAGATCTCAATTTGCAGAATCAGTGTTTGAAGAACACAGAGCTGTCAGCCCCCTGGTCAGCATTTTCCAGGCAACCATGATGTTATTTGTCTTTTTTTAAGGTTCCTAAATTCATATTTCTTAATATAAAACTTACCACTAATTAACTGTATGATCTGCTTATTCTTTAAAACTTAAATGCAATCCTTTCCTTCCCTGTTTGCACAAACCTAGGCAATTTTTAATTCCAAAGACTCCAACTGAAAAGAATATTTGCAAATCAAAGTAGAAGGACAAATGGTGAGGGGGAGGGGGAGAGTGTAAACTTTTTCTGAAGAATGTACTAAACTCTTTCACCATTTAATAGATAATAATGAATACTGCTGTTTAGCTAGATCCAGTCCCTGAAATATCTAATTAAAACTGATGTGCTTATTTAGTTTCCAATTCATCACAGGTGGGCCCACATTAATGTGAAAATGAGAGTAAATTACCAGCATTTGGCAATCTTACTGAATGTCATTCACATTATTAACTCAAACCTCAAAATGCATTTTAAAATGTGGTTCATAGATAGGGCACTGTCTCTCCACACAAACAAAACTCTTCCCTGGTGGGCTTATGGAATTTTACTTTTATGTCTGAAGTTTCCAATGGTACAAGTCCACCTATGCAAAACACCTCACCTGTGATCCAACAGGGGCCTGCAGGGAGGGCTCTGGGAGCACGGCCCCTCCCCGCCCAGGCTGTGGCGTCTCCTGGGAATGACTGTTTACTTTGGCCCAACTCTCTGCTAGCTTGTCAACCAGAACTTCATTAAAAATTCAGTTTATTTAACTTTACAGAGGGATTCCTTTCTAGTAGTCCTCAGACAGGACTACAAAAGACAGCAGCTTCGGTTCCACCCCAGCGGACAGCCACATCCCTACAGCACACGCGTCCTGAACCCCTCATCCTTTCTCTTTTCACACCCCCAGAATGGAAAGTCATCTTCCATCTAATTTATCTTTGCAAGGCTGTTTCCGATAGTATGCTATAATGTATTCTGGAGATGCATAGATTAGAATCTTCCACAACATCCAACTTTGTTCAGTCCATAATACATACACAGTGACTCACCAATATCTCAAATGGCGTTTTTTACTACTTTTTCTAAAGCTTTCAAATCAACATGGGAAGTAATTTCTTTCACTTTTAAAGCACCCGCTGTTAGAGGCTAATTTACAAGCAGAATAAACTATTTCAGGGACACAGAAAGAAGGCCGAGAAAACTCCCACTTTAAACACACTCACACATGCGTATCTCCTCCACCTGCTTTTGGTGTCCAAAGTCCTAAATGGAAATTGATTCTCTCAACTTAAGGTTATGAACCCTTCAGATTGAAATGGCAAAGAATATGAGTGATCAATAAACAAATGATATGGTTCTCAATCTCACAGTCTAAAAAATGAGATTAGAACAACAAGGTATCCATATTCACCCAGCAACTTGATCAAAGTTTACAAAAATAATGCCATGCTGTGCTGGCGAGGAAATGGATAAATGCCTTCACAGACACTGCTGGTGGGAGGGTGAGTTGCTATAAACTTTTCAGAAAAACAGCCTTGCAAATTTTGTTATGTGTACTTCACCACAATTAAAATTAAAAAAAATAATAATCTAGCAGTAGCTATTATAATTAAATATATCCAAAACCTTTGGCCTATCCTCACCTTTGGAAATCTAACCAATAGAAATCAATACACTGGTACATGAGAATATATGTACAAAAAAATTTATTGCAGCATTGTTTGTGACAGAGTGGGAGGGGAGATAGCTGCATGCATTAAGGTTCATCTAGACTATGGAATACTAGGCAGGGTCTTTTTGAAAAAAATGTGTCATCTGTTCTTCGTTAACCTGGAGAAATGTTCCTGATGCATAGTTAAGTGAGAAAAGCAAGTTGCAGAGAGTAATAAATAAGAGACAACAGAGTGCAGTGGTTCAGAACATGCGTGGCTTGGCAGTCTATGTTTTTCGTAATTTGACCTTAGATAAAGATATTGAATCTCTCCAAGGCTCAGTCTCCTCATCTATAAAGAAAGTATATAAAAATGGGAATGATACCATCTCACAGTGAGTAAATATTAACTAAAACAGGATGGAAAACTGTACCAGATGCCACAGAGCAGGTATTCAATTGATGCTAATTCCCTTCTTCCCATGTCTCTAAACTGAACCAGTTTGAGAGCCCTTCTTGCAAGGAAAAAGCTTAGGCACTGTCAACAATAGCTTGACTCAACAGAAAGGAGCACAGTCTTGAGGTTAGAGACATGTGGGTTCAAATCCCTGTTTGGTTACTTGATGACCATGTGACCTTGGAATATGTGACTGGAGCCCAATTCCCTTACCTCATGGGAGCTTTTGTGAGGATTAAATCAGAAGCATGGGTGTCCGCAAAGGCTGTGTGTTTGTGTGGGTGCACTTACCTTGCCCAGAGGTAATATTCAGTTGACATCTGGTATTGCATAGATATCAAACAATAAGAATGAACCCTGGCTCCCAGCACATAATGGGCACTCAAAAATTTTAATTCTTTTACCTCTTTCATTTAATAAACAATTATTTTTGACTATTTACTATGTGCTCAGGACTATGATTTCCTTGATGAGAAAGATAATTCTGATAGGTAAAAGGCAAAGAATTTTTATGCAAAGGCAGTAGAACCAATTTTGCTGCTTTGCAATCATTCCTAAGGTCAGTGCCGCACATCTATCAGTAAATGGAAAAATCAAAACAAAAGAAAATCCTCAAGTTCTTTCTTAATAGGAGCGTTGTTGTAGCTTTGCTGTTTCTGTAATAAAGTACCAAAGCAACACCAAACAGTGTTGAGAGAGAGGAGCTGTACACTGAAGTTCAAAATCGAAGGCTGGGCAGAGTCACACCAGGCTAGGCAGGGCTCTCTGCAGTATGAGTAGCACTATGGGCTGCAGGGAAGGAGAGGCACACCGTGTGTTGAAGAGACTGAACGCACTGCGAGGCAGGTCCCCACATCTCTTCTCTGTGCCCCTGTGTTCCAGCAGTGAGCAGGTCCATGCAAACCTACCCCCAGAGTCCAAGGAAGCAGAGGCTGAAGAAAGAGGCTGACAAATCCAGTTTCTCAGAAAGAAACATGTAATAGGGACTTGTGAACAGAAGCCATGTTTGGGGCAGCCACAAGACAAGATGGTAGATTCCTGTGCCATTACCACCTGGACCCAGAGCTTATGTGCCCTAGGGAAGGAATGAGACCCCTCAGGGAAAGACATGAATGCTGTGTGAGTCTGCCTAAGGGCAGGATTTATGGTGAAGGTTGTTTTGACCTAAGGGCAGGATTTGCGTAAGAGTAGATAAAGTAGAAATCCCAGAGGCATTCCCAGAACAAGGGATAATCAGAAGTCAACATGGCAGATTAGCACCCAAAATGGAGTTGCTTTACCCTCCACATCTGGTAAGGGTCTTCCTCTCCACACATTGAGCTTCTGTGAGCTCCACTCAAATCTCTCTCAGGGCTCTTTTGAGAGTAAGTTTTAAAGGGTAAGGACTAGAGACAATTAATTCAGCTTGAAGTTGCAAGGAGAGAGAGTTTGGAGTCTGACAAATCAGACTGGAACCATTTCCACAATGTTGAAATCATTTATCTCCAAAAAATGGAATGTGTTTCAACCAGTAGCATATGTTTTCACTCCACATGGGCATAATAGGGTTCCCTGACCAAGTCAACACTAAGGGAATTTGTGGTAGCTTGGTGCATCAGGAACTGAGTTTAGTTGCTAGAAAAGAGGACACTCTGTACATATATATATAGTTTCACTAAATTGAGAGTTACTTTTTTCTCATGTACTGAGAAATCTAGGGCAGGTATAATGGACCCAAGCTCCTCTTATCCTTTTACTCAGCCCCCCTTAGCATGAATGTGTCACCTCATGGTCACGAGATAGCTGCTAGAACTCCAACCATCACACTTGTATTTGCTGGAAGAAAGGGAAGTAGGGTGACCAACTTATCCAGTTTGCCTGGGACTGTCTGAATTTTCAGACTGAAGGTCCCATATCTCTAGAACCCCCACAATCACAGGCAAACTTAGACAGTTGGTCACTACAAAGGGAAAACAAAAGCCAAAAAAGACATTGCCGATTGGGTCTTTCCCACTGTTTTAAGAATCTCACCCAGAAGTCCCACCCAAACAACCTCTACTCATATCTCATTGGCCAGAACTTAGTCACATGGTGCCCACTGCAAAGGAGGCTGGGAAATGCACGTGACCACCTAGAAAAATTGTATGTCCTGGTAGGAAATGAGGAGAAAGGATATTAAACAGGCAGCCTCTTTCTCACTCAGTGAGCCTGGAACCACACTGTCCACAGAACCCCATATCATTTCTTAATCCTGAAAATTCTGAGCCTCTGCCCAAGAGCATAGTTAGGGTTTTGTTGTACGTACCTGCCAGCCACAGAGGTGATAATGACTCCAGAATTTAGCAATCAGAGCACCTTTTAGTCTAGAAGGTCTGGGATGGGCTATTGCAGGCTGTAACTGCCTGGAGCTCCGCTCCTTGCGCGTTCTGACCCCAGGGTCCCAAGTAAACTGGCTCTGCGAGGCAGGTAGGGACTGGTTCCCAATGACACCCCTCTAGTGAACGTGTGTCTCTGTCTTGTATCTAAGCTCCAGCAAGCAGAAGAAGGAAGAAAGATGCACACTACGACCAGCACTGACAGGGCCCTGATTAGGGATTAAGCTTTCTCCAATCCCATCTCCACCCAACCACAGAGTGTCGTTTTGAAGAATCATTTGTGGTAAATGAAGGGAGAGGAGCTATAAGGGCAAGAAATTGGTAGAAAATAATAGGAAAGAAGTGCTATCGTTTGATGAGAGTAATAACCTTTCTAAACTAGTGTCCTACTGCATTAGATTTTCCATGAAATTATTTAAAACAGCAGGGAATCAAACATCCCCACATTATTAACCTCTAGGGTGTGCTTACTGAAGAAAATCCAAAGGATATTTATGCGCCTTGTGCAGAGGTTGAACCTTAATGTCTCAGACTGAGGCAGTGAAGCTACGGAATTCTGCCTGTATTGTCTTTTGTTGATAACAGGAAGCGCAGCTGTGTTTCTTGCCTGGTGAACTTGCAAAGTCGTTCCTCACCCTATTGCGATAAGCAGGGTGTCAGTCATCACTTTCTAGCTTCTGGCAGTTCGTTGTTTAAAAGGACAGGGCTTTTTGCAGCTGGTTGTCACTTTTCAGGGAGCCTTGGTTCTGAGAAACACAAACAAAGTTGATGTACTAAGTAGTGTATCTTTTGGAGATTCTTTCCTAGGAGAAAACACACGGTGTAAAAGCTCTGCCACCATCGCCCTGATATTGTTACAATAAACATTACCCCACATACACTCATGAGAACATCCAGCCACAGCTCATCACGTTACCTGGGAGTAAATCTGTCACAACCTGAGTCACTGTAGAAGCGCTCTGATCAAGCATGTTGAATTACAGCTCGATTTTAGCATTAATTATAATAATTATATCTTAACCATCCTTTCATCATAAAAACTAGTTTCATTATGACATTTTGTTCTTTGTTCCAGGACTGGAAAAATTCCCCAATTGCAATAGGAGCTTAAAAATAATGTTTGAGCATGGTTACAAAATGTAAGTTTTTACAGATTTATGGGTTTTAAGAACAGCGTTCAAATAAATGATAATTAATATACAGGAAAGCTTGCTAAAACTGATTGGATTCCACACTCCCTATAAGTTAGAAGGATTTACTTTTTACATTTTTTGAAGAGCTCTGCATGTATAAATTATAGGTAGTTGTGAATTCCAAAGCTATAAATATACTGGAGGACCCTGGTGGTATCATACTGAACAGCTGTTTGCAGAGAATATGCCTCTTCAGTACCCTGAGGAAGGCACAGAGTATTGAAATGTTGGCTAAATGTTCAAATCGTTCAAAGAATGAATACCTATGAAAACAAAAGGGAATTATGACTGATGTCCCTGCATCTGTGGCTTGGTCTGAGTAAGCTCTGTGAAAAGCTATTTCCACTCTCCCCCATCCTTTCCCTTCCTTTCCCTTCCTTTCCTCCTCCTTCCCTTCCAGAGCAATTTGGTTCCAAAGCTATTATATGAGCTGGAGCTGAGCAGGGCAGGTGTCAGCAGAGGGGGAACAGGGAGCAGGCCACCGTGGCCAAGCACCGCATGTTGGAGCCCCAGCAAGGTGAGGAGGGTGTCCACAGAGGGCAGGAGCCAGGCCCCAAGTGGGGTGCGGACAAGGGAGGGCAATGCAGAGCAGAGGGTCCCAGCCGCGTGGAGAGTGAGCGCAGGGCGTCCTGCAGCTGTGGGAGCCCCAGCGAGCTAGAAGGCACCTACAGGTAAGAGGAAGGGGTCTGAGCCCAGGAAGGAGAGGATATCCACGTAGGGTGTGTGGTACAGCCCACAGTGCTGAGTCCTCGCAGCAGGGCAGCCTGGCAAGGTGAAGGCAGGGGGTGTCTGTGTGCGAGGACAGCTCAAAGCAAGGGATTGAACCTGGGATGTTTGTTGAAGCGGCTATTGAGGGAACGGAAGGCAGCAGGGGCCTGGGGTGCGGAGTGAGAGCCCAGGGGCGGAGAACGCATCCTGGGGGAGGGCACCTGAGCAAAGGCGTGTGAGCCCCAGTGGGCCCTCCCTGCGGTGGTGAGGGCAGCCTGGAATGAGGGAAGGGGCCGAAGTCGGGTGGGGCGGGCACCCTTAATGGCAGAGCCGTCCAATGTGGAGTGTCATATCCTGAGCGAGGTGAGAAAGGTGTCCAGCTCAGGGGTGAGCAGCCCTGCAGGTGTGTCAGGGCTGAGCAGGGGTCGAGCCTCAGCACCGAAGGGGAAGCGTGGTCCAATGCGGCACATCACAGCCCTGATGGGGGAGGGACAGGAGACAGTGGTGGTGACCATCATGGAATGTCAGAGCTGAAATGAGATGAAAACGATGTCCGAGATGAGGGTTGGTCCAGTGTAAGGTGTCTGAAACCAAGCCCGGGGAAAAGACTGGATCTGCTGAGGGAGGCCCTGCTGCAGCATGGCAGGGCCTCAGCTGGGGGAAGCGGTGAGGAGGAGGAGCCATGGATGGGGGCAAGGTAGCAGTGGCACAGCATGGAGTTTGGGGTCCCCCAAGTGTGTGTACTCATGGAAAGCTGACCTGAGCTGAGCAGGGCAGGTGTCAGCAGCAGGGGAGTATGGAGCAGGCCACAGTGGCCAAGCACCACACGTTGGAGCCCCAGCAAGGTGAGGAGGGTGTCTACAGAGGGCAGCTTCTGTAGGAGGATCACCTGGGCCCAGGAGTTCTAGGCTGCAGTGAGCTATGATTGCACCACTGCGCTCCAGCCTGGGTGACAGAATGAGACCCTGTCTCTAAAATAAATAAATAAATAAAATTTTAAAAAATAACTCTTCTAAGAGACAACATAGTAGAATTTGTGCAAACACCATCACAGTCAAATGCAACACCATTCCGTCACCACAAAGATCTCACTCATGTGAACCTTTGATGGCCACATTCCCCTCCCACCCCAAGACTATCCCTAAGCCCTGGAAACCACTAATCTGTTCCCGTATTTATCCTTTTCTCATTTTGAGACTGTTCTGTAATTCAAATCATACAGTATGTGATTGGCTTTTTTCCACTCAACACACTGGCCTAGAGATCCATCCAAGTTGTTACATGTACCAATAATTCCTTCCTTTTCACTGCTCAGTAGTATTTCATGGTACGAATGTACCACAGTTTGCTTAACTATTCACATACTGTAGGATATTTTGATTGTTCCAGTTTTGACTATTATAAATAAAGTTTCTATAACAGAAGGCAGGAAAGAAAGGACTCTCTAATGAAGAAATTTGGCTGTAAAGAACACTATTGGGACAATTGACAAAATTTGAATATGGACTGTGGATTAGATATTAGTATGATATCAATGAAAAGTCTTCTAATTTTGATCATTTTACTGTGATTAGGACAGAGGATGTTCTTGTTTTCAGAAAAATATATCCTGAAATATTTAGAGATAAAGAGGCAGTTTACCTCTTAGTTTCAAGTGATTCTGGAGAGAAGGGGAGAGACAGAGAGAGAGAGAGAGCGCGCGCTCGCAAATGAGGCAAAATGTAAACACTTAAGAATTCCAGGTAAAGGTATACAATAGTTGTTAGAATTATCCTTAAAACTTTTCAGCAAGTTTGAAATTTTATTAAAATAAAAAGTTTCACAGAAGAGTACTATCAGAATGACAATTAACTTTCCATATTTTATTTAAAGATTGGTAAAAGGTTGAAAAAATTAGATATGGATGCAGTATAGAGAAGCTTTATCTATCCTGAATCTAAACAAGTCAAATGATTTCTCTCTTTTAACATCCACTCTTTTGAAGTACCACTATCAAGAAAAAAATCTGATCAAAGAGATTTTTAAGTTGGTATTAAGGGTATAAAATTAGTATAGACCAGGTGTGGGGGACTTTTGCATGTTGGAAGGCTGTGTTAATTTAGCTGTAATCAAAAAAGGCCACATTCAAGAAACTTCAATTAGATATACTTAAAAATTTACATTATTTTGTAAAAATCTAACTACTATGTACTTAATAATTTCAAAAAATGAAAACTATTTGTGAATTTTAAAGTTAACTAACCTTTTAATGACTTTGTTGAGTTTGCTTTTTGTTGGAAAGGATTTGTATATTTGGTTGCAGTGTGGAGGTCTGCAGTTGCAGTTGATCCTCTACATGGGTATCAGTCATTTATGACTTTAAGGGCATCTTGATTTGGGTTAGAAAGGAGAATGTAGATTCGCAGAAATAAGTGGTTGAAAAGCAAGAAACCATTTTGGGGGGATGTTGCGAAAGGTGTGGGTGTATTCTACTGCATTTTTCCATATTTTGATTGGATCTTTCTTAGCATCAATGACTTTAAAATGTCATCTATTAGGAGCTCAATCAAGTCCATCTGCAATTCTATAGGCGCCTTGGTGATATCAACCAGGTGAGGCTGAAATGCTCATTGAGTGTGAGGTCATGATTCTCAAAGTCAGTGAGCCTTTCATTGCATTCTCCAATTAATAGGTCTATAACAGCTGCTTATTCTTCAAATGATCTGTATATATCATCCTGCTCATCAATGACCTTTGCTAACTGGGGAAAATGTTCGTCTGAAATTTCCTTTTGAAGAAGTGTTTTGAAAAAAAGATAGATTTTTTTGAAATTCTTGGATTTTTTTGCCACATATCATACGTAGAATTAGGTTTACCTTGTAAAGAAATATTCCAGTCATTTTAATTTGACATGATATCACACAGAAATGCTGCATTCTTATGGAAGTCTTCTTTCAATAATTCACATTGTTGATTCTGTTCTTCATCAAATTTAAGTATTAATACCTGTTCTTGCAGAGATAAAATTTTGGCTAACACCTCTGCGTGCAATAGCCAACATGCTTTAGAATGATATGGCAAATCAACACTCAATACCTCATGGTTCAACTTTAGCATGTTATGAAACTAATGATGCCCTGTTGCATTTGCATGAATATAGTTAACAATACTTATAACTCATTGCAAAATGTCACTTAAAATAGTAGCTTTAAGCACAGAGATTTTGATGATGCAAGATACAATGAAAAGAAATGAAAGCATCTGGATCTGTTAATACTTTTTTTTGTCTGTGCAATAAACCCTTCATGTTTTCCTGTCATGAAAGGTGCACCATCTGCATGTACCCTCACTAAATTTACCAAATTCAGTCCAATTTCACAACATTTATCTTGGAAATTGTTGAAAATATCTATTCCCCGTGTTCTGTTCTCAAGAGTGCCCAAAGCAAGTAACTCTCCATAGCAAAGAAAATCTTCTGTTATGACCTGAATGAAGTACAAAACCTGCACCGAATCAGTAGTATCAGTTGATTCATCCAAAGAGATTGAATAATATATGTTTTCCTTTTGAAGTATTACATGAGTTGTTCTGTTAAGTTTAAGGCTAACTCATGCTGACGATCAGTTATGTTCTCCTTGAAAGAGGCAGTTGTTTGTACTTTGAAACGTTATCGAGATCTAAGCGTCCTACAACTTTGACAATGCATTCTTTCATAATTTCTACATCACTGAATGGCTTCTCTTTTTTCCTGAGTATATAAGCTACTTTATAAGTTGCTTCAGTGGTATTATTTCCAGGTCTTATTGCTGCTTGAAAGAATTGTCTTTGCTTTTGCTTTTCGTCTTTTAATTTCTGCAATACAACTGTAATTTAAAGTATTTGTGGTCCTTATGAGCGTTATAATGCTGATCAGCATTGAATTTCTTTAATGTTAATATTGCAGAATCACAAAGCAAGCAAATCATCTTATCTTTAGCAGAAACAAGATAATATTGCAATTCCCAATTCTCATTTAAAAATCTGTTTTCTTTCTTCAGCATTCTCTTGGTCTTCTTTGACATGATGACCTGCTTTAATTCTGTTAAATAGACAGAATTAAAAAATATTGTCAAGCTGTGCAGCTGTTCACAAATCCCACTTCAAACAGAAACACAGTACACCGTTGTCAAAAGCTGATAACAGACTGGCATACTCAACCCCCATAAACTCTCACCAACCAGCCTTGTGCAGTAGTGGCACCAGTCAGGCGGGGGGAGTTAGAACTAGATCATGAGTGTAGCAGCCATCCATTTAACCTTACTAATGTTTATGGCTTACTAATGTTCTAGTTGTGCTGGTAAATCTGGGAGGATTATTTTGTTGAAACCTATTTTATTATTTGGTATTTTAAAAACATTCATTTTAAAAATAAACTAAAAATATGAAAGACAAACAAAAAGGTATTAACACAAATAAAAGGATCTGTTTTGTAAAATTTGGATTCAGTCAAAAGGCCACACTTAAGGACCTAGAAGGCCACATGTGGCCTTAAGGCTGCAGGTTACCCACCCCCGATACAGACTCAGTCACCTCTATCTTTGATAACAACATCCTTACAAGGCCAGGTGGCAAAGAGGCTTGGGAGTATGGCCTCCAGAGCCATGAAGTCTGAGTTTGAATCCTGGTTCTACCAGTTACTAGCTGTGTGACCTTAGGCAAGTTGATTCACCTCTCTGTGCCTCAGTTTCTGCCTCTATAAAATAAAAATAGTACCTACTTCTAGGAGTTTCTTGTGTTTTAAAGGTGTTTACATCTACCATGCTTAGAAGAGTGCCTGGTGTCTGTTGTGTGCTATATAAGAGTTTGCTGTTATTGAATGAGGGAATTAAAAGCAAGCCCCTGGACAGATACAAACACTGCATGTTGCCTTTTCCTAGGCATTTTTTCCTTTGCCTGATAGTCCCCTTCAAATTTGTATCAAACTCCATCTTCTTTTAGAGTATTTTTATTTTCCTGCTCTTTGACAAAATGTTTCTTAATCTTCAGCAGTAATATATCAATATGGAGTGACAGTTTGACAATATGGTTCTCACTTTTCATAGTATAAATTCAAAGACAAATTGTGAACGAGTCAAGTGAAACTTGTAATTCACAGCTGTGAGGTCACACTAGTGAATTATAAGCTTTTCATTATGTCAGAACTGTGAATTACAAAGACTTTTTTTCTATACTTCCTGTCAAATAATTTATTAGCTATCCCTCTAGGACGGGATTTTGCAGCATGACAGAACCAGAAAATACAGGGACTGAACTGTGGCATTTCCAGAGAGAACAATAAGAATTCAGACATGTAAGAATAATGTTAAAAGAAAACAGTGATAAGTTTAAACTGCACTCTTGCCAAGGTCAGAGCCATTCCTGACGAGCAGTAGTTTTCTTTAAATTGAAGCCATTGCCACTCGTACTTGAGGGAGGTTAGCACATTGTCCCCTCCTTACTGTCACCATCAACCATCATTTCTCAAAAGCCACCGAGGGTATAACTCGATGGTGTTTAAAACATTAAAATATATTCTTGTTAATATTAACATCAATAGCTAGAAGAAAATAATTCAAATGTTCCTAGTGTAAAGAAAAGATGAATATTTAAGGTGATGGATATCCCACTTACCCTGATTTGATTACATGAATGTATCAAATTATCTCATGTACCCCTAAAATATGTACCTCTATTATGTATCAATTAAAAATATATTAAAAACATTATTATTATTGCTGTCATGAAACACTGTATAACCCCTTATAATTTGCACAGCACTTTCAAGTCTTATATGTTATTCACATTGACCCAGTGAAATATGCAGGACAGGTACTGTCTCCTCATTCATTTATAAGGATGTGGAGGTGTAGAAAGGCTCAGAGAAACAATAGAGGCTAATCCAAAGTCATGCCACTGCTGAGTGTCAAAAGCAGTGCACATATTCCGATTCCAAATCCGGAAATTATTTTCCACATTGCACTAAACCCCTACCCCATTTATAAGCATGCATATGTGGTGCAGCCCTAATAAACCCCGATGCTCTTCAACAGAGCCCAATCTCTGTTCAGTGTTACATTTGAAGAATAGTCTAATTTTAGAAAAGTTCTAAAGTAATTTTTAAGAAAGTTCCAAAATCTGTACTTGGAAATCCTAAAGAAAATTTACTCAATTTCAATTTATATGCCACAACTACATCAAGCCCTATTTTCTCTTGTACCCTCATCATTTATACCCTTTTCCCTTTCCTTTGGTGCCTCCAGTCTTGCCCGCTGCTTCCACACTTGAAGAGCCCAGGAACGAAGCACATACAACCAAATTCTCTTTGAAATTCAGGGAGGAAGATGGACAAAGAAAACAAAAATAAAATTATTTTTCATAGATGGTGTTGAGATGGTGAAAGCTTATCACATTCACTCATTAATAAATCTTATCCCCATTCATATAGTTCTGGAGCTTGTTAGCTTGGAGGTTGTACTGACGACAATATTGTTATGTGTGCATTTAAGTGGGATTGATTAAGACCAAAACTTGGCCAACATCCCTCTCCACACTTCTTATAGTTTAACATTTGTGCAGTTCCCTAAAGGTATCATGCTCTTTCAAGCTTCTAGACCAGTGCTTTCCAATCTTTGTCACATCCTGACATACTGGGATGAACAGCAGAAGTTGCTGTCAGGACAGGGACATCACTGTCTTTGCATATCGATAACCTATTCAAGGCACTCCAGTGTGTCGAGGCCCACTTACTGGAGTACTCAGTTCTCTGTCTTTGAACATGCTGCTGCTTCTACCTAGAATATCTTACTTCTTCCCTCCTTCTCAAGTCAGCACCCCTTCATCCTTCAGGAAACCACCTAGGTGGTTCATCTTACAGAATGTCTCCCACTGATCTCCCAAGGCATTACTGGGCTTATCCTCATCTTAACTTCCCACATTGTAACTTTTTTTTTTGGAAACAAAGTCTCACTCTGTCACCCGGGCTACAGTGCCATGGCATCAGCCTAGCTCATAGCAATCTCAACCTCCTGGACTCAAGCAACCCTCCTGCCTCAGCCTCCTAAGTAGCTGGGACTACAGGCAGGAGCCACCATAGCCAGCTAATTTTTCTATTTTTAGTAAAGACAGGTCTTGCTCTTGCTCAGGCTGGTCTCGAACTCCTGAGCTCAAGTGATCCTCCCACCTTGTTTTGGCTTCACAAAGTGCAAGGATTACAGGCATGAGTCACCAAGCCCAGTCTGTAACTTCTTATTTAGCTATATCTCCTACTAGACTTTAAACATCTTGAGAAAAGGAACTGCATCCTGTATACTTTGGCATTGATAGCACTTTTATGATACCTAGCAAATGACTGGCACTCAGTAACTACTAATAAACGTAGTAATGAACTAATGGGCTCTTCCTAGATATATGGTTCTAGTCATTGGCAGGGCTTGCAACTTTACTTCCAAGAAATAACTCACCTCTGATAGCTCTAGCAGAGGATAGTCTGATGGTTTCTAGGCCCTTGCCCATAGAAATGAGCCAAGCCTACTCAAGCTGTCATGTACCACGTTGTTCTTTTTCATAGCACCCTGTCCTTTACCTATATTATAATTTGTAATTATTGTTGTGTTTACTTGTTTAATGTCTCTCTTTCCCACAAGACTATAATCTCAGTTAGGGAAGAGGCTATTTAGATTTATTCATACAGCATACCTAGCTCTTGGAACGGGAGCTGACTTGGGGGAAATAAATGAACACACAAATAAATGAAGACATGAAGTCATTCTTTCCTTAACAATTGAAATTGCTTGCTATCACCTCTTTTGATGGTAGTTCCTAAACTCTAAGTTCTGTCAGGACAAGAGCTATGTATATTCTTGGAAATTAAATGAATCTTTTTTTGTTGTCATTATCTTGGAATTTGTACTAAAGCATCAAAGATAAGAACAAAAGAAGATAAGCAAGCTGCCAAATACATCTGCATAGGTCTTGCTAAAAGACAGCAACACTGGCCCAGAGACCAACAACCCATTAGCCTATATAAGCAAAAAAAAAAAAAAAAACGAGGGTTCTTCAGAGGAAGTGTGATGACATTTCTTCTCTCTTCCCCATGGGAGAGAGAAGATGAGGGTGTTTCTTCTTTGGTTTGCTAGAGGCAATTGTAGGGTATTCCAAGAAAGCCAGTCACACAGATAAAAGAGTACCCTCAGAAAGGGGACAAAAAGCACCTCATTCCCCACGTGGATAATGACCATTATGTGGAATCAAATATGTCCCCAGTAATCCGCATTTCCAGCTTCATATATCACAAACTAAGAAGATTGTTAACCTTGTTCTTCTGTGTGTCCTCCCTCTCCCACCGCATCCCAAAAGAAACAGAAGGAGTAAAAGAGGAGTGGATTCAAATCCTACCTGAGGTGTGACAGGCACAGCATATTCGCTTTTCCTGAGCTCCAGGTCGTGTTGGGGGCAGGAGAGGATCTCTGAACTAGATGTGAGACTGAATTTTAAGTTAGACTGGACTAAGTTTGATATCTGAAAATGACCAGAAAGCTATGGCAATCTGCTTGAAATGTGAAGATATTCACAAAGGCAGGAAGAGGAAGAGTCAAGAGAGACATTTAGAGACAATGATTGGCGAAAAATTAAGCCATTTTCTTATTGTAGCATCCTTGAGTCCAGCTCAGCCAATAAACCAAGCATGGGTGATAGCCTCATAATGCTAGCCAGGTCAGAATCTTAAGATTTGTTTGCAAGTGACTGGCATGCTTTTGAAAAAATTGTGAAGTCTTTAATGTGTGGTAAGAATGGGCATATATTTATGCCCAATTTGCTGTTCAAGCCCCAACTCCACGCCCCCTCCTCTTCCTCTCACACTCCACGTTGCCACCACAACCCTTTGTTTCTTCTACGTGGAAAGGTGTTGGCATCAGGCAGGGTGCAGGGAAGATTATCTAGAGGTTGCTTTATAAGCAGCAGGCTAAAGCAATGATGATATGATTCAGATCATACTTATAACCTTTCTCTTCATGGATTCCAATCCTCAAGTAATTTTAAAAGAGATTTATTTTCATAAAACAAAGCCAATCTTGTCACTCACCTACTCAGAACCTTTAATTAATAATCTGTTGCCTGCCACTGTACTATGAGTACTAAGTCTTAGCTAAATGCTCAAATTTCTCAGTGATCTGATCCCAAACTGTCTTCCCCACATAATCACCCATATCCTGTACATTTTAGATAAATAGAACAACTTACTTCACTGTCATGCATTCAGCAGTCTCAGTGACGAATGGGTGAAGGCAAACCATTCATTCCACAAATATTGACTGAGCACCAGCAACGCACTGGGCAACACGCTCAGTACAGTGGTAAACAAACCAGCCTGGTCCCTTCCCTCACAAAGCTTAATGGATTTGCCATTAAGAAGACATTTAAGAAGTAATTAAACAAATAATTAATTATTACCTTAGAGACATGTGCTGTAAGCTTCTCAGAGTGCTACGAGAACACGTCAGATCTCACTAGGTTATGACACCGCTTGACATCCTATCTTTTCATCTCTTTTATCAGCCAGTTACTTCCAAAGGGCATCATCGTTCGCACATCACCGGTCTCTGGGCAAAAGCCGAGGGGAAAGCAGTGTCTTCCTTCAAAGAACTCATCTACCAGATGGGCTCCGTCTCTGTCTGGTAAGAGGTTCCCAAAGAGAGGACCCAGCCAAGAACTGAAGTCACTCACATGCTTCCCCTTGTGATTCTCTCACTTTCATTGATCATCCACCTATTTTATTTTTCAAAATACCCTTGTATTCACTCAGCAAACGTTCATTAATTTTTATTTTTTATTTTTATTTCAGGATATTATGAGGGTACAAACATTTTGGTTACATTTTTAGCAAACATTTACACAGCACACCTGTCCTTGCACATACTGGAAGGCCTTCCTTGGATGTCTGAGCTCCTAAATCCCCCGACTCGATGCCGTCTTGTGCAGCAAATCACCCTGATTTCCCCCAAGTTGGGTGTGTCTTCTGACCTCCCGTGCCACTTACCTGCACCTCTCACGTAGCCTGTCATTTCCCACCCTGTATGGTCTTTATATCCCAACTTTGAGAAAGAAAGGAGGAGGAGAGGAAACAGAGGAGAGAAAGAGAGTACTGAGACTTTACTACAAGGAGGACAGCCAGTCAAACCCCTCACACTTAGTAATGTCCCCTGTGTTTTCACTATTATCCTAAGCAGGATGGGGAATGCAGAGATGTTTAAGCTACATTCACTGTCTCCAGTAGGTCTCCTGAGAGAAAGTGGAAAAAATAGTATTATAATCTTGTTAGACATGATTTATAAAAAAAAAAAAAAAAAATGTAAGAATACCAAGTTAATTGAGCCACCTCTAAAATTCATAGAAGATTTGAAGTGGTTAAATATATATTATGGTATATGATCCAACTTCATATTTTTAAATTGGACAGTATTGACTTTAAAGTGTTTTTCTCCAAGTTTTCAAAATAGTCAATGCTGAAATAGCACCCGTCAAAATGTATCCCGTGACTGTTATAACAAGCTTGTCCTAGATACGAGAAAACTAATTGTAGAGTCTGTTTTTCTCCCTTTTATATAAATACGTTTTAAACAAAGGGTTATGAGTTTAATTAAATAAATATTAACACAATCCTTGAAAAAAATAAATGTCTTTCATGAGATTTTACTCTCTTGGCACCATCACTACAAAAGCCAGAGGAATAAAGAATATAATCTTGCCCAAAATATGAATTTTAGTGACACTGGGATTTCTGGAAAGCAGTCATTGCACACCAGCTTGTTGAAGGAATGTCTTTTGCTTAAGAACTTGACTGAGTTGTCTGTAGAAAAAGTTCTACACACTTATGTTTGTGTATTTAGAGGTAATCTGATCTTTTGAACAGTTAAATTGCAGTCATTTCTTTTCTAAATCCCGAGGTTAACCAACCTTCAAGAAAATTGCAGAAGTTGAATTATAATCACAGAACCAGTCCCACAACAAAGGTGAATAATATTGGAGTCGGCTAAAAAGATACTTAAAGAGTCCTAACTTCAAATATTTTCTTTATCACTAAATCTGCTCGTTACTTTAGAGCTTAAATTAGATGAAAGAAACCACTTTTTTAAAATTGCAGAATATTACAGGGGTACAAACGTTTTAGTTACATGAATTGAACCGCTTCACAAGCTCTTTCCGATGGACCCTCACCGTATTATGACAACTGACAGAAATGACACGAGGCAGTCTATGGTCTAGCAGCAAAAAGCGTGGGTTCCAGGGTCACAAAAATATGATTCAGTTCCTATCTCTGCCACTCACTAATTGTGTGAGCCGGAGAGAGCTACTTAATCTCTCCACGCCTCAATTTTCTTGCCTATAAAATGATGAGAATAATTGAGCCATTTATTATAACAATGTTATGAAATGATCTTATATGAAGATGTGTATTTAGCAAGGGCCTGGCATATAGTAAGTGTTCAGTAAATGTTTACTTTTTATTATGTCACTGTTATTTATTACAGTATGTATTGTCATTATTTCCATATCATCCGTTGTTTGTGATCTAGGCTGCCTTGTATTACCCACTCACCCACCTCCTCCTCCCCTGTGAGACCCAAGCTGACAGAGGCTCCACGAGCATGAAGGTCAGTGAGGTGGCTGTCGTAGTGATAGGAAGAAAAGAGTAGGTCAAGAAGTGACCTCAATGGAATCCTGTGGAAAACAAAAATATGCATTATGTTGTCAACCCTTTGCCACACCCATAAAACTGCAGTAATACACACATGTTCTCAAATGACTTTTAAGAAATTTAAACAAGAGAATTAAGTCATTCAACAAACATGCAGTTAGTGCCCACTGTGTGCTCACCGTGAATAAGAATGACACAGTCTCGGTCCTCATGGTGCTCATATTCTAGCAGGAGACGCAAACTTTGTATGACTATTTCCTTGCAATTGTGAATAAATGTTTCAAAAAATAAGAAAGATATGCTAAAAAGAACACTAAAGGAGAAAGTAAACTTTCTGAGCCCAAATCGTAAGGGTCAGAGAAAGCTTCTGTGAGGAAATGGTGCTTAGACTGAGATCTTACGGAGGAACCCTCAGCAACTTGCGTGTGGGGACGGCAGTCATGACGAGGGAAACAGCATGCCCTCAGTCCCTGAAAGTGGAAGGAGCATGACACGTATGAAAAGGGAATGGAGCATGGAGGGTGGCGTAAGCGTGAGGGAAAAGAAGCCAGCGATGTAGGCGGGACCACATCAGGGGGCAGCGTAGTAGGTTGTCTGTCACTGGGACAATTAATGGAGAGATGCTTCTGTGCTCAGAAACACTAGCTTAAGGCAATTTCAAACTAAGGTAACCAGATATGAAAGAGTGCTTGCCAGTGGGATAGTGGTATTGGATATAAATTAGGAATTTGTTCCTTTAAAATAATAGAGAATGGAATATCTTGATTTTTGAACATTTTTAAGTGAAGACCTTGATTCTTTAAGAAAGAGAAAATAATCTTATAAATGACTCTAAGATGAAAAGGAAACAAAAATGGCAAGAATGGATGCTGAGACACAATTGTCCAAGGGTTTCTCATATTTCTATACCTTTTGCAAGTAAAGCAATGACTCCCCCTTTTCTGGACCATTATTTCAAGGATATCTTTATTTGAAGAGCCTGGAAAGACAGAAATGGAGTCTCCCTCCAGAGCAAAGGGTTGCCATGCTAACTGCTTGCTAGAAAAGATTTGAGCTCCCTAATCTCAGGGTCCCTCTCCTTTAATGCAGGTGTCAGCTGAGTAGGAGCTGGGGCTGAGGGTATGTATATGGAGAGAGAATGCAATTAAGAGGAAAGTCAACATGGCATTATAATTAAAAGCATAGACTTTGGAGTCAGGCTTCATGGTTTGAATATTAGCTATGCCGCTTATTAAAGGTTTACCATTTTCTTTCAGGAAAAAGAATAAAAGGAAACCGTTCTCAACTTGCTTTATGAGAATAGAAGAACCTCAACACAACACTTGTCAAGGACGTTACAAGGAAGAAAAATTACAAATTAATATACTGGGATTCTATAAACATAGAAGTAAAAATTCTGAGGAAAATACTACTTAATTGAATCCAGATACATAAAACAAAATAATTTGTAATTATCAAATTGGATTTATACTATGAATACAAAGTCGGTTAACATTTTTTAAAAACCAATCCTTATAATTCAACATATTAGCAAAATAAAAAAAAGAATCATGTACTCATCCAAATAGGTACAGAAAGAACATTGATAAAATCTGATTTCTATTCATGATTAAGAGCTCTCAGCAAACTAGGAATGGAAGAGAACTTGAGAACTTCCTTAAGATGATACATTATAATTGATGGGGCAATGTTGAAAGCTTTCTCTCTAAAACTGAAAATAAGACAAGAGTAGCTGCTATCACCATTAATCAAGAGAATGGTAAAGATTCTAGCCAGTGCAACAAGGGCAAGAAAAATAATGTAAATATAAGTGATTTAGAAAGAAAGATACAAATGATACAAATGTATGGAAATTTTTCAAAAGAATCTATGATAAACTGTTATTTACTAATTTTAATAATTTAAAATAGATTATTTTGCTATCATATGTTAATGGATACAAGGTCAATATAAGAAATAAATTTCATTTGCACATAGAAGATAATCAGAAAATAAAAATTTTCTAATTAGAAATTAGAAGATAAAATTTTTTAAAGATACCATATACAATATCATCAAAAAAATCAAATACCTAGATAAAATCTAAGTAAAAGTATCTAATAAAACTACACAGAAAGTTTAAAATATCATTGGGAAAAATTGAAGAAGATCTAAATAAATGGAATGATATGTCAAGTTCACACTTTGAAAGATTCAATAATGTAAAGAAGTCACCTCACCCAAATTGATCTATAGATTTTAATTAAATTGAAATTCCAATAAAAATATTTTTTTTGGTAGAAATTGACTAACTCCCCCAACCCTCAAAAAGAAATACCAATCCTAAATGTGTACGTACTAAACCACAGAGCTAGAGAATATGTGAAGCAAACTGGATATAACCAAAAGGGGAAATAGACAAATCCATAATTATAGTTGGAGACTATAATTCAACATCGTTATCTCAACAATTAATAGAGCAACAAGATAGAAAATCAGCAAGGTAATAGAACTCAGCAACACCATCAGCCAACAAGATGTAACTGACATTTATAGAATGTTTAACTCAAAAATAGAATACTTAAACTTCCCACAGAACATATATCAAGATAAATTATATCCTACTCCACAAAACAAACTTCAACAAATTTGAAAGAATTTAAATCGTAGAGAATATGTTCTCCCACCAAAACAGAATCAAACTAGAAATCAATAACAGAAAGATGACAGGAAAATCTTCATACGCTTGGAAACTAAACCACACACTTACATATAATCCATGAGTCAAAGAGGAAGTTTCCAGGGAAGTAAAAAAAAAAAATGCATTGACTTGAATGAAAATGAACATACATCAAAATTTCTGGGATGGGATTAAAGGAGTGGTGACAGAGAAACTTATATCACTAAAATGTATACATTAGAAGATAAAATCAATAATCTAACTTCCCACCTCAAGAACTTAGAAAAAGAAGGGCAAAATAAACCCAAAGCAAGCAGGAGGAAGGAAATAAAGAGCAGATATCAAGGAAACTGAAAAGCAAATTCCTTGATAAGAAAAACTACCACAACTCAATATACAATTGTTTCAATAGCTATTTTAAAAATTGAATTCTTAATTTAAAAACTTCCAGAAACCAAAACTCCAGACCCAGAAGATTTCACTGGAGAATGCCACCACATGTTTAAATGATCGACACCAATTCTACAGAAAATGGAAGAGGAGTGTATATTTTTGCATTAGCCGAGGTTCTCCAGAGAAACGGAACCAAAAGGGAGGATGTGTGCTTGGAATGGGGTTAACGGACTGGTTCACATGATTGTGAAGCTGGCAAGTCTGACCTCTGCCAGGCACTCAGGCCAGGGAAGAGTTAATCCTGCAGTGTTGAGTCCTAAAGCAGTCCAGAGGCGGAGCTCCTTCTTCCAGGACCTCCATGTTTCTTCTTAAGATCTTCGACTGATTAGACGAGGCCCTCCCACATTATGGGGGATAATCTGCTTTATTCAAACTCTACTAATTTGAATGTAAATTGTACCTTTAAAAATACTTTCACAGCAACATCTAAACTGCTGTTTGACCAAACAGCTGGGTCCCTTAGCCTAGCCAAACTGAGACATAAAATTAACCATCACAACTTCCCAATTCATTTTATAAAGGCTAGTGTTACCCTGATATCCAAACCAGATGAAGACAGTACAAATATATGAATATATCTGGAGAAAAATAGGCCTCACATACATGCAAAATCCTTGACAAATATTAGCAAATAAAATTCACCAATACATAAAAGTATTATATACTATGATCACATAGAGTTTATTCCAAGGACACAAAGCTGACTCAGTATTTGAAAAACAATCAATAAAATCTACCATATACTAGGCCAAAGAAGAAAATTCTTGTGATCATATCAATTAATGATGTAAAAGCATTCGACAACTTTCTTTTTTTTTTTTTTTCCATTTTTTTTTTATTTTTTTTTTATTTAATTTTACAGAATCAAAGAGTCTAACAGTATATCTTGTTAGATACAGTATGTCCTCATAATGTATACATTATTTCTTGTACAATGATATGAAATAATATGGGAAATATTCATGATAAATTATTAAGTGAACAGTGCAAGTTAAAAACAATAGTTTCATATTTTTTCCCCACCCCCCCTTTCCCGAGTCAGCACCTTCAAGTGTTACCACTCCCCAAACGGTGCGCAATGCACTCATTGTGTAGGCATACCCCCATCCCCTCCCCCACCCCCCACCTCAGTCTGATGTCCAATTGGTGTCGTTTCCAGATTTGTATTTAGGTGATTATCAAGGAAACCAATTTTCTGGTGAGTACATGTGATGCTTGTTTTTCCATTCTTGGGATACTTCACTTAATATAATGGGTTCCAACTTTCTCCAGGAGAACCATAGAGATGTTGTATCTTCATCATTCCTTATAGCTGAGTAGTATTCCATGGTATACATATACCACAGTTTACTAATCCAATCATGTATTGATGGGCATTTGGGTTGTTTCCACATCTTTGCTATTGTGAATTGTGCTGCTATAAACATTTGGGTACACGTGCCTTTGTTACAGAATGACCTTTTTTCCTTTGGGTATATGCCCAGTAATGGGATTGCTGGGTCAAATGGCAGGCATTCGACAACTTTCAACTCCAACTTATGATTAAAACTTCCAGAAAACATAGAAATAGAGAACATGATTTCCCAGTTGATAAAGGACATCTTAAAAACACCTATAACCAACAGTGAAATTTCACTTAGTGGTGAAATTCCAAATGCGTTTCTCCTAGATTGGGAACAAAGCAGAGATATTTTCTCTTACCTCTCTTATTCAACATTGTGCTGGGATTTTAGCCAGTGCACTGAAGGAAGAACAGGAAAGAAAAGCCCTACAGGCTGAAAAGGAAGAAATGAAATTGTCCATATTTGCACATGATGTGATTATCTAGATAGAAAAATCACAAGAAATTGACAAAAAGCTTCTAAAACTAATAAGTAAGTTCAGCAAGTTGACAGGATACATGATCAACATATAAAAATCAATGATATTTCTGCATACTGGTAATGAACATGGGAAAACCATACTTAAAAACATAATACCATTTACAATTGCTCAAAAAATTTTAAATACTGAGATGTAAATCTAACAAAATGTGCACAGCCCTTGTATGCTGAAAACTACAAAACCTGAATGAGAGAACTCAAAGAAGATCCAAATAAATGAAGAGACATCCTGTGTTCACAAATTGGAGGACTCAGTATGGTAAAGATATCAATTCTCCCCAAATTGATATACAGGTTTAATACCATTCCTATCAAAATTTAACCAAGATACATTGTACCCATAGACAAGAGTATTCTAAAATACATATGGAAAGGCAAACGATCTAAAATAGCTAGCAAAGACAATTTTTATAAGGAAGAATAAAGTGGAAAGAACCACTTTCCCAGATGCCAAGACACAGGAGACAGCTCCAGTAATCAAGACTGAGTGGCACCAACAGAAAGATGCTCACGTAGATCAACGGAACAGAACAAAGAACGTAGAAATAGCCCCACGTGCACAACTGCAGTCAACTGATTTTTGACAAAGATGCGAAAGCAATTCAATGGGGGAAGGATAGTGTTTTCAACAAATGGCCCTGGTGCAATTAGGTATTCATAGGTGCCCCCCCAAAAATGAACTTTGACCTCAACATCACACATTATACAAAACTTAATTCATAATGAATCATAGATTTAAATATAAAATATAATACTATAAAATTTTTTTAAGAAAACGTAGGATGCTTACAACATGGTGGCGATAGTTAATAACAACGTATTGTATTATAAAATACCAAGAGTAGATTTTTAGTGTTTGCACCACAAAAAATGATAAATATGTGAGGTAATGTATGTTAATTAGCTCGATTTAGCCATTCAGCAATGTATACATATTTCAAAACATCATGTTGTACATAATAAATATACATAATTTTTATTCATCAATTAAAAAATTAAGTGAATAAAAAACATGAGAGACAATCTTTCAAACTAGGGTTTGGTGAACAGTTCTTAAATATGATGCCAAAAGCATGATCCATAAAAGAAACAAAGTTGATACGTTGGATTTCATCAAAATCAAAAACTTTCTCTCTGAGAAATATCCTGTTCCAAGGATGAAAACACAAGCTACACACTGGGAGAAAATGTATCCAAACCAAATATCTGATAAAGAAGGACTTATATTTGAATTTTAGAAAAAAACAAACAATCCATTTTTAAAACAGGCAAAAGACATAAAGAGACATTTCACTAAAGAGAGCATATGGAGGGCAAAAATGCAAATTAAGACCACAGTAAGATATCGCCATACACCTGTTATAATAGGTAAAATAGGCCAAATAGGCAAGATGTGTTGGCTCACATCTGTAATCCTAGCACTCTATGGGAGGCTGAGATGGGAGGATCACTTGAGCTCAGGAGTTCGAGACCAGCCTGAGCAAGAGCGAGACCCTGTCTCTACTAAAAATAGAAAAAATTAGCCAGGCATGGTTTCATGTACCTGCAGTCCCAGCTACTTAGGAGGCTGAGGCAGGAGGATTGCTTGAGCCCAGGAGTTTGAGGTTGCAGTGAGCTATGATGACACCACTGCACTCTAGCCTGGGCAACTGAGCAAGACTCTGTCTCAAAAAAAAAAAAAAAAAAGGTAAAATGACAATACAATTTTAGTCACCCCCTATTCATCCCATTGGTGAGGGAGGGAGTTACAAGAATGGCCAAACGTGTGACACCCAACACCCACCAAATGAGATGGACAGCTGTTTATGAATTACATTTATTCACAGCTGAGCAGGAAGGCACCACAGGCCTTGCAGGGCCACACAGGGTTACACTCGGGAACGGAATGAACAAGCAGGGCCTTGTGGGAAACAGACATGGTAGTAGCATGAGGGTGAGGTGCTTCCTAGTTCCTGCAAGAGGACGGGGTTGGTTTGTTTGAATAACTCCATGGGATGGCAGGTCCCCTTGATAAGGAGGGGAGGTTGTTTGTTTGTCCTTATCCACTGGAGTGGAGAACTTTCCGTTAGGCCCTCCCAATTTCACCATATATAAAGGCAGCACGTAATTGGGCCTTAGTTTTAGGCCTATACCACAATCCAATTGACCCTTTGAGGCCTTGACATCAACTTAAGCCTTAGTAATGACTGACACTTCTAGAGAGTAGAAGTGTCTGTCTAGGAAGTGAAGTAGGCACTTGACCAGCAGGGAGAGGGTCACGATTACTATAATGACCATCACTAGGGTTTGGAAACCTGTGCAGAGCCATTGGCTCCATAGAGAGTAGACTTGCAATTTACAGAACTATCATTGTGTATGTTTTTGAATACTTGTATAATATTATACATTGCCTTAAGATCAGTTTTTATTTCCTTGAGGTGCTGCTGTACTTGCCAGTATTGTTGATCCACTTACAACAAGAAGTTCCCTGCAATGAACATACTCCTCCTTGGGCACCTGGTAAATTGCCTGAGGGTAGATGGTTGTCTAATACCATCTGGGCTAGGGAGTCTTGGCTCTGTGTTAACAGGTACAGGGTTTGCAGGGCTTTATGCATGGACAAGGATAGGGCAGTGACCATTTGCTGGTTGGGGGTCATGATTTCTGATTGCTGGGCTAAGCTAGTGGTGCCCAGTGCTGTGCCTGAGTCCCTGTGAACAAGGGGATCAGGAATGATGCTTTATTCAGTAGAAGGTTGGATTTGGGGCGTGGGGAGTGGGTATAGAAACTTACAGGTAAGCCTAAAACAATTGGTGTGTACTTACGGGGCTGAAGTAGTGCAGGAGAGGAAGCAGAGTACAGGATAGATGCCTCCCTTCTTTGTCTGGACTTCAATAGACCACCACCATCACAATGGAGGGGCTAAGAGCAGGCAGCTTCCTAGCCAGAGACAATTTATGTGTTGGGAGGAGGTAGGCGTGAGCCAAACAACCTACTTGTTAGGGCAGAAGAGGAAGGTGTAATATCATTTCCCTGTCTTGTCCAGATATGTGATGCATGTAGATCCAGGATGGGCAGAACTGGACTGCACCCTGGCAGCATGTGACAGAAGAGAGGCTTACGATAGGATATTTGGTCCCATGTGGGAAAGGAGCAGGAGGTTTGTAGGCCATGCTGTACTTCTGTGGTATAGGCCAGTACAGCAGGGGTCTGTAGGAGGGGGCTTGTATGGCAGGTCTAGCAGTTGAGGGATTGCAGCCTCTGCACTGAAATTTGCATAAGATGGATAGACACCAAAGAGGTGATCAAAGCCCAGTGCATCTGATAGGGAGCAGGGGACTGTCTGGATGATGTTACAGGAGGCTGCAGACATCCCCTTGTAGTTGTAGGGTACCAGCTAGACGTCACTGTGCTAATGGAGACCCAGCTTAGTGTTGGAATAGGGATCGCTGGGTGCAACAAATAACAGTTGCCCTATATGTTTAGCAGGGTGCAAAGGATTGAGCTGTCCCATAAGTGGCCCTTCAGGTAGAGGAGGGGCTTCAGGGAAGGGGCAGGAGTTATTCAGCAAGCAGCATTTGTTGACCCAGTATACCCTAGGTGGCTCAGGGTGGTGGTGTGCACATGTGGTTTTTGACCCACCATTTGATAGAAGGTCTGTATGTGAGGGGAAGCTGGATTTGACATTAGACATACTACAAATTCTAAGAAAAAGGAGAGAGTCCAGGGTATCAAACTCCTGGAATCATTCACGGTGAGAGTCTAGGCCTGCTGGGGTAGGAGAGCAGGAAGCAGGCTGGAGAACCTGGCCATGGCCCCCAGGGCAAGGGTGACATTATTTGGCCAGAGCTATCTGTGAAGGGCAACACTCCCTTTCTGTCTCAGACAGTTGGACATGAGGGGCTCCCCCCCACCCCCCCGGCAAGAGGTGACAACAGTGATGTTGTTCCATCATCAGTGAATAAGACATTGAATATGAGGAGGCTACTTCCTCCTACTGCTTGGAAAGTCCTCCTTTATCAAGTCTAGCCCTCTCCAGATGGTACCATTTCCATTTCAGCAAAGTGGATCCAGTAGCCATGCCAAGCTATGAGGTGAGGTTTCCTTAAGCCAGAGCACTGTGGGCACTTGGGTTTTGAGCCCACTGGCTTAGAACCTGCAATGGTCCCAGGCTCTAATAATGCCACATAGGCCCCCAGAAATTGCTGCTCCGAAGGCATATAGCAGGGGCCCCCTAGAGACAGGCATCTATCCGCATGAGAACCCCAGGGCAGCCAGCGAGTGTCAGGCTTTGTCCATAAGCTCCAAGAGGCGTGTTCCTCAGTGCCCGGGGCCCAAATTCAAAAGTCAGTACTGCGGCCGGGCGCGGTGGCTCACGCCTGTAATCCTAGCACTCTGGGAGGCCGAGGCGGGTGGATTGCTCAAGGTCAGGAGTTCGAGACCAGCCTGAGCAAGAGCAAGACCCCGTCTCTACTAAAAAAAAAAATAGAAAGAAATTATATGGACAACTAAAATATATATATAGAAAAATTAGGCGGGCATAGTGGCGCATGCCTGTAGTCCCAGCTACTCGGGAGGCTGAGGCAGGAGGATTGCTTGAGCCCAGGAGTTTGAGGTTGCTGTGAGCTAGGCTGATGCCACGGCACTCACTCTAGCCTGGGCAACAAAGTGAGACTCTGTCTCAAAAAAAAATATAAAAAAAAAAAAAGTCAGTACTGGGCCTATCGTATGGCCAATTGCACCAGCTCCAGGGCATGTTGCTTTGGGGCCCCATGTGAAGATGATAGATTTACAGGTGACCTCATAAACTGACCACATGAGCAGTGAGAGATGCTTCATATGTTGACACCATGACCTGAAGAGTTGGATCTTTTTGAGTGTTGAGGGAGTTTTTAAGAGAAGCTGCTGTTTGATCACATCAGGAATCAGACTACTCCAGAGAATTTAACTGAAATGGCAGGTCCTTGAACCTTATTTGGACTAACTACCCAACTTCTACTTGAGACCAGCAATTAGCGTGATCAAGTCTTATAGGAGTGTAGGTTTGAGCCAGATCCAGGGTAACCATCATCACAGACATGAAACACAGTCACTTTCTTTGGAGAGAGTTGGCAGACTGGCCCAATGACAGCTGCAAGCATGGAATATGGCTTTGAGAACTCCCGATTATTTATTTGGATATTGGAGGGACCAAGGCCAGTACTTTATAAGGAAATTCTCTAGTAAGACACTAAAATGTAGGTACCATGATGACAGGGAGATTTTTTGTGTTTTGTTTTTTTCCTGTTTTGTTCACTATGTATTCTCTGTGCCTGGCACATAGTTGATGGTTAATAATTGTTTGTCAAATAAATAAACTCACAGCTTCCAACTCATATGAATCACTGACATTTAGCTACCTCAGATTAACTGCCTCCCTAAAAGCTAGCATTACTAGAGGTTTCCAATTTTCAGGTTCAATTAATACCTGATGAAACATTGTTCCCTGGCCTCCTGCTTTTGCATTTGGACAGGTCATTTCACTATCACTGATGAAGGGCCCAATGTCTTCCAGAGACTTTGATGCCAAAAGACCTTTGTCACACCCGCATTCTACCTAGAGGTGCCAATGTAGACAGCACTGCCTTCTACAAGCCTGACCTTCTGAGCTGCTATTAAGCCTGTCTTCTCCCTCTCCCATTTTTCACTTTTCTCTTCATCTAGGAGATAGGGAATAAAACCCCCACAATCACTCGTTTTTTGTTTTGTTTTGTTTTGTTTTGTTTTGTTTTTTGAGACAGAGTTTCACTCTGTTCCCAGGGCTAGAGTGCCATGGCGTCAGCCTAGCTCACAGCAACCTCAAGCTCCTGGGCTCAAGTGATCCTTCTGCCTCAGTCTCCCAAGTAGCTGGGACTACAGGCATGCACCACCATGCCCGGCTAATTTTTTATATATATTTTAGTTGTTTGGCTAATTTTTTTCTATTTTTAGTGGAGACAGGGTCTCACTCTTGCTCAGGCTGGTATCAAACTCCTGAGCTCAAACGATCCACCCTTCTCGGCCTCCCAGAGTCCCACAATCACTCTTACTCCTGTCCTTCCTTCTATCAAGTCTCAGCAGTCTTTCTCCCTTATTCACTGATTGCCTCTTTCAGCTTGGTCAGGGCTGTGCCTGGAAAGACACTGCTTGCTCCCCTCTGTACTCGGTAGAGGGCTTGGATCACCTGGGGACCCAGGGCTGCCTGCACTCTGCCGCACCAAAGCACAAGGCCATCCCACTGCCTGCTCCTCTCCTACCATCCCATCACACAAGCCTGACTCTAGAATACTAATATTTAGCTAGGTAACTATATTAGCTTTCCCTACTTTAACAGGGAAATAGATACAGTAATCTAACAATACAATAGATCTGCCCTCACTTTAAAACTGTCCAATTAATATTGCCATAACTTAGGAAATAGTAACAGGCGTTCTTCAGCATTTCCCATCTATCAATACTACCCATTCCTTAGTCAAGGAATAAAGTAGTCCAAGAAGGAAGGAAAAATATTTACATGTTGCATGAAAATACACATGTTGCAGATCCTGACAGATCCTGACCTGGCCCACTGACCAGACGACACTGATGCAGATCCAGCGGGCATCATAATCCTGACTCTGCAGCCCACGTCTGCACCAGTGGCCACTGAATGCTAGTGTCCCAAGGCAGCTCCCACATACGCAGAGCACCATCTCCCGTCAGCCAGGGTCTTACATAACCACCCGCCCAGATATCACCTGCCAGTGAAACACTCAGATAATTTGAGCTTCTACTGTGGGATAGATGCTGTGAATGACCTTTTGTTTTAAAGGACTTACCCTACTTCTCTTCCCTTGAAACTTATCACCTAGAACCTAGACTTTGTGCTGGAAGAGGTTTCCTACCTGGGAGCAAAAATTTTCCACTCCATGCTCAATCTGGGCTGTGTGTGTGTGTGTGTGTGTGTGTGTGTCTGTGTGTCTTTTTTTTAATGTGGAAAGATAGCATTTATTTATTTATTTATTATTGGTATAAATTTATCGGGTACAAGTACAATTTTGTTATAAGCATAGATTATATAGTGGTCAAGGCAGGGAATCTCTGGTCTTTTAATCTCTATTTTGTCTTTAATATCTCTCCTTTAGCTCCAGTAGTACTGATAGATTATCTTCTTTCCCAAACAAAACGATGTCTAAAACAAAGATGTTAATCACTTGGCACTATATTTAATAGTAGATTTGAATTACTCTGAGACAAATTCAATTAAATGTGCTTGGAAAACATGGATCCTCTGAGTCCAAATTTCCAAATGCTTCCTGACCAAGTCACATATGCACACTTGTTTCAAGCAGAATAAAACTAATTTGAATCCAATGTGTTCTGAGTTTGGTTTTCCAAATCATATAGACTTAAGATCAGAGACATCTTCATGGAGAGAGATTTAGCAAATATCTTAAAACAGAGTTACTAATGTATAGAAACTTTAACTTGGAACCAATCTTCTTCTCTGTGACCACTTTTTCAAGGAAGGTCAGTAAGGAGAGCTTGTCGTAACTTAGCATGTATTTATTTCTCTTTGTTTTACAGTTTCTCCCTTCTTTCTTAGCCACCTGTAGAGAGAGGTAGGGTTGAGAATGAAAAGTGATACATTTCAGAGCTCTGTTCTCAGCCCTCCCACTTTTAAACCTTGATGATTTCTGCCTATAATCTTGTGACCACCAGTTTAATAGGGGCTGGAAGACATTTTTGGGGTCCCCATTATCCTTTTTAATTCTCAACAGATTTTAGGTATTCTCGATCACTCATATCACCTTGGCTATGCCATTAGGAGAAACCAGAAAATCAACTTGGGACAACTTGTCTTTGACCATGTCTTCCTTAGTCTCCACTGAGCCCAGCTAGTCAAAGGTAGGGGAACAGAAGACAAATTTCACTAATTTGACTCTCTACATAAACTTTTTTCAAAGACTCCACAGACACGTGTCTCAGCTATTTGGTAACCATCCAGCCATCTTCAGTTCACCAGTCCCACATTTTGCTTCTCAACACCCTCTCCAAAAATCTAACCATGGTGGTGGTGTTAACTTCATACCAACCCCATATCTATTGCCAATGTCAAGGTTACCGATTCCATTTCTGACACCTGTAGCATTTCAGATGGCTTGCAGACAGTGAGCAAGAGCCCATATCCTCCACGTATCCACATGCTTAGTGGTTACAAGTTCCTACTTTAATGAGACCAGTATACCAAATTTTCTCAGAACCAAAGGAATCACATGGGGCAGAAACAGAGATAACATATTTCATTGAGCCCAGCAGTTTGAGGTTTCAGTAAACTATGGTGAGCCCAGGCAACAGAGCAAGACCCTGTCTCAAAAAAAAAAAACAAAACAAAAAAAAAACAAAAAAACAACAACAACAAAAAACTGAACCACACATCCAAGAAGTTCAGTTAAACTCATTCAAGATAAATATTATACAAATAAAACCAAACCTAGTCATGTCAGAATCAAACTGCTTAAAACCAAAGATAAAGAGAAAAATGACATATCACATATGGGGTGATAACAATGATCATAATGTCTAAATTCTCAACAAAATTGGTGAAGGCCAGAGGCAATGGAAGCGTATTTGTAAAATGCTCAAAGAAAGCAATGGTCTATTTAGAATTCTACGTCCACTGAAAATTCTTCAAAAATTAGAATAAAGACATTTTCAGATAAACAAAAGCCAAGAAAATTTTTCAACAGTAGACCTGCCTTGTAGGAAACTCTAAAAAAACAAATAAACACATACATAAAAAATTCTTCAGGTTCAAGGAAAATGATACCAGATGGAAACTTGGATCTATATGAAGGCATAAGATGTACCACATATGGTAAATATGTGAGTAAATATAAAGACCTACAGTTTTTTCTTTTTAACATTTTCTTAAAGGACAACATACTGTCTAAAACAAAATAATAACATAATAACATGGGGACTTATAACATATGTAAAGCAATATAGTCACAACAGCTCAAAAGATGGAGGAAGTGCAAGTGGATTTATAACGTTCAAGGCTCTCACATTTTATTTGAAGTGATTCACTGCTAATTCTAAGTAGACTATGGTAAGTTAAGTATGCATATTGTAATTCCTAGTGCAGCCACCAATCAATCAATAAATTAGCTACAAATAGTATAGCCATTATGGAAACAGTATGGAGGTTCCTCAAAAAATTAAAAGTAGAACAACAGTATGATCTAGCAATCTCACTTCTGATTATATATCCAAAGGGAATGAAATCAGTATGTTGAAGAGATATCTGCACTCCCATATTCATTGTAGCATTATTCACAATAGCTAAGATATGGAATAAATTTCCATTGACAGATGAATTAATAAAGAAAACGTGATATATATATATATATATATATATGTAATGGAATACTATTCACCCTTTAAAAAGAAGGAAATCCTATCATTTATGATAACATGAATGAATCTGAAGGACATTATGCTAAGTGAAATAAGCTGGGCAGAGAAAGACAAATATTGCGTGATCTCACTTATATGTGGAATCTTAAAAAGTCAAACCCATAGAAACAGAAAGTAAAATGGTGGTTGCCAGAGACTGGGACAGGGCGAGTGCAGAATAGGAAGACATTGGTTAAAGAGTACAAAGTTTCAGTCAGATAGAATGAATAAGCTCTGGAGATCTATTATTTTACAGTATGGTGACTATAGTTAACAATAATATATACTTGAAAATTGCTAGGAGATTTGCTCTTAAATGTTCTTACCAAAAAAAAAAGTGAGGTGATGTGAGGTGATGGAGATGTTAATTAGCTTGGTGTATTCATTTCACAATGTATGTGTATATCAAAACACCATGTTATATACCATAAACATATATAATTTTAATTTTTCAATTATAACTTAATAAAGCAGGGGGAAATTTTTTAAATAAATAAATAATGAAAATAAAAATAAATAATGAATGAATCAAAAATAAATAAATTTGCTAAAAAGCCAATATACAATACAAAAATAAAATTGAATACTAAAAAATACTTCATTAACCAAAAGGAAGGGAAGAAAAGAGAAACAGAGGAACCAGAAAAAGATCAGACCAATTAAAAAAACAAATAACAAGATGACAGAGATAAACTAAACTATAACAATAAGTACATCCAATGTATTAATAAATTGATTAAATTCTCCACTGGGGAGGAAGAGATTCAGAGTGGCTCAAAAACAAGATTTAACTATATGCTATATACAAAGGCCATACTTTAAAAGTATACAAATAGGTTGAGAGTCCTAAAATTTACAATGTGACAATGCAGACAATAAGCTGATATGGCTGGATTAATGCCAAAATGGACTTCAAAACCGTAAGTATTTCCAGGGACAAATAGGAGTATTTCATAATGAAAAAAGGATCAGAAAGACATTACAATAGTATGTACTGTATTGTTTATGCAAATATTTACAAAATTAAAATACATATAGCAAATAGCTACAAAACAAAAAGGAAAAAGAGACATCGATAACTGTGATAAGATATTTTATCATTACTCTCTCAGTAATTGACAGAACAAATAAATAAAAAACTAATAAGGATACAGAAGATCTGAACAATACTATCAAGCAATTTGACCTAATTCCCAATGATATCTAAGAAGTTCAGAATTCACCTTTTTTTCCAAATGCACATGGAATATTCATCAAATAAATTATATGCTGAGTCCTAAAATAAGTCTCAATAAATTTCAAAAGGTTGAAATACTACATAGTATGCTCTTGAAATAACAAAATTAAAATTAAAAATAATAGCAATGAGATATCTAAAAAAGCTCCCAAAATTGGAAATCAAATAATGTAGTTCTAAACAACCCATCATCCAAAGAAAAGTGAAAAAAGAAATTTAAAAATGTTTTTAATTAAATGATAATGAAAATACAACATATCAAAATTTGTAGGATACAAAAGCAGTGCTTAAAGGAATATTTATCATTTTAAATACTTTTAGTAGGAAAAAATAATCACTGAGAAAAAAATTATTGTAAAACCTAATTAAATTGAAAGAGATCATAATTCATGATTTGGAAGAGTTAATATTATTATAATACTCTTCCCTAAATTCATCAATAGATTCAACACAATCCAAATAAAACATGAATAGCTTTTTTAAAATCGAAAAGCTTATTTTAAAATTTATATGGAAATACAAATTACCAAGAGTAGCCAAAATAATTTTGAAAAACAAGAACAATGTTGAAAAACTTAAATTACCTGATTTCAACACTTACCATAAAGTTACAGTAATCAAGACAATGTGGTATCAAGGTGAATATAGTTAAATTGATAGCAGAACAGAATGCAGGGTCTACCAACAGACCCATATATGTACAGCCAAATGATTTTGACAAAGACATCAGTGAGATTCAATAAGAAAATGATCAGTTTTTTTTCCAACAAATTATTTTGCAACCATCCACGTGAGAAAAAATATTTATCTCAATTCTTATTGCATATTATCATATAAATTGACTCAAAATGAATCATAGGGCTAAACATAAAAATTAAAACTCTAAACGTTCTAGGGGAAACATAAAAATTAAAACTCTAAACATTCTAGGGGAAAAAAAAGAATATCTTTTTGACCTGGGGAAAAGCAAAGATTTCTTAGATAAGATACAAAAAGTTATAACCGTAAAAGAAGAAAATGGTCAATTGAACATCATTAAAATTAAAACTTCTGCTTGTCTAAAGACATGACGAAGAAAATAAAAGGCTAGCCACAGAATGGGAGAAAATTCAAATATCTGGAAAAGGACTTATATCTGAAGTCTATTAAAAAAAAATTGTAAAACCCCAAAAAAACAAAAACAACCAAATAAAAATGAGCAAAAGAAATGAACAGACACCACCCAAAAGAAATTAAATAAATGACCAAAGCACACAAAATATGTTCAACATCAGTAGTCTTCAGGGAAACAAAAATAAAAATCACAAGATACCATTTTATTTCCTCTAAAATGACTAAAATTAAAAAGACTGAAAATTCATTCCAAGTGTTGATGAGATGTAGAGTAATTAGAATCCTCATACATTTTTTGTGGGATTGTCAAATGGGTATAGCCACTTTATAAAAGAGTTTGGCAATTTGTTATGACACTAAACATAAACTTATCTTATGTCCCAGCAATTCAATTACAGTAAGTCCTCACTTAACGTTGTCGATAGGTTCTTGGAAACTGCAATTTTAAGCGAAATGATATACACTAGGTCCTTGAATAACATCATTGTGTTCAACATCCCTCAGTTATGGTTAATGAGAAAAAAATTGGGTTTTTTATATGTAGTTTTGCTTAAAGTCAGAGTTTCCAAGAACCTATCAATGATGTTAAGTGAGGATTTATTGTACCAGATATTTATCCAAGAAATATAAGCACATATATCCACAGAATTACTTGCACAAGAATGCTCATAGAATATTTATTTATAAAAGTCAAAATTGGAAACTCAAATGCCTTAGCAGGTGAATAAATCAATATATTTCAGTGTATTTATACAAAGGAATATTGCTTAGCAATAAAAAAGTGAATGAACTGATGATACACAAACAAAATGGATGAATTTCACTGACCCAATATGAAGAGAAAGAAATCAGACACAAAAGAGTACATCCTGTATACTTCCGTATGGTGGCAGACATCAGAGCAGTGTTACCTAAGGTGGTGCTACGAGGACAATAACTGCAAAGAACAGGAGGGGACTTTCTGCCATGCTGGAAATATTCCATGTCTTGATTAGTGTTGTGGCTACAAATGTGTATACATTTGTTCAGCCTCATCCAACTGTACTTAAAATTTGTATTTTAGTATATGTAAATTCCATCTCAATAAAGTTGACTTTAAAAATAATAATACCATTCGTTTACTTAATTAGTTCTACCGGTGAGACTGTTCATATCACAAGATTATGTTTAGCAGCCATGCACCAAGTGTCAGATAGACTGAGGAGAAAACATAGGCAGGCATTCCTGCAATACACATTTATTCAACAACATCTACGTGTGACCCACAAAGCAGAGCAGTAACATGATCAGATTAGTGCATAGAAGAGATTGCTCTGGCAGCGGTGTGCAGAATGGACAGGAAGGGGCCCAGGCGGCATGCAAAGAGACCACGTGGTCTTAGAGGAAGGCCAAAGCTGACATGGAGAGAAGCCCGTGAGAGAGGTGATGGTGGCTGCGACCAGGATGAAGAGAACTGGACTAACTTAAGAGAGAATTAGAGGATAAAATAGATCTAACTTGATAATGAATGTAATTTGAAGTATGGGAATGACGGAGTCATGGAGGATGACACAAGGTCTCAGTAGGGGCAAGACATGTGGTGATGTCATTTTCTCAGGGAGGAAACAAAAGAAGAGGCCCAGGCTTGCGGGGAAGAGATATCATGACTTTGTTTTTGGATGTGTTGGATTTGATGTGCATTGAGGTATCTGAGTAAAGAGTGAAGAATGCTCAATAACTCCTGTGAACCTCTGGTGTATGGGCGGCATTTGGACTGACATTTGCATGTGGATGAAATCAATTAGAAAATAAAGCAGAATAAAAATAAATAAAAAGGGCCTGGACCTTGAAGAAGTCCAACATTTAATGGCTAGTTGCAGAAGTATTACCTACAAAAAAGAATTAAAGGATGTGGCCCCAGAAGTAGGGGAGAAAGCAGGTGAATGGGACATCATATACCAAAGGAAAAGACTGTCTCAAGAGGGAAAGAAAGGCAAGTCCCTGGTTGTAAGAAGACAGACAGGTAAGATGAAGACTGAGATATAATCATGGCATTTAGTAGCATGAAAGACATTGATTACATTTGTAAGAGTGATAGAGACATAAGCAAGATTGCAACAGATTGAGGACTGCACCTTAAAACCATAGAGAATGTATCCAGCTCAAGTCAAAACAGAATGGCTTTCATTTAAAAACTGTTTCAAAACTCACACAGCAAGGAGTCACCTCAATTGAAAACACAATTTAAGATACTAACCTATAATTTAAAATGCATTATAAAACTCAAAGCAGTAAAAGGTATATGGAGGTTGAGTGTCAATGTAGGTAACATTTTTTAACTATTACAAGATGAAACATGAGACTAATACCACTGTTGCCTAAAGTAGGTTTTGCTGTTGTTTTTTATTAATTCAAATAAAAATTGTTTGTTTATTGCCTTGCTTCAGAGGATTTTCACAGAACTTTTTCCATATGAATTTGACCACATGTAACAGGGGGATAACATGAAAAATCTTTGTATCAGACACCTCTCAGGTGACTTCAAATCCACCTGGCTGCACCTGTTACTCCAGCCTCTGCTGAAGGGACAGTCTTACCCAGCTTTGATCAGTGTTGCTCAGACACCACCTGACAGCGCCTTGCCTCAGGCATCCAGCATGAAATTCTTCCTAAGCAGGTCTTCCCTGATGCCACAGCATGACATAACCAAGAGAACTCACCTGGTATTCACACGTATGATACACCCAGAACTGCGGGCTCACTCTTGGCCAGTGGGGCACAGGAGCTGATGGAGAAATGCTCAGGCCTTCTCTCCCCTGGGGAACATTTCTGAGACCCATTTGCAAGGCTCTTAGTCCCAAGCCAGCATCCAGGCAGTGACTACTTCCTAGCACCATCTCCATCAGTTTTCCTTCATTCCTCATTCTTCACGTCTGCTCCTTGGGATTGCATTTGCAAGATATCCACACATCAGCCTTTTCTCTCAGGCTCTGCTTTCTAGGGATCCTAGGCTAAGATGATATTCTAGTTCAGAAACTACAAATAAAAGCCCTTTGGCTAGGCAGAAAGAGAAACTAACGTTTCCTGTGCACTCAATATATGCCAACTGCTCCATATTGGCTATTTCACTTAACACTCAAAAAACTACAAATGGGCTCAATTGGGAAACTGAGGTGTCCAAGTTATTCAAAGCTACACAGTTTGGGCTTGGCCAGGGCTGCCAATACAAACTTCGGTTTATATGTTTTCCTATTTCCCACTCGGCCTCAAGTGATATCATCCTTTGACTGTGGTCATAGATATATTTTTGGAACTGAGTAGTCATGATAAATAGCAATAGCAAGTAGTATTTGTGCCAGACAGCTGGCCAAGCATGTAACATTCAGTCCTCACTGTGACCACACACTGTCACTATTGCCACTTTAGTCCATTGAAAATGGAGGTGAACTTTCCAAGGTCCCTCTGCTGGTAAAATGGTAGCTAATATTTGTGCTTACTCTGTTCCCCTAACAGCTATGACATAGATTCCTCTTGATCATCACATGACAAGGCCAGCTGCTCCAAAGCCACAGATGCTTTTCCTCTCCCATGGCACCTCTCATTACAGGAAAGAAAAAAGGGGAGGAAACCATGACCAGAAAAAAATGATCTATCATGATCACACCCTATATCAAAGGGCTTTGAACAGAGCAATAGTCACACCCATGGCATCTGCTAAATATATGACCTATGGCCAGCGTAAGGAAGGATTTCTTAGCCTCGGCACTGTGGATATTTTGGGCTGGATAGTTCTTTGCAGTGGGGGACTGTCTTGTGTATCGTTGGACGTTTAGCAGCATCCGTGACCTCTAACCACTAGATGCCAACAGCACCTCCCCTCATTCGTGACCACCAAAAATGTCTTCAGACTTTGCCAAAATTGCTCCCAGTTGAGAACCACTGGTTTATGATGTTTTAAGCAAATACTTTTAGTTCTGAAGTTGAACAAATATATCAGAGCAATGGTTCTCAGGAGAATGTTCCGATTTTTTTGGAATTCAATTTTGGGCTTCAATTCAGTGCTCCCATCCTCTCCTCCCCTACGCTCATGCCTTCCCTTCCACTGTTTCTTCCCCAACACTCAGGGATGCCACCTACCTAATAAAAACAGACTGATGTGGAGGAAAGGGCCTTGTCCCTGGGCCATGGGGGCCCTATTCATTCTCATCAGATGTCCCTCCTTCAAGCTTTTGTCTAGCCCTGATTAGCATACTGTCTCCAGATTAAAAACAAAATCTATGCAATTGGCTCTGCTTCTAAATGACAAGCACACCATGTTAAGGACATTGTTTCTATATTTACAAATCTACAACATGAATGAAAGTGTCACGCTCTTGGTGTAGGAACAAGATTCCCATAATCAAACATCCAAAGCAAATTGCATGATTATTTGTATTATTCAGGATTTCAAGGCTCTGTGTCAGGGCAGAATATGCCAACTCAATTCAGCAGCCTACTTTCTCCTTCATACATAAACAGAACCATTGTGTATGTTATTTTGTGCAAAATTTTGATATGAATTCCCCTAAATATTCTAAATTTATGGATCATAAATAAATATTACTGAGGCAAAACTATTAATATAAGTAAGAGATATAACTAGCCTATAAAAGACTCTAGAATATTTTTAAATATTTTCCTGAACTTAGTTCTTTATAATATATATCATACAAACAGGATAACATAGACATGACAGCAAAACTGTGGGTACATACTGTCTTAGAAATTTGTCCAAATAAAAAGTCTTTCTACAAAGCTATTCTCTCATAAATAACTTCTATAAAGTTCCATGGTATTCCTACCATGTCTTTTAAATAAATCTGTTCAGATGTAGCTAAAATGGTAAACTCAAAGATGACATCAAAATTAGCCTAATAAAGAAATCTTCCATATTAGGAGTATTTTACACTGATATTTGGAGGCATGGTTTTCCACCTCTAGCGCCAATCCTTCCTAAGCTATTCATTCCAAAATATGTATTTGAAGGACTGGGAGCCACACAGCAGACATCTGAATCCTCCCTAATAGAGTATTTTGTTAGATTCTCAACCCAATGAAAGCAAAGAAACAAAAGTGTGCTTTTCAATTTACAAAATTCTTACATATGTATGAATTCTAAGTATTCAAGATCAATTCTAAGTATTCAAAAGAAGAAATAATTGCATAAGATAAAGAACTGTGACCTAGTAAAATATAAAAAGTAATTGGTACTAAAGTTAAACATTGGATCTTCTTCCTTTTGTCTCAATCTCATTTTAAAACTTGGTATTAAAGTAAAAATGATTTCCCTTAGCCAAATAATCAAACTCCATTTATGAAAGTAGTATGTGTATAGACAGATGTATATCAAGTAACTATTACCTATATAAATTTTTATTCTAAATGAAAATTTAAACTAAATTTTGTCCTAAATGAAAATCTGTTGCTTATAGAGTTATTACGGGAAATAAATAAGACCACGCAAGTAAAAGTACTTTCCAAACCTGGGCATGCCAAATAAAATGTCAAATTTCAATTCGTTCGATTTTCCACAAATTTCTCCAGATACTAGCTTAGTGAATATTCCCAGTAAGGTACACCATCTCCCTGCTGCCCCTCCCTGCCTTGTCCCACCTCTCCCATTATCCATGAGAATATCTCAAATCCAGGATAAGTACCTTACTGCAGAACTATATTATATTAAGAAGTTAAAAAATAGAAAATATGCAGTAGGAAATCAGTGAGCAAATCCTAAGTAAACACTAATTCCTCAAATGTGTGCCTTCAGATGTTGTCAAAATCATGCCCAATGGAGAACCACTGGTTTGTGGTGTTTTAACCAAATACTTTTAATTCCGAGGCCGAACAAAGCATATCAGGGTTCTCAAGAGGTCCCCTTTTAGAGGTATTCTATTACAGATACATGAGCAAGGTTTTAATCCAGTACGCATTTATAAAACCCATTTAACTCACCTGCAGTGACATTCTGGTCCATTTCCTGAGTTATAATTTTGACTTTGGGGTGACCCAGCATACGCACTCAGCTCTTCAGCTTTGCCTGGGTCCCCTGCAGCTGCCAAGTTTTGAAAGCAGCTGGGTGGCCTCCTCATCCTGCCCCAGAGCCCCCCTTTGCCCTCCTCTCAGCGCTGGCCCCGCTGTGGCTACTTTGTGGTTGCTAAACTCTCCGCTTTCTGGGAAACCACACACTGGTGGTGCCAGAGCCGACTTAGCCCTTTCTACACCCGAGGTGTGAATTTAACACGTCTAGAAATTTTTATGATGCTGTCAATGACAGGGAGAAAGGAACTTTTTCTTACTATTTTCATTTTTGCCTAAAAGTTTATTTTCCTTCCCTGTTGGGTTCTCCAAAGCCCTCTTTGCCTGCTGGTCCCACATTCCCTCATGCTCTTTGCCACCATAGGACTATTGTTCATATTTTACTTCTATTACGAAGGGTTTGAAACACCATGGAACAAGAAACAGATGGTAGTCCTTCGGGGGACACTGCTTACTTTCAGGTCAGTTGTGGATCTAAAGATTAGAGGCCAGTCTTACTTACATACAAGCAAAAGTGCCTTTCCTGGGAATAACACCCCAGAGGACAAAATGAGAACAGTTAACAGATAACATGGATAATGATAATAATAATAACTGAAATTTCAGCCCTTACTCTTACCACACATATGCTAAGTGCTTTACGTGCATAATCCATATGATCTTTACAACAACTCAGTGAAGCAGAGTATAAAATGCAGGCCCAAGGTCAGGAAGCCAGGGAAGGGACAGCCAGGCATGGAAAGCAGGCTGTCGGGACTGGAATTCCCTGCTGCCAGCACCAGGACCCGACCATGAGGTGTCAGGAGGGCAGAACTGAACAAGGAAGCAGTGAGAGTTTCAATATTTCTTTGTCTTCTTAAGAAATACTGATTCTTGGAGCCCCAGCCTATTGAACCCAAGAGAAGTTGCTGGGAAACACAGGCAAGAAAGAGGATGAAGAAGCTTGTGCCTCCCCCAGTTAAGCTCAAATGTCTCCTGCCCTGGCAAGATCAATGTTTTTCACTGACAGCCTTCCTAACACCCTCAAGGAATCTCTCATTACAAGCAAGGTGAGTTTTAGATGTGCAGGGGAAAAAGGTAGGGAAAATATGATTTCTCCCAAAACTGGGAACAAAGTAGAATATATGAACAGAGTGATAAATGAGGCATATGTGTGTTGAATGAAAGCCATGACATAGAAACTTAGATTTAGGCAATTACCTTAGTATACATAATTTTTGAGGGCAAAAAATATAGGAAAGTGTCAGCCAGCTCCAGAGATTTTTTACTTTCCCCCAAATACAGAATCGTTAAATCTCATTATGGAAATCACGAGTATATTTTTTTTTCTGCATTATGCTGAGTTGTTAATTCCATTGAAAATCCCATAATACTAAATTTTCTAGATTTAATCATCTTTTCTTGGTCTCCTAAAAATTTTCAGCTAGCTCCATCCACATCAAAATGTCCTCAACCAAAAAGAACAGTAAATCATAAAGAAGGATATAAATCCTCCCATTAAAACATAGCAGGCTCAACCACAAAGGCTCATGAAAAATAGCAACTGCACATGGCAAACAAGACTGAGTTCTCAACAGCTAGAAGGCTCCATGGTGGATTGTCTGCAAATGATAAATGTGCTCCTATATTTCCATGAGAACAATTTTGCTGGTCTAAAGATGTATGGGCATGCTGAGCAAAATATCTTACTTGTAAATGATAAGTCCATATTTGTGACGTTTGATGACTGGGATAATTAACAACACAGAACTTAGGGTAGACAGTGATCCCCTCGCTACACATCATCACTATTCTGAACCTTTTTAGAAAACTACCTCGGCACTGGAGACTGCATTCCCTCTTCTCTGTTCATGCACCTTCTTAAATGTCTTCAAAATCTAGCTAAACACTTGTTTCCTCAAAAAATCTTTCCTGAATAAGTCATAACTATCTCTGTTGGTTTCTTTCCAAAACCCATTCAACTTTATATGTTTAATCTGTGCCCTATTAATGTATAATGCTGATCTGGTGCTATATGCATGCGTCTCTCAGCCTGCAAATATTCTCAATGTAAGACAACAATAGGAAAAGGCTTCACCCCTTGGTTCACTTACTGTTAACAAACACTATTGAGCAATTGCTTTGCACTTTTGTGCCATATAAACATCTTATGTGCCTCATGTGTTAATTCATTTGTTCCTCATACCACCAAATGAGGCACTGTACTAGCTACAGTTCAAAATCTTAGTAGGTAGACAGACAACCCAAAATGTCTCTCAAACTCGTCCTTATTTTATGTTCTCTCTGCTACCATCATAGTGCCTAAGAGTGGGCTGTGCCTAATAGGAAGACAAAAAGCATTATTTCAACTTAATTCAGCCAACATTTATTAAGAGTCTCTATTTAAAGAATTTGATAGACACTATAGAGCAGTGGGTCTCAGCCTGGTGTGACTTTTCTCCCAGGAGACATTTAACAATATCCGTAGACAATTGGGAAGCGGGTGCTATTGGCATGTAGTGGGTCGAGACCAGAGATACTACTAAGCACTCTACGTTGCACAGGATGCCCACCACCCAAAATGTCGATGGTGCTCAGGTTGAGAAACACTGCTGTAGAGGATGACTTCAGAGATTAACATCACATCTCGAATGTTAAGTTCAGTGAGGACAGGGGCTCTATCTGTCTTATTCATAGTGGAATCCCCAGGCCAAGTACAATACCTGGCACATAATAAGAACTCAGTAGATGTATCTTACGTTAATGCCTATGGTCAAATAAATAATGTAAATATACAGATAACTTAAAAACACAGGGAAAATGAAAGTCTCATGAAAAAGTACAAATAAAGTGATTTGGGGCTTTGAGGTACAAGAAATTACATCCAATTGTCCAGAAAAAGAAAGGTCGTGCAGAAGACAGCATCTGAGGTGGAATATAAAGGACAGCCAGGGTTTCAGCAAGAAGACAGGGGTAAGAAAATCATGTGACGGTAGAGGCACAACCTGAGAAAAACAGAAGATAGCTGGGGAGGTGTCCAGTTAGGGTGGGGTAGGGTATAAGCAGGAAAGTGAGGAGAAATTGTTTGGAAAGATGGATTAGGGCTTGTGGTTGTAACGTACCATGAAGACCTGGGTAAGGAATTCACATAAGGAATAGGAAGAAATAAGAGACAGGCAGATCAGTTGGAAGTCTTTTACAATAATGCTATTGTTATGTAATGAAGTAGCACTAAGAGTTGGGCTTACAAAATTTTTGGAATATAAAATCCACATTTCTTGGCAAGCATAGTAACTATGTAGAACCAATATACGGAGTGAATAAGCCAATAATGATTACCTAGGTTTGACTCTACATAGAAAGAGGAAACTCAGTTTGAAAGGTTTGGGGATGGAAGGATTAATAATTAATTGTTGACCAAAAGTACAAATGAGAGATGTTAAATAGTTGAGCGTTTCTGAGCACTGGATTCTGAAGCATAGAATAAAAACAAAGGCCAAAGAGAGAGATTTACAAGAATCTAGATGTTAATAATGATGACCATGAATGTAAAACAGGGAAAGGGTCAAGTGAGAGGTCCAAGTTCAGAACTGTGGGGAACTCCTTGATTTTGTTGGCAGAGGAAAAAGGAAAGAAAACAAAGAAAATGGAAGGGATTGGGAAGAGAATCAATACAGTGCTATGTGAGAGAGGACAAGGGGTGAGAGCCTGAAGAAAAGACGAGGTGGTGGGGCCTGTGAAATGCTACAGCAAAGCTGGGATAGACGAGGTCTAAAGACAAATCATTGACCTTGACAATTAAGAGACAGTCGGCAGCTCTGAGTGATCACTTCATGCAATGTGGTCAGGACACAAGACAAATTACAGGGGTGCGTTCGATGGAGTTAATGAGAAAGTGATAAGGCTTGTTATGATGGCATATCAGCCAGGGTCCTCCAGAGAAACAGAACCAAGAGGGTATATACATAGGATGTATAAAAATCATATATTTATATGTATATAGGAGAGAGATTTATTATGGGACTTGACTCACGCAATTATGGAGGCCAAGAAGTTCCATGATCTGCCATCTGAAAGCTGGAGAACCAGGAAAGCTGGTAGTGTGTCCAAGTCGAAAGTCCTGAGAACCAGAGAAGCCAATGGTATAATTCCCACTCCAGGGTGGCAAGAGCAGGGGGCAGTCCCAGAGTCCAAAGGCTTGAGAATCAGGAGTTCTGATGTCCAAGAGCGAGAGAAAATGTATGTCCCAGCTAAAGAAGAGAGAAAAAATTCACTCTTACTCCCTTTTGCTCTATTAAGGCCTTCGATGGATTGGATGAGGCCCATCCACACTGATGAGGGTGGGTCTTTTCTACTCAGTCTACCAATTCAAATTCTAATCTCTTATGGAAACACCCTTACAGACACACCTAGAAATAATGTTTTACCAGCTGCCTATCTGGGCATCCCTTAGCCCAGTCAAGCTGACACATAAAATTAACCACCATGGATGGAAATATTAAGATAACATTTTCAAGATTACAATTTTCATTCCATCGTAATGTTATTGACCTCTCTTCTCTTTAGAGTTGCTATGCCATTGCATCTGCATGACAACTTTTCAATGGGACCAATCACAAAAAAGATAATTCAGTGGAGGAAATATAGATTACCTAACAAACAAATGTCTAAATTATAAATAGGCTATCTTCCAAATATTAATTTAAGTATTAATAATATGGCACTCAAAAATGCTTTCCTATAGGGGAAAAAGTTACAAATGGTAATTGTATTTCTAGATCTGGTTAGAGCTTTAAAATTTATTAAAATCATAATATACTAAAATAGAAATTTATTTCAAATGTATCCATAATATAATTTAGAACATTATTTTTTAAACAAAGATATATGACTTTTTGTTTCTTCTCTGTGGTAATTATTCCTACAATATCAGGTTTGGAGGTTGAGTATATGTACTTTGGGGACACCAATAGCTTTTGCATTAGAGAAACCAGCCCTCTCCACTGGCATAAAGAAAAATATTTTACTGTATTTGCAAAAGGGTAACTTGATAGCCTAGTCCCTTCCCAGCATATTAAATGGAGCCAAAAGAGACCCTTGTTATAAACCCCAAAGATGTCCCCATCCCCAACATTGCTCCTTCTTGTTTTAGGTAGTCAGTCCTAAATCATGGTCTTAAGTTGGGGAATGCTTATACACATGCACACAAGGGGAGTATTAATTCATTCAATAAATATTTATTAGATGCTAACAAGTAACAGTGACCTTGTCCTGTAGGCTAGCTAACCAGAAAAGGAGTTGGCCATCTACAAAGCTTAAAGGCCACTGCCCATGGCCCAGTGTTCCTGATTGAACACAAGGCTTGGCCCGCAGCCCCCATGCTGCCACGGGTAGGAGTCCTGCATTCTTAATCTTATGAAGTGAATTGTGCCACTGCCTTGTCATAGCATAGCATCACAACCCTCATCTGAGCAGGGAAAGGACTGGTGTTACCCCAAACACAAAACCAAGCTGTCAGGACAGGACTGGAGCCAAGCTTCTGCCACTTTGTAATGTTTTTGTATCCAGGAAAGGGTGTGATGCTTATCTAATCATGCAGCTTAAAAGGCCCATAGCCTAAGGGTCAGAGACCCTTTCCTGGAGTCTAACATCTGTACTTGCTAGATCTCTGCGCAATGCCCTGTAATGCAACGAGCAACAGGGGACCTGTTATTGCTCCTGTCTCTCCGTAAACACTGCTTCAGCAGGCCTGGTGCGTGTACTGCTTGGCCATTTGCCCTTGATGCACAAGTACCAGCAATAAATCAGGCACTGGAGACACAGAAGTAAACAAACCAGAAAGTCCCTGCCCTCAAGCTTACCTTCTCCTGGGAAGAGAAAGAGCCAATAAACAAATAAGTAGATAATGTACCAAGTGGTGATAAGTGATAAAAGGAATAATAAAGCAGTGGAAGGAGACAGAGTGTCCTGGGGCGTCCAGGGGAACTGGTGCCCATTGCTCTTGTAAGGTGACGTCTGATCAGTGACCTGAAGGAGGGAAGGACTGAGCCATGTGTCTGTGTAGGGGAAGTATTCTTGGAAAGAGAACTGAGTTCAAAGACCTTGAGGCAGGAGAATATTTGTGTGTTTGAGGACAAGCAAAGAGGCTTTTCCTATTCCAGGAGATCAAGACCGGAGGAAGAGTCGTGGGGAAGGAAGTCCTTCAGGCCACGGTAAAGGCTTTGGGTTTTACCTTGATTAGAATGGAAAGCCATTGGAAGGAGCTGATTCAAATTTCAAAAAGATCCCTTGGGCTCTCTGTGGAGAAGAGACAGGATAAGGAGGGTAAAGATGAAATGTAGAAGTAAGGAGGTGGTTGGGAGTTGATTTTAATAATCTTGGCAAGAGATTTGGGGGCTTAGAGTGGGATGAGTTGTAATAGACATCATGAAAAAAAGAAGCTGGGTTTGGGAAGTATTTCCAGGATAGACCTGACAGGTTTTGCTAATGGATTTGATGTGGAATATAAAAGATGGAACTTAAGAATGACACAGTATTTTTTTTTTTTTTTTGGCTCAAACAACTGGAAGACACTGACACAGTCAAACTACAGAATGACCGTTTTTGTGGGGGCAGATTGAGTTCCGATTGAGACATGTTAAGTTTGAGGTATCTCTTAAACCAAGAGGAGATGCTAAATAGAAAATTGCATACATGCGCCTGGCATTCAGAGAAGTCATCTGGGCTGAGCTATAAACTTTGGGAGTCACCAGCATACAGACAGCATTTAAGGGCACAGGGGAAATCACCTAGGACAACTGCAAAAAATGTGGCCTGGGACCTCTGCAGGTCCCCAAGTTCCTTTCAGGAGGTTTACATAGCATTATTTTTATAATAATAATAACATTTGCCTTTTTTTTTTTTTTTACTCTTATTCTCTCACGATTGTACAGTAGAGTTTTCCAGGGACTACATGAGATGTGTCATGGCAACAGCTTGAATGCAGAGGCAGATATGAGAATCCAGCTGTCTTCTATTACCCCAGATGTCAAAGAGATGTAAATGTAAAGCCACGCTACTCTTCCTACTAAATTTTTTTCTTTTTTCTTTGGAAAGTATAATTATTCTTCATAAAAATGTCATTTATGTTAATATGTAATGGTTTTGTTATTGTTACTTTTAAACAAATTAATAAATATTTTTAAACTTCTCAATTTCAAATTTTAATAGAATAATTATCAATAAATATAATGAATCTGAGCAAACATTCTTTGAGATCCTTAATAATGCTTAAAAGTCTAAAGAGGTCTAAGACCACAAAGTTTGAGAACTGCTCACCTAAGAATAATTATATTTTTCTTTATCCTTTAAGGAAACCATCATTTAGCTCTGGAAAAATGATGATCACATTTAGATCTACTCATTCAAGCAGTAAAACTATGTTTCTCCTCTTGAACAGTTGACTTAATAAGGAGCAAAACTTAAGTACTGTTAACAAATGTTCAACACATTCTGAATAGGATAACATGTTAATATCCCCACTTACCTAAGACATCCCCCTCCACCACCAAATCAAATCGGCATAAACACAATGCATCATCAATACTATTATCATGAATAATTATGCCCTAGTTAAATCACTTGTTCTTTCTTTGGGGTGTTATGCGTATCTGTAGTGATAATTATAACCACAAAGGTCAGATCTATATTCTGTCAGCTTCTAGTCATCCAGTTTATTACCATGATTGATAGTTTTTGCCAGAAGCACATTTGTTAAGAGCAGTCTGAATGCTATAAGGCCCACATCAAAGAGAAAGAAAATGTGTCTGTAATCTTTCCTCATCTCTCCATTGCCAACTATGATTAGCTATTTGAGTTTTCTCATAATCATCTGGAACCTGGGCCTAAATAAAGATCTTCACATCCCAGTGCTAGAGGTAATCAGGGTCTTTGTCAACTGGAAACACAAACACAATCTGAAGGTCTCTTTTAAGAGAAGACAGTATGATACATACACTGGCCCTATCAAAAATGTGAAGTATGCTCTGTTAAGCACTAGCAGATGAGATTGCCATACTGTTTCTGGAAAGAAAGAATTCTTTCTGTTCAAGACTAGCAAGAGCGACTACTGTGCATTGCTTATAATCTAGTGTCCACTGAGGCCTTTTCACTGTGGCTCCTGGAGGTGCCATCCCTGCTGCTCTGACTTTCCCTCTTCCACATGCTCACTTTTATAATAATCACTAGAGGACAAACATTATATGATTCCATGTATATGAGGTACCTAGAGAAGTCAAATATAGAGAGACAGAAAGTAGGATAGTGATTGGCAGGGGTCGGGGATAAGAAATGTGGAGTTATTGTTTAATGGGCACAGGATTTCAGTCTGGGAGCATGAAAGAGCTCTGGAGATGGATAGTGGTGATGGTAGCACAATGTGAATGTACTTAATGCCACAGAACTGTACACGTAAAAATGGCTAAGATGTTAAATTTTATGTTATATATGACCACAATTTTTTTTTAAAGTATATGAAGTGCTCAATGTCTCAAGTTATTTTCTCTACTCAATTCAGTGGAAACCACCACTTACCTAGAATGTAATCGGCATTTGTCACTTGTCTAGCTGCCCAGCATCTCTAAAATAAACTCCCTATAATTGGGGAATTTCCACCAACGGAGAGAGTAGAAGATGGGCTATGATTTGAATGTTTGTCTCTTCTGAAACTCATATTGAAACTTAATTTCCAATGTAACAGTATTAAGAGGTGGGGCCTCTAAGGGATGACCGGGTCACCTTTGTGGATTAATGGATTAATGACCTAATGTATTAATGGATTAGCAACAGAGTTCATTCATCATAAAAGCCAGTTTGGTTCTCAGCACACCCCTCTCACCCTGTGATGCCTTCTACCATGTTGTGACTCAGCATGAGACCCTCACCAGAAGCTGACTAGATGCAGCTGTCCAGTCTTGAACTTCCCAGCCCCCAGAACTATGAGCCAAAATGAACCTCTTTTTTAAATAAATTACTCAGTGTTAAATATTATGTTACAGCAACATAGAACAGACTAAGACAAGATGCATTTTCTTTGCAGCTCAGGAACAAACACATGACTAAGGCTCCACACCAGACACATGGATGGGCACCTTCAATTCGGAACTGAGCAACATGAGGAAGCCAGACTGTGACAAAACCTATTTTCTGGCTAGGGTGGCAGCTTTTGTATAAAATAATAGTGGAGTTCCTAGTATTCGGTGTCTTCTATCAGAGATATGAGCCCTAGTGATAGAAAACACTGATGTACCTCAAGCTGAGCCATGGTGTGATTTTGCTGTTGTGACTGGCTGCATAATCTCCAAGTCCAACCCTTGCCATTCCAGAAATTCCAGAACTATCTGATAACTTCTAACAAACTGGTCTTAAAATCACCATTAATAGGATATAAATCAGTGTAGAAAGTCATAACCAGCAAATGTTTAAAAACAAATAGAATAAAATAGAAAAAATATTTAAATATCATGGGTAAAGATAAGAATATTTTGTTTCATGTATGTATTAAAACATATATGGATATGTGAACATCACAAGGCACAATGTATTTCTTACCGAGAGTAACAGTTAAAATTCCTTTAACAAATTTCTCTTCTGATTTAACTAAGTGGAGTGGATTCTGTTGTTTGCAACTAAGAACCCATTGATACTGTGTCTAGTATGAACACATCTAGCATGTAGTCTCACTCTTATCTCACTCTATACTTCTCTAAATCCTACTGATTTGTTATCTAGTACCTTTCAGTTAATCCCTATCTCAGACCATATAGAATGTTAGCTCATTCCTGATATACTTGTCACAGTTAATCTATTTGAAGGGCAACCAAGAAGTTTTGCATAAAACCAAAATTCTATGTTTTTGTTGATATTTATGTTGGTGACATTAGCTACACTAGCCTTAAGTTTTTCTAATATCATTAAGTTATATGAAGCTGAAATTGGAGGTTATGATCACCAATTTTTTATGCTTTTTTTTCCCTAATGAGAATCTCTATCCCTCCCAAGGGTACTCTTAACTCCCCTATGAATGGAGTTAAGACGATCTCTCCAGGCATCTGTCTTTCTTGGGATTTTCACTGGGCATCAGTCTTAGTCAGCTTAACTTGAAATAAGGAATGTGTTCCTGGTTTTCATCTACAGAAAACAAGTTACTATAGTATATAACTCCTGTTACTTACACATATTGCCATGTATTATCTACCAAAATTTGTACAAGTTTTGGATTACCTAAAAAATGTGTAGCCCTTTGCACACATGCATTTTAATTCACAGCAGCATTAAGCCAGGTGAACAGAATTGTGTCCCTACAATGTATAGATTTGTTCCCTTGTCGAATTACTTTGTATATGAGTGGGATGCCTTTCACATTAGGAGTATGCTGGCCTTGATTCTATTTTATTATTTCTTATTTGTTTTTAACTTTTTTTCTCATGCCACTCTTTGTGTTATTCTGCTGTATTTCATAGACTCTTGCAAACTACCTTAAAGTCTTCTTTGGAATAAGACAAAGTATAAACAAACAAACAAACAAATAAGCTCCCTTTCTTTCCCTTTCCACAGCCCCCACACACATAAGGCCCAATTCAACGTATGCCTCAATAACTGTAAAAACCTTCTGGCTGGTTTCCCTGCCTCTATTTTCTTCTCTCACAAATGTTAGATTCTTCTTCTTCAATATTGTTTTCATCACTTCACCCAGCTGCTCAAAATCCACAGTTGCCTGGTAATGTCACTGTAGTAGATGTAATCTTCAGGCTTACATTCAGAATCCTCCATCAATTGCCCACACACTTCCAATTTTATCTCTCATCCTCACTAACAAGGTGCTTCTACTCTGATAATTCCAAATGGTTGCCATTCTCTCTACCTACTGCTTGCAATGTGCAAAGCCCAACCCCAGCACCGACTGCTTGTATAACCTTTGGAAAACCATTTTGCCTTGCTGAGCTTCAGTCTCTTCAATTGAAAAATGGGAACAAAACTTTACATGGGTTTTATGAAAAGAGAGAGCATGTGAAAATACCTACATTAACTAACTAAGTAAATGAATAAAAATGTCTATCTTCTAAAGTGCCTGGCACATAGTTGGTAGCCTATAGAAAGTAATTCAGAATATACTCTTCTTTTCTTCTGCTCATGCTATTTGCACATCCCTAAAAAGCTCTGCTCCCTCCTTAGCCATTAATTCCTAAAGAATGAGCAATGATTACATAGGCCTTGAGGTCAGACAAAGGGAGATATAAATCTAGGCACACTCTGCTTTCTACTGTATGACTTTGGGCAGGTTATACCAGCATCCTCCTGTGTGGTCCACCCCTGAGGACACAGGAGCATAGAGAAGAATGTCCAAGACATGACTGATACAGTCTTTGGACATAATTAGTACTGTATCTTCCACTGCTGTTTCTTCCATATTAAAAATTAATAAATGTCTTGTTTGGTTTGGTTTGAGATAAGGTGGTTGAGTTGTTTATCTGTGGCACCTAAGAAAGGTAACTGCCAAGGCAAAACAACCAATAATTTGGAGTTCTGCAGTATGATTTCATTTTCTAGCTACTAGTAAGCTAAGAGCAAGTCCAGCAGTAACCAAATCACCTCTCAAAAGACCTCAGACTAAGTATAAGAATAGTCATAAAATGGGACCCTTAATGAAATGGGAACTTCAAATAATCACAATACTTTATTCCCAGATCATTCTGTTTAAATTTCTTTAACCATATGTAAGCATCTCATATTACTTTGGTATATTCAAAATATAGATCTTGACACTACACAGATGCTTTGTGTTTACCTTTGACTGAATACAGGCTTTGTCACCTCTAAAAGTACATGACACAAATCACAAAAGTCACTTTCATTCTGTAATAGAGCACCCTTGGAAGAGTTTTTCAATTTATCAGATCCAAAGACAATCTATGAGGCAAAAAAATCTTGCACTGGTATGGCCTTCATATATAGATCTTGCTAATCCTAATACTATAGCTTTCTGTAGTTCCTAATATCTACAAATATTAAATTCCTGCCTTTAGTTGATACTGATAAAATCACACAGCAGCACCCTTGTGTTAGTCCATTTTGTGCTGCAATAACAGAATACCATAGGTTGGATAATTTATAATGAACAGAAACTTATTGATTCACAGTTCTAGAGGCTGTGAAGTCCAAGGCCAAGGCACCAGCATCTGCCTTCTTACTGTGTCATCCCATGGTGGAAGGTGGAAGGGCTAGAAGATTGGGGGGAGAGAGAGAAGGGGCTCAACTCATCCTTTTATAAGGAACCCTTTGCTGTGATAATGGCATTAATCCATTCACTCCACCCTCATGGCCTAATCAACTTCTCATTAGGCCTCACATCCTAACACTGTTGCACTGTTGGGGATTAAGTGTCCAACACATGCCTTTTGGGGACACATTCAAACCATAGCAACCCCCATCACTTACCCCACCCTACCTTCTCCCAAATTCCTAACCAACTTTCAATCCAACATGAAATGAACCGAGTAACAGAATTCAATTTCTTCTAGTATCATTCCTCAATTCCTGTAAGTCTACTCTGATTTATTTTGCATTGTGAGTTTTGGATTGAATCATGTCCCCTAGAAAGATAAGTTGAATTCCTTACCCTCCAGTAGCTCAGAATATGACCTTACTTAGCAATAGGGTTATTGCAGATATATTTAGTTAAGATGAGGTCAGACTGCAGTATGATGGGCCCTTAATCCAACATAACTAATGTCATATTGAAGAGGAAAAAAAGAGACACAGAGGACAGTCACATGAAGACACAGAGACACAGGGAGAAGGCCATTTGGAGACAGAGGCAGAGACTGAAGCTATGCTGTTGCAAGCCAAGGAACATCTAAGGCTTCCAGAAGATAAAAGAGGCAAGAAATGATCCTCCCTCAGAGGCTTCAAAGGGAGCGTGGCCCTGGAAACAACTTGATGTTGGACTCCAAGCCTTTAGAACTATGAGACAATACATTTTTATTGTTTTAAGCTGTCTAGTTTTGGATAATTTGTTATGGCAGCCTTGGCAAACTAACGCACTGTGAGTCTGTGCTTATATTCCAGACTCACTTAAAAAATGACCTCATACCCCCATCTCTCCCGAACATGACACTAGGCGAAAGGTGTGTTAATCCGCTCATGGGTACCAATGGCCTAACCCTGCTTTTTCTTTAACATCTCTGCATATTCGTTCCCAGTAGCAAAGAAAAGTGATGGCTCAGTGCAGTGACATTTTAGAGCAGGACTCTGCAATCAATTCAACAGTTGAACACCCACACGATGTGCACATAAGCTACAATAAATACTATTCCCACTGTTTCTAGGCATCACATACTTTGAGCAGCTCAGCATAATACTCTCAATACTGTCAGAAAAACCATCCCAGACTCCAGAGAGCTGACCTCTCTTCATCCAGCCTTGTTAAATTCGAGCTGGAATGGCAGCATTGGTCAACTTCGCTACCTGCAAAACACAAGCTGAATATCATAGAAGCAGTCCAGGACCCATTTGACATCAGATGGGCTGCAAGTCCCAGGAATGGAAACACTATCTAGCTGACTCCTCCAATTTTTCATTGTTTATGCTTTTAATTATATTGTAATTAAATGAAAAACTCCAAGTATAGGGCACAGATTTGACTTTTAAAATCCAGATGTCTGATGCTTTGGGTCCTCCTTTTAAATTAACATAAGCAAACAATGTTATCTCCATGTTAACAAAGGAAACCATCTCCTCCCCTCTTTGTGTTTCTTTTAGAGACTTTGGGTAAATGAAAGCCATACTTGGTCCACTAGGCACATTTGCCCAGGACAGAACTGGTGCCAATTCAGCCAGTTCCTTTATGGGAAATGACATTCGGCAGCCAGGCCTGGATCTCCTGTAAGCTCCACATATTGTTGAGGCAGCTCGGAGGACGTGCGCGGATCAGTCAGATGGTGCCCACAGCTGCTAACAGCCCCTGTGAACTGCTCCGACCTCCTGTGTCTACTCCTTTGGCTTTCCTTGGAAGCTTCCCTCCTGTGTCCCGCTGCCTGCAGCCATGAGATGCTCATAGAGAACCCACATGACTTTGTCAGGGTAAAGATAATGATAATAAATTCTGAGAAAGCAGACTAATGGAGAAAGGAATCAGACATATCTTGCAGTTTGGAATTTTTTTTTTTTTTTTTTTTTTTTGGGTAAGAAATTTTTTTTTTCCTTTAAAGCATGAGCGTTCTGCTTTTCTGAAAGCGCGGGCTTCAGTGCTATGATTAGCACCAGGAACTGGAGAGGTTCCATCCGAGTGAACCGTTGATTTCAAGGCAGCTTTGCCTCTTGTTTTGCAAACCTGTAAGCAGGCACATAAGAAGGTTGGGTCAGAGCTTGGAAAAGCAATTCAGTAGTTGGTGCGCAGCCTTCAGAGAAAGCAAGAAAGCACCTAGTTTACATTTATTTTCATTTAAAGAAGTGTGGCCAAAAACAAAGGTTGGGAGTGAGATGGGGGTGGGGTTAACTTATACATAGTTATTTTATACTGTGCCATCTTGCAGCAGATTTTCTGAGGACTTTGTGTGGGTTTGTTAGGGAAGTAAAAATTGGGTCAGAATAGTTTCACACTCTACTACAACGTTCTTTGCATTATTTTTTTATAGCCTTCAATGTAGGCAAATCATATTCATGTATCATTGCTAATTTTCAAAACAATGACACAGGAAGACTTTGGTTAAAAAGGTACAACCTATTCTTGCCTTTCCCTGATTTATCAGGTTAGCATTATAACCAGGGGCTCTGATAAAATTTATCTATACAATATCATTCTAGTTTCTGGCAAGAAAATGATTACAGTGTTTAGTGTTGAGAAAGTTTATTAAGCCTGAACATTTTTTTTCCAAAAAAGAAAAAAAATTATTTTAAATGGACACAGCATTTTCCATATTCACTTAGATAATATTTTTATCAAAATTGTAGTTGACAGTAAATTGAGATTGTCATAAAATATATTGAATTATAATATCAGAATTCAAAATTATTTCAATATGATAAATTCATGGTAAAAGTTTAACATGATTATAAAATTTGTTATAAATGTAAAATTCTGCACTTAGAGTTTAAATAATAATTATACAAAGAATGACGTGGTAGTTATAGTTAAATAGCAGCATTTAGGGGAACAACTAAATAAATTTAGTTGAGTACAAATTCCATGTGAAGTGGCTAGCCAAAAAAGCTAGCACATTGTAGATGGCCTTCTAATGCCCAAAAGGGGCAGGCAAGATTCTGGCTCTCTAATCCCAGAAGCTTCACCTGGAATCAAGAAGCATCTCTGCTTCCAAGTAGTGCTCATTCAGAGGAGCCCACACAATCTTGAGACTTATGTCTTAGTTTATTTACTGTTGCTATAACAGTATATCTGAGGCTGGGTAATCTATCAAGAAAACAGGTTTATTTAACTCAAGGCTCTCAGGCTGGGAAGTACAAGAACCATGCCACTGGCATTTGCTCAGCTTTTGGAGGACTTTTGTGCTCCATCATCACATGGTAGAAAAGGCCAGGGGGGAAACGGACAAGCATGAAGAGACAAAACCCGGGGACATTCCAACTCTCGCAGGAACATTCCCCCGAGAACTAATCCAGTCCTTGCAAGGTCAAGAACTCACTCACTACCTCAAGAATGACACAAAGCCATTCCTGAGGGATCCTCCCCCGACCCAAGCACCTGCCAGTGGGCCCCACCTCTCACCACTGCCTCACTGGGGATCAAATTTTAACATGAGTTTTGGTGGGGATGAACAAACCTTAGCCAAACCATAGCCAACCATAAACCCCTTCATGGTCTGACAAAAGTTATGAACTCTCTCTCCAAAAATGCATGTTCATACAATTTTGCATACTGTTTCCAGGTGCTCAAAGATTCCTGGAAGGATCTATGAAGAACAGGCCCAGACTCCATGGATCCCAGACTGTGAACTCCTGACCTAGAATATATCCAGAGCAACCAGAATCAGAATTGTTTTGACACTGAACCTCATACTGAAATGTCTGTTTTGCTCATTTCTGTTTAAACCCAAATTTGAGCTGGGTGGCCCCAGAGTGGCAGTCACTCACTTCAACTGGAACATGCTGGTTTTATATCGTCACAAAACCTTTGGTTGGGGTCAATTCAACCATTTCAGGAAAATATAAATCAAACATCTGAAATCCTTCTTTACATGAATAAACATTCTACGGACTGATTTTTTCTGTTTTACCTTCCTATACATAGTAATCATAATAATAACAGCTAAGATTTATTAAACATTTGCCACGTGCCAGACACTATGATAAGAACCTCATATGAATATCCTCAGTATATCCTCACAGCAGTCCTATGAAGTGAATGCTATCGTTTTCCCCAGTTCAGAGACAAGGAAACTAAGGCAGACAGAAGTTGAGTAAGTTAGTCAATGTCACACACCATATGAAATGGTGACCCCCACATCTGTCTGTTCCCAGCCTAACCACTGTGCTCTGTTCCCTCCCTGGTGTGACAAGCAAGCCAAGCTGTCTCCCTTTGAGAGGTCTTGGTAAGTGTCCATTACACGAGCGTTGGTTACCAGGTTTGATTCATCACCAAAGATAAAGCAGAGCATTCTCCTGCTTACAGGTTTACATGTTTTGTTGCATTGTTCATCTTTTAAATTTTTAGGCTTAATGTTCATTTTGCATTTTCCTTACGGTTTGTGAAAGAAGGGCCCTCACCTTCTGTCCCTGGTGTCTATACACCACACCACCTGCCTTCTTCTCTCAGTCTTGAATTATGAGCCTTTGATGTTTGCATTTATATTCTAAAGACACTACTCGTCAGAGTTATGAACATTTTTGTTTTTCAGTATCATGGCCCTGACCTGATTCAAACACCTGTCATAACCAGGCATGAATAAATTTGAGAGCTTGCTAGCTCTAGATCCAGATATTGAATTATAAATCTCACTCTGTTGAATACTAGCATTCCAAGGAACTCTACATGGTATAATTGGGCTTTGTCTTGCAGGGATTCGGGCATGGAAGCTATGCTGTAAACAAGACACGCAGCCTGTCTGATTTCTCCCTCCAATCTACCCCCAACTACTTCTGATGAGTGAGCTCGCATTTGGCAACCTTTTCCTCCTCCCCCTACCACCTCCCTTTTTCTCTTCTGTTCTTAGGCCTTTAGACCCCAAAAGTTACCCTCTTTTTCCTCTCTGAAATTTTGGACCAGAGAATGCTAGGTACCACAGGAGAGTTTCATTTTGTGCTCACTGGACAAAAAAAGAAAGCAAATTATTACCAGTTAATATTAATAGGACATACAATATCTGGGTCACCATCTCCTCTGATATGAGCCTTATGCTGTGGAACTCTAACTTTGTTTTAAAGAATATGAGAACATCCAACTTACCCAGGAGCAATCATGAAGGAGGGAGTTCCTCTCCCTCCCTGATCCCATAAAGGGCCCATTTCGAGTGCACTTACCCACAGTTCAGGTTCTCACATTAATGGGCCTCACAAACAATCTCACTGAACATCAAGCTGGGAAATGAACACTGGCACAGTCCTGCTAAATTCTCTTAAACTGGGTCCTGGCGGGAGCAAAACACCTCAAAGTGCGTTTGTTACATATCAGAATAGTACCTCTAAAGGTTGTCCATAGTATGTGTAAAAAGTCTCCTAATAAACATATCTGACAAATCATGATGATAGCCTCCATATTTCTTTGTTTAATTCTCAGTTTTCTTATAAGCCCTTCTTGAAGTTTGGTTGTAATGGATCATTACGTCCATAATGTGCTCAATGTTGGAGTGAATTTTGAACAGTTTTTAGGCTGCATACTGTTTTCTTCCAGATAATTTACTGGATTAAAATTAGCAGTGTGAAAAGCTGTAGAGAAATCTAAATGCCTGCCAAATCAAAGAAATAATCACATTTTTATGAATATTTAATATCATAGTCATGGCAAATAAGGCAAGTAATTAGTACTTACCATAAATTTGCAAAGTATTATTTTATGTAAATGTTACATTCTACTAGTTTGATATGAATTATTCATTGTATAACCAGACACTGACACAAACCAGTAAACATTTAAATCTATGTGCTATTAGTTTACTTACCTCCAATGATTTTGTGCAGAAGATATACATATTTTTTTTCCATGAATCAATGTTTTCCCCCTTGCCTCCAAAAGGGACAAAAGACAATGAGAAGAATGTTATTTAAAGCCACCCACTATATATTCAATAGCAAAGACATTTAAGATGCACATGTAAAATGTGTGGGTCCTCATGTGTGCAGATGTGGAGCCCCCCAGCCCTGCCTCTGCCTCTTCATCTCTCATGTACATTGTTAATGAGGAGCAGTTATAAGCGATGTTATACAAGTAAGTGTGGTGGAGAAAGGTATGTTATCGGCTGTATAGTGAAGAATTAACTTTACCCAAAAGAGAGGTCTGGCCTTTGCCCTCAGTCACTGAGAGGTGATCTTCAGGCTCCTGGAAGGTCATGCCTAATAGAAGTGCCTTTGTTTGGCAGGGCGCTTGGCCACCAGACAGTCCAACAGCGTGATTTATGTTGGGCCCCATGGTATCCACCACTCTCTGAAGGATCTGGAGACTAAAGGTATCAGCCTGACTTCCAGAAGGGCTGAAGACAACAGAAGAACCAAATGAGTAATGTGTGATCAAGCCCCCAACAAAAACTCCAGACCCCGAGGCTGAGGTGAGCCTCCCCGGTGGGCAATATTCTGCATGTTGTCCCACAGCGTTGCCAGGAGGAAGTAACACTGCCCACGCTTCTACAGGGAGAAGATAACCGAATATATGGCTTTGGGACCCTCCTGGACTCTGCCCGTGGACTCTTCCCTTCACTGGTTTTATTCTGCATCCTTTCCCTGTAATAAACCATAACCACGAGTATAACAGTTTCCATTGAGTTCTGTGAGTCCTCCTAGTGAATTATAAAAGTCAAGGGTGGTTTGGGGAACTTCTCAAACTTGCCATTGACATCAGAAAGAGGACAGTCTGTGTGAACTGTGCTTCCTCTAACCTCACAGTTGGCTCAATTTTACATGAACAGACAACTCAAGATGACACATGATTCCGGACTTGGGAGCTGAAACAGAACAGCATCTCTTTGGGAGAGAAAGGTGGGCCTCTGCGCCTATGCCAGTCTGCTGTGATAGGCTCTTCCATCCCATCATTTTTTCCAGAAAATCCCACTGCCTTCGCCTGACTTTCCAAAGTCAGTTGAGCTCTTCATGGATCCCAGAGATACAATGTCAGAGAGGAACAAACCAAAGAAATCTTCCCAAGCAGTGGCTCTCTTAAAAGTCATGATGTTTCCAGACCTTTTCCCAAGCCCATCATAATCTAATTTAAGACCATTCTCATTTCAGGAAATTCCTAAGAATCCAGAGTAGCTCTAGAGCAAAGGTGCTCAGGATGACAAAAGTGACGTGTGGGGGAGAAGGATTACCAGTACCACTCAGACAGGATCTTAAATCCTGGGGGAGGGTAGAGAAGGTTAGAGTACTTTGTTTAGTTCTGTCTAGAGGCGAAAGCCATAAGAATTATTCTTAACCCTTCTGGTTAAGAATCACTGCAAAAGATCTAACTTGATTCAAACATGGTGTCTTCCCTCATCCAGGAGGGGACAGACGGCTAAGTCAGAGCCAACCCTTTCATGGGACTGTGAAGAAGAAATGTACACTGGGCTTTGGTCCACTTGACTTGTCCATGTGCTCAGTTTCAGACCCGGCCTTTCCCTTTAATTGGGGAGCTAACAAAACGTGGTTGCAAATCGGCCCCTCCCAAGTCTATAAATACCAACCTAAGTAAAGAAACCTTTCTTGACTTCCAGGAAAATAGCAATCAGACCAGATACTTTTCATGGAAAGCAACACACTAAATGTAAGTTTCTTAAAGTTTGGTGAAAGGAGTACAGAAAGTTTATAAAAGACCATTTAGCACTTACCCCTTTGCCCTGATATTGCCATACCCTCAGAAATATATCATGTTCAGTGGGCAAGATTATTTAAAATAAATAAATTATATGAAATGGCTGGAATTAAGTAAAGTAAAGGGACTGAGGCAGCACATAAAATTGTAGAATCCCCTGTTTCATGGGAAATTTCTTTTCCAAATTCCAATCACCCCTAATTATCTTTCAATCTCACTAAAGAAATCAGCTATGACAGATTTCCTGGATTACAATCTAAACTTCATCACCTATAATCCAGATGACCTTGGGCACTTGCTAAAACTCAATCAGATGAGAATAATCACATCACTTGCCTCACACAGCTATTGTGAGGGTCCCATGGCCAATCTCCATGAAGCAACTCTGGAAGGACAGTGTATGGGCAGGTGAAAAAAGACCACCACGCTCACCCCACCCACCTGCAAGCTTGCAAGGGGGCTGTGCTCAGCAGACCCGAGCTGTAGGAAAAAGTTCACCATTAAATGAAAATAGATGTTTTACGTATTAGCCTAGATGGAGATATTAATTACTAAGTGGAAACTGGTTTTTTACTAAAGATAACCAAAGGATCTGGAGCTAACCAGAAAAATCAAGAGACTGGCCCTAAGGACGTGAGAAAAACAAGCAGTTGGGGAAATGAATGAAAGGGATTTTCTGAGCATGCCTCATGAGCCCTGCTTACTTAACATAATGACGACACTATTGGATGGTATCCTTGCCAAGCTTACTAACTCGGTCCTTCCATATGTTTTCCATACATTGGTAAGGCACGAGCACCTGCCCACAGTGCGGCTTGGAGTGGCACCCTCTGAGGGGAGCTGGGAACACGAGGGCTGCTGAGAGTCCCACAGTTTTGGATATTCCAGCCTCAACCCCTGAGATATCTAGGCCATCCTGGGGGGGGGAGGGGGGAGAGGAGGAACAGCGCAGTGATGTCTCAACACCCACGTCTCCTACCGAACCTCCCTTCCAGGCCAAACCCAAACGTGCAGCCAAGAGCCAAACAAGAAAAGGGATGACAGAAATGACTATTGCCTGTTGTAAACTGAGTGGCCTAACGGTATCTAAAAATGCCCCCAAAGCAATTTCATTGAGCAGTTTTCCTTCCCATAACTGATATTTTCGCAATAAACTAAAGGGTCCCCTCCCTTGGCCACGCTCATGCCATGCCCAAGGCAGGAGAAGTGGTCCTTCTGAGTAACACTCAGGTTTTCCCCGGCCCAGCCCAGCCCAGGCTTGTTTCTGGCAATGGCAGAGAGGATGCTGTCAAATTTAGAACTGAATCGAAAAAAGTGTAATTTCTAAACCTAGAATAAAACTTGAAACATTTGGAATTTGTATTTCATTTGGCTCTGGAAAAGATGAGTTTGAAGCCGCTGCAGATTTTGTGATCTATTTCCCTGGGGAGCCTTAGAGGCTGAGTAGATAAACTTTAGTGTAATCCTGGTAGAGTATGGGGACTGCGATATCTTCAAATACCTGCATGACAAGGACTATAAAGGCTGCATTTGTAAGCGCTGACTCAGTTTGTGGTAACCATCAACTGCTCTCCTATGCAAGCTGAGGAACAGGTGAGTCGGTCTCTAGCCCTGGGAATAATCCCCTCCATGGCCAGCAATTCGTCCTGACCACACCAGGACACAGAGCTCCATTTTTGCCTTTGTAGGGTTAACAGCAAGAATGTTTCTGATTCTTTTATCTACCCCAAAACGACACCCACAGACACACAGACTCTCCAAAAAGTCCAAGCATGGGAGAATGTGTCTGACAAGCACAATGAGCAGAAAAGAGCTGGAAAGCGGAGCCACGCGCCCTGTAGGGCTCTTCTTGGCCTGAAGGGTCTGGTCTGTGCTTGCGAGCCACATGCTGGAAATGAGGAAGTCCACCGCGGAGTTGACAGGTAAGATACAGTAAGTGCCTATCAGAAGTCAACTCACAGAACCGAGCCTTTGACAACACACTGTGATGCTCGGCGGGAAGCAGGATCTTGCCAGCTGGCCCAGAAACAAGGAGAGCCACATCCAGGACGCTCCGCTTCCTCTCTCCGACAGAAAGGGGCAGCCCCGTTTGATTTCAGGCTGGCATGTGGGAAGGAGGAAAAAGGGAGACAATCATTGCTTATGATCAAAAGATTGTGAAGAAGAAAATAAAACAGTGGAAGTCACTGCATTAATCGTGCCCCTCCGGACCCTCATCAATACAAAGTGAACGTGTGAGACAGAATCCAGGCCTGGGGACAAGGAGCGGGAAACAGGAGTCTACCCACACAGACAAAAAGATGCAGCTCATGTAAATGTTTGCCTTTCATTTATTTTGAGCAAACATTTCCTTCCACGTAACAGACTCATCCTGATCAGCAACTTCCACCTGGTGTTCTTCAAGCCAGATGGAAGTGTAAATTATTTAAATACATGATCTTCCATTAGCTGTTGAGCTTAAGTGCTTCAAAAAAAAAATTTTTTTAAGCACTTTCCAGGATTCTAGAAAGCATTTGCACTAAGATAGATAAACATATTTTCGAGACACAATTTCAATGACAGCAATTTTTTAGGTTTTAAAATACAGTCAGCATTAGCATCTATAAGTAATTACAACTTCTGCAAAAGATTGTTTACACTGTAAAAGTAAAATCAGAGCTAATGAGCTAATTAAGGGTTTTTTCTTCCCCTCCACAGGACACAATTCCATAGAAAGCAAACATCGTGTTCACCATGACACACTGAGGAACTATAAGGACCTGTCTTGAATAGTTTCTCTCATTCATGGTTCAGACATATTTTTTTCCAAAACATGTTTTTAAGTGAAAATAAATATGAAGGCACGTTTTCAGTTTAATGAGTTTCCTGAGGGTAAATTCACGTTAGCACTCATGACAATACAGTAACTGCTCTGTTGGTGTGTGCGTACAGTTTGTAATGGAGGGATTCATAAAAGATATCCTTGTTACCTTCCAAAACTGTATTCACTCACTTGATTATAGGATTATAAAGGGAATATGTTACATTTAAATATTGAAAATGCATAGAGTTTCAGAAATTGGAAAGACTGTAGAGATCACCTAGATAGGTGCTTATCAACCTGGGCTTGTTAAAATAGAGGTTCTGATTCTATGGCTCCAGGGTGGATTCCATTCCGAGATTCTCTGTTTCCAACATGCGGATGTTGATGGAGCCGGTCTGTGGACCACTCTTGCAGTAACAAACCCCTCGTGGTCAGCTGTGCCCTCACCAGCCCTTCTGCACATGCCGCATCTTGGGAGGGTCAACGCGTCAGATTTCACAGGATAAGGAAAAAATCACTTCTTTGCCCTTGGCATAGCATTAGTAAGTTTACCATGTAGCAGTCAACCAGATAGCAAAGTAAAGGTTACAACGTCGTGTGGTACAGTAGTTTTCAAACTTATCTTAGTGCAAGGAATTGTTTATTGAAAGATATATGCCTCAGAAATCTAGTCCATAAAGAACATAAAAGTGGTATTGTTCAAGTTAAGAGTGCATGTGTAGTGTGTGTGGTGGTGGGGGGGGTGTGTGTGGTATGTGTGTGGTGTGGGGTGTGCATGGGGCATGTGGTGTGGAGTGTGTGTGGTGTGGAGTGTGTGTGGTGTGGAGTGTGTGTGGTGTGGAGTGTGTGTGGTGTGGAGTGTGTGTGAGTGTGGGGTGCGTGTGAGTGTGGGGTGCGTGTGTGCGGGGGTGTATGTGAGTGTGGGGTATGTGTGAGTGCAGGGTGTGTGTGAGTGCGGGGTGTGTGTGAGTGCAGGGTGTGTGTGAGTGTGGGGTGTGTGTGAGTGTGGAGTGTGTGTGAGTGCGGGGTGTGTGTGAGTGAGGGGTGTATGTGAGTGTGGGGTGTATGTGAGTGTGGGGTGCGTGTGAGTGTGGGGTGCGTGTGTGCGGGGGTGTATGTGAGTGTGGGGTATGTGTGAGTGCGGGGTGTGTGTGAGTGCGGGGTGTGTGTGAGTGCGGGGTGTGTGTGAGTGCGGGGTGTGTGTGAGTGTGGGGTGTGTGTGAGTGTGGAGTGTGTGTGAGTGCGGGGTGTGTGTGAGTGAGGGGTGTATGTGAGTGTGGGGTGTATGTGAGTGTGGGGTGTGTGTGAGTGTGGGGTGTGTGTGAGTGCGGGGTGTGTGTGAGTGCAGGGTGTGTGTGAGTGTGGGGTGTGTGTGAGTGTGGAGTGTGTGTGAGTGCGGGGTGTGTGTGAGTGAGGGGTGTATGTGAGTGTGGGGTGTGTGTGAGTGAGGGGTGTATGTGAGTGTGGGGTGTATGTGAGTGTGGGGTGTGTGTGAGTGTGGGGTGTGTGTGAGTGCGGGGTGTGTGTGAGTGCAGGGTGTGTGTGAGTGTGGGGTGTGTGTGAGTGTGGAGTGTGTGTGAGTGCGGGGTGTGTGTGAGTGAGGGGTGTATGTGAGTGTGGGGTGTGTGTGAGTGTGGGGTGTGTGTGAGTGTGGGGTGTGTGTGAGTGCGGGGTGTGTGTGAGTGAGGGGTGTATGTGAGTGTGGGGTGTATGTGAGTGCAGGGTGTATGTGAGTGTGGGGTGTGTGTGAGTGTGGGGTGTGTGTGTGAGGGGTGTATGTGAGTGTGGGGTGTGTGTGAGTGTGGGGTGTGTGTGTGAGGGGTGTATGTGAGTGTGGGGGCTGTGTGGGGGGTGTGTGTGTGTAGGGTGTATGTGAGTGTGGGGTGTGTGTGTGAGGGGTGTATGTGAGTGTGGGGGCTGTGTGGGGGGTGTGTGTGTGTGTAGGGTGTATGTGAGTGTGGGGTGTGTGGGGGGTTGTGTGTGAGTGTGGGGTGTGTGTGGGGGGTGTGAGTGTGGGGTGTGTGGGGGGGTGTGAGTGTGGGGTGTGTGGGGTGTGTGTGAGTGTGGGGTGTGTGGGGGGGTATGAATGTGGGGGGTGTGTGTGGGGGGTGTGAGTGTGGGGTGTGTGGGGGGGTGTGAGTGTGGAGTGTGTGGGGGGGTGTATGTGAGTGTGTGTGTGAGTGTGGGGTGTGTGGGGGGGTGTATGTGAGTGTGTGTGTGAGTGTGGGGTGTGTGGGGGGGGTGTGAGTGTGGGGTGTGAGTGTGGGGTGTGTGGGGGGGTGTGAGTGTGGGGTGTGTGGGAGGGTGTGAGTGTGGGGTGTGTGGGGGGTGTGTGAGTGTGGGGTGTGAGTGTGGGGTGTGTGTGTGGGGGGGTGTGAGTGTGGGGTGTGTGGGAGGGTGTGAGTGTGGGGTGTGTGGGGGGTGTGTGAGTGTGGGGTGTGAGTGTGGGGTGTGTGTGTGGGGGGGTGTGAGTGTGGGGTGTGTGGGACGGTGTGAGTGTGGGGTGTGTGGGGGGGTGTGAGTGTGGGGTGTGAGTGTGGGGGGGTGTGAGTGTGGGGTGTCTGTGGGGGGGGTGTGAGTGTGGGGTGTGTGGGAGGGTGTGAGTGTGGGGTGTTTGTGGGGGGGTGTGAGTGTGGGGGGGTGTGAGTGTGGGGTGTGTGGGGGGGGTGTGAGTGTGGGGTGTGTGGGGGGGGTGTGAGTGTGGGGTATGTGGGGGGGTGTGAGTGTGGGGTGTGTGGGGGGGGTGTGAGTGTGGGGTGTGTGGGAGGGTGTGAGTGTGGGGTGTGTGGGGGGTGTGTGAGTGTGGGGGGGTGTGAGTGTGGGGGGGTGTGAGTGTGGGGTGTGAGTGTGGGGGGGTGTGAGTGTGGGGTGTGTGGGAGGGTGTGAGTGTGGGGTGTGTGTGGGGGGTGTGAGTGTGGGGTGTGTGGGAGGGTGTGAGTGTGGGGTGTGTGGGGGGGTGTGAGTGTGGGGTGTGTGGGGGGTGTGTGAGTGTGGGGTGTGAGTGTGGGGTGTGTATGTGGGGGGTGTGAGTGTGGGGGGGGTGTGGGGGGGGGTGTGAGTGCATGTGGAGTGTCACTCAGTTGGCCTTTCCCACCTTAACCCTGACTCTCTCAATGGCCACTCATAGTCTAGAGGGCAGAAGCCCTCAACTTTTTGGCAAAATGAGCCTGAAAACAGTTGTCACCTAGAGTAAGTATCTTTCTCTGAACCTCACTTTTCTTGTTTGCATTGTAACAGTCTTGATTTTAAGCTACTCAAAATAGTGCTCCCAGTCTAACGTGTCTACTGTGCCTGCTTGCTCTAAGAGCACCCTGCAGCATGTCCACATGCAAAGTCTTCTGTCAAGCTCACTTCCCATTTTCTTGCATGACCTTAATTTTTCTTAATTGCCCTTGACAGTGACTATTTGATATCTCTACTTTTTTTTATTGCCAGTATTGCTCTTCATTACTTTCAAGTCGTTCCTATTTCCTACTTGACACCTCCACCTTCCCTTTGTGCCCCCCACTAGTGGAGGATGGCTCAGGTGACCATGCGTGGGAGCGCCAATCCTTTCTCTTCCCCCCCCCCACCCCCCTCACCCATCCCAGAAAAAGAGCCCGTCAGAGAGAGCAGGGCCATGGAGCTTTCCTGCTCCACCGACTCAGCCGAGGTTTCTGTTTTAAACAAAATTTGCTTACCGGAGCTAGCTCTTAGGAGCCCCTGCTCTTTTATTTTCAAGTTAATTGCTGCTATAAGTGGGGTTAATTTTAAAAATGCACTTTCTTTACATATTTGAGGTTTGAAAGGCTTATAAATAACACACTAGTTTTCCCCAACCAAGCTGAGAACTGAGAGACATACAGAGCCAGGAAGATGGCAATAAAACATCACCTTTGTTCCCAATAAAGCTGTTGGAGAATTTGTTTCAGATGGGAGAGCTAAATGGGGTTGCTAAGGATGCTCGACAGAATTAAAATTACACACTGTGTCAAACCAAGTGCTGGAGCGCAGCAACTGCGGGTCTCCCTACCCGGGTACCTACCTCCCCCCTCCCAGACACTGGGCAAACCCCCCTGCTAAACGTGCTGCGTGTCCAAGAGCAGATGAGTGGACACATTCTTTGCAAGTTGGAGAGATTGAGACTGAGATGGAGAACTGAGCTGGCTCTACTCCCTCTCTCAAACTCACCTATCACATTTCTCTTGTTCTACTCACCCCTCCTCCCTCCAGAAAGACTGAGTGAGGGATAGAGAGGGGGGCAGGGAGTGTAAAGATGTCACTCCACAAAGCAACAAGGGAAGCAGGGAAGCATTTCACCTGATTATGAACTTTTATACAGGTAATTTGATGTAATTTGCCAATTCTCTCCTTACATGGAGATATCTTTGCTGGCGCTGGCCAAAAGGAATCCACCCTGTTTGCCGTTTGTTCTCAAGTCTCCCAACAATTTCCATGAACTAGAAGGCATTTATCATTCCAGGCATTATGCCAACATTTATAAGGGTTACTGAGCATAAGACACTGTTTATGCCCTCCGGATATTTAAAAATATAATTGGAGATGCTAAACTTGAACAAGTAAAATTGAGCAATTAAATATTTTAATAACAATTCAAAATAATACTATGAATGATGTTACAGGTCAGCATATAATTAACTTCTATATTAATTTAAAGTAAAATAAGAGTCTAGAAGAGGAAGAAATCTTGATAGTCTGGGGTGGAAGGACAATGTTTTACAGAGGAGTTATGATCTGGGTCTTCAAAAGTGGACAAGGATTTAAGAGAGAAGAGGGAACAAGAAGATGGAAGAAGCCAGAGGAAAAATCATAGCCTACAGCGGAGGCGCTTTACACGGGAAAGCTTGGAAGGCAATATAAGAAGTTCACATCCGTTTGGCAAGAGTCTCGGTGGCCCCAACTATAAAATGGGTATTTCCCAGTTACTACCCCAAGGTTTTTGTGGATATTAAGTAAGATGTATATAAAGCAGCAAAAACATTGTAAGTACTTGTTCTTACTAACAATAAATGTTAACTATTGTTTTCATTATCATCATCACATTTATTCCTTACCACCTAAACTGCCAATGATTCCTGGAGCATTTGCTAATAAAAGTTACTTAATATAGAATTGATTTGGCCTCTGGTGTCCTAAAAGCCTATGTAGACTTCTCTAAATATCACTCTTTAAAAAAAAAACAAAAACCTTTTTATTATAAAAAATTTCCAACATTTACAAAAATAGCAAAATATGTATGCCATCAGCCAGATTCAACACGATCAACTCATGACCCGTCTTACAGTTTCTTCTACACTCCACCCAGAATATTTTGAAGCAAATCTCAAACTTCATGTCATTTCATTCTTAATTTTTCAGTGTATATTATTTTTGAAAAATATAACCACAATATCATTATCACACTAAAACATGTGTTTAAATATCCAAATAATGCTCAAATGTCTCCGATTGGTTCATTTAAAAAGAATGTTCTTTTTTAGTTGATTTGAGACAGATTCCAAATAAAATCCACACATTGCAGTTATTTAATGTCTCTCTTACATATTTTTAAGCAATAGATTTCATCTCCATCTCAGATTCCTTGAAATTTACATGTTGAAGAAGCTAAGTAGTTTGTTCTGTATAGATTCCCACTGTTTGAGTTTTGTTGTGTAGGCCCCTGTTATGTGCTTTAAAATGTTCCTCCGTCTCCTATATTTCCTATGAATTGGTAATCAGGGCTAGAAGCTTTGTCAGATTCTTGTTCAATTTTTGGCATAAGTTCTTCATACATGGAGTGTATGCTTCTATCAGAGGATATTAATGTCCTGTTGGTTTTGTTATGTTAGCAGTCATTTGTGATCAGTTGTTTTATTCATTCCAAAAGGGTAATTTTCTAATACTTCTTCTTCATTCATTCTTTTTTCTTTTACTAGCATGAATATTTCAGTAAAAGACACTCTCCCTCATCAATTATTTGATTATCTAGAGGTCTGGTTTATGTAAGAAAGGATAAATGCTTGATTTTCAAAATGATGAGTTGATTCCTTAGCATTCTCTTTAGGTGACTGTCTTAGTTTTATGCAGCTATAAAAGAATACCATGGACTAGGTAATTTATAATGAGCAGAAATTAATTTTGCTCATGATCTAGAGGCTGGGAAGTCCAAGAGCATGGCGCCAGCATCCTGTGAGTATTTCTGTGCTGTGCCGTCTGTGTTGGAAGGCGGAAGAGGAAGAGTGGGCAAGAGCAGACAGCGCCAAACTCAATTTTATAACAGTCACTCTAGCAATAATAAACCCATACCCATGATAATGGCCTTAGTCCATTCATAAGGGCAGAGACCTCAGGAGCTAATCACCTCTCAAAGGTCCCACCTCTCAACACTGCTGCCTGGGGGACTGTTCAAACATATGAACTTTGGGAGACATGTTCAAACCATAGTAGTACCATTGACAATATTTTCACTTTTTTTTTTTTTTTTTTTTTTGAGACAGAGTCTCACTTTGTTGCCCAGGCTAGAGTGAGTGCTGTAGCGTCAGCCTAGCTCACAGCAACCTCAAACTCCTGGGCTCAAGCGATCCTCCTGCCTCAGCCTCCCGAGTAGCTGGGATTACAGGCATGCGCCACTATGCCCAGCTAATTTTTCTATATATATATTTTTAGTTGTCCATATAATTTCCTTCTATTTTTAGTAGAGACGGGGTCTCGCTCTTGCTCAGGCTGGTCTGGAACTCCTGACCTTGAGCGATCCACCCGCCTCGGCCTCCCAGAGTGCTAGGATTACAGGCGTGAGCCACCGCGCCCGGCCAATATTTTCACTTTTGAATCATTTTTAAATTGTGGATTTAAGCATAGTTGAAATGTTCTTTTTCACTGTAGTTATTATCCTTAATGATGACCAAATCAGCACATTGTTCACCAGGAGGCCCTCTTAAAGTGAACCCTTGTGTCCTTTGGGTACATCTTTGGTAGTCTTTGATAGTTTCTGTGCTCTGTAGTATGATGAGATGTTACAGGTTCATCTTGAACATCTTCTCTCCCAGATTTGATATTTCTCTGAGGAGTCTTGGTTCCTTCAGGAAAGAAATGATGCTAACACATCAGGACCTCAACATCAAGTTTGCTGGTTGCTATTGGGTTGGCCCTTGTTTCCAGGACTTTTTGGTGAACCCAGCTCAAAATATGTTATTATTTTGTTGTTGTTTTAAGGTAAGATACATCATGAACTCAAATTTATATTTATGATTCAAATTTAGGACTATAAGATTTTTTAACTTAGCCTCCTTTTTGTTACATCTTTTGAACAATAATACAAATATAACTAACTACTCATTTACTTCATCCACACAATATACATTCAACAATCTTAAAATAGTAATGCCAACACTATCACCTACAATTTGATTACTGAAAACAGTTAATATTTTTTCAATTCTATTTTCTTTAGGGTATCTTCCACTAGGGAAATATGGTCACAGCAGTGTGTTTTAAAGTCACTTGAAATTACTTCTTTCTGAATAGTGGGCCCCAATCTCAATATTCTGATGTTAATTTATTTCATTTTACTTTTCTTTCTAAAATTTTATATTTAATTTTTTTATAATTATGTGAATACTTACATGATTTCCAAAATCAAAATAGTCTATTTTGAGAAACATAAGATTCTACCTTTGTTCTATCTACCACATACACACATAAACACATAAACACACACACATATACATTTGTATACTGAAGAAGCTCAGGGAATTTTACCCCATAATATGACTCCTTGGTATAAAGAATGTTTTTAATTAAAGGCCTTTAGAGATCAACAGGCATTTGAAGGGGCTTTCCCTCTATCTTCATAAAAACCAGACAAACCCATCAAGAACAATTATCTTTCTTTCCCCTGAAAGTTCTCTCAAACAATTGCAGGAAAGAAGATCAAAATGCAGACCTGGCCCAAATCATTTTAAAGATAATATCTGTCTTTCCCCCCATCCATTCATTCTCCCAAGTTTCTATTCATCCTCCCTAGTAACCACTCATTGCCCCTCAACAGAATTACCTATATTCCTCATCTCTCCTCCCCTCTAAAATGAGGGTATATAAACTTCTGGACCCCATCGGGATATTGGGTAATCACTCTGCAATTCTCCCTGTGCACGTGGTAAATAAATTTGTTATGTCTTTCTCCCATTATCTGCCTTATTGTGAGTTGATCTTTCAGTGAACCTTCAGGAGTGAAGAGTAAGATTTCTGTGCCCCCCGACAATATCCTCTGTTGTGAGTTCAATTATTTCCTTAAAAAGATGCTGAAGTTCTAACCTAAGGTACCTGTGCCTACGACCTTATTTGGAAACAGAATTTTTGCAGATGTAATCAAGTTAAGATGAGGCAATACTGGATTAGGGTGGACCCTAACTCAGTGACTGGAGTCTTTATAAGAGACAGGAGAGGGAATATGGATCCAGAGACACAGACAAACACAGAGAGAAGACAATCATGTGAACATGGAAGCAGAAATTGGAATGATGTAGCCACAAGCCAAGGAATGCCAAAGATTGCCAGCAACCAACCACCAAAAGGTAGGAAGAGCCTCCAGATGGAACATGGCCCTGCCAACACCTTGATTTTGGACATCTGGACTCCAGAACTGTGAAAGAATAAATCTCTGTTGTTTTAAGACACTCAGTTTGTGATACATTGTTCTGGCAGCCCTAGGAAACTAACACACGTCCTCCTGTCCCCATCCCCCATGCCCTTAGATGAACGATACCATATGATACGCATTTTTCTCCACCTTGCTTTTTTCTGTATCCTGAAAAGTACCCCATAATGGCATTCCCTATGCCTTTTTAAAGCTGCACAGAACTCTAGTTTGTGCATAGAACATAGTTTGTTCAATGTGTTCTCTGTTGATCAAACTGTGGGCTTTTCTAGCCTTTTGCTATCATAGTAGTATTACCGATGGCCTTCAGAATAATATTTTTACTTGCCAGAATTGTTTTACAGAAAGTCCCTAGAAGTCGGTTTGCTGGGTCAGAGGATAATGGCATATATAATATTGCTAAATATTACCAAGTTCCCCTCCAAACGTTTTTCCCATTTTGCATTCACATCAACCATGTGTAAGAGTGCCAATTTCTCCACAGATTCAAAAACAGAGTATCTTACCAAACTTATGGATTTCCGCCAATTTGATAGGTGAGAAATGTTTTCTCTGCATAGTCTATACATGCATTTCTCTTACGATGAGCAAAAGCATTGCTCTTTAAACAGTAGGCACAATGGAGTAAACATTACGCTGACTGACCTTTCCCTCTGCTTCTCGCCTCAGTCAGGCCATACACACTAATGTATCCCATATTTCTCTTTTCTCCTTTTGATATTCAATATTAAACACATTTCAGATCAAAAACGACATGTGTGATATTATTTTAAAAATTCTAAGTAATCCTATTTCATCAAAACTATATTACACTTAGGTCAACAAATTTAATAGGTTAATTTAGCACCTATTAAGCATCAGGCAGTGTACAATGTTTTAGGGAGTATGCTAAAAGGAAATAGACAAGGAACTTCTTTCTTAAAACCTTACCACCTAAAAAAAAGTAAAAAAACTATAGATAGGTGTGTGAAGCTCCATATAACTACATAAAGCTATATTAGTGATACTGATATAAATATGTACACACACACACACACACACATGCACGCACACACACCCCATAACAAAATAATGCATTACTAACAGAGTTTCATTAATAAAAGGGCAGGAGGGAACAATGGATTCGGAAGATTATCTCAATTTTATCTTTAAGGTACATTTATTTGAGTTAATCCACTATTCTCTAAGCTTAAATATTTCTGGAAATAGTAAAACACTTGGCTATATAATCACTCTTGCTTAGCAAAAATTAGCTAACCCAAATGTTTTCCTTCTAACCATCACCTGAGATATGTTGTCTTTCTAAATGAGGAATCTCTCTAGAAATAAAAGGCCTGGATATGGTGTGAAATGTGAGCATTTGACAGGCATAAAATAACAGGAGAATATGAGGTGAACCAGAAAGGCTTTGTGTCAAAGAGCTGGGGCCCTGGAGCCATAACAGGCTGGGTTTGAATCTTGACTCTGCAACAAAGTAGCTGTATAACTTGGTGCAATTTCTTTAAGTAGTCTGAGTTGTTTTCTCATAAAATATATAAATACATAATTTCTCATTATTACATAAATGGTAAATAATAATAATACCTATCCCGTAGGATTGCTGTAAAGACTAAGTGGGGAAAAAAAAAGAATATTGAATGCTAGCTGTGATTTCTGCTTCCAGGCAGAATAGAATAATCTGTGGCAGCCAATGTTCCCACTGAGAACAACTGAAGTCTTCAAAGAAAAATAGAGTCTAGAGAGTGAGAGGCCACGGAAGGTGAGTAGATGCCATGCTGACACTTTCACCCCCGCTGGGCTCATTGGCCATTATCATGGCCACGCGGTGAATGAGAATATGAGCTTTGCCTGAGCAGAGGCTGGGGAACAGGGAAATCAGTAGACATTTTGCAGTCTTAGGGTCCAGAGAGACAAAATTGGAAACATAAGGGGCCGAGTTCCTGGTGGGAAGGAAAGACAGAGAACAGGGCCTGACACATAGCCAGTTCCCCCTCAGGACATGTGTTAACCTCTGAAACTGCTTGAAGCAAATAGTTACCTAGAAAGCCTCTGAGAAGCAGAGGAGAGGTTTGGACAGCCTAGCTATACTAGGAAATGAAGATTAGAATTCAGAAACTATCAAACTTAAGGACTAGCCGGGTGCGGTGGCTCACGCCTGTAATCCTAGCACTTGGGAGGCTGAGGCGGGCTAATCGTTTGAGTTCAGGAGTTCAAGACCAGCCTGAGCAAGAGTGAGACCCTCGTCTCTACTAAAAATAGAAAGAAATTAGCTGGACAACTAAAAATATATAGAAAAAATTAGCCGGGCATGGTGGCACATGCCTGTAGTCCCAGCTACTCAAGAGGCTGAGGCAGCAGGATTGCTTAAACCCAGGAGTTTGAGGTTGCTGTGAGCTAGGCTGACGCCACGGCACTCTAGCCTGGGCAACAGAGTGAGACTCTGTCTCCAAAAATAAATAAATAAATAAATAAATAAAAAGTTAAGGACTGATAAATACACCAGGTCCCCAGTTGAAAGTCCCAGAGGTTTCTATGATACAAATGCAAAAAAACCGTAAAACCACAACCAAGTCTTCAGCTCAGGATTTGACTGAAGTTAGGTAATTAGTCTTCAATCTATTTGCCCAGCAGAGGAAAGGGTTAGCCCTCTTGGCTGGAAGACAGTAGGTATTATCTCAAGTCTCTAAAGTATTTTCATACACAGTGTCTAGCATTCAATAAAAAAAAAAAAAATGCCAAGAGAAAACCATATGAACAAAATGTTCTTAAGAGAGAAAATAGACAGCAGAAACAGACTCAGGGTTGATTCAGATATTGAGTTAGCAGACAAAGACTTTAAAATGACTATGATTAATATGTTCAAAAATATATTTCTTAAAAAATAGAGAAAACATTAAAAAGCAGTATTTTACCAAAGACTTTGGATCTATCTAAAGGGATCAAATGGAAATTCTAAAAGAAAAATATATAGTAACAGTTATGGATGGAATTATTTCTTCCCCAAATTCAGAAGCCCTAATGCCCTGTATGTCAGAAAGTGACTAAATTTGGAGATAGGGCCTTTAAAAAGGTAACTCAGTTAAAATGAGGTTATTAGGATGGGCCCTAATCCAATCTGGTCAGTGTCTTATAAGATAGATCAGGACACACAGAGAGACAGCAGGGGCACATGTGCAGAGGGACGACCACGTGAAGAGGGTGGAATCTGCAAGCAGGGAGGGAACAGCACCTCGCCAACACCTGGGTCTTAGACCTCCAGCACCCAGACATGTGAGAAAAGAAATGTCTGTTGTTTAAGTCACTCAGTCTGTGGTATTTTGTTATGGCAGCCCTAGAAAACTAATACAATAACTGAAAACAAGAATTCTATAAATGACTCTAGCACCAAATGAACATAGCTAAACAGGAGTACAGACAAATAGAAAATATCCAAACTGAAGCCTAAAGAAAAGAGAGATGGGAAATGCAAGGAAAAGCTAATTGACAAAGTAAAAAGTATTATTTTTACATAATTGGAGTTCCAGAAAGAGAACAGAGAGAGAAGGAGGCACAAGTTTTTAAAGGAGGAAAAGATATTTGAAAAGACAATGAGGGAAAATTTCTAAAATGAATAAAATACATCAACTGATAGATCCAAGAAGCGCAGCAAATCCCAAGCAGGATAAATACAAGGAAAACCCCACCAAGGCACAGCAGAATAAAACTGTTAAGAAACATGAACAAAGAGAAAAAGATATGTTACCTTCAAAGGAACCACAACAAGACTGACAATAATTTCTTAACAGAAAAATGGAAGCCAGAAGATAGTGGAATGACAAAAAGTGTTTAAAGAACATAACCGCCAACCTACAATTCTATACCCAGTGAAGATATATATATGAAAAAATGAAGGCAAAATAAGGGTTATTTCAGACCAAAAAAAAAAAAAAAAGACTGAGTGAATTCATCACTAGAAGGCCCACACTAAAAGAAATACTACTAAAGGGAAAGCTTTAGGCAGAAGGAAAATTATCTCCGACGGAACACAGAAATGTAGGAAAGACTGAAAAGCACCAAACATAGCAAATATGTGGGTGTTATGGACTGAATGCTTACGTCTTCCTCTCCAAGTCACATGTGAAGCCCTTGCCGGCAGTGTGGCTGTATTTGGAGATGGGGCCTCTAAAGAAGAAATTAAGTTTAAATGAGGTCATAAAGGCTGGGCCCCGATCTGACAGGATTGGAGTCCTGGTAAGAAGACACACCAGAGAGCTTGCTCTCTCTCGCTCCACACACACACCAAGGAAAGGCTGTGTGAGCACACAGGGGAAGTCCTCCATCTGCAGCCCAAGCGGAGAGCCCTCCCCAGACACCAGCCCTGCCAGCACCTTGTTCTTGGCCTTCTCAGCCTCCAGAACTGTGAGAAAATGAGATGCTATTGTTTAAGCCACCCAGTTTGTGGTATTTTTCTAGGGTGCCAACCCAACCAGACTAAGACGGGGGTACATCTCAATGAATATCAACTGTTCAAAACAATAATAATATAGGCCTGTGGAGGTTAAAAATGTGTTCAGAATTAAAATGCATGACAACAATATAAAGTTAGTATGAAGTAGATAGTGTTAAGGTGCGTATATGTGTGTATGTGTAGCACTTATTTTGCTGAGATTTTTGAGAATAAATTACAGACACTACTACCCTTTTACCTCTAAATATTTTGTTTGTATCTCAAGGAAATTTTCTTACGTAGCCACAATATAATCGTCAAATTTGGGAAATTTAAAATGATACATTACAGTTAATAGACTTAACATTTAAATTTTTGAAATCTAGCTCATATGTACTGTCATTAGAGAAAATTTTCCTGGCCCCCTTCCTTCCTGCTCTTTTTTATTGAGTCTTCTCTCTAACCTCTGGACTGGCCATGTGATTATAGTATCACACCTGCTCCAGTCCACACATTTCCTCTTTCATCTTCTCTCCTCTTTGGCCATAGCATCCTGTAGGGAAGAGACCAGGCTTTATTCATTTTTGTGTCTCCAGTGCCTCGAATAATGCCCAGCACATTGAAAATACTGCAAACATGTCCTCTGAATGAATGAAATGAATGTATCATCCATACTTTCTTTGCTTCTTTGTTTCTTTATCCAAAGCACTATATCATTGATTTAATTTTAACTTATGGTCAACTTAAATATCTTGCTTTTTTTCCCTACTATATTATTTAGACATACTACATCGCTACACACTCACCATAAAATTTCAGTCTGTTTGGTCATTTTGGTTAAAATTTGATTCTTCTAGATTCTGCCCAATTACCTGCCATGGCCATATAACCAATTACGTTATAAAACTAACAATATTTTTGAAAACACATGAATGATGAGGCATTCTCATAAAAATTATACACAGGTGATTATGCATCAAGCAAGTAAAAACAGAAGTCAAAATTAATTTTTGCAGTATATATGCTTGGCTTTCAATTTTAAATAACTGTTCCTTCACTCTCCTTTTCACACTATCAGAAAAGGCAGTGTGGAAAGGACAGCAAGGGGAGGGCAGAGGAGAAGGAAAGGTTGCTACAGTTAGTAATGAAACTCGGATGTGTGCCAACATACATGTCACTTAGAACAGCACAGTCCCCAACTATACATGACAACGGAGAAAAGAAATGTTAAGTAGTGGCTTCCAACTACCCCGATATCTTCTGAATCTAAAAATCCCATCAATGCAACATTCACTGAGTTGCTACTATTGTCCAATCTCTGATAAATTTGATTCCACAACAAATCTGCAGCATCATCACCATATTTGCCCCTTTCTGTGAAGAAAACTGAGGTGTGGAGATGCTGTATTGTGGCATCTCATTGAATCTAAGTCAACTTCGATTGTAAGACTGGCCATTATTTTATGTTTTGCTAAGAAAGAAATAAAAATGGGAAGGGGCTGGAACAAGATGGCTGAATAGAAACCTCCAGCAATCATCCCTCCACACAGACACCTAATTCTACAACTATCCACATAAGCAAGCACCTTCAGAAGAAGCAATCATACTACCTTGTTTTAACATTGTATCAAGGAAAGAGGCACTGAAGTGGGCAGAAAAGACAGCCATGCATTGCCCATGCCACCCCTCCTCTATGCCCCTGCAGTACCTCACCAGTTCCCTGAATGGAGACAAATCAAGAGAATCTGCGTGCTGGGGACAGGGGGTGTGGGAGAGTGAAGTGATTGTGGAACTTTACCATTGAAACCCAAGGAACGCAGCACGGGGCAGAATTCTGCCAGTGCCTACATGGAGGGAGCACTAAGGCTAGCCCAGCCAGAGGGAAATCTTCTGCCCTGAAACTTGAGTTCCTGCTAGCCCTACCACCAGCTGACAAAAAGCAGCCTGGGTCCTGGACTAAATTTGTAAGGTGGTCAGGCCACAGATACTGGTATCCTTGGGCAATTCTTGCAGCTTTGCTGGCTTGGAGCCAGTGGACCTGGGGTGCACATGACCCAGGGAGACACCAGCAGCTGTGGCCAAGCCTGTGTCACCTTCCCCCAATTCCAGGCAGTGCAGTGCACCAAGAGTCATCTTCTACTTGAGGAAAGGAAAAAGAAGAGTTCAAAGGACTTGTTTGCAATTTGTGTACCAGCTCAGTCACATTAAAGTAACAAGCACACTCCTGAAGCCCTTGAGTCCAGGCCTTAGTTCCTAGACAGCATTTCTGGACCCACTCTAGGCCAGAAGGAAACATGCTGTCCTGAAGTGAAAGATCCAGTCCTAGCAGGATTGACCACCTGCTGACTACAGAGCCCTTGGGCTTTGAATAAACACCAAAGGTAGCCAAGCAACAGTCACTACTGGCTTTGGGTGAGACTGGGTGGGCTTCAGGTGTGACCTGGTGCTGGTGGCCAGGAGGGAGTGCTCGTGTCAATCCTCCTCCAACTCCAACAACCCAGCACAGAGAGTGAGGGAAGAGAGTAATCCAGAGAACTCCTTTATATCTTACCCAAGTCCACCAAGGTGGTACCACCAGGAGTCTGCAAGAGGCACAGCATTACTGGGCTCAGGGCACCCCTGCCATGCTGATACCACTGCAGTGACCAGGGACTTAGATCACAACACTCAATTCCCTTTGAATACCTGGAAAGGCTTCTCAAGGATAATGAGTTCAAACAAGCCCAGACCATGAAGATTAAAATAAATACCTAACTCTTCAATGCCCAGACATGGATGAACATCCACTGGCATCAAGAACATCCAGGAAAACATGACCTCACCAAACTAAATAAGGTACCAGTGACCAATCATAGAATGATGGACATATTTGACCTTTCAGACAAAGAATTCAAAATAACTGTCCTGAAGACGCTCAATGAACTTTAAGACAACACAGAGAAGGAATTGAGAAGCCTATCAGAGAAATTTAACAAAGAGATTGAAATAATAAAAGAAAAATCAACAGAAATTCTGGAGCTTAAGGATTCAAATGACAAACTGAGAAATACATTAGAATCTCTCAACAGCAGAATTGACCAAGCAGAAGAATTAGTGAGCTTGAAGACTGTCTATTTGAAAATACACAGTCAGAAGAGAAAAGAGAAAAAAAAAAATAAAAAAGAATGAAGCACACCTACAAGATCTAGAAAATAGACTCAAAAGGGCAAATCTAAGAGTTATATTGGCCTTAAAGAGGAAGTGTAGAGAGAGAATGCAATAGAAAACTTATTCAAAGAAATAATAATCGAGAACTTTCTAAACCTAGAGAAAGTTATCAATAGAAGGTCATAGAACACCAAGCAGATTTAACACAACCAAGACTACCTAAAGGCATTTAATAATCAAGCTCCCAAAGGTCACAGATAAAGAAAAGTTCTTAAGGGAAGGAAGAAAAAAGAAAAAGATAACATATAAAGGAGTGCTAATACATCTAGCAGCAGACTTCTTAGTGGAAAACTTCAAATAAGCTTCAGAAAAGCTTCAAATAAATAACCTAACAATACATCTCAAAGAACTAAAAAAATAAGAACAAACCAAACCCAAAATTAGTAAAAGAAAAGAAATATTAATAATAAAGATCAGAACAGAAATAAATAAATTTGAAACCAAAAAAAGATACAAAAGATCAATGAAATGAAAAGTTGGTTTTCTGAAAAGATAAAACAAAATTGACACACCTTTAGCCAGACTACCTAATAAAAAAAGAGAAAAGATCCAAATAAATAAAATCAGAGATGAAAAAGTAGCCATGACAACTGATAGTGAAGAAATCCAAAGGATCATTGGATACTACTATGAACAACTATATTCCAATAAATTGGAAAATCTAGAAGAAATGGAAAAATTCCTATATACATACAACCTACCAATATTGAACCAAGAAGAAATCCAAAACCTGAATAAACCAATAATAAATAATGAGATCAAAGCAGTAATCAAAAGTCTCCCATCAAAGAAAAGCCCAGGACCTGATGGCCTCATTGCTGAATTCTACCAAACATTCAAAGAACCAATACCAATCCTGCTTAAACTATTCCAGAAAATCAAGGAGGAGGGAATACTTTCAAACTCATTCTAGGAGGCAGGTATCACCCTGATGGCAAAATCAGACAAAGACACAACAACAACAACAAAACTATAGGCCAATATCTCTGATGAACATTGATGCAAAAGTCCTCAACAAAATATTAGCAAACCAAATTCAACAACATATTAAAAATATTTTTCATCATGATGAAGTAAGATTCATCACAGGGATGCAAGGATGGTTCAATATACACAAATCAAACCATGTGATACATCATATCAACAAAACAAAGGACAAAAACCATATAATCATTTCAATTGGTGCTGAAACAGCATTCAAAAAAATTCAACATCACTTCATAATAAAAACTCTCAAAAACTGGATATAGAACGAACTTACTTCTGCATGATTAAAGTCATATATGACAAACCCACAACTGGTATCATACTGATATTCACTGTTATTCAACATAATACTGGAAGTTTTAGCTACAGCAATCAGACAAGAGAACGAAATAAAAGGCATCCAAATGGAAAGGAAGAAGTCAAATTATCCTTGTTTGCAAATGATATAATCTTATATCTAAAGAAACCCAAAGAATCCACAAAAGAACTACTAGAATTGATAAACGAATTCTACAAAGTTGTGGGATACAAAATCAACATACAGAAATCCATAGCATTTCTATATGCCAACAGTAAATAATCTGAAAAAGAAACCAAGAAAATAATTTCTTTTACAATAGCTACAAATAAAATAAAATCCCTAGGAATAAACTTAACCAAAGAAGTAAAAGATATCTATAATGAAAACTATAAAACATTGGTGAAAGAAATTGGCATGGATGAGGAGAGAGAGAAGCACTCATACACTGCTGGTGGGACTGCAAACTAGTGCAACCCCTGTGGAAAGCAATATGAAGATACCTTAAACAGATAGTAAACCTACCATTTGATCTAGCAATCCCATTATTGGGCATCTACCCAAAAGAACAAAAGACATTCTATAAAAAAGACATCTGCACTTGAATGTTTATAGCAGCACAATTCACAATTGCAAAAATGTGGGAACAACTCAAGTGCCCATCAATACATGAGTGGATTAATAAAATATGGTATATGTATACCATGGAGTACTACTCAGCTATAAGAAACAATGGTGATATAGCACCACTTGTATTTTCCTGGCTAGAGCTGGAAGCCATTCTACTAAGTGAAGTATCCCAAGAATGGAAAAATAAGCACCACATGTACTCACCATCAAATTGGTTTCACTGATCATCACCTAAGAGCACATTTAGGAATAACATTAATCGGGTGTCGGGCAGATGTGGGGGGGAAGGGGATGGGTGTATACATACATAATGAGTGTGCACCATCTAGGGGATGGACAGGCTTAAAGCTCTGATTTGGGGGGGGCGGGCAAGGACAATATATGTAACCTAAACTTTTTACCCCCATAATATGCTGAAATAAAAAAAAAAAAAGAAATTGAAGAGGACACAAAGAAATGGAAAGATATTCCATGCTCATGTTTTGGAAAAATCAATATTGTTAAAATGTCCATACTACCCAAAGCAATCAACAGATTCAATGCAATCCCTATGAAAATACCAATGACATTCTTCACAGAAATAGAAAAAAAAATCCTAAAATTTATATGGAACCACAAAAAACCCAGAACATCCAAAGCCCTCCTGAGCAAAAGGAACAAAACTGGAAGAATCATATTACCTGACTTCAAGTTATACTACCGAGCTATAGTAACCAGAACAGCACAGTACTGGCATAAAAACAGGCACATAGAGCAATGGAACAGAATAGAGAACCAAGAAATAAATCCACATATCTATAGTGAACTTATTTTCAACAAAGATGCCATGAACATACAGTGAGGGAAGGACAGTCTCTTCAGAAAATGGTGCTGGGGAGAATGGATATCCATATGCAGAAGAATGAAACTAGACCCTTATCTCTCACCATATAAAAAATTAAATCAAAAAGGATTAAAGACCTAAATTAAGACCTAATACTATGAAACTACTAAAAGAAAACATTAGGAAAATGATTTAGGACATTGGTCTGGGCAAGGACTTCTTGAGTAAGCATAGGCAGCCAAAGCAAAATTGGGCAAATGGGATCAATTGAGCTAAAAAGCTTCTGGACAGCAAAGGAAGCAGTCAACAAAGTAAAGATACAACTCACAGAAGGGGAAATAACATTTTCAGACTACCCATCTGATAAGGGACTAATAACTAGAACATGTAAGGAGCTGCAACAATTCAATAGGAAAAAATCAAATAATCCAATTTTTAAAAATGGGCAAAGGATCTGAACAGACATTTCTAAAAAGAAGGCATACAAATGGCCAACAGGTATATGAAAAAATGCTCAACATCATTAGTCATCAGAGAAATGCAAATCAAAACTATAATGAGAAATCATCTCACCCCAGTTAAAATGGCGTTTATACAAAAGACAGACAATAATGAATGCTGGTGAGGATATGGAGAAAGGAGAACTCTTGTACACCGTTGGTGGGAATGTGAATTAGTGCAACCACTATGGAGAACAGTATGGAAGTTCCTCAACAAAACTAACAATAAAACTACCATATGACCCAGTAATCCCACTGCTGGGTATGTGTGCAAAGGAGGGGACTTCAGTATATAGAAAAGATATCTGGACTCCTATGTTTATTGTGGCGCTATTCACAATAGCCAAGATTTGGTCTCAACCTAAGTGTCCATCAACAGATGAATGGATAAAGAAATTGTTGTACATATACACCATGGAATATTATATAGCCACAAAAAGAATGAAATCCTGCCATTTGCAACAAAGATGGAACTGGAGAACATTATGTTAAATGAAATAAGCCAAATACAAAAAGACAAATTTCACATATTCTCACTCATATGTTGGAGCTAAATATTAAAAACAATTAATCTCATGGAGACAGAGAGTTGAACGATGGTTACCAGAAGCTGGGAAGGGTAGTGGGGAGAGGGGGATAAAGTGGGGATGGTTAATGGGTATAAAAATATAGTTAGATAGTTGAACAATGATAGCAAAACAAAGTGACTATAATCAACAATAAGTTAGGGTTTACTTTAAAATAACTAAAAGTGTAGAATTGGAATATTTCTAATACAAAGAAATGATAAACGCCTGAGGTGATGGATTCCCCAGCTACCGTAATTTGATTAATTCATATTCTCTGCCTGCATCAAAACATCACATGTACCCTATAAAGATATACAACTATTATGGACCCATAATAATTTAAAAGTTTAAAAAAGATTTAAAAAAAGAAAAAATGCTGAACTTTAAACTATGACAGCATGCAAAGATGTTGATTATAAAAATGCATCTCACTTTCAGACAAGTTAAAAATGTGTCTTCAAACAGATGAAATAAGATAAGTGGTAGAGGTGGGACTCGAACATGTGTCTGTCTTCCTGCTCAGCACAAATTCCCATGGTGCCAAACTCAGATATGACATGTTTGCATCCAGGCAGGTTGATGGTGGGTACTGCTAATTCCTAAGGCAGGGTGGCTTTGAAAGGAAAGTGACATTTCTGACCATTCATAACCCAGGTGAGAAAGATCAGGGTTTGCCTCCCTGGAGGTGATGAGCATTCCAGGACTAACAATTGAACAGCTGGAAAGAAAACAATGATTGCCAGACCAGCACACAAGAGAGACGTTATTCTCCCTTCATTCTTCACAATATGACTGAGAGCTACATGCAATGGATCTTGCACCCAAAGGCCTAGACACAGAAAGGTCCAGAACTTGCCCAGTAGTACAATGCATCAGGGGCAGCATCTAAACTAAAATGTGCAGTTTCTCGCTCCCAGGCCTGTGCCGAGTCCACTTTGGCATTCTGCTTTCTCCGCACAACTGTGATTCATGCTGAATAATTGAAGCCCAGGCTTTGTCCATATCAGGGATATTACTGTTTGATTTTGTGATCCCAAAGGGACAGCTGCAAACAGCTGATGCCTGTGCTGGTACTGAAATTGCTACAGAATGTGGGAATTTTTCTACTTTCCTGTTGGAAAAATCACCAGGCATTGTACTGGAAAGTGGGGACTTCTTAGGGATTTAAAAAAAAAAAAATTCAAGAGTATATGGGTGGGAGGGATGAGAGGTTAATGAGATGCTTTTCTGCAAGGCAAAATTGCATGTGAGCAATAAATTGTAAAAAAAAATTAATTATAAATGGAATAACTCAACCCCTAAGGAATTGAGATAATGCAAAATAAGTTCCTGCTAATGGAAAGATGTGAATTTTAATACATATGCCATACCAGGGTAATGCTGCCCACATGAGTGGGCTACGAAAAACATGCTCCATTCCCCCTGCCTTACCCCAAGCAAAAGGGAAAAAAATATCACAAAGGCCGAGTTACAAAAGGTAACTTCTTCAAATACAAATCCACCAGCTGTGAACTCATAAATGAAGTCAGCTGGCTGTAGCACCGGGCTAAGAATAAGGCCTGTGATCTCAGCCTAACAGGGCCCACGTGGGTCACAGAGCAGAGGGCAGCGTCCTGTCCAACAGCAGAGTTAGTAGTCTTTGCCATGGGTATCCGCAAAGGCCCTTCCAAAATGTTTAGTAGTTATTTCTCACGGAAATATTATTGATCAAATATTTATCATTTTATTATGATATCCAAAAAAAGTTGGAAACAGAGGCACAGAAAGATTCGATGACTTGCCTTAACAAAAACACATACACTTGAAGTCATCAACTTCCCCGGTTGAGGTAAAAGAACAGAAACAAACCTCCTCTCCCTGTTTGGTGACAAAGAATATGAGGGGAAAATAGAGTTCTAAAGTTTGCTTTTCAAACCTGAATTTATAAAAGGCACAAACAGCTGACTCCCAGACTGGGATATGGCAATACCAGTTACTCACATTGCCCTTTTTCTCTCTCTCTAATCTCATGATCATAAACAAAGAACATAATTACGTATAAACATTGCCTATCTAACATAAAAAAGAAGCTCTAATTTGTCTTTAAAGAGATAGTAGCTACATGCAGTTAGTAAATGTGTGAATTAGTAAGAAATTCACTTGATGGAAGAAGCAAATGAAAAAGCAAGAGTCCTAAGATTCTGAAATTTCGTCTGAAGTTATGCTTTTCGTGGAAGGAGGAGGCCTGAATTTGAAGCAAGGAGACCTGGGTTCAAATTTCATCTCTCTTATTCCCGGCCCCGCGAAGGCTGGCGCTGCTCCCGCACTGTGCCTCAGCGCTCTGCACCCGTGTGTCGGAATAAAACGTTTCCACTGCAGATTCCTGTTGAAAGAGAAAAATTCAATGGTGAAAGTTTTTAACATAGTGCCTGTTCTCAGTAAATGTGAGCTGAATATTAACCTGGTAGCCAAAAAGAAATGTATTTTCCAGATAGCAAAAAGCACGGTTTGAGGGGCAGCCTTGAGTAAGAGTCATTTTTCTCACACTATTGTCACCAAGGAAAAATCCTCCTTATTTCCTCGAAGACAAGGAATGAGTAATGGAGGGCAAAAATCACTTATTTCATTTTATTCTATTTTATTTTAATCTGTTTTGGTTTGGGTTGGGTTGGGGGTTTAAGTTTGTCTTTGAGAGTGTGTGTGTGTGTGTGCGTGTGTGTGTGTTGCCTCCATGTGTTAGGTACACAGCAGGTATCTGTTGAGTGGACATGAAAGAGGGAGGAATTTGGTCAGGGACCTTGTCTTCCCTGCAGTGTGCTGTGCAGTACTCCTCCCTCATTGGTAGTTTCACTTTCTGAGGTTTCGGTTACTCATGGTCCACCACAGTCCAAAAATATTAAGTGGAAAATTCCAGAAATAAATGACTCATAAGTTTTAAATTGTGTGCCATTCTGAGCAGCATGATGAAATCTCACACCATCCCTCCTGGCACATGAATCCTCCCTTGTCGAGGCACAAATCTCAGTCATCAGATTGACTGTCACGGTATCTCTGTGCTTGTGTTCAAGGAATCCTTATTTAACTTAGAGCCCCAAAGTGGAAGAATACTGACACTGGAAATTCAGATATGCCAAGGGAAAGCTGGTAAGTGCTTCCTATAAGTAAAAAGGTGAACATTCTCAATGAGGAAAGAAAAAAAATAAATCGGATCCTGAGGTTGCTCAGATCTATGGTAAGAATGGATCTTCTGTGAAATTGTGAAGAAGGAAAAAGAAATTCATGCTAGTCTTGCTGTCACACCTCAGACTGCAAAAGTTATGGCCATAGTACATGATAAGTTATTAGTTAAGAGGAAAAAGGCATTAAATTTGTGGGTGAGAGACATGAACAGAAACACGTTCCATTCGAGGGCAATTGGGCTCAGCATTACGTGAGGTTTCAGGCACCCACTTAGTACATGTCCCCCACAGATCAGGGGGGACTACTGTATTCCCAGGACTTGTCACAATTCCATGTATATATTCCATTTTCAATGAATATTTGTTATATTACTGAACACTAGTTTTTAAAATAGGCATTTTTCAAGTTCATTTCCTATTACATTTTATATTTCCTCTCTACATTTCATTTTCACTACCAGTGCCCTCTCTGCTTCTAGTGGTTATGGCCTCTCTGTAGTAAAATAGAAAACCCAGACCCTGGTCTGACTTTCAGTATTTTAGAAAACTTTATTGACTTGCCAGTATCACAAGTACTGTCCATAATACAATATTTTGTCCAATTGCTTCGCAATTTATCTCCCGCTTCTTGCCAGCATAACCACCCACGTCCCCGAGCCCCTGGTATCTTATGCAACCAGCCCTGTACAAGTCCCCAGAGCACATGAGTCCTCCCAGCCTCTGACCCAAGTCCACGATGTCAGTTTGTCTGTTTCCTCGCCCAGCACCCACCTGCACGTTGAAAGAAAACAAGTGCATAAATAACATACATGCCAATAGCAAAGAGGAACAAAAGAGGCCATCAGAATTCCCCAAGCCCAAAGGGAATACCAAATGCCGCAGATGGGTTGTGCCTTCGTGAGCAAACGGCAGCTGCTAAACAGAAGCAATCACAGGCCACCAGCAAATCACTGCCTCTCGCCGTCTCCAGTTCCCCATCTCAAAATGGGGTTAATGAGAGTACCTACCTCATAGAGTTGTTATAAGAATTTTAAAAAGGTTTCTATTTAACACTTAGGACAAGGCACTTTGTAAGTACTATGAAATATATATTGGGTTTTTTAAAATGTTAGAGAAGGTATCTAATCAGTGAGAAGGTGATTTAAAAAAAAAGTACCGTTGCCCCATAAGCCACTATGTTCATAACTGCACGTAAACAATTCCCACGGAATGTAAATAAATATGAGAGACAGTCACTGCCATGGTCTGAATGTTTGTGTTCCCCAAAATTCATACACTGAAATCCTCACACACACCCCCAGGTGATGGTATTAGGAGGTAAGGCCTTCGGGAGGGGATTAGGTCATGAGTGGGATCAGTGCCCTTATTAAAGAGGTTGAGAGAGATCCTTGCCCTGTCCATCATGTAAAGTTAGAATGGAAGATGGCTACTTACGAGGAACATGCCCTCACCAGACGGCAGACCTGCCAGCACCTTCCTCTTGGACTTCTCAGACTCTAGTCCTGTGAGAACGAAATTTCTGTTGTTTATAAGCCACCCAGTCTACGGTACTTTGTTATGTCTGCCTGTCGTGATTTGAAAGTGTCCCCCAAGAATTCATGTGATGGAAACATGGTCCCCAATGCAGCAGTGTTGGGAGATGGGACCTTTGAGGAGTGCTTAGGTCATAAGGCCCCCATTATCACAAGGGCTCCCATTCATGCATTAATGGATGAATAGGTTGTTGGCGGTGTGCATCAGTTAGCATGAGAGCAGGTCTGTTATAAAAGCCAGTTTGCGAGCCCCTCCCCTTGTGTTGCCTTGTGCCCCCTTGGCACTCTGCAGAGAGTCCCCATCGGGAAGAAGGCCCTCACCAGATGCAGCCCCTTGACTATGTACTTCCCAGCCTCCAGAACTGTAAGAAATAAATTTCTTTTCTTTATAAATTATCCAGTCTCAGGTATTCAATTATAGCAACAGAAAAAGGACTAAGACACAGCCCAAACTAAGACAGTCACTCTGTGGCTACAGGAGAACATGACAGAAACAGGCCCTGTCCACTGCCATATCTGTAATGAGACAGAGACAAGGATGCTAAATATCCCCCACCTTCGACTAAGGTGAGTAACTTCTGCTTCTTTGCTAATGACCACTCTAATCCCACTTTAATCCTCCCACCTCCTGGATAAAAAATTACCAAGATATCCAATCATCAAGTTGACCCTGCTTCCTGACAGCACTCCACCCAAAACCAACCTTAGTTTCTGTAAACCCCCCTTAGAATCGCCCAGCACAAACCTAAATCCTGCGATCAGCCCCTCCCAAGTCTTTCTCCACAGGTGGCTTTAGGGCTCTCCAGTGTGCACTCTCTATTGCTGCAGCAAGCTGGGCAAGCCTGGCTTTGTTCTGACACTGCCCCTGGTGTCCTTGGCCTGGTGGGCCAGGAAACAATCCCTCTAACAACAAAACCATCAGCTAACACTTCTCTGTTCACTCCATGCCAGAGACCTTCTAAAGTACTTTATTATCTGCTGTCCCCAACCCCCAGGCTGCGACCAGTACCAGTCCTATTAGGCACCAGGCTGCAGAGCGCTGCTTCCCCCTGCCCCCAACCCCACCGTGGTAAAATTATCTTCCATGAAACCGGTCCCTGGTGCCAACAAGGTCGGGGACCGCTGCTTTACATGTATTCACTTTTAATCCTCACAACAATCTATGTCCCAGACACAGAGAAGTAAAGCAACTTCTCTAGTGAGTAGAGAAGCCAGGATTCAGACCCAGGCTGTCTGACAGGGGCCTGACACTCTCGGTCAGTGCATCCTGCTGCCTCCTGAATGCAGGGCCGTTGCCCGGGGCAGGCTTAATATCCTTCATCTCTTAAGTTGAAATTATTCCAGCTCATGTTTGTAGTCAAAGGGATAAGAAAGAGAAAAAAGGAATGTCACCTACCCAAATGGAGTACAGTTTTCATTTTGCACCCACATAAACTTGAAACTGGGGCCGCTGGTTTTAAATCTGGAGCTGAGAACAGCTTACCAGCTGCGGAAGCAGAATGGCTCAGAGCGGGCCGTGAGATCCAGGAAACCTGGTTCAGTCCCGGCTGCAACCCTTCTAATAATATGGGCTTCAGGCAAGTCACTTAACCTCTCTGAAGCTTATTTTCCTATTCTGTAAAATGGGCACAATAATGGCTACCTCCATGGGAGGCAGTAAAGTGCTTGCTACTGAAAAGCATCGGATTATGAAAGCTGATTTTGCTACCATCACCAAGAGCAGTGGATCTCAGCACCTCCAAAGAGAGTTCACAGTGGCTCACGCATCCTGAGAAATCATAAAAGGTCCAGATGGGTCCTTCCAATGTTTGCTAAGAGTCACAAAGGCCGTCAGAGCCAGGGACAAGGACAGGGAAGAGAAACAAGGAGAAAGCAGCTATTTAAAATGAGGAACGGTCTTGTTTGAGATCCTGTGCCTACTCGTCCTAGAAGCCCACAGCACAGAGAAACAAAATAATGATGTCAGAGGTTCAGGACATTCTAATTTTTAGATACTGTAAGATTTCAGACCGGGGGGAACTTCAGTTCACACCCCTCCCTGGACAACAACGCATTTTCCTCTTCATGGTAATCCTGGAGACTTCACAGACAGGCTTCTGAAAGAGAAAGGAAAATATGCGTGTGTGTGTGTGTGTGTGTGTATACACATCTAATATATCAGAAAAGAAGCTATAATCACTACCAGTAAATGAACAATTCCCTGTATTCACTACAAACTTCTCTTTAACGAGCTGCAACCTATTCATTAAATGGGAAGAAAAGAATATGAGGACAGGAAATGAGAAGGGGCAGTGCAGGGGGGAGGAGAGAGGGTAAAAGAAATCACTTTGCTTCTAACATAATGCGGTAAGATATAAATACAATCAAAGGGGTTAATCTAATCCCTTTGTGAAGCACTGAGTCAGAGAACAAGACAAAAACAAACCTGTGATCTGGAACTTCTCGAGCCCCCACTCGGGGGGATTAATGAGGAGTACACGGCTGTGAAATTACGTGCCCTCTGAGTCAGGAAAATGGTCCTACTGGTGCATGACCTTGAAATGAGGGGACGCAAACTTCACCTGATCCACAATTATGAAGCCCAAAAAGGAGGGGCTCCGGGAGAAGAGAGAGGACGAGGAAAAGAGGCTGTACGAATGTTCAGAATATGAAAACCCACAAATCTCCACCAACCCAAGGCTTGAAGGGGGATCGAAACACAACATAAAATATTCAGAGGACTTTAAAAGGACGCTGGCATGTGTGCGAAAGCATTAAGAGGCAAGCCTGTGCTCTTTATTTACATGAAGTAGATATTTTGTGGCTGTTGTTATGGACTTAGTGATGTTTGTCTCTGTTCAATTTTCCCTTTGCAATGAAAAATCGTTGCGAGATGATTTCTAGTCTTAGCTGCTTTACATGACAGTATTATCAAGGATTCATCAAGAGGCCATCTGTCGAATTTATGAAAAAAATATGCAAAAACAAAACAGATGAAAAGGAAAGAGCAAGACAGACTGGTCCAGGGGAAGATAGATGTGGCAGCATGTGCCTCCGTGTGAAAATTACAACATTTAAATACTGCGGAATAAATTACTGTGCCGAAAAATTAGTGATGCTCTCCCAGTTTAGAGGCTACCCTTACCATAAGAACATAATGAAATATATCACATATCAAATCACCCTTTCCTCAGACTATTATTATATTCTAATGAAAAATTAGGAGAGGAGAGACACATAAACCTCAAATGGGAGGGATGAAAATGAGCCAGAGTGGATTTGCTCTAGCATCGAGCCGTGAGAAGCTTCTCCAAAATGCACAGTCCATATGGAAATAAGAGCTTCCCCCCCCCTATTTATTAGAAAGTCAATAAAATAAATTACAGATTGTGTGAAAAACCGAAATAATATATATTAAAATGACAACGAGGCTGGCCAAGCTTACACCCAAATTAGATGGGCTGTAAAAACAATGTATTTCAGAAGGAAATAGGAAGGAGCAGAGAAAAGCTTCAGAATACAGACAAATGGCTAGTGCTGTGGGTGTCACCCCCTGGAGGCGAGACCTGGAATCACATGCACATACTGTTCACTGGTTCCTGAAGAAGGAAGGGCCCGGAAAGGACGACTCAGCCAAATCCGAACACCGACCCCTAACAAACCTAGTAGCTCCCTCTGGAGTCTATTTCCGGCCCCAAACCCTCAGAGCAGCTTCCCCCACCCCTAGGGGATCATGATCCTCATTTCCTTCCATTTCGCACTTCCATCCTAGAGTTTGATCTATAGGAAAACTTCCAATCCAATGCCTTAAGATGTTTAACAGTGTTGCTAATAATGTATTAAAGTGTCATGCACACATCATACTGTGTCACAATAATAGCTGACACCCACCCCTAGATTTTAAAAGAAGAGCAAAGTCCTATCTCACCAAGAACCAATGAGAATAATAAACCTATAATGCAAAACTGTGAACAAAGAGCATTAGCTAGCACTAATCTCAGTGCATTGATTAACTAGTTTAACCTTCACACAAACCCTGTGAGAGAATTACTGTTTGTCATTGTTCCCCATTTTGCAGATAGAGAAGTGGAAGCTCAGGGAGATGTAAGTACCCCATCCAAGGTCACATAACTAATAAGTGGTGGGGCAGGGATTGGAACTCGGGCTGTCAGGTTCAGAGCACAGGTCTAACCCACCACGCTGTAATACCACCCAGGAGAAAGGAAACCCTGTGGTACCTTGTTTAATTTGTTTGAAATGTTATAAATTCTTCAATCAACAAATATAAGAATAAAAACTATCTCTAAGAAACTAGGTTGGGCTGTATCATCCCTGAGACAATTGCAAACCATAATTCTAAACAGCCCTGGGTCTCTCTCCTAGTTTGTTCTCTTTCTGATGAGTGAAGGATACATATTTAGAAGTGTTTCCTTCCATCTGTTATGGGACTAAAGAAAACGGGGTAATAATAATAATGACAAAGAATACTATGTCAATAAAAGGGTGGTGAGGAGTGACACCCAAAGGTCTGGTTTAAGGGACCTACTTGGAACTAACTAAACTAGGTCCTCCCAAAATGCTCTCCATTTTAGTTTCCATACATGAAAATCCTGAAATGCTTTAGACCTCTGACGTATCAGAGCTTGTAGAAATTTTATCAATACTACTAAAAGGTCTCCAATCTACATTGAACACCTAATTAAAGATTTCACATCTGAACTAAGCATTGTGTGTATTTGCTAAACCAATGGTTACAAGAGAATGACACCTTTGGAAAATGAAAAATAATTTCAGCACTCAAACTATGCAGATAACATCATACGTAACATACATAAAGGTATATTATCTACATTGGTCCTTGTAAGACATATAAGTCAAAATTTTCTTCTACTTTCAATATAAACAGAAAGTTGACCAATTTAAATTCAGTGCCACCTTTTTTTTCCAATTTTACTTTCACTTGTTATGGAATTATGAATATCTATAAATAAACATTGGACTATATCAGTTCTGGAAGTTGCTAGTCTCAGCTCACCTGGTACTGATGGCAATGAGAGTAACCACTTCTCCTTCTGAAATTCACCCATCAGACAAGATGATGGGTCCTCCCACGGAAGCATCTCTGATTCTGCCATAGCAAGACCAGATGACAGTGTCAGTTGTTCCTTCCTCCCTCCTTTTATTGTGTCTTTCACATAAGGACAATAGATATTGATGACACCTTTTGAACATATCAAAATAAATTTTTAAAATTTCTATAAATTATTTCCAAAATTATAAGGACAGTGGGATCACACTGCTTGGTCACCTAAGTCTAACCCTTAATTCTAAATAAATTTCTGTCTACAATGACCCCAAGACTGGGAACAAGGTTATAGATTGACAATCTCACACCTGCTGCTAACAAGTTCTTTGTCTGGATAACTCAAAAAGTCAGCACTTATATAAGTAGCTTTGACTGAGCCAGAGCTTCCCAGTGTGTGAATTAGCCTGGGACACAGCATAACTACTTCCAGCTACCACAGTGGCATCAGACGAATAAAATGGATAGGCACACAAAGTACTCTATTTACCTCCCATATTTATGGAAACACTGTCTCACTCAATTCCTCAGTTCCTCCTGTGTCACCAGACACTCTGTTGCACGGGCTAGAGTGCCGTGGCATCAGCCTAGCTTGCAGCAACCTCAAACTCCTGGGCTCAAGAGACCCTCCTGTCTCAGCCTCCCAAGTAGCTGGGACTATTGGCATGCACCACCATGCCCAGCTAATTTTTTCAATACATATTTTTAGTTGTCCAGCTAATTTCTTTGTATTTTTTTTTTCTTTTTTTAGTAGAGATGGAGTCTCGCTCTTGCTCAGGCTGGTCTCAAACTCCTGAGCTCAAGCGATCCGCCAGCCTCGATCTCCCAGAGTGCTAAGATTACAGGCGTGAGCCACTGCGCCTGGCCACACACAGCACACACAGCTATTTCTAAAATACTAGCTCTTCTTGTTCTTCCATTATTTCAGCTTTGCTTTACTTCTGTCTCTACTTACTATTTAATTTCAGTCATTAGGTCAGAAATTCATGTTTGGATAGGCTTTCATTCAGACACACATGTGAAGCAGTCGCAGACGATGTTTTCCTTTTCTGCAGTGCCCTTGCATTTCCCATCCATCACCCTTCTTCCTTGGTCTTCTTCTAAAGTAAGCTCTGCCAGGAAGCCTTCTTTGATTTCCTTAACCCACAATGCTCATTATACCCTATTGTTGTACATTATTTTTTTCTCACTAAAAGGACTCAAAGAACTATTTCTCTGTCCCTTATATTCAGGGCCTTATTCATGTAAATGTTCAATTTGTTTGTTGAGTTTAAGCAAATTCTTGATTCATTGTAGTTTACCTAAAATTCATTTATAACATTTGTAACTTAGTTAATTTATAACATTTCTTCTATGTGAATATAAAAGTAAGTCATTCAAGTATCCTTAAACTATGGCAGGGAACAATATATAACATAATAGATATTTCAAACTTGATATGTCCTAAACAAAGCTCTTAATTTTTATACCCAGAAACTATCTCTCTCCCAGCATTCATCATCTCTAAAAAATGTCACCATCATTCACTCACCCAGTTTCTTAAGCCAAAACTCATGTGTCATCCCTGTCTCCACTCTCTCCTGTTGCTAACTCACTTTTGGCATTTACGAATACCCCTGTTATACCACCCTCCATAAAACGAGAAGGATGATATTTACTCGCTTCAGTTTTGGCGAAGGCTGCAATGCCTCTTCGGCACACACAGCTTTTCCCCAGAAAAGTTTGCAAAATTGAAAAATAGATAATTATTGTAATGGTGAGGACGAAACAGAGGCTGAAGATAACTGTTGCCAAAATGTTTAAAGGTACCATATTTCACTTGGGGTATTTTTATAAAACATACTCACCTCATATTTTGAAAAATCACAGTGAGGGCTCCTCTGATAATGTCTAGTATATGTAGGTATAATAAACCCTCACATCTGTATGGGGCTAAGCATCGTCACCGCGCAGTACACAGCGGCCCTCGTGCTGATCATGCCATTGCTCCCGCAGCAGAGCACCATGACACTGTCTTCCCCATTTTACAAATGCAGGTGCTGGTTAACTTGCCCACGGTTGCTTAGTGTGTCAGTGCTAGAATTCACCACATAACCTCGGTTACCTGATGCCTGGTACAGTGCTCTCTGCTGGAACCTTTTCTAGGCAATTCTCCCCACTATGAAATCAGTAGCACAGCCCAAATGTGTATGAGTATTTACATGTACACATACACACACGCATGCACTGCACATGCATGCTCCCATACACACATGCACACACACGCACTCACAGACATGCGCTCATGGACACACAACACTGAGTTTCTTTATGGTGGCCAAAAAACCAGGCTATTTCGGGGATTCCACAACCACCCCCAAGTTCAGTGATTTGCCTGCCTTGCTCCCTTAGATGAGCATATTTCTTGAGAGGCTTGAAAGGAATCACCTGAGACCCCATTAATGCACATTAAATTAGTCACTCAATGCATGACACCGCCCCACAATGGAGTCACTGACACCAATAACCAGGGCCAGCCCTCCCCTTCTGGAGGAGAGAGAGCTGAGGCTCCGGGAAGCGGGATGTGAAGCCAGAGCTGCAAGGTAAATATCCTGAGTGGCAGTCCCAGCTTTGGGGTGTGCTTGGGTCCATTTTGTTCATTTTGAAGCTACTGTCCTTTATTGAACAAATCTCTTCTGATCTGTGCCTGTTCAGCACGTGGAGAGGAGGCTGGGGAGAGTTGGTGTTATCTTAAATAACTGTTACACCAAATCAACACTATGCACACCCTTCAGCCTCGTAGAAATGGAAAATAAATCATCACCAAAAAGCTTATTTTACAAACCCACAAATCATCAGAAATATAAATGCTTTCCTTTCTATTCCCATGTTTTAATAAAGACTCCTTCCTCTTTTTTTCTTCCGACTCACTCAATTACAATATCACTATCAGTTCACATTACAGGTCAGAGATATGGTGCTTAATGTATGAGGAGCCAGTTCTCCTCTCCTAATAGCCTGTCATTCCGGGGATTTGAATGTCAGAATACAGCCTGCCGCAGTAATGCTAGTCGGCAGCCCGATGATGAAAACTTTGGACAAATCATGAAGAACACTCCAGATCCACATCATCAGAAGGTTACCGGGGAGAGCCTTTCATTCTGCTTTGACCCCTTGATCTGACAAGTGACACCTACAAAATGAACAGCTCTCCAACTTAAATTGTTTAACTGTAGCCTGATCAGTTTTATTATCTTGCTAATCCAGATATCAGCCGTTTCATCAGAATGGAAGATATGCATATCATGAATTATTTTGACACGAGGACCTTTTAATTTTTGCCAGCAATATTTCACTGCCCCAATCAGGGCCCGCAGTCACTGATGCCGTTCGCCTCCTGGGATGTCAGCGGACAGCGCACTCCTGACAGCACCAAATCATCCGGGAGCTGTAACGAGCCATTGCCGCGATTATTATTATCTCCTGTAGTCATGCATTTCATTACAGCGCAGGCAGCCAGGGGCTTGGGCTTCAGGGCAGTCTTCTTCAGGAATCTCTGCCATTTTATGGGCTTGCCAAGCTCTGGGGTATAATTTCCCTTTTCTTCCCCCTCAATAGACAAGGTGAGGTGAATTTCTAATAAAAACAAAACACTGGGTAGGCATGTGGGGAGAGCGAGCTCAGTACAGGACATTAAGCAGCGGTAAGGCGGCTGGAATGGCCCCCTGGAAGTTTATGAAAGCGGTGGTTAATCAGCAGTGTGGTTTGCTACAGAGAGACATAAAGAAGAGTTCATCCTGGAAAAAAAAAAAATGCTCCTTTCTAAATTGCAAAGTGCTAAGAATGCTTTCTTAAGGAAAACTCCCTGCTTCCCTTAGATATGTTTCTTAATTTCCCTCTCCCTTGCTAACCATTTTCTTCTGAATTTCCGTTCTAAGAGGATCCAGCTCCACTCCCGGCCCGGACCACGCTGTCTGCGTTCACCAAGCTGGGCTGTGGCATCGTGATGTCAGCTGTGCGCGGGAGCCTCGGGAAGGGCACTGTTACATCTACTCTAAGGGTGTTGTAATCTTGTCGGTCAGTTCATTACGTAGCACTTTCCTTACAAGTATCCACGGGAGAAAGTTTTTTCTAGTCTCACGAACAACTGATCTGGGTTTACCTCGGGGGCACTGAGGATCATATAATTTATTGTTGCCTTCTTTGCAATAGCTGCTAGAAACCCCAAAACTAAATTTGCTATCCCTCAAAAGACTAACCATATTAATAGAACCATTTTATGATCCAGCAATTCCACCTCTGGGTGTGTGCCCAAAAGGACTGAAAGCAGAGACTCGAACAGGTGTTCGTCCCCCCATGTTCATAACAGCCAAAAGGTAGGAATAACCCAGTGTCCGGCAACAGATGAATGGATGAACAAAAAGTGGTACATAACACAAAAAGTCCTAAAGATGGATGGTGGTGATGGTTGCACAACATTGTGAATATACTTAATACCACCGAAATGTACACGTAAAAATGATTAAAATGGTAAATTTTATGTTATATATATTTTACCGCAAAATTTGCAGCCAACCTCTAGCAAATGTAAAAGATCTCGTAGAAGGTATATTGCATACTGATCTCATTAGTGGCCTCATTAATTCTTCCTACCCTCACATTATCTTTGCTTTATTTTCCTTGCTGACTTCTTTAAAAATAACATTGTATTGCTGTGTGTTCATTTTTGTACAATGATCTTTTTTCTCTGAACAAAAAGGATTGCAATGTGAAAATACACTCTGTCTAGCAAGACAGAGCTGTTGGGTTACTGTGTGGCAGGGAGAGCGTAAATGAAAAACGTGCATTTCTGAAGCCCATTAGTGACGTTGCGATGAGATGGGAGCTGTGTGAGAGGGAAGGCTGCTGCTCACTCCTCCTTGAGTCAGGGGGACCACTCTGGGGTGCTCCCAAGAGAATTTGTACGGTGCCCTCCAAGGTCCTCTCCTCCTGTCTCAGATCTATTTGCACGCATGGTCTCTCTCCCAGACTCAGGGCCAGCCTCACGGGTGTGTGAGCTGTGCGGTCTCCCAGATCTCCACACTCAGAAGGGCCTCAGGCTTGCTTTAGTGCTCTGCTATCAAATATTAAAATGCTTAATAACTTTTAAATAAGGAGCCCCATATTTTCATTTTGCACAGGGCCTCACAAATCATGTAGCTGGTCTTGCCTCCACTAAACAATGAGCATCTTGGGAGAGAAGAGGCTGTTTCCTTTTTTATCAAATCCCTAGTCCCAACCCCGGTCCCTGACGGGCGCATCCCTGGGAAATATTCAATGTAGAGACTGGAAGTACTTGAAGCCCATTATTTCACAGTCCCCAATGTTCCTTCTTTGTAATCACATATCAAACCCACTGCAGACAAACCCTGAGACAAACAGGAAGGTAAGCCAAGGAGGGGAAACATTAATGCAACCAAGAATGAAGAGGACACTGCATCCTTGGTCTTCTCTGGGTTGGGATCCACACCTGGAATTCACCTGTGATGTGAGGAACATGACACGTGTTACACCCCCAGCCCGAGCAGCCGCAGCCCAGGACCCAGCTGCACGAGGCAACTACCCATGGGTTTACTCCGGGCAAATCAGTATTAACACTATTTTTAAAACTCCCCAGAGATGTGATTTCACAACTTCTCTAGATAACACAGCGTAGCCATCCCAACATCCTTCATGATTTCCCTGGGCAGTAAGACTGTCACAGCTCTCCACTCCAACCAGATAGAAATGCAGAGAGAGAGCAGAGCTGGACCAAAGTGTAAGAAGGGGAAGAAAAAAGAGAAGGAAGAAAGATGGAAACACCCACGGTCGGAAAGAAAAACGGCCATCGTGGATTTTGGCTCATGGCTCACTTCAAGTTCAAGACTGTTACAATATCAGACTTCCAGTGAAGATTGTCCAGAAGCTGAGGGCTTCCACTTCATTTTTTTTAATTTCCCAAAAAAAAAAAAATCTAACAATATTTAAAGAAATTTCAACCAAAGAGTGGCCATTTGGAGTCTTTGAAATTTGTCCATTAAGTTCTATTTTCATGAGGACCAGGGACCAGAGTAAATCAATGACATTAAGGCAGGAAAGGGGGAAGAAATAGAAAATTGGTTGTTGGGGGCGAGGAGGGGATTTGAGAGGAAATGTTGCCCAGGGCAGCATTTTCTAATTTGCAGACTTGTGCTCAGCCACCCCCCACCCACATGCTCACTCTGTTCCTAACAGCATCTTCATCAATTAAGATTCTATGAGACTGGCAGGCTCCAAGATCAACGGTACCATCCACATACTCGCTATTCCACTGGCACGGTGAACAATTCCGAATATTAAAAGTAAAGCAACACATTCTGCCATGTCTTTTGTATACAGACAGCTGAAGCTGTGTGAAAGTTTGGCACCAAAAGGCCAAGTACCATATTTTCAGCCACCCACACGCCAAATCCTATAATAACTACAGACTCTAGATGTGAAATTTTCAGACATTTGCAGCGAAGGAAAACTAATAGTCATGTTTCTTCATGTGCTTCCTTTCCTAACAGGGCAGTTTCTCAACTTTAAAACCTCATCGGTGTAAGCTAAGGAGAACAAAGGGTGCCGCGTAGATATTTTCACCAGATGTCAAATGGTGCTTATTTATTTAAACAGAAAACCCCACTTTGTACATTTGGTTCATTTAGTGGTATGTGCTCTGTAACAAGTATTTTTTATGAGTAAAAAGCTGCCACCAGTGTGCTTAAGTTACAATAGGGCTTCGGGAAAGTCTGTTAGCTGAGACTAAATATTGCTCTTTTTGCTTTTGGTTGAAATGTAAATTCCACTCCCATCCTCCCTCTATAATAGGAGAAACAATATAGCTAACATCATACCAGGACTAATAAGTAATCCGTCTTCTGTGGTCAAATCTAGAAGCAAAGATGTTCCGCTTTGCTGTTCTTTTGAAGGTAGATGCATAAGCTACAGAGTATTGATTTTTTTCAAAGGTAATGACAGAAAACATATTAATTCCCTCCTGCATGACTATCTGGGCTCCTGTGGCCTGAATGGAGCATAACAACCTAAGGCCTGAGAGTTGATATTGCCTACTCAGTAAGGGTAATAAAATGGTGAACCTGAAACTCCACTGAGCTTTTGCGGAAAAGGAGAATATTAAATTGTTCTGCACAAGAAGGGCCTTGATGTCTCTCATTCTGCTCAACAGAAAATGTGTTTTCAGGTCAGCTTTCTGTCAAGGAGTTCCTCCATCTGTCAGAAATTAAGTATTTGAGACAAGGTAAGAGACAGTTGGACAGAGATGACAACTTGCTGAGATTAGAAAGAGACAAAATACATAGAGGAGAAGCAAATATATGGGAATGTATTCCCAGATTATCAAGTAATTAACTTCAGATTCTACGGAACATAGTGCAAAGCACCAACTCCCTTGGGAATACAATGGATAAAGATTGAGAACTTTGAACAAGTAAAAGAGAATCTGGGTGTTCTCTGGTAGTTTAAAAGCCCTATGTAAGAAGCAACCTCCCAGTGCAGAATGACCTTAGACATAAATGGGAGTGGGAAGGGACTTACAAAAGGGTCAACAGCACTTAGACAATTTGGTAAAGGGAACCCCAGCCGAACTTGAACACCGACTATTCACTTAGTTATATTTGGTGAAGAGTTCTCATCAGTTCCTTGATGAGGATAAATTGGCAACACTGTGTGCCACTTATGATATATGGCACATAATTGTATCAATATAACTTTTCAGTACAGTGTACACAGTCCTCATTACATGTTGTGGTTCTTCCATACTTAACTTTTCTTTTTCACACCCAACTTTAAACAATTCCTTAAACTTTATGTTATAGTTATAAATCTAGAAAAAAGGGGGCCAAAATGACATTGTAGTGAAGATTTGGGTATCTTTATTTATCAGATATCCATAGATGGATTTTCATGAAGTAGCATCTCTTACAGAATGCTAACTTAACTTCCATTCCTGTCAATATGATGGCTTATATTTCCAAAGAAAACCCACCACTACAAAACATCTGGCAATATGGATCATTTTTAAAATTCTTTTCAATAAATATCTGCACTCACAAAAAAAAGTAAACAAAAGCTCTGGGGGCCAAAAATAAAGAAGAAACTGAAAACTAGAGAAATGAGTCATCTTTGAACTTTTGACTATATTGAGAACATTTACTAGTCATCAAAATCAAGTGGTTTGTGTTCTAATAGCCAAATAAGAACAGGAGACAAGGCCTTGGGCCTAAATGTGGGGCATTGAATAAGAGTTCTCCTATAAATTGGAGATTTTCAAAAACTACAATTTCAGAGAAAGAATAAGGTAGAAAAAATAAATGCTCTAGCCCTTAATAAGAATAAGATATCTTGTCAATTCCAGTCTGTATTCCAGGTTTAAAAACAAAGCAAAACAAAATAACAATCTGCTCTGATATTGGAGAACATCATAGTCCAGAAACTACTAGGTTGAGATCTCAACATAAAAAGTGGCACCTGACTTTTAACACCCCCTAGGGCACCGAAAAGAACCAAATGCAAAACTTCCTTGAAAGGACATGTCTTCAATACAGTAAATCCACACCACACAGGATTCCCGTAGAAAAATCCCAGTGAAAATGAGCTCAACATCCAAAATTACAAAACTGCATGAAGAAACAAGTAACCATAAGCAAAACTTCTGAGAAACAAACAAAAAAAAATAGCAGAATTAGAACCCTAGGAATATCAAGAAATATAACTAATGAATACAAAGTATAAATAAATATTGAAATTAAACATAAAATAAATGTAAGTTCCTATAAAAAAGATGAAAGACAAAAATTCATCTTGTCTGTCTTCTATAAGGAAGATTTTTTTAAAAACAATTTCAGATATAGTCATAAATAATTTAAAACTCAGAAGATGTTTTAAAGAGCAAGGAAGACATGGTTAAAGGGAGAATTAGAAAACTAAAAGAAAAATGGAAAAGAAATAGGAGGGTGCTCAGAAATAAAGTGAAAGGGAAACATGAAAAAGGTTAGAAAAAATGGAAGGGGGAATGTTAGGTTCCAACATTTGGACTAGGAGTCTCTAGGGGAGAAAATAAAGAGACGCTGAGTGAGAATTTTCCAGAACTGAAAGATGCACATTTTCAGATTTAGGAATATCAAAGAACCCCAAAGAGAACAAAAGAAAGGAATTTACACCCACATATTTTCTAGATTTTGAAAGCAACCAAAGACTAGAGACAGATTTCCTACAAGAAATGACAAATTAAATTGGCAGGAAACTTCTCATCAGCAACAATTGCTGCCAGAAGATGGTGAAATAATAACTTTTTAAAGCCAAGAGAAAATAATTTTTAACCTATAACTTTATACCCAGCTATCTTTCAAGAACTAAAACAGAGAATCCCAGACAAGCACACTGGCAGAGTTTACCTTTAACAGATCAACAGTCCCAAATTAAAGAAATGCCTAAAAGATGTATTCAGGAAGAAAAGAATTGAATCCAGAAACAAGAAATACATTGCAGCAACACACGATAAGCAAAATAATTGATAAATATGAGGGAAAATTTAAGAAAACATTGCATAAAACAATATCAATAATAATCATAACTAATTCTAGTGGCTAGAACTAAAAGTCACCAAGCTCATTTGCAAGGGGAAAGACATGGAGGATCTCACATGAGATTTTGTAGGTCAGGCCTGGAAATGGTGCACAGCATTTCCACTGACACGGAAATTGTTTAGAACTAAATATGAGTCTATCTGTAGTAATACCTAGAGAAAAGCAAGTACTTGGGATGAATTGGGAACAGGTTTGTTAATTGTTAGCCAGACTCTGCCACAACCTGCCGTTTATTTTTCTAATAGCTTTATTGAAGCTATTAGAATTCACAAATTATAAAATTCACCTTTTTACAGTATACAATTCAATGATTTTTAGTATTTCACAGAGTTGTGCAACCAGCACCACTGTCTAATTTCAGAACATTTTCATCACCTCCAAAATAATCCCCATACCTATTAGAATTTCCCTTTGCCCACTGCTCCCAGCCCCTAGCAATCACTAATCTATTTTCTTTCTCTATGGATTTGCCTATTCCAAACATTTCATTTAATTACATATTAATTTAATTTAATTTAACACAATATGTGCCTTTTCTGTCTGGCTTTCTTCACTTATCATGATATTGTCAGGGTTCATCTATGTTGTCACATGTATCAGTACTTCATTTCTTTTCGTGGCCAAATCATATTCCATGGATATACCATATTTGTGTATTCATGTATAACTTAACAGACATTTGAGTTGTTTCTATGTTTTGGCTATCATGAATAGTGCTGCTATGAACATTCATGTACAAGTTTTTGTTTGAACACGTTTCTGTTCTCTTTGGTATATACCTAGGAGTGGAATTGCTGGGTCATATGGTAACTCTGTTTAATATTTTGAGGAACTGCCAAACTGTTTTCCAAAGTGGCTGCAACATTTTACATTACCACCAGCAATGCATGAAGTACCAATTTCTCAAAGACTTTGCCAATGTTTGTTATTCTCTCTCATTTTTGCCATCCTTGTGGGTGTGAAATAGCATTTCCTTGTGGATTTGATTATCTTTTCTGTAATGACTAATGATGTAAAGCATCTTTTCATGTGCTTTATTGAACATTTTCATATCTTCTTTGGAGAAATGCCTATTCAAATTGTTTGCCCACTCTTAAATTGGATTTTTTGTCTTTTTATTGTTGATTTATAAGAGTTATTTATATATTCTGGATACAAGTCCTCTACCAAATTTATTGCTTGCAAATATTTTCTACCATTCTGTGGATTATCTTTTCATTTTTTGAATGATACCCTTTGAAGCATAAAATTTTTTATATTTAAAGTCCAATTTATTTTTTTCCTCTTGCTGTATATGCTTTTAGTGTCATATCTAATAAACCATTGACCATCCAAGTTTGTAAAGACTTACTTCTATGTTTTCTTCTAAGGCTTTCATAGTCTTAGCTTTTATATTTAAGTCTATGATTCCTTTTGAGTCAATTTTTGTATTAATATATGGTGTGAGGCAGGGGTCTAACAACCTTTTATTCTTCAGGGGTCTAACAATATTTTACTTTTCTTCTCACACATAAAACACATTTACTGCCTCCTCAAGGGGGATTAAACTTAGTCCTATTTGATAATTGTATTAATTTCTAATTTTAAGGCAACCTGTAGTCCTCTCAATCAAATGTTGCTATAGTTCCTCAAAGTTCAGTGACCTATGAACAAAGAACACAAGTTATTTACACTCACAACATGCAGTATAACAGTGGAGTTGGGTCAGGATAACTGCAATAAAAACCTCATTTAGAAAGGACAAGAATGAGTGGCACCCAGGAGTCACTGGTCCTGAATTCCTGCTGGAGAGTCCATGCAAAAGTCTTATACTCTGAGGTAAGTGGTGGAGGAGAATGGAGGCTCTTTATTAGGGAGCATTCTTTCCTGTGCTCTCAGAGAAATTCCCTTGGGAGTTTTTTCCTTGATCCCTGAACTGCTCCCTCTGAAAAGTTCTTCCATGACTATTGTTCTTCGTAGATCTGAAGTGAGCCTTGGGAAATATTCCCTGCTTGGAAGTTACACAGCTTTCACAATGAAGAATATGACTTTAACGGATAAAATGATAAGGCTTTACTTCAAGATATTTTAAAAGAACTAAATAAATGTGGCATATTCATAAGTTAAAAAGCTTAACATAATATAGATGTCAAATCTTCCTAGATTGCCTAAATTGATATGTAGATTCAATATAATCCCAACCAAAATCCCAACACAATTTCCTGTGCCTGTGTATAACTGAAATTTGATGAGGTAATTATAAAATTTTTATGAAAGATTAAAGGGCCAAAAAACTCCTGAAAAAGAACAAGAGAGGAGTATTTCCCTTACCAGATATCAAAACTCATAAAAAATATTAATAACATGTGGTTTTAATGAACAGATATAAGGGATAAACAAAACTGATTAATAGAATAGAATAGAAAACCTACAAGGAAATATTCATATATGGTTTAGACCTGGCTTTGCAGATTAGTGGGGAATAGAATTTCAATAAATAGTTTTGAGATACTGGTTATTTATTCTGAAAAAAACAAAAAATAAATTTCTACTTTACACCATATCAAAAAGAAAGATGGGGATGAATTTTAGCTATATTAATCAAAATGTGAAAAGCAAAATGATAAAACTTTGTGGAAACCACAAAGGAGAATATCTTTATTACCTGATGTAGGGAATTATTTCTTATGATACATAAAACACAATATATAATAAAAAGATTTATAAATTCGACTTCACTAAATTTAGTGACTTTTGTATTTAAAACTCCTGAATATCAGTAAGTAAAAGTCATACAATCCAATAGAAAAATAGGCAAAAGATTTGAAGAGGCACATTAGTATAGTAACATGAATGGCCAATAATTACATAAAAAAGATGCTCAAACTCTTTAGATGTGGGGCAAATACAAATTGAAACTACAATGAAATGCTATTTTATATTCACAAGACTGGCAAAAGTTTCAAAGTCTGATGATATCAAGTTAATGAGGACATAGGAGTTTGAATTAGTACCACTGCTCTGGAAAACACTTTGACATTGTCTAATAAAATTGAAGATGAGTATACTCCATGACCTATAGATTCCTCTCCTATTTTTGTACCTTAGAAAAATTCTTGTACACAAACACAAGAATGTTCACAGAAGCACTATAATAGAAAAAACAAAAACCAAACAGAAGTAGAAGTAACCCAAAAGACCATCAAAAGTAGAATGAATAAATCAATTGTGATGTATATAGTCATCCTTCAGCATCTGTTGGGGATTGGTTTCAGGACCTCCCCTGATGAATACCAAAATCTGCTGATGCTCAAGTCCCTTATATAAAATGGCATAGTACTTGCATATAACCTACACACATCCTCCTGTGTACTTTAAATCTGAGGTCCCCAAACCCGGGTCCAGTCCCCAGGCCAGTCCGTGGCCTGTTAGGAATCGGCCACAGAGCTGCACCCCCCCCCAACCTCCTGCCAACTCCCATCCCTGGAAAAATTGTCTTCCATGAAACTGGTCCCTGGTGTCAAAAAGGTTGGGGATCGCTGCTTTAAATCACCTTGTATATTACTTATAATACCCAATAGTACGCCATTCCATCACTTGATTCACGTGAATTCAACCACCACTTGTGAGATCAAGTACTATTGATACCAATACATCTGTTTCATTCTTTATATTTGAAGTGTTTTATGATTTTAACCAGAACATATCTTTGTGTGCATTGCTCAATACTGATTTTGCCAGAAACACTGTGAATCTTCTGGCTTCTCAGTTTTAGATCATTTACAAAATTGGAAGGAGGCAGGGAATTGTAGCAGACTCATCCATAATGAGCTACTACAAATTGTGCTCTGGGTAGTCCTTCTTTATATCCTTAGCCTCAAACATTTTACAGTTAAAAACTCTTCCAAATGAAGGTTAACGACAGTTATGGAGAGATAAGACCCAGGGAAAGCATAACAATAAGTTTGAATGTGAGAAAGAAACTGCTGGCATTTCTTTAGCAATCTGTCAACAAAAATATTGGAAGAGGGCTAATAATGATGGATTGCAACAAACCATTTCTTGCTCTAAGTCAAAGTCCAATTTACATGTTCCAGTCCAAGGGTGGTTCTAGTGTTAGAGGTTAGACAAAATTCTTCCATAAACTATCCTCTTCTTTTCCAGAATTTTCCATGATGAAAGAATCTTCTTGCCCATTGATATCTCACCTTCCAGGTGACAATACTGAAAGGGGGTGGCCCAGTGCAGTGGCAGTGCATAGGCTTTGCAGCCACCGGGTGGTGACAGTCTCACTCCTCCATGTACATCTGTGTGGCTTTGGGAAATTGGTGGCATCTCTCTTGGCCTCAGTTTTCTAATTTCAAAATAGGAGAGGTTATCACAGGGTTGCTCTTAGGGTTAAATGAGTCAATATGCAAAATGCCCAGAACATAGTAGGTGGTCTAGAAAATTAGCTGCCTTCCCCAGACATTCTCTTTGAACTGGCAAATGAGGTCCTCTATCCCAATGTTATGAACATCTGCTTAGAACTGGCCAAAGGGTGGAATCTGAGATTATTAAAGAAGGCTAACTAGTAGAGCAAGGACACCTAGATCCCTATTCTTACTGCTTATGATTATTCTACGTTTTCAGAAATCCTTCATGAAAATAGAGCAGTTTTCTGTTGAATGAGCCTTGCACTATAAACAACTTTACATTTACCTTAAAATTCTTGTGAGAAGCTAGAAATTAAGTCTGAGCATGGCTGAGACCATAACTAAATGAATGATAAAACAAAGCTATTAGAAACAAATGTGAAATCCCAGAGATTAAGGGACTTCATTTGATTTATACCTACACAATTTTTAAAACCACTTTAAGGATGTTGGGATTCTTTTTTAAACTTTTTATGCTGTTAAATGTAGATAGTATTTCGACAAACTGGGAAACAAAGAACTATTTTTAGTTTGGTTTCAAGAGGCTTCGTCATAATCTGCTGGTGTTTATTAGCATCTCCTGAGTGCATGGCTTTGCGCTTTCCTTTGCAGAATATAAATAACATGAAAATATTAATTCTTGCCCTCTAAGGGTTTACATTCTAGGATATCTCATTCATTTGGGAGAAAATAATTTTTGCATTTTGAAAACAGTAGGCAGATGGTTTAATCCACTGGGTTTAGTTTCAAACAAACAAACAAAAACATTTTTGAGGTGTAGAAAAACTAAAGGAAACAGATAAAAACATGTCAAGAGTTTTACATATAATGTGGCTCTATGGAAACATCCAATATTAAGTGTAAAATATACATAATATTTACACATTTATTCTAAATCTTCAGTTTAACATTCTTCTCCAGTTTCCAAAAGGTCCATTGAATTCAACAAGTATATTTTTCCAATACCTACAATGTGCCTGGCTGCTGCCCAGAAATTCTATTATTGGTTTGCTTAATACTTACTGAACACCCACCATGTGCCTGACAAAATTCTAAGTCCTGGAACAAGAGGCTTGAACAATACAAACTTCCTGCCTATTCATTTAATAGTAGTGGTGTTAAGCTGTTTTCTAAATATTATAACATGAATAAAGAAAGATACAAGGAGCCTTGAAACGTGTTTTGTCCAATGTTTTCCCTCTGCCACGGAGACTACTGAGGCAAGGTCGGGATGTGTACATGGGGATAGGAGAGACTGCTGTGTGTGTGCTGTCCCGAGGACAGCCGTGAGCTAGGGACGGAGGTCCACGCCATCACAACATGCCACACAAAGCTTCAGTTCCTAAGCATGAAGAAACCTCACAGAAGTTAGAATTTGAGGTTAAATAATGTTTGCTACACTTAGAAATAATGACAATAAATACTAAAGGCAATAAAATAACAACGAAGAATGCCCTTTGAAAGATTGACCCAAAAGCAGCGGAGAGAAGAGAGAGATGCTGCAGAGAACTTTCTAACAAGCCCCCCACCTCTTCTTCTGCTCATCTATGATCCAGCTTACCCACAGCGGTCAGAGAGAACTCTTGAAAATGTAAATCTATTGATGTCTCTTGCCTGCATAATACCTCCAAGGTTTCTCATCCTGTTGCAATAGAATCACTTCACATAAGTCACCTCCCGCTCCTGGAGCTCAGGCATGGCCTTCCTCCTCATCCTGAGACTCCTCGGGAGGCTGAGCACCTTCGTACTCAGGACCTATCTGCATCCTGTCCCCTCCTCTCTCTGGAATGCTCTCTCTCTTCCCCTAGGCTTGGCTGAATTGTAAAATCATCTTACAGATCTCAGCTTAAATGCTGACTCCTGAGGGAAGCTTTCTCTCCCCAAAGTAGATTAAGTCCCCCTTTTAAATGCCCGCAAAGAGCAGGTCTTGGTCCTTCATAGCATTTTTCACCACTGTGATTAAATAGTTATTTGTTTAATGCCTTTTTTGTCCACTAAATTGTGAGGCCCATAAAAACCAGGGCCACATTCACTGTACAGACTGGGTCTGTGTTTTGCCATTTTTACAACTATCTCCCCATCACTGAGCATGGTGCCTGGTACATAGCAATAAATGTTTAATGTCTGCATAAGTCAGTAAATGAATGACAAATGAATAAATGGATTGATTTCCCATGTTTAGTCAGAAATAGATTGAAGGGACTCATTATGGACTCATTCTCCAGCTGGATCTATCACTGACTAGGATCCCAGAGCGGGAGCAAATCATAATCCCAAAAGATACAATCCCAAAATGTCATAATTCCAAATGTTGAAATTCCAAAAATCTGAAGTCCAAATCCCTAAAATCTGAAATCCTGAAGATCACAATGCCAAAAGATCAAAATCCCAAAAATATAATTCTGGAAAAAATAATTTTAAAATTCTTTAGAAGATATTTATTTACATTTTAAAAGTGGATTTACTTGAGAAACACATAAAAACAGGACAGACCACTTTCATGGACCACTTTACATGATAAAATAGACAATAATAACACAATATTGTTGCAAGCATAAGCACTCAGGTATGCTAACAACAGTTGCACAGGTATGACAGTTATGAACAGATGAATGATATTCACAAAGAAATAGGTCAAAAGGCAAAATGTATATATGCATATCACTATGCATATATGGTTGGTAATTGCGTGTGTGTACCCAGCTTTATAACTGTGGTAATCTGAAATACCGTGATGGACAACCTAAGTCTTTTGACGAGATTGATCAAAAACTACGATGAGTCATCACCGCATATGCAGTTGCCCAAAGAGCCAAGATCTTGAGAAATTTTATCTTTCACAAATGCAGATGTACAAAAAGGATATCTGTTCATTTATTGAGGAAGTTTTGATGTTTTTATGTACACGACAATGCTTGCAAACAAAGTCATTGTTGTGGTAATAGGTTTTCATGGAGTCAAATTTGTAAAAAAATGCATAAGATGAATTAGAACTTTTTAAAAGTCTGTACACAATTTTTACCCCAGTATTGAAAATGATGCAAAGATAAAATATATAGCACACTGAATTGTAAAAATAATGCTGACGATTTAAAATATGAGAAAAAACTAAAAATCTTTAACAATCTAAAAGGAAAATTTAACATATGAAAAAGTATATTACAGTAATTGACTATGGCTAATTGCATGGAGACAGTCCATAAGAGCTGGCCAATTTTCATGATCATTTACTGTATTTTGAAGTCTTGCATCATGAGGAATAGCTGCTTTTTTTCTTTTAGGGCATGGCTCCCCTTGGAGAATATGTTCACCTGCATTTTCTACATGGCACTGCACTTTTTGAAATCCTTCTATAATTCACTATACACTGACATGAGCATTCCCTATTAAATTTTCCCATTCTGTGTGCCATGCTTCGGTGTTATTTTGAGTATGTGAAAATTCCATTCCCCATGTACTCAGATACAGACCACAATGTTACTGGTGATCAAACAGCAACACCATTGTGTAGGTGCCTTCTTATCCTACCTCTCACATAATTATTTTTGAACCTGTCAGTAACGTCACTGGTTTCTTCAGGCAAATGTGGCTTTAATTTTTTAAAAGCTCCTTGGATTTCATCAGCTGGAAGAAATGCCAATGTAGACCAAGGATGCATTTTTAAACTGAATTATTTTATCAAGTAACCAATTCACTTATTTGAATTTTCCTCCAGATGCAAATAAAGACAATGACAAGGTGCAACTATCCTGCCTTCAACTGCAAATGCACTAACCCCTTCCCTAGAGTTCAACTTTCAGGATTTGAACATTCAGCATTTTAACTTTTCCAGATTGTGATTTTTAGGATTTTAGATGGTAGTGGGATTATATCATTCAATATTATGTCTTTTGGGATTATGATCCAAACCCTCCCAGAAAAACTCATGTGAATGGTTTTGTAGTCAAAGCAGACTTTTCATCACCAAGTGTGAATTGAGGACCCCTTTGTAATCCTATTACCTAGCATGTTGCCTGGTACATAAGAAGGGTTTTGTAAGTGTTGGATGGATGATGGATGGATGATGGGTGGATGACAGATGAATGAATGAAAGAAACCAAATCTGATAATTAGGTCTGTTATAGTTAAATTTATTTGTCCTTTTGAGTAAGCATAATCATCACCCTCATCAAATCAGCTAAACAAATTCGCACAGCTTTGAAAAAGTGCAGGGAGATTAAAGGATATAGAGAAAATAAAAGGAAAAAACTTGTTCTCCCAGAGCTCTTAAAGTAGTGTTATCTGTAATATGCATTTGGCACATGTATATTGAACTGTTAGTTAACCTATATGTGTGTAGTGTGTCTCCCCAACTACATTATACGCTTCTTAAGACCTAAGAACATAACTTGTTCCCTATATCTTCCTCACAACTTCCACTTTTACAGCAGCTGGCACAGCAGCTAGCATGTAAGAGGTACTTAGTAAACATGGAATGTAGCATGACACGGTGGTGGTGCTATATTCATTTGAAAGCTGAATGGCCAATTTATTCTCGTGTGTTATAGATAAGTGCTAATTTCATCTCCCTGAGCCTTACTCAGCCTTTACCCTGAGGTTCCAGTCTCTGATTGCCGGAATGATGGTGCTATCTGGGTTGCAAACACTGGGCACAAAGATAAATAAAGAAAAGATAAAAGCTGTCAACTCAGAGCTCAAGTTACTAAATTTCCAAATTGCAATAGCAATTGTGACAATAATTAAAATAAGTTAAAAATGATCATTGTTAGTTGTGATTAGAATAATTATGATTCAATAATTTAGTTTGTTCTAATAATTAATCCAGAAAAGTGATTAAAATGCAATTTCTGAAAGAAAATACATCTGAGAGGCTCATGTATTTGTGATAAGTTGCTAAAATTCAAAAGAATCAAAGATCATGTTATCAAGTTTATAAATGATATTTTGCTAGTTGTAAAATATCTCATAGAAAAAAATTTTAAAGAATAAAGTATTAGATCCCACCAAGACCAAATAACTGCAAAAAAAAAAAAAAAAAAGACAAGTAATAAAGGAAAGGAGGGGGAAGGAAGGAAGAAACGAAGGAAGGAGGGAGGGAAGGAAAGAGAGAGGGAGAGAGGAAAGTGCTAAATCAGGAAGACTGTGTAAGATTTTCAGATTTTGCCAGTCCTTGGCCTTGTGGCTCTGCTCACCTCTCAGCACTGAGCAGAGTGTCATCTGCAGGTTGGGTATTTGTGCCCACCCTGCACAACTGTACAAAGCTGGATTAGCCAGTGGACTAAGCTCCCTGTACCTAGGCATGAGATTACAGCACCCAATCAGTAAAGATTATTGAGCATGCACCCCTTGTGCACATACTTTTATTTATAGGTAAACTAGGCACAAGTTATACTGTAGTAATATATACATGATAAAACGTACATAGAAGTATAATATTGTAAAGAATGAGATTTAAAAAACAAATATAAACAGCAGTTCTAATACTTCCTTTCTTCACTCCAGTGAATCGCTGCACACACTCCTTGGGACAAATGTTCCCAGTTTGGAGACCTCTGGTCAAAGTTCCTCTTGAAAGTACCAGTTGTGTTTTTCTCATTTGTGTGACTGTACTTCCACCTTGGCTTTTTGATTTTCCCTCGGGTTCCCTCTTTCTACCTGTCTACCAGGACAGCCACCCTCTTCTAAGCACCAACTCACTCATCTGGGTTCCAAAAACCCGGATTTTTTTGTTTCAAATCCCTTCCTCCTGGGAACACAGACCTTGCTCTTAAACTTCAGTCATTGATCAGGGCTTGGATCTGCAAACACACGGAACACCTGCAACCACGAAGGTGCCCCTCACCTGGCTCAAGCATTGGCTCTACCTGGAAATTTGTACTGTTGTGTTAAATCCTCCAGGGTGCTCGGCTACTGCAGTGCTGCTCCTCAGAAAGAAAGATGAGCGTTTTTCAAAGAAAGCACCGTCCAGTGCTATTCATACTGACAATAGGTACCTCGTTTCTCTACTCCCGAGTCACATAATATACAAGCAGGAATATGTCAGTCTGACAGACTATAGCAGCATAAATCACAGTGTTTATTATAATACATGTCTAATATATCTTTGGTGTTGGTTGTATTGACTTTCATATTAATCATTAGCATACTAATTAAATAAAAATTCACTTATTACCACACTTTAGGTTAGATTGGTTTTTTCCTCTTTCTGCCATCTGGTGTGACTTCTTCCACTGCAGTCTCTTTCAGACACATAATCTAAGGGTTATAAAACTCTGAAAATGTGATAACCAATACCACAGCTAAACAAATGCCTTCAAAGGACAAAACAATCACTTTCTGAAGCTTCCTAAAGTTTCAGTCTGCTGTGAGTCTGATGTCAACAATTAGACCAATCTGTAATGTTCAGCATTCCCAAAGCCACAGCATGACTTTGATTCTCTAAAATCAACAGTGAGAGGTTCAGAGTTCTGGCCTCAGCTCCTCTTCTCATTCTAAGATCCTGTTAACTAATTATCCTCTTAACTAACTTAACTAATTATCAAACCAGAAAATGTAATCAGCAGATTTAAGGTAATCTTTTGCCTTGAAGGTAGTATGTGTAGAGGTCATGAACCATGTTTAACAGGAAATATTGCAATAAAGAAAAGAAAAAGCAGAAATAAAAATCATACACACACACACACACACACACACACACACAAAAGGAGCAACCGTGATACAGTTCTAAAACTAAAATCAAAATACAAAGTATCCAAAACAGGAAAACTATTCAGTAAATTGACACAAAGAAACATTGACAATGAGAGTATAATCATGTTTAACAATTGCTTTACATTTCACCTTATAAACCTAAAAACTATAAGGAAAAATCCAGGGAGAGATAGAAGCATGACATGAAAACGTGAAAATAAAACAGGAACATTCACCAACACAGCATTGTTTCAACAATGAGTATTTCATTATTAGAGAATATTAGTGAAACATAAACACTTCCAGTTTCATTATTATATTTTTCAGTTGTAGAATTTCTAGTTCATTCTCCTTCAAATATGCAATATAACTTTTTAGGTTTTCAATTTCTTGAGGAAATGTTTAAGTCTGAGTTCTATCTCCATAAGCATGATAAACATGGTTTATGTTGGTCTATCTCTGGTAATTCCACAATCCAGATGACCTATGGATCTGTTTCTGTGGTATACTATTAAGGTGGTTCTCATTCATGTTTTTATATCTTCTTGTGTACCTGGTTATCTTTAACTGTGCAATGGACATCATAGCCGGGGAAAAAACTTTATAGTAATAATGTGAGGCTAAGGATGACCTTTATCTTCCTCCAAGGGACGACTTTCATTTGCTTCTGCTGGGAGCTCAGGCACTACCAATCTAGGATCCATTTGATCAACTTCAGAACTTGAAGTTTTGGGGGCCCTGGATGGTTGAAGGCTGGCTGGGATCCCTGCCAGGGTTGGTTTCTGTCTAGCTCACTCTCACTCCTGGGGCGCAGCCTTTTGGTGCCCCATCCTCAATCTGGGTGTCCTGTGGACCTGTGCCCCTTGGGATCACTGGTCTCCAGCTTTGATTTCTCCTTCCCTGTGTGGCTGTCACAAGCACTGCTCAGTCTCTCAGCTACCTGTTCTGGGTTGGCAAATGCTCCTCTAAGCCAAATTCATCCCCAGTACCAGCCTCGTGTTTCTGGATCTCTGTCTTCTTCCAGGTCATGTCAAGGTAATTCTTTACTATCTTATCAGTTCTTAGATGTTTTTTGAAAGATTTTTAAATATTGTGTTTGGTTTTTTCAGTCAATTTCAGTAAAAGGGCTAATGTAAATTATCGAGTCCACTTCTGCCTTTTTAGGGTAGAAGTCTAGCCACACTTCAAGTACAAATACCTGCTGAAAATGGAATGGGATAGCAAGCAGTCAGCATATAGCATTGTTCTTTTAAAGTTTCCTATTGCTGCCGTCCCCAGCCCTTGGGCTTCAGCCCAGTACCGGTCCGTGGCCTGTTAGGAACTGGGCTGCACATCACCACCTGAGCTCCACTCCCCCACCCCCATGGGAAAATAGTAGGGCCACACAGCAGGAGGTGAGCGGTGGGTGAGCAGGGAAGCTTCATCTGTATTTACAGCTAATCCCCATCACTCGCATCACCTGAGCTTTGCCTTCCCCCCCCACCCCCACCAGTCCATGGAAAAATTGTCTTCCATGAAACCAGTCCCTGGTGCCAAAAAGGTAGGGGACCACTGTTCTATTGAACAACTAATATATGTCACAGCTTTATCCACTTATACCTAATTCCAAAAGAAATTATTCATACAAATTTTAAGATGTATTTCATTCAAATTTGCATTAAAGGCATAAATAAATAAATATCCATATAATGAATCTATCATTCACTCAACAAATATCTGTTGAGTATCTACTATGAACCAGTTACATTTTAGGTGCTTGGGATACATAAATGAAGGAAACAAAAAAATTCCCTTCCCTTATGGTGCTTATAGTCTAGTAGTAATATACAGACAAAAATTAAACATATAAAAAGGTAAAGTAGATGATGTATATTAGTATATAGTATATTAAAAGGTAGCAAGTGTTATAGAAAACAGTATAGCTGGGTAAGATATCAGGATAGTCAGGAGAGACAGAAGGTTTACAATTTTCCATAGAGTGGCCAGAGTAGCTTCACTGAAGGATAAAATTTGAGTGGACTTAAAGGTGGAGAAGGAGTTACCCATGTGGATATCTGGGGGCAGAAGGAATAGCCAGTGGACAAACCTAAGTGTGATTCTGCCCATCCTGACCATGGAACATCTGGGAAGCCATATGGCTGGAGCAGAGCGAGAGAGAGGATAAGGAGTAAAGGATGAGTTAAGAGAGAGAAGAGGTGGGGGAAAGGTCCTATGCAGCCTTAAGGGCTGTTGTAAAAACTTCAGCTTTCACTCTCAGTGCAATGGAAAGTATTGCCCTGAACGAAGGAGGGACTTGATCATTTTAGCTGCAGTGTTGAGGATAGGTGGAAGGAAAAACAGGATACCAGATAGGAGCTCACTGCAGTAACACAGATTACACAGTCTCAATGTACTTTAATGTATTTTCAAGGTAGAATCAATGACATTTCAACACATTAGATGTGGAGTATGAAAAAAAAGGACAGGAATTAAGTGTAGATCTACATGATCTGGAGCCTGAGCAACCAGAAAGATGGAATTACTGTCTTTCTGAGAAGGGGAAGGCAGAGAGTAGAGCAGGTCTGGGGCAGAATATCATGAGTCCAGTTTGGGTTGAGGTTGAACATGTCCATAAGACAAAGGGAGATACACATCCAAGCTGGACACACAGACTGGTAGGTAAGATGAACAATGTGAACTGGAAATATTAATAGAAGCTTGGGACTCTTAAGCTAATGCTTTATCTTTAAAGCCATGAGACTTAATGAGACTCTCAAGGAAAGAAAAATAGAGAAAAAAGATGTCAAGTACTAGGCACTTAAACATCAAGAGTCCCAATATCATTCATAAAAAGAACATAAAAGTTTAGAGACATAAAAAGAAAAAGATGAATAAAGGACTATGGAAGGATAATTTGAGAATAATAGGAAAGAAAATACAAAATCAGGAAAATAGAGGAAATATGGCCAGTAATTAATTACTCACCTTCCAGCCACTCCTTGCCAGACACTTGACCTCTCTCCACACTGCTCCTTTACTTTCTTGGAGCTAGAAGAAGGTGTCATTTAGCCATGCAGGCCAGGGCCATCAACATTCCACACCTCAGAAACCTCCACAGAATTTTTCTACAACACATAAGGCAATTTTCAGAAGAGACAGAATAAGTTCTCATCCTACCGACTCCACAGTCATGTGAAAGCAGCCCAGTGCAAAGTGGTGACAAAGTTGCCCTCCATCTCCACCATTGCTCCATTTCCCTTTCTCTACATCTCCCTTCCGTCCAGTGGCCAAATCTTCAACCCCCAGCAGGTACCCAGTGGCCTCAAACTGACCACTGCCTAATACCTCTGATGCCCCTTCTCCATCAATACTTAACCTGTTGTGTTTGAGGACTTCACAGCCTTAAACTCCACTAGAAAACAAAGGTGCTATTATCTGATATTGATTCTTTGTGCTATTCTCTAAAACATTTGCACTTAATAACTTCTTTCAAAACTAAAGTGATTACAATGGACTGAATGTTTATGTCCCATCAAAATTCTCATGTTGAAATCCTAACCCCCAGGGTAATGGTATTAGAAGATGGGGCCTTAGAGAGGTGATTAGGTCACAAGGGTGGAGCCCTCAAAGATGGGATTTGGGCTCTTATGAAAGGGACCTCAGAGAGCTCTCTCTCTCACCCTTGCCAATATGTATAAGGACACAGCAAGAAAACAGCCATCTATGAACCAGGAAATAGGCCCTCACCAGACACTGAATCTGCCAGCGTCTTAATCTCGGACTTTCCAGCCTCCAGAACTGTAAGAAATAAATGTTTGCTTTTTGAGCCACCAAGCTATGGTATTTTTTGTTATAGCAGCTGGAATAGACTAAGACGCTGGTTAAAGCGAATGACATGAGGATTTGTTGGAACTATGCCAAAGGTTCACCATAGAAATGAATGGAGAGGCGAGCACACTCCCACCACAACAGGTCCTGCGTAGAGCTGTTCACAAAGAATGCTGCTGAGCACCCCAGCCAGCAGAGACCAGGCAGGCCCCCTTCTTAGTACACCTAGGGGTCATTGTAACTTGGGATTTCTTATGGGCAAAATAAAACTACCCAACAAACACTGAGCTCACATTATGAAATAAAGTATATTCAGATTATCAGTTAATTTGTACATTAATTTCATATAAGTTTTAGATTGAACCATGTGAAATGGCCTTTTTTAGGTCAAAACTAATCAAATATTGATCTTTACATTTGATTCAATCTAATAGACACGTGTACATATATATTTTAATACACACACATAACTATAGTGTGATTTTGTTGGCGAAGTCTACCCATTTTTCTTACCATTTGTGATTTCATAAATCTGCCTGTCACTGGAATTATTGCTGGAGATGTGTGTCTCCTTCACTGTCAGTGAACTCAGCGAAATGCTTTCTACAAAATGCCTTCTGCCACTGGCATGGTGAAGGGTCTCAGGGTTCGTTATTTAAGGCTGACTGTGGCTTGCAAGACTCTTGCCCACACTAAGCATCCCTTCCTGCAATCCTGCTCGACCCTTTCAAGCACATTTCACAGATACAATGAATGTTCTCATCTTAGCATCAGTGCATTTAACCTAGAACTTTAGCTTCCTTTCTTAGTTCCAATTATATTATAAACCTTACACTCAACAATGTAATTTTGTAACTCTGACTAGCATCCATTTGCTCTGTGGGTACTTGTGTTATCTTTTCTAAAGAGAATGGCTTTGTCCCCTAGTTGCTATGTGACCTTTGACAGACTTGGCTGGATGTTCGTCCCAACTGTTTCCCCTTCTTCCTGGAACCACGTAAGTACCAGGCTCCTTTGAAATTAGGTGTGGCCCTGTGACTGAATCATCGCCCATGAAACATGAGCGAAAAAGACATACGTCATCCCTGGACACAGCAGTTAGGAACAACCGCTGCTTCTCTATTCTCTCTCCCCTGCCCCCTCTCTCTCTGACATAGGCTGCCAGCCAGGTGCAGAGATGACAGTCCTCCCCAGGGGAGGACTCTGGGGCTCCAAGGATGCAGAGCCACTAGCTGAACAGAGCCTGTGTCTCCAATGACTGTGTGGTCATCTTCCAGACCCTCACTGGACTGAGTGAGAAATAAACCTCGATCGCGTTAGATAACACAGATATTGAAGTTATTAAGAACAGTTAGCTTACCCTGTCTAATAAACCCCCTAATATGTTACTTCCTCATCTGAAAATTTGTGAAAATAATAGAACCTACCCCATAGGGTTAACATTAGGATTAAGTGAGATAACAAATATACAGTGCTTGGCACAATGCTTGGCACAGAGTATGGCTACATAATGGTAGCTGCTTGATGATTACCATCATCATCATCATCTCTCTCCCATAATTGAGATGAAATAGTCTCTATGTTCCTAAAAATATCCCAGGGTTCAGAAAACAACTTTTTGGCATTGCTCAGTGGTCAGGATACATCTAAGACCCAATATGTGACTCATGTAGTCTGTTGGCAAAGCTAATGAGATATTGATAAATTTTTTCTGGGTCAGAACAGTTTTCATTGAATAAAGTTAGAATTATTTTTTACAGAGGCAGGGTCTTGCTATGTTGCCCAATCTGTCTCAAACTCCGGGCCTCAAGCGATCCTCCCTCCTCAGCCTCCCAAAGTACTGGGATTATGATCACTTGGTGAGCCACCATGCCTGGCCAAGGTTACACTTTCAATGCCTGTAATTTACTGAATAATTAAAATCATTATTTTCAATTGTTCTTGGGTATGAAAATGGAGAAACTCCTCTTCGTGATACCATCTGATATAACTTATTTGCTATAAAGCACATGTGTAGCAAAAAAACTCTTTACACACCATGTACACACTCCATAAATGTTTGTTGATTGGCTAAGTGATATTTCTTTTTTCAGTCTCAAGTTTTCTAACAGTTTCCTAAAATTTATGCTTACCAGCTGCTTTTTTCAATGAAACATTGTTTGTCGCTCCAATTAATATCAACATAATATATCTATTCCAACTGCAGTTTCTTCACTCATCCTGAGGTAGCAAGCTTGAATTCACAACAGCATAGACTATACCAGTAAGTATATTTAGATAATTCAGTAGATTTAGTAGATTTAGATAATTCAGACATATAAGCCAGCTTCAAAAGCAAATTTAGGTTGATCATCAAATATAACTTAATAAGTTATAAAAGTACTTCTTCCTGAGGAAAAATATCATTTAAAGCAAACGTTGAAAGAAAAAAAATATAAAACCCCAAGCCCCAAACAGAAACAAGCAGTCTTCTAACACACTCTCCAAAAAGTCTCTAAGATTTTCTCAAATACATATTATTACTTTGCATTTATCCTGTCTTCTCTTTATCATGATATCCAACATATCCGAGTGCACACTGGGACATCCTGGCTTGTGCTGAAGCCACACCAAATATCAAGAATTGCAGGTTTGCTTTGCATTTAGCTAACTACTTAAATCTATAGCTTAATAAACAATCATGTTTTATTTTCCTATGTCGTTTTCTAAAAGTAAATTAAGGTGGTTTATAAACACATATACATAAAAGTACTTACATACTCTTGCTGAAGAAGTTCAGACTTTTAAACCAATAAGAAACTTGACTGTTTACAACAAGAAATTCCTGAAAATCAATTTATCTGAATAAGTAGTTTGCTCATCTGGGCAAATAACTTTCCCACCAGCACTAAATTTGTTCACCTGGGCCAAGAGCTTGATTTTTAAGCAATAGTTCAATTATCAAGATTCACTCTGTGACTTTGCTGTATCCACCAAGACTAAATTATTATGTCACAAATTTTGCCCAGTTCCAATCTGTTCCCCAGTTTGAAATATCTACCTTAGTATACTTGAATCTACTTACCAAGACTTTATAAATTTCTCCCCTGATCCTTCACCCCCCTTCTAAGAAACTACTGTTGTCCTTTATTGCCATAAGTTTAATGAACTTACTATTGCTTGATCAACAGTTTATGCCAGTGGTCAGAAGCCAATAATCTAGTAAGAAATAAAATACAGAACATCCCATTTTTCCCTTAAACTCAAAAGGAAATTTCTCTAAATAATAAAGGATTAATATAGTGCTACAAAATCAACCTTTAAAAATTACTTATAATGGATTAGGTGGTACACAGTGGTTCACGCCTGTAATCCCAGCATTTTGGGAGGCTGAGGCAGGAGGATTGCTTGAGGCCAGGAGTTCTACACCAGCCCAGACAACATAGCAAGACCCTGTCTCTACAAAAAATTTTTTTAAAAAATTAGCTTGGCACAGTGGCATGTGCCTGTAGTCCTAGCTACTCAGAAGGCTGAGGCAGGAAGATCCTTTGAGCCCAGGAGTTCAAGCTCAAGTGAGCTATGATTGCTCTGCTGAACTCCAGCCTATGTGATATAGTAAAATCCTGTCTTAAAATACACACACACACACATATATATGTGTGTGTGTATATATATATATATATATATATAATTGGAGTAAACAAAAAATCAGGGGAAATTAGTCAAAGGGAAAATGGGGGGAAAATTAAGATGAAAAAAGTAGGTTGGGGAGGTTGAAAAAATTAGCGAATGCTGTGAAGTCCTAAATATTTTCTGAAAAGTAGCCACAAATTTTGCTCTGAGCTTCCTGGCAACCATTGCAAAAACAGAATGTGATCATTTACATAATTCACAAAGGTTATGACTATAATATTGTGAACAATGCCCAAATCAATATCCTTACCTTAAATACAGTAAGTTTGATGGGGATATTTATTTCAACCTCCAAAAATAGAAAAAAAGATGAAGTCTCAATAGGACAAATGTCAAAATAAAAGATCATACAACCTCTTAATGAGTCTGTAGAAACTTGGACAAGGCCAAGTTTCTATTATTAATTCTATTATATAATGCTATTATTTGGAAGTAGGTAGAGCTAGAGTAATAAAAACTTCCTAGGGGATCGATTTTGGGTGTTCTCTGAGTCCTGGTTTTCTCAACTATACAATGGGGTGAAGAATATGAGGTCCATGGTTTTCAAAATGTACTCTGCAATCCCCAGGGGGGTTGGGAGAGAAGATGAGGCCAACAGGCCAGGTCTCAGGCCCCAGACCTGAACCTGTTGTTAGAATAGATCTACTCTAATCTTTTTGCTATAACTTTTATAAAATGCTCTCATGCATGAATTCTTTAGACAAGTGAGACCTGCTACCTTCAAAGAGCTGGAAAACCACTAGACTAGACAATTTCAGATGGCCCTCACGTCTCTAACAAATCCCACTAAAGCTAGTAATATACTTGAGTGAGAAGTGTAAGCAGGTGCTATTACTTACATCTTACAGATTGGAAACAAGCACAAGAGAATGAAGCAAATTCTCATTGATGATAATGCCAAAACTAGCATCTAAGTCAGCTATCAAGCCAGAGTTCATATTTCCAAAAATTTTGAAGCACTTTATTTTAGGAAAGAATTCTGCGGGGTGATTTGCTTATGTCACAATGCAATATGCATACAGGCACATGACGGGGTCCCAATTTATGAAGTCATTTTACATAAAAAGCATGCATACCATTTGCAGCAATATGTTTGGAGTCCATGGACATCTGTAATTAAAACGACTCCAAAAGCATTCTGGTTTTGCTTCCTAAATATAGGTTTTTCTGCCCTGATTTTGGCCTTTTCTGAACAGCTCCACCCCCTTTTCAGTTTGGGATCCTGTAACTATATGATTCGGCATCTTAAAACTGCAGTTTGATGAATCACAAAAAAAATGCAACTTGACACAAAAAACTCACAGTCCACAGTTTTGTCAGGGTAAATTATGTAAAATGTAGCTGTTGTGCAAAATTAACATTTGATGAATACGTTGGTCTTTTTTTTAGGTATCAATTTAATTTGAGTGGAATGAGCAGTACTGAGCTAAAATGAACCATAATTTATATAAAGCAATATGAGTAAAACATTAAGAACAGTTGTGATCTTTAAGGTATATTATACTTGTGTCTGAATTTGTTTAAGTAACTAGAGTTCTCAAGACTGAGGGAACAGTAAGTGGTTGTTACAAAGATGGGTTTTGAAGCCAGACTGCCTATAATCTCAACTCCCTCATTTACTAGCTGTGTGACATTAAACTAGTTGCTTAATCTCTCTGTGTCTGTGTTTCCTCTTCTTTAATATGAAAATGTTAAGGATTGAATGATTTAATATATATAGTGCTTTTATATTCTGCCTCACCCATAAATGCTAAGTGTTAATTTAAAAAATGAATGAGTTGGCCAAAACAAAAATATTCTAGCTTGTCTAAGCCACTATTATTTGTGGTCTCTCTTTCATACAGACAAACCTATCCTAATTAGTAGGCTGCTTACAGTAACATGAACTTGCTGAGGAGGAAATAAACTTATTCCTCATACATGGAAGGGAGATCACTTTTCAATGGAAACCAAAGAAAGAATAATGACTAGCAAATTCAAACAGCATCAGTTTTAAATTTTAAAAAAAGCAATTTTTTTCCTTCTTTCCTTCTCTTCTTCCCTCCCTTTCTGAATAATTCAATCTGAAAATCATTAGGTCTAAAAGAGCAAAGTAGGAATCCGGGTGGTCCAGCAGTCCTGCACAAGGCACTGGAACCCTTCCCATGCAAAGAGAGAGAGGCCTGGCACAAGGGTCCAAGACGGGCTGTGGCCCTGGGAGACTTGTTCCATGGTGGGGGTGGGGATGATTGGCAAGACTTGCTACATATGTGAAGGATAGGACAAATATGTAAATGTATAGAGGGTGATGGGAGCCAGGAAGAAGACTAGAATGAACTCTGTGCGTCTGGATTTGAATTTTAAGTGTTAATATGAACTTAAGGTTTTCAATACGTATAGACACTTATAGAAATAAGTATAGTGGATGTGTGCTTGTACATCTCTGCATATATTTCCTAGCTTTGTGCACTGAGAGACTCTGAAAGTAGTGACACCCTAATGTAATGACCACACTTAGCACCCAGATCCTGATTTCTAAATACTATTCTCCACCAAAAGGAAACACGGCTCCTTGCAGAAATGGCTGATTGCAGGGCTGGGGTGGGGAAAATATAAGATGAGCCTGGAGCATCTCGTTGTGTCATATCATAAGAAAGTGCTTAAAGAATGATGGGCACACAAAGAGGCTCCCACTGGCCAAATATGGGACCATGTGAGTATCAAAATAAATAATGGTAGTAATAGATTATAAACCACTAAATAAGAAAAGAATCCATGAGTCTGTACTGATGTAAATAAGTAAATAAATGGGGAGAGGAGAAAGCTTTTCCTTACAAAGGAATGCCATCTGATGAATATAGAAGGAATTATGGAATCATAAAATCACCATTTGGTAATCACAATAGTGATAATTAATTCAGCCAAGAAACATCAATGGATGCTGAAACTAGTGGGTGAAAGTTCGATGAGGAATAGAATATTTATGTAATCTAAAAGTACCTCTGTGCAAAACACTTACGGATTACAAAGAGGGTAAATAGTAACTTTACAACAGACCTGGCAGTAATTTTAATTTTAATTAGAGGATCAAAGTGAACATTACCAGCAATGAAACAGATAAAATTGTGTACCATCTGATAAAATCCAATGAGAACACAGCATCAATTCTGTGATATTCCTCTCCAAAAAATGTACAACCTGAATCTAAACATGAGGAATTCTCAGAGAAACCTTAATTAATGGACATTCTACAAAATAACTGGCCTCTAATCACAAGTGTTGAGATCAGGAAATGCAAGGGAAAACTGAGGAATTGTTCCAGATTGAAGAAATCTACAAAGACATGATGACATGATCCTGGGTTAAATCCTTTTGCCGTAAAGGCTGACTTAAACAGGGTTTGTAGGTTCCGTGGCTGCAATGTACCACCGTCGGCGATGAAGGTTAAGGAGGAGATTATATGTGATTTTACTTGATTGCAGGAAATATTCATGACAATCAGAGGTGATGAAGCATCTCAAATGGTTCAGGAAAAAACTCTGTACTATTGTTACAGCTTTTCTATAAGTTTGAAATTATTTCAATTGAAAAGAAAATCAAGCATTTATTGTGAGACTAGTAAATACTGTATCTATTTTTAAACTATTCGTATGTCTGTTGTGACAATCAAATCAGTTAATACCTGCAAAGCATTTAGCACAATGCCTCATGCAGGGTAAGACCTTAAAAATACAGCTATCTATAGTACAACGTATCATAATATTCAGTCACAAACACACTTATTCCCTATCCCACCGGCAAGTGAGTATGTTCAGGAAAGTTAAATGAAAGGATTCAATCAGATGGCTGGAATTGTTACTACCAGGAAGCAAATGTCAGGACCAGATGACCTTGAGGCACCATTTGTACTTAATTATGTCTGGTCCCATAGTGCTAATTATTTTATTTCCTCAGCCCTTTCATAAGCAGCCTCCTGATTAAAAATCATTTATTAGGCACAGTACAAAGTGTACCACCCCACCAAAGCATTACCAAGGCTTGATTAAACATCGCGCTTTTCTGGGTTTCTCTCGCACCCTTACCCACTCTCACTCCGCACGTGGAGAAGCTGCCTCGAAGTGTCGCCCCGCAAGGGCACTGAGCAGGTTGACGGCAGAGACAAGAACAAACACCTTGAGAATCATTGACCTTCTTTCCCGGCTGGTTCCAAATGACCAGCTCAACTCACAAATTTGAGCCAAAGACTTGGCTCCAACTCGGCCACATTTTTTATAATAATAGGAACCCTCGCTCAATTTTTCCCTTTTCAACTTTAACTTTGAATTTAGTTCCACATCCAAAAATATTATCCCTGGGGCTTAATGCCGCATTTTGAAAATAATTGTGTAGGACTTATGCTGTGCAGAAAGCTAAGTGCCTTTATTTCCAAAATTGTCATTGTAAAAAGCAAAAAAAAAAAAAGGAGACGAGGAAAAGAAAGAAAAATGCAAACCACTCAGACCCAGTATCTAATTCTCCTCACACCACCTCATTCCTGGCGCGCACGGCTCACTTTGACATCAAGGGGCGCTCTGCCAGGAAAGAGCCACATGGACTGCCGAAGGGAATCACAAGCTGACCCTCTCATCTCCTACTCCTCCCCTTCTCCTGGGCCTCACTGCCAGCTTCACAAACAGTTAATTGCCTTTTCATGCAAAGAGTTTGACAGCCACTCTCCCACAAACCGCACTCAAATCTTACCCCCTGTATGGTTTGTGAAAAAAACTGTTTCCATTTTTAGGAGAGCATAAGACCTGGCCCATTTTATTTAGAAATTAATAATAATTCTGAGAGCTCTCTTTTCTCTGTTCTGGAAGAGCAGCGAAGCAGCTCTGAAATGAAGCATTTACTACTGTGCGTGCCAGGACAAAAACAGATGGACCAAAGAAGTTTAGATGGATGAATCTGAAAAATTGGATGACCTTTATTGTACCCCAAAAGTTATAAAAAATTAGAAGAGCAAAACTTCCATTTGCCAGCAAGATTCTCTCCAATTTACAAATTTCATATTGTGGATCTAGGCACCGGAGTTGAAGCCCACACGGCTCTCTCCACAGCCAGACTTGGTCATCTCCTAGCGGCCAGCAGAGCAGCCCGCCTCATTGTCCTCACCTGAAAAGTCTAGAAAACTGTTCTGTCCATCAACTACCCCCTCCTCACTCCAGTGATAAAAGGAAAGTTGAGGAATTCAGCTCACGGTCACACGAAATCCTGAGATTCCCGAGGCTGAGCTATGGCAAAAGTTGGGTCCATTTCGTTAGAACACCATCCAAATGTGACCAAGAGCTGGCTCAACGCTCGGGTGGGCCGGCTAACTTCATGCGGCTGCTGTTCCCGATGGAAGCTACTCACCTCACAAATTTACCCAGGATCAGAGTGATGTAAGAAATTGTAGATTTATAAAGTACAACTGGATCAGTGCAAATCCAGCACCAATTACAAAATCCATTTAAACTATCTGCTACATCCAAGATGAGTCAGTAGCACGTAACTGTGTATATGTTTTGGACATAGATGTGTTAGGAAAATGTTCACTTCACAGGCAGCGAATGATTCCTAGGCAACATATAAAATGTACTTCGGGGAATTCGCGGTGTTACTTAAAAATGAAGAATGCTGAGGGGGAGACATCAAAACCCAGCTCTACTCTGCTTTTGGGATATGGCAGAATTACTGACACTACCACCTTGCACTTGTATGGGACAATGTGAGTCATTCCAGCCCATGAGCTGTGGGACTGTGTCATTTCAGAGCTACAGCATTTACTTGCTAGAGTGAGCCCCTCCACCTCTGCTCTTCCTCAGCCACAGGGAGACTCGAAGCATCACGCTGATGAATGGCATCGAAAGATACGTGGTGTGAAACTTGGAGGAAAGCCCCCCTCAACCCCGACTCCATGAGCAATAATTTTTTTTTTTTTTCCTGTTTGAAGTTACTGAGGTTTAGGAGGATCTGTTACTGCTACCGATGCCTACATCAGACACTTCGCCTATAGGATATGGACTCTAAATATCCAACTCAAGTCTCACCCCCTAGTCTGACATGACTTAGCGGAAATGGTGCATGTCAGATCCCCAAAGATGCAGGGGTGTATGCCAGGCTTTGTGTGAGAAACCAGTGGCAGTGTCAAAGCCAGCCAGCGGGGTCACCCGAGTGTGTGTTCATGCGGGAAGCCTCTGAAGGCGTGAGGCACAGCAGAGTAAGGGGCATGTTGGCTACGTAGCCGGCTGTCAAAAAGAGGAAACAATTCAAAGTCTAGGGAGAAAAGTTGAGCATTAAACCAATGTGGTTAGACACTGGATTATTCTACCAAATTTTACCAGTTTCTCCACCTGTTTCTAATGGCTCATATTGGCACCAAAGCACACACAGGGACACTCTCTCTCTCCCTCTCTCTGTGCTGTCCTAAAAATAACTCCATGAACGGTGACAACAAAAAGAAGCCCCTAAATCTTTTTAATTAAAATCTCTCAGAATCCAACAAATTCTACAGATCTACCTTTTTATTAATTTAATTCTACGTACGTTTTTAAACATCATCCAGACAAGAATCCTTAATAAGACTTTATCTCCCTTCCAAAGTAATTGACCCAAATACCAATCACCAGCCCTACACCATTTAATTCACCCCACTCCTACTCTGGATGCCCTGTGCATAAGCAATAGAGTCCTAGGATCACGGTATTTTTAAATCTTAAAGGAGTTTTAGACACTAACACTCCCCCCCCCCAAAAAAAAAACTGAACAAGAAACAACAGCCAATTTTTTTTAAAGTTTTCCAATTTATAGCTTCCGTACTTTTATATCAGACACTTCTATATCATGAATAAAATAACGAAGCATCAGAGAGGTTGTTGTACATTAATATAAACATATCAGAAGAATATCCTGCTAATAATTAAGTTGGAATGCAAGCTGCTGGTATCCCTTAGGTTTTTTTTTTTTATTATTAATAGCAAGATGTTATCATTTGCTCACATTCTTCTGCTTATTAGAAAATTTGGACTGTAATTTTGGATGCTGAGTCGAAAGAACTAATTAAATGATAAATGTCACTTTTTCTCCCAACTTATACAACTAGAATTTTGAACAACACATTTTTCTATTATGCCAAACGAAGAGAGACAATATTGCTCTTTCAGTCTTTAGAGGACCAAAGGCGACTCATAAAAAACAATTAATTTGTAAATAAATGGGAAAATAAATGGGACTTTTTTTACTAGGATTTTTCATTTTTGCTTTTTTACAAGGTACATTTGAAAGACATTCATAATTCCCTAAGCACATCACAAATAGTAATTCACTATTTTGATAAAAATCCTGAATGGTTTTAAAGTTATCATTTTCTCCATTTACAAACAAAGTTCACAGAGGCAAATTTATGGTTTCTTACTCAAGGAAGATGATGGTAAAACCTGGTCTGTGTTCCAAATAATTTTTTTTTTTTTCATTTGTAAAGTTGTATTGCAGCTGCAGAGGTCAACATTGTAGTTCCCTTCTCTCCTCCCCCCACTCCCTACAACCAAAGAAAAGGAAAAAAATAAAAAGGAAAATATACCAACAAATCCAGCTACCGAGACTTTAACAAGTCAAACTATAAGCTAAATAATACCTCTCTAGCTCATCTTTACATCACTCATATAATCTCCTATCATTCTTCAAATTCTCCATCCCCTTGGAGGAACAGATAATATCCCAGGCATGAACAAAGTACATCAACTCACTGTTAACCGGCATTTTCAAGTAATGGAGTATCAACAACAATAGCTAATATTATTGAGCACTGACTGTGTGCGGGCACTGTTCTAAATGCTATAGACTTTTTAGTTCAGACACACCTAGGAAGTAGGGACTGTGCTTACTACCTTCATTCTACAAAAGGGGAAACTGCTGCAGGAAGGCATCATTTATTCCAGCTTGCCCTGTGGCAGCCTGGAGCTCTGACCAGGGCATCGGTTTGCTAAACTCCATACTTCCTCTCTTGTTAATCAGTATTCAGCCCAACAAAGAATTGTTCCATGCAATTCTTCAATAATTTTCAAAGCTACAATGTAGTAATCACATAGCAAGAGAACTGTAACTAATTTTTCCCTTTTCTTTTGTGATTTAGAAAACATATCAGTACTTCGAAAGATTTCAGGGTCAGTGTTGATAAAATGGAAATAATAAAACTTACCTCAAGACACTTTTCAGAGGATTGAAAAAACATAGATTAAATGCTTTGGCAGAGCCTGGCCAATAGCATGTGTTCAACAAATGATAGCTATTTATTATGACCTTAATTAGATATTTTCAAGAATATTTTGAAACCATGGAAATTACAATTTGAAGAACACATTCTTGATTCTTCCTTCTAATCATACTGCACAATACGTTTATATCTCCCTTAAAATAAGAGAGTTCTAAAAATTTGGTATAAATTGGAATTTTTATTAAAGTCATACTTTCCCACTAAAGGACATTTTCATTCAGGGATATTTTATTGCCTTCATGTTTAACTAAATTTTAGTTCGCAGTGGCTCTTAAAACTTCAACTCTCCAGTTCTATGGCCACCAGTTTCTGTTAAGGGATTTATAATTAACCAAATATGCAATTGTGCTAGAGATTCAAATATTTATAGAACCTTAAAGTAAATTCCTTTATAAAGCACAAAATTGTGCCAATTTTGTAATTTCACATTTTTGTCTTATCCTGTTTTATTTTATCTTACTTTATTTTATTTTATTTTATTTTATTTTATTCTTTAGAGACAAGGTCTCATTCTGTCGCCCAGGCTGGAGTGCAGTGGTGCAATTATAGCTTATTGAAACCTCCAACTTGTGGCCTCAAGCGATCCTCCCACCTCAGCCTCCCAAGTAGCTGGGTCTACAGGTATGTGCCACCATGCCTGGCTAATATTTTAATATATTTTGTAGAGATGAGGTCTCACAATGTTGCCCAGGCTGGTCTCGAACTCCTGGCTTTATGCAATCCTCCTGCCTCAGCCTCCCAAAGGGCTGGGATTACAGGTATGAGCCACTGCACCCCACCTTCAAATTTTTATTTCTTAATTTTTTCATAAAAGCAAAGAAGAAATGCTAAATAAGACTCTACCAAGCTCTCCTTCCCCTTGAGATGGGAGGCGAGTCCTTACGCCTGTTGGGATGGAGTCCAGATGGCTGAGGCAGAATGAAAGTACCGCAACAGAAACACATCCCTTTAAATTTCTTTCTTACCAAAAACTGTATCTTGTTTCCTGGAGACAAAACACCACGGAAATGAAGACTAGCTCTGAATCTGAGTCCCATTATCATCCTATTTCCTGGAAAAGGAAAACAGTAGCAGTGACATAGCAAAGCCCCACCCAAGCTGAGCAAGAGAGAACCCAGGCTACAAGTTCCTGATGTTGACTTTTCCCTGCAGGTCTCGGGGTGGGCAGGCTAGTCCATTCCATGTTAAGACTTTGAGAAACGGTTTTCTGCAGGAAATGGCAAGCCAAGCCTGCAGATACAGGGCGGACGCCTAATTAATGTTAAATAAATAAGATACTAAGCATAGTAAATTAGTAGCATTTGGGGTTTTTCTTTTAATTTTTAGATTATACACAGTAAAGCACACAAGTCTGAAGTATAGAGCTCAATGCATTTTTACACAATTCTCCCAGGGAACCACACCCAGATCAAGATATGGAACATTTTCCATACCCCAATATTACTTTTAAATTATTTTAAAATTTTGTCTAAAGAAAATTCTATGGCCTGAATGAGTCCTCTAAAATTTGTATGTTGAAATTTAATTGCCTATGTGATAGTATTAAGACATGGAGCCTTTAAAAGATAAATAAGTCATGGGGGCAGAACCCTCATAGATGGGATTAGGGCCTTTTAAAAGGGCTTGAGGGGGTGGGTGGATCCCCTTCCATCCCTCCCACCATGGGGGGGGGGACACTGTTCACCCCTTCAGCCGTGTAAAGATGCAGTAAGATTAAACGAGATTAAACGGAGATTAAACGAGTTGATGTTTGTAAAAGCTCACAAGGTGCTGGGCAAGCATGTAGTAGGTAAAAATTCAACAAATGGCAGGTGTCAATATTAACATTAATCATTTTAATATTCAGCTGACACACATCTTGGACCAAAACATCTTCCTTCATCTTGGCTGCTACATTTCCATGTGTTAATACCCTCAAGGGTAGAGAAACAATATTTTCATTCCTATAATTTTGATTTAGTTGTTGAAGGAAACTGTATTTCATTTGAACTACTTTATCAGTAGTTCAAATCCTATTTTAAAAGCAATTGTTAAGAATTCTAAGAGAGAATAAACTTATCCTGTCTTTGATCAAACAAGCTGTTATAATCAGAATGAGTGCTCTGCAACGATCAAGCTATTTATTTTTCAGAGCTTCCAATTTTTTGAAGCCTAAAATGGTTTAATTCTGTCCACCAAGCAATTAATATGTTCTACTAAACAAATCAGAGCTGGAGAACCAAATTAACACCTTTCAAGAGTGATATATCAGCGCAGGTTTCTACAGAATGCTTTATGACCCTTCCACCTAATTTAATGGATAAATTCTGAGCATCAGAATGTCCCAGCATGACTTGAATTCTTTCAGAAACTAAAAAAAATATACATTCGTATGAAGTGTACTTTCTCAGTAAAAAAACAAAACTCCTCTACTATGTATGAAATTCTTCTTTCAAACCCCTTACCTTTACGCCAAAGCTAGACTACAACTCTTTGCATTAACCCAGGCTGAATTTAGTTAGGAAGAGGATGTTCTGCGTAAATGGATAAGAGCTGAGGAAAATGCACACTCGACCTCTTTCCACCCTCACATGACCAATGAATCACATTTCAGGACTGTAGGCCACTCAGATGTGACTAACTCTCCCTGGCCCTCAGTTTGAGGCAACTGATCCACCTTTCTACACAACCCATTGAAGGGTGCACCACCACCCAAAACCTCAACCGCACCTCCACCATACCAAAGCATGTGGACTTACTGTTACTTTCTCCCACACCTCCACTCCCTATTCACCATGGATTTGAAGTTCTTTGGGGAGATGGGCAAGGAAAATTGGCTTTGTGCCCCAAAATTATCTCCAATATTCTCTTTAACCTGACTTTAGGAACTAAAGTAGAAATGAATGAGTTTACCCAGAAATGCCCTAGACCTGATTCATGAAACAGAAACTGGAAGTGATTATTAGATAGTACTGCTAGACAGTGGGAAAATCCTAAACTGTCTCATGGACAATGAAATCCTTCAAGGCTGCTTCTTTCTCTTAAAATACAGAGGTTCTAAGGGGGTACCTTTGCCTTCCCCGACACCTCCTCTGATGTATTCACTTGGTAAGGAGACTGGCTGGAGGCCAGTGCCTGTAATCCTAGCACTTTGGGAGGCCAAAGCAGGAGGATTGCTTGAGGTCGGGAGTTTGAGACCAGCCCTAAGGAACATAGTGAGACCCATCTCTACAAAAAAATTAAAAATTAGCCAGGGGATCACTTGAGCCCAGGAATTTGAGGTTGCAGTGAGCAATGATGATGCCACTGCACTCCAGATGAGGTAACAGAGTGAGATCCTATCTCCAAAAAATAAAAGAGAGAGAGAGACTAGACTAGCAAGGAGCTTCTGTATTTTTTCTATAATAGGACTTAGGGAATGCCTTTGTCTTAAATAGCAAGGGGAGAAATAAAAAAGAGAGAAAAAAGGAAATATTATTAATATTATTGTTGTTATTATGATTGTACCAGAACCAGGGCCTGGGCAACAGAAGTTCCCTGCCAGTTGTAGCTTCCCATCTTTGTGAGTCCTCCCATCCTGCCTATATATCAGATATATAATCAGCAAAGCAGGAGCCTCACTCTGACATAATCAGAATTCATTTACTTTAAATGCATTTCATTGAATTGGGCGTGAGGAAGCCCTGGAACAAAACAAATCGATATCTATAATAGACAGTATTACCTAGTAACATTATAGAATTAACATTGTCATGGAGAAAATAAGGTAAAGAGGTACAATGCTATTTCTCTCATTAAATAATTATGTAGACAAATGCTAAAAGGAAGAAAGAGGTGTTCTACTATGATCCACCATTGATGAACTCCTCCATGATACTTTATATTATCTTATTTAATTTTCACAAAAACCTAAATAAGAATATACTATCTCATCATCACAAATGAGAAAACTGAGGCTTAGAAAATTAGAGTAGATTGCCTATGATTGCTCAGTTAGTAAGGGGAGGAGTTGGAACCTAAATACAATGCATTTGCCTCAAAAGCCTGTCTCCCCAGCCTCTGGCTCATGGCAGCCCCAGCAGGTGTCAAGCCAAGTTACCAAATCTCAGACTAAACTATATTCCAGCAGACTATATTGATGCACACTTTGCCTATCCCTTTCTACAAAAGAAAGCAAGCTAAATACAAAACACGGCATGGAAATGGTTTCACCTAAAACTCAATATGTGCATAGTCAAAAACCAAGTGTAAAATTTTGAGCTACATCAGGCACCTATGAAAGAGGAGATAAAAACCTATGTTCCTTTTGCAAACAAAACAGAAATCACAGACATGAAGCAGAATAATACAAAACGTGAAGTTTTGTCTACCACTGGAATACTTGTACAACCAGTGCTCATATTAAATTTGAGACAGAAGTATGTGGGTAACAAGGACAGAAGATCTATGAGTCTGCCCTATGTTTGATCATGTTAAATGAGGTATTTGTATATACATATGTACATATGTTCATGTATGTATATGTATCTATATTCTTAAATTTTTTATAGGACTCATTTAGCCTGTAACTCCATAAACATATTTATAAATATATTAATAATTAAATTCTTCACCCTGCCACTACTAATAGGGCATTTGTCAGAATTTCTATTTCTTCAAATTAAACGGCTTCATTTATCCTCTCCTCCTTTTACCTCTTCACCACATATTTACTTTGGCTGCATGGACAGTTTGGCAACAACCGTAGAAGGAATGTGAATCTAATGGGCACAAGAGAAAACCACACAGTATTATACCAAACCTTCCTTAGGACAAACCCATGAAAAAGAAACTAAATGCATGTGAAGTAGGGAGAAGACTCCTAAAGAGCTAGCCCATCAGCCTTTCCAGACAAACCCTGTCTCAGAAGCAAAGTCGTCATAAGAACCATTCATTCAAGGCCCACCATGTGCTTGGCACTAGGCTAGGTTCTGAGGACACAGTGCCTGCCTAAACGAAGAGATCGGAGGCCGGTCAGGAGAGAGACATGGAAACCAGCAGTTACAGAACCATTTGATCAAGGCTACAATGGGTAGTATGCACAAGGCGCGGTGCCCATGGAAGTGTATGCACCCTTGAATAAAAGAACAGTCTTATTCTGGTGTATGAACATACGCCACATATAAATATTTGCTGACATAAAGTACCAATGACAAAAGGTCATGTCTAGACCTAACAAAAACTATTTTTAATTTCACTTACTCCATAGGATATACCTGAGCCATTTTTTCTAGTATTGCGTCCTAGTGAGCCTTTGCCCATCAGTCCTCACATCAGCTCCAACTTGCAGATCACTACCATCCTGTGCCCCATAATTTTTAATCTCATTTTCCACCTTTAGTTTCCAGACCAACATGGACTTTGTCATACACCTTCCAGTTTAGGTTGAAGGTCATCACCTGGCCATTTATATTGCTGTGTTCTCAATATAATAGAGACATATGGCTAATGTGTCCTTAATTGTGTTATTTTGTTGTGCTCTGTTGCTATCGCATCTCCTGAATTTTCTTCAGCCAATTACTGTCGAGTGCATTTAATTTCTTCTATTTCATTTTAGCCCATTGCCAATACTCTCCTCCCCATAGAGTCAATATTCTGCTGGAGGTATGCAAGGCTTTCATATTACACTAATACAAAGATTCACTCTATGATGCTCTCTTGAAAGTGAAGCTATTCTCTTCTGGAAGGACTACACAGCCATTGTAATAGCTGATTTCTTTTAGCGTTTCAGTGGATGACCACATTCTTTATTCAGTATGTCCGTGTTCCCACGTTACACTTAATTACATGATGATGTGGAGAGTGCCACTGTATTCTGAGAAAACAGGCTGAATTACTCTAGATGTCAACAACAAAGGTCAGAGCCCACAGACCACGCCATTTACTCACCTTCCGGTCAATAAAAAGCACACCTGCAATCTTAGTAGAAAGATACGAAGGTGTAAGTAAAACATGTAAAATCTCTATACTACTAGGAAAGAAAATGCTTTTCCCCTGAACACACTATATTTACTATAGTTTCAACAGTTTCCTCTTCCCCTCAGAAAATAGTGGAAGAATCATTTATAATATCCATGGTCTATAATGCTATTGAAATGCCTCACATTGAAATTGGAAAACACCATGATTATACTTAGAGTATAGGATATTTTCCTGATTTCTTACATTATAGTTTTGTGGGGGTTTTGTTTATTTGTTTATTTTTGAGACAGTGTCTCACTCTGTCACCTTGGCTAGAGTGCAGTGGCATTATCATAGCTCAAAGCAACCTCAAACTCCTGGGCTTAAGGGATCCTCCTGCCTCAGCCTCCCCAGTAGTTGGGACTACAGGCATGCACCCCAATGCCCAGATAATTTTTCTATTTTTAGTGGAAACAGGGTCTCACTCTTGCTCAGGCTGGTCTCAAACTCCTAAGCTCAAGTGATCCTCCCACCTCAGACTCCCAGAGTGCTAGGATTACAGGCGTGAGCCACCGTGCCTGGACAGTTTTGCTTTCTTTTGTTTAGTTTTTACCATAAAAACTGAGCAGGTTACTTCCTATCTTCAGGACACAATTTAACTTTCTTTTTATTTCTTTAATTTTTTTAACACCTTGTTGCCACAAGTTTAAAGAGTTGGTTTCAAGATAGAATTTGCAATTTGCAACTTTTAGGTTAGATTACATCTGTATTTTTAGTGCAAATCTGAAATGTACTAAGAAGTGAATTTTTTTTTTAAACTCGACATAACAACTTAGTCCAGATCATGATTTTTATAATTTTAGCTATTTAAAGAAAACATTACCAATTTAAGAAAAAAAGAAAACAGCATATTTCATTATGAAATTTGCAGTACGTCAATACCAAATTTCTCCATAAATATTTTTCAAAGGTGTGTAGGCACCAAATTTCTCCACAAAGATTTTAAAGAGGATATTAGAAGTGGACTTAGAATGCTGGGTGGCAGCTGGTCTGACGTGACAGACTTGAACAAATGTGCCAACAAAGCCCTTATGGTTTATTGGGTAATTAGGGGAAGTGGCTTTGGTGCCAGCCAATCAGATTCCTGGGCAGCTACTTCTAAACCCACTTACTCTTAAAGTAGATCATTAAAAATGCACTTTGGTGGAGAAGCTTTGCTCCTACTCCACATAAACAGTCTATTTGCAAAGTTAGTCATTTGGTCAAAATGCAGCACATCAGTGCTGGTACAGTGAACAACCACCTCTATATTACACAAACATCTTCCATTAAAGGCATTTCAGAGTGAAGCTTTCGAACATGAAAGGAACGAATGGGCCTGCCACGGGCATGCGCCCATCCATTCCCATCCATAAAACCACATATTGACACACAAAAGTGAGTTCATTTCATTTGTTTGCAGGGTTCTGAAAATTTCACTCCAGAGCTTATGTGTACAGTACAAACTGAAGCACATTTTTTAAATGCCAAATAGAGGACAAATTTTTTAACTTGAAAAGACAAATCTTAATTCCTGGAAGCTAGTTAAGTCCATCTCCTCCTACCAAACCACTAAAAAAGAGGTGATAACTAAAAAGCTTTCGGGAAAATTGCTTAAGAAGATTAGGATTTTTTTTGTTAAAAACATGGCGGTGAATATTCTTAAATATACGGTTGTCTATCATGCAAAACCTCACAAGCCAGTTTGGTTCCAAATGTTGTCTTGGAGAAAAGGGGATTAGAACATGTTAAGAAAACCATGAAGACTGTAGCCTAAGTCTGGGAAACTTTTAAACTTTTACTATGGGATTGACCTAGATTTTGTCTTTATTTTCTAATATGACATTCACTTTCATTCCCAGAAGACTATAGATATCTAATCCTGGAAGTTGAGCTTCTCAACCAAAAATGTTAGTCCCCAGAGGAAGTACAGGCACCAAGGACCAGTAAGCTCTGCCAATAAATTCTGATTCAACCAGGAGCAAGGTTCAAAATATTTACTAATTACCTGGCATTGGCAATGACCAATTAGAATGGACTACTAGATGCCACTGCACTAGAGCAGTGTTGGAGAAGCCCCTCTGTAGGGAGTTCCAAGGGAGGGACTAAATAAACTAAGGCAGCAAGGGGTACCCAGGGTCTTGAGAAAGGGGCCGTTTACTGATCAGTTCAGATATATTAAAATATTTTAGCAACTAGTTCAAACATATCTGTGCATACTGGCTGCACATCAGCTTTGCTTCTTACCTATATGAAAACATCTACAGCATGGGGGCTAGACTCAGAGAAGAAGCATTTAAAAAGAGACTGGTGACTTGCATTGAAGTGTAGATGCTGATCAAATGCACCTGAGGTCCCCTGAAAACACAGTGAGGAGGGTGGGAGGGCAAAGAAGGAAGAGAAAAGTTCAGGAATAGCCATAACCTATCACAGCAATAAAAGGAGTTAGCACTGCAGACTGGAAGGAAAGGGAAGCAATAGCAACTAGCAGGAAACTCTTAGTCAAGAAGGGGCTCCAGGAGGTAAAAAGTGGCCTTTTCTCGGGCTGACAAGAATAACAAGTGTGCAGTCCACTGGGAGCAATGAGGTAGGCACTGGTTTCCATCAGCATCCTAAATCCAATTTGAAACCATCATTCCATCTTCAAAGTAATAGATGAAAAAGTTTACACTGAAGATAAAGCACCTCAAGTTGAATCACATCATCACCCTGGGGCTGATGAGGCACTGCGTGGGTTTTCTATTACATTTCCACAGACTGAACATCTGTCTTAGAGGGAGCTTATTCAGCCTCGGCCAGAAGCTTTCACACGCAGGCAGACTCATCACCACCCAAGAGCAGTGAACGGAAAGATACTGCGAGGAGACAAGGCAGACGGTTGGGAAAGAGTTTTAACTCATGAAAGCATACCCTGAACAAGAAAAACACCGCAATGAAGCAGCAGGAGAAAGTACCCAGCAACCAGGTTCTTTTAAAAGATGAGCCCTCACACCACAGCTGTGAGGAAAGTGACCTTCCACTCTCTGAAGCAGAGCCAGGTACCAACAGGTGACTGACATTAAAAGCACCAAACGCTCTATCACTGAGGCCAAAGAAAATTCATGTACTTCTATTTTCACACAATAGGCATCCATAAATGTTGACCAAAATAGTAAGAGGATGAATAGATTCAGGACGATTCATTGTGTTATTCTGAAGGTAGAGAGTTATGACTTAAAATCCCTTCCCTGAAAAAGGTGATGAGGGTGAGATCTGGAGATGATGGAGCAGGCAGAGATTAAATGTCAGCCCTGGCCAATCTTCCTTCAAGAACCCTTAGGTAGAATAGGATCCCAGAAACCAATGGACTGAACTTGGGACATCATGGCAGCATGCCCTCATATGTATCGGTCTATTCCATTTTGATGTGTCAGCCTTTCCTTTGGGCTCTTCTGCAAGGAAGCAACAACTGGAAATCAGTACTGTCTCCAAAATAGTTTCCCCTCAACCTCACCACAAATAGGCAAATCAAATCCTATATCTTAGTTCGCCCCCATGGAGTTCTAAGGAAGACCTATGAATCAAAGAAATAACAATTTGGAGCCAGCATAATTTAAACCTGTGCCCTCTTTCTTTATGGAAAATTGATACACAAGCTTCCAGATATTAAGTTCTGAAGTGTTTTTGCAGATAGCGTGGATATAGATGGAAATGTGTTGGGTTCTCTTGCCTGCCCTTAAAGCTCTGCTTCCAGCCACTTGATCACAATGGGTCTCCTTAAGACGCTGATAAATGTCTCTCAAAGCAGTGGCATGGTGCATTTCACAGAAAGCCTCTCCCTGGAAGGCAGAGCTCCTTGGAATGGTACCACGTTGGCCAGAAACGCTCATTTCCTGCAGTGCAGCATCCATCCAAGATATACTCTCTCCAGGACCAATATTGCCAAGAATAATACAGACAAACATGTTGGCATTCACAAACTTTGAAGGTAGCCCAGAAACCAAGATGCTCAGCCCACTTGCAGCAGAGAAAGACATGTGCCCCCACTTCTTTGTCTGGATTACCCACCACATACCTGAGAGGTTTAGCTAGCCTACTATTAACAAACAACGGCTAGCACAAAGAATGATACATTCTTTGAAAAAAGCAGTTTATGCTCAAGAATTGGAGTCTTGTGCAAAATCTGATTCTACTTAAATCAGTACTTTCCAATGATGCTGCTCTAGATCCCCCCAGTGTCTCTATTCTACTTTGTAACTGGAGTTAGACACTAAAGGAAACAATCCCCAATAAGTCAACTAAAACTAATGAATTTCCTTCAGTCTAGATCCAATAGAATTCACATATTTAATAGAGCTGACTTGAAGTTGTTCTCACCAACCTTTCAAATGCCTTTGGGCCAGAGAGAGAGGAGGTACGACCAGAGTTAACTATCATGGTCCCTTTCCTAAAGCTCCATCCCTCAGCCTTTTCAACAAGGGAAGAACAGTGTGCAGAAGCTACAGGAGAGTTAAATATTGACAAGCACAGTTATAAATACGCCTTTCAATTTAACAGCAGAAAATCCTAGTCAGAACTTTCTAAACCCTTTCCACACTTTTCAGTAACTACGAATCCCCCAATATCCTAATGATCTCTTTAGTGCCCACAACCTCTTCTGGCTGGAACAACTCCTTATTGTAAAAAAAGGGACTACTCTCTTAAAAGGAGAATTTTGTTTTGAAACAATTTTATCTTTTAATCTATAAATATTCCCTAAATTCTAAATGTTTTGGTACATTGGACTAGTAATTAGCTTATGAACCTTTTAGTGACTAATTCAATTTCATAAATGATAAACATATATTCTGGAAACAGTTTGCTTCCCTGGACTAATCTAGACAACTATATTCCCTACGTTTCATAAGTAAAATTTATAGATATTTTATAGCAAGATTTGAGTTGAAGAAGAAGATTGGCAAACACCCTGGAAAAAAAATAATAATGTTAGATATTGGAATCCCTAGGCCATCAAGAAAGGCAGAGGGAAATTAAGAAAGATGGGCAAGAAGAAAATATCTAAATGCCTTTTAAATGAGATTTGAAAAAGAGATGGAGAAGCAATGAGGTGTAAAGCTAAGACAAAGGCAAACTTTCAGATTTCTGGATAAACAAGCAGACATCATTCACATGCAGTGAGCTAGTAACACAGAGAGGCCACCAGACCTCGGAAGGAGCAATGCTTCCACCTCGCACGTTCATTATGGGAGGAAGTCTAGTCCTTGTCTGGCATGCAGCTAGTTAGATTTCTAGTTTTCCATCTCACTGCTCTAAAGAATCATTTATGTTGGCTCAAGCCACCAGAGACTAATGGATATTCCCTACTCCATAAACCAGCGGCCACACTCCCGTGTTTCTATGCAGAGGCTGGGGACCTGTAGGTAAGGTTTCTATGAAACTAAAACTGTCATTCACCATCAACACTGATGGTGATACGCTCCCATGTGTAAACCAAGTAGACTTATGTATTTCTAAAGTGCTGGTCACCTTAATACTTAGGCAAATATTTATCTGATCTGGTAGTGAGCTTATTACAAAGCTGCACCAAGAATGAGAAAGAAACTCCAAGCTGAAGTGGGATGAATCCCTGTGGGACAATAAATTTAAGAAAATCTGCTTTGACCCTTAGGTCTGCCAGGGTTCATAAGGCAGAGAAGTATAACTGGCTTCCCAGGATCCAGATCTGATTTGATAGTTGAAGAGATTGTTGGTGCGCCCTTCTTCCCACCAGAAATGCCAGCTTTCAATCTTCTTACTATTCATCAGTACCTCCATCGAGGAAATTTTTTATTACTACTGAGACTTTATCTTATAAAAATGTAAAGTAGCACCAAACGAATAGGAAGGGGGAAAAAAGCAAAACAATTAGTTTATTTTTCTCATGTTCAAAAAAGTCTAAAAGAATATTGAAATTATAGACAACCTTTCTTTTGATGGACTAAAAAGTTTAATCACTGATTAAAGCTGAGATATAGTCAACCTGAGATACCAGTCACTCAATGACACCACCTCCTACCTAATATGCCAGTCACAGTTAAAGAAAAAGAAAAGAAAAAGAAGAAAAACAAATCCTACTATTTTGAATTAAATCTCATGCCCTATAAAATTAGCACCAGAATAAAAGGAATTGTTGGTAATTCTAGCTTCATCTTAGTAACGTTCAGATTTCTATCCCTGTAGCTTTTTGGTTTATATGTTTGCTTGTGTTTTCTTGTGTGTATGTTTGGTTGTCTAATGAGTTTAGAAAATTCAAGGACGATGCTGGCTGGAAATTTTGCTCTGTAGCCTAGAACCTAGAGTTTGACCTAACTAAATTTATTTGGCAAAGCTAAAACTTCAGTTGCTGTGACATGCTTACATACTCAGACTACTCTTGTGGCAATTTTCAATTCAAGAATAGAAAGTTAATCTCAAGTGAAAGCATTTAACTCGTCAACCGTGGAACAAACCTGGGTGCTGCTATAAAATGATACAAATCTAGCCTATTCCTGTGCCTGAATCAGCACGAGGGGAGTTGGATCTGCCTTAGCAAAGATCTTCTGAAATTCATGGAGAGTCATTACCCAGCACTGCGGAGAAATCACCATTGTTTTTGGTGGTGGATGGAAATGCCAGATGGCACTTGACTTTTCTCTTTTTAATAAAATGCTTTGTGAACAAGCATGGTCATCATTTTTAAAAAGACCTAATGCCTCCATTTATTGTTTTTCTTCCTTAAGATAATAAATGACAACTTCACTTTTTATCCCCTCTCTAGTTCTTAAAGAAAGCTGCAAGATGGAAACCATGAGAATAAAAGCTCCATGGTAGCTGTGAAAAACATCAGTCTACCAGTCACTGGAAGGAACAGAATGGGTTTGGAGCTTTCTCAAAAATCCTATTCGCAGAGAATTGTCACCATTTTGCCATCTGAGACCTCATCAGGAAGCTCCACTCTCAGAGCTTGTCTTTATTCGACAGTGACTTAGGGGTCACTCTGTGCAAACAGCCCTTTCAAGAAGGCATTTGTCAAAACCAATCAATGGCAATTGTTTAATATTCTTGCTGCCTGGGGCAGCATTACCACTGGGGCTGACAAAAGGCTGACCAAAAACTTAAGAGGAAAAACCGGGGAATGAGATGTCCACATAGGCTTTGAAAAGCTCTGAAATGTTTCTGGGAATCAAGAAAGCCATGTGTATGAGCAGGGCTGTGTGCAAAATCAGGAACTGTGCACATGCCCAGGAAAGACCTAAGAAGCCATAATCTCTCACCGCTGCATGACCTTGAGGCTGTGCTCAAGCAGAAAGTGAAGGCAAAGGCAGACCTGTGCATAGCCTGCTGTAGCACTGAAGGAGTGCCCCAACATACAGAGTCCCTTGGCCAAGGCTGAGAGCCTTATTGGCCCAAGGCATTTAAGGAAATCTCCATCCAGTCACTAAGCCAACCAAGCAGAGAATTCAGTGGCTACATACAACTTCACAGACTTTACAGAATTAGTCCAGGAGTGTCACTTAATAAACAAACAGTAATGATAAAAACTCAAGGGTGAGGGAGAGGAGTGGAATGTGATTTCCAGAGTTGCCACATTATATTATTTAAATTTCCAGATTTTGACCAAATAAACTGTAAGATAAGCAAAGAATGGGGAAAGAATGACTTATACATAGAAAAAAACTTCAGTAATAGAAACTGTCCCTAAGGAAGCCCAGATGTTGGACTTAATAGATAAAGACTTTCAAATAGAGAGGTCTTCCTGGATTATCTGGGTGGGCCCAGTGTAGTCACAAGAGTTCTTAAAAGTGGATGGCAGAGTGATGTGATGTGAGAAGGACTCGACCCTGTTATTGGCTTTGAAGGTGGAGGAAAAGAGGCCAAAAGTCAAGGAATGCTGGCAGCCTCTAAAAGCTGGAAAAGACGAGGAAACACATTCTCCCATAAATCCTGTCAGGCTACCGACATCTGATTGTAGCCCAGGGAGACCTGTTTCAGACTTGTAACCTTCAGAAGGGCAGATGACAAATTTGTATTGTTCTATACCGCTAAGTTTGTGGTAACCTGTTACAGCAGCAATAGAAAACCAATTACAAATAAGCCAGGCACAGAAAGGCAAATACCACATGTTCTCCCTCATATGTGAGAGCTAAAAAAGTTGATCTCATAAAGGTAGAGAGTAGAATGGGAAGGTAGAGAGAGGCTGGGAAGGTTATGGACGAGGGGAGCAGGAAGAGAAGGTGGATAATGGGTACAAGCAAATAGTTAAATAGGAAGAATAAGTTCTAGTGTTCAGTAGCACAGTAGGGTGACTAAAAGTAGCAACAACATATTGTATATTTCAAAATAGCTAGAAGAGAAGATTTGAAATGTTCCCAACACAAAGAAATGACAAATGTTCAAGATGATGAGTATCCTAACTACCGTGATTTGATCATTGCACATGGTATGCATGTATCAAAATATCACGTGGACCCCATAAATATGTATAATTGTTATGTATCTATAAAAAAAATTTAAGTAAAAAAACTGGTAAAATTAATTTTAATAATATATTGCATTTTACCCAACAAATATAAAATATTATCATTAAATAAGTAATCAATATAAAAATGATTAAAGAGAAATCTTACATTCCAATAAAAAAAACAAGTTGCAGATTTTGGTAATGAGAATGGGGTGCTGATGTAACAAGTACCTGAAAATGTGGAAGTGACGTTTGAGTTGGGCAGTGAGCAGAAGCTGGAAAAATTTTGAGGAGCCTGATAGAAAAATCGTAGATTGCCTTGAACAGACTGTTAGTAGAAATATGAATATTAATGACTCTACTAGAAGCCTCAGAAGGAACTAAAGAAGCATAGTAGACAAAACACATATCACCTTAGAAAGTACCTAAATTATCATGAACAGAGGGCTGGTAGATTGAGGGGAAAAACTGTTCAGCAAAAAGGAACCAGAACTTGGTGGTTTGGGGAATTCTCAGCCTTTCCGTATTGCAAAAGATGCTAAAATTTAAGATAGTCACTGTCAGGAGAGAAAAACCTGAGTACAAGGATGCACAATTTTGTGCTAACACCTCAGAACAAACAAAAGGTCAGAATATTTAGTCATATGGCACAGAAAATGCTCTTTGAAGAAATTAAATTCATGACTAATAAATCCCTTCTGCCATCTCAGGAGAAGCCAATAATGGGATTATCTAAGAAAGATTTTGGAGGACCCTCTTATGTAATGGAGTGAATCCTCAGTGCGTAAGGTACATGTTGCAGACATACAAGGTCCTTGAGAAAAATTAACAAACTCATATTACATTCTATATTATATGTTTTTAATATTTTTTGTATTTATTCCCATTTTCTCTATGTATGGTGGCTTTTAGGACACCCTGTAGAGTACGAAATGGAAGAAGGCTGTCAGACACTGGAGATTCTATAGGAAACAGGAAACAGGATGATGAAACTACTCAGGGGCAGAGATGTGCTACCTTTCCTGAAAAAGAAACGATAGCTCAGATGGCAGAGCTGAGAGCCCAGAGTGGAACCAAGAGCTATGGAGAAGTGTTCCCAGGCCTTGAAACATAATGACGTTTACTGGCTGAATTTTTAAATTGCTTGGGTTTAGTGGCTCCTTTTTTCATTCCATTTCTTCCTTTTTGAACAGGAATATCTAAAATTACTATCCCATGCCTGTCTACCATTATATTTTATGTGCAGATAATTTGTTTTCTAGTCTCACAGGTCCACAGATGGAGATGAATTTTGTCCCAGAATGGATTATCACCAGAGCCTCACCCATACCTAATTTAGATTATTTAAATATCAAATTGAGGACTTTTGAACTAAGATTTAGATGAGGCTGGGTGTAGTGGTTCATACCTATAATCCCAGCACTTTGGGTGGTGGAGGTGGGAGGATTGTTTGAGGCCAGGAGTTCGAGACCAGCCTGAGCAAGAGCAAGACCCCATCTCCACAAAAAAAAAAAAAATAGAAAAATTAGCTAGTGTGATGGTTCATGCCTGAAGTCTCAGCTGCTCAGGAGGCTAAGGCAGGTGAATCATTTGAACCCAGGAGTTTGAGGCTACAGTGAGCCATGATCGTGCCACTGTACTCCAACCTGGGTGACAGAATGAAACTCTGTAAACAAACAAACAAAAAAGTTAGTATGTCCAAAATAAGATCCTGAGATTCCCTCCAAAACAACTCCTCCTTGGTCTTCTGCACCTCACTGAAAGCAAGTCTATTCTTCTAGTCACTCAAGCCAAAAAAAAATTACCTCCTCTTTTTTTTTTAACCTCCTACATCTGATCCTACCATCTGCAAATCCTGTCAGCATTACCTCCAAAATAAAATACATTAAGAATTTGGGGCCGGGCGCGGTGGCTCACACCTGTAATCCTAGCACTCTGGGAGGCCGAGGTGGATGGATCGCTCGAGGTCAGGAGTTCAAGACCAGCCTGAGCAAGAGTGAGACCCCGTCTCTACTAAAAATAGAAAGAAATTATATGGACAACTAAAATATATATATACAAAAAATTAGCTGGGCATGGTGGCGCATGCCTGTAGTCCCAGCTACTCGGGAGGCTGAGGCAGTAGGATCGCTTAAGCCCAGGAGTTTGAGGTTGCTGTGAGCTAGGCTGACGCCACAGCAATCACTCTAGCCCGGGCAACAGAGTGAGACTCTGTCTCAAAAAAAAAAAAAAAAAAAAGAATTTGGCCAAGTGCGGTGGCTCACACCTATAATCCTAGCACTTTGGAAGGCCGAGCCCAGTAGTTTGAGTCCAAGAGTTTGAGGTTGCAGTGAGCTATAATGACGCTACTGCGCTCCAGCCTGGGCGACAGAGTGAGACCTGGTCAAAAAAAAAAAAAGAACTTTAAATATTTCTCATTATCCCCACTGTCCCCACTCTGATCCAAAGATCATCTCTCTTCTAGATTAATTCAATACCTCCTACCTAGTCTCTCTGCTTCAGCCTCTTCCAGATCAGTCTATTTTGAACCCAGACAGATCATGTTATTTCTGTGCTTGAAACCTGCAAAGTGACCCATCTGACTCAACCTCTTTTTTTTTTTTTTTCATCTTATTGTTATGGGGGATACAGAATTGCAGGTTACATACGTTGCCCATGAGCCGCCTTTCCCCCCAAGTCAGAGCTCCAGGCGTGTCTGTTCCCCAGATAGTGCGCGTTGCACCCATCATGTAGGTATATATCCCTTCCTTCCCCACCCCCCCTTCCCGAGTCAGCACCTTCAAGCGTGACCATTCCCCAGATGGTGCGCAATGCACTCATGGTGTAGGCATACACCCATCCCCTCTCCTACCCCCCACCTCAGTCTGATATCTGATTGGTGTCGTTCCCAGATGTGTATTTAAGTGATGATCAGGGAAACCAATTTTCTGGTGAGTACATGTGATGCTTGTTTTTCCATTCTTGGGATACTTCACTTAATATAATGGGTGAACTCTCTCCAGGAGAACCATAGAGATGTTGTATCTTCATTATTTCTTATAGCTGAGTAATATTCCATGGTATACATATACTACAGCTTACTAATCCAATCAAGTATTGATGGGCATTTGGGTTGTTTCCACATCTTTGCTATTGTGAATTGTGCTGCTATAAACATTCGGGTACATGTGTCTTTGTTACAGAATGACCTTTTTTCCTTTGGGTATATGCCCAATAATGGGATTGCTGGATCGAATGGCAGGTCTACTTGAATCTGTTTAAGATACCTCCATAATGCTTTCCACAGGGGTTGCACTAGTTTGCAGTCCCACCAGCAGTGTATGAGTGTTCTTGTCTCTCCACACCCACGCCAACATGTGTTGTTTTGGGTTTTTTTGATAAAGGCCATTCTCACTGGGGTTAAGGGATATCTCATTGCGGTTTTGATTTGCATTTTTCTGATGATTAGAGATGTTGAGCATTTTTTCATATGTTTGTTAGCCATTCTTATATCTTCTTTCGAGAAGTTTCTATTCATGTCATTTTCCCACTTTTTGATAGGGTTGTTTGGTTTTTTCTTACTGATTTTCCTGAGTTCTAAATAGATTCTTGTTATCAGTCCTTTATCTGATGTGTAGTATGCAAATATTTTTTCCCATTCTGTAGGTGGTCTGTTTATTCTTGTGACTGTTTCTTTGGCTGTGCAGAAGCTTTTTAATTTAATCATGTCCCATTCATTAATTTTTGTTGCTGCTGTGATTGCCTTGGGGGTCTTCTTCATAAATTCTTTACCTAGGCCAATGTCTGTAAGAGTCTTTCCTACATTTTCTTCTAGAATTCTGATTGTATCACGCCTAAGGTTTAAGTCTGTTATCCACCGTGATTTGATTTTTGTGAGAGATGAAAGCTGTGACTTAAAGGCCCCTCCGCGGTGTGGCCGTCCATTATCTCACATGCCTGTCTCTGCCATTCTCACCTTCTCCTCCCTGCTGCCACACTGGCCTTCGAGCTCCTTGAACTCAGCACGTTTCCACATCCGACCTCTCTGCCCACCAGACCCTCCGCCCATGATGCTCTGCCCCGAGATAGCGCCCTCACTTTGCTCAGATCTTTATTCAAAATTCACCTTCTCAATCAGGCGTCCCCTGACCACTTTATCATATTTCAATATTCCCCAGCAATTTATATATTTTCCCCTCACTTAGTTTTCTCCAGTTATCACTATAACTATATTTTACTCACGTATTTTACTTATCTTCTGTCTCCCTCACTAGAATGTAAGCCTCATGGGGCAGAGATTTTGTCTGTTTTGTTCACAGTGTACCCCAATGCATAGATGACAGGCTATGCGCAAGTCACATGGTGCTCAATAAATGAATTATTGAATGATTCATAAAAGAAGGGATATAGATGATATTATGAAAACAACGAAGAGAGAAAATGGAGTTATCCTAAGGAAGAAAATGATCGTTTATTCTTGGATGCAATCATAATTTGTTTCTCACATTGTGATGAATGGTACAGCAACCTAATTCTTACTCCTCCCTCAAACTCCAACTTATGTTTCACTTTTTTCATGAATTCTTCTCCTATAGACATAGTACTCAGAGATTCTCCCTGGCCCAAGACCTAAACCCTTACAGTCAACGTCAATCAGTTACCACTTAAAGACCTTGTATGGTGCATTAGCTGTATGTATGTACGCGGGTGCAAACTATTTCTCCAACACGATTGTCATCTCTTCAAGAATATGACCTTCATTGTATACTTATCTATATACCTGCTTCCCTCTACTAAGACTCATGTACTTCTGTTCATGTGTTTTGTCTGTTTTTATTGGATATTGGGAAGACCAGATCAAGACATTTTAAAAAGTCAAGATTTACCAGTACTCAGAGCCCTGGGCACTCCTGGAAGTCTCCCAGGAGGAACATCTCTGAATAACAAGGGAAGGTGACAATGGCAAGATTAGGAATGCTGTTTTTTCTCTTATCTTGCAATTATTATCTATTTTTTTATTTTGGTAACATAACAGATAAAATTTACCATTTTAACTATTTTTAAGGTTATGGTTCAATGGTATTAAGTATTATACATTCACATGGTCACGAACAATCACCATCTCTTTCTTACATAAGCCTTCTTAAACATCTGTTTCAGCAGCCAGTAAAAGGTTTTCATGCTCTTCCTCACCTGGCCCCATTATATCAATAATAACTCCAAATTCCTGGGAGTCAAAGCTGCCCTTAGTTTTTGTTTGTGTTTTCTAAAGCTACCCCAGGACCATAGGGGCCCATAATTACTGAAAAAGGATCCTAGCATTGTAAATACTACTGAAAACTAGGTAGGAATAGGCAAATATAGAAAACTATCAAAAAGTACTCAAGTAATAGCAAATTTGGCAAATAACTTTCAAAACTGTTCCAAATAAAGCTAAAGGCAACTTCAAGTAATTTTACATTACCAAGAAAGTTTCGATGTAACAAAGTTTGTTTGCATTACCCAGTGGTTACTTTATTACTCTAGTAATTACAAATACTTCACAACAAGTAATTTTGTACAGCAGATGTTTCCCTAACATCTTTGTTCGTTTAGCAGTTGTCATCTGTAAGAACTTACCTCATTATGTATGTTCCCAGCAATTGCATGCCGGGTAAACCTAGTGAGGTCACTGAGCTATTGTAGCCAAACTCTTTACATCTCCATTGGTCTGCTGGGGAGAAACATTCCTCTTTTATCATTCTCCTATTCCTCTCCCTGTAAATCATCCTGATAGTTTTAAAAAAAATCATAAGTCATCTATTATATACATACACATAAGTTCAGAAAAAGATATTGGAAGAAGATGTTGTCTGCATGGTACAAATGTGCAGGTCAGGGCAGTCCTCCTCAGGAGGTCACATGATGGAGCATTTCAAAGCAAAGGCGTGGAGTCACACAGGTTTAAGCTCCCATTCCGATCCTCCAGGCCTGAGCGGCACAACTCAGGAAAGACACCAAATCTCTGAACTTCAGCTCCAGCCACTGCAAAATGGGGTGTAAATGCAGTATTTACTTCACATGATGTTCGTAAAGGTTAAATGCAATAAATGCATTTGTGGCACTAAGTTCTGTGCGCACAGTAAAATGTTTGATAAGAATTACTTAAGTACATTATTAATACTTATTAGTATTACTTTTACATAACAGGAAGAAAAATGACAGCAACAACACAAAACTCAGTCATCAGTCTTGAAGTGGAGATAATAAATTATAAACTGTACCCCTTCACTAACAGACTGTGTCTAGGAAAAAACTCTGCCTAAGAATTCGGTCATCAAAATTTGATTTTCCTTCTCCAAAAGTCAAAGCTTTTACCAATTCTTTGTCACATATACTGAGGACCATGGTAACAGGATAAACCAATGATAGACTCAAAAGTTATGAAAGGTGAGGCGCAAAGTTCATCTAGATGAGGAGATTGAAATGAGTCCAGATTATTTGGTTAAAGATCAGAAACTATTTTGGGGAGTTGGCTCTGGGTAACTCCAAGTTTGCAGGGGAGGGGCCCTGGAAAGTTGGAAAAGAGAGGTGATAAGCTTTTCAGCTATTGAAGAAGGACCAGCAATACTTAAACAGTTTAGGGCCCTTAAGCAGACCGTAGCCAGTAATCTGTACCCTGTGATGGAAAGTGATTAGTAAATTATTTTTGGAAAAATTGTGTCTAATGTTCACTTTGAAGTTGTTCCTTGCTCTGAACTGTAATCACTCTATTATCCCTAAAACCTTCCTAAAATCTGTTAGATACAGTAGTACCTTATCAGTGGTGCTTTTGGCAATGGAGAAGCAGGGGTTGGATCCCATCTGGGGCCATGTAGCTATGGAAAGGGCATGAACCAAAGGACCAGAGAGACAGGTATGGTGGCTCAGGCCTGTAATCCCTGTCAGACTGAACGTATGCAACCCTCACACCACCAGCCACCATTCATTCATAGGTGGGCTCCCTCCCTTCCTGATGCTACCTGTCCCTTAGGACTCCTTGGATTTTTAGGGCTCTCCAAAACCCCGTGTTGATGATTTGTGACTTTGGCGTACCTTAAGAGTCTGGGTAGTGTCAGCAGCCTTTTCCCTCCACCCCTCCCCACTGCCTTGCATGGGGACTTCCTACTGCAGCCACCATCCCTGCCACCACACCTGCTCGTGCCCGAGAAACCCAAGCCTCTGGGAGTTAGATGAGACTTGGGCAATAACACCCACGGCTAGGTTCCCATGATAATCAAATGAGATCATGTCTGTCAAAGTTTTGTATTAACAATGAGGCTTTAGGGCTGGGCTCAGTGGCTCACACTTGTAATCCCAGCACTTTGGGAGGCTAAGGCAGGAGGATGGCTTAAGCCCAGGAGTTCCAGACAAGCCTGGGCAACATGGAGAGACCTCTTCTCCAAAAAAAATGAAAACAAAATTAGCTAGTTGTGGTGGCGCATGCCTGTAGTCCTAGCTATTTAGGAGGCTGAGGTGGGAGGATGGCTTGAGCCCAGGAGTTCCAGGCTGCAGTAAGCTACAATCATGCCACTGCACTCCAGCCTGGGTGACAGAGAGAGACCCCCATCTCTAAAAAATAATGATAATAAGATTCTAGAACATTATTATTTATTAGTAGTCACAGAAAGATGCCTAAATATCTCATGATGTTACATTAAGTCCCTCCAGCGTGGATATAAATACATATGTGCTAATAGATGTCATGTTTTCAGTTGCTGTTTCTCTTGCAATGACATTCTCAACAGGAATCTCCTTAACTAAGATTTTAGCACCTTAGCCCAGGACGTAAGTTCTACTAGATGGTTCCAGGTGCCAAGTCATTTGGTAGCTGTAACTGAGCAACCCAGCCACAGCTGAGGTTTATGTCAAGTTGATGTACTGTGATATTCTAAATAAGAATCCTGCCAATCATTAAAAATTAAACCATTATTTTAAAAGTGATGAGAAGTTTAGCATTTATTCATTACTGGAAAAAGAAACAGCCAACAGCAATTGTAAGGGGAAATTGCGAGCACTTTCTGTGAAGTCTCTCCTCACGGACTCCAGTTAGCTGGTTTTATTAGGGCTCTTTCCTGCCCAAACACCATCCTGTCTGTCAGCTACAGTCAAAGGCTGGCTCAGTCACAAAAGCTCCCTGTCATTTCTGGACAGGATTCGGGCAGCTTCCAGAACATCAATTCTGTCACTAACACTTATTTCTTTTGAACCTACATAAGATTATGTTAACTTAACCAGGCTAGAGTCCTTCTTTTTCTGTTAAGATCAACCTTTAGGCCAGACCTGTCCTCACTCGGAGTTTTTCTGCAGGGTCCACTTCAAGGGCTCTCAGCTGCCTTAGTCAGTGACTCAGTTCACGGTGACCATACTCAAGAACACACAAAAAATGTTTCCCTCAGTTAACACTCCATTAACTTTGGAGGTGAATTACTCTAGAGGTGTGCTTCTGCTAAATTATAACTGGCACATTCAGGTCAATTTCCCCTCCTCTATCCATCCTGACGTATTTCTCTCTCAGGCAGTAAGAACTGCCACGTCTTTCAGAACACCCGCGTTGCAGAGAATACCTCAGCCAGGTGACTTCCCGGGCTGCCAGGTGGGGGAGCATGCCCAGCTAGCTCCCTTGAAGACCCCCCCATGCCTTGCTCTGCTTTCGTGGCATCGTAAGAACTCATACAACACTGAAGGTGAATCATGGTAATTTTCCACACACACGATACTCCGGGACCTTTCATGGGCTTATATAGAAATGGTGTGATATGTGTCGGTGTTTGCTAGTAATAATTAAGCGCAGTTAACCAGCCCATGTAGGGTACTATGTAAAATTGATTGCACTTGGAAACCAACTGGAAATGGAGATGAGAGAGGTTTTATGTAAGGCTGAGTGGAGTGGGGAGGTGGGTGGTGAAGCCTTTATATGAAAAAGGAATTTCAAGGGGATTACAGGCCAGGAAAGGGATTGGAGGGTGGAGCAGCACAGAATGAAACTGATTTTAGAAATGTTGTGTTTGAGGTGTTTGACATAGCTCTGAAATGAGAAGTGAGAACTGAAACTTAAAAGAAAGGTAGAGGCTGGAGAAATTGATTTAAGAATGATCATAATAGGTGGGTGCTGAAGCCATGGAGTAGTTGAGATTTGTAGAAAAAAGAACAGAGAAAAAAAAGAAAAAGTTAAACTGTAAGACACATTGCCATGCTTCTTTCATCTGTCCCCTTTTGGGCACAGTCTACTTATGGAAGGACGAGTAATCGTTGTGACGGTAGCTTAGGATGGATGGGGAGGCATAGAGTGGTACAAGAAGGGGGCTGAAAGGGAGACATTTCAGTTAAGGAAGTCCTTATTTTCTCAACTTTCTCATTAAAAGGGAAGCTATTATTTTAAAACCAACCAAAAATTTAGTAGTAAATTCCTTCCTAGAATAAGAAATCGTCAGCACAGCAATTGTAGAGGGAAATTGCAAGCACTTTATGCTAAGTCTACTCTCGTACCCAGTGAAGTGCCCAAGTCCTGCTAAAAACTGTCTGTATCATCCATGCCCCTATAAACTTACCTTATTCATACTGGACAAGGAAGCCTAGTAATCTACTAGACAGATCCAGAAAATAGCCAGGCACAGTGGCTCACTCCTGTAATCCCAGCACTTTGGGAGGCCAAGGTGGGAGGATCACTTAAGGCCAGGAGTTCAAGACCAGAAAATACAAATCTAATCTCAGTTTAGGTTTTAGGTTAGCTATGGTTAGACAAGAAAAACTCAGTTTATTTATATTTTTCCTATAAGGTCTCAGAAAAGTCCACATAGGATTTGCATGCAAGCATTGATGTGTTCAATCAAATTCATTATCTTCCCCATGATAAAATCTGGGTTAGAAATTTCAACTATCACTTTAAAATTATTCAACTGTACTCAATACTAACAACAAGGAATTTGATTTCTGTCTGCTACATACCAACCATTCTGCAGATTTCTGGAATATAGTAGCCTCATGTCTAGGTTAAGTCTGTTCTTGTACTGCCAGTAAAAACCACAGATTATTAATTTAGTATCTGCTCCATTTCACTGGACAAGCAAGGATCTCCTGCACCAGAATCTTGCCAACTCCTATGACCATTTGGTAGAGTCTCACCGAAAATCACTCTGCTGTGTATCTACCTGCTTTTGCCAATATGACTATAAGAGAAAATGATGCAATAAAATTCAGGTGTCTGGTATAGCCATTGCTTTTCTTGCTCTCCCCTCTGCTTCTTCTTCTCTCTCCTTGAACCTGACTCACTCATACTCCCAGATTTTCTCATTGGGCTGCCATCCTAGTTATATTACAGGCTACACTGCTTACAGTAGACTCCCAACTTAACAACATAGAGGATTTTTTTCTCTCTCATCTGTAGCAGCCTGAGATGATGGGCAGTCCTGAGGGCTGTCGGCTCTGCTCCCTGAGATCATCCAGGGACTCACATTCTTTCTACCTTCTTGTCCCACTGTCTCCAGATGTTGCTCTCCTCATTCTGGCCTTCAAAGTGGCCAACCACCACCATGGCCTGCAAAGAGGGGGAGAAGAAATAGGAAGTCGCACATTTCACTTGCGCTCACAGCCCACTGGTCCGAGATCAGGAAATGTATTCCCTGCTGGGCAGCCATGTGTTCACTGAAATTTGGGGTGGGGGGTGGGGGTCTTTAACTGAAAGAAGAAGGAGAGAACAGACTTTGGAGGACATTAGCAGTCTCTGCCACAGCTTGTTCAGATTAGGCATAGGAAATGCCAGGCTTAGCCAGCCTGGTGCAAAGACTTTGGTATTTTTCACATTAGATCCTTGAGAAGCCTCAGCTGTAGGTGCAATACTAGTCATGTCTGTTGGAAACTTTTTGTTATGTCTCAGGGATTGTGCTAAGTACTTTATATACATGAACTTATATAACCCTCACAGCAAACATATGATGTGGATACCATCATCCCCATTTTAGAGATAAGAAAAAAAATTGAATTTAGAGTAGTAAAGCAACTTTCCCAAGCTCAGAGAGCTAAGTAGCAGTGTCAGGGGACAGGGTAGAGGGAGGTGGTCACGTGGTTTCTAGATAGATTTGAAATAAGCTGGACAATTGGGTAAAGCTTTGAGCTAATAGGAATAGGACTGAAAGCTAGGCTCTGTGAGTGGGGATAGGGAACCCAGGATGGTGGCAGAAGGCTGCTCAGCTTGGATGACCATGATGCTGGAGTTAAATAGATGGTCCCTGGCCTGATCCTCACTCAGGCACTGAGTAAGGGATGTGTTTACCCAGGAATCCATCAAACCCTGAGTCTAGTAGTAACTCGCCATTTTCTGTCCCACTCACTGGGTAGGGGAGCACCCACATGGTGCCTCAGTAATCAGTTTCTAGGTTTCAGGGCCTGGAAGGGACTCTGTCCCTATTCAGTCACTCAGCACATGCACTGAGTGCCGTCCCTTGATCAGACTCTGCCGAGGCCTTGGGAACATAGAGATGAGCAAGAACAGAATCATCCCCCTTCTCACAGAATGCACAGAAGGGAAGACAGACACTAGACCCTGTGCCCACAATAACGCGTCACTAATATGGCGCTGGGGAAAGTACCAACTGATGGTCATGTCCCTCCATAACCAAGATGAAGGGGTCCACCCATTACCAGGAAGGAGGAGCTCATTCCTAACAGGAGGGCAGGCCCATCCTTCCCAGAGAACTCAAGGAGCAATGCCCTAAGTAAGTGACCAGGAAGACTGACTTGAGGACTGACAGCAAGGACGGGATGAGATAACAACCAGAGAGTACTCTGTGCAGGCGGCAGAACACAAGCATTGCTGCTTTAAGCCATTGTTCCATGACTGCAAAATGGAGATGGCATAAGAGTTTTTAAACCCAATGATCAAATTATTATACCACTGACTTTCTTCTTGAATCCTCCTTTCCAAGATCCTGACTCTGATTTATTTTAGCTTGATCTTTTATCAAGGACTATCTTTTCCTGGTGACCCCTGCCTCCCTGGTATTGATGTTTCCATTTAATCCCTTCAACTTCACGCATCTGATTCCCTTGCCCTGACACTTTTTCCTGGGGCAACCAGTGCTTATGACAGACAACGTCCTATAAATAGCCAGTTGCTACAAAATGTTAGTTACAACAACTACTGCTAATGAAAATAAACTGCAAGAATATTTGCATCACCAGGCCACCTAGAGCACCCCCTGAACCCTTTCAGTTAGCAGATGTTCTCAGGATCAGAAACGTACGTGATTGGGAGAGGGAATGAAGTGAGCAGCATTGTTGTCATTACTCACACAAGCCAAGGTTGGAGGCTGGTAGGTACAGAATGGGGAGGGCTACCCAGGGCGTGTCCCTGGAGTTCTGACCCTCATGACTGAGTCCAGAATCAGCTCAGAGAGCAATGACAAAGAGTAAATAACCCATTGGCAAAAAGTAAAAAAAAGAGTAAAAAGTTTAAGAAGCAGCATTTGCATCTTCATAGGATGCTATGGTTTGAGTATTTGTTCCCTCCAAAACTCATGTTGAAATCCCCAATGTGGCAGCATTGAGAGGTGGGGTCTCAAAGGGGTGACTGGGTCTTGAAGGCTCTTTTCTTATGAATGGATTAATCCACTCACAGACTAATGGGTTATCATGGGAGTAGTCCTGGTGGCTTTATAAGAAGAGGAAGAGAGACCTGAGCTAGCATATTAGGACACACAGCCCGCTCTCCATGGGATGCTCTGTGCCACCTCGGGACTCTGCAGAGTCCCCACCAGCAACAAGGCCCTCACCAGATGTGGCCCATTGACCCTGGACTCCTCAGCCTCCATAACTGTAAGAATTAAGTTCATTTCCTTTATAAATTACCCAGTTTCAGATATTCTGTTATAAGCAACAGAAAACAGACTAAGACAGAGGGGTAAGTTCTCCACTCTTGAGGTCCTTTACATATCAGACGGCGTTGCTGTGTAAATCACAAATCCTTCATTCGGTCCATACGTATTTATCTGACACCTGCTCCATGCCACACAGTCTGCTAGGTACTAAAAATGACACAGTGACAGATAGACACAGTACCTTCCATGTGAACAAAGAGGAACACAAATAAATCCATGATTATAAACTGTGATAAAGGCTGTGGAGGGAAGTTAAAGGGTTTGATGAACACTTTGAGAGGACAGTAATTTCAATTAAGGGGCCAGGGAAAGTATCTCTGAGGAAGATATGTTAAGTCCCAGATAAATAGAACTAGGCCAGCAAAGTGACAGGAGGTAGAAATGGCAAGGGACATTGAACACAGAGGGGGAGGAATGAGAAGACCACGGCCGTGGAGGAGGGACTGAGGCTCCTGTGCTCGGCTGCACCCCGGCTCCCTTGGCGACAAAGCCACCAGGGGCAGAAAATAGCTGCCTCTCAACCTAGGTCGCCAGACTTTCAGTGGTAAGTTGTTCTCTATCTTCAGGGACAAGACGGGAAGGAAGAAGTTACGAACAGTTTGAATTCTGACTGCTGAGGTTGTTGCTAAGTCAATCCTTGAACTCCCAGGTCAAATTAATCATTAGATATTCTGAGTTTACAGAATACTTTGACTACACTTTCCTGTCTCATTGCTGCTGTATTGTAATTACATCTTTACAAGCTTTTCCCCCTTCTAGCCTCTGAAGTTACAGAGCACAGAAACGTTTTACTTATAGTTATATTCTTGGAGTCTAGCACACTGCCTGAAAAATAGTAGTTACTCTATAAATATATAATAAATAAATACATGAAAAAGTACATCAATTAATCAGTCATTAGGTTCTGGAGAACTTTCTTAAAATTATAATTCTTATAATTTTCTTATGTGGGTTTATAGACATTATGTATTTTTATATGAAAATGTCTACAGGTAATAGTTTGATGAGAAATAGTTTCTTTACATTATTGGATGATTCTCAAAATTTTAGTGAAAGAAAAAGAAATGAAAAAAATATGCTGACCCAAGCATTGGGTATGCTACTAGTTATTTTCTTAAAAACCGTCCGTGGGTAATGGAGGCCAGGCAGCTGAGGATTCAGAGCCCTCCACAGCACCACCTGACTTCAAAAATACATGCATCCATCCACAAAAAGCAAGTCAGCACTGAGTTCTTTTGTGTTCTCACTGAAAATCTGATGATTTCAACTAAAAAAGACTTATATTCCAAACTAATATCCTATGAATGCAATTATTCTCAAAATGCCCTGTGTAGAATCATTACATTTTGCACAACAGTGCCAGCCACCCACAGTTGCTGCAACTTTCACCACCAACAATGGCTGGATATCAAGTATAATAGGACCAGACACAGCAAACAAATTAAAATGTGTGTCTTTGTCGAACAATACTGTTTCGAGGAGTGTAAGTGACATGGCAATTAATGGCTGTGAACAGCTGGTTTTAAAGATTAAAGAAAGTGATTATTTTGCCCAGCCAATGGACAGATACACCTAAATGTGCTGAGATCCTGGCATTTCAAGTTACATTTCTGTGAAAGACTATGGATAAGAGCATGATGTTTAGGAAAAATTAGCCTAATGTTACAGCAACAGAAGAAGATCATTTTGAAGTATTTCAAGAAACAACCCAGAATTTCAATATACCAAGCAGGCATTGTGTATTTCTGTTTATATGGTTCACAGCCTAATTACAGACTTATCAAAGCAAGAAATAATTTGATTATAAGAAATGATTCAGATTCTTATTGGTCTTTAAAGGAGAGAGAGAGAGACAAAGTCAGAGAGAGACAGAGAGGAGGGAACATGTTTCTCCATATTGGAAGGACTGTCACTGGTTTTAACAGGAGTAATCACAAAATGGCTGTATAATAAGGAAATCCTAAGGCCATGAGTACAAAGTATATCCAAAATCTAAATACCAACATCTCTTTAAATCAAAATGTCTCCACTAGCAAATTATGGGTGAGCTCTAGTGATCAAACTATCAGAGTAGAGCCACAACATCCCAAAGGGATGCATCCTGTGAGCTTCCAGATCTTAAGAACATTCTAGAACGGTACCACAAAACTGGCAATAGACTGTGTTTTGAAGGATAGTTTCACAAAGCAATCATACTCCTATCACTCCAAGAGATTTACTCCTTGGGAAACAAGGCCAGTTCATTCATAGAACAGTTATTGAGGTCTTTCTTCTGCAGTTCAGATACTTACCTTCAAATTATAGTTTTACGATGTTCTTGACTCCAAACTCCAACAAATTTACAAAGTGGGAAGTTGCTTTCACATAGCCAATGCCCTTATTATACTGTAATATACACAAACATTTATAGATTTTTAAAGAGGTGATTGTGTACTCTAAAGTTTCCTGAATTTTATTCCTTATTTGGAAAAATATGACAAATATTAGTCTAACTGACCTCAATTAAGACCTAATTTCAGACAGCACACATGACCTTAAACAACACTCTTTCTTTTCAGGATAGCTCCTTTTTTATTTTTTTAACACAAGTAACCTTTGTTTCTCCTCTTTATAGAGATATGTTTATCCCAATATTTCAGAGACCCAATAACAAGTCCACAAATTCTCTTTACCACAGGAGAACTAGGAGACACCAGGAGTCCTAGCCCTGTTATGGATAGAAGTTTTCTGGTATCCACACTGTTATCCCAGATTTCTTAAAGTACACTTGCCACACATGCCCATCCATGACCTTGCTGCATTAGGAAATAGCTAAAAGAAATGCAAGTGATGAAATGGATTAGTTAGGAGTTAGGTCTTTGAGACCTCAATCATGAATAAAGTCACAGGGCAATATCTCAAAAAAAAGGTGGGAACAAGCACCTCTCTATTGTAAGTCTTGCCTAGAAAGGAGAAGCTACGACTAAGAAATGACATGAATAGGTAGAGAGACAATAAGCCGGTTCATGTCCCTTAATTTAAAGCAAAGGAATTCTGATTCGGGCAGGCAGATAAATTATTAAGTAGAAGAATAGCAGACTAATAAATAGCTGAAAAATGTTATCCTAGTAACAAAAACTGCAAGAAGAAGAACAAAAGGAAACTAAGCTACACTGTCGTCTCAACAATTTGAACACACAGTGATGAAGAGGTCTATAGTTTTGGAAACAATGAGAAAGAATCCAATCTAAGAGATACTGTCAAGAGTGAGTCAGCGGGACCTGGAAACATCAGATACGAGCCTGAAGCAGCGGCTAGCATCAAAATAACTCCAAAATATTGAGCCAGGAGCACACTGTAGAATTCAATGCAAACAGAGGTTGAACCAGATAACCCTTAAGGTCCATCCCAATTCTTACAGTTATGATTCCAAAAGATGGAGACCTCATGTTTAAAAAAAAAAAAGTACAAGTTTCTCTTAATTCTGAGAGTATTTTCTGAGCACAAACTATGTAGCAGGCATTGTTCAAAACCCTGAAAATATAATGGTGAACAAACAGGACAGGGCCTTGTCTTGTAGGGCCTCTATTCTAAAGGGGGTGCATGCAGGGCTTTAACAGAGATTGATCCAATCCAATCTACCTTTTAAAGTCACTTTTCTGTTCTATATAGAATGGATTAAAGGGCTCAAAGATACCTTTGAAGGCAGTTAGGGGCCTGAAGGCAGTCACATTAGTGATATAAAAAAGAGATGAAATTTCAAAGACATTTACAGATAGGGTTTCTGATTGGACTGCATATGGTCAGTGAGGAGATAGATGGTGGAATCTTGGACAATTGCTGTTTCTGGCTCAAGTAATCAGAGGTACGTGATGCCTTTTACTGTAATATGGAAAACTGGGGGGAGACGGGAGAATGGAAGTTTAAGGGGAAAACACTATTGACTGGAAATGTAAGTAGGAAAAGATGTGGCGATTCATCCATCAGTGGACAAGTAGGTTGTTTCCATATCTTGACAACTGTGAATAATGCTGCAGTGAACATGGGGGTGCAAATATCTCTGCAAGATCTGATTTTAATTCATTTGGATAAATACCCAGAATTGGGATCGCTGGATCATACTGTAATTCTATTTTTAATTTTGGTGTATGAATACAATGGGATATTACTCAGCCACATAAAAGAAAGAAAAATCTGCCACATGCAACAACAAGGATGGACCTTAAGGACATTATGCAAAGTGAAACAAGCAAGTCACAGGACAAATACTGCATGATTCCATGTATACGAGGTAAGCAGTCAGATTCATAGGGACAGAGAGTAGAATGGTGGTGACTGGGGGCTGGGGGAGGGGGAAATGGGGAGTTGCTATTCAATAGGTAGAAAGTTTCAGTTATGCAAGTTGAATAAGTTCTAAATATCTACTGTTCAACATTGTGCCTATGGCTAACAATACTGTATTGCATACTTAAAAATTTTATTTAAAAAGGAAATGCTGCATTAGTAACGATTTTGATGGCCCAGAGACTGACACTCTGTGAAAAAGATGTGATTCTGACATGTAATTCAGAAGGATCAGATAGGAATGTAGAGTCATTTTTAGAAATGTTTCAACCAATTTATTGAATTTATATTTTTCTTTTTATGAATGTAAATAAAAGTTCTAAATGTAAAAATCTATGTCCAAATTTTTTTAAAAAGAAAAAGGAAAAGCGTATCAAGTGTCAAGTATTCAAGCTGTGCCAAAGGAGTTTCCAGCTGTAAGGGACACATCCCTCTAGGATGGATGTAAACATTTGGGGCTTCATCTACTGGCATTTTCAGCATCCAAGTTCAAGTATTTGGGATTTCAATGGGCATGGAGAAAGTGAAGCTTGCAGATTGAACTGAGTAGATTGTTTTATATGCAAGTCAGAAAAAAAATTACAAAATATTTATGCATCATCAAGTAGCTTATTAGCACTGTCACACCACTTATCACTGACAATGAAGAGTCTAGGCAGGGACGTTCTTTACCATCTTAGTGCCACAGGCAACACTCAAAGGCAAACAGAAATGTTTGTAGGGGGAAATTAAGTGACTTCACTGTAATATGTGAGTTTGAATGACAAAGGCAACATCTTATCCCATAAGCTCAAATAATAGAAAATTTTTATTTGCAATATTGGTCTCTGTTATTACGGCATGAATTGATATCTAAGTGTCTCCATGTCTACCTTAATCCTTATTTAGAAAGATCCAGTCCTGAAATATATTAATGGTAGCTGGAAGCAGCTAATCAATATTGCAAAGATTCTTCTGACATGGAAAATCAGAACTGGGCAGATAAATAGACTTTCTGTCTTGTCTCTCTAATCAATAGGTCAATTGGTTCTGGAACCAAGTATTCAATATATAGTTAACCTAAAAATAATAGACTCTTTTAACCTAGGTGTATGAATCCCTCTAAGTTAGTAAGCTGTGTCTGTCTATAAGTTATTAGGGGAAAAAGCTAAAAAATAATTGACAGAGTCATTCAATAGTGAAAAGGCAGGAAATCGTTTTCATAGAGCAGTGATCTCCAAACTTTTCAGTCTCAGTGACCAGTTTCATGGAGAACAATTTTTCCACGGATGGAGGGGTGCGGGGAGGGGGGGAGTTGCTTCAGGATGATTCAAGCGCATTACATTTATGATGAGTTCAAACCTCCCTACTAAAGATAATCTGTATTTGCAGCCACTCCCCAGCACTAACATCACCACTTCATCTCCACTTCAGATCATCAGGCATTAGATTCTCATAAGGGGCCGCAACCTAGAGCCCTCTCATGCATAGTTTTCAGTGGGGTTCTTTCTCCTATGAGAATCTAATGCCACTGCTGATCTGACAGGAGGTGGAGCTCAGGCGGTGATGGCAGTGATGGGGAGAGCTGTAAACGCAGGTGAAGCTTCCCTTGCCTGCCTGCCACTCGCCTCCTGCTGTGCAGCCTGGTTCCAAACAGGCCACAGACTGGTACCAGTCCATGGCCCAGGGATTGGGGATTGTAGTCATATTGGATCTTAGAGGAATCTTTGGTTCATTTCTTCTCTAAGCCTTATAGATATCAAATCTTTTTTCTCTTCCCTTCTTACCCATTGCCACTCTCAGTATCTCATCCTTCAATGTAGCAGTCTTCAAATTCTCCAATACTATTTAATTAATGCATTCAACACATATTAAGTGAGCAGCTATTTATGTGGCAGACACTAGTTTAGGTACTTGGGAACTAAACAGACAAAACTCCCTGTCCTCAAGGAGTTTACATTCTGCTATAACTAGTCTACATGCAAACAAGAAATACAATAAGTAAATAAATTAAATAGTATGTTAAGAGGTGATGAGTGCTATGAAAAAACAAAAAGCCACAGTCAAGTAGGGTAAGGAGGATCCATACAGTAGCGTGGGAGGGTGTGTTACAGTGTTGGATAATCTGGCCCCGGAGTCCTTATGGAGATGGTGACACCTGAGCACACTTGGAGGAGGAGGAGGACTTGGCCAAGTAGATAGCTGTGGGGAAAGCTTTCCAGGCAGAGGAAATAGCCAGCACAAAAGCCTAAAACCAGGAAAATGCCTGGTAGATTCCAGGAACAGCAAGGAGGTTCTCGTTGGCTAATGTGGTTGAGTGAGAGGTTAGAGTACTAGAAACGAGGTCAGTTTCTTTTCTTTTTCCCATGGCAGGACTCAAGTCAGAAATGCATGCATTATCATAGACTTCTCTTCTCCTCCCTCTAACATTATGCCATGTCGGTTTTGCCTCATCAATATCCTTCTAATATCTTTCCTGACTTACTTTAGACTCTCAGCCTTCCTTACAGAGATTGCTGAAGTAGGTCTTGTTTATCCTTCAATCACTGGTTTTCAAACTGTGTCCCCATGAATTCCAGGAATTCCTCAGAAGTGACTCAGAAGTTGGTCCTTTTACAGAATTGAGGAGAATCCACTTACTCTCATGATAGACATATATCAAAGAATGTTTTCTAAAACCTTAACTGAAGTTGTCTCTGAGTGACAGGATTGCAGGTGATTTTTAATGTCTTTTAGACCTTTTTGTATTGTTTACTTTTTCTTTGTAAAATTGTATAATTACATTTATACTCAATAATAGTGTGATAATCTTTTTAATAAAAATGTTAATAATAAACTCTTTCATTGAGAGGGAGCCTTACCCTACTTGTTTATTGACATGGGGATTGTTGACTGAAAAAGCAATCTACAAAATGATACTGTGTCTGTCTTTAGAGGAGAGAGACTGAAAGATACACACCAACATGTTAGTGATGATTTTCTCCAGACGTTGTGACGGCAGGTGACTTTCCCTTTGTGTTTTTCTATACTGTTACATGTCTTATGCATTGAATATGTATTACTTCTAAATTTTTTTAAACAGCAATGTTGTTTTTTATATTTTCTTACATTTTAGAAAAACTAGTACTAAAAAACAGAACAGTATCACCTATCTACATTGAAACTACCTTTGTTCATGCTAATTAAATCGCCTACCCATTCTTGTATACCTACCCTACTGACTAGCCACATCTAGAAACACAGGAAAAGAAGACATTCATGCAATTGTTGTTGGTTTGTGCACTCCTAAGATAAATGAAAATGACTGAAAAGATGACACTGGAAAGACTGCATAGGAAGAGTCTGCCATCCTTCCAAACGGCAATGTGGATAAGGGCTGGAAATGTAAACATAAACTTGGGAATTCTCATTGGATTTTTGTTCAGATTCCCAATGATAATACTGTCTATTTGTCTCAGCTGTGTAATACCTGTCCTTTAATTTCTACATCTCAGATCCAGAAGCCTGGTTTTCTTTACATTGAAATAAATGTGTTATCATTTCAATCTCTCCCCTCAGAATTGCATTTGCTGGCTCAAATCCTAATCGTAAAGGGTTAACCCCTGGACCTTACCTTACACTTGTTCCTAGAAGTCCTGACCAGAAAATCTCTCCTCAACGAGCCCTCTGTGTCTTTATTTTATATCTAAGCCATCTTCCCAGTCAATGAGCCTCCCTAAAAGATTAATGTAGTTTGAACTTTTATAGAGGAATATCATTTGTGCGCTGTCATATTTAGCACAAATGGTGCTTCAGTCACAGCTCAGTAATATTCCAGCATATTATTTCCAAGGCATTTGAGAGTTTAAAGAATTATTGAAGGGCACGCTGTACTCATTTGGTAATAAGGCAGAGAGCACTGCCGTCTACATATGATTTCTGCAAATGGAATCTCTGCTAATTTCATTGCACGTAGCAAAATAGTTGTGATAATAACCAAGGTAAAATATCCCACTGGAGGAAACAGATGACATACATTTTTTGTAAGACCTCCAAGAAGTATTAAGAGGAAGTCCTAGGAGTTGAGGGCAAGATGTTGAGAAATTACCTTCTCAGAATGAATATGCCCCCTTGGCGCTGGGTTGTCAGCCCTGGGTGTGAGGCTGCGGCCGGTGCTTGGCCATTATTTGCCTGCGGCAGCTGCCGAGCTACACAGGCACCCAGAGCATGATGGGGAGCTTCGAGCCACGGACAAGGAATGAAGCAGTTAATGTCATTTAGGGGAAAATCATAACCGCACCAAGGCCCAGGTACTTAATGAGAAAATTCCCTATTACAGCTTTGTAAAGAGCACAAGTGAGGCTAGTTTGGTTGGTTGTTTGGTTGTTTGGTTGTTTTTTTTAGAACATTTGAATTGACAGATATGTTTTACAGGAAGGAAAGGTCTTGCTCACTGTCAGCTGTCACCAAATAGTAGTTTAAAGGTTTCTGGATATGTGCTAATCAGAAAGAGAGAGAGACACCTGCTGTCAAGAAAGGACCTTTTTATATACATATTGTCCCAACTCCATCTCAGGTAGTGGCCTTATTTCTTTATTAAATTATCTAAGCAATTATAGTATTTATATATCCTAGTTCTGAGAATCCTGAGAGCAGAGATGGATCTCGCCTTCCACTACCAGATCAAGGAAGGCATAATTTTGCCCTTTGGAGAACTAACTTATTCAAAACACATTAAAATTTCTCCTGCTTATTGAAAGTTATTCTGATAATAGAATTAACTTACTGAGACATTTTGAGCATACTCAGTTATCTGTATTCATTTGAAAAAGTCCAACCCTTAATTTAGAGAGCCAGTGGCCCCGCTCCTCTGGCTTTCAAACAACTTTGACCCCTCTACGTCACTGCCTTGTCTTTGCTTACAGTGACCAAAGTAATCCGAGCCTTTAGCAGAACGCTCCAGGAATGCTCCGTGGGCAGCATTTACATGTTACTTATTAAGGAAATGTGAAATTATTTCAGCAACATTTTGGCATCTCTCAACATTCAGAAAAAGCAGTCAAAAGTACAGGTAGCAAATAAAGCTCCTCAAATTTTAGACCAGATATAAACTAAATGAAAACTGTAAAAAGTATACAAATGCCATAATGGTCCATCTACTACTGCTGAAATCACGATGTGCCAAAATCCTTAAAAGTATAAAAAGATGCTTTCTATGGATTTCTTTAAAAAATTATAATGCATTATATTTATATCTTGTAGATAAGACCAGGATTTTTTTCAGGTACCTTTCTCCTCCCCAGATACCTATGTTGACTTCAACCAACCAACACATTCTGCTTCCTGCCTGTGTCATTGTCCGGTGGTGACCATGGGCCTTTACATGACCCAGCAAATATGAAATTCAGAATATTGGTTCAGGGCTGTCCTCTTTCTCACTAGAGGTAAATGATAAGAGCAAACAGCACTGTGAGTTATTGGACATCACGTTGCAACCACTAGAGAGAATCAGACTTAGGATATAAGTTGACATCTTAGAAGGCAAAGTAGAGAGAAAGAAAAAACCTGGCCCGTAGTAACATTATTGAGCCTCTAAACCAAGCCCCGAAGTCTGACTTCACTTTGTTTTTCCGGCGACATAAATTATATCAACCTCCTAATGATAAGGTAGTTTGAGATAGGTTTTCAGTAATTTACAATGACAAAAAGTACTAACTGATATACAGATCCAGAAAAAAAAATTGAATTATAATCTATTAAAAATCTAATCAAGAAGTGTATTGTCAAAGACTAAATAAAGCATTTTTCAGGCTTATAATTTTATATAGCTCTCATCACCAGGCCACTCACGCTGTGACAAATGAGCAAGTGTGATAATTTAGAACAAAACACCAAACCATTTCTCAGGTTCTGCCTGCAAAAGACCTTTTATATTGTTTATTTTATTTTATTTATTTATTTATTTATTTTTTGACTGTGAACAAAACTGGAACTGAGGATTAGATGCAATTTTCTCTTTCGTTCAGGGCCCAGATGGCAGATTGCAAGAACTTAATTTCTGGTCTCTTGGTAGAAATTTGAGGACTGTCAGCTCTCAAGATTTTAAGTAACTCAGTCAAGTGACTATAGGCACTGAGGTTTGAGAATTGTGCTGTCTTCAGTTTTGTTGCCATTGTTTTGTTTTGTTTTTAATAATTGTAACATATTATAATATTCATAGGCTGTCCTTGGAGAAAATTGGCAGGGTGCTCCGTGTGTCTGACAACACGGATTTGTGACTTGTGTACAGGCCAAGGATCCCCAAGGACCTAACTTGGAGCAGCTGGAGCTTCTGAGGGCTGGTGTGTTGAAGCTCAGTGAACATTTGGGGACATTTGGAGAAAGGCACCATGAGATGCTGCCTTGAGGGAGAGTTGACAATAGAAGTATGAGGACATGTAACAGAGGCAGACGGGGACAGAGAGAAATTTAGGTTGTCCATAATACTCTGGAGAGGGGTTTCAAAGCTCACAGAACCAATTCTTCAAAGTGTTGTGTGAGGGGTGGGAGTGGTAGTAGGTGAGATTCTAAGATGGTCACCAAGATTTCACGCATCGTCCCCCCATCTCTGTACACACCCTGCGTAATCCTCAGTACCATGAATTGGATGGATTTTTCTCCCATGATTTGATTATGTAGCATGGCCCAGGTGGCTGTAAGAAAGGAACATTATCAAGATGTGTATAACCTAATGACCTGAAAGCTTTAAAAGCTGGGAATTTTCTCTGGCTGGTGGCGGAAGAGGAAATCAGAGATTCACAGCATGAGAAGGATTCGATTCACTATTGTAGGCCTGAAGATGGAGGGGCCACGTGGCCAGGAAAATGGCGAGATCTAGTTGCTGAGAGTAGAAGCCAGCTGACAGCCAGCAAGGAAATGGAAATCTTAGTCCTACAACTATAAACAAGTGAATTCTGCCAACAACATGAACCGAAAAGTTGGTATTTCCCCAGAGCCTCCAGACAAGAACTCGGCCCAGCAGACACTTGATGTTGGCCTTGACTTTGCCCTGAACACAGAACCCAGCCATGCTGTGCTGGACTTGGATCTATGGAACTGTGGGCTAATAAACGGGTGCTGTTGAAGTCTCTACATTTGTGATAATTTGTTAGACGGCAATAGATAAGGAATTCATTTGTCAAATCAAAAGATTAAACAAAGAAAACTGTTTTGGCAGAAACAGTGAGGTATGAATGTAAGGAGGTAGAGCTGAATGTAGGAAACTACTGAAATCGTTTGCGTTTCTATGCAGGATAAGGGCAAGTGGCAAACAGTAACACAGTTCAGACTTGCTGAGTTTTGGATAAGAGAGCTTTTCAACACAGAAGATATATAAAGATCACAGAAGAATGGATATAGTCTTCATGACTTCCAAAGCCCAGCCCTTCTAGAACACTGGTAGCAACGTTTGGGAATGAATAACACTAATTTATAATCACATTTATAACTCGGCCAAGTGAGTATAAATGTATTGGTGATATATATAGTATATGACTTTAATATTTACTAATGATGGAAGAAATATATAAGAAAAATGTTAAGACTTACTGCCAGAATGTGGCAGATTCCTAGCTATGCAAATGGTCTAGCACATGTGAGTTAAGAAGTCTGAGGTGATGGGGAAAGCTAATGTTTATGTTTCTTGATTTTCACATTAACCCCAAGTGTGTTTTTGTTTTATTTTTATTGAGTGATTTTGAACTATTTTTACCAGCTAGAGATTGACAGATTAAATGACAGACAAACAGAGGCAGCTTTGTTGTTTAGTAAAGAGTTGTATCTGATTATGTACAGCTTTATACGTGTGAATCTTGAAGTCCCTGTTTTAAAGAATAATGTGAAGCTATCGCTCACAAAAAGTTTTTTTAATAGGCATTATTCTCTAAAGCAGTTTTAGGTTCACAGCAAAATTGAGCAGAAGGTACAGAGATTTCCCATATACCTCCTGCCCTCACACATGCACAGCCTCCCCTACTATCAACACCCCCCACCAGAGTGGGATATTTGTTAGAACCGATGAACGTACATTGACACATCAGTTTCACCCAAAGTTCACAGCTTAGATTAGGGATCACTCTTGGTGCTATATATTCCATGAGTTTGGACAAATGTACGATGTTACATATTCACCACTGTAGTATCATACAGAACAGTTTCACTGCCCTAGAAATCCTCTGTGCTCCACCTTCTCATTCCTCTCCTCCCCAACCTCTAGCAACTGCTTTTTTATTGTTGTTGTTGTTTCCATAGTTTTGCCTTTTCTGGAGTGTCAGCTACTTGGAATCATTCAATAATATGCATTTCAGTTTCCTCCTTGGCTTTTCATGGCTCGATAGCTTCTTTCTTTTTAGCCCTTAACAATATTCCATTGATTGGATGTATATCTTGGTTGCTCCCAAGTTTTGACAATTAAGAATAAAGCTTCTGTAAACATCTATGTACAAGTTTTTGTGTGACTATAAATTTTCAGCTACCAAGGAGCATGATTGCTGGATCATATGGTAAAAGTTTGTTTAGTTTTAGAAGAAACTGCCAACCTCCCTTCCAAAGTTACTACACCATTTTGCATTCCCACCAGCAATGACTGAGAGTTCCTGTTGCTTCATGTCCTTGCCAGCATTTGATGTTGTCAGTGTTCTGGATTTTGGCCATTCTAATAGGTTTATAGTGGTATCTCATTGTTATTTAGTTTGTATTTTCCTAATTACATATGATGTGGAACATTGATTCATAAATTTATTTGCCATCTGTATGTCTTCTTTGGTCAGGTTTGTGTTCAGATCTGTTGCCCATTTTTTAATTGAGTTGTTTAATTAGGTTGTTAAGTCTTTAGAGATCTTTGTATATTTTGGATAATGGTCCTTTATCACACATGTCTTTCGCAAGTATTTTCTCCCAGTCCTGGCTTGTCTTCTCATTCTCTTGACATTGTCTTGTGCAGAGCAGAAATTTTTCACTGAAGTTGATGAAGTCCAGCTCGTCAACTTTTTCTTTCATAGATCATGACTTTGGTGTTGTATCTAAAAGTCATCACTAAACCCAAGGTCATAAAGATTTTTCTTTAGTTATTAAATATTTTTTCTAGGAGTTTTATAGTTTTGTGTTGTACATTTAGGTCTATGATCCATTTTGAGTTAATTTTCATGAAGGGTATAAGGTGTGTGTCTAGGTTCATTTTTTTGTATGTGGGTGTCTATTTGTTCTGGCATCATTTGTTGAAACAAAAAGTTTTTTGTTTCCTTACCAATGCTGAGAAGACAAAAGTGGAGTGCCCTATGATTTATGAAGACAACATGTCATGGTGGGGAGGGCACATCTGCGGAGACAATCTTCAATTTATCATATGTGAACTGAGACTTTGGACAAGTTTACTCACATTAATTCCTGCTCTGTAAGTTTTGTGGGAGGATTAAATGATACCTGCATGTAAAACACACTGTACTGGATAGAACAACAGATGTGGAATTGGTAAGTATTTGATTTTAGGCAAGTCAATTTAACTTCTACGTCTCAGCTCTTTCATCTTTAAAACAGTAGTGACGACACAAGGAGAAGCCATGCATGGGAGTGAGAGAGAGTTTGCAGGGAATGTGGTGAGCAGTGAGCACTGCGTGAACATCAACCCTCCACCAGATCAATACGGGGATGGCCATCTGGATAGAAGTTGTGTGATTCTGTGATTCTTAAAACTTACACTTTTAATGGACTGTCTAGGTTAGAAAATACTGTGACCTTTGTTTTTCCTGTGAATTGATGAATCACAAGTGAGTTTATGCTAATTGCAGAGTTCCCCACTCATGGCCTGGTACCCCCTAAATTAAGGTAAATGCCATCGATACCTCCATTTTTCTAGATCAGTGTTTTCTCAAGTGTGCCCCGGAGAGAGTTCATTATGTGGCATGTTTAATTAGTGTTACATGATGTAGAAGTTCAATGGCCAAGTGAGTTTGGAGAATATGGGTTAAGCAGGGTTTAACAGATTCTTTTTAATTTAGGATAACTTAGAGCATTTAATGTTGAAATGTCCATCATGAGCCTCCCAAAAGGTAACGTACTATAGGTTGATTATGAAACTTGTTTTGGTGTGCTACCCTAGGAGACGTGTGTTCTTAAGGATACACACTGGGAAATGCTACTCCCAGTATAATTGCTCATAGTCCACATTGTTCATTTAGGACCAAGTAATACTAATTAACAACATATAAACACTTTGGGGTACCACGGACCCAAGACCCTTTAAAACATGGATTCCAAGGCCCTATCCACACCTGCTGGGTCAAAATTTCTGAGACCAGCACACAGGTATCTGGCATTTTTTAAAAAGCTCTATCAAAGGATCTGATGTCCAGTCAACACTGAGAACAACTGCTATAGAAAGTTCACATGGGTCCTGAAGATACCACCCATTCTGAATTTTGACACACGATTTGACATAGAAATTGCCACTTCACAATAAATCAAGTCATAGTAACTCTTCCCTGAAGCCTTACACACTTACTGGTCCGTAGGTGGCCAGAAGGTACAAGACCTCTCTCACCACAGGAAATCTCCACTGAGGCACCTGCAAGATCTGACCTGGGGGTCAAATAGTCCCAGCATGTAGCACAATGCCTGGCACTCATGTAAGTTTTTTGAATAAATGGCATTTTCAAACTTAGTGGATTAGTTCTAGATAACTCTATATCTAGCTTATATATTAACGTAATTCTGACAGCGACTACATTATAATTAACAAGATAAACTCTATGCTTCTTCTTCAGTTCATCCTTTTATACTGCTAGCAATGGTATTGTCTAGAATCTAGCCAGAACAATTCCTCTGATTAGACTGTTGCTTAACAACTTCTCTCAGTGGTCTTTGAAACTTATTAAAATGGGTTTCCCAATTATATTAGTGCCCTAATGCTGTTTTAGCAAATCAGCACAGTGGCTTACAACAACACAAATTTATTCTCTTACAGCTCTGGAGGTCAGGAGTCTAAAGTCAAGGTCTCAGCAGAGCTGTGTTCTCTCTGGAGGCCTCAAGGGACAATTTATTTCCTTGACTTTTGCAGCTTCTAGAAGCACCTGCATTCCTTGGCTTGAGGCCCCTTGCTTGCCTCACTCCAACCTCTTGTTTCCATCATCACATCTCCTACCACCAACCTCTTATAAGGACTCTTGTGATGACATTGGCTCATCTGGATAATTGAGGATAATCTCATCTCAAAATTCTTAATCATATCTGCAAAGTCCCCTTTACTGTATGAGATGACACATTCATGAGTCTCAAGGATTAGGACACGAACATCTTTGGGGGCCATTATACAGCCTACTACACTACTGATTTCTCAATTCATCTAAAGTATATATTGACATATTGACTGTCTAAAATGTACAAGGCACACTTGGGTGCTGTCAGGGATCATAGGATGATGAGATGAAGTCCCCAATCTTAAGGAGCTTATTATCTAATAAAGCAGATAAGATAAATTAATAAATGACTTTCAGTTCCAAGATTCACAGAGGCAAGCAAAAGGGACAGAACAATATGGTTCTCAGAGCCAAACACAGGGAATTAAGTAGGACACTAAATTCAAAAAGTGCCAAAAGTTAAGGTTGTCATGGCAACATGAACTCAGCAACACAGCAAAACCTGTTCATCAAGAGTATATACACTTAACGGCTTTGCACAATTATGATTTGCTGAAAGAGCAGCTTTCATTCAATGATCCAGAACCCTTTACAACTATGGATTAGCTCTTGTTCTGTGGCTATAAGACAAGAACTGGTTTGACTAACCAAACTCAATTTCACAAATATTTAGATGTCATCTTCTATGTGTGAGATATGTAAGACATGGAGCTGAGTTCTGAGAGCATGCAAAGGCAGACAAGACGTAATTCTTGACCCCAAGGAACTTTTTGTCCAGGGATAAAGCATACAAGCATGCAAGTGATGGTAGGGAAAGTCCCAGAAAAATGCTATTGGGGGTCACAGAGGTGAGAGGGCTAAGACTGCGGGGGACGAGGAAAGGCCTCCTGGGTCAGGTGGCATTTGAAATGGGCTTCGAAGGATGGATGAGATATTTGCAAGAAGGTGGTATGGCAGGAACACGCAAACCAAAGCTCAGAAGCTAGAAAGAGCAGGGTGTGTAGGGGAACGGTAACAGTCTGGCTGAAATCAAGGTTACAGGAAAGGGTCAGGTTGCCTGAATGTCAGATTCCTACGTGCCTTATACAGCCAGCGCCTGAAATGATAAGTGGTAGTGTACTCAGTAGATGGCAGTGTCTTCAAGGAGGATGTTATACAAATGTCAAAGGTCAAAGGTCTCCTTCCTATCTCAACCTTACCTGATTCCCTACTGTCAAAACTGACTTTCAGAAAAACCTTCATCTGATTTTCTCATGAAACTCTGACTGTTCAGGCTTTCTCGGCCACACGTCTGGGCCCATATCATTCCCCTGTACCTGCAATGCAAGGTGGAAGTTTTTATATCAGTTTTCAAATAAGGAGATTGAGAATCAGAGGTAAGTTTTCCAAGGGCCCACAAGGAAGGTGGTGGTGATACAGGGTTGTAAAAGTTGTCTATATAACTACAAAGCCCGAGCTATTTTCTTGCTTTGATTATTGAACTTACCACACTGTACTGTAATTACTTGTATGACTGGCTCTCTCCCCAGTGACACTGGGAGCACCTTATGGATAGGTTTGTATCTTGTTCAATTCTGCATCCTTAGAATCTAGTCCAATGACTGAAACACAGCAGGACCTGAGCAAGTTTTGTTGAATGAGGAATAAATGAATTCTAGGCAAGTGGTTACTTAAGGCAAGGAGTTCTTTTCTCTGCAAAGGTAAAATCTTTTTCTATAGAGCAGTAATGTTGATTGTACAGCCTGTTATAGCAAACACTCAGTGGGTTTTATTCATCACCTGGTGATTTATAATAATAATAAAATAGATATGAACTTCATGGATGTCCCTTCCCACATCCTAATCCATGCCTACACCTTTCATTTTTTCTGTTCTGCCCAAAACTTGTTCCCAGCAGTACTGAAAAAAAAATCTCCAATCCTGCTGGTATCCTTGGAGGACAAGGCAATGGTCTAGCATCCTTGCCAACTGGGTTTTTATTTTCCATGGCCCAGAAACCCCACATGAAACTTCTACATGACTTGTGACATCACAGGGCGCCACTGGCGTCTCAGGGTTCTGTGTGAGCTGGCGCCCAGGCGGCTTTGGCCTGGACTGTGGCTTTCCTCTGCCTTTCCTTCCTCTTCTGGAAACTTTTTATCATCGAAGGGCACTGCGATGGCCCTTTACTTTTTGTAATTATGATAAGAGATCATTTGCTCTTTGGCTATTGCTTCACCTAAGCCCAGTAAACACCCCAGGCCCCTTTCTCTTCTGTGTTTTATTTTTGTGGTGTTTTGTTTTGTTTTGTTTTGAGACAGAGTTTCACTCTGTCGCCCTGGTTACAGGGCAGTGGGATCATCACAGGTCACTGCAACCTCAAACTCCTGGGCTCAAGCGATCCTCCTGCTCAGTCTCCCAAGTAGCTGGGACTATAGGCACCCCCCATGATGCCCAGCTAAATTTTCTATTTTTAGTAGAGATAGGGTCCCTATCTTGTTCAGACTGGTCTCAAACTCCTGAGCTCAAGCTATCCTCCTACCTCAGACTCCCAGAGTGCTAGGATTACAGGCGTGAGCTGCCATGCCAGTCCTCTCCTGTGTTCTCATCCTGTGGGTTTAGGTACCTGATTGGTGTTCTTTCTACAGTATCTGTTATATTAAATGATTCTCGAGAGACACATTACCTATTCTTCCTGCATGACCCTTCCCAGATTCTAGTTTCCAAGTGTTGGAAAGACTACCAGCATGTCTTCAAAGTGACAAACTAGAAACCTTGGAGAAGTATTGAATTCATCTTCTATCCCATATTCAGAATGCTGAATTGGTTGCCAAATTGTGCCAATGTTTTCTGTAACTAATTTTTCATAACTGTCCCTTCTCTTCTATCCCTCATTCACTACAGCTTTGTTGAGCTTCTTACATGTTCTCAACACTCTTCACCTTTAGACGAGGCTTATTACTGCTGACAGAGGTATTTCCTCCACCTTCTGCTTTAAGTGGGTGCTAGTTCGCTCTTTAAGCCATGATGGAATCCCACGGACCTTTTGATCATGCTGAAAGTTTTCACTATGTGCTTCATCAAAAGGCTACAAATTACCTGAATTCTTTAGCCTCCGTTCACTGTCCAAAGTCTCCCTCCCATGCCAAGATTCTCTCTTAATAATACCACCCCACTCTGCTCTGTAAGTTTTTTCTTCTACTTCTCTAGTCACTTAAGTTGTTTTAGAAATTCTCTTCTCCCTGGGAGCCTTGCTAGGTAGATCCTGTACTTTTGGGAAATACTGTGGCATCACCTTCAACATATATGGAGAATCTCCATCTCCACTGCTGTCCCAGGGCTGGCCACCCCCACCTCTTTCTAGGATCACACCAATTGATTGCCTGCCTGCCCCCCTTGTCTGGTCTCAACATAGCAGCTCCAGTGATCCTTTGAAAAATCAAATCAACTCACTTTACCCTCTGCTTAAAACCCTAATTGGATCCCCCAAGTCACTCATAGTGAAGGCAAAGTCCTGTCTGGCCTCCCAGGGCTCACAGAGTCCAGCCCTCTTCCCTCTGTGACCTGGCATCATGCTCTCTCTCCCTCTTGCCCCATCCACTCCAACCGCACGGGCCTGGCCTCACACTTGCCAGGCATTTGCTGTCCCTCCTGCTTGGGGCGCCCTCTTTCCTTTCTGCCACTCTTCCAGGTCCCCTGTTCAAATGCCATCCTATTCATCCCATGAGTAAGGCCTACTCTGACAGTCCCACTTAACAATGCAACCCATCCCCTTTCTCTGCTTTGTTTTCTTCCTTGGCATCGATCACCACCTCCTATATTAAGATGGGTTTATTTGCTTATTATCAGTTTCTACCTATTAAAAATTGATTACCCTAAGGGCAAGCATTTTTGCCTATTTTGTTCATAAAACAGTTGACAAAAGCAATGCCTGGCACACATCAAGGTCTCAATGCAAACTTGTTGAATGAATGAACTCAAAGTATTAATTTACTCCAAGTTTTCTATTTTGCCCTTGTCACTGTTAAAACTTCATGGAGACACAGAACATATAAAATACAGCCTCTCCCGTGCAGAGTGCACACTGATGGTTCAACTTTTTAATGTTTTACTCCTAAGCAGCAGAGCCACGCTATTGTGTTTGTAAAGTCACAAACAATGCATCTGGTGCCTCGGGGCCTAACACGGGCCTCTGAGACACCAGACACACAGCCAGGGGCCCAGCCTGCAAAACTAGACACAGTTCAAAACTGGAATGAGAAGATATTGTGCAAGAGTAATGAGAAAATGGCTGCCTGATAGACTAAGAAGACATCATTTCTAATGGCCTTATTTGCATATCTTAGGACCTTATAAAGGGTCAGGATCTTTTTCAACATCCTGCTTATCCAGGCTCTTTTTAAACATCACCTGGTTGATACAGGTTGACGTAGCCAGTTGGTACAATCCCAGACATCCAAAAAAATTTTTTAAAGGTCAGATACTCAGCTTATACAACCACTGGGATCCAAGATTGGATAAAAGTAATTGTGGGACTGGAAAAGGAGTTCTGAATTTGAAATGTTACTCTCTGTCGTCTTAGATCCGAATTTCCCACATTTGTATAAAATGTTTTTCATCCGTCCTGTGGAATAAATAAGAGTCTGAGTCCCTTGGCTGAGAATCCCTATGACAACACACGACTTTGCCAGCGTTGGCCCCTCCGTGTGAAGTGGCAAAGATGCTAAGAGGATCGCTGCAGCCACCCGGCCGGCCGTGGGTGAGGGGAGCCGCCAGAAGGCGACCACTCAGGACGACGCTTGAGTAAACAGATGGGTCCTCCGCTGTGCCCCCAAGGCGAACAGACCCGGCTCTGCAGGACCGCGGGCGGGAGTGCATTCCAGAGTCCTGCTTCCCTCCCGGACGTCGCCCTGCCCCTGGCTCCCCAGCCTTCGGACCCCCAAGCCCTCATCTCTGCCTCGGTGGAGGCATCGGAGGGAAGGAGGGCGCCTGGGGGGGCGCGTTCAATCCTCTCTACAAAAGGGGCTCGTTTGTGGAGCTCACTGCTGTAGATACAAGATTTGAGAGCAGGAAAACACTCCTGCCCTTCCCTGCCATGGGTCAAGCCCAGGCTTCAACCTAATACTTTAAAAAGCAAAAGGAGAGCTTTATCAACATGCTGCAATGCTTGATGTATGAACTCCTGACCATTCTGGCTACAATTTTAATCATAGGATTTTATTGCTAATTTCAACGGTGGTGTTCCAGTTTTGAAAATGTTATTTGGTCCAAAGTTTAGATTTTAAGCACTCAAAGATAAACATACAAATTTGTTTAGTGCAGCATTGTAATTACAGCAACAACAACAAAAAAAAAAAAAAATGGGAAACATCACCCATGAATAGAGTTAGTTGAAAACATTATGTCACTAACATGCAGTGAAATAATCTGCAACTTACAAAAACCAAACGTGGAAGGATGTCCGTGATACAGTAAATTTAAAACATACATTGCAAAGCAGTGTCAGTGTTGTATGATCTTATTTTGTTAAAAAAAAAATGCAAATCTATTTGTCTTTACTTAGAGAAATATCTACAAGGATGTTCACAAACTATCTCAGAGGATTATGAGAGACTTCATTTTCGGTTTCATATATTCCTATATGATTTAAAAGTGTGCAACAAGCATCTCATATTTATATAAATAAAAAAACATTCAGACGTGTGTGTGTGTGTGTGTGTGTGTGTGTGTAATTAAGTTCTCCAAGGTTCTGGCATAATGAAATACAAAGTAATAAGTGATACAGAGTAATGATAATTTGTTATTAATTATATCTATAGAACAGACTTATATTGTGCCCTGTATCACTTCATAAGAAATATGTGACCCTAAAATTAGAAAATTGAGGTCATGCACAGGAAAACAATTTCTTTTCTTCTGAGTAGAAAGCACCTGCGTGTATCCATTGTTAACTCCAATTACCCACTCCAACAAGTAAGCGAAAACGTAGCCAATAGTGTAAATATAACACAAATATACGTGAAAACTTCAGTCTATATAGAAATGTCCTTTTCCCCAATGCACTCCCTCCCTTCTTATCCACACCCCCCCCCAAACTGAGGCCCCAATACCTGAAATCCATTTCCTTTCACTTTCTTGTTTGTTCGGAAATGATGGTGGCAGCAGGTTGTAAATCACTGCAAAGAACACACTTAGAGGATTCTAAAGTTTATTGTTCCCAGATTTTCTAAGATGACTTATGAGAACACTCACTGAAAGCACATAGATGGACCAGTTCACTTCCAGGCATTTAGACCTGACTCTCACAGCAAAATATGGTGAGCAAGGAAAACAACTTTAAGATCAATAAAGAAAATAAAATCTTAGTTATGTCTCTCATAAAAGACCTGAGAAATCACTTGAAAGTTCTAACTGGCTACTCTATGCTTAGAAAGGACCAAATTACAAAGGTTAGTCTATTTTTTATTAAAACTCACTAACAACCTCTCTTGCTGGATGATAAATTTAAATGAACATTTCTCTGCTGCCATCTCGTGGATTATTTAGGCAATGCAGTCAAAGGCAAAGGCAAATCTAAAGTCCTTCCCAATAAAAATCACATCAAATGCAAAATCTCATTGATTACTTAAAGTCACTTACTTGACAGAACAAAACATAACTTAATGTACATGGCATACTACTTACAACATAGTAAACCTCTTCCTAAGAACAAAGTTCAAGATTCTTTAGCGTTTAAATGTTGTCCAACTTGACAGAGAAAACAAAATACTTTTGCCGTTGCATAGGCAGTAATTACTATAAAAGGCATTGTAAATATCCTAGGTGATAATCACTAAAAATAACTAGGTGTTATTAATAAATAAAATAACAGGTGACACTGTTGGCATTATCTCAACTGGAGAGTTTGGTCCCTCCACAAAAGCTGGGACCAAGAAAAGGTGAAGAAGCAACAGTGTCCTCATCCCTGGTCAGATTCTGCACATCCCAGGGGGGCTACTTTGCTACATTTAATATGTGGCTGCCACACCCACTGTCAGGTGTGGTTAATGATTCATGCTGCACTTTCCAAACTATTCCTGGATCTTCAGACATTCCTCTGGGTAACCAAGTTTTAGGCAGCAATAAACCCAGAAAAAGATAAAGGGGAAACAACAGAAATTTTTGCCAGTTATATGCATGTATTGGAGAACTACTTGAAGAAGAAACTGGAAAAAAAAGTTACTGCCTACCTCCTCACTTCTTTCCCTAGTACACCTGAGGAAGTATAGCATTTTTGCACTTGGGAGGGATTTAAAAGGACATATTAGAAGAATCTTTATGAGAAGCTTCAAGTCTGTTCTTCAGAATCCCACAAACAAGATCTAAGACTTTATTTCTACATTCATTGCCAGACTACTACAGTTCAGCAGGTTGCTACTGGGGCATAATATATACAATAAATCAGTTTTAAAGAAAGGTGGGAAAGCACAATAGTGCTGTGTGCTCTCAGTTGGATATTTATTTACCTTTGGTTATAATTTAGATGATTCTGTAGGGAGAGAAGGGTGCTAGCCTGACAGATTGTGCCTTCTGAGGTAGACCCGGCCTCTAAGATTCTACTCCATCAGGTTCCGTAGAAGCTAAGTGTGGAAGCGTTTGAGATAGAATATTAGATATATCAGGAGGAGGACCTGGAGTTGCTAGATATGGCAGGGTGGAGGGGAAGAGGACACACGGTTTAATTAAAATTTCAGAAAAACAACAAACAACTCTGTCTTGAGTTTTTCCTGGCTGGATGCTTCCTTAGGTAAGTTCTGGCCGTGAGGATGGCCTAGTCCACATTTCGGTTTCCAAATGATGAATAAATTCATGCTTCCAGGGACCAAAGCCATGAAAGCAGACAGAATTAAAAAAAAAAAAAAAAAAAAAAAAAGAGTTAAAGATTACTGCCCACGTTGTAACATTCCAACCAGAGCAACTTACACAGTGAGCTTAGAAAGTGAGGACTGAACTCTGATCTTTTTCTTTGCCCAAAAAATTTCATTCTAAGGGGGCCTGGTGAGTCACGCCTACAAATGATAAAATCTCAGTAAACAGGTTTTTATGATGTGGTTCACTTCCTGAGCTGATTCAAGTACAGCATCACATGAAGGACAGAAGACCCTTATCTTAACTCAAGCATTCCTTTCCGCTGATTCCTGGTCTTTGGACAGAGCCTAACTCTTTCAGCCAATGTCAATTAAAGAATCCCTAAACCACCTACGACCTTAAGCTCCACTTTGAGATGTCCCACCTTTTTGGGCCAAACCAATGCATGCCCTGCATGTATCGATTTATGACTTTACCTGTAACCCCTGTCTCCCTAAAATGTATAAAACCAAACTGTAACCCAGCCACAGCAAGTCCACTTGCTCAGGGCCTCTTGGGTGTGGCTCTGGGCCATGTGTCCTCAAATTTGGCTCAGAATAAACCTCCTTAAATTATTTTACAGAGTTTTTCCTCTTTTTGTTGACAAAAGGTAACAAAAAGAATATTATTACCATCAGAAGTGATGCTTCGTTCTTATTCAGCAGGTAAAATCTACCTATTCCAGCCTTTGTCCTCCCATAGGTGCTTCCCAAGCAAGGCCAATTCTCTGGACTTAGTAACAAACTGACTAGGAAATTTGTCATTGTTTTGACAATTGGTTCACAGGCAAGGCAAAGCGTGTAGAAATTGACTTGAAAACTACTGATACTAGTTATTTATGCCAAGTCCTTCCTTCTTCTACTTGTCACTTTAACTTAAAAGAATAAAGAGGAGGAGGAAGAAGAAAGAAGAATAGAACTGAGATTCAGTCTCCAAGAAAAGGGTAAAATGACATCAAAGTGGTTGAGTTCATGTCTTCATTTTCCTCTTACTTCCAGTTCTTCAAACCTTCTTTCCCTAAGATGTCTTCCTCTCTGAAGTCCTTGATACCATGTTGGGAAAGTCTTCTCTCTCTCTCCCCAGTTACAGTCTACGTTCCCATATATGTAAGTGTAGACTGGTCTCTTCTAGAAATAGAAAAATAGATTAGGGCAACTGTCATTAGAATAATTAATAGTTTGTAACTTTCTCAACTCACCCAGGAACATCTAACCTGTTCTAACAAACTGGTGAAATTTCATGTGTAAACACAGAGATATTTTTAGTCACTAAGAGACTAAGAGTTTATTTCTCTGCCCACCCACCACACACACACACACACACACACACACACACACACATACATCTATAGCAGTGAGACACAAGGGACCTCTGGACAGAGAATTTTTATGGTAAATACCAACCACTCCTCATTTTACTACCTTCTGTCTTAGTAAAATGCCCAATACTCATCTACCTTTTATTTCTACATATCCTAAACATTCTAATTATTCTAAATTACATTATTACAGAAAATATTTATGTTTCATGCCTAAGATTCCTCCTCCTGTGGTGACCCCATTTTGCTCTGTTGAGCCATATCCTGCTACACTCGTGATTCAAATGCAATTGAATCTACTTCACGACCTAGGCCTAAACTCTGTTCAGACAGGCTCATCCCTCATAGGAGAAAGGTGGCTACAGGTGCCTCAGTGTACATGTTCCAGATCGCATTCCTATGACCACCAGAATTTGTTTTGGAATGTGCCTAGTCAGAGACAGCCAGGTACAATGACACTCCTGCTGGGAACTGCAGGAAGAGGCCTTCATTCATTCTCATGGAACTTGAACTTGTGTAGGCTAGGGCTGCTGGTGTTTCTTGCTACAACAAGAAAAGTCTGAGAATGGAGCTGCAACAAACAGAGGTAAGATAAAGAAAGACAGAAATCACATCCTGGTGATGTCATTTAAGCTGCCATGTCAAACTAAACTACACTCAGAGGAAGCCCTTCTACTTTGAGCTTCTTAGTTTTGTGAGCATTAGGTTCCTTCTTTCCTTATGCAGTTTAGATTCGATTTTCTATCACTTGCAATCAAAAGAACTTGATATAATTAGTATACTTAAGAATATCTGAGGCCGGGCGCGGTGGCTCACGCCTGTAATCCTAGCACTCTGGGAGGCCGAGGCGGGTGGATCGCTCGAGGTCAGGAGTTCGAGACCAGCCTGAGCAAGAGCGAGACCCCGTCTCTACTAAAAATAGAAAGAAATTATATGGACAACTAAAATATATATATATACAAAAAATTAGCCGGGCATGGTGGCACATGCCTGTAGTCCCAGCTACTCGGGAGGCTGAGGCAGTAGGATCGCTTAAGCCCAGGAGTTTGAGGTTGCTGTGAGCTAGACTGATGCCACGGCACTCACTCTAGCCCGGGCAACAGAGTGAGACTCTGTCTCAAAAAAAAAAAAAAAAAGAATATCTGAGATAAGAGATGAGGTATGCTTCTCTAAAAATGGGGCAGAGTGCCAGAAAGAGTCTTAAATATCCAAACTAGAGTTTCTTAAATTAAAATTTTAATAGAAGGTCTAGAAGAGAAAGTTGAGAAAATGTCTCAGAATGTAAACCAGAAAGATGAAGTAATGGAAAATATGAGAAAAAAGCTGGAAAATGGAGGATCAACTGAGGAAGTCCAATATTAGTCAAATAGGAGTTCTGGGGGTGGGGGTGGGGAAGAGACAACTAAAGGGAGAAAAATAGAATAAAATTCTTAGAGCTAAAAAGATGTAAGTCTGCAGCATGAAATGCCATTAGGATAAGTAAAATGAGATTTATAACAAAGTATATCCTTGTAGAACTACAGAACTCCAAGGAAAAAATTAATATCCTAAAGCTTCTAGAAAGTAAAAACAGGTTCGCTACAAAAGAATGGAATTCAAAGTAGTATTGGATTTCTCCACAAAGTCCCTGAATGTTAGAAGACAGTGTCCTAAAAATTTGGAGTAAATAATAATATGGATCTATGGTTCTATACTACATAGTGCTGGACATCATGACCAATACAATAAGATAAGAAAAAAATAAGGACAGGAAGGAAAAAGATAAAACTGTGATTACTTTTAAATGTTTTGCTCTCTAAATCAGTCAACTCTTATTCCTCATAGGACAGTTGAGCAAAGTTCCCAGCTAAAAGATCAACCTATCAATCATGTTGTTCTGAACTCACCAATTAGAAAATATAATTGAAAGTAAGATACCATTCAGAGAAGCAATAAAATCAGGGGTGAGAGAAAAACAAAAAGTTTTATAGATATGCAAATATTCCTTTGACACACCCTTTCTTTGACCCGGTATGTCAAAGGAATATTTCCATATCTATAAAACTTTTTTTTAGATGCTAAATATTGTGTAGCATCTAAAAACAATGAGACTAGCCCACAGAGTAAAATGAAAACATATCTTCAGATGCGGGGGTAAAACAGGCTATGTGGATAAAACAAAAAGTTATAAGGTATAAAGAACATCTTCAGAAAAGAATGTTAGAATGGAATTTATCCTGCAAATCATATTATTAAGAGGCTGAAAGAACTTAGTGATATGACAAAGAAGCAATTTTTTCCTCAACAAGAATTTAAAAGGCAATTCTGAAATTGAGAAAAATTCTAGAAACTTATATATTAAAAAAAAGTCACGAGCCAAATAGGAAGCATTCTCCTTTGAGTAGGACAGGCTTGGTGAGGCAGAAGTACATTTTCTTCTCTACTGGTTGAACCCTATTGACTCTGTTATATAATATTACATGTTTCTATAGTAAGACTGTATATTTTTGCATTTTATAATTATAATATCAAATGCTATTTTTATTTCTAACTTTAGAATCAACATTTAAATAAAGCATAGATGGTTATAATTTGTAATTATAGTTAAAGAACAGAATATAAACATCATAAACCATGTAATAAAATAATGACAAAAGTAATATGGACAACAAAAATTAGAAGAGAAGTAAAGCGGTTAAGAAAAGAAGTGGAGGTTACTCTGAAGAGTTAAATGACATCATCTTATCTAGGAGGTATGTATCAGTTATCTATTGCTGCATAAGAAATATTCCCACAAAGCTTAGTGTTTTAAAAAACCAATAAACAGTTCTTAATTCACAGAATTTGTTGATTGAGAATTCAGGAGCAAATTAGTTGAGTGGTTCTGACTCAGGGTTTTGCTTGAGTTGCTCTCAAGAAGTCAGCTTCAAGCTTCAGTTATCTACAGGCTTGCCTAGGGCTGGGTGATATGCCTCCAAGACGGCTCACTCCATGGCTAGAAAATGCAGTGCTGGCTATTAGCAGGCAGCTTTAGTTCTTTGCCACATGGACTTCCCCTTAGGGCTGCCCAAGTGTCCTCATGACAGGGCAGCTGGCTTTCCCCAAGAGAAAGCAAGGCAGAAACCACATCTTTTATAACCTAACCTTGGAAGTCATCATCATTTCTGCAATGTCTGCTGGTGACAAAGGTCAACCCTGTTCAACATGAGAGGGAACATAAATATGAGGAGTTGAGGATTATGGGGGTACGAGGAGGCTGGTTGCATAGGGTATTAATAGATAGATACTTTTTAATCTAAGGTTGGTAAAAGAAAGAATAAATGTTTAAGTATATTATTTAAAGTTCTAAAGGTAGCCACCTCCAAAGAACATAAAATAATAGTATAAGTAAAAAACTCAAAGGAAGAAGCAGGAAAGAAAGGTGGAAGTCATCTTTCATATAGGAAATTGACTAGCATAGTCTAAAATTGATACATCAAAAAACAGAGAAATAAGAATATTATTTAGTATGGTGGTAGCCACCTTTAAAATAAAAAATAGAACAGTTAAGAAATGACTATCTCTGGAGAGTTGTACTAAAAATAGAGTGGGAGATTTTTACCTCTTATTTAAAAATAGTTTATATCAGTTGTTCTTTTTAGCCATGTTTATGTACTACTTTAATAATAATAACTTGAAAAGGCCAGGTACAGTGGCTCACATCTGTAATCCCAGAGCTTTGGGAAGCCAAGGCAGGAGGATCACTTGAGGCCAGGAGTTCAAGACCAGCCTGAGCAACATAGCAATAACCCGACTCTACAAAAAAATTTTTTTAATAAATAAAATAAATTAAAAAGAATTGTTCTTTTTATGTCTCACAAGAGCCAGAAGATACAATAGAAAATGAAAACTTTAAAGTGAGAATTATATTCTTAAATTTGTGGTGCTAGGGTCTATTGACGATTTTAGGACCCTAATAGGAAGCTTCAAGAAATGCAAACGAGTTTATTGCCGAAAACCGACGAAAATATAGCATCCAAAGGACATTTCCTAGTCAAATATGTCTTTAAGACTAAAATTAACCTGGCAAGAAGATGGCTGCTTTGCCTTGCCCCAGAGAGAACCAAGCCAGCCCTGATCTGCAGGAAAGCAGACACCAGCTCAACAAGAAAATCTTTGCCATGATCGGAGCTGTCTGAAAGTCAAAATGGCTTCCTTGGTGGATATTAAAGCAATTGGGTGGCTAAGTGGAACTGCCACCTTTTCACTCTGAGATTTTTAACTTTATGTTGGGAAACTAGACACTGTGGAAATATTTTTGATACAATATTAGACCTACTATGGACAACAGAAACTACTCAAACTACCGCATATTGTTAGACAAAAGAGAAAAGAACTGAGTCAGCCTACCAAGTCTCTTAGGGCTCTAGGATCAATCCAGCATTAAGTCCCAGATGTAGTTAACCATCTAAAGGACAGTTGCTTTTGTCAGGCTTCTTTATGGATGGTAAGGCTGACACATTTCACTTGTTTCATGAGCATCACCTACGAGTCACACTAAAAATTAATTAGCACAACAGAGTCACCACTGCATTGACAGAACACAGAGAGTCCAGAATCAGGAATGTAACATTTGCCATAGAACTATCTGGCCGGGCCAGAGTCGTAGATGGGATGAGTGTGTAACCATGAGAGGATGATTCATCAAACTTGCCCTAAGCAGCTCTTCCAAGGTCAGGCACAGTCACGGCAAAGCACAACTCTAAACAATGTGACACAACTGCAGAAACCAAGGGTAGAAAGGCCAATCTGATACGTCCATCAGAAATAAAGCAGCTAATTCTACAGACAGACCCTCAACTACAGACATTGACACGGGGCCTAAAAATCCCACGTTATTCCCAACTAAAGGAGCTTGCAGCAGACACACTGGGGACAAGTTGGGGCAGCTGCCAATGACCACCCAGGGTGGCATCTGCACTGCTGCTCTTCACTGCCCTCTGGGGCAAGATCTTACCTTGCCCAGGCCCCGAAGATGGGCACATGGCCGGTTAATCACAGAGTACCCCTCCACCCCAGGAGAGGTACTGGGCCAGGCTCGGACAATGGCCAAACCTGTGGCTGGGAAGCAGACTCTCTGTTGCCTCTTGGACTGCAACCCTCCATTGGGAGGATTCTGGCCTGAGCCTTGGTCCCCACCATGTTGGGAAAGCCCTTCCACAGTCGTCTGCAGAGGCAAAAATGAAGCCAACATGTGCACAGTTTCCAGTAACATTCAAATCTTAGATCCGGCCCACCCTGGGGCAGGTTCTATGCCTGCCCTTTCTGCACTATGTCTGTGAGAACCAATGCATTCTTTTTAGCTTTAATTAAAGTTGGGTGAAAGAGGCCTGATGCCTATCATATGCACAATTTTATTGAAGAGACACAATCTTTGGGGGAATAAATGTAAAACAGTCTTCTTTTTTCTAATTATTGCCTCAAGCTGTACTACATTGAGTCTCCCTCTCATCTTTTAAAAATACACACAGACTCACTGTCTTTCAGTTATTATAGCGGTCAACAAACTTTTTCTGTAAAGGGCTAGATAGTAAATATTTTAAGCTTTGTGAGTCACATATGATCTCTGCTGCATATTGTTGTTCATTTTACAATCCTCTAAAAATGTCAAAACCATGAGCTGGGGCTGCATCTGGCCTATGGATTATTAAAAGAGTTCAGTTTTGAGCTTCAATCTCATTGTTGGGAGAGGACTTTGATCCCTGAGAACCACACATTGAATAATTTATAAAGAAGAGAAATTTATTTCTTACAGTTCTGGAGGCTGGGAAGTCCAAGGCCAAGGGGCCACATCTGATGAGGGCCTTCTTACCACATCATAACATGGCAGAAGGTATCACATGACGAGAGACGAAATGAGAACATACCAGCTCAGGTCCCTCTTCCTCTTCTTATAAAACCACCAGTCTCATCCTGGGGCCCCCACCATGGTGACCTTATCTAATTGTAATTACATCCCAAAGGCCCCACCTCCTAATCAACATATGAATTCAGGGGATTCAGTTTCCAACACATGAAAATTTGAGGGACATTTTCAAACCATAGCAGGCTCCATTGAATATCCTGACACAGGTATTTTTAAGACATGGGTCTTACATTAATGGATCAGTATAATATGCTGAGACAAAAGTAAGTAGATAAACAAATAAATAAGACATGGGTCTTTTAAAACCACACTTAAAATGATCATAGGCAACAACTCTGCATTGGTAGGTTCCACTTTTACAACAGGAAACTACTATTTTCATAGGTTTTAGTATATATGTTGATAGCACAAATGGAAGCTGGTCTCAAATTTAAAGGGAAAATTTTTTAAGAGAAATTTAGAATATGTTCAAATATATTAAACAGAAAAGACAATTTCAAAAATTGGAAAAACTAATATTTCCTTACTAGAAGTATAAAACTATTTTCTGACTCAATAGAGTGCTTACAGTTAACTTCATTGTTCAAATTACTAGCTTGTGCACCAATGGGAACATTACCAAAAATTATCTACTTGTGTAGTTTAGGGCTGGCCTTAGAGTGGTCTAGACCTTCATAGCAGTGGTTCTCAAACTTCAGCACGCGCATGAGAATCCCCTGGAGGGCTTGTTAAAACTCAATTGCTGGGTCCCATCCCTGAGTTTCTGATTCAGTAGCAACTGTCAGGTGGCGGCTGAGAATCTGCATTGCTGACAAGTGTTCAGCAACGCCAGTGCTGCTGGTTTGGAAATCGCACTCTGAGCATGATTTTCCAGCTCTGAGCAGCCAGTGGGCCAAATCTAACCTGTCACTTGTTTACATAAAGTTTTAATGTAAAACAGTGTGGAAATAATAAGAAATATATACAAAGGTCTCTATTCCGAGTCCCTGGCATGGACCTCCTAAATCCCTTGGAATTTCCTGGGTGATAGGAGCGACTTTTGTTGTAATGAGGTGACTCTTGGGGGGGGGCTCATGGATAGCCTCCGGATGGGGGGCTGGTTGCCATGGGAACAACCCAGGTAATTGGAGGGTTGGAATTTTCAGCCCCACCTCCTGACTTCCAGGGAGGGGAGAGGGGCTGAGAGTTGAGTTAATAACTAGTAGCCAATGATGTGAGCGATCATGCCTATGTAATGAAACCTCCATAAAAAGCCAAAAGGATGGAGTTAGAAATGCTTCTGGGTTGGCAAACATATCCGCATGCCGAGCGGGTGGCACACCCAACTCCACAAGCACAGAGCTCCCGCGCTCAGGATGTTTCCAGACCTTGGCCTATGTACCTCTTCGTCTGGCTGTTCCTCTCCATCCTTTATTACATCCTTTATTAATATAATAAACTGGTAAACATGCTTCCCTGAGTTCTGCGAGCTGTTGTAGCAAATTAATCCAACCCGAGGAGGAGGGCATGGGAACCCTGATTTATAGCCAGTTGATCAGAAATGCAGGTTAAAACCTACAGTTTGTGACTGGCACCTGGAGTCAGGGGCGGTCTTGTGGGACTGTGCTCTTAACGTGTGGGATCTGATGCCATCTCCAGGTAGACAGTGTCAGAACTGAATTTAATTATAGGACACCAAGTTGGTGTCTGCTGGAGAACTGGTTGTTAGTGAGAGGAAATCTCTACACATTTTGGTGACCAGAAGTGAAGTGACGAGTAATGTGAGAGTAGAAAAAACACTGGTTTTTCCCTCTCAGGCACACAGCCACATTCATTTGTTTACATATTGTCTATGGCTGCTTTCTCAGTACAACTGCAGAGTTGAGCAGTTGCAGCAGAGACTTTTATGGCTTGCGAAGCCATATTTGGTCCTTTGCAGAAGAAGTTTGCTGATCTCTGCTCTAAAGCATCTTCTTCTAGCCCATAGCCAGCCCTGCCAACGTAGCTGCCTGGGCTGGACAGAGGAGGATTATAGATGATAGCACTGTAAGTTTCCTGCCATGACTAAGGCTTATTTTATTAATTTTATAGTAGCCTTGACATTGAGTCATTTGTATGTCTTGTATGAGTCATTTACAGTTATATATAAACTTTAAAACTGCACAAAACCATGCTTTATATTCAGGTCACTATTTTAATTCCCTTAATGAAGAGATTATTTAAAAAGGTATCCACACACCTTGGAAGATAAAGAACTTTTGCGATTATACCTATGTTAGCCAGTAAAGGAAAATTGGAATGATGCAGCATTTATTACAGTGGAATTGCATCTCATACAGGGTTGCACACACACACACAATCTCATGGAGTCCAAATTATGCTTGGAAATCTAAGTCACCTTTAAAATACAGTGTACAACATTTACAGACTATGTTGGAGGCAGATTCTCAATATGTCCAACACAGCCAGTTTTTCTTTCAGTGTTCAAACAGATGGCTCATTCTTTGGGCGAGCACCAGATGAAGTAGTTGGCTTGCATTTGAGGCCATCTTGTATAAAAAATACTTATCTTTAAACACTAGAGTCACACTCTGCACAGTGAGAAGCTCATGCTGCAAGCCACAAAGAATCCATGACCAATTGAGGGAACAGCAGATTAATGTCTCCCTTTTAACACTTACCCTAGGGAATCCTCTTGAGAGAGACGGGAAGGCAGAAGTGACTGCATGACTTAAATTCTCAACCTCTCTCTCTCTCTTTCTCTCTGGCCCAGCACTTGTAGTTGGAATCCAAAAACTTGAATGTGCCTCAGATGGGAATACACCATGATCATGAAGATACTGATAACAAAATAAAGATCTTTAAACAGTATCTTATATCCCATTCCTGGTACCAATTTCTGCTATTGCTATGTTCAGATTACAAATAAGAAACAAACCCAGGTAAACTTATAAGCAAAAATATTTATTTTAAAGATATATCAGCATCACTACTGGCACTAGTATTAATACTTTGACATCATTATCTTTTATGGCAGGGCTTTTTAGCTCTAAATAATCCAAGCTGACAGGGTCATCTCTAATCTCTAAAGAGTTGTGGCCATGGCAGTAATTGACATCACTGCCAACCAAAGACAACCGTTGCCTATTCCACATAGAAAAAGTTGTCGTGGGGTACTTGACTTTGACAAAGGTTACTTGGCAGGCTGCCATGTTAAAGCTCCATCTCGGTTTCATACAAACGTCAAATACCAAGCCCTGCCAAATGATCACAAAGATTATTTTAAGCCATGTTTATTCTTCGTGGTAAATTCACATGAAATGATGTTTTTAGAAAAATAATAAATGGTTTAAATTTTTTTGTTTTAAATTTAAGTCAAAGTTTAACATTAAAATGTCATCTAAGTTAACCCTCACACAAATCAGCTAGATGGTTATGAACTTTATTTTGCATATAAGACATTGAAGAGTGTGATTAAGTCAAGGAGATTTTAAGCTAGAGCTACACCCTAAACCAGGTCTCCTCATTCTAAGAAGCTGAATTAGTGGAAGGTTTTGCTCATTTTCCTAGTAACTAAATCAAGAGCTAAGTTTGGCATAATCATTATGAAATCATAAAAAGTATATAAAATAGTTAATATATAATAACTTTAATTGTTGAAAATATTAAGCCCAAAATAGGATAAGACAGTTTGTGATCAAAGTGGCAACCTGGGAAATACAAATTTTATTATTTTAGCAACATATGTTACAGGGCTAGTGAAAACTTAGGAATGCTATCCATATATATTATGCTGAAATAGGATAACAAAAGTTTAAAAGGTTCTTGTTCCTAGCAAAACTGCCTTTCCTTTAGCATACCATTTATCTATTAATAACTAAAGCAAAACGGCAAGGAAACAAACTGAATTTTACTTTTCCTGCTTTTGCACACAAAACTCAGAAATATAGTTGTAAGGAAGCTACTAAGATTTGTTACAAAAAAACAGTTGTTTAAAATTTTTGAAATAATGGCCAGCCATGGTAACTCATGCCTATAATCCCAACACTTTGGGAGGCTGAAGCGAGAGGATTGCATGAGGCCAGGAGTTTGAGACCAACCTGGGCAACATAGAGAGACCCCCATCTCTACAAAAAATTAAAAAAAAAAATTAGTGGGGTATAGTCGCCCATGCCTGTAGTCTTAGCTACTCAGAAGGCTGAGGCAGGAGGATTGCTTGAGCCCAGGAGTGTGAGGGTACAGTGAACTATAATTGTACCACTGCACTCCAGCCTGGGTGACAGAGTAAGACCCTGTCTCTAAAAATAAATATAAAATTTTCAGCCGGGCAAGATAGCTCATGCCTATAATCCTAGCACTCTGGGAGGCCAATGTGGGAGGATCACTTGAGCTCAGGGGTCAAGACCAGCCTGAGCAAGATCAAGACCCTGTCTCTACCAAAAAAAAAAAAAAAAAAAAACCAGAAAAAATTAGCTGGGCATAGTGTTGTGCACCTGTAGTCCCCGTTACTCAGGAGGCTGAGGCAGGAAGATCCCTTGAGACCAGGAGTTTGAGGCTGCAATGAGCTATAATGACACCATTGCATTCTAGGCCAGGGGACAGAGCAAGACTCTGTCTCAAAAAAATTTTTTTTCAAAATATAAAGTATTCAGTATACTCATAAATCATTTGTTTTACTTATAATTTAATAAAATGTAATTATTTGTTACATTTAATGCTTATGAGTGGATATTTTTTAGATTGAGCAACCCACCTTACATTAGGTCATCTGTCAAGGATTAAAGAAACATTCTCACCATTAGTGATTTAAGACTTCATGACTTCCTAATGGCTGCCATAATTTTCCTGTGATTTAGTGAACATATAACACAGCAAATCTTCTGTTTCAATTTGTTTTAAAATCTGAGTCCACTACTGACTAATGTCCAGATACATAGTATCTTATCGATCAGTTAAATTACAGTATGATTATTTCTGTGCACTCACTGTATTACTAGTATTTTTCTACTTGTGTTTTGGGCAAGCCAATCTTTAAAGTTTGGGACTGTCTTGAGCACCAAAGGGTATTTAGCATCTCTGGCCCCAGCAATTAAACACCAGTAGTTCCTTCCAGTTACTGTGACCATAGTAGTATGTGGGCATTATCAATGATAACCCAAACTCTGTAAAATAATTTTAAAAGGCTTATTCTGAGCTGAATATGTGCAATTGTGGCCCAGAAAGCAACGCCCAAGAAGTCTTGAGCAAGTGATTTTACCATGGCTGGGTTACAGTTTGGTTTTACACATTTCAGGGAGACAGGAATTACACATAAAGTCATAAATCAATACATGGAAGGGGTACGTTGGTTTGGCCTGAAAAGGCAAAGTCCCTCATTTTGCCAGCTGTTTAGGCATCTATATGTCCATCCTTTATCTGGGAGTTTTGAATTAACTCCTTCCCTCAAAATCAGCTGTTACAATCTCACATTCTCTCTCTTCCATGATAGTCCCTGGGCCACGAGTAAGGATTTCTGTAGTTTTAGCAGCAGGCTATTGGCAATGGAGAACAAGGTTAGGATCCATTTACATTTATCTACTTCACCTGATTTATTTACCTTAGCAGTTTATTTAGATTCCAGTTATCATTTTTAATTATTTTCTGTTCAGTTATCATTTCAAGTTATTTTCTGTTAACCATTTTTACACCCTGTAAATTAAATATATAACACAGACCAGGAATCAAAATGTAGCTTTAATTACTGCATTTAAACTCAAAAAGTTCTACCAAGAAAAGACAAGTAAGTATTCTAGTAATTTTAGTAAGTATGCTAGTAATCTTGTTGTTTTGGACAACATAACATCTTCTCTAAGTTTTATAAATATAGTAAAAGTTTTAGAAGATATCCCATATAAAAGTGTTAACTAATTAGATCCCTCCAAAATACCAACATCCCAAAACAAAATCTATTGACATTGTAGGGATGAAAAGTCCCTAGCTCCCCAAAGTTTAGCCAAAGTGTAGGCAACCAAGCCCACTGTCCACACAAAGGTCCACTGAAAAATCATGGACACGAGGCAGATTGATTAACATGAGGAAAAGATTACAAACATACATGGGAGACTTCAGAATGAACACTCAAAAGATAGAGGGGAAATTGTCCATTTTTATGCTTAGATTGAACAAAATGTGGACAGTCGTGTAGAAATATGACTGGACAAAAAGGGTTTGATCTAATGCTAACAGGCTGAGTGGGGAACCCAGCAAGGCCTTTCCATCCAGATTCTGTTTGGCCTCTCTGAGTGTGCATTCCCTTCTTCTGGGTGTGGGGAACAGCCCTTTCTGGAATGGGGGTTTTACAATAAAACAAAGAAGGTCAGATAATTACTTCATGGTCGTTTATACATAGAATAAGTTTAGGTTTTACAGCTGGCTTTTATGACCTGCTTTGGGGAAGAGGGATTCTGGTTTCTACAGCTAGCCTTGGAAAAATGGTACTAAGAGGCAGGAGGACAAGGGAAGGTCAGAGAACTTTTCTTCTGAGGCCTTCATTTTAGGGGATTGTTTTCTGAACCCCATCAACATGATATTACCTGACTGTAGACAGAAAAAAATCTTCAATCCTCATCCTTAGCACCTCAAACAATGAAACAAAGTTGTAACTTTTTTTTTACATGAGGATCAAGATTAAGGTATTTTTAAAACAATCTAAATAGTCTCTAAACATTTGCCAACTTAAGTGTAAACTGAGTACATGTAATACTTCCAAAGAGTAAGATTGTTTTGAGGTTTTCCTTGGATTCTTAGAACTACCTTGTTCATCTTAAAATAAATTACTACACAAAAATGAACAGTTTAGGGATTTTTTTCCCCTAGGCAAAAACTTTGCTACAGCAACATAATATACACATAACCAGATAGCTTGTAAAGAGTAGGACAAACCAAGAGTGGGCAAGACCAAAGGGAAAACTAAAATCTCCAATTTAAGCTCTTGTAACTGCAATTCCTAGGACAGCTTTAAATCTCTAACACTATTGTTAATACAGATGATAGAAAAAGTGAGTCAGAAACAGATTTTTGTGTATCTTTTCATAGATATTGAAATTAGTGAAAGAAACTGCATCTACAGCTCTGATTAAGAGACTGAAACTAAAATATCTTCATAAACCTTTGCCCATAAATTTCTACTTTTGTGCTCCTATTTACTTGATGTTTTTACTTATTTTAATTTACTGACATTTATTTTTGTTTAGGCATATCTACATTTTTACCTCAGAAACTTAAAGTTAGGCCGGGCTCAGTGACTCACCCCTGTAATCCTAGCACTCTGGGAGGCCGAGGCGAGAGGATTGCTCGAGGTCAGGAGTTCGAGACCACCCTGCGCAAGAGCGAGACCCCCATCTCTACTAAAAATAGAAAGAAATGATCTGGACAGCTAAAATTATATATAGAGAAAAAAATTAGCCAGGCATGGTGGCGCATGCCTGTAGTCCCAGCTACTTGGGAGGCTGAGGCAGTAGGATTGCTTAAGCCCAGGAGTTTGAGGTTGCTGTGAGCTTGACGCCATGGCATTCTAGCCCGGGCAACAGAGTGAGACTCTGTCTCAAAAGAAAAAAAAAAAAGAAACTTAAAGTTAAACACATGGATATTTTTGTTGAATACAGAGGAGATTTAGCTATTATCATTAGACCATCAACATTAAATAGCCTTACTTATCAAAAACCACACAAACATAGATCATTTTGGTTTTGGCTGGGTTTGTAGTTTTATAACCTTTGTCTCAAACCCTGACATCTTAAAAACATAAAAATGACCAGTAAATCTAGGAAAAGATGTAAACTGATAATTTGAAGACATTTTTATTTTTACTTTATCAATATTAATTTTTAACCCCTCTTATTTACCAAAGATTACTAAATTCACATGAACTAGAAAAGCATTTGGATTTAATTAATTTGTGAGCTCTCCCTTATTTATAAGCCACTCTGGTACCCTGTAGACACAACATATAATACATGTACACACACAAAACATATCTAGACATATACACATACACTCACACACATATGCATACAAAGTTCCAGTGGCTTTTACCTCAGAAATCTAGCCATGAGACAGTAATACAAACTCACTGGTTTACAAAAGACAACTAGATCCAAATTACCTCTGACAAAACTGGAACTTGTTCACATGGCTAAAATTTAGTTGCCCTGATAGGTAACTTAATTATGCCTGTGGATCAAAGTTTTGGGTAAAGCACTTTCCATGGCAGTTTGATTTTAAAAAGCCTCTTTTACCCCATTTTTCTTTCAGTTTAAAATAAGTTTTCAATGTTTACATTTTAGCTAGAACTGGTTGCCAGATCTCTAAGTAGACTTGAATTAGTAATACCATAGAGTTTATCTCAGCATCAGTAGAAAAAGTTAGCAGGTTCAGAGTAGGCAGAAAGGAATAGAGAGCTTAAGAGACTTGACATTTTAACTTTATAGTGGTCAACCATTTGAACTCTGAATTTTCCTCTACATAATTTGCCCTGCAGTTAAAACATGTGTAAAAGAATTGGCCATACCCAGCTGGAGTTCTAGAAAATTTGGCATGTCTTTGAACCTTTCCATTTACATAAATACTTGAAAGTAGAGGTACCATAAACCAGTTCTCCTTGTCTTTCCTCACTTTTAGAGGATTTGCTTCCTATTTTTCTTTAAAAGAAGCAACCAAACTGTAGTCCAGGGCTTAGTGTAGTGGACCGGAGTGTGCTAATTGTGGGTGGGACTCCACAGTGTTTCACCACTGAGTTATTCCCACCTTCTTAGGTATCTCAGTTTCTCTCTTCAGGGGTCTACTACTTCCGAGAGAGCTCAGAACACCAAGTGATCAGCTCTTATACGTGTTTCCTGGATGAGCCTTCTTTTAATTAATTTTGTTGGGAGGTTCCCTATAGGACCACTTCATATTGCAGGGAGCCACACCAGGCACTCCTACTCAGGCGCCCAGTCACCCAGGGGGTGCCTTTCGGCTGGCAGGAGTAAAATGCACTTTACCTTTGAGCTGAGGAACTCAGTCTCTCATTTATCTACTAACAGGACAGTTTGGTTTCCTCTTTTCAAATACACAGAAAAGCCAATTGAGACTGATTTTGGGAGGAAGAGGCAATGGAAAAGACCCTATAGAATGCATCTCCAAATCAAAATTAGGATCCCACACAACAAATTCCTAGAAAAAGAACCCACAGCTCAGAATAAACCAGGACTGTCAACCACGAGTAGGAGGTCCGGGGCTTAGAAGGACTTACCAGTTCTGCCCAAGAAGCTCAGAGCTGGGGGGCCTGAGAGGGCTATTCTGGTACCTAGCACTGAGTTTGGGCTACTCCTTCAGGGCTCCTGAGTCTTCTTTGAGCCCCATGTCTGGGTACCATCTTGTCAATGGAAAAGAACCCAAACACTGTAAAAGAATTTAAAGACAGCTGAATATTTGTGACCATGGCCCAGACAGCCATGCCCAAGAAGCCTTGAGCAAGCAGTCTCTGGGCCATGGTCACACATATTTGGCTCAGGACAAACCTCTCTAAGTTATTTCACAGAGTTTGGATTCTTTCCCATCGACAACACGAACCATGAATTTTCCCCCAGACACTTCTAAAACCCTCCCACGCTCCTCATTCCCTTCAAGAATCCATGTTATTGGCAGTGGCTCAGACCTGTAATCCTAGCACTCTGGGAGGCCGAGGCAGGAGGATCACTTGAGCTCAGGAGTTCGAAACCAGCCTGAGCAAGAGCGAGACCCCATATCTACTAAAAATAGAAAAACATTAGCCAGGCATAGTGGTGTGTGCCTGTGGTCCCAGCTACTCAGGAGGCTAAGGCAGGAGGATCACTGGAGCCCACGAGTTTGAGGTTGTTGTGAGCTAGGCTGATGTCACAGCACTCTAGCCCGGGCAACAGAGCAAGACTCTGCCAAAAAAAAAAAAAAAAAGAAAGAAATCCCTGTTACAGACATAATAGTAGATCTAGACAAAGTTGGCAAAGATAATCAGTTGTTTGAATCAGGTTTTTAGGAGACTAGATATATTCAGTGCAAGATTTTAGCTGGGAATTTTTTTTATAAAAAGCCATAATTTGACTTGCTGACTTTATTAGAGCTGGATTTAATTTTAGAGTAATATATCCACATGACATTGATTAGAAATAATGAACATGTTTATTCAAGTAGATAATTGTGTTCATTTAAGTTAAAGAAGGGTCCAAATTAGAACTCTAAACTCAGCAATTATAATTCTCTGTCTCCTTACCACATCCCCAACCCCTAGCCACCACACAGGAGATGGGTCTCCTTTTAACTTGAAAGAATAAAAATAAAATTTCACATGTCATGCAAAATTTTTCTATAAAGTTATTCAGGTTTATTAATATTATTAGTTTTTTTGGAGCATAAACATTTATATACTAGTTTTAGACTTACTTTTGGATAATTTTTAGGCCATACATAGCACAAAGATATTAATAATTACACTGCAAAGCCCTTGCACAATTATAAGAACTACAAACCAAGAGAGCCTTAACTGAATAAGGCTACAAGGAGGCAACTATTAAAACGTGTGAATCTGAGATCTAAAAAGCAGGTATAGGACCAATCTGTTTTCTTAGTTTTTTTTCAATAGTTCATATGCAAAAAAAAAAAAAAAGGTAAAATTTCATAAACAACTTTCAAATCTTCAGCTGAAATTGAAACCATTCCTTAGAAAGCACACAGGCACAGAATCTACTATATAAGCTTGTATTGAAAATAGACCAAATATCCATTTCACTTGTACATTTGATAGTTACAAATTGTAATGTACATTATAGATACCTGCATCTACATATGCACACAAACTGGCTATATACTTTAATAATGAGATTTACCTCTGTAGAGTAAATGACACAATAAATGTGCAACTATTTTGAATGGTTGCTATTTCCATTTTATGGTCAGGGATATATCTTCATTGTTTTGAAAATGTAGGCATCTGAAATTAAGTAGTCAACAGCATTCCTCTATAGTAAGTGCTAAGTATGTTACACAGGAACAAAAACACTTACAAAAGCATCCTCTGCAGTCCTTTGAAATAGGTAAAGGGAAATAACAGCCATAACTTGCTTTAAAAGTCATATAAAATAGCTGCCTTCCTACTGATAATATCTTTGCTTCAAGCATTTCGAATTAATATTTTTCATTTGGAGAATTTATAAATGTACAGTAAACAAGTGACACTCAAACACAGATCCACATAATTGTTTATGTAATGACAGGACTGTAATTTATAAGATACCAATAACAATGCAAGCTTATTACAACTATCAGTGGCTTCTTCATCCTAAAATGTTTATATTTATGTCTTTTGATTAGTTGTTAGTTCTAATTTTTTATATTCATTTTGTTAAGTATTTGATTACTTAAATTTAAACATTCTGCCCAGCAGTGCCTTGACAAATTTTTAAACTACATTCTTGCCTTTTAAATATCTTTTTACTCTGATCATGGTCAAAATTCTGGGTATCTTGGAGAATCCAACCATTTTGGGGTATGTTTTCAAACCACTTATTTTAGAATAGGTAATTCTATTTGGAGCTCAAATAAAGGAGAATATCGAGGTTAAGAAACTTCAAATTGAGAAAGAATATCTGCCATCAAATAGATTGCACCGTGGTCCCCTGACGCTTATAACGTGCAATACATCAGACGTAAGCACAAAGGCGAAATAAGCACACTAAAAACCATACAAAGCTGAGTAAATAATGAAATAACAAAGATACCCAACTAACAATCAGGGTTTATATATACATTTTTGTTCTAAATTATGATTTGTGTAGTTTCTGAAACCAGCCGGTTGGAGGAAAGGGGCTTTACTGAACGGAGCAAAAACTTAAGGTAACAGATTTCAGCAAGTCTTCAGATCTTAGAAGTGCAAGAATTAAGTCATGGTTTTCAACTTAGGCTGCATATTGGCATCACCTCAACGTGGTTACAAAATACCTGTGTCATTGCCCCATTCCCAGAGACTCTGGTTCAACTGTTTAGAGTGGGGATATAGATAGTGCTATTTGTTAAAAGCATGCAGGTAGTTCTAATGTGCAGTCAGGGCTGAGACCCACTGAACTAGATGAAAGGATCATATGGAAAGATCAGAGAAAGCAGATGACAACCTAGGGGTCTGAAGATCCTTCATCCATGCTAATATGAAAAGTATTAGTGACTAAATTATTAAGATTCAGCACATTCTCACTGTGGTTAATTTTAAATAGCCCTAATATAAAACTTATTCAACTTTCCTTCTTAATCCACTAGGGATTTAAGAATAGTGACATAAGAAATTCAAAAGTGAAGAACACAAGAAATTCCATAGTCGGTCCATCCAGAAAGTCTTCTTTCACCTTTAGGGAGGGAAAGGCCAGACCCTCCACCCCTACTCTGGAGTCCACTTGCTTCTGAACCTCATTCTATATTAATTAAATGTTCTCTTTTCTCTATCTTTTCTCTCTCCTGGGTCCATCCCACCAATATTTAAATATTCCAGTTTCTCTCCTACCTTAAAACACATGTCCCTGGATCCTCTACTGTCAGCCTTGCCCACAATTCTATTCTTCCAGTGTCTCCTAGCTCAGTGTGAAACAAGACCATTAATGCAGCTACTGAGAATCCTAGGAATGCCCTCTCACAGCAAATCACCTAATTCTTACGTGATACGGCCTCTAAAAAAATCTCCCAAACACATCACCTCTCTCTACACCCACTGCTACTTAACTGAGTCCAATCCAGTATTGCCCCTGTACTGCATGTGTGGTGAGAGCTTCATCACTTGGCAGCCTCAGATCCTCCTTCCACACTGTAGCCTGAGTAGTCTCATCTTGGGCAAGTTACCAAACCGTGCTTCAGGTTTTCCATATGTGAAGTCCACGTTCTCTTTTTTTAACAGACCTCATAGGATTGTTGTGAAGATCCAGTGAACACTAAACAAAAGCAGTTAGCAACTGTGAAGCATAATAGAAGACAGTTTATTAACATCCAAATACTTAATAGCAGCTGAACTACTTACATTAGGAGAGGAAATAGTAATACTATGATATTCAGGGCTAAGTCAAAGGACCTACAAAGTCTTGTTTACTCTGGCCTCCACCACCATTTCAGTCTCATCTTCGACTCCACACACCAGCCTCACTCTTAGTATAAGCCTTCACAATGCTGGTCCCTTTGCCTGAAATGCTCTCCCTGCCCCATCTGGCCAACTAACTCCTGCTCATCCTTCAAGTTCTGGCTTAAACTTTAGTTTTTTCAAGAAGCCTACCCTGACTTCCCCATTTCCCAACCCCACAAACATTAGGTCTCCCAAACCTACTGTGCAACTTCCTGGTATATCACATGTGTAATTATCTGTTCTATGACCTTCCTTCCCACAAGGCTTGTGAATTCCATGAAGGATCATGTCTATAATTCTACTAATTAGCACCATGAATCGAACAATAGAGGTTTTCAAATATTTGGTCACCGACTTTAATGAGATAACTGAAAAATATCTTGTAAGTGCTATATTCAAATAAAAGCCTGTGACTCCCAGCATGAGTTGGTAATTGTTGGCATTTCTCTATCACTGTGTCTTCCTTGACTTTCACCAACCAGAAGGGCTATAACATACAGAGTAAGAATGTACCTTCATTTTTTTTCCTAACATAGTTTTTGTGGAGATGATAAAAAATCTGCTTGGCAAATTTTTTATTATAACACCAGGAAATTATATAGTGAAGGAAAAATGCTGATTTGCCTTCCCATCCTAAATTGTAACTAATAGGTCAAAGATGAGAATCTTAATTTAGACTTTATTTTTCTTTAACTCAGTATCTTACAGCTGCCTCCACTTGTTACTTAGTATTGAATCACAGGATGAGAAAAGATTCCCATAGATTGTCACCTCCAAGAGTTTTACTGCATATTAATTCCATAGAAAGTTAAATTATATCAAGTAACTATATAAATACCTTCATCCAGTGTCTTTATACATTGTTCCCTGCCCTTAAGCTAGTTTTCTACTGAATTTAGTTAATTTAAACTAGTCTTCCCATTTCAATTGGCCCAGAAATGCTTGGTTTTGTTCCCACGAGGTATGTCTTGCTTTAATTCTGGTAAGTGTCGTGCGAATTTTTAAAGAATAGACCTCATATCGCCTAGAGAAACTTGAAACATTAAAAATAACAAAATCAAAACTAAAAGTGTAAATACCCACATAGACAAAAAGGTTATTTACAAATCTTTATTTTTAAATATTAAATACAAATTTTCTTAAAGCAGTGTACTTTTTGTCTGAGCTTCTGCATTGAGAGGTAATGATTCATTTTTCCCTTGAAGTTTCTCTCCTAAAACTGAGTCCTGGCTTCTCACTGAACTCTTTCACAGTCCACCTCAGGGTTTTGCCTACATTTGCTCTAATCCTATTTTTTCATTGATTGGTAAGGTCAGTAAAGCTGATCTTTCATGTATTTTATCTATTTTTCCATTTTCTTTTATTGTCTATCATTTTGAATTCATTCTATGCCACTTGCCTACCGGTTTTCTAATTCATTCTTTCATTTTAAAGTAAAATTTTTCCCTTTTTTCTACCAGTCACATACTTTTTCCCCTGAAAGACATTTTCCATGGCCCAGTTTTGCCCCTTCTGGATAATTAGAATATTTCTATTTGCCACAGACCACACACTGAGTATTAGTTTTAACGTACCCTAATGTACTATCCTTCCACCTGAAAGATTTAAACGTGAGAAAAAGAGTACATCCACAATTCACATTTCCAGATTAAACTCCTTAACAGAAAGGAACAGGTTAGAAAAGGACTTCAGAGCCATAAGGGCTGGGAAGACCCTCAAGATACAGGCTGGCCCTGAAGCCACCAGTAATGAGGAAGCTCGGGGTTAGGCTTCAATTTGGGCTTGATAAGGAAGGGGACAGAGGAAAAGATGAAGCACAGGCTTTGAAAGTGGTCTCTGCTATCATAATCTACAAAATGAACACACTGGAATAAAGAGACGATGATGCAACGCATGGTTAAATGTACAGCAGACTGTTCAAGTACTGACAGAGTTTCAAGGATTATGAAACGGATCAGCAAGGGCCAAAATGCACAGGGATGGCTTCACGGAATAGCCAGTTCTTGAAGAACAGATAGAAGTTGATAAGTTGAGGAGAAAAGGATGCATTCTAGAGTGGACTCCCAAGTGCATAATGCATTTACTGAAATCTAAAGATGACCATTTAAATAAAAAGAAGAGCATCAGGTTAATTAGTAGGAGAGTTGAGCAGGTTACAGAGAATCTTGAAAACATAAGAATTTAGATTTGACACAATAGGTCATTAAAGGGTTACGAGCAGGAGAGTAGAAAATAAAGTAGTTATTTGGGCAATATACTAAAAGGTCACTAAGAAGGGCCTCTGAGATTTAAATCCTAGCACTGCCACTTATTAGTTGTATTTAAATTTACTTTATTACTAAGCTTCAGTTTCCTCTGCAAAATGGTCAAGAAAAAGCTTAGCTCATTGGACCATTGTGCTGATTAAAACAGATAATACAAGTAAAAGATCTAGTACAGAGCCTAGAACATAATAAGTGTTCAAGTAGAGCAAAATGTTATGAAGACAGTAGCAGTAATCCAGATGTGTAATAATTAAGGTCCAGACAAGAACAGAACCAGAACACTAAATACCTATCCCTGCAACACAGAAATACTACTATAACTGTTTCACCATCGTAACTCATTAAGTAAACACTTCCGAAATGCTAGGCACACACAGAAACATGCTACATATTGTAGCAAACACTAAAAAAACATAAGAAACATTCCCACCCCTCTGGATCTCTTGATCTCAGTATGAAATACACTATGGAGTCTATAGCCATACCACTCTGAATGCGCCCAATCTCGTCTGATCACGGAAGCTAAGCAGGGTAGGGGCTGGTTAGTACTTGGATGGGAGAAATATAGTATGGAAGGTAAAGGACCATAATGACAGTTCCTAAACAAGAGTAAGTACCATGGCAGTTAAGAGGAAGGACTCATGGGGTGAAAAATGATCAGAGGTATTAATTTGTATAGGAAGCAGTGGGAAATATTGTTACAGGTGTGCAACTTACAAATATTTGTATTAAAGAAATGGGAAAAATCCCTTCAGTATGCTAAAGAACTTCTATAAATCAGTAAGGAAGACCAATCCCTACCCCAAAATGAAAAAATGATAATGTTCCCAGGAAAAAAAAAATATTCAAAAAGCTCTTAAATATATAAAGAGCACACTCTCATTCATGAGATGCCATTTTTTTTTTCAAAGATGGCAATGGGCTAACTATGGGATAACAAAGAGTCAGAGAAGCTGAGGGGAACGAGGAATTCTCACACCTTGCTGGTGAGAGAGGAAACTGGAATACTCTCTAAGGACGCAGGAACTATCAAAATTAAGAACCCTTAGAGCCTTTGACCCAACAATTCCACGACTAGGAATCCATCCTACAGATACGCTTACACAGTACCATTTGTAAGGGCACAAGATTAAAACAAAACATTAAGTAAATTATGGAACATGAATACAGAATAGAATACTACAAAGCTCTGAAAGAAGAAAGCTGCTTTATACATGGATATAGACTAACTTCTAAGATACACTTTAAGTGAAAAAGGTAAGCTGCAGGACCTCTCGAGGGGGAGAAAAACATGGTAAATATTTAGAACATTTCTGATGAGCACACAAAATTAGTAACAATGGCTGTCCTTGGTGACAGGCCCAGTGACTAAGGTTCAAAAGGAAAGAACAGCAACTTTCTACTGGAAGCCTATTTTGAACATGTTAAAAATTTTAAATATACACTTCTTACCAATGCAAAAAAAAAAAAAAATTAAAACAAATGAGAATAAAATGAACCAAACCATTCAGTTACCTACATAGTCTATGCTGTGTAATGAGACGGGTGGCTTTTTTTTTTTTTTAATGTATCTCTGTAATATACTGAGCTTATTTTCATAATAAAATATTTTAAAGAAGATGAGAATGTAAAGGAGGAAATCCCAGATAAGAATCAAGCAAAGATCTAAAGAGTATATTTAAGCTATAGTAGAAAAGGCTAAACAAAGCAGACTGTTTTATAACAATGAGACATACAACTGTGCCTTACATACAGAAAGTCTGTGTTAATGCTCGCAGAAAATATTAACAACTAAGTTGAGGCCTAAAGTCTCAGGGCATCTTTTTGTTATTGTTGTTTTTAGAAGCAGGGACTTGCTCTGTCACTGAAGCTAAAGTACAGTGGTGTCATCACAGCTCACTGTAACTTCAAACTCCTGGGTTCAAGTGATCCTCTCACCTCAGCCTCCCGAGTAGCTAGGACTACAGGTGTGCACCACACCTGGCTCATCTAAAAAAAATTTTTTTTGTAGAAGGCTTGGCACAGTGGCTCACACCTGTAATCCCAGCAAGACCCTGTTTCTACAAAAAAACTTAAAAAGTTAGTTGAGCATGGTGGCACATGCCTGTAGTCCCTGCTATTTGGGAGGCTGAGGCAGGAGGATCTCATGATCCCAGGAGTTTGAGGTTACAGGGAACTATGGTTGCACCAATGCACTCTAGCCTAGGCAACAGAGCGAGAACTCGTTTCTTAAAAAAAAAAAAAAAAAAAAAAAAAAAAAATTTTTTTTTTTTTATAGACAGGGTCTTGCTATGTTGCCCAGGCTGATCTCAAACTCCTGGCCTCAAGCAATCCTCCCACCTTGGCCTCCCAAAGCACTGGGATTACAGGCAAGAGCCAGTGTGCCTGGCCTCTCAGGGCATTTTTGATGCTAGACAAAGCAGTCCAAACTTTAATCCATAGGTCTTTGATATTAGAGCAGAAAATGATTAAAGTATTAAGATTAAACAGATTAGAATGGAGCTATTCTAAAAATAAGAGTAGCCATTTTCTGGCTGACAGATGTGTTTTGTGCAGCTCAGCTAGTATTTTAAAGGTCTCGAAGAGCCACAAAGTCCACAAACTGCATTCTCAAAAGCCAACAACAATCCACATGAGAAAAACGTGGTTTCCTTTAGACAGGCCAGGTGCTTTCCATGTGTTTTCCTACGTTGTCTGCCCAGGCTTACTGCTTTCATATAACTAACTTTCTGGTCTCTACACATTGAGTTTTTGATTGCTAACAGGTACTCAAGTTAAATCCCCTGACCTGATGCAGGTCAAAGGGTCTGGACTAGAATGGCGGTGATAGATCCGAAAGGCGTGGCAGTGGGACATAAGATAGAGGCTACCTTGTGAGAGTGTAGAGACTCAGGAGCTGGACTGCCCGGGTTTGAGACCTGGCTTTACCACTTACTGGGTCTGAGACCTGGCACTGTATGACTTAACCTGATTCATTTTTCTCCTTCTGTAAAATGGTGATTTAATAACAAGAGTACCTACCTCATAGTTGTTAAGGGTTAAATGAGTAAATATTTGTAAAGCAATTAGCACAGTGCCCGGCACAGGATTAGTTTTTGTTAAATTTACTGCATGCCTACCATGAGCTCGGTTCTAATAGAAATAATAATTCAGACTTTACATTTGACAGGTACTTGCAAAGGACAGGAGAGGTGTCAAAGGTGACACTACAGTGGAGATTTAGAAGTTATCTACAAAAATGTAATTGAAATCCTGACAACAGATGAGTTCTTCAAGGGAGAAAATTTAGATAAGCACGATTAGAAAAGAACAGTGTGCCACTTGAGAATAAGAACAAGAAGAAAATCATATCAAACTTCCAGCAACAATAATTCCATCATACACTAGTAAATCGTGATCTCACTGGATCCTAATAACGATCCCATGAAGTAGAGGAATTATCTCCATTTTCCTAATAAAAGTTTAAAGATTAAATTACTGCCTAGGATCACATAGCTAGTAAGTTATAAAATAAGAAATCAAAACCACTGTGTGTATATATATATATATATATATATTCTCCTGTAACAATTCTGTAAGAATTGGCATAAGTTAATGCTAACTTCATTCAGTGGAGCAAGTATTATGCCCCCTCCCACCTTTGAAAAATAAAAACCAAACGACAAAATGAAGGAATTTGCTAAATGTTAATCAGCAGGTCAGAAACAAGCATGCCCAGAAAATATGTATATAAAAAACCTGACATTATTCCTTTTGCCCAACAAGTTAATAAGTACATTTCATGTATTTTTGCTGATTTTTAAAAAAATTCTTTGTCATTCTGCTCCCTAAAAATTTGAGCATTTATTATTAGCCAGGTACAGTTACAGAGTTAATGCAAAGACTCTCCCATATCCTACTGTAGGCCATAAATATGTGCAATTATTATGTGTCAATTAAAAACAAAATAAAAAGACTCTCATTGTTCTCAAAGAGCTTAGTTGGGAACAGACATTGGCAAATACAAAATTTTAACATAATGTGATAAAATGCTACAATGAGTATATGTACAGGAGCAGCTGATCCAATCCTGGGAGAGGTAGGTGTGGTGTCAGGAAGGACGTGAATGGAAGATGCATGGGAATAAGTCAGGTAACACAACTGCAGGGAACTGGGAAAGTATGCCAGGCAGTGTATGTACAAACAGGCTTAAGAGTAATCAATAATGCTTATACCACAAGAATGTAACATCCATCCAATTTTAATTATGTTACCTTTTATTATTTTACAATATATTTCCAAAAATGCTGTTACAGTTGCCTTAACTGCTCTATATGACCTGAATAAAAGAACACTGAGAATTAGAATACACAAATGTCAAACTGTAATACCTACTTGTACTGAACCATTACTGCCAAAGGGATGTAGTTTTTTTAAATAAGCAGATGTGTGGCAATGTAAAATGAAATGCAAACTTAAAACAGTAAACTTTGTTTAATGGCTAGGGAAAGGAGGTGGTTTTTTTTCTTTCTTCAACACATCTGGTCCTGGCAGCAAGTTGCATTATGCATTTAGAGCAATATGTGCCCTGAAAGCTTCTATGTTCAGTCTGTGCCTGTCACTCGAATCAGAGACCAGACACATGAAACAATATCATCCTCAATGCCCTCAATAACTCTGCCTCCAGAAGGTCGCAGTGTTAGTGGTGGTAATTTACAATTAGTTTTCTCCATTGACAATGGATGCTTTTAATTTTCTCTAAAAGAGAATTGATGAAAAAGCAAGGAAAACTTTCAGGGTCCAATTTTCACTTCACATTCTCCAAGTAGTAAAATGGCAGCTCTACACGTTGATGAAAAAGAATTTTCCATTTCTTCCTATTAGTATTTAGTCATACTAACATTAAAATGTATCTGGATATAGTTGAATTTCCAAAAAGAAACTTTTAGTTACCAAATATTTCAGAAATTTAATAAAGCATTACATACATGTAATTAGCTCTTATCTACCAAAAAAAAACCATATATATATATGTGTAAATATATTTATTTAATCTTACCTTCACTGAAGTTCTTTTTTTCTGGCTGGACATGAGAAACAAGATTAAGTGACCTATGCTGGCTTTATTTCTTTATAAGCAATAATTTGGGTCTTTTTTTCATTCAATATGACTGCAGCATTTTAATAATAAATTCATAAAAGGCAATACAAAGAAAAACCTACTGAATAGGCTTTTGCCAAGCAATTCATGTTTTAAAGTTAGACTCTACCAAAGTGGCACTATGGCATTATAGGCATTCAATTTTTCTTTCCTTTTTTCAAGTTTGTCAGTTCTTTACTACTGTTATTTTTTTTCTAGCAGAAGATAGTGTTTACTCACAAAGTAAGGCCTAGAGACCATTGACAGTTGCTTGCAATATCATGATGGAATTAACTCTCAGGAGCTGATATAAACTAAAGTGAACAGTAGCCAACTAGAACCACATTTGGTCAATTCAAATACTCTCCAAAAGCACTTTGCTAATATACACGTTCCCTTCTTCTCAACTGATTTTGTGTTAATCTTATTAAATTATAACAAACAAGACTGCAAAGTTTTTGTAGAGTTGTATTTTTAGAGGACTACTATGTTCAAATGAATATATTTTAATTTGCAATATGTCAGTAATATCCTTTCTATAAACATGGTTGGCAAAATAAAAAAGGCACAAAAGAGAGGTAATGAGAAATGTTTTCAGCTTTCAGTGAAGATAACAAAGCATGTATCTTTCATGAAGAAAAGCAGAGAAAAATGTTCAGTAATTCATGCACAACTCTGAGCTATAAAAAAACTCTTCAGATAGGTCCTGAGGCCTGAGGAGAAAACAAGTTTTCCTAATCACGTGCTTCATGTAACATAAAATGTAAAGCTGCACATACATGTTTGGTTTTAACAGTGGACCCATGTTTTTTAAAAAGTGAGGCAATTAAAGGAAAACAAAACCAAAATACCTTCATAAACAAAGCAATTCCACCTGTAGCCTCTGTCCTTTTTACCACTCAGTGGGGGTAAAATGTCCAATAAGATGTAAAATGCAGCATACACAATCATGTAATCTAAAAACTTTTCATGATAACTTATTGCAAATTGCACTTGACAGTTCACCACAACAATGGAAAACTGGCCCCTTGTTGTTTCACACAGTCCTTGAACCCCAAATTGAAGTCACCAGTAGAACGATCTGGATAAAAAGTTTGCAGCTGTGCTCAGCCAGCTAGCTCCACCCTCTGGGTGTGAGCCGACACGGGACACCGCTTTGTCCTGCTCCTTTGTGGGACTCTCGTCCTCGGGCAGGTAGTCAGGCAGCTCTGTGTTCTGTTCTACTTCCACAGGAGTATCTTGGAATGGCACCAACATCTGATACAGAGAACATATTAGGAGTTAGTACAAAATCAACTTAATGTGATACATAGTATGTTGTAAGTTAAACGTCAACTTTACTCCTCATTCTAATTACCACACTTATTCTCAGGGGCTCTAGTCCTTTTAAAATTTTCCTGTCATGTGACGGTAGGCCCAATTGCTGAGCACTGCATAATCGCAGAGTATAAATGGGAACTCAGAAGTTGATCTGCTGAGGCCCTAGGAGTACATGAACCACCTCTGTCAATATAAAGATGACTAAATCAAGTGTCTGGCCACTGTGAGCCATGAAACTTCCCATCTATGGGAACCCAAATGAGCTCAAGGCAAACAGATTCGTTTTTCCTATCACAAAGCTAGTGGAAAGAGTAGCAATAGGCAAGGATTTTCACCCTATTTACTTGCCGAATGGTTACTTTGTTATTTTTGTACTGGAAAGACTAAGGTCAGCAAGAAAGTATTTTTAAAAGTAAATGCAATGAAACCATGTATCCTTTATTTACACATCAAATCTGTAAGATATCTCCACTGAGATAAAAATTTTATTTACAAGAGCAGACTCTGAAATCCACAAAAGATCTTGCCATATTTCTAAAACAGTTAACTGTTAACCAAGAAACAACACATTCTTATATATCTGGAAACACAATTGGTCTGGAAATACTGGCAAGGTGTTAGCCATAAAAAATAATCAAGAGTCTGAATTAGGTAAAGAGAAAACTAAATAAATCTTTTACCTCTTCTCCACTTTCACTTTTCACGACTTGCTGAGCTTTCATAACCTTGGTTGATGCTATTGCTGATGCCAAAGCCTAGGCCAGGACAAAAAGGAACAATTTTGAATTCTAACTTGTTTACCTGTACCCCCAAAATATTGAGCCATTTAAAACACTAACCTCTGCTTTCAAATCTGAACGGATTCGCACCACACATCTTTGAACAGCCATTTGAAAAGTAAAGCTAATAACGCCTTTAATTTTTAACAAAGCCTCTTCACATAGGTTTCTCCGAGACTGAAAAGTAAAAGCAAATTGTTACTAAAATAGGTAGATAATAAAAGGGATTAAATCAACTAAAACCACACTCAATATATTTTGGGGGAAAGGGAAGCAAATGTACCTATTTCAGTTCTACCACCTCTTATTTTAGCACATGCAGTAGTGGGAGCTTAGTCAAGTTTATTAAATTTTACAAGATCAACAACATAGTAATTCCTGTTAGATTTTTTAAATCTTTAATACTAATATGTAGTTTAAATAATTTGTATCAGGAAGAAGTTAGGCAATGTTAATTTACATCTTAAATCAAACAGAACAAAAGAATAATACAGAAAAAAAATGCCAAAAAGTAGAGGCTGCTGTAGCTCAAGGGTGGGCAAAAACTATAATGCATCAGCTGTTTCTGTAAATAAAGTTTTATTGGAACACAGCCACATCCATTTGCTTACATATTAACTGAGGCTAGTTTCATGCTAAGGCAAAGTTAGTATTGAAGACAAGAGACCTCTGAGAGCCAAAAATATTTACTCTCTGGCCCTATAAAGGAAAAGTTAGATTAAAAATCTCTAGGGATAAATTCTAATAGACTGAAGTCAGAATTAGTGAGCATTCAGTGTTTGAGTCACTATTCCTTAAAGCATTTGGTATTTATAAATATCACTGCATCCTTCATTTACGATGTTCTCAATGGTTACCACTGCATTCTCAAGAGTTACCTACATCCTCTTTTTGGTTCCCATTTTCCTCTGATATTATTCACAGCACAACATAACATATACTCTTCAATGCTTCAATGCAGGATAAGACACTACCCTGGTCTTTCACTTACTCCAACTGATTATTCCAGTTCTGTCATCATTAACATTACTAACTCCAGTATAACTTCCTTTTCATTTGTCTATCACGCATATCCACTTGGATATCAAGTGGTCATTTCAACACAAGCTCCAAAGTGGAAATGGATTATAAAGTTCCTGCATTTTCCCCTCATAGCTCCTTCTACCTCCAGCCCACACACCAAACCACTATCTCTAAATTTTCCTGGTCAAAAAAGATGGCCAACCAGATGCAGGTAGTATGTGCCTCCTTCACAGAGAGGAACCAGAATACTAAGTAGATTCTCACATTTCAAACAGATCATCTAGGAGAGAATGCTACGATTCACCAGGGAAGTGACCAGAAGGACCAAAAGTGGGTAAAGAGAGGGTTCAGGGCAACTTGCCTGGTCAGCTTTTAAGATCTTGGCTACAGGAGAACCCTCTGATCCACACAGGTCTCAGACCTAACATAAGGAGCTGCGTGGATACTGCACAGAGACACTGTTCTACAAAGGGAATTCACATGGAATTCCATAGTCATCCAAGCCTAGAGCAGCTTGAGCCAGGTGCCATTCTGAGAACCTCAATACAACAGAAGTGCAGGCATGCCTGCAGCCACTGCACAGCTGGGAGGACAGACAGAGGAGCCCAGGTGCTCCAATACACCACTGAAAAGGTTTTCACCACTCTGCTGTGGGTTACGTCTGAGACTGAGATGTAGCTGAGCATGATGGCTCACGTCTGTAATCCTAACACTCTGGGAGGCCAAGGCAGGAGGATTGTTTGAGGTCAGGAGTTCAAGACCAGCCTGAGCAAGATGAGACCCTGTCTCTACTAAAAATAGAAAAAATTAGCTAGGTGTGGTGGTGCATGCCTATAGTCCCAGCTGCTTTGGAGGCTGAGGCAGGAGGATCGCTTGAGCCCAGGAGTCTGAGGTTGCTATGAGGTAGGCTTGTGTCATGGCACTCTAGCCCAGGCAACAGAGTGAGACTCTTGTCTCAAGAAAAAAAAAAAAAAAAGAGAGAGAGACTGAGATGTGACCGGAAAGCATTTTCCACTTTCTCACGCACACTGCTGGGTGGGGCCCCAGCCTTTCTGGTGGCAGGTCCAAGGTGCCATTTAGTGAGTAAGGCACTGGGTGGAGCCTTGTCCTCTAGCTGAATTTGGGCTTGACCTGGCTGTAGGCCCTGCCTGGCAGGGGAGGGGAGGGGAAAGGAGGTTTTCCAGCATCTGGGGAAGTAACCACCACCCTGCAGCCCAAAGCTGTGGAACTAAGCCTCTAGCAAACTGCATTCCTCACAGTTTCCTGCCAGTATAGCCTGCCTGAAAAGGGCTCTGCCCTCTCTGGTCATCCTGGGAGTCTGAAGCCAGGCAGCGCCCCACGCTCAGGCTGAATTTGGGCTGATGTAGCCCCGCCCAGCTGAGCAGGGACAAGGGAGTCCAAACTCTCTCACACACACCTAGGACAATTTCCACCACGCTGCTATGGGCTACAGTGAGACCCAGAAGTAAGAGGATGGCACTCCCCCCAGCATCTTGCCCACTCTGTTTGCCAAAAAGTAGCCCCACCCTTTCTGGTCACAGGTCCAAGGTGCCATTTCGGGAGTTAAAGCTGGGCAGCCCAGAAAGAGGTGGGGACCTCACCTCCTCCAACCACCTAATGCTGCAGACATAGCCATATCTGCTCCCAGGCATTAGCTTTTGGCGCAGACGAGCTGTGGGACAACCAGTTCTAGGCAAGCAGGGGTTACACCCCCAGTAGTACTCTGCTCACTGTGCCCAGTTCTGCACAGAGGATGTGGCTCATTTCTCTCCCTTCACAGACAGGCAATGTTTTCACAGCTGCCCCGACCCCGGAATCTCAGCCCCTGGGTCTCTACGTTGCTGGATCCACAGCCTACACTCCCCAGCACCTAATCAGACCACAGCAGCCCTAGGGAAGCAGTGGATCCCAAGAGAACTGTGGGTCTCCTGGAGCTTGGGCATTCAGGGTGGGCCCCTTTCAGCTGAGAGGAGAGTGCAGCACACACGAGAGCCCCTTAGGACAATGGACTCTTGGGCAATAGGGCACCAGCTCCTCGCCATATGGGGTCTTCTCCTCCTCCTCCCCTCCCCATCCACTGCTGCCCAGGCAGCCATGGCTGTTTCCACTCAGGACTGGCAAGGGTTCCACAGGGGACAGTTAAGCCAGGGCATGTGAGAGTGGCTGCCTTACCTCTGACAGAGCACCTATCACACCCAGGATACTACAGAGCTTGTGGCTCACTCTCTTCCCTCTAAAAAGCCACAGCAAATGTTTTCGTGCTCCCCAAGGACTAAGGATACCACCTACGCAGAGGGATGGCAGGGCTAGCAGACCTCTCCCCAAGCTGCCTGTCCTTTCTGGGAGGAGCCTACCCTCCCTGGAGGAAAGTCCCTGGCACCACACCTCCCCTGCCAGCGCATTTCAGCCACAGCCCGTAGCCAACCTGGTAGCCCTGCACACAGCGGGTTGAGCTGCCTCCACCACCTCTGCTGCAGCAGGGTCAGTGTGGAAGCTGGGAATCTGGGTGCTTTTATGGCCTTGAAGGACAGAGATAGCTGTAACTGCCAAGAAAGGGAGGTGTGAGGGGTGTGTGCATTTCACAGCTGCCTGCTTCTGCTAATCTCAAGAGGGGCCCACCGCCCTGTCGCCCTGTCTGCAGGCTCACAGTGCATTCACCCTTCTCCTGCCTGAGCATTCTTCCAGACCAGGAGGTAACCGCATGCCTCACTATCACAGCTAACACCTGAACTCAGGGAGCCTTGCCAGCCCCAGGATTCAAGCACCATCCAAGGGCCTGGGAAGTGGGGATTACCTAACCTAGCCCATAACCACTGGCACCTAACACTCTCCCAGGGGTCTGAGGTACAAGTGAACCAAATTGCCAGCAACGCCACAGTGGGTACCTACCTGCACAAGCAGAAAGGCAGTGCACCTCTCTCTCTCTACACTGTGCAACAGAGTTCCTGGCAGAGGAGAACAGGTGAACAGCAAAGCTATCTGCTTTGAGCTGAGTGAAGAGGTTCCAGATGAGAAGGAACCAGTGTAAGAACTCTGGCAGTACAAAAAAATAAAACAAACAAACAAACAACAACAACAACAAAAAAAAAAAAAAAAAAAAAAAAAAAAAACAAGCTCTCTTGATACCCCCAAAGGATTACACAAACTCTTCAGCAATGGACTGCAACCAAGAGGAAATTTTTAAAATGTCAGATCTGGAATTCAAAATATGGATCACAAGCAAGGTTAATGGGATAGATGAGAAATCTAAAAACCAACACAAAGAAACAAAAAAAATAATTCAGGATATAAATAAAACATTCACAAAGAGATAGATAATTTAAAAAATAACAGAACTTCTGGAGATGAAAGAGTCATTTAGGGAATGTCAAAATACAGTGGAAAATCATAACAGACTAAATCAAGCAGAAGAGAGATTCTCAGAGCTTGAAGACAAGGCTTTCAAATTAACCCAGCCAGTCAAAATTAAAGAAAAAAGAATCAAGGAAAATGAAAAAAATCTCTGAGAAATACGAGATTATGTGAAGTGCCCAAATATAAGAATCACAGGTATCCCTCAGGGAAATGAAGAAAAAACAGAAAGCATGGAAAATCTATTTGAGGGAATAATGGAGGAAAACTTCCGTGGTCTTGCCAGAGATTTAGACATCCAGATAGGAAAAAGGTTAATGAACTCCTGGAAGATTCAATGCAAATAGGACATCACCAACGTACATAGTCATCAGTCTGGCCAAAGTCAAAGTGAAGAAGAAGAAAATCTTACAAGCTGTAAGATAAAAGCATCAAATAACTTACCCAGGAAAACCCATCAGACTAACAGCAGACTTCTCAACAGAAACCTTACAAGCCAGAAGGGACTGGGGTCCCATCTTCAGTCTTCTTAAACAGATAACTGTCAACCAAGAATTCTGTATCCTGCAAAACTCAGTTTCATATGTGAAAGAGAAATAAAATCTTTCCCAGACAAGCAAACACTAAGGGAATTTGTCACCACTAGACCCGCCCTACAAGAAATGTTCAAAAGTGCTTTTCAGAAAAGAATGCTTGATACCCACCAGTGTAAAAACACTTGAAAGTAAAAACTCACACCACTTATAAAATAGCAACACAAGGAAGGACACAAAGCAACAAGGTAACAATCAACATGATGACTGGAACAGTATCTCACTTATCAATAACTATGCACATAAATGGTCTAAATGCTCCACTTAAAAGATATATTAACAGAATGCATAAAAAACCACAAACCAAATATCTGTTGTCTCCAAGGAACCCATTTAACTTGTAAAGAGTCACAAAGACTTAAGGTAAAGGGTTGGAAAAAAATATTCCATGTAAAAGAACACCACAAAAGAGCAGGAGTAGTTATTCTCATATCATATAAAACAGAATTTAAATCAACAGCAAAAAAGACAAAGATGGTCAGTATATAATGATAAAGGGATCAATTCAAAAAGGTATAAAAATCCTAAATATATATGAACCTAACACCAGAACTCACAGATTCATAAAACAAATACTACTAGACCTAAGAAATGAAATAAACAGCAATATAGTGATAGTGGGGGACTTCAACACTCCACTGACAGAACTAGACAGAACATCGAAGCAGAAAATTAACAAAGAAACACTGGACTTAAATGGGACTCTACAACAAATAGCTCTAACAGACATTTACAAGACAGCCTACTCCCAAACTGAAGAATATACATTCTTCTCATTAGCACATGGAACATTTTCCAAGATTAACCATATGTTATGCCACAAAATAAGTTTCAGCAAATTTTAATAAATCTAAATCATGCCAAGTATCTTCTGAGGCCACAGTGGAATAAAACTGGAAATTAACTCCAGAAGAATTCTCAAAACTATTAATGTACAAATACATGGAAATTAAACAACCTGCTGCTGAATGATCTTTGAGTCAACAACAAAATCAAGATGGAAATAAAAAATTTTTGCAGCTGAAAGACAATGGCAACACAAGCTACCTAAATCTCTGGGACACAGTAAAAGCAGTGCTCAGAGGGAAGTTCACAGCACTAAATGCCTCCATCGAAAGGAAAGATCACAAATTAATAACCTAATGTCATACCTTAGGAACTAGAAAAAGAAGAACAAACCAAACCCATAGATAGCAGAAGACAGGCAATAACAAAGATCAGACCATTTCTTTCTGCAGAAGAAGGGGCTAAAAAAGAAAAAAAAAATTATAAAAACAACAACAACAACAACAACAAAATCAGAGCAGAAGTAAAGGAAATTGAAACAAACAAACAAAAAAACCCACAAAGGATCAACAAAAAAAGTTGGTTCTTTGAAAAGATAAACAAAATTGACAGACCCCTAGCTAGATTAACCAAGGGAGAGGACCCAAATAAGCTCAATGAGAAATGAAAAAGGAGACATTACCACTGATAACACAGAAATACGAAAAGATCATCTGAGACTACTATGAACATCCCTATGAACATGAACTAGAAAGTCTAAAGGAAAAAGACAAAAATTTTTAAAAACACATGACTTCCAAAGCTTGAATAATGAAGAAACAGAAATCTTGAACAGACAAGTAACAAGTAGCAAAATTTAATAAAAAAATTTCCCCAAAACAACAACAACAAAAAACAGCCCAGGACCAGATGATTCACAGCTAAATTCTACCAGACCTACAAAGAAGAACTGGCACCTCTCCTACTGAAGCTGTTCCCTAATACCTAGAAGGAGGGAATCCTCCCTAACTCATTGTACAAAGCAATATCACCCTGATATCAAAGCCAAGAAATGATACAACAAAAAAAGAAAACTACAGACCAATATCCCTCATGAACATAGAAAAATAATTTACCACCATCAAGTGGGTTTCATCCCAGGGATGCAAGGATAGTTGAATTCAACATATGCAAATGAATAAAGCTGATTCACCACATAAAAAGAATTAAAAACAAAAACCATATGACCATCTCAATAGATGCATAAAAAGCATTTGCTAAAGTCTAGCACCCCTTCATGATAAAAACACTTAAGAAATTAGGCATAGCAGGAACATACCTCAAAATAATGAAAGGCATATATGGCAAACCCATGGGCAACATATTGAGTGGGGTAAAGTTGAAAGCACTCCCCCTAAGAACTACAACAAGATAAGAATGCCCATTGTCAACACTTCTGTTTAACATAGTATTGGAAATCCTAGCCAGATCAATCAGTCAAGAGAAAGAAATAAAAGGCATCCAAATTGGAAAAGAGGAACTCAAACTACCCCATTTGCCAATAATATATTATACCTAGAAAACCCTAAATACTCCTTCAGAAGACTCCTAGAATTGATAATGAATTCATTAAAGTCTCAGGTTACAAAATCAGCATACACAAATCAGTAGCATTTTTATATACCAATAACAACCAACCTGAAAATTAAATCAAGAACTCAATTCCATTTGACATAAGTGCAAAAAAAAAAAAAAAAAGAAATACATTGGAATATATTTAACCAACAAGGTGAAAGACCTCTACAAGGAGAACTACAAAACACTGCTGAAAGAAATTATAGATGACTCAAATGAGAAGACATCTCATGGTCAATGGATTGGAAGAATCAATATTGTCAAAATATCCATACTATCCAAAGTAATCTACAGATTCAATGTAATTTCTATCAAAGTACCGACATCATTTTTCACAAAATTAGAAAAACTCTAAAACTCATATGGAACCAAAAAAGTACAAATAGCCAAAGCTATCGTAAGTTAAAAGAACAAATCTGGAGGCATCACATTACCTGACCTGACTTCAAATTATACTACAAGGTGATACTAACAAAACAGCATGGTACTGGTATAAAAGTAGACACATAGAACAATGGAACAGAATAGAGAACCCAGAAATAAAGTCAAATACCTACAACCAACTGATCTTTCACAAAGTAGAGAAACGTACACAATGGGGAAAGGACCCTGTATAGTAAAAGGTGCTGGCAAAATTGGATAGCCTCATGGAGAAGAATGAAACTAGATCCCTATCTTTCACCATATACAAAAATTAACTCAAGATGGATTAAAGTCTTAAATGTAAGACTTGGAACCATAAAAATTCTAGAAGAAAACATAGGAAAAACTATCCCCAACATTGGCCTAGGTAAAGAATTTATGATTAAGACCTCAAAAGCAAACACAACAAAAATAAAAATAAATGGGACTTAATACAACCAAAAAGCCTCTGCACAGCAAAAGATTTAATCAACAGAGTAAACATGTCTCCTATGGAACAGGAGAAAGTATTTACAAGCTATACATCTGAGAAAGGCCTAATATCCAGAATCTATAAGAAACTCAAATAAGAAAAAAAGAATAACCCCATTAAAAAGTAGGCAAAAGATATGAACAGACATTTTTCAAAAGAGAAACAAATGGCCAATAAATATATGAAAAATTGCTCTACATCACTAATCATCAGGGAAACGCAAATTAAAACCACAATGAGATACCCTGTCAAAATGGCCATAACGAAAAACAATAGATGCTAGTGTGGATGTGGTGAAAAGGAATGCTCATACACTGTTGGTGGGAAAGTAAATTAGTACAACCTCTATGGAAAACAGTATGGCAATTTCTCAAAGGACTAAAAGTAGATTTACCATTCAATCCAGCAATCCCACTACCAGGGACCTACCCAAAGGAAAAGAAGTCATTTTATAAAAGAAGACACCTGCACCTGTATGTTTACTATAGCACAATTCACAACTGCAAAGATACGGAACCACCCTAAGTGTACCAACCTAAAACTGGATAAACAAGATGTGGTGTGTGTGTGTACATGCATAAACACACACACACACACACACACACATACACATACACATACACCATGGATGAAAACAACTAAAAATACAGACAAAATAAAATTTAAAAAACAAGTATTTCCAGACATTGGACATGTTTTCATCTGGGCCCGAAGTCTTCCTTATGGGAAGGTTTTTTACTACAAACTCAATTTCTTTAATAGCTATAGAGCTTATCAGGTTTCATCTACTCCTTCTTGAGTTAGCTTTGGTAATCTGTGTCTTTCAAGAATTTTTCCTGTTTCATCTATATTATCAAATTTATTGGCATAAAATTATTTAAAATATTCACTTATTATCCTTTTTTTTTTTTTTTTTTTTAATTTTAAGACACAAGGTCTTGTTCTGTTGCCCAAGCTGGAATACAGTGGCATGATCACAGCTTACTGTGACCAGAACTCCCAGACTTAATTGATCCTCCTGCCTCTCAATCTCCCAAAATGCTGGGATTACAGGTGTGACCCACCACACCTGGCTTATTATCCTTTTAATGTCTGTAGGATCTGTAGTAGTGTCCTCTCTCTCATTTCTGATAATAATTTGTTAATTCTTTTACTCTTGGTCAGTTTGGCTAGAGGTTTATCAAGTTTATTGATCATGTCATAGATCAGCTTTTGATTTCCTTGGCTTTTCTCTATTGTTTTTCATTTCACTGATTTTTGCTCTTTTTTGTTTCTTTTCTTTTGCTGGGTTTGGCTTTAATTTGCTCTTCTTTTTCTAGTTTTCTTAAGACAGAAGCTTATTAAGTCCCTGATGTGATACATTTTCTCTTTTGTAAATAAACATTTAAGCCTCTGGTACTAATAAATTTCTCCTTTAAGTACTATTTAACTGCTTCCCACTAATTTTGATGTTACACTTTCATTTTTATTCAGTTCAAAATGCTTTCTAATTTCTCTCTTTTTTTTATTCCTGTCTGCCATGGAATAATTTCTCTTTTAATTTAGTCATTGATTCATAGATTATTTTAGAAATATGTGATTTATTTTCCCAAATTTGGAGGGGATTTTCCATATATCTTTGTTACTGATTTCTAATTTGCTTTCATTGTGCTCACACTTTGTATGGTTTCAACCCTTTTAAATTTATTAATACTTGTTTTATGGCCCATAATATGGTCTATCTTTGTAAATGTCTCATGTGCACACGAAAATCTTGTGGTTGGGTAGGGTGTTCTATGAATATCAACCAGGTTAAATTGGTTGACAGCGCTATTCAAATCTTCTGTATCCTTACTGATTTTCTGTATACTTGGTCTATTAGTTGAGAGAGTTGTGTTGAAATCTCTAGCTCTAACTGTGTGTGTGTCTATTTCTCTGGGCATTTCTGTCAGGTTTTACGTCATATATTAATATCTTGAGGCTCTACTATTAGGGGCATAAATATTTTAAATTGTTATTAATATAACCTCTGATTAACTGATGTCTTTAGCACAAAATAACCCTCATTATCAGTATTAAATATTGATATTGGGACTTACTATTAGGGGATGACACTGAAGAAACTACTTAGTTGATATGATGTCTCTTTCCCATCATATGAGCCATGTGTTTACAAAACTCTTACCGTATCGTCAAGACCATCTATATGCAAAACCACTGTTTTGGCACGTTTGTTTGTAGTTCCCAGAAAAAACTGAGCTTTCCTTCGACGTGAATTCATTTCATTGAAACTATCACCGTCTGCCATACTGGAGGACTGAAGGATATCATAGATTTCAGAGGCCAGAAGTTTTGTTTCTCCTGGAGTTGTAGTCCTTGAAAAGAAACACATATAAATTTATAAATTAGTCTTGTCACCTCTACTCATTCTGTAATTTTATTTCTCATCTTTGTGGAGCCTTGTTTCCTTTCTTTCTGATGCCTTGCTCAATTTAAAAGCAATATCAGGGAATCCTAGAATAATCAATAATGTAGAAAAGGCATCTAGTCTGTAATAGTCTTCTAATTTCATTTTAAACCTGTGGCTCATTGAGATTCAAAACCCCTCACTATAGAGGTACAAAGGCACATTTAATCAAAATCTTTAATTAAACAGAAAATCAACTGGCAAGTTCAGGTTTAAGATGCCCCTGGATTATTATTAATATTCAACTCTCAATTTGAAAGTACCCTAACCTTCAAGGAAATACAACATATAAAAATCCAAAAGGAGAAAACAAATTAGAAAAGAATCATTCATATTATCAGCTAATGTCAAGGAGATTTCTTAGTATGATCAAACTGATTGCTTCTTAATTTATATTTCTTACATATCACAAAGCTGTGTATATATCATAAAACCACAACTCAAACAGAAGTTTTCATTCTTAAAATTAAATCCTACCATAGCTCTTCACAACAACATCTAGTGCCATGCTGGCCGATAAATCTTCCTGCAATGATGGAAATGTTCTGTATCTGCACTTTCCACTCACATGCGGCTACTGAGCACTTGAAATGTGGCCAGTGCAACTAAAGAAATAAATTTTATTTACTTTTAACTAATTTAAATTTTCCCATGTGGTGAGTGGCCACCATATTGGACAGCACAGATCTAATGGTTCTTTACTAATTCGTTGAACTGAACAAACAGTAAGTACACATAACTGTAGGAAAAGAATCCTCATTCCACCTACAAATGGGCTCAATTAAGTCCAAACTCTTCACATTCAAGGTCTTAAAATGAAAGCCTTAAAAACCCATTTGGCTATCTACATTAGCTCATTGTGTCCTTTTATTATTCTTTGGGTTGACTATGACACTTAGCCATCTCCTATAGAGACCATGCATTTTTATATATTCTTCTTTGCTGTTCTTTGTTCTAGAATGCTCTCCACACTTAAAACCTTGCTCATGTCTTTCCTCAGCCATAAGAGCTTCACCCAGACCATAGGCTTTCTGACTCTTATTTTCACCCTTAAAGGGCCAGGTTGACCACTACTACCTTCTTTATAAAGCCTTCACCCAACAACCCATTTCTTCCACTGTATTCAAAGTACTATGTTTGTACTTATACTGTTGATCTTAGTTTTCTATTTCTTTCACAAGTATACAAACTCTTTAAGAATAGGAATGTATTCTCTTTGTACCTTCCACAGAACCTAACAAATAGCTTTATAAGCTATTTATTGAATGAGTAGGAATACTTCCATTTCTGATATTCAGACTGTACATGCTGTAGCGGATAGAGCTTTAATTCCAGGGGTGATAATCTGACAGTTTTCCAGGCACTTAATTTACTGTATCAGGTACCTTTCTGGGCCACAGCGGTAAGTTACTTTGAATGATTTTAGCTCTGTGTTACAGGAAGTTATCAAAGAGACTGATTTTTTTTAGGGGATGTCTCAGCATTTTTCTTGATAGCTGTTTTACATTTATTGAAAAGGTCACTGTAGTTCTCAGATATTTTAAATATTAGCCAAACACAAGTTATAAAGAGTATGAGGGTACAATGATTAGAGGAACTCATCAATTCAAGGAAAAAAAACTTTATGTATGTTTTTGTTACCCCTTTTCATCATCAATAGTCTTTAAGTGTTTGTATCAAATACAAAGAGAATCAGAACACATAATAGAAAATGCAAATAATGACTGTCTTATTACATACTATTTCAAAACTTCTCTATATGCTTCCTAATGAACCAATAGTAACAAAAAATATTAAAATACTATAATATCAAATTAGCTTCCTCTTCTGCAGAATAAGAACTATAACGATAATTAGTTCTTAGCCAATTAGGGTTACTAACCCCTTTGAGAATGTAAAGTTAGAGACTGTTTCATAGGAAAAATGCAAGTAAATAATTTTCCAAATTAATTTCGGTGAATTATTACATCCCCACACAAACCATCCATCTTCTATCAACCTCAACCTAGGTGGTGGTTGCCGAAGGCTGGGGTGGCTATGGAAATTTCTTCAGATAAGACAATAATGAAGTTTGCCACATCAATAAATTCTTTTCACAAAAGATTTCTCTGTAGCATGTGATGCTGACTGATATCATCTTATCAACACAGAACTTCTTTCAAAATAGGAGTCAATTTGAAATTATTCCTTCATCCATGGGCTGCAGAATGGATGTTGTGCTAGTAAGCGTGTGTTAGTAAGCAACATTAGCCTTCTTGTACATCTCCAACAGAGCTCTTGAGTGACCAAGTCCATTGTCAATGAGCAGTAATCTTTTGAGAGGAATCTTTTTTCTAAGCTGTGTTTCTCAACAGTAGGCTTAAAATATTTAGTAAACCATGTTGTAAACAGAGGTGCTGTCATCCAGGCTTTGTTGTTCCCCAGATAGAGCACAGGCAGAGGAAATTTAGCATCATTCCCAACAGCCCTAGGATTTTCAAAACGGTAAATGCACTGGCTTCAACTAAGTCACTAAGTGCGTTACCTCCTAATAGGAGAGTCAAGCTGTCCTTTGAAGCTTTGAAGCCAGGCATTGACTTCTCCTTTCCTTCAGCTTTGGGAACCAACCTCTGCTAGCTTCAAACTTTTCTTCTGAAGTTTCCTCACCTTTCTCAGACATCATAGAATTGAAAGCAGTTAGGGTCCAGCTCTGGATTAGGCTTTGGCTTAAGGGAATGTTGTAGCTGGTTTGATCTTCTGTCCAGACCACTAACACCTTCTCCCTATCAGCAATAAGGTTGTTTTGTTTCTTATCATTCATGTGTTGACTGCGGTAGCACTTTTAATTTCCTTCAAGAACTTTTCCTTTGCATTTACAACTTGCCTGACTGGTGCACAGGCCTAGCTTTTTGGCCTATCTTGGTGTTCGATATGTCTTCCTTACTGTTTCATCACGTCTAGCTTTTCATTTAAAGTGACAGATGTGTGACTCTTCCTTTCACTCAAACACTTAGAGGCCACTGTAGGGTTACTAATTGGCCTAATTTCATTATTGTTGGGTCTCAAAGAATAGGGAGGCAGTAGGAAAGAAAGAGACAGGAAATGGCTGATTGATGGAACGGTCAGAATATGCACATTTATCGATTAAGTTCACCATCTTACATGGGTGCCATTCTTGGCGCCCCAAAACAATGACAACAGTAACATCAAAGATCACTGATCACAACAGATGTAATAATGATTTTAAAAAGTTTGAAATATTGTTGAGAATTACCAAAATGTGACAGAGACACAAAGTGTGCACATGGTATTGAAAAAATGGTGCCGACAGACTTGCTGGATGCAGGGTTGCCACAAACCTTCAATTCATAAAAAATGCAATACCTGCAAAGTACAATAAAGCAAAGCACAATAAAACAAGATATGCCTGTATGTTCTTCTGGTATACCTTATAGGACCAATTTCATTGCTACCTTTCTGAGGTGTCTCACAAAACCAACAACCATTCTCTGATTCTCTGTACAATTTAATTGGGTGTCCTACAATTTAATTAAATTCTGTGACTGACTACCTAGAATTGGAGTCAGACTTCACAGGTTTAAGGGCTCAGCTCAACAAGACTGTCCTCACTTTAGATACCAGTTGCAAGTACTAGATCCCCAAGTTACCCAAATTTTTGTCCAACTCATGTGGGGGGTTCTCACAACCCCCCCTTTCAGGTTCTGCAATTTGCTAGAATAGCTCACAGAACTCAGTAAAACAGTTTATTCTGTTTATTGGTTTATTATAAAAAATGTAACAAAGGAACAGCCAGATAGAAGAGATCCATAAGGCAAGGTACGAGAGGTACATAAGGGGTATGTGGAACCTCCATGCTCTATCTAGGCCTGCCACCCTCCCAGTTCACCAACTCAGAAGCTCACCAAATCCCACTGTTCAAGAGTTTATTTACAGAGTTTAATCTCTACCTCCACCCCTTCCTGAAATTGGTGGGTGGGGCTAAAAGTGCCAAACCTCTAATCACTTCCTCTTGCAAGGGACTAGCTCTATTGTGAGGCTATCTAGGGGTCCCTACCCTAAGTCACTTCATTAACATAAACTCAGGTGTGACCCAAAAGAAATGACACTCCCTAAAAAATTATAAAAATAAAAATGAAATAAATAAATAAAAAGCTGGGTATGGCAGCAAGAATTTGTGGTCCCAACTACTCTGGAGGCTGAGGCAAGTGGATAGCTTGAGCCCAGGAGTTTAAGGCCATAGTGAGTTATGACTGCGCCATGGCACTATGGCCTGGGCAACAGAGCAAGACCCCAAGTCACTTGGAAAAAAAAAAAGGAAAGACACTCCCACCACTCAGGAAATTCTAAGAGTTTTAGAAACTCTATGCCAGGACCTGAAAACAAAGACTAAATATATTCTCTTATTTTACCATACTTCCCTATGAAACCATTGAAAGAATACCTTATAGACCCAGACCTCTTCTAAAAGAAAATAAAATTTTGACTTAGGCAAAACAAAATGTACAAAAGTATATAAGCAAAACCAAATTACAAACTAAGTTACTTCTTGATCTGGGTACTATATGAAGTTATCATGGTGGGTTTCAGAAAAAAATACCCCAAAATATGCTGCTTGGACTTCAAACTGGGAGCAGCAAATGAGGGGAGGTCTTTCTCTGAAGTTCCCCTTGTAAAGGAAATTAAAATTTAAGGACTCTCTAAATTTACTATGCCAAGCGAGAAGTTAAGTCCTGGCACTGGAGTCCCTTAGCATATTTGCAATTCTGCTTCTTACATAGATTAACTCTTTCTCATTGTTCTTGCTCTGTAAATGACTAGGAGAGACCAGATCTCTCCTCTTCTAATCACTGATCTTTGTTATAGATTAACTGCCTCCTTCATTGTAGGTGTGCTAAAAACCTTATGACTGTTAACATCTTCAGTGTGGAATGTTAAATATACCTTTCCTAAAAGAAAAAAACCGCCTTGACTAATCAGATTGTTGTAATTATGCATTAAGCCTTATATAGAAAGATGCTGACATTCTGTTAAGCTTCCCTAAACTTTGTCTACATAAATGACCCCAAACTTCTACACTTTGGAACACTGACTTCAGTTGCTTAAAATCTGTGCTTTCTAGGCAGCTGCCCTTAACCATTGTGCTAGAATAAACTCTCTTTAAACTAGATTCTGACCCTTTTGATTATTTTAGGTTGATATCCTATCTACCCAAGGCCAGATCCTCCAGAAAATATTCAATTGTTGTAAATTCCTTTCCCAGATATCTCATCCAACAGGGGAATTGATATACATCACAGGAAGGAAGTCTAGAGTTGACACTATACCCAGAGTCCAGATGAACTCTGTCCAAGGCTACTCTCTGTTCTTTGGGCCCATTCAGCTCCCCTAAACATCATTTACTCTTCCTCTAAAATTGCCTACATCTCCCACCTCCCTCTCCCCTATGAAAAGGGTGTTTAATCTTTAACCATCTGGCCCTTCTTTGAGTTTCACACTTTTTGTGACTCCCATGTGCTTGCACACTAATAAATTTGTATGCGTTTTCTCCTGTTAATCTGTCTATTGTCAATTTACTTCAGCAGACTCAATAATCTATAGAGGGCAAGTCTGAACTTCCCTACAATCACAAACATCTATGCATACTGCTATTCAACGATCATAGTTATAAATAATTTATTCCTGATTTTTAAAAATGCTTTTCAACTAAAAAGAATCACCCAAGAGTATCTACAGATTTGGAAGTTATCTTACTCTTTTTTCTATTATTTATTTAAATGATAATCTATAGGTCACATTTAATAGGCTTTCAAATTAACTGCCAGGGAAGGTTTTATGATTCGTGACTTACATCCTGTCCTTAAGCAAAAATTTTTGCTTTGAGTCCTTCAAATCTTGTGACTTCCTTGATTAATATGTAACCTACTGACATTGAAAAGGACACTGATTTGTTTCTGAATCATGAAGTTTTACTGATTGTCTTGCATATAAGACATTTTAGCCTGTATTTGTCTTCTGTAGCCATTGACTGTAAGTTCTGTATCATACCCTCCAATGCAAAAAGACAACTCCAATATGAGGAGTCTACCTCCCTTCTCCTAAACTTTCTTATAAAAGCATTCCAACTTGTAACAGACTTTGGAAGACACCCAACCTTGTTGGGGTTTCTTTGTGGGTAATTCTCACATTTGGCTCCCAAGAAACCTTTATCAAATTATTTCTACCCCAACAGCCTTAATTTTAGTCTCTACTGTAAGGCTGGTGGCAGGCACCCCTCCCCTTCGTAATGGAAAAAGAAGCCCACGAGACCTGCCAAAGACAATGCCTGCAAGGCCCAGCTAAGTTAAAGGAAGACCACACCTGGATGGTTACCCTGATAAGAGTCCCGGTTCCTGGAGTCCACACATACCACCTGCCCCTCCTATTTCTCAATACCGTCTCTAAAACTGCAAGAGAAAATTTCTTGCTCTCCCCACCATAAATCTTCCTCCCAAAGAAACCCTTACCCCAGCCCTAAAAACATATATAAGCCTACTCAAAACTTCTGGGCGATGCGACTTCTCGGGGGTGTCTCTCTCTCTCTCTCCCGGGACCCGAAAACCTTGCCCAGGCCCCTCTCTTGGGACCCATTACCCTCACCCAGGAGCGCCCCAATAAAGCCTCTTTACTTATCCCTTTCAACTCTGCTTGTCTATCTTTCTCTGGCACCAGCCAATCCAAAAAACCTTACATCCACAAATAAAACAAAATTATTGTTCAAATAGTGTGATTCAAAACAAATTCAGGTAGAAAAAGCCTAGCGTTATAATGGTACGTCTGGCCATAAACGTGAGAGACTGTATAATTAAAGAGATATTGACTGCCCTAATCTTAGGCAACTGAAAATTGAAAGAGGTGATGAGTTCAGTCTTTAAAATCTGACATCTAGGGAAAAAAAAACTATCTTGAAAAACTTTTTCATCTAAGTAATTGGAATTTTGCTCTTGGTAATTTATTATTCCATAATGAAGTATACTGATTCCTCATTACTTTTTCTAATTAATTATCTATATTGAAAAGTTTCAAAATGTTATTCATAAAACTAAAAGGTGAACTCTGACCTTTATTACAGATCACAAATAGTTATCATTCTGAGTATATTTCCGTATTGGACATAAATACCAATTCACTCTACTTCTTGAGCTGCTAGTAACATTTTTATGTTGCCCATAAAGTCCAGTTAACTCTTCCATATACTTCATGAAAGCAATGAATATACTATTTTACCCTTAAAGACTTGCTGCCACCTCTTCAAAACATTTCCCAACTTTTCTTTTAGAAGCTGTTTTTGCATTTTCTGTCCCTATCCCTTGTTTGCTAAGAAAAAGTGTTTTGTAACATTTATGCAACACAGAAAATCACCCCTCATCTTTTAATGCAAAAACAATTCAAACTTTAAAAAGGTTATAAGAAGGAAGCCAACTACTCTATTTTGGTAACAATGAAGTCCAAAGGTAAGGAAACTATAGTCCTTGGGCCAAAGCCCATTTACCCTATTGTCTACGGCTGGTTTTTCTTTTTCTTTTTCGAGACAGAGTCTGGCTCTGTAGCCCTGGATAGAATGCAGTGGCATCATCATAGCTCACTGCAACCTCCAACTTTTGGGTTCAAGCAATCCTCCTGACTCAGCCTCCCCAGTAGCTGGAACTATAGGTGCACACCACCATGCCTGGCTAATTTTCTATTTTTAGTAGAGACGAGGTCTCACTCTTGCTCAGGCTGGTCTTGAACCCCTGAGCTCAAGTGATCCTCCCACCTGGACCTCCCAGAGTGCTAGGATTACAGGCGTGAACCACTTTGACAGCCTGTCTATGGCTGTTTTCATCCTGTGAGACACAGCCCAGGAGTTACAACAGACACTACTTGTCCCACCTAAAGGCCTAAGCTTAAAATATTTACTATCTGGCTTTCCACAGAAGAAGATTTTCCAACTTCTAAGTAATTACAAAAAAGATACTGAAAAACAAAAAAGCAAAGGATGTAGACCCATTAAGAATGATATGGCAGGAAAAGAGTTATATGGAAGAGTACTCCTGATATACTGCTAAATAAACTACTACTACCATCTTGATCTTTCATTAAAATAAGGTAGGATGTCATCAAAGTTCTCCAAAACACATAAAAAAAAAAATCAAGGCAAAAATGGAGAAGCATTTTTAAGAATCTCAAGAAAACAGGTGGTGAGCCAAAGATCCAATCAGGTTGTCCTTCAAGTATCAAGGTTACAGAAAAAGTTTTAAACATGAAAGCAATCAAATTCTTGAGCTTTTCCTGAGCAATTTAGTAGAGAATGAGCTTCAACTGATCAAGAAATAACTAAGAAAACTTCAGCAAAAGGACTAATAATGAGTATTTTATGTATTTAACTATAGCTCTTAAGACCAAAACAAAGGTGGGAAAGAGAATAGAATATATAAATGTTTTGACAAGAAAGAAATAATGCAACTTAAAAAAAGAAAGGAGATGGGAGAGGAAGAGAGGAAAGCAGAAAAAGCTCAATGACTATTGAACACATAATAGATAGGAGTCAGAAGATACCATTAAAAACTAACAAGCAAGATTATGAAAGGTCAAATAAGAAAACAGGCAATTTATGACATTTTTTAAAAAGTATGAAGGCAATCACTAAGACAATAAGACAAATCTTTCTACATATCAAAAGAAATTTTCAAATAAAACATCACATAAAGAAACATGGCAACTACAATATAATATACATGGTAACTGTAACAATGAGTTAAGATGAAATTTATCAGTTATGTTGACAAATATAAATGGACTTAGTTCACTAATTAAAAGAAAAGGATTTTCAACTTGGCTTACAAAACAAGACACAGTTTAAACACAGTGATTCAGAAATAAAGGAAGGGGCAAAGGCAAATCAAATAGAAACAATGAGATCACAGCTTGCATACTGACATCAAAGTAGAATTCCAGCCCCAAATCCAAGTATTAAGCATGACAAAGGATACTTTTTTAATCCTATAGGACACATTTCACAACGAATATATGAATCATGAATATATATGTACCAAATAACAATATCTATAAAGAGAAAATGATAAAGTAAATATAGCAAAATGTTAAAATTGGAGAAACTAGGTGTAAGGGTATATGAGGAGTCTTTGTACTGTTTTTACAACTTTTCTGTAGGTCAGATGTTATTTTAGTATAAAGTTTTTAAAAATGAAAAAAAACACAGAAAAAGCATAAAGAAAGTAAACATATATACACACTTTTCATCCACAAAGATTTTAGCAAGAAGTATAACCACCATTTATAATGGCACCGTTTCAAAATCTAGAATTATAGGAAGTTCCTCACAGGAAATGAGATATTTTAAAGTTGAGATGGCACATTTTATTAAAGTGGCTTTTATTTATAGTATACCTCATGTTAAGTATTCACAAGTGCTTTAGAAAATGCATCATTTATCAGAAGTATTACTATGGAAATATCAATTAACAAATGTCTTAAACTGGATTTAGACGTTCTCCTAAGTTCACATTTTGAAAATTCTCTTCACAAAAGGATCCAGGTCTAAACATACAATGGGGGTCCTAATCTCTAATAACAAGTTTTTATGGAAGAGATTGAAATTAAAATACAATGCCAGATTCATTCTGAATGACAGAACTTAAAATTCTTTTCATAATTAAAAACTGAAAGTAAATGAAATCAAACCAACTGTCAATATGCAAGTACCAATTTGACCTCAACACAAGTAAAACCTGCAGTTGAACACGTTAAAAATCAGCAAAATTCTCTACCAATGCATGATATGGTGATTACAGGACAAAAATTTAATACACAGAATTTTCCCTATTTTAAAAAATATTTTTCTCTGCTTCCCAAGTGAGGAATGACATCTTTATCCTAACTACTTCTGCTTTTTGGTTTCCCCATTAATCACTGCCAGATGTAAGGCTCTCTTCAGTTAATAAGGTAGCATCCCTTCACAACAGATTTTCTTTGTTCTCTGGTTCTTTCTGGAGCACAATTAAATTGCTCCCAAACTCAGTACTCCTAAACAGACAGATGCTGATCTGAAAATTTGCTTCTAATCCCATCCTGACTGGCTGGCTATCATGGGGTGGCCACGTCAAATAAATCAACAATGGCCAGGCACAGAAGTTCTGTGCTAAGCCAGAAGTTCAACACCAGCCTGGGCACTATAGTGAGACTCCTTTTCTCAAAAAAAATTTTTTTTAATTAGCTGGGCATGGTTGCTTACACCTGTAGTCCCAGCTACTCAGGAGGATTGCTTGAGCCCAAGAGTTTGAACTGCAGTGAGCTATCATTGTGCCACAGCACTCCAGCCTGGGTGACAGAGTGAGACCCCATCTCTAAAAGGAAACAAATAAATAAGCTGGGCACAGTGGCTTTTGCCTGTAATCCTAGCTACTTAGGAGGCTGAGAGGCAGGAGGATCACTTGAGCCCAGAAGTTCAAGAACAGCCAGGGCAACCTTAGTGAGACCCTGCCTGTAATATATCTTTAAATAAAGTAATTAATTTAAAAACAAAGAAAACAACTATGGTATGATATAGATCTCTTCTGCTATAGTTTACCAAAGTGATTATGTAACAATGAGATGCCAATTAGTCCATAAGCTAGTAGAGTAGTGATAAATCATATATCAGTCATCTGTATCTGGTAACACAGATTTCAAGATGCAAAATAAGGTCTAAAGAATAGATGTTTGTAGTGTCACATAAGTTATACAGATATAAAACTCATTCTGCTCTATATAAGGATAAAAACTTTTCACTTTGGTCTTTTAAAAATTTTTAACAGGGGTACTCAAAAGAAACAAGTAGGTGAAGAATTACAAGTCAAGTATTCCTTATCTGAAATGTTTAGAACCAGAGGTGTTTCAGATTTCAGATTATTTTGGATTTTGTAATATTTACAGAAGCATATTAGTTAAGAATCTCTAATTCAAAAACCCAAAATCCAAAATGTTCCAACGAGCATTTCCTTTAAGCATCATGTCAGTGCTCAAAAGTTTCAGATTTTGAGCATTTCATATTTCGGATTAGAAGTGTTCAACCTTTAAAAATACCAGCGCAATCAAATTTCTTAAAAAAAGAAAATCATGTCAAAGCCATGAGGTAGTTCACAACACAATATTAAGCATGACAAACCAAAACCTGACTCTAACACTTTGTAGTCTTGATGTTCATAAGCCAAAACACATAGTTCTATTAAGCTTCTGATGACTACACTAAGTTAACAATCCAATACTGACGTGTCACTTAACGACTTGGATACATTCTCAGAAAAGTATCATGAGGCGATTTCCTCATTGTGTGAACATCATGGAGTGTACTTACACAAACCTGAATGGTACAGCCTACTAAACACCTAGGCTACAGACTACTGCTCCTAGGCTACAAACCTGTACAGCACGTTACTGTACTGAATACTGCAGGCAATTGTAACACAATAGTGTTTGTGTATCTAAACATAGAAAAGGTAAAGTAAAAATATGGTATTACAATCTTAGGGGACCATTGCTGTGTATGCAGTCCACTGTTGACCAAAACATCATTATATAGCACACAACTGTACACTAATAACCTTCTAAGATGGCTAGTTTGGTAAGAAGAGGCAACTTTTTATAAAGTTTGAAAGGTAACTTACATATCTGAGATCTCCAGCAGCCAAATGAGTTGCAAAATGTATATAAAAATTATATCATATCTCTACTTTTAAGGGGGATAGGACCAAATTATAATGGAGTATGCAATGAATGTACATCTGTTTTAGCATTAAAACAGTGAGAAAAACAGTCCCTATATTGTTCTAAAAAATAGACTCTATTTGAATTTAAAAGATAAGCCACTTGCAGCAGCCATGGAGATACAGTGCTTGGATCTTCAAGAAAGAACTTGTCCTTCAGCTACAATAGTAGAGTCTCTGGCTATGGCAGCTTTGAGATCCATCACAAATCCATGGGGATACTTTTTCCAGGCAGCTCCCAACCAATGACTGAGCAGTGTGATCACTAGGACCCGGTTATTTCTGCTCAATACAGGACTCCTCTAAGGGCAGTCTTTGCTTGGAGCTCCTCACTGGGTTGGCTGTCAGATTTGCATTGCAATCTGAGACTCTCTTTGCCCCATTCTGGTTCCTTTCTTCTTCCACAGATGTCAGCTTTGCATTTAGTATAAAGACTTTCCCTGCCCAATCCTGCTTCATCCCCCTTTAACTTTACAGACCTTGCCCCACAATAAACCTCTTCCATTTCTAATTTCATCTCAGAATCTTCTCAGATGATATGCCAAGATAATGACCTGAATTGACACACCACTTCTCTTAGAAAGATACAAGCAGTCTTCCTATTATTTTACAGATGTATCTCTCACCTACATACATATATACATAATGACACGTCCTTGAGCCAACCAACTTAAGAAATTGTTCTATAGGTTAAGTCTATAAAACTTACTCTAAATTTCTGAAGTTCAAATATGAAGTATATTTTAATATTTCAATGCTATTTTAATCTAATTTCCATCTTTTTACCACTTATTTTTCAACTTTAATGACTATAGCTATTAAAGGAACACACATCTTACATTTATCATGTAAATAAATAGCCCTACAGAAGCGTCTATATCATACTTAAACCATTCACCGTTTCCAACAGAATATGCCAGTTAAGTGGTCATAAATATTAATAATTAACTATAGGACCTTAAAGCATACTGGGAACAAGAATAATGCAACCTTACATTTTAAATAACACTTTAGAATTTACAAAGCATTTCTACAAATATTATCCCACTGGATCCTCAATTCCACTACAGATGTTACTCCAGGCTTATCAATAAGGAAAAGGAGTGTCAAAGAGGTTATCTGTTTCAAGTCAGAACAAGAATCCAAATTTGTTGCTATTAACGTAATTGATCCCAAACCATAGGCAGTGACTAACACAACTGATGCTGGTCTATATTTTCTGTTCTTTATTCCTGTCACCTGAATAAAAATAAGAAAAAAAACTTCAGTTTCTATCTTGTCATTATCAAAGATCAAGGTACCACAGAACTGCATGAAAACAAAAATATGAGTAATCTCTTAAGATTAACAAAATTTAAAAAATATTTACTCAGAAGCCAAGAACACTAAGAAAAAATATATATTACCTTGGAAGTCAGTTTAGATGATTCTCCCTGGATAGAATTTAACTTATAATGTTTGAAAATTATAGAAAGACTTTTGTGATTATTCAAGCCATAGAAATGGCAACATTAAGTTTTAAATCAAATAAATTAGTTCCTCAGAGTTTTAAAGGCAGTCATGTCTGTGTAAGATGAAGATACAAAATAAACTTACATGACACTTCAGAAAACATAGTCTTTTTGCTTCCAGACACAGTAGAAATGTCAAAACACTTAATCTTCAATTTCTAGTCATCTACAAGGAAATCAGCAAGGTCTAAGAAGCAAAACCCAACAGTCCCAAAGGTAACACAGCTGAAGGACTTCAGATAAGTGACTTGGCCTCTCTATATCTTCCTCATCCATAAAACAAAGCCACTATCTGTCAAATTTACCTCAAAAAGTTATAAATAACAAAATGAGACAATGAATATGAATATCTCAGTAAAATGAAAGGTACAATTAAAAACGAGCCATTTGTTAAAAATCTAACGCAATGGCTCTAAGTCTCTAAGAAACTTCTCAATGAGGCTCATGAAAATCTCAGCACAAGTCCTTTTAATTGCCATGACCCAGAAGAAGGTTCTTTTGAGTAAAACCAAGATGAAATATTAAAAGAACTTTGTACCATACTATAATACTGCATATTGTCAAGTGTGATCAGTCACCGGTGTTGCTCTGCTGACAAAATCAATTTACGTATACTTTACAAAACTTCATAACAATGTAGAATATTCTTTTTTCTTTTTTTTAGTAACAAGGTCTTATTCTGTCACTGGGCTGGAATTCAGTGGTACAATCACAGCTCACTGTAATCTCAACTTCCTGGGCTCAAGTGAGCCTCCTGCCTCAGCCTCCCAAGTAGCTGGAATTACAGACACATGCCACCATGCCTGGCTAGTTTTTGTACTTTTTATTTTTATTTGTAGAGATGAGATCTCATTGTGTTGCCCAGGCTGGTCTCAAACTTCTGGGCTCAAGTGATCCTCCTGCCTCAGCCTCCCAAGGTACTGGGATTACAGGTGTGAGCCACCATGCCTGACCAAAAAAATTATTCTTAAGTACCTGCACAGTATTTGCCAACATTTTAAACAAAATCTGATCATTTCTGTGAGAACCATTAATGTCAATGTTTAAGAATAATCAGAAGATTAATCATCAAAACATTTTTGGACATATAATCTACAAAAGTATGCCTTTATATTCGAATTAAAATTTCACTAAAGTTATATATTAACAATCAGTATACATTTAATAAGATTCATTTTTCTACAGCATTAGGAAATATTATCTATTGTACTTACTTCTGTATAACATTTTGCAAGCTCAACATCATACCCAGTTCTCCTTTCATCTTTTCTCTGTTTGCACGGCATTCTGCCAAGTATCGAAGAGCCTACAGCAGAAACAGTAATAGGTTAATTCACCTGTCCAGACTATTTAAAATTAAAACCACCACTAACTTACAGCAAAAGAAAAAGAGAGAAAAACAGGTTTTTGTTTTTAGAATCAACTGGCATTCAAGTGTGTAGAAACTCTCCTTTAAATGTGATAACCAGAGCAATTCCTTAGGGAAGAAATGCTCCTCTGAGCTAGAGTAGCTGAATCTGCTTTTTGAAATGAAGGTTCCTAACTTATCTGCAAGGTCAAAGTCAGGTTGTTCTGGTTTTATTTTCACCACTTCATCTTGACAAGGATACAACGAACTATATTCCATTTATTAATTTCAGGGAGTAGTCCCAGTAGCTACCATTCCCTAAAGAAATTTCATACATTAATTAAAATAAATTGCTAAGAGGGAGAAAACATATAACCACCTTTATGGAATGAACTGATCCTCCTGGTTTTACTATAATTCACCTTCAAAATGTGTGTTTTCTTCAAATTGAAAAACAAGAGATAAACTCTTGTTTTTCAATAGAATAATTTTCCATTTTATGAGTTAAGAACTTTTCTAGGATTTTTTAATATTTAAAATACATTTTTAGAAGAATTCCTTTCACATGTTGCTTCTTTAGGGATCTCATTTAGCTGTTCCCCCTTTATACCTAAATGCTGCTATCATCTACAGGCCTGCTTAGCACTTATTATTCACTGAAGACTTTGGTATCTGATTCTCAGGGCAATACTTCTGTGGACTCCACCACCTAATACCCTGCCAGCTCAGTGCCACAGGCCTTTCACATTTCTACTGGTTATTTACCTTCTGTTTCCAAAGTTCCTGGTCATTATCGAAAATGTACCATCCATGAAATCACAAATTCAACAACCTCTGATTATAGTCTCTGATCTTTTCTGCAACTACTCTTACTATGACTTCCACTTCAGCCCATAAAGGATGCTAAAGAAACTGCTCTCCCTCCATAAAAAAAAAATCTAAGAAACAGGAAAACATATATAAAATGCCTATTTTCAGCCAGCGGACAAGAGGTAGCATAGGACTGTAATCCCTGAGAGAAGAGGAAATGATGAGGTAGGCCCTTCAATTTCCCCACCTTACTGCTTTGGAGGCAGTTTCCAGACTGCCGCACGGGAAGGGGTAATCCAAATGGAACCCAACGGTCTTGCTGAGTTTGGGAAGTAGAGATCAGACATAGGGAAGTTGAGGCAGCTAGAATGTGCAGAGCAGAATAACAGAGAGGAGGGATGTGCACCAGCATGAGAATTCCAGAGATTGACAGAGGTGTGCCCAAGAATCTTTGGTTGAATGCTAACCTACCTATGCCTGGGATAAAGGCTATAGGGCTAGGGAATAAAGTCACCAGAAAGTAGGAAAAACAATTCCTAGAGCTCACAATGGGCTGGGAACAGTTTGTACCTGGCTGGTGGTATTCCAAAGACCTTACAATAAATGAGGCATAAGGGAGAATCCCTAAAGCAGCATTACCTTAACAGTGGAGATATCATAGCATAAAGGCTGCTTTGGATCCACCCTAAGAAAACCCAAAAGTAAGTCTTGAAAGAATCACACTGATCCCAAGAAATTTAATGTCAACCCAAAATACATTTTAAGAATATGTGTAGAAATGTAAAAAAACCCCAAAAACCCCAAATCATAAAATTTGTAATGTCTGGCACCTGATTAAAAATTACCAGGCATGAAAAGCAGGAACATATAACCCATAACAAGGAGGGAAGAAAGCAATCAATAGAAACAAACCAACATTTAATAGAGATGATGAAATTAGAAGATAAGGGAATTAAAACAGTTATAAATATGTTCCATGTGCTAAAGGATAAGAAGGAAAACATGAATATGGTGAGGAAAGAAATAGAAGATATTAAAAAGACCCAAATGTAACTGCTAGAGGACAAAAACATTACATATATTCAAAATGAAAAGCACACTGAATGGGATTAATAGCACATTAGACATTACAGAATAAAAGATCAGTGAACTTTAAAATGCAGCAATGGAAATTATCCAAAATGAAGCACAAAAGGGGGGCGGGAATAGTTGAATGAATAATTAAAAAAAACGGAGCAGTGCAACAGTGTCTTGTGGGACAACAGAAAGTACCTAACATACATGTAAGTAGAGTCCCTGGAGAGGAGTAGGAGGGAGGAGATGAAAAAACTTTTGAAAAACTAATGGATGACAATTTCCCAAGTCTGATGAAAATCAGAAACTCACAAATCCAAGAAGCCCAACTAATCCCAAGCAAAACAACAACAAAAAACAAAATACAAAGAAAACCATCCATATCAAGCATATCATAGTCATTTGTTAAAAAACAGTAATAAAATCTCAGAAGGGCCTCCAGTCCTTTGGAGAGGAAAAAAAATTAGAATTACGACACTTTCCTTATTAGAAATATACAGGCCAGGTGGGCAGATTGCTTGAGTTCAGGAGTTCAAGATCAGCCTAAGCAAGAATGAGACACCCCCCTACCACCACCAAAAATAGAAAAATTTGCCAGGAATCGTGATACACTCCTGTTGTCCCAGCTACTTGGGAGGCTGAGGTAGGAGGATCGCTTGAGCCCAGGAGTTTGAGGTTGCAGCGAGTTACAATGACACCACTGCACTCTAGCCAGGGTGACAGAGGGAGACACTGTCTCAAAACAATAAAAAAGAAAGAAATATACAGATCAGAAGACAATGCAGTGACATCTATTAAAGTGCCAGGGAAAAAAATCTCCAGCAAAACTTTATTACAAGAAATGTTGAAGGAAGTTCTTCAGGCCGGAAAAATAAATGACACCAGTTGAAATCTGAATCTATATTAAGGAATGAAGAACACCGTAAATTGTAAAAATGAAGTAAATATAACAGGCATTTTTAAAATTTTAATCTCTTTAAAAGATAACTGATTGTTTAAACCAAAATAAATACATACTGTAAGTTTTTAAACATGTAGAAGTAAAAATGTATGACAATAATAGCACAAAGGATAGGAGGAAGAAATGGAACTATACTTTTGTATGATTCTTATACTATACATGAAGTATGTGATTCATTTAAATGAAGACTGTGACAAGATAAAAATGTATATTGTAAAACCTAGAAGAACCACTAAATAAAAACAAAAGGGTATACTAATAATAAGCCAATGGTGACAATAAAAAGAGAATCATAAAAACAACACACCTGTTCTTCAATCACATTAGGAACTTTCACACACTGAGCCTTCTATTCTCTTGTTAGCTCTGTCCCTCCCTTCCTATTCAGCCTACCACCTACATTCTATCATTTCACCCAATCTCTTGCCAAGATTCTGAACTCCTTTGCATAATTGTTCTGTCAAACTTAACCTGGCCAAATCTAACTATCTGGCTCTCAGGGACCATAGCAGGCCTGAAGCACGGAAAAAAGGAGTTTCATAACCAAGTTGTAAGTATCATATCAATTTAGTGTTACCAAACTAATCAGCCCCTAAACACCGATGAACAATTTTACCATTCTCCTGAGTTAGCAATGTTTCCCATTTTCTGTAACTATGACAGTCTTCTCAAACCTCTCCCACTCTAGTAGCCGTTGCCTTCTGAACTTAGACATGTTCAAGCCTAATGTATTCAGAAAAAAAAAAAAAAAAAAGACTTCCTTTAGCCCCGACTCCCTAACTAGGGGACATGCCATTTTTCCCATTTGTTACTACTGTTTTCTCTTATATCAATGCCTCTTTTGCCTGCTAAACTTCATGCTGGGAAGGCAAAATAGGAGATTCATATTATATAACTTTGATTTTTCCAAAAGAAAAAGCACATATATTTTTTGTACAAACTTGTGAAATTAACTGGGGGAATTTATAACTCATTAAGTAAAGGAAGATGAGTAAAATTTCTATTAATTTTCTTTTAAACTTTTTTTGTTATGAAAATTTTAGAACACACAAAAGTAGAGAAAACGTGTGGTGACTTCATGTATTAATCATTCAGCTTCAACAACTATCAACCATCTGGCAATTTTGATTCACCCATCTCCCATGCTCATAATGACACTAGAGTATTTTACAGCAAATTTCAAAGAATGTATCATTTCCTTTATAAATACATCTCTAAGAAATTATTTGTGGCCAGGCGCCAGTGGCTCACGCCTGTAATTCCAGCACTTTGGGATGCTGAGGCGGGAGGATCACTTGAAGCCAGGAGTTCAAGACCAGTCTGGACAACATAGCAAGACCCTGTCTCTACATAAAAAATTTTTAAGAAATTACCCAGGCATGGTGGTATGTACTTGTACTCCTAGCTACTCAGGAGGCTGATGTGGAAGGATTGCTTGAGCCAAGGAGTTCGAGACTGCAGTGATATTAATCATGTCACTGCACTCCAACCTGGGTGACAGAGTGAGACCCTCTCTCCAAAAACAAAAAAATTATTCATTTATTTCATTTTTATTGTTGTTTAAGATAAAGTTTACTAATGTGTTAATATTTCAGCAAAAGTTATTGCAATGGGTTTAAAAGGCAGGCAAACACACTATTACAGGCTATAAACTAACAAAAGAGTTTTACGCAATTAAAATATTACACAAATGGTATACTAAACATTGAAGTTTCAAAAGAAGGGAGGCAGGGAGCAGGTGAGGGATGAAAAATTACCTGTGGTACAATGTGCATTATTTGGCTGAAGGGTATCCTAAAGCCCAGACTTCACCACTATATGATATATAGATATAATGAAATTCAACTTGTACCCCCTAAATCTATTAAATTTTTTTAAAAAGGAAAAAATAAATATTACACAGACATACGCAATTTATTGAATAACCATCAGACCCATAAAAGAAATTAAATATGGGCCAGGCGCAGTGACTCATGCCTGTAATCCTACCACTCTGGGAGGCCGAGGCAGGAAGATTACTTGAGGTCAGGAGTTCAAGACCAGCCTAAGCAAGAGCGAGACCCTATCTCTACTAAAAATAGAAAAATTAGCTGCACTACAACCTGTAGTCCCAGCTACTCGGGAAGCCGAGGCAAGAGGATCACTTGAGCTCAGGAGTTTTAGGTTGCAGTGAGCTACGATGATGCTACTGAACTCTATCCAGGGTAACAGAGTAAGACTCTGTCTCAAAAAGAAAAAAAAAAAAAAAGAAATTAAATCTGAAAGATTAAATCCAGTATTAGCCATTATATCTCTGAAAGTAAAACTTTTAACCATTTCACTCTAATATATTTCTTTTTTTTTTTTTTGAGACAGAGTCTCACTCTGTTGCCCGGGCTAGAGTGCCATGGCGTCAGCCTAGCTCACAGCAACCTCAAACTCCTGGGCTCAAGCGATCCTTCTGCCTCAGCCTCCCGAGTAGCTGGGACTACAGGCATGCACCACCATGCCCGGCTAATTTTTTTTTCTATATATATTTTTAGCTGTCCATATAATTTCTTCCTATTTTCAGTAGAGACGGGGTCTCGCTCTTGCTCAGGCTGGTCTCGAACTCCTGAGCTCAAACAATCCGCCCACCTCAGCCTCCCAAAGTGCTAGGATTACAGGTGTGAGCCACCGCGCCCAGCCTATATTTCTTAACTTTCTCCCAAATATAGTGCTCTCAAAGATGAATGAAAGGCATAAGAATCCCCAATGCTAAGAACTATACAGCTAAATGAAGTTAGAAATAACTAACTACACTTGAGCCAATGGTAAAATTTCCATGCATTTAAAGTTACTGCATATGAGGAAATTCTATTAGTCATAAGGTTTGTCAGTAGGAATAGTTAAAAATTAGCAATGTACAGTATTATTCCTATCAATTTTTTTCTTATAAATTATATTGAAAACAAAATTTAACTGAAATATTTATTATACTTGCTTATTACAGATTCAGGGACACGCCAGGGACATTTATGTGTTTGATGGCTTTGCATCCATTTATTTGCCCTTACTTATTTTTAAAACAAACAAGCAATACATACTGCATCTTCCCAACATTCAAGGTAATGCAATAGTAACAAAATTCTCCAGAGAAAATGACTGGAAATTGCATTAAATACTCTTTAATTAGGAAGCTATTTTTTAAAAGACTAATTTAACGAGAATACTATTGTTAATTCCCTGCAAAAGCAATAATGATTCATCAATAATCTACAAGCTGATCATATTCATTTCCAGCTATCTAAAAAATATGTTTATTGCTGACTTGTTCAAATCAGGTCCACTTATTACACTTGGCTAATAATTCCCTTAAGTGTCTTTTAATCTATAACAGTTACTGCCATCCCTCTCCTCATCCTAACTGCCATTCTTTTTAAGGCCATTTATTATTGAAGGAACCAGGTTATCTGTTCCCCAGAAATTATCACGTTCTGGATTTATCTGATTTCCTTTGCTGTTTTTTAACACATTTCTCTAGTCCTCATATTTCCCATAATTATGACAGTTCCTTCTGATTTTTTAGCCATGATTTTGTATATTTTTCTCTTTCCCTCTTTTTCTTTTTTTTAATCAGCTTTCTCGGGTTAAACCTCTTATCTTTCCTTCTCATCTTACATTAAAACAAGTGCCACGTCCATCAACTAATGGATGGATAGACAGAACATGGCATGGCCATATAATGGAATACTATTCAGCCATGAAAAGGAATGACATGCTGATAAATAGTACACTATGGATAAGTCTTAAAAACATTATGCTAAATGAAAGAAACTAGTCACAAAAGGTCACGTTATATGATTCTATTTACAAGCAAAATGTATAGGTGTTTTTGTCAGAATAGGCAAATATAGAGAGACAAAAAGGAGATTAGTGGTTGCTTAGTGATGGGGGTCAGGGACTAGGAAGCAATAGGTAGAAAGTATAGGGTTTCTTTTTGAGGTGATAAAAATGTTATAAAGTTGATTATGGTGACGGTTGCACAACTCTGCGAATACACTAAAACCCACTGAATTGTACACTTTAAATGGGTGAATTTTATGATGGTATGTGATTTACATCTTAAAACCTGTTTTAAAAAAAACAGAATTAGTGCTTTTTTGAGTGTCTATACTGACATGATACAATCCTCAAGACTTCATGTTAAGTGAAAAGAGGAAATTGTAGAACATTCCATGCATGTAGTATGCTACCATTTGTGTTAAAGAATAAAAACAATGTAGAATGGTACCATTAGTATACAAGGACTATACACATACATATGTTTGTACATACAGAAATACAGACTATAAATTGCTCCATAGTCTCTTTCGAATTTTTACCACGTCATCTAACACTTTTTCAAATTCTTAACTACAGAAATAAAACACCAAAACAAATTACTAAAAGCAACTTACAAGCAAAGCCGAGTGGACGACAGGGGGGTTAGGATGGTCCATAAATAAAATCAGGCCAGGCAGACATCCCTGATCCTGGACGATGGCTCTTCTATTTAATGGATCTGCTGCTAGATCCCGTAGCTGGTTAACTACTGATAGAGCATCGGGTTCTTCGCTCATGGTGGAGGAGGAAGAATTCATCTTCTATGCTATGCACATGAATAAAATCTTCTTAAATTCTGTAGAAAAGGTTTGCAAAATTAGTTCTAGGCTGTTGAGGTATATTATGGCATTTGTTAAATAACTAGTATTACAACACCTTTAGAAAGAAGCAGATGATTCTAAATCACACAAAAACTTAAGAATTGGCAACTCTACAGTTTGAGAAAAGTAAAACGAACATAAAATGAGTGAAGAAATTTATGCGTGCACAATGTTTAAAGAACATATGTCATCCTCAATATACCAATAAATTCCTTCTTAGCAATACATATTTTAACGCTAAAGTCACAATACACAAGATCTTTACAGTTCAAGCTTGTAACCTTCACTATACTTCTCAAACTGTAACACTGCCAGTGCTTTTCTTCCTCTAGAACATTTCTAGGCCTAAAACAAGTGCCTCAGGGAAAAGTGGTTAGCTGACAGCTTTTTTTCTCATTCATCTTTGAACAAAAACTCAGCATATGGGGTCTACAAAAGACAAAATGCCTTTGGAAAAAGGAGGCTGGAAAAGAAGGCTGTAAACCAAGAAGGCTAACATGCCTGTGCCTCAGGCCAACAGAGTTTGAAAGATCACAGTGATTCTGGACTGAATCTAAACACGTGTCCATCTGAGTGTGCCATACTCTACTGCCTAATAGAAAAGCAAGAATAGGAGGAATGAAATAGAATTTGAGGCAATTCATTTGCCAGATAAGGAAACAATCACAGAGAAGTTCAATAATTTGCCCCAGCTCGCAAAAGCTAGTTAGTATAGAACTGGGCTAAAATCTTATTTATTATTTCCTAAATTGGTCAGCAGTCTTTCCACTTTCCACACAGTCCTTTTAAACTCAGCATATTTTTTTTCCATAAAAGTAAACAGAGTATTTTAAAAATGCAACATTACAAAAGCCAAAGAAACGAAAAATCAAGAATGAAACTTCATATATGCAGCAAGTTAAAAATAGTAACGTCAATTAACCAAACTTCACAGTACAATCTTATTAGGAAGAACATAAGTACTTTCCACAAATTAATGAGTTTAATGTTAATTTCAATAACAATGCCAACTGTGAGGGCAACAGGGACAAGGTTATTCTGTAAGTCCAGAAAGGCCATTAAAATCATTTTGAAGGAAAAAGGTAATAAAACAGAACTGGCTTACAATGTATCAAAATATACAAAGCTATTATATATGCAATAGTACTGATTGGGGTCAACAGAAGAGATAAAGATATTCTCCCAATAAAGTTATTTACCCATTCAATGTAAGAATGAAGGCTCAACTGAATCAGACCCAGGATCCCTCATTGGATAACTGTGATTTTTTAGGAAAATCCCTTAAACTTTGTCTCAGTTTCTTCATCTATAAAATGGGGTGAATTATAGCAGCTACCAAAGAGCTTACTGTCCAGATGAAATGCCAATATATGTAAAAACAATATGCACTAGTGCCTAGCACATAGTAAATGCTCAATTACCTTGATTTACTTATTGCACATTATAGTCATAGATCATAACATCGCTCTGTACTCCATAAATATATATAATTATAAATTGTCGATTTACAATAAAATTTTTAAAATCAAGTAAATCAGGGTAAAAAAAGAACTAAATACTCTGAGTGAGGGTCTTTTACATACAATATTGGCCTTGTAACTAGAAAGTTCCATTCTCACCTAAGGAGTCATTAGATAATTATTCAGTAGAACAATCCTGATAAAATTGGAGCCTTCTTGTTCCTTTGAGATGAACAAAAATCAAAATAGTTAAAACTTCTAATCTTTAAGGAGTACTGATAAGGAGTGGGCTCAATCAAGATCTGCCTAGGAAAGGGTCAGGACTACCAGGCGGCATCAAAGATCTTAGCTAATATAGTCAGCCCTCTGTCTCCTTGGCTTTCACATCCTGAGAATACTGTACAGTATTTTCGATCTGTGGTTGGTTGAATTCAGGGATTCAGGGAAGGCAGAAGCTGCGGTAAAGGGCTGCATTTCCTATGGCATTTAAATGAAGGTAAGAAAAGCAAACAGAAACTACAATTTGCCTCCCAAATTAGAAGGATTTTATATAAAACTTCAGGAGATAACTCCTCACTGTTAAGATTCATTTTGCTTTCTTTTAATATTCTTGATGATAGCAAGTTACTCCGACATCCATTTCTAACTACCACATTGCCTGAATTCTGTTAAATGATCAACATTTTTGTCATAAAGCATATTTTATAAGAGATAGCTACGGAACAGTTAAGAAAATGGCAATGATAAGGAGAAGTTATAAATGTAACTGCAGGTCATTTTTGTGTTTTTGTGTTAATTCTATCAATTTCAGACAAACACTTAAATGTCTGCCTTCAAAGGCTGGAAAAAAATGTTTTAAAATGATTATTTCAGGATTCATTCTATCCTACCCTATTCCCAATTTGGTAGACCACAAAATAATTTTTAAATAACCTGAAATACACTGATCTGAGCACTTTTACAGCAGCCAAAGAACTATACTGCAAGTAAAAAAAAAAAAAAAAAACAAAACTCTCTTCTCCTACCTTCTTTTACAATAAGTAATGCATTAAGCTCAAAGGAAAATAAATTTTTCTCTAGTTGTGTTTTTATCCAAAACACTAACACCAAGAAGTGTGGACCTAGACAGAATAAACTGGGTTTATTGTTAAAAAGCCAATTCCTAGGCCTTACCCAATCCTAAGTAGGAATCTTTGGAGATAGGGCCCAAGACTTATTTTAATAAGCACACCAGGTGATTTTTGTGGCAAAAAAGAACCACTAAAACTTTATGCTGGTCTATAAATGCATGCCTTTTTAACATTGCTATGAACACATGAAAAAAACCCTATGCATTAAAACTTTACAAAAGACTTTCTTTAATTACTGAACAACATGAGATTATGTGAATTTAGGACTAGGTTTCAGTTTTATTACCAGGTAACTAAATTGATCAACTGGAAAAACCACTAGGAGTAGCACATCTACCCCTTCCTTCCAAAGAAACTGATTGGAAGCTCTTGATCAATGGAACAAAATTGTGTGAGAAAATTATAGTGGTGAATTAGTGTGTGCACAGACTGTGTGTGGGTATAAAGAAAAGGTTCTTAAATTTTTATTTGTCCGCAGTAGTATTTAACATTTTTTGGTCTGCTTTTTAAGACCAGCACCTGATGTCATACAAGATAGTTTTGAATCACTGTTTAAATATTCATGTATATTTTAAGATTTGTGGCTGCTAAACTAAAATTGCCAATACAAACATTTTTAAAAAATCTTGGCCTCACTAGCAAATGATGAAATTGTGAAAAAACTTTTTCCTTGTCTTTCTATGTTCCAGTCTTATTAGAACACAAGTGGACGTATCTTTACTTTCTCTTCTGTTTAGTTCAATTTGAACAAACAAATCATTATTAGACAATGAATGCTTCCCAACCTTCAATGAGCACTCTGATCACCTAAGGGATGATCTTGCTAAAAAGCAAATTCTGATTCAGTAGGTGAGGTGGTGCCTAAGAGTCTTCATTTCCAACCAGCTTCCAGGTGAGGCCCATGCTGCCTGTCAGGAAGTCACACGTTGAGAAGCAAGGAGTTAGATAGTACGTGTGAGACACCTGTAATTGGGCAGATGCCTGAAAGATTTTCTTTTCTTTCAGCCGAGATTCCCCATTCAACTCATAGAATTATTTATCTCTCGCATGCTAAGAGCTGCAGAGGGTATACATACAACCTAAATCCTTACTCAGTTAAGCGAGCTTTAATAAAATAAGCATTGAGATCAAATCTCGATTTCCCCTTACTCAAAGATTAAATGTAACGTTAAGAAGTTGGGTTAACTCCTCCGAACCTCAGCTTCCTCACATAACAATCCTGAGCGGTTATCAAGATCAAAGACAATAAGAACACGAGATGATAAAATAGCACCCTGGCAATTACCAAACCAGAACAATACTTGATCCTATGGGAACTTCTATTCCACCAGGTGTTGGAAGTATCTTCAGCGCTGTCCTGACACTTCAGTACACTACGTATCACGAGAGGAGTTGCTAACAGCACGAATAACCCCAAGAACAGCTTTTTAAATACAGACATGTGGACAATGGTCTCTCTTGAATTAAGCCAAACACAACTATGTCCTCCCACTCTTAGGAGAAATGCAGGTCCACAAAACTAATAGAAAGTTACCAAAGATAACCTGGAGAAATGAAGAAAAGAGGAGATGACACCCACTAATAATGTTAGCGCTAGTATAAGTCGGGTGTGAGGGGGGCGGAGAGGAAGTGAACAAAGCTAACATTTTCACGGGACACATGGGAGCAGGACGTTCTAAGTCGCCTCAACGGGACGCATTGTTGGGTTCCGACAAGAAGGCAGGCGGAATGCCCCCACCCAGGTGGATTCTCTGCCTTGGTGCAGGTGCCGCTTTCCGGGGCCTTCCCGACTGCAAAGCTTTGTCTGCCGCCCATGGACTCTACATACCGCTCCAGTGTTAGGAGTCCAGAGCCTGCCGCACCATCAGGGCTGCACCTACGGATGAGGTAGAAGGACTCGGGCGGCGCGGAGCGAGTCCCTCCGTTCGCACCCCGGCCTCGGCGACCGCAAATAACCTAACTCAAAGAGCCAAAAAGAGGAAAAGCGGTGGTGGCGAAAGGCTCTGCAGAGTCTCTCCCAGTGACCCTGTCACCTCCATCAGTTCTGCCCTCTCATTGGCTAATAATGAGCTCAACGCGAGGATAAAATATCCAATCAGTAAAGGTGTTTTTAGAGTGAAGCGCTCATTGGTGCTTTAGGCAAATACACTAAGTGTTCAGGGGACCCATCCAATAAGGACCCGGGAATATTAGATTGGACCTCGCGACTCTCCGTCCATTAAGCACTAACCAAAGAGTTTGATTCCAGTTAAGAAACCGTCGCGTTTTCCCTACAGTTCCAGCGCCTGCCGGAAAGACTTCTCTGCTTGTGCGCACAGAAATTCACATTGAATGTGTCTTCTTTAGCAACTCTTTCAGTTCTAATAAAGCAATTTCGTAATATTTCATTTAGCTTTTGTAAGTCTTAATTCATAATCTTTTAAAAATTTTTGAGTTTTTTAAATGAACGTTAGCACTGTATTAGGATTTTGTTCATTTCTTCTCGGTGTCTACTGTCTCCCTAGCAGCGCGAAGGCTGCACAGTACAGGTTTTGTTTAGGTAGCAATGTTTTTTTTGGAACGAATTTCCTTTCTTTCTTGTAAGAGCATTCTGATCAGGTACAATTTTCTCAAATTCGTCTTGCAGTATTTTTTTTTAATATTGTCTTCTATTTAGCTTATCAAAATAAGAATTTAAATACTTGTTTTATATATGGCAGTCACTGTTTTGTTATATTTTTGTTATATTTTGTTGTATTTGATTGTTTAGGTATAGATTTTAATTTTTAAAGTTTCTCTAAATATAAGCGTAATCTTAACCCTCAGGCTAGTTTTTGAGACTAATGTACCCATTGCACTCCATAACCCCACTGAACAGATTCTGGATTCTCTCTTTTACAGATTGATTCTGCCACGTAGCTCGTATATATTAAAGTCAAAAGGAATATGAGAGGCCTCTAATGAGGAAAAAGTGTGGATGAGAATAAATATCCCAGACTGTGCTAAATATTAATATCTCCTATACTTTGTAAGTGAATTAAAAAAACAAACGCTTACTTCAATTTCTTTACTTTCCTTTGCTCTTGGTTATCCTCTTCCTCTTAATACACTCAGGAAAACAGGAGCAAAGTAAGCTAAGTAGAAAACAATTACTGGTTTCTTTCACAGTATTTGACGTACAGCAGAAACAAGTCTGGCATGGTTTCTGTTTCCTAAAGCCACAAGAGGGAGTGGTGCTAGGTTAACTTTGAGTCTGAAATAAAAAGAAAGATGATGGGAAATGTCCAGTGGCAGAAGCACCAACCTCATTTGTAACAATCAACCAGACTTATGAACTGCTGGAATTGGGGGGGAGGGGAAAGGAAAAGAAATTGTAAATGTAGAAATCTGTAAAAAAGTAAATATAAGAAGTCCAAAGGACACAGCTAGGTTAAACATAACCTATCTGATTGAGTAAATGAAATTTTGTAGAGTATTTTTATTAAAGACAACTCAAAAACCCAGAAAAGTAAAGTTGCTATTTTTGCTAAAGTTAATTTGTATATTAGGAAGGAAAAAGACATTTGGGATTTTCCCAACTAGTAATTTATGGCAGAGGTTTTGGGTACTGTTCAGACTTTATGGAAAGTGAAGTTCCATAAAGTCTTTGTCTTTTGAAGGTTCACTATCTAAAATTAAATGTAAGCTGGGTGCAGTGGCTCATGCCTGTAATCCCAGCACTGGAGGCCAAAGAAGGATCACTTGAGCCCAGAAGTTTGAGAACAGCCTGAGCAACGTAGCCAGACCCCGTCTCTACAAAAATTATAAAATTAGCTGACATGGTGGCTTGCCTCTTAGTCCCAGCTCCTTGGGAGGCTGAGGCAGGAGGATTGCTTCAGCCCAGGAGGTTGAGGCCACAGTGAGCTATGATCACACCACTGCACTCCAGCCTGGGTGACAGAGTGAGACCCTGTCTCTTAAATAAAATAACTAAATTAAATAAAAAATAAATAAATGTAATCATGCCTCTGCCATTAAAACATTGAAGAGACTGATTCTTCCTGCAAACTGCCATTATAGAATAGAAGACTGGCATTAAAAGGCACGAGATGTATTCAAAACATTACCAGTTTCCTAAACACCTATGGATTACAAGCCACAGGAAGGTCTTTAAGATTTTAATAATTTATATTCCCATATTAAAAATGTCTGAAGTTGACACCAGTGAAGTTGTACTACCTGTCATTATGAGTCATTGCTTGTTCTTAGCCTCAGATATCTTGCCACGGGACACAGCTGGAATGTCAAGTTTCTCAATAGCTGTGTTGCTTAAGACACATAATTAAGATACTGGCAGTTTCATTCATTCAATTATTTAACAACCATTTTTCAAATGCATACAATGTGCCAGAGACAGTCTTAGATATGGATTCAAAGATAAGGAAAATCATAATCCCTGCCCTTAAAAGCTAATGGTGTAAGGAGCTCAAGGGCAATGGTTTCCAAAACTTTTTGATCAACACTTTCAACTTGAAAAAAAATATTTTTGAGCATATAGCTCTGATATATGTGTATGTATTCATAAATTCTATGTATGCACTACCAAACTAAAATGTAGATTTAAAAACATGTCAAAATAGAAATTTTTAAAAGATAAGAAATATTTGAAGGCTTGAGACGGAATTCTTTTAAAAGGAAAAAAAAGATAAATAAATGGGAACTCTGGCTAACCATCTAGATGGAAATAAAATTGGATCCATATATTGCATCATTTACCAAAAAAATTAAATTCCAGATGTATTAAAAACTCAAATCTTGGAGACTACACATACAACCTAAAAGTAAGGGATAACCTTAAATAAAACTAGAAATCTGGAAGTTAAAAAAGAGGTTGGGCACGGCGGCTCATGCCTGTAATCCCAGCATTTTGGGAAGCCAAAGCAGGAGGGTTGCTTGAGCCCAGGAGTTCGAGGTTGCAGTGAGCTATGATCATGCCACTGTCCTCTAGCCCAGGCAACAGAGTAAGACCCTGTCTCAAAAAAAAAAAAAAAAAAAGTAGAATGTTTTAGTAAATCATGGTATATCTGGAAGCCATGGACCATTATATGTAACTATTAAGAAAAATAGGGGTATAGGAGAAGACTTGGAAAAATTTCCACATTAGGTGATAAAAATAAAGTGCTGAAAAGTATATATATTATGATCTCATTTTTGAAAACAATAACAAATCAAATCCTATACAAGATTATAGAAGTATATATCTTTATATATTATTATATGAGCATGGAAAATAATAGAGAAAGATATAATGTAGGCTTTTAGTATATATTACCAGAATGAGTGGGACAGGATCTGGGAGATAGGAGCCCGCTGCACAAAGAAAAGGTAAAAAAAAGTTAACTGGGGAAGGGTATGTGGGTAAATGTAGTTTCATATACAATGTGATAAGTTTGCATTAAGTGAAGTCATATATGTAAATATAATAAAATGTTGTCAACAGCCTTAACAAAAAGCTGTGAGCCAGGTTATAAAGGAGAAGGGTACTTAGCAGTTCAGTGGGGGTCACAGGAACAGTTCCAATGAGGAGGATATATAAGTAAGACAGGAGGCTGGAGGGGTAACCAGTGAGCCCGAATTAGGAACTCATTGTCTGTAGGACATAATATTCAAAAGCTACATGGTGCCGTGTGGGTCAGACAAATCGGAGTTTGACCACTTTCTACCTGTATGACTTTGGACTGGTCATGGGATTACTGAGGATCTCAGTCTCCTCTATAAGAAACAGAAATCATGACACCTGCCTTCAAAGACTATTGTGGGAATTGAATAAAACAACATATATGAGAGCACCTAGCCTGTGTCTAGAAGATGCTCTATAAATGTAAATTCAGTCCCACTTTTCTCTGTATAAAAATCTGTTCTCCAGAAAAGATCTGATAAAAGCTAATTTATTACAATAAAATTATGAGTGCTTACTGATACCAAAAAAAGAAGAGAAATATTAATAAAAGAAAAAAGAAACATCACTGGCCACCTTTACAGAATTTGAAGGAACCAACCTGTTTTTCTGAAAATTGATAAATAAAAGGAAAGAATCATATCATGCATTATTCCAGACTCCCAGAATCTAAAAGAAAAAAAAATGAAGCATTAAACTTGCCTTTCTTAAATGAACTGTATTTCAAAGTAACAAAATAGTGGAATAGTGGACATATGATAATTCTGAAAACTGGTAAATATTAAGAAACAAGCATTCAATCTGCTTTACAAATGTACAATGTATCTAACTAATAAATGAAAAGAAATGACAGAATATCACCATTTTACAAATCTTTAATGAGATCATGAATTCTAGATAATGACCATCAATAGCTATTAATGTTACAGAGAGAAACACATGAACATTATGTGCTTTCTGGTAGAAATGCACACCACCACCTATGAAGTATTCTTGCCAAAAAACTGAATCTGATGCAGATCAGGCCTTTATAAGTAACTACCAGTTTATAGAAAATAAAAGGCAGCAAAGGAATTTGTTAAATGTCACCATAGGAATGCAATCAGCAAAACCCTAAATGTGAAAAATTTCGACTGGGCAAAAATATCAGTTTCTTCAACAAAACCAAAAAGTGTTGGGGAGGACAGGGAAGCTGTAGGCTAAAATAGATTTAATAGGCAGGCGGTGGGGGACTGCTGGGGGTAAGGAGGAAAGAAGGAAGCAACCTGCCAACCCAGTCGCCCCCATCTCCCACCCCCACTAAAAATAAATAAATAAATAAATAAAATAGATTTAAGAGACATATCCAAATGTGTAGCTCTTTTTGGATTTGATTCAAAGAAGTCAACTACATTTTTTTGTAAAAAAGACCACCTAGTAAATTTGAGAATTAATTTGATATTAAGAAATAATTATTAATGTTTTAGGTCTGATAATATTTTAGTAATGTTTTAAAAAAAGACTCCTTATCTTTTAGTGATATCCCCTGAAATATTAATATTTATGGATGGAATTACATACCTGAGATTAGTTTCAAAAGAATCAAAGATCCATGCCAGTGTAGACTCTAAAAAAAAAAAAAAAAATCAAAGCGGGGGAACGGGAAGCTATGGATGAGAAACAGTAGCTATGAGCTGCTGATTATTAAAGCAGCTGATGAATACATGAGGATTCCTTGGGTTTTTTTGTTTGCTTGTTTTTGGCCTTTTTTTTTTTTTTTTTTTTTTTGAGACAAGGCTTCACTCTGTCACCAGGCTGGAGTGCAGTGGCATAATCACAGCTTACTGCAGCCTCAAACTCCTGGGCTTAAGCAATCTTAAGCAATCTTTCCACCTCGGCCTCCCAAAGTTCTGGGATTACAGGTGTGAGCCACTGTGCCCAGCCAATTCCTTGTACTTTTAACTTTTGTGCATGTTGACATTTTCCATAATTACAATTTTAAAAGCAAAATATAAAAAAAGAACTCTGTAGGTCAGGGTCAATCCCAAGAACTGGTTAAGAGAAAGGAATGTCACAATCTCTAAAGGCAGTGATATTTTCACCTATTTGGATACAGATCTTTTTTGTCACTTTACACACTGATCTGAGAAGAATAAAATAGTTTCAAGGTTCAGAACAACCAAATATACTCCAAGACGTATGACTGAATCAAAATAGCTCAACAATTTGTCATTGGGCACTATGGTAAAAACTTTCATTCACTCAGAGATTTACATAATTAACACAGATTAAAATGTTATTTTTTCCCAACAATAATCTGCCTTTAATAGTGATTAAAGGAGCTTTGAAGTCAATGGGCACTGCCTGCTTCTCTCTCACCTCTTGTGAGATTAGCTTGGTCCACCAATTAGCCTTAACGAGTGTCCTGTAGCCCAACCTCTCCCAGACACATCCAGCCTCAACTTGTCTTAAAGCACCCTTCGCAGGAGCACTTCATCACCCTACCCAATGGTCTTTTACCATCCAGAAAGTTTTCCTGAATTCTTGAGGCCCATTTCAGTGTATTACATTTCTACAGAGAAGCAATTAGCACTGGAAAAAGAGCACAACGAGAGGGGAAGGGTCTCAATTTCCAAAAAGATCTCACGAAAGAGTTGCAGATTATTCAACCTGTCTCACCAAATGGAGCTGTCATTAAGAGAAACAGGCTAACACGGAAATTTGTCTGTTCCCTACTTTACTAACCACTGGATCACAACCACACGAGCCGATTGTATACCTACATGGCTACTATTTTTATTGAGCCCTTGTGATAAGCCAGACATTGCCCTGAACATGTGACAAATGTTACGAAATGGGACCTCAAGGCTTCTATTTGAGCTGTCTACTATTGCCACAGGAAATTAACTTCAGGAAATTAAGACCCAGGGAGGCTGACTGGTTTGCCCAAGGCCACACAGCTGGTCAGTGGCAGAGGCACATTTTGAACATGGATCTGTCTAACTCTGAAGACCACATACTTTCTACAACAGTATACAGCTTCACTGTCTACCAATACAAATAAATGAAAATCTGATCTTTTGTTGAAATCTCTACATGGAAGGAAGCTCACAATCAGCCTTGGTCACCTTTCTATTGCCTAATATACCTAATAATGCATAAATCTACTTGCCTAAATAATGGCATTATAGTGTTTTAATTTCCTATTAAAGAAGGAATTTGAAGGCACAAAAAAGATAAGTGACTCTTTCAAGGCCATTTAGTGAGTAAGAGAGCTCTAATTCTTTTTCCTCTTTTAAATGAAAACCACCAAATAGCAGATGAAGTTTCAGTTATTCTGGATTCTGCCAAGAAAACTGAGCCATTAATTTGGGTCAAGAACTCCAGGATCAAATACACCAAAAAGAAAAGTCTATTTTCTTCTTATATATCCAAATGGATTGCTCTGCAACCTTCTACATTTGTTTCCAAACTTAGCTACGCAGAACAATTACCTGAGATTCTAGGTAGGGACCTGAACATATGTATTTTTAAACAGCTCCAATGTGAAATTTAAGAACCATTGATGTTGTGAAGGAGACAGAAATTGTATTAAGTTATCTATTGCTTCCAAACAAAGCACTACAAAATTTATCAGCTTAACACAATAATCATTTATTATCTCGTAGTTTCTTTCTGTGTGTCAAGGATCTATGTGCAGCTAAGCTGAGTGCCTCTGGCTCAGGTCACAAGGCTACAATCAAGGTATCAGCAAGGGCTGCAGTCATGTCAAGGCTTGAGGGAGAGAGGATATTTTTCCAAGCTCAACTCACATGGCTGTTAGCAGGATTCAGTTTCTCACAGGCTGATGCATAGAGGACCTCAGTTCCTTGCTAGCTGTTAGCCAGAGGCCCCCCTCGGTTTCTTGCCACGTGGGCCTCTCCTTAGGGCAGCTTACAATATGGTACTGACTTCCCTCAGAATGAGTGAAGGAGAGATCAAGAGAGAGAAAACAAGATGAAAACCACAATCCTTTTGTAACCTATTCTCAGAAAAGACATCTTCTCACTCTTGTATTCTGTTCATTAGAAGAAAGTCACTAGATTTAGTCCATGCTCAAGGAGAGGGGATAACGAAATACCAGGAGGCAGGCTTCACTGGGGAACATCTTAGCAGCTGCCCATCATAGACATGCAAAGAATTAACAAACAAGATGGTAATATATTTCCTAGCTCCATCTGCTAAGATAAGCTAAATTCGATGACACTCCAGTATCTACATTTCAGTTTCGAAATACTGTTCCAGGGCTCCTTGGAAAAATGGCCGATTTTAGGGTTGGGGCAAGAAAAATACAAGTTAAGCCTGGAACATCTTGTAATTCTACAAAAAAAGAAGATAATCAAAAAACAAACATGAGACACAAAGGCAACCTAAAAGAACTCCCAGTGGCCAAAGCTGGAACAATTTGAGCAAGAAAATAAAAATCATAGTATAAATATAAAGAAAAGTGTAAAATAAATATACAGTGTCTATATAAATAAATGATTGAATATAAATAAATAAATGGGTAAAAGAGACAAATCTCTTACGGAAGAATTCCAAATAATGTATATAGATAGTACCCTCTGGGAGTTGAAGCTTAATCCCCTACTCCTCTTGAGTGTGGGCAGGATTAAATGACTTGTTTTCAAAGAGAATATAGAAAGGGGGAAAAAATGCAACTGGTGGAGGAGCTAGCAAACATTACCATGGCCAGGTGATTAAGGTTAACATCACCCGTAATAAGCCATGCTGGTATCATGTACCCCTGATATGATGTGATGAGAAGGGCATCTCACCCTGTGGTATTTTCCCCAAACCCTATAACCACAGTCTAATCAAGAGAAAAACATCAAACTCAAATCAAGGGACATTTTACAAAATACCTGACCAGACTCTTCAAAACTGTCTTGGTCATTTCGAGGTCAGGAAAAATGAATAAAAGACTACAAAAATGCCACAGACCAGAGGAAACAAAGGATACATGATGATTAAATGCAAAATGTTATCTTGGATTAGATCCTGGAACAGAAAAAGGACATTAGTAAAACTCGAATAAAACGTGGAGTTTAATAAATAGTAATGTACCAATGTTGGCTCTATAGTTTTGTAAACGTATCATGGTAATGTAAAATGTTAACATTATGGAAACTGAGTGAAGGGTAGACAGGAACTTTTTGTACTATTTTTGCAACTTTTTCCTAAATCTAAAATTATTCTAAAATAAGAGTTTATTAAAAAGAAAAAGCAAAGCATCCTGCTTACAATTTTAAAAGTATGATGACCAGAATATCTTCCCCTTAGATTAGCTTCTGGATCAACATATTTCAAACCCTCTGTCTCCTTCACTTGCCACACACTTCTAGAGCCAGGTCCCAAATGGCATGTTGATAGGCTTTTTGTGTCACAGCATTGAGTGAGATGGCACAGAGCATGGCTTTCTAGAAGCCATTTAAGCACGTAAAGAACCAACAGTAGAGCAGTAACTTATCACAAAGTTCAGGCCGGGCGCGGTGGCTCACGCCTGTAATCCTAGCACTCTGGGAGGCCGAGGTGGGAGGATCGTTTGAGCTCAGGAGTTCGAGACCAGCCTGAGCAAGAGCGAGACCCCACCTCTACTAAAAATAGAAAGAAATTATATGGACAGCTAAAAATATATAGAGAAAAAATTAGCCGGGCATGGTGGCGCATGCCTGTAGTCCCAGCTACTCGGGAGGCTGAGACAGGAGGATCGCTTGAGCTCAGGAGTTTGAGGTTGCTGTGAGCTAGGCTGACGCCACGGCACTCACTCTAGCCTGGGCAACAGAGTGAGACTCTGTCTCAAAAAAAAAAAAAAAAAACAAAGTTCAGTTCTCTTTCCCCGATCCAGATCCCAAAAACGTCCACGGCCACCCCAGGGCATGCAGTATGAAGGGAAGTTTGAAGGAAGGAAAGCTGGAAAGGAAAAACCAATCCCTGTTTGTGGGGTGCTTTAAGACACCTTCCTTTTAAAAAGTAGAAAACAACATGTGATCATGTGAACTCAGTGTTAGGGTTCCTCCACAGGCCTTGGAAAGGGCTGGTGCAAGTCAGGGGACCTGAAGCACAAGCTTCATTAGCTTAGCAGTAAATCCACCCCAGAAAGATCTCAGAAGAAGAAACAAATGATCTTTACCAGAGTGTCTTAGAATAGTCAACTATATAGAAAGCATGTGCTCCCCCACCTTCACCTCCAAAGCTCTAGCTCAGGAGTGGGGAACCTGCAGCCTTAAGGCCACATGTGGCCTTCCCAGGTCCTTAAGTACAGCTTTTTGACTGAATCCGAATCTTATAGAACAAATCCTTTTATTTTTATTAATACATTTTTGTTTGTGTTTTATATTTTTATTTCATTTTTAAATGAACGTATTTAAAATACCAAAGAATAAAATAAGATTCAACAAAATAATCCTCCCAGATTGACCAGCACAACTAGAACCTTAGTAAACCATAAGGGCTAAATTGACAGCTGCTATGGTCATGATTTAGTTCTATAACTTCCCCTGTCTGACTGGCACCACTACTGCACAAGGCTGGTTGGTGAGAGTTTATGAGGGTTGAATACACCAGTCTGTTATCAGCTTTTGATAAGAGTGCACTGTGTTTCTGTTTGAAGTGGAATTTGTGAACAGTTGCACAGCTAAACAGTATTTTTTAATTCTGTCTGCTTAACATCCCATAATGTCAAAAAGACCAAGAGAACACTGATTTTTTTTTTTTAATGAGGATTGGGAATTACAATATTATCTTGTTTTTGCTAAAGAAAAGATGATTTGCTTGCTTTGTGATTCTGCGATATCAACATTAAAGAAATGCAATACTTATCAGCATTACCACACCCATAAGGATCACGAATATTTTAAATTAGAGGGAGAGGCACGGAAAGTTGTATTGCAGAAATTAAAAGATGAAAAGCAAAAGCATGGGAGGCCGAGGCGGGTGGATCGCTCGAGGTCAGGAGTTCGAGACCAGCCTGAGCAAGAGTGAGACCCCGTCTCTACTAAAAATAGAAAGAAATTATATGGACAACTAAAATATATATATACAAAAAATTAGCCGGGCATGGTGGCGCATGTCTGTAGTCCCAGCTATTCGGGAGGCTGAGGCAGTAGGATCGCTTAAGCCCAGGAGTTTGAGGTTGCTGTGAGCTAGACTGACGCCACGGCACTCACTCTAGCCCGGGCAACAGAGTGAGACTCTGTCTCAAAAAAAAAAAAAAAAAAAAGAAAAGCAAAAGCAAAGACAATTCCTTCAAGCAGCAATAAGACCTGGAAATAATACCACGGAAGCAACTTATTAAGTAGCTTATATACTCGGGGGAGGCGGGGAGGGAAGTCATTCAGTGATATAGAAATTGAAAAACAATGCATTGTCAAAGTTGTAGGATGCCTAGACCCCAATAACATTTCAAAATACAAACAACTACCTCTATCAAGAAGAATCATAAGTGATTGGTAGCATGAATTAGCCTTCAATTTAGAACAACTTCATGTAATACTTCAAAAGGAAAATATATATTGTTCAATGGCTTTGGATGAATCAACTGTTACTACTGATTCAGCGCAGGTTTTCTACTTCATTTGGGTCATAACGGAAGATTTGCTTTGCTACAAAGAGTTACCTGCTTTGGGCACTCTTGCTAACAGAACATGGGGCATAGATATCTTCAACAATTTTCAAGATAAATGTGAAGTTGGACTGAATTTGGTAAATTTAGTGAGTGTATGTACAGATGGTGCACCTTCCATAACAGAAAAACATGAAACGTTTATTGCACAGATTAAAAAATGTATTAACAGCTCCAGATGCTCTCATTTCTTTTCATTGTATCTTGGAATAGGAAAATCTCTGTCCTAAAGCTACTATTTTAAGTGCCACTTTGCAACAAGTTATAAGTATTGGTATCTGTATTCCTGCAAATGCAACACAGCATTGTCGGTTTGTAACACACTAACTTTAAAGGATGAGGTATTCAGTGTGGATTTGCCTCACCATTCTAAAGTGCATTGGCGGCCAGGCGCGGTGGCTCACGCCTGTAATCCTAGTACTCTGGGAGGCCGAGGCGGGTGGATCGCTCAAGGTCAGGAGTTCGAGACCAGCCTGAGCAAGAGTGAGACCCCGTCTCTACTAAAAATAGAAAGAAATTATATGGACAACTAAAATATATATATACAAAAAATTAGCCGGGCATGGTGGTGCATGCCTGTAGTCCCAGCTACTCGGGAGGCTGAGGCAGTAGGATCACTTAAGTCCAGGAGTTTGAGGTTGCTGTGAGCTAGACTGATGCCACGGCACTCACTCTAGCCTGGACAACAAAGCGAGACTCTGTCTCAAAAAAAAAAAAAAATAAATAAATAAATAAAAAATAAAGTGCATTGGCTATCACAGGGACAGGTGTTAGCCAAAATTTTATCTCTGCGAGAACAGATAGTTAAATTTTATGAAGAACAGAATGAGCGATGCGAATTATTGAAAGATTTCTATAGGAACGTAGCATTTCTGTGTGATATGTCAAATCAAAATGACTTGAAGATTTCTTTGCAAGGTAAACTAAATCTATATATGTGGCAAAAAATCTAAGCATTTCAAAAAAAGCTATCTTTTTCCAAAACACTTCTTCTTCAAAAGGAAATTTCAGATTAACATTTTCCCCAATTAGCAAAGGTCATTGATGAGCAGGATGATATATGTGAATCATTTGAAGAATAAGCAGTTGTAATAGAACTATTAATTGGAGAATACAATGAAAAGTTCACTGACTTTGAGCATTATGACCTCACACTCAAATTAGCATTTCAGCCTCACCTAGTTGATATCACCAAGGCACCTAAAGAACTACAGATGGACTTCATTGAGCTCTCAGTAGATGACATTTTAAAGTCATTGTTTGATGCTAAGAAAGATTCAATTAAAATATGGAAAATGCAGTACAACACCCATACCTTCAGCAACATGCCTGAAAAATGCTTTCTTGCTTTTCAACCACTTATTGCTGTGAATCTACATTCTCCTTCCTAACCTAAATCAAGACACCCTTAAGTCATAAATGACTGATACCCACCTAGAGAATTAACTGCAACTGCAGACCTCCATACTGCAACCAAATATTCAAATGCTTTCCAACAAAAAGCAGACACAACAAAGTCATTAAAAGGTTAGTAAACTTTAAAATTCACAAATAGTTTCCACTGTTTGAAATTATTAAGTACATAGTAGTTAGATTTTTACAAAATAATGTGCATTTTAATGTATATCTAATTGAAGTTTCTTGAATGTGGCCTTATTTGATTACAGCTAAATTAAGGTGGCTTTCCAACAAGAAAAGGTTCCCCACCCCTGCACTAACTCTTTCATCAAGCCTCAGACCAAACGCTCGATCCTGAGGAAATGTTCCCTGAGCCACCCTGTAGACTCCCGCCTTAATTTCATTATAACATTTGGTCACATATGTTGTTTATGTTTGTATCTCTCTGTTTTCCTATAGGCTCACTTAGGGCGTGGTTCAAGGCTTTTTATAATCTTTGTACTGTCGTAGTGGGCCCAACATGCCCTTGTTGAGTAAATGAATTCATGCTCTTGCTGAAGCAGGAAAGCCCTCACCAGGAAGAGACTTGGGCCACCCGGGGCAAGAAAATCCAGAGCTCTGGTGCCCTACCAACGACCTCAGGGATCAATTGCAATGGGAGAGTAAGAGAGACAGCCAATCAGTAACAGCCTCTGGAAAGGCCTTACATAAATACTGACAGGTTCCTCGCCCTACATATGAATCTTTTATCACGCCTACACACTTTACTATGCGGAATACAGTTAGCGATAAATGTAATGATCATATTTTCATGACAGAATTATTTGAAATCCAGAGTGTCCTAGAATATTCAACTATTTAGAAAGCATGTGCCCCGATGAATCGGACTAAACAGACGCTGGAACTGAAGACGGTAAAGTAAAATCCTTATCCATCAGGCACCTTGTACACCCCGCTCCCCTACTCCTAAAGAGAAACACAGTCGGATGTGAGGTCTGCATAAGCTGAGCACAAGTTCCTACAGTGTGGGATGAATAAAGGCTCAACATGTTAGGCTAACAAGGGCTTAAGACTCACACTTTTGGCTGCATTAAGAATGTGGGTCTTCCTAAACACCTAGACATGAAGTTTACGGACACAGGTACTTCGCAGCGCAGAGCAGCGAAGGCACAAAGCCAGGTCCACGCGACGGAACACAGCACTTACAGAACCCAGCGCGTGCGCACACCGGCGGCGCAAGGAGGCTCAGGGCGCCTGGGGCGGTCTTCCGCCGGCGGCTCCCTGTGCCCGCCTCCGAGCGGAGGAGACAGCTGATTGGTCAGCCTGGCCCAGGCCCGGGGAGGGAATTGGTTGATTGGCAGCAACGCCCCGAGACAGCCAAGCTGGAAGCCTGAGCAGCTGGAGGTGGTGTTCGCTGCCGCGCGGTCGAGGTAAGTGGGGCTCCAGACTCGGAAAAGCGGTTGGCGAGGAGGGCAAGGAGGCGGCTCCGGACTTGACGGCGGTGGGGCGCCCTCGTAACAGTCCGGGCAGAAGCTGAAGGAGCGTGGTTCGGAACTGCGGGGAGGCCGGCGGGCTCCGTGAGCCGGTTGGTTGGGTGTGTGCCGAGCGGCCGGGAGGCGGAGACGTTCTCGGACGGCCGGAGTGGCTGAGGGCCCTCGTGGGTACGGGGCTTTGGCGGAGCGGAGGGAATTCGGCAGCCTTGTCCTGAGGGCTGAGCTCGCCCGCCCGCCTATCTACCCTACACCTCCTGCCCCTCTCCCGCCCTTCGGTCCGTCTGTCTTTCGGAGTCCCCTGTTCCCGCGCCGGCCGCCGGGCGGCGGTCCCCTGGGCGTTGCTCCCTTTCCCGGGACTCTGGGGAGCGGGCTCCGCGGATGCACCTCCGGCCGGCCTCGCGGATTCCGGGAGGAGGAGTGCACTCCCTGGTCGACCGCTGGGAGGTTTAACCAGCCCCACCTGACTTACGTTGCTGTGTCACTTTTCGCCTCCCAGAACTTCCCGATGTATGTTCCTAACCATGACCAAGGTTTGCATGAAGCCTCAAAGTAGGCGTTTGGGCATTTTTCAAAAACATTTATCATGGAAGTCTTCAACCTGTGGAGAAGTTGAGCGAGTTGGTATAAAGAACTCAAGTGTGTCATCAACCAGTTTCAGTAGTTGTCTATACCTGGCCCATCATGTTCCCCCCCCCCCCCGGGTTATTTTGAAGTAAATCCCAGACATCATACCATTTCATCTCTTTTATATGTTTCTACGCTTCTGGCATGATCAATAATCAGGCTTCCCCTCTAATCATTAGCTTTCTAGAGGGGTTAAGTAAAATAAGGCACACATTAAAGAGTAGACAGCGCTATTTTAATTTATACTACAAGAATGTGGACAGCACTCCCACAGTGCAGTCTCATTACCCCGTGGCTCAGGTTTTCAAAATCAAAGGTACCAAATAATCTAGGCACTAGTGTTATTGCTTTTGAGCAGTAATAATTGTATTGATAATTTGTAATTATGGAGTTCTTAGTATGTATGAAGGACTGTGAAATTTTTTCCAGCTATTCATTAATTTTTACAACAGCCCTATGAAGTAGGTCTTATCTCCATTTTATTTGTTTTTTGTGTGTATGTGAGTTTTGTGTTTGGTTTTTGTGTTTTTTTTGTTTTTTTTTGAGACAGTTTCTTGTTTCTTGCTCTCTTGACCAGGCTAGAGTGCAGTGGCGTCATCACAGCTCACTACAGCCTCAAACTCCTTGGCTCAAACTATCCTCCTGCCTCAGCCTCCTGAGTAGCTGGGACTAAAGGCGCGCTCCACCACTTGGGGCTAATTTTTCTATTTTTCGTAGAGATGGGGTCTCCTACCTTGCTCAGGTTGTTCTCAAACTCCTGGCCTTGAGCGATTCTCCCTCTTCAGTCTCCCAAAATGCTAGGATTACAGGCTTGGGCCACTACACAAGGCTGTTACTATCCTCATTTTACAGTTGAAGGAAAAAGAAATTCAGAGAGGTCATAATTTGCCTAAGGTCACACTGCCGAAAAGATGGGGGATAGAAGTCAGGATGCTAATTTTGTCCTTCATCATTGCAAAGTTCTTGCGCTTATAACTACAATTGAATGTCCCAAGAGTTGAGAGTAAATGGAACTGCAGTGGAAAATTATTTCTATGGAGCTACAAATTCATAATGGAAAAAAATTCTGGAAATTTACATGGTTACAAAGCAGTAGTGAGAGAGAGGTATGTTTATTTCTTTGAAACAGTGACAGACTAGTACAACTAAATTTAAAGTTATGAGCAAAGTATATAAATATAGTTCAACTAATACAAGTGTTAAAGTTTTAATTTTTAATCTTATTTTTTTTAGAGACAGGGTCTAGCTCTGTTGCCCAGGCTAGGATGCGGTGACTCAGAGCTCACTGCATCCTTAAACTCCTGGGCTCAAGCTATCCTTCCACCTCAGCCTCCTTAATAGCTGGAATTACAGGTGTGTACCACCATGCCTGGCTAATTTATTTTTATAATTTTTAAAATTTTTTGTAGAGATGGTGATCTTGCTATGTTGCCCATGCTGGCCTCAACTCCTGGCCTCAAGCAGTCCTTTCACCTTGACCTCCCAAAGTGCTGGGATTACAGGTGTGATCCACCACACTTGGCCCAATTTTATTCTTTAATATATGGCTAGCTAAAGGGGAAAGCAAAAAGGAAAAGCATACGTCACTGACTAGTCTCCACCACTTCTTTAGCACATAGCATGTACTGGATATTTATACTATTTCATCTGTATCCTTCATCTTCCCAATCTTAAACTACTTCTAAGACAGCATGTTCATCCAAATAGTGTTAAATGAATAAGGAACTGGAATGAGACAGCTAGGCTTATTCAGAGGACAGTGGAGAAGGCCTGTTAGATTGAAGTTTTGGATTCCTACTGTATAGGAATAATTCTGAAGTCCAGAAGTAAGGTCAGACTCATTTGCGAAGGAACTGAGTGCCACATCTGAGGAGTTTGAACTTAATAAGCAAAGAAAATAGTGAGCTGGCATTGTCAAAGATGGCTTCACCAGAGATGTGAAAGGATTAGTGTGTTGACCTGATGAGTATGAAGGAAATACTGGTGAATTTATGGATATAAGGACTGGACAAAGAAAATAGCCTGAAAAAAAAGAAGAAAAGACGGTGTGGTATATAGTAGGTTCTGAAGTGCTGGTACACTTCAGTTTACATGAATTTGTTTCTTCGTCAGTCTTGGTGATGAGTATCATGCAATCACTGTTCTTTGAAATGTTAATTACTCCTCAGCTACTCAACTATTCTCTTATATTTTTATTAGGTACTGTTGATAGAAATGACATAGTTGAAATAAGTAACAAAGTATGATTATTCCCACCATTTAATGAAAACCACTGATGATGCTTTGGTAGGGAAAAAATGGTAACAGTTTTAAAAGTTAACATTTGATTACTGGTGAACATTTTTTCACGTTTTATTGTCCATTTGTGTTTCCACTTGTAAAATGCTTACTCAGGCCCTATGCCTATTTTTCCATTGGGTTTTTGATCTTTTGTTTCTTGATTTGCCAACACTGTATATTCATTAGGTATATAAATCATTTGTTACATTAAGTTGCAGGTAGGTTTCTCAAATACTGTCTATTCTTTTCTCTTAAAAGCTGCAGAGTGGCTAGTAAAGTGAAATATATGTATGAGCTGGGAGAGCACTCAAAGCTGCTGTTTTAGGGACTAGAACATGCCACCTCTGAAACAGTTCCTTAATTTACAATACTGAAGTCATTGGCTGCCAATCTGTAAGTCGGTATTTCCAAACAAATTGTATTGTATAAACATTTGATATCATTTAACAGATTAATTTCTATAACTGGATTTGACTAGTGTGAGTTGGTTGTGGTAAAAATGTGAAAAGTTAAACAAATAGAATAGTTAAATTGGCCAAGCGTCGTGGCTCATGCCTGTAATCTTAGCACTGTGGGAGGCTGAGGTAGGAGGATCACTTGAGCTCAGGAGTTCGAGACCAGTCTGAGCAAGAGTGAGACCCCATCTCTACCAAAAAATAGAAAAAATTGGCTGGACATGGTAGCATGTGCCTGTAGTCCCAGCTACTCGGGAGGCTAAGGCAGGAGGATCGCTTGAGCCCAGGAGTTTGAGTATACAGTAATCTATGATGATGCCATTGCACTCTCACCAGGACTACGGAGCAAGACTCTGTCTCAAAAAAATAAAAAAATAAAATATTTGTGATTGAAGAAACTTACATTGTAATACATACTTTTATATTAACCTTTAAGAAATTTTATTAGTTACTTTTTGAAATGGATTTCTTACATACTGGTAAATACTGATAGGGTATATAGTCAGCCTTCCGTATCCATGGGTTCTGTATCCAAGAATGGGAAATCTTTGAAAAATAATAATTAAAAATAATACAACAATATAAAAAATACCAATAATACAGTCTAACAACTATTTAAATAGCATTTACATTGTGTTTTGTATTGTGTATTATAAGAAATCTAGAGATGCTTTCAAGTATATGAGAGGATGTGTGTAGGTTGTTTGCAAATTTACGACACCATTTTGTATAAGGGACTTAAGCATCTGTGGATTTTGGTATACACAGGGGTCCTGGAACCAATCCCTCATGGATACAAAAGGTCAACTCTATAATGTGGTGTCTTAGAGAGATGATTTCAGGTGAAACAGAAATCAACTTTGTATTTATTTTAGCCAAGATATCCCTTTTTATCTCTGTTTGGGCTCAGATAAGGAGTGTAATCTGTAGGTAAGTATTAATATTTTAAGTGTATTGTGAAAAATATCCCAGAATAACAAGCTTTGTATAGATATTATTGCTTGGGATGAAGCTAAATTTATTTAACTTTTAAAATAGTGAGTTGATTTAAACTAAAATATTAAGAGCATCCAGATGTGACTAAAATCATGAAGCAAGTACGAATGTCTGAAGTTGGGAAATACTAATATAGCCTATAAGGTTTCTCCAAAGTTTATATTATTATTTGCTTACATAATCCAAGTTTAAATGATGTTTATGTGTCTACTTTTTAGATTTCATTTACTTAATTTAAAAAATATTACTAGTCTTTAAAAATTACAAAAGTAGTACATATAGCCTATTGAAAAAAACATAAAAACAATGTATAAGTGCATAAGGATAAAAAAGAAAAAAAAAGTAGAGAATCCCACTACCAACCCTCAAATTTTAAATCTTTTTCTGTGTGTGTACATAAAACATCTATTTCACCACTATTTCCATTGCTAATTATTTTTATTTATTATTATTGTTGTTGTTTTATTTAGAGACAGGCTGTCACTCTGTCACCCAGGCTGGAGTGCAGTGGCATGATCATAGCTCACTGTAACCTCCAACTCCTGGGCTCAAGTGATCCTCCCACCTTGGCCTCCCAAAATGCAGGGACTACAGGCATGAACTACCATGTCCATTTTTTTTAATGGAATCATATATATAATTTAGTTTGTAATTTTTTTCATTTAGCATTTTATCATGAAAATCCTCTCATGTATGTCTCTATCTTTTTTGTTTAATGACCATAAACTTAGAATGGCCATACTGAATTTATTTTAATTATTTCCCTATTTTTTATTAATTGAGAAAGGGTCTTACACTCCAGCCTGGGCTAGAGTGCAGTGGCATCATCATAGCTCACAGCAACCTCAAACTCCTGAGCTCAAGTGATCCTCCTGCCTCAGCCACTGAGTAGCTGGGACTACAGGTGTACACCATGTCTGCTAACTATTTCCCTATTGATTTACATTTAGATTGCCTGTAGATTTTCTTTCACTACTAATGCTTCAGTAAATAACCTTACCAGCTTTCAAAAACTAAACGTCTTCATTTATAAAGGTATAATTTACTGAGTTTTTCCAGTAAAGCAATTTTTTTATACACATAATATGCAGGGGATGATAGTTACTATACAATTTATCAAAATCACCTTTATACAGTGAATTTTCATCACTTCCTTGGGCCTAAGGACAGCATTTTTAGTCAGTGAAACATTGTTGACTTCTTTTCATGATGTAAAGATAATTAAATGGTCATTGTTTGCTTCTATTGATGTCCATTCCAGGGTCATTTAAGATATTTGAAAAGTCTTTTCAAAAGATTGTTTTAAAATATATGCCAGAATATTTATTCATTTGCATGGGGCTGCTTAAAATAACAAAAATACTTTAAGAAGAAAAACCTATGTCATTCACTATGGGGTTATATTTTAGAGATCTCACATAAAAAATGGCAGACTTTTAGTCAAATGGAAATATAACCCCTATGTCCCAGTCTTTTTTTTTTTTTTTTTTTTGAGACAGAGTGTCGCTTTGTTGCCCAGGCTAGAGTGAGTGCCGTGGCGTCAGCCTAGCTCACAGCAACTTCAAACGCCTGGGCTTAAGCAATCCTACTGCCTCAGCCTCCCGAGTAGCTGGGACTACAGGCATGCACCACCATGCCCAGCTGATTTTTTTTTTCTATATATATTTTAGTTGGCCAGATAATTTCTTTCTATTTTTAGTAGAGACGAGGTCTCGCTCATTGCTCAGGCTGGTCTCGAACTCCTGACCTTGAGCGATCCACCCGCCTCGGCCTCCCAGAGTGCTAGGATTACAGGCGTGAGCCACCGCGCCTGGCCTCCCAGTCTTTTTTATTTATTTTTTCCTCACCACCCTCTGTATGGGAATTCTTTTATAATACAGAGGGAAAGATAACCTCAAAATGTCCTTCAAAAGTTTAATTTCTTATCTAAAGGCCATTAACTTGAAAGAATTTTCATCAAGTTTTAATTAGCTTATGTTCATAAACCTCTTAATAGTTTTCCTTTTTTGTTGAGAGATGTAGTACAAGTCATGAGATTTATTCAGTTGTGTACTGAAAAAAATGACGTTATATGTCAGGTTCTGTACTGGGTAATGGGAACATAGCAGTGTACTTAATTTTGTATGAACAGATACGATATTAATTCTAAATTACTGCCAGGAAATTGTGCCCACAGGTTGAATACTATATTATTGTTTTACAGTATGGCAAAATGTTCTGACTTAAAGTCTCAACTAGACTGATATGAGATATAGCAATGGTCACTGGACTTGAATTTTAAAGTTTAATTTCCAAAAAGTAGGGTAGGGAGTTGACATAGGGTTGACAGTTTTATGTTGTGACAAGGGCATATTTTAAAATCCATCTATTGTCCTCATATACTAAAAGAAAAGGCACTTTTACACCAAAAGTGTAAGAAGGACATTTTCTCAAAATAAAGGACAGTAACTTTAAATTAAATAGGTTTTTTGTTTGTTTTTGTTTTTTTACTTTATGCTCCTTTTCTTTTGCATCATCGATTGGCCTTAAAATGTGGACTGACATTTAGGATGCACTGGTATGGTTTACCTAATCTCTCAGTGTTCTGAGAATAGTAAACATTATTCTAATGATGGTTTAGCAAACCAAATAACTAAGATTGTTCTATTAAATCTTCTTAGAAATTTTCCCCAACTAAAAAATGTGTTGTACTCCTCTCATAATGTAAAGATAATTAAATGGCCATTTCCTCTAATAGTTCTCAAAGATTCCTGCTGTATTTCTATAACTTTATAAGTTTTTTGCATTTTAAATTTAATGACAATCTTTTTTAATATAATTTTTAAAATGTTTTTGTGGAGACGGGTGTCACTGTGTTGCCCAGGCTGGTCTTGGAACTTTTGCCCTCCAGGGGTCCTCTGGCTTCAGCCTCTCAAAGTGTTGGGTTTACAGGCATGAACCACTGCACCTGGCCCAGTGACAGTCTTGTCATTATTGTAAACAGGATTACTGTGAAACAATTTACTGTGGCTACCCTTTTATTATAACAGCTGTCTCAAAACAGATACTATGTTAGTTGAAGGCAGTATTATGTTATCTTTGATTTGACTGCTGTAAGTCTTAATTAGTCTAGCTATACACTATTATATATTTTCACAGCGTTTGTGGAGGAAAAAGAAAATCTGTTTTCAAAGGTTATTTCTCATTTACTCTTAGTTTTCTCTTCTACCAGTTGCCAACCAGCCCTCCCCACAAAAAGAAATTTTCTATTATAGTCTGTGCTAGAGTAGACTAGATTATAAGCCTATACTATCTTCATAAAATTTCTAGGAGTTGAATATGTGTGTGTGTATATATATATTCACTCATCTGGACCCTAGAAAACAAAATGCAGCCTGGTTCTTAGTAATCTCTTTTAAACCTTATTTTGAAGTATAACACAGAAAAATGCACAAATATAAAATGTACAGCTCAATAAATTATCACAAAGCAAACACCCATATAATGACATCCCAGGATAAGAAATAGAAAGTTGTCTGCACTCTAGGTACTTTTGCCTTTGCGGAAGGGTTTTTAAAAGATCTTGGAGAAATAATTGATAGGAAACAGCAGTGACATAAAGTGTAGGAGAATAAGCAAGCCTTTGAGAAGGCTGTAGCAGTAGGAGAAGCAGTATCCTAAAGGTAAGCCAAGATTCAGTTAAGGGAGGGAGAGGGCCGGGAGAGCTCAAAAGTGAGTATGTTGAAGTTGGGGAGTATTTACTGACAAACAGGCTCCAGAAAGCAGTGAAGTCTGAAGGAAAGGATGGCAGTAGGAGGCCACCAAGTTTGTTACCTCCCTTCTGTGTTTAACAAGGTCCATTACCTTTCTTGGAATTTTCCTTTTCCTGTTTTGTTCTATTTTGGTGACAACACCACTCTCATTTTTCTACTATTAAGACTTCATTGATTATTTTTTCTCAGTGCCCTTTATTTTTTTCTGTTTGTTCTGCAAGTATTTGCTGAGCTTTCTATCCTGCCCTCTCTTCTTATTTTATAGGAGTTAATTCATTTCATCTCTTTTTTTCTAAGGCAGTGCTCTGTGTTCTTTTTCTCTGTCCAGACTTAAGAAACATCTCTTCCTAGCAAATAAAGATAATTTTCAAACAGCTGGGGGGGAAAAAAAAAAAGGCTGGGCACAATGGCTCACATCTGTAATCCTAGCACTCTGGGAGGCTGAGGCAGGAGAATTGCTTGACGCCAGGAGTTGAAGATCAGCCTGAGCAAGAGCAAGACTCCGTCTCTACAAAAAATAAAAAAATTAGCTGGGTGTGGTGGTACACACCTGTAGTCTCAACTACTCAAGAGACTGAGGCAGGAGGATTGCTTGAGCCCAGGAGTTTGAGGTTGAAGTGAGCTACAGTGACGCCCCTGCACTCTACCCAGGGCAGCAAAGCAAGACTCTACCTCAAAAAAACAAAACAAAACTATCTGAGAAGGTTAATTTTATGTGCCAACTATACTGGGATAGGGGATGCCCAGATAACTGGTAAAACATTATTACTGGGTGTATCTGTGAGGGTGTTTCTGGAAGATACTAACATTTAGATCTGTAGAATGAATAAGGCATCACCAATCCCTTAAGGGCCTGAATAGAACAAAAAGGCAAAGGGCAGATTTGCTCTCTACTTCTGCTGGGACATCCATCTTCTGTCCTCAGAGGAGGTCCTTGCTCAGGCCTTTGGACTCAGACTGGGACTTAACACCATTAACTCTATTGGATCTCTTGCTCACACATGGCAGATTGTGGGACTTTCCAGGGTCTATAACCATGTGGACCAATTATAGTAAATCTCTTTCTATGTATCTATTTTTTTCCCCAAAACCATCTCCCCAGCATCCCTGTCATTCCCCCCACCTTTTTTTTTAAATTTAGTTTTTAATTTTCAGAATATTACGGGGTCTGTCTATGTATATCCAGTTGGTTCTGTTTCTGTGGAGAACTGTGACTAATACATTATCCATTTAAAAAAAATGAATAAAACCTGCACACAGCAGCTTTGTTCATCATTGTCAAAATTTGGGGCCAGGCATGATGGTTCATGCCTGTAATCCTAGCATTTTGGGAGGCCAGCGTGGGAGGATCGCTTGAGCTTAGGAGTGTGAGACCAGCCTGGGCAACAGTGAGACCCTGTCTCTACAAAAAATAAAAATATCAGCCAGGTGTGGTGGTACCTGTAGTCCCAGCTACTCAGAGGTTGAGGCAGGAGGATCACTTGAGCCCAGGAGTTTGAAGTTGCAATGAGCTGTGATGATACTGCTGCACTCTAGCCTGAGCAACAGAGTGAAACCCTGTCTCAAAACAAAACCTGGAAGCAACCAAGATGTCCTTCAGTAGGTGAATGGATAAATGAACTGTGATACATCCAGACAACGGAATATTATTTAACACTGTAAATAAATGAGCTATTAAACCATGAAAAAGTATGGAGGAACCTTAAATGCATATTACTAGGTAAAGGAGCCAATCTGGAAAAGGTTACATATTGTATGATTCCAACTATATGACATTCTGGAAAAGACAAAACAGTGGAGACAATAAAAGGATCAGTGATTGCCAAGAGTTGTGGGGAGGGGGATGAATAGCCTGAACACAGGATTTTTAGGTCCATAAAACTATTCTATATGATACTATGATGGTGGATACATGTCATACATTTATTGAAACCCACAGAATGTATAATATCCAGAGTGCACCCTAATGTAAACTATGGGCTTTGGGTGACAATGATGTGTCAATGTAGGGTCATTGATTATATAATAATAAATATGCCACTGTTGTGTGGGATGTTGATAGTAGGGAGACTGTGCTTAAGTGGGAAATCCCTGTACCTTCCACTCAAGTTTGCTGTAAACATAAAACTGCTTTAAAAAATATTTTAAAAAATGAATGAAGACTTAAACAGACACTTCACAAAAGACGACAAAATGCCCCTCCAAACGTGAACAAAACACTAGAATTGCTAAAATTAAAAAAAAAAAAAAACATAGTACCAAATATTGACAAGGATATGGATTACCTGGAGCTCTCTTAATTGCTTGTGGGAGTGTAATTACATAACAACTTTGGTAAAATGTTTGGCAGTTGCCATTACAACTATATATTGCTTATGATCTAGTAATTTTACTCTCAGGTACTCAAGAGAACACTCAAGAAATGAGGCCTGGCGGTGGCTCATAACTGTAATCCTAGCATTCTGGGAGGCTGAGGCAGGAGGATCGCTGGAGCCTCAGGGGTTAGAGACCAGCCTGAGTAACAGCAAGACCCTGTCTCTACTAAAACTAGAAAAATTAGCTGGATGTCATGGCAGGCGCCTGTAGTCCCAGCTACCCGGGAGGCTGAGGCAGGAGGATGGCTTGAGCCCAGGAATTTGAGGTTGCACTGAGCTATGATTATGCCACTGCACTCTACCCAGGGCCACAGAGCAAGACTCTGTCTCAAAAAAAAAAAAAAAAAAAGTTTACGTGTACCTTACTATTCTGTGTGCAAGAATTATCTTAGCACCTCATTTGTAACAACTAAAAACTGGAAACAACCCAAATGTTCACAAACAGTAAAATGAATAAGTAAATTATAGTAATACAATGAAATACTACTTAGCAATTAGAAAGAGCTGTGATTCACCAAAGATGTGAATGAATCTCACAGGCGGTGTTGAATGACAGAAATCAGACCCAAAAGAGTACATACAGTAGGCGCAACTAATATATGGTTGTAAAAGTTGTTGGCTAGGTGAGGTGTAGATGTTGACTGAGTTCTGGAACTGCTATAATACAAAGGTATACACATGTATAAAAATTTGTTGAGCTGGCTGTTTAAAATTTGTGCATTTTTCTGTGTTATATAGCATGATACGATTTTTAAAAAAAGTGATAGGTTTTCAAACTCCACATAAAACTATCATTTCTCCCTGCCTACTTTTTTTGCCAGTCATCTTCAACTTTGACATTATTTTTGGCCCTTGGCTCTTTTTATTCCCATTAACTCAGAGGATTTATTTCTACAGCCAATAATAGATCTTGATAACATTAAAATGTGTCTGTCTGACCAAAGATCTAGTCATGGACATTTTATAGTAATCAATAAATATATATTCCTGCCAATGTTTAGTACTCTACTACATAATTTCACCTAGATACACTTCTATCATCCTAGATTCATCTTCATTAAAGAGCTTTACTCTTCAACATTTCCGTATCTGACAGCCATAATTTCCATTATCTCCATTCAGAACCTTGGGATCATTTGATTTTTTTCCCCCTCTTTGTTCCTCTAGTCAGCCACTTGAATAATTTTTTTTTTTAAGAGACAAGGTCTTGCTGTGTTGCACAGGCTGGCCTTGAACTCCCGGTCTCAGGCTGTCCCTGGCCTCAGCCTCCCCAGTAGCTATGCTGTATAGGCCCATGCCACTGTACCTGGCTTTAGCCAGCCACTTTACCAAGTCTAGTTAATTCTGTTTTTGTTTTTTTGTTTTTTTTTTTCCTTGAGATAGAATCTTGCTCTGTTGCCCAGGCTAGAGTACAATGGTGTCATCATTGCTCACTGCAACCTCAAACTCCTGGGCTCAAGTGATACTCCTGCCTCAGCCTCCTGAGTAGCTGGGACTACAGGTGCATGGCACCATGCCTGGCTAATTTTTCTACTTTTTGTAGAGATGGAGGCCTTGCTCTTGCTCAGGGTGGTCTTGAACTCCTGGCCTCAAGCAATACCTCCCACCTTGGTCTCCCAAAGTGCTAGAATTACAGGCATGAGCCACAGCGCCTGGCCTCAGCAGACTCTAAAGTAACTGTTCTACCATACTGAGTCAAACTCTTCTACCTGGTTTCCAGGTTTGTTTAATCTGATCCCTTTTTCCTTTTTACCCAGCATAAGCTTTTGGCTCAGATTCTCATCTAAACCCACATCCTGTTACACTCATTCCTGTCTCTGGCTTCCTCCGTCACTGCTCGTTTTTATTTGTGATGCTCATTCTCCTTTCCACACTTCTGTCAGTAGGGCCTGGCTCTTTTCAGTTCATTTTCACCCAGTGCCTGGTATCTTTGAGGTGTCTTTACTATTTTCTCCCTATTCTCTGTGATTGTCTATAAAATTCTTCTCAAAATTGTAGACCACACACTACTTCTGGTCATGATGAAATAAGGAGCTTACATCAAAATGGAAATCAGTTATATCACAAAGCATACTGCTTTGTTCAGTGTTTTCTTTTTTTTTAGTGAGATTTTCTTGATGAGGGAGCAATGCATTGGTTTATATTCTGGTGCAAACTCCTTATCTCATTGGAGATCAACACTTGCACTGAGTTCATCTATATTATACAAGTTAACATTTTAATTCTATTAGATATACAATATATTGATGGGGGGACAGAGAGTGGGTGGCAGGGATGTTATGGTACCAGTGAGTGTAAAAGGATTTTGGTCATTATTTTTGGCCTTCTGGAATCTGAATTTTTGTTCTGTGTTTCTGGAATTCCTTTATGATTTTTGGTGGGAGGCAGAACCTATTTGTTTCTGTAGCAGATACTTGATTTGCCAGCCTCCCTCTTGTTTTTTTTTTTTTTTTTTTCTCATGGAGGTAGATTCTTGCTCTCTGTTGCCTAGGCTGTAGCGCAGGGGCACAATCATAGCTCACTGCAACCCTGAACTTCTGGGCTCATGCGATCCTTCCACCTCAGCCTCCTGAGTATCTGGGGACTACAACATACACCACCACACCTGGCTAATTATTTTTTATTTTTATTTTTTTTTGAGACAGAGTCTCGCTTTGTTGCCCAGGCTAGAGTGAGTGCCGTGGCATCAGCCTAGCTCACAGCAACCTCAAACTCCTGGGCTTAAGCGATCCTACTGCCTCAGCCTCCCAAGTAGCTGAGACTAACAGGCATGCACCACCATGCCCAGCTAATTTTTTCTATATATACTTTTAGTTGGCCAGATATGTTTTTTTCTATTTTTAGTAGAGACGGGGGTCTCGCTGTTGCTCAGGCTGGTCTCGAACTCCTTACCTCGAGCGATCCACCCACCTCGGCCTCCCAGAGTGCTAGGATTACAGGCGTGAGCCACCGAGCCCGGCCATTATTGTTTATTTTATATATTTTTTGTAGAGACTGGATCTCACTGTGTTTACCCAGACTGGTCTTGAACTCCTGGCCTCAAGCGATCCTCCTGTGTGGGCCTTCCAAAGTGCTGGGATTACCGGCATGAACTACCATGGCTGGCCCAGCCTTCCTTTTGCTGTATATGAGCTTTAGACTTGGTCAAGCAATTGCCCCAGTAGGGTCAGCAACTCAGGAGCTGGTGACACAGAAAAGGAAGAACCTCGTAGACCCTGTTCTGTCATTGGTGGCAATAGCCGTTGCAGTCGTGTTTTCCTAGGACCAATTCTGCTGTAGTTTTGAAGGTCTTTCCTAGCTGTGTAGCCTATAAATTGGGTTCGCTGACGATTGTTTTCCACCAAATATCTTTTCATGAATGTGTTTTTTACTTAAATTAGCCAAAGTAGGTTTTTGTTGCTTCCAACTAAGAACCCTGACTGGGGAGGAAAAAAACCTACAAAAAACTTGTACAATTTTAGTTACTTTAAGCAAGCTGATCACAATCGAATCTTGTTTTCTCTTAGTTTACACATGAAGTTTTAAAATGTTTTAGGCTTACTTTGTGAGACATGCAGACGGTACAGATTCTAAATAATAATTATTTCATTTTAGTATTTGCATTTAAAATTTTCAGTGTGCTTTATGGACCATGTGCTGCTATGTATGCCTGAAGTACTTGAAATGCAAATTTGGGGAGACTTTGCCATCTAAATGCTTGGCTGGATTAAGCGCCTAATTAGGATGGTTTTTCAACAAGTTGGAGTAAGCATGCAATCGGTGAGTGTTCAAAATTCATTTTCAAAATCCAGACATTTAGATATTTTAAGAATTTTTTCTGAGAAAATGAAATCTATATATGACCATCTTGAATTCAATATGTTTGTGTACAGTTTAATTTGCTTACTATTTAAATCACAGAAGTGAATCTTTTTTTCCCGGCATCTTAAGTAAAGGAGTAACTTTCTGGATTACGTTCTAAACTTACCAATATCTGTGTGACCATTAAAGCCAATGTGTTCATTATTAGTGAGGAAAAAGCTTAACTATATGGAGAAATCATTTAATAGAATATGCTGGCCTAACAGTTGTCAACTCTGAATGTTGTAGAATTATTAATATTGAATGCTGTTATAATGCAGATTATCACACAATTATTCAAAGTAAAAAGCAAGTCATGTCTCCTAAAATATAACACTATAGATAAGAAAAAAATTAAGTATATGATTGTTCTGTGCCAGAGATGTTAATTTTGATCTTGACATTTTTATAAGCATTTTCTATTGATATATAAAGTTTGTTCAGCTCTACTGTAAACTATTAGAGCAATTGTTGTACCAAACACATTTTGTAGAATATTTGTTTTTCATTTTCAAATTCAATGTTTTGCTGGCTATGACATGGAATTATGTTTTATTTATTAAAGGTATACACAGGTTATGTAATTTGAATATAGGTATACTTTTTAATGCACTACTTTCACTTTTTGTGTTTGTCTGAACTTTTAATCTTCCCAGTCCCCAAGGTCATATATTTTCTTTGGTGATAAAAGCAGAGAGCCAAATAAAATTATCTTTCTTTACACCGGCATGATTTTGAGAGTATTAGCTTGATAAGCAATAGAAAAATGACTTGTAAAGTTGTTGGTGTTTTCATCTTTTTCAGATACATGTTCTTATGTTTTGAACTTAGTGCAGTTGTACCTCCTTTCTCATTTGTCATTTACCACTATTTGGCTACACCGGGTGAATTAACATTTTAATTTCTCTTGCTCTCTCTTTTTCTCTTGCTTTCAGAAAGAAGGGAAGCTTTTGTTATTTATGATTCCCAAAAAGCGAAGCTTTATGATTTCTATTGATTGTAACTTTAGTAAGAAGTATAGTTTAGTTGAAAGATTGTGGGTCCTGAATTTCAACAACCCTGGATCTGAAATTTGTCTCTGCCAGTTATTCTCTTCATCGACAAAATAGGGATAAGAACTGCTGGTGCACCGTTAGCCTGTGGCTTAGATGACATTGTATTAAAGCACCTAGCACAGTGGCTTGTGTGATGTAGGTACATTCGATAATGTTTATTTTAATGGATAGTTTCCTATGTTTTTGCTGTTCCACCAGCACCCTACCCTAAGTCAGATTAATGAGGGTACTACTCATTGAGGCCAAAGTGCAGAATTCAGTTTTAGATACAGGTAACACTTTATTTAGCTTGTTCATTTATTTAGTTTTGTTCATTTTAAGCTGCAAAATGGGTACCTTTCATCAGGGAATGGACCAGCTAAGAGAGGATTAACTTGCTCAAAATATTGTAATCACAGCTGAGGGCCTTTCCTACTAATAGTGGATGAGTAGGATCTTTTTTTTTTTTTTAATGTATTGAGGCCAATATATAATCATCAACTTTAATCAGCTGAAAATCTATATAAAAACAAGTTTTCTTCTAACATAAAACAATTTGATCTTTTGGGGTTATTTTCTATTTTAATTTCCAAAATTGTTTAGCTCACTGCCTAAGAGTAAAAATAGAGGTGTAGTCTACCAAGATTTTACCTTTAGGCACCTGAAAATAAAAGAAACATTCTTAGCTCTACCTTTTGATGATTAACATATATTCTCCCTAAGAAGAATGTTAACTCTAAAAAAGGTATATATATATATTCCCAATGATTTGACATATACAGGCATACCTTGGAGAGATTTTGGGTTTAGTTTTAGATCACTGCCATAAAGCAAATATTGCAGTAAAGTGAGTCACATAAATTTTTTGATTTTCCAGTGCATATAAAGTTATGTTTATACTTTACTACAGTCTGTGAAGTGTGCAATAGTATTATCTCTAACAAAACAATATACATGCCTTAATGAAAAAGTACTTTATTGCTAAAAAAAAAAAATGCTAATGATCATCTGAGCTTTCAGCAAGTCCTAATCTTTACTGCTGGAAGGTCTTGCCTTGATGTTGATGGCTGCTGACTGATCAGGGTGGTGATTGCTGAAAGTTGGGGTGTCTGTGGCAATTTCTTAACATGAGACAATAATGAAGTTTGCTGCATCGATTGACTCTATTTCACAAGAGATTACTGTGTAGCATGTGACGTGTGATCTTATCCACAGTACAACTTCTTTCAAAATTGGAGTCAATCCTCTTAAACCCCGATGTTGCCTTATCAGCTAAGTTTATGGCATATTCTAAATCCTTTGTTGTCATTCAACAGTTTTCATAGCATGTTTACCAGGAGTAGATTACATCTCAAGAAACCTCTTTTCTTTGCTCATCCATAAGAAGCAACTCCTCATGCATTTAAGTCTGATCATGAGATTACAGCAATTCAGTCATATCTTCAGGCTCCACTTCTAATTCTAGTTCTCTTGCTATTTTCATCACATCTAAAGTGACTTCAGATCTAAGAGGGTTGGAACCAGCTTCTTCCAAATTTCTGTTAATGTGGATATTTTAGCCGCCTCCTATGAATCACGAATGTTCTTCATGGCATCTAGAATGGCAAATTCTTTCCAGAAGTTTCTCATTCTGCATTGCCCAGATCCATCAGAGGAGTCACTCTCTAAGGCAGCTATAGTCTTTAAAAATGAATTTCTTAAATAAGAAGACTTGAAAGTTGAAATTACTCCTTTAACCAGGGGCTGCAGAATGGAAGTTGTGTTAACATTAACCTCCTGTGCATGTCCATCACAGCTCTTGGGTAACCAGATACATCGTCAATGAGCAATGATCTTTTGGAAAAAATGTGGGGTTTTTGTGAGACAGAGTCTCACTCTGTCTCCCCACTAGAGTACAGAGTGCAGTGGTGTTATTATAGATCACTGCAACCTCTAACTGCCGGGCCCAAGTGATTCTCTTGCCTCAGCCTCCCAAGTAGCTGAGACTACAGGCACGTGCCACCATGCCTGGCTAATTTTTCTATTTTTTGTAGAGACAGGGGCTCGCTCTTGCTCAGGCTGGTCTCAAAGCCCTGGCCTCAAGCAGTCCCCCCACCCTGGCCTCTTAGACTAGTGTTAGGATTACAGGCATGAGCCACCGTGCCTAGCCTGGAAGGACTCTTTTTTTCTGAGCAGTAAGTCTCAACAGTGGGCTTAAAATATTCAGTGAACTATGCTGTAAATAGATATGCTGTCATCCAGGCTTTGTTGATCTCTTGATAGAGCATAGGCAGAGGAGATTGAGCATCATCCTTAAGGGCCCTAGGCTTTTGGAATGGTTAAGTGAGCACTGGCTTCAACTTCAACAGTCTAACAAGAGAGTCAGCCTGTCGTTTGACAGTTTGAATCCAGGCTTGACTTCTCTCTAGTAATGAAAGTTCTAGATGGCATCTTCTTCCAATAGAAGGGTGTTTCATGTACATTAAAAATCTATTCAGTGTAGCCACTTTCATCGATTATCTTAGCTAGATCTTCTATCTAACTTGCTACAGCTTCGCTATCAGCCCTTGCTTCTTCATCTTGAAGGCTTCTTTCCTTCAACTTTTATGAACCAGCCTCTGCTAGCTTCAGACTTTTTTTTTTTTTTTACAGCTTCCTCACCTCTCTCAGCCATCATGGAATTGAAGAGAGTTAGGGCCTTGCTCTGGATTAGGTTTTGGCTTAAGGGAATGTTGTGGCTGCTGCTTTTTTGTTTTTTCTTTCTTTCTTTCTTTCTTTTTGTTGTTGTCACAAGGTGTCCTTTGTATGTGACTGGTTTGATATTCTATCCAGACCACTAGAACGTTCTCCATATCAGCAGTAAGGCTGTTTCACTTTCTTATCATTCATGTGTTTATTGGAGTAGCACTTTTAATTTCCTTCAAGAACTTTTCCTTTGCATTCACAACTTGGCTGACTGATGCAAAAAGCCTAACGTTTGGCCTGTCTCAGCTTTTGATGAGCCTTCCTCCCTACGCTTAATCATGTCTAGCTTTTGATTTAAAGTGAGAGATTGCAACTCTTCCTTTCACTTGAATAATTAGAGACCATTGTAAGGTTATTAACTGGCCTAATTTCAATATTGTGTCTTAGAGGATAGAGAGGACCAAAGAGAAGGGCGAGAGACAGGGGAATAGTTGGTCAGTGAAGCAGTCAAAACACACACAACATTTATCAATCAAATTCAGCATCTTACGTGGGCATGGTTTGTGGCACCCCAAAACAGTTATAATGGTTACTGTCAAAGATCACTGATCAGAGGTCATTATAACAGACATAATAATAATGAAAAAGTTTGAAATATTTTAAACGTTACCAAAATATCACACACAGACACAAAATGGGCACATGCTGTTGGAAAAATGGCACTGATAGACTTGCTCAACGTAGGGTTGCCACAAACCTTCACTTTGTTAAAAGTGCGCTATCTGCAAATGGCATTAAAGTGAAATAAAACAAGGTATGCCTGTAATTGAATTTGATACTGTGCTTGAAACCATTCCAAGGCCAGAAACTGCCTTCATTTTTTTAATGTTTTATCTGCTGTTAAAAAAAATGATGCAAACTTTTTGTCCATGTTCAATAGAACACACTCTTCACAGATGAGAAACCTGAGGTTCGGCATGTTTGGTTAGCCTTTATCAAAGTTACCTGACTAATAAGTGGTAGAGCTGTAATATGAACCCAGTTCTGATAGCAAAATCTTTCCTCTTTTTAGTGTACTTTGCTACCTCTTCTAGAAGAAGACTGTTAATGTTTATTAAAGACATATTATAAATACTTTAATTCATTTAGTGCTCATAGGCACATGGAGTAGATATTTTCCCATTTTATAGATGAGAAAACAGGCACACAGAGGGGTTAGTAACTTGGCCAGCTTTATACAGGCAATCGATTGATAGAGGCGACGTTTGAAGCCAGGCCTATTGCTACCATGGCCTGGGATTTGCTTCACTGCCTTCCATTTTGCCTCACCATTGGCTTGAATTAAAAATCATATATTCACATATGTCCAGACTTTCTTCTCAATCTATTATTATATTTATGTCCCTAGGCAAAAATGATTTTAAACTAGAGAAAGTAAGACTAATGAGAAGCTAATGTGATTCTGATTAATCTCAGTATTTTATATTGAAAAAAAGTAATAGCAAATATCTAACTTATAATAGCAATATAGTAGTACATAAACATTGTACCCTGGTTTTCCTTTTGTACTTTGCAAGAGGAATGTGACTGTGGCTAGGAATCTAGAGGAAGGAAGAAGAGAACCGTGGGAAGTGTTAATCTTCAGTTAAGGGATTTTAAAATTGTTACAGAGTTTGATCTTCTGATATCCACTCCTTTCTTCTACATACACAATTTTGCGTGTAATTTCAGGGATATGTGAACCTCTGCATTAATATCACATAGTTTGTCTTGAAAAACATAACATGCGAGTGCACACATGTCTTATGGATACAGGGTCTTGTTCTGTCTCTGAGGCTAGAGTGCAGTGGAGTCATCACGGCGCACAGCAACCTCAAACTCCTGGGCTCCAGTAATCCTCCTGCCTCAGCCTCCCAAGTAGCTGGGACTACAGGTGTGTGCCACCGTGGCCGGCTAATTTTTTTTCTATTTTTTTGCGGAGATGGGGTGTTGCCCTTGCTCAAGCTGGTCTTGAACTCCTGGCTTCAGGTGATCCTCCTTCCTGCCTTGGCCTCCCAGAATGCTAAGATTACAGGCCTGAGCCACCGTGCCCAGCCAAAAAATGTGTTTACTTAGAATTAAATCTATAGTTTTTCCTGCTAAATAGTTCCTCAAATAATATTATAGATTAAACTAGTCTATAACAAATGAATTACCACATAAAGCTTGAGTACAGTCACCATGGATAAGACAGATGACAGCTTCACATTTTAGCTGTACACATCAGCACTTCCTCAGTAGCATTTTACAATGTTAAAAAAGAGCAAATTGCTTTTCTGTTGTCATCCTCCTTGCTGTCATCACTTCCAAACACTGTTGCTAAGTGTTATGGACTGTCATCATTAGACACATTCATGTGTGTACACACACATACCAGATTCACTATTAGATTATTTAAAAGCAGTTTTTATAGATAAAGCAAAGCATAGTTTTTCTGTTTAGTTATTTCGTAATGGTGTGGAATTGTCTTATTACTTAATGAAATAGAGTTATCTAGTAATGACAATTTTCTCCCTGCCTTCTCTTTTACATCTCACGAAAATATTAATGACAGTTTATCTTTAGAGGAAGTCTTCCCTTCTCTAAACCAATATACTGACAAGACACAGTTCAGCCACAAGTTAGGGCAGGAGATGCACTTGGGTCACACAGCCTCCCAGTGCACAGATGGTGACTTTGCAGTACCATCTGTTTACTGTTTCTTCACAGCCATTTATAATTTCTTCCCCTCCATGAGGGCTGAATAGAAAAAATAGAAAAAAGTAGTCAGACCTAGTTTTAGAGTTCCTGGAAGTTAGCTATTCTTTCCTCTCACTTTTTCCTACTATTCCAATAAAGGTTCTGGCTCTTATTTCTAAATATTCCAGTCATTAGTTTACACAGACCTTTGCTTCGTATTTCTTTGTGCTAAGTACACGCAATGTACAAATAACAGAAGATCACATTATGTTAGTCTGTTGTGTATGCTTAAAAAAATAATCACATAAAGCAATCTGTTCTTTTCCTTCTTTTAAAACTTTGTAGAAGAAACCTAAATAGTCTGCTTATTCCTTATAATTAAAAGCTGTATCCTTGGCCACTTCTCTTATAGAAGGCACCTGGTATTCTTTCCTTCTGATAATTAAACAGATGGAAAGATAATAGTTGAAACTTAGCCCTGCAGCATGCCTAGTAAGGAATGCTAAAAGCTGGCACAGAAACATTAGTTCCTGACCTTGGCAAATCTTTTCTAAATTTTTCTTTGTGAGCTTTTTGTCCTCTTCATCTTCAGGCAAGATCTTTGCTTACTGGAGGAGAGAGAGAGAGATTCACTTTAGACTATGTAATTGTCACATTATGATGAATAAATAGCATTCTATTTGTGCTACATCATAGGAGAATGTTGACTTATGACGAAATAGAATACTCAAGAAGAGAAATGACTGAGTGGTATAGTTACTTTTGCCCTATGGGTTTGTTTTTAAAAGATCAAGATCTATTAAAATGTATAAGGTAAAAACTTTGCTTAAATATTATCTGCTTTAGAATTTGCTCACATTCTTTTTTGGGAGCAGTGGGAGCTGTTATGTTGACTTTGTGGAACTGTGAGGCTTCCCTTTTTCCTCTAGTCAGATGTTTTTCCTTCTCTTAGCCCTCACATGTATTAAGGCTGTTTGTATGATAATCCTCTGTATGATCATTGGTGTGAATGATGTTTTATTCTAAGCTTCAGAGTAACTTTGCCTCTTATTTTTTGTATACTATTCATATTTTAATATTGATATCTTCCTATCTTTCTACTGACCCATTTTCCAATCTATACTATCCTTTTAATTTATATTTCCAAAGCAAGAGTTATAGTTTTTGTTGGTTATTATAGCCAGTTTATTATAGTACTTTCTGGAACTATCCTAGGTAAGAGTCAGCAAAACCTTGAAACAAAGTTATATGATAAAATTTATATAAAAGCTGTGGCAGATGCCAGGGGCATTATATATACCTCCATAAACCCCACTTTGACTCATATTGTATCCTTAAATTAGACTTGGTTGCTAAAATCTAAGAAATGAGATTGCTTCCATGCTCATTTTATAAGTTGTGCATGCTTCTAGAAGGTCCAAAGGTCTAGCTTGAGGTAGGTTTTAGAGCCATCACTGTTTACAATGACCAATTACTTGATGGTATTGTTTGTATTTGGGTAATTCTGTTCTTTAAGTTAGATTGGTCATTGATTGACCTTAAAAAGGGGATGATGTCCATTGCTTCAGAATCCATATCTGGCTGATGTGATACTATTTAGTCTTTAGGATATAATTGAATGTTAAAGCTTGGTGAGTTAAGGATAATGGTCATCTCATTCTTATTCTTTTCTTTTAAAAGTGCTTTTAATAGCATGCTACCTTTCTTTTACCTCTTCTGTCCAGGCTTTCAGGTGTAGCGCTCAAAACAGGAGGATAGTTTTTCTCTTTAAGGAAAGATCATATACTTGAGAAGGTTCAAGGTACAGTTTGTAATGATTTAACATTCTACATGTGTGTTTTTTGTTTGCTTTCTGCTTTGAAAGTTTGTTTTTATTTTTGCTTTAAGCATACCATAAAGTCCTGTGTATAGTAGGATTTCGCCTCAGAAATTCTCATTAGGGCCACCGCTAACTAGCCCATTTAGCACCTTTCCTCTGGAGACAAGGCCTCCCGAGAAAATGCAGTACTCAGTGAGCAGTGCATCTGGATTTCAGCCCCCACTCACCTTTGGCCGGCACTGCAGTGCAGCAAACGACATGTAGCACCCTGCATGGTACACGTTCAAATTCTAAACTTCGTACTAATTTGGAATTGTTTTGAAAAGTCCACTACAGCAAAAGTAGCCTATTTTTTAAAAAAATATATATATATATTTAAATTCTAAAACTAAAAATATACCAGGAGAGGCAAAATAGTGTTTCTTTTACAGAATAGTATGAAAACCTGATGAAAATAAAGTTTTTACTCCAAATATAGTATTATTTAAAAATTACTAGTTACTCTTCATTTTAATATTATATAATACCTTACATTAAACTTTATTGCAATAACAACTGGAGCTATATATTTTTTAATTTTCAATTGAGAAATATTAGCTTATTTCCCATAACATTTAGAGGATTCCAATCCTATAATTAATGTGTTAGCATGTCATTGCAAATAATTGTCTAATGCTTTGTGTTAACAGTTCTCTAAGTCTTAAAATTAAGCTTTTGGTTTTTCCTACTTCCTCAGGTACTTTGGTCTGGGAAGCCATATGGTTCATCTCGAAGTATCGTAAGGAAAATTGGAACTAATTTATCTCTTATTCAGTGTCCAAGAGTTCAGTTTCAGGTACTGTGCTTACATATTTCAAATTTTTATATTAATATGTACATTAGAAATATAAATAAAATAAGCAAGATGACTGTAAAAGTATTTTCTTTGTTTTTGAGCCTTTTCTCCCATTGATGCCACTATCAAAATAAAAAAGGCTTAAAAACCACAGTAAAATCTTTCTAATTTTAGTTCCTCTGTGAAGTGATTATTCAAGATCTTTAAGACATTTATCCTTCTTAAGAATGCATATATGAGGATTTAGAACCACATATTAAGCTAAGCAGTTGTTAATTCCCAGGTGACCTTAAACATAGGCCTTATGTTAGTTTCAAGTGCTTTATTTTTCTTTTGTCATTACACCTTCCTCTTTGGACTGCCACTCTGTCCCCTGAGTTTGTTTTTATATGTCTCTGTGAATACAAGTTGCTTTCTCTATCATTGGTTTCAAGCTCAGCATTAACTGTAGGATCCGTTGCCTTGGCAATGGCAGTGTCAAGACAATGAGGTAACTCTAGTTCTCTCAATGAGGTGATAGTCAAACCCTGAATTAGGAGAGCTTTTGAATGCTTACGCCTTAGTACAGTGTTCTCTTCTAGTGCCAAATCAGGAGCAGCTCTGCTCTTTGCTTGGAGATATTACTATTTTCTTCTATTTTGGCTTTTGTTTTTTACTGTTATTGTAATGTTAGACATATATCACATAGCTTTGTTCTTATTTTTTATAATTTCCTACAACAGTAATATGACAAAACATTTCAGTTCAGCATTAAATAATATAAAACTCAACAGATATCTATACCAATTTTAAATAATAGATTAGCATGTGGAACAGGTATTTAACTCATCATTCAGAAGTTCAGAAGTGCCCATGCACACTATTTGATATCATGTTGTACTCATAAATCACCTCTCCTGGTAAATTGAAGTAAAAATCTATTTCTAGGCCAGGCGTGATGACCCATGCCTGTAATCCTAGCACTCTGGGAGGCTGAGGTGGGAGGATTGCTTGAGCTCAGGAGTTCAAGACCAGTCTGAGCAGCCCAGTGCGGTCGCTCACACCTGTAATCCTAGCACTCTGGGAGGCCGAGGTGGGTGGATCGTTTGAGCTCAGGAGTTTGAGACCAGCCTGAGCAAGAGCAAGACCCCGTCTCTACTAAAAATACAAAGAAATTATATGGGCATCTAAAAATATATATAGAAAAAATTAGCCAGGCATGGTGGCACATGCCTATAGTCCCAGCTACTCAGGAGGCTGAGGCAGGAGGATTGCTTGAGCCCAGGAGTTTGAAGTTGCTGTGAGCTAGGCTGACGCCATGGCACTTTAGCTTGGGCAACAAAGTGTGACTATGTCTCAGAAAAAAAAAAAACGACCAGCCTGAGCAAGAGCGAGACCCCATCTCTACAAAAAATAGAAAAATTAGCCGGGGCGTGGTGGTGTGTGCCTGTAATCCCAGCTACTTGGGAGGCCGAGGCAGGAGGATTGCTTGAGCCCAGAAGTTTGAGGTTGCTGTGAGCTAAGCTGACAGTGTGGCATTCTACTCAAGGCAAAGAGTGAGACTCTGTCTCAAAAAAAAAAAAAAAAAAAAAAAAAAAAATCTCTTTCTAAATAAGTGGTAGAAATAGCATTTATTCAGTTTGACTAACAGGTTGTTCATTGCTGTGTTCGTATTCCTGCTTGCAGATTGACTGTTTTGTGCATCAATCTAGAAACTGAATGATTGGAACTTTCCAAGAATTAAATTTTTATCAAATCCTAGACTTTTTAAAAATATAATCAAAATGAAGAAATCTGTGGTAGTAAGTCTCTCCAATACAATTTCCAAGAATTCAGTTCATTTAGACATGAATTACTGTTTGCTTTATTTGCCAACTTCCTTCAAATTAACTTACTGTGTTAACTAAGGCTTATTAACTTTTTTTTCTGATTGCTCATTGCCACTAAAATTTTCTTTATATTTAACGTACTAGTTGCAGGAAAACTTGCTTGGGCATTTGTGTGCATGTAGCTAGAGATACGTGAAAGGGTGTGGAGATATCTAATGAGTTCTGATTGCAGCCCAGATCTACCTTGGCAGTCACCGGACTAATGTGCGAGAGCCAAATACATTTACTTGGGAGGGTTCTCATTCTCAGTGTTATTACTGGCCACTTAAAGAGGGTATGAGCAGAAAAAGAGTATTAGATTAAGTACAGAAACTGTCTTTGAAAATAAATGAATTAACATAAGAAGAAGAGTAAGTTAAGGGAAACATTGATGACCTACTTGAGAATGTAGTGGAAGACGGAAGCCATTTATTTATAGTGAGATTTTTATTTCCAGGCATAGTGAGTCTTTAAAAATTCAATGTTAAAGTGAGTATTTTGTCTACTACTTAGATGTTTAAATCTGCTATTATTCCTCTATATCTCTATTTTTTCTTTGTCTATCAGAAATATAAAAAATATAGCATCTTCCAAAAATATAGAGGATGTAGTTTAGAGTAATATAATTGAAAATGTCTGTTTGCTATTTTTATGGCTCTTTTGGAAGCTAATTGATTTGGAATGTATCTGAGCTGTCTAGGACTCTGACATGGGTAAATAATATAGACAGTCTGAGACTGGGTAACCACTATGGGGCCCAGGGCGAGTAGACATCATGATACTAAGGCCATATTAAGGAGATAGAAGTTGAAATAGATTAAACTGAGAATAGGACATGCAAGAGGTCAATTTACAAACAGGAGTTAGGTACTCAAAAGCAGTCTCCTATTGCCCCCTGTGATTTCAGTGTCTTTTGGAGACGCATCTGAAATATAGCTTCCTTTTTTTTGTTGCTTTCTCTTCTCCTGTTGACTTTCACTTCCTTTCCTAGTACCCACATCATTGGCAACAGCTCAATTCTGTCACCCTCAAAATAGTTTCACCTCTGAAATCTAAACCTTGGAATATTCCTTCTATGCCAGGTATGGTGGCTCATGCCTGTAATCCCAGCATTTTGGGAGGCCGTGGTGGGAGGACCACTTGAGCCCAGGAGTTCAAGACCAGCCTAGGTGACATAGCAAGACCCCATCTCTTAAAAAAAAAAAAAAAAATTAGCCAGGCGTGGTGGCATGCTCCTATAGTCCTAGCTATTTGGGGAGGATTAGGTGGGAGGCTCCCTTGAGCCCAGGAGTTTGAGGGCACAGTATCACCACTGCACTCCAGCCTGGGTGACAGAGTGAGACCCTGTCTCTAAAAAATAATAACATATATACATATATATAAAATACTTTATATGTATTTATATATTCATATAGATGTAAAATGTGTATATATTTTCCTTCTAAATCTGCAGTCCCTAACCCTGGGGCCAGTCTGTGGCCTGTTAGGAACCAGACCACACAGCAGGAGGCGAAACAGTAGGCAAGCGAGGAAAACTTCATCTGCATTTACAGCTGCTTCTCATGGCTTGCACCACAGCCTGAGCTCTGCCTCCTGTCAGATCAGCAGCGTTAGATTCTCATAGGAGTGTGAACCCTATTGTAAACTGCACATGTGAGGGATCTAGGTTGTGTGCTCCTCATGAGAATCTAACGCCTGGTGATCTGAGGTGGAACTGAGATGGTGATACTAGTGCTGGGGAGCAGCTGCAAGTACAGATTATCATTAGCAGAGACGTTTGACTGCACAATAAATGTAATGTGCTTGAATCACCCTGAAACCATATCCCCACCCCTCCCCTACCTGCCTGGTCCGTGGAAAAATTATCTTCCATGAAACTGGTCCCTGGTGCCAAAAAGGTTGGAGACCACTGTTCTAGATCACAACATCTTTTCACTGTACCTGTAGGAAGACTCCTATGTAAATGATAGGAGACAGGCACATTGCTTGGTGTTGTGAACATTAGTCAATATTATCCATGTGACGTCCTGAGTATAACAACTGATCCACAGGGAGTGCACAACAGAAGTGCTCCTGGTGGTGATGATTTTGTTCTTATTATTGTTATGGCCATTTTACAGTTGCAGAGCAAATTATCTTATTCAATTCTCTAATTTAACTCCCTCTTTTTACCAATTGGATTTCTATATATTTAGAGGGTCACAAATCAGAACACAGACCCACACATTTAGTTGCACCTTCATCTAGTTAATGGGCACAATGACTATTGTACTGGGAATAAAATGAGGTAAAAAATGTAAAAAGCATATTAAAGACAACCAATAAATGTTTCTTTGCTATGTTTTTTGAAGACCTGTCTATAATCTCATAGGTTTTATTGGCTTCCCCTGTACTTCATTGGCACTGGGAATGAGTTGGCTATTTTACACTCAAAACAGGATCTCTAGACTCCTCACATTTACTTTAATTGAAGAAAAATAACTTCCCCTGGCCCTTTTCCACCTTTGACTTACGTGCGTTTCAGCCTTGGGTCACAACTATACATGTGGCCATGAGCATTTTGTGTGTTTGAGTATTGTGGCCCTTCCCTCTTGGAGGTAGGAACCCAGAGTAACACAAACTGGGGGAACAGGCCCTTCTTTTGTCTCCTAGTTCTTATTGTAGATTCGTGACACCAAAAGAAAATACAGATTATGGAGGGACTTGCAAAAGCAGTAAATTCTGAGGGGTTGGGAGCAATGGGGTGAGAGGTTTTGATTTGCAGTGGTTCTGAACACTGGATGCATTCTCAAATCATTAGGAATTTTAAAAAAATAAAAAATACTCATGCTCATATCTCGTCTTCCAGTGTGGTTCTATAGGCCCTCCCCACTTCCTTGCAAAAAACACATACAGGTCGTCTATAAGGCTTACTAACACTGAATTTCATGTGCTTGTTTTTTGTTTTTTTTTTTTTTGAGACAGAGTCTCACTCTGTTGCCCGGGCTAGAGTGAGTGCCGTGGCGTCAGCTTAGCTCACAGCAACCTCAAACTCCTGGGCTTAAGCAATCCTACTGCCTCAGCCTCCCGAGTAGCTGGGACTACAGGCATATGCCACCATGCCCGGCTAATTTTTTCCATATATATTTTTGGTTGGCCAGATAATTTCTTTCTATTTTTAGTAGAGACAGGGTCTCGCTCTTGCTCAGGCTGGTCTTGAACTCCTGACCTCGAGCAATCCACCTGCCTCGGCCTCCCAGAGTGCTAGGATTACAGGCGTGAGCTACCATGCCTGGCCATGTGCTTATTTTTTTTTAAAACCTCTTAAGGATCATTTTATGCAGCTAAGGTTGAGGACCTCAGACAGAGTTGTGTTCTAGTATTTTGCTAAAGAAGGTTTTCTTTAAAGCAGTAACATATTATCTATTGGCAATTGTGAAAGTAATCTCTAGAGCACTTCTGGGGTGAATTTTTAGAATGTAAGCATGGCTTATTGTGATAATAAATACTACACTTAAAAAAACAATTTCCTGGTGTACTAGTACTCATGTAAAGAGAAATTTTTAAAAATACAAAAACAAACAAAAAACTTAAGGCCCTGTGCTGGGGGACTTGGCTGTGTGGTATAGTGGTTTGAATCCCAACTCTATAACTGACAGGCCTCTGTGTAATTTGGTCTGGACTACCCTTTTCTGTCTGGTAACCCTGCCCCAGGCTATTTTCTTGGACTGTGAGGAGTGGTGGTTGGAGTTGGTGGTGGAAGGCATGTTCTGTTACCAGACAGGTAAAGAATAAGTCTCACTTAACTTCAGACACCATAATTAAATCTGGAAGTGAAATGACCACTTGTTGGGGCCCATTTTTCTTTATTTAGCAAATAAACTTGAAATCTATACTTTATGCTAGATGCTGCTTTTCAGGGATGAACAAAATAGAGTTATAGGTCTGCCCTTACTGTTTACATGATTCAGTGGGAGAGATATTAAACAAGTAAATATGCTAATAAATGTATAATTTATATTCTAATAAATGCGGTGTATAAAAGGGGTAGTATAGCATTGGGGAGAATAACAGCATGGTCAGGGAAGGCCTCTGTGAAGGAATGACAAGGGTTAGAAAGAGCCAGCTCTGCAGGGTTGAGGACAGCGGTAGAGGCTGGGGGAGTATTGTGTGCAGAGAGAATAAGAATAGCACTGACAGAGGTCCTAAGGCAGATAGAAGTTAGTGTCTGAGAAACTAAGAGAAGGCCAGTCTGTCAGGAACTAGTGAAGTGGGAGACTTAGTAATGTGGGATAGTGATCTTTGATGTCTGAGCCATCTGAAACTCTATACCTAAATTAATGATTTAAAATACAACTTAAACTTAACCCTGTTTTTTCAATTACTATTGGTAATCTGGAATATGCTAACATGTGATGTCATACTGTATGGGATGTCCTTTTCTTGATATTTTTAGCTATAAAATGCCCCTTAATGTTTGCCGAATCCAGCTACAAGTATTGTGTTTTATAAATTTGGCAGTGTGGAATAGTAGTTTCAAGACTAACTTGATAACAAGTGTTTGTGACCATTCGGGGATAGTGTTACTCTCCAAGGTTATTTTCAGGGACATACACACATTTTCCTTTCTCTTTCTCTGGTCTGTTGCCTTCCCCTTTTTCTTATCTTTCCACCCTTCTTGGGTGTTATGAGTAGAAACTTTTTTTTTTTTTTTGAGACAGAGTCTCACTCTGTTGCCCGGGCTAGAGTGCCGTGGCGTCAGCCTAGCTCACAGCAACCTCAAACTCCTGGGCTTAAGCGATCCTTCTGCCTCAGCTTCCCGAGTAGCTGGGACTACAGACATGCACCACCATGCCTTGCTAATTTTTCTATATATATATATATTTTTAGCTATCCATATAATTTCTTTCTATTTTTTTTTAGTAGAGACGGGGTCTCGCTCTTGCTCAGGCTGGTCTCGAACTCTTGACCTCGAGCGATCCACCTGCCTTGGCCTCCCAGAGTGCTAGGATTACAGGCGTGAGCCACCACGCCCAGCTGAGTAGAAACTTTTAATAATACTCAGTTGTAAAAAATGAGCACATGAGATCTGTTGTACAACATGGTGCCTGTAGTTAATAATATATTTTGAAAATCACTAAGAGAGTGGATTTTAAGTGTTCTCACAAAAAAAAAAAATGTATGTGAAGTGATGCATATGTTAACTCAATTGAGCCATTCCACAATGTATACATATTTGAAAACAACATGTTGTACATGATAAATATGTACAACTTTTACTTGTCAATTAAAAAAATTTTGTTTTAAAAGTGACCATATCATTCAGAAATATCAGTGGCTGAGTCTGGCCTAGGATATTTATTTGTTTTGATGTTCCACGTCTTTCAGGCTAGTAGTGTTCTACCCTCCTCCCACCCCGCCCCCATTATATGTCATCAAGCTACAGACTAATGTTCTTTATACAGGTATACTATAGTACCTGGCCAGTTGGTGTCAATGTCACTATACTGTATTAAAATATAGAAATTCTGCTTTTAATTTTTCTTACAGTGATAGCAATTGGTAGAAAAAGAGGAGTAAGTTAAGTCCTATGTAGGTAAAAAGCTAGAGGTTACTACTTTTGCTTTTAGGAGTAAGTACATGTATTATATTTGGCTATAAACAAATGGTGGTAGAAGAGACTGAGTTTTTTGTTTATTTACAATTATTCCTGGCAGAGAAGTTCCCAGTACCAGTGTGTTTATTTTATGAAAAGTCACAAGAGGACAGAGCTAGTGCTTCTAATATTTTTATTCGAAGTATTTCAACTGTTGTATGTTTGTATTTTACTTCTGCATTTTTTTGTCCTAGCCACTAGATGACCAGGGATCTGCATTTAATTAAATGAATTGATTTCCTTGGTACAGTTTTACATTATTAGAACATTTTAAATACACTAAGATTGCTTTAGTGAGATTCCTAAAATATAATTGAATTTTGAGTAACTTAAATTTTTTCAAATGTTAAATTGAACTTCTTAAAGCCAGTAAAAACATAATGCTGCTACTTAATTTTTGCTCTGAATAAAATATGATTTTGGAAAAAGTTTTCTATCTTTTCACTTGTTTTTTTCCTTTTCTACTAACAATAGCTGTGGTAGGACAGCACCTTTCTGGGAACCTTAAGTAAGTTGCTCTTTTGTTTTTCAAACTTCTCATCAGTCATCCATGCATGTTAGTAGTGCTGTCTAAATTGTACTTCCAAGAACCTCTTACCTTCTGTGCCGGTTGCCAGCACTGACTTCTTGGTTTGGACTTTGCTAAGTGGGTCGTCTTGGAAATTGTCCTTCCCATTCTATGCTTCTGTCACTCAGTGAATGTTCCCCTCAGCAACACCTTGTATGGTCTTTTAGAAAAAAATGTCTTTTCAGTTTTATTTTGTCTTCTTAATGAATTTGACTTAAATGTCAAAACTCCTTTGTTTTGTGGGACAAGATGTCAAGTAGAAATGACACAGATCTTAACAATTTTGGAATTGGTTCTTGACAGTATCATGACCATTTTCATCTCATTGAGCACGTTATAGGTATGGTATTATTTCTAAGCATAAATAATGCTTAAATAAGATTGTAAACTAAGTCCATGGAATGGTTTGTGTTTTTTAAGGTTTATGCAAAAAGCAATGTTTTGTGTTTAATGTATGTGGTATTATAGATATAAAATTGAGAAATATGTTTAATCCTTAATTACCATTTATGATATCTTGAAAATGGGTTAACTTATATTTCGTTGAGTATATATTCTAAGAAAAGTAATATTTTGTTTCCTTTTATAAGTATTTTGGTAGAAAACAGCAATTTTTGTACAAGTCTTAAAGTCGAAACTAGATTTAGTGTTAAATATACCTTAACTTTCTATTAACAGTCACTGTAATGAAACAAAATCTTGTTTTCTAAACAAAGGGTTATAATCAGATTGATCTTCATGAACCATTCAGGTTGTAATCTTAGGATTTCTCTCACTTCTACACGTGTACAAAACAGCCCGTTAAATCCTATCTCTTTTAGAAGCTTCCGCAGGGCTTGGGGACCATCCTCCTGAAGGATCTCCACATAACTCACATAGGATTTCCCTATTATAGTGTTACAGAGAATTTAGGTACCATTCTGTTTTAGTATTGGGTAGGGGCAGAATATTACCAGAGTTCTAAACCTCTTGAGATCAGGTGTAATGTCCAATTTAAGTTGTATAAGGTTCCTATTAGCTGATTATCTGTTTGAATATTGACTTATTTGGATACCTTTCTGAAATATGTAGGAAAAGTACAAAAATATTCTTTTTGATCTTTTGTTGACCATGTACCTTGAGAATTTACTTACTGAAGGGTTTATGCTTTTCTTCTGACCACAAATTACTTCCACTACATGTAAAACATTAGTATAATTTTGTATAATAATTCTATTATTAGGTTTTGTTTGTTTGTTTGCACAGGGTTAGATTTTTAAATCTCTACTCTTTTGATACAACTTATTTTCTCTCTTGCCTGTCCACCTGCCCTTCCCAAAGACTGTAATTTAGGGCATTTTAGATACTTTATGTTCTTAGTACATTATTATTAAAATGTCATTTTTAAATGCTATTTATTAAGTTGATAATGTTAATTATAATACCAGAATGAGTACACATACACATAGCTGATATAGTTAATTAAAGTTTTATTCATACTACTTTAAAGAGATTTTAAACTTTTAACTGTATTAGTATTATGTGTTTGCATGGTATAAGTTGTGTTTAAGGAAGAAGCATTATTTAATTGTAAATTCTAAAAGCTTGACTTGGCAATGATAGCATTTAGAGGGTTTGAACAATGCAGGGGTCCCATTGTAGTCTCTCTAATACATACATTAATGATGAAATCTCTTTGGCCTTTTACATTTTTTTCTTCAGTAAAAAAGTGTGAATTGCTTTTTATTTAAACCTCATTCCAACTTTTAGGAAGTATTATAATTAATCTGATAATTTTATTTTAGAATTATTATTCACTGACCTTCTGACTTTCTTTTTTTTTTTTTTTCTTTTTTGTTGTCTTGTCTTTTTTTTCCCTGTTGAATGTTCCAGAGGGAGACCTTCTGACTCTTGAAGCATTATATGTATATATCAAAACCTAAATTTAATTTAATTTAATTATTTCCCCCCCCACCCAAGATAAATATTAGGTCTTGTTCTGTTGCCCAGGCTTGAGTATAGTGAGGCAATCATAGCTTACCATAGCCTCCAACTCCTGGGCTCAGGTGGTCCTCCTGCCTCAGCCTCCCAAGTAGCTGGGACTATAGGTGTGCACCACCAAGCCTGGCTAATTTTTTAATTTTTTGTAGAGACAGGGTCTCACTGTGTTCTCCAGCCTAGTCTTGAACTCCTGGACTCAAGTGATCCTCCTACCTTAGCCTCCCAAAGCACTGGGATTACAGGCATTAGCCACTGCACTCAGCCTGCATACCTTTTTTTGTTAAATTTATTTCAGAATATTCTTTGTCTTCATATGTTTAAGTTTGGCTAGAAAATTGTTCTGCTATTTATATTTTTTTGTTCTTTAATATTAATATTTTTATGTAAAAATCAAGAGATTTAAAGAGGTTTTAAATATTTTCAACATTACAACAATATATACACATATATATCTGTAAAACATGACAAACAGCTATATAAGTCATTTAAAAATATTCCTGAATTTATCACAAATTGTTCACTTGCTTGCTCTTATAATCCCCACTCCCCTTTTAAAAAATCTCTTCAGAAAAAAAAAAATGGTTTCTAATGCTTAGATTCTAAATTTTTTTTTAACATTTTAGGGTGAATGGAGTTTTTAAAAAAATTAACTTGTAAAATAAAAATTGAATATACCTAAATTCTAGTTCAAAGATTGTCATAAAGTATTAGGCAACAGTGTTATGACTGATTATCCTTTTCATGGAGAATGTCAATGGAAGTGTTAGAAACCACTTATGTGTTTTAATACCAGAGTTCACGATTTTCCTTTAGGTGAGTAAAAACAAAAAAGTTTTACTCTAATATTTTGGTACCACATGAAGAACTTTCTCTATTTGTAACTTATAGCTTACCAGCCATGCAACAGAATGGAGTCCCAACCACCCAGGAGAGGATGCAGTGGCGTCTTTTGCTGACATCGGATGGGTAGCCAAAGAAGAAGGAGAGTGTTCAACAAGACTGAGGTTGGTTTGGAAGGCTGTCAGGGCTCAGATGCAATATCTGTCGTTTTAACACTGTCATGAGACTTACATTTAACTCATTGTAGTTTTAATCCTAGGGCCACATGAAGTATAAAAAAATCTTACTTGTTGATGTTCTTATTGTTATAATTAATATTGACAATTTAATTCTAAAATGATTAGATGAATAGAAGTCAATAAATTTCATTTTTCCATTTATGTTTACCTTTAAATTACACGCGAAGTTTTTATTCTATTTTTGTAATAAAACACTGTGGCCCCAAGGAAAAGTTTCTGATTTTTTTGTGTGGCAGTCAGTGTGTTAAAGGAGGATATTATTTGCAATCCTTACCTTTTAATAGCCTAATTTGATCTCTAGTAACTAACTCAGTTCTTATTTTTTTTTGAGACAAGAGTCTCACTCTGTTGCCCGGAGTCTCAAACAACTGGGCTCAAGTAATCCTCCTACCTCAGCCTCCTGAGTAGGTGGGACTACAGGGCGCACCATGAAGCTTGGATAATTTTTCTATTTTTAATAGAGACAGGGTCTCACTCTTGCTCAGGCTGGTCTCAAATTCCTGAGCTCAAGCAGTCCTCCCACCTAGGCCTTCCAGAGTGCTAGGATTACAGGTTACCACACTTCGCCTCAGCTTGTATTTATAAAGTTCCTAGAGACATACAATTGTGTCCTAAGTCCTTATTTATTATAGAATTCCTTGCCCTTCAGAAGTTTACAATATAATATGAAAGACCAGAAAGGATAATCATAAATATATTTAGGTAAGTATAGTAATTATAATGGTCTCATTGGGGCAGAAGGATCAGTCTGGATCATAGTAAGGAATTTGTGTAATTAGAGAATGTTTCCTAAAAATTATGAGTCAAGGAGCCAGGCATGGTGGGACACACCTGTAATCCCAGCTGCAGGGAGGCTGAGGTAGGAGGTTTGCATGAGCCCAGGAGATCGTGCCACTGTACTCCAGTGTAAGTGACAGTGGGGCCTATCTCTTTAAAAAAAAAGAAAAAGAAAAAAAACTGTGAGTCAAGATGAGTTGTGATTCAATGGAAACAATCTATAAGAGTTAGAGAGATGCTCCCATTTATTTGAAAGAGCTTAAAGTATTGACTACGCATTCAATCTAATAAAAGTTATTCAACATATACTTTCCATTCTCATTAGGCATCAAGGATACAGAGATAAAATAAGACATAGTCCTTGTGTTTCAGGAATATTTGGTGTGGTAAAGAAGATTAAAAAGGAAATCAATATTATTGATGTTGTAAAGTCTACCACATAATTACAGAAGGCCACTGTAGGATGAGAGCTGTTGGGCAAGGCCTCTTGGGAAGGAGTGCAGGAGTGCTAGAGCTGTGTGATGGGGGTCAGCAGGGGCCAGGCACATGGGAAGGCTGCATTCCAGGAAGAGCAAAGAATTTGTTTAAAGGTAAAATCAGGAAACAATGTGGCATGTTTGGGAAATGCCGTGTGGCTCAGTGAGACTAGAGAGTAGCAGTGAAGTGTAAGCTGTAGGTGAGGACAGAAAGTAGGTAGAGGTTTAAAGGCCATACATGTTGCGGCAAGAAATTTAGACTTTTTTCCTGAAAGCAATGTGGAACCATGGGAGAAATTTAAGCACTATAGTAATATGATTTGTGTTTTAGTAAAATTAACCTATCATCAGTATAAGAATAGAAGGGAGCCAGATAAGGAGATAGACCAACTAATAGATGATTAGAATTTGACTAAATTAACGCATTGACTGCACACTAGAAAATTTTTTTTTCCTTGGGGCCAGTGTTTTATTACGAAAATAAAAACTTCGAAAACAAAATAATCCTTTCTAATTTAATGAAAAATTTGGTTTTTTTTAAATTGTTTTCTATGCATGAGTTATATGCAACTTGAAAAATAGTTCATAAGGGTAAAGGTAAAGAGACATGTGAGTTACGTATGCTTTCCGAAGCCCTAGGCTCAAAACTAGCGTGAGTTAAATACAACTCACATGGCAGTTAATGTGTTAAGAAACTGGCAGAGGAGGGTCAAAACCAAGAGAGATTCAGAAGAATTGAAAGGACATAGAAGTTAAGGAAGGAAGAGTCTAGGATAACTCCCAGGTTTCTGGCTAGAATAATTATAAGGATGGTGGAACAATTAATAGGAATATAAGAAAACATTATTTTGGTGGGTGGGCATAGGAGGGAGTAGTCCAGTCTGGAATATGTTGAGTTTTCTTTGAGACATTCACATTGATCTAGAAACGATTTATGTGAATAGTTATTGATAAGGGAGGCTTACACTCTATTAACATGTAGATGGAATGGCTGAAAATGAAAGCACCACGGAGCATATACAGGACATGAAGAGTATTCCTATCCTGAATGAAGCCAGCATTTGGAAGTTAAAAGAAAAAGCCTCCAAGAAGCAGTTCAAGAGAAGACCTAGTAAGAGGGTATTGTTACAGAAGCAGAGAGATAGGAGAGAATTTTTATGGAAGAGGAGTAGTCATGGTTGTCAAATACTTAAAGGCTAGGTAAATCCAGAAACTAGCAAGTTTCAATTTTGTTTTTCAGTTGGAAGATTATCATTGACTTTAGCAAGAGTTATTTCATTTGAGTGGTATTAGCTAGATAAAAGAAGAATCAAGTAATCCCTGGGCAAAGAAGGAATTTGATTTGACAAGTAGAAGTGAGGACATAGCAGTAGATGAGGAACACAGACCAGGTATTGTAAGATTAGCAGGTAAAGAGCCTTTCCTTTTTAAGATGTTTATTTTATTTTTTAAATTAAACTTTCTTATTTTGAGATAATCACAGATTCTTCACATGCAGTTGTAAGGAACAATACAGAGAATTTCCTCTTCCTTTTTACTCATTTTCCTCTGGTGATAACATCCTTTGAGACTATAGCACAGTATCACAGTGGGATATTTTTTTTTTTTTTTTTTTAGAGAAAGAGTCTCTCTCTGTTGCCAGGCTAGGTGCAGTGGTGTCATCATAACTCACTGCAACCTCAAACTCCTGGGCTCCAAGTGATCCTCCAGCCTCAGGCTCCCAGGTAGCTGGGACTGCAGGTACACACCACCATGCCCGGCTAATTTTTCTATTTTTTGTAGTGATGAGGTCTTGCTATGTTGCTGAGGCTGATCTAGAACTCCTGGCCTCACAGCAGGATATTGATGTTGATAAAGTCAAGATGCAGGACTTACCCATACTATACCCATCCTTCATGTTGCCCTGTTATAGACACACCCGCTTCTCTTCCATTCCCAGCCCCTCCTTAATCACTGGCAGCCACTAATCTGTTCTCCATTTCCACAGTTTTGTCATTTAAAGAATGTTTTATAAATTGGCTCATGCAGTAGGTAATGTTTTGGGGCTGGCTTTCTTCACTCAGCATTATTCTCTGGCCATTCATCCAGATTGTTGTGTGTATCAATAGTTTGTTCCTTTTTTATCGCTGGTCATTGGTCATTTTTATTATGGTCATTGGTGTGGATGTACCACAGTTTGTTTAGCCATGCAGCAGTTGATGGAAATCTGGGCTGATTGCAGTTTTTGGCTGTTACAAAAACAGTTGGTACATCAACATTTGTATGTATGTTTTCGAGTGACCATAAGTTTTCATTTCTCTAGGATAAATGCCCATGAGTGCAATTACTGGGTCAAATGGTAGTTGCATACTTAGTTTTTCAAGAAACTGACAAACTTTTCTTCAGTTACCATACCGTTATATACATCCCACTGGCAATGTATGGCTGAGTCAGTTTCTCTGCATTCTCACCTACATTTGGTGTTGTCACTCTTTTTCTTTTTTTAATCCTTTTTCCCCTTTTTTCTCTCACATCTATTAGGTGTGTAGTGATATTTCATTTCGGTTTTAATTTTTATTTTTTTACTAGCTGATGATGTTGAACGTCTCTCCATGCCATCTCTATATTCTTTTGAGTAAAATATGTCTTCATCCTTTTGCCCATTTCCTCATGGGATATTTTTGAAACTTCTTTATATATTCTAGATAGGAGTCCTTGTCGAATATGTGGTTTATAAATATTTTCTCCCACTCTGTGGCTTGTCTTTTCGTACATTTAACAGGATCTTTCACAGAGAAAAAGTTGTCAATTTTGATGAGGTCCAGTGTATCAGTTTTTCTTTTTATGGATCATGTTTTTGGTGTCAAGTCTAAGAACTCTTTGCCTAGCCCTACATCCTGTGACTTTTCTCCTGTTTTTATGTTTTGCATTTTAGTCCATAATCCTTTTTGAGTTAAATTTTTTTTGTGTAGTTTGAGCATCCCTAATCTGAAAATTCAGAATCTGAAATACTCCCAAACTTTTTGAGTACCAACATGACATCACAAGTGGAAAATTCCACACACACCCTTTATGGGATGGGTTACAGTTAAAATGCAATCAAGACATTGTTTCACGCACAAAATTATTAAAAATATTATATAAAATTACCTTCAGCCTACATGTATAAAGTATACATGAAACGTAAATGAATTTCATGTTTAGACTTTGGTCCTATCCCCAACATATTTTGTTAGGTATGGCTGATTTTCAAAAATCTGAAAAATATCTGAAATCCAAAACATTTCTGATCCCCAGCATTTTGGATAAGGGATACTCAACCTGTATAAGCTATGAGACTTAAGTCAAGAGTGTTTGTTGCCTGTGGATGTACGTTGTTCCGGTATCATTTGTTGAAAGGCAATCTTTCTTCTAATGATGCTTTTGTACCTTTGTCCACAATCAGTTGGACATATTTGTGTGATCTATTTCTGGATTCTGTATTCTGTTCCATTGACTTATGTGTTTATCCCTGTACCAGTACCACACAACGTTGACTACTAACAGGCTGACACATCTAAGTCTTAAAATCTTTCCATGGAAAGGGAGCCTTGAAGAAGCTCTGTGCTATCAGTTTCACCTACCAGATAAATAGTAGTGTATCGTACAGATTGACAGGGTAGCAAATTTAGCACATATTTTGAACAGTAGGGCAAAATAGAAGGATGAGCGTTGATGGAATTTTACTTTGTCTTGAAAATTATTGGGTATCAGTAATCTCACCATGTAGTTTGAATCCTTTTTCATCTGTCACATTGATGTTAATTGCATTTCTGTGAGGACTTTTTATGACTAAATCATAGAAATAGTATGAAATAGAGTACATTCAGTGAAATGATGGTCTATATGGGCAAGTTTTAAAGTACTCATTTCACACAATGAAATACCTTTCCTTGCTTTTAATTTACTATGTGAGCTTATGTAGAAAAAAGTTCTATTCAAGAGTAATCATATATTGCAATTTGAGTTTTTCTGTGCCTTTCACATTTATATTTCTATCAAAGCCGAAGCTCTTCAAGATAACTATTTTTTAGAATTTCTCCCTTGAAATTTATGTTGTTAACATTTCTGTAACAATTATTTATAATGCCATTCTATTATGTTTCTGGGAAAATAGTATACATATCGGTCCTTCATAATTGGTGATCAGACAAATAATTTTTTCAAGTGCACTGAATTTTAGTTTTTCATCTATAAGTTGGAAGTATTAATGCCTACCTTGAGAAGAGAATTTTAAAAGATAACATGACAAAACTTTAGTGCAGTGTAAGGCCTCACTGTTTTTTCAATACACATTTTCATTTCCTTGTGAATTAACAGAATAGCCTCAGAATTGAAAAGATCTTAATTTTCATAAGAAGCGTTGACATTCTTTGAAAAAATCAATATGTCTAAGGTGAATAGTTTGTTCTCTTTCATAATAATATTCTCAGGAGAATATGTAGTCTTTGGATATATACATAGTATAATATTTGTACTGTATGGTAAAATTAAAGACTAATCTCTGAGGCTTCTAGTAGACATCACAGACATTGCCATCAAGGATTTGATTGCTTTTGGAGTATAAGAACATTTAAGGAATATTGAAATACTGAAATTTTAACTCTAATTTGTTCATTCTGTATTAGTATATATTAATTTATAATTGTATCTAATTCTTCTATAGAGTATCAGTTACATATCAAATTCTTTTCCTACAACTTTATAGGCTCATAGGGCTTAAAAGTATTTCAAGTAGCCTTTTTTTCTTACACCGGGATGTTTGCAATCTAATGAGGAAGGTGAACATATTTATAAAAATCTATAATATAAGGCTAGCGAGCAAAGTGAGAATGAGGACTTTGGATATATCCAGCTTAATTTTTCAAATTTCAATATTAAGTGTAAAATGGAATGTGCTATTTTTTAAGGAGTGTCAGGGAAGACCCTCAACCTCATAGAGGATGACAAGGAGTACCAAGACTCCAAAGGAAATGACTCAAGAAGCAAGCAGGCTGGCTTGCCACAGCTCCCTAGGTGCAAGAGTAAACCAAGTGACTCTGGATCAGAGCAAGACGGTTTCCTACTCACAGCACATCAAACAGCAAGTGTTACTTGTTCCCATTTTAATCTTAATTATTTCACACTAGACATTGACTGATAACAATCAATAAAATAGTGCATTCAAGAGAGAAATGTAATTTCCATTAAATCTGCTTTTAGGAAGATCCAGCTTTTAAAATATAAAACAACAGAAAAGCATGTATTGAACAGAGCCTAGAACAGCTAATGGGGCAAATCCCACCAATTTTCCGGATCTGTAGCATCACAGCAATCCCGTCTATTCCCATTGCAGGTCCTCTTGTGGATTACATCCTCTGTCAAAATGATTTCCCCAGTCCCATTGTTTCTATTCAACCTCTTGCCCGCTCTGAAAAGATTATTTGTTTTCTATGCAACTTGCTGTTTAGAGAACTAAACTGCCAGCTTTTTTCCTCCCTGGATTCTGAGACTATAGAGTGTATTTTTATACCTTTCTTAGGTTGTTCTCTAAACTGAAAAGATGAGGGAGGGTCAGTAAAAATCATTTTGGGAATAGGATGACACAGGGCTAATTTAAAACTATCTCAGGTTTTGAGTTTTTATTAACTGTGAGATAAGGGGAAAGGACCCCAGAAGTGTATTACATTTAACTTAGAGTTGTCTTTGAAATGGTCAGTGGAGCTAAAAGTCCTTTTGGATTTATGTAAATTGTAGTCCAAAAGTGACTTCTCTTGATACTAACATTGAAAACAACAGTGAGCTAGATAATTCAGTGCAGGGTTACTCTAAATAGGAACCTGTGCTCTTCTGCCCTAGGGTACTTGGAGCCAAAGTCAACAAACAAAAACCAAACCAAAACAAATAAAAACAGCAGAAATCTTACCAGAAGAAGTTGGTATGCAGAAAGTGGTTTTAGGAAACATCACTCTGGCTGTTTGTGTTTCGATTTTGAGACATCTATACTTGAATTGTCTTTTTGTTATTTTTGTTTTCGTATCTTAAAATTTCCCTGAATTATAAAAATTCTGAGAGCATTTCTTAGTTTGGATTTATTCTGCTTCTGTATTCTAGCTCTTCATAGCCCTCTATTCTTAAGGATGACTAAACAGATTGGTTCTAAGAATGAATTATTTGGTGACTTTCTTAAAATAGTTGTCTGGGAGAAGGGTATGTGTTTTTATTTTTAAAGTAAGGAGTGTTTCTGATAATTATCACAAAATCTAAACTTTTTCCATACACAAGAAAGAACTCTACAAAAAGTTCTTTTTTGGTTTTGGTTCTGGAATAAATGTCTAATCTCTTTTGAGAAGACATAAGCATTTCAGGATTACTTTCCTCTTTCAACTACAAATCTGGGGTTTTAAACCTCTACATATCCTGTAATTACTTTGTTTGAACCCATAAACATTAACAGTATTTCACATAGGGAAATTCTGAATTATAAAAAGATACCACAATAGTATAGACATAAAGTACAAGTGACACTATTACTTAGTTTGCTTTCCCAAAGGTCCTAAAATTTTTTTTTCTTACCCTGGTACAATAGTGTTGAAGATTAATTAGTAATTTGTCCTTAATTTTTAATAAATAAAAAGAAAATCAAAAAGATAAAATTCACCTTAGGAGTTACGGGAAAATGTAGAAACTTAATCTTTTTTAAACAGTAGTTTCTGCTCAATATTCATTACTTTTCTCTTGCACTTTATTTTGACTAGAAGATATCTTAAAGAAAGTAAGCAGCAGGGCCCAGTGGCTCACGTCTATAGTTGCAGCACTTTGGGAGCTGGGGCAGGAAGAGCCCTTGAGCCCAGAAGTTTGAGACCAGCTGGGGCAACATAGAAAGACCCTCATCTCTACAAGAAAAAAAAAAAAAATTAGCCAGGCATGGTGGCATGCACCTGTAGGCCCAGCTACTTGGAAGGCTGAAGCAAAAGGATTACTTGAGCCCAGGAATTTGAGGATACAGTGAGCTATCATCGTGCCACTGTACTCCAGCCTGGGTGACAGAGCAACACCCTGTCTCTGGGAGGGGGGAAGAAAACCAAAAGATAGAAAGTAAGCTATTCAAATATGCCTTGCAGTTGATATCTTAATTCACTATATCATATTATGTTGTTCCAATTCTGGAAAAAGATTATTGAAGAGTAAGGTTCATGGAATTTGAAGATTGGCTTAGTTGAATGATAACATTTTAAAACACACTTGTAAACATTTACTACTTTTGGATCCTATAATGTCTAGGAGAATTTTAGATGGGGAAGTGACCCCTAAAGTGACCACTAGTTTTTAAATAAAACAATGTTATAACATAATTTTTTGTTTATGAATACCAAAGGTTCTGGTATCCAAAATGTATTTTCTGTATATAAACTTTATGAATCGTCTGCACTTATACATAATATGAAAGCAAAGCATCATCCTCATTTCCATCCCCGTATATGAATCTATTCATTCTTTTAGGTAGGTTTTGATAGTAAAATTCTGCTTTCATGGAAATGAGAAGACAATAGGGGGAGAGATGTCTCTTTATCTGCAGAGTCTATGTTCCCTCTGTTCTCAGTTCTTCCATTGGTTGTCACTTCTAGATGCCACTCATCCTATGGCAGTGGCCCCGGTCCTCTGTCCTGAGAACACTCTGCTTCTGATCGCTTTTTTCCTCTAAACTCACACTCTGTTGCTACTACTCTTCCTTCTTTGTTCACTGTGGTTTTGAACAAGTATGCTACTTTAATTCTACATTTATTTGAGAATCGTGTACTTTGTCTAGATCTGTTGGTTCGTTGGTGTTTTTTTTTTTTTTTTTTTTTTTTTTTTGAGACAGAGTCTTGCTCTGTCACCAGGGCTAGAGTGCCATGGCGTCAACCTAGCTCACAACAACCTCAAACTCTCTTGGGCTCAAGCAATCCTCCTGCCTCAGCCTTCTGAGTAGCTGGGACTACAGGCATGCGTCACCATGCTTGGCTAATTTTTTCTATATATTTTTAGTTGTCCAGCTAATTTCTTTCTTTCTTTCTTTCTTTTTTTTTTTTTTTTTTTTTTTTTTTTTTTTTTAGTAGAGACGGGTTCTCACTCTTGCTCAGGCTGGTCTCGAACTCCTGAGCTCAAATGATCCTCCCCGCCTCGGCCTCTCAGAGTGCTAGGATTACAGGCGTGAGCCACCGCACCCAGCCACCTAGATCTGTTCTTAAGACTAGAATTATATTGCTCCCATTATCCTACCTACCAGGAATTCTGGCTTTTTCAAGAAGTTTTTTTCCCATTATTATGATTATTGTTATTTTTATAATAATATAAATATATTTATATTTATATAAATATAGGGTGTCAGGGTGTCAGTCTTTCGCCCAGGCTAGAGTGCAATGGCACAATCATAGCTCACTGTAACCTTGAACTCCTGGGCTCAAGCAGTCCTGCCTCAGCCTCCCAGAGTGCTGGGATTACAGGTATGAACAACTGCACCTGGCCAGAAGTAGTCTTTTTAAATACAATCATTATTTTTCAGTTTTATTTTTAAAAATTACCAAGAATACATATGAAGAAGAATATTAAATTAAATATTTTATATAATATTATAATGACATTAAATGTAATTGAACTATGAGTACCTCCTGCCCCCTCAAAGCTTCATTTACTAGGTTGACTAATTTCTATCTACTTGTAATTTAATGTATTTATTGTACAGAGCTATTTAAATTTAACAAAGTTATTTGAACTGCTCTGTAAAGGGTGGGTAGAAATCAGACTTTAGCAACAAAGAGCCACAGTAATTTTTTTTTTCAAAATTTTAATGGCTTATTAAAATTATTTTCCTTATTGTAAGTTAATTAGAACACACATAGAATCTATAACTCATATAACATATAATCTTTAAATATATTATTAAATAATATATTTAATCAGACATTGGTACTGTCATGGAAGTTTTTGCCTTTGTTTAATTTTCATGAACTTTTTAAAGAAATTACATCACCTTTTTCTTCTGATTGTAGGGCTAAGAAAATAAATGGTAATTGAATCTTTGCAAGCTAAATATTTCCCTACCCCACAAATATTCCAAATAAAACAATGTTGATAGTATAGTTGCTAGGTAAGAGCGAGAACATTTACTCTTCAAATCTTTTTGTTTAAAATTGTTATAGGCAAAAAACAATTTGTAACATTCTCTATGTTTGGTAAGTTAATTAATGGGATGTAAATGAAATAAGATATGAAGAAAGATATTTGAATTCAGTGCATAATGCCAAAAGCTATAAGCCCAAGGATTCCCCTATGCAAAAAGCAAGGTACAATGAAGAATTATCACGGCTCTTAAGCAAAAATAAAATACCAATATACAGTTAAGGGAAAATTAAAATAGAATTTAATGTTGTTGAATGTCCTAATAGTTACAATTAAGTTTGATTGTATATAACAGAGAAGCGCAAAAGAATGGTGGCTTAAACACGATGGAAGTTTATTTTTCTCCGAAGGTCATTTATTTCTGTCTCAAATGAAAGACATCCCAAGGGTGGGTGGGCTTGAGCTGATAGTGGCTCTACAGTGTCATCAGGGCCCCAGCCAGGCTCTCTGCCATCCATGGCATTAGCTTTGTATCAAGATTAGTTTCTGTCCCTCTGTGACTCTAGGACTTCCCCTTGCACTCAAGACACTCAGTGTGAGGAAAGGCAGCTGAGACTAAAGATGGAGGGATTTTTCCGTGGAGTCACCTCTCTTTAAGTGGACCTCTTAGATGGCTCATCAACATTCTGCCTATGGTCTTGTTAGCCAAACTCAGTCACATGTCCCCATGTAACTGCAAGGGAAACTGGGAAGTCTAATCCTTTAGCTAGGCACATTGCTGCCCTGAAATAAGGGCTTGCTTGCTTTCTTTCTCCTGTTTTTTTTGGTGGTAATTTTTACTAAGGAGAAAGGGAATGTGTTGGTTGGAGTAAGCAGCTGGCAATCTCTGTCCCAATGCACACTGTTCACTAGAGTGAGCCTTGACTAGCGTCTTGTCCACAGCCTGACTGAGAGTTACTTGGATTTCCTTTTAGTGTGACCCTTTTGCAGGGCCAGTCACAGAGATTCTTCAGTTGTGGGCCATGGCTCCTTAAGTTGTGTAAACAGAATTTTATGAGGGGTATGTTTGATCAGTTACCTGGAAAATCAGCAGATTTCCAAAAATCTGTGAGTACAAAAACAATTGGGCAACATTTGTTAATGTTGATTGAGAGCAAGGAGAAGGAAGTCAGTTATGGGCTCTTTTCTCATCTTTAAAACTCCAAGTCAAGGCCTTCCTTCATTCTTTTCCTATGCAGTTTGGAGTATGCCAAACAAGTGAAAATGGTTCACCATTGCAGTGGTGCAAAGTAATGTTAAACTAATGTCGCTAAAGTCTTTGACCAGAAATGAGCAGATTTTTTCCTTACAGTATATCCTTATCTCAAAAAACTGTAAGTATTTGAATTAGGGTTAAATAACACTTCTATTGTCTTTCATAGAAGGAAAGCAGTGTTGCTAGCAGGAAAAACTGCATGAATCTCAACTCCAATATTGGCTTTTCCACACACTAGCTATGTGATATTAAGCTGTGTCCTCAGCAGTAAAATAATAGCATCTGCCTCATGGGATTTAGAAACCCCCAGGCCCACGTCTGACAACAGAGGTTACATTTGGTGTTAGTTTTTGGTCTCTTTCAGTAACTTTCAAACACAGGAGGCTTTTCCCAAGAGATACAGCATTAGGGCTTTGGGTTTTCTACTCCCAAGGTAGAATCATCTAGAGCTGAGAGCTACAAATATAATTACTTCCTGTACTTGCATGAATACTTTCGGTATTATAGAGTTCTGAATGACTGTAATGTCAAAAGACAGTATGCTGGAGTTTTCTGAGTCCATAAGGGAAAAGTGAGACTAGGACTATTTATTGGAAGGAAAGAATTTCAGATAGGAAATGGCTTAAAGGAGGGATGCAGGCTGGGAAAACTTAATTGTAGAAAATATGAGCAAATAGATAAGTGTATAAATTGACAGTTGAAAAGAAATCTGAATTTTATTCTCAACCCCAAAAGATTTCCTCCATTTGGAGGTCACAGGCACTCCACATTTAAAAAAAAAAAAAAAAAAAAAAATTTGATACTCAGATGAAAATGAGACTATGGAGTTACTGCATGAGTTCAATTATAATGGTTTCTTTTTCTCCTTTTCAGTTTCCGATGCTATATTTGGCCTACATTGTCACAATATGTCTTATAATTTGATCTTTTCTATCATACATGGAAAACACTGACATAGATATGCAGAAGCCAAGACCCTGAGGAAGGGCTAATGGATTATTGATTTGATTTTGTAGTCAAATATAACTAGTAATTAGTTTGCCATTTTGAAGAGCATTTAAAAGTTTCTGCTCAGAAGAAACCAAAAAGAACATGAATAAGCACAATCTTTGCTGGAATTTGTGACGCCTCCTTATAGTGTTGGTTTGTGCATATTATATAGAGATTAAAGTTAAGAAGGATGGCAACAAGAACCACAGATGTAGTATGTAGCTATATAAGGTTGACAAGTGCATTGATGTTTTCACACTTAAACAGGAGGGGATTTATGTAAGATCAGCCTGAAAAGTGGTTCTTGGGTGTTATGCTCTGAAACTGTATTAATGGTAATGATAAGTTTTCATATCCCCTTACAAAGCCTGTGACAGCCAACCTTATGTCTTCCTTGCAGGACAGAGGTCAGGTCAAGGACACCCCTTCAGGATGACTTTCCTTTGTTTGAGAAGCCCCCAGGCAGGCAGATTTCGTTACCAGACTTGTCTCAAGAAGAGCCTCCCCTGAAGACTCCAGCACTGGCCAATGAGGAAGCATTGCAGAAGATCTGTGCTCTTGAAAACGAACTTGCTGCTCTTAGAGCTCAGATTGCCAAAATTGTGACCCTGCAAGAACAGCAAAATCTCATTGCAGGTCTGTAAGTCCTACATTTGTTTGTTTCAACTGGCAGACTGGAGATTAGGAGAATGCCACTTATTTTAAAATTCATTAGTAACAGCTTTTGGGTTTGCTAAAAAACCAAGTGTCAGTCGTCTTTGCATAGTCCAGTACAGAACTCAGTCAAGCTTAGATGGTGTTTGGTTTTGAACAATCTTGATGCTGTCAGAGAGGATGACTAGGACATATCTTTTGAACATATTGAAATTCATGCAGTTGAATTGCTACTGTTGTGAATGCTTTCCTTTCTTTTGGGAAACCTAGTTCTCTATGTCCATGGGTTTCTGTCTCCTCCGTGAAAGGAGCCTGGGTTTCTGTGGTCATGTGGGACTGAGTAGTGTTTACCTGTGTGTCCTGAGGCAAGCATTTGACCTTTCACCTCCCTTTCCTGCTCTAAAATGGAGATAATTTTACCTGTGTTATTGTGAGAATAAATGAAAGTATCTGCTTTAGCACACGGCACCTACTTAATAGTTGTTCTTCTTACATAGAATAGAAACTGAATTCAGGTTTTCTGGTCTAACACTGTAGCTTTTATTAGTGTGGCATCTTCATACTGGGGAGGAAACCATAGCCTTGAAATCCTACCTGGCCCCCTAACCTGTTGGCAAGTAGTGGTTGTTTTTCTGTTTTTAGTCCTGAGTCTTCGCTAGACTCAGTATTAACTGGCTCTTGTCGGATAAGAGTAAGGACAGTTGACCTGCCTGTGAGCCACTTTGCTTGTGCTTCTGGATTTCAACATAATCCAATACGGGAACCTCACCTGAACTGGGCAGGGCAGAAACAGCCAGGGCTGAAGGCACTCAGGGCGCCGGGTGCTGGCCTTTGCTTAAGCATGTCACTTTTAAAAAACCTTAAGTCCTGCCTTCTTTTAACTTTAAGTTGCTTTTTTCTTTTGCTCTACCCCCCTCTTCTGGCAGACTAGGAAAACTTCAGTAAATAGATAATTTTGGAGTTATGTTTAGATGGTCTATTTAGAGTGTGAATCTTTTGAGTAAAATTTTTGCATCAATCCTCCTCCCACCCCAATTGATATAATTCACCCGGTGAACAACTCTCTAATCTCCAATTATGCAGAAAGATGAATTTTAGGTCCTTATTTTATAACCTTTTAAACTTTCACCTTAGTTACTTTTTGCTTTGGAAATGAAGTATAGCACTGTTTTTTTCTTTTTTTCTTCCACAAGTTTATTCCACAGTAAATCTAAAACTTTTCTTCCAAACACGTTCTTGGCCGGGCGCGGTGGCTCACGCCTGTAATCCTAGCACTCTGGGAGGCCGAGGCGGGTGGATTGCTCAAGGTCAGGAGTTCGAGACCAGCCTGAGCGAGACCCCGTCTCTACTAAAAATAGAAAGACATTATATGGACACCTAAAAATCTATATAGAAAAAATTAGCCGGGCATAGTGGCGCATGCCTGTAGTCCCAGCTACTCGGGAGGCTGAGGCAGTAGGATCGCTTAAGCCCAGGAGTTTGAGGTTGCTGTGAGCTAAGCTGACGCCACGGCACTCACTCTAGCCTGGGCAACAGAGTGAGACTCTGTCTCAACAAAAAAAAAAAAAAAAAGGACAAACACGTTCTTAATCAATGCAGTCTTTTAATGTTTAATAAGCCTTATATGAAAATATACTTAAAATAAATTACAAATTTTTCAGAGTTTTTTCAAATAGTTATAATAGCACTAAATTGTCAAACTGTATGTACTGAAGCTAGAGGTGTTTATGCAGTACAGCTACTTATGTTCCTGCTAAAAGTGATTACAAACTGTGCCACAGTCAACTTGAACATTTGATATCACAAAAACACCCCTGTTAAGTTAAATGGAACTTTTCCATCTGGAGAGTTTTAGATTGAATGATAGTTGCTGAGAGTCAGGCCTTTCTTACAAAGTAACTGAAACTGCCTTTTTCCTTACACCACTGAGATTCTTTTTAAGGATATTGTTTTTGGGGATACAAAAATCCTTAACATAATTTTGCTTTTAATAACTGATATTTTCTTTGCCTAATACCAGCAGGATTAAGTTTATTATTGCTTATTTCTGTAGGTGACTTAGATTCTACCACATCTGCTATCACACCGCCACCCGCTCCGCCACCACCCCCACCTCCTCCGCCTCCCCCTCCACCAGGGCTGCACCAAAGTGTATCGGCTGTTGATCTGATTAAGGAGCGAAGACAGAAAAGAGCCAATGCTGGAGAGACTTTGGTGAAGAGCAATCCAAAGAAACCTGACATGCCAAATATGCTAGAGATCCTTAAAGATATGAACAGTGTAAAACTTCGGTCAGTAAAGAGGTGAGGATATGTTTACTTCCTTTCTTACTTCCCCATTTGTATGTCTTGTGAAGCAAAAGTACCAGGCTTCTTGGGCAATTTTGTTTTATATCATGACTAATTTGATTAGTTTGTAGTTTTAAAAAAATGGGCCCTGGTAGCTCCTATACAGCTAAGAGTCTAGTAAAATAATAATTTCTAGGTGATGTTTTTGGTTTTCCTAATTCATTTATTCATGTACATACATGTATATATATTCATGTACATACATGTATATATGTATGTATTTAGAGATGGAGTCTTGCTCTGTCACCCAGGCTGGAGGGCAGTGGTGCAAGCATAGCTCACTGCAGCCTTGAACTCCTGGGCTCGAGCAGTCCGCCCATCTCAGCCTCCTGAGTAGCTGGGACTACAGATGTGCCACCACCCAGCTAATTTTGGGGGGGGGGAGGTTTGGGTTTTTTTGGGTCTCACTATGTTGCCCAGGCTGGTCTTGAACTCCTGGCTTCAAGCGATCTTCCCACCTCAGCCTCCCAAAGTGCTGGGATTGCAGGAGTGAGCCATCTCTTCTTGCCCCATTTCATTTAAATATCAGTCCTTTCATTTGGTCTTTATTGTGATTGCTCAGTCATTAATTCAGTAAAGTTACGCTGTGTGCTCAGTAGGGTAGTCACTAGGCATGCGTGGAGGATAGAACCCTAATTGCCTGCAAGGAGCGCATAGTCAGTGTTCTGGAAGTAGATTAAGTGGCTCTTTATTGGACTCTTATGTGCTTTTTTATTGAGCCTTAAATCTCTCACTGCTGGCAGTATTTATCAGTGTCTTTATGGAGCAGTTGTGATGCTGGTAGAGGAGTGCTGTTGGGCGAAAGGCAGCATATTGACCGTCCACGTGTTTTCTGTTCACTTGTCTAAGGTCAGAGCAAGATGTAAAGCCCAAGCCAGTGGATGCTACTGACCCTGCTGCCCTCATAGCAGAGGCTCTGAAAAAGAAATTTGCTTATCGGTATCGAAATGATAACCAAGATGAAACTGACAAAGGAGTTTCAAAGTCTGAATCAGAGGCCACCTCAGAGACACTGTTGGTGAGTATTGGCCCAGATTTCTTTCCTGTTACATGGTTATTCACCCCATTGCTGAGCACCTATGTTTTGCAAGTCATTCAGCTGTGTCCTCTGTAAGACTTAAAGGATGAGATAGAGGATTTAGTCCCTACCTACAAGTAGATTGCAGCTAGCTGGAAAAAAGATGACGTTGTTTAGCATGTATACTTTTATTTGTCTAACTATAAAAGTAATAGTTGTTCATTTGGAAGTTTGAAACTTGTAGGACAGCATAAAGAAGAAAACACAAGTTAACCCCCGTGCACTGTCTAGGGAATGGACACTCCTGAAGCTCAGACTAGGGGGGATGGGGGGGCATGGACAATATATATAACCTGAACTTTTGTACCCACATAATGAGCTGAAATAAAAAAAAAAGAAAAAAAAAAGTTAACCCCTGAACTCACTGCTTAGCAATCTCCAGTGTTAAATTTCCCATGCAGGCTTATATTTTTATTTAAGCATAATGAAGTTAAAATTCAGTATAATAAAATTTTTAACTTAGGGCAATGTATATTTTGTGATATAGAAATTCTAAGTAAAACAAGATCATTTTCTCTCAGGGCACCCTGTGAGAGTGTTCTGAAGAGGGTGATATTTGATGTGGGCCTTGGAGGACGTGTATCATGTCATAGGTGGAGACTGAGTAGATTTCATAGAAGCCCTCAAATACTAATTTATGCATTTCCTTTATTGACATTATTGTCATGGGGGATATGTGCTTGTATTTCCAGAGAGGCAGATAACCTTAGAAATTCTAGCACCTTTGAAACTCTTTAGACATTGGAAACTTTGTATTTCTTCCTTTAATTAGCGAAGTAAAATTGTACAAAACTAGGGTATTGCCAGGATGATTGTGGTTTTCTTTTCTAGGAAGCAGTTTGGCTTTTTACCTTTTTACCTCTTTACCTTTCATTCTGTTGATATGTCCTGTGTTTATAACAACCTGTCACGTCATAAATGTTTTATTATTACCAGTAGCTGCTTGGTTTTTCCTGCAGAACATACTCAGCCCTCTGATCCATGATTGGGAGGGGGATATATCATTCCTGTTACATGAACCAGTATCTTTATTTATACTTTTGTTTTTTTTCTAGTTTGGGCCACACATGCTGAAGTCTACAGGAAAAATGAAGACTTTAATTGAAAATGTATCAAACTCCTAATAGACAATGAGCTGAGAAAGACTATCCTGGTTCTGCTGTTGGTTTGTAGAAGGCTGTTTGGCTAGTAGAAATCAACACTATTTAGTAAACACTTGACTTTAGTATTCAGTGGTCTCCTTTTTTAAGCCTCATTATAGGATTAAGCAATAATGAAAGCACTATAAGTGTGGTTTTGCTTGTATGAGATGGTCAGTTCCACAACATGGGTATTCTGACGTGTTTTTAATGTGTAGCCAGGGTGTTCAGGTTTCCAGTCTTAAACAATTGTATCTATTTCAGAACATAGAAAGGATAGTTATGGATGGTACTACATATTTTTAATTCTGAACACTAATTTATCTGTACAAATGTTTTATATGCATATATTTGGATATAAAACAGTTCATGTAAAAATTAGTAGAGAATGACGGCGATGAGGGTACCGTTATCTTCGTTCGTTTTCAATGATCATTTAGTATTCAATGATGGAACAGCTGGTACAACATAAGTTGTTGGAGTGAAATATTTGAGATTGGAATCTTCATGCCTTGAACAGAACTTACATCTTAGATTCTGTCCCACATTTTCTTGGAGCTGGGGTTTGACTAGGAGCCAGATAATTAATGTTCACTGCTGAAATTCTGTAATGCTTTCCATTAAAGGCAAGTTGAGGACCAGGAAAGCTGCTTTCGCCTCATTGCCATCCATTGCTGAGGAAGAAAGTATAGTTTTCAAGTAGTGACGAACTAATTATTGAATTAAATCCCTTTTTAAGTAAAACCCAGAATGTACCATCTTCTTTCCTTTCAGTTTAATAAATGGCATCATAAAGATAACTTGTTGCTGAGTTCATACTTTTGAAAATGTCAGCATAATAGAGTTTTAAAATTTTTAATATTGGTCAAAATATTAACTTTATAATGAAACATTGAATAGGCGAATGAATTTCCTATGAGTTGCTTATCATTGGTGAAAATGCTGTTCTGTTGAATTATATTACGCAGTATAAACCACAGGTGGTGTTAGAAAGTGGAGAATTGCCTTTCTCACCTAGGTCTTCTGAGAACTTGCTGTAAGTGATCATTTCTTAAATGCATGACAAATCTTCATGACTTTCTACTTCTGATAAACTCAGTATAGTTAATGTTAGAATATCTTACCATGAGTAAATATTGGATTTTTTATGTAAATCTAATAAAAGAAAAAAAAGTTATACTTCCTGGAAGGATTAAGAGATGGGAAGAGTAGATATTCACTTTTAAGTTATTGAAAATATGTGCATTGTTCTCCTATTATTATATTAACCAAAAATTATTGGAGATAATTAGATGGTTTGATTATTCAGCTTAAATTTGAACTGTGGCTTATTTTATACATCTTGATGTTCATTGTTTCTAATTGTTTTATATGGTTCAAAATTCTGTCTTTAAAGAAATTCAGAAAATTTTCCTGACACATATTTTGACCTCCTAAGAAATTTATGTTTGTATCAGTATTGAATTTTGGCCAGTTCTCCAATATTTTAAAAGTTACTATTTTAAAATAAAGCAAACTGTTTTATTTTCCCTGGACCATAGTGCCTATAAATACATATATTTTTCTTTACAATAGGTTAAGATTCTTTTATATTGCACATGGAGCTTTTCAGAGTCATTTCCTTCTGCATTTTTTTTCAGGAGGAAATATATTCCTTAAAATAAGTTATGTCATCTCTCATTCACTTTTTCTCTTAAAGGGATCTCAGCATTAAAACAGGAGGGCAGGCATAAGGTATCCAAGTTGTCTCAGGGTTCTCAAATCCGTAATCCATTTCTGAGATTGGAGAAATCTGTTTTCCCATCTTCTCTCACACCCACCTCAGTTTCTGGTTCTCTCACCTATCACAATACTTAAAGTAGTAGATCTTAAAAAATTAAACTCTACATTTCATAGCTGAGGCTCAAAAAGGTTAATAATTTGGTATGTTTTGTCTACTATGAATTCTGACTAACCCAGAGACCCTCATTTTATGTTTTTTATATATATATATGTAGAGAGAGAGAGAGAATATGAGAGAGAGCACTGGGCTTGGAGCTTTATGTGGTCTTGTTAAATAAGTTAGCATTTTTACTGTTGCATTATTTTATAAATAGTCTCTGTAGTTTCCAATAGAATGATTTCTCCTAGAACATGTGGTCCCTGGCACCTGTAAAAGGTGTCATCCTATGCACTTGCTTGTGCAGGCTTGGGATGGGAGGGTAGGACGTGCAGTCTGTAGTTCTGGTCGTTTCCCCAGTCATAGGCCCTTCTTATCTTACTGCTGTATTAAGAATTCCTATGAATCTGTGTCTCGTAATGAAGCAGTCACGAGGTAATAACTAGCAGAAACAAATACTTTGGAAAAACCATCATCCTGGTCAGTTCTCCAAAAATAGAAGATCTCTCTGTGGGATAATATCTGGCAGATAGACGTTTAAATTTTCAGTTCATCCAACAAAGTCAGCTCTGGGATTGCCAGGCAGAATGAAACACTTGGTTTTAAGACATTGTTTAAGACATCATCATTGCTATGCCCATTGTAATCCCAGTATTTCTCATGAGCTTCCATCTATTCCTAGAATCTTGTTCCTATATCTTCTTTCTTCTTCTCATCTTAGAGATTTATCATTCTCTGAGCTACTCTGTTGAACCTGTTTCAATTAGGATTCTTCTTAGACTTCCTTTGTAAACCTTGTAAGTAGGCTAGCTCTTCATTGGTCTTAGTGCTCTTTCTTGAGGACAGACAGGACAATAAAAAATAGCATAACCAAGTATAAGGACCCAGAACTCGTGCACATTTCCCTCAGAGACTATTATCCTTAGTCCACTTCCGATGTGCCAGAAGCCTTAATGTTCCTACACCTGGGGCTTCTCCAATTCTTCTTCTCTGGTAATTCTCCAGCCCCTTGTTAAGCTCACAGAGGGCTTCCATAAGGGTGAAATTTGGTTTCAGGCAGGTAAATGTTAAGATAACACAAATAGTACCTCCCATTCCACACCAAACAACTACCATAGGGAAGTCCTTCATAATTTCTTTTTTTCTAGCTGGAAAAGCCTTAATTTGGGGAAAAGGACAGACTCTTCCTAACAGGGTTTTTACCAAAGGTACAAAAAGCCCTCTGTTAATGTTGCCTGCTGGCCATCCTCTTCATTGACCAGATTAGCTTTTTAACAAAGGGTGAAAGAAGGCGTATTCTCTAGAGAACTATGTTGTGGGAACTACATGTTTTAAGGGTGAAAAAGGATGAGGACTAGAGTATGGTTGGAAAGTCATTCTGAAATACTGGTGTTAGCAACAAGGGTAGAGAAGTGAAAAGTACGTAGGGCAGTGGTCTCAGGGGTTGGGCTATCCAGACCCTCCTTTAACCCCTGCCTTGCCTTCTGCAAGGGAGCACCTGGCAATGCACAGACTGCTTTGTGACCAAAGACACAGCCTTGATGAGCTGTTCAAATCAGATTCTCCCCCAGGAATTTGAATAGGAAACCTCCACAGAGTGAGGCAGTTAGCGGGAGCTCAAATAAAGATGTCACCAGGTACAATTATATCCGTGAGGAGTTTGTATGAAGCACAGATTATGCGAAAATGAATTAGGGAGAATACTCACAGCAACCCTTGATTCAGCATTTAATATGTACCAGTATACAGTTTTACTTTAAGAGGTAGACATTTCACAGGTTAGGAAGCCACTCAGAAGATCAGGTCACTTGCCCAAGGACCCACATCCAGGTCTGTCAAGCTATAAAGACAATGCCCACCACAACCAGACCACACTGGCTCCCTGATCTCAGGCTCCCAGCCTCCAGAACTGTGAGTAAATATCTGTTGTTTATAAGTCCCCAGTTTATAGTACTTTGTTATAGCAGCTTGAGCGAACTATGACAGGTATAATCCTTTGTATTATTTCCTTCAAAAAGCTTATCTTTAGATAAACTTTTATAACTTAATTTCAGCTAAGATAAATGAACTTGGGAAATCATTAGTCTCCTGATTACAGGACATGGCTCAACCAAAGAAATACTTCAAATCTATGTTCAGAAAAATCTCATAAATCGTAGCTTAAAAATAAGTGTTGTAATATAAGACAGAATTTCTTAAAGACTATGATGGGACCAGTGGAAAGATTCAGTAAGTCAAGTCTCGGTGCCTCAGTTTTAAATTATAGCCAGTAAGAAATCTAATATTAAAAATAGGGAAGTTTCTCTCTTTCCCCCACCATCCTACCAGACTTTAAGATAGGTTTCAGGACAACTTAGAAAGTATAGGTATAAAACTAAAAAAATATAATTGATACAATTTAGTATTTTAGTAAAAGTATCATACTGAACATTTAAAACTCTATTTTAGAATCAAATTTGAAGGCTAAATGACTTTTACCATTCACAGATATTAATAAAAAAAAACTAGAAATGGTCTTATTTTCATCATTAACTAAACCATTCATTCTCCTAAACAGCCACCCAACATGTTACTCATTTTGTACAATATGGAAACCTGCCATGTTATATGACAAACACATTGCACACATTATTCTGTTACCCAAACATTTGCCATTTTAATACCCTTTTTATTACATCCAGTGCCATGCTCTGCACACAACAGGAACTCAGATATTGCATACCACATACTTCAGCATAGACAGGTTTCAATATAATTTCTTAGTGATGTATTGATAGCTATAAAGGGAACATAATCAATTCCAAATTTTTTCAACAAATATTTATTGATGACCCAATTGACATAAACCCTATGCTGAGCACAGGAACCAGGAAGATGGAGATCTGCTATGTGCTGGCCATCGGCTTACCCCCAAGTAGTGGTGGGCCCACCTGTAGTCCATGGACCCCTGGGGGCCTTCCAGATGACACAGTCATCCGCAGGTCTTTAGCAAGGAACACTGCAGACTTAATCTTGCACATATCTGTATTAGTATATGCTTCAAATGTATGCTGATGCTATGGTGATTAATATGCACATTTCTTTAAAAGCAACAGTGAATTCATATTAGCTATTGGTCACTGTGTATTTCCTCAATCAGGAAATACCGATTGGGAGGGGATTCAAACATTATTCATTAAAATATACATGCTCGAAAACATTGGAAACCTCTGATGTAAAAGTTTTAAGAAACTAGAAAGCTCAATAAAAACCAAGAAAGCATTTTGGAAAAAGAGACCGTTTTTGGAATCTTCATGAAATTACTAGCACCTCTAACCTGTACCTCAGGTACAAGTAGATATCCCAGGTTTGCAAAGGACACAAAATGCAATTTTTACTTATTTTATACAAAGAGGATCATTACAAACCATAAGGTTTATAGTGAGTAAAATGTTGACCAGAACCAATTTTTTCTTTTTTTTAAGTTAGGGCTTGTCAAAATTTTCTCTCCAAGGACCTTTACCCCTAGAGCAGAGACCCAAAGGGCTGCTACATGCTCAACAATTCTTTGAAGTCTCCTGTTTTATCTTGAAAATTCATGTCAGTTTTTCATTCTTTCTATTCCGTTATATTTACTTTTTAAAAAATGTCTTCTAAATATTTAACTTTCCTCAAATTTTTCTAGAGAAATAAATGTTCAAGGAATATAGGTCATATAAAGAAGTAGGGCTATAGAAGGAGAGTCCCACATACACATAACAAAACACAGATTTTCAGTGGTTTTATTATTAATATATGTGAAGGCAGGAAACGAGAGCAACACCCAGGTGTTCCCCTGAGAATGTAGAAATAAGATAATCCTTTGAGCATTAAACGATAAGACAAACAATGGGTCAGAGCAGAAGTAAGCAATCATACACAGGGAGAATGGAGCCTCGGTGGGCTCAGCTGAAACAAGGGCGAAGGTAATGGCGGATCTAATGGATGTGCCAATCAGAAGCTGATGTGCAGAAGCAACTGCTGGCAGAGAATCTCTAGCACCTTCCAGGGGAGTAGGGTACCCTGGTCCACAAACATGAATATCAGCAGGTATATCCCGATAGGGAGATGGATGCACGGGGCAACTTGGCTTCCCTTGCTCAGAATCCGTGCTCGCCAAGTAAACAGCTGATCATAATTTGGCTTCCCAGGAAGATTTGCCTAAAGGGAGAGAATAATTGATAGTTACATTTCTTATTGTAAATGAAAATATTGACACTGTTTTTTTAAAAAAAACATCTGTTACTGTGAGCTTGGTTAATGTGAGTTTGCCATGAGATGGTTCCACTCTCTATACGCTGACAAACTGGGTCTGTGAGCTTTTAAGGATCCTTATCAGACTCTCTGGGTGCATCAAATTTGCCAAGGTGGTGCCACCACATAGAAGGGGCCAGTTGACCTTTCCCAGGTGCCACTCTACTGCCCTTAGACCTTTATATCCACACTGTCCAATATGGCAGCCACTAGCCACATGAATAGTGGGCACCTGAAATATGGCCAGTCTGAATTGACATGTGCTGTAAGTATAAAATACACACTGGATTGCAAAGACTCAGTACCAAAAAAAAAAAAAAAAAAAAAAGGATGTAAAACATCTCATTGATAATTGTTTTTGATAATGACTACATACTGAAATGATAAAATATTTGGAGATATTACAATAAATAAAATGTTATTAAAATTAATTCCATCTTTTCCCTTTTTGTGTGGCTATTAGAAAACTGAAAATTAGTTATGTGGCTTGCATTATATTTCTATTGGACATCATCACTCTTCTATACAAATAATCACAGTAATGTCTGATTTAAAATTTTACACTATATCCCTTCTACTGAATTGGATCTGGGAAGATACAGGAGAGGTACAGTGGTACCTTTCTTGACACTGACATCAATCAAGTAGAAGTGGCCATTTCTTATTATTTTAAAAAGGCCAATGACAGAAATAAACACAGCTAGGATTTTAGTACTTGCAAGAGTTGCTGATGTCAGTTCCCAGCTGTGGGAACAAAAGGCTATGGAGGCAGAAGGCCTGGCTCCAAGCTGGCCTGTACCCTGGATTAGTCAAGACTGAGCAAACCTGCACCAGGGCTCAGCTTGGGCTCTGTGTGCTCACTCCTCAGGTGCAGACAATAGATGAGCTCTGGCTGAACAAACATCTGATGCGTGAATGCAGGAGCCAAGAAGCTAACTTTGATTTCCTTGTAATTTAGCATTGTGATTTACAAAGGATTGAGTTATACGGTAAATATCAAAGATAAAAATGTGAAAAGATAGGTTTTTATTCATCAAAAGTTAACAGCAACAGGCACATATTAAAATGAGTATGGCAAAGCCTTTTACAAATGGCTTTACACTCAAGCTTTCTCCCAAGAAAATGGCTGTTGCAACAAACTGTAAACATAATTAATAAACAGTCTTTTACAGTAACAAGGGAAAATACAAATGAACTAAAAGAAAGCACCGGTTTCTCTTAAAACTAGATTACAGTTGTGCTTACTATACATAAAACAATTTAAAACAAATTACAAAAGTGGAATGTTTTAAGTTTAAAATTAGTCCTTGTATTTTGTCCTAGAAAACATCTGTTCACATCAAAAGGCCCATCAAAGGGTAACGTTTCATCAAAGGGAGGGACAAGAAAACAATGCACTTTTTTCAAATCAAAACAAGAAGTTTGGTCACTTAGCTTGTGCATAGTTTAAGGCAACTGGAGCAATCTGTTACAGCTTACCTACCTTTCCCTCCCCCAAGTGTGGCTGCTCATTATGTCACATTCTAAAATAATAAATAAAAGCTTACATTTCAAATCATTTCCCACATGGATAAACATAACACATGCACAGTCATACATGCACAAACATGCACTCAAACACACATCCATACATTCACACGCAACATACCTCTCACTCACTGCAGTGAAAGGGACTTTAGTACCCTTGATCTGAAGGACACACTTTCCCATCCCACTTTATTTCAGATTGGCAAATACCCTGAGCTGATTATGGTGTTTTAAACATTCCACCTTTTTTCTTGCATGTGCAGGTCAAGTGTACAGTAGTGAAAACAACATGCAATGTCTTCACTGCAGAATCATAATACAGCTAGGACATTGGTGTCTTCCCCTCCCGCCCCAAATTAAAAACTAACAGTTAAAAAAAAGAATTGCATTGCCAAACAGCACTGGAGTGAAAGCTTGGCGGTACTCTATCATAAATGCTGTTTCCAGTGCACAAAATAAAACTATAGCAAGTGGGAGGCTTTGGTGGCATCCAAAGAAGAAAAAAGGCAAACCAGGGGGAAAGAGCTGCAGTCTAAGGTTTGATCTTTAAATTTTTTTAGTGGTTCCTTCACAATCATGCTCCAAGGCAATTTAGAACCAGTATTTTCAGAGTTGGTTTGTAAACATTGAGTCTTGCCAGAGGCAGCAGAGGCTGGGCACTTCACATTTCCGTTTTCTCAAAGAGAACTTAGTGGAAGGTACAAGATACAGACTGTTGCATGAGACTGGTTAAATTCCAAGAGATTGCTGCTGAAAGATTCAGTTCAAGTTTCACGGTTTGAAGAATAGATGCTTTGAAAACCACGTGGCACACCTCAAAACTTCCTTTGTTCCTCCTCTCAGGTTCTCTCCTGCCGGGCTTTGCACATTCAAGGTTTCACACAAAAGCCAAATGCATATTGCTATATGTTCAGGTCTTATAATTAAAAAGTGGGTTCAAATGATCCAACAGAGGAAATCTTGGAAATAAATAATGCTGGCTGGCATCATTCACTTGGAAACCTTGGCAGTCAAGAGTAAGTTCTCTCACCTCAAAACCCCATTTCACATTTCTAAAAACCTCCAGGAGGCAGTTTGTCCCACCAGTTCTGGGGGTTATGATAACCTATTTTCCTGAGGTAATAACTGTGAGTTCAGTTCAAATGCAGCATCAGCGTCCTCACTGCTGGACTGTTCTCTCTGCAGTCCCTTCCAGCTGGCCTTATTCAGCCCCACATGCCCGAGCATTGTCTGGGACAGCCTCGTATTTGAAAACCTGGCCCATTCCGTAAATAAAGGCTCCACTAGGTACGTCATAAAACCTTGAGAAAATCAGAGAAGAAAGTTATTAACATATGTGCTGAAATTTTATCTTTAAAACATCTAATACAGTGTTAACCTTCTTTAGTCCTAATATTCCCTAAATCTTATTTTTCAAAAGATTCATGTGTGTGTGCGTGTCATTTACATATCTTCTCTGAAGAATCAATTGCTCAAGTAACTCAATGGAACTTTAAGTAAAGGCGAACCGACAAATACATCAAATCTCTTTCCTGGTTATTCCCCTTAGCGGCACAACTACATTCTTCCACCTAAGCGAACTCAGTGGCCATATCAACTCGGAGGATACCAGGGCGTAACAATTTGAGGGATGGTTCCAGTGCAACAACTGGAGACTAAGACGCCGTCCCCTCCCGGACTGGGTGCTGTGGTCTCAGCTGAAGTGGAGCTGCAGATGATTTATTGCTTTATCCCTTCAGGGATGGAAATCTTCACACCTGGTCATGATTACAATTGGTCATTTTATTTAACTCAGAATATATAAAGCTAAAACTCATGATAAGAATTAGTCTAAAAATAACCTCACGTTAGTTAAAAAATTATTAACATGAACACCAAATGTGTACTGGGGACCTATTTTTTTAAACACTTAAAGGGTCAAAAGAAGCCCCACAGAACATAGCTTATCAATCAAATCATAATGTATATTGAGAATAAATAACATCTTCCCAAGATTTTGATCTAATCAGGCTGGGGAAATACACATTCAAATTCTATCATTGCTTATGTAAGTTTTTAAATTTTCTTCATATGCAACACTTGTTCTTTGAAGCAAGAGTCTGTGTGAACCACACAAAACATAGGTTACATTTAGGCAACATAAAAATCTCACTGAAATTAAAGCAGTTAGCACCCACTACTTTTAATTAGGAAAGTCATATATGTCCAATGGTTGAATTTTTTTTTTTTAAGAGACAGGATCTTGCTCTGTTACCCAGGCTGGAATACAGTGGCCTGATCATGGCTCACTGTAACCTTAGACTCCTGGGCTCAAGCAATGCTCCTCCCTCAGCCTCCTGAATAGCTGGGAGTACAGGTATGCACCACAATGTCCTGCCTAATATTTAAGTTTTTTGTAGAGATGGGGGGTCTTGCTATATTGTCCAGGCTGGTCTCGAACTCCTGGCCTCAAGCGATCCCCTTGCCTCGACCTCCCAAAGCACTGGAATTGCAGGTGTGAGCCACTGTGCCCAGCTTGATGGTCGAATTTTTTAACGTGTACATAAATATAGTATCTGAAATAGGAATTATGATATCTGCAATAAGGCTTGCTTTTTTTCATTGGTCCATTCTCTCCACACGTATTAACTGAGAGCCTACTATGTGCCAGGCACTGTTCTAGGGGTCTGGGGCAAAAGCAATGAATAAGACAGACTAGACCCCTGCCCTCAAGGAGCTTATATTCTGGTGAAGAAAAGGAGATAACAAACAGACTATAGTCCAAGAACACAGCAGCTTTTGGCGGCCACCCTCACACCACAGTGTCATGTTGAGCCAGCCACCCAATGCGGTGTCTTTCCTGCGTGCCACGGTTAAGTCATGAGCAGATGGAGTTTTGTACCCAAATGCAGAGCCTTATTATCATAGGTTTTACATGATTCATCTTATTTCATCCCTCCCATTCTTCCAACTGGTTGACATCTTCAGGGATCCTGCCTGTAACATCCAACAAATTAGCTATCACTTCCGGCTCTATGTTAACCTAAAATTTCTTTTGGATCTTAAATTAAGTAGCTGATAAACATGAATAGGCTAGAGCCATGGACACAGCCTCTCTTTCGGAGGACAGGACTTTATTAATTAGTACTTCGAGCCCAGCTTTTCAACCATTTGTGACTCCACATAAGTGTACCAGCCCCCCAAGCCTCCACTTTATCCTCGCAGATTTCACAGGATGCCTCATCAAATGCCTTACTCTTATCTGCTACATGATATTTTCTTATTCAACAGGATTAGTATTCCTATCAAAGAAGGGAATTGTATTAATTAAACATGAATTGGACTTACTGACCCCAGGCTGAGTAGTAGTATCACTACTTGGTGTAGTAGTTAAGAGGCTGGGATTTGATGTCAGAAAGACCTGAATCTGAAGCCCATCCCCACCTGTTAACAGTGTGAACTGGACAAAGGATCTGAAAAAGGGGGACACGCACAGTGTTGCCTCCTGGGTTGTTGTGAGGAGTCAGTAGATGTCAACTATCCTGATCATTTATCTTATCCCTGTCCCTCTGACAACCCACTCTAGTTCTGTTCAGCACTGACAAGATTGGTAGTTTGAGATGAATGGTTTAAGGGATCTAGCTTCTGTTCCCTTATAAAAACTGCATTTTTTAAAACCTCATTTGCAAGTTCTCTCATTAAAAAAGACAGTAGTAGTTTACTCAGGCAAAAAGACATTTATTTAAAATAGCTAGGGTGAGTTGACTACCCATTCACCTATCTCCAATTTGATTCTTTTGCCTATTTTTTCATCTTTTGCATTTGAAGATTATCCTACCTGAGAATCAAGACAAAGCAGATCTGTTTAATTGTCTTACTGTCCTCCCAAAAGAAAAACATCCTGCTAAGCTCAGCATCTCTGGCCAGTGTGAGCTCCCAGAGATTCGGCCTCCCTGCATACTCCGAGGCCTCGGCTTCCCTCTTCTGCATGCTTGTCTTCATCTCGTCTGCCTGTCCCTCCTCAGTCACACCAGTCACCACCCACTTTCTTCCACGTGAGGACCCTTTGCCATCACAATGTAAGAATTATGTTTCTGAATTTTTCACCCCACGGCACGGTCCTCCTTTCAGAGTATTATGTCATCTGCTGAATTTCTAGAAACTGTCTTTCTGAAGTTTGGGTCCACATTTCACTATGTTCAACCTAATCCTCAAAGGCCCTACTCAACACCAGCTACCAACATTACACCCCTCCCTCAATTCCTTGTTGAGTTACCTCTCCCCATCTTTATACCCAAACCCCAACACACACAATCTTACCTCAAACATCCCCTTCTGCAACAAGCTGTACAAACTTCAATCACAGAACACTTCATTATGCTTTCTATTGTAGTCATTAGTTCACTCAGCAAGTAGTTCTCATGTGCCTCAGGAATACCAACCAAAGGCAAGGCAAGGCCATGAGAGAGATGTATCAAGTGCTCTGGCATCTGGAAAAGGAGTGACTAACTCTGCTTGAAGTGATTGGAATGCAGCTCTGCAGAAAGGGATGTTTGAGCTGGGTCTCAAGAAAAGAGACTCTATTAGGCAGACAGGAAGGACGGGCAAGGCACAGAGAGTGAAGGAGCAGCACAGATCTGGGGAACACAAGCGTCCCAAGTTGCCGTCCATAGGTAAATCAAGGGGAAGGTGGGGGAAGATGGTTGCAGAGAATTTGAGGCCTAATTAGAAGAGGCCTGCATAGGATGCTGAAGGGTTAGATCTAAGCAACAGGCAATGATAAAAAAGTCAGAAAAGGAAGCAGTAGTGGAAACTGGTCTACACGTTACCATCACGCTCAGTGAGTCACTTTTCCATTTTAAAATGCCAGTCCCAGAATTAGGCAGAAGAACTTTCCACGTGGGCAAGTAATGTATTCTTTCAGTTTTAGAACAGAAACAAAGTTATTGCTGCCTACTCTGCAAAATTATACTTTTTACGACCTAAGATCAAATGAGAGTAAATTATAAGAGCCATGTAAGAGAAAACAAGGGTAAAATTTCTTAAATTATTTTCAAAAATAGAAATGAGTATAATTTTAATATTTTCTATTTCAAATATATTTCTCTTCTTGACAAAATTAAAATCAGTGGCATTTTCCTAACCAGCTATATTTAAACATATATAGTTACCAATCTGGATGTTGGCAATAGATTCAGTCTGACGATCACAAAGTGGACTCACGCCCAAATGATACTTTTTTTCTATATCTCCTATAAATTAAAAAAAGAGATAGAACCATTAGTATGAGACACACTTATGGTTAAATATATAATTAAAGCCTTCATTGTATCTGTAAATTCCTTAAGAAAAACATACTTAATCCTCACAAGAGAATAGCTTCTTAATTTTTTTTAAAATTGAAGTTATTTACACATGGAAAAGGTTGCCAAGCTGATATCTTTATTTAAATGGAGGAGGTAAAAAACTTTTACTAGGTGTTACCCAAGAATGTAAGTCTGTCCGCATTTTAATTTACAATGTAGATTTTAAAAAGGAAGGTGCATGACATGATCCCTAGATCCTGGCTTTAAATCACACACAAAAATAATGTCTTCCGTGTTCATATGGCCCTCCACACATGACAAGGATGGAGCAAGTTCAGAGAAATCTTTCTGTAGAGGTAAAATTTCAAGTCTAATCTGTGCATATTCATGTATATTCATAAATGCATACATACATCTGATCATTCCAAAAGAGGACTATTAATTTTTCAAAACAGATGCTCCACTTGTACATTACTAATTATATGTACATCTACTGTGAATTGTCACTAAAAATTCAAGAATTTACTGCTAGACTCTTATGAATGGTTGAGTTCTTGTTTTATTCTTAGGATGCTAAAAAATGAACTGAATATATTAATTATCATTCAACACTTGTCACTTGCCTTGATGGAAGAATTCCTCTGTTACTTTTTCACTCCACTGCTTACTTAATTCCCAGGTCCGACATGGGTTACAAATATCAGCACATTTCAAAGCCATCTAGCAAACAAAATATTAAAATTGTTTTAAGAAAATAAAGTAAAATCTCTATGTACGAAGTTTAAATATACTCTAATACTGGGAAAAAGAACACAAAAATATTGCAACAGAAAACTGTCTTTCATATTAATTTTATGCTATTGCATCTACCAATTGTTTTTGCAGAAATGCCCAGGAAGAGGCAGTAAAACTGCTAATCTAATTACACATGCTTGCCAACAGTACCAAAGAGCCAAGCACTAGGACTGGATTAACCATAAAATATAAATAAATAAGCTAGAAATAAATAATCCAATTCCCTCTCACCTATTTTTTAGATGTGAGAATTAGAATAAAATGCTATTTGTTGATTGGTACCCTAATCTTGCAGAAATTATTTTCATCAGAAACTTTAAGTATGAAAAATACAGAAAGCAATGGTGTCTTCCCTGGTGGCAGATTTGTTAGTGATCTCCTTCTGTAAAGTATGTGTACCAATTAAAAGAAATTCCTTAGCTTTCCCTTAAGATTTAACCACTCTGAAAAACTGTGCTAGAATATTTCGTTTTTATTTTAACAGTGACATGATTTATCCTAGAAATAGAATCTTTCCAAGCCCCCTTTTACCTGCAAAACCAAATGTCTATGTCTGGTGTCTTCTAGGCATAAATCACCTCTATCCAAATGGGACCTAAACAATGACAGATACTCATTCTGGCGACTGATGTCTGTGGCTAGTATCAAAGCACCTATCTGAGTCTCCATTTGTTGCCTGGAATTAGAGAAATATAAAGATAAAATATAAGACTTTCAATTAAATAGTTACTTCTTGAAATTTTTTCCTTAAACTTAATAGTCAGAAAGCTTTATAGAGTCCTAAGATATTCTAATTGCCATTCAACTTAAAATTTATCACAAAAATGAGTTTTTAAAAATGCATCAAAAACTATTAAAAAATCAAACTAAAACCAAGAGAGTTTGTAGGAAAATACCAATATGTAAACATTCCAAAACAAGTGCCTTTATTTTTCCAGCCAAGGTGGAATTATTTACTTTAAAAAAAAAAAAAAATCAATATAATTCTGGTATGCTGTTTAAAAAAATTATTTGCTAGGATTCTTTACTGGAAAATTCTTGTGCTGAGGGCAACAACTTTGGTTTGTTTTTTTGGCACCTGAGATCTGAAAGGCAGAAGGAAGATTCAAATGGAAAGAAGAAAAGCACACTCAACAACTGATTCCTACAGACATTTTGACTAAGATGCCTGATGAAATCCTGATGAAATTCCACTGAATAACTTTCTAAAGTTTAGATTCAACTATATTTTCATGGTCAAAGTCAAGAATCAATCAATTACTTGTAAATAGGAATATCCAAATTCTCTGGAGGGAAAAAGGTAACATGTTAATACAAATAGCAAATACATTATATCATTTTAAAAACAGCCTTATGTCAAATAACAAAAGAAATACACTTTAAAAAAATTCCTGCCTTTTGTTTGAATGGGCCATAACAAACATTATCTTTGTATGATGATCAGTTATGAACTGTCAGCTTACAATATTAAATATTAAATAAAATAAACCATAAATGAAGAAAACATTACAGGATGCTATTAAGTAGTACTCCTCATTTCTATTTTTATTTTTATTAAATCTGAGAACTCAGCAGGGCTAATCATCAAATGCAAAACACGATATAAAGGGAATAACAAAACAAACATTTCAATCTGTCTTAATAAAAAACCCCATAATTTATATATACAAACACTGTGTGCTTAAGCAATTTGTACTACTATATTTGTACTACAGCAAGAAATGATTTTACTTACCAGAAGTATTGTCATACTCCAAATGGTATCCATGAATAAAGATTTAAAAAAATAAAAAGTAAAGTCCATCTTTTTTCTTATGGTCATTACACAAAACACTTAGTTTTTTATAAAGTTGTTTTAAATTATGAAAGGGAAAGGATAGAACAGTGAGTGTAACTTAAATTTTAATACCCAAACATATTTTTATGCCTCACCATTTTTCCTGACTTGGATGGTTTAGATCCACTGACGTGGTTTTCTGAAGTGTAACCTTGTCTCAGTGCAGCTTTAGTAAAAGCTTTTGTTTGTGGACCATGCTATGCCAGTCATGTGATTTTTTAACCTCACCATCATGTTGGGCTTATTTACATTAATGCTTTTAATTAGACCCTCAAATGGCCTGTTTAACATTAAATTATTTTTTCTAAAATATTAGTATTTCCTGTTGTTCTTTCCATTCATTATTTTATCCTGTATCTCCAGAACTGACTCCAGGACTATGCTATTGAGGATATAAAGCATTTTCTTTATTTTCTTATCAATTTTGAAAACTTCCTGAAAAAGACTTCGAGGAATCTATTTATGATACAGAATGTCTACTTTCTATCCAATTTACACTTACATCTAGACCTTAAGGTTTTATTCAGCTGTGTATAAAGTGGAGATATGGAACATCTATTGATGTAAATAAGTAGTAAACTATGACTGAGCCACTGTGTATTTGAAGTAAATTTTATAGTATTCAAATCCATGGAATGGTCTCTCGTAAAAATAAATGTTCATGAAAATGTTACTCACTATACTGTAGAATAATTTGAATTATTAAAATTTTGATATAAATTTTTAAAATAAGATAATCTATCCATTAAATTTAACAAACACTGAAAACTGTGGGACACTTGAACGTAATTTTTTTTTAGCAATCTAGATCAGCAGGGGCAATAATAACAATTTTTAAAACATTATAAAATTACTTTGCCAACTTAATTCCCAGAGTTGCTAACAGATACCTACCTGCTTTCTAATGGCATATGTGAGAATAAACCAGATTCTCTCAATAAGCCCACGGCAGATCTCCAGTGGTGATTTTCTAGTACTGAGGTATTCTACAAGAAAGTACATTTCTGAGTTATTTAGTGGTAAATCTCTTTCTGGACATAAATAATTACTTATTAGTAATATCAGTCTGGTTAAAATTCTAACATTCACTGAGAATTTGTTTTCCTTATCTTCATTTCTTCAAAACGTGAAACATTTTCTAGAATGCAAAAATAGTAAATGTGGGTGATAAAATTGCACTAACCTTGTATAAAGTTGCCAAGTAATGGTTAGTTTTAATAAGGAAAGGTTGATTAACACCTGGATGATCCAGATCATGAGTGGCAGCTGCAATTAAGCTCAGCAAGATATCCCAAGGAGTTACAGAGTTGGCAAGCTGAAGTGTGACAAAAGAACAATACATCAGACACCTCTGAAATAAGCTCTCTGCCATCGCAACAGTTTTGAACTAGCAGCCAACGGCAGTGTTGGCAGTTCCCTCCCCGGTCACGTCCTTCTTCAGGCGGCTGATCATTCAGGCCACCAAGCGCCGGCCAGGTCCCGGCCTCATCAGGACACGGGCAAGTGTGATATGACACTGCTCCTGCCCACGTGGGGTTCACAGAGCACATCCTCATGCTGTTTCATGTTTAACAAACTTCATTATAATGGCTAAAGTATAAGCCATTCTTTTTGAGAAATAATGGCTTTAAAATAACAAACACAGGTTTGCACATTTTTATTGCTGTAGCCATTACCAAATAGAAGACCTACAATTTTGAGGGTGTTTATGCATCAACACATTGGTTATTGAATTTCAATAATATAATGTAAAACGCAAGGTTATTCCTGTAGTCCTAATGTTTAAGGAAACTACTGAGTAATCATGTGAGCAGAAATCTGTAATAAACTTCTCTCCCAAATAGATGGGTACGTTCAGAACAATGTACACAATGTATTCATGTTAGAAAAAGCAAGCTGGTAAACCAGAAATTATAACTTTACTCAATAACCATTATCAAACTTCTTTGATATAATGATCACAATAAATAAACGTTTATTATTAACTGAAAATTTCAATAATAAAGAATTATCACCTTGAGTATACCACTGGCTTTTCATGAATCGCTTCTCATCTTCTGGCAAACTTCAACGCATCTTTTAAGGGCCAGCTCCACTGACCCGCCCACCCTATTCCAGCCCCTTCCCCAGCAAATAACTGACTGGTGTTCCTATAGCACTTCGTGGCCTGCCACAATAACACTCATCAGAGCATACTTTTACTTACGTTTACATTAGGACAATGCTCCCTAAACTTCATCATCTTGTGCCCTAACAATAAAATATTTTTAGCACACACCACCAGTATTAAGTATATTTACACATGGATTATGATACTGAACTAACATATACTGCATAATATAAAACAAAGATGAAAACTAAAAATTTAAAAAATGAGACAAAAAATAAATTTAGATTCAAATTCTATTATTTTCTTTGTATGCCAAAATGGATCATCCTTTTCTACAGCCTGTGTTAAGTTCATCTCAGTCAGAAAAATATTGTCTGAGGGCTTGAATCTCCTTGAAAACTATAAGCTATTAGAGGGCAGAGAGTGGGCCAGGCGCGGTGGCTCACATCTGTAGTCCTAGCACTCTAGGAAGTCAACCCGGGAGGATCACTTGAGCAATCTCAGGAGTTCGATTAGTTTGATCTTGCTCAGGAGTTCAAGATTAGCCTGAGCAAAATCGAGACCCCCATCTTTACCAAAAAAACAGAAAAATTAGCTGGGCGTGGTAGCGCAGCTACCTGTAGTCCCAGCTACTTGGGAGGCTGAGGCAGGAGGATTGCTTGAGCCCAGGAGTTTGAGGTTCCAGTGAGCTATGGTGACGCCACTGCACTCTAGCATGGGTGACAGAGCAAGATTTTCTCCAAAAAAAAAAAAAAAGAGTATGTATTATTTATTTTTGTATTACATGTATTTGGAACAAGGAGAAGCTCAATGAATAGGGATAAGATGGTAAAGAAAATTATTTCCTTTTTAGGATAGGCAAAAACATTTTTTAAAAAGCACTGCTTACAATCAAGATGAACAGAAGGCACCTGATACAGAGCATATTGGATATAAAGCAACCACCACTCCTTGACATATAAATGAACGGGCATGGGTGTGTGTACTTATGAACGTGTAATTTATTAAGCAATATGCCAAAGGGTTATATTCTTAGTTTCATATACCATCCTGGGAGAATATAATAACCCAAAATTAGAATTATTAAAAAAAATTATGACTACACATGATACCAAACAATCTTAGGCAGGTTAAAGAGTTAACCATTAAAAACATGTGAAGCAACTGAATTCTCAAAACTTCTGCGAAGGTCAAGTAAGTAAATCACACATGTAAAAAAGAAATATTTTACTGTGTAAAATGTAACATTTCTTCTTGTAAAAAAAAACCCTTCATCAGAAAGAAAACTTCATGAGTATTATAACAAAGACAAGGAATTCAATGACAACACATTTTTTTTTCTGGTCAGCTCTTACATTTAAGTTTTTAATCTATCTTGATTAACTAATCTAACTTTTGTATATGGTAAGAGACAGGGATTGGTACATATCTTTTTTAAATGAATTTTTAAAAAGACAAATGTTATTTCCATTCTATGATTATATCTGGTAATATATGACAATAAAGAAGAGTTGTGTGAAGAAGAAATTGCAAATCATTTAATGTATATGAAGGTCAGATTTCACTTGTATCTGGAAAGCCATCATCAGGGCCTTTTTTCAATAAAATAGAAGATTATTAAGTGGTGAGTTTTCCTGTATGCAGTAAAAAACTCAGTTTTCATTGTTTGCCAGCATTGTGATTTCCCACTGTAATGGCTACTGCAGGTGTCAATTTCAAAATAATTTTAGCAGCTATGCTGTGGGAAAACATGGCGGAAAATAACCCACAATTGAAATTAAAATGCAAACAACTGACAAGGGAAAATATTTTGTAGAAAATAACAAAAGCTAAGATAGAAATTTCCCCAAAGAAGAAATACAAGAAGAAAAAAAAAAAAAAAACATCTAAGCTCAAAATCAACCAAAACAAGTAAAGTGAGGCTTTTTGGATTTTGTTGCTAAATTGGCAAATTAAAAATATATCTAATGGCAGAAGGAGGGAGACTGAGATGCTGATGCCTTGCTGAGGGTAAAAAGAAAGTGGTACTATCACTGAAGACAGAAGTTTAGCAAGACAAAATATCCAGGCTCTTGGATATATTATGTCAGTCTTGAGGACTTACTGAAATTAAAGAACCTCCCACATACAAAAGGGAAAAGGCCAGGGAGGGCTTCTATAGTATCCGCTGTAATAGTAAGATCAGGAATAATCTAGAGGTCTAAAAACAGAGAACTAAGCTAGAGTAAACCCACTCAGTTATGAAGACCATATAGCAACAGCCACTCATTAAGATGACTCAATTACAGTCAATACAGTAGTGAAAAGACAGGCAAAAATTCCTGCCCTGTGGGGGCTGACATTCCTGTGGTTTCCACATCGGGTTCCAGTATGTTCCACAAGTAAGATTCCAGACAGAGGTCAAAATTCATATCTTATTTATATTTTTGTCATCAGCAACTAGCCTGTTGCCTGGCATCCACTCGGTGCACGAACAAATGTACAACCTCAAGAAAAGCAACTCAATCGTCACCAGTGTCACAGACATCAAAGAGAGGGTGTGGCGAGGGCGGGACAGAGCCAGGCTCTTACGTCCATTGCCAGGGACAAGCAGAGCAAGAGTTAAAGTTTCAGTGTCAGAGTAGGTCTGATTATCTCTGGAACATGTGTAAGTATAATTTTTATTCAGGCCTAGTTTAAGAATAATTATTAATCAAGCACAGTAATTAATGTAAACTCATAGGTGAACATGAGACTAAACATTAAAATAGGAAACAGAGGGGAAAATTACAATCTCCTTAGCTGACAACTATGAATGTTATCAGTGTCAATAAATCAAGGTGATTTTAGGCTCAACTGGAAAAAAAATGCTTTATAATCCACATAAGTTCAGACTCAAGGACATAAAACAATAAATACTAAAGTTAGAGATAATGCACGTATGGAGAGAAGGGGCTGTTCCCTAAATTTCCAGTGATGTCTTGGGCTTGAAATATTTTTTTTTCACTTAGAGAAGAGCCTAAGAATTAGCTCTTCCATATAAATCATAAGGTATAAAAATTGAAAACAGATTTCTCACTAAATACATGTATATTTGAGCCTTCCTATTTACTGCTCCCTGTGCACCTGGACTTCTCCGTGGCCGACCCCTCCATTACGCACTGGCCCTGACTGTTTTCTGACCACCGTAAATTGTAAACTCTTACCACGCACTTGGTCATTCTCCAGCACGTCACTCTACTTTGGTTTCTGCACAGCAGTAATTACTGTGATACACGTCAAGATCCTGTCTGTCTGTCTGTCTAATGATTGCCTCTCCCACTGGGACGTGAGCTTCATGAGGCAGGGCCATTCCTTCCTTGCCCACCACTCTATTCCTCACCCATGGCAGTGCCTGGCGCATGGCAGATGCGCAATGAATATGCGCTGAACGAATGAATGAAAACACTCAAAAATGTGATGTTACGTGAAAGAGATACAATCTTAACACTTCCAGTTTTTTAGAACTCACTTTTAAAACTTTGAGTGACTTTATTTTTAAATGTTCATCATGATAAGGGAGAAGGGAATTGCTTGCATTTTAGGGCTTAGTGATTTTATCTATATCCTTAATGGATGCTTTGGATAACGAATTCACTGAGTATGATGAAAAGTGTTTAAAATAAATATTATCAGAGCTCTATAGGCAAAAAGCCTAAAAATCATGTTTCTGTTCGTATCTAGCCACATATCTCCATGCCCTGCTCACCCCGATTTCCCGTGGTTGGCTGGGTGTGCCCGGCGGGAGGTGGGAGTGGGAGAGGCCTTTGCTGACCAGGGTAGCCCTCCTCCGTGCCCCTATTCCATTCATCAGACTATATGGTGATTACTCATCACCTCCCACAAGATTCTCAAACAGAGGTTTCTGCCTTGGCTTAGAGTTTTAAAAAAGTTTAATTAAAAAATTGGGGTGGTTGGAGTATACATTTGTCAAAACTGTACACACAAAATGTATGCATTTTATAACTGCATGTAAGTTATACAATAAAGTTGATTTTTTCCCCAAAAAAGTCATGATACATATGCTAAAAAAAATTGGGGCATTTTCACATATTCCACAATCTCTCAAATAAAAGGAAGACTGGCTGTCTTCTCAAGTTAGCAGGAACGGGTTTGGTCAGCCTGCTTCCTGCCTCACATCTAGCCACAACCGAGACCCCAGGAGAGAACTGTTTTGAAGTAGGGCTAGGGGTAGGCAGATGTAATTTTAGAACCTCCAGGAACAGGACAAGCCCATGGGCAAACACGGTTTTCATTAACATCTACAGCTGATGGCTCCCGAATGTGTACATCGATCTGATTTCTTTCTTAAACTTCAGCCTCTTCTATCCAACTCCCTGCTGGACGTCTTTGTTTGGATGCGGCACAACTACATTTGATTCCACATATCCAACATGGCACTCATCGCCTCTCCCGGCCCTACCCCCAAAATTTGCTCGTCTTTCCACACTCAGCGGAAGTCTTCTCACAGAAGACTCTCATCTTCTACTCAACTGTCCAAACCAGTTACCATGGATTTCTCTGTTTCTTTTCCCCAAATGCATTCAAACACCACAGCTTGTTCATTCCATTTCCCAGGAGATCTTACAAACCATTTCTCTCCTTCCCCAAGGCCACCTTGCTCTCTTCCAGGGAGCACTGTCATAGCTCCTGGCAGGTAGTCATGCTTCTGGTCTTACCCGACTGATTCTCACACCTTGGCCAGCATAACTTTCTGAAGTCCCACGCTTCCCTTGCATAGCTCTCCATTCATCAGCTGAGCCACACCAACGCTGCCCCTGCTGCCCTCGTGGGGCTCACGCAGAGCTCAGCGGAAAAGCCAGTGTCTTAACCCAGCACCTGGGGTTTGCAGTGATCGGGCCCTCGCTTGGGCTTCCCCAGCGACTGTTTCCACAACCGCCCCAATTCTCCAGTTGCTGCACTTACAAACACAGCCACGTTTGGAAACTTGATCGAGCTAGATCATCTCATTCATGTGAAGGAAACTTCCGATTTTAAGTCAAGTCACAAACTTAGGGAAAAATAAAGTAAATCAAACAGAATTTTTTACGATTTTCACCTGAAGTAAATGTCAACCTCTTACCTTAGGTTCTTTTAAGTAACAGTGCATGGCCTGAGTAACGTCCGCCGCGTGGACGGCATTGTGGTAAGGATTCTGACTGTGGTAGTCTTCTTGAATCATAACTGCATCAAAGGAAAAGATCCCAATTTTATTGTCAATGGGCAACATGTACACATACAAAATTTGTGATAATTATGAGTTATCCACTCATACTTTTTATGTAGCCATCAGCTAATATTTCCCAGATTCAGGGGGATGACAGTCACCTCACAACTCACATGTATACCCAAAGAATCAATATCGATTGTACTCATAACTTGTCTGAAAATTTTTTCAGTGACAGTGTATTCATATCAAAATTACAAAATAAGTATCTTTTTCTTTTACTCTTAAAATGTGAATCTATCATGGTGTCAAACTCCTCTGACTCTTTTTATTTAATGGTACTCTGACTCTTTAATTTAACTGAGTTTCTCAGTTTTAAAAAAACAGTACAATTGGCTGGGTGCAGAGGTTCACGCCTGTAATCCTAGCACTCTGGGAGGCCGAGGCAGGAGGATCACTTGAGCTCAGGAGTTCAAGATCAGCCTGAGCAAAGGGAAGACCCGTCTCTACTAAAAATAGAAAAATTAGCTGGGCATGGTGGCGCGCACCTAGAGTCCCAGCTACTGGGGAGGCTGAGGCAAGAGCATGATCACTTGATTACAGGAGTTTGAGGTTGTTTTGAGCTATGATGACGCCACTGCACTCTACCCAGGGCGACAGAGTAAGACTCTGTCTTAAAAAAAAAAAAAAAAAAAAGGTGTAATTCATTCAACAAATGCTGTGCTATGTGCTATTCTAGGTACTAGCTAGAAATCCAGTAGTAAACAAAAGCTAACAAAAATCTTTATGAAGCTAAAATAGTACAGATGCTGGAATATATGAAAATGATACTGTGTGTGCATCACTAGGGCAGTAAGTTTTGTATCTGGAATTAGCTTTTTAGCACTAGGAATGGGTTTTCTGTTAACCCTGCCTTCTTGCTCAGTATCTGCCATGCCATCATGGAAGAACAGACTAGGCTTAGGGTGGAGCTGCGCCCCCTGCCGGTGAGTGGGAAAGAGCATTAGAATTCTGCACTTTATTCCATCTCATCCTTTAAAATAGACTTTTATTTATTTATTTTTATCTCAAATTGACCAGTGACAAAAAATAGCCTCTTAAAAACCCTTAATATCGATTTTTGTATGTATTTTATCATTTACATATTAGTACGGTAGTCCCCCCTCTATCCACGGGGGATACATTTCAAGACCCCCAGTAGATGCCTGAAACCGCAGATGGTACCAAACCCTATGCATGCTGTGTTTTTTCCTATGATAAAGTTTAATTTTTAAGTTAGATACAGTAAGAGGTTAACAATAACTACTAATAAAATAGAATAATTATAACAATGTACCAGTATCATTACTCTTGCACTCTGGGGCCAGTAGGAGGTAAAATAAGGGCTCCTTGAACACAAGTACAGCAGTACAGTGACAGCTGATCTGATCACCGAGACGGCTACTAAGTGACTAACAGGTGGGGAGCGTCTACGGTGTGGAGATGCTGGACAAAAAGGTGATTCGCAGCCCAGGAAGGATGGAGCAGGACAGCACAAAATTTCATGACGCTGCTCAGCACTCACAATTTAAAACATATGAATCATTCATTTCTAGAATTTTCCATTTACTATTTTCAGACCGAGGTTGACAGCAGATAACTGAGACCACGGAAAGTGTAACTGCGGATAAAGGGGGACCATTGGACAGTATGACGGGCATACTACTTTTTAATTAATATGCATTTACAAGTTTCTTCAAAGTCCTAGGTAATAAATTTATCTTAGTTTGGTATTTCAGAGGATAGAAAATAGTACATTCTTCTTAAAAAAAAAAAAACTAAGAATCTTCATTATGCTTAATTTTTTCAAAGATATTTCTTTATTTGGTGAAACACTTTAACTTGTTTCCTAGCAGAGCAGTATTATATAAATATCACCCTGCACATTTAAATATATGCAAAACAACCTTTTAGTATACAGTCAAGAGATTTCGGGGAGCAGAAAATGAAGAGACTTAAGTGCAACTTATCTTTTAAAGTTTTAGCTTTCAAAAATTTAGAAAAGTATAGAAATTGTGTCATTTTTGGCAGCAAGCTGTGGCAGTGTACGAGACTGATTACAAAATCATCCCAGTGCTTCACTATTCCTTGCATCTGTGGCTCTGAGACTTTGCAGATTTCCCCACAGAGGCACAGGTTCATCCCCGATCTGACTTGCTGTGGCCAGCAGGCAGCTGCGGGAGCGAAGGTGGGCAGTTCTGAGCCTGGGGCTACAGAGGCCTGTACACATCAGCTCTCTCTTGAAAACCTGCCACTGCTGTTTGAACAAGCTCAGCTTATTATGAAAGAAATATTTCTTTTTTTTTTTTTTTAATGTGAATCTGTTATGGTGCCAAACTCCTCTGTCTCTTTTAAGTTTAATAGGAGACCACGCAGATGTGAGCTGGGCCAGGCCTGGTGCCTCAGCTGAGGTCCCAGCCTAGGCCTTCAAAGCGCAGCTCAATGGCTACTGACTGCGGGTGCGTGTATGAGCCCACTCAGACCAGGAGAAACATTTAACAGTCCCACAGATGCAAGAGCTAAATAAATGTGAGTTGCTGCAAGCCACTAATTTTGGGTGGTTTGTTATAGCACAATAGCTAACTGATAAAACTGTGATATAAAATTTAAACAGGTCCTTGTATTAATATGCCTTATTATTGTTACATGAGTTAGAATCACTTACCTAAAAATCTACGAAGTTTCATCATATCTAAATGGAAGTACTCAATTAATCCATGAAGACTAAATAAATGAAAGGTTAAGCTTACTAGACTATTTCCTAAAAGAAAGAAGAGATACTACATTAATAGGAAACACAAGCTAACATGATTACATCATGCTTTCAAATATGGATTGTGAATAGAAAACATGGAAAGAAAGTACTATAACAATTCCTACTTTTTGTCTATCTAAAATTTGCATCTTATTTTACCAGTTATGAACTTTAAATGTCACATCTTTGTTTCACTCTACGAAAACATGAATTTTTGTTATTTCACTTTTCCACAACCAAAGAACTGGAAGATAAACATTTTCAAATAGATTAATTTTTTTAAAAGACATCAAAATAATTAGGATTGACAGTAAGAAACTTTGAAAACTGCCTCCCCAGTGAATATGCTAATTCAACTTTCCAAAGCCCCTCAAACGCAGCTGCACTTTAACCTCTTCTCCTGACACCCCCTCTACTATCTTGCCTTTCCCTGGAACGAACTGCCCCAGAGCAGACTGCCCTGGCTGCAGCACCTTGTTAGGTGGAGGTTGTGTTTATTCTCATCCATACAGGGCCAGCAGAAGTGACCAGTGACCCCCTCAAGATCCTCAGGATCAAAACTCTGAACTCAACCACTTGCCTTTTCCATAACTGCAGAAAAAAATCTGAGAGTTGCTGGGAGAGGGAGGGCGGAATCACAAAAGTAGGTAGCACTCTCCTGCTACCGATTCAACACTGCCCAACAATCTTCTTATGTTTTCTTGTGAAATGGTTCTTTCACTTTTTAAAATGTCTGTTTTCAAGCATTTTCTACTCTTCTCAAGCTTTCAACATACTCGCTTCCCATCCACGCCCTCATCTCCACAGCTTTATCTGTCACAGAAAAAAATACAAGCCCTCAAGCTTCCCTTTCTTTCAAAAGCCAAGCCGCCCATACCTCCCCAGGGACCTTCCTTGTCCATCAGATACATCCATCCCCACCCAAATCAATCAACCAACCACCCCCCACTTTCTATATTGTCCCGATAAGCATCAGCATTCAGACATGCTCTACAGTCTCTCATCTGTGAACCAGCAAAGAATGCCGGCCTTTCTCGGCCACTCCAGTTTCTCCCTCTCCATCCTCCTGCACAAGTGAGTTTTCTGAAACAGTTGCCACATGCAATGGGGCACTCCTTTGTCACAGACAACTGGAGTCATACCAAGTACAGAAATTAAATCAGAAAAAACTACCATTTTTATAACATTTCATTTTCCCCTCCATGGTACACCTCTCCATTTTTTATACCTCCTGTTATCTTTTTCAAAGTTTTATAAACAACTTCTATAAAACACATATGCTATATTATTTTAACAATTAAATAGGCTATATATTTTAAATAGACTCATAAATTACTGCCAACATTCAGATAAGAGCAATAAAAGAAATATGATTAGAGTGTTCTCTAAAGAAGTCTACGATTCTTACTAAAATGTATAAAAGACATAACTAGTCCCACATTGAAAATTTATAGCAATAATACTTACGAGGGATAATAAACTATTTGGCTGAACTCATTATCCAAAGCTGCCTACACAATTGCCAACAGAAGCCCATGGCTGAGGAAAAATAAATCAACTGGAGTAATATGTGCATGAACAACATTAGAAAGGATGTGGCAGACCAAAGGAAATTCTTTTTAAAAACTACCTGACATATCACCTTCTCATGGAAAGAAAAAACATCTCAAATCTTTTATTTTTAAGAAATTCAATGTTAAAATGCATTCATGTCTTGATAACACTCTGCTGGTTACAAACAGGAGTCCATGTGGTTTGGAGCCATTTGTGAGGAAGTGGGCTATGTTTCTGCTATTATTGCTGTAACAACCAACTTTTATATACATAGATATTTTAGAATGTTTATTCATTCTGTAGATCTAGGTTATCACGGGTTCCCCCAAAATTGTCTTCCAAACCTAGCACAACAAATTTCCAATTTCTAGGGTCTAGTTTTAAGAAAGCTACAGTCTAATAGGAAAATACCCTCATCCGGAATCCAGGCAAATATCAGTTAAGAGACACATGTAATGTCCCCCACTCGGAACTTTAAAGGAATCTTACAAGAACCAATCTGTTAAAGTGTACTAAAAGCTGTATGCAACATTTTTTTCCTTTTCAGTTAATAAGATACTGGGTATTATACCAGTAAATAAAAGCACAAGTCTCCAAAACATTTCAAAACAAGAGATGCTTAGTTGCGCTCGACAAAAAACAGGTACAGAAAAACTTTTTAAAAACAGAAATGGGAACAAATATTTTCTTCAAAAAGAAAATTGTATTTATAGAGAAGCTACACTCATAAAACTATACCAAAGGACAGAAATGCCCAAGGTGTCACTAGTTTTAAGAAAGTGATCCCAGATGGGGTCTGGCAAGTAGTGTCCTCAGGGGCCAACAGCGTACATCTGGCTAGTTCACGTGACCTAGCTGTCATCCCTGTGAAAGGAACATCACATGCATCCTACTAGACAATGACTACTTCCCGCCTTGGAGCAGACAGGCTGGGGACCCTTTGTCTTGGCACGAATCACTGAGTTTTGCTTCCTTCTCCTCCCTGTCCTCCTCCCAGTATCATGTGGGAAACGACCAGGGTGAGAAATACAAGAAAGCGGTGCGTCAATAAGCAGGAAGGGGACACTACACACTTGGATGCCATGAGTGATATCACCCAGAATGCATTTCAGGCTAAGCAGTTTTGAAAGGAAAGCCATTCTCATTACATAACGCAATTTGAAGGAATTTTCTTCTGTCAATTTGTTCCTCAATAATATCTCTCCACGTAGAGAATTCTTGTAACTTTGGGTAGCTGTAGTTAACTGAATGTATATGTCGCCATCTGTGAAGTCAAAGGTGGGGCTAACCATGAGCGATTTCTACTAACCCCTAGTGATCTGGAATCCACCCTAAGGGGAAACCATTCAGCCACCCTCCCCACAAATCCAGTGCAAAGAGTGAGGAGATCAAAGCGGATTCGGAGTTCTGAATTAGCCCAGGTAACCTGGTGGCCATTTCTTCTGTCCATCCAACACGCTGTTGAGCTCACTCCACTTTCATCACCACGTCCTCTGACTAACAGCGTGCGTACTTTTTAAAAATAAAATTTAGAGAAGAACAATCAACTATTTCAATGAGTGACAAGCGTCCTGTAGACTAATAATAGGCCATGAGCTGTTAGAGTTTATATAAGGCTAAGCCCTGCAGGTGTTAAGGGTGGCATTGTTTCATCTGGATTTATTGTGAGATAATAACTAAGGTAACATTTGTGTTGAGTTAGGAAAGGGGAGTTTCCCAGAGCTAGCAGAAGGTGGGCCAGCTGATATGTCGCTACCTATATTTTCAAAGGGGAGAAGGCCCAGGGGAAGGCCAACTGTGTAAACGATATCAGAGCCTTTCCTGTGCAGACCGGCCAAGGCGGGGGCAGGGAGAGGAACACTTAATCACCAAAGGGCAAAGGAAAAGTGCAAGAGAAACAGCAAAGGGAAGGATAAAAAGGCAGGGAAGTGAGAGGTTGGCTTTGCCAATAAAGGCAAACTTCACTGTCTTCACTCTTTTGCCTTGGGTGGGTCCAATTTATTTTCTGTCAACAGTGCATAAACAAACAGAAGGTATGTACAAAGGTATTTTCATTATGCGTTGCCATACAGCTTAGAGGGAGTAATACAGTGACACTAAAAGGCCCACAAGCGATTCTCAAGAAAAATAAAGCTGTATTTGCTCACCATTTTACATATTTGACTTCCTTACGAAAGGAGCTTCATTCCAAAGTGAAATACAAGAAAGCAGGTGACTTCAAAGCATAGCAGTGACCACACATTTGCTTTATGATTACACAGTCAGAACCAAGTTCCTCTCGGTGTACTTTCTACTCTGCTTTATTTTATTAAAAAGCTATTTAGACAAAAGGGGCAAAAGACTAGTTGAACTACTTCTACCAGCAAGAATGACACCAAAAATTTTATCCTAAATAAAAAAATTATTCCCTGTTCCCCACGAACATATTCTTGTTCCCAGAGAGAATAGGGAAACATGATCCCTCCTCCCCAAACAAAACTAAACTAAATTCAGGAGGGCGTAAGCAGATCAGAATAACCTGTGGGCATCTTTTTTCAAACCACATATACTTTCTGTGTCTTTGGATAAACCCTCCTAAAGAAGCTACAAGCCCTTCCCCTCCCACCATCAGGAGGCAGTGCCGGAGGGAACCACTGTTGCTGATTGTGCTACACCAGCGGTCCCCAACCTTTTCGGCACCAGGGACCAGTTTCATGGAAGACAATTTTTCCATGCACCGGAGGGTGCTGGGAATCTGACAGGAGGCGGAGCTGAGGCAGTGATGCAAGCGACGGGGAGCGGCTGTAACTACAGATGAAGCCTTGCTCACTGGCCTGCTGCTCACCTCCTGCTGTGCGGCCCAGTTCCTAACGGGACACGGACGGGTACCAGTCTGCGGGCCAGGCACTGGGGACCACAGTGCTACCCCGTATCTCTCACATATGCTAAGAAAAGCCTAAGAACCACAACTCCAGAAGAAGGGATGCCTCTTGAAAGTGGTTCATCCACCACTCACTGCGGCTATCAACATAGGAATACAATGTCAGATGTCATTGTAAATGGCCACAATCCAAGAGAAACCAAAAAAGAAAAATCAAAAACATAATGAGATAATAATGTTCACTTTGGGTAATTAATAATAGCAGCATTAATTGCCAGTCAGCCAAGCCAGGATGATGATGATGATGATGATTTTTGATTACTGTTAAAGGTAACAATCAAAATTTAAAATTATGAGATTGATTCTCTAGGCTTTTAGAAAAGTCACTAAAAAAAGGACAGAAGGATGTTCCCTCTGCCAGCAGAGGGCTCATAACCTAAGTACAGTAAACGAAAGCAACAACCCACCGGTGGCTGTACCATCAGTGCAGAAATCTAGAGACTATATTAACTTAGAGAAAATCAAATTCTTCACTTACCATTTGTTAGTCTATCAAAGAGAAAGATATCAAAATTCCAATTTCCAACTTTTTCCAGCATACACTGAAATGAAAACCAAACATTCCTACTGTAATTTAATTTCAATAACATTCTGTCTTTTGTAGAAAGTCCATACATAGAGAAGTTAAGGAAAATGGAAAGTGACTGGTTTACTTTTAAAAATGTCAAGTATTATTCCTCTTTTAATCACAACTTTTTTAATTGGCTCCAAAAAATGTCCAAAGGGATAAACTCCATTTGAAAAATGAAATATTGTTTTGTTTTTCTATTAATGAACATACAGGTAAGGTTAGTGTTTCTTTCTGAACTTATTCCTGTAGTCTTACAAACTTGCAAGAATTCTAATCTAACTTAACATCACAGAAATGTAGTGCATATGCTGCCTGTTCTAGAAGCCAGATTTTAAAAATCTAGTAAAAATAAGTTATAATTACTACTGAGTACTTACTACACTGCCAGTACTGTTATAAGTACTTTTCTCACTCTTTTACTACTCACACCAACACTATCAAGCAGGTATTATTTTCAATCCTCATTCTATTTGCCTGGGGAAACAGGCAAAAGGTAACTAACTTGTTCAGCAAGAAAGTGATAGAACTGGGATCTGAAATCAGGCAGTCTTATTCTGGAACTTAGGGACCATGCTTAAAGTATTCATTTTTAATGTTTAAAAACACCTCCAACTTATTGATATTCATATTCTTTAATTAATAAAATTTATACATAAACTTTTAGGGAGCTATATACTTCAGTCAAGTTCATAAATCCTACAAAGACCTTAAAAACCAAATATTTTCAAACCACATATTATGATTATTTTTTTTTATTAGAGATGGGGGTCTCACTATGTTGCCCCAGGTGATGTTGAACTCCTGACCTCAAGTGATCATCCCGCCTCAGCTTCCCAAAGTGCTGGGATTACAGGTGTGAGCCACTGTGCCTAGCTACACCACATATTCTTAACTTGAACATTTTGTGGACTTTTTCAAGAAAAAGCTTTTATTTCTATCCAAAAGTTCACTGTTGTATACATCTATGAATAAACTGACATGAACACTCACATGAACTAGTAAGACACTACCAGTAGAGAATGTTGATTATGATAGTACTCATAACAACCAATGATACACACAGATCAATATTCTCATTCTAAAATGCAGAACTTGTAAGCTTTTGAAAACATGAAGAAAAAAGCATGAACACTTTCCACTGATTTCTTTTATCACACAGGGAAAGCAAATTTTTTCACTTTAATGTAATCGTAGAGAAGGTACCCTCGCCTTCTCTCTACATCTCACAAACTTGTCTACACAAACTTAAAAATCTGGCCTGTAAATATTAAGTCAAAGCATAATTTAAGATACATTAAAAATTTAAGATTATTTAAAATCCTCATTTGGTCAAAAACAAGCTCATTGAATCTTGGCTTTCATTAAGACATTTCTTTTAAATTATATAAAGATGAAGACATAAATAATGCTCACAATTACCGGGTTTAATTAAGATATGTCTCTCTTTGATGCAAAACACTATGAAAACCCATTGGACCGAAAATCATGAGACCTAACTTCCAGTGTTGGGTTTAGCTCTAACCAGCAGGGTGAGCTCAAACGAGGCCCTGTGCTCTCCAGCCCTTAGTTTCCTTCTTGACAGAATACAGACATTATCGGATCAGGTAATCTCTGATATTCTTCCCAGCATTCAGATCCTGTGAGATCTTACAGTTTAATGTTGTAGTGATCTACTTGTTACTTAATGTTATAATAATAAATGTTTCTTTAGTTATTTCAGAAATTTCCCTTGCTCTGTAACACTAATTACAAATGAACGGCTTCTCTAAAAGAAAAAAAAAAAAAACTTATAAAATGGGCTCAATTGCTTCTCACAGACCAAGAAAAGCTCTATAAATCATTTTAATATGACGAAAAAAGGCTTGAGTAAACTTGTCAAAAAATTAATGTTTTCTTAAAAAAGCTATACACACCTTGGCTTGTCCATTATAATCATCATCTAAAATGTTCAGAGAATTTGAAACGGTAGTACCACGAAAAAAGCGTGAAGATCTAAGATACCGCTGGAAACTTAGTAACCTTCTGATATTCCTTGCAGAGACAGACACTTCTATTTCAGATTGAGCTGAAATAAAAGGAGTAAAAGGTGAGTACAGCAAGTCAAAACTGTACATATGCTATCTTTCTTTGTAATATCCCTTTTAGTTATGTACATTAAATTTTAAATAAATTTTAATAAATAGTAACAAAATAAATAAATTTAAATTAAAAATTTAAGTAAATTTTAAAAAATTTATTAAATCATTATACCACATTTCTAGGAGAAAAGAGGTACTTTATTTCTATTTTCAATTGAAAAACTAAGGATGAAAGGATAAATGGCCAATTTTGACAGGATTTAGAAAGCTAATGAAGAGTGTGACTGGATTAATGATCAGTTTTTTTTTAACTTTCAAGAACTATCACTTCAGTACATTATATAAATGTGGAGCAAAACACAAAAAAATCTAGTTTCAAACTACCTGAAAAGCCAGGTCCTATGTTACATATGAGTTTCTTTTTTCATTTTTTAATCATCCAGCCCAAAATGTCACACATATGAGATTTTAATAATTATACAACTAACACATTTCAAATCCCAATAAGGTATCATTTCAAATACTTCGTGAAGACAATTTTATATAGAAGAAAAGGAGAAGGAATGGGAAACAAAGTGGTTTATATATCCTAAGGGTTCTAAAGAATAGGGATAAAAATTCTGTAAGGCGAAAAACTCTGGAAAAGATGTGGTTCCACATTGCAGACTGGTATGTTCTCTTTCAGTGAGTCTAACACAACCGTTTTTTCCCTCTAGTATTAGAATAAACCAAAGTTTCTTTGAGCACCAGATGAAATAACAGACTTGGTTTAAAAGCTATCGTGTAGGGAACAGACATTATCAAAATCAAACTAAATTCAGCAAAATGTTCATAATATAAAACATGAGAATTAAGACTAAAGATCAACAAATGATCATCTCTCTTCTTACCTTCCATTAATTTAGACTCACCAGGTGGAATGGCAGGTAATCAAACATATTCTCTCCTGTGTGTCCCACCACTCACTCCCCTACTAACCTCTATCACCCTGTGTTTCCTTATCCATAAAATAATGCCAACAAATCTAATTCAAAGGATGCTGGATTAAATGCAATAACGTATACACAAGTCAGATACACAGCAGGTATTAAATAAATGGCACAATGTAGATGATAAAATTGATGTTGATCTCACTGCCTAAAGGTATACTTCCAGGTAATTATCCTAAATTCCAAATCTTCTCATGTTGCTCTAAATAAAAGCATTCAGTGGTTCCTCCTTATCTTAATATGAACTCCATCTCCGTAGCCTGGAAGATAAGCCTTCATGTTCCAGGTTCTGGTTCCCTCCAGGCTAGACTCAGGTGCCACCTTTCCTGGGAGACACATCTGAATGCACACTCCCCTCTTCTCGAAGAAATGGGAGGCACCTCCTCTGGGTTCTCAAAGCTCCCTGTGCATTCATCTGCTATGGTGCTTCTTATATTATAATTGCTGATTTATCTGTCTCCTTCAACAAATGATGACCTTCAATATAGGCATAAACTACTTTTTTTCACCTCTGTATTCCAAAGCCTAACAATAGTGCCAGGTATATAGTAGCTATATATAAAGTATATTGAATAAATGCATACTGTTCTTAAAATACCTGATGAGCTTTGAGGTTCCCACATACTCAAATAATCTGGAAGAAAAATAATGCACACTGTTATGTGATTTACTTCTCCCATTTTTCATTCTAGTGAGTGTAAAATGTAGAATGTCTCAAACAATTGTGGAGTTAAATTTCTGATCTTTATCAATGCAATTTACTTTATACAAAGGACTAGAACCAAAATGGTAAAAACCATTAATATCAAGTGATTATGTTTAAACAAGAATTAGTCTGTTTGAGGAAATGAGTGTAGATGAAATTCTACCCTTTAAACATTTAGAGCAAGGTTTCAAGTGCCTTGTAAAAAGTATCTCATTTGGTCATCAAAAACCTCAAAAGATAGACGTCCTCCTTTACACATGAGAATAATGAACATACAAGAAATTAAGTAATTTTCCCAAGGTCACGTAGCTAATACAGGGCGACACCTGGATTAAAAAACACAGGTCTGTTTACAAAGCCTGTATCTCCACTATTATTCATAAGGGTTTTTAAAAATTATTATTATATCTCTACAGCATTGCTATTTACTGTTTATTATAAAAATTCTGTGTACATAATTATTCAAAATAGTCCTTACTTCACATGAAGGTATATATGCAAAAAGAAACACAGAAGGGAAAAAGCTAATCCACAGAAATATAAGTATATAATGGACCCTTCTAATTTTATTACTAGAAAAGAGTTGATCTGGAAGAGACAGAATAGAATGGCATGAACATCTGGGAAGGAGATAAGATCTAATTTATATAATGCTAGTGCTACCACCTCTGTGTTTGTAAGTCAGTTTACAGTTTACAAAAGTATGTTCACATCACTACCCCGTTTACTAATCACTACAATCCTGTGAAGAAGGCAAAGATTATCATCTCCATTTTACAAACAGAACCTTAGAAACCAAGGTAAAAATGCAATACAATTAACTCACTAGAGCCAAGGCACTTAGAAAACTTCTAGAAAATAATATAGAACACACATACTCTATTCATTATGGAAAAGCAACTTAAAAAAGAGTTCAAAGTCATGAGTACAACTTTATGAGCATTCCCTTTGATTTATCTTAAATTATACACAAAGGGCAACAATTTTATTACTGGCAATTAGATTGCATTATGTGTGTAGGTACTAATAGTAAGATCACTGCTTTCAAATTACATATCCAAACGAATGCATCCTTAAGGTACATTTGAGAACAACTGCATAAAGTCCAAAAAATGAATTAGCCTCATTTGAGGGGAAAACCCCAACACTTCAATCCACTGTGCCAAGTACCTATATCACCATGGCAGGATTCACACTGTCAAGGGTCAAGTAAATTCGCACTGTCTGGGAACCAGGGCCCCATCCATGAAATCATCATTGTATCCTCCCCTGCCTAGCACTTATGTTCTGGGTGCTTTCTGACAAATCATAATCTCCTGATGTCTCATTTTCCTTAAATGGAGAAAAAAAAAGCATGTCTGTTTCCTGTTTCAGAGAGCCCTAAAGTTAGGTCTCATTATCAAGAATTCTGTTTTGACCATGTTAAGCCGAGAATGAGTATTAGACATTGACTTAAGGGGAAATGCTCCCTCATCATAGGAACCCAATGCCTTCCAGCAAGACTAATCTCATAAATAAATTTACGCAACAGAAAAAGAAACAGGCCTTCACTTAATGATATATTAATAGAACTGGTCTTATCAATTACTGAGTATTTCACAGACAAACTAAGAAAGGACACAGAACCTGTCTAGATGACATGGCAGATCATTGAAGTGTTTTCTTCACTTAAGAAGCCTATACCTAACAAGATTATATTCTGGAAATGACGGAAAATCCCATGAGCCCTTGCAGAGATGCCAACTGAAATTACCTCAACACTTTGTCTAAGATTTAATATAGGACCAGAATTTGGGAGGATGTATAGTTTGATCTTTTTCATCAATCTAATTTTGGAATATGTAATGCATTCACGTGTTTTAAAAATAGAAAGGAAGGAGGGAGGAAGGGAGAGAGGGAAGAAAACAACAGTGAAAAACTTCACTCCCATTCCTATCCCCCATCCAACCAACTCCCAAGGCCCCCCCAAAAAAGTTTTTAGTATATCCCTCCTGAGTTTTAAAAATCAAATATATGGAAACATCATTATATATTATTTTTCTATTTCTTTTACATAAGTGGCAGCCCATTTTACAACCTGTTCTGCATCTTGCTTTTTAATTCATCTTGGACTTCTCTCTCTATCAGTACAAAGAGCTCTTCCTCATTCTTTTATAAGGTGGTAAAGTATCCTACCATATGGTTGAATCATAATCTATCTAACCAGTCCTGTATTGAAGGGCATTGCTATAGTTTTACAGTTTCCAAAAATATCCGTTTTGTTCAATGTGCTTATATTCCTACTACTTATTTGTTAGCTTTAGGTACCATCCTTTTATTTTCAGTCATTACCCATGAGGAAGTCACTCTATATGCCATCTTCTTTCTCCATTCCTCTTCCAGTATTGTCAGTTATCAGAACATGTGTTTCTTCCTTTCACTCTAATCTCCACTTGCATTTTAGGTTTAGCTCTATAAATTAAATATTTCCGATATTGCAAGTCCTTTTACCTTAGTTTCCCCAGTTATGTTTGCTTATGTTCATCCTCTACTAGTTTCCTCAAGAAGGGCTCAAAACAATATTATCTCACAGGAATATATCTCACTCACAATATGTTCTTGAATGTTCAAAACATTTCTCGGTAGTCTTTGTACTTGAAGGACAACTTTACTGAATGTAAAATTCTTGGGTCTCATTTTCCTTTCTTGAGTTTATTTGAAGGTATTGGTTTACTGATTTCTGGCATGGAGAGTTGCAAAATCCGAGACACACTTGTTATTTTCTCCTTTATAAGTTACTAGGTCTTTTTGTATGGCATCCACAGTTATCTCTTTATCTTTAAAGCCCAGTGACTTTACTGAGATCTATCTCACTATTATCCATTCTGGGTGATTTTCCCCTGGTATGCTTTTCAGTATGCAAACTTAAATCATCTGTTATTTCCAAAAACTCTTCTTGAGTTATATCTCCAAATATTTATTCTGTTCCACTACTTTAACTTTATTTATTCAAAGACTCAAAACTGTGTTAAAACACCTTTATCTGTCCTCGATATCTCACTTTCTCTCCATTTTTTTTTCAACTATTTGTTTTGTTTGCTCTTCTCATCTCTATCCACTACATTCATTACAGTGTTAAGCACAGACTTAGAAACAAGGCTGTCGCCCAGACTGGAGTACAGTGGTTTGATCATAGATCACTGCAGCCTCAGATTCCCGGGCTCAAGGGATACTTCTGCCTCAGCCTCCCAAGTAACTATGACTACAGGTGCATGCCACCATGTCTGGCTAATTTTTCTTTTATTTTGTAGAGATGGGATTTTGCTATGTTTCCCAGGCTGGTTTCAAACTCCTGGCCTCAAGCGATCCTCCCACCTTGGCCTTCCTAAATGTTGGGATTACAGGTGTGAGCCACTGCACCTGACTTATTTCCTGATTACATGTTTCAACTCCTTTTTGTTGTCGTGTTGTCTCTTCACCAAGCTCGTAAATTTGTACTTCATGATGAAGCTACTGCTTCTTTTAGTTTTCTAAGTGAGTGATAAAAAATTTAATCATAATCTTTATCAGTTCTATGGCAGCATTTTTCCATTAAGTGCTCTTTAATCATTAAGTTCTGCTGCTTTCTTTTCTTTCTTTTTTTTTTTGAGACAGAGTCTCGCTTTGTTGCCCAGGCTAAAGTGAGTGCCATGGCGTCAGCCTAGCTCACAACAGCCTCAAACTTCTGGGCTTAAGGGATCCTCCTGCCTCAGCCTCCTGGGTAGCTGGGACTACAGGCATGCGCCACCATGCCTGGCTAATTTTTTCTATATATATTTTTAGTTGGCCAGATAATTTCTTTCTATTTTTAGTAGAGCCAGGGTCTCGCTCTTGCTCAGGCTGGTCTTGAACTCCTGACCTCAAGCGATCCTCCCTCCTCTGCCTCCCAGAATGCTGGGATTACAGGTGTGAGCCACTGTGCCCGGCCAAGTTCTGCTGCTTTCTTCCACTGTTTTGCTTAAATAAATTATCTGATGTGACAGTTTCTTTTTTCAAAAGAGTCATTATTGAATGGGCTGAATTTTCCTAGACCAACTCTCTTAATGGGTATGGAAGAGAGGGCTTGGGAAAGAGCAGAAAAGCCCTCTGGGCTTCCTTCAATCCCTAAATGGCTAAGGCCTGGTGCGGTGGCTCGTGCCTGTAATCCTAGCACTTTGGGAGGCCAAGGTTGGATTGCTTGAGGTCAGGAGTTTGAGGCCACATGAATTTCTCCTTCTCTGTCAAAGAGACAGACTGCTTCTTACAAACATACCTCTGTTGTTTCTCTAGACCAAATTGGGCCCGGAGGACTGAACACAACATTGCTCAACCCCATATTCTAGGCCAGATGTGGCAAGTAAAATATTCAGCTTTGTACTTGAGGGTGACATCCCACCACCACTACCACTGCCACCTTTTAAAATTATTAAGACTTCTTTGTGGCCTAATAATATATGGTCTGTTCTTGAGAATGTTCCATGTGCAATGGAGAGGAGTATGTGTTCTGCTGTTGAATGAAGCATCTGCATGTGTCTGTTAGCTCCAATTGGATCATGGTGTTGCTTAAGCCCTCTATTTCCTTATTAATCTTCTGTTTGGTTTGTTCTATTCATTACTGAAAGTGGGGTATTAAAGTCTCCATTATTGTAGAATTGTTTCTTTCTCTCTTCAATTCTGTCAAATTTTGCTTCATATATTTTGGAGATCTGTTCTTAAGTGTGTATATGTTTATAATTTTTATATCTTTGTGCTAGATTGAAACTTTCCTCAACATATGATGTCCTTCTTTATCTCTCATAACCTTTTTATAACTTAAAGTCTATTTTGTCTGCTAATAATATGGCCACCCCATTTCTCTTTTAGATACTTTTTGCATAGTATATCCTTCCTCACTCTTTTACTTTCAACCTCTTTGTGTCCTTATATCTAAATTGAGCCTCTTCTACACAGGATACAGTGTCTTTTCACCCATTCTGCCCATCTCTGCCTTTAAAGAGAAAAATTTAATCCACTGACATTTAATACAATTACTAAAAAAGAGGGATTTATTATACTTCTGCCATTTTGCTCTTTGTTTTCTTTATGTCTTATATGTTTTGTTTCTTAATTCTTCCATTACTGCCTTTTTAAATTTTAGCTGATTTGTTTAATGTACGATTTTGATTCCTTTCTTTCCTGTTTGTATATTTTTAAATTTTCTTAGTGGTTATGTTGGGGATTACAATTAACATCTTAAAATTATAATGACCTAGTTTGAATAATACTAACTTAATTTCAATAGCAAACACTCCACTCCTGTGCTTCTCTATCCTTCCCCCTTTATATTGTTATTGTTGCAAATTACATCTTCATAAACGTGTGGCCATTAATATAGATATAATTATATGCATTTGCCTTTGACATCATATAGAAAAAAAGAAGAGCTACAAACCAAAAATACAACGGTAGTGGTCTTTATGTTTACCTGTGTAGTTACTTTTACCAGTGTCTTTATTTCTTCCTTATGGCTTTGGGTAACTGCCTAGTATCTTCTCATTTCAGTCTACAGAGCTACTTTCAGTATTTCTTACAGGACAGGTCTACTGACAATGAACTCCCTCAGCTTTTGTTTGTCTGAAAATGTGTTAAATTCTCCAAGGATAGTTTTGCCAAATATAGGATTCTTGATTGACAAGTTTTTTTGCTTATGTTTTCCAAGATTCTTAAGATGTCATTCCACTGCCTCTGGCGTCCAAGGTTCCTCATGAAAAAATCAGCTGTTAATTCTTATTGAGGATCCCTTGTATGAGATGAGTTACTTCCCTCTTGCTTTCAAAATTCTCTCTGGGTTCCAGCAATTTGATTATTATGTGCCTCGGTGTGGATCTCTGAGTTTATCCTGACTAGAGTTCACTGAGTTTCTTGGATATGTACATTCATGTCTCCATCAGATTTGGGAAATTTATTTCTTCAAGTATTTTTTCTGCCCCTTGCTCTTTCTGAGCTCCAGTGATTCATATATTGGTACACTTGATGCTGCCCCACCAGTCTCTCAGGCTCTGTTCACTTTTCTTCATTCTTTCTACTCCTCAGCATAGATCATTGCAATTGTCTTACCTTCAAGTTTGCAGATCCTTTCTTCTGTCTGTTCAAATCTTCTGCTGAACTCCTCTACAAATTTTTCATTTCAGTGATACTTTTCAGTTCCAGAATTTATTTGGTTGCTTTTTATAATTTCTCTCTTTTTAATAAGATTCTCATGATGTTCATACATTGTTCTCCTTATTTCTTTTAGTTCTTTCTCCATGTTTTCCTTTAGCTCATTGAACATATTTAAGATAGTTAACATCTTTGACTAGTAATGTCAATGTGTGGGCTTCCTCAGGGATGGTTTCTATCAAATTCTTTTTTCCTGTGGGCCACATTTCCCGGTTTCTTTGTAGGTTTTATAGTTTTATTGTTGTTGTTGTTGAGAATTGGACATTCTGAGTCTAACACTGGAGCAGCTCTGGAAACCTGATTCTTTCCTTCCTCCTGGATTGCCTGTTTTTGCTTGTTGTATGCTGAAGCCATCCATTTTATAACTTTACCAAACTCGTTTTGCCTTTGCTTGTCTATTCACCTTTGTCTATTCCTTGTGTGTAGTCACTAAAGTTTATGTTCTGTTATCTCTGCAGTAAGCCAGTGACGTGTACAGATTTCCTTAAATGCCTGGCTCCAAAAAGGGGGGTGAGTGGGTGGGGAGAGGTACTGTCTCTTTAAATCTCCTGATAAAATCCACTCCCTCCCCCAACTAGGGGAAGCTGCTGCAGCCAAGAGGGCCAAAACCAAAGAAAACATCTGCACCAGTCCCTCAGCAATCCACCAGACTGACCAGTCAATACACATGTCTCCAAATTTATGGAGAACAAGGTCCCCACTGGCCTTAGCCAGATACTCCGGCTGTACGGGGCCATATCCCACAGGCCATAGGGCTGAGGAACAGGGGATGGTCACTGGTTCACCCACACTGCCCCCTTGCCAAACGACAGCAGCCTTTCCTTTCATCAAGCACCCCCCTGGTTTTTATAAGCATCCAAATCAGGGCCCAGAGTCCTGAAATAGTTGATTCTGGTCATTTTTTCCAGTTTGATGGTTGTTTCAGTAGACAGACCAACCCCTGGAGCCTCTTACTCTGCCATTTTGGGTGACATGCACCCCTTTCCTTTAAAAAGTGTTTTTCCTGGACCTTTCTGGGATTAGCCACTCCAAGCTCTCAGCCTAGGTTTGAGAATGGAGAAAAGTTGCCAGGGAGGGATTAAGTGTCCAGAAACAACTATTGCTAACACCCTGGCACTCTAGATATTTTTCTACATGTACATGTGTGTATATAATTTTCTTTCATACAAGAACATTCACAGTATGTTTTCTTTTTCACTTAGTTTTTCACCTGGCTATCTTTTCATGTCAGTAAATGCACTCATATGTGACATCATTTTTACTAGCCATGTATTATTCCAAGGTATGAAATTATCATAGTTCACTTAATCTTTTTGCTGTTAAATTGTTTTGAACTTTTATTTTTCTTACAAAGAATTCCCTAATAAATGTCCTTATTACTAAATCTTTGTATACAGCCTAACTGATGCCCTTAGAATAAATCCTTAGAAGTAGAACAAGTAATAGGAACACATTTCAATGGTGTTTAAAATGCATGCCAAACTGGAGAGTAACTTTTCTAAAAGAAAATTAGAGAGGTTTCCAGAACTGTCCTAGAATAGCTTCCAAAATGTGATCTAAGAAAAGGGATCAGGACCTATAAATCAAGTATAAAACATGATGAGATCATTTTAAGATTATTGGAAATTTTTAGTTTCTTCATGTTTGCTTTCCCCCATCCCTCCCCACAAAGACATACTGTTTCCCTATAGGGACCAGGCATAAAGTTCTTCTACTGAAGAAGCCTACAGACTTATTTTATAGGTCAACAAAGAAGGGTACAGCTGGGAATCCTGTATCCAGCTTCTCCATCAGCCTGGTTAGAGAGGAACTTGAGTAAACAAGCAAATAGAGGCCACTGTAGAGGGAAAAGGATATCAAGCTGAATAATTTATATCACTTAGGAATATATAAAAGAGGATACATGGGGAACTGGCAACAACAAAGAGTGACTGAGAATTTAACTAGCACTTTCATTCAAACAATTACTAAAAAGCTCACCCCCTGGCCATATTACACAAAACCTGACCCTGTTACCAATATTCTCATGAGCTCATTCTGTAACATGAGACAAGTCATTATTTATTTCATAGCATAATACACAATAGATTAAACTTGTCTTTATTAAAGCTCAGCTTCCATCAAGCTTGGACTATTTATTTTAAGTCCCAGGCTTGTTCTAGTTTACATGGTTACCTACATTCCAATCCAGCTTAGAAAGCCAACAGGGCTCAGTGAATTAATCAAGTTACTATTAAAGAGCAGTTGGCTTTGCTGGTTCCTTTCTAAAATATCACATTACCTCACTATGTGACCACGAACAAACTAATCAGCCTCCACCAAAACTAAATGGACATTGTTACTTAACGATCGTGGATATTACTTCCAGTCATCCATTCTTAGCTTCTAAGCCAAGTAATACGATGTGGGATAGAGGCAAATTTAAAAGATATATTTTTCTCTTGCTTTTCCCTCCTATTAGAAAGTAGACAGGAAACATAAGCCCTGGGTCAAGGAAACAAAAGGCCTGGAGAGCCAACACATCCTGAGTTGCTGCTCCTAACTCTTCCGCAGACTCTTCTCCATCATCCAAAGCGCATGACAAAAGATGCCTTTCACAGAAAGGCATTAGTTACTACACAAAAGGTCTTTAACAGAAAAGCTTTGGGATCTTGAGACCTGACCACTACTTGCGTTAGAGGTCCACAAGGGGGAGCCCTGCAGTCACTAGATCTGCCGCCGTAAGAATCATGCCTGTGTATGCAATCGTGAATTATTCTTAGAGATTATTGTTAAAAAAACATTTTTTTATAAATTCAATGCTATAAAGTTTTAACTCTAGTCTAGGGCAAGGTCATGTTGGATGGTGATGGAATAAAAAAATCTGAAGACATTCTATATTCTAACCTTCCCCTTCTTTCTCTTAGTTTTCCTCAAAAAGAACAGGAACCATATCTAAAAGCCTGTTGTTAACACTGAGTAATTAAATTTATCCTACATCTTGAGGACAAGTTTTCTTTTTTTTTTACATTTTTGTAGAATTTTTACATTTAGCATGCATGGATAAGTGGGGAAAAAATCAAGTAGGGGCTTCAGCAACGGTCGTTAACAGAGCAGCATGTGCTGAGATGGAAAGGCAGTATGGCACCGTGGACAAAGACATGGGCTTAGGAGTTGGACATATCTGAGCTTGAATCCCAACTCCGCCACTTGTACTAGTTTTGTGACATTAAGCAAGTTAAATAAGGTCTCTGATCCTCAGTTTCTTCATCTGTAAAACAGGCCTCACAGGACTGTTGGAACGACTAAATGAGATAACACACACAACATATCCTGCACATTTTGGGCAAAGAATATGCACTTAAAATTAATGAATATACTTGTGATTATAAATATAAAATATTTTTAAACATGTCATAGTATTTATTTTAGCAAAACCAGATTTATTTTTCATGACAGCATAACTTCATCCTGAAAACCTCTGCATACTTATATACTGTAGAAATATATGCATATATTTAAAATATTTCAAAATATGCATATAGTCTCATTACCCTGGAATGAATATAACTCTAAACTCAGCATAAATCAGATAAATAAATTAACTACTCATAATCTAAAATGAGATCAATGTGAATGAAAATAAAATGTATAACCAGTATTTTTTCCCTTAAGCAATTCTTACAACTTTAGTTTGCAAAATTCGATGTCCACTTTGAAAGAATTTAATAAAACAGGAGCTATAAAACTCTCTAAAAAGATTACTCTCTTGTTATAGATTAGGCATTTTCACTCTTCAGAGCTGGGATATAGGATATGTTGGATCCCTTTTATACTTAAACTCAGGCCTTAAACATAGCTCCTAATTCATTAAATCATTAAGTCCCTTACTAAAGCGAGCTGAGAAAGAAAGGGGGAAAAAAAAAAAAAAAAAGAAAGTACACAAGGCCTTAATGCAGCACGTCCTTCAAAACTTAAAATACAAAATAAAGACTTAAGTTGAATTTCCAGTTTCACCAATTCTCCAAAGCACAAGTAGAATTAAAACTACCATTAAACAGTATTAAGATTAAAGTCCAATCCATACCAGTCAATTCCCTAATTTATGCTATGAAGTTAGAGAAGGTCTCTAGAAGGCAGAACATTCTGTTCTTTCAACTTTAGGACAAAGAAGAAACAAAAATCAGTAGTTCTCAAATGTAGGCATTTCAGAATCACCTAGAAACTAGGTAGGTTTTAAGAAATACCCATGCATGGGGTGGAATGCTGTGTTTCCTAATGCAAGTCAGTACAGCAGTACTAATCTCTACACGCACCGCTTGGCCGGGGCATTGCTGTAGAAAGGAGGTGGGAGAACTGGTGGTAGAAAAGCAGCAAAAGGGGGCGCAGGATTATTGTTTCCTGGGACAGCGTCATGAGCTATCAAGGAAACGTTACTTTTGAAACAACCAGATATGATTTCAAGAGAAATGAATGATTGAGAACAAACTAAAATTTAATAGAAACTCCAGACAAAATAACGGCCGTAGTCTACAATACCACAGCTACAAGTACAGACTGGCATGCTCGAGTTTGAATGAGAGATTAAATTACAAATGATGCATAGCCACTTTAGCAAACCAAACAAATAACAGTTGGAAAAAAGTATGTGAATAGAAAAGTAATGACAAGACAGTACAGTATGAAAGTTAAAATACTATAACAAAGAAAAATGCACAGCTGAAGGATATGCCAAGCAAACAACTTTTATGCCTAAAGTAAAGAGGAAAAGCACTAAAAGCTTCCAAACATAATAGAATCTACCCTCGCATGGGAGTCACTAGATAAAATGGGATAATCTAAGAACACAACCAGTACAATATGAGCTTTTAAGCTCAAAATACACACTGGAACAGATATTCTTTCACATCACATAACTAAGTATGAAACAAATGGTCCAAGTCTAACACAGCCGTTAGGAAGATAGGAAACAACCTCAAATCAATTGCACATGAGGAACCAAGGGAAAATTCAGCGAGAATTTTGTATGTCTTCACAGCGGGTCATTATAATCAAGACAACATGAGACACATGACTCAACAGAAAGGCAGCAACCAGCCTGAACTCAGTTAACAGTTAATACAGATTATATGTAGAGAACTACAAATGGGACCCTGTAAAATCTAACTGATGGAAGATACACAGCTCTAGTCAATTCAATGCAATAAAAATATATTCAATTTCTACTATGAGTCAGAAGTAGCCAGAGACTAGGAGTAAAAAGATGAATAAAACTAACAGCCTAAAGTTAAGAGCTTTTAGGCTACAATGTAAATATAGTGAAAGGTTCCCCTGCTGCTCTAGCATGGGGTAGAATAAAGTGCTAAAATGAATCAAGAGCTCAACATAATGGGCAAAACACATTTACATGGACTGGAACATTGCTGTGTGCCAAGAGTAAAAGAAAATGGAAAAAACTCCATTTATGTGGACATAAAAAAAAAAAACTGTAAAGAAACATATTCCTTGTATTACATCCTGTCGGACGCTGGCAGAGAGACCAGGTCCTCCAGTCTGAATGACGTCAATGAGCTTTGGCAAATTCCATGAAGAGAACTGTCAAGCTGACAACTTCCATTACTGTTTAATAATCATGCCAGAATCACTCAAAACAACACATCAGACTCTCTAAGTGGGCATGTGGAATGGGATTATAATAATTCTTTTATGTTTAAAGACATTAGTATTTGTTATTATGTAAGTTAAAAATAATACGTGACGGAACGATTTATTAAATTTAGAGACATAAATTTAGAGCAAACGAGAGACAAATTTTTGACCAAAAAAATCAACATGGAGTTCATTTCACTATGTCCGGTTAATACAGAACTCAAAATACTTTATTTCAAGAGACCAGGTATATGGCCAATTGAACAGAGAAAAATCTTTGTAGGAATATTTGGGACTCTTAATTTTCAGCCTCCTGAGTGTAAGGCACTTATTCGAAAGAGGGAAACTGCAATGAGGAAGGCTCCCAGCTACTCTGCAGAGTTGAGTGAAAGCACAAACTTCCAGAAGCCTGGTGAGGAGAAGCTGCCACAGTAAAGAATGAAGCTCAGGAACAAAAGGGCCCAAGTGAGGAAGACACAAGCTCTGCTCGCCTTTCGGTGTAAACCACTCTCGATGTCGGTCTCTTCCTCTCTCTAATCAACCAACTTCCCTCTCTCACCCCTTTTTCTCTTCCCCTCTTAGCTTTTCCTCCCTATTTGTTAGTGCTATATATGGCTCACTGTTATTAGGTCCCTCAAACTTACAATAGAATTTTCCCAGCATAAGTCAGGAGACTAAACAAGTAAAAATTAGTTGAATGATAGCCCTCAAGAATCAGTTTACATTTTTAAATGCAGGAGGACCGGAAATCTGTACCTCAGTAGGGATAATACCCAGAGATAGGGCAGGTCTGAGGGTTTGGGATCTTTTAAAATGAGATGAGGGTTGAAAAACTTCTCAGCGCGTCTTGGAGAAGTATTATTGCCAATATTTTCTGTGTAAGTATTTGTCAGAAAGTAATTAATCTGCCTATACAGAAAGAACTGGATTGCTAAGTCCAACCAACTGTTGCTTAATAAAAGGTATATAAAATCACCATACACTTGGAAGAGCTAGATATTTTATTTGCTGCTAATCCTGTAGCCCTCAACACCATTACAGGATCCCACGCACTGCTCTGGGGACAGACAAGGGGCAAAGAAGTTAAACATAAAGCATCAATCTTAGCTTTGTGTTACCTTAATAAATTATCGATGACTTGCATAATATCAATACTTATGGATTAGTTGTGACATGCTTCCAACTGCATGACCAGAAATTATGTTTTCTGTTAAATAAGCAATCACAGTCCTTCTATCAGGCTGAATAAAAATTTTTGACTAATGTGAGCATCCAAAAATTTAAGCAGTATCTTCAGTGAGCAAAGATCTTCCAAATTTGTTTGTTTTGTTTTGTTTTTAAGAGCAAGTTTTCACTCTGTTGCCCACACTGGAGTGCAGTGGTCCAATCATAGCTCCCCATGGCCCCAAACTTCTGGGCTCAAATGATCCTCCTGTCTCAGCCTCCCAAAGTGCTAGTATTGCAGGTATGAGCCATCATATCTCGCCCTAATTTCTTAATTAACACCAGTCATGAATATATTAATAATTCCTACTGATATATATGTTCTATAAATCACAGAATGGAACACTCCCCAGAGAAGAAAATATTATTTCAAAATAATACCCCAAGGAATGTTTCTGGTCATCCTAAAGTAATGTCTACAATGACTTCCTTATGTAAAAAATCTCTTTCTCAAACTCATAAACTATATAAGTGTGTATAATAAATATCCTTTGTGCTATAATACAAAAGATATATTTAATCAAGAAGAATACAAAAAGGGTCAAAGAATGCCTCAGAAAACCTCATCAGTGAGAGTTGATATCTGGGGAAATTTTTTGATTTTAGCATTGAGGAGTCCTCTGGGAGTATCAAAGACACACACATATAATTTTAAAAGAAAGCTAGTTAAGAATGAAAGCCTCTGTATGATACATCCATCTCAGGAAAAACTTAACTTAAAAATTATAGTAGAATTTATTGATTAAAGCAGAATCATTGCAACAAAGCTCCCAGGCTAACCCTGACAGCAGATTTATACCAGATCTTCAGAAAACACTTCTGGGCAAGGACAATTCATTACCATTAAAAGCTCTCCACCCTCTGTAACCACAAATACAAATAAGTTTCAAAATGCCTTCCCAAAGTTTAAACTTTCAGTTCTTTATAAACAACCACAGAACTGGTCTAATACCACTTAATTAACAAATGTGAGTTGAATATAAACCCATTATTTTTAATAAGTGGATAATTTCATAATTCCATATTTTAAAACTTTTTGTTTAGAGATAGTTTCAAAATGCAAATACAAAATAAAAAATATAAAAAGTCACAAAAATAAAAATAGTACAAGGAACACCCTGTACTCAGAGTTGCCATTGTTCACCTTTGCTTTATCATTTACTCTGTGTGTGTGTGTGTGTGTGTGTGTGTGTGTGTAGCACCTAATTCTTTTTTCTGAACATTTGAGGGTAGGCTGTAAACATTGTAGTCCTTTTCCCCAAACACTTCTGTGAATAATACTGTAACTTAATACATGTTCTTACTATAAACAAAGCCAAAGTGAATGTCTTTGCACATGTATTAACATTTATATGTAATTATTCTCTTTCCATACATTTCTAGTGATGAAATCGAAGAACAAAAAAAAAAAAAAAAAGGCCAAAGTTCTTGATGCATATTGCCAAACTGCCTTCTAGAAAATCTGTGATAATCTGAACTTCTACCACCAGCATCTTAGCTGATTAACTTTCTCAAATTGATAGGAATTTGTTTAGTAGTGAGGCTGAACATTGTTTCTTGTGTTTGATGTGTTTCTGTGTTCAAGTGACTTTCTTTTGCCTCTTCAAACCCTTTCGGAAAGACTTTTTACAGTCAGAACTTGCTGGATGATAAGGGCTACGGCAAACCCTACTGTGAAGATAAATTTATAGGCCTTAAAAGAATAAGGCTTATAACAAAAGACAATCTAAACCACAAAAATTCATGGCAAAAAAACTGTGGCATCTACATAATAAAACTGTTGAGGTCCTTGTTAACTTTGGGACCCACAATTGTGTCCTCATTGGCCAGGGATCACGCATCTAAGCTGGCTCACAGGAGTGCATCTTCATAATGCAAACCCAACTTACAATAAGCTGTATATATTTTAAAAATCTTAATTTTAAAAGAAAAGCTCAATATTGCAACGCAGATGTCTAATTTCTAGATAAATTTAGTAAAGTGGATTATTAGGCTCAATGTAGAGGAAACTATAATCCAGAAATAAGATAAAACTATTACAGCATCTAAAAAAAAAAAAAAAAATCAGCAATGCCTCACAGATAATGCACATAGAATAAAAAAGTATAGACAAATAGTTTTAATAAATACACTAATAGCATACTATATATCTTTAACCTGCATTTCCCCCAATATTTTAAGCTTTCTCTCTCTTTAGAAAGACCTGACACTGGGTAGTAGGTGGATCAAAGGACAGAAATCCTAAAAGTAACAACAATGGTTAGTTAGAAGAATAACAAACTAATCCAGACAGTGGTGATAAAGGTCTGGATCAAAGAGGGTAAGAGATACGGAGGGCAGAGAAGAGATGAAAATAACAGCTATTAAATATTTTTGGATGTGAAAATGCATGGGATTTAATGAAAGGCTGGATTGAAGCAATGAAAGAGTAGAAAGAAGAATTTTACAGCAGGGAGATTTAATAGTCAGTTTAGGGTAAAAGTAAAGAGGTGAACAGAAAAAGCAGGTCGAGGAGTTGTAAGCAGATAAAATTCTAGCTTCAATGGATTTTGTACACCGCTCCATAATTTTGCAATCATAACATCTAGAAACTATTTTTTATTTCAGCATGAATGTAAGTGTTTGTGTCATTGGGAAAAATAGCCTTATTTTTAATTATACACAAGGGAGAGGGCACACGATAGTCTTTTCAATGATTTAGTATCTCTGAAAGTTTAAACCCATCCTGCGCAGTTGCTTAAGCGTTGATACCTTGGCCAAACCCACGATTGTAGGAGGTGAATGTGTCTGTGGCCTAAGTCACAGGTGTCCTAATCCCAGGACTCTTCACAGTGAGGTAGAGGTACAAAGAACAACTCTGCCTCCACACAAATGAACTCCTTATATCTTCAGCTACTGCAAGGGGAAATTAAATATCCACAAGGAAGAAACCTTTAGATTCATAGCTGGAGAGAAAAGCATGACAGTCCTCCTGGTCATGAAGTCTAAGGCAGCTCAGACCTTACAGTGCACAAATTCAAGCCTAGAGTTAAATTAAGCAGAAGCTCTATAAGCTAATTCCTGCAGAGAACAAGTTCTGGCAAACTTGTAGGACATTCAGAGAAGTCAGTGGAAGAGGAGAAGGCTTAAAGACGGCTAACAGATTTTAGTCATAGCAGGAGATCTGCTCATCCGTGGTTAGATCACACTTCACAAAATACACTAGATTAAAATTTTAAAAGAATTCTGAGCTGTGTGATAGCCAGAACTATTATATTGGTGGGAAAGAATAATTCATTTTTTCTCTATTAAAAGAACCTCCAAGTTATACTATCATTTTGGCTTAAACAGAGATAGCCTTGTTTTGTGTAATGATAGGACCAATTCCACAGTGACAGTCAATTTCCAACTACAACCTGGAGTCTTAGACATTTGTTACCTTTTATGAACAGCACAAAGAGATTGAGAGGACAATCTGCTGCTCCTAATACAGAGCTGCTTCCAGTGTCCTAGGGCACCACCCCACAAAGGGTCCACACCAGTAGCTCAGGATGTAAGGGTAGACGCCCAAACCCTAATCATCAAGCCTGGCACTGCTTCATGTTATTTTCAACCATTCTTTGTCATTAATTTATTATCCAATCTGAACTTCTCTATCTCTTAATAGGTATTTAACCCATTTTTGTTTATTATCACCATTGATTTGGTCTTCTCTCTCTCATCTTGTCCTTTAGATTTTATACTATTTGCTTCTGGTTTCCTAAGGATTTAGAAGGTATTTACCCTATTTTAATTCCATTAGAGATATTTCCAACAAGTTGATCATTTCCATCATCTCTCCTCCACCAAAAAGTCCCATTATATCCCCTATTTAAAACTTCTAACACCTTAAAACAATTATATTTTTTCAAGTCCTCTATTTCAGTATATTCAGTGAATGTTAGGGAGTACATCGGAGATTCCAAATATAATTGTATTTTTCTTTATACTAATATGGATATTTAGACTTACCTCTTTTACTCATTTCCTTACTCATAGCCAATCCTTGTTTATTGCAACATCAGAAAATATTTCTATTTAAACTTTTCAATGAGTAATACATTCACATGAGTCAAAATTCACGAAGTCTGCAACAAAAAGTTTCTTTCCCCTCCCATGTCCTCAAGCCACCCAGTTTCCCTCCTGGAAGGAACCAATGTTACCAGTTTCTACTGTATTGTTACAGAAAAACTACATTTTGGATCATCCTTGTTCTCTTCCCTGAAACAAATTCCCCATGGCTGGAGTATTATTCTTTCATGCTGTTGGAAATCTTTTTGCTAATATTTTTTCACCTCCTGCAGAGCTCTTCTTATGCTAATATTTTTTAAAGATTTTTTTCTAGCTGACATTTATAGTGAAACTATTATACTTCTAAGAAGTTATATTTGCTTTATGAAATTACTTTGAATGGTTCCTTTTATTGTAATCTGAAAGAATTTAAAAAGCTTTGAAATTAATCATCAGTCTTTTAAAGGTTTTAAAGAATTAGCCTTAAAGCTCTGGCCCTCAGGCTTTTAGAGAGGTCACTCCCATGCAACCTTCTCTAACACATCGGCTCTCAGGATGGACTCCTGTTTTACATGCTTAAAAATCATTGACTACTTTCATTCTTGATGTCTCCGGCAAAAAAAAATATATAAATAAATAGAAAATCATTGACCACCTCAAAGAACTTTAAATTTATGTGAGTTATAGCTATTAATATTTGCCATAATAGAAATTAAAATTTTAATTTTATTATTTAAATATTTATTTAACTTTTAAAAACAGAAAATGTATTTATTTAAAATTTGAATGTCTAGTATTTAAATTTGAAGTTAATTAAAATTATAAAATATTTATTACTATAAACCCATAACATATTAACATAAATAACATATTTTTATTAAAAATAACTATGAATATATTTTCCAAAACAATGAAAAATTCAATGAGAAAAATGGTACTATTTTATAATTTTACAAATCTCTTTTATTGCAGCTATTTCTCATATGTGCTAATACACTGCATGTGTTGAGGTATCACACGTCATGTAGGCCTGGAAAACCCCACTGAGAGAGAATAAGAGTGAAAAAGGCAAATAACATCTTAGTATTATTATGAAAATAGTTTTAACCTCACAGACCTCCAGCAGGGTTTTGAGGACCCCAGACCACACTTTGAGTATTACTAGTTTATTTTATCTCTATTTTCTGCATGTGGTTGTGATAAATTATAATTTTTAAGAAAATTTTCTGGATCATATAAATGTTAAAATATATTTTTAGAGTCAAGTAGTCTATTTTGATTCTTTAATTTTCTCTATATCGCTGGGGCTTTTCCCCTCTTATGTTTTATTTTGAGTGTGCATCTTAGCTCCACTTAATCCTTTGATTAAATTAGCTAGCAGTTTATTTATTTTTTTGTAAACAACCAGCTCTTAGATTATTTAGTTATATTTATATTTTATTTTTCTAATTCATTAATTTCTGGTTTTTATCTTTACTATTGCTTTCTTTGCCTTTTCTTAGGTGTATTTTGTTATTCTTTTTCTAACTTCTTGAGTTGTACTACTTAGTTGACTTATTTCATTCTATTTCATTTATGACTATAAGTATTTTTAAGGCCATGAAATTTTCTGTAAGCACTGCTTTAGCTGAATTTCTTAGGTTTTTGTATATAGTGTTTAAGTATTATTACCTTTTTATAAATCTGCCTCTTTGAACCAAGAAGTATTTCAGAATTTTAAAAATTTTCATGTGGCCAGGTTTCCTTGTTTTCTAGCTTTGCTGCTACTTTCTAGCTTCAGAGATCCTACTTGCTATATCTAATTCCTGTCTTCCTGGTCTCTCTTAAATTCACTCTCATCTCTGGCTTCCCCTACCACCACCTCCACACTGCTAAATCAACTCTCATTCCTCATCTTATCCGATTTATCACCATAATTTGGCAAAGTTAATCCACCAAAATTTGGTTTTTTTCATGTATGGTGTGAACAGGGGTCAAAATGTATTTATTTTTCCTATATGGAGAGCCACATGATTTAGCACCATTTATCTTCTACCCACTGCATTACCACGTTAGTCACAAATCAAATATCCATATACATGTGAGTCTATTTCTAGATTCTATAATATGCCATTCATTCTATCTGTCAGTCCACTATCACCCTGACTTAATTATTATACTTTCTAATAAATTTTGATACCTAGGAGAAGTAAATTCTATAACCTGGTTCTTTTTCCTGGTTGCCTTGTCTATTCTTATTTTTTTCATTTTCATTTTTTATAGAAGTTTTCAAATCAGCTTGTTGAGCCCATCAAAAAAAAAAAAAAACAAAAATCCCTGCTGGAATTTTCATTGTGATTTCACTAAACCTATGTAGAACAATTAGAAAAAGCTTACATCTTTTAAATACTGAATCCTCCAATCCATAAACAGTATATAGACTTACAATTATTTAGGTCTTCTTTAGTTTTTCTCTGTAAAGTCTTATAGTTTTCCACACAGAGTCATACACATCATTAGATTTATTCCTACATACTTGCTATTTTGATGCAAATTCAAATTGTACATTATCTCAATTTTGTCAGTGCTGCTTTCTAGAAGCATAACTACAGAATGACTTTGTACCCAGCAAACTTGCTAAATTCACTTTTTTTTTTTTTTTTTTTAATTTAGAAAGGAGAGCTTCATTTCTTATAAAGAATTGTGTGCTGCACACAGCACACAATTCTGAAAGACTGGGAAGCAAAGCCTCCGGCCAGAAGCTGAAAATACATACTTCATAAATTCACTTATTAATCCTAATAATTTGCTAAGTATATAACCATGTTATCTATAAATAATGACAATTTTACTTCTCTTTTCTAACTCTATACTTTTCATTTCGTTTTCTTCCATTAGTGTACTGGTCAGGGCCTCCAAAATAATATTGAATAGAAAAGGTGATAAAAGATATTCTCAATTTCTCATCTCAGAAAGAAAGTTTTAATATTGCACCATTAAAAAATATGATGTTTGCTGTAGGTTTTATAAATGCCCTACTTCAGATTACTTAAGTTTTTCTCTATTCCAATCTTGCTCAGAACTTTGATGAAGAACCAATGTTGAGTTTCATAAAATGCTTTTTAGCATTTGGTCATGTTGGGATTTAGCATTGTCATTTCAGCATTAAGCATACTGGTCTACGCACAACTTTTCTCATTTATCCTATTAATATAGTGAAATTACATTGATTAATTTTTCAATGTTAAATGACATTAATCAACCTTACATTCCTAGACAAACACATATATATTATTCAAAATATATTATTCTTCCTATATATTATAAATTTAATTTGATAATATGTTATTTAGGCTGTTTCATCTGTATTCATAAGTGATTTGGCCAGAATTTTCTGTTCTTGTCATGTCCTTGTCAGGCTGTAATGTAAAGACTATACTGGCCTTATAAAAGAAATTATTAATATAAAGTATGTCCTTTTTCCCCTATTCTCTATAAGAGTGTGTACATGAAATTTTACTGTAGCAATTACTTATTTTTTCTAGCACATCAGAGCTATCCTTCCTTTGTCTTTTAACTTCTTGGTTTCTGTTGACAACGAAAAAGACTCTTTCCGGAAATCTCATATTACTCCTTGATATTTACACTTTTTCCTCTCTCTCTCTCATGACTTTTAATGTTTTCTCTCTGATTTTAGTTTTCACAGTTATACTATGGTACACCTAGGTATGATTTTCTTTTAATGTTACTCTGCTTGGGATTTTTAATGCTTCCTGAATCTGTGCCTCAATGTCTTTTATGAACTTCTAGAGATTTCTCTGCCATTATCTCTTCAAAAACTGCTTCTGCTACATTCTCCCTCTCCTCTCCTGCTGGGACTCTAATTACTTTTTCAACATATTTTATACCAGATTAAAGATGGAAGACTAAAAATTTTGACCTTACTCCCTTTGACAATTGGCATCTATCTCTTCTCCCCAACAAAATATGAAAATGTGATATTGTGCCAGGGTCTGGGACCAGATCTTCAGAGACTAGGAATTCCCACACTCCCTCTCTCTTGAAATGCTTGCTCTGGAGAAAGAAATGCCATGTAAGAATTCCAACTACCCTAAGACTTCTTTGAGATTGCCACTTAGGGAGAGAGAGAAACGCTGGCCCCCCTACAAATGTCAGCCTTCCCAGGGCTGGCACCAGACCTAAGGGTGCAGAAGCCATCTTGGGGGTTCCAGCCCCAGGAGATGACATGAGAACCAAGGTCCCGGACTAACAGAGCCAATAGAGCCATCCCAGTCACTTCTAGCTGTTTCAACCATCCCAATCGAAGACGAAGACATTGTAGAGCACAGACAAGCCAAACCTGATACATCCCGACTGAATTCCTGACTCTCAGAATCATGAGCATAAGAAAAGGTGGTTGTCTTATGTCAGTAGGTGTTGGGGTCATTTGTTAATACTGGGAGAGGTAATCTTCCACAGAGGCCCCGAGTATCCCTGCACATGTTACAGAGTGTGCCAAGAATGCAAAGCCCTGCCCAGTCTTTACTTGAGCCATTTCCCAGGGCTGTGTTTGTAGCTGGCAACCTTGAGGGAGGAGAAACATCTCTCTCCTGCAGGTGGCTAGAGACACAACAGTCACAGATCACCTTAATGTAATCACCAAGATATTTCAAAGCTGGGATTTATTCATAAGGTGTAGCACTTTGGGCTTCCAACCCAAGCCAAGAGGGTTTACCAGTAGCAACCTCCCAACCTTGGTGAGTTCTAAACCCCTGTTTTTGTTACTCTAGCCTTAAGTGGTGTCCATAAAAAGCTTCAGATTCTCATCTACCTTTTCCAAAATCAGCACATGCCACTAAGGGGAAAAATGGACTGAAATGCTATGCTCATCTCTCTGCCTTAAAACTAATAGTATTCTGATACATTCAAATATATCTATTTTATATTTTATCTAGTTTTTCACATTTTCTTAGTTATCTAACATTACAGAAAGAACTCCTCCAAAACCAGATTTAATGTATTTATATTTAAGGGGTTTAAAAGTTCTCGTTTTTCCCATTACTTCCATTATAGGCCAGACCCTCCTAGAATGTTTGTTTTTAAGATATGTATTCTACCAAACATCTTTAAAGGTGATGTCTATTTTCAAATAAATGTAAAGGATAACATCTTGTTAAACTATTGAAATGCCTTTATAAAATATCATTTGCACAAAAACATTTTATCTGAAGTGATGAAGATAAACCATTTGGAATAAAACAATTTTTAAAAAATATATATATTTAAAGAAGAAAAAAATTGTACCAAAGTACTTTCACATTTAAATTAGAAAGGAGAAGAAAAGCTATGTTAACTTTCATGTTTTCATACTTTCCTCTTCTGTCTCTAAACATTTATTAACACTATCTAGAAACAATGTCATTTAACATGACCTAGTATTTTTAAAACATTCCAAACATAATAAAGTCTTTTCTTATATTCTTTTTCCCTTGGAAAACTATGTAATTTTATGACGAACTGAACTGTAGCGAAAGTCTGAAGTAAACATTCTGTCTACCAACACTTACAGTGGAAAATACGAAAATCGATATATGGATGAGAACCTCTTCTTTCTGATTCAAATCCTGCTCGGCTCCTCACGCGAACATCTCCTGGAATGAATCAAGAATAAAACGTAAGTTTAGAAGATCATCAAGAAGCTTCCATATGCAGAAAAGGTCCATGTGGTATCATTCGCAAGCAATGGCCCACTAACAATATATATGGAACATGTAGCTAAGAGCGGATTTATTTGAAGAAGTTCACAAAATTTCAATAGTGAGTTATTAGACTGCATGAGGATTTTTTTTCCATCTACTCCTACAATAACAATAATTATAATCTATAGTTTAAAGTTAGCCTTCTGAAAGGTGATGCAAGTATATGATAATCCAACCTAACATCTTATTCACAAAGAGTTTAAAGAAAAAAAAGCCACTGGAAAACAAAATCTGTTTTACAGGGAATAGAAAATCTTCCATATAAAATTTTCAAAAGCCACAGCAAGAAGAAAATATTTCTTAAGTTTCTATTCTGTGCCTAGTACTATACCATGGGCTAAAAGGGATTTGAAAAGTATAAAATACATTACCTATTCTCAAGCAATTTACAATTTCATAAATGTGTAAAAAATTAAAATGTTAAGGACTTTGCTTTAAGTCCGTTTGATTAATCTTCTCTTCTCATGGACAGAGGGTGGACACACAGGCCTTAACTGGTTGTTAAACTTTGATCTTTATAAGCTGTGTTGTTCCTACATGTACCCACGACTTTTAGATTTATTTCTCTATACAGCAACATAACCATAGCAACCATGTACCAGGCACTCTCTTTGTGTTTTACAGGCATTATTTTATTTAATAAATAACCTTGAGAGATAGTAATCTTAATCCCCATTTTACAGATGCAAAAATTGGACTTGGAGAAGTTAAATATCAGGCCCCATCCCACGAAGCTAGTGCAAAGGGTGAGCCAGGGTTCAAACCTAGCTCCACAGGTTCCAAAGATAAGACTTTTCCCGCTACACTTTCACAGCACTCCAAGTTCATATCCTTGAAGTCTCCGGCCCCTATCCCTGTGCTCTTACACTTCTGCTTGCCTAGAAGGCTCTCCTCCTTACTCTGTTTCTCTAAGTAAAACCATCATTTCCTTCAAGGCTCATTTCACCTGCCATCACGCCATCCCACAATGATTAATCACCTCTTTCACATGGTGATTCCTTCACACGGCAACAAATGTTTACTGAGCACTGAAATGTAGCAGTGAGCAAAATGCATAAAGTCCTGGTCCTCATGAAGCTTATCTTTTTGTGGGATGACACATATAATAAAGTAAACACATAATTTCATTCCATGGAAGATGACAAGTTACATGGAGAAAACTAAAGCGGGGTGAAGAATAGGGAGGGGGAGCAGGAGGGTGACTCACTGGTGTGGCCCGGGACGGCCTCACTGGAAAGGAGACATCTGGGCAGGGACCTGAAGCAAGAGAGGCAGTGTGCCTCGTGTCTATCAGGAGGGAGAGGTTTCCACGCATGAGGAAGAGCAAGTGTAAACACCCTGAGATGGCGGTATGCCCGGCCTGGTCAAGGACAAGCAAAGAGGCCAGTGTGGTAGGAACGAGGCCAGTGAGGGGAACTGGTGGGGGTGAGGCAGAGAGGCAGTGGGCCCAGATCACGTTGGACCTTTGGGCCATCAGAGGTTTCCGAACGGAGGAGTGAGATGACTTAGATCTGAAAAGGTTCACTCTGGCTGTGTGGGCTAGAATTGAGTCGAGGCACACAAGTAGACGCAGGGTCACCAGTTACAGAGCGAGTGGGATAGACGAGGCGGTAACTATGGCTTCGTAGCGGTGGAAAGCACTGGGGTAGCGAGATTCCGCATGTATTTTGAAGGTATCAACCATTGCTGATAAATTCTACATGGAGTGTGTACGAAATAGGAGTCAAAAATTGGCCTGTAATTCCAAAACTTTAGATGGGAGGATCACTTGAGGCCAGGAGTTCAAGACCAGCCTGAGCAACATAATGGGACCCATCTCTACAAAAAATAGAAAAATCAGTTGGGTGTGGGGTCACGTGCCTGTAGTCCCAGCTACTCAGAAGGCTGAGGCAGGAGGATCGTTTGAACCCGGGAGTTTGAGATTGCAATGAGCTATGATGACACCACTGTACTCTAGCCTGGGTTACAGAGAGAGACCCTGTCTCAAAAAAGAAAAGAAAAGAAAAGAAAAAGAAAAAAGGACACTGAGTCTTCTGATCTGACACCTGGAAGAATGGAGTTACATTTACTGAGATGGCAAAGACTACAAAACAAACAGACATGGGGAACACAAATCTTTTGTTTTAGCCATGTTAAGTTTGAGGTATCCATAATACACCCACGTGGAGATGTTCTACAGAGTTAAAAAAAAGGAATCTGAAGTTCTGTTTTCAGGACAGTGGGACCCTGAACATGTTTACAGAGACAGATGAAGACAGCAAAGAGGAAAAGGCTGAACGTTTGTGGGGGAAAATGTGGAATAGAATAGAATAGAATTGAGGCAGATAAGATACAAAAGGTAAATTAAAGAGGAAAAAAAGAATAAGAGCAAAAACAGAACCTTGGGAAACATTTAGGTTTAAGAGTATGAAAAGGAATTAGTGAGAGAGACAAAGAAAAACCTAAGTAGGTAAAGAATAAGGATGGCTCAATTTCATAATGTTGGGGGAGGAATTCCGAGCACAAAGAGAGGAGTCCTGGGAGACTTCTTTAAGAAAAGATGAGTAAAGTTGCCTACTGGAACCTTAACAGTGCATTTTTAATAGTATGAATTAAAGTGCAAGGGATTACGGAGTGTGCGATGAAGAGATAAATCTGGCACAGAAAAGGAGAGAAAGAAAATAATACATATAAACACACACATCCATCTAAATTCATTTTACCTTGTGCAATTGAGTAATACATCAAAAATTTAAGCACCAAGACTAGAGGAAGACAAATGGTCTTCCTCGCCAGCCAACTAAAAACAAAATACACCCAGTGACGGGTCTATCGGATCCAGCATTTCATGACCTCATCTTTGTCCATTTGGCATTCATCTCTTCAGTATTTAGCAACTCTACACATCACATTTTCTATGAAAAATGTTCAAAATGCAACTTGAAATTGTGTACTAATGACAGAGTCCCAGTTATTAAGCCAGAGATTACTCAATCACCTGTAACTCTAAAATGCCTCTCTTCATTCTCACCACATTCAATGTCAATGTGATCGATTATATCTGCTACAAACAGTCATGAAAAGCTACCTAATGAAAGACACCTCAACCTCCAGTAACAATAGACGATATTGATATTCATACAAAATAAATAATGCTTACCCAGCATACGAATGTACAACGCAGTCTGATCAGAACTGTCATAGGAAATAGCTCCACGCCTCTAGAAAAAAAAATACACACATTTTAATACATGACAAATAAATGTGATATAAAATAAAATCCAACAAACTTTATTATTTGTGAAGCATTGTGCAAGAGAAGTTGGATATACAAAATGAAATTAGATATGGTACCTGCTCTTGAAATCTCTAGCGGGGCTTGGGGGAAACAAATAATTACAATACAAGATGGTTAAGAACTACCATAAAAGTGTACACAAAATGAGGAGCATGCAGTAGGTAGAAATTTAATCTAAGTCAGTCAGAAAGGTTTTTGGGGTGACCCTTGAATTGACTCATAAGGGATTAACAGCAATTGCCAAGGGGAAAGGGGAAGAAAAGGACAATCCACTAGTTCTCCTGCGGCAGCTCTTCACATAAAAGCAAGAGTGAGCATGTCAGCTCCTGTTCAAAATCCTCCAATGGCTCCCCACCACCCCTGGAATAAATTTCAAGCTTCAAGCTCCAATTTCCAACGTCCCTGTGACTTGCCCACCTCTCTGTCCTCTGGTCCACCACCTCCCCTCTCCACTATGATGCTGCCATGCTGATCTCTTTGCTTTTCCTCAGCCGCACCAGATGCACGGCCTTCCCACTTGCTGTTCCTCATCCTGAATCATTCGTCACTGTTCCCTTCTTATCTCTCAGGTCCTAGACCAGATGTCAGCTCCTCAGACAGGCACTCCCTGACCACAAATGGCACCTGAAAGCCTCCCTCTTCCGCAGCTCCCTATCTCAGTCCTCTGTGCAGCACTTAGCTGATGTTACCTTGTTTGTTTGTTACTAAAACAAAAGCTCCACAAGGGCAGGCACCTTGTTTTTGTCACCACTGTACCCTCAGCCCCTAAAATAGGACCTAATATTTAGTAAATTCTAAATAAATATTTGGTAAATAAATGACTGAATGCTCTTACTACAAATAAATTAATAATAATTTGTAAATAAATTGATGAATAAATTAATGACTAATAGAATTGATATAAATGAAAATAGATTTAAAAATCTGGAAGATAAAATTAATCAAACCTCCTATCAGAATCTAAGCTCTGTGGAGACAGGGACTTTGTTCACTGCTGTAGCCCCAGATTTAGAATAAATTTCAACATTTAGAACAGTGCCTAGCACATCGAAAGTGCCGGGTGTGGTGGCTCACGCCTGTAATCCTAGCACTCTGGGAGGCTGAGGCAGGAGGATAGCTTGAACCCAGAAGTTTGAGGTTGCTGTGAGCTAGGCTAACACCATGGCACTCTAGCCCAGGCAACAGAGTGAGACTCTGTCTCAAAAAAAAAAAAAAAAGTGAACTATAAAATTAGTTGAATTAATATGCAAAAAAATTCTTAAAAAGTAGTAATAGATGGAATTAGCACAATAAGATGTAAAGAAAATAGTGTTGCACTGCAAAGAAATAGAGAAAATAATCAATAGGGAATCTAGAAGCAAATTCAAGAATATACAGTAATTTTATATATAATAAACATAGGACTTAAAATCTGTGGGGGAAATATTGACTACTTAATTAAAATGTTAGATTAAGTGGTTGCTATATGGAAAAACATAAAGCTATATTATTCTCTTCCTACTCCAAAACAATCTGAGAAAGAAATAAAGAAATTAGTTCCATTTACAATAGCTACAAATAAAATAAAATACCTAAGAATAAAGTTAACCAAAGAAGTGAAAGATCTCTATAATGAAAACCATAAAACACTGATGAAAGGTGAAGAGGACACACAAAAAAATGGAAAGATATTCCATGCTCATGGATTGGAAGAATCAATATTGTTAAAATGTCCATACTACCCAAAGCAATCTATAGATTCAATACAATCCCCATCAAAATACCAATGACATTCTTCACAGAAGTAGAAAAAAATACACCTAAAATTTATATGGAACCATATTGAGCAAAAAGAACAAAACTGGAGGAATTACATTACCTGACTTCAAATTATACTACAAAACAGTATGGTAGTGCCATAAAAACAGACATATAAACCAATGGAACAGACAGAGAACCCAGAAATAAATCCACACATCCATAGTAAACTTATCTTCAACAAAGTTGCCACAGGTGTGAAGAACATAAAATGGGGAAAGGACAGTCTCTTCAATAAATAGGGCTGGGAAAACTGGATATCCATATGCAGAAGAATGAAATTAGACCCTTATCTCTTGCCACAGACAAAAATCAAATGAAAATGGATTAAAAACTTAAATCTAAGACCTGAAACTATGAAACTACTAAAAGAAAACATTGGAGAAAAGCTTTGGGACCTTGGTCTGGGCAAGGACTTCTTGAGTAATACCCTTGAAGCTCAGGCGACCAAAGCAAAATTGGACAAATGGGATCACATCAAACTAAAAAGCTTCTGCACAGCAAAGGCAACAATCAACAAGTCAAGAGACAACTCACAAAATGGGAAAAAATATATGCAAACTACTCCCTTGACAAGGGCTTAACAACTGGAATATATAAGGAACTCCAAAAACTCAACAGGAAAAAAAATCAAATAATCCAATTAAAAGTCAATTTTTTTTAAAAAAAAGATGAGGTCTTACTCTCTGGAGTGCAGTGGCACTATCATAGCTCACTGGGCTCAGCGAGCCTCAAACTCCCGGGCTCCAGTGATCCTCCTGCCTCAGCCACTCAAGTAGCTGGGACCACAAGTGTGTGTGTCACCACACCCAGCTAATTTTTTTTTTTAGAAGCGGGGTCTCACTATGTTGCCCAGGCTGATCTCAAATTCTTGTCCTCAAGCAATCGTCCTGCCTCCGTGCTGGGATTACAGGCATGAGCCACCACACCTGGCCAAAAGTTAAATTATGATGGTAAAATATATCATAAATAAAGGCAAAAGGCAAACCTCAAGCCAAGAGAGGTGAGTTCAACAGATATGACAAAGAGCTAATCTTTCTCTACTATATCTAAAAAAAATTATGTTAAAGTATCTTACAAATCAATCGGAAAAATGAACAATACAGCAGAAAAACAGGTAGAAAATAAACACACGATTTGCACGAGAAATATCCCAATAAACATAAGTAAAAATGCTAGACTTCATTAACAAAAGAAATACACATTAAAGCATGGGATCCCATTTTTACATATCAGATTAATGATCTTCTTCTTCTCCCACAAAACTCTGGCATGAAATTTACAAGCCCTCAACATATACCTACAAATCAAGGAAAAACAATTTTTTTACTACTATTACAAAGAAAATTTACTTTATTTAAAGCCCTCACTAGGATTTAGTATGAAAAACAACTCGCCAAAACATTAATTATATCCTTAATGCTTACCATTTAAGAGAAAAATATCAATTAAAACCTTATGCAATTTCATGTATCCTTAAGAAAAAAAGAGTTCATGAAATGTAAGAGGAACAAAAACTTCCAACAAGATAAAATTCTATCAACGTTGGTTGTCTTCAAGGAGGCTGATGGACACAGAGGTGAAGGGGGGATCTTCAACGTGTATCTTTGTACCTTTTTAATTTTGCAGTGTGTAGAGTTATCATATAGTCACAAAATAAAATTGAAATTAAAAAGTAAAGTATCAATCTACGACAAAGAAATCTATAAAGAAAAGCATGACCTCAAAACCCAAGGGACCAATCATATGGCGTCTTGCTTGAAGTACCTTCCATCAACAGAATGTGCTAAGGAAGCTTCCTGCAGCGTTTCATGGTAAACTATTTATTCTGGAGCAAACGGTCACTTGGTATTAAAAGGCACCACTCACCTCTGCTGTGCCAACCCCCTCCCCAAGATATTTAGCTTATTAAATTACAGGCCTTCGCTTAATGCTACCATTCTAGGGATAAACCTGGTAGCCTGTAGCAATAGATATTTCTATCAGCTCAAGCATGTTAATGAAACTACAGCTATCATTATGCAATAGTTTGTCGTGGTCAATACCTATCAATCTGTTAGTGTCCAATAACAACTTGGATAAATAGCTTGTTAAAACACATTTTAAGCTGTTATCTCTAACGGTCCTCTTTAGGAGGGTGATTGGCACTACCATCATCATTATTATTTTTTTTTAACTAAAAGAGGCACTAATTAGAAAGGTAAAATCTCATTTAACCTGTCACATATTAAGGACAGCAAAAGGCTGACTAACATCAGCTCTCCATTAATAAAATAGTATTAAGTCGAAAACTGGGTAATGAATGCAATCTGGATCACACTACGGCATACTCTATTTTAAGGTAATTACTTTAGACTCATTTATAGAAGCATGAATTTAGATATTAAAATGGTAGGGTCTATATTAATATTAATTTATTAAGCAAAAGAGGTAGAATTTAATTTTAAATCTGTATTAACATATTAATTAGGAATGTGTAAAACATTCAAGTTATTCTATTCATTATAAAGTGCTAATTTAAGTAAGGCCAGTCCACAAATATTAGCTTAAATGCAATACTGAACTACAAGACATACCTTTTAGAAAATAAAACCAAATGAGACGAAAACTTTTTTAGTGAATGGACTTCAATATATTGGAACCCATCAACAAATACATCGTGAGTGATTGTTTATTCATCTACCTCCTTAAGAATTCAGATTAAAACGAATACTATTAAGTTCTCTCACTAAACAATCTAGTTTTGATAAATTTAAAATAACTCATCTTGGAAAAACACACTATAAATTATGAATTCAAATAATAAAAATTTGACTGCCATCTTAGAATCATGTTTAAAAAAATAATTATATGTACTTTAAACACCAAGACTGCTGAACACATATCTTTCTTTAAAGATTATCATTTAAAAAACCACAGACTAGAACTTTATTTTTAATAAAACTAGTAAAACAGATTTCATCAAAATCTTGTGTCACACTGTCAGTCACAAAAAACTCTGAGCTATCACCCACATTCCCACCTCACCTCACCAGTGAATGGAAATAACTGAGAAGCTTCTACTCGTGACTCTTCTAATTTAGCCATCCTGGGAACAGCTTGTAAAGCAAACGAGTATAGGTCAAAACATGGGCGAGGCTGAGCTAATCAGAAACTGACAGCCGTAGCACAAACAAGTTAAACTGTAAGGTTCCAAAGGATCCCCTGCCACACTAACAGCAGTCCTGCGTGCCCTGGTGAGAAGGCACTCACCTTGAATCAGTGTGAATCATTCTTCCACAAAAGATTTGACTTGAAGGTTAATGACAAAACGTGTAAAAGTTGTTCCCAATATTAGTTAATACATAACTTTTAAAGATAGACATGTTTTAAAAACCAGCAAAGATATTTTAAGTGCCATTGTTTTTAGTTTATTCAGGTTTTCCACTAAATGATTTATCGAGCAAAAGCAAGTGTATTTCCCTTACATGGTAAAAGTAATAATAGATTAACTAACACTTGCTGTGCTCCTACTTCGTGCCAGAAAATGTAGGCTTTATTAGTCCCATTTTGCAGATTAGTAAACTGACAGTTAAAGGGCTTAAACACAGTAACACTAAATAACATTTTTGGCAATATTACCAAAACATTGTAACATGGCAAAAGATGAAGCTCAGCCAAAGTTCTGAAACCAGTTTTCTCTAACATAGCAAAATGAGCTTTTTCAAAGCACATTCATCTTACATATGCTAGATAAACATGCTTGTGTTTGAGTGTCTAAAATATTCACATATGACATTGATCCACCAGACAGTATCCTTCCTGTTCTTCTTCCCTCTTTAAAATTGTTTTAACATAAAATATTAGCATTCTTTTTGTTTAAAAACTTAAGTTTTTGGTGGTCATTAAAAAAGTAAAGTCTCTGAAAACATCCACAACACAACTAACGCATTATTAATATTAACTTGACCTTCATTCAATAACTTAGCAAGCCAATCCTTTAAAAACAAGCAAATAGCTGTCAGTGCAACAAAATTAATTCTTAACTTTTAAAACACAAGGTTTTTTTTTTTATTTGAGTACATTGCTTTTCTTTAAGAGATTTCTTCAATCATACTCAGCAAGAAAAGAAGACTGCTTCAAGAAAGAGTCAATTATGCTTCAAACATGCTTAAATGTGAAAGATTACAGAGCAGGAATTAAAATCTTGCTTGAGGATGAAAATTAACTCTATAGAACCTTTGTGTTGCCTAGTAAATAATGATGGCCTTATACATTTTAAGTTAATACCTTTCAGTTTCTTAATACAGAAAGCAAAAGGCTGCATGGTGGATCGAAGATATAATCATTTTAATAGACGTACAGAAAAAATAATTTCAAATAGTATAATCTTATATTCTTACTTTAGTGTTAGATCCTTCCCAGACGGCAAATGGGTAGTTAGCATTCTATCAAGAATTTCTCAAGCCTGACGTTTAGAATTCAACTTCAAAAACAACATATATATACATGATCTTACATTTACATCAATATATTATAGCTAAGGCAGATATTTTAACAGCAGCAAAACCTTAAGAAAGAACATGATAGAAGCATAGAAGCAAAGAAGGTAGTTTTTAGTTTTTAAGAAGTTTATAATTGTTTAGAAATCCTCAATAATTATACTTTAAATATACACACGTTATTAAATTCTTTTTCTCCAAAAGAGAATCTTTAAAATATGTACACCAAAAGTCTAAACTGTTTAATTTTATAATGTTAAAAGTTAAACTTCTTTAACTATAAAAGCTTCAAGGGAACGATACTAAGGAATGATGCCATAAAAAGCCCTTACGGAGGAATAACGTCAGATAAGAATATAAAAATCACAAGTAGTAATTTTAAGCCTTTCAGTTTGACAGAAAAAAACTCATAGTTCTTTTAATCACAGAAATGAAAACCGAGGCAAAAGGAGAGGAAAACTTGTCCAGCTATTTCGTTCCTATCAAATATGTAAACCAAGGATTATTGTCACAATCCTAAAAATAAATACAGCCTACCTTAGAGGTGATCCACTTGATAAGAACCAAGGCCAGACACCAGATCAATGCAATTCCCATTGGATCAACCAAAAGCCCGCTGCATAATCTCTCTGCTCTATCAGCAGGCGAGGAAGACTTCTTAGGAGTCTGATAAATAACCAGCTGTCCCGAGGCAAAAGAGAGGGGACAGTAACTGCCTTCCAACAACGATCACCTGACTCCTCTGAGAATGCACTACCCAGCCAGCCTCCTTACCCGGCGCATGCTTAATGCCACAAGCCCAGGGTTGGGGTAGAACTGCCTGAGCAATGATAGAAGAGGAAAAAAAAAAAACCTCAGTGAGGGCTGACCTAACAGTCTCACAAAATAGAGACAAAAGAAGACTCGGGCTAGCCTCAAACACTTCTATGATCTTAATGCTAAGAGAGATTGCCTTTGAAACAACTCTCAAAAAATGTTGGGCAATACTAAAACTTTACTCATTCTTTTCACAATGACCAGTTTCACAGGCATAATATCCCGGCACTTAAAAATATTAATGCATTTTACTCTATCTTTTCCATTCTTAACACTGAATTTGTTCAACTTTTTATTTCCTTTGGAGCTAGGATTACCTTACGAATGTTAGAGGTTGTCATTATCATATTGTTTGTGCTACTTAACATTATAATTCACTCATTCTGGCTTTATTGACAAAGGCCAGTCTAATGCATTTTCAAATAATTAAAAGTACATTATTTTCAAGCGCTAATTGCAATCTGGCTTATATGATATTTTTGGAACACATTTTGTTCTCCAGGGTTGTGAGTGAGCTCTCCTATAACAAATGAGCCTCTATTCATCCTTTTCATGATCTCGCATAGAAGCTAGCAGGCTGCAGGTAATATCGCTGAGAAAAAGCCTTTTGTGAAACTTTCATTCAAGTATTCAGCAAATATTTATTAAGCTGCTATTATGTACCAGGCCCTATGCTCAATAGCAGGGATACAATCATTGAGTAAAAGCAGACAAGGCCCTGGCCCTGTGGCGCTTGCAGTTTAGAGTCTGCATTAATCCAATTATGCAAATAAACACAAAATTGCAATAATAACAAGTGCAATGAATCAGAGATGGGCACTGCCAACAAAACTTGAGTCTGGTCTAGTTAAAAGGTGAGGGACTTCTTCCAGAGTCCCTGAAATGTCCCTGAGCTGAAACGTGATGGGGAAAGAACATGAAGAAGATAGATTTGTGCAGAGAGAAGGGCAGGTGCCTGGGCTGAGGGGTGAGACAAAACCTAGTAAGGCAAGTACAAGAGAGAAAGACCAGGTTGGCTCAGAGTGTGGGAAGGTGGAGCCACATGAGGCTGCAGCAGTGGGGAACAGAAGCCAGACCCTGCAGGGGCCACCCCAGAGGCCACCTGAAGATGTCCTCTCCTAATCCCACCCTGCCAAAGAACTTTGGCAAAAAGACCACTTCCATCAAGTATAGGTAAGTGGGGTAGGGGCTGGATGGACAGTTAGGCCACCATGGCAGAGGTCTAGGGGGGAGGTGGGGACAGCCTGGGCTGCCTGGAGAGACACACTCACTCGGTGGGTAACCCAGCTGTCAAAGTCATCTGCATATCGAGATACACAAATGATGGTTCTAAAATATTTGAAAAGAGCCCAAATCATTCAATTACTAATGTTATTTTCATTATCCAATCCTCACTACAAAGAGTTTATTTAAAAGTCACCTGTAGAACTGTCAGAATTAAGCATAAATTAAATTTATAGGTCTATATCAAAATTTTCCTAAATCGAATTCATTCATAACACATGGCCATAAACTTCACTTCTTGCTTCAGAATTAACAAGGTATAGGCCGGGCGCGGTGGCTCACGCCTGTAATCCTAGCACTCTGGGAGGCCGAGGTGGGCGGATCCTTTGAGCTCAGGAGTTCGAGACCAGCCTGAGCAAGAGCGAGACCCCATCTCTACTAAAAATGGAAAGAAATTATATGGACAGCTAAAAATATATATAGAAAAAATTAGCCGGGCATGGTGGCACATGCCTGTAGTCCCAACTACTCGGGAGGCTGAGACAGGAGGATCCCTTGAGCTCAGGAGTTTGAGGTTGCTGTGAGCTAGGTTGACGCCACGGCACTCACTCTAGCCTGGGCAACAGAGTGAGACTCTGTCTCAAAAAAAAAAAATAAATAAAAAATAAAAAAAAAAAAACAAGGTATAATGTTAATACTTGCAAAAACCCAGATAACATTTTTTTTACTTTTGTCATGAGACTAGCTTTGACGTGAGAATGTCCAGGGCTTTGATTAGTAAGGTTCCAGCAACCAAACTCAAGGATGCCCAGGCATGGGACAGAGCAGCAGAGTGTATCTTAGCCCAATACTCAATCAAAATGCTGGGAGTCATCTGTAAGAGGCCACGTAGCCTGGACTGGAGGCTAACCTGGGCTTCGAGGTCATTCTCGGTCTCTCTAGTCCAGGCTGCACACTCCAAGTCAGCCCACTGCCATGATGTTTAGCCCAGGGATGCTTCTCTTCTCGTTTTCACACTTTCCTTCCAATCAACTGCTCAAAAAGAGTCACGTTTGCTATTTTTGGTAAGGTGCTTACAGAATCAGAATTGAGACACAGAATAAAAAAGAGACAGTAAGAAATGCAGCCCTAAAAGTTCTCTCATTGAAATGAATTTCTGTTGAGATTCTTTCTACCATCTCAAAACCCTTCTGGGCTTGGAGATGAGAGGCTAGGTTTTTTTCCCAGCTATATTCCCAGGAGCTGAGTGACCCTGGGCAAATCACCACCTCTCTGCACCTTATTTTCCTCCCCTTTATGGGAGTTAAATGGTATCTGTAAAACAACAGCTAGCCCATAGTGGGCACGCAACAGATTTTAGTTGAATCAGAATTAACTACTACTGTATATAAGACCTATAAATGATAATACCCTAACCACGCTAGCTTCACCTTAACTCTGGACCTAACTGCAATCAAAATGGTCCATGAGGGGAACCTGAGCTATGCTTGTCCAGTGGCCTAAGAAACCTTCCCTGACCCCTAGCAGGAAAGGCTAACGGGATGGCTCCCGAATACAGTTCCCCCAGAATCCACTTCTTGAATTTGTCCTACACATCTGAGACTGTAATATAGAGATAATCAAGATACGGTCCTCCAAGGTCAGAAAATTTCCTATTTGAATAGCAACAGCTATTGGGTTTAGGCCTCAAGTCATAGAGTCTCTGTTGCTAATGACACATTTACATCAGTCAAATCTTAGAAAAATCTTAGGCAATACAGTTTTCCCTAAAGCAGTATGCCCAGGCTTCTCAATGTCACGAATCTAATGGCTGTAAAACTTTTTCTTATTTTGAGATATGATATATTTAGTACTAATTACCTTGGTAATTGGTCTTCTCTTAATAATAATAAAGTTTCAATAAGATGGAATAAAAACAAGAGCTGTTATCAAATTAGTATGAAAATTTTTATAACATTATGCTTATTTCTTAGAAAATTCTTCTAAAACTTAATCTTTCCAGAGTTTAATCATGTAATTTCTTATCTTATAAAGAAATAGTTGCCTCTATTACACTAATAACAAATGTATTCTTTTACATTAACTGTTTTCGTAGTTGTTCCAAATCCTTAATGAAACATGGCAAAGTAACAACAAATCAGTTGACTATTCTAGAAAAATTAATGCACAGGATATGGCTAAACTTTCAAAAACAGAATTTGATACTATAAGAAGAAAGTATAAAATTTTTTTTTACCACTCTGGGGTTTGTTATAAGGCTAATAATATCTGAAAAGTTAAAAGCAGATCTCACTATTTTATGAGTATGATCAATAGAAAAAAGGTATGACTTTGATCATTGTCTCCTAGAGGAGTAATCCAAGAGCAAATTTTATCCCTGGGGCTCTCTGCCACCCACAGGACACCTGTTAATCTTGGCAATAGCTCTTAGCTATCCATATAGAGACTTAGCATGTCCCTCTCTTGACCAAATTAGGCTAACCTCATCTGCATTGACATCAGTGTCTATAATTTTGGAATCCCATGGACAGAAATAGCCTATCACAGAGTTCTTTATACAAACGTAGTGTCCGTAGAAAACTATAACCAAATTTTTGATAGAAAAATGTGAACACTATAGTAAAAACCCTCCAATTGTACTTTTATCATTTTGAATTCCAGCCCATTTTAATAACAAATAATAAATCAGAGTGGAGGTTTTATTTATTTCTTTTACTAAAAACCAGGGTTTATTATCCTTCAAATGGTATGAATTTCAAGAGATATAAAACTGAAAAAAAAAACTTCCATAACTAACAGAAAAATTACTTAAAGGCTATAGTACCATGGGAGTTTTACTAGTCAGTTAAGGCCTTTCTGTCAGACTGATTTAGAGCTTTGAATTAAGTTTTTGCCATAAAGTATACCAATAATTGATGGAAATGACATAAGATTTCCCCTAGCATAAAGGAAGTAATAAAAACATCTTGACATTTTTACAAAAATATTCAAGTCTTCTGGTCCAGAAAACATCATCTTTTTTTTTAATTTTTTTATTCAGCAATGAAAAAAGGAACAACATCATTTTATGATACTAAAAGAACTTAGAGATTTATTTACTGAACCATTATTCATAATATATTAAAAATTAGGGAAAAGTGGGGAATTATCAAAAAACATATTAGCAAATGTTGCCACAATTTCCAAAAAGGAAAAAAAAGTTGTGTAGATCCCACAACTGTGAAGTTTGAACACAGAGAAGGAGTATACAGTATACAATGTGTGTACCATGAGTGTAAGCTGCTAGGATGTTAGACCAGGAGAATGGCACAGACCTGGGATGCCTTGGTTTCAGCAAGGCTGCACAGAAAGTCTCTGGTGACATCCTTAAGAACAAAACAGAGCAATATGAGCCCCATACCACAGTTAGGCTCACTCCTAGCTGACTGTACAACATATTCAGAGATAAAATACTTGGATGAAAGTGCTTTCCCAGTCAATTCTTCACACTAGTGGAAGAATTCTGGAGGTAAATAACAGAATTCGGCATTTCATCTTGTCTTATTCCACAGTTTATATACTGGAGTGCAGATCACACAAATCTACATCAAATCTGCATATAAAACATAAACGGTAAATCAGCATGCTAAATTATAAAATCAACTTAAAAGAAAGAATTAAGTCTGCATTTTGATATAAAATAAATCACATACATATAGAACAATAGAAACACGTGGTTAAGTATCCAAATCAAAGATGCTCCACTATCATCAATACAGGCCACATTTACTACACTGAATTCAGTTCTGAATGTCACATGGAAACTGCATACATACATGACATTTTTAAATGCAGATAAGGATACTATATAAAGCATAGCTTTACAACTGAGATGCTTTAAGCAAAGAAATAAAAAGAGGGACAGAATAGGTGTTAAACTGCTATAAGATAAAATATGCTAAGGAGAAGTTTAGCTTTATTGTGTGAAATTACAGAAGACAAAAGTAGGACCAGTGGGCACAAGATTGTGGAAAACAGAAATTGACTCAATGTCACACTCTAAGAACTTTCTACAATTTCTTACACCTTTCTAAAATCAGAAAGGTGTAGATCAGAAGTAGATTGAAAGGATCTGCCTCAAACTAACCTTGGTCCAGGAGCTTGTGGGGTAGGCTAGAACAAACGACCTTCAAGTTCTGTCGACTCTAAGTTTCCACAATACTGTGACAGCTCATAATTGCTTATAGGCCAACAATTTTAATTTTAAACTGAAGGCAAACTTGAACCAAATTCATGACAAATTTTCATCTAGTAATCTTAAAACAAAAGTCAATCACTCACAGCTCTGTGAAATGGAAACCAGAAAAGAAATATTATTTTTCTACACATAAAAGATAAATAAAATTAATACATCATAAATATATCTTCTTCAATTTAATAATGAAAGAAGTCTTTCTACAAAAGCTACTGTTATTAAGTGCTCGTCAGTGGGTCAGTGTATCCACCACCCTACCCCACGTGAGACCCAGCCACCTTCACTTCCTCAAATCCACCAAAGCAACTAAGTGGTTACTGGTGTTTTTCCTGAAAGATAATTTTTAAATGAGACCTATTTGTAAGAAAAAAAAATACTTCACCTCTAAAAATCATATAAACAGAATACTACTTGTGAGTAAATGTATATAAAAATATTTACAACATAGATACTAAAGAAGAAAAACACTAATCTCTGCAGACACAAGATAAATTTTAAATGAAAACTTCTGAATAAGAATGGCAATGGTCAATAATTTCTTCCCTCTCCAAATCAATCAGAATAGAAGTACAAAAATTTTCTGAGGCATACTTGAGGCACTTTGAATTTAATAGTGCTATTTCATCTCCACAGGTAATATTGCAAAATAGAGACAGAGAGAGAGAGAGAGAGAGAGAAAGAAAGAAAGAGAGGGTCAGAAAGAGAGACTGATTGATTTTTGTGTCTCCACTGTGTTAGGCACTAGGGATATGATGTAAATGAAAGGGACATAGTCCTTGCCCTTGCATAGCTTAGGTTTTTGTGGAGGCTACCATCAATCACAATAACAAGAAATTACAGGCAAATGTAAGGTACTCTGTGTACCAAGTTTGACATCTAACCCAGGATTTGATAGCATCAAAGAAGACTACCAGGAAAAAATGACATGTAATCTGACCCTTAAATGATGAATAAGAGTTTGTCAGGCACAAGTGGTAGGGAAAAGAGCTCCAGGCAGAAAAAGCAGTATGTGCAAATTATCAGAGGTGAGCTAAATTTTGACCAATGAAAAATATAAGCAAAGTTAAAAAAATTATAAGGTAACTGGTACTGGTCTAGCTCTCCCATCATAAACAACTAGCAAGCTAAGCTTTCAATAGGAAACATATGCAACATTGTTTTCAGATGTTAAACAAGTAGTACAGGACTATGATCCCTAAGAGAAGGGGGAAAAAAACAAAGGTGAGACATATGATTGACCAGGTTTTTTCTTGTAGGCAGCCACCAAACCCAGAAATGGAGCAGTCTCACAAAGCAAAGGAGATGGATAGAGACTCAAGTTCAGAGAGGCTGAGGTACCTAGAATCTGCAGGGCTAAGTACCAGAGAAGAAAGAACTGTGAAGATAATAAGCTCCAGTCTCCTTGAGTCTTTGACTGAATACTAAGTTGGACATGTATAGGATGAGAATCCATGAGGCCAGGAAAATAATAACTACCAGGGAAAAAACAACTGCAGGGACCTGGGAGACTTTCAAGTTCCAACCAACCACAGCAAAGAGACCTCACAGAACACCTAGGACATTCCACAGAGATTCCAGAAATGCCACACCTTAGGAGGAGGGCAAACTAGCCCATCAATATAGAAAGTTCTAGGTTGGGCTCGGTAGCTCATGCCTATAATCCTAGCACTCTGGGAGGCCGAGGCAGGAGGATCACTTGAGCTCAGGAGTTCGAGGCCAGCCTGAGCAAGAGTGAGACCCTGTCTCTACTATACATAGAAAAATTAGCCAGGCGTCATGGCATGCAACTGTAGTCCTAGCTACTCAGGAGGCTGAGGCTGGAGGACAACTTGAGCCCAGGAGTTTGAGGTTGCAGTGAGCTACAGTGACACCACTGCACTCTACCTGGGGTGACAGAGCCAGACTCTATTTCAAAAAAAAAGGGTCTATTGGACAGCACTGTTGTACACTGTGGTAGACCCTGTTGTTATAAAGTTGAATTGTGTCCCACCAAAAGATATGTCAAAGTCCTAACCCCTGGGTACCTATGAAGGCAATCTCATTCAGAAATAGGGTCTTTGCAGATTTAATCAAGTTAAATGTGGGCATACTGGGTTAGGGCTTTTAATCCAACGTGACTTTTGTCCTCAAAAGAAGCAGACTGGGCACAGACACCCAGGAGAAGAGGCCATGTGAAGACAGAGGCAGAGACTAGAGTGAGGTATTTACAAGCCAAAGAATGCCAAGGATTGCTGGCAACCACCAGAAAGAAGCTAGAAGAGACAAGTGCCTTCTGGGAGCATGGCCTTGCTAACACCTTGATTTCACACTTTTAACCTCCAGAACTTGAGAATAAATTTGGGTTGTTTTAAGCTACCCAGTTTTGATGTGATACTGTGTTTTGGCAGCCCTAGGAAACTAATAGCCATGTTTATGAATTGAAAGATCAATATTGTTAAGATGTCAGTTTTCCTCCAATTAATCCATAAATTCAATGCAATCCCAACTGAAATCCTAGCAGCCTTTTTTATAGAAATTGACAAGCTAATTCCAAAATTTACATGGAAACACACAAGACCTAGAATAGCCAAAAAAATTTTTTTGCAGGAAAAAAAGATTGAAGGACTTCTAATATCTGATTTCAAAACTTATTATAATGCTACAGTAATCCAAGATACTGTGATATTTACATGAAGACAGACATATAAATTAATAGAACTGAATAGAGAGTTCACAAATAAACCCACATGTGGTCAACTAATGCTTAACAAAGGTACCAAAGTAACTCAAAGGAAAGTATAGTCTTTTTAATAAATGACACAGGAAAAACTATATAAACATATTTAAAAAATGAACTTCAATACTCAATTTCATACCACACAAAAATTAACTCAAAATGGATCCTATACCTAAACATAAAGACTAAAATAATAAAATTTCTAAGAAAAAGTATAAGAATATATCTATGATCTTGGGTTAAGATTTCTAGACACAAAAACACTAATCATAAAAGAAAAACATGTCAATTAGACTTCATTATAACTGAAAACTTGTTCTTCAAAATACAGTGGTACATAAAAAGGCACAGACTCACAGAAAATATCTGTAATACGTAAGTCTGACAAAGAACTTGTATCCAGAATATATATATATTTTCAAAAACTCATAACTTAACAAAAAGACAAATAACCCAATAAAAAACATTAAATCTTTAAATAGACGAGTCACAGTAAAAGATATATAAATGGCCAATATGCATATGAAAAGATGCCAGGACAAGTTTAATCATCAGATAAACGCAAACTAAAATAGCAATAAGATGCCACTACACACCCACAAGAATGGCTAAAACTAAAGACCAATATCTAGTGTTGACAAGGACATGGAGCAATTTGAACTCTCATGCTAATGAAAACGTACATCCAAAGAATGACTTGAACACAAATGTTCCTAACAGCTTTATTCGTAATAGTCAAAGCTGGTAACAATATTTTTTTTTTTTTTTTTTTTTTTTTTTTTTTTTTGTTGAGACAGAGTCTCACTTTGTTGCCCAGGCTAGAGTGAGTGCCGTGGCGTCAGCTTAGCTCACAGCAACCTCAAACTCCTGGGCCTAAGCGATCCTACTGCCTCAGCCTCCCGAGTAGCTGGGACTACAGGCATGCGCCACTATGCCCGGCTAATTTTTTCTATATAGATTTTTAGGTGTCCATATAATGTCTTTCTATTTTTAGTAGAGACGGGGTCTCGCTCAGGCTGGTCTCGAACTCCTGACCTTGAGCAATCCACCCGCCTCGGCCTCCCAGAGTGCTAGGATTACAGGCGTGAGCCACCGCGCCCGGCCTAAAGCTGGTAACAATATAAGCATCCATCAACTGATAAACAGATAAGTAAATTGTGGTATAGCCATACAATGGAATAACACTCAGTAATAAAATGGAACAAACTACTGATACATGGAATGACATGGATAAATCTCATGCGAAGTGAAAGAAGCCAGGAAAAAATGGAGCACGCTGTGTGATTCCATTTATATGAAATTCTAGAAGAGGCAAAACTAATCAATAGTGATAGAAACCAGATTGATGGTTGCCTAGGACAGAGGCTGGGTGGCACCTATAGGTCAAGGGAACTTTTGGGGGTGACTAAAGAGTATAGTATCTTGATTGGGGTACTAGCTGCAAGGGTGTACACATTTGTTAAAATTCATCAAACTGTGTGTGAATTATACCTCAGCAAGGTTTCAAAAAGAGGGGCAAAATCTATCCTTCTGTACCCCCAAAGGAAGTTTAATACAGTTAGACTTTAAAGTTACATTGGGAGTCATGAGGGGGTTGAGACTAGAGAAATATTAATAATAAAAGACTGTCAACCATACTGAGGAATCTGAATTGTACGCAAAGATAAAAGGAAGCCCCCGAGAGATTTTACCTGGGAAAGTAATACACAAATTGCATTTTGGAAAAAATACTCTGGGTCCCATCATGTGGAATGGACTGACACAATGCAAGATTTCCATCTTCAGAGAGATCTGTGAGAAGGCTGCTGCCTTCATCCAGAAGAGGTGATGGCCGAGGGTAGGGGACAGGAGAAGAGAGAAAAGTTATGGGATTGAAGAAGCTGATTTGCTTTCATGTTTCAGGAGAGGATAAGTGCCTGGGACGACCAAGTGGAAATGTCCATTCAGGAGCTGTGCACGTGGGTCTCAAGGCTTTGAAAGACAGCTGGGCTGGAGAAAGGGATTTGAGAATAGTTCTCTACTAATCAAGACCGTATGGTAAGTAGGATTACCTAAGGAGAGAGGAGAAGATGGCTAAAACCAAAGCCTTAGGCTCACAAACAGAAGAGGACTGGCATGGCAAATGGCCAAAACCCACAAATGGTAACTATCCGAACTGAACAGCAGCCCCTTATGCTAGCTGTTTTCTCTCTCACACATATACATGCAAATAACATTCCCCTCCCTCTCACACCTCAGTAAGGTTAAAGCCAGAAAGAAGCCACTTGTAATGCAATATAGAAAGCAAGTGACAAGAAGGCCATTGCTCAACAAACATTAAACTGAATCCTCTCTTAGGGCTTAAAGTTTCTTACAGAGCTAGGCTGGAAAAAGAACAACATTCGGTTCAAACCCTCTTCACTTCCCAATCTGCTCCTTTAGTACCTTCAGAAGATGAAAACAAACTATTGGAGCTAAATATTAAAAATTCTTTTATCTAGTTATAAAATGGACACTGATTTACCAAAAGTCAAGAATACGTGGTGGCACAGCCTGGTTCAGTGGCCCATGCCTATGGTCCCAGCTAGGAGGGAGGCTGAGGCAGGAAGATCACTGGAGCCCAAGAGTTCAAGACTGTAGTGTGTTATGATCACACCTGTGACAGCCACTGCACTCCAGCCTGAGCAACACAGTGAGACCTCACCTCTAAAAATAAAATAAAATAAGTAGCTAACCAAGACAAGGCTAAAATCTGTGTCCCTATTTACCAAGTGGGGTGAATGAATCTGTTTAGCAAAGTCTCTGAGAATACTTCCAACAGTGGACTAGTTTGGAGACCCAACTCTACCACTGAAAACAACTAAAAATGCTGGAAGATATTGAAAATATCTTCTGAAATGAATTCATGAGCTGGTGAGAAAATAAGGAATGCTCAGGTGAAAACTAAGTAGAGACAGGAATGCAACAAGATAAGTAGAGTACTGAAGCTGGCTTTCACCTCAGGGTCAAAGTAAAGTCGGTGAACCTGAGTTTTAGGTTATTTACAACCTCATAGATAAATGGGACAAAAAAAAAAAAAAGACAAAGCCCAGGATCTGGCCAAAGCATAGAGCACCTCCCATTAACTATTACTAATGGAGTACAATGAGCAATTATACTTACACTCTACGCTCATTTACAAAAATAGCTTCAATCAAATCATTTGCAATTTGACAACTGTCAGCTAGGAGGACATGATACAAATTTATGCAGGCTGACAAAAAGACAGTCATCTCTTGGATTTGCTACTATCCTGATTAACTTAATTGCAAAGGAAATTAAGATTAACGATAATGCAACTTAAGGAGCTCTAACCAGAACAATGCATAAAAAGCAGTTTTAGTATGGTTCAGAAAAAAAAAGACCTGTTTTCTCTTAAATTAACACCATTTGTTTACATTTAATAAAATGAAGAGAACACGAAGCCATCTGTATTTAGCATATGTAATTATAATGCTTTGTTTAAAATAGAATAGACAAGGAATTAAGAAGGCAAAAATAACTTAATTTGCATTGAAGTACATGGTACTTCTTGTTCAAAAGAAATGTATTTATAATCAACACTCTACAAAGAAATTTAAAAGCTAGTCTATATCATCTAACATCAACAAAACTTTCTCATTAGAAAGTACTTTTTTCAGGGACACACAAAGTAGAACAGAGGTTACCAGAGGCTGGAGAGATGGGGGAATAGTGAGTTAGTGCTTAAGGGTAACGGAGTTTCTGTTTGGGATGATGAAAACGCTCAGGAAATGGATAGTGATGATGGTTGCATAACAGTGAATGTACCAAGTTGTACTCTTATTAATAAAAATGGTTAAAATGGTAAATTTTATGTTTGGCACATCTTACCACAAAATAAAATGCACAGGAAAAATATTTTCATATAACTCCTTAAACTTCAGAATTCTCTGAAGTCTGAAATTCATGCAAGCAAAAACCCTTAAGAGGATTGGACCAGGAAAGCATTGGCTTTGGTTCCTCTGATCATTGATTCCAATCCAGAGTTTACTCTTCTACCATGGAGTCTTGATACAAATTACATTCTGAGCCTCAGTTTTCTCCACCAGGATAATGGGGAAGTTCTTGGACCCAGTTGTCGTAAGGATTAAAAGAGATAGTAACAGTATTCATAAAGATAATCCAGGAGCAGAACCAACGTGTTCTTACCCAATTCTCTAGCAAGTCCAAATAAGAAGTCATCAACTAAAATTTGCAAAGAAAGGTGGGCTGGAGAGAGGGATTTGGGAATAATCCTCTACTAATCAAGACTGTATGGTGAGTAGATTACCCAAGAAGAAAAGAGAAGACGGCTAAATCCAAAACTCTCAAGCTCACAAACAGAAGAGGACTGGCAGGACAAGTGACTCCCTCTGGCATTAATAACATATTCAGGCATATCAAGGACTTGATTCAAATTCTTTAAAATGGCTTTGGAAAGTATGCATTAATCTTCTCTAAATTACAATGACACCAACGTGGAATTTTAAAAATAAGTAAATAAACAGACTCATCATTAAATAAAAGTTTGACCATAATGCTCCCCTTTTCAAATTCTAGTTAGCAGCCGGGCGCGGTGGCTCACGCCTGTAATCCTAGCACTCTGGGAGGCCGAGGCGGGTGGATCCTTTGAGCTCAGGAGTTCGAGACCAGCCTGAGCAAGAGCGAAACCCTGTCTCTACCAAAAATAGAAAGAAATTATATGGACAACTAAAAATATATATAGAAAAAATTAGCTGAGCATGGTGGCGCAGGCCTGTAGTCCCAGCTACTCGGGAGGCTGAGGCAGAAGGATTGCTTAAGCCCAGGAGTCTGAGGTTGCTGTGAGCTAGGATGACACCATGGCACTCACTCTAGCCCAGGCAACAGAGTAAGACTCTGTCTCAAAAAAAAAACCAAACAAAAAATTCTAGTTAGCCAGTACTCATAGTGCACAATAGTAATAGTCAATTTTCACTCAACTGCATCAATAATTAGGCATGCATTTAACGATGTTAAACCAGTCAGAAATTTGCCCAAGTGTTTCGGAGTCTAAATCACAATTTTACTCTTTTAAGAGATGAGGCATGCCTGACATAGGTGCTTAATCTGGAATATGACAAACCCTTTTTAATGTGAAAATAGTGTGCACACTCCCACGATAGGCCTTATTCTTCTGGTATCCACTGACTGAGAAAGCACAAAGTAACAAAACATTATTGTGAATTTAGGAGTTTTCTTTAAATGGATTTTAATTAATTAATCAACAGTATCTATTCATATATGAAAAGCACGAATACATGTATGTACCAGATTTATTTCTTGAAGTTTACGGTTTGAAATACATGTGGATTCATGAATTCCTTGCCAATTCCCAGGTTCTCTTGGGATTTGCCACTATCAATTGGGAACCACTGGCCAGAGCATAATAAGGTTCTTGGCATTAGGAGAACAAACCAGCAGAGGCAAGGCGTGTGTGCATGTACACCTCCCTCCTTCCACCTGCCCCCAACACACACACACATCCACACACACAACTTCTAGGGAAGATATGCATCATTCGGCACACCAACATATCTCTAAAAAAAGCTGATATAATTTAAATTAATATGATAAGAAAAATCTATACGATCAAGGTTAAAAAGAGGACACACCAAAAGGCACAAAATATTTAACTCTCTCATCAATTTGTACCTTACCATACCTCCTTCCCTAGCCTACGGCATATTTTCTACTACAAAGAAGATATAGAATGCCATCTTTAAATTGCCTCTCATGACACAAATTTAACCCATTATCTCATTTTTACCGCTATACCTACCCTAATTCAAGCCCCCCAAATTACTCATGATTTCCTGAACACAGCCCGGGCATTATCATTGCCACATTTTTATTCAATTTATTTCCTCAATTAAGAATGAATTCCCTCCCCCCAGGAAAGTCATGTCAATTTTAACATCTCCAACATGTCAGTATAAAGAAAAAAAAATAAAATTCCGACATTTTTGTCTATAAGAATTGTTTATTTCAAGATTTACTGGAGAAGCTTTAAAAAAACTAAATTAAGTAATTTGAGAAAATCTAAAAGTCTTAATTCATTCTATGAACAATCAATAATCAGTAAGATATAGTAAAGGCAGTTTACAGCTGATGAATAACATATATTGAAAGAGTCTCTTGTTTAGAACCTGGGATACAATTGGTACCACAGTAGCTTTGCTTATTTGAGGTGATGTTTCAAGTACATTTGATTTTTAAATTACGACTCATGTTCACTGAAGAGTTTGTAAAGTGTTGAGCTGAAAACAGTTTTCAAAAGTAGTCAAGTAAACATTTAATTGTGAAGCAGATACCACTCTCTATATAAAAACATAAAATTTCATTACTTTATACTATATTATTATATTTTAAAACTTGTATATACAAGTCTTCCTTACATTACTGTTTAAGTGAAAATTGATACAAGCTTTCTGGAATGTAATTCAGCAATGTCTATCAAAAGACTTCAAACTGCACCTAACACTTTAACCATATTACTTCTATGAATTAATCTTAAGGAAACGATCACGGATGAGCATGAAGATTTAGCTACAAAGATTATCAGCCAGCATTGTTTATAATAGTAAAAAACTGTAAATATTCTAAATATCCAACAATAAGGAATGACTGGTTGACTGATTGTAAAGTGAATTGCTTGAGCTCAGGAGTTCCAGACCAGCTTAAGCAAAAGCAAGACCCCCTCTCCACTAAAAATAGAAAAATTAGCCAGGCATTATGGCGTGCATCTGTATAGTCTCAGCTACTCAGGAGGCTGAGGCAGGAGGATCCCTTGAGCCCAGGAGTTTGAGGTTGCAGTGAGCTATGATGATGCCACTGCATTCTACCTGGGGTAACAGAGCAAAACTCTGTCTCAAAAATATATAAATAAGTAAAATAAAGTGAATGCATAAAACATAAATGTTCAGACCATTTCCCAACTGATTATAATTTAACTCTTGGATAGTTTTAACTCTTTTACATTTGTAGTAAAAAAAAAAAAGGTCAATATGTAAGTTCATAGAGACAGAAAGTAGATTACTACTTGCCAGGGGCTGGGGAAGGAGGGAGTAGAAAGTGACTGCTAATGGGTACAGAGTTTCTTTTTGAGGTGATGAAAGAGTTCTAGAATTAGTAGTGAAGGTTGCACAATTTTGTGAATATACTAAAAACTACTGAACTGTATATTTTAAAAGGGTGATTTTTATGGCATGAAATTATTTCTTTAAAAATATGCATATTCAAACATTTTAGAATTTTAACTCTTTGGGACTCCTACCAAAATAACTTATGTTGCAGGATAAATGTGTTTATACAGATCTTAAATTAGGATGTCCCTTGGCACCTCTGTGCATGTATCTGAATGTTTTATACACGTGCTACTGACTTGCTAAGTTTGGGCTCTGAACTGGCCTCCCTCCAAGTTGTAGCGAGTATCAGAAATTCATTCCTCTTGCACGTGGCTAGCCTGTTGTTTTAGCACAATTTGTTGAAAAGGCTATTCTTTCTTCCATGGAATGGCCTTGGCACCCTTGTCAAAAGTCAGTTGACCATAGACACAGTTTATTTCTCGACTCTCAATTCTATTCCATCGACTTATATGCCTATGATTACACCAGTACCACACTGTCCTCATTACTGTTGCTCTGTAGTAAATTTTGAAATCAGGGAGTATGAGTCCTACTTTGTTCTTTTTTCAAGATTGTTTTTGCTACTTTGGATCCCCTGCAATTCTATATACACTTTCAAATCAGCTTATCAATTTCTATAGAGGTCAGCTGGGATTCTGAAAGGGACTATATTGAATCTGTAGATCAGTTTGGGGAGTACTGCCACCTTAACAATTTGAAGTCTTCCAACCCATGAATATAGGACATTTTTCCATTTATTTAGATCTTCAGTTTCTTTCAACAATGTTTTGTAATTTTCCAAGAATACATTTTGCACTCCTTTTGTTAAACTTATTCCTAAGAATTTTATTCTTTTTAATGCTGTTATAAATTATTTCAATTTCATTTTCAAGTTGTTCATTTCAAGGGTACAGAAATACAATCAATTTTGTATACTGATCTTGCATTCTGCAACTTTGCTAACCTCATTTATTAGTTCTAGTAATTCATTAGACTTCTTATTATTTTCTATATAGATAATCATGTCATTTATGACTGGAGATAGTTTCACTTTTTCCTTTCCAATCTGGATGTCTTTTCTCTTTCTTGCCGAATTAACCTGGCTAGAAACTGAATGGAAGTAGCAGACAATCTTATCTTATTCCTGATCGTATGGGGAAAGCAACCAGTCTTTCATCATTAAGCACAATGTTAGCTGTGAGTTTTTTTGGTAGATGCCCTTTATCAAGTTGAGGAAGTTCCCTTCTATTCCTAGCTTTATCATGAAACAGAGTTGGCTTCTGTCAAATGCTTTTTCTGCATCTATTGAGATGATCATGTGGGTTTTGTTTTTTATTCTATTGACATGGAGTATTACATCAATTGATTTTTGGATGTTAAGCCAAAAACATCCTTGCATTCTTGGGATAAATCCTCCTTGGTCATGGTGTATAATTCTTTTTTCCATTGCTGGATTCAATTTGCTGGTATTTGTTTTGGATTTTTGTGTCCATATTCATAAGAGCTATTAGTCTGTAGTCTCCATTTCTTCTGACATCTTTGTTAGGTTTTGGTATTAGGGTTATACTAGCCTCATAGAATGAATTGGGAAGAATGTTGACATTTGCAACTTTTCTTGATGAATAAAAAATTTTACCACACAACTAAAATAGAATAGGATAAATCAAATATCAAAGCTGACAATACGATTAGAAATGACATCTCCAATCCTTCTGCAGCAGACACTGTTGGTTGTATAATTCTTCCTAAAAGAAGCAAAGTTTTGTCCAGGTGTCTGGGCAGCCATGTCCCTCAGGGCAGTGTGGCTGCATTCTTAGACCTGAAGAGTGGGCCCTGACTGGTCCAAGTCAATTGCAGTGGTTCCATCTCTCTTGCCAGAGACTGGTTTAGAAATGGCCATGTGAAACAGGTACATGGGGAAGTCTGCTGGGAGAGCCTCTGGAACAGCTTTCTTCAGGCTTAAAATGATACAAAAGGAAAAGACAGCCCCTTCCCTTCCTCTGGAAGTTGCCGTGTTTCAGAGTTGTCATGTTTGGATACATGGGATTATTAAAGCTACCTTGCAACTATGATGGAAGCTACAGTGAGGACAACTCCAACATACTAAAGACAGCAAAACAGAAAGACAGAACATGGATCGGTGATGCTGCTGCTGAGGTGCTGAATTAACCAAACCTGGAGCCACTCAACCTTGAGTCTTCTTGGTAAATCCTATTGTTCAAAAGAATTTGGAACAAGTTTTTTTTCCTACTTGCAACTAAAAAACTCTAGCTGATACAACCAGTGCTGTGGGAGCCTACTCATGCTGGCTCAGGACAGCCAACCCCATTCAGTGACATTGTGCTGGTGGCTTCAAATCAACTATGGGAAGTATGTATACTATAAAAATTGGTAAACACCACAAATCAGGGCTATTTTTCTTTTAGCAATCCAGTTGCTAAACATTTACCACCACCCACTGGATACAACCCTATTTTTCAAATTTTTCATCAAACTACCTTTTTATTCCTATAATAAAGTTATAAATTAGTAAAATAAAAATTTTGTCAATAAAATACTGCACATAGTTGGGTGTTTAATAAGACTTTATTTAGAAAAAGTTTCCACTCCAGTATTTATTTCTATAAAAGAATATTTCATAAGGAAACTTACTAATATAATTTTTTTTAAAAAATTGATTATAAAACATTATGCACAGTAAGAGAAAGCATATATTTAGACAGAAAGATATTAGGATTGTTGAGATAAGCAACAATATGTTCACAATGTTATCGCTGGGTGGTAAGAATACAAATGAGTCTTATATTTTGCTTGTTCTTTCCCTTAATTTTTTCATGAACTTAGTAATAAAGAAAAATACAATTTCATGTTTTTAAAACAAAGAAATTTAGTATTTTTTGCCCATGAGCACAAAAAGACACTATTTTTTTTTTCTTCTGTTTGTATCTAGGAAGAACTTATACAATCCTTTGCAGGTAGAAAGGTAGCCCCAGTTTTTAAATTGAGTGATTCTTTGTTGCTATTTATAGTACAAAGTTATAAACCTGTTCTCTGATTACCTGAAGATGTAGGCATAAACTGAATTATAATGTATTATAAGAAAAGTGCTGAATTCTTCACACATAATTGCTTTGAAAATAAAATCTGAACGAAAGTCTCTCCTATTTTGAAATATGCATGTGATCTGATTCATGAAATTGCGTCAACTCTGTTCCTAAAGAGGATGTAGTAAAGTAAAGGAGCACTGGACCATGAGTCAGAAGATTTGGTTTCTGATTTTAGAGCTAAACCCTATTAGCCACATGACCTCTGGCAAGCAGCAATTCTGTCTGAACCTAAATCTTCTCATTTGCTAAATGGAACTAATAATACCTGCCCATTCCTCTTCACAGGATGAGATAAAGTAGATAAAAAACTATCAAATGAAAGATGGTGTTACATGTCACTACCTCGTTACATAAACATTTTAAGTCTTGCAACGATTGTACTTTGTTCCACTTTGATACAAAAGACAGCTTTATAACCAGCAATGTATGATGCCAGTTTCCCTGGTAACAAGTTAATTTGCTCACTGCTTTGAAGATCTTTGTATCAAAAAAAAAGTTTAAAAAATCTCTTTTCTTTACTGCTTCACTGTTTTCAATTTACCTAAAAAAAATAAGGATTTTTGGCACAGTACCATTACCACAACATGACAATGGACGGGAAGAGAAAGCTATAGATCAATTTCAGTAAGAAATATTGTGGCAAAAGCCCTAATTAAAATATTAGCAACTAGAATCATAAAAAGGATAATATATCTTAACCAAGTAAGAGTAAAAATCATCCTAGGTTCCTAAGGATAAGTTAGTATTAGAATATCTACTAAAGTAATTTACTAAATAATAGGTCAAAGGTAAAAAACTTTAAACATCTCAATAGATGCCCCAAAATGCATTTGAATAAAATAAACAACCATTCCCAAACAGTTCCCAATAAAGTGAAGGAAAAAAATAGAAAAATCATCATTATTAGCAGATGATGCATTATTTGCAGGCAATTATGAAATAAACAAGAAAAAGTACTGAAAAACTATCACAAACAATAAATTCAGTACATAGGCGATTTACAAAATTAACTAAAAAAATCAATAGTTTGCCTACATACAACTAGTTAGAAAACATAATGTCAAAAAATATTCCATTTATGATTGCAACCAAATAAAAGTAAATCCAGTATAAACAACAAAAATTGTAAAGGACTCCATGAAGAAAATCTTAATCTCTGTTGAAGGACAGAGAAGATTGGAATAGGCAAACTCAATATTAGCAGTAATCGTGAGGAGGAGGATGAGAGCAGCTTTATCAGTCAGGCTCCCAGGAGGAAACTGATGACAAAAGCAAAGGGGTAACTGAAGAGAAATTCACAAAGGGACTATTTCCTGAGATCTGGGCAGGGTGAAGCACCCAGGGCTTGCAGTAGTGGGAAACTGTTACTACTGGAACCTAGTGTGGACTCTCCCTGTGGGAGAAAAGACACAAGTGACAAGTGGCCTTGGGAGACAAACACAGCCCTCTAGGGAGAGAGGCTGGGAAATATACTCTAACCTCTCTTTCCTCCACCCATCCATCTCCAGCTAGGCCTCCTACTGGGACCAAACCCAACCAGAAGCCAGAGGGCAAGAGCAGCTGGGTGAGGTCAGCCTCCTTACGCAGAGAGCAAGATGAAGAAAGAGGGGAGAATAGATTTGAAGGAGCAAGAAGAATGTCCAGCACAGCGGCTAGTCTCTTGACTGTTGATGCCAGGCACTGCTCCAAGCACTTTATTTGGATTAATCCTTTTAATTCTCACATGGTCTACTAATGCCAATCTACTCCAAACTACAAATCCAAACAATCCCAGTAAAAATACCAATGGGATACTTTAGGGGCAGTGAAAGGGAAGAGAGGCATTTTTGACAAATGGTAAGTTCTTCTAGAATGATAAACATATATGCAAGATCAGATAGAGGAAAAAGATGAGAAGAGTCCTATCAACTATTAAAATATTAATAAATTATTAAGCTATTAATTAAAATGGTTTGATACTAACACATGAATAGATACATCAATGAGACAGAATAGAAAGTCTAGGAATAGAACGAAATACATGTGATACACATGTGATACATGCAAATCACATGTGATAGAGGTGGTGTTTCAAATAATGTGGGAAAAGATCCATTATTTGATAAATGATTAAGGGGAAACTGGCTAGTAAGTGGAGGGCAAAAAAACTAGAGACCTATCTAATTTCTTACACCACAATAAACTCCAGAAGGAGCAAAGATTAATTCATGAGAAACAAACTGTGGAAGCAGAATCATAAAGAATAATGTAAACTGTAGAAGAACATAGGAATGAATGTATTTATTATCCTGAAGCAGAGAAGATAATACTTTAAGCATGACTGTGCACTAAAAGCCTTAAAAGGGAAAAAAAAATGACACATTTAACTAAACAAAACTGCTATACACAGCCAACCACCATAAAAAAGTCAAAAGAGGAGAGGTGGGAGGGGTGGATGATGGGAGGTTTCTTGGTGAGTACAGCGTGCGTTGTTGCTTCAGCGATGCACTGAAGGCCGTGACTTCATCACAGTGCAATATATTAGTAACAATGTGACAAAATTGCACTTGTAGCCCATGAATATATATAAATAAAAAATAAATGGGAAAAAAGTAAAAAGACAAGAGATTAAATATTGGTAATATTTTAACTGAACCTTATTTCCCTAATATATTATTCTTGCAAAGTCATAATAATTGCCAGGTACATATTTTTTAAAAACACAAATGTCCTAAATATAAAAATATACACAGAATCACTTATAATTAAATAGAAGCAAAACAAACCTAATGAATCACCTTTTTATTTTAGCCTATTAAATTGGCAAGGAGTAAAAAAATTGATAATACTTTAGCACCAAGAGGGTGTGGAGATAATGAGAAAGAAACAACAGATATTCTCATTATTCAAACCCTCACTAGCCAACTCAGGAATTGAACAGATCAGGATAAATTTTCAAATGAAACCTCATCATATGGACTGTCCCTACTCTTGCTATCCAAACCTCAGGAACTAAACAGATTTGGATAACACCACATCCATCACTATTTGAACTCACTGTGCTAATTCAAGAAAAGTTTGGACAAGGGAAGCACTGTTAAAGCTTACAAAGAGTTTTGTAGTAAGAATGTAAATTGGTATAACCTTTCCAAAGATATCAAAATTGTAAATGTGTATAGCTTTTGACCCAAGTTCTTCTACTTCTAGAAATATACGTACCACAGATATACTAGCACAGGAATGTGAAGATCTGTATGTACAAGATATTTAACTGCAGCACTGTTTGTAAGTGCTACAGAAAAAAAAAATCAAAAAACTGTTAGACTAAATATCTTGAACAGTAGGGATCTCATTAAATTACAGTACATTCATACAATGAAAGCCTTGAGATCCTGCTTTTCCAGATGATTAGTACATACTGGGAAACGACCACCTAGTCAATCTTTAGATCAGGAACCAATATGTAATTGTAAACACTGAAAATAATCATTGATTTTCAAGACTTTGATTTGAAAAATAAACCAAAACTATAAAAACAAGTTTAAAGTATTTTATATTTAACAAAATGTGTTATAATTTCAACTACATGCAAATTCTTAGAATAAAAAAATCAAGTGTTGACTTTTTTATTGTAACCTTTTCAACAAAATTGTATAATAGCACTATAAAATATCTTTCATGTTTCTCTCTCACAGAACAATCACAAAGACATTTTTGCAAAAATATTGAAAGGTTCTATCCATTTTTCTTAAGGGCCTCTCTTTATTTGATAATCAAATCAGGCTTCTATTATGTCATCAGCTTAAAGCATCTATTATGTCAACATGCTTGATAATGACATCTATTATGTCATCATCCTTGAGAACTTTCTCTTCTTCAATTGTCAGTCCTGTCATTAGCCTTGAGTTCTTTAATATCATACCCATTAACTTCATAAAAATCTACATACCTTGCAAGATACACAATTTCAGGTTGCAACTGATTTTACTGTCTTTTATTAAAATGTAATGAAAGGATCAGTAGCAACATTTGAGTGGGAACAAATTTTAAAAGCAGTGCTTTCATTACTGAAAATTTTTTCTTCTGAAGACCTTGGCTTACATAAGCAACCTAGTAACACAGATACTAAGCAGTTATTAAACAATGACATATCTATCATGCTGATATAAAGATGTTCAAGATGTATGTATTTATAGAATATGATTCCATTTACTTAAAAAAGATTTCACATTTCATAATTATACATATAATACATATCAAGATACACATATTTGAACAAATTTTCAGAAAACCATTTAAAAAACTATAAACATTGCTTAACTTTGGGGAATTGGTAAGAAGAGTTTCTCTTTAACTGCATTTTTTATCCTTCTGAATTATTTAATTTAACCGCAAGGAGATAATAATACAATATTTACAATAATGTTTGCAACAATATTTATAATAATGTATTTACAATAATACTGATGATGATGCTATAATTAGGTTTTAAATTAAGCATAATACATAGTAATGATAGATAATCTATGATTTCTGCCTCCAGGAGTATAAACTAAGCCCTAACTTATCAGAGGCATTAAATTTAGAAATCTCAAATTCGAATTAATTATGTTATTTCTAATGCTTTTTCTGCATCTATTGAGATGATCATATGATGTGGTGAATCACATTTATTGATTTACATATGTTGAACCACCCTTGCATCCCTGGGATCAAGCCCACTTGGTCATGAGGGATTATTTTTTTGATGTGCTATTGGTATGAAATTTAGTTTGCTATTAGCAGTATTTTATTGAGAATTTTTACATCTATATTCATAAGGGATATTGGTCTGTAGTTTTTGTTGTTGTGTCCTTTCCTGGTTTTGGTATCAAGGTGATACTGGCTTCGTAGAATGAGATGGGGAGGATTCTCTTTTTCTCAATGTTATGGAATAATTTCTGTAGTATGGGTACCAATTTTTCTTTGTAGGTCTGATAAAATTCAGCTGTGAATCCATATGGTCCAGGGGTTTTTTATTTGTTGGAAGATTTTTTATTGTTTCTTCAATCTCGTCACTCATTATCGGTCTGTTCAGAAGTTCTATTTCTTCCTGATTGAATCTTGGGAGGTTCTGTGTTTCCAGGAACTTATCTATTTCTTCTGCATTTTTTGAGTTTATGTGCATAGAGATTTTCATGATATTCAAAAACATTTTGATAAAAACCCTCAACAAACTTGGCATAGAAGGAACATATCTCAAACTTATAAAAGCCATATTTGACAAAACCACAACCAGCATCATATTGAATGGGGAAAAGTTGAAAGCATTCCCACTAAGAACTGGAACAGGACAAGGATGCCCACTGTCATCACTTCTATTCAACATAGTGTTGCAAGTCCTAGCCAGAGCAATCAGGCAAGAGAGAGAAACAAAGGGTATCCCAATTGGGAAAGAGGAGGTTAAACTTTTGCTGATGGTATGATCTTATACCTAGAAAATCCCAAAGATTCCACCAAGAGACTCCAGGAATTAATAAATAAATTCAGCAAAGTCTCAGGTTACAAAATCAACATATACAAATCAGTAGCGTTCCTATACACCAATAACAGTCAAGCTCAGAGTCAAATCAAAGACTCAATACCATTCACAGTAGCTACAAAGAAAATAAAATATCTAGGAATATACTTAACCAAAGAGGTGAAAGATCTCTACAAAGAGAACTATGAAACACTTCCAGAAGAGAAATCACTGATGACACAAACAAATGGAAAAACATATCATGCTCATGGATCAATAGAATCAACATTGTTGGCCGGGCGCGGTGGCTCACGCCTGTAATCCTAGCACTCTGGGAGGCCGAGGCGGGTGGATCGCTCGAGGTCAGGAGTTCGAGACCAGCCTGAGCAAGAGTGAGACCCCGTCTCTACTAAAAATAGAAAGAAATTATCTGGCCAACTAAAATATATATATATACAAAAAATTAGCCGGGCATGGTGGCGCATGCCTGTAGTCCCAGCCACTCGGGAGACTGAGGCAGTAGGATCGCTTGAGCCCAGGAGTTTGAGGTTGCTGTGAGCTAGGCTGACGCCACGGCACTCAATCTAGCCCAGGCAACAAACCGAGACTCTGTCTCAAAAAAAAAAAAAAAAAAAAAATTGTTAAAATGTCCATATTTCCCAAAGTGATTTACCAGATTCAATGCAATCCCCATCAAAATTCCAATGTCATATTTCACATATCTAGAAAAAATAATTGTACACTTCGTTTGGAATCAGAAAAGAGCCCAAATAGCCAAAGCAATCTTAAGCAAAAGAAACAAATCAGGAGGCATCACATTATCAGACTTCAAACTAGGCTATAGTAACCAAAATAGCATGGTATTGGCATAAAGACAGAGACATACACCAACGGAACAGAACAGAAAACCCAGGCATAAAACTATCCACATACAGACCAGACAACTGATCTTTGACAAAACAGACAACAATATACACTGGGGAAAAGAATCTCTATTCAATTATGACACAAACAAATCTAAACTGAAATAATCTTAAGTGTTCTAAAACCTTTTTATTTAAAAAAGGATGTGTTGACTTCATACTTAAGTTCCAGTGAAAGTTAAAAATGATGGAATAATCCCATGATTCTCAAAAGTGTACTGCAAGGACCCAATACCTTTTCACGGGATCCAAGAGATAAAATCATACATTGTTAAAAGATCCATTCAAAGTACAAGACAGAATAATAGATTTTAATGTAACAAAGTACAAAAAATTCATTGATTTTGTTTCAGATTCCAGTGCCAATAACCTTTACAAAACTACCACTTCTTGAGTTTTGATGTGGTATCAAAGAACATCCATAGTTATACAAAAATGATTCTAAAATTTACCTCCCTTTTTCAACTACATCTGAGTGCAGCCAGTTTTTCTTCACATACTTTAACCAAAGCAAAACACTGCAACAAATTCAATGCAGAAGATCCAACCATCTTCTATTAAGGCAGTCACCAATGAGATTTGAAAATGTAAAAAACAAAAAACAATGCTACTCTGCTATTTCACTTTGGAAAATATAGGGCTTTTTTTTTTTTCATTTAAAAATGTTATTGTGTTAACATGTAATTAGTATTATTTTTAAATGAACAATATTTAGATTTTTTTCCTTAGTTTTAATTTCTAATACAATAAATATCAATACATAAAACCACCTAAGCAAAAGCTCTTTGGAGTTCTTAGTAATCTTAAGAGTGGAAAGGAGTCCTGAAAAAAAAAAGAACTTTTTTCTTTTTTTGAGACAGAGTCTCATTCTGTTGCCCGCGCTTGAGTGCCGTGGCATCAGCCTAGTTCACAGCAACGTCAAACTCCTGGACTCAAGCAATCCTTCTGCCTCAGCCTCCTGGTTAGCTGGGACTACAGGCATGAGCCACCATGTATGGCTAATTTTCTCCATATATTTTTAGTTGTCCAGCTAATTTAGTTCTGTTTTTAGTAGAGATGGGGTCTCGCTCTTGCTCAGGCTGGTCTCAAACTCCTGAGCTCAAATCATCCACCCACCTCAGCCTCACAGAGTGCTAGGATCACAGGCATGAGCCACCATGCCCAGCCCCTGAAGCAAAAATTTTGAGAGCCATCATCACAGTCTCTTCTATGGACCAAAAGGCAAACAGGTGAAGGGAATTTGCTTACAACTAGTACGAATGCACATGCAGAAGGCGAAATGTTACAGATACTAAATTTGTTTTTATATAGAATTCAATGCTTTTTAAAGAAAAAATGAGAAAAATGTATTTAAAGTCTTTTATATTAACCTACATAGTGACATTTCCAGTGTTTTTCACTTCTTCCTGTGGATCTGAGTCACCATCTGGAGTCATTTCCTGTCAACCTAAAGAAATTCTTTTAGCATCTCTTGTAAGGTAGGTCTGCTAGCTACAAATTCAGTCTTTGAGTAAGAATGTATTTATTTCACCTTCATTTTTGAAGGATAGTTTCGCTAAATGTAGAATTTTTCGTAGACAGTTTTCTTCCAGCACTTTGGATATGTCATCCCACTGCCTTTGGACCTCTGCTGATCCTGATGAGAAAGCATCCATCCATCACACTGATACTCCCCTTTGTGTGTGTGAAATGAGTTGGTTTTCTCTTGCTGCTTTTAAGATATTCTCTTTTGTCTTTCAACAGTTTGACTATGCTATGTCTAGGCATGGATCTCTGTATCATTCCTAGTGAGGTTCACTGACCTTCTGGATGTTTAATGTTTTTTATCAAATTTTGAAAGTTTTCCAAAAGGCCATTTTTCTACATCTTTCTCCTTTTGGGACTCTCATTACACATATGTCATACACTTGATGTTTTACACAGCTCTCTAAGGCTGTGTTCATTTTTCTTCAATCCTTTTTCTCTGTTTTTCAGATAGAATAATTTCTATTGGTCTGTCATCAAGTTCACTGATTGATTTCACTGTCATCTCAAATCTGCTGTAGAGCCCCTCTAGCGAATTTTTCATTTCAGGCATTGTATTCTTCAACTCTAAAATTTCCATTTGATTTTTTTTAAATTTTTTACTTTGGAATAAATTTAGATTATTTACAGAAAATTTGCAAAGATAGTACAGAGAGTTCCTGTATATGCTTCCCTAATGTTAACATTTTCCTCTAATGCTATTATCCTACATAACCATGTTATACTTAAATACCGTACATATATACACACATATAAATACATGTGTACGTACATATACATATGTATATATGCACCTACATTAACACAGACATAATGTAAATATCTTATATAACCATGGAACATTTATAAAAAATAAGAAATTAACATTGGTGCAACACCACAAACTAAAATGTAGACTTTCTTTAGATGTCACCAGTTCTTCCACGAATGTCCTTTTTCTGCTCCAGGATCCAATGCTGGATGTCATGTTGCATTTAGTCGTCATGTCTCTTTGATCTCCTCTGAGTTGTAATAATTTCTAAATTTTTCCTTGTTTTTCATGAACTTAACAGTTCATGAAAAGAGTACCGGTCAGGTTCTCTTGTAGAATGACCCCGAGTTTGGTTTTATGCTGTTTTCTCATGATTAGACTCAGGTTTGGGGGAAGAACACTATAGTGGTGAAGTGCATGCACTCTCATCATATCATACCAAGAGATGCTTTTTGTGGTTGTTTTAATTTTTTAAATAATTTCTGCATCTGTATCGAGAATCTCTATTTGTTTACTTATTGTTGTTATATTTTTCTTTAATTGTTTAAATATGATTTTCTTTAGTTCTTTTAACATATTTATAACAGTTGAAGTCTTTACTAAATCCAATATTCAGGGACATTCGGAGACAATTTCTATAGACTGCTTTTTTTCCTGTGTATGAATCACACTTTCTTGTTTCTTTACATGTCTTGTAATTTTGCTGTTATTAAACCTAGGTATTTTAGATAATGTAGCAACTCTGAATTCTGAATGTTTTTTCCCCATTTTGTTTGTTTTTGTTTAGTATCATGCCCAGGATAAGTATGTGAAATCTGTGTCCTCTGTGGTTATACTATCACTGACATCTCTGCTCAGTTTTTTTTATTTTTATTTTTTTAATATACTCATTTTTATTTTTAAACCTGCATCCCTAGGGGTTGTCCCTTTGAATAATTTAGTAGTCACTCTGAGATTGGACAGAGATTGTACTCAAACACCTCAAGACAGTAAGGCTTCCATCTCTGCCAATGGATATGTGAAGGGGTAGAGGAGCCCATTCAAAGTTCAGTTTGAGACCAGCCTGGGCAATACAGCAAGACCACATCTCTACAAAAAATAAAAAATCAGTCAGGCATGGTGACGCACACTTGTAGTCTCAGCTACTCGGGAGGCTGAGGCAGGAGGATCACATGAACGCAAGAGTTTGAGGTTGCAATGAGCTATGATCACACCACTGCACTGCAGCCTGGGTGACAGAGTGAGACCTTGTCTCAAAAAAAAAAAAAATTCACTCTGTTTTCAAGTTTCCCCTGGGTTTAACATTCCACAGGGCCCTTTCAAGTCTTCTAGGTACATGCATGCAACTTCAGAGTCAGCCAAATGTATGTGAATACCTTAGGCCTTTCTAAGGTCTTTCTTATGCACATGTATAGCCTCATCCAGGAACACGTCTGCCCGAAACAGTAGCAAAACTTCAGGTTATTTGAGCTGAGCACTAGCCCTCTCTTGCATTTCTGGAAATTCACATCCACAAATAATGCCACTATGAATCACCCACCACTCCCAAGACCTGAGCCCTCTTCAAACTGAGGTCCTTTTGACCTGCCTCTCACTGGTAGAACCTCCACGCCAACCAAGCTGGGGCAGAGTGGCGGGGGTTGGGATGGGGAAGAAACGTTGAGTGGCCTCAAGCTAGAATGCCAATGATTCCCATTGTTCTTGGGAACAACTCCACAAGTTCAGGAGCATGAAATTTTTCAGAGTTTTATACAATTGGCCTTTGGTCACTCTCTAGAGCACCGAAATAGTTACTTTAGAAAAGTACTATGCAATTATAAATTCTATAAAAATGTTGATATTGTTTGGACCAATAATTCCACTTCTATAAAAATCATCCTTAAGGAAATAATCCACAATATGGAGAAAGCTATAACTAGCATGTTCTTACAATGTTGTTTCTAACAGTAAGAAATTAAAGCAATGTAAGTATTCAACAAAGCTGGATATCAGTGAAACTATGGTACACACATCTGATAAATTACATAATCCTTAAAAGTTAAAACCACAAAAATTATTTCACTATAAACTTTTTCATAATTCTTCCCTTTGACAAAGGTTAACAAGACTAATTTATTCAAGCTGTGGCAGACTACCAGTTGTCTCCCAAAGCCTATCTCACATTGCTCCTGAGCACATAACCAGGCAGCTAGGCTCCATTTCCCAGCCTCCCTAGCAGTTAGGCATAGTCATGTGACTAAATTCTCACCATCAGGATGTGAGCAAAAGAGCACAACTTCCTCTTCACCTCCTCAATGGTAAACTATCTTGCATTTCCTCTTTCCCTTCCCTGCCACAGACTTAAGTGTAAATTGGTAGCAACTCAAAGACAAAGATGACAAGTGGATCCCTGTATTATTACTTCATGGAGAAGAATTGCTTTGCCATCCATACATATTTCCAAGTTATTAAGTGACAGCAAAATAAAATGTTACCTTACTAGAAAGACTAAGTACCATTACAAAGCCATATTGTAAAAAGTATTACATCCCCAAAAGCTACAAAACTAAATGAACCAAATGATCACAACTATCGTAAAATATGTATACAAACATAGGAAATAAAATAATATTGTTATGGTGGTGAGATTACAAATTATTATTCTTTAGCAAACTTTCAATAATATTTTTTAAATTACTTTGATAATTTTAGAAGTTGAAATTGTTGATTTAAACAACTGAGGCTGCAATTCTTAAAACAGAGTGAAAAAGTTTCACAACAGACTGAAGAAATTTTCATCCTATCTACTTGATAATGGTATCAACAAGGATCCTCTGGCCAATGTTCCAAACCAAGGTGCTTGGTCTGCAATCCAGCCATCTATGTTCTTTAAGAAGTGAAGAATTACCTACTTATGTTCTGCAATGGCACCAGCTAGAAGTCATAACCAAGTTTAAGACTAGCTCCATATAACTAAGTAAACCTTTTCTACTTTTTAAAAAACCTTTTTAATCTTTTGTATTTGTATTTTTTTTTTAGAGAAAACAATGTCTCAATGCAAAGAGATTTGGGAACCACACCTAAAAAGCTTTGTGAATTTTCTCACCTAACAGCTTCCCTGAACCTAAAAATCTGTCTGAAGAAGGATCAGAGGCGTCCCATTGTGAAAAGCATAACTTCTCATAAAATAACAAAGGTTAAAGTTCCCACAACTCCCCAAACCAAGAAACTAAAACAGCCCAACCCAAAGAAAGCAAAATAAAGCTAAAAACTTCCTCATAATCCCTCCCAAAAGATAGCCAATTTATATAGTATCTTGATATTTCCAAGCCTCCTAATAAAATTTATGGTTTGAAGAGGAGGAAATGTACATAACCGCTTAATATTACTACTACAAATTTGTCTAATTATAGAAAAAGAGTAGTGCCCCTGACTCCCTAACAATATGTACCATAAAGTATCTATTTCCAGAGCTATGCAGTCCAATGAGAATCACTAGCCACTTTTGCTATAGAATACTTGAAATGGTGCTAGTCAGCATTGAGATGTGCTCTCAGTGTGAAATACATACTAGATTTTGAAGACTTAGTATCTTCTAGATAAACTGTAAAATATATCATTAATATCTTTGTAATTTTGATTACATGTTAAATTAATATAGTTTTATATAGGATGGGCTAATTAAAATATGTCAAATTTAATTTTGCCTGTTTCATTTTACTTTTTTAAAAGTGGCTACAAGAAAATTTAAAATTACATATGTGGCTCACACTATATTTCTACTGGACATCAATGGTGTCATAACCTGAAGGAGCTGATCCAATTCCTAACAAGCAAAATTGTATGACCACTTCCTTTTGGTTAGTACTCCCTAGTTTCATACTTTCATGCTGAAAATGAAGAGGGTGTGTTCCTTTTTTCTTTTTTTGTTATTCCTCAGTTTTTATTGAACACTAAGAGGGTGTGTTGACCTGGGGTTATGTCCCACAAGTTACTGAAGATAAGGGCTGCCTATAGTCATCTGGTTACTCAACAACAAGGTCCATAATTAGAATGGACTAAGGCCCCAGGAGAAATCTTGAGTCCTTTATGCCCCTCGTTCTGATCAAGCCATCTACCAGCTTTATATGAGAGAATCTGAATGCTATGGCACTTCAGGAGGCTCCCCGGAAATCCTTTGTCATTGTTCTAAGAATCAATACTGGCCATCCTGAAATGGCATGTGATACTTTAAAACAGAAATGACTGGATGCCACAGCAGGGGATGGGGTGGCATTGTGGGAAGGGGGAAAAGGAGGGAGCACGGGCAGAGCAGTGAGCTGGACTCAAGCAGGACCCGGTCATTGACAGCATTTGATAAGGTTTGATGCACTTTTTGCATTTGCTGAATAACTACTTTGTGTGGTATTATGCACTGGGCTTAACAAAGCTAAATAAACAATGTCACCTCTTAAAAAGCACATAGTGTAATCAAACACAATGAAGTGAGAACAGATCGGTGGACAATGTAAGCTATGCTAAGAGTTAATCCTGGGCTGTAACCTTAAGGACTGAAATCCGAGTTGGTTAACAAAGTCAAATAAATCAGTAGACAAAGGTTATGGGTAAATGGGAATCCAAGTATTCTAGGCGTATGATGACTCCAAAAATCCTTTGAAATGTTATATACATTTCTGCATGGGCTTTCCCCCCACCACAGTTTGAATGGCTCTTCTCCCCCAACCCACTTGAGTCCTGCTCTAAGGTGTTCTATCATTAAAATAAAGAAATTTAAAGACACTGCTGATGGGGAAAAGAGGGTGGAAAACTTCTACAAAGTTATTAAAACCACACCTCAAATGGAAATGAGCTGAAGCCAACCACAAAAATCCTCAAAGTTACTTCCAGAAAGTTTTTCTCTGAAAATGAATTTGGAGTATTTTCATTGAAAGACAAAGAAAAAATGAAACTGAACACTGTTGTTTCTACACATTTCAGGTAATCTATGTTTTGCTTTTACCTTTAAATTGTACTCTTCTATGTTAATATTAAAAGCCACTAAAAATTCTTTAAAGTTTCTAAGATACAAATTCTTTAAAAAATTTAAAGATTTTAGAAAAGTTATCTAAAATGGGACCTATTTTCCATTTTTTCTAACTATAAAATTAGAGGTGTCACAAAATTAAAAAGATTTGCTTAACGGGAGATTGTGTGCCAATTGCTTTAACATTGAGAGTGTTTCGGCAGTACATTTGGTTTTCAAATCATTCGTCTTCAATATATACTTTTCCAAGCATAAAAATTCCACATTTTCAGTTCTAGAAAAACATTTATCCTGACACCTATTTTTTTTTACCATATATTAAAAATATAAAGAGGTAACTAGTCAATAATTTGTTATTGACAATTAGTCAATGCAACATATTAAAAGCAAAAAGATTTTTATCAAATCAATATACCGAAGACAAAAAGTTTACAGGTGGAAGGTTTATAAGATACTGAAAACGTTTAATAATAAACTTACTCCCAATACTACATCACTAAAGAGACTAAAGATTTACTACATAAAGATTTGGCAGTGTAGCTAGATTATCGTTTTATTAAAATTAAGGCAAAAAATTTGGAATTTTGCCACAAATGTGACAAAAATGTTCATTCTCAGTACAAAAATTGACTTAAAATATACTAAGTTGACAACAGAAAAACAGGAATAAACAATTCATAGAAGATACAGGCATACCTCATTTTGTTGATATCCAAAAATATTGCCTTTTTTTTTTTTTAAATAAATCAAAGGTTTGCAGCACCCCTGCATAGAGCAAGTTTATTGGCACCATTTTCCAACATCTGCTCACTTCATGTCTCTGTGTAACATTTTGGTAAGTCTCACAATATTTCAAACTTTTTCATTATTATTTGTGTCATGGTGATCTATAATAGTGATCTCTGATGATACTATTACGATTGTTTTGAGGCTCCATGAACTCCATCCATGTAAGACTCAAACTTAATAAATGTTGTGTTCTGACTGCTCCACCAAACAGGCGTTCCCCCATCCCTCTCCCTCTCCTCCAGCCTCCCTATTCCCTGAGACAAAACAATATTGACATTAGGTCAATTAATAACCTTACAATGGCCTCTATCTGTTCAAATGAAAGGAAGAGTTGCATGTCTCTCACTTTAAACCAAAAGCTAGAAATGATTAAGTTTAGTGAGGAAGGCATATGGAAAGCCTAGAAATAGCCAAAAGCTAGGCCTCTTGTACCAAACAGGTAGCCAAGTTGTTAATGCAAAGGAAAAGTTCTTGAAGGAAATTAAAAGTACCACTTCAGTGAACACATAAATGATAAATAAAATTGCCTTATTGCTGATATGTTGAAAGTGTCAGTGGTCTGGATAGAAGATCAAACCTGTCACAACATTCCATTAAACCAAAGCTTAATTCAGAGCACGGCCCTAACCCTCTTTAATTCTATGAGGGCTGAGAGAGGTGAGGAAGGTGCAGAAAATAATTTTGAAGATAGCAGACTTTGTTCATGAGACTGAAGGAAAGAGGCCATCTCCATAACATAAATGTGCAAGGTGAAGATGCAAATGTGAGTGGAGAAGCACCAGTAAGTTATGTAGAAGATACAGCAAAGATCAGATCACTGATGAATGTGGTCCTGCAAAACAACAGACTTCCAATGTAGACAAAACAGCCTTCTATTGGAAGAAGATGCCAACTAGGGACTTTCATAGCTAGAGAAGAGGAGTCAATGACTGGTTTCAAAGAGTCAAGGGACAGGCTGACTTTTGTTACGGGCTAATGCAGCTGGTGATTTAAGTTGAAGCCAATGCTCATTTCACCATTCCAAAAATCCTAGCCCTTAAGAATGATGCTATGTCTCCTCTACCTGTGTTCTACAAATGTAATAACAAAGCCTGGAGGACAGTACACCTGCTTATAGCATGGCTTACTGAATATTTTAAGCCCCCTGTTGAGACCTGCTCAGACAAAAAAAAAAAAAAGATTCCTTTCAAAAGATTACTGCTCATTGATAACGTACCTGGTCACCCAAGAGCTCTGACGGACATGTACATGGAAGTTAACATTGTTTACATGCCTGTTAACATCCATACTGCAGCTCACAAATCAAGGAGTAATTTTAACTTTCTAGTCGTCTTATTTAAGAAATAAATTTCATAAGGCAATGGCTAGCATAGGGAGTGATTCTTCTGATGGATCTGGGCAAAGTAACTCGAAAACCTTCTGGAAAGGATTCACCAGTCTATATGCAATGAAGAATATTTATGATTCATAGTAGGAGGTCACATATCACCATTAATGGGAGTTTGGAAGAAGTTCATTCCAACCCTTCTGGATGACTTTAAGGGGTTCAAGACTTCAGTGGAGGAAGTGACTACAGATGGTGGAAATAGCAAGAGAACTACAAGTGGAGTCTGAAGATGCAAATGAATTGCTGTAATCTCATGATAAAACTTTAACAACTGAGGAACTGGTTCTTATATCTGGGCAAAGAAAGTGGTTTCCTGAGATGGAATTTACTCTTGGTGAAGATGCTGTGACCACTGTTGAAATGACAATGAATTTATAATATTCCATAAACTTACTTGGTAAAGCAGTGGCAGAGTTTGAGAGCATTGTCTCCAATTTTGAAAGCTCTGCTGTGGATAAAATGCTACCAAACAGCTTCACATGCTACAGAGAAATCTTTCATGAAAGTAGGAGTCAATTGATGTGGCAAACTTCATTGCTGCCTTATTTTTTAAATTGCCACAGATACCCCAAGCTTCAGAACCACCACCCTGATCAGTCAGCAGCCATCAAATTCAAGGCAAGACCCTCCACTAGCAAAAAGATAACACACTGAAGGCTCAGATGATTGTCTGCATTTTTTTAGCAATAAGGCATTTCTAAATTAAGGTATGCACATTGTTTCTTTAGATATAATGCTACTACAGCACACTTAATAAACTAAAGTGTAAATATAATTTTTATATGCATTGGGAAACCAAAAGATTCATGTGACTCATTTTATTGTGATATTTGCTTTATTGCAATGGTCTGAAACCTAACCCACAATGTCTCTGAAGTATGCCAGTAGATAGCAGGTAATTAATAATAAACATTTAAGTTTAATATCAACAAAAATCCAAGAAATGGAAACTAAAAATATTGCAAGGCATAAAAAGGCACTCAGGTGCTCCTCATGTAAACATAAATTGGCATCCACTTTCTAGAAAGAAATTTGACAACATGCTTTGATCTAGTAATTACATTAGGAAATGATTTCAAATTTAAGATATATACATAACAATTATCACAATATTTCTGCACAGAAAAATACACTGGATTAAAATGTTCGAAAATGCTAACAGTGGTTATCTCTGGGTGGTGGGACTATGGATGAAGTTCGCTTTCTTCTTTCTTCTACTTTTTGTAAATCCCATGTATTTTATAACAAGCATATATTAACTTTAGTCCAAAAAAATTCAAGTTACTTTTTAAAGGTCTTTTTAACAAATATCACCCAGTTCTTCTTATAGAAACAAATAATAAGCGTTTGCTATTTCTATTCCAAATGGACAGGGCTCCCATTCTAATTCTGGATTTATACCTCCCACTTACCAAAAACATCGGCCTCCACACCAGCACAGCAGAGGAGCTCTAGTTAGAGAGAGATCTAAGTTTAAATCCTAGAAATACCACTTATAGCTGTGTTACTTTGGGCAGCTTACTTTTCTAAACCTCAGTGCATTCTTAAATAAGACTTACATATATTTAGAGATTAAGATAGCTCCAATATCACAGAAGGCAATTCAGAAAGGGTATAAAGACGAAGGTGTAATTTTAGAGGGAGGAGGTTGGTGGAATTAAAAAATGAGATTATAAAAATACAATCTGGGATTCATCCAAAAGAAAGTTACGGTGACATATGTTCTGACATGGTAAGCATGAGACTAAAAGAGTAAGTTTTCCTTCATTCTCCTGTAGAGAACTCTTACTATGTGTTGTACACTGGGGACACACTAGTGAATCAGGTAAAGAACACTCCTGTTTCCTGACCACATGTTCTATGGTGGCAGGGGGCAAGGGTGGATGCCAGGCAGAAACAGATAAATATTAATGAATCAAGTTAGTGGTGTGCGCCATAAATAAAACAAAACAAGGTAATGGGACAGATGGGAGATGAGTGCTATTTCCAATAGGGTAATCGAGGAAGGCTCCTCTGCAAAGATTGGGCTGAGACTTGAAAGGCAAGGAGCCATGGGAAGATCTTGAGTCTGCGGGAACAGCGCAAAGCCAGAGATGGGACCAAAGCTGGCGCATTCACAGCCAGCAAGGAGACCACTGTGAAAGAAGATGAGAGGAAAGAGGTAGCAAGGACCAGATTATATGGGGCCGTATTATGAAAACGAGTTTGGATTTTAACTGTGAGGAGAACCTATTGATGTTTTCAACAGACTGACAGGATCTCACTGCATTTTAAAAGTTACTTCAACCAATCTGTAGAGATAATTCTAGGGGAGGAGGCTATTGCAGCAGGCCAAACATGCCTTAAACGAGATAGGACTGAAAGCACCAGATGTGGCAGAATAAAACAGAATTCCCACAGAGGTTGACTTCAACTCTGTCTTTGAAACCAAACACAAAGATCTCACTGTAAAACCTTCCTTGGTTCTTCCAGCTCCGAGTGCTATTCCTTAACCTCACACACTATTCTGAAGAGAGCTTGTATCAAAACGTATTGCAATTATGTATTTATGTGGCTGTTTTTCCTACTGGACCATGCCCCCAAAATGAAGAAAGAACAAAGGTAGAAACGACATCTTATTTACCTTTGGCATGCCTAGTAGAGTGTGTGGCACATAAAAAGTGCCCAATAAATGTCTGCTGATTGAAAGAATAAACAAATATAAAACAAGCAAGGCCACTCATAATAGTTTCCTAGGGCTCCTGTAACAGTATCACAAACTGGGTGACTTAAAACAACAGAAATTTATTCTCTCATGGTTCTGGAGGCTGGAAGTCTAAGATCAAGGTCACCAGAGCCATGCTCCCTTTGAGGGCTTTAAAGGATCTTCCTTGACTCTAGTTTCCAGTGTCTCCCAGCATTCCTTGGCATTCTTGGCTTGTAGCTGCATCACTCCAATCTCTGCCTCCATCTTCACCTGGCCTTCTTCCTTGTGTATGTCTTAGTTTCTTTGTCTCCAATAGAGACATCAGTCATTGAATTTAGGGCCTGATATAATCCCATATGATCTCATCTTAATTACATCTGCAAAGATCGTTACTCCAATTAAGGTCACATTCTGAGGTTCCTTGTGGACATGGTGGACACTATTCAACCCACTACACAGTCGAACACCATAATGAACTGCCCAAAAAGTGGTAATCTTCCCATTCCAAAAGTGTTCAAGTAAGGCTGAATAGTCAAAATCAGGAATATTTAACAAAGGGATTTCTGTATTGTCATTGTGTGTCCTTTAACCTCTCTGATTTCAGCTTATTCATTTATATGCTGTGGGGACCGATCTCTATGGTCTCTTCTAACATTAATACTCTATGACTCTGAGCCATAAGTTTTCTTGAGGACTTTTTAGATTTTATGAATATATGTTATACATAGAGACACTCTCAACTATTTCAGTAAATTAAATCATAGCAGAAAGCTTACTTTCTCAGCTCTGAAGTAAATTTTTTTTGTAAACTATCCACCACCACACTCACTTCAATTATCTTCATTTTCATTAAGAATGAAATATATTCCTCCATAATTAAAACACTGTACAGTCATGTGCTGAATAATGACATTTCAGTCAACACATTACATATATGATGGTGGTCCCATAAGATTATAACACCATATTTTTACTGTACCTTTCCTATGTTTAGGTATGTTTAAATACACAAATCCCACTGTGTTACAGCTACCTAGAGTATTCAGTACAGTAACATGCTGCACAGGTTTGTAGTCTAGGAGCAATAGGCTATATAGTCTAGGTGTGTAGTAGGCCAGGCCATGTAGGTCTGTGTAAGTACCCTCTGTGATGTTTGCACAACCATAAAATCACCTAGCACTGCATTTCTCAGAACATATTCCTGTTAAGCAGCACGTGATTGTACTTCCATTTTAATAAACTATACCTTTGAACACCTACTATGTGTTGGGCACACTGGGATATAGCAGTGAACAACTCACTTCCAATCCAAATACTAGTACTTATTAAATTATTAACTACCTAGACCTCAGCCTCTTCATAATTTAAAAACTTTACTTAAATGATATTCTAACTAATAGACACAAATTATTTTTTTAATGGGAAGGTTTCAAAAATAGCTTTGATTTCTGGTTACAAAAAATGATATATGTCCGTTTAAAAAAAAAATCACAAAAGTATAAAGATAATATAAACTACCAGAAATCCCACTACCCAAAGATAGCCACTGTTAACATCACACTGAGCAACCTTCCAGATGTTAGTGTATTCATACATTAATACATATAATATCCTCTATGCTTTTATTCACAAATATGGACATTATGTAAAAAGTTGCATCCATAGGCTAATATACATGCCATTTTGCAACTATTTTCCCCACTCAAATTGTTATATACATCTTCCCATGACAAATAGGGGCATATGGCATCATTTTATTGGATACAGTTTTGAATTAAAATACCATAATTTAACCAATCCTTCACTAATGAGCACTGAAATAAATTGAATACCCATCACTACCAATGCTGCAAATTATTACAAAAAATATATATACATATATATCTTAGCAAAGTTTTGCAATTACCCCTTTGGACAAATTCCAGGACTGCAGAAAGGGTAGTATTCACATTTAAAATGTTCATTTGTATAGTATAGACCTCTGTCCTCTCAAAAGGTTGACTCAAATGATGCTCCAACTCCATATTTAAGAATACCCAGTTTCTCACATCCTTGCCAACATTGAGTTTTGTCAGTCTTCACCAATATGAAAGTACACTTCTGCCAAAAGAAAAAAAATCTTTTATTTACATTTCTTTTATTACTAAAGAAGCTGTATATGTTTTCATACATTTATACTTCTTGAAACTGTTTGAGATTTCTGCCAATTTTCTACTGAGTAGTCTTATTTTCTTAGGGATTTGATGGTATTACACTTATTAAAAATAAAGAATTTTTTCGTTTTACTCTTTAGAATAACTTCACTGTTTTTCTTAAAATACATATTCACTATGAAAAATTCACACAAAAAGTAAAATAAAGAAAAATTTTAAATCACAAAAGAATCCACCATTTACCATTTCATACATAGTAAGTAAACACACAAAATGCTAGAGCATGAGCTCTTTGTATATCAGGAATATTAACTTTTATTCCTCAAAATGAAAAGCTTCATTCATAAGTTAATTCTTAAAGTACAAGTGAGATATGTCGTTCTTTATAAAAGGTTATCCCTGTTATGTTACAAATAAATCACATTTCAACAAAACAAATGTTATCTTCCCAACTGACCCATTACATTAATACTTTCAATAATGGCTTAATTAGAAGGAACCCAGATATTTTTAGAATTGAGTGTTTGTACTTAAACTTTTTCAAATAATTACTGGTCCATAAACAAAAGTCTAAATGTATTAAAGACATGCCACTCAAAGGAATAATGTTCATTAAAGGAAGACTGCTACTAAAGAAATTCTACAGATCAATCCTTTTATAAGGAAGCAAGGGATGTAGTGAGAAAAGGAGCTGATTAAAAATTGGAAGTACTAAGTTTAAAGTCCTAACTTCTCCACTCTCTAATTGTGTGAGCTTAGACAAATTAGTCTTCTGAGCGTAAATCAGCTGCTAAATCTTTAAAATGTTGGGAATGTAATTATTTATATAGTTCCTTTCGAGCATTAATATTCTGATTCCATTCTCAAAGAAGGCCTAGAGTGATGAAGTATGGAGACTCAGTACTAGTAGCAATCCAATGCCAGGGGAAAAACCTGATAGATGTATAAGGTGTTATTTCTGTAAAGCTATGGAGAATGGTAAAATACAGCAATAAGGTGGTAAGAAGGTGGAATATAGTAAACCAGTAGTCTACACAGGTCAAACATACCCCTGGAAGTCCATGAGCCTGGGGAGTTTCAAGGGAACTGATTATTAGGTCCTCAATTTCCATACGTACAGTTTCCTAAAACGATTTTGCTGACACAGTATGTCAGTTTTCTTTCACTTCTACCTCCTCTCACCCCTTCACCTCTGCCCCACTGCCACTTCTAAAATAAAATCATAACTCGAACACTTTCTCAACTTACTGTGGAGTACTGTGTTCGGATCTAGCAACATCTGGAGAGCCAAAAGGACACTTCAAATATCATGCTGAGAAAGTTAATTACTCTAAACACTGCGTATCAAATCCTTTTTTCAAGTCAAGGTATCACCACTTCCATGAAAATGAAAGGACAATCAAATCCAGTTGCTACCTGATAAAGCATTAAAATAATTTTGATTATCATTTTGTTGTTTTATACATACAGCTCAGAAGATGGGAGATATTACTAATAGAAAGCACTTTTTATTATCATGTACCAAATTCACAAATGAGGTTTCTCAATACTTTCAATATTAAGGCAAAAAAGGAACAGAATTGCCAGGCGCAGTGGCTCATGACTGTAATCCCAGCACTTTGGGAGGCTGAGGTGGGAGTATTACTTGAGGCCAGGAGTTCAAGACCAGCCTGGGTAACATAGCAAGACCCTATCTCTACAAAGAAAACAAAAATTAAAAAATAAAAAATTTTTAAAAATTGTAAAAAACAGGAAAAGAATCTATTTGGAACCCCATCTTTCCCAATGGCAATATTTATAAATGGATAAACAAAAATAATTGGAAAAAAATAAGCTTCATCTATCACACTGAAAATGCACATCTGACAAAATTTTACTTTAATACTTATTAAATTTTATAATTCACATGTTGTTTTGATTGTCTACTGCCCATGAGTGCATTGAGAACTCAGTCCAAAATAAATGTGACATGGAAACTATGAACATAGAAAATTTTAGTACTTTAAAATTATAATTATGTCCATAAATCTTTGAAGAACTGGGTGACTGCTCTATAATAAAGCACTTTTTATTCCCATCTACTAAATTCATGAATGAATTTACTTACTTTTGTTGCAGACAAATATAACATGATTGATAAAATGCTTTCACATATAAAATAATACATTAGGACAATATATTAAAAAAGTAAAACGAAAATAAAGATTCAAAGAGAAAAAGAATGAAAAAATTCTGTTAAAATTAAGAGCTTGTTCATACATTTTTAAAAAATGGATGATGGGAGATATTGAACTGTTAAAATTACCCTGGATACATTTAAAATTGTGATTTAAACAATGGATCAGAAATTACATGATTTACAAATATTGAAACTTAGATGAAAAATTCAAGATGTGTGAGAAGGTACATAGTTTTTGTTTTCCAAATTCTTTGAAGAGATGTATATAAGCAAAATATTTGAAAACCCTGTAGTAAAGGTCAGAATGTATCATTAGCCCTAAACTTCCTCCTAAGATACTGGACATCCTCAACTGGATACTGCCTAGATACTTAAATTCAACATATTCAAAGTAAATTTATTATCTACCTCCCTCCCCAAATACATGAAAGAAAAAAAGAAAGAAAGAAAAAAACTTGCCTCCTCTTCCTATCTGTATTTTTGTTACTAGCTTAATAATCTCCCTGGTCTCCCCAAACTAAAAAAGTAGGACTATTTTTTACCTCCCAAAACAAATCAGTTCCTAGGACCCAATTCCTAACTTTCTCTCGCTCTTCCTTTCACCACTGCCATCGGTCAAGATCTCTTCACCAGCTGTCATCAAATAGTTCTGCACAACAGTAACAGTACAGTTATTAAGTATATAATTTTACTTCCCAACATCTACCATGGAACGTGAAACTACTTTACAATAATCTGAGCAACCCAAGTATACCTGTTATGCATATAATTGTGTTACTCAAAGAATTACAGAAGCATGAAGTTGGAAGGAACCAGAAGAGTCAATTTCCTTAACAATACCTTTATATACGTATCTTTCAAGCTGTTGTTTCAACTATCATTGATTGAGAATTCACAATCTCATGAGATCTGGGCACAAATACAACTCACTTGCTTTTTTTATTCCTAAATTATCTTGGTTAAAAAGGAAGTTCATGTTAATAAAGGAACATTGATAAAATTACTTAGAATTTCACTATCCAGAGATAGCTTCAGTTAGCATTTTGGGATATATCTAGGCTTTTCTTTCTTTTTTCTTTTCTTTTTTTATTTTTTTACCACGCATGTATGGTGTGTAGATATGTATATATTTTGTGATTTAAACAAATTTGGGATAATCTGTGGAAACTCCATTTTTCACTTAATTATGTTGTAAGCATTTCCCCCATGTTATTAAATATTATTCAAATTCTTCAAAGCATTTTAGTGGCTATATAATTTAGAAGTAATAAACACTAGAATTCCTTCAGTCATTGAAAACAATGCTATCACATATCTTTTAAATTCCTCAAAGCATTTAAGTGCTTACCCAATACAGAAATAATGAAAAATACACTCCATAACACTATAATTTATTTAACCATTTGTAAATTATTTGATGTTTCTAATTTTTCAGAATGATAAATAACGGGATGAATAAACTTCAAGATTAATCTTTGCATTTCTAGTTATCTGCTCACATTCTCAAAAGTAAAGCAAAAGTATTAATTTTCTAAGTATTAATTTTTTATTCAATTGTTACTTTTCAGAAAATGTACAATTTATATCTTACTAGCATTGCATAAGCATAACCTTAAGTTATACACTTTTTAGAAAGTCATCAATCTGAAAGGAAAAATAGTATCACATTCCTTTAGTATGCATTTCTTTGATACTAGTGTGGTTAAACACAAGATCTCGCTTTTCCATTTCCCTGCTGTTCTTAGCTATTGGTTCTTATTCTGTCCACTAAGGTAACATCCTTTTACCACGTGGTAAAAGTAAGTAGAAGAGAACGCATGGGCTTTACAGCCAGCATGACCTAGAGTTTAACCCATTTCCACTATCCAGTTGTGTTACCTTGGACAAATAATTACTTAATCAATGCCCGAAAACTCCGTTTATTCCTGGATAAAAATGGGAGTAATACCATTTATCTCAGTTTTGTAAAGGTTAAAAACAACAATTAAAGCATCTGGCATGTAGGAGTTACTCCAAAAATGGGAACAGACACAGTTGACACTTGAACACCATGGGTTTGAACTGTATGGGTCCACTGATATGCAGATTTTTTTCAATAAATATTCTGGAAAATTTTTTGGAGATTTGCAACGATTTGAAAAAATTCTCAGGCAGGCCACCACCCCTGACACAGCCAGATCAACCCACGCCCCAGCCTATTCAAAGTGAAGATGAAAAGGATGAAGACTTTTTTGATGATCTACTTCCACTTAATGAATAGTAAATATATTTTCTTTTCCTTATGTTTTTCAAATAACAGTTTATTTTCTCTCTCTTACTTTATTATAAGAATACAATATGTAATACATATAACATACAAAATTTGTGTTAAACAACTGTTTATGCTTCTGGTCAACAGCAGGCTATTACTAGACAAGTTTCCAGGAAGTCAAAAGTTATATGTGGATTCTCAACCATGTAGAGGATGAGTGCCCTTAACTTTCGTGTTGTTCAAGGTTCAAGTGTAATTATAATTACTACTGAAGCAAGACTACTGCATCTTTATTAAGCACCATTTTGCCAAGTACTTTATATGGTCCTGAGCTAGAGTCTGTTCTACTCAAAACTCTAAGGAGTAGAGCAAGCTTTGCTGAAACTTAGGTATCCATCTAACAATTTGTTTTCTTCCCCAAATTCTGCCCTGCCCTGCCTTGGTCTTCTCCCTCTAGCTATCATCTTCTGAAAACTGAAGAGCCATCCCTACCAGCAGGTGGAGGCATGGAGCAGCAATCCAAAATTCCTACTCAAAGAAAATGATAAGCAAGAGATGCTTCTGATGTCAACCACAAAATCAAGGCACAGGTCCCTTACAAAGGGAACCTGTCAGCAGCCAAAACAAGCTCTGCAAGCTTAGAAGGCTCACCTATAATACAAACCTAGTTTTTGTTTCTTTCCCTACGTTTTGATTATGTAACACTTAGACCTGAATGCAAATAATGCAAAAGTATCATTTACTTGTGAATAATCTTTTGAAAAGTTTATTTCATTGTTTGGCAACAATGTAAAAATCAACAAAGTCTAAGTTACTTTTAGGCAAAAACAAGTCATTAAAATGTGGAAAACAATAAATTGTAAATTTTCTCTCAATTCAAATTAATCATAAAAGATGATAAATTCATACCCAGAATAAAAAATTTTTGAATTATTTTTAAATTAGAAGATTCAAAATTAATTGTTGAGGTTTTCTGGAGTGGCCAAAGGGAATTTTTAAGAATGATCAGATCTGAAAAGATCTTTAGTCAAGACACTTCTAGCAAAATTAGAAATACACTTTATATGAACACAAACATAAACAAATGTGATTCACACAAATTCAGAAAAACAAAGAAAATTAAATTCCCTAAGAGTATCTGCATGCAATAAGGCTTCTTCATTATCTATATTTACTAGGTGTTTTTAGTTCAATTAAATGACTACTAATGATCCTAGGCAAAAATGTCAATGAGCTCAGTTTTATCCACTTCCCCTTTCTTCAGCTGCTCCCTTCCCAATCTTGTCCTTACATCCATCCTCAGAAAAGAACCCAAATTCTCTAAAATTGCTCTGGTCCTTTTTGAAGAAAGAGAAAAGAAGAAGTTGAAAATAACCTAGAAGAGAATGGATGGCACCTCTCCCTCTTTCTGCCCAACCTCTGTCTTCCTAATTCCTATGAAGGGCTTAATAATACTTTAACTTTTTCAGGAAATTTGTGTTTAAAAAAGAATTGCTGAGTAGACAGTATGTACAGCTGATGGAACTCTAGGCTTAGCAATAAAACAGCAAAATCTGGACATAGAAATCATATCTGCTACTGAATGTGTTCCAGACAAACTATAAAATAGCAGTTTGAACACCCTACTACTCAATCAGAACTACATTCCCACTCCACCTACAATATAGATTTATATTATGTTTGAGCATATATTTGAAATATATGCTATATACAATGTAAATATATAGCTCAGAAGTGAAAGCCAAAGCATGATAGTATTAAATTTAAATCAAATTATGAAGCATTTCTGAAAGCAGAAATGAAACCAAGGTCCTAACAAAACAGGTGTTTTGGGAGTGGGCAGGGAGACATAACCACTTCCCTTGAGGTATCCCACTGACTGTCCACACTAACCTCTGTATCAGCTTCTGTATGTAGCTTTATAAAAAGGCAACTAATATGGCTAACAGTGATTTGATATAATGTCCATTTACAAATTGATGTTGGATATATAAGAGCCGTTATAAGTGAGCACAGGATATGCAAATGAAATTTCACAAAAGGCCAGGTGCAGTGGTTCACACCTGCAATCCCAGCACTTTGGCAGGCTGAGGTGGGAGGATCACTTGAGGTCAGGAGTTCCAGACAAGCCTGAGCAACATAGTGAGACCCTGTCTCCACAAAAAAATAGAAAAAATAAGCCAGGTGGGGTGGTGTATGCTTGTAGTACCAGCTACTTGGGAGGCTGAGGCAGGAGGATTACTTGAAGCCAGGAGTTTGAGGTTTCAGTGAGCTACGATGAGGCCACTGCACTCTAGCCCACAACAGAGCAAGACCCTGTCTCTGGAAAAAAAAAAAATCCACAAAAGAGGGAATGCAAATAGCAAAATAACACTTCAGAAGGCATACTCTTGCTTACTACAATTTAAAACAAGCTCAGGGTATAGCAATACATCTACTAAAGTAGCAAAATGTTTATAAAATAGTATCTAATAATATATGATTAGAAATAAAAAGGGATATGACCATTTATCTTGGTGTTATAAAAAAAAAGAGCCTTTTGAGAAAATCAAAAAATGTTCTTACCTTTTGACCCAACTTAGTGATTCTAAAGACTTTATTAAACATGCATGACAGAATTTATTAAATGAAGTTTTGCATACAAAAAAACCTGAAAACATAAATGTTCAACATTCACAGAATATATTGGTGACAGATCAACATGACGTCACTCTAATGTTCATTAAGACTATACATCTGCTTTGCCAGTACAGTAGCCACAAGCCATATGTAGCTATTTAAATAAAACTAAACTAAAAATTCACTTCCTCAGTCATACTGGCCATATTTCCAGTGCTCACTAGCTACGTATGGCTAGTGACTATCATACTGGATAGTGCAAAGAACATTTCCACCATCACAGAAAGTTCTATCAGACTGCACTGATCTATATATCCACGTGGGCCATCCTTTCTCCTCTCCCTACATTCACACATTTGTCTAGAAACATCTGCTTAACCTTTGATCCTTGTTCTAAGCCTCAACAAGTTGTCCTGATTTAACCTAGAAGTTTAGGTATACTTTCCTTGTAGTCTCATTAAACCTTGATAAGTCCAATACAATAATTACACTACACATAATCATACCATTTTTCACATTACAATACTCTAAGTTTCCTAAAGGAGGAAACAACTTTTATGCAACCAGTTTTGAACTATTCTGGCACATATAGGACAGGACCTTGATAATTCACCATATATTAAGAACACTACTAAAGAGGTGGAAGAATAGATATAATGACTACAGTCAAAAAATGTTTATGTATAAGGAAGGTAATGTATACAAAGGAAAACTTGGTTCGGTTGACAGGCTTACAAATAATTTTTTTAAAAACCTACTACAAACTGAGTATCCCTTATCCAAAATTTTTGGGAGCGTGTTTCAGATTTTGAATTCTTTCAGATTTGAGAATATTTGCATATATATAATGACGTATCTTGGGGATGGCACCCACGTCTAAACATGAAATTCATTTATGTGTTATATATACCTTATACACATAGCCTGAAGGTAACTGTATACAATATTTTTAATAATTTTGTGCATGAAACAAAGAAAGCAAACGTGTCACTATCTCAGCCACCCACGTGGGCAATCTGTGGTTGTCTGGCATTATCATCATTCCTGACTCTGAGCTTATATGTTACCAATAAGCAATCGTTTTCTTACACTTATTCACAACTACTTAACAGTAAAGAATATGACATACCATCAATACAGTGAAAAAGTAATGTGTTCAGGGTAACTAAGCAGCACAGTAGCATCATCAGAATACCTGTGTCAGCTTTTAACAGCAACAACAGACAATGGCAAGCTTTCAGTCTCCATGTCATTGTTTAGAAAGTTTCGAATTTTAGAACATTTTGGATTTCAGATTTTTGGATTAGAGATGCTAAACCTGTAATTCTTTACATTTTCTCAACACCTAACACATGCAGGCTCACTCACAAAAGGTGCCCTGACTAAATATTTGTGAAGCAGTTTCTTTAGAAAAAGACAAATGTTAAATTAGAAATCAAATTTAGCTTTTTATTGTACTAAAAACATGTTTACACGTTAGATCCCAATATTTTGTTCAATAATAATATATATCATAGGTTTGTAAGATTTTTAAAATTAAACCTCCAATCTCCCACCCAAATAAGGTTTGTTTCCAGTGCACAGAAAATCTGACTGAATCAGACTGAAATAATCCCCAAATGCAGTGCTTTGGCATGCCCATCAATACACTAACTTAACTTCTACATTTACCAAGCATCTACTTATGCAAAGCACCATGAATACAGTGATGAAAAAGACACAATTTCTGCCTTCACAATATTTTTTTCCAAATGAGAACTTTATTCTGAAAGACAAATCTTTAAACTGAGCTATTGACAACAGATATCCAAAAATGGCAACGAACAGGCTTCATTTATTATCCTTGTTATTAAAATTAATTCAAAAAAACTCCTATTGACCATTTGAAAAAGTATTAAAGTATACGACCTGGTTTAAAACAAAAAGTTAATGCCTCATTTACTTGGCATCCTTGGAAGAGCTGGTGTTCCACATAAATGAATTTTCCAGATAACTCAAGCTTGTCCATTTAAGCACCAACACTTAAACTGTTTGGCATGGAAATCTTTTTCTAAAAAACAGTGCAAATCTTTTAACTTTTAAAAACAGACTCTGTTGAACATTATTCTGACTAATAATCATTGTGTTGAACAGCCCTCAAGCCCCTAAACTAAATGTTCCCAGGGTGTCTTTTAAAAAGTTGCTGGCTTTGAGGAATTTTTCTTCTGATGCCTGGTTTTTGGTGTCAGCTGTCAACCTTTGCTGCTGTCAGTGTGAACAGACACTTGCAGCCTCCCACCTCACGTCAAATTTGTGACTACTTGGAAAACAAGCTTGTCAGAATTTGCCTAAAACACAGGCTTTGAGAGGATCTCCAAATCCATTTCGGCTGCTCAGAGACTTCTCTGCTTTTTCCTGGATCTGTTAAGAGTGTGCAGTTGCAAGTCCCCAGTCAAGCTTTGGATAAATGAGTCAGGGCTATACCTTGATGCCTTCACACTGTTTACATATTTAAAGCTGATGGTCAGAGATTATGCATATTCTTGATAATGATAAATCTATCTATCTCAGCATCCTGGTAAGCCTACCTTCATCATAATGTTGATCAGAGAAAAGCGTTAATTTAGGAAAATTTCTGCCCAAAGTGTAAGAAGTTCCTGTATACTTCACTTTGGGGTTTAGAAATTTTTAAAAAGCTTTAAAGGTTGTTAGTAAAATATGGTGTAACTCTACAATATTTGCTTTATCTGCCACAATCATATCTTTTAAATTCCATTATTCATTTAAACCTAAGGCTAGAAAATGAGTCAGGAACAAGTAGAGCTTAAAATTGGTCTCTGTGGATTAATTAAGACATCAGGTAAAAACCCCTGGCATCAGCCTTCTTTTAATCCCTTGGAATCTTCCTTCTCATTCACTTTCTCCTCAGGGAGCACAAACATTTTATTGGTATTTTATGATTTTATAAATGATCAGTGATTGCCTTTATTATTTAGACAAAACTGGAAATGGGTTATTAGTCATATGTCTGCTGGTCTAAGGAAGTAAAATAATATTTAGAAGTGAAAAAAGTTATTATCATTAAAAAGCTTTAATTACTACTAATGAAAACCTCTTTCAGCAGTGCATTAATATCCCTTCAACACTAATTCTGGAACCTGAAAATGTTTTAAGCAATACTAAAAAGGAAAAAAGGAAGATCACAGATCTAACCTGCAAAATAAATAACAAAGTAACATTATTTTAAATACCACTCAATATTGTGGTAATTTTTACAATTCTGCAATGACCTCATTAGCATATCACTTCGGACTGTGAAAGTCTTGAGTTTAAATAAAAAGGATTCAAAGAGAAACCCAAATATAGGCTCTTGCTCTCTCTACCAATACTTTGGGCAAAGAAGCAAATGAGAAATATCTACTGGACACCTATTAAAAGCAAAATCTCTACTAAGTGTTGTGCCTGTTAAAAAAAAAAAAAAATACAGACCTTGCTCAAGATACAATATAAAGGGAGAGAGAAAATATACTCCCATAAAAGTTAATGTATTAACAGCAAAAATATATTTGATTTAAAAAGTGATCATGAACACGTAACTTCTGGCAGCAGAAAGTGAGGGCACTCAGTTCAGATGTAAACAAAATTCTTTTTGCGTCCCCGTTTTAAGTCTGGCAATCAAAATCAGTCAGAACTAAGGAGCTGGGCCAACGGCATCACCACAGAACACACAAATTCTCATGAGCAAATGGTATTGGGCCATTCAAAACAAAGTCTTCCCGTGAGTGCTCATCAGTAGTTTCTCCCCTAAAATCTCCTTATCAAAAACAAAACTGTTTCCTCGCTGTGAACTTTGCGGACTTGTTCCTCTGATCCCTCGTAAGGCCCATTCACAGAAACGAAGGAGTCGGGGAAAAGATAGCAACGGGGCATCTAGGCCTATTGTTCAGAAAGAACCGCAGGACCATGCGATCACCGCGGGGCGCTCGGGAGCTGGGGGAGAGGCGCGAACCCCGCTCAGGTATGGGCGGGAGGGGGGCACAGGTAGGTCGGAAGGCGGGGTGAACAGGTGTGCTCGGGGGTCACACCTAAGGAAGGGAGACCCAACTTCCAGACGGAAAATGCTAGTTGGAAAATCATTCCTGCGGCTTCAACTGCTGGGCACGGAGGGTCACGGGCCTGGAGTGGGTCTGAAGGGATCCCAGAGCCCACTGGGGTGGGGTTCTGGGGAGACCAGAAGGCTGAGGGTGGACAACTGCGAACATTAAAAGGCTCTCGAATCGAGGAGCCAGCCTAGAAATCCCCAAACAATGGACAATGCTAGGACTGGGGGGTGGGGGGCGGGTGTCGCAGAGGTGACGCTGGATGGGCAGAGGGAAACAAAAGACAGAAGCCCCCAAATGTGGGCCGCCGGTGGCGGCGATTACCTGTGAGAGCTGCCGGGGATTGGGGCAGCCGAAGAGCGCGGAGCTGGAGCTGAAGCTGATGGCTCCTCGGCGGCTGAGGACGTGCTGGGGGACCGGCCTGTCCAGGGGCAGCACCGGCAGCTGGTAGCATACTTCCATTGAATACGCCCGCCCTGCCTCCGCGCGGCGCCCGCCCTGCCGCGGCCGCCGGCCCCTGCGCTGGGAGGGGGCCGCGGCTCGGGGGCACCGGGCCGAGGCGGGGACAGGGCGGGCGGGCGGCGACCCCGGGCCGGGAAGCCGCGCTCACGCCTCCTCCACCCCAGCCCTCCGTCCGGGCTGCCGGTGGGAAGGCGCTGCGGCGCCAATTACGAGAACCGGCGCGCGCCCGACTCCGGGCGAGGGGGAACGGGGTGCAAGCGGAGGCAGCAAAGGCAAAGTCGGAGCGGGAACCCGCGGTTCCAGGTCTCCTCGGCCGAGAGGAGAGGGTCCGGGGGACAGCAGAGCACGAGTGGAGCACGGACGGAGCAACGCAGTGCAAGAAAAGACGACTGGAATCCGCGGCCAGCCCGGGGCGCGCGGGGATCGGGACCAGCGACCAGCTCGGGCCGCCACAGCCGCCGCCGCCGCGGGAGTCCTGCCCCTCCCCTCCCCTGGAGCCTGACTTCACTCCGCCGCCGGCGCGAGCCCGGCGTAATTCACACTTTGCAGCCGCGGACCTTGCGCCAACCACGGCCGCCGCCAGCGTGACGTCACGACGCCGCGCCGCAGGCCCGGCGCCCCGTGCCGCCGCAGCGCCCAGGGAGACGGGCTAGTGGCGGATGGCGTGAGTAGCCTTCATCCTGTTCCGCACCTCAGCGCGCAGTCCCGGTCCCCTCCCGCCACACACCTTCAGCCTTCCGCAATCTCATCCTGCAGCCCCCACCTCTGCCCGCAGCTCCCTCTCTGACCGCCCCGCAACCCAAGGCGCGTGCGCACGCGGCCCCATCGTTTAGGAGCATCCCCTTCAGCGCTAAACTTTAGGTTCGAGCGCGCTGAGGGTGTGAGGTCAGCTCAGCCCCAGCGACAGGCACCATTCCGGCCTGCCGAACCCAGAAACCCAAAGCGCCCGGCACACTTGCCGCGCTCAGGCCTGACTGTGGGGTCACCGCCGGCTTTCCCTTCTTGAATTCCCATTGTGGGGCTTCGCTCCGGACCGCTGCGGCAGTGACGTCAGCGCATCGCGCGGCACCAGCCTTCCCTCTACGTCACTGCCCGTCCCTTGGCGGGGCCGGGCTCCAGCGGTCCCTGGGCAGGTGCGGCCCCGGGGCCATACCGAGCCAGAGGGGTGGAGAGGGGAGCCGAGCATTCGGGAGTGAGGAGGGGGTCTGGAGGTGGAGGAAAAAAACCAAGACCGAGAAAAGTCAGAGTACGCAATGAAAAAAGTGGTAAAGGATGATATTGAGAAGACAAAGGGGAAAAAGGAGACTGTTTGCCCTTCTACAAAAAGCAGTTTTTGTCGGCTTTTGATTTTTAGAAAGCAGGGAAATGTAAAGAGTTCTTGACCTGTTGTGTAAACTAGATACGTAATTTGTGTTGGTTTTGTCATATTTCTCCCCAAACTATCAATGCTTTTCAGCACCAACTGGTTGTTTCCAATGCATTCCAGTTTCTGGGACTTCAGCCTGAACAAGCTTTCCCCTGCTGGCAAAAATGATGATTTGGCTGAGTTCTTAAGGCACCCACCCTTCCACTTATTTGGGATGACTAGCCACTGGCAAGGTGGCAGGCCTTTGAAAGTACCACACAGGCTCTACCGATGATGAGATCAGGTACCAAATGCACATGATGCCATAAATTTGCAAAGGCCTGCAAGACCTCCCATGGCATCTGTTTCTTTTATATTGTTAAAACTTTATAGTACCTCTGTGGGTATTTTTCTACTTGTCTACTCTCCACTATTAAAAGAAATAGAATCCCCACTGTGGTCTTGTGGATGTTGTCTTCACAAGATGGCACACTTCCCTTTAGTGCAACAATTGATCGAACTCATCTTTCAAATCTTAATTATTCCCCCATCATGTAGTAAATGAATTGAACATCTGCTGTGTGGTTGGGATTATGCTGAGCACTTTATCTTATTTTATCACATTACTTCTCACAAAAACCTTATGAGGGAATTATTAATATTAGTATCTCAATTGAAAGTGGGCTCATGGAAACAAACTTGCCCTAGACCTTACACAGATAAGTGGCAAGAACTAACCTCAAATAATGTTTGAATTCTGTGTACATCTAACCACCCAGAAGGTGGTATTGATGTGACAGTATGTGTCAGATAAATAACTATGTCACAGTTAATAACATCCAAGAGACCCAGGTTGACTAAGTCATTTAATGAGACTTAGCACTAAGTAGGTAACTAGATAATGCATCTCCCTTAAGCTTAGTAGGTTACTACTGTGCACCTACTGTGAGCCAAGAACCATAATAGGTATGCTACATGCAATGTTTAACTTTACCCAACACAGTAGCCACACAAGTCAGGGTAATTTTATCCCAGTTCTACAGTTGAGGAATCAGCTTCCAAGACCATAAGTCATTTGTCCCAATGAACTCTGTGGTCTGTGATTTCAGAGCTGTGCATTTTCTACCATACCATGAAGTATGTCAAGACCAGAGCTTCAACTGCTTACGGTGTTCTTTATTGTGTTGGAGAGTGTATTAGTCAGGGTTCTCCAGAGAAACAAAACCCATAGGAGATATATATAGAGAGAGAGTTATTTTAAGGAATTGGCTCACACGATTATGGGGGCTGATAAGTCTGAAATCAGCAGGGCAGAATAACAGGCTGGAAACTCAGGCAGTGTTTCTATGTTGGAGTCTTGAGTCAGAATTGAGTCTTCCTTAGGAAACCTCAGTCTTTTTTCTCTTAATGCCTTCAATGACGGGATGAGGCCCACCCACTTTATAGAGGGTAGTCTGTGTAAAGGCAATGGATTATACATGTTCATCACAAGTCAGGTGCAGTGACATGCACCTGTAGTCCCAAATACTTGGAAGATTGAAACAGTAGTGCACTGCTTGAGGCAGCAGTGCACTATAATTGTGCCTGCACTCCAGCCTGGGCAGTATAGCAAGACCCTGTCTCAAAAAAAAAAAAATGTTAAATCCACAAATATCTTCACAGGACCATCCAAACAACTGGACATAGTAGCCCAGCCAAGCCAAGTTGATAGAAAAAATTAACTACCACAGGGAACAAACTTTAAACTTAAATAGTGGGGGAAATGCTATTACAGCAACAAAAAAACAAGTACTTGAAATAAACTTTAAGAACTTCAAGATTCATGTAAAGGAAACTTTTATGGGAGAAATAGAAAAGTAGACTTGGATATTTAGAAAGAATGTCCTTTGCATAGGAAGACTTAAACTACTAAAACAACATCAATTCACCCTAAATTAATGTACATATTTAACATAACTTCAGTAAAGTCAAACATTTTTTAACTAGGTAAGCTGATTCTAAGATCATATGAAAAAAATATGTGAGGTTAGCTAGGAAAATTATGGGAACAAAAAATACCAAAAGATGAATACCTCTCATAGAAGTAGAACCACTTCAAATGATAAAAAATAAATGATTTATTTTAGGGATTAGACTTTACCCAATTGAGAGAAGCTGGAGAAGTCAAGGTCAGGAAAGAATATTTACAGAATCTTAGAAGACCCACTACACAGGGACCACAATGGGGAACTGGTAATGGGGTCTATAAAAGACTGTTTGTTGCCTCAGTGTCTAATATTGGGCCTGAAGTCACTGTATGTCAGCATTGCAGGCAGATGGGAAGAAAAGTTGGATGCATAGTGGGAGGAAACTTAAACAAATTGGAACATAAGAGGAGAAACTGGAACCCCTGTCTTTGTCCTACTGCATCTAACCACAGTGACACATGGCCTGCAGAAGAAGCTGGTGCCTTTAGCCAAGGAACTGTGCCTGTGCCTAGCCCAGGATACAGAGAAGCTAGAGAAACTCCAGGCCCTGCCACTGCCCCTTGCCAATGAGGTGAGTTAGCAGATCAGTGAGTATATGCTCTAGTTGCAGTGGTGCCTAGGACCCTCCATGGACCTTCCAAGGGTAATAATTGGTGCATTACTTCCACTTTTCAAATCTTTTGCAGATCTCTATTATAGCCAACCCAAACCATTACGATAAAGAGAAGAGAATTCTGGAAAATATAGTCCAGCTTAGCTAAGTTTATAATACAAAACCATTGCAGACCTATTCTTGTCACCTTGACATTCATGGATAATTCTTTTAATCATATTTAATTTTCAATTAAAGACCATAGTAGAATCAGCCTTCTGCCCATATAATGCAACTATCTCTCCTACAACCAAAATCAGCTTACTCCCTCACCAAAAGAGGATATGCAGCCTTCTTTGAGTAATGTTCATTCTTGTTGAGTCACAGTGCCCTTGTGATATTCTGTAATTTAAATACTAAAATATAAGGTTCCCCACTATTATCACATCTTAAAAGATTGAGAGGGGAAAGATAATTGGTTAATATATACACAAATATATTGCTATCAAAATGAGGGGAAAATGCTCATAACTATTACAGTTCTTGAACTGCAACTGGTAACATGATCATAGCTACTATAGACAGTCCTAATTTACAATGGTTCAACTTATAATTTTTTAACTTTACAATGGTTTTATTGGGATAAAAAACCCAATATTTTTGACAATGGGTTTATCAGGACGTAACCCCATCATAAGATGAGGAGCATCTGCATTTATAGCTACCTTCTATTCCATTACCCATTTCATATTCTCTCTGCCTTCAGCAAGCATCTCAGCTGGTAGTGGTTCTTTGCCTTGTGGGGAGAACTAACACTTTATTCCTGAAGGGTCTGGGACATTAGAGTTTCTACTTCTATTGGATTGTCGTAGTTTTCTATTAACTCATATCACAGAGTGCTAAATAGTACCAAGTCTATCCCCAAAGAATCTCCCTTCTCCCATTGTGTAGCCGCAACTCAAATTCTGCTTGATAGTCAAGATTAATCACTCCAGATAGTGCAGTAATCCCCTTCTTTGCATGTTGATTAAATAGCACAAGGAGCCCAAAATGACCAAGTGGCAGTCTCAACTTCCAGTTTAATTGAATTCTTGCTGGTGTACCCTGGTGGGAGCATTCTTCTTTGGGAGAAGCCAAAAGTTGCAGGGATGGGAAGCAAAATTTTGGATATGTTTCACTAGTAGTAAAAGTGAAGATCCACTCCCAAGCCCACCTCTTGATTCCTGGACCATGACTATATCTTGGTCACTGATGTAGAGCATATACCAAAACTTACAGAACATTATCTAGCCTCACAAGGTGTTGCCACTCATCCAGATGGCATGATTATTGAATCTTGAAAAGGCCATCCAATGCTACTACATGGATCAATTTTGAAAACATGCTAAGTGAAAGAAGCCAGACACAAAAGGTCACATATTGTATGATTTGATTTATATGAACTATCCAGCGTAGGCAAACCATAGAGACAGAAAGCCAATTAGTGGTCGATAAGAGCTGGGGAGTGACTGCTTAATACGCATTGAGTTTCATTTTGGCGTGATGAAAGAATTCTGGAAATAGATAGTGGTGATGGTAGCATAACATTGTGAATGTACTTAATTCCACTGAATTGTATACTTTAAAATGGTAAACTTCGTGTAATTTGCATTTTACCACAACAAAAAGAAAAAGGCCATTCTATCATCCTCTTAGGCCAGCTACTTCAGGGTAATGGGCAACATAATAAGACCAGTGAATTCTTATTATGAGCATAAAACCATTGCTGCCTTTATTTGCTGTCAGATGAATTTCTTGCCTAAAAGAAATGCTGTATGGAATATCATGAGGGTAACTAAAGCATTTTGTAAGTCCATGGATGGTGGCTTTGACAGAAGCATTGTAGGCAAAGAAGGAAATTCATTTCCAGAAAATCTATTAAATGAGAAAAAAGTGTTGCCTCTTAGTGGCCTAACGTAATATACCTGATGGCTGCCTGATACCTCCAGGGAATAGAGGGTTAGCTTTGGTCTCTGCTCTTGGCAAGTTGGGCACTCAACAATAGCTATAGTGAAATTGGCCTTGTTGAGTGAAAATCTAAGCTACCGAGCCCACGTCCAGTCTTTATCCTGCCACCATGGCCACTTTGTTCGTGAGTCCATTGGGCAAGGACAGGGATAGATGGATGAACAGGCTGACTGACATCCACAAATGAGATCATCTCATCCACTTGATTATTATGATCATCCTCTAATGAGGTTCCTCTTCGGTGAGTATCACATGAGACACAAATACCTTCACACTATATGCCCATTCAATCTATCCACATATTTCCCTTCCCCAGACCTCCTTTTTACCAGTTTTTTAATCATGTTCCTTTCAAGTTCCAAACCGTCTATCCAAACAGTCACATACTGACCATGAATCAGTAGATCCAGACATCTAGCCATCTCTCATTTCAGACAAAATAAACAACCAAGTGCACATCTCCTAGTTCTGCCAACTGGGGGTATTTCCCTTCACCACCTCCAGGACCACCCCAGAGAGGGACCATCATGTTGCAGCTATCTACTTTCTGCACCATAAAATGCAGAACTATCTGTAAGGCAGTCCCAAATATTTTTCTCAACAGGTCACAGGGGGCATGTTGCCTTAGATACCTTCTGGCCCCAACATTTCTGCTAAGAAATTGGCTAATAATCTTTTTGAGGATCCCATGTATATGATGAGTTGTTTTCCCTTGTTGCTTTCAAATTTTCTCTCTGTCTTTTTTTTTTTTCCAACAGTTTGATTATAATATATATTGGTGTGGGCCTCTTTGGGTTCATCATACATGGATTTGGTTGATCTTAGATATATAGATTCATGATTTCCACAAATTTACAGTGTTCTGCCATTATTTCTTCAAATTATCTCTGCTTCTTTCTTTCTTCTTCTGTAAATCCCATAATACATGTATTTGGTCTACTTGATGGTGTCACATAAGTCTTTTTGGCTCTGTTCACTTTTCTTTATTCTATTCCTCAGACCTGATTCTTTCAAATGTCCTATATTCAAGTTCACTGGTGTTTGTTTTTTTGTTTGTTTGTTTGTTTGTTTTCTCTTCTGCCTGCTCAGGTCTGTTGAACTGCTGTAGTAAGTTTTTTAATTTGGTTATTGTATTTTGAAGATTTAGAATTTCTGTTTGGTTCCATTTTATTAATATAATTTCTATCTCTTTGTTGGTGTTTTAATTTTTTAATATATTATTTTCCTGATTCCCTTTGGTTCTTTGTCCATGTTTTCGTTTAGCTCTTTGAGCATATTTAAGGCAGTTGTTTTAAAGTCTTCATCTAGTAAGTCTGGTGTCTGTTTCTTCAGGGACAGTTTCTGCCACTTTATTTTCTTCTTAGAATGGGCCATGTTTTCCTGTGGTTTTTTTTTTTTTTTATATGCCTTGTGTTTTTTTTGTTGTTGTTGTTGAAAATTAGGCATTTGAGAAAACAGACACCTCTCCCAGTCTTTGTAGATTGGCCCTGTGCCAAGGAAGTTCTTCACAAGTTAGCTGGACCTTGATTATGAGTCTTGAGATCCTCCCAAGGAGAAAGCTTATGGTCTAATGAGGTCCATTATGAGCATGCATCGTGCCAGAGCCTGTGTGTGGCTTTTTAAATTTCCCTGTGTGCACAGCTGCTTTAAATGTCTTCATTTACAAACGAGTCTCTCCTTGAGGCCTTTTATGGTCTATTGTATCTCTCTACCCATAATATCTTACCCCAGGTGTCTATGGGCTAGTCTCCCCATAACTTTCCTGCAGCACCCACTGCTTCTTCCTGCTTGAGATCCCAGCTAGACAAAACAGAGACCAATCCTTCAGGCATTCCCTAGAATGATATAGAACATTGAAAATAAAAATCTGCTCTGTTCCCTCTAATTCATAGTTTTATTTTGTTTTGTTTTTGTATTGTCTTTGTCTGGCTTTGATGTCAGGGCAACATTTGGTTCATAAAATGAACTGGGAAGTTTTCCTTATGCTTATATTTTTGAAAGCATGTGTGTGCAAGTGGTATTTTTTCTTCCATAAATGTATGATAGGATTCACCAGTGAAACTATCTGGACTTGGACTTTTCATTGCGGGAAGATTTTAAATGACTAATTCAATTTCTTTACTTGATAAATCTTCTAAACTAAGGTCTATATATACCAAAAAAGTAATCCCCAAAGTATTATATATCCCCAAAATGTTAGAAGTGGTAGGTTTGTGGTTTTTCCTTTCCTTTTTTTTTTTTTTTTTTTAAGACAGAGTCTTACTCTGTTGCCCAGGCTAGAGTGAGTGCCATGGCATCAGCCTAGCTCACAGCAACCTCAAACTCCTGGGCTTAAGCAATCCTTCTGCCTCAGCCTCCCGAGTAGCTAGGACTACAGGCATGTGCCACCATGCCCGGCTAATTTTTTTCTATATATATTTTTAGCTGTCCAGATCATTTCTTTCTATTTTTAGTAGAGACGGGGTCTTGCTCTTGCTCAGGCTGGTCTCGAACTCCTGACCTCGAGTGATCCTCCCGCCTCGGCCTCCCAGAGTGCTAGGATTACAGGCATGAGCCACCACGCTCGGCCTGGTTTTTCCTTTTCTTTTAAAATGTTTTCTTAATTCTATTTGCTAAATTTTCTAAGATAACCTATGTTATTTTATATCAAAAAGTTATTTGTTAAATATATCAACTGTGAGTAAAAATAAAATGTTTATAATGTGATGATAAACATATAATGAAATAAAAGGGCAATTGAAAGAAAATTTCCCCTGAGGGTTGGTTTCCCCACACTATTTAGTACACTAATCCACAAGCACTTCCATGGTAATACACTAATGAAAAATCAGAGGGCTTCTAGCTAAACACAGTAGATTGTATACATGTATTCATTTCTGTTTCCTTCCCAAACTCTACTAAACGACACTGAAAGAAGAAAGTAAGGTACAAACCCAGAAGGACAAAGAGAAAAGGAGGGGAAATGAAAACTGACAAGAATTTCATTTTTTGGAAACTGAAGGTTGATGAACACATATGTATATTAGCAAAACAAAAAGCTAAAACCTAACCTTACAAGTGAGGATGGCTACATCCAACCAATTCTTGTTGCAGAGACCCAGGAAAATCTCAGAAATTAGAGTCCCCTCCTGTCTTGGAAGACAAGGATGCAAGTCGGCTGTACAAGAGAAGGATCAACTGAAGTTCTTTTTAAGAAGTGATTAGAACCTCAGATCTTTTCCCTAACCTCTTCACCTTAACAGAAAATTGGATGGATTTCACCAAACAAGCTCTGGACTTGGGTTCACCAGGCAGAGCTGAGGGTGAGGTGAGAGTACCATACGAAAAGCAGTTGAGTCTGCATACTTGTTGACAGCCAAGTTTATATCCTCCAAGTAAGAGGTTGGAAGAATCCTTATTCAGAAAAGTGAACATGTTCAAGGCAAAAGTTTTATAGGTACTCTTTGTTGGGAGTCCTCTAACCAAAGAAGTAGGTTCACGCATAATTCTAAGGTAAACCCTTCCCATGCACATAGAGCTTATAAACAGTAAATCAGCATCTCATTCTTAACTATGAAAGAACAATTAAACATTATCAGAATTTGAAAAAAATCCCATAGCATGAGAGATGATAGAAATGAACAGCAAAAAAGAAACATGGGGAAACAAACAATACAGAGAACCCCCTTCCAAAAACCAATAATATTCTTAGAGGGATGAGAAGTTATATGGTACAAATACAGGATGATATTTTTAAAAGAAACAAAATAGTTCTTTTAAATTAAAAGTATAATAGCAAAAATTAAATATTTAATGAATGGGTTAGAAAATAAAGTTAAAGATACCAAAAGCAAAATGAAAAATTAAAGATACAGATAATGTGAGAAAAAATATTAAAGTCCCAGTCCAAAGAGCTTAACATCCAAATAAGAATGGTTTCAGAAAGAGAAATTATTTCTTCCCTACAATTTAGCAAATAATTTAAGGCAATTATTTAAGAAAATTCAGGCCGGGCGTGGTGGCTCACGCCTGTAATCCTAGCACTCTGGGAGGCCAAGGCGGGTGGATCGCTCGAGGTCAGGAGTTTGAGACCAGCCTGAGCAAGAGCGAGACCCCGTCTCTACTAAAAATAGAAAAATTATCTGGCCAACTAAAAAATATATATAGAAAAAAAACTTAGCCGGACATAGTGGCGCATGCCTGTCATCCCAGCTACTCGGGAGGCTGAGGCAGTAGGATCACTTAAGCCCAGGAGTTTGAGGTTGCTGTGAGCTAGGCTGATGCCATGGCACTCACTCTAGCCTGGGCAACAAAGCGAGACTCTGTCTCAAAAAAAAAGAAGAAGAAAATTCAGCATAACTGAAGGGCACAGGTTTCCAGATAGAGATAATCAAGTCTGTGCCTGGAATAACAGAGAAAGATCTGTTAGGTATATCACTGTGAACTTTCAGAATAATGAGGACAAAATCAGAACTTAAAATCTTCCAGGGAATAAAAATAAAAACAGATCACATACAAAGGACCATGGATCAGAATGGCAAAGGCCATCTCAATAGCAAATTAGGAGCTATGAAATAACTCAATGGATAAAGCCTTCAACATTCTGAAGGAAGATGATTTCCCATCTAGGAATCTGTATACCTGGCCATACTATCAATTTAGTGTGAGAGCAGAATAAAGATTTTTTTTTCAGATGTTGAAGAACTCAAGTATTAAGCTCCCATTACACCTTTTCTCAGGAAGCGATTAGATGATGTACTCTAGAAAGAAGAGGTAGGATACCAAGAAAGGAAAATATTAGGATCAAGCGAACAGGAGCTTCAACACAGGAACAAGGTAAAGGGAGTCCCCAGAATGGTAGTGCCTGGGTTGCAGCTACAGAGAGAACCTAGGGAGCAACAAGGCCATATGTGAGCAGGAGGGTGGGAGCTCTGAAATAGATAACCTGAGCTGGCTGAACATATGAGGGAAGCTCTGGAAGAGAGTTTGGGAATAAATTTATTAATGCTACATAGAAAATTAAGCCAAACATTCAATTAATAACACGAAGAAAAACAAGTTGTGTCAAAGAAAATAAATTTAATTATCATACCTTATATAGCTATTCTATAAATAATAGTTACATATTCATAATATAATCACTGAATATTGATTTAACAAAAATGTGATGTTATAGCTAACTATATTGAGAGGTGGAAGAGAATGAAAGGTATGTGTTTGGCCAGGCACAGTGGCTCATGCCTGTAATCCTAGCACTTTGGGAGGCTGAGGTGGGAGGATGGCTTGAGGCCAGGAGTTTGAAACAAGCCTGAGCAACAGTGAGACCCCATGTTTATGAAAAATAGAAAAATTAGCCAGGCATGGCATGTCCCTGTAGTCCTAGCTACTCAGGAGGCTGAAGCAGGAGGATCGCTTGAACCCAGCAGCCTGAGGTTGCAGTGAGCTATGATTAAGCTACTGCATTCTAGCTAAGGTGACAGAGTGAGACCCTGTCTCAAAAAATAAAAACAAACAAAAAGCGTGTGTTTGCTTGGATAGTATAACAGAGCTGAATTTTCATCTTCCACAGTATACTATCAATAAATAATATTGAAAATTGAGATGTGATTTAAAACTATGGAGCTAGATACTTGTAAGAAACAACTAAAAGCAGTGAACATTCTTGCCTCAGCAGAGCAAAAATTGGTAGAGTATAGGCATGGGACAGAAAGCTGCTAGGTTTATTATAACATAGTAGAACAACTGAACTCTAACAGCTACATCCATTATTCTTTTCATTCAACAAATAAAAATAAACATAATGTATTGAGTTGTGTCCCCTACAAGATTTGTTGAAGTCCTAACTCCTGGGACCTGGCACCTTATTTGGATCTTTGCAGATGTAATCAAGTTAAGATGAGGTCATACAGGATTAGAGTAGGCCCTATATCCAATGACTGGTGTCCTTACAAGAAGAGGGAGATTTGGAGGCAGTTCTACACACAGGGAAGAAAGCCAGGTGAAGACAGAGACAAAGATTGGAGTGATACCCATTCAAGCCCAGGAACACCAAGAAGTGCCAGCAACCACCAGAAGCTAGGAGTGAGGCATGAAACAGATGCTCTTCTAGAGCGTTCAGAGGGAGCATGGCCCTGTCAACACCTCCATTTTGGACTTTGCGCCTCCAGAACTGTGAGAGAATGAATTTCCGTTCATCCACCCAGTTTATGTTCATTTGTTATGGTAGCCCTAGGAAACTAATACAATCATATTCCTCAATTCTGTGTATCTGAATTGGAGCAGGGAAGATTTCCCAAAGGGTGGATTCTTCTAAATTCATTGCTACACTTGAGGTTAAACAACACAACTAATCAAGTTAGTTGTTTTTCAGGACACAGTAAAAACCCATCTGTTTTTTAGTTAAGAGATGTGGTAGCAAATGTGAAATCACAAATTTTAGTGTCTAGTCATAATTATTGAAGTGAATGCCTGTATGAAATTTACTTTCTGTTTTTAAAAACACTCTTCTCTCCTGCTATCTCTGAAGAAGAACAGTTATAAAGAACAAGGAGACCTTCTCCTCACACCCCACACAGTAACAACATAAAATGTTGAACGGAACAAATCTTACTCAGAGTAGCAAAATCTTTTACAATGCACCTAAAAGTTGATTACTAAACAAGTTTTCCACTAACAAATATCTCTGAACTTAACTACCATTTTTATATGAAGTAGTAACAAAATTAAAGAAAGCACCTATATTATTTATATTATCTATACTCTTGATTCCAGTGCCCTGTCTTAGGGTCAAATATCTGCTTAAAAGTAGTCCAGATAATGAAATATTTAAGATCTTAAGGCAACTCGTAATAGGGTATAATGGGTTGAATTATGGCTGCTCCACCACCCCTCCAAAAATATATATATGTTGAGGTCCTGACCCCTATTTCCTCAGAAGGTGACATTCTTTGGAAATAGGGTCATTGCAGATGTAATTAGTTAAATTAAGATGAGGTCGTGCTGGGTAGGATGGTCCGGCCCCTAATGCAGATGTCCTCACAAAAAGACAGTGATGCGAAGGCACAGACAAGGGGAGAATGCCATGTGAAGATGAAAGCAGAGATTGATGCATCTACAAGCCAAGGAATGCCAAGTATTGTCCACTGTCACCAGAAACTCGGAGAGGCATGGAACAGATTCTCCCTCAGGAGCACTGGAAGGAACTAACCCTGTTGATGCCTTGATTTCAGATATCTGGTCTCCAGAACTGTGAGAGAATAAATTTCTATTGTTTTAAGCCACCCAATTTGTGGTACTTCATTACAGAAGCCCTAGGAAACTAAAACACAGGGTTTTATCAAAATTACAATACTGGGGCAGAGAGAAAAGTCTTTACAATTTTTGTCAATTCCAGTTTTTTCATTCACTTGTTTATGCACCAAATATTTGTTGAGTAAACTATCTTGTGTTAGGCACTCTGCTAGGCACTGGAGGAAAAATAAGGCAGAGATTGGTCCCTGCCTTATTGAAGTTAAAATTCTAATGGAGGAGAATAGAAATAAACACTCTCCTCTAATGGAGGAGAGTAGAAATAAACACATAAATACATAAATGCATCGCTTAACTATGGGGATACATTCCGAGAAATGTGTCTTTAGATGATTTGTTGTGCAAACATCATACAGTGTACCTACACTAACCTAGAAGGTGTAGCCTACCACACACCTAGGTTATATTGCATAGCTTATTGCTCGTAGGCTACAAACCTGTACAGCATGTTACTGTACTGAATACTGTAGGCAATTGTAACATGATGGCAGATATTTATGTGTCTAAACATAAAAAAACATAGAAATGGTGCAGCAAAAATACAGTATAAGAGACAAAAAATGGTACATCTGTATAGGGCTTTTACCATGAATGGAGCTTGCAAGACTGAAGTTGCTCTGGGTGAATCAGTGAGTGAGTGGTGAGTGAATGTGAAAGCCTAGAACATTATTGTACACTACTGTAGATTTTATAAACACTGTATGTATGTTTAGGCTACACTAAAGTTATAAATAAATATTTTTCTTTCTTTAATAATGAATTAAACTTACTGTAGCTTTTTTGCTTTATAAACTTTTTAATTTTTTAAATTTTTTTAGTCTTTTATAACAACACGTAAGCTTAAAACACAAACACATTATGCAGCTGAACAGTAATATTTTCTTTATCCTTATTCTATAAGCTTTTTTATTTTCTTAATTTAAAAATATTAAGGGGATACAAATTTTTTTGTTGCATGGATACATTCTATAATGCTTAAGTTAGGGATTTTAGTGTGCCCATCTCACGAATCGTGTTCATTGCACCTGATAGGTAGGTTTTTACCCCTGTCCTCTCTCTCCCCTCTTCTTGATTTCCAATGACCTTTACATATCTTTGTGCCTGTGTGTGCCCATCAATTAGCTCCCAATTATTAGGGAGTACATGTGGTGTTTATTCCTGAGATAATTCACTTAGGATGATGGTCTCCAGTTCCATGCAAGTTGCTGCAAAAGACATTATTTCATTCCTTTTTATGGCTGAGTAATACTCCTTGGTGGGGGGTGTGTGTGTGTGTGTGTGTGTGTATATATATATATATAAATATTTTTTATATATCACATTTTCGTAATCCACTCATGAATTGATGGGCACTTAGGTTGATTCCACATCTTTGAGATTATGAATTGTGCTGCAATAAACCTTCAAGTGCAGGGGTCTTTTTGATAAAATGACCTTTGGGTAGATACCCAGTAGTGGGATTTCTGGGTCCCCTAACCTTCTTTAGATTAGAAACTCAAAGGAGTTTCTGAATAAACCAGTCAATATCCATTTGGACATCTGATTCTCAGCTCAAGAACAAAACATTAAAATAACTCTAAAGTTTAGGGCTAAAAATAAAATTATTCTTGAAAAATGAATTCAGAATGGATTTATTTTTTAGGAAAGCAGCCTATGTAACATAAAAATTTTACAAGATGTAGCAAAATAAGTTATATTTATTGTATATATTAGCAGTATCATTATTTTTTTAAATGCAACTAAAATAATTATTTTACTTACAGTATTTAGGAATCTCAAAATTGTCCAAGATTTAGAAAAAGTTCACAATTCTTAGAGTAAAAGAAGTCCATATTCAAAATTCAGTTAAGTTTAAAGTGAAATTTATTAATTTGGGAAAAAGTAAATATAGTGATCATTGACTTTAGAAAATATAGTGATTAAGTATGCAAGGTCAGAGCTTTAAAAAATTTTCACAGGACAAACAACCCAGTTCAAAAATGGACAAAGGGCTTAAACAGACGTTTCTCCAAAGAAGATACTCAAGTGACCAAAAAGCACATGAAAAGATGTGGAACATCTTTAGTCATTAGGGCAATGCAATCAAAACCACAAGATACCACTTCACACCCATTAGGATGGTTTTTATAAAAAACAATGACAATTACAACAACAGACAATAACAAATGTTGTTGAGGATATGAAGATATTAGAATCCTTGTACACTGCTGGTGGAAATGTAAAATGGTGCAGCAGATATGGAAAACAGCTTGGCAGTTTCTCAAAAACTTGTAGATAGAATTACCACGTGATGCAGCATTTCCATTCCAAGGTATAAGGCCAAAAGATCTGAAAGTAAAAATTCAACTAGATACTTGTACACCAATATCCATAGAATATTCATATTCATGCAAGCATTATTCATAATAGGCAAAAGGTGGAAATAACCCAAATGTCCCTTAACACTCTGGTCCCCAAGCCCTGGGACATGGACCAGTACCGATCCATGGCCTGTGAGGAGCCAGGCTGCACAGCAGGAGGTGAGCAACAGGTGAGCAAGCAAAGCTTCATCTGTGTTTACAGCCTTAGCCGCTCCCCATCACACATCACTGCCTGAGCTCCACCTCCTGTCAGATCAGTGGCAGCATTAGTTGCAGGAAAACAAATTTAGGGCTCCCACTGATTCTGCGTTATGGTGAGTTGTATAATTATTTTATTATATATCACAATGTAATAATCATAGAAATAAAGTACACAATAAATGTAGTACGCTTAAATCGTCCCAAACCATTCCCCCCATCCCCGTTCATGGAAAAATTGTTTTCTATGAAACCAGTCCCCAGTGCCAAAAAGGTTGGGGACCACTGCATCAACAGATGAATGGATAAAAAATGTGTCATATACATACAGTGGAATATTATTCAGCTTTAAAAATGAATGAAATTCTGATACATCCTGTACCATAGATGAGGGCAATATGCTAAGTGAACTAAGCCAGACACAAAAGGACAAATACTGTGTGATTCCGCTTATGTGAGGTACCTAGAATAGGCAAATTCATAGAAACAGAAAATAGAATAGAAGTTAACCAGGGGTTGGGAAAATTGGGAATAGGCAGTATTTAATGGGTACAGAGTTTCAGTTTAGAATGCTGAAGAAGTTCTGGAAATAGATGGTGGTGATGATTGTGTAATGCTGTGATTGTGCCTAATGCCACTGAATTGTACACTTATAAATGGTTGAAATGGTAAATTTTATGTTAGGTATATTTTACCACAACAAATTCCCCTGACCCATCCCAGGAGATGTAGAAAGGACAGGGACAGAGTATCCTGTGGAAGTTCATTGCTTTAGCCAACCACTCTCTCCTCTAGAATAAGAGCCTGATGGAGGCAGGTCACCACACTTGCTCAGAAGGTACAGCCCTTCCGGTGCTCACAGGGTGGCATTCTCAGAGCATAACTACGGCTTCCCTTTGCTACAGGTTCCAGAGCCTGTGACACATCTCATCAAAGTTCCCATTGTACATTTTTTTCTCACTGTTTTTTCCAGAAAGCCTTGAAAAATCTTTTCAGATATTCTATGACACTTACTTTCTCTTTTCATTTCACATATTCTCTGCGTGGACCAAGAAAGACGAAGTTGTTTACCAAGTTGAATTTTGTACACTTGTGGTTTTCCTGGACACTTTCTATACATTGATTCTTTAATTCAGATTGGGCCTATTGTGGGTGATACGAATGTTGTTGTAATGCCTACAACATTTTGTTGGCAACAGTATGCCTTGACAACTCAGCTCTTGCATGTGTTTCCTTGGCTCTAGTAATCCACCCAACCCCCAGCAGGCAAAATAAAATAATTGCAGTGTACTGGCTGGTAATTATGATAAAGCATATAGACTAAAAGTCAGCACCACAATTTAAACCATAGGACATACAAAGGAACAGGTAAGCTGTAAAGCAAACAAAAAATAGTAACAAAAGAGTTAAATGAAAGGAGTGCTTTACAAGTAGAAGAGTTATTGAAAAAAAAATCAAATATCTGAAAAAAAAAACTCTGGAACAAAGCCACAAGATACAAATTGCTTTTACTTTAGACAAATTCTAGTCACATAAAAGAGATAACTGGAAGAAATGTTTTTCATAAACTGTGGGGAGTTTCATCTGCCAAACAATCCTCAGCTGACCCTCCTTCACTCCATTGGTAAAACCACAAACACTGTTCAGACCTATAATAAATATAGCAGTGATGAAAGTTTACAAGGAAACAGAAATTTTAAAAAGTTTGCACATGCATGAATAAAAGTTACCAATGAAAAAACAGTCTAGTCTTTCTGGAAAATAAGTGACCAGAAATGGCAGTGAAGGGGAGGGAAGACTGGCTTCAGGACAACTCAACTAACACCTGAGTCTTTGGAGTTATTTCTGTCCTCAAAACCCTTACTCTACTATCATAAACTTTCTAGTCTCACAAGTGCCTTGCCGTTTGTCTCCATGTCTTTGCTCATGTTGTGCCCTGTAAATCAGCGGTCCCCAACTTTGTGGGCACCAGGGACCAGTTTCATGGAAGACAATTTTTCCATGGATGGGGGTTGGAGGGTGAGGGGTGGTTTTGGGTTGATTCAAGCACATTACATTTATCATGCAGGCAAACCTCTCTGCTAATGTTAATCTGTATTTGCAGTCGCTCCCCAGTGCTGGCCTCACTGCCTCAGCCCACCGCAGGTCACCACACATTAGATTCTCATAAGGAGTGCACAACCTAGGTCAATTGCATGCGCAGTTTACAGCAGGGTTCAGCTCCTAGGCAAATTTAATGCCGGCACTGATCTGACAGGAAGCAGAGCTTATGCAGTGATGTGAGCAATGGGGAGCGGCTATAAATACAGATGAAGTTTCGCTCCCTCACCCGTGGCTCATCTCCAGCTGTGTGGCCTGGTTCCTAACAGGCCACAGAGGGGTATCCATGGACGGGTATCAGTCCGTGGCCTAGGGGTTGGGGACTGAAGCTCTAAATAGAACACCCACTTCTTCCCACTCAGCCCTCAGACTCCTCAAGTGCAAATCCCATGTCATATGATCCAGCTTAAATGTCACATCTTCAATGAAGCTTTTTTTGAACTCCTCAGCTGGAAGCAATCTCTCTCTTACAAAGTCCTGTGGGATCATTTGTATTTCTTTTAAGGTACTTCCCTTTCTGCATGGTACTATATTTCTCTGTATACATGTATGATCTCTCTGGACCCTTTACTTCAGATGTTCTCCAAAGATCAGTGCTGGGAGACTCTTCCCTTGTCTGTTTACATTACATTAACACACACAGAGAAACACATATCCCTCCTACGTAACCCTAGTTTAAGCTACTACATGCCACTTGACATTTTTCAGATTTTCAAAATTTCTTATGTCTTCTTTAAACATTTGATGAATATTTGTCAAATAAGAGAATGAATGATGCCCTTTTTAAGCAAAGAAGCCAGTGTTTTACGTACATTATCTCCTTCACTTTTTACCATATTGTTAGCTCATTTCTGCTGTAGCATTTAATACAATTATGAAAGCATTGAAAACTAATAAATTAATCCAAGTCTGTTCTTGAAAAATACATCTTCAGTTCTACACTTAATCATAAGCCTTTATTATGTGCTCTTAGTTCCAGAGTCTAAGCAACTCTACACTTTTTCTCAATCATCTTTCCATTTAATGCACAAAATAACTAGCAATAAAACATCAGTGTATTTCTTCAGCTGTGCTATGCTTCATTTAATTTCTCACTTCTTGTTGAAAGTGTTTCTTTCTAATTACTTTATTATATCTGCCTTGTTTTAAAGTTTTTTAGTTTAAGTTACTCCGTAACACCTTAAAATGTTCAGATCTATCAAATTTCTGATGTCCTCTTTAAAATTTTCTCTAACACCTTCTATACTCTTTATGGACACAACCATTTCCTAGGCTTATTGAGTACCTAGCCCACAAAAAATATTTGTTGAAAAAACTAATTAACAAGAAATGAGAAATACACCTTAAGAAATTAGAGGTATGTCTGAATCAAGCACATAAGTGGTAGCAGTAATATTCATGCTATCATTATTAATACGTTGTGGTTCATGGGCTCACATAGTGTGTTTCACACACAGCAGGGTGTCCCAGAGACCCTTTCAGAGGAGAAGGTCTCCAAGATAAAAAATATTTTCATAAGAATACAAAGACATTATTTCCTTTCTCACTGTGTTGACATTTGTAACGATGGTATGAAAGAAATGATCAGGAATACTGCTGGTGTCTTAGCACAGAGTAAACCGTCATTTCATTCTCCATTGCTATGCACTCACATTTCAAAACTGCCAGTGTTTGCTTATGCATGTCCTTGAAGCGAAAGCTATTAGTTTTATTATATGTCAGCCCTTGAATCCACATCTTCTTAATATACTGTGCGACGCTATGCGAAGTGTGTGTATAAAGCACTTGTGCTGCTTGATGTTTGTCTCAAGGAAAACACTTGTGCCATTGTTTGCACTGGGAACTGAAGCAGCTGCTTTTTTCATGAAACACCATTTTACTTGAAAGAATGGCTGACAGACAAACTATGGTTATTAAGACTTGGATATTTGACAGACATTTTCTCTCAAATGAAACAAACCACTTTAAGGTAAACAATTGACAATATTTGTTACCAAGGATAAAGTCTAAACTCACAAGTGAATTTGTGTGTGTGTGAGACAGGGTCTTGCTCTGCTACCTGGGCTAGAGTGTTGTGATGTCATCAAAGCTCACTGTAACCTCAAACTCCTGGGCTGGAGCCATCCTCCCGCTTCGGCCTCCCGAGTAGCTGGGACTACAAGTGCATACCACCATGCCAGGCTAATTTTTGTGTTTTTTATAGAGACGGGGTCTCACCACTATGTTGCTCAGGCTTGTCTTGAACTCCTGGCCTTAAGCAATCCTCCTGCCTCAGCCTTCCAAAGTGCTAGGATTACAAGTGTGAGCCACAACGCCCAGCCTCATGAGTTTAATTCTTAAAGAATTTTCTGATGAGATCAGAAAATTATATTAATGAATGTAATTTTTTTACATTGTGTAATGAAATATGCCAACATTTGGAAAATCTGCATAACAAAGTGGACCAATATTTTCCAAATGACTAACGCATGATTTGCAAAAGCTTACAATGGAAAAAGATCCATTCAGAGCTCAAGAGCACCCAGTGAATTTTAATGTAACGGAGGATGAAAAGTTTATGATAATATTTCAGATTCCACATTGCAGCTAACCTTGCATAAACTACCATTTTTTGAGTTTGGGTATCATACCAATGAAGGATATCCACAATTGTATGAAAAGACTTATTAAAATGCTATTTCCTTGTCCAACTGCATATGTGTGGGAGGTTAGATTTTCTTCACATACTTCAACCAAAATGCAGAAACAGATGTGAGAATTTAGCTGTCTTCTATTAAGTTGGATATTAAAGAGATTTGCAAAAAATGTAAAACAATTCACCTCTTTTCACTATTTTTTTATTTTGGAAAATTTAACTCTTTTTTACAAAAATGTTATTTATGTTAACATGTAATATAATTGCCATATTTATTTTTAAATAAGCAAATACATATTTTTAAAATTTCAATTTGTAACATGGTAAATATTGATAGATATAACTCATGCAAACAAAAGCTCTTTGAGGTCCACAGCGATTTTTTGTTATTAAATATGACCTTTTTATTAATCCTTTTAAAATTAATAGACTATTTTTTGGAGCAGTTTTAGGTGTACAGAAAAATTGAACAGGAAGTACAGAGAATTCCCACAGATCGCCTTACCCCATACAAACACACACACACACACACACACACACACACACAGAGTCCTGTATTATTAACGTCTTGCATTATTAGTGTGGTACATTTGTTACAGTTAATGAGCCAATATTGATACAACATTATTAACCAAAGTCCATAGTTTACGTTAAGGATCACTCTTTGTGCTATACCTTCTGCAGGTTTTGACAAATGTAAGATGACATGTAGCTATCATCATAGTATCATACAGAGTATTAAATAGTTTCACTGCCCTAAAAATCCCCTGTGCTTCGCCTATTCATTCTTCTCTCCCTCCCCTTGAACTCCTGGCAATCACTGATCCTTTTATTGTCGCCCGAGTTTTGCCTTCTCCAGAATGTCATGTAGTTGGTATCATATAGTATGTAACCTTTTCAGATTGGCTTCTTTCACTTAACAATATGCATTTATGCTTCCTCCATGTCTTTCCTGGCTTGATGGCTTATTTCTTTTTAGCTTTGAATAATATTCCATTGTATGAATGTTCCATATTTGTTTATTCCTTCACCTATTTATTGAAGGACATCTTGGTTGCTTCCAGGTTTTGGCAATTATGAATACAGCTGCTATAAACATTCGTGTGCAGGTTTTCATGTAGACATACATTTTCAACTCATTTGGATAAATAATACCAAGGAGCGCCATTGTTGGATTGTATGGTAAGAGCGTTTTTTTAGTTTTGTAAGAAATTGCCAAACTGTATACCAAAATGGCTATACTGTTTTGCATATCCATCTACAATGGATGAGAATTCCTCTTGCTTCATATCTTTATCAGCATTTGATGTCAGTGTTTTGGAGTTTAGCAGTTCTAAAGGATGTGCAGTAGTATCTCATTGTTCTTATAACTTGCAATTCCCTTGTGACATATGACATGGAATGTCTTTGCATATGCTTATTTGCCATCTGTGTATCATGTTTGGTTAGGTGTCTACTCAGACCCTTTGCCCATTTTTAATTGGGTTGTTTGTTTTCTTACTGTTGAGTTTTAAGAATTCTTTATATTTTTTGGATAACAATCCTATATTAGATATGTGTCTTACAAATATTTTCTTCCAGTCTGTGGCTTGTTTTGTCATTCTCCTAACATTCTCCTAACTTCTGCTGTTTCACAGAGCAGAAGTTTTTTATTTATTTTTAATTTTTTTTATTTCAGCTTCTTATGGGGGTACAAAAGTATAAGTTGTGTATATTGCCCATGCACCCCCACCCCCCCCCGAGTCAGAGCTTCAAGCGTGTCCATTCCCTAGCGCATCGCACTCATTATGTAGGTATACACCCATCCCCTCCCTGCCCCGCATCTGCCCGACACCCAATTGGTGTTATTCCCAAATGTGCACTTAGGTGATGATCAGGGATTTTTATGAAGTCCAGCTTATCTATTTTTCTTTCATAGATTATGCATTCAGTGTTATATCTAAACAATCATTGCCAAATTTAAGGTCACTAAGATTTTCTTCTTTATTATGTTCTAGGAGTTTTATAGTTTGGCATTTTGTATTTAGGTTTATGATCTATTTTGAGTTAATTTTTGTGCCTAGACTCATTTTTTTTTTTTTGCATATAGATGTCCAGTTCTATCACCATTTGTTCAAAAGACTATCTTTTCTTCATTGAATTGCCTTTGTCAGTTGACTATATTTGTATGAGTCTATTTCTGGGCTCTATAGTCTATATCATTGATCTGTTTTTCTGTTCTTTCACCAATAGCGCACTGTTTTGATTATTACAGCTTTATAATAAGTCTTGAAGTTAGGTAATGTCAGTTCTTGAACTTTGATCTTCTCCTTCAGTGTTGTATTGGCTAGTCTATATCTTTTGGCTTTCCATATCAATTTAAAATCAGTTTGTTGGTATTCAAAAAATGAACTTGCTGGGCTTTTGATTGGGATTACATTGAGGCTATAGATCAAGTTACAAAGAATTGATATCTTGACAATATCGTGTCTTCCTATCCATACACATGGAATATTTCTCCATTTAGGTCTTGAATTGCTTATCAGTGTTTTATAGCTTTCCTCATATAGATCTTGTACATATTCTGTTATATTTATACCAAAGTATTTCATTGTTTTTGGTGCTAACTTTTCTTTTTATTTTTCTTTCCTATTCTCTAGAATTTCTTCTTTTCTCCCTTAATGATTTGTAAGAGTGCAAAGGAGTCCTGAGGTCACAACATTTGACAATTACTAGTTTTTTGGAATGAGCATGGTCTTTAGAGGCATGTGAAACTAGATTTCAATTTTAGCTCTAACACTTATTTTCTCCATCACTATGGGGAATTTGTTCAACTTGTCTTAGTCTCAGTCTGCCCATAGGTAAACTAGGACAAAAATAATAACCACCTCATAGGGCTGTCTTTGGTATAAAAGTGATAACATCGGGAGTACCTAGTACAGTGTCTGGCATATAGAAGGAACACAATTAATAGTAGCTGTTGTCATTCATAGTGTTTTGACCCAGTAATTCACAGAACAACAAACCTCAGGGAAATAACTTCCAAGGTGGTATTTGGATGGAAGGCATTGCACCAATGTTTGCATTAGCACTCTTAATAATGGCATAAAACTGGAAACAATAGGGACAAGATAAACACATTATGCTCTAACAATGTGATGTATTTTTATGTAGTCATTAAAATTTTAATGTAGTCACTAAAACTGACAAATATATAAATTAGGTTGATTCATGAAAATCAACATAGGGAAAAAATTTAAGAGAAAAATAATATAAAATAGTGTAAATACATTATAATCATAACAAATGCATTTTGTACATTGACACATGTTGGAAGTTAATTTCAAGTAATAAAAAGAGTTAAAGATTTATTAGCTCTTTTTCTGTAAAGATATTTGTGTTCATAATTTTAAAGTTATAACAAATTCCTTATTGTTTAGTGTTTTTGGGGTGTTTTTGATAATTATCCAAAAATGTTTTGTGTATTGAATTATTTCTGAAATTTACATAAATTTATGCACATAATTTGCACTGAGATTATTACAAAGTTATCCCTTTCACTCCATGATATACACCAAGTGTACATCTTCTTTTGTAAATTTGCTATTACCATGAACCCTTCTTGGAAATATGTTTGCTTTATTCTTGACTTTCCATTAACGTAAGAGAAAACTAAAGAAATGAACTAGGGTCCACATGAATCCCCCCTGTTTTCCAGTCTTTTGCTTTTCTTCCTTGTCTCTTCCTAATAACAAACATTCCTTTGGACATTTCTAAATCTCTTATGAAGTCTTGTTCACTTTTATGTGACAAAAGGTGTTAAGTCATGGAAAAAGAAAAACTGGAATAAAAGTCAGCAGTTCTGAGTCCCTCTGTTATTCCTGCCCAGTCATGTTCTAGAGAAGTTTTTCATCTCTTCAGCCCTCAGTTTCCTCATCTATAAAATAAGATTGGATAAATTCTCCCTTTCAGTTTCCTACCGGCTTTAAAAATTCTCTGAGATTTATAGTCAAAATTCACAGGATGTCCAGCATTCCTTAGCAAAAGGTTGTTATGACCTCTGAAAATGTTTATTATGATTTTTCCTTTTCATGTTTTTTCCTTGCTCTTATCGAAGTATTGCTGCCTCTACTATATTATCCCAATCAGATTTTTCCCTTTCCCAGCAACATCCTGGGTCTGCTCCCTTGAATTCTCTTTCTGACATAGAGCAGTGATCTGCTCAAAAACTATTCTCAGGAAACAGTCTCCATGAGGCAGGAATAGGTTAAATTTGATTATTCACATACTGTAGTCACCCATTCATGGAAGCCATTTTTATGTGCTAAGTACTTTGTTAAGTGCTTTGTAAACATAATCTCATTTATTTCTCACCCACCCAACAAGATAAGTATTTTTATTCATAATTTATAGATGAGAAAACAAGCCTCAAAGAGGTTTAGTGAATCACCCATGACCACACAGGACTATTTCCTCTAGCAACTTTATATATATATATATATATATATATATATATATATATATATATATATATTTTTATATCAGCATATTACGGGGGTACAAATGTTTAGGTGACGTATATTGTCTTTGCCCCACCCGAGTCAGAGCTTCAAGCGTGTCCATCCCCGAGATCGTGCGCACCTCACGCATCTGTGGATATACCTATCCCCTTTCCCCTCTAACAACATTTTAATTGGACATAAAAGACTGAGAATACTGGCCGTCTTTCTAAATTAGGCTACCTAGAAGCACGTGTCTCGTTACAATGTATTGACATTTTGGAGTCCAATTATGACCATAAGAAATCCATAAGACCTGTTTTACAAACCAAACTGGTTTCCTTTTTGCTTCAAGGAAAGAATTGCTGTATTGCTGATAATAGTCATTAAGATGATTATGGCAGGTCACGGCATCCATTTTCATCAGACTGCCTTTAACCCTAAATTCCAGTAAAGCAACGAAGATTGGTATACTTGAGACACTGTCTTTCAAAATGGAACCCTCTAGAATTGACGTAGCAAAATGTTCAAGAGTAGTCTCCTCTCTACCCTTGGGAATTCATTCCAATTGCTGATTTGCCAGTCCCAGGTTAGGTTTTAGTTGAACATCAAGTTTTCTTCAGAGGTTTTTGTTTTGTTTTAGTTTTGATGGGAAAGAGTTATTGTTTCTGTTCTCTGCTTCTAAAATGTCCTTTGTTTTGATTTTGTGAGTTTTACTCTTCTGATTTCATTTACATTTGGCTCAGTTAAGATATTTCTGGCCTAAGTCCCATTTTAAAATAATATTATCCATTAGAAGTGGTATTTGAATAATTCAGGCTTATTGCTTTTGAAATAAAGTTCAATGCCATAAAATTAATTCTTTCAGTGGAAAATAAAAAACTATCAGTCCCTGTTATTAACTGGCCTTAAAGAAGTTATTATCCCAAGGAAATGCAAATTCTAATTCATCAAAAGTTAGGATACTTCATGTTACAACAAGATAATTCTATGATAGAGAATCTGTTAACTATTATGTGCATAGATACTGCTTTTCTTCAGAATAAATCATAAGTGACTTATTTTCAAGACTTTCCCAGGGGGCTAATTGGCGCTCAATTTTTTTTTTTTTTTTTTTTGGTCATCATCATCTTCTTTTTATTTCTCCCTTTCAGCAACTTTCCTTTTCCTCACTCCATAAATGATTTCTTTTCTCACCTAATTTTTTCCCTATTTTTTTCTTCTCCCGAGGCCCTTTCCTAAAGTATTTCCCCTAAGTCTTTTTTTCCAAATTTTTACTTTCTCAATCTCAAAAAATCTTACTCTTTTTATCACCAGTTCATCACTTTAACTCAAAAATTATCAAGTGTAGAATAATGATACATAATGTTTGGGGAGGCATAATAGCCAAAATCTTTGAACTGTTTAGCTTTCACTTGATTGTGTATTAAAGTATAATTAAAAAAAAGAAAATAGATGGCTTAGACTGGAATACTGAAAATCAAAGCCTGCTAAAAGAAATCCCAATGTTTTATTTATGTGATATTTTTCTCTTTGTTTTTGTTTTTTTTTTTTTTATATTTTTCTTATATGGGACTCAGAACTTTTTTATGTATTTGCCCTTATGTATGGTTTCGTAAGGAAATTCTGGCTTAGCATCCTGGCTTGGGAGATCTAGTCTCTCCCAGAGTCAGTATGGGGTAGGGTGAGTAAAGTCAGAATGGAGAAGTACCAGCTTTAATTGCAGTTTCTCCCTGTCATAGATCTTGGCCACTAACATAGACATAGCAGTAACCCAATTTTCTGGTTCCTTAGAGATGAGATAACTTGGGGGAAATGATGATAGATAGATAGATAGATAGATAATAGACAGATAGTTAGGAAGATAAAAAGGGAAGGAAAGTAAGAAGGAAGGAAAACAGAGGACAGAAAGAGAAAGACAAAACAAAAAGAACAAATAAGAAAAAGAGAGGAAACCCAAAAGTGTTGCTGCTCTAGGTATATCATCTTAACAGGAGATAAAATCATAAGTATTCCAGAAACACACAAGACTTGGGAGGGAAACCACAAACACAGCTTTGAATCTTTTGTGATGTCTGATTTCTATTAATTTATGAAGCATGTTTTGAACTCCTTTATAGTTCCCTTGTCCTCAATCTTTACTCTTGATTAATACAAATAAGCATCTAGATGAAATTACACTGTATTTATTTCTTAAATTCAAAACCAAATGCTTTACTTTAATAAAGTGGTACAATACCATTTTTACTTCTTCAGTGTTGCTCTCTCTTTTCTTACCTTTAGAATGTAACTGATCATTTATTGTTTTACCAAAGTCTCACAAAGTCCCCAAGTATGTAGATGGCTCTCTAGAACTTGGCATCAAGGCCCCTGTGGCTTCTGTGGTAGGTGGCTTACACTAGGAACAGATTCAGTGTTTCTTTCAGGGCTACCATGCAAAAGAAACCTCTGGGGACCAGGTGCAGTGGCTCATGCCTGTAATCCTAGCACTCTGGGAGGCCGAGGCGCGTGGATCATTTGAGCTCAGGAGTTTGAGAGCAGCCTGAGCAAGAGTGAGACCCCGTCTCTACTAAAAATAGAAAGAAATTAGCTGGACAACTAAAAATATATAGAAAAAATTAGCTGAGCATGGTGGCACATGCCTGTAGTCCCAGCTACTCGCTTGAACCCAGGAGTTTGAGGTTGCCGTGAGCTAGGCTGACGCCACGGCACTCTAGCCCAGGCAGCAGAGTCACCAAAAAAAAAAAAACCTCTGGGGTAGTTTGAGAGAGAGGACTCAACTGTTTATTCTCTAACATTCTGTCTTCAAAGGTGTCAAGCTTATAAAATTATTTCTGTTACTTCTGCCCTCCTAGTGAGCTATCGAAATAAACTCTCAGATTTAACTGTTCCTTTGAGAGGAAAGTGCAGTCCCTGCCTTGTGGGCTTCCCCAGGCACAGGAGTCAAAGGTCACAGTCATGTGCACCTGCTGCCTAGGAAGACAGACTACCTACCTCTCCTTTTCTAACCAGATAATGCACCCATTTTCAAATCATTATTATTGAGATGCTAAGAGAACAAGAAGATTAACAACTTTTTTGCAGCACTCCAATGCTTTTCATTTTTGCATATTACATCCCAGCACTCCATTTCTTTACAGTTTTGCATATTGCTTCCCAGTCCTGTCGGTAGGTAAATTTCTTTTATGTAGTTGCAATTTCAGATCCTCTTTCTTAAAATAATGACATTATTTAAAAGCTGTTTCTTTCAGAAGACACAATTGCTGTTTACCTCCGTAAGTGCCTTCTAACTAAGCCTTTGTTCATACATATCAATTGCTAAGGACTGGAAAAGAGAGTGTTGCCATTACATAATCTTGGCACTGATTTCTAAAATCTCTAGCATGTTATCTGGCCTTCCCAGATTGACCTAAATTTCATTTTATGCTCATGCTTTAAGTTATGTCCCCCAAATATTTCATTCAATTTTGTGTGGAAATAAACAGATATAATATCTGACATTTTAAGGGGATATACAATCATCTTTTTAAAAAAAGGCTACTGAGAGTTGCTTTAGCTTATTTGCAATAGACTGGCAAAGTGTTGCCATGGAAGATGTGACATCACCAGGACAATGAATGTGAGAACCTTGTCTGGAGAATCACATTTACAAAGGGGAATAAAGAGGAAAGGGACACTTTCATTTGCCAGGAGATCGAATAGCCTAGGAAAAGAAAGTATTAGGTACAGTTGAAGTGCCATGATTTTTCTCATTTAGTGTTCTAAGGATCATTAAAGCTATAAATTTTATCTAGAGAGATTGCTGCAAAAGAAGTTTTGGTTTTCCTAGCTTAATTGCCTGTTACGAATTCAGATTTTATAAATTACTTAAGCACACTTGCAAAATTCTGTTTTATTCCTAGTCACATGGAAATGGAAAAATGACTCTGGAAGAACCTATTCGAAAATATTAGGGAATAATATTTTGGTGATTTTTCTATGAGTTTTTTCAAGGCACATTTAAAATTGCTCACAGCTTCTTTTCTGGTTTCTTGAGTGAAAAATCTATAACATCTTAAATATTGAAAGGCTTTAAATAGCCCGTATGACTTATTAAGAGTATTTAAAGGGTAGTCCTCAAATCTGTAATATTTGTGATTCATCTTTCTCTGAGAATATATTTTCAGCCTTCTCTCGTATTATATCATAGATTGGCAATTAATGCCTTCAGAAGTCATCTAGTCACTTCTCTGCCTTCAAGTACAAATAAGTCTTGATCTAACCTGGAAGGACAAATTTTATCTAGGGAGCTAAAACACTTTTCTGATACAGGCAGTATAAGTCCAAGCTGCTGGGCTGGCCTCAGATTTATTTTAGGGCACCTGGTAAGGTCCGTCCGGGGCACAAACTGTCCAGATAGCACAGTTGATCTTTGGCGTTTTCCATTTGCCCCTTTGAGGTCTCTTTTTCTCCGGTCCCCACCTGCTGCCCTGCCTGCCAAACTCCGATGAGAGCAGCCCTGGGCCAACATTCTAGGCGGGCCACTCAGATCATTGTTGCTGATTGATTGAGCCTGGGTTTCCTTTCCACAGCGGCGTTTGTTCCTTTTTCCCTTAGCTAGGTAATTCCCCTTAATGGTCCCCGGGCCACTTTATCGAGAATTCCTGAAGACTCAGAGGAATACAGCTGTAATTGTAAAGTTTGTTCACTGTAATAGAAAGTGAAAGGTTTTTTTTCTTTCTTTCTTTTGGAGAAGCAGCCCAACCTGCTTTTAGGTCGTGTGATTTGTTTCCGTGTGGCAGTGTAGGTGGCCCCCCATGTATTGCTCACAGGGTAGGCATTCCCCAAATGAGGCCAGACGAGGCCGGGAGCAGAGGGAGTGAAGCTGGGGAGGCTGAAGCTTCAGGCTCCCTTTTTTTGCACAGATCCTTCTAAGGCTTTTTGTTTGTTTGTTGAGACAGGGTCTCACTCTTGGCGCCCAGGATAGAGTGCAATGGCGTGATCGTAGCTCACTGCAACCTCACACTCCTGGACTCAAGTGATCCTCCTGCCTCAGGCTCCCAAGTAGCTGGGACTACAGGCACATGCCACTGTGCCTGCCTAATTTTTCTATTTTTTGTAGAGACGGGGTCTCACTCTTGCTCAGGCTGGTCTCGAACTCCTGATCTCAACCTATCCTCCTGCCTTGGCCTCCCAGAGTGCTAGGATTAGAGGCGTGAGCCAGTTCACCGGGCTCCTAAGGCTTTGGGAAAGACCTTAGCAAAGTGTTCACATGCCGTATGTTTCTACAAAATTTACAAAAAGCCAGATATTTTAGTTACACCCAGTAAACAATGCTCCCTTACCCCTTTGATCCTCTCTGTAGCACTTGCCCTTATGTTTGGTGATGTTGGAGAGGTGATGTTGGGTATTTTAGGTTTCTGATAAGGGGAATTTATTAACAAGTTCGTGATGAATTTAGTTTAGATTTCATAGGATATATTTATGTGGTTTGTGGTCATTTCTGTGGTTAGTTAATTTGCAGCTAAGTGTCCTGGTGAAGGAATAGCTTCCAGAAATACTTCTACCACCCACCATGCTCAGCCACCCAGCAAGGCGATGCAAAGGTGCAAAGCCAATGTTCACACATCGTGAATGTGTCCTGTTGCACCTCTTACCAGGACTGTGTAGGTAAGTGGTGGAGAAATGTGTCTGAAATGTCTTCAGTTAGTCTATGGAAATTTCCTCCAATCTACTGGCATAGAAAATTGTAAGCAGAGGATTCAGTTTACACTGAAGCTTAGGTATAACTGCAGGCTTTCTGGTCAGAATGTATAGATGATACAACATCTACAATTATCAACACACACACACACACACGCGTATTTCCTTTTGTGATGAGAATTGTGTGAAATAGAATTGATCAGAACCTTTTGATTTTTAGGCCACAAACCTGTAGTAGTACTAAAAAGAGCAGATATGTCTGTGTGTGAAGAGATGATTTACTCATCCCAAATGTCAATGGGGAAAACAAATTTTGATCAACTGTACTGCAAGAAAGACTGAAGTATTTTTCTCATCTCCTTACAGAAGATGATATTACAAAATAGCTGTTGTATAAAGAAGCTACCAAAGAGCATTAAACCAAAAAATGTGGAAGAAAAGTGTCATAAGGGTATGTTAGGCAGTTAGTTAGTAACTAATTAGTTAGGTAATTTTCCTAGAGTTTGTAATATGATATATTAACATTTAAATTTTTTTAAGTTGTTGTGATTTCTATTATCATTCTAATTTTTAACATAACTTTACATTTGTAATTTTATATTCTTTTCTTTAAAGAGGGCCCCCAGGCCGGGCACGGTGGCTCACGCCTGTAATCCTAGCACTCTGGGAGGCCGAGGCAGGTGGATTGCTTGAGGTCAGGAGTTCAAGACCAGCCTGAGCAAGAGCGAAACCCCGTCTCTACTAAAAATAGAAAGAAATTATATGGCCAACTAAAAAAATCTATATAGAAAAAATTAGCCGGACATAGTGGTGCATGCCTGTAGTCCCAGCTACTTGGGAGGCTGAGGCAGTAGGATTGCTTAAGCCGAGGAGTCTGAGGTTGCTGTGAGCTAGGCTGATGCCATGGCACTCACTCTAGCCTGGGCAACAAAGCGAGACTCTGTCTCAAAAAAAAAAAAAAAAAAAAAAAAGAGGGCCCCCAAATTGTTAAAGCTTCTGTCTCTACACAACCTGGATCTGCCTCTGAAGATGTGATGAGCTAACTCAAGTTGATCCCTGGCATCTGACATGATGAGTCAATCAGGTAAGAAATGAAGTTAGTTAGAAAAGGTAAAAAGAGTCAAAGCACTATAAGCTAGACAAGGAGCAGGATGTGTAATTTTTAAAAAGCAATAACATATTTTCTGATGGCAGATATGATGGGCATAGGTGTAGATAACATTACTTAAGGGAAAGTATGTGAACTGGCTGTATATTTTAATTTTTACTATGTTTATTTGGCTCTACTTCTTTTCTATCATTCTGAAATATCCTATTAGTTGCTTAGCAATGGAGGAACATTACTGCTAAGCATTTTTTTGAAAGCCTGAGTGTGGATTTTGCTTTTTTTTTTTTAACCACCTAGATTTTTTAGAATAGATTCTTTCATTTATATTAGAGGAATTTTTTCCAAACCACACAACCTCAAAATATGTATAGTAAAATATTTAATAGATTACTGAATTGAATTATCTTTCCTACCTACTTATCCAGGGCTGTGTCTGAGGAAGCATACTTTTCATCTCAATTATATTTACTCATTCAGCTCCTTAGAAAATGTACCTAGTGTCAGGGACATGTCAAGCTATAGATTGTTACAGTGTCCTAGAACCAGTTTTTTTTTTTTTTTTTTTTTTTGGTGCCACCTCTATAAATTCTTGTTATGATGATTAGTTAATTCTTAATCTTCATTCCAAAGGTCTGAAGTTCTGGGGCAAGCAAAGGCACATTGCTGGTGGTAGATTCTTGTCTCTGGAATTTGCGTTCCTTGCTGTCCTTTTGAGATTGGGCCGGCTCTGATCCTATCTACCCCAAACACATGCCCAAAGCCCTCATAAAGTGCTAGTCACTCTTGCTGGCTTCCTATCGACTGACTTCCATAATGAAGAGCAGTGCAGGAAAAGCATGGAGAAGCCCTCTTTTACTCTCACTGCCGCTTGAATTTTTGTCATTCTTGAGTTAGACCCCTTTTCTAAAGCATTTATTATCAGGTTTGCATTTTCCAATATAAATCTTCCAGGCAGATATATAGTTGCTTAGTGGTAGTAAGTGGATTGAGAGGCCTTTAAGATCCTGCTCTGTTGTCCCTACCCCCTGCTCTTTTACTTGAGCTCTGCAAAAAAAAAAAAGAAAAAAAAAACTACTGGATAGTTTTGCTCAAACTGTAAAGGAGCATAACATAGTCCTTAGGAAATCAAATTATGGAAAACAGATTGTATCTGCCATGTTTTATGCATATCCTAATGCAACATGGGTGTATAAAAATATATTAAAAAGTTTTGAGAGAATGAGAATGAGAGTATATAGAAGCAGCATTGGACTTCACTTTTAAAAAATTTCATAAATTTTATCTCCCTTAAGATCTATATTTAATCCACATGTTGGTATTGCCATTAAGTATTTGAAGTTGCTTAAGTCTCTTGTGTTCCTTGTATTGGAAGAAAGACTCAGTAGAGGTTTGTGAACTGCTAAACAAGTCTTAGTGATTTTGTATAGAGGGTCAGAGCAGATCAGAAAAATCCGTCCCCAGAAGCATGGCAGCAAGTCTGCCGAATGGCACAACCGGGCACTTGATCTTATCAAGTCATAAGCCTTTCTGTTTATTAAAGTATGTTCAAGGATTGCAAGGAGAATACAACCCATCATATCTCGAATGCATTTTAATTACGCACGCATACACAATTTCTTCTGGCTAACTGATCCATAATCTGAAAACACTGATAGTGTTTTATTCAAACATTTCAGCAAATCATTAGCCATAGTGGAATACTTGGCACAGAATGCTCAGATTTTATTTGGCCGAGTTTGATCGAACTGGTATTTTACATGTTTTTATATATGTATAATGTGAGGTATTATCTAATATGAATACTATTATACATATCTGTATGTTTATACATGTACTTATATCATCCTTATGCACAAAAAGACTTTGACCCAAATTCTCAAGGGATTAACAGAGAAACTGGAAAGCAGAAGTCACAGAACTTCTCATTTTGTTTTTTGACATTTTTGTTTGATATTTTGTTTTATTAAAGTAATACATATACATACAACACTCCTTTTAACAATAGGTGAATATAAAGAAAAAGTTAATAATGTCCTCCCCTCTTCCTTCCTTAACTCCCCGCTTTCGATAACCAAGAGTAACAGTTAGTTAGGTATCCTTCCATATCTTTCTCTAAACAACATTTCTATAGATCAGATTTTGCCCATGACTAGCTGGGACATAAAGCATGAGACCCAAGCCTTCAGTTTGCTCTTGCCAAAAATAAGGATGACCAAAAACCACAGTCAAATGCTACTTTACACCTACGAGAGTGGCTAAAATACAGAAGACAATGACAAGCATCAGCAAGGATGTGGTGAAATTGGAACCCTTGTATATTGCCGAAAGCAATGTTAAGTGGTATGGACACTTTGGAAATGGATGGCAGTTTCTCAAAATATTAAAATAGAGTTGCCATGCAAGCCAGGGTTACCATGGAGGTGGGCCTTTGATTTAAAAAGAGCTTGTAAAACTCTTTTCTTGGAATTCTCACTTCTTGGAAGTGGGACAAGAGATTGAGCCAGTTATCTATGAGGTTATGTATTTGACTAAAGTAAGTAATAAAGTAAGGGAGACTGAGAAAGAAAGTCTGGAAAAGTAAGCTGGGGTCAGACCGTAGAAGACTCAGCATGCCAGGTTAAGGAGTTTGACTTGCATCTTAGAGGTAAAAGGGAGGAATTAAAGGGTTTTAAAGTGGGAGGTTGACAAAAATAAAGTCATGGTGCACAGAAATAATGGAAGGGAGACAAACATTAGAGATGAGTCTATGCAGAAGACTTCGACAGTAGTCCTATTAAAGGACCTTGACTAGTATGTTAGAGAAGGAGTGAGGAAGGAGGAAGAGATTTCAGAGGCATTGAGGTGCAAGAATCAATAGCAGTTTGTGGCCAACCACACATGGGAGTGGTGGAATGACAACAAAGAATTAGACAAGAACAAGGGCAAAGTCAAATCTTGGTACCACTAGATTGCCGAAGCCCTAACATAGATAGGAAGTCTGGAGGGAAAAGGAGTTTGGGGACTAGATTAATGATTTCAATTATTGATATCAATGATTATCAGACATCTGAAATAAAATATATAGCAGGCAATTGAAGATAGGGTACTGGAGCCGAGGACGGGTCCTAGTTACATCGTGGGTCTTCATGGTGCAGCAGATGCTATGAAAACAGGACAAGATTTCTGAGGGAGGGGTAAAAGGGAAAAGGAACAGATGGCTGAAAACTGATTTCTGGGGACCCACCGCTATCCTGGGATAGGCGGCGTCAAGGAAGCAACTGCTAGAGGAGGAGGTGCACCAGAATCTCATCATTTCTCTGAAACTAGGGAGACAGGGTTTTAGGGAAGAAAGAGAGGAGTAAACCATTTCAACAGCTATTGAGAATGGGAATGGAATTTAATGACAAGATGAGTTCAAGTATGTAGTTGCAATGAAGACCTGGGCCCAGAATTCAGATGACAAGGGACTAAAAGAATAGCAATGGAAAGAAAATAGAAGCAGAGGGTGCCATCATTCCTTTAGAACTTAGCAATGAAAGGAAATAGAAAAACTACAGATTATCTGGGACATGCAGGAGGTGATAAAAGAAGAATTGCCTTCAGATGAATGGATAAAGAAAATGCAATATATGTGCATCATGGAGTACCTGTTGTCAGCCATAAATAAGAATGAAACCATTTGCAGCAACATGGATGAGCCTGGAAGATGTTAACTGAAAGAAGTCCGGCACAGAAAAATAAATACATGTGTTCTTGCTCATATATGGAAGCTAAAAATGTTCATCTCATCAAAATAGAGAGTACAATACTAGTAACTAAACGCTGGGAAGGCTGGGAAGGAAGGGATGGGGAGAGATGGGTTAACAGATACAAAATTACAGCTAGACGGGAGAATTAAGTTCTAGTATTCTGTAGCACTGTAAGATGACTATAATTAACAATAATTTTCTGTATTTTTTCAAATAGCTAGAAGAGCGGATTTTGAATGTTATCAACACAAAGAAATGATAAAGGATTGAGATGATGGATATGCTAATTATCCCGATGTCATCATTACACATTGTATACGTGTATTGAAATATCACACTGTACCCTGTAAATATGTATGAATATTATGTGTCTATTAAAAATATATATATATATATTTTTTTATTTCATCTTATTGTTATGGGGGATACAGAATTGCAGGTTACATACGTTGCCCATGTACTGCCTTTCCCCCCAAGTCAGAGCTCCAGGCGTGTCTGTTCCCCAGATAATGCGCATTGCACCCATCATGTAGGTATATATCCCTCCCTTCCCCACCCCCCCTTCCCAAGTCAGCACCTTCAAGTGCATTCCCCAAACGGTGTGCAATGCACTCATTGTGTAGGCATACACCCATCCCCTCCCCTACCCCCCACCTCAGTCTGATATCTGATTGGTGTCGTTCCCAGATGTGTATTTAGTTGATGATCAGGGAAACCAATTTTCTGGTGAGTACATGTGATGCTTGTTTTTCCATTCTTGGGATACTTCACTTAATATAATGGGTTCCAACTCTCTCCAGGAGAACCATAGAGATGTCGTATCTTCATTATTTCTTATAGCTGAGTAATATTCCATGGTATACATATACCACAGCTTACTAATCCAATCATGTATTGATGGGCATTGGGGTTGTTTCCACATCTTTGCGATTGTGAATTGTGCTGCTATAAACATTCGGGTACATGTGTCTTTGTTACAGAATGACCTTTTTTCCTTTGGGTATATGCCCAGTAATGGGATTGCTGAGTCAAAGGGCAGGTCTACTTGAATCTGTTTAAGATACCTCCATAATGCTTTCCACAGGGGTTGCACTAGTTTGCAGTCCCACCAGCAGTGTATGAGTGTTCCTGTCTCTCCACATCCACGCCAACATGCGTTGTTTTGGGATTTTTTGATAAAGGCCATTCTCACTGGGGTTAAGTGATATCTCATTGTGGTTTTGATTTGCATTTTTCTGATGATTAGGGATGTTGAGCATTTTTTCATATGTTTGTTAGTCATTCTTGTATCTTCTTTTGAGAAATTTCTATTCATGTCATTTGCCCACTTTTTGATAGGGTTGTTTGATTTTTTCTTGCTGATTTTCCTGAGTTCTAAATAGATTCTTGTTATCAGTCCTTTATCTGATGTGTAGTATGCAAAAATTTTTTCCCATTCTGTAAGTGGTCTGTTTATTCTCGTGACTGTTTCTTTGGCTGTGCAGAAGCTTTTTAATTTAATCATGTCCCATTCATTTATTTTTGTTGCTGCAGTGATTGCCTTGGGGGTCTTCTTCATAAATTCTTTGCCTAGGCCAATGTCTATAAGAGTCTTTCCTACATTTTCTTCTAGAATTCTGATTGTATCACGCCTAAGGTTTAAGTCTGTTATCCACCATGATTTGATTTTTGTGAGAGGTGAAAGCTGTGGGTCCTGTTTCAGTCTTCTACAAGTGGCTAACCAATTCTCCCAGCACCATTTATTGAATAGGGATTCTTGTCCCCAGAGTATATTCTTTCCTGCTTTGTCAAAAATTAGGTGACTATATTTGGATGGTTCTATATTTGGATTTTCTGTTGTGTTCCACTGGTCTGTGTCCCTGTACTTGTGCCAGTACCAGGCTGTTTTAAGAACCATGGCATTGTAGTATAGTTTGAGGTCTGGCAAATTAATACCTCCCATTTTGTTTTTGTTGCTTAAAATTGCTTTTGCTATACGGGGTCTTCTCTGATTCCATACAAAGTGTATAATTATTTTCTCTACGTCTGCGAAGAATGATGTTGGTAATTTAATAGGGATTGCATTGAATCTGTAGATCACTTTGGGTAGTATAGACATTTTAACAATGTTGATTCTTCCGATCCACGAGCATGGTATATTTTTCCATCTATTTGCAAGTTCTGCTATTTCTTTTCTCAGTGTTTCATAGTTTTCCTTATAGAGGTCCTTTACCTCTCTAGTTAGGTATATACCTAGATATTTTATTTTCTTTGTTGCTATTTTGAAGGGTATTGAGTCTTTAATTTGGTTTTCCAATTGACTGTTATTGGCATATATAAATGCCTCTGATTTGTGTATATTAATTTTGTAGCCTGAGACTTTCCTATATTCATTAATCAATTCCAGGAGTCTCATGGTTGAATCCTGGGGGTTTTCCAGATATAACATCATATCATCAGCAAAGAGTGAGAGTTTGATCTCTTCTTTCCCTATTTGGACTCCCTTGATTCTGCTCTCTTGCCTGATAGCTCTCGCAAGGACTTCCAATACTATGTTGAAAAGTAATGGGGACAGTGGGCAGCCCTGTCTGGTTCCAGTTCTAAGTGGGAGTGCTTTCAATTTTTCCCCATTCAGAATGATGTTGGCTGTGAGTTTGTCATATATGGCTTGTATCATTTTTAGATAGGTTCCATCTACGCCTATTTTAAGCGTTTTTATCATAAAAGGGTGTTGAATTTTGTCAAATGCTTTTTCTGCATCTAATGAGAATATCATATGGTTTTTGTTTTTGTTTCTATTTATGTGGTGAATTACATTTATAGATTTCCGTATGTTGAACCACCCCTGCATCTCTGGAATGAAGCCCACTTGGTCGTGGTGGATTATTTTTTTGATAAGTACTTGGATTCGATTTGCTAGTATTTTATTGAAAATTTTTGCATCTATATTCATGAGAGAAATTGGTCTGTAGTTCTCTATTTTTGCTGCGTCCTTTCCTGGTTTTGGTATCAATGTTATATTGGCTTGGTAGAACGTGTTGGGGAGAATTCCATCCTTCCCAATATTGGAGAATAGTTTATGTAGGATGGGCACCAGTTCTTCTTTGTATGTATGGTAAAATTCAGGTGTGAACCCATCTGGACCAGGGCTTTTCTTTTTGGGAAGGTTTTTTATTGCTGTTTCGATTTCAGTTCTTGATATTGGTCTGTTCAGGTACTCTATTTCTTCCTGGTTGAGCCTGGGAAGACTATGTGTTTCTAAAAATTTGTCCATTTCCTCCGCATTCTCCAGTTTGTGTGCATAAAGATTTTTGTAGAATTCATAGATGATATCTTGTGTCTCTGTAGCATCGGTTGTGATTTCTCCTTTCATGTTCCTAATGGAGGTTATTAGAGATTTTAGTTTTGTGCTCTTGGTTAGTCTAGCCAGGGGTGTGTCTATTTTGTTTATCTTTTCAAAGAACCAACTTTTTGTTTTATTAATTTCCCTTATAGTTTCTTTGTTGTCCTTTTCATTTAATTCTGATTTGATCTTAGTTATTTCTCGCCTTCTGCTAGGTTTGGGGTCATTCTGTTCTTCTTTCTCCAGTTCTTTGAGTCTATTTGTTAGGTTGTCTATTTGCAGGTTTTCTGTCTTTTTGATATAGGCATTTATGGATATGAATTTTCCTCTCAGGACTGCTTTAGCTGTGTCCCATAGATTTTGATAAGTTGTATCTCCATTGTCATTTAATTCAAAGAAACTTTTGATTTCCATCTTGATTTCTTCCATTATAGAATAACTATTCAGGAGAAAGTTATTTAGCTTCCATGACTTTGAGTAAGTGTGAGGGTTTCTGTTTGTGCTCATTGTTACTTTTATTCCGCTGTGATCTGAGAAGATGCCTGGTATAATTTCTATTTTTTTGAATTTTTGAAGACATACTTTATGTCCTAGGACATGGTCAATCTTAGAGAATGTCCCGTGAGCTGATGAGAAGAATGGATATTCTGTGGACTTTGGGTAGAATGTCCTATAGATGTCAGCCATGCCCATTTGTTCTAGCATTCTATTTAGGTCCATTATGTCTTTGTTTATTTTCTGTTTAGAGGATCTGTCCTGTACTGTCAGTGGGGTGTTAAAGTCTCCAGCTATTACAGTATTGTTATCTATCATTTGGTTCAGAAAAATATATATTTTTAAAAGAAGAATTATCTTGTTCCACCTTCTAGTTGAAAAGCAGGAGAAATTTTGCTTTTCCTTGCAATAGGCATGTTTTTATTCTTATTCATCTTTAGCTTCTTTTGTTTGTTTGTTTTGTTTTGTTTTTAAGGACAGGGTCTCACTGTCTCACCTAGTCTAGAATACAGTGGTGCAATTGTAGCTCACTGCAGCCTTGAACTCCTGAGCTCAAGGGATCCTCCTGCCTCAGCCTCCCAAGTAGCTGGGACTACAGGTGCATGCCACTATGCCCAGCTAATTTTTAAATTTTTTTGTAGAGACAGAGTCTCATTACATTGCCCAGGCTGGTCTCAAACTTGATTCTCAACTGATCCTCCTGCGTTGGCCTCCCAAAGTGCTGGGATACCAGGTGGGAGCCACTGTGCCCAGACCGTCTTTAGTTTTGCTTAGCATTCCTAAGAGACCCTTGAATGAGTGCTTATCAAAACCTCTGTATTAAGAATGATTTTTACTAGATTTTTCTATGATAGGAATATGCTCCTTATTTCTGGGTCAAGAAATGTAAATGACACCGAACAATAAGAAGTCCTAGACTTTTTGACCTTCTTCCAGGAAGCATGAGGCCTACTAAGACATTCCAATATTAGCTAACTCTCACACGGGTGTGGATAGCAGGTTGATGACATTAATAAACTAGCCAGATCAGACCCTTGCTACTCAAGGTGTGGTCTATGGACCAGCTCTGACAGCATCACCTGGGAGCTTGTTAGAAATGCTTAGTCTTGGGCGCAATCCCAGACTTACTGGATCAGAATCTGCATTTCATCAAATCCCCAGGCATTTCCTACAAACACTGAGGTCTGTGCAGCCCTGGTCCACTCTACTTTATTAAATGCAACACAGAAATTTTTTTCTCTCTGAAGAAAGAAAGGTAAAAGTAGGGAACAAACCAACATTTGCTGCAGATCTGCTCTGAAATAGACACTAAAGCGTGAGTCTCACCATTTAATCCTTAAATAACAATAGTGGTATAAATTGTTGCTCCCATTTAACAGATGAAGAAACTCAGGTGCAGTCATCCCATTGTTGCCCAGCTGGGAAGTGCCAGGACTGCAATTTTACTTCAGATGTTTCCAAATACGAAGTTTGTTCTATTACACCAAGCTACCTCTAAAGCATCTGAAAGAAGGCATTCTAAAAGCTTTCGGAATGAACAATTACTTAAGAATTTCACTAAGGAAAACATGACATGACTCAGAACCATAAAACTATCAACATTAAGCCTTTTATTTTATCGTTGCAAAGTGCTTTCCTTTGTTAATCTTCACAATAACCAGGTGAGGCAAAAATTATCTCCATTCTGTAAATAAAAAAAAAACCTGAAGCTCAAAGTAGCTAAAGGTTTGCCCACAGTCATAAAGCGGTGAGTCAGAATTGGAATTAAGGTGAGAAAGCTTTACTGTTAACTGCCAATATTCTGACAGTTTACTCTCCAAAGTCATTTAGATATGAACGAGCCAAGGTAACTCTTTTACGGATGTTGGCTGTTGTAGTTTGGAGCCACCTGGGTCGATATTTGGGGCATTCAACTTTCCTTAAAGTGACAAGCCATGTGGACCCCAACCATTGTATTATGGCTGGCTCTGCCTGACGCTCTCAATCAATATGTATTAATGCATGAGGTCTGATGATCAAGTTCTTAGAAGAGTGTGGTCTAGGAGGCTCAACATAATGTGGCTCTGAGTCTCTCTGCTTATTTTGTCATCTCATGAGACTTGTCTCTTGGCTCTGGATCCAGCCACCGATGTGCTCTCCCCACTCCCTAAAGTAGGCTGTGCCCCTTCCCTTCCCAGCTCAGCTCTTTTGCACAGGCTCTTTCCTTGGTCTCTAGTGCTCACTGTCCTCTTTGCTTGCCTAAAGTTTATTCATTCATTCTTCAGGTCTCAACCTTCATCTCACTTCCTCAGGGAAGCTTTCCCTAACCCTCTTGTTTAGGTCAGGCTCCCCTGTTGGACACTCTCGAAGGCCCCTGTATTTCTCCATGATGGCACTGATCACAAGTGTAATTTATTAATTATTTGGGTAATAGTTTCTTTAAGGTATAACTCCCCCCACTAAACTGTAAGTTCTGAGAAAGCAAGAACCGTATGGTATTTTATATTCCTGTCTCCTAGCACACATACCTGGCACATAATTGATGTCTAATAAATATTTGTCAAATAAACCAATGGATTTCAATAATGTCTGTGAAAATGTTTTTGTGAACTGTAAAGTTTTATACAATTGATATTGCCATTATCATTATTTGTACTCTACTTGAAATTTATTTTGTATTTTAATGATTGATAATGAATTTGTATGTATTGAACTAATTATAATACATTTTCTTTCATTTTAGTAGCTAAGCCTAACTTTAGCCCACCTTATAGTTTTATATGACATGCACAGGAAGGGCCTGAGTTAATCAGGCACAGGAAGGATGATTTCCATCAGACTAAGACAGGAACCCTAACTAGGTGAGAAGTCTCTAAATTCCTCACCTAAACCCTGCCCATAAGATGGATGGATCAATCTTAAGAGATTCATACTCAAACCGAAAGGGTTTTGGCAATCTTTCTGGTACCACTTGTTCCCAGGAGAAAGTATGTGTTTGCAGACAAATGTGTTTGCTTTATTTTGGGTCAGAAAACATAGATCATGTTATGCAAGATGCTTTCAATTTCTGCCATAGTTGCCAAGATATTCAAATAAATTCAGCACCCAACCTTAACTCCTTGAAACCTGGTATTCTCTACTCCTCTGCTCTTTTTAAGTGATTTCTGTTATGTGTTTATTTCTAATCTCCTGTTCTACGTCACAGGAAGCAGACTCAAATCTTTTTGGGCAGTAAGCACTATATACATCTTTTAAAAAAATACTGCGTGCCTTTTGCCTGAGCTATCAGTAGTTCAAGTGGTCACATTTGAAAAGAGGAGCTGGCAAAAACAAAGCTATTATCTTTACTACAGTAATGGAATTCAGACACTATGGGATTTGGGTTGGAGAAATATATTGTTCATTAAGCTCTTTTTAGTGTTCCTCAAATTAAAATCACATATGACTTCTTTTCTGACTAAAAGGCTATCTTAACCACAGACTCTCTAAGAGCAGCCATTGTTTTTTTAGTTCACGGTATACATTCAATGATGTGTGGGGAAGCACTTGGTAAACATGTTAAAGTACTTAGTAAAGATTCTATCCAAGTGTAATTGCTATGGTTTTAAGTATTCTTACTCTACATAAAAATCATTTTAGCTTATGAGTGTATTGAATCTTGAATCTGGGCATTTTGAGTGTCTTAAATAGGTGTGTACATCTTAAATCTGTATTATGAGTTTAAGCAAATAATATGCCTAGGGTCTGAGTTAACTGGACAAAGCCAGAGACTGTCATTGGCCTAAATGGAGACTATGCTGGTTTGTTCATTTATCCAATAAGGATTCATTCAGCATATTCTCAAGCCACCAAGCTAGGCCTTTGCGATGTTTGGTATAGTGATGTACCAAACAGACTTAGTCCCTGCCCTCAGGAACTTATATTCTAGCAAAATAATAATGATATTAACATTTAATTATAATAGTAATAGATAAACACTTATGGAGAGTTTATTATATGGACTAGGTACTATATTAAGAACCTTGTGCAAATTATCTCATATTCTTACAGTCCTATGAATAGGAATCATTATTATTTTCACTCTCATTTTAAGATAAGAAGACAGGTTAAGAGAATTTACTCAAAAGTCAAGTTTGAAGTTTATTAGGCTGAATTTCAGTTCTGAACATAAAACAAGATGTTTGCAAGAGCTCAGTAAAGAGAGCATCAGGCTGAGTATTCGATCCAGTAGACACCTTACTCTGTGCCAGACACCAAGTCAGCCCCTCAGGGTAGAACAGGAATGATGAAGATGTGATCTCTCATCTCAAGGAGCCTGGACTTGGGAGAGATCTGAAGTTTGGTCTTGGTTCTGATTTTAGGAGCTGGACTGAGAGAGTCTCTAGCTTCTTGGAGCTTCTTGGAAAATTGATTAATTTTCTAATCTGTAGAACTCAGGGAGGCAGCAGAGCAATTAATTTTGAAGAAGCCTTAAATCATTAGTGACCACTTCTAAAAGATGTGCAACTTCCTTCACATATGTGTTATGTTCTACTTAGCTGACATTGTTTTCTTTTTGGTGGCACTGTAATAGTTTGAAGTTTGAAACTCTACAAGGCAGTAAGATTGCTTTGAACTGTTAAATAATTTAGACTAAGTAAGCCCTGTAGATAAACATGTAATTATGTGAATTGCTGTTACTGATGTTGAAATGTAACTATTTACCCAATGAAAGTTAAAGGTGTTCCCTAATTAAAGTCTTTTAAATTCATGCTGATATTTGTACAGTTTGAGATGCCATAATTATGTTCAAATGAATTCTTGGTGCTTCAGGGAACATATGGCTATAGAAAATAATAATGTTGTTATAATTATTTTTGGTGCTTAATGATACAATAGTTTATGCAATGTTAATGTTCAGATGCAAAGGGTTGTTAATGATGTGATTGTTGAAAATAGTAAACTATGTTATAAAAACAATCATTTGTGACTAGGCAATCTACTTTTTGTTGCATTATGCTAAAGCAATATTTTTTCACATGTTGTATGATAAATATCATGTGTTGCTTTGAAACATGGTTCATATAAGTATGCTGGGATATAACTTTCAAAGGTTTATGCTTAGTGGGCACTTAGAATATGCACACTCTGGTCTTTATCCATCCTCATAGACAACACATATTTCTGAATATTCTTAGCAACTGACATTCTGGTAAGTGGAGCAACAGGAATTAGGGAGATGGGTAAATAGACAAGACATCTCATCTCACTCCCAATTCCTTTACTGCCTATGCACTGAGAAAGCATCCTACTGCACATAATTTTTTTAATACTCTAAGACCTAAGTGAACTCTATTCAAGGAAAGCTTCCCTGAAACAACTACAGCTGCTAAAACTACTGAACAAGACTGCTTTGTCCAAATCACCAAGGCACAGTTCCCTAGGAGCTGGGCATTTGCATCTTCAGAAGAAAGAGGCTAAAGAAATCCTCATTTAGTTGTGCATGAATATACCCACGGAGGAGGACATTAGGTTTTGCTTGTCATGGGACAATTCACAGTATAGTGCTGCAGTGTGGCAAAGCTGGAAAATGTCCAGAATCCAAAGGCAGGTGGACCTGAGTTTAGATCATGACTCTGAAACTTACTGGCTGTGACTGTGGTCAAGATACTTATCTTTTCCAAGTCTCAGTTTTTTGGTTTATTTTATTTTATTTTATTTGAGACAAGAATATCACTCTGTCGCCTGAGGCTAGAGTGCAGTGGCGTGATCATAACTCACTGCAATCCTGAATGCCTGGGCTGAGTAGCTGGGACTACAGGTGCACGCCACCATGCCCGGCTACTTTTTCTACTTCTTGTAGAGATGTAGAGATGGGGTCTCGCTCTTGCTCAAGCTGATGCGTCTTAGTTTTTTTATACAGGGTTTCTCAATGGCAGCACAGCTGACACTGTGGACCACAGAATTTTTGTTAGGGGGATCTGTCCTGTGCATTGTAGGATGTTTAGCATCTCTACCCACTGGATACCAGTTGCACTGTCTCCCAGTGGTAAAAACCAAAACTGTTTCTGCTCCTTGCACATTTTATTAGGGTAAATTTCCTCTAGTTGAGAACCACTCCTTTAGGTGTTAAATGATAGATAATAGAACCCATTTCACAGGTGTGGTAGGCAGAATAACAGCCCCTGAAGATGTCCACATTCTAATCCCTGAAACCCACGAATATGTTACCTTACATGGTAAAGGAGAAATAAGGTTGCACAACTGACCTTAAATTTGGAGTTTACTCTAGATTATCTGAGTGGACCCAGTGTAATCACAAGTGTCCTTAAGAGTGAAGGGTGAGGCAGAAGAGGTCAGAGTGACATATGTGAAATGGCCTTGAATTATTTTTTCTGGCTTTGAAGATGGATGAAGGAGGAACCTAGAAATGTGGGCATCCTCTGGAAGCTGGAGAAGGCCGGGAAACAAATCCTACCAAGAGTGTACAGAAATAACACAGCCTTGTTGACCCCTTGATTTTAGCTCAGTGAGATGTATGTCAGACTTCTGACCTACGCAACTGTAAGATAATAAATGTGTTTTAAGCCACCAAGATTGTGGCAACTTGTGATAGCAGCAATGGAAAACTAATAAGGCTACTGTGAAAATTATGAGATAATGCATATAAGTTACTATTGCCTTGAAATAGTAAGTACTTAATAAATGTTTGTGATTTATTTTATTTTATTTATTTATTTTTTATTTTTTAGTATTTTAGAAAAAAGATAGGGTCATAAGACATTCATCTGCAAGTATGAATGGTGTTCTGGGTCTTTTAAATGGATTCATGGATTTTATGCAACAAGCTATCTGGACATGCCATTTGTTCAATTGTAACAAGAAATCCCTTGCTCTGTCTTGGTATTCATGCTCGTGCTGATGTGTTTCCACCCACAAGTCTGGGCTCTATCTTTCCAGCTCTCTGAGCCCTTGACTTCATCATAGCTCACTGCATCCTCCTGACTCAGCCTCCCAAGTAGCTGGGACTACAGGTGCACTCCACGATTCCAGGCTAATTTTTCTATTTTTAGTAGAAACAGGGTCTTGCTCTTACTCCGCCTGGTCTCAAACTCCTGAGCTCAAGCAATCCTCCCACCTTGGCCTCCCAAAGTACTAGGATTACAGGCATCAGCCACCATACCCAGCCATCCATTCTCCTCTTAGACCTGCCTTCCCTTGGCCGCTGCCCTAGGCAGGCACACTTGGCTCTGGTCCTTGGATCTCTCTCTTGAGTGTGACATTTTTTTTTTTTCTGGTCTTCTGGCTCCTTGCAAAGCAGCTCTAATAAGGTATGAAAGCCTTTGTCCCAAGCCCATTGTAACACAAGATGTTCTAGCCCACCAGCCAGCCCCTTTCCTGAGGGTGGGGATAGGACAACAGGGGTTGTTTTGTCTCATGTATTTTGATGCTCGGTTGTTTGGTGCCATTACATTTAGGATCATTATGTCTACCTGGTAAATTGATCCTTTCATCACTATAAAATGTCCCACTTTGTGTCTAGTAATTTTCTTTTCACTGAAGACTACTTTATCTGATATTAATATAGTCATTACCTTTAAAATTAAAGCTTGCATGACATATGTTTTCCATCTTTTTTCCTTCAACTTAATTATATCATTGTATTTGAAGTGAGTTTCTTGTAGAAAGCATATTGTTGGATCATTTTTTAATCTGCTCTGCCAATTTCTGTCTTTTAATTGATGTAATTAGACTATTTACATTTAAGACAATTATTGATATGTTAGAGTTTGAACCTACCATTTTATTATTTGGTTTTTGTTTCCTGTTTCTTGTTACTTGGTTTCTCTTTTCTTACCTGTAGGCTACTTGAATATTTTTAGGCTCCCATCTTGATTTACTTATAGTCTTTTTAGTATATTGCTTGGTATAGTTTTCTTAGCTGTTGCTCTAGGTATTGCAATATACACATGTAATTTATCACAATCTATTGGTATCAGTGTTTTACCATTTTGAATAAAGTATAGAAAATTTACTTCCATTTAAGCACATTTACTCTTCCCTTAAATATGGTTACCTTTAAATATAGTTGTACTAAATGTTACAATACATTGAACACTACATGAGATGATGTTATGATTTTTGCATCAACCATCAAATACGATTTAAGAAATGAATGAAGCATAAAGATAACATATATATATATCATGAAATAGAAATGAGAGTCCAGAAATAAATCTTGACAATTACGATCAGTTGAGCTTCAACAAGGATGCCAAGACAATTCAATGGGGGAAAAACAGTCTTCTAAACCAATGGTGTTGGGACAATTGGGTATTTGTACACAAAAGAATGAAGCTGGACCCTTACCTGACACCATACACAAAAATCAACATTTCTTCAAAAAAAGATATACAAATGGCCAACAAACACAGGAAAAGATGCCCAACACTATTAGTCATTACGTAAGTGCAAATTAAAACCACATTAGATACCACTTCATACCCAGTAGGATGGCCATAATAAAAAAGGCAGATAATAACCATTTTGGGTGAGGATATTAAAAAAATTGGAACTCTTGTACACTGATGGTGGAAATGTAAAACAGTTTATCCACTTTGGAAAATAGTTTAGCAATTTCTCACATGATTAAACATAAAGTTACCAAATAACCCAGCAATTCCATTTCTAGGTATCTACCCAAGAGAATTGAAAACATATTTTCATACAAAAACTTGTACATGAATGTTCATAGCAGCATTATTCTTAAAAGTCAAAAAGTGGAAATACACAAATACATCAACTGAAGAATAGATAAAAATGGGGGATCGACATAATCTCTACAAATAAAAAAGTCTTATGGTGGGAGAGTCAGTAGAACAAACCATAGTCCCTGTTCCTGCAGCTATTCTTGAAATCATAGCCAACATATTTCATCCCCCTCGTCCATAACTCATTTTCTGTTTTCTTCACTCTTAGCCAGTACTTCAGCTTCTCTGGATTCCTTGTTTGGTGGAATGACCTAGACTTTTACTCCTGAGAGGACTGAGGCTTTGGTTGCCTTGCCCTTGTCAGGACATAGCTATTAATACTTTTCTCTGTTTGCTGTTCCTCGCTGGGAATGGAAGCACCAATGAGTCCTTCGAGTTGCAGGCTCATCCCTGACACATAAAGTAGCAGCAACCTTATCTCTTCCCTACAATCAAAGTTGTTACTCCTGCCAATAGAGAAACTCTTTTCTTTGTTGCTTCATGCACATGAGGAGTCCAAAGTGACCAGGAATTAGTTGTATTAACAGTTTTGGGTTCAGTGAAGCATTATGTCCTGATGAAAGTATTCCCTCTTCCCTGAGAACCAGGACCTCCAATCCAGCAGAATGCAGAGTCTGAGGGATGGGAAACATACATTCTGCAAGTGGGATCATGGGAGCCATGCTGAGTGGAGCCAGTCTTATTTCTACCCCTCGGTTCCTGAACCTGTGCTGTGCCCTCATCAGGAATGGGCACCATGTATCATGCACTTGTTGAATACATATATAACATCCCGAAGGACCATGCAGGGCCACCATCAGATGTTTTCTGCAAGTGGGCACCTCTACAGAACCTTTCCAAAGTTCTCTCGGGCTGATGCTCTGGGGAACACGGTATGTGGTAGGATCTGTGGATCCCATGGGCATGTGTCCATTGCCACATACCATTTTGCTGTGAAATGGCTCCTTTGGTCTGCGGCAGTGTTCCACAGGATCCCATGTTGGTAAAGTATATTTTATAAGCCCTTGGAGACTGGTCCTGCAGGCAGAAAAGTCACACCCTTGTCTAAAGTAAGTGACAAAGACTAATTACTTTCCTTCAGGATTGAAAGGATCCAAAATAATCAACTTATCCAAGATGGTAGCTGGGCGCCTGCAGGGGTGCTACACTGAGAGCACAGATTTGGTCCCTGTGCTCTCCAGTTTGGTATTCAGCAGGGCCAGTGGGGTCAGCCGTGGTGAACGAGAACCTGTGATGTTCATGGAGCCCATGCACAGCCTCCAACCCTGCCAACCCTCTGTGTGTAACACGTCATGCAAGAGTTACCTAGTCTACCTAGTTGTTGAGTATCTCCTCTGCAGTGAGTACTTTATGGTTGGTATTAAAGTGAAACACAAAGATCCACATTTCTTGTGCCCATTCCCTGAATTCCATCCCTATGCATCTTCCCCAGACCTTGTCTTTGGTTTTCTATTTCTGCTGCTTCTAGGTGCTGACTAACCAACCCGGCCATTCACCACTGCCCATGCCCCTGTTGGGGCTGAAGACAACAAGATAGAAAACATTTAGAGGGATTTCCTGTAAAGAGGAGCAGGGACTTGAGGAAATGATTTGGAGGGAGAAAAAGGGTCAAGATAATTTTTTAAGATAAGAAGAAATCAGAGTGTGTCAGTATGCTGAGGGAAGTAATCCAAAGGAAATAGAAAGTATGATGTAGTACACAGAGAAGAGAATTACTGGAGTTGGATTTCAGTAGCCTCAAAATGCATTATAAATGGCAATATATTATTTGAAGCCAAATTATGACACATTTTAATCATTTATATATAAATTTAGTGGGATTATATAAATTAATTATTCAAGAAACATATATTAAGCATCTACTGGGAACTAAGGATATGCTATTTCTAGGGATATAGAGATAAACAAGAATATCTTAAGGAATTCACAATGAGAGAGATGATTGTGGAAAAAGTTAATTGCAATTTAGTGTGAGAAATGCTATAATAGAAGGCTTGGTAGAAAGATCTTCATTTTGATATCATGTATGCCCAATACTCAAATAATTGCTTACAGATACAGGATCTAACTGCAAAAGATATACAACTAGCTGTGTCAGGATTTTAAAATATCTTTTATCTGTTGTTCTTGTACTTACAGGGGAGAATCAAAAGAGCAACTAGTTCCTTTTAATCTGCCCTCTTTTTTTGTCTTACTGCAAAATAGATAGGGAGATGACGTAAATGTAAATGTGGTTATAAAAAGTTACAATTATGAATAATTGGTACTGTCAGTTACAGACCCTGATGAATTGCTGATACGTAGAATCATTAAGAGAATTGGCAGAGGAATGTTATAAAATCAGATACTGCTTCCCTAGGAAATTATTAGGGGGAAATAGCATTAGAATAGAGAAAATGAAGCTGATTTTGTTTGGGCTTTACTGTCTTTCACTGAGCATACATTATGCATAAAACTGCACAGCATGAGTCAACCTCTAGAAGGTTTACCTGGAGGGGGAAAGGAGAATGCAACTCTAGGAAGAAGAATGTAAGTCCTAAGCTAGGAATATCTTTTCATTTCAAAGAGTTGCCTTGTGTTTCTCATATTTATGTCACTGAGATGGAACATCTTTGGAGAACACAGATGAGGGCAAATGGGGCTGGCTCTTGGCAGTAGATGGCAGTGGCATTTGGAAGTAAGTGACCAAAGCTTCTCAGAGCCACACCAAGACCTGTCTCTTGCCCCCATCCAATTGACCTCATTAAACTGCTCCCATATCACACACAAAATATACTTTTTTGTCTTAAAAAATGGAAATAAATAAAAAAATTGAAATAATTTTCCAATTTTATTAGGTATAAATTATTGTTTTCATTCCCATGGTATAAATTGTATAATATTTATATATAATTATATACACATTGAGCCAAGTTAGAGCTCACCAGCTGACTTACTGTATTTTGTAAACATTGTAATAGATGTTTTAAAAATTTAGAGGCAGTATTATTTTTCTTTTCATGTCTAAATCATGTTATAGGCCCTTAAAATTACAGCCACAGGTACTTTGCGAGTAATACCTGGTGGATAAAATTTAGATGGTACATGACCAAAAAACTATGGATTCTAGTTCCGCCCCCCTCCCTTAGGAATGCCTCTTCCACTTCAAGGATTATGAAGTTATTCCCTATGTTTGTTTAATTGTTCTGGAAATCATTGTGTATGGCATAGAGATCTAACTTCATATTTAGATATGTGAATATCAAATTGCCTCCTGTATTTGATTGTGAAGTACCCGTTATGGGGACTTGCTCATGTTTAGGAAGCCAGTCAGCTGTCAGAGTGGTCAGGTTAGGCAAAGGAGGTGGGGCAAGCAAAATACAGGTGAAGCTTGGAGGAAATGATCCTCCTTTTCCCCTGTGGAAAAGATATCAATTGTCCAAACTATCTTCATAGGACTTTACATATTATGTATTATAAAGGTCTAACAATTATAACTAACGTCCATTCTTAAAGAGATGTCTGCTTGGTGGCACACAATCAAAGACATTCTAGGTAAGAGGACAAATCTGAAAACCAGAGCTGATCAATATTTAGTTTCAAGATGTCGATAATCTCTTGTCTATAAAAGAGCTGCATGTTAGAAGCATGTCTCAGATGGGAACTTCCCAAAGGGAATCATAAGATTTGAAGTCAAAGTATGTACCCAATCCAATTCTAGACCCAGAAGCCAGCAGCCTCCAGTGGAGGCATCTTGGCTGCTCATGAGAACAGGCTGCTGTGCGGGATAAAGAACCCTAGGTTCCCTCAAGGTCAGATCCTGCTCTCAAAAGTGCTCAGTGTGGAAGTCCTGGGACTGGACAGAGAGATGTCTCTAGGCCAGGAGAAGGCAGGAGTTGAGGGGAGCCCCAGGCTTTCCCCTTGACGGGTGGCTATGGATTGGCCATGCTCTTGGGCAGCCCTCTTCAAATAGCTGCTTTCTCTGGATTCTGGCAATCAGGTGCTTCATACCTAGAGGTGGGAAATGGCTTCCTGACCTATACTTTTGTAAATAGACAAGGGACTCAACTAAGGACTTGGCCTGAGAACTCTTTTCTTCCTTATCAATTCATTAATGCTTTTAAGAAGATGATGTTTTATCTTTTATCCAGGACTTTCTATTGTTTTCAGCATGCAACCACCATGTTATCAGAAACGGAAGTTTTGTTATTTTCTTTTATGACAGGTGAGGATTTTTTATCTCTCTTATACCCATTTCCTCTCCTCCCTCCATCCTCTTAATGTTGTATAACGTTTCTTTTGCCTATTCTATCTTCAATGTTTCTTGTTTTGACTATGAAAATATTATTCAATGTTGAACCAAAAAATGTACTGTTATTCTCTTTCCTTTCCTATTTTTCCTGTAGTTGATAGAACTTTTCTTAATTTTCTTAGTATCTATGGTGTTAAACTAAGCTAAATTTGGCCTGACAATGCTTCCATATTTGAGTCCTTACATAAGGAACTGCAACCTAACTTTAGTACAGAAACTAACTGAAAACCTAATTTACAAGTATACTCTTTTGTTTATTTATTTTAGAGACAGAGTCTCACTGTGTTGCCTAGACTGTAGTGCAGTGGCGTGTTCATAGCTCCCTGCAACTTTGAACTTCCGGGGTCAAGTGATCCTCCCGCCTCAGCCTATTGAGTAGCTAGGACTACCTGGCTAATTTTTTAGTAGAGATGGCAGGGGGTTTAGGGGTGGGGGGGGTCTCACTATTTTGCCCAGGCTGGTCTCGAACTCCTGGGCTCAAGCAATCCTCCCATCTTAGCCTTCCAAAGCAGTAGGATTACAGGTGTGAGTCACTGCAGCCCAGAGTATGCTCTTGTACAAATAGTTGAGTCTTAGTCAATTCCAACAGCTGAGCTTCAGTCAGTTATAGGAAACTGATTCAAATGAGGCAAAATGCCAAGCTGTAACCAATTAAGCTGTCTCTATACCTCCCTTCTGTTTTCTGTCCATAAATGCTGCCTAACCATTTTGCAGATGAGACTTCTTAGAATCTGTTCTAGTTTTGAGGGCTGCTGGATTCATGAATCATTCTTTGCTCAATTAGATTCTGTTAAATTTAACTTGTCCAAGGCTTTTCCTTTTAACAATGACTAAATGTTACCTACCAATCCATACCTATCCTAAACATCTTGATTGATAACTCAGATATAGAATTTATGGATACAAATTATTTACCTAAAAATTTTTGAATGCATTGATCAATTATCTGCTTGTTTCTAATGTTGCCATGGAAAGGCTTGATGCCATTCTGATTCCCAGTCTTTTGCATACATGTTTTTTTCTCTCTCTGGAAGTGTTTAGGATCTTTTATTCTTCCTACAGTTTAATAAAATGAACTTGATATATGAATCTTTTAAAAATCTATTTTACTAGGCACTCAGTTACTAATATCTGAACTGTTCTGGACAATTTTTTTAAATTATTTGATAACTTTTCCCCTTTAGTTTTTCTCTTTTCCTCCTGGAACACTTATTAGTATGATAGTCATCTAGGATTGGTACTCTAATATTCTTAAGTTTTGTGTTCAATCTTCATCTCGTTTTGCTTTTGGTGAGATTTGTTTTGCTTTTTCTCCTAATCCTTTTACCGAATTTAAAAAATTTTTAATATTTTTATATCCAAGAGTTTTTCCTTGTTCTCTGTTTCTATTGCATAACATACTGTTGTTTCAATATGCAACATCTTCTCTTATCTCCCTGGGAATATTAATTACAGTTTATTTTTGTTTTGGTCTCTGTCTTTTGTGTCAGAGACTACGATCAAAGAGCTGGTGAAAGGCTAGAAAGCTGATTAGAAACTCCATGTGTAGGGAGTGGCATGCCAACGGATGCGCTTCCTCGGATGACGGTTGTTCTCAGCTACAGGTGATTTTTTGCCCTCGTCTCCACTGGAGACATTTGTGATGTTCACACCTGGGCAAAGAATACTACTGGTATCTAATGGGCAGAGGCCAATGATGCTGTTGAACATCCTGCAATGCATACAACAGCCTCCCACAATGAAGAATTATCTGGTTCACAATGTCAGTAGTGCTTGGAATGAGAAACCCTGCTGTGGGGATGGGGTGGCCAGCCTGCTTGGACCTCATATGTCAGTAGGTAAAGGACTTTTATCCGGTGTGTGTGGTCAGTGTCTCCAGGGAAGCATCTTTCAATCCGCTACTAAAAAGTATAAACCTGGTCACTCATATTTTGAGCTGGGCAAAGGAAGGAGGCTGACAGGGCTCTTGAGTTTAAAATTGTATTTCATTCTAGCACTTCACACCACCATTCTCTTTGTTAATATCCTCTTTAGTTCAAATTTTTTCCAGAGGGGTGGTTGCCAGGCCAAGAGCAGTGGGAATGAGAGCATGAGGACTCAATTTTTTCTTTTACAGATTTTCAAGCAATCTCCTGGTTAAAACATCTACTCATTCTTAATCTTTTAGGGTGCCAGTGTCTCCACTTTTTGAGCCATTCTGGGGTCCTGCGGGTCAAATCAGCTTGCTTCTGGCCAGTATCACCTCTGCAGGCACTTAGATTTACCCTTCCTCTGTTTTGCTAAGTCATTTACCATTCCTCCATCTGATTTCTCCCCTAAATACAGTGTGGTCTGGGGTTACAGATGTTTCCTAGATTCAACAAAGATGGAATTTAGGTTTCTGTTTCTTGTTCTTCTTGTGGGAAGATGGCATTGGGAATGTCTTTTAAAAGGAAGTGACAGTGACTTTTATGCCAAATTGCCAAAAACTCGTATTCTGTCCATCTTTAGTTGCTAGTTGGTACCCCTGTGCAGTGTGCTGAGAGCAGCTGTGACCCGCTCTGTGCTAGCCCTGGGCCTCCATCACAGCTGTGCCATAGCAAGTCTTTTTTACGCAAAGAGGACAAATGGAATAAATAAATACTTTGGAGATCCCGAGGAGAAATGAATAATTTTGGGAGACTTGAGGAGGAGGGTTTGAGAGAAGTGAGTCTTCAGTGGAAATGTACAGGTTAAGCAGGCATTTGGCTGTTAAAGTATAGGAGAGGGAGAAGAGCTAGGAGGAGAGAGAGTTTGAGACAGAGGCTACTACAGGCCAAGCAGCTGTGGACATGTGAAAGGACCATTAGGGAGAATTAAGATGGGCTGTTATTGGTGTTTCACAGATAAACTCATCTAATCCTCGCATTAACTGCGAGGAAGATAATTATCATATTCCTCATGAGGCATATGAGGAAATTGAGGCATAGAAAGGATTAGCAACTTGCCCAGGGTCCCTCATCTGGAAGGTGACCACTCAGGGATGAACACGTCGGTAGTGTGGCCCCACGCCAGCTGGCACCACTGGGAGAAATGTCACCACCACGGCTCACCAGTGAGGACGTTTGGAGCCAGCGTGTGAAGAGGTCTTGGATGACAGACCAAGGGGTTTGGATTTTATCAAATTTATCATGTTTCTAGAACTCACCAGCCAATGGATTCTAAGCATGGTCAAATAATAGTTTAATTCCTCTTGATCAATAGCTCCCCTCCACCAAATGAAAAGACCTCCACACATCTCCTTTCTGGGTGTCTCTTAAGTCCTAGGGCTGAGAGCTGCCTCCAGAGCAGCTCGGTTGGCCTACATCATTCCTCTGATCTTCCCGCTGCTACAGGTATCTCTGCACCCAGCAGTGTGGCCGTTACCTTTCCCCTGTGCGACTGATACTGTCTGGGTGATTGGTCTTTCTGCAAACTGACCGTTCCTCTGCTGATTGCCTCCGGAAGGATGAGAAGCCCAAGCAAAAATCTAGAGGAACATTTTACAGAAGGAGTGTTCATGTGCTGATAAAAGTATTGCTCAGTTTCTCATTTTGTTATCAGGGACTAACATGTGATAAGATTATTAAATAACGGATGTGTATATCTTTATATAAGTATGTTATAGCTATAGTAAATTTTGATATTAAAGTCTTTTCACAAAAGTGAAAATAGTCTTACACTGTTAGAAGACTTTGAGTCCACATGCTATTAAGCACTTGAAAAAAATTAACCAATATTACTGAGCACCTCCTAAGTACCATGGGAGATACAAAAAATAACACATATGGTCCAAGACTCCAGGCTATATATAATATTACAATGTAATTGTGTGTCATTTGATATAGTTTTATATACATCTTTGTTTCCTATTCTTCTTTCCTCATCTCAATTATAAATTACTGAAGTAAAAAAGAGTGCTGCTATATCTGGGCCCTTCCATCAGGCGTTCACAAGCCTTACAAATCTTACCACAGTGCTAAAAACTCAGTTGTCATTGATTCCTTTTTTATTCGTAGTTTATATGGTATCTTTCCTTTAATGATCTCTTGAGTAAGGCAGATTCTCTTTTTCTAGATTCTATTTTTTATTTCACAAATAATTATACATATTCATGGGGTACATAGTGATATCTTAATATATATAAAAGAGTATTTGTAACATTAATGGAAAACAGTAGAATAACTTATTTCATTATTTCTGGACATATCTTATTTTCAACCAGTTAATTCTTTCCCTGTTTATGTAAATGTAAATAATATAAAGGCTGTCATTTTTAATTTTGTTCTGATTGTAAAAATAATATGGTATAGAAAAAGAGAAAAAAATCCCCCACAATTCCACCACTCAGAGATGAGAATTGTTGATACTTTGAAATATTTCCTGTTCAGGTTTTTGTCTATGGAAATACTTATCCTGAGGAAATCACCAGAGATGATGTGATTTATGTACAAGGATGCTTATTATAACAGTTATATTTAAAAATTAAATACAACATAATTGTCTACAAGAGAGTAATGATTAAATTTATTACAGATTTTTATATTTCTATGTTATAGAAATTTATATATATATTTATATATTTCTAGGTTATTTTGTAGTCATCGTAAGTCATTGCAGTCGTTACATTTTTATAACAACTTTATTGAGATATATTTCACATACCATAAAATTCACCCATTTTAAGTATACAAATTCTATGGTTTTTAGTATATTCACAGAACGGTACAACCATCATTACAATCATTTTAGAACATTTTCATCACCCCATAAAGAAACCCTGTACCTGTAGCGGTCACACCCTGATGGTCCTGTCTCCCCCATCACCCTAGACCTAGACAACTACTAGTCTGTTCTATGGATTTATCTCAATTTCTGTCTCTATGGATTTGCCTATTCTGGACAGTCCATATAAATGGAATTATACAGTAAGTGGGCTTTTGTGACTGGCTTCTCTCACTGATCTTATTGTTTCCAAGGTTCATCTATGTGGTAGCCCCTATCTGTACTTTATTCCTTTCTGACTGAATGATATTCCATTGTCTGAATATGCCACTTTTTGTTCATCCATTCATCAGCTGATGGACATTTGGATTGTTTCCACTTTTGGCCATAACGAATAATGCTTCTATGAACATTCATAGCAGAGGTTTTTTGGTAGACATATGTTTTCAATTCTCTTGAGTGTATACGTAGAAGCAGAATACTTGGGCCATATGGTAGTCCTATGTTTAAACATTTGAGGAATTGCCAGACTGTTCTTCAAAGTGGTTGCACATCTTACATTCCCACTAGCAGTGTATGGGGGTTTCAGTTTTTCCAGATCCTTGCCAACATTTGTTACCTGTATTTTTTTTATTAAAGCCATTCTAGTGAGTATGAAATGGTATGTTAATGTCACTTTGATTTGCATTTCCCTGACGGCTAACGATGTAGAGCATTTTTTCTTGTGCTTATTGACTGTTTGTTTATCTTCTTTGAAGATATATCTATGCAAATCCTTCACCCATTTTTAAATTGAGTTGTCTTTTTATTATTGAGTTTTAAATGTTCTTTATAGATTCTAGATTCATGTACATTATCAAATATATGACCTACAAATATTTTCTTACATGCTGTGGATTGTCTTTTCATTTTCTTGGCAGTTTTTTAAGCACAAAAGGTTTTAATTTTAATGAAGTGCATCTTATCTATTTTTTCTTTTGTTGCTCATGCATTTGGTGTCATACCTAAGAATGCTTTGCCAAATCCTACATCATAAAAATTTACCTTTTTCTTCTAAGAGTTTTATACTTTTAGCTCTTACATTTAAGTCTTTCATACATTTTGAGTTAATTTTTATATATGTTGTGATGTAAGGGTCCAACTTCATTCTTTTGCATGTGGCTATCCAGTTGTCCTGGCACTATGTATTGAGAAGACTATTCTTTCTTGTTGGATGGTCTTGGCATCCTTGCTTAAAATCAGTTAATCATAGATGGATGGATTTATTTCTGGAGTCAGTTCTGTTTCATTGATTTATATATTGATCTTTGTGTCAGTACCACACTGTTTTGATTATTGTTGCTTTGTAGTAAGTTTTGGAATCAGGAAGCATAAATCCTCCTACTTTGTGTATCTTTCAATATAAGTTTCAAGAGTATAAGTTTCATACTTCTTTTGCTACGTTTATTCCTAAGTATGTTATTCTTTTTGATACTATTATAAATGAAACTGTTTTCTTAATTTTATTTTTGAATTGTTCGTTGCAAGTGTATAGGAACAAAATTGATTTTTGTATATTGATCTTGTATCCTGCAACTTTGCTGAATTCATTTATTAGTTCTAACAGGTTTTCTTGTGGATTCCTTAGAATTTTCTGTATACAATATTTTGTCATCTGTGAATATAGTTTTACTTCTTCCATTTCCATCTGGATGCCTTTTCTTTCTTTTTCTTGCCTAATTGTTCTGGCTATTATCTCCAGTATAATGTAGAATAGAAGTGGCAAGAGCTGCCATCCTTGTCTTGTTCCTGATCTTGGGAGGAAAGAATTCAGTCTTTCACCATGAAGTGTGATGTTAGCTGTGGATTTTTCATAGCCGCCGTTTTATCAGGTTTAGAAAGTTCCCTTTTATTTGTAATTTACTGAGTGTATTTCTTTTATTATGAAAGGTGTTGTATTCTGCCAAATGTTTTTTCTGCACATATTGATACGATCATGTGATTTTTGTTTTTATTCTATTGATATAATGTATTACATTGTTTATTTTTTAGATGTTGAACCAATTTTGCATTTCTGGATAAATCCCATTTGGTCATGGTGTATATTTCTTTTTATATATTGCTGGATTCTGTTTACTAGTATTTTGTTGAGTATTCTTGCATTCAAATTCATATGAGATATATGACTGTAAATTTTTTTCTTGTGATGTCTTTGTCTGGTTTTAGTATCATGTTAAGACTGGTCTCATGAACAGGGATGGGAAGAGTTTGTGAAGAATTGGTATTAATTTTTCTTTGAATGTTTGGTAAAATTCAGCAGAGAAGTGGGACCAGGGCTCTTCTTTCTGGGTAGTTTTTGACCACTAATTCAATCTCTTCACTGGTTATAGGCCTATTCAAACTTTTTATTGCTTTTGAGTCACTTTTGTTAGTTTGTGTTTTTCTAGGAATTTACCCATTCCATCTAAGTAATCTAAATTGCCAGTGTACAATTGTCCATAGTATTTTTGTATAATCCCTTTTATTTCTGTAAGGTAAGTAGTAATGTTCCCTCTTTCATTTCTGATTCTAGTAATTTGAGTCTTGTCGCTTTTTTTGGTCAATCTTGCTGAAGATTTGGCAATTTTATAGATCTTTTCAAAGAACCAGGTTTTCATTTTATTAGTTTCTCTATCATTTTTCTATTCTCTATTTTGTTAATTTTTGTTTTATTATTTCATTCCATCTTTTGCTTTGAGTGTAGTCTCTTACAGAGAGCAAAAAATTGGATCTTTTTTAAATAAATCCAGTATCGCAATATCTGCCTTTGATTGATGGTTTAATTCAGTCACATTTAATGTTATTTGTATATATAGTCTTTTGATTTATGTCTGTCATCTTACTTTTTGTTCTCTATGAGTCTCATGTCTTTTTTGTTCCTCTATTTCTCCTTTATTGCTTTCTTTTATATTAAGTTAATATTTTTTAGTATAATGTTTACATTCCTTTAATTTTTTTCACTATTTTTGAGTTATTTTCTTAGTGGCTGCTCTAGGGCTTCTATATGCATCTTAACTTATCAGAATTGATTTCAGATTTACACTAACTTAATTTTAGTGAGATACAGAAATATTCCTCCTATTTAGCTGTAGTCCTTCTTCCCCCTTTTGTGCTATGATTATTATTATTACATATATCACATCTATTTATGTTACAAACTCAACAATACACTGTTATAATTATTATTTTCTATAATTTTATGTATTTTAAAGAAGGTGGAAGGAGAAAGGAGAACAAATATGTATAAATAGAGTTTGTTTTGTTACCCTTATTTCTCATCTTTTATTCTCTTCATTTTTTCTGTGGATTCAAATTACCATGTGATACCATTTCTTTACTTCAATACAGCTTTGCAACTGCCCATTTTTTGTTCTGTTATTGTCAAATATATTACATTTCTAAAGACATGAGTCCAGCAATATAGTTATATACATATTGTTTATATAACTACTTTTTTAATCAGTCAAGAGAAGCAAGGTGAATATGCATTTATAGTGTAGTTTATAATCACATAATTACCTTTACGACTACTCTTTGTTTTTTTGTGTGGATTTGAATTACTCTCAGGGGTCACTTGATTTCATCCTAAAGAACTTCCTTAATATTTCTTGTTAGGTGAGTCTGCTAACAACAAATTCTCTCAGTTTTTGCTTATGTGAGAATATTTTTATTTTGTCTTCCATTTGGAAAAATAGTTTTTGCTGGATATAACATTCTTGGTTAAGTATTTTCTTACAGCACTTTGAATATGTCATCCCACTGCCACCTGGCCTCTATTGTTTCTGCTGAGAAGTCAGCTTTTAATCTTATTGGGGTTCCCTTTTACCTGGTATCTTTTTTTTTTAACTTGTTGCTTTCAAAATTTTCTTTTTCTCTTTGTCTTTTAGTATTTTTTACTATGATATTTCTATAAGTGGATCTCTTTGCATTTATCATATTGGAGTTCATTGAGCTTCTTGGATATGTAGGTTAATGTGTTCATCAAGTTTGGGAAGTTTTCAGTCATTATTTCTTTGAGTTGTTTTTTTGTTTGTTTGTTTTTTGTTTGTTTAGATTTTTGCTCTCTCTCACTCCTTTCTTTCTGTTATTCCCAATACACATATGTTGATGTGCTTAATTATGTCCCACATTTCTCTGAGGCTCTGTTCATTTTCCCTCATTTTCTTTTTTTATTTGTTATTTGGACTGCATGATTTCTATTGCTTTATCTTCAAATTTGCTGATTCTATCTTCTGCTAGTTCAACTATACTAGTGAACCCCTCTAATGAATTTTTAATTATTGTTTTTTTTCAATTCCAGAATTTTCATTTGGTTCTTTTTTTATAATTTCTTTTTTATATTCTTCAGATGAGGAGACATTGTCATTATCATCCTATTTCCCTTTACAACTACTACTATTGCTTCTTCTTCTTTTTATTCTTCTCCCCCTCCTGCCCTTCCTCCTCCTCCTTCTTCTTTTTTTTTTTTTTATTTTATTTTATTTTTATTTTTTGTTTGTTTTTCAGCTCATCAAGGGGGTACAAAAGATCAGGCTGTATACATTGCTCCTTCTTCTTCTTCCTGTTCCTCTTCCTCTCCTTCTCCCTCTCCCACTCCCTCTCTTTCTCCTTCTCCTCCTCCTCCTCCTCCTTCTTCCTCTTCTTATTGTTTCTTCTTTCTTCTTCTTCTTCGACAGAGTCTTGCTCTATCACCCAGTCTGGAGTGCAGCTCATTGCAGCCTTGAACTCCTATATTCAAGCAATCTTTCTTCCTTTGCCTCTCAAGTCTCTGGCATTACAGGTGTGAACCACACCCCTTTACTTCTTTAAGCAAGTTTTCCTTTAGTTCTTTGAGTATATTTATAATGAATTCTTTGAAGTTTTTATCTATTAAATTCAACATCTGGGTATTCTCATAGGCAGTTTCTGTGTCTGTATTTTTGTTTGTTTGTTTGTTTGTTTGTTTTTCCTGTATGTGGGTCATACTTTCTTGGGTTTTTGGTTTGTTTGTTTGTTTGTTTGTTTTGTTTTTGCATGTCTCATAGTTTTTTGTTGAAAACTGGACACTTTAGGTAATATATTGTAGCAACTCTGGATACTGTTGGCTTGTTTTTATTGTTGTTTGCTTATTTGTCAGTGACTTAGCTGGACTGTATTAATCAAGTCTATTTTTCCACAGTGTGAAGCCTGTGATGTTGCTCCTCAGAGAGCACATCCTTGGGCATGTGCATATAGTCACCCTGGAATGAAAGTGTGTTTAACAGGGCTCTTTTTGTCTATCTCTTTTCTTGATCTTGGTGTTATATCATCTGCCTCTTTTGGTATCACATCCAGCTCCATTAATTGCTGGCTACTGTTTTATTGTTTTCATCAATGTCCTAGGGCATAAATTGCTCCATAGTCTGACCCAATTAAATTCAGTGCCCTTTGCAGGGGTAGATTTTGAGACTGGTCTTTGAGGTTTGTTCTGAATCATAGGAGTGGATAGCTGTTTTTTTTCTCAGGTTTTCTCTGGTAAACTAGCTGGCCAAGTTTTAGCTTCTTGCTCTCATGGAGCTACCAGCCTTGTCTTAGTTGCTTACCATCATAGTATCCACTGCTTTCAAGAGCATTTTTAGGTTTGAACTTCCCCACTCTCTGTTTCAAACAAAGTCAGTTCCTTTGGGGGAAAACTTCGGAGCTCTCTTTTCTTATAAACTGCCTGCCCCTGGGCAAAATCTCTGAGCTGTTCCAGAACTGGGGACAGTAACAGGGGTCCACTTCTCTCCAAATGATATCCTTGATTTATGAATAGTGTGTTGTGGGGTGGGGAGGTGATATCCTCTGCTGAGGGCAATTGGGGTTCCAATTTTCTCAGCCTGCCATGCCTGGGGTAGAGTTTCCACCATATGAATGGAAGCTGAAGGAATGAAGCCCTCATTCTCGCCAGGGACTTAGCCTCTGCAACCAGGGGTAGTTATAAGAAATACCGGTGGAACTGCCTCTTCTTGGGAGACACTATACCTCTTCTGGGGAGAATAGAAACCGAGGATAGTGGGAGTCCCATCTCCTTGGTCACACTCACCTGGATTGGAACTTCCACTATGCTGCTGCTGGACTGGGATTGGAGAGGGAAGAAATGGATCATGGCTCAAATGAATTCTTGCTCTCAAGAACAGAACTCTTGTTGTTCTGATAGAGATTAAGTAAATTTTCTTAAATAAGTGTTTCTTCATTTGCTACAAGCACACATAGGACAATCTCCAAAGACTTTAAGTGGCTATTTGTTTATTTGCTTGTTTTATTATTTTCACAAGATATGATTGTTTTGCTGGTGAGTGGTTCCATGGAGCAATTCCTCTGTCCATTCTAGAAGTGGAACTCCCAACAGTCATCACATTTTTGAATAATATTTAATGACATGCAGAATGGTCATAACTGACAAAGGTACAGTTTTAAAATATTTTCATTTTGTCCCAATTTTGTATATCACATATATGTATAAGAGTTTTTGAATGTATTATTTTATACATTAAAAGACAAAAGACAGAAAATAAGCAAAGTCTTAACAATTGGTATTTTATTTATTTTCAAAATTTTCTTTAGTATGTATTATTAATAAAATCAAAAATAACATAAGAATAAAATACATGCTCTTAGTAGTTTTAGCACCAATATGTGTTTACTGATCATTCTCCTGGAAAACTACAGCACTATTGGGAGAATAACAATGGTTTAGAAATGTTTACACATTTACTTATGTCCTGGTAGAAGTACCAATACATCATAATTACACTAGTTACAATAACTGGTATATTTGTGTGAATCAAATACCCAAGACACATATGTGGTCTACTTTGGGCACCAGGGAAGTGTAATTATATTTCACACCCTTTCCACATTTGTCTTTCTCAGTCTCTTGCCTGTGATGATGATGAGGAGGAGGATGACAATGACAATGGGCAACTCTGAGCATTTACAATGTCCCAGACCCTTTCCTTCATTATTTGATATAAATCTTCACAATCTAATGAGGTAGATACAGGCATTATCTTTATTTCATATATGAAATAACTGAGATATAGAAATGTGTTTAGAGACCTGTAATAGAAAACTTGATTAACATTGGCTTAAACATTTAGGGCTTTTTTTTTTTTTTGTATGTCACCAGATATCAGGAGGGTTAGTGCTACTGGTGCCACATAGCCCAAGATCATATAGCTAGTAAGTGGTGCAAGTCTATGTTCTTAACCTCTCTAGTAATCTGCCTGCAGGTAAGGTAGTCAGAGGTTCTATTTAGAGTGTACTAATGACTTAGTGTAACATTTTGTCATTAGTATGACTTCTAGATTTGGGGTCAGAGAGCCCCATGGAGGATTGAGAGGAATTCATGATCTAAGGGATGACATTAAGAGGGCTTGAGAGCTGCAGTCTGAGAAAGATCTAAAAAGAATGCAGACTAATCATTCAATAAAAACAGGTTAGTAAAATTCTCCAGGGTTAAGAAGGGGGTGGGAGGAGAAGGTGGTTTGTGGAATTCCATCTACCAAAATCAAGCTACAACTGTGAAAAAATAAGGTGAAGATGAAACAAACCCAAAAAACAGATATTACAAAACTGAACCCATCTGAAGAATGAAGATTCAGAATTCTCTCTTGTCAAGGCTATTCCTTTGTAAGCCTACATCCTGCCTTGAATATCGACTGATAAACAACTGTCTCGTGGTCATGAATCATGGTCAGCACAGTCACCTCAATTGCCTGGGATGTTACAACTCCACTGCTGTCCAGGAAGTTGTTTTCCCAACCATATCCAGTTTTAGAATTAAATTTAGGTATAATAAAATTAACCAACCCACAAATAATACTTTTGTGGAAAGTACAAGATTAAATAATCATTGGGGTAATCTGTTATATTACCTGTTATATATATATTATATATATCTGCTATATTAACTTTAACATTTGTTATTTAAAGTGTAATGCTTAAGAGAATCTGACAGATTACCCTTGTGATTTTGGTTTTACCTACATGATTGATTTCAGACTTATAATTTTAAGTTGATAGGCATAAGAACTTGGGTAATATTATGAATAGTTCTTAAGTTTTGGGGATAGCTTAAGATTTACTATATAAATAATTTATATAGTCATGTGTTGATGATGGGGATACATTCTGAGAAATGTTTTGTGAGTTGACTTCATCATTGTGTGTTTATCACGGAGCATATGTAAACAAACCTAGATGGTCTAGCCTACCACACACTTAGGCTATATGGTATAGCCTATTGCTCCTAAGCTACAAACTTGTACAGCATGTTACTGTAGTGAATACTGTAGGCAATTACAACATAATGGTAAGTATTTGTGTATCTAAACTATCTAGGCTAGAAAAGATACAGTAAAAGTAAGGTATAAAAGATAAAAAAAATGATACACCTGCGTAGGGCACTTATCATGGTCGCAGGACTAGATTGTTCTGGGTGAGTTAGTGACTGGTGAGTGAATGGCCTAGGACGTTACCATACATTACTGTAGACTTTATAAACACTGCACTCTTAGGCTATGAATATATTAAAAACATTTTCCTTTCTTCAATAATAAATTAACCTTAGCTTACTATAACATTTGTCTTTATAAACTTTTAAATTTTTTTTAACTTTTTACTCTTGTAATAACACTTAGCTTAAAACACAAACACATTGTACAGCTGTACAAAAATATTTTCTTTATTAGCATCTTTATTCCATAAGATTTTTTATATTAAATATGTTTTATTTTACTTGTTAAACTTTTTTTGCTAAAAACTAAGACACAAACACACACATGAGCCTAGGTCTACACAGGGTCAGGATCATCAACATCACTGTCTTCCACCTCCACGTCTTATCTCACTGGAAAGTCCTCAAGGGCAGTAACAGGTGTGGAGCTGTCGACCATCTGTGATAACAATGCCTTCTTCTGGAACACCTCCTGAAGGACCTGCCTGTTTTCTAGTTAACTTTTTCTTTGTAAGTAGAAGGAGTACACTCAAAAATAGTGATAAAAAATATAGTAAGTGCATAAATCAGGAATGTAGTTATTTATTATCATCAAGTCTTACATACGTACATAATTGTGTGTGCTACACTTTTATAGGACTGGCAGTGCGGTAGGTTTGTTTACACCAGCATCACCACAACATGTGAGTAATGCCTTGTTTTACAACATTACACCAGCTACTACATCACTAGGCGATACGAGTTTTTCAGCTCCATTATAATCTTATAGGGACCGCCACTGTGGCATATGGGGTCCATCTTGACCGACCGTCTGTATCTATATCGATGTCTACCTATCTGTCTATAATCTAATTTATTAGATTCTAAAATTGTTTTGCTTGTTTAATTTACCCTTCGAGCATTTTAAATACTAAAGTAGAACCTTAAATATGTGAAATTTGAAAATGTAGTTCAAATACGCAAGGAAGCAACTAAAAAACTTGAAGAATTAACTAATTTTGTAAATAGGAATGATTAGTAAAAGGAATTTAGCCTGTTGAGCTTGCATTAATCAAATGTTAATAAAAGAATAGGTAAAGGTAAGTCATATTTTATTAGAATTTTAAGTAGAATAAGATGGTTTGTAAATTGCACTTAAAATGTAAGGCAGACAGATTTTACAGTTTGTGACATTAATAAGTAAATATGAATTGAAAACCCAAGTAACTGTAAATAGTTCTTTCTCTGCACAAAGGCCCCTTGGACTCCAAAAGGCTGCACCCGACACATTTTCATTCCGCATGAATAGAGGCTTTATGCAGCAATTCAGTGTTTACTCAGCCCACAGCACTTGTCTAGACAGGACAATAGACTGGCTAATGCCAAATATGAGGGCCGCAGCAAGTTCCAAGAACTTGTGGTGCACTGTGGTTATTGGAAGCTGTCTTTCTCTATGGTTCCTGCCATTCTATCCCTTGCATAACATTCATACTTAAAATCATGGGTTTTTATAACTAAAAAGAGAAATCTGGCCTTAGATGAGGACAAACACAAGATGGCCCATCCCGCAGGTTTGGTTACTCTGACAATGGAGCCGGACTTGCACAACTCCGAGGGCTGCTGACCTCCAGGTGCAGGGCCTGGGTTTCCCTGGTAACAGTCTTCAAGACCACCCTCCAGAGAAGGGAGGATTTTATATATTCTATAGGACAAATGGTTTTAGGTTATATTGACATCTTTTCTTGCCCGGCAGAACTTCAGTTTATTTATCTCGGGGACGGCAAAATGGCTGGATAGTGAATGCACCTGCTGGAGCATCATTCTATTCCCTGTCTGCTGTATTTTCTGTTTTAAGTGTAGAAATGGACGACCAGGGGAATCCTGTGCTATTTTTGTCAGGGGTGGGGAAGGCTTATTTAGTCGTACTGGCGTCTCCCTGCGTGAGGAGCTCAGCGTTCATAGCAGGTTTTGTGAGATTTGATGGCAGCAGGCTAAGTCTCTCCGGGAAGCGGCAGTGGCTCCCCCTTTGACAATGCCTCACCTGCTCCTCGGGGACAGTCTGCTTCCCAAGTAGCCGCATGCTCCTTCCTAAAACCTCTATTACTTCAGCGCAGCTTTCTTTGTCAACTGGTTTTATTTTAATTCAGAAATTTTACCTGGTGCTTTTAAGAGTAACCTCAGTTCCAAAAGCCCTGTTGTGACAGGAAGTGACAGAATTCCCAATGAAACGGCTTCCCTGATAGCCAGGCAGACACACAGGGAATGTGTCACTCAGCCCTTTGGCTCCCAGAGATGACTTCTGACCACACGGAGTCCTCGGAGCCGCAGAGGTTGGGGATTCTTTCCAGCCACACCCCTGGGCGCAGGCCTGGGACCCGTGGGCTGCGCCTCCTGGTGTGGCTTCCAACACGCCTCACCCCGGCCCCCTCCCTGCGCCCTCTCTGGGTTCTGTTAACCTCCCGGTGTGCAGCAGAGTGTGGCTGAGGCTCTGTCTTGGCCCAGCTCTGGAAAACAGTGCTGCTGGCATTTCAAATCACTTGGGCATCTTATGAAAAATACAAGCGCTAACTCTATAGGTCTGGGGTTGAGGGGGAGGGTTTGCAGTTCTGTCAAGCTCCCAGTGTTGCTATGACGCAGTTCTTGCACCAACATTTGAATAGCAAGGATTAAAAAAAATATTTTAGGTTCTCTCTCTCTCTCTCTCCTCACCCCTTTCTTCCTTCTGTCTTTCCTTTTTTCCTTCTCTTCCCTCTCGTTGTTAAGACTCCTGTACCTAATTAAGGTCATGTGATTTCTGTCTCTTCTCCAAACTTGAGTTATTCTTCAAAAACTCCCCCTCTATGCATACACCAGAATTTAGGAAAAAAGATGTGTGTTTGTGGTGGCGCTGGTGGTGGTGGACTGAAAAACCCACATTGTCATTCAAATGGCAGCCTTCTAAGATGAACTTCAAAACTTCTGCTTAGACTCACTGTGGACAATTTGTTTATAGTGTGTCAAGTAAGACTCTAATAGTTCTCTTTCTGTCACTTATCTTTACTGTCTTTTGAATAATTGGGCTCAATATTTTTTATTTACTCTTTAGAAAACAAATTATTTTCCTTTTAAATTCTGGTGACAATACTGCTATCGGATCCCCATCAGTAGTTGTCATTTGTGCTAGAACCTGTGTTCTGAACAGCCTGCTATGCTGGGATGGGAAAAGTTGTTTTCTACGACTAATGAAGATAACAAAATCAAAGGGATATTAAGCTTCTAGTCTTTACTTTTGGACCTGAAAACACTGCAGTAATGATTTTTTATGTTATGTGCTCTTTACGTTTATACTGGCTTTACTATTCACTCTTGCTTTTTTTTTTTTTTTTTTTTTTTTTTTTAGCTTTTGTAGCTGCAGCCGGTCTGGTACACCCACCAAACATGCTCGGTTTCCTCCCTGTGTTGTGCCAGATGTGGTCAGTGATATCCTGTATCTGCAGGAACAAGTGCAACTTCCTCAGAGCTGCAGAAGCAGAAACTGGCTCCGAGAGTTAATAGAGCCCATTCAGAAAACTATGCTAAAAATTAGCATGATAACAACTTCACGGGAGAGGAAGCCCTAATAACAATTAAACGCTGTTGAAGTCACTCCACTCTAACTTCCAACCTTCCAACCTTTGCTGAGAGATCAGAAGCTGATCAAGAAGATGCTGATGGTGTTGCTGGGTCTGTTGGTCAGTGTACCCCGGGTGCTTAGGCCCTCAGGTGCTGTTTAGCCACAGGGAGCACGTTAACATGATGGGCTGCCTCCTACTGATTTCAGGGATGGGCAGGATGCTTGCTTGGAGCTGGGTGATTAGTAGAACCGTTGGGATGGACCTACGCCCTCATGAAATTGATACTCACCAAAGTGAATTAGTACGTCAAAATAGCACCCTGCCCTTTCTTATATATTGTCAGAATTCTCTCCTAAAAATGATCCATTTCTCACAATGCCAGCTTATAGTGCAACTAATATTTTTAAAAATCACTTCCTTGGCTTAATTGATGTCAGGGCACCTAAAAATAATTTAAATATGAATACAAAAACAAAAGCACTGCTAAGAATTCACTGTATGCCAAGGGCAGTCATTTAATTATTTCACTAATTCCTTGAAGAGATTATTATCTCCACTTTCTAAGTAAGAAAACCAAGTCTCTAAGAAGTTAAATAATTTGCCCAAAGTCCAGGAGGACACCAAGGGGTGGATATGGATATGGTTGGCTCTGAGTTCAGGCAATAAGGAGGTACATTGTCTGTAGAGAATTTAAAAGTAATAATAAAACTGATTAAGAGTCAGACTACCTTTTCTTAGCATTAAAATTTTTTTTTGGTAAAATATACATAACATAAAATTTGCCATCTTAACCTTTTGTAAGTGTAAGTGCGTTCACATCATTGTGCTAACGTTACTACCATCCATCCACAGAACTCTTTTTATTGCTCCAAACTAAATCTCTGTACCCTCTGCACAATAACTCCCTATTCCACCTCTCCTCAGCCCCTGAAAACCACCACAGATATCTAAGTGGAATCATGTAATATTTGTCCTTTCGTGTCTGGCTTATTTCACTTAGCATAATGTCCCCAAAGCTCATCCCTGTTGTAGCATGTGCCAGAATTTCCCCTTTTAAAGGCTGAATAATATTTCATTGTATGTATATACTACATTGTATTTACCCATTCATCCATTGATGGACACATGGGTTGCTTCCACCTTTTGGCTATTGTGAACAATGCTGCTATGAACGTGTGTGTTTGTGTGTGTGTGTGTGTGTGTGTGTGTGTGTTTAAATCTTGACATACTACCAATTCTAAATGATGGCAATGACAAAATACTCCTCCTCCAAAATCTTTTTTTTTGGCTTAAGTTGCTAATTTTTAAACAATTGTGGGTACCACTTGATTTTAATAATGTAGTGTATGCCTCAAAGCTAGCACATTTTAAGAATTACTTTTCCTTCAATAAATATTGGATTCTACATGGAAGTTAATTCCAAGAACTCCCAGTCATAGAATCAGCTCTATTCATTTAGAGAGTAAGTTTGTGATGCTTTGAAAGTGAGCTGACTTTGGGTGCAATTCATATCTTGAACCCAGTGGTGCTACATCTTCCTGTGTTTAAACATTAGATTCAAAATAAACAATGATAGCATATGATTGTAAAGACAAAGAACAAAGCTTGAGTCACTCTGACTTTATCATTCTATGTGAACAGTTTGGAACTTTTATTCTTCTTTAAAATTTAAAGCAGTAAAACAATTGTCAACCATGAAGTGTAATCTTTTTGTTTAGTAAGTACAAATTTTAGTTCATTTATGAAACATTTGACTGAATTTGAATATATTTAGAGTTTAACTTTTTAAAATAATTGTGTTAAAACTAAAAAAAAATTAATCAAAAAAATAATGATCATTTTCTGATTATTATCTGAGTGTACAGAAAATAATTTTGTTGTATAGAAGAGAGGATGTTTAAAAAATGATCCACTCTGGTTGTCAAATATTCTAGGTATATCAAAGTCACAGGCTTATAAGTAGCGGGATATGTGTTTGAATCCAGATCTTTCTAATTCTATGCTTTTTACCCCTACTCTATGCTATTAATTATTTGCAAGTTCATTCATTTTTCTAAAGCTAATTTGCGATCTACCAGTACAGAGTGATGGTTAAGACTCTATAGCCAGTATAAGGTCATGATCGACATGGCATTCTTCTCTCCTCAAGGAACTTGAACTCTTAATGGGAAAGAAAAACAGTGTAATTGAGCAGTTTTAAAAGATTAACTGGTGTCTGGTTTTGTGTAGTGCTTTTGTTTTGCTGCTTCAATTCACATGGAGGGGTGGGTAGGGGATGGATGGATGCTGGCATGGAGCAATGCGCATCAAGACCTTTTCCATTTCCATATAGATGGAGAGCCCCGTGTGATGGCCAAAAAGCCCCCTTGCCTTATTATACCCAACCTCTCCCCGGTGGTAGGAAACAGGCTTTCTGCTTCCAGTGGGTTGAGGAGGGATATTCTGCTGTGACCCAGGGCATGGGGTAGAGACTTAAGTGGGAAAGACAGGACTGCCTAGCTGTGTGTGTGTATGGGAGAGGGATGAAGTGGAGGTTTCGCTGGACATAAGGAGTGCGAGGGGTTGCAGTATATGTGGAGTGGGGTGTGTAAGGTGGAGTGAATCTCTGCCTTGGTGGAAAGTCAATCCAAATCGGCCAATACATGCTGAGGCTTTGAGTAGCTTCGATGCTCTGTGGTCCTCCTGCAGGTGGTGGGGAGGGCTGCTGGGGTGGGTGGGGTGATCCCTGAGTTCGCCAGAGAACCCGTCCTCGAGAGGTCAGCATGCAACTGCAGCATCACAGTTTTCTGTGGAAAACAGTTTTCTGGTACTGCATGAATTCAGAATTCTTGGGTGATCTCATGAGGGTGTGGGGCAGGGAGGGAGCCCACAGATTAAATTCTTATGAGTCAAAAGGGTGAGAACTAGGAGCACATTTCATTTTAATTTTAGGAATAATGGAATGTGACAGTTTTTGCACCTGAGTAGTGAAGAGTAAAATTCCTGCTTGCTACACAAATAAATCAGCAGTTGCAATACAGAGTGATGAACAATGTTGGATGAAGTATCAAGTTCACAGAGGTCACTTAGGAGGGGCAGGGAAGGCCTCCCGGGAAGAGATGTCTAAGCCAAGAATGAAGAGCATTAGCCAGGAGAAGGGGTGTTGCAATGCACCAGGTAAAGGGCAAGAGAAGAATGCTCCAGACTGGGGGAATAAAGGCACGGAGATCAGATGGGGGAGAACGCAGGCGTACTTGGAATGCGGGATGGCTGGACAAGGTGAGGTGAGCTGGGGACAGACCAGGAACACTCAACATTGGGAAGTTGGCACTTTATCCTGAAGACAATGAGGGAAGCAATTATGTGTTTTACACGGAGGAATGACAGGATGAGATTTAGGTTTTAGAAAGATCATCCTGGCTGCCAAGAGGAGAACAGATCGTAAGGGGCAAGAAGGGAGGTGCTAGCTGAAGACTTACCAGCCAAGAGGAGGCAGAGTTCAAGGTGTCAGCAGGGTCATGCTCTCTTTAGGGCTCTAGGGGAGAATCTGTTCCATGCCTTTCTCTTAGCTTCTGTGTTGCCGGCAAGCCTTGCTGTTCCTTGGTTTGTAAAGGCAGCACTCCAGTCTCTGCCTCTGTCATCACGTGGTGTCCTCGTCGTGTGTCTCTGTGTCTTCACACCGGCTTTCCTCTGTGTGTGCCTGTCTCACTTCTCTTCCTATCTTCCTATGAGGAGGGCAGTTAGATTGGATTTAGGGCCCACCCTATTCCAGTATGATCTCACCCTAACTAATTAAATCTGTAAAGACCATTTTTCCAAATAAGGTCACATTCTGAGGTTCTGGAAAAGGCATGAATTTTTTGAGGGGACACTATTTTAGCCAGGACAGCTTTTGTGTGAGCACATCAAAATAGATTGTCACTGACTGAACTATGATGCACCAGCCTACTGCCTAATCAGTTATTTTCCCTTACAAAGTCAACCCCATGCAAGGATGGACTAATGTATTCTGGAAGTTTGTCCCTTTGGATTGTTTGTGCATAGATTATTATATAGATTCACTAGGCTTTTTCAGATACAGAAAGGCTGTTGTTGAGGTTGCAAGGAGTAGAATAATTACAACAAGCATTTACCTACTTAAGTGCGTGCTATATTCTCCATTGAGACAAGATATTATGTTTTTGACTCAGTATAACCTATAAGTCTCCATGGAAACAGAAGCCAAATATCTTGTTGTTCACTATGCAAACATCCACGTCAATTTTATGAAATGCTAAAGAAAAAGTTAGAATAATCAATTGTTTTGGGGAAGAGGAATACTTTTATTTTAATTTTAATGCCAAAATTTGCTTATAATCTGGAAGCTCATCAAAAAACTCAGAGAAAGCTTATATTTTGTCACCAAAAGTCAGCTTCAGCTATTTACCAAAATGATAAAACTGGGATATCAAGTAACTGAGTTTCATTCTTATTATATCATATACGTTATTTGGTATAACATAGTCACCTGCATGATTTACAGCACTATGTCTCATTTTCTATAGAAGGACCATATCCCTACATATGAAGTTAGATGGGGAGTTTAACATTTTCCTTGATTTTAGTCTGGAGTAGAACGCTTAAGCTTTATTGTTTTCTCTGTAAGTTCATACCATTTAGTGTATAATCACAACTATTTTGAAGATTACACATAGGAAACAAAATTCAAGGGGTCTAGACTCATTTTTCTGGTCTATAGAGAGAGCTCCCTTTGGGTACTGAATCCATCATGAGACAGATGACTTATCTTCTCTAATGAGAAATCCTATTTCGTCAGGCTGTCGTCAGTGCTCTTTTCTAATTTGGTCACGAAATTGTTAAATTGGTGGGCAGAACAGTGGCCCTATCCACTTCCCTCCAGGTTCGCCTCTGCCTTTGGTGAGACCAATCACGTGCAGGTCCACCTAGCTAACCATCACCTGGCCCACGGGTGGCCCACGTGCCTCTGGGCATGGGTAAGAAGTCTTGGTCATGTGCCCTGCTAAACCCACTAACACTTTGTCTACTTACCTCTTTTTATCTGACTTGCTAGTAACTAGGTGTGAAGGTTACCATGCCAAAAAAGAGCTGATTTGTTAACAAACCTATTGTAGCTCCCCGTGGTCACATCTTTTCATTTTACATACCAAGAAAAAACCCCAAAAATATAAAAAACAAAAAAAGAACATTATTTGTCAATCAGATTTATAATTTTACCCAGGATTAATATCACCAATGCATACTTTATAGATATAATAACCCCAATTATTACCATTTTATTGAGTGCTACCTCTGTGCCAGGCATTGTGTTAAGTACTTTACTTACATTATCTCATTTAATTTCTACAAGCCTATGAGGTAGATGTTACTCCCAGATGTAGAATGAGGGCCACAGTAGTTGAATCATTTTTGCAGATCCACATGGCTTGTGAATGGCAGAGCCAGTATCAACCTCTAGTCTGTCTGATGGATTAAGCCCATGCTCATGGCAGCTCTGGTCACCTGATGATGTCCTGTACAAATCTGTGTCATTACACTTTCCTAGGGTTTATTATGTTATCTGCTGGGTGTCTCCCTTCTCTAGGAACCATGTCTAGTTTCTCTTTTTATCCCCAGTGCTTAGCACAGTACTGGTTACTTAGGAAGGGTCTCAATAAATTTTTGTTGAATAAGTGCATTAAAAATATCTTATGATTACCCATGATCTTCTTGCCCACAGCAATTACAGATAGTGGCTCAATTATGTCAGCGTTTCTAGCAGTCAGGAATTCTCATAATATTCGCTCTCATCCAAGGCTTAACGAAAGCCTTTGTTTTATCTTTTGCAATCTGATGATCATCACCTAGGCAGAGAACACAAGGCAAAATGTAAAATGAGTAGCTGTCTTTTCTTTAGTATCCATTAGCTTTTTTATCAATTGCCAGGTATGAACTTATGCCTGTCATATTCTTCATCTCTGAATACAAATTACTACTTGTATTGCCCTTATTCTTTTCCTTTATAAAATGGATCATCATATTTAAATCAACAATATATTGGAGTAACACCTTAGAACTGAGTACTTCTTGGTCTAGAGTCTCATTTGCTTATTCATTAGTCAAGTCAAATTTAAGGTATAATTTTAATAATGCCAGAGTACTGGGAGGAGAATACATTAACAAATTTACCTAATACATAAGGAATTTTGAATTATGTGCATATTCATGGCAACTCAAAACTGGGACAAAAAGAAAAAAGATGAGTATATCCTTTAAAATGGGCAGATATTTTATTTTAGCCTTGACTAAAATGTACTGATTCTACTCCTTGCCTACTCTGCCTTCAACATGGGTACCCTACTAGATACATTCCAAGACAGTATGATAGCTATCTCCTTCCAGTCAAGAATTCTACATTTTGGTCAATAATTTGGAATGGGCTTGACACTTGACTCAATGTGGTCCATAACTAATTAGTCCCCAGGGAGGGAACTGGATGGTGGCGATCAAAATCACCTGCTCCAACACTGTGAATCAAACAGGGGGACTTAGCAATTGCTAAGAACAAGGTTGAGCTCAGAAAGGAGAAGCATTTGCTGAGATTCCCAACTAGAAAGGAATACGGCTATGAGCATCTCCAAGTCATGGAGGAACCAGATCTAAAGCCAGATGTGAACCTTGATTAAAGAGGATACCACACCACACAAGTGGAAAGGAATGTTTCTAGATGGGGTCTGTCCACTGATCTCATCAGGAGATGTCCATGCTATAAATCTCTTAAAGTGATAGTGATTCACTGTCCCCTTTAAATGTTATTTATACAGCTATTTAATTCATTTTATTGATTCTTTCACTAACCACCATTATGAGGACATTGCTAGGTGTTAGGGATGCAACAAATGATTTAAATCCGTATGTTTTGGGGGTAGCAATGAAGCAGTCATGCCAAATAGCACACCTGTTCTCCATCATAAATAAAAAAGAAGCCATTAGAAAGCTCTATCTCTAAATCACCATTACAGGGTGTAGGAAAAGCGATACATTATTACGGTATACATGATTGTCAAAATGCCTCCAAATGTAGCATTAAGTAGTATAAACATATGATGTGTATATCCCAGGCCTTACTAAGATATACTATTTGATACATGTAAATAAAGTCTACTTTCTATACTAAAGGCACACTTTTAATAATAAATTATTATGCACTGAGTTACTCATGAAATTACCATTCTTCAGTGCCACATTCGCCTTTTCTCTCTCTCCCATTTTGCACACACACGTGTGCACATTATTTCTTTGGCTAAACCATTTGAAAATAAGTTGCAGACATCATGACCTTTCACCCCTAAATACCTGACCATACCTCCTAAATTCCTCCAAAGGACAAGAATACTCTCTAACGTAACTGTAATTCAATAATCAAATTCAGGAAATTTAACAGCAATATACATTCCTATCATCTGACATACACCCCCTATTACAATTTCACCAATTATCCCAACAATTAAATGTCCTCGGTGGCATTTACTTTTGGACCCAGGAGCCAGTCCAGGATCACAAGCTTCATTTTGTTGTCATGCCTCTCACACCCTTGACTCTGGAACAATTCCTTAGCCTCCTTGTGCTTTTGATGAAATTTATATTCTTGAGCGGTCCTGGCCAGTTGCGTGTAGAATGTCCCTCCGTCGGGTTTGGCTGGTTATTTCCCCAGGTTTCTTGTTGGAGTTCCCTGGCCCTGCCCAGTGTGTGGTCTGGCGCAGGCGTCTCGGTTCTTGGTCCGGTGCTGTTCCCGCTATCCATGCGGCCGCCGCTGCACTCCTGCGCTGCGGAGGGAGGCCCAGCAGCTTCCTCCGCCGACAGCCACCACCCAGCTCTTCTCAGACCTCAGAGAAAGTGCACTGCGGCCCTGTGGCCATTTGCTCCCAAACCAGCACCTGAGGCCGCGGCTTCCTAATAAAACTTCATTCCATGCTTGAGGATAACACAAATATAACACGCAGAATAATGTCAAACTGCTACTAAATATTGCTACTCTTGGACCCCACAGCTTAAACCTTTATGACCCCAGAGCCTTTAAATCAAGTAGTTTCTGCCTACATGCCGGCCAGCCTCCACGTAGAGGGGTCTGCTCACGCGGCCACCAGTGTCCCATAATGTCTGCGAGAGAGTCCAGATCCAACAGAGTCCCGGGGCGTGGAGAGAGAAAAACCTCATTCTCTACCCCGACCAATGCCCACCTTGTTTCCTGATTTAGAAGGATTATCTTCCCAGGAAGATTAATACCAAAGACACCCATCTGTTTACATGCTAACCCGCCTCTAAGTAATTAGTCAGGCTCCTGTGACTTAGCAAGTTCAGTCCTCCCAGACCACACTTACTAAAGTTAGACTGCCCAGTGTTACGTAACACCGCACGCCGCACAGCACGAATCCAGCCCGGACACCCTACCCCAAACCGAATACAATTCCTTTACAGCCTTTGCTCCCGCCTGTGGTGAGTAGAATGGTCTTTCACAAGAATCCTGCTAGAGCCAGGTTTTCATTCCTGATCTCTTGTAAACAAATGCTTGGACAAGAACCCATAAACACACCTCCCAAGAACAACCAGCAATTTTCAGACATAAATTCTAAATCTAGATGGAGGGAAAAAATTATAACTCTGTAGGAACATAATTGAGCTTAAGATACACCCAATTTACATTACTAAATAGACTGTCCAGATCATTTGCATTTGGGTTACTGCACTGCCTTTGGGCTTCCTTTAAGAAAAATAGTGAGTACTTGCCCTTACAGTTCACACAATTAAAAGGCCCATTGAAATGATGTTTACAGAAACTGACTTAGCAGTTTGGTCCCAAAGGTAAATTCCAGCCTCCACCCAGAGGGTCAAACTGCTTATAACTTTAAGACTGGAAGGTTTTCTAGACTCAACTATTTTTACTATTATAAGGCAGATATTCCACACTGTACCGGGTTAGAGACAGCATCCTTCAAATATGTCCTATCTTTCCAGCTTTTTCACCCAAACTCGACCTTCAACATTCTATGTTCTTGCCAGAGAAGAGCACTTTGCTGAGTTCTGACTACACCTTTGCTTTCTCACTTCCTGGTGCTTGCTTTTGTGGTCTTTCCATCTTGAATACTCTCCCCATCCTTCCAATCTCTCAAAACTCTACTTAGTCTTCAAAGACAAGCTCTAACGCCATCTCCTGCTCTTCCCAACTGGATATGACCATTCTTAACTCTTAAAATCCCGTAACACAAGATTTGTACGATGGCTGTGTTATAGCTTATATCACAGTTATTTGAGTTTACGTCTTACCCGTTCTACTAGGCTTTCTCAAGGTCAGTGACAGACCCATACTTCTCTTGGCATCTCTCCCATTACCTGGCGTGGTAGCTTGCAAATAGCAGGCATTCAAAATACTTGTAGAGCTGAATTGAACTAAAACCTAGTGAATACAAGATCTTACAGGAAATGTTAGCTTTGACCTAAATTACATCACATGGCAAATCTGAAAATATTAGTTCAAGAATGGGAGAAGAAATATTTTGGTTCTTTGTTAATTTGCCAACTACGGCTTTGGCCAAACATTAAAGACAGGCACTGTAAATAAAGCCCCCTTTACGTCCAAACTTAATGAGCCTTTGATGACACAGAATAGAACAACTAGATAAAGTGATTTCTGGGCTTGCAGAGTTTGAAGTTTGAAAGAAAAGTCCAATCCCAGCTAATTGAGAAGTAAGAAATTGTTAGTGCTGCCTCTACCATTTGATTGGCCATGCTGAAAGGAAAATTAAAAGTAAAAATAAGAATGTTATTATTTTCCACACTGCACCTGCTTAGAGGCTGTGTCCTTCAAACACGCCCTATCTTTCCAACCTTATCGCCCATAGCTCACCCTCAACATCCTATGCTCCTGCCAAACAAGAGCACTTTGCTGACGTCTGACAACACCCCTTACTTTCTCACTTTCAGACACTTGTTTTGCATCAAGTAATAGACTAAGCAAAGCTCTTTAGTGACACATTTTTGGTCTTTGTATCACTGATATCAGATAGAGTCACTGAGGGTCTGTGAGAGCTGGCTACTGTGTCAGCTAACTCTAGCACAATATAATGCGAGGGAAAAATGCTGCATGGCAAATGATACTGAGGACTGAACTCTGATCTTTTTCTTTACCCCAAAAAATTCCTTTCTAAGGAGGCCTGGTGAGTCATGCCTACACATGATAAAGTCTCAGGAAATAGATTTTTATGATGTGTTTTACTTCCCAACCTGATTCCAGTATAGCATCACATGAAAGATAGAAGACCCTTATCTTAACTCAAGCATTCCTTTCCGCTGATTCCTAGTCTTTTGGACAAAGCCGAACTCTTTCAGCCAGTTGTCAGTTAAAGAATCCCTAAAGCCACCTACGACTTGGAAGCCCCCACTATGAGATGTCCCTCCTTTTTGAGCCAAACCAATGTATACCTTCCATGTATTAATTTATGACTTTACCTGTGATTCCTGTCTCCCTGAAATGTATAAAACCAAACTGAAACCCACTTGCTCAAGGCTTCTTGGGCGTGGCTCTGAGCCATGGTCCTCAAATTTGGCTCAGAATAAACCTCCTTAAATTATTTTACAGAGTTCGTCTTCTTTTCAGTTGACAGTACATGATTCCTCTTGAAGTGGGCGGGGGGCGGGTCCTCACCTTTCTTATTGTTAAAGCCTTGAGAAGCTTGTACAGAGTAATAAGTCCCTGTAGGGTGCAGGTGTCAGATGGTTTGCAACCTTGTGACCAAGGCAGAAGTCATGTGCAACTGGGGTGGGCTGAAGGAGAAGGAAGAGAGAGGAGACAGAGAACAGACACATGAGCAAATGCTGTGCTCAGCAGAACACTATGAACCACACAAGGTGACTCTTCCCCTGACCCCACGCCCATTCAGAAAACTTGACAAAAATCACAAAGAGCTTGAGGTCATTGGATCTCTCATGAAAATCAGCCAAGTGACCGAATTCTGCATCAGGGTTTTTGTGGGAAATAAAGTAGGGCCAATAAGCTCTGGGGCAGGGGGCTGAGTCAGAGGGAATCTGGAGGCCTTAAACTGGTGAGAGTTCCCAGAAATCCTGGGGACTTCCCCACCCCATGGAAATTAGGGGCTTTGAAAAAATTTCCCCCAGAGCACAGAAACGGAGAGGCCCTTAGCTAAAATCAGCATTGCAGCAAGTTTAGTGGCTAGAGGCTTATCAGCTAATATTCTAGAGATATTAACCCATGACCTATTTACATAAGCACTACCTCCATTATGAGGAAAGAAAAGAATGCTTGAGGCAGTATAATGTAACACTTGTGAGCACAGATTCTGGAGCTGGGTCTGGTTCTTGGCTCTACTGATTATTAACTATGTGATCTTCATAAGTTATTAATACTTGACACTGTGGGCGTCAGTTTCTTCATTTGAAAAATGGGGATAATAAAAGTACCTGTGAGCAAAGAGTTTAACAAAACCTGTTGTTCTTCCTCTGGGAGACTTAAACATGTAAGTGCTGTGTAATTGTTAGTTATCACTGTCGTAGGAGCGAGCTATTGTAGTTTAACATTTTAATAATCATATCACAAAAAGTTATGAGTAATATGCCATCTGCAACATCACATCTGTGTCCATAGATACAGATACCATATATTCATTATATAATGCCTTGCACATAATTTGCTACTCCTCTGGCAACCCCCCTCGTTGCATTATTTGGGAATGTTTAAGTGATTACACCGTGGAACCCAAGGTAGGGGTGCATGTTTCAAAAGTCCAGCATAGCAGAGGTCTCCACACAATGAACTAACTGATCCCTAAGCTTTGTTAGTGACTTTACCTGCCTGAAATTCATGCTTTTCTTGCTATCCTATCCCAAGCTCCTAGCGTAATGCCTTGTACATAGTCATGAGTCCACATTTACTGAGGGTCTACCATGTGCGAAGTGCTGGGCTAGTAGCTGTTAAAAAAAAACCCACTTGAAACATGAATCCTGTGTTGAACACATTCTGTGTGTCTTCTTGGATTCTCTTGGCTTCACCCACCTCCCGGGCCCTCACTGCTGGCTTCTCCCCAGCAATCAGCTCCCTGCCAACGTCACGTTCTACTCCCTGCAGCCAATGTCCAGAGGCTTTGGCACTTCCCACTACTTCCTTACATGCACTTGGATGCAACACTTATCACAGGTTAGACACATCTGGCTTCACACTCTGAAGGGGCCAGGTGACATCATGGCAGTTCGGGGGGGTTAACTGTGGGGGAAAACTGATGAGTGGAGATGACAAGTCAATTTCTTCTCCATCCCTCCCTCAAAAAGGCTGTTGTCCAGTACGGTATGTCTGGAGATGACCCTTTAGAGAGCCGACCCTTTGTGTCTCTTCACAAAGCAGCCACACAGCCTTGTGTTTGCTTCTCAGCCTTCCAGCCCTCCTTCCTTTCCCCCTCACTTAGGCTGACCTGGGATTGCACCTCGCAGTGAAGCATTAACAATTAAGCTTTGCCTTGGGCTGTGTTTTCTAGGGAGCCCGGGCTAAACCTTGTTCACAGATCCATGCCCTTAATCATTCCAGGTACCACCCTTCTGCTTATTGTCCCACTCCCAGCCCTGCTCCTCCAATACCCAAGCCAATTTTGCTCACCCCGTGCCCAGCTTTCTTGAGTCTCTGCTTGGCTCTGCTTGGCTCTGTGTTCTTGCACCCACCCTGGTTTATCCCAGTGCCCTTGTGATCTGGTGTTTGCTTTTCCAGCTTCCATTCCTCCTCTTCCTGGTTAACAATATTTTTTTTTCCTTTGGGAAATTGCTCTTCTCTTACCCTTAGCCCCTGCGGCTCAGGTGGGACTGAGCCTCCTGCCCACACCACCCCAGTCTTTGCCAACAGTGTCTTCCATACCCCTACTCATAGCAATTGGTTTGGAGACAGGCATGTGTCTGAATCAGTCCCAAGAGAGCCAGTCTTGAAATCTTCGTGAGAACTACTGAGAAATAAAACCTCTTTCTCTTCTTAGAAAGAGAAAGGAAGGGAGGCTGGACATGGAGAGAGGCAGCCTGAGAACGAAGCCAGACCCAGGGGTGGGAGGACAAGGCTGGCTTTGATAGGGAGGTTTAAGATGCTGAATGAATTCATGCCTGAAGTTTTCTACCCTCTAACCTTCCAGTTTTCTGAATAAATAAATTATATTTTTGGCTATCTGTCCCTGTAACGGAAGGTGTACAAACTAATATGATTCCCTCTCTCTCTCTGTCTTTAAATCTTGGGCATGAATATAAAAACCTGCTGTGCTCAATGTGATATAACAGAAGAGCTTCCTAGAACCTTGTGATCTGTCCTTCCCCTCCAGTGCTGTGGGACGAGCTCCGATGAGTCACTTGGTAGAGACAGGGCCTGGAATCCCGGCCCTGAGGGCTCACACTCCACCTGGTGCTCAAGCAGCCGTTCATGCCACAGCACGGCCTGTCTTGTCCCGGCTCGCCCCTTCCCTTCCCCTCCTGACCGGTGTTTCTGTCTGAGTGCCTTGCCAACAGTCTGATGCAACTTCTCAAATTCTTCACACTGCGGGGAAATTTTATGGCCATTCAGGCACACAGTTCTTCAGCAGAGCAGAGCAGGTGGAATTTCTGGCACCCGACCAGGCTGGAGACTCAAAAGCAGGTCCCTTGCTGTGGGAGGTGGTGGCAGCTCGGAGGAACTTTTCAGCCCGACCACCCCACGCCTTCCAAGGCTGCCTCTTGCTTGTCATTCTGCTTCACTCGTGTTCCTGTCTTTCCTCACCCTCCTCCTAATGCAGTTTTACTTCTACATTTTGGTTTCGTGCACTCTCATACTGCCCTGGCTAATGTTTCTTTAGCTCCCTTGATCCTTTGGAGCCTCCTCCTTCCTTTGCCCCTCTAAGAAAGCAGGTCTTATCAACTATTCTAACCTGATGTGTAGGAAAGTCTAATTACTATGAAATAGAGCTGTTTTTTCTGACTCAAGCTCAGGGTGTCCCAATGTGTCAGCACCAAGGACAACCTGGAAGCTCTTCCCCTGTCCTGCCAGGTGTCCAGCAAACCTCTAGGATTCATGCCTATCCTGCTGTGCTCTAAGAGGAGTGTCCTCATGCAGGGATCAGATGTGTACTGGGCAAGGCCCAAAGCATGTTAAGGTGTCCTGCTTACAGCTGAGTGAACAACTAATGGGTGAAGTCTTGAAGCACAGATTGAAAAATATTCCCACTCATGCAATAGGGCAAATTTGTCTGCCATGTTGGCACCTTTAGTCCAGCACAATTTCTGGACATTTGTGTGGTGACACTTATGGCAGCCATGCCCCCAGGCTACTGGACAGACACTCTCTGCGTGACCAGTTGACTTTCAGGCAACTGATGGTGGAATTCAGGTGTGAGATGCATGGACCAAAAAATAACTGCAAAGCATATTGAGCATCTTCTGTATGCAAGGCTCCAGATAAAGGCTAGTGGCTCAAACAAGAAAACATTAAGTTAAAACATTATTATAGGCCAGGCATGGTGGCTCATGCCTGTAATCCTAGCACTCTGGGAGGCCCAGGTGGGAGGATTGCTTGAGCCTGGGAGTTTGAGGCTGCAGTGAGCTATGACGGTGCCACTGCACTCTAGCCAGGGCAACAGAATGAGACTCTGTCTCAAACAAACAAACAAACAAACAAAACATCATCATTACAAATTATGAAATATGCTTTGAACAAAAGGAGCAAGAGGCAGAGACAGAATAATAAGGGAAGGTGACTATTCAGGAAAGGCTTTTCTGAGGAGGTAACATGAAGTAGAACCAAAAGAATGAGAAGGCATGTAAGCGTTAAAGGAAGGAAGAGTGTTGCAGCCAGAAAGAACAGCATGTGCAAACTCCCCGAGGTAGGTGTGTTAAAGAGACAGAAAGAAAATCAGTAGAGCAGAAGTGCAGTGAGCCGGGAAGAATGGTCCAAGATAAGACCTGGGGCAGGATCCCGGCGGCAGGTAAGGCTCAGATGTGCATCTGTGTGCAAAATGAAGTCATTGGTGAGGGAATAACCCAGAATCATTGAAATTCCAAGTCATTTTCACTTCAAAGTGTATGAGAACGGTTGCAGGAGGCAGAAGAGGAAGCAGGGGAGCCAGTCGGGAGGCCGCAGCCTGCATGTGGCGGCGTGGGGGAGAATGAAGGATTCCCCCACCCGACCGGGGGTTGGATCAGTAGGCCTTACCATTGGATTCGGCGTGACCAGTGAGAAAAAGAGGAATCAATATGAGACTGACCCATGGTGGTGGCATCATTAACAACGACAGGGAAATCTTAGGGGTAAATATATTTGTGGGAGTGAGCAGGGATCCGTTCAGTTTTGGGATTAGGTTTTAGGTGTCTGTGGGACAGCTAAATGGGGACCTGCAGGGGGAAGCTGGAATATGCCTCTGGAATGGGGTGGGGGGCAGGTCTGATCTGAAGGCTGGGATTTAGGGATTTGGGCGTCATCCACATACAGGTGGCATTTAAAGCCGTAGGAACAGATGAGGTCCCTAGAAGAGTGTGGTAGGAAAACAGGAGGGCAGAGGCCCTTCCCCCAGCCACTCCCCTCAAGACTTCTCCTAGTGTCCTAGTACTTCCTTCTTTGGGCTTCGGGTACAAAAGGTACAATTCCCTTCTTTCAGAGGAGTCCAATGGCCCCTGAGCAAGTGGGCCGACTCCAGTCACCCTCTCCGAAAGCCAGTCCCCAGCCTCTCTCTGCTTCTCCTGTCAGGTGCATTTCCTGCCCCAGCCCCCCCAACACATGATCTTCATGCTAAGAGAAGAGGAAGGAGAGAGAAACCCCAAACAACACTACTATCACCACCCAGCCAAGCAACTAGACCAACAAACAAAACTACCCCGTGAGCTCTCAGAAAGCAGCTTACCCCGCAGGCCCAGCCTGGAGGATAATTTCCTGTGCTACTATCAGCTCTGGGGGTGAGTCATGCTTCCAGACCGCTTCTTTGGCTTGGCAGCCTGTTTGTCAGTGTGCAGCACAGATCACGTGGAAGGCTGAAGTGAGAGCATGTGACTGGCTCTGAGCCAACCAGGACCACTCTTGGATGAGCACAGGTGTCATTGAAAATGGGTCCCGAAGCCAGCGTGCACCTGTAAAGACACCGCGTGTCTTTTAGGTGTGCCGCCTGATCATCAAAGACCCCAGCGTGTAATTCTTTGCTCTGTTTATGTTAAACGCCGAGATCTTCTCTGATCTCTCTGTGAATGCTCCCTACTCCTAGCACATTCGCCCTCATACCTGCTCCCGCCAGTAGCTCCCAGACCAAGCCAGTGGCTGATTCCTGCAGCAGAATGAACCAAACAGGAAGTATCCCCGTTAGAGCTGGAGGTTACCCGCAGCACTGAGGTTTCCTCTCGGCGCTTTGCACCCTGCTTCTGTTTATGTCGCTCTGCCCCTTTCCTTCCAGGCGGTGTCAGGCCACTTTTCTGACCTTTCTCTGCAATGCTCTAAGGCCACGTGTTTCTCCTCGTCCCACTATTTTCCTTGACCAATCATTGCTGTGCTGCTCAGACAGGTGGTCTGATTTGCAACCTTGTCCTGGTGCTGGATTTGTTCGTGCATCTGGGCTCCCGGCTCTTTGCCAGGTTGCAGACCTGCTATGCAAGCCACGTGCGTAACTTCTGCACATTCTTAGCTGTTGCAGCTCTGGCTTCCTGCCTGCCTTTATGCTAAGCCACCACCCCCACAGTTCCTCTGCTGACATATAACGTGCACACGCAAAAACTGCTTTTTGTTTCATGACTGCTTTAAATACCTGGACGCTGTGGTTGAGCCTCTGTGCCTTTTATTTATATATTTTGTCACATTTTGACTCACCAAAAACTACTCCGTCTCTGATTGCTCCACACGGGGAGGGTCTGCCTCCTGCAGCCTTTCCCTGGGGGCCAACGTTTGTGTGCATCACCGCTACTGAGCAGGGTTGCCACGGATTCTTAAAAGAGTTTCTTCTTCCTGGCCTAGGAATGTCTATTTCATGTTAGTTCATCATTCAGAGCTTCCTGGGAGACCTGCATCTAGCCTTTACTGACTTTCCTATTGTCTGTCGTGTAGGTAGCATTAATGAAACTGTTTAAGGAAGGCATGGGTGGTTGTCGCTAGCACTGTAGACTAAATTAGTCTGGTCTCCTGAGCGAATATGGTTCAATTACACTTCCTCGCTCTAAAAAAGTCAAGAATGACCATGTGATTTGTTTTGGACAAAGAAATAGGAGCAGAAATGATATGTGTCACCTCCAAGTGGAAACTTCAAGAGCCTCTGTGTACTTTGGCATACTTCCTTTTTTCTGCCAAGGCCTGCGTCATCCGATAGAAATACAGTGCAAGCCACTATGACATTTTAAATGTTCTAGTAGGTACGCTGAAAAAGTTCAAAGAAAAAAGTAGCATTAATTTTAATAATATATTCTATTTAACCCTATATGTCCAAAATATCATTTCAACAGGTAATCAATATTAAAAACTATTTGTGAGATATATCACAGTCTTTTTTTTTTCATAATTAAGTCTTTGAAATCTGGCACGTATTTTACAATCACATCTCAAATCGGACGAGCCACATTTCAAGGACACAATAGCTGGATATGGACAGTGATTATCAAATTGACAGCACAGGCCCCAGCAAGCATGGCAGCACAGAGAGAGCTTCTCCTTGCCTGGCTCCCTGGCGAGGGTGACATAAAGCAAAGGCCACAACTGACCTTCAGAGCATGTGAAGGTGAGAGTGGGAAGTAAGACTTTGTTGGTTTTAGTCACTGAGACTTTGGAGTTATCTGTTGCTGCAGCGTAACTTGACTAATAGAGAAACCGATATAAGGTATGAGATACTGATGTGATAATAAACTGAAATGTGTGGTACCTACTAGTTAAGGGCCTAAGCCACGAGTAGCAAGGAAACTTCAAGGATAGTGATTCCCTTTATGCAGTGGCAAAACATTTGGTAACTCTCTCACGTCTGAAAACTTAGAAGGTTGTACACAACGCACTTGTAGTTTTAGGGAAAGAAGCTGGATGACAAAATATTAGTAGCATGTGTTGGTTGCTGTTGGCTACACTTATCGAGGTGTTACAAGAAAAAAATCAGCTCAGAAGAGAATTGCTTTGAAATAAAAATAAAAGAAATAGAGACTGTTCAAAAAATTTTGGAGCTCATATGGCAGAGGCTTATTGCTTATTATTAACCCCAAACAGTAAAAGACAAAATTAGCAAACGCATTGCAAATCAAGACACAAACATGGAAACCTCTGAATGGATTAAATAAATCCTTTTAACTTGATAAAAGAGCTTAGGGAAAAGACATGAAAAGCACAATTCTCTTAACAAAGACTATTGGATGCAAGGAACTCACAATTTTATATGTGTGTGTGCGTGTGTATATATGTCCCACTAAATTTTAAATTTTATCACCCCAAAATCCATGAGCCTGAATTTTACAAGTCTATGACTTTCCTCTCCCAGACATTTCTGCCTCTATCAACTAATATCTGGACAGGGCAATAGAATTATCCCTTCTACCTGCAATGCTACCACCCTTGCCACCACAATCAGCCTTGAATTGATTGAATCTAATTTAAACAGGTCCCTTGATGTGTTTATGTTAGTCATCACAGGAAGGCCCGGAAACCCAAGTACTATGGTCTGAATGTTTGTGATTCCCCCAAAATTCATATGTTGAAATCCTAACCCCCAAGGTGATGGTATTAGCAGGTGGAGTCTCTAGGAAGTGGTTAGGTCATGCGAGTGGAGCCCTCATGGATGGGATTAGGGCCCTTATAAAAGAGGTGTCGAGAGACCCCTTGCTGCTTCTGCCGTGTGAGGTTAGAATGAGAAGACGGATGTGCATGAGGAAGTGGGCCCTCACCAGACACTGAATCTGCTGGCACCTTGATCTTGGACTTTTACCAGCTTCCAGGATTGTGAGAAATATATTTCTGTTGTTTATTAACTATATGGTATATGGTACTTTGTTATAGCAGCCGGGACAGACTAAGACATGCAGTCATCTCATCTTCTGCCCACTAACGTCCATGTGGCCCTTCATATCCTGTTGAACCACCCATCCCCAACTCTGAAAGCCTTCAGCTCCTCTTCAATTTCTGAAGCACTTCAAGCAGAGCTCTACTAAACCACACTATTTCACACTTTCCCAGCTCCTAAAACTCTGCATATTAGCATTATATTATCTTACATACTCTTCCTTAAGTATTCCCTGTAACTTCTCCCTCTATAGAAAACCTGATTCTTCCCTAAGGACTCTGATTTCTCTGCAGGAGCAGTTGTGTGTTTCTCCCACAGCTCTCAGGTGTGCACAAGCCTGTAGGTATGGTAAGTGTCCTCCTTAATTCTCATCGCTGCTTTCATACAATTCTCCCTCCTTTATCCCTAAAGTCTCTCTCTTTTGAATGTCATGTCATCAAATTGCAGCACTGAATATACTTCATTGTTGCTGTCACATCTGTATCTCTAGGATGTTAGTCCTGATTTCTCAATGACTTTATCTCCTGCTCACAACACTATATTCTATAAGGTTCCTGTTAAGTACACCTGTGTGGTCTTTCCAATGCCTCTCAGTCCCATGAACTTCTTTTCTCCACTGATCGGGTTTTACTCTCTGTATCAGCTGCCCATTCCCATAGAAATATCTTAGACTACGCCATTATCAAGAACTGCAAACACTGCATCATCTCATTTCCAAGTATCCCAAACTCTGGGCACCAGAGACAGTGCACTTCCTCTAGAGCTCAAACAATCCTTGACAGTAACATGACCTCCAATCCATAGATCTTATTTTTTTTTAAATGTCTCCTTCATTAAATAGCCATTTCCCCTTTCTTACCAAACTCAAATAACATGGTGTTATGGGCTGAATTCTGTCCCCTCTTAAATTCCTATGTTAAAGCCCTAACTTCCAGTATCTCAGAAAATGACTGTATTTGGAGATAGAGCCTGTGAAGAAGTTACTAAGATTAAAGTCAGATGGGTGAGCCCTAATCCAATCTGGGTGTCATCCCTACAAAAAGAGGAAATTTGGACACACAAAGGGACATCAGGGAAATGTGCACAGAGAAAACACCACATGAGGACACAGCAAGACAGTGGCCATACGCAAGCCAAGAAGAGGCCTCAGGAGAAACCAAACCGGATAACGCCTTGATCTTAGACCTACAGCCTCCGGACTTTGAGAAAATAAACTTCTGTTATTTAAGCTCCCCTACCCCTGGCCAAACCAGTCTGTGACATTCAAGACTTAAAAGGAACCTCAGGTCCTTCCTTTTGCTGGGCAGGAAGCTAGTCCCCGAGGGAGGCATATTCTCTAACACTTCAGGGTGTCAAGCAGGATAACGGATAGATGATCAACTTACATTTGGTCACAGTACCCCTGTGCCCCTACGTACAGGGCCCTTTCAACATTTACCCAGTGGGATTTTAGAGTTTTAAATGACTGCTGTGTGTCTATCACACTTCCCCAAATCTCAGTGGGGAGATGATGTTACGGCAGGAAGAGAAAACGCTGGGGCCCCTGAGGGATGCAGAGATACTGAGGACAAACGGAATGAGAAGTCCTGGATAGGAAGTAGATTTCCTTTGGAACTAAACATTTAAGGAATAAAGGCTGTAATTATGTTTAGCTCCACTGGCCACTGTGCTGTTTCCCAGACCTTAACCCCTTCCAGATATGCTCTCAGGGGACCAGGGCACTACATGAATTACAGTAAAACGAGTCAAACCTGGCAGGGACCATCATTGGTACCTGCCGTGTATTTCCTGCAAGTATCAGCCACGCTGGTCTTCACAAACTCCAATCAGACCGTGTTGCTCTCTGTGAAACCCTTCAATAGCTCCCCACTCCCTCTAAGATAACATTTAAGCTTCTTTAACACGGTAGACAAGGCTCTTCATCATATGACCTCAGTTTTCTTTTGCAGCCTCATTTCTTGCCACTCCCTTCCTTATGTTTTCAAGAACATAAACATATTTTGAGCTTCTTGCTCACAGTATGATGCTTCTTTTTCTTCATACTTTCCTGGAATACCTTCCTTCCTCCTTTTTGCCTGACAAACTCCTACTGATTGTTTAAAACTTAATTCAAGGGTCATCTCAGAGAAGTCTAGGCAGACTGCCAGGATGATTAGGTATTCTTACTTGACACACCCCAAGACTACACCTCTATCATTAAGGTTATCACTGTGCATGAAAATTACGTACTTATGTGTTATCTTGTTCTTGGGGACTTTGTAGATAGTTAGTAGAGGCTTAATAAATATTTCTTGAATAAGCGGCAACTGAGCAGTTTGTTGCTGAAATAACAGAATATGACTATAATTTAAAGTTATTACCAATGTGGCAGGGGTATTTTATATCAATAGATTGTAATTTCCAGAACCTCTCATTTTTTTACCTGATAGGCCACCAAAATTCTGACGGTATGAACTAATCAGCTTTTCCTTGCCAGCATATCCGAGAAGAATCCCAAATGCCTGATCTTTTACCATAGCTTGCCAACATTCCCAGCCTGGAGACAGAGAGATTAGAAGCCAAGGTGGTGGAAGGAGCTGGTTCTGTGGTAATTGTGATAATGTCTTGTCTGATTGTGCAACCATGGCTAAGGCCTTAATGGCCTTTGACACAGCCATTAAGTGTGTATTTTTGGACAATGATGTGAAAAAACAGACAATAGTTAAGTAACTTTTTACTAAATGGCAAGCTTTTTAAAAACTTGTGGGACTGTTGCCCAGGAAATCTTGCACCGTACCTACTTCTCCTCTTGTAATTCGAATTGTCTCGTCCTCGTGACTACGTTAGGACCTGATTATGTCTTTGCATGACATCCTGGCCATAGTGGACTGGTTTGTGAGTGGAAACAGGAACCCATCTGGACCAAAGACAACATTCGTCAACTCTAAATCACACTTGATTGCTACAGAGATTGTCACCTGACCCAAGACTGTCTAATAAAATCCAGGATTATTGGCCTTGGGTAGAAGAAAGGTTGGAAGTTATAAGATTCAAGACTTGGAAGACTTATTGGAAAAATCTAGATAGCTATGAGACAGAATGTAACTAACTTGTAAAAGAAAAGAAATGAGCTAAACGTAGATGACTAGGCACAGTAGCTTCACAATAAACATGACTTAAATGGACACCTCAGCCAAAATGACAGATTATTGTATGTTATGGACTTTCAGGATGATTCTAGTATAAATGTAGCCATAAATTTTAGATTATGGAATGTTATGGCCCATGGTATTTACAAATGAGGAAACAGGATCAAAGAAAGATAGTGACACCAAGATTATAAATACCTCAGTGAAAGAGGCTAGACTTGGGCTTCAAATTATATTGGCAGGTCTTGGATTCCAAATCTCCTGGTCTGTTAAAGTGCTAAAAACTATAGGTTCACCTCTATGGTGGATTAAAGATGATCGAAAACATTTTGATACTTCTATTGTGAGGTGGAGTCTGAGTCTCCTCCACTTGAACTTGGGTGGGCTCTGTGACTGCTCTGATGGACAGAATGTGGTGGAAATGACACTGGGCCAGTTTCTGGACCCAGGCCTGAACAGATTGGCAGCTTCTACTTCCTGTCACTTGGAACACTCACTCTTGGGAGCCAGCTTCCACGTAAGAAGTACGACTAGCCTGACAGCACCATGTTGTGAGAAGCCAAAGCCATGTGAAGAGGCTCTGGGGAATGAGATACCATGTGGAGCAAGAGAGAGACCGAGGACTGAGACGTTCAATATGTGAGGAAGACATACGAGCCATCTTAGAAGTGGATGCTCAGCCCTAGTGACTCTGGCTGACAACATGTGGGTCGGAAACAAGCTGCCTAGCTGAAGCCATCCTGAGTTCCTGACCCCTAAATTTTAGGCAAATAAAATAGTTGTTTTAGGACACAAAATTCTGTGGTAGTTTGTTATGCAGCAGTAATAGATAACAGGAACAGATATAGGCACCTAGGCGAGGGGTGCTGCCATCACAAAAATCTAAAATACGTGGCACTGGTTTTGTGACTGGACAGTGGGCAAAGACTAAAAAGTTGTCAAGGAGAATGTTAATGAAGGCTGGAAGGACAGGGGGTCATTACTGGGGGTTGGCAGAAGGGTGACACATATTGTGTAATAGGAGGAGGCTTAGCAAAACTGTCACCCTAGTTACTTTGGAAAATAAAAAGTAGGCCTAATAAACTGATGGATTTTGCTAAGTAGATTTCCAGGTAGAATGTTAAAAGTGCCAACTTGTTCTTGTATCTTCATATGATAAATATGGAGAGGGAGGAATAAGATTAAAAAATAAATTATTTAATTTTTTAAGCAGAATTTAGAGGAAATATATAGGAGCCAGGACTTATTGGCTTCAAAAATAGAACTATTTCTCATCTGTTTTCCATTTAAGAAAACATTTTTAAAGCAAGAGATAGCCTCTAGGTAGAGATCAAAACCAGGGCAACAAACTCAGGGTAAAGATGAAGTCAAAGCTGCAACTGTAAATCCCTTTGATACGACCTCAGAAAAATGTAAGTTGATGCCTCATGGGCTCTTTCGGCTAGACAAAAGATTTCCTAAGGATTTTAAGAGTGTGCCTTATAGACCTCTCTGTTAAGCAATAGAGATTTTAATAATCTTAAGGACATTGTCCCATTCTTAAGCAGCTTTGCAGAGGGCCCAAGGCAGAGAAGAGCCTATGTCAAAAAGATTTGTGGGCATGACTTTTATCTAACAAAATAGACTATGATTTGATACACAGGAATCCCTGGATGTTTTTAAAGGAAGTGTACCACTTTGGACTGAAAGGATCAGAGTCAATATCAAATTTAAAAAAAGCCTTTGGGTCCCCAAACTAATATGGGAAAGATTCAGACTGAGGAATTTATTTAGCATAAAGTACAGGCTATTTCTTAAGGAAAAGGAAGAACAACTTATAGGGCAGAACCAAGGGCAGAGAATCACATCAAGGGTGCAGGACCAGGGCCTAACCAAGGAACTGGCAACACGTGCTTTACTGGATGTCAGCATTGTTCCAGAACAATACTGCTCCGAGCATCTTGTTTTCCTCCTTTTTGAAAGGGCTTATTTAGACATTTCTGTTCCATCATTGTATGTTGTGGGTGTGTTTGTGTATACAGAGAGAAGGTGAGGGGGAGAGAGAAAGTCAGGGGGCAGGTAATTTATTTCTTTATTTTCAAGGACTTCAGACTGAGGGGACATATACTTGAGGAAGCAAACCCAAGGTGGTTTATTTGTACCTGGACCTGATCACCTAAGCTTAATGATATGATGGGATGAGACTTTTGGGGATTGCAGAAGAGGAATAGCACATTTTGCACATAGGAAGAATATAGTTTGTGACCACAGGGCAGACTGTGACAGATCAAAGATGGCCACAAATTCTTTGACACTTCTTCCATTGATAAGCGGAGAGTTTGTGCCCCTCCCTTTAAATCTGGTTAGATTCTGTGGCTGTTTTGACCAACTGGATATGGTCAAAGTGAAGTTGTGCTAATTTCTGGATCTAGATTTTAGGCGATTGGCAATTTTCACTTCCTGTTTCTTGCAACCCTCAGTTTTGGAATCCAACCACCACTTGAGAAGTATGACTATACTGACACCCCCGTTCTGAGAGAAGCCCAACCACGTGGAGAGCCCCAGAGGAGGAGGCTTCCTACAGAGAGAGAGAGAACCAAAGAGAAGTGATGTACCGCATATGAGTGACAGCCCTATTGGAAGTAGGTCCTCTGGTCCTAGCTGATGCCTCATGGATCAGAAATAAACTCTTTCAGAATTCATGACCTATAAAAATCATAAGCAAAATAAACTGGCTGTTTTGAGCTACTACGTTTGGTTTAGTTTATTACACAATGATAGATCACCAGAACAACTTCTATTTTGAATTCACTACTTAATCAAAAGCACTTGCTCTTCCCATCATGAAAATTGTTAGTTATACAAAATTTGAAATGATAATTTCTGGCCAATAGAATGCAGCCAAAGTGATGATGTCTTAATTTTGAGTCAGAGCCTCAAGAAGCTTGTGTGTGCTTCTGCTCTTTCTCTTGGAAGCTTTGGAGCCTACAGGCATGAGTCACTCCAGCTGACCTTCCAGCTGACCCTCCAGCTGACCACAGACTTATGAGCAAGCCCAGCTGAGATCAGCCCAGCCCAGCCGAGATCAGCCCAGCCCAGCACAGCCCAGCCCAGAAGAACCCACCCAGTTGGACCTGGCCTAAATCATGAACTAAAAAATGGGAGCTGCTGTTAAGTTGTAAGTTTTGAAGTGGTTTGTTAAAAAAAAAAAAAAAAAAGAGCTAACTGTTTAACAGTGGTACAACAACCTTCTATTTCATTTATTGCCAATCAAGAACAAAGTGGAGAAATATTGGTTTTTCTGTCCAGTTTTAGGAAATTTGCTTATTTTTATTTCTTTGTAAGTTTGGGTATGAAACCAATTAACTTTTAGTATTTCTCTGTGACAGGATACAATGGGAACACAGAAACACTTCTGTGACATTCCTTCCAAAAACTCAAAACCTGAATTCAGTTATAAGAACACATCAGATAAATCCAAAATGAGGGACATTCTTCAAATATGTCAGGGTCATAAAAGCCAAGAAAACACCAAGAAACCATTCCGATCTGAAGGAGACTAAAGAGATGTGACAATAAAAATACAACATATGATTCTAGAGTGGATCTTTTTACCATAAATAACATTATTGGGACACCGGTAAAAATTTGGGTGGAGTCTATGGATTAGATGATGGTAGTGCACCAGTGTCAATTTACCAATTTTGGTAGTTGTATTGTGGTTATGTAGGAAATGTCCTTGTTTATAAGAATTATGTACTAAGATATTTGGAGGTTTTGGGACACCATGTAGACAACTTATTCTGAATGGTTCAGTTAAAAAAGTTTAACAAGAAAAAGAATAATGAATATTAATGGTATAGCAGTTCTGGTCCCACAAGATAATAAAGAACAGTTTCTTTCGTTTAAGTCAATAATTTTTTCTTGATAATCAGACTTACTGCCCAAAAAGTGCTGCTTGGGAGCCTATTTCCCCTTACTTTCTCTCACATTATTTTAAATGAGAAAAATTATATGCTTGACACATCAAACCAAAGCACCTAATCATTTTGCGTAACCTGGAACCAAAGCACAGTAAAATGCCTGTATATCAAAGCCACCATGCTAGTATATGAAACATTTCAAACATCACTTTCTGATCACAAGTTAATACGGTTATTAATAAACTGTTGCTCTGCTTGCAACATCTCAAACATAATCCCCTTTGCCGTCACTTAGTGTGCTTTTCAAAATGGTCTATATACTATAATATGCTTACGATAATCTACCAATTTTATTTGACTCAAGACATTATTTTTATTATTCTTTATTAACTCAAGACTTATTCTATCCATAGTTTTGTTTAAATGAGGTATTGAGTTTTAGGAAAAATATACAATTTTCCTACATGAGAAGTGATGAAAAAATATTGTAGTGAAAAAAATATGTTCAATGAAGTTTGAGTAGTAAAATCCAAGAGACATTCTAGTGTAAAAATGTTACCCATGTACTATGTCTTTTCTTTTCTTTTCTTTTTTTTTTTTTTTTTTTTTTGAGACAGAGTCTTACTCTGTCACCCAGGCTAGAGTGCCGTGGCATCATCCTAGCTTGCAGCAACTTCAAACTCCTGAGCTCAAGTGATCCTCCTGCCTCAGCCTCCTGAGTAGCTGGGACTACAGGCACCCAACATTAGCACCTAGCTAATTTTTTCTATTTTTAGTAGAGATGGGGTCTCACTGTTGCTCAGGCTGGTCTCAAACTCCTGACCTCAAGTGATCCTCCCAACTCAGCCTCCCAGAGTGCTAGGATTACAGGTGTGAGCCACCGCACCCAGCCATTTCAGCTATGAGTCTTAAATAGACAGCTCAGTAAAACAGAATAGATTGATCCTCAAATGCAAGAATTACATCTATACTATATAATATTATAATTATTCAGCAAATGAGTGAGATTATTAGCTATCATTGGGAAAACCGTTTAGACCTATACAACATTATGGATATTGATTTCAGATAACTTACAAGGTTAAACACTGCAAACAGAAAATCTAGAAGGACGTGGAATTGAAATCTATCCATTTTGTGCACAGAGAAGAGTTTCCTAAGGACAGAATCAACAGAAGTCAATAAAAGAAAAATACACAAAAAATTTTAAAATTCTGTGTGTATGAGTTTAAAAGGAAAACAAACATTTGCAGCAAATAGGAGACCAAAGTATTAAATGTTAAAAGTTCACCCAAATCAATAGAAGAACATTGAAACAGTGATAGATATGTAGGAAAGGGCACAGCAAGACAGTTTATAAGAGAAAAAATATAAATAGTGAACCAAATAGTGGGAAAAGAGAACTTTGCTAGTAATCAAAAAAGATGAAAATCGTAAATCTGAGCTACCAGAGCCACCTCCTAAACTAAAGAAGTCATTAAAAATGTCACAATGTGTAATGGCAATGAAGGATAAACTAGCTGGGTACCCTCATGTAACTAGTGTCTGTAAAATAACAGAGCTCTTTTGGAAAGTAATTTGGCATGCTGACCCAAAAGCCATAAACATTAATATGTTTTGACCCATTATACTTTTGGAATTTGCTATTCTTTCTTTTTGCACAAAGACGATCTTTACAATATCTTTTATAACAGCAGAAGAAAGTACTTGTTGGAATGAGCCGCAAAAACTAAACAGCCAGTGTAGTTAAGCAAACTATGGCACCAATATTTTATGTAATAGTTTGCAGACATTAAAATAATTTTAAAAATGAACAAAAGTGATGATACAATGTTGAAAAAAAGCAGAACACAAAATCGCATACCTTGGTTAATTACACAACTTTTTCACATAATAACCAACATGTACATATAAGCGGTGAGATCATACACCAAGATATTAACAGTCGATGTAAGAAGTAATGAGGTGACAAAAGAGTCTTTAAAAAAATCTTTTCTCTACTTTTCCAAATTAAAAAAGAACATATATTGTCCTTATAATTAAAAAATACGTAAAAGAAGATGAGACAAGAAATGACATTACAGTGCTTGTAGTTAAGTGGGAAAATTTTCCCATATAACTGTTTAATGAGCATCACTAAAAAGTGCATGAAACAATCGTACAGATGCTGATGACTGTACTCTGGAAAGCACAACTAGAGGATCACAGACCAACCACCGTGAAAAGCCAGTATCCTCCTAGGAGCTGACGACAACCCTACACAAGACTGAGGTCATGCACCAACCTGCCCAAGGAGACTTTCCATACAGTCATAGCTGCTGTAATACTTTACAAGGCTTCATAAACACATCAAATGCTTACTGGGCAGGAAATAAGTCTGGTAGTTAGATATTTTTGTTTATGTTCAACGTAATGTGTCTGTGTTTTTCAACTTTTCCTAAAGTTGAGGTCACAGTGTTTTTCCATTATGAAATTGCTCTTGGAAGAAAAAAAAAATCAGCAGTCCCATGATACAATGTGTTTTTAATGCAGGAGTAATCAGAAGTAAGATCCTTTTTCCCCCCAAAGATTATTCTAAAAGTTCAAATTAGATTTATGCTGTTCATATTTTAAACCAAGGAAGTACGTTGGTAATATCATTTTACTTGTAGTTTTACTGCTTCTTAGAATGCAGGATGTTTACAGTGAATGTAATACGGTAGGGGGTAATCTCCTATTCATCTTTACAATTCTATCAGCAAAATGCCAAGGGAGAAGGCATATCATGTTCTCTTTGAATTACGTTTTTGCAACCTGAGATTTAAGTTCAGGTTCCCTGCCGCACCCCTGGGCATTGAATCTGAATTAATTATTGTGTCCAATTTCCTCCACCTAGCCCCTGGGACAAGTGCAAACAAGCCAACAATGGTTACCCCCACAGCCACTAAAGATCATATCAAAGGAAAGCTGCAGAGTGGTACAATGTTCCGCTGGTAAGAATTTATTCATTGAGAAGGACTGAAGGGAGAGTCAGGTTGGCACAAATTGGAAGCTATTGGATACAATTAATGTCTCCTGGTTTAATTCACACCTTCCAGGTATGGATTAAATCAGGTCAAGAAAAGCTTTGCCCTAATGATTGGAGGAGGTGGTTTCTTTTTTTCTTTCTTTCATTCTTTCTTTTTTTCACTCTAGGAGCAATTAGCGGGGTACTACTCATACTGGGGAAGGCCGGCCTCATGCCAGTTTGCCACCCATTCTTATGGGGAAAATGGTTCCGTACGATGAGTCTGAGATTTGGCGTCAAAGATGACTCATGAAAACGAAAAGCAGATTTAAGCCTTTCTAAGGCTCCTGCTCCTCCAAAAGACTTTTAAAACCCTCAAAATATTTTATTTCTTGTGATATTGTAAGTTCCTGATAAATAATAATTGGATTGATGAAGAAATTGCATCATTTTGTCCTCTAAAGAGTGTGCACTTTACTCTTAGATTGTCTTTTGGTCTTGGCTGTAATTCTCCACAAAATCTCTCACGGAAACACTCTGTAGGCTGGCCCTGCGAGAAGAACAATAGAATAGCTTTTCTTATTCTATGAGAGACATAAATGAAGAATTCCCTCTTTTCAATGTATATTTTTGGGCAGGATTTTTGAAAATGACTTTGTAAATCATCTGTGAGTTTTAATTCTGCACAAGGGGATATTTTAAAAATAAAAATAATGAATATTAGTAACAACAATAAATTTGCATCAATAATAATAACGAAAGTCATTAGAGAGACTGTCAGTGACAAAATTAGGAAGTGGATGATAGTCAAACAGCCCTGGCTTAGATCCCAAGCCAGTAATGGTCATGGCTGGGATTTTACTACCTCTCTAGAAGCTATTATTATTGGCTGTGGCTTGTTCATCATGTAGGTGAGGAGGAAGGAGGTCAAATGCTAAGACAGAGATGGAGAGGTAGCTGGGACCAGATCATGAAAGGCCTTGCTTCTGAGTTTGGATTGAATCATAAGCGTGAAAGCCACTGGAAAAGACACGGCTTAGAGACTGAAATATGCATATATTATGCATATAGTATGCAGTAGACATTCTGGCTGCATGACGGAGAAGGGATGGCCAGGGACAAGATTGGAAGCATGACCTGGGAGGATAATGCAGTGGTCTGGTGAGGGGTGACAATGGCTTGTGCAAGGTTAAAGACAGTAGGGATGGGGAGAAATGGACAAATTCTTAATCTGTCTAGATGTTAGAATCCATAGGACATGGAGATTGGTTGGAAGTGTCAAGAATCACTTTATCTTACAGTATTCAAAGAAGGATGTGCCAAGGTGTTACTCTCCTGGTCTACACTGCGTATTAACAAGGGCCATCTGAGACATGGTAATATAGTCCAGAAGAACAATAAACTTGTATAATTCTCTGCAGGCTTTTGGACAAGACCCTTTTTAGCACCTGACTGGGTGTTCTGCTCACTGACCCATAGGATTGGCCATCAGAATACTTTCAGAGGATTCAGCCTTTTTGTATGTTTTGGACTTATAATGGAAAAATCGAAATCCTTCATGCAGCTTTCTACGTACATTATTAATTTTTCTGTATTAATAATTGCTATTTAGATCTTCTTCATTAAAATCTATATTTTTGTGTAAGGAAGAAAAAAATAATTTTTATTTTTAAATCTTTATAAAACATTTTTTAAAAATTAAAAGCAGTTTATATATCTAGATCTGTTACCACAATTTCCAATTCACTAAATTGTAAATAGCTGCATGGCCCATTTGGAGTTTTCCCTTGATATCATCCCTCTATAGTATAAGGTAACTTTGAAAGAAAAAGCAGATGTTTCAAGGGGCATTTATCGAATTCAGAGCATTGATATGAGCATGAAAATAAGCATACCATGATTGGGTAGTATTTTGCTAATTAAGAAATTCAGAATTAACAAATATCCCATTCTGACTTTGTTATGTTTTTTATGAATAATGAGATATTTTAAAAACCTGCTGTTTTTCCCCTAGGAAATTGATTTGGTCTCTTTAATTAACTTTAATTTTATATTGAGAAATAATTCCTTAGAGGTAGGAAACAAAATGCCACTTGAAGATTTAATATTGTTTTAATTTAATGTATTAATTTATTGTTCAGGTATTTATTCTTTGATGACAGTAAGCCAATTTTTTAAAAGAAAAATCTATATTATAATTCCATTTCCTAGAGCACATCATTTAGGTCACACATGCTTTCCAGAGTTATGAACCAGAATTTCTGTATATTGGCTTACTAACAGCATCAGTGAATTTACTCGTGTCAATGGGCAGTTAATGTTGATGACAACCATTTGCCTTTGTGTTATACTACAGCTTACCCAGTGCTTTTATTTCTTTTTATCTTATTTATCATCTCAAATGGTCTGTAATATTAAGTATGCTAGGTATTTTTAAACATGAGAGAGCAGAAATTGAGGGACCAAGTGTCTTTCTCAAAAGTCAACTCGTGGTAAGTAGGGGAGGAAGTCAGCCTTGAAAACCTGTCTCCCATATCTTTATATGAGCTCGTTAATGGGAGTCCATCGCCCAGCTCTGTCCACTATGCCCTCGGCAGTCACCATCAATCCACCGCATACCTTTCCACTTTTGTCCTGGTATCTGCCATGGCCAAGACACGTCCTCACAACACAGGGACAGCCAAGAATCCCAGTGCTCCACCTGGGCCCCACGTAGGTGAGAATCCTTAGGCCAGAGCTAAGTTAGGGGTCATTTGCCCTGGAAGTGCCTGATCTTGGCTTTTCTTAGGGCAATTTTTGGAGACAGACTCCTTGCTCTCTGGGTAGTGCCTTTTTCTATTACAAATCATTGTGCTTGTCAGTTGTGACTTAATAAGACTTATGATCTTTTCTTTTAAAAAATTAGAACAAATTCGAGATTATCTCTATACCAACATACTAACGCTTGCATTCCAATGTTGTCTTCTTGAATCCGAAAGAAAGTTTCGGGCTTCTGGCTGATACTCTAAAGAGCTGTGACCAATCTCAGATACAGCTATTGTTATGGATTGAATTGTTTCACCCAAAAATGGTATGTTGAAGGCCTAAGCCTCAGAACCTCAGCATGGGAGCTTATTTGGAAGTGGAGTCATTGCAGACACAGTTAAGATGAAGTCATACTGGAGCAGAGTGGGCCCATAATCTAATATATGGCTGTCACTATACAAAAGAATCCCACGTGAGGAGGCAGAGACACACAGGGAGAAGACAGCCGTGGAAAGATGGAGGCAGAGATTGGAGATACACAGTCACAAGCCAAGGAATACCAGAAGCTAGAAAGGCACAAGGAAGACTCTTCCCCTAGAGGTTTTGGAGGGAGCATGGCCCTGCTGACAGCTTGCTTTTAACTTGTAACCTCCAGAACTGAGACAATAAATTCCTGTTGGTTTGAAGCCACCCAGTCTGTGGTACTTTGTCATGGCAGCCCTACGAAACTAACACACCTGTGGAAGTGCGGTGTGCTTGGGGGATGTCATTCAGTATCTTGTATAAAATATTTCTTCTGCAGAAAGAAAATAGGGATAATGAGAAAAACTATTTTTTCAAAACCATAGAGAAGTTTAGGCTTACTGACTGTGAGATTTTGTGACTAGCTAGACATCTGTAAAGTTCATCACCAAATTCCCTAATGTTCACTAAGGATCCTGATGTCTCATGCATGTAATCCATTTCTTGGGAAGGTTGTTTAAGATGGCACAAATGACCAAGGTGACCAAGGTCTTGAGCAAGGAGTCTGTTTCCAAAAATTGCCCTAAGAAAAGCTAAGATCAGGCACTTCCAGGGCAAATGATCCCCAACTTAGCTCTGGCCTAAGGATTCTCACCTAAGTGGGGCCCAGGTGGAGCACTGGGATTCTTGGCTGTCCCTGTGCTGTGAGGACGTGTCTTGGGCATGGCAGATACCAGGACAAAAGTGGAAAATCGTGCAATGGACTAATGGTGACTGCGGAGGGCACAGTGGACAGAGCTGAGGGTGATGGACTCTCATTAACGAGCTCATATAAGGTGTGGGAATGGGAGGTGTCGGAGCCTCGGCCACGGACCCTGGGCTAAGCACGTCTCCTACAGGCTAAAATCAGTTGATGATGGTAATTTGAAAATTATTGTTTCAAAACAGAATAATCCAAGATGTTTAGAAATTTGTTTATACTTTAGATCCCAAGAGTCCTGGTCTAGGAAAGATTCATATCCCTCACCAGTCACCTGGAAGAAAGGAGGTAACACTCTCCAGCTGAGTAATTAGGTGATTTTTGTAAAAGGACTATTTGCAAGTGTGTGAGCAGGGTTTAGAAAAAGCAACAAAGGACTGTGCCCTACTTTAGGCCAGTCAAAGCGGGGAGCCATTTCCACCCCTCAGTGGGGAGGGGTGGAGGAAGGGAGCGGTTCCCAAGGCTGGAGACAGCTGCGTGGACAGGGCTGCTGCCAGGAGCTGTGCACGCAGGACAGGCCAGCACACAAGCCGCAGGGCCTGGCCAGAACAGGGCCAGGGGAATAAACAGCCAGCCTCGCTCCTCCTTCCCTCTGTCTCCTGCTAGGGACTCCCATTGGCTGACCCCAGCTAGAAGCAGGAGGCCGAGGGAGCCCATGGTGCAGTCCACACAGTGAGCTTCTGGGGACACAGAGCAAAACAGGGTCCATGGCTGGAGTAACTGGACGAGTGAATGGAGAGAACTAGCCCAAGCATCCTGTACTCAGGATCCTTCTGACTGCAAGGGACAGAACCCTGTCTTAAATGAACTTAGACAAAAAAGTAAATGTCTGGGAAGTTGCTACGGTTTGAATGTTTATGTCCCCACCAAAATTCATGTTGAAACTTAATCTCCAATACAACAGTACAAAGTGGTGGGGCCTTTGGGAGGCGGTGAAGTCGTGAGGGCAGAACCCCATGAGTGGGATTAGTGACTTTATAAAAGAGGTTGAAGGGAGCTCCTTTGCCCTTCTGCTGTGTGAAGACGCAATGACAAGGTGCCATCTATGGAGCAGAGAGCAGGCCCTTATCAGACGCTGAATCTGCCAGCACCTTGGTATTGGCCTTCCCAGCCTCCAGAACTGTGAGAAATAAATTTCTGTTGTTTATAGCAGCCCAAGACTATAGAGAGAAATCGGTATAGAGAAGTGGGGGTGTTGCTATAACAAATATCTGAAAATGTGGAAATGGCTTTGGAACCGGGTGTTGGTAGAGGCTGGAAGAGTTTGGAAGTGAATGCCAGGAACAGAGTGTATTGCCACGAGCAGAGCATTAAGGGTGAGTTTGGAGAGGGCCCAGAAGAAGAGGGTGGCTGTGGAGAGAGCCTCAGTCTTTTCAGAGATTATCTAAATGGTTGTGAACAGAATGCTGGAGAAATATGGACACTAAAGGCCGTTTGATGAGGTCTAATATGGAAATGAAAAACAAGGTATTGGACAATGGCGGAAAGACCACCCTGGTTATGAAGTGGCCAAGAACCTGGCTGAACTATGTCCATGTCCTATGACTTTGTAGAAGGCAGAACTTAAGAGTGATGAACTAGGATATTTGGCAGAAGAAATTTCTAAGCAGCTAAGTGTTCAGGGTGGTGGTGCATGGTTTCCCTTAACTGTTTATTGTATGATGTGAGAAGACAGAAATGAATAAAGGCAGAATTTATCATCAAAAGGGAAGCAGAATTTAAGATTTGAAAAATTCTCAGCCTGGCCATGTACAGTAAATGAAGAAGCATATACAGGAGAGAGCACCAAGGTGTGCCCAAGCGACCATTGGTGAGGAGATTAGTATGGACCGAAGGAAGCCAGGTGCTGTTCTTCAAGACAATGTGTGAATGACCCTGAAGGCATTTTGGAGGTTTTTGAGTCTACCACTCTCATCACTGGCCCAGAGTGCCAGGGTCTTGAGGATAGAATGGCTGTGAGGGAGAAGCCCAGGGTGCCCATGGGACCTGGGGACCCACTGCCCGGGGCCGTCTTAAGTCTCTGCTTTCCACATCTTGCTGCAGTGCTCCTGGGCTGCCCCAGCTGTGGCTCGAGCAGGCCCAGGTGTGGCTTGGTGCAGGCTGTAGACCTTGGTAGCAACAATGTGGTGCTAATTCTGCAGGCTCACAGAGTACAACAGCTGCGAAGGCAGGGCTGCCTCTGTCTAAACTTCAAAGGATGCCTCAGAGACTCTCAAGAACCAGGCAGAGAACTGTCAAAGGGGCAAGGGCAGGGATGTCAAAGAGAGCCCCCACTAGTCCGATGCTTATTGGAGGCAAGGGGGCAGGGTCACTTCAGAAAGTCCCCACTAGCACAATGCTCAGTGATTCACAGGAGCAGGGCTGCCCCCAAGACCTCAAAACTGTAGTGCCACCAGTGTGCAATGCCAGCCTGGGAGAGGTGCAGACACCTGATTCCAACTTTTGAGAGCTGTGGTGTGGGCTGTGCCCAGCAAAGCCGTAGAGGTGGGACTGCCAGGAGATGTGGGGGCCCAACCCCTGGCCCAGTGTGTCCAGAAGGCAGGACATGGAGTCAAAGATTATTCTCAAGCCTCAAGATGTAATGTTATTTGATTTGGGGGGGGGGGTGGTCTTACTCGGGACCTGTTATCCCTTCATCTTTCCTGTTTCTCCCTTTTGGAATGGAAATGTCTGTCCTATGCTTATCCCACTATTGTATTTTGGAAGCACGTATCTTGTTTGGTTTCCCAAGCTCACATCTGGAAGGAAATTTGTCTCAGGGTGATTATGCCTCATGTCTCATCCATACCTGGTGTAGACAAGAGTCTGGATGATAGGCTTTTGAGTTGATGCTGGAACGAGTTAAGATTTTGGGCCTATTGGGGTACAATGAATGCATATTGCATGTGAGAACATGAATTTTGCGGGGCTGGAGTGGAATGCTGAGTTTGAATGTGTTTCTTCCAAATTTCAGGTGTTGAAACTTAATGGCCAATGTGATGGTATTAAGAGGTGGGGCCCTTAAGAAGTGATTAAGAAATGGTCATGAGAGTTCGCCCCTCCTGGATGGCACTATAAAAGAGGCTTCACACAGCATTTGACTCTCTTGCCCTTCCACTTTATGCCACGTGAGCATACAGCATTCCTCCCTTCTGGGGATGTAGCAACAAGGCACCGTCGTGGAAGCAGAAAGCAGCCCTCAGCAGACAACTGAACCTGTGGCACCTTCATCTGAGACTCCTCAGCCTCCAGAACAGTAAGAAAATAAATTTCTCTTCTTTATAAATTACCCAGTCCCAGATATTTTGTTACAGCAGCACAAACAGACTAAAACAATCACTCCCCATGCAAACTGTGCTCCAAGAGCGTAACTCATTTGCTGTTTCTCGAGAATAACTCGCACTACCTGTCTGGATGATGCCTTTTCTTGCATCTCCCACCTTTCTTGATCCAACTCATCATTCAAGACCTGCTCAAATCTCACCCTCTCTGTCAGAACATTCCTGCTCCTACCAGGGGGAAGAAAAAAAAACTTCCTGCCCCTGTTCTGCTATGTACCAGAAAGCCGTTAAGTACTCGACAAGACTGGCTTTCCATTGCACTCCATGATCTATGTCAGCCTCCCCCACCAGACTGTGAGATCTTAAGGGAAGCATCATGCATTCTGGGCAAACCCACACCCACACTACACTTGAGCTTGGCACTGGGCCTGTGTATTTTTCACTGAAAGAACCCTGGGGGATGTGGTAAGGCATGAAGATTTGACCCCACTTTGTGCTCTTCCCGTCCACTCCGCATGCCCTCACTTGCTTTCTCCTTCTTCCCATTCCTCCTTCTACTCTTGGTTTTTCACTGGTTGGTGATAAATATGGTCACTCTTCTTATCCACATTGGAATATATTAATATTGGACTTTGGCTTTCACAAGCGTGTGCCTATGACCCTGACCTTACAACTCTCTACCATGACTAAACATGTGACTGTTGTGAAACAAATGTGACCAGTATTTCCTTTTAGAAACTGATGTTCCTCATAAATACCAGAATTGAAATCTTTTAGGAAATGATGTTTTTATAAGAACTTTTAGAAAAGTGTTGATTATTAAGCCATATTAGTCAAATGTGCAGTGGATCAAACATGATTTGCCTATCTCCAAAGGGATAGCTTGATTTGACCTTGACAGCCATTGTTGCGTTATAACTTCTTTTGTTCAGAGACATTTTATTTTGAAATTGGTTTACACTTCACTGTTCAGAAACAGAAGTAAAACTGTTCATAGAGTGGATTGAGGGTAAACGGGCTTGCCTTCTTTCTTTTTTGGTGTTAACCACAGGTGTCTTTAACTCAACATGGCCTTTCTAAATGACCCTTTCGGTTTCTATAGCTACTTTGTGGACTAAAGCTCAACAGTTTGCGGGTTGGCCAATTTGACATGGTAACTTCCTGAGTGCATTCTGGAAAAAAAAACAAAAAAAACTTAACATCTCTGTAAAGAGATCTGCTGAAATCCAGGTAAACAATGAGTCCTGAGTTTTGTGACTACTAGTTAATAGCACATCTGTGCCAGGCCATAGTAATCAACTAAAATATAGCTTCTGTTATTAAACAGAGTCACCATCTTTATTTATTAGAAGAGGTTAACTTTAACCTTTCTGTTACTTCTAGGACATCAAATAAACAATTCCACCTCCCTCTTCTTTTCTCCATCAAACTAAAGAAGGGGAAAGGAAAGAAGGAAGGAAAAAAATTCAGACATTTTCAACAGTCCAACGAAGGGAAATTTAACAATTTTTTAAGAATGGTTGCAATGTTTCTGAGACAAGAATCTTCAATGCAGCTGAGTACATGAGAAATGTAGCACTACTCCTCTTTTGGCTCTCAGCCCCCATAAGGACATTTTATTGAATCCACATTTCTACACTAATTCACATAATTTTTCCAGAAGTAAAATGGAACAGGAATACAACAGATGTGATGACATTCAAAGTGGTCAGGAATTTTCAACTGATAGAGGACCAGGAAGGAGCGTCAAAGATGGCTTTAAGGCTTTAAGCCTGGATGACTGGGAATACACACAACAGAATAGGAAATCAAACAAAAAGCTGGTATCATGAAGCAGTTGATTAGCTCAAGTTTCAATGTTGAGCTTGAGGTACAGGCAGCAGAATGTCCAATGGATGCATAGAGTGGGCAGACAACACGTAGGCCGCAAGGTATTAGACATAAAGAATAATGCCCCTGGTGCTGCTCCCTGGGATGTGTTTGGCACAGGCAGTACAATGGCCTTTCCTAGCACAGGATTGAGAGTGTTTCAGAGAGAGGCAAATAAGTCTATGTATACAGTCAATACTTGGCACAAGAGGAGCCGTCCTCTCAGCACTCCCCTGTCCCTCTTTCTATCTGAATTCTCAAACCCTGGTCCACTGAATCATCAAAATGAAGATTGTAAGGTATTGCAAATCCTTCAGCACTGAGCACTCCTTGGAAGTGGGACCACGTCTAAGATGTTCACCAAGGCTCGCCCGGCCCCTAATGGCACGTGCATGTGCCTGGCAGAGGGTAGACATGAATGAAAGAACAAAAAATTTTAAAAAGTTGATTATATAGTATTTACTGAAAGTAGGAAACTCAGAAAGATTTTTAATTGGATTAAAACAAAAATATTTCAGCTTAATGAGAAAATTTAGAATTAAAGGCTTTATATTAATGTATTTATGATTAATTGAGATTTAACACATTGACTGCCATACTAGAAAAAAATTTTTTTTCCTTGGGGCCATGGTGTTTTATTATAAAAATAGAATAAAAACTTCCAAAATAAAATGATCCTTTCTAATCTAAAGAAAATTTTGTTATCTTTTTATTGTTTTCTGTGCATGAGTTATATGCAACTTGAAAAATAATTCTTACGGCTCCCAAGGTGAAGAGACATGTGAGTTACATATGCTTCACTAGGCCCCTGGCTCAAAACTAGTGTAAATTAAATACAACTCGGATGGCAGTTAATGTGTTAAATCCCAAGTATTTTACCCTCAATGTTCCTCAAATGTGCCAAGCAGCCTCACACTTCAGGGCCATCATATTTGCTGTTCCCTCTGCCTGGAATGTCCTTCCCTCAGTTCCCCGCCTGGCTCGTGTGTTCTGGAACATTCTTTTCTCAGTTCTCTGCATGGCTCATGCGTTCTAGAACATTCTTTTTTTCAGTTCCCTGTGTCGCTCCTGTGTTGTGGAATGTTCTTGTCTCAGTTCTCTGCATTGCTCATGTGTTCACGTCCTTCAGGTCTCTGCTCCAATGTCCCCCACAGCAGGAAGGCCCTGTCTGACTCCTTATCTAAAATAACACCACCCACCACTCTCTAGATCTTTTGTCTGGCTTCATTTTCTGCCCACTTGACATATCAGATATTTTTCAGTCTCTTTCTGTCTCCCCCCACTAGAATTCATCAGCTTTAGGAAGGAACAACTTTGTTTTTTTCACTAGTGTTTCCTCACTCCCCGGCCTGGTGTCTGGTATGAGGCAGGCGCTCATTAACTATTTTGATGAACGAATGATTGAAGGTAGAAACAAATATGAATTTTAAAATCTGATGCTTAAAACTACATTCTTAATCAGTATTTCAGTTCAACTAAGTAACCATTATTATTGGACCATATAAACAATCTGTTTATGTGAAAACAGCCTAGTGTTTTTAATTTTATTGCATTTAACTACAAACTAACCTTCTGTTTATGGACATTGTGACACGGAGGGACATTCTCCTCATTTTTATATACCTTTTTAATCACCCTTAACCTATTCTGAAATATGTTACTGCTCACTTACTCAGCAATATTTTATCTTCAGGCTAAATAAGGCCGAACGTCTGCATCCTAGATATATATGATCAGTCGTGAAAGCACAGACTCAGGTTAGGTACAGCAAAAGCAGGGGTTTTCGTACACACTCGTGTTTAATCCTTAAATGAGTCTTCTAGTGGGACTTTTGACAATCTGATAGCCAGAGTGCATTTACAAATTCATGCTTTTAAAGCCACCCACTAGTCATTCATTGGTAATTCTATTGAAAAACCTTTTCTCCTATCTGATGGGAAGTCTCAAGCCTACACCGTGGGAAAGCATTTGTCAACGTGGGCATGAGTCGTGGTGTCAGACGTTAGACAGCAGATCCTAATCTTTGACTTTCCGGCTAAGTCAGAGAGCCCTAAAAAGTACACACACATTTGTCATTCCTGGGAGGTTGACGTTCAAAATGGCTATGAAAGGATTACAAACAAAGACCAGGATAATCGGTGTTGAGGGTGGGGGTGGGGGGCACGGAGGGGACAGGGCAGGGAGGTGACAATGGTGATTCAGAATGTCCAGGGAAAACGGTGTGGTCCTTGAACATTGTCCGGGTCCATTGATTGTTTAAGCCTTCCAAGCAAGATTTAAAGTTATATCTTTAGTTACTGAAACACAAGGCAGAATCTCCTGCTGTTTTTCTCAAGGAAGAGCTCTTAGTAAAGCTTCCACAGAGGAACCTAAGGCCTCTCCCTCTCTTCCCAGAAGCTAGATAGAACAAATAAGGACCTGGTCTGCAGTCAGAGAACCACTCCCTTGGTGCGAAGGGTTACTCAACTTCTCTGGGCCTCAGTTTCCTTGCCTGTTAAATAAAGATAAGAATAATGCTCATCATAAGTTGTCATAAACATGAAGTGAGGTAATGTACATAGAGCCCTACGCTTTGGACTTGTGATTTCGCAAGCACTCAATAAGTTAGTGTCAATGACTGCTTCTTCCACATTCTTTCTGCTCCCTCGCTCTCTCTCGCTCTGCTTCGTTTCCCTTTCCTTTGTTCTTCTCTCTCCGTGGGGCCCCATGGTAATTATTATTTGTAAATATTTATTGAACACCAATCCATTATCACTAAATAATAGTTCAGGAGAGTCAATGTGTATGTGAGGATTTACTAAGCAATTACCAGAAGCAATGAGCTGGGAGAGACAGGTCGGAGACTGAGTGCCGGGTCCCTGCCCTGTGGGTACACAGCCGCGCGGTGACGCAATGCCAGTGGCTATCCACAGCCCAGGGCCACGCTGGGCTGGGATGCTGATGGCCGCGGGCCTGGATGGAAAGTAAAGACCTGCGGTGTTTGACTCTGAGGAGGGCCTGTTCTCACACGGGGCCGAGAGGTTCCCGGGTATGTTCTTTCCGGAAGGGGGAGGTGGGAGGAGGGTTGTTCCCCCGCCTCTTGGCGTCCCTGAGCTACAGGGGAGCGGGCTCTGTGGGCTCTGAGGCCACGACTCTCTCAGGGCTGTTTCTAAAGAGAGGGCGTACCTCGGAAATGGCTGTGTCCCCCCAGACCGACTAGACAGGGAGCCAGGGGACTGTCCCATAGCCCCTCCCTCCCCCCAACTCTTTCCCTGCTCTTACCTTTGTCCTGCCTGGTCTGCTCTCACCCCTTGCCGTGCCCTTCACAGGACTCCCTGCCTCCACGTCTCTGCGTCAGCCATGCTGAAATCCTTCCAGTGCCCTAAAGGGCCTTGTCTTCTCTCCTCTATTTATTAAAGGCGCCATTTATTAAAGGCTCCTCTGTCTTTAGTATTCTTTTTGGCCTATCTGTGTATGTCCTCAAGACCCAGCCCAGGCGCCACCTCCGGGCAGTGTCCCTTCATCCCTGTCCCCACCACAAGGCGCTCCTCCATGTGTCCCGTGGTCTCAGTGCGGTGGCCATCGTGGCCCTCCTCACTCGGTATGTATTGCTATGACCTCTAGCCTTCCTATAAGTTTGTCGAGAGTAGAGACCCTGTTTGTTTGTGTAATCTCTGTGTCCCTAACACACAGCACAGTGCCTGACGCATAGAAAGGGCTTAGTAAATGCCGGTGGAACAAAGTATTAAAAATCTCCATTGCTTTCTTCCCTACGTGCTCTATCTGAAAGCGAGCTGCTGGCTGCTCTCCCCAAATAGTTAAATAGTGTTGAAGAAGTGTACACTTTCACCTTTCCCTGGGTGTTGGAAAGAGTAATGCCTATTTGTCAATGAAGGTTTTGTAAGGAAACTTAAGCTCTTTGGAGGAAAGGGGCCATACAAATTCCAAAACACAATAATGACTCCAATCTGTGGTTATTGCCACATCTTTCCTCATACTCTGCTTATAAAGAATACAGGTGCCTTTCACTACTTAGCAAGGTGGTACAATTGCTTTTTCATGACTAAAAATGACCATATATCATAGTACATTCTTGTGTCAGATACAATAAAAAGGTATTCTAACCAAGCAAAAAAAACCAAACAAACATGAATTTGATTCACTTACTCTCTACCCTCTAATGGGGGCGGACCAACTGGTTTTTTTGAACTGGAGTGTGGACTGCCAAACATTTCCTTTTTCTACTCTGAGATAATATGTCCAGACATCACATACCACATTGCCATAGGCAGCAGTTACAGAAGATGAATAGGATACAGGTTCAGAAATAAATTCAATGAAGTATATTTACTGGGCATTAGTGGCTACTCTAGTTGATTTCTGAGGAATCTACAGGGAGGTTCTTACTGAGTGATTGTGAGGGTTTATTGAGCACAAAACACTGTCTCTCAGACAACTAGCTGTGTCCCTTAATTTGTTTTTCAAAATAAACTCTTCCCTTTATCTTTGTTCCAGGTGACCTTGGCTTTGAAGACTGGCCTTCCATGAATGACAATGAGTAGAGCTGGGGCAGTCCAAATGTGACCTACCTCCCAACAACATCATCGCCTAGGATTTGTCAAATAAGTGCTGAAGAAAAGGCATAAAAAGTTTGAACAACCCCGGGGAAACTTCAAAGATGAGCGTAAAGATTATGTACTGAATACGGAATTGTAGAGATGCTTCTTGCATCCTTGAAATGCCTCCAAGGAAATGTCCTAAAAATGTCACCATAAAGAGAGACCATATTATTGTTGTCAGCAAAGGAAATCTCTACATAAACTTCTAAAGTATAAGAGGAGCTTTGACCAGCTAGGAGGCAGTATGATTGTTGTGGAAAAAAGTATGGACTTTGTAACAGAGCAGGTTCATAATCTGCTTCCTCACTTAGTAACTGTGTAACTTTGGGCAAATGACTTAACTTTATGAAGGTTACCTTTCCTATCTTTAAAATTGGGTTCCTAACTACCTCATAAATGTACTGTTCATTCAGTCAAGTAATTAATAAGTGTTTATTTATTGAGCTAGGTGCTAGAGATTCAAAAATAAGATACAATGTTCTCCCTTGAAGATTTCACTGTCTAGGAGACTGTTGAATGCATAAAATAATTTCAGTACATTGTGAAACTATCTTAATATTGGTAAGTTCATGGTGGTACAAAGGAGAAAGTGATCAGGTCCACTTGGTACAATCAAAGAAGACTTTGAAGAAGAGAAATTTAAGCATCATCTGAAGCTGAACAGATGAGCAGAAGTGGACAATGGAAAGACATTAAGTGCAAAAACAACAGGATGCTCAATGACTTGACATTGTGAACAAATTCAAAACTTCAAGAGTTCAGGAAACATCAAGTTGCTCAGCATCTCTGTATGTTTGAGAAGCAAAAGCAGCTTGGTGGCCATCTGGGTGAGAAGGTTTAGCAAAGGGAAGAATGACACCCAGTTTTCTGCATTGACCGTCTCGGCAAAGGGTGATGTCCTTAACCTGAGAGATGTAAGAAGGACATTAAGAAGAGGATGCCTAAATTTGACTGGCTAAAAAAAAAAAGAAGGAGACGACGTGATGAAGATAAAGAGATAACATTGGGACAAGTTAAATGTGAGCGTACTTTGACCGTCTAGATGACATGTCTTGGAAACAGTTCAGTGTATTCTTGGAGCTCAGGAGAGAGAACCGACCTGGAGATTCAGGCTCAGAACCCAGAGCCTTATTTGTGGGGCCAGATGAATATGTGGATCTTCCCCTCTGCACAGGATGACCTCAGGCCAGCATAAGGAAGCTTGGGGTTCAAGGGCAGTGTTCACATGGGGATCCACAGTTCAGAGTCCTGGGGAGAGAAGTGATATGCTTGAAGAACTCCATGGCCCATCTTTAGGTCAGAACTGTCATCAAGGAAAATCTGCCAAAAGTGCTGCCCAAATCCTTCAAGTTATTTTATTTGCTTGTATCTCTTTAACATTTTGAATGAATACACAGACCATAGAAATACTTCTTAAACCCCCCTGTCTCTTTCCCATTCCCTTCCCTCTCATCACAAACTGCTCCTGCAACACTCCTACATGTTCTGAAAAGCCTTCTTCTAGTCCTAGCACCCACATCTCCTGTTTCTCTCTCCCTCCCACTTTCTCCTTCTTCTACATTTTATTCTACATCTTATTGTACATCCTGTAATCTCCAAAGAAGATGTCAAAGATTTCAAATCTTCTTTACAAAGATTTCCAAAGTCTGTTGAGGCAGGAAGAGGCTTCTATGGAGGGCAGGGGGGAGAAGAAATGAAGCCAGCGAAGTCAGGATTCTTTTAGAGGTCGGGAGTGGGGGAAAGGTGGGAAGGAGTCTTGCATTAACGATTCTGTTTCTGTTACAGTGGAATCAAAAGCCAGGCTGATCCTCTAAATAAGTCATGCGTGCAAAGAGGCTTAGCGGAGAGCAAGGATCCTTGTATTAATACCAGGAAGTGGGATGGCAACCAAATGAGAGAAGAAGGTTCTAAGCAGTAGGTGAAAGGTGTCGCCTGGAGAAATTCCTGAGCTGCAGAGAACTGCTGCCACGCTTGTACAGATTCTAGTGGCCTCTGGCACACAGAGAAAGGAGGCCCTAAAAGTGCTGGTAAGATTCGGACATCACTGGAAGAAGGTGTAAAGTGAGAAGGTGTAAAGAAAACAAGAGTCAGGACAGAAGCTTAGGGAGCCGGTGAAAAGAGCCAATGAAGGAATCTAATAAGAAACTGTCAGGAATGTGGACAAAGACCAGTAGTGTGTGGTGTCCTGGAAATTAGGAAGCATTTTTAAGGAGACAGTGTCAAATGTTTCATAATGGTCAAGTCCAATACAGAATGTAAAGTATCTGCTGGGCTTTGCAATTGGGAGGTCACTGATGGCCTCGGCAAAAGCATCTTTAGTGGCGTAGTACGGGGAAAGGTAGCTTGCAGTGTGCTCCTAGAGAGCGAAAGGTGAGAAACTCCAGACACCAGGAAAAGTCTCCTGGAAAGCCTATCTGAGGAGTGGCACGGGACAGCAACCAGAGGAGTTTGTCTCCTCCCTTCCTCTGTCTCTCCTTCCTTCCCTCTATCCTTCCTCTCTCCTTCCTTTCCTTACTTCCTGCTGGACAACACGTAAACCTCTTTAAAGGCTGTTGAGTAGGATCTTGTGATGGAAGAGTCTGAAAGTCCAGGATGGAAATGGCAGAGATGGAGGCATTGACCTTGAATAGAAGGAATATCCGTTCTTCTGAGAGCAGAGGGAAGGGAGTGAGGTGAGTGGCGTGCGCAGGAGGGTTTTAGCAGGAAACCAGGAAGTGATTAGGCGGAGGCTGAGGGGGGTGTCTGGTAGCCTCAAGTTCTCAGCAAGGGAGCTGGCAAGATCATCTGCTGAGAGTGAGCAAAGGAGAGAGTGATTGGTTCAGGGGACATTGGGAGAAGTTTGGAATAGTGACGGTAAAGAATGGGAGAGGGACAAGATAAATGACAGACGGCTCACTCATGTGGAACCACATGTTTGAGACACCAAGTATATCTGAGACTCAAAGGATATTTTTTTCCCCAGCTGCACCTGAATGAGGTGCAGAGACGCTGTCACGAGATGAGCTGGTGGGGGCAGGTGAGGCATTTAGAAGATACTAGCTCCCCCACTAGGAAGTGCAGATTGGTAGTAGAGAAAACACGCAGTTGTGACTTCCCAGGGGAAAGAAATGTTTTCATTTGGTGAAGTTAATGTCAAGGCTATGAAGGTCTTCTAAAATTGTTGATTTCAAGTTTGGGCAGACAAACTGCAAAATATCAGATGGTGCCCCTTGGTTATTGGACCTGGGGTTGTGCCTGCCCTTATCTTGAGAACAAAACAGGAGCAATTAACTTCCTTCTTGCTCTACCCAGATCCAGGGAGACAAAAGAATTTCCCACAGATCCAATCCTTTCAGTCTTGCAGGCAACCTTTAAAGGAAACAGTAGGACAGTGAATTTTGGGAACATGTCATGAAGCATCCAGCATATGAGATCATTTCTTATAACTATTGCATGAAGGCAGAGATACTTTTTTCTTAAAAAAGAGATCTGAATTTAGATAAGGCAGGAGTAAGGGTAAGAGAGCAAGAGCCAGTATGACCCAGTTTGTTCTCTTGTGCTTGGCTGGGAAAATGAACCAATCTGGCAGATGGGAGTCAAAGCGGAACACGGATATGAGGAGCACTGGAAAGAACGTCCAAGGATGTGTGGAGAAGGTCACAGATGTGCCACTCCTTGAAACTGCAATACGAAGGAGAAGCAAAGGAAACTAACACTTGTGGAGTCCCCACTATGTGCTAACTCACTTTTTTCCATTTAATTCACATATCAACACTGAGCCATAATATGATTTTCTTCATTTCGCAGGGGGGAGAATCTGTGGCTCAGAGCAGTGTAAGAACTTGCCCAAGTTTGCACACACAGACCACACACTGTGTGGCTCAGACAGGGACCACGGAGACAGGCAGAACAGGCCCGGGTCTGGCTTTGTCGCTAACCAGCCCTGTGACTTGGGTAACTAGTTAAAAAAAAATAGTACCCTTGATGGTCAGTGTTGTGTGTCAACTTGGCTAGGATACTGTCTCCAATTATTCAATCAGACCATTCTAGGTATTGCTGTGAACATGTTGTGTAGATGTGGTTAAAGTCCACAGTCAACTGACCGTAAGTCAGGGAGGTCAGCCTAGACAATCTGAGTGGGCCTGATTCGGTCAGTTGAAAGGACTTAAAAGCAGGTCTGCGGCTTCCCTGAAGAAGAAAGTCCACCGGGGAACAGCAGCTTCGCCTGGTGCCCAAAGTCCCAGCCTGCCTTTCCTGCCGGCCTGCCCTATGCATTTTGGACTTTCCCAACTAACTCCCACAATTACATAAAACTACAGCACAGAAATCTCTTAATATACGCCTCCTACTGGTTCTGTTTCTCAGGTGGAACTCTGACTGATACAGTACCTCCCTCAGATGTGTTGTGAAGATTAGATGAAGTACTTAACATGGTGCCAGAAACATTAAAAAGGGTTTGAAAAAGGGTACTTATTGATACGAGAAGGTGGCAAACACCTGGTTGAGCCTTCATCGAGTTGGCTCTCAAGCCGGACTCTTTACCCAACACAGACTTGGTCAATAACTATAGTTACCTTCCTGGGCTCTTATCACTGATTCAATGTGACCTTGAGCAAGCTGTGACCTCTGTGGGCCCTGGTTCCCTTTCTCTAAAATGAGAAGGTTGTGAACCAAATGGTTTTTGTACAAACTCTTCCAGTTCTGCTATTCTCTGGGTCAGTTTTGACCTAATTTATCAGGTGGTTTATTAGGCCTTGTCTACTTCCTCCAGCCAACAGACAAGCTCTATTCCGTTACTGGTGTATTCAGGGCTGCTCCTACATAAATGGGCCTCTAATTACTAGGTGGTTTATGGCCCAAGAACACAAACTAAGTCTAACATTAACTTAAGCAAAGGATTCGTGTCAATTTGGTCAGTGGTTTTAGAGCTCCCTCTCTGTCGCAGACGACGGGCCATAGAGACTATAAAAAAGCATTAAATCTGGTCCCTGCCCTCAAAGAGCATAGGGAGACAGCCAAAAATCAGATACTGCTATGAGGAAGTACATAATTCAGTCGAAGCACTGCAAGAGTTGACAGGAGACAGTAAGATCATTCTGAGCTGGAATAATCAGTAAGGCTTAATAGAAAAGGCAGGAATTCAGATAGACGGCATGTCTGTGTGAGACATAAGAAGGAAGTTAAATCTCCTGCTGTTCATGTGCATGGTGTATTCCAAATCTAACGGGTGAGATTTGAGGAGTTCTTTACATGCTGCTTGCCTTTGCTGGCTCAGATGATGGAGAAGTGGATGCCTCGTGACTTCAGCCCTTCTCTCCTACTCTTCCTGACATCCCGCTAATGACTACTGTTCTGTGCAAAGTGAATGTGCATGGTCAGTTCACTCCATGACACACATTTACACACACGCACTTGCAGAGGCCGTAACAACCTCCATCATCTGTGCGCCTGGGGTCCCCCACAGTAAAGGAAGTTCCATTAAGGTGGAGTCCCCTGGTGTATCTCTTGTCCACTGTATATGGAGCACCTCCCACAAAGCAGGCCTTCAACCAATATTTATAGAATAAATAAGTAAAAGTGTCATTACTCTCCAGAATATGGGAGACATACAGGGGAACTTTTCCTATCTGAAACTTTCAATGGTATGAAAACCCTAATAATGGGGATTCTTATACTTTGGAGAATCTTTGGTTTTCAATGTCAGCCCAATCCAACCCCCTGCTCTCACTCTCTGAAAAAAGTGTTGCTTAAATCCTACCGGCAGAATTTCTTGTTCAGAGAGCCATTGATAGAACCACTGCCAAAAACTTGCTGGAGCTGAACAAAAAAAAACAGTGGGTGTGGGTAGAAGAAAAGTTATGCTTGAATGACAAGCAAACACCTGAAAGATTAATTTTACAAGCTCACCTTTGAGATCAGATAAAGACAGCTTGACTTTTTAAAGGCAATATTTATTTTTATCAGTTTAATAAACAGCTCTTAGCAACATTGATAGTCATCTTTAATGAATAGAAACAAAGATGCCTTATTAACAGTTAAATTGAAATTGTTCACTAATCTTACTTTAGTTTATTGCCTCTTTCATGATGATCTTTTGGTAAATGAGTCTAAAAAAATACTTGGTGATGTGTATAAACAAGCCAGAAATCCTCAAGACTGTGGTCTAATGAAAGCAAATAAACAGAGTTTACAAAATAATTCAGAATACTGAAAGAGGCAGTGTTTGGGGGTGTAAATATAGATTTCTACAAACAAGAAGTTAATGATCATAAGTCAACATTCATAAGGATCACTGTAAAGATTGAAAATGGAAAAAAGTATTTTCTGGATTCAGAAAAGTCTCCTAGTCAATTGCAAAATAATTCTGTCCTTGGAGTTCCAATCTGATGATTATTAACACTTACCTTCCAACAAATTTTTGCAAATGTTTATTGAGCACCAACTACATGCAATGAATAGTTCTCAAAACACACTGCATCCAGTCATCACAGTCAGTGGGTACATATTTACCAAAGGTTGTACCACGTGGATGATGCCGTGTGGATGACATAATGTCCATATGCTGTTTCTGCCTGTCCAGCCTTCATGTGTTCCCCTTCCTCTGTTGACAATGCCTGAATTTTCCTTTGGGTGGCCACTGTCTCCCACTCCACACCTTGTGCTTGATGGGATCGACCCCATCCTCCTGGCTCCACGGGTCTTCGGGTGATCATCACCTGCGCAGTCATACTTTGGCCAAAGTGATTTAGAGGTGGGCATAAATGTAGATTGAAGTAGAGATGGGTTTGGTGAGACAAGCCAGGCCAATGAGAAGAAATTCAGGGGTTTGTTTGTTGTTTTTTTCTGGAAAAACTTGAGCAAGAGAAGCTCTCTTCCCACAGATTGCAAGCTGCGAGGGCAAGCTGAGACCCTGGTTAGGAAGAAGGTGGCACGAGAATGTCTTTGTAATGGTATGGGGTATTTTCCACTTGCTCCGAGCACTTTCCTCGGAGCATTTTCCACTTTCCTCCTCTCCATTGGCTGACCAGAAAAACTCTATCAAGCTCTCTTCCTCTCTGGCTTCCAGGTGGCCATGCTGTCAAGAGATGAGAGGAGAATTGGGTTGATTATTTCCCTTTCTAGGGGGTCTCCTTGGGCCGGCTGTGTCTCTCTACTGAAGGCTGCAGCTCCTGTCGGGGACTCTCCACACAACTCTAGGTCTTCAGGCTCCAGCAACCACTCTTGCTTTTCTCTTGCCGGCCTGGAGATGCAGCAATGTGCCGCTATTGCTTACTCTGTTACTTCAATTTTTTATACCTTCTCATTTTCCTAAACCCTGCCCTCATCTTTGTAAGTTGTCCCCTTTTTAAAATCCAGTTGGATGGAGCCACCTCTTTCCTGTCGGGGCTCAAACAGACACGATGCCAGCATTTGAGTTCTAGATTCAGACCTGCTTAGAGATAGTGATACTCTTGGACTTTTCAGCTATTCAAGCCAGTAAATGCCCTTTTTCTTTAAGGCTGTTTGACGTGGTTTTTCTGTTGCTTTCAACAGACAGCCCTGACACAGTTTGTTAGGGCCTTTTCGTTGCATAGACCCACAAAGGACACTTCAAGAAAGGGGGAAGGCACCGTTATGAGCTGAATTGTGTCTCCCCAAATTCACATGTCAAAGTCCTAAACCCCAATACCTCAGACTCTGACTGTATTTGGAGTTAGTCTTTAAAGGGGGAATTAAGTTAAAATGAGGCCATGGGCGGTGTCCTAATTCAGTATGATTGGTGCCTTTGTAAGAAGAGATTAGGACACAGACATGTACAGAAAGAAGACCACGTGAAGACACAGGGAGAAGGTGGCCATCTACAAGCCAGGGCGAGAGGCCTCAGAAGAAATCAACCCTGCTGACACCTTGAGCTCAGACTTCCAGCCTCCAGAACGGTGAGAAAGTAAGTTTCTGTTGTTTAAGCTACCTGGTCTGTGGCACTTGGTCACAGCAGCCCTGGCAGACCACACAGGCACATGTAGACTAGGACAGGGAAGGCACTTGCAGGGCCATCTGCTGACTCCAGCTCTCAGAGCCAGCACGGCCTCTTAGCTACGGCTCGAATGTCTTTCTGGAAGTTGGCTCCGTTTACCTTGGCCATTCACTGGCTCGTCCTTCTTTATGGCCCAACCTGAAGTAACCTGCACTATAATATTCGGCTTGGCCAACTGCCACCGTTACCTTTGGGTGAGCCCTTTCCACCGGCCCACCTCACAGGTTTCTGGCCAGCAATGTACAAGCTGCCTTCGGGTTGTGTGCCCACATCTGGTTCCACCAGCAGCTGCCATGTGTCACAACAGCTCCACGCTTGTTCTCTGTGTAGAAAGTGGTGGGATGCTCAATTTCAGTGCAAAAGAGACAATAGACACAGCTGGCACTTGACAAGTCCAGTATTTGGTCCCCTGGGCAAGTGGCATTAATAGTTACATGAAAGCATCGATACCAACACATAGTGCTCGGATTTGTCCTCGGTTTATACTGTAGCAGCCACTTTCTCATTCCAGTTACTCTCAAGGCCAACTTTCCTGACCTTGGGTTTTATGAGACACCCCCTAATCCTTACCCATAGTCATTCAATTTTGCCTGAGTGAGTTTGATGTGCGTTTATGTTACTTGAAAACAAAAAGCCTTGATTAAAACAGTTGCAGAAGAGAACAGTAATTTTGTCCAGGGAAAGAGAGATCTGTTTAGAGTAAACATGAGGGTACGGATTATTCCTGATGGTGCCAGCCTCTGCATGACTTTGTTCAAGTCCCTCCTCATCTGCAATACAGGAAGTGGAAGGAATAATGGACAATGTTCTCCACCTCCTAAAAGGCTGTCAGAGTCTGAAGAAGGTATCTTGTGAGGTCGTCTCTTTTTATCGCAGGCAGGAATTGTTTCCTTCTAGTTCTCTGAATGCTAATAAACAGAATTATTTCAAATTTTCTGCATTGATTGACTGATTTTTTACTGCACCACTCACTTTGCAGTAGCTCTTTCTTTACTTACTTCCTGGGACCACAGAGACAAAGGTTTACGTGGGTGCAGGACTTAAGTTTCACAGTTCGTGGAGCAGATACCATGTGTTTGACAGTTTAACTCACTTCTGTCAGTGGTCATTTCCCCTTTTGGGGAGTTTGGGGTTTGTGGGGGGGGGGTTGCACTGAGGTGGAAAGCAGGCTTGGAGGGGTAGGTGGGCTCTCAGGCCTACTGTGCTACCCAGTGGGCCTGTCCCGTAGAATGTGTCCCCGATGGATTTCACAAGTGCCACAGACTGGTGACTACTTCCCCTTTTGGAACGAGCTGTTTAATTTTGTCAACCTCTCTCTGTTCCACTTTTATCTGCTGAGTGGGGGCACCAGTGGGCAAATACTCACTTCTGTCCCCCTTTCCTCACCATATTAAGAGTATCTTAGCCTCTCCACTGTTGTTGGGGCTGGGCATGTGAGCTGATTTGGCCAATGAATGTGAGCAGAGGCTTTGAATGTGCTGCACTATTTGGCTTGACCTCTCCGCCTTTTGTGTTCCCTCCCACTCTACCATTAAGAAGAGCTTGCCCCCTGTAGCCCCTGTTCCTTCAGCCCAGGTCCCAGCATGAGAGACTCATGGACCAGACCTGAACCTCACCCACTGCACAGGGTAGGGCTGAGGGCTGCTGACCAGCCAACCTGTGGGCAAGATGGAAATGTTTTGGTATTGCAAATCATGGAGTATTTTTGTTACACAGCATTATCACAGAAAAAGCTGATTAACACATCTGACAAAGGGAACTGAGGAATGGCTCTATATAGGATTTGAAAGTGAGGGAGTAAGTGGGGGAGAAAGGTGAAGGGCCTCTTCGGATAATGATTAGCTCTGCCTCCAAAATCGGGTTAGAGTGCTCCAAACATCACATCTGTGAGAGGTGCTAGAAATGTTTTCAAGTGACTAGAATCCAATAAAGTATTCTTTATGTAGAGTTTTATATCAAACCTTAATAATTAGTGATACTATTAAAACCCAGGCAATAATTATAGTCCCAAAGTCCTATAATAAAGAAACATATCAGACTAAGATATAGAATGCCAATGAACCTTAGAACATTTTTATGTTCTAGAATGATCTATGTTAGATCGTTTTTATGCAGAATACATAAGTCTTAAGGACATACTCTTGGCGAGGTGTGGTGGTTCATGCCTGTAATCCTAGCACTCTGGAAAGCCAAGGCAAGAGGGTTGCTTGAGCTCAGGAATTTGAGACCAGCCTGAGCACAAGCGAGACCTCCGTCTCTATGAAAAAATAGAAAAATTAGCTGGGCATAGTGGCTCATGCCTGTAGTCCCAGCTACTCGGGAGACTGAAGCAGGAGGATTGCTTGAGCTCAGGAGTTTGAGGCTGCTATGAGCTAGGCTGAGGCCACGGCACTCTAGCCTGAGTGACAGAGCAAAAAAAAAAAAAAAAAAAAGACACATTCTCAACTGTGTTTCTCTGATAAATATCTTGAAAGCAATTATTAAAACAGACATCTGAGACAGAAATTAACTTCTATATTTATAGAACAAGCTTGAAAAGTTACTTGTTCATTTTCTGAACTATAAATTTATACTTGTTAAGATGAATATAGATAGAATTTTAACCCTTTTTATAACAAAGATATTTGAGTTTGCCAAGAATGGCTTAACTAATAATATTGATATTTATTTCACTCTGATACAAACTAGATATTTGATTTCATGCTAAGCAATGTTTGCTACAACAAAATTCCAACATCACAAAATAATTTGGATTTATCCATGGAGTCTGTTTTAGTGGGAATCGATGTGAGTTCAATGACTGCAAGCCACATTAATAGATTTTACTGGTTTATCTAGGAGACATTTTTTAAAAAGACATTTATTTTTCATTTTTTCCTGGCATTAACTGGGGACAATCTTGCCATAATTTTACTTTACAAATCCACAGGAAGGAACACTCAGTTGATGTTCATGTGAAATATAATTACCCACTTTTCTTCCTCTACAACATGTACTCCAGAGACAGGATGACAAGCCAAGAAGTACATAATACAGCGCCTGTCATTAATAACCAGTACGCGCTTTTGAAACTATTTCACAATAGCACTTATTCAAAGTATCCTTTATTTGCTTTTTTGACTATTTCATGAACATTATAGCAGCTCAACAAGTATTGCCTGTTTCAAACCCAAGATATAAATAGGAATCTATTGAATAAATGAATTCACCAGGTATGATCATAAATAGGTATTGTAAATTTTAACATGTGCGAAGTTTTATCTCTGCCCATGCCCCTCCTGCTGGCTGCACTGGCAGGCTCAAGGTCGCTGTGCCACGATGGCAGAGAGCTGTGGTCCTCTGACTCACGCTAAAGGCTCGTCACAAAGGCCATCTACTGAATGAAGTCTTTCTTGAGTCTCCCAAGCAAATATGATCTCTACCACCTTTAAATCCAAAGAGTATCTGGTTTGTTTCTCTATAATATAATAAAGCTAATAATGGTAAAAATCTTACTGACTTATCATTGAAAACTTCCACTGTGCTTCAAGCATGCTAAACTCTGCATTCAGTGTCTCATTTCTTCCTTACGGCACTCCTGCAAAGGAGATATCCTTGTTTCCGCTTTATAGATGAAAACACTGGGTAAAGATTTGAACTCAGGATTTAACTCCGGAAATGGTATTTTTAACAACACCGCTTTGAACACTTGATTTGCATTTGAATTCTGTGTGGTTTTTATCTCCCTACTCAGTGGGATAGTTTGTTGCAGCAGATACGATTATGTAACTTTCTGTATCTCTTTGTATCCCATCACAGTGTCTATACTGTATATTCTATACTGTATATTCCATAAGTATATACTATACCTATATGCCAAAAAGCATTAAGTGTCTCTTCAATTGGAACATACGTCCAACTGATGCCTTGATTTACATGGTAGTCTTCCCCTCTTTTCTTTTCCTGAAAAGCTGTTAGTAACCTTTTAGTGTCTCCCTAACCAATTTGATTGTGGAATCAAGGAGTAGTTGTGGAAATACACCTGGGTTGAATTCAACCCAAACTGCTCAGAGAAAATATTGGGTCACTAGAGAGGTAGATTCCTTTCGATTTCTTAAACAGAGAAGGGATCTAGAGTGGAATCCATTTAAAAGTGAACAGGAGGGTGATCAGAGGTAGTTTAGTAGAAATAAAAAATTGTGAGGTCACTGGTCTCAAGGAAACATACAGATGACACCGAGATTTCCTGAGCAGGCAGAAACTTCCAAATGCTTATTTCTTTGTGATCCCAACGCCAAGGTGAGCTACAAACACAGCTAGGGGGGAACTGGGAGGAGCCCTGAGTCCATCTGACCCTGAACCGCACACACTCCATTCCCAGATGTCCTGGCAACAGCATTATAATGAGAAAAATCACATTACAATACTGCCAACAGTGTATGCGTCGAGGATGCGGGGTAGTCTGTGTTCTAGCTGTAGCTTGAAAGAAGTCCTGAGAGAATTTGGCAGGGATGTTATGAAGGGAAGTCATTAAGTATGAAATTATTATCAAGCCTGTGTACTTTTGTATCCTCCTGGTCTTGCTTTGGACATTGGCATTGTGGCTTGAAAGGAAATGTAGTAGATTATTCTTTCCATTAGCTTGGCTTGCATGAGAAGAATGAACTGAAAGTAGCTGTGTAGGGAGAGGGGTCTGGGATTAAGGGAGGTTTTGTGTTTTTATAAGTAGAAGAGACTTGAGAATGTTTTTATGCTGAGAACAGAGAGCCAACAGAGAGAGAAACTGTGGCAGAAATTAACTAAAGGGGATAATTAAAGTAGCAAGTTCCCAAAAGTATTAATAGCAATATTAAATGGGGCTCAGGGCACACAGGGAGGTGCCGGCCTTGGTCTGAAGGAGACAGGCCTTTCCACTGAGCTGCAGGAAGAAGTTAAGAGTAAGCACAGGGGTGGATGTGTTCAGAGTGCTGTGGGGCTGGAGTTGCAAGAGGGAATACTTAAGGGCTTCTGAGTTCTTTGCGGAGGAGATAAGGCTCATTGCTGAGCTTGAAAGGGACACAAGCAAGAGAGAGGCTTCAGGAGACTGGAGAAGGTTTACGATGACTATTCAGTGGACAATGGGAGAGCTGCCTTGTGTTGCGTGCATAATTGAGGTTGGAGACTGTGTTGGCCCATTGTATGGCTATAACAAAGTATCATGGACTGGGTAATGTATAAATAATAGAAATGTATTTCTCACAGTTCTGGAGGCTGGGAAGTCCAAGATCAAGGCTCTGGCAGGTTTGGTGTCTGGTGAGGGCTGCTCTTGGCTTTCAAGATGGCGCCTGGCTGCTGCACCGTCTGGGGGAGTCAAATGCTGCGTCTTCACATGGCAGGAAAGCAGAAGAGCAAAAGGGCCCAAGCCAGTTCCCTCCAGCCCTTTTATAAGGCACCAACCTGTTCATGAGTGACTTAATCACTTCCCCAAAGGCCCCACCTCTTAATGCCACTACAATGGGGATTAAGTTTCAAGGCATGAATTTTGGAGAACATTCAGACCACAGAAGAGACTATGTGTGGTTGGGGTGGTCTGCACAGTGTTAGCAGCTTCTTCACTGTGGAGTGGTCTGCGTGGTGTTATGAGTTTCTGCAACCATGATAACTATTTGGGGTAAAGAAAGAGAAGAGGTGAGTTACTATCATAGATTGAAGAAGTAAAAAAGTATTCTGAGAACCTGGCTTAATAAGAAAGTTGGACCAATATTAGCTCCAGTCACTGGGAATGTAGGTCACCAGTGTGTCTTTTGTTTGGTTTAAAGCATTTCCCAAATATCAGGTAGTCATGTCTGAATGGAATCACACAAATGTATTAGAAAGCCAAATATAAATTTTTTTAGTTTCTAAAATGTTTGGGTTCTTGCTCCTATAGATAACTTTCTTCTCTGCAGAGAAGGGCCCTGTAACAAGGCAAGCACTGGTCCTATAGCCACCACCTTACAGGATCTAAAACCAAGATGTCCCTTATACTTTACTTAGGATACAGCATAAAATGTCTCTGCTACTGACTTGAGGACTGAACTCTGATCTTTTTCTTTATCCAAAAAATTCCTTTCTAAGGGGGCCTGGTGAGTCATGCCTACACATGATAAAATCTCAGTAAACAGGTTTTTGTGATGTGGTTTACTTTCTGAACTGATTCCAGTATAGCATCACATAAAAGATAGAAGACCCTTATCTTAACTCAAGCATTCCTTTCCGCTGATTCCTAGTCTTTTGGACAAAGCTGAACTCTTTCTGCCAGTTGTCAGCTAAAGAATCCCTAACCCCACCTATGACTTGGAAGTCCCCACTTTGAGATGTCCCAGCTTTTTGGGCCAAACCAATGTATGCCTTCCATGTATTGATTTATGACTTTATCTGTAATTCCTGTCTCCCCTAAATGCATAAAACCAAACTGTAACCCAGCCACAGTGAGACCACTTGCTCAAGGCTTCTTGGGTGTGGCTCTGGGCTATGGTCCTCAAATTTGGCTCAGAATAAACCTCCTTAAATTATTTTACAGACTTTGTCTTCTTTTCCTTTGACAGACTTGAGCATTGTATTTCTCGGATCTGTGATCACTTATTATTTTAACCTTTCAAAGCCAATAATTATAAAGCATTCAGCCCAAAACATTTTTATTGGCCTGGAAAAGTTTTATTGCAGCTTGGCTGACATTTTCTTCTAATAATGTCATTAGTACTACTTAAAAATGAATTCTGTTGGGGTATAGAGTACTACCTTTGTTTCAAGAAAATATTATGGTTTTGTGAGTACACAAGGTAGGTTTTGTTGTTGCAAACATTAGCAATATCTTTCTGATTCAAAAGAAATATTTTTCTGATTCTACAGGCAATGCTTCCATTTCTCTTAAGCATTAATAGTTTGGTTTAGAAAAAAACCTGGAATTACGTATACTTTTCCGGGATTATGTTGAATTCTCATAACATTCTTTAAAGGAGAGTCCAGCTTCAGAGTCACTAAGGCTCAGCTAAAATCTCTAGCGCATATTCTGTTCTTATCCCTTACCTATTTGGTAGGTTTAGCTCTGGTAGCCGTGGTTATGCTGACACCGGTGTTTGGTGGGTCATTAAAATCATGAATGTAGGTATTTGAAAAGTCAGACACCAATTGTATCCATTCATTAAAATTCATTCATTAAGATTTTTAAAAGGTACAAAATAAGGAAAAGTGATTCTGTCTAACCTTGGAGAATCCTGGACAGATGGACATGGACGGTGAGCATTTTAGTGGGAAAATAAAATTATGTGTAGGAAAACATCCTAATTAAAAAACAAATGTAAAATAAGAACAAAATTCCTTCATCTACAAATTATTTTCTGAGTATTTAGTAGGTAGAGATGCAAGTTCCCAAACTGCATTTTCTAGGCCTTTAAAAATGCCTTTAGAAGAATCTCCCCAGTTTCTTGGGCCAAGTGCAAAAGTTCTCAAAATGTGTTCTCAATCATCGGCCCTAGGGATTTGTTAAAAATATCAAGTGCTGGGCCTCCCTCCACACCACACCTGCAGAACCAGAAACTTGATGGATGGGGCCATCAATTTGTGTTTTAACAAGCAAATTTGGGAACCTCTGTCCTTAGAGCATTGTTCTCAGGCATTGCCTCAGAAGCCCTGGAGGGTTTGACTAAATGTGGGTCCCTCACTCAGCCCCAGAGATTGGGAGGCAGTAAATCCAGGGAGCTGTGGAGGAATCTGCGTGTGTGTGTGTGTGTGTGTGTGTATAAAAATTTTTTTAATAAGTAGGTGATTCTCATGAAGGGGTCTGTAGACAATTTAAGAAATTGTGGCTTGAAGTGGAATTTAAATGTTGACAAATTAACATTATTTCTCCTACAAAATCCTCCTCCGTAACTGAGCAAAAACCTTTGAATTTGACTTACAAATATCTGCAACTTTCATTTGGCCTGAAGAATGTCTGCTTATGGAGGGGTACATAGGCCTCTCTCATCCCACTGCTGCGGGGACCTGGAGCCTCTGTCTGTCCTTGGTGTGAGGCTTTGCCCACCTCTGGGACAGGCGCCGTGTGCATTTCACTGCAGGAGCGTGTGCTAAAGGGAAACAGCATAAACCACATTCCCGTAGAACGTAACATGTTACGTACATGCTCATCCAAGACAAAGCACGGGTGAGGATCTAATTTTTTCCCTCTAAGATGAGAGCTGGAGGAAGATCACTTCGGGAAAAGGGGCTTTCATCCTGCACATCCTGCCATGGGAAAACCCTGGTCAAAGCAGGGTGACCTTTAAAGCAAATTTTGGGAATTATTGATTTAATATGCAAGGTGTGTGTAAATACCCCTAACTGTGATTTGGAATCAGACACATACTTCATTTCTTTTCTCCACTGAACCTGTTATAGATCAGTGGTGAAAAAAGCTTTTTAATGCAGTAAGGTGGAGTTTGTCATGGAAATAAAGGGTACTAATTGTGATTCCATTAAATCAGTCATATGTTTTCTGCAAGGTATCAGGACCAAATTCATGTATTAATAACATTACTCTGTTTTCATTATATTTGTTTTTATCATTATCTGACACTTAAGGTAATTAATACTGTATTTCCACTCATGGTAAGGATAAAAAATTACCTTTAAATACTTTTATTTGAGTAAAATGTGCGAGTTAATTTAAAGGAAAATGTTAAGTAAACACGGGTGAAGATCGTAATATTCTGAAGACGGCATGTGAATGATCAATGTCTGGGAAACTGGCCTACAACGTTATTGCCATGAGTCCAGCATAATTCATTTTACCACTTCTCTAATGTTGAGCTTTCAGGTTGTTTTCTATTATGGACAATGCTTTATGGAACCTCTTGTAGCCAAATATGGCTCATATCCAAGACAGTTCCCTTAGGAGAATTCACAGCTGTGGCATTGTTGGGTGAAAGGGCATTAATTATTTTAAAGTTTGAAATTAGTGTTCATTAACCATTTCTCTAAGTTTTTATGAAGCCATTAAGGAGGTCAGTAAAGCAGTATTAATGACCCATGGGAATAATGTCTTCTTTGTTACTCAAAGGGTTGCTTAACGCTTGATGTCTTCAAGTGTGTTCTGGGACCAAATGACAATCCTCCCCCCACCCCCAGCCCCACGGGGGAGCCCTGCGGTGGGGAAAATGCTTGGCTGTAAGATCTGGTTTGTAGCTAATGTTAGCCTTTGCACTTAATTAGCTTTGTGATCTTGCGCAAGTCACAACCTCTCTATGCTGTAATTTTCTCATCTATTATTTTTATACTAAAAATAACTCGGTTTACCTCACCAAGTTGTGAAGATTAAATGAAGTGATATATGTGAAAATAGCTTGTAAATGCTGAAGCACGATATAAAATGTTAGTTGTTGGTATTATAAAAGTGCAAGGTATGTTCTCCTCTTGAGAGACTCTTAAGGCACGATTCTCCGACTTCACAGACACAAGTCGTCTCATGCAATGCAGATAATTTTTAGTACCATATGGGGTTAGTGTCTAGAAAAAGTGAACGGTATAAAAGAAAAAAAGAACTAAATTCCAGTGAGAATGTATCTCTTTACAGATTGTTCCTCCCCGGCGGCCCCTCCTTGACAGCACCAGAACCTGATCCGGCCTTGCAGTCACTGCTAATTCTGTACTTTGATTCCAGCTTTGTTGCTTATTGATCATCAAATCTCAATGAAAATATTGGTTACACAGAAGTCATATCACTTGCTCGTCTAGAACCGGTCTGTGGCGGCTCGGGATTTCCGAGTCCAGGCTAGGACCAGGGCCAGCTACTCTGGCACCTTTACAGGTTGTCGGAAAAACTAATAATTTTCACTGAGACTCTATTCTCTTCCCATAATAAACATTATCTAGTTGGTCTCTTGTTGCAGATGGATTCAGGTAAAAAATCATCCAATGAGCTGCCAACCAGAAAACCATAATGTCAACAAAATCCAGAAAGCCCAGCAGGGTGTGTGTGAGTGTGGTCAGAGGGGCGGGGGCTCACACGGAGGGCACCTGGGCTCCAGGGTTAGCTCTGCTACTTCCCCATGCGAGGCCTCAGTTTCCTCATCTGTCAAATAAGGAAGTTGGGTGAGGATCTAATCAGTGGATGGTCTCCTAGGTCTGTCCCCACAGTAAGAACCCATGATTCTGTGGGTCGCCGTGTGACCTGCCAGGGTATCCATTCTTCCTTGTGATCCCTGACAAGGTTTTGAGTGGCTGAGAAAATGGAAACAGGATGGGGGCTGGGGGCTGGGGGGGTTGTCCTTGCCAGCTCCCGCCCTGGGCAGGAGAGGAAGTGCCGTCCAGGAGGGTCTCCAAGGGATCAGGGGGAGGAGGGAGAATTCCGCTCTGTGACATCACAATATCCCCCCTCCAGGTGTGACCTCAGCTCCCCAGAAGGAGAAGCGGCAGGAGGTTCAGTTAGTGAAGTAGCAGAGGTGGGACGCTACCTGAAGGAGCTCGACAGGATCGGCCAGCCATGCCTCCGGCTCAGGTACGTGCCTTTTGCTAAGCTCAGAACAGGACTTGCTGAGATCTGAAGGAGGAGGAGAGGTCCCCAAGGCGAGTGTGTCTCCAGACTTAGGAAGAACAGTCTAGGCACAGAGACTGCGCCCCAGCTACGTTGGGGTGATGTGAAGTTCCGCATGAACAGCCCAGAGCTGGGCACATCCTGCCACCAGCCAGGCTTCTTGTCGTGAAGCTAGGTCACGAGGACATTTCCAAGGCTGTGGTCCACATGTGTCGCCTGGTGCTATTTTTCTATCTAGATGTTTTTTCTTTCAATAGCTTCTCCCCGGAATGACAGGGAAGAGTAAGCAAAACTAAGTTAACAAGAAGTTAGTAAGAAGTTAATAAGAAGTATTTTAATAGAAGCTAGTACAAAAAAACTACAAAGTAATAAAAGGAGGAGGGAAAAATGTATTATGGATTAGCAACCAAGACTGACTCTAAAGGCAAGTTTTGAAATTTCAAGGCTTAAAGGGCAAAAGGCCACCTCCTGTAAACAGTGAAAGAGAAGGGCCTTCTGGTTGAGAAGCAAGTGAGACGGTTCAGCTGGAACCATCCACAGCTCCCCCACCTCCGAGAAACTGTCGCCAGTGCGATCGCTGCTGGTGATGCGGACAGTTCTGTTTTCTTTACCTTGCCTTGGGGTTTTGGCTTCTGCAATATTTGTTTCTTCCTGGAGTCTTGGGGCCCTGAGAGGCTCCAAGTGACGGCAAAGAGCTGCTCTGTTTACCAGCAGGGTGGAGCGTGGGGTGGGTGCCAGGGCTGACTCATCTCCATCTGGACTCCCTTGGGTCTCAGCACACTGCGACCCCAGAGTCAGCGCACGGGACATCCCAGGCCGAGATGTGCCTGCAAGATCAGTTTAGTGGAAGCTGCAGTCGCTGCTGTGACAGGTAGATCAGTTACCCCGAGGGGACCCCAAGGGCAGTAGACAGCAGGAGGAGGAGTTGGAATCTCTGTCCACAAGACACAACTTTAATGCTCCTTGACCAACACATCGTGAGTAAATATATCACGGCAGCAAGGCCCAGTCTCTCATACTCCATGAAAGTAGTAGTAGCCCAAAGCATGCAAAATATTGAGAGATCCAGCAAAACAGAACATACCTGCATGTTAACTTGATAGAACGCATTCAACTTCTACCTAAAGAAGTCACTGTGACTTTCATTATGATCCAGCCTCTTCAGGCCTTAATATTAAAATCTCATTGGTCCAGTTTTTAGACTTCATTCATTTGATAGTCATGGAAAACTAAGTTTAGGCTAAAATAATGTCCACAAAACACAGAATGTCCTAACTCATCTACATTTGCATTTATTGACTATAATATTCTCTGACTGTTGCGTTAGTCACATACTGCCACCGTCAGTCACATATCGCAGAATGTTAGAGTTGGGGGGATCTGAGATCTTCCATTCCAACAGTTCCAGTTCCAGAAGAAGAAACCGGGGCAGACAGGTTAAGTGCCTTGGCTAAGGGCATCCAGCTAGTTAGTGCTGGGGACTGAAGTGCAAATCCTCCCACCCCCAGCCTGGTGATCCCCGCAATACACTCTGCCCCACCCCCCTGCATGTTGAATGAATTTATTAGTTCACATTTGAACTCTGTTAATTTCTAACTTAGAATATTCTACAAGTAGGAAAACGCCTTTGCTCACCTGGATGTGGTTATTGGTAACTGCAAGCGTTCTCCTAGCCGCTGCAGCTCCAAACAAAATAAGCTTTAGTCAAGGGCAAGAAAAGACACCCAAGACCCCATCTCAAAGGCTGAGATAACGATGAAAATAAGTCCAGGGACATTGACAGGCTATTGGGAATGGAGGCCTGATTAGAAGTAGTCCATTAAAATAAAAGCATTTAGGCCAGGCGCGGTGGCTCATGCCTGTAATCCTAGCACTCTGGGAGGCCGAGGCGGGTGGATCGCTCGAGGTCAGGAGTTCGAGGCCAGCCTGAGCAAGAGCGAGACCCCATCTCTACTAAAAATAGAAAGAAATGATTTGGACAGCTAAAAATATATATAGAAAGAAATTAGTCACGCATGGTGGCACATGCCTGTAGTCCCAGCTACTCAGGAGGCTGAGACAGAAGGATTGCTTAAGCCCAGGAGTTTGAGGTTGCTGTGAGCTAGGCCAACGCCACGGCACTCTAGCCAGGGCAACAGAGCAAAACTCTGTCAAAAAAAAAAAAAAAAGCATTTATACAACTTACCAGCTTTTTGCTTTATAATAAATATACAGTCTTCCTGTGGCCCTGTTTCCAGTATAGGTAGGTCACACTTTGTTTACAAGAATGTGTGCACCCTGTGAATGTACATGTGAGCAAACACTTCATCTGGCAGGTGTGGGGCTATTACACCCATCCGTGGTAACCAGCCTACCCTTATTAGCTAACGCATCTCCTCTATGAGCCTTCGCTGACTTACCCTAATAGTTAATATTTTATTTGGAATGATCTCAACAATTTAGGAGCCTCCTTAGGCTTGTCCAGGGTTTGTTTTATGTAGAGCTGCACATGTCTTGCGTCCCCAGTGAATCTGCTAGTTTGAGCCCAGGCACTCCTGGTTGAAGGCACTCCAAGCTTTTCCAATTGAACTTATTGTAAATGTATTAACGTCTGCCCAAAGATCCAAATTCTGCAAGAAAATGAAATGAAATGAATTGTTTAATAAAAATGTAGACCTATTTTTCATAGTCCTCAGCTCCATCACGGGCCTTGGAAAGGTCTGATGAATATTTTCTAGGCCATTAGATTGTTTCTCAGCCAACTGAAATGTGTACTTCCCGTAGGGATCTTCCATATGTTTCTGGTTTTCCATGCAGATTGTCTTTAATAAAAGAGAATTATGAAATTATTACCAACAAGAAAGAACATTCCATCATGGCATAGGGTTTAAACAGTGCTATGGTAAGATCTTTCAGTTTCCATATTAATTTTAAAAGTTGTGTAATATATTGAGTAATTTTTCATGTACTGCAGCGTAGAACTGCAGGAGAAAGCTAATAGTGAAAGACGGAGGGAATAAAAGGGGCTTTAGTTTCAGAATTCTTCGTGGTGGTTTTGAAGTCTCAAATCTCTCCAGTAAACTGAAACACAGGTATGCCAAGTCAACTTTTGAAATGTTTTCCTTCAAATTACCCGAAAAGATACAGCCTTGATACGTCTTACTTAAGAGCCTTGAGAGGAAAAAAAAAAAAAAAAAGTAAAAGCAAGCTATGTCTTCAGAGATCCTGAGACATTAGATTCTCACTCTTGCTGCCACCTCCTGAAGTCCCCTGGCGTCTGGCCGCACTGGATCTCTGACACACGTGGGACACGGCCCTTCCTTGCAGCCCAGCCCCCATGCCCACTCTCCTGAGAATTGTGCAACAGGCCTTTGTAACCCGAGGCCTGTGAAGTCTGGAAAGGAATGTGACCCAGAGCCAACGGGCGTTGGTGCCACCAGGGCCCAGCAGGAGCTCTCCTGCTGTTTACCCCAGTGCCCCGTGGGAACCTCAGGAGGACGAAGGTGTGCTCTAAAATGAGTGGGGGAAGAGAGTCCTTGGCAGAACTGTGAAGCAAGCGCTGTAGTATCTCTTCCCTTCGTCTTTGCCCAACTCCACAGAGGCGTGCTTCCTGCTGCTTCAGAGAGTAGACCCCAGTCACTTTTTCTTTGGTGTTTTTTTTTTTTTAGAGACAGGGTCTTGCTCTGTTGCCCAGGCTGGAGTGCAGTGGCCTGACCATAGCTCACTGCAGCCCCCAATTCCTGGGCTCAAGTGATCCTCCTGCCTCAGCCTCCAGAGTAGCCAGGACTACAGGCACGCACCACCACATCCAGCTAATTTTTTAAATGTTTTGTAGAGATGGGGTTTCACTATGTTGCCCAGGTTGGTCTCAAACTCCTGGCCTCAAGTGATCCTCTTACCTTGGCCTCCCAAAGTGCTGGGATTACAGGCGTGAGCCACTGTGCCCGGCCCCATCCACTTTTGAGCCACTCTTCTCCTCCTCCTGCCCGTGGTAGGTCCCATCATTCCAAGGCCCTGAACAGGGTGAAGGGTGTCCTAGCGGAGGCTCCATATTCAATCATGATGTTCATGGCAGAGTGCCAGGCACTGGGGGCAGGGCAGCCTGGGAAATCTTTGACTCATGAACTCATGACACAAAACTAGCTTCCTGTCCCCTCTACTCACCTCCTCCACAGACATCTTCCTCCATATAACAAACACACAATCTGGCCACCGTAGTACTTGGGGCTGTCCTACCTCTTCTTCCTGGAGAAAATGTCCTGAGCAGAGTCATGAATATCCTTCTTTTAAGTTGCCCAAACATGATGGCCACACAAATGAAATTGTAATGAGCAGGAAGTGAAAGATTTACCTTCAGTCTTGCCGTTTGTGTGCTGTTTAGTGCTACTGAGTACAAGTAACTGTAAATGACAAGTTCTATATTTTATGTCACCAATATTGTTTATACACAAAAGGTGGTCCCAGGAAAATAGACCTTTTAGCTATTAATAGTTGACAAGACAACTTCCTCGTCAATTAGAATGCCAGTATTCTCCTCCTTTCAAGGATATTTAGAGTGCAAAGGCATTATTATTAAAAGAGAGGGAAACCCTTTGTATGTTAGGCTATGTTCCTTGGCGTGTTAGGCACTGATAGTTGTCTGACTCCCCTGACCAACAACTCACCTCCTGCTGTACCAGGTCCCTTGAAGTGGTTATCGTCCACTCTCCTTCCTACCCTGCATGAATTCAGTGTCAGTTTCAATCCAATTTTTTTTAAAACTTAATATGCACCTAAGGCTGTACCAGACACTATTTGGCAATAGCAAAATAAAATGTTTGACATAAATTGGGCTCTTTAAGAGTTAAGTAAGAATTTTGTTGGGGAGACAAGATGTACACCTGCAAAGAATTCAAAAGCAAAGAAAGAACTACGTAACTATGTGAAAAATGTGCTGTTGTAGACTTCAAAGTGCCCCAGAGGCTCAGAACTAAGAGGAGCTGAAGTTGTCTGAAGTGTTCAGGTGGTTTGCCAGGGCAGCCTCGGGACGTGGGAGGAATCTTGAAGGAAGAGAAACAGAATATGACTGACTGACACAAACTTAGGGAGAAAAACAATTTCCTAGTGAAAATTTTGGCTCTAGCCCATCCCACTCACCAGCCTTGTGTCCACTCTCCCCTTGCTTTAACAACTCGTTCTTTGTGCAAAGCAAACAATTCACATCGCTTCACTGGAATATGGGAAACAGGAGTCATGGGAACATGCTGGCTCCAGGAACAATGACATGCACCCTGACAGGTGGTTTCTGTGAAAGGCCCTGCATCCAGTAACCAGGGCTGTGTCTGATTGAATCATGCACACGAGCTTCCTGAGCCTACTCCTTCATGTCAACATGTTCCAAATCTAATTCATTCTCTTTCCCAAACTTGCTCCTTCTCTGTGATTCCCATCTCGGCCCATGACCTCACCGTATTCCCAGTTACTCCGGTGAGAATCTCCAGTCCTCTCCAATTCCTTGTGCTCACTCTCTCCCCTGCACTTGAACCTGAGCCTAGAGGGTTGCATCTCCATGTCTGTGTCAAATGCGTTGCCTCCAGGCAGGTCTGCCTGCTGCCACCCCAGGCCCTCACCCTCTTCCCCTGAGATCACTCGTCTATCCAGCCTCTTTGCAATCTCTTGGTGCACCCTGAACACCTTTCTAAAGGGTGGATTAAACACTGTCACTCCCCAGTTTAAAAACAGTTCAAGTTTCTCCTATTGCTTACAAAACGAGGACCAGACTGCTCACCTTGGCTTCCAGGGCCTTCACCTTCTCTAGCGTTGCTGGGTCGTGCCTCTCCCCCAGCCACCCATTCACTCGTTCCTCCTCACGCCTTACGGGCCAGACACAGCTGTCTACTTTCTATTTCCTAGCCCGCCCGGTCCTTCCTCGCCTCCGTGGTCTTACTCATGCAGTTTCTTCAGCTTTTCTGGCAGTCGAGCTCCTAATGCAGCCTCACAAGGCCACTACTGTCTTCTCTCTGCGCTCTACCTCCATTTTTACGACATGCTAGTGACATTTTTATTATTTTTGACCTCTATGCTGGAGAAGTGAGCCAGGTGGGACTGGAAAACCAGGGTGCAGGAGTAGAAGAATGTTCTAAGGCAGAGAATAACAGCATGTGTAAAGACTTGGAGGAGAATGAGAACGGTGTGTTCGAGGAACTGCGCAGTGTACAGCAGTGAGTGGGAATTGGTCTGAGTGGACAGGAAGAAATTGGTAAGAGACGGCCCTGGAGACAGAGGCAGGGGCCAAGTCCAAGGTTGCTGGCCCTGCTAAGGAGTTGGATTTTTAGCTTAACATCAGAGGGCAGGCTTGAGGGGTTCTAAGCCGAGCAGCAGCGATAGAATAAGATTTGCATTTTAAAGGAATGTAGTATATGGGGAACAGGTGGAGAAAGACGGAGCGAGGGCTATCTGTTAGGAGGCTGGTGGCACAAACCACGGAGAACATGACATTGTCTAGGGTAGGGACGGGGGAGCAGAGGAAGACAGTGGACTCCAGAGAGCTCTAGAAGGGAGAAGTGATTAGGTCTGGCTCATGGATCAGGCACGGATCAAACAGAGAGGGTGAGTGAAGGGAGACGCCAGGATTTCTGGTGGGGCACAGAGATAATACCATCCCTGGTGCGGCATCACTTCCTGCTAATGGCCACTAAGGAGACTGGATTTTATCCAGCAGGAAATAGGAGGCAACGAGGATTTCTTGGCTTAGGTAAACGTACATTTTTGAAAGCGACGCCTGGAAGTGGTGTGGAGGACCGATAACCTGGGAAGGGGAGGACCGGTCGGGATGGGCTGGAGGGCACTGGCTGTGGAGGGCGACACAACGTGCTGCTGGGCACAGCTGCTCAGAGCAGGGGGCCCATCTCAGCCCCGGCGAGCCCGCCCCACACAGTTTCATGAAAAAAAAAATAGGGTTTTAATTGAAAAGTCGTATGTGTACATGGTAAAAAAAAAAAAAATTAAACAGTACAAAATGTTACACTACAAAAAACAATTCTACTCCCACTCCAGATCCAGTTCGCCTCCTCTGTGGAACTTTTTACGTTTTACATACTCTCCAGGAATTTCCTGTGCATACACAATCGTGTCTGAGCATATACCGTGTACACTCTCACTGGCACGTACGTAGACATGCTTATGTCTGTATACATACATACAGATCCACTTTCGTTTTCCATGAGATTACTCTCCATACTCTTCTATGCCTTGCTTTTTATTTTTAAGTGTGCAAACATATTTTGCTGTACCACTTGAAAATCCACTCATGTAGTTCTGCTTCATTCTTTTTGATGTCTGCAAAGAATATACCTACATCATTTCTCAAGTCCCTTATTGATGAACATTGAAGTCAAACTTGGTTTTAAAAGCGTCCTTCCTGTCTTTTCCTTGCCTACAACGCTCAACTCCTGGTGCACTTACTGCTTTAAACCATTCCCCGGTCTCACCCTGGGTCGCGTTCTCCTTCCACAGTTTCCATGCATATCTCTTGTCAGGTCCCAGGTAAGAGAACTCCCTCTGCAGCCACACGAATTTAGTGGATCCTTCCTCTTCCTCCCTGGAATCATCGGCAATTGTAGCGATTATGACATCAATCTGCCTTATCAGATCCATAGTCTTTCAGCAAGAAATCAATCAATATTTTCTGTAAATTTGTGAAATGCACTTTCTAAAGTGCATACTTATTCAACCACACCGAGGGTGTTACAAACTAAAAAATGTCACAGCCCCACTGCCAACCTGCAACCAGTTCTTTGCCAGTGAGAATTAAGCTCAGAGGAAGGAGTTTTCTTCCTCCTCAGAGAGGAACATTCCAGTGCTCCTCACCCACTCTGCTTTTTAGAAGACGCTTCCGGCTGATATGGGGCCTGGGTCTCATTCATTTGTTTTTTTTTTTCTAAGATCTGCTGATCATTTTGTCCTTTATTGTACTTCATAGACTAAATTGTGACGCACCCTTTCTTTTCCTCCCCAACTCAGATTTCAGTTGAAACCTGGCTAAGCTCCTAATGTAGGCCTCGTGGTGTCCCCTGCAGTGTGTTTATTGTCTGGTAGTCAAAGTCATCACCAGAAAAGCAATCATGTTCTTTGACACCAGCCCCAAGCGAATGTTTCACTTCCTGCATCTTCCTTTCTCTTTCAAAGTCATGGGCTGTACAAGAAAAGCTAAAAACCACTGGAGACCTAAGTCCTTTGAACTACCTAGAACTTTAAAGGAACTGAAGATCCAGTTTCTTCTGCCCGCATCTTTTCTTTCCTTATGCATCACTTTGAGGCACACCCGTGTCATCAGGAAGCAGCACATCTCCAAAATGACCTGTCAAGGTGGACTTGCTCTGTCCCCACCCTGCCACCAGTGCCCCCTCCCCCAACTGGTGAGTGGCCATCCCACCTGCCAAAGTGGGAGGTCTCCTCCTCCTCCACTTCCTCCTTTCCCTCCTCCTGGGACCTTCACTCTTCTCCCTGTCCTTTTGTGGCATGTCCTTCCTTTACTGACTTCTTGAGGCTGCTTGCAGCCCTCCTCCCTCGTGCCTGGAATCTTGTTGCGATGACCTTGTCCTGGGCCCGTGCTCACAGGAGCCCTTTACCACCTCTGCAAGCTGCAGAGGGAGGCAATTACTGAGCTCTTTCTTCATCCTGTGTTTAGCAGACAGTCAGGTTTGCATTTCGATGATTTCATCATAGCTAAGGAACGATAAAATCGTTGCACAAGTAATATTCTTAAATTTTAGAGAGCTATACAAACAGATGTTAATTATAAATATAAATATAAAAGTACCTTTCCCAGAGTTTTAGGTAGTAATATTGCCACAGCTGATGCACACACACACACACACACGTACACACATAGGCTTTTATGCATGCTGGTTTTAGAAGATCAAATACACCTTCTGAGTAGCCCATGAATAGTCATTGCATTTAGGCCATTATCGGCATTTTCCCTACTTCTTAAGCAACGTGATTTCAATCAGCTCTACGTATAGACACCATTTCTTGCTTAGTTGTGAGATAGCAGAACTGCCGGTGGAGGCTGACAAGTCCCGAGATCTCCAGCCACACAGCAGGCAGGCCGGAGACCGAGGAAGGGCCAATGTTTGCGTTCCAGCCTAGAGGCAGGAAGAAAGCAGCGTCCCAGCGCCAGGCAGTCAGGCGGAGCAAACTCCCTCTTACCTGGGGGAGGGTCAGTCTTGTTCTAGGCAGCCCTTCAGCTGGTAGATGGGGGCCACCCATGCCGGGAGGGCCATCAGCTTTATGGGGTCTGCTGACTCAAATGTTTATCTCTTCCAAAGCAACCTCACACTCACCCCTGGACTACTGTCTGACCAAACATCTGGGCACCCTGCAGCCCAGTCAAGCTGACACATAAAATTAACCGTCGCATCTACTGTGTCCCCAGCAGGTTGAGTAATTACCTCATGTAATTGTCACAGAGACCCCGTGTGGAAAGTAGTCTCATTCCCATTTGCTCAATAGCTATTTATTCAACCAATGTTTGCACATTTGGAGAGGAGGGGAATGGGGTTCCGAGAGTGGCAGTAACCTGTCTAAGGTACCACAGCTGGTAAACGGCAGAGCCAGGACTCCAGCCCAGCTCTGCATGACTCAGCTGGGCCCGCTGCTCCGGCGTGTCCCTGCCCCCAGTGTGGGTGCCGCACTCCTCACCAGCCCCCGGCTCCCCGCTGGGGTGGAAGAGAGCTGAAAGCACTGGCGGTTGCTCAAAGCTCAGGGGCAGCAGCGGGGCAGGGCAGGCTCGTTCTTGTCTTCGGGCGTCTGAGCATGTGGGACTTGAGTGCAGCTGGGAGCTACTCGGAGGGCTCCACTTTCCTTCGAGGTGATTCACAGAGCATTAACTGCTGCTAGCGCTTATTGAACTACGCGCTTGTGCTTCACGTGGATGCTATTGTTTAACGCTCACAGCATCCTGCGGTCTTCCCACCACCCTGCTCTGCTTGGGGCAGGGAGGGGGTCCCCACGGGTCTGCCACGGGCAAGGACTGTGAGGCTTCCCTTTCAAACCACTGTCCTCAGAGCCCCCAAGAGTGCCCCAGGTTGCCTTAAATGTCCCCGTGGGCCAGTCTGATCCTGTTCCACCCCTCCTCAAAATCTGCCCATAAAACCAGCTTAAAATGTGCATGAATCAATAATTCTGCAGGTGTGCTGTCTGCTGATTCACCCCGGGACAGGCCCGGGCTCTCCCTGCGTTAGGTTCACTCCTCTTTGCCTGACATGTCGTTCCTCGTGCTGCCTTCCCACCAGCACTTTAAGGAAACGTCCGGTGGTAAACTTACCATAAGCCCCTAAATCAATCTCATGTAAAGGGGACTCCCCCGACCTCTGCTCCCTGCAGCCCTCTCTGGTTGCGGCCGGGCTCCCGCGACGACGTGAGGGCCTAAGCAGTCCGTCGGCCACACCAACCCTCTCACTGGGCTGAGGAGGAACCCGAGCCTCAGGAAGGCGTGTGCCTTTCCCAGGTTCGCACAGCTGGAAGCCGAGTCACCCAGGTCCCGGTGCAGCGCGGCTGGTGTGCCCCGTGGACATCAGCTCTCAGTTCTGATCGGGTGGGAGGGGGCCGCCTCCCGGTGCCACCCAGTGCTGGCAGGTCAGAGGGTAGGGCAGCGGGAGGCGGCGTTTGTGGCCAGGCACGCGGGCTGGCCCAGCCCACGCGGGAGGTCAGCACATCCGCCTCTGTGCGCAGAGAAGTGGGTACAGCACGAAGAAGGTATTAGGAGAGAAACTGGATAGGGAAGTACTTTTTTTTATTGACAGAAGCAGAAGCAGATTCTCTCTGGTCTACGTGCTTCCCTGGAAGGCCTGGGAAAGAGAGAACATTCCTATCCGTCTGGAATTGCAGCGAGTGACTCACTTGGGTCCCCAATTCTCAGCGGAAGTGGCTTTGGCTCTTGTCATGTGTTTACAGACAATCAGCTCATCCGTGAGTCCGCGGGGTTGGATCCACCCGGTGGATGTCCTCTGTGACTCCTCTGCAGGCCCCGGGACACGCATGTGGCGTCTATGGGACGCCGCTTCCAGATCAGACCCCTGCCCTGGCTCCCTGCGTCGCAGGGCTGGTATTGTCTCCAGAGCCGTGAGCCAGACGACAGGAGCAGAGGGCAAACCGTCTTGTTTCAGCCTGGGACTCTGAGAATACTCTACCAGACAAACACTTTCACAAGGAAACACATTGTTGGTGGTAACAATTCTCAAAGGAAAGGAAAATAAAACAACTTCTTCCTTTCAAGATCATTCTACTTTTTTTTTTTTTTTTAACATAAATAGTAAATAAACTTCAGGTGCTTTGAGAGCAATAGAGTCATCGTTGAGAAGACAGCACACTCTAGAGGTGGAGAAAGCATTTGGAAGGACCCCAGAGACATGGGAACTTGTCCTGGCTACCAAGGCCTCACCGGTGCCCATGGACAAATCACTCACTTCACGGCTTGACCTGGGATTCTGAGAACTGGCAGACCCGTGTTCCTACCCAGCCTCTTCATAACTGATGTTTACAGGAAACCCCTCTCAGCTTCCAGTTCTTGACTCTTAAAATGGGAATAACACTTTCCCTGTGCACCTGTCCCAGCTGTGGTGTAGGTCAAGTGACCCTACATGAAAATACTTCGTTAATGGTAGAATATTGTCTCTATTTTTTCCTGTGATGTAGGAGGTAAAGTCTTTTGCTTGGAAGTGAGGTGGGAGAATTGAGGAGCGGAAGAGAAGGGTCGAAGTCCCTACTGGACCTACAGAGGATGCTGGTGGGGCTGCAGCTCCCCCAGGCCCGGAGAGCCCAGGTGTGTGGTGCCAGAGTTCCCACACCGGCAGACGGACGTGCAGTTGAATGTTGGCTGGGGTGGTGGAAGAGCCTTTTCAAACTGGAGAGTGTGTCCACGTGTACGTGAAACGCTTACCCCACTAAGCCGGCCAAGGAAAACCCGGGAACTCTTTGACATGCCCGGACAGGTGAGAGACGTCTCTGAGCCCTGGCAGGTGACAGGCGTTCATTCTCGGCTTGTGAATGGGCTGCTTGTCTCCGGCCGACTCCTGGTCTCTCGCCGTCATCTGCGACACCTGGATCACTCAAGGGTCTTCTGTCTTGACCCAGCCCATGAGCCGACTTCAGCCAGATCTGAAGTCTCAGAAGTTCAACAGTTGCCCCAAAGTTTCTCCCTTCAGACAGAAGCTTCACAAACAGATTTTTGTAAGATTGTAATTTAAATTCCCCAACTGAGGAGCTCTTGGACACTATTGCAAAACTCCAGTTTCTGAAGAATGCAACGAAAGGGCGGCGTCCTCTCTAGACAGGGCTCGCCCCACCCTGCTGTTCCCACGAGTGTTTTTCTCGGCAATTCTCGTACTCTCAGGTGGCTGGGGGAGAGGCATCGGGATAGGGAAAATCAAGGGGGATTTGGGGTGAGGAATACTTTGAAGGCAACACTGCTGTCCGTAGTCTATTTCTTTTCGAACACCAGAGGGCGACACAGCCATAGTGAATAGTGGGTCTGCCTTGCTTTAGGACTGAAATCCTGGGAAGCAACCACTATTTATATATATGATTTTTTTTTCTTCATTTAAGAACAAGTGCTGAATTACCTATTTGTTCGTTTGACTATTTTTCTCAGGCTTCTAGGAAAGGTACAGAGAAGGCTTTGGGGCCACTTGCTGCATGTCCCTGCCCCGGACAGGGAGACCTGTGGGGAAACGCTTGCCACCCACCCTCCCACCTAGTCCTGAGATTGCCCGGTTCTGGCCAGTTCTGTGGGAGAGTTTGGACTGTATTCCAGATAAGAGCTACCTTTCTCAGGGACCCAGCTTGTCACTTGCAGGGCCAGTCCTTTTAAACCTGTTATCTGGGGTTGTTCCTCTTCCTGTGTGGAGGTGAGGCCTGGCCCTGAGACAATGGAGGAGACCCCGTGAGGAGGGTCGAGGGTCGAGGGATTGCGGAGGTCCTACTGTTGTTTCCCCAACAGCAGCCAGGCTTGGGTGACAGTGGCCAGTTGACCAGTCTGTGTGTCTGGGGCTTTGGGACAGTTTCCCAGTGATACCCTCTGGTAGCTTCCTGCTAATGGCAGAGCATTCATGGTTTCTGGAGCAATACAGACAACTCGGTAGGGCCCTTAGAAGACTCTGGAAGCAGCAGGAATAGCGCTGTTGAGGGGCCGTGGTGAGGCTTGTCAGGGTGGTTAGGGTCCTGGGAAGGGTGGCCGGGCTCCAGGGGAGGGCTCGGCTTTGGAGCCCTGAGGCCTGTGAGGAGAGCCCAGGCAGGAGAGGTGCCTGCCTGAGGTGGGCACCAGGGCCTGTGTCACCTTGCACATCTGGAGCCCCAGGGTGTGTGTGTGCCATTGTGGAAGAATCTGCACTGGATGACACAACTCATTCAGAAAGGGCCTTTCCACGCTCACCCCTGGGAGAGTCCGCTCGCTTTTAGCCGTACAGTTTGGGGCACCTTGCGGTGACACTCAGCAGAGGTGAGACTGTTCTCACCAATGGCCTGCTATGAATAGCAAAGTACCACTCTGCAGGAAGGAAGCAGGCCTAGCAGACCAAAAGCTGTACTAGTGAGTTGATTTAGTGAAAACTGGCTGTTCATATGAAAGAGAAACTTTAACAAATCGAAGAGGGAATATGCATCTATAAAAGAGAGTTACAAGGCGCCATTGTAGGGGTGCAGGGAAACTTCCCTTTCCTCCCAACGCTGAAAGATCAACTCACAATTAAGGCAGATTAATGACAGAAAGTTTTACTTACCGTGCGCATGGGGGTAATCACAGAGCGATTACCCAGTAATATCCCAGTGGGATCCAGACATTTTTATACACACCTTTTAGAGGGAAGGGGGGAAATGAGGAGTATAGGTGATTCTGTTTAGGGAGGATGAATAGATGGGGGAAACAGATTGAATTGTAAATGCACCTTAGAGACAGGTATTATGTTTCAAATGATTTGGGCCAGATCTGGTTGCTTTCTGATCTTCTTTCTGCAATATATTGAGATTCAGGGAAGGGACAGGAAGTCCTTTTGTATGGTCAGTCCTGTTTTTGCAGATAGAGGGAAAGCCCCTTCCAGTGCTTTTCGATCTTGAATGGCCTGTAATTCAAAATATTCTTTGTACCAAGGAGTCATATTTTGGGGTGAAATTTCCTGAGCTCCTTCCCCATTATCTTGATGAGCTGAAATGTACCACTGAGAAGATCCACTGTGGATACCAGAACTTCATGCAAGGCCTTGACCTGCTTGGTGTAATGGGCCCAGAAGGCAGGCCAAGGACCATCCTGTTGGCCAGACCAGTGACCTTTGCCAGGGCTGGCTGGCCGTGTGCAACAATGAGGGGATTCCCTTTGTCATTTATCTTGCTCAGTTTGGTCTTTTTATTTAATAAGTATATAGAAAAACATAATTTGGTAGCAGATCACTTGAATTCCAGTTTCAGATCTTTGCCCCTCATTATAGATGTTCATGTTTGGGAGAAGTCACATAAACACACACCCAATAGCATATCTTTCTTAAAATGAGCATCTACTATCACATAATATATATGATTTGTAAAAGCACTGAGGAAATGATCAAGTGTGATATAAACACAATTATTCATCTTAAGAGGGGATCTTTAGCATCTCCTTCTTTTTCAAATGTACCTCTGTTCCTTGGGCTGAATGAGGCTCCATTTGAAAGGTGGCTTATTTAGAGTTAAGATAAAAATATATCTTCAGGCCAGTCCTATCACCTTCACAAAACATACAGGATTGAAAATTATTTTCGTTTCTGGGTACCCTTGGTTTTGTAGGCTGCTCACCCACATTCAGATGACAATTTGCAGAATGATGTCTGTCTTAGAAACCCTACTGAAAAGGACTTTTGCCCTGAGCAGGGAGTACCTTCCTTGTTTTTGTCTTTTACCTCTTTTAGCTGACCGACATAAAAGACATCTTGGACTAATGTGAACAGGGAATCACTACTGGCAAAATCAAGGATCAAGGTTCTGTTTACAGATATTTTGTCAAATAAACACATCTGTTGGACCTGAAGCCACCTTGGTTTATTATAGCAATTGCTTACTATAAGTAAGCAACAAGGTGTTTAAATTTCACACATGTGAAATACATATTACGTTTCCTAGCAGGGGACAAGACTCAGTCAATAATTTTTCCAGTAACACAGTTCTCAGATTCAGAGCTTTGCTAAACCAAATAGATACTGTCCTTGACACTTGAACTGCAAGTTGGACCTCGTTAGTGAGCATGCTTGCTGGTGGTTCCTTGTTTAAATCCATTCCTCAATTTTTTTCTTGAGCTTTAACAGATGCACCACCTGGCTCAGTCGCAGACTGATTAAAAAAAGGTACTATAGCAGGCAGCATTCCCCGGGAATTACAAGCTCCTGAAGCAAAGCTTGGTAATGGGTTAAAGCTTGAGCTATGGAATCAACCACAGCCGGAGCCCACTGTTTACTGGCTGGTGACCTTGGCAGTTCATGCAACCTCCTCAATCTCATATTCCTCCTCTAGAGAATGAGGTTATAAAAGCACCCACTTTACACTTTTTAGGACTTAAATGAGATAATCTAGTTAAAGTGTTAGTTACTATCATTACAATCACCATCACCATCATCACCTCTTAATCCCCCACAATACTCAGTACACTGCCTTGTCCTTTAATAACAGAGGAGCAATTTCCATTTGTTGTATAACTCATTCAACCTACTGATGAATTATAGAATTGGGATGAAATCTACTGGGATTACATACTCAAATCTTAAAGCACTTCCAGTGTACTCTGTTCCAATATTGGGGGCCAGGGAGAAGGTACCTTCTTAATTTCCCAGACCTCAACCCTAGGAAAAAACCTACATAAAAGCTCCTACTATAATTCTTTGCACAGTGTAGTAGACATTTTACAAAAGGTCTGGTAGAAAAAAAAGAGTTCATGTTTTAGTACAGTTTTATAGAGAAAACATAGGCTTAAAGAGAGCAACTTGCTCAAAGTTTAAGAAAGAAGAATGTTATTTTTGGATACTCCTTCTTGAGTTAAACCAAATTTTATTTTGTGTTTAATCACACAGATGCCATTATCTTCAGTAAATGTTTTCTTAGGAAACCCAGGCAGAGGAAAATTCCTCCAGAGCTGCCTGATCAGCAGGTGTTTTCCACATTGCTCAACTGCAGGGCTCTCTGCAGTCAGATCTCTCTGACGTTGCGTCCACAGTGGCTCTCGGCCCAAGCAGCGCTTTAGAACCTCTCTGGGAGCCTTAAAAATGCCCCAGCCCAGCCCCAGTCTGTAAGATTTTGGTTTTTAGTCTGGGTGGGCTCCAGGCATCAGAACTCCTAAAATCTATCCAAGTGATTCTAGAGAGAGTTCCAGTCTAGTTCTTCCCCCTCAGCCTTCTACGATTCTATACTTTCTACATATGTACAGATTCCAGCACATTAAAATTCTGTCCCCTTTTGTAACTTCCATTTAAAAGGGACATATTTTAACTTTGGAAAATTATGAAACATAATAAGAATTAACAAATTTGCTCTTCTGAAACATATAAACACTTAATTTAACAGAAGAAGTGCCAGAATAGCTATGTTTGAGGTACTATTGGAGTGGTAGTGACAGCTTTTTTAATTTATACAATCAAATAAATCACCTGTTTTTTTCCCTCTAAATTCACTTAACACAATGACTCTTGACCAGATGACTTATCTCTTTGAAATATACAAAGTGCTGGTATAAATTCCATATATTATAATAATAGCAACATAAATGACATAGAGAGGTAATAAAGATAACAACAGCAATAGCAATAATGATGCCCTTGTTTGTCACGTTGGATGCCTTGTTCGTCTTCAGATCAGGGTTTGTCTGTTGGAGCCATGTGCCCCTGCACGTCACAGGTTCAAAACGAGTGGTGCTCGAGCCTGCTGAGATATAAAATTTAATTCCCTAATGCTTATGTGTTAGATTGTTTTGGTTGAGTATTCAGATAATTCATCTGGTACCTGCGGCAGATCCTGTGCTGGGGTACTAGTCATTTCTTATAAACTCTGACCCTCTGTGGTAATTGAGAGAGAGAGATATAAGAGGTCCTTATGAGCCTCTAATGGAACGGTGAAGGCCCCATAACTAGAACACACAAGGAAAATTAGCATGTAACATCCCTCACCCCCCCCCCCCACATATACACGGTTCTCTCTCTAATTTTCTACCTCACAGCAAGGCCCCTTTGGCCCCCCTGGTTCACTCTTGGAAGATCTTGTAAGTTCTCGTCTTCAAAACATTAATAATTCACTTGGCTATGCTTTTACATTTAGTGTATTTTGCAGCAAGGAATTGTTTGTGTGCTTGCCACGAGTTATTTCCTTTTTCAAACATCACTTGCAACTCACCACTTGTAGAAAGCCTCACCTGGTTAAGTGGAACATGACCCTGTTGGTCTCTGGCTGTATCTTTTGATGACATATCAGAAGCCATATACGTATAGGCATGTAGTGACATCCTGTGCGTGACAGCACACATCAGAATGTCCCTCTCACTTCTCCGATCTAAACTCCTAGGGCCTTTGAACATGCTCTTCCACCTGCCTGGAATATATTTGCTTCTAATAGCAACCCCTTCGTCTAGTCTTTGCAGAACTCTGCGCGGTTGTTTTTGTTCAGGGAAGCTTTCTCTGATATTCCTCTGTTCACTGATTTATTTGTTCTTATAGCATCTCTCCAAAGTTTCACTTTTACACTTATTTGAGTGACCATTTGATTATTCTGTTGTCTGTCTCTCTTGGAAGGCTATAACTCTCTGACCCACAAACTCCGGGTCTGTATTTGCTTTTGTTTATCAAATATATTTCTAGCTCTGAGTCCAGTGCCTGGATCCAGTAGGTGTCTAATTATTGAATGAGTAGCTAATTACGGAACTATGCTTTCTCTTTGAAACATAGCTACAGTTCCACTTCACTCAAGAGTTTTACAATACTTAATTTTTTAAAGCTAATGTTTTATGCAATACTCTCAAAAATTAAAAATTAATGATTTAAGGAGAGTGATTAATTGTGTAAAATAATGGATTTTACTAAAAATATTTCTTATTCAACTGAATTTGAAAAAAGTTTTTAAAAAGCTACCCATAATCTCACCATATTAATATGGCAACTATTTCCATTCCATCAAAGGACACTGTCCTTAAGCTGAATTGATGTTGGAACTTGGGTATTTGGTTCTAAATTTCTTCAGTCTTTTTGCTTTTGGGTTTTTGTTTTTGTTTTTGTTTCTATTTCTCTGTGTGATGATGGGCTGGTTCCTAAACTCTGGCTGGAAATCAGATCTATGAGAAATAGCCTTTTATTCCTCCGTATCTGAAAAACCAACGCCCTCTAGAGGCAAGAGTGAGCTGCACCACTCTCACAAAATAGCCTCGGGCTTGGCTACCTGTCCTGCAAGGCAGCACTTAAACTTCTCTTTCAGCCTCCCAGATCCCACAGGGCCAAATTCAGGAATAAAACCTGTTTCATTTAAGACTTTTTCAGTCTGTAAGATACTACTTGAAATCATAGGAACTGTCATCTCACATGAATTTTTTTTGTATCAATATATGTTTTAACAAGAGATTTTTTAATTCCTTTTTTTAATTTTAGAATATTATGGGGGTACAAACATTGTGGTTACATATAGTGCCTTCACCTTGCCCAAGCCACGGCTACAAGCGTGCCCTTCCCCCACACAGTGCGGTCTGCACCCATTAGTTGTGAGTTTACCCACCCCTTCCGCCCCCCCCACCTGACCCACACCCAGTGAATATTACTACCACGTGAGCACCTTAGTGTTGAACAGTTAGTACCAATCTGATGGCGAGTACATGTGGTGCTTGTTTTTCCGTTCTTGTGATACCTCACTTCGAAGGATGGGCTCAAGCTCTATCCAGGATAATACAAGAGGTGCTAGTTCACCATTGTTTTTTATGGTTGAGTAGAACTCCATGGTATACATATACCACATTTTATTAATCCACTCATGTATTGATGGGCACTTGGGTTGTTTCCACATCTTTGCAATTGTGAATTGTGCTGCCATAAACATTCGAGTGCAGATGTCTTTATGATAGACTGTCTTTTTTTCCTTTGGGTAGATGCCTAGTAGTGCTATTGCTGGATCAAATGCTATTTCTATTTTTAGCTCTTTGAGATATCTCCAAATTACTTCTTAAAACCACCTCAGTCACTACTGTGATTCAGTGCCTCTTGCCTAAGGTTAGGGTAAAATGTGGAAATTTGTAAATAGTTGGATTAATGTAATGAGCAATTAAAGTTTCTCCCTTATTAATCTTGCATGGTTTTTCCAGTAATTTTAAATCAATTGATTAGTACTGGCCTTAGATTAAAAAGAAAATAAAATTGGAAAAAACTCACTTCATAGATCAGGAGGTTAGCATAGTTTCTTAGTGGAAAGTCCTGGTGGAAACACTGAGGCAGTTCCCTAAGTAGGTTTGGTTGAGCCAAGCACCTGTTGACAAAGGATTAAAAGTGGATGCAGCATGTATTTTGGTATCACTGGATGCCTTGTAATAGCAAACTGGATGGTCATGCATGTTTTATTCTGTCTCTGTTGTGTTTTCCAGAGGGATAACCAATTGGCTGACGGAGTCACAAATGAAAAGTAACCTGACTCTATCGACCCGCTTAACCCCGCGCGGGGGCAATGATGGAAAGGAGCAGTTGTGTGCTCTGAAAGAGTGGAACAGGTATGGAACCACTCCCTCCACCCCTGCCTTCTGTTTCTTTGCACGTCTATTTCCAGACCAGCTGAAAACAGCAAGTTGTTCCTGCTTGAGAATCGGAGTTACAGGAACAGGTACAGTGGGTTGTTTGTAACCTTTCCGAGTTACCCATCTCCAGGATAACTTGTTGATACAAGTCCTCGTACAATTAAGAGACAATTATTTTCAAATAGCAAATAAGTAATCATGTTAGGGAGAATTATTACTTTTAAACATAGGATTAGCACTTTGGATGTTTGTTTAGCTTTAAGATACATCATTTGGATTACGTGGATTTTGCCTCACTAAATAGATTCCTATGGAGGAATTGGAAGTCATGACAAAATGGTAATGCGTTTTGGTTTCCCCAGTGACAGCCATTGAACGTGTTTTTCCTGTGTTTAATGATCTAATCTCCTCTGCCCACATCCATTTTCTTAGTCGTGAAGGGACCCTGTCAAGAAAGGCATAGTTTGACTTTTTTCACTTTCCAAAGTTCACATAACAGATATGGGTGAAGTTTCTTTCATTTTGAAAAGAAAACTTCATTTCAAAATGAAAAATTGCAAACAGCACTCTTAGGAATCCTGGAGTTAGAACCTTTAAAATTTGTGTTTATTTTCAGTCAATGCCCATGTCATTGGGGTGCTCTGCCTTTGTTCAATTCTATTATTGAGAAACGAGTGAGCAATATGTGGTTTGGTAGTGGCTGTATAGAGGTGAACGCTTTAAGAAATTCTGACATTAATGGCCTTGTAAGGCAGCTAGAAAGTAATTTTAAGTTCAGAAGATTAAGTATCATGTACTGGATGATCAAAATTAAATTACTTAATGACCTTGCATGACAACATTTTTCCCCATTGGGATGGCTTAGAGATGAGGGACTATGAATAAATAATAAAGACTTGAAATTTGCATAGGCATATTAGAATTCAAAAGGTTATAGGAAAAGGATTTATAAAAATTGTATATTATATAAGGAGTTAAATAAGGTTATGACTCCATTATGTAGTTTAAGATTATTTAGGGAGAGCTTTTAGAGAATGTTTTGACAACTACTCTGTAGTTAGTATGTTCTCAGGGCATAATATCTTTATTTGCACACATTAAGGATTTCAATGTATTACACACTATTGAATCTGAAACTAAATGTCATCTAAATCAATAATACATGAAGAGTCTGGTTTCTAGCTCAGCAAGGGGACAGAAAATGTAGTGTGTTGGTGCTGCTTGGTGCACAAAGCAGCCTTACAGTCTTTTGGTTCCTTCATGTTTCAGTCTATACAGTCAGGCAACTACTAACCGCATTGACCAACTATCTTTTTCTTGCATTCCAATATGATGCAAATGGACTTTTAAGAAAATTACTTGAGGGTATCTTTTGGCAATAGGGCAAAGAAGATGAAACAGACAATAAACTCTCTCCGCCACCCCTTCTGAATACTGATCCATCCACACCATTTAGCAGGTTTCATTTATCAGGAATAGATTATAATATGATTAGATTTCTAAATGAAATGATGATTTGAAAGAATACATAAAGCAAAGGAATAGCTAGCTACTATGTCTTCCTGAGTGTGAGTGCCTATGTATGAAACTGTTTGAAAAATGGAATTGCTTTTCTTTTTTCCACTGGAAAGGGGAGTGTGGAGAGGCATGGACCTGGGGCAGGGAAAGGCAAGTCCCAGGCTGTTTCCAGGGCTGTTACCTGGAAGGGAACAGCCTGCCTGAGCTGTCTCCCTTGTTCCACACCAGGGATAATTTTGAGGATGCAACCTTGGAACAGAACTTTCACAAAAGCTGCCAGAGGGCTTTGCAGGCTCCCTGGGGCTGCCTTATACTGAAAAGGATACTGGACCAGGTCCAGGAACCCTAACCTCTAGGAACCTCAGTGTCTTCCTCTGTGAAAAGCATGAATACTAATGGCTAGGCTGCTTTGATCACAGATACTGGTGTACCTGGTAAAAATGGTACCCAATGCCCAATCTAATGTTCCCCCTTCCCATCACCACCCAGTCAGTAGGGAAAATAAGTAAGAACCAGGAGTTTCGGAATGGAGCAGGAAGAGTGTTTTTCCATGGGTGGTAGGAGGAAGTTTAGCAAAGATTGGAAGACCACAGAGCTATGGATGATTTGGTGTCCACAGCCCTGAGAGTAGCCACAGGGCTTACTGGAGATGCCACAGGTAGTTTTGACCCAACAGCCAGGAATCTTCTTTCCTATATGGGTTACAAAACGGGGCTCCCAGCAGTTCTTAAATTCTCTTGTAAGCCATGCATTCCTCTACTTCCAACTCCTTCTTTCCTGACTCTCACCCTCAGGAACCCGCCTTAGTCCATATGCATGCTCAGTGGCTGCACTGAAGGAGAAAACTTGTGGTCATAGCCCTTAGATCCCACTGTGCCCTCCTGTGGCCTCTCACCTTGGACCCTCATGCCTGGGCCCCTCACAGCCTACCGCCGGATACAGTGCAAAGCTGCCTGGGTTCCCTGTCACCACTATTCAGAGTTCTTGTGAGGATTAAATGAGATACTGGTAGGGGAAAATTATTTGTAAATTGTAAAGCATCTACAAATTTCAAGTATTATTCAATATGGCACACTAGCAAGAACATAGGCTTTAGAATCAGACACCTCTGAATGCAAGACTCACCTGTGAACCTGAACAAGTTACTTTACTTTTGTCAGACTCAGTTTCCTCATCTATACAATGGGATGGCAAAGCGGCAAAGTGTGCTTGCTACCAGTTGGGGGCCACCAGCCATTTGTCTTCTAAGAGGCTTCACAAAGTGGCATTTGTCATTATGTCGTGAACTTACCGTCGTCAAAATGGTAATAGACTGTCCGGTTCTCAGCCTCATCAGCTGGACCAGCTGACTTGGCAGCTGCCAAGAAGCAGGGCCACGCTGAGGGTGCGATGCAGGTAGCCATGTCCTCCAGGGTGGTGCAGAAACTCTGGGTGTCTGTTTGTTATTTCACGAAGGGCAACAGCTCTGCTGGGAACTAGACCACATGTCACCAGCCTGTGCCCTCCCTGTGGGTGGACCTTGGGGAAAGACAAATCAACTTCAAGATGCCAGTTTATTCTTACACTATGAGACATAATTGTCACATGGGCCAGTGTGAAGAGCTGATTCCATGTGACCAGCATCTTCTCCTCCTCAAGGAAGACCCACCTGGGATACCATGTCGTAATCAGAGGTGTCTTGACGAGTGTGGCGTTAGATGAATCAAATGTCTAACCACTTTGGGCTGAAGATGGGTTTCTTCGGCCTGGAAGAGGAACCACCTGGCCAGCGGGACTTGAATCCTTTGGCCCGTTTCTCTCGACAGTGCTTGGATGGCCCAGCCAGCACTTGCCTCTGCACTTGTTCTTCTGTCCCTGCCCACATCTGATCATCCTTCTGAATAACCAACACAAGAACCTGAGGCTCTCTGTTGAGTTTATGCAGTTAGTCAGGCTCCATCAAGTCGTGCAGGCCTAGGAGCCATTTATCTCTGAAGATGACGTTAAGATAGTTCTTCTCTGGTCCTTCACGCAATGATGTCTCAGTTTAACTCTCAGAAAGCAATCTTACTTCTCTTTGTCACAAGTTCCTACGGTCCCTCTCTGTTCCTCCAAGTGCTGATAACAGGATTAAATGACACAATGTATGAAAGCTGTCCTTCTGGTCCACAGAAGGGGGCTCAGTGACTGCCAGTGCCCTGTTCTTCCCTTTCATGCAGTATAACAGCTCCCAAGACCCCACGGGCCATAGCCCTGAGCTATGCCACTGAGATTAAAACAACTAAAGCAAAATAGAGTTCCACCCCTAAGAGGCTCAGAATATAGTGGTGAAAGGAGACATGGAAGTGAATAACAATGTTTTGTTGAGCATAATAACCTTATTGTTTTCGGGCCCACAAGCAGTGGGGATAAATGTGGCCTCACTGGTACCCGTTCTGCTGTGCGCTTGACCTCATCTGTACAGCTGCAGGTCATCCCTGCCCCTGCAAAATCCTCCTGAAGACGTGCCAGAGCTCAGGGAGCCTTGCAGAGAGGGGTGTTAGTGTCCACCCTTCGCCCCATTATCTCCATCAACATTAGTCCACATCACCCCATTTTTTATTTGAATCATTGATTTTTTTAAATCCCACCTAAAGTATAGGCAAAGCAACTTTAAGCCCCTCCCTGCTGCCCGCCCTCACCGCCCTGCCTCTTGCTGGTACTAAATCTTACTTTCATTGCAATTTGGGAGCTTCCAAGGATTCCAAATATTTCTGAGTATCCTCAGGGGGTATTGCAAATGTTTTCAGAAGTGACTCTGGGCCGTCCGAGACCAACTCTTCTCCCGTCAGGCCAGGGATGGGTGGGCAGCTGGTCCCCTGGCCCCTCTGCCACATCCTCTGCCTCAACGTCCTTGGTAGGAAAATGCTGGCTTGGCCTGGCCTGGGTGCTGCTTCTCCCTGTGATGAGGTTTCAAGGTTCCAGATCTTTGTTTCCTTTAATTCTTAAACAGGGTTCATGAAAACATCTCTTCAGGTTCTAACCCCTCTCCCCAGAGGAGCTCAAAAACATGTCCTTGGGCAGGCAGGGGACCTTTCAGTCATTATCTAGTGTAGACTCCCCTCATCCTCTCTCTGAGCTCGGTCCCAACCAAGACTTTTTCCCTCCTCTTTCAGCCCCCAAACCCACAAAGTCCTCATTTGGACATGGATGCAAGGTTAGGCTTAGACATAAGGGCTGTAATAGAAAAATGCATACCAGGTTCCTCAGAAACAAGCGGTAGCGTTATCATCAGCTCAGACTTCACCTTCTCTGTGAAGCTGTTCCTCAGATTGAAGTTAAACACCCATTCTTGAGTCACCCAGTGGACATTTATTGGGTACCTAATCTGTGCCAGGCATGATACTAAGGCTCTGGTGACACAATTCTCATGCAGAATCCTTGTCCTCCAGGAGATTCCCTCTTGTGCTGTTTGACCTCTGGACTTGGCACTTCTCTGACCCTGAACACTAGTTACATTATTGGCTTATACTTTTGTATCCCATATTAGTCTGCAACCTCCCTAAAGGCTTGGCCGACACTGCAGGCTTTGAGTAAATATAGTCATGCGCTGAATAACAGTGTTTTGGTCCGTGATCAAGTGCATTTGTGATGGTGGTCCCATAAGATTATAATGGCGCTGAAGAATTCCTATGGCCTAGTGATGTGGTAGCTGTAGTAAGGCTCAGTGCAACACACTGCTTCCATGTTTGTGGGTGATTCTGGTGTAAATAAGCCTATTGTGCTGCCAATCATAAAAAGTATACAGCAATGACCTGGGCCTTCACACTCACTCACTACTCACTGCCTCACTCAGAGCAACTTCCAGTCCTGCAAGCTCCATTCATGGTAAGTGCCCCATACAGGTGTACCATATATTATCTTTTATACTGTATTTTTACTGTCCCTTTTCTCTGCTTAGGTACATTTAGGCACACGAATACTTACCATTGTGTTACAATTGCCTGCAGTATTCAGCATAGTAACATGCTACACAGGTTTTCAGCCTAGGAGCAATATAGCCTAAGTGTGTGGTAGGCCGTACCTTCTAGATTTGTGTAAGGATACTCTACAATGTTCACGCAATGTCAAAATCACCTAATGACGCATTTCTCAAAGCACATGCCTGTCGTTAAGCCATGCATGACTGTAATTGAATTGTCTGCTGTGGGTGTTATCTTAATCCACTTAGCAGATTATCTTCAGTAACCTGGAAATCTTTTTCCTGGATTAGTGACAGCAAGACCCAAGTGGGAAGAAACCAAAGCTGGTTCCACAGCTGCTCACAGTTGTGGTAATTGTGCTTCTCTGTGCCTTGTTAAATTGATTTTAGGACTGTCTGTTGACTTACAGGAACTATCACATCTCTCTTATTTCATGACACTGATGACGAAGAGGGAATACATTTCCCTCCCTCAAATGGAAACTATCAAAACTTACTTCTGGATGCTGGATATAGAGAAAAATCTATAAAGCAAAGCTAACTGTTTGTCTTATTTCTTCTTAGTCCTCTTGAGTGGCTCTTCACTCATTTTCCTCATGAAAGCATCTTGACCCAGATTTATCACTTCTTATCTGTACTAGAAATTTCTACACAATACATCTGAATCTGTTTGGTCTAATATATTAATATATCGCTATGATTTTTCCACGGTATTCTTTCCCAAGTTCCCAGAAGCTATATTCAACTTAAAGGACGAGTAGGTGCAGTGATTTAAGAAATATCCACAATGGATTATCCTGGCTTGCAGGTGCTCAGGGAACCACACTCATGTTTAAGAGAGTATAGGGCACTTAGGAGTCTTGGTTGACAGCAACCCAAACCTTGCTAAAACACAAGTCAAAAGAAAAGAAAATGTGTGTCAATTTCTGTATGGGGAGGGATTTTATTGGTTCAACCCAAGGAAGGATTGATGAGAAAACTGTTGGAGGGTAAGAGTTGCAAGTGGACCCAGGAACAGCTGGAACCAGGAACTGAAGCCCGAGAACAACTGAGGCTCTCTCTCTGTCTCCCGCCCTGCTCCTCGTCTGCAGTTTCAACCTCTGTCCTTTCAGGCCAGGCAACAGTACTCGGATGTTACGTTTTATGGGTTTCACCATCTAAGACGGTGTATTTTAAAAATCCTAGGGAAGCAATCTAATCGATCTGGCCTGGGTCGGGTACCCACTGCTGGTCTACTCAGCTGAGATGGGGTAAGACGGAGGCAGGTCTCAGGAAAAGCACACGTAGCAGTGGGGACCTATGTGCTCCCCAGAAAAGGGAGAGCTAACTGGCTAACAGGAAAAGTATCTACTGCAATGGTGTCTGGCCACAATGCCCCAAAAGGCCTTTGTTAAGCTGGCCTAGATAACTTCTAACTCCATATTCTATAGTCCTAGGATTTTAATCATTATGCTGATGCATTTATTTATTTTTTATTTATTTAAATTGACAAATAAAAATTGTTTACATTGACAATATACAACCTGATCTTTTGACATATGTACACATTGTGGAAAGGTCAAATCAAACTAATTAACATATGCATTGCATCACATATTTATCTTTTTTGGTGGTGAGAGAGAACATTTAAAATCTACTTTCCTAGTAGTTTCCAAGTACATATACAACACACTGTTGTAACCATAGTCACCATGTTGTACAACAGGTCTCCTGCTCTGCTGCCACCGTCACTGTCACCAGGGATTCCTTGTGTTGTATGTGAGTCTTCAAAGCCCTGACCATCTCCTGAGCCCTGGTATATTCATTCATTCACATCTGTTCATGCTTACAGCAGCCTCTGCACAAGACAGAAGGCCAAGAGATGGATAATGATTTTCAAGGAATTTCTAGTCAGGGGAGCTTGCAGTCTAATTTTCTTATTTTGTGATAAAATATACGTAACATGAAAATTACCATTTTAATCATTTTAAGTGTATGATGCAGTGGCATTAAGTATATTCACAATGTTATCTAACCATCACCGCTATCTATTTCCAGAGATAGAGTCTCTGACTGGGATGAGTAAGCAATAACTCCCCATCTCCCACTCTCCCCAGCCCCTGGCAACAACCTCTACTTTCTGTCTCTAAGAATTGGCCTATTTTAGGCACCTCAGATAAGTGGAATCATATAATATTTGTCCTTTTATGACTGGCTTATTTCACTGAGCATAATATTTTCAAGGTTCATCTGTGTTTTAGCATGTATCAGCGTTCCACTTCTTTTTGGGGTTCAGTAATGTTCCATTTTATGTACATACTACATTTGGTTTATCCATTCATCTGCTGATGGACACAGGTTGTTTCAACCTTTCAGCTTTTATGAATAATACTGCTATGAACATTGGTATACATTTTAAAAACATATTAACTCCTTTAATTCTTACAACAGTTCCATGAGTTCAGGCATATTTTTGTCTCAAATTTGAGACATGAGATGGTCATGCAGCCGGCCACGGCAAGGCCAGTATGCCAACATGGAGTGTGCCGTCTGAATTGCACACTGTGCCGCCTTTAATAAAAATAGTTACCTTTTTCTTTGAACTTATAATGTCCTGGATACATTATAGGCATTATTTCTAAATCCTGAAGGTATTCTTATGAGGTGGGCTTTACCATGCTTCTATTAATATTACAGGTGAAGACGTTAATGCTCAGAGAGGTTAAGTGGTAGATACAGGAACACCCTCCCCAGGTGGGCTTGCTTCCCTGTCAGAGTCAGAATGCAGCAGGCACATGGTTCCCTGGGACCTGGGACAGCCCAACCCCTTTTGGCTAGACCATGGGGAAAGGAGCTATCTCAGGTGCAGAAACCCATGAGCACTGCGGAGGACTCTGGGACTCCACAGCTGCAGAGAAGTACTAACCTAGGAAATTTTTTCTCTGATACTTAACAAAATTGTTTTCTTTGTTTCTGTTTTTTTGAGACAGAGTCTCCCTCTGTTGCCCAGGCTAGAATACAGTGGTGTCATCATAGCTCACTGCAACCTCAAACTCCTGGCCTCAAGCAATCCTCCTGGCTCAGCCTCCTGAGTAGCTGGGACTACAGGCATGCGCCACCACGCCCAGCTAATTTTTCTATTTTTGTAAAGAGGGAGTCTCACTTTTGCTCAGACTGGTCTTGAACTCCTGAGCTCTAGCAATCCTCCACCTTGGCCTCCAAGAGTGCTAAGATTATAGATGTGAGCCACTGCACCCAACCAAAAAATTGTTTTTTTTTAAAGAAACTCTTACAATGGGTGGGCCACTAGAGTTGGAGTAAAATGAATGATCACTTCCATTGTGGGTGACATTTGGAAAACATACAAAAAAGAAGTTGTGCAAATTCCAACGAGAAAAAAAAACACCCTACTTTTGTCTGATTTGTGAGGATTGGTTCTCAACAATACTGAATTAGCTAGGTGTTTAGTTAACATTTTGCTTCTATTGAACCATGGGGATGAGGGTGTATTCCATTTGTGTGGCTTCCTGTGTCCTTTAACACCCTGTCTCAAAGCTCTGCTTTTGACTCTTCTAACTCTTTCCTCCCCTCCTTTTGCAGCTGGCACACAAATGTGCTTCATATTATCATGTACAACAGTCAAAAATGAACTGTCTTCCCCTTTCGAGAGTAGGTTCCAGTGTGCATAATGGCTATTTTCCATCTTTGGTTTTGCAGCCTGAGAAAATGGCATGTAACATACCTAACCAAAGACAGCGGACTCTGTCAACAACTGGAGAAGCTCTATATGAAATTCTTGGTCTGCAAAAGGGAGCATCAAATGAAGAAATTAAGAAAACCTACAGGTACAGAGGAAGTTCAATGATGACATTTCCTGTGCTACTAGTCATAGTTATTTTATAAGTGGAAGGTGCCTCCAATTAAAGACATACATTTCTTGCCAAGATTAGGTAATCCAAATTTTGGGCCCCATGTTCCCTAGTCTACAACATAGGCAGTTAGGAAGAGACAGGCATGACACTGAAAGAACTGTCTGGTGATGCCAGACCTTAGGAGAGGGCAGCTTGCAGTGAGACAGAGAGAGACAGACAGAGAGAACCAACCACAACCAATAGCTGTAATTTAACCCATAGAATATAACATCTTTGGTGTAATTGCTGTATTTGTAAGCTACACTTTTTAAGCCCTTAATTTGATATTTCATACCTAATCTAGTTCCAAGTTAGCTATTTTGGGAAAATTTTGAAATATCCTTCTATTTAAAGCTCCAAGGAATAAAAAAGATACTGAATACAAAAATAACTGCCTATTGTAGAGAGTTTGCAAATGACCAAAAATGAGGACAATAACATTTATCCAGAACTCCACTTCTAGCAGTAACTGTCATTGATATTGTTTCCTTCTAGTCTTTTTTTTTTTCTGTCTAGAAAATACATTCAAAAATCAAATTGTATTCATCTATATTCTCCAACTACCTCTCTTTTTAATAAGGTCTTATCATGCAAATATTTTGCTGTTATGAAATATTCTCATTTTAAATGGCTGCAGCCTAGGTTTAGTTATTCTTTAATTTATTTAGTCACTTTAAGAGCTATTATATAACATGTAATTTTTTAAAATTTTCCCCTATACTTAATATTTCCAATTATTTCCTTATTTTCTTATTGAGAAATAAAGGTATGCCTTTATAGGAAAACATGAATCAAAATATAAATGACAGAGTTACTTCTTGATTTGATCTTGAATTGGGTTTTTAAAACTTATTGGCTCTTTTTTAATGTACGAGAGTTTAAAATGTTTAATTAAGTAGGCAAATATGTTAGTCATTTCCTTTATGGCTTTTGTTTTACCTGTCATGGTTAAAAACCCTCTTCCAATTATAATATTATAAAGGTATTAACCCCTATCTTCTTCTAGTACACTTATGATTTTGCTTTTACACTAAATCTTTCATCCATTCGGAATTTAGTTTGGCATAAGGAATGAGTTAGGATTCCAGGTTTATTTATTCTTCCAAATCACTAGCCCACCATTGTTTATTGAATTCTTCATTTTTGTCTGCTAATGGGAAATTCCTTGGCCTTGGATTAGAACCTTCGCCATGCGGTGAACTGTGGGAACCGAAATGCCTTCAAGAAGCACATATCAAAGTAAACATGACAGTGGTGCAAACTGCCGTTTGGATCTAAATAATTCTGTGAAAATGGTAGAATCTAATCAAAGTCAATGTCGATTCTTATAGTTTATATTTCACTTAAGGTGCTAGGGAAAGAAAAGTCTTTGCGGTTCCATCTCGCCCCACAGCTATCCATCCAGAAGGCGTGTGCCTAGGAGCTGCCCAGCCCCCTGTTGGACATCCTTGGCTGAAGGTCACTAAACGTAACTCTTAAGGCTTCAGGCTGAGAGACTGTGCTAGGGAATGGGGTGGGAATCATAATCCTTGATTGTAAACTTAATACCTACAAAAATGTTCCCCAAAATGAGGACAAAAAAGGTGATATCCAACTACTTTGTAATTTTTAAAACCCACTTTACAAATGTGACTTTTAATTGTCTTTACCAATTTTGTAAGCTAAAATTTCAGGTCATATGTTAATTAAGGCATTAATTATGCTGAATTGTTTGCAAGTTAAATAATTACAACATAAAGTCTTTTCATGTAATTAGTGTCTTGCTATTAATTTTGTTTTAATGTCATACAAATATTATTTTTCAGCTGATTAGGGTACTAGTATGCTGCCAAAAGCATCTACTTCTATCTAAATTACACATTTGTATTCTGCAAGTTATTCAAAATGTATGAGCAAGCTGAAAATCTACTGAGAATATTATTCTTATATTCGGGGATCTGGATCAAAGCAGTCACAATATAGTGAAATTAAAAGTCAGAGAAATTTAATAAAATTACCAGCTGTTGAATCCATACGCTGCTTGACCTCTGTTGTAATCTTTGGCTGTGCTCTTGACAACACAGCTGAGTTAGAAGTCTTCTTTCTTCTTTTACATTTTATTATTACCTTTGAAGAAATAATATATTTATTCATATGATTAAAATGAGAACATACAAACAGGTATATTAAAAAGTCTCCCCCTTACCTCATATCCCCCAGCTCACCTCTCCAGGAAAGCAATATTATCCAATCCTTGTGTTCCCTTCTAGAGAGATCTTATGCCTATACAAGCATATGTAGAGAACTTCTGGTCCAAGGAAGATGATGTAGACCAGTCTCTCCCTGTCTGTCCCTGCTAAGCATGACTAAAAACCTCGGAAATAACACAGAGACAACCAAAAGAGAACTCTGAAAGGTAGAAAGAGGAAGGTGAATTGGTTAGGAACCACACAGTAGCAAGGAGAGAAGGCATCTAGGTAGCCTTATTTTTTCTCCAAATTGAGCAGGAGTTCTGCCAAACCACCAGACAAGCCCAGCAGAAACAGGAAGGAGCAGCCACCCCTCCAACAATAACTAGCCAGGGAAAGTGCTCTCCTTCCTCCAATGGCCTGAGACTCAGCTCTGTGACCTGGAGACCCCACTAGACAGAGGACATTAGCAAGGGGGATTCCACCACAACCAGCATCCAGCCCTGGAAGTGCTTTTGTCCCTGTGGGCTGGAGATCCCTTTCCTCACCTAAAGGCACCAGGGGCCCCAGCGTGGAGAAACTCCTTTCTGCTCCTCAACTACCACCAACAAGGACCTGTGGGAGCCTCAGGGGCAGAAGACAAACCAAGGAGGCCAGAAAAGCATGTAAAGGCTCTGAAAATTAGATTGTCCTCTAAATCATCTGCAAAAGTAGGCTGCAACCTGCATGCTAAACCTAAACATGATGACTGCCTGCCTATTAAAATGAAAACTTTAAATAGGATCCAGAATCTCTCAATGTAATAGCCAAAATATCCAGATACAGTCAAAATTACCCACCCTGCAAAGAACCAAGAAAATCACAACTTCAATAAGCAAAACCAATCATCTGACTTCCACATTGAGATGAACTAGATATTGGAATTACCTGCTAAATATTTTAAAGTAACCACCATCCAAAAAAACAAAATTTAGTAGGCAATTCCAAATTCTCTCAAAACAAGTAAAAAATAGAAAATCTTGGCAAAAAAAGAGAAACTATTTTAAAAAAGAACCCAATGGAAATTACACAACTGAAAAATAGCAGAAATAGCAAAACGAATTGGATAAGCTTTCTAATAAAGTGGAAATGACAGAGGACAGAATCAGTGCAATTGAGGACAGAGCAATAGAATGTACCCAGTCTGAACAACAGAGAGTCTCAGGCCTGTGGAACAGTAACAATGGATCCAACATTTGTAGCATTGGCGTCCTAGAAGGAGAGGAGAAAAGGAATGGAATGGAAAGAGTACTCAAAGAAGTAATGACTGAAAATTCCCCAGATTTGGCAAAAAATACAAATCTATGGATTTAAGAAGCTGAGAGAACTCCAAAAGATAAACCCAAAGCAATCCCTGCCCAGGGAGACCATAATTAAACTTCTGAAAACTAAACACAAAGAAAATATCTTGAAAGCAGCCAGAGGGAAAACAACACGTTACCTACAGGGGGACACACATTTGAATGACAGCATTTTTATCATCTGAAGCAATAAAGGCCAGAAGGAAGTGACACAACGTTTTTCAAGTGCTGAAAGAAAAGAACTGTCAACTGCAAATTCTGTATCTGCTGAAACTGTATTTTAGAAATGAACGGGAAACAAAGGCATTCTCAGATGCAGGAAATCTAAGGGAGTTTGTCACTAGCAGATCTACTCTTAAAGAACAGATAAAGGAAGTTCTTCAAAAGAAAAGAAATGATAAAGGAAGGAATTTTAGATCATAAGGAAGAAAGATCGAACAAGGGAGAAAGCAGAAATATGGGTAAATGCAAAAGACTATCCTCCTCATGAGTTTTCTAAATTATATTACTATATGATGGTTGGTACAAAAATTATAATACCATCTGCCAAGACAATGATATTTAAACAGGGACCTAAATGGCAGCAGGGCTTCCACACTTCACTCAGATTGGAAAACACGGATATCAATAGACTGCGGTAAGTCACACACCCCTGTGTATATGTAATGCCCAGCCACTGAGACAATTATGCAAAGTAATTCACTCCAAAACACTATTCATAAATCAATATGGAATCCTTAAAATGTTCAAATAATGCACAGGAAGACAAAAAAAGAAAGAAAGAAAAGAAAAGAAACGGGAGAACAAGAAACAGAAAACAAAAAAATGGTAGACGTAAGCCCTAACCTAATAATTATATTAAGTGTAGACAATGTAAGCATGTATGTTATAATTTTCCTCTCTTATGCAATTGGTGGTGTCCCTCCTATCCTGTAGCTTTTATTCTTCCCTCTCTCTCTTTTTTTAAGGCTAGTCAAGTGCAGTAGTGAGAAGAGGGGGGAAGTAGTAGAACAAGGAGTTCAATCTGTAACTGACTGTGAACAATCAAGTGAGATAACTCACTACCTTCAGACCAGCCTATTCTTCTCTTAACAGTATGTCTTGCAGATCATATAAAACACTGCCTCATTCTTTTCAGACTGCCGTGTAGTATTCCGTGATGTCCCATGATTTAGTCAGTTTCTTCTTGGTAGATATTTAGGCTGTTTCCTATCGAGGCTGTCTTTTTAAACCAACTTGTTATGTTTCAGAAAGGGAAACCCCATGGCCCCTGAAAGGTAGATAGAGGTGGGGAGAGGGAGTTTATCTTGGTTCCTGATCACTTTCCAGTATTTGCATGTCCCAATCCCAAATTCCTGGAGCAAGCACCTAATGGAGCCAGCTGGGTCAGATGCCCATCCAAGTCCAACCAGCTCTGCTGAGAGATCTGGAATCACAGTGCCTCATGACCACTTACCAAGGATGTGAGATCCCACTTTATGGGAAGGAAAAAAGGCAATGTTCTCTAAGAGAAGGAACAAAGTTGGGAAGGAAGGAAATTATCAGTATCTCTAGTTCTTTTTTTTTTTTTTTCCTTTTTATTTCCCAGCCTTCAGAACTATGAAATATCTCTAGTTCTTTATTCCTTTAGAGAATTTCCATAAAGAGCAGCCTCAAAGTCCCTTCCATGTCTATGTATAGATCTTTATCATAGAGACTGCCTATGAATAGATCATCTTTTCCCTACATCGTCTGAAACTCAACCATACTCCATTAGTCAGCTGATAAATTGGAGTCCCCAGCTACCTCAAAGGACAGCTGGGAAAGGTGACAAGAGGAAGGCTTTTACCATGTCAACCCACCAGGTACTGCAGCTCTTGCCTCACTGAGATTTTGTAAAGTGAAATGAGATCATTTTTTCAAGGTATGTAGAGCCCTTTGTGGAATAGCACAGCAAAAATCCCAGGTACTATTGTGAAAGAACAAATAGCCTCATCATCCTTCTAAGTCTAAAATTATCTTGCCATTTGGTGCCACTGTTCAGAAAACATTTATCTAGCACAAGGTGAATTTGTGGTCCATGTCAAAAGTGAAATATCACGGAGTGAAACTCATGGTGTAAGTCTCATCGAGAGCCTTCATTATGGAATAAATCTGCCTTTAGCATTGCAGAGCATAATCACTCCATGGTGTTTGAAGTCTAAGGCTCATTTAATCCAATTCTATCATTGCTGGGTCACATCACTTAATCCTACCAGTGTTTGCATTAGATGAGCAAATACTTCACCCCATTCTCCCACTGCCTAAAAGTTGTTACCTCTCCTTATCATGCTGTTTGAAGGAGACTCATTTGAATTATTTTTTAAAAATTCCAGTACACCTAGAATTTCTAAGAGGTTATCCATCTTTCACATCTTTGCCTTTACTTCAAACTGGCATGTTTGCTTCCCATCTAATTTAGATCGTCTGTCTGAGCCAACAGGAATTTTGAGTCAGGAAGCCGGGGAAGGAGGTGAGGAGGAGAGAGACGGGGGTGAACGGAGGGATAACTGAACAATTGGAGAGAGAATAGCTACTGAAATAAAGGACTCAAAGAGTGTTCTGCACATAACCCCAGGACTCAGGCTCCAGTCCTTTTCAAGTGACTTAGGAACCTGGGTTCCCTGCAAAGTCTCCACCACCCCAGCCTTTTAGGAGTCTCCTCTGAGACAATCTCCCAGGGCCTGGGAGTCAGTTCATTCCCATGCAGCGTGTTGTCTTCCAAGCCAAGTGTCCGCCGCGTGGATGATCCTGCTTTGCGGTTCCCTCAGTGGGCACGTCCATGGTCACTGCAGGATGCAGCTCAGGGCTCTGGACTCTGCTGCTGCAGCTCCAGGGCCTCTCGGCTGCACCACCCACCGGGTCGGGCAGGCACAGCAGGTGCTCCTTGCTAATGACTCAGTCCACAAGTCCTCAGACTACTCCTTCAGGCCCAGAAGCCTCCTCCGCTATTTCTCCTGAGACTTGAGAGAGTCCCCAAGGCCTGCTGGGCTGTGCCACTGGGAAGTGTGAGGCTGGGCGAGGGGAGGGCTCCCTCCTCTTTGTTAGAGCCATCGTGAGTGTCAGAGTCTGGGAGAAAAGCTCCTTCCAATACTCCTTGCAGCTCTTTCTCTCTAGGACCCAGACTCATGCTGATGGGTGAGCCAGAGCTAGCAATGATGACACTGTACTTAGCACCTCGATCCTCTCTGACAGATTAGCTTTGCTCCTAGGTCAAGATCATCATGCCTGGCTCTTTCTTCCCTAAAATGCAGTCTTTTCCAGAAGATTCGGCCATTCCCATCCCACCCTCAAAAAGGCCTCTCTCAGGCTGTCCCTCCAGTTCTTCAGACGTGCCCAGATGGGGCTGCCCCAGCAGTGGATTGATTCCTTTCTGGAAGTTTCTTCAGCCCTGTGGGACTTCTGGGAGGCTGCTGCCTTCAGCTTTCCAAACACGTGCCGATGTGCTCAAACGTCCAGCAATGAACAATGGGCTTCAGTGACTCAAAGATGCAGCCCTCTCACAGTCCTACGACAAGGCTACCCGAGTCTGTGTTCTCTGTAGTAACTTGAATGAGGTAAACAGAGTTTGCCATTTTGCTGCTGCTCAGCAAGCACTCGGGTGTGTGATTAGATCTCCTCTTTTCTTGACACTGGAACATAAAGAACCTTCACTCTGAAATCGGCAGATTGTTGACCCACCTCATACTGCTACTTCATTATAGCAGAAGCCAGGAAGGCTGATCCTCTGAAACCACTGGTCTGTCCAGAATCTCTGACAGCATCAATGGCTTTATGCCAGTAAGTCTTGTTCATTATCCAACTAACATCTTTTGAGCACCACTTATGTGCTGGGCACCATTCTAGGTATTGAGCAGTGAACAAATCGGACCAAGTCCCTGCTTCCTGAAGCCTATATTCTGGGCCAGGGGGAAGGGGAAGCCTTAATAATAAACAAATAAGCAATACATACAACATATCAGCTGTTGTTAAGTGCTGTGGAGAAAAGCAAAGCAGGGCAGGAGGGTAGAGTGTCACGAGCGTGCTGGAAGTCACACCTTCCCCTTGGAGGTTGAACGCATAGACTTTAACACTTAAAATCCATCAGATGCAGTGTATTCTGAGTGTGAAGGAGCAGTTAAGAGTGCAGGTCTAAGAAAGACCTCAAATCAAATCCCATCTCTTAGCCTCTTTTTCTTCATAAAGAAAATGTAGATAACAGTACCAACCTCATAGGATTGCTGAGGATTAAATGAGGTGATACACATAAAATGCTCAGCCCAGGTGTGGCACACAGGTACTGCGGCACACCTATAAGGGTCAGAGAAACAGTCTTTTGGAGCACCGTCTTCAAACCTGGCAAGGCTTGGACGAAGGGTGACTCTGCAAGGCGTGTCGCAGGGGTGCATATTTAGATTCTGTGACATTTAAATTCCATTGAGTACGTTTAAAAGAGTGTTACAACTGTTTTAACGTGCCAATGCTTACAACATCTGTTTAATCTTACAAAAATTTTTAGATACCAAGTTAGAAATGTTGAAGGGGAACAGTTTCTCAAAATTATTTTAAGGAATACCTAAGCAAAAAGTTAGAATCTAATTGGCAGAGTGGGTGGGGAGTGGAAGAGAGAAGGAATCCAAGCATCACACTCGGAATGATTACAAGGAGGCATTTATGTGGCTGTGGGGCTGTAGCTGAGCCCATTCTGAGGTCGGCTGTGCACCCCATCAGCACACCAAGTCCTCCAGGGTTGTAACTCCTGCGTTTCTTTCCTGCCTCTCCTACTCTTATCATTCCTTGAGGGCAGACTCTGTGCCTTGCCTCCCATGGCACTTCCAGCCCTAGCACTGTGCTAATATTTGCTGAATGCAAAACTGAATTGATCAGCGCATAGATTTTGCTGTGGGTGTATGTCTGTTTTCTCCTGGATGGTAGTCTTGGCTTCTTCAGGACCATTTCTCAAATGATTGCTTTGGTTTCTTTGCTGAACAGGGAGTCATTCATTGGCCCAGTAAACAGAAGAGGGGCTGGTCGGCCAGGAAAGATGACAACTTCTGCTTGGCCACACAGGGCATTTCGTGTGACTCTGAGACCTTCAAGTGAAAAGCAGTCACTTAGGGGATAAGGAAAGGAAAACTCTGCAGGAAACAGCCAGTAGGTGCAGACGCAATTTAGAGAATGTGAGCCCCGAGGGTTCAAAATCTCATGTGTAATATAAATGTTGGTTTTAATTTACACTGATATGTACATTTTTGAAATTAGAAAGGAACAAGATTAAGATGCTCAAAAGTGAGGCTGGCTGGTTTCTCTGCCATTCTAGGTGCAAGAGCCTAACAAAATGCTAGCCCACTGGGTCATGGAAGACATTACACAGAGCTTAATTTCTCCTTGTTGACAAGGTACCAAATATCAGGTTCACAGGACAGCAGGGGACTCCTGATTCTTCTTTTTCATTTGATTTCACATGGAACTTTCTGGAAATTATCTTCCAAATCTGAAGAGACTCGTTTCCTTAGAGTAGAACAAAGTGAGGCAAATGCTGTTTTCACAAGGAGCAGGAAAGCGTGTCATTTCCATAATGATCTGTGGCCACCCCAACCTGTGGTGCTTTCACCCATCTTTATTAGCAATTACAGGTGAAAACAGAGGCTGCTTATGAATAAAGTGTAAATGTCAGGGGAATGCATAGCTAATAAAAGAATTGTAAATATTTACAAGGCAGAGTGGTGATTCAAGCTCACAAGATTAATTGAAATTAATCTCTGTCAAGCACTAATCTGTTTCCTGAATTCTAAAACCTTCCACTAAAAAGAAGAGTATATGAGGCCAAGGCAGAGCTGTCTTCCAGGTGGGGTGCGTAACCTTCCTTCTCTGCGCCCAACCTTCCCCTCCATCCTTTTAGCTCTTCATGCAGCGTCAACCTCAGTCATTCCTGGACACTAGAATCATTACAATCAGTAAGTTTTCTTTTTCACTTGCTCATTCACTCACTCATTCACTCAATATCTATTCAGTATTGCATACTGATTTATATTATGCTATGAGAGATGAATATACATATATGTTTATTATGTTCATTAATATGAACTCTATGCTCAAGTTTGTTCCATTCATCACAGTCTCCTTTGTACATATCTTCTAAACTTTACTATTTTTCACTCTATATAGTAAGCTCTTTACATAGTAGGAAGTACACACACACACACACACACACACGTGCGCACACACACTCAAAGACAAGGAAAACAAGGGAGGCTGTGGCATAATATCTGACAAGAACTGTCGGAATCAACTCTTTTGGAATCTGGAAACTAACCAAATGCTTGCAGCAACCAGAGTGCACTTATTTAAAGAAAAGTCACATATCAGTAAGGACAGAAAACTTCATGGCATTTTAGTTTTCTCTAGCCTCATACCTGCTCCCCAGCTCAGGGGTTGCCTTGAAAACAACCCCATACTCTTAGTACCACCACAGTACTGGAATAAGAGGGATCAGAGAAGTCTTCATTTGTGAAGAATTATCATTGGTTTATCTATCTGGTGGCTTCCTCTTGAAAGACCTGCTTCAAAGACTTTTCTTATCTCACCTATATCAGAATTTACCCAGCACCTGGCACTAAAACTGCTATCTGGATTGGGAGGGAGGGGTTGCTGAAACATTTACAGGCAAATGTTTTAGTCACTGCTGTCAGTGGCAATAGATAACAGTTGGGGCAAATAATAAGCTTGGGAGGAAAGGCTAGGGAATGAGATGCTTTTGGGAAAAGAGCTTTGGAAAGCTCTGACATATTCTGAGGCATCTAGAAACCATTCTCATGCCCAGAGTTGTGCGCATGCTCAGGAAAGACCTGAGAAGGCCCTAAGCTCCCACCTATGGCAGACCTTGAAGCTCTGTGCAAGCAGGCTAAGGCCAAGGCAGAGCTGTAGACTTCCTGGATCAATATTGAAGAGGTGAACATAGATCAATTAAGATTATCCAGTCTGAGGAACAGAAAGATAAAAGAATGAAGAAAAATGAACAGAGCCCAAGAGACCTGTGGTACACCATCAACATATACATAACCAGAGTCCCAGAAGAGAGGAAAAAAAGAAAAGGACAGAAGAACATTTGAAGAAATATTGCTGAAAACTTCCCAAATTTGATGAAGAACATTAACTTACATATCCAAGAAGTTCTATAAACTTCATGTAGGATAAACTAAAATAGATCCTAACCAAGATAGATCATAACCAACTGTTCAAAGTCAGCAAGTATCTTGAAGGCAGCAAGAGTGAAGCAACTCATCATACATGAGGGATTTTCAATAAGATCAACAGCTGATTTCTTATTAGAATCTGTGCAGGCCAGCAGGATGGCATATTCAAAATGCTGAAAGAAAAAAATATATACACTAAGAATTATATTTTCAGCAAAATTACTTTAAAAAATGGAGAAATCAAGACATTCCTAGATAAATAAAAACTGAGTCATTAGCAGACCTGTCACACAAGAAATGCTAAAGGGAGTTCTTTAGGCTGAAACTCTAGGCAGTAGCTTTAATCCACATTAAAAAATAGAGAGAACAAGCAAAAGTAACTTCATAGATAAATATAAAAGAATTAATATCTTTTAACTCCTTTTAAAAATCTGATTTAAAAGACAATTGCATAAAGCAATGATTATAAATCTATGTTGGGGGCACACAATGTATAAGGATGTAATTTGTGACAATAAGAGCACAAATGGGGGAAGGTGAAATTATACAGCAATAAAGTTTTTGTATACTTTTGACAATAAATTGTATTACTAGATTGTCATAAATTAAGATGTTAATTGTGATCACAAAGGCAACCACAAAAAAGACCTACAAAAATATATGGCAAAAAAATGATAAAGAAATTAAAATGACATAAAAGAAGGAATTCAGAGAAAAAGGATGAAAGACAAATAGAAAAATGGTAGAAGTGCTTTATTATCAGTAATTAAATGTAAATGGCCTAAATGCTCCAACTAAAAGGAAGAGATTGGCAAATGGATTTATAAAAAACATAATTTGACTATAGAATTTACTTTAGATTCAAAGAAAAATAGGTTGAAAATAAAAGGATGGAAATAGATAGTACATGCAAACAGTAACCAAAAGAGAGTTGAAGTGGCTCTAGTATCGGACAAAACAGACTTTAAAACAGAAGTTACTAGAGACATGCTTTTGCAAACATTCAGGTGCCCTAGACCTACAGAACCAAAATCTTCAAGAGTGGAACTATAGCATGTGAGTTTTAAAAACAACACCTTTCACAGATGTTTCTTAGCACCAGATGTTGCAAACCAGAAATGGGAGTGGAATCTAGCAGATTGGATAGAGTCATCTCCTTGAAGGGTAAAACAGGCAATAAGGATGAGTAAGGAATTGAGTAAGATTGCTTGAGCAGCACTCAAGTGCCTGGAACACAAAGTTCAGACTGTACAGTTAAGGAAATGAAGTCAGTGAGACTGCCCGTCTAGAAGAATAGGTCTTGTTAGGTTTAAAAGTGAGTCTAGGGGGAAAACAGGTTTAGGAAGAAGAAGAAAATGGGAGCTTGATGGAAAGCTGTATCAGAGGATAATGCTGTATGTTTTTGCACTGAAAAGAATAGAATACTAGAGGCTCCAAGAGCCCTACAAGAGCCACCGGCCAGCACTTCCTCTGGAAATTACCAGGACCTGCTTGGAGCTTTGCTGTGATTCACCTTCACTGGAGCTTGGGCGGGAGCCAGCAGAGGGAAGACCAGCAGGGAGCAAGTGCCTGCTGAGAGCTGTACCTAGAACCAATGGTGGGAGCTGATGCTGGAATAGCAGACGAGGTATCAGGCTGAGAAGGTCTATCCAGCCATTTCTCCTACAGCCCAGTTTTATTCTTGCTTGACATTCAAGTTCAGTAGAGATTGCTGGCCTTGAAAAAACAAGAATGCAATTTTCCCCCCAGGAAACATACTAAAGTTAGAGGCCTCAAAACCTTTGTTGGGAGCTTGAGCCAGATACAGAGATCTTGACCTGTATGCAGCCTGCAGATTCTGGGTGAGTGTCACTGGTGAGGAAAGGATTATAATATAGCACACAGAGATCTTATGAAGCATGCCAGTGACCCACTAATGTTAGAACTTCAGGCCTTCATTCCCTGAAGTAGTACTTTATGATTGGGGTAGATGAATACTTCTAAAGTTGGGTGTGAATATCTGATGTGCTTGTACAAATATCCCAGTCTATTCGAGCTGGCTCTTAATCAGCCACAGAAAAGAATTGTAGTGACTACCAAAACATAGCTCTATCAATTGGCATTTGAACTTTTTGAAAGCTTAAGTATTGTTATATTTTAGACCCTTATATTTGAAAATTTTTAAGTATAATTCTTCCTAAAGTCAAGTTAATACACATTCTAGCAAAAATTTGGGAAGATACTTGTCAAGGAATCACTGACGTATACCAGTGTCACCATCTTCACTGCCACCAGAGGGCAGCACTTGACATTTGCTGAGATTCTTTAGGAGAGAAAAGACCTATTCTCTGAAAGAGATCATCAGTTGGGCTTCCTGTTATCTCATGCCATCCTGTCTGTCTTGAATCACAAAGGCGACTGTAGAGCCCAGAAAACTAGAGAACATCGTAACAATTGCTAGTGTGAGTTGCTCAGATATTCCATCTGCAAATGTGAGGAAGTCATAGGACTGTGTGATGTGGTCTTCAGCGTGCCTTCAGTGGGGCCTTTGGTGGTCAAAATACTTGAACCACGGGCTACGGTAGCAGGTGTTTCAGAAATAATTACACAGCAGGGGTAGTCCTGGCATCATTATCTGCAATTTGAAGCCAAATGGTGCCCTGGGCTCTCTATTCTGTCCCTCATGAAGGACAGACACCAATCCCGGCCCAGTGGCTCCTACTTTCCTGAGCCCCATGGATACTCCAGCTCCAGCTTTCTCTCAGCAGCACAAGGCATTAAAGCTGCTTGTGGGGAGGGCCACCATACTGATACAAACGTATGAGGTGGTCGTGAGGGGTTTGGGGGACTTGGGGGGTGATCGGGGGGAAAAGATACGACCATGAGAGGCAGTAGCACATAACCTTTGTTGGGTGGTGCTGCAAGAGGAGGTCCTCACAGCATGAGACTGTCCTACGGCTCTCAGCAAGGGGCCAGCATCCAGAAGGAGAGGAGGGTGAGGGAACTCCAAGGGGAGAGGGGGCTGAAGAGGGGTCTTATGGGTCTAGTGGTGTCACTAAACATGACAGAGTCTCTGAGTCAGAGTCCCAAAGGGCTGTAACAGCTTGGGGTCTTTTAACCACAAAGCTCTATCTTATCAACAGTCAGCAGAAGTAGAGTGAGGTCTTGAAGGGTATATAAAGCAGGCTGGCTCTGAGTGGCTAAAAATCTGCTTGTTAGGCTATGTTTTAAATAATTGGATATGTAAAAATTTGACTTTGGTTCTGGTGGGCTTTTGAGCTAATGGGTTTCAGAGTTCAGTGAGGAAATAAACAACCTAGGGGCCGATACACAGAGGCCATTGTTGGTTCATTTATACAACAGTGGTATAAAGCCTTTGGTGGGATTAATATATAGTGGAAAGAAGGGAACATGGAAATAAAAGATAATAAGGACTTTCCTGGTTATGAGTGACTAGGTAATGTGTACCACTTGTTCCTTCTGCTGAGAACAACTAGAAAAATTGAAAGCAAAATTATATATATACACACACACATATATCTACATATTGTAAAAGCATTGGACAGTAAAGAATTACTGCTGACTGATGTGGCCGTGTTCTGGGAGAAGAAAAACTGAGAGGTGGAGGAAGGCTTTTAAACAGTTCTACAGGGCAATGAAAAAAAAACTTGGACACTAGCTCAACAAGGATGAGAGTCCTACAATTTTATTGACTCCAAAGTTCTGTAACCCAGGAGAAAGCATAAACTGGAAGCAAATCATCTGTGGTTGACAGTTACATTGGTGGTCCTCAATAAATCATGCCCCTGGTATTTGTGTCTTTGTCTTGTAGTCCTGAATCTGGGCTGGCTCTCTGACCTGATTTAACCAACACAATGTGGCAGAAGTGATGCTCTATCTAAATCTTAAAAAGGCCTATGAGTTTCTGCTTTTGTTTTAAGCTAGCCACCATTTAAGAAATTTAACTACCCTGAGACCACCTTATGAGAAGTCCCACCTAGCCATGAGGAGAAGCCGCATGGAGAACAGAGTCCCCTATCCAACAGCTCTAGCTGAGCTCCCTGCCACATGCAGCACCAGCTCACTAACGTGTAAGTGAAGCCCTCTTGGATGGAAACAGATGCTCAGCTCCAATTGGAGTTCCCTCAACCAATGCCAAGTAGAGCCAAGTAGAACTTGTCCCCACCAAGTTCTGCCCACTTACAACATGTGAGCAAATAATAAAATGCTTGTTGTTTTTTAGGTTACTAAACTTTAAACTTTACTGTAATGTGTTACAGAGAAATAATAATAAAAGCACCAGTCTTGAATGCATGGCAACTGAACTTTGAGCCATCTGGGTAGCCAAGAAAATCTTGATTTTTAATATTGGATTAAGATGATCTCAGTTTTTCAAAGATCCCCAGATACCTGGAAGTAGGAAATAAAAATGTTTCCTGGTATAAGACAACATCTTCTTAGTCCTCAAATTATTTCTTAAAAATTTTAAAAATATAATATCTGTCACACAGAGATAAGTAAGCACACAAGTCAAGACAATATGAACAAGAATCAGTAGAAATAAGATGGTACAAACAGAACAATAGGAATTTTAGACATGTGAATTATCAGACACAGATTTTTTAAATAACTATCTAGACCAAGAAGATAAAATATAAGATTGAGAATTTTAAAGAAAACTGAAAATTATGAAAAGGGATATTTCAGATTTAGAAAAGAAAGAGAGAAACTCTACAACTAAAAAATACAACAACCAAACTCAAGAACTCAACAGTGGGTTTTACCAGGTTAGAGAGGTGACTGGAAGATAGGTCAGAAGAAAATTGCTAGAAAAAATTACAAAGGACAGGGAAAAAATATGAAAAGATAAAAGATATTGAGGATTCATTAAGAAGGTAGATATATGCAATTGGAGTCTGAAAACTACAGTAGAAAAAGCATGGAGGAAGCCATTTGAAAAAAATAATATATGTGAATTTTCCAGGTTCATGAAAGATATTAATCCACATATACTCACTAAAAGCCACGTAGAATAAATAAAAGAACTCTATGGTCAGTCACAACACAGAAAAGCTTCCAAAAAACCAAAGATATAAAGTTTTTATGACAACTAGAGAAAAAATACACATTACCTTTAAAGAACAACAATTAGACTTACAACTGATCTTTCAACCAAGATAATGGAAGCCAGAAGATAGTGGACTGAAATCTTCAATGTGATGAAAGAAAATAACTGATAACCTACAAGTCTGTATCCAGGAAAAATACACTTCAAAATTGAGATGAAATAAAGACATCTCAAGTTTTTTTAAAAAAAAACCTGAAAAATAATCACCAGCGGATTTTGTGCTAAAGAGGATAATAAGAGATGTTCATAGGCAGAAGAAAAACGATCCCAGATGGATGGTCAAAGATGCAGGAAAGAACCAATAGTAATAAAAATGGCAAATATGCAAGTAAATGCACACAAATACTAATTGTATAAAATATCTTTAACTACTAATTGTATGACATAATTCTTTAGGGATTAAAAAAATTTAGAGAATTAAAGTATCTGCTGCCAGCAACACAAGTTGAGAGGGGAGTAACAGTGTTAATGTTCTAAGCTTTTCAAATAATCTTGAACAAAGACAAAAATACATTAACATTAGACTTTGATAAGCCAAGGATTTTGTAATCTCTGGAAAGACCCCAAAAAGAATAATAAAAGAATATATAATTTCCAAACCAACAGAAGAAAAATGTAAAATAGTAAGAAAGAATCAATCCAAAAGAAGGCAAAAAAGGAGAGGGAAAAGAAATATATTTTAGAGGGGACAAATAGAACATGAGGAAGTGGTAGATTAAACCTGAAAAATAACAGTAATTATGTTAAAAATAAATATAGATTAAATGCTTCAATTAAAACAAAAAAAGTCATTCTGAATAAAAAACCAAAACTATACATCTGATATTTAAGAATACAGAAAATTTGAAAATAAAAAGAGGGGCAAAGATATACTATGCAGACACTTACCAAAAGAAAGCAGTATAGCTTTATTAAAACCAAGATAGAAACCATTACTAGAGATAAAGAAGGATACTTCATAAAAATAAAAGTTTGATTCATCAAGAATATGTAGCAGTGGTAAATTTGTATGCTTCTAAAACACATGACTTAAAATATACAAAGCAGAGAGTTGACAGAACTTTGAGGAGAAATCCTCAAACTCATAGTCATAGCAGGAAATTTTAACACATCTTGCTTGATAGATCAATAAAATGGCTGAGGATATAGAAGATTTGAACAAAACAATTAACAAACAAAACCAAATGCTGTTATATACAAACAAAGCACCCAATAGGTACACAATATATATTGTTTTCAAGTCTATGTGGAACATTTATAAAAACAATGAGACAGAAAGCAAGTCTCAAATCTTAAAAGATTTCAATCATACAAAATATGTTCCCTAAGGACAATACAATTAAACTAGAGAGCAAAAATTTTAAAATAACTAGAAAATTTCTGTATGTTTGAAAATTAGGAGGTATAGTTTAAAGTAACTCATGGACAAAATAACAAACCACAATTAAAATTAGAAAATATCTAGAACTCAATTTCATATTGAGACATGAAATGCAATTAGAGTAGTACTTAGAGGAAAATGTGTAGAGCTGAACACACATATTAGAAAACTGAATCAGCAATAAATTTTAAAAAATACATAATGACCAAGTTGAGTTTATGCCAGGAACACAAACTTCATTAACATTTAGAAACTCAATCAGGCCAGGCATGGTGGCTCATGCCTGTAATCCTAACACTCTGGGAGGCCAAGATGGGAGGATCACTTGAGGCCAGGAATTCGAGACCAGCCTGAACAAGAGGAAGACCACCCTGTCTCTACAAAAAATAGAAAAATTAGCCAGGCATGGTGGCATACACCTGTAGTCCCAGCTACTTGGGGAGTTGAGGCAGGAGGATCGCTTGAGCACAGGAGTTTGAGGCTGCAGTGAGCTATGATCACTCCACCGCACTCTAGCCAGTGACAGAGCTAGACCCTATTTAAAAGAAAAAAAAAAAAAACCCACACACACCAAAAACTCAACCACATTAACAAATTAAAAGAGAAACAACATATCTTAGATGCAGAAAAAACATTTGATAAAATCAATACCCATTCATTCACTTGTAGTAAATGAAGAAAAACGCCTGCTTAGCCACTTTTATTTGACATTGCACTGAAGTTCTTAACCAGGGCAGTAAGGAAAAATGCAAGTGATATAAGGATTTGAAAGGAAAAAATCCAATTATGATTTGAGGTTATATAATTGTGTAGTTAGAAAATCCAAAGAACCTATAACTTAATACAATTTATACGTACTCTTAGGAAGCTTGTAGGATAAAAAAAATCAACATATAAAAATTCTTTGTCTGCAATGAAAAATTGGGAAAAAAATTTTAAATGTCAAAACCACAAAAAAATGAACTTCTAGGAATAAGTCCAATAAAATATATATACGACCTAAAAATGGTAAAAATTATAAAACTTTAAGATTCATTAAAAATATCTAAATAGGTAAACATATTATAAAATGCCAATCTCCAAATTTATCTATAGAGTCAATATAGCAGCGGTGCTACAACAGCTGGAATTGACACAAATTAAGTGAGATTGACACCTACCTTCCACTACATTAAAAAGTCAGCTATCAATGGGCTGTAGACTGCCACATGAAAGGCAAAACTAAGCAGGACAGTGGCCATGGAAGTCGGAATCCGCTAAGGAATGTGTAACAATTCACCTGCTATAAAAAAAAAAAATTAAAAAAAAATAAATAAGAAAGGCAAAACTATATAGATTTTAGAGTTACAAAGATTTTATAGAACAATATCTTCCTGAATTCAGGAACAGATTGATTAATTTAACTAAATTAAGAACTGCAGTTCACCAAAAGCTACTGTAAAGAAAGTCACAACAACAAAGCCCCAGAAAGGGAGAAGCTACATGTCATACATATAACTGACAAAGAATTTATATGTAGAATATGTGTTTTTTAATACCACAAATTAATTTTAAAAACCAAATAAAAAATTTCTAGAAGACTAAAAGTGTTAGATGGAGTGAGGAAGAGAACAGGGCAAAACATTACAATTCTTAGAATTATTCCATTGCCTCAAAGTAGGTGGATGTTAGTAGACCTTTGATAGGTAGACCTTTGATAATGACAACTATAAACTCCGTGTTTGTCTATCTTATCTGCCACTCATTGAACTCACTATGCATTTTAGTTGACAGCTGTCATTAGGTTTTGAAGTGGAAATCAGAGGCATTGAATGCTATTTCTAATGTTATAGCCATACCACATTAACAGATGACAAAGAGTATAGAGAGATTCAGAATTAAAGGCTTACATTCTGGTTGGATATTATGTCACTTTCAGTATAAAATTAGAAATGACAAGGAATACCTTTAAAATGAATAGGTGACTATTCCATTTAAATGCACTCCAAGCACTTCCTTAAACCCTAAATTCCACAGGTGTTTTTTCTTGCTCTAATGACAATTTGCAGGTGGGTGGGGCATTGCACTACTAGCTGCTTGAATGGTTGTGTAATTTTGGCAGCTGCCTCTGCTCGCCCTATCTCCCAAGGATTCCTCAGAGCCAAGAGTATCTGCCAAGAGCAGTCAAAATGCTGCAGATGACCGGGAATTGGATTTGTTACAAATGGAGGTGTTCCAGCCCTCCGAATTTGCCAAGTCCATTGTTGGGAGTGTGATAAATGGATGGAGTGCATCTGCCCTTGTGAGCTGACAGAAATCCAAGCAGCCTGGCAGGAGGCCAGGCTTCTCTGGTGAAGTCTCGGGTAGTGTGCGTCGGTCTACAACTGAACCCCAGAAAAAAGAAAATGTATGTAAAGAGGCGTTTTCCAGGGATTTCTTGCTTTTAAGGCAGAAGTAACAGCCCTTTCATTTGATAGGGCCGGACACGATATCTTTGGAACCATTAGGGGGAAATGCTGCGATACCTATTCCAGGGCCCAGAGAGGGAATTCCAGGAATAGTATGCCGTTGAATATTATGCCGTTTAATATTACGCCGTTAAAACTAATGTTCACTTGAGGTCTTTTCATGATGATTGTTGTATTGTTACGGTTTGAGGACTTTTCTTTCTTCCTTTTTTTTTTTTTAACCTTCTCCCCTTTAATTTGGTAATGGGTCAGCTACGGGAACAAATTCCAAACTTTCAGCTATCCAAAGACAACAAAATTTGTGACAAGAGCTTTAAAATGCTTAGGGGGAAAAACCACACGAATGCTATGTATAAATTTTTATAATAAACAAAGCTTAAACAAAGTTTGACAGAAAACTGAATTTTTAGTTTAACTAAGTAAATTTAGTTAACTAAAATTAAGTTTAACAAAAAACCTAAAACTAAATATGTAATTCCAATGTGCAGCTATAAGAATCATTAATTTTGGTTATAATCTTCCATTTTCCTATTTCTTTTCTACTTATTTTTCTCTGTGTAAATACACATATGCAATTGTGTGTGTATGTATGTGCATATGTGTGCGTGTGTGTGCATGTGTGTGTGTGTGTGCGTGTGTGTAGGTCACCAAGGATTTTCATATCACTACATCCAGTGGTCAATTCTTAGTCCTCATCTTACAGGACCTGCTAGCATCATTTGATACAGATAATCACTCTCTTCCTTAAAATACTTTCTTCATTCGGATCCCAAGACTCCACACTCTCTGGGCTTTTCCTTCTGCATCATCGGCCTTTCTTTCTTAGCCTCCTCTTCTGGTTATCCCTTCCCAAAGCTCAGTCTTTGTACTTCTTGGACCCACTCTTCTGGTTCCATGGTTCTAAATATCATCTGCCTGCTGAGAACTCCCAAATGTACATTTCCTGCAGTAATTCTTGCTTGAACTCCAGACTCATTTCCCTCTACCTCCATCTCCACTTGGAAGTCTGATAGGCATCTCAAAGGTGTCCAAAATAGAACTCCTGAATCCTAGCAAACCACTCCCCATTACCAAAAAAATTCTCGTGCCATCTCATTACATAGTACTCCAAACTTTTAATTGCTCAGGCCAAAACTTTGGTGCCTCCTAATTCTTCTTTTTCTCTCCCACCCCACATCCAACCCATCAGCTAGTCCTCAAAATATATCCAGAATCCAACCACTTCTCACTATGGTTTCCGCCACTGCACTAGTCCAAACACCAACGAACTGTGTGCCTGGATCACTACGACAGTCTCCTACAAGAGTCTCCCCTGCCTTGCCTTCGTCCTCTCCAAGACTGAGTGATCCTCCTATCTCTCTTCTCAAAACACTCTGATGGCTTCCCACATCACCCAGACTAAAGCCAATGTCTTTACAATGGCCTACTAAATATTCGGTGTGCCTTACTTTTTTAATTTAAAAACATAAATACAGGAGGCAGCATAGTGGTGGTTACAAGTATGAGGTCAGGGCCTGTTTGCTTGTGTTCAAAGCCTGGCTTTAATTATTAGCTGTGTGATGTTAGGCAAGTTGCTTAACTTTTTAGTGTCTAAATTCCCTCATCTGTAAAATGAGACAATGATATTTATCTCATAGGGTTATTGTGAGGATTAATGAATTAATATTTATAGCATGCTTACAATTGTGCTGGCACATGGTAAACATAAAAATTTTAAAAATGAAAAAATAGGCATTTATGCTATTAGCAACAGAAGTTCATCAGAAATCTTGCACGTAAAACCCATGTTGCCAAATGATCCTATGTATAAGAATTTCTAAATACTCCAAACATCTATCAAAAAGGATGAAAAATGTTCTGGTTGAATAGATTTAAAATGAACCTCATTGTTTTATGCTTTTTAATTTATTCTGAGTTCAGGGTTAGAATGGATTATATGCCATGATTTATGCTTCTAAATATTTTGGTACTTTTTAAGCCTCCTATTGCTGAGCTGCTTAAATATTCATCTACTTCCTAATCACTTTAATTCCTAAAATGAGCATGATTTGTTCAGTTTCTCATGTCCCTTGATATATAAAGTCTACTTTACTTTGCTGCTCTGCCTCTGGATTTTTATTACTGTACTAAAATGAAACAATTGGATCTAAACCCATACAATAAACAAAAGCTCACTGTGTATTCCCACCTATACCCATGATAGGCACAGTAGGAAGAATGAGTCATGTGGAATTTCCAGTACAGAGTCATAAAATTAATTGACTTTTTAATGGCAAAAATGGCACAGACTCAATTTTGAACATAGCTTTAATCATTATTTAAATCTGCCTGCAGGGGAAATGAGGGGCATGGCCCCAGCCAAGAGTCTGACACTCACAGCTGAGCTCTCACTTCCATATTCCAGGTTGCCTTTTATACTCGAGCATAAGTGAAGAATAAAGGACACCCCCAAATCCCACCCTCACCTCCCCACACGCAGAGCGCACAGCCATACCCCTCAGGAACTGTTCTGATCCGCAGAGGACAGAGGGCCTTTCACTCACAAGTAAATTTCTACGGATTATTTGAAGTGGAAAGACCTATTTGGAAAGAGGCCAAATATGCATTTGAATACAAGAGAAGTCACAGTATTTGCTCAGAAAACCAAAAGGGAGTTAGGACTTGTGGAAGATTAATGAAGGGGTCATAATGTTGTTCAAGAGAGGATAAATTAGAGATTTTTTTTTTTTTTTTTTTTTGTTAGCTGAGTTGAACTTTTAGAATATGTGATGTGAAGTTCTGTTAATTCCGGAAATTTCTTCCAGTTCTAAATGGCATTTTCGTGTAAACTGGTCCTGTTGCTGGAACTCTTAAGGGCCTCTGTATCTTGGGATGGGCTAGAGATCAGCTTCCAGGTAAAGAGAAACTTCACATTTGCTGCCAACAGCAAAATGTCTCAGGCTCAACGACAATGCAGCTGTTGGGTCGCTGTCTGAAGTGTCTGTTCTTGATACACTCATAGCCCAAAGAATGACCAGATGCACCAAAGTAAGGCAAGCAGGAAAATGAGGTTTATTGAGGAGAAAAGGATAGGATTATAGCGTAAGAGCAAGATACAGGTTTGCAAAGCGAGATAGATACACACGCCACAGATAATGGTCGGACCCACTGTCACAGCAAAAAGGGTGCGGTTATGGTCTGGATCTTGTTTTATAGTGTCGGGACTGGGACCTCCCTCATGGTTCAGATGTCACCATGGAACCACCTTGATTGGACAGTTGCAGTTATGTGACCTGGGTCTTACTGCGCATGCGGATCTCCCATGAGCCTCTCTGAAAGCCTGGGTAGGGGGGTGAACCGCATGGGCGTTTTGCTTTCTTCCTTAGGTGACCCGGAATCCCTTGCTAGCTGCCTCACACAGCCACTGAGAATTCCTTTGACGTTATGAGAGATGTAAGACCACTGTGCCTCCACATTACAAACAAGAGACACCATTGAAAGAAAACCTTATTTCTTAGTTAAATCACCATGAATATGAAACTAACTTCACAGTATCTGCATGAATAAAGGTTATACAAATGAACGGTGCCCTTCTAAAATGTCATCCTTAATTCTTGCCAAATAACCCTTTTCCTCCCTTCTTTTTATTTTAAAAGAAAATTGGCCCTGAAACATCATCCAGACAAGAATCCCGATGATCCAGCTGCTGCCGAAAAGTTTAAAGAAATCAACAACGCCCACACCATACTCACGGATCTCTCCAAGAGAAGCATATACGACAAGTACGGATCACTGGGACTCTACGTGGCCGAGCAATTTGGGGACGAAAATGTTAACACCTACTTCATGCTGTCAAGCTGGTGGGCAAAGGTGAATCAGATTTATTTATTTTTCCTCAAAAACAATTTCCTGGAAGACCATGGTCTTATTCACTCTTTAAGACTCCACCTCATAGGAGATATTGCTTCCACCGAAAGCTGTTATTTGAGGTTCATTTTTGGTTTAGCTCACCAAATAATTATAAAATACCACATGACTTAAAATACTTTTAGACATTAATTATATTTGAAATTGAAGCTTCAGGTTAATTCTGAGTGCCCCCTCGTCCCCTGTAATGACTAATTAAGAACTGACTCATTGCTCAAAACCAAAAATAATTTATTAGTGTGACAACTGCTTAATAAATTATTATAGAACAAATTTAGCCATGTACTCTACTATCTATAGCTTAGGCTACATCAGCAAACACAATACTGGGCAGAATGAGTGGTAATTATGTCAGAGGCTCACATGGAGCCTGCTGTGAGGTCGTGGAGAAGGAAATGAGGGGGAAAGGTGAGAATTAAGTAGTGAAGGACAGGGAGTTGGAGAGGCAGAGAGGGGGAGACAGACTGAAATGGATATCTGGTTAAGAAAAAGGCAACATTTTTAAGGACTCGGTGCAATCAGGATTAGCTTTTCTATAGTAAATTTTGTTTGGTTTCCTAGGAATCTCTAATATATGTATGTTTGGTGATGGTTGTTATGTGTTTATGAATTCTAATATCCTTATCTTCTGATGAAAGTATATTTATACACGGGCCATACATCTAGTCCATCAGCATATTTTATGGACAGTTCACTCCACATTCATATAAGTTGCAATTAATAATAACAATCATCATTATTATTATTGTTATAGTATAAAAACCCAAATCTCCAAAAAAGGCAGGTTTCATGCTTGGTAGCATTCTGATTGCTGTTTTTTTCCGCTAGAGCATATGTTTTTATGGATATGCATGCTGAGTCTGCAACCTACAGCTTCATGTGCCTACTGCAATCCCCAGGGTTCTTTTTCTTGGAGATACCTGGAAGTCCCATTGAAACCCTTTTCTCCATTGTTGTTGAAGACTTGGGAGGGAGACAAGTTCCTGTTGAGCAGATTTGGAACTTGGAATGAGAGTGTACATACTGACAGTGTCATTTATGACAATAGGTTGAACGTTTATATGACAATATGGGCTTGCACAGGAACCTCAGCTCTAGGCATGTTTTCTTCCCATGGGAAGATACACCTGCAGTTCCAGATAATCACCCACGGGCAGCACCTGAGTGCCTACAGGGGCCTGCTTGTGTAAAAATGAGAATATGGTTCTTTGCCCAGGAAGTTGACAAAATTGATCAAAATTCATACAGACAAGCTGAGTCTGCCTACTAGTGTGAGAGATATACAAAATAATTTCTGATGTGGCTCTTTAAAAAATAAGGCCATAGAAAATATACCTTTCCAGGCCGGGCGCGGTGGCTCACGCCTGTAATCCTAGCACTCTGGGAGGCCGAGGTGGGCGGATCGTTTGAGCTCAGGAGTTCGAGACCAGCCTGAGCAAGAGCGAGACCTCACCTCTACTAAAAATAGAAAGAAATTATATGGACAGCTAAAAATATATATAGAAAAAATTAGCCGGGCATGGTGGCGCATGCCTGTAGTCCCAGCTACTCGGGAGGCTGAGACAGGAGGATCCCTTGAGCTCAGGAGTTTGAGGTTGCTGTGAGCTAGGCTGACACCACGGCACTCACTCTAGCCTGGGCAACAGAGTGAGACTCTGTCTCAAAAAAAAAAAAAAACAAAAAAACAAAAAAAAAAAAAAAAAAAGAAAAGAAAATATACCTTTCCCTTCTACTTGTACCAAAACCCAATTGCACGGTGCCCATCAGAGTGGCCTTGCACACAGCAATCATGTATGCACTACCTGAATGAATCAACATGCCATCAAAGATAGGTATTTAAAAAATCCTGGACATCTACTTGTGCCTAGTACTGTGCTGAACATTGTAAGGGATAGGCAAGGTTATTTCCCACAAAAGGCAAACAATCTAGTTGGAGTAATGAAAGAACAAAACAGTGTATGAATGGGAAGAAAATTTTCAGAGACGAGAATAATGTGGAAATTGCATAGTAAAAACAAAAAGGGCAAAAGTAGCTAAAGAAGGGAGGAGCTTCTTGGGGCAATGGCTCAAGAACACTGCACAGAAGGGCCTTGGAGGCAGTTGGTGAGGAGAGGATGTTATAGTTGTTTTCAGAGTAATTCACCTGAGACAATGAAAATGTAAAGTTTCCTTAGCAAAGAGATCCTGCATGCAAGTGTGTCACCGAAGCTCCCCAAGCTCTCAGAGGCTCCACCCCACACCTGGGGCCAGAGCCAGGCAGCAGGAGGCCAGGCAGGACCCAGGTAAGGGTCGTTACCATTAAGGTTTTGATCTAAGGTTACTGAGGAAGCACAGGGGCACACAGGTGATCCTTATCTCTCATGCTCCCTTAGTTGGATAACCGGTGCATTCCAATGAGTGATGTGTAAGCCACTTTCTATTTCAAATAATATATTTTTAATAAAATCATACTTTGATTTTGCTCAATTCACAAAAATGGACTTCTTACAATTTCAAATTGGGGAAGTCAAGAGTTTCTTTTAATCTTTAGCTATGACAAACTTAGTGAGTAAACCTTTTTTATGTTTGTGGGGCTGATCACTAGATAAAGTTAATCATTTATTTATTACTTTATACATTCATTAATTCAATATGTGGTCTGGGGGGTGCACTGTGATTTCTTCAGGTCTCTGGGGGTACAAGGGTGCAGACTTGATTTCTGGGGTTCTCCCCTCGCCCCACCACCCCTCACCCCCCCATTTTGCCCTGCCTCTGTTTCCCCTAGACCCTGTTTGTCATCATCGGCCTCTTGACGGGCTGCTATTTTTGCTGCTGTCTGTGCTGCTGCTGCAACTGTTGCTGTGGACACTGCCGGCCCAAATCATCGACGCCAGAGGAGGACTTCTACGTGTCCCCAGAGGATCTCGAGGAGCAGATCAAGACCGACATGGAAAAAGGTGGAGTAAGATCAGAGCAGGGGACAGGGGTAGTGGGTGGCCCTTCATAGGCCCGACCAAGCACCAGGTCCCACGGCAGCAACAGCTACCACGGGAGTGGGAGAGACCCAACAACCAAATGGGGGGATCTCACAGACCATCAGCTTCGGTGCATTTTTCAAGATGGATGAAAAGACAGTTACCTTTACCAGGCAGAGACAAAAGCAGAGCCTGACACTGTTAGAAAGAAATCATGAAATATGCTGACAACAAAGGAAAGCAAATGCAATTCACGGTCTCATTACAACAGTGAGCTCTGGAGTCAGGAGGTTTGGGTGAGACTGACCAGGGCGGGAGAAGCCAGGTAGAAATTTCTCCTAGGAAAAGAATTTCAGCCTGTTGCTTTTGGGATCTCTATTGGAATAGAAGGGAATGCACTTCAAGAAAAGCCGCCAACCCTTGACTTTTCTTCTTTTTGATAACTTGGTAATGACTTTGGATAAAACTGAGGGAAAGAGGTCCTTCTTCCCTGAAATGCAGCTTCTTTCAGGGCTAGCCTCCACCAGCGTGGAGGATGGGAGTGTCTGCTTCGCTAAAGCACGCTGTGTGCCGCTGTGCATGCACGGCTGTGACGGAGTACTTGGTGCTTCCAGTTAATCATACCCGGAAAGGGAAAAAAAATGTAAAGAAAGTTAAGATCTCACAGAATTCACAGCACCGGGAATACTTTATGTTCTCTGGGAAATGCCTTTGTTTGAACAAGGTGGGGTCAGACCTGCTGTTGTCTTGCTTTTTTCTTGCCGCCAAAATCCTACTGTCAAATTCTCTCCTGCAGAATGTACCATTATTCTGGATTACGGACTTTATCACTAAACCCCTCAAAATCCTAGACAGCCAAATAAAAGAATTACTTGATAACTCAGATAGGGGCCATTGCCAGAACTGCTGACATTGGGATCGGTGCATTTCTCTGGATTGTGCCATACTCTGATACTTTTGATCTCATTGAAACAGAAATTCCAGGACAGAAAGCCCCAGGGACTGTGTAAAGGCTTCCACACAACTTTTATTCCCTATCAAATATGGTACTAAGTAACATTCAGTTACTCCCCACCCTGAGTCCAATTCAAAGGAAGGAGTCTTCAATCATGTGAATTGGACTGAGTCCCAGACTCTTTCAGGATTGGGAGCTCGGAGAGGACAGAGGGGTTTTCTTGCAACCTGCGACCCCTTGCTGTGCGGACCCCTGGGTGGCCAGGCCAGCAAACAGAGGAGGTGTTCAGACCATTTTTTATGACTGCCCTTGGAGCCAAATTGTGGGCCCACGGTGAAATGTAATTATAATATTCCTTTGTTTTATTTGAGCTATAAAAGGAGGAATTAATCTTTTAATGGGGGCATATATACCAAAAAGATCAAGCAAGCAAGATTACTAATAAATGGGTTAGGCAGTGATATATGCATGGAAACTCCTTCTCTCCAGGCAAGGGCCGGTGACATTGGCACAACTTGCTTACAAGTGATGACCCCGGTGCTTTAATGCCATCTGCTCTTGTGAGAGAGACAAATTGTTGTAAGATTATGTCGGGGTTTCTGGCTCCACTGTCCACAGGATCTCCCATAACACCCATCAGTCCGGCCCAGTACTCAGTCACTGACAGATGACAGGAAGGGACAGTGAGAGAGGAGAGTATTGCCATCATCATCCACTGTGCCGACCTTCTCTTAACTTCTCTTTTAGAGTGGGGAAACCAAACGTAGGTGAATTGAACCTGGATATCCCAAATCCAGTCTATCACACTCTTCTCTGAAAAGTCTTTCTTGTTTTTAATCAGATAAAAGCTCCACCAGGTCATTTCATTAGACCTTCCTTGTGGAATATTTCTTTTCTGGAACAGAAATCCACACTAGGTGCCAGATTCCACCCAGGTGTCCTCCCTGCTGAGTGATTGGTGACTGTTCTCAGTGCTGACGCCCCAGAGCTACCAATTCCATTGCAGAGGTCAGATTCTAGATGAAGTAAACCACAGTCTCATTTGGCTGTGTTATTAAGAATCCTTAACCAAAAGGGAAAGCTTTATCTTATTTCTAAATATTTAAAAGCTCCTATCCAGGGACAGTCCAGGTTTTCTGGGGCCTGAAATTTACACAATTTGGGCGGCTCTCTTTAAAAAAAGAGCACATAATTAGATCTGAAAGCGAATATTTATTTAGAATGAAAAAAAGAAAATCACAACAAATCGCAAAGCTTAAAAACTGACAAACACCATAAATATCACAAAATCTAGGAAAATAGCAATCGTTTAATCAACTGCCTGGCACACCTGTCATACTTTGGCCCTGATGCTTTGTGGTTACATATTCTTTGATTGCCTCTTCATGTAACCATAATTTTCTAATATCACTTTCTATAGGAAGAATAGAAAAATAATTGCCTTTCCTCTAGCATGTTTGATTAATTTTTTTTTTATTTTTGGCGAATTATAAAATTTTCCTTCAGCTTTACAACTCATTATTGATAATACTGTCTACATTTTTAGGGGTTGTTGTCAAATTCAGAAAAACTCCTGTCTAGTTTATTTCATATATAGGTTGTAAGATTTGGAGGAATTTTCCACAGACCACCTTTGACTCTGTACATTTCAAGCCTTGCTGTCCCTACACCATCCAGGGGCAGAGCCCATCAGACACATTCATATTGTGTGATGCTTCAGCGAGTGAACTGGCACAGTGAGCTGTAGGAGTCTACCTAAAGAAATTCGTACACCTGTACCGCTAACAATAATTAACTATACACCAAGTTGTTACAAACCACAAAAACATATCACACTGAACTCAAACAAAACCTGTCCCCAACTCTTTATCACCTTAACCAAATCTCCAAAGTGTCCACAGCCCCTGCATTGCCACTCGTCAGGCAGAGAAGAGTGACAGAAGGAAAATCAAAGTGAAAAGGGATGTTGTGGTCAAAATATCTTACTTTTGAAAATCTACAAAAATGTAAACACATTGCGAGGGCCCTGACAGGCCCTTGGAAGGCTCCGCACAGGTGAGGGTCCTTGAGCTTAAGTTTCATGAACTGTGTGGTAAACCTGCCACTGCTCTTGGGGCTAACATTTCATGATGAGAATCTATGCCTGATTTGCAGTCAGTTAGTTGCATTAGTTAGATGCAGATTTGCACTCCACCAATTCAGAGACTGAATGTAGTTACAGGCAAAATTAATGCCAGTTAAGGATGGTAAGGATGGAAATCAGACTCCATCTGAAGACTTTGCTTTCTGAACTGTGGTCCAATAAGTGGACTGTGGTCTGATCCATTCTGCAAAAGAAGGGGACCCACTCAAGGTTATTTAGGAAAATACACTTGAAAGAGGCTACTAGTCACTTGGAAATTAAATGACTCATGCCACATGATAAACAGCATTCATCAAGGTCTGAGTCCATTAGGAGGCACTGGGGTGACATTGGGGATTTGAGAATTTTATTTTAGTGATTCTGAAATTAAATAAAAAATGGCAAACATTTTCTCACTTAGAGGATTTTCAATACTCACATCAGATCTAATGATAAAATCCTAGGGTGCTAGAGTGGGGAGGGATCAGAGGAGTCAATCCTCACCTCTACAGGGGTTTTCTAGGAGTCTGCACTTTAGAAAGCTGCCCATGGTGGGGAGATTTGGGACCTTTTATGAAAGAAAGAATCGCCCGTAAAAATTCAACCACAACAGGAGGGTATAGAGTCAGAGGTAACTCTACATTCTACCCTTCAGCCAGAAGGATACCATAATACTTTTTAAAACTTTTGTGCAAATATTTATGGAGTTTTGTTTGTTTTACAAAAATGACATCATATCCACATGTTATTATGTTTTTTTTCTGGCTTCTTTGCAGAGGAAAAATTTTGATAAAATTTATCGATTTTTTTTAAATGGATTGTACCTTTGGTCATGTCTGAGAACTCTTAGCCTAATCTTATGTCATGAAGATTTTCTCTAATGTTTTCAAAAAATTTTATAGTTTTATGTTTAATGTTGAGATCTATGACCCATTTTGAGACAATTTTTATGTAAGGTGTGAGGTTTAAGTCCAGACTCTTTTTTGTTGTTGTTTGTTATTTTGGCATATGGAATCTAATTGTTCTAATACCATTTGTTGAAAAGATTATCCTTTCTTCCTTGAATTGTCTTTTCACCTTTGTCAAAAATCAATTGGCCAAAAATCTATTGGTCAATATCTGTACTGTCTAGTCTGCCCCATTGATGTACATGTCTGTCCCTTCACCAATCCCACTGTCTTGCTGTCTGAAGCTTTAAAATAAATCTTAAAACCAGGTAGTGTGATTCCTCCAACTTCATTCTTTTTCAAAATTGTTTTTGCTATTCTAGTATCTTTGCCTTTATGTAAAATTTATATAAATTTTATAATCAGGTTGTCTAGATCTACAGAAAAATACTGCTGAGGTTTTTATTGGAATTGCATTAAATTTGTAGATGAGTTTGGAAAGAACTGACATCTTTACTATGTTGAATATTCCAATCCATGAACACATCGTGTATCTCCATTTATCTAGGTCTCATTTGATTTATTCCATGAGTGTTTTGTGGTTTTCAGCATACAGAGCTGCTATATGTTTGGTTAGATGGATACTTAAATATTTCATTTTGGGGGGAGCTATTACACATAGCATTGATTTTAAATTTTGTTTCCAATTGTTCGTTGCAAGTATTTACAATTACCTTTGTATATTGGCTTTGTATCTTTGTATCCTGTGTCTTTGCTAAGGTCACTTAGTAGTTTGGATTTGTGTATGTATGTGAATTCCTTGGGATTTTTCTATGTAGACAATCGTGTCACCTGCGAATAGGAACAGTTTTATTTCTCCCATTACAACCTGTATGCCTTTTATTTCTTTTTCTCGCCTTATTGCACTGACTAGGATTTCTAGCAATTGGTTTACTACTCTGCTGTCACTGTCTTAAAATTCTTAATTTTTGAATAAAGCATATCATATTTTCACTTTGCACTGGGTTTTGCAAATTATATAGCCTGTACTGAGGGTATTTCCCTGTGTGGGCTATAAATCTGGATTTCAAGCTTGATGACTTTTGTCAGTAGAAATTTTTCTTTGAAGGAACTATAGTCTACCTTTACATTTACATTTTAAAATCTATATTAGATAAGGATATTTATAAAAACAGAGGAGCCAATACTTACTGGCAAGGACTAAGACAAAATGTCACCAGAGCTTAATACTCTGCTTTTGGTTGGTGGCGGGTGTAGGGGAGGGAAGCTCATTGAGATGAGACAGGATGGGGTGGGTAAGAGTAGATGGAGCCAGGGATTTATATTAATTATCCATCTAAATGCTATGCTACAGATCATATTGTGCTTAGAGATTTGGCCAGTATATGAAGATTCCAACTAGAAATTTATTTTTCATACATGAACACTGATTTTAAAGAAGCATGGTTAGCAGTTCTTTCTTCTATTATTCTCCGTCTTTTATCCAGAAACATCAAGATACAAAGTATAGCAAAATTAATATGAGGCAATCCTCCCTCCAGAATAAAAGTAATAGCTGCTTAACCCTTTGTGTTCTTATACCTTGCTAGAATAACAAATAAGAGGAAAGAACAGGGGTTAAGTAGAAAACTACATGTATAATTTGAATTCAGGGACTAAACACCACAAATCTCACTTCTCAGAACATGTTATAGGACATTATAAATGTTTCTTAATTTATGAAAATTCAAATTTGAAATATCAAATCATTTTTTACTAATTGACTTATAAAAAACCATTGGAAAATTTTCACCTGCCTTGAGATAGTTTTAACAATTCTAATTTTATATATGTAAGGTTTCTTCTTGAACATTTGTTATTCTGTTTATATTTTTTTATTCTGTTATATATTTCAAACATGCCTAGTTCTTGACCTTAGCTAACGTCTAAGATACCTTTTGATGGTGTAACCTGGTACCAGTCTCTGTTCAGCAGTGATGGTGCGGGTGGGATTTGGTAGCAGGAGGTAGAGATTTGTTTGGGTTTTTTTGTCTCTTTCAACTTTATCAAAGGACATAATCTAGCTTCTACCCTTAAGAAATAAAAGGAGTGAAGTTCAAACAGTGGTATCATCAGTATTCACTGGTAACTACAGAACTTGTAGACAGATTCCCATCTCTTTCTCAAAATAATGATTCCAGTGGGATGCTAGGAACACAGGGGAATTCTTTTGTTCTTATGAATCAATCAAGATTAAACGGAAAAGAGAGAGTGTCTTAGAGAAGCCCTTACCCCATTGTTTAAAACATGAAAGGTAAAAGGTAATGGGTACCTGGTTATTTCTCTTACTTTCACATGTTCACAAATTAGAAGTTCTACTTTGTGAGATTTTGAGTAGTGTGCTTAAACAAGCTCATTTAGACCCTGTACTGTACTCCTCCTCTGTTAGCTGAAAACCATAGCGAAATCTGAATTGTGTTAGCTAAGAGAACTTTATAGACCATCTTGAGATAGAACCTATAGCCTATAAAGCCCTCTTAAGGTAGAACCTTGTTCCATGAGAAAGTGTATGTGTGTGTTGTATGAGTGTGTGTGCACATGTGTATGTGTGACAGTGTAACAAGGTGTAGAAGAAAAAGCTTGAATTGTTACCGGTTACCTCTGAACACCCTGGCAAAGCAAACCGAAAATACAAGAGCTAAATTCAATGTTTCTTCCGAGCTGAAGGCAGTGGAATAAAATTCAACCAAAATTCCCAGCTATACTCTAAAAATTTCTGTGGAGTCATGGTTTTCCCTTTTTTTTTTTTCTGAGGAGGGGGGTATAAAGTATCTAAAGGAGAAGGAGATTTTATAGTGTTGACCTTGGATCTAAAATGTGAGATTCGGTGCACAGAAAACTCTGTTGACTGCTTAACTGTTCTTGCCGCTCACCTGGATAAAACCCAAACACATTCACAACCATTGAGCTGAAAAGGCCATATGGCTTGTAATTAGACTCTCTCTCTTGGCCAAGATATTGAGACATTTATTACATTTGCTGTTCAGCATTCATCACATCTTACTGCCCAGGAAAAGGGCACCAAGGAAGAGATTAAATTTATCCTTCCTCTTTTTGCCACTCCCCATTCAATCTCCTTCCTACCCCTTTCCCTCTGATCAAAAGGAACAGATTTCTGAAAACAATGCATAGAAAATAATGCTTGCACCTAGTCCAGAACACTTTGCTGCTTCTTTACATAAAAATATCAAGTAAAAATTATCAAGGCCTTGGGCCAGGGCAGTAGGACAGGTGAGTCAGCTCACAAAGCTCCCCCAAAAAGCAGCTCAGAGTGGACCTGACATTTCTTTGAGTTTTGGCTGCCAAGGTTTATTGAGATAGTTGTTCAACAGCAAACTTTTATTGATCACTTAATATTTGCCTGATACTATGCAAGGGGCTGGATAAAAGAAAGACATGGTTCCCAGTATCTTGGACCTTACAACCCAGCAGAGGAGATGAGGAGACAAATATTAAGCAGATACCTATACAAAGAGCTAGTTAATTTACAGGTACAATAAGCCCACCAAAGGAGACACATAGGGGCTGTGAAAGCGAACACTAGGGGGCCTCACCTGGATGCAGGTGAGGACAGCTAGTGACATTTAAAGCAGATTTAAAGAATTGAGAAGGAGTTAAGGAGTAGGGGATTATGGAGATGGAGAACTCTAGAAGGGGTGAATCTTAAAACAAGCAGAGCATTTGGCACAGTCTTTCCCTATGTCCTTGTGAATAAGACGGCAAATGGTGTCCTACATGTCAGGCAGGGCAGGTGTAGTCATATTGGGCTGTTTTATTCAGTAGTTTTATCAAGTAATTGAATGAAGCAGAAGTTGTACAAAGACTGTATTTGCAAAGAAACCTAAACTGAGATAAGCTTAGACAAGGGATCAAACCGTCAAAATGCAATGTAATAAATGGAAGAGCTGGAATCCCCAACAGTCTTCTGGAGAAGAGCAAGACCAGTAGGATTAACTCAGAAAAGGGGGAAAGGAATCAAGACACTCTGTGGAGAAAAGTGCAAACAAGTAGAGGAGACGGGAAATATTATTCAGCCATAAAAACAGGAATGAAGTCCTGCTACATGTTACAATGTGGATGAACCTGGGAACATTATGTTAAATGAAAAAAGCCAGGCACAAAAGGACAAACATCATATGATTCTGTTCATGTAAAATATTCGGCATTGGTAAATCCATAAATGCGGAAGGCATATAGATTGGGGGTTGCCAGGGACTAGGGGGAAGAAGGTAACAGGGAGCAACTGCTTAGTGGATGCCGGTTTTCCTTTGGGGCGATGAAAATGTTTTTCGACTAGATAGAGATGGTGAATTATATACTTACACATTGTGAATATACCAAATGACCCTGAATTGTCACTTTAAAATGGTTAATTTTAAGTGAATCTCACCTCAATTAAAAGAAAAATAGTAGAGGGAAGGGTAAGCTAAAATTTGACTGGAGAAAGAAACTATCCATAAATGTGCTTCCTTCAGAAAAGGAGAAGGTTCTTTGTTCCCTACAAATTCTTCCATGGCCGGGAGTGGAGGATCCCACAGGCCTAAGGGGAGGCGTCACAGAGCTGGGAAAGGGACCTGTCACCTTTCACACTGCCACCTGGAGAGCAGTACTGCCAGGGCTGAGGCAGAGGACTGTAGAGTCGGACAATGCCGTGTCGAGCCCCAACTCTGTTAGTTACTGGTTGAGGCTTTGGGGTAACTCTCTTACCTCTTTTATCTGTTATTGTTTTTATTAAGTATTAAATAGATACAAATAAATATGCCCTGACTTTCTATCTCAGAAAAAGAATAGTACCATTACCTTTAGACTTCCTTGTTTGCTTTTCCTTTCTCAGAAGTACTTATCTTAAATCGCTTGTGATGATTTCTTACTATTCTTTTTACTATTACAGCTATGTATTTACATTCCTAATCGGTATATCCATCACTTGGTTTTGCATATTTTTGAACTTTAAATGAATGGACTTATACTTCATAATTATCCTTCTTCAACTCGCTTTTTTTTTTCACTCAACATTATATCTCCGAGATTCATTCACACTGTGACTATCATTCATTTATTTTCACTGTTGTATAATATTCTGGGAGAACATCCCATTGTTTATCCATTCTGCTGTTGATGGGCATTTGAGTAGTTTCTACTTTTTTGCCATTACAAACAGTGCTGTCATGAATGCTCTTGTACGTATCTCTTGGTGCACGTATGCTAGGGTTTTTCTAGGTATATACACAGGAGTGGAATTCCTTAGTCAAAGGATATGTACATCTACAACTTAATAGATAAGACTAAGTAGTTCTACAAAATTATTGCACTAATTTACATTCCCAGTAACAGTTAACAAGAGTTCCTGTTGTCCCACATCCTTGCCAACACTTGACATCACCAGACTGTAAATGTGCACCCATCTGGTGGGTGGGAAATGGTATATCATTGTGGTTCTATTTTTATCTCCTTAATTACTAGGAAGGTTGAACATCTTTTCATATGCTTATTGGTCATTTGGGTTTCTCCTTCTATGAAATGCCCATTCAGATCTTTTGCAAGTTTTTAATTATATTATCTACCCTTTCATTAGTGATTTTTAAAATATCCTGGGTATTAATTCTTCACTGATTATGCTTGTTTAAAATATATTCTTCTTATGCGGATGCAGTGGAGTGCGCCTCTAATCTCAGCTACTCAGGAGGCTGAGGCAGAAGGAATGTGTGAGCCCAGGAGTTCAAGACCAGCCTGGGCAAAATAGTGAGAACCCATCTCAAAAAAAAAATTCTTCCAGTTTGTGACTTGGTGTTTCACTCTTTATAGTATCTATTGATGAACCACAGTTCTTAATTTTAATGTAGACAAACTTTCAATTTTGCCACTATGTTTTTTTGTGTTTTGATTAAGAAATCCTTTCCCATCTCAAGGATATAAATGTGTTCTCCTATACACTCTTCTAAAAATTTTATAGTTTTGCATTTTCACATGTAAGTGTTTAATCACCTGGAATTGACTTTTACGTGCGGTATGATGTAGGGTTCCAATTTCATTTTTTTTTCCAGATAGAAAACAATGTGTCCCAACACGTTGATTTCTAATATTAGTTTCATATTCATTGAGTTTCTGTAGATATATGGAGTAGTTGCTGGGCTTTCTGTTCTGGTCCATTGGTCAGGTTGTCCATTAATATCTGTATGCAATACCAGGCCTAGTCCCAATATCTATTTAGGCAAGTCCTCCTCACTTGTTCTTTGTGAAAGTCACGCATCCTTGGCCTTTTGCTTTTCTATATAAATTTCAGAATCAGCTTTGTCAAATTCTTTAATATAAGTTCTTTAAGCAAAACTTTTTGGGATCTGGGTTAGAATTGTGGTGACTGTACACATCAATTAGGTAGAACTGACATCTTCAAGAATTTGAGTCTTCTAATATGTGATGTGGTATATCCATTTATTTAGGTCTTCTTCATGGGCTTTCACTAAAGATATATCTTATATATTTTGGTTACATTTATTCTTGAATACTTTACCATTTATTATCAATCAATAAATTATATATATATTAGATTTCTGCTTGTTTTTTTGGTATATAGAAATGAACTTTTTAAAAACATTCATTTTGAATCTAAGAAACTAGCTAAATTCTCTTACCATGTCCAATTGTTTATTTGTAAATTCTTTAGGATTTCTACATAACTGTTTATATTTTCTGTGAGTAGTGATAGCTTTGATTTTTTCCTTTCCATCCCTTGTCATTTTTTTTTCCTTTTTCTTGCCTTTATGTGTTTGCTAAGGCTACTAGTAAAATATTGACAAGAAGTTGCTTTCAAGGTTGCATCATAGGTGTTAGGTTTGCTGTAGGTTTTCAGTCAGGTTAACAAAGTTGTCCTCTATTCTTATTTTGTTAGAACTTTATTTCATCATGAGTGTGAAAGTTTATCAAATACTTTTTTCATCAATTAAGATCATTATGATTTTTCTCCTTTAAGCTATTATGATGAAGAATTATATGAATTGATTTTGCAACGTTTAAACAAACTTGCATTCCTGAGATCATTAAACCCAATGCAGTAATGATGTATTAACTATTTTATTCTTTGATGAAATGAATTAGCTAATACTTTGTTTGAGATGTTTGTAACAACGTTAATGAATGAAAGCAGCCTATAATTTTTCTTTCTCAAACTTTGTTACTGGGCTTGGGATCAAGATTATGCCTCATGAAATAAAGTAGGAAGTATTCCTTCTTTCTTTACTTCTCTTGAAACATTTGTGTAATATTGGGATTCTTTCTATAGGGTTTTGCAGAACTTTCTGGGCTAATGTGTGATTGTGCAAATTTTAAATTATTAATTTAATTAATTTAATGTTTATAAACCATTCAGGTTTCCTTTCTTCTTTCAAAAAAATGGATTCTTCAAATTTTTCTCATATTTTTATACTTCTATAGTATCTACATCATTGACCCATTTTTCATTCCTTATATTGGCATTTCCACTGTCTCTTTCTTTAACCATTCTCACCAGATGTTTGACAATTTATCAGTGTTCTCAAATAAACAACTTTTTATTCTCTTTTATATTTGTTTCTACTTAGTTTCTGTTCTTTACTATTTTTCAATTTATTCTATTATTCATTTTCTAATTTTTTAAATTTTATACTTCTTAATTTTCAGCCCTTTTCTTATATTAAGCATTAAAGACTATAAATTTTCCTATAAGTTACACTTTAGCTTCAGACACACACACAGAGAAACATGCAAACATACATGTTCTTATATTGTTCTTATCATCTGAGTTCTAAATATCTTCTGATTTCTATTATGATTTTTTTCTTTGGTCTATAAATTAGGCTTGTGTGTATCTTAATTTTTAACCTGTGTGTGTTTTCCCGGTTTCTTTTTGTTGTTTGCATCTAATTGCTCTTTGATCAGAGAATGTCAGTGGTATGATTCCAATACGTTGAAATGTCTTCAGAGTTGCTTTACAGCCTAGAACTTAGTCAATTTTTACAAATGTTCTACATTGCTTCAAAACAATGCATTCTGCATTTGTTAGGTTCTTGTTCCATATATGCCTAATAAATAAGGGTAATTTATTATATGTGTTAGCTTGCTAGGGCTGCCAATAGAAGTATCACAGACTGCGTAGTTTAAACAGAAATTTATTCTCTCACAGTTCTGGAGATTAGAAGTCAGAGATCAAGGTAGCAGGGTTGGTTTCTGAGACCTCTCTTCTTGTCTTATAGCTGGTCATCTCTCTGACTTCATGTGGTGTTTCCAAATCTCTTCTTATAATGACACCAGTCCTACTGGATTAGGGCTCACTCTCACGACTTCATTTTAACTTTATTACCTCTTTAAAGACCCTATCTCCAAATATGGTCACATTCTGAGGTACTGGGATTTAGGACTTCAACATAGGAATTTTGAGGGAGACACAATTCAGTCCATGACACAGTACTTTTCAAATTCTTCATATGGTTAGATATTTTTTTGGTTGCTTTCAGTTACTGAGTGAAGCAGTCATCTTCCACTGCAATGATGGATTTTTCTGTTTCTTTATAAAGTTCTGTCAATTTTTGCTTTATATATCTTGAGGCTATGTTTTTAGTGTATTTAAGTTTAGAATTTTTATAGCTACTTGGTGACTTGAACATGTAATTATTATGTCTAGCAATGCTTTTTGTCTTATATTTTATTTTGTCTGTTAAAATATAGTTATGTTAGCTTTCTTTTCATTAGAGTGTGTGTGGTAAATATGTTTTCATCCTTTAATCTCTACTCCTTATCATTACGTTTTTTGATGTTTCTTTTGTAAACAGCATATAGCTGGGGTTTTTAAGATTCAGGATGATAATATTTTTATTCTGAATAGAGTATCAAACCATTTGCATTTATTATAATAAATGATATATTTTGATTTTTTTTCTAACTTACTTTTTGTGAGAGACAGTATAAAAATAGTTTTTAAAGAACAGACTCTGAGAAATACTGTCTAGGTTTGAATATAAGCCCTATTATTACCTGTCTAACCTTGGACTAGTTACACAGTCTGTGCTTCAGTTTCCTCATCTTTAAAATGGGCATAGTAACCCTACCTCATAGCACTATTATAACTACTGAGTTAATAAAGTGCTAAGAATAGTGCTGGGAACACAAAAAGTGCTATATACATGTTTTCTGTTAATATTTTTATCATTATAATTATCAATTTAAATTGACATATTTTTTATGTTCCTCTTTTTTCTTTTTTTTTATAGAGTATTTTTTTTTTTCTTATTTCATTTCTTTCCCTCCTCTGATTTGGAAATGATATTCTCTGTTCTATGCTTTTAGAGTTACCCTAGAAATTTATCAAGCACACAGTTTATCAAAGCTTAAAGTTATTTCTTATCTCTACCTTTCTCTTGAACAATACAAGAATTTTATAATGGTATAGCTCTGATCATCCTCTTTTTGACTTACACACTATTGTATTCTAGATTTTTCTCAATTTTAAACCTCATAAATTTTTGTCATTGCTTTATATAGTCAATAATTGTTTGGTTTTATTCACATATTTTCCACTTTCTTTGTTAATTATTTCTTTTTACAGCTCAAATATTCTATCTAATAACACTGCCTTTCTGCCTGAATTACATCTTTGTAATTGGATCTGCTGGTGACAAAATTTCTGTTTTTATTGTCTAAAAATACCTGTATATGATAGCCTTTTGAAAAAGGAATGTAACTTAATAAGAGGGTCTGTCAACAAATCTAGGTTATCCTCTTTTAGCATATTGAAGATATAATTCCACAGGGTTTTTTTTAGCTTCCATATTGGCTATTGAGAAGTAAGATTGTTTTTAAAACTATTTAGTCTTTCGTGTTCTTCAATGTCACTAAGATGTTTTAAATATGAGTTTCTTTTTCATTTATGCTAACTAGTTCTTGGATTTGTGTATTGGTGTCTTTCATCAATTCTAGAAAATTTTCACCCATCAAATATTCAAATATTGCCTCTCTTCTTTTTATTCATTTTTTTCCTGAAAGTCAAATTAGATATAAATCAGATCTTATTACTCTGTTCTTCATGTCTTTTAACCGCTTTCATATTTTCTCTTTGTCTCCGTGTTACATGCTGGATAGTTTCTTCAGACTTGTCTTCTACTTCACTAATTCTTTCTTTAGCTATTAAATCTTTTCATGAAGTTTTTTTTTAATTTCATGTTTTAATCTCTAAAAGTTTGATTTTTATTAATTTCAAGATCTATTTGATAACTTTAAAAACATGTAATTCTCTTGTATTTGTGTCGGATAAGTGCAGTATTTGAAATCTTTCTGGGTCTGATTTGGACTTCTGTTATTTCTGTTGGATCTCATTGAGTGTGCATTGTTTTTAAGTGTAATCACTTTTTCTCCTATCTTTCTATCTCTATTTGTTTTTACTATGAGCATATGTTTTTTTCAATCTTATAGTGATTCTTTGAGGCCTAGTTTGAAGATAAAGTCATTCACTTCTGCTAGGTACCTGGGAATACATCTTACATTGTACCACGTTAAACTAAATTATCATCTTGAGGTTTCTTAGAACACACAAGTACTGAAAACTTGGTCTGCCAACTTGTGTGTTCATTGGCTTGCCATTAAACATTTTTAGGGTAGCTCCCTCAACTCAGCATCAAAATTTAAGACTAACAAATATCTTTGTAGATTTAGAGGCATAGTGATTTTAGAGAGAGCATAACCATTTTGGGCACTAGCTTCATGTGAGGAGCTTCCTATTACACTCTCTACCTAAATAAGCCCTCGGTTTTGACTTTTGTCCCAACAAGGGCCACACATACAACTGCACACTACAGAATTTGAGGGGGCATCTTTCACATAAACTACACCTTTAACCTAGATATACAGTGTAGTCTATATGAAAGGTGCCCCCTGTAGTTGTGCAGTGTCCAACCTGCACAACTATATGTGGTAGTCCTGTCTCTATCCCCACAAGATGGTGAAACCTAAAGTTTAAGTTCACCAGGTTCAACAAGTGCCCTCAAGGTGAAAGCTGGGTTTAGTGCTTTGGTTTTATAATTATGTAACTGAAACAACTTGAATGAAGAGTGAAGGCAGTGCCTCCACTCTTTTGAAATCCTTCAAAAGGTAGGCATATTAATATCTGATAAATTGAATTGATTTTTCAGACATAATTTCGACAATACCCATCACTTGCCCCATTAAAATAACTATAACATGATAAGAGGGTGTTTATTGTTTTGCTTTGTTTATTTTTAGATGCAGACTTTCCAGTTGTTCTCCAGCCTTCAAATGCAAATGAGAAAACACAGCTGATCAGAGAAGAACCTCGATGCTACTGCACAGACTCTTGATAGTGACCCCATGGAGAGTCCACAGGACCTCCCCTCAGTTCGGCCACATCTCCAGGTGGTCATGGGGGAGCGTGTGGGGCATAAAATGCTGTGAACTTTTCCATATTTGTATTATGTTTTTAGGTAAGGGAAAGATGATTGCTACATAATTTTCTCAGTATGCAGACTTTCTCTCTGAGTAGAATTCCTAATGAAACACATTCAACTTTGATGAATAAAGGCCTGAGGAGTTATTTTATACTCTTTGCATGAGGTAAGACAGTGGCACTGAACAGCCTGTATGAGCCAGCCCTTTCTGTGAGCCAGACCTGATTCCTCACAGACCAAAGTCATATTCCAAAACAGAAGCCACTTTTCATCCCTTTAACTAAATGCAGTATTCATATCTACCATGAGCATCATCACCCGAACACACATGAGAATTTACAAGGAATTTTCTTGTGTGTGTTTAGCCTTTTCCCTGTTGATATTCAATAAGGTTACAGAAGTATTTCAAGAGGCAGGAAGAGATGGTTAGGTTTTAAAAAGACAAATCACATTATTTTAAAGTATATTTGTGGAACATTAAAAATTGGCTTTTACTGAAAACTGACAAATAAAACCAGGAAGAAAAAGGTTTTGCATATACTTTTTGGTTGGCTTAAAAACAAAACAAGGCCGGGGGCGGTGCCTCACGCCTATAATCCTAGCACTTTGGGAGGCCAAGGCGGGAGGATCGCTTGAACTCAGGAGTTAGACCAGCCTGAGTAATAGCAAGACCCTGTCTCTACCAAAAATAGAAAAAATTAGCCAGGTGTGGTGGCGTGCATCTGTAGTCCCAGCTACTTGGAGGCTGAAGCAGGAGCATAGGTTGAGCCCAAGAGTTTGAGGTTGCAGTCAGCTATGATGACACTCCGGTACTCCCATGAGACAAAGCAAGACTCTGTCTTGAAAAACTAAACAAAACATCCCATTCCAGCAGCTGTAGCTTAAAAGCAAAACAAAAATAAATAAATAAATAAATAAACTCTTCGACCTGGTTAAATCTTATAAATGACCCAGAAAATCATTCTGAGCCTGAACCAGCCCCAGTGTGTTATCATTTTTTAGTAAACTAATTTTTGTATAATTGGCCCAGATTCGCCAGACTAAGGAACAAAAACACATGAGGTAAGGATTTTAAATCCTGTAGTCTACATTTAAATTTAAAGGCATATCACCCCATTTTTGGTGGAGTTAATTGTTTTGACCAGAAATTGTTCAACTCTGTGCATGTTGGGCAATTTAAGCCTAGAGGTGGTCTCTGCATTTGCTTGATTCTTATCTTCATCATGTGGTGGAAACCATGTGCTATTTCTAAAATAGTACAGCAGCAAAAGTGTTTGTTTTATCTAGGTCTTTCTTACTTCTTTATATAATATTACATTTTTCAAGATGTTATGTTTTTATATAATATTGCATGAAATGCCATTTGTTTCTTATTCCCCCCACCACAAAATTATAGTCAATTGCTGCTAAATATATATTGTAAGTGAGAATTAGTGTCATAGCTCTGACAGTTCTGAAGTCATTAAAATTCTGTTCTAACTCTTGAGTTACTGGAATTTTTTTTCCTGCATAATAAAGTAGACAGAGCCTTGGTTTGAAAGTTAAGAGTCCTGGTTTAATCTGACCTCTCGCTAACCAGCCCTGTGATCAAGTGAGATTAGAAGAAGATGGCTAATCTATGATTCTGTTTTCATACTTGCCCTGACTACCTTCTGAATTGCTATATGACCAGATAAAATAGCAGAGGTGAAAGCATTTTGAAAAGTCAAGTGTTTACCAAATGTAACGTGGTTTTACATGAATTTGTATATGTTGACAAATACAGACAAATGTAATGTGATTTCTGAAGCATATAAACTCTCTCACCCAACAAGACCTTTGAAGATACGCAGTATTAATGGCCCCAGTAACCAACAAGTGCTTGGAACCCTACTCAATAAACAAATGCTGCTTTCCATTTAGAGGAAACACTAGGATAAATAGCCCAGACCGTGCATAATTTGAGCCACTACATTTCCTTTTTGTGGTCTTTTTAAGCAAAAGGTCAGGACTATTTTGAATAGCAACTTACAAATCACAAAGCTCACCTTCCTTTTGTTTCCTAGACCTCATTTTCCTTTCTCACATGGAATTTTTTACTTCCACTCCCAGCTTGCCCAGGCAGCTGGTCCAAGAGTGGTTAAAATGAGAACAGGGCATGAATTAGAATCAGAATCAGATGGTAGAATCAAATTGCTAGATGGATTCTGGCCAATGTTCTTCACAAAGTGCTAGTTTCTGGTTACAATGATGTGCAGCAAATGCAAGCACATGGATGCCTATGAATGAGGGAATGAGTTCTGCAGAATGCCCCTTCAGCTACGGGGAAACAAGGATCAACTCTTCATCTGACGAGAAGCTGCATAAGGATCTTGTGGGGCAAACAGGCGCTGCTATCCAGAATTATCTGCAATCATTCTGAGCCCACAAGCATCTTAGCAGAGAAGCGTCAAGAAAGGGGTATGCTGACCGTGAGCCCCAGCAGTGGTCCTGCAGGGCCGGATGAACAGCACACTTCAGGGGCTCACTACCTAACCCTGGGCACCATGCTACCAGAGTGGGAGATGTCTCATAAGGTTTCATGAGTCATCCATTTATTTTCCTGTTTTCTTACATTAGAACATAATAGAAAAAAATACATACGCATTTTTCTATACCAAAATACATAAATCTTAATTATTTGAGAATAAATGACATTCTGTTTCTACATTTCAAACGGTACATAGGCTAAAACACATTTGCCATGGCCTAGTTTGGAAATGGGCTCACCCGGTAGTGCACTGCCTGATTCTGTGACTTACACAGAGGGTTCCAACTAAGGCTACGTGATCTCTGTGATGGGCAAGATAATGGCCTGCCAAGATGTGCATGTCCTGATTTCCAGACCGTTTCTCCAGCCTGCAGCCCTCCTAAGCACCTAGGTAACACTCATCTCTATATAATTCCTGAGCAACCCTAGACTATAAATGGCTAGAAATTAAGTCCTGTATGACTGGGTTTTGTAAAACAAAGCCATTTCCAAGTTGTAGATGACTCCAATTAGAAGTGAGTTTCAGAACTGCATCTTAGAATCAGAGTTTACATCTGTATTCCCCACAGTGCTAAAAACAAAGTAGGAAACTAATAAATATTAATACCTGTTGATTAATTGATTAATTCTCACAACATAAGCCATTTCTGGGAAAAGCCTTTCTCTAAAAAAAAAAAGACCTAAACATACTTAGTGCCAAATGAAAGGGTAAGTGTGATACAACTTTCTGGAATTGTCTTGCTGTTCCAGGGCTGTCCCCAAAAAGCAAAACTAAATTCCTAGAATCAAATCAGCAATTATAGGACATCTGTTAATATATCCTGCTCACCACTGGGCTGCCAATTGAGCCTTCTAATAGCTGAAAATCGGATCATCAGCTTCCCCAATGCCTGAGAGCCCACCAGGCACATCCTTGTTCCCAGGGCCAGAAAGAGGGAATCCTAGCTAGCAAGGGTTTTTTTCCTTTACTTTTGAGTAATCTCCTCTGATACCCCAGTATCTCCACTCCTGAGATGTCCAGATTCATCTTCTTGTCTCAAAGTTTTCATATATAACACATTTTCTTTTCTGGTGAAGAATAATTGGGGGAAAGTTTTTAGTGCAGATTTTCACTTTGGGAATGAAATCCCAACATTTTGTTAAAAATTTTAAAATGATCTATTTAGGCATATATATATTAACTAATTATTAAACTGCCATTTGGGGATTATGTATTATAATTGCAGAAACGTATTATATTGTATTATAATTCCAGAAAGCAATATTTTAAAGCTAACCTAGGTTTAAAAGTAATAAATGAAAGCCATCAGGCAATGAAAAAAACTAAGTCTATTCATTGATTAACTTATTAGCATAATGGTTTTATATAAAATGCTTTCATTTTGAAGTTTACTTTATTGTATTTGGCATGGAAGTTATTTTTTAAATCAATGTGTAACACACTAAGAAATTAAATTTTTAGCTACCAAAACATGAAAGATACATATTATCCTGAGTAAGAGGGTAAAGTTTTAATAGAAAATAAAACAATTTGTTTCCCTGCTTATGTTCTGCATTTCTTGGCTTTCTCTCTTACCTCTTCCTACCACATCCTGTCCCCTAAAATAGAGGATTTGAAAGTGTTGGCTTTTAAGATCATAGGTGCATTTACTGGTATTTGTGAAAGACAATTCATTCTTTCTTAAATTAAAAGTATTAATAAATCTTCCCAATGAAGAATAATAACCAATAGCTGGAGTGCTTAGTACCAGACACTACCCTAAGAGCTTTATGCTGATTCACTTAATACAACAATTTATGAGACAAGTACTAGCACCATCATCATTCCCCATTTTTAGACTAAGAAACTAGAACACAAAAAGGTCAAGTAACTTGGCCAAGATCACCCAGCTGGTTGGGAGTGGAGCAGGCTGGTCCAGAGGCCACAATATTAACAGCTGCACTATATTGCAGGATGATCCTGTGTTTCCAACAACTAACGCTGTCCACCTCCCACTCCCTGCCAACTCCTTCCCAGAGTTCTCTTATTTTCAAGAGAATATGCTCACTCCTGTCACTCCCTTTATTATCTACCTTCCTCTTCAACTGCCCTTTGCAGCTCAAGGAGATTCCTCTAAGTAATCTCCCTTCTTAACTCCCTGTGACTTTCTCCAGAACAAATTCGAAGACTTCCTCTATCATCCCTTCTCTTCCCCTCACCTTGTCCTTTCCATGGTTTACTTAGTGCCATATTTTGTTTTCACATATTTGTGCCTTTTTTTTTTTTTTTTTTTTTGTGATTTTGCTGTTTAAAATGGCCCCCAAGCACAGTGCTGAAGTGCTGTCTAGTGTTCCTAAGCTCAAGAATGTGTTAGGGAGAAAACACGTGTGTTAGATAAGCTTTCTTCAGGCACGAGTTACAGTGCTATTGGCAGTGAGTGCAATGTTAATGAACCAACAGTATATACAGTTGACCCTTGAACAGTGCAGGGGCTGGGGGCACTGACCTCCTGCACAATCGAAAATCCATGTATAACTTGTGAGTCCCCCAAAACTTAACTACTGATAGCCTACTGTTGACTGGAAGCCTTACTGATAATATAAACAGCTGATTAACACATATTGTATACTCTATTATATACTGGATTCTTACAATAAAGTAAGCTAGAGAAAAGAAAATGCTATTAAGAAAATCATAAGGAAGAGAAAATATATTTACTGCTCATTAAGTAGAAGTGGATCATTATAAAGTTCTTTGTCCTCTTTGTCTTCACATTGAGTAGGCTGAGGAGGAGGAGGAAGAGGAGGGGTTGGTCTTGCTGTCTCAGGGGAGGCAGAATAGGTGGGGGCAGTGGAAGGGGAGGCAAGAGAGAGCAGGCACACTCAGTGTAACTTTATGGGAATACATTGTAGTTTCTGTCTGACTATTTTGCTTTCTCACTTCTCTAAAAATCTTTCTATACAGTACCAATCCTTCTTCTGCCATTTACTTTGGTTTCAGTGCCCATATGATAGAAAGGTCCACATCATAAAAGAAGTCAAAAGCCATCCTGAATTATCAGAACACTTCTGCAAGTTTGTCTAATGTCAGCTTGTTTTCCAGCACTGCTTCTTCATTATTGTCTGGCACTGGTTTGGAGGCATTCGTCTCCACCAAGTCATCTCGTGTTAATTTCTCCGGTCTTCTCTTGAATTTTTCCAAGATCTATATCTTGAAACCCATCACCTCCTACCTTTTTTGCCATATCCACAATCACTTTTGTAACTTCCTTGATTGGCTCTGTTATAAATCCAGGGAAGTCATGTACAACAACTGTACAGTTTTTTCCAGCAGGAATTTATTGTTTTTGGCTTGATGGCTTTCACAGCCTTTTTAAAATAACAAATGATGGCATCTTCGATGATGTAATCCTTCCAGGCTTTCACGATGTTCTCTTTTGGGATTCTCTTCCATAGTGTTGACAATCCTTTCCACAGAGTATCGTGTGTAATGGGCCTTAAAGGTTCTATGACACGATCTAGAGGCTGAAATAGAGACATAGTGTCTGGGGGCAGGTAGATCACTTTGTTGCCTTTGGTGTTGAACTCATGGGATTCTGGGTGTCCAGGGGCATTTTTCAGTATCAAAAGAACTTTAAAAGGCAGCCCTTTTCTAGCAAAGTGTACTTCCTGACTTTAGTGGCAAAGCATCTAAGGAATCAATCCAGAAAAATATTCTCATTGTCCAAGCCTTCTTGCTGTACAACCAAAAGACAAGCAGCTGGTGTTTATCTTTTTTTCCTTGATGGCTCAGGGTTTAGCAGTTTTACAGATAAAAACAGTCTTGATCATAAACTCGATTGCATTTGCACAAAACAGTAGAGTTAACCTATTCCTTCCTGCCTTAAATCCTGGTGCTGACTTCTCTTCCTTATTAATAAACGTCCTTTGTGGCATTCTGCTCCAGAATAGGGCACTTTTGTCTGTATTAAAAAACCTGTTCAGGCAGACACCCTTTCTCCTCAATGGTTTTCTTAACAGCATCTGGGAACTCATCTGTTACCTCTTGGTCAGCGCAGGTGCTTCTCCTAAGGTTTTATTTTTTATCTTTTTAGAGACAGGATCTCACTCTGTTTCCCAGGCTGGAGTGCAGTGGCCCAATCACAGCTCACTCTAACCTCCAACTCCTGGGCTCAAGCGATCCTCCCACCTCTACCTCTCAAGTAACTGGGCCTACAGGAGCCACCCTGGCTAATTTTGTATTTTTTATTTTTTTGTAGAGGTGGGGGTTTCCTTATGTTGCCTAGGCTGGTCTTGAATTCCTGGCCTCAAGCGATCCTCCTGCTTCAGTTTCCCAAAGCATCAGGATTACAGGCATGAGACATTGCGGCCAGCCTCTCCTGTTATTTTGACCCTTTTTAGGCCAAATCTCTTTCTAAAATTATCAAACCATCCTTTGCTGGCATTAAATACTCTAGCTTTAGGTTCTTTACCTTCCTTTTGCTTTAAGTTGTCATGTACTGACTTTGATTTATCCCAAATCATATTAGTCTATAGGTATGCCTTTCTTATAGTAATCCTGTACCCAAATAAAGGTTGCATTTTCAATACAAGATAAAAAGGTATTTCCCCAATGGTGCAAGGTTTTTGTGCCTGCTGGTGTAGCTGTAGTGACAGCTTCACAAATTTCCTTTTCTTGTTTTATAATCCTTATGTTGGATTCATCTATCTTGAAATGGCGGGCAGCTGCAGCTGCAGACCTCAATCTACAGTACATACCAAGCAATTCAACTTTTTCTTGTTATGTCATGACTTTTCTATGCTTCTTGGGAGCACTTCCAGCATTACGAGTGGCAGTGTGTTTGGGTCCCATGGTGTTATTCAGAGTTGATGATATTGCACTAAACAGGATGAAAAATCCTTGAGAACCACGAGTAATCACTTTTTACTGTGATACATAATTTTTTTTTTTTTTTTTTTTTTTTTTTTGAGACAGAGGCTCACTCTGTTGTCTGGACTAGAGTGCCATGGTGTCAGCCTAGCTCACAGCAACCTCAAACTCCTGGGCTCAAGCAATCCTCCTGCCTCAGCCTCCTGAGTAGCTGGGACTACAGGCATGTGCCACCATGCCCGGCTAATATATATATATATATATATATATATATATATATTTTTTTTTTTTTTTTTAGTTGTGCAGCTAATTTCTCTCTATTTTTTTAGTAGAGACGGGGTCTTGCTCTTGCTCAGGCTGGTCTCAAACTCCTGAGCTCAAACGATCCGCCCGCCTTGGCCTCCCAGAGAGCTAGGATTACAGGCGTGAGCCACCACGCCCAGCCTGTGATACACAATTTACTAGAGAGAGGAACTGCTCATTTGGAAATGATTAGTGTCACATAGCATTTTAAGTGGATACTCGCAACACTTGAGCTTACCGCAATAGCAACAGGAAGTAGCTACAAAATTACTGTAGTAGTACAGTATGTACTACAGTTAATTTTATGTAGCTATGATTTAATAGTACATCTGTATGTTTGTTTACATTTCTCTCCACTGTGCATGGCACCATGTACAATCTGTGTTTGTGTACGTTTTAATAAATTTTAACTTTTTTAATAATAGATTGGTGTATATTTTATGGTAACAAATGATAAAATAGTATCTACATATATTTTATGCATTTCATGACATACTTAACTTTTTCTTAATTTTTTCGGTATTTCTAAGATACTCAGTTGATCTGCAAGTTTTTTCAAATTGTCAAAAATCTCCAAAAAATTTTCCAATATGTTTATTGAAAAAAATCCACATATAAGTGGACCCTCACAGTTCAAACCTGTGTTGTCAAAGGGTCAATTGTATTAAATAAGGTGTCCTTCAACACGCATAAAACAAGGTTATATATTCATCAGGTGATGAAAACAGTATAACCTGAGGCTTGCAGGAATCTAACCCTGTGTTCTCCCTGGGAGAGATGGCTCAGCATTTACTGAATCAGTGTTCAAAATGACTTTATGGAACCTAATTACATGAATAATGGGAATCAAGTGTGTCTCCCCTGGCATTCCCCCAGAATGTTTCCCTTTCTGATCTTGTAAACATTATCTCTGTGGTTTCTCACAAATACCCTTCTTGGAGACAATACATATTTAGAGAAAGCCATGGATGTGGAGTCAGCAAACCTGAGTTCAGCCCTGCTTCCCTAACCTGGATGGTCTCCCTGCACAGATTATTTAACCTTTCTGGTAAGAGTTTCCTGATCCAGAGAATGATTTCCTCAACTGAGAGGAAGAATTTGAAAGCTCTTTAATGTACAAATGTCTAACGTATAATTTTTCAAGTTGAACAATGTTTTTTTTTCTTCACATCTCATTAAGTCCTGACACACTTCCTTGGAGCACTATTGTTAACCAATTTGGGTGATTTGGCCTCTGAGTTTTAGAAGTGAGAAGATGATTCCCCTTAATAAATGGAACACTTTGCTACTCCCAGAATGTTGGGGTCGTTGTCTAACCATACTAGCATCAAATCTGCCTTTCAACCTCCTTCCTCCCAGAGTAGCAGCCATTAGTCCAGTTTCCTTAACCCAAGTGTCCAACTGGGGACAAGAATACCAAGCAGTGCCACAGGAAAGGGTCCCTGCTGTGACTCAGGAGGCCTGAGGTCCTATCAGCCACTGCTCAAATCTGTTACCTTAGTCTATGGCATTTTGTTATGACTTAAGTTATTTCACATCTTTGGGCATCAGTTCCTTAATTTTTAAGCAATTTTTATTAGATGTTGTCTATAATTAGATGACAATTATGGGACTATCTGACCCACACATGCTATATGAAATAATATACATTAAGTTAAACAAAAAGGTAACAATGTCAAAGAATGCAAAAAAGAAAGTAAATTTCTTTTTCTTCACCATCCCCATGTAGTTTAGTTTTCTAGAGCTGTCATAACAAAATACCATAGACTAGGTGGCTTTTAACAACAAAAATTTATTTTCTTACCCTTACAGAGGCTAGAAGCCAAAATTCAAGGTGGTGGCAGGTTTGGTTTTTACTGAGACTTCTCTCCTCAGCTTGCAGATGGCTGTCTTCTCCCTGCCATCTCCCTCTGTGCCCTAATCTCCTCTTCTTATAGGGATACCAGTTGTATTGGATAGAGCCCATCCTAATGACCTCATTTTTACTTTGCCTCTTAAAGACCCTATCTCTGAATACAGTCACATTCTGAGGTGCTGGGGGTAAAGGCTGCAGCAGAAGGATAGTGACATGACATAATTCAGCCCACAACATATGCCATCAATTTCTCAAAATTGTGCCATCTGTCAGTTTGCTTTATATTAGAACGCTGTTTTTTTTAATAAAACTTTTTGTATTTTTTAGAAATTCATAAGTATCTTTGTTCTGTCTTTTTGAGAAAAATGCTATGTGCCTTTATCATATTTCAAAGGTCTTCCAGGTCCTTAATCACATTACTGTCATAAAAGAATCCACTTCTTTTTGAAAGATAATCTTCCCAGAGTCCTCTGACCTTTTTTTTTTTTCTCCCTAATTTGTCCTGATTGCTTTCTTAGCCTACTGTATCACTGTCAACCTGAGATTTTATTTTCATTGAATTCCTGGGTTGGTTCCCTTTTTTCTTAAATCCTATGTACTCCTCCTTCTTAGAGTCTTACTGTGTTTTGCTGAGGTGCCCGTGGGGCAGACACAAAGCTACGCAGCTACATTGCCTTCCAAGAAAGAACTCACTGCCCAGCTGCCAGGAGCATGGTTACCTAACAACCCACAGGTGCTAACTCAATCATTGTCCACCTCAGCTTTCCAATTGAGGTAAGCAGCCTCTGGCCAATGATTGAGCAAGGCAGTGGTACTAAGGCCCAGCCATTTCTGCCCAACTTCAGACCCCTCGAAAAGGAAATCTTTGCTCTGGAGCTACTGAAGGAGCTGGCAGAGACTCAGTCAGGTCTAAATCAGTGTCTGATGGCTTCCCCTACTAAATCCTGTGCCCTCCCTTTTCCATTCACATATTATTCCACCATAAAATTTTGTACTCTAATTCTGTTTCACCTTCATCTTCTTGGAGAACTCAATTGGTATAATATCTACAAATAACGTTTATTTACTTCTTGTTTCTTTCAGAAAGGAATCATGGGTTTAAACTTTATGAGGCCTAACAAGTGTGAACTATTTGTCCTCATATGTGATTGTTATTTTGATTGGGTATGCAATCCTAGGTTCAACATTATTTCCCTGCAGAACTTTGAAGGCCTCGCTCTACTGTCTTCTAACAACCAATATTGCTAACAAAAAGTCTGATCATAATTGAATTCTTATTTCTTCATAGCTAGCCTGTTTTCTGTTTGCATTAATATTTTGTTTTGTTTTCCCCAATCTCCAAAAGCTTTTAGGGTTTCACCTTTATCCTCAAAATTAAATTTACTAGGCTGTGTCAAGGCCTGGTTGTTTTTCATTCATCCTAACTTGGATAGCCCTTTCCATCTGATGACCAATGTCTTTCTTCCATTCCTTCCCCAGAATTGTCACTGTTTTCCCTTTCTGGAACTCTTTATTAGACAGTTTTGGAGTCTTCTGGATCTATCATCCATACTTTTATTTTTGTATTTTTTGCTTTTGTGGTCTGGTGTCTTGGGAGGTATTTTCCATTTTATCTTCTGTATCTTCATATTTGATCTTTGGCCATGACCAATATGTTATTTTTCATCTTAGCAATCACACTTTTAGTTTTCAAGAACTCTATCATTCTCTAGTTGCTCCTTTTAAATCATTATGTTCTGGTTTTCAGGGCTGTAGTACCCTCTTAGATGTCTCTGAGGGTATCACTAAGAATTTTAAAAAAACTAGTTCTATTCTATGCATTATCTCTGTTTCCTCCTGGGTCATTTATTTAATTTGCTCATCTTGGACTTGCTTTTTTAAATTTTCGTTGCTGTTTCCTCTCAAATGTCTGTTAAACATTTGTCCATACTCCTGAATGAAGGACTACATTGATTCATATCCATAAAATGCCTGGATCCTGAGGACAATCAGGCTTTTTCCACTTACAGTGCATGGGTCGGTAATGGTAACAGTCATGCTGGCCGGGATCCCCCAAACTGCCAACTCAAGGAGGGACTCACTCTGAGAGTGGGGTGGGCTGGCCTTTCTGTTCTCACCATGTCTATTACTAGGCTCTACTCTGCCTCACTTCCTACCCCTATAAGCACCCTACAGGCTCTCTCCAGGCAAATTAGTTTGCTTCAGCAGTTCTCCAGGGGGCTCTAACTTGGAACAAATTCAGCAGCAGCTGCACAGTGCTTCGGGTAACTGACCTCTTTGCTGCTGCCTCTGTGCCTGGAACCTCTTGGGAGCTCACAGGGAGAATGGTTCTGTCTCTGCTAGCTTGCAGAATGGTCTTTTGAGCTGTTGTTTTTCTCCGTATGGGACCTATACGTCCATACAATCTCATTTGACTTCCACCTCCCAGAAATTATTTAAACTCTCTGGTTTGTTGATTGTACCTATTGTAGTTTTCCATGTTATAATAGACTTTTTCTTTTTGTATATCTTTATTGTCTTTTCACTGCACTCCTGGGAAGGAGGAGATGCAATTATATGTGCCCAACCATCCAAATAATCCTGATCTCTGGACATAGGGGGTGAGCACCTAAATGAGGCCAGAATAATGGAGAGTCTTGCAGTCAGGCCTGAGAAAGAGAAGTGAGTCTTTGGGTGACCGACTATGAGGGATAAAGTTCAGGAACTTGTAGGGTGGGAGCAGCACCGTGTTTCCAACTGTGTGTGCTAGAGGAGCAGAGAGAGGAGCCAAGAGGCACTCAACAAGAAACCTTAAGGAAGTCTAGTTACATTCCTGAGGACACTCCTACATCATTATAATAAGTGTCACTGTAAGTTACATTAGCTCTTACGATTTTCTGTCACTGACAAGTAAGAAGGTCAGAAATCATGGTCTTGGCCCCCTTGGAACCTGTTACTCCAGAAAGTTTGGCTGTCCGGGAAGAGGGTGCACCAGAGGCCCGGGTTTCTGCCAAAATACAATGATGGCAATGAAGGTGACCTCTTCCAGACAATAAATGCCTTGCTTGCCACCACTGTAAAATAAAGAGAAGGTAAGAATAAGAGGGAGGCTCTTTCCTCTTAGCCTGACTTACATGGTTCTGTCCATGAACTTGGGCAGAGGGGGTGCAACACATCTCAACTTCCCCTGAAGATCTATTTTTTTTAACTCTCAGAAATGTTATATAACTTTAAAGATATATCAGCCTATTACATGCAAAAATAGCAAAATGTTCACTAAGAAACAAAACTCACCATTATTTTGTTCAAATAGTCTGTTTGCTCTCCTCTAAAATTTTAGCTTCTTTTGACCATGTTTGTGCAGGCGTGAGGAAGCTGCTTTCCCACTTAAAAATTTAGTCCTTTCTTTTTCCCTAACTTCGGTTTTTCTCTTTCCTAACTTAACATTTTATCAAAGCTTTCACTTTGGGGCATTGCTATTTTATCAGGGAGATTTAAGAAATAATTCCAAACTCCCTTCTGCAAATAAGATTAACATAATAACATGAACACAGAAAACTCAGTTTGCTCAAACCAACATTACGCAGTCGTGGTTAAAGATGGGTAAGGGCAGAACCCAAGTCGTTAGAAGGTTTTCACGCGGTGCTAACAACTGCGAAGGGGCACGGAGTGTGGGAGCATCACCCCAAATCATTAACAATTTATTCGCCCTCTCTGCCTACAAAAATAGGCAGACAAGCAGGATGACAGGCCTATCTGGAGTGAATATCTTCGTTACAATTAAATGTAAAATAGGAATCGGATCGAAGAGATAATTTTAAATAATTTTAATTTTCTTCCCTCTCTTTGCATTGTATTGTAGGGGGCGGGTGGGGTGACTTTCTCTAGTAATTTAGTGACTGTAATGTCTTAAAATAATTTTCAAGAGCCTACGAATCAAGCTGCGGTCGAACCAGCTCTGTCTGCAGGGACCGCGGGCTCCTCGCCCCTTCCCAGCCCGGCTTTCGCGCGGGCAGCGGCTGCGGAAGGCTCTCCGGACCCACACTGCAGGAACCTAAAGTGTGGGCATTTGGGGACCTCGAGGGGAATAATGACATCTGGTTTTACAAACCCAAGTGACAAAAAGATCGAGCCAGGCAGGAGTCGAACCTACAATCTTCTGATCCGTAGTCAGACGCGTTATCCATTGCGCCACTGGCCCCTCACATGGGCTGATTCCGGAGGCCATTTCGATTACAGCTTGGTGAGACCATCTCCGATAGTCACTTCAGGGGACAACGCGGACTACGAAGGAAAAGTACAACAGGCAGGCGAGGGTGGCGGGGGAGTCGCGGAGTCTTGGCACCGCCGGCGCTGAACGCGCAGGCTGGGGTCATTTCCCGGGTCAGTCAGGCTCGCGAGCCAGAATAGGGCTGCCTTTCTGCGCATGCGTACAACATGCCGCCGCACGCTCAGTCCCCCGGCGCATGCTCAGTGGACACTCCGGCCGATTGGGTACACATTCTGGTTATTATGTGTTGAATCTCAGGAGACGCAAAAGGTGTCCCGTGTCCCTTCGATAGCTCAGCTGGTAGAGCGGAGGACTGTAGCTGATTCCTGAGCGGGAGACATCCTTAGGTCGCTGGTTCGATTCCGGCTCGAAGGAGACGGGTGTGTTTTTTCCCAGTTGCCGACGATTTATGCCCCTCGCCACAAGGCGCCACTCCAGTTACTGGTAACGAGCACTTGGAAGGGCTCGCGCTCTCGCTGCAGCGTGGGCCCATGGCATCCCACGGGGGAAGTCTTTTTCAGTTAGTTCCCCAAGAGGGTACGCGCCCGGGCAGGTTCCCAGCGCAGGTGTGTGTCTGCGCTCCGCTGGGGCACCGGGTTAGGCTTGTTCCCTAGCCGTCTATGGCATTTCCCGGGTCCCCAAGTCACACAGGAGGGGACGAACGCCCTGCGGCCAGCGGAGATCTTCTCCTCAGAGCCCCGGGCATCGTCAGCGACCCCGGGGCTCGCTCCGGCCGCGTGAAGTCCGTGGGAAGAGGGATCTTGTGCTCCAGAAACCTGGGAACCCGAAGAAGAACACAGTACGAATCACACGAAGCCTAGTAAATGACATAGTCCGATGGGGATAAACGGGCACCTGGGCTCCCCGCTTGCTCCCTTCGATAGCTCAGCTGGTAGAGCGGAGGACTGTAGGCGCGTTCCCGTGGCCATCCTTAGGTCGCTGGTTCGATTCCGGCTCGAAGGAGAGGAGTGTTCATTTTGTCACTTTGTCTTCACTTGCGAAGTATGACCTAGAAAATCTATCTTCACGTCGCAATGCTCTGACCCTTCTCTAGAGGAACAGATAAGCAGCCGTGCCCAGCGGTGGGGGATTAGCTCAAATGGTAGAGCGCTCGCTTAGCATGCGAGAGGTAGCGGGATCGATGCCCGCATCCTCCAGTTTTCTTCCTGGTCCGGCGTGGTTTTTCTTTCGATTCTCTCAGCCCGAACCAAAGCCAAACGTTAGGACGTCAGGCGAGTGAAGAGTAGGGCGAGCTCCAGGTTACCGCTCTGTAAAACTTCCCGCACACGGGATGTTGGGTTCTAGCTGTTTATCTTCCTAATTTTAAAGTTGTAGACCCATTTACTTCATTAAATTGGTTATTTTTATTTCACAAATGGCTGATGCCTGCATTTCCAGGGTCCCGTCTGAGGTTAAGCTGACCATAGTTGGGGGGACTCACAGATGGAAAAATATAACAAGAAACAGAAATTGGAAACGGACGCTGATTATTTTAAACGTCTGCTAAGCCGGGGAAGCGAGACTGTTGCGCTGCGTCTCAACTCCGCACGGCGAGGTGCGGGGCTCTGGGCAGATCCCAGGCAGATACGAAAAGGCCGATGAGGGAGAGGTGAAGAAATGGAGCACGGCCCTGGACCCAGGGGCTTGCTGCAGGACTAGGGTTCTAGTGGCGTCGTCCTCCTGGGAAGTAACTGTGCAGAGTTAACTAGAGGCCAGCACTGGGAGAGAATGATTTGGGAGGGGAAAAAAGTGTTCCCTCTAGGGCAGCCCTTGAGCACAATTTTGTTAGACAAAGGCACGACAAAACCAAACAAGCAAAACAAACACACATACACACACTCTGAGAAATATTCAGAGATTAAACAGAACACGCACAAAGACTTTTCTGGAAATAAATTTGGCCTATCCTAATTTTCTAGAATACAGCCACAAAAAAAGCTATTGAAGTCATCCTGCAGTTCTCCCCAGACGAAACACAAATCTTCCAAACGCAGAAATACTACTGTATTATCCTTTTTGAGAATTGCAATAAATAAATCATATTTCTTTATGTCATGCTCGTTTTAAGGTCCTAGGTAACCTGTACACTTTTGTTACCAATGTGTACAACCTGCTGTGGTTTATTGCTGTATCTTTCATTTTCTAGGGTGGTCTCCATTTTTACCTCATTTTATTATTTTTAATAGTCTTTTAATTGAATGTGTGGTGAGTCACTGAAAATATCATGATGTTCATAAAAACAAATTTTTAAAGTAAGAGAAAGAATCCTTTAATCAGATGATATGTCCCAATTACTAGTTTGGGATTATGGGTGTTCCAGCTGGCTGAGGGGAGGTGCTGGCAGACCAAAAGAGCAAGAAATGAATAGTAAGTCAAAGGAAGAGGAAGAAATGCACCCGAAACCACGGGGGAGGACACATGTTTGGGGCGGGTGGCCTGGGCCAGAACTGAAACATCTCAGGGTCAGCTACCCAGGCAGGGAAGGAATTCACATAAAAAGTTCAAAGGTCTAAATCAGGAGGCAGCATTGTGTAGCGTCTAGTCAGGAGGGCTGGGAAACCTGGTAGCCTTTCTTGGCTTTGCCACTTCCTAGCTGTATGACCTGGGCCAGGTCACTTGACATCTTGACATCCTGGGGCTTCAGTTTCTTCATTTGTAAATGGGGATTATAATAATGGTACCTACTTTTAATTAAGATATAACGTGTAAAGCCCTTAGTACAGTGCCTGGCACATAGTAAACATACAATAAACGTTAAGTGGCATCAGTGTGGAAGGAAGGAAAGAAAGGAAGAGAGGGAGGGACATAAACATAAAGTGTCATTTTCTGGGCAAATTGCAGAGACTGAGGCACATTTTAGCATCTAGAGGCCTGGTAAACATACCATACATCAAGTGAAGGCCTAGGGAATTATTCTGAGGGTTTGCATGTGTGTTTATATAGATACATATGGAAGTGCAGGAAAGAGGTACTTGGATCTACTGTGTAGGGAAAGTAGAAAGAACAATCCTGAAAATACAAAATGATGGTTAAATACATTATGGTGTGACCATGCAATGGAAAATATATAGCCTTTGAAATTATATTTATTAAGAACTTCTATTGACCATGGGAAATGTCAATAATGAAGTGCTAAGCAAACAAAGTAGGTACAGAGCAATATAAGCAATAACAATGTAAACAAGCATGAATTATCTATAGAAAAGACTGGGAAAATGCACTAAAATGTTAACAGTAGTGACCTTTGGATAGTAGGATTACTGTGATTTTTTTTTCTTCCTTAAAATTCTAAACTATTTTCTAGGTTTTCTGAAGTAAGAAATTATTATTTTTTAATTGGAAATATAGATAACTTTTAAAAATTAACAGCTAATGTTTATTTAGCACTTTCTATAAGCCAAGCACAGTTCTAGGTACTTTACATATCTTAACTCATTTATTTCTCTCATAAAGAAAACACCAGGCCCAGCTGGCTTCAGTGGTCCCAATCTGGCCTAGGCTCTGGAATGTCAATTCCTCCCCACCTAGCATTCCTGGCCTCTCTGGACTGAAAGAGGGCTCTGTCCCAGAGAGCATTCTGTCTGTCATGGGTTAATCATGGGTGCAGGGACCAAGGCCTTCACTACCCAGTGAGTTCCAGATGAGAGCATTTTACCAAACATTTAAAGAAGGAAAAATAATTACCAATTATAGAAAACTCCTCCAAAATATTGAAGAAGTGGAAGTACTTCCCAACTCATTCTATGAAGTTAATATGATCCTGATATCCAAAACCTGGTAAAGAGATTACAGGAAAAGAAAACTACATACTAATATGGCTCATGAACATAGATGCAAACATTCTCAATGAAATTTTAACCAATTAAATCCAACAATATATAAAAAGGAAAATACATCATGACCAAGTGGCATTTATCCCAGGAATACAAAACTGGTTCAATATCCAAAAAGCAATGTAATTCATAACATCAAATAGACCAAGACGAAAAATCTTATAATCATTCCAGTAGTTGCAGAAAAAGAACTTAACCAAATTCAACATCCATTCCTGATTGTAAAAAACCATCAGCAATTTGGAAGGGAGAGAAACTTCTTCAACCTGATAAAGGGCATCAACAAACACCAAATAGCTTACATTATACTTAACAGTAAAAGACTAAATTCTTTCCTCCTAGGATCAGAAACAAGGCACAGATGTCCATTCTGCGTTTTCGGCTACACTAAGTGCAATAAAGCAAGAAAAATGAAGTAAAAGTCCTCCAGATTGGAAAGGAAGAAGTAAAACTGTCTCCATTCACACCTATCTCATTTTTAAAACTATAGATTACATGTTGAAATGATAATATTTTATGTGTTTTGAGGTTAAAAATATATTAATAAAATTAATGTATTTGCTTCTTTTTAGATTTTTTAAATATGGCTACTAGGAAATTTAAAATTATATCTATGCCTCACATTTGTCACTCATATCTTGTTTCCTTGGACACAGCCTGGTGCTTGGAACACCAGCTCACCAGGTAAGAGAGACAGACAGGGGCCAGACCGCTTCAGGCCTTAGGGACCACGGTGAGGATTAATTGTCTTTATCCTAGGGGCAGTGTGACCATTAATGGGATTTAAATGAGGAGTGATGTGTGAGAAGAGTGAATTCAGGGAAATCAGTTAGGACGCCAGGACGGAGGGGAGGTGGGGGATGGTATGTGTGGTGAGGATGGAGCCAAGGTGAGGAGTTCAGACATGTGGCATTGGGAAGACCTTGGGCAAAAGCATTTGCTACTTTTTGGGACTATCACTACTTATTTCTGGCACGTGAATTATGCCAAGAAATGTTCAGAGAAAAGTAAAATATGTTAGTTTTCTAACATTTCCTCAGAGATCTTTATGATGAAGTAAAATCTATAAACAACAGATTTGAAGGAGTAATTATCAAGATGGAAAAGATCTTTCAATTAGAAGTTTGCAAACTCTCTAATGAAAGAAATGCCATAGTGTTAGCTTCTGTGAAGTGCTTTTCAACTTAGTTCATTTCTTTTTGATTTTAGATTTGGAAAATGTTTTCTTTATAAATTTTAAAATCACACATCCTAGCTGCCTGTTACCAGACAAGACAGCTAAATTGAAAAGGCTGACAATGTAGACAGAAGGAAAATGTTAAATATTTTGTAGATGTCATGAGTCAAGTCCTTAGCATAAGGAGATGTCAAGAACTTTTTTACTGGAAAAAGAGTTCTAGACTGTATTTTTTGGAGTAACTTTTAAAGGTATTATATAGGGCAAATTCCTAAGCCAAGTAACAGAAAGTGCTTTTTTTAGACCACACCCTGAGCTCCACGATAGGAAAGGAATGATATGATATCCCCATATATGCCTCTTAGGGTCAGATGGGTCATATCTGGCAGGACTGATTAATAGAGGCTGGTGCTTGGAACACCAGCTCATCTAAATCCCAAATGAATTGCAGCCTTCTCTCCACTGGTCATGTATGGTGTTCTCACTAAAAAACAGATGGGTGGATGGGTGGATGGATGGATGGATGGATATTGCAGGGAAGAATTAAGAATATCATTGTCTTAGTTTAAGAGGACCTGGTCTGCACAAGATTAGGTGTTAGCCTTTGTTCTGGAATGGGATTAAAATAATTTTCAGATCTAACCGCTGCTGGAGTTGATCTGAAAGTCTTGTTCCACTCATGCCCTCATTTTCCAGCCTAACTAACCCTTCTTCTTCAGCAGTCCCCAACTCTCTGCCTCCACATGCACATCATCTGCTGTTCTTTCTCTGTTTTAATTATTTAGTCAGCCACCAACTTTCTTACTTCCACTGTGCATAAGAAGGCAAGAATTCTCCTTTTCCCCTACCTTAGAGGTAGAGCCAGAAGCAAAATCAATCTTCCAGTTCCTTCTGTTTTCTTTCACCAGAGCTGTACTCTGTCTGCCGTCTGCTTTGCTTTAAGCCCTGTTTTTTATTTGCCTTTAGCTCTACCCTCCATCTGACTGGAAGTTCTTTATTTTGTTTGATGAACAAATAGTTCTTTAAGCTAAGCCTGGATTATTTTCAATTACCTGGACTTGTTATTATCTGTGCTAAAGAGACAAAGAGAACAAGGATAAGTGAAATGCCAAGGATGTTGTGGTATCCTCAGGAAAGGGAGCACTCCTAACACTGACTCCCTGGGACTTTACTAATGCCTCCTATTCCTGGAATGATCTGACAAGAGTTGGGGTTGTTCTTGTAACCATTCTGGGGCCAGTGGGGATTCCTATCACCCAACAAGAGAGTACAAAATCCACCAAAAGAGGTGACCCAGTCCCTGCTGGAGAATCCTTCAAATACATTTTAATTTTCCCCCAAGATTTTTTTGTATCTCAGGTCCTAGGGCTGATTGTCCAATATGGTAACCACCACCCAAATGTGGCCATTTCCATTTACATTTAAATTAAATAAAGTTTAAAATCAAATTCCAGAATTTCACTATACACATTCCAGGCACTAAGTAGCCACAGGTGGCCAGAGGTTGAACACCACAGAGATAGAACATATCCATCACTGGAGAAAACTCTAATGGGCAGTGCCCTTCTGTGGGTATGGTGGAGCTTAGTAGGTGAGGTCATGGGCTCTGAAGTCAAAAGATATGTCTTTGATTTGTGTCACAGAACTTCGCTCAGCCACAGTTGGCTCAATGGAGATAATAATACCTAATGCAGGGAGATAGTACATGAAATGCCAGGTACTCAGTATATATTATTATATTGGTTGTGGTGGTATAACAGTAAAAGTAATTTTAGCATCCCCTTTTCTCCTTTTCTGAGATGAAAAACTCACTGAGGTCTTATTGTATATTAAAGAATTTGACTGGCCTTTATCCCAAGTTCCTGGGGAGGGAGCCTCCAAATCCTTAGAATTTCCTGAGTGATAGGTATGTCTTTGTTATTCATTGTGGGCCCTGAAAGGTTATCTAGGTTGGGGGTCGGCCACACCAGGAAGACCAACCATGTGATGAGAATGCTGAGGCACTGAGCTGACGTGGCATCAGCCTAACCTCAGGGGAGGCAAGGGGGACTGAAGGTAGAGTTCCATCACGTGGCTAATGATTTAATCAATTATGCCTATGTAATGAAACCCTGACAAAAACTCTGGGCACAGAAGCTCGGGTGAGCTTTCCCAGATAACAACACTCTGTGTGCATTGCCATGCTTCAATGTGCCAGGAGGGTGACAAATCCTGATCCCACTGGGAAAGGACATGGAAGTTCACATTTGGGACACCCACCCCCAGCCTATCCCTGTGCAATCCTTTGTTAGCCTGGGCCTAATTTGTATTCTTTTTTGCTCTAATAAAGCTATAATCATAAATATGCTTTCCTGAATTCTGTGACTCCTTCTAGCACATTTTCAAACTGAGGGGGTAGTGGGAACCCCCAAATTTGTAACCAGTTGGTCAGAAGTGCAGGCCTGGGAACCCCCACATTTGCTGCTGGTGTCTGCAGTGAGGAAAGCCCTATGGAAGACTGTGCCCTTAACTTGTGAAGTTTGGCCTAACTCCAGGCTGCTGGTGTCAGAATTGCATTGCAGGCCTATGTTTCATTCCCCTGCCCTGGCCCCTGAAGCCTGGTTCCAATTGGCCTGGCAGCTAGAGGTTTAAAGAGGTCAAAAGCCCTCTCTGTTTGTTGTCACCCCTCAGTGCCAAATCCACTGTTGGGTGCATACTCAGTTTCCTAGGGACCCACCTCATTTCCCCAGACTTATCTGGAAAATATCGGGAAACTGCTAGAGGAGGGGAGAGTGGTGCTGATTTCGCTTCAGTTTCTCAATGTGTCTAAACATACTGTTTTTCCAGGCTGGTGGGACTCAGAAATGTGGGACAACTAGGGCTTCCGACCAAGGCAGCTCCCTGTGTAATCACTCCCAGCGGTTTCCAGCCGGTGTCCTCTGTGTGTGGCGAGGGCAGGGGAGGGAGAAGGCGAGGCTGTGCACCCCTCTGTAGGAGACTAAGCTGTGTTAAGTTTAGCCTAAAGCTGCCTCCTTGCATATTTTAAATTTGGCCTAAAGGTTTCTATGTACATAATGAACCATCACCTAACTGGAGGTGTAAACAGACTGTAACCTACTCTTGTAACAAATGACCCAGTCTCAGCTAATCACAGATGGCCAACTGTTCGAACCAGGGTCAGATACGCCCAAGGTCCAGCTGTAACCAATCCAGCTTCTGGACCTCACCTCCGTTTTCTACATGTCACTTTCCTTTTTCTGTCCATGAATGTTATCTGGCCCTGAGGCAGCCCTGGAGTCACTCTGAATCACTTCTGGTTCTGGGGAGGCTGTCCAATTTGCTCAGTTAAACTCTGTTAAATTTAATTTGTCTAAAGTTTTTCTTTTAACAGCTGGTTTTCATGTCCCTGTGGAGACTCATGTTCACACCAAATTCCAGGGCCTTGAAGATGACTTAAATTCCGATTCAATTCTAGAATTTTCCCTACCTCCTGGACTCTGTAAATGATTTGGGAGTAGACTAAAATCTAGTTCCTCCCTAGAGCAGAGCACTCTGCCTGTATCCCTCTCCCAGCTGCCACCCCCACCCATAGGTGGTGGGTCTCTGAGAATAGGGGTAGCAAGGAGTGGAGAAAAGAGGATGAAGAGGGAAGGTGGATGCTGTTCATCAGCTTGGCTCTTATTCCTGTGGGATTCATGCTAGTTTCCTGCATAGCCTTCAGCGACAGTTCTAAGAAAAAGTGAAAGACAGAGAGCAAGACGGAACAGAGAGAAAAAAGAAAGAGAAGGCTAAAGATCAACTGCACATCAAATAATCCAACTGGGAATTTTCTACTCCAAAATTAATACCGTTTCAGAGATATTTTTTCCTACAAATACTGCCAAGTGACGTTATGAACCTCACTTACTTATAGATGAAAGAACCGAAATCCTGCTAGGTGAGGTCACCTTCCCCAGACCACTAAGCGAGGTAGACACCGAAGCCGGAGAGAAGCCTGTCTCTGACTCACTGCAGCCTCTTACCGCATCATGTTGATCAGACTCGGGCATCTGAGTCATCCCCGTGGATTCCACTTTCATAGCTGCCCCAGAGTCCATTTCCTCCTTTCCTTCCCCACTGCCATCGCCAGTGCCAGGGCTTCATGACCTGTCACTTGAACTATGGGCAACAGGCTCCGATCTGGACATTAGCCAGGTCCCCTTTGTGCCCAACTGCCCCAATCACCACTGCGAGATCAATCAATAAACTTAACCAACCACTGCTCTTACGGAAATGTCCCTGTGAGAAACTTAATGACTTCCTGTTGCCTAATTTATTATGTGTTAAAAACTCTTTAGCCCAGTATTCCCGGCCCGCCAATGCATCAGCAGCGTGTCTGCGCTCCAGCACAAGCCTCCCTGTGCTCTCAGAGTCCTGCACGCCTGTGCCTCCGTGTCCCGCTTCTGCACCTTCCCTTGGAAGCCCCAACTCTGCCCCACTTAACTGCACATGCGTCCATCCCAGTTCCTCCGTGCAGCAGCTCAAACGCTTCCCCCACCGGGCAGCTCTCCCGAGTGGGAAGCCACTGAGGAAATTTTGCAGCTCTGGATCACATTTTTTAAGAAAATTTTTAATTTTTTTTAAATTTCGGAATATTATGTGGGTACAAACGTTTTGGTTACATACATTGCTTTTGTACAGTTTGAGTCAAAGTTATCGGACCCGTTAGGTGTCTGGATCACATTTTGTTTTGTGCTATGGTTCTGTTATGTGTGTCTTGTCTCCCTCCACTATTGGGCTGAGCTCCTTGAGGGTGATGACCTGTGTCTTGCTAATCTTTCGGTTCCCAGAGACTTGTTCAATGAACATACATGATAAATTCTCAACGAACGTGTCTTAAGGGAATGAATTCCTTCTATAAGAACAGGCTCCGCTACATTATTAGTAGGTGAATACTAATGTATTCTGTACATTATTACTTTAAGTGCTTTTCCTTAGATTGCAAGGTCTTCTACTTTCACAGTAGAAACTTCATCTTTCCTAGGAAATATCTCACATATTGTGCTCAGATTTCCCTCCCATAGCCCATGTAATGATAAACACTTTTAAATGCCTAGGCTAGGTGAACTCAAGTAACTCAGTAAAAATTTTCACCAGTTCCCTTCTTCACTGTCATTGCTAAATAAATATTGAAAGGAATAAAAGAATTCTCCAAAGATCCCTGAAATGTTTATGAATACATATAACCTATTATTACTTAATAGATCTTATTAGATTCTTAATAAGCTCTCCGTGCAAACCACTAAAATCACACAGAGCTAGTCACACTGACCTACCCTTTACTGGTAATTAACTTTATACCAGGGATATGTTAACAAAATATGTTCCTTGTCCAAGGTTTTTAAAAATCAACGAGAAATAAAAGTGCAAATTATTCACATATAAATAGACATGGATTTTTTTTCATTTTTGATCTGATTTAACATTTTTAAATACAATATACATTGGCTAAACAGTTGCTTCCCAAAATCCTGGCCAATGTCAGAATTAATATTTCTGACTTAAGAGCAGATCAAGAATATAAAAAATGACTAGGGAAACTGTCATTTAAAAAATCGCCTTGGAAGAAGGGGCAAATGCAAAGGAGTGTAGGTATTTCCGAGGCAGATAAAACGGAAATGGAAGCAGGACTCCATCCTCACTGCAGTTGTTAAGGGCACTCCTATCTGACCCCCAATGTGTGGCAAAATGAAACAATAGCTCTGCCACCACCAGCCCCTGCCCCTCCCTGTGCCAGTTGCTACCTTAGTACTGATTACTATTGCAAACTAAATTTAGATTTTTTAAAGACTGTCAAATTTTCTTTCTGTATTTGGGTGTATGTAGAGGGGTGGGAGGCTACAGGATGAAAGAGGTTCCTACCTTCCCAGGGAGAAGGAAAGCAACGTGGAAAAGGGCTTGCTAGAGTTTTATTATATAACTTTTTTTCTTAAATAATTGGATAATCAACTGGTGTTTGAACTTGTCTCTGTGTGTGTGTGTGTGTGTGTGTGTGTACACTTTTATGCTGAAATGATTTGAATTCAACTCTTAAATTGGAATTTTCCCCAGACCATCACCCTGGCAAAGATGAAGTATGTAACATGAAGAAAGTCTTTTTTGCTGATTGCCCCTGTGAAGCCAGGATAACCATTTTCAAGACGTGTTTTGTTTGTTTTCACCTAAGGTGGTGTTATCATGCTACTATTGGTGACTAGGTCCCTAAACTCTCAAGACAGAAACGGTGTTCATTATACACTCAGACTCTCAGGCTGCATTCTGCCCCTTCCTGGAGAAGCCCGTCACCAAGGTCTGAGTGCTCACAGAGGGCACAGCTCTGTGACCGGGCATGCACATTTGCATTTGTTGTTGACAACTGTCAGCTCCCGGTCCTCACAACCTCTGTCTAAATGGGGTTTGTAATCCTCCTTCCCACCCACTCGCTTCCCTCCCTTGGGCAAGAATGTTGACTCTTGCTCTCCATCAGCTGTCAGCATCCGTCCTCCTGTCACTGGCTTATATGGACAAGTCAGCCCACTGCCACGTGACCGTAGGCTGCTAAAAACAGCTCCAGCACCCGCTCCGAACCAGGGCCTGAAACAATGTCCTCCACCGAGAGAAATGTAAAGGACACTTGATCACACAATCCTCGGAATTATTTCCAGGAAACACTTGCAGGAGCCATTCGGAGCACCCTTTCCCTGGCGGTGCACGTGGGGACGGCCAGGAGATGAGCGCATCTTTGAATTACAAGTCTTTTTCCAAAGAGCAGCAGACCATGGATAACTTGGAGAAGCAACTCATCTGTCCCATCTGCTTAGAGATGTTCACAAAGCCCGTGGTCATTCTCCCTTGTCAGCATAACCTGTGTAGGAAATGTGCCAGTGATATTTTCCAGGTAGGTTTGTTTGGAATTTGGGGAATGGAACAAATTCCCTCCTCTTGGAATCAAGTCTGAACACTGAGGTGAACTCCTCTAGAAAGCTTTATAAGGCCGCATTTATTTTCAAGAAAAACAAATTTCTTTTAATGATTTGCTTTGTGCTTTGCTATCCAGCTCCTCCTTACTCCTACATCTAGTTTTATTTTAATACTAAGAATCACATTAGTGTTTTAAAAAATCCAAACCATTGAATCTGTTTCAAAATTGTAAATGAATTACCGCCCAAGACTTTAATATGGAGTTTCTGGCTGGAACTTTTGGTTATGAAAACGTTGGCTGGAAAAGCACCTTATCCTGACAATGGCACATTGCAGATGACTGTGGGTAATGGCTGGCCCGTGTTTCAGGACCACTTGCTGATAAGGCCTGGAGGGATTATCTTATAGCAAACTTAAAATAGAAGTTCATGTTGTTTGTAGTAACAGAGAGTGAAAAGAAGTCTCAGAAAAGCTGTCTTGAGGCATGACTCAATTCCTCTTTCCTTGCTTGGCAAGAACAGGCCTCTAACCCGTACTTGCCCACGAGAGGAGGCACCACTGTGGCGTCGGGGGGCCGATTCCGCTGCCCATCCTGTAGACATGAAGTGGTTTTGGACAGACATGGGGTATACGGACTTCAGAGGAACCTGCTGGTGGAAAACATCATTGACATCTACAAACAGGAGTCCACGAGGTAACGCTCTTCGGTGTGTCAAACCCATGCGAGGCTTGTTTTTGTTTGTTTGTTTTAATGGGTTGCTACACTGAATGCTTGTTTGCCGATCACAGACTGATTGTTTTATAGGAAAATGCTTTTCCAAGTCAGTCCTTCCCAATGAGACCAAGAGTTGCTCATGGGAAGAAAGAAGGAAGCTGGTGTCCATGCTTTTGTATCAATTTAAGACTGACGTGACTCATTAGCACTAATCCCTTCCAGATGGTGATGCTGAAAGAGGCATAATGCTGCCCCTCCTCCCTTGAATACTAGTATTACAGACATTTTAGTTATTTTTGCACTTCACAGGTCCTTTGTAGATCCAGATCCTACAAAGCAGAAAAATTCTAGTATAAAACTTAATAGAAAATTAAGTTTTGCAATTGGCATCTTCCAAAGTGGCCCAGTTCCTAGTACAGACAGTCTTGTCTTAAAATTGTCTGGATGATAATAATAAAAACAAAATCCCCTAACACAGTTTGTTACCATATTGACTCTATGGCAAGTTGCAAAGCAAGGCATAGCCCTGGTCTTTAGGGACTTGAAGTTTAGAGACACTAGAGGGAAGAAAAGATGGAGTTTAGATTATGTTTCCCTATTTGTTAGATTCTATTTACTGCATATAGTCTTAGCATTCACTTGACTGACTGATATGCTCTCTCTATATACACACACACATATATGCATATATATACACACATATACATATATATGCATATGCACATATATGTGTGTGTGTACATATATCTCTCCACTCACTTAAAAAACAAAAAAGTCTTCTTAATCATGAACCACATTGGCTATAGAATTCCTTTCCTAGAGACAACATAGCGGGAGTTTGTTCCTAGAAGGCACGGTGTGAAGAGCCCTTTTTTCAGTTGTGTACAGGTCAGTCCGGTCCACAAAGCTTGATAGCACATTGAGACCATCTAGAAATGGCCTCATTGTGATTCTATTGGGGGACATGTATTTGTGGAACATCTGCAGGGCTTTAAGAGGTTCACACTCTTGGAAGGAGAGCTGTTCTATAAATCTAACATAATTATTATAATTATTATGGCTATTAGTTTCTGCTTAAGATCCAAAACTAAATTAGATAGTACCAGGATACAGACGGGTTTGGGGAAGAAAAAGAATTGCTGATGACATATTGCAGAGATTGCAGCCAGCTGCTTCCCTTGCTTCCAAGGTCTCTTGACAAGAATGAAAGTACCAGTGTTGTTGTTACTTTCCAGATCTTATCTCGTTGTATTTCATGACTTTAAAATACAAATACACCCACTATCTCTTTAAAAACTTAAGCAGCCAGTTAATAACCAACCAATTATTAAGGGAGTTTATATAACAACTGTTACAGTGCCTTGCACAGAATAGTTGCTCCATAGGTGGCAGCTGATTAAGTAACACCACAAATATTCTTACATGTTCTATTTATTGCAATAATTTTCTGTTTTGCCATTTGCCGCAGTGGGAACTTGAAATGTGAAAAAATAACAATACTTGTTATGAAATCCAGAGAAGAGGAGATGTTGAACTTTGTAGCATTAGTAAAACTATAAGACACATTGTTACCTTAACTACAAGTCTGCTTGTTGTAGCTGCCAAAAATAATACCCAGGGGCTGGGGAGCAAATTGCATAAAGGCAATGAACCAAATTTCCAACAATACAGCGCATAGCTGATTGGACCAGGAGTGGTTTTGTGATTTTTAAACTCTTATGCTGTTGTTTCTTGAACTTGAGACTTGGCTTTGGAACAGTTTTACTTGGTAGCAAAACCACAAGTTGCCCAGAGGGCTTAGCCACATGTCTGGGCATAAACCCAGTTGTCCCCTGAAGGCTGGCAGCCTTATCAGAACCTGAGCCCCAGGGTCTATTGGAAGACCCTGGAATAACCTTGGATATGCAGAGTAAGAAGAGCCCAGCTCTGGTCATTGGAGGCAGCAACAAAAATGGGAGGGGGTGTCAACTAACTGTGAAGTACTGGTCAACTCTGACCTCCCACAGAAAAGCTAGAGACTGTAGGTCTCCACAAAACCTGGCCTTCTTGTCTAGAATTCTGGCATGGTGCTGAACTAGCCATAGTTTGGGGCGGGGCGGGGCGGGGGATAGTGGCAAGAGAAGGCACTATTTTGGCTAACATTAGTAATTAACATAGTCATAATTAACTTTAAAATAGAATAAGTAAAACTATTCTATGACTATGTGCTATGTGTCAGACACTATTCAGGGTGCTTTGCACATGAATTATGTGCATTCTTTAATTCTCACTACAATCCTGTGAGGTGGTGATTATTATTATTATTATTACTCTATTAAAGGTTTTCAATATTTTAATCAAAGTAATTAAAGTATATAATTAAAAAAATTAAAACAGTACTACAAGGCCTACTTTTTCTTCACTTCCAAGTCTCACTCCCCAAAGTCAATCACTTTTAATTCTTTTAGTTGTTTTTCTGCTATTTATCACCAACGACATATATGTACTACTGGTATGCTCTTATTCTTTGATTTTTCATTTTGAGACATTATCTATTGACTTTCCACAGTAGATGATCAGGACTGGGCCCTCACATGGCTGGGCTTTGCCCTCAACTTGGGAATTCCCTTTACTCTCCCCTGGATTGAACTCTTTCTTCCTTTATCCCAGGTCTCCCTCTTTGTTGGTTTACTCTCTTCTTTTCATGGAGCACATCCGCAAGTAATCTCCTAAAATGTGCACAAAGTCCTCCTCTTTTCACACTTTCCACACTTCTGCCTTCAGGCTCCTGCCCGGCTTCTGCAGTTCCAGACCTTTCCAGGGTTCTACAGCTCAAGTCAGCTTGCTTCTCGTAGGCTCTTTCCCTGCAGGCACTTAGAAGAGCTGAGATGCAAACATCATCCAGATGTTCCTAATTTCCAACATGTTTTGACATCTCTCTGCTGTCATCTTCTTACTTTTTGTCCTCACTGATTTATACCTTTTTATTTCATTACTCTCATTTTACTAGGATTTCAGCAGAAAACATAAATAAATAAATGCCTATGTTCATTCTGCTATATTTAATTAGAAGACCCTTAGTCCAATTTTTAGATGTGAGTAAAAATTGAGACGAAAATAGTTTAAGTAACTTGCCTAAGGCCACACAGCCACCACACAGAGAAGCTGAGCTGGAATAAAGCTTTAAGGTCCATTTGACAACAAAGGTACTGCCTGATTTACCTGACCAAGACCAGATGCCCACCCCTCAGGAGACCCTAGGGTGGTCCTGGCAACCTCAGAGACCAGACAGAGTAGGCTACAGAATCCTTCAGTCCGGCCTGACCACCATTGTGAACTTGGCCACTCTCACTTCATAAATATGTATTTTACATCTTTATTCTACATGCCATTATCTGTTTCCAGTATCTTACACATTTTAAGTAGTACAGAGGTTTTCATTACACATTCATTTATAAGTGGGCGGTGCCTCTGGGCCTAGGTAGCAAATGAAGTAAGAAGAACCCAATAAGTAATATGGGAAATAGTTCTCAGTGCATATTGTACCATTGGGACAAAAAGAATCACAAACTAAATATAGAGCCTTATGGCTGTTTCCCCACTTTCAATGTTTGCATATACTGCATAGGCCTGTGCTCTATGACACTGTCTCTAGTCACAGCTGTTGACATCAGAACAGCATGTGGGGCACAGGCTGCCCTCAGGAAATGTCTAGAGAAAAAGAGCTGCAGAAGCACAGCCCGTGCCTTTTCCAGTAGATGTGCTCCAGACTCTTGCTTAACCCACACCTGTCACAAGGTGGACATACACGGGAGGGAAGGGCTTTGAGGCAGAGAAGCCTTTGACCAAGCAGAGACCAACTCACTAGTCCTAATCTCTAGAAAACCTCCAGAGGGAGTTGTCATTTATTAGTAGAGTATACAGGATGTTGTCTGGTCTCTTCCTTTGCCGAGTACCAGGTGACCCTGGGCTTCCCCTGTATTTCCCACCCCTTCTCCAGCTGGGCGATGCTATGTTAGAACACAGGAAATACTGTCCATTAACAGGGCAATTTCCCTTTCACCTTCTCACTTATTAATTCAACAAGTATTTGCTGAGCCCTCCTCTATGCAAGGCACTGTTCTGGGTCCTGGGGCTCCAGCAAAACAGAAGACACCCCTCGGCCCCTGCCTCACGGAGCTCGCATTCTAGTCGAGGAAACAGATCTGGACCTGAGAGGGGGGATAATTTTCTCAATTGTGGAGTTCACTTGCCTTATCTGAGTTCCAAGCATATGGTTGAGTCAGGCGATCATAGACTTCATGCAAAGCGTATTGCTACAAGACCAGATGGAAATCCCTTTTGTAAAAATCAGACTGCAGCATCTTGAAACTGGAAGTCATGCAATTTCCTCTTCAGACCCAGGGCTTCCCTCAACGTTTAGCCCAACCCTGAGTACCGGACTTCTACCTAGCAGCGTAGAGAGATACGTCAGCACCTTCGCTGACTTTCTCTTTCTGGCACTGCAGCTGCATGGTAACACACATCAATATCAATGGTGTTCATTTTTATTCCCCATTCACAGTAAGAAGTACTGTGACCCAGTACTGTGATCCAGTGACCATTTACATACATGAATGGATATATAAATGTATATATACACACTTACACATACTTTTGCTATTCTATTTTATTTTGATTCTAACAATGCTGGTCATGACCCTCTAATTTGATTTCATAGCCCATAATAATTGATTTCATGGCCCATAAAAAACCTGCAGTTTAAAAACAATGTATCTCTAGAGCAACTAACAAAATGTAGCCCCAAATCTAAGATATATCTAAATAACTATAGGTTTGGGACTATGAGGAAAGCTTTGGGATTGGAGTTCCTAAAATAGTTCTGAAAACCATTAACAGCCTCAGTCTTTAGACAGGACATATCTAAATCCCTGGGTTTGTATAAGGAGGCTACACCTCCCTCTTACGCACAGCTACTTCCGACCAGCACCTCCCAGACCAACAATGAGAAGATTTCAGTTCCCGCTAGCCACTCCTTCAGGTGGAAAAAGTGTTTCCTGGGGCCAGAGGCTGGAGGAATAGGATCGAGCTCCTCCGCAAAGCTGTGCAAACTTGAGACTTAGTTATCAGCCACCTCCCCTTCTTTGCTCATAATCGGAAAGTGTCTCCTGAGAAACTCGTGAGCGTGTGGACACGGCGCCGGAGTGGGCTCCCAACGACTCGCCAGGGCCCAGGGTTTGACCTTCAGGAATCTCACTGGCCCGTTCCCAAATCTTAAATAACTCGAAATCGGCCAGAGTGGAAACACACCACAGAAACAGGCAAATGCTACGAATCAGGGTCTCCACGTCCCGGCCCCAGCCCCAAGCAGGTGGTTAGAGATTTGTGAGCACGCCACTGCTAAACTCGTCCAGAAGCGGAATTTGGTGGGCTCCGGGGACAAGAAAGGGCCCCTGGGAGTCTTCTAGAATGGAGTTGCAGGGCGCATCACCAATCCCCGCTGTGCCCCAGGGCGAGTTGACGGACTTTTATCTGCCTACCTCCTCGCAGGCCAGAAAAGAAGTCCGACCAGCCCATGTGCGAGGAGCACGACGAGGAGCGCATCAACATCTACTGTCTGAACTGCGAGGTGCCCACCTGCTCCCTGTGCAAGGTGTTCGGCGCACACAAGGACTGCCAGGTGGCTCCCCTCACTCACGTGTTCCAGAGGCAGAAGGTAAGAGCTGCTCCCCCCCCCACCCACTCCCACAAGCAGCACCTTCCAAGTGCCAGTGTGACAGGTTCCTTGCTGGGCACGTGGCCGGGGCTGGGTGCCCTAGAGGGCGGGGAGGAAGGCCGGACATGGCAGAGGTGCCGGGTTTCAGGAAGGGTGCAGGAGAAGGTCGCTGTTTTTGGCCCCTTTGGAAGTTGCTGAAGATGAGTAGTGTTAGGGAACCCAGCCTAAGCTCACACTGCTCAAGATTATTTGAAGTTTAGACTATGGAAAGGAAAGGATAGCTTTTTACCCCTGTCACCGAATGCTTTCCTTCATTCACCAATGAAAGCTTTCTTTTACCCTCCTCAAGGCTTTTTCTCCCCCACTCCTAGTGAGGGAGAGCTACAATGACATGTAGTCACAGACTGCCTTGTGCTGGCCCTCATGCCACTGGGCCGGTTGCTAAAAGGCCCCCTTGGAGTAGGTGCATCTTCCTTGCCCCAGGGCCTCAGCCACAGCCCCTCATCCTGACCAAGGGTAGCATCTCCGTTAGCTCAGCACCAACCTGCCACCCTGGTTTCATGCACCAGTGGGCCAGGGCTGACCCACTTGGTGCAGATGAAGGTGGGGTTGGGTGCCCCAATGGGCGCAGCCCCTCCAGGCGCTGAGGATCTGATCAACTCCACCTCCCAGCTGCTTTCAGTTAGAATCATCCTTCCACGGTCCGTCAGGGGTTCCCTGTGAAGATCAGTGTTGGAATCAAATTTGGAAGCCAAACTCTTGGGCAGCATTTACAACCAGTAACCACCAACTGCTAAAGAAGCAGGATTCTTCAAGTTATCTATAACATTTATTTATTTCTCAATCCACTTATAATTCATTCCCCCTTCTTCTAGCCTCACATCTCCCAAAGTCAAGTTAGATGACACTGTTTCACACTGCCTCCCTCAGAGCCCTGGAGATTCATGAGAGATGGACAGGACAGACTGTTCCACATCCTGTTTGGCCAAAGCAGCTTCACTTTTACCTACAGGTTTCCATATTGACTTCCATTTGAAGAAAGGGTTCTGCAGCTTTGAAATATTTTATAATTACTGTTCTGGTCTAACCTTCTTCCTTTAAATGTGGAATAATTAACGTCCAAATTGATATGTTTTACGCAACATCATCAAGAAGTTAGGGACAGAGTTAGACCAAGCACAGAGGCATCTGAAGTCCCCATTCAGTGCTCCCTGAGGCTCCATAAGCCAGCCTCGGGAAAGGGGTGAATATGAACAGTAGGATAGCTTCTCAGGGCAAAAGAAAAAAGGAATTTCAAAGTTAACATATTCCCCCTAGAACCAGCTGCATGTTCCAGTTTTATAAGTCTGTAATGACTTAGTCTAGTGTGTGGATGTTTGTGCATATATGTTATACACTATATTCTTAGCATAGTAGGCCCATAATAGGTATATGTCGAATAAATGAATATTTACTATATACATTGCCCAAGTAAAACTGATTCTGAGCTACACTAGGCAAATAATTATTTTGGGTCCCTAAAGTCATATATTAGACTCCGTTACATTTACAAACCATACTTAGAATTCTTTAGCTTGAACATGCTATTCTCAATGGCCTATAAATTCAGTGTTCTTAATGTTTTTAACAGAGTCTCTATTAAGAATGTGGTGAAATCTGTGAAACCTCTTCCTGCACAAATGAATTCATATACAAAAGTTTGCTTGCAATACTGGAAGGTTCAAGCCTCCCTGTCACTCCTTAGGGGCTGCATGGACCCTAAGAACACATAAGGACAATACTATTAAATACAACTAGTCCACAATCAGTGGTGACTAGGAAACCCCTGGATCTTGAGTTCTTCTTTTCTCTTCGTTTAGTCTGAGCTCAGCAATGGCATCGCCGTCCTTGTGGGAAGCAATGATCGAGTCCAGGGAGTGATCAGCCAGCTGGAAGACACCTGTAAAATTATTGAGGTAAGTCAGGTGACTCCCAGGGGGTCTCAACCAAGCCTGCAGCTCCTGGGAGTTAGTGGCTTCCTCAGTGCCACCCTAAACATCCCCATTCCGACATGTCATTCTTTCCTTATAGAATGGCCTACTTCCCGCTATGTCTCTGAGATACTCACCTCTTGGCACAGAAAGAGAAGTGATGACATGAGTCAGTGAGGCAGATTTTACCACAATTACTAGGGTTGTTGTTGCATATGTTCTTCTTTCTTGTTCAACTCCTTTTGAAAGATTAGCTGCAAGAAAAATCAATTCTGCTGGTCATAGAAATCAGTGTTGTCGCTATTATAGCAAACTTCCTTGGTGGAAATCTCAACTGTCTTAAGGAATGCTGGTTAGTGCTTTAGAAAGTCATGTGCAGGTTTGAGGGGCACATCTGTGCTCTAGCAGCAGTGCTGCACACCAGCCATCAGGAGGAGAAAGATCTGCCTGACTGTGGTTAGAGAGTGGCTCAGTGTCTGGGAGCTCACAGAGGCCAAAGTTCTGGCTCATTCCTCTCTGTCTGTCCTCTGCCTGGCCCAATGCCCGCACATAATAAACACTCAATAAAAACTTGGTGGATGAATGGATGAATGGCTGGCTGTTCAGCTCACATTTGAACTTGTCATATAAGAAATAGAGCAAATCTACTTTTCCTTCGAGATCAGATAAACCACGTAATTACTCAAGGCAAAATGTGGAAGCCTGAGAGGTTTAGCTATGTGGCAGATATTTTTTCAGGAATTGAAAATTCCCAGACTAGTTACAGCTGTGCTGCATAGGGGGCAGGTGCAGGACGCCTGGATTCAAGTCCAGGTCCCTGGCTCTGACAGCCAGAGAAGTCTGTTACTGTCTCCCTGCTGTAAGCCGTGGGGTCATTTGTTATTTTCGTTGGACCTCAGTGCCGAGGGTAGAGATGTTATCCTGCTCCGTCCCTGGCGCACTGTTCTCGTTGCTGTGTGCAAGGCTTCTCTTGTTACTATTTGTTTCCTTTTATCGCCATTTCTCACTCCTGTTCTCCTCCCCATAGATAACTTCTCTGATGTGTTTGATGTTCTATCTATATTCTTAAAAATGTGTATTGTTTTATATATATGTCTTTTAATTTTATAAATGGTATTGTGTTGTATTCTCATTCTGCTTCTTACTTTTTTTTAAAACTAAGCATTATTTTTTTAAGATCCATTCATGTTGCTACAATGACATTTAGTTCCTCAGTTCTCTTCTGTAAAAATGGGGCAATCTTAGTACCTACTTTATAGAGTTACCATGAAGAATGAAGTAAATGAGCAGAAGCTAAGTGTTTAGCACAGTGCCTGGCATGTGGCGAGTGTCCGATGAATACTATTCTTACTACTTTATCATCAGAAAGGCAAATTCTAGTAATCCCAGCACTCTGGGAGGCCAAGGTAGGAGGATAACTTGAGCCCAGGAGTTTGAGGTTGCAGTGAGCTTGATGCTGCCTCTGTACTCTGCCTGGGGCAACTGAGTGAGACCGTGTCTTAAAAAAAAAAAAAAGAAAGAAAGAAAGGCAAATTCTATTAAAAGCCAAAGGCCATTTCCTAAATGATGGCTTCAAGACATTAGCCATAATTATCCCATTTTAGATTTACACATCATTAAAATCAATCTCCTTTCTTCTCCACGTTCATATTCCTGAAAATATCTACCATCAATCTGGGATCCTTTTATAGAAGGCAAGTTTTCTCTTGGTGAAGAGCCTAAAGAGATTCAGAAATGGACAATATAAACTTTTTTTGTTTGTACTTATTTACAATAAAGGGCAAATACAATTTGATCATTAAGCCATGAATCAGCAGTCCAGTGTGGTCCCACATTGAGCGTTGAGTGTATAAATAGGAGCATGTTGCTTGTGGGTGAATGAGGTAATCTCAGGCCTTTATCAGAGATGTCTGCTGGAAGGAAGAGGCTTACTGTCTGGGACAGACAGCCTGGGAATGCACACGGGAGAAAAGGCCTGTGGATCACATTTGGGCCTTGAGCAAATGCAAATGACTCAGGCTCCGTTTAGCCAGCATCGGAGGACACCAAGAGGGAGGGGAGAGATTCACAACAGGTTTTCTTCATAGAAGCGGGTCAGAGGCACAGTACGAATCACTGTTTTTATTCACTGAAAACAAGACACGAAGGAACAAGTTTGAAGTTAATTCTGCAGAAGGGATTAGTGCGGATATCAGGAAGAACGTCCAGGGCATGAAAGTCAGGATCATTACCCCATTCTCAACTGATAATAATATTCATCAGCACGACACACTTTTGCGAGTATGTTGACAGGTTACTAGAGGAGGGTGTGTAATCACTCCCTGCAGGGCTTTAAGATGAGGCTGCAGATTGGCAGGAGTTTTAAAAGTGCCCATCCTTTTTCTGTTTATTTCACTTCTGGGATCTTATCTTAGGGAAATAAGATGAAAAAGCAAAGCAAATATATATTTATATACACTGTATAGGATGTAAACATTCATACACAACACTATAAAAAGTACATCATTCACCAAATACTGATGTTTTGGTCAATTGTTCAGACCACATATATGAGGGTGGTCCCATAAGATTATAATACAGTATTTTTACTCTACCTTTTCTATGTTCAGATATGCTTAGATAAACAAATACCATGTGTTACAGTTGTTCGCCAGTACAGAAACACGCTGCACAGGTTTGCAGCCTAAGAACAATAGGCTAGATCATATAGTCTGGGTGTATCATTTAGTTTTGTGTAGGCACATGCAATGATGTTCCCACCAGAATGCAATCACCTAATGGCACATTTCTCCGAACATATCCCCATTGTTAAGTGGTGCATGACTTTATATATTCATATGTAACCTCCTATACATTCTTCGGGGGAAAATGAGGAAAGAAAAACACCAAAAGGTTAAGGGCAGTGAATAGTGGGACCACAGGTCATTTTCAATGCCTTCCTTATATATTCCTGTATCTCACATTTCTATTAAGTCTGATATTTTTGTTAATAATAACCAGTAAAATAAAGAATGAATGAATGAATATGACTCACATAAGCATGCCTCTTTTAGATCAGTTTAGGTGGTTCATCTGGAGATGTAGGAGTTGCCTCGAAGCCCTGTGGAGGTCTCTGATTTTATGATTCCGGTTTGACACAATATCTTCTGTTTGAAGAGTCCCTGAGGACAAAGACACTGTCACAAATGGCCATCCTGTGCACCTGTAATTGCTGAGGTGATCTCCCACAGAGCCAGGTCCATACCAGTGGGCAAAATCCCAGAGGCTCAGCTTCTTGCCAGCCTGCAAGGCAGGACAGCACGGAGGGAAATGGTCCTGCCTTGCAGAGCGGGTGAATTCTGTCATTAGGGACACAGCTCCTGTGTCTCCTGCTCTGCCTGGGGTTGTTGTTTCCCTTTCTGGCTTTGCTCACCACCTGCTTGGAAACATTTTCAGAGAAGCCAGGAGTGGTTCCTGGCCAGGGGGTGGGAAGCTGTTGTTAAAGGATTCCCTTTTCTGATTGGCAAGGAACTCCTCAGGGATGGGAAACAGAGCAGCCCCTGGGGTGGGCACTGTCCTTCCAAAATTACCTTGCCCCCCTGCCTGGGGCCCTGATGCCTGCCCTTTTGTAGTAGCACCTGTTCCTTGCACATGTCTAATTTTGTCCCTAATCATGGAATGTCTTGCAGGGCTGGCCCAGGCAGGCCTCTGGCCCAGGACCAGCCCTGGAGCATTGTTGAGGTTTGGGTAAATCACACAGTGGACTCCTGTTATCCTTTAAAAATAATGTACACAGTTGATGTGAATTTACAGTGATAATGCAAGAGGCTTTGAGAATGACTATTAGTCACAAAAGGGCAGTCTGAATTGTGTCAAAGGGGAGTGGCATTTTCATTCTGTGCTGTGGGCTGATGGTGGGTGAAGGAGCTGTGAGGTTGTTTAGCTCTGCTGCTTGAGGGTGGCTCAGCCTACGGCATCCCCTGAGCTCCGGATTGCAGCTTGGCAGAGACTTCTGGGCTGTTGTGGAGGAGCCCAGCATGGTCTGGAGCCTCACTTGCCTTTCCAGGCCTGCAGATGTTCTGGGGCAGGCTGGGACTGGGGAGGGGGGCTGCTCGTAGGAGTGGGGAAGTGCACTCGGGAGCTCTCTGCTTCTGGAAACTCGTGCTTGACTTTCACTTTTCATCCCTAGAAAACATAGTCTTGCAGTCTTTACCCCTTGTAGTCTTTACCAGTGGCACTTATCCTATGTCACTGGATGCCCAAGGGGAAGACCCTCCCAAAGGCAGGCTGGCAGGCCTAGAAATAACCCTGTTTTGTATGAATACCTGTCTAGAGGAAACTGCTATAAGCTGAAGAACAAATACTTGATACTGAGCATTTCTATTTTCTGAACAACTGAATAAAATCCTCCAATCCTCCAGCTACAGTGAGAACGAATTCACTGTATTTTCAAAACAGTGATTTTTACCCCAAACAGCTTTTTCTCATCTCTGAGACGCTGTCCATGCAGTTACAAATATGAAGTCTGAATATATTTAGAGTAATTTTAATAGGTATACCACAATTTTTAAGGCAATATAGCATATACGTTAAAAGAACAGATTGCAGAGTTTGAGTTTTAGCTCTGCCACTTAATTATATGATGTTGGGCAAATTGTTTATGCTTTCTGTCCCTCAACTTCCTCAGCTTTACAGTAGGGATGATAATACCTTCTTCACAGGGTTGCTGTGATGACTAAATCGGGGTAAGAGGCCCATGCCAAGGGCTCAGTAAATGTCACCACATGTCAGCCTCAGAGTCAGCTTGGAAAGTGCACACTTACTCTGGTGATGTGAACCACCGATCATTGGAACCACTGGAGCATCTTTTAAACAGTGTCATAAAAAGACAGTCCCTGGTTAATTGTGATGGCGGGGCTGAGCAGCAGTCTCAGAGGGAAAAATCGAGAGAGAATGGCACTCAATATTAGCTCTCTTCTTTATGGAAGAGGCTTTGTGGCAACTGGAAATGTTGGCAACCAAGGGAGATAGAGCCTCTTCCGGGAAACATGCTGACTACTCACAGCAGACCCGAGTGAGTTACACATCTGCTCGGCTTGCCATGTGGCTCTTGCCGGACCTCGGGGCTCGAGTCATAGCCCGCCCACCTGGCCCTCAGCCTTCATAGGGTTACTTGAGGAGATTGTAATGATCTGGACTAGCCCAGAAAACATTGAATGCCAAGGACCCCAAGATTAAGCATTAGAAACGCCACAAATTAAGACACAATTATCTTTTTAACGTGGAGTGGTAAGGTGATACAATACAAAGGAGCCAGAATTCTGGAGACCCAAGCCCCACGGCCACTGAATGGAGCTGAGCGCTGGCGAGGGAGGGCTGACCCCCAGCCTGGGTGCCTGGAGGATGGTGGTGTTTCTGATTTATCTGTCCCTTTTCTGGGGACATCCTAGCCTGTACTCATGGAATTTCACCAAGCTCTTGTAACTGGAGCTTTATGAATGAAGGGCTGGACTTGATTTTCTTGGAAGGAACTTCCTTCTTTACTATAGTTCTTTCTTCAATATTATTAACCTACTGGCTGCTTTTTTTTTTTTTTTTCTTTTGGAGGGTAGTGGGAGGAAACCCTGTTTGGCTTAATAAAGGGACTTTTGAAGTTCTGTATTTCAAATGAAGCTGCAGCTCCAAACAAATGTGTCTTGATGCATGTTGGAGGAATGTGGTAGAGATATGAATGGGCCTGGTAGAGCCACAGTTGCTCAGTGACAAGTGGCAGGGCTGAGAGCTTATCTTCAGTTCTATTTCAGTCACAGAACCAGGATCCTTACATGGTAAGATCAGTGGTCATAGCTGCCTTAGGTTTTTCCTGTTGTGGCCATGGCATTTGCCCAAGCAAGTGCTGACATTTCAGAGCTAGGGCATGTAATGTATGTCTTAGTGAGACAGATGGGAACAGAGAGAGGCCTGTCATAGCTTGAAGACTCTCTGAAATATCTCCACGTTTACCTGAAGTTGTAGAATCTTGGAACTGTAGAGTTAGAGGGGACCTTAGCAATTATTCAATCCAATCCCTCATTGCACAGATTAAAGCAAACAAACTACTGTCCTGAGGTTAAATGGTTTCCCTAAGGTTACATTTTACTGTTTTTTGTTTTTGTTTTTGCTTTGGTTTTTTTAGCATTGAATGAAGCAGAAGCTTAAAGTATCCACTTAAATACCTATTCTTTTGGAACAGAGCAAAATTAAAGCTTTTGTGTGAGGGCTGAGTATTTCCAGACACAAGTCATATTTCATACATTCATCCAATCCATCAGGAAACCCATATTTCTCAAGTGTGCACTATGTGTCATATTCTGTACACATAATGTTGGGGAAGCAGTGGCAAACTAAATGTAAAAGCTTTCTGCTCTCAAGAAGATTTTATTCTAGCAGAGGAGTTATACAATAAACAAATGAATAACAGGATCATTTCAGACAGTATTAAGTGTCTGGGAGAAAAATGAGCCAATAAAAATCTACGCATTAAAAACGTCGGTACTTTGCTTGATAGGCTATCTGCTCTTTTAGTAAAAGATCATCTGCAGTTGATTTTTTTCCCCATGAAAAGCTTCTCTTTGTAGTTTTCTATCTTATTTTTTCTTATAGCTTCTCATATATAAAAATGGTAAAAATTGGAGTTGCCAATTTTAACATTACTACAAAGGCAACAGTTAAATAATGGCTTTAGATAAAAGTTAAAGGTTACCTACTGACTTCTAAGGAAACAACCAAATGACTACTTGATTTTTTTCTTTTCATCCAGAAGTTTTGGTATTGGTTAGAAACAAATAGTCCACCCATCATCATCTTACCATTTCAATATGGGCAGGATCACTTTATAAAATCACCCCTTTTTGATACATTGCATCCACACTGGGTTCTCCCTGGAGATGGGATGAATTTTATTCTCACTCATTTAATTACAGACAACTTTTATTTGGTTCTCCTAAGAAACCAGTAAATATAGCTGTCATGACAGACGCGGGAGGAAGGTTGTGCTGCAGCAAGAGGCTTTGCATCCGAATATGCTTGGGGACCAACACATTGTGCATTTGTGATGGAGGTCACTGCACTTGCTAAGCACACTCACTCAGGTGCCACGTGCACGCAACAGGATGCAGGAACCACAGGCATCCAAAGGAAGAATATGGAGAATATTTGAAAAGATAAACTTGAAAGTTCAAAAAGTATACATTTTGATTCAATTACTATCCAGAGAAATAGGGGGACGGAGGAGGGTAGGTATACAGCCTGGAATTAGGCTTTAAGATACATACCCTTTTGCTTAAATAAATGAAAAAGTATGCTAAAAGCAAAGAGAAATCTTTGGGGTTAGGAAGTTTTTGTGGAGAAGAGATAAACGAGGTTGCTGTCATCCTTTTGCAGGTAACAATGGTCCTTTAAAGTGTGGTATCTGCAGATATTTTGATAATGCAAAAGTTCACATTTTTTCCTCTTCCATTTTTCAGGTTGCTAGAAAGTCACTGTTGAAAGTGTTGCAGATTCACATTTACAAAGGCACATTTACAAAGGTACTAAAATTCAGAATAGCTAGGTGGTCTCTGAGAACATTTTTTTTCATAGCACTTACCTGTTCCCCAGTTAGCTTGCAGGGGAAATTGATAACCTGAGGTGTTTGTTATTCTCTGACTTTCACAGCACTTTGATGGTCTTGTTGCCAAGAAAGTTTGAAGGGCACCTAAGTTAGTCTCTTATGCATTGGTTTTACCTCGTAGGGTATGAAAAAATAGGAGATTTTCAATTTCATGGAGCATTTCACATTTGAATCTGACATTAGGTTAACCTGAATATCTTAAGTAGATTTCTAAAAGTTTATAAGTCCCAGTTGCACAATTCCAAGGAAGAAGCATGTATTTTTTTTCCATTTCAGAAACAGATTTGTCTAACTTTTACCATATTTTACATAGAATTATATTAAAAGCAAACTGAACAAGAGAAAAAAATTTTTTTCTGTTAAGAATTAGAAAATATTAATGTAATGATTTTATATTTTATGTGTATCATTCATGATTAATTTTATATTTATTATTCTCCTAAAGAATGGAAAATGATGGCAGGTTTTTAGATCTTAAATCCTGTTACACAGTAAGCACCTAGTGAATTTTGTTGAAGAAAGGAACTAATTAATATAATTCTGAAACAATTTGAGGTTTCTTGCCTTTAAAAAGTCTATTCTCAACATAGCAAATTTATTAAAAGGCATATATTCAATTTATAAGTACTTTGTATAAATTTTTTTCAAGTCACTTAAAAGTATGGGCCCAGCTGGGTGTGGCGAGAGCAGCAGTGAGCCAGGAGTTCAAAGACCTTGATTCTAGGCCAGGCACCAATATTAAATGGCAGAATGGCCTTGAGAAAGTGACAGCTCCGCTGGGTTTCATTTTCCACATGAGTGAAATGATTAATTGGGAGTCTAATGAATTCCATGCAGCTTCTAAATTCCACAACTGAGTAATTCAAATTAAAGAATTTGGACCTAAATTTAATAAACACTGATATAGTACCTACTATGTCTAGGTAATATTAGAAGTGCTTTACAAAGTGTGTATGATATAATAATTACAATAAAGCATAGACCATGCATGGGGTAGCATTTTCTGTACTGTAAAATATAACCACATATGAGTTTGCTATTAAAATGGTAGCAATTTTACTAAAATTCAATATAGTATAAGTCATTAAAAAAACCAGAATAGAAATAATATAATACTCAGAACTGAAACTAATATAGGAATGAAAGTAGTTATTTCATTTTATACCACTAAATAAAATTTATATGGCTGAAATAAGTGATCTGATCTTTATTAGACTCGAGAGAATACACCAGGGTGCACATGACTTCACATCAGTCTCATTGCAAAAGATTGGCTGTCATGATCTTGAATGTTTTCACACATACTAAATCACATAGAAGAAAACTTTTGTGAAGACATTCTACCAGTATTACATCTTAATATAATACTTTTTATAAATGTTTTAAGTGCACAATTCATTCCAGAAGAACAAGCTGGAAAACATTGTATGTGCACAGTCGGCAGTAGAGCTTCTAAATATCAGAGAGGCGTATTTCACGTATACAGTGGGCACATGGCTGCCTGCAAACTTAGAGCAGAAGGTAATATAGTGAAAGAAAGTTTGATTGGAAAGCTACTAACAGGCTGCAGTTCTTAGGCCGGGTTGCAACAGTCCAAATCTTAAACTAAAGGACTGGAAATGGATGGAAATTTGGCAACCCCCCAAATTTCCATGTCTTGACATGCTGCATGACCCTTGTCCTGTTACTCTGACAATTACCAGGACTCCAAGCATTTTTGTCCCACTCCTCACCTCTCCTCCTCCCCATCCTTTAAGGCCAACTCAGGCACCACTTCCTCTAAGAAGCTTTTCCTGAGTCAACACTCCTGAGTTCCCTCAAATGCCCCCCACCTGCATGAAGGGGTGGACCAAGGTCCCATCTATAAATCTCTAATATGTTTCCATTATTCAGCCTACTACACTGAATTACATTATTGGCCCATAGTCTTTGTCACTCAGTGAACTGTGAGCTCCTTGGGAACAAGGAATTGTATTTCATTCATTTTCGGATCCCCAGAGTCTTGCAATAGTGCATGACACAAATGACATGCTTAAGAATTGTTTGTTAAATGAATGAGTGGATGGATGGATGACAACAGTACCTGGTATTGACTATTAAAATGGTTTGCTCCATTGGATCTCCTTCATGCGTTACTATTCGGTCAGAAACTGCAGTGGGAATTGACTGTGTTCCAGGGGAAGCAGTGGAGTGACAGATGTATTTCTTCTGCTTTTATGGAATATTTTCGTAACCAACAATTTGGTTTAGGTCATCCTTTTGTTCCTCTCTTACTCTAAGAATAGTAGAGGACTTGGGGGGAAATGAAACATAATTTTAAAAAATTGATTCAATGGATATTCATTGAACATCTACTATCCAAGGTGCTACGTCTCCTAGGCAGACCCAGATTCTGCCCTCAAGGAGACTATAGTTTAGGTATTTAAGAAACTCATATAAATGAAGAAAGCAATACATGACATCAAAGAGATCAATATCTACCAAAATGAAAGAACATGTGATAAAGGTCACAGAGAGATCAGAGATAAATTAGCTGTGTTCCTAAGAAGCCCCAGTAGGTGAGAGAGCTAGGTTGGGTGGTCATGGCTCACAACCTGCTCTCAGCTGTAAAGGTCCTGGATCCAGAGATGGCCAGGTCCAAGGAGATTGGCACACACACATACCAAACTTATTGGAGCCTAAAATACCAAAAGGCCAATGAATAGTGAACTGGAAAATTAATTATGAGTTAAACTTTGTCTCAGAGTAAAGGAAGCTGGATGGTACTGTAAGGCTTCAGACACATAACACAAGCATGCAAGCCAGATTTCCAATACAGCCTTTCTCCCCAAGTGCAAAACCAGATCCAGGCCAGGTGCGGTGGCTCACGCCTGTAATCCTAGCACTCTGGGAGGCCGAGGTGAGAGGATTGCTTAAGCTCAGGAGAGTTCAAGACCAGTCTGAGCAAGAGTGAGACCCTGGCTCTACTAAAAATAGAAAAATTAGACGAGTATTGTGGTGCATGCCTGTAGTCCCAGCTACTCAGGAGGCTGAGGCAGGAGGATTGCTTGAGCCCAGCAGTTTGAGGTTGCAGCGAGCTGTGATGATGCCACTGCCACCCAGGGTGACAGAACGAGACTCAGTCTCAAGAGAAAACAAAAAAACAACCAGATCCAGTATTTCCCCTTTTTAGAAAGTATTCAATAAATAAAGGATCTAGCAGAAACAGGTATATACCATAAATGGTAACTGTTATGGGATTTCAGAGAGTTAAAAAATGATATTCAGCCATAAAAATCAAGTGAAGCTTTATGGAAGAGGTGGAAGTCCAGCAATGACTTTGAGATTGCTTAGAGTTTGTGACTATGACTTGGGGGAGAACATTGTAGACAGAGGAGACAGCATGAACAAAGAGAGTGAGTGGTTCATTTTTGCTGGAATACAGGGTATGCAGTGGAGAACGGTGGACTGTTATGAAGGAAAGCTGGAACCAGGTCATGGAGGGCCTTGAAGGCCAGTTGTCAAGTTTAAATGTTATTCTTTGTGTCATGGGGGAGTCATAACAGAAAAAACATGATTAGAACTATACTCCGAGAAAATTAATTTGGTTGCTGTGTGAACTTGGCTAGGAGGGACAGGAGGAATCCCAGATTCAGAGGCCTTTGGGAAGCAACACAATTCACATGGGAGGACTGGAACTAGGACAGTATTGGCACAGGTGGAGCAGAGAAAGACTGGAGGTACAATCCAGAAGGTACCACAGTGTTTCCTCACACACACACACTCTCCAAAGCAATATATAACCTATAACCTATATATTCCAGGTATAATGTAAAAGAAAATATATCCTAATTTCTATGAAATTCTCCATTTATGAAGATAGAAAATTGAAAAATCATTGATTCATTTAGCCAATTTGATTGATTTTTGGATTGTCTAAGTATCAAATTTGCTAAAAATGGGATTTTTCAAAGCACCAACACAGTAGATATCTATACTTAAAGTGACATCTTAAGGGAAAAGAAAAAAAAATATCCTTCATAAGTAAATGTTCTTTTCTCCCAAAATGTATGGGTGATTTCTCCAAACAGACGTCCTTTCGGACACTTTCTAACATCAGCTAACCCCACTGACAGGAATGTTGCAGACAGCAGAAGCAGGAGCTCTGCGAGAAGTTTGATTACCTGTACGGCATCCTGGAGCAGAGGAAGAATGAAATGACCCAAGTCATTACACGAACCCAAGAGGAGAAACTGGAACACGTCCGTGCTCTAATCAAAAAGTATTCTGATCATTTGGAGAATGTCACAAAGTTGGTTGAGTCAGGAATCCAGTTCATGGATGAACCAGAAATGGCAGTGTTTCTACAGGTGAGTCTCTCTCTGGCACCAGGGAAACAACCCAAAAGATAGGTACTGGAAATTATTTATCACATTTCATTGTTTTATGTACATTTCATTTTTTATCTATTTTGCCAACAAAAATATGAACCCCCTTTACGCTTCTATCTCCATCTATTTAAACAATTCAGTAAACATATATCTATGGCATTGCTGAAATATAAGAGGGTTCAGATATAAAACAGCAGTTATTTATGGCATTTAGAAACTAAGCTATGAGATTCTCAGAGTCAGCAAAAGAAATAATTGTCTCACCACTGTCTTTGATGAAAAGAATTTAAGTAAGCCTATCTTTTGCTTTCACAGAATGCCAAAACCCTGTTACAAAAGTAAGTAATTTTTATTTTGTGGAAAAACACATATTTTCTCTTTTACCCAAGGCTATCAAATTTTAAATAGTGACAAAGTGGCAACTTGTCTTCGTTGCAGAATCTCTGAAGCATCGAAGGCATTTCAGATGGAAAAAATAGAACATGGCTATGAGAACATGAACCACTTCACAGTCAACCTCAATAGAGAAGAAAAAATAATACGCGAAATTGATTTTTACAGAGGTTTGTTATTCTTTTGACCACTTGGTCAAAGTTGCAGGTGTGTGAGAGCTGCAGAGGGGTTGGGTGGGAGGGAAGGGGGATTCAGAATCGCGTCCAGAATCAATGTCGACAACTTTACAAGAATCATGATCCAATGTGAAGCTCTGTTTCATTGCAGGATCATATAGTTTGTTGACAGTGTTTATTTGCTTTGCATATTATAGAGCCTATTTTGATGCCATTATTGGGCATTTGACTCTGAGTAGTCAAATACTTAATTGGTGGTGATGATGATATCTCAACTTCATCCTTACACAAACTGTTAGCCCCAGTGATGTGAGGTGTCGTCAAGAGCAAGGTTAAGGATGAGATAAAAATAAAACATAGACAACATCTAGGCTAGATATTAGAGCCCATCAACTTAAGCAAACATTAGAGGACAAGAATAGTAACAGTCTTAGACTAAGTCACAACATGTAAATAAAGCTGGGTCTATGTGACCAGATGTGCTCCATGAGCTATAAATGCATTCCTACCCTTTGGCCCAGAAATCCCACTCCTGGAAATTTATCCTGATGAAATAATTGAAAAGAGGACAATAATCTTGGGGCTGACCAAAACTTTGATCACCTTGACTTATTCTAGCCCATCTAGGTGACTACACCCCTCGGTTACACCACAAATAAGGCCAAAAGGCTGCACCAACATCCACTGGTTTCAGAGGGGCAAATCTTCAGGGTGGATTTTGAAAAACTATTACTTAATATTGTCTATTCTTAATGTTGCCTGAGAGAATATTAAGATCTGTGGGTTTGGAAAAGAGTCGCGGCATTAACTGTGGCAAGGGTCAGTCTTCACTGCACGAAGGAAGTAAGAAATGAAAAAGAGACAAGGGTTTGTGTGCTTTCTGAGATAGGGAAGAGAGTTGCATCTCCATTTAGTTTGACAGAGATAAACAAGTGACAATCGCAGCCCTCAAGGCACTTGTAGATGTGGCAGAGTATGATAAAAATGTGAACAAGCTTTGGGCAGGGGGGTAAGATGGACGGTGCTCTTTGAGGGTGAGGACTTTGTCCTGGGAAGGAGAGCAAGGAGGATGGGGACGTTCCTTCCCACTCGTCCTGTCCACGTTTCACTAGAAGCACAAAGCCCCTTCACGGCACACAGGGACCATTGTTCAGAGTCTGTTTGCAAGGACTTCCCTAGCCCGACCTTAAGCTGGGCATTAACTGTTTCCATGACTGCAGTGGTAGTTATACGATTTAAAAGATTCCTTACCTTACCAGAGGATGAAGAGGAAGAAGAAGAAGAAGGAGAAGAAGAAGGAGAAGGAGAAGGGGAAGGGGAAGGAGAAGTAGGAGAAGTGGAAGAGGTAGAAAATGTTCAAACAGAGGCTCCAGGAGACGGTGAAAGTCTGGGAAAAGCTCTGGAGCCCGCTCAGCTGTCCTTGGAGCCGCAGGCTGCCCCTGGGGCACTTTCAGTTTCCTCTCCAGAGCCACCTCCAGCCCTGCCACCTGCTGCGGACGCCCCAGTGATGAAGGTAACCACTCATGAGTCCCTTCCTGCAGGACATGTGGCCGTGTCTCCTTGATGAACAGCCTAAAGAATGTATTTGAGTCTATCTTAAGAAAAAGATAATATATGTCAGACATTTGTGTGTGGCAGACAAAAGATTTCAGGACAGTCACAAAGTCAGGGAGAAAAGTCCTCTAGGTGATTCAACAGGTTCATTGTTATAGCTGGTTGGCAAGACTAATTTAGTACAGTTTTCCCATCAATAATACCCTCAAATCTAAGGTAATCTTTGTCTGGAAATTTTGTGTCTGTGTGTGTATGTAAGTAACATGTTAACTGATGTAACATGTCTATGTAAGTAACATAGACAGCCTGTATCACGGGGATTCTCTGCTCTCTGTTACTTAGTGAATAGAGATATAGGGTGTAAGATGAGAAATGATATAGGATATAGGGTCAGAAATAGAAGTTATTACACTTTCAGAACTTTGAATTTTCTGTAGATAATAGAGGAAGTAGAGAAACTACACTGGTTTATGTCCCTGCTGCTTACCCTGAAATACAGCTTGTATGTCTTTCCTTCAGTGGGCAAGCAGTGAAGCCTGGTTTTCTATGTATTGGCCATTCAACAAGGTTGTATATTGACAGAATTGTTTAAAATACATCTTAAGAAATCAGCTCATCCCAGATTGGCTGACCTTGTGTTTTTAAGATGTCACTGCCCAGTTTTCAAGCCTTCGTGCTAAAATGTATGACACCTCAACAGACAGGATCCCAACCTGTGAGTTTGTGGGCAATGCAGACTCAGCAAAGAAAAACCCTGGTTTTGCAACTGCTTTCAGAGTAGATTGAAATCATCTGCAGAACCAAAACTCCAGAAGGGAACTCAGAGGTGGAATTGTATTTCTATGCTCTGTCTCCACAGGACACCAGGCTAAAATGTTATTTATAGTTCCTAGAATCTTGAAAATCTGGGTATACCAATCACGTTGAAATCGAGAGAGGTATAGTTACTAAATGAGGGTTGGATATAATCAGTGAGGTTAATTTTGGGGGCCCACAGATAATGCCAACAAATTAATTCTGGTCAATAGTTTGACCCTTCTCCCATATCTGATATTTTATAAGCAACTTTCACTTGAGACGTCTGCTTTCTGCCCACCCACGCTACCACCTAGTGAAAGACAAGCACAGCACGTCCAAACGCCAGACAGAGGGCCGCTAGTGTTGGTCTTGCACCCTGAGCACTTCGGAGGGTGGGATGAACTAAAACAGCCACTAAGTCAGGCACCGCACACAGAACTCAGTGTTCAAACCTGAAGGGAACTAAAATCGACTGCTTTTCTTCTTCTTCTTCTTCTTCTTTTTTTTTTTTTTTGTTTTTTTACTTTTGAATTTATCTGTCCTAATTAAGGGGGAGGTTGTGCCCAGTGGCTCTCAGCAGACCACAGAGTCTGAAACTCCAGTCCCTGCAGCAGCGGAAACTGCGGATCCCTTGTTTTACCCTAGTTGGTATAAAGGCCAAACCCGGAAAGCCACCACCAACCCACCTTGCACCCCAGGGAGCGAAGTTCTGGGGCAAATAGGGCCTCCGCGTTCTGAGGACTCGAATGTGCAGAACGCAGCAGTGGCAGGAGCTGCAACCAGGGAGAGGGCAGCAGTGAGTGGTAAGGAAACTAGCGCACCTGCAGCTACTTCTAAGGTTAGTGTTGATGAACTTGTGTCTGAATGCTCTCCCACGCCCCAGGGGCCCGCTAGAATAGGCCTCAGCAAAAAATAGGGCTTTCAAAGGACAGAGAGAAACCACCGCCATGGGAAAAATACAGATACAACTCACCAGCCATGTTGGCTTATTTTTAAAGTGTTATATGAAACAAAACACAGACCAAAACAAATTTGACTTCACTCTGCCCATGCGTGGTGACTTCACACCTGGCTTCCCAGGGAGGGGCGTGAGCGAGCCTGGCCCTAGGCATGCCGCGGAGCGCCGCTTGGTCTGCAGTGACTGGCTGTGTCCCTGGTCCTCCTTTGCGACAGCCACCTGCCCTTGCTCAAGCTTCCCTGTGTCCTCCTTGGGCTTCCAAAGACTAATCACCTGCTTCTGTGTCGTTCCCAGCAACCCCCAAGGAGCACATCTGAATTGAGTTTTAAGCCTGCTCTGGAAAATAACCTCTGATTCGTGGGTTCTGGGAGTGTGCCGGCTACGGCTAGACACGGTCTTGCTCGACTAAACCCGTGCTTCCTAAGCATGTGCTCCTGGGAGCAGAAAAGCACAGGTTTTCCTCCATGGAGATTTTGAAGAGGCTCTTGATACCTTGTTTTCTTTATATAGTGAGAGTCTGAAGTCCACATGTTCTCCCTAACACCTGGTTAGCTGTTTGCATGTCTCTGAGAGTCGGTAGAAATCTTTTACAATTTCTTCACCAGGAAGAATGTTCATAGTTACACTCATGAGCATTCTTAAATGCTGTGTGGGGTGTGAGGGTGTGAGTGTTGCCCGGACAAGAGGCTGTCAAAAAAAAACACTCTCCTGCTCCTGGGTCATCAGGTGATTATAAACAACAAACAACATTTTTTCAAAAAATGGGAAAATGACTTCATTATCTTGATTCTATCTGTTCAAATGGACCTCCATTTCCACTTGAAATGATATTTGGGAAATTAAAAATAACATGCTTTGGGGCCAGATATTTGTTTTCACAGCTGAAAAGTGACAAAAATAAATGTTTGGTGTGAGGAAACCTTTTGAGGTGGTTTTTAGGTTAAAAAAACGGAGTAGACTTTATGTCTAGAAAGTTTGTAAAATTCTTTCCTGTTTAGTGGAAGTCGTGTGCGGAGGAGCTGTTTTCTGAAAACAGTAGTGCCATACTCCACAAGGAGCTCGCAGTCAGGCTCCAAACCAAAATGAAGAGTCCATCTAAATGATGCTGAAAAAAATTATTTTGTGATAATATCGGTGAAGTTTTTTTCTTGTTTTCTCACAGGAGTTAGCAATCTGCCTAGCACTTTTGGCTTTTCTTATACTTCACTACATCTGGAGTCAGATTCAGTGCTTGATTTTTACTTTAATGGGTAGGAAATATTTTCTTTTCCCTTGACTAACATCTCATGTAGTTTCTTCCGTAATGTTCCTTTTCTGTAGGCCCAGAGATGAGTTTCTCCCCAAACCTTGAGGCCCAGTCATCTAAAAAGAACGGTGTTTGCAGATAATACTGGCGACCTCAAGGCACTGAGGAGAATTGCTCCATTATCTATTCCTGCATGGAGGGAACCCTGACTCAGAACAGTGACTCTGTGGGCAATTATTCAGTAATCCAGTAGGAATGAACCTTCCCGAATGGTCACTAGGGAAGGCCAGTTTCAACAGTTGTCCACCATGCTGTGAGGACTGGCTGCTCTTCAGGCAGAGAGAGTAGCAGGAAAGGGCTCCTTCAAAAAAGTGCAAGTTTCTATAGATGACACAGCAACATTTCATCTGCTTACACCACATGCCCAGGAGGTGGCCCGGTGACTGCTGTCTGGAATGCTGCCCCAGGCAGTTCCTACAGGGGTGAGCAGGTGGCTTCTCTGTGAACCCTCAGGCTCTACAGTGTTTCTCCTGGGAGAGGAGGCCCCTGAGAGAAAGCTGCCCCAGGTGTAGCCATGTCTGGAGGATTGCAGCCGGGGGAGCCCCGAATGGACAGAGCCAGCAGCTCAGAGTGCACTCACCAGCCATAGTGAATTAGAACCAAAGAAAAGCCATAAAGTCATCAAACAGTCCCTGCACATTATTAGTATTTTTGAGTCACCTTTCTCACCGTCAAGTCTTTGCTTTATTACTGCTATGAGGTTTGCTCTAGGACTGACCTCTTACTCTTTTATTAGCCTTTTGAAGGTTATCAGTTTAATTAATATTCAAAGATCCAAACCTCATGTATTTTTGAGTAAATGACCCTGCTGGGCCCAAGACCCGGCTCCTTGTACCTGCAGCCCAGAAGCAGTTCAGGGTCAATGATGCCAAAAGGCCTCAGCTATTTGTGGCTCACTGGCTTTTCCCTGGGTTGACACTGACTCTTCCAGAAGCTCCCATCATAGACTTCCCTTCTGCCTCATTAGCCGTCAGCTTGGCAATGGCGGTGGGGTGTCCATGGGTCCCTGCTGTGTCTGTAACTGTTTGTGAGTAGGACCTGCCCCCAATGCCTAATAATCAGCTGGAAACCTGTGCGCCCTAGACTATCCTGAGCGTCCTTATAGCCTGCTCATCTGCCCAACTCTTCCCAGCATTATTCGTGGGGAAGAGCAGTGGCAGGAAGTACCAGCCATGCACTAGGTGGGGCAGATGGGGAGAGAGAAAACTCCATGCTTTATTGGAACCAGGACCTAATTGTGGATCTGAATAATTGTCTGAAGGGTTCCGTTTACATTCTGAGAATTCGGGCTTGGGGCTTTGTCACCACATGTATATATCCTCGAAATGCTTCTCTGAGGCTGCAGGGGGAGTGCCACGCTTCATGGCTGCCATCCACGAGTCCATGTCATGTATGCTGACATTCACACGCCTGTCTGGTGAGATGAGGATGAGGAGGGCGGGGTGTGTGTGTTGGGGGGGATTGACATTCAGGATTGCAAAGAACCTTACTTGCGTAGTTCTCAGTGCTTGAGAAAGGGCCTTTCACATAGAGAAGAAACCTGTTCATGATAGAGTATCACTCTTTGATCCCTGAGATGGGATAATGCACAGGTGGATAGCAACCTTACCATCTAGCAAATTCCTGGCCTCTGTGAACTTTTTGCAGGCCCGATTCACCTCTACCACCCAGAACCCAATTTGTCAGATTAATATTTTTCCAGTGCAAGCTTAGCTTTTTGGAATTTCACATTTCATCATTAGTCTCACCTTGAACATTTATGATGTGTTACGAGAGTTCTTTGTTTCAAATCTTATTTTTTAAATTGACACTAAATAATTGTACATATTCATGGGGTATATAGTGATGTTTCAATACCTATAATGTATAGGGAACAAAGCTGAGTAATTAGCATATCCATTATCTCAAACATTTATGATTTCTCTGTGTTGGTAAGAGACCTTGATTCACTGGTCTTAACCTCTCTTAGCTAGATGGTCCCTTGTCAGAGAGTGAGGTTGCCTTAGAAACTCGGCAGCATCTCAGGCTTATCTGATCTGTAAACTCACTTCAGTCCCGATCAGCTGAACTGCAAACCTTTTAACAAGGCAAATGCTCTATTTCTAGGTGCTTTACTCATATCCTTTTACACAGTGAAACCTGCCCTTGGTTTTGCTGCCTGTGATTTCTGATGCCAGACAATCTCCACTTTTATCATGTGCCTTTTCTTTTCACACAAGCACATAGGCAAAAAGAAAAAAAAATACTAGTCATGGCAAAAACCAGATGTCATCTCTCTCCACTCGTGATGGCGGGACTTCTACTTTTTGTTAGATCAGAGGAGCATTGTTGCCTTCCCCACTCGCATTCTCTAAGAAAACATCATTTTTCAACAAGGTTTGCGTTCGGCCCTATTGGGAATTTGAATCTCATAAAAGGCCCTGATTCCCATCCATCCTTCTGCGGATGCACTTGGAGCCCTTCCACACCCTGTTCCCCCAGGAAACTGTGCAGAGCCCCCCTACCTGCATGGTCTTTAGCTGTAGAATTGCCCTCTAAGTTTCCACCCAACTGGGCTGTGCCTGCTGTATGCTCAGTCAATGCAAAGAGAGTTTGGCAGAAATAATATTTGATCTACTCCATGAGTTAGTTTAAAAATTTATTTTGAAAAACTTCCACCATGCCCTAGTCAACCTTAGAAAACAAGGCAATAGTAGTGGGAAGAAGGACGCTGAGAGACAGGTTGGCTGCCCTTGGAAAGCAGTTTCTGGGGGCTTTGTCCCTTGGGCATGCCTTGTGTGGCCCTGTCTGGTCCCATGTGCCTCCATCCACTGCCCCTCCCCTTGCCATGGCACTTCCATGCCAATGACACCTGAGTGTTAACACAGGGACCGCTCCCACCCTCACCCACTCCCCGTGGACAGTTGGGCATTTTACCGGGAGTACGTGTGGCAATTAAATTTTTACAGAGGTGAGAGCAGCAGCAATGAAAACCCCCGCCTGGTTCCCTTCCTCCCTTCCCAGTGCAGCTTAGTGGCCTCATGTGGAAGAATTTGCCCAAACCATTTCATGGGAGCTGTGCGAGGAACAGGGGTTTCCAGAGAAGTGGCTCCCTGTTTGGTGGATTAACTCAGCAGCTGCTCTGGATGACACTTGAGCTGGACACTCCAGCTGCCTCAAGGTCAGAGGATCCCCCCACCACATCACATGCACTCACACACGCGCACACACACACACACACACATGCACACACATGCACAACACACACACCAGCAAGAGACAATTGCTTTGGAGATGGAGACCTTGGCATTGAAATCTCTGCAATTTCTGCCTCTACAAAGAACCACAGCTTGTGTATTTCACCAGGGCATGAAGCTGTAATGGTAAGAGACCCTAAAAGCTTTACTACATCATAGTTATTTGTTATTTCAAGAATAGAATACCCATTTTTCACATCCCATTCTTCAAGCCTGAAAATAGACAAACAAATTGGGTAAAAATTCTGCCAAGGCTCAAGGCAGTAGAGAGATCAGTGAAATTAGGAGAAAGGACTTTGGTCCTAGTCCTGGAGCTGCTTCTGCATCTGACTCAGGACACTCAATTTCTTTGAGCCTCAGTTTTCTCACTAGGAAAATAAAGGGACTACTCAATGAACAGATTCAAGGATTTACACAACATCAGGCAGTGAAGAACCGAGTACTAAGAATTTGATAATTTGTTTCAGGATGTTTTCACTGGGAGGGTTATGGACTTAGGCCTGACATAAGTCGTGATGAGTGACAATAATTACATAGATTCTCAGTGAAATAGTCCATTGCATTTCTCAAAATATATTTCTTATCTTGAAGCTCTTACTTAAATCTCCATTTCCCAAACTGTTTTCCAAATCTCTCCCTCAGCGCTCATTTAGCTGAATGTTTACGCAGTTGCTCTTACCTCCTTTACATTCATAAACTCCATAAAGTCCATGATGGTCCATAAAATCCATGAAAATTGCACATAAAGGCACTTATAGACCTCATTGCCCAGTAGAGCTAAAATAGAGTATAGACATTAGAGGCAGTCACAGAATAGTAGATGGGTGAAGAAATGATAGACATGTGATTTTTTTAAATCGAGGTATAACACTTGAATTTACCCATTTTAAGTGCATAGTTTGGTGAGTTTTGACAGATGCGTAGCATTGTACAGCTACCACCACAATTAAGATCTAGAATGTTTCCATCATCCCCAAATGTTCCCTCACGTGCCTTTACAGTTAATCCCTTCCCTGCATCCAGCCTCTGGCAACCACTGATGTATTTGCTTGTCACGTAGTCTCAAAGGTCATAGAAATAAAAACATCCAGTATGTAGACTTTTGCCACTGGCTTTTTTCAATTAACATAGCGCTTTTGAGATTCATTCATTTTGTTGCATGTATCAGCATCTCCATTCTATTTTTTGTGTGGGTACGTCACAATTTATCTATTCACCACTTGATGGATGTTTGTGATGTTAGCAGCTTTGGCTGTTATAAATAGAGCTGCTATGAACATTCACATGTAAGTCTTTGTGTGAATATATATTTTCATTTCTCCCGTGTAAATGTGTAGGCATGAAATGCTGCATTTTATGGTAAGTTTACAGTAAATTTGTAAGAAACTGTTTTCCATGCTGGCTATTCAATTTTGTGTTTCTACCAGCAATATAAGAGAGTTCTAGCTACTCAACATCCTAGCCAGTTCATGGTATTGTGAGTCTTTTACATTTCACCCATTCTGGAGGGATCGTTATATATGATATTTCCTTACAGTTTTAATTTGCAGTTTTCTGGGGACTAACATTTAGCACTATTTGTTGTGCTTAATTGCCCATTTTTATACTTTCTTTGGTGAAGTAAGTACCTGTTCACATCTTTTGCCCACTTTTTATTGGGTTGTCTGTCTTCTTAGAGAGAAGCTATGTATTCTAAATAAAACTTCCTTATCAGATGGATTTTTTTTTTTTTGCAAATATTTTCTCCCAGTCTGTGGCTTTTCTTTTCATTTTTTTAGTGTATTTTGAAGAGCAAACATTTTTAGTTTTGATGTAGTTCAATTCATCATTTTTTCTTTTATGGTTTTTGCTTTGGTGTCCTATTTAAGAAATCCTTGCTTGACTCAAAATCACACAGATTTTCTGTCTTGTTTTTTCTAGAATTTTTATAGCGTTAGCTTTTAAATTAGATCTAAGATCATTTTGTTAATTTTTGTATATGTGAGGTAAGAATTAAAATTTGGGGTTTTTTATTGCTTTTTTGTTTTTTACAAGATAACCATTTGTTCCAGCACTATTTGTTAAAAAGATTATCCTTTTCCTCAGTGAATTACCTTGATAACTTTGTAGAAATTCAGGTGACCATATATGTGTGCGTCTATTTCTGGACTCTGTATTTTATACCATTGATTTGTATGTTTGTCCCTCTGCCAATACCACACTGTTTTGATTATTGTAGCTTCAGAGAAGTCTCCAAATACGGTAATATAAGTCTCCAACTTTGATCTGGTTTCAAGATTATTTTGATTATTTATTAGTTTTACAGATCTTTTCAAAGAACCAGATTTTGGCTTTATTTGTTTTCTCAATTTTTTTTTCAGTTTTTCTATTTCATTCATTTCTTCTCTTTATTATTTTCTTCCTTATGCTTACTTGGGGCTTAATTTTCTCTTTTTTTTCTGGTGTCTGGGGTTGAAAGTTTGGAACATTGATTTGAGATCTTTCTTGCTTTCTAATGTATACATTTAATGCTATAAATTTTCTTATAATCACAGCTTTAGCTGCATCCCACAAGTTTTGATATGTTTGATATTCTTATTTAATTCAAAATATTTTCTAATTTATCTTGTGGTTTCTTCTTTGATCCATGAGTTATTTAGATGAGTGGCATTTAATTTTCAGATATTTGGAGATTTTCCAGATATCTTTCTATTTGACTTCCAATTTAATTCTGTTGTGGAGAGAGAATATACTTTGTATGTTTCCAGTCCTTTTAAGTTTATTAAGATTGTTTTATGGTCCATAATATGATCTACTTTGGTGACTATTCTTTGTGTACTTGAAAACACAAGTATTTCTGTTGTTGAGTGGAGTATTCTATAAAAATCAATTAAGTCTGTTGATTGATAGTGTTGTTCAAGTTTACTATACTGTACTGATTTTCTCTTTACCTGTTTTATCAATTGCTGAAAAAGGAGTTTTGAGATCTTTGATTATAATTGTGCATTTGTCTATTTCTCCTTGCAGTTCTGTCAGTTTTTGCCTCATGTATTTTGAAACTCTGTTTAGGTGCATTCACATTTAGCATTGTTTATTTTCTTGAAGAACTGACCGCAAGTTAAGTGGTATTTAGAAACAAAACTTCTTATCTGCCTCTCCCTTTGTGTGTCTGCATGCTGAATGGGTGCAGAGAGGGCCCTCATTCCCATACACTCTCTTTCAAGGTACTTTTAAAAAGATAGGAGCAAGGAGGGGTACCTGGAGGAGAGCTGTGCTGACAGTCCTGAAGGTGTCATTCCGAATGGCAGGCCATGAGAAAGATTTCACAGCTTGAACCCAAGAAGCCTGTCTCCCTTCCTCCCTCAGCCACACTCCACCAAAGACAACCAGGGCCAGGACAGTTGAGGTTCTCGATACTTTTAAATGGCGAAGTGAACTTCACAATCTGGCAATTAGTCGTCACTGTTCTGTGGGACCCTGTTTTTAGTTTTGTACCAATTGCTTTATGAGCTAATACCTCCGACATTTCATGACATACCTATGTCCTAGTTCATCCCTTGTCCTTGCTAAACCAGTTTCCATAGAACTGCAGGGGCTTCCTGTCACAGGCCAGTGGCTTCCAGCACCAGGCTTGTCCTCTTGGCCGAGAAGGTCCAATGGTCCCCAGCCCAAGTGTCAACAAGAAGGTGCAGAGGGTCCCTTCCTCGTCCCGTGTCCCCAGATTCTTTCTTTCTGACACATCATTAGCTCAGAGACAGAGCCTCAGGAACAACATGGGTCACTCACACCTTAGGGCTCTGCACTCTAAAACAGCAGAGGGGCTGTGTGGAGGTTAAGGCCAGTGGCTGATCATAGACAGATGCCGTGGGGCAAGTGTCACCCAGAAAAACCAGCCCATGGCCATCTTAGTCCCCAGCCCAGGCTCTACGGAGTATTGTCCTGTGAGATTATAAAGGTGCCCCCAGAGGAAAATAAAACACATTTCATTTAAAAAAAAAAAAAAAAGATTGAGGAGGGAGGAGGAAAGGAAAAATGAAAGGAGGGAAAGAGGACGAAAGAGAGGGAGGGACAGAGAGAGCTATGGTTTAAGTGGTTAAAAAGACAGATGAGGAGCAAGGTAGGGGGGCTAGCAAAGAGTCTTTTCCCTCTTGAAGCCCAGGGTTCATTTCCTAGGCTCTCAGAAAACCCACCCTTGTGTCCCTAGACCTGAGCCCTCAAGTTTCTCCTCACCCAAGATTCAGTCCTCATGAAAATATTCTGATTTTCCTAAGCCAGGATGAACAATGGGCCAAAGTTCCAAGGAGAAGCAGCCAGTGCAGAGCGCTGTATCTCCACCAGGTGTAACAGACAAAAAGATAAAATCATTTTTATGCAAATGACCTTTGAGACCAAACCGTTCATTCTGATTTCAAGCACAAACATCCACTCCAGCAGCTCCTAGAGACTGAGAGGTGAGGGGCGCGGGAGGCTAGAGGGCCAGGAAGCTGCTTTTCTGAGCACGATTAATTTCACAAGGTATTATAGAGCATTTAAAAAAAAATAAAACAGGAGACCAAGAACATGATTTCCCATGAGTGTGACTATAGGTCCCGTGTTCTTTGAAATGATCCATTTAATTTTCCAAAGCAAACTGAAATGACTGAAAATTTAACTTTGTTCTCTAAATTTAATTGAGGGTTTCAGGGTGTCAAATTATTTTCAAACAGAAATCCCTCCTGAGAGTGATTGCTCTGTGTTTTATGAATTAGGAGATTCGAGCTCACAGATCGTTGATGTGCCAGGCGTACCCTGACTGTGCTGGAATTTCAACTTGATAAAAATAGAGAGAAAACTGATCAGTGCTCAGGACTGGCCTACATTTACTGCAAAACATTGTCCTGGAAATTATAAGAAGTTATGATAGTGAAATGCAGGCATTTTGACCCAGGGAAAAAACTGTAGAAAGGAGTAAGGTTTTTCTTAACAATTAAGTTTTAAGGAGACCACTATGTTAACACTATTAATGCCTTTTCCTTTGTAGCCTACAACTGCAGTTTTAATTTTCTAGGCTTCTTTGTTCCCTTTCTGGGAAAGTGACATCCTAGTAACTGTCAGTTTGGAGGCGTTACTAGAAGGACACATACACAAAAAAAGAAAAAAAAATCAATACTAAAACTGTAGACTATATTTCTCAGGTTCAAGTAGCATCCTGAGTAAATGTCACTTTAATAGGAAGCTAAAATGGGTGTATCCATCCGAAAGAGGGAAAGATGATGTAAATTGTGAGCAGTATAATGAATTCATTTCCCCTGGCAACCTGTGCCTACAGCTCTGCGATTCCGGGACCACGGGCGCGGAGAGAGCTCTCTGGGGGAGTTGTTATGACACAGCTAGTTGAGCTTCGCTTCCTGTGTTTTTAAATTGTTTATTATTCTGATTTAACCTAAGACCCCTGTTAGTGTTGTACATCCTGTGGATTTTTTCTGTCTTTATTTGTGTATCTCAGTGATTTCCATGACACACCTTTTCCCCCGCTGCAGCCCACGAAGTGAAGGGTTAATGCACCATTGTGTGCATGCGTCTAAAGAGTCTAAAGAGCATCTAAACGCTTTCTCATCTACAGAGTCTTTCATAGAAATGTTCCCATTTAAACCCCACAACAGCCCTCTCCCGTGGGAACTGTCAAACTTCCCCATGTTATAGTGGAGGAAAATGAGAGTCCTAGAGGATGCGTGACTTGCTAGAGATCACAGAGTAGCTAGAGCTTGTTGCTTTCTGATCTCTTGTCCTCCTCCACGGAGTGTCGTGTGCGGTAGAATAGAATCCACGCCAGCATCTAAGAAAAGGGAGTGAGGCCCTACTTCATCTGGGTCATTGGAACTGAAACAAAAATCAGTGTGGCCAAGGCGTCCTCTCCTTTGACCACTCGTGACAGATCAGCACAGCCCCGCACAGCACAGGGAGGTCATTTCCAGGCCTCCACTGCTGGCAGGGAAGTGGCTGTCTGTGGCAAGGGAGAGCCACCCAATCCTTTAGCTGTATCCCATGCCGCAGAGCAACCCGCCTCTCCTGCCTCCCAATGCAGGGTTGGCCCTCTCCCCCAGTCTTACATGCTCAGCAGCACCAGCTACCCCCTTTTCCCTTTGGATCTGCGGTCCCTGTTAACCCTCAGCCAGCACTTGATCCTCACTGTGAGCAAGAGCCTCAAAGTTTTGGGTGTGAGTTTTCTCATCTGTCAGTTGGGTGTAAGAACACTATCGAGTGCTCATAGGACTTGAGGACAATCTGTTTGGCCTGTTTGGCTAACACAGGGCAAAGAAGCCCCTGTCTGTGAAGAATTAATGATCCGATTCTTTGTAATTCAGTTCTCTTTTCAGAAAGAGTGAGGACACACAGACACACACACACACACACACACACACCCCTGACAGGACAGGACACACAACGGTCAGAGCCACAGCTGGGAAGACCGGCTTTAAGGCTTTGACATCCATCACCTGCTCCCCACCACTCTGGCCCCTCAATTCCTGGACGCTGTGCTTGAAACACACCAAACAGAACACACCACTCCATCCTCCTCTGGGTTAAGAAAAAGTGAGTGAATTTAACTTCTTTTTATTTCACGGGTCTCTGGAAATTACTCTGGTTTCTGATCTTCCCTCAGCAAGAAGGAGGCAGCTGATAGCAACAGAGCCCCCAAATCAGTTCCTTCTCCCATCCCATCATTCGTGCAGTGTGTAAGGCTGTGAATCCTCCCAAGGAAAAGTGCTTCGCAGTGAGTGTTTCCTTCCAGAGCTCTTTATGGGGGTTCCCATTTTCTGCTTCCTGTAGCATTCACGGAGTGTGTGCGCCATATTCACAGCTCTGGCCTCTCTCCTAACATATCCTGATTGCTCTGTCCTGAGCAGAAACGTCTACATTCCTGTGACAGAAAGGCCATGAAGGCGGAGCTGCCTAGCAGAGTTTCCAGGGCTCAGACCCTTGGCGGTGAGCCACAGACGATGCCTCAGTTTCTTCTTGGTGAGCAACTGGCCCGGATTCTTGGCTGTACTCGCTCTTCCGGTTAGGAATCTGTAACGCTGAGGCATCCAACAGCCTGAGCTTCAGGAATGCTAGGCGGGGGAGCAGGCCAGCGCTCGGGTTTGGTCTTTCTGAGTAAGCATTCCAAACATGATCTCGGCATTCCTACGCACACCTGTCCCTGGGCCTGCCTCTGAGTCTCTGATCCAGCCCAGCAGGTGCAGGGTGAATAGATCCTGGGTCATTGCCCATTCATCGGTCTCAAGTCTGGCCTTGCCCTTCCTATCCACGTTCCTTTAAGGCAAATGGAGTTCAATATAGGTGGGCAAGGCTTCTTTTGAATTGACCTAGAAAGATTGGCATTTAGTCTACAGTGGTAACCAGACAGATCCTCTTTTGGGATGAATTTCTGATTGGCATTCACTGCAGCACTCAGAGATTGAGGAGGTGGCAGCCCAAATGTGGGGGTCTGGACACAAGTTCCCTCACTGCTCCCAATATGTCCCCAATGGCCTGGCATCAGTCACCCCTCAGAAGGCATGGGCATCCCTAGGTAAAATGTTGTGTGGCAGGGTAGACACTGAGCCATCGTCATCCATCAATGTCTTAGTTGCAGTGCAGTTTATCAGACTGATAACTGTCACTTGGCTGAACCTGAGAGAATGGAACATAAGACAGGTAGATTTAACGGGAGCTGAGTCATGCGTGGTGTAGAGAGTAGTCATTTGGGAAAAGGCTGACGCTGGCACACCATGGAGGCCCTGGGCAGCTTGGGGGCAGTGTGAGGGCACTGGTCACTGAGGAAAATAAGCTCGTTCTTCTACTTTGGCCCAGCTAAAATATAATGCCCGTCCTAACTGTGGCTACCCAGACTTGCATCAGCGTGAATGTCATTTCGTTCAGTGCCTCATGTGGGGCAAGACAGATTTAGGTAAAGGGGGCTACTGGTATTAACCCCACGCCAGTATGCCCCTGGTTATACCCCCATGCGAGGTGCCCAGGACTCATCTGCCCGCAAATGAACTTGGAAGGCAGTTTCATGCTTTCCTTGTCAAGAATCTTGCCATGAGACAAATTTTGGCTTTTTTATTATTATGATTATTCATCGCCTTTAGCATAAAAATCAAGCCTCCGTTGAGCATTTTACTTTCTGTTGACACTTTCATATTAAAAAAATCACCTGCTGTTAAGAGCAACAAACTTGCTTGCCTTTAGAGGACAAGGAGGTAACATGAATGAAAAGGCAGTCCAGGCCGGTAGCAGAAAGATGTTGATGGAAGCATACATACAGGACACGGCTTGCTTTTCTCTGAACTGTGCTCTGAGCGTAGCAGCTGTACAGGCGCAGCGAGAACCGGCTGGTTCCAGCAGTGCAGGAGCGGCAGGGAGCAGCCCCGTCCACCTCACAGCGCAGCTCAGCTCTCTGAGCAAGTTCTGGGCTGCTAAATGTCTGCTTTGTCCAGAGAACCTGTAAGTCTAGATTTTAATGTGATATCCCCTGAGTTTTTTCAAAAAAAATTGTAAAAAAAACAGAGCATAAAATTTACTATCTTAACCATTCCCAAGTGGGCAGTTCAGTAGCCTTAAGTCTATTCACGTGGTTGTGTAACCAATCTACAGAACTTTTTCATCTTGTAAAACTGAAAATCTATACCCATTAAACAAAAACTCCCCATTTCCCTCTCCATCCAGCCCCTGGTAACCATCATCCTACTTTCTGTTTCTATGAATTTGACTACTCTGGGTACCTCATGTAAGTGGAATCATACAATATTTGCCCTTTTGTGTCCGGCTTATTTCACTTGCATAAGGTCCTCAAGTTTCATTCATGTTGTGTAGCACGTGTCAGAATTTCCTTCCTTTTCAAGGCTGAAAAGTATTACATTGTGTGTACATACCATATTTTGTTTATCTGTTTCTCCATGGATGGACACTTGGGTTGCTTCTACCTCTTGGCTGTTGTGAATACTGTTGCTGTGAACACGGATGTGCAAATACCTGCATGAGTTCCTGTTTTTAATTCTTTTGAGTATATACTCAGAACTGGAATTGCTGGATCATATGGTAACTTTGTTTAATTTTTTGAGGAACCTCTATACTATTTTCTATAGCATCTGCCATTTTACATTCCCACCAGCAGTGCACAAGGGTTCCAATTTTACCACATCCTTGCTTCTAGATTTTTAATGTTTTCATGTTTTTTCAAAATACCGTGCATATGCATAATTCAGGTCAAGCAAACACTGTCTGTAACCTGGAACTGCCCTGTGCACAGTGACAGGTGGCCACAAGGCCCTGGCAGAATAGATACTCCTTAATCCCCACCAACAAGAAATGGTTCTGGATGATGTAACTTGTCGAGGAGGATGTCTGCACATCATGCAGCTCTGGGTGGAAGTGCCTCACCTCACCTCTCTTCTGTGTAGTGAAGCAATACCCTAGTGCCATAATCTGACATTAATTTTTTCCTCTTAAAGGACATTTGATAGTAACAGAAAAGAAAATCAAAGGAAAATAAAAGATTTTGTGTTCTTGAGTGAGTCTGGTTCATGAATACCCAGAACTCCCGGTCAGGCTCATGTAAGAACAATAGTTTTTCCTCTGAGCAAAAACACATCACCCCCTTCTGCTGGTCTTCTGTGGATCTCGGCTGAATCGCATCTGACAGTTGAGGTGGCGAGAAAATGCCACCTCTCTATTCAATTTCCCAGTTTCCTTTTATGACTAGAAGTCATATTTGTCATATCATCTGTAGCCTCATAGTGCTAGAGCACAGTGTTGAATGATGGTTGTATGTTTGTTTGTTTGATCACCTGAGGAAAATGTGTAAAATTTAGAAATATAGTCATGTGCTGCATAACCACATTTTGGTCAACAATGAAGTGCAAGTACAATGACGGTCCCATAAGATTATAATGGAGCTGCCTATACAGGTGTACCATTCTGTATCTTTTATACTATATTTTTACAGTACCTTTTCTATGTTTAGATACAGAAATACTTACTATTGTATTACAGTTGCCTCCACTATTGAGTACAGTGTGCACAGGTTTGTAGCCTAGGAGCAATAGGCTGTCCCATGTAGCCTAGGTGTGCAGTAGGCTGTACCATCTAGGTCTGTGTGAGTACACTGCATGGTGTTTGCACAATGACGTCACGTAATGATGCATTTCTTACAATGTATATTCATTGTTAACAGGTGACTGTAACATGGTGCTAGCAATCCTTTTTATACATTATCAGACTAAACTGGAATGCAAGACAAGCTCAAAGGCAGGTAGAGGAGATCAGTGCTTGTAACTGTCTGTCTTCTGTTCTGCTTCATGGGACATCAGTATTCCCAAGAAATAGCACTTCCTGTGATGAAGGAGAGCCAGCATTTAGAAAACTATTACTGTTCGAAGGGACACATATATACAGTTCCATTTGGGGAATGCTGTAGAAAAATGGCTGCTTTTGATTTGATGGGCTGTGCTTACAGAAAGGAGGTCTCTAGATCTTTAACTCCTTCCTTTATGAGGTAGCCATATATAAAGTTGGGCCTCTTGAAGATCCACTCAACCATGTCATCGCTGTCCATGATTGCAACACACTGAAGGGATTAAATCATTTAAATGATGTCCAATTCTGTAATGATGAGAATGCAAATGCGATTGTATTGCCTTACTAGGGGTCAGTGCTGTTGTATATAGTTCGCCATAAACAGTCCCCAGGTGATTCCAAATGGCAGAGGAGCCTTTTCACTGCTGTAAGGAAGAAGGGGGAGAAGGGGAGAGAGTGGGAGAGAGGGGGAAAAGGAGGGAAGGAAGGAAGGAAGGAAGGAAGGAAGGAAAGAAAGAAGGAAGGAAGGACCTAATTAAGTGAGGAATGTGTAAAGTGCTTTATGTGTGGTACTTCATTTATTCAGTCCTTACACCAACCTTGTGAAGTAGGCTCTCATTTCTATTTTAAAAAAGAGAAAATTAAGGCTCAGAGTGGTTAAGTAACTTGTCCAAGTCACACAGCTAGTCAGTGGTTGGTCCGGGATTCAAAACTAGACTAAGCCTCTTTGCACAGAACTTCCCTGCTGAGATGGTGGTTGGCGGGTCCTTAGTTTATATAAACAAGACCAAGGAGGTGATGCGATCATCTAAAGATACTTAAGATAATCTCTACTCTCGCCCCGCTCTGGTACTGGCTTTTCTTCTCTGGAAGATATCATCAGTCCATATCGTTTGGAGGAAAACCTAATAACTGCCTGGAAGCATGGGGGTGTAGGAGAAGCAAACCCAAACTGTTTAATCTCAAATTTTGAAGGCTATAGGGCATTAACAACTAAAACATTTTAAATGGAAAATAGATTTTAACCCCTACTACAGAAAAGCACAAACATTTACACACATTCCAAAAGCAGTCCCAGTAGCTTACTGGCCACCACCAGTTTTCCAAAGATGATATTCTTCTGCAGAAAATGTCTTACCCCACTTGTTGCACCCTTTAGATATTTGAGAACAGCTGTCATGGGATTTTCCTCTAGATTAGGAATTGCCTTAAAAAAAAGAGAGAGAGAGAGGATATAAAATGGACCCTGACAGTCTGTTCCTGCAGGCAGAATTCAGTCTTCACTCGTATTGCATGGTTAGAAAAATATCCGTGATATGCCCAGGTCACTTGCTTTTTGTGTGTGTTTGTGGGATTTTTTTTTTTTTTTTTTTTTTTTTTAGGATTAGTGAGAGTAAGGTGTGTATGGTGGGGAAAGGAAGAGTTTGACCTGTACAAATAGGCATGGGATTCTATCAGGATGATGTTTAATTCCACTTCAGTTTCAAGGACATTGAAGTATCTAACCCATCACCAGTAAAATCTAGTAACGTCTTTTTTCAAAAAGCCCAATTTCACTTGATGCCTCAACTATTTCTTCATAGAATACTGTGTACTTCAGTTTTATTCCACTGTGGCTAGTGTGCTTCATAGCCCTTCTTAACTTTCTGGCAGAGAGCAATGTGGCAGTGTGAGGTATGATCCCAAAGCTATAAGAACTTGGGTTCATTTTATTACACTTGACCCATCATCCCCAATCATATGTTGTGGGTAACATCCAGTAAGGTGCAAGCCAAGAATTCATTTTCTCTCAAAGCTATTTTGAGTGGCAATAAAACAACATACTTAACAAAGTTCTGCTTTGTCTGTGCCAGATATTGTCCATTCATATAGCAGCTTCATAAAATCACCCAGGGCTGCTGAGCTGAATGCATGTGGCTCCCTCATTGCTTTCAAATCAGTAGCATTCTAATCTGGTGGGATTGTTTTACCAGTAACAGCCTCAGAATGTGTTTGCTCGTTTATCCATCGTTCTCCTGGGAAGAACTGTGTTTGTCATGGTGTCTTTAAATGTGAAGAGTTAGAGTTTATAAAATTGAACTGTATTTCAGCAAGACTTCTTTTTATGAGTGTCCCTCGTTTCATTAAGTTGTTAGTTTTGAAACCCAAAACAACATGAATAAATATTACTTATTATTCAGATTAGGTTAATCGTTAATTCAGAATCACAACCTGTGCCTGTCAGGTATTTATAAAAGATAGTTATCTCTTTAGAAATAATTGATATTAGATTTGATTTGATATAGATGTTGTTATTAGATTTTATTACATAGAGAAAAAAATTCCTTTGTGGTTTGCCCAAAACTAAGCCTGCAGTTTTGCAAAACTTATACTAAGTACAGGTATATGTATGTATGTATGTACTTAGTATAATGTGTATATATATTAGAAACTTCTTACTTTAGCAGTGGAGGGATTATTTTATAGGCCCTGCAATGTTATGTGGTAAAGCAATGTCAGTTAAATTAGGAATTTGTTTTTATTCTGCAAGCTTTTCTAAGCCCAAATTCCCATTAGTTTCAATGAGACTTTCATGTACAAGTGGACGTAAGAAAAAAAAGTAGACTGGATTCTTTTCCCCAAGGACTTTCCTCCACTGCATGCATTACTGTTGTCCCTTCGTGCATCATGAGTGTGAATTACTTTCATGGCTCTTGGCCGTAGCCAAGGTAACCTGAGCTTGCTTCCCAGCCCTAATAATAATTATGTCCCATATAATAATAATAACTATTATTATTATTATCTTTTCTCTTTAGTAAAAGAGCGATTGGGCCCATCTAAAAAGGACTAGCTGCTGCTTTCTCTGATTCACATTTTCTTCTGTTGCAGACTGGCTATGAAGCCCCTCCCCTCCAGGGACAGGCTGCAGCTTCAGGGAGTGGGAATGGATCTGATTCTGAGCCAGCTCGCCACGTCTTTTCCTTTTCCTGGTTGAACTCCCTAAATGAATGATGTTCATTCCAACTGCTGCTCCTGTGTCTGCCAGGCTGAGATGCACACAGGCGGCAGGGAACCTAGGTGAAGTTAATATGATGCAGATAATGAAAGGGACCGCTGAACAGGATTTCAGCCAAATGAAACAAAACAAAACCTACAACTTTAATTCCAGATGACTTCTCTAACACATTAAGGAAGAAGTGTACTTTGGGAAAATAGTTGCAGAAAACACTGGAAAAAAGAAACTTGAGCTTATGCAAATCTTTTATTGTGTGAGAAACTTTATTAAGGATGTGTAGGTGTGGTACATGTGTGTGTCATAAAATGTGGCAAGTGTTGAAAAAAGTGGGCACTACACTCTTGTCCTAATAGGCACTGGCTTTTTGTTATTATATCATAATGGCCCTTATTTACTTTCCTCTTTGACAATGCCGGTGGTCAGTGAAATTCAGTGTCAATTCAGAAGTGACTGATTTATCAATGTATGGACAAAAGGTAAATCATTGACCAAAGCTATGAAATGTTTCACGGAGTTTTCCTCTTTTTCATAATAGATGTCATGGGATGGTATATCCTGAAATGTCCTTTGAATCTGGTGACACTTTCATAGTCCAGAGGCTGAAGGTCTAGGACATCTCTTGTGACACTTTTCTAGTCTTAGTTTTAGATAATATTAGGCACTTTAATCACAAAAGGCCTTTCAACAGGAGCTGTCTACTTTCTCATGTATCTACTGTGGCACCAATCTGGTAAATTATAGAAAAACTGCTTGTATTTAAATATATGTACACACACATCACACATTAAAAAATATATATATATTTAAATCATGCTTAATTTGTCTCACCATAATGCCTCCTTCAGAACACAAGTGTAACTTTACTCTTTATGAACTCTTAAATAAATGCTGTTTTTAAAAACTTAGTCTTATGATTTATTCAGTGTTTCATATTATCTCATTAATTATTAGTTATGTGTATTTCAAGGGTCCCAGAGGAAGAAGCAAAATTAATTTTGAAGTGTTAAACATTTAATTGAATTTTTTAAAACCATAACTAAACTACCAAAGGCAAATGCATTGTAAAACTAATTAGATGTGCTGTTCAGTTTTAGAAGTGAATGAAGATTGTTCATGCTGCTCAAAGTGATTAGGGTTGGCATAGACATAAATGTGCAGGGTATTTGTGTAGTTATTAAAATCAAAATGTTCTTTATAAGAAAATTTTTCCCAAGTGCCATTTTATAACAACTAAATGTGGTTGTCTTAAGTGGAGATGCTATCAAGTTTCTCCTATTAGAAGTAGTCACTGGAAAATAGCTTAAGAAAAAAGTTTTTTTCATGGTACCAAAGTAGTAGTTTGATAAAAAAATGAACCTTTCTCACAGGAAAAAAAAATGCATCATTTTGGCCATATAGTTAGGAGGAATGTCTGCTTCGACTCTTCTCTTTTCATCTTCCCCACTCTCCCAATTAATTCACATCTTATAATCAATCAGGGTTAAATGTTATTTCCATTATAAATTGATCTTTCCTTTATAGAATGACCAAGTTTTAGACCTGGAAGCAACTTCCCAAATTATTTAACTCAACCTCAGAGTAGTGGTCTGAGGTATAGAGACGAGCCCAAGGTGATTGCATGGTCTGTGTGAGCCACTGACACATATTTGTATTTTTAGTAGAAAATAAAATGCAGGAAATTTTGTTTTGTTTTTTCCTTGTGCTGAAGACAATTTTGAAAAAGTTAAGAGCTGAGAGTATTTCCAGTGTATTAACATTGAAGAGGAAAAATAAAGTCACAATTACCTTTGCAGCTTTTATTAAAAATATAAATATCCAACATTCTCTTACACAACCAAACTGACCAAGGATTGGAAAGATGTTTTATTACTGAAACGTTTACAAGAAAAAGTTGATTCAAAGAGCTTACAGATTTTGTCTTACCCACCCAAGAGAATGGCATTCTCTTTGGCTCAAACAACAACAAAAACAATTAGGTGACTTCTGTCTGCTTCTTCAAAACGTTTCCTCCCGGATCTACCTGCTCTTTAAAACACCACTAAAAGACACCTGGAAGTGGAAACTAAAAGTAGATGATACGAATAACATTGTGTTGTTACTGCACGTGAATACACTTTGTGCATGCTAATTAAGGGGTATAGGCTCTCTCCCTGTACATCCTCTATGTTTCAAGCTATATAAAAATAAACAAATGGTATCAGAGCAGCGCTATAGTACAGAATACTGTAATTTTTTTTTTCATTTTTTGTGCTAAATGCAGAATCTTTTCGGCCAAACGCACCGATTCACTTTCCAATGATCTCCATCAGTTTCCTGTTGCTGTGAGCTTGCTGCGCTAACTGCTCGGCCCTGGCCATTTCCAAGACTTCCCGGAGGAGGTGGAAGGTGAGATCCAGGGAGATGGGCGGCTCCTCAGACCGCCTCTCCCTCTCCGGTGCCTCCTGGTGGCCGCCGAGGGCGTTCTCGGCGCCGCGCTCCGCGAGACCCGCGGGGCTGTCGAGCGGGCGCCGAGGCGGCAGCAGCTGCTGCAGCAACACGCGGAAAAAGTTGGCGGCCGCCTGGTCCGGCGAGGGGCGGCCGCCGCTGCCGCCGGCGAGGAGCGGGGAGGCGGGCGGGACGGGAGCGGCGGGGCTCTTGTGGAGGTTCCCCAGGCGGAGGAAGTACTCCTCTCCCATGCGGAGCAGGACGGGCCGAGGCTGCGGCTGCTGGGGCTGCTCGGGCTGCGGCGGCGGCTGCAGGAAATCCAGGCGCTGGGGCGACTGCGGAGCCTGCCGGGCGCCCGGGGCTGGCCCCCTGCTGAGGAGGGCCCTGCATGGCGGGCAGGGCAGCAGAGCCACCAGCAGGACGCCCGCGGACACGAGCAGCGGAAGCCGCATGTTAGGGGCGCTCGCTGCGGCACAGAGGTGGGCGGGGGGCGGAATGAGAAGGGAAGAGAGAAAGAAAGAGTTGGTCAGAGTTTAGCTCAACTGGGAGGTGCTCTCGGGGTCTTCCTACGGGACACCCCCAGAAGTGCCTGGCTCTGGCCTCGGGGGTCGGGGTGGGCGCTGTCCGCGGTGCTGAAGCGCCTGCGGAGCGGGAAAGGGGACGTCTGGCCTGCTCGGCACCAAAGCTCACGCCCTCGCACGGGAGGAGTGACCCTTCTTTGGAGACCCCAAAGGGACGGTCCCTGAGTCCTCTACTGACCGGTCCCCAAAACTAACACCCCGAGCCGAGAGAAGAGCCACGAATGTAAGATCTCCCTCGTGCTGACCACCCCCCTTCTGGATATTTCAGCATTTTCTACCAAATTGAGACTGCCTCCTCCTCCTCCTCTGCCTCCATCCCTACCCTCGCTTCCTTCTGGGGGGTGTCTGTATATAGATGGGGGATCCTTTATACAGCCAGCGAGGAGCAACTTGCTGTTCGGGTAACTACGAGCAGCCGTCTAAGTTTGCTTTTGCCACATCCCAGCTACTATTGGAATCTGAAGGCACAGTCCACGCACACACACGCACACACACGCCCGCACAGGGGCACGGCGCGGCGGGCAGGCCGTGCGAGGTCGGCGGCGCGTTCCGTCCAGGCGCTCCCTACCTTCCGGGCGCTTCGCAGGTGAGCCGGGCGCTGCCGCCTCTCTGCAGAGGGACGTCTCCGGGGCTTTTCCTGGAGGTTTTCTTCCCTTCTCCTTCCTGTTCCCCCTCTCTTTTTCTTTCTGTCTTCTCTTTCCCTCCGGTCTCTCAAGAGACTTGGGCTCCGAGTTTTTCCACACCAGAGCCTGGAGTGGGATTTTATAGCGTCGACCCTCTTCAGAAAGCACGCAGCATCTGCCTAATAAGCTGACGCTCTCTTGACAGCTCGATTGCGTGCTGCCTCTGCTCCTGCATAAATCATAGGGCCCTGCCAAGGAGCGAGGGGCAGAATTTTGCTATCTCAACACTGAATCTCACATCCAATTATATCAACAGATATTTATCGCCTTTGTGGTGACGTCAAAGAGCCCTAAAATGGAAGGGCTTCTTATGACTTGTCCATTGACAAAAATTCTTGAATGAAATTTCCCAAGTGTGAAAACATACTGACCTCTTACTATGAAAGGCCAAAATAGAGGCTGGAAAAGAGACAGCAGATGGGAGGAGGAAGGGACGTGGGAAGGCAGGGAGGTCTACCAGTGCAGTCCTGCCAGGAAAGCAGCAGCCAGTGACAGGCAGTGGGTCTGGATCCTCCCTGTCCCTCTCCGGGCTAACCTCTCTGGCCAGCCGTCTCTGACTGACAACCCCTCAGTGTCTGAAAATACCCCCCTGCTAAGGACAAAGAGTGCCACCATCTTTCTGCCTGGAGAAGGATGGGGAGCCAGGAGGTGGGAGTGCGGAGACATCCAGCTTTTAAACTTCTATCTGTTTTTTCCTCCTAAGAGCAGATAAAGGAATTATGAGTCCACAGCAGCAAGACCAAAAAGTCTCTTAAAAAGCAGCTCAAGTTTTTCAAACGATGACAAGAGCTACCACCACCACCACGAAGGGGCACAAACCAGGGTTAGTCAGGGGCACAGCAAAGATTTCAGGTTCTCTCAGAATCTCACTGTTCCTCCTTTGTCTCTCCTCTCAGAATCTGAAATGGTAGACTTTTCTATTCCTAAATTAAAGACAGAGAGGAACAGTGAGAGGTACATGAGTTAAACAATCTTTAGCCTATTCAATGCAAACCCAATGAGAGAGGCATTCACTCTAACTTCCTGTTCTATGTTTATGTTGCAATAGGTTTGGACCGCTTGGTAACAAGGCTGAATTCATTCAGTCACATATTTTCTTTTTTTCTTTTTCTTTTTCTTTTTCTTTTTTTTGAGACAGAGTCTCACTTTGTTGCCCAGACTAGAGTGCCGTGGCGTCAGCCTAGCTCACAGCAACCTCAAACTCCTGGGCTCAAGCGATCCTTCTGCCTCAGCCTGCCGAGTAGCTGGGACTACAGGCATGTGCCACCATGCCCAGCTAATTTTTTCTATATATATACTTTAGCTGTCCATATAATTTATTTCTATTTTTAGTAGAGATGGGTCTCACTCTTGCTCAGGCTGGTCTCGAACTCCTCAGCTCAAACAATCCACCCGCCTCGGCCTCCCAGAGTGCTAGGACTACAAGCATGAGCCACCGCGCCTGGCCCAGTCACATATTTTCATTGATGAATACTGAGTCTGTAAAAAGGTAATCTCATTCATTTCACCTCCAAATACTATCAACATCCATGATAGTATTCCTATCAGGGCACTCAACATGTTATTTTCTATCATTTCTATTTCCAAATTCAAATGTGCTCCATGTGAGCCTAATGAATAAATAAAAGCTCTCTGGCACTACCACAGAATGGAATGCTAAGCCTACAAAAGCACACCCAAATTTTGAATTAAATTGACACTATCATATAGGTGGGAGGCAGTTATCTTTAATTCTGCAATTCAAAATGCAATTCCAAACTCTGGTGTCTGTAATTTAATTCAGCTTCCAGATAACCATCAGAGTTGTTTATCAGAAATTTCCTGTTCCTCATTTCTGGTTACCTCTGCTGCTTCCTTTGTAGCTGATGTGACAAACGATGCAATGCATATTTCAACTCCTATTTTGGGTCTATACCAATCCACAACTGCTCTTAGAAACAAAAGGAAGGCAGGGAGAGAAATGCTGACAGTTTCCAGAAAAGCCAGCCCATAGTTGAATCACTGCAGTGTATATTATGTACTTTTGACACAGAGAACAGAAAAAGAAGTGTGCCTACTGGGAAAGATATGAGTTGTTAATAAAAGATCATGATTATGAAAAATGGTTGAGCTTCTGGAGGAAAGCTGTGTTTTACATTGGTAGGAAGGCATACAGAACTTTAGTTTTTGTTGTTGTAGGCTTTTTTTTTTTTAAGTTGAAACAGATCTCAATGTTTTTGCTTACTTTATGACCCCTTCTCTCTCTGTGTTAGCAGATTTCAGCTTGGATGTCAATCTGGAGGTGAAAAGTTGACTTGGAAGCAGAAAGCTGCAGTAAATGGACACAGAAGTGGACCTATGCATTTAGCTGGGGAGGTCTGGGGGCTTCTTCCAGAGAATTCATACAAGCTGTGAGCTCTGACTAACCTCTTCAGATCTCTCTCCCATTGGGCCATCTGGAAGATGTTGTTCCAGTATAGCTCCACATCACTGTTGAGTCCTTGCTGTGAGGTTCTCCTGGAGTAAGTCATTGGTGGGGCTAAAGTGGCTCCAACTGGGGTTAGGGAACAAAAGTCCTGAACCCCAGAGGAGGAAGAGCTATGCAGGGCAGCTCCTACTCACCACAATTTGTCAAAAGTTAGATCTCATTAAATCACCCAACATTCACATTAGAAATGACTTGAAGCAATCACTTGGTTTAAATGAGAACCAGAGAGGTTAAGTGACTTACCTAAAGTCACTCAGTTAGTTAGTGGTAAAATCAGAATTAGAACCCAGTTCTTTTGATTACCAGCCCATATTATTTGCATAACGTAGGAATACCTTTTGAACTTCCTTTTCCAGCAGAGGCACATGAACAAATTGAGGTGAGAAGATGAATTTAGATATTCACACACCAATCCTGGGGTACCTTTACTTAGACTTTCCTTATATTGGTTAAATCGTCTAAGGCATGAGAACACACAGATTCTCTCTGCATGCTGATGTCCCTGGCACCTGACTTTAAATCTCTGTATGCACACTGCAATTTACCTTTCAGCCAAATCTTGTCATTATTACACAAGAGTTTCAAATGTATTACAAATTTAAAATGTATTAATTTGATTATTTTACCTCAGGTGACCTTTGAAAAAAGTAATCTTTTGATAAAGTATAGAGGGCAAGAAGGGGTCTCAAAGTTATGATGTAAACCTGTGATTGGAGAAATAACATAATGCAAAGGACATATATGTGCAGTAAACTAAATATCCAAGTCCATAAAAATCACCACCGACAGATCTGATCTTACATGTAGGAGTAACTTCTTGAAAGGAGTCTTTAGAGAACCAATTTAAATGCTTTTAGAACTTAGAAACACAATCCAAGACACATGGGCGCAAGAACAGGGATTATTTCATGTTTGAAATCATATTTTTTAATAACAGTATAACATAGGGTGTAGGTAAATTTAAATAGACATGGCACAACAGTCTAATTAATAATGAAATATCAGAAATAATAAAGAACTACTTGTCATATTTCTGTCACCTGCATCTGCTTGTACCTTCACTTGTTTCTGTTAGCAAAGCTCATGACAAACAAGTACAGTCTACAGGTTTGATGACTGAAACATTTGTTGAAATCAATCTAATCAATCTAATCATCTCAAATGACAGCCTTCAAAAATGCCTAGGGTGGACATGTGGTATGATAATTGCTTGTAACTGTTCTTTAGATAGATCAGTAGCTGCCTTCTGCTTCTACAGGAGGGCTAGGCAACCACTCCTAAGTAGCAAAATATCTAACTGCTAACTGTAACAATTCTTATTCTTCTCTTCTGATTATCAAAGCCATACACTCTCATTGTAGAAAACTTAGAAGAATTAGAAAAGTATAAAGGAGAAGACAAAATTACTCAGATTATCAGAATCCAAAGATAGTCACAGTTATTATTTTGTTGTTTCCCTTGAGTATTTTTCCTGAGCTCATACATTTTCCATAATTGAAATAACACTGTGTTCTTAGTAGTGAATGTCTGTTTTTAGAAAAAAAAACACCTCTTATTTTAAAACTTAAAAGCAATTAAAAGAGTAAATTTTAAATGTTCTCACCACAAAAAAATGGTACGTGAGGTAATGGATATGTTAATTAGCTTCATTTAGCCATTCCACAATGTACACATATATCAAAACATGTTGTACACTATAAACATATACAATTTTTATTTGTCAATTTACAGTAATTAATCAATTAATTACAAAGTAATTTGTTGAAGAAAACCTACCCAGATTCCTAGATTAGGTTTAGGACCTGTGCTTTATATTTTCCTAACATCATAAATGTCGTTCATCATAAAGCTCACATTTTGTTATCATTACTAGTACAATATATATCTTCCCTGTTGAACTACTAGCTGTGTGGCAAGGCCTTGATTGTCTTTCTAAGTTGCTCTATCCATTTCTTTGGCCCACAACATGGTAGATACCCAGTAAGCTCTTAAATGAATGAAATACAGAAAATCTGTTGAATGAAGTATAGAAAAATTCCCCATAAGCTTATTATCCAGAAATAACTAAATACGTTTTGTAACTAAAACTTTATAATCTAGTTTGCTCCACTAAAAATTATATCTCAAACATTTTTCTATATCTAAATGACTTTTTTTTTTTTTCTGCATGGTACTCTAACAAGGAGCTATGCCAAAGTTTCTATTCATTCCTCATTCCTCATCCCTAAGGAACTGTTTTTAGTCTTCTTCTATATCTTACCCTTGCACCTTTAAGTAATATACCCACAGAATTATTCCCTGAACCTTCAAATATAAACAATATCTATTAACTATGAGATTGTGAGATGAAAATATTAGTATCCCTTTAGGTTTTCATGTGTACCCTCCTGCACCTTGATCTCCCAGTTTCTTTCATCTGTACTTTTACTTCTAGGTTGTCAGTGTTAATTTTTTATAATTATAGTTAAGTTTTCTGTGCTTTGACTATAGATTATTTCTAAAAGTTGGAAATCAATATAATTTTTAATATTGACTGTATATTGTTCATTGCAGAATAACATCATAGACTCTGGTTATATTTCCTTTCTTGCTTTTGTCCTTTTCTACAAGAACTAATTGCCATTTTTACATTCCCAGTTTTGTTTTTTCCTAGAATTATGTCTCAATTTTTTCCCCTTTTTTACAGATTTTCAACAATGATAAGTAATCTTTCAGGTCCTCCCCCTCTTTTTAAGACCTCTCTCCTTGAGTGCTCTAACCTGCTGCTTTCAGACCAGTTACTTTCCAAATCTGATGCACAACTGTCTTCCTGGGACTTCTCTTTTCTGCTTTCCTGGATTGAATTCACTGTCCAGAATCACATGATTTATTCCTTCTTGATTTCTGCATTTTATTTTGCTAGAGAACATCTCCAGATAACTTTCTAAGAAAGGATGTATGACTGGTACATTTTCTGAGTTTTTGCATTTCTGAAAATGGCTTTATTTTACCCATATGCTTGAGTGATACTTTAGCATGGTATATTATTTCAGTTTAAACATAATTTTGCTTAAGTAAATAAATACTTAAAGCAGAACTTTAAGTATTGATCCCTTGTGTTGTATTATCCAGTGCTGCTGATAAGAAATCCAATGTCATTCTGATTTTCATTTTTTATAGGGCCTTTTTTTTTTTTTCTTATTCTGTCTTGAAGCTTCTAATCTCTTCTTTTCATTGCTGATGTTCTGAAATTTTTCAATGGTCTTTAGGTCTTTTTTTCATTTACCCATTTTAATTTGGAGACTCTTACTCTTCAAGTGTGGAAAAATCTCTTGTATTATTTCTATGATAATTTCTTCCATTTTCTCTATTCTTTATGAGTTGTTACTCTTTTTTTGGCCCTCTACGTTTATTATTTTCTTTCCTGTTAGAACTTTTTGGGAGGGCTCTACTTTTTGGGAGGACCCTTAAATATTTAGGTCATTAAATATGAAATGTTCAATTTTGAGTCAAAAGTGTAGCTTACTATATCTCAAACAAGAAGCAGTACAATTAATCAAAGTATGTGCCTAAATTATCAACATAGTTTTGTCATCTTAATGGTAGCTTGTTCATGCCAGCACCGAAGAAGGCTGGAGAGCAAGTGGCAATGAAATCACAAAAGGTATTTTCCACTGTTTGTTGAGAATTGAACATTTTTCCTTGTAAGAAGTGGTCCAAAGTCTGGAAGAAGTAGTAGTCAGTTGATGCAAGGTCTGGTGAACATGGTGGATAACAAACAGAGAGTTTCCAAGTCCAGCCTCTGTAGTTTGAGCAATGTTGTTTGTGTGACATGTGGTGGAGGATTGTCTTGCAGGAGGATTGACCTGTCTCTATTGACCAATCTCAGATGCTTAATTACAAGCATCCTCATCATTTCATCCAGTTGGTTGCAGCAGACATCTGCTGTAATGGATTGACCAGGTTTCATGAAGCTGTAATGGATAATACCAGCACTGGACCACCAAACAAACACCATGAGTTTTTTTTTTATGAATATTTGGTTTCGGACTGTGTTTTGGCACTTCATCTTTATCCAGCCATTGTGCCAAACACTTGTGATTGTCAAAAAGAATCCATTTTTCATCAAATGTAACAATACAATATAGAAATGTTTCAACTTTATGTCGTGACAGCAAAGAAAGGCAAGCTTTGAGGCTATTTCTCTGCTGATGCTCATTCAATTCATGCGGAACCCATCTATCCAGCTTTTTTACCTTGCCAATTTGTTTCAAATGGTCCAATGTTGTTGGAATAGTAATGTCAAACCTTGATGCTAATTCGCTCGTAGATTGAGATGGACTCACTTCCACTACAGCTTTCAGCTCATCATTATCCACCTTGGTCTCAGGTCGCCCACATGGCTTATTTTCAAGATTAAAATCACCAGAACGGAACTTCTCAAACCATCGACATACTGTGCCTTCATTAGCCACATCCTTCCCAAACATTTTGTTGATATTTCAAGCTGTCTGCGCTGCATTTGTTCCATGACAGAACTTACATTAAAAAATAACACGAATTTTTGATTTATCCATGGTTTCATAAAAATTACTCTAAAAAAATGTGAAAGATAATCACAAGCCAAAACATGTGTTGGAAAGACTGAGGATGTACCTTCACAATAACAATAAAAGAAGAAGTGTCAAAGTGAAATATCAGAGATATCAACTGTCAAACTTAATACTTAAGGAAATCGGACATTTCATACTTAATAACCTAAACTATCTTTCAGCTCTTCGGTTACTTTTATTTTACAACCCTATAATCAATGTCCAGGATTTTTATTCTTTCTCCATTTCCTTTTTATAATCCCAATTCTTTCTTTATGGTGAAATGTTCTCTCAAATTTTTTAAAGAATATTAACTAGAAGGTCTCTAAATTTTCTTTCTTTCCCTGAATTATCTATTCCAACCAGGAACATTTTAAAAATTTTGTTTATCTTAGTTTCTCAATTTTATGCTGGAGATTTTCCTTAAATCTCTTAAGGTGACCCTGTGCATGAATGGTTGCACTCTCTTATTTAAGAAGTAGTCAGTACAAAGCTGATCAGGAACTCTATGTGGAGGACAAGGAGCTTGTCACCAACAGCCCTTTAGGGTGATCAGATAGTGAACTGGTCATTACTCTGTGGATACCCATAAATGTCATACTATAGAGAATTTTTTTTCTGGAGCTGTTCAGTTCCATTTTAGAAAAATATCTGTATTAGTTTTCCAGGGCTACCATAACAAAGTCCCTCAGACTGTGGCTTAAACAACAGAAATGTATTTTCTCAGTTCTGAAGGCTAGAAGTCCAAGAACAAGGCGCCAGCAGGGTTGATTTCTTCTGGGGCCTCTTTCCTTGGCTTGTAGATGGCTGTCTTCTCCCGGTGCCCTCACATGGTCTTTCCTCTGTGTGTGTCCATGTTTTAATCTCCTCCTGTTATAAGGACACTAGTCGGATTGGATTAGGGCCAATAAGAGGGCTCATACGACCTCCTTTTACCTTAGTTACCTCTTCAAAGGCCCTATCTCCAAATACAGTCATATTTTGAGATATGGGGAGGTTAGGACATCAATATGTGAATTTTTCTACATTGCGGGGGTCGGGGGGGTGACACAATTCAGCCAATAAGAATATATTCTGCAAATGTTTATTTATTTGAGTGTAATTTATTTTTGCCTAACAGGTAGGCATTTGAATGCCTGTCATTCTCCACACAGGATGAGAAAAGTTGGTAGAGGGGTTGACTCTTTCATATATAGACTTTCAAGTATTCCTTTTATTTTTGACCCTTTTCTCATGCCTGCCTTTGGTGATACTTGGAGTTTCTGGGTTCTGCAGGTGGGCTCTTTCCTCAGCCACCGCCTTTCTGCATGCCTCCTGCAGCCATGCCGTCTGCCTCTCCCTCGGTCGCCGCTCCATCTTCTCTGCTCTCCTCCTGCCTGCACCATCGTGGACCCTCTGTGGCCGCTTCCTCTGCCTTGCTCCCTCAAACTCCACTTCGTCTTTTCTGCTCTCATTATTTCAGAAGTTTGTTAAAGTCTCTCACCTGCTTATGTTCCTTACCCTGTTCTTTTCATCATTTGGGATTTATACAATCATTTTAATGGGGTCTCAGAGGGAGGGAAGGTAAACACACATGCATTTTGGAAAGATCCCTCTGAATGCAGTGTGGAGAGTAGATTGGAAGGGCAAGGAGGCAGAGAAATGAGCTATAGTCTTTGGGTCCTTAGCATTGGACCTCTGTAGAATGAGCCTCACCTGCCCAGGGACAACAGAAGCTGTAGACGGCAATGATGGGGTCCCACAAGCCCAGGACTCTCTGCTGTGGACGGCCACACTACTGTCCAGGTTTTGGTGGGGACAGTTCCCCATCAATCAATTGTTCTCTCAGCATCCAGACATCATCACTTGGGCCTGATCTCCATTCTCAGAAAATGGAAAGAACTTTGTTACCTGCCCGTCTATTTTTCCCAAAGTTAAGAAATAATTGACCCCAGGGAGATGACTCAGAGCATCAGAAAAGGGGCACGTGTTTGCTTCTCTGACAAGCCCTGGTCTTGATAGACATAACTGCCCTTTCTATTTACATCATAATACATCAAATGTTCTGTTTTAAGCTCCAGGTAACGGATGGAGGGCAGTGAGAGGACATGTGTGAACTTTCTGTCTTGAAGGGCAATTTGCAGGAACTAATCATCTTACAATAGTTGCTCATAAGATAGAAATCCATCAACCAAGCACCCTGAAGAGGTATTTATATTCATGAACAGGTACTTGACTCTAAAGAAAGACTTCCCAAAGAACTCTCCTGGGAATATTTCTGGTATTATTAAGGGGTGGGGAGTTAAGCTCATTTTTTACTGCAAATTTTTTTAGTGTTTTAAAATTTTTATTTGGCCGTGTAGATCCCCAAGTCTTTAGCATTTCCCAGACCTATTTCACCACAGAGCATGTTTATCATGGAGCTAGTTGGGAAATATATTAGTAATAAGCCCAAAGCATTTTAAGAGGAGTCCAGCTAGACTTTCTTTCTTTGCCATCCAATATTTAAGTCCATGGTTAGAGATACTGGTAATTTTGTACCACTCCTGGGAGAAAATAAAAAATGGCACTTTTTGCCTTTGAAGCAAGTGTCTCTGGGTAAGGATAACCGACCATGTTCAGTGCTTCTTGGGATTACCTGCCCTATGGAGGGTCGTCTTACTGCAAGGAACCGCTGAACGCCCACTCACTACCCACGAAATGGTCAAGACTACTTGCAGACTTCCTGGTCAGGGGGAGGAGTTGGTCTCTGCAGGAATTTAGCCCAGAGGAAATCTATGGACCTGCCTTGCAAAGGAGGACCCTTTTTGATTGTGAAATGGGCAACAAAACTGACTGCAACGGGGCAAGTTGTGTTTTTCATAAAGGAAATTCAGGTATTCAAGGGGCAGTAAGCAGTGACAGCTGCAGGGGTGGACAGGAGCGTGGGCAGCCAACATTCAGGAGCTGTGGATTTCAAAGATGTTACTGGTTGTGGGTTCAGGCCTTTTGTGAACCTTGGAACAAGATCTTTTCATCTCCAACGCTTCTTTTATCCAACTGTGGAAAATGTGATGTTAACTTCCATTATGAGAGCTACAGTTATTTTGTTATGTGTGTGTGCTTGTTTGTCTGTCTCCCAGCTGTATTGTGAGTTTATCTCCTGCTTCTCTGTCGTCTGTGACCCTAATACACTGCTTACACATGGTAAGTATTGGTTGTTGGAAATTGACCATGCGTGTCCTACTTAGGAGAAAGTATACATCAATACAAGGTGGTCTCATAACTATGAAAGCCAAAGAATCCTTGAAGAGTGGTGATAGGAAACCTATGTCTGGGAAAGAAAGGTTCTGTCTGATCTGCCACATTTACTCTTCTTTTGTGCATAAATTTTAGGAGTGATCTGAGCAACATTTCCAGGATAATAGAGAAAGACTTAACAGCCTTAGCCAGCAGTGATGTTTGAAGCTCCTATTCATACAGAGTTAAATATAGATACATATTTGAGCCTTACCTCATTTTCCAACTTGTTTTCTTTGTACTTTAATTCTTAATAGCTATAAAGTTCTGCCGTGTGCTAATGTACTTTTATCTTCCCAGAAACAACAATAATTGCAATAATGGGATTTTTCTTTATTTGAATGGTGAAATATAATTATATAACCTGATAGATTTCTTCTGTAAAAAGTGTTATTCTGCTTTTTGAAGTAGAATGGTGCAATGGACTAAATGTTTGTGTTTCCATCTACCCCCCCTCCCCCCGCCAATTCATATGTTGGAGCCTAATCTCCAATGTGATGGAATTCGGTGGTGAGGCTTTGGAAGGTAATTAGGTTATGGAGGTAGAGACCACATGAAAAGAGCCCTCGCCAAACACTGGATCCACGGGCTCCTTGATCTTGGACTACCCAGCCTCCAGAACTGTGAGAAATAAGTGTTTGTTGTTTAAGCCACTTCATCTATGGCATTCTGTTATAGCAGCAGCCCAAGCTGACTAAGACAAACAACATATCTGATTCTTGTTCTCAATGGAATTTGTTCTAATATCTTTACTTGAAGGATTTCACTAAGGATAAAACTCTTCAAAGCAGCTTTGCAACATTTTTCTGTGGGGACATGCTAGGCATCTGAGTATGGCAGATGTCAGACTATCTCGACTGACAGTTCTGACTCTATTTGAGTGACCTTGGACAAGTTGAGTGACCCTGGACAAGTTATTTAAATTTTCCAAACTTATTTCCTTATTTCCTTATTTGTCAAACCAATATATTAAAATATAAGTCTCTTTATTTGTTCTTTTCAAGTTGTAGGATTAAATGAGATAATACATTCAGGGCCTTGTATATAATAAGCATTTGAAGGACCTCTGGAAATTTCACCCCAAAATATGACTCCATAGTATAAAGAATATTTTTGAATTAAAGGCTCCTAGAGATTAACAAGCCCTTGGAAGAGGTTTTCCCTCTATCTGCATAAACCAGACTGACCTGATCAAAAGATCAAAGGGGACAATGGACTTCCCTTCCTCTCCCTGTTATCTCAATATATTACAGGAAAAGAGATCAAGAAGGCAACCTGACCTAGCCCAAAACATTTGAAACACAATACCTGTCTCTCAGGTTAATTAACAAGTCAGTCTGTTTCCCTCATCCTCCCTAGTTGTGGATGGCCCCTAAACAGAATTGCCTATACTCTTCATTTTCCCCATCCCCTCTAAAAGGCGTATATAAAAATATCTGAACTTCATTGGGATATTGGGTAATCACTATGTAATTCTCCCCGTGCGCATGGTATTGGCAAATAAACATTCCTCTTATTAATCTGCCTTAATTGTGAGTTGATCTTCCAGAAAACTTTTGCTGGGGGAAGGCCAAGTTTCCCCTCACCCCTGCAATTTGGCGTAGTCGGCAGAATCTCAAAACCGCTCTGTGCTCCAGCCGCAGTGAGGAAAATCAGAATTCTGCCCAGCTGGCAACGTGGTAAGACTTACTTACCAGTCAGACCCCCGGTTTTCATCTCTCTGTGGGCTCCAGGTGAGCAGACGGTAAAAGATCACTGTCCTTTCCAAATTTAAGACTAATGAGAGAAAAGTTTTTGTGACTAGTCTTGTGAGCAACTCTGGTGTTGGGATAATTTTTGGTACTTTGTGGTATGAATATTCATATTGTTTGATTCCCTTTCCTCTCAGAAATAGCTTTTTTTTGCTTTGTTGTTGTTCATTCCTTTGATGATTGTCTGTCTGTGTTGTTTTTGTCATAAAGAGGGTTACCACCGGTAGAACACAGGCCTGGCACCTCTATAAGCCCCATGTTCGAGCCGGCCCTACGGACTGGCCAGTTGTGCAGTTCTGACCGTTTCTGTTAAGACAAACGTTGTGGCAGGTCCCCTAAAACAGAAACTGCATAAGGTTTCCCTCTTGTCCTGTTTTAAAATCAATGTGTCCCCGAGCCTATGTTGTGATTGGGTGGGAATGCTCTCCTCCGTCTCTGTCATCTGGGGGGTATGTTTCTTCCAGAATATGTCAGGCAGCCAGACTGAAAAGATGGGGAGTCCCGGACAGGTAAGATTCTGAACTGCACACTGTGCTGAACGTGTCAAGCTCTAGGGGAAGTCTTTGTCTTACCACGTCCCACCCTCTTTGTTATCTCATCTATTTCTGAGAGTAAATTTTTGGGGATCTTGGAAACTGCCTCCTCTGTGCCCTCTCCAGGCTAAACCTGGAAAATTACCTCCTGGGTTTTCTATGAAGAGGCATTGGACTGAGTCACTTTTGGACTAAATATACCATTGAGATGAATGGCCAAAAGATGGATCCTTTAAATTAAAAAAACTTCCAAATTTTCTTAAAAATAAATTTTAGAGATCTCTTATTTGAAACAATTGCCTTATTTGCATTAATAGAGAAATTAGATTAAAAGAAAGACACATAATGTTGTGGCTAGCCTTAAAAATTCTCTTGACAAAATTGAAGAGCAAATATTTGATCTAAAACAAAAATTTAAAAATCCTTTGAACACTGCCCCAGTGGGAATAATGACGCAGGCCAATTTACAGCCTAATGGTTAAAATTCTGTGCTTTCACCTGAATAGCCTAGGTTTGGTTCCCAGACAGGGAATGAGCCTGTTCTGTCTTGATATTGGTACAACTTTCATCAATCATTGATTCTCTTCCCTTCTGTACACAGCTTTCCTTTGCTGTGTTCTGTAGATCTACACGGGACTTTTAGATATTCATGTTTGAATGGTCAACTAAAAAGCTGGGACCCTAGAAAATACGACTGGAAAAAACTGTGGCTTTCATCTTGTTTATGACTCGTGAGACTTTTCTTTCTTTGAGTTGTTTTGTGGCATTTCTGGATCTTGTAAAAACTGTTCTCCACCTCTTTAAAGACACCTGTTTTTCCTTTAAGTTATAACCTTGGTTAAGACTTATTGGCTTTTTTAGTTCAAAAGCAAAATGTCAGCTGTTTGTCCCAGCTAAAGTGCGCTCCCTTCGTCTTCACTCCCTTCTACTCCTTCCTCTTTGCCAATCACAGAGTTTTGGCCAAAGGACACCGACAGTTCAAACTATATTACATAAGGCAAATACTGAGCTATAACCAAGCCAGCTATTTCTATTTTCTGTATGTCTCTTTCTCTTTTGTGCCCATAAATCTTCTCAGCATTAGAGTCTCTCTGAACCTCATCTAGCACAGCCATCCAACTTGTGAATTGCTCTTTACTCAATTAAACTCTGTTAAGTTTAATTTTTATCAAAATTGTGTTCCAAGATAGAGCTCCCAGAGACCACCCAGAGCACCGAGAGTCCAAGCGATGTATCTGCCGGACCCGTGGTCCTTTGCTGTCTCATTGCAACTGAGGCTTGTGGGTAAGGCCTCTCTCAGATTCCAAAGTGCCACAGATTTGTATTTAGAGCTCTCTGAGTTTGTTTGAGCGAAATTTTGATCCTAACTGGGTTCAGAAATCACAACAAACTAATCTGGGTCTGGGATCAGATTATCTGATAACTGATTTGCTTAGATTCCAGTTAGAGGCCTCAAATGTCTGACCAGGTCAGACAGAAACTCATAGTAAATGGAAATGCTACAGGAGGTGCAAACTCCAGCTTTCAGGAATTCACAGAGATTTTTGTGTTCTATCCCTTTGTTCCTTTTTATTGTGCTCTTGGGTAAGGAAGAATCATTGCCAAAGTTGATCATGAAAATATGAGAGCCAAAGCCAATTTTTAGGTAAAAATAGGATCCTTAATTTCTGAAAAACTGAGTACTTTCTAGCTATGCCTACCTATACATGCATAAATATTAGGCCCTAAAGACAACAAGCGCTTACCGAAACGGCAAAATCTTACTAAAAGCACATTGTTGCCTAGCTAGTAATTGCTTAAAACAACAAAATAGGTAATTAAAAGATTAACAGTTGGAATAAAAAAATAGTAACGTTTAAGAGCTGGCAAATAAAATTTTTTTAAAGAACTATTAGAACTGCTTCTGTCTATATATCTATATGTCTATGTGTCTACATATGTCATTTGTATATAATATTTCACTACCAAATTATATAAAAGAGCTCCAATTAATTAGCTTTAAAATAATAAGTACTTAAATCAAATATTTTATCAAGAAGATAGAAACTAGTTCAAATGCTTTTCTTAGTTCATGTGACTTTAAAAATACAGTAATTGGCCTCTGGTCAACTTTCTTTTCGATTCTGTTATACTCTGATTCACAATTTCTCTTTACATTCCCCTTCAAAGGGAGATAGTTAACATGGACCTGAATATCTCAGAGATACTGTGTGTCTCCTTCAATATTCTCTCAAATTCTCTAAGCTGATTTAGACTCTGTAACCTTTATCCAGAGATCCACTCTTGTCCAGTACTTGTTTAATATGTTGATAATCTTTTGCTTTATAAACAGGGTGCTCTCTTAGACTCATTCTTTTCAAGACTCTAGCTGAATGAAGCCATAAAGCCTCTAGGTCTGAACTCCAGTGGGTACAGACCACTGTTACTTACTTAGGATATGAAAAATCTCAGGATACTCAAAAGCTCACCCCAAAATGCCTTGAGTCAAATTTGTTATAGCCCTCACTAACACTTGCACATTGGCAAAAGAAAAAGCTGCCACTATTTTTTTTTTAATTTCAGAATTTAACAGGGGTACATATGTTTTGGTTACATAATTTGCTTTTGTACAGTTTGAGTCAAAGTTGTAAGTGTGCCCTTCAGTAAGTTAGTGTGCCTTGTACCCGTCAGGTGTGAATTTACCCACCCCCTCCTTCCCCCTCCCACCTATTTGATTTCCCTTGAATTTTACTTCCATATGTGCACATAAGTGTTGATCGCTTAGTTCCAATTTAGTATTGAGTACATGTGGTGTTTGTTTTTCCATCCTTGCAATATTTCACTAAGAAGAATGGCCCCCAGTTCCAACCAGGTTTTTACAAGAGATACTAGATCACCATTTTTTTCATGGCTGTGTAAGTGCTCCATGGTATACATATACCACATTTTATTAATCCACTCATGGATTGATGGGCACTTGGGTTGTTTCCACATCTTTGAAATTAGGAATTGTGCTGCTATAAACATGTGTCTTTTTTATGAAATGTCTTTTTTTTCTTTGGGTAAAAACCTAGTAGTGGGATTGCTGAATCAAATGGTAGTTCTACTTTTAGTTCTTTAAGGTATCTCTATACTACTTTTCATAGAGGTTATACTAGTTTGAAGTCCCATCAACAGTGTATAAATGTTCCTTTCTCTCTGCATCCTTGCCAGCATCTGTTGTTTTGGGACTTTTTGATAATAGCCGTTCTCACTGGAGTTAGATGATATCTCATTGTGATTTTGATTTTTATTTCCTTAATGATTAGAGATGTTGAGCATTTTTTCATGTGTGTTGGTCATTAGTTTATCTTCTTTTAAAAAGTTTCTGTTCGTGTCCTTTGCCTACTTTTTAATGGTGCTGTTTGATTTTTTCTTGTTCATTTGCTTGAGTTCTTTGTAGATTCTGATTATCAGGCCTTTATCGGATGTATAGTATGCAAATATTTTCTCCCATTCTGTAGGTTGTCTGTTTGTTCTATTGATTGTGTCCTTGGCTATGCAGAAACTTTTTAATTTGATCAGGTCCCATTTATTTATTTTTGTTGTTGCTGTGATTGCTTTTGGGATCTTCTTCATAAACTCTTTGCCTAGGCTGATATCTACTAATATAAGAATTTTTTCAGGCCGGGCGCGGTGGCTCACGCCTGTAATCCTAGCACTCTGGGAGGCCGAGGTGGGCGGATCGTTTGAGCTCAGGAGTTCGAGACCAGCCTGAGCAAGAGCGAGACCCCATCTCTACTAAAAATAGAAAGAAATTATATGGACAGCTAAAAATATATATAGAAAAAATTAGCCGGGCATGGTGGCGCATGCCTGTAGTCCCAGCTACTCGGGAGGCTGAGACAGGAGGATCGCTTGAGCTCAGGAGTTTGAGGTTGCTGTGAGCTAGGCTGACGCCACGGCACTCACTCTAGCCTGGGCAACAGAGTGAGACTCTGTCTCAAAAAAAAAAAAAAAAAAAAAAGAATTTTTCCAACATTTTCTTCTTACAGTTTCATGCCTTAGGTTTAAGTCTATTATCCATCATGAATTAATTTTTGTGAGAGGTGAGAAGTGCAGATCCTGTTTCAGCTGTCTACATGTGGCTTTCCAATTTTGACAGCACCATTTATGGAACAGAGATTCTTTACCCCTGTGTATGTTTTTGTCTGCTTTGTCAAAGATCGGATGGCAATATGAGGATGGATTCATATCTGTGTTCTCTGTTCTGACCATAGATCTATGTCTCTGTTTTGGGGCCAGTACCATGCTGTTTTGGCTACTATAGCCCTGTAGTATAAAAGCTGCCACTATTTACACAGACTCCAAATATGCCTCTGGAGTCTGCCATACAGTTGACACAATTTAGAAATGTGTCTTAATTTCTGCTGACCCTCCTATTGCCAATAGACCTATAATATGGGATAGATTATAAATTGGGCCAAACAGACTCCCTATGGCCCCTTTTCTTTTAACTGTTTAACTTACACTTATTTCTTAACTTACACTTACACTGTTACATGGAACACAAGTACAAATGGGGGATAATTAAGAAAATATATATATATATATATATATATAGTTGGTACTGTCCTGGGGTGTATAATATCTCTGACAAAATTATTTCCCAGTACACTGTTTGTAAATCTCACCAAATCTCTGAAGGAAACTGGCCCCCAAAGGCCCAGACCATCCCTTTTTGGCACCCCAAATGGATTTTATACACTTACCTCCAGCTTTAGGCTTTTCTCACTGTTTGGTAATTGTTTATATGATTAGTGGATAGACTGAATGCTATCTGCCCAGACGTGCTGATGCTACTGTCCTTCCTGTTGAAAGCAGCAATTCTATCCAATCTCAGGTCCTATAAGCCCACCATTCTGTGCCTGGTACCTGTTAGGCATAATAAATGTTTATTAATGAAATAAAAGAAGAAGATAAATGTAATCAGTAAGTTTTTCTTCTTCTAATACCAGAGGCTTTTCAGCCACCCAGCTGATTGAAAAAAATATATATATTTTTTGATTAATAGACTTTATTTCTTAAAAGCAGTTTTAGTTTGACAGAAAATAGAGCAGAAAGTACAGAATTTCCACAGACGCTTTCTCCCCGTCCCCAATACTATCCCTCGCTTTAGTTTCTCTTTATAATGGGCATTTTGCATTAATGTTTGACCTTGTTATGATTAATGAGCCAATATTGATACATTATTATTAACTACAGTCCACAGTTTACATTAAGATTCACTCTTGGTGTTGTACATTCTAGGAGTAATGACAGATGTGTAATGATTTGTATCCCCCGTTGCAATATCACACAGGATAATTTCACTGCCCTAAAAATCTCCTGAGCCCCATCTGTTCATCTCTTCCTTCCCCCAACCCCTGGCAACTACTGATCCTTTTATTGTCTCTATGGCCTTTCTTTCTTCCTGAATGACATATAGTTGGAATCAGACAGCATGCAGCCTTTTCTAACTGGCTTCTTTTGCTTGCACAATATGCATTTCAGGTTCCTTCAAGTCTATTCAAGCAAAGATACATTTTTCACTTGGGAATAGTGTCATTTTGACTTGGGAATTATCCGTTTGGCTAACATATCTCTGCTTAGTAAACGTCTGCTCACTTAAGGGTATTTCTATGTTGAAACCTCTATTCTCAGCCTAATCATTTATTAATTTAACTGAAAGCAGGTGCACTCAGGGGGGGAATTTTGCATCTTAAGGAGGGGCCAAAAGAAATAATTTAAAATGCCTAGTAATTAGGAGCTAATTGGTAATGCATTATTAAGTAAAAATAAAATACAAGAATATATGCATACCTTTTCCATTCAAGGATTAGTAAGCTTGTCACTTCCTGGTGGGAGCCTTTATTGTCCCACAAGGCTGCTATGGCCATGTCAGAGTCTCCAGATTTGACATGGATGGCCACTCATAGCAAGCTGGCTGGGGATTCTTTTTATCCACAGCTTAACTGATGCTGAACAACCTTACTACCATTCCATTCTTAGTCTCTGCTCTAAGGTCAAGGTAATACAAAATAATCATTCATCATAAATTTTAAAACTCCCCTTTTACTCATTCAGCTTGTCTCCCTGAATCAATCCCTGGAGGATCCTCCCTTTCTCCAGCCTGAAAGAGGAGGTGGAGACAGCACAAGCACAGCTGCCTTCACGCCTTCCCAGGAGGACAGCCCAGGCTGGCAGGCCTCTTCCGGACTTAATTTCCTTGATGACTTTGTGTTCATCCTGTTTCACCAGGTACTCTGAGATACGGTTTCCTCTGCAGCCCTCAGTCTTCCCTTGGCTTCTTGAAGTTATACACCCTTCAAGCACTTACAAACAGTAAGTCTCTCCACAAGAGACTTTTTAATTTAGACTTTTCTTAATTTAGAAAAGGCACAAATATATTGATTTGAGTCTTTCTGTGCTCTTTAAAAAGCCATCTCCCTGGGTCCTTGAACTTTTCACAGAGGAGGGAAGAGAGGGCTCTTGACCAAAGGCTGGGTGATTTGGATTCCTCCCAAAGAGCTGTCATTTCCCTCCTGCTCCCATTTCTGGGTCTAATCCCCAGGCAGCTCCTGGAGAATGGCACCACAGGCACTCAATTGCACACACATAAGCCAACCCCCGTGCACAGCAAAGGGTGGCAGAGAGGCCCGGAGGGGGCTGGGAGCACCAAGAAGGGGGTGGCTCTAAGCAGGGCCCTCGTGTCCACTCCACTGTCAGTCACATCCCCAAAGCAGTGTTGAGGGGCCGAAACCACATCAGCTCTCTCCAGCACTGAGCACCGCCTTTGGGCAAAGTACAAGACTAAGAACCAATAAGACTAAAAGTAAGCATTAACAATGGCAGAAAACTGGGGTTTTGGGTTTTTGGGGAAATACAAAAATGTGAATCACGTTTGTATTTGCTGGGGTTTCATCAGAAATCCTCTGGGGAGTGCTCAAAGGGGCAGAGCATGTTCTCAGGAACTAACCACGGAGACCTTTCCTCTGGGAACTTCGGGACATTGCAGCTCCCTCCCTTTTGGTCAAGAAAAGTACAATGGCTTCCTTAGTTCATGCTTGTTTCAGAAGGCTTATGATTCTTACCTCTAGTCCTCTACCCTGGAGCCCTGCTAGGAAGTAGGAGATATCATCCACATTGCATGGGTGGGAGGCAGAGGTTCAGAGCGGGTAACCTACCCCTCCCTCTCCCTCTCCCTCTCCCCCTCCCCCTCCCTCTCCCTCTCCCTTCCCCCTCCCCCTCCCTCTCCCTGTCTCCCTCCCTCTCCCTCTCCCCCTCCCTCTCCCTGTCTCCCTCCCTCTCCCTCTCCCCCTCCCTCTCCCCCTCTCTCCCTTCCCCTCCCCCTCCCCCTCCTTCTCCCTCTTCTCTTCCCTCTCTCTCTCCTCCTCTTCACTCGGGCCTCCCGGAGCTCTGGAGAGGGTGGGGGGTATCACATGTTTTGTGGGAACAGGCCCCGTCTGTATGACATGCTCCCAGGTTGTCCCTTTCCTCAGCATGGACTACAAGGTGTGACTACGCATGATACTGTTTATGCTCATGTCATTTAAGCAAGACTAAACCAGCCGGCCCTGTGGGACATCCCTGGAAACTCATCTAAGCATTATCCCTAGTCATTCCACTCTTTGCTTCTGGTTCATACTCTTCAGTTTTAATCCTTACACCTGTTCTGTATGAACCATATTCAACATCCCACGGTATCCATCCTTAGTGGCCATTCCCAGGAGCAACGGTTACAACCTACTAACAAATGCTCCTATGCAGGTCCTCAAAACAGATTCCAACCTCCCCACATTTCAGGGCCTTGAAAAGATTTGCAGTATCTCGTTCTATAATGGGTGTTGTAAGTTGCTGTTTATGCTTCACATCAGTTTCTAAATTGATATTTGCTATGGGGGGCCTGCTAATTAATATGTACCTTTGCTGAAGTTTCAAATCAGCTATTTGAAATGGGAGGGCGGCAGAAAGCAACTTGCAAAATTCTGTGCATAATGAGGTGAGGAACAAGCTCACATAATGAAGACAAACAATTATACAACATTTGCATGATTCTTTTTTCTTATAACCCAAGACAAGATACTGGGAGCTGATTAGCATCTGCCTTTGCTGTGAGGCTTGCTTCTTGTTTCTCCACCGATTAGAAAGATTCTGAAAGCCAAGCACAGGTCACAGTGTTTTGCCAAAGTTTTCTTATATTATCCTAGGGATCTCCAGGCAGCCAAGGTGACCCTGCCAAATTCAACCTGACACAGGTGACTTCTGTTTCTGTACCTGTTTCTGGGATGTGTTCCTGAGCTGATTCACTTGTGTCCAAAGAAAGGGCCCAAGTCAGTTCTAACCACTGAACTCCAACCAGCCAGAGAATACTGAAAAGTGTTCTTACTCATCCCCCAAATAGTTCCTGAGTATCTACTATGTCCCAGACTCTACGCTCAATGCTAGAGACAAAAATGAACAAATCAAATCCCTGCCGCCCTTGAGGTATACACTGCCCACCGGAGGAAGACATGCTAGAAGCAACACTGACGCTGAGCACTCTGTGGGTACAGGGAAGGGCGTCTGCCCCTGACAGGGGAGGACAGCGCAGCCTCAGATGGGAAGATGCAAGGCCAGGAGAAAATTCTCGGTGTTCCGGGAACTGCAGGTGGTTACTGCAGTGCATGAAGGTGTGCAGAGGGGGACATCCTCACAGGTAAAGCTGGAGAGGTGAGGGGAGGCCCGCTCCTGAACCTGAAATGTGATTCCGGCTGACAGAGAGTCAGGGGGGACTTTAAACAGGGAAAGGACATGGGAGGATTTGCATGTTAGAAACATACTCAGGCTAGTTGCACTGGATGGATAACACACATGATGAAGATGCCGATAAGCACTTCCGGGTGCCCAATGTGTGCCAGGCACGATATTGGAGATGGCAGGGCCAGAGATGCCAGTCAGAAATCTTCACACTGACTCTGGCCAGCTGGGAGCAGCCCGTGGTGTTGGAGACGCTGTCACACAGAGTGGCAGGCAGCCTGCCTCCCTAGTCCAACTGTCAGCCCTCTGGGTTATCAGTTGTGTGACTGGGTAAGTCACATGACTTCTCTGGGCCTCAGTGTCTTCATCTGTGACCTGAGGATAGCAGGACCCACCCCACAGGGTCACTGCTGTGCAGATTAAAGGAGCTGAGGTATGGAAGGTCCTTAGTACAGCTTCTGGAGCCCAGTTAGGTGTGTATAAGTGGTAGTTCTCACTGTCTGAACTCTGGTAAAGGCTGGAGACAGAAGCCAGTGTCTTGAGAAACGTTAAGAACAAGAGGAGGCCGCGGGAGATGGCCAAACCAATCACATCACTTCATCCTGGGCAATGAGGCAGACGGTGAACAGGGAAGGAAAGCAGTCGGGATGGGAAGATGACAAGATTTATTTGGGAAATACTGAGACTGAAGAGCCTGGGTAGAAATAATCCATTCAGGTAAAAATAATCCAGGCAACAGCTGTAAACAGGAATGTGAGCGCTGGTGAGATCTGGACAGGGTTAGAGAACCGGAATTCTCCCAACACGCGGGAGCCATGGCTCTCCCTGACCTGGGCGGAGTAGGGTGAGAGGAGAAGAGGGCTGGGGGGAGCCTGGGGAAAGCCAGGATTTCAGGGGTGGCTGGAGGAAGACAGGATCGTGGGGGAGCCTGGGAAGGGGTAGTTCAAGCACGAGAAGGAAAACTGGGAAAGGACAGTGCCATGAGGCCAGGGAGAGTGGTCAGAAAGTAGACTGCTACTTAGAAGTACTGTGATATAAGGATTAAGAGATGATATCCATGGAATCTGGCAACATGGAAACTTTTGGTGACCGTGTCAGTCAGGGCCCAGTCAGCAAAATAGAAGCCACACTAGTTATTTTAACAGAAAAAATGTAATATAAGGAATCGGGCAAATGGGAGTTGGAGGACTGAAAAAGAAAAAGGGAACACTGAGAAAGCACCAAGCTCGTAACTGCAAGAAGCAACTATCTCCCTTTGGGCCAGGTGAACAAAGGGGAAGAGACTGGAGTCTCCTGAATCCAGGCCCTTGGCAGGGAGGCCCCATGGAGTGCCAAGGAGGGGGCACTGCCCACATGGTGCTGAGACCTCCCGGGCTCAGGGAGGGGCCTCAGGGAGCTGGGGCTTAGGGGAGGGGTCCTGTTCCACTGGAGCTGGTGCCTTAGAAGCTTGGGAGATGGGTCCAGGGGCGTAGGGGCTGGGACTGCTGGGAAAGGTGGCATGAGCCTGGTGCTGGGGTGCAGGGTGGCTGCTGGCCATGCTGATGTGAACAGCAAACAAAAGAGAAAGAGCATCACTTCTCCATCCTCTTGCCTCCCTCTAGGGTCCTCTGTCTGCAAAGCCCAGTGGAGAGCAGGTGACAAAGCAGGACTGCAGCAGGCAGACTCCCGGCCCCAGGATCCTAGAGCAGAGTTTAGAAAGGTGGTTCGAGGCTGAGCAACCTGCTTTGCAGTTGGCGCAGTGACCGTCACAAGTCGTTTTAATGGTTTGGAGGGCAGCCATCTAGCAATGCACTGAGAAACAGAAGTGGACACAGTAAATTGGAACCATTTTTTCAGAAAGTTTTCCTTTTTGAAGGTGAAGGAGAGACAAGAATAAAGTAGGAGGAGGAGGCAGATGTGGTGCTCAAGAAGGCATTTAATTGTTTGTCTGTTAAGAGGAGAGATCCTGAAGCAAGTTTCAGCCTGAGTCTGCAAAACAGTGACAGCTGCATACTGGTGAGTGATGGTGTCGAAGGGGACGGGAAGGATGGAATCTGGCACAGAGGGTAAGGAGTCGGCTGAGCCAGGAGCAAGAACATCCGCTCCTGTGAGCGGTAAAGAAAGACGTTCCGCAAAAACACGCGCTTTGTAGGTGGAGATGTGTTGATGCCCTGGGTCTAATACAGAGTGACCCGAACAGAAAGCGCCTCGCACCTCCAGCCTGGGAAACCTGTCCGGTATTCACTCAGATCTTCACCCAGGCCTCCCCTGCGCACCCCTCCAACACTTTTGCCCACTTTCTGCCACACACTTGAAATCTCCTTTCTGCTAGTTCTTAGCACTCACATTCTAACTTCCTTAATTATCTGATTTATTATCGTCTCCCACCCCAGAATGTAACCCGTAAAGACAGGGGTTTTTGTCTGTTGTGTTCCCTGCCCTAACCCAGAGTTAAATGATGCTTGCCATAAAGTGGCCACTCAACAACTATTTGTTGAATCCATGATGAATGAAATCCCCACGTAGGCATCACTGGAACAGGGACTAGGGCACACATATCACTCAGCTAGCATTCAGAAACTAGCTGCTGGGCCCTATGGGGGATAGTGAAAAAGAAAATGGAAAGGCCCCTTCTATCATAGAATTTTTAATATTCGAAGAAACTAAAAAAATTAGCCCATGTGGTAAGAAAACAACAGACCCCTGTCCTCCTTCCTCCCAGGCTGTGCTTTCTTTCCCGGCAGCCTGGTCTGCAGGCATCTCCCGGGTTCCCGGATCCCTGCAGACTCCAGTCCACAGCACCCTCTCTGCTCCCGGCCCAGGATTCAGTGTCCTCAGCTGGTCAAGGTCGTGAGCTCCAGAGTTCTCAGTCCCTCCTGGGAGGTCCCATCCGTGCAGCTGTCTCACACCAGCTTGGCACGCGCATATCTTTCGAAAGCCTCCTCAGAGCTATCGTTGACAGGCGGCAGGAACTGCCAGTGCTGTCAGCCTGAGCCAGGGTGAGGGTGCTCGGGGTCAAGTCCCCAATGGCAAAGTGTCAGAAAAGACCTCAGAGTGCTGTGTGGATGCAAAGGATGCAAATCAGCAAACCTGAATGAGGATGTGTACTGCTCTTAGAGGAAGCATTTGGTAAATTATTCCAGGGCAATTCTTTTTATTTCTTTTGAGCAAACCCGAATTTAATGTCCCCAGTACACATGAACACATACCGCATAGAAATGCACAGACGTCACACACACCCAGAACACATAGACACAGACAGGGACCTGAGTGTCTGTGCGCACGCACACACGCAAGCACGCACACACACCATGGCAAGGACTGTCCTCCTAAGAGTTTAGAACAATAGTTAAAAAAATAAATGAATGTATGAATGAAATCACTATTTTATCTGCAATCACTTAACAGAGGATGGAGTACAGTAGCCATCCACTCTCAACCCTCCCTGTTTTAAACAAAAGTTAGTTTTTAATACTGAAGTTTATTTTTTAAAAAAATTCAAAAGTTTGCAGTAAAAGGTTCCCCCCTCCAAAAGCTTTTACTGGTACCAGAGTTTCTTATCTTAAAAAACTCAATAATTTGTTGGGATTTTTTCCCTTCAAAGAGAGGAAATCTCTCCAAAGAGAATAGTCGTATGTTTACCAATAAGTCGTGCAGAAGCCACAGACTTGAGTTAGTGGCAAGGACACTGGAGCGACTGAACTGGATGCCAATCCTGCCCTTTTCACTATTATTAAATGTAACTGTATGCATTTAATAATGCATGGAGCGGGTGGAGAGTCTTTACTGAAATCTAATGCATTGGCCGTCTATACCTATCTACGTTCCCTCCTAAGACCCCTCTAAAATATTAAAGACAAAAAAAGTTAAACTCTTTAACTATAAGAACTTACTGTGGGTGCAGGACATCAATACATTTCCAGGGGGTGGAAGACATGGGGCGGGTGGTGACTGATGGAACAGGGTGGAGGAAGCCACAGGTTACAGTAACAAAGGAAAACAATGCAGCCACCTGCCATACTGAACCTGGGAGAGACTTGGGATTCTGCGACACCAGTTATAATAAAGCACTGGAGAAAAACACAGGTTGATCTGGGTGATTTTGCCCCACTGTCAGGGACATTTGTCAATGTCTGGAGATATCTTTGATTGTCACGACTGGGGACACCTAGTGGGTAGGTGGCACCTGGTGGGTAGAGGCCATGGATGCTGCGAAACATCCCACATGTGCAGGACAGCCCCCCACAGCAAAAAATTACGCAACCCAAAATGTCCAAAATACCCAAGTTAAGGAACCCCACTCTAGACCCAAGAGTTGATCTCCCACTTTCAAAGCGTCTCCTTATTTGCAGACTGACAGGTATTCATCTACTGTTATGGCTGCATTTGTCCCCTCAGAGTTCATATGTTGAAGGCCCAACTCTCAGTGCCTCGGGATGTGACTGTGTTTGGAGATGGGGCCTTTGAGGAGGTCATTAAGTCAGAATGAGACCTTGAAGGTTCACCCTAATCCAATCTGACAGGGGTCTCTGTAAGAAGAGATTAGGACATACAGAGAGATGCCAGAGATGCGTGGGCACAGAGGACAGGCCGTGTAATAACACGGTGAGGGGGCACACGGCCATCTGCAAGCCGAGAGCGAGACCTCAGAGGAACCAACCCTGCCGACACACCTTCATCTTGGACTTCCAGCCTCCAAAACTGTGAGAAATAAATTTCTGCTGCTTAAGCCATTCAGCCTGTAATCATTTATTATGATAGCCCAAGAAAATGAATACACCCACCATGCAAGTAAAGAGAGGATTCTTCTCTAAAGAAACAGAACGGCCACAGAGAAAAGACCTCCAGTCTGGCAATTACGGGTCCCCAGAAGTACTGCCCACTCCCCACATCACATGAAAGGTGACTGCGAGTCACCACCATGGCCACCCCTGCCCCTCGACCAACACACAGCTCAGAACTAGCCTATCCTCTGGTTCTTAAATAAAATGGAACAGCCAGAGATCACCAGACTTTTAAGGAAAATCTACAACACAAAAGAGAGAAACCAGCCTGGCACGGTGGCTCACGCCTGTAATCCTAGCACTCTGGGAGGCTGAAGCAAGAGGATCGCTTGAGCTCAGGAGTCTGAGACCAGCCTGAGCAAGAGTGAGACCCCGTCCCTACTAAAAAAAAAATAGGAAAAATTAGCTGGGCATGGTGGCAAACGCCTATAGTCCCAGCTACTCAGGAGGCTGAGGCAGGAGGATCACATGAGCCCCAGAGTTTGAGGTTGCTGTGAGCTAGGCTGACACCATGGCACTCTAGCCCTGGCAACAGAGTGAGACTCTGTCTCAAAACAAACAAACAAACAAACAAACAAAAGAGAGAAACCGAGATAAACAAGCAGCATAGGTAATTCTGGAAGGAACAGAAATAATTTAGAAACATAATTTAACCTTTAAAAACTCTAATAAATATTCCTAGAGAGAGTAGTAAAAGAAATTACTATGTCAACACAGTATTATACAAATAGCTAACAAAGGAAAACTATTGAAAAATAAAAATATGATAATGAAATTCAAACAGGTAATAGGTAAAATCTAATAAAAACCACCAGCTAGTAAAACAAAGGCAAAAGGATATGAGAAAATGAGAGGGAACGATAAGATGTATAGAGAATCAATCCAAGAGCCTCACATCTGATCAATAGGAATGACAGAAAGAGAAAACAAAGAGAAAGAAAGCAAAGGACTATCACGAAGGATTTCCCCAGAGTCAAAGGACATGAGCCTCCAAATGAAGAAGCCAAACAAGTGCCCACGGCTAGCGTTGACAAACTCACATATGTGCATACACGTGCACACGCACACACACATCTAGACCCATCATTAGAAAATTTCAGTACATCAGTAATAAGAGAAGATACTGAGAAGGTTTAGCACAAAAGAGAGGAATTAAAAGATATCTATAAAAACCAGGAACTTCAGCCAGCATCGGACCAGCATCACCAGCCAGGCTGGGTCAGAGAAGACCCACACTGCTCGCGAGGTTACCTAGATGCCCCCAGGAGCTCTGGGACACGTGCCACAGGGGTTGTCTTGAAGTCCTTGGCCAGGCCCTGGTTCCAAGAGGGATTTCTGACAAGTGGATTGCTCCTGCTACCCAGTGTTGTATTTCTTTCACAGAATCACATGAAATTGGGCAGCCAGAATGCCAGTGACATGATGATTTTAAGTGACTCTCAAACATATCACACACAGGACAAGTGCAGTGTTCTGGGTACTGATGGTGCACTGCTGCCCCTTGGCTCGAGCTGCATGTGTGGGCCCATGGGTCAGCTCTCACCTGGCTGTGTTCTGTGATACCAGCTCTGGATCTTCATCACCCACAGGCAGCCGGGGTGGCAACAGGCACCCTTTACTCTGTTAGACCCCACTGCTGACACCCAGGGTGGTCATCCCACTGCCCTGCTCACATGACAGGCAGTCTTTTGAGGGTGGCTACACCTTTCTCTGCCAGGTGCTTTCAAGATCTTTGCTCTGCCACACCAATGGGCTCTTCCAATTGACATCCTCCCCTGCCTCCACCGACGTGGAGATGTCATGCATGCCTGGATCAGCAAAGCCATTCCTGATGAGAGACAGACATTCCTTGGGCCAGACATTGCTTTAGTCCCCTCCACTGGTGGCAGTGAGTGGAAGGGAGTAATGCAGTTAACATTAAAAGAATCACTCTCCAGGAATGCAGTAATTACAGCATGGAGACTTCATTCAAGAAGACAGAGTTGGAAGACATGTTGTTCTATGTTCAGGTTATAAAATTCCAAATGGCAAATTCAATGTAACCAGAAAGAAAATTATTGCTCATATTTTCCTACATACTCTGGATAAGACCTACATTTTTGTTAATCATCAAGGAAGCACGGCAACAACCTTTGAGAAAGTCATTGGAAGCCAGCATTGATGGGGGCATGATGGATGATGCAGCAGCGTAAGTAATAGATCACCGGAGTTCAATAAATGGTGTTACAAAAGCAGTACAGATCTATATTGTTCATTGCAAACAGGTTCCCAAGAGCTTGGAACTGTGAGTAATAACAGTATTGCTATTTTTTTCTCATGATTGGAGAAATGGAATTAGCCAAGCATGGTGCATTTAACATTAAAGAACACAGAGATGGTGCCTGGACACCATGAAGAAGCTTCACATACACTGACTAAATAAGAAATATGTGAATACTTCATCTTTTTCCATTATTCTAATTCATTTTTGACAAAATACTGTACCCCTCATGGGTCTGTGAATTTTGTGATACCTTTTTAATCAAATTATTTATGTAGTAAGAGGCCCCACAAAGTGTTTGTCTGAAGCCCATACACCGGAGGGCAACCCTGTCTATAGGAAATTATTTGAGGACGTGACCCAGCCCAGCAAGTAAATCAAGAAAACAGAAGTCTTGGGATCCAGGAAACAGTAGATGCAACCCAGAAAAGCAAAAAGACAAATCCCGGTATAACAAATATAAACACAAATCTAGAAATCAAGCAGTGTAGACCAGAAGAGGAGAATAAGGACGGGTCCTGGGGGAGGGAGAAAGACCTTGAAGAACAGCTAATGTAGTTTTAACATTTTATGAAATGGGCAGATGATAAGAACAAAATTGCAATGAAGAAAACGCGGCAACTAGAAACCCTTGGGAAGACAAAGTGCTGCACAATAAAGGCAGTGTAATCACTGTCTTCCACTGGACTCTAGGGTAAACCACACTCTCTAAAACACTGTTGGGTGAACCCTGCCTACTGATTTTAAGCTTTTATACACAACCATAAACAAGGCGTGAGACAGTTACGGTCACAAAATAGAATGTAAATGTCATCACCTTTAACGATGTAGAGGTAAAAATTGAAATGACGGAAACGGACGTGGGAAGTAGTGAGGGGCGTGAAGTGAAGGGAGGGTGCCAACGGCTTCATCTCCCAAAGTGTGGAATCCAGGATTATAGCCTAATGATAAATTTAGAAATGAAACTGTAGACTTTCTGAAGTTACAAAGTTATCCCACGAAGAAATGAAAAACAGTGGTAAGACTATACTGGGCGGCGGATGGGTAGGAAGATGATGTGTGTAATGAACTAAATACTCACATCTCAGAACAGTAGATACTAGACAATGTATAAAATTGAATTCATCAGGATGTTATCTGCTAGTGAGTGGGATCTGAGGTGCAGTGGGGTAGGGAAATGTTGCTTTTCGTTATAAATATTTAATTTTAAAAACTATATATAGACATTTCTTTAATAAAAAATAAATTCTAAATATAATTTTTAAAACCTAAAACATGGTGGCCAAACAAGATGATTTCTAGGGTTCCTTTCTTGTCTAAAATCCATGGAAAATGCTCCCAAAAAGCTTAGTCCACTCAGGAAGAACCGTGGAATTTTTCCCTTCAGAAAGTCTGGTATGTATCCTAGCCGACTATCTGATCAGAAGCTGTCCATGCCACTGGGAACCTCATGAATATTATTTTGATAAATGTCACATTTTCACTCCTGACCTTATTTTATCTTCTCAACAGCTCTATAAAGCAATTATTGCAATCATCTATATTTCAGAGATGAGATTCAATGAGACTAAATTAATTGTCCTGAATGACATGAGCTTTAAATTGCTAGAATGAAATTAAATGCATGGCCTCATCACTCTAAGTTCTTTTCTCTCCCGCCATATTTGCCTCTTCTTGGACAGAAAGAGAAAAATAAGAAAAATTCTCTGCTCAAGAGCCAAGCCCCCAGGGAGATGTCTGTATAATGCACTTCCCTGAGGGTACAGGTTAGCTCCTTTGGGAATCTGAGGGAGGAAGCTGGGGAACTGTAGCCTCCTTCTCCACTCGGGCTCAGGGACACCCCCGATCTAACAACAAACTTCATCAAGGCTGCAGGGACTCATCAAAGGACCTGGAAAGGCTGGCCCTGAGAGACTGGCACCAACGCGGTGTGCGGCATCCCAAGGGCACACTGGATGTGACCACCTGGACCCTTGACTGCAACGCTTTTCCTTATGCTTGGCCCACCTTCATTCCTGACATCTTTTGCAAGTCCCGAGTGATGCTGAGAGACTCCTGCATTTCTCTCTCGTGCTGCAGGGAGGAGAATGCCTCTGGCACAGGCAGCCGTTAGGAGTGGGAACTCCAGGAACATTCTGGGTGGGCTGCCGCTCATGCCTGCCAGAGAGGACTTCCCCGCACCTGTCTGTCTTCCAGGGAATGCTGTCCCCTTCAGGTTACCTGCATCGAACTCATGCTTGGTGCAATGGGCTGCTGAGTTCCTAAAGAAGCTATTTCCTGCCAATAAAATAACAGAGTCCTCGACCTGCAGAAATTCTGTGAGAAACTGGAGAGACTGTATATACATTTTCACTGAAAATATTACTTATTCCATGTGGCTCTGCCAAATGGGAAACTGCAGCCTCGTAGCAACCTTGTGAAGTTAGTGTGGGCTCCTGGTCCCCACGTGGTCCGTCTTCCTTCCTTTTCCCTCCCTCACCGCTGGCTGCCGGGAGATGGACTCGGTGGCAGTCCTCCCAGGTGGTCAGAGCAACATTGCCTCTTCAGGTCTCTTCCTCCTTCCCCTACTCTCTGAGCCACACGTAGGAGACCCGTCAGTTAACTTAATAACTAACGATACCAGATGGTATATACTAATGGATTGTCCCTCCCACTGACATGTTCCCAATTTGCAGGAGGTCTCTGGTGCCTCAGTCTCAGGGCTCAGCAGTGGAGGAATGTGTGGGCCCCATGGCAGGCAGACTGATAAGGAGGACACTTTGGAGCGAATGACTCAGATTCTTCCAATCTCTTCAAGGAGGCAACACCCGATGCCATTCACACACAGCGCCACTCCTCTATGGCCCACTAGGAGTGACTCAGGCCACTTAGAGGTCCTACGGTTAACTGTGCTCTGATGTAGAAATATGAGGCCTTTTCCTTTAGGCACCTACATATTTCTTAATATTATATTTTAACATTATTTCAGTTGTATAGTCAGGTCTCATTGGTCATAGTAAGATCCACTTTGTCAAAAATATGCTGTACAGTAAACTCAGGTGATGACAGAAATCACCTCCTAACTCCAAAGGAATAAACATACAAAGTTTCCTTGATGTGTAGAGTTACAATTTTAATCCATGTTTTCAAAAATATTCAAAAGAGACATACAGGGAATGCTTTTAAAAGCTCACATTCAGACTTACATAAAACAAGAAATAAAAAGGCCGCAAAATAAGTATGAGAAAAAGAACAACTTACCTACAAATCATATAAAATCGATTTTTATATTAACTCCTATTCTAAATGAGAAAGAAACTACAATGTTTTAAATAAACACATAGGCTTTCTCCTTTTAGTGGGTAGAATATATAAACTTTGCCTAAATCTCTTGAATGGATATGCAATAAACTATTTATAACATATTCTCTGTCCTACTTAACTTATGACTAATCCTGAACAATTAGAGAGTCAGATGGCTGAGTCTTTAAAGCAGCAAACATCTCAAATAAATGGAGGGTCATTTCTACCTGAAATCCAGAGCCCCAAGTCCCACATAGCTATGGGGCCACGTGGCCGTGGCTGCAAAGAGAATCCTGTATTTCCCGCAGGCTGAAGGTGAGGAAAGATGAGGGCCCTTTAAGACCTGGCCAGGGTGGACAGCTAGTGGGGGCAAGGAGGACTCCCCGGGCACCTCTAACAGTTTCAAAAGCAACTTTCAGTTTTCTACATACTTTAGGAAATTCTTCTACACGGACCCTTCTCTGGAAATGTGGGAAGCAAAATCCTGCAGCCACTCACTGCTGAGTCTCTGTGACACCCACGTCACTAAAATCTCTCCACCCCCACGAGAAATCTTTTAGAAAGCAAGGCTGGGTCTGCCCCCAAAGCCAATCACTTCACTAACATTTAAAAATATTTTCTCAACATTCTCAGACAGTGCTCAAAATTGGCCTGATATATATAGAGCCTCCTTTGTGGAATAACAAGATTATTTTTATCGTTTTCTGATTCTCAAAAATCTGACCTGTCACCAAAGAACTTCTAAAAATATCAGGATGATAATGATATCCTTCGTCATTCTCCTCCCGGCTTGCGGCTGCCTTAGTGGAGTTGGGTTTTTGTTTGTTTTCTGAGGGTCCTCTCTGATCACAGCACTCATCATTTCATTGCCTCGAGAAGATGTGAGACAGAATAGCTATCTTGGGAGGGTGGTTGGTTTTGTTTCCACCTTTAAAGACAAGGTGTTTTTGTGAAATATTCAGTTCAATTCAGTTTCTCTCTTTTAAATCACATTTCTGAGTTGGAAATATATTGGAATGGATCCTAGGAAACAAATGCTGACTGAGGAGAAGCATTTTGTTCTCTCGCCACAGCCGATTGATTGAGCAGCAGCACGACTGAGTGCCTGCCACGTGCCAGGAATGCAAAGGCGGGCAGGACACTCGCCGCCCTCCAGCAGCTCACAGCCCACCCGGACACACAGGCCCATGAAGAAAGAACAATAGTACACCATGATAAAAGCTATAGTCTTAGTGCTGTTGGCATAAACTTACAAGAATGGGAACACTGATAAGGGAGCCACAAATACTGTCTAGGGAAATCAGGAAGGAAATGTAATAAGAAACCAAATGATATTTTAGAGATAAGCGCCCAACAATTTCTTGTTGCTCAGAGCTTGCGTCTTATTCTTGACATATCTGGGGTTAGAGGAAGAAAAAAGCTTTTTTTAGAGAGTTGTTAGCAGCATCTGCTCCAGGGTAGAATTTAGACTGTATCCTTGGGGTAGGTTCTCCACCATTTATTCTTGGCAGTTGGTTTTGGTGAGTCTTTTTCAGTCATATGTAGACAGAAGTACCTACTCATTGGCCTTGCAGAAGCCCTGGACAGCAGGAGTGTTCCAGCTGTAGACGCTTCACCTGGAGAAGGTTCATTACTCTAACAACGACACATGCCATCTTCAGATCGAGCAAGGTGAATCAATTACACTGTCAACTACCATATTGTCTATCATGCTGTCAACAGCTTTTTCCATATTTTGACTGTAGGGGAGGACAAGATGAAGAAGACTTCCAAGCATGAAGAAGAGTGGACCCCTGTTCCAGTGACAGGAGGCTGGGGACAGAGATGAGAGAGGACCAGGAGATGACTGCCTTCACAGGGATATGATGACGAAATCTAGGAATAGATATATGGCATCTTGTTTTAGGTTTTCCTTTCCTACATAGTGAAATTTGTTAGATACCATTACCTTGTGCTGTTGTGTTAGTAAGCACCAGAGAATGAAGAGAAGGTGCTGTATCCATGCTTTGGGGTAAAGTGGACTGAAAAAGGCTGTGGCCACATCAGAAAAGTTCTGAGACGGCCAGAGGTAATCAATCATGAAGAAGCTGGGAGCGGTAGGCAGAGCAAGAAGGCACATGTGATAACCAGGAAGGACCTGAGGAACCTGCGGGCACTCTCTGAGCAATCTCAGAAGTATTCAGGGGAGAAGCCTGGACATCCCACTGAACTCAATCCATTGCATATTAAAAGAAAGAGGCACTGTTTCCCCATCTCCCACTCTGACACTCACATCCACACTGCAAAGGCTGAAAGAATTTTGGTATCTGTTTTCCAAGAAACAACAATAGTTCTGGGTTTCAAAGAATGAGTAGAAGTTCACTGGGCAGAGGAGACAAAACAAATGAGTGAAGACCTACAGGGAAAAACAAGCATACATTGGAATGGCTAAAACAGAAATCCCAACCATGGTGTCACAACTCATGTATCTGTTTCCTATTCTAAGCCTTTCTAAGTTTTCACATCAAAATTGCCTTGCTTTTCCTTCATTCTTTCTTGTTGACTTTTCCTTATGCAGACATGCAACCTTCACCTGTCCCTAGTTTGCTAAGCCACCCTTCTGTTTGCTTTCTACCTTCCAAAATTTTATTTTTTTCTCTCATCGCCTCTCCCTTCTCTAGTTCTTACAGGTTCATGTATTTTAAATTCCTTCACTGTGAAGTTTTGGATAGGAGTAGAGATAAATGCGTGTGTTCAATCTGTGGCCTTATCTATCCATTAATGTTCCACCTAATTGACAAAAACATGGCACCAGGAACTTGCTTAGAGGTAGCACTGAACCCCTAAAAGAGCTTATAAAATCACAGACCCTCAGGGTTGGAATCAACTGTACAGGTCATCCTGTCTAAGCTCTCATCAAATGTTTTATCCTAGAAACTCCTTAGCTTGCCTGATGGAAATTTAATTTTTTCAGTGAAAATGTTGTAAAGCTATATTATTCTTTTGCTTATCATCATACATCATATTTAGCAATTATAACAATAGCTGCCACTTATGATACACTTTCCAAGGTCACCCCCTGTGCTGGGGGGCTTTATGCCTACCAACAGTTCTATGAGGGAGATATTATTACACTCACCCCATCCCTATTTTACACGGAAGGAAACTGGGGTCTAAGAGCAGGTTTAGTCACTTCTCAATTGCTTGTAGTTTGTACATGGCAGGCAGAGCCTAGTTTTAGACCAACTTTCTCAGATTCCAAAGCTTATCCTCTCAGCTGCGAAGGATCCCAGGTTTAGGACTATGTGACTCTTGAAGAACTTAATTGTTCTGCAGGGTGGCTGGTGCATGCTTTCTTCTGTTCTACTCATCAAGGCTGTGTTTGTTTGCTGTTGCCTACGTTTGGATTCTCAGGGTTACAACCCACAGTCGTCCCAGGCTGACTTCTGTCTGCTATCTGGATTACTTCTTTTTTAAATTGATATGAGCTTAGGAAACAAAAAGTAATTTTAAAATTAGTTTTGACCAAACAATGCAGGTAAATCTGTTGTCAAAATGATGCATGATGCATTTCTAGGTATGCATCATCATCATATCAAATCATCATTGTTGACATATTGAAAATAGTTAAATTAAAATGTTGACCAAACCAAAGATTTTGAATCTGGTAGGTTCTTTTTAGTAAAATAATCACATTTTTTTTCCTGTCAACAATTTCAGTTGCTGAGGGTATACTATTAGAGTCTGCACCCAGAACCCCAAATCAGATGACCCAGAGTTAAGCCACAGCTCTGTGCCTGCTGTGTATTTTCAACAAATCACCTAAACTCTCTGAGCCACAATTTCAAAATATGTAGGAAAGAAGCTTAACACATAACAGTATTTTGAGTTCAACTGAAACAATATATGGGTAAGTGCTTGCTACACAGAAGGAGCTTAATAAGAGCTCATTTATCAGCGTTATCTACAAGTCTCAGTGAGTGTTGAAGAAATACTTATTGAATAAATTAAGGAATGAGAGATAGACACAGAGAATATGTGGAAGCCGGGTGTCTGAAATCTCACATCTTTCTAAAATATGCCCTCTAGTTCTGACAGTGGAACTAGTCGGGAGGGTGGACTCAGAAACTCAGAATCGCCAGCTCATTTAACTGCGCCATGATCCAGTGTGTGGTGTGTGGCACACAGTGTGGCCTGTGACGTCCTTCCCCTTCAGTGCAGTTAGATGCAAACCCTGCTCACCAAAACTCTGAGCAAGTACAGTTCAGAAGATACATGAATCTTCTCTTGGAGTCACTGTGGAAATCTTCTGAGGATAAACACCACCATGGGAAATGCAATTTATCTAGGAAAATGCTACAGTCTTCTAATGTCTAAAGCCTGCAAGACATAAATCTAAACCCCAGCAGAAAGTTTCTGAAAGTTTTGCCCCCATCCTAGGTCTTCCAACACCACAAGGACTTTAGGGACAAAGGAGGACATTTCCACTCTCTTGGGTGTTTGTGAATCATGGGGCAGATTTGGAGTGGCATTGGGGGTCCCATGAAGAACTGAATTCCTAGGGGGCTTAAATCAGAGCAGCCCCCATCTCCAGATGCTCCCCAGTGGCCCCTGGGTCCTGCGTACCAGGAACGGCTCAGGGCATGGCAGCTCCCCCAGAGCCATTTCAGATTGGAGCAGGCCCCTTAGAAGTCCTCAGTGTTCAAGTGCCAGACCGACTCGGATGCTGGAAATGGTTCAATATTCTGCATTCGTGCAGAAAGGAGGGCATGGGGCAAAAGACTCAATTATTTCTTTCCTGTTTACCTCCGAAATTTTCCTTATCCTAGAGACATGTTTCTCTCAGCCAAGAAGTCATTCTGACTCTGCAAGACTCCTCCATGTTAGTCATCACAGTGGCACCATGAATGGGTCCTTAGTGGGCCGAGGGCCATGAGATTGGGCTCTGGTCCCAGCTCTGCAGCTGACGGAATACTTTAGGCAAATTACTCAATCTCTCCAGGCCCCAGTTTGGTGGCGGTGGTTGTTTAATTTTAAAAAAAGTTTTTTTAATGAGAGAGCCTGGGACTGGATTATCCTTACAGGAGACTCTCTCTGGACCCTTCTAATTCTAATTATCTGATGTTTCTATAAATCTAACAGGAATGAGCTGAGCTAATAGAATCCTATGATTAACAGGGAACATTCCATAGCTAATACGTCACTCAAATACTTCTTGTTTCCTCTGCTGAGTGTTTGACGGAACTATGAGTTATTAGGCTGGGGGTTCTGGATTCTGCCTGAGCTGCCCATGCCAGAAAAAAAAAAAGATGAGCGCTGTGGCCTTTAAGCTGTTGAAAAGACATATTTCTCATAATCTAAGTAGCTTTGACACTGTGCGCCACAGCCTGACAACTAAATTTCTCCCTCTCTCTCTCAATTTCAGCCAGTGGGTGTGCTACATTGAGAGTTAAACCATTCGGATGCAAAGGCATCTCTTTTCTCTCATTAGAACCCAAAAAGCTGTCAGTGCCAGTTTCCTTGTTAGCAACCAATCTGCTTTGCCCAGACGGTGCCTCACAGTTTGTATCAAGTGAACATGCTGCTCTCTGAGAACGGAGGAGCAAACACAGCTGAGAAATGGGGTAGAGCTGGGAGGTTTGCAGAAGACCCCAGGGGCTGAGAGTAAATGTGCACTCACCTCACCAACACAGGGGAAGTGAGTGCTGCTCAAAGCAAAGGGAAACGCTCCTGGTCCGTGATGTGTGCACGGTGCCCGGATGGCTGCACTCAAGGAATCGCTCACTCAAGCCTTGGTTTATGACTGCTTTTCCCTGCATTGGGTGCTCACTGGAATCAGTACAAGTGACAAGGTCTGATCCAAGGCAGCTGCTGCCACCTTAACAAAATAACCAACAAACCCCATTCCTTCCCGCCACTGCATGGGAAACATGTCATATGCCACATGCATCCTACCTGTGGCTCCAGCTCACTGCAGGGCACGGGAGGCCCCCTGGAAGCTGGGTCTGCACCCCCAAAATACTCTAGGGCCCTTGAGCAAATAAGCCTTAAGGAAACCTGCTGATGGTGGTTTGTCACAAAAGACCAAGGACCCTCAAGACAGATGGCCTTTAGTCTCAGTAGGGGAAGTAAAACAAGGAGGACCCCAAAAGGACAAAGTTTCCACAGAATTCCATGGGGATATCTTGGGACAGTAGGAATTGAGCCATGGAAGACGAAACAAAAATTGTAGAATCCTGGAAAACACCAGCCTGGATCTGAAGGGAAGGGAGGTGAGCAGGGGGACCCCGCAGAGCCCACCTTCTTTGTAGCATCATAATGGCCTCTTCCTCAGCCTCCCTCTGCCCCAGCAGATGTAGCCAATGGTTCTCCTGTTCTGCAGTCTCAGGTCCCTTCAAAGAGATGAGTGAACAATATTCTGCCTCCAAAGGCCGTTTTATTCCTCTTTCTCTCTCTTTAAACAAGGACCATAGTTGAATGATATGTTTTTGGAAATTTACGTGAAGGTACCCATTTCACTGTAAAAAAAATAATTTGCTGCATTAAAATCTATAACCAGAAAGGCCAAGAGAGTCAGTCACTTGGGGCATGAGCACTGTAAGTCTCAGCAGGAAGAGTTTTCATTGTGTGTCCTCCGAATCCTCCCTTCTGTCATGGTCTGGTGGTAATGTGAGTACTTATATTTATTTTTTCACTGGAGCAAAATATACATGGAGACAAGTGCACATGTCATAAGTGTATGTAGCCTCACACGCTGCACACACCCGTGTAGCAGGCACCCAGAGCAGGAAACTGGAAGTCCCCAGAAGCCCCTTCCTCTGACCTTTTCCAGTCACTCTGCCCCCAAAGAGTAACTGTTGCCTGGCCTTGTAACAGTACACAGTAGTGTTGCTGTGTTTGTGCTTTCCATAACTGAAATGGTTCAGCGCATTCTTTTCTATCTGTGTTATTTCCCTCAGCTGTGTGTGTGAGATTCACCCAAGCTGGTGTGTGTAGCTGTAGCTCGTTCTCCTCCCTGTGCAGAATCCCACCGTGAACATACAGTAGTGTTTCCGTTCTGCGGCTGATGGGCATCTTGCTGGCTTCCGGCTGGGGGCTATTTCCAAGAGCACTGCTATGAACAGCCTGACACATGCTTTTAGTAAGTGTATGAAGCAAGTCATCTTTTTTTAGTACTATCTGGCCTGAGGGCGGATGGTTGTGTATTTATCTGTTTTCCAGGTCCCATTTTAGAAAGCTCAGGAAGAAAGTGTTTGCTGAGTGTATTTAGGAATCTATTAGGAAAAAAGTAGGAAAATAAGATGATTTGACATTCGCATCATCTCCGCACAATATTTTGGCAGTTCGTTCCCTAAAAGCAAGCAGCGGTGACTAAGCTCGCGCCGCGGCTCTGGCTCTCGTTGCTGTTCTCACCTGACAGCTTCTTCCCACCTCCCCGAACAACTTGTAAGCACCTCAGTCATGCTTATTTTCAGTTCATATAGAGTTCTTTTTTTTTTTTTTCAAGAATACTTTTTCCCAGTCTAATTTTTTCCTCTTTAAAATCCCTGGTGATTTGAGAATTAAACTATAAAGATGCACTAGTTCAGCCAAGTATCCTGTCTTCAAAATGACATTGGAAACCATTTTATGGGAATGTGGGAGGGAATAGCCCTCTATTTCCTCAGAGAACATCCTGTGTTCTGTATGTTATTTTATTTTCTATTTTATTTTATTATTTTCTCACTCTGTTGCTCAGGCTGGAGTGCAATGGCATCTTCGTAGCTCACAGCAACCTCAAACTCCTGGGCTCAAGCAATCCTCCTGCCTCAGCCTGCCAAGTAGCTGTGCCACCATGTGCCACCATGCCTGGCCAATTTTTCTATTTTTTATAGAGACAGGGTCTCGCTCTTGCTCAGGCTGGTCTTGAATTCCTGGCCTCAGACAATCCTCCCGCCTTGGACTCCCAAAGTGGTAGGATTACAGGCGTGAGCCACCACACCTGGCCCTGTTCTGTATTTTAATATGGAAATCAAAATGATAAAATTCAAGAAAACTGTTCCCAGGCTCTCTGTGTGGTAGTGGTAGGGATGGGGGGGTAAAACATGGCCCTAAAATTCTTCAACATTCCTTCCCTCAAGAGGTAGAATTTGGGTGGCTCATGACAGGTTTGACCAACTGAGAAATGCAGAAGTAGGGCTGTGTGACTTTAAGGCTGGGTCTGTGATGGCTGTGCCGCTCCCATCTGTTTCTCTTGGAATACTTCTTTCAGGATGCTCCCTCTCAGAATCAGCCACCACGCTGCGCGACACCCAAGCCACGTGGAGAGGCCACATGGAGAGGCCACATGTAGGCTTTAGTCAACAGTCCCAGCTGAACCCTGCCTTTGAGGTATCCCAGCTATTAAGCGTTGAATTTTGACCCTCAAAATGATATGTTCAAGTATAACCCCTCGTACCTCAGAATGCACCCTTTTTGGAAAGTAGAGGCATTGAAGATGTAATTAATTAAGATAAGGTCATTGCAGTAGGGTGAGCCCTTAATGTGTCCTCATATGAGAGCCACAATAAGTGAAGACACATAGGTAAGACAGTCACGTGAAGACGGTAGCAGAGATTGAAGTTACACTGCCACAAGCCAAGGAACACACGTGGCTACCAGAATCTGGACGAGGCAAAGAAGGATCCTCCCCCAGAGGCTTTGGAGGGGCACGTCTGGGTGTCTGCCTCCAGAACTATGAGAGAATATATTTCTGTTGTTTTAAGCCACTCAGTTTGTAGCATGTTGTTATGGCAGCTCTCAAAAATAAATATACCAGCCCAGGTGCCAAACGTGGGAGTCGTGCCAGACCCAGCCAAACAAGTCCTCCCAGCTGAGGACCCAGCACTGTAGAACAGTCACGCCACTCTGCCCTGTCTCAACTCCTGCCCCACAGAGCGTGTGGGCGCAACACAGCGGTGGAGACTGTGTGCGTGCAAGTTTGGGCAGTCTGTCATGCAACAGCAGTAAGTGGAGCAGGGGCCGTCCCAGTTTCAGACATGGCAGCCGGAAGCCCAGGCTCTACACAAGGGACAGACCAGTCATCTGTGCCATGGAAATGTGCTGAGCATCGGTGTCCTCCCACAGAAAAGAGGAACTCAGCTGGGCGTCCCATGGGAAGCATGAGAGCTGCACTGGGAACAAGAGACAACATGCACCCAGGACGTACTGTGAGCCAGGTGATGCCATGAGGATTTCACGTGGGTTTTCTCGTTTAATCCTCAGCCCAATGAAGTAGGTCCTGTTATGAAGGCCATTTTTATAAATGAGGACACTGAGGCACTCAGAGGTGACAAAACCTGCTCAGAGTCACACAAATTAGTACATGGTAGAGTGCAGGCTTCACACTTAGGGAGATGGCACCAAGAATCGAGACGTTTGTTACAGCCATTGGCAAGGAAGGATGTGACTGGGCCAGTTTCCAGTGGAGGACAGCGGCCCGAATGTTTACTCACTTACTCAGTGGACACTTCTTGAGCTCTGCTGTGTCACTGAACCATGCTCTTAGGGAAGGCACAGTCTAAGGGAGGATTCAGACAGCCTTTTTAGTTCAGCCTGAGACTAAATTATTTCAAAAGAAACTGTTGTAATTAGGAAAATGAAAGAAAATAATGCAAACAAGAAAAAGGGAGCAAGGGGTTCCCTTGCTGATAGAAGCAAAGGGAAAGCTGAGATCAAAGACAGTTCTAGCTCTTAACTAGAAAACAGAAGTTTGGGCAAATCAAGCAGTGAAGTGAGAAATTCGGCAGCGCCCGGCTCTGTGGATCTCCACGGTACAGCAGAAGCTTTCAGGGCCTCTGTGTCCGATCAGATCAGACCCAGCCCAGCTGGGACAGAAACACCCACAACCACGTCTAGATGGATGTATTGCGTATGAATATGGATGCGTATTTTTGGATTGTATTCCTGCCCCCAATGAAAACGTATCCTTTGAGGTGCTTAAAGGAAAGGAAAAAGAGGAAAAAGCAGAGAGAATATGTTCTGTGGGAGAGGCTTTCTCCAGCTCTGCCGAGGCTCAGGACAGGCTGCCCACCACGCCCTCCGGAGTGGTCACCTGCACCGATGGGCAGAGAAACAATCCCAGGCTCCGGGGCCGCCTGTCTCGGCCCTGACTGCCCTCCGGCCGCACCGAAGCGAGGGTGCTGCGCTGCTTTGCAAAACCGGCAGAAACAGGTCAATGAAGCCCCCGACCTTAGCTCGCTACCCTGGACCCCTGTCCCACCGTCGCGACTGCTTTCACCTTTTCTTCAAGTGGCATGTTCCTTCAACAACTTAAAATAGTTTCAAAAAATGTTCCTCAGAAAAGAGAAAAGGTCAAGGTTACACAGAGCTGGCTCACCCATTTTGTAAGCTAGGATTCGGACTTTGATTTTTATTTCTGATATATTTTATTGCTACTTTAAAGGAGATAGTGAAAGGCCCTTCAGGACGTTGGTCAGGGAAGGCGTGGCCTGGCCCCAGACGCTCCTTCACATCCCGTCTGCGAGGAACGGGAGAGACGGGAGCCCCTGGAAGCCAAACAGCTTCTTGCTTCTGCTCGTCAGGTGGCAATTCGTCACCTGCTGGTTGAAGAGTGAGGGGGACATGTGTCTATTAGACATCACAGTCTTCCTCTGAGGACATTTTTTTTTACCTCCACTGTCTTTATGGCATCCAACTGACATGGAGCCAGGAGCACAACTGCAGCATACGTGGAAAGAGTTTTCAGAATCCCCCTGGGTCCCCCTGGGATGAGCTGTCAAGCTTGTGATGATATTTGCCCTTTTAACATAAGAGTCAATCAAATGAAACGGAGATGGAAAGTCAGTATTCAATAGAAGATCCACTGGGAGGAAGACCACCCTAGTCTCTTGTCACACCCACCAGTGAGTGAGGATTTGGCAGAGGAGGGACATTTCCCTTGTCTGGCCACTTCTGGTGCAAGAGGCAGTGTGGTTAATGACTGGGCCAGACTGTGTGGTTTTCAGTTCAGGCTATGCAGTTTACGAGCCGTGTGATTTTGAACGATTGCTTAATCTCTCTGGACCTCTTCCTCATTTGTAAAATGGGAATAATAAGGGCATCTACCTCTTAGGGTAGTTATAACCCATAGGTGAGTTAATACAGGAAAGGCTCATTAATAACTTTGCCAATTATGGCATAGTTTGTTATTATTGTTATTGGTGTAAGAAAAGGAGCCAAAGAGTGGAATAAGGTGAGACCCTGAAAGACAGAAAGCCAGTCCCAGTCTCTGGATCCTCCCTCTAAAGCCATTTTAACCATCATCCCCATGGTGGTCCCTCGTCTGTGTGGACAGCACACTCAGCAACAAGAAAGAGCCCTTAATACTTGGTCTCACGCCACCAGAAACCCATAGAAAACAGAAAGGCACAGAAAACCAAGGTACCAACTACTCCTTCCATTCCTGTGTCAGTTCTCTATACCTTGTAGACAAGCTACTCTGTGATGTATAATTACAGGGCCAAGTAATCAAAGATTATTTGAAAAATATTTGGAAAGAAAAGAAATAAAACAATGAATAAAGTTGAGTGGATTTGCCCATTTGTCAAATTGCTTAAAGCTCAAAAATAGAGTGAGTGAAAAGTGGGTAAGAGGAGCTAAACCATTAGGGTTACTTTCTTTCCCATTTTGTACCAGGCCCTCCCCTATTCCATAGTAAGTGTTCTGTTCATGGCGATGTGCTTCATACCTCCTCTGTCAGGAGTCTGCAGCCCCCCTAAAGTCCATATCCCTCCTCCTAGCACAATGTCTGACAAACAGCACTCTTGGTTTTTTTCTGAAAAGAATAATGGGATGGGTGGAGAGATGACAGCTAGACAGGTAGATACTAGACGACAGATACATACATGCACACAGAGCATAGGTAAGTGACAGGGACAGATAGATACACAGTCGGATAATAGATGATAGGTGACAGGTACACACACACATAGATGATGACAGGTAAATGATTAGACAGATAGACAGATGTAAATTTCTTCAGATACCTAATCCATTTGAAAGTTAAGCATCTAGTTTTCACAAATCCCCAGGATTTCAATTATAGAAATTTCTGGATTTCACCCAAATCAGTTTTCTGTACAGGCATAGGCTTCTTGTGCATATCATCACACCACAAATTGTCTTTTCAATTTCCACTAAAATTTTATCTCTCACTTGATGAGCAATTTTCATACTAGCTGAGACACCAGCTGAAACTGTTTCACAAAGTGTTTTTTTTTTTCCTTCTCCCTGTGGAGAGTATATGGTGAATTGTTTAAATTCCCAGAACCAGGTCACTGCTGAATTTTACATTCCACTGCTTGATTTACCCCAAACTTCTATTTTCTAGTTATGCACTAAACTGTCTTTGATCTCAAATTTCTCTTTACTTCTATCAGCAACACTGGGTTGCCTTTCTTTTTAAATCTTTTTTTTTTTTTAAACCACAGAAATATCAACTTGTTTTATTTCATGAGTGCCACTGTGAGACGAGGTCTGGGCAGTCAGCTAGGTGAACTCACTACCTAAGGGTCCTGACATCACAGACCAGGCTGGAAATACAACACATCCTGGAACCTGCTCCCAGCTTGAGTCTCCATGACATAATGTCTCAACTTGCAGGCTTCACTCACACGTATGACTTTTCTTAGCATAAATAAGATGCTTCATTAACAACCAAATCTCATACATGATCACCTAAAGAGGGACATCAATACTACTATCAGTATTTCAAAATATTTTTTATAAGCAGATTTGGGGATTTTTGGTCTCCAACATTTACTCACTTTTTTTCCCCAAGTAATATAATGGTGTCTACTGGAGATAACACTGTTCACTTTGAGACGTAGAAAGGAAGGAATGTTTTCAATGAGGAGTGATGTCGAGCAGTGATGCTCTGTGGTAGTACATGCAACTCAAATACACAGAGCCTTGCTTTCTGGGTCTTTCAGCCTATTCCAAGAGCTCAAAAACCAGCCGGTTGGATCTCTGGACTTGATTTTGAAGCTTGAGCACATACAGTACTGCTTGCTTTTCTGGAATTACTTTGCTTGGGTTACATCCTGTGAAATATTTCAGGTGCTGTTGTCTATTAGTTTTGAAGCTACCTGAATGTTAAGATATCTTGGATATCTCTAAAGCTACTTCCTTTACTGCCCAGAAAGAAATAGAGCTTAAATTTCAAGTCTGCTCTTAAAACTGCAAATGCTCTTTCAAGACTGTCCTTGAAGAATGGAAGCTGCCCTGGGCTGAGTGTTCTTTTTTCCTTCCCATCGGCCCTTGGTCTATCTACTTTCATTGTGATCTCAGCCCAGCTTGTGCCTCATTAAAACCATTTCACTGTGGATGGAAGAATGAAAAGGAAGCCAATGCCGTGTAAAAGAACCTCTTTGCTTTCATAAGAGGTTATGTCTTCATTGATAACAATGCCTAACATGGCGGCAGCTCTGAGGCTGGCAGTTGTCACAGTGAAGTGCTCATAATTACCTGCTCAGACCTCTTGACTGTGGCAGGACAGCCCTGGGAGCTCCATTCAGGGCATTAGATGTAACTAGGCTTCTAATTACCATGTTAGGCAGCCTTGGAATAAATTGAAATTTTGGATTTCATTCAATTAAGAAAATGTACCTGGAGCCCACTTAGAGACACAGCACCACTGTAGCTGCTCGTGGCTCAGACTTAACTGTACCTAGACGGCAATGAGACTTACCCACCATACTGCCCTTTTCCGGTGACTGCTTTGTTCAGATCAATTTGGTAGTAATGTGTCATTTATTATTACTAAGAGGCCGGTATAAGTCCACACATATTTACATAATCATTGAGGGTTTTAAGCATCATTTGAGTTTACTTGACAGCACTTTTCCCAAATGGTGTATATTAGAACACCCTGAGGTACATGTTAAAATATCCTACTCCAGACCAACCAAATCAGATTTTCCAAGAGATTCTTATACCCAGGAAGCTAAGGGAACCATTAGTTTCATGACAATATTTATGTTTAAAATGGTTGCAAAAATACAATTCAATTTTATTTCAGATATTTTTTAAGTGAATACTGTGTCCTTTCTGCTATATCCTCTGACAGATACAAAGAGAAATAAAATAATAAATTAATAATAAAATAATTTCCTTCCTAGGTATCAGGTGCTTTGTATATTCTTCTCTAAATCTTCACAACCAGTGTTATGAGGTAAGTTGTAGTTTCCCATTTTACAGAGAAGGAAACTGAGGCTTGGAAAGACATAGCCAGTAAATCATGGGATCCCAGTCATTCCGGGTCCTCATCCCATGCTCTAACCATGACCGCCACTGCCTCAAAGGAGATAAGATATGTGCCTGGGGCAGAATCCAAGACAAAATGCTGTCTGTGCCCACTGAGGGGGACACGTAAGTTCTGAGCGTGTTAAGCAAAGAACCTATCATGGTGGTCTGGGTCACACTGAAGGCAGCCAAGACGGCAGGTAAGAGGGGGAGGGGTGGGGGGGAGAAGGGAGTGTTACAGGAAGGAGGAAGGTTAGTACAGAAAAGATGATCTTGCTCTTATTCCCAATAACAATAAGCATTTATTGAGCACTTAAATGCCTGCCAGGTACTTTCTCTGTGCTTTAAATATGGTCTTGCACTTAGTTGAATCCTCACATCAACCCAGAGAGAACGGGCTCAAAGCCCCATTTTTGCTTAACTTTAAAGGGCCCTGCCACACAGAACTCAGGTTCTGTGCACTTTCTCCCTATTTCAACGTCCGTCCTCCTCCCTTTATCTTGTCCCCAAGCACAGGCAGGAAGGAAATTCACAAGGAGTGGCTGTTCTGCAGCCTGGCCCAGACGGTGCCGATAGTGGGCCCAGCATAAATGGGGGCCCAGTCACCTTGGGGACCTCATGGAAAGCTTTACTCCATATTGCTAAGAAATTCCAAAGTGTGCAGAGCTTATGAAAACTTCATTTGAAGTAGACTAAATTGTTCATGATAATTAAACATTCAGGGCTGTTCAGAAAGGTCCACAGCCATGAGTCATGTTTTTTGATCCATGAACTCGCTCTCCCCAGAGCGTGAATCAGACACTCGGCCCCTTTGTGTGAGGCACTGAGACAGAGGTGGGTGCGGGGGGTGGTCAAGCTTGGCCAGCACGGCTCAAACAGACTTCTCTGCCTTGTGATCGCTTTGAATGTTCTTTTAAAAAACTTTGAGAATTACAGAGAACTGGGTGCTGGACTGAAAAAAAATTATCAAGTTTGGTCTTACTTCTGCGCCCCGTCCCTTCCTCCCTTGGTACCCAGCATCTTCATGCCCCAGGCACCACGGCTTGCTGCGTGGAGCTGGGTACTCCTTCCTCTCTCACTTCCTCACCGTCTCTCACCCAAACTGCACAGTATGAGTCCCATTCCGTCATTGTCCTGCTAAAGGACAATGAGGACAAAGGAGCAAATCAGGGACCTGTTACAGGAGGCACGTCGTAGGTGCTCTTCAAATGTTAACTCGTTCAATATTCACCATAACTTTAGGAGTAAAAAATATTTTTATTGATGAGGAAAAGAAGGAAAGGCTGAATGACGGAAGGTCATATAGTTAATAAAGTAGCAGAGATAACATGTGAATCCAGGGCTGAGTCAAAAGCCAATCATTTTCCACTGCACATGTGTTAGTTTGGGTCCTTCGAGAAGCAGACATGGAGACAGGATTAAACACGTAAGCAACGGAAGAACCCGTGTTAAGGAAAGGCGGGGGGAGGAGCAAGCAGGAAGAGTCTTTTGATGGAAGCAGGAGGGGACAGAGGGGACAGGCAAGGAAAGCCTTGGTCTCAGCACAGTTCCCAGAAGGTCCGGCCAGCTGACGGGCAGGCCTGGGCCACAGTCCCCTGTCGGAGGAGCCCCATACCTCTCAGGAGGACCTGCGTTAGTACCACAGGGAGCTGCCTGGGGACATTGGCCTCATTGTGAATGTGGGGGTGGACCCAGAGGGGGGCAGCTGGGACTGGCAGGAGAACTGAGATCCGAGTTATGCGTTTCAGGGTCACCACGGTCACCCCGTTGCACGGCACGATCTACTTCTCTACACAGTTTCAGGAAGCAGCTCCTCCATGGATTGCCTCGGTCACTCTTCCTGAGGACAAATTTGGACGAGGGAGGTTGGGAATAGGAACTATCGCTCCCATTGCTGCGGTTAGTCTGGGAGCCGCCTGTTCTCACCCTCTCCCTCCTCCACTCTGCATTCAAAAGGCCCTTACCTCGGCCACCACCTCAGCACTGCTTGGCGGCTCACCTGGCAGTGCTATGCAAACCTCCATTCCTGAGGGGTCTGAGGTGGTGGCAGTTATATTCTCCTCAGGACGGAGCTGTGGCATGTGTCCATTCACAGTCAAAATGGGGAAACGAGTATGAGGAGGCCTCCGAGTGGATGCCTGGGTTCTGGGTTCTGCAGATTCCTCCTGCCCCGTGGTGCAGGGGCAGCCTGCCTCCTCCTGCTGGCCGGGGGCAGTTAGCCTGTCAGGATGCTCAGCCCTCTTCCTGCGGACCAGCCCTTGGGCACAAGGAGTCTGAAGTGCCTTGGTGGCAATCTTAGGTTATAGTTCACCTTATTGTAACCTCTTGCAAAAGTGCACCCCCACTGGGAACCAGCACTTCCAACTGTGAGAACAGGAATCACAAAATCCCTGAGTGTCCCATTGGGAGTGATGGAAGTGGAGCCACTCCTGCGTCCACCCCTTGGTTCCAGACCCCTGCATTCTTCCTATAGGGGACACAGTAGCGTACATGTGTCTTTGATTTAATGCATGCACTGCTACAGCCTGAAGGATGGCACCTATTCTTTCCAAATGTCACCTCCAGACTGGCGTTTCAGCTACACCTTTAGGAGGCCATTCCAGTACTCTATGAGGCTGGCTGCTTCTGGATTTGGTATGTGATACATGGTCATAGGACCACTCCTGCTATGAGATAGATCCCTGGCCAGATGTCATGATGTGTGGGATTCCATGCTGTGAATCGGGCATTCTATAAGCCCCTGGCAATGGTGCTGGCTGAGGGAAAGACAAATCTGTATCCGGAACAGGTGTCTATTCCTGCGATAATAAACTGCTGGTCCTTCAGGATGGAAGGAGCCCGATGTGGTCAGCTCACCACAAGAGGTCAGCTGTCCCCTCAAGGAGTATTGCCACACTAGGTATTCGGTGCTGGTCGAAGGAAATCGGGTAGGAAGAGTCTGGAACTGCGGCCCAGTTCCTAGAAAAGTTCAGGTGTTTGATGGTAAGTCCTCAAGTCAAAGTCACCTGCTGGAGGAGTCCTGAATCTCTCAGGAATGGACCTGCATTAGTACCACCACCAGGGTCAGCCCACTGGCTGAGAGGCCTGTGTGCAAACACGGTGGAGGATCCAGAGAGCTGACAGCTGGGGGCACCGGCCAGCGATGCTCCCCACTGCAGTGCATTTTCATGAGCACACAGTAACACAATGATGCGCAGACCAAGTCTGGCCAAGGTGTTAAGGACTGATGATGGCTCGAGGCATTAGTCACCCAAGATAACATTCATACTTTGATAGCTCTATAACAAAAAAAAATGAAAAAAAAAAAAAAGCCAAGAATTTTAAGATGCAGGTCCAATGGGAAAAATAATTTGGTGCAACTGAGTCTTCCTTTGCCCTCCTCAAATCAGACCACATAGGAAGCTACTCTGTATGGTACCATTTTTAAAGAGAGCTATGCCCTTGATAACCTTATAAAATGGAAATGATACCATTTTAGAATTCAAAGGAAGATAGTTCCGTTTGGGGGTTGGGAATGAAATGCTCAAAATAAAGTCCATTTCTGCTTCCCTATCTTCGGTTGAGAGGTGAATAGTGTTACAATTGAATGAAGCAATTTTTCCACCTGCATTTTTAATAGCCAGGGAAAGAGAATGGTGATGCCAGTCTGCACAGACTCTTAAAATTGGAAGGGACTCTATAAATTATGTTCATTTTACATCAACCTCCTGTCTGGCAGTAAAACTTGTGCAAGGTTCTCACCCCTGATTCCCAAGAAGTTAATTGTCCTTGACTTGCATACCGCCACTGACAGGCAGCTCACTTCTTCCTGAGATAGCCCCTTTTGTGGCTAGACTGGTCTAGTTTTATGTTGTTTTAAAAGTGATTGAATCAGCACTCTGGCACATTTGGCCATGTGTTTTCACATATCACCCCACTGACTCCTTAAAATGACCAGAGAGGGAGAAATATTTTTCCCATTTTACAAATGGGGAGCCTGAGACTCTGCGTGGCTAAGTGATTTACTCAGTGTCAACTGATGATGACATGATTTCAGACACTACCAAATCATGTCATCAATAAATTAGTGCTTTTGAGAAAGCATCTGAGTATTAACCAACACTTTACAGATGAGCCTGTCCCATCACCACCTATTATGGGACCTATTAAAACCTATTATCTTAGTCCATTTTTTGCTGTTAGAATACCACAGACTGGGTAATTTATAGTGAACATAAATTTATTTGGTTCATCGTCCTGGAGGCTGGAAAGTCTAAGATCAAGGGACCACATTTGGTGAGGGTCTTCTTGATACATCATAATATGGCAGAAGGCATCAAATGGTAAGAGAGCACAAAAGAGGGCCAAACTCATCTTTATAACAAACTCACTTCCACAGTAACATTAATCCATTCATGAGGGCAGAGACATCATGACTTAATCATCTCTTAAAGGTCCCACCTCTCAACAGCGTTGCATTGGGGATTAAGTTTCCAACATACGAACTCTGGGGAATACATTCAAACCATAACATTCTGCCCCCCAAATTTATGTCTTTCTTACATGCAAAATACATTCTTTCCATCCCAGTAGCCTCCAAAGTCTTAACTTGTTCATGCATCAATTCAGAAGTCCAAAGTCCAGAGTCTCATCTGATATACGGATGAGATTCAAGGCACGATTTATCCCAAGGCAAATTCTTCTCCAACTGGGGAGCCTGTGAAATTAACAAGTTACATGCTTCCAAAATACAATGATAAGACAGACATAGGATAGACATTCCCATTATAAAAGAAAGAAATAGGCAAGAAGAAATGGGTAACTGGTCCCAAGTAAGTTCAAAATCCAAGAGAAAAAATACTAAGTCTTAAAGCTGGAGAATAATCTCTTTGACTCCATGTCCCACATCCTAGGCACACTGGGGTGGGGGCTGGGCTCCCAAATCCTCAGGCAGCCCCGCCTCGATGGCTTTGCTGGGCTCAGTACAACCAGTAGCTCTCATGGGTTGGAGTCTTCTGCCTTCAGCTTTCCCAGGCTGGGGTTGCACATTGGTGGCCCTGTAGTTCTGGGGTCTCGGGGGCTGCCCTACTCCCACAGATCTACTAGGCACTGCCCTTCTAGGGACTCTCTGTGGTGCTTCTGCCCCTACAACAAGCCTCTGCCTGGGCCCTCAGGCTGTCTGTGACATTCTTTGAAATCCAGGTGGAAGCTACCATGGCCCCACAGCCCTCACACTCTGCATGTCTGCAAAGTCAACACTGTGTGGATGCTGCCAAAGCTTACTGCTTTCACCCTCCAGAGTGACCACACACCCTAGCCACACCTGAGCCTGCTGGAGCCACGGCTGGGGCAGCCAAGGAGCACCACACCAGAATGTGGGCAGCAGAGTCCCCAGAGTATGAAGGGCAGAGAATGCTGAGGTCCCTCAGGCACCTCTCTGGAAACCCTGCCCTCAAGGTCCTAACTTGCCTCGAAGATCTCTGAAATGCCTTTGAGGTCATTCTCCCGCTGTCTTGATGAATAGAACCTGACTTTCTTCTATCCATATTAATCTCATTGGCAAATGGTCACTTGGCCACACCTTTAGAATTCTCTCCAAACACACGTTTGTATTCTTTACATGGCCAGGCTGAGAATTTTCCAAATCTTTCCACTTAAGAGATTACTTATAATTTCTAAGAAGCTTCAGACTTTCCATATAGCTCTTCTCTTCTTCTGTGCCCCCACAGGAATCACCCTTAATGCTTCGTTTATGGCAATATAGTCTTTTTCTAGCTTTCTCCTACCAATTCTCCCAGCCTCTACCCACTACACAGTGCCAAGGCCACTTCCACATTTTCAGGTATTTATAGCAACAGCCCCACTTCTCACTACCAAGATTTTGTCTCAGCCCGTTTTGTACTGCTATAACAAAATGCCACAGACTGAGTAGTTTATAGTTTATTATATTTTATAATTTATTATCAATTTAATTGGCTCATGGTTCTGGAGGCTGGGAAGTCCAAGATCAAGGGACTGAATCTGGTGAGAGCCTTCCTTCTCCCTCATAACATGGCAGAAGGCACCACATGGACAGAGAGTGCAAAGGACAGCCAAGCTCACTTTTATAACAAACCCAATCTCATGACAACGACATTAATCCATTCCTGAGGGCAAAGCCTTCATGACCTAATCATATCTTAAAGGTCCACTTCTCAACAATGTCGCACTGGGGATTAAGTTTCCAACACATAAACTTTGGGGAACACATTCAAACTGTAGCACCTGCTTCCTTCCTTCCCCTTGCACTATCCTACCTGTCATAAGGCTCCACTCTCCCTTCCTAGTCACTGTGCAGCAGCATCAGCTTCACCTGGGGGCTTGTCAGAAATGCAGACATCTGGGCCCCAACTCAGTCCTACAGAATCAGAATCTGCACTTTAATAAAATTCAAAGTGATTTAATGTGCACATTAAATTTTAGGTGCTCCAGTCTAACATACCTTGAACAGGTGACTTAACTCCCTGCCTTAGATACTACACTTGATATTAGCCAAAAGGCTGAGAAATGATACTTCCTGCCACAGTTTCTTCATCTGTCAAATGAAGGAGAAGGATAAGAAGCTCTCAGAGTCCTACAGTTCCTCAGTTCTCTAATTATCTACTTTCTCTCCTTCTTCAGTTGCCTTAAATTTTCTCCTGAGTTGTCCTACAGTTCCACCATGAAAGCAGGGAAAAATTGATGACAGATATAAAGATATATTTTATTCCGTTCAATATTAATAGCCATAAATGAGAATCTTTAACTCAGGAGGGGCAAGGCAACGGTCTTGCAGCCTAGAGTCATTGGATCTCCATCCTAATTAAGTACCAGACTTTTAGCTGAGTTCCAGAAATAACACCAGCACAGAGACCTACACCACTAAAAGGCTCAGAGATGAGTCTTCTCCACCTAGGAGGGAAAAAATGAAAAAGACACCTCTCCATGGGAGAAAACAGCACAGGCTCTTTTGTATCAATTGATCTAATTTTAAGTTCTAGCCCAGTCCCTTATTTCATGCTTTCTTCAGTGTGCTCATCTATAAATTGGGAGTAATAAAAGCACCCGTGCCATGGGTTGCTGTGAGGTTTACATGCGATAACTTCTTCTACGGTTTGAATGTTTTTGTCCCCTCCAAATTCATGTATTGGAATCTTAACCCCCAATGCAACAGTGTTGGGAGGTGGGACCTAGTGGGAAGTGTGTAGGTCATGAGGGCTCTGCCCTCACGCATGGATTAACACCATTATGAAAAAGGGCTTGCAGGAGTGGGTTCACTCTCTCTGCTCTTCTGCCATGTGAGGACACATGTTCCTGCCCTCCACAGGACACAGCATTCATGGTGCCAACTTGGCAGACAGATTGGGCTCTAACCTGTTGGCGCCTCCATCTTGCACTTCCCAGCCTCCAGAACTGTGAAAGAATATATTTCTGTTCTTTATAAATTACCCAGTACATGATATTCTGTTACAACAGCATGAAATGGACTAAGACAACCTCTGTGACATGTTTAGCCCAGCAAGAACTCAATACACTCTGTTGTTCTTATTGTTATTCTTTCATTTATAAAACAGGGATATTTTTAATTATCCCAGAGGATTGCTGTATTGAATAATACATATAGGCCAGGCATGGTGGCTCACACCAAGCCCAGCACTTTGTGAGGGAGGACCATTTGAGGCCAGGAGTTTGAGACCAGCCTGGGCAATATAGCAAGACCCCATCTTTTTTACAAAAAAATTTAAAAATTATCCAGGTGTGCTGGCACACACCTGTAATCTCAGTCTCAGCTACTCAGGAGGCTGAGGTGGGAGGATCTCTTGAGCCTAGGAGTTCAACGTTGCAGTGAACTATGATTATTTCATTGCATTCCAGCCTGGGTACATATATATTTATATTTACACACAATAAATGATTACAAATTACCTAATATTTGCTATTTTTTCACTTTTATTGATCATCCATAACATAGAGGGCAAATACTGAGCAAAGATGTTAAACATCTGCTCCCAACAAACCTGAAAATCAAAATGAGGGTAAAAAGAAGAGACATAAGCCAAAGGGAGGCAGGGCTCCAACCAAACAGGATGCCCCCATATAAACCTGAAGGGTCCCCACAAATCAATACTTACCTTTCTCAATATTTACTAATGTTTTTCAATATCATCAGGATTCTCCAGAGAAACAGAACCAATAGGATGAAGGGAGGGAGGAGAGAGAGGTATTTATTTTAATGAACTGAGCATGCAATTGTGGGGGCCAGCAAGTCCACACTCTGCAGGGCCGGCCAGGGGGCCGGAGCCCCAGGGAAGAGCTGATGTTGCAGCTCGAGTGCAAAGGCAGCCTCCTGGCAGAGTTCCCTTTTCCTCGGGGGAGGTCAGTCTTCAACTAACTGAAAGAGGCCCACCCACATTATGGAAGATAATCTGCTTTCCTCAAACTTCACTGATTTAAATGCTAATCTCATCTAAAAAGTACCTTTACAGAATATCCAGATTTGTGTTTGGCCAACTATTTGAATACTGTGGCTTAGCCAAATTGATATATGAACTTAACCATCATACCACGTTATTCATAAATGCCTACTCAATAAATTTTCTTTATATCTTTGTCTTCTCAGCCCCATAGGCCTATTATTCTACCAGATACATCAGTGGATTGCTTTGTTCTGTTTGTCCATTGCAACTGCAATAAGACACTGATAGGTCCCTTTCATTTATTTTTTTAACAAGGAAGAAGCCTTCCAACTCAATGTAATAACATAGCTAACATTGTTACATGAGTAGCAGGTACCAGGTAGTATACTAGGCACTTTGCACATGTTTTCCATGCTAACAGCAACAATCCCACAAGCTTGCAATTATCCTCACTTTACTGATGAGAAAACCAAGGCTTTTAACAGTTGTAATATCTTGCCCAATATCATATAGTGAGTTGTGACAGAACCAGGATTTGAACTGAGTTCTGTCTTACTCCAGTGTCTTTGCTCATTCCACTATGCTACACCACTAACAGCAAAGACATCTTAGCACAGTGGTTTTCTTTATGATAGAAAATTTTTAAAAGTTGGAACAAATGGCTCTGTCAACTTTTCTATTCTTTTCTTTGCTCTCACTCTTTATTCCATTAGTGTTTAATAGCATTTTAGGCAACAGAGAACAGACATCCACCAACCCTGTAGGTGATGATTTATTCCAATAATATATTTTCCTACTTTCAAGCTAATTTGCCTTCACCAAGAGTTATGGTAGGTCGGTCAAGAGAATGTTATTAAATCAAAAGATAGATGTTCCCTGTTCAGTGGCAAAGACACTTTCTTATGCTCAGTGGTCACTTAACGAAACCAATCAATAGGTCAGCTCAGCCCTGCAGTGCTCTCCTATGCTCAGAGAGTCAGTCTAAGAGAGCTGGGGTTAGTTGTCCTATTAGGACTTCATTAGGCACTTTAGAATCTAGACAGAGAAATGAATTACCAAGTTTTATGGCTAAACTCATAAAAAGAAGTTGGTCCAAGTATAATCTCATAACCATTGCTACTTCCCCCCAGTAATGTTTGTTGCATAAATGCTATTAACACAAATGTCCCTTCAGCATGGAGCTACAGCCTGCATGTGCTGTCACTTTAGGTAATATTCTCATACCCCTTTAAATCTCAAAATTCTCATCTCACAATATTAAGGGGATTAAATGAGAAAACATATGAACACTAGCTTGAAACTGTGAATCAAATTATTCTAAAATAAAAAGTTTATGTACATTTTTTTAAAAACTGGCTTGGAAGCACTCAGGAGCCTAATCTTATCAGACACAGTTAAATAACCAAGAGTTAAGAACATCCAGTAAATGGTACTGCTGGATTCAAACAATGTCATCTGACGCCCATGCCCATACCCTGGAAGGTTCCTGTATCACGTGAATATCCAACTTCCTGAAAGCAATGCACAAAATCCCTGGGTTTACAGTGCAGGGCACAAAGCCCTACTACTAAGAGCCGGCACATCTGTGACCACTCCTAGAAAGATATGGTATGACAATAACAAGTTGTGAAGCTGAAAATGTTTTTTCTAAACCATCAGTAGTAATAATAACAATACATATTGATCGGCCGGGCGCGGTGGCTCACGCCTGTAATCCTAGCACTCTGGGAGGCCGAGGCGGGTGGATCACTCAAGGTCAGGAGTTCGAGACCAGCCTGAGCAAGAGCAAGACCCCGTCTCTACTAAAAATAGAAAAAAATTATATAGACAACTAAAAATATATATATAGAAAAATTAGCCGGGCATAGTGGCGCATGCCTGTAGTCCCAGCTACTCGGGAGGCTGAGGCAGGAGGATTGCTTGAGACCAGGAGTTTGAGGTTGCTGTGAGCTAGGCTGACGCCACGGCACTCACTCTAGCCTGGGCAACAAAGTGAGACTTTGTCTCAAAAAAAAAAAAAAAAAAAAAAATACATATTGATCAACCATGACAAAGAAAAGACTGAATTGTCTTTCTATTCTTCCTATAGGAAATATTACAAAACTGTCACAGGAAGAGATAGTAAAGAATTTACAGCCAAAAATGTAGGGGGAAAATACTATAGCAAAGTATCAGGTATTTAATTTTGTAATATTTATTGTTTTTATCAGTTTTAAAAAACCTATACTTTCCTGTGGTTTCTTGATATAAATAATCCTGTATCTAATTTTTGTATTTTTTTATGTTTTTTGTCTCAACACGAACTATCAAAATTACATGAGTGTTTGGCCCTTCAAAATTGAGTTCTACTCTAACTGTAGAGTCTTGCATAGGGAGAACGTAATGAAGTAGCATTCTGGGGAGGCAAACAAGTGAGGCAGGTTTAAATCCTATCCAGATTTCTATTTCATAGTGATTATTCCTTTTATTCCCAAGAGAATATTAATTTATCTTAATTTGGGAAATATGAGGTAATCTTTATACAAAACTACCCATAAAACAGGAGTGTTTATCACACATTTCAATATAATAGTTACTAAATATTAACTAGGAAAATGCTTATAATACATGCTGTGGCAGATTCTAGCTTCTCTCTTTCTATAAATAATAATGAGCACATATACAACTGAGCTAATATGACTGCATCATGAATTCTTAAGTAAAAGACAATAGAATATGAAAATTACCAAAATGAAAACTGAAAGCTTGAAAATATAATACCCAAGTCAATGATAATTAACCAGATATCCTGAACTAGATAAATGTATCATGCTATTAATTAAACCCTCATAATCAAAAAGGAAAAAGAAAGAAAGGGAGATAGGGAGGGAGGGAAGAGAAAATCACCTTTCATTAGCTCTTAAGGACTGGTTATAAGAAAGAATAAAGAGAAAAATAAAAAGACTTTTTTTTAGCACAATGCTCAGAGTATTTAGACTAGATAATTTTTAAAAGAATTAAAGAGTTGGTCCCTTGAAGAATATGCAATCTAGGTGGAGGCGAACAGACAAAAATCACAAATTATCATATTCACAAGGTGGAATGCCAAGGTAGAGGTAGAGTTATTAATATGACACTGTTGTGATTCATTAAATCTAAAGAATTACCATGATTTAGTAAAGCCACTTCAAGGTAAAATAACAGTGTTTGTGGAGTTATTAATAACTCACCAAATAAAGTTTTTTTTTTTATTTTTTGTTTGTTTTTCAGCTCATTATGGGGGTACAAAAGATCAGGCTATATACATTGCCCATGCCTCCCCATCCCCCCGAGTCTGAGCTTCAATTGTGTCCATTCCCTAGACAGTGCACATCACACTCCAAATAAAGTTTTTAATAGCATCTAGCTAACAGATTCTATTACAACTTCCACCAACTTTTCACTTAAATATCTACATAAATACTTGAGGAAAAAATAGCAAAATTATAATCATTGTCTTAGGTTTTTTTTCCCTGCTATGACAGAATACTTGCGACTGGGTAATTCATAATAAACAGAAATTCATTTGGATCATGGTTCTGGAGGCTGGGAAGTCCAAGATCAAGGGGCCACATCTGGCAAAGGCCTTCTTGCTGCATCACACCATGACAAAGGGTGAGAGAAGGTACATGAGAGGGCAAGAGATTGAAGTCACAGCCTCAGGTGCTTTTATAATCAACATTAATCTACTCATGAGGATGGAGCTCTGACAACCTAAATATCTCCCATTAGGCCCCACCTTCCAACACTTTTGCATTGGGGATTAAGTTTCCAACACCTGCTTTTTGGGGGACACATTCAAACCATAGCAATGATAGAGAAATAAGACTATTTCTCTCAGAGGCAGACAAACCAAGCGGACAAAAACAAGACTGGAAGTATTTGAAATATACAATTATGAAGCATACCTAATAGATAAATAGATACACCACAGAAAACAATACATATTCTTTTAAAACTCTTATACATTAGAAAATAAATCAACTAAGCATGAAATTCACAAACTAGAAACAGAACAACAAAACAAATATCAACAGAAGTAGAAAAAAGAAATAAAGAAAATATAATGCAGGAAAACATCAATGGAATGGAAAACAGAAGAGTAGACATAATCAAGAAAATCAAAGACAAGTTTATTCAAAAAACAAATAAAATAGATAAACCTTTGGAAGTTTCAATGATAAAGAAGAGAAAAGACAAATAAAAATATTAAAAATTAACACAGAACATAGAAACAGAGATATGTAAGAAAATGTTAGAATTATAAGAAAATACTATGTAAAATTTTATAGAAATAAATTTGGAAATCAAATGAGATGGATAATTTTTAAGGAAAAGAAAATGATCCCTAAGGTGTTGCACAAAGGTAAAAAAAAGAAAAAAAATTATCAAAATTAACTTATGAAGGGTAGAAACCTGCACAGTAAGTTACGGTGGAGAAAAATGAAAAAGCAGACACAGATCTAACCCTAATAAAAAGGCATTAAAGCCACCAGATTTGGGGTGAGTTCTACAAATTTCTTGAGAAACAGATAAATTTTCTAATATTCACACCCTTGCAGAACATAAATAGAAAACTTCTCAACTCATTCTGCTAATCTAGCCTAAACCCAACACTAAAACTGGATAAAAACAGTAGAGACACAGATGCACACACAGCTATAGGTCATTCTCACTAATGAACATAACTACAAACATTTCTATGTGAAATATTAGAAAATGAAATCAACAATATACTTATTGAATATGCATCATGAAAAAGTAGACTCTACCCAAGAATTGTAAGGATTCATAATTAGGAATATGTTGACATAATTCACAAGATTAACACACTATATGCAAGAATTATGATTATGTCAAATTATTCTAAAAAATATTTGATGAAATTTAAAGCCTTTCTCAATAAAAAGAAATATACTGTGAATAGGGATAAAACTTCCTTAAGGTAAAACATATTTATCAGAAATATACAACAAATATTATACTTAAAGTCTTTGTTAAAATAACTCACTACAGCTAGAAAACAAGGAAGCAGGTAGCTAGGCAATACTTATTTGAGCTCTTGTCCAATGTATTAAGATGACAAAGAGAAACATGAGAGAAAAGTGTCATGATTTGTACAAAATAATACTGTATAATCCAACAGAACCAACTGAAAACTATTGAAATAAATAAGAGATGATTAAAGTTGCAGAATACAAACAAACCAAAAACATCTCATATATTAGCAATAATCATTTTTAAAAGGTCATGAAAAAGGATTCTATTCAAACTAATAAACAAACCTAGTAATAAATCTAATAAGAAATTCTTAGGATCTATAAAAATTAACTGAACAATGTAATAAAAGATTAGAATAAATAAGGAGCAAAATCATTTTTTAAAGTTGTCAATTTTCCCCAAATCATCTATAAAAATCATCTGTAAATGTAATCCCAATACAAATTCCAACAGAATATTTTTAGGGAACTTAACAAGATGGTTCAAAAATTCTCATGAAAGAGGAAAACTATATATATCATGTTTTTGAAACATAACAACATGTATATTTTATATATACATGGGAGATACCCAGGGAATGAGTAATTCCCAAAAAGGTGACTTTAAATTGCAGATTATATAGCATCATCAACAAAGAACAGTAAATTTTTGGAGAAGTGACATGACAAAGGGAAAGGACTCTGAGTCTCTAGAGGTGACAACCTGTGGAAAGGCAAATAACTGGCAGATGAAGGCCAGTTAGTTAAGCTCTAATACCACCTCTGGGCCCATAAAGTTCGAAGGTTATCTTTGTTTTCCCTGTTAGAAGAGTGGGGCAGGATATCTTTTGTCTTTGTAAATCTATATCCTGCTTTCAGGACAAATAGGAGGCAGGCAGAGAGCTTTCTTGCACCTACTTCTGAATTGTCTTCAGCTCCACAATCCTTCATATTTTGGGGTGGCATATTCTTTTCTCCCTCAGTAGACTCATAAATAGACTAATTAAACAATAGATGATAATAAAGAATGCAGAAATAATACTGTTTGTCTCTTTTTGTCTCTCTCTGTCTTCCTCTACCCCCACCAGCCCCATACACGCACATACTTGTGTGCATGTGTGCGCAGGCACACACACACACACACACACACACGCTCACACTCTGGAATTTAGTTTATATTAGATGGGACATTTTATCTTCAGAGCAGGGAAAGGTTAACAGAAAAGAAAAACTCCAAACTTTGCAAAATAATTTAAAGAGGTTTATTGTGCGCTGAATGTGTGTGACCTCCAGCCCAGAGCACATGACCTCAGGGGGTTCTGAGAAAATGTGCCCCAGGTGGCCAGGTTACAGTTTGGTTTTATACATTCTTGGAAACAGGAATTACATGTAAAATCATAAATCAATATATGGAAGGTGTATACTGGTTTGGCCTGAAAAGATGGGACATCTTGACGAAGGGGCTTACAGGTTGTGGATGGGTTTAAAGATTCTTTGATTTGTAATTGGTTAAAGAAATGAAGACTTGTCTAAAGGTTTGGAATGTTTTAAGGAAGTCTGTTAATAATAGACAAGCCACCTGATGTATACTTGACTCAGATGATCTGTTAAGTAAACTGATGGCCTACAGATGTGGTTTAACCTTTATCTTCATGGCTGCAAGTCATGTTAGTGATTTAGTATCTTATTTGGAGTTACAAAGAATTAACTCCAAAAGGGAGGAGGCATAATGAGGCAAGTCCAGCCTCCCTTCTCTTCATAGCTGGCAACTCAGTTTTAACGTTTTTCTGGGGTCCCCTTGGCCATGAGAGGGTCTGTTCAGTCAGCTGGGGGTTTTAGGATTTTATTTTAGTTCACAGAAACAAAATGGAATATTCATCTCTTTTGTTCTCCTGGAGAGAGTTGGAACCCATTCTATTAAGTGAAGTATCCCAAGAATGTAAAAATAAGCACCACATGTACTCACCAGCAAATTGGTTTCCCTGATCATCACCTAAGTGCACATTTGGGAATAACACCAATTGGGTATCGGACTGAGGTGGGGGGTGGGGGGAGGGGATGGGCACATACCTACATGATGAGTGCGATGTGCACTGTCTGGGGAATGGACACGCTTGAAGCTCAGACTCAGGGGGATGGGGGGGCATGGGCAATATATATAGCCTGAACTTTTGTACCCCCATAATAAGCTGAAATAAAAAAAAATAAATAAATAAAATAGAATTCAGTTAAAAAAATGAAATATTCAATAAACAGTTTGGGGATTATTAGCTATTCCATTGAGGAAAAATATTAAATTTTTATCCCTTACTTACACCACAGAAAACTAAATTCCAGATAGAATAAGAGCTAATATTTAAAGCAAAACATTTTTTTAAAGTAAGTAAAGAAAACACGCAGTAAACTTTTACAATCTTATGATGGAGCAGTCATACTAAGCAGGCTACAAAACCCAAATATCATCAAAGAAAAGATCAATAAATATAATGAAAAAGCTCAAAGTTTAATTATGCATGGCAAAAGACTCCCATAAACCAGGTTAAAAACAAGAGATCGGGAGAAAAAAAATTGCAACCTATGTACAGATAAAGGATTACTACCCAGAATATGTAACAAGCTCCAACAATGAATAAGAAAAAATAGCCCATAAAAATATGGACACGTGTTTTGAACCAATATTTGAAGATGAAATACCATGTCCAATAACTATGAAAGATGCTCAACCTCGCTAGTAGTTATAGAGGTGCAAATTAAGCAAGATTTCTTTTACCATAAAACTGACCAAAAAATTTTAAATAGTGACAATATTTTATACATTTTTGTAGGGGTGAGGTGAGGATGTGAGCATAGGGGACCAAAATATGCCCCCAAAATAGGACTATAGGAGACCAGAATATTCCACCCCAAAATATGCCTTGTTGGCATAGTCGTTATTTTGAGCTGATTATTCTGAGAAATTGCTGACACAATTCTCCAATGAGGAGAAGCTGTAAAATCAGAGTAGAAGTTACTCTTTTGTATGGGAAATTTACATCTATAAAGGAAATCTCCACTTGTAAGGATATCCCCCCCTCTCTGTACCAGGAAGAGAAAGGTGACTTTAAATCACTAAAGGTTCAAATCAACAGAGAAGCAATCTACCTAAATCTGCATAACAAATCTTACTCTTGTTCATCCTACTTTTCCTGGTTACTTCCCCATGAATGGCTTTCCCCAAATCTTTCTTTGTTTCAGCAGCCATGGTATTTAAACCTGAATTCCAAGCCCCCTCTTTGAGATTTAAGTAGAATCCTTTCTCTGGGTATCTCCTAATTATATATGAGGTATACATATTAATAAACTAGTTTGGGTTTCTCTTATTAATGTCTTTTATTACAGGGGTTGTCATGGTTCAGTCCATAGCTAGACTTTGAAGTGGTGCCCCAGTTTTTGGGCTCCTGGCTTGGAGGAATCTCAAGCCTTGACCCTAGGGACAGAGAGAGATGACAGACACTCAACAAGTATGCATGAAGAGTAAAGTTTAAGGGTGCAAAGTGAAAGTACATTTCCTACGGGAAAATGGACCTGTCTCTGCAAGTGGAGAAGACCCTGTCTACTTTTATGTTTTTATTTTTATATGCTTTATGTTTAGGTAAGGGTAAGTTATAATTAGGACTGAAAGGAAATAGTCCCCAGGTGTAAAGGTAGGTATACACATACACATACATACACACACACACACACACACACACGCACGCATACACACACATACATGTGTCATCAAAAAGGGAAGAAACACATTTCCAATGTAAAGAGAAAGGTGAAAATATCTCCATCTATTAAGCACTGCCTTCCTTTTCTTCATATATTCATTCAATGGGCATTTGGTAGGAAGGGCAGGCACTAAGCACAGTTCTGGGAATACAAGATGAGTAAGGCACAGTCCCTCAAGGACAGTCTGGTGGGAGAAGTAGAAAGATAAACAGTTGTAATATGATCACTACTGTAAGCAGGGATTCATGAAAAAGTAAGAAGGGGCACAGAGATGGGAGCCTCTAACTACATTTGGGAAATCAGGAAATGTATAAATATTTGAGTTCAGTTTTGTAATTCCAGAATTATGCAGAAGAAGAGTAGGAAAGAATGATAGCCAGAGGCTGCACAATTTTGAAGGGAATGGATATGTACTGATTTCCCAGAATATTAGCACTGTGTGGCCACACAAAATGAGAATTCATTTTGTTGTTGTCATTTAGAGTATTCTGGAAGGCAGTCTGTTTACTTTGCTCTGTCCAAAAGGGTTACCCATGTAATGACTACAAACATCATTTGGTCCACCCAATTCAAACAGCTTCCCTTAGGACATAATCAAGATGGCAGGGTGGGGAGATATCAGCCTTCATCCCCCCACAAAAAAAATATAGATAGCTATTGCAAAATCAGAATATCCCTGAGAGGTCTCAAGGGCCCTTTGAAGAATCTACAGGAAAACAGTGGAGCAAAAATACTGAGAATATCCACCCAGAGAGGATTGCCGGTGAGACTGGCATACCTGAAGGTTGAGGACGCTGCTAGGAACAAAGAAGAAAGGCAGAGGTTATTGGTAGCAGCCACATGATGGGAACGACTGTGGTCCCCAGTGACCTGCTCCACAGAGGACAATAGTGTCATTTGCCACTGAGGTAACCAACAGCCATTTATGTCATGGAACCCCAGAGAAGGAGACATGGCTGCATACCCCTCCATCCTCAAGAAGCAGTGCCAATGAGCTGCTTCAGGAAAGGAACCACCACCTCTCCCAATCTTGCACATGCCTTGACCCCCAAGCTAAGGCAGAGCAGCAAGTGCCCACACTGCAGACCTGGGCTCTGCGGCTGCACTCCTGTCACCCATGTCACAGACACCATAGCCATCACCACAGTGAGCTAGTTCACACTCTGGACCTTGACATCAAGCTTCCACTGTACATGCTCAAGCTGTAGGCACCAGCTCAGCTGCCACAGAGAGGTAGGCCCTGCTATGATCCTGGCCACTGTAACTCTCCCCTAGTCTATGCTCCCATTCTTGGCTCCCTGGATACTTTACAAGCATCCACACTTCACATGCTGTTACCAAGGGGGCAGCAGGGCACCAGTGGTATTACCACCCAGATCCTAGAGCTGCAGTCCCTCTGCACATGCCCATGCTTCAGGCCTCAGCTCTGTAGCCACTCCATGCACATCACTCATACAACATCAGTGCCACTGCTACCTCAAGTGAGCTTTCAAACCAGACTCCATGCCGAAAGGATTCTCTTTAGCCAAAACTTCCATGTTGGAAAAAAATACATCTGGAGGACCTTAGCAGCCATCACCATCAAAGATCCAACAACCCTTGTTACCACTGCAGACATCCACAGCATAGAGTGCTGAGGATCCCTGCAATCATTGACAACACTGACCTCAGGTGACATAGCTGCACAAATACTACAAAGCTGCACCCTCATTGGTACCAGAACAATGGCACCCCAGCCAGCAAGTGCCCACATACCCTCTCTGTGAAGGGAAGGTCTTTTCATAGGAAAACTAGCCTGTAAAGTCTGCAAGAGGTGACTGTTCCACTAAATACATAAACATTAACATAAGGCAAGAAGAAACATGAAAAATCAAGGAAACAGCACAACCAAAGGAGCACAATTATTTCCATTAGCTGACCTCAAAGAAATGGAAATACACAAACTGTATGACAAAGAATTCAAAATAATTGTTTTAAGGAAGCTCAGTGAACTTCAAAAAATAGAGAAAACAATTCAATGAAATCAGGAAAACAATAAATTATCAAAATTAGAAATTTAGCAAAGAGACTAAAATTATTTTAAAAATCAAATAGAAATTGTGGAGCTGAAAAATACAATGAATAAGATGAAAAATGCAATAGAGAGTGTCAATGGCAGAACTGATCAAGCAAAAGAAAGAATCTGTGAACTCAAAGACAGGTTATTTGAAAATATACACTCAGTGGAGAAAAAGTAAAAAAAAAAAAAAAAATGAAGGAAGCTTACAGGATTTATGGGACAGCATCAAAAGAGCAAACAGTCAAGTTACAGATGGTAAAGAAACAGAAGAGAGAAACAAAAAGGTAGAAAGATTATTTAAAGAAATAATAGCAAACAACTTTTCAACTCTTGGGAAAGACGTAAGTATCCAGGGACAGGAAGGTCAAAGGTGTACAATCAGATTCAATCCAAACAAGCCTAAATCAAACATTTTAATACAACTGTCAAAAGTCAAAGACAAGGAGAAGATCCTGAAAGCAACAAGAGAAAAGCAAATCTCATATAGCAGAGTTCCAATATGGCTAGCAGCAGACTTCTCAGCAGAAACCTTATAAGGCAGAAGAGAGTGGGATGATATATTCAAAGTGCTGAAGGAAAAAAGCTATCAACCAAGAATACTTTACCTGGCAAATCTGTCCTTTAGAAATGAAGGAAAGATAAAGACTTTCCCAGATACACAAAAGCTGAGGGAATTCATTGCCACCAGACCTGTCTTATAAGAATTACTAAAGGGAATTATTCAAGATGAAAAAAATGATGCTAATTAGTAACATAAAAACATGCAAGTAAGTACACAGTCAAATTCAGAATACACTAATACTACAATGGTAGTATGTATTATAAATCACTTATATCTTTAGTATGAAGGTTAAAAGGCAAAATATTAAAAATAATAATAGATATGATAATCCATTAAGGAACATACAATACAAAAGAAAGTAAATTGTGACATCAAAAACATAAAATATGGGTGTGGTGGAATAAAAGTGTATAATTATTTTATACAATCAAAGCCAAGTGTAATCAGCCTGTTATAACTACAGGATGTATTATAGAAGCCTTATATTAACCACAAAGTAAAAATCAATAGTGGGTAGAAAAAAGATAAAAGTAAGAATCAAAATGTACCAGTAGAGAAAATCATTTAATCACAAAGGAAGAAGAGAAGAAGCAAGAAACAGCAAGAGAAGAAGAAAGGAACAAAAGATCTATGAAACAACCAGAAAATAATTAACAAAATGGCAGTAGTCAGTCCTTATCTATGGATAATGCCCTTGAATATAAATGAATTAAATTCTACAATTAATAATGTGGAGTGAATGAATGGATTAATTTACAAAAACAAATTGTAGATCTACTTAGTACTCACTACTAAATTAGAGCTAATAGATCAACACTCATGTGCACATATGGTAGTAAAATTCAACAGAAATCAAGCAGGTGGAAGGGGAAAGGAAGGGATGAGTAAATTCACACCTAATGGATACAATGCACACTATCTGGGTGATAGACACACTTATAACTTTGAGTCAAACTGTACAAAAGCAATTCGTGTAACCAAAATGTTTGAACCCCCATAATATTCTGAAATATAAATAAATAAATCAACAAGACACAACTATCTGCTGCCTATAAGAGACTCATTCTACCTTTAATAACACACATACATTGAAAGTGAAAGGATGGGAAAAGATATTTCATGCAACCGGAAACCAAAAGAGAGAAGAGATACCTATACTTATGTTAGATAAAATAGCCAATAAGCTAAAAACGTTAAGACAAAGAAGGTCATTATATAATGATAAAGGTATCGATTCATCAAGTGTTATAACAATTATAAACATACATGCACCCAACATTGGAGCACCTAAATATATAAATCATTACTAATGGATTTGAAGAGAGAGGTACTGCAATACAATAATGGTAGAGGAATGGAAAACCTCACTTTCAGCAATGGACAGATCATCTGGACAGAAAGTCAATAAGAAAACATTGGACTTAAATTATACTTTAGACCAAATGTACCTAAAAGACATACACAGAACATGCCATCCAACAGCAGCAGAATACACATTCTTTTCAAGCACACACAGGACATTCTCTAGGATAGATCATATGTTAGGCCACAAGACAAGTCTTAACAAATTTAAGAAGACTGAAATCATATCAAGTAATATCTTTACCACCCACAATGGTATAAAACTAGAAATCAATAATAGGAGAAATTTTGGAAAATTTACACTTATGTGAAAACTAAAAACATGATCCTAAGTAACCAATGGGTCAAAGACAAAATTAAAGGGAAATTTAAGAATATCTTAAGACAAGTGAAAATGAAAATGCAACACACCAAAATTTATGGGATGCAGCAACAGGAGAGAATTGAGAATTGAACTGACACTATGAAGTATCTCACAGATACTGTGGGGAGGAAACAGTATAGAGGTTTCTCAAAAAATTAAAAATAGAACTACCATGTGATTCAGCAATCCCACTATTTGGTATACATCCAAAGGATATGAAATCAGTATGTAGAAGAGATACCTGCACTTCCATATTTATTGCAGCATTATTCACAATAGCCAAGAAATGGAATCAACCTAAGTATCCAATAATGGATGAATAGCTAAAGAAATAGGGTATATATTCACAATGGAATATTATTTGGCCTTAAAAAAGGGAAATCCTGTCATTTGTGATAACATAGATGAACCCGTAGGACCTTATGTTAAATGAAATACCACCTGAGCTCATTTACAGGTGGAATGTAAAGAAGTCAAACTCACAGAAGCAGAGAGTAAAATGGCAGTTACTCTAGGATGGGGGGTGGGGAAAATGGGAGGTGTTGGTCAAAGGATACAAAATTTCAGTTAGAGGCAAGGAATAAGTTCAAGAGATCTATTGTACATAAGGGTGACTACAATCTACAGTTAATAACAATATTTTGTACATTGGAAAATTGCAAAGACTGTACAATTTAAATATGCTCACTACAAAAAAAATAAGTATGTGAGATAATACATATGTTAAATATCTCAATTCAGCCATTCTGCACATATACATATATCAAAACATCATGTTGTATACCATAATGTAAACAATTTTAACTTGTCATTTTAAAAAAACAGCCTCCCTTAACAATGCCTTTACATTTAACCTCAGGTCTTCTTAAAGGCTTCCAGTCAAATAACAGTTGGGAAAAAACCAAGCTGACACTATGAAGTATCCCACAGATCCTTAAATAGTTAAATATAAATGCCAAACACACACAAAAAAACACAAACATTAGACACCAAGCCCTTTTCTCAGAGAGACAGTCCAGTCTAAGGGAGACTTATCTTGGAATCACAGCAGTGGTGGAGCTCAGACTATGTGTTTGGAAGTATGAGTAAGAAGAAGGAAATTTAGCCACTATTTTATAGTTCAGCCCTGATAGTCATAACATACTTGAATCTAGTTTTAGACAATTCTGGTCAAACTGGCCTGCCAGTCATTGGGAATTTAGTATCAAGTCACTGACAGAGTTTAATAATTCTGTAAGAAATACGGATCCATCCATTTCACAGCAATTCAGCTGCAATGCTATTGCTTTAAGGAAATATTCGGTATTTACTTAACATGATGCTTATTGAATCAAAATCATATGTGAATTAATCAACTTGAAAGTGTTATCTAATTTCCTAATTGATATTGATGCTGATTTCCTGTAGCAAATGATTTGGAGTGAAAAACACTTAACCTACGTATGTATATTTCCCTAGATTTCCCCACTGTATTCAGTTTTAATTTGCATGACAAATTTTACCTCACAAAGTGCTTCCTCCTGTTTGAGTCTTTCTAAACGCACAATGAGATCTGTTTATATATTAATTTCTGCTAGAATCACAGACATCTCCTCCTTCATGTCTCCTCCCCAAAGGACCAGAAAGGCCTCTTGAGGGCTATAAATGTCTCATTATAAACACTTAATTAAAAACTGCGTCACAGTTAGAGTCAATCTGGTCTGCACTCTCATGCCAAAAAGCAAAGTCTTTCAAGCTGTGCATTTTTACCACTAACTTTCCAGTGTGGCTTTAGCATCTCAATCAATTCTTTAAGAAATGCAAATGCTCTTTTCCCTTTGGCTTAGCAGTAGCCACTGGGAAATACATATGTATAATTCCGTCCTGGCTATGCGTGTGCTGTAACAATAATCAAAGCCAGAAGGCCAGGGAAGATATTCCAGAACATGCTCAACTTTTTCCAACTGTTAGAGGCCATTTAACTTTCAGCCATCCACTTGCCCCAGCCACGTGTAGTGAAAGTCCCTCTATCCAAATGCAGGCTGTCCACAGAATTAATCTTCATCTGTTTCCCCAACTCTATTTCTACTTCTGCTGCTGGGCCCCTGCCCTCCAACCCACCCTCTGCTCTCTTGCTAGGGTGCTCTAGGGCCCTTTATGCCCTGACCCAGACAGCCCTTCCCGGCTCATCACCTGTACTCCCCCAACACTCAACCCCAATAACACAGCTATCCTCTACTCATGGCACCACAAGCAACTCCCAAGCACACCATGGTGTTGTCTCCCCTCTGCCTTCACACGTGTTCCTTCCATCTGCAATGTCCTTGTGTCTCTGGCCATCTCTCACTCATCCTTCCAACTCAGTTCAAAAGCCCTCTCACCTGTGAAGTCTTCTCTGATTGCTCTCCTCAGCCCTGGCAGAGTTGAGAATTCTCTCCTCTGGTTCCCACAGCACTGTGGGCCCTTCTCTGTCCTAATATATATCAGACAATATTTAATTATGTGTTTATATGGCCATCTCCCCACTAGACTGTGAACCCCTTAAAACTGGGATTGTTTTTTAATCTTGTATCCCAGCTGCTTGTACCAGGGGTGGCATCTGGCAAGTAGTCAAGAAATCTTTGTGGAATAAACAGAAGAAGATGATATAGGCGTAAGAGGTATGAACTTTTCAGCACTCCCATGTATGTGGAAGCATGTGAATCTCACATTTATGGAGATGGATGATCTCTGCTTAGGGTGGACCTAAAGCCCTGACCAAGAAAAGAAGTCTGGAAATGATACTATCACTTGCAAATCCCCTCTCACCAACCGCTATGTCTGTGCCCCACGAGACATGGGCACGGATCATGGAACACTATATATACATATATGTATATATATTTGTGTTTGTGTGTTTATGTATGTACCCGACTATAGACACCTAGTCACATGGACTACTGCACATGCCTACAGAGCAAGGGGAGGAATAAGTTCTTTCTCCTATTAGCTGTGTGGTGTTCTGGTGGCTGGCACTCATGATAAGGGGACTGAAAACTAAAAACACTAAAACAAATATGGAAAATAACAGAACAAAAAAAATGACTGAATGAGGGGGGAAAAAAATGCCCTCGACCTTACAACAGTTCCTGGTTCTCTGTGGTTACTGGATTCGCAGAGCTCAGATAAATTCAATCAGTGGAAAATCCCCATATCTTATTTCCATTTCCAGCCTCCTATCACATAAAGCCTTTTTCTAGCTGTTAACGAACAGCACTGACCTTCCCTGTCAACCTTCATGTAAAGATGCTAATGAGCAATAATATTGTGAAGAAGGTGAAACCAGAGGGAGAAAGAGAATGAAAAGAACAACATCTTCCCCCAACTGGGCCATTTCCTTCGATAGAAATGCCTCTCTGCTCCTACGCCTCAGGTACCACGATGAGGACCCAGACCAGTAGTTTCAAAGTGGGTCCCCTTTAATCCAGAGAGGTGCCTCCTGGTGGCACGGGAGATGACAGGGGTACCGATCCCTCACTTCTACCAGAAAGGGTCAGCTTTTTTCTGTTTCAAAGTTGGGCTTATATGGAAGATTCTATTTGAAGGAAGAGTGCTGTAGCTAAAACAAACAAACAAAAACATTAGTCCAGAAAATGAGGCCATTTACTCTGATGAAATTCCACCTGGCTTTTACAGAAATAAAAGGGCCTCAGATTGCAGTCCAGCAGGCTGGGAGAAAATCTATGTCTCCCCTTCAGTACAGTATAAGAGAAGGAGCCCCAGAATTAGAGACAGGAGACTGGGATGGGAGCCCTGGGTGTGACTGACTCCCATGGGAGCTGCCCACGCTCCATAGGGCAGTGACCCCGTCTGTTTTGTACATTGTGGAGCCTCAGGACCTAGGGCAGTGCCTGCGAGATGGTAGCTGTTCAGGAACTAGTTGCTGAAAAACACAAATGGACAAAGTTTCCTACACTCATCTCTGAAATTCTGGATTCTCAACTTGCTAAGGTGACCTTTCTAATCTTCAGTGTCTTCACCAAGAAAACAACCATAACAACAGTACTTAGGCCAGAGAGTTGTTTTAAGAATTAAACAAAATGATTCATGTAAAATGCACAATGCCTAACATAAAAGGGCATTTAATAAGTGTTATTTGTTATTTTTACAATTAATAATGCTATTAGCTATTAGTACTCTCTGGGCAGGACTGAAGTTCCTCCTTAAAGCACCTTTTTTTAACGTCTTAGAGGCAAGGCAGACAGAGTCTGGGAATCCTAGGCAAATTCCTTAACTTCTCTGAGTCTACAGTTCCTTAACAAGAGTAATAACACCTTCCTTCTAGGGTTATTGTAAATGGCACAGTTTGATGGCTAATTATATGTGTCAACTTAACTGGGCTAAGGGATGCTCAGTTAGTTGGGAAAACATTATTTCTGGATGTGTCTGTGAAATGTTTCCAGAAGAGATTAGCACTTGAATCAATGGAGTTAGAAGATTCCCTCACCAATGTGGGTGGGCACCATCCCATATGTTGAGAGCCAGAATAGAAAAAAAAAAAAGCAGAGGAAGGGCAAATTCTCTCTCCTTGAGATGGGACATGCATCTTCTCCTGTCCTTGACACAAGAGCTCCTGATTCTAAGGCCTTCAGACCCACACTGAATTATACCACTGGCTTTCCTGGTTCCCCAACTTGCAGACAGCATACCGTGGGACTTCTCAGCCTCCATAATCACATGAGCCAATTCCCATAATAAATCTCCTCTTATATATCCTATTGGTTCTGTTTCTCCGGGGAATCCTAACTAATACACAGATATTCGTGTAGCTATTAATATCTAAATATTAGCCAATATCAATCAGCATGCTGATCTTGGTGGTAATGATGCTGACGGCTGCACCCCTGAAGCATATGCTATGCGTCAAGATAGAACATTCCATCCTCACAAGGTAAGCATTATTAGCCTCACTTTATAATGAAGAAACCAAGGCTCAGAAAGGTTAAGAAACTTGCTCGACATTACACAGCTAATAAGCAGAGTGGTGAAATTAACGCTGGGCTGCGCCTCACCCCAAGGCACACAACCTCTTCTCTGCTTCAGTCCCACGGCTCCAGAAGTCCTGCCCCACACACACCTGGCAAACCATCCACTTTGTCCCCAGGAGGGATGTGTGTTTGAATAGAAACCTTATCCAACACATCGAGGCTGGGACCCAGGAGCACCTTCACCTCCATCAGCCGCAGAGACTAGCAGTAAGCCCAGAGCAGGCAGGGGGAGGGACGCCCCTTAGGTTGCTTGTGAGGGACGCATATTTGTTTTGACCCATAAGCAAGTATGAAATCTTACAGTTTGCATTTTGAATTGGCCTCACTTCTACACCATTTTGTCATCACTCTTGTTTTTCCTCTTTCTTTCTCAACTTTTTCCAGTCTCTATTTTATGATTTAATATCTTAAATCATATTAGGGATAAGGTAGGGGTAGCATAAACAAGCCAGCAAGCAAACTCCACAGAAGATCCACTTGAATCCCCTGGGAAAATCAAAACAGGCCTGAGGAGAAGCTGCCCTCCCTCCCGACAGCCCCCACGGCATTCCTGCTCAGTGCCAGGTGAGTCACACAAGACAGCCACGCACCCAAGCGCCTCCCAGAACGAGGAGAAACTGTGAACAAGCTGCTGGCTGTCCTGGACACAAGCCCTCCCCGCAAACCAGAGGCGAGTGAACAGGCAGAGACTTAGAAGCCTAGCTGGTAACACAGCACAACTGGGGCAGGACGCAGGGCTGGGCGGAGGCTGGAAAGACAGTCCCGGCTGCTTGCTCACACAGCCCTCTATAAAGCCCTCACCAGCCTGACACCGGCAGCATCCCTCCACGACCAAGGAGTGGGAACAGAGGAGTCTTGTACCCAGTGCTCTGTCCCAGAGAACAAGATTTAAGCAATGTTTCCAGAAGGATAAAGAGGAAGGAAGAGTCTATCCCAAATCTTGCTGACTTTTCAAGGCCCACTTTTCAGAAATTTTGTCTGAAACCAACCTAGCTTCATGTTGGGTGAGGGTTGGTGATATTTTAATTGCAAAAGGGGCATGAAGATATACTTTTAAATTAAATCATGTATCTCCCTTGCCTAAACGTCTCCATTGGCTTGCTCTTTCACTTAGAATAAAATCCTAAATCCTTAGCCTACAAGGCCCTGCAGGGTCCAGCCCTGCCTGCCCCTCAGAGGCTCCCCACCCCCACCTACTCCCCCTGCTCATCCCTCAGCCTGGGACTTGTCCCCTGCCCCACCCCCTACCTGGGATCTTTGCAAGCCTGGCTGTCAGGTCACAGCTGAGCCAGCACTTCCTTGATAGGGTCACCCTGAAGGAGTTCAGGACATGCCACCCCAAAACACGCTGCTTTGGTGTATTGATTATTTTGAGCTGAAGGCGTTTGAAAAATAGCAAATGCAGGGAGAAGCTCATTCTTCACGCCCCTTATCTGCCTCGAGACGGATCCTCCAAAACGAAGCCCGTTGTCATCAACCGCCTCCCTGGAAGTTTCATCAACCAGAGACACTGACTCTTACCACAGGCGAGGAGACTAGTCCAACCACACCCAGACAAACTGTCTCCAACTGTCATAGCTTCCATTTATTCTTCCGAGGGCTCATTCATCCTTCCTAAAAACCATTCACTCTCCCCTAGGTGGCCTCCCTCCCCTCCTTTCCCCTGAAGAGAGGGTATAAGCTCTCATATTACACTGCTTTTTTGGGTATTCACTTTCTTGTTTCCTGTGATGCCCCCGTGCACGTAATATTAGAAATCAATACATTCGTACATCTTTTTTCCTGTTAATCTGCTTGATGTTCATTGAATTCATTGACCCAGTTACGGAACCCAAGAGGGTAAACGGAACGTCTTTCCTCCCCTCACACCCCACTAAAGTCACTGTCCATCTCATCGCCTGGTTTCATTTCTTCATGGCAGCGTTATCACCTGGACTGACTTTGTCTGCTCTGGCCTCTTCCCTGCGGAAGGAGCGCTCTGCCAGGCGGGGCCTCGTCCCTTGGCTTCCGGGTCGCTCACGTGTCCCGCCCATCCCCCCCATCCCCGCACTGCGCATGTGCGCGCCCGGCAGCCCACTGCGCCCTGGGAGTCCAAAAGTCCCCCAGGAACTTGCCCTGCACCCCACTGCCCGCACAGGGCATCAGGACCCGGAGGTATCTGGCCCCACAGCATGTACTTGTTCTTCATAAAGTGCTGCCTCCGTATGTATTTGTGGCAGAGAGGCAAAAGCAAGAAAGAGAAAGGATGGTCTTCCCCAATTGCTATGGTCCTTCTGTGTTCCCGGCCACGCAGAATCTGTCCCCCTTCAGCAGGGCTCCAGGCCCTGTCCTTTTGCGCCGAGGAGCCTCGGTGAGGGTCCAGAGGAGCATGCTGGGTCCCTGGCAGCTTGGACTGTGCCCTTCGTGCCCATCCGCGTGTCGACAGGGCTCGTTGAACACGCGACACGGCATCTGGCCCGGAGCCTGCCCCTCAATACAATTTTTGATGAATGGATGAGTAAGAGTGAGCCTGGAGGAAGACAGGCGAGCAGGATCAAACGCTTCAGACCCCTGACGGTACAGTCCGTGATGGTCCCGCTAGGAGCATTACAGCAGGCCCCAAATGTAAGCAAGCCTCTGAACCTCCCCACGGAGCCTCTTAAAAATAAAAATACAGATTCCTAGACTTCGCCCTGTAGATTCTGTATTTCTAGGACTGGGGAGCTGATGCACAGCCAGGTTTGGAAACCGTAGCCTCCAAGGGAAACTGCATGATTATCCTCCCCCTCATGTGGTCAATGGCTCGGAATTTCTGGACCATGACAATGCTGTGCTACTCTCTATGAGGTACAGAGCTTGTACCCTCCTGGGCACTTGGTAAATGTTAAATTTTATTAATAGTAATAAAGCTTTTGCCTTTATCCTCTGAGCATTTTCTAAAGGGAATCCAGTTCTTCCCTCTCACTGTGAGTGGTGGGTTTACCGGTCTTGAGCAGAGTGTAACATAATTCACCTAGTTTTAGGACGGGAAGATGAATGTGTCCTTCGTGAATGCAGCCAGCAGCTGCTGGAAGAGACACCAGGTGCCCATCTCAGGCTGAGAGGAAAGTGAGTGTGTTCTTCAATAGAAGCATATCAAGTGCTGCAAGAGTCACCTGAAAAAGAGGTGACAGAAAAACACCAAGGGAAACTGGTCCTGAGGTAATCTGGGCCTGAAAATTGAGTCTTAAAAGAGAGCCAGTTTGGGAAAGGTGAGGTATGAATGGAGAGAAATCAAATATTGGCATGACCTCCCAGCAGAGAGCTGAAAACAATGCAGCAGTCTTTCCAGCAGGGAAGATTTTATTAATAACACTAATAATATAACAAAATGTACAGTGGTGAAGCGCTTCTCCTTCAGAGAGGTCAAAGCATTCTCCTGTATTGCCAGATGTCTCTGCAGTCTGATTCCATGGTGACTGTGGCTGGGACTGAGGTGAGGAAACTGAGGCACAGGGAGACTGAGTGAAATGAAGCCACCTACACAATCTGCCTGTGGCAGGGTCTGACCCATTTGAAGGGTCCACACTGAAGCCCAGGGGTCTTTCCACTGACATCAACCGACACCTCATAATCACAGTGATAATGTATAGTGTAGACCGGTAAAATCAGAAAAATGGGGCATTTGGATCAGGAGTTGTAGGCAAACTCAGACTGGCAAACTGGTGGGATCTCTAGGATGGGTCCCCAAACACTGCTCCATGAACTAACACGTCAGCTCCAGCCCAGCTTCCGGTCAGCAGGACCGAGGCCACTGCCCACCTTCCCCATGGCCAGGGCCCTGACTGGGGCCCTAACTGGGATCCAGGACTCAGATTAGAGGAACCACCACTGGCTTTATTTATATAAGCATATTATAAATATCTATTCCAAGGCTTGTGAGATTCCTGAAGTTCTAGTATGCCTTGGTATATATTGTCAACAATAATTACCTATGCTAGATTGTTGTGTGCCACGGAGATGGCCAGGGCTCCTTTGCGTCTTTGGCCATGACTATTGTAGGACCTTTTGTCTCCACAGACAATTATTGTTTTATTTTGATTCTTCTTAAACAACAGTTATAATCAGCTATGGTCCAAGATTTGCTTCTTTAAAAAATATTTTGGAAAGAGCTAACATATTTGTTTCTACTTTTTGTTTAAAAACATTACTGATTCTCTTGCTTTGTCTTCCAGAGTCATGACAAGTATTAAGTAAAATAACAAAGTTTATCTAATATCTCCAGGATTTAAAACTGTTAAATCCTGCCTGGCCCGACCTTATTCACTGCTACTGAAACTACAAACATTCTCCCCCTAGGACCAGGGACTATCACAAAAAGACAGGCATGTAAAATTGTAAGGGCCTATTTCAAGAGATATATTAGTTCAAACTCCACATTTCCCCTAAGACGCCTTTGTTTCTCAGCCCCCTTTAAATTTACGTGTGGGCGATCAGTCCTCTTGTCATCTTTCACCTCAACGTCCCACCCCTTTCCACACTTACTTGCCAACAGTCAAACTGACTAGGGACAATTTCATAGAGAATATGCAGACACGCACCTTCCTCAACTTGAACCTTTTAATTTAAAGGGACTGCAACACTTACAGCCAGGGGACTGGGTCTTCCTCAGAGATCTGCCAGGACAGACAAGGCCCCTACAAACCTCCTGGAAGGGCCTTTTTAAGTAAGTCTTACCACCCCCACTGCAGCTAGACTTCTGGGAATTCCATCCTGGATTCACCTTTCAGGTTCAAGCTACAGATCCCCCAGAGGAGCCGCCTTCCACCCGCCACCAGCCCCCTGAGAGTCGAGACCTGCCTGCACCTGCCAGCCCATTGCAGATACCAGACTCCACCTCACCCGACAAAAAGCCTCAGACCCGTGAACTTTAATAATAATAATATACTGTGGTATGCATGGCTTCTTATCGCCCTTTTGCTCTTCTTTGTATTTTTCAGGTGGCCTTACGAATGTCACCACAACACAGCTCATGTACCAGGCCAATCTTACTTCTGCCCATGCTGGGAACCTTAATATACTCTTGCTTTCCACACCCCCCACCATGGGTGTTATACAACATCCCTGTTTGCCTACAGTCCAAGAGGCCCTGCAACTTCTTAAAACTGTTGACCCTTCTCAGTCCTACTCAAAATGTTGAATATGTGCTAATATTTCTCCACAAAATGGGCTTGTTGCTGTTCCTGTTCCCCCTAGTGAATGGAATCAGCTAGAGTCCTATGTAACTCCCTCCTACTCAGGTTGCATGGGGCAGACTATAAACACATCAGCTCATTTTAAACTAAACTGCCTCCTCCTGGGCTGTCTACATAACAGAGTTAACTTGCATCTCCAGGGAGAGATATTCGCCTCAGGCTCACTGGCACAGCAAGCTCCCTGGTGCCCAGTCAGCCCTCTGGCCCAGGCCGTTTTGTGGGAGAGTTTTCGGATGACTACCCGGCTTACAATCACACGTTCCAGCTGACTGCTAACCGTGTTTGGGGTACAATACCCACCTGAATCCCTTTTTATAACATATATTTTCCTAAACCCTGCAATGTTACTACGAATTGGACCCAAACAAGTTATTTGGGGACTCATGTTTGTCCCCCACCCTCTCAATCTTGCCCCTTCAAGGGACATAACTTTTGGTTCCAATCTAGTGGTATCAATTGCTGGGAAAGTCAAACACTAAAAGCCCCTTAGGCCTATAAGGTAGGATGAAATCCTACTATTCCTGCCTTCAACTGGACATACCACCTCTCTACTATTCCTGCATAAACCTCATGCTTACCTCCATTGGCTGGAATGACTTTAGCTTCTACTTATAAAGACTTAGAACATTATAAGACCCACCTTATAATGCCCTATTTCAGTATATACATAGATGTTTGTCTAAACCCTAAAAACCTAACTGACTTTCTTCGTGGGTCAAATGCTTATCTGTGCCTCCTGGCAAATTGACTGGGTACTTGTCCTCTGTCATATACATAATTCCCAATCTTTCTCTTATCAACGATACGTTGCCTCTCTCATTTATTCCTCATACCCCTATCAAAGTGTGCTGCCTTCGTCCTCCATGCAATAATTGGAGCAATAGCAGGGCTTGCTACTAACATTGCTGGCTTACTGAGTTCAATCTTTACAGCACAGAAATTGTCTTTACAAATAAGCCAAATGGCCACGGACTCAGCCCAAATTACTATAGTACAACAACAAATAATTTCCATGGCAGGAGTGGTTTTACAGAGTACACAAGCTCTTGATCTCTTAACTGCTAGTCAAGGAGGCACATGTGGTACGTATGCTAGGAGAGAATGGCTGTTTCTTTGTTAACCAGTCAGAGAAAATACAAACTAACATTTAAGACATTCTAAAAAGAATGAATATACTTCATGACCAGGGAACTTCTAGTGGATTTGACTAGTGGGATTTTAAACTCAACGTGTGGCCGTGGTTCTCTTGGTTAGCTCCTCTAATGGGGCTCCTAGTGATTCTGCTTTTAGCTCTCATTTCGGGCCCTAGATTCTCCACTGACAACATACGTGCAAAACCAAATTCAGGCCCTCTCTGCTTCTCTTCAGCGAAACCCTCATTCTGCCTCTAACCTTACTTATAAGATTGTTCGTTGTCAACCCCCTCCCCCTTCTTAACCCAAATGAACCCTCAGCTCAAGTAGGGTCATCTCGCTCTCCATGTCCAGCAGAAAACAACTACAGAAGATGAGACCTCTGCCCATATTCCCCAGATTCTGAGTTCATTAAATAGAATTCTTTTTAGACCAAAGCGGGTGGAAATGAAAGAACAGTCTCACTAATAGGCTAACAAGAAAACTAAATTTCTGACTGGCAGGCATTTAGCATGAACCCTGCCTCTAAGGTTACTAACATGGATATCTCCCATGCAGAGATGTTTACGTGGCAATTAAAAGAAGCTGAGCAAACAAAAGAGATGTAAATCCTCATTAACATTCACCAGAGCTGGTCAATTCACATTCCAAAGGAAAAATGTCTCCAGGAGAGGGGGAGGAAATGATAGACTATCTGATAAACTGACATTAAAATTCACTGCCTGTATGGGTTTTTTGAGTATTGTTTAAACAGCCTTGGAAAAGTTCTTGAGCAGACAGTAGGAGTGCGAACTTCCCCTGGTCCCTCAAAAAGAGATGGCACCGGATGCCTCCCGTTATCAAGAGGAAAGAAGAAACTAATTTCTGTTATCAATCTGCTACGTGAGAAACAGAAAAAGCCAACACAGCCCTTTCTCAGCTGTCTTCTGCTAGTTGGGCTACGGTCATAATTCCCTACCCCTCCTGGCCTGCCCTAATGAAGAGTCACAGTTGTGTGGCCCCAGGGCCAGAGTCTCTCTTCATGTCTGGTTCTGTGCCCTCTCTCTCTTCAGAGAGAGTAAAGAAACTTTGCACTTCTATCTATCCTAAACTTTGTCTGAGAAATCTTTCTCACCTGCTTAGGGATTTCACACCCTAACACCTCTCCATACTTTTCACAGGTGACTGTCCACACCAGCAGAGTCTAGCTGAGTCCCCTAAATTCCTTGCCCGGATCCAGGCCCCTGCAAGATGTCTCTACTGAGAGGTTTTACCAGCTCCTCAAATGCAGCAGGCCCCAAACACCATGTCTTCCCCGATCGACACAGTGACTACCGCCAGGCATTCAGCTCCCCTCCCACCAAATAAGGGGAGAATAATCACCACCTCCTCAGCAGCGCCTCCTCCTGGCCCCTCTCCCTATTCCCTTAGGCACAGCCTTGATTCTGGGTTGCATGGTAACCTGTGAAGAACATCAGCGCCTCCCTCCCTGAGCTGCTCCCCTTGCAGCAATCTCTGCAGTTTAGTCAACAGGGCATGACAGCTGTGCTGAAGATCCTGTGTAGCTCCCATTTTTTTTAGGATAAAACCTAAACTCCCTAGGACAGCACCAGGCCGAGGTCTTCATGATTAAGCAACACCCTCCTCTCCAGCCTTTGTTATGGTAGGAACTAAGGAACTAATTCAGGAGCCAGAGGTTATCCAAGTGGAGAAAAAGGATGGCTTACTCCTTTCCTGCTGCTATACCAAAATACCTGAGATTGGGTATAAATTTATAAAGAATAGAATTTTTTTATTTCTCATAGTTCTAGAGGCTGGGAAGTCCAAAATCTAGACGCCAGCAGGTTCCACATGTGGTGAGGGCTGCTCTCTGCCTCCATGTTGGCGCCTTGTTGCTGCATCCAGTGGAGGGGCGGAATGCTACGTCTTCACACAGCAGAAGGGCCTGAAGGGGCGAACTTGCTCCCTCAAGCCCTTCTCTAAGGCACTAATCCATTCATGAGGACAGAGCCTTCGTGGCCTAGTCACCTCCTAAAGACCTGCCTCTCAACACTGTTGCACTGGGGACTAAGTCACAACATGAATTTTGGAGGGGACACCCATATAGCCCCTCAGTCCTTGTATTGGTTTCCTAGTTCCTGCATTAACAACATACCTCAAACTGGGTGTATTAAAACAACAGAAATTTATTGTCTCATAGTTCTGGAGACCAGAAGTCTGAAATCAAGGTGCCTCCAGGTCCGCACCCCTCTGAAGACCCTAGGGAAGGATGTGTTCCAGGCCTCCCTCCTAGCTTCTCATAGTTCCTTGGCTTGTGGCCACATAACTCCAATCTTCACATGGCGTTCTCCCTGTGAGCATGGCTGTCTTTATGCCTAAACCTTCCCCTTTTTATAAGGACATCAGTCATGTTGGGTTAGAGCCTACCCTAATGGACCCCATTTTAATTTGATTACCTCTGTACAGACCCTAACTCGAACTAAGGGAAAATTCTAAGGTATGGGGGTCAGGATTCCCACATATCTTTCTTGGGGGTGGGGAGGTCGCTATTCAACTCAGAATGGTCCTTAAAGCTGCAATTTGAGCACTGTCTCTTGGATGTCCTTCCCCTGTGTTTCTCTGTCCTGCTTGGTCCTCTTCATACCATAATGAAGAGTCCACTTGTCTGTGTTCCCCACCCGACCGTGACACTGAGAGAAGGAACTGAGGCTTCTGTAGCCCGGATCCCACTCAGCCCGGCACCAGGTATATGAGGCCATCAAACAACACTTGACAAATGAATGCAGATGGTGATAGAGTTTGCCACCCATGGTACTGGCTCCATTACCTGCCTTCACTGCAGGATTACACATGAACACGTGGTCAGCAAGCTTGAGTGACCTCTGTCCCAACTCTAAATGAACTGGCAAATTTAGTCCCATTTGTCTCATACCAGCCTGGTCCCAACAGCTGGAAACTTCAGAAAGACAGGGACCCATGAGGTGGAACTTCAGGAGCTCCAAACCGTTGCCCTCAATGTCATTTTTCAAGCTCTGGTGGTAAGTGGTTGCCAAAATGAAGAAGGATTTTTTTTTTTTCTGATTGTTTTCCTCTCTGCTCATTCTTTGCACCCTGTAAACCATTCTTCTAGATGAGAGCCCTTGAGATGGGACAACAGCAGAAGACTCAAAGCTGCTGCTAATATGTCCAGTGTGCAAGGTGGTCACAAGGCTGCTGCAGCAGCCACTGCTTCTTCGTGTTTGTGCCCCCACCAGCCAAAGGCTATTTGGGGCTGGCCCCAGTCCCTGTCGCTGCTGGAGCAGTCAGGACATTGCTCAGTGCCAGGCCCTTTGTTTCTGTCTGTAGCACCTGGTCTGCTCGAAGCAAGTTTTGGAATTAAAACCACTAACTTTCTACTCAGCAGCAATAATGTCAAAGATTAATTTGGAAGTATGGGTCACAGCTGTCTTTCAATAACTGGCATGCCTATGTTGACATTTTCATCTCTTAGTCTGTTCCTGCTGCTATAACAAGATACCTTAGACTGGGTAATTTATCAAGAACAGAAATTTATTGCTCATAGTTCTGGGCACTGAGAAGTCCACACTCAAGGAGCCAGCAAATTTGCTGTCTGGTGAGGGCCCATTCCTCATAGGTGGTGCCTTCTATGTGTGTCCTCATGGTGGAAGAAACAAGCAAGTTCCCCCAGGTCTCTTTTACAAGGGCACTAATCCCATTTATAAGAGATTTGCCCTCATGACCTAATTGCTTCCTAAAGGCTCCAGCTCTTACAACTATTGCATTGGAGATTAAGTTTCAACATTTGAATTCTGGGGAGACACAAACATTCAGACCATAGCAGTCTCCAACTTAATGAACTGTGAGGTAAGTCTATCTTCTCCCAGCACGGCTGCCCAGCCAGCAGGACAATATCATTGGACATCATGTTTGGATTTACCCTTTTGTTCCTAATGTGCTCTGGTGGGTTTTGGGGGGCATCACCCCAATTTGTATTATATATGTTCTTTTGATGTGCTAAGATCCTTCATGGTGAAGGCAAAGCATGTAATCGCAGTGTGGGAAGTGCCAGCACAGGGGGGAAGGATCCTGTCGCTTCCATACTGCAGAGAAGCTTTAACGTTCTCGGGGTTGTGAGTTCCCATCCTAAGAGTAGAGCCTTTGCTTTCCGTCACTGGTTGTTATACTAATAATGGTTCACTTTTTATTATCTATTTCATTAATAACAACAGCAGTCATTTATTGAGCACCTCAAAGCACCCTCTGAACTAAGCAGCCGTGCCCCTACTCTATTGGAGAAGAAGCCAAGGGGTAATTTGCCAAACACTCGCATGGTCAGTAAGTGGCAGATCTGGGGTTCTGCCCAGGTTGGCTCAATTCCAGGGCCCACATTGCTGGCTAAATCACCTTCAGCACCTACAGGTCTTGAGAAAGCAAAGCCAGAAACAAAACTTTGAACTGAACGGGCTGTGATGTAACCTTGTCCTCCGCACATCCAGCATAGAGCATATAAACTGTCTGGAATCTTCCTCAGTTGTCTACCCTATTCCCCACTGTCCCCCAGTTGATGATCCAAATGTTGGGATGAGGCAAGAAAGGCCACCTGAGTGGAAGCACAGAATGAAGCAGCACCAAAGAGAGAAAATAACCTCCTTGTACCCAAGTAAGCCTCCAGCAGATTGGGCCCTGTGGGGATCCTTGCACAGCCTGGTTGTGACAGCTGTGCCTCGGGTTCCTGTCTCCGCACTATCTATAGACTGTGCAGAAATGACACTGGTTCCTGCACGCCTCACAGGGAAAGTAACTCAGCTCCTACCGGGTGAGCAGAGACAAAAATATGTTACAGGTTTCTACAGAAGTCATTCCTGTGTGAAGGCAAGAGGCCACGCTGTATAGGAGTCCAGTGTTTGTAAAAACTCTGTATTTGAACAGAGGAAGCTGAGAAATGGCCTCGGCTGACCCCAGAGACAGGACCAGACACATGAATTTTCTTCATTTTAATTTACTTCTAATTCCCACACATGGACTAGATGAACATGAGCCTGAGCATGTTTATAAAACCAGACTTGTGACATTGACTTAAAGCCTCGGTGACCCTGCAGGAGGAGCCAGAGGCACCACGGGAGGGTGAACTCCCTCCACCGCCTAAAGCCTTTCAGTGGCTCCCATTGCCCTTGGGAGGGAGTGCAAGCCCTTTGGTTGGTTATGAGGCCTGCACAGCGTGGCTTCTGCACCAGCCCAGGCCACTGCCACACCTGTGCTCCTGGGCATCCACAGATCCTCTGACACACCTTGCTCTCCTCTCTCCAGAACAGGTGTTCCCTGTTCCTAGAGCCAGATTTCCACATCCTCCTCACCAGCTGACACCTGCTCATCCTCTGCATCTCTCCTGGAGGCTGTCTGAGCTCCCCAGAGATCCAGGTCAGTGCATTTCCTGGCCCCTCTACTCCCCTGCTGAAGCACTCGTCATGGTGGATGTTGCCTGTTACTAGACAGAAAGCGCCCCGAGGGTAGGGTCCAGATCACTGTATCATTACTGTGCACACAGTGGACAATATCATGTTGAAAATGTGAACTGATGAATGGAGTAAATGAGTGCAGGGATAAAGCCTGATTTATTCCCTCCACCCCTGAGAGGCCTCTTCCACCTGCTCTCATCTTGTTGACAAGGTCTGTCCAAGCAGGGAGTGCCAAGCCAAGGATCCAGCCAGGTTCTTTGGGTTTTAATTGTGTCCCATTGAAAATATAATCTGGCTCTTATCAAAAAGATAAGAAACAACAAATGTTGGCAAGGGTGTAGAGAAAGGGGAACCCTAGTACACTGCTAGTGGGAATGTAGATTGGTACAGCCATTATGGAAAACAATATGGAAGTTTCTAAAGAAATTAAAACTAGAAGTACCATATGACCCAGCAATCCTTCTTCTGGGCATATACCCAAAGGTGAAATCACCACCACCACATAAAGACATTTTCACTCCCATGCTTATTGTATGTATTAATATAATCTATATATGTACATACAATGGAATATTATTCAGCCTTAAAAAAGGAGATACTGCCATTTGCCACAACATGGGTGGACCTAGAGGGCATTATGCTAAGTGGAATAGGCCAGACACAGAAAGAAAAATACGATCTCACTTATATGTGGAATATTTTTTCAAAGAGCTCAAATACTCAGAGGTAGAAACTGGAACAGTGGTTACCACTGTGGGGGAAGGAGAGGAAATGGGGAGATGTAGGTCAAAGGATACAAAGTAGCAGTTATGTAGGATGAACAAGTCTAGAGATCTAATGTACAACATGAGGACTAAAGTTAATATAATTGCATTTTTTTTTGTTAAATAAGTAGATATCTTTGTGAAATAAGTAGATTTTAGCTGCTCTTGTCTGTCACTAAAAAAAAAGTAACTGTGAGATGATGGATCTGTTCATTTGCTCCACTATAGTAACCATTTAACTACCTACATGTATTCCATACATCATGGTAAACCTCAAATATACACAATACAATTTATTTTAAAAACAAAACTTTGCTAGCAAAGATTTAAAAAAAAAAAAAGAAAAAAGTAAAGAAAAGAAAAGAAAATAGAATCCATAAACCTGGGCTGGGCTCTATCCATCAGACACCAAAGGCCAAACCTGCCATCATCAATAACGGGGCCGATCCTGACGTCGGCAGCAGGAAGTGAGGAGGGTGCATCCGAGTCCCACAGCTCAGGGACACCGGCAACTGCGCACTCCTTGGCAGATTGCCCCGGTGTACTCAAATAGCGTGTCTAAGAAGCAAAGAGGACTCCTGTGCTCAGTGGGTTGAGAGAATATAATAAAATGTTACTTTGTCATTGAGATGTATATGAATTTTCATCTGGATAAAAGATACCCTGAATTTTCTTTATGAATAGAAACATGCTGCCAATTAATGTTGACCTACTCAGAAAAAGGAAGGCCGACGTTGATTCTTTCTACTATCAGAGTAAGGCTCGAAAGCTGTCACTTTATAATGAAGGTTAATCTGATTAAGCCAGAGGATATTTTGGCATTTTTCTGCCTTTGGAGTTCTCTGAAGACTTTAGGGGAACAGCAACACTGTGCCAGTGAACCCTAACTCCAGCACCTGCCTCATGCAAGCCACACGGCAAGACTCACACCCTCCACATCCCCTCAACCCTTAGACTCTGGAGGGGTGACCCAGGGAAGACACCTTTTAGGCTGTTCATCCATTTCTCAATGATCTCCCTTCTCTGGAAAATGTCCCTTGCCAAGCTAAGCGTCCAGATATATTCATACTCTCTGACACACACCCTGTGCCCGCCCCCGCCCACCCCCTGGCAATGGGCAACAAAGTTGGGCTACAGTTGGGAATTTGGAATCAGGGCTAAGAGTGTCCAGTCTCAATCTTGGCTGGTCCTGTGAACAGAGGAGATTTTGAAGAAGAAAAGAAAAGAAGAAAAAGCCAGGGACTTGGAGGACAGCTATTTTCTGCCAAGTGGATGAGCAATAGGAAAAGTCGGGGTGGAGAAATGAAGCAGGAAGCAGCTGTAGAAGAAACAAAGACAAGGAAAGAAAGAGAACTTCCTGGTTCCCTTACCTAGACCCTCACTGCTGCCTCCCAGCCAACGCTTCCCCCTCAAACCCCCAGGAGTCCATTGCACACCAATCAGCCCACACCCTCTAACTCCATAGAGTCTGCCTCCACCTACCGTCCCTTCTTGACGTGACTGGCAGCGGGCTCACAAACAGGCTGACTGGAACTGCACCATGTTTATCTCCCCAGATCAAAACTTCACAAAAACATTGCTTTCCCAACACCCGACTCAGGATTTAGTCAAAGGATGTGCTCAATGAGTATTTGCTGAAAGAGTATCAATAGCACCCTCCTTGAGAGCCTCTGGAGTGGAGGTTGCTCAGTCACTTGCTTCCTGCACACCATGAAGATAGGTGAATGTGCTTCCTTTTTCTAGCTATCACTCTTCCTCTCTTATAAAAAACAAAAAGTACAAACAAAAAACCAACAGCAACTTCTCCTCTCCGGCATTTGTGACATCACAGTCATCCACCCATCTTGACCCTGTTCCCCAAACCAAGTTCTCCCCATCCTAACATGGGTCTGATTCCATCCACCAATAATTCCTCCAATAATGGATTTCACAGAATCCATTTCAGGGCAACACTTGTGAATGGCTTGGTGAGAAATGACTCGTCTCAGGGTAACTACATGATTGAGACTGGATGTGCCAAAGAAGAGGAGAGTTGAGTCAATTCTGATAGGTGTGGCTCATGCCAGCAGCTAAAGTGGAAAAATCAGCTTTGAAAAATGACTCTTCTCCCTTAACAGTAAGTATGTTGACTTCTTAGAGTACTTAGTTCCCACTAATATTGAACTGGGTGGACATTACAGCTTTTAGCACTTCTCTAAGACAAGTACTCATCTAGCACCGTGAGCAACACACCGGATTCTTTATATTCCAACAACATCAAAACAGAACAACAGCACCCGTTTATCTCCTTCTTCACACTGTTCAGAGCCAGGAAGGAAGATGCCCTGGGAACCATGGTAGGTGTATTGATAGGTTGATCTAATCTCCCCTTAGAAAGTTCTGAATAGCTCTATGTGGCTTCAGTTACCTTAGCGCAAGTAAACCCAAGAGGAGAAGGACTACAAAGAAAATCACAATTATACACATGCAGAGCTACCTTTGCTTCCCTTCTAACCCCTTTCATTTTTTAGTTCCTTTGTAACATGATAGCTGTGCATGTGGAGAACAATTAGCACAGAGAGCTTCTTCCTGCAGACTCCAAGAGCAGGTCAGTAGTGCGAGGCCCTGCCTGTGGCAGAGGCTATGGCCGAAGAAGCTCACATGCCCAGCCTAGCAAGCAGCATGCAATTGCCCCTCTCCCGACAAAACATACCTGGTTATCACCAAATGACAATGTCCCTGATGCCAGCCAAACTCGACCTAAATTGTTTCGAGGAAGCTTGAGGTAAATTTATCAGACAGTTGCCAAAGTCTATGCTTCACTTAGAGGCAGGAACATATGGGCTGATTGAACCATTTCCAGAAAGACAGTCTGGTCATTGGAAAACCAGACTGACGAGGGCTGGATGGAAGCAATGACAGAGCTGACGGGAGAAAGGAGAAACCCACAGAGCAACAAGACTCTCCTCCTCACAGAGAACAGGGGACCAGAGGGAGGTGCACAGCAGGTGACTGGAAAGTTTCAGGAATGTTTGTCCATTTAGAGTTCTGGGAGTCTTTTTATTTTTATTTTTAATTGATAAATTATCACTGTAATATATTTAAGGAGTATGAGGTGATATTTTGATGTAGGTATACAATGTAGAATGACTAAATCAAGCTAATTAACATATCCATCACGTCATATAATTATCATTTTTTTATGGTGAGAACATTTGAAATTTACTCTCTTAGCAATTTTGAAATATACATTATTAACTATGGTCACCATGCTGTGCAATAGATCTCAAAAACTTATTCCTCCTGTCTAACTGAAACTTTGTACCCTTTGACCAACATCTCCCCACAGACATAGATGTAAAAATCCTCAACAAAATACTAGCAAACCCAATTCAACAGCATATTAAAAGAATTATTCACCATGATCAAGGGGAATTTATTCCTGGGATGCAAAGATGGCTTAGAGTTGTGTTTTAAAGCCCTATGCCTTGTTAAAAAGTACTTGATGAATTTGTTTTGATAGAAACTGGTATCATCTTAGTTTTAGATTAAAATAATCTGCACAGCGATATTCATTTTAGCCTTGTTTATAATAGTGAAAAACTGGAAGTCTATGTATGAGAGAGCATAGTTAAATAAAATAAGGTGACTCCACTCAATGGAATATTAAGACATAATTAAAACAAGGATTCTGAAAAGAATGTTCTACAATGGAAAAGGTTTACGATGTAATGCTAAGTCAAAATGTGGGATGGACCAAAGTGTTCATAATATATAATATGTTGTGAGTTCACATTTTAAAATAAAACTTATGCACAAGAATATATAGCCTGGCACAGTTCACCAAAATATAAATGGTGGATATGTTTATTTGGTGGGATTATAGACTTTTTCTTCTTCATACCTGTATGTTTCAAATTTAATGAGCATGCACAATTTTTAGTGGATATATTTTATAATAAACAATTATCTGAAAATGTATTAATAAGTAAACTCTCTCAGTGGCCGTACCATAAAAACCGCAGGGAATCAGAGGATGGAGGTAAGGGAACCACTCTGTGAAACTAAACTGTTCATCTGATGGAAGGTGGGGGAAAGCTGAAAGACTTACAAACCAGCAGGGCAATTGCTTTCTGGAAAAAGAAAAAATATGAGACTCATGCTGCAGACAGGATCCATCTTCTGTTTTGCCACAGGGAGAAGAAGTTAACAATTCTTTTCTTCTGAGGGCTAGGAGCAGGCAATTGAAAGGCTGTCCTTCACCTGGTGCATTTTTTATTTTTATTCCCCTGCTTCTTACAAGGGTTTTTGCACCAGTGTTGCTCTGAAACTCCCAGGAACTAGAGCCAGACCCCAGGCACCATATATATCTTGAAATAACTACAATTTCAGAAAAGATTTGCAACCCATTAGAAGAGTATGTTCCTGCAGATGTAAGCTCTCTGTAGATAAGGAGCAATTCTGTCTTAGTCATTATGGCAAACCCAATGCCTAGCACGGTAGTTGGTACCAAAGGATGCCTCAAAGCACGTTTGTTGAATGAATGTTTTTTAAAAATATTTCCTTAGGATAGGGTTAGCCTAAGCAGAAATTGAAGTGAGTTCAAGGTTAGTGAAAATCTACATTTCATCCTGTCAAGGTATTTGGTTTTTTAATTTGCTACAGCTATGTACTATTTAGACAAATAATTTTACCATTTTAGTTAGTTTAAAATTGATCCAATTAACGTGTGATGTTACCTTTAACATAGTTATTCACCTATAGAAAGAAGCTGAAGCCAAGCAACACCATCCACCTAGATCGACTAATCCAGATTATAGACAATCTGCAAGGGAGGAAATCAATGGCGTCTGGAGCACTGCCCTTGCAAACCCAGATCTATGACGTGATGACAATTGTTCCGTTAATCCTAGCCATTCCTGGGAAGTGTGCCTGTGGGACTGCCAGTTGGCACCAGGGCTGGGAGGAAAACAGAAGCCACCGTGTTTAAACCTCACAGCCAGTGGCTGGACCAGAAGAACAGGCACTAGCCAGTGTCTCCCATGATGCCCTGCTTGAAGGCTCTTCTGACAGGTGCCACCTGGAAGCTCAAGTCACTCCAAATTGCTTTTGTGCTGTGCTTCTTGTCACCAATTTATAATGTGTCACTTGTTCTTGTGCAACACAGACAGGCAAATTCAAAGATTTTGTTGGTGTTCCCTTACCCCACTGCTTTTCAGCTGTCTACCGTCTCTTCAACGAAGGACTCTGTAGATCTTCAAAATGAAAATACTAGTAAAAATGCTTTAAGTAAGTGAAGTCCTGGAAGGGTTCAAGTACCCCTCTGTTCAGTATCAAACCCTCATATGAACCTTCACAGGGTCAGAATAAAGAAATAAAACTTAGAAAAACCTTTAAAGAAATGGATTGTTGAGTGTAGCCATGTAACAGTATCTTTCAAATGTGGGACTGGCTTTCATGCAAGGGAGAGCTACTTCTTATCTCCTCTAAACAAAGAGCAAGGAGAGCCTTGTCTTAGTTGAAACTTGAGGGACTTAATATAGATTTAGCATAGATAATATGCTACCTTTGGTTCTGACATTCCTTCCCTGAAATTCTTTTATTAAATAGGGTAGATTCTCATCTTTCTGAGATGCTTTTAAACAATTCAGCCTGAGTGAGAAGATGGTCTTTAAGGGCCCTTCATCTTTAAGGTGATAGACATTTGAGAGCTTTAAGACCTTTATACATTGTTCTTTGATGGCCAATTCAATTCTAACAAACATTCTAAAACATCAGGTACAGGGCCAGGCGCAGTGGCTCACGCCTATAATCCTAGCACTCCGGGAGGCTAAGGCAGAAGGATCACTTGAGCTCAGGAGTTCGAGACTAACTAGCCTGAGCAAAAAGTGAGACCCCGTTTCCACAAAAAATAGAAAAAATTAGCCAGGTGTGGTGGCGCACACCTGTAGTCCCAGCTACTTGGCGGGCGAAGGCAGGAGGTTGAGCCCAGGAGTTTGAGGTTGCTGTGAGCTAGGCTGACGCCATGGCACGCTAGCCTAGGCAACAGAGTGAGACTCTGTCTCAAAAGAAAAAAAAAAAGATTTATCATTTAAAAAAACGTAGTAAAAATAAATAAATAAATAAATAAAACACCAGGCACATATTCTCATAGAGATGATGACCTCACAGTTTCTCAGCCATTTAAACCTACTGGTTGGTTTCCTCTCCTTATTACTGAGCGCTGTCCACCCTTCCTCCAACAGAGGTGCTGACCCTGCCATCCTAATCCAGGTCCCTGAGAATTCACACTATATCCTCTGCAATAAAAGAGGGGCTATTCCACTTAAATCACACAGTCCTCTAAAAAAGGAGGATTATTAACCACTATGTCTTAGTCAAATTCCAACATGGGAAATTACATTTTACCTCCCTACAATTTCCCCTGTCATTTTCATTAGAAATACTATTTAATATCCCACTCAAAATAAAACCTGTTGCAGAGGGGCCTGCCTCAGAGGCGCCTGCCTTTTCCAGCACAGAGGAGGCGATGTTTCAGAGACGCATGACTAATCCTCCCGGGGCGGGAGCTGAGTACATTGGGATCCTTTGGGAGCAAAGGTACCTCCAAAGGATCAAATTGGTTTTCATTTTATGCCTGAGGTAGGCAATCCCATAAGACAGATTTTCCCTCCAGCATTTTGCAACATCATCTGAGATTCAGAATCAAGGCAAGAGCTGCCTGGTAATGTTGTGTGGATGACGCATTACCTGGGGCTGACTCTGTGACATCATGTCGTCTTGTTCTCAGTTAGAGCAACCCAATGTGCCTTCCCTGCGCACCCCAGGTCTGTGAGTCACCGCATGATATATTGTCCAGGAAATGCAAAACAGTACCCTTCTTGAAAACTCAAGATTTAAAAATTGAGGCTTCCGGCCTGGGAATGGAGCACAAAAAAAAGTAAACTCTGAGGGGAAGCAGGTCCTCATTTCTGTTTTGCTTTTCATTTGGCCTCTCTGCTTATTTTTGGTATTATTTCAGTATAGGATCCTCAAGGGATCATAGTTTATAAATAAGCATTGTAAGTAGTTACTCTTTTTGAAGTTTTATTTGCCTCAAAAATGAAGTTTATTTTCACCCCACATCCTAAAAATCTTTTATCTTCAAAAATGACTAAACATCTATCTGTACATAGTACATTATCATTGTTAAATATCACTGTCTAAATAAGCTCCACTTGTGCCTAAAGAGTCCTGTAATACAAAACAATCTTGACACATACAAACGTACTAGTCCTGTGTAGGATATATGGCTTACAAATATATTCTCTCAGCCTGTAGCTTTTCTATTATTCTCTTAACATGGTCTTAGCAGAGCAGAAGTTTTAAATTTGATCAAGTCCAAATGATCAATTTTCTTTTTATGGGTCATGTTTTGATGTCCAGCCTAAGAACTCATTGCCTACCCCTAGATCCTGAAGATTTTTCTGTTCTGTTTTTTCTAGTAGCTGGCCACCCTACCTTGTGTTACAGAGTCACCTCTTGCAAGTCCCTGGTTCTCTGTAAGCTTCTGAAAGTCATTGCTTTTCTGAGGCTCATATTAGGGTGGAATAAATATAGCATTCTTTAGAAAGGCTATTTTCAGACTTCTAAAAAATTTTCTATTCTAGTAGAATAGGGACAGAAGTTGTTGAAGCCCACCCATCAGCCTACCACTACCCCACCCCTACTCAGGTGCTATAGAACAAACATTTGTGTTCCCCCACAATTCGTATGTTGAAACCCAATCACCAATGTGATGGTGTTTGGACATGGGGCCTTTGGAAGGTGATTAGGTGATGAGGATAGAGTCCTCATCAATGGGATTAGTGTCCTTATAAAAGAGACTCCAGAGAGCCTGCTCACCCCTTCCACCATGTGAGATTACGGCAAGAAGACAGTCATCTATGAGCCAGGACACAGGCCCTCACCAGACCCTGAATCTGCTGGCACTTTGATCTTGGATTTGCCTCCAGAACTGTGAAAAATAAATTTCTGTTATATATAAGCCACTCAGTTTATGGTATTTTGTTACAGCAGCATGAATGGACTAAGACACCAGGAGAGTGATCCTCAAAATGTAGATCCTGTCCCAGATTTAGTAAGTCAGAATCTCCAGATTTAAAGTCTCTAACCAGCTTATTTAACAACTTCCCAGGTAACTTAAGAGACCTCTGCCTTCAGGCCTGTGGAACATAATTTGAAAACCACTGTGTTACAAAGTTAGTTTAATAATTCACATAACACAGAGAAAAAAAATCAAATCTTTATGGGGAATATTAAGCAGACACAGAATAACCAAGAGCTCCAATGAACAGTTGACAGGCAGCTGCCACGGGCAGCATCCCTGGAATCCAGAGCTGTCCCAAGACCAACCCAGACCAGGGCTTGGCTAAATTAAGAAGTGACTGTTATACTGTAAAAGGGCCAGATAATTTAGAAAAGAAGAACAAAAAGAAGAAATGATTGGTAACATAGGATATAGTGGAGTATTTGTCCTTTCAAACTCTTTTCTTTATGAAATAACCTTTTTATAAATGGTAATTATAAGATCTTATTGAAACATTTTATTATGGAAACTTGGCATTTCAAGGGAAATCTATCAGTCAAACAATGTCATTAATAAAAGGCGTTCTTTCTGAAGTTGGCACCAATTATTCAATTGATCAGCACCATCAGCTAACCTCGACCACTGCCAAGACATGGGCAGCATTCTGAGCAGAGCACAGCTAGGAGAGTGTTTGGAGGAAGTGTGCTGTGCACATATAACACACTTAAACAGATACTGACATTGTAAAAGCAAAACAGTGTCCCTCAGAAGCTAAAGCATTGTAAGCAGGCAACATTCATGTTAAAAGTCAATTTGATATGAAATGGTTATGTTTTCACTAAGTTTTCCTCCTTCTTATATTGCTTTTCATGTATGCAGGGATTTCACAATTTGGCGTGTAAAAACATAGACATATTTAACCATACTCTTAATGTCTAAAAACAAACCAGAATATCCAAGAAAGGAATATATTTAAATATATATCTCCAAAGAATTTTAGTGGCATGGGGAAGGTTCTTGATACAACGATAAGTTAAAAAAAAAAGAAAATGAAAAGAAAAAAAAGCAAAGGATATGAAACTATATTTTCAGTTGTAGAGTTTAATGAGTTTGATCCCAATTTTGTAAACATGAGCACATATATTCATTTAGAGAAATACTGAAAAAAGACTGAAAGGAAATATACCTCAAAATCCTAACAGTACTTAACCCTAGGTATTAAGAGTATGTTATTTTTTTATTTATATATTTTTATTTCAAAATTATCTATAATAAATTATATTAAATTTATCATTAGTAAAAAAGTAATGAATTTTTTAAATAGTCAAGCTTCCATTCTCTTGAAATAATTCTAGAATCCTTTCCACTTATTCATGCATGATTCGTGTCCTTTTCAGCAATAAAACCACCCCAACCCATTTCAAAATTTCCTTCAAGTACAAAGACATTGACCCTAAAATTGAATAAATATAATTGAAGCTTTAAAATTCTATAATTCTAGACCTCTCTCTCTCTCTCTCTCTCTCTCTATATATATATATTAGCACATTTATTTCATACATAAAGAAGACATAGAAAAATAAGGAATTTTACCAGGGACCAGTTTGCCAATTTGCTATTCACACTTTATTGCACTAACTTTAGGCTTTATAAAGGAATATTTCAAATATTAACTACTGAGACTTCACCTGTTAGAGAGGCATTGCTTGGGGATATAAATCATACATAGGTTCTCTTCCTAATTGAGGAGGAAGACTGTCATATGTCATTGGAGACAACATAATAGACAGCTACATCTGCAATGTCAGCTCTTACATCAGTCAAAGTGTTGCTTAGGAAACACTTGTGAGGATAAGACGAGGTTATATATACTGTTGCCCTGGGGCTGAGGACAGTCACCACTCATAACTGTATAAGACAAAGAAGTTTGCTACATAGAATCTTTACTCTTGAGTTATTCCAGTGGCATACATAGCAAAGAAAAGATTTGGGCTTCAGGAAGGGAAAAGGAAGGGGAATTCAGGCTCCAGCATTGCTGTAGTGGAGAGATTTAGGGGTGGGAATTGCATCAGGACAGAGGAAAGGCATCTTGTCCAGAAGCTATTGTGAAACAGTCCTAGGTTCAATGCCCAATTATCCCACTAATTACCTTTGTAACACTGATGAATCACATAACTTCTCAGATCTTCGTCTTCTTCATTTGTGAAAGAATTAAAATATCCAAATGGACAGGAAGATCATGAGAATTACATGAAGAAGTAAATGCAAATTATTTGGTTCATAAGTCTGGGTTTCCCGCTAAATGCGCATTCTTCTCTGGTGCATCTGTAAGGGAGAAAGGAAAGCATGTGGATGACGTCAGGGATTGCGTTCTACAGGATCGGGTAGAGCAGGGGTTGCTACCTGAGGTAGTGCAGGGACCTGACTGCAAAAAGGGCAAAAGTCAAGTCCAAAGCATTTAACATTATTTTTTCCAACTATGAGTCGTGCCCATGCTATGATTTGAATGTGATCCCCAAACTTCACATGTTGGAAACAATTCCCAACACAGCAGTTTTGGAAGGCGGGGCTTAATGGGAGGTGTTTAGGTCATAAATGGATTAATCTCATTATTTAGGGAGTGGGTTTGTCATAAAAGCGAGTTCGGCCCCACCTTGTCCTGTCTCACTCTCTCGCCAAATGATGCCCTCTGCCACGTTATGACCGCACAAAGGCCCTGACCAGATGCAGCCCCTTGACTTTGTACTTCCCAGCCTCCAGAACCATGAGCCAAATAAATTTCTGTTCATTATAAATTACCCAGTCTGTGGTTTTTTGTTATAGCAGCATAAAACAGACCAAGACAACCCATTCGTGGGATGCACACCAATTTAGTGTGCTGTGATTAGCATTATTTTTAAGTGAAATGTAATGGACTACATCAGAGTTCAGCAAATGTAGTAAAGGTAAATTTCATGAAATTCTTGTTTTGGTTTCATATACATGTATATGTTGGTATGCATATACTGGATTGTGATATGAAATGTATTTCTTATTGTGGGTCAGGGTCAAAACTTTTGAAAACGACTTCTTTAGAGAAAGCCAGATTTTGAAGTCCCCATCCAAAAGCTCACATCACAATAATTCAGAGTTTGAAGGAAGCAGAATAAGCACTGATGAGAAACAGTAAGGACAGGATTTCAAGTGATTGCCTGAGCAGGCATGAGGTGCATTCCTTCGTACCAGTTAGTGGTGTGTAGCGAGCCAGGCTGGCTTGTCACAGGCAAAGCAAACCCTTGGATGCTGAAGAGATTTGTTTCCCAGGAAGCTGGGTGAGAGCAGCTTCCTTCATATTGCCCAGGGAAACCACTGGCCCCCTCAACTGGGATGCCCTGGGTTTGTTCACCTCCTGCTGTGGTACTCCTCACCTGGGACCTGCTTCCTTACCTCCCTCCTGCCATAACACACCTCGGCCTGGGCCTGCTCTCACCCTTCCCTGCCTGAGCTCACTCAGTTCTGCAGACTCAGCTGCTCTGCCTCCAGCTTCCCCACTGTTTCTATCCTTTACCTTTAAGTTCCCAACTCCACGGCATTCCCTGGGCCAGTCCCCACACGTCCCCACCTCTTCACATCCCATCATCTTCCCTAAAATGAAATTGATTTCCTGCAGCTCAACTCATGGAATGAAAATAGATGAAACTCCTCTCCAATGTGAAAATCTTTCAATATTTTCCTTGTCTTTAAATGTGAATAACTTATCTTGTGTGTCTTCACCTATCATCAGAACAGATAAACCACATGGAGCATCACCAGAAACCTCCTTCTTGTCACACTGGTCCCCTAATGTTGCCACCAGCAGCAGACCAGGAGTGCCACTGTTTGTAGTATCTCCCAGCTTATATGAGCCCACCAGGGGCTCATGTACAGTTGTCAGGGCCTTGCTGAGGTCCTGATAGCCTATGTCTACCACTGCCATGTGGGAAATTATCTGGATGTCATTATGGGCTCCAAATATACTACCATGGAGTGGTTTGTAACACACAGTAAGCAAAGAGGGGAAAGGGACCAGGATAAGTTAATACACTTAGAATTGGGTATAGACAAGTAAGAAGGACCTCACTGCTTGAATCCTGGGCTGGGTTAGCAGTCTTCATTTGTCACCTCTCTTTCTCTCTCTCTCTCTCTCTCAGGTCTCTCTCTCTCTCTCTCACACACACACACACACACACACACACATTAGCCTTTCCTACTGATGGCATAGTTACAAGATCCAGAATTGAGATTTGAGCAAGAAGACCCATGGATGGAAGGAAGGTGCCCTGGGCCCAAGACACACATTAGTTCCATTGGAGAAATTCGGTTGCAGCTCACCAGTTAGCTGATGAATAGCCCTGGGTTTACTTGTGCTTCTTGGGCAGATGGCACATGGGACTAGAATGAGTGCTAAGAATTTGGGCTTCACGAATATTATGTGCTCATCAAGTGTAACTTGAATATGTTGTGGTTTTTTTATTTAGTATCTCATACATGTCATGTATATTTAGTGTATGATGAATATTTAGTACCCATGGCCTCATGAATATTAGGTATCTTTTGGTCCTTTTATCCTGTCCTATCTATGTTTAACTCACACGTGCTCTATTGACTCATCTACACCTAACATGCCTTAAAATGTTTCACCTATGGTTTACAAACTTATTCATCTTTCATATTAGCATTGAATATTCTCAAAATCAAGTGCACATTGCAACCATATTGCCCCTAACTGTCATCCAGTAACCCTATCAAAGAAAGAAATCAGTTTAAGCCAACAGAATTTACCCACATAGACACAGGGAACCAGCCTTGAATCCAGAGCAGACCAGTTGGGTTTGAAGCACTATGAGTTGTGTGACCTAATCAAGTCACTTAACCTCCCTGTGCTTCAGTTTCCCCAACTATAAAACAGGGATGATGATGGTATCTACCATATAGGCTGTTGTGAAAATTAAATGAAATAATCTAAGTGAAGTATTTAAAATAGTGCCCAGAAGATAGCAAATGTTATTTAAGTGATATCAATATTATTTTCCATAGACCACTCATGCAGGCACCCAGGAACATCTCCTCTTCATCTAGGCTGTCACTTAGACTGAATGTCATCTCTAGGTCTGGAATCTATTTCCATCCTCTTTGGGAAAATTAGGGTGGTGCTTGTCTTATCTCAGATGATGTAGATGAGGCAAATTAAATGTAAATATGACACAAGTGTCATACAATGAGGTCAGCCAATGAGAAGGCAATGAATAGAGTGTTACAGTCTCCAGGTCTCTCCTCTATTATCTCTCCTATGACTCACCACGACTATTTCCCATAATTTTACCCTTCTTTTAATTCACAATTCCTATTCTCCATAGAACAGATTTCACCAATTACTCTAATTGTAGTTTTCTCTTCTTTCCTTTCCCTATTCAGTTTAAAGCACTCTGTGAGCTAGCTTCTGAGCAAATGCATTCTGCCATCCATTCATTCCATTCATTCTCTACACTCAGCCAAGAATGTATCATCCTGGTATCTTAAACTAAGGTTCACACATCCAAACCCTACTTGTCAACGCCACCTGCACAGCCAGTCACTTCCCTCCAAGATCTCCCTTTATCATCCAAGACTCGTTCGAAGGTAAAAATGATGAATAAGGAGAATAGTCGCTGTCTCAGTTCATTTTGTGCTGCTACAACAGAAGACCACAGACTGGGAAATTTATTTCGTATGATTCTGGAGGCTGGGAAGCCCAAAAATAAGGTGCTGACATGTGGCCAGGGCCTTCCTGCTGTATCATAACATGGCTGATGGCAGCACCTGGTGGAAGAGCAAAGAGAGGGTGAGAGAGAAAACAAGAGACTGAACTCATAGCCTCAAGCCCCCTTATAATGGGCATTAATCTATTCATGAGGGTGGAGCCCTCATCACCTAATTACCTCTTACTGGTCCCACCTCTAATACTGTTACAATGGCAATTACATTCCAACAAGAGCTTGGAAGGGGACATTCACACCAAAGCTGTCACTATTTGCTAAATGCCTGCTATGTGACAGGGAGTGTGCCCAGGACTTTCCACTCTTGATCTCTGATCCTGGCACTGCAGGCATTATTGTTAGTGTCCATGGGCTTTCTGATCAAGTGTCCCTCATAAACTCAGAGACAGGACAGATGAAAATGCATTCAGAGTTAAACTGTAAAATCAATACACAATAAATCAGACATGTGCTGTCACCTTCAAAGCCCAGAAAGTGAAGAGTCTTGCATTAATTATCCAAAACCAGACAGAATGTCCAAAGTTACCTAAGAAAGAAAGTGGCACAAAAACCATAGTAAAAGGAAGTCAGCCTCTAGTTGGTTGACCCAGGATTCATTCTCGACTCCCTACTCCCTTGTCACTTCTGCAATACGGGATGGAAAAGCCAACCACTTGCCTTCCCAGCCTTCCTTGCAGCTGAAGGGGGTGGCTGGGGGGTGTAAGGGAGCCATGTAAGGGGTCCATGTAACACAATTCTCTTCAGTGAGAAATAAGTGGAAGTCTGCTGGTGGTATCTAAGGTAGTTTTTGCTTTCCTCATAAAAGGGACAGGTAAGGATGGTGCCACCCCTAACCCCACATCTGACTGCCTTGAATGAGGGATGTAATGGCTGCAGCCAGAAGAATATGACATTTAGACACAGACACATCTGAGTTCAAATCTCAGTCCCCCACTTACTGGATATATGACATTGAGCAAATTCCTTAACATGCCTCATGTGTAAAATGAGTTTCCTAACACTTGTAGGTGTTCCAGTGAGTAGGGAATGGTGCCCCACATGTTCATACCTTGGGTCCTCTGCCGGCACATGAACTCCAAGTGGCACTTGCCTTCCCTTTATCCCACCCCATCCATCCCACCCCAACCACAGAAATGGAAGGAGCATCCAGGCAGGGTCAGTAGCTGCTTCAGCCTTTCAGAGGAATAAAGAAAAAGCAGAAAGAACTAAAATAAATTAAATTCTATCTAGTTTCATGTCATATTCCTAAGGCCTAGTACCATGCAGTCATTGGGTTCAATAAATGTTTTTCCCAATAAATGAATCATACGTCAAAAGGACTCCCTCTGTCCACATCCCCATCTCAGCCAGAAGAGGAAAAGGAAAAGCAGAAGTGAAGGGGGAAGGCGGAAAGCTCTCCTTCACAGTGTGCTAGACAGGGGGTGAGCCAGGCATTATCAGGTAACCCAGTAGCCTGGAATAATTTCCTGTTACACGTCAGTGTGCACACCCTCCATTAATTTTGACCAGGTTATCAAAATCTTGAATTCCCTTATTTCCATTTGGTATTACTTCTCTTGTTTTATCTTGGATTTCTTCAGAATTCTGACACAGTGAGATACTGCGAAGCAACTTTCCTCAAGCTTGGTGGCCAACGTCTATTCATCCTTCAGCAGGAAGATTCTCACAGCAGAATCCCAGTTCCTGCTGGAATCATGCCCTCTGTTTCTGTCCCTCTTAGTGCCCCTGGCTTCCCAAGTGACATTTTTGTTTGGACTCCCCTTGCTGAGCAGCCATTAGGCTGCCTAAGCAAACTGGGCTTCTGGTCTAGGCACCCCAGTGCCACGTACACAGTCTGTCCCTACTCCTGCTGTCTTGGATATGCCATTGCTGCTGCCAGGACAGCCACTTGCTATTGCCAGCAATTTACCAGCAATCAGCAGCAAGTAGCAGCAGCCTGAGTCAGCAAAATACATTAGAAACCACTGAGCACATTCAGAGGGAAAAGCTTCTGAGAATCTTGGAGAATGACTTACCTCTTCCCATCCTCCAGTGGCAGAAGGAAACCTCCTACCTGCCTCCTCAGAAGTCTAAAGCGGCTACCTGTGTGTGCCAGATATTGTAACCTCACAAGGAGCCATGCCTTCTTTGGGGCCTGCAATGTATTAATATCTTTCTGGAGCTCCCTCCTTTAAACATGGTTTGGCACATTCAGGTGTACCCAGATGGCAGGTGGCTAGCTTCATGCTGTCCTCGGTGATGAAGGCTCAGAAGTCATTCACCTTGAGCCTCTTCTTTTAGCAAAGTAGCATCGAGGGGCTTCACAGGGGCTGTGTTTAAAGGTGGCACATGGAAAATGAGTCTTAACAGCCTCATTATTCCATCAAGACGCAAACTGACTGTGTCCACCAGCCAATGCCCAGATTTCAAAGTCTGCTAAAAGACAAAACATGGTCATTTCTTGAAAATAACCAACCAGCAATCTGTCTCCATATTGTTAAACTAGCATCTATTGAGCCTCTCTATGTTTCAGGCACAGTCCAGGCACTGGTATGCAGAGTGGAAGAACTCACAGTCTGGAAAGAGAGAGAGATCTAAGTAGACAGTGACAATACACTGTGATAAACACTGTGATAGCAGGAGGCATTGGGTGCTGAGGAAGCTTATAAGAGGGCAGCCAAGAAAATCTTAAAAAGTTGGTCCTCAAACTGAGCCTAGAGAACAAATAGGAGCTAGCCGGGCAAAGACAGCAGAGGGCATATCATGTGCATATGAGCTGAGATGATGAGAGAGCCTGGGGTATGTGGGGAGCTGTACTTTCAGTTCAGCTTCTACGTCGGGGATGGGATGGGCAGGAAGTGGCAAGAGATGAAACTAAAGAAAGAGAGTCAATGAAGGCAAAAGACAAGAGGTTCTTGATGAATTCCAGGGTTTCCTTCAACCACTATCTCAATTATCTTGAAAAAGAGCTAAGGAAGAGTGGAATTTTATAAAGTAAACCTGATCTTGTAGACAAGTAAGTGAAGGCCCAGGGAGATGATAGGTTCAATGTCATACTAATGGTAAGTTATGATAAGAGGCAGCACAATCAGATGATGGGATGATAGTAGCTCATATATGTATAACATTTTACAGCCACCAAGCTCTTTTACTTTACCACACTTCAATAATTTAAAAAACATAAACAAATCAAAAAACCTAAGCTATAAGCATGTTTCAACCACTGTCTGACTGTGTAGGTCCTTCATGGCTCTCCATCTCACTTCCATATCTAAGAGATGAAGAGGCTGGCTCACTAATTCTCCTTCCAGCTCTAACTTTCCACATTTCTAGAATCTGATACTACAGGGCTTTTTCCACCATGTTGGATTATCAGAAAGTGACTTATTCTACAGGGACCTAAAGCTATAGTTTTCTGCAGATTTTCAGGGCAAAGCTAACTCCTATTTCTAATCATAATCCACCTCCCACTTAAATCCCCCAGGCACAAATAATCTAACATCACTGTGATGGTTAATTTTACATGTTGACTTGATTGGGCCAGGAGGTGCCCAGATATTTGCTTAAACATTATTCTGGGTGTGTCTGGAAGGGCATTGCTGGATGAGATTAGTGTTTGAACTGGTAGACTGAGTAAAACAGATGCTCTCCCCAGTGCGGGCAAGCCTTATCCAATCTCTTGGAGGCCTGAAGAGAACAAAAAGTGGAGGAAGGGAGAATTTCTTTTCTCTGCCTAACTGTCTTCCAGCTGGGACATCAGTCTTCACCTGCCTTCAGATTCAAACCCAGACTAGAACTTACACCATCAGATCTCCTGGTTCTCAGGCATTCAGGCTAGGACTGGAACTTACACTGTCAGATCTCCTGGGTTTACAACTGTAGATCTTGGAACTTCTCAGCCTCCATAGTCACATGATCCAATTCCTTATAATAGATAGATGGATAGATAGAGAGATAGGGAAAGGGAGATGGAGATTAGACAGAGATATCTCCTACTATTTCTGGAAAACCCTTACTAATACCACCATTACCCTTATCAAACTCTCTGCAATTAAACCAAAAAACAAGGTGCATTCATAATCTTCAGAAATTCCTCTGATGCCAAAGGAGTCATTGTCTCACTTCAAACAAATTTTTTCATGATATGCAACCAAAGACACGAAATTATATCTTTTCTTTCTTTTTTAGTTTAAATTTAGACACTGAAAATCTACAGGGACTTTCTATAATAAAAAAATAAATATACAGTGCCTTCTGCCTTTATCATCATTTATTATTAAAGACATTTGCAAGAAAGTGGGCTCGTGTTCCTTAGTAATCCATCCGGTCCTGCTGGTAATTCTCATTATGAGGTCAGGAACACAAAACCAGAGGTCCTTCATCTTATCCCAAATGAAACGAGGTGACTGTCACATACACAATGAAATGGGGTGGCTGTGCCTACAAAGGATTGAAGATGCAGGTGAGAACTCAGCAGGAGAAAAAGGATTCCTCAGCTGCAATGATCATGTTTCATGCAAATGTCCTGAGAAACAAGGGAAAAGAAAAACCAGAAAATATAACTTGCTAATTTTTCAACAATGGCATTCATATAAAAAATAGGGCACCATGCTCGAGTGTGGGATCCAAAAATGAAAAAAACTCAGCCACTGTCCTAAAGGAGCTTGCAATTGAATAGGGGAGATAAAAAATGAAAATAGGCCAGGCGCGGTGGCTCACGCCTGTAATCCTAGCACTCCGGGAGGCTGAGGCAGGAGGATCGCTTGAGGTCAGGGGTTCGAGACCAGCCTGAGCAAGACCTCATCTCTACCAAAAATAGAAAAAATTAGCCAGGCATTGTGGTATGTGCCTGTAGTTCCAGTTACTCGGTAGGCTGAGGCAGGAAGATTACTTAAGCCCAGCGTTTGAGGCTGCAGTGAGGTATGATGATGCCATTGCACTCTAGCCTGGGTGACAGAGCAAGATTCTGTCTCAAACAAAACAACAACAACAAAAAAAAAAAAAGATAGAAGGCAGAAGGAAAGAGGTGCCATAAAATCAGGACAAGTTGAGTTGAGAGAGAAGAGAAATCCATCACACTGGGTAATCAGTGACAGCTGCCCCAATCAGGGGCAAGGGCAAGACTTTGGAAGGAGGTGGGTGTGCAGCGTCCTTAATTATTGCTCTCATTGCACTTACAGGCACACCTCATTTTATTGCGCTTCACTGTACTGCACTTTGCAGTTACTGCATTTTTTGCAAAGTGAAGGTTTGTGACAACCTTTCTTTGAGTGAGTCTATCAGTGCTATTTTTTCAACAGCATGTGCTCACTTTGTTAGCATTTTTTAGCGATAAAGTATTTTTTTCACCCGGTTTATCACCAGCATTTATAAAACTAGACTTAGGGAGAGAACTAGGTCTGGAGACACATGTGTGGTCTTAACGTAGTGAATGTTTAGCCTGTCTTGCTTATTACAAAATCAGAACAGTGAGAGGAGTCTCATCATAAAGTATTTTGAATTAAGGTATGTGCTTTTTCAGACACAATGCTATTGCACACTTTGTAGACTACAGTACAGTGTAAATATAACTGCTATATGCACTAGGAAACGAAAAAAATTTATGACTTGCTTGATTACAGTATTTGCTTTATTGCAGTGGTCTGGAATTGAACCCGCAGTATCTCCGAGGTTTGCCTGTATTGCCCTCTGGATTTACTGACTTCTTTCCTTCTTTTCTTGTTCATTGTGTGTCTCCGCCACTAGAATGAAAGCTCCATGAGAGCAGGACTTTGCCTTGTTGTCTTCAGCACCTAGAACAGTGGCTGGCATACAGTAGGTGCTCTATAGATGTGGGAAGGCAGGAAGGCAAGTCAGGCACACAGAAAATAAAGAACGAAGCAGAGAAGGAAGGAGAGAACAATCCACAGAAATGGGTTCACGTCCCTACTTATCTTTACCTCATCATCGTCTTGCCATTCCAAAGTCTGATGTGTATTACTTCCGCTGAGAGATCTTCCCTGGTGCCTTCAGCTCACCTAATTCTTATCCTGGCCCTAAATTCCTTTACTTCCCCGGTGTCTTGCCATTCCCCACCGTGCATCTCACCAAAATACACAATCACTTGCACTTGCACGTGCCAGGCCCGTTCTCCATGCTTTGCTCCTGCAGTTCCCTGTGTCTGGAATATCATCCCTTTCCACACCTCTCCTGCCAAATGACTCCCACTCATGCTTCAAACCCCAATGCTGCAATTTGAAAGTATCTACCAAAGTGTGACACGCGCATTCCCTCTGACCCAGCAGCAGCTCTCCTTCTGTAAATGTATCCTTTGAGTTTTCTCTTGCAAAAAGCAAATGTTGCCACCTCTGGGAAGCTCTCTCAGCTCTCTGAAGCACACAGAGCATCACTTTGTGTGTCATTTATCTCACAATGTGGAACTATTTGTTTACAAGGTGGTCCCCTCATGAAACCTGAGATCTCATGGAACTTACGTTCTGGTGGAGAAACAGACAAAAATGCAAGTAAGTAAGAGCAAATAAATATATGCACACTTTCAGGTAACAATAAGAGCTACGAAGAAAATAAAAGAGGGTAACGCCGTCTCTAAAGAAGGAATGAGAATCTTCCTTTCCCAACTTATTGTGCTCTTACTGGGGGTGTATGATGGTTGCTATCTTTTAAAATCTGAACCCTCCAAGTGTCTGTACAATGCGCTTTGATATTCTGCGGTATATTGCAGCTCCTGCGTCCTGCCTGCCCCGTGTGCTGTGAGAGTGCAGAGTGCAGAATCCACATCCTGCACGTCTTCCGCCTGCTCCCATGTCACCTAGCACAGGCCACAGCGGGATTTCAATTACTACCTGGTTGATTGGTCATAAAAATAACTTGGAGCACAGGTGCTACTGACAACCAGTCAGAGCGTCACCTGTGAATAAAAAGACCACACATGGAGACAGATGAATCTAAAAACTAAAATGCTCGCTGTCAACTTTAACAGAGATCTGTGCCTGGCCCTTGACTGGTTCAAATAAAAACCCAAGAGGCTATGGATCAGTATCATTTTTACATGCATTCTGAATTTTATTGTCTTTAAAGTGTGTGTGTGACTTAGCAAGACTCTTCATTTTCAAAGACTATAGAAATCTATAAGAAGTGAATCATGCACAGCCTCTATTTTCTGTTTCATGATGGCCCTACTGGAAAGAATAATTGCTATCATTAGAAAAAGTATATTTTTAAAAACAAAACATTAATAAGTTGCTTTCAGAATGCTGGAAAACATATTTTTTAAAAGATTTAGAACTTCTTTTATTTTTTTTATTTTTTTATCAGCATTTTTTAATTTTTAAGATACAGACTTGGACATGTTTTGTTAGATTTACACATGAGTATTTCATTTTCTCTGGAATAATTGTAAATGGCATTTTATAAAAACTTTCAGTTTTCCAAAGTCATATTCGTATGTAGAAATGCAAGTTATTAAAAGAACAATAGCCAGATTGTATTATTACATGTTTTATATTAATATTATAGATTAAGATTGAAACAATATTTTTCTCTTATAAGAAATTTGTTATTGCACAAGATGCCCCAAATTTTACTCGTGTAATAATATCAATTTCCCCCAGTATTCACTAGCATTCTGAAAGGAGAGGTATAGAGGTGATAGGTAACGGGTACAGAGTTTCTTTCTGAGTTGATGAAAATGTTCTACAATTGACTGTGGTGATGGTTGCACATTATTAGTGAATGTACGAAAAAACATTGAATTGCACACTTAAAATAGGTTAATGGTATGGGGTCTTCTTTGCAATATAATGTGAATTAAATCTCACTAAAGCTATTTTTTAAAAAAAGGCTTTTGCTCTGTTGAAGACCCTGTAAAGATGAAATGACAATCTACAGACTGGGAGAAAATATTTGCAAGCACATAACCAACAAAGGATTTGCATCTAGAATACACAAGGAGCTCTCAAAACTCAGCGTTAAAAAGAAAAGCCAATTTTAAAAGGCATGAAGAGATATTTCACCAAAGAGGATATATAGATAGCAAATAAGCACAGGAAAAATGTTCAACATGATTAGGCACTAGGCGAATACAAATTAAAACTATTAATACAACGAGCTATCACTAAATACCTATCAGAATGGCTTTTAAAAAATGATAATACTGAATACTAGCAAGCATGCAGAGAAACTGGATCACTGATACATTGCTGGTGGGAATGTTAAATAGTACAGCCACTCTGAAAAACAGTTGGTAGTTTCTTACATAACCAAGCAAGTGCCTACCATATGACTCAGCAATTGCACTCTTGGACACTTATGCCAGAAAAATGAAAACTTAGATTCACAGAAAAATTTGTGCACATCTTTAAAAAACTAAATATATAGAATTATCATATAACCCAGAAATTCCACTTCTAGTTATAAACTCAAAAGAACTGAAAACAGGATCCAAACAGATACTTGTACACCAATGTACATTGGAATAGTATTCATAATAGCCAAAATGTGAAAACAACCACATGTCCCTCAGTGGGTGAATGGCTAAACAAAATGTATATATGTACGATGGAATTTTAGTCATAAAAAAAGGAACATGCTACAATGCTGCAACATGGGTGTATCTTGACAACATGTTAAATGAAATAAGCCAGACACAAAAGCAAAAAAATCTATTGTATGGTTCCACTTATAGGAAATATCTAGAATAGGCAAATTCAAAAAGACAGAAAGTAAATCAGAGGTTAGCTAGGGCTGAGGGGAGGGAAAAATAAGGAGCTATTGCTTAATAGTTAAAGAATTTCTATGACCAGTGATGAAAAAGTTTCAAAATAGTGGTGATGGTTGCACAAATTGTGAATATAATTAGTGCCATTAAATTTTACACTTAAAAAAATGGCTTGAATAGCAAATCTTATGTTATATTTATTTTACTATAATAAAAAAATATAAAACAAAACAAAACTAAACATCTGCCCACCATATTACCCATCAATTTAACCCTTGGGCATTTATCCCAGAGAAATTAAAACCTACGTTCACACAAAAGCCTGTATGTGAATATTCACAGCAGCTTTACTCATAATAGCTAAAACCTGAAAACAACCAAAAATATCCTTCAAAGGGTGAGTTGGTTAAACAGATTGTGGTACAACCACACCATGGAACCCTGCTCAGCAACAAAGAACTATTGATATACATGACATCCTAGAAGAATCTCCAAAGAATTATGCTGAGTGAGAAAAGCCAATCCCAAAAGACTACATTCTATATGATTTCATTTACCAAACATTCTTGAAACAGCAAAATTATAGAGATGGGGTAAAGATTCATGATTGCCAAGGGTTGTGGGGGATGGAGGGAGGCGGTTGTGGCTATAAAAGGGTAGTATGAAGGGTCCTTGTGTTGCGACTTTTCTACATCTTGACTGAGGTGCTGGTCACACGAATCTACATATGAAATAAAATTGCCTAGGACTAAATACACAGATGTCATACGAGCAAATGAGTGCATGTGAAGCTGGTGAGATCTGAATAAGGTAGATGGATTATATCCATGTCAATTTCCTGCCTGTGATGGTGCACAATAGTTAGGCAGGATGATAACCTGGGGGGAACTGGAGGAAGAGTACACCGAATCCCTCTATTATTTCTTACAACTGTCAATCTGCAATTTTTCCAAAATAAAAAGTGTTTTAAAAAATAATATATATAGTATGAGTCCATTTGTATAAGATTCTTGAAAGGGCAAAACTAATCTATGGGGAAAAAAAAACTAGAATAGTAGTTGTCTCTGAGGGGGAAGGAGCCTGAGGGAAGTTTCTAAGGGGACGATCATGCTCTTACCTTGATATCCTGGGTGTATGCCTTAGTAAAAACTCATTGAATGTTACATTTAAGATTTGTGATTGTCATAGAATATAAAATTTACCTCAAGAAGCACCTAAATAAACACTGATAAATTAATGATTTGCATACTGAATGAAGTATTAATATTTAGGCATGAAGTGTACTAACGTCTGCAATCTACTTGGAAATGCATCAAAAAATATGGATTGATGAACAGAAAGAAACATATGGATAAGTGAATAAATGAATAAAAGCAAACTTACCAACTAAATATTCACTCTTGGTGGGTGTATTAGTAGTCACTGCAAAATTCTTTCCATTTTTATGAATGTTTAAAATTCTGTATGATACAGTAATGTGGAAAAGTTAGCCAATGCTCAATAAACATTAGTTGGATCTGCTAATAAACACGGCACAGTATCTTAGAAATCCAGTGGTAATTGATTAATTCTTTTTTCCAGGCCAAAAAAAAAAATGTATTTTCATCTGGTGGAAACTTTTCTGACAGTGCCAAGCCCCTTAAAATGATGACTTGCCTATACTGCTTTCATTTATAATAGAATGCTTCAGGAATGTTCAGGCAACAGCCAGGAGACAGTGAAGAAGTGATTTTTTTTTTTTTGAGACAGAGTCTTGCTCTGTTGCCCGGGCTGGAGTGAGTGCCGTGGCATCAGCCTGGCTCACAGCAACCTCAAACTCCTGAGCTCAAGCGATCCTCCTGCCTCAGCCTCCCAAGTAGCTGGGACTACAGGCATGCGCCACCATGCCCGGCTAATTTTTTCTATATATGTTTTTAGTTGGCCAGATCATTTCTTTCTATTTTTAGTAGAGACGGGGTCTCGCTCTTGCTCAGGCTGGTCTCGAACTCCTGAGCTCCAGCGATCCGCCTGCCTTGGCCTCCCAGAGTGCTAGGATTACAGGCGTGAGCCACCACGGCCCGCCAAAAAGTGATTATTGATTCCACCAGAATATAGCCTAAATATCCATCCCGGGTAGAATGGACAAATCTATATTTTTGACTTCCTTTTTGCTCCTAACATTCAGTGGAGAGACTTTCATCTGTTAATCCAGAAGTCTCCCTCTGCCCCTCTACAGATGTGTGGACTTGAACTAATCATGTAGCTTCTCTGGTCTCTACTTTTCTCACCTGTAATACACAGGGTCTACGCCAGCAGATCTCCAAATCGCTTTCCAGTGCTACGATTCTCTAAAACCAAGAGCGGGGTGTTTTTAAAGGGGAAGACCCTTCACCTTGACTCTTCACCTACAGATTCATCCGCATTTAAGTGATACACGACCGGACAACCAAGGGAAATAATAGGATCAAAAAAGCAATCAGAATCTCAAAGGAATTATGGCAATATAATATCACCTTACTTAAGTTGATTTTAATTGGAGGTTGTTATGAATAGATCCCTCAGGGTGTAAAGCAAAAACTCAGACCTCAGGGAACCAAAAGGGGGATATGACTAAATGAAACAAAAACCACATGTTTGATAGTATAATTACTTTTCATAAGGTTTCAAAGGGCCTTTAATCCAAGCTGCTTCTCACTGCCCCTTCTGACATTTTGCAGAGGAACTCATTTGGCTTCAAGAAGCAGAGGTCAACATTTGTAATCTGTGTTTCAGGTTATAACGTGTTGCCAGATGTGAAGAAATAAAATCAATTACCTTTGATGTAAATACATCCATAAGCATATCCAATTACCTGGTTTGCCTGCTAACAGCTAGAGATTACAAGTCTCACCTTTTCCCTTCAAAGGCATTAGTAGAGTGATGAGGTCAGAAGCCTCCAACAGCTAATGGTTTAACTCATCACTTGCCTATTAACACAGGCCCGTGGGTCTTGTGCTTCAACGTTGGGTCTGGGGGAAGAGGCACTGACCTTGAAATGGAACCCCTGACCTTCAAAGCCAGTGGAACAAGCAAGTGATTTCTTTAAGGACCTATGTGGAATAGATGTTAAATCTACTTTGCAGTTTTAATAAACTGTTAAACTTGTAGATCAAATGATAAACTTGTTGAAATCATCTCTCTTTGAATATGAACACGAAATTCTTCATCACACAGCCCTACTCTCCCCCAGAAGTTAACTATCCTAAGAGAGTTCTGGTGGGATTCTTTATTTTATTAAGAGGAGAAAAGATATTCTAGATGCAACTTTCTCATCTTCCATTGCAAGAATGGTGCTAGCTAACAGCTATGGAGTGTTTACAGTGCTAGGCACCATGTTAAGTGTCTTACGTGCATTATCTCTTTTAAAACTCATAACAAATCTAAGCAGTTAATACTACTATGATCCTCACTTTGCAGATGAGAATACTGAAGCACAACGAGATTACATAATTTGCCCAGGATCACACAGCAAAAAGGTGTTGAGTCTGGGACTTGAACTCTGGCACCCAGACACCATGCCATACTGCATATCTTTTCAAAACATCTCTATACATAACGCCCCATTCTTCCTGCCAGTCCTGTATTATAATAAACACCATTTGGGTTGCCTTCTCGGCCTCCAGAAACCCCCTTTCTCTGAGAACTTCCTCCTCCCCACCCACACAGGAGATGTCCCTGCAGATATGCACCTACCATGTGACTCTGCCCTTCTGCTCATAAGTGAATCATGACCCAAGCTGGGTCAATTAAAATCTCTCTTAACAGTTTAAATGGAGAGCCACAGCGCCGAAGCATTGAGAACCGATTCACATTAAAGGACAAGTTCCTGTAGTGACCATCAAGTTGCTGAGGTTCCCGGAGCTGCCCTGTTTAGACCCTTCCTGCATCCTGGTTATTCAGCTTTTCTAGAATTCCATGCATTTTCTTCTCATCAGTCTAAGCTCAAGAGTCCTAAATAAGGCATAGTCATTTATTCATTCAACAAACTTTTTGAGCATCTACTACGTGCCAGGCACATAGTTGAAAACGCAATGGGTAGCAGACATTAAACCAAGGAACCACACAAATAAATATATAGAAACCAGTTGTGAATAATGCCACAGCAGACAAGTGTGGGTGTGATGAAAGGCTCCTAGAAAGGGAATTGTTTCTGTCATAACTGAGATCATGTGTGTAACGCACTCAGCACAGGGCTTGGCTCCTAGCAGACTCTCAGTGTATGTTCTTTGCTCAAATTCTTCCTAAATAATAGCTCTGGCACAACGCCTTCCTGGTTGAGGCCAATATCATACCAAACTGCTCTAATTGGCTGCTAATTTACTCCCTGCCTTTAATTTCTACTGCCAGATTATTATTCCCGAAATATCACTTTCATTATGCTGCTTATTTGCATCCCATGTCAAAGAATTTGGACTCTTCCCTGTAAGCCAGCCTAGGTCTCAGAGAGAGAAATGTACATAAGCAGGTGATGGTTTGTCACCGGCCCACCTTACTCCAAAGAAAAATAAAGGTGCTGCTACCACAGGGGCTGTGGGGGGAGGATGGGTGTCAGGCAGGTCACTACAGCACTGTTATTTCAATTGCATTAATTAAAGGTAGCTCAAGGGGCCGGATGAGTTTTGGCAGAGGGGAGGGGTGAAGAGGGAAGGAGAGAGGACCAGGGTAAGCCCGTCCGGCTTCAGCACTGGAAAGAGCAGTTGGATCATTAACAGAAAACTTGTACAGAGATGGTCAGTTCAATGAAAACATCTGCCACCTCCTCTGTCTTCCTCCCCAGACCCCAACAGGTATGTGGGTGTCATAGACATTGTCTTTGGGGAGCCCACCGGGAGTCACTCCACCATCTAGTCTCTCCTCCTGCTTCTTGTTCTTCTTCTTGTCTTCCATATCCCGTTCTAAAGCATTTTGTGACATTTAATGTGACAACAGTCAGTGGCACAAGGACCTTGCTGCTTGACAATAGAAATTATAGCTGCAGGAAATAGGGTTTATTCCTACAAAAAATAATCAAGGCATAAGAGCTTTATGTTATGACTCATACTATCCTGGGTGGAAGTAAAGCGCACCTTATAAAGAATCATTACTGTTCATAAAACCGAACCCAAGTCTGCCCCTGAAGGAGTAGTGGGCGTGATGGAAACCGTTCCTCTCTCCAGGGAAACGCCATGAAATGACCAAGGCCTTAGAAAAGTTGCTTATAAACTAGCTCTTAAATGTAAACTTCCTTGACTATCAGTTTCTTTTCTCCTTTCTATTTTTAAATATAAGTTAAAAAACAATCCTTAGAGAAAGTTGAGCAAATGGTGCAGAATTAAAGCAATATTTTCTACCTCCGTGGTGTGTCCACCGAATCCATTCACTGTGTGTTGGGCACCTTGCACCCTGAGGCCCAGAACCTCTGCTTCCCTCCTTATCACCAGTCTGAATTCCCGGCAGGCGGGGAAGACACTAAAGACAATGGGATTTAAAAGGTGAATGGACCTAATGGAAGTGAGGTTTCCACACTTCACCCAAAGTGGCAAAATAGTGATATCATTACACTGTAATAAGACACATGGATATCGAAACACTCAGAGCAACTTCTATGAAAATAATACAAAATTATATATACAATAACACAATAAGCTGACAAGTTTATCATTTTTCCAGTCACTGAGCCTGGTTCTAAGAAGCACGATGTTTATGTCTAATACCCAACCATGTTAATTTATGAAAAACATGTTAATGGCAAAATATTTGTATGTTTGGCTCAAACCAGCAATTGTGTTATAGTCCATTGACAGTATATAAATTACTAGATGGCGAACTTGATATGTTTCTTCCGAGGATTTTCTTTATCTCATGCTTGACTTTATGATACTCCCTTTTTTGGTAACATAGATGAAATTATTATGTATACAATAGACAAGATAACATTTGCAGGAAAGTACATAAAAAATAAAATTCTAAAATAATTTTGTCCTTTTACTGGGATAAAATTAACCACTGAGGTTAAAAAAATAAGTTTCTGGATCAGGGATGATTACTGTAGAGAAGGATTGGTAAAGGTCTCTCCCTGAAGGTGATGCATGAGAAGATCCTGGGAAAATGCATTCCAGGTGGAATGAGAACCTGTGCAAAGATCCTGAGGCAGAAAAGAGCTTGGGTGGCTCATGTCTTCTGCTAAGTCTGGCTCATTTATATGTGCACCTTCCCTCATAGTGTTTGTTCCCTGAAACACACAGATTCTTTTTTCCTTAAGAGTTTTATCAATACTTGCTAGATGGAGAAATAGCCATGCAATAACAAAATCAGCAAAAATGGGAAGTTACTAAGATCCTAGTAAACCCACAGAACTCTCAGAATAAAAGGGGCATGGATTTGTCTTGTGCCTCCTCTCCTCCACTCTTTGTAAATGAGTCCATGGAAGCTCCTACCTTTCTTCCTTACCCCTCCCAAGACACACATGCACACACACACACGCACACACACGCACACACACACAAACAATTCAGTCTTTAGGGTCACTCTCCTATCTTGACATTTTTCATTTGGAAAACGAGTGCTGATTTGTGAACTTTTTAAGTGACCTTAGATTAGTGGTTCTCAATCAGGAACAATTTTGCACCCCAAGGGACATTTGGCAACACCTGGACACATTTACATTGTCACAAGTTGGAAGTGGGTGCTACTGGCATCTAGTGGGTAGAAGCATCTAGTGGATGCTGTTAAATATCCCGCAATGCACAGAACAGCCTTCCACAACAAATGATCATCTGGCACAAAATGTCATCTGCCTTAGATTGATTAGTATAATTTCCATCTCAAGAGAATTCCAAGACCTCTGACTCCCAACCCAGCATCTAATCCCAATTTCTCCTTTAAAAATCACCTAGTCATTCCCAGAAAATCTAATATACTGTGAATAGTAATTCCCAAAGGATGCTCCATGTATTATATGACAAAATTGTTCTGTGGTCAAATAAGTTTCAGAAATGTTTGGTCAAACAGAAATACCTAGGTTCCTTAGGTACCTAAGGCCACAGGTCAGAATGGAAATAAGCACCAAGTGTAACAGCTAGAGCTCATTAATACCTCATTAGTAGCTAGAGCTATTAAAGAAGCAGACAGGAGACTGGAGTCTAGAAACTCTGCTGCTGGAGGCTAGAGCCAAATATCACTGTTGCTACTCACACCCAGTGATTTTCTTCACCCGGGAGCCTCACTGGGGAAAGCTAAGGAGACACGAGGAACAGTGGTACCGGGGGCAATAGACACCTAAGCAGGGATTTAAATCCCAGCTGTATTAGTTTCCTAGGGCTGCGGTAACAAAGTACTACAAACTGCATGGCTTAAACAACAGAAATGTATTGTTTCAAAGTTCTGGAGACTGGAAGTCTGAAATCGAGGCATTGGCAGAGTTGGTTCCTTATGGGGGTTGTGAGGGAAGATCTGTTCTAGATCTCTCTCCTTGGCATCCGTATGGCCTTCTTCTCCCTATATCTTTTCACATGGTGTGTCCTCTATGTCTGTCTGTCTCTGTGTCCAAATTTCCCCTTTTTAAAGGAGAACTGTCATATTGAATGCGGGCCCACTCTAATAACTTCATTTTAATTTGATAACATTCATTTATAAAGATCCTCTCTCCAAATAAGGTCATATTTCAAAGCACTAGGAGTTAGGACTCCAAGATATCTTTTTTGGAAGGTGACAAAGATTGTCTGCTTGACTAAACTTTGGTCAAACTTCTGACCCTTCTCCCAGGCCCATCTGTGCACTTCCCTGTAAAATCCAGTTTTAACAAGAACTGTGCTAAGTCAGTTTAGCATCAACTCCCTATCCTCAACATCTGATCACCCTTGACATCTGATCAGGGTCCTCATCCTCTACATACCCCACTTGGTCACCCTGGCCTGTCTTCAGCAAGAATCCTGTGAGGTCAGTTTAGCCAGAATCCCTGTTACCCCTGAGGTTTCCTCTTAGTAGTTTTCCATCTGCTGACCTCCATCCAGCCTGCTCCTTGCCTATAAATTCCCCTTGCCCAGGCTGTGTTTGGAGTTGAGCCCAATCTCTCTCCCCCACTGCAAAATATCATTGCAGTTGTCCCTACACCTATCTCAATGGTTCTCAATAAAGTCTTCCTTACCGTGCTCTAACAAGTATCACCGAATAATTTTTTCTTTAACAATGGTCATGATTCAACCTATAACACAAAAGTTCATCCAAACGCTTTGTTTTGTCCATTGGTTGTAGTTCCGTGGTGTAAAATTTTTTCACAAGGGCTGTTAGTGAGTAGTGAGATGGACATATTTGATTTTGGCTACTCAGTGGAGAAGCTGCCAAAAGCTAGACAGTAGAAGAGAGGAAGGAAGAGGAGCCTCAGGTTGAATAACTGGGGGCTAATTATGGACATTTGTGCTTTCCAAGGTAGAAGAACTGAGCTATCACAAACATGTCAGCATTCACCTGCAGACTTAGTGTGACAAGAGTTTAGGCAAAGGGCAGCTGTTCTTCCCACTGTCAGAAACAATCCCAGAGTCTGTCAGGCCTCAGACATGAAGCTCACGTCTGCTGAGAGCCCATCTGTGGTGGCCCCTTCAAACCTATCCTGTCCCCTATGCCGCTGCCATTTATTCAGCTAAATGGCATTGCAAATTGTAGCAGTCATGTGGATCCTGACCCGAACATCGTCAGCACTCATGCGCCTCCCTCGCAGACGTTGTACTTCCCTAGAGAACGGCTGCACAGCCTTAGGAAGTCGGCATCTCGGAAACTATTCAGTGGCAGGTGTGGACAGCTGGTAAATGAGCTACTGAAGTCGGTCTGCTCTGGAGTTTGATTGGGAGCCATAACCCAGGGAGAAGTCATTCCCTTTCAACAGTCACTGGTAAGCATGTGGCACCAAATGTTTGCACACTCACTACCCTTCTCTGTATTTTTTATTTTATTTAAAAAAAAAAAATTTACAATGTCCTTACTATGTGCCAGGGACACAACAACCCTTTGAGATAAATACAACTTTTTTTGAGACAGGGTCTTACTCTGTCACCCAGGCTGGAGTGCTGTGGCACAATCATAGCTCACTGTAGCCTTGAATTCCTGAGCTCAAGCAATCCTCCTGCCCCAGCCTCCCGAGTAGCTGGGACTATAGGCATGCACCACCACGCCTGGCTAATTTTTTTATTTATTGTAAAACAGGGTCCTGCTATGTTGCCCAGCCTAGTCTTGAACTCCTGCCCTTGGGCAATCCTCCTGCCTGGGCCTCCCAAAGTACTGGGATTACAGGTGTGAACCATTGTGCCCAGCCAGATACAACTTCTATTCCCATTTTTACATATGGGCAAACCAGAAGGCACTGAGCAGTTAAATAACTTGCCCAAGGTCACACAACCTGTAATTGAAAGAGCTCACATTTGAACCAGATAGTCTGGCTTTAGGATGTGTTTTAACCACTGGGCTCTGCTGTCTCTGCACTGACTTTGAGGTGGGAGAGCCAAGGTGGGAGTTTTCCAAAGAAACATGACAGAATTTATTTAGGCCTGATTATTGAGGCAACCCATGAGTGTTCTACACTAAATTCTAAATATATGGCACTTCTCAGAGCAATGCTAATAATATTTCTATCCCCATAATACAGTCTGGTAAACTGAAAGACACAAGGAGGTTAAAGAACTTGCCCAAGGTCACTTATAATGTGTCCCCCAAGTAGAGCTTGGATGAGTTCTTCTGCTTGGCTCTATGTGGCCAGGCAGAGAAGGAGGGGATCTGGGAAGCTATGGAAAGGAAGTACTAATCCAGGCACAGACCTAGGACTCGAGCTTATCCATTTAGCAGTTTGTCCTTTGAGTCCCTCCCCAGGCCTTCTGCTGACGCCTTTCCCTGGCTGGGTCACTGGTTACTTTGCTCTTCACTGGCAGCCCCAGTGACCCCAGCTGTGCTGTTGGTTGATCTCATCCCTAAGCCATTATTTTCTACTTTGCACTTTCCCTAGGAAGGTCTCAAGAGGCTATTTAAACACGAATTATTTCTCACAGTCCCCATGAAGGAGCCCCCTCTAAGACCAGAGAAGGGTCATTTGAGGTGTAAACGCAAGAAAAAGTCACAGGACTGGGGAAGTTTGAGCCCCTTCCTCCTGGCTGAGGCTCTATCTGCCAAGTTGCCCCCACAGTGCCCGTTTTGTTTGGCCTCCCCTGTGATTTCCCTTCTTTTCCTTGTTGGGTTTCTTTGCACTCATGGAAGGTTGTCGGGGTATCTGGGTGAGAATATATAATTAAAGTTCTTTACACTTAGTTTTCTTTCTTTTCCCCACTCCCCATTCCACCACCTCTGCAGAAGCAACTCCCAAAAATACTCTAGAAAGACCTTAACCAAAATTTTCTCATATAGCAAAACTTGCTGCTAAAGCTTCTACCAGCGATGAGTCCACATGTGAGAGTCAGTAGTATAGTTTGGGAGGTGATTGGTCCCTTGTGTCTAAGCCACCCACCTGCTGCCTGTATCACAGAAATACAATTAGCAGCACAGGTAAGAAAATGTGAGTGGATTATTTTTAGATGTATGTACTCACGGATTTAAAGATGAAATGAGGTGATGTTTATAATTTATGTGTAAATAATTCAGACAAATAGAGGAAGCAAATATAGCATTATTAACTAAAAATCTAGAAGTTGTGTATATTGCATGTTCATTATACTTTCTCTCCTATTTGATGTATTTTATTCTTTAATAAAAAGTTTTTCTAAAAAAAATAAGGAAGAGGTAAGGAAACAAAAGGAGACACACTCCAGTAGAGGACTATTTATGGTGTCACGCACTGTATGTTCACTTCAAGCCTGTACCTTGAGTCCACGCTTTCAGGTTGTTTGGTGTTTATCTCCGGAGGCTTTGTTACCTCAGCAACACTGAAGCATGCCACCGTCTGGCTGCTCATTTTACTTGGCACTGGCCTGTAAGCTATCAGATTCCCTCTCCAGTTGCCTCTTGTAGATCCTCAATCAATTGTAGCCCCAAAATTGTGAACTGCAGCACTCCAGGGTGGAGACCTATGTGTGCACCGAGCCTCTCACTTGAGCATCGGTCCAACGAGGCTGGGTGAGGTTAGACGGCCACAGCTGTGGGTATTTCCTGGCTTCTGCCAAAGGCCACCTTCCCCGGCTGTTCTTCACACTGTCCCTGTTTATTCACATCACCTTCCTTTGCTCAAGCTGTTCTCTCACCCTGGATACCCTTCACTCTTTCCTCAATTTCCAAATCCTGCCTTTTGATATTCAACCAAGTTAACATACCTCAGTCTTTAACAAATTCAGGGCTCCGCTTGAGCACCTGGGTCTCCACACTGTATCCACGTTTGCACTCACTCCTAGACAAGAAAGCAGCGATCACTCCCCACTGGAGTGACGACGGTTGGACACCCAAATCTAACCGTCCACAGCCAGCTGGAGCTCCTGGACTTTCATCCGGAGGAGAGGTCTGCAGTGCCGGCGGGCAAGGCAAGGTGGTTGTTGTACAGGAATTCTGCACAGAAGTTAGGGCCGGGTATGTGGATAGGTTTCCTCTTACAGGCTGACTTGGTGTCAGTAGTTGGGAGTCCGACGTGGAGGATGATCGTGAGACCCCTGTCAGGACTTGGGAGGAATGACATAACTGACTTCTGATATCCGCCCATGGTACAAGGATGGGGAAAGGGCCAGATACCATGTAGTAGCCACTCCTGACTTCAGTCAGTAGGACACCAACGGTTCACTACAGCTGATAATACCTGGAAATGAAAAAGGTTAAGAGGATTAAAGCATCTACCAAATGCAATTTGAATTTAAGTTTTGCAGGGGAATGAAACAGTAATTTGGGGAAAAACGTGAGGAATAAATTCTGATCCTTTTTTTTTTCTCTTGCCCAAATTCCCTTTTAAGAGGCCTGGTGAATCACACCTTATAAACCATAAAATCACATTAAATGATTTCTTTTATTAACCTGGTATAATGTGGCTTACTTTCCAATATGACTGTGATACAGCATCACATGACAGATAGAAGACAGCCGTATCTTAACTCAAGCATTCCTTTCTACTGATGAAGTCTTTAGACAAAGACTTTCACCAATTGCCAGTTAAAGAACCCCTAAAACCCACCTAGGACTTGTAAGCCCCTGCTTCGAGATGTCTCACCTTTTCAGGCCAAAGCAATATATATTTTCCATGTATTGATTTGTGATTTTATCTGTAATTCCTGTCTCCATGAATGTATAAAACCAAACTGTAACCTGGCCGCCTTCAGCACACTTTCTCAAGAATTCTTGAGATTGTGAAGCTCTGAGTTGCGATCACTTATATTGGCTCAAAATAAACCTCTTTAAATATTTTGGAAGAATTTGGTTTTGCCATCAACAAATGGAATCTTAAACCACTGTCAGTCACTAATACCACAGTAATTCAATAATGGGACTATCTCCTCGTTGCATAGTGGGCAAAGCACGGGCTCTGAATGTCTCAGCTTCCAATCCTGACTCTGCCACTAACAAGTTTCCTAAAGCTACTTGGAACAGTGTCTAGCACATCAAAAGCCCTCAACAAATGTCAGTGTTTATTGTTATCATTATCATGATGATAATCTGGTAGTGATAATAAAAGGAAGCTAGTGATCTAGTAAAGGAATACAGTACCGAGTTTCAATGGGAGAACTAGTTATGCATTTTGATAGCACCGTGTACTCTTTTCGTAACCTCTGTTTTACTCTAATACAATGTTTGCTGTGCCTGTTAGATTAGAAATTTCATATGTACAAAGAATGTGTCTGCTTTATTCTCTACTGTAGCCTGGCCTGTAATAGATGCTCAATAACTATTTCTTGGCTGATTGAGTGAATTAATATGTAAGAACAATAAAGGGAAAAATGTGGCACAAAAGGAGTCAGATCAGTCAGGGCAGTAATTATCCAGCCCCTGCGTGAGTGTGGGTTTGGGATAAAGAGTTGCAGTCACCAGAAGAAAGCACTGCCCCATTCACAATATTTGAATAATACTAATCCTAGTAAATGAACATAAGCTCAATAGATATTTTAAATGCATTGCATAATTAATTATACAAAAAGTTTTTCTGATTTTCCATGGATATCATTGAAGAGGAAATTCTAGTATAGATGTTATAATAAAAGACAATGAGTCCCTTTCTCTTATGTAAAAGCACGGATACATTTTCCAATTCATTTTTCCGGCAGCCTCCCAAAGGAGACTCAAAACTTGCCAAACTCAAATATTGTTAGAACTCAAACAATTCCAAAACTCAAAGTAAGGCCAGTTTTTAATCACCTCCGGGATGTTCACTTTCAGTAAGGATATTTAGAGCTAGGAAAGAATAAGCCCAAATATAGCTCTAAGATGTTGAGCTATCTCCTTTTATAACTCCCTTGGTGATAGAATTGTTGTTGCTTTTCAAATCCTGCTGCAGTTTGACCCGTCTCAGCGGGAACTTGGTGATTAATAATGCCCTTAATTGCCTTTCCTCCTGCCCTCACAGCTGGTAGGAGAAGTGATGTATAGCACAAAGAAACCCTGAGCAAGTTTTCAGGACAGAAAGGTGGGGATGTAGCTGCTGGGCTCTGCCTCCTTCCTGCATGCTGGGGGCCCCAGAGCCTCTCTTTGTTAAGGACAGCAGCTCAGCCCAGGCCCCACCGAGCAGTCTGGGTCCCCATTATAATCAGGGCTCCAGGGTGTGACTGACAGGGAAGGCTTCCTGGAGCCCCAGCCTTTGCTCCAGACTTTCTCCATCAGCCTCACAGCCCTAGGGGGTGTGAGTTAATGAACCAATGAACTGTGGTTCCTTTCTGGCACCCTTTGCAGATAATTAGTTGATAAAAGAGCTCAGGGACTAAAAATGCCTCTTTTAGGTCACAGGAAACCATGGCTTTTCCGGGGCAGTCAATCAACTTTGAGTGTTCAGTAGGAGCTAAGAGTACAGGAATGGTGTCCCGGCTCTCCGTGCCTCTGATGGCATCTACTCAAATGGGGAAGCATGGAGGAGGGGAGAGAGTGATAATGGGCAGTGACTTTGACTGAGAAACTGATTTTTATATCATTTGAGATAATTCGGTAATTTTCTGAAAAGACAGATTGAATTTATATAATTGGATCCCCCAGACTAGTGAAATCGTTTCTCATAACTTCATTCTTTTTGCATTTAATACTGACTCCTTCAGACAACTGGTGTGGATGGGGAGGGGAGAGTGGGATTAGGAGAGCCTCAAGCAGTAGATGACCTTGAACTTTAAAAAGCGAGGATCTAAAACTTCAAGGGACTCTTGCCAACACAACACCTACAAGATGCACAGGGACTTAGTGATTGTAAAATATATCAGTGATGTAGTAAGTGTCATTTGTCCCCTCTGGCTCCTACTTCCTCTTTGATAGAGAGTTTACTTAAGATTTCATAGGAGAAACTGAGAAAAGAGGTTATGTTATAATATACATTACAGCAGCGGTCCCCAACCTTTTTGGCACCAGGGACTGGTTTCTGGAAGACAATTTTTCCATGGATCAAGGGTGCAGGGGGATTGTTTTGGGATAACTCAAGCGCTTACATTTATTTTGCAGTCAAACTTCTCTGCTAATGGTAATCTGTATTTGCAGTTGCTCCCCAAAGCTAGCATCACCACCTCAGCTCCACCTCAGATCCTCAGGCATTAGTTTCTCATAAGGAGCCACAACCTAGATCCCTCGCATGCACAGTTTACAGTAGGGTTCACACTCCTGTGAAAATCTAATGCCACCACTGATCTGACAGGAGGTGGACCTTATGCAGAATGTGAGCGATGGGGAGCGGCTGTAAATACAGATGAAGCTTCATTTGTTTGCCCGCAGCTCACCTCCTGCTGTGCAGCCTGGTTCCTAACAGGCCATCGACCAGTAACCCAGGAGTTGGGGACTGCAGCCTTATAGGATTCAACTTAAATGTTCTCCATTTGGGGATAATGAAAATGTAGTATATATACACAACAGAATACTATTCAGCCTTTAAAAAAAAAAAAAAAGAAAATTTTGTCATTTTCAACAGTGAGGATGAATCTGGAGGACATTATGGTAAGTGAAATAAGCCAGGCACAGAAAGCCAAATACCACATGATCTCTCATATATATACGTGGAATCTTTAAAAGTTGAACTCACAAAAGCAGAGAGTAGAATGATGACCAGAGACTGGCGGTGAGGGGAGAGGGGGAGAAAGAGGGAGGGAATGGGAGGAGTTGATGGGCAAAAGGTACAAAGTTTCAGATAAATAGGAGGAAAAAGTTTTGAGATCTGTTGCATAGCAGGGCAACTACAGTAAATAATAATGTATTATATATTTCAAAGTAACTAAGAGAGTAAATGTCAAATGTCTCACCACAGAAGATAATGAGTAAGCAAGGTGATGGATATGTTAATTAGCTTGATTTAATCATTCCACATTGTTTATATGTATGAAAAAAATCACATTATACTCCATAAATGTATACCATTATGATTTGTCAATTTAAAATAATGTTAATTAAAAAAATAAAAATAATTTTTAAAACGCTTCATTTGATATTTCAGTTTTCCCCAAGTACCTCTTCCTGGCCAACTATGTCCGGGGCATTTCCCTCTGATGCGGATGCCCTCCTCCACAATTATGAGACCGATCTAGCTCAACTCCAACTTCTACCATAAGTTTGCATACCCCAATTCGTCTCAGATTCTGCTGAACTGAGGATCTCCCAGTTAATAGAACCCCCCCACCTCCCCACTGAAAAGAAATTGCTCACCATTTTTAGTACTCGCACAAGTCCTTCAGGCTAAAATAAGAGAAGCTATTTGTATATAGCCCAGTTTCTGTGGCATGTGGCTGGTGAGGAGAGCTGAGAGTGCAGGATGGGGAGGAGGTAAAGTCCTTCCCCCAAAAATGGGCCAAATAAACTAAATCTTGTACTTATTTCAGAGTTGTCTCAGAATTTTTAGTTTTAAACTTTTCAGAGACCAATCTTTTCCGGAAAATTGAAGAAACAAAATATACTATTTCTATGACAATAGAGAGATGTCTAAATTTATAAGTTGACTTCATTGAGCGCATCTTCCTATAATGGTCCAAAGTCTCATTTTACTAACTGAATAGGAATTTAAGTATTTAAAAAATGAAAGTAACATGTTTGCAAGATGTTGAATCTGCATGAGCTACTACTGGCTTCCTACCCCAAAACCAATGCTGAAAAAAAATAGAGGGAAATTTAGATTTATAGAAGTGACTATTCTTTTCTTGCACACTTAGAATATTAACAAAAATTGAACATGTGACAGGTCATAAAAAGAACAATAAATTTCAAATAATCAATATCTTACAGACTTGGCTTTCTGACCATAATCCACTAAAATTTTAAGTCAATAACAGAAGGATAACTTTTTCAAAAAATCTCATATGCTCAGAAACATATTAGTAAATAATTATTTGGTTAAAACTGAAATAAAGAAATATTTAGAACTGAACAATAATGACACTACAAGTCAAAATTTTGTGGTATGCAGCTAAAGCTGTACTTGGGGAAAATTTGTACTCTAAATATATTTACCAGGAAATAAATATCAAAAATAGATGAGTTGAGGATTTAACTCAAAAAGTTGAGAGTTACCGAGCAAACTCAAAGAGACAAGAAGGAAGCAAATAATAAAGATAAAAGAAAAGATAGATAATTTCATAAAAAATTAAAAATAGAAGATTATCAAATCAGAAATTATTTTTTCTAAGATTAATAAAATAGAAGTTTGGCAATATTGATCAAGAGAAAATGGAAATAAACAACATACAGAAAGAAAGTATATAAACCCAACAGAGGTTTTGTTAAAAACAGATTACGAGCAGCTAGCTGCACATTGACAAAGCTTAAAATTTGGGTAAAATGGAAAAATACCTAGAAAAATATAAATTGCCAAACTTGGTGCGGGAAGAAATAATGACCTTGAATACACAAATAAGTATAAAATAAATTGAATCCAAGAAAAGCCCAGTCCCAGATGGTAAATTACATCAAACTGCCTTATAAAAACTATCTTACACAAGTTAATCCAGAAGATAGGAGATGAATGAAAGATGGCCAGCTCATTTATAGCATTAGTGTAATCTTTTACTCAAAACTAGATAAGAGAAATTATAGGCCAGTTTCACTTATAAACATAGTTGTAAATATCCTATACATTAGATAACTGAAGCCAACAGTATATTTTTTTAAATGCATCATAATCAAGTAAATTGTACCCAGGTGATGGGATTCAGGACACACTACTTCAAAATATGGCACCTTGGCATATTGACTGTTTTAAACTAAACAGTTTGAGAGAAAGCATGTGCAGTAAGTTCTCTTTGACCTTCCCCTGCCTTTCTCCCCTGAAGCAGGTCATAAACCCTAGGAACAATTTTCAGGCCATTTCCTGAAGTAGGTAGTGCTTGACATATACCCAAATGAAAGGAGCACCCTTATCAATGAAGACACAGAGTCACAGGAGAATCTGGACAGGTCTTGGTAAGTTGCCCCCAGTTTATTACCACTAGATCATACCCTTTTAGTCCTATCACATTTGTCCATTAAAATACACAGGTTTATCTGTTTCTTTGTATCTTCATTTCCTTATGAAGCTTCCTGTGTCACATAAAACTTACAAAGATATTTTATTTTTCCTCTCCTACATATGAATACAAGAAATCTATCCATGTAATTCATCATATTACAGATTAGTGAGGAAAAGGGCATATAAGTAAATCAATTTTTAAAGCATTTGAGGGTGTAAAGACTCAAAAGAATTAAAATTAGAAGAGATATTTGTACACCCATATTCATAGCAGCATTATTCACAATAGCCAAGAAGTAACAGTAACCCAAGTATCCATCAATGGATGGGTGGATAAACAAAATGTCATATGTTCACACAATGGAATATTATTCAGCCTTAAAAAGAAAGAAAATTTTGACAAATGCTATGACCTGGATAAACTTTTAGGACATTATGCTCAGTGAAATAAGCCAGTTACAAAAGGACAAACACTGTGTGACTTCGCTTATATAAGTTATCCAGAGTAGTCAAATTCATAGAGATAGAAATTAGAATGGCGGTTGCCAGGGTCTCCAGGGAGGGAGGAATGGAGAGTTATTGTTTAATGGGTATAGAGTTTCCATTTCATAAGATGAAAAAATTCCATGGATTGGTTTCATGACGATGCAAATATACTTAACTACTACTGAACTATGTACTTAAAAATGGTTAAGACGGTTAATTTTATGTTAAATGTATTTTACCACAGTTAAATAAATATATATACACATATGCACACACCTGCAAAAAATGATATATGACAGAGAAGTGGGGTTTATCCACTTCACAGAATAAAGGAGACTCACAGAATAAAGGAGAAACCCATATTTTCCTAAATTAACACATTTATGAATAAAATCCTCAACAAATTAGGATAAAAATGGAGCTTCCTCAATCTAATGAATAGCAACAACATAAAACCTACAACTAACAAATTTATAGTAAAGATTCCATGCAATCCCATCAAAATCTCAACAGGAGTTTTTGTGAAAGTAAACAAATTGATTCTAAAATTTATATGGAAATGGGAGGTTCCTAGTAGAACAGTAGAACCCGGGAATCTTGAAAAAGAATAAAGGCGGAGGACTTACACTACCTAATTTCCAAACCTACTTTGAATCTGTAATAACCAAGAGAGTGTGGACAGATAAACAAATAAATCAACAGAACAGAATACAGAGTCCAGAAAAAGACCCATACATATAAGTTAAATTGATTTTTCAACAGAGGCTAAGACCTTTCAGTGGGAAAAAGAAAGCCTTTTCAACAGTGTTCCAACAAGTGGATAAACATTGGAAAAGAAATAAACCTCAAATCCCTACTTTACAAGAATTAGTTCAAGATGGATCATACCTCTAATCATAAAATCTAAAACTATAAATCTCTTAGAAGTAAATACAGAATATCTCTGTGGCCTGAGAGGAGGTATAGATTTTTTAATAGACTTTATTTTTTAGAGTTTTAGGTTCACATCAAAATTAAGTGGGAAGTACAGAGAGTTCCCACATATCACCTGTCTCAGCACAGGCACAACCTCCCCCACTGTCAACATCCTGCACCAGAGTGGTACAATTTGTTACTAACAATGAACATACATTAACACATCATAATCATCCAACATCCATAGTTTACAGAGGGATTCACTCTTGGTGTTGTACATTCTATGAGTTTTGACAAATGTATAATGACATGTATTCACTGTTATAGTGTCATCCAGAATAGTTTCACTGCCCTAAAAAGCCTCTGAGCTCGACATACTCATCTCTCACCTTCTCCCTGCCCCCTGGCAACCACTGATCTTTTCACTGTCTCCATAGTTTTGCCTTTTCCAGAATGTCATATAGTTGGAATCACACAGTATGTAGCCTTTTCAGTTTGGCTTCTTTCAATCAGTAATATGCATTTCGGGTTCCTCTGTGTCTTTTCATGGCTTGATAGCTCCTTTCTTTGTAGCCCTGAATAATATTCTAGTGTCTGGATATACCACAGTTTACTTATCCATTTACCCACTGAAGGACAGACATCTTGGTCGCTTGCTCCAAGTTTTGGCAATTATGAATTAAGCTGCTATAAACATCCAGGAGCAAGTTTTTACGTGGGCATAAGTTTTCAACTCTTTGGGTAAATACAAAAGAGCACAATTCCTGGATCATACAGTAAAAGTATATTTAGTTTTCTAAGAAACTGCTACACTGTGTTCCAGAGTGGCTGTACCATGTTGCATTCCCACCAGCAACTAGAGAGAGTCCCTGTTGTTCCACACCCTCACCAGCATTTGTTGTCAGGACATAGATTTTTAGGATGCAGAAATCACTATTAAAGGAAAAATTGAAAAATTGTACTTCATAAAAATTTAGAAATTCTGCTTACCAAAAGATCTAAAAAATTAAAACACTGGGAGAAATATTTATAATACAGACATCCAACAAAGAACTATATATAAAGAACTCATAAATTAATAACAAAAAGACAAAAAATTATTTAAAAGCAAAAGACTTGATAGTTTATGGAGATATATATACAAAAGGCCAATAAAACATGAAAATGTTCTCAATCTCCTTAATCATTAGAGACCTACAAATTAAAACCAGAATAAGTTACCATTTTATATCCATCAGGATGACTAAAATTAAAATGACAGGAGCAAACGCTGACATAGAGATGGAACAATTGAAGTATCATGTATTGCTGGTAGAATTGTAAAATGATACAAACACTTTGGAAAATTGTCAGTTTCTTATAAAGTTAAACATACACCTAACCTATGACTGAGCAATTCCATTCTTAGACATTTATCCAAGGCAATTAAAACATATGTCCCAAAAAATCTATTAATAGTACAAGAATCCTTATAGCAATATTATTCTTAATAGGCAATAAATGAGAAACATTCCAGATGAGATCGGGTGTTTTCAAGGTGGTATGGCCGCAGACAAATTAGACAGTCCAAATGCCCATCAACATAAGAGTGGATAAGCAAATTGTGGTTTAATCAGACAATAGAATACTACTTAGCAATACAAAGGGATAAACTACTGATACACACAGCAACTGAATGAATCACAAAAATATGTTAAGCAAAAGGAGCCAGACACACTGAAGTACATACTGAATGATTCCATGTATATGAAGTTCAAACACAGGCAAAATAGTCTATGATGATGGAAATTATAGCATTTTTGTATATGACGGTTAAGAGTTGAGTGGCTGGGTGCATGAAGGAACTTGCGCCTTGGGGCAATGGACTATCCCATGCCTTAACTGGGATGGGGTTTTATGAGTGTATGCATTTGCCTGAACTCATTGAATTATGCACTTAAGATCTGTACATGTCACTGTTTGTAAAATCACCTCAGTAAAAAATATTGGAGTGATATCGCCAAGAGGAGGAAGAGATACGGTCAAGTAAAAGCCGTAAAAGTTCACTTTAGAAAAACAATTCAGTGATGCAGAGATCAAAGTAGACACAAAAATCACACATCTCACTGATTGAAGCAATGTTTGCTGAGACTGACTGAAATCAAACTTTTCCATTTTATTTAGCTGCAGAATATATTTTCTGAATCCTATAGGATGAATCTTAATTAACCACAATTAATTTTTTGAAACAAACAGGTCTTCAGTGATTTTATGTCCTTTTTCATGTATATATGTTACTCTTAACCAAAATGAATATAATAACCATTTCTTAAATAACCAAAATCAAACCTGCAAATAGCTTTATGGTATTCTGGTTATTTTTTATGAAAAATTAACATGATTATTTTAAATGAATTTTGAGTTTAAATTCACCAGTAGCCTTGTTGCAATTTCCTACAGGTATCCTGATATAGCTACAGCATTGCCTTGGGAAAGCTACAATATCCTGTTCATTTATATTAAGATCATTTTTCATTCAGGTAATTGTAGGAAAAATTCAGCAAGTATGAGGCCAAGTATTACAATAAAACTATGAATTCCTGGTCCCTTTTAATGAGGCTCAGTTTTGTCTTTTTGCATTCTGGTATTTTAAGTCTTTTTCTATTCCTTGTTTATTAAATTCCATGTTCACCTGTTTATTAATAGAACTCATCTTCACATCTATTACAGTCAGATTTGCCAGTGTAATTAAATCAAACAGTAAAAGGCTTTTCATCAAAGTCTCTCCCAATCCTGTCTTCCTTCAGTCACTGGTAAATCAGCAAATTCTTTACTTTAGCTGAATGTCCATGTTTAGTCTTGGACAAAAGCAGTAAAACGTTATGTTCCAGCATAATAAAAACTCCTAACTTGGCTGGGCGTGGTGGCTCACACCTGTAATCCTAGTACTTTGGGAGGCCAAAGCAGGAGGATAGCTTGAGGTCAGGAGTTGAAGCCAGCCTGAGCAAGAACAAGACCCCATCTCTACTAAAAAATAGAAAAAAATTAGCCAGGCAACTAAAATTAGAAAAAAAAAAAACTAGCCAAGTGTCATGGCACATGCCTGTAGTCCCATCTCTTTGGGAGGCTGAGACAGGAGGATCGCTTGAGCCCAGAAGTTTGAGGTTGATGTGAGCTAGGCTGATGCAATGGCACTCTAGCCCAGGCAACAGAGTGAGACTCTGTCTCAAAAAAAGAAAAAGAAAAAGAAAAACTCCTAACTCACATCTCCTTCTTTTAGAAAAATTATTAAATAAAAGATATGATTTTACTTGCTAGTATTAAAAAAATGAGTAGCATATATTTCCCATATTAAATAAAATCAGTGGCAAGCTTTTTAATAAAAAATCTGCATATAGAATATAATTCATTTCAAAACTCTCAAAGTTTGGAGTTCTCTGCAAATCACTATTGTTTTGTGTAGAAAAAAACTCATTGCCTTCCAGTTTAGGCCAATGGAATGTGAACTGCAGGAGGACCGGGGCAGTGTCTTCTCAGTTTATCATCAATTCTCCTGCTAGAATCGTGCCTGGCACGTAGCAGGTGCCTGCTAATGCATGTTGAATGAAGCAGTCATTCTCAACCAAATGGGGTGTCACGGTATGCTGGAGTACTGTGATCTGTTGAGAGACATGTTGAAAATAATTAGTCCTAACAATAAAGAAACCTGGTTTTTTTTTTTTTGTTTGTTTTGAAACTTTTAATCTTGAAATACTTTTAGTTTTATAGAAGAGTTGCAAAGATAATACAGCTCTTATATACCCTTCACCAATAATGCTAACATCTTACATAGTCACGGTACATTTGCATAACTAAGAAATTAACATTGGCACTTCTGTTAACTAAGGTATAGACTTTATTCAGATTTCAGTGTTTTTTCCACTGATGGAAATTTTTTTCTGTTCCAGGATTCAATCTGGAATACCGTCTTGCATTAAGTTGTCATGTCTTCTTAAACTCCTTTACTCTGTGACAGTTTCTTAGTCTTTCCATGTGTCCTTTTCATGATCCTGGCACATTTAAAGAATACACATCATATATTTTGTAGAACATCCCTCCATTTGGGTTTGTTGATGCTCTCTCATGATTAGACTGACCTTACAGATTTGGGGGATACCACGGAAGTGATGTGCCCTTCTCAGCACATCGTCATGTCAATATGATTTATTCAGTAATTGTAGGAAAAACTCAGCAAGCATGAGGCAAAGTACTATAATAAAGCCGTGAATTCCCAGGTCCCTTTTAAGTGAGCCTCAGTTTTATCCTTTTGCATTCTGATATTTTAAGTTTTTCTACTCCTTGTTTATTAAATTCCATATTCACCTTTTTAAAACTCACCCTCAAATATATTACAATCAGATTTGCCTTGATGTTAACCTTGATCATTCAGTTAAGGTGGAATCTACAAGGTTTCTCCTCTATAAAGTTACTATTTTTTCCTTTCCATACGCTATTCCTTAGAAGCAAGTTTCTAAGTCAAACCCACAATCAAGGGGAGGGGAATTAAGCTTTGCCTCCTAGCAGCAGAATTTGTGAATGTATGTCAAAAAATCCACAGTAATTAATAATTATCTTTGGGGAAACCTTTTCAGGCTATGCAAATATCCTGTTTCTTCTTACAGTTTCACCCACTAAGACTAGCATTCATTGGTGGATCTTGCCTGTAGCAACTGTTATTGTGCAAAGAACCCTTCTTCATTTACTTATTTCATACAAATGTTGTAGACAATGGAAAGTTACTCCTATCCAGTGCAGTTCTGGCCACCTGCCTCCTTTCTGCCTGCTAACAGAACTCTAGCTTCAGAGGAGCTCAGCCCCTCCGCCATTCCCTTTGCAAATGTTTGGTTTGGGCATTGGCCTGTGACAGAATGCAGACCAATGAGACATGAGGGTAAGTCTTTTCAGGGAGGTTCTAGCAGATTCTTCTTCATGCTCAAAAAGAATCACTGGAAAGGGACGTTCTGTCTCCTATACATTAGGCTTAGCAAGGTGAGAATTTACAGCTTGACACCGCTGTAGCCAACGTGTGGCCATGAGGAGATAAACCTGAAGGCAAAAGCAAACATACCAAAGATGGTAGAGCAGAAAGATGGAAAGACCCTGGTATTGATGTTGTTGATTTGCTCAATTAACCAACTCTGAATCACTCTAACTCTGGGTTTCATTGTATAAAGTAACAAAGCCAAATAATATTAATACTATTTGAGTGTCACTTGCAGCTGAAAACAACCGAACTGAAGCACTTGCTTCACTGTGAGCAGTTTCTTGAAAAGTGAAGAGAGGGACAAATTTACAGCTCTTAGTTATGAATTGCACACATTTCTGGGTATGCACTTGGGTCTCTGCCCTGTATATAAACTTCACCGGGCTTATGTGCAGAGGGCGTGGGGAGATTGAGAAAAGTGGCTATATGAAAACATGCATGGTTCCAGCATCAACTTCCAAGAGTCAGCTTCATAACGATAGGTGCAAAATCATTCTCCCAGAAATTTTTGGCAAATACTTTCATTATCCTCTATCTCTCATTCTTTTTGTTATATTTTCCTTAAAATATTTTTAAAAAAATTTTAACCAGTATATAAAGCTCAATAGAACTAGACTTACGGCAGTAAAGACAAGATGTAATACGTGACTATCCTTTTCTTATCTATCCGTGTGTTTAACAATTCTTGGAATCTGTTATCCTAAGTGTAAATGAAATCCCTCGTGCCATCATAACTCACTGGGTAATCTCCTCTACCCTTTGCTTAAATAATTATAGGCACTACACAATTCCCTTCTGAAAGTCAAATTACAATTGCTACCCTCATTTTAGTTCAAACACAGTTTAGCAAAAAAAGTTCTAGTAAAAAGGGTCTCTAAAACCTTAGTAAGTTATTTAAATATATTTGATGCTCACCACCAGTCATACCATAGCTTTCCCATTCCTAATTTTTAAAAGGTGTGATGTATCATTTATTTGTATATATCTCATCATCAAATTTTTTTTCCAAGCAGGGCTAATCAATACCTTGAGATTACACATATAAGAAATGTTTTTCTGTTATACTTGTCTGAAAAAATAACTTGACTGGGTATAAAATTCTTACCTTCGAACTCTTTATAAAAATTACTTCACTCTTTTCTGGCATTTAATGTTGCTGTGAACAAGTCTGAGGCCAGACTGATATTTTCTCCTTTGAGGCTGACTTCTTTCTTTGCTTCATTGGCTACTGGAAACTTTTCTTGACCTCAAAATTTAATAACTTCACCAGGACATTCTGTGTTAATCATTACATATTAATGTTTTTCTGTTGATGAGATATATTCTAAATTTTTCTTCTACTATACCTTTTAATATTTTTCTTTCTCTATTTGTTCTTATTTATTCAAGAAAATTATGCTATGCTTCTATTGGATCATTTTTTTCTGTCTTCCATAGTTATCATCTTCACTCTAATCAATGATTTTTTTTAGTGGTTTTTGTTTTGGGAGATTTTCTCAAGATTGTTCAATAAGTCCTTGACTTATTTTCCCCCAACAGTATCCTATTTCCTGTTGCTTCTGAGGTGGTTTTAATTTTTATAGTAGGTTTTTTAAAAATTTCTTTGCAGAGCTCTGTTAGCTCATTTGTTATGTCTTTGAGTAATTACCTCTTCCCTGAGTTCCTTTTTTTAATAAAGAGTCCATTTTCCTATTAATTTCTCTGAAAGAATGCAGAAGGTGTTCGCCTGAAATCTTCTCTTCACTGGAATAATTCAGCTGAAATGTAATTTTTATCTATCTTTTCTGTGTTTTATTACTTTCTTCTCTTTTTTGTGGTGACTGTGCATAGATCTCATGCTGAATTTTTTCTGCTGATTATTCAATATTGAATAAGTATAATTCTAATCAGCAGTGATCTTTGGTAAAAACAGCATGTATATGGGCAGCTGGCAACTTCACTTTTAGTACATTTTGTTTTAACGCTTTCCAGTCAGGTCTTCTGGGAGTATATCTCCTTTCAGATGAAGGCTTGTGCCTTCCGTGTGGACAGACTGCTCTGGAGCAGGTTGATGAAGCCTGGCAGCTCACATAGCTATTGCTCTGTGACTGGACTGCCCGGTGGACACGGGCAAGAGCTGCAAAGCTGACTGCTGCTTTCCCTGCCTCCCTCCCGGTAGTTTCTGCAGGTTAGGAAATCTAAAGATCAACGTATTCGCTTTCCAGAATCTCCCTCCGTTGGTTAGAAGTTTCACAACGTTTTATACAAATACTTAGAAACTGTTTGGCATTCTCTCCTAGTTTCATTATAGACGAAATGGTTTTTTCCTACTCTTTGTGTCCAATACGATCGATTTCAAGGAGAGGAAAAGAGTAAACATTACTTGATTCCTTGGTCTTTTACTGGGACTCTCCCATCATCTGTTGTTATGTCTGTTTCTCCCACTATAGTAAGTGGCCTTTGAAGGCAAGGACCATGTCTAAAGTGTATATATCCTAAGTCTAATGTAGAAGAGATGCTCAGTAAATATTCATTGAAGGAATGAACGAATTACTAAAATACTGAATGATGTTTTATGTGCTAAAAGCTGCCCTATTTATTTTATTGGGTATATCATAGAAGAGCAAATACTGCAGGTAGTGGGAGGAAAGAGGGTCAGCAGGTGTGTCAGTCTTATTCAGGAATACAGTGCAAGTGTACACATGCAACAAATGCAAGCCTGAGCTCTTTGGTTTTTAAAGCCATGAGACTAAATGAGATGGTTGATTCTTGTCATTTCTGGTAGTTACATTCCATAAAGCCACTGCAAACACTGAATTAGGAAATATTGAACTATTATTGCTCTCTTTGTATGCAGGCGATCCTCATTATTCACAGATGCATATTTGCAAATTTACCTACTCGCTAAAATTATTTATAATCCCCAAACAAATACTCACAACACTTTCATGGTCATTCACGAGCATATGCAGAGCAGCGAAAACTTGCATTGCCCTGACACATGTTCCCAGTTGACGCAGAACTAGGCGATACTCTGCCTCCTTGTTTCAGTTCTCATACTGTAAACAAGTGTCCTTTTTGCATTCTATTTAGTGCCACATGTTTACATGTTTATGCTTTTTGCTAGTGATTTTGCTGTTTAAAATGGCCTCCAAGCATAGTGCTGACGTGCTGTGTAATGTTCCTAAGTGCAAGAAGGTTGTGATGCACCTTAAGGAGAAAATACGTGTGTTGCATAAGCTTTGCTCGTGCATGAGTTATAGTGCTGTTGGCTGTGGGTACAACGTTAGTCAACAATACACATTACATAAAGTGTCTTTAAACAGAAACATAAAACAAGGTTGTATATTGATCGCTTAATGAAGATTATGACTGGTGGCTCACAGGAACCTACTTCTGTATTTCCTATAGGAGCAAAAATAGCTCCATATTTCCTAATTCAGTGTTTGCAGCGGCTTTATGGAACATAACTACCACAAATAACAAGAATCAACCATCTCATTTAGTCTCATGGCTTTAAATACTGCATATATGCTAAAAACTCCCAAAGTTGTATGTTGAGCCTGACAAACGCCCTGAGGAGCAGACTCATTTAAACAACTGCCTTTTGATATCTTTACTTAGACGCATAATGAGTGTCTCAAATTGAACAGGCTCAACATGAAATCTTGGGTTTTTTTTTCCTTCCCACAAACCTATTTCCTCCCAGTCTTCCCCAAATCTTTAAACATCAACCCCTTCCACCTGGGTTGCTGGAACCAAAACACTGAGTCATCCTCGATTCTTCTCTTTCCCTCAGCTCCCTCATATCCATTCCAGTAGCAAGTCCTGACAGCTTCCTTTCTCTCCCAAATCCACGTCTGTATCTCTGTCTCCATTGCTACCGTCTCAGTTTACCCCTGCTCCAGATTTCTGTGAGAACCACCTGCTTGCCTGCCTGTCTCAGGCTCCCTGCAATTCATTCTTCACATGGAGCAAAAGTGATGCCATTAAAATGGAGATCAGACCTGTTACTCCCCGGCTTAAAATTCTCCAGTGGCTCCTCACTGCACTTAGGGTATATCCAAACTTTTTACCGTGGCTCATAAGGCTCTAAACAATCCAGCCCCTACCAATATCTCCAACCTCATCCTCTGCCACCTTCCCCTTCCTTACTGTTTCCAGCAAAACGGGCCTCCTTTCTGTTGTTTGAACATGCCAGGTGAGGGGTGTCAGATTTAGCAAATAAAAATACAGCATGGCAAGTTAAATTTAAATTTCAGATAAGAAGGAATAATTTTTTAGAATAAGCATGACCTATACAATATTTGGGACATATTAATACTTACACTTTAAAAAGAGTATTCATTGTTTATCTGAAGTCCACATTTATATCAGGCAAGGCTCATCCCCGCCCTTGTGTCTTTGCACTTGCCGCTGTTCCCTTTCCTGGAGCTCTCTGGTCCCAGATCATTGTCATATGAATGAGTTTTCTTTGTTATTCAAACTACACAGCAAATATCACCTCCTCAGAAAATCATTCTCTAGTCACCTAATCTACATGACTCCCAACACACTCTGTTCCCTTGACCCAGTCACTATCTCATTACCTTATTTTTTCCTTCTTGACACATAAGCTCTATTAAGGCAAGAAACTTGTCCATCCTGTTCACTCTTGTATCTCTATAACCTAGAACAGTGTCTGGTATACAGTAGATGTTCAATAAAATACTTGCTGAATGGATTACATTTATACATTTAAATAAACTACAAGTAGTAGGAGGTGAGTCAGCCTTTTTCTTCTGAAAACAGGTAGGGGCGGGAGGGACCACCATTAGAAGCAGACATATAAACTGAGCATGCATTACTTGGATTATAGCCCTACTAGAATTATTTTAAAGTTATTGAATTTCTCATCAGAAATATATTAAGAAAGAAAGGAAACAGCAATTCTAATTTTTGGAAGTGACCTGAATCATTCAAATTATCCCTCCTTTTTAAAAAAGGAAGAGAAAAGCAAGCTTACAACTTCTGAGAAGCCAAGAAAAATTGTCACTAATTTGATGTTTAATGATTGTTTCTTCTAAGTAACATATTAACTGTAGGTCAAATGTTTGACATAATAAAGCTCTATGTTGTGTAGACATAGAGGTTTTATGGACAGTTTTTAGTAAGCCTCAAATATAAATTCATACACTTTTGCTTCCATTTTAATAACAATAGCTAGAATTTATGTAATATTTTATGAAGTATTTTCAAATATACAACCCCACGGGATCACTCTAGGTAATCTAACCTGGACCATAATTTTTTTATATTTAGTTATTATAGAGGAATTGAATTTAGTATTACTTTTGCTTCCATGATATTTTTTTAAAAACACCAAGAACAACGTTATTCCTGTTGGAAAATATCTTCTGATTGACAACAATCTGTCTACAATGCCATTTTCAAGAATGCTTGCTTTGCTGCAAAAATGACTGCCTTAAAATGACTAGCTTTTTAAATTCTAAAACCCTGTTGATTTTCATTCACCTGGCTCCAAATAGTGTTAGTTCACTTTGGTCTGAATTTTCTGATGTCCACTGCTTGCATTCATTGCGATAAGGGAACTAATGACTAGGCTTGGAGACGCTGTTGGTGACAGAGAACACCAGAGCAGGAGTCGCACAACACACATACACACATTCCTCAGAAGCCCACATCCTCAGACTTGAAACCCACATTACTTAGTTCCAAGCTTTAAAGTTAAACAGTCTTTCATTCCTCTTGAAGGCAGTTACAGAGAGGCTTTGGTTGAGTGACGGCTGAGAGAGTGATTGACACCTTTGGCGGGGGGGGGGGGGGGGGGGGGGAGTGATTTCATCCAGGGATGTGGCAGCGGCTCCCTTAGCGTCCTCATCCTTAATCTTCAGTTCTCTCTCTCTGCGCTGCTGAACTTCCTCGGCACAGTCTGTGACAGGTGAGCCACGGAGCCACTGAATTAATCGCCGTTGCTCCCAGCATGCCAGGCGGTCTGGCAGCAGACGGAATCATGTGACTGCAGAACAGATAATTCAGGACATCAGCCCATTAGGGTGCGTGCCCAAAGGGAAAATGACTGGAAAAGGCCACAGTCTCAATTTGTCCTTCTCCTTCTGTGACCTCTCTATAACACACTTGACTCAATACATTTTTGTTCTCTTTATGCCAAATGACACAAACTACACAGCCCAGAGTGCTACTTATCTCTGTTTACACGAGCTAAGGGATTGGAGCTTTTTTCCTAAGACCCTTGGACAATCATATATATTGCATCTCAGCTCTAAGCCTAGCTATTCACTTTGCCTACATCTTCCTATTTTTGACTGGCCTGTGCTTAAAGTAAAGCAAACTTTGTTCTCTTTTTTAAAATCTATCCATCCTCCTCTCCAACAGCATCAGTCCTGCCCTGAATTGGACAGGCAAGGGGGCTTCTGGCAGCTTTTCAGCTGGTTCAGATCAGGGGCCCTGAAGACTCACTCGCTCACGCAATATATAAAAGGCATTGGGCCAAGTACTATGAGCAAATAAAGATGATTGAGATCCAGGGTTTATCCTGACGGTGTAGAGATAAAACATGCATATAAACAGCTGCTACAATGCCAGGGGAGAGTGTGGCACAATCCATAGAGAAGGAGCCTCCACAGGGAGAAAAGACAAAGGCCTGTTGAGTGCCAGCTGATGGGAGCTGAGAAAGTTTCATAAAGCAGGTGGTGCTTGAGGACAAGTAGGGTTTGAACCTTGGAGAGGAAGAGAAGGGCATTTAAGCTGAGCTCTGGGCCTGAGCAAAGGCACAGTGGTGGGACAGGGCACTGGAGCACACAGCACCTCCTGACAGTTCAGGAGGTTCCAAGAGTCCTCGACTTGAAGTCAAAGCCAGGGGTCAAGCCCCAGCTGTACTGGCTTTTAGTTTAGTAACCCTCATCGCTTAACCGTTTTGAGCACCAGTTTCCTTCTATAGATTGGGAAAGACAATTACTGTTCAAACTTCCCACCCTGTTGCGCAAATGAAATAAGATAACAAAGAAGTTAAAGTGCATGAATATAATTAAACTCGTGCTCCCTTTCCTCAAGACTCTCCTCCCCACTTGCCCTGTTTCTATCTCCTAATTTCTTCCCACAGTTTTCCCCACCTTGCCTTCAATTTCTCATCCTCTTCCAACAGAAAAATAATAACAAGAATCTCTAAATAGTCATGCCTGCTTCTTCTGAGGCTGAGTGCGGGCAGTATTGTTTCCCTTTTGAATATGGCTCCAGACTGACACCCTTGCTGAATCCATCCACAGAATTTTACCCTCTGATAAGTTCCAGTGAGAAACAAAAGGCTTCTAAATTCCAGCATATTGGAATCGGTATTTGGGGCTCTTTTTAATAGATATGTAGAGAGATGACCTAATTGTGGGTCAAAAGTCAAAGACACATACAGATCCTCAAACTGTTTCTTCTGATGATCAAGTCAGGATTTCCTTGAACTCTACACTGTAAGTTATAAGCAATTATATGTGTATAATGAAACTTCTAATACAAGCCTATAATCATAGCAGAGCTGAAAATATAAACATTCATGCACATTAAAATAAAAACATTGTTGATCTTGATCATTTGAAATTATATATCAACAGAGGGATGATTTCCTGGGTGAAAAAGCTAGATATAACAGAGGGAATTCATAGGGGCAGGTTTATGCTTTTCATCTTTGTACTCCCAGGGCCTGATACAATGCCTGGCATATGCTAGATGCTCAGTAAATAATCACTGGACAAATGAATCAGTGAGTGAATGAAAGAGTGAAAACTATATCTCTAATCTTGCGTCTAGTCCCAAATTCCATCACAAACTGGATGTTTCATTGGTACGTTAAACTCAACAGGCTACAAGCCAAACTTATCTTCCCCCTCAAAAAAAAAAAAACCCCTCTTTTCATGATTTTCTATTTCTATTAATGGTACCACCATTTTCTGAGATGCCTAACCTCAAATCTGCATTTGGTTTTGCATCTCATACTCAGTCACTTTCTATCAGTTATCAATTCCTTTTGATTTCTTTAGGATAATCTTCACATCTGTTCCTTCTTTTCTCATTCATCTCCACTGTTGACTGCCTAAGAACATGAATTGATGTTTCTTCCTATGGCTGTGGTCATTTTGTTCCCTGGGAGACAGGGAGGTTTTCTTTTGTCAGATGAACTGTCTAAACATTTTAACCTGGTATCACAGACCCCCATGATCAGATCCAGAATTACCTTTCCAGCCCTAATCTGTCCAGGTCTGTGGTATAGACCTTGCAGCCCAATTCAGCTGGCCCACTGTCATTCTCTCCAGACTCTGATCCTTTACTCAAGCCTGGAGGGTCTTATGTTCCCTTGATGTCCAGCTCAAATACTTATTTCCTCATTGATAAGTCATCAGTGACTTCCTCAGCCACAGTAAGTACCCCTTTGTCTATCCAAGCTGCTTTAACACAATACCTTGGACTGGGTAATTTATAAATAATGGAAATTTATTGCTCACAGTTCTGGAGGCTGGGAAGTCCAAGATCAAGGTACCAGCAGATTCAGTGTCTGATGAAGGCCTGTTCCTCATAGGTGGTGATTTCTATGTGTCCTCACATGGCAAAGGGAAAAAACAGGCTCCTTCAAGCCTCTTCTATAAGCACGTTAATCCCATTCATGAGTACAGAGCCCTCATGACCTAACCACCTCCTAAAGGCCCATGTCTTAGTATCACAATAGAGATTAGGTTTTGGAGGGACACATTCAGACCATAGCACTCCTCCATGAACTCCCAGACCACTTAGTTCAAGCCTCTCTTAAGAAAGTACCACACTTGGCTTCGCATTTTCAAAGTTTATCCACTTACTTTTTTCATCCTCACTAACTTGTAAATTCATCTACTTGTTCAATAATATGTATGGAGTACCTGCCACATTCCAGGAACCCGAATAGACACTGATGGTTCAGCAAGAAAGATGACAATCATCGTCTCTGCCCTGCTGAGGCTTTCTCTGCAGCAAAGGAAACAGGAGTGTTCAAAGAACTGGAAAAAAGCCCGAGCAACTGAAGGGAGAAAGTAAACGAGGCAGACTCAGAGATGTGGACAGCACCCGCCTGTGAGGGACACTGCAGGCCAGGGCAAGGAAGGAGGGATTTTTCTCAATGTCGGGGAAGCCAATGATGGGCTTTATGCAAAGGAAAGACATATGGATTTGGGTTTGTCGGAGATTTAACTGGCTTCTGTGTGGAGAATAGATTACAGAAAGACAAGTTAAGGAGGCTATTCCCATATCTAAGCAAATAATGACAGTGGCTTGCTCTAGAGCGGTGACAGTGAAGATGGTGAAAGGTAGATGATTCAGGGGTACTTTCTAGAGATAAAGCCCACAGAACTTGTTTAAGGATTGAATGTGGAAGGAGGAAAGAAGAACGGAATTAAGGTTGAGCCCTAGCTTTTTGACATAGCAACTGTGTAGATGCCATTTATTGAAATGGAAAATGTTGGAGGAAGAGCAGGTTTAGGAGGGTGATAGGTAGATGAGAAAGGCTTAAACATGTCTGAATGCTGATGGAAATGAGCCAGTGGGGAGAAGGTGATAGAAGATACAAGACAAGGAAGGAATCAGTCCTTAGTGGGCCCAGGCTTGTGAAATCTAGGCTACCTACTAAGCTGGGCAGTGGGGTCTCAGTCTCATGAAGCACATGGGACCTTAGACCATGGATACTGGCTAGTTAGGATGGAGGGAACACTGGGTTATACACACACAAATGAACACATGAGCCTGATCAATGACCATAATTCTCAATCCTAATCTTTACATCTTTCAGAAGCAACCTTAAAGAAAGAAACCTTAGAACACATTTTGTCATTGTCCCTTACCCAGCCCTCTCAAAAAAGAAATCTTCCTTAGAAAAAGGTTGCAAAGCAGTATGCATTGTGCAATCCTCTGCCAGCACACACACACACACACACACACACACACTTTACACACATTGGTAAATAATTCAGGAATGCCACTAAAATATAAATAGTGAGTTGAGTATCTTCATATCATTGGATTATAAGTACTTTTTTTCATTGTGTGCATTTTACAAATTTTCTACAATGAACATATACTATTTTTGTATAAATAAAAAAACTAATAAATGTATAGGATAGATATCTTGGCTCTCAGCCACACCTAAATTCTGGATGATTCTTCAGGAAGAGACTAGCATAGTCAGTAGCATAGTTTGACTCCAGGGACCTGCTCTGTCTGGTCTGCCTGGTCTCTCCTTCCCACCGGGACTGTGTATGTCCTCCCCAAGCCGCCACTGCAGTCCTAACCCCGTCTCCCACCTGCGGGAGAGTCCAGTCAGGGTGCCTTCCGCTGCTTCTCAGATCACCATTTATAATTTCTGTATTTTATATTTTTTTCAATAGGTAGTACATACAGATACTTTAAAATTCAAAATTAGAGGAGGTATATAGTGAAAACTCCTCCTCATCCCCCCCCAGTTCCCCAGACACCCAGCTCCCTCCTCTGGGAAAATAAATGTTACCAGCTTCTTGCATAACCTTCTGTAGACAAATTATGAAGCAAGAATTTTAAAAAATTATTACATAATGAATCAATGTTTACCTTAGAAATATTAGAAAATGTACATAACACTAAGAAGACAGTAGCATCATCTCTTTGATCCTGTTGATATTTGAGTATGCATCGTTCCAGATTTCTATATGATTGAATTAATACCTATGCTTATCAATCAGTTATAAATATCCTCTTTCAAAATTTAGATCTGTAACCTTTTTTAAGAAATATGTTGTGACTATCTTTCATACCAATAAAGATACTTCCAATATATAAAGATACTAACAAAATTTAAAGATATTATCTTTAATGGTAGAATAGTAGCGCATTACTTGAATACAATATAAATCAATATCTTCTTACAGTACATTTAGATTGGTTTAAATTTTTTTTAATGCTGTAATGAATATCCGTGTTTGTGTGTGTTTATACTTCTTACTGATGATATCTAGAGCATAAATTCCCAGATGAGAATTGTTAGGTCATTTCAAGCTGTCCTGAAAGGGCACTTCTAACAGCTGCCCATAAGAACTGACTCTTCAGTTTTGAAAAGCTGCTGATTCTTGACTGGCTGTGAGAAGAAGCCATTTTTATCCTTCTTGGTCATTACTTCCATGCCCAGCACAGTGTTAAGAACATAATTAAGAATTGACTAAATATTTTCTGGATGCACGAACCCAATTCACTTTCAAATAGCTACCATTTCCTACACCCACTCCCTGTTCAAACCTCTCCCTGTACCCTTTTTCCTCACCCCCCACCCAAGGATTAAGGTTATTTGCACTTTTAAACAGTGATGAGTTCAAACACAGAATTGGAGAGAACATACTACTACAAGTGCTTTCTTTACAAAGTACTTTAGCTGAAAATGACTGGCAATCACTCATACATAATCCATGTTTGAGAGCCTTCTGTGTGCTGTGTCAGTTACACTATTTTTATGATCTCTTATTCTATGAGGGATATTTTATTAGCCCCAATTTATAGATAGCAGTTAATGCTTTTTGAAAAAGTAGCTTACATTTATGGAGTGCTTACTATGTTTCAGGCACTGTTTTATGCATCCCATCTTCATTCATTCAACAAATATTTATTTAGTATCTGCTATGTGCCAGGCACAGTGCTAGGCGATAGAGCAATAAGAAAAACAGACAAAATCCCCAGCTTCATGAAGCCTCCACTGAAGAAGGGGAAAATATACCATGATAAACGAGGGAACTGTGAAGTGAGATCGTGAAAAGTGCCTAAAAGGAAAAATAAAGCAGGCAAGGGGACATGACGTTCTCATGAGTCCTCATAGCAACTATATGCAGTAGAGACTATTACTATCTTCATTTTGGAAACAAAAGTTTTTATTTCAAATTATTAATTAAGGGGGTACAAGTGTTTTTGTTATATAGATATCTTGTATGATGCTTAAGTCAGGGCTTTTGGTGTGCCCATCACCAGAGTAGTGTTCATGGTACCCAACAGGTAAATTTTTATCCCACACTCACCCTCTTGCCTGCCCACCTTCTTGGTTTTTCATGTCCATTATACCACTTTGTGCCCACGTGTACTCTTCTATGAGCTCCCACTTATTAGTGAGATTATATGGTGTTTGGTTTTCCATTCCTGAGATACTTCACTTAGGTTAATGGTCTCCAGTTCCCTCCACATTGCTGAAAATGACATTATTTCATTCCTTTTCATGGCTGAGTAGTACTCTATGTTATATAAGAGAATGTCATATATATATATATATATATATATTCTTTATCCACTCATGAATTGAAGGGCACTTAGGTTGATTCCACATCTTTGCAATTGTGAATTGTGCTGCAATAAACATTCAAGTGCAGGTGTCTTTTTGATAAAATGACTTATTTTCCTTTGGGTAGATACCCAAAGTATATCTTCATTGGGATTGCTAGATTGAATGGTAGGTCTACATTTATTTCTTTTAGGAATTTCTATGCTGTTTTCCATAGAGGTTGTACTAATTTGCAGTCCCACCAACAGTGTATAGCATTCCTTTCTCTCTGCATCCACAGCAGCATCTATTGTTTGGATTAAAGATTTAAATATAAAGCATGAAACCATAAAGATTCTAAAAAAAAGTGTAGGAAAAACTCTTTTAGACATTGGCCTAGGTAAAGAGTTGATGACTAAGACCCCAAAGGCAAATATAGCAACAACAAAAATAAATATTATATAATATAATAAATATATTTAATATAATAAATATAATCAAAAAGCTTCTGCACAGTAAAGGAAATAATCAAGAGAGTGTATAGACAACCTACAGAATGGGAGCAAATATTCACAAACAATAAATCCAACAAAAGACTAATATCCAGAATCTACAAAGAACTCAAACAAATCAGCAAGGAAAAAAAAAAATAATAATCTCATCCAAAAGTAGGCAAATGACATGACCAGCAGTCCCCAAACTTTTTGGCACCAGGGACTGGTTTCATGGAAGACAATTTTTCCACAGACTTGGGGGAGGGGTTGGAGGACGGGAGGGATGGTTTTAGGATGGGGGTGGAGTTTACGCAGTGATGTGAATGATGGGGAGCAGCTATAAATAGAGATAGAGCTTCACTTGCTCACCACCCCCTGCTCACCTCCTGCTGTGCAGCCCAGTTCCTAACAGGCCACGGACTGGTACCAGTCCTTGGCCCAAGGGTTGGGGACCATAGACATGAACAGAAGTCTTTTTAAAGAAGATAGCGAAATGGCCAAGAAACATCTGAAAAAATGCTTGACTAATCATCAGGGAAATGCATATTAAAACTACAATGAGATAACACCTTACCCCTATCAGAATGGCTACTATTAGAGACAAAAAATTTGAGGGAAAGAGAGGTTAAGTAACTTGTCCAAGTTTTATGAAGCTAAAGTAGATGAGCAATGGATGCAACAAGGGGCCTATAGAGGCTTTGGGGCCCCCAGCCCACCTATTCTCTATCACCACCCTACCCCAAGCTTTGAAATGAGTAATTGATGCCCTCTTGACCTTATGTAAAGAGGCCTGGAGCTCAGCCCCAGAGCCCCAGCACCTACCAAACCACATAGTACCCCCATAGGATCACCCCAGCCACTGCTCTGCGTAAATTCGGCAGCTACTGCAATAGCTGAAGAACAGAGTTGGTACATGATTTGCCAGTGACAAACACAAAGAGAATTATCACTCAGCCTACAAACAGCCATGGCAGACATGTATTGTCTGGTGTCCCAGTGGGGATAACAAAGTTTTACAAATAGCAAAAAGTTAAGTCATTGCTCAATACAGGCAACAACAGCTGAGGCAGGACTCCAACCCACACCTCTCTGGTTCCTAAAGCTAAGGAGGACAAGGTGGGCCAAGGCTCCAGACTGGGCCATTGCGCCCTCTCAGAGCCACACCCTTTGAAGAGGGTGGCTGAGGGGAGAGGTGGTCTGAAGTCTGAAGTACTTTTCCACTCCCTGGACAATTTACTGGGCTCCCACCCCACCCTGTGATTAATAGAGCTACAAGAGTTGTTCACAGTCTCCAAGCCATTTTGCTTTAGGAAGCTTTATTTGAAAAATGAGACAAGTAGCTTCAGTGCTGTCATCAATAGGAGATTAGGAGATGAAAAGAAATCTATTTAAATGGCTTTTAAATATTCACAAGGAGAGCCATCGGGTCTCTGCCCTGTTCCTCTCCTCTGTCCCCTCTGTCCAGATAACCTGTCGCACCAGGATAACGAACACGGGCTGTGCCACATCCACAGTTGCTGCAGTCACGGGAAGCACAGCCAACGGTGGCCTGAGCTCTTCCCCCACAGGAACTGGTTTCTTTAGGGAAGTGAGTCAATAAAAAGTCTTTGACGTGACTTCTCTCAGGTAGCTATAAGACAAGATGCACTGGAGAGCTACAGGCACAAAGAAGTGACAATCTGATTTAAAAGAAGCCTGTAAGGAAGTCTAAATCGGTAAAATCTCTTTGGAGCAATTTGTGAAGTGCATTAAAATTTAAAACGTGGGTTCCCTCTGGCCTAGTGATTCTACTTCTAGGACAATTATTAGAACAAGTGTACAGATGTACATGCAAGGACTTTGCAAACACATTTTGTAATTTGAAAAACAATAAAGTAAATATGGATCAATAGTAGAATGGTTAAATGAATTGTGATGCATGCATACCATGGTATGTTTTGTTCAGTGAGTAAAAAACATAACATACATGTGTTTCAACCAGAAAAAAGGTCCACAAATGTTATTCCATGCAAGGTAGTAGGACGCGGGGCAGTATATACAGTGTGATCCCATGTATATAAGACATATAGATATATATTAATATTTGCATTTAAAAGACCAGAATGGTACCCACCAAACCGCTAGCAGCTACTGAATTCTGGAGAGTGGGATGGGCTGTAGCCCTTCACTCTTTACTGCATGTGTTCTCCATTAGTTGGATTTTGACAAGCTAGTGGTATTTTAAATGTTTTAAAAGACTAGGAGGTCTCAAACTTTGGGGATTAACCACTCTTAGGAACAGAAATAATTAGGCAAATCAGACATAGACACACTGGCCAATGAAGCTTTAAGCATATAATTATGTGTTGCATTTCAGCCCTTTCAACTGATTAAAATTCAATGCCCTGAATAATAGAATTACAAAAATTTTACTTTGAGATTTGCAGGACCCATTTGATCTCAAACTGTTTAACTTAATACATACTTGGTTTTCAACTTTATCAACATGACTTTGGTTTTATTTTCTTTTCCCTTCCATGAATTCCACCCCCTCAAGCCTGCACACCTCCCTGAAAAGTATTTCCACCTGGATGTTCCAATGGACTTAAACCAACATGTCTGCCCTGTGTCTTCTAAGGATACTTCCATTCTCCCTACTAGCCAAGCTCGAAACTCTCATTCTTGAGTAGTCCTCTGTCTTGCTGCCTCAGTGAATTGGTGGTTAAGTTCTTGTTCTTCAGCCGTAGTATCTTACATTCCTTCCTTCTTTGCCATTCCCAAGGCCGGTCCCTAAATGCCGCCTCCCACCTCAACGTCACCTTGTATCTTTATTACAATATCTATACTGCTGTACTTTTGTGCACCTCCCCACTGCACCCCAGCCCTATCCCCCACCCCACAACCCCTAATAGACCATAAGCTCCTCTAATGAAAGATTCATGTTCTGTTCATCTCAGTACCCAGCATCCTGCCTGGGGCACAGTGGGTGCTGTAGATTAATATCTTTTCAGTGAACAAATAGATGGAAAGAAGTAATGGGTCTTTATTTCTGGCAGGTTCTCCTTTTCTCACATCCTCATCTCACACCCATTTTCTTCAACGTCCTCTCTAGTTGATAATTCAATAGCACCAGCAGCATTGGTAATTTGCCACTTCTCCGATGAGAGCATAATTCTTTCAAATTCAGTCATGAATGGAATTTAAAAGGCTTTTTTATACATACATATTCAGTGGTTTTTCAAAGAAAACTTGAAAAATGCAAAGCTATAGAAACTGGAAAAACTCCAGTAGACCCTAAACTTCCATTGAGACACTTACAAAAAAGTAGAAATGAGCATTTATGAATCATACAAGAGTTAAAGACCAAGTCCCTTAATTATCAATCTTTAAATATTATTTTATGAGGAGAAACGTACAGGCATTAAGAGCAGAATCATGTAATTTACAAATCACTCCAAATAGCTCCCTGTGATTTCAGCTTATTAGAGGTTGTTAATATCATATTGTTCAGAGGTCATGAGCACATTCTGCTGGCAGTATCAATCACAGAATACCAAGCGACAAGTATCCCAATTATGATTCCTTTTAAAAAGGGCTGTCACGTACTTCTCCCCAGAGTATGAACTGTATCTTGCAAAGTCTGACAATGCTACAAACTTTCTCCATTCCATGGACTACTGCGGGGTGAGGGGGAGCTTGCCTAAACAGAATAATAGCTAACACTACGTGCCTACTATGTGCCAGGCACAGTTCTAAGGGTTTTATAATTCACAAAATCCTCATGAAAAATTTATGAGATAGGCTTATTAGTCCCATTTTACAGATGAAGAAACTGAGTCCCCAATGAGGTTAAGTAACACGTCCAAGGTTACATAGCTTCTAAAAGGGGACCCAGGGGTGGTGAACATGGAAATGCACCCATTCAGCCGCCTTTGGAGGAAGGACTGTGCCCGCTGCTGCTGGAAGTGCTGGCAGCAATGGCCTCCCGCTGGCAGCTGCTTCAGGGTCTGCCTCAGCTGCAGAGAGAGCCTTACCCAAGAGCACCCACCCCAGGCAGCACAAACAAATGGCTGATTATAACAGAGGTATGAAGGTCTGGCCTTTTGGGCTCTCTGAGGAGCAGCTGTAATGGGATCCCCAGGGCAGGCTGAGACTTTGCTGAACCTGCACTGCAGTCCTGCTCCTCGCCCTGCCCAAGCCTGCCTCCTCTGTCCCCTGTCCACAAAGGTTGATCCCTGCAAATACACTGCATGACACACTCCATCCAGAGACCCCAGCCCATGACACCAGGACTGAAACCAAGTCCTCTGACTCCACAGCCCTCCCTCTTAACGCTCTACTAGATAGAACAACAGACAGAAAGAAATCCACAAATCATTGTAAAGCCTCATCTTAGCTGATAATTTCTGTCTCTGCTTATTATACCAAACATTTGTTAGAACTGTCAGCATAAGAAGGATTTGGCAGGCTTTGGCCCAGATTCTGGAAGGAGGGGAAAAAAAAACCTGAGATCTTGGCTAATCTCTACACCAATATCAGCCACTAAAAGATAGTTTTCCGCATCTGAATACCCTGAAATATACCTACTCATTATTCTTAGTTCTATAATTAACTCACCAATCCATAAGCTTTTCTCTTCTTCTGTTCATCTTATGCTACTTATGCTTAAAGTGTGGACTAAGCACAGGCATGCTAACAAGTTGTATGGTTTCTGCTCACTCTGAATGGCTGACTGCACATGCAATGTCTTTATTTGAGTAACTTCAAACTTTTAACTTTTCTGTGGGAAAATGCTAGCATGTAAAGGAAACAACAGTGACTTTACCTCTCTCTACTTTCTTGCAATATATTAATGAGACACGTCAGAAATGAAAGCTAAGAGGATGAGCGGAATACCCGAAATTCCCAGAGAGTTTCCCCAATGTCACAAGTTCCTGTGTGGAGCACTCACGTGGCCTCCCGAATTCTAACAGAACAGTTCATTGGCCACTGATCCATGTTTAAAGTGCAGCATATTGGTGAGAATCTCTAAATTACTCAGCTTTTAGTACACATTCATTTTCTTGGATTTTGCATCTCTAATATTTATGCTAGTAATGCAAATACGGAAATAACTGCTGGCAGTACTGGTGTCTATTCTTGATGGTTCACCAGGAGAGTTTACACAAGTCACTTTCAATGTCTGTCTCCTCTCTGACAAGGAGCCCACAGCTGTCTCTGTTCACCATCAGGAAAGAATGAGTCCACATCCACAGAGGTTCTTTGATGAGAAATGGGCCAATGCTTCAAGTCCTGACCTCAAGAGTCAAGAATCGAATATTAACACTAGAGATAATGCACCAAGATACAGAACATGGGTGACATATAACTTTTCTAAAGAGAATAAAAATGGTATTCAATTAGAAGGAAAGAGAATAGGAGAGAAGGCATTAGCAGATAAGAGATTTTGACATATTTTTGAAACATGGAAATCAGGTGAGAGATAACCGTCTTCAAAGAGTGGACAATGTTCTGGGCTTAGTGCCTGCAGAAGGGGAATTCAGGCCAGACAAGAACTGTGTGTCTTACGCAGCCCCTGAGAAGCTTAGCACTTTAAAACAAGGGCGGGGAATGAGGCTGAGAACAGGCAGATACCTTAAGACCCCCAGACTGATTGGCTAATCTCCAGCTCCTTCCTCTACACCCCATAGCAGGAGGAGGACAGAGGACCATGGGAGGGAGGCCCAGGGAAAGGGGTAGAGAATGGAACTAATACATTGTCTGGTGTGTTGAAGATTTTGGAAAAGATTATTGCTAAGCATTTGTAGTATGGATTGCGACATGTGTATTCTGGTATCACAGTTCTGGCCTCAGGCAGCTCATGGGCTAGTGAATAAACAGGCTGCCGCTGTGGCCAGTTCGTCTCCCCAGTGCATGACCCCAATTTCTAACCCACCCAAGTCTCATGCACTGAGCTCTGCTTGTTGTAGAGAAATCTTGATTAAATATGCCCTTGATAAAGTTTATCAAATATGTGAAATGACCCCCTTTTGAAAAAAAAATGTGTAAATGCCTAAAGCTAAAATAAATTGTTTTTATCACACATTACTTAAATATATACAAATACAAAACTAACTCTATGTACCTTATGTTTCTAGCTGTTGTAAAAGTATAAAAACAAAATAAATTTAAAAAATAGATAAAACATAATAGCTAAGAAATTGGACACCAAAATCAGAATATCTGAGTTCAAACTCTAGTTCCACCATTTATTAATTGTGTTTTTTTGAATGATACTTAAACTCTCCAGGCCTTGGTTTCCTCATCTATGAAACAGAAATGATGATAATCCCTACTACATAGGTTGCTTCAGGACTAAGTTAAATAATCCACATAAAGTATTGAGTACTCAGTTAATGTTAGCCATAAGGTTTATTACTTTTATTATTACAAAACCAAATAAAATGCAAATTGAATTAGGTAATGTAATACATGACATTTTGCCGAAACCAAATAGCCAACATAAACATGGTACTGAGCTATGGCATAAGGGCTTTTAAATCCCATAACTACACAGGCTGAATATCCCTGATCCAAAATGCTTGGGACCAGAAGTGTTTCAGATTTTGGATTTTTGGGGGATTTTGCAATATTTATATTATACCAATTATGCATCCAAAATCCAAACATTGAAATCCAAAATGTTTCAATGAACATTCCCTTTGAGCATCATGTTAGCACTCCAAAAGCTTTGGATTTTGGAGCATTTCAGATTTTGGGTTTTCAAAATTGGGATGCTCAACCTGCACTACCATCTGTGGGATGATTCCATTTACCTGCTATATTCCTAGTACGGGGAAAACTGCATTTGCTCCTGTACACCATGATGGCATATGACCTTTTTCTGGAGTTAAATGCATCATTTGCACATTATTTTCCCCTATTCTACTCTCACCAGCTTATAACAAAGTATTAGTCTTCAAAGGCAGGCTCTGAAATTGTGCATCTACGCTTGGTAATAAGATGGCCATACAGATTAGCCAGAAAATGTTCATATCAAATTTCTTAAACTGTCATTAAAACGAAAACACAATTGAGAATCTACCACCAAAACTTCTAACACACCCTGGTCTATGATGGGAAGCCAGGAAGAAAGCTAATGGTGTTGATGCCAGAATTTAGATACTAAATGACCAGCCAACTATAACAAGATGAAAATTAATACATAAAACTGCAAACTCCTATATTCATGTCCAAAAAATAAACCATACAAGTATAATTGGGAAGACATATCCTGATAAGAACACATATTCTAAAAACCAAGGGATTGCTTAATTGTCAATGACGTGATATGTTTGCCAAAGAACTGAGATCTTGGATATATTATCAGAAGCAAAGTCGCTAAAACAAAGGGAGTTCTACTCTGCTCCATGCAGATGGGATCATACCTAGAGTTATGCGTTTGGCTCCAGATAAGGCCCTTTAATAGGTTCATAGACAACTTAGAACCAACATATTGTGGTGATTATAAACATGGAATTCAGAGTCCAAAAGATGGAAACTGGAATATCAGCTCCAGCAACTCAGGCATGTTAGTTCACCACTCTAGCTTTAGCTTCCTTATCTCCCAAATGGAGATATTAACAATGCATATCTCATGAGGTTGTCGTGAGAATTAAATGAAAAAATTCCTAGTAATTTTTTTTTATTTCAGCATATTATTGGGGTACAAAAGTTTAGGTTACGTATCTTGCCCTTACCTCCACCCCCAAGTCTTCTTAGTAATCTTTATTGTACTCCAAAAGTAAAGTGCTAAAACACAATGCCTAGCAAGGGTAAGATTTTCAAAAAATAGTCAAAGCATTTTTAGGTACACAGAACAATGAATTTTCTTTAAATTCATTTCCTATAAAAATTAATAGAACTGGGGAGAATTAGCTGTGAAAGGAGTCACCTTGAAAAGAACACGGGGTTGCTACATTCAAATATTTAAAGGTTGTTGCACAGATGAGCGAACTAGGACCAATGAGTTGGAATTACATAGACACAGATTTATTTAACTCAACACAAGAAAAACTGTTCAATAAGAAGCTCCAAAATCTAAGTTACTGCGACAGGAAGTGGTGAGTTTCACAACAGTGGGAAGTTCCATAACCACCCTGAGATCCCCCAACGCTCCTCCACTCTGTAAAGTCTCTCTGTGAATATGTAGATAAATTCAGCAGTCACTTCAAAGTTGGAAAATCTGTAGACCAAAATCCTGTCTGTCCATATCCCAATCTTGCCCAGTGTTCCCTAGGCCAACTGCTCTTTTCCCTTACAAACTGAATTAGCCAAAGATGGTTCTCATTTGGGGAAAAATTAGGAGGATATCATGAGCACAAAACAAGGTTGTCACCTCCTTCAGCTTGTAGCCAAAACAAAGCCCAATTCCCTTCTAGAATAATTTCACCCCACTCTGTGCAAGCTTTTAACCTCTGGCCTAGTGACACTCAAATGGTCAACTGGAAGTCTATCATTTTTCTATTGTTTGCATACTGTACTTTCATTGATCTAGAGCATTAAGCCAGGATCCGTGAGTGGAAGCTTATTGGTAGCAACTCTTAGTTTAACTCTTTTAGAAAAAAATAACTTTTAAATCATTATTGCTGTCCAGTAATGGAATGGACAGCCTCTGGGGACAGTGATGCCTTGTCAGCGAAAGTATTAGAATTCAGGCAGGATAGGTATGAGAGGGTGAAACTAGACTAACGTCAAATTCCCTTCCAACCATAAGAATCTATACTTCTAGGTATAGAAAGGTGTGGTCATTTCACATGGAATCAAGGCGGGGAAGCACCTGCATGTGTAAATAAATGGATCCAGGTGAAGGTGATGCACACCTGCCCTTGCTATAAACACTTTAATTTAGAAAATAAAACAAAACTTCAGTTTCAAATAGTGTTGTTATTTTCTTCACTGAGGATTAGTGTTTTAACAATAAATGCTTTCAATACATTACAAAGAAACAGGAGTTTTCTAAGAATATACACATAAATAACAAACAAACCAGAAACGGCTTCATTTATAAAACTTCAAGGGGAATCCTGAGGGGCCAATTATATAACATCCTCCAAAAATGTGTAGCAAGGCTTGACTGTGGTTTCTGCTTCCACTTTCAGGTCATGAAAAAAATCACCAAGCAGGGCATGAAATTCAATGCACAGAATACAGGTGAACACAAAAACATATGTCAAAAAGAAGCTGATCATCCCAAAACTGTACCTGTAGTAAAACTCTGCCTTTCTAACTCTCTTGAGCAAGGAGCAAAGGTGTCCCACTGAACAATTTTATTCTTTCAGTGTCACGAGGCACTCAAGTGAAGATGCACATGGAGGCTTTTGACCCACTTTGAGCATACACCCCTCCAGAGAAGGTTCATTCCCTTCCTTTACAAAGAGCATGATCGTCTCAACCCCTGGCATTTCTTCTTTAATAAAGTGCAACTTGTACATAAGCTGGAAAAACATCATTAAATGCACTTCCTTTAGTCATCCAGTCATTTAGTTGCCATGGCAATCTTTGGTAAACTTGAAAAATACTATGGATGGGTCATTTTTAATGCTTATTTCTAAAATTCTAGAACTTTTGAAAGCCCTGGAGTATAAAGAGGTTGAAAATGCTTTTTCTCTTCATTGCCTAACCATAGACTCAGCGAAGGTAGCGCAGCTCTTGACAGTGTGACATCCATTACACTGCTGACAATGATCACTCCATCAGCTCCCATCTCCAGATCATTCTTACAGACTATCCGTATCTTCCCGACTGAGCGAAAGCACTAACTTGGGACTCTGTGGCAGTGAAGGGAATTAATTCATGAAATAAGCACTTTCCCATAATAGCCCCCAAAGCTTTTCACAATTGAACACAGTCATTTTGGACAACCATCAATAATGGAGGGACAAAGTATGCTCCGGGGCAGCTTAACAAAGGAGCCGCAGACAGCTCAGAACTCGAGCTGCTACCTGAGACAGCCATTGTCGGAAGGGCGGCTCTAATGATCCATGGCTCTCGCTCAATCTGTTCATCAACCATGTCGGGGCTCAAAAGGTTTCAGGAAACACTGTCGGGAAGACTTTTTGGCTAATAGCTACATTTGACAACTGACCTTTAATCTTTATTTCACATTATCACCCTATCATTAGCCAACGACAATACAGGAGCATTTTTCAAATATGATTTCACGAACCGAAGATTTTCTAAAGAATTTTCATCCAAAGAAAGACACTATTATTTAGCTTTACCAGACTCTAGATCATGGATTTCTTAAAAGAACTTAATTAAGTAAAATTAATGGTTTCATTCCAGTTGAATAAGCAGTCACACACTATTTATTTCCTTCTTTTCTAAGGGGCTCTCTTGGTCACAACAGAATAAGATAACTCAAACTAAAGCCGTGCAGCCTGTGTGGCAGAAAAAGCACTGACCTGGAAGACGAGAGGCTGCTGTGACCTCCAGCAGACCACATCATGTCCCTTAGTCTGTTGCCTTAGCTATAATATATGAAAGTTGAACTGAATAGGAAGGCATGTGTCAGTGTAGCTGGAGCAGAGGAGGAAGTGAATTATAAGACAAGATGAGATTTGGCCAAGTAGGCAGGGGCCAGACCATGCCTCGTGGGTCTCTTCCAAGATTCTGACATTAACATTTACCCTAAAATATGTCAGATTTAATCCACTGAAGGGTTTAAGCAAGTGAGTAACACGATCAGAGATGTATTTTGAAAATCTCATTGTGGAGTTTGGATTGGAGATCAGGGCAGAGACATGGGGACCAGTCAGCAGACTACTTCAGTGGCCCAGGTAACCAATGGTAAGTGCTTAGACTAGGATGATGACAGTAAGATGGAAGTAAGAGGATGGATTTGAGAGGTATTTCGGCAGTGTCAGTCTGTTTGTGCTGCTATAACAAAATAACCTGAGGCTAGGTAATTTATAAAGAACATAAATTTTTCACAGTTCTGGAGGCTGGGAGTCCAAGATCAAGGCACCGGCAGGTTCAGTGTCTAGTAATAGCTGATCTCCGCTTCCAAGACAGCACCGTATTGCTGCATCCTCCAGAGGGGAGGACTGCTTTGTCCTCACACGGTGGAAGGGACAGAAGGGCAAGACAGGGGCAAACTCCCTCTGCCAAGGCCTTTCATAAGGGCACCCAATTCCATTCATAAGGACAGAGCCCTCATGACTCAATCACCTCCTTAAGGCCACACCTCTTAATACTGTTCCACCTCGGATTGAGTTTCAACATGAATTTACCAGGAGAGAGGAGACCATCATTCAAATATAGCAGGTGGTAAAACCAACAAGACTTAGTGGTGGAGGGTAGGGAAAGCAGCTTGTCAAGAATGGCTCCGAAGTTGATGGCCCATGTAACTGGCTGGATGATGATGCCATTTGCTGGAATAAGAAACACTGGAAGAGAATCAGTTTAGAAGAGGTTTAGGAGAAAGGTTGCAAGTTAAATTTTAGGCCAATTGAGTTAGAGTTACGTCTAAAATATCCAAGGGGAGAATGTGAAGGCAGTAGATGGGTCTGGAGCTTAGAGAAGGGATGTGAGCTGGAGTTGGAATTTAAAAGTCACTGGCATAGAGAAGGCAGTTGAAGCCATGAGTGTGGAACGAGTGTGGAGCTAGGAAAGAAGAAGCCCTAAAGCCAATCATTTAACCACTGAGTATAGAAGCAGGAGCTGTAAAAGGGACTGAGAACGGAGAAGCCGCACAAGTGAGAGGAAAACCAAAATGTAGTTTTACAGAAGCTAAGGGGAAAAGTATTTTCTTAGATGGAGAGTTCAACACTGAATTAAGTGACTGCAGCATTGATGATCTTAACTTCTTCAGTGGAGTGATGAGCTGAGAAGCAAGATTAGGATGAGGTTTTTAAGTGTTTAAAAATCAACCCAAATTTGCATATAGCAATTTACCCTAAAAGAATCTTAGATAAAGGAGAGTCACAAAAAGAATATTTGAATGAATCATGCCTAAAAAAAACAAAAGATCATATTCTGAGCAGCGTTCTGTTAAAGACCCAACCTGCTTTGCAAAAATAAAGCTATAGTGCATTTCCAAATCCCAGGGGGCAGGACCCCTAGGTGGAGAATATATTTCCCAGTAGAGTGTAGGACAAGCCTTCATGATTCACAAACCCAACAAAACTTGAGCTTTATTATACCATGTTCTCAGGGGCTTTGCCAGGAAACTACTGAATATAGGCAACTGCCTGACTACAAGGACTTTTGGTACTTAGTCACCACTACAGACATTTGTAGGGCACATTCCACATCCAAGAGACTATGCTATGTGCTAGAGCACAAAGTAAAGGTCTGTGGATCAGTTCAGCCCTATGGAGGGACAAATCAGGGGCCTCTCCTAGGTATAATGTCATGCTTGCTCTCTCCCAGTTCACAGCATGGGCCAAATGGGAGAGGAGTCTGCTTTCTGAAGGCATTGGATCTTGATTCAAGCAGCCCCTTGAATAGGATGAAATGATTCTGGAGATAACACCTCCTTCCCCTCCCAAGTCTTCTTTGGCAACTGTGCTTACTACTCATTCATTCATTCATTCATTCATCAGTCACCCGTCATTCAATTATGTACCAGGCTCTGGGACTGGGGCTGGGAATTCAGTGGTGAGCAAAATGGGTGTGGTCCTTGCTCTTGTGGAGCTGACTGGAGAGAGGATAGCCCCCTGTTCAGGATGTATGGGCCACGCAGAGCTAAGAGATCTGTGGCCATGGTTGATGGGGTCGTGCTATCAGCCTTTCACAGACAGCTGTGTTTTGGATCAGGCTCTCCCGATGGCCACGATGGGAACTGTTTAGAGGGGAGTGAGAGAGCCTCTGAGGGGCCATGGGGTGGCTAGGGTGTGATGAGGCACCCCACAGAGAAAGAAAGAAGATCATACCAGCAGCGCTTTATTTTTAGAATTACACATGCTGCAGTTTGGGAGGGACCTCCAACGCCATGTGATCCCCTGCTGCCTCCTTAACACAGGGCTCCCTCCACTGCAGCCCCTGCATCCAGCCCGTTTCACAAGGCGGCAGTTTCCTTGCTGAACAGCCCTGTTACGGTGCTTAGTCCCCGCCCCACCTCCTTCCTTGGTCCTGGCTTGATGTGCCCCTGTGGCAGAGGCCACTTCACTACTGCCCACAGCAGGTCCAGCCCCGCCCCAACGCCAAACCAATCTTTTGAATGGAGATCAAAATCTCTCCTTCTCTGGACTGTTAAAAACTGCTCAGCGCTGCGCTTCATCAAACTGACTGCTGTCTTGTTCCTCATTCTCCCTGCCTTGGATCCCGGTTCTACAGCTGATGGGGTCCTGGGATAATTACTTGCCACTAGAGGTCCTTCTAGAAACTCAAGACTGACCACCAAATCCCAGTTCCATAGCTGGGCCTTTGCTTCCTGCTGCTGGCGCATCCCCTTCCCCACAAAGCAGGGCATTGCTCTGCACACCTGTTAGAATATCCACCTTCTCGGTCTTAAGAGTCAGGAGACCTGAATTCCAGCCCCCATATTGACACTTCCTGGTTACGTGAGCTCGGGCAGGTTGCTTACTGTCTGCAGCCTTGGACTCCTCCTCTGCAAAAAGGGGGTGATAACACCTGTCCTCACAGCGGGGTCAGGCTGATCAAATGCAATGATATATTGGGAGCACTTTGGAAATCATGGAGCACTATGCACCTCCTAGTCCTCCCTGCACTCTTTGTCCCGGGGTTTCGGTCACAATTCAGGCCCTGGACATTCCGGCCCGTTCCACTGGGATGGGCCCTGGTTAGGCAGGCTCCACTCTGCCCTCTGAGCAGCACTGGATAGATCACCCCCCTCTTCAAATACATGAAACCAGCCATCACATCGGATGATGGCCCTGCCTTCAGGCCCTCCTCTGGCCTCACTTCTATTAAGTAACACCCCCTCTTAAATATCCTTTTTTCCAGTAATGATACTTTCTCTCACGACTTGCTTCAGTTTTCACCAGACGTCTCCTTCCATCCTGCTCTACAGTCTTCCAGTGAATGGTGCTAGTCTAGACTCTCCTTCTAGGGAAAGGGAGGGGAGGAAGGCAGGAGGCAGCCATGGAGTGGCATGAAATCTCCTGGAACACACATGCCACACAAGCAGGGCGCTGCCGCCTGGACAACCTCATTAGCTTTCCAGCCGTACCTTTCTATGACGGTGATTATGCAAATGTGATCTTTGTTTTAATGAGCATGTCAGGTGTGTTTTGCTGTAATGTTATATGTGATTGACTGTGGTATTAAGTAACCACTTGGTGACAATGGCATTAGAATACTCACAGCTATGAAAATAGAGGTCTGGCAAACTTGTCTCTTCTAACAGTGACACAACCTCTGCCGGACACCAGGAGCCTAAATACTCTGTAAAGCAAGTTTCATGATGTAAAGAAAATCCAGGTATTCAGAATCCATACCTAGCTGATCTCTTCAGATAACATGGGGGCTTTCTCTGGGACAGTCCTGAAGCTGAGAAAGGAGGTATTGTCTCCTGGAGATGCAGGATGGCAGAGTGGTTTTGGCATCATCTACAACTGAGTTGAACTCTGGTTTCTGCCCTTTCTTGCTTCATATTCTTAAAAAAATCAATTTTTATTTACTCTTTATGGATCTTGGTTTTCTTATCTATAAAGTGAAGATAAAGGATAATGCCTACTTCACAGGGTGTTGAACGAATTTAATGAGGTGCTACCTGTAAAGCCCTTGGTATAGTACACAAGTCACTAAGTTGTTGGGACAATCAACAAACTACCAAAGGTGTGTGCTTTCTGTTCACTGTCTAAGATGTTGAGGAGAATGCTCGATTTGTCCTCCTGTATTTTCCTGCTGCCTCCAACCTCAGTTCTCCCTACCCTGACTCCATCTCTCCATCTGTATTGCAAAATGTCAAACTCTCTTCCAAAGGATACACGTAAGTGACCAAAACAATGAGAACTGCTGATCTCTCCTCCCACAGGCACTGACAGCTGTCCAGCAGGAGCAAGGGAGGAGCCTATTAACAGGGAGGGTCTCTTGCTCTTGCATCGCACAGAATTGGGTAGGGAGGAAGGATGGCACACTACAGGCAACAACTTTTGGCCAAAATCCATTTTCATATCTTAGATTTCACGCTATGACCCCTGTTTATTGCTCTGACCCTTTCCGCCAGAATGCACACTTATACATATTTCACCCAAATCACAAAATGTTGTCAATGAAGAGCCAACACCATGGGCCACCACCTGGCTGTGGTACCTTCCTGCTCCTAACTCTAGAAAAATGTATGATGGGAAATGCACAAATAACAACAAAATTGATGGCATATCTGTATTCTTATGACAAAGTATACTAAGTTTGAAGGTTTCTGAGCATTTCCTGTTGTCATAAAGGCAAAAACATATTTCATTATTTAGAAAGTCTGACCTTTAGGCATATTGTCTTTCCAACAGTATTCAAGCCCTTATAACCTTGGGGCCAGCACTGGTAGCACTGGGATGAGCCCACTCTGTTCTCTTCGTGTTCTTCTGGAGATTTCTGCTCAATTCACTCTTCTTAAAATGTCAAACTCTTTACAGCTGTATACACAATTACGAATTAAAGTCCTCTACCCGCTGTGCCGTCAGTGGACCAGTGCGAGTTTAAGGATTTGATCAGCTAAGGCTGGGTGTGAATTTCGTCTGTGCTGTTCTGGGGTTTCCAATTTCTGCTCTGCTTAGGTTTTATTGTAAAATGAGTTTACACATTTCAAATACGGGAGACTTTTTTGGAAATTGAGACATCTGAAATTTTTTAGAGTAGCTTGGCTTTAAGATTCACAAATAATCCAAAAACTTTTTAATAATTAAAAGCCTCAAATCTCTCTCTCATGAAAAATTTATCCAGAATTCTTAATGAAATAAAATGATCTACACTTCAACTCATATAACATAGGATTAAATATTTCCAAGCCAGGTTGCTCAGAAAGATACAAAAGGACTCAATAATTCATCGACAGTCAAGAATGGGGTTGAGCTGAATGATCAGAGAAATGGCATATAAAGTTAGATGCAGCTTGGCCAGGCCTTCCCAAGCAGGCGGCACAGCAACACCTCACTCCTCGCAGCAGAAAAGGCAATTCATCATCATATGCTACTACCTTTTTTTATTTAAGAATAGCATTTAACAAGCTTATTTTAGAATTTGATTAATTATCATTTTTAGGAAATGTGAAGACCTTAAACCTCCATACCGTATGTGATTACACCTAATTAAAGTTCACATCTTTCGCAGAAAGGTGGAACATCAGTTCTAATTTTATACGCTAGTGTGATCAAGGGCACAAAATCTAATTACATCAGATTGTAGGTCAGGAGACCCAGGCTCTATTCCTGACTCAGTCACTACTTTTCTGGCTTTTTTTAAATGCCTCAGTTTTTCAATCATAATATATCAGCATTAATGTCTGGCCCTTGTCAGATTTCACAAGAAGAAATTATGTCATCATCATTCATTCAAAAACTATTGAGCCCATACTGTGTGCTAGGCACCATGCTGTTGGCTATAAATACAATAAGGAACAAAAGGAAGCATGATTTTTAATCTCATGGAGCTTAGATTTGTTCAAAATACTTTTACTGCTATCCGATAATTGATATGACACTTTCAGAAACCACTGAGAATCCTCGAAGTCAATAAGTCAACCAACATGTCAACAAATATTTGTTGCAATCTGCCATGTACAAGACATTATACTCAATACAATGACAAATAAAAATGTGCCTTATTAGACCTATGTTGTAAGAGAATAGAGGTCATGTTCATCATGTACCCTGTATCCTCAAAGTTGAGCATAGTACCCAGCACTCAGCAATGCTCAATATCTAATTATTGAATGAACAAATGTGTGAGTGTGTAAATGAAAAAAAAAAGTCATGAGCTCTGCTCTCAAGGGCTTCAAACTTAATAGGGAATTTAAAGCACCTGTATATCCATGCACCAACCATAATCGATGACAGTGTGTTATAAAAAGACACAAAAGAAACTAAAGAATGTAAAGCAGGAACTCAAACAGATACTTGTACACCAATGTTCATAGCAGCATCATTCATAATAGCCAAAAGGAAACAACCCATGTGTCCATCAACGGATGAATTATAAACAAAATGTGGTATATCCACATAATGGAATATTATTCCGTCTTAAAAAGGAAGAAAATTCTGACACATGCTACAACGTAGATGAACCTTAAGGACACTGATGCTGGGAGTTAAATACGTTAGGCACAAAAGGACAAATCTTGTGTTATTCCACTTACATGAGTTACCTAGAATAGTCAGATTTATACAGACATAAAATACAATGGTCATTACCAGGAGCTGTGGGGAAGGGGGAACATGGAGTTATTGTTTAATGAGTAAAGAGTTTCAGTTTGGAGACAACATGGTGGCTCATGCCTGTAATCCCAGCACTTTGGGAGCCCAAGACGGGAGATCTCTTGAGGCCAGGAGTTAGAGACCAGTCTAGGCAACATAGTGACACCCTGTCTCTACAAAAAATTTAAAAGTTAGCTGAGTATGGTGGACCGTGCATGTAGCGCCAGCTGCTGGAGGCTGAGGCAGGAAGATCACTTGAGCCCAGGAGTTTGAGGTTGCTGTGAGCTATGATGACACTACTGCCCTCTAGCCCAAGCAACAGAGCAAGACCCTGTCTTTAATAATTAAAAAAAAAAAAAAGTGTTTCCGTTTGAGATGATGAAAAATTCTGGAATGGATGGTGGTAATGACTACATAGTATGAATGTACTTAATGCCACTGGACTGTACACTGAAAAATGGTTAAAATGGTAAATCTTATGTATATCTCACCACAATTTTTTTAAAAAGCCGTGAAGGAGTTTGGGAGGCAGTGAGAACATCCGCCTGGGATAACCAAGGAGGCAGTTCCTGGAGGTGGTCTCATTTGAGCTTGTTGTTCCTTTAATGTCTACAAATCAAAGCTTTCAATGTGAACAATAGGAAGTGAGCATTCACTTTCATATCACTCACCCAGCCTCATGGCCCCTTCTTATACAAGAGACTGGTAAGACTGTCTGCTCAGGCCAGAGGCACTGCAAGTCCAGAGGCGGCTTAGGCATCTGAGAGCCTGGAGTAGGAAAAGACTTTTCACTGTACATTTATTCCTTTTTTGTTTAAAGTACTAATAATAAAATTTTAAAACAAATGACTCCTGATTTTCTTTAAAAAGACTCCCAAAACTTGGTCTGATAAATAGGTAGAAATTATCTTAGTTTCCTATATTTCTTTTATTCAAAAGACATAACGACAATCACTGTTTCATATCAGAAGCATTAATCAGATAACTACCAAAGCACCTTCTCAGTTTGAAACTCTAACCATCCCCTCAGGGGTCGGTCATCAATTTTATAACTATGAAATCTTCCTCCTTGCTAATTACCCCTCAACACACAAATATTTATTGCCCATCAGTCAGAGGACCAGATTTGGGTATTGCTATTTCAAATAATACATGATCAATGTTCTTATATTGAGGCTCGAAACAGAAAAGAAATTGAAAACAGAAGAACACAAAAAATTGAAAATAAACAATTAATGGGAAAAGAAAGGGAAGATGTAGGTCAAAGGATAAAAAGTAGCAAATATGTAGGATGAACAAGTCAAAAGATCTAATGTACAACATTAGGACTATAGTTAATATAGTGTATTGTATTCAGGATTTTTGCTAAATGTGTGGATTATAGCTGCTCTTGCCACAGAGGGCATAAATGGGTAACTATGTGAGATGATGGATATGTTAATTTGTTACACTATAGTAACCATTTTGCTATATATCCATATATATCTTAAATATACACAATAAAATTTATTTTTTAAAAAAGAGCTAATGATAAATTATGCAGACAGGAAGATTTTAACTACCAATCCTTCCCCCAGGCATGATTAAGTCAGGCTCTTGTTCCAGCTCTTTCACATCCTGTGTTTTAATCTTGGGTCCTCTTCTAATGAATTGTAATTTATTCATATATTCCCATGGCAGAGATATTTGTGGTGGCAATGCTCCTGACTAAAAGACCAGTTTTCTTATACTCCTTTGCAGCTAGGGGTGGCCATGCAGCTAAGGTCTACTCAGTGAGAACTGTTGTGTCACTTTCTGGACGATTCCTCAGGTAGGAGATGCACTCCTCTTGCCCTTCCCTTTGTCTCCTTCTGGAAAGTGATTCTGAGGCTAGAAGGTGTGTGCTGAGGATGGTGGGACAGAATCGTGAAGCTTCCATCCAAGACCTGTCACCCTCCTGTGGATTTCTTTTCTGTGGGAGAATAAACCATTGTGTGGTTGAGCCACTGTTATTTGGAGTTTTTGTTATATGCTGTTTATGTAAGTTTTCTCGTTCTCCTGCACAATACTTCATCTTCACGCTCACTTTTCTTTTCTGTAATTCCTGTACTTTTGAACACTGTGATTCACTCTGTTTTCTGGAAGCCTTAGCTTTTCTGCACACGGCACCTTCTGTAATCCACTCTGTCTGTTGCTTAGGACCACACCAGGTGTTCTCCTCTCTCTCTGACCCTGTGGCTGCTTTATCAGCCCATCACACTGCAGTCTCCACACAAAATGCTGCCCACTCTGCAGTTCTGCTATTTTGCAGTTACTTCCCACTGGGAACTCAGCTCCAAAAAGGCAGTGGTAGTCTAGTTCACAGGCTATATTCTTAGAACTTAGAACAATGCTTGACGTTCAGTAACTACTTCGTAAATATTTCATCAGCAAATATTTGCTGAGTTTACTCAGCAAATCTTTGTTGAGCACCTAGTATATGCCAAGCACTAGAGACGCATCAGTGAACAAAATAGACAAAAATCACTTCCCTGTGTTACTTACATTCTAGTGTAAGAGGGAAAAAAATAAACAATAAACATTAAATCAATCAATGAAAAAATGAAATAAATGATCCAGTATGTTAGCAGGGGAGAGGTGCTATGGAAAATCAGAGCAGGTCAAAGGGGCTTGGGAAGCTCACAGTGGAGAAGAAAGGCAGGAAGGGAAGGGGGTCCAATTTTAAATAAAGGAGTGAGAACTGGTACTTAGAAAAGACAATGTTTAAGCAAACCCAAAGGTGGTGAGGAAGGGAGCCATTCAGATATCCCAGGAAAGAGCATTCCAGGCAGCTAGTATGATGAGGGACCAGCTAGTGCAAAGGCCCTGTGGCTTCAAGGAATAGTGAGGAGGACACTGAGCCTAGAGGAGAGTGAACAGGTGGGAGAGAGATGGAAGAAAAGGTCAGAGAGATCTTGAACCTTACTGGTCAATCTCTGTTTTGTGGCTCCAACATGAAGGCATGAGGAGCCACTGCAGGGCTTGGCACAAAAGAGGGACAGGATGTTGTGTGGAGAACATATTACAGAGGAACGAGAATGGAAGCAGAGAGGGGAGAGGCCAAGATGGTGGGCTAGAAGCAGCCTGCACAACACCTCTCTCATGGAGAGGATTGAAAGTGGTGAACAGATACCCACCTTTGGATCGATCATCTGAGCAAGAGAACTGAGAATCCACGGACAGGAGGTGGGAGTGAAGTGAAGAAGACAAAAGTTGGACAAGCTGCTCAGCAGGCAATGTCCCATCAAATGCCAATGTCATATTTCACAGATCCATAAAATATTATTCTATGCTTCCTTTGGAATCAAAAAGGAGCTCAACTAGCCAAAGTAATCTTAAGTAAAAAGAATAAACCTGGAGGCATCACATTGCCTGACTTCAAATTATACTATAAGGTTATAGTAACCAAAACAGCATGGCACTGGTGTAAAAGTAGATACACAGACCAATGGAACAGAAGAGAGAACCTAGAAATAAAACCATCTACCTACAACCAACCGATCTTTGACAAAGCAGACAACAACATACACTGCAGAAAGGAAGCCCTATTCAATAAATGGTGCTGGGACAACTGGATAGCCACATGCAGAAGAATTAAACAGGACTCCTACCTCTCACCATATAAAAAATTAAGTCAAGATGGATAAAAGACTTAAATGTAAGGCATGAAATCATAAAAATTCTAAAAGAACACATAGGAGAAACTCTTCTAGACATTAGCCTAGGCAAAGAATTTATGGCTAAGATCCCAAAGGCAAATACAGCAATAACAAAAATAAATGGACTTAAATAAATTCAAAAGCTTCTGTACAGCAAAGAAAATAATCATCAGAGTAAACAGACAACTACAGAATTTGGGAGAAAATATTCACAAACTATACATCCCATGAAGGACTAATATCCAGACTCTACAAAGAACTCAAATAAATCAGCAAGAAAAAACAACCCCATTAAAAAGTGAGCAAGAGACATGAACAGAAGTTTTTGAAAAGAAGATAGACAAATGGCCATTAGACATATGAAAAAAAATGCTCAACATCACTAATCATCAAGGAAATGCAAATTAAAACCACAATGAGATACCACCTTATCCCTGTCAGAATGGTGATTACTAAAAAGTCAAAAAACAATAGATGCTGGCATGGATGCAGAGAGAAAGGAATGCTTATATACTGTTGGTGGGACTGCAAACTAGTACAACGTCTATGGAAACAGTATGGAGATTCCTCAAAGAAATAAATGTAGACTTATCATTTGATTCAGCAGTCCCACTGCTGAATATCTACCCAAAGGAAAATAAGTCATTTTATCAAAAAGACACTTGCACTTGAATGTTTATTGTAGCACGATTCACAATTGCAAAGATGTGGAATCAACCTAAATGCCCATCAATTTGTGAATGGGTAAAGAAAATGTGGGGGGGGTGTGTGTATGTACATATACATACACACACACACACACACACACACACACATATTGGAGTACTACTCAGCCGTAAAAAGGAATGAAAGAATATCTTTTGCAGCAACTTGGATGGAACTGGAGACCATTGTCCTAAGTGAAGGATCTCAGGAATGGAAAAACAAACACTACATTGTACTCTCAAATAACTGGGAGCTGAACGATGGGCACACACAGACACAAAGAGATGTAAAGGACATTGGAAACCAAGAAGGGAGTGACGGGGAGGAGGTGAGGAGTAAAAACTTACCTATCAGGTATAAAGAACACTATTATGATGATGGGCACACTAAAAGCCCCGACTTAAGCATTATACAAGGTATGCATGTAACAAACACATTTGTACCCCTTTAATATTTTGAAATAAATAAGTTAATTAATTAATTAATTAAAAAGAATGGAAGCAGAGAAACCAGTTATGGGAACTGCAATAACTCTTGTAAAAGATGGCTAAAATCTTGGACTAGATGTAGTAAAAGATGGAGGAAAATGATCAGATTCTAGATATACTTTGAGGGTAGAGGCAAAGGAATTTGTTGGCCAATTGGATATGGGGTATGAAGAAAGAAAGAAACAGGCTGGGTGCAGTGGCTCATGTTTAGGAGGCTGAGGCAGGAGGATTGCTTGAGACCAGGAGTTCAAGACCAGCCTGGACAACATAGTGAGACCCCAGCTCTACAAAAAAATTTAAAAATTATCTGGGCATGGTGGCATGTGCCTGTGGTCTCAGCTACTTGGGAGGCTGGGGCAGAAGGAACACTGAGCCCACGAGTTTGAGGTTGCAGTGAGCTATGATCGTGCCACTGCACTCCAGCCTGGGTGACAGAGCAAGACCCTGTCTCTAACAACAAAAAAAGAAAGAATCAAAGATGATTTGAAGTTTTTCTGAAACAGGGAAAATTGCAGGTGAAGCAGGCTCGGGGAGGTTTTGGTGTGGCTATGTGAAGTAGGAGACTTCTATTAGACACTCAAGCACAGGTGTCCAGCAGCCAGTTGGGTATACACACTTGAAGTTCAAACAAAACTTCTGGGTTATGAGTATAAAATTTGGAGTCATCACGAACAGGTGAATAAAGGGCTCTGAACAATGATAAAACATACTTTCTTTTCTTCAAGAGATCTTAACATTTTGCAGCTGAAGGAATGGCTTCCAAAGAGTGTGAACAAGACCGTTTATCAAAGAAACAAGGCAAAACCTCACCCTTTGACGCTTTCCGTTCTTTGATTTTAAAGTAATTTCTCTCACAACATGTCTGCAGACCCGGAATCACAATAAAATGGACCTTTGTAATACGCACTGTTAGTGATTCTCATTCATACTGAAATCCGAAAACCACCCACTCTGCATGTGTAACTCCATGGCACACAGTGTCATTTGGAAGTTCCCACTTTCATGCCTATCGTGGCAATTAAGTATGAGTCACAACTGATGGGCACAGCTGAAGGACAGAGGAATCCCTCATATCCGATTCATTTTAAAATAGCCATAGACTGACACATGTTAATGGGATTTATCAATATTCAAAGAAATGTTTTTCTGAGCAACCTTCTGAATCATTTCCTGCATCATCTCCATAGCAACCTTCATCATTCGCCTTTAAGATAGATTTCTCTTGCTCTGAGTTACAACAACTTTGGTGGGGATGAGTGTGATTTTTAGGAAAGATGCTGCTGTTTCTCAGCCATATCTGAGTCTCTGGTGTCAACATTTAGGAACCTGTATTCCCATGACAGTTTTCCAGTTCTTTCTAATCATGATTTTTTTTTCCTTTTACTATTTTTTGCTTGCTGATAAGGTTTAAGAGCACATGAGACTATACTATAGTCTAATGAACTGGAAAGAACTTACAAAGCAATTGGCTACTTAGAGAAACAAACACACCAGACACTTTGAAGGGATTGCCCAGATTCCTTTTGAGGGAAATGCCAGTTCCAGGAGATTATGCAAACACAACAGGTTCCTTGGGTAATTATTTTTAGACCTAGATTAACCCACAGTTACTAAATAATATTTCCAAAATTTCTGGACCAGGGAAGCCATAAGCCCAAAGATCTCTACAAATAGTCAGAAGGTGTGGCAGCTGTGGCCAGCGCTCCTGCCTGGCAGCGATCAGTTGTGCTAAGAGTGGCATCTCCTGCAAGCTCAAGTCAGCTGTGCCACATCCGGCTTCATTCATGTACGCTTCCTGCCTGGCCCTTCTGACCCTGGAGTTACCATTCCAAACCTAGATCCATCATTCTCACAGGTTCAAGACCCTGGAACTACATTTCTAATCTATTAATACTATATCACAAAAAAACAAAAAAAAAGAAAGCAAAGAAAAGCCACATGACTCAGCACGCCATGCCATGGAGAATCTAGTGGCAGAGGATCTTTAGAAAGTGTGACATGTTTTAAATCATAAAGTCCAAACTGGTGATATCTCTTGGGCTTTTGTTCCAAAATTCTAATTATTTCTGGCTTCAGCTCTGCTGAAAAAAAGATTTACATTTTAAATTATGGTGGTCACTTTTCATTTGTCTCAAATTCTAAAATGATACCACATTATATTTTTATAATTTAGTCATACAAAACATTAATAAGTTTGATTTATAGGTTGAACCTAAATTCAGCAAAAGTGCACAATGACTAAGAGTCCAGAACAGAAATTAGGTCATAAGGCAGCATGATTATGTGGTTTTGAAAGAGCCCTAACCTGAGTTTGCTGGCCTAGAAGTGGGCTCTGAGGTCGGCTCAGACCTGACTTTTGTAACCCAAAGAGGACAGGATCCAGGAGCAGGGACAGCAGATGGTGCAGAGTTGGAAAGTGCCAACTCTGATGACTCCCAAGGAACTTTCTAGGCCCTGGCTTTGCCCTTGCCTCTAGTGCTGGTGGAAGGAGAGCACAGCTGAGGCTCCAGCCAAAGACTACAGTCAGAAGACACGGTTTCCAAGGGAAGGCCTGTCCTCTTCTCTGTGTGCAAAGCAGAAGATGGCAGCATCACCAAAGAAGGAAATTTTCCAAATAAACTCCTAAGCTTATGACTCTTCCTTGGCCAGCATCAAGTTCGTAAATTATGTCATTTTTTATTTCCTACTGGTTGCTACTATGCATATCAGAAAGGGCTTCATGAAGATTGAGATAGCTTTTCAAACTTATTTTGATGGTACTTAACCAGATCTTATTTCCTCTTGAGAGGCACTAGGTCTTATTCCAAAAATATTGAAGCAGATGATGGCCCCATGTGATGAGTAGGCCATACGTGGCCAATGAAGAACATTCAGCCCAATATTGAGGTATGATGGGAAGGGATGAAATACATGTGCCATAGCATAGTACAATGTCTGGGAAGTTCTGCCACGCTTTTCATAATATACACCTTCCCATGGTGGCATTTTGTCTTTTCAGTTAGATTAACAGTCCCTGCAATGCAGTCATCTTGTTGTCTCCATGTGACACTTGGTGTTCTGTTGCATTAGGCATTTGGCAAGTATTTGTTGACCCATGACTGATACAAGCTAGAAAAGGGAAAAAATTTAAGATGTCCTATCATGTGTCCATTTGCAAGGCTGCAAAGAGCATGAGATGCCGTCTCGGAGGCTTTGCAGGAGAGCTCCGGTGTGCAGCTTACATATATGGCTAACCTGGGAGCTATCAACAGGGAGAAAACTATAACGTAACAAAATGTTCTCAGCACTTATTTGCTTAGAAGAAATTGAGAAATTGAGATTCAGAAGGTATTGATAGTGTCTGCTAAATTGTCTGTTATTAAATATATTGTCAAGGGAATAAACGCTTTTGGAGTATGTCTTAAGAAAACAGCTTTAAACAAGATATCAAGAAGAGGGGAAAAGAGGGGAAAAGATTTTTGGCAAAATATCCTTTGTTAAAATGGCAGTTACCATTTCCCCTTTATTTCTGTAGCTCTTAAAAGACAATGAAGACAACAAAAACTAATAGTCTCTAAATATTTGAAATAATGTATATGTATTTTTTTTAATTCAAGGGTGCGGTATTGCCGTATTTAGCAATTCTTTTTACAACAGACATATGAGATAATTCACAGAATTGCCTCAAAGGGATCTCTAACTACCTTAGTAAAACTTAGAAAATAATTTCATTCCTGCACAGGAGCATTTCCAGCAAGTCGATTATGGTGAGCTCCAACCTGGCTGAGCTTGGGGACAATAGCTTCCAGGCACACCCAGTGTTTACTGGAAATACTGATGTGATGCTTCAAGTCATAGAGAGCAAGATGGATGGTTAGACTATCTCTCTCTCCATCTCTCTCCAAGAACCCACAAGAAGCAGAAACAAGAGCCGAGGTGCGGCATCACCACCACCATCTTTATGCCAAAGAAGGATGCGGCTAGAGGCTACTGGCTGGCCTCCCTCTCCAGGTTGAGCCTCCTCAGCCTCCTCCCTGCCCATGCATGTCTATCACGTCTGCTCTGCCACCTGCCATCCCTTCCCATAGCCCAGGCTTGTATCATTCCTCCCCTGAACTGAGGCAGTTGGCTCCTCTCTGGACTTCCTGCTTCCAGTCTCCTTCCCCTTGACTGTCACGAGAGTGAACTGTCCATTCATCAACAGGCTTAATTACTTCATTCTATCAGCTCCTTAATGCCTGCAGTTCCTGGAGAGCAGGAATGCTGCCTCTCTCACTCCGACATCCCCAGTGCCTGGCACAGCTCCTGGCACACAGTAGGTGCTCAGTAAATAGTGGTTGAATAAATATAGAACAAAGCATGACATGCAGATCCCTTCACAATCTGGCCCCATTCATTCATATCCTCATTTCCAGCCATCCCTCCAAGTGATTCAGCAGCTCTGAATTATTCTGTTTCTCAAGCACATGATGCACTTTCACATTTCTGATCTTTGAAGAAGGTACACTCTGTTTAAAATATTCCTCATCCATTTCTATTCTGTCTCCTCCCAATTCATCTGGTGAAGGTCAGACTCATACACATTTGATGAATGAATGAATGAACTAACAATTCTCCTTACGCATCTGCCTCTATTCCTGCATTTCACCAGCAAGACTTCCCCATTCACATTCTTACTGCTTCCTGTCAAGATTTGCATTCCATCACATGCTGATTATTAACTCAAACTAGCTATGTGATCCTAAACAAGACTCGGTTTCCTTATTTGTTTTAAAAAATGTGTTTGAGAGACAGATTCTGGGGTGGTGTCAGCCTGAGTCCACTTTTCTAATATTCTCATTCTTATTTCTCTACTTTCTGATAGAAAATCTGAAAATGAGAAAACACATCATGTGTTTAAGGAACAGAAGAATAATTCAGAACTTATGAAACACTTTGTGTATAGAGGAGGAGTCAGGAAAGGGGCCAAAAATGTAGGTTTGGACTGGATTACAAATGCTTCCATGTGTCAGGTTTTATTCAATATCATTTAACAAGCAAAATTAACAGCTAATGAGGGAGGAGGGTGTGTGTATGTGTGTGTGTGAACATTAAAGACACAGGCAATCCTACCCATATCTGACATTTAGTTTCCAGGGAAATTGGAAGAACAGCCAGTGGGGGACACCTCTGGCATCTTGTTCAGGACTCCAAGAAGACGCAGCTGCTACAGGGTGTCACTGAGACCATCGAACCTCGCCAGCACTGAGGACCATGTCGCCTAAACAGACCCCAAATCCCACTCCAGACTAGATCCAACCCCCCACCAGCTGACACGAGCAGACAAAGAAAGTTTGTAGAACATAACTTGAACAGGTGGCTCTCACTGAGGCATATTTAATGGGGGAGAAAACCTGAAGGGAACTTTAATAAAAATGTAATGACAATTCTTGAGTAGATTCATTTAAAGGGAAGAGACATATTTTAGCAAGTTAAAAAATAAACATCACTTCTGAATTAAAGACCAAAGAGAACAACCCAAAAAAATACTACTGCTGGAAACAAAAGTAGTAACCGGGAGTGGTGAGCTAGAAGATCGGCAAGATCAAATGGAGAAAATAGCTTACGATAGAGAGAAAAATGTAAATAAAAGGAAATCACTCATGAAAAGAAATATGGAAGACAGTTCCAAGAAGCCTATCAAGCAAATGAAAATAACGGCATTCCAAAGGGAAGAAAAGAATACAAGACACCACAATTAAAGAAAAAGAAAAAGAAAGTTTTCCATTCTTTTCTTTTTCTTCTCCAAGCTGAAGAAAGACTTGACATTTCAAATAACAGGGTCATATGAAGTGCCAGACAGGATTAATGAAAAACTAAACTTACTTAGTCACATTCCAATAATATTTCTGAATTCTACAGATGAAGACAAATTTATACAAACTTCTAGAGAGAGATACGGTCAGATTACTTAAAAAGGAAAGAGAATCAGAATTGGTGTCATATTTCTCACTGGTAGTATTAGAAACCAGAAGAAAAAAACAAAAAGGAACACTATTTAGAGACTTTTGAAAGAAGCAAACTGTGATCCAAGAAGTCCATGCCAGGCCGGAGTATCACTGATACGGAAGTCACAGAGCCTTCCATAAAAATCCATCCGCCCGCCCACGCCAGCTTCCCTCACTGCGCCTGTGCCTGAACGGATAATAAACCTTTGAATATCTTTCCATCATGGCTCTGCCATGGTGCATCTTGACATGGATACATTTAAAGGGGGAGAACAACAAGCCTAGCAGTGACAGGTTCAAACCACAAAAGAGGTCAAAGAAGAGCATTTTCTAACGTAAAAAGACTCGAAAATTTATACCACCCATAACTTTTTCTGAGGAAATCACTCAAGGCAGAACATCTCAATCAAAAGAAAATTAAATCTAAGTAGTAAATTCATTGTAGGAGAACATAAAGTATATCAAAACAATGGAGATCAATGAATCTAGTAAATATATAGTTATATCTAAATATGTGGTGATATTATATAAATATTTATATAATGTAAGAAAAACAGCACATTTCTCAAGAGCAGGAATAGAAACCAAAAGACAGGGCAAATAGCATCTTCCAAGTGCTGAGAGAAGAGAACTGTCACTCTAGATTTGCATATTCAAGTAAACTATCTTTCATTAACTAGGGCAAACTAAAGACAGTCTCGGATAAACAAAAACTACAAGAGTTTGCCGTCAGCAGAATTTAATGAAGGAATTTTATAAGGATGTACTTCAGGAAGACAGAAAATGAACCAAAAGAATTTTTAAGAGACAGAAAGGAAAAATGAGCAAAGATATTGGTATATATATAAACAAACTAGTAAATTAAACATATTATCTGCAATAATAATGTTGTCTAATTTAGAGCAAAGAAAAGATAAAACTAAAATACTGGCCAACAACAGTCAATAATTTGATGGAAGATGATCAAAGTTCAGTATCTTCTACTATTCAGTAGGGAGTGTTAAGATATTGATTAACCTTAGACTTCATTAAGTTAAATATAAACAGAAAAAATCCAAAGGAAACTTTGAAAAGAAAAACAGTGTCTAACTTCTGAACAATTAGAAAAAAATGGGAGAATAAACACAAATAAACTATCATTCAAAATAAAGAGAGGCCTAGCATATTGGCTCACACCTGTAATCCCAGCACTTTGGGAGGCTAAGGTGGGAGGATCACTTGAGGCCAGAAGTTCAAGCCCAGCCAGGGCAACAGAGTGAGACCCTGTCTCTACAAAATATAAAAACAAGTTAGCCAGGTATGGTGGTTCTTGCCTATAGTCCTAGCTAATCAGGAGGCTGAGGTGGGAATATTGTTTGAGCCCAGGAGTTCCAGGGTTCCAGGTTACAGTGAACTATGATCACACCACTGCACTCCAGCCTGGGCAACACAGCAAGACCCTGTCAAGAAAGAAAGAGAGAAAGAGAGAAGGAAGGAAGGGAGGGAGGGAGGGACGGAGAGATAACAAAGGAGATGAGCAGGACAAATAAAAAGCATGAAGACACTTACAAATAAATTCAAATATATCCTAAATTCTAATGAATATTAGGGGGTTAAACTTTACTTTAGAAGATAGAGATTCTCAGGTGGATTTTTAAAATCCAGAAATATGCTACTCATAAGAAATGTACCAAAAAAAAAAACAAAGGCATAGAAAAATTGAATTTAAAAGGAAGAAAAATATATTCCAGGAAAATACAGAGAACTGGGTGAAAAATCAAAGTCCATAAATCAAAACAAGAGGGAAGTGGTGAGAGCAGTACTGGAAGGGAAGGTATAGTCTTAAATACTTACATATTAAAAAAAAAAAGTCTGAAAATTAGTGAACTTAAGTCAACCATGTAGAAGTTTAAAAAAAGAATAATGAAAAATCTAAGTTGAAGAAAGACTGATGAAAGAACATAAATTAATAAGATAGAAAATAAATATACAATGGAGAGTATCAATTAGCCAAAACATAGATCTTTACAAAAACTAATAAGGTAGAAAATCCTCTGGTAAAAATAAAAAATGGAAATGACATAATATTATGAGTGAAATGATTTTCAAGTGTGCATCAAAACTAAATATGAAGTATTGATTCAGGTATTCTATTACTCAAAACCTATCCCACATATGTACAAAGTTATACAGTATGTGTGAATATGTTCATTGCAACAGTGTAAGAATGAGAATAACCCTAATGTCCATCCATAGGAATGGTTAACTGAATTACAATGCATTGACATTATGGAATACAATGCAGTTATTTAAAAATTTAGCAGATTTATGTATGATACTGAAATAGCTGTAAGACATTGTCAGTCACATCCTGCGGTATTGCATGTTAGGACTTCACCATATGAATTTTGGGAGTGGAACGGGACACAGTTCAGCCTGCAACAGTCAGTGGCAGAAGAAGAATTTGAACCAAGGTCTGTGACTTCAAAGCCTACACTCATAACCATTCTACTTTACTGCTTTATGATGGCTTGATTCTTCATATTTTTCCTGTCTGATATGTATATATTTTAATTTCCCTACTGGACCATAAAATCCCTGAGGGTAAGGACTATAGCTTATTCATTCAATAGGCATTTAGAGCATTAGTCAACAAATATTTCTGGCACTGTTCTAGAATGGTCCAGGCACTATAGCTACTGCAGTGAACATGACAAAGTCCCTGTTTTCAAAGAGTTTACTTTGGGAAAGTAAGAGAGGACATACCATAAAAAATAAATGAGTGCTATAAAGACAATAAAACAGGCTAATGTGATGGAGGTGGGTGGCTTCTTTAGATAGGAAGCTAACAAAAAAAAGCAGATTTTCTAATTAGATTACTATGAACCAGGCATTTTAGCAGTATCAGGCTTAGTTAATAATTTCAAGGATATAGGCAATGAAAAGGCTCAGAAGAAAAGGTCAGGGACATTCAGGGCAGTTCCCTGGTCCTTCCCTCCCATGTCATACATGTACTCTCTAGCCCAGAAAAATAGATGAGGTTTCTAAGTGTGATTCACAGCTCACTTCACATAGCAAGAGGAATACTTATATTATGAATATCTCCATTCTCTCTCCCAGAGAGTTATACAGCTTACATGATATTCTCCAGGTAACTATGCCTTATATATTCATACATTCTGAGTTTATTTACTATAACTAATGCTTTTGTCAAGAACATTTTGTTAAGAAGATTCTGTAGATAAGGGCTCTTCCTCCTAACAAATATCATCAAACTATTTATTTAGAGGTACAACTAACACAGAGATAGGCAGATCACCCGCATTCTTTTCTTTCACCTGGGAACATCCCCTGGTGAAGGGAACAAATGGATCACTGACCAGCTGCTTTAACTCTTTTCTCCCTAAATTGTATATTCAAAGAATATTCCTATGTGGAAGCGATATTTGGCCCTTCACTTTTTATACCTCAAAATTCTCACAAATATTACATATTATCAGCTCTACTACCACTAATTTCAAATGGCAAACACCACACTTCCATTTCCAACAATATTGTAGACTAGATAACCCAAAATCTGCCTACTATGAAACACTCAAAAATGTAGGATGAAATAAGACAAACATAATTTTGAATCATAGCTGAGCTGTTGTGAAAGGAAAAGATAGTCTCAGAGACCAAAAGCAAAGAAATAACTAAAAACCGGAGTGGAAATCTTGAGAGTGGGTGTGATGGCAGCCCTGGGGGGTGGAAGCAATGGGGGACTGGACTCCAGCACCTGGGGATTTGGATTTTACTGCTCCCAGGGAAAAGCTCTTGGGCCACATAAGGTGGGAAGTTAGAACCAAGACGCCCAAATAAGCCAGGAGTCACGAAGGACCTGGATGAAAGAGTATACTAGAGAAACAAAAAATGCTACCACTAGTGGAGGAAATTTTAATAAAGAAGCTTGACTGACACAGCCTGGATCAGATATGGAAAAAAAATGTTTTACCTAGACATTGCTAAGGGGTATTTCTCACGTGAGTTTGGGCTTTAGATTTATATAACCCAAATGATCTAGGAGCCCCCAGACCAAGTTACTAATATAAAAGAGGGTTTCAGGCTAATGATGATGCAAATTCAAAACTTCTCTGGAGGGACATGCCCTCAATCCAGACTACATAAGATTCCCACAGATAAAGCCCTGCTAAAGAAACATTCATAATTCAAAATCATCAAACACATGGAAAATAAATCAACAGACACAACAAAAGCAATATTATGCTCTCAGGGTCTTCAGATAATAGAACTAACAGATGGGGACTATATAATAAAGGCCTGAAAGACAAACTTGAAATATGAAAAAAAAAAAAAAAAAAAAAAAGGAAGATACCGTGTGAAAAGAACAGACTTGAAAACAAAACAATTAGAATTTCTACAAATCAAAAGTACAATGTGGTCATTAAATGTATAATAGTTAGTTTAAAAAGCAGTTAAGATATATCTAAAGGGAGAATTAGTAAACTGGAAAATTGATCTGAGGAAGCACACTGAACATAGCACACAAAGAGCAATAGAAAATTCCAGTTTTTTTATTTCTATTCCAGGAAAAGAAAAAAGAAATAGCTGAAGTAATATTCAAAATGAGAATGACTAGTAATAATTTATAGCTAATGAAAGAGAAAGTCCTGAGCATGATAAATAAAAAGAAATCCATACTTAGAAATATTATGGAGCCAAAGACACTGTGAAGGCCTTGGATGAAGCCACAGAGAAAAGAAAAGTTATGTAGGTTGGGTTCTCTAAAACAGACAATGAGATAGAGATATAGGAAAAAAATATTTATTAGGGATCAACTCCTGGGAACGGAAGCGGATGGAAAGAGAATTGAACAGAAGGAGAAAACACAGTGTGATGTGGCCTGAAAAAGCTTCAACCAACCCAACAGGTCGCTCAGGGGAAAGAATTACTCTTCAGAGTGTCCTGCATTGAGGTGAAACAGGCCTCTCTATGCCCACCTTGCTCAGTCACAGAATGCAGGTTGCCTCATGATCTCAGGGAAAGCAGCTTCTTGCAGCTGAGACAGACCCTCTCCCTGAGCTGACAGATAGAGACAGTGTGATGGTCACAGTCCCCTCCACTGGACAGGAAGTCCCTCCTTGAAGACGGATCTGGGAGGCACATCTCTGCACCTACCACAGAAGTTATCTACATAGGAATGACAGTTCAACTGACAGATTTCTTAATAGTAGCAACAGCAACACCAAAAAAAAAAACAAAAAAAAACAAAATAAAACAGAAGATAATGGGATATTACCTTCAAAGAACTAAAAAAATAACTGGCAAGCTAGATTTCATACCTAACCAACTTAACATTCAAGAATGAGGATGAAATAAAGCCATATAAACAAAGACTAAAAGTGTTTACTACTACCTGATCCTCACCAACAACACTACTAAAAGATGTATTTCAGAAAGAAGGGAAATGGACTCAAAAGGAAAGCCTGAGATGCAAAGAAGTATATACCCAGATGGACAAATTTGACTGTATAAAATAACAGTATTTTTAAGATGATTAATTTGTAGTACATAAAAATAAGATGGAACTAAAATTCAGGAAAATAGTGGTGTGTATGAAAGACGGCCATCAGAGTTAAAGCATTCTAAAATTCATATATTTGACAAGAGGCGGGTAAAGTTGTTTAACTTTAGACTTAAATCAATTATGCAGTCCACACTTGAAGGACCACTCTAAAAGGAAGAAAGTAGAATATTAACTTCCAAACTAACAGGAGATTAAATATGAAAGAAAACTCAAGCAAGCTAATAAAATGCAGGAATAGAGAAAAAAAAGCCATAGAAAAGGGCAGGTAAATAAAAAGCACAAAATAAGGTAGAAATAAATTCCATATATCAGTAATCACAATAAATATAATCTAAATATATTAATTAAAAGTCAGACATTATCAGATTCGATTTAAAACACAAACCAACAATAAAATTCAACTTTATATTGTTTACAAGAGACATATATCTAAAGCAAAAGAACACAAAGAAGTTGGAAATTAAAAATGGAAAAAGAGACATTAGGCAGATACTAACCAAGAACAGTAATATGGCTATAATGTCATCAAAAGCATTATTGAGGACAAAGATGGTCGCTATGAGAAAAAGATAAAAGGAAAAATTCACCAGGAAGATTTAGCAATTCTAAATGTTCATGCTCTTAATAACATAGCATCAAAATATAGAATGGAAATTTATAGTCAATGTAGGAGATTTCAACATTCCTCTCGGTAACTGATAGATCAAGAAAACAAAAAAATCAGTGAGCGCATGAAAGATTTAAAAAATACAATTCAGAAAATGCCATTTTGAGCCAGGCGTGGTGGCAGATGCCTGTAGTCCCAGCTACCTAGGAGGCTGAGGCAGGAGGAGGATCACTTGATCCCAGGTGTTTAAGGTTGCAGTGAGCTATGATGATGCCACTGTACTCTAGCCAGGGTGACAGAGTGAGACTCTGTCAAAAACAAAAGAAGGAAGGAAGGAAGGAAAGGAAAGAAAGAAAGGAAAAGACAAACCATTTGGTTATGTCTTCACTGGTCTAAAATCTTCCATGATTCCCTGTTGCCCATGGCATCAAGTTACAATTCTTCCTGATCCTAAAGTTGCACTACATTTGGCACCGTCCTACCTATTTGCCAACCTTATTTTTTACCTGTCCCCAACACAAATCATCTGCCCTAGGCAAACCAAATTGTTAATGGACCAGAGAACAGAAGTTTTATAGTGTAGCACTTATATGCCTGGGCTCTGCAATTGGAATGTAAAGCTTTAAATCTTGGTTCTACCAACTATTTAATAGTAACTGCATAGTAACTTAACCCTCATGATCTTCGGTCTTCCCATCTATAAAATGAGGATACTGATAACATCTATCTCTTAGGCCTATTGTAAGGATTTGTAAAGATAATCAGTGCCTGATATATTGTACTTGCTCCATAAATATTGGCTACAATGCCTTTTTTCATATGGTTACCATCTGCTGGAATCCCCTCTTCTTCCTACTGTCTATTAAAACTCTACCCAGGCTTAAAGTTCAACTCGAGTTCCTCTTCTTTCATAAACCCTTCACCAGTTACTCCCTCCAGCCTTCATTTATCTCCCTCTCCTATAGTACAGTAGTTCTAAACCTTGTAGGGGAGAGGTATGGAGGCTTTGAGAATCTGATGGGGAGGGGGGAAGATCTTCTATTCATAAAAATGCACATGTACACACATTTGCATAAAACATCAAGGGATTCATGTCCCTCTGAAGCTCAGCCATGGAACTCCAATTAAAAGTATCTGACTGCAAGTCTATGCTTCCCATCACCCACCCTGTTTTCCATCTTAACAAAAGCATAGGCTGCTACATGGAGCTGGAAGAGACATGGAGAGAAGCTGGTGAAGCTCACTTCATATAGAAGGAAGTTGACTCATAGAGAGGTAAAGTGACTGGCCAAAGCCACACTTAACTATGGAGTGACAAGAGCTGGAGCTGGAACCAGTCTCCTGACTATCCCCGTAGGGTTCTTTATGAAAATGTGTTTGATTCATCTCCAACTCACAGAACTCTAAAATTAAGAAATAATGTTAGCCCATTTTTCAGATGGGGTGATGGTCCATTAGGGAATTTGTCCAGGTAATCAGACCAGAAATCATGAAGATTCATTCTCAGAATGATAATTACTAAACATATTAGGAATGGGGTTTTTGGGGGGGTAGGGGATTTGGGTTTTTTTTTTTTTTTTTTTTATTTACCTTCCTTGTATTAAAATTCCCTCACTAACATTCCCAATTTTCTTATTTGGGGGAGTTAATTTTGAAGCTTTCTTTAAAACTTCTCTATAATTGTAATAATCAAAGAACATCATCAGTTCTAGCTACCAAGCCAGAAAAGAGACAGGTAAAGTCAATCCACAATCTTTCTATTCTCGTATTTGACTTTATAAATGTAAATATTTTATAAATATATCTTCTATCTTCTTCTCTATAAGACATTCTTCCAGAACAAATAACAAAGAGCAAGATGGAGTATACCCTGCTCATTCTCTTTCGTGGTGAGCAAAAAAAAAAAGAATCATGAATAAACTACAAGACACAGTAATCGACTTCCACGTAATTAAAAACTGATTGACACCTGTACAGTCACAGCCTCCTTGAGCACAGAGGGAGCTGTGTCACTAGGTGAAGTCATACAACCAGCCTAGGAAATGAGATAATGACTCAGGAAGAGGGGGAGGTTTGTAAAATGGAATATATTGGTCAAAAATTTTAATCAACAACCAGGAAAGAAAGCACTTCATAAGAAAATAATATTGGAGCATCTGAAGGATATAGAGTTTTAATAAAAGAAAAAGATCATAGAGATGAATCATAAAAGGCACCTAGTCAAAACCCTTCATTTTCCAGATGAATAAGGGGAAGTCTGAGACCTAAACTGTGTTTCCTTTGAAATCCACCAGCTTTCCAGGGAAGAGAACCTAGGACACACCATAAGTCAGCTTCCCCAGCCGAAAACGCATACTATCTTGGATAATGAGGCAAGGGAAAGAAATATTGGTAAATTCCAGTATCATTATTCATACATTCTAAATAATAAATCCTATTTAGGCCTGGGGAGAAGTATGCTACAAGTAACTGGATCTTCTGAATCACCAAGTGGTTCAGGGAGCTAAATGAGACTGGTGCACTCTCCGATGCTGGCAAGTATACAGTGACACCTACTTGCCACTAAAAGGTTCTTCCTTTGCTGTCTTCCTTTGGCAAGTAAAAATACTTAGAAAAATGCAGACTACATAATTTAACACTTATGCGGTCATAGGTTTAGTTTTCAGCTCATTGTTTTCACTTTTTCGTAGATGTATTCTAATAATGTTCAGAAACAGTTCATGATAAAGAGGAAGCAAGAATTAATGTTTATTAGGCACAGTCATAACTTCAAACTTCTCTGTGTATTCTTAATATTGCTCCTGTGGGAAATTTAAAAGGAAAATTTGATTGACAGATACTTCATTTAGAAAGGATTAATATAGTTCATATGTGGTCTATGACTGCAAAGACAGATTGAAGGCTGCATGCCAACAAGGCTTGCCTTAGAGGGAAGGTATTCAGGACTCAGTAGCCTCGTCTGGCATAAATCTACTCTAAAGCAATTTACAAAAATTGTTCTCATTTTAATAATAAAAACAAAAAAGGATTTCTTATTACAATTTTAATTTCATAAATTAAAATGTATTTAAAAATGATAGTTTAGTGAGTGGACCTAAATTTTCTGTTAGATTCTTTGAGTGTAAATATCCCTTAAATTCTGGAACTTCAGTTTTCCTTTTTACATCAATCTTTCATCCATGTGTTGACCTCCTTATAGAAGTAAAATCTAAAGGCTAACACCAATCTCATTCTCTTGGGACATGATGATGATGTTTCATGAACAGAAACCACTAGCTAGTGGTGCTTACATATTTTACAGGTGGCAATAAGATTGTGACAAATGCAGAAACTGAATGCAGCAATTTTTGGAAAACCAATTATTGTGTTTTTCTTTTACAGTGTTGGGGCTCAGAAAACAGCACCCCAAAGTATGGCACTTTGGTATGCTGAGTACTTTGAACTGAAGGACACTGTAAGGGCCTCAGAAGCAAGGTCTCTCTCCGATCTTCTCCGGCCCTCCTGTCTTCTGCTCCTCCTTCCACCCCAGGACAGGCCACAGAAACCAGAATTCCTCTTCCCAAAGGCAGGTCATAGAAACTAGAAATATTACTTTAACCTTCCCCTGCCTTTCTGTGTAAGAGCTGGCTATAAAGAAATTCTCAGATCTACCTTGTCTGATAGTGGATCATAAGACTCTCATTCCAGAAGGGGTCCTGCTCTATACCCAGGAGGAAGGAATGCCACACAGAGAGGCCAAGAAGACTCTGAACAGACAAAACTTGCTGGGTTTTCCCCCTTCAGTCTATTAGATCATTCCCTTTTTGTCCATTCACATTCCTACACGGCTGTCAATTCTTCATCAAATCTAAGCATAAAAATGGACAGTTTTCCCTTGGGCCTTTGGGTCTTCATTCTGAAGGCTCCCATGTCACATAAAACTTTAGTTAAATAAATCTGTCATACTTTTGTTAACCTGTCTTTTGTTATAGGAGTGTCAGCTGTAACCCCTATGAGGGGTGAGGAAAGGTATCACACCCTTTCCACCCCTGCAATGGAGAGCAAAACAACTTAAATCAGTTCCAAAACTCTACCATCATTTTTACTATCCTAAAATCCAAAATTCTTCATATGAAAATGTTTGGTAGTTATTCTGCCTGCTTCTATACTAAAATCTTAATGCTACATCTTCTTTGTTTCTTTTTAAAATAAAATAATGGATTTTAGTATAGGTTTCTATCTAAGCTGAAGCACATGAATACAAGTTTTGTGGATGAATAAGAAATTTTCAAAATTAAATTGTTCCTTCAAGTACTTTCAAATTAAAATTATAAATCAGTAAAAATGAGCCATGTGGATATAATGTAAGTGTTTGAAGGGCCCTTTTCTGCTATTTTATCAAATTACTGGCACACTGAATTTCCTAGACAAAAATACTATGTTCACAGCAAGATTAAAGAATGGTTGAATCATCCCTAACAATTTCTGCTGCCAAAAAGAGGCAACTGAGAAACATTTAGAAAGTAAATCTAAATTAGTGGGGTATCAGTCAATGAAGAAAGAAATTGTTTACAAAAATATGTTACTGACCAAAGTAACTATATTTTCAGAGAACATGAAATGTATTACTTTCATGTCTTTAAACTTCTTGCTCCTATTTGGGAAAAAACTCTTCCCCCCAGGTTCACTTTTATTAATAAAAAAATTTTGCAATAGTTGCTACAAAAATATAATTGCTGCTTTTTCTGTCCTGCACCTCATTTTTGCCTTTCATGAGTAACGTCCTTAAGGCTCTAGAGAGATAGCTAAGATAGAAAATAAGAGAGGGGAAGAAATGTTCAGAAAACAAGCATAAAGAAGACTATCATGACATGTGACTAAAATGAGATGCTTGGGTCCAGATCATGAATATGCAAGACCAAAAGTAATTGTTATTTTGTTAGGTAAAGAGGACAGTTTTTGAGAAGGGTGATTTGGCAAGATCCACAGAGTATGCAGGCAACAAATTCTCAGGATGCCCGTAGGATGGTTCCCAGGGTATCAGTCAGCACTCTGGCAGCAAACAGGTAGCAGTCAAACTGGGTGATTCAAGAAAGATAAACCGGGTTTTGCTCTTGCTCAGGCTGGTCTCAAACTCCTGGCTTCAAGCAATCCTCCCACCTCGACCTCCCAAAGTGCTATGATTACAGGCATGAGCCAACGCACCTGGCCTCTCATGGCCTTTTGATGGCAATCTGCAGAAGGCTGAGGCATACAAGCCCTGCCCTCACTCTCTTCACCTCTTCTGATCTATCACTGTATCCTCTGGCAGAACCCAGCTGGAAGCCAGGGGGCAGAGTGGAGAGAGAATCTGGAGAAGCAGCTAGAAGAGATCTAGTCTAGGAGAATAATGTTAAGGTCATGGCAGTGGAAATGCAAAGGGTACTATACAGAGACAAACCTAACAGGGCTTTTACACTGATTGGTTTTGTAGATAGGAAGAGAAAAGTTAAAGATGACTTCATAGTTTCAAGCCAAAGTTGCTAGACTATAGAATGATGGTAACATCAACTGAGCCAGTTTTTACTAACCATTGTATTCCCATTGCCAGCAAGTGCCTCAGGCATCAAAGGCCTTCCATAAACATTTTAGGGGGAAAAGAGGGAGTGGATGGATGAGGGAAGATAATGTGTTATGTAGTTTTAGACATATTGGGTTTAGAGTATGGGGAAAGAGCCCAGCAGGTAGTAGGAGATTTAAGCCTAGAGCTCTGAAAAGGAAAGGAATAAAGATGTACTTCTAAGAACCATTCACACAAAAGTACCAGCCAACACCACAAGTAGGTGAAATGGCAGATATAGAAAAAAAAGAAGTGGGGTCTGATGATCAAACTTAGGATCTCTCTGTATTTATGGGACAAAAAGAGGAAGGGAAACCAAGAAGAAACAAAATGTTGGGATTTATCTGCATTCATGGGACAAAGGAGGAAGGGAAACCAACAAAAGGAAAAGACAACATATACCACCGTTTGCTGTGGTATGGAAATATATTCGCATATATTCATAAATATATTCACATATATTTATACAACTCTGGCAGGCTTTCTTTTTCTTAACATGGTATAATCTTGCCTAAAATAAGGATGGTAACAAATGCGAGCTGAAGACCACAACTTACCATTTGCCTCAATAAGATTGTTTTTTTAAAGCCTCAAATCCCAATCTTACTACTTTTGCTCACCTTGACTCTGAAACAACCAACATTAATATTCTTTTAATTAGAAAAACCTATAATTATTATTCTTTTAAACAATCATATATTGAATATCTAACATGTATCCAACACTATGTGGAAATGAAAATCAGTCTCTAGTCCTTAAGGAAATTAAAATCCATTTGGACTATTAAAAACCATGGAACAGGACGGATACAGTGGCTCATACCTGTAATCCTAGCACTTTGGGAGGCTGAGGTGGGAGAATTGCTTGAGGCAAGAATTCAAGACCAACCCAAGCAAGAGTGAGACCCCATCTCTACAAAAAAATAGAAAAATTAGCCAGGTGTGGTGGCATGCACCTGCAGTCCCAGCTACTAAGGATGCAGAGGCAGGAGGATGGCTTGAGTCCAGGAGTTTGAAGTTGCAGGGAGCTATGAGGCCATTGCACTCTAGCCTGGGCGACAGAGTGAGACCTTGTCTCCATAAATGAATGAATGAATGAATGAATGAATGAATAAATAACCACTGAACATAAAACAATTAGAGTTCAATTAAGAATTGACCTGGTGGGCATGTTGGCTCCCGCCTATAATCCCAGCAAGCACTCTGGGACACTGACACAGGAGCATTGCCTGAGGCCGGGAATTCAAGACCAGCCTGGGCAACATAGCAAGACTGAGATCTCATCTTGACAAAAAATAGCAAGATGTGGTGGCATGGGCCTGTAGTCCTACTTACTCTGGAGGCTGAGATGGGAGAATCACCCAGGAGTTTGAGGCTACAGTGAACTATGATTGGGCCACTGCACTTCAGCCTGGGTGACAGAGCAAGGCCCTGTCTCTAATAAAAAAAAAAAAAAAATAAGAGCTGACCAGTATGATCCAGACTAAAAGACCAAACAGAATTTCACCCAGTGAGAAATACTTCTGTTCTTGTTTTCCTAATTTAGAAGATTTACAGAGGAGCTAAATCCTACATAGTTATATTAAATACTTCCTATTAAAGTCCAATCACACTATAATGTATAGTAAATTTCTATTTATTTATTTATTTTTTGAGACAGAGTCTCACTTTGTTGCCCAGGCTAGAGTGTCGTGGCGTCAGCCTAGCTCACAGTAACCTCAAACTCCTGGGCTCAAGCAATTCTACTGCCTCAGCCTCCGGAGTAGCTGGGACTACAGGCATGTGCCACCATGCCTGGCTAATTTTTTCTATATATATTTTAGTTGTCCATATAATTTCTTTCTATTTTTAGTAGAGATGCGGTCTCACTCTTGCTCAGTCTGGTCTCGAACTCCAGAGCTCAAACGATCCACCCGCCTTGGCCTCCCAGAGTGCTAGGATTACAGGCGTGCCACCGCGCCCAGCCGTAAATTTCTATTTACCTATCTTCCTTCTCCAGCATTCTATAAGGTCTCAATTATCTTTGTATCTGGTATCTGGCACATAGTAGCCATTCAATTAAATGGTTGTCAAGTGAATCAATGAATCAGAAGCCAAGTTAAACCCACAGCAGTCATGTCAATATTCTTAACTCTCTCCTATGACAAATCCCAAAAGTTTTAAGGTTCAAGGCAGTTACCTAACATGGTATTGGTCCCATGGATGACTGATGTTAAAGACTTGATGCTGAATGGTAAGGGAAAGGCTCAGGAAAAAAACCCAGCAAATCCTAAAATGCTTTGGATAAGAGAAAGAAAGGAGAGTCTAGTAGTCCTTAAACTCAAATGAGTCTATTTCCTAACTGCTAATGTGTTAATTTCTATTCTTTAATTCTCCAGCCTGGAGAGAGGAGGCATGGGTAAATTCACATCTAAACGGGTAAAATGCACACTATCTGGGTGAAGGACACACAACTTTGACTCAAAATGCACAAAAGTAATTCATGTAACCAAACTGTTTATACCCCCATAATATTCTGAAATTTTTAAAAAAGTTTTAAAAAATAAAAAAAAATTCTCCAGCCTCCAGTGAAAGGAAAATAAGTGCTGTAAACCACACAATCAGTAGTGCCTCTCAAACTTGAATGTACATACTAATCACTTAGAGATCTTTTTAAAATAAAGGTTCTGATAAATTATATGTATGATGAGACCTGAGATTCTGCATTTCTAACAAACTCCCAGGTGATGCTCTGCTGTTGGTTAGTGAACCACATTTTTGAGTATCAAGTGCTGGGATGACACTGCCAAGAATATGTATTAATATATAGTCTTAAAATCAGAGTTAAGATACCTCCTGTTCCCACATTTCCTAGTTGTATAACCTTAGATAAGTCACCTCTCTCAGCCTTCCTTTTTTCACCAGTGGAAATAATACCGTTAACATAACAAAGAATAACATAGTTAATTATAATAATAGCTAACACTGAATTCTTACTAGGTACTGGGAATTAATGTTTCATATTTGTCAACTTATGAATAAGGTTTAGGTCAAACAACCCGTCCACATAAGTACAGTAAATGGTAAAGTGAGATCTGATTCTAGGCAGTTTGACCGAAGAAACCTATATATAATAACACTGCCTCTTCAGTTTAGCTCCCAGAGCCATTGTGAAGATTAAATAATAATTGGTATTTAGCCAACTTTTATTGAGTACTCACTAGATGTTCCAGGCCTTAGTCTAAGCCTCCTTTGAGGCATATTAGCCCACTTATAACAGCCCTAGAAGGTGAGTAATATTAGTATCCCCATCTTACAAGTTTTAAAATAGGCCCAAACAAGTTAAATAGGTGAAGATCAAACAGTGGCCCAGTCAGGATTGGAACCGAGGCAGTGTAACTTAAAAGCCTGGCACTTGGGCATGGTGGCGCATGCCTGTAGTCCCAGCTACCCAGGAGGCTGAGGCAGAAGGATTGCTTGGGCCCAGAAGTTTGAGGTTGCTGTGAGCTAGGCTGACGCCACGGCACTATAGCCTGGGCAACAGAGACTCTGTCTCAAAAAACAACAAACAAAAAAGGAAGCCTGGCACTCTTTCGCCAGGAGAGGATGTGACCCCAGAGCTCTGAGTCACCTCACCGGGGTCGTTGCACACCTGCGCCCACCCAGGGCGGTCTAATTGCCAGCCCCAATGACTCCCAAAGTAAACCGAGTCTTCTTTCATGCTTAGCCTTAGGAGTATCTAGGGGATGTGTCTTTCTTGGCCTACATCTAGGACCCTGAAAGCGGGTTTTGATTCCAGTCAAATAACCTGTCTAGCCCTAAGAAGGGCTTATTAGCTAAACGTCTTTGCAACAGATTTACACTGAAATTGTAACACACAACTTGTAACTAAAGCACTTGATCCAGAACCCACGCCATTTGCAGCCCCAAAACTGGGCCCGCCCTCTGGACCGCGCCCCCCGCTCCCTGGACCGCTCCCTGGACCGCCCCCTGGACCGCCCTCTGTACCGCAGCGCCCTGGAACTTGTAGTCCGGGATCCTTCCGCCAGCTCCACCTCCATACGGGGGCGAGCCCAAAGGTCTCGCTTCTAATCCCATCATCTCTCCAACACCGCCCTCTGCCGGCCTCGCCTCTCGCCGCCCGGATTATGAGCCGGTTCCGGCTGCTCCGGAAACGAACCTTTCTCTTCCGGATTGAGCCTCCGAGCGTCTACACGTGGTTGTGTTGCCGGTGCTGGGACCGCCGCAGTCCAAGAAGTAACTTCAGCTGCGGCCCCAAAGCGAGGGAGCCGAGCCGGAGCCATGGAGGGCCAGAGCGTGGAAGAGCTGCTGGCAAAGGCAGAGCGAGACGAGGCAGAAAAGCTGCAGCGCATCACCGTGAACAAGGAGATAGAGCTAGAGTTCGATCTGGGCAACTTGCTGGCTTCCGACCGGAACCCCCCGACGGGCCTGCGGTGCGCAGGACCCACGCCGGAGGCCGAGCTGCGAGCTCTGGCGCGGGACAATACGCAGCTGCTCATCAACCAGCTATGGCAGCTGCCCACGGAGCGCGTGGAAGAGGCGCTGGTGGCGCGGCTGCCTGAGCCCACCACGCGCCTGCCGCGTGAGAAGCCGGTGCCCCGGCCGCGACCACTTACTCGCTGGCAGCAGTTCGCGCGACTGAAGGGCATCCGTCCGAAGAAGAAGACCAATCTGGTGTGGGACGAGGTGAGCGGCCAGTGGCGGCGGCGCTGGGGCTACCAGCGCGCCCGGGACGACACCAAGGAATGGCTGATTGAGGTGCCAGGCGGTGCCGACCCCATGGAGGACCAGTTCGCCAAGCGGATTCAAGCCAAGAAGGAACGGGTGGCCAAGAACGAGCTGAACAGGCTACGGAACCTGGCCCGCGCGCACAAGATGCAGCTGCCCAGCGCGGCCGGTATGCACCCTACGGGCCACCAGAGTAAGGAGGAGCTGGGCCGCGCCATGGAGGTGGCTAAGGTCTCCACCGCCTCTGTGGGGCGCTTCCAGGAGCGCCTGCCCAAGGAGAAGGCGCCCCGGGGCTCCGGCAAGAAGAGGAAGTTTCAGCCCCTTTTCGGGGACTTTGCAGCCGAGAAAAAGAACCAGCTGGAGCTGCTTCGAGTCATGAACAGCAAAAAGCCTCGGCTGGATGTGACGAGGGCCACCAATAAGCAGATGAGGGAGGAGGACCAGGAGGAGGCCGCCAAGAGGAGGAAAATGAGCCAGAAGGGCAAAAGAAAGGGGGGCAGGCAGGGTCCTGGGGGCAAGAGAAAAGGGGGCCCGCCCAGCCAGGGAGGGAAGAGGAAAGGGGGCTTGGGAGGCAAGATGAATTCCAGGCCGCCTGGCTTGGGTGGCAAGAGGAAGGGAGGACAGCACCAAGGAGGAAAGAGAAGGAAGTAATAGTTTCACGCGTTACTGTAAACCAAAAGCTGTATATATACTAAATGTTAAGTTCTAGGAACTGTACGGGATGCAGAAGGACGTGGCTGCCGCCTTCGTTGAGCTTGAAGGGACAAGATTGCCCTCCCCTCAAGAGAGTATGTAAGTGTTGGACAAATCAGTTTTCCCACAACCAAAACTTTGGCTGGAGACTGAGGATGCATTTGTGGACATAAGAATTAGGGAAATAATTTGGCCGAGACTGGGAATGGATTCTATTCTTAAATAGCCATTTTTTTCTTTCTTTTTAACTTTGGATATGGGGTGAGGGAGAGTTGGTCATATTTCAGAGATTTACAATAGGTTGATTTGTATGTTTCTGCATTATTTTTATAACAAGTTTATGTATTTATCAAAGGGAGAGAGGAAAGACTACAACCATTTTCAAAACTGGATTGACAAGTAACTGTTTTAAAAGTTACTTAATAAAAGTGTGTGTGCATATCTTGTGCTGCTTTTAACTTTTTGACTATTGGTAGAAATTGTAAGTGAAGCCAGTTACCTGGATACCTAGTACAGATTATTTTCGTTTGCTTTCTAAAAAACACAAGCATTTAGATTATAATGGTTTCAGCGAGACCAGTTTTATTAGAAAAATTCATACTTGTTTTGATATCAAATATATTGAAAGTGTACTACAACTGAAGTCTTTTCAAAAGGATTTCATGCTTTTCAACACTGAACACATTGATTTGCTGTAAATGATAAATTTGGGCCTCATTAAATAATGGTAACAATCCTTATTAATCCAGAAAATACGTAGCTGTTTCTTAACATTTATATCCCCAGTTTTTTTTAAAGCTTGACTTCAGGCAGAGTCTGTTTTGGAAAGAGAAAAAGAAACAAAAAATCCTTAATTCAAACACTATCTTTTGATGCACTTGTCAAATTGGTCTGAGCTGGTTTGATTAGGAGGCAAAATGTTTATTGCTGTCCTAGGTTGTCTTCCTGTCCATCGGTCTTCCAGTTTGATCCCAGTAAACTCATTTCTGTAAAAATATTTCAAAAGGATTCAAATTTCATAATAACAGATTACTAAAAATGCAAATGTTTAGTTATTACTATCTTTGGATGCTTTCCGGTTAAGTTAAAATTGAACTTTGCCATCATTAATTAACTTTTCCACTGGGACATGACGGATATGGATGGCACTGCTAGGCCCTCTCAGAATATAATATAATCATGGCAAGTTTTAACTACTGGTGAACCCATTTAATGGCACCGTGAAAAGCAAATCCATTCACGGAGCATTTAACAACTTTTAAATTCTCCTGGGTTTTTCTGTCGTTGTTGCTTATTGTTTTGTTTGTTTCTAGGCTTGCTTGATTTAGCAGTGGGATGCAGCATTGGCCGTTTAAAAAAAAAAAAAAAAAAAAGGACTCTGCAAGGTTCTTGTTTACTGTTAAAATAGACTAAATGCAGGGTCTTGATAATTTAAAATAATTTTAGAAGGCAAAGTGAAAACAATGCCCTTGTTCCTCTACTTTTCCCGAAGTCCCCAGCATAAGAAAAATAGAGTATTTTAAGTAGAGAGATTTAAGGCAGTACCCAAGACCCTACGGAGCAAGTTACCTTCCATTACAGCTGAGGCAGTTGTGGGTCTGGCTGTGACTCCTTGTTCGGAGCCACCGCAGGGCTAGAACTTGGGCAGATGACCCAGCGGGGCCAGTGGGTAGAGTGGCCGAGGGGGCGGGAGGAGGGCGGTGGCCGGGATTGGCCGGCGGCGAGGGCGGCGCCCGTGGGCGGAGAGGAGGACTCCGTGCAGCCATGGCCGCAGCCGCCCGGGCCCGGGTCGCGCACTTGCTGAGGCAACTGCAGCGCGCATCGTGAGTGCGAGAGCGGGGGCGGGCGGGGGACCGCGGGATCCCGCTGTGCCCACGCAGCCCTCGGGTGTGACCCACCCGAGCCCCGCGCAGTCTTCCTCTGTTTAAAGAATTTGGGGAAAGGGATACTGCAGTGCGCTCCCGCCGTGCACCACATGGGACAGCCAGGTCACAGAGTGTGCGATGCCACCTTGCAGGATGCAGTGAGGCAGGTTTTGCTCTGCTTGTCTACCATTAAGGAAACCAAGGCCCAGAGAGGACAGTGCCTGGCCCCACATCGTGGCAGGCAGTGGAGAGCTTGGCACGGTGGCCAAGACAAATTCATGTATCCAATTGACACGTTTCTCGAGTGCATAGTAAGCGCCAGGCACTATTCCAGGTTCTGGAGATAACGAAGATGAAAGGCTCTGGAGCGATTTAAAATCTAGTGGGGAACAGGATGGGGTTACAGGAGGAAAACAGGCCTGTTCTAAGGCAACAGACAGGGGTAGAAGGGAAAAATAGATGTGAGAAATCACAAGGAGTCACACCGCCTGGCAGGTGCAGACAGTCTGGGTATTCAATGCTATGACATCCCTGGATGCCTCTCTAGAAATGCCAGGTACATAATAATCACCTGACGACTAGTTGCTTGTGCAAGTGCACAAGTAGGTGTGGAAAAACAGGGAAAGGGGGAAAGGAGAGGCACGGGAGATTAATTTCAGGCAGAGGGAAGAGCCACACCACAGATGGAGAGATGTAGTTCCAGGATCTAAAAGTAAAGTCTGGACCTACCTTCCTAGGAGGTGAGGAAGGAGAAGATAGCTGGTGAAAGATCATGAGTAAGAAAATAGCTAATACCATGTGCCACATACCATTCTGCACACTTTGCATGCACTATTAAGTAATAGTAACTCTAATCTTCACAACAATGTTGTGACATACAGTATCATTTTCCTCATAGATAAACAAAGGCATGAAGAATAATTTGTCCAGTGTCACACAGTTAAGCAAATTGCACAGTCATAATTTGAATTTGTACTCTGGCTTCACAGTCCCTGTTCTCAGGCCTATGCTAAGGAATTTGAATTGTGTCCTGTAGATAATGGAAAGTTATTGAAGCAATATTTCTCATCATGAAACACCTGGAAATACCTTGAAATGCCTCATGATAAAAGAATGCCATGGCCAAATAAGTTTGGGAAACTACTTAATACCTGTATTGCCCTCTTGTGAAGTCGGGATATACATTAGAACAGGAAGGACTCCAAGAAGTTCTGCACAAGGAGAAAGTTTAGCTGTGTTCAAATTCTTAATCTTAAGCCTGTGTCATCATAGAACTCTTTTGTCATGCAACACTATTCATATCCCATGGAACCAGTGTCACACAAAGTTTTTGGAATGGTTGCATAAGAAAGGAGTTGTGGCAAGATTAGAATTATGTTAGCACATTCTGGCGGCAGTGTGGAGTGAAGAGGAAGGACGAGGGTTCATTGTAGTGCTCCAGCTTAAAGGTAATGGCTTCAGGCGCCAAAGAGAGGCAGCTGGTACAAGGGGCAGATAGGAGAACTATTGAGGACTTGGTTAGAATCCATAGGATTTTGTATCTGATTAGTGACACAGACGAAGGAGTTGAGATTTCTGGCTGGGGCATCAGGTAAACAGTGGGCCATTCACCAAGGTAGGGACTGTAGGAGGGTTAGCTCTGGGCGGAAGATGGTCACTGCAGTCGTGGGCACTTTGAGTTGAACGTGCCTCTGGCATATCCCCGTGAAGATCCTCAGTAGGTAATTGAATGTGTTGTTGTGGAGCTCCAGAGCGAGTTGGAGATTCACACTGTGTATAGAACAGTTGAAACCCGTGGAAGCAAAGTCCTCGGCAAACTGTAGACCCAGAAGGAAAGGGCTGAGGGGTGAATTCCTGGGGAGCCGCACTGCCGCAGCAGGCGCAGCTAAATGGTGCTGTCTTCTGCATGGGTTTATTATTCTAATAGGGTAAACGTTTAAAACGTGGGAGGTTTCAGATAAAAATCTTGGAAAATTGGAAAATGGCATCATTGGGTACACACTTCGTCCAGAGAAAGTGAGCTAGGACTGAAGCGAGATGACGGCCACCTCCTTGGAAATGGCATGCACTCCAGCCTCCCTCGCTACTCACTCCACAGAGCAGGTGCACTGCCAGGCAGCTGAGTGGAGGGACAGCCAGCACTGCAGAGACACAGGCAAGGCGGGGCCTGGCTGGAGAGATGGGGGAATGCCCTGGAGGGAGAGAGTCACACTCTGTCCACAGGTGTACAGCCTCCCTTTATCTGGCTGTGTTTTCCTCCCTGGAGCACAGCAGGGACCAGAACAGCCTAACCAAGCCATCAGGGTGCTTACATGCCTGTGTGGGGCACGGGGGTCAAACTAGTTAGTAAAATTTAGAGTACATTAGCTGTTGACAGGTATTAAAGAGAAAATAAAGGGAGGTGGGATGTTGAGGAAGGGATGCAATTTTAGAGCTGGTCAGAGCAGCCCTCACCATGTTAGTTTCCTACAAATTACCACAAACTTGGCTTAAAACAACTCACATTTATTCTCTTACAGTTCTGGAGGTCAGAGGCCAAAATTAGTTTTACAAAACTGAAATCAAGGTGTGAACAGGGCCACAGTCCCTCTTGGGTCTTAAAAGCTCTAGAGAATTCATTTACTTACTTTTTCCCAGCTTTTAAAGCTGTAGCTTGTATTCCTTACCTTGCGGCCTTTTCCTCCATCTTCACAGCCAACAGCGCCACATCTTGCTTCAGTGGTCACATTTCTGCCGTCTCTGTCAAATCTCCTTCTGCCTTCCTATAATACTATTATATAAGGACACCTGTGATTGCATCTAGGGCCCAGATACTCCAGGATAATCTCCCCGTCTCAAGAGCCTTAACTCAATCACACCTGCAAAGTCCCTCTTACCATTTAGGGTAACAGTCACAGGTTCCCGGGATTAGGACCTTGTATTCAGGAACCCACAACATTCACTGAGAAGGTAACTGCTGCAGAAAGGCCACGGAGGGAGGGAACAAACCACGTAGCTCTTGGGAAAGGTATGCAGAGGGGAAGCACGCCCGGTGGGGTTTCCGAACAAGAGACTGAGGCAGATGGGGAAGGGGCCAGGGATGACCTGGTTTTCTGGACTGAACAATTGGAAGGATGAAATCACCATTAAGCTGGGATGGGAAAGACCAGGAGCTCAGTCTGTGACAAGGAAAATGTGAGACACTTCATAGACATCCAAGTGGAGATGTCGAGTAGGTAGCTGAATCTGGAGTTCAGGAGAGAGGTCCAAGACAGAAAAATACATGTGAAAGTCATCCACATAAAAGATATTCAAAGCCATGAGACTGGCCAGGCACAGTGGCTTATACCTGTAATCCTAGCACTCTGGGAGGCTGAGGCAGGAGGATCCCTTGAGGTCAGGAGTTGGAGGTTGCTACGAGCTAGGCTGATGCCACCATGGCACTCGAGCCCAGGTGACAGAGCGAGACTCTGTCTCAAAAAATAAAAATAAAAAAGCCATGAGACCAGGGGAGGTCACTAGGGAGTGAGTGTGGAGAGAGAAGAGAAGGGTCCACTGGCTGAAGCCTGAATCCTCCAGGGGTCAGAGTCAAGAGCATGAAAAGAAACGAGTTCAGGAGCAGCCAATGCAGCAGGAAGAAAACCGAGAGTGGTGTTCTGGAAGCCAAGGAAGAACCTGTTTCCAGGGGAGGAGGGAAATAGGATGTTGCTTACAGGTTGGGTAAGGTGAGGACTGAACTGAGAACTTAGCAGGGAACTCACCAGACAGAGGACATTAGTGAGGGAAGCTTGTCATTAGAGTCAGGGGCAAAAGCTGATTGCAGGAGGTTCCAGAGAGTATGGGAGAAGAGAAATGGGAAGAGTGGGTATGGTCATCAGTAGGGGAGAGAGGTAGGAGCAGGAACAAGAGAGGAAAGAGGGACAAGAGGTTTCTGGTTTTGTAATGTAATATGGGGAAGACGTGCTTATGGATAGGCTAAAAACATGCTGGATGCAGACAGGTAACATCTAACATGGAGGGGAATTCTGATGATGCAGGAGAGAAAAGGAAGACTTCCCTTCTTGGGAGTCCAGAGAAGCCCTTCGGTGGTTTCAGGCCATCCTAAGAAGGGGAGCCCACAGCCTATTCTCCCTACCCCAGTTCAAGCTCTCTGTCTTGACACACCAGGAAAAGAGAGAAGACGGTCAGGGGGATAAAAATGTCTACATTCATTTACTTATTCATTTAGTCAGTACTAACTACTGATTGATTAATTACTTTGTGCCCAGCACTGTGCTAGCCACTACAAATAAAGGTGTGAGAAAGGGTAAATCTTGCCCTGGCGTCACTAAATTTACAATCCAGAGCAGATGGAAACAGGAAAACAGCACCAGCAATACAGTGTGGTAACAGTTTTCATAGGGAGGGAGGCACGGTACTATGATCACAGAGGGGTATCTCCCTGGGACCTCCAGCCTCAGGGAAGACTGCCCCTGATGGGAAAGAACAGAAGTTATTCCAGAAGAGGGAAGGAAAGTATGTTCCAGACAGAGGAAAATACAAGGGCAAAGTTCTGGAGGAGAGAGAGAGAGAGAGAGATTGTGGCTCACTCAAGGAAAAAAAGTTATTAATAATTTTCCAGGAGCTTAGCCCAAGATGGAGCTAGATGTAGGGTGGAGGGGCCAGGTCAGAATCTTCTCTAAGAGCTCTGGGGCGCCATGGGAGCAGCTTTAAACAAGGGAGTGACATCACTGGAAACAAACCCCACCACCACCACCACCACAGTGAGGGGAATAGAAGCGCAACGCGGGGGCCTCGGGAAGCCAGTTAGGAACTTGGTAGTAACCCAGATGAGAGATGACACCGGGAACCAGGGAACAGCAAGGGTCCTTAGAGAAGGGGGTGGATGCGGGTGAAGAAACAGGTGGGCTACAAAGGGTGAGGGAGGAAGAAGGGTCAGAAGGGCTGAAGCCAGCCCAGGACAGAACCCAACATTTAGGAATGGCAGAGTGGAAAAGGAGCTGGAGAAAGAAGAGTTGGAGGGAACCCAGGCAAGCAGGCAGTCCTGGACACCAAGGAAAGAGTTCCCCCGCCCCCCCCGCCCGCGGAGGGGTGGCACACGGTGCTCCGTGCTGCTGGAGCGAGCTGCTGGGGTCTGAGAGGTGAGGAACAGCCGGGAGGCTGGGACTTGTAGGCGCAACAGCCTGATTTCAGGGGCTAAGGACTGTGTTCGCCACGAGAAATGGAGCCAACAAACGCAGGCCAGGAAGGGAGCACGGGGGTGCGCAGGCCAGGGGGCATAGGAGGGGGAAGAGTTTAGGCGGGAAGCTCTAAAATATACTGAGGATGGAGCGAGTGGGGACTAGGAAACACAGACAGATGGCTGGCCTGAGAAGGCACAAGGGCATAGGAGACAGACCACAAGTCAGGGGTGGAAATGCGTCATTGAGGTGGTCTCAGAGCTTGAGTTATGAAAACTGTCAAGAAATAAATAAAAATAAAAAATAAATAAGAGAAGCGGGGTGGGAGGAGCATATGCTCCCAGGAGCATTCGCGCTAGAAAGCTTTGAGTTTGGGTATTTTTCTCCGCTTTGCCTCTCTTTTCTTGTCCTTGGAAGGCGCAGAGCAGGGAACGTTCTCGAAAGTAAAGGCCACCTGTGGAGCAGCGGGCGTGGCCTTGCCGCTTTCCTCTCCCGCGCGGGAGCCCTGGGCGGCGGGGCCGCTAGGTGGCAGCCTTGACCCACGGGATCGCTCACTCCCGCGCCTCGGATCGGTTTGACTTCACAATTCTGCGAATTTTTGAGATCTGGAAGGCTATTGAGATCAACCCTTTTCCTTCCTGACCCCGTCTTCCGCGTCGGATGTTTTAATTCCAAATTTGAATTTTTGGCGGGGAGGAGGGGAGGAAGGAGTTACGCACGCGGTATCTACCGAGACCCCACTACTGACAGGGTCCTCTTGGGCCATCCAAAGAAACGGAAAAGCTTTTCCCGACCCCCCATCAGATAGCGAGCGGGAGAAAGAGAAGCCAGAGAAGGGACGGTCCAGGAAATAGGAGACGACCAGGACAGGAAAGGGAGACGAAAGCCAGGGCAGGGAAAGTTTCCAAAAGGAGGACGTGGACACTCTGTAGAGAAGCGGACTGAGAAGTGGGGGCCCCGGCGAGCGAGGCGCGTCCGCTGTGGGCGCGCCGGGGACCGGACGAGCGCGGGGCCGGGCACAGCCGGGCAGGGAAGGGGAGGGACCAGCCGGGGACCAGGGAAGGCTCCCCCGAGGCTCGTGTCTGGAGCCTGTCTGAAGAAAAACACCTTGAAGACACTGGGACAAGGAGCATTCCCAGCGTAGGGGGCTGAGGAGAGGCGCACGGGTTCAGTGAACCTTGGGTCATTTGGGTCAAAGCTCCTAACCCAGTAAGAGCTGGGCCTCATGGAAATCAGGGACCCCATCTTAAACTTGTGTGTCCCTCCGGAGTGCTTATCTCAGCTGCCCGCAGGCATTTTGTAGGTATTGCTTGAATAAATGAGTTCGTGGAAAAATAATCTTACAGCTCTGGAAAGACTCTGAGTCAACTCTTTGTCCGTCGTGATTTCGGGGCGGGGGGCGGGGGAGTGGATCTATTGTACAGCGTCTGCCACTACCTACCAGTTTGATAGCATCTTAGAATGCAATGTGAGTTAATTTAAAGCTTCTCATTTTGGGGTTTCCACTCTCACTTTACATTTTTCTATTCTTTCTTTCTTTCTTTTTTTTTTTTTTCTTTTCCCTAGATGCCAGTGCCCAACTCATTCTCATACTTACTCCCAAGGTAATACTTTTGTGTTTTTTAAACTAGCCACAGTTTTGGTTTCTACAGTTGGCACTTATATCCATTTGGGCAAATTGTAAAGGAAGAAAATCAAGGCATGTGAGAGGGAGGTTGATGAAATGGTTCCCTTTTCACTACGAAATTGGTAATACGTAGCTCTATGCATTGTTAGCTCAATGTAAGCTCCTAGTTACGGATTTGGCTCAAATATACATTCAGTGTCATTTATAATGCTTTTCTATTTTAAATACAATTGTTTTCCAAAGCTAAAAGTGCACAAATAGGATTTTAAGAATGTCTGAGTTCATCAAACAATTAATCAAGATGAAGTCTTTAGAAGGTTCTGAGAAATCTCTAAAAGAGACTAAAGAACAAGATGGTACCTAGAAAGAAAATGCTTGCTTGTATCAATTTATAAACTAATATTCCATCTCTTAAAAATAATGGCATGTTTCGTTTGCCATAAATGTCTTAATCATTACCAAACTCTCCAAACTCCATGGTCTAGAGAGCAGCATGAAGCTCCATGTAGCTTTAGGATGTCCTTAGAATGTCACATGAATTACAGACATTAAAGCTGATTTTTGTCTCTTCGAAGGTCAAAACTAAACAGCAAGGCAAGAAATCGAAAGGAGTGGGGTCTGAACTTACAGGATCCTGAGCAGAAACCCTCAGAGAAGCCCGGTGCAGTGCAGAGAATGGAAGGTGTAACTAGCCCAGGGCTCTCTCCTACCTGAGGAATAGCTCACCCTTTAGGACAAGCCTAGGGACCTACTGGCCACTAACCGCCATCTACCAGGCAGAAGCATGCCCAGCTTTTAAGGCTTCTGAACATATGCAGAATTTTGTCTTCAGTTAGTTTTCTCTAACTCTTCATTGGTTTCCACAAAGAATCAGAAATTTCCTACTGGGGGAATGAAATTAATAATTTAGAGAAAGATAACCTCACTGTTTTCTAGGATCATATTTGTGTCTATATCTAAATCTTAGTAATAGGAATAATAGATTATTTCTTTGAGGCTAAGAGGAATCAAAGATATTTGAGTTTTCATAAAGGGTGCCCTTGCTTTCAAGGAGCCCAAGGTAGATTGTTGTCTAGTTCTGGTCTCTTTTTCTTAAAAAAAAAAAGTTGGGAAAATTGTTCCATAAACTTTATCATATAACTGACCAAGACTAACATAAATAAGCAGATAAAAACAAGGATAAAAATTATCAATGAGGTCCTTCTTGTTCCAATATAACAACAAATTATTTTTATCATAATTAAAACCTGATACTTGCAAAGAAATAGCAGTTTATAAAATTTTTATTAAATTTCACCAAGAATATTAAATTTTGTATATGTATAAGTTTGAGAAACATAAATATCTTACTGTGATAAGTTATCCTTATTAAAAAAAAACTTGGTTCACACAAATTATCACAGTTGCAATAAGAAGTGTGAGCAGGCCTCTAATGAATTTGCTAATGGTTGTTCTCTAACAATAATCCAACTCTAGACTCCAGGCGATTTTTTTTTTTCCTAGAGGATTTTTATACATTATGTTTTCCAACATATATTTTAATTTCAAGGGAGAAAATATTTTAAATATTTTATCTTCACTAAGTTAGCCTCAAATTAGCATTCTATCTTAAAATGCAAGTATTGATTTTATATAATTTGATACGTAACAGTGAAACCTGCAAAATATATTTTACATAAAACTTCAAAGGAAATGCTTATGTTTACTGCTAGATTGTACTATCAAATAACAATATGTGTGCTTTTTTTCTGAGGCCTACTCTGATGTTAATTTTTACATTTCTAGCTCCTGGACTTTCACCTTCTGGGAAAACAACAGATTATGCCTTTGAGGTAGATTTAATCAATCCATTCTTTCTTTTATAAATGACCTAAAAAATAAAACTAGAGTATTTTGCTAATAAATTATTATTTCATTTTTAATCTGTTATTAATTGATGTTTAATAATCTCTATTTTGCCCTATTTAACAAAGTACCTTGTTAGAATAATGGAATATAAATCTTCTGAGAACTTCTGAAAAATGTCTAAAATACTGTCTTTCTGTACAGCCGTCAAAATGGGATAAATTCCCAATTCTACAACTTCTCCAACTTATATATGTTATATGTTAAATCTTTCATTTTGTAATTATAACAATCCCAAAAGAGGTCAGAGAAATCTGTTGAAGCAAGAGTAAAGGAACAATTCATTCTGGGAGGGGGATGCTGAGCTCCCTGAGAGCCAGGCCACAGGTGGAGGCTGTGGCTCCACACAGCCCCACCTGGTTGCTGCCACGTGGGAATGCAACGCCAGAGTCGCCAGGTTGTTCAAGAGAGAACGAAATTCAGATGGTCACATTGGATTTTTTCATCCTGATTTTTAAGAGTTATTAGTTCATTCAGAAAAAGAAATTTAAACTTAACATGGATAGAATAAAACATGTCTTCAGGCCAAAGGTGACCCATCAACCATCAGTATAAAAGCTCTTCTCTCACCTGTAAGCGTTATGCCAGAGCCTAGCACTGGGCCTGGAACACAGCAGACAGCCAGCAGCACTGGCAGAGTGGGAGGATGGATGGATGCATGGTTGGGGGGATGGATAGCTGGATGAGTGAGTGAAAAGAAAAAATACACAGGGAAGATAACAACTTTTAACTCGGAAAGTGAGAAATTTAAGAGTCAATGTAATGTGGAGGTGGGGAAGGCAGGCATTTGAAGCTGAGGGAACAATTGAAAGTTCATGATGTGTTTGGGAAAAGACAAGTCAGTCCAATGTGACTGGAGCCAAGTGTGGTGCATCTGAGGCTAGAGCAGGGATGACCCTGAAGACCATGCTAAGGAGTATGTACTTAGTGCTCTAGACAATGAGGAATCATTTTAGGGTTTTGAAAATGGAGTGGTCAACTCTTTAATACACCCTACACCTAAATCTTTTTGTTTGTTTGTTTCAGATGGCTGTTTCAAATATTAGATATGGAGCAGGAGTTACAAAAGAAGTGGGCATGGCAAGTATTTGAGATGTTTCCAGTCTCCTACTGTAAATTTTACATATTTTATAAAACAAGTGCTTACTGACAACAATCGAGTCTTTTATTTTTTAAAATGTACAATGTTAAATTTGCCAGAAGAGTTTATTACAGTTCTAATGCAATCAAGTCTAACTTATAATGTTTTTGTAGGACCTACAAAACTTGGGTGCTAAAAATGTTTGCCTGATGACAGACAAGAACCTCTCCCAACTCCCTCCTGTCCAAGCAGTTATGGATTCCCTAGTGAAGAATGGCATCTGCTTTCAGGTTTATGACGATGTGAGGGTAGAACCAACAGATACAAGGTATTCTTATATCGTTGTTGTCATTTCCTTTAAGCTGAAGCCAATCCATCCCTGTGGATTAAAACTTGCCCCAGGCCTTATTTAATGGCATGGTAATTTAATTCTGAAAATATGACATAATGGTCTTTATTTTCCCTTCTCCAAGCTTCAAGGAAGCTATTGAATTTGCCAAAAAGGGAGCTTTTGATGCCTACGTTGCTGTGGGTGGCGGCTCCACCATGGACACCTGTAAAGCTGCTAACCTGTACGCGTCCAGCCCTCACTCTGACTTCCTAGATTATGTCAACGCCCCCATTGGGAAGGGAAAGCCTGTGTCTGTGCCGCTTAAGCCTCTAATTGCAGGTAAAGACTGTTGATTTCTTTGTTTTATTTTGCAATTGGCTAAAGGCCTTAGGAGAGATGCAAGCCAGTCCTTTTAGCATATATGTTTCTAAAGCTTTCTGATTTGTACGTTTCAAAAATCAATGCCTTGTTTAGAGATCAAAATAGATAGCAATTCATTCATTTTAAAATTCTGATCTTCATTATCAGAATTTGTTAGAGACAATTTGGGTCAGTGGCAGGAAAGTTTGCAGATCTAAGCTATGGGGTCACCATGTGGAAGAGGATGAGAGTCACCATTTACGTATGATTAGATCCCTCTGTTGGCAGGTTTGTCCTCTAAACCCCTCTGCTTTGTCCCATTTTACAAGCCCCTATGGACTTCAAGAAGAACATTGCCTGTTATTTTTCTGGTGATGACTCAACCCTTTCTTCCACATAATGGCTCTTCAGCTGACCTCGGGCTTTGTCTCTTCCCTGGGACATGTGGCCAGCATGGCCACATCGCTCTTGGGACATCTGCTGTGTGGCTGCCCAGGGCACAGACATAGAAATTCAAATCAGAACAGCTCGTTTGTTTCCACAGGGAACCTAGGGGTTTTCTGGTCTTGTCTTTTCTCCCATTTTTAGGGCTGCTAACATATTACTATTTAAAGTTTTATAGCTAAAATGCACTAACTGGTACCTGGGAAGTATCCTCAGTTTAAAGTTTTATTCTCTCCAACCCCCCCACCCAACTGTGAAGGGCATTGTGACGCGGCAGATGAGCTGCTTTGCCGTGAATGGGGAGCAGCGGGGAGCAGCGTAATTGGCGTCTGGCAAATGGAACCCTCTGGTGAAACTGTGTCAGCATCACACAGAGGGGTGATTAGTAAAGTTTAGAAACTTGACAGAACTACAAAACCACAGAGCCCAGCAAAGGCAGAGCGTTCCTGTGCTTGCTGCCAAGAGGGAATAAAGATGTCTTTTAAAGATGGCAAATATGTATGAGTTTTGTTCCTGGAGGTGCCGAGCAGCCTGCGTTTGAATACCCAGCTGCAGCTGCTTAAGTTCTGGCACTAGAGGAGTCTGAGGTTCCCAGAGCTCATCGCCTTTAATACGGACACAGACATCACACATATGTTTGAATGACATACATATATGTTATCACAGGCACAAACATCATAAATGCTTAACACAGAGAAATCAGACATACATTAAAAACACAAACATGTTAATGCATACACAGACACCATACACATTAAACACACATGTTCATGCAGAAACAGACATCACACTTAGTAAACACATAGGCATGCTAAACAGGCATGTATGTTAATGCAGACATGGATGCCATACATGCATGTTAACACAGATACAGAGGTCACATATGCATATTAAATACAAATGCATGTTAATACCATAGACATCACACATATTAAACACATACATTCATGCAGCAGACACAGTCATGATACATGTTAACCATGCATATGCATAATGCATGAACCTATATGTTAAACATACATGTGTGTTAGTACAGATAAAGATCTCGCACATGCCTATCAGTGCAGTCACAGACATCACGCACATTAGACTTACATACATGTTCATACAGATACATATTTCAGGCAAGCAAGAGGGTCAACGGAACTTCCTTCTCTAGCTTTGTTCTTTATTCCTAAGGCTGAATTAAATATCTCCACTCACCTTTATTTAGAGGCTTTATTAACATTAATATTATTTTGTTCCAGTTCCAACTACCACAGGAACTGGGAGTGAAACTACCGGGGTTGCCGTTTTTGACTATCAACACTTGAAAGTAAAAACTGGTATGAACTTTGCCTATAATTTTTTAAAAATTCTCTCTTGTACCTTTCAATATCCTTCTCTTTAATCCTAATGTTTAAAAATCAAGGAGTTATGGAGTTAAGGAAAAGGTATGTACATATGCACATTTTCTTTCTTTTTCGAAGTATATATAAAAATATGAAGCAGTCTAATAATCTTTCTTTTTGAGAACTACCTACAAAAGCATATTGAAATGCCACAAACCTTAGTTGGCCATTTTCTGCCCAAGTTAGTGACTGCGTATCAATGATAAATAGGTGTTCCCTCTCTCTGACATCTCTTTTACATTTCAAATCAATTTTATTAAGATGTGATTTTTATATAATAAAATGCACTCATTTTAAGAATCTAGTTTGATGAGTTTTGACAAATATATATGCCCGTGTAACTACCAACCCAATCAACATGTAAAACATTCCTATCACTCTAGAAAGTTCCCTCATGTTCCATCCCAGCTGATCCCTCTGGCCCTATTCCCAGGTAACTTCTGTTCTGCTTCTGTCTTCTTGGTCATTTTTATGCTTTCTTCTTCTCACTCACTGACTCTGAGATAACATGATAGAGATGTCCCTGTCCTTGAATCTGGCTCAGTTTTCTGCTTTCAGCCCTTTGTAGCAGAATAAATTGGCATTCAACTGCACGTTTATAGATAGTAACTTCTCTTTTTAAGAGAATTTAATGCAATTAAATGTAATTAAATTCAATGTAATTGAATTGCATTATCCTTTGACATTGTTAAAGACAATAATAGTAGCCATCACTTATATTCTACTGTACAGTGTTAAAAAGACTTTTATGTAATAGTATCTCATGTCATCCCTGCAACAGCTCTGTGAGGGATAGAAGCCCTGTATTATTACAGTCTAATCTTACAGAGAACTCAGAGAGGCTAAGTGACTTGCCTGAAGACACAAAGTAAGTTACAGAGCAAGGACCGGTGGCGATGTGCTAGTAAACCAGCTCTCTGGAATTTAATAGAAAACAAATAAGCCCTGATTTGTAGTGTTTGCCAATTTCTGTAGTGTAAATACTTGCACCATGGCCAATGATGTCACTCATCCACGAGTTGAGAAAAGTTGCATATACTTGGTTCTTGGGAACCTGCAGGAGGCAGCCCCAGCACAGCACGGAAACCCCAGGCTTCCGACGCCAAATCTTTTTCCACTGCTCCTTGCTGCCTCCCTACATGAAAATGAATCTTTTTTCATATTTTTATATTTTCAGGGTGATTTATTATCGTAAAGTTATTTAATTTTTATTTTATTTTTATTTTATTGTTATTTGTTTATTATTATTATTTTTTAAACTAAAGTCCCATATGTTAGCCTCTATTACAAATCTTTATGTTCTAGGCATTGCTTCAAGAGCCATCAAACCCACACTGGGACTGATTGATCCTCTGCACACCCTCCACATGCCTGAACGGTTGGTCGCCAACAGTGGCTTTGATGTGCTTTGGTAGGTACCAGTGCCATTTAGAGGGACTTGCTCAGTACTGGGTCTATGTACAGTATTTTGTTGCTCAACGCACTTGCTAAGCGTTTGTTGATTAGCACCCCACAGCACCCTTGGCTTTGGCTGTCATTCTCCCCTTTCCTAGATGAAAACATTGAAGCTGTAGAGGGTGGTGATTAGGTGAGGGGAGGTCCGGTGTGGGCCACAAACCTGCAATTCAGGATGGACCACCCCAGCCACAGTCGTGGCCACAGGGACACAGCTAAAGGAGCAGTTTGAGCTGGCATGCAGCATCTCAGGAGCACACCACCTGCCTTTCCGCCACACTAACTAGGGAACGCCCCAGGCTGCACGCCACAGAGGAGGGCAGACCATGCTCACTGTGTCACCACCTGACACGCGTCATCACTTCACCGCAGGGCTGTGCAGTACAAGACATTTGTCTTATTGAAAAAGAAAACTGAGTTTGAGATGTTTGGTAACTTGCGTAGAGTCTTACTGTGCGCTCTCTTGGCTTCAGCTGCAACGTACTGACGGCCCCCTAACCAGTATTTCCACGGCAGACCTCCCTCCTGGGCCCCGGGCCTCACAGAGGTCCCATGTGCACCTCACAGGCAGCATGTCCCGAGCTATCCTAGTCCATCCACAAGCACATGCACATTTTTCCACGTTTTAACATCTCTGAAATCAGAACATATCTTAAAGTCTACGGCATGACAGTGTATTTTTATCTTCAGTGGTACATTTTTAAAAATGGTGCATCTTATAATGCATGGCATCTTAAATTTGATGAAATCTGCTAATTCACTGCATCCTCCCACACCCCACAGCTTCTCCTCCTGAGTCCCCCAGCTCAGTGAGTGTCAGGACTCAATATGAACTTCTCCCTTCTCTCATGCCCACGCCCGGCCTGCAGATCCTATCTCTCGTCCTGCTTCAGTCTCTCTTCCTTCTGCTCCCTATTCCCAAGCTTCATTGCCCTGCCTCGGCTCAGTCCCGCCCCAGCTCTTGCCTGGACTGTTGCAGTAGTCTCCTCATTGGCCTCGCCGCTTCCCTCCCATCGTCCTCTTGTCTGTCCTCCACATCGGCCTCCACAAGCTTCTGGAATGCGATCTCACCATCACATACACACACACACACACACACACACACCCCTCTCTACCTTATGAGACCTTCAGTGGCTTTCCACACCTACTGTCCAAAAGCCAAACTCCTTAGGCCCTGAAATGTTCCCAACATTCAGTTCTTTATCTGCTTAGAGAACTCATCTTTCAATTCCATGGGAGCATCCACTCCTTGATAGAGCCTTTATTGACCCTCCTTGCCCCTCTCCTCAAGTACAACTGAGCACTTGTCTTTTGTTCTTGCCCCGGGGATGGCCTGTATATTGTTTCTGAGACACTCTCTCTACACATGCCCGTCTCCCCACTGCACTATGACCTTGGTGAGAATAGGGCCGTCACACTCACCTCTCTATCCCTGCCTCTTGGCACAGTGACTGTCACATCACAGGTGCTGAATCAGTCCCTGTCGAATGAAGTTCACACAGGCAGGCAGCGACAGAGTTAGGATTCACATCCAGGTCTGTCCAAGTCTGTGGTCTGCTTTCCTCACTGTGTTATGCTGCCTGCCAAGAGACTGTTGACAATCATGTCCAACTCCTTTCTGTTCAATATCGTTAGAACTTTGATGAGCTTTCCCCTAATAATCTGGAAATAAAGTAAATAAGATTACCCTCCTTAAGTGTAAACTGTATAATAAACACATCATGGCCCAAAGCAGTCACTTTAGGTGAATGACTCAGAGGCCCGAAGACTTCACGGTCAATCAAAGGGGAAAGCGGGCTCAGAAGGAAGGAGAATGATGGCAGTTGCTCTTCTAGGTGATGTCCAAGGGAGAAAACACCTGGCCCGAGGAGTCTGCCCCCATGGCCCAGGGGCCTGTTCTGAAGGCAGATAAGCCGTGTATTAAACCTCCGAGGTGTTCTCCTTGCTAGGGAATAAATCAGCCATCCTGGGCTTGACCATAGGAAGAGAAGGTGCCATCGTGAAGACTCAGGTGTCTGTCCCCCTCAACAGTTATACTTCTCATTGTAAATCAATAATCTGGCTTCCGGTTTTCCACATAGTTTCTGTGAGCTCAGCCAGCCTGCCCTTGAGAAACAGATCTGCTCTTGGATTCAGAATCTAGATGCAATCTAGATGTGCTGCAAGGCTGGGATCAGATTCTGGACCACAGCTGACTTAGTGGCCACCCTGTCCTTCCCATGTGGACACCCTCATTCTTGCATTGTTCATGCATTCCCTGTTTAGAGCCACAACGCCATAGCATCCATCTACCAACTGCTTTTCAAAAATTTTTCTAATGCTTTGTTCAAAAAATAGTTATCTGCTTCACACATGTAGAAGAAAGTAAATCCTCCATTCTAAGACTGAAAACTATAACTCATGCAAAACATAGTTCACATTACATTGTGTTCCCACTGCATCATTGACCTGGATGGTGAGGGCTCTTCTCATCTTCTGCGGTTGATGAGCTAGAATCCACGGCAGGCCAACAGGTGGAGGCAGCTCTGAAGCTTAGTTCTTGAAATCACCAACTCTGAGTTTCAGGTACATAAGAAGAAAGGATCAGATTTTTTTCAGGCCAGGAATTAATAATAATAGTGAATAATAAGCTTTTCAATGTGCCAGTCACTATTCTAAATACATGTGTCAAGTCATTTAATTTTCACATCTGCACCATGAAGTAGGACTGTCATTTATCCCTGTCCCAGAGACCCAGGAAGGGTAGTGCCTCCTGCCAGGGCCACAGCAGGAAGGTCCAGTGCCAGGATTTACATCTGGGAAGCTGACTCCAAAGCCTGTGTTCTCACCCACTACACCGTACTCTTAATAACAGTCTCGTCTAACTATGACCCTCCTTTGGTAATATGATAATTGATCAATGCAAGTTATAAAATGGTAAATACATTCTACAAGGTAGTCATTTCTTAGATTCAGTGCTTTTTTGTGGCTCAAATGTATAATAATTCAGCATCAAAATGATTTATTTACACTGGAAAAGTCCATATATGATCTTATACATACTGGTCAAAAACACTGTAGTGCTGTTAATATAAACTTGAGTCTATTAATTTCTATAATAAGCAATGACTGTCGTAGATGGGAGGCTGGCTGGTGGAAAACATTGTTATCATCAGCATTAGACAGCATATCCCCAGCAGAGCGAGTACCAACCGTTTCCACGACAGTTTGTAATCCTAATGGAGGGAAGGAGGAAGACCACGCTTTCAATCTGTGTCTTTTAAATATTTCATGTTAGCCATGCTCTGGAGTCATACACTGCCCTCCCCTACCACATGCGGAGCCCCTGCCCTTCAAATCCCATCATGCGGCCGGCGTACCAGGGCAGCAACCCAATCAGCGACCTCTGGGCCGTCCATGCGCTGCGGATCGTTGCTAAGTATATGAAGAGGTACGTCACCCCAAAGGGGATAGAAACAGAACAGAAAATCCACGTTTTGCCCTCACCTGAAGCATAATGTGCCTGATCCTGAAATGTCCCAAGCACTGTCCATTCACTGATATTTCACCAGAAGACCAGTCAATGGACCTACAGAGGCACCAGACACCAGCAGCCTCTGGAGGGGTCAGGGGACCGAGCAGATGAAAACTGGATCCTTCAGCCTGAAAAGGCAAAGGCTGCCAGGGGACAAACAGGAGTCCCTAATTTATTAAGGGTGCAGATACAATAAATGGAAGTGTGTTCAGAAAGCCTCAAACCAAAGCTAGGATGAGGGGAGAGGTCCCTTGAGATTTGGCTACCCAGGGCGGAACTGAGAACCACACAGGCGGACGTTGGCTGTGCCCACCCAGGCCCTGTCCAAAGGCCCTGTCTATACCCACTGAGTGAACTCACCTGAACTAAATTTAAGAAATTGATGGAAGAGAATGTGAGATTGCTGTCCCAGGAGATATAAAAGGCAGAAAATGTAAAAGTATTACTAAAAGGTTGTGAAAGATTTATGAATATTAATACATACATACATGCATTTCTAGCCATAGGCTATGGGAGAGCACATGGCAATATGCTCTGGAGAGAGCAAAGATATTCTTAGAGACGAAAGCTGATACCTGCGATGTTAGGACATACGCAAAGTCGGACTGACTTTTGAATTCACACATAAGGGAAGGACAGAGCACAAGCAGGCTAGGCCTAGACATGAACATGGTGTCTCCTCTAGCCTTGAGCTAGAAGCTCCACTGGTCAGGGGTTAGGGAGGCCTTGGAATTGCATTTTTTAGTAGAGCAGTGGGGAGGGACCCAATACAATTTCAGGCTTGTGGGAGACCCCAGTGAGGGACAGCAACATTTGACCAGGTAGAAGTGGACACAGATCACAAGGAGCCAGCTTGTCTGGCAGTGACAGAGGCTTGGAGAGCCACAGTGGGAGGCGAGGGGGTACAGTGCACAGAGGAAAGGCGGAGAGCCCCATCATCTGCTGCTTCACCTTGTCATTCAGGGAGTTGGGAACTAACATTGGGTTTTGCAAAGGAGGTATGAATGCCTAAACATTCCAGATAAAAGGGGAAAAGGCTGTGGTACTTTTATTTCATAACAGGAACCCTTACTCGACAGAATCACAAAAAAAAAAAAAAAAAAGTGAGAAGTGGGTTTGCTCAGCAGTCTTCAGACTTCCTCCCTGAGGCAGGGTTTCCAAGCAGTGAGTGCAGGAAGGTTGAGCAGAATCTGAAAGGGGCCTTTGAGGATTTGCTTTTCCGAAGTGGCATTGGGGACCCCAGAGCAAGCAAGGGTGTCCTACAATAATATCCTCTTCCACAGTAATGGAAGAAAAGATGTGCAGCTCCAGAGGTACCAAAAGAGGCCGTGCGGGTGAGTGCATTTGAGGCAGTGTCACCAAGGATAGCTGGCCTGGCTGGGTCTGGCCCACAGGTAGCCCCAGGCAACAGGGGTCACTTCAGCAAGCCAGTCTCGCTTGGTGCATTTTGAGAATAAGTTTACTCTACGCTCATTCACAGCTGCTGTCAAGGTCATTGACAAATGAAGAAGAAGAATGAGTCTCAGGGCACTTTCCTAGAGCAGCTCTCACAATCCAAGAATCAGTGTTTTGCTTCTCTTGGTCCTTTTATATCACGTGAGCAACCTGACAGCATATTTATTATGCCTTTGCTAAAACCATTGATGAGAAAATATGTTTCCCTTTGGTTTTCATTTAGAAGACAAGGCATCATTTGAATAACTTGCCTAATTTTTTTTCCTGCTGAGCAGCATTTCTGTTTTTTCAGATCTTTCCTTAAGGCGGCTCTTTATTCAATAGGAAATGCCAATGTTGATGTGTTATTGTTAGGTGTTTATATTATTCACAGGGCTGTCAGAAATCCTGATGATCTTGAAGCAAGGTCTCATATGCACTTGGCAAGTGCTTTTGCTGGCATTGGCTTTGGAAATGCTGGTGTTCATCTGTGGTAAGTGAATGTGAGATTTTATTTCTTTACTCAAACTATTGCTTTAAAATTTTTAATGTTTATAATTCAGGATAGATGGTAAAATTTAAATATGCTGTAGAAGGAAGAAATTTAGCTTTAGGTCCCTAAATATTTTCTTAATTCGAATGCAGTTTACTGGATCATGGATTTTTTTTAATGACAGCTTTTTAAGATATAATTCACATACTATACAATTCACACATTTAAAATGTATAGTTCAATGATTTTTAGTATACATACAAAGTTGTATAGACAGGCCACAATCAATTTTTGAACTTTTTTTTTTTTTTTTTTCTTTTTTTGAGACAGGGTATCTCTCTGTTGCCCAGCCTAGGGTGCAGTGATGTCGGCATAGCTCACTGCAACCTCAAGCTCCTGGTCTCAAGTGATCCTCCTGCCTCAGCTTCATGAATAGCTGGGACTACAGGCATGCACCACCATGCCCGGTTAATTTTTCTGTTCTTTGTAGAGACAGGTTTTTGCTCTTGCTCAGGCTGGAATTTTTTAACATTTTATGATCCCAAAAAGAAATCCCATAGCCCCTAGCTGTCACTCACCAGTCCCTCCACCTCCCCTAGTACTAAGCAACTATTGATTTACTGATTTACTTTCTATCTCTATAGATTTCCCCATTTTGGACATTTCAGGTAAATGGAATCATATAATATGTGGTGTTTGGGGTCTAGCTTGTTTTTCTTAGCATAAGGTTTACAAGGTTTATCTACATATCAGTACTTCATTCCTTTTCACTGCCAAATAGCATTCCATTGTATGGATATACCACATTGTGTTTATCTGTTCATCAGTTGATGGACATTTTGGGTTGTTAGGCTTTTTGGCTATTATGAATAATGTTGCTATGAACATTTGTGTTCAGGTATTAATTTCTCTTGTTATATACATAGGAGTGGAGTTTCTGGGTCATGTGGTAATTCAGGTTTACAGTTTGAGAAACTGCCAGACTGTGTTCCACAACATCCGCACCATTTTACATTCTCACCAGCAGTGGATGAGGGTTCTGATTTCTCTGCATCCTCACCACGTGTTGTGGATTTTTAATACTCAAATGCAGGGTTTCTTTCTCCTAATCGCTCACAGAAAGAAAGGGATCAGAATGTTTGTCAATAGCCCAGAATTTATCTCTTTGATTAGAACTTTATTTGTATGTTGCTTTAAAATTGAAAACCGGTGAACATGGAGAATTAAGAACAGTCCTTTGGTAGGAGGAGTGAAACGAGATGGTCATCCTCAGACTCTGCGGCTGATGGGAGCATAAATTGGTAACACCTTTCCAAAAAGCAAGTCAGCAAAATGCACCCGGAGCCAGAAAAATATTATACCCTTTGGCCCACTAATTCTCTTCTAGGAACCTAGCCTAAAGAAATACCCATTGGTACGATCAAAGAATTTCCTTGTAAGAATGTTCGCCTAAGTGTTATTTATAATTGAATAATTGGGAAGCAACTTAAATTTCAACAGTTGGGAATGATTAACTAAAGTACAGTACTTAAAGAATAAAATAAGTCTGTTAAAAGCAATATTTTAGGACAGAAAATTATATAAGAAAATGTTTACAAATAATACTAATTAACAAAAGCAATGTATAAAACTATATGCACCATATGATTATATATTAAATAGATGCATCAAATGACTAGAAGGAAAAAGAATTATGGGTAATTTTTATTTTATACAAAGAACATAGACAACTAGTAAAAACAATCAGCCTAAAATATTGAATATTGCTAAGAAGTTACCTTTGAAAGCTACAGGAACCGTTTCACATCATGACAGCACACTAAGCAGTAATTTTCTGAATACTATGGAGCCCAAGAGAAGTAAAGCACATTCCAAAGTACCCAACAACTCAGAGAACCAACAGCTTCCAATCTGCTTCATGCAGGATGGGCAGGGAACACCTTCTGTTGGATAGATATTCATCAAGTGCACCAAAATACTTCTTTCCATGAAATGTGACTCTTTTGCTGAATATCCACAAAGTCATCCAATAACCCACATTAAGACTTACAGACCATTTTACTTGTGTAAAGCATTTCATTTTCAATATATTAACTTGTCACAATGTTTATCTTCTGAATCATCTAGCCAACTATAATATTTCCCTATTTGTTCACTGAGAATTTAAGAGGATATAAAGAACTTCAGTGCAAACAAAAGCCATGATGCCCTTTCTTGGTGACAACTAAATCTAAATAATCTTTAAGGTAGAATTCAGGCACAAGAAATCAGTCAAATAGAACTACTTAACATAGCTTCTCAGGCTAGAATAATCATTTATGACTCGACTCCATTAGTATGAAACATTTGAAAGGATCTATCTGTCATTGGCGGGACAAATCACTAGTGGGTCAAGCTTGCATGTCATCAAATGCAGCAGATCTTGGCTCACAAAACTGCCCCCAACATCGTCAGCTGGTGCAGGAGCACATTGCCAGGGAGGTGCCAAGGCAAAACAAAACACATGCCCAGAGCTTATGACAGAAACTTCAAAGTGAATTTTCCATTCTTCAAGATCTTAAGATTAACCAGCATGTTTGAGGAGCTACTTCTAGATTAATACTTTTAAATGGCGTACAATTCTCTGAGCATTTGAATTCGAACATTTCAGAGATTTTGTTAATGTATACACTAAACATCCTGTGCATCATAATATATCCTGACATTCAAGAAAACAGAACATATAACTCTGTGAAATCATAATACTGTCCAGAGACAGTAACGGGCTCTGTCACGAGATTTTTCTTTGTATTGTTGACTTGAATCTTAGCATGTATATGTCAATATAAGGATTTTCTTTCTTTTCTAGCCATGGAATGTCTTACCCAATTTCGGGTTTAGTGAAGACGTACAAAGCGAAGGATTACAATGTGGATCACCCACTGGTGGTAAAATGATTAATATTAATAAATTCTTTAATTAAATCTTATATTCTCACAATTTCCATAAATACATTTGTCAAATCTTGACTGCTCAGAGTACAGGGTAAAGTAGCTTAATATAATATCTAGAATATGCAGGGAAAACGCATCAGTCACCGCGTGTCATTTCTCCCCAGCCCCATGGCCTTTCTGTGGTGCTCACGTCCCCAGCGGTGTTCACTTTCACTGCCCAGATGTTTCCAGAGCGGCACCTGGAGACAGCAGAAATATTAGGTATGAACTGTTACTCATAAATCTATGACCTATACAGATGGAGCATTTCTGAAGATCCACCCTAAAGGATGATAACAAAAAAGATTGCTTTGGGATCACTTAATAATAAAATACCAGTGACTTGCCCAAAGTCCTATCTAGCACTAAAATTCTGTAATTGTATGCTTCTAAGAGTCTGTTCACAATTAAACGGAACCCAATATTGATTCTGTTACATTTGTAATAATATTTTTCCTCTGTTTTCATCCCAGAGGAAAGTATAACTCTATATACTTTTAATGTTACGAATGGCTTTTCCTGTGTTTAATTGATAATAAAATGACACAAAATCAGGAAGCAACAGTAAATTCTCAATCATAGAGAGTCAAAACAACTACAAACTTCGTAAAAATATCCCAAAAGAGGAATCTGTTTGCCATACTATAGCATAAATAATGTCTGTAATGAAATATCCACAATGCCTTTCGAATCTTACCAGAAATAAAATGATATTCAGGATAGCTTTAGTGGTAAGTAAAATGTAGGTGTTTTTCTAATACAAAAACTCTTTTAAGTAGACTTGAGGATTTCATTAACTTGCAAAACATCTTATTCCACTGCTTGTGTTTAGTTAGAGTAGGAAGGGAAAGGCTAAAAAGAAAACCTCATTATGTTCTTCTAGCCCAGCCGTTGGAGAGATTATTTCCAGGGAGGTAGGAAGGACCGCAGACATCCTCTTGCCAGTGCTCCCGCCGAGTCCCAGGTGCTGTGCAGAGAATGTTAATGACACAAGCTCTGGCCGGGGAAGGTGGGGGAGGCTTCATTTCCTAGCGGGTGCTGCAGGGAAACAGCACCAAACATCTTGTGTCCCTTTTCCTTTTTGGACTGGAGATGTTGTTCAACCATATGTTGGAACTCAGCTCCATTTGTAAATACGCAAACCATGTACATAGAGGGGAGCTCAAATCATAGGTGAGATTTATGGTAAACGGGAAAACCTTAGAGAACTTAAAGCTAACATTCCAGACAACCAGCAATATTATTGAAAAAGTAGATCCTCTGTTAGACAAACTCCAGGCTGGAAGAACCCACCCATTCTCTCTTCTTAAATAGGAAATTGTAATATTAGTCCACATTTTTCTATTCAGCATTTTGATTCTCTATGTAATCTTAGATTTTTCTTAGCTTGAGACCAATGTATTCTCTTTCCTACCACCTCTTTTTTTCCTAAAACGCTTCATAGGAAACTGCAGAGGTTTTGATGGTGTGTTTTATGGCAGCAATCCCGGGAACATAAAAACCTCGTAAACCCCGTATCATGTGTCACCTCTCCACCTAATCCATATTTTAGCAGCCGCTGGGTAATACAGACTGGTCTTGTCAGGCAAGGTTTACCTTTCATCCAGCTGCTCTCCCAGCTAGCCCTGTACCTCGTTCTATTCATACCTTTTCCTGGATTACTGAAACAGTTCTCACTGGCATAGACGAGAAGCTCAAAACCAGTTTAATACTGTGCTTCAATATGGGGGTGAACTGTACGTTCAGATCTCCTTTTGAATAATACAAGAGAAAGTGTATGAAGCATTTGGATGGACTTCATATAATGCTACATTCTGTCTGTAGAGCGCTTCGCTTCTGAGCAATGAATGTGTTCAACTAGAATAGATGGGGGTTGGGGGAGGCTAAGAGTTGTGAAATCGGTTCCCTTCTTCTGGGGACTTTCACAGCCACCCTGCCCAAGGGCAGAACCTCATGCATGGCTCTTCCACATCGCCATCTCTGGATTATGTGTATTAATTATTAAAATTGTATCAAAATTCTGCTTTTACAAATCTCCAACCCTTAGTAACCTTCTTCCCACGTCACTGCTATCATTAGTACTACCTACATATGAAACACTGTTTCCTGACAGTCGTCCTGTTCTTAGTCCTGCCTAACTGGTTCTATAATATTTATTTAGAGGAACTTACCTTGCCCTTTGGCAACAGAGTCCAAAATAAAAAATTGTACAGCTATAGAGAGGAAATATTTTCTTCCCTGGTCATATGTAATCCATTCTTTTCAGACTATTTTCTTCCTTTTTGGTGGTATATTTTGGAGTTTTTGTACTTCTATAGCTTTGTCTCACAAGGTGTTCACAAAGTGTTAGCCTTTTTCTAAAATGCTGCTGTGAGAAGAGACGTTGAACACATACACCTCTAGATGTCAGCAAATTCCAAGCCTTGAAAATTACGTAGGTTGCGTTTTGTCCTACAGGTGTTCATTCCTCCTCATCCAGACACCAGCCTTCTTTCTTGGTCTTCCTTCTGCTCCTCTATTCTTGGCTCTGTTCCTCTTCTTCCCACCGCACGAGGGGCTGGCATGTAGGAACTGGCAGTCCCTTGGAAATGTGAGCGCCGAGTGGAGTGAGCTCCCGCAGCTGACTTGGGCTGGCCTCTGGGGGCGGCACGCAGTGCCCCTGCTCGGTGTTAGGGAGATCAGTACATGCACATTATGCATTCAGCTGACCTTGTGACTGAACTGTGCCCAGAGCCTGTTTCTTCCTCTCTACAGTCGGTGCTTTATGTCCTCTAGGAGCTGACATCCGCACTTCCAGGACCCAAGATGCCGGGCCTGTGTTGGCAGACACGCTCCGGAAATTCTTATTCGATCTGGATGTTGATGACGGCCTAGCAGCAGTTGGCTACACCAAGGCCGATATCCCCGCATTAGTGAAAGGAACGCTGCCCCAGGTAAGAGACCACGCGTTCCTCACTCCCTGCAGTGGAGCACAGAGCTTCCAGAAAGACATGTTCCACCTGGGGCGTGTCAGAGGGGATGAAACCAGGGGTCGTCCAGCGGTTCTCAGGTTTCCTGGACAACACAGCAGTTTTCTTCCGGGCCCTGGTGGAAGGGACCAAGGCTCTTCGCCTTTATGTTCTTCCACACAACTGTGGCGAAGGTGAGGCTTTCACAGTGCACCTGAAAGGATCCTTTATATGACAATTCAAGGTAAAAACAACCAAATCGATCTTGAGCTATGGCAAAATTTCCCTTTCCCCATTTTGCTTTTTTAAGTGTTCCCATAAAAGTATGTGAAGCTGTTCCAAGAAGACCATTAATGTTCTTTTCCATTATAAAGGAGTTACAAATTTCTACTACTTTGTGAAGAGTAGTCATGGCTTTAAACTAACACTATTACAAAATTACTTTTCAATGGATGTGGGAGATTCTATATTTTATATATATCTGTGTCACCGTGGGTCTTATTTTATTTGTTAAATGTTGCTAAAGAGTGTAAACTGAGCTGCTATCCTTTATTTGGCAGAACCATGCTAGCTATGACGTTTCCTCTCCCGAGGTTCTCATGAAGGAGATGACCCCTCGCTGCCCCCTGTTGAGCTAGCACATCAGATCCTAATGGGCCAAGACCCTGTGCATTGCAGTTCACCCTAGAGTAGAGGGCTCAGAGGCGTGAGCCCTTGGCTGGTGCACCACACCATACCCGCCACACCAGGATGCTCCTTTAGTCCTGCTGGCCAACATGGGAAAGTCACTTCAACACTATGAGACTAGGAGGATAAGGCCTTCCTGCCCAACATTAAGGCATTCGTGGATCTCTCCCTCACCCTGGAACTGACTTAACAGCTGGAATATCCACTCACACAGCATCCTGCTTACACAAGTGGCAGCGCTTTTCCCTCACTCCACCCCAGGGAAGCAAGAGTTCAGACTAGCTGCTTCTTCCCCACTTCATCAGTGCTTAGAATGTTGACAGCCTCACCACTCACATGACAATATTTGTCTAGACTAGGTTCACAGACTCATCTATCCACAGGAGCCAGGTAGGGAACAGCAATGAACAAAGTAATTTAAGGCGTTATGGAGTGGTGGGGACTTTGGTGAGCTGGAAAACACGTGACCTGTCTAATTGGGTGAGCCACAGTTGAGCTACAGTTTATTATCACCAAGCTGAAATTCAGCTCCCAATGTTGGTAGAACTTCCAACTTTCAAGAAAAATCAGCAATCTGGATGTTTGTGTTGAATTCCTTGGTTTCCAATGCACACGTGAAACATGGTCCATGAGCTAACGGTTTCCCTGATTTAGATTCAGGCTCAGTGAGTTCAACTGAATCTAGAAATATAAATTAATGAGAAACAGAGGCGTCTCCAAGTGTAGCAAAGCCCCCTAATTCTAACCCATAAGTCCATGGGACTAATAGCCAAAAAATATGACTCTTTAAGGCCGTCACAGTTATTTTACCCAAACCTACTAGACTATAAGTTCCACGAGGGCAGGAATCTGTCTGCTTTGCTCACCCATCCTTCACTGCACCTAGTACAGGCTAGTAAACGTGCTACATGAACACATACCTGCTGCCCTCTCCTCTCCAGGTGAGCTTAATGGCTGAACAGTGGTAACTTTTTGAAATGTTTCCTTAGACTGAAGAGGACTCAACCAAAGACAGGGGAGCCATGAAAGGTTAATCCAGGAACACAACAGACTGAGTGGTCACCATGATTTTAATGTAGCTTCTGGGTTTATGGCATGGTCCCGGTGATACTGCCCACTCTGCAAGGTCCCCTCCTGAAAGGTTCTGCTTGTTTAGCCCAGGAAAGTATTCAGGAATATATGTTTGTCCACCTCCAAGAATGGTAGCCATGATTTTCAGATGAACCTGTATGATATTCTTGGCTATGTGATTGCTGGTGGCAAGGCATCTTCCAGCTATTAGCATATATTGGCAAGTGTTTTCTGTTCTATCTGTGATCAGACTTTCACTTTCAGAAGCTATGACAGCAACAGACCCAGACTAACATTTGAGACCCCCCACTAAAATAGCAAGTTATTTAGGGATCATTTTGAATGCCTCAGTGCACATGTCATACTGGGAAACCACAGATAGCAAAACTTTAATTAGAAAAAATGAATTTTTTAGTTCTGCAAAAGATGGGAGGTAAATGGAATCTTTTGAATATAAGTTGTGTCTTAAAGTTGGAAGCCAAGTTTTCCTCAAGCTGCATTCATAAAGCAGCTCCAAGGCGTATGCTGCCTGTTTTCATTTGATCATGCTGTCATGATTAGGAGAAACATAGTTAATTTTAATTAACTAGTACTAGTTCCATTTTAGAGTCGATGTGGTTGAGGTATGTATGACTTCATAGATTCGTAGGACTTTGGAAAATATCCTAGAAACAAGCTCATCCATTTTTCAGATGAAGAACTACTAAGGGTGTTTTGTTTTGTTTTGTTTTAGTGTTTGGGGGATTTTTGGCAGCAGTGAACATTTTACAGGGATGCTATGGCAACTTCAGAAAAAAAATTTGAAGTAGACTAATCAGATGCAGTAGAGTAATCTTCACTTATTAGTATCTACAGGATTTAAAGCAATGAGGATATATTGGTTCCTGCAAAGAACATTGCCAGAAGGTAATTCAATGTAGTTGACATTTGATAAAGGTTCTTTTCTGTTCAGCAATGAGGGATTGGTTTTCTCTGGAGGGAACAACCAGGGCAGTATTCCTGACCAAACACCACAGCCCATACTGGTGGCAGCAAATAGCAGCCCTGTGTACAGAGGCTTCCAACTGCCAGAGCCAGGCTATAAGGCGAACAGGCAAGAATAAATTAATCTTCCAAGCTGGAGTTCTGAAACCTCTGGAAAGAAACATTTACATTTCAAATCAAAACATTTCATTACTGAGCAGAGCTGTCTACCCAAATGAGCACTTCCACTCCTTGGTAGACAGGCCAGCTGAAATATTGTTTTATGAATGTACTAAAAGTAGAAGTCTGAATTTATTTCAGTGCCCATGTTAATCAGTAGTCCTCCAGTTTTCCATGTCTATAAATAATAGCACATCATTGCTTAATACATCTTAATTTGGAGAGAGTTTGGCTTTCATATGGCATAGTTGATCTTTGTAGGGACATGTCACAAACTTTATGTCCTTGCCCTGTTCAACCAGTCATTGGAGGCCAGAAATGTGAGAGAGAAACTCAGCTCTGGCTGGTCCTCAGGTATTTCTGGGAATGCTGAACTACTTCACCAAAGACACACAGGACCATGGCAAGGGCCTTGGAGCTCATCAGATAAGACTCTCCTGTTATAAACAGAATAATGTGATGATCCTCTGTGGTCATAGCAAATGCTGAACTTCAATTCTTGACTCTACCACAAACATATGCATATGTAACGGGGAACAAGATTCTACCTTGCTATGGATTTCTAGAATTTCTCAGGGTCTCTAAAAGGTCTGCTGGGATGTAAAATTTTGCCTTTGCCTCACCCATACCCATCAGCATTATCCCATACCTCTCTGCCATCGGTCCACCCATCCTTTCCTTTTTGTTTTTTAAATTTATTTTTTAAATTGTGGTAAAATATACATAACATAAAATTTGCTATTTTAACCATTTTTAAGTATACAATTAATTTGGTGCCATTAAGTACATTCATAATGTTGTACAACTATCACCACTATCCATTTCCAGAACCTTTTTTTATCATCTCAAATAGAAGCTCTCCATCCATTAAACACTAATTCCTCATTCTCACCTTCTCCCAACTCTGGTAACCTCTATTCTACTTCCTGTCTCTATGAATTTGCCTATCCTAGGTACCTCCTATAAGTGAAATCATACAATATTTATCCTTTTGTGACTGGCTTACTTCACCTGGCATAATATCTTCAGTGTTCTGACACCTGTAGCACATGTCAGAATTTCATTCCTTTTTATAACTGAATAACATTCCATTTTATGGGTATACCACATTTTATTTATCTGTTTATCTACTGTTGGGCACTTGGGTTGTTTCCACCTTTTGGCGGTTATGAATAATGCTGCTATGAACTTTGGTGTCCAAGTCCTTGCTTTCAATTCTTTTGGGTATATACCTAGGTATAGAGTTGCTGGATTGGATTGTAATTCTATGTTTGACTTTTTGAGGAACTGCTACACTGTTTTCTCTAGTGGCTGTGCCATTCTACATTGCCATTAACAATGCATGAGGGTTCTAATTTCCCCACATCTTTACCGACACTTGTTATTTTCCATTTTTTATAATAGACCATCCCAATGAGTGTGAAGTGGTATCTCATTGAAGTTTTTACTTGTATTTCTCTAATGCTTAATGATATTAAGCACCTTTTCATGTGCTTATTGGCTATTTATGTATTTTCCATGGAGAAATATCTATTCCTTTGCCCATTTTTGAATTGAGCTGCTTGAGCTTTTTTGTTGTTGAGTTGTAGGAATAATTTTTATATTCTGGATGTTAATCCCTTATCAGCTATGTGATTTGCCAATATTTTCTCCCGTTTTGTGAGTTGTCTTTTCACCCTCTTGATAGTGTGCTTTGGTGCACAAAGGTTTTTAATTTTTATTTAGTCCACTTTATCTTTTTTCTTTTGTTCCCTGTGCTTTTGGTGGTGTATCCAAGAAATCATTGCCAAATCCAATGTTGTGAAGATTTTCCCTTATGTGTTCTTTTAAGAATTTTAGGGTTCTCGCTCTTACATCTAGGTTTTTGATCCATTTTGAGTTAATTTTTTAATACATCCTTCTTTGTTTTCATTCTTCCCTTTACTTGGCAAATACTTACTGAGAGCCTACTGTGCACCATGCACTGGGTGGGATACAGTGAGGAGGAAAATGAAGTCCCTTTTCTCTCTCCTGAAGCTTATGTTCTAGTGAGGGGAGACAGACAGTGAACAGCTAGCTATGAATAAGATATAAATGAAGTCATTTCAGATAATTAGTGATATGAAGGAAAACCTGGGTAATGAGAGAATGATCTTGTGGGGACAGCGTGGAGGGAGCCCCAGAGAGGGAGGTGAGACGACTCTGACTTCCAGGCAGGGGGGGAGGCCCTGGGGCAGGGTCAAGGTCAGGATGTTCACGGAACTTAAACGGGTCTGCGGGACTAAGGGAGATGGACCCACGGGAGAGGGGTCGCATCCGGGGTGAGGGCAGGGCCAGAGCAGGGCGGCCGCGCGGGCCGTGGCTTTGCTCCAGTCACGACAGGAAGTTATCTCGGAGCGTCACACACAGGAATGGATGATCCGATTTATACTGGAAAAAAAAATCACACTGGCCGCCGTGGGGAGAACGACCTCTAGGGGGCGAGAGTAAAGCAAACGTGGAAACGGACCGTTTCGGAGGCGTTTCGAGCAGGACGCGGGGAGGACTGCCGGGCCCCACCTGGCGAGGTGCCTCGCGGGGCCGGAAGTGCTCGTTTTTTTTTCTCTTTCCACCTACGAGACGGCGCTCCCCTCAGAGCTGGGGCTGGCAGACTCGTCACGGAGTCAGCTTTCTATCTTGTAGACGTGAACTTTGAGATGCGACATCCCCTCCCCACCGTCTTGGCTAAATCGGTAGCGTCCATCGCCTGCTGACCCCGGGGACGCGCCGGCGGAGAGCGGAGCACGCGGCCGCGGAGTCCTCCCGGGCTGCCCTCGCCCTGCGGGTCCGCTCCCGAACACGTGGTGTCTTCAGAAACACACCCTGAGACCCATGAAAAGGGAGCCCCCAAATGGCAAATTTCTCAACTTCGTGTAGGCCACAGGGTAGTCATCATCAAGTCTTGTAGTCCCCCTGCCCTGGCGGGATAAAGGAGCCACTGACAGGAATATAAATAACAATAGGATGTGCTGGCTGTCTTCGCTGACTTGACTCATAATAATCATTGGAGAAATTAAGCAAATTTGCTTGGGAAAGTAGAGAGAAAATTTTAGTTAATAGAAAAAAAGGAGTCATTTGGCCAGGCACAGTGGCTCATGCCTGTAATCCCAGCACTTTGGGAGGCCAGGGTGGGAGGATCCCTTGAGCCTAGAAGTTGGAGACCAGCCTGGGCATCATAGTGAGACCCTGTCTCTACAAAAAAATATTTAAAAGCTAGCCAGGCGTGGTGTTCGGTTGGCTGAAGAGCAAAGATCACTTGAGCCCAGGAGTTTGAGGTTACCATGAGCTATGATCATGCCACTGCACTCCAGCCTGTGTGACAGAGCAGATCCTGTCCCTAAAAACGGGGGGGGGGGGGGGGGGGGAGAAAGAAAAAGGAAGAAAAGGAGAGAGAGAAAGAAAAAAGGAGTCACTTGTTGCATGTAGCTTGAAAGTTAATGTTCTACTGAAGTCCTTTTGAATATACTTTAGTACAAGTTGGAAGTCAAGGGCGACCCAGTTCTTTTCCTTGGCAGCACTCGCTGCGCCTGGGACAGAGCTCTCTGTGCACAGAGAACCTGGCAGAAGTTGTTGACTGACCTGGTTTGGTCATTATAAGGCGGTGTATTCCCCATGGCTGGTTGGGGTCTGTACATTTGGGCAGAAGGCTGTTGCCAGGGCATAAAGCAAGGGGTGATGGCTTCCGAAAGCTTTGTGGGAAAGAGGCATTACTTGATAAACCTCCAAGCTGAAGACCAACCAGTGCAAAGCATACAAAAAAATACCACTTTTAAAGTTATGACTGTTATCAAGTCATTGTTTCTTATAATCAAGTTAATTTACATAATTCTATAGCTCTTACAAACTGTCTTTTCAAAGCCCTGGGTAACTTTCTTTTATTTACTGTTTCAGGAAAGGGTCACCAAGCTTGCACCCCGTCCCCAGTCAGAAGAGGATCTGTCTGCTCTGTTCGAAGCTTCAATGAAACTGTATTAATTGTCACTTTAACTGAAAGAATTACCACTGGCCATCTTAGTTCTAAAAACAAAAGTTGATCTAGTTAGAGCTTTGTCTTTTATCGCCACACAACTTACCTGCTACCGATTTGAATGTAATATAAATGTATCCTGCAGGATATTCCCTGATGCCTGAAGTCAAGTTACTTCCATAAAACAGGCTGGACAAATGCCCACTATGTCAGACCCTTGGGATGATTTCAGGAGTTCCTGTCCCAAACCCTACAGAATACTCTGCCCTTCCTCCATGTAGCAAATGGGCAACAACTCAGTATCCATCAAAAGTGTAAATGTGTATGTCCTATGCTGAATAACTAGCTGCATGTCTAGAAATATATCCATAGAAACACTAACACAAGTATGTAAAGAAATATGGTAGGGATGTTTCTGGCAGCTCTTTTTCTAATAATGAAAAATTTAAAACAACCTTAATATTCATTGATATTGATATTTATAAATAAGTAAATCATAGTATATTAAACAATGGAATACTATGGTGCTCTTAATAAGTATGAAGTAAATGTGTTGGAAATATGTCTATAATAAACTAGTAAGTTGGCAAAAAAGCAAGTTGCAGAATAATTATATATTAGTACAGCTGGTTTTTACTTTTTCAATTATATATAAACTTAAGTCTCCATACACATAAAAAGAAAGATGCACATCAAAATATTAAAAGTTATCACTGAAGAAATGGAATTTGGGGTATAGAGAAATAAGAGAAAATGTTTACTTTATATTTTATACTTTCACTTTTCATTTTATATACCTGTATTGTTTGGGTTTGTTAGAACAAGCGTATATTACTTTTCTAATTTTAAAAGGGAGGAGGAGAAAGAAAGAAAAATATTATTTTAATGAGGTTGTAGGTTAGATTTATTTTATTAAAATACTAGTAACTAATACTTAAAAGGTAAAAACAAATCCAAAGGGGTAAATTATTAGAGACCAATCCTCTGGTGAATATATTGTTCTTTTGAGGAAAAACACTGACATACTATGTGGCAATTCTCTCTTTGGAAAAATGTTTCTGGTGCTTAGAATAAATTATTTCAAAAGCAAGCATTTTTGTAGTTTATAGATTTCAGCCTCACCAATAGAATCTAAATAGCATGATAATCTTCCTCTCTGTTATTTCCAGAATACAGAAATCTCTATAGCTCATTTTTCGTCACAAAGGTTAACCCACTGATATTTGCTCGTTCAAGCTTTGGCAGTATAAATCTCAGTGTACTTGCAGATTTACTCATATTTTAAATTGAATTAAAGTTTTAGTCTTATAAATGAGTAATTGTATACATAATTACATCAAGATTTTTAAAAACAGATGAGGAAAGCATTACTGTACCATTCAACCTTCCGTGGCCCACTTTATCTCTATAAAAGTCTTTATTTTGTTGAGATTTAAAAATAATGTTTATTGGAGTTTTCCCCTAATTACAAACAGAAAATACATTCAGTACCAAAACCTGGTAATACAAAGATAAACACAAAAGAAAATATTTAATAATTGTCCATATTGTACCATCCAAAACATAGCTACTTAAAATTTTTGTATATGTTTTTTGAGTAATTTTGTATGCACAAATATATGTTATATAAATAGTTATATATATGTCTACATTTTCTATTTAGAAATGATACCATTAAGTTGTAATTTTAATTTAAACATTCCAATTGTTTATACCAAGTGCCCAAAAGGCAAGTGTAAGAGTACCAAGAGAATTTCAGCTACACCTTGCAGACCATATCTAGCTAGAATTCCCTCCAGCTTTTTGGGAGAATCATGGAGATTGAGAGCAGAAGCTGTATGCAAGTGAGGCAGAGAACAGCTAAATGCTACCAATCTGCGATCCTTCAGGAAACTTTAGTAAAAGTTGTTAAAGAATGTCTCAAAATATATTTGGCATAGCAAAACCTTTATATAAATATATATATTTATTTATATGCTTTTTCCCTCACCATAACCACCTCAAAAACAGTCCAGGTAAGTTAGAGAACTCATAACATATTCTGCAATGTGATGGGACATTATTGTCATAGAAGAACATTAGACCAGAGGTTGAGGACCCTGGGTTTTGCTCCAGTTTTGCCTGAGGCTAACTTTATTCAACCAAGGCTTCTTCTAGCTTGAAAATGCTATGACTAGATTTTATGTATTACCTAGTCCTTAATGTGAGATTTTTGAATTTAGGAAATTTAATGTAAAATAATTTGAGATACAGAAATGCATTCTCTCCTCTTAAATATTCAATGTCTTTGCTAACAGTAGCCAGACGTCTAAATGTGACTCACCAAGAGAAGTGTTTGATATTCATACTGATGATGACTCTGCAGAGGAAGAATTTAAAGGTCAAGCATGAAGAAACAGATTTAGGAAGCCTTAATGTTTTTTGTCTTGATACCCATCATTCTGGCCCTTACAAATAGAGAATATGGAAAAGTGTTTTGTGACTTAACCAGCTATTAAATAGAAGTGTGAGATAGGAAATTGGGTCTGTTTCTATAAACCAAACACTTTCATGTCTCAGAGATTAACAATTGAGTGCATTTTTCTAATTTCATATCCTGTTTTTCTATTGATTTCCTTTAAGAAATATTCTGAGGAGTCACAGCCCCATTCATATGGGTGAATTTATTTGCCAAGGTAAGGAAAATTAATAGAATGGTATTAAACAGTTTTTAAAATACTATTTTCATAAAACTGTCATTTATGGTGGCATTTTCTCTTAAAATATATGCACATCTATAATTTATTGTTTGATGCAAAATACTAATTTGTTCCAAGCAGGTCATGTTACGATGATTTATTGTCAAGTGCCACAATAAGTAATTGCGCCTGTCCCTTCTCTGTGCTCAGGAAGGGCTGTGTTGGGCTTGGCATTGTTTGAGTGGCTGTAGACACAGCTGTGGGGTGTTTTCAAGTGGTCAGTGAAGTCTGCTCTTGTAAAATACAGACAAGTACAGTATCAAAATAGAGAGAGAGAGGGAGCAAAAATTGCTTTTCTGGCCTTTTAACCCTGAGAAAGATTAATGGTTGTTTGGATTAGAAACTGTACCCTAATGAGGGGCTGTTGCCTCTGGGGAGTAGGTATGAGAAAGGGGACTGTTCACCTCCAGGTCGACATTGCACAGGCTGTGTGTGAGTCTCTGATGACCAGCAACCCCAAGCCAGACGGCTGCCTGGGCTCCGCCAGTAAGTGCCTGGTCCTCTGGGAGCTGTTGAGGGGACCAGGCCATCACCATCACAATGGCCCGGGGGAGGCGATCTCCAGAGCCAAGCACACTTTGTATAGACAGAAATTCGGTTCTTGAAGCCCTGGGTTGAATTACTGGCAGCTGGGGGTGGGAGGGTCTAGTTTCTCCTGCTATTATTCCCCTGTTTTTCCGAACACCCCAATCACTGTCAGAATAAATGCAATCTCCCTACAAATTGCAGTAACTGTTGGAGATTTTGTCCCATGTGAAATCCCTCATGAAGCTATGTGCAGGACAGCTAACTTGAAAGTAACTCCATTTCATTCATTCTGGCTTTAAGTTTATGGCTTTTTAATTTGGGTGTTTTTAATTGGTTTTCCAATTTATAAAATTGGAAACTGATTAAAATAATCGTGAGAGAAAAGGAAGAAAAGAACTACTCATCATTCTATTACGCAAACACAGCTGTTAACATTTGATATGTTTCCTTTCCATCTTTTCCTTTTGGGTGGTGTAATGTTCAGCTCTTTTTTTAAAGCATTTTCCATGTTGTCACATAATCTTCATAATCATTATTTTAAAAGGTACACCATAGTTCATCAAATAGGAATTTAATAATTTATCCTTATTATAAGCCATCAAGATTTCTTCCAATTTTTTTTCCTACCAATAACTTAGCAATGAATAAATGAATAATGTGTATGTTGCTTTTTTCTTATTCCAAATCAATTTCTTAAGTTATATTCCCCTCAATTGAAATTTTAGATGATAATACAGACATTTTTTATGGCTCCTGGTTCATATTGTCAAATTATACATAACTCACTGTTGTTTTAAGTGTTGCGTCCCTGTCATTAATCTTACTTGTCTTCAAAATAAATATTAGTGCAAAGCAACAAGAAATGGAACAAAGTTCATTCCCATGGATAGACTGGACTAGACTATTTGTACAGACCTGCAAAAATCAATGGTGGTTTTTCTTTCATGTCAATATATCTTAACAGTTCACATGAACAAATTCAAATTTTCAAATGACCTTAAGAAACGTGCTTTAGTGTTGTATCACTGCCTCTCAAGTGAAACTATAAATCACCACATCTACTCTTTGTCATTTACTTTTTTCCCCTTCTAGGACCTTCTCTGGGTCCCTAAACCTATAGGTTTTTTTACTGTTGCATTTGGAGGATACTTTATTTATTCTAGATACAAGTTCTTTGTCAGATATGTGGTTTGCAAATATTTTCTCCCAATCTGTTGTTTGTCTTTTCATTCTCTTATGGGGTCTTTCACAGAGCAAAAGTTCCTAATTTGATGAGGTCCAATTTATCAATTTTTCCTTTTATGCATCATGCTTTTGGTGTCAAATCAAAGAACTCTGCCTAGCCATAGATCTCTAAGATTGTCTCCCAAGTTTTTCCTAAAACTTTTCATTTCACATGTAAGTCTGTGATCCATTTTGAGTTAATTTTTGTATAAGGTACAAGACTGAAGTACTGAAGTACTGTGTGTGTGTGAATGCATGCACACATGCAAGAAAGAGAGAGCCTATGGATGTCTCCAGTATCATTTGGTCATTTGTTGAAAAGACAATCTTTCCTTCCTTGAATTTTTTTAATACTTTTGTCAAAAATAAACTGGGTATATTCGTGTGGATCTAGTTCTAGATTTTCTATTCTGTTCCATTGATCCACACTGTTTTGATTACAGTAGCTATATGGCAGGCCTTAACATTGAGTAAACTGATTTCTCCCATTTATCCCTCTTTTTCAAAATTCTTATAACTATGACATGGGTGGAACTGGAAAACACTATGTTAAATGAAATAAGCCAAGCACAGAAAGACAAATCTAACATGTTCTCACCATCTGTGGGAGGTAAATATTAGAAAAAATTGATCTCATGAAGACAGAAAGTAGAATGATGGTTACTAGAGGTTGGGAAGAGTAGCAGGGAAGGGGGGATAAAGTGGGAATGGTTAATGGGTGCAAAAATACAGTTAGACAGATAGAATGAGCAATATTTGATAGCACAACGAAGTGACTATAATCAACAATAAGTCAGGGTATACTTTAAAATAATTAAAAGAGTGGAATTGGAATGTTCCTAGCACAAAGAAATGATAAATGCCTGAGGTGATGGATTCCCCAATTACCCTGATTTGATTAATTCATATTGTATGCCTGTATCAAAAACATCACATGTACCTACAAATATATACAACTATTATGTATCCACAATAATCAAAATTTTTTAAAGATATTTTTAAATTGTAGCTATTCTAAGTCCTGCACCTTTCAATATAAATTTTAGGATAAATTTATCTATGTCAACAAAAAACCTTGCTGGGATTTGATAGGAATTGCATTAAACTTATTGATAATTTGGGGAAAACTGACATCTTTATATGTTGATTCTTCCAGTCCACAAACACAGTATATCAATCCATCAATTTAGGTCTTCTATGATTTATTTAATCAGAATTTTAAAATTTTCAGGACACAGATCCTGTATGTGTTTTGTTACCTTTATACCTAAAGTATGCATTTTCTTTGGAGCAATTGTAAATGGTATGCTTTGAATTTCAGTTTCCACATGTTCATTCTTATTGTACAGAAATGTGATTTATTTTTGTATGTTGATCTTGTATCCTGCAACCTTGCTGTACTCACTTATTAATTTTAGAAGTTTTATTGTGGATTCCTTGGGATTTTCCACATAGATAATTGTCGTCATTGAATAGTGGCAGTTTTATCTTTTCATAGCCAAATTGTATACCTTTTATTTCATTTTCTTGCATTACTGCACTGGTATAATATTTCAATACTATGTTGAATCAGAGTGATAAGAGAAGATATCCTGTCTTGTCCCTGATCCTAGGGGGAAGGCATTCAGTCTTTCAAATGTAGTATGACGTTAGCTATAGGTCTTCTGGTACTCTTTATCAACTTAAGGAACTGTGTCATCTTTTAAAAATATTATAACAACATAGTAGCTTTTATTACTCTCCGGTATTTATGCTTAGATAATTTACTGGCATTGGATTATCTCTGTAATCAAAAACAAAGTAATCTTTTACTTCTCCATTATAATTCTATTTAGATATTTAGATATATCCATGCAGATATTTCTGTTTGACAGGTAAAGTTTTTAAAAGCAAGAGACCCGTAAGAGGGAAAATGTCTTGCCCTAATTTACATACAAATCAGCATTGTCAGACTAGGTCCTAGGGTGTTAGTTCAATAACATTTCCTATAAACCTAATATTGATAATGTGATTGAACACTTAAGTGCCAGGCACTATAAGTGCTTTACATCCATCATGTTATTTAATACTCAAAACATAACTATGCCGTGACCACTGGGATTTATTCAGTCCCTGCTAAGGACTGCACATTTGTGTACTTCTGAAATTCATATATTGAAGCCCTAACCTCAATGTGATGGTGTTAGGAAGTGGGGACTTTGGGAGCTGATTAAGTTTGGAAGAGGTGATGAGAGTGGAGTCCCTATGGTGGGATTAGTGCCCTTAGAAGGAGATGCAGCAACCAGAGTGCTTTCTCTCTCTGCCACATGAATACACAGCAAGAAGTTAGCTGCCTGCCAACCAGGAAGAGAGCCCTCACCAGGAACCAAACCAGCTGGGATCTTGACTTTGGACTTCCCAGTCCCCAGAACTGTAAGAAATGGATGTTAAGCCACCCAGGCTATGATGGTTTGTTATAGCAGTCCACCCTGCCCAAGACAGTCCCAAAGAGAAATATGAGTTAACCTTAATTCCGTGTAGATTATACAAGTTCTGTTCTAAGCACTTTATATATTTTTCAATGTTGTCATTTCAGCAACCTCATGAGTTTTTATCACACCTTCCTGTTCACCCAAACACACAGACACACACATGTGCCCCTTGGCTCGGGCCCAGCACCTCTCACCTGGATTACTACAGTTGCCTTTAGTGGTTTCTCTGTCTCCATTCTCACCCTGCATCCAGGAAGGTTTTGATAAAACACAGATTATCTAACCACGGCTTTTCCTTAATTAAAATCCTTCAGTGGCTTCTCATGGCCTTCAAGAGAAGGCACATGCCCCACAACAGACAGGCAGGGCCATCAGGGTCCTGCCCCTGCCTCCCTGCCCAGTCTCCTGTCTCCCCAGCTTCTCACACACTCAGGAACTGTCTCAGGCCTCCATAGCTTTGTTCAGGCTGTTCCCTGTGCCTGAAACATCCTTCCAAAGCTCATCACAAACTCCGTACCCTGTCACCTCTCCACCACCTCTCTAGGGAAGCCAAGGAACCCAAAGATGAGGTCTCCTTTGAACTCCTGTTACATCCTCTGCACGCCTCCACTTACTCCTCTGTGTCGTGAACACATCTGACTCTGTGCAATCATTTATTTTCTTGCCTCTCTCCCCCGCTAATATGTTAACAGGGGGTAAAAGACTGTCTTAATCATCACAGATCCTTATCATATAGCATAATACCTGGCATATACAGCAGTAAGTTAGCAAAAAATATTTGTAGAGTAGAATGGAAACAATCAGTCTGATTTTTTCTCAGTCAGACGACTTGATTTTTCACTGGCCAAAGTCTGAAACTTTTTTGAGTAAATAAATGTGAAACCTGTATGCCCAGGATCCTCAGCTGTAACCAATGAATGGTGGAACCAACATCTCTTGCCCGTTATATCCTGATATAAAATCAATCTGGCAAAAAGCAAAACGTGTCCAGGGTCCACTTTTTCAAGTCACAGTCTGGGGGGTCCATTGAGAATGTTGGGAGAGCAGCCTAGGGATGGATCCACAGAAGTTAGGAGCCTCTTCTTTTAAATCAATGTACAGAGAACCCATTAGCGGTGAGGAACAACTTTATAAAGAACAACAATTTATCCACACAAAAGAAAATCTTCCTACCAGTAGTAACATTATTGACATCTTCGCAGCTTTTCCCTTATGCACCTGACATTTCCTCCTTCTTCAAAGCCTAATTTGAGTGCTTCTGATTTTTTGAAATGAAATAATAAAGCCATCAACACACAATAAAAGCTATGCAATATTTATAATCAGGGGTCTCTAGAGTATATTTATGTTAAAGAACATATGGAATTACTAGGCCTTCTCATTTAAATTCCTTAAAACCTTCAGCTTTAGAATGAGAGACTAAACTCTTCTCTGGGATCTTAATTTTTATGTGGCTTCTTATTACCTTTTTATCCCTTCTAAAACTCTAAATCCCTTCAACATAGCTTTGGCTCCTTCCACAGCTGAATTGGCAGCAGGCTGATCTTTTTATTGGTGGGTAATGGATTTAGTTTGATTGCTGACACGAGAACAATGAGAGGATAAACAATTCCATTTGTGGCCATGAAATTCCCCATCTGTTGAGTGTGTTCATGACTGCAGAGCGCTGGGCAGAGACAGATGAATGAGCCCGCCATGCCTGATGTTAATGACATCCGTCATACAAGCTGAACATGTGGCTTCATAAATCAAGAGCTAATAGCAACTCCGGTTGCTCATGTCATTAACAAGCTCTCCATTTAAATACCTAAGAATCTGCCATAACATTGAGCCTAGAGACCCGACTTGCAATTCTGATCTCACCAGAAAACCAGAGGTAGTAAAGGAAGCCAAAAAAAACCATTTTTCTAAGTTAAAAAAAAAAAAAAACCTTTCAGTTGCAGACTCAAATATTTGCACATGTAATCATATGATGTCTGGAATTGGTTTCAAAATAAAAATGGGATGGGAGAGTGGGGGGAGGTGTAGACGTAAAAAGATTATCCATGAGTTGATAAGTGTTAAAGTTGAGGGATGGGTCCCAGAGGGTTCATTGTATTATATTCTCCACCTCTGTATGTGTTTAAAATTACTCATAATGAAAAGTACAAAAAAAAAAAAAAAAAGAGTCATTCAAAAATAGCTGGAAAATGAGACCTTCCATTGTTTAGCATAAGCTTTTTTGCCTCATTGTATCTTTTTTTAAAGTAAAAGAAAAAATATGATCACATAACAGTTCAAACACTTAATAAGGCAAAGAAACCATCACCACCAAAGAGGAGTGCAACACATTCCAGAGGGAGATCAGGCCACACCCACTGTGGTTTCTCAGGGACTCACTCACCACCCACAACCCAAGCCCAAAGCCTGGGAGGTTAATGTCTTGTGGAGCCTCAACAGACCCCCCCACCTCTCTCCCTCTTTATTTTCCATGTGAGTTACCTATTGTTGCCATCACTTCTGCATTTTGTGGCTTCTTTTCATGGATGTTCTTCTTAGTTGCTTTAATTTATGGGCTATTGTCAAAGAATAGAAAATGAAAGAATAATGGGCAGGGAGAATAACAAAAGGGAAGTGATAATGCCTTGTGCAAGGACCTGCTCAGTGCTAAACCCTCTTACTGCCAGCCAGAGCACCTTGTTTCAGATTCAAATGGATTCCCCAGAGGAAGCTCTAGGTATGTCTTCATTAATCCTGATATTGTTGGAAGACCTGAAGGGGAGAAAAAGAGAGAAATCTGTGCCCGTATGAGCCCATCTCCCACCTTTCAAATTATAGATAAATACAGTGTTGTTATAATTTACTCACAATAAAATTACTGAGTACTTGCTGTGTGCCCAACACTGTGCTGGGCATGGGGGTTCCTACACTGAATAGAGCACATGGCCTTTTGGGGGCAGGCAGACACACAAGCAGTCACTACTCAGTGTGAGGGCCCATAACCTTGGGAATCTTCCAGTAAGAGTGATGCTGGAACCGAGAATGTCCAGTGCAAAGTCTAGCAGCCAATGGAGAGATCTGGCAGGTTGCAGAACCTCTAAAACTGTGCTGTCCAATATGGTAGCCACTAGCCACATGTGGCTATTCAGCTGTTGACACGCGACTAGTCCAAATTGAAATGTGCTGTAAGTGTAAAACACACACCAGAATTTCAAGACTTAGCATGAAAAAAAGTCAACTATCTCTTTCATGATTTTTCATATCAATTACATGTTAAAATGATGATAGTTTGCCTATATTTGGTTAAATAAAATACATTATTAAAGTTACTTTTAGGCCAGCCATGGTGGCTCCCACCTGTAAACCCAGCACTTTGGAAGGCCAATGTAGGAGGATTGCTTGAGGCCAGGGGTTCAAGACCAGCCTGGGCAACAGTAGTGAGACCCCCGTCTCTACAAAAGCATGTGCCTGTAGTACTAGCTATTTAGGAAGCTGAGGCTTGAGCCCAGGACTTCAAGGTTACAATGAGCTATGATCATGCCACTGCATGATGGAGAGAGTCTCTGTCTCTAAACAAATAAATGAAATAAAATAAAGTTAATTTCATCTGTTTGTTTGAACTTTTAAGTGTGAATACCACACCATTTTAAGTTATATAAATGTCTAGAATTGTATTTCTATGGAACATGCTGCTCTAGAGGTTCGGCACGAGCTGGGACAAAATGAGTTGAAAGCCACCTTGAAGGAACTCAGAGGCTGTGCTGGCCCCTGGAGTCAGCAGAAAAGGGACAAGAGTCACTTAACACCTCTCCTTGAATATCTAGTAGCCATCTCAAACTTCACAGGTCCCAAACTGAGCTCCTGATCCGTAGTGGATGCTGTAGTCGCCCCTCCCCAGATGCTGAGAGTATTGGTGACTGGCAGCCCAGCCCAGGTGGGCTTGCGACGACAGAGTTTGCCTTCCACAAAGGAGAACCACCTTGCCCAAGGTTTTGTAAACTAAAAATAAAATTCCAAGCCCCCAATCAACTGAACAAACCCCCTCTTGGCCAAGAGGACCCCAGAGAAACCTGAAAAACTTGACCTACCAGCCATGATAGAACAGGAGGTCAGACACATCTCATGATCCCCCCTCCCTTTTTGGGTTTATAAACAACAACTGACCAGCATTAATGTTAAAATAGAAATCAGGAGACTGACAGAACAGACTCTTTGTGCCAATATGATACCAAATGGTACACAGGACCTAGGGCCATGCCAGACAAGGGCTAAGTCACCCCCGCACTTAAAGAATAAACGATGCTCTATCTGCCACAAGGTTTTCCTTTTTCTCTAGCAGTTAAATCAGCACTGGCCTCGAGATAAACAATGTTAAACAATTTGCAGCTTCACCACTGGATGCAGCCCCCACCACTGTTCCACAAGCCATAACCACTGATTTGATTGGACAAGAGACTGATTTCAGTAACTCTCTCCTGCTAAGAGACCAACTGACCGACCATGGACTGGTTCTGGCTGGTTTTACAGAGGCCACACACTTAGCGTCTCTGTGTCTTAAAGAACATTTTGACGTATAGGGCTTAACTGTGATACATTTAAATGTTAAGTCTCCACCCAAAATTGAACATGGGTCATATGTTACATGCCTGTTTGTTCAATATGCATGCATCAGGACCACCTTCATGAATATTCATACTCCTTCTGTAACCTGCTGAATACGTATAGTTGGCCGAACTGTTCAGCTGAAATCCCTGCCCCAACCCTTCCTCCTTCCAAGTATCTGTCTCTGGTCCATGCTGAAGGCTGCGCTTGCCAGCCTGTCAGAATAGCCACCTTGCAGGCTGCAACCCTTTAGAAGAAACAAAGCTCTCCTTTTCTAAATGTACAGAGCTTGTGATTTTTCATTTAACAGATTCAACCCTTCCCAGAACCACCTCTGCCCCGTAACAGTTACAAGGTCAAGCAGGAGGTCCGGCTGCCTCACTCGACTTGGAGTAACTCAAGGGCCTGCCCAACTTCACAGTTCCCCTGTGGGGCTGGCTGAGTCCCCAGCTGGAACCAAGTGGCCACCCAGAAACTTCCTCCGTCCGATCCTGCTTGCTTCACTTCTCCCCCGGTGTTGATCGTGAGTGCGCTGGCCAGCGAGAGTCCTGCACGCTGTTTCGTCTGGGTCTGCTGCCAGGAACTGGACCCACAACGCCATCTTCTTCCCCAGTCTCTTCCTCTTTCATCTTCTCCTGGTGCCATCTTTACTCCTCTCTTTCTCTCACTCCCACAGCTTGTTGGTCAGAAATCCTATTGGTTCTTCCTCTTTGAATTATATGTAGAATCTGATTGGTTCTCAGTGCCGCCCCCACAACTGTCCTGCTCCCACCTGGGTGTCATGGTGGCCTCGCAGCTGTCCTCCCCACTTCGGCCTTTGCTGCCTTTGAGTCTCTTTCAGCAGAGTAACCAGGTCTCAAGTCAGGTCATGTCACAGCTCTGCTCAGAGCCATGTCACTCAGGCAAAAGCTAGATCCTTGCTAGGACCCAGCATGCCTGGGATAATCCTAGTTTATACTTGTCATCCCAACATAATTTTAACAGAGACCACTTTCACCCTCAAAAGCAACCCCGTTTGGATTATAAATTATATGGTTTCACGCCTGTAATCCTAGCACTCTGGGAGCCCAGGCGGGCTGACCATTTGAGCTCAGGAGTTGGAGACCAGCCTGAGCAAGAGCGAGACCCTGTCTCTACTAAAAAACAGAAAGAAATTAGCTGGACAACTAAAAATATATATAAAAAAAAAAAAAAATATTAGCCGGGCATGGTGGCCCATGCCTGTAGTCCCAGCTACTCAGGAGACTGAGGCAGGAGGATCACTTGAGCCCAGGAGTTTGAGGTTGCTGTGAGCTAGGCTGACGCCACGGCACTCTAGCCCAGACAACAGAGTGAGACTCTGTCTCAAAAAAAAAAATAAAAGTAAATTATATGGTTACCCCACCTCTAAGGCCCCCTGCTACCTCTCGGACCTCATCTCCTACTACCCTCCCCTCACTCCTCCATTTCAGAGATCCCAGCACAGTTCCTGAACAGGTAGGCAAATTCCTGCCACAAGACATTTGCATTTGCTGTTCCCTTGCCTGAGGAGCTCTTCCCCGAGATATCTGTAGCTCCCTCCCTTCCCTCAGACCTTTACTCAAGATCACCTGTTTGGTGAGGTCTTCCCTGGCCATCCTATTTAAATTTTCAAATATCCACTCCAACTCTTCCTCTCTTCCTTGCTTTATTGTTTTCTCCTTTTTTACCTTATCACCATCTAATTTGCTTTATAGTTTACTTATTTATCTTGTTTATCCTCTGCATCACTCAGGGTAAAGGCCAGGGATGCTGCTAAACATCCCGCAATGTACAGGACAGCCCCTACAACAAAGAATCACTTGGCCCCAAATATTGAGAGTGCCGCAGTTGAGACACCCTGCCTTCGGCCAATCACCAAGCTGTCTGGGTCTCATTTTTCCCATCTGTAAAATGGTGACACTAGTATTGGGCCAATTCGTAAGGTCATGAGATGTAAATAAAATAATAAGCAAAATGCTCATAGCATAGTGCTTAGCACATAGTAAGTGGTATTTTTTTAAAGTATTATTAGGTTAAGGCGTGTCTAATTATCTCAATTATCGCAGAATCTAAATAGGTGAGTTTTTCTTCTATTCCTACTCAAGCCCTGGCTATACCTTCTAACACGTGAGCATCACTAGTCACAAAGAGAACAGGGCATGTTCATTACCAGGGCCAGAAAACTCACTATAATAGGCTTGCCTGATTGAGCGAACAAAAATACCGGACATCCACTTAGATTTTTCTTTTCTTTTCTTTTTTTTTTTTTTTTTTGGAGACAGAGTCTTACTCTGTTGCCCTGGGTAGAGTGCAGTAGTGTCATCATAGCTCACTGCAACCTCAATCTCCTGGGCTCAAGCAATCCTCCTGCCTCAGCCTACTGAATAGCTCACACCATGCCCGGCTAATTTATTTTTTTAGTACAGACAGGGTCTCACCAGGATAATTTTTTCTATTTTTTGTAGAGACGGTGTCTCACTCTTGCCCAGGCTGGTCCTGAACTCCTGACCTCAAGTGATAGTTCCACCTTAGCCTCCCAGAGCGCTAGGATTAGAGGCATGAGCCACCTCGCCTGGCCCCAAATTCGATTTGAATTTCAGTTAATAACAAATAATTTTTAGCCTCATGCTATATTTGGGACATACTTGTAATTTTTAAAACCTATTTTTTATTTATTGTAAAGTAACATTTAACTGGATATCCTGCATTGTATCTGACAACTCTACAGTCCAAGCATCTGCCCTCTGATCAAGAGTCTTTTTCACAGACAAAGAACAGCACTTCGCATAAGCTAAAGATTGAAACCATCTCTGGTTCTCTCAGAGGAACTGAAAGGATAATGTTATGCCTGACAAAATTACAAATGTGTCTCTTCCAGTTTCACAAAATAAGACACTGAAGATTAAACCCAAAGGCCTCTCAGAGGCCCACAGCCTGGTGCCCCCCAAGTCTGCAAAGATGGGTACTCTGGGGGGAAGCAAAGTCCGGATCTTGGAGCCCTGACTGACAGGACTAGACTCTCTTTCGTAAAACGGTGGTAGGTGCACCTTGCAGGGTTGCCGTAGGGCTCGTGGGTGAAGTGCCTGTGCATAGTAGGTTCAACAGTAACGTCATCAGCACATTGTCTGGCACATGACGGGGCTGGATCCATAGGAGGTGAACGGATGAACAGCACAGCACGAGTCAGGCCGCCGTACGTAGTCCACCACTCGTGTTGAGAGCTGCTGCTCCTCTCTCTGCTCAGCCACTGAATCAGCACCCTCTGGGTGCTTCTGAAGCCACATACTAGCCAGGCACGGTGGTGCACGCCTATAATCCCAGCACTTTGGGAGGCTGAGCCAGGAGGATCGCTTGAGCCCAGGAGTTTGAGACTGCAGTGAGCTATGATCGTGCCACTGCATTCCAGCCTGGGCAACAAAGCAACATTCTGTCTCAAAACAAAACAAAACAAAACAACTGGGAACAACTCCAGGATATTTGGAATTAGAAAGAATGGGGGGTGGGCCCAGGCTCCTAGACATTTATCAAGGTGTATAGTGAGTCCAATGTGTAGCCAGGGTTAAAACCACTGATTCAACTCTTGGAGGCGGCTCTGTCAGAACCCTCTTGCTTCCTCTGTGCACCAGTGGTTCCCAGACGTAGTGGGGATCAGCATCCCCTGGAGACCTGGCTTAACAGGCTTCTGGGCTCTACCTGAGAGTTTCTGACTTGGCAGACAGGATGCGACCAAGCATTCGCATGTCTAACAAGTTCCCGGGAGATGCTGATGCTGCTGTCTAGAGAAAATTTGAGAGCCCCTGTGCCACATCCATGGCTCTCAACCCTACCATATTTTAACCACCAGTGGTATTTTTATTAAAAATACCTATGCCTGGGCCCTAGATAATCGGATTTAAACAGTCTAGGACAGGACCTGACCTGAGCTCCTCATAATTCTAATGCATCTGGGTTAGGAACTTCTGCTCTCCTTAAATGAACTCTCTGCTCTAACTCCAAAGTGTGCTCTGGGACCAGCAACAGCTCACCCCAGACCTTCAGAACCAGAATCTGCATTTTAACAAGCTCCCCTAGTGATTCTACATACGCCGGCATGTGAGCACTGCTTAGGTTTGAGCCAAATGTAACTTCCTCAGAGAGGGTCTTTTTGAGCGCCTTTGGTGGGATGCAACTCCAGAACTCTCAGGAAACACAGCCTCTCGCCAAACAGGTAGCAAGCATTTTGCAAGGCATGTAGGAAAGAAAGAAAGTCTTCCATTGACATCAATTGACTGCCCTTTGAATAAGTGTAGAAGCCAAATGTAAAAATGGCAGCAAGTGGGCATCCATTTCAGCAGTGAATTCTCAGAATCTGGGAGAAGAGGATCCTAGACCAGAACAGAGTTGACTTTAGGCTTAGCCTCATCCTGGACAGGGGTTGCCCCAGTACTCACAGGTGTGGTGTATACTTATTGCCTTCTAAAATGAGGACTCAGCCATTCACTGCTCCACAGACTGTAAAGTGCCTGGGCTAGAAAGACCCTAACTGTCTAGTATGATCAAGATTCTCAGCCAGGCACAGTGGTTCATGCCTATAATCGTAGCGCTCTGGGAGGCCGAGGCAGGAGGATTGCTTGAGGTCAGGAGTTCGAGACCAGCCTGAGCAAGAGTGAGACCTCATCTCTACTAAACATAGAAAAAATTAGCCAGACAACTAAAAATAGAAACAAAAAATTAGTTGGACATGGTGGCACACAATGCCTATCGCCCCAGCTACTCAGGACACTGGGGCAGCAGGATCACTTGAGCCCAGGAGTTTGAGGTTGCTGTGAGCTAGGTTGATGCCACAACACTCTAATAGCCCAGGCAACAGAGTGAGACTCTGTTTCAAAAAAAAAAAAAAGATTCTGGGCTCAGAGCACTAAAGCCAAACAGAATCGTCTTAGCAAAAAATTAAGATTAATAATATCAAGTATTGCCAATGGTGTGGGGAATAAGACTCTTATATCCTACTGGTGAAAGTGTCAACTCAATGCAGAATTTTTGCAAGGCAATTTGGGCAAATCCCTCAAAATTTTAAACATGCATATGCTATATGACCTGTACTTTGGCAACTAGTAATGTAACCTGCAGAAATATTAGAAGACATGCATACAGATGCATACACAAGGATGTACTTTGCAGCATTGCTTCTAATTTTAAAAAATGGAAGCTACAGATCTATCAAGAAAAGAATGGATAAATTCCTATAATATAGTGATCTCCTACATATCTACTTAAAGAATGAGAACTAGGCTGGGCACAGTAGCTCATGCCTATAATCCTAGCAGTCTGGGAGGCCAAGGCAGTAGGACCGCTTGAGCTCAAAATTGGAGACCAGCCTGTGCAAGAGCAAAACCCTATCTCTACTCAAAATAGAAAAATTAGCCAGGTGTGATGGCACACGCCTGTAGTCCCAGCTGCTCGGAAGGCTGAGGCAAGAGGATCAGCTGAGCCCCGGAGTTTGAGGGTGCAGTGAGCTGTGATGACACCAGTGCACTCTACCTGGGGCAACAGAGTGAGATGCTGCCTAAAAAAATAAAAAATGTACCCATGCCTGTGTGTATGTGCAGTATGACTCCACTTCTGTTTTTGAATATCTCACTTATGTACATGTCAATATATGTATGAATGAGCATGAAAAAAAATCTGCAAATACACTCACCAATCTGTAAACAGTGATTGCTTTGATTGCTTTTAGGAAGTGAGACTAGAACGGGGGAAGTGGATTTCATTTTTTCTGTATACCCCTCTATAATTTTTGAGTTTGCTATAACAAGCATGTATTATTTTTACTATTTAAAAATATTTCAAAGAGGTAAAAACAATTTCTTAAGAACTGTTTTTCTCTGGGTGTGTTTCCTTACATTAGCCATATAATTATGTGTTTCAGGCTCATTCATTAGACATAATCCAATATGCCTTATGTCTTGATCTGGATTGGGCTTTCTTAGCTGAAAGCTAATCCAGTCTGGACCCCTTGAGATTAAAACTAGGCAATTCTGATTGGCTTTTGGATTTCCCAGAGAGTTCTTAATTCCTTTTTGTTTTAATTTCAATAGATTTAAGTGGTATAAGTATTTTTTCTTACATGGATGAAATGTATAATGTTGAAGTCTGGGCACACTACTTTATGACTATGTATTAATACAACCATCATTTAGCTCCCATTTATAAGTGAGAAAATGTGGTATATTTGCTTTTCCATTCCTTAGATACTTAACTTAGGATAATAGTCTCCAGTTCCATCCAAGTCACTGCAAAGGACGTTATTTCATTCCTTTTTGTGGCCGAGTAGTACCTCATGGTATACACGTATACCATGAAGTGTGTGTGTGTGTATATATACATACACACACACACACACACACACACACACAGAGCCCACATTTTCTTTATCCATTCATCCATTTATGGGAACTTAGGTTGATTCCATATCTTTGCAAATGTGAATTATGCTGCAATAAACATTCAGGTGCAGGTGTCTTTTTGATATAGTGACTTCTCTTCCTTTGGGTAGCTACCAAAGGGTATTGGAATTGCTGGATCAAATGATAGGTCTACTTTTTGTTCTTGGAGGATCTTCACATTGTTTTCCATAGAGGGTGTACTAATTTAGATTCCCACCAACAGTGTATAAGCATTCTCTTTTTACCACATCCGCACCAACATCTATTGTTTTTTGACTTTTTAATAACGGTCACTCTGATGGGGTTAAGGTGGTATTTCATTGTGGTTTTAATTTGCATTTGCCTGATGATTAGTGATGTTGAGCATTTTTTCATATATTTGTTGGCCATTTGTATATTTCTTAATTTCAATTTAGTATCAGGTCCTTGAAACTTTGTGTCTTTTAGTCCCTGCTCTTTAATGTTGCATGTGGTTAACCAAAACCCCAGATTTTCTCTTAATAAATTGCTGCTAAACCAGGTCACCCCAATTCTGTACCTAATCAATTATTTTTTTAAATGTAAAGACAGATGGTTACACTTAGCTTTGTTAAATTTCATCTTGTAGATTTTAGTACACCATTCCAGTCTGTTAACATAATTTTGGATCTTCACTTCTATTGCACTAGATACACCTGTAAGTTTTCCATTATCTAAAAATTTAATCACTGGGGAGATCATAAAATTTATAAGCAACAGACACAAAGAAGTCTTTTAGACAGTATCCTTTTTAGTTGAAAATGACAGAAACCTACTTAAGCTTAAGCCAAAAGGAAATTTATCAGAGTCTGAGGTATCTCACTGACTCCAAGGTAGGAAGGGCCTATCTGAGCATGGCAAGGCAGGGCACAGGCAGTACCTCTCCCTCCCTGGTCTCTGCCTCTTATGCTTGGTCTCAATCCCCCATGCCCTTCCTCCCTCTCCAGCACTGCCCTCACCCTCAGACCCCCACCCCTCCCACTGGCCCCACTTTGTAGGCATGGCCACAGACCCACCAAGTGTGGGCCACGGAGAAAGTACTGGCCCCTCCTCCAGCTAAACTCTTTATACTAAATTTGCATCCAGGCCCCAGGCCTCTTCCAGACCACCAGTTCCATGTATTTCTACTGGCTTCCCTTCAAATTTACCCCACTGGCCCTGAGAACCACCCTAGATATTCAGAGTGTATACCTCCCCTCTAGCCCCAGACCAAAGCCCAATTTCAATTTCCAGGAGGCAGCAGTCTGGGTTAGGTGTCCACCTTGGTGCAGTCAAAGGTGGCCAAGGGTCAAGTTCAAGGAGAACAAACATGGCTTCCCAGAGCCATCCTCTGCATGGCTGGGTACAGTTCTCAGTGAAAGAGGCATAATATTGACAACTACCTGGTGAGTAAATGCCCCCAATTTGTCCACTATAGAAATATCAATGGACACCAACTCCAAGTCTAAGATATTATGAATCAGGTCTACCCACGTTTGAAATAAGGGGAAGGCTATGAAGTGTCAAAGTTGTCAGAATCAAAATGGAGTCACTTACATCAGCCCTAATAGAATAAAGCCGGAGCTCATGGGAGTGGGAACGCTCTCTCGGGCACAATTTTCCTGATAGCAGGAACTATCACAAGAAATTTTTCCAAACCACAGCTTGCTACATGAGTCAGACAAGGACAGCTAGCGGCTTGTACAAGAACACTTGCCTGACACACTGTCTTCACTAATGAACTGACATCAACTCCTGCCATAAGCCCTTGTTACTTACCACTGTCCTCTTTGTTCCTAAACAACCTACGTGTCCTCCTCCTTTTGCCTTTAAGCTTCCCCTTGCCACAGCCTCCTTGGGTATGCCTGCGCTTTGTCATAGCACGAGTGTCCTGCATTGCAATGCCCTGCTGTTCCCAATAAAACTCGGTATTTTTAGAGAGCCTCTCTCTGTTTGTTATTCAAGCTGACAGGAGGTAAAGAATAGAGGACAATTTACTGGTTAAGTGCATTTGACCTTGGAGTCAAACTAGGGATTAAATCCTAATCCTGTCACAAAGTAGCTATTTTAATCTCAGTAAAATTACTTCATCACTTTATGCCTCAGTTTCCTCACCTATGAGATGGCAAAAATAATAGCTAGTCTCACTGAGTGGTTATAGATATAAAATGAAACTATATATCAGGCTACCTAGCTCATAGTGAGCATTTCATAAATGGCAACTATCATTATTAATATTACACGCCACCCTCAGTACTATTATGAAGAAGTAAAGCTGTAATGGTGTCATCAGAGGCAGTTGGTTTGGCATGATACATAGATGTTCTGACCATAACTTTATTTGTGCATAGGCACATATAGAGAGAATATATAGGACAAAATATAGGGTATATATAGGATATATATAAATATAAGATATAAAGGACAGCATAAAATCCATATACTATATGTATCCAATAATAGGATTCATGAGATAGTAAATATATAGGATAATAGAACTATAACCTTCCTGTAATTGGACTCCTTGTGTGGGGGGCGCTGCCTGTCGCCGTGTCTGTGTAAGCACCTGTAGGGCTGTGCAAAGCGATGCTAAACACACGATTCTCTAGAAATGTCAGCCTTGTCGTGTGGTGGCATGAGGGGAAAACACTCTGAGACACAGTCCTTTTGTTTAAAATAGAAACTTTCAGGGAGACAAGTGAACACATGACAGATTACTGAATACCCCGTTCTTCTGGAGGGAAAAAAAAAAAAAGGAAAAAGCAGCCCCTTCATTTCTGAAATGAGAAGGGGAAATTGCTGGTCCCAAATCCCACGTTTCCTTTTCGGTGCAATTCTCCAGCCAAGCTTGGCGCTAACGCGGTAGGCGATTTCACTTCATCGTCACCTCACAAAAGACTTCCAAATTCACTGCGGCAGACACCGCAAAATAAAAATGTTAAATACATCCTAGCTGGGAGGGGATTGAAGCCTCCACGCTCAATCAAAGGTTTGCAATAATAGGAGTCATAAAAAAAAAAAAAAAAAAGGACAGATGGGATTAGAAAATGTTGCAGTGAAGACTGTGGAATGAGATGAGCTCACAGCACCAGCCTGTCTTTTGTGGACCTGCACAATGATCCCGGAGCCAGACTGGATTAGGAAACCCCGCGACTAGGAGTCCAGAGAGAGGCCCCCGGTTCCCAGGCACTTCAGGGAGAGAAGGCGGACACGATGCATCAGATCTACAGCTGCAGTGACGAAAACATAGAAGTTTTCACCACCGTGATTCCTTCCAAGGGTGAGTAAAATTGCCCTTGACTGTCTCCTTAACGCGGCTTCTCGTGCAGGAGGGTGACGACCGTCACGTGCTGTTTCACTACGCTTTAGCCTCAGGACTTTGAGGTCCAATGGGTTCCCTGTTTTGGTGGTATTTGATTGTTTTGGGTTTTTGTTTTTGTTTTTTTTTTTCCTGGGAAGGAGGAAAAAGGATAAACATCAATCACTGAGAAACAAACCATCAAGGGGAAAAGGAGGGCAGTTACATACTCCCTGTTTCACTTAATTCAATACTGACAGTCCAATATGCCAAACGAAAGTGACAGCAAGCCATTGTTTAGGCAACACAGATGAAAACAAAATCCCAGGGCAGCGAGACAGATTCTTTCATTTTCTCCAGTGAGCAACTGGGTTCTGAAATGACAACCGCTGGCTCAAAAGTCTGATCTCTGTGCCATGAAACAGGAGGAGAAACCCTCCCGGTGGTGGCCTAAAGTCCAGTGAAGCAGTCAGATAGTGCCCTCACCCCCAGCCGGCCTGGCCACGGAAGCCCAGGGCCGTCCTGCCAAACTTGGACTGGAGCTAACGCCACCAAAACGTGTGACTCAAGAATCTCAACTTTACAAGCTCTTGTGTTAAGTCTCAGGGAAGGGCTTTGTGTGAGGGTTCAGGTGGCTCCAAGCTTGTGGACACTGGGCAGGTCCCTGGCCCCCGCCAGAGCGCAGGCCTCTCTCCTGCCGCCTCTGCTCCCTGCCTGCACGCCTGTGACTCAGGCTGAGACCCTGGGCTCACTGTCAGACTTGAATGAAGCAGGCTGGGTGTTTGCTGGTGTTGTGACTCCACATTCAAACAATTCCTTTCTTCCTCCCGTGTCAGCCGCCGACAGGGCCATTGCTCAGGGCGGGAGGGAGAGACTCAGCTTGGCCACAAAGGACAGCCAGCAGAACATAAATTAAGCTTTAGACACGTACTGCCAGAGAGAGAGAGGGAAAGGAGCTAGAAGTCTGCCCATGTGCAGGAGTTGGGAGTCTCTCTGGAGACTCAAAGTCACAGCTGACTCTGACCCAGCAGTTCCACTTGTGGGTAAATGGCCCAGGGAAGCTCTCACAGGTGGATGCTCAAGTGGCGCTGACTCTAAGAGGGCAAAATGGAAAATAACCTAAATGTCCATGAGATGGATCAAATGTGTGCATCATACTATGGACACTACACGACGGCAATAGGAATGAACTAGATCTATGTGTATGGACGTAGATCTCAAAGTAGAATGTTGAGTGCAAAGCAAGCACGCTGAAAAATTATACATGTATGATAGCATTTTGTAAATTTGGAAAAATAAAACAATACTATATATTGTTTATGAATATATACTTAGAGAAAAGGATGGAAACATAGATGCAAATAAAATTAGTGATCTCAGTAGCCCTGGGGTAGTAGGGAAGGAGAATTAGGAAAGGGTAGAAAGGAGATGAGAATATTACCTCTAATTTGTTATTTCTTTTATATGAGGAGAAAACAAATTGGAAGCAAATGTGAAAATGTTAAGTATGTCTATCTTCTATAATTTATTTCCATTTAAAATTTTTTAAAAAGAGAAAAAGTCAAAGACAAAGTGTTTCAGAGGCTGCTGCCACTTCTGCTGTGTGACTTGGGCAAGCTACTTACCCTGTCTGGGCCTGCGTTTCCACTCTGTAAAAGGGAGAAACAGAGCTTACCTCCCAGCATTATTATGGGAAATAAATTAGTTAATATGGGAAGCACTTCAAGCATCTAGAACTGTAGCTGGCATGTAGTAAGCACCATGAACTACATCACTTACAAAGTGATTTCTATTTTTACTCTGTATTTGTAGCAATGAATATGTTCAAAGATAAATATTTAATCCTATGTTCCTTTCTTGCCATTTTCATTCATGGCCACCTCCTGGTATTAAACCAAGTGTTTGTTGGTATTCATGGACATTTCCCTGCTCAGGAAGTTGTGCTCTAGAAAGGGAGCATTTGCAGGTTTACATTAGCTCATAAGTGGATGAAGTCCGCCTCTTCCCACATCTCGCTTTGCCCATCTGGCCTTCTCCAAGGCTTTCGAGCACAGGGTGGGAGAAGACGGTGCTGGCAGGTGTTGAGTGGAGAGAGACTGGTCACTCCTCGTTGCATCCCCAGGTTCCCTAACTGCAGAAATACAATTGGGTTGACTTTACCTAACAAAGGTTGAGTCTCCCTGGTGTGCCCTTTTGCCAAAGGCTATGGTTTAACCATGTTTATCAGTGTGCAACAGTCAACCCTTTCTGAGCACCAGCTCAGCAGCATGGGCAGTGTAGTCTAGTGGGTAAAAGCGTGGCCCCTGTGCCCCTCAGCACCCCCACCTATGCAGTGGAGTGAATGAAGGGTAGCCTCCTCGTAGAGTTGCTGTAAAAGTGAAAGGGATGAGACATATAAGCCATCACTAGGACAGCTCAGCGTGGCTGTCATGACATTGATTGTTGTATCTCATCCCACTCTCCAACACACACGGATTGAGTGCAGCCTAATATCTATATATTTTTAAATGGAGCCATCATGATACCTCACAAAAATATGGCAATAGCAAATATTCTGGTGTTTCTTAAGTATTTTAAAGGCACAGGACAGAGACCAAGTCTGTACCTGCAAACGTGTGTATTTTTACTTTCTAAAGAGAAAAAGAATCCTTTAAGGGAAAGGTTTTATAGGCACTATTCACAGTAAATATGAAAGATAAAAGCTGTGGTTTTACTAAGAAGTTGTACCAGAAGTTATTTCCTGAGGCGCCCCGGAGTGGATTTAGTTCTGGGGTGAGCAGTACCACAGCATTCAAAATAATTCTTTTGGGAATGACAACAATGGGGAGGGTGGCCAGGGGAATCAGGGAACAGCAGGAGGAAACAGGGAAAGTTCCAGAAAGAGAAATCCTAAGAAAATGCTACACTCTGTAGACATCATCACCCACTCCTTCCACCCGCCCTCATCCTGCAGAGGAGAAAAACCATAACAGTCGCCTCTAATTCCTGGGAATTTACTCTTCACCAGGTGCTGGGCCAAGGGTTTTATAAAGATTAGTTCATTTAATCCTTGCCTCAGCCTTCTGAGCAAGGTGCCATTAATAGCCCAGTCTCACAAATGAGGAAAGTGAGGCTTTGAGAGAGTGAGTAATTTCCCCAAATCACACACCTGGCAAAGGGTCAAGTTTGGATTGGCACCCAAGTGGAGAGAGGGAGTCGGGAGCCCTGGCTACCAACCAGCACTCTCTGCTCCAGGCTCATGGGCTATGCAGAAGGTTAACGAGGACAGCACTCATCTGTCACTCATTTGACATGTGCTAAGAAGTCACCCCAGTTCTAAGCAGGGCAGGGACATGGTGGGATTTCAGTTCTAGGTAGGTCATTTTAGCAGCGATGTGGAAAATAGATGCCTTTGTCTCAATTTTTAATAAAATCCACACCTTTTCCCAACCAAGTATTAGTTCTCATGGTTAATGGATTTAAGTTTTTTGTAAAAAAAAAAAAAAAAAAAAATTGTGGTGAAATATACATAAAATTTACCATTTTAACCATTTTTGAGTGTTACAGATCAGTGGCATTAAGTACATTCGCATTGTTGTACGACCGTCACCACCATCTGTCTCCAGAACTTCATTTCCCACACTGAAACTCTGTGCCCATTAAACACCAACTCCCCATTCTCCCATTCCCCCAGCCCCTGGTTACCACCATGCTACTTTTTCTCTCTACAAATTTGACTACTCTAGGTACCTCATATAAGAGGAATCACAGAACATATAATCTTTTGTGTCTGGCTTATTTCACTTAGTACAATGTTTTCAAGGTTCATCCATATGTAGCATGTATCAGAATTTTCTTCCTTTCCAAGGCTGAGTGATATTCCATTGTATGTAGATAGCACATTTTGTTGATCCATTCATCTATTGGTGGACACTTGGGTTGTTTCCAGCTTTCAGCTATTGTGAATAATGCTGTGAACTTTGGTGTATTCAAGCCATGTAACACCCTCAGCTGCAAGGGAACCTGCCTCTTCGTCCTCTCTTCCCCACCCCTCCTCACCCCCATCCTGCCTCAGGTCCAAACCTTCTCAGTATTGTTACTGTAGCTACATCACCCTCACTGGCATTTTCTAAAACCACTTCTTTGTCTCTCTCTGCAGTGTCCAGTCCAGCCAGAAGAAGAGTCAAAAGCTCTCAACACCTCTTGACCAAGAATGTAAGGAAACTTTAGTTTTGATCTGCTTCGATTGACTTTCATTAGTACAGCAATGCCCGACCTCTTCACTCTCTCTCCCCTGCCCTCGATGACCAGGAGGGTTTTCCCTGTCCCCTGTGGTTGTTGCTGTACTGTCTGTCTTCTACTTAACCAAAATAATTGACCAGCCTCAACCAGACACCAAGCAACCCTGAATTGGACCCTCCTATTCTTCCATTTTCCCCAGGCACAAAGTAAACCTCGTTTTATATACACATTTTTGTCTTGTTTAGAGTCCACAATGAGGCTATAGCATCCCTGACCTAGGTATTTTTCTACTGTGGGCTTTTGTAATGTGGCATTTTTTCACTATTACAAATAGCAGAGCAATGAACTTATTTTTACAAAATATTACTCTTTTAGATTAATTCTTCAGTGCATAGACCTCCAAGTAGAATTCACAGGTAAAGAGATAAGAACAGTTTCGTTCATCCATCCATTCATTTATCAAATATTTGCATTTATATTATGTGTGACAGACACTGTGCTAGGTATAGAGAATTTAATAGTGATTTTTAAAAAATGGTTTCTGCTTACAGTTTGTCACATACTGCCAGGAATTCTGAACATTTTGGGGGCTTCCAGCAATGCTTTTCCATTCACCTTCCAACATCACCAACATTGGCTTTCATCTTTTTATTTTATGTTTTGCTGCTTTAATATGCCTATGCATTATCTTAAAATTAGTTTACATGTCTTTAGAGCCTAATAATGCTGTGCATTTCTCATTTTATATATGTGTTTATATAAAAATTGTCAATACATCTTTGCACTTTATTTTTAAAAAGGAAACTGTTTCTTCTTGGTTTTACTGGAGTTTCTATTTTGCCACAATTTCTCATAGAATATCATTTTGAATTTTTAAGTATTTCAACTGTTAAAAGCCTATTCTCCATTTAAAAACAACTTTTTTTAAATGTCCCAGGAATGAAATGGGGTTTTACTAGTTTCTATATACATGTTTTTAATTCCAAAAGCAGTACATGCCTATTATAAAATCTTAAACATTACAAAGATATAAAATACAGTAAGTAGTCCCCCTTATTGAAGGGAGGTACATTCTAAGACCCCCAGTGGCTGCCTGAAAAGGAGGATGGCACCGAACCCTAGCTATGCCTTTCTAGCCTCGCTAACAGGATGGCTGCTGGTAGGCAGGTGGTGCACACAGTGTGGATGCACTGGACAAAGGGGGGATTCGCATCCTGGGTGGGTCGGAGCAGGACAACGAGAGATTTTATCACACTATTCAGAACAATGTGCAATTTAAAATGTATGAATTGTTTCTGGAATTTTCCATTTAATTTTTTCATCTCCTAGTCTGTGAAGTTTGGATTAAGTTGAAGGGCTGCACTCAAGGATCCAGAAGGCCACATGAGGCCTTGAAGCTGCTGGTTCCCCACCCCTGAGTGGTTAGCTGTGTAGACTTTGGAGTCAAATGGCCTGGGTTTAAATCCCACTTCTATCAATTTCCAGCTATGCGACCTTGAGCAAGTTCCTGAGCCATTCTGGGACTCAACTTCCTTAACATTAATGGGCATGATAAGAGCACAAATATTAAGGACAAATGCGGAAGGAGCAAATGATTTCATACATGAAAAAATGTTTACTCCAGAGCCTGACACATATAAGCATTTGCTAAGTATTGGTTTTTTTTTTAAGTGAAAATTTCCTATGTATTAACTTATATTATGCTTTATTGTCTGATAATATACTGCTTTGCAATTTGCTTTTTTCATTTAATAAATTTTGAACATCTTTCCATGCCAATTCATATGTGTAACTCTACCCCATTCTTTATAGTGGTTGCATAGTGCATCACTGTATGAATGTACTATTGATATATTTACCCAAACCAAATCTGTAGTTTTCTAGATCCATTATTAATGGATCTGCAAATCATCAATAAGTAGGGTTTCACCTTTTTTTCTATTAAAACAATGCCACAAAAAAATTCTTGAACATATTTTTATGTTCTTATCCAAATGTTTGAGGATAAATTCATAGACAGGAAAATGCTGAGCCAAAGGAGATGAGCATTGAAAACATTTTATAGCCATTGGCAAATGCCTAGCAACTATGTTTTAAAGTACCTTTTCCAGAACAGCCAAGCCAACACTGTGGTATCAATGATGTCAATCTTTGACAATCTGATAGAAGAAAATATATTAATTTGTATTTCTATAATTATTAATGTGATTCATCTTTTCATAGATTTATTGATCATTTCAATACCCTTTCCCCACGGATTTCTTACTCATGTCTTTTTCCTTTCTGTCAGTTGCATGCCTTTTTCTAAGGACTTTTGAGAGCATTTATACATTAAGAAAGAGAAGGGCCATTAATGGATGGAAAATTTGGTTGCAGGGCAACTGATTCTGATCCTCCTGGTGGTCTGTAAAAACTTAAGCCTAAATTCTAGAAGGAAAATACTCCCAGCTTTCAAAGAGCAGTGAGTGAAGTGTTCCCAAAAATTGAAAGGGAAGGATTTGTCTGCAGATAATTTAGAGTTTAAGAAAGTTTCACTGAAGATTTTTCAGTCATTTGGCCGAACGGCTGGGCTCTTGTCTTCGCACATCCAGTCTTCCTTCACGTGGACAGATCAGTCCTTCAAGCTTTCCTCTGAACTTCTGATTTTCCCCATCAGCCCAGCCCGTCCTCTGCTTGTAAAACTCAGCCCCAGCCACACAGCACATTCACAGTAGGAGAGACAGAGGAGGCCTCTCAGTCCACCTCCTCCTTCCGCAGATGGGGAAAGTGAGTCCCAAAGGGGAAAGAATTATCTCTAGTCTCTTGTTTCCTCAAGCAACTGGCTCTGGGCTTCCTTTTGAGTTCCTTTTTGTCTTTAACTTGGTGGTCTGAAAACTACTGTGCTCCATTATCTTGCAGGGGGAAAATGACTCTTATTTTGCGACTTGCCAATATTTACAACTTTCTTTGGCCCAAAATTCTTATTTGTATCTCTTCTTACCCCTTGGGCTACTGTGTGAATGGATGTCAGGTTCCTTCCTTTACAAATATCTCTTTCCTTTCTGAGCCTTCATTAGCATCAGTTTTCTGACTCTCTGACTCCTCTTGAGTTGCATTTGCTTCCAAAACCAGGGCACAGCCACACACTGTTCCTTCCCTAGAGAGCCTCTCCAGTCTTCCCACATCATAGGAGTAGCTCAAGGGGATAAACTTACACAAAGGTGTGGGTCAGGTCAGCTTTCAGCGTAATGGGGCCACTTCCACGGCGATTCATGGCCCACTGCAATCAATTGCATTTGGAAGTTCGTGTCTGGATGTGGGCACCTCTGTGGGTTTTACAAAGAGCACTTGAGAGGCATGAAACTGTGGTTCTCATCCTGGCTCTTTCCCTTACAGCTCTGTGAAAATACATGGCCTCTCTTGGCCTCAGTTTCTCTATGTGTAAAATTAGGGAGTTGGGCTGGAACATTTCTATGAATCCCTTCGGTCCCGAATTATGATGATTCTCCACCATGTAAGTCTTTCCTGTCTTTCTGACTCCCTGTCAGCCCTCCAGGCTGGCGAACAAAAGTGTGACTCGAAGATATCAGTGGGTGGACTCCTGAGGCTTGTTTGTTAGCCAGAGTCTTCTGTTCTTCCTGTTTCTGAGACCAGCGGGGAGCATCACTTTATTGTAGAAAAGCCTGTTGCCCTAGTACATTCCTCTACTTCAGCAGGCAGTTTGCTGACCTAGGAAAGGAAAATTCCAGCATTAAACGTTCGTCTCCCCTCCCCCCAACCCAATTCTCCAGTCTTACCCCTATACTCAGTGTACTAATGACCCTGGTCTCAGTCCAGCAGCAGCAAGCCCAGCCTGTGTCCTGTGGACCAGAAAATAAACCAGCCTGTCAGGAGCCTCTCAGGAGGCCACAGTCACCCACTCAGCTGTCCCTTCCCTGATGCAGGCCTCACACACGGCCCTGGAGCCATCTCAGAGCCTCTGTTGTTGCAGAAAATGAGAACCAAGTACCAGGCCCAGCTAAGAAACAGGAAACTTCCAGGCTGGGCTCCTCTCCTCTTTCCTTTCAAGCTACTGGCATCCTTTAGGGGACTAGAGAAGAGACCCTGAGGAGACGCTTGGCCCTAAGGTGTGACCTGGGAAGTAACTGGCCTCATCTCCACCCCCAGGGAACCGCCCACATCCACCCGGCTGCTGGCTGAGCAGCTAATACCTCCCTCCTCTCTCCCTGCCCACGGCACACACAGTGGGTTGGGGAGGTGGCGGTTCTTGTTCCTGAACATTTGCCTGCCTTTCAGAGCGGAAAATGCTGGAAGGTGGTGGGGCCCTCCTGTGCACTCCAAAGGCTTTCACATCCTGCCTTACTTTCTCCTTCTACAAAGTGGGTCTGAAAATACAACACCAGTCCTTATCCTCTCTGAGTGTAATGCTGAGAGAATGAAAATAAATGAAAATAAAATTAGGAACAGCTGTGATGAAAGGTCTGCCCCCCCCCCCCAACCCTATCCCCATGAATGACCCCCAGTGTCCTGGCTGTGTATAAATATGCAGAATCAGAGCCCAAACTGCTAAGATTCCCTTCATTACTCTCCACAGTAAGATAAAAATGGCTGCTACTTTTTGTATTAAGTGTTTACAGTTAAATTATTTCAATGATTTAGGTATTTTTATTACAATTTATAAGGCCCATGTTGGTGGGCCCCGACCAAAAGGGATATTTCTTCTGACTATACGTCCCCAAATAGCTACGCAACAGGTGACCGTGGCTAAGCACGGAAGCGCTTGAGGAGCCCACCTGCTCTGTTTTGCCAGCAGTTTCTTTCTTTTTAAAATCTGAGGATCGGTTGGGCCCCAGTTCTCTCCCTAGGTCTTCCCTCCTCTGGAGCTGTTCTCTGCATGAACCAGGGTGTCATCCATTTAGCTGAAAAGACTGTAAGACCCTATTTCCAGGACTGTCTTTATTTCAAATAGCCTGTCCCCTCGTCAAAATGTATCAGGCTGGTGCAGTGGCTCAGGCCTGTAATCCTGGCACTTTGGGAGACCGAGGGGGAGGATCCCTTGAGGTCAGGAGTTCAAGATCAGCCTGGGCAACATAGGAAACTCTGCCTCTGCAAAAACAAAACAAAACATGCCAGGCCACCCGGCGGCTGATCTACCTGGATTTTTGGTCTAATGGGCCAGCTCCTGACCCTGGGCAGGGTCTGCTGTTGAGGAACACCCTCCACCGCCAACAACCTCCTGAACCCTCATTTTCTTGCACCATGCCACCATTCACTGGAATAGGGAAGGCTCCAACAATTCCTTGTCAACACGAGCTCCATCTGAAAGGCTCATGGGTCCTGGGGGCGGTGGGATCCGAGGATAAGAGTAAGCTAACTGTCCTTCCTCGCCCGGTAGGTGGTGATCGAGTCGGACCTGTACTCACACCGGCCCCTGGAGCTGCTGCAGCACCGCGGTGACCGGCGGGACGCGGGCGACGGCCGCAGGGTGGGCCGGCTCCAGACCGCGCGGCCGCCCGGGGCGCCTCTAGCCAAAGCCCTCGCCAGACCTGGTACGTGAGCTGCGGGCCGGGGAGACCCTGAGGACCCTCTTAGAGCCACTCACGCACCTAGGACAGGGCAGCAGCGGCGGTGTCTGCGGCCTACCTTGTGAGTTTTGGAGCTCGCTGGTGTGCGCTTTTTCCAAATAAATGCTGTTTCCACTGCGAAAGCACCTGCCCCGGGGCTCACCTACAGCAGCCCCACATAACACCGTCAATCTATAAAACAGGGGCTTCTGCGTGTGTGTGACGAGCAAAGATACTGTTATGTCCCATCTTGCTCCACAGGCAGTGGCGCTGTATTCAGGAGGAGATATAAATCGGTAAGCTCTGCAGGGGAGAGAAAACCATGACCTCTGAAGCAAAGAAAGCTCACGTTATTTATTTAACAGATTGTGTGTGTGTGTGTGTGTGTGTGTCTAATTGTACAGCTCTTCATAAACTACCATCCTAAAGTCTTGCCATTTTAAATTTGAATGACTTAAACAACAATCTATATAAAGAATTCAGGGGCAAATTTGTTTTGAAAACTGGAAACATTATATTCTTACCTTGGATATTAGTTTTGTAAAGGGCTTCCACCCCAAGCAGCTAAACACGAATCTGCCTCTAGCCCACCAAAGTCTGTGACGGTATTTTGCCTGTAATTGCTAGTTTAGGTTGTTTGTGTTATGCCCACACCTATTTATATTTTAACTCCAAACATACACAATAGAAAGTCTGGGGTGTCCTCCTCAAAGCCTTTGGGCATTAGGAATTTTGTATGTTATGAGCACTGTAATAAGACTCCATTCAGTATGGTCCCTTCACTCATCCATCGTTTTCCCATTTTGTAAACGCTAAATGACACCACTAAGGTTTCTTTGATCACTGAGAACATGATCTTCTGATCCTATGTATAAGAACACATAAATCAAGCTATATTCTCTATTAAGTGATCACATACACGTATATGTATGCAAAGTGAAAGCATTAGAAAAACCACAATCTGCTTTGCAAATTAAGAGATAGATTTTTCTCTGTGTCTATATATAAGTGGGTGGGTGGCTGGGTGCATGTATGTTGGAAAGAGAAAAAGAGAATACTTATCATTTCTACAAAATCACAAAATGAATTTAGTGCCATGCTTCTCAAATTTTAACGTGCCAAAGAATCACCTGGGAATCTTGTTTTTCTGCACATTCAAATTCAGTAGGACTGGGTGGGCCCTGAGATTTTATCTTTCTAACAAGCTCCCATATGCTGCTGCTCTGGGGATAACATACTGAGTTGCAAGGATTTAGAGATGATCTGATGCAGTGGTTCTCAAAGTGGAGTGCCAGGAGCAGCAACAGACCCTGGGAATTTATTGGATATGCAAATTTTATTGAATCGGAAACTCCAGGGTTAGGATCCATCAATCTGTTTTAATGAGCACCCCCCACCAGGTGATTCTAACCCATGCTGAAGGGAGAGAACTTCCGATCCACTGCAGCCACCCGTCTGCCAATTTACAGAGCTGAAACCATAGAAACTGTTTGACCTGCCCAAGGTCGCACTGCTTGTTAGCAACAGAGCTGAGATTACATCTCAGGTCTTTTGAGTCCCTGGCTAATGCCTCTTCCCCCAGGGAATGATGTCTTCCCAACTCTCTGATTTTAGGGGTCACTTTCATTCCTTTCTAAGTAGTCTGTGGAAGCTTGGGCTGCCTGAGTCAGTCTTTCATTCTGACAGACAAGAGCAGTAGGTTATGAAATGGAGAGAATCTGCCCAACACGTGACAGTCAGCTCATGCAGGGAATATGCTAGTCAGGTTTAAAAAAAAAAAAAAAAGAGACAGAGGGAGAGAGAGAGAGAGACAGAGCTGGGCATTGATCCAATTTGTTCAGCTCCCCCAATCTGATAGATTCCAGAGGGGGTGGGAGGCAGTGAGCGCTTCTGAGTCAAAGGCAAACCCCGGGGCTGTCCACAGGAAAGGCCAAGCCACATTCCCTCACTCCCTCAGAAAGCTGCAGGTGTCCAGGGATCTCAGATCTGCGGACTTGCCTTTTTCAGAGCCCTGGGAGAAGGCACCTGGATGCTGCAGCCTCTCACATGGGAGAAAGATGCCCTGAGGAATCTTGGGCTCCCTGGGGGCTCTGAAAGTAGAGACCTGGCTGAGAACCTCTCTCATGCTGAGGCCTCAGGTGCCTGGAAAGGTGACAGCCCCATCTCCTGGGCCTGTGGGATTTCTTCACTGAGATTCCCCGGGCACCTCAGAATCACCTTGTTCAAACCCCTCTTCCTTTCTCAGCTGGGGCCAGTATTCATCATTCCAGCAAGTCTCCCGGGTGTTTCCTTAACACCCCCTTGTCCTGCCCCACCCCTCACACACTCCCAGGTACTTCTCACCTCACCCTCTTGGTACCTACCTCAAGCGGCCGGGGCTCAGCCTCCTTCATCTCCACCGTGTAGAGAACAGTCAGCGAAGCTCTCAGCCTCAAGGACCCCTCTCTCTGCAAGGCAAGAGAGGGGTCCTCCTGAAGCAAAAATGTGCCCCCATCATCCTCAGCTTTAAGTGCTGTGTCCTCCTGCCGCTCCAGACCACGCTGACCTCTCCAGGGCCACCTCCTGTGACACCCCTACCCCCACCATTCTATCACGTGGAGCAGCCCTGAACTGTGAGATGGTTCCATCTGTGACTGCTCCACTCTATCCTGCCTCCCCGACCTTCCCTGACACTGTTCCCACTGCCCTCCCTGCGTCTCCACCCAGCAAACTCCACCTTCTCCCAAGCCGGGTTAGGGGGTCCCTCAGTCAAGCCTCCCCAAGCCTGCAAGACCACCGAAGAGGTCAGTTCACTACCCGCTAAATCATCCTTACCTGGCTTCATCACACTTGTCATGTATCTCTAAAGCCTGGGTTTCCTCAACGAGAAAATGCAGACTATTATGTTATCTCCTCTTAGGGTGTGGTGAGGGTGAAATAAGACAACACTCATGTGCTTTATACTCAGCACGGTGCCTGGCACGCAGAAGAAAATACGAGATGCTGTTATTTATGCCAGAGCACCATTCATTGTGGTTTGATATTGGAAGTCTCATAATATCTCATTGTATTGCACTGAGATGTCTTCCTGGGGGTGGGGGTTTCATTTCTCTATGCTTTAGTGCAATAAGGCGCGCCTGCCCTGGAACATGTGCACCAGGAGAGACCTGTGTTGAAAGCCAACCTTCCCTACCTTACGCCACCACCTCAGCTCAACACCCGCAGCCCCAGGCACTTCAGGGTAGAAATTACTCAGAAGTAGGTTGGGGCATCAAGAAGAAAGCAGGTTTTCTACCCACACCTGTTATGTGGCCGATGTTTCAGGATTCTGCTCTGATAAACTCCAGTCCTTCCACATTAAGGGGCTGAACTTCCCGCCACAGGTGTGACTTCTCTGCTTCTTGTTAGAGGGGTGTCCAGGAGCACCGTGTTAAATAATTGATCCCAGCTGTAGAGACTTAACTCCTAAGAGCCTTTTAAGCCTCTCGTGATCTGAGAACTTAGGAAGGAAGGAAGAGCTGAAGGCACATTCTCTGAGCGCCTACTGCATGCAGACACAATGCTAAATGCTTCCACATATGTGATTTTTTTAATAGGCTTTATTTTTTAGAGCAGTTTTAGGTTCACAGTAAAACTGAGCTGAAGGTACAGAGATTCCCCATATACTTCCCGCCCTGACATGTGCACAGCCTCCCGCATTACCACCATGCCCCGCCAGAGTGGCACATTTGTTTCAGTCAATCAGCCTACATAGACACACTGATCTTATTCAGACCCTAGTTCCAGCCCCCTGGAAGAGTGGCAGTTGCCTCGCCGGCTGACCCTACTGCTTGGTTTTGTTTCTTGGTACGAAGGCCTTCAGAAATTCCCCACTGCGATCGATTGGCTAGCAAGGGAATTGATGCAGAACCTGGGGGAGGCAGAACAAAAAGTACCACTGAGTAATGTCTCCTCCATTCAACTTTGCAGTGGGGATTTCAGAACCCAAAGCATCGAATCTGTGTGGGAATCGAGCATATGGAAAATCTTTGGTAAGTAAAATAAGCCTGCTTAGTTGTATCTGTCGTGCTTTAAACTTCTCATCATGTCTGATTCTATTGTGCCACGAAGAGAGACTAAGCGTTCTTTGTTCCTGGCCTGGGAATTATTAGAAAAGCATACCTGGCCATCTTCTGCTCCTAAGAGCTATCAGCTGGTCCTGCTGTGTGCACTTGTGTAACATCACTGGCTACTTCTCTCTTTCTTGCTAGAAATGCAGCTGTTAGGCAAACAGAAGCAGCTATTATACAACGGACATCTTATATATGGGAGGAAAGAACTGGTTTCTAGGGTAGGGTGCCAGGTGGAAATGCCTAACTAATTCCCAGGTGCAGCTACAGGGGGAAAGAGATGTAAGGTTCTCAGCACTGTGAAAACATGAAACACTAGTGTCTTAGCTCAGACTGCTGTAACAAAAGATCATAGACTTGGTGGCTTAACATTTTCTTACAGTTCTGGAGGCTGGGAAGTCCAAGACTACAGTGACAACAGATTCAGTGTCAACTGAGGGCTCTCTTCCTGGCTCGCAGATGGCTGCCTTCTCACTGTGTGTTCACATGGCCTTCTGTGCGTGCTCAGAGAGCAAAATCTCTGGTGTCTCTTCCTCTTCTTATAAAGACACTAATCCTGTCACAGGGGCTCTATCCCATGACTTCATCTAAACCTAATCACCTTCCAATACCATAACACTGGGGGTTAGGTCTTCTGCAAATGAATTTTTTGGGGAACAAAAACATTCAGTCCATAACAGCCAGCCGTCTCAGGGCAGGGATACCTGTGGGGGTATCTGCTACAGGTCAGGTTCTCCGGAAGCAGACTCTGAGATCCGGAGTTTGTGGTTTGATGTGTATTAGGGATCAACACCTGTAACAGGAGCGGGGAAGGCAGGTCTTGTGTGGAGGGAGCTGCTGAAGCATGATGCAGGCCCAACACCTCCTGGTGGGGAGCTCTGGGGCAAGTGTTGCCCATTCAGGTTGGTCTGAGTTGGCCCAGAATGGCTGAGATTTTATGTTCCCTCCTCACTTCATCACAGCATGTGGGCTGCCCAGGGAAGAGTGTGACCTTGGGCCAGGTGGCCCTCTGCAGCCGAAGCTCACCCTGCCATCCTCCCTCCCACAGATGGGCAGCTGTCCTTCCTTGAAGGGGGATCAGGTGGCACATCTCTGGGTCTGTCAGTACATCTCCCTCGTCATCCTCTGGGCATGAATGTCCGGTTCCCTCTCAGTTAGCAGAGTCAGCAGTGGCTGGAGGTGACGTTGGCTCAGGCATCCTAGGCTCTCTGAGTGTCAGCTGTCGAGATTCATAGACAGTGCAATGTGAGAAGAGACCCGAGATGTTATCTGTGCCAGCCCCTCATCTTTCCAGAACAAACTGGACAGAGATGCTGGTGTTTCACTCACTCCTGGTTTGGGCAGGAGACCTAATCCAGGGATCTCATTTAGGTCATCACTATTCTAGGAAATCTACACAGAGGTCAGGGATGAAACAAGCTATTTGTCAGGGAGGCCCCTTTCCCAACCTTGTATTCAGGGGAAACTGGATGGCCGGGTGGGTGACACAGAGGGAAGATTGTCAAGCTATGACAGCTCCAACAGCTGCTATTGGCCAAACCCCGAAAAAGAGCAAGGTTGAGGGGAAGAGGGTGGCTCATGGCCTTTTACCTGCCCCAGCCCTTAGGCTGGGCTCAGATGGTACCCTGGGCCAGAGGGAGCTGGGATGGCACAGGGTGGGGATGGAGAGAGGGGTTACAAAGGGGAGGGGACAACAATGAAGAGGAAGACAAGGCAGCATGGCTGGCCCCTTCCTCTGGGACCGGGGGTGGGGGATGGGCTCCTGCAGCTCATCGGAGGCCCATGATCCAGGGCAGGACAGGGGCCAGACCCACACAGCTAAATCTGACTTGACACTGAAATGCACGGGATGATATTAGACTAAGGAAAGAGGAGGAAAGGAGTGGAATGAGGAGCCCCCAACCCCCTGTCCTCCAGGGCTAAGGGGGCTGGGGATATGTCTACCCGGCCGTAGGCACGGTGGGGAGGGAGCGCTCCAGAGAGGCCACAAGGTGGCACAGTAACGCTGCCCACAGCCTTTGGCTGGCTCAGGAGAGCGGGAGATGGTGAAGGATGGTGCCCTTGACCTGGAATTTCCCAGCGATTTGAGGAATGTGGTGACTTGAAGCCTTCCATGGGGCTTAGGGCAGAAGAGCAAAGCACATCGTGCGTCAGCTGACCCAGCAACCTCTGGACTCAGCCCTGTTTAGGCCAGCAGTTAATTTTCAACTCACACATGTCCCCGAGTACTCATCACCTCCTTTGGGAGGCACCAAAGGGGTCAAGTCTCTGGCCCCCCACCTGCCAGGCAGTGTCTGTGGGGACCAAGAGACTGGACAAACACATGAATAGAACCACCAAAGACAAAATAGGTGGGATCCCAAAGTGTGTCACATAGACCCTCAGCACTGTGGGGACATGAGGACAGAGAAAGAGCAACTTGGGCCACCAGCCTCAGGGCAGGCTTCCTGGAGCAAGTGGGCTTGAAGGGCAGGCAGAGCTGAGGCCTCCATCAGAGAATGAAGGAAAGGTGCGAGCTGTGTGTGACCCCCACCCCCCTGTGGGAACTGGCAGCGTTGACACATGGGGGAGTGACAGAGGCCACACTGCACGGGTGGTGTGGAGTGCGTATGGCATTGAGGAACCCGAGGAGCAGCTGCAGAGCTGGCTGCGATCTGCCCCGCAGCAGGGAGTCCTTGCGGTTCTGGAGTCCAGGAGGGGCGTGCAGATTGCAGCAGGCCTGGTCGGAAACAAGGAGGTCCGAGGTGACTGTGCCCTGAAGGCTGCAGCAGAGGAGATGGAGAGGCCGGCCCTGGCCTGGGCAGCCTATTAAGCAAGAATCTGCAGGACTTGACAACAAATTGGACACAGGCGATGGCGGGGTGAGGGTGACAGTTCTTATGTAAGACCGAGTTGCGCTTTCTCTAGTTCTCTAGGTCAGTGGTTCTCAAAGTGGGGTCCCAGGACTGGCAGCACCAGCAGCACCTGGAAACTTGTTAGAAATGCAGATTCTCAGGCCGAGGTCAGGGCTGCTGACTTGGAAACTGGGTGGGACCCAGCACTGTCCTGCCAAACCCTCCAGGGGAGTCAGACGCCCGCTGAAGGGTGAGGACTGTTGCCCAGGTTGGTGGCAGTTCGATTCAGTCACCCCCCTTTCAAAGGGCTGCAGTCAGTGCCAGGGCAGGAACCAGACACATCCTCACCATCCCAATTCCTCTCTGCAGATTCCTCCAGGGCCCCGGATCTCAGTGGAGGCGGCAGCCCCTGGCTCGGAGAAGGGAGCTGTTCTGATGAGAGGGTGAGTGCTGGGCGCCACGCCGTCCTGGTCCTTTGCAGAAGAGCGACAGGTGGCCTGGCTGACAGGCTCTCGGGATGTGCACAGCCCCGTGGCTGGAAACCTCTTAATGAGGCCAGCGGTTTCCCCAGGATCATGCTGGAGTGTTTGTCATGGTTTCTGCTTCATTAACGCCATTCTTTAGCCTTGGAGAAGTGTCATTTGGGAGGGTTTTTTGGTTAATTAGATGAATGTAACCACGAGCCACATTCAGAACCCACCGTAGGCACACTGGGGTCAGAGATGCCTCATGAGTGAGTCAGGGACCCCCTGCCTGCAGGGAAGGAAGCTCATCGGATATAGAGGTTCCACACCAGACTTGCAACCCCAGAGTTGACCCGGAGTCGCTAAGTTGACCCGGAAGCAGCGCGAGGTAGCGGGAGTGGGGGAGCCCCAGCACCCCCGGGGAACACGGCCTCTGGCATCACGCTAACACAGCGAGCATCTTCAATTCAGCATGTGCGTTTATGCCCCTCATGTCGTCCACACCACAGGCAGCACACACGGGGTTTCAGGACGGTGAAAGGCTGGGCTCTTGACCCCGATCTACTTTCCAGGCTGCCACTGCCCCCAACGCACCACAACTTCAGGCAGTTATTCCGTCCTCCGAGTTCCCAGCCATTCAAAAACAAAACGAAACAGTAGCACAGGAATGACAGAGGTACCCGTCCCGATTACTGTGAGAACTCAGTGAGGTAACGTGTGGAGAGCTGAGCACGAGCAGATGAGCCCTTTCTCTCTAAGCTCAGTCAGCCCCATTTCAATCTGTTCCGGAACCCTGGCTGCAGGAAAGTGAGGCCATTTATTTCACCTGAAGGAAGCAAGTGGGGAGAAAAATGAACATTTATTGAGGGTCTACAATGTAGCAGATGCTTTATTATCTTATTTTTGCCCTCACAAAAGCCCCACGAGTTAGATGAAATTATCCTCATTTTGCACATGAGGAAACTGAGGCTGGTCAAGGTCAAGGCACTTGCCGGAGGTCACATGTGAGATGGGAGTAGGAGTCAACCCCTGCCCCCATGTTCTTTCAGTAGCTGATGCACTGGGACATCTGCCCTTTCTAGGAAAGTCACTGTTCATGAGAGATGGGAGGGGTAGGGACATAAAGCTGTCCCTGTGAGTGTCCCAACAGTGGCCCTCCAATGACGCAGAGCCTGGTCACGGGATGGAGGAGCCAAGGAAGAGAGCTGTGGCCACTCTTCTCAAGGGAAAACATTAAGTGTGGCTCAGTGAAGTGACCACCCTCCCCTCCCACCCCTGGCTTCACTTTAGATCCAGACATCTCAAGAAGATGACTGAAGAGTACCCAACCCTTCCCCAAGGAGCAGAAGCCTCCCTCCCGCTGACAGGCAGTGCTTCCTGCGGTGTCCCCAGCATCCTCCGGAAAATGTGGACAAGGCACAAGAAGAAGGCGGAATACGTGGGAGCCACTAACAGCGCCTTTGAGGCTGACTAAAGGTGACCCTCCCCAGATGTCCTGCGTTGGCCAAGGTTCCCTGGACAAGGGGAGAAAGCTCCAGGATCGGAGCTGAGCCACACTCACCTCTGCTAGCAGCTGGTCCCAACACATCATCCTCCCTCACTAACTGGTCACCCTGGCTTAGGGCACGGAAAACAATGTCCCTCGAAGGCAAAATAAAACTGTGCTCATTGCTAAAGCCATTGGTCTGAAAGTGACTTTAGGAGGTCATAAAGTTTATATCCCCATCTTTATGCAAAACACACCAGCCCATTTTAAAGACCTCCAAGAAAAGAAGAGGAGGACTCCTCTGTCTTCCTTGTGAGTTTTTCTAAGGTGTGATTTTTCTGGTGTAAATTTAAGAGCTTGACTTTGAGGCAATTGTAAACACAGTGGTTCTTACTGTTCCCATTATCACGTTGATTTCACCTTGATGAGGTACGATTTTGAAGGACAAAGCATTATCTATTAACTTAGTAGTTCTAAAATGCACTTGAGAGTATCATCAAGATCGATTTTGATGGTCATTTGGCATGACTGCATGAATTCTCTATTCTTTTCTGTGCAGTTTTTCTATAGAAAAACATTAAAAATTAAATGTTGAATGCTACTGTTTTCTGAAGTGATATTATGATAATACCTTGCTTTGGTATAATGATTTTCACTTCTGAAAGTGCTTTCTCATCCCTTATTTCTTCTTATCTTCACAAAGCCCTGTTGAGGAAAGCACCATCATTCCCAGATATAGCTGGAGAAATTGAGACCTGTGGAGGTTACGTGACTAGATACTGGGAGGTGGAATAAGACCCGAGGTCCCCAACTTCTCTCCAGCAGACTCCGGGCTTTGCTTCCTCTAGCAACTGATTTGAGGAAGTTTTTGAATGGTGGAAGTATGTCTCTAGGGGCAACCTTTGAGGGAAGAATCTAATAAAGTTGGAACAAGTAAAGTGATTTAAATGAAACACATCATCATGTATTATTAGGTTGGACCAGAAGCAAGTGCCATTTTTGTATGTCAAAAACAAATATCTATTTCATGTGGTTCATCCTAATATATAATATTATGATTTCCTTCTTTCAATGGAAATGTCACCATCAACTCTATTGTCAACATCAGTAGCCTTAAAATGACAATATACTAGTAATAATGATAATGATAGCTATCATGTATTAAATGCCTACTGTGCGCTAGGCATGATACTGGGCACTGTTACATACATTATCTTAATCTTTCTAACAACTCTCAGTTAGGTGGTTTTACCCATTTAATAGACACCAACTCAAAGAGGTTAGATGATAAGACTGAAGGCACCTAACTGATGAGTGTCAGGCTTCAGTGCCTGTGTTATATCTACCCCTTCATGCAAAATAGTTCAGCACCTAGAAAAGTACCAAGGTTACCAAATAGTTTTCATCTCAAGTGCTAAACACAATTGATGGGTAGAGGCTGCCTGGAGTTTTGTGTGGAGATGGAACCTGAGCTAGAAGAGTGCAGTGATCAATTAGTAATGCCTGCCTATGGAGGGGATTAGTGACATATGCCTTGTATATTTGTCATCTGTTGCCCAAACTCTGCCTTCAGAAGGCTTTTTTTCTAATTAAGAGGTTTAAATTAATCTAACTTACTTAATGAAACCAAAAATTTAGCCCAAGACTGTGTTGGACATTGCCATGTCTTGATACAAAGAAGTGTTTGGCCACATTGCAGGTCTCAAACTGTTATATTATGACTGCTATGCTAAGGCTGTGCCCATACCTTGCTTTTTGCTGAGTTTGAATTATCTGTTTCCATATCTCCAGGTGAACTGTAGGAAGGCTGGGAGTGGATAAGAGGCCTGGGCTTCTGGGCTTTCACCTTGCTGATGTCTCTCTCCAGCCATTGTTTGAGACCCTGAACATCCAGTCCTCATATCTGAACATGATTTGGAGACTTGGGCATCAGGTGCTCTTTCAGTGAGGGACTAGTCCCAGTGGACTGTGCGGTAGGGTTATTCAATGTAGACGCTGGGGTCCAGAACAAAGTTAGGGAGCTAATAGGTGATCTGTGCTGGACCTAACAGCAACCTACAACTATTTATTTTAACTTATTTAATTTATAACTGATATCTTTCATTTGTATGTGGCAGCTGGAGATTTATATAGGATGGAGCTAACTTATTTATTTTTAATTTAAATATTTCATGTTTGCCCTGCATAGAACATTTTATTTGGCCAGTTCAAATAAAAATAAAGTATGCTTTGTTTGTGATGTTAATAAACCATTACAAGAGCATGCCTGAGGCTCCCTTATTGACTTTCTCAAAGGGAAAGAATTAGATGTCTGGACCTCACTATTCCTTTAAATGAGAGGGATGGTAAGAAAGAACCCCGGGCCTGTTCTTTCCATCCTAAGGCAATGTCTGGTTTTGATATCACAGGCCCTGCCCAGCAGTTAACACCAGGGGTGCTTGTGGTGGGGCCCAGGCTGCCGACCTGTCCTCCCTGGGCTCACAATCTTCCCTGTCGTCGCTGACCCCTCTTCCCCACCCTCTCATCCCCCACAAGCCCCAGTGGGCCCAGCAGCCATTGCCAGCCTGCAGGGGGATGCAGCCTTCCTCCTCTGTGCCCACCTCGTGTTCAGCCTTGCTGGGGACTGCCCCCATGATTCATGTCACGGCCACTTGCAGAAGGATGCCAAGGCTTGATGCAAACGGCCATCCGGGAATGACCAAGCCTGGAGTCTCTGGAGCCAGAGGCAACAGGGTTTCCAGGACATTTAGGGTAATGAAAGCACCTCTGTTAGGACCAAGTCCAGGCCCATATTTCAGTTCCTACTTGAGCACCCTCTGCGGCGCCTCCCCGCCCCGCCGGAGCTCATGTTGCCTGTAGAGCTGGCAGATGGGCAGTAGGCAGGAGAAGCAGCACCAGCCAGAGCCCAATTTTAAAAGGAATCATGTGGCAGTTTGTCTCCAACTCTAAATTGGCAGAGACCAAGGGACAAGCAAGAAAAAACACAGGCAAAAAGATGACTCTCCTAAGGATTAGAATTTGCATTTGGTTTTTAATGTTTTACAAGAATGTCAGCCTCCACCAAGAGGTGTGTGTTGAGTGCATCACTGCCATGCACAGAGACAGAGGTCTCCTTCTAAAGCCCAGGCCACGTCCCTAAAAATTTATTTTATTTTTTGTCACTTTGGACCTGGGACAAGACTCACACCTATTAATATGGTTTGTTGGGAGGAACAGGGAGGTGGGAAACAGCAGCAGAAGGAACCACAGTCATTGATGGGGTAGCGGGGGCTGTGCCAGCACCTTCCCATCCCTTGTCAGGCTCTGGGGGAGCCACGCTGGGAGGCTCTTACTGCCCCCAATAGGCCCTTCCCACACCCCTCAGACTTCTGAGACCTGAGCTGTCCTTGAGACTCAGCGCCACATACCCCGGGCTGTTCCTCCGCACACAGTTGCCACAAGACTCATCCCCTTGCCTGGGGCCAGCGCCGATTTTTTTTGTTTTGTTTTGTTTTTTAAGAGATGGGATCTCACTATGTTGCCCAGGCTGGTCTCAAACTCCTGGCCTCAAGGAATTGTCCTGCCCAGTCTCACCAAAGCACTGGGATTGCAGGCATGAGCCACTGCACCCAGCCGAGACATCAGCTATTTTTAAAATCAGAAATGCCCCGGCTAGTGCTCCAAGTGTGACTGTGAATGTGTCTCCAGGGGACAACACTTGGATGGACAGGCAAAGCAAACACTGGAAATGGTTTCTTTGTTCCAGCAGGACTGGTTCTGGGCACAGCAGAACCGCCGGCGAGGACAGGCTTGTCCTCAGTTTCTCGGTGTCTCCCCTCACAATGCCCCCCGTGCCATCTTCCCAGTCAAAACACACACGCACTCCCCTTCCTGTCCCTTCCCCGGTTTCCCCACACCCTGCTCCTCGGCCTCTGGTGGGGCTCCCATCACGGGCACCCCATGCCCTGAATTCCAGAATGCCAGGAACACTCGCTGTCAGAATTTGTTGAGCCTCACGGAGACCCAGTTTCCTCAGTAGTTGAAAAGAAAGTGGCATATCTTGCTTCAGATGTCCTAGAAGAGATTAAATGAAATAATATGCAGCTGGTGTGTACCCGTACAGCCGCATGTGTGTGAAAATGTCACTGTGTCTCCACACTGGCTGGCACTGGCCAGTGCCCAGAGCTGCCTGGAGGGCCCCCCACCCCCTTGGCCCTGGTTCCCTCCCCTGGGACTCTCGCGCCCCCCCCTCCACCCCCCAGGGACCAGCAGCCATGGGTAATGCCTGGCACAATGGAGAGGCGCTCCAGGACCCATTCAACACCATGGCCAGCGTTTGTCCTCATGGGTCATCTGCCCACGCTCTGTCCTGGAGACAACGGCCTGAGTGTGCCTGCCACACTGGTGCAAGGCAGGCTGAGGTATGCAGGGGGCACCCTTTAAACTGCTGTCAGGTGCTTACACCTTAGAGTGAGTGGACAAAGGAAAGGGGACACGGTTTCTTAGGGGCCAGAAGGTAAGGTGAAGGGGGTGAAATGCCCAGGGAAGGTTGGGTCAGGAGCCCAAATGGGGAGGCAACTGTCTCCACTTGGTCCGGAGCCCTGCTGATGCCCACCGGCAGTTAAAATTCCCTGGAATCAAAGTGCAACCCTCCCGCTCCTGGGAAACAGATGTCCTCCATGAAAAAGAAAGGAAGTGGACACCACAGGTGATCCTACAGGTCCCACTCACCAGCCCCAAACACCAGGGACACTCTGGACAGTGTGGGGTGCTGGGATGAGCCCCAGACTCGGCCCCACACTTGCTGGGGTGTGTGCGGCTGTGTTTGCGTGGTCAAGCTGCTTGCATTTATTTGAGCCTCCGTTTCCCCTCAGCTGTGAAACGTGGATTCAATTACCTGCCCGGTCAACCTCACAGGCTGATGAAAGCTCAGAAGAGATCTGGTGCATGGCAGGGCTTTGTAAATTGTGAATCGCTCCTCTAACATATGGTGTTATGCTAATCCGTTCCATTCAGAAAGAAGCAGAGCTGGGGAGAAGTGACTCAGGCAGCTCAAGACAGGAATGAGGGCTGAAGAGCTAGGCGGGGACTGAAAATAGAACGGTTTGGCGTCTGCAGCAGGCAGGCAGGGGTTCCAGGCTGGCTGAGCCCCCGGCTACCTGCTCCCCGTGTGCGCAGTGCAAGGTGCCGCACTAGGGCCAGTGCCTGCAGCCCGCACGCCAGGCCAGCCGACCCCAGCTCATAGTCAAGAAGTGCAGGGCGGTGACCAGTTTTTGAATTCAAACAACTCTCCTTCTCCAGGAGCTGCCAAAGGCTGCCCTTGGCCTCTTGCCTACATTCCCTACCAGCAAAATTAGCCCTGCGATGAAACGACAGAGCACATCGGCCCAGGAGACCACAGGGCCGCTCGTCTGCTCCAGCCCCAAGCAGAGAAGCCGGCCCCTGCCCATCCTGCCTCAGCTGGGCTCCAGCACTTCCGTTCTGAGGCAGTAACAGAGGCTGGTACCCCCAGGCCTGAAGCACTAAGCCCCCAGGGTCTGGTACAAGCTGGCCTGCTCTGTGTCACTAGGCAGAGATTTGGTGTTTCACAAACATTCCTCCAAGGCATTCCTGCTGTTTGCTCAGGCCAAGAAAAGCAAGGTAATAACTCAAGGAGCAGTGACCTCACCAGGAAAGTAGGCTCCCAGTCCCATACACAAACCTCACATCCCCAAATAACCCGGGAGACTCGGTGTGTCATGAAAAATCCCCAGAGGCACAGCCCTGCAAACCGAGCAGCTGGCCAGCTTCGAAGCAGGCTGGGAGCAGGGATGGAGTTTTGTCCTGCTGCCTAGAGGTATCACCATCCCAAGAGTGAGGGGTGGGAGGTGGAGCCTTGGGGTCCTGCCCTCTTGCTGCCAAAGCTATTTGTCATCCTGGCTCCCTGGGGCCCTGGCCAGGCTCCCTGCAACAGCCGCTGGGAGCTGGGTGCAGGGTGCTGTTCTGAAACCACTCAGCCTGGTCCTGTTTCATTTCCCCCATCTGCTGCTTTGTTCTTCCTCAGGATGTGGCGAGAGGTGGAGATGGGGCAGGAAGTAGGCAGTGGGGCGGGGAAGCAAGGCCTGGATGTTCTGGCTGTTTGTTCCCGGCGCCTCCAGACTGAGAAGGGGGTGCAGAAAGCCAGCCTCAGTCCCTGGAACTGAATAAATGCACCCCAGTTACCCAGGGCTGTGTGCTGGGGCTTCCTGAAGCCACAGGCTGAACCCACATATGTTCCTGGGCCCTCCAGCTGGGCTGTGGCGGACTTCATTACATTAGGACAAATTCAGCCACAGTGACAGGAGCTAACACTTATGGCTCCTGCGATCCTCCAAGCAATGCCGTGGACGATGCTTTCATTGACGCCTTGGGTTACAGTGGCGTGGAGAGTTAAACAGGTTGTCCGAGTTCACACGGGACTTGGTTGTGGCTCAGAGACGGACTCAGGCAGCCAGACTGCAGGGCCACTGCACGCAGGCGTCCAGCCCGTACGCTGTCCCCAGGGGCCCCACTAGAGGCAAGTGCCGTGTGCCCCGGCACAGGGGCTTCCTCCACACCGAGGTCGCACTGTCTGCTTGCTGTGAGGGGGCAGCTGCTCAGAGGGGCAAAATATACTTGAACATCTCAGTTAAAGTTTGAGCTGTTTTAGTAGAACAATATGAAAAACTATATATAACTGTATGTAACTCTACATTATTATATACTGCCCTTTCCCTTCCTGAACAACCAGGTCCTAAAGTCTGGGCTGGGGCAGAGCAAAACAGGTAACCGACATGGCTGGGACAATCGGAGGAACCTGAGTGGGGCGTTCAGATGGACGGACGGGTGGTGGCAGGCGTGTGTCCCCGTGGGTTTCCTGATTGAATAGGCCAGCTGGGCTTATGGACAGAATGTCCTTGCTACTGGGCATTGTGCCAGTAACTTATGCTTTTAAAAAATGTTTTCGTTATTACTTTTACCTTTTCATTTACTTTTAAAACAAAGAAGTATTGCACCCATAGACACTCATTGTTAAAAACATCAAGCAGTATGGAAGCCACACAGGAAAAACAAAAGTCTCTGGCCCTTCCCTTCAATCACAGCCTCTTTCTCAGAGGTCACTGCTGTTATCAAAGTGGCATTTTCATAGAATATGTAGGTGATCAACTTGTATATTTTTATTTTTATTTAATTATTTATTTTTGAGACAGAGTCTCGCTCTGTTGCCCAGGCTAGAGTGCCCGTCAGGCTCACAGCAACCTCAAACTCCTGGGCTTAAGCATCCTTCTGCCTCAGCCTCCCAAGTAGCTGGGACTACAGGCATGTGCCACCACGCCCAGGTAATTTTTTTTCTCTGTATATTTTTAGCTGTCCAGATCATTTCTTTCTATTTTTAGTAGAGACGGGGGGGGGGGTCTCGCTCTTGCTCAGGCTGGTCTCGAACTCCTGACCTCGAGCTATCCTCCTGCCTCTGCCTCCCAGAGTGCTAGGATTACAGGCGTGAGCCGCTGGGCCCAGCCAGGTGATTGACTTTTAAATGGTTCAGATGGGGAAAAGTTCTTTGAACTGTACTTTCACTTTCTCGGTAAGCTTGGGGTAGTTTCAAAGTATTTTTTTTTTTTTTTTCCGAGTTAAGAAGAAAACAAACATAGAAACAAAAAACCATGAGCCTTCAAAGAAAAATTGCTCCCGGGTTGGAGACCCCCAGGGTAGGTCTTCAGTCCTCTGCACTGTACTACAGTAAAACTGTTTGGGAAGTTTGGCCACACCCAAGCCAAGTTGCCTGGAAATGCTCCAATTTTTGTGCTCTGAGCTCCCCAGGGAGTGGCTCCCGCTGGTGGCTCCCTGCTCCTGTATCCTCCCTCCCCACGCCCAGCACCTGGGAGTCCCAGCAAAGAAGGGGACGCAGGGAGCAGTGCTGTGGACGGCAGATTCTCCCCCACCTGGACACACACTCCCCTGCCCCCACCCACCACTCTCTGGGCAAAAATGCCTGCAAGGGTCTCATCACCTTTTATTGGTTGCAATAGAAAACCACTCTAAAGAAAAAATGCTCCTGTACTCTGGGTTGCTTCTCCACAAGGCAGGGGCTTTCCTAGCCCTAGTTGATACCAATGGAGAAATGTGGGAAGGATGGGGGGTGAGAAAGTGCCAAGCCCAGTGGTGTCATCTCCAGCCTGGGAATGTCCACGCTTCCAGAGTGTTGTCCCGACATCACCTTTGCACCATGCAGCCTGTGCCTCCTTGCTCCCGGATATTTTTAGGTCTCTCTGGACTCAGGACAAAGGGCACGGATATTTTCCCCATTTCCAATGGCCTGTTACCATTGTACAATTTTTCATTCTAAGGACCAAGGGGTGGAAACTCACTCCTTCAGTGCTGCTGGCAAGAACCACAGCTCATTTCAGAGGGAGGAAATCCTGCCTGTGGCTCAGGCAGGAGGACATGAGGCAGGCCCTCAGCCAGCCCATTACTCAGCAGGTGAGCTGATTGTGAAAGACAGTGGCTCAGTTGTCCTCCCAGTGTCCAGGGCAACAGCGCAAACAGTGCAGAGCCAAACAGGTCAGTGCCCCGGCCTCCTTCACATAAAATCCCCCACAGGGGCAGGGCACAGGCAAGAACAGGTAGGCTTCTTGAAGTGAGAGCATTTCTGCAGCCTGGGGGCATTTCTAGTCTCCAGACTCTGCCTGGAGGTGCGGTAAATAAAAGCAAGAGCCTAATTCTCACCCCCGTGAATTCTTTGAGTGCGGGGGACCTCCAGAATGAGAGCCCTTGCCCCACCGTGAAACCTGGATTCCTGACAGGGATTTAAGAAACACACACTCCTCTCACAATTTAATATTATGATTTGAAATGCAAACCCTGCCTTCCCTCCGAGACAACAAAAAAGCAAAAGTCACCCCAAGGAAACAATTTAGCAGCACCTAAGTTGGACCTATGGGGCAGGCAAGAGGAAGAGTAGGTTAGGAAACATTTACTAAAAGAAGTGAGCTGGGAATTAGAAGAGGGAATTTGAGATTGGCAGTCAGAAAGAGAAACAGAAAGGATAAGGAATTTGAAGAAGCTTAGAGTCAGAAAGCAGGATGATTTCAGCCATGCTAAACTCACTATTCACCAAACCATCCTGGATGCTGGGAATGCAAAAATGAAATGCTCTTGCTCCTAGACAGTGGAACAATCTAGTGGAAGATATCAACATAAACAAATAAGAGAACTACGTGAGCCATGTTAGGGGTTTATATGTTGCAAAGGGAAAATAAAGGAGTGAGCTTCTGACTGGGAGAGTCTAGACAGTTGAGCTTGGTACTGAAAGATGAGTATAAGTTTTGCCAAGAAAAAAAAGTGCAAGGGCTTAAGGGCATTCTGAGGATAAGTCAGTTAGAAGAGACTAGAAGGAAAGATACCAAGAAACCAGTTCAGGGAGATTTCTCTTACTGCAAGGGCAGAGAGCATTCCTGGGCAAGATGTCTGGACCCTTTGGCAAGGGGCTTGGAGAATAGCAACGTGGGTCAGCCTGAACTCAAGGGGAAGAGAGAGAGAGGATGGTTTTGATTTTACTTTGCATATAGGCTCTCATCTCAGATTATTTACTTTATAAAATGGGGATAATAATCACTCCTCTGCAAAGTTAGGGTAAGAATATCCATCTGGTTGAGGTATCTAAAGTAGTCAAACTCAGAGAAACAGAAAATAGAAAGGCGGTTGGTTGCCAGGGACTGGGGAGAGGGAGAAACGGAGAGTTGTTCAATGGGTATAGAGTTTTGGTTTCACAAAATGAAAAAGTTCTAGAGATCTGTTGCACAACAATACGAAAAGACTTAGCACAATTGAACGCTACCCTCAAAAATGGCGAAGATGGCAGATGCGATGTTATGTGTTTTTTACCACAATGTGTCGACTTTGTGTCAACTTTTATGCTTGGTTTAGTGAAATAAAGGAATGGCTGCTCCGGTAGACATTGGAATTGGGTTGGATATTTGTGGAAATGTCTGTTCTCCCCTACCAAACTGTAATTCTTTAGGGGCCAGGACTGTCTTGTTCCACTGTGAGCAAGAGCTCTCAGGGGTCTCCCAGTAAGTATTTGCTGAATATGTGAATGAAAAGTAGAAACAGGATGTGATCTAATTTTATATTTAGAAATATTTAAAGGATATACATCAAAAAATTAATGGAGATTACTTTTGGATGTAGGATTATGGGTCATTTGACTTTTATTACTTTCATATCAGTGTTTTCTCTATTTCTTACAATAAATATATATTACTATCATAAGATAAAAGAGGGGAGTGATGTTGATTCTGATTTGTTTGTTGTGTTCGAGTATCCAGAGCTGTTGCTCACCGAGACCCTGAATGGAATTTAAGCTCATTCCCTTGCTGATTGTGCCTAGAGAAAAATAGGGGCCCTGGTGAACACTGGAGCCACAGTGACTCTCCTTCCGTCTCTCCTTGTCCAGGGCACAGGCTCTCGTGTAGAATGAAGTCCCCAAATCATCTGCCAGCCCTAAGTCTTGCAGTGTGTAGAGAAGGCCTGGTACCCAGGAAAGGACACCCAGCAGGTCATGAGGGGGCAGCAATTCTAAGCACCAACAAAATCCTGGCACTGAAAAGAAATGGCTTTAACTTCAGTAACAAGGTGATTACCCAGATAACCCAGAAGATGCTAGATTATCACAAATGAGAGCATATATTTAAAATTCTTATTGATACCTCTGTGGATCATTTGTAAGGTGACCTAATGTCCAGAGAAAAATAAACGCAAGTGGAGAACTAAATTTAAGGACGCTCAATGTTTAATGGTTCAATTTCTCTTTTGCTTTTACAAGGATAAATTTCAATACCTTCCTGTTTAGCAATTTATTAAAAAGCTTCCAGCACTTAAGTTTTTTGGTCCTTCATTGAATACTTTGAATAAACATTTACAACTGATTTTAATCTAAATGCAGCCAGAAGACTTGTTTACAAAAAAAAAAAAGTTTCTTGGGCCACCACACTGAAATCAATTGCTTGACTTTTTGTATATATATTAACAAAATATATATACATATAGTATATATATAATAACAAAACTTGGAATTGAACATCAGTGAAATTACTTTGAAAGAAATAGCATTTGATCTAAATGAAAAGTCATGCTTTACTCAGTCACATGTAAAGGCACATCTTGCAGCTGCATCACCCTGCCCAGTCTTCTTAAAATTACAACAAACTTTTGAAGTAGATGCTTATAGGTGTCTTCTGCTTTTCCTGGTCAGTGATGTCACTATGCCACCCCATGATACACACCCACGGTGGACAATAAATATTGACAAAACTTTGCACAAGTTACATGTTCATTATCGACTATCTTGAGACACAGAAATATGGTATCTAGTTTTTCATTAACATGAACTTTCTATTTTTTTTAGCTGATTGTTGGCAGAAAGGCTTATTATAAAATTTTAAAAGCATAACTGGGTGTATTAGTTTCCAACTGCTGCTATAACAAATTACCACAAACTTAGTGACTTGAAACCACATGAAATTATTATAGTTCTGGAGGTCAGAAGCCCCAAATCAGTCTTCCTGGCGTTAAGTTAAGGGGTTGGCAAAGCTGGTTCCTTTTGGTTCCTTTTGGAGGCTCTGGGGAAGACACTGCTCCCTTGGCATGTATGGCTTCTGGTGTCCACCTGCATTCCTGGGCTCACGGCCCCTTCCTCACATCATTCCAACCTCTTGCTTTGATCGTGTCATCTACTACTGACTCTGAGCTCCTATCAGACTCTTATAAGGACCCACGATTACATAAAACCCATCTGGATAATCCAGAATAATTTCCTCATCTCAGATCCTTAATTTAGTCACATCTGCAAATTCCTTCTGCCATGTGAGACAACATATTCATAGGTTCCAGGGACTAGGACATGGACATCTTTGGGCATTGAAGAGTTGGGAGGCATAATTCAGCCTACCACACTAAGCAATATTAAAACTAGATGTAGGTTTACACAATACAATAAATGACATAACCAGCATAGCAGGAAATTTCCAACTACTCCCTCCCCTCTAATCCCTGAAGTAGAACTTCTCAACCTCTATTTCCCAGACCCATCAAAAGTACACCTAGCCTGTATTTTCCCATATTTCACACTGACTGGCAGCCTTGCCCTTTGAGCATATGGTATCACATAGGCCAACATATGGGTCACGGCACAACTGGCTGGTACACTGAGTCACCAATAGTGATCAACAGCTGGTACAGTGCCTCAACTACCACCACCTGGGACCAGGGTGCCTTGGTTGCCCCTGGCTGTTTCTGTCCAAGAGCACTTCATTTTATCCACAGACACCCTGCATGCTGTCCTTGGAAATGAGGTGCTAGTGACACTGCATCTGGAAAGCTTCAAGAGAAGGGACAGGTACGTCCAGCTGCCTTTCAGATGTAACCATATGTTGGAGGGAGAGCTCTGGCTGCTGTCCTGTGTCTCACACGCTGCTTGCCTAGACCAGACGCTGGAAAGAGAGGCCTACGAAACCCACGCCTGCCTCTCTCTGTGCCAGCAATAATAATACCTCCTTTAGAAAGAAAAATCCCAGACAAATCCTAATCCAGATGGGATGCTAGAATAGGAGTCACACTCAGAGACTGTCCCAAGCAAATTAGGACCTAGATTTTTATCTTAATAAGTGAAAGAAATTTTAACATTTCCTTTAAATTAGAAAGAAAACCAAGATTTAGCTAAGCAGTAACTAATAATAATAGAATTTGACAACAATGGGATTTAACTGATATTTAGTTACTTTACATTAGGTAGCATTTTCTTAATAATCAGAAATCAATAATAGCTTATTTTACAAAGGAGATATATTTTTAGAAGAAAATGGTAAGAGACTGAATTATAGGGTGATCTATAACCTTTGTTATTCACGAATCAATCAAACCTAAGTAAGTAGCACCTACACTGGCCACTCCCCAAATTGCAATAACTGCACCAAGAAACAGCCTGGCAATTCAGAATCTATTAAGTGATGACAAATGGTCATCTCCCTCAGGTCAAAATTGCCCCTCATGTCAGTGTTTGTTCTCTGCCCCTGCTCCTGCATGGGACCCCGTGAGCACACATCCCCCTTCTGCAAATCCTTCCTGGGCTTCTGGCCACAGAGCACCCCTGGCCTCTCTGTACCTCCTTGATTTTCTCTTTCCTGGCTCCTTGGCTGGTCTCTCTTCCTGCTCCCAGTCTGACACCATAAGTGTGCCCCCCAATGGAAGCCTTGGCCCTTTGTTCCTCATGCATTACAATTACCCTCTTGGAGAATTAATTCTTTGCCTACCATCCATCTAACTAAAGTTACATCTCCTTTCTTGATACTCACCCAAACTCCAGGCCCAAGTCATATACTTCCTTCAAGTTTCATCTCAGGTCTGTCTCCAGACCTCACTTACATTTCCTTCCTGTGAATTCTAATAGCATGTAGACTCTACACCACACAATCTGGAAATCAATTTTATATATCCTTAAATTGTCAGCTAGGAATTTCATGGATGTACATTTGCTCCCTTCCCAACCAAAAGGAAAACTCTTCAAATACAGAAGTGGGGTCTTTTATTTACTCAGTCATGCAACAAATCTTTATGTTTATATTGCCTACTATGTGCCAGTGCTATTCTGACTTCATGGAGCTTATGCTTTAGTGGGGTGCAGTAGGGAGATGAGACAAGGGTGAGGAGAGACAATGAACAATAAACTAATAAATAAATTCTTTACAGCCTGTTACTGAGTAGTAAGTATTCAACAGTCTCGTGGTGAGTAGCTACTGTATTGGACAGCGTGGGTCTAATGTCTTCATCTCCTGAATTTCACTTCATTTCATTTCATTTGGAAAAAACTTCAGAAACAAATGAAGCTGACCTATTAGTATTCTAATATTAGTATTGTAAGACGCAAGGCAGCCCTCTGAATCCACATCTTTCATACCATAATGCAGGTGGTGGGAGTAGGCTGGGGTTGCTGGTTTGTTTGCCTTTTTTATTTTTTTCATCATATAAAAAGCACACAACAGAATGACCACGTTGGCAAATCGGGCACACAGGCAGCTCTACCAGGTGTCTCCGGGCCTCAGAGGGCCCTTGCCATTAAAAAATGCAAGAGAACAAATTGTTCTACAGACTCTGAAGGGCGACTACAAAGGAGAGGTTCCAAAGACATTTGGGAGGTGACGTCACTGGAATGGAGGGATTGCTCGTGCTTGCCAAGGATCTGAAGAGACCAGGGGTTCCGCGTGATCACCATGCTACTCTAACAGAGCAGGCTGTTTTCAGACAGCTTTCTTGGTGCAGCTATTCTGACAAAAGAACTATTTCAACACCTGCATGGAAACTGCCCCATCCGATGTCACCTCCTCTCTGGTATCCTCAAGGCCCGAATGTGCCCCCGACTCGTGCTCCACCCCTGGCCACCACTGTTTACAGGGGATGTTGTTCCCTCTATTGCCTTCTGTTCTGTGTTAGTCCTCTGATTTATTTCTTTTTAGTGATATGTATATATAACATGCAATATTTGTATGGAAAAAGGTAGGCTATGATATTGACATGTACTTTGCAGAGAGCTCTCTGGAAGGACAGCTTTTAAACAGCGATTGTGGCCTCTGGGGTGGCATTTTGGAGACCGGGGAACAAGGATAGGGAGAAGCTCACTCCTCACAATATATCCTTTTGAACTCTTTAAATATTTTCTCTTTTACCAAATACATCTTATTTTTTAAAATCTCGTTTTAAAATTTGTGAGCAGTTTTCAATCTATAGAAAACATGAGCAGAATAGAGAGCATTCCCATATACTCCCTCACCCCTCCACATCCGGTCATTAACTTCTTACACTGGTGTAGTACATGTATTACCATTGGTGAGCCAATATCAACATATTGTTAACCAAAGTCCATAATTCACAAGAGGGTTCACTTTTGGTGCTGTACATTCCATCGGTTTTGACAAATGTGTAATGACATGTATCTGCCTTTACAGGATCAGACACAGCAGTTTCACTGCCCTAAACATCGTCTGCGCTCTACCTGTTCATCCCTTTCTTCTTCCCTACCCCCAGCCCCCTGGCAACAACTCATCTTTTCACTGTCTTCATAATTTTGCCTTTTTTTTTTCCACTATGTGCATCTTTACTTATTTTTTTTAAATATTTTTATAAAATGTAAAAATATTTTTGAAAAGTCTGTTCAAACTAGGTTAGCCCCTTAGGAAACCACCTCCAAACTGTCATCATAAAGGAATTTAGCAACATTAACTAATGCCAATATCAAATATGTTAAGAAAATTATTAGAAACGTAGTTGAGTGTTTTCTGGACAGCCTGTTGCTGAGGAAAAGGGATCATACTGTGTCTCCAATATCCTGCCCTCCCCTCCTTCTCCCCCTCCAGTGACTAGAAAATATTTCCACTGACATAATCAAGAAACTTAGAAAAAGCAGAGGTATTTGCAAATCTATTATTAACTGAAAGTCACCAAGTTGGGTGTTGCAACTCAAATAGCCAAGTCAGAGGATGTGAGATGCAGAATGTTCAGGATTCAAGCGGGTTCTCAGAAAAGAAATAATCCTCGCCACGGTGACCATGCCCTTCCTTCCCGAAGACGCATGGTAAACACAGGACTGCCACGTTCCTATTTGTGGTTTTCCATCAGCTTCTGCCTGCCTTGGGGACATCCCTGGTCCCCACCTTAGCCCCAATCCCTACCTCAGAGGCATTCTGGAGCATTAGCGTGGAGGTGAGGTTCAGGGACTGAACGGGGATTGGGATGAATGAAGCTCTTACTTTCCTTGGTAATAAAATCAGCTGAAAAATAAAGAGTTATGTGGGGTTTTTCATGACTTTTCTTGGGCTTCTTTTTTTAAGGCTTCTTTTGGAAGGCTGTATCAGATGTGCTTGTGTCTAAACAATAATGTCAAAATGTCATGTGCTCTCCCAGACTTAATGGGATGCTAGAACACCTTTACTCCAAGAAGAGGACACAGAGGCAGGCACAGGTGGAAGGACCTCTCTGAGCCACCAAGCCAGTGTGCACAGAGAGAAGTCTAACATCCAGGTGTGCCGTGGCCCCCAAAATACACGTCCTGTTTTACACAGAGCAGTTTCCCTGGATTAAATGCTCTCTGCCACAACAGAGCAGGTTCATTCATCTTCATTCCCTGTAGAGACTATCAGATTTTCTGAATTATCAACATTAATGCCAGACATCAGTACCAAAATTGTCAAAATCAATCTTCTTGCTTGGTTTTAATTATATGCTGTGCTTTAAAATCCCGGTGCTGTGAGCAGCAGCAGTGATTAGTGTCTAGTTCTAACATCTCCACGGTCTTTCTGCCAACACACATGTCAGCCAGTCACATTCAGCCCTGAGAGTTTTGTTTGCAGAAATCAGCAAGGGGGTTGACAAGTGCCAAACATGGATCTGGGGTCTCCTGAAGGAAAGGCTGTGACCAGAGCAGGGACAGGGCTGTCTGGGATAGCACCTTTTGTTAGTGAGTTTTACAGGATTCAGAAAAGCTGTTGAGTCACCTGAAGTCTTAATCTTCACAAGAATCACTTGATGAGTTTGTATAAATGCAGATTCCTGGGCCCCTCAGCCAGTGATTATCATAGGTTAGAGGGGGGCATTTTAAAATAATAATAAGGCCAGGTATGGTGGCACACACCTGTAATCCCATCACTCTGGGAGCTTGAGGCAGGAAGATTGCTTGAGGCCAGGAGTTCAAGATCAGCCTGGGCAACAGTGAAACCCTGCCTCTACAAAAATAAGAAAAATCAGCTGGGCAGGGTGGTGCGCACCCATAGTCCCAGCTACTTAGAAGGCTTAGGTGGGATGATTGCTTGAGCTCAGGAGGCTAAAGTTGGTTGCAGTGAGCTATGCTGATGCCACTGCACTCCAGACAGGGTGACAGAGCAAGACCCTGTCTCAAAAGAAAAAAGAAAAAAACTCAGGGAATTCAGATGCTAGTGGTCCAATTGGCCCTAAATCCTCAGTGAGTGGGTGAGTTTCATTCCCTTTCATTTCACATGGACCACATTTTTCTGGACAAGAAATAGAATCCCAAAGGACACCTTTATTTAAATATTGAGATACATCATTGAATATTTACTTGTAATTTATATGAAACCTGTTTCTAGAATTGCTTAAGCACTTCAATGCTTGAGCAGGATTGCAATGAGCGATACATGGTAGGGAAGACCAAAAGATCTGAGACCTCACAGTCAGCAAGCATTTGTGAGTGGCCACTATAACAGGCTCATCCTCTGTTCTCACAAATCCACACTCTCATATAGCCCTCTCAGCCAAATAAGGTATCATCAGAGGCTCAAAGGGGTTCAGTAATTTGCTCAGGGTCACACGGATAGTGAGTGTCTTTGTGTCTGTTTTGCTTTCAGATTAGTCTATTACCCACAGCTGCAGTGTATCTAAAACTCCAGACATGCAAGCATGAAATCACTTGTCTTTAAATTTAATAGAAAAAGAAATAAAACTTTTGAAAATGTTTTCACAGGATGGCTGCATGAGTAGGGCCAGCAATAACGCCTCTTGGAAGGGGAAATCATTTAGCTAGTTGCGGTTTAGAAATATTGCCCCACCCTCAACGTCATACCTACCGAGGCAGCCAGCTTCCTCTTCTCTATGCCCTCCACTTGAGTCATATGAATGTACCAGCGACAGGAAAAGGGGAAATTCCATTAAACATCTGAAGTCTTGGATCAGGATCGAGTGACTCAGATGCTGCTGACAGCCCGCCCTATTAAGAAGGCATAGGCAGTCAGTGCGTCCTCAATGGGACTTAGGCTTCCAGAGTCCCAACTTTCAGCAGATGGCTAAATTCTGGGCCCAAGTTTGAAGACAAAAACCTCAGAAAGTTCTGGGGCAAGTAATTTAACTTCCCTGACCCTCAGTGTCTTTGTGTATAAAATGAAGATAATGACACCTGCTGCACAGAGAAATTGTGACTGACTCATAAACAAGACGGGGAGGTAATAAAATTGGCGCACAGTAGGTGCTGGCTGGATGTGAATTCCTTCTGATTGCTAGGAGCACGGACGAAGGGTGTCATGAATAGTGCCTGGCTAAAGTGCTCCCCTGTGCACTTCATTTCTCCAACAACCATGAATTGAGGGCACACTGAGTGTCGAAGACACAAGAGAGAAGGCCGGTGGGTCAGAGGGTTGGAGCTCCGGTGACGATGCAATGTGACAAACTCAGAAACATACACAAGGGGAGCAAGGAGGCCGGGCCCAGAGAGGGCTGACTCGTTCTGCCTGGGATGTCAGAAGGACCCAGGGAAGCTGGACTGGGCAGGGACAGGAGGAAGAGGTTGCTGGGTGGATGAGAGAGAAAGAGTTTCAGACAAAGCAAACATCAAAAGCAAAACCATGGAGGCCCAAGAATGTGCTTGGGCACTGGAAAATGGTCCCCTTGATGGGAGTAGAGGGCATGGCGGGAGGGGGAAGGGACTGGAGGGCTGTGCTGAGCACTTGTTCTAGACTCTGGTTGGCAGTAGGGAGTCACAGGATGCTCACAAGAAGAGAGGGGTATTCTGAAGGGATTTCCTATAGAACGCTCCCCCTCGAAGCTCTATGAATGACGTGATGGGTAGTGCCAAAATGTTGGGAAGTGACCAGAAAAAATAAGGAGGGAGAAATATGAAAGAAAGTCTAAGAGCCTGGGTGATCCTTGGATTCTGTAATTAGCACTCGAATAATTACTTGGATTGCAGTGAGAAGTCCCAGAGGCACCTTGCATACGGTAACTGCCATATGCTAATTGGTGTGTCCTTTCCAGTGGCACATTCCAAAGTGTGACCTGGAACCCACGGTGTCCAAAAGGGCATTTGGTCAATTCACAGTGGCCTGTCTCCCGAGGTGAAGAGCTCAGCTCCTGAGAGAGGGAGGCTTCCATAGAACACCTTGCTTTCTTTTCCTGGACTTCGCTTTCTCTGAAGGGCACAACCATGCCCTGGAGTATAGCCTTACAGTTTTGTTTGGACCATTAATTCACTCATTCATTCATTTACTGAACATTTGTGAGCTCTACTCCGTGCTAGCAGAAGGTTGTGAGGAAAAATATAGAGACATAAAGAAGAAATGCCTCTTTGAAGATGCTTACTTCTGATGGATGGCATAGCTATAAGCAAAATCTGCTATATGGGCTTTAAGAACAGTACAAACAATATATGATAGGAATTCAAAGTGAGAAAGGTGATTTGAGAAACTTATTAATAGTTACTGCACACAATTTGAGAATTATCTATAGATCCTTGCTTTTCAAGGTGTGGTTCATGGAACCAGAGCAAAGGCACCGCCGGGGAGCTCGTTACTAATGCCACATTACAGACTGTGAAAGGGGATTGGCACTTTAGTAAGGTCCTCTGGTGGCTCATATGCACGTTTGAGTTTGAGAAGCACTGGTTTGGAATCCAGGAGGCCCCAAAGCTAACTTTAAAGAGTCTAAAAACAAAAAAGTAAACCATAAGCAGAAAGTGATCAAAACTAAACTCCCTGTACTGTGAGATTAATCTAACCGCAACATAATCTTTCAAAATTAGTACTTCTCTTCCTTAAGCACATCTTGTATTTCCAACTCTTCCATTATTGCACCTGAGAGGGATGCAGGTGTGTGGGGCTCACAGAAGACAAGAGAAGGGGAAAAAATAGGTCCTCTCTGGGGGGCAGAGAGGGTTGGCAAGCTAGTGGCAGACTCAGTTCTTGAAGAATAAAGCCTGTGTGCTTTGAGGTGGTCAGGGAGGCATCTGCCCTTAGATCTCCATTTCACCTTGCAGCTGTCCTGCCGCACTGCCACTTCAGCACTAGCACGGGCATTTCTGTGCCAGCTTCATTTTACATGCCAGCCAAGACACATTTGCTGAGTATCTACTAAGTACACTGCATGAGCTAAATCGTCTAAGGCAGTGGTGTCCAACCTTTTTGGCACCAGGCACTGGTTTCACGGAAGACAATTTTTCCACTGGACTGGGGGGAGGGAGGAGGTACAGTTTCAGGACGATGTAAGCACTTTACATTTATTGTGCACTTTATTTCTATTATTACATTGTAATATATAAAGAAATAACTATACAACTCACCATAATGCAGAATGTAATGCTGCCACTGATCTGACAGGAGGCAGAGCTCAGGCAGTGATGCGAGCCATGGGGAGCGGGTGTAAATACAGATGATGCTTCGCTTGCTCACTCACTGCTCACCTCCTGCTGTGTGGCCTGGTTCCTAACAGGCCATGGACAGATACCAGTCCACGGCCCCGGGGATTGGGGACCACAGCTCTAAGGTACATAAAGGCGTAGTCAAAGACCTGTAGGAATAATTTTAAGAATAGGTAGAAAGCAAGTATTAATAGTATCAAAAGAGAGATATAAACTGAAGACTATGAATGTTCAGATAAGGGAGAGAAAATTCTGGGCTCAGGAGATCCAGGAAAGCTTCATGAAGGAGGCAGCAGAACCAGCTAGGCCTTAAATGATGACAAGAATTTGAAGAGGTAGCTATGGGGTTGGGGCATTTTATAAGGGCACCTAGCCCAGAAAAAGAATGGAGACAGGAAGATAAAGAAGACAAGAGAGTCTGATCCGGGAGTGAGGAAGCAAGCTGGAAAGGAAGGCTTGGGTTAGGTCATGGATGGCTCCAAATGCCCAAATGTGGGCAGCAGGGAGTCACTGGAGACTTTTAAATAAAGGAGTAACATGATCACATCTGGACTTTCGGGCTTTTATACACCAGGCATCCTTTGCAGGTGAGGGAGCGAGGCAGGGTGAGGGCGGGGAGGTAAGATCTATGAGACGACTCCTGTGGCTTCGGACCTTTGCCAGTTGGAGACATAGTTCTCCTCCTCTTTCATGTCCTTCCAGCCCACAACCCACCACCTTCCTGCCAACCATGCAATCAACAGATGTGCAGCATCTCAAGTTCTCAGGGGCTGGAGCTGGGAACAGCCCCTACTGAGGCCTTGTCTGAGGGGGCCCAAGCCCCCTTTCACAGGAAGATAGTCACAGCATGGGTGTGCTAGGACAGGAAGCATTAAAGCCAGTGATTTATCCAAGTCTGGGGATTTGATGGTTTTCATTGGGCATGCTTCTCATTAGAAAGGAGAGGATGATCAGATAAGAAACCTCATTTGACAGTAATCGCCTTTCACCTGTGTTGTTTCTGGGTATGTGCTGTTCTGAGAAGAAATATTCAGTCTCCTCTTCTGTGAACCTGATTCTCCTGACCCTGCCGTTTCTCCTTTCTCACGTTAGAGTCACAGAACTTGGGAACTGGATGGAATCGTAAAACCCATTTTGCCAACCCCCTTATTTAATGGAGAAGCTGAATGTCTTGTCCAGCTGCAGTTGGCCAAGCCTAGAGTAGAGCCTTTGTAGGAATATATCCCATATGAAGCTGGAGAAGCATCTCCCACTCTCAGAAGTGAGGGCTTCTCTGTCACCCATGTCCTTGAGGCTGCTGTGCGTCCAGGAAGGGCCAGATGCAGCCTCGATCTGTGCTGCAGGCCAGCCAGAAAGGGCCTTCACACAGGGTGCCAGGGTGGGTAGGACCTCTGACCACAGAACCAGGCAGCCCAGCTTCACACCCCAGACTGGACATCCCCACTTCGGCCCTGACTCCCAGCCAGTGTTCTATGAGCCTATTTGCATTCATAAAAGAAGAAATGCAATAGGATTTTGAACTGTTTAGAAGACATTTTTAAGTTAAGAAAATGCAACTTATTCTGCTTGGCCTAGACCAAAATACGAAGAGATTGGTGTGAAATCGCTTCCTCGATGGGAGCTAAGTGAGACACGCTCAGTTGCTTCCCAGGGGAGGTGAGAAGGGATTATTCTTCCCTTTCTGAAATCCTTGTGGAGAATCACTGTAAGTGGGGGGGCGGGGGGGGGGGTAAAGTCGTTCCTGTTAAAGTTTAAAGTTTTCAGGGCTTACCTCTGCTCAAAGAGGGCAAGAAGAACATCTCTTTCTCCAAGTGGTGGCCACAGGTCTCACAATGTGAAAATATTCCCTAAGGCCTTAACTGTCTTGTGCTTTGATTTAAACTTATAGAGGAGAGAAGAGAACACCAGTTAAGGTATCAGAGCACATTCAAACACTAAAGGTCATTGGCAGATTTTCCTTTTGACTTGGGCTTTATATACTCACCTATGCTAAAAGAAAAGGTGTAGAAGCCAGAGCTTTCATTTCCAGAACAGCGTCTGTCAACGTGATGGCAGAGCCCAGCTTTGCCTCCTGGTTTATAGGAACAAGGCAAGATTCAAAGCCTCAAAGCAACTTCATGTCAGAAAACACTATAGCCAGAAGGTTTGTGCTTCCCAAGGGTAAGACAAAGACAGATGAGAGCATTCTGTCACCCAACCAGCCAGCCTTTGGGGGAAATGAGGGCTGGACATTGAACAGTAGTCTTTTTCCTAACACTTACATCAGCAATGTGAAATTGAATAGAATGCATTCATAATTTTATTTTTTTAGAAATGAAAGCAAAAAGAAACAGAAATTAATTTTAAGATTCGCATTTAGCCCAATTTATCAAAACTATGATTATTTAATATATGATCAATATAAATATTATTATTAAGATGTTTTACATTCTTTTTGTGGTAAGTCTTCACAATCTGGTATGTGTTTTAGACGTAGAGCTATCTCAATTCAAACCAGCCACATTACAAGTAATGAACAGCCACATGTGGTTAGTGGCTACCGTATTGAACCCCTCATTAGAGAATTAAGAATATAATAAAAAGCTAATCTGAAGACACCAGTGTTCTGAAAAAAAAGGCTGTCTGCCTATTGCAGTAGAGGAGGTGAGGTGAGGCCAGCCAGTCTTCTGGAAAGACACCACCATAAATATTGAAAAGACTGTCATCGTCACCACAGTCATTATCACCTAACTGATGCTAGTGTGGCTTTTACAGAGCTTGTTCCATCTTTGCCCTGACGCTGTGGAGTAAGTATTATTCTCTCCTGATTACCAACAGAGAGATTACACAGCAGCCGAATGGCTTGTCCCAGGTCACACCGTGAAGAAGTGGATGTGGAGTTCAAGCCCAGGGCTCTTGACTCCTCACACAGTCACACATTGCTTCCAGGAGACAATCCCTGAAACATCAGAGGATTCTCTGCGACATCGATCTGTCTGATCCCACACAGATTTCATTCTCTTTTTCCAAGACTGACACACCATTCAAACACAGATGGACATCTGTGCATATTGTCCAGGATAGTGTCGCAGAAATACAGAGTTAGCTAGAAAGGTGGGATCCAAGCAGGCTGGCCATGGGTGAACACGTGGGAAGTGGCTTTTGGGCTTTCCCTGCGGAGCTTTCTCTCTTTGCCCTGCCCCCACAGTAGAAACTCTCCGGGGGGCTGTCACCCTCATCTGCCTGACCTCTGTCATCCTAACCACAGACCTCTCCCAGTTCCCGTGCCTCCAGGGTACTTTTGGGCCTGGGATCCTTGCCTGCGCGCACTGCTCCCTGCTGACGTGACGACATGAGGTGCTAATAGACCACTGCAGATGTGACAGGGCCTCCTTTAAACGACACCTAGACCTGAAGAGGGCAAGTGAGTGGAGCGGATGTTCAGAAGGTGGAAGGAGCTTTCACGCACCCTCCCCTCACGTCCACGGCCTGGGACGGTGCTGTTCTAGAACTGAACTCTCTGTTCAAATCCAAACAGGGACTTTACCGCGCTGCGTCGGCGGTGGCCAAGCGGTAGGTCTGGATGAGTCATGTTTACTATAATCAGTTCTGCTGCCAGCTCTGGAGAAAGGGCCACCCGGGGTGGCAGAGGCCAGGGGACCTGTGGCTGCAGATGGAACGTGGCTCTGGCCGTCTCTCTCCCTCATTGCCCTCCACACACCACACACCCGCACCCGGTCAGGGCTCTGCCCGCCTCCCCTAACTGCCAGGTCTTGCTCTGGCCCAGAACACGGGGCCGAGATGACCCTGGGGGATTCTCTCTCGGGTCCCCCGGGGACCCTGGGGCAGCCTGGGGCGGCCGAGAGGCGGCGCGGAGCCACCGGCTGACACCGCGGTGCTCGAAGCCGGGGCACAAAGGCCCGCGGGGGCGGCGCTCACCCGAGCGCAAACGCCGCGCTGGTCTCTGTCCCCAGAGGCCAGATGGCAACTCCCCCTCATTTGCTGGCCTGGGTCTGACAGCGCAAAAGGCTTTTATCCCAGGAGGGAAGAGCCCAGTTCCGAGCGGCAGCCCCGCCCCCGCGCGCACACAAAGTCAAAAAGACGTTTGTCCGAAGGGCCTGTCACACAGAAAACGTTCTTTTATTTATTTTGTTTTTTAAAAATGTTCTCTTCCCGCCAAAATGCCTGTAGCAGAAGCGGCGGCAGCAGGTCCACGGGGAGCCTCTCCTCGGACCTGCTTGTCACGTTCTCAACGCGTCCCATCTGGTGTCTGGCGCGCACAAAGGCCGCTGTGCCCCGGCCGCTGCGCATTTGTGCGGCGCAGCCTGCGGCCACCCCGCGCCGGGCCGGACGCGACACACTTCTGGCAGGTGCCAGGCCAAGGCCCCGCTGCGGCCCGTGCGGCCCTCGGGGACGCGGGGCAGACAAAGGGCGCGCCCCATGCCACGGGCCTGTGTCCCTTCCCCGCTCCTGGGCTGGTACCGAGGACATTTTGTCAGCCCCGGGGCTGACAGGTGATGTCGGTGGACTGGCCCTCAGCAAGAGAAAGTGGACGTTGGAGTCCAAGGGTCCCATCAAGTGTTGACAATTCGTATTAAAGTGTGCGTGCCTCCGACTCAGCAATTCACACCTTCTAGGACTGCATCCGGGGGCATCACGCAGAGTTGTCCTAAGATAAGGCCCCAGGTGTGCGCAGCACTACCTTTTTTGTGTAATAGCAAAACTTTGGAAACAAGAAAGCGTTGGATTACTTAAACTGTGGAAATATATGTTACGTAGCGATTGAACTATCAAAGACACTGGGGACAGGTGTAGGTTGGTGTCAAAGGATACCCACAAAGTCATTCTTAAATTTAAAAAGCAAGTTACAACATAATGCATACAGTATAAGTCTGTTTTGTTAATGAGATATATATTAATGTTAAATATACATGCATGAATGGATGAAGAAAAATATATCCAGGCTACAGTGGTTACTTCTGGGTACTAAGTTATGGCTGATTTTATCTTTTTATTTTTTATTATCTGTGTTTCCTAATTTTTTACATACTTTCTATAATTAAAAGTGTGTTACTTGTATAACAAAAAGGAAATATTAAAAATGAACGCTGGAGACAGCTCTCTTATTTATGCATAGATATTGGAAGCCACAGATGAAGCCATATGAGGGGACATATAGACAGAGACGGGGGTGCTGGCAGAGCCCTGGGGACTCCAATATTTAGAAGCTGGACATAGAAGGAGGAGGAGAAAGGAAAGGAAACCGAGAAGGGGCAGCCAGTAGGAAAGGAGGGAAGCCATGAGGATCCTGAAGGCGGAATAAAGGAAGTGATCCAGGTAGAAGAGGGTGGGCTCTGTCACATGCTCCCAAGAGGTCAGATGAGAGGAGAAGGACAGTAAATTGGACATTGGTCTGGCAAGGTGGGATTTTAGCAGAATAAAAGGGAAGGTGAGGAAGAGGAGTTTTGCTGTGAAGAGCAGCAGAGAAATCAGTGGGGGTTATGGAGGGGTGTGGGTTGAGGGAGGGTTGCTTGTTGAGGTGGGAGGCGTTTCCAAACTATTGCAGGATGGTGACTACGATCAGGTGGAGAGGAAGCAAATGGGGAAGCATCAAGGGATGCTGCAGAGAGAAGGGAGGTGTTCAGGGACAGTAAGCTTGGGTGGGGGACAGGGCACAGGGAGGGGTGGGCCACAGAACAGGCCAGCAGTTCACCCACTGCACGGAGAGAGGAGGCAGAGTACAGGCGCAAGACTGCGGGGAACTTGGTAGGGGCGAGGCCGGGAGAAGAGGTATCTCTGGCTGGTTATCACTATTTTGTCTAAAATATGGAGCAGAAACCAGAGTGAATGGAGGGCCAAGGAGAGAGGAGAGGATAAGAAAGATTCTCCCAGAGAGGGAGGATGGCGTCCAGGGGCTTCGGGTAGGACCGGGCCACATCGCTGAGCGACTGCTTGAAGTTTGTGGGCATTGATGCACGTTCACACACGGTCAGTTGGCGCTGCCCTGTGTTCTCCTCTTGCCACCCTCAGGTGTTTCCTCAAGATGGGTGAGGCCTGCAGAGGAGCAGACCTGCCCAGGGTGGTTTAGGAAATGACAAGGGCTGTCCAGGAAGGCTGACCTGCACACAGCTGCTCGCTTGGAACATGGGGTCCTGATGCTCTTCAGCCCCTTGCTGGAAATAGCTTCTGCCATCCCTGCCTAAAGTCTATTCTGACTTTAAGACTTAATTTAGGAGTCATACGCAGCAGAAAGCTGAGAGAGGTGTTGTCACCGAGCACATGAATTGTAATTATGTCTGTGACTGTTTCTAAAATTAGACTAGGAGTTCCTCCAGGGCTAGAAATGGGTTACCTTTATCTCTTGAATTCCTAGTATAGAACTTTAAAAATACATAGTATAAGCTCAATTAGTATATGTGCTGAAGGAAGAAACAAAGGGAGGGAGAGAAGGAGAAAGAAAAGAAGGAATGAAGGAAGGAAGGAGAGGAGGGAGGAGGCCGGGAGTGGTGGCTCACGCCTGTAATCCTAGCACTCTGGGAGGCCGAGGCGGGCGGATTGCTCAAGGTCAGGAGTTCGAGACCAGCCTGAGCAAGAGCGAGACCCCGTCTCTACTAAAAATAGAAATTAGCTGGACAACTAAAAATATATATAGAAAAAATGAGCCGGGCATGGTGGCACATGCCTGTAGTCCCAGCTACTTGGGAGGCTGAGGCAGAAGGATCGCTTAAGCCCAGGAGTTTGAGGTTGCTGTGAGCTAGGCTGATGCCACGGCACTCTAGCCAGGGCAACAGAGTGAGACTCTGTCTCAAAAAAAAAAAAAAAAAAAAAAAAGAGAGAGAGGAGGGAGGGAAGGAATAAGCTTCTCCATTTTAGAACTGAGGAGATCAAAACTCGGAAAAGTAACATAGGTCATCTGATTCCAAATCCTGCCTATAAAACCAACCAAGAGTTATATATAAATATTTGTTACAATATCTGATGCACGATTAGAGCTAGCATGACCTTGCATATGATTTTCTTATGTTTATTGCTCTAGAGTGATTATTAATAGCACCATATTTCAAGCTCCAAACTGTCCCGGGTTTAGATGATAAATTAAATGGTCACTCCAGTTACTGCTACTCTAAAGTCCACAAAGACCCTCTGGGGCACTCTCCCCTGAACACTCTTTCCTGTCCATGGTTCCTGCTGGCACTTCAGCACCTGGATGGAGCCATCGGTGGACCCTGAGTACAGACCTGGGGTGGTTACATGGGTCAAAGCATTCAAAACAATCTGCAAACTGAAAATTCAAAACTCTTTTGTATTCTTCATGTGGTTTAATATCAGATTCTCACTTTTGACCATTCCTCTATAACCTTACACTATTACACATGGATGTGAACTGAGATATCTCTTTCAAAAATGTTTTGCTACTATGTTCTTTTGTTACAGTTTTAGTGGTTATATATACCAAACAAAACTGAATTAATTTTTAACAGCTTTATTGAGGTAAAACTTACACACCATAAAATTCACTCATTTTAAGAGTTCAGTTCAATAATTTTTAGTAAATTCACAGAGTTGTGCAACCAACATCACAGTAATGGGATTAATTTTATTTATGTAATGGAAATCATACATATCCTGAGCTTTCTGTTATATGAATTGTTTAATGTACACAACCTCATCCCCAAACATTTCTCTCTCTCTCCGGCTTCACTTCAATTTTGCAATAATTTTTATCTGTCTCAGCAAATGACTTCACCTCAATCCTTAAGAAAATAAATGGGAATTATAAAATAATGGTTATATTCTTGAGCATGATAGTACTTTAGTATTTTTTTCCAGGACCCACTCCATCCTATGTTTTCATGAAAATGGGGAAAAGATCATAAATGAGAAGCTAGCTCTCTCCTTACAATGTAGGAGAAAGTCAGTAGCTGATACCTGATGATTTAATTACATGGCCTAGAGACATTCTGCCTCTAGGGCTCCTCTAATCACTATCACCCAAGCATTCTACCTCCTCTGCTAGCTACTTTTGTTTTGTGGTTATTACTAAGTAGACATCCTGCCTTGTCATTTAAAGCCATTTTCTCTGGATTACAACAAGAGAAGAAAATCCATGCACCTGCTGAGAATACAGTGGCTTGTTTTTTGGGGTGGGCCTCTTTGTTCTTTACCACCACGACACAACATTCTGTGCCAGGATTCCAGGTTTAAAGTGGCTAATCAACTTCACTTTCAATATGGCTTCAATGACCCAGTTTAAATGAAATCTACCACGACCATGTTCTTATACTTTTGATATCATAAAATCAACTACCGTGCTAACTACTGTGAGTGGAGTTTCTGATATCAACGTGCCAAGAAAACTTAACAGCAACAAGGGCTAAATCTCACTTCTCACCAAGCTCATGTCGTAGTTCACTGGCCACCGAACATACTGAAGAACATGAACAGTATAAGGAAGGACCTGGAAGAGAGTAAAAGTCAGAGACTTTTCTAGAGATGGGGTTTCTTATCCAACAACCACAAGAGTGGTTCCCAAAATTTTAGATTTCATATACTTGTAAGATTTCAAAAATATGGGGGGTTTGGAGAAGTGATTGCTTTGGGATTTGGCATGTTTTCTCAAATAAGTACTCTCCTCATTGTTTTTAAAATAAAGATTATTATTCAAACACACCCAAAATAGGAAGAACATGTTCTCAGAATAAATGATGATTCTACAAGTCAATTAAATTTTGTTTTACTTAAAAACTTATACCCACCCACTTTCCTTGAATAAGAGCATATCCTCACCCAAAATATAGACCATGAATTTGGAAAAATATTTTGTTTATATTTAGCTATTAGGAAACATGGAGATTCTGCCATTTGCCAAAACACGGATGGACCTGGAGGACATTATGCTACGTGAAATAAGCCAGATGCAGAAAGAAAAATATTGCATGATCTCACTTATATGTGGGATCTGAAAACAAAACAAAACAAAAAGTCAAATATATGGAGACATGGAACACAGCAGTGGTTCTCTGGCGTGTAGGAAGGAGGAAAGGAAAGAGGAAATGGGGAAATGTGGGTCAAAGGATGCAAAGTAGCAGATATGTAGGATGCAAAAGCCTAGAAATCTAATGTACAAGATGAGGTGTAAAGTTAATAAAATTACATTGTGTTAGAGATTTTTGTTAAATAAGACTTTAGTTGCTCTTGTCACGCAAAAAAGTAACTATATGAGATGATGTATATGTTAATTTGCTTTAATATAGTAACATTTTACTACCTATATGTATCTCTCTCATAGCATCACATTGTAAACCTCAAATATACATAATAAAATTTATTTTAAAAAATAAAAATGTTTATTTCTAATTCTTTACCCAGATCAAAAGATTGACTTAAAAAAAAAAAATCTCAAACTGAATTCTAGAATTCAGGCAATAAAATATGGTATTGCAATGGTCTAATGAATTCCAGTCACTCTATGTTCCTACCCTGCCATGTCCCACCCTTTAACTGGTAGTATGGCCCAGAGAAATTCTCTCTTATGCCACTCTTTCTCCACCAGCAAACTTGAGAAAACACTCACCTTTAAAATCACATCACAAAAAGTTAGAGTGAGAGAAACTGATTGAAAGAACCAAATCCCATAAAGAAGCTACCACTAGATCTAAAGTGCTCAGACAACCCCATTAAAAAGTGGGCAAATACATGAACAGAAATCTTTCAAAAGAAGATAGACCAGGGCCGGGCGCGGTGGCTCACGCCTGTAATCCTAGCACTCTGGGAGGCCGATGCGGGTGGATCGCTCAAGGTCAGGAGTTTGAGGCCAGCCTGAGCAAGAGCAAGACCCCGTCTCTACTAAAAATAGAAAAAAATTATATGGACAACTAAAAATATATATATAGAAAAATTAGCCGGGCATAGTGGCGCATGCCTGTAGTCCCAGCTACTCGGGAGGCTGAGGCAGGAGGATCGCTTGAGCCCAGGAGTTTGAGGTTGCTGTGAGCTAGGCTGACGCCACGGCACTCACTCTAGCCTGGGCAACAAAGTGAGACTCTGTCTCAAAAAAAAAAAAAAAAGAAGAAGATAGACCTAATGGCCAAGAAACATGAAAAAATACTCAATATCTCTAATCATCAGGGAAGTGCAAATCAAAACCACAATGAGATATCACTTAACTCCAGTGAGAATGGTGTTTATCAAAAAGTCCCCAAACAACAAATGTTGGCATGGATGGGGGGAGTAGAAACACTCATACACTGCTGGTGGGACTGCAAACTAGTACAACCTCTATGGAAAGCAGTATGGAGACACCTCAAAGAACTACAAATAGAACTACCATTTGATGCAGCAATCCCACTACTGGGTATCTACCCAAATTAAAAAAGACATTCTATAAAATGACATCTGCACTTGAATGTTTACAGCAGCACAATTCACAATTGCAAAGTGGTAGAAATAACCCAAGTGCCGGTCAATTTATGAGTGGCTTAATAAAATGTGGTATATGTATACCATGGAGTACTACTCAGCCATAAAAAATGATGAACTAATATGGAAACCATTCTTCTAAGTGAAGTATCACAAGAATGGGAAAACAAACACCACATGTACTCACCATGAAATTGAAACTAATCTATCAATGCTTTTATGTACATACGGAAATAACATTCATCGGAAATCAAACAGATGGAAAGGAAGAGGAGGGGAATGGGTAAATTCCCACCTAAGGGGTCCGAGGTACACTATCTGGTGGATGAGTACATATCCTTGACAAAAGCAATTTATGTAACCAAAATATTTGTACCCCTGTAATATTCTGAAATTTTTAAAAAAGAAATGGGGTTAATTTAGATGTTATCATCACATCTAGTCCCCAAACTTATTTAGGACTACCTGGTGCTATCATACATTTTCTCTTTTGGAAAGTGAACAGTCAACCAAATATAAAAGCATAAATTACATTTACTACTTTGAATCAGTTAAACGCATCGGAGGTTTATCAACCACCAGCTACTGCCCTCTCCAGGTCCTGGGAGAGGACAGAGAAGAATCCGATGTGGCCTCAAAGAAGTGAGTCAGACACAAAGAGCAGCCTCCAAGGATGAGGGGAGTGAGGTCAAGTTAGAGACACAACGTCCAGGGAGAACAAGGGGGACAGTCTTGTTCCCCATCTCTTCCACAATCCCAGCTTTCTTTTGCTTCTTCAAACATTTTTTGTTTAACTTTTCATTTTGAAATGATTCCACAAGAAGAGAAAAGTAACAAGAACAGTATAAGAAATTTCCAAATAGCCTTTCACACCAGGTCCACCAATTACTGACATTTTAGCCATGTTTGCTTTTATCATCCTCTTTCCCTCTCTCTGTGTCTACCCACACACATGCACACGTGAACACTTTTTCCTTGAACTACCTAAGAGAGTTGCTCCTTTATCCCTAAATGCTGCTCTTTTATCCCCAAATACTTCAATGAGTATTTCCTAGGAAGAAAAATATCCACTTAAATAACCATAGTGAAATTCTCAAAATCATTAAATTTAACATTGATACAATATCAATATTTAATCTATGAATTATATTCAAGTGTTGCCAATTGTATGGACTGAATGTGTCCCTCCAAAATTCGTATGTTGAAGCCCTTGCCCCCGGCATGACTGTATTGGAGATGGGGCCTCTAAGAAAGTAATCAAGGTTAAATGAGGTCATGAGGCTGGGGCCCTGATCCAATAGGACTGGTGTCCTTATAAGAAAAGACACCAGAGAGCTCTCCCCACTCTGCTCACAGGCACAGAAGAAAGGCCACCAACGCAGCAAGAGATGGCTGTTTGCAAGCCAGGAAGAAAGTCCTCACCGGAAACCAAATTTGCCAGCACCTTGAGCTTGGATTTCCCAGCCTCCAGAACTGTGAGAAATAAATGTCTGTTGTTTAAGCTACCTAGAGCTTGGTATTTTATTATGGCAGCCCAAGCCAATTAGTACACTAATGGTCCCAATAGTATCCTTTATGGAAATTTTTTTCTGGCCCAGTATCCAATCTTCCCCCAAACTCTTAAAAGCACTCTGTATATCCCTTCCTTTGTTACTTAGGAGAAACTGCCATGTGTTTTTCACACAGTATAAACTTTTCACAGTTGTATGTTCATCTCCCCAGAGCTTTACAATATGAATCTTTACATGAGTCTTGTACATCTGGGATTGCTACACGTGGTCCACTCAGGTCCTTGCACACAGGAGGTACCCAACCAATATTTGTTGATTGATTGAATGGGAATATGTTGTAACCACTAGCTGCAGCTTGGGGCCAGCAGTTACTAAGTGAACATTCCTCGGTGGCCCATCTTGACTGTTCTTCAGTAGGAATAATACATACTTATATCATATTCACACATAAGGTCTAGTTTTTAAAAGTAATTATTTGGTCATGCTCAGAAACATATAGGCTCCCAGATTCCTTCAGGATAAACGTTCAACCTCTTACTGTGATTTTAACGGCCCTCTAGAATCTGGCCCCAATGTGCATTTTCATCGATTGTTTCTTCAAACCAAAGTGAACCACTTGTCATTCCTTAGGTATGCCCTTAATTTTCCATTCTCCAGCCTTTACTTATTCTTGTTCTCCCTTCCTAAAACGCAATTCCTCCATCTCCATCAATCAAAATTACCCTATAACATTGGAGCCCAATATTGGAGTAGGGGAAAAATTCAGTCATTCTTGCGCATGTGCATGTATACACATGCACAATATTAATTCCACAAATATTTATTGAGCACCTGTACTACATGTTTGAACTACAGTAGTGAATGAGGCAGATTTGGTTTTCTGCCCTCTTAGTCATCCTTGCCTCTGCTAATTGGGAAGTCTCTTCTGAGAATTTGAGGCAGGGTTTCTATTTACAATGACTTGCTTTCCCGATGTAATAACACAATAGTTGGTCATTTCGCCAACAAGAATGCCTCACCTTTGCAGACAATTCCGTAGTTGATAGTCATGTACACACTCATTAGCTCATTTCATCCTTACTCAGAGGTTAGTAACAAAGATACGCCTGTTCCCATTTTATAAAAGAGGAGACTGAAGTTCAAAAAGGTTAAGGTGACCAACCTAGACTGGTGTCAGATCTAGGATGATGATCCTGGCCTTCTTTCTGACCCCTCATCCAATTTCCCCACCTCCTTTAGATACAAATGAAACTAGATGTGGAGGAGGGATAAGTGATATTAGCTCTACTTTATAAAAGAAAAACATATGTAAGTACAGTGGATGTCAAGGGTTTATTGAAAAATAAATGCAAGCTAGTAGTATTTGGAAATAAAATTCTATCTTACTTTTTTCATCAAGATAATATAAATCATACATCAATGCCTTCAGAGAAAATAAACTATTTGCCAGAATCTATTTGAATTTACAAGTTCAATTGTTGATAACTTGGCCTCGCTTTACATATACTTAAAACTTGAACAACTAGTACTATAATTTGTTAAACCAGTAAAAATTTTAAATGCAAGTTACTCTTCTGTTTTTCTAGTTTTGTCTTACGCTATTGAAGTCCCTGAGCATTTTAGAATATTTAGGAGGAAAAAAGAAAAAAAAAGCACTAATCCACAGATTCTAACAGATGGCTCTTACCTTACAAGTGTTTCCTTTCAGTATTTTATCAGATATAAAGTTTTACATCATTACAATTATATTGCTAATACTCTGCCTTTAGTTTTTTCACCTGATGTCCTATTGATACTTGGCTGTGTTCCTACATAATCTGAAAAGAAATAGAAATCAAAAGACTCAGATTCCAAACTCAGCTCTGTGACTTACCACCTAGAGGCAGAGGCAGATGCACGTTCCGAGGGGCCCACACCTTTTACAGTTTGCGGGCCCCGTCTTTCAGAATACAAAATTAGGCACAGAACTGATTTCTTTGGAATAAAAAAGGAAATCACAACACATTTCTGGAGATGTGGAGATTTCGCTCTTTTCTTCTGAAATCTCTTTAGGCCATTTACTAGAAATACTTCTATAGAAATGCTTTCTGATCGCTATCTGGTTTCCTCTCCTGCATCCCACACCGTGGGACTCCCCACACCCACAGGGAAACATGCAAGCTTCATTCACTGTACAATAAATCCACAGCTACTGGGATGATCTTGGGCAGGTCAGATAATTTCCCTGGTTTTCAGTTTGCTCATCTATAAAATGGAATCCTTATATCTCCCTGTGGAGTCACCATGAAGACCAAATGAAACCCTGCCGAAACTCGTGCTGGAAAGCACGCAGCCCCGCGCCGGCCGGTGGTTATTCCCCTGATGCCAGTAACCAGGAGGTGCACCCTGCAGTGTGCTCCGGCTCTTTATAGACACCAGGTCCTTTCCGTTATATTATTGCCATTTTTCAACAATCTATTCCTTCCTTTCTTATGTCACTTTTACTGGACCTTGAGACTAGTACATTTTGTTCATTTTTACAAATCCTTCTCTAGCAGTTTATCACTAAAGTAGGAGTTAGGTAAAGCAACACTTTATCTAGGTCTTCCCCTGGATTATCTCTTCTGAAAACAATGCCTAATGAAATCTGATTTGAAGGGCAATGCACCGAAGCAACTAGAAAAGAGGTTAGAGGACTCAGGAGATTCAGCAACTAGAAAAGAGGTTAGAGGACTCAGGAGATTCAACGGCTCTGGCCTGTGAGCAGACGGGCCATTCATGACTTTGTAGTTTCTGATTCGGAGCAGTCTCCAATGAATTTCCTGCCCAAGCTGGTCTGCTTATGGAACAAAAGCCTGGCGAGGCGTGTGTTTCACGCCCCACTGGAGGTGCACACTGCTCGGGGCTGGCCTCTCCGGCGGCCTGCAGTCATCAGAGGGACTTGCCGCCCTCGATGATTTGGCTTTTTACCAATCACTACAGGGAAATCCAGCTTAGGCAACACATAAACGCTTTCCTTCATACCGCAATCCTTTTATCTTATAAGTAACCCACAAAGGTTTCTATTAACTATTTCCTGTTACCGCTTCCTCACCAAGAAAGACACACTTTCCTGCAGTGACTTTTCCAAAATGCTATGAAAACCCTGAAAGTGATCACTGAGAGTTGTCCCTGAGTCATTTATTTCAGAGTTTACAACATAGATCCCTCTAAGGACCGTTGCATGGGGCTACATTTTACCTGATATCCTACCTGCTCTGAAAAATACTACCTCACCTGGTGAAAGGTGCTAATACCCCAACAGGCAAGTGATGCCCAACTGTCTCTTTCCATTTTAAACAATTAACCTTAACTTTACTCCTGCCTCTGTGAAGGAAATGCTTCTACAATCACAGCTACTTCGACCTCAGCCCCAAATTAGCTCACTTTATAAAATAATGGAAGAAGGAGTGGAGGCAGAGAACTGCAAAATGGGTAGGAAGAGATGAACCTAGCAATGGTGGCTTGGCACCATCTCATAAGCAGATCTGGGGCTGCAGGACAGGAAAACAGGCCCTATACAAACTTGGAGTACTGGAGAGAGGAAACAAGTTACCAGTTAACTAATTTAAAAGAGTGGGTGGTGAAGAATAGCTATTACTTCCTAAGATATCTCTGTCTAAATTTTAATTTTTCTCTTTCATATATAACAGTATGTTTAAAAAACTTGGAGATAGTTGAATACTTATAAGCAAATTTCCTTAAATATTAAATGTAAATGTCCAGTAATTGTGCATTCTGTAAGAGAGAGAATTGACCTCAAATTTTTAATTACATTTATAAAAATAGAGAAAAAATAGTGGCTTTGATTTACCAACTTTGGGTTCTATGGTAAACCTCATGATATCATCTCGCCTGAGACAACTTGGCCCAACTCTGCATACCCCAGTCTAAAGGCATGAGAAACTTATACTAATCCCTGCTATTGCCCTTCCCAGAGGTTCAACCCAGATTTCTTCTCCACATCTTTCTTGAATGTTGGCTTCCATATTCTTCAAACATTAGGCTAAATTGATTTGATTGTTGTTTTTTGTCACATCAGTGTAGCTTTATGAACAGTGATCGCTAGTAAGAAGAGTATGCCCAGCCCAGTGCCAGGGGAATACAGGTACATGGATGTATACTTATTGGATAAATGAATGAATGGTACAGAAACCCTCTTCCATGCTAAAATTTTTTTTAAAGTTAAGAATAAAACTGAAATAATTTAATAGAAAAAAAAGAGCATTTAAGATAAAATTCACTTTATATGGGCCTAGATGGATAGCTTTTTTAATCTATAATTTGACTATTATATAATATGGTACATTTACTTCATTATTTAAAATTTGTACATGGACTATATATCTGCCCAAAATGCAACAAATGACAATGTTATAATGGCCTGATGTGAGAGGTGAAATAATGATTCTGCCAAAGAAGTTGACATCTGAATCCCCAGGACCTGTGAATGTACTATTTTACACAGTAAGAGAGACTTTGCAGGTATGATTTAGTTAAAGATCTTGAGATGGAGGGATTATCCTGGATTATCTGGGACACCTTGATTTTGGCCCATTGAAACTGATTTCAAACTTCTGACTTCCAGATTATAAGATAATAAATTTGTGTTGTTTTAAGCCACTAAATCTTTGGTGATTTGTTACAGCAGCAATAGGAATTGAATACAACACAGTACAGTAAAATGATTTCTTATTTTACAAAAAGATACCTAAGATCTTTCTATTTCAAATTTCTGTGATTCAAAATAATTGAACACAGTGGCTTGAATAAAATGAGTTGATATTCCTTGAGTAGAAATGACAAAATGATGGGTCAGAGCCAGCCGGGTGACAAGAAACCAACCAACCTAGAAGTTAAAAGTGTCTAAGGAAAATCCATAAACATAATCCACTGTAAACTCTATTTATTATATTGTTTTTAAAGAATTTATTTAATAACTACCATTATATGCTTTACAAATCATTTCAAGTTTTGTCTCTATAATATTATTTCAATAAACTCTAGAGTCCTGTAGGACTTAATGATAAGAGTGAACTCAGTCTGTTGACAATTATAATAATGGTCCTAATTGTTTTTGCTGGGTTTGATTTTTCCAGATTTAATATAGTTATAGCAACAAATTGTAGATATTTGTAGAGGAAGTTTCTGCCAGAAGTATTTATGTTTGGTAATTGAGAACCAGGAGGTCAAAGGGCCTGTCCTAACAACTGGCTTTCCTTCTTCCAACACTCCCCAATCAGGTGCCATAGCTCTTGTGCCTTCCCAAAACTTTGAAAGATGCAGAAATCATGTCCAGATATACCTGCACCTCCTGCATCTGTGGCCTCTGAGCCTAGAATGCATCGTTCCAGCAGATGCAGTAGGAGCCTGGAAGGCCTGTCTGGTTGAGAGGGTGCACAGACTGGAGGTTCAGTGTAGATCCCAGGTAGCAAATGCCAACCAAAAAATAATTGTAGCCTCATTCTGTTCATATTCTTACATTTTATCTCTCTCCCTCTTAACCCCTTCCCCAGCCAGGGATTCTGCTCGAGCATCAGTTCCTGAGGAAAGTCTTCCCTTCCTGACCCATCTATTGGGTCCCTTCATTATAGACATCCATAAACTCTGTATTCCTTTTCCTTGGAATGTTTATCATGGTTTGTAGTTATATATTCATTAGGGCCATTATGTGTTTGGTGTACGTCTCTCCCACCAAACATTAAATTCTATGATGGGGGCTGACACCAGGACTGATCTATTCCTACTAGTTTATGGTAGGGCACAATATTTGTTGAGTGAAGCAATGAATGAATGTGTAAGGAACTTAGGGTGTAGATCTGGCCTCTCTTCCTCCTCCCCTAACAAATACTTAGCTAAGGTATAAATAAAGTCAATGGAGGTGAGTCTAAATAAAACCAGAGGATAACATTCCAGAACACTTAGAAAACATCTATGGAGGGCCCAATGGGAGCAGAGCTACACTGAGAAGGGGAGCTAAAGCAGACATAAACAGTTGTAACAAAAAATGGAATTAAGGACAACCACAAGTGAGAGGCAGATAAAACATAGTAAGAATTCAGAAGAGGTAAGGTGCCTTCTGGTTAAGGGCTATCCTGCCTTACTCCGTGGACCACTGTTCTTGGTGATATGCCACACTCTCATGCCCCTCCATCCTCCAACATCCATTTGGCAAGTGTATATGCTGTTTGCTGCTGCATTGGACCATCCTTGCCCTGTTGGAGAATGCCAAGGGCAGGATGGATGTATCTCATCATGCACTCATGCAGGGCCTCTGCCTGTGCTTGTGCACCCAACTGAGGGGGCAAGGGGGGCAGATCCAGCATAAAAGTGTCATTATGGACCTAGCAGAGGTCAAGGAATTGCCTCTGCTTACAGGAGTGTTCTTACCCAAGGGCAGGCCCCCTTCCTCGGGCAGCCACTTCCAGTAATAGACCCAGGGCTTTATAGACCTGGTCTCTTCACCCTGACTTGGGACACTTCAGAGCCACCCCATGGAATTTCTGAGGCCTCCATCGAGACTGCTCCGCAGCCCATCTTCTCCCTCTGCCAGTCCTGCTTTCTTCCCTTCCTCTGGTGTTGGTCACCAGATCACTCCCCAGTGCATTTCTTCCCTGCTAATCTTCAACTGAGTCTGCCTCCCGGGACTTCAGGAGCCTCCTCTGCACCTTCCCTCTCCTCCACCAACCTGTTTCAGCCACCCTGGCCCTTGGACCCTTGCACGTGGATGCTGGCTCCTTCCAGAGGGCCTTTACGTGCTGCTCCCCAGCCCTCTTTTCCTATTTACCTCATGCCTATCCATCTGTGAGATCTCACTTCAAATATAGCTTTCTCCTGATGAAAACAGATGTTTCATCTGTCACCTCTCATGGAACTGTACTTCTTTCCTTCAATAGCACTTGGGTTTATGCCTATCCCCTCTCCCAGAATTCAGCCATGCCAGCAGGGCTGCGTGGTTTGCTCACCATTGCATCCTTGGTGTTTTGCACAGTTCCAGGTGGCGTGCTAAATGCTGGACACATAGTGGTGAGCAAGACAAAGCTCCTGCCCTCGGGGAGCTTACAATCCACATAGAGAGAGACAGTGAGGGAGTTGAAAATGCAGAGCTCTATTTCACTAATGAAGAAACGAAGCTAGTGTCTTGGACAAGGCCCAAAGTCAGTAGGGAAAAGATCTGAGATTAAATTCAAATACCAAAAGTGTCAGGGAAGAAAGAAGGAAAAAGAGAAGGGAGAGAGGAAGGAAAGAAGGAGGAAGGGAAGGAGGAAAGGAAGAAAGAAAGCAGGAAGGAAGGAGGGGAAAGAAGGAGGGAGGGAGAGATTACAATGACTATAATTTATTAAGTTGTTCTATTGTGGCCTGAGATAGGTAGTGTTTCTTCTGAATTACAAAATATTTTGTGAATCCCTAGTGATTTAAAACTGCCCTACCCAGTACAGTAGCCACCTGCCACATGTGGCTATTGAGTCCTTGAAATGTGGCTGGTCTGAATTAAGATGTGCTGTAAGTGCAAAATGCACATTGGGATTCAAAGACTTAGGAAGCCAAAAAAAAAAAGATTGTGAAATACCTCATTGATAATGTATGTTAACAATGCTAAAATTATAATATTTTGGACAAACTGGCTTAAACATAATAAATTTTAAAAATATAGTAGAAGCCCTCTTATCTGACACTATCTATACTCGTTAATTGAGCAAAAGTGTTCAATAAACTGGAGAGAGGCCTACTCGCCCTTGGTGAACAGGGACATTGAGAACGATGAAAGTGAATTAATTGGATGAGTAAATTAAATGAATGTTGAATAAACAAGATGTTAACACATTGTGTATAAAAAATGCAGTTGATAAGGTAAAAAATAACTAGCTGACGACAGATAGATGACTATTTGGTGACAAGTGATTTGGTGAATATGGATATTTCGGTCGGAGTGGGAGTGAAAGGAACTTCGAGGTGGAGGGAAGAGGCTGAGCAAAGGTTCAGAGATGAGAAATTGTGAGGATTTATGGAGAACTGGAACTCTTCAATTCGGCTTAAGCGAAGAGTTGATGCAGTGGGGTACAGTAAGGTCTTACATAAAAAATTGGTATACAAAGTTCAAGGAAATAATCATTTATTTCATGCAGAAGTTTAGCGTAAATTTACTTTACCAGGAGAAATGGGCCCAGCACATGCACATGCTGGAGAATAATGGAAAGAAGTTGTGAGTGCTAGCTTTTTTTTTTTTTTTTTTAACTCTTACAAGCAAGCATATAAATGGTATAGTATAAGGAATAATTCATTATATTTTGCTCTAACTGAGCATTTTTATTTTCCTGTTATCCAACATAGGTTTTTAAAAAACTTATTGTCACATAAAGAAAAGTGCACATATATTTAATAGTAGAGCTTGAATTTTTACAAACTGTGGACACATCCATGAAATCAGCACCCAGAAAAGCAAAGCATTGCAGCATCTTCCAACCCTCCTGCCCATGGTGACCACTACCCTGACTTCTAACAGCATACTTTAGCTTTGTCTGTTTTTGTATTTTTATCTAAATGGAATCATATACTAAGTAATCTTTTGTGCCCTATGCTTAATTTTAAACCTTGAATGATTGAATCCTAGCTCAGCATTTTACTGCATGAGTTTGGACAAACCTCTTAACCAAAACCTGTTTCCATATCCATAAAAGTGGATTGATTATTAACAGCGTTTGCTTCACTGGGTTGCTGTGAGGATTAGATAATGTGTGTAAAGGGTCTAGCACATGTGTCTGGTACACGGCTGCAGCTGCTACATTGTATTCAAACTTTTAGTCTGTGAACTTCTTGGGTGCTATAAGACTCCAACAAACCACCTACCCAACCAATTCTGCACACTAGAGAGGAAAAAAAATCCATGCTATCTGGGCAGAGTCCAGCTATTCCTTTAGTCACAAATGAGCATCTACACATATAATTGGGAACGTGGCTACTTGATCCATCTCACTTTTGGCCAAAGACAACATTTCTGTTACATACATACTCATCTCTCCTCCTAGAATATCTGCTTCCTTAAGGGAAGGGTCATGCACCGTTTACCATATTATCCTCAGTACCTACCACAGGGCATAAGCACTCAGTTAAGTTGAATAAATAAATAAGTACTAACTGTATTAGGGCTTAGGATATTATTTCAGAATCTGCTCAAACCTTTGAGCTATGCTTGGCAAAATTCCAGCAGTTAAATCAGAGTACATGAATCACCCTCCCTCTTTCCCTCTTCTGGCCAGGAAAATCCAATCAAACCTAGCACATTCTGTACTTGGAACTTGAATAAGCACACCAGGTCTGAGAACTTCAGAAATGAGGGCCATACACAACACTATTTTTAATAATATTGTTTGCTCCAAACTCAACAACTTTTAATGTACTTTTACTAAGATACTAAAAAGTTTTCAAAAACACTCTCTTCTAGCATGTCAGTCAAGTTTTCTCACAGTACTCTTTATCTTGGTTTTCTACTGATGTATTTCACATATTCTTGACTGTATCTGTACTCATTAAAAAAAAAAAAAAAAAAGGCCAGGGGAAAGTGTATGTTCCAATTGAACTTCACTTGGTTCAACTTACCCTCTACTACTTAATTAAAAACAATAATTTTTTTTACTTCTCAGAGTAGAATGCACCTCTTTAAATACTATCATGTTTTACATTACAAATTAAACTGATTGGCTGGCAAGCCTATCACTATATAACTGGATAAATTAAGCAGGAAATTATACGGTTATAAAATGAGCTAAAAGATTTTAATAATACAGTTCCTTGGCTATGAAGCAAAACTGGTTTCATGCAGAAGTAGTCGAGCAGAGAGAATATTACAAACACAGGCAAGGAGATAGGCGCATGCATGTATGTTCTTGGGAGATCCAAGTCACCAGCGTGATTGAAAAATGAATTGTGGAAAGGTTGGCCAGGTCTAGATTAGGAAGTGAAGGAGGTAAGCAACAGAGAACTGAAGAAAGTCTTTAGGAGGGATGTGATCAGATCTCTGTGTTTTTTCATATTTGTTTCTTTCTGCTTACATATAAGGAGAGAATGTGCCTAGTCTTCTCAGTAGTTTTAATCCACACTATAAATAGATTGGCATTCTGATTTCATATGTCAGTCTTAAAACTTGATATAAGCTTTCTACTGAGAGGTAAACTCATTTTCAGTGAGTTAATACCACCAGATTTCTGAGTCTAGAAAGTTTAAGGTAGAATCTGGATGGTGATGGATTCACTGAGGTAATGTAATACCACAAGAGACCTGCTTGGGTGACCAGTTGGCCTTTCTCAGATGACAACCTGATGCCACTGCACAGTTTCTAGATATTTCTATAGAATGGAGATCAGAGTAATTAGTGCAATAATCCAAGTAAGAGATGATGGAATAGAATTACAACAGTGGCCTTATGAGGGCTGAGAATTTACAACAGATTTCAATGTGGGCAGTGGGCAATTGCTCAGTGAGTATCAAAGGCAAGGCAATATCATTACATGACAGAACAAAGGAAGGGAGGGTTGAAGTTGGGAAAAGAGGAAATCTGCTTTGGACATGTTGCATTTAAGGTGTCAACAGAAGCATCATATGAATGTTTCTAAAAGGCAGTTGAAAATATGGCTCTGAATCAGAGCCAGTAAAGAGGAGATAAATGTGTTTATAGATAAAATCATCTGTAAAGACAGTTCTAAGTGAGAAAAAAGGCCTAAAACAGAATGTTGGGTTAAGTCCTTAAGAGGCCAATTCCTGATAAAACACAAAACCAAAGTGAAATGAGCAATGCCAAGTCAGCTTGTACACAGATGCTTTATTTTGGATGTTAATACATGTCAACATTGTATGCAAGATTCTCGTACAATGGAAAGTTTTCCCATATATCAAAAAACTCAATTTAGTCAGGGTAATTGCTGTATTAATGTGAAAACCTTACAATAAAATGTAGTATTATATATGTGTAGTCAGTTTCCATGCAAGTATGGCTGCTACATGTATGTCTGGCATTTTTATAACATATTGAAAGAAATTCAAATGAACAAAACAGTATAAAGGTGACTTAAAATGCCTGACATATTTAAGATTAAAAATCTTGCAAAAAGCAACAAAGCAGTTAACTGGAGGATTCAACCAATGCCAACCCAAATACATACTATGTCCAATAAGCCCAGGCTTATCCGTAATATAATACATTTGGGATAATTTAATGCTCAAGAAAAATTATGCTTTAAAAAAATATAGCTCTTCCAAGATACTATACTTTGGTGATTGCAGGCTATGTACATCCAAACCGGCTAACAGCTACATTAAAAAAAACGAAACAACATTATGTGCTATTAGTTCAAGGTAACTGAAATGATCCAGTATGATTTTGTTATAATCATTGGTTTCACAAAGTAAAATTTCTGTGAGAAGCTCATTAATTAGAAAGCAATCAACATACTTAACAAACATGCTAAGAAGATTCAAATGGTTTATCTGTTATCAGCAAGGCATAATCTTAGTACCGTACATTTTCTTCACTTCTCACTATGTATAATATGCAAAAACTAGCAAGTGGATTTAAATAGCTTAAAACCCTTTTAGGTCTACTGTTCAAGAGCTAGGCATTAAAATACTTAGTATTTCCATTTCTATTAACCTAAAAACAGATCAGAAAATCTTATGCTGGCTTTGTTTTTTAAGGCAGAGTATTTTGGTATTTGTAATAATTTGCCTGGTAATGGTTGATTCCATTAAGTTAACTTGAGAACTTGCCATCATTTGCTTTTTATCTTTTCACACAGTGCAAGTGGTGGTTGCTCTTTCCTTCTCTCATAGCAGCAAGCCGATTCTGCTATTTTTCATAGCAGCATACTTCAGGAGTGGAGAGGGAGAGAGTGTGTCAATCATAAATAATTCAAACTACAGTGTACAATTCTATTTACCTGTCAGTGTTTAAGTTGACAGCACACCATTATATGACTCAAAAAAATTACATAAAATCTCTACCAGAAAAGCAAATAAAGACATTCTTTCAAGAAGAAATAAGTGCAAACACCTAAAACAGGCAACTGAAGCAACTGTTGTAACCTGTAGAGAAACACAAAACATTTATAAAAGGACAAAATATTTTTATAAATAAAAGATAATGTTCTCTACTTACTTCTGAAACATTGAGTAAATATAACAAACTTCTAAGTGCAGACTGGTTTTGGGGACCAAGGTACCATATTATTTTTTAAACAAAATGCAAATATTTCAAACACATATACAAATCACCAGATTAATTTATATGACCCACCCGATATAATTTAAAAAGAAAATATTAAATTATTATTTAGTACATTTTTAGAACTACTTTATAACCAACATGATTTAAAGGGCATAGTGCAATATTTAGGTAGATGTGACATACAGTATAGATATTATATTCTTTGCAGCTATAACTTACTACTGTTTCATACTTAAAGGTCAAAATTGTTCTTTACTATGTTAGTTGTAATAACAGGAAACAACACTGCCTTCTAGACATCCTGTATATATATAAATATCTACATTTAAGCTTTAAAAATGACAATAAATTATAAAAACAGACTTCTTTCCAATGTACAAAGATTTCCTGCTCCTACATACTGTACAATACATTCAACAAAACTCTCAGCTCTTCTGAGATTTATGAAGAAAATACTATTTACTAGTAAGGAAAAAAAACCTTTTACAATGCTTTTTTTTTTTTTTTAGTACTATGCTCAAATAAATACATTTAATACTGTAGTTAATTCTTATTGTTTCTGAAAAACACCAAAAACTAGTAGTGCAACTTTCTATCCTTCCTTTAAATTCCTTTCTACTGTGTTTCTTTGTAAATGATAGCCTAAGTAAATCAGCACGTGGGCAAAAGTACTTCATAAAACCATGTGTGCTTCCCATACACAGACTAATTTCAGAAATCATACATACTCATACACCTATCTATAATAAAACTGCAGCATCAAGAGAGTAGCAACATACATCTTGTGAAAAAGAAGTGAGAATTTACTTTTAGAAAATCCATGAACATTCTGTCATTTTCCCATCTTGTTCTTTAAAAACAATTTTAAAAATCTTATCTCTTAAAAAATAAACTATGAAATTGCCTACCCCTTACTTAAGTGGCTTATTAGCTTTTTTGCCTGTCCAATATGGAAAAAAGATGCTATATTAAAACTTTAAAAAAATTGAGAAAAATTTCACTGCAACCTAATTTAGAATAGAATACAGCAAGGGAGTGGGACATTTCATCAATTTTAATAACAATTATAGTATTAGAGCTCTTGAAGTACTGCTGGTAGCTGTGTAAGTACTCAGATATCTTCTTGCTTGTTCAGTCATGATAAGTTGGTCTTCTGTCTTCCCATAAACCACTGTTTCCCATTCACAGTTTGACTAGGAAGGAAATATTAATAGTAATGTAAAAATTACTAAAAATGCCATACTATTTCACAACTTGACTTTTAAAAGTCAGTAATTATAATTGATTGGATATTTAATAAGTAATTATAAAAATGTTTTGACAATGGCATCGTATTTCTTTTAAAATAATAATGTTATGTTTTAAAATATGCACTGAAATATTTATGATGAAGTTTTTAAAAAGTCAATTATTTTAGCTATCTATATTTCTCACAGGCCTAGGGAGGCAGTTTAAAAGTTTTGTTCCCAACAACTCCCCCCAAATCAAATGATTCTTAACAAGGAAAGAAAAGTTAGTCTTTATTATTTCAAAATTTTGCAAAAGATTCAGAGAGAGAATGTAATGTCAAAAAATGAACTATTAATATGAATGCTTTTTCTTACAAATTAGGAAACATATTCATAACACAAAGTCAGGTTTGTTTGCTTGATTTTTTTCCTTCCCTTATTATAAAGATTACTATATTATAGGTATGATTTGCTATATAACAACTTTCCCCAAAAGTTTTGTTAATTAAACACTGGGAACGCAGTCCATTTTAAATGATTAAGAGAATGTGCTATATGGCTCTTAGAAAGCAGTGGCTCAAGACAAATGTGAGGTAGCCATATGTGATTGCCAAAGATGTTTTCAAGACATGCTTAAGTGTCACTAGGAACACTAGCGTTCAGTCACTGTGGCATAAAGACGAAAACTTCTTCCTCAATGAACTCTCAAATTAACTTTAACTTTTAAGATAATAAAAGGTTAACTTTTAAGATAACACAGTAAAAAGTTTTCCAGCCTTCATTTGCAGCACATACTGGCCACACAGCAAGAAAAAAGGATTATGCTTTACAACTTCTAAGCCAAAAAAGTTCAATGGAAACTATTATAACAATAAAGTCATGCTGAAACTGCTTCCAACCACTTACCCTTTTCAGGATAACAATTAGAGCTATTCATATTTGTTATAGGAAAAGAGGTGCCAGAAGTGGATTTATGTGTCTTGAGTTTAAAAAGAAATAGTGCTTAAGAAATCACCAGAGTCTCTGGCTACAACTCCAATCGTTTAGTTTATATGTGCCCTGATGAATGAGTATCTCAAACTCAAATCTAATTTGAGTGACAAAATAATGGTGAATGTTTAGTTACTGCTATAGTCAAATTTAAAAGAAAAAGTATAATTTGTGATCAGTAAGTCCAAAGTGATCATTGATTAAACAACAACAAAAATCACTAAAAAAATGTTTAAGTCCATACCTGCAGATTCTTTTCCAATTTGACAACTTTGGAAGTGTTAATATTTGGTTTCTTTTTAGTAAGTGTATATGTTTTGTTGGTTGAATTTATATCTTGTATTTCAGGAGTCAAGTTGCACCTATTGTCATGCATTTCCAATAATGGTATCATGAATAAAGATGTTGTAAATATATTCTCTGACTAAGAGAGAAAAAAGAAAGAGGAAAATAAAATAACTAATTCAAAAATGAAGACAAACAGAGAGACTACTGAGTAAGTGGTAGTGGAAGCCCTGTTCATTTCCCCCCAAGAAAGTGGTTGGCCCCAAAGAAATTTCTAGTAATGTAGTAATATTAAATATTTTGGAAATGAACCAAAGATAAATTTTGAAATTTACATTTTTGAGAACTACCAGTTTTTGACATCATATATAAGAGAGCTAACTCCTCTCATAACAAAACAAATATAAAAAACAAAGAAGTAAATAAAATCTTCTCTACAGTTAATAGTTTCTCTCTGAATTAGGCAGAATGATACTAAAAAAACCTCTCGATGAATCTCTAATGAACTAGCTACACAGTGAGTAAAAAACAAGAACACTAGGACTTAAAGCAACCATTTAGAAAAATAATAATTCTTTACAAACCTGCATGTCTGCAATGTCTTCAGTCAATAGTTGAGTGCCTGGTTCTTCTTTTTCCCAATTATCTAAGACTAGTGATTTTCTGACTTTCTTCACAGAAGCAGTTTGCTAGAATGAATAATTTACATACAAGCTTTATGGCAAAGTCATTTGGACACAATAAGACTTTTCTTAATATAATAATGATACTACTGAAAGATTACCTCTTGTTTGCAGCTTTTGTAAGCAGGTTCATCTTCCTCTTTGAGGAATATATCTGTTCCAGTTTCTTCTTTTAAAACTTCCCGAATATCTTCTTCCAAGAAGGCAAGTGGCTGGGACTAAATTGTTTTTAAAAGGGTTTTTAAGTCACTTATAGCAATTCCTTTTTCTCCCTACATATATAAAAAACCCATCTTTTATACTTTTTCATTATTGACATTATCCTCTAGTCTCTATAGATATATCAATTAACTAATCAGTTTTATGGCAAAAATAATATTGTGCATTTGTAAGCATTGAATGAAGTGCAGCAATTTCTTCATTCTAGCCTACTAAACAAAAACATTCCTTTTTGGGGAAGCTATTGTAGCTCTTGCTTCAATCAGAATCTTCAGAATTAAACAGAAAAAAGACTATTTCTCAAGTATTTTTTTATATAACAATAGGAAAAATAGGAAACGTAGAACAACTTGGAAATATACTAGCTTTACTTACTCTACTTTCATGTATTTATTACATAGAGTGTTATTACTAGTTTCTATGTTTCTCTTACCACTAAGATTGTGAACTACTTGGGAGGAGTAATCACGCTTTTTTCATCTTTGTATACCTAGCCCTAAGGGTAGAGCTGAGACACAGTATCCAAGAAGGAATTGAGTGATTGTGTGTACGTGTGTGTGTGTGTGTGTGTGTGTATTTGAGAGAGTATAGGAGGGTGTGTGTCTGTGTGTGTCTTGGAGTGTGGGAGAGCAGGTTACAAAAAGACAGGAACTTGAGTGTGAGATGAGTAATGAATAGTCTCAAAATATTACTTACTCATCTAGCTTTCTATCAAATAGGTAAGCATACCTTATAACTCAGAAAAAATTTAAAAATTATATCTAATTTATACCCATCATAACCAAGATCTACTTTTTAAAAATGTAATCAAACCTCTACTAAATAATAAAACAAACTGGTAGTACTTAATGACCGGCAGCTTATACACTCAGCCAGCAAAGTTAGGGAGAATAGTATTCATATATAAATGAGGTTTTTCAGCATTTACAAAAACTTTTAAAATGGAAATAAAATTTTAAAATGCTCTCATCTAGAGCTTGACACATACAGAAATTATGTTGGTGTTTTTGTATATTTCTCTAAGAGCTCTTGTTTTAAGGATTACATTTCATCAAGAACGTAGATTAGGTGTTCTTAAAAAGAATCTGTTTTTTTTCCCCTTTAAGAATATAAATGTCCTAGAGTAGTGGCTTGGACACAGATGAATTCATTCACTACCAAGAACTAGTCTCTTAATTGTCCCAATGTGATAAAAGCAAAGAACTACTACATTTAATATTTTTCAGATTTGACTACCAAAATTAATAGAAATTTATACTTAAAGGATTTCCACAGAGTTTTTACTTTTGAGTAATTTTCAGTAAACCTTAGAAGAATCAATGTTTATTAAAAAGGCAACCAACATTCAAGATGCACCTGATTAAAATTCTAAAGCCAATCTCCAAGAAGTACATTTGATTCATAGTAACATATATTAGAAAGCTAAGTGGTTAGCACATAGTAGGTACTCAGTAAATAACTTGAGGAGGAGGAGCAGGAAAACTAAAAAGTCAGCTTATTGCAAAGAAATGTATGGGCTTATCAATATTTTTATTAATAATTGCTAAATCATTATCTTCCTTTTATCTTAAATTGCTGAAAGTAATCTGTTTTGGCAACGGAAAAATTCTATCCAAAGAATTGTGAGTGCTGCTGGTATTAAATTAAAAATGCCAGAAGGTCTCATTCCAAATTAAACTCAAACAAACAAACAAACAAACAAAAAAAACATGCCAGAAGGCCAGTAAACAAAACTGACGGGGGGGGGGGGGGGGGGGGGGGGGGGGGGGCCCCCCGCGGGGCCTCTAGGTAGTTTGAAACCTAATCTCCCACATACCATTATTCCCTATTATTATGTTAATCAGATGACCCAGACTCTCTGCAGAATTTTTAAATGCCTTCAAATCACTGTTTACTTGTCTAACATTACATCCTCAATGCCCAACACAGTGCCTGGCACCTATTGGGCACTCAATCAATATTTGCTGAATGAATGATGAATTTTTTAAATGAACAACAAAATACTGAAACATTAGTTAAATCAACTAGGTGATTCCATACAATGGAATATTTGTAAACATTAATAATTATGGGATAGATATATACATTAATTTGGTTAAATTAGAAAAAACAGGTTACAAAATAGTACATAAAGTGTGATCTCATTTTTGCTACATGTACATGCATAAAAAGTCTAGAAAGCTCTAAAGATAATATGATTGTTGACAGCAGTATATATAGCTAAGTGACAAAAAGACTTGATCAACCTTATAAACCTTCTAAAACAATATTTCAAAACAAAGGAAAAGATTGGAAGATTAGAGTGGCATGCCTTTTGGTAGAAAATAAATCAAGTAAGCTAGCATTTATTGATGAATCTACATAAAAAATAACTAAAAATAGAAGGACATAACTAAAGTATCCTGGAAGTGACCAGTATTTTAAACTTGTTAGAAATCTATATCTGCCTAGAATACCCACAGCTTTTCCAAGATATTTCAAAGGTGACAATATGCAACGAAAGCACAGATAACTTCACTTCCCAGCTCTATTCATTCATGAACTACTACTGCTACTACTACTATTCGAGTACCAATAGCAGCAACCAAACATGTACTACTTAAAACTCAGGCCGGGCGCGGTGGCTCACGCCTGTAATCCTAGCACTCTGGGAGGCTGAGGCGGGCGGATTGCTCAAGGTCAGGAGTTCGAGACCAGCCTGAGACCAGCCTGAGCAAGAGCGAGACTCCGTCTCTACTAAAAATAGAAAGAAATTATCTGGCCAACTAAAATATATATAGAAAAAATTAGCCAGGCATGGTGGCACATGCCTGTAGTCCCAGCTACCCGGGAGGCTGAGGCAGTAGGATTGCTTAAGCCCAGGAGTTTGAGGTTGCTGTGAGCTGGGCTGATGCCACGGCACTCACTCTAGCCCAGGCAACAAAGCGAGACTCTGTCTCAAAAAAAAAATAAATAAATAAAACTCAGAACAAGCCCCTTTACTTCTATTATATCTCTTTTACCTTTACAATAACAATTTGGGATGTGTTTTATGATCTTTGCACAGAAGAGGAAACTGAGCCTTAAGGAGGTACCTGATCTATCAGTTTCCTAAATATCATTATGAAAGTGCTTCAGTATATCAAAATAGTAAGAGTGTTTTATTCTACTGCAGGTAACCACTACTGAAACTACTAGAATGTGGATTTTAGCATTAAGAAAAGGGTTCTGACACCTGATTTGCTTTCTCTAGATGATATAAAGAATTCAAAATAAGCCAAGCAAAGGTTTATTTACAAGTCAAGAAAAAAGATTAACACAAATGCAAACTTATAAATCAAAAGATAAAACTTTGTATCAGTTTCAGTGAATATCCTTTTTTAAATGTTAAAAACCAAAGTGATAAAAATTACAATTTGTGTTTTATTAAAATTAGGAAAATTCTTAAAAATAAAAAGAATATACATACCACAATTTTAAGAGGTCCATATTTTTTCTCCTGAGCAGCAAGTGCATTCTTAAAAGGAGTAGGAGTTCTTGGTGTGGTGCCCAATATAGATCTTCTAATAGTAGGTGTTCTAAACCTATCCAATCATTTAGATATTTGTATTATAGTCACAATTTGATTTCATACAAGTTAAGGAAGGCAAAGCCATGATATAAGCATACACTCAATTTTCTTGCATATACACATGCTTTATTTAAACATTCTAGGGCTATTCTAAAGTATGCATGACTACAGTAATTCTTATTCTAATCAATTATCTTAAAATTTAAAAAAGACTAATGTAGGAAAATAGTACTAAAAATGTTGTTTTGCTCGAAATCAAAGTTTGACACTATATTTAGCTGGTTTTCACTGTCCTAGGGATAAAACATAAGGTTATGATTTTTTAAAAAAAATTGTAAGTCCTGTATGAATAGGGATTATGATACATGTTATTTATATGGACAAAAGGTAATCTATTCTTGATACTATACTCCCCATTTTCTCTAGCACAGTTATTTAATAGCTACTTACCCTACATTTTCCTTTTGATCTTTGGGAGTTGCTTCCTTATGAAGAGGAGTTGTAATGAGAACTTTTTGCCCACAAATAGGGGTAGATGTAAATGAAGGATTTTCTATATTAAGTTGTTCATTTCCAGGACATGTGTTGAAAAACTAAAAAGAGAGTTTAGTTTTTAGTTTAGGGAAGAGAGTTTAAAGACAATTTCTAGAACATCAAAATCCTTACACAAATATTAAACTGATAAGATTTTCAAATTACTTAGGAGCAGATTATCAATAATATTATATTTACACTCCACTTCATGGAAATTAAGCTCCACGAGGGCAGGAATTTTTGTCTGTTTTGTTCATAGCTGCTTCCCCAGCTCTTAGAACAATGTTTAACACATATGGGCATTCAAAAAACAGTTGTTCAACAAATATTCAGAAGTTATAAAACATAACACAAAAATTTTTATAAATAGTATATTATCAAATAGGGATCAATAGAAACCATAAATAGCTGCTGTGTTAAATGTAACAGTTTTGTAAAACAGCGTAACTGAAAAAAATAAGTTTTTTGGCTCTTATTAATAAATGATCTTAAGTGGCCTTTATTCTATGAGAGTACTTTGAATTCAGAATATAATAATAATCTTTTGCTGATAAGACATACAGCTGTCTGGCGAATTTGACTATCTAGAACACAGCACAGAACCTCTGAGCAGTCAAAATTGATATCACAGAGTCCGTTTTCTAAATTACATGATTTATTCATTGGGCCTTAACTTACACACAATTGTGAAATACTAATTTATTTTTGTAGCCAACAGACTAGAAGCAGTTATATAAAGAAGCAGAAATTGCTTCAAGGCTACTTATAACTGGAGTGAATTCTAGCTCTATCACTTCTTGCGCCTAATATCTGAATTTACCTTATCCTAAGATTAGCAATCAAACCCTCTTTTACAGTATAAAACCCAAGCATTTTGCCATGGGATATAAGCGCCTTTCAGCCACTTTCCACCTTAGAATTCACATTTCAAAAATTGCTAGTATATAAAACTCCGGAAATAGAAAACTGCTAATGTGCTCAAGCCTGATTCACCTTCCCCAATGCATTTTAACTCTGAGGAATGTGGTGGGGGTGGAGGGACGCACTATTTACATCATAGTCTATGTAAATAGAATCCTCTGAAGCACAAGATGCACAATTTTCAGAGATCGCAGTGTTTGTGTACTGTCAGATCCTATTCATTTTTCCAGTCTCAAAACCTCCAACAATATCCCAGCATTCTCCATGTATATTTATTTGACCATTAAACTCCCTTATTTTCCCATTAAACTTTTTAACCTCTGTCAAATGCTTTCAGCAAATACCAGCAGCTCCATATGTTACTAAGTGTGACCGTGGAAATGTAGCCCAACTTCGGAATTTTATTCCATGTAACTCCTAAGGTTTTTTGAAAGTGGATTAACTGAGATGCTATAAGAAGTGTCTGGCACACAGCCGGGAACATAGCAAGTGTTCAATAAGAAACTGTCCTAATATAAACATCTCCTGCCCAGGGACATTACTAGGAGAAGCAGGTAGTTCTGGACATCCCTAGAAAATCTCCTGACACATAAAACTCTTATAGTAAGCAGCTGCCTAAGTTTCTTCCAAAGAACATAAGAAGAAAAATTCAATAGGCAAACTAAAATCTAAATTACTGTAAATAGATGAGGTCTCTTTATACCTTTATCTGGTACATCTACTGAACAGTCATGAACTGGATCTCAGTCTCAGTACCATACTAGATAAATTTGGGCAAATCATTTCATCTTTTGGGGCCTGTTTACTGATGAGTTCTAAAAAGATGTGGGACTACAGGATAAAGAAAATGTCCCTTTTAGCTCTAAAAATTGTAGGCTACTATAATGCACCTACTATACTTATGCAGACACTTTCTGATCTATCAGAGTTTAGCATTCTCATGTATACATTTAAACACATTATCTATTTTTATGCATTATCAAAGCAACCAAATGCTAGTAAGGATATTAAAGATCTAATTTAATCTAGCTCATCAACATTTGGAACATAAACAAAAACAACACTACTACCTGTGAAGGAGAAAATGGTAGTGTTTTCACTGGTGTGTGTTTTAATGCTGTATTACCACCATCGCTGAATGAGCCATCACCAAGTTCGCTGCCTAGGGACTGACCCACTCGCATTCTTCTCTTCTTTCTGAGGATGGTTGGTGGCGTGCTAAACTTGGCCACATTTGGGGATGTTAAAGGAATAGCCTCACTGTCTCCACCATTACAACTATTTTTTTTCCCTTCAAGTACAAGACTGACATTAAATTGACATTCCATGGCTCCTTCATTGTGTTGAATTCTCATTAGTTTAACTGGGGTGGACTTGATAGGAGAAGCAGCAGCGTCAGAAAGATCAAAACTGGTAACATCACTCCATGCTACAGGATCCTGCAATAAATTAAATTCTTAGCTAAAGTTAATGCTATAACCTAATTAAATCTGATCTTGAACAGAGGATGATGATTTCCACAGAGTTAACTACTCATTTTTATCAGCAGAAACAGGCTTTCCTTGGACATCTTTTTTTTAAGCAAGAACATTTGAGAGGAACAGATTATGGTTTTCCTACAATGCCAATTTGGAACATTTCAAAATACGTAATAGCTCATCTAATTCAGCAGCTGAAGCTTGCTGTCAAAGTATTTTAAATAAAAGAAACAAATCATTTTATTAAGTTATCATAAAAAAGTACAATTTATCATAAAACTTCAAGTTCTAGTCCACATCAGGAAGATACTATCATATTCTGCATAATCGTTTGGTAATGTATATGGAACATGTTAAAAAAGCTGACACACTTTGATCCAGAAATTCAATATAACCTAAGGACATAAATCATGATTTTGTACAAAGCTTTATATAAATATGTTCTGCTTTGTTATTTGTAATACTGAAAAACTAGATACCACCTAAATGTCCAATAATAATGGTGCATTGGGTAAATAAATTCTCTTACATTCATTTGATGGAATACTATAAAGCCACTAAAATTCAAGTTTAAAAAACAATTAAGAAAACAGAGACATGCTCATGATATAAGTGGAAGACCAAAAAAATCCACAAACATAATACATATGTGTATATTTGGTTTTAAAATGTATACTGTACATATGTGTTTTACATGTATAGAACACAGAATGAAAGTAATACATCAAATTATTAACTCTGGGATTATGAGGAATTTTAATTTTTTTCTTTACAGTTTCCTCTAATTTCCAACTTTCTCTAATGCACTTGTACAACTTGTATAATAAACAAATGAATTAAGTTTTAAATTTTTAAAAATTCTATACAGGGCACATATTTGAGAAAAATTTTAACTTTTTTTTTTTTTTTTTGCCAGAAGCCACTGCAAAATATCAGAACAAATTAAGTGTGGCATACAAAATGCTTAACATACAATGGGTCAATGTCCATTAAACTGAGTTTCTGAGCATGAAACCAGGTAACTAAAATTAAGCTTTTGATAATCTCACAATTTCTAACTTACAGATTCAATAAGTTCTAGAGTCTCTGCAAATTCTGGAATGGTCTGCAGAGAGGACAGCACAGCATTTGCCTCCACAGCCAGGAACTTCGTGGGTGAATTCTGCTGAGCAGACACAGCCTGATTTTCATCCATACCATAAAACTCACGAGCGTGCTCGTCGAGGCTATTTAGAGTATTAGTCATGCTATCATCCACAAGGAAACTACCAGACCAGCTAGAAAAACTTCCAGGCTGCTAAAAGTACAAAAGAAATTTGAATATTACTTGTCATTCTCAATATAGGCATAAATTTAGATTTTAAATGAAAGTTTTTCTAGAACAACATAGTTCATATCATTTCAGCTAAAAATATGGTAGCAAATATATGGTTTTTCTTCGAAATTTGTATAAAAATTTTTTCATTAAATCTTATAACTTAACTGTATTTTTTTTTCTATTAAATTTTTTTACCTATAAAATCATGGTAATATAAAACAAGAATTTATATACAACATAAAGTCTAAACTCTTAGACTCTGGCTTCTCTTTTCCTTTCAAACTTCATCTCCTAACACTTTCACTCATAAGCCCTCTCGCAGGGAATATCCAGCTATAATAAATGCAATTCCCCAATGAATTATACTCTTTTTACCCTGGAGTGTCTTTGCACATACTGTTGCTCCCTTTATCTGAATGCTCACTAACCTACTGACCAAAGAAAATCCCATTCTTCATTTAAGACACAGTTCAAATATTGGAAAGTACTTCATCTGATTTAAACTTTCACCTGTTCCATTTATAATAATGTCCTAATTCACCTATCTTGCTAATATATAATCATTATCTATCTTCAAGACAGCTCAATTAGGACTTCTTCCACTAACCCTTCCTTGACTACCTGAATCTAAAACAGGTACCTCTCCTATGTGTTCCCATAAAACTTTGTGACTTAAAAATTGTCAAAAGTGAAAGACAAAGAATTCCAAATACAGCAAAAGTGTTAAGTCACATATAAGGGAATCTCTATTACACTAACAGCAGATTTCTCCACAGAAACCTTACAAGCCAAGAGAATGAAATGATATATTCAAAGTGCTAAAAGAAAAAAAAATGGCGGCCAAGAATATTATACCCAGAAAAGCTATTCTTCAGAATTTAGGGAGAAATAAAGACTTTCCCAAGCAAGCAGAATTCATCACCACTAGACTGGCCTTACAAGAAATGTTCAAGAGTGTCCTACAGCTGGAAGGAAAAAAGTGATAATCACTACCATGAAAACAGGCAAAAGTATAAAACTCACTGATAGAGCATATATGCAAAAAAGAGAGAAAATAATCAAACCTTAATATAAAGAAAACCACCAAACCACAATGATAAACAATAAGAGACGAAGAAAGGAACAAAGTGGCAATTAACAAAATAAGTCCTCACTTATCAATGATAACCTTAAATGTTAATGGATCAAATTCCCCACTTAAAAAATATATACTGGCCAAGTGGATTTTAAAAATGACCCAATTATATATGCTATGTACAAGAAACTCACTTAACCTGTAAAGACATATATTGACTGAAAGTGAAGGGACGGGAAAAGATATTTCATTTAAATGAAAACTAAAAGCAAGTAACAGTAGCTATACTTAGATAAAACAGACTTTAAGTCAAAAACTAAAAACAGATGAAGAAGATCATTATATAATGATAAAGGGATCAATTCAGAAAGAGGATGTAACAATTGTAATATATATGCACCCAACACTGGAACACCAAGATATATGATGAAAATATTAGATCTAAAGGGAATAATAGACTCCAATACAATATAGTTGGGGATGTCAACACCCCACTCTCAGCAACGAACAGATCATCTAGATAGAAAATCAACAAAGAAGCATGGGCTTTAAACTGCACTTTAGATCAAATGGACCTAACAAACACATATAGCATATCTCATCCAACATCTATAGAACACACATGCTTTTTATCAGCACATGGAACATTCTCTAGGATAGACCACTTAGGCCATGAAACAAGTCTCAACAAATTTAAAAGAAATAAAATCATATCAAGTATCTTCTCAAATGGAATGAAACCAGAAATCAATAACAAGGGAAACTTTTTTTTTAATTTCTTTTTTTTTTCTTTTCAGTAGAGACAGGGCGAGGTGGGGGTGGGTCTCACTCTTGCTCAGGGTGGTCTTGAACTCCTGAGCTCAACCAATCCTCCTGCCTCAGCCTCCCAGAATGCTAGAATTACAGGCATGAGCCACCACACCCAGTCAAAGAGAAACTTTTAAAACTGTACAAATACATTGAAATTAAACAACATGTTCCTGAACAACCAAAGGGTCAATAAAGAAATTGAGAAGGAAATTTTTAAAAATTTCTTGAAACAAATGAAAACAGAAACAACATACCAAAACCTATGGGATACAGCAAAAGCAGTATCAACAGGGAAGTTTATAGAAATAAATCCCTACCTCAAAAAAGAAGAAAGATTTCAAATAAACTACCTAATGATGTATCTCAAAGATTAGAAAAGCAAGAACAAACAAAAGCCAAAATTAGAAGGAAAAAAAATAATAAAGATCAAAGCAGAAATAAATGAAATTGAGACTGAAAAACATACAAAAGATCAACAAAAAGTTGGTTTTTTGAAAAGATAAACAAAATTAACTAACCATGAGACAGATTAACTAAGAAAAAAAGAGAAAAGACCCAAATAAATAAAATCAGAAATTAAAAAGAAGACATTACAACTAATATTATAGAAATACAAAGGATCATTAGAGACTATTACAAACAATTATATACCAACAAATTACAAGACCTAGGGAAAAGGATGAATTCCTGGACATACACAACCTACCAGAATTGAACCAAGAAGAAACAGAAAACCTGAACAGACCAATTACAAATACCAAGATTGAATTTGTGATTTTAAAAAAGTCTCCCATCAAAGAAAAGCCCAGGACCCAATGGCTTCATTGCAGAATTCTACCAAACATTTTTTTTTTTTTTTTTTTTGAGACAGAGTCTCACTTTGTTGCCTAGGCTAGAGTGACTGCCGTGGCGTCAGCCTAGCTCACAGCAACCTCAAACTCCTCGGCTTAAGCGATCCTACTGCCTCAGCCTCCCGAGTAGCTGGGACTACAGGCATGCGCCACTATGCCCGGCTAATTTTTTCTATATAGATTTTTAGTTGTCCATATAATGTCTTTCTATTTTTAGTAGAGACGGGGTCTCGCTCTTGCTCAGGCTGGTCTCGAACTCCTGACCTCGAGCGATCCACCCGCCTCGGCCTCCCAGAGTGCTAGGATTACAGGCGTGAGCCACCGCGCCCGGCCTCTACCAAACATTTAAAAAAGAATCAATGCAGCCACAAAAAGCAATGGTGATCTAGCACCTCTTGTATTATCTTGAATAGAGCTGGCACCCATTCTAAGTGAAGTATCACAAGAATGGAAAAACAAGCACCACATGTACTCAGCATCAAATTGGTATTAACTGATTAACACTTATGTGTACATATAGTGGTAACATTCATCGGGTGTCGGACAGGTGGGGGTGGGGGAGGGAGGAGGGGATGGGTATATTCACACCTAATGGGTACGGTGTGCACCATCTGCGGGATGGGCATGCTTGAAGCTCTGACTCGGCAGGGCAAAGGCAATATATGTAACCTAAACATTTGTACCCCCATAGTATGCTGAAATAAAAAAAATAGCCAATTAAAAAAAATAAAAGCTAATGCCAATTTTTTTCAAATTATTCCAGAAAATTGAAGAGAGAATTCTTCCAAACTGACTTCTACAAGGCCAATATTACCTTGATACCAAACCAGACAAGTCCAAAACAACAAAAAAGCAATAGGCCAATATCCCTGACGAACAGAGACTGCAAAACTCCTCAACAAAATACTAGCAAACAGAATTCAGCAGCACAATAAAAAGATCATTTACCATGATCAAGTAGAATTTATCCCAGGGAGGCAAGGATGGTCCAAAATACGCAAATTAATAAATATGATACATCACATCAACAGAATGAAAGACAAAAACTATATGATCATCTCAAAAGACACATATAAAAATTTTGATAAAATTCAACATCCCTTCATGATTAAAAACTCTCAACAAGTTAGGTATAGAACGAACGTACCTCAACACAATAAAGGCCATATATGACAAACACACAGCAAACAACATGCTGAACAAGGAAAAGTTGAAAGCTTTTCCTCTAAGATCTGGAACAAGACAAGGATGCCCATTTTCATCACTTGTATTCAACACAGTACTGTAAATTCCAGCCAGAGAAATTAGGCAAGAGAAAAAAATAAAAGGCATCCAAATTGGAAAGAAGTCCCAAATTGTCCCAGTAGGCTGATAAAATGATCTTATGTACAGAAAACCCTAAAAGCTCCACCAAAAAATTCTTAGAACTGATAAATTCAGTAAAGGTGTAGGATATGAAATAAACATACAAAAGCTAGTAGTGTTTCTATACACCATCAACAAACTAGCAGAAAAAGAAATCAATAAAGCAATCTCATTCACAATAGCAAAAAAAAAAAAAACAAAAACAAAAACAAAAAACCAAAAACCCCAGAAATAAATTTAACCGAGAAGGTGAAAGATCTCTACAAGGAAAACTATAAAACACTGGTGAAAGGAATTGAAAAGAACATACAAAAAAAAAAATGGAATGACATCCCATGTTCATGGATTGGAAGAATTAATATTGTGAAAATTACCATAATACCAAAAACGAACTATAGATTCAATGTAATCTCTATCAAAATACCAATGACCATCTTCACAAAATTAGGACAAACAATCCTAAAATTGGTATGGAACTACAAAAAACCCTGAACAGCCAAAACAATCCTGAGCAAAAAGAACAAAGCTGGAGGCATCACACTACCAGACTTCAAAGTATACTACAAAGCTATAGTAACCCAAACAGCATGATACTGACATAAAAACAGACATATGGACCAATGGAACAGAACAGAGAACCCAGAAATAAATCCATGTATTCACAGCCAACTAATTTTTGACAAAGGCAACAAGAACATTCACTGGAGAAGGGACAGTCTCTTCAATAAATGGTGCTCGGGAAACTGAATATACAGATGCAGAAAAATGAAACTAGACCCTTCTCTGTCATCATAAATAAAAAATCAACTCAAAATAGATTAAAGACTTAAATGTAAGACAGGAAAGTACAAAACTACTAGAAGAAAACATACGGGAAATGCTTCAGGATACTGGTCTGGGCAGATTTTCTAGAGAAGGCCTCAAAAGCACAGGCAACAAAAGCAAAAATAGATAAATTGGATTATATAAAACTAAAAAGCTTCTGCACAGCAAAGGAAACAATCAACAGAGCAAAGAGACAACTTGTAGAATGGGGGAAAATATATATAAACTATTCATCCAACAAAGAATTAATATTCAGAATATACAAAGAACTAAAACCACTCAACAGCAAAAAAAAAAAAAAATCCAGTTAAAAAATGGGCAAATGAGTTGAACAGACATCTCTTAAAAGAAGACATACAAATGGTCAACAGGCATATGAAAAAATGCTCAACATCATTAATCATCAGGGAAATGCAAATCAAAACCACAATGAGATATCATCTCACCCGTGTTAGAATGATTACTATCAAAAAGACAAAAAAAAATAACAAACGCTGGTGAGGATACAGAGACAAGGGAACTCTTACACACTGTTGGAGGGAATGTAAATTAGTAGCCATTATGGAAAATAGTATGGAGATTCCTTAAAAAACTAAAAATAGAACTATCACATGATCTAGCAATCCCACTATTGGGTATACATCCAAAGGAAAGGAAATCAACATGAGGAAGAGTTCTCTGTACCCCCTTGTTTACTGCAGCACTATTCACAATAGCCAAGACATGGAATAAACCTAAGTATCCATCAACAGCTGAATGGATAATACATATATGCACACACACATACATACACACACACACAATGTAATACTATTTAGTCATAAAAAAGAATGAAATTCTGTCATTCATTGCAACATAGATAAGCTTGGAGGACATGTTAAATGAAATTAGTCAAGCAGAGAAAGATAAATATTGCATATTTTCACTTATATATGGAAGCTAAAACAGTTGATCTCATAGAAGTAGAGCACAGAACAGTGGTTACTAGAGGTGGGGAAGTAGATGGGGGAGGGGGAAATAGTCAAAGTTAATGGATACCTAAGTATAGCTAGACAGGAAGAGTAAGTTCCAGTGCTTTATAGCACTATAGGGTGACTATAATTAACAACTTATTGTATATTTTCAAATAGCTATAAGAGCAGAATTCAAATGCGGCCAACACAAAGAAATAAATGTTTGAGATGACAGATATGCGAATTACCCTGACTTGATCATTACACATTGTATACACATATCAGAATATCACACTGCACCCTATAAATATGTACAATTATGATGTATCAAGTAAAAATAATAAAAGCAAAAATAAAACCTTTATGACTTATTTTATCATACTATATCCTGTTTCTTGTCTAGGACCCCATTGCAGAGTAAATCCTTTGAAGTCAGAGACCTATGTCATTTTTCTTTATTTCTTCAGAGACATATAATGGACAATTTACTTATCTTGTAAGCCTAGCTTCCTAGCGTATTATAATAAAAATTAAGAAAAGAGACCTTTAAGACTCATGAATGAGAAAAAACATGTAAAGTGTGCAGCACTGTCCAGCACATCTCAGAACTTTCTGAGATGATGAAAATGTTCTATATCCAACAGCTGCTTGATATGGGAGCCACGAGCCACATGAGCAACCAAAATGTGGCTATAAGTACAAATGAGGAACTGAATTTTAAATTTTATTTAAAATTAAATGTGGCTAGCAGCTGCAATATTGCAGGGGGCACATTGCCCACTCTATAGGAAGCACTCAATAAATGGTAACTATTACTATTATAAATAAAAATTACCAGAATGTGCTAGAGAGTCACAATAACAAAATATTAAGTTTCAAGTTAAATAAGGTGAAAAAACATTGTTGCAAAGCAAGTTTCACCTGTTTTAAAGTTTCCTAATAAAAGAAATTAAAGCAACCTTATTTCATTAGCATAGCTACCTTCTTAATTAATCACTTTCAAGAGATAGCTTCCAAACCATATATGCCTTTCAATTGAGTTTGCAGGTGGAAAAAAGATCCAGAAGACAAACAGGGAGGTAACCTGACCCAGTGGAAAACCACAGGGTTGCAATCATACAGACCTAAATCTGAATCTCTTATAACCTATCTCACAGAGTTAAAGTGAGGATTACCAAGAACACATCTAACATAAAACACATAAAACATCTATAAGAGTGGAACATAATGGATACTCAGTAAAATGGCTATAATTATTATAACATAATTATTTAAAAAAATAAATATTTTGTATGTGTATAGAATCTATTTTTTTTTTTTTTTTTTTTTTTTTTTTTTGAGACAGAGTCTCACTCTGTTGCCCGGGCTAGAGTGAGTGCCATGGCATCAGTCTAGCTCACAGCAACCTCAAACTCCTGGGCTTAAGCGATCCTACTGCCTCAGCCTCCCGAGTAGCTGGGACTACAGGCATGCGCCACCATGCCCGGCTAATTTTTTGTATATATATATATTTTAGTTGTCCATATAATTTCTTTCTATTTTTAGTAGAGACGGGGTCTCGCTCTTGCTCAGGCTGGTCTCGAACTCCTGACCTAGAGTGATCCACCCGCCTCGGCCTCCCAGAGTGCTAAGATTACAGGCGTGAGCCACCGCGCCCGGCCTAGAATCTATTTTTTATCAGCAACTTCTCTCTGGAATTCAGAATATCCTTATTCAACCAGATCTTTATGCAAACGGATTTTCAATAGCAAGTTCTAAGAAGAAATTAGTAACTTTCTCCCCTTTTAATGTAAAATGGTAATTCTTTTAGCTAGTTATATTTTCCTGTTAAATTAAAAACTAAGATTACTATCAAAAAATCCAAAATGGTTTAAACATGATATAATCATCTACAAATGTTGACTCTAACAATTATTTATTTGCAGCTTCCTAAAACCAAAATTAACTTTAAGATATGTACACTTCAGGTCTTCCTATTTGCTTCTGGTTTTTGTAGTTTCAAAACAGAAGCTGCATTTCCTATGGTTATATCTTGCCTATTACAATTAACAAATGTCATTTTTATTAATACCTTCTTAAATAGTATGAAGATATCACCAGTGGCCTCATAATACTATTTTAAGATCTCAGGTTATTCTATCTTAGTAATTTTGTCTGAGTTCCCAGTCACTCTCAATGTATTGTCGTTTCATTCAGCCCTAAACCAAGAAAAACCCTTTTCTAAACATAAAAAGGGCCAAGGCATTATTTTAAACTTTTAAAACTGTCATTTAAGGGAAAGGCAGGGGGACGGGAGGGATAGGGAGAGATTTGTTAGAGGATACAAAATTACAGCTAGATAGCAGCAACAAAGTTTTAGTGTTCTAAACCACTGTAGGATGACTATAGTTAACAACACACAGTCTCAAATAGCTAGAAGGAAGATATTGAATGTCCCCAACACAAAGAAATGATGTTTGAGATGAATATGCTAATTACCTTGATCAGATCAATATACACTATATATATTGAAACATCACTATGTACTTCATGAATATGTATGAAAAATCAATTAAAAATAAAATTAAAAACCTTAGAAAATTGTCATGTAAGCATAAACTTATTTAATATTTTCTTTTTTCCTTTTAATCCACCTAGCATAGCCTGCTTAACTCTGCTAGAATAACTACCATTTATCTTACTTTAATACTCCTAGTTATTCTCATCAAACAAATCTCAGACAATAGTTTGCACACCTGGTAACAAAACCCAACATCCACATAAAATTTCTTCTTTTGGAAGAGTTCTTTAGAGAGTATAAAATCTAAATGTTCTCTTTTCACATATTTTTAATGTTATTATTTTGTCCAACTTACTGAATTTATATTCCAAATATAGGAAAAATTTTCAAATAAAAGTAATTTTGGAGCTCATAAATCTCTCTATATCTATTAAATTCCTTATTTTTCAAGCTTTATTTTTCCTATTAAAGCCATCATTACAAGGAATGTCTACAATAAAACCAAAGACTAATCTAAATCACACACAATTTTCACAAATATATATATATATATTGATTTTACCTTAAGTTTGCTTGACATTTATAATTAAAGAAGCACCCTACTGTAGAACATTGTAAAATATGTTCAAAGAGAGGCATATCAAAATCAGACAACCTCAAAGTTGCAAATTAAAAAAACTATTTTTATTCCATATTAAATCTGAAGTCATACTGAATATGCTTTCTAGATGATGAAAACTATAAAAGCACACATAGGAAGGATTCCAACAATAAAATCTAAACACTTAAGCTTATTTCTTACGGATGGAATGCGCTTTCTTCTAACTTCGTTCTCAGCTGACATAAGAAGTAACTCAAGTTCCTTTATTTTCTTTTCCTTCTCAGGATCTTCATCAACAAAGGGTTGCTAAAATAAGTTAAATAAAAGAGAAACACAAGCTACGTACATAATTGCTTTATTATTATTAGTGTTCTAATTTTTATATTCTATGCAACATGAAATATATTTTCTATAATAAAGCTTAATGCATCTAAATCCTAAATACTCACCACAATCCCCCTGGTATCTCAAGAGGTGCTGATAAATACTTTCAAGTTAGCAGAAAAGATTTGGGAAAATTTAAATACAGAAAAAAACATGTTGTATCGTCTATATCAGTTGAAAAATGTATGCCTGGAATATTTTAGATTATTAAATCTTAATATATTCTATCCAATATGTGCATTGATAATTTGAATGCTTTAAGTGGACAGAATAAAAGGATCACCACACTGGTGTTGTCAATTACTTTACATTTACACAGTTTATATTTTTCAATCCCACTTAGACACTTTCTCCTTTAACGTTATAACAAAGTAAACCGGATAAATAAGTATCGTTTTTATCCTAGTATAATGAGGAAACAGGCACTATTAAACTTTTTTTTTTTGAGACACAGTCTCACTCTGTTGCTTGGGCTAGAGTGCCATGACGTCAGCCTAGCTCACAGCAACCTCAAACTCCTGGGCTCAAGCAATCCTCCAGCCTCAGCCTCCCAAGTAGCTGGGACTACAGGTATGTGCCACCACACCTAGCTATTTTTTGCTACTTTTAGTAGAGAGGGGGTCTCGCTCTTGTTCAGGCTGGTCTTGAACTCCTGACCTCAAATGATCCTCCCACCTTGGCCTCTGAGTGCTATGATTACAGGCATGAGCCACCACGCCCGGCCACTATTAGGCTTTTAAAATATGCTTGAACACATTTGTTTTTTGTTGTAAATGAAAGTTACCTGAATAAAGGCAGAAGAAGTCTGAACATGTTCTACACAATTGCCTTCAGGTGACACATACTGATAGCCAGGGATCTAAAAAGTAACCAAAGTATTACTATCATACATATAATGCTATAAAAATGTTTAAAATCTGAGGCAAATACCAAAAACTTTTGACTAAATATCAACATGAAAAACTTAGTATTGCTATAATTTTGAAAATTCATACCTACAATAGTTTCTTATCTAATAACTACTAACACTTAGGAAAGGCCTTTAACTTCTCCTAGATGAAATATGAGTATTACTTAGCCTAGAATCATCAGCCAATCAGCCCATTATTAATGCCTACATTACCCACCAAATATTTTTTAAAATCTGTTACTAGAAAGGTTGCTTTCTCTCCTAGAGAAGACGAACTAATTGTGTTCCTGTCTGTCAGAGGAAGGGACTAGTCCTATGAAGCACTCACAAGGACAGAGACTGCAGCAGGTTTTTCAATGTTCATATGCCCTACTCTTACCACCATCCCATGCCAATCTCTTGAGTAGAAAGATAAGAAAATAGAGGTTTCTTCTATAACTTGTCTCAGAAAACTAATCAGAATCACTCACATACTTTTAATAGATACTCTGAAAATAGACTAAACACCATTCTGCATCTTTTCTAAAACATTTATAATAAGAATTTTAAAGTTGTATATGAATTTAGTAAGCAGTGGTAGAAAGAAATATGGGAGAAGGTATTTTTAAAAAGCTTAAAATTGAATAAATATAAATATGAAACTGTCTAATTTCCATAATGGCCTACTTAAATCACTATCCAATGCAGAATCATTATAGATAACTTCTAACATAAAACTTAACTTTTACAACTCAATTAGTATCATTATTGATCACCTTGATAACTCCAATAAATTAGAAATTTATCTTTCTCAAACTTCTCGTAAAAATCTGTGATAGCATTTCAAACTGATCTATTTTTTTCTTCAAGTCACACTTTATAATAAATTAGAATTATCTTAGGTTAAATTAATTAAACTATGAATATATAAATATTTCTAAAATTAGCAAGGGAAACAATTCTTAAAGTATAAGAAATATCCTTATCTTTCCAATATGTTTTTATTAAGACTATTAAACACTCCATCGGCCCCAAGTAATTTTTAAAATCATCTTTCTATGAGTTAAAAAAATAAATTTAAATAACCTTTCTAAGATAGAAGAATGTTTCAGTTTATGCTGCTGAAATCTAGGATTCTAAAGAAAAATGTAAAAAAACAGACAATAAAAACCTTGAGTATCAGCAGATAACTATACTGTTTTTACATGTTTTCCTATTCGTTAATTAAAAAGTCATTACTTGAAGTGGTTCTTTTAAAATTATGCCTAAAAAACTTATGTCCCATAAAATGTCAAAAATCAAATCTGAGCACAAATTTTTAATGTCTTGCCCAATTTTATCTTTTGATAGATACTGTACTATTAAGTCCTAACTTAATCTTTACATTTTATGTGATAAGAACCAAGAACTACTCATTGTCATAAACAAGGTAGACAGAGAAATGTAAAACAAACCTTATGAAGACTCCTAAACTAATTTCTTGCAGGTAGGAAAATGCACTTTAAGGAACAACATACAGCTTGCCCCATTTTGAGCTTGGATAATATCTACTTTAATGAATCTGTCTAGACAAAGACTAAAATCATCCAACTGATTGATTATAAGGAGGAGAAGCCAAGTTGAAAGCCATCAAAGACCAATTAACACACCATCAGAATGATGGCATGAATGATTTTTTACTATTTTCTCCTTTAAACCATTTTATACACACCTACCTTTTAGAGATAGGCAATAAATACTATAATTACACAAAAGTTTTTTAAATGGAAACTACCCTATATGTTAAAGCACAGATAAAGATAACCATTAAGCTTTGAATCATAAATGAAGATTCAAAAATTAGAATATTAGGAAATGTTCATACTAAATTTTTTTTTTATTTTTTTGGAGACAGAGTCCCACTCTGTTGCAGAGTGCAGTGGCATCAACATAGCTCACTGCAACCTCAAACTCCTGGGCTCAAGCAATCCTCCAGCTTCAGCCTCCCGAGTAGCTGGGACTACAGGTGTGCGGCCATCACACCCCACTAATTTTTTTCTATTTTTAGTAAAGATGGGGTCTCACTCTTGCTCAGGCTGTTCTCAAACACCTGACCTCAAGCAATCCTCCCACCACAGCCTTCCATAGTGCTAGGATTATAGACGTGAGCCACTGTACCCGGCCCATACTAAGTTTCTTAATGTAAAAATTACATATAAAAGGAAACATTTTAATAAGTTTGTTACCAAAATGTTTATCAAAGGTATGGCATATCTTTTTCAGTTTGAAAATTTAAATGTCTATTTCCCCCTTAATATATATTTTACTTGTCCTATTAAGAAACCAAACACCTTCACATATAGCAACTAATTTTTAAAATAATAAAAGTATTAAAAATATGTGCCTGAACAGGTATGTAAAACTGATTCTGGGTTTGCAAATGGTCCATAGTTGCACAAGGTTTGTGTTGAAGTTTGGATGAAGATCGTTCTGATTTTATTCCATCTTGTAAATAGCCCTCCTGTTCCACTTTTCTTCGCATAGTAGAATTCCAATGATTTTTGATAGAATTATCAGTCCTAAGAAATGAAAGTGTACAATTTAAAAAGAAAAAAGGATTTCACAAATTTTAACACTGTATAACTTTCACAAAGTGCTTAAAACAAACTTTTACAACTGGCAAAATTAGATACCTTTTCAAAATTCAAAAGACAAACTGTATGTCTGTATGTCAGGCATTATTTTAAGCACTGGCGATATTGCAGTGAATGAGACAAAGAAGGTCTCTGCTCTCATGGAGCTTACATTCTCATTGGAAGTGTGGCATTGGGGAAGAAAAGAAGAATAGGAAAAAAAAGAAATAAGAAAAATATTAGTGCAATGCAAATAATTAAAATAATGAGTAACTGGGGTAATTCTGGTTATGTGGTCTAAGAAGGCCTCTGTGAGGTGAGAGTGAAGCTAAAATCTGAATGACAAGAACGAACTAGCCATACAAAAACATGAAAAAAAAAAAAAAAAAAAAAGAGCATTCCAGAAAAAGGGTATAACAAAGGCAAAGGCCTTAAGCCAGAAACAAATATGATCATCAAAGGCAACTACAAGTTACAGGATCCCAGTATTCTTTTTCACTTCTTAGAACAAAATATTTACAGAAAGAAAGAGTTCATTGGTTCCCTTTTAACCTAAAGTTCCCTTTACAAAAAATGCAAATCTTCAACATACAGCTACTTGTAGTATAAATTTCATCCTTCATAAAGTATACATTTATTAAAAACCTACTTTATGTTAAGGCACTAAGCTAGGTTCTATGGAAAGTAAAAAGATGTATCAGAGATTAAAAATATCAAAAATCCCTAGACCAGGTTTAGTAACTTAGATAAATAACATAACACTATGTCTTCATTTCCTTACCTATAAAATAAAGACAGCAATGTTTCCTCTGTATATTTTCTAAGTACATAAAGATTATCTAAGAATATATATAAAATCACTTTATTAACTATACAGTACTATACAGAGTACTATACAGATAAAGATTATGGCAATAAAAAAAACAAATGTATATCTTCTAAGTAAGGTAGGAATGTCCTCAAGGTTGTTGGTCTACACTAAAGACTGTCGTGAAACATTAGAACCAGTGTGATGTGAGCGTACTTAAGCATGTCACTGCCTCTGAGGGAAATGGTATACTTTAGCCACATGGATAAATACACTATTCCCATGGTTTGAATAATACCATAATTAATTAAGAATTGAATTTTCCCTAACACACTTTCACAGCAGTTTATTTCAGTCAGCATATTTGTTATTCTCTGGTCTTATGCACAGAATCTGGTACAAAAGAAATCTTACATTAGATTCCATTCCAACAGAGTTTGTACAAAGATGGTCCGCCTGACTGGCACCGATATGATTTTAGGAGTGTATTACATGCTTACATAATCTAAAAGCCTATCATTTTATTGAACAAATTACTGCTATAAAACATTTCATTAAAAAAGTAATCATATCCTTTGCCACAGAATTTATGACAAATGGTCCCAAAGGGTTGCTTATATTATGTAAATTTTAATTGTAAATAAAATAAAATTATGGGGTACTTGAAAATAAGGTAATAAAGACCATGTTTAAGTACAGAAAAATGTATATACATTCATATAAGCACCTTCCTGGAAGTAGTTTGGCAATTTCTGCCCAACGATTTCCCAACCGCTTATGTGCTTCATAGATGATTCTGTCCTCTTCCTCTGTCCACGAAGATTTCTTTACCTCAGGGTTCAGATGATTATGCCATCTTTCTCTACACTGCTTGCCTATTCTTCCTTTTAAATGTTTTGCAATTAAAGACCATCTTTTTGGTCCATATTTCTGTACTAATTCAATAACCTAAGAGACAGAAAAACAGTTTAAAACAACCTTACTTTGAAAGAATTTTAAAATATAACTCAAGAACACCATTTTAAATAAATGCATCAAATCCAAGCCACAACTACAATTTAAAAAAAACAATTTTACTAATAAATACTCTTCAGCATTTTCCAACTTCAAAAATTTATTCCAAACTTAATCTAAAATCCAAGGACTAGCTAAAGTGACATGAAGTTAAATTGCTTTCATGCAACATTAGTTGGAAATAACAGTAAAAATGTTGAGACTTGTATATTTTCTACTCTTACATCTTAAAAAAAAAAAAAGCTTCAGCAGAAAGCCAAAAAATCAGTTTGGAAGTAGAAACTTTACCAAGTTATTGGCTTTCATTTCTTCCTTTCTCAAACTGAAAGGATACAGATCATACATTTTATTTTTTTCCCCACATTTTAAATTTGTTTTTATTTTCCCTAAAATTCCAATAGCTATTCCCAGCCTGCTTTACCTCATTGCCCTATGTCAAATATCACCTAGTAAACATTTTGTATTCGTAGGATATTTAAATTTAATATATTGATATTTTCACTATATGCATCTATTAACTATCTTTAAAAAATTAAATTTCAGGCTTAATTAAATGTACTTTTAAACAAGATAACACATTTTAAAACTTATCATTGGCCATCAAGTAAATCAGATCAGTACTGAGCCTACTGAAGAATGTTGTTTTTATTTTGCTTCAAGCAAGAGAAATGATGTTCTAATTGCCTGACTACATTAGCAACTTTTATGTCTTAAAGGGCATGAACTAAAGAGCAATTTCTAGTGTGGTGCAGAAACTCTTCTATTCATCTCCAACTTTTATAGCACAAAGAATAACACTGGTTTTTCAATCACAAACTCTTTGGAAAAATGGTGCTCTGATATCTGTCTAATTCTGGGGCTCATTATAGGTCAAGAGGAAAAAGGATGACTTCCTTAACATATCGAGTTATCAGATGTAAAAATAAATTACAATCTATTTTTAAAATGTTAATTCAATTTCTGACAGGAAACTACACCCTAACCCTGTTAAACTAAGCTCTAAACAAGGTTAAACTAAGCTTACAGCAAGTATTTTTTCTTCTGCAAATCAAACTCTCAGAAAGAAAAAGCTATATATTTATACTTGGTTTGACTCAATTCAGAAAAAAATTACATTTCAAGACACTCAGCATTCACTTCTTAGGCAAGCAGCCTCAGAGAATAAAATCAAAATGATTTAAACATATACTTTGAATCAAAACAACATATTAGGAAGAAAAAAAGCTAGTCTACCTACACAGTGAACATAAAGAATATGAACATGTTACCCTCTGATCTTCTTCCTTAGTCCAAGGTCCCTTGATCAATTCTGGATTTAAAACTTTCTGCCATCGATGCTGGCATTGAAAATCAGAACGATTCTGAAAGAATTTAGATGATTTTGTTATTGAACCACTGCCTTCCAGAAAGCAAGTCAGCCTAAACTAATGTCTCATACTCTTAGGAACAAAATCTTCAAGAATAATATATTCAAATAACATTCTTTAAACGTGTAACATTTATTTTACATGGCTGTGTCCTGATTCTGTTTTTCTTTTCAAATTAGTCAGCAGAGTTTAAGCTACAATAAAAACAATGTATTAAAGCACGTATCTCTATACTATGCCTTTTAACACAGCAAGCAGGAAAGCCATAACACAGACACTGCCATAAAGAAATGGACCTAGGATTGAGGAATAAAAGGCAGTATAGACAGAAACCTATAAAAAGCAGATATAAGAACTCAAACAGCAAAATAGTCTGGATTCATACAGTACAGCTCTATACAGTTAAAAAAAAAAAAAAAAACTAAAGGCATTACTAGACTACTGCATGGTATTAAAAGGATGTTTATAAATGATAACCCCCAAGTTATCAAGAAAATATTAAATATATCTATATAGAAAATGTGTTACGTTTTAATTACATTGGTTAAGTGTTGACACTTTAAAGGAAAATGAATTTGCCAAAATAAGAAAACTTTGTATAGAAACATTTCAAACTCCAAAAATGATTACTAAATGAAGGCTTATTTTAATCAGTCCATGACCTAGTAATTTCTATGTTATTACAAGAATAATACTACCTAACATTTCATTAGTGATTCACAGTTCACAAAGTTGTTAGTTCATACACAAGATTACAGATAATCAATAAGCATATAAAGGGATAGATACAAATACTTTGTCTATCAATGGCTCTTTTGTCCAGTGAACTTGAAATTATCTTTCTTAAAACTCAGCCTCTTCATTTATGGCCCTATACATCAATGCTGATCCATTTTAAGGCTACTACTTTCTTCAAAATAATCAGGTGTTCTATATATCCTGACAGCATTTCTCTGTTAAAGCTAACATAAATAACTTTTGGCCAAGGGCAGTGGCTCACATCCATAATCCCAACACTTTGGGAGGCCGAGGTGGGAGGATCGCTTGAAGCCAGGAGTTCGAGATCAGCCTGGGGAACATAGCCAGATGCCATCTCTACAAAAAAATCTTTTAATTAGCTAAGCATGGTGGCACAGTGTCTGAAGTCCCAGCTACTTGGGAGGCTAAGGCAGGAGGATTGCTTGAGCCCAGGAGAGCAAGGCTGCAGTGAGCTCTGATTGTGCTAATGTGCTTCAGCCTGGGTGATAGAGCAAGATCCTGTCTCTATTTAAAATAAGAACAAAAACTTTTCTAATTGAGTTTCCATTTGTTGAACATCTGCTTAATATCAGAAACTGTGCCAAGAATAGTATATTTCTAACTTTCACACCATACTACAGAAGCAAGTACTATTTATTATCTAGATATTATAGATAAGGAAGCTAAACATCAAAGAGGTTAAGTAATTTTTCTAAGCTAGTGGAGCTGACATTTGAACACAATTCAGACTAACTCCAAAATTTATGTTCTATTATTTGGTCTCAATTTTCAGGTTAAGAGGCATTTATGACAATATAGAAAAAACACAGGTAACATGGTTTCTGAAACCCAAAGTAGTTGAATTTCAAAGTATTGAAACTCAAATATGAATATTTTGCCTAACTATCCACAGTGTATTACGGAACAAACAAGAATATATGTGAAAACACTCTGTAAATTATAAAATTACATATTCATGAACAGCATGTTGGTAGTATGGTGAACAGTTAAGTATAATTTTTTTAAAAAAATCAATTTCATTTTAAAAATGTAAACATTAGATGACAAACTTTTTTCAACAGAGTTTTTTCCTGATTTTATTGGTTAGCTATTGAAATACTTCGATACATTTAATTTCTCTCCAAATGTTTTAACATATATCAGCAAATATTTATAAGGCCCTACCCAAATTAATATCATTTTTGTTTTAGGTTAGTAATCCTTTTAAGCCCCTAGATAAATACATTACTAGAAAATTAGACTTTCTAAGCCATTAGCAACCAACTACAGGGGGACCAGAAAAACAGGGACGTTTTTTAGGAAGGAAATCTAAATCTAAAATATGTAGACACATTTTTAAAATTAGCAAATTTAACCCAATGGCCTAAGTTAGCCATGTTAAAAATATAATTTCATGTTTCACTTACTTGAAGATGACTAGCAATTAAAGTCCAATCATCAGTTCCATGTTGTTCAACCAACTTCTTTAACTTATCATCCTATTAAAACAGGTATGAAAATTAGAAAGCTTTCCCTCATCCTTTTCCTCTACCTCTAATATAAATAACTCTCTAATTCTGTCAAGTAATATCTGGTAACCATTTTTAGAAGGACTAAAACCACTATAATACAAGTTCCTCCATTTACTATACTGTTTCTGTCAGCCTCAACATAAACCCATTATTCATGTCTCTGGTACAAACTACCTCTCACATTTTGTTTTTAAATATTTTTCACAACTATAATAGTATTAATCAATAAATACAAGTATTAAGTTAGTAAACTTTGTCAGATAATTACCTCCTCTCTTGTCCATTTTACTCTGTTCCAGAGTTTCTTCAGACCTTTTTGTTGTGGTACTTCGTAATCATGATCAGCATACTGAAGGTCATCATCCTCATCCTCACTACAAAAAAAATGTGTGAAATCAAGAATTTCATTTAAAGTTATAAATTCAATCACTGAACCTGTGTGTTTAGATATGACTGCAGAAGTCACTCAGACTAAAAGACATATACACAATGAGATTATCCAAAGTATAAAAAGTAAGAGTCATACAATGGGGAGGAGCTATAGTTCTTACTGGCGTCAGAGAAATGAGGCTGGATATGCCACCAGGGACCAAATTATAACCTTGAATGTCATGTTAAGGAGTTTGATCTTTATTCTTTATTTGACCTTTATTCTAAAAAAGGACTTTAAGTAAGGGAGCAAAAGACAAAAATCTTGTGTTTCAGAAAAATCAACGGGAAGAGTGTGGTGAAATGGAAAAGGGAAAATGATTTAGTAATCTTCACAATTAACCCAGGCAAGAATTATTAGGGTATGACAAATGGTAACAGTAAAATACAATCCACAGACAGTTATAAGACACAATTGAAGAAGCAATCCATTAACAATACTCACCAAAAAAAGTTAAAACATCTAGAAATAATTTTAAAATACAAGATAAAGGTACAGTAAATGACAAGACACTATTGTGAGACAGAAGTCTTTTTTTTTTTTTTTTTTTAAGACAGGGTCTTGCTCTGTCACCCAGGCTGGAGTGCAGTGGTACAGTCACAGGTCACTGTTACCTCAAACTCCTGGGCACAAGCAATCCTCCCACCTCAGCCTTCTGAGTAGCTAGGACTACAAGCATGTGCCACCATACCCAGCTTATTTATTATTTTTTTGTAGAGATGGGGTCTTGTTATTTTGCTTGAGCAGGTCTCAGACTTCTAGGCAATCATCCTGCCTCAGCCTTTCAAAGTGCTGGGATTACAAGCCTGAGCCACCTTGCCCAGTAGAAGTTTTGAACAAATGGAAACAACATTCAGACCACATTCACAGATAAGAAAACAATATTGTAGCGATATCCACTCTTCCTAATTTCATAAATTTAGATTAAATGAATAAAAATACCAATCAGTTTTGGGACAGAATTAGACAAGCCGATCCTATAGTTCATACAAAAAACCCCACAAAAAGCAGTAATAGGCCAGGCACAGTGGTTTGTGCCTGAAATCCCAGCAATTCAGGAGGCTGTGGTGGGAGGATCACCTTGAGGCCAGAGGTTCATAACCAGCCTGGGCAACATGAAAAATAGCTGTCCATGGAGGCGTGTGACTATAGTTCCAGTTACTTGAGAGACTGAGGCAGGAGGATCCCTTCAGCCTGGGAGTTGGAGGCTATAGTGAGCTATGATTGCACTACTGCACTACAGTCTGGGTAACAGAGTGAGACCCTGACTCAGAAAAAAAAAAAAAAAGCAATAATAGCCAGAAAAGTTCTAAAAAATAATAATGGGAGAATTACCACTACCCAATAGCAAAATATACTGGAGAGAAACAATAAATACAACGCAATGGTACTGCACATGAACAGACACACAAATAAATGGAACAGAATATTCAGGGAAAAACCCCACAAAACCCATGTGGAATTTGGTAAACTGGAACACTAACATTTCATCAGTGAGGTATCTGGACTTTTTAATAAACAATGGGTAGCCATTTAAAAGAATTAAGCTGGAGTCCTATTCTACAATAAAATAAATTTTGATAAAGCACATCTTTACATTTTTAAAAAGGAAACCATAATAGAACCATAAGAAAATAGGCAAGAATTCTACTATTTACGTCTCTGGGTAGAAGAGAGGTAAATGTGACAAAAATCCAGAAGCCATAAAAGAACAGACCAACCCAGGTAACAATAGTGGAAATGAAATGAAGTACATGAAACAGAGAGATATTTAAAAAGCAGGAACAAAAGGATTTTGCAACTGATAGGTGAGGGACATGGAAGGAGGAGGAATCTAGGATGATTCCAAAATTTCTGGCTTTGGGGGCATAATTAAAGCTGTTCACTAAGAAAAGGAAAAGGAGGAGAGACAGAACACTGGGAAGGAGAAAGGAATAAGGAGAGTAAACACAGTTTTGGACTAGCTGTTTTCAAGGTACTTGAGAAATATACAGGTGGATATGTCTAGTACAGCACTGCCCAGTAGAAAGATAATGCAAGCCATATAAGTAATTTTCTAGTAGCCATATTTTTGCAATAAGACAGATGAAATTTGTTTTAATGGTACATATTATTTAACCCTATATATCAAAAATATAATCATTTCAACAACTAATCAATATAAAAAATTATAAGTGAAATATTTTACATCCTTTTTTCCCTACCAAAATCATCAAAATCTGGTGTGTATTTTATAGTTACAGTACATCACAATCAGACCAACCACATTTCAAGAGCTCAATAGCCACATGTGGCTAGCCTATTGGGCAAAGCAGACCTAGAAGGCAACTGGGCACATGGATCTTCTGCTCAGATATAAGGTCTAGGGTAGAGACAATTTTTTGGCAATCGCCAGCATACAAAGAATAGTTGAGGCCATGAAATGGCCCAAGGAAAGTTAATAAAGTGCAGAAGCTGAGTTTTGATGGAATGAAAAAGAGAAAGCAAGTTTAAAGAATGAAGTCCCAGAAAAGAGGGCAGGCCTTTATAACTGAATTAGAACATTTTGAGTAGATAGAGGACTGAATAAAGTCAAAGTCATGGCACCTGAAAATAACAAGCATTAACATGTATTTAAACCTTTCTAAGTACCAGATGTTGTGGTAGTCCATGAAATTTCTCTCTTAAAAACCCATAACAACTGGAAGAGGGGAATATTATCATTATTCCCACTTCATAAAATAGGAAACTGTGACTTAGAAAATTAACTTTTTGCCTACAATCACACCAAATATGGCATGACTGACCTCTAAAATCCACTACTTAATCACTATAATACAACATACTGGAAAAATAGGGGGAAAGTACCAGGAATATGGAAGATACCAAAGATAAAGTTCAAGTACATTTTGAAATCAGAACAAGGTTCTAATTCTAACTTAACTACTCACTCTGTAACCTTGAAAATATTAACCTCTCAGGGCTTTAGTTAACTTGTTTGTAAAAATGAGGATAATACCACTTACCTTAGAGTGCTGCTTTAAGGATAAAATTAAATGAGAAAACATATATATGACACCTCATACAGCACTTGGCACAGAAAGATGGCTCAAAATTATTATTGTGTGCATAGGCTGATCACCTAACAGTAATCAAAATTATTTTTGCCTTACTAGATTCAACTCTTTTCCAAAAATTTATTTTAATTTCAAACAGCAAATGTTTAAAGATTTATTTAACCTATCACATAGTTATGCACATGTGAGTAGTTCCTAATATCTATGTATGTTATATAATTTCAATCTTATAAAATTTTAAAATGAAGGCCTATATTTTATATACTGTCTACAAATCCTTTGCAAGAACCTCTAATTTCCCATGACTTTTCAATTCCATATGACCAAATTCTTCACGTCTAACCAAGCAAAACACCAAGATCTCCTATTCCCCATGATCTGCTTCTTTAGTTCAGTGCATTCCATACTACAATGTTCTCTCTCCCTGAAGCCAATGTTAATTTGTAACAATAATCTACCAGTCTTATTTCCATATATCTTTATTTTGTTAAATATGACAAAAACAAAAACACAGGTTTAATTAAAGAAAACATCTGTTATCTGCAGCCATCTTCACTTATCAGAATTATCACCTGATTAGCCAAGATTATATTGTTAAATTGGAGATGCTTCAGGCTCCAATGACTTCCTAAATTTCTAAGAAAGTTACTAAAGCAGATAAAGTACTACACCATAGCTTTCTGTCCTATTTGTATGTACTCAAGAGCATCTACCCTTCCTTCTTAATGTTTATCGTACCCGCCAAACTTCCCAGCCAAACAATAAGCTCAGGAGTACAGACCATGTCTATCATGTTCACTTCTCAGGACCAAGCATAGTACCTGCCACTCAAATATTTGTAAAATTAATGAACAACCTTCCTTACCCTTCTACCTCTCCAAGTGCACTATATTTCAAAATTACCTTGTTCCTTTCCAACCCAAGCAAAACTTCCACCTTCCTCAATACAGGTCATCTTAAAGTGGATCTGAGAACAAAAACTGTAATAAATGAAAATAACCTCTAGGAGGAGGTGAAAGGCATTCATTCCCATTTGTTAAAAAGGACTTTCGAAATCCAAATGCACCTCCAAGTGGTGGAATTTTAAGAAGCAGAACCTGCTGAAACAAACATTTTAAAATATTCAGTACAGAAGAGGTTCTTTGTGGGTATCTATTACATTGTTTAACCTTTCCTAGAAATGCCACCAGCAACATTACCGCTTCCTGACACCCCAAATAGCACTCGGGCATGCTTTTCATAGGTTTGCTTTTCCTCCCTCCACTCAGATCCCAAAAGCTTCAATAAAAGCTTATTTGAGACTGCTTTATTTCTAAGTCAAAACAATTTTTACCTTGGGAATTTGCCCATATAAATCTTGAGTATTCACAAAAATATCTATATTACATCTAATCTGAACGAAACCCACCTTAAGGTTATCAAAATATTTTAAGTTAAGGATATTTTAAGTCCAAAAACATTACTTTGGCAAAAAGATTAGTTTCCAAGGAGTAATTTTCCCCCAAACTTGCTCATTTTAACTGTAAAATTCTGCCCCCTTACTTTTTAACCACATATTTTATTTGTGAGAAATTTCTATTTCTACATGAGGTTTCATTCTCTGTTTTGCATTCACCATGGTCATCAGTTTCAGACACAGAGTTTATAAAGCCTATTCAATGTTCAGGAAGCAGGGTTTTTTGAGGGGGTGAGTGTAAGGGAGCACTGAAGTAGAATTCTTAGAATCATCTCTCTACTATCGGGACTTTCCTAGAGTCTACCTACTTCTTAGTTTTGACATCAAGTTATTTCTATTAATACATTTATTTAAGTGATCGTTGAAAGGATGATGTAACTTTCAAATATGTATGACAGAAAAAAGATCCTAGAAATGTATCAGTATCACTACCTACAACAGGAAGACGCCTGAGAATGTCTATAATTTGCCAAGAAAAAAACGGAAGGAATAAAACCCACAAGTAACCACACCAATATTCCACTTTCACTACATAACAGTGAAAAAAATCCCATCACTCAATAATGGTTAGACACCATCAAAATGGATCTGCTCTATTTTTCTACTTTTTATATCTACTTTTTATAGAATTTTTGTATAATAGCAATCAATGCTGGAATATGTAATAATTTAGTAAAATCAGCTTCCTACTACATAGTTAAATAAACAGTTTTTAGCCTAGTGTGATTAATTTAGAAGACAGCAAAAGAAGGTGAAATTATTTCTCCAGTCACAAAGCAAAAAACAGAAGAGGAATTTGGTCTTTGACTCTCCATTTCAGGACTTGCTTTCCAGAATGATTCTGCCAGTTTTCTTTTTTTAAGTCAAAGAAAATATTTATCCTATAAATGTCTAATATATAACCAAACTACTATATGCAAATGGAAACAGTTTTGTAGATTATGAACAAAGTGATTAGAGTGATTATGACAGCAAAAGGAAAGACCAAAAAATAAGTTCTGTAATTCATTAGGCCAGGAAAATGATTAAAAGTAACTTTATATTGGGCTGAAAGCTAACAGGATACAATAATCACGACTTTGCCTATAAAATAATCCACAAACTATTCACACTTGAAAAGATAGAACACTCAGGAGAAGTTCAATTTTAAAGGACAAAAATTATATCACCTAAAACCAGTAAAATGAAGTAGTCTAAGGGAAAATTTGAAAAATTTTTTAAAAATTTTATTTGAAAAGGAACTACTAGTTTGAAATTAGAGAAATATCAGTCCCATAAAATTTGCTCTAGTAAAACTGTTTTAACTTGATATTTTTAATCACCAACTACCTTATGCCTGAAATATTTATCATAATCAAAAAATACATCTTTATTATACTATCTTGAGGACAGGGAACTGTGCATTTAATTTTTTTAAGTCCAATTGTATTCAAGGTATGAAATTTTACCAGGTTGATTTAATAAAGTGAAATCAGGCCACCCAGTGGTTAGTATGATGTACTGCATACATAAATATTTCCAAATCTGGATTGTGCAAACTATCATTATTATTGTAAGACACATTTGACTTTACATAATCTTTGACCATTATTAATAGCAATACTGAAATAAATACTGAAGGGAGTTCTACCTAGCTCTCCATAAACAAAAACAATGTGAGAACATTTGTTTGATTCCATTAGTGTGTGTATTTTTAAATGAGAAAAGATGGTTACAAATGGCCTTCAAAATAGGATATATATTAAAACTAGAAGCTATCTCCCAGACCATAAAATCCAAATACCTTAAATTAACCAAATGAAAAACTGGGGCAGAACTTACCTGCCTTCCCAAAATAATATTCCAATGACAAATTTAAAAAAATCATTCTCCTCTTTCAGTATAATTTCACCCCCACCCATTTTGCTGGAAACAACATAGTAAAATTGCCTCCTACACACACCACTGAAAAAACATCTAATTCAAGAGCTGGCTTTTATCCTTTCAGTTAAGTGTAGTCAGTCATAGGTCATCTCAAGCGTAAATACCTTAATCTGTTACTAGGAAATAGACTTTCTAGCTTCTAAGTGACATTTTTTCAAGTTTATTTTAAAGGGCAGAACTGACTTTTAAAAACTAAAATTAATTATTTATACATAAATATGCTTAAAAATCAAGTACATGCTATTAGCAGATATATCAATTTTAGTATTGTCTGTAAATTATGTCATTAAAACCCCCAGTGAGATGTAAAATTATTTAAAGTCACAATACTAAATTAGCTTTTTCCTTTATGTAAATCTAGATGAGAGATACTACAGCTATCTTAAAGGTCAAAAGAGCCAGCATCCTTCAGTTGTTTCACACTTGAAGTAACACTTAGTCTTCTACTCTTAGGTGTTTTTTTCAGATCACACAGAAAAAGTATATTACAGGATTTATGCCTGTACTCTTATGCAAAACTTTTATACAGCAAAGTATAGTTATCACACAAATACTTAAATGGTTATATACTGGAGATCACACAACTTGAAATGACTGAATTATTTCCTTTCTCTTTCAACTATAAATTGGGCATATATATATATGTATATATATTTGTGCAAATTTATGGGTACATGGGTTCATATGTATTAAGATACTTAGCCAAAAGGCAAGAGAGTTTTTTCCCAATGACTAGATTATTTTCTCTTTAAAACATTTCACACTCTATAATCTTCTAAAATACATAATTATATTTACATATACAAGAAATATAATTTAAAGCATGAAACACATTCAAGTATGAAGACTTTAAGAAACACACCATTCACAAATGATAATTTCTGCTGGTCTGTAGGTAGTGAGTTATCTCACTTGATTGTCCACAGTCAGTTACAGACTGAACTGCTTGTTCTACTCTTTCCCCCTTCTTACTACTGCACTTGACTAGTCTAAAAAAAAAAAGGTAATTTCTCACCACATCCTCTATCTTTATGCTCCCAGAGGGGAGTGTAGCTTCACCCCACCATATTTAATTACTCCAGACTTATGACTCTTTAAAGTATTCTATAATGTTTCAATTAACTTACACAGCTGACAAGGAGTAAAAGTCAACAGTACAATTAATGTTTAGATTTCAAGCCCACAGTATTGTCAGTAAAAGAAAATAACATATAGGCAAACTAATCATTAAATCATTTCTCCTTTCTTAGTCCACTATTATGAAACATACACAATTATGAAATGGACAGAAAAACAAATTGGGAAGAGAGGATTCTGACATTTAAACATTCATGTCTAACCATAACTTTAACTAAATGCTAATGACAGGCCAAGAAACGGAATTAGCCAAGAAACTGTTCCAAATAAGATTTAATATCAGTAAGTAAACAATGCCACACCTTAAATATAAACAAACTTCTGATATTGAATTGATATATTCACTTGGCACCTTGCTTTAATAAAGTTATTTTTAAATTTTTTTATATTTAAAAATTTGAAAGAAAGGCCTAAACCAGTATGTCAGGAATCATAATTATAAGAGCTTTTAATATCTATCTTTTCTGAAGATTGAGAAGTTCACTGGGTCCTGGCAGGTCTAGCTGGGTGGTTCTCACCTGGGTGATTTTGTCCCCTGCAAAAGACATTTGGCAATGTGTAGAGACATTTTTACCATCATTACTGGGGGAAGTGGGCTATTACTGTCATCTATTGGGTAGAGGCCAGAGATGCTGCTAAACATCTCCCTACCACAAAGAATTATCTGATGCAAAATGTTCAATAATGCCAACCAATGTTGAAAACTCTGCATTAGAGGAGTGTAGGTGTACATTTGTTTCACGGCAAGAGTTTGTCCTATACTGTAGTTGCTACAAAATAACAAGCTAGCTAACAGGGACGTAAATTTTCTGATTACAGCAGATGCTTAATAGACAAATAAAAACATAGACCAATCTATTATTAAAAATAATAGACAAATAAGTAGACAAAGAATATTTTGTATAGTTTATTGCCAATTTTTAATAGAAATCTGCAGTGAATGAACCAGTACTAAATTTCAATTTACGAAATACATCTTCAGCTAAGTCTTTGGGGCTGTTTATCTAGATAAATAAAAATATTTGGAAATTTTGCCAAACATCTTTTCAGGTTGGTTTATTTAATAATACTGAAAATTAAAAGACAACCGAGATTTTTGTCATCTAAGTAATTACTTCCCACAATTTAGGAGTAGCTACTGGAGTAGCATATAAATAAAAATAAGACGTATAAATTCACCCTAGCGTATTTTCCAACAACAAAAAAAATGTGTTCTACCTCTGTGCAACACTTAGCTACAGTCAGAAACAAACGTGGGCACTCAAAATTAAGTGAATCAAACCCATTGTTTTATTTTAAAATCAAGCTACTGGTAGTAACACTGTGACATCTTCCCTGTAGAAGATATTAAAAATATACACATAGAGCTGAGAATATAGGTATGATAATTACAGAAAACATCAAAACGGTCCTCTCTCCTCAGCTATTCCTCAGTTTGTATAACCTTTCAAAGTAACAAAGTTGGCAGAGGGGAACCCGCCCAGGTTCACCGCGGAATTCCTATTTTGACTGATCCAGTAATTCAGAAAAGAGAGTCCCCCGGAACACCATTTTCAAGTCGTCCAGGCAGGGCACAACCCCTTCTATCTGCGTAGTGTATTCCCTGAAAGCGCACGACTTACCTGGCAAGAAACCTCTCTCCAAAAAGTGGCTGTGAGAGGTCAGGAGTCTGGACGTGCACTGTGGGGAGAATCAGCTCAATGGAGCAACCTGGGCGTTTGTTACTCACTTTCTGCGTCTTAAACACACTGGTCCCCAACTCTCCACACGTCGCGGAGGCGCTTGGGCCAACGAGGCCGACGCGGCTGTGGGGCAGCGGGGAGGAAAACCTCTGCCCCGGCTGGGGAGGAACTGATGGGGGGAGGGAGCAGCGAGAAAGGAAAGAGAATCGGAGCCAAGGCGGTGCTGACAGGCTTGGGCGAAAGGGATGTCACCCACCTGCGCGACCTCTTCGCCATCCTTCAAGTACCGCATAGGCGCGGGCTGGGCGGGGACACAGGTCAGCCTCCTCCAGCCTCAGGCGAATGCTCCTTCTCCCGGACCCTCCAGCCGCTTCCCTAGCTCCCTTCCCGAGGCGCCCGAGTGCGGAACTTAAGTCCCAGGCGGGGCAGGACCGAGGCACAGAGGGGCGGACCGCGACCCGTCCCCGGCCCGCAGCGCCGCTCCTAGCCCCTACCCGGCCTGGCCAGGGATGCCCCCAACATGTCAGAAGGCGCGCTCCCGCCCTCCCCCGGCCTCTCCCGCCTTCTCTCAGCCTCCCAGCTGCGGTCCCAGCGCGGCTCCGCCGCAGGCGCCGACCCCCGCCCTCTCCCAGCAGCGAGCAGCTCTGCAGCGCTCGCAGCCTCCTGCAGGGTTTTGTCCACACCGCCGAATCTCGCGCCCAGCCTCCCTCAAGAGCCGCCGTTTGAATCTGCGCACGCGGCCCTGAACCCCATTGGCTGTGGTGGCCGCACGTGGAGGGGCGAGGGCGGGGCGGGGAGAGCGCGCGCGACTGAGGGCGGGGCTGGGGAGCTGGAAGCCGGGACTGGAACTCGCCGGAGTCGGGGAAGAAGCTGGGAGCCAGGGGGGTGGGGCCGCAGGCGGGGCTCGCGGGCCCAGCTGTGACAGTACCATGAACGCGCCGAGAGCGGGACCGCGAGGGGGCGGAGCGCCCAGGGTCGCGCGGGGCCGACCGGGAAGGCGAGTTCCTGCACTCGCTGAGGAGCGGGTCCGGAAGCCACGGCGGGGCAGATGCCGCCGCCCCAAACCTCCCGGGGTGAGCGGACCGTGTCCCTGGGAGTTGGGCGGCCCTGCGGCCCGGCCTGGAGATGGCTCTACAGCCTTGTCTCGGCCACAGCTCCTCATTCCTTAGGTCTATACCTCCTCAGTAGTTAGGAGGGGCGGTCTTCGGACTTGGGACCACTCTAACCATAAAATTTCCGCAGCCGTTATTTTTTAAGCAAAAATGTGAGCTATTTTTACCCAGACCTCATAGCTACAAGAGTGGCGAAGACTCTGGCAGGAAACCAAGTATCACCTATTTTCCTCAAGAATGAGAAGTGTGACAAGCGAAAAAAGCCTTTAGCCGGAGACGTGCCTGGAACGGAAAAGGGAAATAATCTACGTCTGCAGCTGGCCCTAAAAGTGCTCAATTTCATACCCTGCTCTGCGGGAAATAATTGATGTGCGCGGTGAAGGAGCCCTGGTCTTGAATGATAATGCAGGAAGACTGGAGTGGACTGGGAATTTCGCCCAGATGAATGAGCAAGGTAGTTAACAGACGGTGACCTTCCTCTTGAGAGACGGAGGGGAGGGGGAAACTGCGCCGGAAGAGTTTCTAGCAGTTGCAACTACTTGAGGATCCAAGTCTAGTAACCGGGAACTGCCCATTTCAAGTGGCATTAAAGTAGATTAACTACAGTAACAATTAGACATGGTTAAGGATCCAAATTTGTAAGGCAACATGCTCTACTGAATAGAGCACTGAACCACATGTTAACATTGTAACAAACTGACATTTGCTATTTTGAAATTGTACACATCATCTTTTGCAAATCAGAGATGCAGGTGCAGAGTGAATTAAGGAGCTGAATTAAGAGGAGCTTGCATGCACTGTCAGAACTTAAACACACCTTCCTTTTTATAGTTCCCTTTTCTCAAGATACAGATTCTGGGAAGGTAAAGCAGCTTTTCTATCAAATCATTCCTTACTGGGCTGCTAGTTCCCTTTAAAAAGAAAAGAAAAACTAATTCAGACATTAGTTTCCAGATTTTATTAGATTCCACATAACATTGGAATCAGTATTGTCTTATTTATTTCTGGGTCAGACATTACTGCACTTATATCAAACAGGAAGCAAAGCTTCTGCTATAGTTAGGCTATAGTCAGCCTTACACAGAATACCTTTTTGGAGCTTGAAGGCAGGTGTTTTATATTTTGACAGCAAAATAAATTTTCCTCATTTTACATATAGAGAACAATTCCTCGGAAGGATAACATTGTGAAATCATTTAAATTAGTTATAAAGCTCAAGACAGGCCAGGTGTGATGGCTCATACCTGTAATCCTAGCACTTTCACCAGGAGTTTGAGGCCAGCTTGGGCAACATATCAAGATCCCATCTCTACAAAAAATTTTTAAAAATTAGCTAGGCTTGATGGTGCATGCCTGTAGTCCCAACTTCTCAGGAGGCTGAGGCAGGAGGATTGCTTGAGCCCAGGAGTTTGAGATTGCAGTGAGCTATGATGATGCCACTGCACTCTAGCCTGTCTCAGAGCTCGAGACCCTGTCTAAAAAAAAAAAAAAAAGAAAACCCTCAAAAAATATATATATTTAAAAAACTCAAGACAAAGTGTGGAATTTAAGTGGTTTACTAAAGTCATTTGAACACATATACTCAAATATATCATAAACTAAAATAGGTGAGGTTTTTTTTTAAACAAAACATATTTAGAGGTTTTATTCAGAATATATAAAAGAATTCTCAAAACTGAATGAGAAAAAAGAAGCAATAAAAAAATGGGCAAAACAGTTGAACAGATAGTTCACCAAGCAAGATATATACATGACAAGCACATGAAAAGATGCTCCACCTCGTTAACCATTAGAGGAATGCACAGTGAGATGCTGCTACACATCTGTTAGAATGAGGGGGGGAAAAGACTGATTATACAAGTGTTAGTGAAGATGAAAATGCTGAGCAAATACAACTTTCATACATTGCTAGTAGAGGAGATGCAGATGGTTCAACCACTTTGGAAAATGTTTATATTGGCTTTATTTGTAATTATCAAAAATTGAAAACGCATCAAGGGACAGTCTTCCTCATATTTACTTCTCAACTACCTGTAAAATAGTTTTGAATAGTCTGTTCACGCTTCTCAAGTTTTTCCACCTGAGAAATTACTCTCAATGTATAGGGGACTGAATATCAAGAGGAAACAGGTGTTGGGGCAGGTATTGGAAATTTCTTTGAAAATTTTTTTATATTTAAAAACTCATGTAAAGTTTTCTTTCTACTTCATGGTAAATATATTCACATTTTTATTATGAAAATAATAGAAAATGCTTTACCAATTCATTTTCTTACTCTAAATCTTTAAGTAAATTGCTCCCCCAGAAATATACACCATTCATATAGGTGCATCTACTTCTTCCCATCCGCCCACAAAGAAAGGCCAAATACTCCCAAGGTTTGCTTATGCTCGTTTGAAAAGCCCTGGTAAATATATCAATAGTACTTAAGAGACTATACTTTAAATAGAGCTGTATACACAACCGTTTCCATAAGGGGATTTTTGTCTTTTATTTACTGCTAGGACCGTGGTCCCTGGATGCTCGATAAATAACAATATCTATAAAATAAATAAAAAAGGTGAATAATAAGTATGCACTTGAATAAATATGCTCACAAGGATGCAAAAAAAATACAAATTAAAATAGATTTGAACGGCAAGTGTGGTGGTATGTGCCTTTAGTCTCAGCTACTGAAGAGGCTGAGGTAGGTGATGGCTTGAGCCGAGGAGTTTGAGGCCAGCCTGGACAATATAGTACAAGCTTCCCCAACCCTCATCTCTGGAAAAAAAAAAAAATAATAAGATTTGAAATACCATTTATTTTATGACTACTGAGGTAGCACAATTTTTCTAAATCCTGCCAACAAGTTTTGAATAATTCCTTGATAGTGGCATTGAAAACTGGTATAATCCTTTTGGAAAGCAATACTGAACAAAGGCCACAAATATGTGCATAGCCTTTGACAGACACTTTATCTTAAGAAAATAATTCAACAGAAACCAAAAAAGTGCTTGAATGCTTATAGTAGCGTATTACATTAGAACCTCAGTTTGGAAGCATTCAAGTTTTGAGACTAGCTTAAATGGTTCATCAGCACGAAATAATTACATAGCCAGTAAAAATAACATAAAATTGAGGAGATGCCATTAAATGGCTATATACTGCTAGGTCCTTCTAGGCTTAGCCTGCATTTGTCTTAGGTAATATTCACAACTTCTATAATCGTAACAACCCTATGAGGCAGGCACTCTTATTTTCATCCACTTTATAAATTAGAAAAATTGAGCACCAAAAGGTTAACTTGCCCAAGAGCATACAGTGGCTGAGCCAAGATTGGACTAAGAACCCAAGTTCTCAATCACTATACTACTTTAAAATCTATGGGCACTCGGCTCTAAATGTAGCATACATGTATTAATAATATGGAAGTATTAATAGGATGTTGTGCAAAGAGAGTAGAAAAACTGTATAATTAGTATGATGTCATTTATATAAACAAAAACTCAGGGTATAAGTGGGTTTGTGTCTATCATTCTATAAGAGAAAATGATCTAGAATACACAAACTCTTAATAGTGTTTTACTATGGAGAAAGGAATGAGATGGGGACAGGGCAGGCTTTAACTTTTTATCCTGTGTATTTTTGTGTTACTGACTTTTTTTAAAACATGAATTCATATGTTTATTTTTTATTTAAAAAAGTGAGTTGGTGCTAAATTCCAAAAGTAGCTGAAAATCCTAGAAGGAAATAGCTCAGGTATGGTATGTAGAGCTTATCCTTGGCTAGAAAGATTCCAAAGAGGAAAAGAAAAAAGAAAAAAAAAAAAAGCTTGCCCCAACATTGATAATGTGGGGGGAAAAAATGTTCCTTGACAGAAATTACGAAACTATATATTATATATTCAATCTGAAAGCAAACCTAGGCTTAGAACTATATCTTGAATACAGAAATGTTTGCTCCAATTTCTCTCCCCTCACCACCAATATTTTTGCTAACCTCCACCCTACATTTAGGGTGCTATTTTCAATGGGATGGAAATTATAAATAGAAATCACACTGTCTAATGTAAGCGGCTATAGAATTCTTAGTTTGGCTTTTAAAGTTAAAAATAAGATCAGTTAAACTGCACAGAAAAAAAAACTGTAAAAAGAAGAAATGTTTTAAAATGTTCCTATTTCAACCCAATACTCCTTGCTCTACCCTTTTGTGGTAGCTAAAATAATGATTCCCCAAAGATGTCCATGTCCTAATCCCCAGAACCTGTGAATATGTTACCTTACATGATGACGTTGCAGATGTGATTAAGAATCTCAACATGGTGAGACTAACCTGAGCCCAGTGTAAGAGGATTGCACTGGGCCCACTAACACGTCCTTAGAGGGTAGTTAAGAGCAGAAGAGGGAAACAGGAGAGTCAGGGGGATTTGAAGATGCCATGCCACTGGCTTTGAAAATAGAGAAAGAGGCTGTGAAACAAGAAATGCGGGCCACCTTGAGGAGCCAGAAAAAGCAAGGAAACAGATTTTCCTCTAGAGCTCTCAGAAAGAAATGCGGCCTGGCTGACTGACACCTTGATTTTAGCCCAGTGAGATCCTTTCTGCACTTCTGGCCTCCAGAACTTTAGGATAATGTTTATATTGTTTTAAGCCACTAAATTTGTGATAATTTGTTACATCAGCAATAGAAAACTAACATACCTTCTCTGAAATTTTCAACATTTTTGGTCTGTAATAATAAAAGTAATACTTTGTCTTTAAAAAGTAATCTTTCATAGCGTTCAAATTTTAGCCCTTATTTACAACAAATGAGCCTACTAATTGAGAGTTCAAAATGAAGAATAGGAGCTCCAAGTTAGGAGAGAAGGTACTCGGGGCATCAAAAAGAGAATTTACCAGCATACCACAAATCCTTAAAGCAGAGTAATCACTCATTGGTGGGAAACATGACATCCACCAAGATATGAATATGTGTACGTCTCCTCTTGAATTCTAAGCTTTCTACCTCTATTCTGAATGTTATCATATTCCACTTAATCAGGAACAATAACCTTTCCTGTCTTTTTCCAGCCTCCTCTTCTCTAATGGCCTGGTATGTCCAGACATTACTAATGGAAATGGTGAATTTTGGAAATTTTAAGGGAATCTGTATTTATTGAAGGTCGTTACTGGCACTTAGTGTGCTGGGACTAGGAACACACAACTCTTGCAATGTTCTAGACAGTCCTGAACAAGGAAGAAGTATCCTGCATTCATTCCACTCAACTTTCAACCAGTCATGTAAGTGAAAAACCTGATTATAATTATTTAAACCTAGAACCAAACTCCTTTTTACACATAGACACAGGTGTACAAGGTTTTTTTTTTTTTTTTTGCACTGTTAAAATACATTATTTCCAGAAATGCAGCTACCACGTAAACCAAGAGAAGATTGTGTTTTATTTTGTTCAGACTGAACCAAGAGTTGTTTCTCCATTTTAGAAAATCATATCACTGAAGGCAACCCAGCTCAAGGTTTAAGGCACTAATACAGCCCACCAATGTCTGTGGTTGTGGCTATTGTGTTTGTGGTGAATTCTACCCATAATCAACTGGATTACTTGTACCTGAAAGAGGTTTTGTTATAAATTTTTTCTGTTTCTCCCTATATTATAGGTAGAACAGCAAACTATTTTTTAAAATTTGTATGTAAGTTATCTATAAATTTCATTTTAGAATGATATAAAGAGTATAAAATATTGTTTAAAAAGGGGATATTGGCTTCAGTAGGCTTGAAATCATTGCTCTAAATATATTTATCCATTCATCTATCCATCCCACCCTCCCTTCCTCCTTCTGTATGTGCTGCCTTCCTTTCTTCCCTTTTAACCAAACTTGTTCAAAGAGTGTCTTGGCTTCACTACGTAATCAGTCTTCAGTCTTCTTGCAATATGACTTTTACCACCACCATGCCATTGAAATTGTGGCCACAAAAGTCACCAAACCCTATTCAATCCAGAGGACACTTGTGGAAAGAAATCAATCTTCATTTTATCTGAACTTTCTATAGCATTTAACCTCATTTCTCCCTGTCCCCCCTCCTTCTTTTGAGACAAGATCTCACCCTGTCACCCAGGCTGGAGTGCAATGGCACGATCATAGCTCACCATAACCTCAAATTCCTGGGCTCAAGGGATCCTCTTTCCTCAGCTCCCAAGTTGCTAGTACTACAGGCGCATGCCACCACACCAGGCTAATTTTTTATTTTATTTTTTTGTAGAGACAGGGTTTTACTGTGTTGCCCAGCTGGCCTCAAACTCCTAATCAAGCGATCCTCCCGCCTTGGCCTCCCAAAGTGCTGGGATTACAGGCATGAGCCACCATGCCTGGCCCACTCATTCCTCCCTTTTATTTGAAACTTTCATCCCTTGATTTCTGTAATGTCACCTCCATTATTTCCAACCCTCAAACTCCTTTGCAATCCTTGGTCTTTTGCTTGCTCCTTAAATGTTGGCATTCCGGAATGGTCCATTTTTAGCCCACTTCTCACTCTACACTCTCTTCCTAGGCAATCTCATCTCCTCCTATGACTTCAGTCATAGCCTATGATTCACAAATCTTTACTTTCGATCCCAACCTCACTCCTGAACTCCATCTCTCTCCATCTGGAAGCACTAAATACCCAAAATCCAACATGTGCCAAATTAGAACTTACTTCCTACCTACAAATCTATAATTACTCCTGTATCCTACTCCAAATTATTTATAGTAGCACCACCAGCCAGCCAGTCTTTCAAATAAGGGCTGAGAGTTTGGATTCACCTTTTTATTCTTTCTCCATGATTCTCTCCCCTTCATCTCCACTGCCAATTGCATTGGTTTAAGCTCTTATCTCTCACCTAGTTACAGCAAGTCTTTAACTGATCTCCCAGCTTCTAGTCATGTCCAATTCAGTATATCCTGCACATGGTTACCTGGGGGATTTTTTAAAACACAAATTTGGGCTGGGTGCAGTGGCTCACATCTGTAGTCCTAGCTACTTGGGAGGCTGAAGCAGGAGGATCACTTGAGCCCAGGAGTTCAAGGCTACAGTGAGCTATCATCGTGCCACTGCACTCCAGTCTGAGTGACAGTGCAAGACCCTGTCTTTAAAAAACTCAAAAAACAAAAACCCCCATAAATCTGTTTATTTTTGCCCTACTTTAAAAAGCAACAGAGAAAGTAGAGTAGTTGTTGCCTAGGATTGGGAGCCTTGAGAAGAAATGGGTTGACTGCTAATGGATATAGATTTCTTTTGGGGGTGATGAAAATGGTATAAAATTGATTATGGTGATGGATGCACAACTCTGTGAACTTACTAAAACCCATTGAATTGTACATGTTAAATGAGTGGATCATATGGTATTACTAGAGTATGAGAGAGTGAGTGAGAGGAGATGAGATAGCTAATTCAGATTCAGATTGGGAGGAGAGAAGACATGTAGATTTGTATAGTAGAAGAAGAGATTACTCATTTTAATATTGAGAATTAACTTACCTAGTTATAGCTAATCCAAAACATTTTATAGGTATTATTAAAATAATTTTGTGAGTATGTCCTTTATTTGTATGTTGATTTTTTTTTTCTTTTTTTGAGAGAGAGTCTCACTCTGCCACCTGGGCTAGAGTGTAGTGGTGTCATCATAGCTCACTGCAACCTCAAACTCTTGGGCTGAAGCGATCCTCTTGCATCAGCCTTCCAAGTAACTGGGACTATAGGCCCAAGCCACGACGCCTAGATAATTTTTCTGTTTTTAGTAGAGACAGGGTCTCGCTCTTGCTCAGGCTGGTCTTGAACTCCTGAGCTCAAGCAGTTGTCCCACCTCAGCCTCCCAGAGTGCTAGGATTATAGGTGTGAGCTACCGTGCCTGCCTTGTACATGATTTTTAAGTACATTGTTGTATGAAAAAAATTTCAAGTTGGTTCTGGTTCTCAATTTAGAGATGTAGGTTCAAATCTGATTTTGCTATTACTTTCATAATTTATAGTTCTACCTATAAAAGTTAACTTAGTTGAAAAATAAGAGTAATTTAGAAGCTAGAATGCTTGACTTTTCCTGGTGACAGTATGGAACTGCTTTGAAAGCAAACAGAAAGGATAAAAGTTGAAGTAACTCAAATATTTATATAAAAGTTTATAACTAGGTAATACAACAAAATAAACACTTGATTAATAACCAGGAAAACTGGAACTTTCTGTGTGAGTTGGGGCAATTTACATGTTATACTTGAATTTTCTGTACACATCATGCTTTTCATGTCTCTGTGTGTTTGCACATACTTATCCTTTGCAAGAAGGTTCTTCTTTGCCTGTGAAACTTCTATTTACCCGTCAAAACCCAGCTCAGATGTTACCTCTCTGGAAAACCACCCACCTCACTCTACCTAAAGAGTTAATCTTTACCTTCTGCTTCTGTCCCTGGAATATATTTCTGCTGATACATGTAACATTTTAGTATAATATGTTTATGTCTCTATTTCTCTCACTTGCTGGACTATAAGGTTTTGGGTAGTGTTTGGTTTGTTTTCCCTTTGTTGTTGAGACAGGGTCTCACTCTGTTGCCTGGGCTAGAGCGTAGTAGCACAGTCATAGCTCACTGAAACCTCAAACTCCTGGGCTCAAGCAATCTTCCTGCCTCAGCCTCCCAAGCAGCTGGGACTACAGGTGTGCACCACCACACCAGACTAATTTTTTTATTTTTTGTAGAGACGAAGTCTCACTCTGTTGTCCAGGCTGGCCTCAATTGATCCTCCCACCTATGAGTTGTTATTTATCTCTGTGGTACAATGTTTAGCATGAGTAGGTGCTCAATAACTGTTTGTTAAATTGAATTAAATGATAAAATTAACACTAATAAGCATTTGTTCTCCTCTAATAAAAGGGATTCCCAATCTTTATTATAGCACCAGATACCGTGTGCCCTGTGTATAAATTCTATATTACACCACCACCTGATTATTATAGTAATTTACACAAATATGTATTAATACATATAAGCCAACTTTATCCTAATTTGTTTACTATGATATTAATCAGTAAATCACTAAAGAGGAACAACAGAACATCTCTAGCTTTTCAGTGTTCCAGCCCAGTATTGCAGCTCTTAAAAGTAGATTATTCTAGGCTGGGTGCAGTGGCTCACGCCTGTTATCCTAGCACTCTGGGAGGCTGAGGCAGGAGGATTGCTTTAGGCCAGGAGTTTGACACTAGGCTGAGCAGGAGCAAGACCCCATCTCTACAAAAAATGGAAAAATTAGCTGGGCATGGTGGCATGTGCTTGTAGTCCCAGCTACTCGGGAGGCTGAGGCAGGAGGATCACTTGAACCCAGGAGTTTGAGGTTGCAGTGAGCTATGATGACACCACTGTACTGCAGCCCAGGTGACAGAATGAGACTGTTTCAAAAAAAAAAAAAAAAACGAAAAAAGAGAAAAAGTTATTCTAAAACTAAAAATCAGAATGTTCTTCAGATTTTCATTTTCATAGATTTTTACCAAATAAGCAAAAAGGAGCCATTCACAAAGTAGGAAGGGGTCAACATTAAGCATAAATGTTTTCAATGCCTCTGGAGCTCCATATCCAATAAAACTACAGGCATGAAAGAAGGGTGCTTGCTGGCGCTATCTTTCTACCACAAGACGTAAGCTTTATCTGGTCAAAGTCAGGCTTGGGAATTTAGGAACTTTTGAAAAACAAAAATTTACTTGGTGGAAATTTGAATCTAGTAAGGAGAGTGACAGGGGCTCCAGAACATCTGTGACTGCCCCTTTATTCATGACATGCTAGGCCGTAGCTATCAGGTCTGGGATTGGATTTTTCCCTACCTACAAGTGAAATTAGTCTGTTACTGGTTCATGGATGCCAGCAGAAGACACTAGAATCTTACGTTGGAGACAAAGGATTGTTATTACTTACATGAGCATTGGCATATTGGTGTCAGTTCCTCTTGCTTTTGGGTCCCATGAGGCAATGTGATGGGCCCAGATGGATGTCATGCACACAGTGGGTTTGTGCTACAGTTGAGAAACACTGAACTTGGGCAATCCACCGCTTTTATAATAAGCAGAAAGCAAACCTTTTTTTGTCTGAGGGTGAGAAGATGTTACCTCATCTCCCAAGGTTACTAGCTGCAAACAACCCTTAGAAATGGCCTACATAAAAGAATAGTTAGGATCTTGCAATCTTGGCACACCCAGGAAGATGTATGTAGGAGTGCAAGAAGCCCAAGGAAGACTGTTTCTCCAATAGTGGCCACACCAGATCTCTAAAGAATAGCCCTATAGTCAATTCCTCGAATGTCTTTTTTTTTTTTTTTAATTTGTCCTGTTTTCACACATTAAAAAAACAATGAAAGATAAAAAGTGGTTTTTATTTATATTTTTAGCATTGCTTTCTTGGCAAAACAATAACACTCTACCCTTTGAAGTTAAAATGTCTTTGCTTTACAAAGTACTGGAGTCACCTAAAAGGAGACCAAAATGAAACAAAACAACAAAAACAAAAAACCCTGCAATTATCCCGTGCTATTTTATTACAAATGTAAGACCTGGGCTTTTTGGTCCAATTTGGTGAGTTAAACATATGTGATTATCTCTTCTCCATCCCAAATCCATGTTGTTATTAATATTATGGTAAAGCATAAAAGAGAACAAACCCAACAGCTAAGAAGAGTAAGAAGAATATCTGAGGACCTCAGTTATTAATGTGTTTCTGGAAGGCAGGAAACAGTAACATATTGATATATAAAACATATTGATGGCAACCACACCTCAGAAACTATACACAGGAGAAGACTGCAACAGAAGTGGGAGCTGAATTTCTCAGTGGGATCTGAAGGCCCCAAATTAGGAAGTGAATATATGACAAGCAAGAGTGAATACTGGAACACAAAACAAAATAGTTAAAGTGTCTATGGGACAGTTGTGCTAATTAATCTCCTCCATAATCTATTCCTACTTTCTTCCTGTGGAGTAACTGCTGGTGAATTTATAACCAGGCAAAAACAAGAGGACCATTCTCTAAATAAATTAAGTTACAGTATCTGCCTTGGGAAAGCTCCAACTTCTAGTTCGTGTCCCAGAAAAAAGCCCTTTTCATTTTAACGTTTGGGATCACCTCAGCTGTTTATTAGTTTAATCAAACTATAGATTTCTTAAAAAGTAATTATAGCTACAACAATATATTTTGAATACCATAAAACCTTGACAATGTAAAAGTAATAAACAGTATAGCTGATAAAAACTTCCTAGTAGAATGGGAAAGTTAAGTGTAGAAATGCTAATTTCTTCATTTTATATGAAGTCAAGAGCTGATGTCTGAAATGGATGGCTTAATAAACAGAGATGTAAGTTTATTATTTGAAGTTATAAAGATAACCTAAAAAGGTCAAGGGAACTCTTCTTTCATATTGATGAATAACGTACTGTCTAAATTGATAAATCAGGAGATTAGACCTAAGAGCATCTTATTTAAGTTATGGAAGAATGGCTGATTTTAGCTGGGTGCCATTCCATAGTTCAAAACTATAGAATGTACACGTATTGCTTTGAAAATAACTTTTAGTGGGAAAAAATTAAGGCCAATTTCAATAACTTGTGCAGATTATTTCTTTTTCAGATAGATTTTTCTAGTCACTTCACTGTACCAAAAATAAATTTAATAACATTGTAACATTAGCTAAAGAGCCAAATCTTTGGCCATAAGAAAGATCAAATAATGAATCTTAAATTGAAAAGGAATACAATTTAAGATAGACATTTGGTTACTCCCACTTAGGAAGTACTACTGCTTAATGGAAACAGAGAAGGTGACAGATACTGGTAAAGGGTATGAGAAGCTAGAAAGAGAAAGAAATTAATGGTAATGTTGAAAGAAATCAGAATAACTGAAGGCTTCTAACCTGTAATTTGAGTCTTGCTTTACTCTTTTGCTTACGTTTTTGTTATATTTTTGCATCTAATTTATATTGGTCATATTTGGTAGCAGAGACAGCTTTTAGTTTCAAAGGAGAAGCTCACATATTTGAAGCTGGTTTTATACACTCAGTGCAGAATCTACAGTTTTTTCTCTTTCCCTAGCCACCCTATTTTCACAGGCTTTCTCAAAGTTTCTCATCCTTCTCTATTCTCCTGGGTGACCATCCACTTACGGGAAGGATCTTGGGCCTAAAGCATGGCAAACCTAAGCATCCCACTTAATTTTGCTTGAAGGACTGGCCTAGTAGGTAAAATATTTTTAGTGACGCTGAATCTTGCCAATTTGATTTTTAAGTATCCCATTAATTCTTTAGATCTCAGCTAATGCATTACCTCTCAGTCAGGTTAGTTCTTCCTGCAGTGTAATCCCACACCACCCAGTAATCCTCCTCTATGTGCACTCAACTGCTTGTTTAAATCTCTCTCCACTAAAAATATAAGTGTAATGAAGAGGAAGTATGTCTTTCTCACTGGTTTATTATTCCTTATGTTTAGCAAAGTACCTGGCACATGATAGATTACACAAAGACGTAAGTTTTCTATTGCAAGCAGCCCAGGAAGTATACTTTGAGAACATCACCTTTGAGGAACCTTCACTCTAAAGCAGCAAATCCATTTAGTAAAAAATAATTATTCTAGGTCCTTGAAATGAGGTAGTTTGTCTTTTATCTAATCAAAGATTCTCAAATTTACCCAAATTAATCATCTAAGAAATTTGGAAACCCTTCCTTAAAGCACCTCTAAATTTAGTAGAGGCAGAAAAACAAACTCACAGAAGGAAGAACTTGGGGTAGAGGGCTGGAGTTCAGGAAGGGAACTAGCAGAAAGTGAAATTAAAGCCAGATACCATACATTTAAATCAGTTCAAACCTGGTTGGTGTACCTGAAAATAAGCATTTAACGATATGTGTTTATAAACACGTATGTGACCATCACATCTTATTCCTTTGCTAAATTACAAATGTATAATAGCATTGAGGTTAAGAGCACAGGCTATGGAGTCATAAATATCTGGGTTTAAATGCCAGCTCTGCCACCTACTAACTCCAGGACCTTGGGTAAACTACCTAATCTATACAGGCTTATTTCCTGAAAGATTAAGACAATAATGGTACCCAACCACAAAGGGTAGTTTTGAGGGTCAATTTAATTATTACATGTTACGTGTTTAGTCTATTGCCTGGATATAGGGAAAGGGGTCACTAAATGACGGTGATCATGAATGTGTCTTTTGCTTGTCTCCATCAAACTGCCAGTTCTAAGAGCACATGGAATTTGTCTTGTTCAGAACTGTTTCCCACGTTCCTAGAACAGTAGAAGCTTGGCATTTGATCAGGACTTGTTTTGAATGAATGATTCAAGTAGGACTATATAATACACTGGTTTCAAAAATTAAAAATTAGGCCGGGCGCGGTGGCTCACGCCTGTAATCCTAGCACTCTGGGAGGCCGAGGCGGGTGGATTGCTCAAGGTCAGGAGTTCGAGACCAGCCTGAGCGAGACCCCGTCTCTACTAAAAATAGAAAGACATTATATGGACAACTAAAAATCTATATAGAAAAAATTAGCCGGGCATAGTGGCGCATGCCTGTAGTCCCAGCTACTCGGGAGGCTGAGGCAGTAGGATCGCTTAAGCCGAGGAGTCTGAGGTTGCTGTGAGCTAAGCTGACGCCACGGCACTCACTCTAGCCTGGGCAACAAAGTGAGACTCTGTCTCAACAAAAAAAAAAAAAAAAAAAAAAAAAAAAAAAAAAAAAAAATAAAAAAAATAAAAAAAAAATAAAAATTAAAAAAATGCTGATTCCATAAATCAAATATAAAAACAAGTCACTTTAAAAGCAGACATCATACTGTACATATTTCTTTATATACATAGAAAAAACAGTAATAATCCCTGCAGATTCTCACAGTTTATCCATTTTTAGATAAAGAATTATGTGGTATAACAAATGGACCAAAGACAGGTTAAAGAGTGCAAATTTGAAGAGCCTATGAGTTTTTCACCTCAGTCTACCATATACAGTTTAGAAAATCAATAAGGACTTCAGTTTTTCTATATACATTTTTAATGATTAGAAACAATCAACTATCCAGTTAGAATTGCAATTACTGGGGTCTGAAAGAGCCAGTCAATAAAAATAAAATCCATAATGAGCTCTCATAAGTAGGATGTTTATTTTATTTACTAGAGTTTTGAGAGTCCTATTTTGATGGTATGTGACCAACTATAGCCAAAACCTAAAGCAAAGATAATTATGTGTCATTTACTTGGGGTTCATACCAATGTCACTTGTGCCATCAGCATGTGAGACCATGATGACATGGTAACAATTGTGAAACCACAAGGCTACAGTAGAAATGGAGGCCTTGAAAGGCTCCACGACTTGCCTTGGGTCGGAGAGTACACTGTAAGTTCTCTAGCTTCTCAGTGTTGCACATGCTCATAAAACCCTTGCAGAAATATTTGAATATACAACCATCCAATTTTTAGTCCACTAGTTATATGCCACAAGTAAAACAAGTTTTAGTTGTAACAAAATATTTAAATAATATGTGCCCTGCATGTGAGGATTTATCCCACTTAAATGACAACTGAACTCTACCACATTACTTTGACATATAACAATAGCAAATATTTGAGTGTTTACTATTTGTCGGGCACTGTTCTAAACATCAGTTATATGTTAACTCATTTAATACTCACAACAACCCTAAGAGTAGATGTCATTATCATCTTCTAAGAGAGGAAACTGAAGCAGAGAGAGGGTACACAGTAAGCGGGATGCCAAGACTCAAGACCTAGGAAGTCTGCAGCCTGAGGGCTATATTCTAACTATCGAGTTAAACGATCTGCTCTAACAATATGTATATTAAGCATATGTGCTAAACCTTAAAAGTAAATATAAGTGTTGATTGCTAAGCTATACAAATGTAATTTAGTACTATTTTCTGTATTTCACTTCAGTTCCTCATCACTAACCAGTATTTTTAAAAAAACATCATAAAATCAAGTTCTCTCTTTATTAGAACTTGCCTTGTTTTTAAATATTCAGTAAGCATTATGACCCAATTTTGTAATATGTACAAAGAAATTTTGCTCTTTTCTAATGGGGTTCATTTCATCTAGCATTGAGGACAGAAATTAAGGGGAGAAATTACTGTTCCTGTATGATAACCCACTTAAGGAAGTTTAAAAAAACAACTTCATTACACTAAGAATTCTTTTATAAAACTGAACTATATGTTCATGCATTATAATATTAAGGTATAATTCCAGGAAACTAAAGAATATAAAATTACTTTAAAAAGCTAACGTGGAGTTGAGGGGAAAATCAATATGTATTAACTTACAGTTTTATTATTGATATAAAACTTCAAATACTATACAGTAAGGTGTGCTGTAGGACACTATACACCGTTATAATACACTATTACCAATTATTCATTACTCAAATATAATGTATACAATAGTCACAAAATCAGAAAATAATGGGCAACAGCCAGTGCCTTAAGGATGATATAACATCTATACTATTTTATTGAGCAGTTAAAGCATTTGCTATTTAATTTTTCTAAATATTTACACTATTACCACTTATTTTTACAAATTCTAAATAGCATTTCCCTCTGAAAGTAGATTCTCCAGTTCTTGGCACTAATTCTTAATCAAATAAACCTGAAAATATTGATAACCTTTTCAGTCTCTTATTGCTCTACCACAGGCATAAAGGCTCAGGAAGGGATTTCTGCATTCTAAAGAAAAGTATGCAATACCTTAAAATTTTAAAAACTAAGTAATTGATACTCACAAGCAGGTAACATCAACTAAAACTTTTTTCTTTACTAAGTTTTCTTTTCTTTTACAAGAGAATAATCATTGTATTAATATTATACTACAAAAGCATGTAGACTCCATAATTTAAAAATTTAAATGTCAGATATACAAGTAATGGCATTTTCTCCAATAATCCACAATTTTTACAATTTCTGCTATTTTGGAACAAACATTAAAATCCCCACGATTTAAGTTATCATTAAATGTGAACTGAAACACTTAGCATCTTGAAGAATTATCAAGAATGGCAGAACTTCCAATTTACTTTATAGCTTAGTGGTGATATAGCTCCCCTTTGTTATTTTATTTCTTAAATATACATTCTACTATGGCCTATTTTCATGTGAATAGTTCTGGTTTGTAAGATTAATTTCTTATATTAATTGTGAAGAGCCTTGAGGTTGTATAATTTTGTTAAATTGTATGATAACCTTGAAAGGCAGGATATGTCTACCCAACTTATTTAGAATATGTACCTCACTACTACTATTATAAAAGGTCATTTTAAATTCATACTAAGATGAGTGGAATTTAATTCAATTTGTAAAGGCTTTGCTTTTATGAAAATCTTGCAATGGAAACCTTGCTTTGAAAACCATGAAACTCAAAATCTGTGCTGCAGTATTTTAAATACAGAACAGTTAAAATTACTGTTGAAAATGAAAAAACTATATTATAGTCTGAAATAAACATTTTATGATATTACCACTATACTGATCAGCTGAAATGTAATTAATGACAGGCATTAAAAGTTTATTTCATACCTAACGGTTAGTTCTTAGTGAGGTCTAGATATTTACAGAAATATTCACTAGCAGGTAATATTAGTAGGTAACTACATAAAACAATACTGTTATAAATTTTGTATTTAGTAGCTAACATGATATGTCAGTACAATTCTTAGAAACTTGTCATTAGTAGTATGAGTTGCTAGCAAGTGATCTTCCCTGAGGTAAGAGACCATATGCAAGTCACTGCTCATCTCCAATGAAGTTAGATACTTAAAAATAATGGCAATAAGGTCCTGTGGCCAGGAATCACAGATGCATTTCAGATATCTTAACTGTAAGCAATACGCTTGATTGTGAAAATCAAACTAAGAATCATCAGAAGATATAAAGCAAATTTCAGTCAATAGCAGTTGCTAAATTTCTCAGGCCTCTACCCTAACATTTTCCAATAAAATACCTGAAACATAGTGAAAGTTGGGAAAATGGGCCTTAGGCTTGCTCTTGAACTAGTTCCTGAGTATTCTCTTGGAGTTATCTATATTCTATCTTCACAATATTTGGCAGTGTCTTGTTTTCTTCAATTTCAACTAATTTCTCATTACCAGTATTCTACTCATATACCATCTTCAATACTATCAGGCCTTTGGGTCATCAACTCAAACTTGGTATGATTAACTATAGAACAAATTACTAAAGAAAAAAATTTATGACTTTATTTCAAAGTTCAGTGAAACACTGGAAGTAGACTTTAATTATAGGACTGAATTACAGTTATAATTTTACATCTAGGGCTAAAAAAATATTTTAATTGATTTGAGATCTCTAGCTTGGACTCCAAGTGCAATATTAAAAATGGTAGCACTAAAAAAATAATCATTTTGTAGTCATATATTTGGTTATGATAACCATATGGAAAGACAAAGGATGATACTTAAAAACTTAACCCCTCTTCTAAAACTTCTTTGTGAGGATAACTGGCCCACTTCTCAAAAACCATTAATTACCACAACCAAATTTTCAGCTGATTTAAACTAATTTCAAGAAATTTGATCACTTCTCAGATTTCAGTCTTTTATGTTTTATTAAGGGAGAACCCAAACTGTTAGGTTACTATTCATACTTAACTTGGCTTTTAAATAGCATTGCTGTGACTAAAGAAACTAATAGTGTTGTCAGAGATTAAGACCATCTTCATTCACATGTGCATTCTTGTTTACACTAAATGTAAGCATTTAACAGGGAGATAAAATTTGTTTCTGATATTTTTACTTTAATGCTATGAGATTTTGTCAGTTATTAACCAAACATACTAAGCCACAGGTGAAGAAAATATTTGTTAAAGAAAAGGTGATTATATCATTTACTTGGAAGCAGTGCATTTTTTGCTTATTAAACAGTTTTCCTATACTTAAAAAAAAAAAAGTTTCAGTGGCTGAAAAAGCCAAAATAATTATAGTGGTTAGTGAAGTGATATTTGTAATTTTTAGTTTAATACACAGAAGCCACTTCTACTAAGTGGCAAATATTATTTGGTAGCTGCAGCTCTTACTTTATGCAAAACTAGTACACAATATAAAATATCTAAATTTTCCTATTTTGATATAGAGAAAGATGCTTTAAAGTAAATTTAGCAAGAATGGAGATAAGGTATTATAAAGAAAAATATGTGATAATGTGATAAAAACTAACTCAAATATATGTATCTTGCTCAGATACATTTGTAAAATGTCTAGATTCTCCATTCTTTCCTTATTCAAAATGGAGTTCATTTAATAAGTAGATTCAGTTAGAGATACTTTCACAGAAAGAAGACCAAAACATCCCTGATCTGGAAAAACAAGTTTAAAGTACTGTCTATATCCCTTATGAATCAACAGGTAGAGATTTTTAAACACCTGATAATATACTTTCTGATGTACATTTTCTTAGAATTGCAAACACAGTTCTGCATCTGTTACATGTGCAAACAGAGACAGCCAGGCTTTGCTCTAGGTAAGAGATTGTATTAACATACATTTTGTCTTTCATCCATTCAAATTCAACTTAATTTCAATGAACAGAGGAAGAAGATGGGTTGAAATATACATTTCAGAATACAGATTTGCAGAATAGGATAAAATAGTGCAATACCAATCTCAGGATAAACACTCTTTGTCTTGAAGGATTAAGCATGAAAGCTGCTTCTCAAGGAAACTGGCACTAAAGATTTGATGAATACACTATTTAAGCAAATGCCCAGTTGATCAGGGTATGATGCAGTTAAAATATGCATCCAAACCCAAATGAAGCCAACAAATAAAGAAAACCTTATGGACTCTTAACAAAAAAAGGAAACATTTTTGGTTCAAAGGGGCTCAAAGACACTTAGCATATACAGGCTTAAATACCATTGATCAAAATTGTAGAACAATGTAACTCATTAAAGGTAAATTCTTATTTATAAATTCTCTGTGAATCTGACAAAGTCTGAAAATTAGAGATTAACTACTGCTACCATTATTTCTTCTTCTACCACACATTGGAATCAACTTTTCTGCAAGATTGAAAAAAAAAAAAAAATAGATGGTACTTGACCAGGCCAGGATTCAAAAACTAACGGTAACATATTATCAACAACAGAGCACACAATTGGCTGTGTTGGCTCAGACAGCAACACAACTGAATCACATTGACTTTATTGTTCTAGAATAGATATTTTTCCCCAACCTTGCCCAAATCAGCAAAATATTATATTGTTACATTCTATTCTCAAGATATTTTTGCCAAGAATACATATCTCTATGAATGTGTTTACGTTCACGGAAATGTTTCAGCATCCCACTGTCTAACCATTTTATGAAATTTAAGATACAATTTCGTTCAGATCATCTTCAAATTTACATAAATCTTTTGACACTCTAAAAAATAAGTGGGATGGTTACCTTGATGACATCAACATTAGCAAAATCTCATTTCCCCTCATTTCTCGCCTCTTCAGAAATCAAACACATTTAGTAAGAGAATTTCCATGTTTGAAACATTAAGACTTTCATGGAATTAAAATGACAAAGAACTTCCAATGAACCACATATATGGAAGAAACTCATCTCAGCAGATCTAATAACTAATTTATAGAAATTCAGAGCCAGCCTGGGCAGCAGTATATTAAAAGCTATTGCCAATCACACACTTGCTATCATGCACTGAGTAACAAGATATAATCTTTGAATTATATACGTACAAGATTTTTAATGACTAATCAAGTTACGTGGCCCAGCCAACAAATATTACATATTCACAATAAACATTCTGCCTTTATTAGCCTCTAATTAAATCAAGAGTGATCCATTGGCTCAGTTGTGCTAGTCATCTCAGCATCTTGACTATCCATCTCTTCAGGCTCCTCCACAGAATTTCCCTTTTGTGCTTTTGACCTTGTGGCAAATGCTGCTCCCAGTGCATCTGCCACACAGCCATCAGTTGTTTCTGTATTCAAATTTTCAGTGCCACCAGTTAAAGAAAAAGATTCAGGCAAGCCAGTCTGAAGATTCCCAGACTTTGCAGAAGAACTCACAGCTTCTCCTTTCCTTTGAGGAAGATCAGATGGAGACTGCTCTGTATTTTGATCCCGCAAGTGCTTGTCCATTGACGCCTGAATAGAAGAAACCATTTCCTGCAATTTTTTTCGCTGGGCCTCAACCAAATCAGGATCAAGCTGCCTGCTGTCTCTCATTGTTACTACTCCAGGAGCCATTCGAATAAGCTCACTGTTACTGGAAGCAGCTGTGAATACAGGAGGCTCTGTTTTAGTGGAACTATTACTAAAGTCTGTCCCTGTATTATGCTTTCTTAAAACTGGAGTTTCCCTAGCTCTTGGATCAAGGTGTGGGTTACCAGATGCAGTTCCTAGAGAATGCCCTTTTCCCTGAAAGGCAGTTACATTATGAAGCTGCTCAGATTTCTTTTTCACTACTCCACCACTACCTAGTTTTAATAGCCCATGTGAAGGACTTGATTCCCTACTTCTTGTGGTAGCCTCTGCTCGAACCTGACTTACGGCCTCTTTAACTAAATCTTCAACATCAGGACCAATAGGGAAATGTCCTGCAGCATCCACACACAACTCCAGTCTATCTTCAGAAGCATTATAGACAAAGGTTTTGCCCGGTAGATGTGGAAAAGTACAATGCTTGCCATCAGCCATACCTAAAGAAGGGGAAAAGATATTTAACATATTAAAATCTTAAGGTATTAGCAAAAGTGTAGTAAAGACAATTATATTTGAAATAGTGAATTTTCATAACAATTTATAGAAAACCGTTTCAAAACAAAAGGTATTAGCGAAGAATTAATTCTATTACAAAAAAGAACCACCACCATAGACCTTAAAGCAGTTCTCCCAGGAGATGTTTTTTTAAAAAAATCATTATCCTATTAGCAAAGTTAAGAATAAAGCTTGAAACAAATAACTGAGCTATAAGAAAAACACAATGTAAACCAGTAAGAAAATACACTTTTATTCACTAAAATTCATATTATAAACTTTGCCAAAATAACTGTAACTATAAAGGCAAAGAGAGGTATATCTATTAAATAACTTGTTGTACAGGGTGTTGAACTAAAGATCAAAAGTAATTTTATCAAAATATAGAATACCACAATAAAAGGTATTTTCACCATGTGCCACAAGTATATGTCTTTCAAAAATACAAAAAATACGAGCTTTCAAAATAAGATATTCCATACTTAAAGTAGTAGTTGTGGGGCACATTTAGGAAAACTAAGATTAATGCACTGTGACTTCAGTGTGAACTAACACTTGGTCATAGGAAATTAAAAAGACCTTATTCAATTAAATTCCTTTGAAATAACTCATTCCTTTCTGGTAGGCCAGAACTATCAGAGTTAGCTGGGTTACAGATTCTCCTCACATGGCTCACTGCTATTTACTTCTCTTCTCATGGTCCATTAATGTAGCAGTTGAGGATAAGAACCTTAAAGCAAGCTTCCCTTATTTTCTAGTCAAGGAGTTGGTCTCACTACAGGATATTCCAAAATTTTATATTGCTTTTAGCCTGAGTATTTAAAAAAAAAAAAATTATGTGTGTTTTAAGCAATTCCCTAGCCTTACACTTTAAATTTGCCACTCTAAGTACACTCTACGTATGTAACAGAATTTTCAAATGATATGAAATCACATACTTTCTATGTTTAAAAAAAGATGAAGTAAAGAACTTTTATTTGGTACATAGGGGTATGTTTATGGCAAAATATAAAGGCAAAAGCAAAGTAGTTAAAAATGAATGAAAGGGTTAGGGCTGTAGATATTCCGAGAGGGAGATGAAGAATAAACTCCAGAATGCTTTGTAGGCATTTAGGCAGTTTCCAGTTTGGTAGGATATTAAAAATAGTTCCTTTCTCCCCCCCAAAAAGCTACAGTGGTTCTAATGTACTGCTTTGAGAATATTCCCAATAACCAGAAAAAAGAACTCAACTGCAAATGAATAAATCATCACCGATTAATTTCAAATAAACATTAATTTCAATGGTAGGTAAAGTATCTATTAATAAAAATCCAAGTAAAATTTCCTCTTGACACATTTTCAGCAGAGATAATTGACTAAAATAGACATGCCAACATTAAAGTCAGAGATATTGTCTAAATACTACTACTTTTCTGGACACATCCTGGAATCAGTTTATTGTCTACAAATTCCCTTCCTCAGAGATCTGTAAACTATGCCTCAGGAAACAAAGGCAGCAAGAAGAGAATTTTGTAAGACCAGAATTCCCCAGGGCAAAGCTTTTAAACATCCATAGCAATAGATAACTTCTGTTGGGCCTCACCATGTGCCGGAACTAAGAGAGACTCTGAGGATTAAAAAATAAAATATGATAATTCTTAGAGAACAGATACAAACACATCATGAAAATCTAATTAGGTAGGTATAATGTTGGGTATATTACTACTCATTTCACTTGATTATTTAAGGGTTGTATGAAAAAATATTCAAAGCACATACATACTACAGTGCCCAATATAAATAGGGCAGTCAACAAGTTTTAACTATTCAATTATATCAAAAAGGATTTGCAATTGTTTCCAGACTGCTACTGTTGTACTTTCTCTTGGTTATCCTTGGAAAGAGTCATAAACAGTCCCACGTGTTCATCACAGGATTATTTACAGTGAAACACTGGAGGCTGGGCGTGGTGGCTCATGCCTGTAATCCTAGCACTCTGGGAGGCTGAGGCAGGAGGATCGCTTGAGGTCATGAGTTCGAGACCAACCCGAGCAAGAGTGAGACCCTGTCTCTACTAAAAATTGAAAGAAATGATCTGGACAGCTAAAAATATATACAGAACAAAATTAGCCGGGCATGGTGGCACATGCCTGTAGTCCCAGCTACTCAGGAGGCTGAGGCAGAAGGATTGCTTGAGCCGAGGAGTTGGAGGTTGCTGTGAGCTAGGCCGACGCCACGGCACTCTAGCCTGGGCAACAGAGCGAGACTCTGTCTCAAAAAAAAAAAAAACACAACACTAGAAACAATATAAACATAAACTTTCAACAAGAAAGAAATGATTAAGTAAATTATGGCCTATATATTTGATGGAAATAATATGTAGCTATTAAAATTTATATAAATAAGAAAGCTATGAAGCCTATTACAATCTTGCCTAAAACATGTATGTATAGGACAAATATTTTAAAATTATAGGTGTTTCCCATTTCTAGACTTTTATACTGTTATGAAAAAACTGTAAGTTATATATTTTAAAATCTATGCAAATACTTTAAACACAATGCAAACACTATTGTGATAACCTTTAAGCATAATTGTTTACGTTTTATATAACTCTGGATTTTAAGAATCAAGGCACATTAAAATTTACACATCACATATCAACAATTCCATTACTCATATATGCCAAAGACATGTATACTAGTATTTATAGCTACATTGTTCCTTATGTCAAAAAACTGGAAACTCCCCAAAAGCTCACCAGCAGAACAATGGACGAATTGTGTTTAAATGATACAATAGAATACTACGCAGCAGTGAAAATGAATGAACCATAGTTGTACTCATCAACACGGATGAATCTGAAAAAGTGTTCCATAGAAGAAGCAAGTTACAGAAGAATATATACAGCATAATTCCATTTATGTTCAAACACAAGCAAAGCTGAATATTATAGAGTTAAAGGATAAATATCCTTTAACTCCTTTAACAAGTGTTAAAACTAAATTTGTCATTTATCTCTGCATTTACCACTGTACAAAGACCTGCAAGAAAACTTACATTTTAAGCTAATTAATTTTAAAATATCTTTCTACATATAAAGAGCAAGAATAGTAATAGTCCAGTTTAGTTATATTGGGCAATATTTCTATTCAAATGCAGATATAACCATCTGTCTGTTAGGGTATATTTGAACAAAGTAAGAGAGGTTCCTTTCCTATTTTGGGAGGATGAGGGATATGCTTGGGGGTGAGGAAGGCTTGATATGCCTTGATTCTTTGACCACAGAATGATAATTTGCCATATGAATATGTTGTAAAAGTAGAAAAATTTACCACAAATATTAGAAATTTTTATTTTGGAAGGTAAAATAATTTTCTGATGACCTATTTCAAATGGCTGTGTTATAGTAAAAAGAACTCTAATTCTGCAAAAAGCTAGAAATCTAATAACAACAATAAACATTTGCCAAGTATTTACTTGGTACCAGGACCTTTGCTAACTGCTGTATATGCATGATTTCCTTTGTTCTCACAACAACCCTGACATTATCATACCCACTTTACAAACAAAGAAAGTGACATTTAGAAGTCACACAGAGTGTAAGTGATAGATCCAGAATGGATCTCAGATGTTCTGCCTCCAGAGGTCTAAACTACCTTTTTGTAAGGATAAATACCACATGTAACATTTTAAAAAATATAATAATTCTATTGAGATAGAAGTCACATATAATTCACCCATTTTAAGTATACAACTGAATGGTTTTTAGTATATTCAAAGAGTTGTGCAATCACTTTTAGAACATTTTCATCACCTCAAAAAGAAACCTTACCAGTCATTCCCCATTTCTTCCTCCCTATCTCATTCCCAGCTCTAGGAAACCACTGATTCACCCTCTCTCTAGATGTGCCTATTCAGGACATTTCATTACGTGATCTTTTGTGACTGTCTTCTTTCACATAGCATGTTTTCAAGGTTCATCCATCACGTAACAGGCACCAGTCCTTCGATCCTTTTTATTGCCAAATAATATTCCACTGTATGGATATACCATATTTTATTTATCCAATCATTAGCTTACAGACATTTGGGTTGCTTCCATTTTTTACTATTATGAATAATGCTACTATGAACATTTGTGTAAAATTTTTGTGTGGATGTATGTTTTCATTTATCTTGGGCATACAACTAAGAGTAGAATTGCTGGGTCATATAGTTAACTCTATGTTTAATCTTTTGAGGAACTGCCAGACTTGTTTTCCCAAGTGGCTGTCCATTTTACATTACCAGCAGTGTATGAGGGTTTCAATTTCTCTACATTCTCGCCAATAGTTCTTATTATCTTTTTGATTACAGCCATGCTCTTGGATATAAAGTACTATCTCACTGTGGTTTTGATTTGCATTTGCTTGATGACTAATGATGTTGAGCATCTTTTCAAGTGCTTATTGACCATTCATATCTCAGGTCCCCAACCCCGGGCCATGGACCAGTACTGGTCCGTGGCCTGTTAGGAACCAGGCCACACAGCAGGTAAGTGACAGGGGAGTGAGCAAAGCCTCATCTATATTTAAAGTGACTCCCCACCGCTCGCCATCCTCTCTCCATCACCACCAGTCTGTGGAAAAATTGTCTTCCATGAAACCAGTCCCTGGTGCCAAAAAGGTTGGGGACCGCTGGTTTATATATTTTCTTTGGAGAAATGTCTATTCAAATCCTTTGCCCATTTTTAATTGGGTTGTCTTTTTGTTGAGTTGTAAGAGTTTTTTTTATAGTCTAGATACAAATCCATTATCAGATATATGGTTTGCAAAAATTTTCTCCCATTCTATGGGTTATCTTTTTACTTTCTTAATGGTATCCTTTGCAGCACAAAAGTTTGCTTTTCATTTATCTAATTTTTTCTTTTGTTGTTTGTGCTTTGGTGTCATATTTAAGAAGGTTTTACCTAAGTCAAGTTCAAGAAATTTTATGCCTATGTTTTCTTCAAAGAGTTTTCTAGTCTTTGATCAATTTTCAATTGATTTTCTATATGGTATGAGGCAGAGGTGAAACTTCATTCTTTTGCATGTGGATATTCAGTTGCCCCAGCACCATTTGTTGAAAAGACTATTCTTTCCCTGTTGAACTGTCTTAGCACCACAGCTAACACTTTAAAAATAATTTCAAACTAGAAACATAAAATTATTTAGAAAATGAAGATAGCCATCCCCATATCACCCCAACCCCAAATTCTTCCAGCACATAAAAAACAACTGAGGGAAGTTATTTTCAGTTGCATGGAAGACAGCATATACTTACCCAAATTATTGGGATCCCCATAATCAATCCTAATTAAATACTAACTTTTAAAAACCACTAATTACTATCTGTATCTTTCAGAAAGTAAAATGAAATAAAAGTTAAGAAGGGATGCAAAAAAAGGGGAAGGGATGCTTACAGAGAAATTCATACCCTTAAATGCTTATATTAAAAAACTAAAATTTATAATCAATAATCTAATCTATTTAAGAAACTAGAAGGAAAAGAGCAAATTAAACCCAAAGCAAGTATAAGGAATGAAAAAATAAAGATAAAAGCAGAAATCAATAAAACTGAAATCACAAAAACAACAAAGAAAAAATCCAAAAGTTGTTTCTTTGAAAAGATTGATAAAATTGATAAACCATTAGCCAGACTGCTCAGCAGCAACAACAACAAAAACAAAACAAAAGGAAGCACAAATTGTCAATATCAGAAATGAAAGAGCTATAGATTCTACAGATACTAAAAGGAAAATACGGGAATATCATAAGCAACTTTATGCTAATGAATTTGATAACTTGGATGAAATGGACAGATTTCTTGAAAGACAAAACTAACAAAGCTTACTCAAGAAGAAACAGGTAACGTTAAGAGTATTCTGTTAAAGAAATTAAATTTGTAGTTAAAAACTGCCCAAAGAAAACTCCAAGCAAAGATGGTTTCACTGGTGAATTCTACCAAACAGTTAAGAAAGAGATAATATCAAAACTATTATAAAATCTACCAGAAAATAGAAAAGAAGGGAATACTTCCCAATTCTATTTTATGAAGCCAGTATTAAACTGACTAAACAGTCATTACAAGAAAACTACGGACCATTATCCTGCAAGAATACAGTCACAAAAACTCAATAAAATATTAGCAAATTAAACCCAGGATGCAAAGTTGGTTCAACATTCAAAAATCAATGTAATTTACCCTCTCAACAGACTAAGAGAAAAACCATTTGATCATCTCAATAGATGTAGAAAAAGTACATGTGACAAATTCAACACCTACTCAAACTGTAAGCTCTCAGCAAACCTAAGAACAGAAGGGAATGTCCTCAACCTACAAAGAGTACCTCTGAAAAACCTACAGGTTGAATACTTCCCTGCAAGATAAGGAACAAGGCAATAATGCTAGCTCTTACCACCTCTATTCAACATTGAACTGAAGGTCCTAGCCATTCCAACAAAGCAAGAAAAAGAATTAAAGGCATAAATACTGAAAAAGAGGAAATAAAACTCCTATTTCCAAAAGACATGATGACCTACATATACAATCACAAAGAATCTGCTGGAAAGCTACTAAAACTAATGTTAGTTTAGCAAGGTCACGGAGTACAAGCTCAATATATAAAAATTAATTTTATTTCTATGCACTAGCAATGAATAGTAGGAAATTGGAATTTTATAAAAGCATATTTTACAATAGCATCCAAAAAACATGAAATGTTTAGAAATAAATCTAACAAAGTATGTGCAAGATCTGTATGCTATAAATTACAAAATTTTGATGAAAGAAATTAAAGACAAATCAATGAAGAAAACTAACATTTTCCTGAATCAAAAGCCTCAATTTTGTCAAGATATATACAATCTGATCTATACAGACGCTACTGAATGAATGATGGGACTACATCCCAATAAATTCATCATAAGCTGAAAATGCATTTAATGGCCTAATAAACCCATTCTAAAAGACTAAACCCATTCTAAAACCCATTCTAAAGTTGAAAAATCCAAATCAAACTATCATATGTCAGGGACCATCCCAACAGACATTTCTATAGAAAATTCACAAGCTGATTCTAAAATTTATATGGATAAACAAAGGACTCAGAATATCTGAAACAATTTTGAGAAAGAATAAAGATGGAGGATTCACACTGACTTCAAGAATTACTACAAAGATACAATAATCAAGATGTGGTACTGGCTAAAGGAGAGACATATAGATCAACAAAACAAAAGAGATTCTAGAATTAGACCCACACATACATGGTCAATTGATATTTTAAAAAATAACTTTACTGAGCTGTATTTTGTATATTGTGTAATTCATCCTTTCCAAATGTACAATTTTCTTCCTGGTGGTCTAGTGGTTAGGATTCGGCAGTCTCAAGTGTACAATTTTTGATCAACTGATTTTTGACAAAATTACCAAAGTAATTCAATGGATAAAGTATAGCCTTTTCAACAAATGGTGCCTGGAACAACTGGACATCTATACATTTAAAAAAATGAACCTTGACTCATACCTTGCAGGATATTAAAAATTCAACTCGAAATGGATCATAAATACACACACACACACACACACACACACACATATATATATATATATAAAACCTAAAACTATAAAACTCCTAGAAGAAAACAGAGTACATTTTTTTGTGACCCTGGATTAGGCAAAGGTTTCTTAGATAAGACACAAAATGCATGAACCATAAAAGAAAAAATTGTTAAACCATACTTGAGGAGTAAAACATGTACGTCCACACAAAGATCTGTAAACAAATGTTTATAGTGGCTTTATTCACAGTTGCCAAAAACTGAAAACAGCCCAAATATCCTTTAACTAACTATGGATTTTTAAAAATGTGCTACATCCATGTAATGGAATACTACTCAGCAATAAAAAGGGCTAAATTATTTTATTAATACATGCAACAAGGCAACAATGTTAAAACATAATTAGGCTGCTTGAAATTCTATGCTGAAAAAGAAAGAAAAAAACATAATCAGGCACATTTTTTTCTATAAAGGGCAACATTTGTTGATCATATGGTTTCTTTCAGAACTAACCATTCAACACTGCCACTATAGTACAAAAGTAGCTGTAGACAGTATGTAAACATGTATGGCTGTGTTACAATAAAAGCTTACATACAACAACAGGCAGCAAACCCAATATGGCCCACAGGTCATAGTTTGGCAATTCCTGTGCTAAATCAAAGAAGCCAGACACAAAAGGTCACACTGTATGATTCCATTTAGGTAGTAATATGAAAAAGACAAACATAAGGACAGAAATTAAATCAGTGGTTGCCAGGGCCTGCAAGTAAAGGAGGGGTTGACTACAAAGGGGCACAAGGCAACTTTTTGGAGTGATGGAAACATATCTTGATGGCGGTGGTGGTTACATGACTGTATATGTTTGTCAAAATTCATATATCTGTATACCTAAAAAGGGTGAATTTATTATCCCTCAATAATCCTGTCTTTAAAAATGAAAGGCATTTTTTGTTCTCTGCTTCAAATAAACCAAGAGAAGAAAACAATTTTTGAGACTGAAGGAAATTTAAACACTGACTGGATATTTGGTGATATCAAAAAATTATTACTCATATTATTTAGGTACAATAATGATAATGTGGCTATTAAAAAAAAAAAGAGGTGGGGCACAGTGACTCACACCTATAATCCCAACACTTTGGGAGGCTGAAGCAGGAGGATCACTTGAGGCTAAGAGCTTGAGACCAGGCTGGGCAACATAGCAAGATCTTGTCTCTAAAATACTTTTTTTTTTTTTTTTTGAGACAGAGTCTTACTCTGTTGCCCAGGCTAGAGTGAGTGCCGTGGCGTCAGCCTAGCTCACAGCAACCTCAAACTCCTGAGCTCAAGGGATCCTCCTGTCTCAGCCTCCCGAGTAGCTGGGACTACAGGCATGCACCACCATGCCCGGCTAATTTTTTCTATATATATTTTTAGCTGTCCATATAATTTCTTTCTATTTTTAGTAGAGATGGGGTCTCGCTCTTGCTCAGGCTGGTCTCGAACTCCTGAGCTCAAATGATCCGCCCACCTCGGCCTCCCAGAGTGCTAGGATTACAGGCGTGAGCCACCGCGCCCGGCCTCTAAAATACTTTTTAAAAAAATTAGCTGGGTATGGTGGTGCAGGCCTATAGTCCCACCTACTCAGGAGGCTGAGGCAGGAGGATCACTTGAGCCCAGGAGTTCAAGACTGAAGTGGGCTATGATCATGCCACTGTACTCCAGCCTGGGCAACAGAGCTGTCTCAAAAAAAAAAAAAAAAAAAAAAAAAAAAAAGACAGAAAGAAAGAAAAAAGAAAAAAAGCTTACCTTTAGAATACATACTGAAGTTCAAAAGAGAAGGAAAGGAAAAAAAGGAAATACATAGTGACATAATTATGGATAATGAAATTATATCTCAGATCTCCTTTAAAATTGTCCAGTTGAGGCCAGCTGCAGTGGCTCACACCTGTAATCCTAGCACTCTGGGAGGCTGAGGCAGGAGGATTGCTTGAGCTCAGGAGTTCAAGATCAGCCTGAGCAATAGCGAGACCCTGTTTCTACCAGAAATAGAAAAAATGAGCTGGGCTTAGTAAGTAGCATGTGCCTGTAGTCAGTCCCAGCTACTCAGGAGGCCTGAGGCAGGAGGATTGCTTGAGCCCAGGAGTTTGAGGTTGCAGTGAACTATGATGATGCCACTGCACTCTACCCAGGGCAACAGACTAAGACTCTGTCTCAAAAAAACAAAAAAATTGTCCAGTTGAGAAGAGGGTAGAGATGTACTGATAATTTGTTGAAGCTGGATGGTGGGTAAATGGGGTTCATTATGTTATTCTTGCTACTTTTGTGTATGTTTGAGTATTTCTACAACAAAGTTAGAGTGTATTTTTTTTTTTAAAGAAGGAAAAAAGTATATGAGGAAGAGATGAAAACCACAAAATAGAGATTATGAACTTAGTGTCTATGGAGGCCAGGTAGCTGAAATAGTGAAATAATCCACAGTGATAAGTCTGGGGCCAAAAGCATTCACGTCACGTCTCTGAAAAAATGTGTGCAGTCCAAACACACAGCCTGGCAACCTCTCTCTTAAGACTGTACAACTCTGAAGATACAGATACACACTTGCACACAAGTGTTTCTGTCTTTACAAACAATGCAGGCACAATGTGAAAGAAACTAAATGTAAAATGAGCTGTTTCCTAAAACCTAGAAGTCAATGAGCTATATGCTAATTATAGCCAAAAGACAACAACAAAAATATTATATGATCTGGTTCTGGGATAGTAACTAGTATTAAATCCAAATCTGCTTCTAATTTCACAATTTATCTTTAGTTGTTAAGAATCATACACGTAACTTAAATAAGAAAAGAGGAGCAAGAAAGTGATAGGAGATTTTTAGTACTATAGCAGAAAACACAGCTGACCATGTCAGGATAATAATCTATTTTAACTAGGCAAACTGCTAAAGAAGAATATAATCCTAAATTTAACTTCGGAAATACTTTTAGTAGAATATTATCCAAACTTTCTTAATTTTACAATAGCTTGGGTAGAGATATTATTTAAGAATAAAATCAGAAATTAACTATACCCATGGTTTTCTTCATAATATTGTAGAATACACCACCCTGCTGAAACATGTGAGGAAGTCCCTTTGCATAAGACCATACATCTTCTCCTGTAAGACAAAAACAGATACAGTATTAGCAACAAACAAGAGTCACATTCATGGTTGCTTTAATAAGGATTAGTCTAGAGCAGAGACTGCAAGGCAGAGATAGTTCCTAAATGACTGAAACACAGAGATGATAGGGAGTGACAGAACTGGGCACACTAGAAAATGCACGGCCTATGTAAAGGTGGCAGCCACTATGCCAAGAGCTGTCATGGAAGAGTGTGGACCTGCTGTTTCAAGACTACATAGCTTTTCAAGAGAAGCCAGAAATTCAAATTTTTAATATGAATTCTCTCAATTTTTAAATGTAGGAACTAATTAAAAAATGAATTTAAAACTGTCTGAGTCAATACTGGGCAAACTAAACAAAATATATCTGAAGGCTCAATCTAGCTCAAAAGAAACTAGTTTCCAAACATTGGACTAGAACAGAAAAGGTTATAGAAAGATATTTATTTTTTAAATTGTATATTTTACATTTACATTAAAACTAAGTAAAAATAAATGGAAGGAGCTAGGGAGAAAAATAAATAGGCAGACTGCATATAAATAATTAATGTTGTATTTTGTTGTTCTAAAGTTGACTTTTTTAAAATAGAAATTTAGGGGGAAATGACTGGTTGAAGAGATTCAGAATAACCTTTATAAGACCACAAACTATCCACAAGCAAGTCACCATTTCACAAAACCATTTTTTCAAAAACATCTTTTGACAATGCCTATTTCAATAAAAAATTTCAAATAAAAAATTAAGAATGATAATCATTGTTGAAGAAGTCAATAACAAATGGATGAAACATAAACACTACTTTTGGTTTGTGGAACATGTTTTTATTTGCTTCTTTATATTTTATTTTCTAACCCATGAATGTGTATGTACTATTTTTATAATCAGGAAGTTTTTTCATTAAAAAAACAAAAAAAAAAAAGGTTAACTTTTGTCTTTCCTACTAGAAGATTATACTGTTAGACCTGAGCTCTGAATGGCGGTGATTGATAATGCTAATTAATTATTATGTATCTACATTCTCTCTGAGTTCTAATCTCATCTCACATTCAGAAACAGGAACATGAATTTGTGTAAGAGTTGGCTAAAGTTATCCTTAGTATACCAGTTTAAAGTATACACATATAAAAAGCCTCGGCACTTAAAGTTTCAGTTAACCAGAACATATGCTTACACATAAACATTTTACTTACTAATGATGCAATACTACTAGAATGGCTATATTTAAGGATGGACACACACAAGTTTAATTTAAAATTTTGAATATTAGTGAGTTCCCAAATACATAAATCTTTTTTAAATTTTTTTTCTTTTTGACATGCACACGCACATGCATGCACACACAGACACCAAATACAGAAATCTTATCTCTTAATAGAAGATCTGATTGCTGAAATGATCATTAAACTTCATTTGGATAAATTATTTCTATGGTGATAATCGTTCATTTAGTTATTGTCAGTGTTATCCTAAATGTACTTAGTATTTTTAAAAATATTTTAGGATAGCATTTATTTGGAAAGACATATCAAAAAATTACATAGTAGCACTTAATTTTTTTGGTAAGAATCTAAACTGACCTAGTCCAAAGAGCTCAACCAACTGTTCACAGTCAGTTACAGATGGATAGAACTCCTGTTCTACTCTGCACCCTTCCCTCTCACTACTGCATTTGACTAGGCTTAAAAAAAAAAAAAATCTGATCAGGTGCCAAAATAGTGAACTCCTCAGAATTGACCACCTGAACAAGAATAACAAAATCACATTTCTTAGTACTTTACATACCTGACTATTCCTGTTTAAGCATACAGATTGCTTACTCTACTGCAGTGTTTAACCTTGTTTTCATTATCTCCCCATTAGGAGCCATTTTAGACATTATTTTCCTAATCCTCCCCAACCCCCCATGACATCTGAATAACACAGACATACTATATATATGTTTATGTACTACACATAGTATCTTAGTTTTATACATTAACTAGAGTTAGATTTTTTTCACCCTCCTTCCCCCAAGAACTGATTTTCACCCACTTCAGAGCAATATGGCCCCAATGTTCTACTGCTTTAGAGGAAAGATAAACATCATCTAAGCCTCTACAATCTACCAAGATCTGAGTGGGCCCTTTACACAGTTTCATTTACTCATGACAACTAAGCTCTACAGATAAAGGAAGTAAGCTCAGAGAGCTTAAATAACTCTCAAGATCACACAGCTAGTAAGTAGCAGAGCCAGGATTTGAATTCTGTGTATTATTCCAAAGCTTATACCAATTCCATTGATATTAAACCTCTATTAAAGGTCAAATTCTGTTACAACAAATTTGACAGAACTATCCAGTCTTTTCTTATAGAAATTCATAATATCAACAAATGGTTGGAGGAAAAAAACAGGTGAATTATTTCCCTTGGTATACAAATATCCCCAATGTTTGTTGGTAACAGAAATAAAGCAAAGAATGAGATCAGGAAGCAGGGGTTGTGACACTTTGCACAAGTCCCCCACCAGTCTCATACGGCCCTCCCCAGCAGTTCTCTCCATCTCTCCTACTACTGCCCTGGATCAGGCCTGTCTCCTGCCTGGACTACTGCCACTGCCTCACAACTGGTGTCCTCACCAAATCCTTCCTCCATATAGCCTTTAGAATTAAACCTATAATGGTTCCCCAAAACCATATGGCAAAGGCCAAGTTTCTTTTTCATGGGATATAAGGCACTCTATGAGTTGGTCCTTGGCTGCCTCTCTTACCTCACATACCTTGCCTTTATTTTTACAGAGCAACACCACCAAACTGCTCCCATTTCCTAAAGGACAATACTTGCTATATATTCTTTAAAACTCAGTTTAGGTGTTACTTCCTCCAGGATTCTTCAGAGTGGTGGTTAGGTAGGTACCTTCCTTGATGCTCCTATGTATATGATGAATACCACAGCCCTTATCATACTGCATGTTAATTTAGTTTACTTTTCTGTTTCTCCTTCTAAACTAGAAGCTTTTCAGATTTAAGGAAAGGTCAGTGGCCTATCTGAATTTCTACTCCCAGGGCTTGGCACAGTGCTAAACAGACAGTAGTACTCTTAGTATTAGCTGAATGAATGTATAGAACGAATATTATAAATAAGGTTTTTCCTTTTAAACAATATCCAAAAGTAGTCCAGAAAAAACTTAATAGAAGCAGCATGATGATAACTGTTCTTCAATGTTGTATCTATAAAATATAACTAACGGTACAATCTGTTTTCTCTTCAAGAATCTAATAAAGCAAAATCATAGCAAAAACAAAAGGAAAGAATTAGTTTTCTACCATTTCATTAGAAAGCAAACTCTTGTAAAGCCTATAGCTAATAGTATGTTAATTCATATTTTTGTTAGTCTCCAATTAACTTGACTTATAATTCAACTGTTTCTTCATAGCACAACAGTAAAATACTTCTATTCAATGTACTGTGTATATAAATGTAGAAAAAAGTCTAAACTACCACAGATAACCTCTGTTCACAACCTTTTCTCCACAAATCCTTCCTCCTCATAGCCTTACATTCTTCTACCTCAACAGTGGTATATATGGCAGTGGTATTATAGACGGTTTTTCTTTTATCTAATTTTTTTCTATTTGATATGAAGTAATTTTTAATTTTTAAAATGTACATTAAAATGAATCACTTCTAAAAATACATTTTTCTAACTTTTTCTAGTAATAAAATCATTGGGTTAAACACGAGTTTAAAAAAGTCATTACTCTCATTTTCTAACTTTAAATATTTAAAAAGGCAAGTTGGGCCAGGAACAGTGGCTCACGGCTGTACTCCTAGCAGTTTGGGAGGCTGAGGCCAGAGGATCACTTGAAGCCAGGAGTTCGAGACCAGCCTGAGCAACATAGGGAGACCCCCGTCTCTACAAAAAATAGAAAAAATTAAGCAGGTGTGGTGGTGCGTTCCTGTAGTCCCAGCTATTTGAGAGGCTGAGGCCAGGAAGATTGCTTGAGCCCATAACTTTCAGGAGGTTGCAGAGAGCTATGAGGATGCCACTGCACTCGAGCCCAGGCAATAGGCGAAACCCTGTCTCAACAACAAAAAAGCTGGGCGTGGTGGCATGCGCCTATAGCCCCAGTTATTCAGGAGACTTAGGCCAGAGGATCCCCTGAGCCAAGTTGCAGCCTCCAGTGAGTTGTGAGAGTACCACTGCATTCCAGCCTGGGTGACAGAGACCCTGTCTCAAAAAATAAATAAACATAAATAAAAAGGCAATTTGTAAGTTTCTACTTTGCAATTTATGAAGCGAGGGAATAAACTTAAAACTCCAACATCTATCGGAAATATATTTTTAAAGCCCCAAAAGAAATGCCTAAAACTATTAATAACTCTGAACTCAAGTGCCCATGACAATAAAATCAATTTTAAAGTATTTAAGATTAATCTAAATTTAAAATTTCAATAAACAATTCCAAACTCTTAAATAATTTAAATAGTTCCAAATTTAAAGTAGGAACACAGGACTGTTTCTGCTAGAGAGACTTCCAAAGGTATTCATTTGCTGAAAGAATTGTTGCCATCTCTCTACCGTTTCTGTGGATCCTCCCATCTAAAAGTTTGTCTACCCTATTGATAGTTAAAATGGTTTCTAAGAAAGGCATACCTGTTTCTCACTTTATACTTAGTCCCCTTAAGTGTATCCAGCCATGCAACTTTTAGTGTCACCATCAATATTAAAGAATATTTTTATCATACATATACATGCATACAAACCCAACTACGTATACATATACATACATACACACACACACACACACACACACACAGTCGGAAAGGTTACAACCCAATTTACTACTAACAACTATCTCTGGGAATTGCAAATGTTAAGGAGAACTACCATATTTTACTTTATGCTTATTGGAATTCCTTGAATTTTTAAAAATACCTTGTAATTGAAAAAATATTAAGAAAAATAAAAGGTATCAAAGTATTATAGTTGTGTATAGAAAAAAATAGAATCAATATTTAACTTAAGCTTCAAAGTATGACTATAAAAAAATCACCTTTTACAACATACACATTTATCTTAAGATACATCTACATGCATTATTTTTTAATTCAACTTTATAACTGTTCCCCCATTACAAATATGCTACACATAAATCAATAGAAGGGCTATCAGAAGGCATATAAAGAATATGCATAAGTACTATCTAGATTTGAAACTGTCCACTCAACACTTGAAGAAAAAAAAATCAAGATGCAATAATAATGTTCAAATTCAATGTCATGTTAAAAAAAAAATGTCTGAATCCCAAGTGTTATTGTGGAAAATCCTACGGCATTTACAATAACAAGAAGTATTATGAAAATATTATGTATTTAAAAAATACATACTAAAAAGTCATACAGTTCTTTCAGGAAAACATATCAAAATCAAACAGGTTTCTCAACTCCTGAGAAAGGTTGGTAACCTAATTTCATTTAAGGAACTCCAAACTGTCAAATTCTGTTCTTCACCTAAATGTCTTTGCCTCTAGGAAAACAAAGAAAAACAAGAAACTTAACAAAATACAATACTAAGAAAAAAGAAATCAGCCTAGTATTTACGGTGGATAATGTACAACCTAACTACCACAAAAGAAAATGCAACAATAACTGGTCTACAAGAAATTTTAATGACATACTTTGCAAAGCCAGAGTTAGAGTCTTTCAAGTATTATATAAATAATGAAGATGATTGTCTGCAAAAAAATATGTTCAATTACCTCTAGTGGTCTGCATAAAAGAGACTAAAATGTGAAATATTACAGGTAGGATATTGTTATTCCATCTTATACCATCATAAGACCCCAAGTGACTAGGTTCTATGAATGGTTTGTACTAAGCAAAATATTAATGTACCTACTTATTGTTTTGTTGATATAAATAATAGACAAATTCCACTTAATGACTACTCTGCTTAAAAACAAAAGAAAGGAAAAACACATGTCCCTGGCTATCATGCAGCCAGCCTATTTAGTGAATATATACAATCCCCTATTTATGTATTTGATTCTTAATCAAATGAGTTTTCGAAAATACTACATTGGTCATATTTGGGGGTTTTATAATTTTTATGTACGTAGAAAAGAAAGCTGGAGATGCGTTGATGAAAGCCATAAAAGTATGGAACTCCCTCAGTTGAAATCCAGCAGGTAAGTTTATGGAGGGCAAGGACTGAATCTCTGCCATCTGTGTACCCTCAGCATAGTCTCAAGCTGATAGATACACTGATTTTGCTGAAATAATCTGCATGCATTCATTCAACAAGCATTTACTTGGTACCTACTATGTGCCAGGCCCTGTACTAGGTGATAAGGTGTTCATTATTGAATAAAATGGGCTAGTCTCTGCCTTTGTGGACTTTCTAATATAGTGGGGGAGGCAAACAAATAATTAAACCAACAAATAAGATCATTAAAAGTTATGATAGGTGCTGTGAGGGAAACAAACACAGTACAATGAGGGAGACCTACTTAGAATGGTTAGCAAAGGTCTCTCAAACCCTTAGAAGGTAGTATTTAAGCCTAAATTTAAATGAGAAAGAGCCAGCTATTTGAACAGCATAATGCTTGATGAGCTATTTTCTAAACTAACATAGCAGCACCTTAGCTTACATTTGGTAATTCACAAAGTAAACTTCTACACTTTGAAATCTAAACAAGCCCTGTCATTTTCCAGCCCTCTCAAATCTTTTTTTTTTTTTTTTTGATACAGAGTCTCACTCTGTTGCCCAGGCTAGAGTGAGTGCCGTGGCGTCAGCCTAGCTCACAGCAACCTCAAACTCCTGAGCTCAAGCGATCCTCCTGTCTCAGCCTCCCGAGTAGCTGGGACCACAGGCATGCACCACCATGCCTGGCTAATTTTTTTTCTATATATATTTTTAGCTGTCCATATAATTTCTTTCTATTTTTAGTAGAGATGGGGTCTCGCTCTTGCTCAGGCTGGTCTCGAACTCCTGAGCTCAAACGATCCGCCCACCTCGGCCTCCCAGAGTGCTAGGATTACAGGCGTGAGCCACCGCGCCCGGCCTCAAATCTAAACATCAGTAGTTCCCCAGCACTCTTTACATATGGTTGTGTATATAACTATCCCCTAACTGACATTTTTATAAACACATTACTTTTTATTTGAATATTTTCTATATTATTCAAATACAATTATAACAGAATTAGAGGGAGAAAACTAATAAAATACAGATCAGGCACTGTCTTAGTACTTCAATTTAAAGCAGAAAGTCTCTCAAGAGTTGCTATTGTAAAATTAGCAAAACACTCTTTTACACTCAAATTTTGTGTTGGCAGTGGCAGTTGAAGATTTAAAGAAATTTGTGTGTTTGTAGGGGCAGCAATGTAAATGTTGGATGCGATGCCAAGAGGGAAGAGACCAGAATAGAAAGATATTATCTTGATGAATGTACTGCAGTCCATAGTCTAGTTCTCAGATATTCATGTCCAAGAACCTCAAACCAAATTCAAAAAGTATCTAATTATAAACCAGAATTATATTTTACTAATTTTCATGATGAAATATATTATCATGTCATTCAAAGTTTTAAGATTACTGACCATAATCCTACCCATGTCAATTTATTAATCTACAATGGAGAACACAGCCTTGCAAGTGAACATAATCCTTATCTGCACTCTCACCTATACATCAACACTTATCATCAGGAAGCCAAATGAGCAATAAGAATAGATGCGTGGTGAACATGGAATCAGGTAAAGGGATAGAGATATTTAAGCCAGGCCATGGTCAGGACTGATCAAATATTTCCGCCCCTCAACAGAGATTACCTTTCTAGCTACCAGAATTTTCATGAATCCCAGATGATGTATCTTTTCCCTTTGTACAGCAGTGTATAAACATTGTCAAATTCTGCTTTTCAGACTTTTTCAATGTTCAATGCTGACTGACTATCCATTCCATTTCTGCAGATACAGCCTTTCTTTAGATACGTTAATGTCATCTATTTAATTCAATCAAAAAACATTTCAAAGTGCCTGCTACCTGCTGGGCACTATACCAGGTGCTGAGCATACAAGGTTAGAGAAGATATAAGCCACATCCTCAAGAGTTCATCTTCTATTGAGGAAGACCTTCTCTTTCCTATTTTTGATCTGGGAGATTGCTGATCTTTTAAAGTGCTTTCTGCATGTATCTAATTTTATCCATCCTGTGAGAATATTATTTAATTTTTGGAGTTCTAGGAATACTTTACTGTTACCCTTACATACCAACCACAAAGGGTATTTTGCACTGAGGAGGCAACTGAAGTACTGGGGAGTTAAGTAGTTTCCCTGAAATCACTAGGTTATTATAATAAGCAGTATAGCCAAGATTCGAATTGTAGGTCTTTCTGACTCCAAAGATCACACAATCTTTCCTCTATCCCATTCATTCTCTAAGAAACCAAAAACTCTGAGATAGATAGAAATATATACAGTGCCTACAGTTCCTGACATATCCCCCAATTACTATGCCTGCCCAACTAAAATCAGCAATATCAAGCTAGAAATTTGTGCAGGCTTTTTAGATCTCCTGTTAACTGGTAGGCCTCCAAATAAACCAGGAATAAATAATATTCATTTTGGTAGGTCAGGGTCCAATTCACTGCTATTTAGTACTCTCAAAAAATCCAGATCAATATTCCAGTTGAAAGCACTAATCTCAGTAAAAATAAGGTCCTTCCAATATCTAACATATTTAAATTTTAATTCATACTTTAAGACTCAGTAAAGCACGTTAACAGTGATTTAAGATCAAAGATTAAGCAAATAAAGATACCATAAAAAGTGCACCATTGGACTGCATCCCAAATCATCTAAAGCTTTAAATTACATATTTAGTTTCTATTTTCCTTTAATTTGTGAATCATTAAAAAGAAATACTTAACTCCATTACCATCTACCTCTATTTCTTATGTTTCTCATGAGCTATATAATAGTTCATTACAATCAATGGCAAAGATCCACTGAGCAGTGAAATTACTTAAATACAAAACCTAGCGAACAAATAAAAATGTGATGAACTGGGAAAGGGAGAACATGAAATGGAAGAGAGTGCAGTGAGATTATAAACACCAGAAACTGCAATTCATCAAACAGGAAGTCCTGAAATCACATGACATGCAAGAAAATTAAATTTAAAAATAAATGAAAAAGGGGCGAGGTGGCAGGCTCAATAGAGCCTAGAAAATAATAAAAATAAAAAGGCTTTAAATAGATACAGTACAGTTAAAAAGACAATTGCAAGAATAAGATATATTTAAATAATCTGGTGACAGTTGAGGGACTACTTTCACTTTCAGGTTAAGTTTTCCTGATAGTTACTCAATAACCATATTAACATCTATTAATTGCCAAAACAGTAAAAAAAAAAAAAAAAAAACTCTAAAATTATATAATCAAATATTTTCAACAACCACAGACTTTTCCCCCCAAAGAAAAAAAATACACAGAAAAACTCAGTGTACTATATTCACAATTAAGATATACCGAGTTAAATTGATCTTACCCATTAATGTTGCTAAAAGACACAAGGAGTACATTTCTTTGTCAGCTTGCTCCTGAAGTTCCTTAGATGACAATTTACCAGTAACAGCAATATCTTCTTGTTTCACAGTGTGAGCTGAGTGTGCTGCAGCAGACTGACCACCTTCAGCTTTACTTTTTAAAATCTCTATTGTAATTCTGTCACCATGCTGTAAAGGAACTGGCTCCTTTTCCATTCCTGCCTGTGGTGGTATTAACTCTTTAGGAGGAAAACCATATCGAATACACTGTAAATATGGAGGAATGTTGAATTCTCTGGCTATACTTTCCTGAAGTTCAAAAAAGGTTGTTGAAGACTTAAGAGTAACCATGGACTGTCGTCCATCATTAGTTGTTATTCGGATCTTCTTCTCCTTAGAAGTTGTAGGTGAATAGGGAGCCTTGGTAGGAGTAGCAGGTGCAGAGGATGGACCATCACGAATGGTACTGGGAGAAACAGTCCTGGGCTGCCCTTTTTGTTCTTGTTTTAACTTCTCTGTTTTCCGTTTCTGCATTACAGAAGCCTGTTCCGTAATACTCTGTTGAATAGTTCTTTCAGTTTTACTCATGTTTAACTCCTCCTTGTGCAAAGTTTTTGTTTTCTGTCCAGTAAGAATAATTTTAGTTGGGAGCTGAGACTCTGATTCTTGTCCTTGCACATCTCCAACTCTTTGGGCATGAGCACCATCTATATTTACAGGAGTATAATCATCAGGATTCTTTTTGGCAGTCTGATGCAATATAGTGTGGACAACTTTCTGAACTAGGATCTCACTCCCAAATTCACCTGGAAAGTGCTTGGTAACAAGTTTCATTGCAACATCATAAACATTACTATTCAAAGATGAATCGCTTTCATACTGGAACCAATATACTGTTTCTCTTACCACTCTTCCACCCCATTCCAAAGTAATAGGGAAAGCTTCTGGTAGATTGTCATACTCTTTACCATCCCAAAAGTGTTTGAATCCACAACCACATTTGCCACCAGTGGACTTAGAATTAGTTCTGTCTCCATCCAAATACACAATAGACCCATCTCCTCTGACCCTTCGCACAGATGTGCCATGGCACCAATTACAAGCTGTTAGGTTACTCAATCCATAGTCTGGTACCAGAACATCTTTCATTGAATCATATGAGCAAACCAAATTGTTCAAGGGAAAGCTATAATTTTTGTCAGGCCTCAGCTGTCCATGAGTACTTTTTGCCAGGTTATACAGTTTCCCTCCTGGAGCCAACCACTCTGGAGGAACATGAAGTTCAGAAAGGGCACCACAGAGCAAACATTTGTGAAGGCGATTATCCATTACTGCTTTTTTAGCAGCTGCTGTGACTTCTTCAGGCTGAACTCCTATCACCCCAGTCCTTCTGTAGAAATATTGATGGACATCAGCAACCAAACTAGGATGGATACCATGTTTGTCCATAAAGACTTCTTCCATAGCAGCAACAAGCCTAAGCAAGTATTTGTCTTGCAAACTTCTGTCTCCTCCAATAACACAACCACCATCCTCCTCAAGTTTGATGTACTTTTTGATAAGGTCCTGAGGCACACCCCATGCTTTAGGAAGCAAATTCATAGGCAGTTTGGGCAAGGCAGCCCCTTTTATGCCTACCAAGGGTATATAATGGTTTCTACCAGAGCTACTCCATGCAATACAGATTGGTTTATTCAAATGACCATCTCTCCCAGTGCACTTCTCTGCAGGGATGAGCCCAGGCAGAAAGGTGGCTGAATAATCACCAGAGCTTCTCATGCCACTGAGGGAATCTAATAGAATAATAGGACGATGTAACACATTGGCAAGGCCAAATATGTGGATATTCCTCAGGCCCAAGGGAACACCCTCAGGTGGTACAAACAGAGGGTCACATTCATTGATAATGTCCTCCCACTCAGCAGCATCAATGAAGTCATGGAACAGGGCTTGATATCGGGCCAGGTGCTCCTGAAAGTGCTGTTTAAGATTCTCTCTCAAGGCATGCCAGAAGAGCTCCCGGCCTACTAGAGCCCGAGACACAGCATGCACCAGGCAGTGTCCATCCCCGTCCACATGCACTGGAATGAGGCATTCCTGACTTTTATTGGCCCGCTTGATGTCCTCAAGAGTGTCATGCAAATATAAGAGGCTCCCTGAGCGGTCCTTGCCATAGCCCACCGTGTTAACATGCTCTGGTTCTATGAGGAAGGCGCGGTCACCCAGTAAAGAGCAATCGAACAGTTCGCCCTGGTTCATGTCCCGGAGAAGCTTGGCCCGGCCTGTCTGTTTGTCCATTCCATAGCGAGCTAATATGGGCGACAACAATTTGCAGTGGTAGTTGGACAGGCCCATCACCTTTACCAGTTCCGTGTTCTTCTTGGGTGCCCCCGTCACCCCGAGCAGCGCGTTCCGCAGTAGGTTGTGCAGCACTACGTCCGGGTCGGTCACCTCCTCCACCCCCAGCAGCTGTTGCTGCTCGTGCCGCTGTCCGCACTCGGTACACTCGATGCTGACAGAACCAGAGGCCGGGAAGAACAAACGCGCCTGGCACTTTGGATCCGGGCAGCTCCCGGAAAGGATTCTCCGGTCTCTCCGCTTCGAGAGCCCCCCCGGAGCAGCAGCCGCCGCCGCCGCCAGGGACGGCGGAGTCTGCGGAGCTTCAGGGGGAGGAGGTGGCGGCGGCAGCGGAGGCGGCGGCGGTGGCTGAGACATAGCTCTCGGCTCTCGTGTCTCGCTCCGCGTCCCAGGCGACCCTCAAAGGCTCATAGCCCAGACCTCACCGACCCGTCTAGGCCAAGCCCAGGGCGAATCACTTTCCTTTCCCTGCCGGCTCCTCCTCCTCCTAAGCGAAGGCGGAAGCGCCGGACGTTGTTTCTCTTCTTACTTCTCCACTGCCGTAGCCGTTACCCCGAACGTAACGGCCACCACCCCACCCCGCACTCACACTCACTCACTCTCGCTCTCTCTCCCTCAGACACACAGACATACACGCCCTCACTAGGAGTGCGCAGGCGCAACTTCCGCTCTGCCCTCTGGGAATTGGAGTCCTTCAGCCTCTCTGCTCGCCTTCCAGTGCTAGGATCTTTGGTCTAGGAAGAACTCCAAATACCGTGAGGCCAAGCAGCTTAGCGCCTGCGGGGAGGAGGAAGAGGACGGCACTAGGAAGGGGGGCAGACAGGAAGATGGTGAGTCGCGCTGCCCGCCGGGAATTGTAGTTTTAACTGGATCTTTTTTGTCGTCTTCCCTACTCTGCGTCCGAAGCAAAAGAGTCTGAGAGACCACATTTCCTAGGATGCCCTGCGGTGCGTCCAGCTGCATTTCCCCTTTGGCGGAGGGGAGAATACAGGGAAGCTCGGTAAAAACAGTTAAAGGGAGTGGGTGTTAAAGCCGAGAGTTTGAAGTTCACGACGACTAGAAGGGGAGGGGAACGGATAAGGCTCTCAGTGAAGAAGGTACAGTAAATAAATGTCTAGGGATATGGGGGTTGGGAAGTTGGATGAAAGGGTCTAGGCTGTCATAAAAGAAAAAGGGGGGGGGGGGTTGGAAATAGTGAATTTATTCTCCGGTGTCACTTAAACTGTTTTTTTCTGCCCCACCTCTCTATTCTCATTCCTATCGCTAATCCAAACCACCCGGGCTCCTGAGCTCCCTTCTCTGCCTTTCCCCTCTCTCTAGTGGGAGCCTCTGAGGCTCCATTCGGTTTCTTGTTCCTTGTATGTCTTGGCAGTTTACAGTACAAATAACAATGCCTTGGATGTGTACAGAGTTTTAAATACACATACAGAGCCTTTTAATTAGATATAATTTCGTTTGCTCCTGACAGTCCTCTTCCCAGAGAGTAAAAACAGCTCACATTTGTTAAGTTCTTAATGCATGTCTGACACTGCGTTTACGTACACGATATCATTTGATATTCATAATAACTCTCTTAGGAAACAGGCCTGGAAAGGAAATGACTTGCTCAAGTTCACGCAGCTGGTAGGTGACTGGCGTGGCACTCATACCTCGATCTGTACCCTTTTTACAGACAGGGACATAGGCAGGAAAGGTTAGGCATGAAATAGTATTACATAAAAATAGTAACTAGCACTTGGTTACTATTTCTTCATAGTTTACATCATATTTTCACATACATCATCTCATCCTCACACCAGTCTTGTAATACTTTTACAAAGTGTTGCTGAGTGACATGTCTAAGGTCAAGTCACCAGTGTATCTGGGAGCCCAAAGAGTGCTTTTTACACTACTTTCTACAAAAGAATAAAGTGTTAGGCTCAGATCTTTTGCTGGGCCTCCCAATCTCATGTTAGTGACTCAGAGATGTTTAGCCTTAAGGAGGCCACAAGCTTTATTCTTTTATCATTTTTGTGTGCTAGGAAATTGCCTCTTCATTGCAAAACATTCATACATTTATTCATAGTATTATTTTAATTATTATTGTATAGTCAGCCCCTTTCACTTATCATTCTGGATATGCTTGCATTCTGGAACCTTAGTATTAGATTAGGTAGGTGGACTACCTCAAAATTTCTGAAGCATTTGGCACAAAATAGAGACATCAGTGCAGTCCATGAGATCATTTGAGTTTTCTGTAGCTGCCAAGGAAACTATCTCTTATTAGGTTTTTTTGAGTTAATAGAACTCGATGCTTTGAAATGAATCGCTTGTAAGATAGATACTCATGAAGGGTATTAGTACTGATTTGCACCTAAAAATTGTTTACAGCTTTGTTCAAAAGAAATTGCTTGTTTGAAAGAGAGATCCTTCAACTGTTAATTGTTTTCTTGCCAATTTTATCTGGCCCGTGCATAAATAATGTTACCTCTATTATGGACCTCTATTATGAGATAGATATTTTTACCTATCTTGGAGGGGATATTTTTCAGTAAAGTTTTTCTCAAAGAATTAATACATGCAGGAAAAGTTGTTTATTTTTATTCTGACAATAGTTTGGTGGTGACTACATAGGTTGGTCTTAGAACTGATTTTTACTTGAATGCTTATAAGTGGATAAACAGGGTATGCCCTTGAAGTGGAAATTATTTTCTGCTGTGGTTGAGAAGGTACACCTGTGGTAAAACTTTATTTTTCTTATACAGAATTCAAAGAATTGAATTTTTAAAGCCGTGGAGCACATGAAATGACAGCAGTCTGCAATCTAACGCTGTCATGCACTTTTGTGTCTTAAAATCACCAACCCAAATTTTCCTTATTGATGATATGTATGAATAATGAAGTAGATTTTAGATTGCATCTGAATATGTCATTCTGAATTGTACCTTGATAAAATAACTCCACTGAAGAAATGGGAAGCCTTTCTCTGGCTTGTCAGGCATAATCCACTTGACTAACCCAGTGTTCATTTCCCCATTTGAAACCTTGGTTAGTTAGAAACATTCTTTCCCAAACTAAATTTGATGTTTAAACTCATTTGTTACTATATCTCTCATAGTCTTAATGATTATACTTTTGAGGGAAAAAATAGAAATACCCTGTTATAAAGCATAGGTAATGGGGGGAGAGTAAGGAGACAATTTTCAAGCAATTATAGAATTAAATTAGATCATTTAACCGGAAAGTCATTTATTTAATAAGTCTATACATGCTAGTAAGTTCAGAAAATAAGAAAGCTAACATAAAGGGACAATGATATTTACTATGCCAAGTACAATATGTGAATTAATTCTTTATTACAAGTACTTAGAAGGCATGGGTACCTATTATTACAAAGTAAGAAAAAGAAAATTTTATGTTAGGGTGGCAATATGACATTACTGTTTCTTATAAGGCCATAGGAGTATAAGGATGAGGATCTCACCTGCTTATCTAAGATCTGCATGTGTTCTTCCTCTTCTCCCCAAATTCCGTGATCTCTCAATTGCCTCATTAAGATTAATTGAATTGACTAATTAACTTTCATAGGCTGTTTGTGAGGTAGATAATAGTTCTTGTTCTTTTCTCAGTATTCCAGATGGAAAAAATGAGCTGGTCACCTAACATTAATTGCTCTGATACACACCTCTTCTACCACCATCACTCCCGCATCACTAGTATTGGAACTGTCAAAATTCAGTTCCATTTTTTTTCATAATTGCTAGTATGATGCTTCTAAACTTCCTGTATTGCTTTTAACAAACGTGGTAAAGGTAAAAGCAAAAGTCCTCCAAAAAGAGCAACCATCTTTTTTTTAAATTTTTTATATTTTATATATAAATAAGGAAGGGGAATCATAACTTTGCGGGTTGTTATAAGTTGGCCACATACTTGCTCATATAAAATGTACATGTGTACTAAGAGTTGAGCATGTTGTTCCAGATCCCTACCACATACAGTTAGACTTCCAGTCACAAGCTCTGGTTGAAGCTCAGGTGAAATGGGAAGGACTAGTTACTAAAGATAGGTATTGCAGGAACTTAGAGGGATGCACAAGGCCATCTCCATCCCAAAGGAGCTTAGAGTTTAATAGAAAAGAGAGGCTACATTGAATTGTTCATAAATACAAGTAGAATAAAGCATTAATTAGTCAAAAATAGTATAGGAAAAAATATCACAAGTGCTATGAAAAATTAATTGAGGGCCTATTATGGAGCAGGTGTCTTTGAGTATATTATCTTAATCTTTAAAATACTCCTGTGAGACACGTACCATTGTCCTTATTATACAGATAAGATTTAACTCTAAGAGGTTAACATTATTATTTTTATTACCACCAGCTAGGAAGTGGCAGAGCTGAACTTCACATCAAGGTTTTCCTTGTTCAGCACTCACTCTTTCCACTACATCACAGCTGCTTACTGATTTGAGAGAGAATTTGCCAAGAAGTGAGTGCAAACTGGTGGCCAGTGGCCAATTTGGCTTAGATGTGTGAGGTGTTTTTGTTGGGCCAGCAGCAGTTTAACTTTTTTTTTTTTTTTTTGATGTGAACATCTTTGAGCAGTGGCCAGCACTTCACTTTTTAAGGTCTTACACCAGGCCCCCTGAGACAAATTACCTGTCTGACCCCACAAAGCATTTATGATTTCTATATCAGGCAGTAGCTAGGGACAGGAGGCACTATTCTCAAAAGACTCATAGAAAAGGGTGGAAGGAGGACCTTGTGAATAAGAGTTGCAGAGAGTATCCGAGGAAGGATGATTGGCAGTATTTATCATTATATAAAGGTGAGAGGGGTCAAGTACAGAGCTACGAGTTAAGCATTCACAGAATAGTTCTCAAACTTTAGCAAGCATCAGAATCAAATGGAAAGCTTGCTGAAAGACAGATTTCTGGGCCCCAGCCCAGAATGAGTGCATTTAGGGTGGAGCCTGAGTATTTACATTTCCAGCAAGTTCTCTGGTTGCTGATGCTGCTGGTCCAAGGATGACACTTTAAGAATTACTGCTTACCGGACTCTAGGGCACTTTGGGGGAAGGTCTTGTTACTGTGTTTCTGGTGTTTTAAGTACGAAAAGAACTTTTTGTAGAATGTTTAGAAAATAAGGAGAATAAAAAAGAAAATTATCTGTTATCAATTAGAGGTTACAATGGTTAACATTTTTAATGAACTATTCATATTCTTGTTTTCTATGTGTATATGATATGTACTTTTTTAAGAAACCAAAACTGTATCATAACAGTAACTATTAATCCCTATTTAGCATCTACTGTGCACCGGGCTCTTTACATGTACTTAATCCTTATAATGTGCTTATGAAGCAGATGCTATTATTATCATTCCTATTTTTCAGATGAAGAAACTGAGGCACAGAGAAGTTAAGAAACTTGCTTAGTGCCTCACTGCTAGTATGTGGCATAATTAGGATTAAAACTGAAGCAATCTGGTACCAGAGCCTGTGTACTTAACCACTATGTTATACTGACTCTTCTACTGTACATATTGTTTTTAACCTGTATTGTTTAACCACATCATGAACAATCTTGATATCATTAAATACTTCTTGTTCAATGTTTTAAATGAAAGCCTACTTTTTCCTCTTAAAATGTTTCAAACATTCGAAAGTAAACAGAAAAATAATATAAAAAATACCCATGTACCCACTACTAGATTTCACAAATGTTAATTTTGAGGTTTAATTTTACATAAAACAAAATTGTGCCTTATGAGTTGTGGTTGTTTTGTTGTTTTTTGGAGACAGGGTCTCGCATTGCTGCCAGGCTGAAGTACAGTGACATGATCATAGTTCAATGTTACCTCGAACTCCCGGGCTCAAGGAATCCTGCCTCAGCCTCCCGAGTAGCTGAGACAGCAGGGGTGCACCACCACACCTGGCTAATTTTTTATTTATATATAGATGGGATCTCAGTATGTTGCCCAGGCTAGTCTCGAACTCCTGGCCTCAAGTGATTCTCTTGCCTCAGCCTCCCAAAATGCTAGGATTACATGCTTGAGCCACTATACCCAGCTGTGAGTTTTAAAGGAAATCAATATTTCCCTTAATAAAAGTAGGAGAACTTTTGAACTTAATGTAGTAATGGAGGAAGAATTTCTGTGCAGTGAACATCTCGGTAATTACCATTGCTGTTGTTATGCTGTCCCAGTGGATACTCCTCCCGCTTCAACACCCTGGTGCAAACATGGAACAAAACTCTTCCCTCACGGGACTTTAATTGCTTGGTGATAAAGGTAATAAACACAGGTAGTACCATAAAGCTAGGTTATGTGACTTGAATGGCTTACCGGCTACCAGGCTGCTGGGCTGAAGGTTACATTCCACCATGGTAACATCTCAGAACTGCTCAATAGAACTGTCTGCAGTGATGGAAATGTTCTATGCCTGTGCTGTTCACTGTGGTAGCTACTAGTCACATGTGGCTGTTAGGCACTTGAATGTGGCTAGTGCAACTGAGGATTAATTTTATTTCATTTTTATTAAATTTAGCCACATGTGGCTAGTGTGATGACAGTATTGGACAGCACAAATCTAAGTCCTCAAAGTCCACATTAAAAACAATTCGTCCCCAAATCCCAGTTGAGTTCCTGGCTCTGATGTGGGTTGGAGGATGGAAACTGACTGCAAAAGATAACAGGGAACTTTCTGGGATGATGGAAATATTCTTTAGATTATGGTGATGACATGGATTTATAATATATGCCAAAACTCATCAGACTATACTCTTAAAATGGGTACATTTTGTTATATGTAAATTATATCTCAGTGAAGTTGACTTTTGAAAGTAAAAGAACTTTACTAGAGCTAGGCATTCTACCTTCAGTCTGTCTAAAGTATGTTTTCTGCAATCCCATTTCTTTTCTAAAGACCAAAGTCATCACTGCAACATACAGGACCCTGTGCAATCTGGCCCCTGGCTACTTCTCTGACATTATTTCTCTGACTCATGTGCTTTAGCCACACTGGTCTCCTTATTGGTCCTCACATACTCCAAGTATATTTCCTTCTCGGGGCCGTTGTGATTTGGTGACTGCTCAAATCTCAGCTTCAATGAGATGCCTTTCCTAATCAGCCTCTCTAAAACAGCACCTGCATTCTTTTCTCCATTCCCTTATCCCACTCGTTTTCTTTTACACCACTGATCATTATCTGAAATTGTAAAATTATTTGTCTATTGTCCTCCTTACCCACTACACTGTAAGTAGGGCTGTTCATAGGGGCAGGCAGTTTGTTGATTATTGGATTCGCTGTGCCAGGCACATAGTAACCTCAATAAGTATTGCTGAATGAATGAATGAATGGCTGTCACCCATAGCAGTATGTTTCAGCCTGACATCCAAGTGTATGTTCCTGGAGAATCTACCAGTTCTCTATAGTGTCTAAAATTTTGTGTTGTCATTTTGATGCTAATCTAAAACAAAGTAATATGATTTTCCAGATGAGCACCTTAAAACATAAATTTTTGAGTGCCTGAGTTTACACTGAGTTTTAGGATTTTGTTTGTATCAGTTGAAAGCCAAAGGACATTGTGACAAAACATAAAAGATTTCACGATCATTTTGATAGAGAAAAGAGATGGGAAAGTTGAGTCATTACATGTCACACAGTGGCCTAGACATGGCAAATTCAGCACTGTAACTAGCAGTGCCACATTCTTGTTAAAAAGAAATTGCACAAAACACACACACCCATATGAATATATTTATATTTGAAACAACTTAGTCACAGTGAGTAGTAAATCCACAATGAGGAATTGTTTTCTGGCTCCTAGCAGTAATTAGATTAGATGCTATTTAATTCAGATGTTGAATACTCAAAAATACTAACCTTAAAGTAAATAAGACTGTTTAACAGAGGTATCAACTGATACTCAAATAAAACTGGCATTCCACAGTTTTTAGCATCAGAATTTTTATTAAAAGATAATTATTTCAAACTAGCAGCAGAAACCTGGAAGTTAATAATACAGTGTATGTGCAAACAGGTATTATGGCATTATTAAACATAGAGATATTTAATACAGAAGTAGATCAGAAGTTGAATCTTTCTTTTTCTCTCTCTCTCTTTTTTTTTTTTTTGAGACAGAGTCTCACTCTGTTGCTCTGGCTAGAGTGCAATGGCGTCATCATAGTTCAATAGCTCAGCCGTCCTCCTGCCTCAGCCTCCAGAGTAGCTGGGACTACAGGCAGTTGCCACCATGCCCAGCTAATTTTTCTATTTTTAGTAGAGACAGGGTCTTGCTTCTCTTCAGGTGGGTCCTAAGGTCAAGTGATCCTCTGGTCTTGGCCTCTGAGAATGCTAGGATTACAGGTGTAAGCCACCATGCCCAGCCAGAAGTTGAATCTTAATGCTCATAAACCTAACACTTTACAATTCAAATTAATGTTAATTTTAAATGGTAAGACTGTATAACCAACGTTGTTGGGGCAGGAGAATGCTTATCACTGCAGTTGTATTACCTTTGCATTTCCCTTCTCTTTCTCTTCCCTTTATATAGAAGCTGAAGGATACTTTTAGGGTGAAAGAAAATAAAGTGTAAGAGTTCACTTAAATAAAACACTTGTTTTATCTTCATTCTAGTAACAACCTTGGGTTTTTATAGAAGGATCTGATCTCTCTCTCTGAAACATTTAACTCTGTCCCCTAAACACAGTCTCATTCAGTTCCTTTCATGAGTATGACATAAAAATCAGAACAAGAAGTACCTGACACATTTTCTATACCTATAGTTGCAGAAGTCATATTTTAATAGGTGAGAGAAGAACAAAAGTACAAGTGTGCATACTTTTTTTTACCCTGTGTATCATTTACATAAATCCTTTCATATTATTTCAAGATGTAAGTGCATCATAATGATGATGTGTAAGAATTTAGATCCAAGGCAGTCTGCAGGCAGGGGTTTTTATTTAAGTGGGCAGCGGTTTATAGTAGTAAGTTAGGTGTGTGTACTTAGGGCATTGGCACTAGGTGTCAGCAGATCACATCGGAGAGTGCCTCAAATTGAACATTGGTAAAATAGCAATAAATGGACAGTATATCCTTCATAAGGATGTCTCTCACATAGCATTTTCCTGTTCAAATATTAATTTCCACATAGCCTGGCATTTGGCTGCATGTGTGCCATGAATTCTATGGATATTAATAGGTATCATGTTGAGGGAAGGGTTCTGTAGTCAGATGTCGGGTAAATTAGTTTTATGGTTCTTCCACTGTAGGACTGCTCAGTGCCTTTCTATGCTAATGACATTGTGACTTTCCAGAGAGCAGCTGTGATGGCTCCAGAATGTCTAGGGAGAAGGGCTTAGTGTTAAGAGTCTGTTTGGGGCATAAGACACTAGGATATGTCCTCCTGCACATTGTTTGATCTAGACTGTATGTTTTGTGATCTGGGGATGCTGGTAGGAGTAATGGGGAGGCTAGTTAGTGCCCTAAGCCTGCGATCCCCAACTTCCAAGCTTTGGACTGGAGCCTTGGACTGGTAGTGGTCTGTGGCCTGTTAAGAACTGGGCCACATGGCAGGAAGTGAGTGGCAGGCAAGGGAGCTAAGCTAAGCTTCATCTGTATTTACAGCCGCTCCCCATCACTCACTTTACTGCCTGAGCCCCGCCTCCTGTCAGGTCAGTCACTGTCTCCCATCACCCCCAGATGGGACTATCTAGTTGCAGGAAAACAAGCTCAGGGCTCCCACTGCTTCTGCCTTATGGTGAGTTATGTAATTATTTCATTATATATTACAATGTAATAATAATAAAATACACAATAAATACAATGCACTTGAATCATCCTGAAATCATCCCCCCCACCATGGAAAAATTGTCTTCCATGAAACCAGTCCCTGGTGCCAAAAAGGTTGAGGACCACTGCCCTAAGCCACCTCTTTGCACTATTATTGATATGTAGCATTTCCACACTTTTTTGGCTATGAAACCATTTTGAACCTGTATCAGAGTCCCACACTTTAGGAAAACCAGTACAGACAAATAGTGCTTTGTGTTACAGGTTTTGCTTTTATAAGTGTGCTTGAAAAGGTCTTCTTCATCGCCAAGATCACTTAATGCTTGTTCATATTTTCTTGTAATTTATGTGGGTTTTTTTCCATTTAATATTTTAACCCCGTTGAAGTATATTTTTGTATATGATGTAAGGGATAGATTCAACTTATATATCTATTTATTTATTGCAAAATACCAGTTGTCCCCAAACCTTGCATTAAATGTGTTTTTGTTTTTGTTTTCAGGTACAGAACCCTTCAGATCAAAGCTTACCAGTAAATTCAATATGTAAAACAAATAAATGTTGTAGAAGTGGGGAGGAACAAGAGCTCTCCCAACCAGCCAGCACCTCCTCCATTCCCACCCTCCCCCCAGGGAGTGGTGCAGGGGTACTTTGAAAACCATTGGAAAAATTTATCCTCTCATAAATGACTCAAAATGCTACCTCTTTAATACACTACATTGAAAACTTTACCTCTTCCAATTTTTTCTATTTTTGTGCCAATCTCATACTTTAAGGAGCCTGAGAGCTTTATAATATAACAAAAGAAATTGAAATATCTAATGTGTAAAATAAAGAATGTGAGCGGTTTTTTAGCTTATATAATTGGCAGAGGTCTTTAAAATAATGTGTAGTGTTGGTAAGAGCTGAATAAATATCTATAATACAATAGAGAGGAGATTTAACTTGGTAGAACTATATATTGGTAGGTAGTCTGATAATGTCTCAGAAGTTTACAGTGCTCATTTGATCCAGCAGATCACTTACAGGATTAAACCCTAAAGAAACAGAAATAAATGTATGGAAATATTTTGCTATTTATATTATTAATACTGAAAATGATCCAAATGTTCAACAGTGTGGAACTGGTTAAATGAATCATGGTACATCCCCATGAAATGGGATACTCTTCAGCCATTAAAGTGATGTTGTAGAAAGAAAAATATCAAGTGCTTGCCATGTATCTGGAACTGTACCAAGAACTTAATGTTGTCTTAGGCCTAACAGTATCCCTATGTGATAGGTATTATTCCCATTTATAAATGAGAAAACACTGAGTGAAGCTAGGTAAAGTTCAAACAGCTAGTAAAGTAGCGTTGCTGGAATTCAACCGATTGTCTATTCTTAACCCTTGTTCTTAATCAGTCATGATGACATGGGAAAATATTCACTATTTGCTTGTAAGTTGTTGTTTTAATGCAATTTAACATTAAACAACAAACAAAAAAACTCCCTCCTATATGCAATCCTTTCTTCCTTTCCAAACTTAACTAGGCCTGGTAATTTTTCTCCCCCAAATGAATCTACATATGTTTTTTATTGATTTTGGAAGTATTACATGCCTGCTCTAAGAATTCAAACGTTACAGAAGGTTATAAAGTAGCTGGATCTTTAATCATAAATAGCTATGTATTTGATAGGATATATCTGTAGGCTCTTTCTTTATGTTCCTTCAGTTCTGTCTCTTGCTAGTATCATCTTGTAGGCCCTGGTTGTGGATGGGTGTGGACTGTAAAGGCAAACTGAGTGAAGTGCAGGTGTAGATGGTTGATTTTCAACACAGAGTCGGGGGTGGGGAGCTGTGGTGATTAGAAACAGCTGGTTCTGGAGCCCAGCTGGCTAGATGGGGGTCCCAGCTCTGCTATTTACTAGCTGTTTGAACTTGGGCAACTTGTTTGTCCTCTCTGTGCCTTAGTGTCTTCATCTATGAAATGAAGGTGATCATTGTACCTACCTATAAGGTTGTGGTGAGGATTGAGTTGGTAAACTGTTTAGAACAATGCCTGGGCCTAGTTCAACCATTAGCTATAAATATTGTATTATTTGTGTAGAGATGGGGAAGAGAAGAAAATTTAGCACTCACTGTGTGTTGTATGCCTATGCCTATATGGTTTCCCCGTTTGATCTTTAGGAGTTAGATATTTTTATTCCATTTTTATATGGATGAGGAAACTAAAATTCAGGGAGGTTACATATGGAAAGAGTAGAATGAATCATTGGATCCATTTCTAGAACTAAGGACAATATAAATAATGAAAGCTGCCTAACCAGGAGGTAGCAAAATGCTGACAAATAAAATGGGAAACAGACCTGCAAAGTCTTTAACACCCTCTCTGTCCTAGGGGGAGTGTTTTAAGATACAGGATTGGGTGGGTACCCAATCTGATATCAGAAAGCTGTACTTTGATAACTCAGAAATAATTTTAGTACATACAAAAGAACAAAACGGGAAATACAGAAAATACAACCAACATTAAAAACAGTTGAGTTGTCAGTCTATTTCATTTGTGTTTTGGGGGAGCAAAAAGGAAAAGAGGGATCTTTGGCCATCTGCTGCTGGAGCTTTCAGGGAGAATGTGTCAGCTAGAGACCAGGTGTGCCGGGTTTAAAATCCCAGAAGCCCAAGAGGGAAAGAAGCGCAGAGAGGAAAAGACTCTCCAGAGGCTTCTGGAGTCTTCTCTGCTCTGACCTTGGAAGGTTTTGAACAACGTTTCCTAGAGAATGGCCTTTCACTTACTCATCTGTTCAGCATGACTCATCCCCAAGAGTGTTGAGTAAGTGAAATTTTGCTGTATTCATGTTTTTGTGACTTCTAAAATATGGTGACATGGTGGGAACATGGACTTTGGAGTCAGACAGACCTGATACCTCAGATGTTGTACTCCTGGCTTTGTCACTTGGTAGTTGTGTAATTTTAGGCAAGTTAACTTCTTTGGGCTTCCTCATCTATAAAATGAGAATGACACCTACTTCCCAGAATTGGTATAAAAATGAAATGAGGCAGCAAAAATGAAAAGTGGACGGTACAACTGCTGACACACACAGGCACTCAGGGCCCTTCCGTCCCTGTCAGGTGTAGGTTTGGGGTGACATTTGTTCATGTCTTATATTTATCTTTTTTTTTCTTTTTTTAATTTCCTCGACCATAACACATGCAGATGTCTTATATTTATTTTTATACTTTTCTGCTGTATCTAGTGCAGTGCTTTGTTTATAATGAGCATCCAGCGTTGGTGTTCATGCACAGGACAATGGGTGAACAAATTTTAGATACATTTTAATGTTTACTAATCTATCCTGTCAGAGAAGAACTGCTGATTATAGATAAATAAGATGTAGGTTCAGGGCCAAAGAGTTGGGCAAGTTGTTCCCTGCACAGGGCCACCAGGGGACTGTGCGGACTAAGCTTTCCCCCCACCCCTATTCCCCGCGAAGCCTTGTGGAGGAGTGCAGCCACCTGAGCGCACCTCATTTCAGTTTACTCGAAGGCAGCTTTCTGTGGGGTGACAACAGCTTCATCTCTTCTGACATGAGGGGCCTCCTCTTATAAACGATTTGCTGTGCTTGATTTAATTTTTTTCTTTTGAAATTATGAAATGCTTAAAATGTGAAGAAGAGAAGATGACATCCATTTACTCATAATTGTGATTGCTATAACTTTTTATTTTGACTTAATTTATATTATAAAGAATTCCCATGCACCTTTCACAGTTTTCCATATGTTAATATTTTCCCACATTTGCTTTATCCTTGTCTCTCTGTATTACACATGCAGATTATTTTCCTCTGAACCTTTAGGAGAAATTTGGAGGCATAATGCCTGTTTACTCCTAAATACTCCAGTGTTTGTTTTCTAAAAACAAGGACATTCTCTTACATAACCACAGAACAATTATCAAAATCCAGGAAACTAACATTGACACAATACCATTATCTAATCCACAGACCTTACTCAGATTTCACCAGTTGTCCTAATAATGTACTTCATAGTAAAAGAAAATCCTGAATCATGCATTACATTCTGTTGTATATCTTTTGTCTCTTTTACTCTGAACAGTTCCTTAGTCTGGCTTTGTCTTTCATGACATTGACATTTTATTGGAATACAAGCCAGTTATTTTTGTAGACTATCCCTCAATTTGGATTTTTCTTTTCCTCCCTCCCTCCCCCTCTCCCGTTCCTCTCTCCTTCCTTTCTTTCTTTCTAATAAAGTATTTTGGGTTAAGCCAAAACTTCACCTCTGCACCCATCCCCTTCTCTCTCTTCCTGCCGCTCCCTCCCTTTGTCAAGGAACCTGCTGTCTTACATGTTTTTGTCCTTTTACTACATATGATAAGATCTATAGGTATGAACTTTTCTTATCTATTGAGACTTTTTTTGTGACCCAGTACATGATCACTTTGATACATGTTCCATATAACCTAAGAGAGAATGTGTACTATTTAATTGTTTAAATGAGTTAATAGCTGTAAAACACTTACATCCAGTGCCTGGTGTATCATAAGCACCATGTAGTGTCAAATTTTAAAAATAATATGGATGTACAATAAGTCCAATTGCTCAAATCTGTTAGCTATCTTGTTCTCATTTTGTATATTTGAGCTCTCAAGTTTAGAAAAATATGTTAAAACCTCCCTGTGATTGTGGATTTGTACATTTTTGCATGTCTTCTGCCAACTTTGGCTCCCTGGCATGGGAGTGAGAGACCCTAGTCAGCTATCTGTCCCTTGTCCCTTAACCCTCCCCAATAGTGAGGGCTATGCTTCACTGCACAGCAGAGAAGTAAGAAGTGAGGGTGCTGACTGAGCACAGAGGGCATCACAGGGACATGGAAATGAATGAATTCAAGCACACTGAGAATCACAGTGGTGTTGCTATCTCCCCTTCTCTAAGGTTTTGCACCGCAGCCTAATCATCATTGCTGCCCTCTGACATTTCCCCTCTCAAATGCTCTTCCGCTCTCTCAACCTTAATTCCTCTGAAGTTTAAGCCAATATTTTTTAGATAATATTCACCAAATTCCCTCTAATATTTCAAAACTAAATTTCAATATTCATATGATACTTCTAGGATTGGAAGCTTGAAGAGAAATGTTTCTTAACTGATTAAATAGTGAATATTGTCGGCTGTACAAGGGTAAACAACATACACATGGAGATTTCAGAAGAGTGGAGAAAACAGACATGAAACAAATCCAATTAAATTGTGAAACTTGATAAGAGAGAAAAGAGCTGGATTCTATAAGGGAGGAAACAGTGGATGGCAGAGGATGTTCTGTTCCCAAGGGAGCATCCTGCCCAGCTCTGGGAAGGTCATGGGCCAGGAGAGACCTTGGCTACTGAAGATCTCAAAGTGCCAGCGAGGCTGGTGCATATATGTTCAGGGAGTGGTCAAGAGACAGGCTTATTATGTAGGGCTGTATGAGCTGTGTGAGGGCTTCTGATTATATTTCAGCAGTTGGAAGGGTTTTAGGCAGAGAGTGAGATGACTGGGTTTATATTTTTAAATATAACTCTAGCCAGTAGGAGGAGAATGACTAGAGAAGGTCAGGACTGGAAGCAGGACTACAATTTGGGGCAACTTTAGGAAATGGAGGATTTTGGTGACCTCAGAGTATGGTTTCCTCTTTTCAGGGAGTTTGCTAAAACCATGCCAGCAAATAAAGACTTAAACTAACTTTATCTGTAAATAATTGTTTTTGTTTTGTTTTGAGCAACACTCAATGATGCAGAATAAAGAATAGTTCACACAGTTCATGATGACCATTATAGATCCCTCATAGGTCTGCAAAGTCTAGAGTTATAATCATTATTCCCTCCTCCTTGTTTAAATTCTGTGGGTATTTTGTTAAAAACTTTTTATTTTGAAAAATTCAAGTTTACATAAGAGAATAGTACAATAAACTCCCATTACCTTGATTCAGTAATTAACTTTGCTGATATTTACATCATCTCTTGCTGAAATATTTAAAAATAAATCCCAAATATGTAATTTTGTCCCTTTATATATCAAGTATCATATCTAAAATATGAACATTTTCTTACATACTACAAGGCCATATTCACAAAACTAACAGTACGGGGAGGCTGGGAGCAAGGGCAATATACGTAACCTGAACTTTTGTACCCCCATAATATGCTGAAATAAAATAATAAATAAATAAATAAATAAATGAGACCCCAAAAAAAAAAAAAAAACTAACAGTACATTGGTAATATCTAATACCAATTCCTTAACCAAATATCCTTGATTGTCTCAAAAATGTCTTTTTATAGTTGGTTTGTTCAAATCAGGATCTAAATAAGGTCTATAGTTTGGTTACTAGATCTTTCTCTTTTTAATTCTCTTTTAGAGGTACTGCTTTTCTTTTTTTCTCTCTTTCTTTCTCTTTTAAAAAAATTGTCATTGACTCAAATCTTTATGATTCAATGATTTTTTAAAGATTTTTTAATATGAAGTATTGAGACATTTTACAAGACATGAATTCATTACCTATGCAGTATCTCAATACTTCATAATAAAAACTCTTAAAAAAAAAAAAGGACAAAATATGAGATTTGAGGCTTAACTTTAAACTTCAGCAAGTAAGACCATCTGTTTGGAATGTTCTTTGAAGTGTCTGGCATACAATACAGTCCAATGAACCATAAAAACTCACCCCTACTTGGCACACATATGCAAGCTGTTTAATAAGAATGCTTGTGCTTAATGTTTTAATTTTATCCAGTCTTCTCAGGTTCTAACCTGCTCGCTCACTGTGATTTGTCAACTGTTATTAAATTAACAGAATCTTAAAATAGCACACAGTTTCTCAAACATTTTTAAAAATAATTAAGATGATGCTTCAGTTCACCAACCTCAGTCTTCTTCGCTTCAGAAATTAGAAAATTTAAAATAGTTGAACTGAAGGCAACATCAGTGAAAACCAAATTTGTTTCCACTTTAAGGATGTACAGTAGAAGCCATGACCACACAATGCATGTTTTTCACCTCAATGTCTTCGTGAAGAAGGACGACCTTGATTGCTTTGCTATAATTAGCCTCTGTTGCCAATGGAGCAGAGAGTCTTATTACCTGCAGTAACTAGAATTAGATCACTAGTTTTTTTGGTTTTGTTATTTCAACAGGTTGTAGTTGAAAAATATTATCATATTTAACATAAATATTATCGCAAAATTAAAGTAAAAGGATTTTAAAATAGCCATCTAATGCTAATCATTTTGAATTATTTACTGATTTGATGATTCAAAGCAAGTGTATAATTCCAAACCAAGCAAAACCCATGTTTACAGAAAACTGGTTCTTTATCTTTCATTGAATTTGTGCTCACACATTCTAGACTTAATCCTGGCTCTACCACTTACCAGCTGTATGACACTAGAGAAATCATTTAACTTTATTGAGCCATAGTTTTTTGATGTAAAATGGACTTACCCTACTTAGTTATAGGGACTCAGGGATAATAATTGAGACAGTGAATTTAAAGTGTAGCTTGGGTAATTCTAGGTGTGTCTATTGGATCAGGCCCTTAAACTAGGAGGCATTTACAGAGATACATATTAGTTATTTTGAGATGAAAGAGACAGAGTGTTGGGAGCCAGGATCCTTGGATCCTCAATCAGCCAGTTACTATGGCTTCAGCCACTGCCCTTAGATCCCATAACAGATAAGTGTGTGAACCAGGCTGGACAAGACACTAACCATCGATATGGCTGGAACCTTGATGTAGTGTCTGGGACGAACTGGGGATTCTGTGGACGACCTTCCCCCATCCTCACTGATAGTCACTCCCATAATTAGTGCTGCCATAGCTCTTTGGGTGTATCATATCCTGCCTTGTATGATATTTATTTGTATACAAATATATATCTTCCATGAGAATGTAAGTATCTTGAGATTGAGGATCCCATCTTATTTGTCTAACTTCCTGTGCTTAGCATAGAACTTTTTAATGTAGTAAAAACTTGATAAATGTTCATTTAATTGAATTAGCACTCAAATGGCCAGAAAATGTTGATGTCTCCTCACCCTACGGTCCTCAGTTAGGAAAGATTTACAGTTTTAAAGTAGCAAAAGCAACTTAAACCAAACCACACACTAAGAATAAGATTGACATTGGCAGATAATATTCTAGGCGTCATCATGGAACAAGGAGTCAAATCAAATGTTGGTTCATCCATTCCGTTGGTAAACATTTACTGGGAACTTCCTATATGTTGGGCACTATGCCTGATGCCGAGGATGCAGAGTGAAAAGATATTGTCTCTGCTGTCATGGAGCTCACAGCTGTAGTTATGTTTGACTCAGGAATAATTTTTAGTAATAAAGGAAGAATGTTAGGATTTATAGATAACAGAAGTCGTAAAACAAAGTAATCCAAGTAATTCACTATGTTAAATGTAACTACCATGATTTATTGTATAGCAACTATGTGTCAGGAGCTGTACTAGTTGTTTTGCTTACTGCATATAATTGAATCTCAAAATACTTCACTTTACAGATGAAACAGAAACTTGAAGAGGTTATGCAATTTGCCTAAAATCACAATAGCTAGTAAATGGAATTAGAATTAAACTCATGTCTTTATTAATCAGTACTCAGTATTGAATCACCAATGAGGCTTCTCAGCAAGTATCAGAAAATCTGTCTAACAAATTTAAGAAACACAATGGCTTATAACGGTGTAACTAAAAGACGCATAAAAGTCTTTGTGATGAAGAGTGTCAGATTTCCCTATTCTAGTAAACCAAAGCCTCCACTCCCTCCAGAATAACATGAGTTGACCTGTCCAAGTATGTAGATTCCCAAATCATTCCATCCAGTCCCAGTCATTTTCTTTATTGCCAGTAGCAAAAACATTTTATAATTCTAACATTTCATCTAAAATGATCCAATCAAAAATTAACACCCAAATGAGGGAGGAGGGGCACGTTTTTATTTTCTTTTATAATTTGAAATGTTTTCATCCATTGCCATCATTTTTTAAAATTGTGGTAAAATGCATGTAACAAAATTTACCATGTTAACCATTTGTAAATGCACAGTTCAGTAGTGTTAAATACATTCACATTGTTGTGCAGCCAATCTCCAGAACTGTTCAACTTGCAAAACTGAAACTCCATAACCATTGAACAAAAACTCCCTTGTCTTCCCTCCCTCCCAGCCCCTGATAACCACTATTCTTTCTATCTCTATGAATTTAACCACTCTAGGACCTCATATAAGCAGAAGCATACAGTATTTGTCCTTTTGTGGCTAGCTTATAGCACAATGTCCTCAAGGTGCATCCATGTTGTAGCATGTGTCAGAAGGGATAAATCTTTCTTAGGGTGTAATCATGAGAACACATCAGACAAATCCAAATGGAAGAACACTTCACAAAATACCTGACCAGTACTCTTCAAATGTCTTTGTTTGAAAAACAAAGACAAGCAGAGAATCTATCTAGATTGGAGGAGACTAAAGAGAGGTGACAACTAAATGCAATGTCGAATCCTGGATTGAATCCTGGAACAGAAAAAGGATGTTAACAGAAAACAGGTGAAATCCGAATTAAGTGTTATTTAGTTAGTAGGGTTGAACCAATGTTAATTTCTTAGCTTTGACAACTATACCATAGTTATATAAAACATTAACATTAGGGAAAAGTGGATAAAGGGTATATGGGAAGTTTGTATTGTCTTTACAACTCTTCTCTAAATATAAAACTATTTCAAAATAAAATGTTTTTAAAAGTTAATTTCCTCCTCTAAATTATTATCTTAAGGAATTTCATGGTTATTTCATTAATGCTATTTTTACTCAAATTATTTTTTAATTCCCCTCTTTTGGAATTGTCTTCAAAAGCTAATTTGAAAACCAATTTGTTGGTGTTTGGAGGAGGGTACAAATGAGTTTTTATTTCATTTAAATTTATTTTAAAAATACTAGGAACTAGGACCATGTTCCAAAAACATACCTATCAGGACTCCACGTGGGAAATCCTCTTGGCTTATCTGAGTGTGGAGCAGTACCCAAGATCAAGGCAAAGCTTAGCATAAGGTTCCTGAAGTACCTTGCAGGACTCCCTCTCCTTGCCTCCCAATTCCCATCTCCTATCCCCAGCCATTGCTACACACTGTCATCCTCAGGGTTTCCTGGGGGAAAAATGAAGAAGCTAAGGTAAGGCAGAGCTCTCTGTTCAGAGTGTTCCATCTTTATGTAATCTAATCAACCCATCATTTCCTTCATGGCTTTTGGGTTTTGTGTCAGGCTAGGAAAGTTTTTTCCTGCCCCAAATTTATGAGGATATTTTTCTACATCTTTTACAAATGGTTTTATGGTTTGGGGTTATTATTTTTTTTTGTATTTAGATCTTTAAACCACTGGTAATTTATGGATAGCCAGTTATCCTTGTACTGTTGATTGAATAATCCAGTCCTCCCCAGCCCCAGTGATTTGAAATGCCACCTTGAGCATGTGTGAAATTGTCTGTGTATGAACTTGGGTTATTTTCTGGACTCTGTTCCACCCCACTGATCTACTTGTCTTTTCCTGATCAGTACCACTCTGCCCTAATTAATAGTTTTATAGTTCTTTTTTATATCTTATAGGCCAAGTCTTATTTTGTTACAGTTGTTTTTCAAAACTTTCTTGGCTGTTTTCAAATATTTATCTTCCAGATAAACCAGAGAATCAACTTTTAAAATAAAAAAAATTCCACTGGGATTTTGATGAAAATTGCATTTAATTTATAGATCAATATGGAGATATTGACTTTTTAAATGGGTTTTGAACATTTCTGATTAATTTTGTTTCTAGGTATTTTATAGTTGTGATTATTATGAATGGGATATTTTTAATGGAAAAATATTTCTAAATTGTTTCATGTGTACAGATGAGGAAACTGAGGTACAGAAAGAGGAGATAACTTATCTTTGCTCTCACAGCTGGTGAGAGGCAGGGTCAGGTATGTCATGTTCCAGGATCAATGCCTTCTTATGTCTTCCTCAATACCAATTCTTTTCATTTTTCTTTACATTTTGACACTTTAAAAGTTAAATAAGATCTGAAAGTTGGTTTCATTTTAATTTCTTAACTAATATAGGCCTTTTTTTGCTTTTTTATCCCTCCCCAAGTAGGTCTCTTGATAACAGTTGTTAAACTTGCTTTTTCATCTCCTTTGACCACTTATCCAATAGACTAGTGATATTAATTATGTATTTGTAAGAACTCTGTATATTGGATAGAGAGTTCTTAAGGATTCTGTTTTTCCTCATACCTTTACAAATATTCTTGAGTTTTCTTGCTCACTAATTCTTCCTTTCCTCTATTCTAATTTATGTCTTCTATAACTTCTTATCTAAAAATTCTCTTACTAGCATGTATAATAGTATATTAAGTATTTGTGGTTACATGGAACACCGTTATCTCATTAATGTTATAGCAGCAGTAGCAATAGTAGTCAAAGTAATAGTAAATATTAATAGCAGCTCTCAAATACTGAATACTTACCAACTGCTGAGGGTATTTTGTACATAATCTCATTTAACTCTCACTGTAATCCAATCAGATATCCTCATTTTACAAGTAAAGAAATAGACTCAGACAGATTTACCAACTTGCCGAGGGGCACACATTTAACAAGAGGAAGACCTGTCATATTCCAGAGCCCACTTTCTTAATGACTGTACAGCCTGGCCCTCTATTAAGTGTAAAGTCGATACTTTCCTTGGGGGGGGGGGGAAGCTCCTTACCATGATATGAAAGAAAACTTCCATACCGATTTTTTAAAGGCTTTAAATTAAAAAAAAAAAAGATTTTTAGTTATATCAAATAATTTCTTTGCATTTATAAGGAAGTCTGCTGTCTCCCTTGCCTATGCTACGGTCTCTTGCCTCTTAGGGGGCTGTCTCTGGGCATTGCACCCTGGCCTCCAGGGGGCGCTGTTTCCCCTTTACTATTAAGGCTCCAGCATTTGACTCATTTCCTGGAATACCGATGAGACCAGAGAAAATATTTTAAAACTTTACGAAGGCTTCCAGATACATAGAATGCAAAAGAGTACAGGAAGTTATGTACAACTAGATAATTTGGTTCACTGAATATAGTACAGGCATTTCAGCATCTGACACTGTAAAATGATTCCACCCTACCTTGCTTCCCACTACACACACAAAGCAGAAGCCACTTTTTCCTACCCTGCATAATGTCCTCAAGCAAGCTAGATTCTTCAGAAATTAGCCCCAAGATTGGTAAAGGTAGTTCTGGCTAAGGGCTTCCTCCTAAATTCTAACGTCCAGCCTCAGTATCTGCCTCTTCCCTACATGATGGACACAAGCATGTCAGGCTTCTTCCGGGAAGGTGGCATTGTCTACCCCTAGGGTTATAGCTTTACCCTGTTGTTGGGAGACTGTTATCTATGGGTCTCTCTGTTCCTGCATGTCTTGCTCAGTGTGTCAAGAATGCAAGACCCTGACTGCTTGTATTACTTATATGTTACTGCATAACAAGTACCCCAAAACATACAGGCTTAAAACAACAAACATTTATGTTCTGACAGTCTCTGTGGGTCAGGAATCTGGATACAGTTTAGCTGGGTGCCTCTGGCTCAGGGTCTCTTACAAGGCTATGGTCAAGGTGTGGGCTGAGGCTGATGTCACCTCAAGCCTCAAGACAATCTGCTTCCAAGGTCACTCATGTGGCTGTTGGTGGGCCGCAGGTCCTTGCTGACTGTTGGCTAGAGAATCTGTTCCTTGCTGTGCAGGTTCATCCCTAACATAGATGGCGACACGGAAGCTGTCTTCCCTCAGAGTGAGTGAGTGAGAGAACATGAGAAGATGCCCAAGACTGAAGCCACGATCTTTTGATGACTTCATCTCTGAAGCAACATCCCATCACTTGTGCTGTATTCAGTGAGTTAGCAGTAAGTCCATAGGTTTAGCCCACAGTGAACTGGAGGAATTACACAAAGGAGTGAGTACCAGGAGGCAAGAGCCATAAAGGGCCATCTTAGAGGCTGTCTCCCACACCATTCTTTAAACCATTTCTCACAGGGTTGTGTTTTCAGTGAGTAAACTTGAGGGATGAGGTGACATCTCCCTCTGGGATAAAGAACAGGCTAAGTCTGCTGTTTGCTATAAAGGAAGTGGGTTCCCCAAACTCATTATTCCCCAGCTACTACATAAACCCGCTGTCTGAGCCTTCGTGTCACCCCTGTGGAACTTGGGAACAAGAGGAACTGATACAAACGTGCGGATGTTCATGTTCTGTTTTGTTTGCTATGCTGTGAATAATAAAGTTCTTTTTCCCTGACTCAGATGTCCCGTGTCTTCTTCCAGCACGCACGAAACAGTAACAGGCTACCTTGTTGGCGTGTAAGTAGGATAAAATCAAATCGCAAGCCAGACAATTAGGCTCAACAGGACAACCTCATCAGAACTGTGTACAGCCCTGCGAGACCATGTCCATATTATTCATTTTGTTTAACAAACATTTCTGTGCCAGGTGTTATTTTAAGAGTTTATAGATTTAAACTCATTTAATCCATGAAGTAAGTACTATTAAAAGTCCCTATTTTACAGAGGGGGAAGAAGAGACACAAAGATGTTAAGTAACTTGCCACAAGTCATGCAGTTCATAAGTGTCAGAGCACCATTATTCAAACAGAGCAAATACCACCAGAGCAAATACCACCTGGCTACAGAGTCATTAACTCACTATATCATACTAACTTGAGTGTTGGGAGGGTGTGGAGCAGAGAGAAGATGAGGGAGATGATGAAATAGAGTTAATTCCTCAAAACATTTGTTGAGATCATCAATTTAGAGCCTTTTATTCCTACAACATAACGTGATAGTTTTTATAGTTTCATTGTGTTTTTGAAGGATAAACTCTTCTAGTCCTATTGATGTATGCTTTGATTCACTGTGCTATATTTGGCTTATTAGGGTTTGATTGCCAGAATTTGCATCTGTATTCAGACCGCATATGCAAAAATGCTTTGTCCACAAAAAATCTGCACATGAATGTTCATGGCAGCTTTATTCATAATTGCCAAAACTTGAAAGCAGCCAAGATGTTCTGCAGTAGCTGAATGGATAAACTGTGGTATATCCATACAATGGAATATATTTTAGCGCTTAAAAAAAAAAATGAACTCTCAAGCTGTGAGAAGATGGGTGGTGGGAAGGACACCTTAAACGCATCTTACTACGTGAAAGAAGCCAATCTGAGAAGGCTAGATACTGTATGATCCCAACTACATGACATTCTAGAAAAGGCAAATCTATGGGGGGAATGAGTAGGCAGAGCATACAGGATTTTTAGGGCAGCGAAACTTTTCTGTATGATACTAGAATAGTGGATAGATGTCATTATACATTTGTCAAAGCCAACAGAATGTACAACACCAAGAGAGAACCCTAATGTAAACTATAGACTGGATGAAAAGGATGTTTCAGTGTAGGTTCATCAATTGCAACAAGTATGCCACTTGGGCATGGATGTTGATGATGGGGGAGGCTGTGCATGTGTGCAGGCAAGGAGTATGATGAGAAATCTCTGTACCCTCTCAGTTTTGCTGTGGACCTACAACTGCTCAAAAAAATAAAGTCTAGTTTTTAAAATGCTTTGAAACTTGAAATGTACTTGAAAATGTAAAATACTGTTAATAGTGTGATTATGCGTAAAATGTTTCTATTAAACCTCACTCCGTACCTGTTCAAATCCCCTGTGCCTTGGTCTTTGAAATGGCATGGTTCCTACTTGGGCTCTCTTCCTTTGCTCCGTTGTCCTTCTCTTACACCTTCCCGACCCAGGTTCAATCCAGCTGTCTGCCTCCTCCATGGCTGGATCAGGGCTACAGAGCTTTGCCTGAGAAAATCACCATGGTGAAGATGATGCCTTCTGTACAACTCACACCCTCCTACATCAACTCATCCTTCAGTGTTTCCTCCAATTATTTCTGTTTCTCAAATAAATGCTTTCTACTTCAAATGTGTATAAGTTTTAACTTTCATTTACTTTTTTTATATTGATTGCACTATTTTGAATAAATATTTTCAAAGTCATGTACTATTTCTTCCCAGTCTACAGATAATTATGTCAACTTTTTTGCTTCTACATAAAATTGGACTCATGTTATTAAGCTGTTTTCTATTAAAATAATAGAATCTGGGTACTAATTATTACATATAGAAATACAGCAGATAAGCATACCCATCAATGAAGATTTGCCCCAAAGTGCTTATGCATTAACAAAGAGAAAACGAAAAAGTAACAGGTGTCTTAATATGTTTAGAGTTCCTTTATTATTGGTCAGACAGGTCTCCTTAAGATTCATTGGAAAAGTTGAGTTGTATTCCCTTCTCTGAGGTGCAATGCCCTAGAAGAAGCCTCCCTGTCCTTGGAGTAAGCACCTTCTCCACTCAAGGAGCTCAATCAAACCGTGGTCCAATCTTTCCACATCTTCCCTTTTGGCATGACTGTAGACCATTCCCTGGGTCAGTGTGGATTCCTACAGTCTATACCAGTGGTCTCAAATTGGCAGCCCATGGGGCAGCTTTGCTTATAGATGTGGTTTATTCGGCCTGTGCAATGTTCTAAGAGCATCTGAATTAGTTCCTAGCATTTTGAATTTATGCCATTTCACATAAAAATGTATATTTCTAGATTTTATTAGAAAATTAATAAATCTAGTAACATGACCCACATAGCAACAATCAGCTGGTAACTGCTGTCAGCTGTTCCCTTTAGAGAGGGCAGGAACTTTGTGTTTTATGCACAGTCCGTACCACACCCTACTGCCATTCACTGAGACTGATGTCAGTTACCATTTGTCATCTTACTTTCACCTCCGCTGACACTCAGCATCTGTCGTGCCTCCCAGGCACTTTATGCATTTGAGTTTGTAAACTCTTCTATACCCTCGTCCTGACGTCTTTCACCCAGCACCCCCACTGATATCAGAGGCTCTGTGGTGCACTTGAAAGATCACACATAGGCTTCAGATCAAATGGACTCAGCTCTGCCACTTTGCTTCTGTGTAACCTGGATAAAGTTATTTCCCCTCTTTGAACTTCTGTTTATCTGTAAAATGGTGATAATGATGGGGTGGTTATAAGGATTAAAGGCAATAATGCACATAATGTGCCTCAGATAGAGCCAAGAAGAGGCAGGAAGCACTCAGTGCGTGTGGCCTGACTCCTTTGATGACCCCTGTCCTCACCTCTCAGGCCTAGCAACAATCAACTGGTGGTGACTAACAGGGCCACTTCTGTTCGTCTCACGCATTGTCAGCTCATAACTAATTTGTATGATACTCTCAGGGGTCTAGACATGAAACATAAACAAACTAATCTTACATAAATAAAATTTATTTTTTGTAATTGTCAGCTGCCATCATCAAGAAACCATAATGGGTTAAGCTGTTTGTAAGTCAACAGCACTTCCGTTGCCGGGAGGATGATCTTATAATATGGTAAATCAAATTCTTGCAATTAGTTATATAAAGAAAACAAAAATGAAAACGTTTGAATTAGCATAGTTTCCGAAACAGGAAAAAATTTTAAGAGATAATTTTCCATATGCCTGCACTTGCCTGTATCTTTTGAAGGGCTCCTGATCTATCTATATGTGTAATTTGTTTTCCACTTGCTGCTGTAATAAATTGCCACAAACAGAGGCCTAAAACAATACAAATTTATTGTCTTACAATTCTGAAGGTCACAAGTCTGACATGGGTGTCACTGGGCTAAAAAAGGGGGCTGGCAGAGCTGTTCCTTTTTTGGAGGCTCTAGGAGTGAATCCATCGCCTTCCCTTTTCCAGGTTCAAGAAGCCACCCCTATTCCTTGACTTGTGGCCTGGTTCTCCACCTTCAAAGCCAGCAATATTGCACCTCTCTGACCATTCTTCCATGGTCAGCTTTCTTTTTTGGACTCTTTTCTATTGCCTCCCTCTTCAATTTCTAAGGACCCCTGTGATTACACTGGACCCACCAGGGATATTCTCTCCACTTTCAGGTCAGCTGATTAGCAAACTTAATTCTATCCGCGACCTTAATTCTTTGCCAGGTAACATAACACATTCACAGCTTCTGGGACTAGAATGTGGACATCTTTGGGGGAGCCATCAATCTTCCCAAAATAATGGTGTATATATTTCATGTAAGTAATTTATACAACAGTCCCCCTTTATCCACAAGGGACATGTTCCAAGACCCTCAGTGGATACCTGAAACTTCGGATAATACCAAACCCTATATATGCCATGTTTTTTCCTATACAATCACATTGTAGACAGTGGGTATTGTACATGTTGGAGAAACGAATGAGTCACATTCTGGGCAGGACGGAGTGGGACAGAACAAAATTTCATCATGCTACTCAGAATGGCGTGCAATTTAAAAGTTATGAATTGTTTATTTCTGGAATTTTCCACTTAATATTTTTGGGCCACAGTTCACCGTGGGTAACTGAAACTGTGGAAAGCAAAACTGCGATAAGGGCGACTACTGTCTAATATATATAATTTTAAATTTTACCATGAGTTGTGTTCTTATCATGTGTTTACCTCACTTAATCCTCACAACAAGCTTATGAAGTAAGAGCTACTTTTACAGATAAGAAGACTGGGGCCAGGGAAGTTAGAAAACGTGTCTGGGTCCAGGGCAGGTAAGCAGCAGAGTGAAATTTGAACCCAGGGCTGTTTAAAGCCATGTACTTAATCACTAGGCTATACTGATATTTGTTCAAATTGTATTTTTCTTTATATTTTCCAAGAAGAGGATTATTGTAGTAAAAATTGGATTTTTTATTTTTTGTGGGACGGATAGCTCAGGGATCTGTTAAAATTCAAATAAACATATTGTCTCTCTGAGTAACAAAATCGCCTTAATGTGCTGCTTATATTTTTTTGAATTGAATTTTGTATTATCAATTGAATTTTGGTAACTATTACATTTACTCCATGCCCAAAGTTTTTGAATTGTTAGTACTGCTTACCTTTAGAAAGTCAAACGGGTATAAGTTCCTCCAGAGGCTGGGAGTTTTGATTTTACTTATTTGCAGAGTTTAAAAGTAAACAAGACCCCAGGAAACCATGCGGTCCAGTCTCTTGCCTTGAATACCTCAAATCACCACTTTTTCACTGCTATTTAGGGAGAAGTAGAGGATTCCATTTTAGGCCTAGAGAATTTTTACCTTTATGATCTTAGTTTTCAGCAGTATTTTCCTCTACCTGTTTCTCAGATGATTGTTTTTCAGTGCAAATAAGCAGCAATGAAACACAATTTATCCCAGTCACAGGTTGAAATTACAAGCAATGAGATGAAATCTGAAAGAAGTGGTTGCAATCAAATAAAATGTCTGTAAAACTTTCAAATAATATGGTACCAGGACAGAAGAAACACAGCACAAGGCTGAAGTGATATGATAGAAATGCAGTGCACTGAGGAATACATTCAATAGTGGAAGCAATCCACAGAGCGTGAGGAAAAAATTAAGGTGCTTTTCTCATTTCTCATTTTCTCATGTTATATCAAGGATATAAAATCCCCTTGAAAGCATGGTGCATCTTTGTACCTTGTACCTTTTCTCTGTCTTAACACAGTGCTTTGCAGAGGAAATGTTTGTTGAATCAGTAATATTAATATTTATATTCACATAAGTGTCATAAAAGCACTTTGCAGAAACCTGGAAGAGAAAATAAGTCATAAACAGTTCATTTAAACAATATAAAAACTAAGTGGGTGTTCAAATGACCGGATTCAAATTCAGATCCCAATCCATAGCAGATCATTAGCTATTTAAAGGTCTGGGAGTGGCGTCAGGGGAAGGAGCTGAGAAACAGGTGATTTTGTGGAGTTTGGTTGTGGGAATAGTTCCTTAATATGTGTTTCATAAATGATAGAATGGACTGCCGGAGGGAGGTGATTATATTTTAAATTTGTACCTGTTTCACCCTAGCACAGTACCTGGCACAAAATAGGTACTCAACAAATAGTTATTGAATGAAGGAAGAGAACAAAAGACATTATATTCTTAGATGACAACAAACCAAGGAATAGGGATGTGGAAGATAATTAACATGAAGCTTTTTGAATATGCATTCCATCCTTTAAAATGTTTCAACATGCACACACATATAAATTACATATTTGTGACCTCTCACACTAATACATTGTATGCATTGTAAAATATAGCCCCCAAATTTTAAAATATAAAATAATATATTTAAAATAATTAAATGGTACGTTATTAATAGTATAAAAGCCTTTTTCCTTCACTTGATGCTTTATTGCCTGGTACATTTCTTTCAAAACAAATGTACACTTAAAGGGCATGGAGGGAAAGAAGTTAGTCTCTCACTCATTGCTAAAACTTTACCTTAAGGACAGTATGTATGGGCGTGTGTGTGTTCTTAATATTCACTATGTAGCATACTACCCACACCCATTATCACAGAAAAGGTAGGGAAATCTGGGTTACTTGTACTATATTTTTGTCAGGAAAAAAATGCATAATTCATCTTCATGGTCAAATATTCTTTTAAGTAATAACAATTAGAGCTTATATAATACTTATTTTGCTGGTCAATATACTAAGAGGTTTCTATAAACATGTGTGCACGTGTGTATAAACTCATTCATCCTCAGAACAACCCAGTGGAGAAGATACTATCATTATCTCCATTTTACAGATGAGGAAACTGACCCCCAGGAATGTTAACCAACTTTCCCAGGATGACACAGCTGGTGATGGCAGTACTATGATCAGAATCTAGGCACTGTGTCCAGGGTCTATGCTTTTACCCACAAGTATTTGGAATGCTTTGCTAGAAAATAAAGTTTTCAAAATCACTCCCCTCTCAGTATAAGGTATTCCATAGATTCTGTTGAAAAGATTTGTTTTTACAAAATCAACCACATCAATGACCTCCTCTACTACACAGAACTGCAATGCACTGGTCGTGGATGAGCGAGGGCACCCACCCCCTTCAAGCTGTGGAAAACCCACCTTTCTCAGGTCACCTCACACAGCACACTCATGACATGACTGACAAAGGACTATATGAATATGCCAACGTCAGCATTATGTTAAATAATGAAACTAGTATCTTCCTTACTTTGTAAGGAAAAGAAATAGACACTGCAATATTTTCCTTCTGAACTGTAGTAGATTGTCTTGAGCACTCCTAGGATGTGCACCCTCCACTTTCCATGTCATTTGCCTTAGCAAATATGAAGAAATTAAAAATCACCAGGAGAAACACAGTTTCAGCAAAATAGGTGCAGAGAAATTCAACAGGGTAATCAAAACAATTCTTTAAATATAATTTGAGAAATAAAAGGAGGCTGAGTTCAGATTTTAAAATCTGATAATGATGAAATGTATTTTTTTTTGGAAGTGTAATTTTAAATGTAAGACTAATACTAGTTTGCATTATAGAGTGTGAACTGAAGATCTGTGAGGGAATGTGCTCACCATACAAAGGACTTACCAGATCCTTTATAGAGTTCCATGTCTCATACTGGGCACCTCCTCAAAAATCTAAAGAGGAATGTGGAGAATTTGGAAAAAATTTGTATGAGAGTCATAAATATATGTATACACACACACACACACACAAAAAAAAAAAAAAAAAAAAAGAAGTGTGAGAAAAAGTTAAAAGAACTGGGGTCGGTTACCCTAGAAAACCCAGGGGAATTTAAGAGACTTCCGGTATATAAAGAGTTATAATCCCTTAAGGTCCACTTAAGCCTTTGACAACATCTGGTTGGGCCAGACACAGATTCCTTAGAGAATTACTTGAGGAAATAACAACAATGCGCCTCTTCAAGCCAGGGGCTATTAAGCCTTTGCATTTGAAATAGGTTCAATCATTAATTGTACATAATTGGCAGTAAATAACTGAGTCACCAAATGAACAGTGTTTAAGAAAAGCTATTATTCCTCACTGATAAGCAACTAAAATAATAGTTATCTTCAAAGTCTACCTAGCAGGTTTGAGCTCAAAGGCTTAACATGATTCTTTGAACATAGAAACTGCTGACATGACTTACGTAAATAAGTTATTGTCAACTATTAACAGATGTAGTTTATATACGTGATATAATATTATCCAAACGAGATATAGAAAAAAAAGAGAGAAAATGAGAGAAAGAAAAAAAGAGCGATTCATATTTTATTCCTGATACTCATAATAACTAGACTGGAAGACAATGGGATTTCCCTAATAGGGAAGTATTATACAATAGTGTTACTTCAGATAAGTAATGGTCTTAGGGAAATTTAAAGTAATTTCTAGCTACTCTTTATCAAAAAGCTGATGCTAGCAGTTTAAGGTTCTGATCTAACACTTCCCGTTGGTTTTTCTCGTGAGTCTAATATAGAAAGTGAGAAAGTCTTGTGATCTAAAAAGTCTTATATTTGATCCTAATGTAGTCTTGCTTTAAAATAGAGTTTTCCTTTTATTATAAAACACACTTGAGCTTCAGGCATTTCAGTTTTGAGTTTGAACTTGGCTAATTTGGCCCAAGAAATGAGCTTTAGGCCTCCCACTGGTAACCCCCCAACACAAAAAATGAACAGGCGCTGAACCACTTTCCAGATTAAAGAAACACATTAATTCTGCTCTGTGCTAAGGAGGTATTAATTGGTCTCCATTTCAGTTCCCATGAGTATCTGAGTTTTTCTAACTATATCTTGGTTTGTGTTGTGTTTTATTAGATTGTTTTCCTCAGAAAATGTAATTTTATTTAGTTACAGAATACTGAAGGTTAGGATTGTCTTAAACTATCTTCTCCACAAAAATGGTTTTGTTTTATTTGAAGTTGTGGTATGCTGTGATTGATGTATCGGCTGATTAACACAGCTGGAAACCATAGCAACAATCATGATGTCTGACCCACTTAAGCAGGAGAGTCTATAGCTTGATACAATGAACAGGTGCTCTGAAAGCAATGCAAATAATATGAATCAAAGCTATTTTTTGCTTTTCTAAGCATGTAGTTGGTAGCATTATTCTTACCTCTCTAGACTTGACATTGTATCTGCTATAAAACAAATATGCTGAGTATCAGCCCTCACTTCCTTAACCAGGCAATTTGTGAATAGAAGTCATTAAGGGCCGGGCAGGAGGGCTCACGCCTATAATCCTAGCACTCTAGGAGGCCGAGGTGGGAGGATCACTCAAGGCCAGGAGTTCGAGACCAGCCTGAGCAAGAGCAAGACCCCCATCTCTACTAAAAATGGAAAGAAATGGTCTGGACAGCTAAAAATATATATAGAAAAAATTAGCCAGGCATGGTGGCACATGCCTGTAGTTCCAGCTACTTGGGAGGCTGAGGCAGAAGAATCACTTGAGCCCAGGAGTTTGAGGTTGCTGTGAGCTAGGCTGATGCCACCGCACTCTAGCCCGGGCAACAGAGTGAGACTCTTGTCTAAAAAAAAAAAAAAAAGCCATTAAGGTCCTGTGACTGCCATTTTATCAATTTTTCTCCCTAACAGAAGTAATAGTTCTTGTATTGCTATGCACCACACCTCTTCCAAGGTTACAATAAAAGAACTACAAATAATAGAGAGCTTTATTAAGGTACACAAAAAGCAATGATGCTTCCATATCAGGCACCATTTTAGAGAAAAGTTTTCCATCTTGAATGGTAGAGGATGAAAACCAAGCACTCTTTTCATTGGAATATATTATCTAAAAAAAATATTGTATTACCTGGTTAAGTAGTCGGGCTTTTTTTGATGTTTGGGTCAACAGTTTACATTATTGTCAGTCCAATTTTCCAAAATTCTGAATGTCACTATATCTTAGCATTTCTTTTATGATTTTTTTCCCTGTTACTTTTAGAACTTCTATTTTTAATAAACTTCTAAAATTTGGCCATTTTAATACTATTACAAGTGAAATATATGTAATATTGGCATTGTTATCTGTTTTGGAGCTTATAATGATGATGATGATGATGATGATGATAGTCAATTGATATTATGTTCCCAGCATTCTACTAAGTTCTTTTGATCCTCATAGCAATTTCATGAGATAAGCATTATCATTTATCTCTGCTTTACTGAGGAGGAAAAAACACTATTATCATCTTCATATTACTGATGAAACCAGTGCTCAGAGAGGCAAAATATTTTGCCCACAGTACAAAAGCAGCAAAGCCAGATGTTAAACCTAGGTGTGTCCAATTCCAAAGCTTGTGTTCATAATCTCTGCACTATGGATAAACCACATGAAAAAAATATTTGCCCTACCTGAATGAACAGAATCCTATTTCCAAACAATAAATTGGGACCCATAGTCTGACAAAGAACTTTTCCTATTTTTAAAATTTATTTACATGAAACCTTTTATAAAGGCATAAATATCAGTCAGACATTTCACAATGTGATCAGCGTTAAAGTGTACCCTTAAAAATTGATTTTAAGTGAAAAATTCCTTAGTAGTTTGTGAATAGATTTACCTCCTGTAGTTTTCTAAGAAATCAAGCTATTAAGTTGCAGCTCTCAGATTATAAAGGCAAAATACCCAACCTCTTGTCAGTTGAATGTAGTTCATTCCCTTTCTTGTCTTAGAATGTTGGTGGGGTCCTGGATCAGTGGCGTATGCCGCTAGTCCCAGCACTTTGGGAGGCCAAGACGGGAGGATCGCCTTGAGGCCAGGAGTTTGAGATCACTCTGGACAACATAGTGAGACATTGTTTCTGCAAAAAAATTTTTAAAAATTAGCCAGGTGTGGTCTTGTGTGCCTGTAGTTCTAGCTACTCAAGAGATTGAGCCAGGAGGATCACTTGAGCCTAGGAATTGGAAGCTGCAGTGAGCTGTGATCAAGCCAGAGCAATCCCATCTGGGCTACAAAGCGAGACCCTGTCTCTAAAAAAAAAAAAAAAAGTTTGTGGGAGGTGGTCTCTGTATGTGTGTGCATGTGTTCTTCATAGCAGAAAGACAAATTTATCCTGGAAATGTAATGGTTCCCAGATGTATGTTTGTTTTTTTTTTAAAAAAAGTTGAAATGTGTTGATAGCCAGGTATTTATCTCTGAAGTGAGAATGATGTCATTCCACTTGGAGTTTATTGACAGAGTTTATTTCCTTTGTCTGAGAAAATTTTCAGACAAATATGGCTTTAATTAAGAAATACACTGATCACTTGTTGATTTTGTTACAACAGAGGAACTTCTCTAGCTTCTCTGTGTGGATTGCTTTGTGTTCCACCACAGTGAAAACATATAAAGAACTATTGGCAATGTGTTGATGTGTATCTACTGTAGTCTTTTTTTTTTTTTTTTTTTTTTTTTGAGACAGAGTCTTGCTCTGTCGCCCTGGGTAGAGCGCACTGGTGTCATAATAGCTCACTGCAGCCTCAAACTCCTGGACTCAAGTGATCCTCTTGCCTCAGCCTCCCGAGTAGCTGAGACTACAGGTGGATGTCACAATGCTTGGTTAACTTTTCTATTTTTAGTAGAGATGGGGTCTTGCTCTTGCTTAGGCTGGTTACAAACTCCTGAGCTCAAACAATCTTCCCGTCTCAGCCTCCCAGAGTGCTAGGATTACAGAGTGCTGGGATTACAGGCATGAGCCACTGCACCCGGCCCTACCATCGTCTTATACCCATTTTCAACACCACCAAAAATCACTTTTTTAAAATTCTGTAGGTTTATTGTTTTGAAGTATAAAAAGTGTTTGGATTCATAATCGATTTCGATTTTCTTTAAGAAGCAGAAGGCTATATTGTGGTTATTGACATTAAAAATGAATATTCTTACCTTTCCTTGTGGAGCTAAATCTTTGAAGATCATTTTAAAATACGAGGAAATGTCCCCTGAATACGGAAGTCACACATAGATCCCAGTTCCTCTAATTACCTTTGGCAGTTTATTTGTTCACAGATCTGTGGCAAATTCTCTGGAATCATGTGATTTAAAGTATAGATCATTGCCTCAAAATCTGAAGCATGATACGCACACAGGAATCTTTAGCTGTTTGAGTCTATCTTCAAGTGATATCTGATAAAACCCAAATTATAGTGGCATTGTAGGATGAAAAAAAACCCCACTTTACTTCAAAATCTTAGTCACTTTACTCCACATTCATTGAATCATGTAATTCTTAGTTTTCCACTCACTTTCTATATCTCTCTTATCTAAAAAAAAGATAAAATAAACGGGTCTAAAATGAAGTTTCTGTAGTTAAAGAATAAGAAACGGTCAAGAAGCTGCAAAATGTGCCCTGGGCTGACTTGGAGATTAATGGGGATGAAAAAAAAAGTTAGTAGATCTAAAAAGAAGTGTCAAAGGAAATTCTCTGTACACAGGAGCTCCCAATTTGTGAAAGTTCTTGCCTATCTATAAACACAAAGGTCCTAACTCTGCTGATGAAAAAGAGTAGAAAACTGTTCGAATAATGCTAAGTGAAGCATGGTTGTCCTCCTAAATTATTTGAATACTTATTTCACTTCTCTGAGTTTCCCGTTTACACCAAGCCACATGCCACCCAGGTCAGTCCTGAGGGGGCTCTTATTCCTCTGGAGGTCAAGTGGTCCTGCTCCCTCCACACACCAAGGTCGTCTTCACTGGCCGCCCCAGCGCTTTGGCACTTGCAGATCTTGGGCCCCAGGGTAGCGGTCCCCATCGATCCGCTGGGCAGCGGGAAACACCGAAGAGTCTGCGCCTCTAGGCAGGATCCAGCGGTGTCGTCTTGAACTTTGCACACCGCGTGACGGGGGCAGACCGCGCGCCGCGGCCCGGCCTTTCGCGGGGGTCCTGGGGAGGAGAGGAGGGCTGGTTTCCAGGCCTGAGCGGGGACGCGCGCCTGCAGCCCCTGGCTGCGCCGGCTGCCCCCAGCCAGCAGTTTCGGGCGCTCACGCCCCTCGCTCGGAGCGCGAGCCTTCCCCGGCGCGCTGCCGGCCGCCCAGCTTTCCTCGGCCTCGCGCGCTCCGCGGGAGGAGCCGCCGGCGGCCGTGACGCGTCAGGGAGGAAACGCCGGCGCCCGGCGGCCCTGCCGGGAAGGAGGAAGCGCGAGGGCGTTGGGCTCCGCGCCCGTCGCGCGGAGAGGCAGCACCGCGGAGCCGGTAGGTGCGGGGCAGGCGCGAGGGTCCGCGCGCGTCGGGGCCGCAGTCGGAGCCCTGGAGCGGGAGGGGTCGGGGCGGGGCGAGGGCGGCCCGGGCCTCGGCTGCTGTCTCTCTTCGGCGCTAGCGTGACTTTCCCGGGTTCCCCGGAAATCTCGGAGTTGATCGGCCGGGAGAAAGCAATACCTGTTCCCAGCCCCCGACTCTTGGAGAGTTTGTGGTCTTTGTTCCTTCGGCGTGAATTCAGATCTGCTTTGAGATTCCTAAACACCCGTGTGGTGTCTGTGCATGGACATTGTTAACCCGTGCGCAGTCCCCGAGCCCAAAGGAGGTGGGGGGAACGCCAAGGGTGGGAGACCCCACCTGAGGTTGAAAGTGGGTGCGGGTCACCTGCGAGGTTGAGAAGGCGGGCGGTCGCAGGAGTGGGGTGGACAGGAATCTTTAACCTGTTGTCAGCAGACCTGGAGTATGAGACTTTAATGCGTTGGTACTTTTAAGTTCTCTGGTTTGAATCTTTTCCGTCTCTTCAAGTGAATCTGGCTCTGTTAATTCTCATAGTTTTAGCATTGGTATGTACCCTCTAACTTTGAGATTTCTAGATTTTTGTCATTTTTAGGGATGGTTAGTCAGAAAGATAGAAAAGATAAAGGATTAATCTTTTGAAACTTAAAAGTCTTTCACTGAATTTTGCAGTGACTTCTGAATCATGAGTTGAATTTCAAACCAGCACAAGTTTGTACAGGGTGCATCTGAGATGCAAGAGCACTACAATTTTTACATCTTGATCAGGGTGAAAAATAAACTGTCATGTATTTTGATTCTCTTCCTTCTCACTAGGTTGAGATTTCACCCCACCAATCTGGAAAGTGTTTTATTTGTTTACCAAACACTTAGATAGCTCTTACTATGTGCTGGACTCTAAGTGCTTTATAAGTATTAACTCAAATTCCTAACTCAAAATATTAAATTATAGCGGTTCTAGCAATGAAGAGGCTGTGCATACTTTAGTTCCTGGAATGTCATTGCAAGAGCTAGAAACATTAGAGGAAGTTTCAGGCATATTTTAGGACTGGGTGTGCCTTCTGGCCCCCTTGGCTACTACTCCAGTAAGACAGGCCACCATCCCTGCATTTCCCTGGGGGAAGGGAGTCTGGAGCTCAGGGAATTCTACCAGTTCTAAGTAGGTCTCTGCCAGGTCTCTAGCAGCTTCTGTAAGATGGTCTCTCTCATCCGCCATTGTGCCCATCAGATAACTCTGGAAAGACCAGAACTTCCCCCTTTCTTCAACTGCCACTGCATCACACCTAATTTTGTTTGTAATGTAGCTTCATTCCTAATCTGTTCAACATTATTCATATGATATAGCTTAGATTTGAGGGTCAGATTGAACTTGAGTTGTACTATGAAATAGAACATTTTTATTGGTACACATCAACATAGATAATGTTTTGTAAATGTACTGCCATTTGCTCTTGGTAACATTGAATTGGTAGGTCAGCCTCGTAGGTGTCCATTTTGTGATCTGCAGATATATAGAGAGAATATTTTTTCAGAATAAAGTGCCCTCTTCAAATGAGCATCTTGGCTGGATGCCCAGATTGGTAGAGACCTGAAATGGTGAATAAGGTAGACCTGATTTTTGTTGTGATGATGATGAATGTAATGTCAAAATCTGCACATCATATTAGCTTTCTCCCTTCCTCTCTCCCTTTTTCCCTCTCTCCCTCCTTTTTCTATCTCTCATATATTTAAATTTCCACGGAGATGATTAAATGAGCTGATAAGTCTTATTTAATAGGATTATGGGTGTCTCTTGAAGCAGGAAGGCTCATGTTCCTCTGATGTAATTTGTGGCACAACAGATATTATCATCATTCATGAATTTAATTCAGCCAAATGACACCTAGCATTTTCATGACTACAAAGTGGCTCCAGACATACTCATTTGCTCTTCAGAGATTCCTTGTGAGGTTGGTCTCTAAACCATTTTTTAATCCCATTTTTACAGATGAAGAAACTGAAGCATAGGAGTATTAAAGTGCTTTAGCCACGGTTGCACAGTGGATGAGAGGCAGAGCTTGAATAGAGAGTATGTGTGGGGCTCTGCGTGGCATGTGCATCCTTGTAATAGACATTTGAGGAATGAATGACTCCAAATGACTTCAGATATTTTGCTCTTTCAAAATATGTCTCTCAAAATACCATAGTAATTGATTTATGCATAAGAGATTTCCAGGCCTAATCCAATGCTTCTCTTATTTCAAACAGTATCTGATAAAACATATTTTCTACAAAAAGGATGGGCATGCCCTTTGGATTTATTTCTTAGGATTTGTCATCTCTGGTTTTTGAAAAAGAAAATAGGTTCTGGTTTTTGAAAAAGAAAATAGGTTGATTATTTTTCCCCCCTCTCAAATATCTTACCTTGATTTTGATTTTGAGAGTTTAGGTAGGAAACATGATGTCTGTGTTTATGCTGACAGCTTTCTTACCTATCTAAGCTACTTAGATTTATGATTAAATTCAAACATAAGGATCATAGGTAGCATAAATTTTTTTGAAGAGTCTGATGTTATTATGTGTTTTTTTTTGAATGTTGCAATTACTTTAGCATAAAAGGACTTAAAAAAAATCCTCAACTATTTTTACCCTTTAAGCATAACTCTCTGTATCCTAAAGTATGTGATTTCCAGATGGAGAACCTTCAATTAGAAAGGAAAATATGGCCATTACCTGGCGGGAGGAATTGAGAAGGGCTATCAGGGAGAAATGAGAGATGGGATGGCCTTTCCCATGAGAGATCCTAGGTGGTAAGAAACCCATAATGAAGCCAGACTGAGTCATCTGCCTGTCAACATTCTTCTGTGTGGGAGTGGAATAAAATACTTTTGAAACCTGCCTTGTTTCAGAAATCACTTTACCTTTTCCAATCCTCATGTTTTCTCTCTCTTTTTAAGTTCATGTAAATTACTGACTAAACTGCTGATTCATGAAACTCAAATTACGTAACATGTTATTCCTGACAGAAACAGCTCCCACATTATTTTAAGAGACTCAATGTCTCTGTTTTCCTTTACCTATTCCGTTCCTTATGATGGAGCCTTTGCTCTCATTTCACTTTTCCACCCTATTTCATGGAGAAAAGTGGTAAATCTAAGAGGTGCCAATTCCACATCTTGTAGTTCATGTCAAAGTAGTTTTAACTCAATACTAACTTTGAGTTGTCATTGGCAAGGAAGTCAATAAAGAAATCAAATGTTGAAGGCCAATTCAAAGCATCATCCAGTAAAACTGTATTGCCTGTCTGAAGCTGAGCCAGAGGGTTTTCAAAGGGAATTAGAGTCGTGTGCAGTATCCTTGCCCTTGTCCAACCTCTTAGATCCTCTTCTGTTTCCCGCTGGTCCTGAAAACCTGCCTAAGTTCATCCCCTTTTAGTCACTATTCTTCTATTATTTAAAACCAAAATCTCTTTTCCTTGGGTGTGGTTGGGGTTAAGTGAAAGCAAGGTGAAGATATAAGGGGAGTCGTATGTAAAATGGAAAATAGGAGATGTGTGGGTGAAATAAGAGATGTTGGTGAGATCTCACAGGGGAGGATTCCTGTGTGGTGCAGCTCTGCTTCCCCTAACGGGAAAGCATATAGGAAAGACCTACATGGGATCAAAGTCTAAGAAGGACTAGAACTAGCTGTTGGCATGATATGATATTGAGGGGCAGAATGCCTTTGTACCACCAAATGCAGAAATGTTCTTGTAGATAGTTCTTTCTTCAGGCCATGAATAAGTGAGTTTGTGGATGATTAAAATGCAGAGAGCTGGTTTAGTGGCTTTTAACTTGAGAATAAGGGTGATTTGACAAGCTTTTGGTTGAGTAACAGCCTGGATTTTATACCTTTTTAAAGGCTTACTCTTTTTTGAGAATGCCTGTCGTGTTGAGATAATAATGTCATTCTTTTCACTGTTCTGTGATTTTGAAGAAATAACACATGAACATGATACAGGCTAATTGCTTCAGTTCAGGTTCCTGAAGTATTTGCTAAGCCAGTCGATACTAAACATTTTTCTTCCATAGGTAAAGTGGATTCATATATAATATATTCATATACAAAAATGGGACTAACTGATGGATTATCCAGTCTGCAGACTGCTGAAGTATAATGGTATTTCATAAGTTTGAAAATGAGAAGGAACTTTATTACTAGTTATTTGCCTCCCTATTTTTAGTTTAAAAATAGATAAAAGTTAACTTAAAATGATCTGATTTCTAACTCAGCATGTATATTTGCAGAAAAATATACATATGGGACCAATGTATACTATATAATCTAATGTACATGTATATTATGTATGACTGGCTCAAAGGGAATTTTGGAATTATATCCTTAGCTTCCCAAGAAAACACATGCATCTTTTTATATTTTTTTCCTATTTTTATTTTAGTTTTGTCTCTCTCTATTGTTTCTTTTTCTTTTTTTTTAGAGACAAGGTCTTGCTCTGTTGGCCAGGCTGGAGTACAGTGCAGTGGCGAAATCATAGCTCACTGTAACCTCGAAATCCTGGGCTCAAGTGATCTTCCTGTCTCAGCGTCCAGAGTAGCTGGGACTATAGGTGTGCACCACCAAGCCCAGGTAACTTTTTTTTGTTTGTTTTTTGTGGAGACAGGGTTTCCCTATGTTGCCCAGGTTGGTCTCAAAGTCCTGGCCTCAAGTGATCCTCCTGCCTTGGCCTCCCAGAGTGCTGAGATTACAGGCATAAGCCACCACACTTGTTTTTTATTTAACGCTATATCATAGACATCTATAGATCTACATCATTAGTTTTGACAGCTGTATAGTATTCCACCTTATAGCCGAGTATCCATTTTCTATTATTTCATTTTTTTTTTTCTGAGACAGGGTCTCACTCTGTTGCCCATGCTAGAGTGCAGTGGCGTCATCAGAGCTCACAGCAACCTCAAACTCCTGGGCTCAGTGATCCTCCTGTCTCAGCCTTCCAAGTAGCTGGGACTACAATCACGTGCTACCACGCCTGCCTAACATTTTCTATTATTTCTATCACTTACATATTTGCCATACATTTGTGTCTTTTAAAATACATTTGAATCACAAAGTAATAGTGTTAGCAAGTAATCAGTGGGCTTGCTGCCTGATGTGCAGAGAAGCCAATACCATGGTACTGGCCTTTGAGAAAAGAAAAGCTTTATTGAAAGTTGACTTGCAAGGTGGCAGGAAGAAACACTCCAATCTGTCTCCCTGAGCTGGGATCTGGGTAGGGTTTATAAGCATAGGGTAATGAGGCAGGAACTAATTGGATCTTGCAATCAGTTGATGCTGTGAGGCATGATCTGACTGGATCCTGTCATGGGGTGATGCTAGGACTCAATCTGATTGAGTCCTGGATACTGCCATCCTGTGTCTGCTTCTTATTTCAGTCCCTGCTCCCTGGTCAGAGCACTTAGGATCTTCCCAGGATTGCTCACTTGGCTCATGTGGGCATGCTCAGGTTATGTGACCTTTAACCTGGGGGTCCATGGCAACTGAAAAACAACTCACAACTTTGTAACATGAAAGTTAAGCCAGAGTGGTCTGGTATGGTTACATATTTTAGAGAAATTAAGAAGAAAAAGAGAAAGTAAGAATCGCCAGTAAACCTATCACTCATTAATAACCGCTATTAGCATTTTAGAGTATATCCTTCTAGACTTTTGTGTGTGCATATACATATTTTCAGTGCCATTTAAAAAATTTCTCTTATACAGACTTGCTTTGTTGGTTAGAGAATCATGCTTATGTAGCCAACCAACGTCATAGATTCCATGCACCTTTGAACCAGTTATTTTACTGTGTTTCCTGGCCACCTGCCATACCCCAAACCTGGCTAACACCCTTGGAAATTTATACTACTGCTCAAAAAGGGGATGAGGTGAGAGTGTGTGGATGGACTGACAAATGCATCCAAATCAACATAAAGCACATATCCTTCCAATGCGAGTCAGTCAATATTTATGTTTTAAGTACATCTTAAATATAAGATATTAAAGAAGAGAAATTGATTGATTGTAATCCCTAAAGGAGAAGCAGAAATAATGGATTTGAACCAAGGTTCAGTTAGAAATTAGAACAGCAGAACTTGGGATGTCTCAAAATATTCTAATGGTAAGTACATTGTTTGAAGTAGAACTGATTTAACAATGCTGCCACCAATGGTAGGAATAGGTAACCTTGAAGTTTCTTGTGATCCTATTGTATTATAGGATGTAGAGTTAGTAACACTTGACTTAGTGTAATTTCATGTACACAATTCCCTCTTTACATAGTAACAGCACCAGTTTTTCCAGAAACCATCACATCTCTCCACCCTCTTTCTTCTCTCAAGGTGTTGAGTGCACAAGCTATTGCCCATACTTGTCTCCTGTACCCTTTTTTGGCTTCCCCTCTTTTCCAAGAGTTTAGTCATTTTTGAGAGTGAGTTTTGCTACATTGCCCAGGCTGATCTTGAACTCCTGGCCTCAAGCAGTCCTCCCTCCTCAGCTTCCATGGTAGCTGGGATCACAGCATCTCCTTTTTAAACCCTTTTTTCCTTTTCTTTCAACTCTTGCATTAAGAAAATTTCTCTGCCTTTTCTCTATCCCACTATCTTCATTTTGGTCATGAACAAAAAAGATACTAATCGTGGTGATACATTTAAGAGCAGGCCTTTAATAAGGAAAAGGAAAGTTTTTAGTTTGGGAGGAAAGGTAAACATTTTCAAGAACTAGTGGTTTCAACCTTCAGATCCTTTGAGAATACCTAGTAATTCCTTTCAAAATATCCACAGAAGTCTCCACCTACCTCCTCTTCTCTAAATAAGCTATTTTTCCTTAAGCATTGGCATGAACTATAAAATTTAAAACTATTTATAAATGTTTTTGTTCATGTCATTGCAACAGCACTGTTTTGTGCTATTTTTCCCCCCTATTGAAGATGTCAGCCATGCTATGGGTTGAATAGAGCGTTTTGGTCTTGAAAGCTAACTCAGATTTGATAGCTGTTCCCTTAAGAAAATACATCCAAAGATCTTACCATCTGGCTTAAAAACAACCTTTTTGTTTTCAAGTAAGTTGAAGACTAAGAGGCTATCTTAGACCAAAGGTTAGCACTCTTTGAGAAGTAGTATGTCAGGATTCCAAACACTTTCCTACCAGATTTTTATCAGTAGAGATATGCACAGGTGAGAGCTTGCTTGGATTGGATCCTTGGGAGTTAGAGAGGAAGCAAATGCTAGGTTGCTGCTGAGACCCAAGAGGTGGAGGTGGGGATCAGGCCCAGGTAGCTCACCGCATACCAACTTCAGCTCACCTGTTAAGATGCTTGGGCCAGACATTATAAGGAGCTTCGCACCAACACAATGGCTATTTAAGCTGCACTGAGATTAATAGCCTGTTTTTTCACAAACGTTAATGAAAAAGGTTTTAAAAAGATGTTTTTATTCAGCCTCCGAACAACATGGTGCTAAAATCGATGATGGCTTAAATATGAAATTATTATATTATTTGCTTATTTGAACTGGGGCAATCATTAATAAATATTCAGAAGGAGGACTTTGCTATAATTTTTTTAAAAAAATAGTCGTTATTTTTTGTAATTCTAAGTGTGTGTAGTCGTGCAGAGTTGCCAGTTTAGTCCATTTTGACATGAGAACCTTTCTCTTTTTTCTAATTGATCTTTTTTTTCTACTCTCTCTTCTCACCAATATTTGGTTTATTTATTTTTTGTCTATAAGGGATTTTTTTTATTAATGAAAGGTAAGACACTCCAATGTTTTAGCGGAGAAGAGTTTTTAAGATTTGTAAGACTACACATTTATCCCTTGAATTCTGTCTCCCTTCAGATTTGTATTATTTCTGACTCCCACTAACATTAACATCGTTTATTTCTGTGACTCCTTTTAAAAGTTCACGCAAATATCAATAAAAGTCCCTGTCTCATTGAACTTATTTATCGCTATGTTTTAGGATTAAAAATTTGTCTGTGGGAGATGCAGAACGTTGTAATAAAATGCTACCTATGTATGAAAAGACAAGGAAAAAATAAGAATATGTTTTGCTTTGCTTGTGATGCCTAAAGAGACTCTAGAAGGATACATAAATTAACAGTGTTTATCTATTTGGGGTTGGGGGATGAGAACTGGGTAGATAAGGATGGGTGGGAAGCAGACTTTCACTCTGTTCCTTTTAATATTTCTTTGTTTTTTTGAACCATGTGAATATATAACCCATTGTTAAAATAATTTAAAAAATCATGCCCCTGGGTTCCCTGGCTTTGTAAAAGTAAATTGATCTATCTGGTGTTCTTTTTCTATATAAGTCCTTAGTAAAGTTTTAAATTTTTTTTTTTTTCAAAGACAGCATATGTAGTCTAGTCTCAGAGGACTACCAGTAATTTGCAGGCACCTGGCCATGGCTTTGTTCCTCTTCAGCACTCTCAAATGCTGTGACTAAGATTCATTATGAAGCCTTCCATTAGGAAATTCTGATCCTGCAAATACGGCCAAAAATTAAGTTATTGTTGGCTTACTGGAAGAACTATTTAATTGAAATTATCTGTACTATTTTGCCAGCTGGATACTCAGTTTCCTAATAAAACTATTAGATAATACTAACATAATTAGTGCAAAGTTAGTTAATTTTTTCCCCCATGGTATGTTATGTCTTATCGTCATGGATATTGCTTATCTGCTTAAGATTGTATAAATTTGATGCTTTTAGAAAATAAAGGTTGGTTTACTTTTAGTATTTAGATAATTCTGCACTTTTCAAGTTGTGCACACTAAGACAAATATTTTTTTATCAGGATTTTTGTAGTTTTTATCATTTGTGACTTGTATTTTACCTTGCAGAGAGCAAAGAGAAAGGAACTAATATTTATCAAGTTCCTACCATTTGTTAGGTGCTTTACAGGTGTTATTTTATTAAATATTCATAATAACTCTGTCGGGTAGATAGGTAGTTTTATTTTACAGATGAGCAAATTGGGCTTAATGAGGTTTCAAAGGTTTCTGTGTGTGGCCAACACGGGACAGAGCTGACCTGAACAGGTCTCTCTGGCTTTACCAGGAGGTCCCCTGGTGCTATTGATAAGGTGGTAAAAGCTGACTCCTCTCAAAGCCCCTCATCAGAGAGAGCAGGCAGGATTGATTTACAAATACCCCAGATTACCATCTGCTGATGAGGCAGTGCTTGAATGAGTTTGAAAACTGACTTTTCATTTTTACTTTATTATTGTGAAGTCTCATTAATGTTTTAATCTAGAAACTGGTGCCAGATTTCAAGAATGAAGCTGACTGAAAATGTTTTAACTGCATATTTTGTGCCTAAAAGGACTTAAAATTCTACATTTAAAAGTTGATTATGTTAAATTCTGAGCCTATAGAATTTGAATGTCATATGTTACCTGCAGAACTGTCAAACTCTTGCTATTAGCAACCAATGTCCAGTGAACTTTGCCAACAATAACAAGTACTATTGTGATATTCTAAAACCCCTAACAGTGATAACCCAAACCACTTATATTAATCATTGGAAATAGAATAATCACTTCGCTGATTTTCGTTGAATGTTAGCTGATGCAGATACATTGCGTGTCTTTGCAAATACTGGGATGAGCTCCTATTAGCCAGGTAAAGATGATAGAACATGTTAGATCTGAATTCTTATATACTACTATAGCCTATGATTCTATTATCTAATAAAATGTATTTATGTTCCTGGGCAAAGATGGTAGTGTGGTCTGAATATGTCTCCCAAAATTCATGTGTTGGAAACTAATCCCCAATTCAACAGTGTTGGGAGGTGGGACCTTTTGAGTGAGGTTAGGTTATGAGGGCTCTGCCCTCATTAATGGATTAATGCCACTATGAAAAGGGGTTGTGGAAATGGATTTGCCCTCTTTTGCTCTTCTACTATGTAGGGACACAGAGTTCGTCCCTTTTTGTCCTTTCTGCCTTCTGTCATGTGGGGATGAAGCAAGAAGGCCCTCATCAGATACCAGTGCCTTGATCTTGGACTTCCCAGTCTCCAGAACTGTGAGAAATAAATTTGTTTTCTTTAGAAGTTACCCAGTCTCAAGTATTCTGTTACACCAGCACAAACTGACTAAGACAAATGGTGAGAAAGATGCTGAGAAAATTCAAATGATTAGGAAGATTTAAAAAGAAGTAAAATATTACCAATAGTAAATGGAGAAGACAGACTAAACCTACAGCATCACTAGAATCTCTTACACTTAACACTTAAAATAGTTTTATTGAGATATAATTCATATGCCATGAAATTTTCCCTTTTAAACCACAATTCAATGGTGTATTCACAGAGTTGTGCAGCCGTGATTAATCTAATTCCAGAACTTTCATCACTCTAAAAAGAAATTCTGGACCCATTATCAGTCACTCCCATCCTTCCCTCTACTTAGTCCTTGGCAATGACAGATCTACTTTCTCTCGCTATAGATTTGCTTATTCTGGACATTTCATTAAAAAAATGGGATCTTACAATATGTGGTCTTTTGTGACTGGTTTATTTCACTTAGCGTAATGTTTTTAAGGTTTATCCATGTTGTAGCATGTGGTATTTCATTTATTTTTATTGATTAAAAATATTCTGTTGTATGGATATACCATATTTTGCCTATTCATTCATCCATTGATGGACATTTGGGTTGTTTCCATTTTTTGGCTATTGTAAATAATGCTGCTATGAATAGTTATATATAAGTTTTTATGCGGACATATATTTACGTTTTCTTAGATGTATACCTCGGAGCAGAATTGCTGGGTCATATGGTAAATCTAGTTTTACCTTTTGAGTAATTACCAAATTGTTTTCCAGTGTCTGTCCTATTTTACAAGTAATATATGAGATTTCAAGTTTTTCACATCCTCACCAAAACTTGTCTATGTTTAAATTTTAGCCATTTTAGTGGACGTGAAGTGGTATCTCATTGTGGTTTTGATTTGCATTTTCCTAATGACTACTGATGTTGAACATCTTTTTATGTGCTTATTGGCCACGTGTATATCTTCTTTGGAGAAATGTCTGTTCAGATTCTTTGCTCATTTTTTGATTGGGTTGTCTTTTTACTGTTGAATTGTAAGAGTTCTTTATATATTCTGGATTCATGTCCCTTATTAAATATATGATTTACAAATATTTTCTTCCATTCTGTGGGTTTTCTTTTCACTTTCTTGATGATTTCCTTGAAGCATAAAAGTTTTAATTTTTGATGGAGTCCAATTTATTTATTTTTTCTCCGTTGCTTGTGCTTTTGGTGTCATGTCATCTAAGAAATTGTTACCTAATGCAAGGTCATGGAGATTTACATCTGTTTTTTTCTAAGAGCTTCATAATTTTAACTCTTACTTTTAGATCTATGATCTGGTTTGAGTTAATTTTTATTTATGGTGTGAGGTAAAGTTCCAACTTTATTCTTGCATATAGACATCCAGTTGTCTCAGCACCATTTGTTGACTGTTCTTTCCTCCATTGAATTGTCTTGACATCCATGTCAAAAACCAATTGACAAAAAAAATGAAGGGTAATTTCTGTGCTCTCTATTATAGCTTATTGATCTATCTGTCTAGCTTAATGACAGTGCCACACTGTCTTAATTGGCTTAATGTAGCTTTGCAGTTAAGTTTTGAAATCAGGAAGTCTGGAGTCCTCCAACTTTATTCTTCTTTTTCAAGATAACATTGACTATTTTGGGTCCCTTATGTTTGTTTCCATATGAATTTTAGGATGAGCTTGTCAATTTCTCCAAAAAGGCAACTGGGATTTTGATAGGAATTATATTGAATCCATAGGTCAATTTGGAGAGTATTACCATCTTAACAATATTAAATCTTTTGATCCATAAACATGGGTTATCTTTGTATTTACTAAGGTCTTTAATTTCTCTTTTTTCTTCTATTTTTCTTTTACTTTTGCCTTTTGCCACATGTTCTAAATTTTCTTTCAATAATGTTTTATAGTTTTCAGTGTATGTTTTGTCCGTTTGTTAAAATTTATTTCTCAGTATTTTATTATTTTTGATGCTATTGTAAATGGAATTATTTTCTTTCTTTTTTTTTATTTAAAATATATTTTTTTGTACCCAGAGCCACGCCCAGGAGGCCTTGAGCAAGTGGACTCCTATTTTCTTAATTCATTTTATGTTTGCTCATTCCTACTATATGGAAATACAATTGATTTTTGAATATTGATCTCTTAGTCTTCAATCTTGCTGAACTCATTTATTGAGTCTTAATAATTTTTTGGCACGTTCCTCAGGATTTTCTCTATAAAAGATCATGTCATCTTCAGATAGTTTCACTTTTTCGTTTACCAGTTTAGATGCTTTTTATTTATTTATTTTTCTCTTGTCTAATTGTTCTGATAGAACCTCCAGTACAATGTTGAATAGAAGTGAAGAGAGTTGATATCACTGATTTGTTCCTAATCTTAGTGGGGGGAAGCATTCAGATTTTCACCATTATATATGATGTTAGCTGTGGGTTTTTCCTAGATGTCCTTTATTAGCTTGAGGAAATTCCCTTCTATTCCTAGTTTGTTGAGTGTTTTTTATCATTAAGGGGTGTTGGATTTTGTCACATGGCTTTTCTATGTGTATTGAGATGATCATGTGATTTTTTTCCCTTTAAATACAGTACATCACATTGATTGATTTACAGATGTTAAAGCAACCTTACATTCCTGGAGTATGTCACATTTGGTCATGATGCATAATCCTTTTTATATGTTGCTGGATTTGATTTACTGGTGTTTTCTTGAGGATTTTTGTATCGATATTGATCTGTAATTTTCTTTTCTCATGATACCTTCATCTGGTTTTGGTGTCAGGGTAATACTGGCTTCATTGAATAAGTTGGAAAGCATTCCCTCCTGTTCTTTTTTGGGGGAAGATTTTGTTACAAGTTGGTATTCTTTTTTAAATATTTGATAGCATTCACCAATGAAGTCATATGGGCTTTTCTTTCTTTCTTTCTTTCTTTTTTTTTTTTTTTTGAGACAGAGCCTTGCTCTGTTGCTCGGGCTAGAGTGCCATGGCGTCAGCCTAGCTCACAGCAACCTCAATCTCCTGGGCTTAAGGGATCCTCCTGCCTCAGCCTCCTGAGTAGCTGGGACTATAGGCATGTGCCACCATGCCCGGCTAATTTTTTTCTATATGTATCTTTAGCTGTCCAGATCATTTCTTTCTATTTTTAGTAGAGACAGGGTATCGCTGTTGCTCAGGCTGGTCTCGAACTCCTGACCTTGAGTGATCCTCCCACCTCGGCCTCCCAGAGTGCTAGGATTATAGGCGTGAGCCACTGCGCCCGGTCCATATGGGCTTTTCTTTATGGGAAGTTTTTTTGATTACTAAGTCCATCTCTTTCCTTGCTATATATCTATTCAGATTTTCTATTTCTCCTTGGGTTATTTTTGATAGCTTGTTTCTTCCTATGAATTTTTTCATTTCATTCAGGTTATCTGATTTATTGGTGTGTAGTTATTCATAGTATTCTCTTAAAATCATTTTTACTTCTGTGAGGTTGTTAGTGATGTTCCCTTTTTCATTCCTGATTTTAGTATTAATAATATGTATCTTCTTTGTTTTATTCTTGATTAGTCTAGCTAAAGGTTTATTTTTTTCAAAGAACCAACTCTTAGTTTTATTGATTTTTTTCTGTTGTGTTTTTCTTCTCTATTTCATTGATTTATCCTCTAATCATTGTTACTTCATTCTATGTGTTTTGGGTTTAGCTTGCTCTTCTTTTTTAATTTCTTAAGGTGGAAAGTTAGGCTACTGATTTGAGATCTTCTTTTTAAATACTGTGTAGGCATTTACAGCTATAAAAATTTCTCTCTAAATGCTACATGAGCTACATTCCAGAAGTTTTGATATATTGTGTTTTCATTTTCATTCATCTGAAAGTGTTTTCTAATTTCCCTTGTGATTTTTTCTTTAACCCATCGTTTACTTAAATGTGTTGTTTTATTTCCACATATTTGTGAATTTATCAAATTTCTTTTATTACTTTCTCATTTAATTACATTGTTGTCTGAGAACATACTTTATATGATTTCTGTCCTTTTTAATTTAATGAGGCCTCATTAGCCTTATATATGGACCATCTTGGAGAATGTTTCATGTACATTTAAGAATATATATATATTCTGCTGCTTTGGAGTGGAACATCCTATAGATGTCTATTAGGTTTAATTGGTTTATGGTGTCGTTCATTTCTTTTTCCTTGTTGATCTTCTACATAGTTGTCCCCTAAATGCTTTTTAAAGCACTATTTTAATGTTTCATACTAGTATAAATGTGAAAATTTACTATCAAGTTAAAAAACTCAAATGCCACTTACATTGTTTTAGTGGGCTATTTAAAAAATTAAATTTGAAGATTATTTACTTTACTTTTAGATACTAAAATTTAAATGTAACTTCATTGCTAATTTCTCAGGTCCATGATTCTTTTGTGTCTATATGATAGGATTTACTTGTAAATGGCACTGGCATTTTTTTTCAAACAGTATTGTTACCCATCTCAAAAAAATGAATATTTATGTTTTCATCAACTTATTTGTTAGGAATTAAAAGTTAAGTTGGGATGACATCTCCAAAAAATATAATAGATAGCACTGCATCTTTGTGCTAACTAGAATTGGTAAGTGGTTAAATTTTCTTTCTTGTTTTTCATTGTTACATTATTTGCTTTGCACCTACAAGAATTCTATGAAATAGACATCTGAAAATTTACAGTGGTAGTTGGCTATGCAAGGTCTAATTAGTTGAGGCAATTTAAAATGTACCAACATATGAATACCAGTAAACTCTTTTCCCCAACTAAAAATACTTCGACATTTTAGTGACATGAACTATATGTTTGTGAAAATAATATAATTTGACTTTGCCTTGCAGCACATATAAAAATTATTCTGTATTTAAAAAATAAACTATTGTTTTGAAATAATAAAAAAGCAAATATCCATATTTTAGTACTTTTTAAAACTGTATTTGGTTTTTTTTTTTTTAGATTTTTTTTTTATTTCAGCATATTATGGGGGTACAAAAGTTTAGGTTACGTATATTGCCCTTGCCCCTCCTCCCGCCCCCCCGAATCAGAGCGTCAAGCATGTCCATCCCCTAGACCATATGCATCGCACTCATTATGTATGTATACACCCATCCCCTCCCCCGCACACATCTGTCCAACACCCTAAAACTGTATTTGTAGTTAAAGTGATCTCTCATTTAATGAATTCTGTCATATAATAATGACCATTTTGGAAGGATGTTTGGCCCCAGCTGATAAAGGGTATGGGTCAGAATGTAGAGGACAAATCCTACAAGGCATGCATGGCACATGGAAAGGTTGCATAATTTCTAGATTATTGGAGTGGATAGCAATTCAGGAGAAAGTATAGATTTGGTAACAATTAGCAGCTACAGAAGAATCAAGTAAGAAAGTGATAGTGGAAAAAAGCATGGAAGTAGATGAAAGAGGAGGAAGCTGCAGAAATCTTTATAGATCTTGGCAAAGAGACCGGTACCTGGAAATGTATTCCTAGGCCTTCTAAATATATTTCTACATCTGGGAGGGAAATTCCTGAGAGTGAAGTGTGTTGTTGGAACATATCTTCAATAGAGCAGTCATTATAGTAATTGAATTATGTCTTTCCATTTTGATCATGGGGCATCAGTCCCTGTTGGCAACACTAACTCCAAAGGAATGAATGTGATTATTTTAATAAGTCTTTTATAATTTTATGAAATGATTTAGGAAAGAGATGATATTTAAAAATTCTTGGGATGGTGAAGGGCACAAAGGGGGCACTTGGAAAACGTTGGCTGATTTTAACCTGTTCATAATGTTCTATAATATTTAATAGCTTTGGCCAGGGAATTTAGAAGGCCTGGGTTCTGTCATTAGATCTGCCACTAGCTTAAGTAGCTCTTAACAAGTGACTTTATTTTCTCTGGTTGTAAATTACTCAAAGTTCCTTTCACCTCTAAAATTCTATGGTTCTATTAAATTCATACAGAAAAAAACTTTAAATAAAGATTATTCTTTCAATAGAGGTGGAAATTTTTGTTGTTGTTCCCAACTTTTCCAATTTTAACTAGGGTACACTGCATGAATAAGATTCTTTATAGTATTATCTAAAGCCAAGCACTGATTTATTTGAAAACAAAGGGTTTCTTTGCAGTGTCATTTAGCTTGGCATTGCCATGAATTCAAGAATTATTCTAGACAAATCAGAGAACAGTAATGCAGTTGTACTTAAATTTAGAGTTCCACACAGCCATTCACCAGAGATGAATTGAGGTGAACAAGTACTTCTAATTTAATTTGCAAAAGTTCTAAAATGTACTGGTGGAATTTGCTGTAAGAATCACAGTGAAAAGCAGTTTGGAAATGTGGCTCAGATCATGCAAATCTGTTGGAGAAACTATAGCTGCTTTTTGTTATATTTGTTTTCTGGATCTGTGTAATTTCTAGTAAAAAATTAGTGGTAATAAAATTTTAGGAACATATTTACCATTTTGAAATGATCTGTGGTGTGATTGTCAGAAAGTGGAACAACATGGTTGGTCATCTTTGTTTTTAAAGGGAGCCAATGCTTAGTTTCAAATAATGCTATATGAAATCTTAGTCATGCAGTACACCTTGTTTAAAAATTGTTAAAATTGTAAGAACCAAAAAATTTTTTTCTACCTCTATTAAAAGAATACACTTTACATATTCATTTGAGGTTTCCTGGGAAAAGTAGGAGGCAAACCATCCACATGTACTGTGGGTTTTTAAAAAGAATTTTAAACTCTTGCTATTAAAGTTCATTTATCATAATTCCATATACAGTATTCCCTTCTTTTTTTTTTTTTTTTTTTTGAGACAGAGTCTCACTCTGTTGCCTGGACTAGAGTGCAGTGGCATCATCATAGCTCACTGCAACCTCTAACTCCTGGGCTCAAGGGATCTTCCTGCCTCAGCCTCCCAAGTAGCTGGAACTACAGGCGTGTGCCACTAAGCCCAGTTAATTTTTTTTTTCTATTGTTGGTACAGATGGGGTCTTGCTCTTGCTTAGGCTGGTCTTGAACCCCTGACGTCAACCCCTCCTGCCTCAGCCTCCCAGAGTGCTAGGATTACAGGCATAAGGCACCAAGCCCTGCCAGTAGGCCCCTTTTATCTATGGTTTTGCCTTCTGTGGTTTCAGTTACCAGTGGTCAAACACTGTCTGAAAGTAGGTAAGTATAGTACAGTAAGACATTTCGAGAGAGACCACATTTATATAACTTTTATTACAGTGCATTATTATAATTGTTTTATTTTATTATTATTGTTATTAATGTCCTACTGTGCCTAAATTATAAATTAGACTTTATCATAGGTAGGTATTGTATAGGAAAAAACATAGTTTATACAAGGTCTGGTACTATCCGGGCATCCACTGAGGGTCTTGGAAAGCATCCCCCAGTGATCAGAGGGCAATACCGTGTACTGTTGATGTATATAGTTTAGTTTTAAAAGGAGGGAAAAGTGGAAAACAAGTTGCGAAACACAAAATTAGGTAGTGGGTGGTGGTTATGAGTCATTAGGGTTGATTGTGTAAGTGTGTACAGAAGTAGAAGAATCTATCAGGCACATAGCTTTCTTTAAATGACAGATTTCCCAAATCCTTAATGAAAAGGATGCTGTATATATTTAATGGAAATCTCTTCTCATGCACTTTCTAATCATTAAAATATAAAGCTTGGGTTACCTGGAGAAGGTTTCTGGGTCAGTGATTGTGTTGAAGGCTGTATGTCTGTTGGGTAATTCTGTACCACCCGGTTAGCATTTGCCCTTAAGCCTTTCTAAGGCCCACCAGATCTTGCCCTCTTCTACTGGACAGTATTAAACAGACTTTCAGACTTATCTTTATAGGTAAAAAAGCAAGAGGCACTTTCCCATTTCACCTGAGGTAGCTACAGATTAACATTCTGAGCTTAGAAAGCCATTTTTTAAAGATATCATTAAATTTTACTACTCAGGTTTCAATTTTGATGTTTCTCTCTATGATTAGAGGAGAATGAGTCTTTGGATTTGGCATTTAATAGAACCTTTATCCAAATGTTTGGGTAATCATATGTGAAAACAGAATACTTCCTTTAAAATGTGTATGTTACAAGATGGTCACATACCATCTTGTCAAAATGTCATTGACAAGCATTGTTATGTATAGAAGTAGCAGGATGGCTCCAGTGACTCATTACCTATTTTTAGCTCCTGGAAGACATTATACTTAACAGTGGTTAAGGATGGGGGCTCTGGACTTCCAGATCATAGTTCAAATGGTGATTCATTCATCACTTACAAATTAGTTTCTTGACCTGTAGAATAGGCATAAAAAAGTGACATACTTCATAGGGTTGTTCTTAAATTTAAAATATACTTGGCCCTCCATATCTGTGGGTTCTACATCCATAGATTCAACCAACCACTGGTCAAAAATGTTAAAAATAAATTAATTAATTTAAAAACATACAATAAAAATACAAAAAAATGCAGTGTAACAACTATTTTTACATAGCATTTACATTGTATTAGGTATAAGTAATCTAGAGATGATTTAAAGTGTACAGGATGACATGCATAGGTTATATGCAAATACTATGCCATTTTACATCAGGGACTCGAGCATCCACAGGTTTGGTTGTCTACAGGTATCCTGGAACCAACTTCTTGCATATAGTGAGAGATGACTGCTAAGTAATACTTGTAAAGCACTTAACATAGTGCTTGTGACATAGTAGGTGCTAAATAAGTGTCAGTATTTAATAAATATTCTTAATGGATAAAATGTTATTGCCTTGACTTTGTTTCTCTGTTAGCAGAACAGTACAACTTTTCCTTCATTAAGTCCTAAGAAGCTGTAAGGAACAATTCTGGATAATAGCAAAGAAAGGAGTATTCTTGTGTATTGTTTTGTTTTGTTTTGCTTTTAGACAGAGTCTCCCTCTGTTGCAGTGGCATCATAGCTCACTGAAACCTTAAACTCCAGGGCTCAAGCGATCCTCCTGTCTCAGCCTCCCAAGTAGCTGGGGCTACAGTTGGGACTACCACACTTGGCTAATTAAAAAAAATTTTTTTTTTCTTAAAGAGACAGGGTCTTGCTATGTTGCCCAGGTTGGTCTGGAATTCCTGGCCTCCTCAAGTGATCCTCCTGCCTTGGCCTCCCAAAGTGCTAGGATTACAGGCATGAGCCACTGTACCTGGCCATGGAGGATTCTTTAGGGATGACTCCTGACGTAAGCATTAGATGATAATAAGCCCATTGCCCCTAATGTTGTACCCTTAAGCCCATTGCCCTTTCTTTGGGCTACACTAGCTCTCTGTGGGTAATTAAAGCTACCCTTCATGGTTTTATAGACATCTTGTGCAATGACTCCCAACTGTGTGGCTCCTACACTGCCCTTTATCTTTTACCCTTCAGACTGATACATCCAGTTGCCTAATACTAGATAAGTAGCTTCAGGTAGTGCTACCCCACAGGTGGTTCAGACTCAGCATGTGGAGAACAAAATGCATCTTCTCTACCCTCCTCCTGATGCCCTGCCCCCCTTTTCATCAATTTCCTTTTTCTTTTTCTGTCCCTGTTTAACTTATGATCTCATCATCCACCCAGAAACCTGAGAGACATTCTAGACTTTTTGGTTTCCTTTAGTGCCTGCATCCTATCATTTACAAAGCCCTCCTGATTTTACCTCCTAAATATTTCTCAAGTCTGTCTCATCTGTTCCGTTTCTACCATAGCCTCTTGAAGCTCTTATCATTTTCTGCCTTGTTCAGTGGCCCCCTCTGAAATGATTTTTCTATACCTAGTCTTGATACCTTCATTTCCTACAAGATCATGTCCAAGGTCCTTAGCATGTCTTGTCAGGCTCATTATGATTTTCTGACTTCTGCTTATCTGCTGGCCTTCCCAGGCTCAGGCTCTCAGGAGTTACTTCCCACACAGCTATGCTAATGCACCCCTGTGTGCCTGGAGTACCGTCCCTCCGTTGTTCGCTAGTTGGTGCTGAGCTCAAGAGACACCTTCTTTAGGACATCTTCCCTAACCTTTTTTTCCCCTTCTGTACACTGCCTCTCAAAACTGAAACACTTGCCTCTCTCCTGTGCTCCACTGTAACCTCTGGATGCAGCTATCCTAACAAACTGTCTTAGTTCGTTTTGTATTGCTACAACAGACTACTTGAGGCTGGTAATTTATAAAGAAAAGAGAAGCTTCTTTATTTTATTTGGCTCATGGTTCTGAAGGCTGGGAAGTTCAAGGGCATCTGGCTTCTGGCCATGGCTTTCCTGCTGTTTATAACATAGCTGAAGGTTCAGGGGGAAGCGGGCATATACAAAGGGGCCAAATGCCACGAGTGTCCTTGCTTTATAACAACCTGCTCTTGTGGGAACTAATGCATTCCCATGAGAACTAATCCAGTCTCTTGAGAGCAAGAACTCCCTCAGTACAAAATGGCACCAAGCCACCCACAAAGGCAGAGCCCCCAGGATCCAAATGCCCCCCATTAGGCCTCACCTCTTAAAGGTTCCACCTCCCAACATCATTACATTGGCAATTAAATTTCAACATGAGTTTTGTGAGGAACAAACCACATCCAAACCGTAGTACACACTATTGTATTGGAATTATCTTTTAGATATTTTCCTGTATATTCTTGCAGCCCATGAGTAAGTCTTGGGCTCTCTAAGACGTGTTCAACAGGCTTCTGTTCATCTCCAGAGGTGGGAGTCATCGTTGTCATTAAAATTATTTATTGATACAGAAGCACTAACAAAGGAAGAAAAGAATAAGAAAAATGTGATTTGGGCTGGGTGTAGTTCTAGCTACTTGGGAGGTTGAGGCAGGAGGACTGCTTGAAAACTGGGAGTTCGAGGTTGTGGTGAGTTATGATCTCACCACCACACTCCAGCCTGGGTGACAGGCTGTCTCAAAAGAAAAAAAAAAAGAATGTGATTTGATTGTATGAAAATAATATTAAGTTTAGTCATTTTATATGGGTTCTTTCCCATTGATGCTTAATCATCATAGACTCACCTTACTCTATCAGAATGCTGACACATTAATGTGACTCAGCTCTCAACAATTTTTACCATTTCATTATATGTCAGGTTATAGTTTATTACATTTTTTATTATAATATAGCACAGCTCACAGAACATAGCAGAACCTCAAAAAATTATTGTTAATGAATACTAAACTCTATCCATGCAAACCCAGCCTTTGTGGTTTATTGCTCATGTTAGTATGGTCATCTGCTCACACCTTAAAAAAGAGGCTAAAAAAAATAGAGGAAAAATTTCCTCCATTCCATCCTGCATACCAGAAGAAATTAATCTTCTTAAAGCCCTATTTTAATTGCATGCCTATCTTTCTTAACCCACAATAGCTCTTTATTAGTTCAAGTCCAAACTCCTTACCTCATCTTACCTGTTCAACCTAATTTTGGACAGCCCTTCTACTGAATCAGTCTGTACAGTTTGGTCAGTTTACTTAATAGGCAGATAGATAGGCAGGGGGTGTGAATTGGTTGCTCTTGCTTAGAGCAGATTTTGAGTTTTCAAATCTAGCATTAGCATAACATTATAAACTTTAAAATTGTATTACTATGTTGGTGCACTAAACAAAAGCTTTATAGTCACCAGATATTTATTGAGTACCCACCATGGGCTAGGCACTGTAACAGTGGATGGGGCTTTGGTGAAAATCAAAATCAACATAGCCTCTGCCCTTATGGAGGTTATGGCCTAATTGTAAAGACAAATAAACAATTATAGTCTAGGGTAAAAAGTGCTAGGATAGGGCCAGGAGTGGTGGCTCACACCGGTCACCCCAGGCCTTTGGGAGGCCAAAGCAGGAGGATTGCTTGAGGCCAGGAGTTTAAGACCAGCCTGGCAACATAGTGAGACTCCATCTCTAAAAAAAATTTAAAAATTAGCTGGGCTTGGTGGCACACACCTGTAGTCTCAGCTACTCAGGAGGCTGAGGCAGGGAGGCTTGCTTGACCCCAGGAGTTTGAGGTTACAGTGAGATGTGATCACACCACTGCACTCTAGCCTTGGTGACAGCGTGAGACCCTGTCTCAAAAAAAAAAAAGTGATAGGATAGAGAAAGTGCCCCAGGGGGGCACAGCAAGGGCACCTAACCCAGCTATGGGATCAGGGCGGGCTTTTTGGGATCAGTGACATCCAGCTTGGTGTCAGTCCTCAGGAAGTACATTACAGGTTGAAGGAACATCAAGTGCAAAAGCCTAGTGAGAAGAGAGCCTGGGATGCCTAAGAAAGTGAGAGAAGTTTCTTAAGGCTGGATCTATGTTACAAGGAACTATCTGTATTATTGTAATAGATCATGAAAGGAAAGAAAACATATCTCTTTGTCCTATCAGGGACTTGCTTGCTCTTTTCCCTGTCTGAACTGTTCAAATCAATTCTTTTTTCTTTCTTTCTTTTTTTTTTTTCACAGAAGTTTAGAAGAAAAACAAAAACAAAATGAATAAAGTGAACTTCATTTGGTTCACTGACCACTCTGCCTCGTTGCTGGCCACATGTTTTTAATTTATGTAATTTTTCATGCATATAAAGTTAATGAGTAAGTCTTAGTGAGATGAGACAGACGTCACTGCAGTTGGCTAGCGTACCACCACCCCACACTCCTTGCATCTCCATTGCTGTTAGATTCCTTAACATAGTGGTCAAGCCTTTTGTGTCTCCAACATGCCTCTCTGTCTCCATTTTCTACTCCTCTCCTTTTTTCAAACTTATCCTTTTCTCTGCTATGCATTTAGCACACCCTTTGTTTTCTTGTTTTTGAGCCTTTACTTCCCTTCCCTTCCCCTGTAACGGCCTTCTTCCCATTCACTGTCTATCAAAATGTAATTTGTTCTTGAAAGCTCAGTTCAGATACTTCTTGTATCAAGTCCTTGATTTTCTTGCCATCCTCTCTGCCTCTACTATAGAAGTGTTTTATTTATTTTTTTTTTTTTTAGGAGACAGGGTCTCACCCTCTTACCCAGGCTGCTGGAGTACAGAGGTATAATCAGCTCACTGCAGCCTCGAATTCCTGGGTTCAACCAATCCTCCCACCTTAATCTCTCGAGTAGCTAGGACTACAGGCATGCACCACCATGCCCAGCTAATTTCTAAAAACTTTTTTGTAAAGTTGGGGTCTCACTATAGTGCCCAGGCAGGTCTCAAACTCCTGGCCTCAAGCAATCCTCCCACTTCAGCCTCCCAAAGTGCTGGGATTACCAGCATGAGCCACTGCATCTGGTCCCTTTTTTCTTTTTAGTAAAACATCCCACAGTCTTTTGCAGTGTTTTAAAAACTGTGGGTTACAACCCGTTACTGACTCATGAAGTCAATTTAGTGGGTTGTTACCAGCATTTATAAGCCTCAAATAAAATAGACCAGAATAGAAAATATCAAATGTGTTGTATATAAAAAGTGGTAATATTCCTTCATGGTACTTTTGTTGCACTTCTGGCTCACCATGTAAAATGGTGCTGGCTTACCATGTAAAATGTATTTCTTACTAATACATTGACTCATAATTCTTAATGGGTCTTGGTCAAAAAGTCTGAAAAACACTGGTCCTCATCCTATCTATAGATTATCTCCTAGACTATAATTGTTTAGACAAATTTAGCTCCTAATTGTAAAGACAAATAAACAATTATAGTCTAGGGTAAGAAGTGCTAGGATAGGGTCAGGAGTGGTGGCTCACACCTGTAATCCCAGCCCTTTGGGAGGCCAAAGCAGGAGGATTGCTTGAGGCCAGGAGTTTAAGACCAGCCTGGGCAACATAGTGAGACTCCATCTCTAAAAAAAATTTAAAACTTAGCTGGGCTTGGTGGCATACACCTGTAGTCCCAGCTACTCAGGAGGCTGAGGCAAGGAGGCTTACTTGAGCCCAAGAGTTTGAGGTTACAGTGAGACAAATTTTTATAATTGTTTTTACCCTAGACTATAATTTTTCGTTTGTCTAACACATAATTAGATTATGTGTTACTTGAGGACAGGGGCTTCTCACTCAGGTTCTAAATATTCCACCCTCCCCACTTCATATAGTAACTAGGTTGTTCCTTTGTTCATTTAAAGTGGTGATTTTCTTTGAATTTGTCTCTAATTCTTCCTAACTGCTGTAATAGCCTTGCCATAAAATTTCAAATCTTGCAGATTGGAATCCCTCAGCTCCATTTCTCCCCTGGAAATCTTCCTCTAGGAGTCCTCTGTCCTTCAGTTTCAATCTTGGATGCTGCTGTGCAGTTGCCAGCCTGGAAATTCTCTTGCTGCTGCCTTTTTGGCTTATTTTGTTACTTTGGTGGAGCATATAGTCTAATAGCTTCCTGAGAAAGTGTGCATGGGAGGTCGTTTTTTAACCTTACCCTGTCTGAAAATGCCTGCCTTCTCCCTTCACATTAGAATGATAGTTTGGCTGGTTATAGAATTCTGGTTGAAAATTGTTTTCCTTCAGACTTTTAAAGGCATTGTTTCTATTGTCTTCTAAGTTTCTACTGTTGCTATTAAAAGGCCATGCCATTCTTAATTGTGAACTTTTGTATGTGATTTGTTTCTTCTTCTCTGAAAGCTTTTAAGAGCTTTTTTTCTTTTTTGAGACAGGGTCTCACTTTGTTGCCCAAGCTAGAGTTCAGTGGTGTCATCATCATTGCAGCTCACTGCACCCTCAATTCCTAGACTCAAGCAATCCTCCTATCTCAGTCTCCTGAGTAGTTGGGACTAAAAGCATGCACCACTGTGCCCGGCAAATTTTTCTATTTTTAATAGAGTCAAGGTCTTGCTCTTGCTCAGGCTGGTCTCCAACTCCTGAGCTCAAGTGATTCTCCTGCCTTGGCCTCCCAGAGTGCTGGGATTACAGGTGTGAGCTACCACGCCTGGCTCAAAATCTTCTTTTATTTAATTTAAATTTAATTAAACAAATTTATTTTGTTCATTTTTTTGGAACATTTTTTATTTCTTCTTTCTAGATCTTTGATTAGTTGTGTGTTGGATCTTTCATATTGGTCCTCTAATTTTTTTTTTTTTTTAATTTCATCTTGTTATGGGGGATACAGAATTGCAGGTTACATATGTTGCTCCTGTACCGCCTTTCCCCCCCAAGTCAGAGCTCCAGGCGTGTCTGTTCCCCAGGTAGTGCGCGTTGCACCCATCATGTAGGTATATATCCCTCCCTTCCCCACCCCCCCCCTTCCCGAGTCAGCACCTTCAAGCATTACCATTCCCCAAACGGTGCGCAATGCACTCATTGTGTAGGCATACACCCATCCCCTCCCCCACCCCCCACCTCAGTCTGATATCCAATTAGTGTCGTTCCCAGATTTGTATTTAGTTGATGTTCAGGGAAACCAATTTTCTGGTGAGTACATGTGATGCTTGTTTTTCCATTCTTGGGATACTTCACTTAATATAATGGGTTCCAACTCTCTCCAGGAGAACCATAGAGATGTCGTATCTTCATTATTCCTTATAGCTGAGTAATATTCCATGGTATACATATACCACAGCTTACTAATCCAATCATGTATTGATGGGCATTTGGGTTGTTTCCACATCTTTGCTATTGTGAATTGTGCTGCTATAAACATTCGGGTACATGTGTCTTTGTTACAGAATGACCTTTTTTCCTTTGGGTATATGCCCAATAATGGGATTGCTGGGTCAAATGGCAGGTCTACTTGAATCTGTTTAAGATACCTCCATAATGCTTTCCACAGGGGTTGCACTAGTTTGCAGTCCCACCAGCAGTGTATTAGTGTTCCTGTCTCTCCACACCCACGCCAATATGTTGTTTTGGGTTTTTTTTGATAAAGGCCATTCTCATTGGAGTTAAGTGATATCTCATTGTGGTTTTGATTTGCATTTCTCTGATGATTAGGGATGTTGAGCATTTTTTCATATGTTTGTTAGCCATTCTTATATCTTCTTTCGAGAAGTTTCTATTCATGTCATTTGCCCACTTTTTGATAGGGTTACAAAAACAAAATGGGAGGTATTAATTTGCCAGACCTCAAACTATACTACAAGGCCGTGGTTCTTAAAACAGCCTGGTATTGGCACAAGTGCAGGGACACAGACCAGTGGAACACAACAGAAAATCCAAATATAGAACCATCCTCATATAGTCACCTAATTTTTGACAAAGCGGGAAAGAATATACTCTGGGGACAAGAATCCCTATTCAATAAATGGTGCTGGGAGAATTGGTTAGCCACTTGTAGAAGACTGAAACAGGACCCACAGCTTTAACCTCTCACAAAAATCAAATCACGGTGGATAACAGACTTAAACCTTAGGCGTGATACAATCAGAATCCTAGAAGAAAATGTAGGAAAGACTCTTACAGACATTGGCCTAGGCAAAGAATTTATGAAGAAGACCCCCAAGGCAATCACAGCAGCAACAAAAATAAATGAATGGGACATGATTAAATTAAAAAGCTTCTGCACAGCCAAAGAAACAGTCACTAGAATAAACAGACCACCTACAGAATGGGAAAAAATTTTTGCATACTACACATCAGATAAAGGACTGATAACAAGAATCTATTTAGAACTCAGGAAAATCAGCAAGAAAAAATCAAGCAACCCGGTCCTCTAATTTTCTTATCTGTTTTTTCCCTGTTGTCCACCTCTTGATATTTTTGGTCTATTTTTGTAAGATTTTCTCAACTTTATTTTACAACATTTCTATCAAATTTTTTATTTTATCTGTCATTTTTAGTTTCCAAGAGTTCTTTCTTGTTCTTTGTGCTTTTTTATTATTTTAATTTTTTTAAGTTTCTTGTTCTTGTTTCATGTATATAATATCTTCTGTCTCTGTGTTTGTTTTTGTAGAAAAAAACCATTTGTCTATTCCTAGCATTCTGTTTCCTATTTTTATTTGTTCTAGTTTGTTTCATGTTTTTTATTTTTACTCTGGTCCTGTATGTTACAGTTTTTCCTCAAGTGCCTGGTGATTACTTAAGAGTGAGTAATCACCAAAAAATACATTAAAAACTGAGTAGAAGTTTTATGTATTTGGGTGAGACTTTGTCTTAGTCTATTTTGTGCTGCTATAACAGATTTCCTGAGACTGGGTAATTTATAAAGAACAGAAATTTATTTCTCACAGTTCTGGAGACTGGGATGTCCAAGATCCAAGTGCCGGCAGGTTTGTTGTCTAGTAAAGGCCCAGTCTCTGTTTCCAAGATGGCGCCTTGAACACTGGGTCCTAAGAAGAGGAGGAATGCTGTGTCCTCATATGGCAGAAGAGGAGAACTCGAGAGCAAAGCTACTCCCGCAAGCCCTTTTAATAATGATGTTAATCCTAAATACCTCCCAAAGGCCTCACCTCCCAACGCTGTTGCATTGGGGATTAAGTCTCAACTTGAGCTTTGGATGGTACAAAACCTTGAAACTATAGCAGATTTATTAAAGGTGAGCCAGCTGTTTTTGTTTTTGTTTTGTTTTGTTTTATTTTTGAGAGAGGGTGTCACTCTGTTGTCCAGGCTAGAGTGCAGTGGCATCATCATAGCTCACTGCAACCTCAAACTCCTGGGCGCAAGCGATCCTCTTGCCTCAGTCTGCCATGTAACTGGGACTATAGGCATTAGTCACTACAACCAGCTAATTTTTTTTTTCTATTTTTAGTAGAGACGGGGTCTCACTCTTTCTCAGGCTGGTCTTGAACTCCTGACCTTAGGCAATTCTCCTGCCTCAGTATCCCAGAGTGCAAGGATTACAGGCGTGAGCCACCACACCAGGCCCTCTTAGCCCACTTTTTTGATAGGTACCTTCACAGATTATAGCAGTAGCAGCTCCTTTTTACAGGACCATTCAGTTCTTCCAGAGAAGCAGCCTCTCATCTCTTGCCTGTCGTGCCAAATTCTGGGCCTTTTCCCTGGTTCTGCAGACTAGGTCAGCTCACTCTTGTCTGGTGTCCTCTCTGCAGGCCCTCAGGAGTTGCCTTCTACCCCTGTGTCCATTTCCCACTCCTCCATTGACTTTCTGTCTTCAGATTGTGTGGACTTTGTGTTTTCTTTTGTGTTTTCCCTCTTGTGTTGAGGAGAATTCTGAGAGAAAGAAAGGGTGAAGCATCTTTGTGCCAACAATTTAAAACAAGACGTCTTTTTCTGGACTTTCCAATTGACAAGTTTCTCTGTATACATCATTAAAAATGGAGAGAATATACTAATGTTTCTCTTACACAGAGATGTTGACACCTAATTAGTCAATGTTCATGCGTTTATGAAGATGAAATCCTTGTGGGAGTATTCTCTGACATGCTGTTTTCCAGAGGGCGTACAAAGAATACATACAGATTTTAAATTATCTTTTAGGATTTCTTATTATAAAAAAATAAAGTTTTTTTCCTGGTAATTTTAGATTTTGACAGGCCAGTGTTTGTTGGTCTCTCATGGCCAATTCAAATATCCAGAGTATGACATCAAGAGACGATTCATAATTCAAATCAGGCTGAATGTGGCTTTGTGAAAGTTGTTAGTGCTCATCATATTAAGGTGTGAGGTTTATTTTTAAAATAGACTGCTTTATTCCCTAACCTCATTTGAATGTTCTTTTTCTCTATTTATTTTTTTTGAGCATAGGATCATGCTTCTCTATCTCAGTAACCTACATTAATTACTTACTTACCGAGTGATTACAAATAAAAGACTATCTTCATGTAGTTCAAACAACTGCACAGTTTTCTGAGTATGTAGTACAGGATGCCTGTTTTGGAAAGTCCAAGGCTAGACTTGCAGGAGAACTGGAGGAGACCAATATCTGGAATGGTGCCATGTTGTGGAAAAATGGTCCTATGTGTGATCATTTAAGAATTCTCTGACATGTATGCCATTTTAGTATAAAGTCCTCTTATCGTTCAAACTTTGAGTCACTTAGCAATTTAGTTTTTTTAGTCTATTTGATTGGTTGAGTATTTATTAAAAATGAAATGTGCTTTGCAGTATACCACGGCAGACAGAACACAAGCGTTAGTGTTCAACTGGACTCAACTTGGATTCCAGCACTGCCGATTACTAACTACGTGAATTTGAACAAGTTACTTAATGTTTCACTTTCCACATCTGTCAGATGGAGTTCATAAGATTTTCCTTATTGGGATTACGTGAGGTAATGCCCATAAAGTCCCCAGCACCGGGCTTGGCTCTTTTTATTGAGGTATGTAAAGCATCTAGCACAGTGCCTTTTCCTCCTACTTTTCCTCCTACTTACTCAGGATGTTCTGCTGAGTCAAAACTACCAGTAGAAAGTTATATAATATAATATAATATAAATCCTTTCTTCTAATTCTTAAAAGATTTAATTTGGAGACAGTTTTGGTAAATTTAAAAATACTGCCACCAAAGTGGTATTTATTTATGCTCAGAGATCTCTAAAGAATTGATCCCTGTCTGTGCTGAATTTGAAACTTATAAAAACAACAGTGAGTTGCTGGAGGGAACTCCAGATTTTTTAAATAATGTTTGCTAAGCTACTCAGGCTTTGGGTATTACCTAGGGGAATTTATAAATGTCTCAAGCCTTGATAGATTCTTCCTTCCTGTGTTAATGCACTGTAAATATTCTGGGCTCGTTCTGCTTAGGGGCCATGTGTTGTTAGTGCTGTTATTGGCATCGCCAGCATTGGGGTCCTCCTGGACTTGGTGAGAGACCCACAGGACTAGTCCAGCAGTGCCCTGATTCCCATTTTGAGATCAATAAACTCACTACCCTGACAAGTAGAAGCAGCAGACTCATCAATTTTAATTTTGAAAACTGCCTACATGCTATTGTCATCAATTTGTCTGAGTTACTTTTACAAAGATGGTGGACTCATCAATTTGAAACCCATTATGTCAGAGTTGGCCATTAGGGACTTCTGTCTTTGCCATTAAATTATTTCCGTTGAAACTCTCACTAGATAGTCTCATTGTATGAATGCTTATATGAGAGATTGGTGAAGAAAATATGAAGGGATTAAGGGATGAATCCACATTGTACTATTCAGAAAATCTTAGTTTAATATACTTTCTGAAATGACCTTTGGTTAACATATGGCAAAATGGGCAAAATTTGATTTGTTTCATCTGATAGAAAAGTTATTTTGTTACTAAACTGAGTTTTTTGCATTTGGAAGACTGTTAATCATAAATATTATGTAGCTCTATTGATACTTTTTTTTTCTAACTAAAAACTCCCATTTATACCTTTTTTAAAAAAACTAAAACATTTAATATTCTGAGCATATAATGGACTTAGATTTGAACTGTTTAAAATATTTTTGAAAACTACTCTTTTTTTTAACAGATCACTAAACAAACACATAGATAATATTCATAGCGTATGTGTATAATACAAAGAATAACAACAAAACACGTAGGTACCTACTACACAGTTTAAGAAATATAATATGACCAAGATGTTAGAGTCCCCATGTAGCTTCCCTAGTTTAGTTTATCTCCCTCCGTCCTCCAAGTATTTGGGGGATAAAATTTTGTGTTTATTATTCTCTTGACTCTTTGTAAAACCAGTTTTTACAACATTTGTATTTATCCCTAAATACTATCTTATTGAATTTTTTTTTGTTTTTGACATTTATAAAAATTGAATGATTTCTTCTGATACTTTAAAAATTGTGTTGGTTGCATTCATTCATGTTGATGTGTACAGATATGGCTCATTCATTTTCACTTCTGTATAGTATTTTATTGTATCATTATCACACAATTTACTTACCTATTATCTTGATGGACATTTGGGTTGTTGCTAGTTTTTGGGTTGTACAAACACTGACTTCTGGTACATGTCTCTTGGTGAATGTGAGCAAGAGTGGAATTGCTAGACCAATTGCTTAATTTCTGAATTTCATATGAAATGTAAATTTGCTTGTCTTTGAATTTAAGGAAGACTTGAGTTTGGGATAATTTGGTTCAAATCAGTGGTTTGATAATTTGTATCAATTCTAGCAATTTTTCTAGGAAAAATAGTTTGCTTTTAAAATCAGAGATAATTGATTTATTCAGAAAGGTCAGGAAGTGTGGAATTCCAGATGATTTAGGTATGTTTATATACAGATGTAGAGATATAGATATAAAGATATGAAACATAGGCTGGGCTTGGTGGCTCACGCCCATAATTCTAGCACATTGAGAGGCTGAGACGGGAAGATTGCTGCCTGGAGAGACTATTCACCATTGCTCAGTTTATACTTACTATAGTCACTTTTATGTCAACTATTTCTCAGGAGTTAGAGACCAGCCTAAATAAGAGTGAGACCCTGTCTCTATAAAAAATAGAAAAATTATCTGGGTGTGGTGGTACACACCTCTAATCCCAGCTATTCAGGAGGCTGAGGCAGGAGGATCGCTTGAGCCCAGGAGTTTGAGGTTGCAGTGAGCTAGGATGATGCTACTGCACTCTAGCGGGGGGAGTGACAGAGCAAGACTCTGTCTCACAAAAAAAAAAAAAAAAAAAAAAAAAAAAAAGCTGAATTAATTTTTTACTGTGATATTTGAAATTCTACAAATTCAAGAAAAGATGAGTCAATTATGGCTGGCACATGGTCAACTTTACAGTTAGTGTTTATTGCCAATGCTTTCCTTTGAGCATATCTGGAAATGTTTTACAAATAAAATTTATGTACATTTCTGATATAATGCCTTCCCTTCTGAAAAATTCTTGTTTTATAACAATTTAAAATCACCCCCTTTTAAAATTTCTTCCCTCCTTTCCTACTCCCTGCTGAAGAACTTGTTTTTGCTCTCGCTTGGGCTAGTCACTTATTTTTCTAGGTGCTAGAGATGCTATAAGAAACAAGATCCAATCCCACCCTCAAGGAGCTTTGAGTTCCGTGGGAGAGAGGAATATGTAAACAGGCAATTCCTAGGCATTATTATTTGATAAGAGTTGGTTCATATTTAGTTTTAAGAAATGAGAGGGGTGAGGGAAATCCTCTGCTTTTAGGATATTAAAAAAATCTGTTCTTTGATTAAAAAAATACTTAATAAATTTAAGTACTTGTTTACATATTCATTTTTATAGGTCATTCCTTTACATATATTTAATATTTTCAGAACTTAAAAGAAAAAGAAAATCATTTACTAAGAGCTTCCTAAAATACTGTTCTATTTCCTTGTTTGGATTTCATGAAAAAGTAGAACCGCTTTTCATTGCCTTAAATTTTTTTTTTAATACCATGAGTCATCACTTCTGGAAACTTCTTATTCAGAAAATATTTAGCAGCCATTGATCACATCTTGTGATTATTTTAATGAAGTCATAAGTATGGCAGGACATTTAGAAATGTGTAAAAGAACACATGGGATGGTCCCTTGAATCTGCATATACTTACATACTTAATAAATGCAAATATTTTACTAGTGGGTGGTTTCACTATAAGAAAGACCGTTTTCACCATATGAATAATCTGATTATTAAATATCATTTATAGAGAGGTCCATCTGTGAAGGACTATAAAGTGTCCAATAGATCTGGCTGTGAGGAGAGCACTGTGCCATGTGCCAATGAGCTGGGGAGTCAGGAGTGGAAGCTGGTGACATTGGATTGAAGAAGAGAAGACAGCAAATGTGGACTTTATGTTCATTCAATAAAACTTACTGAGTGTGTAGTATGGTGACCAATGACCTGGCACTTTGGGCCTGGTGCTCTGGGTTTCCTGGAATGTAGCACTTTTTTTTTTTTTCTTCCAAAGTCTCACTCTGTCACCCAGGCTGGAGTGCAGTGAGTGGAGTCATCATGGCTCGCTGCAACCTCGAACTCCTGGGCTCAAGTGGTCCTTCTCCCTCAGCCTTCTGCTACAGGTTGAGTATTCTTTATCTGAAATGCTTAGGACCAGAAGTGTTTCGGATTTTGGATATTTCAGATTTTGGAATATATGCAGATACATAATGAGATCTCTTGGGATGAGACCCAAGTCTAAAGATGAAGTCTATTTGTTTGTTTGTTTATTTATATAAAGAGTCTCTCTCTGTCTCCCTGGCTAGAGTGCAGTGGCTTCAGCATAGCTTACTGCAACCTCAAATTCCTGGGCTCAAGAGATCCTCCTGCCTCAGCCTCCCGAGTAGCTGGGACTACAGGCACACACCACGAAGCCCAGCTGATTATTCTATTTTTTGTAGAGACAGGGTCTCATTCTTGTTCAGACTGGCCTTGAAGTCCTGGTCTCAAGTGATCCTCCTGCCTCGGCCTCCCAAAGTGTTAGGATTACAGGCGTGAGCCACTGCACCTGGCCTCATTTATGTTTCATATACACCTTATATTAATGCATATAGCCTGAAGGTCATTTTATACTATATTTTTAATAATTTTGGACTTGAAACAAAGCGTGTATACATTGAAGCATAAGAAAGCAAAGGTGTCACTATCTCAGCCACCCATGTGGACAATCCGTGGTTGTTTGGCATCACTATCCTGTGATATAAATTCCTGACTGTGAATTTATATGCTAATCATAAGCAATCATTTTCTTATACTTATTCACACATAAGTACTTAACAATAAAAAATATGAAATACCAATGATATAGACAAAAAATAATATGTTCAGGGTAGCTAAGCAGCACAGTATACCTGTATCACTAGAATACCTGTATCAGCTATTAGAAACAGCAACAACAAACAATAGCAAGCTTTCAGTCTCCACCTGTGATGCTGTGCTTTGATTAAAAGGGTAGTGTACAGGAACCCCCATGGGGACATTGAATAAAACTGTGTGTTGTGTGCCTGCATTTTGCCTAAGACCCATCACATGAAGTCAGGAGTAGAATTTTCTACCTATGGCATCATGTTGACACTCAAAACATTTTAGATTTTAGAGCATTTTGGATTTTGGATATTCAGATTAGGGGTGCTCAACCTGTACATTTTTTGCGGAGGGCTGCTGCCTCAGTACTCAGAATGCTTCCTGGCAGGCTTGCAGATCTTGAGTTTTTATCTCTGAAACTCTCCAATATTGTGATGCCATACAGCATTCCCTTACTCATTGAGTGACCCAGTACATCAGGCACTGTTCTAAACCCTGTGGGCCCAGTGGTGAGCGTAACAGACACAGTACCTGCCCACATGGCACTTGGGGTTTGGTGAGCAAGACAGTCATAAAACAATGGAATGACTATTGTAAATGGTACATAGGATAAGTACAGGACACTGTGTGGGTATAACAGGAGTTCTCACCTAAGACCAGGGTCCAGGAAAGTTTCCCTGAGGAAGTCCAATTCAGCCTGATTCCCAAGGAGTAGGAGTTAGCTGAATTGTGTCCATTCAAATTCATATGTTGAAGTTCCAATCCCTAGTACCTCAGACTGTATTTGGAGAAAGGGCTTTTAAAGAGGTGCTAAGTTAATATGAGGTTACATGGGTGGGCCCTAATGCAATATGACCAGTGTCTTCATAAGAAGAGGAAATATGGACCCAGACATGCACAGAGGGAAGACGATGTGGAGACACAGGGAGAAGGTGGCCATCTACAATCCAATGAGAGAAGCTCAGAAGAAACCACCTCTGCTGGCATGTTGATCTCAGACTTCCAGCCTCCAGAATTGTGATAATAAATTTCTGTTGTTTAAGCCACCCAGTCTGTGGTACCTTGTTATGGTAGCCCAAGCAAATTAATACACCAAGCAAAAAGTAGTGATATGAGTGTTCAGGTGGAGTAAAAAAATGTATGAAGACTCAAAGGGGGGTCGTGATTGGCTAGTTTAGTTCTTATAAGGACTCATTCCATCTACTTGGAGCATACAAGGAATTAGGGGAAGAATAACATGGTATCCACATTTACAAAACCCCAACTCCTTTTAAGTCATGGACTGACAAAAGACAAATCAAGAGTCCTGAAATTGAGTCATGCATCTACTATTTTAAAAAAGATAATAATCTGGATATGTAAGATTACATATTTATGTATTTATTGATGGCCCAGGCTCCCTTAACCTTATCATGTATAGACCTCCTTCTGAAGGTATTATTTGCTCATGAGGTTCTTTTACCTGGAAGGACCTTTTTCTGCCTTTTTGTCCCTGAAAACTCAATGCATAGCTCAAAAAGGGCAGAAATCTTACCTACATGATGTCTTTCCTGACTACTCAGGCCTGATTTATCTGTCCTCTTTCACTGATCGTACATACCAGTGGTTCTCAAACATTTTTGTGTCCCAGAACCCCTTATGCTCCTTGAGGACCCTAAAGAGTTTGTATTTATGTGGATTATTGCTATTTATATTAGAAGTTAAAACAGAGAAATTTAAAAATATTTATTTAAATTAAAAATATAAACCTATTATTAATACATGTTAACATAAAAACATATTTTTATATATGAAAAATAACTTTTTTCCAAAGCTAAAAATATTGGTGATTGGCATTATTATTAATATATATGTTTGCAAATCTTTTTAGTTCCTGGTTTAATAGGTGATAACTGAATTCTTATACCTGTTTCTGCATTCAGACTGCTGCAATGTGTTTCAATTGAAGTATATAAAAAAATAAGTTCTTCAGAGTTATATATTTGGAAGAAAAAGGGTTATTTTTAAAGCCTTTCAAAAATTATGGGCCGGTCGCGGTGGCTCATGCCTGTAATCCTAGCACTCTGGGAGGCTGAGGCGGGCAGATTGTTTGAGCTCAGGAGTTCGAGACCAGCATGAGCAAGAGCAAGACCCTGTCTCTACTAAAAATAGAAAGAAATTAGCTGGGCATGGTGGCACACACCTATAGTCCCAGCTACTTGGGAGGCTGAGGGAGAAGGATCACTTGAGCCCAGGTGTTTGAGGTTGCTGTGAGCTAGGCTGTCGCCACGGCACTCTAGCCCAGGCAACAGAGCAAGACTCTGTCTCAAAAAAAATAAAAATAAAAACAAACAAACAAACAAACACAAAAATTATGGTTAAGTGGTAGTTTCTTAAAGATTAAATGCAATGTAGCTTCTGAATCCATGTCAATATACTTGTACTCAGTTACATTAAAACCCATTGGTCATTGTATGCATTTCCTAGGGGCGCCATAACAGATGAACACAAACTGGGTGAATTAAAACAATAGAAATTCACTCTCTCATAGTTCCAGGGGCCAGAAGTCTGAAATCAAGGTGTCTGTGGAGTTGTGCTCCCTCCAAAGATGCTAGGAGACAATGGGTTCCTTACCTTTTCCCAGCTTCTGGTGGTTGTCTGCTTCTGTCTTCATAAGGCCTCCTCCATGTGTCTCTGTGTCTTCTCCTCTTCTGTTTCTTATAAGGACATTTGTCCTTAGATTTAGGGTTTAGATGGATAAGATGGATGATCTCATTTTGAAAATATTTGTTGGGGGGGGGGTCACCATTCAACCCACTACAGCCACTTACATTTTGAATGGATTTTTGATGGATGCATGCATGGTTTTGTAATTTCATGCCTTAGTCATTTGGAAAATATTGGTTCACTGATTTATGCAGATCTCCCAAATATTGACACATTTCATTTAACAATATTAAAGAAGTCCCATTTGTTAATATCGCTAAGTGAGTGCATCAGAAAAATCTTTCTGTGAAGGAAAGCAGACAAGGTCATAGTGGCAGAAACAAATTTTCCAAAACTCAATGTTTGGCCTGAAAGCTTGAATTTTATCATTGCCAACAAATACATTGAGTTATTTTCCTTGATGTGACAGGCTTACATGTCTGCCAAATACCCCAGTTGGGCTAATAACCATCATTTGTCAATTATCATTTCAAGTAAAAATCGGGTTCTGTGAAAAAGCAGTTAGTTTAGATTGCAACTCAATCACACAAAGGCTTTTCTTCCAATCATTAGACTTTGGTATACAGCAGAAGTGCTTTATATATACTTTCTATTTTGTCACACAGAATATTAAAAAGAGATGTACTCAAAGGTCAAGATTGAATAAAATTATCAATTTTTACTGCATTGTTAAGGACATTCTTAAGTGAAACTGGCCTTCTATTTTTGTATGGTGAAGAATACAATGACTAGTACAGTGATTCCACTGCCTTGATTCATGGCAAGGTACCAGCAGTTTTAGCCATTGTTGTTTTTGAACCATCAGTGTAAATGTCAACACAGTGAAAAAGGCAAGTAATGTCTTAGTGTTACTATGAAAACAATCTGGCTTCCAGACCCCTAAAAGGGTCTTAGGGCCTTGCAGGGGTCCATGGTTACACTTTGAGAACTGCTAGGATATAACATTCAGTTTAGAACTAAATCATAGACTGCTTAATTTTTTTAATATAAGTGTATTTCTTATCTCATTAATAGAGCTGTTTTCTAAGAAATGAAATATATGCATATATCTAAAAATAAAAAAACAAATAATACAAGAGGGTTTATAACGGAAAGCAACAGTCTCCTGCCTCACCATTCCTCTGGTGCAAACACTGTTTTAAGAAAAATAAAATATCTTTTTATTATAGAAAATTTCAAACATAAAAATGCCATCTGAACAGTATAATTAGCCTTCATAAACCTATTGCCCAGTTTTAACAGTTATCTAACTATGGCTAAATCTTATTTCAACTAATCACTCTCTTCCTCCCTGTACACACATAATTTTGAAACAAATCCCAGACATCAGATCATTTCATCCATAAATAGTTCAGTATTGTCTCTATCGTATAGACTCTTTTAAAAAAATAACATAATAACATCATCACACTTCAACAATGATTTCTTAATGTTGTCTGATAACTAGTCATGTTCACATTCCCCAAATTGCCTCATAATTTTTTTTCAGTTTGCTTAGTCCAATCAAGATCCAAATAAGATCCATACAATTGGTAATTGATAAATCTTTTTCAGTCTTTTAATCTATATATCTTCTGGCTTTCTTTTTTCCCTTACAATTTACATAATGAAGAAACTAGGTCATTTGGCTTGTAGAATTTTCCCCTAAATTGTGCTGATCACATCCCTCTGATGTCATTTAACACGTACCTCTGACCCCTGTATTCCCTATAAATGGAAAGCTAGAGACTTAATGAGACTTAGGTTCAAATATTTTGGCAAGAATACTTCATAAATGATTATTCCGCCATAAAAATGCATAAAATGTTTAGTCAGCTCTCCTTTTATGAAGTAAGCAGCCATTGACAAACATTGCCTTCATTAATTAATTTGTTGCAAAATGGTCGTATTCTGTCTTTTCTTTATTCATTAGCTAGAATTCTTCTGTAAAGAGAAAATTCTCCTCATTGACTATTTGGTTACCCTGGGGTGCCGTTTGTATTGGAAAGTCAGTATACAGGCTTGATTCTTATCCTTTATTTACTAGTTTTCAAAATAATGATTTAGTCCTTAGCATCATCCAAAGGTAACCCATGAGGTTGCTTCCTGTTTTTTAGTATCTTTGTAAACTCCTGGACTTAAATTTTCAATATATTTCAATTCATAATGGTCATTCTCTTATGCTCAATTTTCCTATCTTTGACTAACTCTTTGAATTAGTTCTTGAGGTTTTTCGCACAACTCTGGTAGTCACTCATATCTTACTAGAAAGTAAGGAAGTTAAGACACTCCAAGCTCATCTTGTACATTTCCTGCTGCAGATCTGCAATCAGTCAATTCTCCAAGGAACCCGGGTTCATATTGGTGAAAAATATTTAGGGACCATGATGTTGGTACTAGGGGTGTTTATTTCACTGGGTTGGTCATTGATTTTAGCATGTTCCATGCTAGAGCTAGGAAATACATACATATGTATATTTTAAAGATAAAATGCAACATATCTTCATGCTGATGCTTTCAAGTGAAATTCAGTACTATAGGTTTTGGGTTTTTTTTAACCTAACCTCATCTATATCTATATATCTGTATCTATCTATCTATAACACTCTTTTCTTTCTTTTTTTTTTTACATTGATTAAGGACAGTTGTGCATACTCCTTTCTTCCACATCAAAATTCCTGGTTCTTAAGGACACAAAGTTACTGATTTTGTTTATTCTACAGCACAAACATGGTCCTGGAATAATAATAATACCCTCACCAATAATATGATTACTTAAATAGAGTTTTAATTTTTTTTACAGTTCTTTTAGTCTTTATGGTTTATCCCACTAGGAATATCCTTTATTCTGTAGTCACTTGAAATAAGTTCTCTAATGAGTTAGATCAATGTATTTCATTTTGAGAAGGAGGCATGTTAAATCATTTCTTCTATTATAGTTCCCTCCATATCTCTAAATAATAAACTTATATTGTACCTTTCTTTCTTGATTTTCTTTAGCATTGTACATTATCTGTGAACCTACAATTATAATAAATGAGGGTTGAGCTCACTTAACATGCCCTTCTCCTCTCACTGTAGGAATGTCACTATTAAATATTTTGGCTACTCCACTGGTCATTTTATAGTTTTTATACTGAATAACTTTTATTTCTTGTTCTATCCATAATAGATGGTAGGCTTGAAAGGTTTCTGATTTTATACACTTAATGTACCATGCATAGGTCTCAGTAGACAGCTAGGTACATATTCAGTAATAAATACTTGCTGAATTACATTGAATTTTTATTACACTCTCTGCCAAAATGTTAATCTTCAATTAATGGAGACATTAGTTACATCAATAATTAGTGGTTTATAAATCATGATATCAGATCAAGAACTTAGAAGCAGGAGAAGTTAATTTTCTTTTCTTCCCTTTTTTTGTCATTCTCTACAAATGACACGGGATATTGTATCATCTTTTACTGTTTCATTTCATTATTAAAAGATATACATTATTATGATTCAAATTTAGTATGAATAGAGAAAAATGACAAAGGAAGAGAGCTTAAGGGTTTTTTAATTAGGTAAGAGGTGAACCTACAATAAAATCTTAGAAAGTAAATTCATGTGAATGAATGTTAGTGCTGACCCTTTTCAAACTGGAAAAACACCAAAAAACTTCACGTATGTATGACATTCTATTAAATCATAAAAATGCAGTGGAAAATAATTTTCCCCTTTAGCATGCAAAAGAATGCCTAACAATAAACATCGTAAGATTGTGCTTGTAATATGTCTCCATTAATGGAATCTGAACGAGGCATTTATTAATAAAAAGAAATGAGTAATTAATCATGAATTAAAAGTTACTGACCATATCATATGAATCATTTTGGACAAATTTAAACCCAAAGACCTATTCTGAATTCCAGTGTCAAATAAAATTACTTAGCACATCATTAATAAGATGATTTTCTGCATACAAGATTAATAGAAAAGAACTGACTTTTGAGAGTTGAGGCAAAAATTCAAACTGGATATCAAATTTAAAGATTTTGTTTCTTCTCTAAGATAAACAACTTTTTATCGCTGTTTATCTTTTTTTCCCTCTGGGCCTCTGCTGTATAAGGCTTGAATGTAATTATATAATAGGTCAATAATTCTCCTTTATAGAGTTTAGTCCCTTCACTATAACATTAAAATTTATGTAAATCAACATGCGTGCTTAAGCAAGAGTATATAATCACTATTTTATATAGGAATTATGTTGGAATTTGAGATACAGGAAATCACTATTAAAAGAATTATTAATATATTATCATGATTCTTTCTTTACAAAATTTTCAGGCTCCTTTGTCTATATTTCAGTAAGTATGCAGTCCCATTGCTTTATTTAAAATTTTAATGTGTTCTTCTACTGTTAGCTCATTCATCGTTATATTTTTAATTGTGTGCTCTGTTGTGTTCCCACTTCAACTTTGTTTCTTAGTCAATATAATTCCTTCAGTAAAGTTAAAATCAAGTGTATGTCTTCTAAAAGTTATCAGACATCCCAGAATTCCAGGACACAAAGTCTGAGAACCAGTGAAAGTTTCACTGAATTAACCTGCTCTAGAATATTACCAAATGTTTTCTTAGAAATGAATTGACCATTTCAAAGTCATTTTATTAAGCTGTTATTACAGAGACGTATACCAACATAGCATATCGGTATGGAATCTGGAGCCAGAGTGCCTGGTTTTAATCTCAACCCCACTAATTACTAGTGTGACCTTGGGGCAAGTTATTTGAGTTTCAGGTTTTCCTTCACCTATAAAATGGGGATGATAATTGTAGCTACCTAGTTCATAGGGTTATTGTGAGGATCAAGTGAGTTAAAACAGAGAAAGTGCTTGGAGAGTCTGGCATTATTAAGATGATTAGTGATTATTGTCAAGGATACAGATAGTTCTAGTTATTTTATGTTAGTGTTCAGAAATATTTTTATAACTATTTCATCAGGAAATTGTAATATTCCCTATATGCAATTCCCTATATCCTTTAAACATGCTACAGTCAAAAGTGTTTTCCCGGAAGAACACATCTCCAGTTTTATAATGAAAGCCAAAAGTATTCACATGCAGAAAATCATTTTACATGAATCTTTTTCCTGAAATAAATATTTAGGTGCCTGCTATGTGTAAAAGAGTATGGTAAGGACTCTGGGATTAATAGAATGAATTACATTTGGATCTTGCTGACACTTATTGGATAAAAAAGGACATACAAATACAAATAAATAACTGAGGTAGAAAGCAAGAGGTGCAGCTAAAATGCTGTAGGAGCTTACAGGAAAGAGAGTATTCCTCACGGAAGGAATGAGGAAAATTTCTTGAAGGACCTTTGAATTATGCCTTGAAGGATATGTAGAGAAATGAGGTGCTATGGTGCATGTACCGGAAAGGGCTGGTTTTGCTTGGAGCATGGGGTGCATGCAGGGGAAGAAGGATTATGTGATGTAAAAATATGAAGGACTTAGGAAACTGAGCTAAGATCTTATTTAGTCCTCAGTAGGATATTGTTAAGGTGCTTTGTTTTTTAAATCGAGGTGAAATTTACATAACATAAAATTAACCATTGTAAAGTGAACAATTAAGTGACATAGTACATTCACAGTGTTGTGCAACTGCCACCTCTGTCTATTTTCATCTAACCCACAGCATAAATGTTTCCAAGGTTCATTCATGTCGTAGCATGTATAAGTACTTAGCATAATGTTTTCAAGGTTCATTCATGTCATAGCATGTATAAGTACTTCATTCCTTTTTATGGGTAATAGTCCATTGAATGTATATACCACAATTTGTTTATTCATCCATCAGTTGATGGACACATGAGTTGTTTACACCTTTTGAGTGTTGTGAATAGTGCTGCCATGAGCATGTATGTACAAGTATTTGTCTGAGTACCTGTTTTGAGTTCTTTGGGATATATATCTGGATGTGGAGTTGCTGGGTCATGTGGTAATTCTATGTGTAACTTTTAAGAAACCTCCAAACTCTTTTCCACAGCGGCCATATCATTTTACATTTACACCAGCAATGTGCAAGGGCTCCAATTTCTCCACACCCTCACCAACACTTATTTTCTGCTTTTTAAGTTATTGCCATCCTCGTGAGCATAAGTGGTATCCTGTTGTTGTTTTGATTTGTGTTTCCCTAATGACTAATGATGTTGAGCACCTTTCATGTGACCATTGGCTACTTGTATATGTTCTTTGGCGAAATGTCTATTCAAGTCTTTTGCCTAATTTAAAATCAGGTTCTTTGTCTTTTTGTTGTTGAGTCACACAAATTCTTTGTATATCCTGGATACCAGACTACTATCAGATACATTATTTACAAATATTTTGTTCCACTTTGGTTCAATTTGCTCTTATTGTTCTAGTTTTATGAAGTACAGTTTTTTTATAGGCAGTATGTAATTGGATCTTGTTTCTTTTAATCCAGTGTGACAAACTATTTAATTGGGGTGTTTTGACCATTAGATTTAATGCCATTATTGTTGTTAGTTAAGTTTGACTCTGTCATATTGCATATTGTTTTCTATTTGTCCTATGTGTTTTTTTGTTTCCTTTTTCTTATTTTCTGCCTTATCTTGGATTGAGCATTATAATTCTATTTTATCTCCTTTTATTAGTTATAACTCCTTTTGTCCTCTTATTTTAATGGTTATTTTAGGATTGAAGTGTACATCTTTAATTTATTACAGTCTATCTTCATTTGAATTATATCACATCACTTATAGGATACTTAGGCTTACTTATAGGATTTATCTTATAAATAGCATACTTCCATGTCTCTTCTCCTAGCCTTTTTGCTACTGTTGTCATATATTTTATTTATACATTGGCTATAAAACCCATAATAAAGTATTACTATTTTTGTTTAAATAGTTATCTTTTAAAGATATTTAAATTTATAAAAAAATCAATAAGTTTACTGCTATTGTTACTATTTCTGGTGCTCTTCATTTCTTGTGTAGATCTACATTTCTGGAAATCTGGAATAATTTTCCTATGTCTGAAAGGCTTACTTGAACATTGTTTTGTGGTGTGAATCACTGGTTATGAATTCTTTCAGCTTTTGTATGTCTGAAAAAGTCTTTATATTGCCTTTGGTTTTGAAAGATATTTTTGCTGAGTGTAGAATTCTAGGTTGATCAATTTTTAAATTCAGTATTTTAAAGATGTTCCACTATCTTCTTGTTTGCACTATTTCTGATGAGCAATCTACTGACATTTTTACCTTTGTTCCTTCATACATGTCTTTTTTTCTGGCTGCTAGTAGATTTTCTCCTAATCACTGGTTTTTTAGTAAATTTATTATGATGCACTTTGGCGTAGTTTTCTTCATGTCCGTAGTGTTTGACTTCATTGAATTTGTCAGATCTGCGAGTTTATAGTTTTCATCTGATTTGGGAAAATGTCAGCCATTATTTCTTCAAATGTTTTTTCTGATTCCCAACTCCACCTTTATCCTCACCTTCAGGGAATCCAATTACAAATATATTAGGCTGCTTAAAATTGTCCACAGATCATTGATTTTCTTTTCTTTTTAATTCTTTTTTCTTTCTCTTCACTTTTGGAAGTTTCTATCGCTGTCTTTTAGTTCACTAACCTTTTCTTCTGCAATGTCTAATCTTCCGTTAGTCCAATCCAGTGTATTTTTCACTTTAGAGATTGTTTTCATCCCTAGAAGTTGGATTTAGAAATTTTGTACCTTCTTTTTCTCTACTTAACTCTTTGAATATATTACTATTATAATAATTCTTTTAATGCCCTAGTCTGCTAATTCTAACATCTATATCTGTTGTGGATCAGTTTCAGTGATGGATTTTTAATCTTATTATGGGTCATATTTTTCTGTTTCTTTGCATGCCTTGTAATACTCAATGCCAGATATTCAATATTGACTACTGAATTTTAAATATTGTGAACTTTACCTTGATGGCTGCTGGATATTTTTGTATTCCTATAAATACGGTTGAATTTTTATTTGAGATGGAGTTAAATTATGGAAATAGTTTGATCCTTCCAGATCTTCTTCTTCTTCTTCTTTCTTTTTTTTAATTGAGATAGGATCTCACTGGGTCACCCAGGCTGGACTGCAGTGGCATGATCATGGCTCACTGCAGCCTCAAACTTGATCCTCCTGCCTCAGCCTCCCAAGTAGCTGGGACTACAGGTACGTGCCACCATGCCTAGCTATTTTTCTTTTTTTAATTTTTTGTAAAGACAGGGTCTTGCTGTGTTGCCCAGGCTGGTCTTATACTCCTGGCCTCAAGTAATCCTCCCACCTCAGCCTCCCAAAGTGCTGGGATTATAGGTGTAAGCTACTGTGCCTGTTAAAAAAAGTTTAAAAATTTTTTGTGTAGAGATAGGGTCTCACTCTGTCACTCAGGCTGCAGTCCTTTCACCTCAGCCTCCTAGGTAGGTAGCTAGGACTATAGTGTGTATGACCATGCCTAGCTAATTTTTAAAAGAAATTTTTGTAGAGGTGAGTTCTCACTATGTTGCCCAGGCTGGTCTCAAACTCCTGGCCTCAAGCAATCCTCCCACCTCAGCTTCCCAAGTGCTGGGATTACAGGCATGAGCCACTGGGCCTGTAATCCCTGTAAGGCCTGGGCCTTACTTACATGATTTTTTTTTTTTTTGGCAAGACCCAAGCAACATTTAGTCTAGGGCTAATTCCTACCCAGTATTAAGGCAAGACCCTTCTGAATACTCTACCTCATTGAACTGGGAGGTTTTCTAGGTGGCCTGGTGGGAGAAGCCATTGTTCCTTGTCCTCTGTGAGTGCCCAATCCTGTTCTCTCTAATGCTTTCAAATGGTTTTTTCTTTCCTGGACCATTTATAGTTTCCTCACATCCATGTACTGATCAGCACTCTCAAATTCTCAGGGAGAACCCTCTGCAGAACTTTGGGATTCTCTGTGCAGTTAACTGTGTCTCATAAACTCTGGCCATTTTGTTCTCCCTAGATTTACAACTCCATCTCCTCAACTTAGGGAGTCTGCTGGGCCCTCTTGCATGCCTTCTCTGTGCTGTGGCCTGTAAGCTTTCTGAAAATAGTAAGCTGGGCTACACCTAGTTTGTTTTTCAGCTGAGGGATCATTTTCCTTCATTGTCTGATATCTAGTATCTTGAAAACTGTTGTTTTATATATTTTGTTTGGCTCTTTTTTCACCTTCCAGGTGGAAGGGTTAATCTGGTCCTATTACTCCATCTCGGCTGGATTCAGAAGTCCCCTAAGGCTCTACTCTTAATAGTCACTCACATTTTGAGGAGAGGAAAAGTTCCAAGAGTCTATAACCAATAGCCTCTGTAAAATAAAGTGTAACTGTTGTTTAGTCTGCCTATTTAGTACTTCTTAAATCTCCAAAACATTATAAAGGTTTGCTATGGGTAGTGATTTATAGATTGTTTGGGCCAGACTTCAGAGCTCTGGGACCTCCCTGAAATGTGCTATTGACATGTGCAAAACACAAGGGGTCAGTGATAGATTGCAAATCAGTTTGACTCTTACTTGGTACTCACTCTGCAAACTTGGTCCTGCTTCTCCTTGTGCCATCTGGTTAAAGTTGCAGTTAAGGGGCCAGGCGTGGTGGCTCAGGCCTGTCTGTAATCGTAGCACTTTGGGAGGCCTAGGTGGGAGGATCACTCGAGACCAGGAGTTCAAGATCAGCCTAAGCAACATAGCGAGATCCCATGTCCACAAGAGAATTTTAAAAATTAGCCGGGCCTGGTGGCACACGCCTGTAGTCCCCAGCTACTCGGGAGGCTGAGGCAAGAGGATTGCTTGAGCCCAGAAGTCCAAGATTGCAGTGTGATATGATTGCACCACTGCACTCCAGCCTGGGCAGCAGAGCGAAACCCTGTCTCAAAAAAAAAGTTGCAATTAAGGAAAATTTACTCTCTAAAGATCTTAGTAGTATGTAGGGCTCCGTAACATAGGGAATTTACTGTGATTTGAGGGTTTATTTCTAGAATACTGAAAACATTTCTAGTCCAACTCCGAGAAGTGCTGTGTGATTCTTGTTTATCTTATTCTTGAGAATTTCTTTGAAATTAGAAGGAGAAACTCTCATTATCTGATTTAAATGAAAAACAAAAGACCAGTATTTTAGTTACAGCAAGGGAGAGAGAGGGCTTCAGGAAAGTTGAAAATAATCATGGACTGATTAATATATTTTGAAGCATTTACTATGCGTATGTCACTTGTTTGGGCAATGGGGTGATGAAGAGTAGGTAGGCTACTTTTTATTTACCTCCATGAATTTCAAAGATTTAGCCTTCCAAACGAGTCTTATTTAATAATAATTTATTTCTCCATTTTTATGAATCAGTCACATGTAACTGCTAACCAAAGCTTTTGGTTAGCACAAAGTAACTGATGCTACTTCAGTATCATAATATTTCAGACAAAAACAGAAGCCAGGCATGGTGGCTCATGCCTGCTTTGGGAGACTGAGGCAGGAGGATCACTTGAGGCCACCAGTTCATGACCAGCTTGGGTAACATAGTGAGACCCCATCTCTTAAAAGAAAAGAAAACAAAACAGAGAATCTTGCTGTTATAGGTAACCTGAAGAGCCTAATTGTAAATGAGTATATGGTTTCTTTTAGGCTTCTTGAGATTGAAAATCTATTTTTCTTCCTGGATTGGCTGGGGCCTGGGGACATCTAGTAAATAGTTTATAGTTTAGTTTTGGAGAAAATATTATAAATAACGGAAAACAAAAGAAGGTAGCCTTGCGAAGTGCTAAGTTGAGTGGTGCTGATCTTAAGTATTGTAGTATTTTGTTACATAGAGAGGTCCCTGAGCAGAGCTGTTGTGGTCAGGACAGGTAGCTAGGACTGAGAAGGTCTTCTGGCCGTGAGTATGCATGTACAGTGACAGGGATGTTATCTGTATGCTGTGCATTCTGGGCAGTGAGGAGACAGTCTGTCAGACAGATGTGTACATCAGAGAGTAGTTGGAGATTAGGTGGAAAACGTATTAATAGTTTAGGATCACCTTGAAGACCCTAAGTACTTTGAATTTGTACTTTATACAGAGATGGTAGGAAAAATGGGAAGAGTCATTGAGAGACTCTGTAAAGGAGAAAGCCAAGGACCTGGTAGCTAAATGTGAGTATTGAGAGGGAAAAAGAGTCTAAGGTTTTGAGCTAGGGCAAGGGTGATACAATAGTCCCTCCTTATCCATGGGGGATACATTCCAAGACCCCCAGTGGATGCCTGAAACTCACTCAAAAAAAAGTGAAACTGAGGATAAGCGGGGAACTAGCATACTATTATTATTATTGTTACAAATAGGAAAATCAGATGGGAGAGCTTGAATGAAATGATGCCAGAGATCCCTGAGGCTTTTTCTAAACAGTCCCCGTTTCTCTGTGTGGCTTCTGACTGGACAGTGCTTCCCTGCGTTCCTTCTACTCTCCTCTCAGAGTTAAGCCTGGCAGGATGAACTCTGGAGTGTGGAAGGGCATTTAGAGGCCATGAGTTTACCAGCATAAATCCCTTCATTTTACTGATAAGCAACTTGAGGGCTTCAAATATTGTAACTTACCTGGCCTCTTGGCATTATTTTCTGAAATTCTTGTAGGAAAACTTTCTGTGTGTCAATTCTGCTTATTGGCAAAGTGAGCCTTATGTTTCCTTGCCATAATACTATTCAGTTATTATTATTATTATTATTATTTTAGAGATGGGTCTTGCTATTTTGCCTCCAGGACTCAAGCCATCCTCCTGCCTTAGCCTCTCAAGTAGCTGGGACTACAGGCCCCAGCTCAGTTATTGACTCAATTCCTCAAGTCGTTTTTCACCTTCCAAACTCAGATACATTAATAGTTAAAACAAGTCCTTCGGAGTAGTGTGATTTTCCTTTATCCATACACTCAGTTGCAAACCTTGGAGTAAGTAGTACACTGTGGACATTCATGACAAACCCAGGTGTACTGGATCTGCTCTCTTGAAATGTGCTGTTGCTGTTTGAGGGGAGAGGGATGATTAACATTAAGCCTGGGGTGAGGATTCTTACTGGGAGTCGTGTCCATAATTTTTAAAGTAAAGGATGTCTACTGGAGGTCAATAACGGAATTGCTTCCTTTCTTTGCTCCTCAGAATTCCACTCCCAATGACTTTTCAGCATGGATCCCTGAATTTGTGTGTAACTCGTAGCCTGCCTAAGGAGAATGAGAATATGCTAGTGTCCTGAATGAGCGAACTCTGTTGTTTTAAGATTTCACCCAGTCCCACACCGTAGCTGGAACCTGGGGAAAGTGCCTTATTTTTCCTTTCCCAAACCTTTTTCTTCACCTTACTCCCGAGGGCTCTCTCTGGTTTTCCCTCTTTACTCTGCCTGCCTCCCGCCATTCCTCCCCCTGGGGTCACACACCTCCAGTCCTTCCCCACCCTCCTTATTTACTTAGGGCCTCCAGGGGTGCACCCTGCCTGCACCTCTTCTGGGATCCGTGGCCCAACAGCGCCATGGGCGGGGCTGAGCGAGCCGAGGCCCCGCCTGCCCCACTTGGGCGTGGCCGCGGCGGCGCTGGGGATTGGTGAGGGCGGGGCCTGGCGGTCCAGCCCCGGCGGGGTGCGCGGCGGGCGCCGCAGGGAGCGGGTGTTGCGGCGCCTGTCCCGGCGGAGAGTGGCGCAGCTGTGGCGGCGCTTCCTACTCGCCACGCGCGGGGGCTGGGTCCCCGAAGGAAAGCGTGTGGCTCACCGAGCTGGCGTGCGGAAACCGGGTGGGGAGGGGTGTCGGCGCCGCGTGGGCCAAGTGGAGGGACTCTACCGACGCGTCAAGGCAGGTGTGCTGCGGTCTGACGGGCCCCGGTGCCATTTCCGCGGCGAGTAGGAGGGCGGGGCAGGACGCGGGCGGGTGGGCGGTCCCCTCGCGGGAACCCCAGGAGGGAGACACCGGGACTACTCTGGGTCCTGCTCTAGCTTCGCAGCGCTGGTTTGCGGTACTTGCTTCCGTGTAGAAAACGTTTGAGTCGATCCACACACCCCCTCCCCAAATCTCGAGAAAGCTTCAGGTACTGTAAAGTTTTTGTATTCTTTAGAATATATTTATAGTGAGCTTGCGGTGCGGCTTTATTTTCACTTCGGGTTAATCTGTTTGCAGGGAGGGTGCGAGTAGTAATGAGACTGTTACTTAAACTAGGACGGCAGGTTCACGTAGGGGGTGTATCGTGGAGATTAAGCGTGCAGGAGGCTTTGAAGCTAGAATGCGTGGGTTTGAATCTACTTATTAACTGTGAAAACTTGGGCAATTTGCTTAACTTCTCTATGCCTTAGTTTCCGCATATGTAAAGTGGGGATATGATAATAAAATAGTTCCAACTTTGCAGCATTGTTTTGAAAATTAAACGAGTTAATACCTAGTGCCTGGCACACAGTACACAATAAATGTTGGCTGTTTCCTTTATTATACATTCAGATGGGCATTAATTTCCAAAGTTGTTATCACCAGAAAACCTACACTTTTTCTTTCCTCAGAGCTGTTGCTAGAAATGCTTGGGGATTCCTTTGGCACAGTTTTCATAGACTGAGTCCTACAAGAAAAAGTCTCCTTACTTTTTTCTAATACTAGGGGTGTTACCTGATGTGATTATCCACCTTGTTCCAAATGAAATCCACTCTGAACTGCTGTAGAAACCTCAGAGTCTTGAAGACTTCTAAAAGAGGGAGGAAAAAAGGCTACTCCTTTAGGGTGAATGTAAATTTTAAGCACCAAGTTCAGATAAGTTTGTTTAAAAGCAGTTCATAGCACTTTATACAGAACTTATAAGTTGTATTATTTTGGGTAGGTGCTTATTTGTACTATTACTGCAAGACGAAGTAACCAGAACACTCAAAATACGTAAACAAACATCATAGGAACCATAGCTTGCCACCTATAATTTTGGAATTGAAAGGAATCTATAAAATCAGACCAGTTGATCTTTACAGATAAGGATGAGGCCAAAGACCTAGAACCAATAAATGGCAGGGTTTAGACTAGTATTCAGCTCTGCTGATCAACAAATTATAAAATCAAAGGATATTATTTCTACTTTTGATGATAGTTACTATTTTTATTTTTGACAGTTTTATGGTGCTGCGAATTCTTTTTCTCTAAGCAGCATCCTGCTTGGTAGCTTAATTGCATGATTCATAATCATTCTTCAGTACCTTTGATTTAAATCACAAGTCTCAAAGTTGCTACATCAATTATTGCTTTGAGAACAAGATGGTTGTCTTCTTAAGCTTTGTACAAACATGTTCTAACAGTGCTTTGGCTTTGTTGTTTTAAAATGCAGCCCTTTTCTCCCATGTAGGAATGTAAACAGCCAGTATAAACAAATTGACCTACTAGGCAGTTTGTTATCACTGTGTTATTGGTGAAGTTTTCTTGATTGGGTAGGATAGAGTCAGGAAGTGGAACCCTGAGTGCCAGCCCAAGGATATAAGACTGGGTCCCAAAGAGATATGTTGCAATGTTAACTGACTTCAAAGCATTGTGGAGTGAAATTATTTTGAAATATTGTTGTGTTCCTTGCCTACTCTTCTCCAGCTCACTCTCTTATTTCTGGATATTTGTTCAGATGATAACCTGGCTATTTAAAGTTACATGCAGCCCCACTCTTCCTATAATATATATCGACCTGTTTATTTACTTTATTCATTACGTGTTGTCTGCCACTAGAGGGTAAGTTCTGTGTAGGTAGGAGCACTTGCCAGTTGAGTTCACTGCTGTATCCTGCCTGAGTGCCTAGAAATAAAGCCTGACACACAGAAGGTTTCAAATTCATGGGTCTCATGCAGGCATTTCCAACAAGGCTAGTAATTACTTAGGCCAGTTCGCTGTCATTTTGCTGTGTTCTCCCTTCCTCACCATTTCTAGTTATTTTTCCTGGTTACCCAGGCATAAAACCTTGAGGAATTATTATTAATAATTCCTCCTACTAACTTGCACCCCACATGCAAATAACTAACAACTTACTTCACCTGTCCATATTTTGCAAACCTGCCACTCTTGTTGCCAAGCCCCTGTTTCTTCATTCCCCTTCATTTGATTTATCTCCTGCACCTACACCCCTACAGCTCCTTTTTCAAATGCCTTCACATCCTCATATACAGAATGAAATCTGGAATGAGAAGCCTGGCATTCAAAATTCCCTACAATGTGATCTCAAATACACGTTTACAGCCTTTATTTCCTATGGATATAAAGAATGATTTCCAACTTAAGCTTATAAGCATGAAAGTAAGATAAAGGTTTAATGGCAATGCCCTATAAAATTCCAAGGTGAATGTCACTTCATGACAGTTTCTGTTTTTATTGATGAGTTGGTCTTTTCCTTCAGTGTGGGTAGGCATTAAGACAAACGGGACTAATGGCTATTCCCTGTTTTTATTATTCTAAGGACTTCTACTGTCCTTTCTGTTTTGAGTGACCATCCTTCAAACCTTCCTCACATTCTGTACCAACCCAAATACCTAGATAAGTTCAGTTGCAAGTGGTTTTTCCTTCCTATGAATGCTGGTGACTCTCTTAGAGAATTGATCACAGTCTGCCTTCATTTGTGATTCTTTGAGCATTTGTCTTTTTTGCTACTTGTGCTTCTGGAGGACAAGAAGCATGCATCCTCAAATTCCATTTACTTTTAAAGGAAAAATAAGACCCACACCCTGCTTTTTAAATGAAAGTGAATTTAAAGTTCTATCTAATTGGTCTTTGAATCATTAAATATTGAACTTCAACAATTATTCTTACAGTATGGACAAATAAGGAAGATGACAGGGAAAAATTCATTGCTAAATAAAAAGATACAAATGAAGACATTGAGGTCTGGTTTCATGGAATGGAGTGGGTGTAGGGAGAGCAGCATACCCAACACCCATGTATAATAGATGGACAGAGAGATATTTAAAAAAATACATGGTAAACTCACTCAGGAAACCATCAGGACAAAACAGATGGAACTGTATCTGCAGCTTTGGATTTTCTTGTGGAGTATTGTTCCTAAACTATATTTTGTTTTTGTGTCTCCAGGTGTGCATAATCCTGTTTCTCTGATTTGTTTTCTGAGCTGGATAGGACTGAACTTTCTTTTCTCTCTCTAGTCTACAGAAAATAATTTACCCTTTTTCCATTGTTTGTTTAATCTAAAAAATGTTCATACCTTTTTCTTAATGTATTTTCTCCTGTATATATGGAGATAAATGCCAGAAGCTTTTAGTTCTTCAGAGAAAGGTGGTAGGTATGAGATACTTCAGTTTGGGTACTGTTGAAGTTTATAGTTTTATTAAGTTTGATGTCAGCTTTTGGTTTAATGCATTTTGCTTGATTTTACACCACACAATATCCTTGCACACATTCCAGTTGAATCAATATTTTTATTTTACTTGTGACTTTTAGATTAAAACTTGACTCAAGAATTTGTGTAGATGTTTCTGCCACTTAATTTTATCTTTTCTTGTCCTGTGGCCTCCACTCAACGGGGGTTTACCCATTCTAGGACATGCATTAACGTAACTTATTTTCTTTGTTCTTGATTTTGAGTACTTATAGGTATAGGTCTAAATTAAATTTGCCATTCCTGGGACTAAGCTGCAGTGTCTATTGATAGGAAAAAATTAGTAGGGAAATCTATATATATATATATAAAGGTCTCAGTTTTTGAAATGTTAAAACATTAAGGTAAAATTCTTCATGTTGTCTTTACTAATAACGTAGCCAATGTAAGGTCAGGATTTGAAATGAAGTAGTATAATTTAAATAAGTATTATAATTTAAATATGTAATTGGCTGTAATTTATGTGCTTTGGCAAATTTTTTCTAATGTGCTAGCCAATAAATTTTTACTGTCAAAAGAATTTTGAAAGCAAATACTTGCTTTGGAGTGATGTTTTCTTTATCATACTCTATAAGCATCTATATTTATCCTGAGTTCTCTTTATTTTTAAAAAGCCTTAGTTAAGAGTGTTATTAGATAGAATCATTCATATAAATAATAAAAGTTGGGGGCACAGACTAATGATATATCCCCAGCATGTAATAAGCACTATGTAAATATCATTAAATAAGAAAATCTGTATTTTTATGAAGAATTTTATTAAGATAGCATATTAGTATGTATCATACTGGGAGTAATCCAGTAAAGAGGGAGAAATTGATGATTCAGGAGACTGATGAAAGAATGAGGCGGCACTGGTCACTTTGAAGATCTCACTAGCACACTTTGGCAAGTTGGAATTTCCAAGTGTGTTTCTCCACCTGTTGAATTAATGAATGAAATGTCTTATTAGAGCCTGCTAAGTACATGGCAGTGGACAAGTCAAAGTTCCTACACCCTAGTTGAGGATGCTTTCAGTAAACAAGCAAAATGCCTTCCTAGATGAAATCCGTAAGTGCTAAAATGGAAATAAACAGGGTGATGATGGATGATTACCTTGGAAAGAGGGAGCACTTTATTTGGGGTGGTCATGAAATTTGTCACAAGAATTTGAACACAGGCCTCAGTGTGAAGAACTAAGAGGACAGCATCACAGACAGAGGGGCCATCTGTACAAGAGGCTGAGAGACAGAAGATTGGCAAGGATGGGGGGGTGTGAACTAGGAAGGAGGTGGTTCTAACAGGAGTCTAGTGAATACAGGGGCAAGAGGCTCTGGTGGGTGCAGCTGGAGAGGTGGGCAGAGGTTAGGCCATGTGGGCGATTGTAGGTTGTCAGCAATAATGCACAGTTTGGATTTTATTCTAAGAGCAGTGGGAAGCCATGGAAAGAGTTTAAGCAGGGAATGAAATTATCAAATTTACAGTGATTTTAAAAAATTGCTATGGCTACTGGGGAAGAATGGATTGCAGGGGGGTTAGAATGAAAGCAGAGAGCAGGTTGGAGGTTCTCCCAAGAGACTCTGTGAGACATGAAAGTGACTGTTGTCTTTGTGGGTTTTGTTTTGTTTTGTTTTTTGTGCCTCCTCAATCTGAATTCTTCTCCCAGCCTTAGTCAGAACCAGCCTGACCCCAGGCCCCATCACTCTGCCAGTGAACACAGCCCTCGAGGAATTGGCCTTGCCAGTGTTCTGTGTTCACATCTGCCTGCAAGATATGCTGGGAGTGTGCCTCCAAATGGGAAGGCTTGGGGGCGGGAACAGGGCAAGTGTTCTGGTGGTTGGGAACCCACTACAGTGACCTTGGGAGGCCTAGAAGTCTAGGACAGAGCTTTGCTGCCATTGCTTCCATCCCTCTCTGTTCATTGTGGACCAAGTGGAGGGACATGGGGTCTTGTGGGGATAAAGTTAGGGCCTTTCTCCTTATCCTGGCAGTTTTGATTCTAGTATGGAAAACAATGGGCTGTCAGTGGTTACATCCACCTCCTGACTCAGTCCCTTAATCTAAATGTCTGTAATAAAATGAAGCCAGTTTCAGGTAATCAGCAGGCTTATATGACTTTTGTTGAGGTTCTTGGACACTCCTTTCAAGTTTTTTTTGTTGTTATTGTTCTTGTTTTTGGTTTTTGTTTTTTTTTTTTTTTTTTTTTTTGAGATAGAGTCTCACTCTGTTGCCCGGGCTAGAGTGCTGTGGCGTCAGCCTAGCTCACAGCAACCTCAAACTCCTGGGCTCAAGCAATCCTTCTGCCTCAGCCTCCCGAGTAGCTGGGACTACAGGCATGTGCCACCATGCCCGGCTAATTTTTTAATGTAGTTTTAATTGTCCAGCTAATTTCTTTCTATTTTTTTAATAGAGAGGGGGTCTTGCTCTTGCTCAGGCTGGTCTTAAACTCCTGAGCTCAAACGATCCGTCCACCTCAGCCTACCAGAGTGCTAGGATTACAGGCGTGAGCCACCACACCCAGCCTCCTCTCAAGTTTTTGAGTGCACACTGTTCTTCTGTATTGCATTAGTCCCAACATTGGTTATTTGCATATACTGTATTTTATTTTTAATTCCTATATCATTTTTCTTTATCAAGAATCAGGATGAATAAAAGGTATTTCAAATAAGATATGTAATAAACCTAGGAAAAACTGGGACTGCTTTGTGATTACAGAATGAGGGAAAAATCAAAGAGAGGGGTGGAGTGGAAATTAGAGGAAGGATATATTAGTAAAGAAGAAAAACAGGAAAAGTTGTAACTGATTCATCCTGTGATGTGTGTGAGGGGAGAGTAGAAGGTTACTATGTATCTTTCATTGGCAGAGTCTGTTAAATTTTTAATCTTTTCTGCAGTGAATTTAATTTACAGTTGTGACAAAGATGTGCTTTGTTTCTGTGGAAACATTTCAGAGGGTTTTGGAGCTAGTATCCTGAGAGGGGAAATAAACAGATACAGATTATATGCTATTACAGTAGACTTTCAGTAAAGTAACCGATTAGTTTGGGGTTAGAATTTCCTGGGAAGGTGTTTTTAAAGTAATTTAAAGTGAAACCCACTCACATGGTCTGTTCCCTTCTCAGGAATGGTCCCTGGCCCCATCCCCATCCCCACCCCCAGTTCCTTTTCTTATTTCCTGGGTCAGTCCTGAGTTCCCATCCAGACCTTGTGCCATGCCCAGAGTATGTGCATGGCTTTTTTTCTTTCTTTTTAGAGACAAGTTCTCGTTCAGGCACCCAGGCTGGAGTGAAGTGGTACAATCATAACTTATTGCAGCCTCAAACTCCTCGACTCAAGTGATCCTCCTGCCTCGTCCTCCTGAGTAGCTACAGGTGTGTGCCACCACACACAGCTAACTTTATTTTTTGGAGTGACAGGGTCTCACTAAGTTGCCCAGGCTGGCCTTAAACTCTGAGCCTCGAGTGGTCCTTCCACCTTGGCACCCCAAAGTGCTGGGATTACAGGCATGAGCCATCTGCCTTTTTTTTTTATTTTTTTAAAGACTTTTCTTCAGAGCAATTTTAGGTTCACTGCCAAATTAGGGGAAAGTACAGAGATTTTCCATATATCCCTGTCCCCATGTATGCACAGCCTCTGCATTGTCAACATCCCCCACCAGAGTGGCATATTTGTTACAGTTGATGAACCAACATTAACATATCATCACCACCAAAGTCCATACTTTACATTAGGGTTCTCTCTTGGTGTTATACATTCCATGGGTTTGGACAAAGGTATAATGAAATGTATCCACCGTTACAATACCATAGAGCTGTGGTGCCCAACCCCTGGGCCAAGGACCGATACTGGTCCTTACAGCAGGGGGTGAGCTGGCAGGCGATCGATTGAAGCTTTTCTGTATTTACAGCTGCTCCCCATTGCTGGCATCACTGTCTGAGCTCTGCCTCCTGTCAGATCAGCAGTGGCATTAGATTCTCATAGGAGCGCGAACCCTACTGTAAACTGTGCATGTGAGGGATCTAGGTTGCACAGTCTTCATGAGAATCTAAAGCCTGATGATCTGAGGCTGAGGCAGTGATGCCAGTGCTGGGAAGCGGGCGCAAATACAGATTATCATTAGCAGAGAGGTCTGACTGCACAGAGACCATAATAAATCACTTGATTGCAGACTCATGTCAAAACCCTGTCAGTGACTGACAATTAAGCTGCCTCTGGTGGCAGGCTTTATAGTGGCAAGTGAGTTGATATACTTCAATTGTACAGCTACATCTGGTGGCAGGCTTTAAGTCAGAATCCGACACTTATTTTAGTCTGTGCGTGACCTGCCCATTATTTTAGTTACTACTTCCATCCCTGCCTCTTTTCTACACTGTGTACTTGTCTCAGTCTCAGTTTTGGTAAGCCCACAAGCTAATCTGACCAAAAATGAGTAAAACACAAATGTTGCTGCAGAGCTTTGTTGAAAGGGGGAAAGACCCAATGATAAAACAGCAAAAGACTCTTAAGACTGCCAATGAAATGAAAGCTTCATTTAAAAGAAAATACCAAGAGTCCTACTTAAATTGCAGGTTCATTGCAACAGATGATTCACATTGTTCAAGCCCACTTTGTGGAACATGCGGCGACTGGCTATCCAACAAAGGCACGAAAACTTCAAAACTACTTTGCCCATGGAGACCAAGCACCCTGCATTAAAAGACAAGCCTTTGGAGATTTTCAAAAGAAAAAAAAAAATATGAACACAAAGAGCAGAAGCAATTATTGAAGGCCACCACTTCATCAGATGTGTTTGCAGTGACAGCGTCATTCTTAGTAGCTAACTGCATTGCTAAAGCTAAGAAGCCCTTTACTACTGGTGAGGAGTTGATCCTGCCTGCTGCTAAGGACATTTGCTGTGAACTTTTAGGAGAGGCTGCAGTTTAAAAGGTGGCACGTGTGCCTCTTTCGGCTAGCATCGTAAGTAGACGCATTGATGAAATAGCAGAGGATATTGAGGCACAATTGTTAGAGAGGATTAATGGGTCGCTGTGATATGAAATCCAGGTTGGTGAACCTACCAATGTTGGCAACAGGGCAACAAGGTTTGTTTTTGTGCAATGTATTTTTTAGGAGGATGTGCATGAAGATACGTGCACTTTTGTTGCCAACCAACATCACAGCTGCAGAACTACTCAAGTCTTTGAATGATTATGATTATCAGGAAAACTAAATTGGTCATTTTCTGTCTACATATGCACGGACAGAGCTGCTGCCATGACTGGACTGCTTTCTGGTTTCACTACTCTGGTCAAGGAGGTTGCTTCTGAATATGAGTCTACACACTGTGTCATCCATAGAGAAATGCTGGCTAGCCAAAAAATGTCACCTGAACTAAACAACGTTTTGCAGGATGTGATTAAAATTATCAAACACAATAAAGTGCATGCCCTTAACTCACATCTGTTCACACGGCTGTGAGGAGATGGATGCAGAGTATACATGTCTTCTCTTATACACAGAAGTGAGATGGCTTTCTAACGGCAGATCACTAGCCAGAGCTTTTGAGTTACAAGAGCTGCTCCAGAGATTTCTTTTAGAAAAACAGTCACCACTGGCAGCACATTTCAGTGACACAGAATGGGTCACAAAACCTGCTTACTTGTGTGACATATTCAACCTGCTCAGCGAACTCAATCTGTCACTTCAGGGGAGAACGGCAGCTGTGTTCAAGGTGGCAGATAAAGTGGCTGCATTCAAAACTGAACTGGAATTATGGGGGTGATGAGTGAACACTGGGATTTTTGACATGTTTCAAACATTAGCAGAGATTTTGAAAGAGACTGAGCCAGGGTCGTCTTTCTCCCAGTTGGTGCATATCACCTATCTCAGCTTTCAGAAGAGTCTGAGCACTACTTCCCAAACACAAAAGACCCCTGACCTGGGAAGGAATGGATCCTCGACCTATTTGTGAATAAGCCAGGTGAATCGACTTTGTTGGTGCTAGAAGGAGATCAACTGCTTGAGATCACAAATGATGGTGGCCTGAAAAGTATGTTTGAGACAACTTCAAATCTCCATATGTTCTGGATTAAAGTCAAGGTGGAATATCCTGAGATTCCACGAAAGCACTGTAAAGCCTGCTTCCATTTCCATTTTCTGTCTTTGTGAAGCAGGGTTTTCTGCAATGACAGCAGCCGAGATTAGACTAGACATAAGCAATACCCTTCAGGTGTCACTGTCTCCCATCACCCCCAGGTGGGACCACGTAGTTGCAGGTAAACAAGCTCAGGGCTCCCACTGATTCTGCATTATGGTGAGTCATATGATTATTTCATTATATATGACAATGTAACAATAATAATAGAAATAAAGTGCACAATAAATGTAATGTGCTTCAATCATCCTGAAACCATCCCCCCCCCCCAATCCCCATATGTGGAAAGATTGTCTTCCATGAAACTGGTCCCTGGTGCCAAAAAGGTTGGGGACTGCTGTGACTTACAGAGTATTTTCATTGCCTTAAAAAATCCTCTGCATATTCATCCCTTCACCTTGCCTCACTCCTCCCCACTGCCGACCCCTAGCAGCCTCTGATCTCTTTACTCTCGCCATAGTTTTGCCTTTTCCAGAATGTCATATAGTAGGAATCATACAGTATGCAGCCTTTTTTAGATTGGCCTCTTTCATATGGTAACATCCACTTAAGGTTTCTCCATGTCTTTCTATGGCTTGATAGCTCATTTCTTTTTGATGATGAAATATATTTTATTGTCTGGATGTGCTATAGTTTATTAACCTATTCACCTACAGAAAGGCATCTTGGTTGCTTCCAAGTTTTGGCAGTTATGAATAAAGTTTATATACACATCCCTGTGTAGACACAAGTTTTTAACTCCTTTGGGTAAACACTAAGGAGCGTGATTGCTGGATCGTATGGTAAGAATATGTTTAGTTTCGTGAGAAACCAAAAACTGCCTTCCAGAGTAGCTGTACCATTTTGCATTCCCACCAGCAATGAATGAGAGTCCCTGCTGTTCTTTGTCCCCCTGTGTAGCTCTTCCAGACCTAATTCCCTCCTTTTGGGACAGGCTTGTTCTTATTTTCTTTAGGCCTTAGTGTGAATCCGTGACCCTCTCTCCTTGCTGTATTAGTTAAGAGTGGATAGGTACTTATGAATGTATCTACCTTCCTATCTGGGTAGGGTCACCCAGTCAATATCAAATAGTCTTTATGATGTGTAAAGGAAATGAGTTTCAGAAACTGTGCTTATATTTTAGGGGTAAAAGAATCTTTGACCCTTTCATAAAAAAATATTTTTTTGGCTCCCCTGAAACAAAGATGGGCAAGATCTAGGTCAGTAATTAGCATATAATGGACAAAAAGATGGACACGATGGTGGGGAAAAAATGCTTTAGGAAAAAAAAAAGCTTTAATGTCCATCTATTTTTAAGCAGTTTTTGGATCAACAAAATTCTAACATAAGAATTTGGAGCAGTTTTCTATCATGGCGTTTCACCCGTACTGTTACTTTTTACAGCCCCCAAAGAAAAAAATTTTAAATCTATGAATTTTTTTTTAAAAGATAAACTTTTTCTCCTTTTCTAAAAACCATATCCTTGATAGCATCCTTTCTTATTTTCTCTTGCTTTCATAATTTATTGGTTGTCCTTGTGATGGAGCAACCTCCAGAGCCTGCTCTGTACCAAGCTCTTGTTTAGATGTTTACGTGTGGTGTTTTAAGAATGGGAAGGCAGGGGCCACTCCTGACATAGTGTTGCCCAGACTTTAACTCCTCCTGGTGGCAGAATCAGATGTCTGCTTTTCCTGTGTGTGGCTTTCTTTCTCTAACTTTATTGCCTAGTGGATACTTAGTGCTCTCTTTCGCTTTAATTCTGTATTTCCAAAGATGATTTAGAAGAGGACACATGCAACAGTAACGTAAGAAATCAAGGAACAAGGTGTGTGAGCTGGGCTCAGGTCAGAGTACTGTCACCCACAGCTGTGTGGCCATGTGGAAGTATTCTTCATCGCCTAGGTTTCTTCTTCAACTGTAAAATAGAGATAACGTTACCTCAGGGGTAGATATGAGGATTCACTGATGTGTTAGATGTGAGCACTTAAAACAGTACTGGCATTAGTACTCAATACACGTTAGTTTCTCAGCCTCAGCACTATTGACATTTGGGGCCAGATAATGTTTTGTTGTAGGGGCAGTCCTGTGCATTGTAGATGCTTAATGTCACCACTGATGCTGCAAGTTCTGATGACCAAAAATGTCTTCAACATTGCCAGATAACCTTTAGGGGGCAAAATCACTCCCAGATGAGAATCATCATGGTATTTACTAGGTGTTATATTACCCTTGCAAATTTACTGTCTCTCCTGAGGTTTGGCTGGCCTCTGAAAGTTCTACTGTCATCACAGCCATTTCTTTCTGTTTTGCTGGACTTGCTTGAGTTGGTTAATGAGCTGGATAGTAAGCTTAGTGCTTCTATTCTTGGTTAGCATCTAATGAACTTAGTCTCATTGGAACCATGTGACCTACCCCCAGCAAGCCAGCTGCCCCTGAGAACCAATCTGCAGGGTTATCTTTTGGCTCTCCAGCAGAGTGAAGGCAGATCCTTTTTCTTTCCCCCGTTGGAAAAGCCCTACATACCTATGAACCTTCCCAAGAGATCCAATTTTTTTTTTTTTTTTTTTTTTTTTTTTTGAGACAGTCTTGCTCTGTTGCCCTGGGTTAAGTGAAGTGGTGTCATCATAGGTCACTGCAGCCTCAAACTCCTGGGCTCAAGTGATCCTCCTGTCTCAGCCTCCTGAGTAGCTGGTACTACAGACATGCATCACCATGCCTGGCTAATTTTTTTATTTTTTTGTAGAGATGGAGTCTTGCTCTTGCTCAGGCCGGTTTCAAACTTCTGAGCTCAAATGATCCTCCTACCTCAGCCTCCCAGAGTGTTAGGATTATAGGTGTGAACCACCTTTCTATAACTATCTTGAATCCTTAAAGCAACCATATGAAGTCAGTGTTGCTAACTCCATTTTCTAGATTAGGAAACTAGGGCTCAGATCATTTAAATTTGTCCAAGGACTCGTGGTAGAGAATTGTAGCATTTCATCCCATAGGAGTTGTAGTCACAAGAGAGAGGATTGCCTGACAGGAGCCATGACTTTAGAGAGGAACGTAGCAACTCCCAATCCCATAGCCTTCCAGAAAGGAACAGGATGAGGAAATACATATCCCAATCCCTTTCTTCCCACCCCATAGCCTGCCAGTGCCTCTTTCTTGCTGAAATCATCCAACAGCTAGAGGACAAAGGGAGCCTGTCCTGGGGTGCAGAGCAGGGTGGAGATGGATCTGGAAAGGCAAATAGAGAATATCCAGCACAGTCCTCTCCTTTTTGTTCCTTAGGATTTTCTCTTATCCTTTGGGTATAAAACTCCTGTTCCTAACACAGGGGAAACACAAAGTTCTATCAGTCATTGCATCAAGCTCATTCATGCACCCCCTAGAACCAATACCAGTGTCTTAGTCCTTTTAGGCTGCTACAGCAAAATACCATAAACTAGGTGGCTTATAGCAACAGAAATTTATTTCTCACAGTTCTGGAGGCTGGGAAGTCCAAGATGAAGGTGCTGGCAGAGTCAGTGTCTGGTGAGGGTCCATTTCCTGGTTCAGAAGTAGTGCTTTCTAGCTGTGTCTTCACCTGGGGGAAGAAACAAGGCAGTTCTCTGGAGCCTCTTTTATAAAGACATTACTCCTATTCATGAGGGCATCACCTTATGACCTATCCACCTCCCAAAGGCCCACCTACCAACACCGTTACATTGGTGACTAGGTTTCAACATGAATTTTGGAGGTATAAAACATTCAGACCATAGCAACCAGTGGTTTTTATATAAGGTAACAGAAGAAAATTAAAATAAAACTGCTATAATTTCTGCATCTGTAGTTAGTTTTATGGCCCAAGTTGATAATCATACCTTTTTTTCTTCTAGTACTTACTTTTTATTTCCTTTACCCTATGCCAGTACCTTGGCTGGTCAAAGTTGTTTGCTGGTAGGATGACCCAAACCTTTGTTCCCATAGGGTCCAGGTTCTTAGTAGTGCCATCTTTATTGGATTGACACAGTTTCTCATTCACCAGTACCATTGGACATGCCCTAGTGAATTTCCTTCATTCCAGACATAATCTTCCTTCTTCCATTATATGGAGGCATCCTGGTTCAATCACCTAGAAATCTGGATCAATACCTCTCTAGGATAGTTACTGCTTTCTTACTATTGGTGCATTGATGAGCCAAAAATGATGAGGTGGTAGTCTTAGTTTCCAGTTTGATAGAACTAGACTGTTTCTTGGTGGAAGCATTCCTTTACCAAACTCAAGGTTGCAGTGGGAAGCAAAAATTCCTTAAGGGATTATTAGAAGTAATTCTGGCTGTATGAGAGAGAGCACCATATGTCAGCTATTGGTATAGGATGTATACTATATCTTAGAGTCCAGCTCCCGGTGTCACAGGGTGTTGTCTCCTAGCAGGTGCCATAGCTGAACCTTCTATAGCCATTCCACTGCTCTGTCAAGCATCTGCTTCTAGGTGAAAGGATGCAAGATAAGACTAGTGATTTTTGTGGTAATGAGCCTGTTGCCATACTTCTTTGCCCTGAATGTGTTCCTTGATCTGATGTGATTTTGTATAGGATTCTGTGACAATGAACAAGGTATACTATAACCAAGAATGGTTGTTCTGGCAGAAGCATTTCAGGCAGGGAAGGCAAATCTGGCTTTTGTGAGGATGAGTCTTCCCTCGGGTGGCTGTCTGATCCATCCCCTGTAGGATGGTGCCATAGTGGAGCTTGGTTTTGGTCTTTGGTGTTGAAGCTGGGCACTTGGCACTGGCGGTAGCTGGATTGGTCTTGGTGAGAGGGAGGCCATATTGTTGAGCCTCTTTATAACCTCCAACCCTACTGCTTTGGCCACTTTGTCATGGGTCCATGAACAAGCAATGGGGTGATTGGGAAGGAGGCCTACTGACATCCCTAGTACAGATTATCTTGACCACCTGAGTATTGAGAGCTTCTCTGTAGTGGGTGTCTTTGGGACACAAATGTGTTCACATTGTGTGCCATGGTGAAAGGTTGACATACATACTTCTGCAAACCTCCCTTTTTTGAAAAAAACTAATTTTCCAATCTTGTTCTTTCCAAGTCCCTGACCAGCAAGCCATCCATTAGCCATTGCCCATCGTCATCATTGCTGTGTCTCTTTGGCATCTCTCCTTACATGAAGGTGAGCCACCACATATACTGCTCAGAATTCTGTGCACTGTTCCTTTACCAGTCTCTTTCGGGCCCATCCCTCAGTGGGGCTGCCTTCTCTCACTTTCAGCCAGTGCCAGCACACTGTGTATGTCCATTAATAAACAGACTTGACTTTTTCCTCCTCTGCTAACTGACCTTAGGATCCTTCCCATAAGCCTTAAGTGTGGGTTTAGAGAGAGCTAACAAGGAGGGAGGAGCAGTACCTGGCGAGTCTGTGCTACCAGTCTCTGCAATTTCTTGTGCCATCCAGACCTGCTAAGGCCTAGTCTTGCTTTTTTTTTTTTTTTTAATTTTTTTTAGAGATGGGGTCTCACTATGTCACCCAGGCTGGAGCGCAGTGGCTATGCACAGGCATGATCCCACAACTGATCAGCACAAGAGTTTTGACCTGTTCTGTTTCTGACCTGGGCCTATTCACCCATTCTTAGGCAACCTGGTGGTCCCCCACTGCCAGGAGGTCACCATATTGACATTAGACTTGGTGCAGACACCTGATTGCCATAGGGCACGATAGCCCAGAACTCCTGGGCTCAAGTAATCCTCCCGCATTAGCCTTCTGAGTAGCTGAGACTATTACAGGTGTGTGCCACTGCACCCAGCCCTATCTTGCTTTTGCTGTACCAAGTAGAATGCTGCTGTACATGTGCAGTTATGTGATTCAATGAATCAGGTAATATTCTGTTCATGATGGGCCTTGTTACGTAGTCTCTTGATTTTCCATAGGCAGGTATCTAATCTCTATATGGGCCAAGTAGCAAGCCAGGAACCAAATAGACAGTAGTTGTTGGCAAACCCTAAGGAGTCTATAACTCTTATTCTTTTCTTGGTGCTTGTCAAGGGCTCCTTAACCCATTCCTGTCTGCCATGTCATTTCCAGTACTTCTGGGTGTGCTGAGGCATAGGCTCAAGAGTTAGGGCTGCTTTCATTGCTGTAGAACCTTCTCTTGGAACAGGCTTCAATAAAAACTGGCAGCCTTATGTATTACCCAGTAAATGGGTCAGAACAGCATATCCAAATATGAAGCTCACCGGTTCTTTTGCCTCCTCAGTGGAACAAGGTGTAGTAATTTCTCTCACTTGAGATGGGATATCCTGCCTCAGACCAGTAGAACCCTAGAAAACATCAATGTGGCAGATTCTTGAACTTCAGTGGGTTTTTTTTCTCCTATCCTCTGGTTTGCTTGTGTGTCTCACACAGTTGTCCAGGGTGCTTGCTACGTTTTGTTTATCAAGTCCCTTTAAGATAATGCCATCAATGTGATGGACCAGTGGGTGATCTGTGGGCTATCAAGGTGATCAGGGTCCTTCCAAGGCTATATTATGACAATGTAGACATAGACCTCAAGTAAGACAATGAGGATATACTGCTGCTTCTGCCACTTCATGGCAAATTGCTTCTCATTGTTCTTACTGATGGTGATAGAAAAGAAAGAATTTGCCAGATAAATAGTCACATACCAGATACCAGGTTATGCTAATTTGTACCAGCAAAAATTATCACATTTAGAATCATACCTATAATTGGCATCACCATCTGATTAAATTTGTGGTAATCCATAGTCATGTTCTAAGATCTTTCTAGTGTTGGTCCAGGCAAATGGGCAAGTTAAATGGGGATATAATAGAATTTAACATCCCTGCATCCTTTAAATTTTTGATAATTGTACAGATTTCTGAGCTTCTCCCACAGATATGATATAGTTTTGGGTTACTTGTTAGTGGGGGAAGGGTAGAATGTTCCAGGGCTTCTTCATGGCCCTTTCTCCCATCATAGCTTTGATGACATAGGACAGGGAACCAATGTGGTCATTTGGCCAGTTACTATGTATATCTATTTCCACTAAAATTCGAGGACTAGGGAAATAAGCACAGGATGACCCTATGGTCCCACTGTGAGACACGAGGGCTGACTTCATCTCTTACCTCTGGAAGTCTCACTCTGACTGGGGGACCACATTTTGGGTCCCCAGGGATTAGTGTCAGTTCAGAGCTTGTATCCAGTAACCCTTAGAAAGATTATGTATTTCCCTTTCTACAATGGACAGTCACCCTTGGGAATTGCTGCAGGTCCCTCTTGGAAAGGGCCTGGAGAAAGATCAACAGTATACACTCGTGGCATTTAAAGTAATCTTGTATTTAGAGTCTTCTTTGGTTTGAGTATACTCCTGTATGTGCTCCCCAGACTCTTGCTGGTAAAAATTGTTGAGATTCTGCAAATGTTTTGGTATAAAAAGGCAGTCTTTTCCAGAGTAAGCTTTGAGCTTCTTTCTGGGCTCTTTTGGGTTATGAGGTAATGAAGTGGGTGGTGGGAGTAGGTGGTGAAGAGAATTGGCATCCACTTGTGAAACAACTTGAAAGGGTTTTATTGGTGGTGCGGGCATTGGGAGGCTGTGTCTCCTTAATGGGGTGTAGGTAGCTGCTTTCAGCAGGGAAGTTCAGCTGAATTTGGGGTTCAGTGTTCTTAGTCTCATCTGTGTCTCCCCACATACCTGCATCTGTGATTCAGCATCATTCTCCTTTTCAGCCAGTGCCCTATGTTAGCACACAAGACTTTGCAGGGTTGCATGTTTAATTGGGTATGCAACCCTTACCATCAAACCTTGGGCTTGATCCTTGGTCCTGTCAGTTCGGCAACTATACGAGATAAAACACTCTTTAAAACAGCTGTAGATTTTCCACCCATCTACTTGGAAATTCACAGCTTACAGTTTGTCATTTGCTTTGTGCACATGCTCGAGGACAGCCAGAAGCAGCCCCAGTCCCTGTTACAATCTCTGAAGTCATTGTTTTCATCAGCCACTTGGACTTCACGCACCCTGCCCTCCAGCTGCATTCCATCCTGAGACACCATGCACAGGAGGTAGTTTGAGTGACCATGATGTCACTGTGTGCCATCCCCTACCTCTGTAGGAAGGTTGGCAGGGCACTTAGCAAATATGCATCCCATTTTTGAGGCTGTGTTTTCTGGGGTCATTCTTGGTGCCCATTAACTGTATCAGTCACATGGTACCTGGCATGCTCAAAAGTAATTGAAGGGAGTCAAGCAAAGGGACTGTTTACTAAGATGTTGCGGGCAAGGTTATGGGAACCAGCAAGGCATGATGAAGCACCCTCTTTACTAACAAAGTCAGGAAGCTTCACCTGTAGCTGTGGGAGAGGGGTTGCCTGGTAGGAACTGTGGCCTAAGGCAGAGAAACCACTTCTGTCAGAAAGGGACCAGGGGGAATAAATACCTTAGCATCTTGCTCCTCCTATCCTCTGATCTGCTAGTGCCTGGCATTGCCTGAACCCAGCCAGAAGCCAAGGATAAGGAGGTGGGCTGCCTCGGGGTGCAGTCCATAGAGGTCAGCCTTCTCATGTGGCAGGTGGGAAAGAGTGAATCTGGCAGCATAAATGGAGATTATCTAGCACAGTTGCCAAATTGGAACCCCTGGCCCAGGTTTAAGTGTGTACCTTAAGTGTAGGCTTCTACACCTAACTGCGTACTGTGCGTGTACCCTTAGATGTCCCCTGGGCACCTTGTATAAGCAACTTGTCCTGCCTACCAGCTCTTTCCTCTTCTTTATGCCTGATGCCACTTAATGTGATATCTTACTGTTTCTTCCAAAGGGAAGGGAAGTACCAGCGGGCTTTACCACCCTCTGAGTCCCACTGTCTCAAGGGAGGGGTGTGGAAAATGGAGCTCATAACCTTTACACTCTGTGTGACAGTGGAGAAGGATGGGCCAATGTGGGTTCTGAGGCTCCTGCACAGGGCCAGTTGGCCTTAGAAGGGCCATGGGTTCCACCTGCTCTCATGCCTAAGCTGTGACAGGAGGGCAGGGCCCTGGTCAGGTGCTGCCCTATTCTAACTGGGGCCAAAGCAGCTGCTGTTGTGGGCCTTTAAGGTGCTGTAACTTTTACAGATAAATGCTTCACTCTGCATTTAGGAGTGAGCCAGTTACATTTCCGTATTTTCTAACCACAAATTCACTACATATAAATCCTTCTTGAGTGAATTTCCAGCAGCAAATCCAACAAGATAAGTTTTGAATCATTTCAAAGGAAGCACCATCTAGTCAGTTAAAACTCATTGTACCTGAATAAGGTTATAAGCTGACCTTTACAGTGGTCAGATTTGTTAGAGTGATTTCCTAGAACGAATCATCAAGGAAAATTACCCAGGCAAACTGACCCTTTGAAAAGTATTACTTGGTGTCAGCAGAGAGTATGGGCTGCTATGTGTAGCAAAGGTGACATCAGTGTGACATCTCATACCCCTTGTTCATGGGTGGAATGATATTAACATACTACATTTCTTCTGTATGAAGATATACCATAATGTCTGTGACCAGGGGTTCCTTGCATAAAAATCATCCACAGGTGTTAAAACGCACATAGTACAGTGGTTAAGAGTCAGTACTATGGAGCCACACCGGCTTGGGTTCATATCCTGGAGGCATAAATTATTTAACCTCTTTGTGTCTCAGTTGCTTCATTTGTAAAACAGGGATCGATAGTTACCTACTGTGTGAGATTGTAATCTGAATTGTTCAGAAAACTCCACAAGTCTGAAAACCACATCCAACTAGAGCTTTTTAGGTGAGCGTTAGCCGTAAGTCCACGTGAACTGTGGTGTATAAGCTCACGGAATTTACTAGTAGTAAGGAAGGTAGATGGGATGTAAATGTTTGATTGTGGTTTAGTGATAGGAACATAACAAACTAAATCTCTAATGTGGACTGAAACTTACGAGCAAAAGTAAATTCCTGCTGGAATAAACATAAAATGGGTCCTAGGCACAGGAATGACAAAGCATAGTATTTTAAAAAATTGTTTTGCTAATCAATTCTTTTTTTTCCTGTTGGTTAAGGTTGCATGATGGAATTTGAACATTACTTCAAGAGGTTTTATATTTCGGATTAGTTAATTGGGTTTATCCGCTGCTGACTATTTCTTCGGACTCATTTTTTGGTGTCCTTTTGGGGCATTAAATTCAACGAGATTATACCATGGACTACAAGGAGAGCTGCCCAAGTGTAAGCATTCCCAGCTCTGATGAACACAGAGAGAAAAAGAAGAGGTTTACTGTAAGTATGTAACATAAAGCATGTGGGAAAAGTGAATATAGAGACTATTTCCATTTCTGCTTTTCTTTCCTAACCTAGAACACCCCATTCCCCCATCACCACATATCCAGATCTTACTTCTTCCAAATGATATTTCCTCCCTGGCCACTGTAAGGGAATAAATTTTCATTTTTCAGTTCAGATTTTTGCCTTTTTATCTATCCTCTTGGAGAATTTCGTGAAACTATTTGATTAATCCTCTAACCAGAAAATGTGCATGTGCATGCATACGGATTTCCACACACACTAAAATTTTGCATGCACTGTCAGGTTAATGGACTCTAGAAGTCATTGGTCCCATGTCAAGAACATTCTCCTGAAATTGTTACAGTGTCTCCCTTATGGCATCATTTTCTGCCTCGGTTAAAAAAAATCTTTAATCCAGTATTATATCTTTTTTTTTCACCTTAAAAGCAAACCCCATTTCTAGTTCTATTTGTTAATCATCATAGGGGTTTATAAAGAGTAAACACAATGAATATTTGCTTAATCGGTGTATCAGTGACTGTTATTGGAAAATAGTTACTTTTTTAATTAATGTAATGAAATATACAATATTATATTTAGTTGCAATAATCCAATTAGTATATACAGAGATCTCCTGCTCTCTTTACCCTGAAAAAATGTCCTTTATCTTGTCTGTAGCTGATTTGGTCTTCCCTGTATGTTCCCTGCCCCTCTTAACTGAGGAGTATGAAGAAATTCATTTAACCCAATTCTGTTTAACACTTAGTTTGATCTAACAATTTAAACAGTTGTTTTAGGTTAAAATGCCCAAGCTATCTAAATTTTGCTGTCTTTCTCTTATTTGAACACACATTCCTCTTCCTCCAGGTTGGCATCATGGTTTATAGGAGGAGGGGTGTCCCCTTTCACAGTGTTTGTTGAATCAATGATGACCTCATGGCAGCCTGGTGAAGGCTTTTGCATTCTTGTCATCCCTCTAAATCTTTGCCGTTCTAGCTGTGGAATGGCTGGTCTGGCAGATATCTGACTGTGGTTGACTTGATCCAGCCCTAGGCATTGTGAACTAACTTCTGATCTCTTCTTTGTTGGTTGGCCAGGGTCTTGTGGCGGCTCAATGCTGGCTCAGCCCCCTGAGGCTCTGACATGCCCTAAGCTGCACCTGGCTCAGTAGTCCACCCCTAGCCTCCAATAAGGGGGTCACCTGGCCCCTGCCGGTTGAGCCCCATGACAAGTGACTTGCAACTCAGAGTCCACGTCACATGGGAGTTGAGGAAAGCTGAGGAATTAAACTGCACCCTTTGGCTACTGTACTCTGTCTCCTTAACCAGGTGGGGCTGGGTGCTCCCAGGCTTTCTCTCCAGGCCCCAGACAAGGAGCCAGGAAACAGCCTCTCTGTCCTGTGTTTCCTGTCTTAACAAACACACCTGCCATACTCTGCACCAAAGACCAGAGCAGAGAAATTGCTCCGTATGTCTGGCCATTTTCCTCTCCTCAGCTTCTATGTTGCAGGGATATGTTAAACTGCATTTGTTACGCATTCATACAAGCAAGTTTTTAGCACCATCACATTGAAAGTAAACAAGGGTTAATATACCTTGGATGAAATAGCAAAATGTGTAAAATTTGTCCTTCCTTCCCTCTCCTTATTTTTTACCTTTGGGCCATTCTCTCCTTTAGGGACATCACCTCCTGCTAAGTGTCAGCAGCTGGTTATCTCAGGTGTCTTTTGACTTTTCAGGGTAGAGGTATTTCCATGCCTTCTGTGAGAGGGTCGGGGAGACCTATAGCATCGCTCTTACCCCGCTGTTCCCTAGCTGTGCCCTGATTTCTCAGAGGCCCTTATCCAGATCACTTTTTTCGTCTCCTTCCTTCAGATTCTCAAATATTGCCTTATTAGAGAAGCTTTTTGTGACCACCCTATATAAAATAGCACCTTCACACCCCACCCTCCCCCTTTCACTCTCTGTCCTGCTTGCCCTACTTAATTTTTAAATAGCAGTTATCACCACCTGACATTTTGTGTTTATTTATGTGTGCTTTCCCTGACTAGAATGCAGGGTCTTTTGAAGGAAAGACTTCTCTCACTGTTGTTTCACCAGTCCTTAGTAGAAGTTCAAATAAATATTTGTTGAATTGCTATTGAATGAAAAGTAGTACTAGTTCACATGTTATTTGCTGGTCCATACAATGCAGTCCTCAGTCCTTAAGAAACTTGGTTCTAGTCCCCACCCAACACAGACTCTGTCCAGCCTCAACAGGCCCAGATGCCTATGTTATACTTAGGAACAAAAATAGGCATTGTGTCACTGAGTATTCGATAATGTTTTTATACTTTAGTTCTAGTGTGTCTTTTACATAGCTCTGTACTGGAAAACTTCAAGCAGAGAAATGCATTGCATTCTAGGATGTCTTGACTTACTCCACTTGACAAATTGCCAGTGAGTTTCTGTGTTATGCCAGGCACTGTTCTGGGCACTGGGGATACAGTGGATAGCAAGAGTGACACAGTCCTCACTGTCAAGGAACTTGCATTTTAGCAGGGCAGGACAGACAGTAAGGAAATACTCAAGTAAATATATATAAGATCATTTCATATTGTAATAAGTATTACACTGCTTCCTGTGAAATCGTGTTTTTGTTTTTGGCAAATGGAATTATTTTTAAGAATTTAATTAGTTTTTGGCTTTGCTTATTTGTTTTTTATTAGAACTTATTTAATAAGCACTTGTTTATAAAACATAGCTTCACAAAGCTTTATCTTATTTCCTGTAAATATATATTCTGCAGAGCTGCTCCAACCTGGAACCTAGACCTGCTTGTAGTCTTGGCTGTACTTGGGTAGCCAGGGGAGGCCATCTGACCTTTCCAAGGCCCACTCTTCTCACCAGGAAGTCAGCACAAAGAATTAGAGAAACTCAGTCATATAAGCCTAAGTGTTTTATCTTCTTATAGCAGTTCTGTTTCCTGAGTGCTATGTGAGATAAATCTGCTGTCTAGTCTCCGTCAGCTTCAGTGGCACCTTGGCAAACTCCTTTGCCCTCCACTTCTGCACTCTCTCCATGTGGGGTGTGTATCATCTTACAACTAATTCTAACATTTTTCACCTGACAGCTTCCTCTAAGACAACTTGGTGCCTCTTGGGTAAGACCCAAAGGGCCAGATTACCGATCCCATGTAGGGTGCCCAAGCACTCTTTTCCTCTACATCTGAATGATGCATCCCTTGCCCAGGTGAATGATACCCATGTCTTTGCCTCTCCTTCCAGGTGAGACCTTATCCTTTCTCTCACAGAAGGATAACTTTACATTCTAGGGCTTTTCAGTGAAACTGTGGGTCAGCCTGTTAATATGACCTTCTCCCTAAGAGACAAGATCTCTCTGTCAGCAAGGCTTGAGTGCAGTGGCATCATTATAGCTCACTGCAGCCTTGAACTCCTGGACTTAGGTGATCCTCCCACTTTAGCCTCCCAAGTAGCTAGGACTCCAGGCACACACCACCATGCCTGGCTAATTGTTAAAATTGTTTGTAGAGACAGTGTCTGACTCTATTGCCCAGGCTGATCTCAAACTTCTGGCCTCAAGCAATCTTCCTGCCTTGGCCTCCCAAACTGCTAGAATTACAGACGTGAGACACTGTACCCAGCCAATGTGATCCTGTTTTAATCGGTACTACAAAATTCATGTAATAAAATTACATACAATATCAGAGAGCTGCTTTCCTCACAATATTATCTAACTATGAACTTGTGAGTGTAGGTTACCTATCTTTCATGGGAAGGGATAGTGTATACACTTTAGTGTGCCAGTCTTCTGAAATAAATCTTGTTTCTTCTTTTAAGTTGTCTAACAGACTGTGGACAATTGTATCGTAAACCCCAAAGCAACTCATATCTCTTTCCCTTAGTTATCATTGTAAAATAGTAAGATTGGTAACCTGAGCCATATATCAGCCAGCCTTTCCTCATATACCTGGATTCTTATTTATTTTCCCTTTAGAAATGGTACAAGACCTATGGGTTTCCAAACTGTTTTCTTAACATTGGTATGTTGAATTATATTCTGAGAGTACCTGTGTGAAGAATTATGAGGGTTAATTCTGAATTATAACTGTTGTTGATTTGATACTGATTCTTGTGTCTAAAGGGTTAGATTTAGATTTTACTCTTAGTTTTATGTTTTTTATTAAGTGTGAACTTGAGCAATTACATAACTTTGTGCTATCATTTCCTCATGGATAGTGGGGTTGTAATATTTATTCTGCTTCATAGGTTTTTGATTATGATTATATGAGATTATATATATGAAAATACTAAACAGATGTAAGATAGAATTAAGAAATCTGAGGATAAGTTTTAGTTTGAAAAATAGTGTTTAATAGATGACCTGGAAGGAAGAGAACTAATAATTGAGTGTTTACTATGTGCCAGGCATCACTTTTGAAAATACTTTTTAATTTCAAGGTAATAACTATGTTTGAGGAAGAAGAGAGGAAATTGACATCAATTGAATCTATAATATTTTATTCTTGGGAAAAAAACTGAAGCAAGAATGGCAAAATATTAGAATTCAGTAGATGTAAGTAATGAGCACATGGGTGTTCACTGTGTAACTCTTTGAAAATTAGACATATTTCATAACTTTTTTTTTGGAGACAAGGTCTTTTTCTATTGCCCAGGCTGGAGTGCTCTGGTGTCCTCATAGCTCACTGCAAAGTCAAACTCCTGAGCTCAAGAGATCCTTTTGCCTCAGCCTCCTGAGTAACTGGGACTACAGGCATGCACCACCACATCCAGCTATAATTTTTAAAAAATTTATTTTGTAGAAACAGGGACTTACTATTGCCCAAGCTGGTCTCAAACTCCTGGCCTCAAGTGATCCTCCTGCCTTGGCCTACCAAAGTGCTAGGATTACAGGCATGAGTCACCATGCCCAGCAACATTTTAAAAATAGAATATCACCTTTTGCCAAGATACAATAAGTGTTTTAGTTGATATGCTTATGTATCTTAGAGAATCATATGTAGACATTAATGTTAATATCAGTTTCATGAATAAGAAAACAGGTTTCACATATTTAAATAGCTAGTGGGGTTTTTTGCAATTAAATTTTGTTTAATTATGTTATTTTTTATTTCCACAGGTTTATAAAGTTCTGGTCTCAGTGGGTAGGAGTGAATGGTTTGTCTTCAGGAGATATGCAGAATTTGATAAACTTTATAACACTGTAAGTAATAGTCATTTTACAAGATTTCTATTTAAAGAAAACACCTGGGAAAACCCCAAAATACGAGAGATTTTATTTGAATGATTAAATTAACACTCATATATATCAGACAAGCAGGAAAGGGTGAGAGATTTTTCAAAAGTATCCTAATTTTGGAATTCTTACAAAAAGAATGGACACATACCGTTGAGCAGTTCCAAATAAACCATTGAAAATGTGAGAAATAGATGAACAGCTTAAAATACATATTAATGTCATAGAATATTAGAAATAAATGATTTCTACCTACCTCTAATAATCATTAATCATCATGGTATTTCTAGTTATATTGCCCAACCTGTAAGGTTTATGTTTAAAAGTCTGTCATGAGGCTACCCTCCTTCCGTAGTTTCACTCTTAGTTAGAGGTAAGTCCTAGGTTCCACCTTTTAAGTACCTTAACACAAGTGAAGTGAGTATTAACTTTCAGAAGTTCTGACAGTTACCTGGAGGTGGGAGACCATTAACTATTTATTTAAATAATTAGAACCTATTTTTATATATTCATAGCACAGATATTAACTATTAATAGTATTCATAATGTAGTGTTTGCAGTGCACATAGTACAGACTTTCTATAGTAGGCCACAAGAGCGACTCCTGTAGAATGTTGTTGTAATATATCAGGCCAGATCTCACACAGGTGCCAGTGTTTGTGGAGCGTACTGCCTTGAAGGTTATGCATGGAAGCCAAAGAATGCCTCCTGAGTTAGTTGTTACAAAACCCCAGCTTATTAAGACAGCTCTGGGTTCCAAGCTTTGCTTCAGTTAAGGAAAAAAAAAATGTGCCTCAAATCCCAAATTTAAATTCCTCCTGCTCTCATATAATAATAGGGCTCTCCCAGTGTCATTGTTTAAAGAATGATAGATTTTACACCTATTCTGTTGACTGCAAAAAAAAAAAAAAAGGTAGATTACTAAGCATCCTCTGGAAAAACTCTTGTATATTTAAGAGGGTAAGATTTTCATTTCTTTACCATGTCTCTTGATTTTAAAAATAGGATAAATATATGTAAGTCTGTGGGTGATCATTTGTAAGATTTTTTTTTAAATATGAAAAAAGTTAGGCATATATCAATTAAGAGACAAATTACTTCTAAACGGGTCAGAATCAATCAAACAATGTCTAGCTACACAACTTCCTGTGTTTTGCTAAGTCATGAAAGTTAGACTTCTGATTCATCTTTATCTAGCGTTTTACTGTCTATATTCATTCTAAATAATATTGAAATGACTTGCTAGTTGAAATTGAACTTTTAAAGATAATATTCTAATTTTTAAATGATATTTTTTTATGTAAAATTAACATATTCTAGAAAATCTGGATAATATAGGAAAGTAAAATTGGGTTAAACTTAAAAATCAGCTATAATATTGCTACTCAGAAATAACTAAACAGTTTATTATTTTCTTCTGTTCTTTAATTTTTCTTTAATGCATATGCAACTGAGCTTACTATATACAGGTTGAGTATCCCTTATCCAAAATGCTTGGGACCAGAAGTGATTTGGATTTTGGAATATTTGCATTTTTACTTACTGGTTGAGCATCCCAAATTCAAAATTTTCGAAATCTGAAATCTGAAATGCTCCAGTAAGCAATTTCTTTTGAGAACTCAGAAAGTTTCAGATTTTGGAGCATTTCGGATTTCAGATTTTTGGGTTTGGGATGCTCAATCTGTATAGATTTAAATATTTCTTAATCAGAGGATATTGAGATAGTCTTTTTTCACTGTAATTGAAGTTACACTTTTTTTTTTTTTTTTTGAGACAGCATCTTGCTGTGTAGCTCAGGCTAGAGTGTAGTGGCGTGATCATAGCTCACTGCAATCTGAAACTCCTGGGCTCCAGCGATCCTCTTGCCTCAGCCTCCCGAATAGCTGTGACTATAGGTGCGCACCATGATGCTTGGCTAATTTTTTTTTCTATTTTTAGTAGAGATGGGATCTTGCTCTTGATCAGGCTGGTTTCAAACTCCTGACCTTAAGAGATCCTCCACCTTGGCCTCCTGAAGTGCTAGGATTACACGTGTAAGCCACTGCACCCTGCTGAAGTTACACTTTTGAAACAAACAAAGTGATAGTTTGTACATGGGAATACGTTCCAAGATTTTTTAGTGATTTTTAAAAAATGGTTTATATTGAAGGCTGACTGAGGGTTGAACTGTTAGTTCTGTTGGAACCTCTTGGATACCTGTTATCTACATGTTCAGCATTTTTTTGAGGATTGTACAAATCTGACTATACCCATTGGGATACCTAGGTTATGCTCAGGGAAAAATAACATTACAATAGTTCACATGCATACAGTTTATATGAACTTCTTAGGTAAGATCAAATTTTGTTTAAAGAATTACTAATTGAAATTTGAGACTTCTTTCTGTATTTTGCATAAAATATTTTATAGGCTGGACTTACTGTCTAAACATGTTATCTTTAATGAAACTGTTCATAAGAGTAAAGAGCGTAGGGAGTGTTAAACTCAGCATGTGGACATCCCTCATTGCTCTTGTATTTCTCTTCGTTTTTTTTTTTTTTTCATCTTTTTCTTACTTCATTATTTTCTGTGTCTACCTCTGTCTTTTTATATAACTCCTAATTCTGCCTCCTGTGGTGAGAGGCAAAGAAAGAAAACAGGGAAATGTTATCAGTTGTGTTCTTCGAAACTACAGAAACCAAGTTAAACCTGGCCTGGATTTCCCTAAGTTTGAAAACACAAATTCTTTCACTATTCTTTTTTTTACAAAAAGTAAAATTTCCAATCTATAAGCATTTTAACTATCAGCTTATAGTTTCTATTTTTAAACTTTTTATTATAGAAATTGTCAAACACATACAGAAGTAGACAGACCTAGTACAAATACAGAAAATAATATAATGCTACCATACCATCCGCCTTCAATAATTACGGATACGTGGCCATTCTTGTTTCATTTCTATCCCTAGCCAGCCCACCATAATTTTGACACAGATCTCAGACATCCTGTCATTTCATCTGTAAATATTTTAGTATAAATCTCTAAAAGATAAAGATTCTTAAAAACAAAACATACACACACGCGTGCTCACACAATACACAAAACCATTACCACATCTAAAAGTAAATGAACAATAATGCCTTAATATCAAATATCCAGTTAGTGTTTATGGGGCGGGTCTTTTAATCACTAAATTCCCCTCTGCTTCTTTTTTCTTTACTCTACAAAATTTTTGTGAAAAAAAACCAGGGTCTTTTTTTTTTTTTTTTTTTTTTAACAGATTCTTCAGTCTGGATTTTGCTGATGGTATGCCCATAGTGTAGAGTGATTAATACATTCTTCTATTCCATGTATATTTCCTGTCAATTGTTAGTTAGAGCTGTAGTTTTTATATGTGCATGTGGATTTTTTTTACATCAAGCTTATATAATAAATATAACCGATTTTTATGACTTTACTGTCCAAAATTTAATTTCTTCAGGGCCAAGTTTACCTTCTCTGAGAACAAGCAAATCTGATAGAAATGTATTTAGAATATTAATAAGAAGAAGGCTAGAGCAGAGGATATTGAAAGCAAATTTCAGCTTTTTTAGAAAACTAATGTTAATCTATTCATGTAAAGAAAACACAAAGATCACATCTTCTCCTAAGGTAGTAAATGGTGGGTAACATGTATTCAGAACTTACACACCAGGTTCTAGTTCAAGCACTTAACATATGATTTCCTTTAAGCCTCACAACAAATCTGTAAGAGAATTGCTAAAATTATCCCTATTTTACAGGCAAGAAAACGGAGGCATGGAATGTTAGGTCACACAGATACTAAGTGTTTTATTGGGGCAAAATAGGATGATTAGTCAGTCTGTGGTATTTTATTGGTGCAACTGAATATCATATATTGGATGATCATACATTTAAAAGTATGTCTTATAATGGGTTTTCTTTAAAAACAGATCATAGTTGGTTTTGGTGCATACATAACTAGAAACTTATAAAATTAGTTCATATAATATTATTTTTTTAAATTTTAGTTAAAGAAACAATTTCCTGCTATGGCCCTGAAGATTCCTGCCAAGAGAATATTTGGTGATAATTTTGATCCAGGTAAGCAGTAACTTCATAGACCAGCCATTAAGTGATGGTTGAAGTTTGAAGTAGTAGTTAACATATTCATTGCACTGTATAGTAGTGCAGGACTGTAAAAAAACTAATTGATCTCATGCTCTATGAAAATAATTCCTCAGGAAGATGCTTACTGTGTACCAGGCATTGTTTTAAGCCCTATGTGAGTTTTAATTCATTCAATCCTTACAACAGCCCTATTGGGTGGGTAGGATTGTTATCATTATTTTATAGATAAGGAAAGTGAGGCACAGTTAGGTTCATTAATTTGTTCAGGGTCACATATAGATGGTAAATGGCAGATTTGGAAGTTAAATTCAAGCAATTTTGCTTCAGATAAATTTAGCAATCATTAAGGGTAATTTGGGGTACTTTTCTTTTTTTTTTTTTTTTTTTTTTTTGGAGACAGAGTCTCGCTTTGTTGCCCGGGCTAGAGTGAGTGCCGTGGCGTCAGTCTAGCTCACAGCAACCTCAAACTCCTGGGCTTAAGCGATCCTACTGCCTCAGCCTCCCGAGTAGCTGGGACTACAGGCATGCGCCACCATGCCCGGCTAATTTTTTTTGTATATATATATTTTAGTTGTCCATATAATTTCTTTCTATTTTTAGTAGAGACGGGGTCTTGCTCAGGCTGGTCTCGAACTCCTGACCTCCAGCGATCCACCCGCCTCGGCCTCCCAGAGTGCTAGGATTACAGGCGTGAGCCACCGCGCCTGGCCAGGGGTACTTTTCTAACTTTAAACAGTGCCAGGAAGGGTATTTATTTTTATGTTCAGAAACATTTTTTAAACATATAAACAGTAAACATTATAAACATTTAAACATATAAACATTATTTAAACATAGCAACCCGCAGGCCTCTGAATGGGATACCAAAAAGATATCCTCTTGCTCACCCATGGGGAGCCTGCTGACACACAGGTCTCAGGAATCTAGTGCCTCTATGACTGAGGCCTCAAGCCTGGAACTTTGCCCTAGAATCCAAGAGAGTAATCCAGGTTACACATGGCTACTTTGAGGAAGAGAGAAGTCTCCTTATCCTCCAGGAATCCCATCGGAAGAGTCATTTTGCTCTGTGCCACAGATGATTCCCGAATGGATTGCCCTCCCTCCCCCCAAAATTGCTTGTAACCCATTAAATCTGTGGTACCTTACATGTCTGCTTTCTTGGTCACTACTCAAGATAAAAGCTCTCAAATCACTTATCTTGATTGTGATTTCTCTTTCCAACCTGACCTTATACCATTCCTTTCCCTCCCAGAGCTTTTCACTGTGTCCTGTGGAATTCTGCCCATGATTAACAAACTGCTCTTTATCCTGCATCTTTTTCATATTTCTTTCACATTCTTGCTTTAATTAAAACCTTATTTTTTCCCCTGAGGTTGCTGAATCATCCCCTGTAGCCCTCTCAACTGGAGGCTTCTTATTCTTTACACTTTATGAACCTCAGGATTGGAAAATGTTCTTACTTCCCTGGTTATATAGAGAATTTTTTCTCTTGGGAGAATATAGCATATTTCATTATAATTGCTAATCTTTCCTGTAACAGGCTGTACATTTTATGAAGGTGGAGACTGTCTTTTTTAAAATTGATTTATAGTACCAGGCAAATGCTAGGTTTTAAAATATTACTAAAGCCATGAATTTATTAATAAAAGGAAGCAAAAGGAAATTGAGTTGGCTAACAAAGCCAGGTTATATTCTATAGGCCAGTGGCCTTGGTATTCTTGTTTTGTTTTTGTAGCAGAACACTTTTTTCCCAATCAAAATATTACATAGAAAATGTAATACATGAAACATAAAAAACAGAGCTGCTTTGTTGGTGCAGCAGTAAAGTATCTCCTTTGAGCACAGGTTGAAAAGCATCATTATGGGCAGTATGCCAGCCTTAGTGATACTTAGCGAGGTGGTAACATGATGTGAAACTAACAATGTATAATGTGTAGTAGGCACAACAGAAGAGACCAAACAGAGAATGGGAGCCTGGTTAAGGGAATATTCCCAGCAGTCCTGGTATTATTAATAGATAATGAGCATGGGGACTAGAGTGGATAGGGTTAAAAATGAGCCATTTGCAAAAGCTCTTTCAATGAAAAATCTGTAAGAAATCTTGATGATTGCTTAGGTAATGAGACATAAAGAAGAGAATGAGAGATAACTGAAGTGTCCAGCATGGTTGACTGAGAAAATTAATTAATGTGAAGTGGCAGAAAGATATTAAGAAGAGTCAAACTGTATGTTAGTGATAATAGGAGACTTGAACTTGGGTTGGAGTTCTGTAGAGCCCTTTGTTGAATGCTTGAGACAGAATTGTTTTGTCAAGGAAATAAGGCAAAGAAGTAAAGGACCTACAGCATTGCTGCTTCGTTGTTAAAGACAAGATAGCAGACTGAATGCCCTGTGGTACTTATGTTTTGATGAATTAATTATTTGACACTAAAAATTGATTTTTATTGAAGAGCCATTTGAAATCTATCCTGAGCGTATCGTATATGACTTAGCAACAGTGAACTAGATTGTATGTCACAGAGATCTTGGAAAACCGTACATTGGGGAAATCAAATCTAAGTCATATGTAAAAATCCAAAGATGGGTAAGAAGCCTGTTTGGTTAAGCTTTTGGGGGGAAACAGACATTCTCATATTTTGCTGGTGGGAATGCAAAGTGGTACAATCCATGTTGGGGGGAATTTGGTAATATTTAGCAAAACTCCATGCATTTTACTTTGACCAAGAAATCAACATTTCTAGGACTCTATCCCAAAGACAAACTGCATATGAAATGATGAACATACAAGACTGTGTATTGTGACACAATTTTTAATAGCAAAAACTGGAAACAACTGAAAATTTTGGAGTGCAATGTATCCACAAAAGGGAATGAAAGAGCTCTTTATGCATTGTTATGGAATCATGTCCAGAATATATTGTTACATGGAAGAAAGCAACGTGTAGATGATTTTTGTATAGTGTGTATTGTTTGTGTAGGAAAGGATAGGGTCATTTAAAAGGAGATAATGAAAGAATAAATCAAAAACTAATAAAACTGGAGGGAGAGGCTAGGGGAGACAAGAGGGGTGAAAATTAAATGTTCCTGAGTAAATCTTGTTTATACCTTTGACTTTGGAACCATGTATACATTTTAAACAATTTAAAAACAAAACTAAAAATGTAGTAACAAAGCGATCTCTAACAATTGAAAACAAACAAAACAAAACCCTAAGTGTATTTTGATTGGTGGTGTAAACACATAGAATAATTAATAATTAGAATAATAAGATATTGACTGTAGACTCCTCATGGGATATATGCCAAGGACAAAAACAAAAACCTGCAAAGAAATTTTAGGTGACATTCAGTAGTAAGTTATAGAGAGTTGTTATTTTATAGTTATGTTAATGTCATGGGAACCAAGATTTTAAACAGAAGAAGAAAGAGATACTACAAATATAAAATCACAGATTTTACGTAAAAATCCTATAATTTTCAACTCGATTTGGAAATGTAATATGGAATCATAATTTTTTTTTTTTTTTTTACTTTTTCAAACAGTACATATTTCCTAGTATTCTCTCCTGGAGATGCCTAAAAGCAGTAACAAATAAGTAGCAATCAACAGCCCTAACATTCAAGTTGTGATCTCTAAATACCATTTCCCTCTCAAAGGAACCAGAGTTCCATGGAAAAATGGTGATCTCAGACTCTGGGCAAGAAATGTACAAGATGATCTCAAGACATCTTGTCTTAAGGGTTTTTCAGAATTTCTAATTAAAATTTCTTTCGAACTACAACAGATACATTCATGTAAATTCTTCACTAGAGAGATTTTTTAAAATACATATTTATAACTATAATTCTTAATAATATATCATCCTTATATAAATTCTTGGCACTTGTCCTATAATGGCCTGGTGTATATTTTAGTCTTACCTGGAATTTTTTTCAGATATTTGCATGCTTAATGTCAATCTAAAAAAATTAAGCTTGGAATTGCTCCTAATTTCTAACTACTCTTGAACTTCTTGTTTCATTACCGACTTCTTTCTCTTTCTGTATAGGGTTTTACATAGGGATTTCAAAACTGTTTAGAGTTAGTAATGAAATGGAAAGTCAGTAGCACTTAGTGCAGCACGGGTTTATAGTTTATTGAAAAAAGGAAATTCCCTCTTTTTCCATATTGATCTCCAAAAGTAAAACATATCTTCGGTAAGTATCCACAGAACAATTTAAAGCTGCTTCCATATCGTCATTAGATTTTCTTGTAATATTCCAAATGTTGTTGTTCATTTTATTTCTTCCTCGTATGTTCCTAAGTCTAGCTCTCAAGAGATAACCATCTTTTAAGTACAGTTTTTAATGTTAACCTCATGTGTGCTTTACTGTCTGGTGACATGAAAAATGTCCTTGAAAGAATTTTACAAGATACTTACTTGAAATTCTTCAGGGAATTCGTAGTTGAACAAGAAAAGTACCAAGTGCATCTCAATCCAAAAGACCAGACCTAATTTTATATTTGTTCTTTAGCAGCCATACCTTACATTTAAGAAATGGAAATAAACCTACATGACTGAAAATAACCCATCATTTGGGTGACAAAACAGTGTACATCAAAACCGTTATTGAGTAGATTTACTAAACCAAAGCTCATTATTAAGTGAAATATTGTTCACAGGTATTTATCCAGACACTCACCATTAGAAGACACTTTCTCAAGTCACATGTGTTCAGTTTTTAGAGTATATTTCTCAAGAATTAGGGTTTACGATGATGGCTTTTTCATCCCACTACTAACAACAACAAAGATAATAGTAGCTAATGATTGCTACTTATCATCTGCCAGACATTCTATTATATTAATAAATTTACATGCATTATCTCATTTAATCATATAACAACATTTTGAGATATAAATACTGTTATTATCCCCGTTTTATAAGTAAGGATTTAATTCTTGGAAAGGTTCAAGGTCAGCTAGTTAAGTAGCAGAGTGAAGATACTGGAATAAAGTTTTCTAATTACAAGAAAGGTTTGTACTTAATAATGTTTATTACTAACCTGCTATTGCATGAGCCTCAATTATCAACAAATGAAACACTTTGGAGATGCTGGATAATAATTCGTTATGTGAGTGTGCCCGTGCATTTTCAAGGGGTTTTTAACAATGGGAGTTAAACGAGAGTTTTGGTGATACTCAGTTAACCAATTAATCACCATTACCTAGTTACACTAATCTTTATTTTTCTTGTTTGTTTTTTTAAAAGTTAGTATGGTGGTGTTATCAGTGTTGTAAGTGTAATACATGAGGAATTGGACAAAGTGCTTTTCTAAATTTTGTAGTTGAGTCTAATTGGAATCCCAAATAGGCAGTATTTTCTTCTGGGAGATATTATCTGCTTTATTTTAATTTGTTAATGTATTTATTTCTAAGCATTTATTCCTCATTGTAACCAAGTAACATGAATTGAGAAATGACTTCTTAATCAAAATTTACTATCTGTACCAGTCTATTCTTATATAACTATATTGATGACAGTTACATAATCTGACATAAATAATCCTAATATCTTATATCTCTCTTACAGATTTTATTAAACAAAGAAGAGCAGGACTGAATGAATTTATTCAGAACCTGGTTAGGCATCCAGAGCTCTATAACCAGTAAGTAATTTTCATTATATTCTAAAGGGACACTGAAACCAAACCTAAGAATGTTGAACAAGCCTCACACAGATTTTATCTGTTCTGTGAAATGTTATTGTGCTATGTATGTTTGTAAAATCTTCCTTGAGCATTTCCTCCCTGATATTCTTAATCCCCCTTTCCCTTCATCAACTTGTCTTCTTTCTTTCTTCCTTTTGTATTTAAATTAGTTTTGTAGATTAAACTTGAAAGAAATTTGCATAATACAGTTAAAACATTTTCCTAATTATTTCATATCATATTTCTCTCTGCTTTCAAAAAGTATTTAAGTACCTGTTATGTACATTAGGAATATACAGCTAAATGAGTTTTGTTCCTACCTTCCAGAGGCATGGGTTCCCGGTCCAGTGGGAGTTACAGACAACAAGTATTATAATTGAAGCTGGGTAATTTTTATGATAGAGGTGCCAGAATATAACAGAAAAATATGTGGCCAGGTCTTTTTGAGGAGGTCAAGGAAAGCCTCCTGGGACTTAAAGGATGTATAATCATTCAAGAAAAAAAGGTAGAGAGAGTATTCCAGGTAAAGGGAGCAGTACAAGTAACAGAGAATACAAAAACCCTGAACCATGAGGCTGCTTAAGTAATTACATTTCGTGGTGACTGGAACAGAGTAGGTTTTTGGAAAGGAGATGAGGCTGAAGGAGTTGGCAGGGGTCAGGCCCACATGCCACCACCACTTGTTCTACCTGCAGCAGTGTTCTCTTGTGTTGACCCACACCAGGCCTCCATTCCTTCTCAACATAGCATTTGAGACAACCACTTAAGGTGAATGCACTTTCCCAGGCCCATGTATATATTATATGTGTGTCTCATGCTAATGAATAAACTTCATTTTGTAGGCCAGCAGCTCCCAATGAGGGGAGAGGGTAGGTTGTATCAGAAATACTTACAAAATCGCCTGGCATGGTGGCTCATGCCTATAATCCCAGCTTTTTGGGAGGCTGAGGTGGGAAAATCGCTTGAAGCCAGAAATTTGAGACCAGCCTGAGCAACACAGCAAGATTGTCTCTATAAAAACAAAAAAATTAGCCGGGTGTGGTGGCAGCTGTAGTCCCAGCTACTCAGGAGGCTGAGGCAGGAGGATTGCTTGAGCCCAGTTTGAGATGATAGTAAGCTATGATGATGCCACTGCACTCCAGCCTGGGCAACAGATCAAGACCCTGTCTCTAATTTAAAAAAAAAAAAAAGAAATACCTATGAAAACTTTGGTAGATCCGTGGTTTGGTTTGTGTTTTCATTTTTGAGTCTGGTAGTTGATACATGGGTATTGATTACATTTATTGTCATTTGTAATTTAATATATGTTACAGTACTTCCATTGTTTTGTATGTATAAAGTATTCTAAGAAGAAATAAAGAGGATAAAGTAAAATATCTGGGGAGCTTTTCCACAACTCACCTAGCTATGTAAATGTAAAGGTTGCTTTATGGACAGTGATGTAAACAGGACACACTGTAATAGTCATTGCAGAATCACAGCACTGAAGGACTATATTTTGGAGCAGTTCTAAGAACAATGATTACCATTTGTATAGTTCTTTGCAGTTCAAAGGCTTCTACTCTTTTTTAATTTGCTTAATTTAATTTATTGAGTTACTAAAATACTATAACTGAGTCTCCTCTGACAAGGTCTTCTGCCCAGAGATATGGATTGTCCCTGATGCTCACAGGTAGGACAAGGGTCAGGGAGGTCTTGTACCTGTAGGAGCACCAGTATTAGCCAGTGCAGTACAGGTGTCCTCCCATTCAGGGCCTCAAGGAGTGGCAGAGGATCATGAAATTGAGTTCCCGGTCTAGTCAGTTCCTCAGCAAAGAGTCTTTTATTATTTGGCTCTTTGCATAATTATTTTTTTAAACATTAAGCCTTTTCCTGAGGACAAGTTCTGTGCTATCTTCATCTTAGATCTACCCTTCTACTTTCCAATTTTTGTTCTACGTACTAGAGATTACTTTGAATTGAAGTATTATTGGCTTCTTTGAAATATAATTTATGCATTCAAAGCTTAAATTTGTCTCTCCTTTGACAGAGCTGGCTTGGAATAGGTACACAATAAATGGTGGTAGTGATGATTATTTCTCCTGGTATTTTTAAGTGTTACTCAGAACTTCTAACACTATATAATAAATACTAAATATTCACTCTGAATCTTGAAGTGCAGTATTATAAAGATGTTATATTTGGCATTAAAATTGAACTAAAAGCAACTTGATTATTCACAATTGCCAGTTTCTAAAACATTGTACTGTAAAATCACAATTCTTAAATTTACAGCTCAATGGATTTTTACATATATTTGCACCCTGTAACTACCACCATTCCATTCAAGATAGAGGACATTTCTAGCACCCCCAAAATAGCCAAGAGTTTTTTAAACTTAATTTTTTAACTGACATTTTCTTTTTAATAAAATGTGAGATTCTGGCTGGGCATGGTGGCTCACTCCTGTAATCCTGTCACTCCTGGGAGGCTGAGATGGGAGGATTGTTTGAGCAGAGATGGAGGTTGCAGTGAGCTATGATGATGCCACTGCACTCTACCCAGGGCAACAGAGTAAGACTCTGTCTCAAAAAAATAAAATAAAATGTGACATTTCATATTTTCTGGATTTCTTCTGTTATTAACAGAACTTTAATTTGCAAGCTTTTCATTCGAGCATCAAGCTATTTTTAAAATAGTGAAGGTTTAAGAGAGCAAGAAGAGAAACCAATCAACAAGTGTATCTTGAACAACTACTACTTTTCATTACTGTTGAGGAAATGTACTTTAAAAATAGCTTTACTTCATTAGAGAAAAGCTAATTTTTAAGATAACTTTATTAAAATTAAATTTAGCAATCATTAAAAAACTGGAATAAAATGTTAGTATTTTCTCTGACCTCTGGATGGAAAAGGGTTTTCTGAGCATGGTGGTAGTGATTGGTGTATCAAAAAGTAAAACAATGAAAAATTTGACTGATAAACACTTTTCATAAATCATAAGTGAAATTGAAAACCAAAAATGTAGAAAAAGTTTTCCATGATAAAGATAATAGGTAAATATACTTAACATAGAAAGAGCCCATGCAGACAATGCACACTTAAGACACCAAAAGAAAAATGGACAAAGCACATGAGCTGTTTACAGAAGAGGAGATTACAAATGGCTGATTAATTATCAGAGAAACTGAACATTTCTCTATGTACTTAAAAAATGAAAATGGGCTGGTCACAGTGGCTCATGCCTGTAATTCCAGCAGTTCGGGAGGCTAAGGCAGGAGGATTGCTTGCAGCTAGGAGTTCAAGACCAGCCCAATACCCCATCTCTACAAAAAAATTAAAAATTAGCGGGGTGTGGTGGCACATGCTTGTCCCAGCTATTTGTGAGGCTGAGGTTGGGCCCTGGCATCAGCCCTGGCACTGATGGCGAGATCAGTGAGCCATGATCTCGCCATCGTACTCCAGCCTGGGTGACAGAGCAAGACCCCATCTTTAAAATGAAGGAAGGAAGGAAGGGAGGGAGAGAGGGAAAGAAAATAGAAGTGTACGATACAGAAAAGTGCCCAGATCATGACTGTACAACTCCATGAATTATCAGAAAGTGAACACACCTGAGTTGTCACCCCCCCACCCCCACCAGGCCAAGAAATAGAATATTATCAACATCCCTGAAGCCCCTCATACGTCCTCTTTCAATCTCTATTTTTTCCTTTCTTCCTAAACGTAACTACTATTCTGATTTTTAACAACATAGTGTGCCCTGTTTTTAAACTTTATATAAATGGAATTATATACTATGTATTATCTGGCTGGCTTATTTTCAACAATGAGAGAGTTATCCATGTTGTTGCAGGTAGCTGTAGTTTATTTCCTTTGCTATATAACATTCCATTATATGAATATACCACAATTTATCTATTCTACTGATGGACATTTGAGTTGTTTCCATTTTCTGGCTATTATAAATAATATCACCATTAACATATCTTTTGGTGCAAATATGCAAACATTTCTGATGTATCTTGATGTAGAACTTCTGGATTGGGAGGGTATATATATGTTTAACCTCAATGGATAATGTCAAATAGTTTTCCAAAGTGATAGTACCAATTTTACACTTCTACCATCAGTGTATGAAATCACCTTGCTTCCTCACCAACACTTGGTAATGTTAGTCTTTTCCATTTTAGCCATTTTGGTGAGTGGTTAGTGGTATCTTATTGTTACTTTAATTTGCATTTCACTTAATACCAAAAACTGGTACCTTTTGTTTAAAATGCAATTTTTCACTTATCAAATTAACAAACACATTAATATAAAATGTAACATTTAATGGGAACCAAGGCTGGCAGAGTCTTCAGGATGTTCATATACTGCTAGGGGAGTGTAAATTGGTATAACCTCTCTGGAAATCAGTTTAACAAACTATTTAATGCTGTAACATTGTTTATAATTCTGCCCAGTAATTTTATTTTTAAAAATCTGTCTTGAAAATCATAAATGCAGTTCTAGTATAAGCACAAAGATGGCTGATTGCAGCATTATTTATAGTAATGAAGTTCTGTGGTAAAAAGTCAGATATATGCCTTTCCTAAAGTGAAAGAATCATTGAGTAACTTTTAGTGCATTTATATTGTACAACATCATACATCTATCAAAAGTTCTTGTTTGCAAAGACTTTTTAACAACATGGGGGAATGTGTATAATGTAATTTTTAAGTGAAAAACAAGATAAAAATTTAAGTATAGTGTGATCTTAGTTGTGCAGAGAAAAAGACTGAAATAAAATATGCCAGAATGTTAATAGTGATTGCCTTCTGTGTGGTAACATTGAAAACCCCTACACCTACCTTTTATAGAGATAAAATTCCCCATGTTAACTATTTTAACATGTACAATTCAGTGGTTTTTAGTAAAGTCACAAAGCTGTACAACCATCATCACTATCTAATTCTATCACCCCAAAGTCTAAGGTGACATTTCCAGCCGCCCAAAAAGGAAACTACCTCCAAATTATCTCTTCCCCCAACCCTTGGAAACCATTGTTCTGCTTCTTGTCTCTATAGATTTGCCTATTCTGAACATACCATTTAAAATGAAATCATACAGTATGTGACCTTTTTTCCTGCCTGTGTTCATTTAGCATTGTGTTTTTGAGGTTTATTCATGGTGTAGCATGTGTTAGTACTTCATTCCTTTTTATGGCTGACTAATATTCCGTTGTATGGATAATACCATAGTTTGTTTATCCATTCATCCGTTGATGGCCATTTGGGGTGTTTCCACTTTTTAGGTATTATGAATAATGCTTCTATGAGTATTCACATATGAGTTTTTGTGTGAACATATGTTTTTATTTCTCTTGGATATATGCCTAGGAGTGGAATTACTGGGTTATATAATAACTCTATTTAACTTTTCAAGGAACTGCCAAACTGTTTTTCACAGTGGCTGCACCATTTTACATTCATGCCAGCCCTCCCCTTTCTAAAAAGAATTTTTATCTTGTGAATTCCCTACAATGAATGTGTATATTGTTTGTATTTCATTATTAAGAACAAATTGGGGAGGAGGTACCAGGTATAGAGATTGAATCATTTCTCAGTATCGTCATTAATCCATGCACGGCCCCTCTTTAGTCCATTTTTTTCCTCTTTATCCTTGATTTTTCATACCTATTTCTTTATCCTCACTGTTGATACCCACTTAAATATGTTCGCTGTATGTCCTTGGATATCTATAGATCCTTGTCAGACTGACTGGCACTTTAGGTCTATATATGTAAATGGTCCTGAGTGTAGTTCCTTGTTTCTGGCTGTTGACTGGTAGTCTCTGTAGACCGTTACCATAGTTGATTTACTTATTTCCCTGGGGGTAGATGCCTGTTTTGCTTCTAATTCACTACTATAAAGAATGCTGCAATGAGTGTCATGGTTACACGCCTTTCACTGGACCCGTACATAATTTTTTCTATTGTTTCTATCCCTAGAACTGCAATTTCCAGGCTCAGAGAAAATGCATGCCCAGTTTTACCAAGTATTGCCAGATTGCTTTTCAGAAAAGTTGTCTTGTTCTACATTCTCATCAGCAATACATGAGGGCGTCTCTTTCCCTATATCGTTACCAACTTTTGGTATTATCTTTCTAACTTTTGCCAGTTAATGGACATAACAGTATGTTATTATCATTTTAATTTGTATTTCTCTGATTATTAGTGAAGTTAGACATTTTCACAAATGTGCTTGCCATTTGGGTTTTCTCCTCCTGTTTATACCTTTGCCCATTTGTCTGTTGGTTTCCCTATTTTAAAAAAAAAAATTTGCTTATTCCTTTTATAATAATATTAATAGATTTTGTTTGGCTTACTATAAGTGCTAATATAACTTTTTATATTTTGATTTTTATTTTAAAAAGGAGAAAAGCTGTAGAAATGCTTTTGAAGTTATAATAAAGTTAATTTTTGTTTTTAGTCCAGATGTCAGAGCATTCCTTCAAATGGACAGTCCAAAACATCAGTCAGATCCATCTGAAGATGAGGATGAAAGAAGTATTCAGAAGGTAGTAAGAGGAATTGTATTTTTTAACAGAAAAAAATACCATTCCCCCAAACATGAAATTAGTGGCAATTTTAGGGCAATACATACTTAAAATGAAGTAACTTCATTTGTAATAGAGTTTTAACTATGTAAAATACATAAAGACAAATGTATACACCTCTTACTGATCACTATTTCTTATAAAATTTATAATGAGTACTTTTTATAATTAGTACAGGTTAATTAAAAATTCAAAAATAGCAGTTAAGAAGAAAAGTATTACCCATATTTTCACCACCCAGTTCTAGTAATTTTTAACATTTTAGTGATTTTCTTTCTAATCTTCTCTTAATATAATTATCTAAGTTTATCTTAGATAAAAATTATCTTAATTTTAATTATCTAATGAAAATTATATAGTATATACAATTTTATATTCTGCTTTCTTCACTTTGTCTTTTTGATCGTTCACTTTTTTGATCGTTACATATCTTTATCATCTTCACCATACTTGAAACTATTGTTTTGAATTTTGGCCAGCAGGAAAGGCCATTTCAACCGTAATATGACATACCTCCTCTGCATTGTCAAGTTGTTATACATAGAGCAATCAGTATACTCATACCAGTTGGCATCAGTTAACTTTTATTTCTGTGGTATATGTACATAATCAATGTGTGTTCCTAGTAGAGAATAGGGTATTCCCATTATTTAAACTAATAATAAGTAGAATAAACTGTGCCTTATGATGAAGACGTTTTCAACATTTATCTTAGAAAGTTATGTGGAAAAGGTAAATTATGATAATTTAACTCAATGTGTTATGTAGCAATTAAAATTATAATTACAAATGTAATATAAATATGATAGTATCTTTATAATTCAAACTTTTTGTAGCTATTATTAAATACATACGTGAAAATTAGAGGTGTTGCGTTGAAGCACATTTTTCTTTATAATGTCTTTTAATTTTGTTATGGTTTTGTTTTTGTGATTTAAAAGATAATGTTTTGCATTAGAACATGACTGTCCTAGAGCTAAAATCTTTATTTGGAAAAAAGACATACTCCTTTTTTGTGACTGATGGAAAGTAGTGATTTTCCTTCTCTGATGCCCCAAGAAGATTCTCACTTACGAGAACAAGTTTAACCTTTGTGTCTATGACATGGTTACTCCTAGGACAATGTAAAAAGATATGTATTTTTATAGTTGGTCAAAAAAGAAACAATAAACTGGGAAAACATTTGTAACAAGACATAAGAAGAAATAGCATCTATGTAAAAAACTCATACAAATGGGTTTTTGAATAGAAGGATACTTAATACTCTAGTACTTAAAAGTAAAAGGAACGTGAAGGAGTACTCTTAGTAAAAAAAAATATATGAGAAAATGTTCACCCTTGATGGTAATAGCAAATGAAATTTTTGAAGGAGAGATTTGTATTTCTCCATCAAATTAGTAAAAATGTAAAGTAAATAAATACTGTAGGACTGATAAGGGTAAGGTACAACGAGCACTTTGGGCATCACTGGTGTGGTAATTTTATGCAGCTCTTTTGGAAAGCAGTTCAGCAATATGTATCAAATATAAACATATTCATCTCACATAGGAATTGATGCCAATGAAATAATCCTTCACACAGAAAAAACAAAGATGTTCGTTTTGGTGTGATCTGTTATAAAAAATTAGAACCTTAATAGTCATCAATCAAATCAAATCTGTTGGTATATATTACACATTTTAAATTATATTTGAAGGTAATATTTAAACTTTGACATAAGTGAAAGCTTATGAGAAATAAGCATATAAAATTTTTATGCATATTCACACAGTGTGAATTATAGTCAGTTCAAAAAATATGCAAAGACTATGTGAAATTACTGCATATATTCACAAAATCATATGTTGGTGAGGTTGCGAATTTTAAAAATATCTTTTTCCTCATACCTTCTGTATTTTCTAACTGTGAGTACATATTTTTAATTGAAAAAGACTAAACTATTCAAATAACATTTTAAGGACTAAAATCTATGTAACTGTGATTTTCTGTGTTTTGCTTGCTACCAATGTGAGAGTAAGTAGGTTTGGGTCCTTTGAAGAATGTCTTGCCTTGCTACAGGAGACAGCTGGCTTTGAAGAAGTAACCAAACTGAGAGATTCCTGGGTTCTGGCCGCTTTTCTGCCACTATTAGCTTTATTTTTATTTATTTATGTCTTTTCTGGGGACAGGATCTCACTCTGTTGCCCAGGTTAGAGTGCAGTGGCATCATCATAGCTCACTGCAACCTTAAACTTCTGGGCTCAGAGGATCCTCCTGCCTCAGCCTCTCGAGTAGCTGGGACTATAGTCACGCATCACCACACTTGACTAATTTTTTTTCTTTGTTTTTTTTTGTAGAGACAGGGTTTTGCTCTTGCTTAGGCTGGTCTTGAACTCCTGACCTCAAGTGATCCTCTCAGTTTGGCCTCCCAAAATGCTAGGATTACAGGCATAAACCACTGTGTCCAGCCACTGTTGGCTTTAGATCTGAGTTTTGTTACTTTTTTTCCTTTTTTCATCCATAATGTCTGAAACTTGGACTAGACTCTCTTGAAGTTTAAAAATATTTACAAAAAGAATCTCTTCAGGCTGGCATAGTGGCTAACGCTTGTAATCCTAGCACTTTGGGAGGCTGAGGCGGGAGGATCACTCCTGGAGGCTAGAAGTTCAAGTCCAGTCCGAGCAACATAGCAAGACCCTGTATCTACAAAACATAGAAAAATCAGCTGGGCATGGTATTGTGCACCTGTAGTCCCAGCTACTTGAGAGACTGAGGCAGAAGGATTGCTCAAGTCTAGAAGTTTGAGGTTGCAGTGAGTTATGATGATACCACTGTACTATCTAGCCTGGGCAACAGAGTGAGACCCTGTCTCAAAAAAAAAAAAAAAAAAAAAAAAATCTCTTCAAGAATTCAAGAATCTCTTCAATGAAAGAAAAGAGCCATACTTTGTCTTACAGTTAATAGCTGTTTATTAAGGACTGTTAAGAGGATAACTAAGTGAAATTCCAACTGGAATATCTTAGAAGGTACCTGGACCCCTGTTTATAAAGAGAAAAAATAGTGGCCAAGAGAAGTCAAGAAACTTATGATCTCAGTTAGTGTTCATTTTGTTAATAAATTATATCTCACTGTTAATTTGGATTACCATCTTTAGAAATAGATATGGTAAACAATTGTCTCATCTGAATAATTTTCATCATTTCAGAAACATGTTCCATTAGGGAAATCATTGCCAAATAATAAAAATTTAGCTACATATTAACGTAATTCAGGGGACAAGTTGTCCATGTTGTTTAATTCATGTTTATTTAATTCTCTTCTCTCATCTATTTAAGAAAGGTTTATTGAATGGAAAATTGATCCAGTTATCTGCACATTCATTAAAAGAATATGTGTATTGAAATTACAACTTACTTTGAATTACATTGTCAGAGTCTATGGAACACTGTAATATTTAAACAAAAAAGGCTACTCTCATGTTAAAATTAAGCCACAACAGGACCAATCTCATTTAGTGAAATTTATAAATTTTTTTGTTTTGTGCTATATTGTCATAAGTTTCATATATTTCTGTCTTCTGGGAATTGAAAATTTATTACATGAGGATTTTTCATATGCAGGTATCAGGAGGAAGTAAATTTGAATTGTAACCAAAATGCTGGTGCCAGTGTTGTTGTTTCATAAGAAACTTATACTTAAGAACTTTTGAAGGACAGTATTTGCCCTTTATTTTTAAAAATAGTTTGTATTTTGAAGGTTATAAATTTGAAATGAATTTAAGTTAAAATGTATATTACATATGTCTATAAGAAATAGAACAAAGTAAAATTTTTTTGATTCTGATTAATGAGAAGTTTTTAAAAGCTTTTTGTATTTATAACTTACATGATACATAATTATATAAGGAACTAGTAAAAGTATACTTACTTACCTGCGATATTTATAACTGATTTAATTCTCTGAATGTATAAAGAATTTTAAAGTGAATTTATGTGAAGCAGAATTCACCTACACTTGGCTTTTATAAAAAGTGCTCATTCTAACAGGATTATTAGATTAATCTTTCGAAATTTTGAGTTAAATTTCTGGCTAATTATTAGTGAACTAGAATCTTCTATTAGTTAAATTGCTTTATGCATACTAGGTAAGTAAAAATTTGCTTCTAAATTAATACCAGAGATTAAACTTACTATATTGTAACTGTTGCAAAGAGGAAATGCTTTCTAAAATGTTGGGGCTACCACAATGCTGGAATTGGACAAGCACTGCTGTCTATATTTGCTTCGTCCATATTTACCTGCCATCAAATTAAAACTGAAATCCTGCATTTGCAATCATCATCATCCTATCATTTTCTGTCTTTAATAAGCTATTTGAAAAACAGCCATTTTAAACCAGTTTTTTCAATATTAAAATGATACCTCTTAAACTATGGTTTCAAAACCCACCTCTTCCAAGGAGCTTTCCCGGTTTGCTTCATCATTTGCCAACTTTGAGGTTGATTCCTGGCTTACTTTTTTCCTTACAACTGTTTCTGAAAGTTATGATAATAATTATATTTATATCAATTATATATATTTCCAAATAAGTCTATACGCTTATTAAAACCTTAGATTTCTTTAGCCTGACAATATACCAAATATCTGTGGTACAGTTATATGTATTTTATTTCTAAATGTTGACTAATAATTTTTGAAGCTCTAATAAGAATGTTGTTTTTTTCCCCATCCAAACAGCTACATTCTACCTCACAAAACATCAACCTGGGACCATCTGGAAATCCTCAGTAGGTTTAATTTATTTCAAACAATCCTTTAACTAAATTTTAGGAAGATCTTTTTTGAGAGTATGCAGATATGCATAATTATACCATTTTAATTGGAAGCCTATGAAATATAACCATAGTTACAGTGAATATAGCACTATCATATGCTTGACTAATTTACTGCTCTAACTTTTCATTGCTTCAGTAGAGTCCTGAGGAGTTTTAATCCACAAATTTTTCATTGGGTCCTGCTGTTTTGTCGTTGTCGCTTTTCTAGTCTTATTGTGTATGTGTGGTGGGGGTGGGATCAGTTGACCATACTTCCCAGGGGACCATGAGTCCTATGAGGTACCTGTGAGGTACTCAGAAAGCACCCTTGCAGGCCTGGTTGATACTCTTGGTACACCCTACTTGTTAGCCAGGTTGATCCAGAAGAGTCATGATGGACATAAGCATAGTAAAGGCTATTAAACTTTGTTTATTTAGTTTCTCCCCATGTTCCCATATTTATTTGGGACGGTGGAGAAACATTTTGAGAAACATAGTCTGAGAAATGCTGAACAAAACCAGGGTTGGAAGGTATAGACTTCATCTCAAATGTCAACTCTAGCACTTCATTGGAAATGAACACCTAGAAGACTCAGTACAAAGGATTCCAGGGCTGCTTAGCTCAGTTTGAAGAATGTCTTGAATGATTAGTGATATCTGCCATGGGTTGGAGGAGTGTAGTGTTGCTGTCCTTATTTGAATTATCTGCACAGATTTATTGGATTAATTCTAAAGTATTCTTTCATCCTAGGACACCAGGCTTTCTCTACCCTCTTGGTCTTCTTGGAGAGTGAGTATAGACAGATGGGAGAAGTGGTCTAAGGATTGGGTCCTGGGACAGTTCAACATCGTGCAGTCAAGAAATAACTGGTAATGGAGACAGAGAAAGAGTAGTCAGTAAGACAGGAGGAAAACCAGGAATATGGTTTCCCAAAATCAGGGAAAGAAAATGTTTCAAGGACAAGGGAGTAATTAACTCTGTTAATGTTGCTGTTAGTGCAAGTAAGATGAAGATTGAAAATTGACCACTAGATTCCTTAAGTCATTGGTGATCTTTATGAGCAGTGTGCATGGTGTGGTGGGTGCAAGACCCTGGTAGGAAAGGGTTCACGAGAGAACTAGAGGAGGACAGCAGGTAGAGACAGTGAGTTTTCAAAACTTATTTGAGGAGTTTTGCTGCAAAGGAAAGCAAAGAAATAGAATGCTAACTAGAAGAGTTTGGTTTTGAGCATTGTTTTCTGTTCATAGCATTGAGCAAAAATTTGGTTTTAGTTAAGGCTCATCACGGGCAGTTAACAATGGGGCTGTGGCTATGGCCTCACTTACCTTATTTACTATGGTTGAGCTATTTGCATGTTTTTCACTCTACATTTGTTTAAACAATTATCTCGATATCTCAGCATATCATTAAAGAATAAGAGAGTCCAAAGAGCAGGTTTTTGAAGAAGGAAAACACCTAAATGTAGTTAACTATTTATCTCACTAATCCTTTTATTATTTAACCTGGCCCTGGTGTTACTCTCATGTTTGAATTAACTATTAATTTTGATAATGAATTAAAGCAAATTTTATTTTTTTTTTTTTTGAGACAGAGTCTCACTCTGTTGCCCAGGCTAGAGTGAGTGCCGTGGCGTCAGCCTAGCTCACAGCAACCTCAAACTCCTGAGCTCAAGGGATCCTCCTGTTAAAGCAAATTTTAAATCTTACTGGAATCATCCCCTTCTCCCTAGTACAACTTAGGAATTCAGGCTGTGTTGGAGGAAATGGCTCTTCTGGCTGCTTAAGCTCAACTTTCTGCTGCTGTGAGCTCTTGCCTACATAAAACCAATGCTATTTTTACCTGATAGGCTAACATAAATAAAAGGGCAGTCTTAATATTCCTTCTGGCTTTTCTATTCCTGGCTTTCCTGTGTTACCATCCATGAGAATAAACAGAGAGGTCTTTGATCTTTAATGTACAGTAGGTGATTTATATGTAAAACACTGTGGTAACTTTTTTCTCCATCAGAAATTTTCATAGCATCTTTACTAGGTGTTCCAACTAGGAACTTCCTTTTCAGAAGAATTACCAGATACTAGGTAGTCCTTGGAATGTATTGCTAATTTACATATTCAGTATCCTCATTAACAGCATTGGTTCTTGTTTAATAAAATTGGTTTAGACAGAGGCTACTTTGAATTCAAAACCATATATGTAGCATATACATACATCCTTTTCTCCCAAAGAGAATATTACTGAAATCACTCTTAAGGACAACTTAATGAGATTTACAGTTATAAAATGTTTAATCAGAAAGTAGTTATTACTACTATTGATATTACCTGTTAGATAATAAAGATGAGTTACTACCAGTGGGAAAGCTGGAGTCATCCTGCGGAAGTGTTTTGTGCCTAATATTTACTTAATAAAAAGTGAGGTGCTAAGAAATGTTTAAAAATTAATTATCTTTCCAGTTTTTAGGGGGCTAATTCTTGTTATTGTTAATTTATTTCAGTGCTAAACCAACCGACTTTGACTTCTTAAAAGTTATTGGAAAAGGCAGCTTTGGCAAGGTAAGAATGTTTTTATTTTCTCATTCAGTAAGTACTGAAGGAATGCATGCTTTCTCTGTGTGAGCCACAGGACTTTTTGGTATGCAGGATATAGAACTAAGTTACTTCCCCCACCCTCAAAGTACTAACAATAATTAGGGAGATAAGGCATCTATTCAAATTCTAAAATAAAGTTCGTTTATCCAAAAGATACTTGTTAATATCTGTGCCAAGCACCCTACTGGGCCCTGGTTAGATACTGACAGAAACTGACTTGGTTACGTCCTTTGTGATGCTTATAACCTGGTGAGGGAAACAGTCAATTAAAAATACTCAGTCAAGTAAATAATAAAAATAGTAATGGCCAGGAAGGAAACGAAGACTAGGGTGAAGTGAGAGAGGGCAGTAGACAGCTAGGGGAAAGTCCCCCTGCCTGAGATGGGTTGGTCAAGGATGGTGTCTTGGAAGATGTTCTATGCAAGCTGAAGCTGGAAAGACAAAAATGAGCAGCTGTGTAAATAACAGTTTGGGAAGGAAAGGAATGTATGAAGACCCCGCTTATTCTCTTACAGTGTCAGATGAATCACATAATTTCACAGTATAGCCATACCAAGGAAGGAGAATCACTTAAGGCCAGGGACATCAGGAAAGCATCATAGATGAAGTTACCAGAATCATCAAATACATATTTAAGTGCTTTTTTTGCACTATACTTCAATCTGTAGTAAAAATGAATATGTATATGTTTTATTGTATTTTGCTACATACATAGGTTTTGGTAACTCTAGTTTGTTTTCTGAGTTCCCTTGAGACCAGAAACTATGGCCATACAGTTAAACCCATCTGTGTTTATTCATGCAGCAAATATATATTGTCCACCTGCTACTTGCTGGACATTGTGCTACTATAAACCATAGAAAGTTAGAAATGAATCCTGTTCTTAACATGCCCCAAATTCTACTGGGATGCTAGAGATTATTTGTTATTAGAAACAAAAGCATTATCTGAGCTGGATTCCATGGTGCATACCTGTCGTCCCAGCTACTCTGGAGGCTAGTGTGGGAGGATCACTTGAGCCCAGGAGTTTGAGACTAGCCTGAGCAACATAGCAAGTTCCTGTCTAAAAAAAAAAAAAAAAAAAAAAAAAGGCCCTATGTTTTGGAAACTCCACATTTAGATCTAGAGTTTATCAAGAATTGGTTCTTGCACATAATGCGAGGTGTAGAGTCACAGTTCATTTTCTTCCATGTGGATAACGAGCTGATCCCACACAATTTATGAAAAGACTATTTTTTCCAGGGCCACCTTCATCATGTATCTGCTGTCCAGATAGTCACAGGACTGTTTTTAGATACTATGTTTTGTATTTGTTTCTAGATTTTATATTTTGTTTCATGGGCCTATTTGTTTCCCCTGGCACCAATGCCACATTGTTTTAACAACTGTAGCTTGATATCCAGCAGAACAAGTAAGTCCTCCCTCCTTTTTCTTCAAAAGGGTATTCTTAACCCTTTGCATATCTATATAAATTTCAGAATCAGCATGTCAATTTCTGTAAAAATTCTGTTGGAATTTTATTGAGATTGCATTGAATCTGTAGCTCAGTTTGGAGAATCATCAGCTTTACAATACTGAGTCTTCCAATCCATGCCAGGGTGTATCTCTTTGTTAGTTTAGCTCATCTTTAATTTTTCTCAATATTTTATAGTTATCTGTTTAGAATTTTTATACAACTTTAATTAGATTTATTCCTAGATGTTTTGTTTTTTATGCTGTTGAAAACTGGTGTTAATTATTGAAGCTAAATATGTGCATTACCTATGACACATTGGTTCTACTCCTAGCTACACATCCAGCAGAAATGCACATGTGCTATGAAGATATATGCAAGAGTGTTCATAGCATCATTATTGATAAACAATCCAGATACCTACCAACAAAACAGGGATACATTGTGGTCTGTCAGGTAATGATATAATATTCTGCACAGCAATAAAAATATGAAAACTATGCCACATGCCACAACATGAATGAAACTTATATACGTTAAGAGTGAAAGAAGTAAGACAGAGACAACTTTATGATTCTAATAACCTGAAATTCAAAAAAGGGCAAAACTTAACCTGTGTTATTGCAAGTTGAGATGGTAGTCATTACCTTGGAGCCTGAGAGAGATGAGTCAGGATTGGGATGGGGCAAAAGGAAGGCTTCAGGCTACTGTTTTATTTTGTGACCTGGTGGTTGCATAGGTGTGTTCACTTTGTAATAATTTATTGAGCTGTAATAATTTTTGAGTGTTTCCATATGTATGCTATGTTTAATAAAAATTTAAAATTTTCAAAATGGTTAGAAACAAAATTCAACACAAAGCAGAATACACAAAAAGAAGGAAGAACAAATGCAAATTCACAATCTGTTTGAAAAGAAGAAAAATATATGTGATAAACTAATTATGAATAATGGCAATCTAACATTTATTCTAAAGTCTTCTCCAGTGTATGGTCTTAGTTCCACTTTTCATTTACCCATTTACTTAACTTTATGTCTGTTCTCCAAATCTGTCATTCTATTGGGAAAAAATAACCTACTTAAAGGGAATCAGTGCCTACTAATTGCCACATTCTTTGAGTTATTTTCTCAGGATTTACTTAAAGATGAACCAATCAAAATATTGGAGAAGGAAAGATCAGGCAGATGAGAGTTGTCAAGAAAAGGAAAAATTTTAGGAAGGAACGTTCAACAGAGTCAAATGCTGTAGAAAACAAAAGAAAAATGCTAACGATTGAGCAGAAGACATTCTCACCCTGAAGATGTTTTCACTCCATCTTTTTGAATAACAAATGAAAATATTTAGAGAAAAGTGGAATTATAGAAATAAATTCAATGGTTCTCTATTTTCAAACCAAAAAGATATATAGGTCCCTTGTAGACTTTTTTTTTTACACAATTTAAGAAGTATTGATTATTGACAAGTGAAGTATTCCCATCAGAATGTTGACATTTCTAATAGTATGCATAATGTTTAACTGTCAACAGGTTCTTCTTGCAAAACGGAAACTGGATGGAAAATTTTATGCTGTCAAAGTGTTACAGAAAAAAATAGTTCTCAACAGAAAAGAGGTAAAATTATAATAGCTATTGTCTTAAGCCCATTTTCTCAACTAACAGAATTTTTTTTGGTAGATAATACAATTGATCCTTTACTTTTTTTTCCAGCAAAAACATATTATGGCTGAACGTAATGTGCTTTTGAAAAATGTGAAACATCCATTTTTGGTTGGATTACATTATTCTTTCCAAACAACTGAAAAGCTTTATTTTGTTCTGGATTTTGTTAATGGAGGGGAGGTGAGTTTTATTAGTTTTCTAATATTAGTAATTTAGAAAAAATAGCACAAAGTCAGAGTTTTTCTTTTCTTGTAAGTTTTAGAAGGACAATGCATTATTAATAGCTATTTGTTGAGTAGCAATAATATTCCAGGTACTAAGTACAGTGCAAGATGTGGAAAAACGTAACAAAGGGCTCGTAATCACCTGGTATGGTTGGGAAAGTTCATAAAAGAAGAACCTTGGTATGAAGCTTCAGACTTCATGGACAGATTTGTCACCAAGATATATAGCAAGAATAATAGATCAAAATATTAGAATAAAACATTTGTAATTTAGATAATTATTCCAACAGTTGCATATAAATATTACGCCAGCTTGTCATTTTCTAAAATGTGCAAACTATTAGTATTAAACAGATGAGATGGTCCTCTAATAAAGGACGATGTGGTGAAGTCAGTTGGGGAAATGTTTCATGTTATATCCCTTTCTTGGTGATTTGCAGTATGTCTCAGCATGTTAAAGACAAAAGTTCTGCCTTAAGCAAAGCCAGGATATCTTAAAAGATTTTTTTTTTTTTTACTGTGTAGTCCCCATTTTTGTTTGAACCAAATCTATTAATATTCCCCCAAAACGCTGATTCAGAGGGATATTGAAATATGCTATTGGAAATGTTGCTATTATAATAATAATTACAGTAATAACTAACATGTATTGATTATCATTATGTGCCCAGCACTCTGGTTTTGTGTGTATTATCTTCACAACAATCTTACTATAGAAATGGAGGCACAGAGAAGCTAGGTAGCTTGTGGAAGTCTTGTGATTAGTAAATATTAGAGGCAGGAATTGAACTCAAGCAATCTGATTCCAGGATTTAGACAAATGACCATTCCAATTCCTCTACTTCTCAACCCTCACACTTTTCTGTTCTTTCTGAAATCACTTATGGTTAGTTTAATAAACAAATGAACATTAAAAAATCTCGTAAAAAAATTCATTCAAATGTATTCTACATATTAGATAGTGTTAAGAAGGGAGAATACAGTTTCTTGACACTTAATATTTAAAGGTTTTATTGGCCATATTAATCTTCCTCACAAAAATTTTAAGTTATCTGTAAGTTCTTAGAATGTCAAAGTAAGAAGAGAAGAAAAACTAAGGGTTGTTGGGAGAAGCAGCAACTTGGCAATAATTCCTCAGTTGACTTCATGTGTTCAGGCATCCTTTTCCTCCAGTAAAATTTTGTGCAACTCATCTGCATCCTTGCTAGTTTTTACCCAAATTAACATGGTAACTGGGATAGTGGCATTCTTCTCATCAGTTGGTAGATTTGGAACACAGACAATAAGTACATTATTTTTCCTTGTTCTGGTACATGGCATATTGGATGGAATTAATACATTGCTTTTTGGAGTAAAAAGCATCTTCTTCTTTTACTTCAGTAACTACTCCTTTGGGTGGCTCATAATTCCCTTCTTCATCTCCACCTTTGCAATCGTTACTGCCACCCTCTGCTTGGCTCTCCAATGTTTTAGTGGAAAATGGCAGAGAAACTGGTTTATTCTGGGCAATACCTTTGCCAGATAAACTGGAGTTTCCAGAGGAAAATGAAAATCCAGCCAGGGGGCCAGAGCTTAATGAGCCCAAAGCAGAGCTGTCGGTTTTCTTGCCAAAATTAAATGAGGCACTTTTTGCTCCTAGTGATGGGTCCATTTTCTTTTCAGACACAACCTCGGTCTTCTTTTCAGATGTATCTTCAGTTTTCTTGCCATGAAACAAATGTGCTGACTCTTCCTGTAATTTTGTTGAACCAGATAGTGGAGAAGACTGCTTTTCAACCACCATCTTGTTAGTTTCACTTGGATAATTACAACTGACATAGTTTCTGTGGTGCTGTATAATATTCTCTAAATATTTCTCATAGTATTTAAAGACAGGTGTTAGATCACACAGTGGGCTTGCATTCACATGCTTCGCTATCCAATCCCGAACACAGCAGTTCAAGACAGTCAACTGCTTGTTCCAAGGATTGCTGGCATAGGCTTCACTAGAAGCAAGGCCAGAGGAGGAAGGCTGCTGACTGTGGCTGTTAGTTTTGGCATTTGAAACCGTTTTATCAACCAAGGTGGTAGAGCCGTCTGCAGCAACACAACCAGAGGCTGCCTTGGTCTCTGTTGCCACCCCTGCACTGGTGAAGGGAGGGCTGCTAGTTAGGCTGTTTCCATTTGACATTGCTTCCTGAGGCTTCTCTCCAGCACCACTACCAAATCCCGAAAACCCTCCTCCTCCAGAAGCCACAACCGAAGGTTTAAAGGCTCCTCCAGTATCAGATTCCAATCCAACATGTTTACGCTTTTCTTTCTTTATGTCTCTATCCTTCAAGACTTCCTCACTGGCCACTGAGAATGTACCCACCTCTTCAGGTTCATCTTCTTGATCCCAGTTCCTATCTGTCAGTTCCTTCTGGGCAATTCTTTTGGCCATTTTTTCAAACCACCCCGGCGGCCGCCACAGCGCTCGCTGGGTCGCAGTCGTGGTGCTCGCGTCTGAGGCTGCTGCTGGTCACTTCCAGCCCGCTGAGAGCCTGGGAGGACTGCGTGCTCGGCAAGGCCGGAGTCTCAAACACCATGTCCCCGGGCGCGTCTCCGCGGTGGGCGGAGAACCGTCTGCTCAGCCGAGATCGCTGGGCCAGTCGCCCAGCACGCCCCGGGCTGCCGTTTCCTAACGAATCTACCCGCAAAACGAATTCGGAAAAAAACGGGGAGGAAAGCACACCTTTCTAATTTGTTTGATCTTTGACCTGTGAATGTCTCTAAAAATTATTTTAACTCATAGATATTGTCATATCTTTACAAAGGGACTTTCCATCTTCCAATCTCAGAGCAGAGAGAGGAGAAAAGGAACATTTCAACCTTACTATAGTACGTTTAACTGTAGAATAAAGGAACTTAATAAAGGAACTTACAAAGAAGAGTAGTTTCTATCCTGCAATCCTAAAAGGTGATCAGATATACCTTGAGATCATTTTGGGGAAAAGTCTCAAAAGAATCATTATTGAATTCCCTACATTTATGGCAAAAGTCCCTTAAGACTCCTCAGGGTCAAGGCAAGATTATGGGTCTTCCCAGCACCTTTATTCAGTGTTGTAAGATGACCCCCAATGTTCCCACCTTGAAGTTTGTTGTTTTATTTTGTGTGTGCCGGAGTGCTAAGAGCTAATGACAGTTTTTTTGAGGCCTGGCACTTTACAGTTATTTTACATGCATTGTTTCAGTTAATCATCACAACTCTTGGAGATAAACAGTGTAATACCCATTTTGTAGATAAGGAAATGGAGACTCAGAGATTAAGAAACTTTCTTAATGTCACAATGTTCTAGTAAGTGTCAGGCCCTGGATTTAACCTAGACATCCTGACTGCAAAGCCCATTCTTAAGTGCCAGGCTGTCTTTGAAATGTTCATGTGAGTCGTCTAACTGCAGACTAAATCCTACTGTGAGTTTCCTGCTTTATGTGGGATTTCTTCATGCTGTTTTAGGCCTTTGCTTCTGAGCCCTTTTTATACAGTGACTGCTCGTAAACTGAGCAAGAAAGATGGAAAGAGGTAGGCTTGTCATCTAAAAGATAACATTTGGCTAAGATAATGAGAAAAAAAAAGAAATGTAATAGAATACTAGGCTGGGTGGAGGAGAAATTGAGTGGGGCAATAGATAGACAAGGAATAAAGATGAGAAAGGATAAAAAGAGGCAGAAGGAATGTGGTTTCATCGTGTGTTCCCTACTAATATGCTCTTATTTTCCCCCTGACGTTCATACTTAATTTTAACCTTAACATGTGATACTTATTTTTGTATGCTCCTTCATATCTTTTTTGGAGCAAAGTAGAGTGTGAACAAATAAGAGTTGAACTGGAGAGGAGAATCCAGCTGTTGCTCAGCTCTAGCCAGTCGCTACCAGATTGGAATTTATGCCTAATGGTTCAGAGTTTCCCTTTTTTTCCCCCCCTTTTTCAGAAGAAACCAAAACTATGAATTGTTACCCCCCAAATTCCCAGGTTTTAATGTTATCAACTAATTCAGATTTTTCTAAAAACAGTATTTGGCTCAAGCAAATTATACCTGTGGACTATGTTCTGCTGGCCACTCATTTTCAATTTCTGCATAGGGTTTGTTTTTCTAAAATGAAAAAAATAGTCCAGAATGGCAATATCAAGTCTTCATTGATAATGTTTTCCCAAACAGTTGCCTGGAAGGGTGAGGACACTGCCGCATTGAGGATTGAGGGGTAAATGGGAGATGAGAGACGTTAGCAAGGGTTCACAAACACGTGGTTGAAAAGAGAGAGTGATTGTTAGATGGAGAACGTGGAGGAAGGAGAGTTACAGTTCTGTGGTGCATTTTTATCTCACATTCAAAGTCAAAAAACAATTCCCACCTTTGTATTTACAGAATATATTTGTTTAATGCTATGTGTGAATGAGCCTAACATTCTCTCCCCCACCCCCAATTTTACAGCTGTTTTTTCACTTACAAAGAGAACGATCCTTTCCTGAACACAGAGCTAGGTTTTATACTGCTGAAATTGCCAGTGCATTGGGTTACTTACACTCCATAAAAATAGTGTACAGGTAAAATTTTAAAATATTACTTGTAAAAATGTCTTTTTAATATTTTATTTCAGTTTACATTCAGTTTTGCTTTTCTTTCCTTTTAATTTGATAGAGACTTGAAACCGGAAAATATTCTTCTGGATTCTGTAGTAAGTGCTCTCTTTTTAGTAGTTCTCAATTTTGTTGCTGCTGTTATGGTTAGTGGAAAAAAGTCAGTCTCAAAAGTTCCATACTACATGATTCCATTTATATGACATTCTGAAAATGACAAAACTGTAGAGATGGAGACCAGATTAGTGGTTGCAAGGAGACAGGGTCCATGGAGATAGCACAAGTTAAGGGGGTAGCATGGGGGAGGTCCTTTGTGATGGAACAGTTCACAAATCAATATATCTGTAATTACATATAGCTACACACACACACACACACACACACACACGCAAGCATGCATGTAAAAAACAGTGAAAGCTGAATAAGGTTCATGGTCTGGTTAACAGTATTATACCAACATCAGTTTCCTGTTTGATACTGTACTGCCATTATGTGAGATGTCAGCATTGGGGAAGCTGGGCAAGGACTCTCTGTATTATTTTTGCAATTTCCTGTAGATCTATAATTATGTCAAATAAAAAGGTTTTAAAAATTTTCAATTTATATCCTTGCATTGTTTTATCTTCTTGCCCCTGTATTTGTCAGGGACATGTTGTCTTAACAGATTTTGGGCTTTGTAAAGAAGGAATTGCTATTTCTGATACCACCACAACATTTTGTGGGACACCAGAGGTAAGAAATATGTCTCATTTGTCATTCATATAATCATGTGTAAGATACAAATATGAATCACAAATTGCATATGTAAATTTGAAATAAAAAGTAGAATAAAAACTGTCATTTCAGCTTCCAGCCAAGTGATAATCATCCCTTCTATGCATTCAGAGTTTATTAATAGTTGGTATTTTTAACTGTGATTGTGAGATACTACAAGGCCCTTTTGAACAATCCAACAAAGATAAATTATGCTTGTTTTTAATGCTAAGTTTACCTACATACAGTTCTTTAAAGATTTGATTATATTTCTAATCCTTCAAAAAAATCATGAAGCAGTCATGAAAATATCTAAAATTGACTGTGATTATGGTTGCATAACTCTGTGGATATGTTAACAGCCGTTGAATTGTACACTTTAAATGGGTGAATTGTGTGATATGTGAAGGTGTTAATAAAGCTGTTTTTTTAAAATGAGCTAAAGCAAATATGGCAAAATATTAACATTGCCTATATCTGGATCACAGCTTTTCTTGGTTTCTATTATATTTTTCTATATGGTTGTAATATTTTATAATAAAACTGTTTATTTAACAGAAGAAAAAGCAATGGATGAGGAAAAAAAGTGAATCAGAATTCATTAACCTGGCCGGGCGCGGTGGCTCACGCCTGTAATCCTAGCACTCTGGGAGGCCTAGGTGGGCGGATCGTTTGAGGTCAGGAGTTCAAGACCAGCCTGAGCAAGAGCGAGACCCCATCTCTACTAAAAATAGAAAGAAATTATATGGACAGCTAAAAAATATATATAGAAAAAATTAGCCGGGCATGGTGGCGCATGCCTGTAGTCCCAGCTACTCGGGAGGCTGAGACAGGCGGATTCTTTGAGCTCAGGAGTTTGAGGTTGCTGTGAGCTAGGCAGACGCCACGGCACTCACTCTAGCCTGGGCAACAGAGTGAGACTCTGTCTCAAAAAAAAAAAAAAAAGAATTCATTAACCAGAATATCCCATTCTCTAATCATGTTTGTTAGCAGAAAATATGTCTATTTGTGATAATAAATTATTATAATTTTTTAAAAAGCCTTAGTATTCTCATTTCACACACACATACACATGTTTAGTTTATTTTAAATTGTTGCATTTATAGTGATCTTAGATGCCATGTAATGTTTCATTATTATCATGAAGTATTTGCAAATACATTATTGAAAATGCATGATAAAATAGTTCACATGAACCTTCTAATCGAGATCAGAAACTTAATTAAAAGTATCTATAAATAACAATTATTTATCTTGAAACTTATTTTTTCTTTATTTCTATCTAATATAGCTCTTGGATATATTTATAACTATTTTCTTTTATGCATGAAGAAACATTTCTTATTGAATGTATATTCATTTCATAGTTAAAATCATTCTTTCTTTCCTTTTTTAAAATAGATTCAAAGGATACAAGTTGAATTTCATTACATATATATATTGTATAGTAGTGAAGTCTGGGCTTTTAGTGTATCCATTACCTGAATAGTGTACATTGTACCCATAGGTAATTTTTCATCCCTCACCTCCTTCCACCTTCCTTCTTCTTGAGTCTCCAATGTCCATTATACCACTCTGTGTCCTTGTGTAGCTATAATTTAGCTCCCACCTATAAGTGAGAGCATGTGGCATTTATTTTTTTGTTCCTGAGTTACTTCACTTAGGATAATGGCCTCTAGTTCCATCCAAGTTTCTGCAAAAGACATTTTTCCATTCTTTCTTATCGCTGAGTAGTGCTCCATGGCATATATACACACCACATTTTCTTTATCCACTGATCAGTTGATAGGCATTTAGGTTCATTACATATCTTTGCAATTGTGAATTGTGTTGTGATAAACATAAGAGTGCAGGTATCTTTTTGATACGATGATTTCTTTTTCTCTGGGTAGATGCCCAGTAGTGGGATTGCAGGATTGAATGGTAGATCTAATTTCAGTTCTCTGAGAAATCTCCATACTGATCTCCATAGAGATTGTACTAATTTACATTCCCACCAGCAGTTTTTATGTTCACTGTATCCACACCGTCTATTTTTTGACATTTTAATAATAGACATTCCAATTGGAGTAAGATGATATCTCATTGTGGTTTTAATTTGCATTTCCTTGATGATTACTGATGTTGAGCATTTTTTTATATATTTGTTGGCCTTTTGTATATCTTCTTTTGAAAAATGGCTTTTCAAGTCATTTGCCCACATTTTAAAAGGCTTGTTGGCTTTTTTCTGACTGAGTTGTTTGAGTTCCTTTGTAGATTCTGGATATTAGTCCTTTGTCAGATACATAGTTTGCGGATATTTCCTCCTGATCTGTAGATTGTCTGTTTACTGTTTTGGTAATTTCTTTTGCTGTGCAGAAGATTTTTAGTTTAAGTCCCATTTGGCTGTTTTTGGTTTTATTACATTTGCTTTTGGGGTCATAAATTCTTTGCCTAGGCCAGTGTCCAAAAGAGTTTTTTCTGGGTTTTCTGCAGCAGAGCGGTGGGGACCTTCCCAGTGGTGTGTGGGAGCGGCTGGGCTCCTCTGTCCCTCCTCCGAGCCACACAGTAGCTGCAGGCACACAGGCAGTTCCCCAGTATCTAGGCTCTCAGAATGGCATCCAGCTCTAGCTGCTCTAGGCTTGGATGCCTATGGGATTCCGCGTGGGTTCCCTTACAAAATAACGACTCTGTGCAATCTCCAGGCAGTACCCTGTGGTAGGCCTGAGACCTGCGTGCATAGAGCGTTCTCTTGTAGCCAAGATCATAAAAACTTGTTTCGAAGTGTGGAGCCCTGGGGGCTTCACTCTTAACTGTTTCCTCCCTCTAGGAGCTTCTCCCCCCTGTTAGCCAGTCCCTGTCTGGGGAAGTTGCCCTGAACCCTCTGCTTAGCCACTTTGGTGCTTCCCATCGCTTCCCTGGTGAATCCTAGCATTCTCTCCTAGACGATCTGTTCAAAATGTGAGCATCTGCTTATTATTCTGGTTCCTCTCTGTTGAGAAGGCACGTAATACTTGTGTCTAGTTGGCCATCTTGATCCTTCTCTCAAAATCTCTTTCTTTCTCTTCTTTTCCTTTCCTCCCCTTCCCCTTTCTCCTCTTTTTGTTGTTGTTGTTTTGTTTTGTTTTTTTTTTTTTTTTGAGACAGAGTCTCCCTCTGTCTTCTGGGCTAGAGTGCAGTGGTGTCATCATAGCTCACTGTAACCTCTAACTCCTGGGCTCGAGCAAGTCTCCTCCCTCAGCCTCCTGAGTAGCTGGGACTACAGGTGTGCACCACCACACCCAGCTAATTTTTCTATTTTTTTGTAGAAACAGGATCTTGCTGTTGCTCAGGCTGGTCTCGAACTCCTGGCCTCAAGCAATCCTCCCACCTCAGCCTCCCAAAGTGCTGGGATTACAGGCACAAGCCACCACTCCTGGTTTCAAAATCTTTCTTAAGTCCTGTGGTTTTTAGAAAGCAAACACAAGTGTTTTTGGTCACCTAAATCTAAATGTGATTGGAAGTTATTATGTCCTTTTTATATATTTTGCTATTTTTTTGGATCACAAAAAAGTTTAAGAAGAAACTATTTCCTTACATATATGTCACATGGGAAGAGGTAATATATTTTCAAATTTTTTTTTTTTTTTTTTTTTTTTTTGAGACAGAGTCTCACTCTGTTGCCCAGGCTAGAGTGAGTGCCGTGGCGTCAGCCTAGCTCACAGCAACCTCAAACTCCTGAGCTCAAGGGATCCTCCTGTCTCAGCCTCCCGAGTAGCTGGGACTACAGGCATGCACCACCATGCCCGGCTAATTTTTTCTATATATATTTTTAGCTGTCCATATAATTTCTTTGTATTTTTAGTAGAGGTGGGGTCTCGCTCTTGCTCAGGCTGGTCTCGAACTCCTGAGCTCAAACGATCCGCCCACCTCGGCCTCCCAGAGTGCTAGGATTACAGGCGTGAGCCACCGCGCCCGGCCTATATTTTCAAATTTAAAATTCAAGTTCACCATTTTATTATATTTGTGAAATTGTGATGAATTTAAATTTCTTACAAATTAAAATGTAAATAGCCATCTAACAACTTATGCAACTTTTCTGTATGATATGTTAATATCTATTACTATTGTAATTCTCAAGAATATAATTCATTTTCGTTCACTGAAAAGAAAAAAATGTATTATAATTGCTACATTAATTCTTTCTTTAAGGGGAAAACGTTATGAATAATGACCAGATGAACTTCTAGTATAAATTAATCTTGTGAAAGACTTTCCTCTGAAATACCCACTTTACATACTCGGTATTATAGATTCTACATTTGCTATCCTCTTGTACTTGTCTTAACTGTTTAACAGTTTCAAAGGAGAAGTACATGAATACATGTATTTTAAAAAGTGCCCAGTTGATACTGCCTAAGAACCACTGGTATAGAATGGAGAACACCCAACCCATTGAAAATCTAGATAGTATATTTTTACTGTGTTAGTGATACCTAAAATTTGTTAAATTTCTTAATTATTTTTAAATTTTGTCTTGCGTTGATTTCCTCTAATATTTCATTCTTTTCTACAGTACCTTGCACCTGAAGTAATCAGAAAACAGCCCTATGACAATACTGTAGATTGGTGGTGCCTTGGTGCTGTTCTGTATGAAATGCTGTATGGATTGGTATGTATTTCTACACTTTATTATTCCAATGCATTGATTCGGTTCTCTCCTCTCTCTCTCTCTTTCTCTCTATGTCTGCCTGTCTCTCTCCCTTAGTAATCTAATGGACACTTAGACAACACTAACAGAACAGTAATGACTTTATTAAATGAATCTAAAACCATATTAGGAATATGCACAAAAAGAAAACCTTTTCATTCTGTTATTAGTTTTTTGAACTAATGTAATTATTTCTCTGTCATACTAATCGTTACTTAAGGTGTTCGCATCCTACTGGCATTTTTAGAAGTAGACACCTAGTTGTAACATTAAAATTATCTGCTTTTATCCAGTTTACCCTAAATATCATTCTAATGTCAAAAAGACAGAAAGAAAAAGATTGTTGCATTTTATCAACACATTATTATATTTCAAAAGATACTGTCTTTTGCTTTTTGTCTTTTGTTTCTGTAGGATATTTCAGCTTTTTCCATCACTGGAGATTACCCTGTATTCCCCTCCGTGAAAACACCATGTCCTAAAGATTTTACTGAAAAAAGTGATGTTTAACATGCAGTAGATTTCCCCAGTTTTTATTAGTTCAAGACCCATGGCCAGCCAGAGCTCTGATTAACATGAGTAAAGTTTAGTATGTTAATATTGTTCCAATGCAAAGCAAACGATTTGTCCATTTTAGTTAGCTTACATATCTTCATAAGAATAAATGTATGGTTTTCTTTAGGCTTTTTGAAATACTTAGAATAGTTTCTAGATTTCTTTTGTGGTCCTGTAAGTGTCCAGCAGCCACATGCTGGGAACCATGTGCTAATCCCTGAGGCCGATGCCACCACTGATGCTAAATGCCACCTGAGACCTGAGTTAGGGTGTTTGTGTTTCCTGAAAACTATGGGGGTTTCAGTGAAATTCAGCACATGAGGAAAATGACCTCATACCTTACTTCAAGCACTGGTTATTTGCCATCTTGATATTTCAGAATCCTTTGAATTTCTTTAGAGGACTTTGAAAATACAAAATATCATTGTATATAAAATGCAGTTGATTCAAAAGGGAACATTTGAAACATATACTTAATTAATGAGACTTTTATTGACTCTTTAAAGTTATCTTTTAAGAGGTAAAACATAGAGGGTTTTTTTCATATTAAAGAAAGGAAAAGTAACAAGGCTATAAACCCCTTTAACTTTAAAACTTATTTTTACTTTAAACTTTTTAATTCAATGATTAACTGGCTAATGCTCACTGTAAATGTGTACCCCAGGTCTTTAGGCTCTGATACCTGCGTTTTTAATTCTGCAAAATGCTTCCATAATGCTGTCACTGTCATAAGTACTTAGGAAGGAGCATCATCTTTGGGTCTCCATCTCTACCAAAAATCTTTTTATTTTAGTGAGTTTATTCCCCAGTCTCAAATTGTTTAATCTGTCTTGAATCTCCATTTCCAGTGATTCTATCATTATGCCTATAATGAGGTTGGTGGTTTTCTCTAAAACAGGTACAAATTGTATACAATTTATCAGCTGTCTGCAAGGCACTATTGAACAAATTGGCCCTACTTCATTCTGTGAACATTTATTAAGCTCTGTGATATGCTGGGTTTTAGAACCTCCTTGCATTGGGAGGCCACACTGCAGATGTTTGCACACTCCAGCAGCCCATGCATTTCTGCAAGTGTGCAGCCCTGACTGCTCCCTGCAAATCAAAGCCAAATCCAACTATTGTAGCCCTATTTTGGCATAATTCAGTTACCACTAAGTTTATTTTGCTTTTCTTTTTTCCCCAGCCTCCTTTTTATTGTCGAGATGTTGCTGAAATGTATGACAATATCCTTCACAAACCCCTGAATTTGAGGCCAGGAGTGAGCCTCACAGCCTGGTCCATTCTGGAGGAACTCCTAGAAAAAGACAGGCAAAATCGACTTGGTGCCAAAGAAGACTTTGTATGTAATGTGTTTCCCAATTCCAGCTTTATTTGAGCTTATTTAAAATTAGGAGATAAATCTTTATTTTATATGGTATTTAATGGAATGAATACAACTGTTAGAGAATAGCAACATGGGGTAAAAGCATACTTGTCTCCACAGTTTTCACCTGTGTTTATATAAAACTATACAGTATTTAAAGCACTTTCACTTGCATTTTTTCATTTGCTCATTGTAACGATTTGCTCCTCTCCTCTTCATCCCCACATCCAGCTTTCACACCCTAGTATTTATTTTATTTTTATTTATTACAAGTTCCCCTCCTCCTCCCTTCTTTTTAAACAATGCTATGTGGTGGATGTTTTTAACTACCTAAAGTTTTTGTTGCGATTTTTATTTTCATTGCTAAATAATACTAGCATTTCCATGAATTAATAGCACAGAGACTAACCAGCTATTAAGTAAGCTTCTTGTTGGGGGTTTGGGGCTACCTAAACTTTTAAATCATTTTCTTTAATAAGAATTTAAGTGCCTCTTGTCGGCATGAGGTAATACCTTTTGCCTTGAACTAACATTAAATCACCTTTTTTTTTTTTTTTGTAGGAATTTGGTGGCACCTTATTGAGATAATTAGGGAATCTGAATGTTTGTTTCAAGTCAGGGTAATTAAATTTCTAGTGTAGTTAGCAGTAATATGTTAGTGTGTAATTAAATTCACAAGCTTTTTAGGAACGTGAACTTTTTAAATTCCTTTCTCAGATATTCTTGGAAGTTGTTTATCAATCTTGAACTTGAGCTGCGAATAAAAGACTTTGCTGCTACTGCTTTCTCAACTCCCCAGTTCAGCTGGTAGCTCTCTCAACAATTTTCTAACCATTGTTTCAGCCAGTCTTGCTAATATTTCACACCTCCTTGTCCCTTGGTCATTTTATTGAATTCAGTGGCAGAAATTGCAACCCTGGATGAATCCAGCTGTCATCTCCTGGGCTGCTGAACAGTACTGAAGAAAATAACATGCTGGGCATTTTGAAAGCACTGTAACATCATAGTCATGAACCTGCTCTGTGCTTCGCCACTGTCTGGTAATGCTTGCTCCTGTGTTTCTCTCTTTAGCTTACTCTCCTTCTCTCTCTACTATGTCATGCCTTCTCTCCAGACTTCCAGATTCCTTTTCTGCCTATTCTTCACTTCTAGCAGATGATCTTGCCTTCTGTTTTACAGGGAAAATAGAACCATCAGAGCAGAACTAACCCAGCCTCCTGCTATCAAATTCGCAGACCTATATACACCTACAGGAACTTGTCATTTCCTTCTTCCTATTATAGAAAGTGGAAAGGGTCTGTTTCTACCTGTACACTGAATCCCATCTCCTTGCAGGGAACCCTGTGCATGCTTTTTCTTTTCCCTGAACAGATAACTGCTCCCTTTTGTTCTGATCCTTTCAATCAATAAACATTACCAAGTCTTCTGCTTCATAAAACACCAAATATCTCAACCCTACTGTCCTGCAGTATACTACTCTATCTTCTTCCCCTCTTAGCCAAACTTGTTGAAAGTTTTCTGTATGCACTCTGTTTCCCAAGCTCTTTCATTTCTCAGTCTATCACAAAGTAGCCATTAGAATAGCTGCTTATGCTCTCAGCAGCATTTAAATGCAACGCTCTCCTGTTCCCTGGGTTTCTGCAAGAGCATACATCTCATCTCAGGATTTTCTTTCTGTATTTTTGGGCCCTCATCCATTATCTCCTGTGTAAGCTCCTTTTCTTCAACCTGTTAAGTGTGGTATTTCCTTGTTGTTGTCCTTAAACCCTCTTTTCTTCTGTGTTCTCTTCCTGGACAATCTCAACTGGTCCCATGGTTTTAGTTATCTGTATGTCTTCATCTCACACATTTGTATCTTCAGTCCAGACCTTTCTTTTGCACTATAAACTTACACAATCTGCCTGCCCAACACCACCACTTGAATATCTTGAGAGTACCTTAAACACAGCATGTTCAAAATTGAACTCCTGCTCACATCCTCCTGTGCTGCCTTTCATGTTAAAGGATGTCACTGTCCATGTGGTTATTCAGGTCAGGAATATGGAGGCATTCTTGACTCCTCTCTCTTCCATACTTCCATATTCAACAAATGGCTGGGTCCTGTTGCATTTGCTGCCTAAATCTTTCCTACATCCACTTATTTCTTTCTAGCCCTGCCCTTTTCCTACCATTTGTTGTCTTTAGTTTGGCCACACAGTAACTATTTTTCCTTTATCTGGTCTTGACTTTCCAATCCATTTCCCTCTATAGCCAGGGTGGTCTTTAAAAAAACAAAAAACAGTTGTGACATTCCCTAACTAAAACTCCTTGATGTCTTATAACCCAAGAATAAAATCCAAAATTCTTAATATAGATGGGATATGATATGGCTGGTTTAGCTCTTGAGCTTCAGAGCTATGTGACAGTCCTCTGTGTGACAGTCCCATCCTTCCGTATACTGCAACCATATCGGACTCTCATTTTCCTCACCAGACTAAGCTCCTTGCCTCCTCAGGGCCTTTCTATTCTGCTTGGAACACCCTCCCCTTGTTCTTTTATCTGGCTTATTCTTACTCATGTTTCAGACCTCTGGTCAGACATCAGTTTCTCTAAAAAGCCTTTTTTAACCCACCAAATGAGATAGGATAGGATCCTACTTTATACACTCCGATGACCCCTTGCAGGAAAAAGAGCTAGAATCAATTCTGTGCCAATTTTCAATAGTGCCAACCCAGAGTGGAATATTTTTTTGGTAGTGGAGCTCATCACCTTGATTTTACCTCTGCCTCACTGTAGAAAACTCTCTGCCTAACTTCTTTACCTCCCCTAATAATAATTCTTTGTGTCTGTACAGTGCTTTTCATAGCACTTTTTTAAAAATACCTTAGTTGCTATTTTACAGAGCACTTTTATTTCCATATTTTACCCTGATCCTTAAAACAATCTGTGAAATATTAGGACAGAAATGTTAAACACATTTTACCTCTGAGGAAATGATGACTGTGGAGAGGATATAACTTTAAGTAAGTCATTCTAAGTAACTTACTTTCAAGTCTATTTTGGTAGTTTTTCTACCACTTTGCCACATGAATAACATCATTTTGCTGCATAAATAATATAAACATGTGCCTAAAAGGAATTATTGGGAGCAAAATAGTAATAGTTTGGCTTAATAAAATTATTCAGTGAGTACTTACTATATTCATCAGCATAGTGAAAACAATATTTTTTTTTTTTTTAATATTCTAGCTTGAAATTCAGAATCATCCTTTTTTTGAATCACTCAGCTGGACTGATCTTGTACAAAAGAAGATTCCACCACCATTTAATCCTAATGTGGTAAGTATATATCCAAATCTTTCTGTCCTGAAATAGTGAAACACAGAACTGTAGTTCACTATAATATTGGAAATAGATCTCAAAATCTCACCTGAATAAATGGAATGATTACCTAAATATTGTGACATATGTCACTCAGGGTTGTCTGATACAACTAATAACTTCAAGATAACCAGTAAGATTATAGTTAGGTTGATGAAAATATCTTCCAGTACAGTAGTTGTGAAGTATTTCTCTGGAACGTGTATAAGAAAGGGATGAGCTCAGTAAGTAAAAAAAGATGCAAATTAAAGTAACTATTAGATATCATTTTTATCCTAAATCAGCAGACATTTTAAGTAACACTAATTTATGAGTTTTTTCTGGATTGGTATAAAACCAGGTACAAACATTATTAATAGTAATGTAAATTGTTACATCCTTTTTAGAAAATAGTAAGATAGTATTATATTATAAAATTGTTCATGTTAGCTAGACTTGTTAAACCTAGTGATAGAAACATTTCACCTAAAGATAATTCTTTTTAAAGCAAAAAACTGCATCAAAGATATGGTTTACGGTATTTAAAATGTTGGGAAATTTTGGAAATACAGTAAAGGTATTAACAGTAGGGAAATTGTTAATCATCAGTAGGCCAATAATGATGCTACTGAATATTGATAGCCTCCTGTATATAGGCATATATGCTTTGTGTGTGTTACAATATATAACTGTTTTTATTAATATTAATACACATGTTTTATAAAGAAGGAAATAGCAGCTCAGAGATATCTCATGGCTGGATGAAGAGTAACAGAGCCATGATTTCAAATCTATGTATGATTCCAAGTCATTATTCTTTCTGTGCTTTCTTATGCTCTATTGCCTTTTATTGTTAAGTAAATTAAAATAAATAGAAAAATGAGCAAACATTTAGAAAATACTTACGATGTTAAATGAAGACATGGTAATTACAATTTTGTGACTTACGATTACAGCAGTAAAATAGGATGAGGACTGGAAGAGATATAAACCAAGATTGTTTGAGGGTTGTAAGATCATAGGTGTATTTTTTTCTTTTGTTTAAAGTTTTTTGGTGTTGCTGTAAAACTTGGAATACTTTTTTACTATATTAGAGCAGATAAGGAAATCACTTTAGGAAAGTATTATTTAGTCTACTCAGTTTTGTTTAAGGTTAGTTTCTGTACATAGCTTATAGCTGATATTAATGGGTGTGATATTTTATACCTACAGATGTGATATTTGTATTGACTTAATTCATGTAGTGCATCCATAAGTGACTGTTTCAGAAGTGACTTCATTAGGGACAGTGTCTGTCTCAGATTTCTAGAATTTGTTGTAGGAACCTAGGACTCTCAAGAATTACTATATTTTTCTCTTCTGATTGGGAGTCTTAGCTGAGTTTAGTTATCCTCAAATAAATGCATAATCAGGCACTAGAGAGTCAGGGTCTCCTCCTAAGCAACACTGGAAGTGGAAACAGTGTTTGAGAGTCAGATAACTCTGGCTTTGGACCCTGCTCACCTATAATTAATTAGAGGTTAAGCCTCCATAAGGTGTTTTTGGGTATTTTTTTTTTTTTGGCTTTTTTTCTAACATAGGCTGTGAAGTTTAATTTAGGTAACATTTGTAAAGCACCTGTGAGTGCATTGCACATAGTTGATATTCAATAAATATTAGTTCCCTTCTCCCTTTCCCTCTGTTTGGGAATGTGTCAGTTAAATATTTATTGGTAACTTAGTTAGAAAATGCAAATACATAGGACATGGAGTCTCTTCAAGAAAATTATAGTTAGTTAAAGAGATAAAATCTATAAAGAGAAAAAGAGTTCAAAAAACTCTGGTTAGCACATATTCGGCGTTTAGTATTTTGGTTGAATTGAAATATATAAAGTAAGGCAAAAAAACAGATGCCTCATGATAACTTATGATTCCATCTGTGTAGGAAAAGCAGTTGACAGAAATTGTCTTTGATGCTTATTCATCTTATGAACAAAATGAATTACCTGATTTTTCAGTCAGGTTGGTGTTTTATATTTTAAATAGGTTTAGTTACTAGGAAAAGGGAGAGTTGGATTATTGACCATGCTAAGCCTTGACATTTTTATAATGAGTGTTTCTATCAGTTAATAGGGGTTCTTCCAAAATCCAATAGATTGCATATTTACTTCAATTATATATGCCCAAGTACTCTTCATTATAAAAGGATTAGAATCAGTTTATTTCCCTGTCAACAATGCGTAAAATGCATTCTGAATTCTTTTTTTTTAATCCACAGAATTGAACTTAATACTTCCAAATATTTAATTCATCCTAACTAGCATTGGTGGCTCAATTTTATTTTCTCAACAGTTGATAGTTACTATAAAAGAGAAGGAATAATAGCAGGGATCTAAAATTGGCTAACACAAGCAATGTAATGGGTACATTATTATATTTCAAAGTCTTTTTGCTATAAAACTCATCAACAAGTAGTATTTATTTATTTTTTTTATTTTTGAGACAGTGTGTCACTTGGTTGCCCAGGCTAGAGTGCAGTGGCACAATCATGGCTCACAGCAACTGCAAACTCCTGGTCTCAAGTGATCTTCCCACCTGCGTCTCCCAAAGTGCTAGGATTACAGGGGTGAGCCACTGTGCCCAGCCTATTTATGTTTTTTAGAGACAAGATCTCCCTGTTGCCCAGGCTGAAGTGCAGTGGTGCAGTCATAGCTCACTGTAACCTTGAATTTCTGGCCTCAAGCCATCCTCTCGCCTTGGCCTCCCAAAGTGCTGGGATTATAGGTGTGAGCCACTGTACCTGGCTCCAACAAGTAGTTTTCGATACCTTGAAAGATTTGTTCCTCGGTATACCATTTCAGAACAACCAAAACAAAACAAGTCCCTCCAAAATAAGCAATGTTCAGATAGGACTTCATTGAAACTCCATTTGAAATCCTCTAAACTATTATGGAAGCTTCCCCTAACACTCCACTATGCTGGGTACGTCCAGGTTACCATCCTTGCTTCCACTGTAATCCTCAGATAACAACTTTTTCGCTGCTTTCATTTTGGCAGCTTCTGAAATACAGCTTCCTCAGGTTTTTGGCTCCCTCTTTGAAATAGTGACTGTTCTGCATAGCTAATAGTTACAGTTCCATGGCCTCAGTCCCTACTTTAGGAATTCTTGCTTGTTACATATAAAGTCTACTGTGAACTTAGATTTAGAAAAGTATGAAAACAGAGTTGATTATTTGTTGGGAGAGGGCTCACTGACATTTCAAATTAGGGGTTGCCAGGAAATTAGATTAGATTAGATTAAATGTGTCTTTATCAATTGTCATATTAATATACTCTATGTATTAAGCAGTTTGTAAACTGTGAAAGCATTATACAAGGATAAGGTGGCTGATGCAGGTAGAACTTGCATTGGGAATGACTGGCACACACATCTGTGTGAGTTTGACAGGTAGTGGAGCCTTGCCTTGAAGAGATGGGATGTGGTGTGGAGCTGCAGTGCGAGTGGCCTGGCCGTGCTCACGAGGGCCATTCAGAAGGCACATCTGAGGGCTGAGTCTGGACCCCAGGGAGAGGCTAATACTATTCTATAACCTGAAAGTAAAATGTTCATTCCTAGGTCAATGAATCACTCATATTAATGGCTTTTAAAATTAGTTCAGTGTTCAAGGAATTGGTGAGTTGAGAAAGGATTACTATGGAAGTATAGGGGTCTGGAAGGTTCAGATTGGAGTGAGTGTACATATTAGTACCAGGACATATTTATGGAATAAATTTCCAACTAGAGAGGGAAGAGAAAGGGAGTGAACTTTTAGTGATGTTAGGTCCTTTATATACATTACCTTGGTCCCCAAACCTCTGAGGAATTAAAGCCTAGGTATTTCTGAATGCAGAGTCATTACACCATGCCACCTAAAAGTAACCTTTACAAGACCCCATCTCTACAAAAAATAAGAAAAAATTATCTGTGCCTGGTGGCACATACCTGTAGTCCCAGCTACTCAGGAGGCTGAGGTAGGAAGATCGCTTGAACCTAGGAATTCCAGGTTGCAGTGAGCTACTATTATGCCTATGTACTGTAGCCTGGGTGACAGAGCAAGATCCTGACTCTAAAAAATAAAAATTAAAAATTAAAAAAAAACATGGACAAAAGACACAAAACATACAATTCCAGAAAAAGAATTACAGATAGCTTTTAATTATATGAAAATATGTTCAAACTCACTGACAATTGAAGAAATGCAAAATTAAACCGAAACAGGTTACCATTTTTCACCGAACAGATTAACAAAGATCAGAAAGTTAGCTCTTCTAGGGTATGATGAAGTAGATGTTCTGTATATTGTTCTCAATACTTTATATGCATCCTTTTACTGAATCCTGATTCTCTGAAATAGTACTGTTATTTTCCACATATTGTGGATAAGTTAACTGAGGCAAAGAAAATATTTGATAACCTGCCCTAATTTTAGTTTAAGTTGCAGAAATAGAATTTGAACTCAGGCACTCCAAAGACAGAGCCCTCATTCTTAACATAAACCATACAGTGTATGTTGAGTATCTCTTATCCAAAATGCTTGTGACCAGCAGTGATTTAGATTTCAGATTTTTTTTGGATTATGGAATACTTATTTGCATTATACTTACTGGTTTGAGCATCTCAACCCCAAAAATCTAAAATCCAAAATGCTCTGATGAGCATTTCAAACTTTCAGATTTTGGAGCATTTGGGATTTCATATTTTCAGATTTGGGATGCTCTACCTGTATTATCCCTGTCAGTACCAGCCATGAGGGCATTCATAGAAAATGTGTAAAGCCAAGTGATAGAGCATTTGCCATCATTTATTGAGCACTTTCTACGTGTCAGATTCTAGGAATTTTGTGTGTTAATTCATCACCTCCTCACAACAATCTTAAGAGGTAGGTGATAGTATTCTTATTTTACAGAAGAAGAAATAAGCTCATAGAGGCTGGGCGCGGTGGCTCACGCCTGTAATCCTAGCACTCTGGGAGGCCGAGGCGGGTGGATCGCTCAAGGTCAGGAGTTTGAGACCAGCCTGAGCAAGAGGGAGACCCCGTCTCTACTAAAAATAGAAAGAAATTATATGGACAACTAAAATATATATATACAAAAAATTAGCCGGGCATGGTGGCGCATGCCTGTAGTCCCAGCTACCCGGGAGGCTGAGGCAGTAGGATTGCTTAAGCCCAGGAGTTTGAGGTTGCTGTGAGCTAGGTTGACGCCACGGCACTCACTCTAGCCCGGGCAACAAAGCGAGACTCTGTCTCAAAAAAAAAAAAAAAAAAAAAAAAGAAATAAGCTCATAGAGATAGACAGGATAGTTTATATTAAGAATTACAGCTAGCAAATATTATAGCCAGAAATCAAGGGCCTATGATTTTTCCAGGATTATATATAAGAATTTGAGGAAAAAAATACATGCACATACACACACACAATTTCTAGCATTCTTTGTCATTTGTGAGGGATTTTCTCTTATGGAAGTATCGAGCATTCTGGATTTTCCTGGTCTCTCCTCTGCTCCTCTTCGTAGGTGTACCAGGCCAGCTATTATCCTTAGCTTATGATATCTGCTCTGAATTCCTATCAGTTCAACTCAGTTACAGTTGATGACTTGCACGTTTTAAGGATTCCCATCCCTGTAGAGCAGAAATAACCTAGAGCTTCAAGGATGGGCTTTAATAATGAATCACCAGAATTTGTAGCCCAGCTTTTATCTGCAAATGCATTGGAAGGGGAGAATCTGTTTGCTTGCATCGGGTTTGTAAAGGAAGGTTAAGAACCACTGCCTTTGAAACACTGTCACCATGCTTCATTTCCCATGTACCTGGACCCCATAGCCCTCCAGAGCTAAGAATGCTCTAGCCAAATGCTTCATTACCTTGTCTGTAACACAATAAGAGTCACCTTTCATAATTTTACTTAAAACCTTTATACCTTCATCAGGCGGCTTCACCCACCCAAAATTGAGAAACTAGATGGGGGGGCATTTTGTGGAAGTTGAAATGCAAAATGCTATCCTGAAAACCTACCTGAGCCTCTTTTCTGAACTTTGAGGTGGTGATGGGTAGAGAGAAAGGGGATCAGTTACAGGGCTTGAGATTCAAATTAGCTTAGGTATGCACTCTGCTAGCCTTCCTTACCCTTCTCTCCTCCCTCACCCAACAAGAACCTTAACTGCTAGGACAGATAACCTCCCCAAATGATAAAAGTAAGGGAAGGAAAAGCAGAAAAATGTTTCAAAGAAATGAATTAGGAAGACATCTAAACTTGCTAGGAATAAATACACACATTCTTTTAAAGGAGTTTTTAATAAAGGACAAAATTAATGAAAGACAAGCTAAGGTGAATAATATTATGCTTTTGATGTTTTAGGCCGGACCAGATGATATCAGGAACTTTGACACAACATTTACAGAAGAAACAGTTCCATATTCTGTGTGCGTATCTTCTGACTATTCTATAGTGAATGCCAGTGTATTGGAGGCAGATGATGCATTCGTTGGTTTCTCTTATGCACCTCCTTCAGAAGATTTATTTTTGTGAACGGTTTGCCATTCAGAAACCATTGAGCAAATATAAGCCTACGGATGGGACTGAAGCTCCTATTTGTGTGAATATATTCAAATATGTATAACTAGTGCCTAATTTTTACATGTAATATTGAAAACTATGGAAAAATGTATTTTCTGCTATATGCAAGAAAATAGGGCATTTCAAAGAGCTAAGTTTTGATTAAAATTTGTATTCTTGTTTATTAAGCTTATTTTTAAACAGAAATTTTTAAAACTATTCTTAACATTAACCTATTTTTAAAGAAAACTTTTTTGCTGTTGACTGTTTTTTTCCCTCTAAGTTTACACCAACATCTACCCATGATAGACTGTTTCTTAACAGTCTCTTTCAGTTCAATTAACACATATTATACCTTTGTAACTCTCTACTATGACTTTTGTTATCAAATCAGAACTATGCAATTGATACTTGGTTGTTTAAGAAGAAACCATATTTTTCCATGATAAATCACTGTTTGAAACAATCGGTTCTTGGTAGGATTAAAACGTAAAAGCGTAATTAACCCATTGGCTGCTAGTTAACACTTTGAATAACTGTTCATTCACAAGATCATTTAAGAATAACAAAAAGAAATCATTTGCTTTTGAAATACCCGTTCAAATTTATGGATTATTTTTCCTCTAAAGGAAAAGAAAAGTTTTAATGGTTAGGCATTTTAAGTATTCCCAAAGATCTGAAGGATAATAAATTACTACTGGATTTTTTTCAGGTGGTATCACAAATGAATGTCTCTATGTGATATATTTATATTACAGATAATATTCCATTTATGTTCCTGTTGGTCTTTTGAATGTTTAATATACTATCAAGTAGTTCTAAATCTTTGTATTTGCTTTTGCAAATAGCTATTTAAAAATTCTCTTCCAAATTGGTTAAGAAAAAAAAATACTAAGCTTTCTAAAGTATTTGCCTAACTGGAAATTAGAAAGTAAAATAACAAGTTCTGGGTAATTGTAAATAGATATAGTTTCATTACAATGTGACAAAAGTTAAAAAGTAATTCAGACAGATGCATATTCAATATTTTATTATCTTAGAAAAAGTACAGGAGACTCACCTTAAAATTATACCATACCAACTAAGTTGTACACTTGTAAGAGTAAAAGAGAGTAACTACAGAAAACTTTAAAAGAATGCTTAACATGCAATTCTGATTCTTAGTTTAGAGTAGAGGTTTTTCAAGTCTTGTAGGAAACATTCTTGTGAAAGAGTCCAGTGAGCCAGTTTACATGCTCCAAGAACACGCATTTCTTCATGTTTTTCTTTGAGAAGGAAATCACCAATACCCTTTGGCTTAAAAATGTTCAGCAGAATGGGGGGAGGGGGGATTGTGCTTTTGTTAGATTAATATTTACATTCAATACAAATACACTGAATCTTCCTTTAGAGGTAAGACTTTAATATCATTGTAAATATTTGGTTTATTTGGCACTACTGTAAGTTTTGCTTTTACAGAAAGCTCTTTGCTTATGATAAAGCAAAATAAAAATTGTAGTTTCTTGTATGATTTTTTTAATACTCAGTCATTCCTTAACTAAACTGCCAAAAACTAAAGTGCAATATTGTATATTTTTAAAATAGAATTTTGATGTTTCTCAGATCACAAGAAATATAAATCTATATAGTATAATAAAATTAGCAAAAATATTAATGATCATCTAATGTCTGTCATTATTTGTAATTAAAATTGGTGATGGCTATAATGGTCATTACAAAATAAATTACTTACATGTGTGAGGCGGGGGAAAAGTATAAAATTTTAACTGAAAATACTTGGATACATATAAATTACTAGATTATCATAGGTTGATGTATATAATATTCAGGGAACAAAATTTTTTCCATGTTTCAAGTTAATTTTTTCTTTCCTAGCATAAGTCTCTTAGAAAAATGTATGCCCTTGGAATAGTTGAACCATTTCATGGTTATTACCAAAATAAACTCATAAATGAAGACTCTGCAACATTCTTCGTGTTACCCATACCTCTTATTTTATTGCGTATGGTACAACGTAGGGCTTTCCAACCATTGTCACATCATTATACACACGGAAAATTACAAAATTGGTTTGGCACACCTGGGAAGTAGGTGCCAAATGATGTAGACACTGGTAGCAGGTGCTCTGTACAAAGTTTTTTTTGTTTGTTTGTTTGTTTTTTGAGACAGAGTCTCACTTTGTTACCCAGGCTAGAGTGAGTGCCGTGGCGTCAGCCTAGCTCACAGCAACCTCAAACTCCTGGGCTTAAGCGATCCTACTGCCTCAGCCTCCCGAGTAGCTGGGACTACAGGCATGCGCCACCATGCCCGGCTAATTTTTTTCTATATATATTTCTTAGTTGGCCAGATAATTTTTTTCTATTTTTAATAGAGACGGAATCTCGCTCTTGCTCAGGCTGGTCTTGAACTCCTGACCTCAAGCGATCCACCCGCCTTGGCCTCCCAGAGTGCTAGGATTACAAGCGTGAGCCACCACACCGGCCTTGTACAAAGTTTTAATATGCCAAAATAATTTTTGAATTTAAGAAATTTACAAAGAGTCAGTAAATACTGTACAGGTATAATTTCAGCAATAGTAAACATTTTAATGGGAATTTAAATAATCTAAATTTTTATCACTGTAAAATTTATCACAGGCCAGACATGGGTCACTAACATCTGTAATCCCAGTACTTTGGGAGGCCAAGGAAGGAGGATCACTTGAGGCCAGGAATTCAAAACCAGCCTGTGCAACATAGCTAGACTCCATCTCTACAAGAAATATTAAAAATTAGCCAGGCATGGTGGCACATGCCTGTAGTCCCAGCTATTCAGGAGGCTGAGGCAGGCGGATCACTTGAGCCAAGGAGTTTAAGGCTGCAGTAAGCTATGATTGTGCCACTGCACTCCAGCCTGGGCGATAGAGTAAGACCCTGTCTATTTAGAAAAAAAAAAGTCACTATAAAAATTTACTGTTATCAATATCTTATAGCATGTTTGTAACTAGTATAGTGATTTTCCATAGGCATAATGATATAAAACCGTACACAAGTATTTTGTAAGTCTTTCCTTTGTATATCAGACAGTCTATGAAAAGTTAGGAAGTGAATATGCAGGAACATTTTTGGTAATGCTGGAATGGCCATTTCAGTACATTATGTTAAAATTAAAAACTTAATTCCTCATATATGCAGTTTGGAAGTTAGCTCTGTTTTGAAGAGGAATTTTCTGCTACTTGCCTTTAAAGGCAGTTTTTACTTTTTTTTTTTTTTTTTTTTTTTGAGACAGAGTCTCACTCTGTTGCCCAGGCTAGAGTGCCATGTTGTTAGCCTGGCTCACAGCAACCTCCAACTCCTGGGCTCAAACAATCCTTCTGCCTCAGCCTCCCGAGTAGCTGGGACTACAGGCATGCGCCACCATGCCTGGCTAATTTTTCTATATATTTTTAGTTGTCCAGCTAATTTCTTTCTATTTTTGGTAGAGATGGGGGTCTCGCTCTTGCTCAGGTTGGTCTCGAACTCCTGAGCTCAAACGATCCGCCTGCCTTGGCCTCCCAGAGTGCTAGGATTACAGGCGTGAGCCACCGCACCCGGCCGCAGTTTTTACTTTTATTGGTTTTTTTAATAGATTATTCTGTTCCCAAGGTAATTGTTAATTTATATGTGTCTTAGTCCATTCAGGCTGCTATAACAAAAATACCATAAACTGGGTGGTTGATAACAAACATTTATCTCTCACAGTTCTGGAGGCTGGAAAGTCCAAGATAAAGGTTCAGTATTTGATGAGGGCACGTTCCTCATAGATAGAACCTTCTTGCTGTGTTCTCATGTGACAGAAGGGGCTAACTAGCTCTCTGGGGTCTCTTTTATAAGGGCAGTAATCCCATTCACCTACAAAATGCCCTTCCTCTCAATAATACTATTCACATTGCAGATTAGATTTCAACATATGAATTTTGTGGGGATACATTCAAACCACAGCAATATGAAACCCTTAAGCGTACCTAAGTGAGTTGCAGGTGGCGTAAGTACCTTAAAATGACAGGCCAAGTTTTGTGTATAAATGAGATTGCTGGGAATAAGTGGGTCAGGGTGGGGGAGAAGGGGTGCTACATAGTTTTAGCAAAAGGATTCATGTATATAAAAATATTGGAGTTCTTTGCCACTTTTCTTCTCCTTTAGTCACCTAATATTAAGAGAAATTGGGAGGAAAAAGAAATTGCTTTCTAACTTCCCTTACAGCATTGCAATAGGAGATTTATCTTATTTATCTAACACTTTTGGTGACTTGCCAGTGTTGTATACATCTGTAATCCTTTAAACATAACCCTTAGCTAAAGGACCCCTACACTATTTCTTTATGCCCATTTTTACAGAGGTAATTAAGTCTGAAAAATTGTTAGCTGTCTTAAAATGTAATTTTTTCTACAATTTACCCAAAGTCAAGACAGTAGAGAACAATTTAAAGCAATATTACACAAAGAAAAAAGCCAATAGAGAATTATAGAGAGTGATATTTATAGCAGTGAAATAGCCAAAGGATTTGGCTACCAATGCCTACAAATGAAAAGTAATTAATTTTTACATACTGTATGGGAAACGATGGATCACCATGTGAATATTAAGGGGATGGTTTAAAACAAGGATTTATTCTTCAGTGTTAACTGGAAGAACCAGGCACATTTGGTGATTTTGCAAATCTTACATTCAAATGTGACTTGCACATTTTTAATGTAAATTCTCTTTTGCAGGAATGTGTCTCATAGGTTCATTTTTTTTTTCTAATATATTTTCTAGCAATTTATTAGGGAGCAGAGATTTCCACTTCAATTTTAGTTAAATCTTTGTGAGAAAGTCTATAATGAGTTGTCAGTATTTAAATGCTTTTGTTTTAATGGTTAAATCATGGAATCCAGAAGGCTTATCCACAGTAAAATCAATCCACTCAAATGGTCAAATTTGATCTCAGCATATTGGATTTTTTTCAGTTCTTTCCAGATAGTAGTTAATATAGCCCGCTATATTGAATTTTTCTCTTATGCTGCCCCAATGATAGTAAATGATAATGCAAAAATTACAGCTTACTTTGTTAAGGATACATTGATGAGGTTTGGGGAGGTGATTTGTTTTGTTTTGTTTTTAATTGAGACAGGATCTCACTATGTTGCCCAGGCTGGTCTTGAACTCCTGGGCTCAAGCGATCCTCCGAGCTCAGCCTCCTGAGTAGCTGGGATTACAGGTGTGTTGTTGAACACTAACACTTACCTGCTTTAGTATCATATCTCCTGGCAGTATGCATCAAGTAGATATCAAAACCAAAGCATTTATATTTGTCAAAACTCTTAAGACTTAAGAGCTGCTCATCTTGCTGTATGTAAATTATACCTCAATGACAAATATTAATAAAAGGAAAAAAAAGTCAACTAAAAAAGGCAAAAATAAAAACAATTCATACTTCCACTTTAAAAGAAGTATTTGAACCATTTTACCAGATCACATGTAAGAGAATCAGGAATTTAGAGCAAAGGAAAAATTAAAAGGTGGTGGGAAAGGACAATGGGTTGCATAAAACAGTCCTCTTCCACACGTACACAGGTTTTAAAAATAATAACCCCCCAGGTTAATAAAAATAAGATGAACATATTGGTTAAAAAGTATTCATTCATTCATTTTTATAAATCTGCCCAACAGCTGCTCTATGTGAATGTATCTAAAAGTAAATATTGCGCCTTACGTAAAGTGGACTTGTTTTACACATTGGATATAACTTAAAATTTTCAACCAATTGGGAAATTTCTAATTCAAGCTACCCCTGAAAATTTGTTTCTGATGTTCCATGATATTCTGTAATAATAAAGCTTTGTAAGTATAGCAGTGTAGCAATAAGCAGCAATGAAATTTTGATTTTAGATATCACTATCATTTTCAGAGAGTTTGCAACATGTGATAATCTGCTGAATTCTTAAGGTTTTAAATTCTATTCTTACATCTAACTGATATTTCAGAGGATGATTAAATATATAAAAAGCTATTAGAATATTTTACTAGACTTGGTTGATATAAAACTATTACTTTGACACAGAAATGAACTGTTATGGCTATGAACTGATTAATCAAAACTTTTAAAGTATATGAATACCGTCTTGAAGAACTGATTCTACTTTAAAATACAAGGCCCATCACCAAACCATAGCCTGTGCCCATCTAAAGTAGTGTTAATGGCTGGGCATGGTGGTTCATGCCTGTAAGCCTAGCACTCTGGGAGGCTGAGGCGAGAGGGTTGCTTAAGGCCAAGAGTTCAAGACCAGCCACATATTGAGACCCTGTCTCTACGAAAAAATAGAAAAAGTAGCCGGGCATGGTGGAGCGTGCCTGTAGTCCCAGCTACTCCAGACCCTGAGGCAGGAGAATCACTTGAGCCCAGGACTTTGAGGTTGTGGTGAGCTATGACGACACCACCATACACTCCTGCCCGGGCAACAGTGAGACCACGTCTAAAAAAATTTAAAATGATAAATTTTATGTATGTTTTACCATAATTTAAAAAGAAAGTAAAAGAACTTCAATATCCATTAGCAATCACTCTCTTTCCCTCCCCAACCCAAACCCTAGGCAACCACTAATCTACTTCATACATGGATTCACCTATTCTGGACATGTGATATAAACGGAATCATACATGTGGGCTTTTGTGTCTGGCTTCTTTCACTTTGAATAGTGTTTTATGTCATTACTTTCTATGGCCAAAAAATACTCCTTTGTGTGGATACACCACATTTATCCATTGATCAATGGACATTCAGGTCATTTCTACTTTGGGGCTACTGAAAGGTGGTCTTACTAATAACCTATCTAACAGAGGAAAATAAACTATCAAACAGAAAGTAAGAGAAATAAAGTCACAACACAAAGTACTCTTTGTTTAATTAAAATATGTGTGGCCTAACTTGTTAACTGAGTTCTTTCTCAGCCTTGAAAATGTTCCTGAGTGGACAATAGGACTGCGAGCTTCCTCTGCTTCCTCAAGAAGAGACAGTACCAGATGCCTCCTGCTATCAAGAAGAAAGAAGAAACTAATTTCTGCTACCAATCTGCTACATGAGAAACGGAAAAAGCCAACACAGCAGCTTCATAGCCGCTTTTGTTATCAGTCCACTGAAGCAGAGGGGGGAAAAAAAAGAAGCCATTTCTACCTTTTAAAAGCACCAAGGAACTTTCCTCACTACCTGATATTTCTTTCCCCCCTTCTGTGTGTCGTGGCCACTCTCTCTCTCTCTCTCTTTCTCTCCTCTCTCTCTTTCTATCTCTACCTTTCTTTCTTTCTTTCTCAGGAAAATAAACTTTTACTTTACTTTTGTATATCCTATTCACTGAGAATTCTTCCCCCTCCAGCCCCACTCCACACATGGACTTCACACCCTAACATTCGGTGGCCCATACAGGGAGGAGAAACTAAGTCATTGAGTCACTTCTCTGCCTCCAGATAAAGAGCTCACTTCTCAGCTTCTGTCTTGAGACTGCTCCCTCCTCTGCTGCACAGCTTCCAGGACTTCATTCTCAGTGCCCTCATTTGGAATTTACTAAGTCTCTTGGTCTCTGGAAACTCTGGGAGTGGTCATATGCACAAGGTTGGGAGTGGTAGCTTTCTGGTTTGGTCAAGAGAAAACCCAGCCCTGGGTCTACCACTCAGGAGGGTACCTTGGAGTAGTGCTTCGCAGTCACCCTTCCCCCAGGGGTGCCTTGGAGGGCTGTATGCCTCCTAACACCCCCATCAGTCTTCACCCAGACCCAGAGATGCCTGGCTTTGGGGAAGATCTCTAGGTGTTGGCCTAAGTCAGGACTTGGGGATGCCCATTTTCTAGCCAGATCTCTACATCCTTGGTCTGATTCAGATTTCAGGGACACCCAATGTCTGATCAGCACCTCAGGTTGTCTAGTGGGGGATACTCCACTCAGACTCTCAGTTTTCTCAAGGTATGACCATTCCTAAAATCCTTCCCCTTTTCTTTCTCATAGTAGCCATCAGGGGCAACATTGCATTAAATAAAATTTGGCCCGAGAATGGATCTCTTAATCATAATGCTATTTTACCACTCAACCTTCTGTTGCTGCTGGCACGGCAAGGAGGTCTAAAGTTCTCTGTGTTCAGGCTTTCTTTAAACTTGCAAGAAATTCTAATCTTCACTCTGCCTGCCACATGTAGTTACTTCTTACTCCTGCATCTCTCACTGTCTTCACGTTCAAGATAAAGTTTCTCTTTCAACTCCCACTGTTCCCCCTCCTCCTCTTTCTTCTTCTCTGTCTCCATCACTCTTGCCTGGCCACACTTGCCAAGGCCAGCAGGCTCCCTCCCCGCCTATACACCAACTCCCTCTTTGGGACGCTGCAGGGTCAGAAGGCATTGTAAAGCCAGGATAAAAATCCAATTCTTTCCCTTTCTTGACTGTCCTCTTTACTACTTAGATCCTGACACCTGGGAGGGACAATCCATCTTAGCAATGCATTCATTTCCCAGTTGGCCCCCAGTATTTGACGTAAACTCCAAAAAGTTGAAAAGGGACCTCAGACTCCACAAGTGAAACTTTTAAACCTGGCCTTCAAGGTCTTTGATAACCAAGATGGACAGAGGAGAGAGAAGGAGGGGTAGTGGGGCCGGCAGCAGGCTCTGAGAACAAAAAAAGCTTCTCAAATAGTGACTGCTGCTATAAAAGAGTTTTCCAGAGATAGAGTTACTCAGGAGGCTCAGGCAAGAAGCCACCAGGACCATGTTCTGCTCTGGGAACTACACCTTGTTTCCTCTACCAGCAGCTGGGTCCCTGGTGTACGAAATGCCCCGGGGAGCAGAGCTCACTGAGACTACATTCTCTGCAAAAGGGAGGGGCACTGGAGGAGAGAGTTCTCTCTCCTTAAGACAGGGGACCGCACTCGCCCTCCAGAATCAGGAGCCCCACCATGAGCCAGCATCCTCCACACCCATGGACCTTCTGGGACTACTTCAGTCAGATGGACAGACCATGACTTTGGAACAAGCTCACACCAGGATGGCCAAGCCTTAGGTAACTCTCTCTCTATCACAGATAAGCAAGTTGACTTTAATAAACACTGGGGCCACTTCCTCTGCTTTTCCTGAATTTTCAGGACCTCTGTGTCCCTTTCCTATCTCCATCGTTGGAGTGGAAGGTAAAATACAAACCCCTGTGTATCCCACAGTTTCTCTGCCCACTAGGAGATGAAGTCTTTGCCCATTCTTTTTTGTGCTTCCCAATTGCCCTGCCCCAGACTGGAAAAAAATCTTGTGATTAAATTAGACACCGCACTCCTTTAATACCACAGGCTTCCTTTCTTGGGCTCTTGGAAAAACTTAACTGAAACTTTACATACAACCTTCTTTTTCCCTTTATCCAGGCCTGGAGTAAAACAACAAAGTTTTCTGTTCTCAGTTTACGTTTGAAACCTCTTAAATTTCTGTTCTTGCACACATGTTTAAACTAATGAGCAAAATTCATCAAAAGTTCAAAACTTGAATGGTTAATCTGCCACTATAGAGTTAAAATGCAAAGTTTATTAGACTGTCTATCTTTTGCCTGCTAAAGCTGTGGTTGCTAAGTTACAAACATAAGATAAAGCTCACTGTCTATATGTTATCAAGAATTCAAGGTCACTTAAAACAGCTAGTTTTAGTAACAATGTAAACACTAAAAACTCACTTAAAACTAAAACTTTGAGAGAAGAGATTTATATCCATATAAATTCCTACATTGTCTTTAAAGTTTTCTGATGCCTATCACTCTTGGTTAAATAAAAGCCATTGTTTTATAGTGACTTGTGACTCTATTTAAACAAATGTTTTGGACCTATAATGTTTGGCAGGCTCTCCAAGAACAAAATTCTAAATCTAATCCTTTTAACCTCAAACTAGTTTTTAATAATAAAGCCACTAAAAGTCCAAGAGAAACTTATTAGGCTTATTGATATATTAAGCCATACAGAAATGCATTGTCAAATATAAAATGTTTAACTTTCTTTGGATTGTATTTATATAAACACATTGTAAGTATCTGTTCCAAAGCTGTGTGAGATTTCTAAAGTTCTAGTATGCCTTAATATATATAATATCTATATAATTAGTAATAATTATCTATGCTAAATTGTTGTGTGCCACAAAAATGGCCAGGTCTCCTTCGCATCTTTGACCATGGCTATTATAAGACTTTTGTCATCCGCAATTACTGTTTTACTTTGATTCTTCTCAAACATCAGTTTATAATCAGCTGTGGTCCAAAATTTGCTTCTTTAAAAAAATATAAAAAGAACTAAAAATTTTTTATATAACTTTTTGTTTAAAACATTGCTGATTTTCTTGCTTTGTTTTCCAGAGTCATGACAAGTATAAAATAAAATAACAAAGTTTATCTGATGTCTGCAGGATTTAAAAACTATTAAATCCTGCCCGGCCCAACATTATTCACTGCTGTAAGGGCCGATTTCAAAGGATAAAATTAGTAAACATCTGATTCCTTGTCAGCTTTCTCCTCAATTTCTCCACCCTCACCTGATGCCTACCTGCCAGCAGTAAAACTGACTCCACAACTTCTTAAAGAGACCACAACATTTACAGCCTAGAGATTAGATTTTACTCAAGGATTTCCCAAAACAAACTGGGCCCCTTTAACCTTAGGAAAAAAGGTCTGTTTAAATAATTCTCACTACTACAGCTAAACTTCTGGGAATTCCGTCCTGGAATCATCTCTCATGGCTCAAGCCTACAAATCCTCCAGAAGAACCTGCTTCCACCCATAGCGAACTGCCTGAGAGTCCACTGGGGGCATATACCTGCCAGCGCATCATGGACACCAGACTCTGATTGACTCAACAGAAGCCTCAAACTGTGAGCTTTAATTTGCTGTGGTATATAAAACATCTTACTATTCTTGTCCTCCTTCTTATACTTCAAAGTATTAATATCTAACTCACATACCAGGACTATCCCCCTTTTGCCCACGCTGAGAAAAAGATTGTTGTTTCTTTATTAATTGGTCAGAAAAAATACAAACTAACCTTTGAAACATTCTAAAAAAGGACTAATAATAGGCTTTATGAACAAACCAACTTCTGGTGGATTTGACCGATAGGGTTTTAAATCCAGTATGTGGCCATGGTTCTCTTGGTTACCTCTTTTGTTAGGGCCTCTAGTAGTTTTGCTTTTAGCTCTCATTTTAGGACTCTGCATTCTCCACTGACAACATTCATGCAAAGCTGAATTCAAGCTCTAGCTGTTTCTCTTCAGTGAAACCCCCAATCTGCCTCTAACCTGACTTTTCCTTTACAAACTGCCTCTCCCTTCATAATACAAGGAAACTCTCTAACAGGCAGGGACATCTCAACCTCCGTGTTCAGCAGGACCAACTCTAGAAGATGAGACCTCCACCCATATTCCCCAGATTTTGAGTTCATTAAATAGAATTTTACCAAAGAGAGGGGGGAAATGAAAGGTGGTCTTACCAACAGAGGAAAATAAACTATCAAACAGAAAGTAAGAGAAATAAATTCACAACCACCCTTTGTTTAATTAAAACACGTGTTGCCTAACTTGTTATCTCTATCAAGAAGAAACCACTTTTGTTATCAGTTCACTGAAGCAGAGAGAAAAAAAGGGCATTTCTACCCTTTGAAAGTACCAAGCAACTTTCCTCATTACCCGACATTTCTTTCCCCCTTCTGTGTGTCATGGCCACTCTATTTCTTTCTTTCTTAGAAAAAACTTTTACTTTTGTATATCCTATTCACCGAGAATTCTTTCTATCCCCCGTACGGATTTAACACCCGAACAGCTACTATGAATAACACTATCAACATTCGTGTATAAGATTCTGTACGGACCTTTCAGTTCTCTTGGGGGTACATATATGCACACCTAGGAGTGGAATTGCTGGGTCATATGGTAATTCTATGTTTAGTCCTTTGAGGTCGTACTAGAATGTTTTCCAAAGTAACTATGCCACTTTGCATTCCCACCAGCAGTTTAAAATTTTTTAGACAAACATGGACGCCCTTGGCCTGTGATAACAATGAAAATCAAAGGCAGCCCCATCTCTTCTTTGCTTCGGTAGGAGGGAGTCAGCGGGGAGAAATTAAAGCGGTGGGGACAGGCCGGGCTGGTTTCCCTGGCAACTGGAGGGCGCATGCGATCCCGGTCCCGGCAGCCCCCGCGCGCGGCCAACGGCCGGCCGCGAGAGCGCTCATGCGCATGAGGGGCCAGGTCCGCCGGAGCTCCAGGCGAAGCGCGAGGGGATAGGCTGGCTGGTGGCCGTCAGGGTGGGTGCGAGTGTGGCTGCCAAGCACTGCAGGACTGGGGACCCTAGTACAGGAGGAGGTTGCTGCGGTGGGTCGGAGGGGTCCTGGATCCTAGTGTGTGAGGCTGGATTTGCTTTCATCCGCTTTGGTTATGAGGTGTTTTCCTGCCGTCCTCTCCTCACCAGTCCAGGCCAGGTGCTGACGGGGCGAGGAGAGGACACGGTCCCCATCTCTTCCAAGTGAAGCAACACTTGGGTTCTTTAGACTATGGGAAGAGTTCAAGAATTAGAATTTTATTCCTGTTCACTTATTTAATGCTTTTCCACAGGCTCCCATCTTTTCCGCCATTTAAGCTCTTTCCTTGAAAATTCTTCCGCTCCACAGCACTACAGCTTTACACGGTGGCACTCAGACCTTAGCCTTAGTTCTTCGACGCTACTGAGCTCCAGGCCCTGATTTATGTCCCCCGCCCCCTTCTGCCCCCCACCCCCACCCCCACCCCGCCCTTAGATCTATCTGGGCGTCCCAGGAGCCCACCAAAGTCAGGTTATCTCAGTGAACTTTTCCTTATCTCCCTCGGCTTCTCTTTGGGTGCCATATTTCCATTAAAGCAGCATTACCCACTCACGCCGTGTTAAAAATCCACTTACATTTTGACTACTTTTTCTTCCCTATATTGTACAGACTGGTTACCAACCAGGTCCTGTGTGAAATCTTTAAAATTCTAGAATCTGTGTCCTCCATTCCATTTCATTCCTAATGCCCTAGATCAGGCCATCCAGCTTTTAGGACAATGACTAGAAACTGATTATTGACTCTTCCGCTAGTCCACCCTACTTTCCACATTGGCGGCAGGCATTGATTTCCAAAATAAACATCTGACACTATTACTCCCTGTTTTAAAAGCTTTAATGGCTTCCCAAATAATCATCATGGACTTTGAAAGCTTTCATAATCTGGCCTCACCCAACCATTTCATTATAATTAGTGTCCTTTCATCCAACCCCGGAAACCTAATGTTCCTATGAAACAGAGATATGACTCCCTGAATACAACACACATTTTATTTATTTATTATTTTTTTGAGACCGAGTCTCACTCTGTTGCGGGGGGGGGGGGGGGGGGGCGGGGAGGGGCGAGGGGGGGGCGCCGTGGGTGGGTGTCTAGAGTGCGCTGGCGTCAGCCTAGCTCACAGCAACCTCAAACTCCTGGGCTTAAGCATCCGCCTGCCTCAGCCTCTTGAGTAGCTGGGACTACAGGCATGCCACCATGCCTGGCTAATTTTTTCTATATATTTTTAGTTGTCCTCTAATTTCTTTCTATTTTTTTTTTTTTCCAGTAGAGACGGAGCTGGGGTCTTGCTCTTGCTCAGTGGGGTCTCAAACTCCTAAGCTCAAGGGATCCTCCCACCTCAGCCTCCCAGAGTGCTAGGATTACAGGCCTGAGCCACCACGCCTGGCCAAGATCTTTGTACTTGTGGCCACGGAGAAATAACAGAAGTTTCACCCCTAAGTAATAGCAAAAAGGGCAGTCTCAATTACTTTTCTTTGGAAAGTAGCCTGAACTCCAGGTAGTAGGGGTATGGAGCCAATAGTATAGGACTGATAATGGAGGTGGGGGGTGACCCCTGTCTCTGGAACACTTCCTCCTCTTTCTCTTCACCTCTCCTCTAATTAGTGAAATATTCATCTATCAAATGTCCTCTTTAAAGTAGAGCTCATAGCTTTTTTTTTTATGACCCCACTGTCTTCAATTAAAATGTCCTAAAACAATAGAAAATATTATGACCCATATGCAAGGATGATCCCAAATTCTATGAAATATTTCATGTATGTTGTTCCTTTTGTGCTCCCTAGTGTATTCCTATTTCAGTTATAGCACTTAAATTGTCACATAACCGTTTACATATATGTCTTTTCTCACTGTTTCTGAAGGATAGAGGCTACATTTTACTTATCTTTGTATCCTTACTGCCTAGTACAGTCTGATATCCAATAAACAGTAGATGCCGAATAAATATTTGGTAACGAATGAATAAATGTGTTAGTGATTATTTCTGACTTCTCTAAGTTGGCAACTTCTTGAAAGGCAGTATCTAAGCTTAATAATTTTATTCCTAGAACCTGTCACAATTACTGGCATATATTGTATCCAATTAGTGCTTAAATGGATTTTATATATTCCATTCTGTACTCATTACTGTGGTTTAATGTTTCATGCTGGTCACTGACAAAAGATCTAAAACCGAAAGGGCCTTAATCGTCTAATAACAACCCTTTCATTTCCTACAGATAAAGATACTGAGCAAGGAGAGGTCAGGTGATTTCTCCACAGCAACCAGGAAATACTGGGTCTAGAATCAAATTCTCAAATTTCCCAGGTTAGTACTCATTCTACTACATTTTGCTACTTAGATTGAATTTATGAAACAACTTTACCACTTTAATTTTTTTAACAACACCTACAAGAGATCCTCATGATCCCATACTGTTTATTTCAACAAGCATTTTTTGGAATTACCTACTCTATTAAAAACATTTGAGGCTGCTGTTTTTAAGTTTGCAATCTTGTGGAGGATCTTATAACCCAGTGTTGATAAAAATAATTACTTGGCAAAATAAAACAAAGCTTTGTTTCTCTTTGGGTAGGAATTTTTAAAAGTTGTAAATTTTCCTTAGTTTTATTTCGCTCTCAACTTTAATAGTTTGTAAAGTCTTATTAGAGGTCTTCAAAAGTAAAATTTCTTTTATTTTTTTTCTAGGTTTTCTGATCCTTTCTATGAGTTTCACCATCTGTGGTCTTTACCAATAACTGTGGTTTAATCAATTGGTAACAGAGAAAAATCATTAACTAGGAGAAAATGTCAAATCTAAAAATGAAAGAAGCAGCCCTTATCTATCTTGACAGAAGTGGAGGCCTCCAAAAGTTTATAGATGATTGCAAGTACTACAATGGTATGTTCAGCAAAGGTGACTTTATTTGAGAAACTCTCAACTAAATTCCTACATATAACTATCCTGACATTTACATTTGTCTATTTTCACAGATTCAAAACAAAGTTATGCTGTTTATCGATTCAATATTTTAATAAATCCTTCTGATGTTGTTGAATTAGATGCTGAACTTGGAAATCACATTTTACACCAGCCTTTAAAAGCTGCTCAAGTTTTTCAATCAGTAAGTTAAAGAAAGAAATAATTTTATACCACATGGAATTTTTGGTAACTTTTTGTTTGTTTGAAATCATAGGTCTGTTTTATTGCTGTAAAGACTCTCTCATTAATTGGGCAATTGCAGACAGAAACTCAAGTAAGTTTTGGTGAAATTTAACAAAGGAAATTCAGGTACAAACTTTCATGATGACTTGTAAATCAATATTTTTATATTCTTTTTTTATTTTTTAAGAAGTATACTACATTTTTTCAAAGTTCAATGGAATATCTTACATGCACGTCTTTATTTCCTATATTATCACTTATAACATTAAACACTTCTGTGATAAAGTATTTCAAATATACCCAAAAGTAAAGAGAATAATACAATGAATTTCTATGTATCTATCACTCAGGTTCAATGTTACGATATTTTGCCATACGTGCATCATCAATTTTTTTCTGAAATATTTTAAAGCAAATCCTAAATGTTCTATTATTTTATCCCTCCATACTTTAGTATCAACCTCTAAAAACTATGGTTGTTCCCCTCCCCCTCCCTTTTTACTAACTTGATCTTAGCCAAAAGGTGAGAAGTGATTTCCCTCCCTTTTTATATCAATGACTTTTTGAAGAAACTAGTTAATTATCCTATGTTACATAAGCTGAATTTGTCTAATTGCTTCCTTGTGGTGCTATTTATCTTATTCCCCTATACCTCATATTTCTAAAATAGAAGTTGGCTTTAAAGGATTTTTAGATTCAGATTCAACTCATTTTGACAAGAATATATCATAGTTGATGTCATGTATTCCATATTGCACTATATCAGGAAGGTATAATATCTGTTGTCCCACTTTTAACAATGTCACAATTGATCAGTGGGTTCTTGTGATGTCATTCTGATCTCTCCATTATATGGTTTCCCATCAACTTGCACCTAATGGTTTTAGCGGCCACTGATGTTCATTGCCTAGAATCCATTATTTCATTAGGAGTTGCAAAATTGCAATTTTTCCAATGTTAGTATTCTTTCTGAATTTGTTAGCTAAAACTATTCTATAAGAGAAATTTTCTCTCATCAACTATTTGGTTACTTTGAAATACAATTTGTACATGAAAGACAGGATAAATGTTTAATTCCTTGCATTTATACTTTTTCAGAGAGTAACAAATTGAAATCTAGCAGCTTCCAATGATGACCAATCTTTTTTTGCTTTTTGTTTTTCTTTTTTTAAATATGAAGAACTCATAAACTTTTTAATATAGCTGATTTAATATAGCTGTTATATTTCAATGCATCTCTGTTATTCCTTTTAATGCTTATATTATCCTACCTCCAGTCATTGAGAATCCCTTCAAATTTGCTTCTATGTCCTTTTGACATATACTGTTTGTTTTTTATAGCTCCCTTGGTTTCTAACAGAAGAAGATATCCCAATTCCATTCAATTTTCTGTCCCAGACCTGGAATCAGCCATTTCCCCCAAGGAGCCCTGATTCTTTTTAGTGAAAAATGATCTTTAGAGATCACAGTCTGAGCACTAGGAGTGTTCTTTGCTATTGGGTTGACGTTGTTTTTGAAGTCTTTTCCGTGGATTTAGCAAGCAAATGTGTATATTTAAGGAAAAATAATGAGTTCATAATGATATTTTATTCCTAACATTAACAAATCATTTACTAAATTTACTCAGCAATGTACTTATATTATAATGCAAGTCAAATGGGATCTGCAATTTTAATACCATTTTTATGTTCTTATTAGATTAATATTGTGCTGAAATTAACACATTTACCTCCTCTGCCAAGTTATGGTCTTGATCTTTGTGACTTCCCACTTGATTATACATCTCAGAGATTTTATATGATGCAAGGAATTGTGATTGCAATGACAACAGTAACTAAGTATACACAAGGTGCAAGATTTCTTTGTTCAGATGAAGCATGCCCTCTTTCAAAAGGTAAGTATTAAAATGTAAAATCAAAACATCAAGCAATTTATCTTTTAATCCCAAATCCTGTTTACCATTAGTTAGGAAACAAAGTAGGAAGAATGGAATAAAATTTGATATCTCCTAATGTTTATACATTTGCTTTGAATAATCTTTAAATGCATTCTTTCTCCTTTTCTCCCCTGCCCCCAACTTAACAAGTGCACCTATGTCACTGAAGTACTTGTTCTTCTCACACATTGTTTCATGACTGCTCACTCTGTTCCCTCTCCATTTAATGTCCTCCCTCATCCCTTTGACTTGACTTCAGTCAGGTCAGTCCTTCTCTAAGATATCTTTTCCATTTATCCCTAACTGTCATTGGGTTGAATGCCCCTCCTCTCTTCTCTCTGAACACTCTGCAAATGAATACTTTATATTGAAATTGTCTATTGCTTATTGCCAAATATAGAAATTGTGTGTTTAAGTATCCATATTACCAGTGCCTTAGCATAGTGCCTGGGAAGAAACAACCATGCAATAAGTGTTAATTGAACTACTCTGCACCCAAATGCAAAATTGAATTAATTATACTTTGAATTAAATTAATTTTAAAGGATTGAAAATAGCTAAGTCTGAAAGCAAATTTAGCTTATCACTGTTTTCTTTCAGGATTTCAGTATATAAGAGTGCATGTGCCTGGTGCTACAGAATCTGCAACAATAAGAAGTGACTTTTTGTGTAATCTATGTGCATCTTCACTTCAAGAAGACAGCAAATTTAGAGTACTTGGTGGTAAAATGCATTTACATTTTGTAATTACAATTTTTAAAATAGTGTCTGATATTTCATGTGGAAATTAAATTGAATATATATTCTAAATCTAGTTTTTTTTTCACTTTGCCTTAAGATAAACAGATAGTTGAAATAATTACCACAAAGTCACTTCAGGCTTTTCAAGGATATTCTAACAACCAGCCATTTAGGTTCCAATCTCTTACAATTTTCCTAAGAGGTGAGTAAGTTCTGTTTGAACTCAAAATAAATTGCTATAAATTATGTTATTGACTTGTTTATACTTATAAATGCTACTTCTATAGCTTAAGAGTCACATCTTCTTACTCCTGAGTGTTTTAAAAAATATTCATATTTAGCTAATGTATCAGTTATTCAGTTAGTCATACAATACTCACTTAAAATGATATTAGCACCTGCTATATGTCCATAACACTGTGCTATGTAAGTCACAGTCATTTTAAGGCAGTGATCTCTCGCTATTCTGTGTGTGTCTTAAATAAATATTGGAGTTATTGCTGAGCCCTCTGGAGCTAGAGAGGAAACAAAAAATGGAGATCATTGTTTTATCTTCACTGAAAGAAGTTAACACTTGCTCCTCCTTATCAACCTTTCTTTCATAGGTTTATCACCAGCCAGCTTCTAAGTGTGGAATGGAGGAACAAAATTTTTAGTGTGATTTTTAAAATAAACTTTGAACTCATGCAAAGCTTTGCCCAGTCTGTAGATACAAAAGAGGGACCTAGTATAATACAAGAGGTAGACTTTGTAGACAGACAGACCTAGATATGCATTTCAGTTCTGCCACTTACTAGCAATTGAACCTTGTACAAGTCATTTAACCTCTCTGTTTCTTCATATATAAAGTTGAGATAAGAATATCTACCTATCTTACTGCTTACAATTAGATAACGTATGTACAAGTACTTAGGTGTATTATAAATAGATAATATATGTACAAGTACCTTATATGTACTGTAGACAGTAAAATTTTCTTCCTAAATAAAATTATTACTTATAAGGTCACTTTTATTAACATTCTTTGTTATTTAATACAGAGACATTTTATCTTATATAGAATATTTTTTCTTTTTGACTATATTATAGGACAGTGTCTATTAATAGTTGCTATGTCTTATGCTTCTTGAAGTTAATTCAGCATTGCATATAAGAATCAAAATTTATCAGCAATAAAATTGCATCACTTTACATTAATAGTGACACTGTATAGGGATATTATACTAAATAAGAGTAAATATTACTAACTCAACTACTGAATTGTTACTGGTTCTGAATCTTTAAACCATACGTCGTGTACAAGTTTCGTTTAATGAATACACATTTTCTTCTTTGTTCAATAATTGTAGATGAATCAGTGAATAAAATGAATATAGGAAATGAATATAAAATTATTGGAATTCCAACATGTGTAAAAACCTCACAAACTGTCTGTATAGAAGCAAATAGCATAACTTTTTGTAATTCAAAAGGTAAGGAAAATATAAATATCATATATTAACAAATATTTAAATTTAAATATATTCAGCAAATATTGTTCGCCTGTGTGCTGAGCACTCTTCTAAGCATTAGGAATACAGTTGTAAATAAGACAGTCAAGGTTCCTGCTCTTAAATTGTATGGTAGACAGATAACATGTAAACTAATCAATAAGACAATTTAAATAATAAGTGCTATGAAGGAAATAAAACGGATAATGTGGAAACTTGCTGGCAGGCCGGACTTCTTTCTTTTAGCTAAGTTTTATTTTGATTTTTTTAATATAATTAGCAGAAAGAAAAAAATGTTTCAGGATGCCAACAATTAGAGATTACTACCCTTTATTTTCTAGCTAAGGCAATTCTAAGTAACTGTTTTGATCTGAGAAAAACTATAAAATGGTATCATTTTCCTCAACTGAGTTCTGAACCAATGAAGAAATAAGACAAAAGCCAGGCACGGGAGGTCACACCTATAGTCCCAGCTACTCTGGAGGCTGAGGTGGGAGGCCAGGAGTTTGAGATCAGCCTGGGCAACATAGGGAGACCCTTGTCTCTAAAAAAATGTTTTAAATAAATAAGATAGGCCAGGTGCAGTGGCTCATGCCTGTACTCCTAACACTCTGGGAGGCCGAGGCAGGAGGATCGCTTAAGGCCAGGAGTTTCAGACCAGCCTGAGCAAGAGTGAGACCTCATCTCTACAAAAAATAGAAAAATTAGCCAGGCGTGGTGGTGCGTGCCTGTGGTCCCAGCTACTCAGGAGGCTGAGGCAGAAGGATTGCTTGAGCCCAGGACTTTGAGGTTGCTGTAAGCTATAATGACAACACTGCACTCCAGCCTGGGAGACAGAGTAAGACTATGTCTCAAAAAAAAAATAGATAAATAAATAAATAAGACAAAGATAAAGGCAGATGAGGGCCAACATATCACATTTATTACTGATAATTTCCTTTAACAGTTCCAGCATATTTTAGCATTAAGTAAATAAAAGTAGAGAGCAGACCTTTTCTTTTAACTTGACTCACAAATATCTAAATGTGGGAAAGCTAGGTTAAATCTTGAGTAGAGTTGGATATTTTGGAATCCATAGATAACCATCTGTAGTAATAGAGACCCATGTTGAATTTAAATGTAAGTGGATTCTCAATACTTCTACTTATCTTGAAGAGAAAAGCTTCTTAAAAGAACAAAAATGTTGAAAGAAAGCATGGCTGTTGAGTATCTCAAGATTTATTGATTTTGGTAGCAGAACATGACTTATATATAGGTGAAGAAGTGTGCTTTCTTATGCTGACCTTCAGAATTAGGCAAATTTAGCCACCCAAATGTGGCAAGAGTTGGACTAAAATTAGGCCTCTCTTGGTCCATGGGCATGGGTGAGTAGAGGAAATCGTTGCTTTATTATGGCAGCCCAAGAGGAAGGAGAATGGGACTGGGTTATACATGCACTGCTCTTCCTCCCAAACTGACCAATTCTATGAATCAGTCATTCCTTTCAGGAATTGGAGAGATCGAGGGGGTGGAGAAGATCTAGAATGTTACAATATGGTACAGTGCTTTTAAACTAGTAGAATATAAATCTTTCCTTTTAACAACAGCATTGAAATATTTCCCATTCTACTTATTATCACTCATTGAAAGTGATGCTATTTCAAACACAGACATATAGGCACAAACACAGCAATACAGGGGCGCCATGATCTGCCTTTGCTCACACCGATCTTGAAAGGAGAAGAATGAGGGATTTGCCTGGTGCCCACAGCTAGTGTATGTGAAAACACAGAGTGACTTCTTCCCTTTATTACATTGCCTGGGGTAGAAATGGTAGACTAGTGTGACCGCCAATCAAAATTTAATATCATTATAAGAATTTGAATATGGCATCATTAAAACTATAATTTGATATTTTAGATAAATGGAATCAAATATCTATAATGTTGTATGCTTATTTTAAAACTCTTTCTAATATATGTGTCAATATTTACTTTCAGTTCCTTCAGAAATTAGTAACAACTTCAGGTGTCTCCTCTCCTTGACTTCCAGTTCATGCTGGAAGTTTACAGCAGTACTTGCCAATATCTTTGCATCACAAATTGTTCCTCCTGGGACTTACAATTTGCTCAAGCTCTGTTTGTTGATGAGTCTTGTACAGACAAGTGACCGGAAAAAGGAACTGGAAGATTGCCTGGATATTTTAATTATAACAAGTGATACTCTACTAGTAGAGAGGTAAATATATGACATGAATTTTTAAAATATTAATTGGTCACAGGTTTGCATAAATCTTTCCCATGAGCATTATTACAAGAAGAATATTTAGAATTTATCTGAGCTAGTATAATTATTTAAATCAATTTTTATCAATAAAGTTTGAAACTTTGAAAACATAAATTGATAATTGAGATATTTGCTTTCAATATTTTAAGAGTCTAACCTCTCAAAGTTTCAACCTATTCCCCCACTCAGACCTTTACAAATAAATGCCAGCCAGCCTTCTTTTTCCCCCATTCCCTAGCTCTATATTCTACTTTTGTGGGGTTTTTTTTCATTTTTAAATATTCTCTCCCTAAGGAGCCAATATGCCATTTTCTTATTTTTTTTTTAAGATTCCATTCAATAATATTGATTTGCTGTACCCAAAAGGCTCTCAAAAGTACCAAAATTACTGTTTTGGGGGTACATCATGCTAACTTTGGAATAAGCCTGTACTTAACATTTTGTGGCTCCCCATTAGCAAGTACCCTTTTCTTAAAAAGTTATTTAAATGTTCACAAAGCTTAGAATAACCTCCTTTTAAAATATCTTGTATGTAATTCTAAAGCAAAAAATAAATTTATAAAATTAATTTAAAATAGAAAAACTAAAATTCAAATTACCATCAATTTAATTGTACAAATGATGTTTTGCTAAAATTAAATTGCCACTGGCAATGTAAATATGATGCCAAATTCTATAGATTTCATCACTTTATTCTTCTACTCATGGAGCATGAAAGTATTTGTTTCCTTACAGACTCATCAATTCTGCATATTATCAAACTATTAAATTTTGTAATCTGATAGGTAGAAAATGGTATTTTATTTTAATTTGCATTTCTTTAACAGGAAATAACTTTCAGCATCATTTAAATCTTATTAAACAATTGTATTATATTTTACAAACCTCCTAATCTTGACCATTATTTATTTTTCTAAGTTGCTTATCTATTTTTTATTGGTTTTTGATAGCTATTGTAAATTAAGGCCTTTATCTCTTTTCCTGTTTGTCATTAACCTTTTGATTTATGGTATTTAGGGCTGTATGAGAGATTTTGATTTTTTGTTTGTCCTTTGGTAAAATTTATTTGTAGTGAAACAATCATATCTTCTTATCATTAAAAATAATCAATAAATTTTACCAAATACATACACTCCTATAACCACTACCACAATGAGATGTAGAACATTTCCATCACCCCAGAAATTTCCCTCATTCCCTTTTCCAGTCAGTTCGTATCTCCACAGGTGATTTCTTTTTTTTTTTTTTTTTTGCTACAGAGTCTCACTTTGTTGCCCAGGCTAGAGTGAGTGCCATGGCGTCAGCTTAGCTCACAGCAACCTCAAACTCCTGGGCTTAAGCGATCCCACTGCCTCAGCCTCCCGAGTAGCTGGGACTACAGGCATGTGCCACCATGCCTGGCTAATTTTTTCTATATATATTTTTAGTTGGCCAGATTTCTTTCTATTTTTAGTAGAGACGGGGTCTCGCTCTTGCTCAGGCTGGTCTCGAACTCCTGACCTCGAGCGATCCACCCGCCTCGGCCTCCCAGAGTGCTAGGATTACAGGCGTGAGCCACCGCGCCCGGCCACCACAGGTGATTTCTGTCACCATAAATTAATTTTCCTGTTGTAGAACTTCATAAAATGGAATCATACAGTGCATCCTCTTTTGGGTCTAGTGTCTATCACTCAATAAAATGTTTTTGAGATTGATCCAGTTGTGTGCATCAGTAATTCATTATTTTTTATTGATGAATAGTATTCCATTACATGAATATACCACAAATTGTTTATACATTCTCCTAGTGGTAGGTGTTGAGTTTTGCATGTTTTGACTATTATGAATAAAGGTACTGTAAACATTCTTGTACAAGTCTTTTTGTGGAAATTATTTTCATTATCTTGGATAAATACCTAGGAGTGAATTTCTGGTATATTTAACTGTATAAGAAACTGACAGTTTTCCAAAATGATTGTACCATTTTATATTCCTACCAATAGTGTGAGAATTCCACCTGTTTCCAACCTTATCAACATTTGGTTTTGTCAGTCTTTTTCATTTTAGCCATTCTAGTGAGTATGAAATGGTATCTCCTGGTTCCAATTTGCACTTCCCTGATGACTACTGATTTGAGCTGTTTTTCATGTGCTTATTGGCCATTCATATATCCTCTTTTATGAAGTGTCTCTTCAAGTCCTTGGCTTGCCTTTTAGTTGGGTTGTTCTGGATGTATGTCCTTTGCTATATACACACACACACACACACACACACACATATACATATACAATTTTTTCCCCCATCTAAAGCTTGCTATTTTTTAAATTTTCTTAATGGTGTCTTTGATGAGCAGACTTTTTAGTTTTGATGAAGTTCAATTTATTATTTTCTTTCATGTGTAGAGTTTTCTGTGTTCTGTCTAAGAAATCTTTGCCTACAACTGGGTCATGAAGATTTTCTTTTATATTTTCTTCTAGAAGCATTATAGTTTTTAGCTTACTTTTTATTTATTTATTTGGACGAGGCCTGCTACATTGCCCAAGCTGGTGTCAAACTCCTGGGCTCAAGCAATCCTCCTGACTCACCCTCCTGAGTAGCTGGGACTATAGGCATAAGCCATTATGCCTCACAAGAAGCATTATAGTTTTAGCTTTTATATTAGGTTGGTTATCTATCTCAGGTTAACTATGCATATGGTGTGAGGCATGAGTTAAAATGTTTTTCTATGCATTTATCCAATTTTTTCCACACCATTTGTTGAAAAGACTTTCCTTTTCCCATTGAATCATTTTGGTACCATTGTTGAAAATAAATTGAACTGGGTAGAAACTGCATATAAAATTGAACTGGATATAAATCTATTTGAACTCTCTTTTCTATTACTTCAATATATTTGTCTATACTTATACCAATACTACATTTTCTTCATTATTGTAGCTCTGTGCTCAGTCTTGAAATCAAGTGATACAACTTTATTCTTAATTTTTAAGATTTTTAAAAAATGCTTTCAGGTCCTTTGCATTTTCTTACAAAGTTTAGAATCAATATATTAATACCAACCTCCTCACCAAAAAGAAGCCTTTGAGGATTTTGATTGGAACTGCATTTAATGTATTAATCAATTCTGGGGAGAATTCAATATTAACAATATTGAGTAGTCCAAGCTATAAGTTTGGTCTATCTCTCCATTTATTTAGATCTTCTTTAATTTGTTTCAGCAATGTTTTATAAAGGTCATGCATATATTTTGTTAAATTGATTCCTGAATACTTTCTACTAAAAATAGCATCAAGTTAACTGTCTCATTAATTTCATTTTCAACAGTTTGCTATGAATATATAGAAATACAATTGATTTTTATATTTTGACTTCGTATTCTGTGACCTTGCATCAGTAGTTTTAAAAGTTGCTCAGGTGATTTCATTGTGTAGCCACGTTTGTGGCTTATCATTCCATATCACCATGTACTAAGCCTGGCTATATATTAGAACACCTGGGAGAATTAAAAATATATATATTTATGACTATGTCTCACTCCCAGAGATTCTAATTAGGTGGTTTGGGGTGAGCGGCGTGACATTGGAATTTGTTAAAAGCTCCCCAGGTGATTTTAATGTGGGCTAGGGTTGGTTTTATTATAGAAAGAAACTGCAGGCCGGGCGCGGTGGCTCACACCTGTAATCCTAGCACTCTGGGAGGCCGAGGCGGGTGGATCACTCGAGGTCAGGAGTTCGAGACCAGCTTGAGCAAGAGCGAGACCCCGTCTCTACTAAAAATAGAAAGACATTATATGGACAACTAAAAATCTATATAGAAAAAATTAGCCGGGCATAGTGGCGCATGCCTGTAGTCCCAGCTACTCGGGAGGCTGAGGCAGTAGGATCGCTTAAGCCGAGGAGTTTGAGGTTGCTGTGAGCTAAGCTGACGCCATGGCACTCACTCTAGCCTGGGCAACAAAGTGAAACTCTGTCTCAAAAAAGAAAAGAAAAGAAAAGAAAAGAAACTGCAAAAGTTTCTTTCTAAAATCACTCTCCTATTTTATATATCTTCAAACTAACATCCAAATTCCTTGGAATGGCACATACACTAGACATATTTTCTACCATCTACCTATCCAAATCTAACCCTCTTTTGCCTTGCATGTTTATGCCTCACCCTCTTTTGCTTTGCATGTCTATGTCTACTCATTATAGTTGATTATACCAGCAAGCTATGCTTTCTGTGGCAATGATTTGAAAACTAAGCTAAGATAATCATATTCCTTTCTTAGAATTTAAATTTGAGAAATAAAGATACTGAGACAATTAGAAAAGAGGTTAGAAACTAAAAAGCTGTATCAAGAGTTTGCAGGATACAGAGGCAGGCAGCAGGCATAGTTATGACGGTACATTGACAAGCCTAATGCAAAAATTCTGAATAAGCAAAAGAAAACAATCCATAAAAAGAGGAAGGCCCAGTTCAAATGTCATCTCTGTGTAACTTTCTTTGACTCCCTTCCAGGAATAAATAATACTCCCTTATGGATATTCTAAAGATATTATTTTAGTACTTATTGCATCATGTTTTAGTTTTTTATGTCTCTCTTTTTAGGCTATATGTTTTTATCCCTAGCAGATAAGCTGGTATAGTATAGCACAGGTGTTCAATAAACATTGAATCAAATTAAATTTAATTGTCTAGCTGTTAACACATTATGACTTCTGAAAATCAAATAAAAGTAATGAAAATTTTATTTTTTCCCCTAGGCTTTTGAATTTTAGCATAAACCTTGTTCCTCGTGGTATATGTCATCCAGTCTCTACTGAAATTTTTCCCACTCTATCCAGGAATAAGTATGGAACTGGAGCAGTTAGCATTCAAGCTGGCAGTGCTTTGCTAGCCAAAGGTGGTATCTGCTTTATAGGAGACTTGGCTTCACACAAGAAAGATAAACTTGAGCAGCTTCAATCAGGTAAACTGTTTTTTTTTCAAATTAATGTTTACCTATTTAACATATGCTCTCATCAGTGTCAAGAAGTTACTTAACAGTTAAGATAGTATTGCACATGTTTTAGGAATTGAGAAATTATATTAAATGCCATTTCTCATTTCAGTTTTATAAATAAAAACAGGAATCCAATGTGAAAATATGCTGTTTTAGCCTTTGGTTTCAGTTTGTCTCAATACATGAGTTTGTATAGAATATATAAGGAACTCCTGCAACTCAATAGGGAAAAATCAAATAATTCAATTTAAAAATGAGTAAAGGATCTGAATAGACATTTCTCAAACAAAGATATACAAATAGCCAACAGATATATGAAAAAATGCTCAGCATCTTTAGTCATCAGAGAAATGCAAATCAAAACTATAATGAGATATCATCTCACCCCAGCTAAAATGGTTTTTTTCAAAGAGACAAGCAATAATGAATGGTGGTGAGAAAGGGGAACCCTTGTACACTGTTGGTGGGAATATAAATTAGTGCAACCATATGGAGAACAGTATGCAGATTCCTCAAAACACTGAAAATAGAACTACCATAAGACTCAGCAGTCCTACTGCTAGGTATATGTCCAAAAGAAAGGAAATCAGTATATCAGAAAGATATCTGCACTCCCATGTTTATGACACCACTATTCACAATGGCCAAGATTTGGAATCAACCTAAGTGTGAATGAGTGGGTTAACGGATAAGGAAATTGTGGTACATGTACACAATGGGATGTTATATAGTCATAAATAAAGAATGAAATTCTGCCATTTGCAACAACATTTGTGGAACTGGAGAACATTACATTAAGTGAAATAAGCCAAGCACAGAAAGGGAAATCTCACATGTTCTCACTCATATTTGGAAGCTAAATATTAAAAACAATTGATCTCATGGAAACAGAGAGTAGAATGATGGTTGCCAGAGGCTGTGAAGAGTAGCAGGGAGGGTGGAGGATAAATTGGGGATGGTTAATGGCTCCAAAAATATAGTTAGGTAGATAGATAGAATGAAAAATATTTGACAGCACAACAAAGTGACTATAGTCAACAATAAGTTATGGTATACTTTAAAATTATAAGTTATGGTATACTTTAAAATAACTAAGAGTAAAATTGGAATGTTCCTAACACAAAGAAATGATAAATGCTTGAGGTGATGGATATCCCAATTACTGATTTGATTAATACACATTGTATGCCTGTATCAAAACATCACATGTACCCTATAAATATATGCAACTATTATGTACCCATGATAATTAAAAATAAAAAATTGAAAAAAGAATGAAATAGCAGTTTTGTGCAGCATTTCCATTGTTCTGACAAAAACAAAATACATGTGAATGTGCAAAATACTAGTGGTTCCACATATGAGATAAATGTTCGTATGTTTGCATTTAAGACAGGTATTGTACAATATAAAGATAAAATTCATACCAATAAAATTTTGATTTTTCTCTATTTAGAATGACAATTACTGCTGTTACATTTTTTGTTAACTGTTTTATTGAGATTCACATATTATATAATTCACCACTTGAAGTGTACCATTCAGTGCTTTTTAGAATATTCACAAAGTTGTGCAAAACTATTACCACTAATTTCAGAATATTTTCATCACTCCAAAAGGAAACCCCATACCCATTAGTAGTCACCTCCCATCCCTGCCTCCCCCCACCCACTCCACCACAGTTCCTGGCAAACACTAATTACTTTCTCCCTCTATGTATTTGCCTTTTCTGAGCATTTCATAATCAGTCAAACCTCAGTATCCTCAGGGGATTGTTTCCAGGGCCCTTGTGGATACCAAAATCTGAAGATGCTCAAGTCCCTTACATAAAATGACATAGTATTTGCATATAACCTGCACACATCCTCCTGTATACATCTCTAGATTACTTACAATATCTAATACAACATAAATGGTTGACCTGCTTTCTATTTATACAGTTTTTTTCCACATAAAAGAACATTACTTAATTTTAGCCTCTCTTGTATGCCTGTGCTATATGACCAATCTCATAGACCTCTGCTTATTCCACACAGATGCCTGACCACAATTCCACCTACATGCTTTGGACTGCGGTTTCTAATCAAGTCATGGGACACATAAACATTCACATATTTTTCTTGCCTTGTTCTTTTTTATGGCAGATGCTCTAACTTAGCAGTATCTTGCACAAAAAATTTACTTATGTCTTTAGTACCCAAAGTCTATATAGTATAATTCTATATAATAATGTTTGTTATTAATTTGTAGACATAGACCAAAAAGAACTTAAATAACAAATGGATAATGTATTCTGATTTAGTTCTGGAAAGCAGAAGCATTACAGTATACATCCCAGGAAAGAAGTTTGGGGGTGACATCGATCAACAAATGACTTTTCCAGTTCAGTGCAGTTTTTGGTCTTTTCTTGATATGGATTCATCTTCAAGGAGAACTACACAGAAAAACAATGCTTTAATTGGTCAGATGGTAGGGTATATGTATATTTTATTATTAGAATGTTGTTCAGGGTATTTTGTCACAGATTTTAATATGTCTTCTTAATGTTTTTGTTATTAACACATTTCTATACTTTATTGGGCACAGGAACTAAATGTTTAAAAATTGTTTTAAAATTGTGGTGTTTTTTACATCAGGTATCTGCACACTAGAAATTACCACTTTAGGCCGGGCGCGGTGGCTCACGCCTGTAATCCTAGCACTCTGGGAGGCCGAGGCGGGTGGATCGCTCGAGGTCAGGAGTTCGAGACCAGCCTGAGCAAGAGTGAGACCCCGTCTCTACTAAAAAATAGAAAGAAATTATATGGACAACTAAAATATATATATACAAAAAAATTAGCCGGGCATGGTGGCTCATGCCTGTAGTCCCAGCTACTCGGGAGGCTGAGGCAGTAGGATCGCTTAAGCCCAGGAGTTTGAGGTTGCTGTGAGCTAGGCTGACGCCACGGCACTCACTCTAGCCCGGGCAACAGAGTGAGACTCTGTCTCAAAAAAAAAAAAAAAAAAAAAGAAAAGAAATTACCACTTTAATAGATAGTTGGAATCTTTAATGAATGATGTGTAAGAAAATAATAAAGATTTTTAAAAAATCAATCACCACAGAATTCCCAGACTAGTGATAAATTTCTTTAAATTATAATTAATTATACAAACAATAATTAATTTAATAATAATAAATTATATGTGATGATTAATTTATAATTATTTCCAAAGTGTGAAAATGCCAAATTTTAATGTATGTTTGTTACCCTTTGGTTTGATGTAGGATTGCAGTTTGATTCCAGCTAACCTTATGGAAGCATTTGGATTATTGATTAATTGTAATGAATCATCTCCTTGCCACCCACTTCTTCCTACTGTGGAACACACTTTAAAGAAAGCCATTGATCCTGAAAGACTGCTTTATGTAGCTTCTAAACAGTTCACAACTGAAGATTTTGAAAAGGTAAAGGTAGATAAAATGGTTACCCTGAATGCTTGTGCTAATGTTTCTCAATTTAAGTAGAAGTCCCTTTGAGCATTCGGTTTTCTTTACTTAGGATTCTTTTATTCCAACTTGCTTCCAGCTTTTAAACATTTTAAGGACATTGTATAGAAATTATTTAAAGTTATAATTAAATAAACAAATGGGTAAGGAAATGTATATTAAAATGTTGAGTTTATTCACTGTCCAAATCACCATAGCTTAAAGAATTTCAATGAAAAGAAAACCAAAATAGAATATGTCTATGGAAAATTATGATAGGCTATATAGATATACAGTTATTTACATTTTACAGCCTATTCAAAGGGATTTACCTTATGTGAATGCCTTCAGAGTTCTGACTTTAGGAAATATCTAGCATGATTCGTTAACTCATTTTAATGTCCTGTCACAATGAAAAAGTGGCATGTTTCGAGAACTTGAGGGTAGATGATGTAAATTTAGTAATAATTCTGATAACTATTAAAGGTGCTCAAGTATTTACAACTGAAACCCTTTTAGCTATTGAGAAATGTGTCCACAGTAGAGCAGAATATCTGGGTATGATAGACAAAAGGCAGGGTATATTAGAAAGTGGAAGTCCATGGGTCATTAAAAAAATTGTTTTCATATCTGCCTCCCTTGTAAGCATATTGCATGAGTAAAATGTTGAAAGGGGGGTGAACTTAAAAGATGAATTATGAGCATTGTTTATTCACATGGGTTAGAAAAGAAAAGAATAATATTTATGATATTATAAGGTTTTGTTTTTTAGTATATAAGAAAAAAGTAGTCTTTAGAAATTAGGGTACTAAATATAGACAAACTAATTACCCAGAGGAATTTTTGCCTGTTTTTTTCCTGAAAAACAAACAAAAAAAAACTGTGGATTTATTAACTATTCAGGTATTTACTGAATACTTAACATATATAAGCCTATTTCTGTTCTTTTATATTCTTGCAGAAACATAAACTTTCTTCTTTAAATAGTTTATCATTTTATTGAGATTAAAAAAGATACATGAAACAAAGAGCAATTAAAGTACTAAGCTGAGCGGTGCTGACTATGAATATTTTAGGAATTCAGAAAGGAATTTTGTGTAATATAAATGCAAACATTGGGAAGACTTCATGGAGGAGGTGGGACTTGTGTTTTAAGAAAAGGTAAAATTTAGACGCCAGGAAGGATGGATATTCTAAGCAGAACTAACAGTAGGAGCAAAGACGCAAAAGTAGAAAGTAGCATACATGGAAAACAATGAGAAGACCAGCTTGATTGGAGCAAAAATTGTATTATGGAGTCATAGAGGTTTGGCAAATTTACAATAAGCCCTGAAGCACAAGCAGAAGAGTTTATAGTTGATTTGTCAGATTATAGAGAACAGGTGTATGCTTTACTAAGCAAGTGAAATAGTGAAAATGGTTTCTCTGGAAGATAAATCTGTCCATCACACAAATCAGAGTGGATGGAATTTGTTGCAGTCTGGACTTTCCAGAAGGCAGACTGAGATGGGGTTTAGTGTACGAAATGTATTTGGGAGTGCTCTGTCAATACCTGTGGGCTTTATAATGCCTTCTCCCACTTCACCTCAATCAGTCATATGATGGGGACTGTGGGCTGTCCTGAAGGGACAGCTGGAAACCATCACTGACAACACTCTCAGTAGAGCTGGGGCAACAAGTCCTTTCCTGAAGGGAGATATAAGTGGCACATCATCATGCCACCAGAGGGTAGAACTTGGAGAGGGCTACTGAGATTATTAATAGTAGTGTTATCCAGTTCTGAAGGCCTAGAGAGAATTGTGGAGTACAAACAGAACAAAGAAGGCAGGAAATATTCAATCCAGGACATGTCCAATCCAGGATATATCCTTATGCTTTTTAAAAAGCTATATTTAAAATATATTATTGTTAATAGCAACATTATTATAGTTAATATTTTCCTTGATTCTATGAGGTGAAAAGGTAGAAAACAACTAGGGTAATGAAAAATCTAGAAATTATGTCACAGAGTAAGGACTTAAGGAACTGGGAATCACTAACTCAGAAAAACACAAAACTCAGAGAAAACAGCAATAATCATTGTATTGGAAAATTATTCTCTACCCAAATCTTACTGAATCTCCAAGGCCTACCTTCATAGCAGTTAACACAAGGCCTCCCCTCTTTGCAGTGTTAAGGGCAAGTAGCTCTAGGGCCAATGAGAGAGATGTAAGGAAATAAACTGTAAGGAAATAAAAAGTTAAAGCTGTTCAGAAGGGAAATGAGATTCTGAAGGAGGTGAGCCTTTCTCCCACTGGAACAAAGACATTGCAAAGTCATTCAAATACATTGCACAGAATATTTCTGCACTGAGACGGAGGAGATTATTCTGGGTAAACTTTAATACTTTTTACAAGTATAACACTATGATTTAAAGTGCTCAGTGACTTCAGGATGGCCCCAGATATTTACTCAATTTTATGCAAATAAAATCTGCAAACTTGAAAAATAAAATGGCAGTATACTTTTGATTTTTGTTATGTAGATTCTATAATAAAGCTTTAATCTCTTAAATTTTTCACCCTTTTAATTTAGCTACTGGCTTTTGCAAAGAATTTGAATGTAGAATTCAGCTTGGAAGCAGAAAGAATGATTCATGGCTATTATCTAGCAAGTTGCAGAATCAGAACAGATTCTATATATGGATCAAAACTCTCAGCATCTGCATTAAGATATTTGTAGGTATTTAAGATTTTAAAAGCCAGTATTGACTTTTAAATGATGCATTTAATTTATTTATCTATTTTACTCGTTTCTCTGTTTGCTTGATTGCTGGTTGGTTGGTTTATAATTTACCTTGTTCCAAAAGAACTTAAAGTGGCTTAACAATTCCTTTTGTTATATTGTAACATCATTTTAACCTCCAGTGATTTTTTTCACTAAGTATGTTTTTATTGGATCCCCTGTATGAACTGTGTCTGAGAAAAATCACACTGATTTCAAATGTTTTAAAAAAATACGGCTGTTTATATTTCCAAGTATTTTGTAGTTGAACCTAGAAAAAATTTTTAAGTATATTATTCCTTGTACTTCTAGAAACATTAATAGACTCACCTAGTTTTGTTCCTTGAAAGATTTTTAAAAACTAATTTTTATTATAAAAGAAAGTATGAACATTGTAAAAGTCTAAAATGAGTAAAATATCCTGCTAACACTACCTATTCCTACCCCAATCTCCAGAGATAATCACTGTTAACAGTTTTTATGTATCCTTCCAGAAATTATTCATTCAGATACTAGCATATACATATATGTAATTTAAATATGATATATAAAATATATTTTTATTTAAATGTTACATATGTTAAATGAATACATTATTTAAACATATATAGGCATATAAATATATATATTTTTATGGATAGGTATATTCTTTTTGCACAAATGGAATCATGCATGCACGTAAAGAATTATCTCATTCTGTTTAAATAGCTGCATCATAGCTTCACTCAGTTGTGATGTGGCTGTACCATAATTTAAACAGTCCTCTATTGATAGACCATTAATTTACTTGATACAACATTAAAGTATAATTTAAAACAAATTATGAAGTATGACCAGGAGTAAAATAATCCTTTAAATAAATAAATATCTTGTTATAACTGCATTTTATAAAATAAGACAGATGAAGCACTGGCAAGAAATATCAGTACAGATCTATAAGACATAAATATGTTTAGTTAATTTGTCCAACTTCCAACTGTATATTTATCTTGATAGAGGTGAAAAAAATGCTAAAGATAAACCAAGGTAGAAATCAACTCTTTGATAAATGTTTTAAAATGGGACTGGGTGCGGAAGTGTGCACCTGTAATCCCAGCACTTTGGGAGGCTGAGGCGGGAAGATCACTTGAGGCCAGGAATTTGAGACCAGCCTGAGCAACATAGCGAGACACTATCTCTACAAAAAATACCAAACTAGATGTAGTGGCACTGTGCCTGTAATCCCAGCTACTCCAGAGACAAGGCAGAAGAATCGTTTGAACACAGGACTTTGAGGTTGCAGTGAGCTATGATCATGCCATTGCATTCTAGTCCATGCAACAGACCAAGATCTTGTCTCAAAAAAATGTTTTTAATCTTTAATTTAAAAATGGTAAACAGAATTATATAATGCTTTGTATTTCTGAAGTAATATTTAAAATACTCAGATCAAATTATACTGCTTAAAAGCTTTGAAAGTCCTATTTTCTCATAATTTTCTTTTCTCTGTAGTAAAAAAAAAATTTGTATTTAAACTCACATAGATGCAGTTTATATATGACTATATTTATTCAAGAATAAAGCAGAGTTGCTGGGCACAGTGGCTCACACCTGTAATCCCAGCTACTCAGGAGGCTGAGGCAGGAGGATGGCTTGAGGCCAGGAGTTCAAGACCAACCTGGGCACATAGCAAGACCTTGTCTCTAAAAAAATAAGAAAAATTAGCCATGAACATACCTGTAGTTCCAGCTACTCAGGAGGATTGCTTGAGCCCAGGAGTTTGAGGATTCAGTGACCAATGATTGTGCCACTGCACCCAGCCTAGGCGACAGAGCAAGACCTTGTCTCTAAAAAAAAAATTAGAGTTAATTTTAATATGTTAACTACGTTTTCACATTGTGGAAATAAATACTGAGGGTCATTTATGAAACAGCAGAGTAAATGAACCGCTACCCTTAAGAGTCATAAACCTTGAATTTTTCTCCCACTTCTACAGACAGGTACCCAAGAACACCATTTTTGCTTTTCTAGAGAAGTGGAGCTGAACAATAAATACTCTCTTCTCTTTTCCTGAAAGTCTCAATATGTATTCTGTTCTGATCAGCATTTTTAGAAGGAGCTTGGATGAGGACATCAGGGACATGATAATCAAATTTGTACGTGAGCAACATTAGGGAGACCTTCACAGCCTTGAATTATGATCTTAATCTAATAAGAAGAGAGTTAATAGGATAAATGTAAAGTCCTCTATTAGATCCCCAAACTCCCTAGTACACATGTGAATTGATGGGAAAAGGGTAAGTGGCTTAATATGAAAAGATATGAAAAGGACTTGAGATTTCATTCTTTTTATGTTTCATAATAGTGATATGATATGGCTCTTAATAATACCAAAATTTAAAGTTGTGTTAGTAGAATATATATCAAAAGCAACAAAATGCTAGTTCTGCCTCATCTCTACTCTGATGGTTAAATCACACCTGTGGTAATGTACTGAAAAGGAGTATTAATAAAATCTGGCCATGAAGAGAGTAGCCAGGATGGTAAGGAGCTGAAAATTATGACTCATAATATATATACTAAAGGAACTAGAAATATTTATCTTGAAGGAAAGAAAACATGGGGCAACTATAAAAGTTATCTTTGAATGTTTGAAGAGCTGTCACATTTAAGAGGTCCCAGAAGACAGAACAGACCAGTGAATGGAAACTGCTGTGAAACTAATTTCAGTTTAGACTTATTTAACCTTGGTTATAGTTAGTTATAGATACAGTTAGTTGCAGACCTTTCAAATGCCTTTATTTATCCCCATTTTATAGCTGAGTTTTAAAAAATCTCATAAATTAAATGATTTCCTGGATGATGATAAAGCAAATACTGACTGAACATGAAGGTTTTAATTAGCTCTAACTGATTTCAGGAAAAAAAATAAATTAAGTGATTTATACAAAGTCACACAGCTAGTAAATTCTAGAGACTCAGTCTAGGTTTTTTGATTGCCAAGTCCAGTAGTTGTTCAAGTATATCACATCTGCCTAATAAAAGCTTCAGGGAGATCTTTCAGGTAATTGAAGATGGTTAAAAAATAAAAAATAAAGGAATTGCCTTATGAAGCAATGAATGCTAGGAAAGGTTCAAAAGAGACTGGAGAATGAGTAGCCTGGGATGTTGTAGAAGAAATTCAGTTATCTCATGGGAGTTTGAACTTTGAACTCCAAGATTCCTTCCAACACTGAAATTGCAAGATTCTATGAGGACTTCAGATAGATGAGGAACTAGAAGAACGGGTCAAGGATTTGTCTACAAGAGATAGATTAATTTTCCCAGCTGTGTATTTATCTGAACACAACCTGAGGAGGGGAGTGTGGAATGATAAATATAACAGAAGCCTTGATGGAAACTCTTTGTTGGAACAAGTCAGGATACTGACGTGTTCTGCAACAGTCTATTTAAGTTTGTAGGGAAAAAATGCTCTGAAAAAGAAACTAAAATTTTTTTAAAGTAAGAACATGCTGATCTTTTAGGTGCAGCTAGTGTTCCCATGTCTTTGTTTGTTCCCACCAAAAAATGTATTATTTTTGTAATATCAACAAATTTTGATTGGCATCAATTTTCTTTTTTAGAGTTTCCCTATCTGAAGCCCATGCTCGACTGAACTTAAGGGACAAAGTGCTTAAAGAAGATGTACTAATTGCAGCCTTATTATTTGAAACATCTCTCACATTGAAATATGGTAATGTATTAAATTATTAATGATCACTACAAATAATTTTACCTAAACTGAAATATTCTTAGTCTCTTAAATTAAAATTTTACCTACATTTTTAAAATATTACTTTAAAGAATAATAAATATCGGGTAAGGCCTGTTTGAATTTTAACATTTACTAATTGGTTATAGGTAGTATCATCATCTGATATTAAGTTCCTTATTATGTATGATTGTTTCCATACTTGAACTTTTGCATTGCTTAAAGAATTCTGGGGAAAAAAGTAGTTAATACAATATATGAAATAATTTTGTAATAACTTCAATAATTTTGAAATAACTTCTTTTTAAAATAACATTCAACATTTAATTGTCAACAATCCCCCACAGTGGATTTGGAGACAAAGTGAAAGAAAATGTGATCATCTTGTATTGCTGCCTTCTCTGAATTGCTAGTCTTAATACTATGACTATAGAATTTAAATTATTTGAAATGAACGGCACTTATGCTTTTGCTAATAAAAACACAAAAGGCTCTTAAGGTAAAGGTAAGGAGAATTATTCTCCCAAAGTTCTTTGTTGAGTTAGATGAGACATTAATTTAGATTAGAGATATCATTATTCAAACCAAACTTTGGTTCCAACCCTGGGACTTAAAGAATGTATTAACACTAGCTTTTCTGTGTGTATGTGTTTAGTGCTTAAATTTGCTTTAAATTACATTTATATTGTATTAACTTTTTATAAAGATTCATTAGAACTTTAGAACCTTGTTCTGTAATTGTCTAAATCAAGCATTCTTAACTTAGGATCCATAGATGCTTGGTGTCCTAGGGGCTTGTGAATCCCTAACTTGTATACAAATTTGTGTATGTGTGTTCCTTATACATTTTTTCATAGGAAGATAGATCATAAGTTTCATGAAGTATGTCTTAGAGATTCATGACCCCCAGAAGAGGTTACTTAACTTCCTAAATTAGTTTTATTTACCAAAAGAGAAAAACACTGGTTCCTAATGAATATGAAATAATAGGAGGGATATATAAATATTTTTAGTTTTAATTTCCTTTGTCTTTACATTCTTCTTTTATTCTATACTTAAGACCATATTTCAGCAAATCTAAGACACATTATTTTACATATAAGAAAGAAAAACTGCGGCCAATTTTACTGTGACATGTCATCAATTGTTAAAACACAACTGGATTTCAGTAAGAAGACAAAAATGTGTGACTTTGATTGTAAAACAAGGTATTATAATAAGTACTCCTGTGATAGAATTTGACTGAAATTTTTACTTGATGACTATTTTTCAAGACTTTCTTGAAGCATTTCAGAAAGCATTTATTGAAGGGAAAAAACTATGTGAAGATTTTTTTCCCTTTAGTTACTTTTGTTTTCATAATGAATTTCAATTAGGTATATTGATTTTTAAGTCTTAAGCAAAACAATGTTAAGAACTCCTTAAATGTTACTTTAAACATATCAGGAAAATGATCCCTACCAAGGGATATTTTTCTTGGGTAGGGTATGAAACTGACATGGAAAGTAGCAGCAGCCTTTTAAATGAAATCATACTTGGGTTTCCTAATGATTATATGGTACCTCGAGTATTAGAATTAATTTACCTCCTTTTTCAATTATTTATATACCATATGTTAAAGTGCAGGCATACTTCATTTTATTGTGCTTTGCAGATACTGCATTTTTTACAAATTGAAGGTTTGTGGCAATTCTGCATCAAGCCAAGTCTTTTGGTGCCATTTTTCCAACAGGATGTGCTCACTTCATGTCCTGTGTCACATTTTGGTAATTCCCATATTTCAAACTTTTTCATTGTTACTATATCTGTTATGGTGATCTGTGATCAGTGATCTCTGATGTTACTATTTCATTTTTTGGGGGCACCATGCACAAACTGCGTCTGTATAACACAGCAAACTTAATAAATGCTGTGTAAGTTTTGAATGCCCCCCAACTGACTATTCCCCTGTCTCCCTCTCCTTGGGCCTCCATATTCCCTGAGACACAACAGTATTGAAATTAGGCCAATTAATAACCCTACAACGGCCTATAAGAGTTCAAGTGAAGGGAAGAATTGCACGTCTCTCACTTTAAATCAAAAGCTAGAAATGATTAAGCTTAGTGAGAAGGCATGTAAAAGGCAGCGATAGGCCAAAAGCTATTTTTTTGCGTCAAATGATTAGCCAAGTTGTGAATGCAAAGAATAAGTTCTTGAAGGAAATTAAAAGTGCTACTCCAGTAAACACAAGAATGATAAGAAAGCAAACAGCCTTATTGCTGATATGGAGAAAGTTTCAGTGGTCTGAATAGAAGATCAAACCAGCCACAACATTTTCTTAAGTCAAAGCCTAATCCAGAGCAAGGCCCTAATTCTCTTCAATTCTATGAAGGCTGAGAGAAGTGAGGAAGCTGCAGAAGAAAAGTTTGAAGCTAGCAGAGGTTGGTTCATGAAGTTGAAGGAAAGAAGCCATCTCCATAATATAAAGTGCAAGGTGAAGCAGCAGGTGCTGATGGAGAAGCTGCAGCAAGTTATCCAGAAGATCTAGCTAAGATTGTTGATGAAGGCGGCTACACTAAACAATAGATTTTTCCATGTAGATGAAACAGTCTTCTATTGGAAGATGATGCCATCTAGGATTTTCATAGCTAGAAAGAAGTCAATGCCTGGATCAAAGCTTCAAAAGACAGGCTGACTTTCTTGTTAGGGGCTAATGCAGCTGGTGACTTTAAGTTGAAGCCAATGCTCATTTTCCATTCCAAAAATTCTAAGACCCTTAAAAATCATGCTAAATCTACTCTGCCCATGCTGTATAAATGGAAGAACAAAGCTTGGATGACAACTCATCTGTTTACAGCACAGTTTACTGAATATTTGAAGCCCACTGTTGACATCTGCTCAGAAAAAAAGATTCCTTTCAAAAGATTACTGCTCATTGACAACACACCTACCCAAGAGTTCTGGTGGAGATGTACAAGGAGATAAATATTATTTTCATACTGCTAACACAAGATCCATTCTGCAGCTCTTTGGTCAAGCAGTAACTTTGACTTTCAAGTCTTATTATTTAAGAAACACATTTTATAAGTATATGGATCTTGGCAAAGTAAGTTGCAAACCTTCTAGAAAGAATTCACCATTCTAGATGCCATTAAGAACATTCATGATTCATGGGAGGAGGTCAAAATATCCACTCCTATTACCAGGAGTTTGGAAGTTGATTTTAACCCTCAGGGATGACTTTGAGGGCTTCAAGACTTCAGTGGAGGAAGTAAATACAGATGTGGTAGAAATAGCAAGAGAACTAGAATTAGAAGTGGATCCTGAAGATAGGACAGAAGTACAACAATCTCATGATACAACTTGACCAAATCAAGGAGTTGCTTCTTATAGACGAGCAAAGAAAGTGGTTTCTTGAAATAGAATCTACTTCTGGTGAAGATGCTGTGGACACTGGTGAAATGACAACAAAAGGATTTAGAATATTACATAAACTTTGTTGACACAGTATTGGCAGGGTTTGAGAGAATTGACTCCAATTTTGAAAGAAGTTCTACTGTGGGTAAAATTCTATCAAACATCATTATCATTACATGCTACAGAGAAATCTTTCATGAAAGGAAGAGCCATTCAATATGGCAAACGTCATTGTTGTTTCATTTTAAGAAATTGCCACAGCCACACCAACCCTCAGCGGCCATCACCCTGATCAGTGATCAACCATCAACAGTGAGGCAAGCCCCTCCACCAGCAAAAGATTAAGACTCACTGAAGGTTCAGATTGTTAACATTGTTTTACCAATAAAGTGTTTTTTAATTAAGGAATGAACTTTTTTTTAGACATGATGCTAAATAGACTTAATAGACTACAGTATAGCATAAAACTTTTATGTGCACTGGGAAAACAAAAAATTTATGTGACTCACTTTATTGCAATTTTCACTTTGTTGCAGTGGTCTGGAACCAAAACTGCAATATGTCTGAGATATACCTGTATATATTAAAGTAAAACTGTAAAGGTAATTTGAGGTTAATTATAATTTCAGGATTGATATATTAAAATTATAATGTTATGTGCTATCATAATATGCCTCATAATTATCACTATTTGAATTAAATATTCACAATTTTTTTCAGTCAACAAATATTTATTGAATGATAGCTAGGTGCTAAGCACTAGATATACAATTGTGAAAAAAACAGACAGTCTCTAACCTGGTGGAACTTATAGCCTAGTGAGAGAACACTTTAAATTAAAAAGTAAATACACTGATAAGTATCTAATATAAATGGAGACAGATGCTATGAAGAACATCAATGTGTTCTGAGAAAGAACAATAGAAAGGTCTTACTTTGACTGGCTTTTATGGAGACCTCTCTAAGGAGGTGACATTTATTTAAGCAGACACCTAAAGGATGAGAAGTCAATGTAGAGGGAAATTACATATGTAGGTGCTCTCAAGAAACTGGAAGCCAGGGTGGCTAAAACATAGTAAGCACAGTAGTTGAGGTTAGAGAGGAAAGTAGGGCCAGATCCTGCAGGGCCTCAGGCCATGGTAGAAAATGGGGATTTTATTCCAAGTGCAATGAGAAGCCATTGAAAGGTTTTAAACAGAGGACTAAGGTGATCAATTATATTTTTTAACATATCACATCTGGAGTTGGTATGGAGGGGGTTAATAGCAGAAACAGGGAGACTAGTTAGAAAATTGTTGTTATAGTCCAGACAATTGATAATGAGAGATTTGATGAGGGGGAGTCAATAGAAATGGCGAGAAATTAGTGAATTAGAGATATACCTTGGATGCAAAAACCAACAGGTTGTGCTCATGAGCTAGATTTAGGAGTTGGGTGGGGGAGAGGGAGGAATTAAGGAAAACTCCCAGTTTTCTGCCTTCAGTAACTCGGTGGGTCATGGTGCCATTTACCAAGACTGGGAAGAAAGAAAAAAAGGTTTGGGAGAAAAATCAAATTATAGATATAACTTAAAGATATCCTATAGAAGAATTTGTAGCTTGGAAGAGAGTTCTAGCCAAGGAATGAATGAAATCACCTAGAGAGAGACTAGAGAGCACTCCAGGACTGCCCTTAAAGATTCCAATATTTAGAAATGGGATTGAGGAGGACTAATAAAGGAGACTAAGAAGCAGCAGCTAGAGTGTACAAAGTGTGGTGTTACAGAGCCAAGAAAGGAGAGTGTCCAAAAGGGAGCAGAATGATCAAGTGTCTCATATGCTATTGAGATTTTGAGTAAGATTAGATTTGGTAACCTAGAGGTTTTAGGTGGCCATGATCAGAACTATTTCAGTGGTGTGGGATGGAGGTAAGGATATGGAGACAGCACACATAGACAAATTTGAGATGGGGAAAGAAATGGGGCATTAGCTAGAGAAGGATGAATAGTCCAGGAAGGGATTTTATTTTTAAAGATAGAAGGTATTAAATCATGTGCAGTGGAGAGTAAATTAATGATACTATAGAAGAGGGGGAGATTCAGGATTGAAGTCCTAAAATGGTGAGAGGGGATGGGATCCAGGGCACATGTGAAAATACTGGCTTCTGATAGATGAGTCACTTCCTCATTTCATAGGAGAAAAGAAAGTGGATACAGAACCAGGTAGGTTCATAAATTTGGTCATATACCTTACTCAGGATCACCAGCTGAAAATGAAAGGTTTGAGGAGAGAAGAATGGAATATAATAGTCATTGTGGAGCTAGAGAAGTGTTCTAGGGAAACTCAGCAGGGTTGCCAGGCAGTGCAAGTGATTGTTTGAAGTTACTGATTCATTTAAAATGAAAAGAAGAAATGCCTGTTGTGTGATTTTTCTGCCTCGCAGCCTTAGCACCAGCATACAGTGAATGGTTGAGTTCATGCAGTGTTGCAGAGGACCAAGGGAGTCAGTGGCTGGCGAGAGAGGGACTCAGGCTGGTTAAGGAGGGAAGTGAAGGGAGGAAGCATTGGAGATCTCTGAGTTAAAAGACCTGGAACAGCAACTGAGCTGGAAGCATAGGAGGTAGTGTAGGGGAATGGATTTTGAAGATATCAGTTTCCACTGACTGTGAGAATGTGTGGCTGAGGTAGAGGATAAAAGCTAGGACACAGGAAGGCCAGGAGTTAAATGGGTAATTCACATGGAAATCACCGAATGTCAGACATTAGAGAAGAAAGGAAGGTTGTGCACCAAATGCTGAGAACTGGTAAGTTGACTGTGGAAGGGGAAAAAGTTGTAAAGCTAAGTTGCACTGAGCATCAAAGGAGAAAGGATTTTTACCTACCAAAAGGAAAGCAGGGGAAAGAATGGTCTGGAAGCAGCAGAGGGGTAGCAATGGTACTCCTGGCCTGCCACACTTAAGTACTCATTCAATGAATCAATGAATGAAACAGAATGTAAGAGCTCCTATACTAAAAGTCAATGTTTCTAAAATACACATAAAATCTACTATCTTAACCATTTTTAAGCATACAGTTCAGTGGTGTTAAGTATATTCACATTGTTGTGCAATCATTACCACCATCATCTCCAGAAGTTTTTTATCTTCCCGAACTGAAACTCTGTACCCATTAAACACTAACTCCCCATTTCCCTCTCTACCTAGCTCCTGGCAATCATCATTCTGTCGTCTTTATGAATTTGACTGTTCTAGGTACCTCATATAAGTGGAATCATACAATATTTGTCCTTTTGTGACTGGCTTATTTCACTTAACATAATGTTCTCAAGGTTCATCCATATTGTGCATGTATTAGAATTTCCTTCCTTTTTAAAGCTGAATAATATTACGTGATAATAATATGTATATACCACATTTTGTTTATCCATTCATCTGTCAATGGACACTTTGGTTGTTTCTACTTATGCTATTGAATACTACTACTATGAACATGAATGCACAAATATCCATTTGAGATTTTGCTCTCAGTTCTTTTCAGTATAAACCTGGAAGTGAAATTTTGCTGGATTATTTGGCAATTCTGTTTAATCTTTTTGATGAACCCCCATACTGTTTTTCATAGTGGATGTACCATTTGCATTCCCAGCACTGCATAAGGATTCCAATTTCCCCACAAATTACCAACACCTGTCATTTTCTGCTTTTTATTTTTACCATAGCCATCCTTATGGGTGAGGCATTGTGGTTTTGATTTGCATTTCCCTAATGATTAGTGATGTTGAGCATCTTTTTCCTATGCTTATTGGTCATCTGTTTATCCTCTTTGGAGAAATGTCCCTTTTAATCCTTTCCCCATTTGTTTTTTCCTGAACCCTGGTCTCCTGCATGACCCCCATTTTTAAAATCAGGTTGTTCTCTTTGTGAGTTATAGACCCCTTTATCAGAGACACGATTTACAAGTAATTTCTCCTATTCCATGGGTTACCTTTTCACTACTGATTGTATCTTCTGATGCAGTTTTAAATTTTGATGTGATCTAATTTATCTTTCCTTCTGGTGCCTGTTTTGGTGTCATATTTAAGAAATCACTGTCAAATCCGAAGTCATTAAACTTTCCTCCTATGTTTTCTTCTAAGTTTTATAGTTCTAGCTCTTACATTTAGGTCTGTGTTGCATTTTGAGGTAATTTTTGTAAATATGATGTAAGCTAAGGGTCTAACTTCATCTTTTTGCATGTAGATATCCAATTTTCTCAGCACAATTTGTTAGAAAGTCTGTCCTTCCCCCAAAGAATGGCCTTACCACCCTTGTTGAAAATCAATTTAATTATATATTTAAGGGTTTATTTTGGGGCCATCCCATTCCGTAGATTTATATATCTGTCTTTATGCAAGTGGTTTTAAGAACTGAGAAATGTACTGCAATGTTTATCTTGGATCATCCACTTAATCTTTATCAAGATTAATGCTTCCCCACATTCCAATACATTCTCTCCCTACCCCTATCACCTCCTCACGACTATTCAGTTTCAAAACTGTAATGATTTTTTTAATTTCCAAGTTTTAAAATGTAAACAACATACTTCTTCCATTGGCCCTGGTACGAATATTTGTGCATTTTACTGAAGCTGCTTCCTGGGTTTCAAAAAACAAGTGTCATATTTAAAATGATTATTGAAATATTCCATTGAATAGGTCAGAACTTTAATTTTTAAGTTTTCATTATTTTGCTTGATAGTGATTCCACATTTTAGAGTATTCCTCATTTACACTGGATTTCCTTTTTCATTTAGGGGCCACTGTATTTTGTGTTGCTCCAAATGCAGTATTTCCGTTTGACTTGTATAATGAAGAGTATTTAGAGCAAAGAGATCTCTATTTAACTCAGTGCCAGCAACAGCTTGAACAGTTTATTGCCACATATGGACCTGGGACAGCTATTTTCTCTAGTGATGAATAAGTAATTTGAGAAAATTTTTCTTCATTCCTACTTAAGCAGTGGGAAAAAGTGTGAGTATTTGAGAGTGACTTTCAAGTAATGCTTCAAATACTGTATATTGTACATTAGAATACTACTTTTAAAACTATACAGTGTCCTCGAGATTAATTGCTAATGGGATAAATTCTAATCCAAACCTCCATAGCCAACAGCAGACTTTTAAAACTTACAACAATGTGGACAATTTACAGTGATAAAGTTGTCAAGAATACTGTTTTTAAAAAAAAAAAAAAAAAAAAACCCTTCTGCCTAGTCCAGATCAATATTGAACAGATAAAAATATAAAGAATGTTGCAAGCTAAGCAGTATGAAAAATGGTAACTTTTATGTAGTTTGCTCTATTTGTCACAAGATGGCAATAATATTTTATCTATAAATAACTTTAAACTATTTTTCCCTTACACTTGTGAACTTGCCCAACTAATGAGTAAATAACTATAATTTATATAACCTTTTGTCTGACTCTTGGCAGATCAAAAGTTTTTAAAAATTAAATTATATAACCTTAAGCTTCAAGTTTATGGAGACTTTTCATGCTTTCTTTTTGACATGTCCATTATGTACTGTTTCAGAAGCCCTAAATAGAGTCAGGAAAAGACCTGGGAATTTTCCTTATGTATACATAAGCATGCAAGGTAAAATGAAAATTTACATGGAATCAAGGAGCCTATAATTTATAAATTGGCTCTTTAGCCCTGACTAGTTACAAGAAAGGTTCCAAAAGGCAAAGAAATCAATTTGCAAGCCCAGTCTTCACTTTTGGAGGGAAGGTTATCTGCTCTGAAAAGGCAGGGACCATCATGAGAAAACATACCCATTTTGTAAAATTCTTAAATCTTTTTTTAGTTCTCACTTTTCAAAGCTTTAATCAAAGATCAGTTCTATTCATAGAAAAGCAAAATATTCACCAAATTGCCACTTTGTTAACCAAGATATTACCATGAATCAAATCTTTCAAAATTGGCACTTTGCAGATCTTAACCAAAACTCAGGACCACTTGCCCACTCTACAGGATCTAGAAGTCACTATTATTGGACACCTACTGGTGCCAGCTAGGGCCCATGGAATTAATTTTCAGAAGGCAAAGCTAGTTTTTAGTGAAATATTTAAAAATTACAATTTGGTATTGTTAGCAAGACCCTTATCCTGTGCTTCTCATGCACATTTCTATGGGATGAAGGCAGGAACACTTCCTTATCTTATGAAACTAGGATCCATAAAATAGCCTTCATTTTACTAATGGGAAGTACAGAACACAAATGGTTTTTACATGTTGCCTCTGGTGGGAAGTGATTAGAATGTTGCTGTACAAATTTTACAGTTTGACTTACCATATGCAAATTGCATCCTTGATGAAAGCAAGGAATTTAAAAGGAGAAAAAGATTTAGCTAAACTTAAGCTTCACTGAGGTAGAAATTCAGTTTTAGGATTCTCATCAATTCTTTTTATCCTAGACAGACCTGCCTGCCCAGCCACTACTTAACATAGCATAATTGCTAATTATTACTTGTACTAGGATTAGGGTTACTTTTTTGTTCACTAAGATGAAAGCAAACTAAAAAATAAAATTTAAATTTTAAATAAAATCTGTAGATCACAGAAATGTCAAACTTTCACCTGTAAGGGACAATTTGATTGCATTAAGGAGGTCAAGATTCCAAACACCCGTTTTTCAGGTACAATAGTAGGTTATGAAGGCCAGATATGAAGTATGCAGTGATGAGGCCTCTCCAGAAACTTCCAAAGGCTAGAAAGGGAAACTGGAAGCATAAGAAATATCTCCTTACTGCCTACCTCAATTGAGAATCATCACCCACAGATGAGCTAGTTAACAAGAACATTATATCCTTAAAGTAAGTTAAAAATAGGTTTGACTAGTAATGACTATGAGAATGGAGCTATTTTTTTTTTTTTTTTGAAACAGAGTCTCCGTCTGTTGCCTGGGCTAGAGTGAGTGCCGTGGCGTCCTCCTAGCTCACAGCAATCTCAAACTCCTGGGCTCATGCAATCCTTCTGCCTCAGCCTCCCGAATAGCTGGGACTACAGGCATGCGCCATGCCCGGCTAATTTTTTCTATATATTTTTAGTTGTCCATATAATTTCTTTCTATTTTTAGTAGAGACGGGGTCTCGCTCTCGCTCAGGCTGGTCTTGAACTCCTGAGCTCAAAGGATCCGCCCGCCTCGGCCTCCCAAGTGCTAGGATTACAGGCGTGAGCCACCGCGCCCAGCCTGAGAATGGAGCTATTTTAAAGGAAAGATTTTACTGCCCAGCAATTAAAATAGTTAGTGAAGCATCTGTTTTCTACATAATTTATTGTGATGTTCATTAATATCAAACATTCATCTTCATCACTTGCTTCTGTTCATGTTTTCTTGAACAGTCTTCATTCCTTCTTCAAAAATGTTTCATCATGCCACACCTCCAAAAAAATCAGAAACAGTGAAAATCATTCCATAATCAAAGATAAAGTTATCACATAACCTCAATATCCATTAAGTGTCCTTAAAAAAATTAATACTGAGAAAAGGAAACTCCACCCTGACATGCAAAGACAACTTCAACAGGAATTGGACCCAACCCTTTGGAGTTTATCAGACACTTCTGAACTGTCAACAGATATGGTTGCTTCACAAGTCACAATTACTTACTTGAGGCAATGAAGAAATATTTTTAAAAACTGCAGCTGAAGTACACTCATCTGCAGCTCAGCTACCTATATGCTAAAGAGAAAGAATATTTCACCTCTTAATAAAAATTGTATTACATGCCATTAACATAACCAACAGAGATTACTGGCAACTCAGTCTTAAAATTAGTTCTTCAAAGATACCCTCAGCTGGGTAAACGGCAAAAAGTAATTTCAGTCATCATTGTGCCAGGTATTAAACTTACCAATATCAAGAACACATTAAAGATTTTGGGGTACTTCCCCTTAGTAACAATAGCACAAAGACAAAAAAAAGCACACAACATTAACTTTTGGTACCTTAATACATGCAGTAGTGGTCCTGGCTTTTTCACGGCCATCTTCTACAGGTTTTTGGAAAACATTTGTCACAATGTCCTTCATACACCTTCAAAACTCATAGGCTTTTTCTCATCTGGAAATTGAATATTTCATTGTCAATTCCCATTTGTACTTGCATTTGTTTGTTTGGCATGTTATATGAAGGAATGGTCTGATAAGAGAATTTCATTCCTATAAGGAACCATAAAACACCATACTTGCAACCTACCTTTTGGGACTCCAACCTACTTTTTAATAAAAGTACTAGTATCTGTTGTTCAATACATCTCTAACAGAATAAAGGAATTTAATTCTTGCTCTATTACTTTTTGATAGTTATAACTGACAAACTCAAAATTTAAAACATCTATAATGACTTGAGTATGTCAATTCCTTTGACTGATTAGCAACTAATAATTCCATAAATGAGCTTTCTCTCAAGCAGGAAAAATGGTGTAAACATTGTATGATACCATCACAGTTCTGATTTTAAAACACAATGGTCCTAATGAGTACACAGCCATTGCTTTTCTGTCTCAGAGCTTGACAAGGATGAGCTAAGCCAGGTTAAAGGTTAGATGTATAGAAACCCGTGTGCAGATTTTCACCTAAAAATATTACAATGTCAAATGATTGGGCATATTCTTGTAGAATTAAATCCCAAGTTAACTGAATGTACACAGGTACTGCAAAGGACATGGCCAGGGCCACAGATCATGCCATACAGCACCCCAGGAGTATAAATCATTGAGCCAGACAACTTACTGGAAATGATTTATGAAGACATACAAGTTAGGACCCTGCTAAACAATTTACCATTTTCACATCCTGAAATGCTGTAATATTTCACATAATCAGTATGAGAAATACAAACTATTAGCTGTGAATAATTCTGATTTGGAAAATTTCAGTTTAATATGATGATTCACAGGAACTACAGACAACCACATGCATACTTGTGTATTTTTATAAAGCTTAAGAAAACGTACACTTAGAGATGCATATGTATAAGACTGCTATCCATTCCACTCTCCCCAACAACTGATGGGCACAAAATTCCAGATGATGTTCACCTCTAGATGGGAGTGGGAGACAAATAGAATACAGTACTGGTAACATTACAGCTCCTAAATGGATCAGTAGGTTCTTTTGTATTTATTATGCTCCAGAATTTTCGTACATTCCCTTTATTTTTATCAAACACTTCGCTTGGAAATTTCTAGAAATCCCACCACTTAGCCATGAAAAAGGAATTCAAGCCACATGTGGCTCAAAATTAAGGATGAATGCCAAATAAATTTAAAACCACCACATTCGTCCTGTTGAAAGCAATTAATTTCAGATGAAGCAACGTATTTCAAATTTGGGAGGAAGGAAAAAACAACATCAATATACCAAGTCTCAACGATGCCTTACCATTTTTACAATTTGTTTTTGAATAGGTAGCATGTTTTTCCAGTCTGCCAGCTGTTGACCATGTATGTCCAGAAATGCATATCTCCATGTAAACGCAAGCATCTGCATGTGTAGCAGGCATTTACAGCCTAAGCGCCTCGTCTCAGAACATATTTACAAGGGAGATTAGCAACAAACGCCAACTGGCTCCACTAATGGCTGGAGACCAATATGGACCCACCGGCAGCAGTTAAACTGCGTTTATTAAAATTAAAAAACCACACTCCAAGTACGGTTAAGGAAGGGTCGTCTTATCACTTAAGAGATAATCTCCTCCCCCTTAATAAAACGCTCCCTTTTTAAGGAAAAATAAGCCGCCCACTTAGAGGAACCTAAAACCGCCAAGGCCGCACGCGCAGCTTTGCGGGAGACACAAACGGGATCGGCGAAGGCCCGGCGGAGCACGAATCCATCTGGCCGTTCCTTCTCGGCGCCTCGGGTTCCCTTGAATCACAGAAGGTCCTTTACTAGTTTCTGAGCTGACAGTCAAAATTAGTTCTTGGAGTAGGCTCTAGACTCAGATGGCGCAGAGCGTTAGCCCGTGGCCCTTGGGGCACGGGGAGCGTTGCCTCCTGCGCCAACTCTGCGGCTGCCGACGGCTCGGCTAGGCCCGGACAAGGGACGGAGGCCGCGGGAAAGAAGGCGCCGCACTCGGTACCCACAGAGCGGAGGAACCCGCAGGTAGGAGAGGAGGAACTAAGACCGCGACGACTCTCACCTCCAAGAGCCCAGCTACGGGCGCGCAAGCTCAGCCGCCGTCCCGCCAGCATAACTGAAGCTCTTTCGCCAGTCTTACTCCCTCGCTGGCAGCGCGGAAAAGGAAGTGCGACGTCCGGGGGCAGCTCTTGGGCCTTCAGGGCTGGTCCCGCCCCTTCCTGTCCATGGCTCCGCCCCCTGGGTGCACAGTCTAGGGTAGTGCAAGGGGCAGACGCGGGGCGTGGGCTTCGAGTTTATAGTGGTGAGCTTGTGTAACTTCCCTAGAGGCTTTTAAGGCTCTTGAGTACTTCAGCTAGAGCTATTTCATTGAATATGCAAATGAGTTATCTACTCGGATACAAACGAGCAGAAAATGCTCTAAAAAAGAAGGGTCTCCGGCCGGGCTCGGTGGCTCATGCCTGTAGTCCCAATACTTCGGGAGGCTAAGGCTGGAGGATCACTGGAGGCCAGGAGTTCAAGACCAGCCTGGGAAATATAGTGAGACCCCCATCTCTACAAAATTAGTGGGGCAGGGTGGCACATGCCTGTAGTCCTTCCTAGCTAGTCAGAGGCTGCGGCAGGAGGATCCCAGGAAATCGGGATTACAGTGATGTATATGATTGGGCCACTGCACTCCAGCTTTGGCTACAGAGACCCTATCTAAAAAAAAAAAAAAAAAAAAAAGGGCCTCCCATTCCTAGTAAGTTATGTTTATTTACTTGGTCTTCTCCCTAACAAAAAGCTGGTAGTACTGGCAGTCCAATTACAGTAAGAGTTCTGGAATTGGCCCCTCCACACCCAAAAGAATCAGTTACAAAAACAGGAAAACCTATAATATTTTCCCTATATTATAACGATAGCTATCATTACTATTTTTATTGATAATAGCAATAGCAAGTTTTACAAAAGCATTGGTAAAGCAGTTTATGAACATGTTATAATTTGCTATTGATTTTCATGTCTTATTACTCTTACTTCTCTCAAGTAGTATATATTGAATCCTGGCTGCAAAGCACTAGGCTTGGTGCTGTAGGGGAAAGGATTATGATCTTGTTACCAGAAAGAATACACATGAAAGCATATAATTAAACAATTGAATCAGTAAAAGGTCATCTCTCCTTTAAAAACTGGAAATCTAAGAAACTGATACAAAATCCAGTACACAATATATATTTGCCTCAAAGCAACATAAACATCTAACCCGGCAAAACAAATTGTGATTGTACTTACTTTAACAAAGGATTCCTCTCTGTATAAAAGGTTTTGCAAAGTGCTTTACAAGGGTTTAAAAATCTTTGTTTGGGCCCCAAGGGGAAGAAGTTTCTTCTGTTTAGTAGTTGTGTGGGCTTCAGCCTACTTCACAGACTTGGCCCAAAAAATCTTTGGGCCCCAAGGGGAAGAAGTTTCTTCTGTTAAGTAGTTGTGTGGGCTTCAGCCTACTTCAGACTTGAATTCCCGGCTGGATATTGCTCCCACAGTCTGATTTTGCAACATAGGCAATCGCCTCCAATCCTTTGCCTGCAACTGTGTGGGCAGCTGTGGGAACCACCATTCCTGAAAGGTGTAGTGGAGGGTGAGTTTGGACACTAAGCCCGTACATGCTAAGGTGACAATTTAGGCAAATTCTTGGTGCCACTGAGCCCAGGGCCGTATGAGAAAGAACTGGAGGCAAACATGGACACTTCCTCTGCCACAGTTCCCTACAGGATAGCTCCTGAGTTCCTGACAGCTTTCTGTTGCCTCCTTCTACAGGTGCTCACAAGGCATTCATCAGTTTCTACTGCAAAGAAATAGCTGAGCTGGGTGGATAGATGTGGAAAGTGCCACTGCCTTATTGACTTAATATGTTTTTTCTTCAGACCGGATACAATCAAAGGTCATGACTAAAATGTAGATGTTCTTAAAGCTGCACAGCTGCCCATTTTCAGGTTATCATTTTATGTCAGTTATTGTAATTGATTAATAATGTCATCAAATAAATGTCTGTTTTCAACTGCAAGTAACAAAATATGCAACTAAAGTAGCTTTTTAAAAATGAGTGTATTATTCCACATTACAAGAAATCCAGAGGTAGGTGGCTGTAGGGTTGGTTAATTCAGGAGTAAAAAATTATCGTCAGGGCTTCTGGTTGACTTCTCTGAGATTCTTGGTTTTCTCTTCATAGTTGCAGAAAGTCTCACATAGCTGTAAACATCACATTTTTATATAACAATATCCCAAGGCAGGAAGGAAGGACATTTCTTTTCACGTGTCTCTCTTTTAACCAGGGTGGAAAATCTTTCCCAGAATGCCCACAGTAGACTTCTCTTTAGGTGCCGTTGGCCATGATTGGGTTATAAGTTCAGGCATTATCAGCTTTTAATGTGGGAAGGTGGGCCCTGACAGAAAAGGGAAGGGAGTCAGCTGTCAGGTGGGCTACCAGCAGTGCCTACCACAAAGGGGAATCTTAACCATAGAGTTTGGGGGTATTGCTGTGACTCTCGTGAGCTCCCTTCTAGTTTCTGTACAAAGGGAAAGAGAAGATTGCAGGGGCATGTTGAAAGATATAGGAATTCTGACAAAGAATGGGTACAGATTTTCAGTTTAACGTCTGCTTTAAAAGTGGCCACAAAAGCAAAAACAACTTTTCTTTAACACAGCTTTATTGACATACAAGAGACTGCACATATTGAAAATGAAAACTTGGATAAATTTTGACATATGTATCCACCTCTGACACTCAGGATAGTGAACATATTTATCATCCCCAAATATTTCCTCGTGCCCTTTGCACCATCTCCCTCCCACCACTCCCCTCAACTCCACCAGGCAACCGCTGATCTGCTTCCTGTCACTATAAATTAGTTGACTTTTTCTATAATTTGCTTAAATGAAATCATACAGAATATACTCTTTTTTTACAGTATTATTGAGGTATAGTGGATATACAAAAAAACTGGACATATTTAATGTGTTCAATCCGATGAGTCAGTGTATACTCTTTTTTGTCTGACTTCTTTCACTCAACATAATTATTTTGAGATTCATGCATCCTGTTGTGTGTAACAACAGTTAATTCCTTTTTATTGCTGAGCAGTATTCCCTTATATAGACATACCACAATTTGTTATCAAGTGACCTGTTGTTTGCTTGTTAATTTTTGGCTATTTAACATCCATTTCCACTTCTTTTAATAAAAGCATATACTAAGAATGCCCAAATTTACATCTCCGCCCAAGACCTCACCTCTGAGCTCAACACTCGTGTACTTTCCTATCTCACCATCCCCAGTGCTGAGCGTAAGGGCATGTGACGATCATGGACCTGACTTTTGACCTTACACTTTCTTTTTCTCTCTCTTTTTTTGTGGAAACCTTTGTATTTTTCTTCTTCATCCCTATTAAAGGCTCCCTTTCTTCCTTGAGTTCATTGCTAGAGTTTCCTCTTCCTACATAAAATTTAATGTTCACCCCTTTAAGCTTTGCTCTTCGTAAACCGATTTTTGGAATTTAGAATTCCGGTTTCTCTTTCAAGTCTGTTTCCAAAGGAGCTTAAGAAAAGCAATGTAGAGACTCAGAATTGCCTTATAATGTTGATTACTAATGTCAACAGCTTCTCGTTACACTTAAAAAATATCCACCTGCGTACTATTGCCAATTGATTTTCAACAGGGGTATCAAGATTATTCTATGAGGAAAGGACAGACTTTCCAACAAGTTGTACTAAGAAAACTGGATATCTACATGCAAAAAATGAAGTCTGCCCTTACCTTACATCATATACAAAAATTAACTCAAAATGGATCAAAGAACTAAACGTAAAAACTGAAACTATAAAACTCTAGAAGAAAACATAAGGAACAATCTTCATGGCATTGGATCTGGCAGTGATTTCTTGGGTATAACACCAAAAGCACAGGCAACAAAAGGGAAAATGGATAAATTGGACTCCATCAAATTAAAAACTTCTGTGCATCAGACACTGTCAAAAGAGTGAAAAGACAATTCACAGAATGGGAGAAAAGATTTGGGAATCGTATATCTGATAAGGGATTAATATTCAGAATACATAAAGAACTTCTATAACTCAACAACAAAAATACATAACAAACCAATTCAAAAATGGGCAAAGGATATAAATGGCTATTTTTCCAAAGAGGATATACAAATGGCTAACAAGAACATGAGAAATATGCTCAACATTACTAGCTATTAGGGAAATGCAAATCAAAACTACAATGATATACCACGTTAGAACCATTAGGATGGCTATGATAAAAAAATAAAAACAATAGAAAATGACAATTATTGACAAGGATGTGGAAAATTGGAACCCTTGTGTATTTCTGGGAGAATGCAAAATGGTGCAGCCACAGTGGAAAATAGTAGGGTGGTTTCTCAAAATTTAAACACAGATACCATATGGCCCAGCAATTCCACTTCTGGGTATATACCCAAAAGAATTAAGAGCAGGAACTCAGTTACTTGTACACCAACATTCATGGCACCATTGTTCACAATAATCAAAAGGTTGAAACAACCCAAATGTCCACAGATGGATAAATGAATAAACAAAATGTGGTATATACATACAAGGGAATATTATTTGCTTTAAAAAGGAAGGAAATTCTGATACGTTACAATGTGGATAAACCTTGAAGACATAATGCTAAGTGAAATAAGCCAGACCAAAAATGACAAATAATGTATGATTTCACTTATATTAAGTACCTAGAATAGGCAAATTCATAGAGACAGAGAGTAGAATGGTGGTTGTCAAGAGCTCGGGGGTGGAAGAAATGAGTTTAATGGGTACAGAGTTTCCGTTTGGGATGATGAAAAAGTTCTGGAAATGGATGGTGGTGATGCTTGTACAACATTGTGAATGTACTTAACACTACTGAACCATACACTTAAAAATGATTAAAATGGTAGATTGTGTAAATGTGTATTTTACCACATAAAACTTTTTAAAAAGAAATCCAGGCCTGGCGCAGTGGCTCACGCCTGTAATCCTAGCACTCTGGGAGGCCGAGGTGGGTGGATCACTTGAGGTCAGGAGTTCGAGACCAGCCTGAGCAAGAGCGAGACCCTGTCTCTACTAAAAATAGAAAGAAATTATCTGGCCAACTAAAAATATATATAGAAAAAATTAGCCGGGCATGGTGGCACATGCTTGTAGTCCCAGCTACTCGGGAGGCTGAGGCAGTAGGATCACTTAAGCACAGGAGTTTGAGATTACTGTGAGCTGGGCTGACGCCACGGCACTCTAACCCAGGCAACAGAGCAAGACTCTGTCTCAAAAAAAAAAAAAAAAAAAAAGAAAGAAATCCACACACTTTCACATGGCCTAACTCATCTCCTGCTTGCCCTCTCTTGCTATGCTCACCTCACCCTACTTTTATTAATAGTACTTAGAACACATCAAACAATTTTCACATCCCAGAGCCTTTGCTCTGGCCTGGAATTCTCTTGTTCCAGATCTTTGAATGGCTGGTTGGCTCACTTCCTTCCTTCCTCTCTCTCTCTCCCTCTTTTTTTTAGATAGAGTCTTGCTATGTTGCTCAGGGTGGTCTTGAACTCCTGGGCTGGAGGGACCCTCCCACCTCAGGCTCCCAAGTAGCTGGGACTACAGGCACGTGCCACCACGCCTGACCTTTCCTTTCTCTGATCTCAACTTCAATGTCAACTTCTGGAGAGGCCACACTTGCCCCATCTATCTAAAGTGGGCCACTCCAACATTTCTCCCTTTTCCTTTTCTATTTCTTTTGTAGCACTTACCATAATCTATAACTATCTTGTTTTTCACTTACATACTTTTGCACCCTTGGTACGATGTAAGTTGTGTGAGAAGAAAGGCCTTGTCTGTTTTATTCACCTTTTTATTCTTAACACATAATATAGTCCATAGCATTTAATAAATATTTGTTGAATGAATAAATGAATTATAGGTATGTATGTGCTGATTTGGAAAATTTTTCAAGATATTTAAAATTTTAAAAGCTAGGCACAGAAGGTATTGGGAAATACCCCATTTTTTGTTAAAGAAAAAGAACATGGATTTATATGCTTGTTTATGCATAGAATATTTTTTGAGAGGTTACAAAAGAACCTATTTACAGTGCATGCCTCTAGGGAGTGAAACTTGGGGTTTATGGGGAAAGTGATTTTTAAAAATTTTATATCATTCTTTATCATTTGAATTTTTACTATGTGTATGCATTGATTTTATAATTAAATGAAATTTTAAAAAGAATTATTAAGGTAGCACATTTTCTCTGCAGGCTGTGAAAATAGACCATTTCTAAGACTTTCACCCTGGCTGGCATGATGAAAAGGATTCAGCGTTTTCCAGCAACCAGCACATCCCTGGGCAGGGCGCTGGTCTCTAAGTTGCTGAATTGAGTTCATGCTGCCAGTTACAAATACAACTAAAACCACTTCAAGGGAAAAGTTTCATGGTTTAAGTCTGATATTACAGTTTATCCAAAGTAATTTTTCAAAAATGGCCATTCTTTGGTAATATAATCATGATTACCTTAGAAAGTTTACATTTTGTAGATAGACATACATGTGGATTCAGGAGCATATAGAATATTATTTTCTTGTAAGCTGTCAGAATCTATAGTCTGCACTTACACATGTAAATCTCATTAGTAAATTAATACCTTTGGCCCTCAGTCCTTTTTCATATTAGCGAATGATTTGGAGAACCTCCCATGTTCCCTAGATGTTTGTAGCAGAAAATAAGGTTGGAACTGGTAGGAAGTTGGCTGTAATTACCACATCCTCGTGCTTTCCCTTGCTGGATAGTAAGCATGTCAAAATAGAGTTAACGCAAGTGCCAAGTAAATGACCCTAGTCATAAATGCATGACTTTTCTATATAAGATCCTTTTACCTCAGGCAAGATTATTTTTAAACATAATATTGACATTGAGATAATCATAGTATTTATACCCTCGTCAAAGTTAAAGTTCCAAATCTGTGGAAGAATATATTAAATTGTCAGAAAATAGGGCACTGAACTGAATGAAAGTTGATTCTTAAACACTTGAAGTACATGAACTTTACTGAGATAATTTTGGTGACGATTACCTAAATTACTTATGATGTCTGCCAGGACCTAAAATAATGAGTTAACCACAGTGGCTTTTAATTGTCAATGTGAGACACTAGTGTTTTCCTTTTCTGTTTAAAAATTTAACTTTTATGTTAAGAATAAACTTGGAAAATAACTACTTAAATACTACAAATTCTGAATGTAAAGGAATGTTTTAAAATAATTCACACCAGCCAATGAGATCTGATGGGAAATCTGCTGGGGGACTTGAGGGGAAGTTTGCTTCTTTGCTGATGATCCGTGTTTGGAGGGAAGTTACTATGCTTGTGTTAGACATTCTCATCCGGTTACTCCCATCTGTGACAGAAAGCCAGAGCTCACTGCTGCAGCCGTCTTGTTAAATGAGGGGCACTTACCTGAGATGGCAAAGTGGAAAGAAGGAACCAGCAACATAAAGACATTGAATAGTCACAGAATTAACTGGAATGAACTAGCCAGGGAGCCACTTCAGTTTAGGCTTCTTAGTAAGTGAAATCATACATTTTTCTTATTCTTTAAAAAATTATTCAAGAATGATTACACAGAGAGTTGAGAATGTGGAAGTAATCGAAAATTATGATGTTATTTGTACCTCAGTGATAACCTAATATAAATTATGTCCTGAAATTAACATCCCATTAAACCTTTCAATGAATTACAATAAGGAATTAACGGCTCTTTTCTCAAATTTTACCAGCTCCACTTGTAAGGAACAGTAAGTATGCTGTTCTCAAAAGTCTCCAAGGGAAAAATAATGATTGACAAAGAATATGTTAACGGGAAGGAACCGTTAACCAGAGGGCATAATACTCACTTACAGCTGCATAGAAAAGGAATTTGAATATCCTCAGTGTGTGTGTATTTACATATTTGTTCTTGTGTGTTATATACGTGTGTGCGTCAGAGACCCCTCTGCCCCAAAACTCAAAGGTCACCTTTCGGGTGTGTCCTACTTGTGTGTGTATGAGCCCTCACCTCATTTTCCAAATAAAAAACATTTTCTCATGTGGATAGACCTCTACTCTCTCGCTGGCTGATGTACCATATCTGCTCTTTTTTTGTTGACTCCTTATTAAGCTTTAAAGACCCAGCCTGGCCACCAAATCCTGATAATTCTCCCTTTATAATGGGGTCTTCGTATTAGAATGTGGCCTTGGGCGAGTTACTGACCCTCTCTCTGAGTTGGTTCCTTCTTCCTCCATAGCAGGACGCTGGGACAACAGAAAGACACAAATTATTAAAGCCCAGGACCTGGCAAAGTTGACTATCATTATGAGGATGACGGTGCCTTCAAATCTATGCCATCCTTCCTCCTGTCTTTTCCCTTTTTAGGCCATTTGGCGCATTGATCAATCTTCCTAAAACACCTTTGGTATAAATTTGCTGCTAAAACAACAGCAGCAACAACCTTTAGTCTGATCGAGTCCAACTCCCAAATCTGGCATGCTCCTGACTTTTTCCCTCCTGGACTTGGGGCCAGCAAAGTTGATAGATGCAAAATGGTATCTATTCTTATTTTAGTTTGCATTTGCTATGAGGTTGAAAGATAATTTTACATTCATTTATTTTTGTTTTTTCCTTTAAACATTCTTTTATGTGTTTTTAATCCTTTGGGTTTTCTCTTCTATAAACTACAGGCTCATGGCTTTTGCCTGATTTTTTATTGGAGTTATTTGTATTTTTAAAAATTGGTTCATGGGATTTCTTTATATATCCTGGATACTAATCTTTTTTTTTTTTTTTTTTTTTTTTGAGACAGAGTCTTGCTTTGTTGCCCTGGCTAGAGTGAGTGCCGTGGCGTCAGCCTAGCTCACAGCAACCTCAAACTCCTGGGCTCAAGCAATCCTCCTGCCTCAGCCTCCCGAGTAGCTGGGACTACAGGCATGCGCCACCATGCCCGGCTAATTTTTTCTATATATATTTTAGTTGTCCATATAGTTTCTTTCTATTTTTTTTAGTAGAGACGGGGTCTCGCTCTTGCTCAGGCTGGTCTCGAACTCCTGACCTTGAGCGATCCACCCGTCTCGGCCTCCCAGAGTGCTAGGATTACAGGCGTGAGCCACTGCGCCCGGCCCTGGATACTAATCTTTTATCAATTAACAGTTATATGCATTGCAAAAAACTTTACCAAGTCTGTTTTGTTTCTCATTATATTTATGGAGTTTCATGTTGTTTGGAAGTCTGTACCCATCTCCCTGCTTCCAGTAGCTCCCAGCACCCAAAACTTCTGCATTTATTTTTTTTCCTTCCTTTTATTTTTTTAGAGACAGCGTCTTGCTCTGTCACCCAGGCTGGAGTACAGTGACATGATCACAGCTCACTGTAACCTCAAACTCCTGGGCTTGAGTGATTCTCCTGCCTCACTTTCCCAAGTAGCTGGGACTACAGGTGTGCACCACTATGCCCAGCTAACTTTTCTATTTTTTGTAGAGATGGGGTCTTACTCTTGCTCAGACTGACCTCAAGCAATACTCCTGCCTCAGCCTTCCAAAGTGCTTGGATTATAGGCACGAGCCACCACATCCGGCCTAATTTTTTTATTATTTTTGTAGATATGGGATCTCACTATGTTGCCCAGGCTGCCCTCTTTAACTCTTCGTTTGCTAGAGCTAACAAGAAGTATCGGCTGCCTTGGCAGCCCAGTTCCATGGAGTGACAAGTGGGAAACTGCCCCTATGGTGACTGACAGCAGAAGCATGCTGCCTTTGCTGAATATATGTGATGGTTAATTTTTGTCAACTTGACTGGCTCGTATGACACATATGTCCTTCAAAACATATATCCTGCCATGCATGGTGGCTCACACCTATAATCCCAAGCACTTTGAGAGGCCGAGGCAGGAGGATTGCTTGGGGCCAGAAATTAAAGACTAGCCTGGCTAACATAGCAAGACCTCCCCCCCCCCACCAAACCGACGTCTCTACTAAAACAATTAGCTGGGCGAGGCGGTGCACCTGTAGTCTCAGCTACTTGGGAGGCTGAGGTGGGAGGATCACTTGAGCCCAAGAGTTCGAGGTGCCACTGCTCCAATCCAGGCAACAGAGCAAGGCTCTATCTCAAAAAACAAAAAAGCAGTAGGATTCTAGGTCTTTTTCTAGAATCTATTTCTTCTTCCACGCCTTCTTGCCTTTCCCTTCCCCTTCCGTAAGTTTGACTAAACCTACATCTTGAGTAACAAGCTCTTACCTCCCACCTCGAAGGATACTGTCCATTCCTGCAGGAAGCTCTGCTTCCATTCAACAAGGGAAGGGAGTGCACTAATGTTAGCAAAGCATGTAACCCTCAAGTGGCCCCAAGTCTGTGTGGGGCATACACAGGGTCGGGTTAGGGGCGAGACCAGCAGTCACTGCTTAAGGCAACAAGAACCTTTGTTTTGGGTTAAGCCATTTCCATTACCACCATTACCCTAGACATTGTTCATTTTCTGGCATTGATTGTCTGGCTAGAGAGAAAAAGGATCACCTGGGCCAAGTAGTCTTCATGACACCAGGTGTGGCTGCCCTCTGGACCTCTCAGGCCAAGTGTGGCCCAGCATTAGCAGCTTTTGTTGCTGTTGTTCTGGTCTGGTCCTGAAGTTAGGTCTCCTCTTCAAGGCAGTCTCTCCTCTGTGTCCCTATAATACAACCAGACCTATGGTCTCACTGGACGCTGGTGGAACTGGCCTCCTCTTGCTGAAAGGAGGATCTGAAAAGAGCTTCCCACTTGCCACCTTTCTCTCTCGGTTCTCCTGCCTCCACCATTGCAGACCACCTTTTCTACTTGATTGTAGTCCATGTTTCAAGATGACTCTAGTACACGGACTTACAGTAGCCAGGGGTGCAGATGTGCTGTACACAGAGTAGAAACAATCTTCAGTGGGTCTACTTTTTAATAAAGGACTTAATAAAAATAAATTTTGTCCCACCTGACATACCCATCTATACAGTTAAGGTGTGCTTATAATAGCACACATTTAAATTTTTAAATTGAGTGATTTTATAATTTGAAGATAAAAATGGTTAAAATTAATTTTTATTTAGACATCACATTGTTTGAAACGGCCTCCAGTTTCCAATGGCCAAAAAATGGAGACGAGTAATTAAGGTTCATCGCCAGGACATACTTCTTGGTCCTGAGAGGGCAGGAATGTATGCATCTCTTTAGTAACATTCATGTGCACAGGAAATGACTACTGACATAATCTTTAAGTCTAATAGTTAAGATTATTCTGCAGTTTATGATTTAAAAGCTTCTGACAGCTGAATGCTATGTTATAATTTATAATGAAAGCATTTGAGTGATGGAGGTATATTTCATTGAGCTGGTTTCTCTTATGAGTTGAAACTAAGACTTGTGTAAACATAGGAAGGGAAACCCTTCCCAGGTTTATATAGTTAGGCAAGAATACTTAATGTCCCTCATTCCCAACTGTTTTGCAGTGCATCTGTGCGGTGCTCATAGTCTATAGGAAGCAATCTACAGGATTTAAAGGATGTTTATTTTTCAGTACAATAGTCACATTTAAGACCAACAGCTACCATGACATAACAAAATAAAAGTACATACTGTCTCTGAGATATATAATTTTACAATATTTCCCTAGTGTCCCTTTTAAAAATTTGCAATCTTAGTTTTTGGATACTTTTAAAATTATTAATACAATAATAACAAAATAGCTATCATAAAAAATCAAAAGTGTGTACACTGTAGGAAGACATCAATAGTATACTACATCTTAAATTATCTGGGTAACTGTAGATATCAATCACATCCTCCAACAATGATTAAAAAAAGACATAAATTTGTCACCAAATTAAGACAGAATCCAGCAGTGCTAGAAGAGTCAAAGTTCACAGCTTTTTAAATAAAATACATGATTGATATAATTTGCAATCCACACAGAGTAAGAAAAGAGCATTGAGAGTAAGCCATCTCTCAAAATATCTAATATGTAAATTGGAATCAGGAGCATTTTGTTTGATTTGTAATTTCTTCCCCCTGCCAGCTAAGAGCAGCAGCAAGACAACTGTATGTACAGCCAACAAGCAACTTGTTTTACCATGTCATGATACCAGATATAATTTGTGTGTTGATTTCTAAGTCAATCATGTTGACCACTGCAGAGATGTTTTATCTGTATTGGATTATTTTCTCAGAATGACACTATGATATACCAAGGCCTAAAGTAAAAAGATTATGTGCTGGAAATTATATGTATAATAGAATTTCCTCCCACCTAATCACCTAAAAAAAGAACTTACACTAGAGCCTGAATACTTTCTCTTTAATTGATAACTGGTCAGTTGCTTTCATGAATATAGAATGAGGCCCTTTGAGAGAAAGAGAAATTATTGAATAATTTAATCTAAGAAGCAATTTCAACTAAAATAATTACTATGAATTTCAGTAAAGTCAGTCAGCATTTATTTCTTTTTGCATAGGTTCTTCTAAATTTAAATAAGGTCTCCATGAATACATAAGAAAGCCACCATTTAGGTTATCTGTAACTCTGTAGATTGGAGTAGTTTGGTCAAAAAAGCCTTATAAAAATGCAAAACCACTCATTTTATTACCAGTTAATGTGTGAAACAGATATCCCTGCTTTTACTCCATTCTAAATGCCCATCTTTACTACAGAACTTTTACTTTCCCCTTCATTCTTTTGTTAAGTTCATTTTTAAAAACAAGTATATACATACTTTTTAATATAGCTTTATTGATGTATAAGCCGAATTGTACTTCATGTATTTTCATAATTAGAAAAAGAAACAATAAAAATTCTGTAAGTCTGTTAGAACTGGTTATGCATCTAAAAAGGCATTTCCCTAGCTCCCCAAATTACCATCATAGAAAAAATTTTAAATGTGTCTTATCACTAGGAGATCTGAGTGAACTGAAAGAAATTTTACTGAGGATTTCCCTGTAGATTATGAGATAATATTGCGATCCAAATATGCCCCCTTCCCCAGTCCTAATATATTCTCTATTGAGGACAGCATGGTAAAAAAGCTAACACCAAGTAGGTATCTATCTTCTAAAAAGATTTTCAAATGTACCTTTAGTGTTTGTTAAATATCCAAAAAGACAGATGCACATTTAACAGACTAAATTAATTTTCAAATTAGTGCTTTATTTTATTTTTATAATACACCTTATCCTGACTATATACTATTAATTAAAACAGCATGCTCCTTTAAACCTTTGGGTGAAAATATACAATTTCTCCTCTGAGATTTTCCAACCTACCAAAAGCTGTCATCATATTTAGCAATTTAATAAAATGGTATGAAAATCTATGACAGAAATACACTTCTTTGGCATTAAAACATTTGAAACTGGCAAGAAGAAATAAAAAGTAAAACCATCAAAGGCAAAGCTCTACTAACAGGATGATTTAGAAAAGTCTAAGAATTCAACAAAAGTCATAGTTTTTCCCTAATTAAATGCTTTAAAAACTGTAGTCAAACTAATAGATAAGCATTATTGGCAAGAAAATCATTTTTCTGGAATACTTGCTATCAAATTTAGTGTTTGCAATTCAGTTTGAGGTAACTTTAAAGAAGCTTTGATTTCATTTCTTAAGGTAAAAATTATTTTTAGCACTTCTTATGTTAATAATGTATAATAGTAAATGGCTGAATCCAAATCTCATTTTAATTTTTATTCCTTTCACTATTACATGAGTAAATACATTCACAAATATTTAAATATGCAAACATTTTTGCTGCATATTAATACGAAGAAAGCTTTTATTTATGTGTCTTTTAAAAAGACATGCTTTGGCCACATTATAAACAGTATATTCACATTAAAATACTCAAACTTCTAAACTATTAAATATGAGTGAAAACATGGTAATGTTCACTTGAATCAACTGAATAACAGCTGATCTTTTTTTTTTTTTTTCTTCCAAGAGATGAGGTCTTCCTATAGCACAGGATGGAGTCAGTGGTGTGATCATGGCTCACTGCAGCCTCAAACTCCTGAGCTCAAGTGATCCTCCTGCCTCAGCCTCTCAAGTAGCTGGGACTAGAGGCATCTGCCACTATGCCTGGCTAATTTTTCTTATTTTTTGTAGAAACAGGGTCTCACTATGTGGTCCAGGCTTGGCTTGAACTCCTGGCCTCAAATCATCCTCCCACCTCGGCCTCCCAAAGTGCCAGGATTACAGGCATGAGCCACTGAGCCTGGCCCAAATGATCTTTTACTTTACTTCACTGCCAAAAGCTAGAAAGCTGAGGTGAAAACACAAAACAGTTGGAAAGGGGAATAGTAAAGACTGAGGAGAAAAGCAAGAAAGGCAGGTAAAAGGGAATGACTGAGGTTGATTTTTTTCCAATGTCTCTACTGAACCCCATTGTTTTAGGGTTCAGTATGTTCCCCAACAAACATCTCTACTTCATGGCCCTGACCCCCAGACTCCTGCTGAAAACTTAAACCACTGGCGCAGTTAGTCAGACCAGCTGCTCCCTGAGCACTCATCAGCATGCAGTGTGATGGGGGAGGCCATGGAGGAGGTTCACATCAGGGCAGATTTCAAGGGGTCTGCTCCAGTCTGAATTTATCTCAGCATGGTCACTCTGTGTCCTCAGACCCTCCCAAGGTGCAGATCCTTGCCAGAACTCCCAAATCAAACTGGATTTCTCCCCTTTCACTATGTGAGGCAGGGAGATTGTGAATGGCAATTGACAAGGGGGGAAGCCTGATCATGGCACTGACTGTGAGGAGGGTCATGGGTTCACTCAAGGCTCCTACCAGGCCTGAACATGCCACTCTCTCCACAGTGGCTGCAGCAGAACCTGTTACCCAGCTCAGGACCTGAAAGAGGGTGGGGTGGATATGGACTGACCAGGGAGGGTGACGAGTGCTGCCGCCCAGTGACACCTGGTCTCTTGTGCACACTGGGCTGCAGGGATTACCAGTGCCTTCCACAATTTGCATAGTAAGATACTGAATAACCCTCTAAGAAGGTGGCCAAGTCCTGTCTTATGGAGCAAACCATTTCTAATACTCTAAGTTTTCTAACAGGGAAAAATAACTAGTGATAGAAGTTACCAAATCTTTGTATTACTACAATAGTCTTTTCACACATACTCAACTGAATACATGATCTCACACCTTCTAACTGAAATGGCTTCTTAGACCAACAGTAAGTACAATCTAGTTTTCACAATAATGGAATACTGGTGTATTACAAACACAGATCCTTTTAAACTAGGAAGATTATACCAATAGATATCAGCTTATCAGTTTTTAATCGATACATGACAGAAAACGTGTGCATTCTTTGCATATACAATTGTTTGCTTTCATATGTCTTTTTCCTTTTTCTAATAGTTTCTCTCCCACTATATAGTAGTGTCTCTCTCACACTAGATAAGCTGTGTGTTTTATATAAGACCAATTATTTCATTCCATGTTTATATTAGACAGACAAATCTAACATCCAACTATGCATTCATATGTAAACTTTCAGAAATGATATTTGTTAGGTCTGATATAATAAATATAGAATTGTTTCATACTATTTAAAACAATAGCCACCACTGTTACCAGCTCCTACTATGGGAGAGCCTAAGGCTGTGAGTCTGTTGGACTGTTGTCATGATTTGCTTTTTCTCCAGAGACAGAATGCTTCAGAAACTGACCGGTAGCACCAATGTATAATCTTGATCGCATAGGCCATTTCTGGAAAAGAATATTTGTTTTGTTATAATGTTGATGAGAAAAATAAATAAAAAATATTTAAACAAGAATTCAAAGGTTAGTAACTATGATATATACAGCATAGTCTGTAATGTGAAAGATTCCAAATAGCCCCATGCAAATGCAATATTATGTAGCTAATAACAATTATAATTATGAAGCATAAGGAACATGAAAAATGTTTTATTAATGCTAACAGTAAAAAGCAAAAGTATTCCCAGACTTTGACTATAACTATAGAAAGAATATATGTGTATGTAGACAAGAATTGCAAGAAATTATGGAGAGTGAATATAGTTGGAAGTGAAGAAAAATATATCTACCCATAATGTTTTAATTTCAAACTAAATCTAAAACAAAATTAAGCCTAAAACTAGATCTCTGGCCTTAAAGATATTTTTAAAAGTTCCACGTGGTAAGTATTATGTGTCTACGCTTGTCAAAGAACCACAATAGCTGGGTGCAGTAGCTCATGCATGTAATTCCAGCACTTTGGGAGGCCGAGGCAGGAGGATCACTTGAGGCTAGGAGTTTAAGATCAGCCTGGGCAACACAGCAACTGCACCTCCATAAAAAATTAAAAAATTAGCTGAGCATGGTGGTGCATGCCTGTAGTCTCAGTTACTCTGGAGGCTGAGGTTGGAGGATTGGTTCAGCTGAGGAGCTGGAGGCTGAGTGAGCTATGAAGGTGCCACTGCACTCCATCCAGCCTGGGTGACAGAGCAAAACCCTATCTCTTAAAAAAAAAAAAAAAAGAAGAGAAGAAGAAGAATAGAACCATGATAAAAAGTGACTAATTCTACCATCAAAATGTTTTCTCTAGCTAGAAGTAATATCTGGAAGTTGTAAATATTAGAATATTTGGTGTTATATAGATGGAACATCCAGATTAAATTTCTGGATGTATTGGTGTAAAACAGCTCTAACCTTTTGGTAATAATCACATTTGAATTACTGATCATGATTATTCTCAATTCATCTTTGTGATGGAAAACCTCCCTCTCAAACAATATAATTTATTGCCAGACAGGCATAATGAAAAAACATATGAGTAGTACTTTTAGAAGGGAACTCTTTTTTAGGGGCAGGGATTCATATAATCAGTTAAGTTCTGAGGTTCTTGGAATACTAATCAAAGAAATACCATCTTTCTTAATACAAAGATAGACTAAAAAAAGTACAACTCCCAAAAAGGTCAGCAATGTGGCCCCACACTCTGCAGAGAGCAAATGCTGCCACAGTCAGGCTACCTATCTTCATGAGTGAACATGCACAGGCAGGCTGCTGGTTACATAGCACCATGAAATGTTTTTAAATGCTTGGCAGATAATCCACAATGCTCAAATAGAGGTACAATTATTAATATGCTCTGGGTTCTCAACCCAAGCTGCATACTGAAATCACCCACGCAGGGGTGGGGAACCTGTGGCCTTCTGATTTCAAGACTGTTATTTTTTAAGTACCAAAGGAGGCAAGAAAAGCTTCAATCTTTCTCTGCCACACTCCTTTTAATAAAAGGATTTGTTCTGTAAAATTCAGAGTCAGTCAAAAGGCCACATGCAAGGATCCAGAAGGCCATATGTGGCCCCAAGGCTGCAGGTTCCCCACCCCTGAGCGGAGCTGGAATATAAACTCTCATTGTACTTCTGAGTACAGTTATTTTCACCTAAACTGGGATTCCAAATGTAAAACGTAGCCATAAAGAATAAGTGGGCATGCGATATTAACTGGAAAGTTTCTATTCTGTGACAACCAACAAAAGTTCTATTTTTTATGTCTCCAGATGTGATAAGTGAGTTTGCACCTATGTAGTTCAGATCATTTAGGAGTCCTAAATTCAGATTATTCTAGCTGGTAATCTATACGTTAAACATAGATAAAAGATAACATTTATGTTACTTGGAATTTAAAATGGTCCGCTCCTATGTAGTCTTCCTCTAAATAACCTTGGACATTATGTTTGATACAGTAATAAGACGGATACTATGCTAGTTTTTGCAAATCCATATCAATTTTTTTAAATAACGTGTATTCTTGTACATTTTAGGTGTATCCCTGTCATTGGTCCTGTCCTTGGGCTCTTCCAAAGGCTACTTTGCTGAGGTGTTTAGAAGCTAGACTGAGGTTCATTTGATAGGTCAGGACCTGGTACTGTTATGTTAGATTAAAGTCTTGCATTATACCAAAGACCCCACTGCTCTAGTGTTTAGGGACTGTTTGTGTCCGCCGTCACCCTCCAAATATATATGTGGAAGCCCTAACCTCCAAGGTGATGAGATTTGGAAATGGAGCCTTTGGGAGGTAATTAGGGTTAGATTAGGTCACGAGGCACTAGTAACCTTTTAAGAAGAGGAAGATATCTCTCCCTCTCTCTCTCTCTCTCCTCCTCCTCCTCCCTGGTGTACATGCACCAGCGAGGAGAGGCCATGTGAGAACACAGCATGAAGAAAGCCAGCTAGAGCCAGCAAAAGAGCCCTTGCCAGGAACTGAACCCTGCTGGAACCTTGATCGTGGACTTTCCAGCCTCTAGACTGTGTGAAAATGTCAGGACCTGGCATCGTTATATCAGATTAATACATACTGTGAATAGTGTAAGGCAGACTAAAACATGTAGTGAATAGGGTATGGTGGCAGAAAGCATCAATTTCAAGCGCTAGATTTTTGGCAATATTATACACTGGTGCTTCTTCACCTTTTAAATCCCTGCCCCATTTTCATAAGCATACAAATCTGAAGCTCATCTCAAATGTAATTTGACAATTATGTGACAATTATAAAACTAAAATCAAAATACCATGGAATGCTTGCCTGGTGGTTTTCATATGTGCTGCCCAGGCCCCACTGTGTTGAGAATTGCTCTGAATGAATCATTCAACCAAGTGTGGACATAAACGAAGGCATCTGTTTCTTTCGTCTTTGCTAGGATATAAGTAATTAATGAAGCAAACCTAAAAATGTATACGTGGATTTTTGCCTCGTTTTTCACGGATTTTATAAAATAATAAAACTTTCCTTTGTATCCTTGATTTTCAAAAGGCTTGTAATGATTTTAATCAACTTACTGTAGATACATAAACAGTTTTAAGAATCAGGAATTAAAATGAAGATTGAATATTGGTTAGGTTGCATGTCACCTTGATGCCAAAAAAGCCAGCTGACTGATTCACATTTCACTTTTCAATGGTTTGTTTCAGCATTGTGTAGATTAGCACAAACCTTAGCTCTACTTTCCCTAGTAAGGTATATTTAAAACCATGTACTGTAGTTTCATTGAGCTTAGAAAAATCTAGCAAACTCCCAATTAACCAGAGCTGAACCTGAAACTGAAGGTTTAAATGACCCCAAAATAACAAAACTTTGTGTTTATTTTTTAAATTATTGTTTACCTATATTATAAACAATGATGCTTAAAGGGTATGGCAATTAATAAAGTCCTACGTGCTTTTCTGCCAATGTAAAGATCTGAAATATACTCTGTTCTCTTGGAGATTCATTGCCCTTAGGGTGATTGGTGCTGATTGAAATTGCTAGTACCCCAAAGGGATAAAAACTGCTGTCTTAGGCTATGCCCTAGGATCCCAGTCTCTTAAACCTTCCAGTTTCATTTGAGATACTCTTAAAGTAAGTCCCCAACAGTGCTAACAATACTGATAATAAGGGCTGATGATGCAAAATTATGGCTTTGAAATAACTGTTAAAGTATCTTTGATAATCGAAGTAAGACTATTATCAGAGTAACACTATGCTGTAAGGCAGAAAAATAAAGTCATTTCAGAACACTTTTTACTAAAGTATACAACAGTTTATTATAATGAGCCTTTAGCTACCCCAAAAGTACAAATAATGAGAATATTTTTCTTTCTTTTGCATTAATCAAAGATAGGCTTAACATTTAAATATTTTGTTATTATCTTAAAATAATGTGTTAACAGGCAGTTTCAATTATGTATATAAAATCTCTTCCCTCTGATTTTCCAAAACACATAATTATAGTTCTTTTATGACAAATGTAACATTCTCCCTTACAGTACTGTTATTTGTACTTTTGTTTTCATCTCTATATGTTTATTTAGGAGAGGGACTGAGTCTTACTCATAATTGTATTCACTCTCCTAAAACAGTGCTTTGCACGTAGTAAGAATTCAATAAATGTTTGATTTTAAAACTTGTTTAGTCACATGTTCAACCATCAATTCTTTTTAAGACATAACCTTTGGCTTTGCATCATCTCTAGAGATGTCTTTTAAAATAAAAATAGTTAATTCAGAGGACAAATGAGATTTGCTTTTTCTCAAAATAGTTATGATTACAAAAACATTTGATACATGCATTAAGTGCAAAAAAACAGCTTGCTATGCTTAGTGTTACATGAAAATGATGCTTATAACATTATTCAGAAAAGCACTGCAAGAAACTAAGGTGAAAAACAACTCTTGGTATCTCATTCTGAATTATATCTCTCACGAAAGAGGCATTTAACATTTTCTCTTTGTACTAAAATATACTTAATGTTAAAATAAACTTTCTTAGAGTATATGGCAAATGTCAAGTCAAAAGAAACCTAATATTAATGGTATTTTTGAATGGCAATCTAATGCACACTGTAAAACCCCTTAATTAGTTATGAGTGACTTTTCTGCTGAGATTATGCTATAAAACTCATGAATAGGATGGGGTCTATCAAAATTATAAATAAATATTTTACCTTTTATATTTAATGTTTGAAATGGTTAAAGTCTATCATCATTTTGATTATATTTCCAAAGTAAATTTTGTTAAACCTCACCTCTAAATATGGTAAAGCACACCCTCTAATATTAACTGATATTACATTGTAATAAATTAATTGTAACTTACAATTAAGTTCAGTTCATATTGTAATTTACAATTAAGTTTTTTTAAATTATTGTTTACCTATATTAAGTTTAGTTATCAGAGGGTGTGCTTTACCATATTTCAATAATGATTACTTAATAATTTATTGAACACTGATATGTTAAGGCTGAATCCTAACTTTGTGTGTGTGTCAAAATACTTCAGAATGTTGGAAACAAAACTTTGACAATTTAGCTTTAGCAAATATAGAGAAGATGACACTTTTTGAACAGAAAGCCCAATCAGTGTAAGGTTTCAAAACAAATCTAGGAGAAAAGGATGATGCAAAGACTAACTACTACAATATAGGTAATAAATCATAACCATATATACCATATCAAGTGAAAACTTAGCTACCATTTTACCTATATATAAAGAAATTATGCAAAATGGGTTCTCATGGCTAATTATGTACATTACAGAATTTGAATGTCGTGTTTAATCAATTCACTCAACATATACGCCAAACTATTATGAAAATTACATTAAAAAAATGTAGTTTTTTCCTAACATTCTTGGTAACTGTCCAGTCCATGATAATTAACCTTTATTTAAACAGACTGAAATAGTACTCCATCGGGGTTCTTACTTGTTTTACCAAAAAAATTTCAACAGTTTTCCTAGGATTGCTTAGGGGCAGATAATTCCATTACTCCATTTAATACATGAAATCCTTCAAATATCCCATGAAAATACAATAGAAAGGTGATTATGTAAATTAAAACACTCAAAAATTCTCAAAGGAGCATAAATGTAACTCAGTATTAAAAATTATCAGGACGTGCAACCAAGTCCCCATTTCTCACCTTGGAAGGCAGCACAAATCCTTAGACTGCCTCCTGTATGGGGCCTCAAAGGCCCCTACCCAAACCCCCCAGGTTTAAACGCCTCACCCCCTACTTGCGAACCTTTAAGGAGCAGTCTCTTGTAATGGGGACCTTGCCACTGGGTGCCCTTGCAGGCCACAGCCGCTCTCCCGGTTAGTCCTCCGCCTCACTCGTGGGGAGGAGTGAGGGCTCGGTGGCATTTACGCAGACAGTGACACATAGGGCAGGCCAGGTTGTCCTGCTCCCTGCAGGGCGCCCTGCCCACTTACCTTGACAGGGTGCAGGTAGCCGTCGCCGCGCAGGGCGCCTAGTCCAGGGTCCGCCGGCGCCTCGGCATCGTCCTGCAGGCTACGGGTGAGGTGCGCGATGTAGGTGGTAGCCAGCAGGAGCACGTCCAGCTTGGACAGCTTGGTGTCGGGCGGCACGGACGGCAGCGTGCGCTGCAGCTCCAGGAAGGCGTGCCGCAGGGTCTGCACGCGGCTGCGCTCCCGAGCCGCGTTCGCCGCCGCCGGCCGCCCGCCTCCGCAACGCGCGCCACCCCCGGTGCCCGCCGGCCCCGTCCCGGTCCGCCCGGGGCTCGAGTCGCGGGTGGCGGAGGCCGCGGGAGCAGGCTCGGCGCTGGCGCTTAGGCGGCTGCTCGCAGGGCGTCCGCGGTCCATGGCGGCTTCCCGCGCAGCGCGCACTGCAAAGGGCGAAAGCGCGGTGAGGCCGGGGCGCCCCTCTCTGCGCGCCCGCCCGACGTGGCTCGGGCGCTCTCCGGGCTCCTTCTGCCCGGGGCGCGTTTTGCTTTGGCGCATCTGGGGAGAGCTGGGTTCGCAGGCTCCTCAGAAGGATGAGGAGAGGGGCGCGGTGCCAGCTCTACTTAAAAAGGACAAATTAAGCGAATGGGCTATTTCACCCGGGAAGAAAGATCTTGGTAGCACAGCTCGGGTTAGGCACTTGCTCGCTCTTCGGCAATATAATCTGGCCAGCCCCGAAGGAAAGGTGGCGCGGGTCATTTTCGCCGCGACACGTCAGCCGCCCTCAGGCCACTCACGCCGGGGGGAATCCCTGCCCGAGGAGTGCGGGACCCCCTACCCTCACCTCGGACTACGGCACCCGCTACCGCTCGGAGCCGGGAACCGCGCAGCGCGCGTCGGACCGGGCCCTTACCTCTCCTGGAGCGGCTGAGTGGGGCTCGGCTCCGCCGGGCGAGGGGCGTCGAGCCGGGTCTGCGTGGCCTGGACCGCGCTGCTCACTCCATCCTGGTCCAGCCGAAGCTGAAGCCGACGGCCACTGCAGATCCCGCTGGCCACGCCTTTTATGTGGGCGCCCCCGTGGCCGGGTGTGTGTGCTTGCAGGCGACGCAGGTCGGGGGGAGGCCTGCGCCCACCGGAGGGGCTACGCCGGGGGCTGAGACAGCGCAGAGCCGCCCTCCCTCCCCCGGCAGCCGCCGGAGAGTCATTAATCAAACCGCTGGGGGCGGAAGGGGGGCGCGCGGGGCGGGTCCAGACGGGCGAGGCGTCCGCCTGGCCCCGCCCCTCCGTCCAGCGCCGGCTCGGCTTTCCCCGGGGCCCACGCGGAGGGCGCCGCCGAGGTGGCGGCAGTGGGGTCGGCCTGGGCTCGATACAGCGGGCGAGGTCTCGTGAGTCACCTCACCCCGCCGCCGTCCCACCGCCTCAGGGCCAGTCTGATTCCGGGCTTCTTCCAGGCCGGCGCCCAGCTGAGGCGGGAACGCTACCGTTTGGTTGAGCGTGACTTTTAATTTTCTGTGAGGAAATGTCGAGTGTGCCACATCCAGGTTCTAACCTTTTATTCCACCACAAGGTAAACGTTTCTTGTTGCCCTTATTACCTAAAGCAGGAGGAGTCCCCCTCAGTACTCCCTGGCCAGTTTGTGGAGGCGCTCGGAGGTCAATTGCCTTTCCGTCAAGACCCCCAGTGCTCCCTTTGTAATACTTTAGGAAGCTCCCAAACCACAGCGACAACCCTGGGATGGCCGTCGCTCCTCCGCGGGAGCGCGGACCCTGGCTGGCCGCCTTCGTTGCCTCCGCGGGGCCACTGCTCCTACATTATTTGGACGTAAAATTCGTTCGTGGCTTTGCACTTGGGGACCCTCGGGAAGCCTGGCTTACAGCGGTGCGAGGAGGGTCCGATCCAAGGCTCCCTTGGAAAGTGGGCGCTGCGCCCCGAGGCCCGTTAGAGCCGCCCCGGCAAGCGCTCGGCCCGGGCGCCCCCCGTCCTCCGTGGCTTCCGCTGGTCCTGGACCTGTCGCCTTCGTAGGGGGAAGTCTGAATGGACGCAAGATGCTTTGTAGCAACGTAATTAGGATACGCTCGAAACAATGCCTACAGTTTAAAGAGCAGGACATTTTCTTCTTTGGGGTCAAAACGTAATATCAAATTTAAAATGTCACCAAAGAAACTGCTCTTGTGTGTGCAACATAATCTCATACTTTCCAGTAGATTTCTACATTGGAACTATTGTACCAAGCGCTCATTAGTAATGGCGCTATTTGGATATACCGGCCCACACATTAAGTATGTCAGTGGATCAGAATGATCCTTAGTCTTTAATCGCAATTCTCGTCCGATAACTGTAATTAGAGTTACACTTTAGAAAGCGGCACACCAAAATTCCATTGATTCAAAAAGGATTTCCATTGCTGAGTGAGAAATCACATCTTTTCTCAGTAAAGTGTATGTGATGAAGTGTAAAGCAATTACTGGATCCTTGAATTCACATGTGGAAAGCAATGTTTCAGATTGTGTAAAGAAGCAAATCAAACAGGAGCTTAAAGGTTTTTTTGAATGTAATGAAATACCGTAAAACCACAAGCCCACAAAAGATGTTGTTGCCTAGTCCTATAAAGTTAAAAAAAAAAAATCAAACGTTTCAGATCACTTGAGGCTGAATTATTTTCTACAAACAAATTGTCTTATACTTTTGTGTTCTCTAGAAGGTGAGGTTCATGCACATCATTTTTTGTCAGCAAGCTTTCAGATTTTTTCAAAGAGAGGTTCCTGTATTTATAGAGAGAAAAAAGAAGCAGCGTTAAATTTAAAAAATGAAAGTATCACAAAAAGGTAGCAAGCATATAGAATCTAGGACACAATAACAATAGTAAAGGCTAATGATTAATCACCAAACTGTATGAATCTTCTTAGGCTTTAAAACAAGCAGAAACAAAGATTTTCCTCTCGTGGGAGGGAAGACTGTGAAGAATCTATGAGTTGAGAGAGGTATGGAAATAAGAATATTGGAGAGAAGGTGGACCAGGACTGGGGTGAGGCAAGTGAGTTGTCTGGGGCTCCTTGAATTTTGCACCCTTGGCACCTCACATGCCTCATAATAACCCAGCCTGCTAGAGTCTCCTATTAAGGTGGGGTGGAGGGGCTACAGAGGCTCATCACTGCTAACAGTGGTGGGACAGTGGCCAGCCATGTTGCAGGTGCAGAAGAAAGGACTAAGGTAACAAGACTGACCACTTCGGGTCACTTGTCTGTCCTTACTGCTGCTACTCCAGGGAGCCTCTCTGAAGCCTCTGATGCTTACGGAGTAGTCCTAATTCCTAAAGGAAACTTGTACTTACAGTTAAATTCAGAGTATAAAAATCTTAAAATTTCTAACATTACATAAATAATTAGTAGCAGGTGCCACTTAATTAGCACTTTATATATGCTAAGTGCTCAACAGGTTTTTTCTTATTTAGCCTTTACAAAAACTCTTTGAGGATTTTACATTTTACAGTAGAGAAAATAAAATTGAGAGGGATCAGATAACTTGTCCAAGGTCACATAGCTAGCAAGTGTCAGAGACAGGATTCAAGCCAGGAAGATTGACCCTAACACTTGTGCTCTTTACCCATACTATTCTTTTTAAGATTTGTAGAATATTTATAATTTGCAAAACATTTTTAATCTACTATCTCAATAAGGGGCATACTTTAAGTAATGTGACTCCCTGTTAACAATCCAAATACTATTTTCATGGTATATCTTTCTTAGCAGTTCTTAATTGTCTAGTCTTCCAAAAAGTACATGGCTTTACAGTGCTGTAGATTTTATTTTGCTGGATGTGGTATATAGGTCTTAAAATTATATCTTTTTTTCTAAATATGTCAAACAATTTGCAATATTAACTAATTAAGATTGCCTTCATAATGCAAAATAATTATATCAGTGAAGAAAATGTTTTATATATAAAATATTGAAATTTTTTATATGTATATAAAATAGATTAATTGGTACTTTTTTTGCCTTTCAACTATTTCCTTTATTGTTTAAATTAGGTTGTAATTTACATAGTTAAATTCACCCTTTTGAGTGTGTAGTTCAGCCAGTTTTGATAAATATATACAATCTTGTAACCATCACCACAATAAAGATAAACTTCCCTCACTTCCCAAAATTCCATCATTTGTAGTCAGCCATTGCCCTCAGCCCCAGTAGTTCCTGGCAGCTACTGATCTTTTTTCTGTCTCTATGGTTTTGTCTTTGCGAGAATATCATACAAATAGAAGCATACAGTATGTGGCCTTTTAAGTCTGTCTTCTTTCACTTAGCATAATGCTTTTGTGATCCTTCCATGTTAAGTATATCAATAGTTCATTCCTTTTTATTGCTGAATGATATTCCACTGCATATATGTACCATAGTTTCTTTATCCATTCCCCAGCCGAGACACCTTTGGATTGTTTCCAGTTTTTGATGATAAGGAATAAACCATTATAAACATTTAAGGTACTGATTTTTAAAAGGTTTTCATTTCACTTGGGAAAATACCTAGAAGTGGGACTGCTAGATGTGGTAAATGTATGTTTAACTTTATAAGGATATGTCAAGCCTGGGCAACATAGTGAGACCCATCTCTCAACAAAATTAAAAAATTAGCTGGGCATGGTGGCACATGCCTGTAGTCCCAGCTAGGCTGGGGCAGTAGAATCACTTGAGCCCAGGAGTTCTAGGTTACAGTGAGCTGTGACTGGGCTACTGCACTTCAGCCTGGGTGACAGAGCAAGATCCTGTAACATAATTATTGTCCAAAGTGTCTATACCAGCAGTCCCCAATCTTTGTGGCACCAGAGACCAGTTTCATGGAAGACAATTTTCTATGGACCAGAGGTGGGGGGTGGTGGGCAGAGATGGTTTGGGGATGTTTCAAGCACATTACATTTATTGTGCACTGAAACCTCTCTGCTAATGATAATCTGTATTTGTAACAACTCCCCAGCACTAGCTTCCAGCACTAGCATTACCACCTCAGCTCCACCTCAGACCATCAGGCATTGGATTCTCATAAGGAGAGAGCAACCTAGGCCCCTTGCATGTGCAGTTTACAGTAGGGTTTGTGCTCCTAGGATAATCTCATACCACTGCTGATCTGACAGGAGGCGGAGCTTATGTGGTGATACAGTGATGGAGAGCGGATGTAAATACAGATGAAGCTTTGGTCTCTTACCTGCCACTCACCTCCTGCTGTGTGGCTAACAGGCCACAGGCTGATAACAGTCCATGGCCTGGGAGTTGGGGTCTGCAGGTCTATACTATTTTTGCATGAGAGTGCCAGTTGCTCCATATCTTAGCCAGCATTAGTAGGATTTTTGTTTTCATTTTTTTCTTTTTATCCATTCTAATACATGTTATTTTTTTAAAGAAAAAAGATTGAGCCAATATTTTTAAATCAGATGATTTCACAATCTAGATATCTTTTTTGTTTTTATTGTTTTTCCTTTTATCCATTCTAATACATGTTTTTTCTTTAAGAAAACAGATTGAGCCAATATTTTTAAATCAGATGACTTCACAATCTAGATATCTCGCTTACCAGCTAGTGTAATTTCTCAAGTTCATCATGTCCACCTGGCCACACTGTTCTGGAGCCAAGCAACTACAGATGCCTTTAGCTAGGCATGTACTTACTTTTTAGTTCATCTTAGTTATTTCCTCAGCTGTACTCACTCACTGTATCTGCCTGTTCCTAAGGGCATTTTTGTTTGAGAACCCCTAGCAGAATAGTTGAGAGCTTTGCTATTTAAGTCAGTGAGCTGGGTTCAAGTCTCAGCTCTGTTCATGGCAGCTGTGCGACCTTGGGTCCTTCTGACTGCACCTCTTCAAGCCTCATTTTCCCATCTATGATATGGATATTCTTTTTTAGAGATGGAGTCTCACTCTGTAGCCCAGATTAGAGTGCAGTGGCACCATCATAGCCCACTGCAGCCTTGAACTCCTGGGCTCAAGCAATCCTCCCACTCAGCTTCCAGAGTAGGGGGGACTACAGGCATGCACCACTACTTCTGGCTAATTTTTTTTTTTTTTTTTTTAATGTGGAGATGAGATCTGGCTATGTTGTGCAAGCTGGTCTCAAACTCCTGGTCTCAGGCCATCCTCCTGCCTTGGCCTCTTGGAGTGCTGGGATTATAGGCATGAGCCACCATGCCAGGCTGAAAAATGGGTATTCTTACAACAGTTCCACTGTCTTTTAAAATTTGTTTGGGTAATGAAGATTCAGCCTTCAAAATATTTTAAAATGGAAAATAACTAATATAATTCTTTTGAATTAGGTCTTATATAACTCTTGCTCACAGAGTAAACCATTGACAGAGTTGAGACTAGACTCATTTAGTCTGTTTTAACTAAAAAACTTATGTTGCTTACCACTGTTACTTTTTTTTAGGGGGGGGAATACCCTAATTTCAAAAGGGTTCTTTGAGAACTGCAAATCAAAATGTTAACATTATGCCTACATTACTGACTTACACAAGCTTATTTTGCATATAAAATTAAATAGACTGAGGTTAGGTTTAACAACATATAGTTCTAAGCATTTGAACTTTGCGTTTTGATCTTTAAATAAGACCATCTCAGAGTTTTGTGATTAAAAATGGGAGTTTTAAAAATTCTTCTTGAAGCACATAGATCCTGTTGTTACAACTGTTGAAATATAACCTTACCAGTGGTGAAGGAAAGTTATTTTAACTGTTATTAAAGTTCACTTTTTAATTCAAAGAAACCTAATGGTTTCATATTCTACCAAAAAGATACTAGATATTTTAGAAATAGTTAACATTTCTAACAGTGAACATTTCCTATGAATTATGGGTCCCCAGTGATTCACATTCCTTAAAGGTATCTGAAATTTAAGGGCATTCTAACCCATCTAGAAAGTTATTTTTACATTAACAAAAGAGATGTAATGACTCTATTAACATTGCTTGGGCTTGAAAGACAGTTAAATAATCAAGTAACAATTTACTCTTTTCATTGTACAGTGCTGTACAATATTCTCAGTGGGTCTTATATGCAATATATAAATGTATTTAATGTCTATTTTAAATTACTAAGGCTCAAGCACCTCCTAGCATGTTTAAAAAGAGAGGAAACATCTGTCAGAAGTATTTACTGTGACAAAGACAGAAAGAAGCAATAATGTGTACCTTTTTTGTTTGTTAATACCATGCATTATTTTTAATTGAACAGTGAAGGCATTTGTTCAGATTCAGGCTTTAAATAAAAAATAGTTTTGACCTAATCTTTAATTAAAGTGTACATTGATAGTATCAAGTTCAGTTTGAGGGTCAAAAACAACGTCAATGAGTCTGACTTTTTCCTCCCTGTAGGGAAAGCAGGCTTGTATAAATATACATGAGCACAGATTGCATGCATTTATAAAAGAGGTGGAAAACATTCCTGTCTTTGGACAGATGTTGCTTCACTGTGCTCCATGTAGGATAAAGACACAGCCCCCAGTGTGTAGAACCCTAAAGGAATGTGGGGCACATACTTTTTTTTGGAAGATGCACTCCAACCTTATTTCTACCTCTGAGCAGGCTCCTCACCTTGAATATTAAATACAGACTGTAGGAGATACGTCTGCTGATGCCAGCTTATTCTTTCCGTTAAAGTAATTAAAGGGAGAGATTGCTTTAATCAATTTTCTAGAAACTGAAAATGTATTCTTTGTGTTTGGGCTGGGTATTTTGATTTTTACATTGTACTGAACTTCTAGCTTTATTCTTATTATCTCTTAGCTTTATGCTAAATTAGCAAAATGTTAGTAATAGGCATATCCTAAAAATCTATATCAAGAGCTTGATGAAATTCCATAATATATTTGATCACTGTTTATTAAAGAGAAGTATAACTGATATTCCTATCTAATATGACTTGAATCTTTTGAGATACCAAAACAGTATTTTGGCATGCCTACAGTGAAAATGTTACCTAAGAAAATAACAAACATTTAAAAGAAAATATTTATGTACTATTTTTTCACAGGATAAAACTGAAGACTCAGGATTGAACATATTTGACTTTACAGATGGTGGCAGAAGCAGGACATTCTTTGTGTTCTTTTCACCAGGAATACCTCTATTCTTCTGGTTTCATTTAGGATAGCCTATCTTTGTAATACATAGTAGTTTATATTTTAAAACCACATTTAGCTCTGTATTTAGTATTCCTAGTTTGGAAAATGAGGGTAGAGTGATTTATTTGCTATTCTATTAGTGCACTCCTAGTGATTCGAGCTTTGCTCAGGGCTATAAAATATGTGGTATGTGCTACAGCTCACTACTGATTTAACTAGTGTATGTGTCAATGTATAGAATTCACCAACGTTGTTTTCTGAGGCTGTGTATATTTTGTTTTATTTTCCAGATTGATGATATACTAGTAAGATTTTTCAAAATGCTTGGCAAAGAAACAAAACTCAAGAACACTGTTGTGGAATTGATAACAGTTGTATACATCTTTAAGAAAAACTGTTGGGGTGCTGTGGACAAGCTATGGTTTTTATGGTGATGGGAATGGACATAAGCCACAAATTCTCACACAGCGCTGGTTTTATTGTGAATAGAGGCAAGACCAAAATGAGGACTCCCTGCTTGTCCTTTTGCCTCTCTCCAAATTAAGTATGTTCCAGACTCACAGACCTCTCCCCTAAGCCTGCATCCTGGCAAGCCTGAGCCACTCAGTATGGAATAGGGCAGGACGGTGCAGCAGTATTGTTCATGGGGCTTCTTCAGGTGGGCTCTACTAGGGAATGCTAAGTCATCCATCATCCCTTGATTGGACTTTGCAAAGAGGGTCTCATGACAAACCCACTTGACCTTCAGCAGACAATCTGGGAAAAGGAAAACTATTCCAAGATATGTCTACTGGCTCTAATTACTTTCTCAAGGAACTATGCTATTGCTCATTATTATATTGTGATGACTAGTTTATTATTATAAAGATCAATAGAGCAATCATTATATTAATTATAAATGAAAAATAAGTTGAATGAAAAATTTATAGAATTTATTATGATCTGGTTTATAATGTCCATAGCACTTATACTGTAGGGTAACTGTATCACATTTGACTCCTCAACTAGCTTGTTGCAAAATATTTGAGATCAGGATTATCTCATTTGAGTTTTTATATTCAGTGTTGCCCAGCATATGACATATATCTAATGTTTTATGAATAAGTGAAGTTATTTTCCAATATGATTTATTTTCACATCAAAGTGATGTCATTTTTTTTAAACTAAAAAGCAATTTTCTCCTCATCAGGAGATTTAGAACTGATTCATATGGAGCTAAATTATATATATGCTCAAGGTTTAGAATAGTGATTCTTAAGCTATTTTTTGGGTCATAAACCCCTTTGAGAATCTAGTGAAACTTCTAATGCCTCCTTCAGAGACAAGAGGTTAAGAACCTTTAGTTTGGAGAAGTGATAAAAATAGCCTACTTGTTTAGTCCTCTGGATTTCTCCTTTCTGCACCTGTATCCTTTTACTGCAGTTGCCCACCCACTGGTGGACCCATCATCAACTGGGCCTCAGGCATCTTTACCTAATGCTTCTGAGACTGTCCTGAGTCACCTGCACTACCTCGGTGGGTATATACAGTCTGTAACTCCCAAACTCTTCTGGAACCAGCCTTTCCCCCTGCAACTTTATGACTGTTTGGGCAGACTAACAATGAACTCTTTTTTTCTTTCTGTGTTTGGCCAAGAAGGATTGAGAACAGAGAACTAGGAGGCAGATGGAGGGCTTCTCTTCCTCTGTGTTGTTGACAGTGAGGGTGTCTCGTCCCCCCACCAAAGAAGATAAATCACACAAATATTTGAAAGAACCTACCCCATATCTTCAATAATTTTTCTGTTATCTTCTTGGGAGCTTTCTGGAGATGCATTTCCATTTACAGGGTATCTCTGTATTTCAGAGAAGAAGACTAATTTTGGCTTACCCATCTGTGGGTAATAAACAGGAACCATGTGATGCATTGATTCAAAGTTACCTGTAGCATACAAAGAATTAAAAGCATTCTACTTTGAAACTTAATAACTAAGTTGTAACAATGGCATTTAACAATTATATTTTATGAAATGGAATTAAATAAAGCTAAATAGAGACAGTAAAACCAATGATAGAATTAATATCTAAAATAAAATATCACAGACTTTCATACATAAACACCTATACAGGAAAGTTGATGGCCAACTCTTATAGACAAAATGGGAATGCCAATATTAATATAAATATTAACTGCCTTGAGAGCTGGGGATGGTGGCATCCCTATAGTCCCACCTACTCAGGAGGCTGAGGTGGAAGGATCATTTGAGCCCAGGAGTTTGAGAACAGCCTGGGCAACATAGTGAGACCCTGTCTCTAAAAAAAAAAATTAAAAATAATAAATAAATACCAACTGCTTTGAATTTTACCGTTCTCAGTTAATTTATTTTCCCAAAGTGTTTAGCCTGTAGGGAGTATATTAGTCATGTATAGTTTGGGGATATGTCCATACCTTTATTTTGGCATTTAACATTACTTATCATTGACCTATTTACAGATCCTCTTTCCCACAGTGATTTACTTTTGAGTGGGGACTGCTTTATTAACCTCTAATCCCCAATGCTTAGCATGGTCCTGAGCATATTCAAGATGCTTAGTAAATGTTGATTAACTGAATGCATGAATTTTTCCATAAAACTATGAAAGTAAATGCTAAAAGATGTGCATATATTTTGGATTTTACTGAAGTGTTTATGTTTCCAATTTTGAGTTATATAGCTATATGGCTATATTTATGATACGATTTTTTAATCATAAAATCCTTGAAGTCAGGGATTATAATTCCTATAATTTTACCATAATCCCCCAATATAGAGCTCCAAATTTACAAGCCTATCAAAAATATGTAAAAAATTACGTATTTTATGTGTATTCTTGGCACCGTTGTCAAAGATCAGTTGACTGTATACACATATATTTATTTTTGGGCTCTCTGTTCTGTTCCATTGCTCTGTAAGTCTGTCTTCTGCCAGTACCATACTGGTTGGTTTTCTTTTTTTTTTTTTTTTTTTTGTTGAGACAGAGTCTCACTTTGTTGCCCAGGCTAGAGTGAGTGCCGTGGCGTCAGCTTAGCTCACAGCAACCTCAGACTCCTCGGCTTAAGCGATCCTACTGCCTCAGCCTCCCAAGTAGCTGGGACTACAGGCATGCGCCACTATGCCCGGCTAATTTTTTTTATATAGATTTTTAGTTGTCCATATAATGTCTTTCTATTTTTTAGTAGAGACGGGGTCTCGCTCAGGCTGGTCTCGAACTCCTGACCTTGAGCGATCCACCCGCCTCGGCCTTCCAGAGTGCTAGGATTACAGGCGTGAGCCACCGCGCCCGGCTGGTTGGTTTTCTTTTGTTTTTGTTTTTGTTTTCCTGTAGCTTAGTAATACATTTCAAATGTAGGAAATGTGTTGCCTTCAGCTTTGTTCTTCTTTCTCAAGAGTGATTTGGCTAGTCATGGTCTTTAGTGGTTCCATATGAATTTTAGATTTTTTTTTTATTCCTGTAAAAATGCCATTAGGATTTTGATAGGCATTGCACTGAATCTGTAGATCACTTCAGGTTTTACGGATATTTTAACGATATTAAGTCTTCCAAATCACAAACATGGGATGTCTTTTCATTTGTGTCTTGTTTAATTTCTTTCATCACTGTTTTGTAGTTTTTGGTATACAAGTCTTTTACCTCCTTAGTTAAATTTATTCCTAGGTATTTTATTCATTTTGGTTCTATTTTAAGTGGGATTGTTTTTCCTAATTTCCTTTTTGGATAGTTTGTTGTTAATGACTTTCAAGATTGTTTTTGTTATTTAGGGCTCACACTAAATTATAAAGAGATTAATAAGGATTGTTTTGAGAAAATTAAATGACTAATTTTTAAAAATTGTAAACTTTGACACATTATAATTATTATTTTGTCAAATTTCATTGGAGAAGTTAACCATTAATTAATGTAATTATCCCTGAATTAGGAAGAATTTGTGAAATCTATTAAGATGAAGGAAACTATGTCATTTTTAGAATTGGATCAATTCTGGGGTGAAGGCAATATTAAATCTTATGAGAACTTCAATATTAATAAGGTGCTTTGGCATCTTTGATGTAATATTGAAAATACATAAAATACTGGAATCCCTAGTGGCTTGGTTTCACAATTTCCTTAGCTGATTGTTGTTTCACCATTGCATAACTGATATCATGCACTTTTGCTAGATATACAATTATACATTTTTTCCCCACCCTCATGGCTTTACATTTATATGGCTGACACAGTCATACCCAATATGAACCAAACACAGCTTTTTTCATAGTAACTACCATTTTCACATATAAACATTATAGGTAAAATTTCCTATACAAGATAAAGTGTATTTATCTTTATGCACAACTAAGTTTAAAAAAAAAAAAAAAAAACCTTAAAACACCTAAAGAAAAACCACTTATTTCTTGGCATTTTTTTTTTTTTTTGTTGGTTAGAATATTCCCTTTACTAGAAGAAGTGGTCAGTTAGTCAGTACAGTATGCTTACTTATGTATGAGTTGCTTGCATCCTCGTTTTTACTGCTTTTTTTCTTTCTGATTTTTTTGGCATCTTTGGATGCTTTCCAATTCATGAGGAATTGTCTTTCCACATTTTTAATTTCTTTTCCGTCAAGAAATTCTGGAGAAAAATACATATGTTTAAAAAATACAATATATACATGTAAATAATTAATATATAAGTGAAAATATACACTTCTGGTTTAGGCTATGTGAATTTAAGTTACACCATAAGCTGAAATAAATTTCTTTTTAAAATATATTGTTTATATAACTTATGTATTTTTTTGAGCTTTTATTTATTTTTAGATTTTCTTCTGATTTCAAAAAGAATATGTGCTAAACATAAAAAGGCTCTGTGATTATTGTCTGTACCTTTCCTTCTTATCACTGCCAAAGATAATAACTATAAACAATTTGGTATATGGTCCCCCCTTCTACGGTCATATGTAAACTATATTGTTATTTTTAAAAACAAAAATGTTATACTCAATAAAAATTAAATCATATTATCTATTGATTTAAAGAATATTATTATTAGGAAAAAGTAAAAATTGAGCTTCGTAAATTGCACAAATAACTTTTGCATGTTGTAAGATATTTGGAAAATACAAAAAAAAAAAGAAAAAAATTAAAATTGTCTTATTCCACAGTGAGAAATAATCACTGAAAACTACTGATAACACTTCAGTGTATTTCTTAGCATTTTTTTGTTTCCTATGTATGTATGTGTATATATGTGTATACTGTATAAAATTGGAATCCTCTATTTATATAGTTTTGCACCCTGCTTTTTTAATATTGTGTTGTGAGCATTTTACCATGTCTTTCTTTAAACACAATTTTTAATGGCTAGTGTTCTATTGTATGTGGATATACTATAAAACATTGAACAATTCCCTTATTATAGGACATTCTATATTACCTATATTAATTTTTTAATCACATGAATACAGATGGCCTTCATTTAATTAGAAAAACTATTTTTTCTAATAAAGTTTCTGTGTAGTAAGTTTTTTTTTAATTTATTTTTTAGAAACAGGATCTTGCTCTGTTACCCAGGCTAGAATGCAGTGGTATGGTCATAGCTCACTGCGGCCTTGAACTCCTGGGCTCAAGTGATCCTGCCTCAACCTCCCGAGTAGCTGGGACTATAGGTGTATGCCACCACCCCCAGATTCTATATAGTAGTTTTTAAAATTAGATATTTTCTCTCATCATCCATGTAATAATGTCTTCCACTAGATCCCAGAATGTAGAAAGGATATAGTAAAATTTATTAGATCATATTCTTTGAGGGAAAATCATAATATTCTGATAAAATATTAGTTATACTACTAAAAAGTTAATACTGCCACTTAAATATGATCCATAATATTGTGTCACATCCAAAGTATAAAATAAAGTGATGAAATAGGAAATATAAACTAGAACCATAAATTCTAGAAGTAAAATTGTTTCCATATCTTATCTCATGTACTTTTTTTTTTCATTGAACAATAGCACTCTCTAAACTATAAGAAATTGGCTAAATGTTTTATTGTCAAAATCTTAGTGCTTATAACTTTACATTAAAGGTCATTCTTTTAAGCTCAGTTTTCCCAACCACTTGTATTTATTTGATGTCTTTCCATATCTGTTTTTATTAATAATTATATAATTTGTTAATATATTTTTGGATGGGATATGTATAATCAGTACTTTCTTTTCTTTTCTTTTCTTTTTTTTTTTTTTTTTAAGAGACAGAGTCTTGCTCTGTTACCTGGGTTAGAGTGCAGTGGCATGATCATAGCTCACTGCATCCTCAAACTCCTAGGCTCAAGTGATCCTCCTATCTCAGCCTCCCCAGTAGCTGGGACTATATCAATACATATTTTTAAAACATCTGTTATAAATATAAGGAATTAACAATCCAAGTCTTTTATCATAATCCCTTCTTGCTCACATGAATGTCCCAGACAGCTGAGGAATGATTAGAAGATTGTGCCTCATTTAACCTGATGTTGTATCATTTCTAGCAAATGATAGAGGCTTACTTGAGGCTAATAGGTGCAGAAGTGGTTCAAGAGGGGAAGCCAGGTAATGGACACAAGATCAGAGACCTGTGTGACTTATTTCATTTTAATGGGTTACTCTCAACACAAAATTTGCTTCCACTAATGCTAAGGAAACCAAATATGTGGATTGTCACTCTATTTGGTGAGGACTTGGTAACCTGCAAAACATAAAATGGCTCCCATAGTCCTTTTTGACTGGGATGCAACAAACCAGGCCCTCAATTAACTTTGTGTTTTTTGGCTTTACATTTAGAAAGAAGAAAGAAATCAGAAGAAGACAAGCTAAAATCAAAGAGAATTTGTTATATGTGCATATGTTCATAGAAAAAAGACTAAAAGGGCATATACTAAAGTGTTAATAGCATAACTATGGCAGGATTTTAAGTGATATTTTCCTTTTCTATATTTTTACAAGAAATTTGTATTAATTTTGTAATCAGAAAACATGCTACAGAAAAGAATATTTGTTCAAGACAAATTTTCTGTAAATCTTCTTTATTTGCAAGTCAATATACTTATCTCTACGTCTTTTATAGTCTCGCCTACAGTACGGTATCATGAACATTTCCAGAAATGGTTACATGAACATTGGAAGGTTCTTAATCATCAAACATTAATTGTATTAGCTTTACTTGCCAAGGGAAGTGGAATCATATGTGTGGTGGGCAGAGAGAGGAGGGAATGAGAGGTTGGGATGGGGGATTAAATAGCAGAATCATCTATAGAGCTTTTAAAAAATATACCTGAGTATTTTCCCTATCTATTCTCTGTTTCCTACCCTTGTGGGCAGGGTGTGGCCCTCGTATATGTATTTTGAAAAAACATCTTGGATTTTTCTGATATGCTCTCTTTTCCCTCCAGAAAACCACTGAACTAATGTTAGGATTAATCAAGGTTTACTATAGCTAATGAGGCAGTTTTGTCATACATTAGTTTTTATCCCCAAGTACAGCATGTCACAGAAGTTCTGATGCAGGAAAATAACTCATGAGTGTACTTTGTGAGAGGGCGCTGCCTGTCTCTCTGATGCTATGTCCCTTGGTCACTATTGGCCAAGTGCACTCTTTTATCCATTTCCCTCAATAAAGTGCATATTCAGGAATGTTATTATTTGTAAGGATCTCTTAAAGAGACTCCTCAGTCTGCTCCCCTTTCAAATGAAAGGGACTTCTGTATGTTCTTAGAGTACTATTTGGCAAATGTCAAGCAATTGAAAACCTTGGTCAATTTTATCTATAGAACCAAAAGCTAAGGAGTTTCTCAGTATCATCATCAGATTTGTGCCAAAGAAAGTTTGGCAAAAGGTCAGCAAATTCTACACATTTATGACTAACCATTTTGATTGGTAAAAGCCACATTTTCTCCTTAAAGAAAGAGTATCTGGTGCTTTATTTCTGATTGGCATGTATTTTTCACACTTTATTTCTCAATATTAACTTTTGCTCTTATGAAAAATATTAAATTTAAAGTTGACCATTTTCATGGATATATGAAAATATTATGTCATATTTATATTTCTGAAAGCCTGCTGATAAATTAAAAAGTTAACTAGGTTTCTTTCTCTAAGAAAATTATGTTAATATAAACATGTACCTAGTGATTTGGACACCAATATCAGTTTGTCCCTGTATTTTGGTTTGAGACAAACAGGATTTCCGTTTAGATCCATTTTCCACAACTTCATCAACTTGTTCAGCAAATACTCCAAATCCTATAATTAGAGAAGAAAAAGCAAAGCACAAGTATTTCATAACTATCAATACTTCTAGCATGTCAGTTAACTGTTTTTAAAGGTAACTACTGCCTTTCATGCAGTTGTAGCTCAGAGCCAGGTACTTTGAAGGTGCATAAGAACTAAATTTTGAATAAAATGGTCTATACTGATAATAGAAGAGGCTGAAGATAAGGCAAAAAATGAGGCACTAATTTGGGGACCATGGAACTGTTCTCTGTCATGTTCCCTTCAATGGTCCCAACCTGTAGCTCAGAAAGCATTATTTTGCTACAGAAGATGCTCTACTCTTAGGGGAGCTTAGAGAAATTTACAAGTTCAGGCAATTAAGGAGTAGTGAGTAAGCAGTCTATTGGCATTGAAAACAATATAGATTGTTGCTTTTTATTTTTATAAAGAATATATATTCACTTTTAAAATCTGTAAAAAAAAAAAAAACTATCAAAGGGGAAAATAGAACAAAGGTGAAAAAAATCACTTGCATGCTTATCACCCAAAGATCACTTTAGTATATTGTTGTATATTCTTCTAGACTTCTTTTTTGTCATCATATGGTGGGTACTATTTTATATTATATCATAAACATTTGCATGTTTTTATAGCTTACAAGAAAATCAGCTAATTGACATTTCAAGTAATAATTAAGTTTTTCCATGGTCTACAACCCAAATAAATGTGAGAAAAACGGATTAAGAACCAGCTCTCTCACTTTGCTCTCTTCACATCTTCTTTGTCCCTAGTGTGGTGTTTCTTTTCCCATCCAGTGTCACTCTTTGTCTCCAATACCTTGTCTTTCTGTCATTTCTTGCTTTCTCCCCTTCTTCTTTATTCAAAGAATGTATTTTAACTACTGTTTAGTGGAAATGAAATATACTTGAGTATTTCTTATATATGCCCCAAAGTTCTGTTTTTTATTTTTAAAATCAGATATAAATTTGATCTATAACAAATTATTCAAAAAAAGTAGTGCACTTAGGTTGTTTCCATATCTTGGCTATTGTTAATAATGCTGCAATCAACATGAGAGTGCAGCTATTACTTCGAAATGGTGATTTCATTTCCTGTGGATATAGCTGTGAATTTAGTCTGTGCTTGACTCTGAGGAACCCAAATAAATAATTTATGTGAAAATATAAGGAATTGTTAAAAAAAAAAAAAAAAAGGGGCAATCCTAAACTTCCTGGTACTATGTGACCTTAGGCAAGTCTATGTCTTCATTTATAAAGAGGTTAATTAGGATTAGTTGCCATGGCATATAAAGTGCCTGGGACAGGGAGCAGGGTGCAGTGGCTCACACCTGTAATCTCAACTACTTGAGCGGCTGAGGCAGGAGATCGATCCGATCGCTTGAGCCCAGGAGTTTGAGGTTACAGTGAGCTAGAGTGCTACACTGCACTCTAGCCTGGGCTACAGGTCAAGACCCTGTCTCAAAATAAATAAATATGTACATAAATAAATAAATCAGTAAATAAAATGCCTGGAACAAAGCAGGTAAATAATAAATGTGTTAGTTCTCTGCCTCTTTGCCTTTCCTGCACTCCTCCTCAGCTAATTCCCTTTCTCTTAATTTTTATCGACAGAGAGCAAAAATATTGTAAGGAAGAAGAAATATTTTGACCTACTGAGTAATCAGTAGTTGGTTTCTTATAAGAAAGCTCTCTTCACAAATTATAACTTCAGCCCTCAGTCCTGGGCCCTGGAATATGCCCTCTCCACAACATTTGTTCAATAGCGTTTAATACAGCCATACGTATTTTATATGTGGGTTACACTGTATTTCTCTTATTCTAAAAACCTCTGCGGAAGGGATTGTGCATTACATTTTTGTACAGTGTTGAATATGATGCCCACCATCCAAAAGTTCAGTAATAATAAGAGAACTTTAAATTGTTGTAGATAAAAAGAGTGCTTAGAGTTTTGTTAATTGTTCCTCACTTGATAAATGACCCTTAACATACTCCCTCCAGTGTATGTTTATTTAAGACTAAACTAATCCTGTGCTGAAATACGATTACCCTTTGGATACGCTCTGGTTGTTCATTGCCTTCCTGTCCTTAATAAAAAGCTTTCACTTTCCCACTCTTCAATAAGTTACTAAAGGAAGCAGACACTTTTCTGTACAGTCTCTGTTTGATAAATGATCATGTCATGCTATCACTTAGAGGAGTGCTGCAAAATACTGAGGAGCAAATTCTATTTCCCCTGCAGGGCTGTTGCTCAGGCTCCCGTATAGGCGTCTGCATCACGGCAATGCTCTCTCTACGATTAATGATGACCACTGATGAACCTGTATTTGACCAGCATGCACCAATCTTTATCGGAAATGTCTGGCCCAACTGTCCTTACTAAATCTAAAGACAGCCATTTGTCATTCCTCTGACTGCCTGTCATCATCTGCCTGGGAAAATCTATAATTTTTGGCTTGTTCCTGACTAAACTGTGGAATGAATAAATTTATCTTTGGGCCACTCTGCTTGTCAGGATCAATATTGAGCAGAGGTTGAATAAATTAGAAACTGAGAAAACATGACAGGCCATAGAAGTTTGTTCATTTGTGTCTTATAAATCAAATATTTAGTTTATATAAGAGGCAAGCATGTCAAGCTTTTTATTTCCCCATTCATACTCAAGATTCTATACCTCTTGATAAATGGTCATCAGAAAACCAATGAAGAAAATCACTAATTATATCTGAGATGAACTTTTCAGATCATTCTATTGATTTAGCAAGCTTTACAAACATAAAAACTGTAGATAAAGGTTAATTTTTTTGTTCTTTTATGTTTTATACATCTTTGCAACCATGATATTTATTTGACTTATTAATGTCAGCAAGCTATTAATATATAATGTTGGCCCTAGTGAAGTTCATGGCTCAACTTACACTCACACCCCCCAAGCTATTTGTACAAATGCTAAAGTTTTATTGTAAATTGTCATTAAAGTATTTAATAATTTTATATATTGATGCATACCTGTATAAAGGAGGTACAGGAAAAACAAGCAAAGAAATGTTAACCAAAAATAAATGTCATTTAAACTAGAGCCCTCTGAGTTAAAGCTATGGAGTATTGTTTGGCTTAAAACTTCTCTTTCTTCTCCTCCTCAGTGGTTGACCTTGCCAGCAATTTTATTGGGAATAAGTGATTCATACATCCACAAAGTTTTTTCGGTTATCTACTTCACACTTCCTCTTCCATTTCTCTTTCCCATTTTTCTGACCAAAGGAAGAGAGTCCCATCTCTTTTCCCAGGTTAATCAGAAGATCCTGGCCTCCTCTTCTTGGGATCTTCTCTCTCTTGCATTTCCACTTCCAATCTCTCCCTCTCCTCTGGCTTTTATCCTCTTACCTACCATTGCCAAACTTCTTGAAAGAGTGGTCCAGACCAATGCTTTTCAAACTTTAACGTGGTTAAGAATCACTGAGGGATTTTGTTTAAATGCCGATTCTGATTGATTAAGTCTGGAGCAGAAGCTGAGATTCTACATTTCTGATGCTGTTGCTGCTGCTGGTCCTAAGATCCCAGTTGGAGTTATAAGAGTCTAGCCCACTGCCTTTGCTTCCTCAACCACTAGGCACTCCTGCAACCTGGTGCCACTGAAAATGCGCTGCTAACCTTATCACTGATCCACACATTGTCAATCAAAGACTTTCTCAGTGTCAATTCTTTGGAGCATCTTATCCTGCTGACCGCTGCTTTCATGGCTTTGTGATTCTACATTCTTGCAGCCTCCATAGGATCCTTCATGAATCTCTGACCTTACAAGTAACAAACCTCTAACTATAGAAATTCCCCATGTGTGAAGAGGCTGCTTTCTAAAAGTTGCTTTTGAGAACTGAGAACACATTTCATTAAAAAAAAAAAAATGCTATACCTGGGGGACTGTTGCCTGGGTCAGTCCATAAAAACAACCTATTTAATAGAGAAAAAGCCTGAAGAACATCTGTGCAGTGACAGTACTATAAAACCTCCCCATAATGCATCAGCATGTTCCCAGAGTGCCAGAGCTGCCACTGGGGAGCAGGAACAGATATCCCCAGTAGCAGACCCTCGGGGACAAATTCATTTGCTTCCTTTTCTATAATCTACATATATTCCTTTCAGACAATGTCTATTTTCTTTCCCTGAACCCCAGCAGAATATAAAATCACAGTTAGAAAAAAGTTTTCCTCCTGTAACCCATCACCTTCTCTATTTATACTTAGACTCTTTGCAGAAAAAGAATGGTCACACTGATGATAATAGTAAAACTTCTGTTACACTAAGGAAGGGTCATCTCTGTGCAAGAGGAAGATTTTGTGAGAAGCCACTTTGAGCCTTTCATCTTACTTCTCTCCTCCTGACTCTAGGTGATCTTATCCATGATGGCAGTTTCAGTGACCACTTAATATGCTGAAGACTCCCACATTCATCTATCTCTGAGCTCTGGCCTCATATATCCAATTATCTACTTAATATTTTCTCTGAAACACTTCAAAGGCACCTCATACCCTACATGATCAAAATTCATGATCTCCCAAACCTGACTCTTGAGTTCTCTATTTCCCATTGTGCAAGGCAGAAGCCCAGGAATCATTCTTGACCTAACCCTCTCCCATACTCCCTATATCCAACTCACAACCAAGTCTTATACACTTTACTCCCTAAACAGCTTTACAGTCTGTCCACTCCATTTCCACCCCCACTCTCTTAAAGTTTCTACCATCTCTCACTTCCTGACTAGCCTGGTCTCTTCCAGTCTGTTTTCAACACTTCTCAAGATGCGGTTCTCTAATTACTTCACCCCTTGCTTAAACACCCTCAGTGACTTCTCATTGTTCTTAGGATAAAGACAAAACTCTCTATCATGACCTGTATGGACCATCTACCCACTCGTCTTTGTTTGCACTATGTTCTACCTTCACTCCCTCAGCTTCCCATCCCTCATATTTGCCATGCTTCCAGATGCCCTGGGGCCTTTGGGCATCCTGTTTTCTTTGCCTGATAAGTCCTCAGAGCTCAGCTCAGCTATCCCTTTCTCAGGGAAGTTTTCAATGACCTCCTTACCTAGGGCAAATCCCCATTACAGGCTCTCAGAGCCACATACTTCTCCTTTGTGGTACTTGTGCAATTTTATATTTGTTTTGGAATGATTACATGCTTAATGTTTCCCTTCCCCTTAATGCTGAGAGTTCCTCAAAGCCAAGGATTGTATCTGTTTTCTGCTCCCTATTGTCTCCCCCATTGTCTAGCAAGTACTGCCACATAGTAGGTGTTTTCAATGATTGGATAAGAAGAGATGAGTGAATGAATGCATGCATACATGCATGCATGGATGGATGAATAGAAGAGGGGCAGGGGGGGCCTGAGGCTAGAAGGAGGACAAGAATTATAAGGAGGAAATAAGGTGGAACTGTTTTTGAAGAAGTTGCTGATGATTAGAGGGGCAGCAGACATGGAAAGAGAGAGGAAAGACAGTATTTATCTTCTCTTTTTGTTTATATCTCATCTATCCCTCCTCTCTCTTTCCAGATGCTCCTATGTAGAAGTCCCTGTCCTGGACCAGCTTTGGCCTAGGGAATAGGAGAGATGAAGCCAGGGTTAGAGGATCCTGTGGTTAAGGAACCCTTGGCAGTTGTGGGTCTGAAGAGGTGAGGAGAGGGAAGTGACTGAAATCCCAAGCAGCAGGAGGGACAAAAGCTGCTTGGCCACCCAGCTTCTTACAGGTCCATATCCTATGCCTCAGCTTCTAATGCAGCCACTCCCCCGTGGCTCTGGGACCTTCAGTAAGCTAGGGCAAGGTCATCATTTGGGAATGCCTATTTTTCCCACCAACCCGATTCTTTCTTTTCTTTTCTTTCCACTGAACTCAAGGATTTCAGTGCCCTGATTGTACTTTTCCTTGCATGTGTTTGTTTAAATTTTTCTTAAATATCTTTGTCATTGCTCAAACCAGAATCTTGATTGAGAGATTCAAAATTGTTTAACCATCCTAAGGAACCATTATTTTTTTTCATTTTTTCTTAAAGCAGGCACTTAAAAATGAAATGTTCTGTGCCAAAAGACTTGTAAATTCAGTTCCATGGATCAGAACTACAAGAAGACAATTTGTAAATACTCACAAATCACTTACGTATTTTAATTTATAATATTTCACAAAAATCCATCTATAGGATTGATTAACAGAACCTTCATAGTACAGGGCAATCTATTATTACAATAGTGACTAAAGTCTATTTTTAATATACATTTGAATGTAGCCTTTAAATTTTGAGTTGTTATTTTTAAAGACAATGGTAAATTATCAGGAAAAGTAATAATTTTAAAATTATACTTTTTTTACGTAAGAACTATACTTAGTTATTGCATATATTTTCTGTAGGTGCATTTCAGGAACTTACTGATGTCCATATAAATGCAGCTGCTCTATGTGCTGAAAACCTCAGGTAATTATAATGGTTTTGTTAGGATTCTCTAATGATGTCCACTTCTTTTTCCCCAAGGCACAAAGCTGTCTGTTGCTGATGACTCTTAGGATGGATGTCAGCCACCTTATGTATAGCATGAGAGATTTCTGCCCTGTAGCATAGGGTTTGATGTCAGTAGCTTTTGAACAACATCAATGAGCATAAAGAATGGAAAAATTAAAGCCAAAAATAGAGATCCTGACTCCAGGAATACATACAGAAAAACAAGTTAATATTCTGATGCTAGGCTTCAACATGTCCTTTGACCAAGCCTTCAGAAGATGATTTAAAATGAACCACAAAAGTACATTTCAAATTTATTCTGGGCAGTATCTATATTCAGACTTCCAAGAAACTGTATCCAGGCATTTTTAATTATTTGTGTCTTCATGCTGGAAGTAAAAGAACTTGAGATTTCATCTTTACTCCCTCTCTACCCAAGCTGCTGGAACTTACTGAATGGTTTGCCTTTCTTCCCCAGAATATTTCTTGTCCCCTTATTCATTCATTCTATAAACTTGTAGTAGGTGCCTACTATGTGCCAGGCACTACTAGGCTGGGCTCTGGGGAATCCTGAAGTTAAATCTCAAAGACTCATAGGTTTCCTTACCAACCATTCACTCTTTTTTAAATTATTTATTTATTTATTTATTTTGAGACAGGATCTTACTCTGTTGCCTGGGCTGGAGTGCAGTGGCATCATCATAGCTCACTGTAGCCTCAAACTCCTGGGCTCAAGCAATCCTCCTGTCAGTCTTCCCAGTAGCTGGGACTATAGGCGCGAACCACCATGCCTGGATAATATTTTTATTACTTGTAAAGATAGGGGTCTCAATATTACCCAGGCTGGCCTTAAACTCCTGGCCGCAAGCAATCCTCCCTCCTCAGCCTCCTGAGTAGCTGGGACTACAGATACACACAACCATGCCTGGCTAATTTTTTCTATTTTTCTGTAGAGATGGGGCCTCACTCTTGCTCAGGCTGGTCTCAAACTCCTGAGCTCAAGCAATCCTCCCACCTAGGCCTCTCAGAGTACTAGGATTACAGGTGTGAGCCACCGTGTCTGGCCTCATTTTTATTTTTAGTGTTTTTTCTTTCCATACTTCACTTTGGATAGTTCTAATGCTATATTTTTAAGTTTACTGATCTTTTCTTGCACAATCACTAATCTGCTTTTAATCACACCCAATGAATTTTTCATTTTAGAAATATTTTTCAGCTCTAGAACTGACTTTTTTCATATTGTCCATTTCTCTTCTCTTTGTGTTCACGATTTCTTTAAATTATAGGGCATATTTATAATAGCTTTTTAAAAAGTCCTGTCTTCTAATTCCATCCTCCATATCATTTCTGGATTTTTTTTCTTGACTTATTTTTTTCTGGCTACAATTTACATTTCATTGTTCTTGTTTGCTATTCCCCTCCCTGCCTTTTGTTCTGAAATCACCTTGTTTGGTTTTTTCCTCTTAGGGACCACAGGCCTGTGCTGCCTGTTGTCCAAGGTCTGAAAAAGTTGTTTCCCATATTTTGTCCAGTTTTCTATTTGTTTTTTTATGGAGGGTGATTCTGGTCCTTGTTACTATATCATAGCTTATTAGATTATTTTAAAATATAATTTTCTTTCTCCATTTTTTCCCCTATTGCTATGGTCTGAATGTGTCCCCCACCATTCACATACTGAAACTTAATATGTGATAGCAGCCAATGTGACAATAGTAAGAGGTGGGGCCTTTAGGAGGTGATTAACTCCCATAGGCAGAGCCTTCATGAATGGATTAGTGCCTTTGCTCCTTTCATCCCTTCTGCCCTGTGAGGACATATTCCCTCTGGAGGATGGAGCAACAAGGGGCCATCTTGGAAGCAGAGAGCAGCCCTCACCAAAAACCGAACCTGCAGGCACCTTGATTGTTGACTTCCCAGACTCCAGAACTGTGGGAAATAAATTTCTGTTCTGATAAATTACCCAGTCTCAAATACTTTGTCATAGCACCACAAATGAACTAAGAGACCTATTCTCTGATTCTGGTCCTCTTATTAGTCATATATTGGATCTCCTGAATTAATTCTCTAAATTTCTTTTTTACTTGCCTATTTTCCATTCTTTTTGTTCTATCTGGGAGACTTCCTCAATTTTATCATTTAAACTCTATATTGAACATTTAATTTCCCCTATCCTATGTTTAATTTCTAAGTGCTCTCTTATTCACATGTTCCTTTTTAAAAAAAAAAAAAAAAGCATCTTGCTTTTATTTCAAGGTTATGGAATCCTTTTTTATTTCTCTTAGGAAATTAATTATAGTGGTAATTAAAAATTTTTTTGTTTTTTGCTGCTTCCACATGATTTATTTCTTCTGAATTCTTTCTTTTTGTTTCTTTCTTTGATTTTAGAGGCTCTTTTCAGATGTCTGCTGATCCTGAGCTGCTTGTTCATTCATGTAAGTGAATGAGAGCTTTTCGTGAGAGGGTAAGGCTTGTTGGCTGGTTGGTCTCACTGTATGGCAATTGGGCAGGCAGCTGGCATTTTCCCTGGGGAACCCTTAAATGTCAGAATTGGGAGATGTTTTCTCTTGAGCTGGTCAGTTTCCCTAAAGAGGAATCCTCCACCTCTTGCCCAGGGTTTTAAAGTCACATAGGTAGGGTTTTGGGAGGAGGGCCTAGTTTTATGTGTGAAAGGGAGGGAAGTATTGACGCTCTAACTTTCCAGTGTTCAGTCTTTCATAAAATCCCCTTTTGTTCAGCACTACCCTCTGCTGTGGTTTTTGATCCACAGCCTCTCTGGTTAAACTTCTTTATAAATTAAACTTGTCCTCTGTAACTTGATGGAGTCATTGGAGTATGAAGGAGAAAACCAGATAAGAGGACAGAATTATGTAAATAAATACATTAAGAAGTAGAAATTCATTAACTAGTTTTAGAACAAATCCAAATAGTTTTTAAAGTGATACATTTTATAGCTATTTCAGAACATCAGTATTTTTTCTTCATAATTTCATGTAAATATTTTTAAATTAATTTTTCTTTTTTTCCCTTCTAAATTTTAATAGATTTAAGAGATACAAGTTGAATTCCATTATATGTATATATTCTATAGTGGTCAAGTCAGGGCTTTTGGTGTACCCATCACCCAAGTAGTGTGCATGGTACCCCATAGGTAATTTTCCCCCCTCCCTCTTCTCTTCATTGAAACTTTTGAGTTTTCAATGTCCATTATACAACCCTGTAAAATTAATTATTTTTCTTTCCTTTCTTCCTTCCTTCCCTCCTTCCCTCCCTTCGTTTCTTTTTTTGTTCTTTTTAGACAGGGTCTTGCTCTGTTGCCAGGGCTAGAGTGCAGTGGCATCATCATAGCTCCCTGAAACCTCAAACTCCTGGGCTCAAGCAATCCTTCTGCCTCAGCCTCCTGAGTAGCTGGGACTACAGGCACAGGCTACGATGCCTGGCTAATAAAATTAATTTTTCTTTACACTACCTTCACATTCAGAAGCTGATTGTCAACTGCTATGAGCTGATTGAGATTCTCCAGTACTTCTAAGTCTCTAATGTCATCAATATTATTATTGCTGATATTCAATACAGACAGGGACTTCTGTAAGAAAAATAATTAAATTAGCATTAGTAAATAATCTAAACACTATATATAAGAGCCAGAAATTCTAATGCTTGAAAAGGTTAATATTTAGCAGTTCAGGCTCTTTAGGCAAGAAAATCAAAAGCCATGGAGATTTTGTTTTATTGCATTTGTTTTCAGATTGAACTTTTAGAACTATAGTATGTGACCTAACTTACTCTTTCTCTCTATAATTCCTCCATAAGTCCTATTTTTCTCTTCTAAGATACAAGACAAATTTATAAAATAAAGAAGCCAAAACTCAAAAAGCAAGAAAAGAAAAAAGATGCCCCAATAAACAAATAACACAATGTGGAAAAAATGCTTATTGCAGTTTAAGCAAATTATCATTTTGTGCTAAATATAACTAAAATTTGTACTTACGTAGAATGAGTTTTTGTCTTTATTTTTCCATATAGGAAACATGATCAAGAATGAAAGAATATCTGGTTTTTAAATTTATCTCTATCTCTTGATAATCCATATATTCAGAAACTACTTAAAATAATAAATATTAAAATAAATAATAAATATTTAAAAAGTTTCTTAATATATTCAGAAACTACTGATTAAAATCTGAGGCCCAGGAATCTCTACCAAGATGGAGTCAACCATCACTTCACACCCTTTTGGCTGGTTAAGATCAAGTGCAGTATTTGTTCTTATTAGTTTAAAATTAAAAAAAAAAAAAAAAGATGGAGGCAACTCAGGAGGTATCCATAAGAAGCCAACCTTTAAAAAAAAATTTCCGGGTCCTTTTTTTTTTTTTTGGAGACAGTGCAGTGGCACAATAGAGGTCACTGAAGCCTCAAAGCCTCAAACTCCTGGGTTCAAGTGATCCCCCTGTCTCTGCTTCCCAGGTAGTTGGGACTATAGGCATTCATGACCATATCTGCTTAATTTTTAAAAAATTTTTTGTAGAGACAGGGTCTCACTATGTTGCCCAGGCTAGTCTCAAACTCTTGGCTTCAAGCCATCCTCCTCCCCCAGCCTCACAAAGTGCTGGGATTACAGGTGTGAGCTACCACATCTGGCCCCCTTTTTAAGACTTGAAATAAAACTGAAAAAATGATGCTTTATATTTAGAATTTTAGATTGTGCTTGAATCTATGCAAAAATTGAACCTGCAAAAATGTTTTCAGTAGTGTTTTGTAATAAAACTAGCCATCTCCACAATGGGATCAGTCTAATTGGATCACTTGAGATTGTGGTAAGGTTGGTGACAGTTGATTCTACTGAGAGCTTGGAGAGGGTAGAGTAGAAACCAGGTCACTTCTTTCTTTTCCAATTTATAGAACTACCTCTTGATTGATATATATTTGGTTCAAAATTCATCCATTACCCTCCATTTCTGGGCACTCTAAAATAAAACAGATGTAATCTGTGAAAAACAACCATGTCACATTTGTATCTCCTGCCCCAGATTTGAGGTTAGCCTATCCCAACAAGTCCCTTGTTCTGAGGGTTAGCAAGAGCCTCACTGACGCCCTCTGGCTTGTCAACTTTTTGTGGCACTTCCATCCCATAGGACTGGTTGTCAGGCGACACAGCTGGAGCCCCAAATTCAGTGCTCCCAGGCCTATATAGTTCTGGTGGGGCAGACCTATAGGTAGTGCAACCTGCAATCAAATCAGGATCCAGGGAGAAGATGACTTATCACTGCAGTGGCTCTCTAGTTTGTTTAAAAGTTGCCAAATAATTCTGCACTCCTCTTTCTTTAGGGTTTTTCCTAAAATTTAAAATCTTTAGCCATGATTATCACCAAGGTCCGAATTATGAATGAATTAACATCTGTATTAGAACTTCAGTTTATATAACCATTTCACATCCTTCTTTTGATCTTTCAGTTACCTGAAGAGGCAGGCATTATATTATCCTAACTTTACAGACGTTGAGTTTCTGAGACATTATATGGGGAAAATCAGCTTCAGTACTCAAATAAGCTAGCATTTGGCCATATAAACATGCAGAGTATGTACAATGTCCAAATATACCTTCATCACCTTCTTGTTCCATTATGACTTGATAATCACTATATTCCTTGTCGAAATAGTCAAATGTGGACTTACTGCCAGAGACTGAAGAGTTCTTGGATCAAACAGAAGCTTTTCTCCAAGGGGAAGCTTCTGACTCTCAACATGAAGCTCTCTTAGTTCTTTTAACCCTTCTAAACCTTCTATGACAGCAATGTAATTGCCTCCCAGATACCTGCAAAAACATAGACATAATTCTAAATAGGCATTGTGAGAACGCCATGGTCTTTAAATGTGATAAAAGTGTAACAAAATCATTGAGCTGTGTGAAAATTATACATGCAGAATGTTATGTTTATATTGACTCTATGAAAAGTTTATCTAAATGACAACAAATTATGTTCTTACACTCAATTTAGTCTAAAAAATACATTTTAAACTTTTTTAAAGAATGAGTTTTTTTTCCCACACCGCAAAGCAGCAGGGAAAAAAATGAGAGAATTGAAATAGTTATTATTAAATTATCTACAGGACTCCCCATATGTTCTGGTGCAGAAAAATCACCTGGGTTGTAGGTTTAAAAATGAAGGTCTCTGTGCTAACCCCCAGATATTATGATTTGGATTATAGGTTGGAACCCAGTATTCCACATTTTTAAAAGCATTCCTCACCTCACTCTTGTGTCCCTGTTCTGAGGCCCTTGGTTCACTCTTTCAGAAGCATGAAAGTTAGTCTGGGGAAATTGGATCCAGCAGTGTTAATTACCTAATTATAATCATTATAAGCAGTGTGTGTAAGTGTCTTTTTACAATCAAGTCTACATCAACATTATCAATTATGTGACCCTGACCTTTTGAGATGTGTGATTCTGAAAGGCACAGAACTTATCTGGGTTCCATGGAAACTTTTTTCACCAATTGAGCCTACATGAGGATGTTTTAGGTGTCCTTATAAGCCCTTAAGACAACCCAACCCCCTAGAAAGAGAAGTTTATCAGGCATAATAAAACACAAATTGTTGAATATTACATATGAAACAACTTATTTTGTATTAATAAAAGTGCAAGAGAATAAAACTGAGGCCTGTTTCATAAAACCCCTGTGAGATGCAGGCACAATTTCATATTCAATTTACTTTTGAAACTTAATGCAGAAAATGGAAATGCCTGCATGCATAAAATATAACTACTGTAATGATGATAAACAATTACATTACTCAAAAACAAAAGCACTTACAGTTTTTCCAGTTTCTTTAATGATGTTAGGTTCTCTATATATGAAATACAATTGTTTTGTAGGTACAGATGGGTCAGATTTGTGGCATAATTCAAGTTAATGATTTGACTAATACGGTTATCATATAAATATAGAACACTAAGATTTTTGCAAAGAGAGAGGTCTTCCTAAAAGGAAAACAAAAACAGTCAAATTTAATTTATCCTTCAAACTTAAAAGTTTCTTTTTGAAAAAGTTTTTCACTTGATAATTCTTCAAATTTCCTTAAGATTATTATAAAAGGACAGTCTTTTTCTGGTCTTAGCACAGTCAAAACAAGACTAGAACGATTACAAAATAGGTTCTAGGCTTTAGTATTCTGTAATTATATCAACAAAATTGTATTTGTTAAGAAGCTTTTCCCAGTGCAAGCAATTTTCTTTGGAAGCAATTAGGCTACTCTGGAAGTTGAAGCACTGAACAAATTATTGTCCCAACATATAAATCAGGGCTTAATATTTCTGTAGGATTGGAAGTAAATTGTTGCGGTTTATAATACTGAAAATTGGAAGTCATCTAGATATCCAAGAATAATGGATTAATTAAAAAACTATGATAATGCTGTTGAAGGGAATACTGTAGAATCATTAAATATCATTTAGTTTCTTCAGTAATATATTATAGATTTCATAATATATAATTAAGTGAAGACAGTACCTTCAATATGACTATTATAAAATTATATAAATAGATGTCTAGAAAAAAGACATTACCTAAATGTTAAAAGTGGTTACCTCTGAAGAGTAGGATTACATTCTTTCTTTTTATATGTATTTTATACAAATGAACACCAATTACTTTTGAGACAAGAAATTAATTAAAGGTATTTGTAAAAGGATGTCATTTCTTGTGTGGTGGTAAAGTCAGCCTAGAATAAATAGACAAGAAGTAAAATGAAGTTCTGCTCAAAAATATCTCAGGCTTCATTTAGATGTTTTAAAAATACAGCTACATTTTGGAAACTTTAAGTTTACAAGTTATTCTCACTTTATTGTGACTTCAAGCAGTTTGCTTTCCTCCTAACAAAGATCATCCACACTGGAGGAATACTGATTGATGTGAGGACAAAAGAGCTTGAAGTGGGGGCTCACTGGGGCCTCTCCCAAGAAAGCAGTATGTAGATGGTCTGATGAGGTAGAGCTCTGGGCAACAAAAGAGCAGCACGTTTGAGCAGTTGGATTCCTGGAAAGAAGGAACACCAGGAAACCAGAAAGGGATATAGAATGGGAACTGGGTTGGGTCCCTACAAACAAAACAAAACAAAACAAGCATTTCTCAATTGATCATTTTGCTTGGGGCTTTGGGTTTTTTTTTTTTTTTTCCTTTCATTCATTCACTCAATGAATATTTCTTAAGCACTTAATACAAGTCAGGTATTGTATTGGATGGGGAATTTAGAGTGATATGAACAAAATAGACGTGATCCCTGCCCTAATGTAGCTCATATATTTCCAAGAAATTTTCTGTTATCTGTAGTCTTTAGCATTTATTGTAGACAACAGATAACAATACAAATGGCCTAAAAGGGTTATTACAGCCTTTAAAGTTTCCCAAATTACAGCCAAGAATTACCTCAGCACTGAGAAAATGTATTTTGAGAGTATAACCAAGTAAACATTATCTTATCTAACTGATCCAGTATAACATACATTTATAAAAACAGTTAAATATGTACAAAAAAGATTTCACTGTTAAACTTTTGAAATGTACTGAGATAATTACTTCTTAATACTCTGATATGTAAAAAATATGTATATATTCCAATGTTTTGGAATAATACAAAAGTAATTATCTTTGAAATTACTTTCCAACATATGCTTTCAAATCTAGTTTGCTACACTATAGAGTATTGTAGAGAAACAGTAACATATATTTAACATATATATCTAAAAATCACAATAGTATATCTTATGGAGACTTAATTTTAATAAGTTGAATATCACAAATAGGAAATTAAAATAAAAACAATATACATTTTATTGATAAAAATATAGTTAATAAGAATAGTCAAAATATATTAATAGTTAATCTATTAGGTGTGCCCTCAAGCCAATTTCTAAACTTTACATTGTTAATTATATAAAAATAAGAAATAATTCCAAAGTTCTTACAATTGCATCTATATTTTTTTCTGAAAAATTTATATGAGTTATCTTCTTCAGGCACTGTGAAATGGTTTCTTCTTTTCGGGGTTTAAGATTACCGTTTCTGGCAATTAGATCCAAGGTCAGTCGAACCATGACTTCTCTATATATCAAACTCTCAGCAATAGCTCTGTTTTGATACCATGTCAAGAAGAAGGTTTAGGTATTATTTATTTCCAACTTTCTAAAAATTAAAAAAAAGTATTACAACATTACATAGCAATTTAGGAAAAGTTATTTTGGCTTTTTGACTTATTTTTTACTTATTTCCTTATGTAAAACTATTTGATAAGCTAGTTTATAGACATTTTTAGGGGCACTGAGATATTTTCTAAGTTTACAGACTTAGCTCTTTTTATAAAAAGATTTAAAGCACCAAAATTAATTAAATGCAAATACTCATTTACTGTTAAATCTTTTCTTCTTGCTGAGTAGTATTGAATTGCTATTGCAAGCACCTTTTTTTTTTTTAAGAGACAAAGTCTAGCTATGTTGCCCAGATTGGAGCGCAGCGGCTCTTCTCAGGCATGATCACAATGCATTACAGCCTTGAACTTCTGGGCTTAAATTATAATCCTGCCTTAGCCTCACTAGTAGCTGGGACTACAGGTTCACGCCACACTGCACTAGCTTCTGGGCATCTTTTAAAGGATTATTATTCTCTCTTGGAATCAAAAAGGCCTCCAAGGAATATCATCCAATGTTCTCATTTCACAGGTGAAGAAACTAAGTGCCAGAGAATTATCTCAAGTTACTTAAGTGAGTGGCAGTTGAGAATGGGACCAAGTCTCCTGGCTCCTTTTTCCGTAGTACCCACAGTGACCATATGTCTGAAACCCCCAAGTCAGAACACATGGTGTGAAAACCTTGAGTATATACATAGGACAAAGGTGCAAAATGCTTGAAAATGAAGCTGGCCTAGAAATTTTGTTGTTTTGTTGCTACAACCATAATCCACAAAGAGGCAACATAATGCAGTGTTTCTTAATCCAGATTGCCTGGTTCATATTTTGGCTTCACTGCTCACTCACTGGTTAGGCAATATTGGGCAGGTTACCCCAATTTCTTATAAAATAAGGATAATAAGGGTACCTATTTCCAAGGGATGCTGTGAGGATTCATGAGATAATCATTATAGAGTGTTCTGCACAGTGCCTGGTACATAGGTCAATAAATGTTGGCTATTACTATTATTATTCTATTACTGTTTATCTCAATTTTATGATATTCTGGACATCAAATCAGTTTCTTCCTATTTGCTTAGGAGGAAAAGTGAATTCAGTAGGCAATAAACTAAATTTGTGTCCTCACACAGTGTCATATTATTACCCAGGTTATGTTATTATAAATTGCCTACAATAAAATATTTGAGGATATGGAATGTATCCTTAAGATTCTTCACAATAAAAAATACAGAATAAAATTATATAGTTATCACAGATTTTTGAAATTTGCATATATTTGTTACTCTTATAACAAATTTTAAGTTTATTGTTTACTTTTCAGATCAAATTTCAAATATGACAGAACAATAATATTGTGAACACTTCTAATTAAGTAAAAATATTTCATAAAATAACTTCATGATAAAAGTATAAAGAATAATATAACACCCATGCGCCCACAGGTCAGCTTAAAAATGTAAAACATTACAAATACCTTTGAAACCCTTCTAAACCTTTCTCCTGCATTCTCTTAAATTTAGCATTTATTTTAAACTTAGACATCTTCCTGTCTTTATACTTTCACAACATATGTGTGTATACCTAAAAATATATAGTATGGTTTTTCACAACTTTACATCCCATCAATGATATCAATGATATTATTCTGTCACTAGTTTTCTTTTCTGCTTAATATTTTGTTTGTCAGAGTCACCTGGGTTGATATGTGTAGCTCTAGAGTATTTGCTGTATAATATTCTATTGTTAGAAATTTATTTTTCTTCTGATGATTAATCTTTAGGTGTTTCCAATGTTTTTGCTTTTACAATTTTGTATATGTCATTTAGCACATGTACAAGAGCTTCTTTACGGTTTAAAACTAGGAGTGGCCACTTCCGGGTTGGACATTTTCAACTTTACTATATTGCCAAATTGTTCTCCAAAGGAGTTTTACCACTGGTGGATAAAGAGTTCTCATTGTTCTACAATGCAGTCTACACCATCATCAGCACTTGATATCAGCAGTCTTTAACTTTTTGCCAAGCTGATGGATGTAAAATCATATCTCATTGTGTTTCAATTTGCCATTCTCTACTTAATAGAGATATTGAGAGTATTTTCTTATTGATTGGCCATGTGAAGTTCCTTTTCTGTTAATTGCTATTCGTTATCTTTTGCGCATTTTTCCTATTGGATTCTGTTTATAAGTAATTTGTAGAACACATACATTTCTATTAGATACTAATATTTCATTGATTATATGTGTTGAAAATATCTTTTCTCAGACTGTATCTTTTCTTCTTATTTTCCATTTGTTAGTTTGTTTTTAATGATGTCTTCCAAAAAAAACAGAAGCTTTATTTTTCTAATGTAGTCAAATGTATCACTTTTTTTTGCTTGTGTTTTCTGTGACTTATTTAGTCACTCCTTCCCTATCCTAATTTCAGAAAAACAATCTATATTTTCTTCTAAATATGTTAGAAAGTTTTTCTTGACACATATTGGTCTTTAATCTATCTAGAATTGATTAATGTGTGTAGGAAATGAGATGGAGATTCAATATTATTTTTTTTCCTTCTGGAGACCAATTATTCCAGCACTATATACATGGTTCTTTTCTCTTCCATTCATTTATCTATCTATCCCCATGTCAACATTGTCTTAATTAGTACAGATTAATATTTTTCCACCTTGATTATTCTTTGTCCTTACCCCTTTCATATACATTTTAACACCAATTTGTCATGTTCCATGAAAAATCCTTTCAAGATTTTGTTAGGATTGCATTGAAGTTATAAGCAATTTGTGAAACACTGACATTTCTCTAATATTAAGTCTTCTTTTCCATTAGTATGGTATGTCTCTCCATTTGAGAAGTGCCTCTTTAATGACTTCAATAGTTTTATAATTTTTTATTATATTGGGTTTTTTGTTTGAGAATTGGTTTTTTTATTTATTTGTTTATTATTTCAGTAGATTTAGGGGGTGCAAGTAGTATTTTGTTAAATGGATAAATTGTATAATGGTGAAGTCGGCTTTTAGTGTACCCATCTGCCAAATAGTGTACATTGTATCTGTAGGTAGATTTTGATCCCCCATCCCCTTCCCACTTTCCCCCCTTCTAAGTCTCGAAAGTCCATTATACCACTCTGTATGATCATGGATACCCATCATTTAGCTTCCACTTGTGAGTACAAGCAGTATTTGTTTTTCCATTCCTGAGATACTTCACTTTGGATAATGGCTCCAGTTCCATCCAAGTTGCTGCAAAAGACATTACTTTATTCTTCTTTATAATTAAAGCCATGCATAAGTTTTTTTAGAGTCATTCTTGAGGAATCATATTTTTGTTGATATTGCAAATGTCATTCTTTTAGAAATTACAGTTTTTGTTTGTAGCTGGTGTATAGAAATACAATATTGTAAAAATATTGATCTTATATCCAGCAACACTGCTAAGGGCACATTAATTCCAATAATTTATGGAGTCTTTTGGGTTTTCCATGTAAACAATCAGATCATACATAAATGACAGTTTATTACTTTCCTCTTCTTATATCTTTTTCTTTTTCCTTTTTTATTGTGTTACTGCCCAGGCTAGGACATCTAGGAACAGTGTTGAGTAGCAGTGACGAGAGCAAATACACTAAATGTTATTGCTGATCTCAAAGGAAAAACTTGCAACATTTCACTACTAAGTAGGATATTTGCTGTGAGTTTTTTTTTTTTTTAAACCAGCATTCTCAGTTTAAGAAAGTTCTTTGCTATTCATAGTTTATAAAAGTTATTTTTTAAATCATGAATGGATATTGACTGTTATGAATGCTTTTCTTGTCCATTGGAAGATGTGATGAAATACATTAACAGACTTCTAATGTTAATTTTTTTACATTAAACCAAACTCAGAATAGCATATGTATGAGTGAATTAAGTTTGCTAATATTTTATTTAGGATTTTTTTCATCTATGCTTAGTAGGGAGACTGGCCAGTAATTTTCTTTCTTATATTCTCTTTGTAACCTCATAAAATCACCAGGTAGGTATTCCTACTTTTTCTTTTTTGAATGTAGAGTTAAACTCTCCTATGAAACCAGCTGGGCCTGGTAGGTTCTTTTTTGAGGGGGAGTGGTTTGGGAGGATTAATGTTAAACTATTGTTTTAGTTTCTTTAATGGTTACATGTCTATTCAGATTTTCTATTTCCTCTGCAATCAGTTTTCATAAGTTATATATTTTTTAATAGTAAATTAACCTTTCTGTTTACTTTTTTTAAACAAAATTCACATTTAATTTAGATTGAAATAAACTATACAAAATTTATTTTCTTCACCAAAAATAACAGCAGTATTTTCCATATTATTTCTAGATAAACCATGAAACACTTATTTTTGTAGCTTTTCCAGGTTTGGTTATAAATCAAATGAGGCAGTAGATAAAGTCATGGAAAAAGACAGAAGAAAAAGACAATCAGTTGTCAGTATCCATGGCCTGATTCTGTCCTAACCATGAAATAGAAATGTTCAATGTACCTGCTAAAAAAGCTTATGCAGATACAGGCTCAACAAAGGAATATAAACAGCAACTACCAGATGTGGAACAACAATGGCAGGTTCTTACATTCAAACTTTGTTACTTGGTCCTTTAAGTACCTTAAAGACAAAATCTACAATGAAATCTTTGTTTGGTGAACTCATAAGTTTCTCTCTCTGGTAATTTAACTGTCCATTACAGATTTTTAACAATATATTTAAAACTCCTACTAAAGGTCAATTGTGAGTTTTATTGTAACATTTTATAAAATGTATTCCTTCCTCCCACACCTCCTCAAAATTTATTTCTTCAAAGAATTGATAACTCAATACCTCATGTAGATTCACCATGATAATAAATGTTATGTCCGAAATGACTTAACTAAAACAATTCCAGTGTGCAGTAGTCTGTTTACTTCTTAATTTTGTTGTTATAGAGTTCTTCTGTTATAATATTCTTAATTTTTCAGTCTATGCTGTTGCGATGATAGACCTTTTTCTCATTCCTAATTTGGTTAATTTGTATTTTCTCCATTTTTTTCCTTGATCATTCTTGCCAGTTATATCCTGGACAAGCTTGTCTGGTTTTTTAGCACATTCAAGGAAAACCAGTTTTAGCCTTGTTTACCACCCCTATTGCATGTCTGCTTCAATTTCATTAGTTTCTGTTTTTATAACCTTTTAAAATTTCTTTCCACCAGGCGTGGTGGCTCACGCCTGTAATCCTAGCACTCTGGGAGGCCGAGGCAGGTGGATCGCTCGAGGTCAGGAGTTCGAGACCAGCCTGAGCAAGAGCGAGACCCAGTCTCTACTAAAAATAGAAAAAAATTATCTGGCCAACTAAAAATATATATAGAAAAAATTAGCCGGGCATGGTGACACATGCCTGTAGTCCCAGCTACTCAGGAGACTGAGGCAGGAAGATCGCTTAAGCCCAGGAGTTTGAGGTTGCTGTGAGCTAGGCTGATGCCACGGCACTCACTCTAGCCCAGGCAACAAAGCAAGACTGTCTCAAAAAAAAAAATAAATAAATAAAAATAATAAAATTTCTTTCCTACTGTTTTCAGGTTTTCCCCACCTTTTTTCTTTTCTTTTTCTAAGGTCTAAATGTGGATGCTTGCCTTATTAATTTCAGTCTTTCTTCTCTTCTAATATAAATATAAATACATATATATATAAGGTTAGAATAATCTCTATCCTTAGATGATTCCAGAAGATGTGATATTTTCATCATAGATAAGTTTTTAATTTTTTAATATCCATTTATGATTTCTTTGGCCCATATTTTAAAATTTTAGAACTTTTTCTGAATATTTCAAATGTCCTTTGGACAGTGACAACTGAGGTTAAAAACATTTTAAAGAGATTCACCTCAAGGCCTTCCCCTTGTGCTGAGGGAGACTGTGCTGTACAGACACCCATGCAGAAGCAACTCTGTCCTATGAAGGAGGTGATGCCCTGTGGGGGTAACTTTGAAAAAGGGGAGACATGCTATGTATGATTTATTCTTCCTTTTTTCCCTCATAGACTTTGGGGAGACACAGTAATTTAAAAAGGTCCTTCTGAAAACATGCTGTAGTCTTCTGGGTTACACTCTCTTTTATTTGCTCTCCTTCCATCTCTGTTTAGTTCGTTTGTTCCTTCATGCCTAATTCCCTGGGATTGCAACCCCAAAAAAGTGTTATCACATGAGTTTTTGCTTCAGGGCTTGTTTTCTGACCTTAGCTAAAATAGAGAAAATTTGAATCACCTGAATCCTCATGAATGACCATGCTATTGCAGGGGAGGCAAAATTTTACCTTTATCATCTCAGGGGTTTTTTTTTTTTTCTTTTCTGGCTGGGCCTGAGAATTAAATTGACATGAAACAGATTAAGAGGAGAAAAGCACACTAATTTATTTAAGACAAGTTTTACGTGGCATGGGAACCTTCATAAGGAGATGAAAATTCAAAGACACGCTTATAGTCGAACACTTACATACTTAATTATACAAAACAGAGTGAATTGTGAAAATGTGATAAGGCAAAGGGGCTTGGGCTAGGATAGTTGACTGGTGAAGTGACTAGGAAGATAAGGGTTAATCTAAAAATATTTCTTTGTATAGATTTTGCTAGGGCTCAACTTCCTGTCCTTGATAGGAATGATGCTTTCCTTCTAGTACAGGCAGGGCATCTTTCAAACAGGAATTTCATCTCCCGCTTTTAAGAAACAGAATGAAGTTCAGAAAAACCTGTTTTTCCAGTGCTTTTAACTCAAAATTGTCAATATACTAGAGTGACATATTTTGGGAAGGCATATTCTTAACTCCTCTATAAACTGATTCTGTCTCTAGTAGTGTACAACTTCGTGTTTAGAAAAAGTGTACAAATTGGTTGTAGAAAAAATTTAGCTCAGATAATAAGAAAAGGAAAGAGGCAAACTTAATATGTAAAGTATTTATTAAACCATGGGAAGGCCAATGGACCTCATCAGCAAACTACAGGAAAATTTTCCAGGGAGTTGAATATGGAAAGGGAGAGAACTGAATCAACCGCAACACAAAATAATAGACTGTTAAAAGAGTCTGCACTGTAGCAGTCCACAAGAGAGGGTTTAGTTTCATCAAAACACCAGCATTCATACTGTTAAAATAAAATTAATTTAAACTTTATCAGTATTGTGGTTTTGTAGTTTTAGAGAAATTATAAGCTTCAGGAGTTTAAACTGAACCTAGCGTGGATCTGAATACATTTTAGAAAATTATAATAAAAATAATTATGTCAACACCTGCGGGGTGTCCATAGCTTTCTTTTAAGAGAGGGTCGTTGTTTCCTAAAGTTTGAGAAACCCCTTTTAGGATCTCTTTCACTTTCTCTTCAGCTTAGAGCTGCTTTACAGGCTCTGGGAATCCATTTCAATGGATCCCCTGGCTTTCATCTCCCGGGGCTCCCAGATGCACTGGACAACATTTTCCGAATTCAGTTTCTGCCTCCATTTCCGCTTAGGGAGCCCCAACCTCAGTGGCGTCCAGATGCGCTAAATCACCGGCGCCAGCCTTCAGGCTTTACAGAACCCTTTCAAACTCAGATCCACGCCCACCCATCCAGCTCCCTCAGCCCCACGGCCACCCCTCCACCCGTGTTTCCCTGCTCTGGATCTGTTTCTCAACCTTGCCTGATCCTAAGCACTTGTTACAAACACAGACTTCCAGACTGTAGCTCTGGGAATTCCAGATGTCTCGAGATAGGGCCCAGGGATCTGCATTTTAACAAATGTGTCAGAAGATCTTACTGGCAGGCAAGTTTGAGGAACAGGGCTCTAGGGTTTCCTCGGTTCCCCACGCTTCTTCCCCGAGGGCGCCTCACCGCTCGTGGGACGAGTCGAGTCAGTAACTGGTTTGGTGAGCTTCGCCGGCGCCAGGTCCCTCCGCGGCCCCGGCGGTTGCTGGGTGACCGACCAGACGCTCCGGGTCGGGCAGCTGCTCGCGGGAAGTCTCGCGACGTCGCCGGGAGCGCCCTCCTCTGCTGCTCGCCCGGCTCCTGCTCTCTGTGACGCGCGGCCGGGCAGACCCTGAGTGAAGGCCAGCTAGCTTGAAGAGGCTGTGAGGCACCGGTATTCTCTGTTTTAGTGGACCAAGGCGTACCCAAAACAGTTTTTGGCAGATCACCATTTCCCTGCCATCGTCTTTGACCGCTTCAGTGCCCAGTAAACACGTTTCCCCAGTAACAGACCTGGAAAGGAATTGTTTGAATCCAAATACAGCCCGTACAACACCCTTTCCTCGTGTAAAACCCAAACTCCTGAGGGTGACTTCCAAGGCCATTCGTGTCCGCCTCAATGCTTGCCACTTGCCCTCTGCACTCCAGGATTCTCCAGTGTGCGCTGTTCTAAAATAAATTTCCCCTCCCTTCTCCGCCCCTCAGGGTAGCAATAGCACAGAAGTTCTTGCCGTCTTCATTCTTATTTTCCCTTTTAAGATTCAAGGACTCCACGTGGCATCAGTGCATCTCTTCCAAAGCCTTCCCTAGGTACTCCAACTTGTTAAGTGATGCTCCTTTCTGCCCCCCAAAAAACTGGGAGGAAAAATACAAAGGTGTCAACATCAAGACTGGGGCATGGCCAGCAGGCTTCATGAAGTCTAGAGGAGCACGGCTTTCCTACGGACATGGGCTACGCGGGGGCCCTGCACCCTGCAACTGTACACGTTCAGCTTTACAAGGCCTGGAAGAAGGTTTGCAATGTCAAAATCACCAGCACTGAAGAATATCCGCATCTGAAACCAGCTAGGTACAGGAAGGGCTTTATCCACAAAAACATCATGGTGAGCTTCCTTGGGTATGCATAGGGTACAACTAATTCTGCCAGATTTATATTCCTCATTTGAAGAAAGAAAAAACGAGAAGAACAAATGTTACAAACATAACTGTAGGAAACGCTCCATGCTGCGGGAGGCATATTTGTCATACCTAAGCAAAGGATGTTTTAATTAAAGTCACTTCTATTCTTCAAATAAAAAAAAACCCTGGGATGTATTAAGTTCTTTAGCATAGCAGTGAATACACTGCCATGTCTTTTTTTTACTTACCCATATCTCCAATAAGATGGTAAATACTTTGAGGGCAAGGATTGTGTCTTTTACCTCACTATTCCCAGGACCTAGCAAAGTGCCTTGTACATTAGTACTTTATAAATGTTGTAAAATGAGTAATTTATAAATGAAGGGGAAGAAGAACAATAGTACAAGGAAATGACATTTACAGTGGAAAGACTGGGGCTCACTGGGGGTATGGTAAAAATGAGCAGTCTGGGTGTAGGGACAGTGCAAGCGGGAAAACAGTGAGTACCAGCTGTGAGCCTGGGGAGGGAAATGTCAATCCCATCCCTTGAACAAAGAAGTGTCAGAGTAGAAGTTTGTTTGAGTTGCAAGGTAGCTTAGAGCCCAACTTGTCATTTTGCCGATAAGGAAAGTTCCAAGCCTTATCTTGGAAAGAGGAAAGAGGAAAGAGGAAAGACATGCTGGAGGTCACACCTGGAGTGGCTGGGAGGGAACTTACCCTTATGCTCTTCATTTCAAGTCCAGTTCTCCTTTCATTATATCTCACTGACCATTACAATAAGAGTAGCCTAGGACCGGGAGGGAATGAAGGCAGAGGAACCCTAAGCTAATTCAGGATATTGTTGCTTAAGTTCAGCTGTAGGGCAATCTTGACCTGGATTGGATGAAGGTAAAGAAAGTGGAAAGGAGTAAACAAATTTAGGAGACATCTGATAGCATGATTCACTAGAGACAGATTGAATGGGTTAAAGGGAGGGGAGAAGTTGAAGTTAATTCCCAGGTGTTAGCTAGGATAAAGGAACAATGCTAGGGAAAGAGGAGAAGTGGTGAGTAATTTGAGGGGAAGTGGATGAGTTTGGTTTACACACATTAAGTGTGAAGTGAGATAGGTTTTAACAGTCTCCAATATAGAACTGATTAAACCATGAGGCCGTAAGTGGCAGTGAGGGAGAAAGTAAGGAAAGAGAAATAGTGGGGCAGCAGCTATGCCAACTAGTTTGGATGGAAGAGGAAGGAAAGCTGGTAAAGATGGCAGAGAAAGATTCATCAGAGGTGAGATTTGTTCTGAGAAGAACAAATAATAATTCAGTGATTGAGAAACTAATAATTCAGATTCTGGAGCTCCAGTGGTGCAGTTGATTTGTGTGTAGTACTTACATGACAGATTCAGACACTGAGGGAAGGAGTTTAAAGAGGGAGGCACCTAATAAACAAAAATCTACAGAATGATAAGAAATATTAATAAAAGAGTGATCAAAATAATATGGCTAAAGCACTATGGCATGGACCAGATGCCCCTCCTGTTTGTTTTATAGGCCATTCCTTTGGGGACAACAGCTTTAACAATGTATGCATGGCTGGCCCATTGCTCTTTGTAGCTCTTGGTTAACTTGTTGCTAACACTGCTTTGCTAGAAACCTTGTTTAGCAATGCCTCACTGAAAATCAGTTGCTTTGAAAATCTTTGTTTTGGAAACAATTTCATATATCATTATAAAGAGGAGTATTATGTCATTTGTGGTAAAATTATATACACATTTAAATATCTAAAAGGATATATAGGCCAGGTGAGGTAACCCACGCTTGTAATGCTAGCACTTTGGGAGGCCAAGGAAGAATTGCTTGAGATCAGGAGTTTGAGACCAGCCTGGGCAAGAGCGAGACCCTATCTCTACTAAAAATAGAAAGAAATTAGCTGGACAACTAAAAATATATATAGAAAAAAAATTAGCTGGGCATGGTGGCACATTCTTGTAGTCCCAGCTACTTGGGAGGCTGAGGCAGAAGGATTGCTTGAGCCCAGGAGTTTGAGGTTACAGTGAGCTAGGCTGACACCACGGCACTCTAGCCAGGACAAAAGAGCTAGACTCTGTCTCCAAAAAAAAAAAAAAAAAGTTATTTTAATTTCTAAAATTTTTATTTTCTTTTCTTTTTCGGTAGAGACGGGGTCTCACTGTGCTCAGGCTGGTGTTGAACCCCTGAGCTGCAGCTATCCTCTGGCCTTGGCCTCCCAGAGAAAATAATAAAATTTTTAGAAAAACATTTGTGAAGGATGGAAATGAGTTCAGTTTTGACAGCTTGAGCTTTCAATGCCTCTGAAACATTCCTATCCAGGTAGAATGAGTGTCTAGCAGCCAGATGAATGCATAGGTCTGGAACCCAGAAGAAATACCATGGATTGTTTTACAGATAATCTATGTAATAAACATTTATATTTATAAAACATATTAATAAATGACATAAACCAGTTACAAAGTAAAATTTTTAAAAAATCATTTATTATTGGTGCCCAGATCGTGTACATAATGGCTTTAGAGGGCTCTTGATATCTTCTACAGAAGATATCTACGATATCTTCACTAAAAAAGCTAGGATTATAGGTGTGAGCCACTGTGCCCAGCCCCATCCTTCACAAATCTAATATACTTCTTCTAGTTCCTGTCTTGCCCACAGTCCATCCTGCTACACAAAGTAGAACCTGAGAGCCATCTCCACTGGTCACCAAATTCACTAAATCAAGTCCACTTAATCTCAGAAATGACTTTCAAATCTAGTTGCCTCTCCACTGCCCCCAACACTACATAAGAATGGATGTAAAAGGACTTTGTCAAGTTCTATTATTTGTTATATTAATTTTAATAAACAAAGGCTTTCTCAGGTTCTATTTTAAAGTTCTATTATGTTTAAGATACATGGATTCTCTTCTAAAATGGTTCAACTTCCACTCTCTACTAGGGGTCAAATTGAAATAAATATAACATGAGATGTGGCTGTAAATTAAGGAATCACAGATGAAAATCAGTTTCATTACCTAAGGAACACATTTATATCATACAGTTATAGTAAAAAGGTGTTTTCTGAAAAGTGTTTTGTAAACATTGCCACTGGCGTTCTAATTTAAGTAATGTTTTACCTTTATTTCTGAAACATTTTTTGTCAATAGAGTCTAACGCTTTAGTTTTTCAGGAAGCATTTGCAAGAAAGGCATAATTTTAGAAAAAGGTTAGGTTTCAGAACATGTTTTAGGAATGAAAAAGAAGTTGTCTTTTGTACTAGAGGTGGTGAACCTCTGTCTTCTAATAGAGATCCAAGACTTTGCTTAAGTTTATCAGGCCAATAATAAGTTCAGCAAAAGTTTAATTAGTTTGTGATGGATTGAGGCTAAGAGTGAAACTCAGCAACGTAATATACTCTATTGTCATGTCTTTCAAAATAATTTATTAAAATAAGTGAAAACATCTTATATATCTGTATACCTCTATTTAATTGCTTCACTTTTTGGCTCCTGTTAGCTTTTTTTTTTTGGTCCGTGTGTTTGAAAAGAGTTCCACTCCTTCATGCTTGTTTTTGAAAATGGCCAGTTCTTTTGTTTTCACTAATGTGTGGCTGGCTTTTTGTATATTTCTGCCATAGTAACCCTTGATTGAAAAATAAAGCTTTTTTTCACCCCTGTTTTAAATCTATTAAGAAGTTTTGGGAAAGGTATTCATTTTATAATGATTTTACAGTGTAACAAAAGTCAGTTTCCCATAAAAATGCATGAACCCACTTAATTTTGTCCTTCTAAAAACACATTATATTGGTGATGTTTCTTAAAAGCAAATTAAAATGTCCAGTGAGTTTATTTCTTCACTGAATAAATATTTTCTGAGTGCCTACCATGTGCCACTGTTCAAGCTGCTGAGGATACAGAGGAGAGTTAGACCAAGCCCCTACCCCTATGGAGCTTACATTCTATGACTAGCAAGGGGAGACAGACGGTGAACTAGTGAAAAAATCAAGGGCCACAATAATTTCAGGTTTATGTTGGGTTTTAGAGGATTATAAGTATCAGGAAACTATAAATATGTCTACCATTGATAGTCATTATTTTAAACTACTTACCTTCCTGAAAAATCCTGTGAAGGAAATTAAATAGAGTGAAATGACCGTGTGTAACTGGGGTGGAGAAGTGGGGAGGAAAGAGGGAAGTAGCAGAAAGGTGTTTCCTTGAGATGAGGGAGACAGGCATTTGGGCTGAGACATGAGGTGAGGAGTTTGAAGAGCCAGGCCTGTGAGAGCCAATGAGGAAGTGCGCCAGGGCCAGGCAGGGTTTGGAGGGAGGAAGAGCTGAGTGAGCATAAGGACAGTGTGGGTGGAGGATGGTGAGGGAGGGGAGAATGGAATGAGAGGAAAGTAGGAACCAGATTGTGAGTAGGCCACAGTGAGAAACTTGGATTTTGATACGTAGGAGCATTTAACTCATAAGGCAGAATGTAAATTTTCCTTTTGTTAATAGAAAAAACTAAATTTATTGTATTTATTATATTTTATTTAGAGTTTGAAGAAGAGAGAATTTGCCACTTTATTATGAGCTGAAATTCAAATGTCGATGAAAAATAATGTTTTTGTAGTGTGATATTAATATAATGAATAGCATTAAAGATGTCCTTAGAAATCTGAGGAGGAGGATATTTAGAATTAGGAAATATAATTTCAGCTTGTATTCCTAATTTTTATATTTAATATAGCTGTTGTTTTGGTTTTGCTCATTGGTGAAATAGGTAAGGCATATGTTAATTATTTTTAGATCTTGGGATAACTAGAAGTCCATAGTGTTGATGTCTGTCATTCATAGTTCCTTAGTTTTAAGTCATGTGGTGTTTACCTTAGATATTAAGACTAGTTGGAAAGTATAAAAATAATCTTCCCTAAAAAGTGGTGTTCATCTGTAATTCTGACATCAGTGGCATATCAAGTTAACTTCCCTGAAGCTACAGAACATTTCAGATGGTTGTAGTTATTCAATATGCTGTATCCTTGTATATAAGATCACAAATTAACTTTTAGTCTAATTTGTGTTACTTTATTTTTTAAGCCTAGAATCTTAAGATAATGGCTGATTAATACTGAAAAGCTACTCAAGAAATGAAAGATGGATTACATAGGAGTTGAAGTAAAAAATTAAAGCTAACTTTGTATACATTCTAAAGGACTTATTTAGCATCATCGGTCCTGCAAATAATAAATTTAACTGAATATGAAGATAGAGTAAGAATTAGCAAGTTCTAGGAACAAAAATGAATCATATAAATTAAATATTTATTTGGAGATGAGTTGATACCAACTGATTTTTCAGGAAGGTAATGACTACCGCTGGTCACGGTGGCTCACCACTGTAATCATAGCACTTTGGGAGGCCAAGGCTGGAGGATGGATTGCTTGAGGTCATGAGTTCAAGACCAGCCTGAGAAAGAGCGAAACCCTCATCTCTACTAAAAAATAGAAAAAAAAAAAAATATATATATATAGTCAGGCAACTAAAATAGAAAAAAATTAGCTGGGCGTGGTGGCATGTGCCTATAGAGGAGGATCTCTTTAGCCGAGGAGTTTGAGGTTGCTGTGAGCTAGGCTGACACCATGGCACTCTAGCCTGGGTGACAGAGGGAGACTCTGTCTCAAAACAAAAAACAAAAAAAAGTAATGACTATCAATGGTAAATATATTTATAGTTTTATGATACTTATAATCTTCTAAAATCCAACATAAAGGTCAAACAGAGCTCTGTTCTAGACAATATGCTTTTTTATGCATATGCCTCTTACATTTTGAAAAGTACAACTGTAGTTCATCAAAATGTGCCCCGAGGCACAATACCATTTTACTCAGTCATTAGAAAGTTCAGCATAATTGCTTAGTATAATCCAAAGAAAATATGAGTACTGACATCGGGGACTCTCCAATTTGTTAGGCAATTGTTCCATAATTTTTGGCACCAAGATAATCCACATGTTGAAAAAGCAATTAATCATTGGTGTTAGTTATCAAGCTATGATTTTAGCTGTTTCCTCCCAAATTTGCCGTGAAATGATAGAGTTCCTGATTTTATTTTTGTGATATTATTATTTCTGAGATCAAAAGTTTAAGTATGCCAATCTGGTCACAGTTAACCTAAGTTTCATTTTGTTAGTTTTATAAAATAAGTAGATTACAACTTTATGTTTACAAAGATGAATGGTATCTCTTCCACTAATATTTGGATAAAAGGTTTAGGAATGTTTAGAAACTTATAGACTGATTACTTCAGAAGTTACTTGAAGATCTTAAACTAGCATTTTGGCTCCAAGAAGTTAAATTTATTTTCTGTTTAAATGTATTGAAAATTGGCCAAAATGAGAGAACATACTAGATTTTTCAATTTTCTCTTATTTTGTGAACACAATGATATAGACATATCAATTATTAAACAGTGGATAATATAATTACCTCATCATAAACAATTATCTTTTACCTACATCATAAGGATGAGCAAAAATAAGAGCTGTCATTCTATGTAGTTCTGTCAAAAACAAAACAAAAAACCACATTGCTCACCAATATATGTGTCTTAAGTTATAGTTAAAACAATCCAGAAATATAGAAATCTTGGAAACTTTACATTCTATGTTCAGTTGAGTTAATTCAGCTACATGTGGATACAGTGCAGACTTAGTAATATAAATGAACTCTTCTCTGCATGCATGACTTATGCATCTGTACCTCATCACTCACAGAACAGTTTCTGGAAACTCTGAACCTGTGCAATATGCAGCACTCCAACCCCAAACAGTTTCTCTGATTCATTGTAAAGTTACTTATGCTCTTGCTCTTCTGTGTTTATTTTTAAGTGGCTGCACTATTGGGCAGTTTATTATTCTATTGTGCAATGCAGTGATTTTTCAAAGTGTTGAATACCAGGTAGTCATACTAATCAGTGACAATAATCTTCAGGCTTGATTCCTTTAAGGGAGCACATGATGTTTGGTCTCAGAGATTATTTTCCTAATTCAGAAACAATAGTGCACAAATGGCGCATCTTCCCTGTTGGCTTTTTTGTTCTTGGCAGTACTATTGATTTCAAAGTAACACCCTTGGGTGGTGTATTACTGTTAATCAATAAAACATGCTGGTTGAAGTACTCATATAACTGGGCAGTGTAACATAAAAATAACATTGCAGTTAAATGTATACATTTTCAACTATATGTAGAAGTTCATGTTGTTGAATTGTTTGGAACTAGGACCTTGAGATTTTAAAACAACCTGGAAAATTTGAAACACCTTTGATTCTAGGATTTCACTGTATCCTTCAGCTGGTCCCAAATCCCATTCCATGTCCATTGACTTCTCTGTCCAACTCTGCTACAGCCTGGGCTTCTAGTCCTGCTCTGGATCCAGTTTTATTACTTGGACATTGGGATTAAGTTTTTATGACGATTGACGTTTCCTGTATATTATCATCAAAAGGCTTGAGAAATTATCTCTGAAAAATTTGAAAGTGAACAAAAACCAGACTTCACTTAGGAAAAATGGCCTTTTCAGCTCTCGTGTAGCTCAAGGCTGTAAGATAATACTTTGCAGGAAAAGGCAACCCCAGCTCATGACTTAGTTTGTGAATGATGGCTGCAAGTTGACCCTGATTTCCTAAAAGCTCAATGTTAAAAATTGGAGCACTAATACCAACAGTGATTATGAAAATACATTAAAATTTAAAGAAATGTTAAAAAAATTGTAAAGAATCTTACTTTTTAATGAAGTAACTACATTTTAAATAAAATGCAAATTCTCTTCTCTGGGGCTATTTTTGCCTGGGCTGGATGGTTAATTGAAGGGACATTGTTGGTTGTCTCTGTGGCATCCATTTAACCCACTGTGGAGTAGTTTATTTTGGGTTTTTGACCCCACCACTCCCAGCTTTAGGGGTAGCACTTAATTGGTCTCAACGATCACTATATATAATTCCAGAGGCAGGCTCATGACCCAAGTTAGACCAATCAGAGTGAAGTCAGAAGCTTTTTTGACAGTGGTGAGCAGCTCTTTCCCCTAACTGGATGGTGTGGCATACAGCCAGTTGGGAGAAGCCAGCTTGAGGTTTGGGTCAGCATATGAAGGGCAGAGCGGAGAACCATAACGGCAAGTCTAATCCAACTGTGCCTAAGTCAAATATGATTCTGCACTCTGGAGTTAGGTGTGCCAACATATTCTTTTTGAAGTGACTTTTTTTTTTTATCCAATGAAGGTATCATCACTGAAATACGGAGACTTTTCAAAATGAGTCCAATGAAGTTAGGACTGAAAAGCTTTCTTTTCCTGGTAATCCTCTCTGTTGTAAGCATAGGTATTTTCCATCCCACCAAGATATCTTAATTGATTAGGTCACCAATGTCAAATTAAATGTGGGTAACTTTATTCAAGTCTCTGAATGAAAACTACTAGGTTTTCATGGTGATTTCAATGACTCCTTAACTCTTTCAATGTTAAAACCTTAACCATTCAATCATGTCTGTCAGAGAAACCTTAACCAATTTGTCCTGGAATGACTAAATATGGTGTTAGTTTTGCTGGAGACTGTGGCAGTAAATACAGATTTTGGCTGTTCTTTGGGGGCAGTCATGATTTTTTTTTTAAGGGGCATAAAAATGGAGGTTAGGTCAAGCTATCTGAAACTGGGGGTGCCTGCTTTATTTAAAAATATACAAAACAGACCAAAATGTTAATATGTCATTAACTGTCCAAGAAAGTATTTGAACACTAATATTAATGGGCTTTTTCATCTTAACCAAAGACTGCTTCATTGATAAATCTAACAGAAAACTCTTAGGCTTTGTTTTCCTTGACCTTTGCGGCACATGAAGTCACTAGGTTTCTCACTCCTCTCCTCCTATGGTGTCCTCCTCTTCCTCTGCCCATTTTTAAAATTGAATGTTTCCATGACTCAGTCTTGGACCCTTTTCTCATTCTTTATTCTCCACAGGTCATCTGTTCTCATTCAGCCTTCAGTACCAAATTTCTGAACAGGATGCTCTTAGAAAACATAATCTAGTACTGCGGTCCCAACCCCTGGGCCATGGACCGGTATCTGCCTGTTAGGAACTGGGCTGCATAGCAGGAGGTGAGCGAGCAAGCGAAGCTTCATCTGTATTTATAGCCACTCCCCATTGCTCGTGTCCTGTGATATAAGCTCCGCCTCCTGTCAGATCTGAGGTGGCATTAGATTTTCATAGGAGCTTGAACCCTACTGTAAACTGTGCATGTGAGGGATCTAGGTTGTGGCTCCTTAAGAGAATCCAGTGTCTGATGATCTGAGGCGGTGATGCTAGGGGAGTGGCCGCTGATACAGATTATCATTAGCAGAGAGGTTTGACTGCACAATAAATGTAATGTGCTTCAATCATCCTGACCGCCACCCCGCCCCCCACCAGCCCCATCCATTTCTTCCATGAAACTGGTCCCTGGTGCCAAAAAGGTTGGGGACTGCTGATCTCCTATATTTCTGCTCTGTTTAAAACTCTCTTAACTTCTCAAAACTGTTAGGATAAACTCTAGAAGGCCCCTGCAGGATCTACTCTCGTCCTACCTCTTAAGTCATCTCTCATCACTCCCCAAGTCCTATTCGCTACTCAAGTTTAACTGAATCTCATTTCCTTAAAGGTTTGAGGAGGTTCTTGCTTTCTGCCTCTGACCTTCTGCATAGTGCTGTACTCCCTGCCTATGATAGTAATCACCTCCCTATTAGTCTTTTCCTGGCTAGTCCTTCTGTCTTTCAAATTTCAACTTGATGGTCAGGTCACTGCCTTCAGGAAGCCTACCTTGCAAGCCCCTCTCTGGGATAAGTGTTCCTCCCAAGTGTACCCCAGCACACTGTATTTCTCCCTTCATAGCAGTATACTTAAGTTCTCATGAACTTAGCTTTAGCCTCCATGGTAAGTTCTGCGAGGACAATGGCCATGTCTAGGTTGTTCAACATATCTCCAAGGAGTGACACTGGGCCTAGTGTAGGAAGGGCACATGGTGAATGTCTGAATGACTAGATACTCTAGTCTAATTAAAATGTTACATATATTTTTCTTTTTCTTCAGGAGTACCGTGTTGAGTTAAATTATATTTTACTGACAGACTATCAAAAGAAGGTAAAGGCAAATTAAAAAGTGGTCTGGGGCCGGGCGCGGTGGTTCACGCCTGTAATCCTAGCACTCTGGGAGGCCGAGGCGGGTGGATCGCTCAAGGTCAGGAGTTCGAGACCAGCCTGAGCAAGAGCGAGACCCCGTCTCTACTAAAAATAGAAAGAAATTATCTGGCCAACTAAAATATATATATAAAAAAAAAATTAGCCGGGCATGGTGGCGCATGCCTGTAGTCCCAGCTACTCGGGAGGCTGAGGCAGGAGGATTGCTTAAGCCCAGGAGTTTGAGGTTGCTGTGAGCTAGGCTGACACCACGGCACTCACTCTAGCCAGGGCAACAAAGCGACACTCTGTCTCAAAAAAAAAAAAAAAAAAAAGTGGTCTGATAATCACTGTGGCAAGTGAAATGCTGCACTTCTTTGACTAATTTAGAAGGCAAGACTATTTAAAAAATATATTTTTTTCATATTCAAGAACATTAAAAGATGCTAGAAAAATAATGTAACTCTGCCCACAAAGAAATGAAAGGACAATTTCATTTTAAAGAGTTTTATTATAGGATGTAATATTCAGGACACTTCAGAGCACCTTATACTGCTAATCAGATTTTGGGTAACTGGTTTTAAAGTGTTACTTGAGTGTTTTTCTCATACTGGCTTTCAGGCAAAAGTACTACTCGGTGAGTGTTTAAGAGATGTTAATTTGATTAAACAGTTTATCCTTAATAACCTGAGACATCAATCCATGGATAGCTTCTATGGTAGTTTTACAGCTGGAAAGAAAAAACACATTGCATAATGTCAGAAATTGAAAACTGCTTCAAACATGCAAGATCACCCTCCCAACCCCCATCCACCCACGCAGCCCCCTAGTAATGATTTTTAGTTTTATTCATGCACCTCCAACCACACCAATGTGAAGTTTACCCTTGTGATTTTTAGTCTTCTGCATGTCTTTTGACCATTTTGTTATTTACTAGAACTTTCACAAGAGAGTGACAATGTAAAATTTGATGAATTCATAACAGTTAATTTTATTACCTGCCAGCTGCTTTGGGAAAGGTTCTGTTTTAGAAGGTGACTAAAATTATACATAATCCATAACTTACAGACTGATATTACATTAAAATCTATTATCCTTGTTATTTATTACTTAGAATAACTTGAAAAATAATTTTAAAGAATCCTATGCTTTTGCTTCCCCTGAAATAATCACAAACATCTTCCAAACAATTAAAAGTCAAAGTTAGGTTAGTGGGTGAAGGACTTAGATTTTAGAAATAAAAAGTATAAAAACAATGACAGACTGGGCCCGGTGGCTCATGCCTGTAATCCCAGCATCTGGGCAGGCCAAGGTGGGAGGCCCACTTGAGGCCAGGAGTCTGAAACCAGCCTGGGCAACAAAGCAACACCTTATCTCAAAGAAAAAAAAAAAAAAAAAGTAAAAATTAGCTGGGTGTGGTGGCATACACCTGTAGTCCCAGCTACTCGGGAGGCTGAGGCAGATCGGATCACTTGAGCCCAGGAGTTTGAGGCTGTGAGCTACAATTGGGCCACTGTACTACAGCCTGGGCAATAGAGCAGGACCCTATTTCTAAAAAAACAATGATAAAACCCCATCAACATTCAGGAGATACGCAATTCTTATAAAGATACCCCAAACAGGAAAATTATCTACTTTTGTGTTACTATTTTTATCCTTCTTGCTTTTCTTCTTATATGATTGAAGATATTCCCATAGTGAAATTTTTGCTTCATAAGAAATTGAGATATAAATGTAGATAAAATGACAAATTACAGACATAAAGACAGTTGAATAAAATACACACTCAAAGCAAGTACCAAAAATGAGACCTAATGCCAAATAAAAATGTAAGTTTTCATCAGGACACTAGCTTAACTTTCTAAAAACCCACAAAAAGGGAATAAGATATTTCCAACCCAAGATGACTTCTGTTCCCAGGATATACTTTACCTTCCCTTCTCCTTTCTTTTCCCTATACACCAAGCCAGTTTTTCTTAAAAGAGATATCAATGTATCAGCTTATATAGAAGTCAACACGGTTCTCCCCTTCCTTTTTGCCCCTAATCATCACATTAAAATTCAAATTTTTGTGAAAATAAATGTTATTTAGATAGTCTTCTCAGGCCTATATAATCTATGTATCTACAGGGCCACATAATTATTTCATGAGTTTTCAAAGAACACATCCCAAGTTTGTTCCTAACAAAATCTTTGGTAGTAAAATTTGGGACACTAGGGTATTATGTAAAGGATAATTTCAGAAGCACAATTTAAGAGAGATACAATCATTTCTGTGATACCTTGGAATTTATTTATTTGTTTAGAGACAAGGTCTTGCTCTGTTGCCCAGGCTGGAGTGCAGTGTCATAATCACAGCTCACAGCAGCCTTGAACTCCCGGGCTCAAGCAGTCCTCTTACCTCAGCCTCCTGAGTAGCTGGGACTATGGGCACATGCCACCATGCCTGGGCAATTTTTTTTCTTATTTTTTGGTCTCTCTTTTTTTCTTTTTAAGTTTTGCACAAAGACATCCAACTGGTACCAATGCCCGGCTAATTTTTAAAAATTTTTTGTAGAGACAGACTTTTACTATGTTGCCCAGGCTGGTCTCAAACTCTTGGGCCCAAATGAGCCTCCTGCTTCAGACTCCCAAAAGTGCGGGGATTATAAGTGTGATCCACTGTGCCAGGTGGGATTTAAAACTTTATGAAAATCTGAAATCTGGTAAATTTAAGAAATCCTAATTTAATCTCTCAGAAAATGATTAATGTTTAATATGTTAGGGGGTGGGGAACCTGTGGCCTTCTGATTTCAAGATTGTTCTTTTTTAAGCACCAAAAGAGGCAAGAAAAACTTCATCTTTTTCTGCCTTACCCATTTTAATACAAAGATTTATTCTATAAAATTTGGATTTAGTCAAAAGGCCACATGCAAGGATCCAGAAGGCTACATGTGGCTCTAAGGCCGCAGGTTCCCCACCCCTGCTGTAGGTGTGCAAGAACTTTTAAGCCTTTTTTTTTTTAAGATCCAGTGATGGGGCCGGGCATGGTGGCTCATGCCTGTAATCCTAGCGCTTTGGGAGCCCGAGGTGGGAGGATCACTCGAGGCCAGTAATTTGAGACCAGTCTGGGCAACATAACAAGACCCCGTCTCTTCAAAAAAATTAAAAATAAACTGGGTATGGGGGCACATGCTTGTAGTCCTAGCTACTCAGAAGGCTGAGATAGGAGGATGGATTGAGCCCAGAAGTTTGAGGTTGCAGTGAGCTATGATAAGGCCACTGCACTCCAGTCTGGATGACAAAGCAAGACTCTGTCTCAAAAAACAAAACAAAATTTGGGCTAGTTTTTTTTGTTATACTTTTTAGCTGAACCTAGAATAGGGGACTGAGAGTGTCAATAACACTACCCAGATCTTTGACTTAAGTCTTTAATATGCTTATCTAAAGTTCCCTACATTTTCAAAGTTGAAACCTGCATTTGCCAACTCTTAAAGTCTCAAGAAGTTAATATTCAGGTACCATTCTAAGTTATAACTAAGCTGAACCCTAAGGAATCTGAATCCTGCTATCATTTGCAAGTTTTGAAAGAAAAAGTTAAGGGCAAGAATCATAGATTTGCTTCTTTCTTACCTGTCTCTTGTAGCTTTGGCAAGTTTGTCTTCTGACTTTCGGTCATGTGTTTCTAAACCCAACATGAAGCTCCCTCGTCCCAGCTGGGCTTCTGACTGCTCTAACTTTTCAGACAAATCAAAGACCTGACCAGTGGTATAGTCTGCATTCTGTGGAGAAAATGGTATTGTGTCAGTACATAATACAAGCCTACCATTTAAAAAAATCTAAATATTTTTATGTCAGTTAATTTTCTTCTACAAAGAACATTTCACTTACAAAGAATTCCACCATAAAACCTGAAGAAGTCAAATTATACTTTCAAAAATTCCTTTCAAATGCAAGCATTTCAAGTATAGATGTTTTCCTTTTTATAATTTCACGATTAAATTTGTAATATTTCCCTTTGACTACTTAAATCTAACATTTGTTATTATGGGAGGCTTTGAAGTACAAAGATCTGAGTCAGGTTCAGGCTGGGGCACACCTCCAGGTCTTCTTCTGAAAATGGAAGAGGGAGTCAATAATTTCTACCTTAAGGCTACTGTAAAAATTAAATGAAGTGATGAATATAAAGCTCTCAGTAGTGTCCATGGCACCTAGTAAACGCTTAATAACTGTTAGCTAATTTTGTTATTGTTCTCGTTGAACTTTTAGAATTAGTATGGGTGGCAATATTTAAAAAAATAACATTTGTTTTAGCTTTTCTGGTTATAAACTTAATAATTACAGAAAATTTGGAAAATGTAGGGCAATATAAGGAAGACAACCAATACATCTATAATCCCTCCACTTAGATATAACCACAGTTATTTCAGAGTATTGTTATATGCTCACATGCATACCTATATATGGTAGAATGGATTATAACATATATGCTTTTTCTATAATATTATATACTTTTTAAAAAGAAAATTTTAATAGTTACATGGGTACACTTAACTGTAATATATTATAGTTAAAAGATTTTTATGGGGTATCATTTTTTATTTGTAGTCTAAAATAGAAAAAAAATTTTGTAAAGATAAAGTTATGAAGTATATATTGTATTTCTTTCCTAAATCTTCAGTAGCACAGTGTGAAGATTAAATAAACAAGTTGGCAAAAATTAGTGTGTTATTCTATGAGCTCAGTTTGTAAGACAGGAAATGCAGTTCAACCACCAATGATGAAAAGTTATTTGCTTGCCATTAGAGCTACTAACTACGGAGGGTTCCTTAAAATGCTACCAGTTCAGAGTGTATGCTCAGAGCTTTCACAGTAGACTTCCTCTGAAGTTACAGCTTGAATGGTCCATTTCACCAATATTTGCTTATGGAAATGAAGGGGAGTGACACGGGAAAGGAGGAAGTGGGGGGCGGGACGGTGTCTGAGGCTCAGGCAGGCTCTGACCACAGCTCAGGGCACCAATAACCTTGCCCAATGTGATCATTAACCTTTCTGGAAAACACAGCTGGCAGTTCTCTGAGGTCTGTCATTAGAATGTAAAGAAAGCCACACAGATATTGCACAGATTATTTACAGATTGTTTGTTTTACTTTTGAGAGCTATTGCTCTACTTCTGTTTGGCAAAAAAATAAATTTCAGCAATTCTTTTCTGTATTTTTTATTTTTATGATGAGTGTTCTTATCAATGGACAGAGGCCAGCTAATCTGGCCGATGAGAAGAAAATTGCACAGACTCAAGTACCTTCAGAGGAGATATATGCCTCTCCATTCATGACTGCTCTTCCTCTGAGATCTCTCTAGCTAACTTTAGGTCTGCCAGAAGGAAAGTTCTGGTAGAGAACTTTCTGGTAGAGTAAAGATACCCAGTCACCCAAAAGAACTTCATTATGGCAATCACGTGATTGCTAAGAAGTTCCGTACAAAGCACCTGGGATTGTTTATTACTTTCACAGGATTTTCTTCTTCCTGGATTCTCTTTAGAGGGAAAATAACACAAATTCAAAATGATTCCAGTCTGAAGCACAATTATTTGCCTGCATAACAAAAATATCTCATTTTTTTGTGCACATTATTTTTTCATAGGTTAGAAAGAAAAATACTTTTTCTTTTTTGATTTGTTCCTCAAATCACAGAATAATATCTTTTAATGTCTTAGAACTCTCTAATGGTAAAAACTGTAAGAATTTAAAATTTTTCTTTTCATACTCCTGTAATTCTCCAAAAGTACTAACTTTGTATATATTTGAGTGATTTTTTAAAAAAATGCTAAATCTGAAATCAATTGGTTCACTGTTTACATAGTGACTAAAAGAGGCTTTTAATTGTCACCAATTTTATAGGATAGGCTTTCATGTTTATGAATGTATGACTTTATATTTCATGAGTAATATCATTGGAAGTTGTAAAAGCAAGCATAAAATTCTAATTATAGTTCATTGTATCATAAAATGGAAACATTCATTTTTGAATCTTTTTCTGATCATGTAATTATAGAGAGCAAATGTTTGATTTCCTTTGAAGTTCTGTTATCTCCTTGATTATTTTGTATGGACAATTTCTTAAAAAGGCCCACTTAAAAGTTAACATCTAAAATACAGTTATGCCAATGAAATCTTATGCAGGGAATTATCTGTGTCTAAAAGATAAGTGCTCATCATTCTGATAGGCTTTGTTTTGGTGTTGTTCAACCTGTGATGCTGAGACATGTATACAAAAAAGTCAGAAGAAATTTAGGGATATGATTACCCAAAAAGGAAACTATCCTATCTAAATCTGAATTGTGTTGATAACCAGGTGTTCCCAAGTTACTCTTAGTTTGTATTTACTGAAGGACTGTTAGATTAGTGCCACAAAATTTTTATTTTACTTTATGTTAATTCCAGATAAGTAATTTACAAATTCATATCTTGACTAGAAGTTTTTCTCTTTTTCATTTTTTAATCCTTCTGAGTGAGGAATAGAAGTTTTAATTTGTAAACATTATAGAGTGGCAGAAGCTATAAATCATTAACACTTATTTTACTTAAAAAAAAAAAAGTTGGGATAAATATATAAAGGAAAAAAAAATGCTACCAGTTCTTCTAATTATTTTACAAACTTACCATATTTTTAAAGGTGTAATTATATTCATTCTGTCTGGATCTAAATGATTTAGGAAACCAATGTATCCCCCCCATAGATTTAGGAAAAACCTTAAGATTTATAGAATACTTCACAATTAGAAAATTAAGCTACTAACGCCATAAAAATGTAGGCTATCAGAAAAAGTTATACTATTAAAACGACAATGAAATACATTCGATTACATTTCAGATGCACAGAGAATGAATATAGGGAACTAATTTCTTAAATTAGGAAATAACTTTTCTGGTAGCTTTTAGGTTATATGCTGTGATTAACTTCTTTAGTTGGAGAAAGAGTGAAGTTGAACATAAATTTACATATTTTTTCTCAAAATGCTGCAATGTACTATATATAAAGCCATAAAAAGGGAGGAAATATAATTTAACCTTTTCTTGATTATTAATGTCCTTATGCCTGCAGTGCTGGAATACAGGGACAGCCATAGGGCTGGCAGGTAGATCTGCTTGCCTCTATACAAGGTTCAGACTGTTTTTACAGTGTTTTCCCCCCTTGCCATCAGGTGGCACTTCTGGCTGCTATTAGTATACTTGCCTCTAAGGAAACAACACATATAAAGCATTTAACGGTGTCTGGTATTTAGAAAGCACTTAATAAATGTTTGTTATTATTCTTCTTCCTTCCAATTTGCTACTTCTGACCACTGAGGGTAAAATAAGAACAGCAAGCTTGTCAGAATTGTATTTAAAATCATAGTAAATAGGCTCAAGTGAGGTCTTTTTCCATGAATACAATGCACCAAATAAAGATAATCATTTATTGAGGCTTTACTATATGCCAGGCTCTCTGCTAATTGCTTTATATAATTATCCCATTTAATTCTCTCAGAGTACTTAATGATGTATATAGTAGTATCATCATTGTATACCCAAGAAAGGCCCAGTCACATGCAATAACTTTCTGAAGGTCACTCAGAACAAGTAAGTGGCAGTTATTTCAAACCCATTCTATTTTATTCCAAATCCTGTGGTTCTAACCACTATGCATACTATACTATATGAAATGGCCTACTTTTTTAAAAAAGTAAAAAACTGTTCCTAAGTTTGAAATATAGAGAAGCTTACATCCTTCTAAATATGTTAGGTTTTAATGATATATCAGAAACCATTTGGCGAATATCATTTTTTTTTTTTTTTGTTCCCAGCATCTGTTGCTTTAAGGTAATGATATTCCGACTTCCCTCTGTGGAACTCTCCTTCCCCATTCTTAGTCCCTGTGCTGCTAAAGGAGTTTCCTCCACCCCAGACCAGCAGTGAAGCATTTGCCCTGGTTCAGCCACTCATTAAGTTCATTCCTTTGGCCCACAGCAGGTCTAAGGATGGTGACCTAAGTAAAGCAAGTCAGACACAATGAGGCTTTGCCTGGGAATATGCGTGTGTGTCTGTACCTTGATTTTTCTCTCTGAACACGAAAGTGTGAGGCTGGGAAGTCTAAAGCTAAAGCTGCCATTTTGCTTGAAACTAAAGCTGAGAGGAAATCAAAGCTAAGAGAGAAAAACTGAGACCTCATAATACTGTTTGAATGCAAACTTAGCTGTGCCTGAGGTAAGCCCTACTCCTAGACTTTGCAACTTACATGACTCCCTTTCTTATTTAAGCGAGTTTCATTAGGTATCCTGTCGCTTGTAAACAGAGTCCTAGATTGAGATAACCTGTCCAACAGTATTTCTATTTTGTCCTCCATGAGTCTCCATGAGGCAGGGGCAGATCTCACCCTGATCTGGCAACTCTATTTGCCTTTTGTCACGAACCTTTGTCTTACGGTTCATGACAAGAGACCTCCTGATCCAGCTCTGGTGGTGCAGAATCCCATATTAGCCCTGGTGTTTTGGCCAAGTCAGGTACAGCCTTTCTGTGAAAAAGCGTTTCCGATATTAAATAGCTTATGTAGCTTACGTAAAATTCAAATGCATTCCTTGCAAGTATAGTACTTACAGTAAGCAAGCTAGAGGAACTCAGCGTATTCACCCAGTATTTATTCCACAAAAGTTCAAGCAATTTGCGATCCAAAGAGGATTTGAAATATGAGACTTCTAAGGCATAGTATCTGTGAAATGAAAGCACAAATTTAGTAAGTGAAACAAAAAATTCAACTACAGCACATGAAAGTTATGGCCAAATTTAAGCAAATTACATTTTATAGTCAAATAGTTGTATTTTAGTTTTTAGTCCAACAGAACAATAGCTATCCATGGTTTCCTTACACTTCAGGAGTGTAGTTTCAAGTCTTCTGTCTACTAAACTTCCTTGTTTTATAGTTTTTTCTTCAGTAGAGCTTAGAAATTCCCAAGATGTTTTTAACAGCCAATCAGAACTTCTGCAGGACATGTTTACTTATGTTACTTGTGTCCAGCCAACAGCACATAAACTGAACAAGCTGCCTCTTTAGGGTCAGTTATAATTTTGTTAGCCTTTTTTAAAATACTGAAAATGGTATTTAGATTCCCCATTCCTCCCTTTCTAATTCCCTAGTTAGGACTTATTGCCTTTTGGAAAAGCATACTTTAAAGTAGGTCCTTAAGGCAACTAAAATAATTGCTCCCACTTTCAAAGGTGCTAATTTTTCAGCAGGATGTTGCAAGAAAAATCTAGTTAACTGTCTGAAAAACATTAAAAAAAAAATGTTTAAATATCTCAGTAGGTTCTCTATATCAATGGATACAAAGAAGCACAAGAGACTTCTTTACTTCAGGAACTGACCATTTACATGGGGGATTTGGTTTGAATCCATACAAGAAATTAAATATGATATACACCAAATAACAATAAATGCTATGGTACATATATAAAATGAATGACTTACTAATTAAGGCTAAGAGATAGTAAGTACTCTTAGTGTAGAGGAGCTCCAGTGGTCACTTGGAGCTAGAACTGCCTGAGAAGCCTTAGGGAAAACGTAGGATTTAGGGTAATCCTTACTTGGGTCTAGGGTGTGGATATGTTGAGAGCAAGGAGGGCAATAAGAAGAGGGCACCAACACATGAAAAAGACAGACATGTAAGGGATAACAACTGAATCAGTTTAGCTGGACAATCTAGCAAGAGCAGAAGAAATGTGTGAGAGAGATCTAGAAAGCTATGCTGGGGTCTAGTTGGGGGAGGACGTTACATAAAAGGCTAAGGAATTTAAACCAGGGACCCATGGAAGGTGTTTGAGCAGAGCAAGGCTACACAACCAAAGGGGTATTTTAAAAGGCCGACCGTGGCAGTACCATTGGGATGTGTTAGAGGAGACAAGCTGGAGGCAGGGATATCACAAAGGAAGCCACTGCAGCAGGGCAGATGGGAAGAGATAAAAGCTCAGACTCAGGGTTACTGTGCAAAAGATAAAGACACATGGGCACAACAAAACATGCCTGCTGATTAAAGTTTAGCAGTGAAGAAATAAAATATAAATAAAAAATTGAAGATACTAGAATTAAATGAAGGTCTTTTCAAGATTAAGACACTTGTGCATGTCTGAAGACAGGAAGCAGCCAGTAAAATGTAGAAGTGGAACGGTATATTTCTTAAGCATCCATTATGTCCTGAGTGCTTTACATATATTCTGATTTAATCTTCCCTACAACCATATGAGAAAGGATTTATTATCTCCATTCTATAGCAAGGAAACATTAGAGAGATTAAAGACCTTGCTCAAAGCCACATAGCTAGTAAGAGACAGAGAAAGGATATAAAAAGATATGTTTATTAACAAAACCTCGGTCTTTATTTTTACATACAGAATGTAGACATTTAGGAGGGTATTTAAGAAGTGAGGCTTCAGAAGTGAGGGAAAGTTAGAGGTGGGGAGGCACTAAAGTGAAAAGATCAGCTTTAGAAAGGAGGGGTTATACCTGAGACATGAGGGGAAAAAAAGGAGAGGATAAGTATAGCAAAAGAGATTTAGATTTATAAAAGATGACAAGTAAGGGAACTCAAACTTGAGGGTCTAAAATAGACTTTTCTATTTTATAATTTATGGGTCACGTCCATGTAATTACTGTTTTAATTCTGTAGGTTGATATAAAGATTAGCTGTAGATCTCAGTAGCAGAATTGAAAATAAGCAGAGTATTCAAAATTACTCATAAAGCTAAATTCTATTCTGTATGGGAAGTCAATAATAGATAACTGCTTAGAAGAGAAAATCAAGAAGTGGCATTATCAGCATGTTGTTTGAAGACATAAGGGTAAATACTTAAAGGAATAGCTATATTTAAGTGACTGCCTCTGGGAGATTGAAACGGAAGGGTACAAGATTACTGTTTTATAAGTTTCATAGAATCATTTGAGTTTTTAAGCAATGTGCTTACAACACTAATAAAATACAAGCTAATTAAAAAAAATATTTTGTGTCCCATTTCCACTAAGGTTTTTTAAAGCTAAAATATTAGTCACTAAGGTGGGTACAGTGGCTCACGCCTATAATCTCAGCAACTTGGGAGACTGAGGTGGAGGATCACCTGAGGCCAGCAAGTTCATGACCAGCCTGGGCAACATAGTGGGACGCCATCTCTAAAAAAAACATTTCAAAAATTTAGCGGAGTGAGATGGTATATGCCTGTGGTCCTAGCAACTAGGGAGGCTGAGGCAGGAGGATTCCTTGAGCCCAGGAATTTGAGACTGCAAAGAGCTATGATTGTACCATTGCACTCCCGCTTGGGTGACAAAGCAAGACCCCATCTCAAAACAAACAAACAAACAAACAAAAAAAACAATACAACCCACTTACATTAGATTCTATGTTTAAAATAGACTTGGAGTGTACATTATGATCTGGGATTTAAGGTAGGAAAAAAACGAAAGAAAAGCTGATATATACTGCAAATAATAGCTCATCATCAAATCAGAAATGGATGTATTAACCAGCCTATGCAAAACCCCTTCTCTTTCAACTTGGCACTGTGTTTCATTAACTATTTGCAATGAAAATAAATCATTTATTTTCAAGACTCTGAAGACAAGACTCTGTCTCCATAAAAAAAAAAAAAAAAAGAAAGAAAGAAAAGAAAAGAAAAGAGAAAACATTGAATTAGTCTAAAAATCAAAGTATCACAGCAAAGGTGTTTCTAGCCCTAAGAGCAATTCTTTCAAACAGGAATGGTTTAAATTCTTTTTTTTTTTTTTTTTTTTGAGACAGAGTCTTGTTCTGTTGCCCCAGTTAGAATGCAGTGGTGTCATCATAACTCACTTCAACCTCAAACTCCTGGGCTCAAGTGATCGTCCTGACTCAGCCTCCCGAGTAGCTGGGACTATAGATGCGAGCCACCAGACTGGCTAATTTTTCTATTTTTGTAGAAAGAGGGTCTCGTTCCTGCTCAATATAGTCTCAAACTCCTGAGCTTAAGTGATCCTCCTGCCTCGGCCTCCCAGAGTGCTGGGAGCCACTGCATTCCCACCTAAATTCTTTTCAATAGAGTAAACCAAATGATTAATCCTAAACTTCTAACTGAAAAATAGAATTGTTTTTACAGGAACATGTCAGAGATGACTGAAAACTAGATATATTTCAAAACTCAATTTTAGAAATTCTGGAATTTTCTAAGAATTTCTAAATAGAAAAATAAGAATAAGCAGTAGCACATGGGTAGCCAAAGTATTCCTTGAAGTTTGGATAAGAGGTATGGAGAAGAGGGGATACTAGATAATCGTTTATTGATTTGAGTAACATCTTTTTTTTTTTTTTTGGCGCTCACCCTGCTATGTGTCATGCCTTGTTTTATATTTATTTGTTCTAATTATTTTATTTTTAAAATTTTTCTGTAGAGATGGAGTCTTGTTGTGTTTCCAAGGCTGGTCTCAAACTCCTGGTCTCAAGTTATCCTCCTGCCTCAGCCTCCCAAAGTGCTGGGATTATAGGCATGAGCCACTGTGTTCAGCCCATGCCCTATGTTAAATGCAAGGATACAGCAGTGAATAATTCTGTTCCCATGAAGTTCACCTCTAAACGGGTCAATAACAAGGAAGCAAAAATATATCAGATGGTAACAAGTGCTAGGAAGAAAAAGAAAGCAGGGAAAGGGGAAACAGAGTGACAGAAAGGTATTATTTTAGATAGGGTGACCAAGGAACATTTTCTATTAAGGTGACCCTTAAACAGATATTCAATGACAGTTAGCCAAATGGAAATAAGGAAGAATGTTCCAGGCAGAGGGAACAGCAAGTGCAAAATCCCTGAGGCAGGAGCCTGCCTGGCACATCTGACAAACTGTAAGGAGGCCAATATGGGTGGATTGGAGAGAGCAAAAAGTTCAGTGAAAAGAGATGAGCTCAAAGATTGTAGGGGCCCAATCATACAAGGTTGTTTATGATAAGGGGGCTCTAGATCTTATTCTTGGTGAGATGGGAAGTCATTCTGAAAAGGAGGAACATGACATGCCTTACATCTTAATAGAATCAGTCTGCTTAAGGAAAGAGTTTTGAGGGGTGAAGGGTAGAAGTAGGAAGGCTAGTGCTATGGTTCAGACTCCAGATGGCAGTAGCTTGGGTGAAGGTGATAGTAAGACAGGTGGTCAGATATATTTAGAAGGTAGAGAAAACTGTCCCCAATGGCTTCTTTAACATTTAAAAAAATTAAGATGTAATTTACATACCATAAAATTCACTATTTTAAAAAAGTATATAATTCAGTAGCTTTTAGTATGGCTTCTTATGCTTTATACTTATAACTTTAACTTTTTTAGTATGGCTGCTTTAACTTTGGAAAGATTAGAAAGAATCTTTGCTAAGTGTAAACTGGATACTTTGAGGGCTGCAGACATGCTAGTATCAGGTTGGCCCTGAACAAAACATATCTCAATTGTTAATTTGGTAGGGAGCAAGTATCTTTATACATTGAGAAAATGGTTCTGGTTGTTTGAAAGATTAAAACAATTATTAATAAAAAAATTTGAACATTAGCCTAAATTTATGTATTTTTACTATTACGTTAAAGGTATTATGAATGAAATGCATTTTGTCTGAGCTTTTTTTCTCACCTGTAAAATAAATGACCTGGACTGACTGATATCTAAGGTTTCTTATGATGATCTTGGCGTCAGGTAAGTTTTTTAGTTACTTACTGTTTGCAGTGTACACCAAAGTCTTCTATTTTATTAAGTGGAATAGTCTGGTACTCAGAAGGTCCTTCATCAGGAGGTTTGTAGCCCTAAACAACAACAACAAAAAAGATTAAAAAAATATACAAAATAAGAAAAACACTGTATTTTCTGTTGCTTTCTATTTATAGGATCATTAATTTGGGGGAGGCAAATATTCAACATAAACATTCTAATAAAAAAATACTGCTGCTACCCTCCCCCAATCCCACTTGGTGGCTCCAAGCTGCATCTGGCTCATAGATTTATTTTTCTTTTCCTTAGGTGATGTACTTTTGTTTTAATATCTATTTCACATTGCAGGCTCCCCTCAGGGAAGGAAATAGATCTATGTATTTAGCTTGTTGTTTCTCTAGTACCTGTCAGAATGACACGGGTACACAGATACTTATTATTACATAAAGACTGCTTTTCCAGTAAAATTAACAGTGTATAACATAAATGTATTACCTTTTGCTAGAGACAGTTTATGATAGTTTGACTGCTGTTGTATTATTAAATTGTTATTAACAAAAAGACAGTGATATCTTTAAAAATAAGTCAAATATTTGAAACTTAAAGAACTATAAGGACTTATAATTTTAAAAATTACCACACATGCCTGTTGTCGCAGCTACTCTGGAGGCTGAGGCAGGAGGATTGCCTGAACCCAGGAGCTCGAAGCTGTAGGGCACTATGATCATGCCTGTGCACAGCCACTGCAATCTAGCCTGGGCAACATAGTGAGACTCTGTCTCTAAAAAAATAAATTAATTAAAAAAACAAATTACCTTTGGGTATGTCCTAAAGGCGCCAAGATTCACTTTCCCTGCAGATATTGTTCTTGTTGGATCAATCTACAAGAAAGACATATTTAATATCTGTGGATATAAACTCATTATACGTCTCCTTTTATTTAAACATCATAAACCTAGAAATACATATCTAGATATAACACTATACATGCATGCACAATAACTTAATAACCAAATAAGAAAAAATAACCAAGAAACCATAAAAGTTCAATAAAATGGGTAAGAGATTAGACTTAGTTATGACATCATTTAAGAGTATTATGTGAAGGTTTGCTCATCTTTTTTTTTTAAGTTTTCTTTTTTCCTTTTAATAGGTGAACAATTTCTACCTTCCTCATAGAAAACTGGATTACATCTATTAATAAAATATTGAGCTTAACAAAACCACTCTGGCAATTCCTGCTTACTCAGTTAAGTCAACACTGACTGAATGCCTACGACGAGCTGGGCACTGAGATATAGGTGCTCTGATTACCCTCATTTTATAGAGGAGGGGAAGTGGGATGCACAGAGGGTAAGTAACTTACTTAAAGTCTCAGCTTCTAAGAGGTAGAATTAACACTCAAACCTAGGCAGACTGATAACACAGCCTTGCTCTTTACTACCTTGTTTTTATTTCTCAGTATACTTGCTTTAGTAAATCCTCATGAAGAACTTAATTAAAACCAGTTTTAAAAATACTTACCACCACTGCTACAAATGGTTCCTGGAACTGCTGATTGAGCATCTGAGTACTAACATCAATCCCAGAAAGCCAGCAGCCATAGCCAGGGTGGCTGTGATACCAGCCAATTGCATTTTCAAGGCGGCCAACCTAACAAACGAAGAGTGCAAAGAAGCTTAAAGTTCTTGTTTTATCTTAGAGACACTTGTCATTTGTCTATTTATATTGCATAATGGTAAAGTAACAATATACAGAATAGTTTATAGCATATGCTGCTTTCAAGCTAAAAAAAAAAGACTTTAAAAATAGATACTACATGTATAAAGTAAAAAATTTACAAGGTACTATAAGGGTTTTCAGTCTCCTTTCCTTCTCTTTTCCCTCACCTATCTGGTTTGTCAGCCTACATGTTAACCCTATAGCCAATTGCTTACCTTCAGAGAGTATGCTTTGCATACAGAATACATACTCTGTGCACATATGTAGATTAATAAAAACACACACACAATATCATACCACATAACAGTGTTTTACACTTTGCTTTTTCACTCAACAAACCATTCTGGAGTTCACTTTGTATAGTTCAACATATAGATAGTTACCTTTCCTACCTTTTTTTTCAAAGCCTGCCTAGCAGTCCACTGATGGATGTACCATAATTTATTTAACCAGTTTTATACTCAGAAACATTTAGGTTGTTTCCAAACTTTTTTTTTTTTCCTAGAGACAGGGTCTTGCTCTGTTACCCTGGCTGGAGGGCAGTGGCGTGTAGCTCACTGTAACCTCAAACTCCTGGACTCAGGTAAGCCTCCTGCCTCAGCCTCCCAAGCAGCTGGGAATACAGGCGCATGCCACCAGGCCAGACTAAATTTTTTTTTTTTTAACTTTTTGTAGGGACAAGGTCTCACTATGTGCCTGAAGCTCCAAACTTGATTTTGAACACTCATTGGATAATAAATGTAAGAATTGATTTGGAAAAAAAAAAAAAAATCCACACTATAAATCAGGCTTTTAATCTCATGCATTTTACATAGAAATTGCTAAATTTAAAATATAAAATTTAATGTAAAGAGGATAATTTTAAGTTTAGAAACTCAAAAGTCACCTGGAGACTCTAACTTGCAGTTACTAAACAATATTTTTACCTGTTTGGCGTTTTCTATGTATGCGGCCATGTACTCATATGCAGCAGCCTGAGCGTTTACTCGGGTTTCAGTGCCCTCTACAGGCAAAGCAAAACTGTCCATAATGATCATGGTTTCACCATCCACCTTTCCTAGCATCAAACCCATCACTTCCAAGTTGCCTCCTGATCTGGCATGCATCACCATTTTCAGTAGAGCCAATGCTGAGATTTTGCAGTACTTAAAGTAATGGTGACTACAAAACAAAAATCATGGTGTAATTAAATTTCTTATATAAAGTACAATTTCAAAAGACAGTTTTTGTGAAGATAATGAATAAAGTATTATAGGAATTTATAGTGATGGAAGGGGAGTGTAGAATGTGGGAAGCAAAGAAAGTGGAAAAGGCAGAGTTCCTGCAGGGGACTGGAAATAATAAACATATCATAGTCCTGCAAAGTATTTCCCCTTGGGGGAAGGGAAAAGTCTGAAGTAGTCTTTTTTTTTTTTAAATACACTACTCAAATAAGGGAATAACGACCCGTTCAATAGACTTTTTCTCCACTAATCTGGAATCACCAGATCTCTGATTTTGATTCTGTTTGAATGGTTGTGCCTTTTCTTAGGCCTAATTTTCTGGCCTAATGGTTAAGAATGTGAGTTCTGACTTTCATCTGCGTAGGTCGGAACCTTGGCACTGCCATTCCCTGGCTGTGGCACTGGACAACCACTTAGTGTCTGTGCCCCAGTTTCCTCATCTGTAAATAGGGATATTTCATAGTTGTTGCTAGGATGAAATAAAGTAAATGAAATAATGTATATAAAGTGCTTAGCTTAGTGCCTTGCACATATGAAAACCTGAATAAGTGCTAGCTGCTATTAGCATTATTAACCTGTCTCTTAATGGTACTCTCCAAGAACAGTGTGTTGAAGGGTGTGGCTTCCCTCTGTGATATTAGCCTCAAGAGTAGATCACTATTTCAGAGTTTTTCATGGGTGGATGTGACTAAACTCTTGAATAAAATTACATTTTTTTCTCACTGATATAGCCCAAGACAGCTAGGATGAATATAATTAGAGCCACAATTAGAGAGTGAGGCAGACTGATAGTTTCCAAATATTTAACAGACCACTTGAAATGCACAGCCTGCTATAGAGGTAAGTAAACAACCAGGCAACCTAACTGACCAGTATAGTCAGTCAATGTGTGCCCTCAGAAAGCATCCAAGTTTAATTCTTAAGATTTGCCAGATTTCAACCACAAGCTGAAAAATGTAGAGACTCTGGAAGTCAAGACATGAATTGAAATCACGATTTCCCCCTTTACTGGGGAAAAGGCAAGTCACTGTGCTCCTACTACATACATTCTAGATCCTTTTTATACATTGCCTCATCTAATCTTTACAACATTGCTAATAAGTGGTCTTATTTCCACTTTACAAATAAATGCAGATGGGTAGGTAAATTTAAGGTAAATCAACTAGTTAGTGACAGTTGTGAGATTAGATCTTAGGTTTGATTATTGCTCACTTAAGAGTTCATTGCCTTAGTGTGATCATGACGTAAGTTATTTAAGGTATTTGCTTGTTTCCTAATTTGCAAAAAAAAAAAAAAATGAAAACACAATATTGGGTTGTCATGAAGATTAAATGACATGTGGAAAGATAGGTGCTTCGCCAATATCAAGTACTCAGTAACCATTGTGAATCTGAAGGATGGCAGTTAAAGCTAGCCTTATAAAAAACGGTGGGGCAGATGCAGTACATTCTGTTCTTGACCACAGCACTCCTATTAGGTTGTTAAGTATGAAAAGTCCGATTTCCTTAAGTACTAAGTTTGACAGTTCATTTCTCTGACATTTCACTTTGACACTTCTTGTCTTATTTTTATCGTGAAGGTATATCCAGTTTGGCTTATGATTATCTTTCATATTTTTTTAGAGCAATGTTTGTGAAACCATGGATAAGTGAAAAATTCCAGTTATTTTCGAATATGAGTTCTGTCGTGGAACCAATGCAGTACAGACAGCTCAAAGTGTCAACGAAGTGTTTGAGAAGGATGTAGCTAATGAACGCACAGTAGGTCAATGGTTTGTGAGAAGTTCTGGTGATTTTAATCTTGAAAATGAGCAACGTAGGCGACCTGAAACCAAGGTGGATAATGATGCTGAAAGCTGTAGTGGAAGTGAATCCATCTCAACATTATGTGTGAATTAGCAGCAAGATCTGACATTACTAGTCCAACAATATCAGACCATTTGAAACAAATGGGCAAGGTAAAGAAGGTGGATAGATTGGTACCACATGAATTAAACTGACTGTCTCGAGGCTTGCCTTTCTTTGCTGTCACAACATAAAGGCGAACCATTTCTACACTGTATTGTTATATGTGGTAAAAAAATGGATTCTTTTTGACCATCGCAAGCATTCGGCACAATGGGTGGATAAAGATGAAGTGCTGAAACACAGTCCAAAACCAAATATTCCTCAAAAAAAGCTAATGGTGTCTGGTGGTCCAGCACTGGTATTATCTACTACAGCTTCATAAAAGCAGGTCAGTTGATTACAGCAGATGTCTACTGTAACCACTTGGTCGAAATGATGAGGATGCTTGCCACTAAGCAGCCAACATTGTTCAATAGAGACAGGCCAATCCTCTTGCAAGACCACGTGTTGCAAAAAACAATGCTGCTCAAACTATAGAAGATGGACTTGGAAACTCTCTGTCATCCACCATATTCACCAGACTTTGCACCAACTGACTACCACTTCTTCCAGGCTTTGGACCACTTCTTGCAAGGAAAAATATTCAATTCTCAACAAGCTGTAGAAAACGCCTTTTGCGATTTTATCACCACTTGCTCTCCAAGCTTTGCTGCTGGCATAAGCAAGCTACCATTAAGATGGCAAAACTGTGTCCATAGTTTAGGTGCATATTTTGATTAACTGTACTGCTTGTTTGAGATATAATAAACTTTTGATTTGAAATCGGATATTTCATATTTAATGACCTAATATTGCACCATTAGTTTTTGTGCTCTTTTTACTCTCTTCTTGACAAAACCTGCTTTCAAGAAAGGATAAATATTATGGGTAAAGAACCCTCGACTTGTCATCACTCCCAGGGATAAATGGATTTTGCTAAGAGGCAAAAAGCCTTAAGCTCTATTTTTATAATTTCTGGCTTATGTGTACTGGTGGAGTAACATTTTATAGACCGGGCAGAGCCTCAGTATGTGTCTGAAATAGTTACCAGCAATTAAAAACTATTATAGGTCTAAAAGATGGCTCATAACTATTTTCTTTTCTTTTTTCTTTTATTAGAGATGGGGCCCCACTCTGTTGCCCAGGCTAGGGTGCAGTGGCGTGATCTTAGCTCACTGAAGTCTGGAACTCCTACTGGGCGCAAGCGTTCCTCCTGCCTCAGCCTCCCAAATAGCTAGGTCATAACTACTTTGGAGACCCTTGGACTGCTGACTCGATTTCTGAAAACATCTGCAGTCCCCGGTCTGGGATCAGCTGAAGGTCCCAATAAGGTGTATGTTGGCACCGGGTTCAAGGCAGAGTGTGTAGCATATATGACAATATGGATGTTCAGAAGTGACAACCTAATATACCCCTTGTTGTTCTCCCCTTACATCCTCTGGAGACAAATGGGTTAAAGATACAGAAACGGGAGTCTAAGCAGGCCTCAGCGGAGGGGCTTAGGCTGTACTTGCAGGAATACAGGTAGGCCGAAATCCCTCAGGGGCATAGTGTTCCCCCTCCCCGCCGGTGAAAACGCAAGCTCTTTACCCCCTTTCAACTCCCACTCCCTCTGGGTCTCTTAAACTCCCGCCATCCCCTCCCTCCCCTGCGTCTTGCCAGGGACCTCCTCACTCCTTAGTCCAGGGCTTCGCCGCCAGGATTTCTTGCTGCTGTTTCTTGTCGTATTTGTAGATTTCATCGATACTCTGAGCTTCCTGCATGTTGTTGGCCAATTCCCAGGTTTTCTGGGCCATACCGCTCCCGGACGCCGCCATCGCCGAGGAATCGGAGAAGCTGGCTCCTCCACAACCAAGACGGAACTTTCCCTCGCTAGCGTTGCGGGTGTAGGCTTCGGACCCTTCCCACCACAGGTGGAAACTCTTACTAGCCTCTCGAGGCAGCCATGACACCTAGAACCGGAGATGAAGTTGGTACAGACCATTCGGGGAAGACAGGGGTCCTTTGAAGTCGCGACGATATAAGCAGCAGTTACAGTAATAGTTTGGGAGAGAGGAATCTTGTTGTGGCTTAAATGAGAACATCTTGTCTCGGAACATTATATATATGAATTAGGACCAATACAATGAGCAGGTATGGCAATGGTATAGTCTTCCGCACCGGAAGTAGGGACTGTTAAGGTTATGCCAGAAACTGGAATTAGCTTTCCCAGTTTGTACTGCGCAGGCTCGGCCTCCGCCATATTAAAGGTGGGTGGAGCCTTAAGAGTGAGATGGGGAAAACTGTTTTCGTGTGGGGAGAGCTACATTAAATAAGTTTGTTGAACGACTTAAAAATAAGGCTGTCTGTGGAAAAACTGAGCTGTAAGTAGTTCTGGAGGCTGGATAAGGGACAGATAAACATGGCATCCAATTTTACTTTAAGATGACTAACTGCACATGCGTAAAATCCTGCCGGCTCCTAGTGGCTTGGCACTTCGTTTTCAGATGGAAGTTCTCTATGGTTCCGGAGATTGCTATAGTTATGCCTTTTGGCGTGTTGGTAAAAATTAACGTCTGTGTATGTATTACGTGTCATTAGTGTTCTGAACATGTCTAGAACTCAGCTTTTATAATAGGTTACAGTTAAATATTCAGAACCGCTGTGAACCGCCATTGTCTCCAAGGAGTAATCTTCGCAACTTGTTTTCATCCTGCAGTTAAAACGATGTTTAATAATTTCATTTGTTAGTTTACATGTGTTAGGTCTTATTTCCTCTTCGTTCCATCCTTCCATCCACACAAGAGTCCAAATTTCACTGGGCATAAATCTCAGCCTCTCCCTTTTTTTCCTCTAAAGTGCTTTCAGTTTTTGGCCGGATGCTCCGTCTTCCAGCCTACAGGATATAATCCTTTATAACAAAGTTTTATTTTCTAGATTTATAGATCTTACGATTTTTAAAGTTAAAATAATTTTTAAACATTTTAGAGATTTAGGGAGTACAAGTGCAGTATTGTTACATATAGTGCCCAGTTGTGTAGTCTGGCTTAGTGTAACTATCACCCTTCCGAATTTCCAGTGTAGATCTCATGATTTAAAGTCGACAGTTTCAAGACACAGGGACCACGTCTCTGTTCCTCGTTTTATCTCTAACACCTAGCATAGGTGTTCAGTACGCTTTTAGCTGAAACAAAAAAGAAATAGCATCACAGCTCTTAATAACACGGTCTGGTCTGTATGCACCTATTTAGCCCCTGAAACTTTTCATCCTAGCAATACAGCAATACCTTTACTTTGGCTTTGCATATGCGGTCTGCATGCATTTTGGGAGCTCATATTAATCTTTAAAAATGCTGTTCAAAGAGATCTACCATGAACTCTTTCTTGACTGTCTCCAGTAACCATTTTTTCCTCTGTGTCTCTAAGTCTTTGGAGGTGCAATTATAATAGTTAGGATGCATTGTAATAACGTATTGTTTATACGTTGTTTTCCCTTTCACTGTAAGCTTAAGAGTTCAGGACACTACCCTCCCTCTGCATTGTATCCTTCACTATTAGTGTGGTGCGTGATAGTTAAAAACATTGTAATTATCGAATCCACACTACAGCCTGTGGTTTTGACATTGACTTCCACCTGAAGAAAATTTGCCTTTAAAACCACCTTACGAAGTAATTTAGGATAAATTAGGGCCCTTAGAATATATTACTATCTTCAGTTCCATTCTCTTGGAAAGCTGGAGATCTCTTTTTTAGTCGTAGCATATGTCGTTCAATATTGGGGTAACTGGATAACATGTTGAAAATGGTAATAAAGCCCAGGACCCAATGTTGACTAGACTCCTGGGCTAGGAGCAATGTGCTGAGAGTTATGCCACTGCCACTCCTCCCCTTTTTTCTTTCCAGGCTCTGACATTTTTCCCATGCCGGCCGGTGCATGGAAGGGTTTGAGGGGCTGGAATAGATTTAGCCGGAGAAGTGGCTCCCAGGGCTTAACAGTCCCCGGGCGCAGCAGGTGGACGACCCCGGCTAGCGGCTGGGCGCTATGTGGCCTCCGGGCCGGCAGGGGGCGCCCTCCGCCGCTCACCCACCCCTTCAGCCGCAGTGGGGGCGGGGCCGTGCCCGGCAGTTGGCTAAGGGCGGGCGGAGGGCTCGGCCTGAGAGGCGGAGCCCGGGCCTGGCTGTCTGTCACACTGTTCCCGCTTGGGTGGCCGCCGCCGCCTTTCGGACTGCTAAGAGCCTCGCCAGAGCGCCGTGTGTTTCCCCAGACTCGGGCCCGCTTTCCTAAGTAAGAGTTGGCTGGCTGCGGGTGGGGAGCATGCCTGGCAGGGTGTGGCCTGGGTGGGTCCCAGGGCTGTATTCGCGGCCCCGAGTTGGGCAGGGGCTCCTGGGGGCGGAGGTGTCGAGGCAGGCAGCCCGGGCTGGCGGCCGTGCTGGAGCTACCCGGGCTGGGGATGGGGGTGGGTTTCTTCTCGGTGAGGGGTCTTGTGGTTGCTGGGCGGTACGGGGGAGGTGCTCAAGTTATAAGATTGGAGGGTTGGGGGGTCACGCGGCCGCTAGGCAGGCGGTGGTGACGTGCTGACGGGGGTTGGGGCGGGAGTTCGGTGTGGGTGGGGGTCTCGCAGCCGCCGGGCTGGGTGCGGTACCCTGGTTAAGCGGTCCGAAGTCTCGGGCCACCACTATCGCCGCTGCCTCCGGTATGTTGAGAGCCGGTTGCCTGACAACGCGTTGACGCTTCCTAAGGAGTCAGCCGCCCCCGGCGCCAGGAGACTAGCTGTGCCTTCGTTCCCGTGCGCCTTAACGGGCCCCAGCTGCTCCGCTGGCCCTCCCCGAGCGTCTTTCCTCCTCGGTGCTGGTTATTGTTTAACATTTGAGTGCTTGTGCGCCAAGATGCTCTTCCCCCCGCTATTCTTTGCAAGTAAAATTTACTTAATCTTCTCCATGGCTCGGTGCTATTATTATCTTATTTTTCCCCTGTGATTGCCAGGGTCCTTGAGCTTGAAACTCTTCTAACTGCCTTGGTTTTAGGATTCGTATCTGGAACTTGAATCCAATTTTCAGTAAATGTTAGTAATGGGACTCATCTTTTGAGAGAGGCTGGCTCTCAGGATTGTGGGATTAAGATGCTTAAGTCGGATTTCAAGGAAGACTAAATTTCACAGTGTTCCCCCACTTAGTTTCCAAACACTTTGGAAAATGCAAGGGCCTAAAAGCAACCAATATGAGTTTGTAAAAAGCCAATTATTCTCAGAGACGTTCTATTTTATATGAAAGAATGACTTGAAATGGTTATCAAGCAAAAAGGAATTCCATGCAAAGTGTTAAGATGCTTGCTTTTCTCCATATCATTCTTCTGGCTAGGCGGTTACTGCCTTTCTAGTGATTAACACGTTAACTACCACGTGAGTTGTATTTAACTCACTCTAGCTTTGAGCCCGGGGCCCCGTGAAAGATATGTAACTCACACATCTCTTTACCTTATTTGCCATACCTATGGGCACAGAAAACAATAAAAAATAACATTTTTCATTAAATTAGAAAGGATTGTTTTGTTTTTGAAGTTTTTATTCTATTTTCGTAATAAAACACCGTGGCCCCAAGGAAAAAAATTTTTTTCTAGTGTGGCAGTCAATGTGTTAAATATGTTGAAATGTTCCACAGGGGTCAAGTTTTGGGTCTCCTACTGCACCTTCTGGGAGGGAGAGGATGAGTTTAGACAAGATAAATTGAAACAGGATACTTTATTTTTTATTATTTAATTTTAATTTTTATTTATTTTTTTTGAGACAGAGTCTTGCTCTGTTGCCTGAGCTAGAGTGCCATGGCGTCAGCCTAGCTCACAGCAGCCTCAAACTCCTGAACTCAAGCAATCCTCCGGCCTCAGTCTCCTGAGTAGCTGGGACTACAGGCATGTGCCACCATGCTCGGCTAATTTTTTCTATTTTTAGTTGTCTGGTTTAGTTAGTTTGTTTTAGTTAGTAGCGATTGGGTCTTGCTCTTGCTCAGGCTGGTCTTGAACTCCAGACCTCAAGTGATCCTCCCACCTCCCAGAGTGCTAGGATTACAGGCATGAACCACCCCGCCCGGCTGAAACTGGATACTTTAAGTACAGTTTTCTCAAATGAAATTTTCAGACAAATGTGACTTAACTATTACACATTTGAGCAGATTCCAGATTATCTTTTTAACGTAATTCTGATTTATATTCTGATGCGCTTTCCTGGGTGGCAGACAAAGGTGTTTGAGCAAGTGTTTTGTCAATTTTGGATAACCCAAAGGCCATCTAATTTACGCTACTACCCTTAATCACCATTATTGATATATTATTAATAGCTCTTAAAATACTTTAACATGATTTTATATATTTATTCAATCTTTCTTTGTGTCCTGTCCCCCAATCTTCCTCTCTTCCCCCAGCAACAGTATTTACTTCATAGCAACATTAAGGGGAATTTGTCAAAATTGAGAGAGTTAGTTGCTTATGTGGATGTCATCTGCCAGGAGAAAGATTAAAAACCTTTCATTTGGTGGAAATATCTCTGGATGGTTGAGAAGTGAGAAACATTGTCCTAGTCACTTTATCCCTCCCTCTCTTCCGAGGTTCTTTCACAGGCTTCTCCCTCAACCCCGTATGTTACCACTCCCTGCGATTCTGTCCTAGGTCCTGTTCTCCTACTCTAGAGTCTCTTTTTCCAGGCAAAACTCTACTCCCACAGCTTTAGTGATTATTTTAAACACTGCAAAATCCCTGTTTCCGGCCTGGGCTCTATCCTTAGTTCTAGACATATTCAACATGTTTCCTTGATATCTCCAGTGTATCCTTTATGAGTATCTCACGTTCAACTCCTAAACCCCAGTCTGGCTAGAATGTGAGCCGCTGTGGCAGGGGGCATTGTCTTGGCCAGCTTTGAGAACAAGGATTATGTTTCGTTCTTTTGATCCGCCTAGCATCTAGCACAATGTCCTGCCTTAGGAGGGGAGATATTTTCTGTTTCTCATGCTTCCATAGTGGGGAGGAAATTTGCACTCCACTCCTAAAGAGGGAAAAGGATAGGAGCAACATATTCCCATCTTTTTGTGATTGGTGAGACTGGGAGAAGAGATCAGGCATACTCAGATTTTACTGGGTCTGCTTGGTTTTTATGATTTGCCCAGACTTAGCCGAATGGTTATGTTTTGGTTTGCTTATATTTCTATCTATATGTTAAGCAGATAAAGCCAAAGTTTAAGAGATGTTAGTTTAGATTATGATAACCAAGTATCAACTACTGGTGATTTAAATCCCAGCATACCATATGTTTGGTGGCTTTGTCTTTAAATGATAATGTACATCCAAAGACTATGAAAATACAATGATTACTAAAATAACTGATTTATAGATTTCTAAGTGTTAGGTTCTGTGTTTTACATTATATATACATTATTTTGGTTTTTGTTCATAACAACTCTGAAGTAGATAGTATTTCCATTTTATAAATGAGGAGACTGAGGCAATAGAGAGGTTAAGGAACATATTGGAGGTCAATAAAGTGATGGAAATGAATTTCAAATCCAGGTTTTTTGGTTAAACTGTTTTCCTGAAAACTGTTTATCATCTGCATCCTATAAATGGCTACTGGGGAAAAATACCTGGTAATATTAATAATATCCTGAAAAAAGTATTGTTCCTGGTGGTCTTTGAAAGAGAGAGAGAGAGCGCGCCGAATCCTAACCACTAGACCACCAGGGAAGGTTGTTCCTGGTGGTCTTTGGCTGGAGGTCATTATCAGGAGAATTCTTATTAGTGTCTTTGACTTGTCAGTTTACTATTAATGATGTTACAATCTAATCTAATCAGAATAGTAGGACAAACTTAGAAATGATTAAAAATATGCTTATATCTCTGGTAAATCTCATGTTTTAGTTATGGCATATACTATGCTCATTACTGTTTTAAAATGTGTTCTATTACCATAGTCAAGAGGGAGCTCTTTCAATGTCTGGTTAGAACAACATTTTAATGTGTATGTTAGATAATTGTTATAGGATTGTACGGAAAACCTTAGTTTGGTGTGAAAGGCTTATTACTGTTTATTTTTTTAGATAAATGACATTTCTGCTTAAATTGTATACAAAATCCTATAGCAAAATATGTACATTATCCCATCGTTATCTTTTATTTCTATCAGACATATTTAGGAAAATTAGGGCATTTTAAGAAGTGATTTTTTTTTTTTAAACATGAAAACTTGTTTGTTGAGCTCTTGCAAATTTTTACTAGGAAAAATCCTTTGTGACAATTAGCAAATGAAAAATGGCTGAAATATGTTAACTTTTGTTGGTTTGGAATATACTTTGCTAAAGCTGTATTTTCAGATCAGTGTTCTTTTTGGAAGTAAATAATGGAATGAAGTTTACATTGTGTACTGCTTAACTGATAGAAATTTCAACATATTTCTTTTAAGTAAAGCTTGGTTTTCTACAATGATAATTTTTTACATTTACAAATTATAATTGTCCCCTAAACATTAAATTCACTGGATTTTTTTTTATTTAACTCTTTTGCATTTGATATTGTTCACCAGTTCTTTCTTGTATCTCTTCCCTCTTTTCCTCCACTAATTATGCTGACTGGGTTTTAATTATTCTTTTTGTATTTTTCCAGCTTTAATTGTTCTGTCACCCTTATAAGTGAACATTGCCTAGTGTTTAGTTCTGGGTCATCTCTTTTTCCCTGCCAGAGTTCATTTACTATGGCTTCAACTATTATCTTAAAATGCATAGTTAACTCTTAAACATCTGTAATGTGGTTCATTTCCTTGAATTTCTAACCATCTGCTGGAAATTTCCATTAGCACGTCTTACTAGCTCCAACTTAGCATGTATAAACCAAACCTTTCCAAACCAGACAACTGTGTTCCAACTTACTTCTATCCAGGATTCCATCTACGTTTAGCTTCCAGGCCTTAAGACTTTAATCATTAGTGACTCCTTCTTTGTTGCTACATACCCAATTAGACACTAAATTTCATGTGTTTTGGAAAATACATTTTTAAAAAATTAAGGTTGAATGAGGAAAGGATAATCTTTTCAAATAAATGGTGGTAGAATAACCTATATTCATATGCAAAAAAATCGAACCTTGACCTTTATACTACTTGCAGAAATTAAGTGGAGCATAGACTTAAATGTGAGAGAGAAAACTGTAAAAAAAAAAAAAAAAAAAAAGTCTAAAAGACAGCATGGAAGAAAATATTCGTGATCTTGGGTTAGCAAAGATTGTTTTAGATATGACACAAAAAGCACAAACAATAAATTGATGAAAAATTCATGAATTAGACTTGATAAAAATTAAAACTTTTGCTATTAAAAAGATATTAAGAAAACTTACAAACCACAGATTGGGAGAAAATATTTACAAAACATGTTTGATAAAGGACTTGTATCAAGTATGTATCAAGTATGAAGAATCTTACAGTTCAAGCATAAGAAAACAAACTAATTTTTAAAATGGGTTAAAGATTTGAATAGACACTTTACCAGTGATTATATGTACGAATATATGGATGGCAAATAACATGAAAAGATGCTCAACATTATACTAATTAGAGAAATGCAAATTAAAACCTCAAGGAGATACTACTACACACCCAATAGAATGACTAAGATCAAAAAGACTGAAAATACCAAGCTTTTATGAGGATGTGTATAAATTGCAACCTTCATACACAGCCCATGTTGCAACATCTCATACGTTGGAATGTAAAATGGTACAACTACTTTATACTTTGAGGAACAGTTTAGTAGTTCCTCAAAATGTTAAACAGAATTCATGGGCCCCACCAATTCTACTGTTAGGGATATATTGAAAAGAATTGTGTGTCAACACAAAAACCTGTATATGAATGTTTATAGCAGTGTTATTCATAAATAAGCAAAAAATGGAAACAATCCAAATGTCCAGCAATAGGTGAATAAACAAAATGCAGTATTTTCATACAATGGACTACTATTAATAATAAGCAATAAGAAAACAAACTGCTTACTGATAGATGCAACTACAAAGATGAATCTCAGAAACATTATGTTAAGTGTAAGAAGCCATACGAAAGACTACATATTATATGATCCATCTAGATGAAATTTCTGGATTAGGCAAAACTATAGAGACAGAAAAGCAATTGGTGGCTGCTGAGTTGGGAGTGGGAGTGGGGAGGGGGGAAGGACATGAGGGAATTTCTTGGGGTGACAGATGCATTACAAAACATGATTGTGGTAATACTTGAAAACTCACATAACTGTTTATGAAAGTGGGTGAATCTTATGGTATATAAATTATTTCATAATTAAACAGCTTATGAATTTGAAAACAATTCCAGGGCTTATTGGCAAAAAATGGAATTCATGATTCCACATTAATAATATGCCAGCATATAAATGGGGATGAAGGTAATGTTCTTCCTTACAGTAGGCTGATAAATAAGTGCCAGCTGGTAAATACATGTGTAGGGAGTGGTGGAATTGGAAAATTAGCATTTTGCAGCCATCTAGAATCAAAGAATGGATCAATCAGGAATCACCAATTGATGCTAAATCTAGGGGGATATTTTGATCAGGAGTAGGATAGTTGCATGGTCTAAAAGTATTTCCTTACAGTCTGCTTATTGTTATAATATAAGGGAACAATAGTTCTGAAATCAACAACATCTTGACCAGGTGATTAAAAGTAACATCACTAATGAGGGGCAGGTGGATATCATGTGCCTTTATTGGCAACACCTAGAGAAAGACATAACGTCACCTAAATAGTATTTCTGCTGAGAATGTTTAACCTGAATTTAGTCTTGAAGATACATCAGGCAAACCCCAGATGAAGAATGTTTCATTAAAAAGGGTAGGTAGTAGATAGATTATATTAAAAACTATTGATGTCATGAAAGACAAAAAAAGATTGTGACGATATTCCATATTAAAGAAGGCTAAAGATATGTAACGGTGATACCTAATACCAATCCTAGATGGGATCCCGAACTGGAAAGGGAAAAATATGCTGCAAAGGCCACTATTGAGTCAGTTGAAAAGATTGGAATATGGAGAATAGATTAGATTAAAAAATCAGTGTTACAAAAGTTGATAATTATATTGATGTTATGTAAGAAAATAACCCAGTTCTTAAGAAATACACACTGAAGAGTTTAGAGGCAAAGGGCTATGATATATGTAATTTACCCTCTGAATGATTTTAGAAAAATTGTGTTTGTTTGGAGAGAATGACCTTGTGTGCACAAGCAAAGGATAAAGTAAGTAGGGCAAAATCTTAACAATAGGGGTTTAGTAAAGTCTTTCTAGATATCCTTGGTATTCTTATTCTTGTAACTTTTCTATAAGTTAGAAATTGTCTCCAAGTAGTTAAACTTTTTTTGGGAAAAAGTGTTTTGACTTAAGGATTGAAGGGTTTTTTTTGTTTATATTTTTTGGGGCCGTGTACAGATGGTGGTAGTAGGTGGTAGTAGTAGTTTGTTTTTATTTGTTTTCAGGTATTTTAAAGTATATTGTAGGTTTTTTAGGGGAATTGGGAAAGAAAGTAGGCAGGCATATTTACGATCAAGCTTAAGCTTGAAGTTCTCAATTTGGTAAGTGAGATTTAATACTAAATATGTGGTGTAAGTGTGACTGTTAATAATTAGGCTGACAATACTGTGATATAGTTGTGTTCATTGAAAATTTTTTTTTAAAGAATCTGCAAAATGGCTGATAATTTGGACGAATTTATTGAAGAACGAAAAGCCAAATTGGCCAAAGACAAAGCAGAATTGGAAAGTGATCCACCTTACTTGGAAATGAAGGTAAAGTTAATAATTTTCTTCCAACTTGTTTCATTAAAATTGTCTCCGAAGATTACTACTACTGTGAGTGAGAATATTCTTTTTCATACTTTAGTTTGCCTATGGTGTCATTCAAACTCTGAGAGCCTGACCCCAGACAAGATTTCAGTGATTTTGAATGCACTTTTTCTTTTGTGGTGGTTTGTATCTCACAGTGTTTCTTTTCTCTCTTGTTAGAGTTTTAGTGAACAATTTGTTGCTTCACAAAATGATTAGGAGACCAGTTTTGGTACAAAGAACAGATACAAAAGCAAGTTCTCATATTCTATGTGAGAAAGTTCAATTTAATGAATCAGTTAAAAAAATATTTTTGAAATCTACAAAAGCGAATTTATTACAGTAGTTTATTTTGTCCTATTTGCTTTTCAGAACATAAATTTCTTAAAATGATTGTATCTGAAAAATTCTTTCGTAAAGCTTTCTTTGTTTTGGTGAAAGTAACTTATCCATTTAACAAATACTGAGATTGTGCTAGGTACTGTGCTAACCTCTGAGAATACAACACTAATCTAGACAGATAAAAGTAGCACCTTCTCTCAGGGCTTAGTGTATGTAATAACATATAGCATATAGATTAATTTTTGCCTTACAGTTTATCGTAATGAGAGTAACCCTATATATTGGTTTGCCCAAGATAATGCTGGTTTACCTGTTGTCCGGTGTCATATCTGGTTTAGCATTTGTCCTGGACAATTGTATCCTGGTTGAGATGATAAATAATATGGACACCCTAATTAGAAAGTAATTTTACTCACATAGCTAATATTTATAGAGTGATAACTATGGACAAGGCATAGTCTTAGAGGTTATATTTTACATTAATCTATGATATAAGTGCTATTATTGTCATTTTCCAGGTGAGTAAACTGAGGCAAGTGAAGTCATGAGAGTAAGATGATAGAGTCAGTGGAATTAGGTTTTGATCCCTGGGAGCCCAGCTCCAGTGCTTGTTCTCTGACCATATTAGGTTGCCTTTCTTCCATAATCTGCCATGTATAATGAGTTTTGCCAACATCGTTACATATAGCATTTCATTTAATCATAATATCCCTGTGAAGTAGGTGAAATTTTTTGTTTAACATATAGATCAAAAAAGTAAAGCTCAAAGGGATTAGGTAATTTGTCAGGTAGATGCAGTGGTGGATTCCCAGGATTGGAACCTTCATCCAGCTCCAAAGTCTATCTCTTAACCACTCTCCAGTAGTTAGGACCAGTTTACAGTATTTGGAGTTACATAGGTTGGAGTACATAGCTTTAAATACAGCTTTATTATAAGCTCTAATGTTAATTAGTACTTAAATAATAATCCTTAAGTCTTATTTTGAGTTATCACTTGCACAGTGAGGCCTTGCAGTCCTTCCATCAGCATTTTTGGGCGTCCTTAACTTGCTTAATTTTTTTTCCATAGCCCCTCCATGTCACACTCTACATATCACGTAATCTAATCATGTATTAGGTTTATTATGTGTACCCCCAGTAGCTTATAAGCTCCTTGACGGCAGAAATTCTTAAATTATTTTTACTCATGTATTTCTAATACCTGGCAAATGCTTGGCACTTAATAAGAATTCAGTGAATGTTTGTTGATAAGTGAATGAGTTAAATATTAGAATATTTATTACAATATATAAATGAAAACCTTTGGTTAATTCCTCAAACCCTTATACTTAAATTTCTTCTATGATGTACCATGTAATTTCATCAAGCTGTTTAATTAAAGTTTTGACATTAATTGTATATTTTGTGGGTTCCCCCCCCTTTTGTAAATATTATGTCTCTTTCAGGGAAAGGCATCAGAGAAACTTTCTGAAAACAGTAAAATATTAATCTCTATGGCCAAGGAGAACATACCACCAAACAGTCAACAGACCATGGGTTCCCTAGGTACGTCATCAGATGTGCTAAACTGATTTTTAAGATATCCTATGAAGACTGTTGTGAAAGAGATTTGTTTTGTCAGAAACAAAGATTTTTTCAGAATCCTAGTAACTTTTCTTTCTGAGATCTTATATATGACAATATGATCTACTTATGAAATATAACTCATACTGAGAACTTTGTACTCGTTTTATATGATGCTGTCTTGGTTATGATTTATGGAAATCATAGCAGGTATAACATAACTAAAAACTGAAAAATTTGAATGGAATTTGTGTGTGGGAGAGAGAAGAGTAACTTGTTCTATAAGAATGGTGGGCTTGCTTTTGTTTAAAAATCTAAGAAATATGCTTAAAGGCTACAAAATACTATTTGACAAAAGACCATTTTAATTATTGATGACCATAGTGGAATTGTAAAGAAATTAATACTGTAGCCATATTTATTCTTTGATTATGGTTTGGTATGAAAATATTTAGAAACATTTCACCTTGTTTGTAGGTATACATTTTTTTACAAGAAAGTGTATGAGTATTTTTAATGTGCATCTTGTGAATTATTAATGATGACTGAAACTTTTTCACAAAAAAGAAAGTCAAATATGATGAGTTCATTTGTTTAAAGCATTTCTCATATGGATGATTTTTCATGGCCATAGGTATACTCCTACATTATTAGCTACTTTGCTGTTGTATGCCACCGGATACAAAGGGATGCTGGCCAAGAGACTGAACAAATTATTAACTAATTAGCTATATGCTTTAGTGCATTAAAGGATTATATTTTTGGTAAAGGTTTTTAATCTCTAAGACTCTCAATTTCTTTTTTTTCTTTTTTAAAATTTAATTTGCTAATCTTCTCTATACTGTTCCAATTTTTAGTATATGTGCTGCCAAAGTGAGCACTCTCTCAATTACTTTATGTATAAAATTAGTTGGATTATCTTCTAGCCCTAAAGTTTTATGAATCCAAATTTTGATTCTTCCAAGAGATAATTTTTAAAAAGTTTAATAGTATGTTCTTTCATGCACTAAAATTACAGAATCAGACAGAATCACTTTGAAATTCTAGGATTACAGCTTGCTTTGGAATGGGCTCAATTATGCCTTTGTGACCTGTCGTGAGTTAAATAAGTGTTTCCTTATCTTACAGCATCTATTTTAAAAGGTTGTTGTGGTCAGTAATTAAATACGTATGGAGGGCCGGGTGTGGCTCATGCCTGTAATCCTAGCACTTTGGGAGGCTGAGGTGGGAGGATTGCTTGAGGTCAGGAGTTCGAGACAAGCCTGGGCAAGAGCAAAACCCTGTCTCTACAGAAAACAGAAAAATTAGCCGGGCATGGTGGTGCATGCCTGTAGTCTCAGCTACTGGGGAGGTTAGGCAGGAGGATCCCTTGAGCCCAGGAGTTTGAGGTTGGAGTTGAGCTATGATGATACTACTGTACTCTAGCTGGGGCTACAGAGCAAAACCCTGTCTCAAAAAAAAAAAAAAAAAAAGGAAAAGTATGGAGAGATGACTGACATGTAATTGGTGCACAATAAATTTTAATTTCCCTTCCTCTTTTACATCTTTTTAAAATTAGTTTTTTGGTTTTTGAGAATCTTAAAAATTTAAGAATTATTCTTTGATCATTATATTCACAAATAATGGAGAGTTTAAAGTGTAACTTAAAGACATGACCTCTGCCTGTTCCTTAATTATTGTTACTTAGGGTTCTGACATAGGCCCTCTTGTCATTTCATACACTCTTCGAGTGACCACATCCACTCACAGGGCTTTATTTACCATCAGTGTGTTCACGGCTACTAAATCTGTATCTCAATCTCTATGTCTTTTATGAACTCTAGACCCATATATCTAATTTCCCACTGGATATCTGTACTTGTATGTCATAGGCTCAAAATCATAATGTACGAAATTAATTTATACAACTTTCCAGTGCTCCCAATCTCAGTAAGCTGGCTGCCTAGTCATCCTTGATTTCTCTCTTCCCCTGCCTCCTACATCAAGCAGTTATACAAGTCTATACAAGTTGAGTCTTACATCAGAATCTCAAATAAGTTCATTTTTCTCTAATCCCACTGATATTTTTTAATGAAGGCCTCTTTTGTCTTTCACTTAGATTTTTGAAACAACCTAGTGGTTTTTTGTTGTTGTTGTTACTGTTTGTTTTGTAGTCTTACTCCGTCTACTAGTCTCTGCATGATTTTTGATATCTTTCCAGAAAACAAATCTGATCATATTAGTCTCTGCTTAAACCCTTCAATGCCTCCTTGTTTCTGGTCTGATAATTTTATCCTTTTATTGCTTCTCTTAGATTGAGTTAGCCATCCCCACCATATGCTCCTATAGAGTTGATTCTCTCCTTGAAGAGTAGTTTGAACCAGTTCAGGTCTCTGTTGAACCACAGTGGCAGGACAGCTTGCCTGCCATTGTATTTCCACTGCCTAGCATTGTCCAGCACTTAGGTGCCTGGAAAGGATTTTTTTTTTTTTTTTTTGAGACAGGGTCTCACTCTGTCACCCAGGCTGGAGTGCAGTGGAATCATCAGAACTCACTGTAACTTCAAACTCCTGGGCTCAAGCGATCTTCCCGCTTCACCCTCCTAAAGTGCCAGTATTTCAGGCGTGAGCCACTGTTCCTAGCTGTAAAAGATGTTTTGAATGAATTAATTAATGCCCCCATTGCAAAAATAAAACCAATTCTCTTGGGTATATAGACTTTACTTTTCATAGAATGCTGCTTTTATTGGCAACTGAAACCATAGTTATTTTTGGTGCACATTGAATCTTTATTAAAGATTAATATATAATTTGACATCTTATAAGCATTCAGTTACTGACTTCTTGCCTGAATAATTGAGGCCTTAAAATTAGGCCAAATATATAGTCTTTGACACTGGGGAAAATATAAAATAATTTGGGAGCTAAGAGTTTTCCTTAAGTGGTCTTATCTAGGAATTATATAAAACTGGTCTAATGTAGGTCAAACTGGGAAATGATATATTGACTTAAAACTCTGTGACACCATAGTTTGAGTAATTAAGCATAGTAGCAATCAGTATTATATAAACCAGAAATAATGCTTTTAGTCGATGAAGGTAATTTATTGATAGTTCATAGTACAACTATCGTGTAACATTATGATTTTATAAATTCATTTCTGCTTGATACAAATGATATTTATGGATAATGCTTTTCCATGTGGCTTATTCTTTGTCACATTGACTCAGATATTACTAAATTATGAGAGTTAGCTATTAATAAAAATGATCTATAAAAGCAAATGAGATCTAGCTCTCTAAACCATTTCTAGGCATCGCATTTGGGATTATTTCACTAAAAGAAATTCCCACTAACTCATCATGTTTAATAACTATTACTGTTGAGAAATGCTTCTATTAATCTTTTAAATTTAGGTCTGTCATAACTCAGTTAAAGATTGTCTCTAGGCTGGGTACAGTGGTTCATGCCTGTGATCCCAGCACTTTGGGAGGCCAAGACCAGGAGGATTGCCTGAGCCTAGGAGTCCGAAACCAGTCTCTGCAACATAGCAAGACCTCCTCCTCTTAAAGAAATTTAAAAATTAACTGGGTATCATGGCACATGCCTGTAGTCTCAGCTGTTTGGGAGGCTGAAGCAGGAAGATCACTTGAGTCCAGGAATTCAAGGTTGCAGGGAGCTATGGTTGTACCACTGTACTCCAGCCTGGGTGACAGAGTGAGACCCTTTTTCTTAAAAAAAAAAAAAAAGATTATCTCTAATGTTTTCCTTAGAGAACTCGAGCATTTGATTTTGATGCTTTCTGTATCCTGGAAGATGTTTTTTTTTTTTTTTTTTTTTTTGAGACAGAGTCTCACTCTGTTGCCCGGGCTAGAGTGAGTGCCGTGGCGTCAGTCTAGCTCACAGCAACCTCAAACTCCTGGGCTTAAGCGATCCTACTGCCTCAGCCTCCCGAGTAGCTGGGACTACAGGCATGCGCCACCATGCCCGGCTAATTTTTTGTATATATATATTTTAGTTGTCCATATAATTTCTTTCTATTTTTAGTAGAGACAGGGTCTCACTCTTGCTCAGGCTGGTCTTGAACTCCTGACCTCGAGCGATCCACCCGCCTCGGCCTCCCAGAGTGCTAGGATTACAGGCGTGAGCCACCTCGCCCAGCCAGGAAGATGTTTTTAATAGATGAAATAATGCAGCTAGTATTTTTTAACATTTTTTGTGCACATATATATTTTAACCCAACATCAATAGATTTTTCTACACTGCTTTTGAAATATAGTTCCTGGCTCTGTGATGAGGATGAAAGCATTACTTTGAGGGTTTCATTTTGTTTTTATTGTATTTTTCATTAAAGAAATAAAAACATGCATGTGGCAAAATAATTATAAAGAATAGAGTGTGATATAGCATGAAAATTTGTTGCCCTCCCAACCTTGTCCTCCAGTCTCCCTTGTTAGCAGTTTCTTGTATATTATTTCCTAATTAGGCTGTGCATACATGTTTATAACCCTCCCTTCTTTTTCTGTACATGATAGCATTGGTCCTAGCATTTGAAGATACCACTTTTGTGATTGATAGTATTAAGGACATGACAGTGACCTCTTGAGATTAGAAAGCAACCTAGACCCGGTATAAAACTGTTAACAATCAGCCTTTTCCTTGAGTAAAGGAAAGTTCATTGCATACCACTGATTGGTATTTGCCGTAAGTTGTGGAAAATGTCAAATAGCACTATGTTATATTGAAATTATTTGCTAATGGTGAGTTATCTAGATGCTGTTCCTTTGGGTAAAGGCTTATATATGTTTGTCTTCCCCAAGCCTAGCCAAGTACTTGGCACATGGGTGGTGCTCAGTAAATGTTAGTTGAAGATTCACTGAGTCAGTACAATATTGTGCCTTTTGGAAGAGAACTTGGCTTTCAGTCTGGCAATATTTTAAGTACATATTAAGGAGAAATTGATTGATATTTTCAATAAAGTTTTAAAATAAAATTTAATGAATTAGAAAATTATTTTTATTCTTTTTTAAGCACAATATCATTTTTTAATTGATAAAAAGAAAAAGATGGGTTAAGTTTAGAAAAGTCAGCTGCGAGCGGTGGCTCACGCCTGTAATCCTAGCAGTCTGGGAGGCTGAGGCCGGAGGATTGCTTGAGCTCAGGAGTTCAAGACCAGCCTGAACAAGAGCGAGACCTTGTCTCTACTGAAAATAGAAAAAATTAGCTGGGCATCATGGTGCGTGCCTGTAGTCCCAGCTACTCGGTAGGCTGAGGCAGGAGTATCATTTGAGCCCAGGAGTTTGAGGTTGCTGTGAGCTATGATTATGCCACTGCACTTTAGTCAGGGTGACAGAGTGAGATTCTGTCTCAAAAAAAAGTTTAGAAAAGCTTTACTTCATACTCAGAAATAAATAAAACAAAATACCACTGTAATAGTTAGAATTCTTCAAGAAACAGAACCAGTTAGGATGTGGAAGAAGAGAGATTCATTTTAAACACTTGGCTCATGGGATTATGGAGACTGTTAAATTCAAAATCTACAAGGTAGGCCAGCAAAGATGGCAACCCAAGGAAGAGCCAGTGTTGCAAGTCAAGTTTGAAGGTTGTTTGCTGACAGAATTCCTTCTTGTCTGGAAGATGTCAGTCTTTTTTCTATTAAGGCTTTCAACTGTTTAGATAAGGCCCAGGCATGTTAAAGGAGGATAGTCTTCTCTACTCAAAGTCCACTGATTTAATTTTATGTTCATCTCATCTAAAATCTTTTTTTTTTTTTGAGACAGAGTCTCGCTCTGTTGCCCGGGCTAGAGTGCCGTGGCGTCAGCCTAGCTCACAGCAACCTCAAACTCCTGGGCTCAAGCAATCCTACTGCCTCAGCCTCCTGAGTAGCTGGGACTACAGGCATGCGCCACCACGCCCAGCTAATTTTTTCTACATATTTTTAGTTGTCCGGTTAATTTCTTTGTATTTTTAGTAGAGACGGGGTCTCACTCTTGCTCAGGCTGATCTCGAACTCCTGACCTTGAGCAATCCTCCCGCCTTGGCCTCCCAGAGTACTAGGATTACAAGCGTGAGCCACCATGCTTGGCCTCATCTAAAAATCTTATCCGATGTTAATTTCATCCAAAATACATGCACCCAGAAACAGCAAGAATAATGTTGACCAAATATCTGAGTACCATGTCCCAGCCAACTGTTTTTTTTTTTATTTTTTTATTTCAGCATATTATGGGGGTACAAATGTTTAGGTTACATTATATTGCCCTTGCCTCCAACCCCCCCTCCCCAGTCAGAGCTTCAAGAGTGTCCATCCCCCAGACGGTGTGCATCGCACTCATTATGTATGTATGTATGTATCCCCCCCTCCCCCGCCCCTCTCCCATCTGCCTGACACCCGATGGATGTTATTCCCATATGCGCACTTAGATGTTGATCATTTAAAACCAATTTAATGGTGAGTACATGTGGTGCTTATTTTTACATTCTTGAAATACTTCGCTTAGTAGAATGGGTTCCAGCTCTATCCAGGATAATACAAGAGGTGCCGTATTACCCTTGTTTCTTGTAGCTGAATAGTACTGTATGGTATACATATACCACATTTTATTAATCCACTCTTGTATTGATGGGCACTTGGGTTGTTTCCACATTTTTGCAATTGTGAATTGTCCCAGCCGACTGTTGATACATAAAATTAACCATCACAGTCACTATTGAAATGTTTTTTTTATTGAATTTCTTTGTAAGTGGAACAGAAATAATGTTATAAGGTAAATACAAATAGAATTTCACATAGCTGATTAACACTATTAAATCTTTAGTGTTTGTTGACTTGTCTATCTAATATAGTGAGTGTGTTGTTATACCAACAAGTTAAACAACTTAGAGAAAATGGACAAATTTCAGAAAGACACAAATTACTGAAACTGATTCAAAAAGAAGTAGAAAATCTGAATAGATCTATAACATATAGAGAAGTTGAATTAGTCATTAATAATTTTCCACAAAAAAAAAAAACCCAGGCCCGATGACTTCATTGACGAATTCCACCAAACATTTAAAGAATTTCTTCACAAACTTTCAAAAATAAAAAATAAGAAAAAGGAGGAAGGCATGCTTCTCAACACATTTTGTTTAGCCAGTGTTATCTGGATGCCAAAGCCAGATGAAGTTTTCACAAGAAAACTGCAGACCAATATCTCTTACGAATATAGATGCAAGAATCCTCAATAAAATATTAGCAAATTGTGAATCTAGCAACATATAAAAATGATTATACACTATGGCCAAGAGATTTATCCCAGGAATGTAAATTTAGCTTTAATATCTGAAAATTAATTAATGTAATATACCAGATTAATAGAATTGAGGACATGATCATCTCAGTAGATTCAGAGAAAGCATTTGGCAAAATCAAACACCCATTCAGGATAAAAACTGTTAACAAACTAGGATAAGAGAACTTTTATTCCTGAAAAAGTGTATCTGTGAAATACTTCCAGCCATGTCATACATAATAGTCTATGACTGTACGTTTTCCTGCTAAGCAGGAACAAGGCAAAAAGGTCTGCTTTCACCACTTCTATTCAACGTTGTACTGAAGGTTTTAGCCAGCATAATGAGGGAAGAAACAGAAATTAAAGGCGTCAAGTTTAGAAAGAAGTAATAAAACTAACTTTATTTGCAGATGACATGATTCTGTTTATAGAAAATCTGAAGGAACCCACAAAACTATTAGAACTAATAAATGAATTCAAGTTCACAGGATATCAGATCAATATACAAAAATGGACTGTATTTCTATATATTAGCAATGAATAATCTGAAAATTATATCAAGTAAACAATCCCATTCATAAAAGCATCTAATAGAATAAAATACTTAAGAATAAAGTTAACAAAACCATGCAAGACTTACACATAGAAAACTATGAAACATGACTGAGAGGATTTAAAAATTAAATGTCTAAATAAATGGAGAGGCATTCCATGTTCATGGATTAAAATTTTTTCAACATTAGGATTGTCAAAGCACAGAAAAGATGTGCATACCATATTGGAAGCTATGTGATGAGAAAGCAAGCAATGTTCAAATTATTCTTTATAAAGGAAGAAAATATTTTAATTCTCAGTGCTTTTAGCTTATAATGTTTTAAATTTCAGCATACTAAATAATTGTTAGTTTTAGTATTTTTTAATTACTCTATATGTTTATGACTATATATTTTGATAAACATTAGTAAAGGTCATAGAGCAATTGTAGTTTCCTTTTTTTTCCACCCAAGATAAGGTCTCACTCTGTTTCTCAGGCTGGAGTGCAGTGGTGCGATCATAACTAACTGTAACCTCAAACTCTTGGGCTCAAGCGATCCTCCTGCCTCAGCCTGCCAAGTAGCTAGGGCTACAGCTGCGTGCCATCATACCTGGCTAATTTTTAAAATTTTTTGTAGAGAAGGGGTTCTTGCTGTGTTACCCAGGCTGGTCTCCAACTGCTGGGCTCAAGTGATCCTCTCATGTTGGCTTCCCAAGTGCTGGGGTTACAGGTGTGAGCCACTGTGCCTGCACCGTATGGATTTGTAAGATTGCTGCACTGTGTTAGCTTGCATGGTCATTCTTATGGTCCTGCAGTACCATGCAAAATGAGAAGTACTATGTATGCATTGTGTTTAAAGGGGGTTTATTCCAGGAATGCAAGATTCATTTAATAGTTGAAAATCAATCAGTGTAATTTATCATATTAACAAAATAAAGGCAAAAAATCATGATTATTGATAAATGTAGAAAAAGCATTTGAAATTTATCACCATCATGATAAAAATTCTCAGCAATTTAGGTTTAGAAGCCAACTTCCTTAATCTGATGAAGTATAGCTATAAAAAGTTCTACATCCAACATCATACTTAATGGTAAAATATTGATTGATTGCTTTTTCCTTGAATTCAAGAACAGCACGAGATTATCTTATATCTTCTATCATTACGTTTTCTTCCCTGAGACAGAGTCTCATTCTGTTGCCCGGGCTAGAGTGCCATGGTGTCAGCCTACCTCGCAGCAACCTCAAACTCTGAGCTCAAGCTATCTTCTGCCTCAGCCTCACTAGTAGCTGGGACTACAGGTGCATACCACCAATGCCCAACTGATTTTTTCTATTTTTAGTAGAGGTGGGGTCTCACTCTTGCTTAGGCTAGTCTTGGACTCCTGAGTTCAGGGGATCCTCCCACCTAGGAGCCTCCCAGAGTGCTAGGATTACAGGCATGAGCCACAGTGCTCAGCCTATCATTACTTATTTTGGTATTGTACTGGAAGAACTAATCAGCACAATAAGTCAAGAAAAAAGGTATAAAGTTTGGAAAGGAAGAGTAAAATTCATTATTCACAAATTACATGATTGTTTAGGTAGGTAGAAAATCCCAAAGAATCTACAGACTATTAGAATTAGTAGTCAATTTTACAAGGTTGTCTAGTACAAGGATACACAAATCAGTTGTATTTCTGTATAATGGCAATGAACAATTGGAAAATGAAATTGAAAAAATACATTTACAGCCATGGAAATCTCAAATACTTAGGAATACATCTAACAAAGTATGTGCAAGACTTGTATAAAACTTTGCTGAGAGCATTGAAGGAAGCCTGAGTAAAAGGAAAAAGATACCATTTTCATGGGTTCTGTGATTCAATATCATTAAGATGTCAGTTTCCCTCAACTATGGGTAGAGTCAAATGCTGTACCAGCAGGCTTCTTGATAAGCTGATTTATAAGGAAATAAAAACCTGTGTAGCAACAACAGTCTTGAAGAAAAGGAATAAAGAGGATTTAAAATATTACATATTAAAACTTACATGATTAATAAAGTTTAGTTTTGGCATAAAATTAGACATACAGTCTATTGGAACAGAATAGAGGGCACAGAAACAGACCCAACAGTTATCTGATTTATAACATAGGTCCTTCCATAATTCAATGGAGAAAAGATGGTCTTTTCAATAAATGGTGCTGGATTAATTAGGTAGCTGCCATACCAAAAAAATAAATACATAAACTGTAACCTGTACCTCACCCTACATATAACATTAATTCAGAAGGGGTCATTGACCTAAATGTAAACCTAACACCGTAAAGCTCTTAGAGATAACTTAGGAGAATGTCTTCGGGGCCTTGCTGGGGCAGAGGTGGGGGTTTGTGGGGGCAGGGAGAGGTGTTAAGATTTCATAAACAGGACTTGAAAAGTAACCATGAAGAAGGAATTTGATTAAATGGAGTTCATTAAAATTAAGAACTGTTCATCGAAAGAAATATATTTGCAGTTCGTATGTCTGTAGCATATGTGTGTATACCTATATCTCTATATATACAAACACACATGTGTGTGTAATATATATCCTTCGTATTTATCTATATGGCCTACAATTCAATAGAAAAAACACAATTTAAAAATGGCCAAAGGTTGGATAGGCACTTCATAAAAGAGGAAATCCAAATGCAGAAGATAAATTAAAATTAGAAGGTAAATTAATTTAAAAAAGATTGTATACTTTAGTTTATTAAGCCGCAACTTCTATAGAAACCAAATACCTCTAATTGATACAATTCTGAAGTATAATGTTAACTGTCTTAGGGTCATTGATGTTGTGTACTTGATGAAGTGACATCACTTCATATGACCCTAAAATGACACCAATGCTTTACTTGCCACTAGAATCATCAGAAGACAACATCTCACTAAGTAAGTCTCATCATGTTTCTTAGCTCATTAAGTCAATTGAGATGCCATTGTTAATGCAGAGTTAAAAATGAGTAGTATATTTAGATTGTTCTATATAGTCTTAATTTTATTTCTGTGACCTACCTCTAATACCATGCCAGATGACAAAAATAAGAATTAAAAAGTTAGTGTTTTCTGTTAATTAAACATTAATAAAATTATAAATAATTCAGAAGGCATTATCTGTTATTTGTCTGCTAAGGCAATTATTACAATACTATATGAATCAATAGTAAATAAATACTCTTGGTAAATAAAAATTGAACTTAGTATGAACAATAATTTATAAATGAAAATGAATCACCTTTTTCTCTCCATTCTTCCATATAAACCCACCAAGTAGTATTGAAAAGCCATAGTAACTAAACAAATAAACAACAACAACAACAACAAAAAAACCATAGTAAAAGCCATCTTAAACATGTGACTTTCAGAGAGCTGTAAATTGCTTGTTGGTGGCATGGGAAAGCTGAGCTTATTGGGCAGTGTCATCCTTGCAGTATTGTCTTTTTCTCCTTGACACAATATAACATCCATTGTGACTTGTATGTGAGGGAGATATGTAACTTTGGTTACTAGTTATTAGGCATCCTCTCTATATGCAGTCAGAGCACTAAAAGCAGGAGTGAAATATTAGGAATAGTGTATTCCTTTCTACCCTTTCCTCATTCCTTTCTCTTGTTTGGGCATTCATTCATGTTCATTCACACATTTATTTGATGAACATTTTCTTGGGCAAAAGTTGTGTGCCAGGCATTGTAAAATTGAATAAAGCATGGACCTTGCCTTCATGGATTTTATAGTTTAATTTCATATATGATACTTCATTCTAAACATGAGAATCCAAAATATTTTTCTCCTTAGGCTTAAATTCTGTACCTTTAAAAATGAGGTTTAGATTCCTTTGTGAAGAAAGAGTTCCTTTCTAGGATGATTTAAAATTCCAAGCATATGGAATACTTTAGATTGTTTTGGAAGAAAGTTGGGAGCATGCCTAAGAGGTGTCCGTAAGGAATCCTCTACTATCAAGGAGTTAAATAAGTCAGAAGTGTTTATCAAGAGAATTCCACAGTGTTTATAGTGGAAAGTGGAATTTAGTATTCTGTAAAAATCAATAGAGATCCATTTATTTTATTCTACTTTGGACGTTTTCCCCCTGAAATATTTCAGTGATGTAATAAAGCAGTGATATGACCCATTCATAAGTTCCCATCATTTAGCTGCATTGTGAGGAGTAAGGCACAAAAATGGTGATTTTCATGGCAGTTTTTAAACTGCAGTTAGTTATTTCATCTATGGTGCTTTTAGTTGAATCTCTAAGGAAAATTTTTATTTTGTTTAGAAATTATTTTTTATACTATAGTGCTATATATGTGGCAGGACTGAAAAAAGGGAGAAGGGCTTCAGAATCCTGTAAACTCACTGATGTCTGTGTTTCTTGACATGGTATTTTACTGTTAAATATTTGACAGGTATATAATTTGATTTTTAACAGTTTTATTGATCTGTAATTTACATACCATAAAGTTTACCTAAAGTGTAGTAATTCAGTGGTTTTTAGTATAAGTTGTACAGTCATCATCATTGCCATTATCCTAAAATGTAATTTGAGTTTTGAATTCTATGTAAGGAAATATTACTCAAAACTGAAATTTTTTTTTTAAATTTTTTAAAATTAAAAAAAAATTTTTTTAATTTTTAAATTTTTTTTTTTTTTTTTGATACAGAGTCTCACTCTGTTACCCAGGCTAGAGTGCCGTGGCGTCAGCCTAGCTTACAGCAACCTCAAGCTCTCGGGCTCAAGCAATCCTTCTGCCTCAGCCTCCCGAGTAGCTGGGACTACAGGCATGCGCCACCATGCCCAGCTAATTTTTTCTATATATATTTTTTAGTTGTCCAGATAATTTCTTTCTATTTTTAGTGGAGACGGGGGTCTCACTCTTGCTCAGGTTGGTCTCGAACTCCTGACCTTGAGCGATCCTCCTGCCTTGGCCTCCCAGAGTGCTAGGATTACAGGTGTGAACCACTGTGCCCAGCCAAAACTGAAATTTTTCTTTAAAAATTAACATCCATCTACAGAGTTTCCGTTTGGGATTTTGAAAAAATTAAGGAAATGGATAGTGATAGTGGTTGCACAACATTTGAATGTACTTAATGTCATTGAATTGTATGCTTAAAAATGGTTAAAATGGTAAGTTTTATATTGTGTATATTTTACTACGATAAAATGTTAACATCCTTAACAGCTTTAAGTTTGAATTAAAAAAAGTCAACATCCATTCATATGAAATCAGAATTGGTTGAACTTTAAATTTTTTTGGAAATTTCATCCTAAGCAACTCATGGCCCTAATTATTCTTAGAAGCATGTCATAGTGAAAATATTCTTGTATGCTGAAAAATTATGTCAATTTTCCCTGACTGAAAAAGACACATTAAAATTGTTTTAGATATTTATTTCTGTAGAAATTAGAGTAAAATTAGGTGGAGAGGATAATCAGTTTTTCTTTGCTTTAATTTTGCTGTTCTTGAAAAAGCAAGGTGCCAAACAATGTAGGACTATTTATCTTAACAGGGGAAAAAGCAGATATAATACACACTTGCACACACATACCACATACCTATACAATAATATAAAAGTATCTATAGATGAATAAAAAATCTCTGGAAGGAGACAGAAGAAACAATAATGTTGGTTGTTCTGGGCAGGAGAACAAGGTGATTAGAGTTCATTGATGAGAATGACATTTTTGACTATGTGAATGTATTACCTGTTGAGACATAAGATATCCTAATCCTAGTCTCAAAATCAACATAACTGTGTTCTTTCTTACTGTATTTTGTTTCAAGAGGCAGAACTTTCTTGAGATTGGTTTGAAAATGAACTATATTAAGAAGTTATTTTCTTTCTAGGAATTGATTATGGATTAAGTTTACCACTTGGGGAAGACTATGAACGGAAGAAACATAAACTAAAAGAGGAATTGCGGCAAGATTACAGACGCTATCTTACTCAGGTAATTAATAATGAGTTGGGTCTTATGTTTCAGAATTCATCTCCTAAATTTGTTTTTGTAAGATATTAATCATGTGTTAATTTTTAGCTTTTCAGTGCTATCTAGCAGAGTAGTATTATAGACAAAGTTAAGTGATATATATATGACAATTGATAAAGAAAAAAATGGTGCTGAGAAATGGTGCAGTGGAATAACACAAACTCTTTATCTTTGGAGTAGGGCAGTGCGTTTTAATTTTAAGTGAGATTGTAAATCCTGGTTGTTGATGTTTTTTGTTAAAGTTGTCATGGTTTAAAATAGCCCAGTTATGATTTCCTACTCCTCTACAACCCCCAACCGTGTATTAAAATGACACGTGGAGTTCTAGTTCCTAATTATTTTCCTATGGGCTAGGCTTATAAAATTTCATTTAACATATTTATTTAACCACCAAAGTTTTTGTTTTATGATAAAATGTTTTACTTAGCAGAACCCTTATTTTAAGTATATTTTGCTAAATTATATAATGGCTAAAGTAAAGGCTTATTGTAAGTTGTAAAATGCAATTTACTTTTTAGTTTTTAAAATTATTTTAAACAATCATGATGTTTCTAGTCATCCCAAGATATTCTTTAGTTTTTCACTGCTTTATAATATTTGTTCCAAATATACAAATGGTCTCTTATTTATTCTGATTTGCACTTGGAGAGAATGAACTTTAACTGAATATATTTTATCAATGGTTTGTTTTCCTTGACTTTAGGGCATTACACAAGCAAAAAGAAAGGTAGGATTGCCTGCAAAATGTTCTCCTTTAGCTTTTTTGCTTTTTTGTTTTTATAAAGATCTAGTAGCTTGCAATCATTTGCATTTATGAGATTCAAACCAATTAGAAAAACAGCTTCATTTGTGATTTTGAGATGTTGGAATGATACCATTTTGTACCCTTACTTTTAGCAAGATAGCAGTCTACACATTATAATTTTCCATTAATACAATTATTACTTTTGATTCCTGCTTTGCATTTGTTTTTGTTGCTTTCTTATGCATCCTTTATAAATATTCTGCAGCTATTATAAACCCATTTGTTTTTAGCATGCTAGTTTTTGTTCCTCAAATTATGCTATTCACAGTAAGATTAATAAAATAGTAGAATATTCAAGATATTTGAAGATGTTTGAAACTATGTGTTGCAGGATTTGGATTACTCAATATTTTTACACCAAAAATTTGTGGAATGCATTTGTAAATTTATATTAGAAAACAAAGAAACAGTTTTTATAGTTTTATAAAACTTTAAAAAAAGAATCTCACAAATTCATTCACCATGCAACTAATATTTTTTAAACACTTAGCATGAAGATGCATCAGGTATGAATCCTGTCTTCAGGGGACTTAGAATCTAGTTGTAGAGGTAACATTCATACAATTCAGAAAGTGATAACTACAAGAAGGATATAATCAGGAAAGACCTCATAATGGGAGTTATTATTTTGTAAGGCATTATAGGGTAGGTAGAATTTGGATAATCTAGAGGAAGAATTGAGACAAAGCTTTTCAGATGGAGAGTGTAGAATGAAGGAGGACTCGGAGGGCAGAATTCAGCTTTGTATCAAATGAGGCATATTAGGTTTACCAAGGCTGACTGGGTCAGAATACTATTGTTTTTGAGAGTATTAAGAAATAGAAGTGTAGATAGATAGGATAGGGTCAGATTAGAAGGCAGTAGATTTTTTAACTTTTTATATGTGCTAGGTGGAGTTGAAACACTGTACTTCCTTAAGTAACCTATGAAGAGCATGATAACTATTTTAGGACCCTTAGTTCTGCATGTAGAGACTCAAATCTTATTGTCTTAAATTACTGCTACAGCTCCTTGACTGATCTCCTTGTGCTATTTCTTAGTCCATTCTCCATGCTACTTTCCGGAATGATCCTGTCTCTAACTGACTTAAATATATCAGTATCTACTCACTGCTTCCAGGGTAAAAATTCAAATTCCTTAGCATGGCACATGTCTTTCATGTCCCAGCCTGACTCCCTGAGCTTGTACCTCACTATCTCCCCCTTCCTTACTGGGTGGGGTTTTCCTCTGGCATGGAGCTTTCCTCTGGTATCAGATATCTACCATTTTCATTTGTAGATTTTGTGTTACTTCATAAATCTAAGATGAGAAAAAAGAATGTTGGTGAGGGGGCATAAGAAGAAATTGCCTTTATGAAAGTATAAGAGATCAAGGGGTACAAATCTTTTTTTTTTTTTTTTTTTTTTTTTTTTGAGACAGAGTCTCACTCTGTTGCCCAGGCTAGAGTGAGTGCCGTGGCGTCAGCCTAGCTCACAGCAACCTCAAACTCCTGGGCTCAAGCGATCCTTCTGCCTCAGCCTCCCGAGTAGCTGGGACTACAGGCACGCACCACCATGCCCGGCTAATTTTTTCTATATATATTTTAGTTGTCCATATAATTTCTTTCTATTTTTAGTAGAGACGGGGTCTCGCTCTTGCTCAGGCTGGTCTCGAACTCCTGACCTCGAGCGATCCACCCGCCTCGGCCTCCCAGAGTGCTAGGATTACAGGCGTGAGCCACCACGCCCGGCCAAGGGGTACAAATCTTTAAATTCAAAGGGATGTGAAGGAGATTTTTGGTGTTGGATTATCAAGAATATAGTTGTGGTAGAGGAATGATATTTCCTTAAAATGAAAAAGACAATCTTTGGTTGATATCTGAGAAGGTGGGGGTAGAAGGAAAGGAGGGAAAAAGGAAACTACATAGAATAGGGAGAAGTGGATGCAGCTTCTTGGACCCCTGGAATATGTTTGGTTTCCAAGTATCACTTCTTCTGGATCCCTTGCAGCTTCCTGACTTTAGGATTTCATGGATATTTAAATTAAAAAAAAAAACAAAACACCTTTTAATTTGCCAAGAAGAGCTATTAAAATAAGCAACTACCATCTTCTTTCTGGTTTTTAGAATAAAAGATGCTTGACCATCTAAACATAGTAAGGACATGATCTTAGAAGAACAGTTTTTAAATTGAATTAGTAAATTAAAATATCTCCAGCCCAGACCTTTGTCTGTCTGAACCTCAGACTTTTCCATGTGGCTGCCTACTTGACATTTTCACTTAGAAATCTAACTGGTATCTTATGTAGAACATGTCCAAAAGGGAACTCTGATATCTGTTCTTCCCACCCTCTTCCCCTAGAAGCCTGTACTATCTGTAGCCTGGGTTTAATAAAAAAATTTTTTTTATTTGTATTTTTTTTTTTTTTTTTTTTAACAAGGTCTCACTCTGTCTCATGGGCTAAAGTACAGTGGTGTCATCATAGCTCACTGCAACCTCAAAGTCCTGGACTCAAGCATTCCTCCTGCCTTAGCCTCCTGAGTAGCTGGGATTAATGCCCAGCTAATTTTCCTATTTTTTGTAGAGATGGGGTCTTGTTCTTGCTCAAGCTGGTCTTGAACTCCTGACTTCAAGCAATCATCTCACTTCGGCCTCCCAAAGTGCTAGAATTACAGGCATGAGTCACTGTGCCCAGCCTGTGGCGTGTTTTTTTTAAAAAAAAATTTTTGTCACAATAGTTATCACCATCTTGCATATTAGACAATTAGTCTTCATTATGTTTATTATTTCTTGTCAGTTTCCTCTGCTTGAATGTAAACTTTAGGAGGGCAGGGATCTCTGTTTTCTTCACTGATGAAGAAATGTATCAAAGAGTTTGGGCATATAGTAGGTGCTCAATATCTATTGAATGAATGAGTGAATGACTACAATCCAGCTTTTTGAAAAACTCACTATGTTGTCCTTATTGTTTATTTTTTTCATTTTATTGAAAATTTCAAACATCATCCTGGACCTGTGTTGGGAGTGGGGAATTGCCCAATGAAGAAATGAGGATGTTTTATCTGTCTTCCCAGGGTTGGAACTTTATATTTTTTCATACATTTATAATTTTACAAAATATTGGATTTATAGTGTGTTTCAGTATATAGAGGGTGCGCTGACTCAGGGCTCTAGTCATGTGGCTTTGTTTCCCCTGTCAAATAAGTTTACAGTCCTATACAACCAACTTTCAAATTAGCTTTTGTAGCACAACTCATTTGTAAACTCAGATTTAATGAAACTTTATTAATCACTTTTACTAATCACTATTCCCATAATATTTTGAATATAATGCTTTTGTAGCAGTTAGTACATTGTATTGTAGTTATTTGTTAAAATGTCTGTTTCCTTAACTGAATCGTAAATCTGTAGAATATAAGGAATGTATGCTTATCTTTGTCTTCCTACCACCTAAAATAGCACCTAGAAAGTATTAATTAGATGGTTGATAATTGCTTGTTTAATGAATAAATAAAAGGTATGGAATTAGAGGTTAACAGTTATTGATTGATTTAATCCTCATAACCTGATGTAGATGGCATTATCTCTGTTTCACAGATGAAGAAACTGAGGCAGAGAAGTAACTTATTCTAGATTATTTGACTAGTAAGCACTAAGTACCAGAAAGTTGAGGATTATGTATATTTTTACTAGTCTCTTATATTTGCTTTATAGTGTTCAAAGAAATTTTACATTTTTTATCCTCCTGGATCCTTACGCCAGCTTTGGTAGGTAGGCAGAGCAGGTATCATTCTACAGAAGAAGAAAAGTCTGTCAGAGAAGTTAACTGACCTGGTCAGTGTTACACAACTGATAAGTGTTGGAGGTAGTCATAAATCCTTGGTCTTTTGACTGCTAGTTAAATGCTTAATGAACAAGAATGTAGGGACACGTAAAGAGACAGTGTTCATAGTTTATATTAAATATCTATTGGCATTCCAGTAGATATTCATTCATATAATTATAGGAAAAATAGAAAAAAAACCCATTACCGTAGCATGCATAAGGAGATTTGTGAGGAAGTTTAAATTTGCCTTAGGAATAAAAGAACAGTAGAAGACTGAGAATGAAGAATATGTGCTTAGAAGAGGAGTATATATTGGGAAAGTTTTCTTTTTTCCATGCTTCTAATCATCTTGAAAATATATATATATATATATATATGCATTGCAAATGAAAATTAAGGCCTGATTCTCCCTTTCAGGGAGTTGTTGATTAGAAAAAAACTATCTTTTTTCCAATTGCTTTGGTCTGGTCTCTGTAGATTTGTAGTTTCTGTCTTCATTTCCATTTCATTCTTTTGCTCTTCATAATGCAATACTAGTTAAGAATATGGAATGTAAAGACATTTATGAAACATTTTATAAAAGCAATTAGGTAATATATTTTTTTAATGTGTATATGTACAGAAAAATTTTCTAACCACGGGTGAAACAGATCCATCTACTCTGGGAGTTTCTCTTCCTATTGGTGAGAGGTTATCTGCCAAGGTAGGTGGATAGGAGCAGTTATTGTGGGTGGCAGTTTTCCAAGGCATCAAAATCATGAAAGAACACACTTCTGATTTAAATGCAAATAGAAGGTTACATAATTTCCCTATACTTGAATATATTTCTTTTTCAAAAATCCATGGAGTTTCTAGTTGTGATGCTTAAAAGAAATTTTTAAATATTACATTTGTTATCTTGTAATGAGATATATTTCTTTAATAAGTTGATTATTTTACTGTATTCAGTTATACATAATTGAATATTCAGAATTCATTTTTTTCAGCATTGGTTTCTCAGTTACAAAGTTTATACCATGTGACATGGTTATCTGTGGAATGAATGGAACTGATAGTATAGTGAGCTTTTACGTGGGGTTGAGGGTAGGGACTCTTTAAATGTGTGTTTCTGTTATTCCACTAACATGTGTCTATACTCTTTAGAGGTGGTTGTGATAAAGCACTGTACACCTCTTGTAGAGACTCTCTTCCCAGGGTAAATCAGAGATCATGAAATAATATATAAGATAAAATGGACAATTAACAAGTTTCAAAAAACAGATCTAGTTTCTTTGATTTTTTTTAGATGACATTGTTTCAGTGACATTGGAGGTATTAGGGTTTAAGAACATTTCCTAATGCAATATATTTTAGTTTTAGCAGAACATTTCATTATAATATTTTAGTATCTATGATAATTTTAACTTTTTATATTTAAAATATAATGAGGATCCTTCTTTAACCTTGGGAAGGAAATTGTTAGCAGCAGGGATGTAGGGGGAGTGAGTTGGGGGAATAGGGGAGGGAGGTATCCCTGAGAAGGAAAGAAGAAAGGTAACCCCGTCATATATCCTTAGAAACATGTTCATGACAGACATTCATTGTATTTACTAGTGGGAGAGATTTATCTATGAATGCTTTTTGCAGAATGTATCTCATTTGTCTAGAATTGCTGTTGGTTAACAAGCCTGGAATCTCTGGATTTATGGGGCATGGCTCTTTGGAAAATATCATCTGAGCTCTGTAAACTACTAGAGTATAAAATGGAGATGTTTTATAAAAAGAAACAGCTCCCTTCTGTTACAGACCTCATGTGTTAATGGACCAAATCATGTAACTATGCTTATTCTCACGTGGCAAGAAAGACCTGCGGAGCTACATTGGTGGTCTTGGACCTCTTCCTGCTTCTCCTATGTCTAACAGTGATTTTTCTTAAAATTTCAGAATATTACAGGGTACAAATGTTTTGGTTACATAAATTGCTTTTGTACTGTTTGAGTCAAAGTTATAAGTGTGCTTATCACCCAGATAGTGTGCATTGTACCCATTAGTTATGAATTTACCCATCCTCTCCTCCCCGCTCCCACCTGCTTAATTTTTTCAACGACATCTATCCTTGAAATTATTAGTAAGGCTTGATTCTGGGTAAGAGTTCTGATTTGTATGATTCTGATTTGACATTCTAATTTGACCGTAATGTACTTTTTCCTGAAGTTGGAAGTTAATATTGCCTTTTGATTTCTATTTTAAGGAAAGGTTGAAACTTGAACGCAACAAAGAATACAATCAGTTTCTCAGGGGTAAGGAAGAATCCAGTGAAAAATTCAGACAGGTAGAAAAGAATACTGAGGTAGGTTTTGCTTTAAAAGTAAATCTTTAATACCAAAGGCTGAATATTTGTTACTCAAAAAGTTTTTTATGTTTTAGACATTTCCCTTGATTTTTATGAAAATATTTGAAAAAGCAAGCCAAATTAAATCAAACACAGGATATTTAAATACTTAGTTTTGGAAATTGTTTTATTTCATATTGAAGAACTTACCTTATCTTTTAACATTTAACCTTATGAGGGAGATTTAATTTTAGAGATCAGTTTTGTTAAAAGATTTTTGTTTATTTTTTATGTTTAAATGTTTTTTATATTGACAATTTCTAGCTATATATTTTTTCCAAATTTAAAGGTGGTCAATGTTTTGAGGGCCACAGCATTTACCACCTGTGTATTCTTTGTGTTGAGAAAGAATTTAATTTGAAATATTTTGAAGTAATATTTAACTACCAAAATATACCTAATATCTCCTTGGATAGCAATTTGCATTTAGTTTATCCTTTTTTTTAAAGTCACTTATCCATATTACTGTTGCCTGTCTTCTGATATTTAATAAGTTTTGTAGATAAATTTTCTTCAGATTTTTTTTCCTATTTCTTAGGGGTGATTAAATGTCAGCATTGAGATGGATAGAGTAAGCATAATTTGAGGGTTTAATTACCTTTTAAGTGATGGTATCTCATTAAGATTGGTTTCTTTTTGCTTTTTTAATTGAATATAGCCCAACAGTCAAAGAAATAAAAAACCTGTAAGTCAAGTTAAGCCTGATTTATCTTCACAAATACAAACATCTTGTGAAAATTCAGAGGGTCCTAGGAAAGGTGTCTTAACTCCTTCAGAGGCATATGAAGAGCTTTTGAACCAAAGGCGACTGGAAGAGGACAGATATCGACAACTAGATGATGAAATTGAATTAAGGAATAGAAGAATTGTTAAAAAAGCTAATGAAGAAGTGGGCATTTCCAATACAAAACATCAAAGGTTTGCAAGCAAGACTGGCATTCCAGATAGAAGATTTCGCAGATTTAATGAGGATCGTGTTTTTGATAGACAATATTATAGACCAGACCAAGATCCTGAAGTAAGTGAAGAAATGGATGAGAGATTTAGATATGAAAGTGATTTTGATAGAAGACTTTTGAGAGTGTATCCAAATGACAGGTATTTACCACTTCATTTTTATTTTCTTAATTAATATTGCTGTTACTTTTTATTATCATATTAGGGAGAAAATTTCATTTGATTTACTGTATTTTATTAATTCTAAGATGATATCAGTTCTAAGATGCACCATTATTTTATGTACCGTTGAGAGGGAAAAAGAAAACACTCGAGGTGGGGGCACTGTTATAAAGCTGGGAAACTGAAAGGCTACACCCCTTCATCTAAAAGTACATGAATGGGAATTAAACATTTCGGCAGAGAGGGACAGAAAGGAAATGTCCACATCCCAACGTTGGCACTAAGTGGAGGGAGTGAGGGGAAAAAAAAAAAAAAAATTCTTCCCTGAGAATTTGAAATGTAAACCAGTACTGATTCAGGTTCACAGTAGTGTCCAAATACATCTCGAGGCAAGGATTCCAATTCATGGTGCCCCTAGATGACTGGCAGGGGAAAAATGACTCCTTTCTGCAATAACTTGACTTAAAACCAGGTCGAAGGCCATCCTAATTTCAGATATTCAAATGTGGAAAAAGGGACACCTTTAATATAGATAAAATATGGTTTAGGCCAGGTGTGGTGGCTCATGCCTGTAATCCTAGCACTCTGGGAGGCCGAGGCAGGAGGATTGCTTGAGGCCAGGAATTTGAGACCAGCCTGGGCAACATAGCGAGACCCTGTCTCTACCCTGCTCCCCCCCCCCCAAAAAAAAAGAAAAAGAAGAGTTTATTTCTGTATTCATAAGTTTTTGATCAGATTTTCAGATGCTTTTCAATTTCTTTGAATGATTGTTTATGTGACACTATCTGTAATTTCTTGATTGCTAAATGAGGTTTTATCTTCTTGTTAAGTCGTATTTGTTTCAATGTGGCACTGGAAACTTGCTGTAGTTTAACCTAACTTTTGATTTGAATATAGAAACACCACAGGGTCCCATATTTGTCATACACTTGTTAACTTGAAAGATTTAAATCTAAATTTTGAGCAGTTTATGAGACCTGCTTTATTTGTTAATACAAATAGATTACTTTTTTGTAATTTAAAAAATTTTCTCAGGGGTAATACTAGCGCATTTAGTATTCTAATTATTAATAACAATACAAACCTTTTACGATTCTTTGTCTTCTATTTCTTCTGTAGCTGTTATGTCCTACTCACACAGTATTTTTAATATTCACCCTGATTTAGGTAATTTCAGTGAAGGATTAGAATTTTGGAATGCCTATTATAGTTTCTCTGATCTGAATCTAATTGTACTTTAGAAAATTCTCCAAATCCTATAATGTGTTATATTTGAAAATGCTTATATCTGAACTCTCAGTTGAGGACTTATAGGTAATTTTGAACTCTTGATAATGTCTTCTTTGTACACGAAAACTTCTTTTTCCTTTATGGTGTTTGTTTACCTTTAGAGTGTAATGTAATGCGTATCTTTTAAGTTTGGAATTTTACAAAACATGTTATGGTTGTTGCTTTGTTTTGTATATGTTTTAATCTATTATGTTTATAATTATATCCTGTGATAACTTTATATGTGAACTAACAAATGAATTTCACCCTGGTTATTTGAGAACTTATTTTCTTATGCATCCCATAAGTGAAATGAACTCTTTCTATATAAACTTCCCCAAATAGTATTTTAAGAATAGACTAAACATGAGGTTGAGTAAGAATAATTCTTGTTAAATGCTTTAAAGCATTTCTTCAAAATGTAAATCATATTACACATTACTTTCCTTTTGTTAATGTATCAACTCTTACATCTCCACATATTAAGATGTTTTATATGTCTCTATGGCAGTTGAAGTTAAAATTGAATTTCTAGATTTGAGATTTGTAGCTTCCTTATTTCCAGCCCCCCTCAATATTTCCCATCAGTCATTCAGAGGTGTATATTTAATAGGCAGAGTGGTTGGTAGAAGAAATGATTCTATTTGTTACTGAAAATTTTGAGACTAAAGAAATGTGGAACTGCATTTGGTCTCTTGCTCTAAGCATTTATTCTTAATATACTGTGTAATCTTAACCAGAAGTTCTTGACAAAAAAATAATTATAATGGAGTATGAGAAGTGCAAAATTAATTTTCTTCCATTCTTCTAAGTTTCCCTTGTCTTTTTTTTTCTTTCTAAAAGTCAGCGTCTGATAAATTCCAGTTTTAATTTATAATACTTTTTACATTTTTGGTCTCAGTTCCTTTCTAATTACCCTATAAACTTTTTCATATACCATAATATATTTATTAGTGAAATATTTCCCCACCTTTAAATATGGGAAAGCTGAAGTTTTCCTCAGAAAATGATATTTACTTTCCTAAACTCATATCATGAATCACTGGCAGTGTTCTTAAATAATTAACAAGGTGTTTAGTACTGTGATTGACAGTTGTGTTGTGTGTATGTGTATCATTTATTTATACATATTTACCAATTTGAATAAAGTTTATAACCTTTTAGGAGCTTTCTAGAGTTGAATGTAACTGTGTCTTATGATACTTTGGAATTTATAGGCTCTATTTAAATACAGTCATCTTAGTCTTGAGCTGTAGAAGTTAATATATTACTTTATGATGTTTTACATTAATCAATGTTAATGAATAAAAGAAGTATTTAGCATTAAAAAATGCTGTTTTTTTAGTTTCTCTGTGATCAATGTAGTTAGCACTTCCATTCTACTTAAATGTTGAAATTTGCTAGTATATAATTAATAGTCATTTACAAAATTCTGACATGATACTTCAGGTGAAATTAAAATCTGTGTTAGCCACATAGATTAAATGCTTACTTAGTATAGGATATTTTTCTTAGGAGTGTGTGTGCTTAATATGTAAGACATAAATGAGGAGAAATGGCTTGTTACAATATAAGTTATTTAGTTTAGTGTTACTTTTTTTTTAGTAGTTAACTTTCATTTGTCTTTGAAAGGGCCTTTTTAGTAATTATTTTGCCCACCTTAAAGATGGCATTGATAATACAAAACAATGTTATTCAAGTAGATACAAACATTAGGAAAAAACTGAAAACAATGAAAAAAATGGTGATCCACAGTTAACATCTTGCAGTTTTTCTTTAACTTCTGTAGTGAGAGTACCCTTAATAGCAGAATTCATTCACAAGAGAGAAATTCTTAATATGAAAGCAAAGTGCTGTAACTACAATTATTATGAAGTAGATGGGTTTTTTTTTTTTTTTTTTTTTTTTGTAAAGAGGAAATTGGATTCTTCCTTCCTGTAGGCTATATCAATACAGGACCAATAGATGGTAAAGATTTTATTTTTATAATAATTTATAGGGTAAACACTGTAAATTTGTTTCGGAAGTAGTTTGATTTTATGGCTTATTAAGGAAAAGAGAAAAGTTAGTTATCATTTTGGAGTTGTTTATTCACATTTAAATTAGTTAGCTTAAAATGCCTGTCATTTTAAACAGTTTGCTTTTCTTTTGTAAAGGAAGTTTTTTTGTTTTTTTTTTTCCCTTAAAGATTAACATGTTAATTTTTAGGGTAAACTTGGCCTCTAGCCTATACCTGGTTTCTTTGGGCATTAAGATTTTTACTTACTCAAATAAAGTTGTTGACTCATGTCTTCAATGAAATAGGAGAGAGAAAAAGCTTTTTCCATTTATCATACATTTTTCCTTATTGGTAGTATGATGGTGAAACCATTTTGTAGTTATTTCATTCCTTGGTCATATCTGATTTGCATTTTAAAGGAAGCAAACTCCTTTATGAGGTGTCTGCTTTCTGACAAAACCCAATGTGTTGAGGGTGTGGTAAGTGAACCTATGTGTTTAAAATCATAGAATATTTAGATAAATTTCTTCTGGGTCACAGGGATAGTCTTAATCTGGTATTGCCACAGCTAAATGGAAAGGATTTCCAAGGACATACTAAACCCAAACTGAACCCTGGACTTTGTTTAGAATCAGGTTGTTCTTAGACATTTAGCTGACATTACTTCTGGACATTACATCTGTCAGTTACCCCTTAATGTTGAGAAGATCGAGGAGAGCTAGCAATGGTGAAACCATTGCTGACTCTCGCCAGTTCCTTTCTTCAGAAAACTTCAGTCCTCTACTGAGGACTTGATTTGCCTCAGTAAAGTTTATAAAAATAAATTCTAAGACTACCATAAAAGCTGTTAAAGTGAACTAATAGGGATAGTTAAGAGTGATTAAATGCTAAATTTATTAGATGTATGAAAGAAATTTTAGTACATGAAGGAAATGGCATCAAAATTATAGGGATTTTTTTATAGAGAATAAGGTGGCTAACTTTCCAGACCATAATTTGGCTTTACAGTTTAACTTCCCTTCTATTTGTGAACAGTAATTCTTCCTTGATTTAACAAAGATAAGCACAATCATATCAGTCATTTCATAAAATTGAATAGGATACCTTAAGATTTTATTATCTTTTTAGCGAAATACATATCTCTACTCTTTTTTTTTGGCATCTTAAACAGTTCTTCAATCTTGATTTGGTTGTAATTATCAGTGACAGAGGGGACTCTTTAAATTTTTTTGAAGAAAGTGATTTGAAGAGGGGATTTTTCCAAATCTTGTTAAAGACTTTTTTTTCCTTCAGTGAAAGATATACCTTAGAACATCGTTCATATGGGCCATCCTCTAGGAAGTCTTTAGGTTTTACTGTAGATTTTAGCAAAGAGACCTTGACCTTATACATAAATAAAATTATTTCTTAAATTTGGAATGAACTTTGAAAATGACCTCTTGTGCTTATGATGATTACTTTATTATTTATATATTCTGAAGAACCTATAAAACATTTTTTTAGTGTAGATATTTTGGGTCCAGGTGTATAAAGGTAAGCTAGAATTGTAAATCCTAATATTGTCTTCAGACAACTTCAGTGAAAATGCAGGAAGCCATAAACCCTTGGGTAAATTTTAGAAAAAATTTTTGTATATCTAAGTGGCCCTTAATTCTGGGATCCCAAGTCAAGCTTTCAAAAATGGTTAACTTTGAATTACTATATATTTAAAATTTTTCACTGGTATAGACATCTCTTTACCACGTCAATTAATTTACTTTTGTGCATTATGTCTTAGGTTCCCAAGACAACTCCCAGATTTTGGTGATTTGCTAGGAGTACCCATAGGACTCTGGGTGTAATTGTACTCATGGCTGTGATTTATTACAGCTAAAAGATACAAAGCAAAATCAGCAAAAGAAAAAGGCACATTGGACAAAATCTGAAGGAAACCAGTGACGAGCTTCCAAGAGTTCTAACCCAGTGGAGTCATACAGGACATGCTTAATTCCTCCTGCATTGAATTGTGACAATATGGTGAAATGTCTACCAGGAAAGCTCATTAGAGATTCAGTGCCGAAGGTTTTTACTGGGGGCTGATCATGTAGGCACCCTTATGCTAGCATGTGCTAAAATTCCAGAATCCCTGAAGCAAAGCACATATTTAGGCTAAACTATATTGTTTGTACAAACCGTTTAGGCACAGTGAGCCACTTTTACCAGTTCTGGGAATGTTGGGAACTCTCTCCCAAAATGTATGCTCCCAGCTACCAACCAAGGGCCAACTGTGCAATCAGGCTTTTTTAAGGATAGGCAGTCTCAGGTCTGCTGTGGTAACTCTTTTCTGCACATGTATATTTATAGGTTCCAGTATAACTAAATCTGGTTGCCTGGCATTGTTAATTACAAATTTGAGTTGGAGTTTATATTTACCTATTTCGTTAAGTGTACAGTAGGGAATGACGCTAAGCTGATACGTCAGTTTAGCAAAGAGATTTGAGCAGCTAGGCTTTAGGAATTAAAATGGGGTATATTTTGATAAATGGAAATAAATTTGAAATTATTTTTTTGTTTTTGGAGATAGGGTCTCACTCTGTGGCCCAGGTTGGAGTGCAGTGGCACCATCATAGCTCACTGCAGTGTCAAACTCCTGGGCTCAAGTGATCCTTCTGCTTTAGCCTTCCAAGTAGCTAGGACTACAGGCACACACCACCAGGCCCGGCTAATTTTTAAAAAATCTTTTGTAGAGATGGGGGTCTTGCTATGTTGCGTAGGCTGGTCTGTACTCCTGGCTTCAAGCAGTCCTCCTGCCTTGGCTTCCCAGAGTGCTGGGATTACAGACGTGAGCCACCATGCCCGGCTGAGATCCTTTTTTGAGAGGGCTCTGTTTTAGATACAGGTACAAAATGGAAGCCAGATATTATGCCAAATCATAGTTAAGATTAAAATTCCAAATAGCCTTTTCTCTACCAATGATATTGACAGTGGCTTGTGTGATGGAAATGAGTGAAGAATTTTATATGCTGGTTCTATGGAGAGTAAGAAGCTACTATTTTTCTAAAAATTGCCATTTTTCTTAATATGATAATGAAATTCACCTAAAATATTGAATAATATTTTAACAACTATATTTCTTTCTAATAGACCTCTTGAGAAAGACAATATAGTTTGATGGTAACTCAGTAGTCATGTAAAGAAATATGACTTATGGAATGCTAGTTTTCATGGATGCTATTATGTGTTGGGTGAAAAGTCATGTTGGCGTCTCTGGTATGAGAAATTAAGCTAAAAAAAAAAAATCAGTGTTTGCCAAATGGAAAAAAAATTACTTAAAATAATTTTTCATTTTCTAAAAAGGTTTTTTAAGAAGGAAATAAAAAACATTCTAATATTTGTTTTTGTTGTTTATGACCTTGTAAGTAAAGTGAACTAATCATTTTCTATTAGCCTGTTTATGTTTTCCATTCATCTATTGCTAACATTTATTCTTTCATGTGATTTACAGTGTTGGCAAATACCATGTTTTGCTGCATTTGATTTAATTTGTTGATAAGACTGATGCTATATTTTTAAGTTTAAAGGGTTATACATACAATGAAATAATTCCACGAATCTATGAATTTTGATTTAAAAAATGATCTTCTTTTGAATTTGGCTATAATCTTCATGAATGCTGCAGGGACTATGTCTGAATACCCAATGCCTAGAATACTACTTGGAACATAGTAGGTACTCAATTATTCATTTAAGTGAATGATAAAAAAGTGTTAGTATATTTGTAATTTTAAAATTAAAAATTTCTAAAAGTTATATTGAAATAATTTTAAAAATTTAATTTTTAAAAAAGACTATTAAATCAACACTCTTTGTGCCTCATTATCCAGCAGATCATACTTGAGACAAATCTCATTTAAATTAATTTTAGAATGTGTTTACGGTAAAACTTCATTATAACATTGTTCCCTATAATGTTTCCAACAACAAATGTAAAAACACCAAGGAAATATAAGAAGGTCCAAGGTATGTGGGACATGCTCTATAAGCTAATGTGTTTTGAAGGATGCACGGGAACAGACAAGGGAATGGGCCTCCTATGGAGTATGATGGTGATGTGACAGAACGGTCAAACACACGAATTTCATCTGCTGGAAATAAAAGGTACAGTATGTAATATTAAATCTCCCCTTCAGTCATTACACTGTGAAACAGCACCTGCCTAAAAGTGGCTTACTGAAAAAGGTGTGACATATTAACAGCCTTCCTTATTTGTGAGAAATGAATTAAAGGGAAAAACAGGGTGAGGAGGTAGTATTAAATGAAAATTTGTAGTGCTTTACGGCATTCTTTTGAAAAACAAATTTTTGGTTATAAAGTGTGCTAAGGTGTTCTGAATAAGTCCCTATCATTAAAAAATATATAAATTTTTTTGAAATAATGGAAGGAGAAATAAGTATAATTTTAAGGACTAAAAATCAATTTAAAATATCTTGGAGGCATGGTGATGCAACTTGACTGGATATAGATTGAAAATGTTCCAGCAGTGTCACTTTTTCTTTCAAAATTTTATTATTTATTTTATTTTTTTATTTTCTTTATTTTTATTTTTATTTTTTTGTTTGTTTTTCTGCTCATTATAGGGGTACAAAAGATCAGGCTATATACATTGCCCATGCCTACCCATCCCTCCAAGTCTGAGCTTCAGTTGTGTCCATTCCCTAGACAGTGCACATCACACTCATCATGTAGGTGTGCACCCCTCCCCTCCCCCCAGCCCGCCCCCCCCAGTCAGAACTTCAAGCGTGTCCATTCCCCAGGCAGTGCGCATCGCACTCAACAAGTAGGTATACACCCATCCCTTCCACCCAGCCCGACCTCTGTCTGATACCCAATTGGTGTTATTCCCAAATGTGCACTCAGGGAAACCAGTTTGCTGGTGAGTACATGTGGTGCTTATTTTTCCATTTTTGGGATACTTCACTTAATAGAATGGGTTCCAGGTCTCTCCAGGAGAACCAAAGAGATGCCATATCGCCATTATTTCTAATAGCTGAGTAATATTCAATGGTATACATATACCACATTTTGCTAATCCATTCATGAATCGATGGGCATTTGGGTTGTTTCCACATCTCTGCGATTGTGAATTGTGCTGCTATAAACATTCGGGTGCAGGTGTCTTTTTTATAGAATGACTTTTGTTGTTCTGGGTAGATGCCCAATAATGGGATTGCTGGATGGAATGGTAGGTCTACTTGAATCTGTTTAAGGTATCTCCACATTGCTTTCCACAGGGGCTGCACTAGTTTACAGTCCCACCAGCAGTGTATGAGTGTACCTATCTCTCCACACCCACGCCAACATGTATAGTTTTGGGACTTTTTGATAAAGGCCATTCTCACTGGAGTTAAGTGACATCTCATTGTGGTTTTGATTTGCATTTCCCTGATGATTAGAGATGTTGAACACTTTTTCATATGTTTGTTAGCCATTTTTATATCTTCTTTTGAAAAATTTCTATTCATGTCCTTTGCCCACTTTTTGATAGGATTGTTCGATTTTTTCTTACTAATTTTCCTGAGTTCTAAATAGATTCTTGTTATCAGTCCTTTATCTGATGTGTAGTATGCGAAAATTTTTTCCCATTCTGTAGGTTTTACTTTGTCAAATTAGTGCTCGTGTGTATTTCTGTCATATTGAAAAGAAAGGATATATGTGTTTTATATTAATGTGTTTTATGTTAATGTTATATGTTTTATATTAATGTTTTCTTTCTATTTATAATTTTTATCATTTTGGTGGGTTGCTTGTGTCATATATAAGGACAAATATTAATAGTTCTGAATCTATGGTATATAATGAAGATAATACTGTCATATGTCAAGAAAGGTGTCTATTTTCTTTGAAGAAAGTAACATATAAACAATGCTTACAATAAGAGAATTTGTTATTTGGTTCTAGTTCACTAATTTTCTTTGAGGGAGTTATCTTTTTTCTGTCTTCCAAGGGAAGAGTTTTTTAGGGATCTTTTCCAAGGGTGTGCAGAGGTCACACTTCTTTTCTTTTTAGGATTTATGTATGTATACTTACATTCATTTTCCTTACTGGGGTAATTATTTTTATGAAAAAGGATTTTATTTGAGTACTTATAGAGCCAGTGAAGCAGGCTAAAAAAAGGTTTTTTTTAGAGCCTGAATATGTTGGGGTCTCACTCTAGAAAGAGATAAAATGCAATGATTTTACCTTAACTTAAAAAATATGTAAATATTATAGTGTCCATAGTAGTTTGAAAGGCCAATAACTCATATTCACATTTACTCTAAATTTTACTTCTGAAAATTATCTGGATTTTAATTCTTTCTCTCTCTCTTTTTTTATTATAGCTCTCGGAACAATGAACCATCCAAATCTACTAATCAAGAGATCTGTAGTCCTTTTGCGGGGATGCTTTTTGGTATGTACAAAACTTCTAGTTGGTTAGACTTGTGCAGAGTGTCTTATAAAAATTTTTTAGTGAGAACTCAGTGTTTTAATTAATACTACTTTTACTAATAGAGCACTTACTTTATGCTAGACACTAAGCTAAGCATTTAATATGTATTATATATCTCTATAATTTTAAAGCTGAATAACTTATTTAGTGATGTGTTTTCTATAGATAAGTGAAATATTGGTTTCAGTAATATACTTTTCATATTTTATTAGCACTTAGTTGTAGTGTGGCTATTTCTTATATTGTGTTTTTTATGTGATAATTCTTTTCCTTCATTCTTTTTTCTTGTTTCTTCAGCGAGGACAAAACTGCCTTGTATTTTAGTTCAGTTTCTCTGAATTAAACCTTTTTTTCTTTGTTGTTGTCATGTTTCTGAGAATCTATTTTGTTCAAATCATGATAATGGTCCAGATTTTCTATTTATTTTATCAGAAGTCAAGGTTTTTGCTGAATATAAGCTTGTTGATTTGCTGTATTATACTTGTCACAATTTAATATCAGAAACAGTGTGTTTCCTGTTTGTACCTTTAGGTAAAAAAGAGGTCTGTTTTTTATGTGAAAACTTATAGAAAAAATTAACTGAAATTTGGTTTTAGTAAAGTATATGGAGAAATTAGGTAACAGTTTAGGTACATTCAACCTAAAAGCAGTCAATAATTTAAATCTTGGCTTAGAGACATCTAATCTCATTATATTTTTAGATCTTTGTTTCCTAAAATGGCTACTGTGAGAAAAATAGTATAGCAACTATAATTTCATTCTAGTATAATATCTGTAAGAGCACAGTGACCAATTTAGGCTATCAGTACCATGTAGTGAAGGCTATATTCTTATGTGTTTTGTTAAATGTAGTAAAAATAGGAGAAATGACTTTCTGAGCTGCGAGCCCACTGATAATTAATTTTAGCAATAAAAGGATTACTCTCCCCTGACATTTTAAAGATGAATGGCATGAGTTTATCATTAATGCAATCTAGGAATTATGGATGAATATTTGATGAGATAATAGACTCTAATGTTTAGAACAAACCATTAGAGTCATTTAACCCAATGACTTTTCTCATGGTTGTATCTTCCCCCCCCAAACTATATTTGTACTTACCTATAGGAAACTTATTCTCTCCAGTGGCAGCGCATTTCATCTTTATGTGACTCTGATTGTTATGATATTCTCACTTCAATTGAATTGAAATTTGTCTTCGCATAATTTTGTCTGAGAGATGTCATTTGGGGCCTTTTGCTTTGTTAAAAAAATAAAATGATTGCTTAGAATGAAATAACAATGTATGGTGGGGTTTATAACAGAACCATGGGTTATTTAAAAGTATGTTTTTAAATTTCCAAATATTTGGTGATTTTTCTTCTGTTGTTTTGTTATTGACTGCTTGTTTAATAAGTCTCTTACAGTCCAAGAACATAATTTGTATAATTTCAGTTATTTCAAGTTTGTTGAACTTCTTTTTTTTTTTTTTTGAGACAGAGTCTCACTCTGTTGCCCAGACTAGAGTGAGTTCCGTGGCGTCAGCCTAGCTCACAGCAACCTCAAACTCCTGAGCTCAAGCGATCCCGTGTCTCAGCCTCCCGAGTAGCTGGGACTACAGGCATGCGCCACCATGCCCGGCTAATTTTTCTATATATATTTTTAGCTGTCCATATAATTTCTTTCTATTTTTAGTAGAGGTGGGGTCTCGCTCTTGCTCAGGCTGGTCTCGAATTCCTGAGCTCAAAGGATCCGCCCACCTCGGCCTCCCAGAGTGCTAGGATTACAGGCGTGAGCCACCGCGCCCGGCCTGTTGAACTTCTTTAATAAATTTTTTTAATGGCTGAGAATATAGTCTGTATTGGTGTTTAGTATGTACTTGAAAGAATGTATATAGTGCTGTTGTTGAGTATAGTGGTTTATAAATGTCATTTAAGTTGGTTGATAGTGTGTTCATGTTTAGTATATCCTAATGATTTTTATCTGCTTCTATCAGTTGCATAGAGGGAAGTGTTGAATTTTCTGTCTTGTCCTTAATGTGGGACCTGAAGTACCAGAGGGATTTTCTCATTGTTCCTGCACTTTTTCCAGTTTTCATTTTTTTTTCTTTGTAGAGATGGGATCTTGCTGTGTTGCCCAGGCTGGCCTCAAGTGATCCTCCTGCCTTGGCCTCCCAAAGTGCTGGGGTTACAGATGTGAGCCACCACACCTGGCCTTCCCGATTTTCAGCAAGACCTACATACTCTTGACAGAGAGGGCATTTCTCTCTCCACGCTAATCCCCCCCGAAACCCCTGCCCCAGTAGTAGATTGCTGTTCCTTGTTGCTTGGTGCAGGGCTGGTCCTGTACATCTGGGTCTCAGGAATGGGTCTTTCTCAGTGTTTCTTCCCTTCCCCAGAGTGGTTGCCAAACTCTCCTTTATGTCTGTGGAGGGCTTTGTGCCAGATTTTTCTGTCCTTCCTCTAACTAACGGTAATAAGACTTTGCTATATATGAGTTCAGGATGTTGGATCCAAGTTGATTTTCTGCCCCGTAGCCAGTAGATTGTGTCTTTTGCTTTGTATAAGAGGGGTCTGTAGAGTGTTTTATGTCTGTGTGTCATAGAAGGGTCTTTTTCAGATCTTCTGTTTTGTCCACCCCAGTCTTTCTCATGAGCATTTGAACATTGGCAGAAACTCCTGTGAGTCAGGAGTCTGGGCATGGCTTACTGAGCAGATCCTCTGTTCAGGATTTCAATAGGCTATAATCAAGGTGTCTGCCGGGTTGTGTTTTTCATCTGTAGGCTTGAGTGGGGAAGAATCTGCTTCCAAGCTCATTCAGGTTGTGGGTGGAATTCATTTCCTTGTAGTTATATGGCTGAGGGCCCTGGCTTCTTACTGGGTGCCCACTGGAGGCTGCCCACAGTGCCTAGAGGCTGTCTGCTTTCCTTGCCACGTGGGCCTCCTCAGCATGGCTGCTCACTTTATGCCTGCAAGGAGACTCTCTGAACTCAGGAAGGGTCCAGTCTCTCTTCTAAGGGCTTTCACCTGATTATATGAGGTTCACCTGAGATAATTTCCTGTTGACTACTTCAAAATTCATTGATTTAGTACTTTGATTACATCTGTAATTTTTTTTTCCACCTTTCCATATTCTTTCATGTAGTAGCAAGTCACAGGTCCCACCCACACTCAAGGGAAGGGGATTATACAGGGGGTCTGCACCAAGGACCAGGGAACATAGGCGCCATCTTCCAATTTTGTCTACCATGGTCACGTTTCTCTGTTACTAAGGACCAATTTGATCTATCTGAGTCCTGTTTTAAGCTTAGCTGGGGACATCTAGAGTAGCCTTCTTTCCAGGGAACATTTGCTACTACATAGTAACCTTTTTGGCATCTTCCCTGTAAGACTACTAAGAACGCCACTTCTGCTGGAGCTTGAATTTCTCTCTTTTGTTTCAAGTCTGAGAATTGTTTAGTTTACATGTCCCCCTTAGTTTGTTTGCCCAGCTGAGTGGAATTCCACTCTGTGAATACACAGACCCCTCTGGATTTTTAAGCTCTTTTTATGCTTGCTTTTGGATCTTTGCTCCACAACTTCCAGCCATTTTAGGCTTCCTGAATTTTGATCTTTACTCGGTTTTCTGGCTCTGTTTGGGGTCTCCTTACCTGTACTGGTGGTCTGGAAATTGCATTTGGGCAGAAACTGGAGTGATTATAGGGCTTACTTCCTTTATTTTCTTTCTCTCAGGTGTTATAGTCATGTGCTGCCTGTTGTCCAGTGCCTGGAAAACAGTTATTTCATGTATTTTGCCCAGTTTTCTGGTTATTTACAATGGGAGGTTAAGTCCTGTCCTTGTTATTCCATCATGGGTGGAAGTGGAATGAAGATATGTACTTTTATTATAAAACATTGTAATTCATCTTACCCCCATGGAAAGCCTTAGTGTTGCTGACGTCTATGCTTAATGGACAAACTGAGATGCTGTGTACCCACTGATGGTTGGGAGACCAATAATGAAAGCAGTAGAGAATGTTAAAAAAGAATGCATTCTGTTTTTTTTTTTTTTTTTGAGACAGAGTCTCACTCTGTAGCCCCAGGTGGAGTGCAATGGCATGATCATAGCTTACTGCCCCCCTCAAACTCCTGGGCTCAAGCAATCCTCCTGCCTCAGCCTTCTGAGTACAGGCCCGGGCCACCACACTCAGCTAATTTTTGGTAGAGAGGGGATCTCACTCTTGTTCAAGCTGGTCTTGAACTCCTGAGCTCAAGTGGTCCTCCCACCTCAGCCTCCCAGAGTGCAGGATTACAGGTGTGAGCCACCACACCTGGTCAGGGTTACATTCTTGATATTTTGTGATTTGTATAGTGTTCCAGATCATGCATATCTAGATTAAGAGGTTATTTTGTGGCATTAACATATTCAGTAATAACAATATTTTCTGCATCCAAAAGTTTTGACCAATTGGATTTTCACATGAGGGAATACCATGGTGAGTGGTTTGTATTTTTTTTATGTAGAATTGACGTAGCCATTGAATTTTTTTCAGGAGTGTGCCAGTGTGATTAGTGTTGTATTTTATGATAATTAGTCTTATTATATAAGTGTGCTGCATATGTGTACGTATGCTGGGAGAAGGGAGTTGGGGAGACTCGTCAGGAAGTTACTGTTGCTATCCAGGTGAAGTGTAGAAAGGACTTATCCAAGGTTAATGGCCATGAGAATAGAAAGGAGGGGGCCTCATATGAAGTGAAGAAGAGAGGATGAGCAATCAAAATTACACTGAGGTTTTGGGGCTCTATTATTGGGCCATTAATAGAAAACAGAGGGGGAATTGTTGTGAGACCTTCATTTTGGGCGGGTATGTTAAATTTAAAGGACTTATATAAGATACTAGTGAAGATGTCTAGATTATTGGGAAAATGGGGTTGGGGATAAGAAATTTTGTTATTTAGAAAGGTTTTGAGTAAAGACAGGCTTAGGAATGATTAATGTACCTTGTGTCTGACATAGTAGGTACTTGTAAATTATGAAATTAATTGAAGAGGTACTGATATATGTGATTTTTTCCTTCTATATTTCTTGTATATTCAGTAATTCTTTGTTATAATTAAAAATGGAGGTTTTTTTTTTTTCCCCCCTTAGTTTTTAGTGCCATGTGATGCTCAAGAGTTAAGATTGCATTCTTAGCCAGCGCAGTGGCTCATGCCTGTAATCCTAGCACTCTGGGTGGCTAAGGTGGGAGGATCTCTTGAGCTCAAGAGTTTGAGACTAGCCTGAACAAAAGTGAGACCCTGCCTCTATTAAAAACAGAAAAAATTAGCTGAGTGTGGTGATGCACACTTGTAGTCTCAGCTACTTGGGAGGCTGAGGCAGGAGGATCGCTGAAGCGCAGGAGTTTTGAGGTTGCTGAGAGCTAGGCTGATGTCACGGCACTCTAGCCAGGGTGACAGGGAGAGACTCTGTTTCAAAAAAAAAAAATTACATTGTTTTCTTACCATTGTCTAGGAGGTGAAGATCGAGAACTTATTCAGAGAAAGAAAGAGAAATATAGACAAGAACTATTGGAACAAATGGCTGAGCAACAGAAGAACAAGAGACGGTAATGAAAGGTTTGCATTTAAACGAAATGTTTTGAACATAAAATGCATTTGTATAAAATGACATGTTTTTCCTAATATTATTTTTGATTTTTAAATCACTTATATTTCAGTCTCCACAGTGTAAATCATTAAGGGAAATAAAATAAAACCACGACAGTGTTTGTTTTCTTTGTCATAGATAACAAATGAGATTATGTATATATGCTATAATAGGCCTTTTGCTTCCTTCGTTGACTACCTCAATTCTTGATTTAGGGTAGCATTTAATACTCTGTATGCCTATTGGATTATCCCACATATAGTAAAAATATAGGAGTATTTTATCTTTTTTCCATCTGAAATGGGTAAGCACACACATATATGCCACATAAAAATAATTATATGATAAATCACAGGTATTTATATTGTATATAAATATCAGTGTTTATAATCTTTTGTGTAGAAATATTTGTGAAATTAATTATAGGTTACAATTAGGAATAGGGATCTTGATTTGAGAGAATTGAGACTGTTGTCTTTTAGTTTTGCCTTTTTCTCTCTGTCTTAGAGGAAGCCAAGTCTGATCTTAGTCATCTTTAACATCATTTTCTTAAAAACGCTTATTAGAAAGGGTGGTAGTTATATTTAAATTTTTACCCTTCTTTTTGCTAACTAAAAATATACATGTACTCTAAAAGAGGTTTTTTGTTTGACAAAGTAAAGATTTTATTTTATTTTTGCATTTTGTGTGAATTGCTTAGTCTTTGAGGTACTCTAGGCACTGGTTTAGAGTTATATATTGTGTCAGTTACGTGTGAATTCCAGTTTACTTTGCATCAAGTCAGAAAATTTGATTTCCAGTATTATTTAAGGCTTTATTGTCAATTCAGGAATAATTTGTATTTGGAGATGTATTGCATAGACTTTGTGTGTAAGTTTGTTTCAATGATTATAATTTTGATAATGTTTACTATAACTTTTTAATATATAAAACTTAAATTTTGTTTAGAGAAAAAGATTTAGAACTCAGGGTTGCGGCTTCTGGAGCACAAGACCCTGAGAAATCGGTAAGGGTTCCTGGCACCTTTTGTTGTTTAATGTTTCATTAAAATGAGCTTTAAATGTGGTAGCAGATAGGAATAGAGGATATTGGGAGAAATGTGAGAATGGCCACTTTGAACAGTAATAAAATAAACTTAATTTAGTTTTCATAAAATACAAATTCTAACTTTTATCTGTTATTTCTTTCCCTCAGGTAATTTTTCCTTTTTCATTTCTGTATCATATTTTAAGTTTATTTTAAATTAGTCCTCTCTGTCTTATTCACATGTGCTATTCCATGGGAAAGTTATCTTAGTTTAATTTACAATTATGTGGGTATTTTTCTTGACTATATTTTGACCACTTTTCTTATATTAAGTGATTTTCAAAGAAACCAAAAACTTTAATTCTAGTCATAAAGCATTTTAGTAATTCTTATTTAATGTTAAACTAGAGAGGTAATAATCTTATTTTTACTTTAATTTTTTGCAATTCGTCATTAAATGGAATGAATTACATCATTGCAGTTAAGTAAGGAAGAGGTAACAATTTATTTCTCTTACCACAATATGCTTCTTCTGTAATTGGATATGTAGTATTTATTTCCTAAGGCAAGTGTTGTTTCATCTTCAAATGATTAGGACCTTTAATTTCATTAAAAAGTTCATGAAAAAGTTTATTCTTCAAAAGGATACAGCAACTTAAAATTATTCAAGTGTAGGAAACTTTTGATTTGCTTTTACTTATGCTAGGTACATATCCTGTGGGTTATCTGTTTAAAAAAGTTTAATACTGTGTCACCATCACCCCCAATGTGCTTCTGACTGTTCATAGAATAAAACATTTAGAATAACCTGAGAAATCATTCCTGATAAGATGGTAGAAAAAAGAAGGTAAATTTCAAAGCCAAATATATTTTCTTCTAGCAATAAATACCTTTGAAGTAGCTTTTGCTATCAAAAACTTCCTTTTACAACTTGAGTTTTTTAATGTACTATGTTGGCATGTTAAACTGTAGATTCATGGTTACATTAGTGTGTGACAGACCTTCTTATTTATCTTTGAATTGAAGCGCCTGTATAGTATCAATTGATTTATGAGAATAGATGAATATTAGAGACCATTAGTTAGACCATTACTTTTGGATTTGCTTTTAATGTTCAAATCTTAGAAAAGGACACATTAATGGTGTTCTAGAGTTGGGATTAGCAAAGTGTGGCCTGTGGCCTAATACATTTGCTACCTGTTTTTGTAAATGAAGTTTATTGCAGCATAGCATTGCTCATTCATTTACGTATGGTTTATGGCTGTTTTAGCACTATGGTTGAGTCTGTTCTTTGTGAAGAGACTACATGGCCTTGTAAAAAGCCTAATATATTTACTATCTGGCCCTATATAGAAAGCATTTGTTGACCCTGTTCTACAGAACACTTTGATATCAGAAATGGCAATTTAAAAATTATGATAGCATAGCAGTTAAACCCTAGGTGATTTATGTACTTCTCAGGGAGCCTCAGTTACCCATTTATAAAATAAGAGTTAGATCTTCAAAATCTTTTATAGCTGTAAAGTTCTGTTGTTCTGTGACTATCTTAAGTGCCTATTGGGATAGAGGGTCTTTTGAGGTCCCTTCCTTCTTCAAATTTATGATAATATGTAACAAACAGATTTTTTCCCTTTATTTTAGCCTGATAGACTAAAGCAGTTCAGTGTGGCACCAAGACACTTTGAAGAGATGATACCGCCTGAGAGACCCAGAGTAGCTTTCCAGACACCTCTCCCTCCTTTATCTGCCCCATCTGCCCCACCCATGCCATCAGTTCACTCCGTGCCTTCTCAAAATGAAGATTTGCACAATGGATTCAACAGTACGCTTGGTGAAATGGTGCCTCCCAGGTGCTTGTTTAAAATGTTTTGTGTTTGGGGACTAGGTAAGGTATTGTTATATATTGTGTTTAGAAGGATGTGCTGAAAGCAGATGACGTTATCCTTCAGAGTTTGCACGATTAACAGCTTTGTCAAATAATTTCTCTTCAGATTTGTTTTCATTGTTGGTCTTCTCTCTGCTATTATAAAAGCAAGGGAAATCTTTACAACATTCTTTTATTGTTTAAAGATGATTTTGTGTTTTTAAAATGAATCACTGAGTACATTTTAGTATTTAATTTTAGGTTATATTTTGGGATATCTCTTTTTAATATCTTTTAACATATAAAAGCTATACATTTTCCTCAATTCTGTTATTTCCACTTGGCAAACATTGAATTCTTCAATTTATGTGGAAAAAGTTTCTAATATGACTGTTTTATATATATGATTTTATTTTAGCTTGTGTTTCTCTTAAGCTCATTCTCTGTGATTACTTAAGGGCCATGCAACTTAAATAAAAAGTGTTGAGATTATAAAACCTGTAACTTGGGTATTGGGGTAAAGATTTGATTTCCCTAGGTAAAAGGCATCATGCTCTACTAGACTACGCATAAAGAAAATCATGTTGTGAACACTGATATATTTTCTGGGCTATACTTTCTTTGTAGGACTTGAGATTAGTTTTCACTCACTATTAATTTTTTAATTATAAATATGTATTAATATTTAAATTTACAGATGTCTTTAACTTTTTTGAACATTGATATTTTCTGAGCTATACTTGCTTTTTTCGTAGGACTTGGTCTTTTATTTACTACTAACAAACTGTAGGACTGTGTTTAGTGTATTTATCAGGTGCTTTGTTTTTTTCATCTGATGGCTTCCCTACTTAGTAGACTGGAAGAGATTGGAATTACAGAGCATTATATGGTGGTGGTCTCGTCTTTGGATCAGGGATGGAAATGATTGGCTTCTCTACCCAGATTTTGGGCAAACCACACCTTTGTTGAACTTAATTTTCTCATTTGTAAAAGTGGAATAGTAATTTTTTTTCCTTATCTATAATTATAGGGTTGTTGTGAGGATTTAATCTTATGTAAATCTTATATAAAATTAGACTTGATGACAGTACCCTTTCATAAGTTATTCAAGTTTTTTGTTGATGTTTCTTTGGAGTGAGGATAGTAAGGTTAGACATGCTGAGTGGCTGGTAAATGTGAAAAATATTCACTACTTAAGAGAACTTCATTGCCTTCTTAGTTCTTCAGAATTATTTTGAAGTGTATGACAAGGGAGAATCTGTTAAGATACACTCAAAAGTGAGAATATTGTAGACTGCCCCCTTTCTCTTTCTGTTCGTTTAAAGGAATTTGCCTTTCTATTTTTACTGTTGGAAAATATTGCATTGGTGGAAATACAGAGATATTTCCAACTCAGTAATGAAGCGCTGAAGTAGAGGTTTTTAGAAGTTTTATTAAATTTATGAAATACTAAAGATTATGTCAAGACTTTACTATTTATATTTAAGTGGTTTTTTATTTCACATACAGTTGACTTCCTTTGAAAGAATAATACATTTTACAGTTAAAAAGCACACCGTTTCAAACCATTTGTAATCATGCTGTTTTGTAACTCTTTGCCTTTTCTTCTTGGACTGTCCTTCCTCTATCTGTGCGTAGCTCACTCTAGTAAGATGGCTTGAGCATTGCCTCTTCTGAAAAGCCATGCTTGTGGTTTCTTCCTGTCCCTTATGTGATTTAAATGTCCCTGCTCTGTGATCCCATAGCACTCTGCATCTACGTCTATTATTTTATTTACTATACTTGGCTGAAGCTGTTTGTTTCTGTGTTATTTCCAAGGGACAGGGACCGTGTCTGTCTTTGTTCTATACTGGCACATAGTGACTATAGGATATTAACTGACTGGATAGTAACCTAAGTTTTTGTCTTACATAAATGCACTGGAAATTGTGAAATTTCATGCTATATTATTTGATTTTTGAGTGATAGTTTTTGATGAATGCTAGCAAGGTGATGGCTTTTTCTAAAGTAGTGATTGGATTTTCAGTAATATTTTTGCAAAAGAACAATATCTTGATTTTTTAAAAATTTGCAGTGAAATACAAGAAGAACTTTTTATTTTTCTTTTGATACAGGATTGGACCTTTGCCTCCACCTCCCCTACTACCACCTTTGGCTACTAACTATCAAACTCCTTATGATGATGCATACTATTTTTATGGGGCCAGGAATACTTTGGATCCCAGTCTTACTTATTGTAAGTTATCAATAGGGTAAGCATTTTTTCCTCAGTGTTTCAATAGGAAAACTGATTTTTGTGCAAGCCAAAAATATCTAAATGAGAAAAGCACAACTTTGCTTAATTAAAATATTATATACATTTATTGACTTCATAAATATCCTATTTTAAAACCCCGTTATATTTCAAAGTTATTTCGTTTTCATCTAGATTTAAGAAAAAACTGTTTTCTGTTTTTTTGTGTTCTTTGCTAACTCCTAACCCAGAAGGAAATACTGATGCTTTTCCTTAGTTAACATTTTTATTATGTATCTTTTTCTTTAGGGATAAAGTGTTACTAAATGGATACCCTGAAATAAATATTTGTTTTTTTTTCTTTTAAGATGGTTCAGGAATGATGGGAGTACAGCCTACAGCTTATGTTAGTGCTCCTGTCATCCACCAACCAGCACAACCTATTGTGTAAGTTGTTAGTTAAAAGAATAATTTTTTTTCTTTTTCTTCACTTTTAAAAATTTTGTTGAAATACACATAATATAAAACTTACCATCTTAACATTTTTAAGTGTACTGTTTAGTGGTATTTAAAAATATGTTCATGATGTGCAATCATCACCACCATCTCCAGAACTCTTTTTATCTTGTAAATTGAAACTCTACCCATTAAACGATAATGGTATAACTCCCCATTTTCCCTTCTCCCCATCCCCTGACCATCACTATTCTGCTATCTATCTCTGATTTTGAGTACTCCAAGTACCTTACATAAGTGAAATCATACAGTGTGTCTTTTTGTGAATGACTTACTTCACTTAGCATAATGTCCTCAAGGTTCGTCCAGGTGGTACATATGTCGGAGTTTCCTTCCTTTTTAATGCTGAGTAATATTCCATGGTATGTGTATACCACATTTTGCTTATCCATTCATCCATCCATGAATGCTTGGGTTGCCCCACATTGTGGCTTTTGTGAATAACGCTACTATGAATTTGAGTATATAGGTATTAATATCTCTTTGAGACCCTGTTTTAAATTATTTTGAATATATACCCAGAGCTGGAATTACTGGGTCATATGGTAATCTTGTGTTTAATTTTTTGAGGAACTGCCGTATTGTTTTCCACGGTGGCCGTACTATTTTATATTCCCACCAATAGGGCACAAGGGTTCGAATTTCTCCACATCCTTGCCAATACTTGTTATTTTCTGGTTTTTTGATATTAACCATCCTAGTGAGTATGAGGTGATATCTCATTGTAGTTTTAATTTTGTTTCCCTAATGATTAGTATTGTTGAGCATCTTTTCATGTGCTTATTCGCCATTTGTGTATCCTCTTTGGAGAAATGTCTATTCAAGTCCTTTTCCCATTTTTGAATTGGGTTGTTTTTTGTTGTTGAATTTTAGGCGTTCTCTTTGTATACCGGCTATTAATACTTTATCAGATAAATATGTGATTTGGAAATATTTTCTTCTGTGGGTTTCCTTTTTACTCTGTTGATACAGTCTTCTGATGCACAAAATTTAAAAATTGAGAGGTCCAGTTTGTCTATTTTGTTGTCTGTGCCTTTGGTGTCATATTCAAGAAATCTTTGTCAAATCCAATGTCATAAAACTTTTGCCTTATATTTTCTTCTGAGAGTTTTGTGGTTTGAGGTCTTATGGTTAGTTCTTTGATTCATTTTGAGACATTTATTTCTTAGAGTTCTGGAGGCTTGGAAGTCTGAGATCAAGGTGTTAGTGGCTTTGGCTCTTGGTGAGGGCCCTTTTTCTGACTTGCAGACAGCTGCCTTCTCGCTGTACCCTAACATGGTATAGAGAGAGCAAGTTATCTGGTCTCTCCCCACCACCCCTTCTCTTCTTACAAGGGCACTTAATCCCATCCTGAGGACTGTATCCTTCTGATCTCATCTAAACCTAATTACCTCCCAAAGTCCCCATCTCCAAATACCATCATATTGGTGGTTAGGGCTTCAAGATATGAACACAATTCAATTCGTAGCACCAGAATTATAAAAAAATAGGTTTTAACAGTTTTGAGTAGTGTTCTCATTGCTTTAATGGAGTAGCAGATTTTCAAAGGTTTTTACTCTGCCATCTGGAAATGCTTTCTATACATCAGTTTTAGAACATTTTCATGCCCCCAGTAAGATCACTCATGCTCATTTATAGCTAATCCTGATTCCCATCCTCAGTGTGGTTTTTTAAGTTATTTTCTATTAAATTTTTCTGAATGCCACATTTAAAGAGTATAAACTTGTTACATAATAATAAAAGTAGATAACTGAGTGACCAGCTAAATTTTCTTACAAACCAATTACTTTTCAATGTATCTGTTTATTTCCAAGCATTTTGGCCTAATTAGAGGTGGAAGGAACCTGTGACTCTGTTAGCTATTTCGGTGTATACACTATCTTCTTTCCATATACTTTATTACTTTGGCACAGTTAATCTTTGTATCATTTGAGAGGACGGTAAAGATTTTGATTAGATTTAGTCTTTCATAAGTATAGGTATGGTATTATATTTCTAGGTTAACCACTAAAAGTATAGGAACAGAAGGTGCAACTTACATAACAGAAGAAACATAATTCAAAAAGGGAGAACCACAACAAAATTGGGAAATGGTTTATTTTAGTAAACTGATCCTTTTCAACTTTGGATATGGAATGAGTTAAGAATTTGCTTAACTTCCAGAAGGAGAGAAAAAAACCACGTAAGTTTAAGGTACCTACTTAACCTGATTATAAATCCAAATTAAATTTAGTATCAGTAAATGGTTAAGTACCTAGTTCAAAATTCCAGTACAAAGAGCAAGTTTGTTGTACTAGATACAAAAGCAAAATCGAAGCTACCTGTTACTTATAAGACATATATTTAAATAATGACATAGAAAAGTTGAAAGTAAAACATATAGATATACTAGAAGAATATGAATTAAAACAATGTTTATTTAGCTTTATCAACATCAGATAAAATGTGTTATTCAGTCATAAAGCTTTGAGAAAAAAGTATTCTTTTGTAAAGAGTAAAGGTTCATTATAGGAGGACAAAATGATAATTTAAAAAATTTTTGTGTACCCAGTAATATGGCCTCAAAGTGAAATTTGAAATGAGTATATGGAAAAAAGAGACAAATACAGAATCATAGTGTGACATGTTATCACTTTTGCCCATAAGCGATAGATAAAGTAGATAAATAGTAAGGTTTTAGAAGAATTCACTTAGCATAATTAACAAGCTTATTCTAATGGAAATGTATAAAAATGTACTCCAAATTTCAGAATACCTATTTTTACTAATCTCATAGGAATATTTATGCAACTCATTGCATCTTAGCCCTATAAGCAAGTTGCAGTAAATTTTAGTGGATTGATATCTTAGGGACCATTTCAGCTGGAGATGCATTTTAAAAATTTAAAAATCTCCATATGTTGAAAATTAGAAAATAAAGAAGAAATTAGAAAGTATATAAAATGGAATGACAATTAAAATAATGATCATGCATCTAAGAAGTAGGAAAAAAAAGCAGTAAAGTAAACCCAAAGAATCAAGGAAAGAAATAATAAAGGACAGAACAGAAATTAATAAAATAGAAACATACAGTGTAGAGGATCGACTGTCTAACATCGGTTTCTTGAAAAGACTGATCAAATAGATCTCTTTTGAAGGTTCATCAAGATAAAAGAGAGACAGGAGTAAATAAATATTAAGAATGAAAAAGGAACTGTCACGATAGTTGTAGTAAACCTTAAAAAGACAATAAGCATATATGAAATATTATGACTGATTTTATGCCCATGAATGTGAAAATTTAGGTGAAGAAAAATTCCTATTAAAATTTAACTTAATAAAACTGACTTGTAGAAACCTGAACATCAAAACTGTTTTTTTTTTTTTTTTTTTTTTTTTTTTTGAGACAGAGTCTCACTCTGTTGCCTGGGCTAGAGTGAGTGCCGTGGCGTCAGCCTAGCTCACAGCAACCTCAAACTCCTGGGCTTAAGCAATCCTACTGCCTCAGCCTCCCGAGTAGCTGGGACTACAGGCATGCGCCACCATGCCCGGCTAATTTTTTTGTATATATATATTTTAGTTGTCCATATAATTTCTTTCTATTTTTAGTAGAGACGGGGTCTCGCTCTTGCTCAGGCTGGTCTCGAACTCCTGACCTCCAGCGATCCACCCGCCTCGGCCTCCCAGAGTGCTAGGATTACAGGCGTGAGCCACCGCGCCCGGCCCAAAACTGTTAATAAATTGGATCTGAAGTTTCAATTCTTCCCACAAAATAAACTCCAGGCTTAGATGGACTGGTAAATTCTATCAATCATTCAACAACAACAAAAAAATCCAATCTTACACAAACTAATACAGAATATATAATGAGGGAATACTTTCCAGCTATTATTATGAGACTGTCATAATCTTGATACATAAACCTGGCAAGGCCAGTATGAAAACGTGGAATTATAAGCTACTTTCACTCATAAGCATAGACACAAAAACTGTTAAACTGAACTTGCAATGTATAAAAAGGATAATTCATCCTAAATTGGAGTTATTCTGGAATAGAGGATGGTTAAATGCAGTAGAGCATGTCAATTGAGAGCATGGACTTTGCAGCCAGATTGCCTTGCTTTGAATGCTGGCTTCACCATCTATTACCTTGGGGCATGTTTCTTACTTCCATTCCTTGTCTGTTAATTGGGATAATAATGGTATTAACTCTCAAGGTTGTTGTGAGGATTAAAGGAATTAAAATATGTAAAGTGTCTAGAACAGTGTCTGATATATCTAAGAGCTAATTGGTATTAGATATAAAATCAATTACTGTAATTACCATATTAACAGAATAAAGAAAACTATATGATCATCTTAAAAGATACAGAAAAAGCTTTAATAATTCATTATCCATTAGTGATTTAAAACTTAACAAAATAGGTTAGAGGGGAACCTATTTTAACTGAGAAAGCATAAACATGAAAAATCTACATTATGCATTTTACTTGATGATAGATTTAAAACATTCTTTTTGAGGTTACTCTTACTATCACCACTTCCTTTTAGGGCTTAATAATTTCAGCAAGGCCAAAAATAAAAGAGAAAGGAAGAAAGACAGGTACAAAGATTAGAAAGGAAGAGAGTAAACTGATATTGTTTTCAAAAGAATATACAGATAAAATATTAGAATTAACATGAAAGTTTTAGCATAATTACTGATTGCAAAATCAATGTATAAAAAGCAGTTACAGGAAATGGTGGTTTCTTAAAAAGTTAAACATAAACTTACCTGCTCCTAGGCATATAATCTAGAGAAATGCTCAACATCACTAATCATCAGAGAAATGCAAATTGAAACCACAGTGAGATACCATCTTATACCAGTCAGAATGGCTACTATTAAAAAATCAAAAAATGAAAGCTGTTGGCAAGGATGCAGAGAAAAGGGAATGCTTATACACTGTTGGTAGGAATGTAAATTAGTACAGCCTCTATGGAAAACAGTAAGGAGATTTCTCAAAGAACTAAGAACTATTAGATTGAACAATCCCACTACTGGGTACATACCCAAAGGAAAAGAAATCATTATGTTAAAAAGTTACCTGCACTTGTATATTTATCGCAGCACTATTCACAATATCAAATATATGGAATCAAGCTAAGTGTCCATCAGTGGATGATTGGATAAAGAAAATGTATATATACACCAAAGAATACTACTCAGCCATAAAAAAAAAAAAAGAATGGAATCATGTCTTTTGCAGCAACAAAAGTGGAACTGGAGGCCATTATCTTAAGTGAAATAACTCAGAAAGTCAAATACCACATGTTCTCATTTGTAAGCGGGAACTAAATAATGTGTGCACATGGACATAGTGGAACCATAGACATTGAAGACCTGGAAGGGTGAGAGGGCAGGAAGTAGGAAGAGAGCAGGGAGGGAGGAAAAATTGGGTACAATGTACACTATTCGGATGATGGGACTTCACAGGTGGGCAATATGTCCATGTAACAAAACTGCTTGTACCCTCTAAGTCTATAAAAAGGAAAAACAAAAAACCAAAAAACCCACCAAAACCTATCTTGCACAGAACCCTCCCCAACAGAAAAATGTATAATAAACAGACTTGTATATGAATGTTTATAGTAGCAGCAGCATTATTCATAATAGCCAAAAAGTGGAAACAATTCAAATGTCCCTCAACTGGTGAATGGATAAACAAAATGTATTATATTCATACAATGCAGTACTATTCAGCAATAAATAGTAGTGAACTACTGATATGCTATAATATGAACGAACCTTAAAAATATTATGCTAAGTGAAAGAATCTATACATATTACATGGTTCCATTCATATCAAACGTCCAAAAAGAGCAAATCTATAGACAGGAAGTAGGCTGTTTACTTAGTGATCACCCGGGGCTAGGGGTTGGGGGGGGCGAGTGGAGATTGATTGCATACGAGTATGAGGGATGTTTTTGAGTTATGGAAATGTTCTAAAACTGGATTGTGGTGATGGTTGCACAACTCTATAAATTCTGTAAACATCATTGAATTGTATACAATTGACCTTTCATAACATGGATTTGAATTGTGCAGGTCCACTTATATGCAGCTTTGTTTTCGATCAAATGCAGATTAAAAATACAATATTTGCAGGATGTGAGACCCACATATATGGGGGGCAGACTTTTCGTATACAGAAGCTCCCGGGGCTGACTTCCAGACCTTAGTATGTGTGATTTTGGTATAGGCGAAGGGTCCTGGAATCAGTCCCCCATGTATACCAAGGGACAACTGTACTTAATACCCCTACTATTTTCTCCCTTCCTCCCATCCTGATCTGACTACATATGTCCTTAAACCCTTTCTTTTTTGGGCCAGAGAGGAGTTGATAAAAAAAGGCCAAGAATTTGGGTCTGTGAGTGAGGAAGGATAATGAGTGAAATAGATATTGAGATAATTTGTTTACCATCCAGTTTATAACTAGTATATTTTAAGAGAGTGGGTTTACTCAGCCAAACCCTCTCAGCCCTCTTTATTCATTTACACCTGAAGAGCCCCCTTGCTCTGAAAAAGTTAAAGGTCAGTTGGGAACCATTTGCTCTTGCTCTCCTCATCTTCCCTTTTACCCACATCATGCTCCACTTTGACATTATACATAAACATACTTGTTTATGCTAATAAAAGATTGTAATAAGTTGGATAAGTTAAGTACACAGAGGAAACTCATTATTTAAAGTGATGTTTTTGGAGAAGAAAAGACTTTTGTAGTTTCTTTTTTATAATTATGATTTTATTATAAAACCAACATTTGAATTTATCTTTTATAATTTAGATTTTTAAGTCTGATTATCTTCAAAGTGGATATATTCCTGTACTTAAATGTGTGTTATGTTTAAGACGCAGCACAACACTTTATTGCTTGTAATTTATATTAATATAACTATAATATGTTTTAAATTTTTTTGTTTTCTTTTGAGTTTTTAAAAAATTTTATTTACTGTAATTGTTTTATTCTTGAAATGACTAGGAAGTCATTTTATTAGTAAATCATTTTTAAGTAAATCATTAGCCATTATGGTGTTACTTGAGTCACTTTCATTGTGTTATTATTTCTGTATGTTCAGTAAAGTGCCTAAGTCATATTGTACTGCTTGATGAATTATCACAAACTTTTTTCATTCCTATGTAATTGCCACCTAGGTCAAGAAATAGATCCAGCAAATTTGAAAGTTCCATGGATTGTCAAAGCAGAGGCAGGAGGGAAAGCTTAGGAAGGAGTCACTTAAGGATTCTTCTTTGGCTTGTAGAGAAATGTCCTTCTCTATTTTTAAATGTATTTATATGCCATGCTGTTTCAAAGGAGTGCTTAATTTTCTTCTTCTTGCTTTGTCATAGATGGATTCAAATTATTTATTATTTAATTATTTGATGCAGGAATACGATTGGACAGAATGAACTGAAATTTACAAGTGATCGTGCAGTAAATTCAGGATTGGTTTTTGAAGATAAACCAAAACCTTCCAAACAGTCACTTCAGTCTTACCAAGAGGCTTTGCAGCAGCAGGTATTCATTCATTCGTTCATTCACTGTTGAGCATCTTAAGTGTTAACACAGTGGTCCCTTAGAATGCAGAGTGTGACAGAGGATACTAAAAACCAGTTAATTATAATTCAATATGGTAAGTTTTGAAATAGATACAGTGGAATGCTGTTGGAAACATAGGCTAGGGAAAATAATTACCTGTGACAGTTGGGAGGGCTTCCTCACATGATAGTTGATATTTGAGCTGTGTGTTGTATGATGAATAGCTTAGAAATTGCTGGTGTGTACTATCATAGGATGTACACTAGGAATGGAATTGGTGTGGGAGAAAGGGTATAGGGTTAGGTTGTGCTGGATTATGATCGACTGGCTAATAAGGGGTTTTCACTTTCATCTGTTATAGGCAGCCTAAGGAAGGAAATTTTAAGCCAAGAAAAAAAAATGACAGGATTGGTTAATGTGAGCAGATTTATCTTGTAGAAGATAATTGGCTTTGGTGTGAATAATGGGGAAAGAGATGTGGCAGAGAAAGTTTTCAGTAAATTATTGAGGTAGTTCAGTAGGGAGGTGGTGAGGCCCTGAACCAGATGGAGAAGATGGGAAGGACATCCAAGAGACAATTCTGAGGTTTCACTGACAGGACTTGGCTATAGGGAATGAGAAAGAACAGAGGGCTTGAAGATGAGTGCATGTGTTCTAATCTAGGAGAATAATGACGCTATAAACCAAGATGTGGAACACAAGAAATAGACCATGTTTGGGGAGTAGGGTAATGGATTCTGTTGTATAATAGTTTGTAATGTTTGAAGAGAGTTTAAGAGTTAAGTATCATCCCATATTTGGTGTGTGATTCTTTGAGGAATTGCCTTATCTCTGAGAGGGCCTGGGGACTCTTGGTAGGTATATATCTAACTGAGGTACTTTTTTATATATAGTTCCACTTGGGTTTCTTCTAAAAGTATTTCAACTTCTACATGGGCAACTTTCTTGAAAGATAGATCTTTAAAATTATAGAATTACCAACATTATATTTTGTATGTTAGGATTCTAAAAATAAAAGACTGAATTTTGAATTAAGAATCTGTTTTTGAATGAGCATATTAAAAATACCACTGACAAAACTAGATTTCCCAACTATTTTATGTGTGTGATAACTTCTTTGGCTGTGCTGGAGCAAAAGGTTGCTTAAATTTACTGTGCATGTGGTTATGAGTTCAAAAGTGACTTTCTAATATGTAGGTATTTGTTCATTGCCTATCCATGTGTCTCCACAGAACAACCCTGATGCTTATGCTTAGTGATGATAAGAATGCATTTGTTTTGTATGCTTTTATAAAGCAGTACAGGCATACCTTGGAAATACTGCAGGTTTGGTTCCAGACCACTGTAGTAAAGCAAATATCACAATAAAGTGAGTCACATGAATTTTTTGGTTTCCCAGTGCATGTAAAACTTATGTTTGTACTATACTGTAGTCTATTAAGTGTGCAATAGCATTATGCCTAAATAAGCAATGTAAATACCTTAATTAAAAGGTACCTTATTGCTAAAAATGCTAACGATCTTTTGAGCCTTTCAAGAGTCATAATCCTTTTGCTGGTGGAGAGTCTTGCCTTGATATTGATGGCAGCTGACTAATCAGGGTGGTGGATGTCAAAAGTTGGGGTAGCTGTGGCAATTTCTTAAAATGAGAGAACAATGAAGTCTGTCATATCGATTGACCCTTCCTTTCATGAAAGATTTCTCTGTAGCATGTGATGCTATTTGATAGCATTTTACCCACAGAACTTCTTTTGCAGTTGGAGTCAATCCTCTCAAATCCTGCCACCGTGTTATCAACTAAGTTTATGGAACATTCTAAATTCTTTGTTGTCATTTCACCAATGTCCACAGCAGCTTCACCAGGAGTAGATTCCATTTCAGGAAACCACTTTCTCTGGTCATCCTTAAGAAGCAACTCCTCGTTTGTTCGAGTTGTATCCTGAAATTGCTGTAATTTATTCCTAACTTCAGGCTTCACTTCTACTTCTAGTTTTCTTGCTATTTCTACTACATGTGTAGTTACTTCCTCCACTGAAGTCCTAAGGCTCTCAAAGTCATGCATGAGGGTTGGAATCAACATCTTTCAAGCTCCTGTTAATGTTGATATTTTGACCTCCTCCCATGAGTCACAAATGTTCTTAATGGTATCTAGAATGGTGAATCCTTTTCAGGAGGTTTTCATTTTGCTTTGCCCAGATCCATCAGAGGAATCATCGTTTATGGCAGCTATTGACTTACAAAATGTATTTCTTAAATAATAAGACTTGAAAGTTGAAATTACTCCTTGATCCAAGGGCTGCAGGATGGATGTTGTATTAGCAGGAATGAAAAGAGCATTCATGTCTTTGTACATCTTCATCAGAGCTCTTGGGTGATCAGGTGCATTGTCAATGGAATCTTTTGGAAGGAATCTTTCTGAGCAGTAGGTCTCAACAGTGGGCTTCAAATATTCAGTAAACCAGGCTGTAAACAGATGTGCTGACATCTAGGCTTTGTTCTGTTTCTAGAGAACAGGCAGAGTAGATTTAGCATTATTCTTAAAGGTCCTAAGATTTTCTGAATGGTAAAATGTCAGCAGCTGCATTAGCCGCTAACAGAGACTCAGCCTGTTCTTTGAAGCCAGGCATTAATTTCTCCTTGATAGATATGAAAGTCCTAGGTGACATCTTCTTCCAAGAGAAGGCTGTTTTGTCTACGTGGAAAATCTGTTGCTTAGTATAGCCAGTGATATACTTTATCAGTGATATTACCGAGATCTTCTGGATAACTTGCTGCAGCTTCTCTGTCAGCACCTGCTGCTTCACTTTGTACTTTTATGTTATGGAGATGGCTGCAACCTCATGAGCCAACCTGCTAGCTTCAAACTTCTGTAGCTTCCTCACTTCTGTCAATCTTCATAGAATTGAAGAGAGTTAGGGCCTTCTGGATGAGGCTTTGGCTTAAGAGAATGTTGTAGCTGGTTTGATCTTCTATCCAGACCACTAAAACTTTCTCCATATCAGCAATAAGGCTGTCTTGCTTTCTTATCATTCATGTGTTCACTGGAGTAGCACTTTTAATTTCCTTTAAGAACTTTTCCTTTGCATTCACAGCTAGGCTAATTGTTTGGCACAAGAAGCCTAGCTTTTGGCCTGTCTTTTGCTTTAGACATGCCTTGCTCACTAAGCTTAATCATTTCTAGCGTTTGATTTAAATGAGAGATGTGCCCTTTTACTTGAACACTTAGAGGCCATTGCAAAGTTATTAATTGGCGTAATTTCAATAATGTTGTGTCTCAGGGATTAGGGAGGCCTAAGGAGAGGGAGAGCAACAGAGGAATGGCCAGTTGATGGGACAGTCAGAACCTACACACCATTTATCGATTAGGTTTGCTATCTTATATGAGTGCGGTTCATGGTGCCCCAGTACAGTTATAATGGTAACATCAAAGATCACTGATCACAGAGCACCACAACAGGTATAATAGTCATAAAAAAGTTTGAAATATTGCAAGAATTACCAAAAGTTGACACAGAGGCATCAAGTGCGCACATGCTGTTGGAAAAATGGCACTGACAGACTTGTTTGATCCAGGGTTGCCGCAAACCGTCTATTTGTAAAAAACACAGTATCTTCGAAGTGCAATAAAGTAAAGCACAATAAAACAAGGTATACCTATACTTAAAGTAGCCTAGCATTCCACAAAGAGTTTTATACCTTCAACCTCGCTGAAATCTGGGAATCGAGTTTGCTTGGGGAGAGTAGGTCTGGTGAGGTAGGGAGTAGAATTGTGGCTGGGCAATTCCCCTGAAGGGATGGGATAGGTGACAAAGGAACATAGGGAGATCCTGATGATCCCATTGCAACTGGCAAGGTTAGGGAGAGAATGGCTCAGGTGGAAGTTGGGTGAGGGAGGAGGTGTTGGTTGAGTCTGAAGTAGCCTTAGTGGCTGGAAAGGCCTCTGGTGGCATAATATGGGGGAACAGCCGGAACATATTGCAGCCATTGGAGTGTTTTTAAATCATGTACTGTGATTTTATTTTTCTAACATGAAAAAGAAAATAACGTCTAGGATTACTAACCTCTTGTATGAGAATACTTGTCAGCACTTAATTTAAATATATTTTCTGTTGTCAAGATTCGGGAAAGAGAAGAAAGAAGGAAGAAAGAACGTGAAGAAAAAGAAGAATATGAAGCTAAATTAGAAGCTGAAATGAGAACTTACAACCCCTGGGGCAAAGGTGGAGGTGGTGCTCCTCTCAGGGATGCAAAAGGAAATCTGATAAGTATGTTATTTCTCTTGACTTGTTTTAAAAATAAACTAAATTATTTTTAACTTTTTAAAAGAGTGGGGAGTAGAAAGCAATGTAGGAATCATAGCCTGTAAAGCAAGGTCCCTTCTTACGTGGCTTAATGCATGAGAGGTATTTTGATAAATAGATATAATAACAGAGGCTTAGAAAGCCTTTCTTATTCAGAGTTCTGTTCATTTATTCATATTACAAACTTTTCTTTCTCTAATGATAATAATCTAACTGCACAGAAAACTTCATGTTGCTAAGTTTTTACCCAAACTAGTATTTAGAATATTTTCTTTATTTTCTAGTAAAAATGATAAAACCCATGCTACACGTTTTCTTTTTAAACTATTAAGATATGTTAAAAATAAATGATCTAAAACTGTTATGGGAAGGGATCTTGTGTTTAATTATAGTAATATATGCAATATACCTGCTCAGTGCAAGGACTGCTTTGAGAAAGAAAAACAAGACTTGATCTTAGAAACTTTCTGGCAGGTTGCATAATTTTTTCATTTATCTTTCAATTATATACTCTCAAAATTTTTTGATCTAGTAATTACATAACAAACACTTTGAAAAGAGTGGCTTTATCCAACTTGTTATATATAATTGTTCCTTGGTAACTAACTATGGGGATTGGTTTTAGGACCTCCTGTGGATACCAAAATCCATGGATGCTCAAATCCCTTATATATAATGGTATAGTATTTGCTTGTAATCTATACACGTCCTCCTTTATACTTTAAATCATCTCTCTATTACTTATAATACCTTATACAATGTAAATGCTATGTAAATTGTTATACTGTATTGTTTAGGGTATAATGACAAGAAAAAAATGTACATATTTAGTATAGATATTAGCATCCTTTTTTTGGGGGGGGAGTGTATTTTCCATCTGCAGTTGGTTGAATCCACAGATGCAGAACCCACATATATAAAGGGCCAACTGTATTTAGGATGGTCTCTGATTAGCTTTTAGTTAAGCAGAATAAAAGTAGAGCAAAGATAATTTGTTTTTGAAAATTGTTTAGTTAGAAATTAGAAAGGATAATAAAGTACCTATTAAAATCTTAAAAACGTGGATTTCCTGTTCTCTAAGTGTTGTATATTAATGTAGGAATAGGTAAGTGATAGGAGATTGTTTGGATATTGAGTTATTAGAGTGCTTATGTATTATGCCTTTGATTCTTAATTAAATATTGTTTTTTCCCCCCTAAAAAAAGACATATTTGAGGCCCACTTAATTTCATAACTTTTTTTCTTTCCAAAAGATTTGTTCCTCTCCTGTCTTCCTCATTGATATTTTTCTCAGGTTTGGAAGACTGGAACTCTTAGTACTTTCTTTATAGATGAGATGATTTTAGGTGATGCATAGATGAACATTTCTTATTTTAATACATTTAAGTGTTTGTTTGAAAATATATTAAAAGTAAGTGGTTTTTCATTTATGAATGGTGCCATAACATTTCTTTTTAAAGTAAAGGTATTACTTAAAGTAAGATATTAGTCCAGGCATTTAATGAAAATATTATAACTGTCAACCCCAAATTCTCAGAGCCGTAAGTATAAGTTTACTGCTCACTTCTGCCCTGTTCTGATGCTGTTTGGTTGGTTCTCCTCCAAGAGGCGACTCAGGAATCTGACCACTTGCTTTGTGTCACCCCTCATTTTGGACTCCTTTACTTGTAGCTGCACTGGCAAAGTCCAGTGGAGTGGGGAGAATAAGGTGAGGATTTTCCTGGGGCCTGGCCTAGAAGTGGAAGAGTAGCTCCTTTGCCTTGGGAACCTGCAGCCTCAAGGCCACATGTGGCCCTTCGGATCACCAAGTGTGGCCCCTCAACCAAATCTGAACTTCACAGAACAAATCCCCTTTAACAAAGGGATTTGTTCTGTAAAATTTGGATTCAGTCAAAAGGCTGCACTCAAGGATCCAGACGGTCCCATGTGTCCCTGAGGCCGCAGTTCCCCACCCCTGCTTGAGCTGGGAAGTTTAAGTTTCTTTATGCCCAGGAGGAGGACATGGGGTTGATAAGCATATAGCCAATCTTTGCTACAATAATTTAAATTGTGAATCAGTAGAAATACACTAGGTACCAAGAAAGAGGTGCTTAAATGACTGAAACATTGGGAAACACTGGAATAGAGCCATTTTCTAGGACTTTCTAGGCTACCTCTAAGATTATTTCTGGTTCAAACAATGTAATTATGGTGTTCTGTGTGCATTTAATTGGTGGAAGTGAGTAGGATAAGTTTGGGTTATTGAATTACAAAATTTTGTTCTAGAATTGCTTGACCTAATAAGAATGGAGAAAAGTTTCCTGAAATTTCCATTTTTATTAATAGGAGTAATGTTTAGTTTGCTTATTTAATGCTACAGTCATGCCATGAAATAGAAAAAGTAAACTATTTTATCACATATAGTGGAACTCTTTTGATGGTATTTTCAAAGCAAGTAAATTCATCACTTAAAGAATATCAGTTTGTTTTATATGTGGTTATTACATCTTAGAGAAGGGAATGTAATTATTGTATTATTATATTTGAAATATGTAGTATAAAGCAGTGTGATGACAAGATCATATAAACTCTATACTTTTTCTTGGCTAACTTTAATTCTGTTGCTGGATTTTCTAATTACTCCTATTCTGTTTTGATCTTTTATTCAAGGAAATTAATGAAATTGAATCTTTACCCTTAGCTAAGATTCCTTTATAAGGTATAGTAGTTACAATGAAATATTAGAATCTGTTATCCACACAACTATAAGATAGCGTCAGCCCTTTCAAAGTAACTTTCTCTCATTTTAATTATTTGTACTTCATTCTGTTTCATTTCTCAATTCTTTATTCATTGAAGTTTTTTATTCAAGATCCTATAAAAAAACTAATAATGTTCTAATGTCTTTCAGTGGTTGAATGGGTAAGCAAACTGTGGTATATCCATACAGTAGGATGCTATTCAGCAATAAAAATGAATTGTTGATGCACACAACTTGGAAGACTCTCATAGGCATTAAGCTAAGTGGAAGAAGCCCTTCTCTGAAGGTTACATAGACATGTACATTTCCATTATATGACATTCTCAAAATGAGGAAAGTATAGGGGAAGGAGTACAAATCAGTGGTTGCCAGGGGTTATGGGTGGGGAGAGGGAATAGCTATAAAGAGAGGGCATGATGGAGTTTTTTTGGATGATGGAATTTTTCTGTATCTTGATTATAAGTTATGTTACATGAAATGAACATGTGTTAAAATTTAAAAAAACTGTACCTCAAAAGAAAAAAGTCAATAAAAATAAAATTAAAAGATAAAATTAAAAACTTAATCAACTTGAAAGATGACAAAAAGTATCTCATAGTTCTACTTGAATAATAGCACAATTAAACATTTCTTCATGTATATTCTATTATATATTTGTATTTCTTTTATGTATTGTATTTGCCCCAGTTAGATTTATGTTTCCTTTTTATGTTTATTGAGGTATAATAAAATTCACTCTTTAAAAGATCAGTGAGTTTTGACAACTGATTCTAGTAACTGTCACTACCACAATCAGGATATACAACATTTCTAGCACTGCAGAAAGTTCCCTGAATCCCTTTACAGTCAGTACTCTTCTTACCCATCTGTCTACCCCTGCCAACCTGTGATCTGCTCTCTGGCATAATAGTTTGCCTTTTTTCTTGACATTTGTCTTTTAGCATAATGTTTTGGAGATTCGTCCATGTTGTTGCATATGTCAGTAGCTTATTTCTTTTTATTACTGAGTAGTATTGCATTGGTTGACGATTGTTTATTCATTTACCAGTTGATGGACAGACGTTTGGGTTCTTTCCAGTTTAAGGCTACTATGAATAAAGCTGTTATAAACATTCACTTACAGATCTCTGTATGAATACAAATTTTCATTTTCATTTCTCCTGGGTAAGTGCCTAAGAATGGTATTGCTGGGTTGTACAGTAAGTATGTTTAACTTTGTAAGAAACTGCCAGACCATTTTCCAAATTGGTAGTGACATTTTGCATTCCTACCAGAAAAATAAGAGATTTCCAGTTGTTCTGAATTTTGATCAGCCTTGAATTGTGTGTCTTTATTAATAAAATTTTAGTTATTCTATTAATTGTGTAGTGGTACCTCACTGTTTTTTTTTTACTTTGTATTGTGAAATAATTTAAGACTTATAGAAGAGTTGCAAAGATGGCATAGAAAGTATCCTTCACCCTGTTTCCCCTAATGTTAACATCTTAGATAATCATGACACAATGATCAAAACTAGAAATTAACCTTGGTACAATGCTATTAAATTACAGTCCTTATTTGGATTTTGCTGGTTTCTCCCTAATGTTCTTATTCTATTACAGGCCCAAGTCCAAGGTGCTGTGTTGCATTTAGTTCATGTCTCTTTCATCTCCTCCAATCTCTGACAGTTTCTCTCTCTCTCGCCCCTGCCCTCCCCCCATGTATAATAGCTTTCTTGAGATTTAATTCCCATACCACATAGTTTACCCATGTGAAGTATACATTTCAATAGTTTTTGGTATATTCACACAGTTGGGCTACAGTCACACTTTAGAACACTTTTCACATTAAGTTGTCTTGATATTTTTATCAAAAATAAGTTGACCATAAATTTATTTCTGGACTCTCAGTTCTGTTCCACTGCTCTATATGTCTGTCCTTTGCCTGTATCATACTCTCCTGATTGCTGTAGTTTTGTAGTAAGTTTTGAAAGTGTGAGTCCTCCAACTTTGTTCTTCTTTTTCAAGATTGTTTTGACAACTCAACTTCTTGCATATTTTACTGTTAGTTTGTCAACTTCAACAAAATGTGGTGGGATTTTCATTGGGATTGCATTGACTATAGATCAATATTGGGGCAGGCAACATCTTAACAATATTGAATTTTTTGATCTACATATGTGGAATATCTGTCCATTTATTGCTTTCTAGTTAGTTTCTATCAGCAGTATTTTATAGTTTTCACTGGCACATCTTGTATATATCAATTTTATCCCTAAAAATATGGTTGATTTTTGTATATCATCCTTGTATTCTATGTTCTTGCTATAAACTCACTTGTTAGTTTTACTAGTTTTTTGTAGATTCTTTGCAGGGTTTTGTGTGTGTGTGTGTGTGTGTGTGTGTGTGTGTAGACATATTATCTGCAAACAAAGCTAGTTTTACTTCTTCCTTTCCAATCTTAAATGTCTTTTATTTATTTTACTTGCTTTTTGTACTGGTTAGGAACTCCAGTACAATGTTTAGAAATCATGAAACAGCAGACATTGCTGTTTGTTCAAGATTTTAGGTAGAAAGCATTCAGTCTTTTACCATTAAGTTAGTTACAGGCTTTTTGAAGATTTTTCTTTTATCACATTAAGGATTTTTTTTCTATTCCTACTTTACTCAGAGTTTTTATTGATGTATGTTGGATTTTGTCAAGTGCTTTTCTGTGTCTATTGAGATGATAATGTGGTCTTTTTACCCTTCTGACATATGGTAAATTACATTGATTGATTTTTGAATATTCAACCAGTCTTGCATTCCTAGGATAAACTGCTGCATTTGTCTTTTTTTTTTTTTATATTTTGTGTAATTTGATTTGCTAATATTTTGCTAGGGGTTTTTGCATCTAGGCACATAAGAGATACTTGTCTATTTTTATTTTCTTACGTCACTGTCTGATTTTGGTATCAAGGTAATGCTAGCCTCATAACATGAGTTGGGAAGTGTTTCTTCTATTGGTGGAATTTACCAGTGAAGCCATGTGGGCTGGGAATTTCCTTTTTGGGAAGGTTTTAAACTATAGATTGAATTTATTTAATAGGTAAAGAAATATTCAGTTTATTTCTTCTTTTGTGAGCTTTGGTGGTTTGAATCATTCAAGGAATTTATCCATTTTATTTAAGCATTGAATTTACTGTCATAAAGTTCATGATATTTCTTCTAATGTCCGTAGAACCTACAGTAATGGCTCCTCATTCATTTCTGATATTTGTAATTTGTATATTCTCTTTTTTTCTTAATCTGGCTGGAGATTTATCAGTTTTATTGATATTTTCATAAAATAGTGTTTTCATTGATTTTTTTCTCCTTTTATTCCTGTTTCATGGATTTCTGCTCTTATTTCTACTCTTTTCTTCCTTTAGTTTGCTTTGTGCTTACTTTTCTTCTTCTGATTTCTTCATGTAGGCATTTAGATTATGATATGAGACATTATTTTCTATGAATTTAAATATGCTACAAATTTGCCTCTGAGTAGGTTTAGCTGTGTCTCACACATTTTGTTATGTTTTATTTTTTAATGTCATTCAATTCAACTTTCTCATTTTTCTTGTGGCCTTTGTTTGACCCATCAGTTATCTAGAAGTGCGTTTTAAAAATTTTCAAGTGTCTGGGGATTTTGCAGAGAGCTTTCTTTTATTCAATTCTAGTTTGTATTCTTTTTTGTTCAGAGAATGTACTTTTAATGATTTCATTGTTTTTAAGTTTGTGAGATTTATTTTATGCACCACCAGTTAGATTTTTATTAGCCTTAGAGACTGTGTGTATATATTTTAAATTAGGCTAATTTTGAAATATGCATTACTAGTAGTGGCTAGGGTTGGAAATTTTGCTTAGCTTTCTGAATTAATTCATTATAAAAGAGTTTGTATGTCAGCCATGAATTACTGAATAATCGTGGGCTTATAGTAATATTTAACTTATAGCCATTAAAAAATATTTTGGTGTGTATCTTTCACCAAAATATAAAGAGCAGCAGCTAACTTCTGAAGTTAATTTCAAAGTATTCATTTAGGTTTATAAAAAAAGATAAAACAAAGAATGAAAAAAATTAAATACTATTTGTGTATGTTTATCTGTATCATATAATTAAGCCTTGGTTTAATAAATTGTTTAGGGAGTAGAATTATAATATTTTCCCACTCATGAATCTGTGGCTTTTTTTTTTTTTTGTTCTGTCAGTTGTAGAATTATTCTTGTAATGTTTATAATTTTATATTAAGTGATATGATTTACATTTAAAATAAAGTCCAATCTTTGCAATTGGCAAATTACACTCTTGATTCAGGTACCTTTTTTAATTTTCATTTTTTACCTGATTTCAAATCTTTTATTTTACCACTTCACAGAAGGATGGAAAAGGAGTGACCAGTTGATTGACAAATCATTTTTTTCCAATAAAAGGCAACATGGATTTGTTTTGATTGCTAAATCTGATAGTCTTAACTCTTAATAATTATGTACTCTGATGAAATTAATTTTCCTCTTACATACATTGACTATTACTCTAATTGAGAGGTTGATGTGTAACCACAACGGTAGATAATATGTTATTGATTTGAAGTTTGTTTAGATATAGGATATTTATCTCTTAATGTACAGTTTGTGTAGTTGACTATCAAACTGAAATTGCATTCCCTAAGCACTCGTTAGTTTGGCAGCAGAGCTCTGGGTATTATCTGAAAGGAATGGACTTGATATACTGCAGTCTAGTAATGGAAAAAAAAAATAGAAGAATGCTGTGGGTAATATTATTCATAGTGACATGTATACAGGCCTATCTTATGCTGTTCTAGTGAATTAGATGACAATGAAATTGATTTCATGTCTGAGTTATTTTGTTTGATTTTTGGACTTTTCAGGGATCAAAGCTTTTAGCTCATGACCTCAACTTTTCCATTATCTTTCTGTTTTTATTTGCCTCCCATATTCAGATAGATCCCAGGATTTGCTAATGTTTTTGTGAACACATACCTGTCTTGCCGATCCATGGCACTTGGGAATTATCTTGCAATTTTATCCAATCTCTTCTCTCTTGTATTTTTTCTATTTGTTTCTTGCCTTCTACCTCTGAAAATGCTTAGGTCACTTGTAGTCTTAAACACAAATACTTACCTTATATAAAACACATTCAAAAAGTAGTCTATGCTTGTTGCTGCTACTTCTTTCCACCCCTCTTATTGCTTAATCTTCTATAATATGACTTCTAGCTTCCACTCCTCTACTGATGCTGCATTTAAAAAAAAAAAAAAGATGTTCTAATTTCCATTTAATGATTTTTACTCAGTTCTTATCCTCTTTGAACTGGGCTGACAGTTCCTTTTTCCTTTAAGTCCTCTGCATCTTCTGAGATGCTGTCCTCACTTCAGCTAACATTTGCTGGATGTGTGCTATGAACTAAGATTAGACTCTTCTAGGTCTGTGAACATGATCTTTCTTCTAAGAACTATTTTCTAACCTCATGTGTTCCTTGAGTTACATATATACTCATCCCTTCATCCTTTCTCTCCCATATCATCTCTTCTATTCCTGTGTCACTCCTTAGGTCTTCAAATCTCTTTCTCTGCCCCTCACCACTTTCAAAACTCTTTACTTCATTTCTAACATTTCTTCTGCATTTCTACTCTTTTTTTTTTTTTTTTTTTTTGAGACAGAGTCTCACTCTGTTGCCCAGGCTAGAGTGAGTGCCGTGGCGTCAGCCTAGCTCACAGCAACCTCAAACTCCTGAGCTCAGGCGATCCTCCTGTCTCAGCCTCCCGAGTAGCTGGGACTACAGGCATGCACCACCATGCCCGGCTAATTTTTTGTATATATATTTTTAGCTGTCCATATAATTTCTTTCTATTTTTAGTAGAGATGGGGTCTTGCTCTTGCTCAGGCTGGTCTCGAACTCCTGAGCTCAAACGATCCGCCCACCTCGGCCTCCCAGAGTGCTAGGATTACAGGCGTGAGCCACCGCGCCCGGCCCTTTTCTACTCTTGATAGATTATTTATAGCTAGTGTGTAAAACCAAACTTAACTTTAAAAATCCAGCTCATCGGGCCGGGCGCAGTGGCTCACACCTGTAATCCTAGCACTCTGGGAGACTGAAGCGGGCGGATTGTTTGAGCTCAGGAGTTCGAGACCAGCCTGAGCAAGAACGAGACCCTGTCTCTACTAAAAAAAATAGAAAGAAATTAGCTGGACAACTAAAAATATATACATGAAAAATTAGCCGGGCATGGTGGCGCATGCCTGTAGTCCCAGCTACTCGGGAGGCTGAGGCAGGAGGATTGCCTGAGCCCAGGAGTTTGAGGTTGCTGTGAGCTAGGCTGATGCCACGGCACTCTAGCCTGGGCAACAGAGTGAGACTCTGTCTCAAAAAAAAAAAAAAAAAATCTAGCTCATCTTTATTTGCCTTTTTCTTTTAAAGGCATCATAATTGTTCATAATTCAAACTAAAAATTAGAGTCCTTTTGACTCCCCGTATCCAGTCAGTTAATAAGCCTAATCATAGGTTCTGCCTCTCAGTGTTTCTTGAATTCTCTTCATTTTCATTTGTACTGCCACCATAATTGAGAGTTATCGTTTGTCTAGGCTGTTGCCATTTCCTTATTACTTCTAAATTGTCCTCCTTTGTTTTTCACATCCAAGCCATAGCATGTATCTAACCAAGGTATATTTATTCTATACTCAAAAAATTATTGAGGATTCCAGAGTCTCACTGACCATGTTCGCATCCTTGCTCTGCTAATTTCTGGCTTTGTGGTCTTTGAGCAAATTAATTTGTTTAATTTTCTCATATATAATGCTGGGGTGAAAATAATAGTGTCATATCACACAGGTTACTATGTAGTTTATAAAAATGGTGAAAATTAAATGTTAGTTGCCATTATTGCTAATTGCTATGGTTTTGAATGTTTGTCTCCTCCAAAACTCGTGTTAAAATTTAACTGTCATTGTAACAGTATTAAGGGGAAGGATCTTTAAGAGGTGATTAGGCCATGAGGGCACCACACTCATGGGTGGGATTTGTGCTGTTATAAAGGCGTGAGTTTAACACCCTTTTGTATGCCAGCACCTTGCTATTTGACTTCCCAGCCCCTAGAACTGTGGGCCAATAAATTTCTGTTCAGTATAAATTACTTAATCTGTGGTATTCTGTTACAGCAGCACAAAACAGACTAATACACTAATGCTACTTCTATAACTACCAAAACTGTCTCCATTATCATCTACAGAACAAAATTGAGAACCATAAGTGTGTTTTAGGATATTCCAGAATAGGATTCCAGCCTATAGTTTCCTATCTTATTTGTCATTGCTCTATTATGTGTGCTTTGACTCCTTTAATGTTGCCGGAACTCTCTTCATGTTTTACCCCGTTGGGGCATTTTCTCACATTGTTCTATTTCTCTAGTATGCTTTCCCACTTGTCCTCACCTGTGAAGCTCCTAGCCATTATCCAAGTTTAAGCTGCGCTAAATATTGCAACAAGATGTGCACTTTCCTGAATTCTGAACTCCTGTTCTCTTTTTTGTAACATTCACATATGATTTGCCATGTTCTATCTGGAATTCTAATTGCGATTCATGTTTAAAATACATTCTTGAACATAACAGGCTTCATAACTTCGTAATAAATATTTCTTATATCCAGGTTTAATTTCACTTTCACTACTGCCCTACTGTCCCAGGTTTTCTTGTTGTGTTTTTTTTGTTGTTGTTGTCGTTTTTTGTGTTTTATTTTATTTTTGTTTTTGTTTTTTGAGACACAGTCTAGCCCAGGCTAGAGTATTGTTAAAGCTTTTAAGTTCTGTAATCATTCAGGTCTCTTTTGGGGATAGACTGGTTGTTTGATCCAGTTCTAGGTGCTCAGATTTTTGCTATGGATATTAGATATCTATTGCCATGTAATAAATTACCCCAAAACTTAGTGTTTTAGAATAATAAACATTTATTATCTTGCAGTCCTGTGGGTTAGTAATTTGTGAGTGATTTATCTCAGCCGTCTGTCTCAGGGTCTTGCATGAGGTTGTGGTCCAAGATGTTGGCTGAGGCTGCAGTCATCTGAAGGCTTGATGGAGATTGGAGGACTCATTTCCACCATGGCTCCCTTGTGTGGCTCAGGAGGCCTGAGTTCCTTGTCATGTGGGTCTCTCTATAGAGCTCCTTTAGTGTCCTTATAATGTGGCAGTTGGCTTTCTTCAGAGTGATCCATAGATCAAGCAAGGTGGAAATCATTTCTTTTATGAAGTAGCTTCAGAAGTCATATACCATCATTTCTGCAATATCCTGGTCACAAGAAGTGACTGGACCACACTGAAGGAGAGGGCTTGAGTTTCACATTTTGAGGGAGATTGTCAAAGAATTTGTGGATATATTTTAAAACTCCACTCTATGTGATTTTGTGTTTTCATTAGGAGAGCTGATGATGTTTGGAAGATTTCACTATTACTTATTTTAAATTGTTGCTGTGTTCTAATTAAAGAAGTTTAAGTTCTGAAGTAACAAATACTGTTAATATGGTTTCTATGGATTGTGAAAGATTTATATATCCTTAATTTCTCTATTAATTTTGAGTTTATTTTGCAGGGTTATTTTTTAAAAATCTTATAAGTTTTGATAATTTTGTTTCTGTTTTCAGGATACCAACGTATCATTGAATTATTCCCAGCTCTGTCCTATTGTTTTTCTGTGTACTTCCCTTTTTAAGAAAATGTATTAAGCATACCCAATATAGAAATATGTTTATTGAAATAAATGGCTTATTTTTTCCTCTCAGCTGATTTGAATAGGATGCACAGACAAAATATAGATGCCTACCATAACCCAGATGCAAGAACATATGAAGATAAAAGGGCTGTTGTATCTCTAGACCAAAATTTAGCCACTTCAAATGCTGAGAACCTAGAAGATTCTGCAAATAAAAACTCAGGTTTTTAATTACATTCTATTTTTCTTTTTCTTTTTCTTTACGTTTCTAAAGTTGTTCAGTAATATTTCTGTTCTCTTCTTTGACTAAGTTCTTATTGTGATTTGGAGAATTGGATTACTCTGATTCAGGAAGCATAATACAGTATTCATACTATACCTTCATAGTTATTTTGAAAAAAAGTTTATAGGGGAAGGTTGCTTCTTAATACTGTGTAGTTCTCAGCTTTGTAACTTGCTATGTTTAATTTAGTTGCTGCTACCATTTTTATTTTGATAGTTGGGGGACATTTCTTAAATCAAACACTCTTTTTACACATATACAGTTTGCTTCTTATACCCATAACTATTTGAATTAGAATTAGTGAAAAGGTATCTATTGTGATATGATAAATTGTATAAGAAAATTCACTTTTTGCTTCTTTTATTAATCATTTACCTTCTCTTTTAAAACCATAGTATACAAAGAAATGAAGTAATTAAACATTTACTATCTGGTCACATCTCTCTTTCTTAATCAAATATCTTTGATTTACTATTAACATTCTTTAATTAAAAGTTCTATAAATTAAAAGTTTATTCAGTATCTTTTTAATGACATGTCAGGAAAAGTTGTCAAGTATATATGAAAGTGTGTTATATATTTAAAAATCAAATGAAGTTTAAAGAATATACCACCTTGCACTATATTTTAATGCCTATAGAAGTAACCATTTATTTACTACAAAATTCTGCTTTTACTTTCACTGATGTTTTGATGTTAGACTAGAAAAGAACTTTACATTAGGAAGTTCTAAAATGTTTTTGACTGATCCTGCAGTCTTTTTTTGTTTTAACCCCTAATATGGGCTAAACTGATGAGTTCAATAGGGAGCTGTGATTAGAGTCCCTAGCTCTGTATCTTTCAAGTCTTTGATGGCAGCTCTAATCACTACAGCCTTTTTGAACACTTTAGGAGATGGGTTGTTTGCTGTTGTTGTGGGCAGTCTGTTCTAGTGTTTGATCTCTCATTATGAGAACATGCTTTCTTACTTTGATCCACAATGGATTTTTACCCGTTGGATCCAGTTTTGATTTTTGGAGCACTAAAATTAGAACTTATGATTTTGATGAAATTATTGATTTGGCTCTCTTAATCTGTAATAATTCAGTGTGTTGTAGGAGTATCAAAACACCTTTTCATATTGCTGCTAAGAGAGAATTTTGACTTCTGATTATCATTATTTTTTTCTTCTTCATTTGTCGCTGCTTTTAGTAGTCTGCATTGAGATCTCAGTGCTATATAGATTCTGTCTCTACTCTTTTCTTCCATACCAAGTATTGTTTGTAGTTCTGTCTCAGCCTAGAACTTTCTCTATGTTAGTAGTACCACTTTTAGGCTGCTTGCTCTGCTTACCAAACAAAAACACTGGAAAATCAATAGTTTCCATGACTCCTTTCCAAAAAGCATAAGCCTGATGATTGAACACACAAGCAAAATTTGTTGTCTATAGCCCTTCTGTACTGCCGGGTTTTTATGCTGGTGGTGTTGCCAGGATGCTCTATTTTAAGAAATCATTAAAAAAATCATAAAATGTGTAACATTTCCCTTTTTTTGTGACTTGAAATTCCCTAAATTAGACTTTATTTCTCTACGAATTAACCTAAAATAAACTTTCTGAATGCAAGAAACTATCCAAAGCTACCTAATTTATGCAATGCCATATATATGTGTATGAGTACATGTGTGTGTATGTATGTGTATGTATATATATACATACCTGACTGTGAATATATATGGCATTTAATATTTTAAAGGCCTTAAGGAACTCAAATATATCTGAAAATTGAATTTATGTGTTTAAGGTTCATTATCCTCTAATGTTTCATTTTCATTAGGCCTGTTTGTGAGGCACTTCATAATGTTCATTATTTTTCTTTTACTTTATAGTTTTTAGATGAGCTGCTATTTATGAAGTCCAATCCTAGTTTGGCTTAAATTTATTTTTTAGCTTATTATGATGTCTAGATGCACTTTTATTTTCTTTGTATATTTTATAGTTTATTCATTTCTAAAAGGATTTGTCTGTCTCTAATAGTATTTCTTCTCTAATTGCCCCAAAGGTTTAGAATATGAGTGATCATGAAAGTGAAACATACTACTCAATTTTGTTTTGCTAATCAGCTTTTCCACCACAGCATAAGATTTAAAAGAACCTTCAAAGTGTATGTTTAGTTTGTTTTCAATAGCAAAATTTTCTAGTGGAAAAAAGTATTTATAATAATATCTAAGTATTCATTTGGCTTTCTGCTGATCTGTTCAAATAAGCGTTAATAAATTTAAATACAAAGGCAAAATAGACCTGAATGGCAGCTACACTGCAAAGCAGTCTGTCTACACAAACCTACATGAATGAGAGAAATACATGCTTTGGATTGATGATGTAAAGAATGTGTCAGAAACTTAAAAATAATAAAAAAAAGTTATGTGAGGCTTAAATTTAAATGTCTTTTTTTTCTATCTGCATTCAAAGAGACTCCAAGGGTATAATTGTTTTTCAAAGTGCTTTTATGAAATAATTTTTTCCCTTTTAAGAATATATAAAACTATTTATAGGTAATATATAATAAAATTATTATTCATGGTTTTATCTCATTGATAGTTTGTTTTCCTTAAGAGATGGTCTCACTGTGTTGCCCAGGGTTAATCATAGCTCACTATAACTTCAAACTCTTGGGTCAAGAGTTTTTAACCTCAAACTACTGGGCTCCTTGCGATCCTCTTGTGTTAGCCCACAGGTAGCTAAGACGACAGGTGTGCACCACTACATTCAGCTAATTTTTGTATTTTTTGTAGAGACGAGATCTCACTGTGTTGCCCAGGATAGTCTTGAACCCTTGGCCTCAAATGATCCCCTGCCTTGGTCTCCCAAATTGCTGGGATTACAGGTGTGAGCCACTGTGCCAGGCTCTGACAGTTTTTAAAATAAAAACTATTTCAATGATTAAGACTCATTCTAATTTTTTAAAATTGTTAAAAATGTTCTTATAGCTGAATTCCTAATCTACTGTTTAAACTATGGATGAGAAGAATTTTGGACTTACTGATTTTTAAAAACAATTTTAGAAATTTTAAAATTTACATATATAATACAGTTTAATGAAATTAAGCAGTATTCTTAAGTTAAAAGGATAGTCACATACATAAGAATTTAAACATGTACTTTTTTTCTTCATAAATTCTACTTTAAAGCCTTTGCTGCAATAGGAGTTGTTTAGGCTATTAGCATTTATATTTCCTTGGCGTTGTTCAGCCATTAGATACAGTATAATTTTTTAACTGTTAATTTTATTTTAGTTTTACTGTTTTTCTTTCTTTTGTTGCTTTTCATCTGATCTTCAGATTTTAATGTCAGCCTTCTTCTTTTGATTTTAACCTGGCTTTCTGTGTTTAGCAGTTTTTAAAAATACGAATTTATTAGCAAACTTTTTATTCTTTAACTTTTACATTTTCTAAGCATTAGCTAATGGTATATTTTTGCAAAACATCTCTTTTAAGGTCACATGCAAACACAGAGCTCTCCTTTTGCTCGGGGAAATATATTTGGTGAGCCTCCAACTGAACTTCAGATTAAACAGCAAGAATTATACAAGAATTTTCTTCGTTTCCAGGTGAAATGCTTATTTGTAGTTTCAAAGTTTCATAAGAATTTTAATAAACTGAACTTGCAGAAATTTTCTCTACAGGATAAATATTAAATTATAAAGTGCCATGTAGTTATCTAAAATACCTAATTTATATCAGATATAAGTAGTACTAAAATTATTATTTCAGTATATTTGGAAAAAGGAAATGAGACATATTAGGTATGGTGGTTGACTTAATCATTTCTAAACTTTATTAAATCATTAATTTAAATTGAATGCTGAGATTTTTAAAACTGAAAGACCAAAATATTACTAAAATATTCATCTATTGGGGATTCTAGATGTCTTTATAGGTATTTGTAAGTTAGTAGAAAATCAATAGTTTTTTTCCAAATGATTTTATATTCTTGACTCATTACAGATTGTAAATAAATAAAATGAGAGATAAGATAGCCACATTTTGCAATTATTTGCTCCATTTATATATGTAAGTAAATAGCATTTAAAATAGTAGAGATGCCCAGACTATTCCCAGAGGAAGACACTTGGATATCCAGTGTTTATTAGGCTAACGGACTTGTTGAACTCCCACACTGTGTCCATCCTTGTGCTGAATACTAGGAATGGAACCTGAGATGAACGAGATATACTGACCCAAAAGGGACTCACAGTTTCTTCTTTCCTTACTTTTCTCCTTTTCACACCCACACTTACATCCCAGTGTCAGATTAATCTTACGGCCAGGTTAATCTTCCTTTGATACGAGTTTTCACATGCTATTCTTTACTCAAAACTTGGTAGTAGCTTTTCTTTGCCTATAGAAATTGTCTAGACTCTTTAGCCTGACATTTAAGGCTATCCAATCTAATACCAAACCCTTAAACAGATTCCACTTTAACATGTCATCTTCTTTCTAATACTAATTATTTTTGACTCTTAAATAAGGCAGTGACATAATGGATATAGTCTTTAAGGATGATTGATCTGACAGTAATGTTTAAGATGTATTAATGGAAGGTTGAAAAGACCGAAAGCAGGGCTATTTTACTAGAGTGGTTACAGTGGAAATAGATGGAAAGGCCTTTGTAAGGATCAACAGAAACAACATAGATATTGAATGTGAGAGAGTGGCATCAGAGATCCCAAGGGTATTGTTCATCCAAGTCAGGTGGCAGCAGGTTGAGGGTATAGTTACCTGTTGAACTTGAAGGACCCTGTGGTATATTGTCCATAATGACAGCAAGTCCCAATTTAAGTAACTCCTGTTTTACTTAGCAAGTCTTAGCATGGGCCAAGGTGGAATTCAGCCAAAAAAAAAAAAAAAATTACAATTATATAGTGTTTTCTTGCTTATAATTTTATATATAGTATCTCATTAAACCTCAGTAGTCTCTGACAAAGGTGTTATTATCTCAGTTTTATGACATGTAACTAAAACACAGACTAACAGGCTTGCCCATGGTATCAGAGCTAGCAAATTGTGAGGCCAGTGCTTGAACCCAAGTCTCCCGACTTCAAGTAATGTATCTGTAGGTACCACACATTATAGGGATCTCTAGGAATTCTTTCCCTCCAGAAAAAAACTATAGTAATGGGGGAAGCTTTGACTATTTTGGTTTCAGCCTTTGGTTCTCCCATCCTGTGAACCCTCAGTGTATCTGTGAATGGATTGCTCTCAAATGGTAGTTTTCAAATTTTTGTTTTAGCAGCCTCTTAAAAATTTCTTTCGCCCACCCAAAACAAAATCTAACACAGAATTCTAAGAAAATGGTATTTACTATACTATCAACAATGGAATGTCAGACGAAAAGTATCTAAAACTTAAGTGTTAAATATTATAAAATGTTCAAATCTATGCACAAAGATGGCAAGAGAAGCCCAAGATCTGCACAATTAAGTTATACATTTAGCTCAAGTTAATGCATCAGAAGTTTTCATGCTATTAAAATTTAGTAAATAACACTTGTGTTTGTTTTTAATTATAGCTTTAAAAATAATTAAACTTAATAAAATATCTGCAAGACCTCTGAAGCACTTTCATATTATGCAGTTTGATATCCATGACCTAGAAGACAGCTTTACTCTTTTTGTTGTGTAGCATTCCTGTTGGCATTAAGCTTTGCATTCCCTAGGGTACGGTCCATTAATGGTTTACAAACTAGTAGTATTTGATTTTGATGGAGAAGTGACCCTGTGAGTGTGATTTTTTTTTTTTTCCCATGAAGTAGCAAGAAGGGGGAACTGAGTGTTGAATAGGAGATTTTGTTGGATTATAAATGCTGTTTTCTCTAGGTATGTTGTACTTGAAGAAGTGATTGCATGCACATTGTTTCACATTGCTTACAAAAAGTATTAAATATTATGCTTGTGCATATTTAATAGTGTTGTAAGAAAGAAGTGTTAGAAAAAGGCCTAGTATATAAAATCATGGGACATTTGAGAAGAGTAAAGTTCTTGTAGCTCAAAAATTGACAGCACTAGATAGAGCAACCTTGAAGCTAGAGGATATGCAGAGAAGAAAAACAAGTATTATGGATCATCATAATCTATTCCTAAGGGTAACTAAAATCTACTGATGTCCTTAAACCAGAGTCATGAATACCTGGAACCCCTGCTGCCCATTCTTCTCTGCCTCCTTCATGGAGGATGCGGACTACCTGTGAGGGCCCTCTGTCTCTCAGATCCTCGGCTCTGCCTTAGAGCATCCCGCCCAGAGTACTCAATATTGCAGGCCCAGGTAGCATTCAAAACAAAACAGTTATGAATCCTTGTGACCTATATCCTACATCTAACAGCTTTAGTTCTTTCTCCATTGACCTGCCAGATAGGAAAGAAGAAAGGGCATTTGGGGGAAGTGCTTCTTGCATAAAAAATGGTTGAATACTGAAATATTCACTGTTGTTTCAGAATACTAGTCAAGTCCAAGGATTTTGAGATGTAATAGTAGCAATCATCATAGAATAATATGGTCATGAATTATTTACTGAGAACCTTTTGTGTAGGAGAAACTTTCAGTTCTTTAGAGACATTGTTTCACTTTAATTCTTTGAGCACTCCTTTGAGATACAGAGGTTAATAACTCTTTTTACCAGGTGAGAAAACTGAGGACAAGCAAGTTTTTTAAGGTCATAATATTTAGTGGGGCTGGAATTTAACTCATAGCTTTTGATAGTACAGTATATCATGTAGCCTCCCTAAAAAAAATAGGAGAATAAAAAATTTAGGAACTTATTTTTAGGAACTTGTAAAAAGAAGGTACAAATGTTGAATTTATAGGCTACCAGGAAAAAATAAGTAGTATTCTGACTTTTCAAGAGTTTTATAAAATAAATAACTAGGTTTAATTCTTTAGATTGAGGAAAAGAAACAAAGAGAGGAAGCAGAGCGAGAGAGACTGAGAATTGCAGAAGAAAGAGAAGAGAGGCGGCTTGCAGAACAGCGGGCACGCATTCAGCAAGAATATGAAGAGGAACAGGAAAAGAAGAGAGAGAAAGAGGAGGAGGTGCATTTTTTCCCCTACCGTTTTACTACTTAATCTTAAAGTGAAATCTTTAACTTGAAAAAAATATTTGTTACTTACAAAGGAGAATAAAAAAATAAATGTCTTAGAGTACATTTCAAAAATATCAGATCAATATCCATTCATTAGATATTTTATTAAGGTGAAAGAGTAATTTAAGAAAAGGAATAAATGATGATTTAAGTAAAAAATAGTTGTAGGCTGACTAAAGATGTTATAAAAGATGCCTAATATTTATTATTAAGCAGACAACTTCTTTATGTTAACACTGTATCATCCATGTCTTTAATTTTATCTCTTTATATCAGACAAATAAGATAGCACATTTTTTTTATTTCAGCATATTATGGGGGTACAAAAGTTTAGGTTACATATATTGCCCTTGGCCCCCCGCATCAGATCTTTAAGTGTATCCATCCCCTAGGCAGTGCACATCATACTCATGTGTGTATACACCCATCCCCTCCCCTCCCACATCTGCCCGACCCCCGATTAATGTCATTCCTAAATGTGCTCTCAGGTGATGATCAGTGAAACCAATTTGATGGTAAGTACATGTGGTACTTATTTTTCCATTCTTGGGATACTTCACTTAGTAGAATGGGTTCCAACTCTTTCCAGGAAAATACAAGAGGTGCTATATCACCATTGTTTCTTATAGCTGAACAGTACTCCATGGTATACATATACCACATTTTATTAATCCACTCATGTATTGATGGGCACTTGGGTTGTTTCCACATCTTTGCAATTGTGAATTTGAGGTAGCACATTTTTGAATGTACTATAGAATGTACGTATGGAGTGTATATTTTTCTATCTATTTTAAAGCAAAGGCTAAAAAATGAAGAGCTTATTCGGTTAGCTGAAGAAAGGAGAAAAGAAGCAGAAAAAAAGAAGAAAGAAGAAGAAGAAAAACATAACCTGCAACTTCAGCACTACTATGAAAGAGAAAATATGATTGGGGAAGACACAAAGGTACATTTCAGACAAAAATGTCAGTCAGACACATAATGTAACCCTCTTTCGCTATGAGAGTTGTGGAGTTGTTAGAAAAAGGTACCTTTATTTCTGTTCTATCTTACTGGTTAATCTGGGCACGTTGTACTGAACTTCTTATATGAGTTGCTATCACTGTCCTTTGTTGGTATTTTTTGCCCATAGGATGTAATGTGTTTACTTACCTTTGCCATTCTTAGTCTTGTTCCCATGGGCTACAGCGGTGCTACACGAGAGTATGGTCTTTGGATCAGCACCCTGTGAACTGTTTGTTATGATTCATGACAAAACTAAATACAGAAATTGAGAGGGTTTGGAAACTATCATAACAACTTGTCAAAGTAACTTTGTCTGTTCAATCTACTAATACAAATATTGGGCCTGTATTTTATATGCTTTTAAAATTTTTTCATTTATCTAGTAATCTGTTCTTACTCTATTTTATACACTTGTCCGTGATGGATTGGAAATTTAAAAAGAAGCTGAGAAGTTTGTATTTCTGAGATAAAAGGATGATGTTCAGGGTTAGGTGCGTGAGTCAGACAGAGGTTTTCTCTCCAGAAAGCTGATTGGCCCTTATGAGGCTCTAGTTCACACCCTTGCTCATATCTGACAATTACATTTAAAATTTTGTATGCTTAAGTGTTGTTGGAGGCTTGTTAGAAATGCAAGTTGCTGGGTTCTCACTTGCAGGGTGATTTACTAAGTCTGAGAGAGGTTCAAGAATCTGGATTTTATAAGCATCTTTAGGAGTTTGGATGCAGTTGGCCATGAGACCACACTTTGAAAAACCCTGTGTATCTTCTAAATTTAGCCCAATTTAATGTAAGAAAGTTGTTTTCGAAAATTTGTATTTATACAAACATTATTTCTTCTAAGCAGGATTGACAAAAAGTTTCCTTTTAACCAATGGACTCCTCTAGTATATTTATGATGTGGTCTCATATACTGTTCAGTGTATGAACTGCATATAGCCTGAGCCATTTCTGAGTGGCTCAAATATGCTGATTTGATTTCTCATCCCAGGGTTTTATAGTGATGGAAATGATAAGTATTCACAATTAGAATTTACTGAAAGATTATTTAAAAGAAAATTTATAAGTAAGATCTATATTTTTTTTTTTTTTTTTTGAGACAGAGTCTCACTCTGTTGCCCAGGCTAGAGTGAGTGCTGTGGCGTCAGCCTAGCTCACAGCAACCTCAAACTCCTGAGCTCAAGGGATCCTGCTGTCTCAGCCTCCCGAGTAGCTGGGACTACAGGCATGCACCACCATGCCCGGCTAATTTTTTCTATATATATTTTTAGCTGTCCATATAATTTCTTTCTATTTTTAGTAGAGATGGGGTCTCGCTCTTGCTCAGGCTGGTCTCGAACTCCTGAGCTCAAACGATCCGCCCACCTCGGCCTCCCAGAGTGCTAGGATAACAGGCGTGAGCCACCGCGCCCGGCCTATATTTTTGTTTGTGTTGTTTATTTTCAGTGTTCTAGGAGTGATAGGCAATACTCTTCATTCTTAGGATACAAGTTTAATATACAGTTGTTCAGCCTTTAAACGTTTATTATTCAAATGCCATATCATTAATTTTTTTAAACTAATAAAGTATTTTTAGAGCAGTTTTAGGTTTACAGCAAAATTGAGTAGAAAGCACAGAAGATTTTTTATTGTCAAATTCATCATTTAAGAATGAAAGAAAAGTTGTTAGTGTCCCATAATTATATTTCTGCCAATTTCTTGTTCTGTTTTAAAAAACACTATTTCTCAGGAACATATGATTTTATTACTTATAGTTTAATTGTGAAGTACCATAAAGTTTTAAATCACTTTCTTCCATTTAATGTGTTTTGCCTTTAATTCTGAAATTAACATGTGTCTGTCATTTTTTTTCCATTTTTGTATGCCTCATACTTATTTTTTGTCTGCTCTTTTAGTTTTTATCTTTGTGTCACCATATTTTATTTTCTAGTTAGCTTGTATATTTATTTAGTTTGTTGAATTTTTTTATCCTGAGAGTCATAATCTTTTAAATAGGGATATCTAAATCCATTTATTTTTATCATAACCAATATATTTGATTATATTAATTGAATTTCTGACTTTGTTTTTTGCTTCCTTGATAGTTTGTTTTTTTTTGTTATGTGGACTATGATTTGTTTGTTTTATCCTCTACAATGCTTTAGAAAGTTTATATTTATAATTCTGCTTGTGGTCACCTAGAGGCTTAAAAAAATTATCTCACATATTTTTAATTTTATTAAAGACACAGTGAATTTTTTATCATGCAAAATGAAGAATTTAAAATCCACACATATGTTCTGGTCTAGGTTTTTCTTTTGTTTTTAAACCTAGATAATTATTTTTGCATTTTGTTGGGAGTTATTATGTCTTTAATGTTTTGATTTTAATATAAAGTTGGGGACTATTTACACTGTAAACTGAAATTTCATTTTATTTTCTTATGGAGACATAGAGCGCCACTATGATCTGGAAAATCCCTCATCTGTGATACCATTGGTGGTGACAGGGGATATAGATACTGGAGGTTGATTTATATTGTTTTCCAGAAAAGGGATTTTAATTTTTTTGTATTGTCCTATTTTCCTTTTTGTTATTAAGATGATTTTTTTTTTTTTTTTTGAGACAGAGTCTCACTCTGTTGCCCAGGCTAGAGTGAGTGCCGTGGCGTCAGCCTAGCTCACAGCAACCTCAAACTCCTGAGCTCAAGGGATCCTCCTGTCTCAGCCTCCCGAGCAGCTGGGACTACAGTATGCGCCACCATGCCCGGCTAATTTTTTGTATATATATTTTTAGCTGTCCATATAATTTCTTTCTATTTTTAGTAGAGATGGGGTCTCGCTCTTGCTCAGGCTGGTCTCGAACTCCTGAGCTCAAACGATCCGCCCACCTCGGCCTCCCAGAGTGCTAGGATAACAGGCGTGAGCCACCGCGCCCGGCCAAGATGATTTTTCACTTTGGCTATGCCTGTTCTTTTCTGTTGCTTTCCTAACATTTGGTATGCTGTTGTTTTACTTGAGTTTGTTGATTTTTTTATCCTAATCAGAGTCATATTCTTTTAATAAGGATATCTAAATCCATTTATGTTTATCATAACCAATATGTTTGATCTTATGTAATTGAATTTCTGATTTTTTTGTAAAAAGTATTTTATTAAATAAAAGCAATAACAATCTGAACTTCTTAGATATATATGTGTATATACACACATGCATATATATTTTTATATTTTTCAGCACTTCAGACAGCCTTCTCCTGTAGTTCCTGCTCTTCAGAACAAAATTGCAAGCAAACCCCAAAGACCTCCTTCGGTTGACAGCATCATAAGTTCCTTTATTCGTGTATGTACTTTTTGTTTTGATTTCTTAATCTTAGCTCAGTTAGTTTGGATTGGGGATATTGAGATTTTTTTTTTCATATCTGAATAGATTAAATTTTTTTAGATCTGAAATACAGGTAATGTCTACATTAATTTATCTTCTGCTTCAGTTGTAACTGATAGTACCCTAAAGTTTAATTCTTTTGACAAACTATAATTGAGCAAATAATTCTCGTCCAGGCCCCTGCAAGAAAGTCCTTTCTTTGAAAATATATCTTCTAAAGCTGGGCGTGGTGGCTCATGCCTGTAATCCTAGCCCTTTGAGAGGCCAAGGTAGGAGGATCACTTGTGGGCAGAGAGTTTAAGACCAGCCTGGGCAACCTAGGGAAGCCGCCATCTCTACCAAAAAAAAAAAAAAAAGCTGAGTGTGATGGTATGCACCTATAGTCCCAGCTACTTGGGAGGCTGAGGCAGGAGGATCACTTGAGCCCAAGAGTTCAAAGCTGCAGTGAGCTATGATGGCACCACTGCTGTCCAGCCTGGGCAGCAGAGTGAGAACCTGTCTCTAAAAAAAATAAAATAAAATAGAAAATATATCTTCTAGCTAGCTAGCTAGCTAGTTATGCTCATGAAGTCTCTTATACTTTATACTGAGCTACAATCAAAAGAGAGCAGGAAATATGTTCAAGAAGTATTTATCCTTTAGTTGATACTTGATTAATGAGTAGGCATTTGCCATAAAGAGAAGGAGAGTGAGGGACTTTTAGCATGTGCAAAGTCACAGAGCTGCAAGGCACACATGGATCTTCCATGGTTTGGCCTGACCCAATGACTCCAGTGCCAGTGTAGTAAGGAAGCAGTGGAGGTGAAGGTCAGAACACACGTGGGTACTGTATGGCGTGCTGAGGGCTTTGACTTCATCCCATAGGCCAGTGGATTCCAAACAGGCTAATTACCAGGATAGGCAAAGGAAATGTGTTAGGAAAACATCTTCCTAAATCCCACCCTCTGAGATTCTGATTCAGTAGGTCTGTGGTAGATAATGCGTGGGAATTCATTGTAATATTTTAAGTAGGGGAATGACATGGCCACTTTTCTCAGGCAGTGGTGTGGAGGTACATTTTGGAGGTGGAGCAAGACCATAAACATGGAGATAAGATGCTTTTGCAGAAGTCTAGATGTGAGTCTTTGAGGAGCTAAACAGGCAGTGACACCAAGAGCTGAGAAGGTGTGACAGCTTCATGATGTATTTGAGAAACATAGTAGTGATGTTTATTGACTGAGCATGTGGTGGGTGGGAGTCATGCTAGCTCTCGGGGAAACACCAGTGTTTGAGAAGCCAGGAAAGGAATGGAGATGGAGAGGGTGAGGGAGAGCGACAGTAACGTCAGCTGCTGCTGGCCAAGTAAAATGAGGGATTAAAATGCCCATTGAATGTGTCACTTGGGGATCACTCCGTGAATTACGTGAGGGCACTCCGTGAATTAGGTTGTTGGAGTGGTGGGGTGTAGAAGTGAAGGCAGAAGATGTGTGTTGAGGAGTGAATGGCAACGAGGAAGTGAACCCCAGAAGTGCTGCATTATTGTTCTTTAAAGAAGCTCAGCTGTGAGGAGAAGGGGAGAATGGACAGGAGACAGTGAGTGATGAAAGGTGAGGGAAGAATTATTTTAAAAAGGAAGATGTTTCTACACATAGGCTGAGAGGAAGGTGCTTGGAGAGAGGAAGAAGTTGAGGAAAGACAATAATTGGAGGAGGTGGGAGTCGCTTAGCAGATACAGAGCACAGATCAAGGGCTTCTCTTTGGATGGGGGCAGGGGCCTTTCCATTGTGCTGAGAAGGAAAAACAGATACAGATGCGGTTTTAGATGTAAGTGTGGATAGGGATGTGTAAGTTTTATAGGTAGATGGTGTGGAGTTTGGTCTCCTGTACTTGTAGGTATTTCAGTAAATTACTCCCTTCAAGCTTTGAGTAAGGAAGGCGTGTACTGAGTGTATCTTTGTCATTATTGTTAAACAGGAAAGTTCCCTGTCCAGGCCACAGTCTCCTCCGGTACCTGCCAGGAAAAATCAGCTCCGTGCAGAAGGTAGAGTTAACTATTAAACCTGTAATCTAGAGTATTTCTTTTTTTTTTTTTAACTTTTTATTTTGAAATAATTATAGTCTCACAGAAAGTTGTGAGGTATAGAGGGGTGTTGTATACTCTTCCCCCAGCCTCCCCCCGTGGAAACACCCTAGTTAGTACAGCATCCCAGCCAGGAAGCTGACATTGTATGTCATTGGAAGGCTCTACAGACCTTCATCAGAATTGACCAGTTTTTACCTGCTTTTTTGAGTGTATTACCTGTGTGTGTGTGGGAGGGGGTTCTGTGCGTTCTTAATGTATGATTTGTGTAACCACCACTGCAGTCAAGATACGGAACTGTCGCATCACCACAAGGAACCCCCTCGCGCTGCCCCTGTAGAGTTGCACTCCCCTCACCCTGCTCTTAACTTTTGAAATTTCTGTATTATCATAAATGTATTTTTGGGTCTTAATGATGTTCGTAAATATGATCTGTATATATAAAACATTAAAAATATCTTCCATGAAAATGTGTACCTGAGCATTTTAGTTTTATAAGTCAGGTTAGTTTTAATGTTTAATCTTTTGTTCTTAACGCCTGTCTTGTTTTTTACTTATCAATGGGAATTTGCAGAGGAGAAAAAAAATGTAATTATGGAATTATCAGAAATGAGAAAACAACTTCGTAGTGAAGAGAGGCGTCTACAAGGGCGATTGCTACACATGGACAGTGATGATGAAACTCATAGAAGGCAAGTTTAGAATTGCAGTTTTTATTGTTTCTTGAGTTGTTTGTGTCACCTACCAGTAATTCTGTAGTTTTGGAACAACGTGAATTCATCTTCTTTACAATCTTCTTTCCCTTTTTTAGTCTTCTAGAAATCAGGTGTAGAAATTTAGTCCTCAAGGGGAATAATGATATAGGAATGGCAAATTGCAGGGTTGGAATAAATACTGACAATTGCATGTTAGAACTGTTTTTAACATTTTCCTTTAATACTTTCTGAAATACTTTTTTTCCAGCAAAATCACTTAGAGGGCACCAAACATTTCTGATCATTTTTGTTGGAAGGACTCATAAATTTTCTAAAGCAGCGTTCTTCAAACTTCAATTTGAAATCTTTTAGTAGATTATAAAATTGACATAGTGGGTAACTATACCCTTTCTTTCTCTTTAAAAAAATTTTTATTTTGAAATAATTTTAGATTATAAAAATGTTGGAAACATAGTACAGTGAGTTTCTGTACACCCTTCACCCAGTTTTCCATATTGTTACTATATTACCGAGATACATTTGTCAAAACTAAGAGGCTGATACTGGAACATTACTATTAACTAAATTCCAGACTTTTGGATTTGTCCGGTTTTCCCATTAATGTCTTATTTCTGTTGCAGAATCTAGTACAAGGTACCAGATTGTATTTAGTTGTCACGTCTCCCAGTCTCCTCCAGTCTGGACAGTTTCTCAGTAACTGAAAGTCTAGAGGAGTATCGGCCAAGGATCCTATAGAGTGCCCCCACCAGTCTGGATTTGCCTGATGTTTTCTGATGGTTAGACGAGGCTTTTTGGAAAGGATAGCACAGGGTGGTATTCTCACATCACATCATATCATGGGCACATGATATTCACGTGACATCCCTGGTGATGTTAACCTTAACCTCCGTTAAAGTAGCGTTTGCCAGCTTTTTCCAATGGAAAGTTAACTTTTCTTTGGTCACAAATCACTAAATCTAGCACGCTCACAAGAGCGAGGAGGGGTGGGATTAAGATCCATATCCTGGAGGGGATGACTGTATTTATTTTTTAGAATTCTTCTGTAAGAAAGATTTGTCTTTTCTTCCACTTATTTATTTATTCAATCATTTATTTATATCACTGTTGCCTCATGAATATTTATGTTATACTCTGGGTTATAATCTAAATACTACCTTATTTATTTTGTTTCTCAGATTGTTCTAGCTTTGGCCATTGGGAGCTTTTTAGCTCTTGTGTCCTTTTGACATGTCCCCATCTTTTTATTTTTTGAACACTTTCTTACTTTCTGGTACTGCAAGATGCCCCAGGATCATCTTGTATTTCTCCTGCCTCAGCCCTAGAATCAGCCATTTCTCGAAGGAGACCTGGTTCCTTTGGAGAATGGTGTTTAGAACCCAAGCTCTGGGCACTGGGTGTGCTTGTTGTTGGCTGTCATTGCTTCTAGGCCCTCTGCATAGCTGGGTACTATATGCATGTATACTAAGTCATGAATATAATTGTTCCTGTCTCTGCCCATTTGTGTATATATTAAGTTCATACTAATGCCTCTGACTCTAATCCGGGACGTGGTATGACTCTAATGTAGCATGTTAACCTGCCTAATTATGCTTTCCTTAGAGTCTTGTTTGTATTCTTCAGGTATATTTTGACTAGGGAAACAAGGTGAGGAAATTTCAAGATCTAGACTGGCTAGGTAATGAAATGTTAATCCAAAGTGGTAATTTTCAATGAGTAATTCTCTCTTAGTAGGCCAACAACTTCTGAGTAATTGAAAGGTAGTGTATTTTTTCTATATTTACTTTTATGATGTTATAAACACCTTAACCATTGCAGCTTTCCATCTTCCAAACATGCATATTTAGTGTAATGGATTGTTGATATTTTATTCATTTTTATTTTCATTCATAAATTTAGGACTCTGCTCTTTTTTGGCAATGTGTTATGATTAAAGAAAGAGAAATTGAGCAACCTCTCAAAATTTCTCACTTGAAAATTGTACATGATAATTTCTACCCCATGAGAGTCTAGTGAAGAATAAATGTATGTATTTGAAAGTACTTTGTAACTCTGAGTTCTCGTTTCAGTTAGACAACATATGTTAGAGTTTTGATCATGTCGCAAGAATTGGTTAAAGACATTTACTTTGGTATGATTTTTAATATGGGTCGTGATTAGAGACATCTCAGGGGATCGGTTCCTTATTCCAATTTTAAATATTTTCACAAAATGAATCTCTTATTAATTAATTCACCACATCATCAAGCTCCTATTATGTGCTAGGCATAAAACAAATATGATGCAGCTCACATGCAGAGACTTAATAGCCTAATTCCTAACTTAGCCTGTTCATCTATTAGCATTAATGGAATCTAGATAGGAGTCTAATTGAGTGGTCTCCTAGAAGCCTTTTTGGTATTTTGCATTTTAATGAATCTCCTTGGAGTTCCTATCACCCTAGGTGAATATTAGGGGTCTATTTCTGCCTTGACAGGGTGGTTTTATGGCCCCAGTGAATCCCCCTCCTCCCCCAAAAAGAGGAAACTCCATGAGAGCAGAGGCATTGCCTGTGGGGATCCCAGCTATTCCTGTCTAGCTGCTTAGGGAAGATGTAATGATACAGGAATGAAGGAAGGAGTCTGACCCAACCTCATGTGACTGCAGCTGAGAGCTACATTTTCAGAAATAGAGGAGACCTACCTAGTCCTGAGGGAAGCAGCAGGAGGTGTTTGGTTGTATTTTACTTTCAGGACTAGAAATACCATCCACCATCCTTGTCCCCTCTTATTGTCATTCCCCCCAAGCCCTAGCGAAAAACTCCCTTATTAAGCTACTTGCCTATTATGTTAATGTCTTAGGTACCACAGGAATAGAGTATTAATTAGGTATCAAGTTCCCTGAAAGTCCTTTGTAAAATTATTGTTGGGTACTCTGGATAATGCCCATTATATTGAACAGCATATGAATACCATATTTCTCTGTATAATTTCTATTTTAGGCAAAGGGGAAGGTAACATTTGTTGATTACCTAATGTTAGGTACTGTGCTGGGCACTTGATAATACAGAATTTCTCTTAATTCTTTTGCTCACAACAAGACTATAAGGGATTGGGCTAGGCATGGTGGCTCACGCCTATAATCCTAGCCCTTTGGAAGGCCGAGGCAGGAGGATTGCTTGAAGTGAGGAGTTTGAGACCACCGTGAGCAACATAGCAAGACCCTATCTCTGTTAAAAAAAAAAAAAAAAAAAAAAAGACTATAAGGAATAGACATTGTCTGCAATTTACAGGTGATGAAATCAAGGTCAGACTGTTAATAAGTAACAGAGCTGGTTTTTGAATCTCAGTTTCTCTGACCTTAAAGACTGTGATCTTTGTACTTACATGAGCATTTTAAGGTAAAGCTGAATTATTCTACTCTTGTATTGGCAATAAGGTACCCTGCATCTGAGCATTTTGAAAAATTAAAACGACCTGATAAATACTCTGTTTTAAGATAAGAGATTGAAATAACAGACCTATTAAAATAATTTTTGTAATATACTGTGGTGAAAGACCGAATTTCTTTTACAGTGAATGAAATGTGAACTTGGATTTTTTTCTTATAAAGCACATTTATTATGATTTGTCATTTATCTATAGGAAAAGAGAAAGGAATCCCATGGATATATTTGACATGGCTAGACATCGGTTGCAAGCTCCTGTCAGAAGACAGTCACCTAAGGGCTTAGGTGCTATCACTTTTCAGAATATTCATGATTTTAATGAGCTAAAAGATAGAGGTGAGTAGATTGCTGCTCTTTTAAAGATACAACAAGAGTGTTTTATCCATATTTAAGTATCTTTAAAGATGTTTGTACCCCTTTTCCTAAAGTAAAATTTTATTCATGATATTTATTTTAAGTTACAGTGAATAAAATTTCTGTGTACTCTAGTTCTTCACTTTACTAATCTGGTCAGTGAAGCTTTAGTTTGGCTAAATACTTTCTTTTGGAGAGCATATAGCTGTTAAAGCCTCGGTGGGTGAGATAATGTGGACTTGCGTGAAGAGCGGAACCTGGCATTGAAAGGAGGATGGACAGAGGAAGATGAGCTTTTGAGAAAGACTGAGGAGAAGTCAGAGCTACCCAAGGAAAAGCAGGAGAAAGTGGGATCCTGAAAGCTGAGAGCAGAGAGTGAGTGTATCAAGGAGAAGGGATCGCGTGAGATGAATACTGGAACATGTCTGTGGGTCAGAAGTCATTGGTGACCTCCACTAGATCTTTTTGGGTGGAACAAAAGTGAATTGAGGCTTGACTTAGGAGGCAGGAAGTTGGAGACAACAGTCATAAGTCTACCCTTGGAAGAAGCTTGGCTGGGGAAGGGGAGGAGGGGGTCAGGTGCCAGAGGGACTTGTTAGGGTGCAAGTATGAAGAACTACTGCAGGAGGAAGAAAGAGGCTGTGGCCGCAGCAGAGGGAGGGAGTGATTGCTGAAGTGAGCAGGGCCTGGGTAGGCGGCAGGCAATCTAGAGGACTCGAGGGAAGAGAGTTGAGGGAAGATTTGATGTAGCGCTTTAGGAAGAATGGGAGAGAAAGCTTAGTATGGAAACAGGATTGCCAAGATACAGGAGGCCTGGGAGACTGAAAATGCATAGAGGAACCAGAGTGTATATTATATGTGCTTTTTCTTTAGGAGTGTTCGGCACAGCAGGTGTTGGAGCAGAGAAGGCAAATCGTTGGATATGTGGTTATGACCTATGCCAGATAAACTAGAATTTAAACTTTTCTTTGAAAGGATTATCTATTTATTGTAGCAAATTTTCAAAATACACAAAGATAGAAAAATCACTTGAGTCAAACCACCTATATAAGCACTGTTAACATTTTGGATGTCTTCTAGTCTTCTTTCTGAACATAATTAATACCAAAAAAAAAAATTATGTTATTTACTTAATTTTTCTCATTTTTTTCACTTATTTACATGTATCATGAGTTACACATATGATAGTAATTTTTTATGTTATCATTTATTAATTACTATCTGCCAGACATTGTATTAAGCCAGTAGGTCTCAAGAGTTTGGTATGGGGACCCATGAGGTCAACATTGTTTTTATTATAAACTAAGACATTATTCATCTTTTACATTCTCATTCTCCCATATGTGTACAGGTTTTCCAGAGGCTGCGCAACGTGTGATGAGTTCATCTCTCTGAAGCTAATAGAATATGTGTTTATGTATTCTTGTGTTTTATAAATGACTGAGTTTTAATTTCTAATACGGCAAATTGTGTGTATGAGAGAGAGAGAAACTGAGTGTAAAAAGGTCTTGAGCCCAGAAAGGTTTAAGCCATAGAACTGAGCCATTCATTTCCCTGTGTTATGACATCTAGTGCTCATTCAGCCTATCACCTGGTTGTTGGTATTGTTTTTTACTGAGTCGGGAAATGGTGAAGCCAGGGTTCAATCCAAGCTTGTATCCGGAGCCTCTTCTGTTAACTCTGCTCTTAACCATTTTCTAATTCTTAGATATTCAAGATGTTTTCCATTTTCACTATTTTATTCTTTTGATAATTTCTGATCATAATTCTTTTTAGATATTTAGGATCATTTCTTTATATTCCAGCAGTGTAATTAGTGGGTCAAAGGGAATATTTTCAGGGGTTTTTATTATATATGTATGAACTATAGTTTTATTCTCAAGATTTAAAAATTGATATTTAATATTTTTATTTTGGTCAGTTGATGTTCATGAAATTGTGACAGGTGAATTCTTAGACCATTATTTTGTCTAGTAATGATATTCCTGCTAAAGTTCCAGCCAGGCTGCATTTATCTTGCTCTCTGCATATTTGCAGGAGCTAAAATATTAATTGGCCAATAGCATTGTGTTTTGATTTTTCCAGTATATTTTAGGGATCAGCTATGATTATAGTGTCTCATGGTTGCCTGAGTCAGGGCCATGTGACTAACCACGTGGATATACCTGCGTATAGTTGCCCTGTTGTGTGTTTTGGGTGTATCTTGGGGGACTGGGAAGGTGTAGGGATGGAGAACGCACCATCCACAAGCTACTTCTTGTTCTGGGGTCTTCCTTATGTTGATGAGTTTGTGAAAAGGCATTTATTAAAGAAAATTAATTTCATGTTCTTTAGTTTTTTGGCTGTTTTAATGTCCTTTGACTTTGGTGATGTTTCACTATATTCCTTGATTTTGAAATTAGTTTGCTCACATATATAGTATAATGAAGTTTTATAAAATCTCATGTGAAAACAATATTTAATTTAGTTATATAACACATTTTTTGTACCAGATTCAGAAACACGAGTTGATCTGAAATTTAGGTACCCGGATCCTCCAAGAGATCATCACACCTTAGAGATTCAGCAGCAGGCTCTACTAAGAGAGCAGCAGAAGAGGCTGAATAGAATCAAAATGCAGGAAGGTGCCGAAGGTAAGGACTAATCATTACTACTTCAAATAGTCTCAGTGGGTGGTTGTTCTGTAGGCTTTCTTTTTCTTCATCTCTCCTATTGATTTCAGTCCCAGGCAGGTCCCCTGCACTGACAACTCCATGCCCACGTGGCCCTTTTGGCTCATAGTCTCAGAGAAGAACAAGTTCAAGAGAGGGTTCTGACTGGCTGGATTAGGGTGGTATATTTGTGCACGAGAGGGGCCCAACCATTCACTGTGGCCAGGAGGATTGAATATTTTGACCAGGCCAGTGATATCTGCACTAGGAACTAGGAACCAAAGGAAGGAATGCTGGGTGGACACATCAGTATGGGACATTTTTCTACTGCGTGGGGAGGTGTGTTTAAGTTTTGATGTGGCATAAAACCTGTAAAGCATCAGACTGGGCTGTGAAGCTGTTTTCATATAATCAGCCAATCAGCAGATACTTACTGAGTGCCACTAGGAGCACAGGTACTGACCTGTATCCAGGGGACATGGTGATGAATGAAATGGTTACTGCTGTCAAGGACCATATACTCTATTGGAGAAGCTAGATGCTAAATAAGTGTAAGTGTGGTAAATACTGCAAAAGAGAAATCTAGGGTCCCGTGGGAGTGTGTAACTGGGGTTGGGGTGGGTGGGCACCTCCAGGCAGCGTGGAGCTCATTGTCTCAGAGCGCACGGAGGGGCCCTGTGGATTCCCAGGTGTACTGCACGGCCCTCACGCCTGGATTTCACCAGCTTTGCTGGCTTTCACACATTGAGTGTGGCCATGGAAAATGAGTAGTAAGAACACAACAGTCAGATAAGAAGAATAGGAGGGATGGTCCTGCCAGTTATTTTTAGGAAAGCCTGGGCAGGCTGGTCTGGCTTGAAGAATCTGAGGAAGGTTTTTGACCTCATGAGACAACATCACAAGAATAAGTTATACAACACTTTAGGCCCAGATCATAGGTCAAGGCTTTGATAAGTATTTGTATAGGAAATGTCTGCCCTGTGTCTGGTACAAAATTTTTACTAACAGCCTTATAGATTGTCCAGTGATATCAGAATAACTCAAAATTCTATGATAAATAGTAGCCATGTCATCTGGAGGGAGGAGAGAAGCAAGTACCTTCTTCAACCTTTATACCCAGTGTGGTGGCATTTTTCTTTAGAAGTCTCAAATGATCATCTGATCTTATGCAATCTTGGCAGCTTAGGCTAATTAATTAGACCAAAAGTAGTCCCTAGGTGGACAGAGGTACATTTTGATACTGAGGATATCCATCCCCCACAGCAACCACCCCCCAACTTCCAACAAACACCGCGATGACATCATTCATAAGACTATGGCCTAACTATAAACAATCACAAACATGGCTATAAGATATTTTGAGAAGAAATATAGTCTATCATTGCAGCCTGTTTATTCCTAGAGGCAGTATTTAAAAGGACAAAATGTGCTATTCAGAGGAACACATAGGAGAGGCTTTGGGATACCTGATCCAGAATCTTTGCCTCTGGAACTAGGCACCTAGAATTGAGCTTGCTTCAGTTTCATGTGTGGGAGCCCCCGTTTAACTCCACCCAACTGTCTGCACAGACTGTAGACATGTGACAGAAGATGTAGAATCATGCATTAATCATTTTGGTTTTCTAATAGGCACCAGTTTTCTGTTAGCCATGATTTTACTTCTTATGTTCGTTAATGTGAATGGGAGAATTTTATCCAGTCAGAATGGATGCAGGGTTATATTTATTGATAAGTAGTATCTCAAAAATATTCTGAAATGTGGTAGTGGAAAAGTAATTTCCAGTAGTCATAAAAAGATATTCTAAAAATTTATTTTTATTTAGTAAACATTTTCTAACCTTTTAATTTGCTTTTGTTCACCATTGACTACAGTTGACTTAGATGCCATCCCGAGCGCTAAAGTACGAAAGCAAAGAATGGTAAGCAACTAGTTATAATTTTCAAGTTTGTTTTGGGGGGCTAAAAATTTTTAGGAGTCTAAGTGAATATTCCAAATTTTGAATTCTTTGGGAAAATTGAGTTAAGAATCTAAATCTTGTCTCATAGTAGTTAGAGAAGTGTTAGTATAGTATGTAGAGAAAACATATCATAATGGCTAAGACCAAGATTCTAGCACTAGGCTGTTCAAGTTAGTCTCTTTTTAGCTGTGTGACTTAGAGCAAGTTATTTAATCACTCTGTGCCTCAGCTTCCTAATCTGTAAAATGAGGATAATAGTACTTACCTCTAAGATTGGCTATAAGGATTAAATCAATATTTGCAAGGCCCTTAGAGACAGGCCTGGCATATGTTAATAATAATTTCTGTGCAAATGTTTATTAAATGAATAAAAATAGCTCAAGTGTTGTTGAGAGGATTGAGATAATATATCGAAAGCCTTTAGAGTAGGACCTGGCCCACGGTGAGTGCAGTGTAAGTGTCGCTCTCGGTAGTGTTAGCGGTGGTGGAAGTGGGAGTCTGTGATGAGAGCAGTGGTCTGTCGAGAAAACAAGCAATGGAAGGGGAAGGGGACAGAGGGTAACGCTCACTCTTACCCTGAGGGGGGTGACATTTTGCAAGACTGAATAAAGGGGTGGGTGTGCCGTTTGCATGCAACAGATATTTAGTGAATGCTTCCTATGGACCAGAAACTGTTGCAGGTGCCAGGGGAGTAAACAAAAGAGACAGAAACCCCTGCCTTCTGAGGGCTTGCATTCTGGAAGGAGGGGAGGCAATGAACAAATAAATCAATAGTATGTTACATCATGGTGCCATGGGGAAAATGATAGCAGGGAAAACAGTGGGCAAGGGGCCTCCCTGGGTAGGTAACATTTGAGGAAGGACACCAGGTGGCCATGGGAAATAGGGTGACATCCGGAGGAAGAATATTCCAGGCAGAAGCCCCGCAGGGGTTGGCCTGGTGCCCATGAGCAGTGAGGAGGCCAGAAGTGGGAGAACCACGAGTGAAGGCCCGTGGGGGCAGGTGGTGCAGGGGTGATGGGTGAGGCTGCAGGGTCTCGGAGGCCGTGTCAGGGCTTTGCACGTGATGAGAAGCTTCCAAAGTCTCTGAGTGGAGGAGTGACACGATCTGCTTGAGATGTTCACTTGGTCACTGACTGCAGCGCCTTGAGAACAGACTTGAGAGGGACGGGAGGCTATTACCAAGAATCCAGGCAAGAGATAAGCTGGCGTGGCCTGGGGTGGGAGCAGCGGGACTGGTCAGAAGTACATGGATTTATTTTGAAAGGAGGCCTGATAGGGTGTTTTGCATACTGAAGTGGACGTAAGAGGTGTCAAAGATGGGCTTCATGGTTTATGGCTGGGAGTTGCTATTTACAGAGGTGGAGAGGCAGAGGAAACACATTTAGGGGTTAGGGGAGAAGATTGGGCACTTAGATTAGACATGGTAAGTCTGAGGTACCTATTAGACAAACAGTTGGAGCTGGTGAGTACACACATGTGAGAGAGTTCAAGGGGAAAGACAGAGGTTGGAAATACAAATTTAATCTTCACAGCACCTTTATGATACAGGTAGTATTTTCTCCATTTTCAGATTATAAAAATAAGGTTCAGCTAGGCTCTTGCTTGCCCAGGGTTACCAGCTAGTGGTTGCTGGTGCATAGTTTTGAACTGACAGTGATGGTGATGACAGTGTTGCTAATAGCTGCCATTTATTGACCGCACTACCTGTGTGAGGTACTTGACATTGATTGGCTCTAAAGTTCACAAGATAAACTTATCCCTGTTTTACATAAGGGGAAACTGATATTTAAAAGCTTGTTTTCTTGCCCGTGGTCACATAGCCAATAAGCAGGAAAGCCCAGGCTGGACTCCAGAGTTCCTATGTGTCCCTCTACCCCATGGCCTCAGACATCTTGACACCTACTTGGGAAGACTCTGCAGGTCTGTAGGCTGCTGCTTGTGTGGCAATCATGTTTCTCAGTGAAAAGATACTGAAATTTAACATCTGTGATTTTGGTTAAAATCCTGGATTAATAACAGATTTTGCTGAGTCAAAGTGCAGCATAAGCCAACAGTGTTTATCGTGGCTGTTACAAAAAAAGCTAATAAATCTCAGGCTCCTGATCTTCCTAGAAACTGGATTATATGGAAAACACAGGATGAAGTTGGGGGTGTCCTGGAGAAGATGGAGCATAGGCGAAGTGTGGTCAGCGTTGTGTAAAGGACTGAGATGCAGAGGAGCTGGGCAGCGTGTGCAGTGCTCGCACAGCTGCGCCGGCCCCTTTGATTCAGCCGCTGTGACTGTCATCACCATGCCCATGCTGGAAAGTACGAGTAGAATCACTGGGTGGTCATTCAGATGTAAATTCAGTATATGGAAGAATTCAGTGTAAGAGAAGAACTTTCTCATAATGAATGCTGTGCATTAGTGGAATTCATTGCCTTAAAAATGAATGGAGAGCCATTTGCTGGAGTGTTCTAGCAAAGCCCAGAAATCTGGCAAGGAGGTGCAGTGGGATGACGTTAGGTTCCTTCTGACATACAAGGTGATATTATTCTCTACCATAAAATTCTCTATGTGTAAATTTAAGTTACCTCTCATTTTGGAGCTCATTATAAGTCCAACTCTAGCATTATTTTTTTCCCCCTACTATATGTCCCACTATATGCATGCTATGTCATCATGACAATTGCTGTGACATAGGGTTGTCATGATCGGAGGGTATGCCTCTCTCTCCCCTGTGGGACTATGGTCTGCTCCGGAGCAGAAACTCTTAATTCATCTTTGTATCCGCAGTTCCTAGCATGGAAGAAATAGTAAGTGCACTGTACAGATTTATTGGAAGGATGAATGAATCTCAGCAATAGTCTAAAGACTTTTAATGTTTAATTGGGTTTATTGCTTCACATCCTATTATATTTTCATTAGTAGTGTGAGCGTTTATTTGGTTTCAGCCACAAGGGGGCAGGAAGGAGTGTTGCTGGGGAGACTCTGCTTGCCAGAATCTCTAGGCTGGGGAGAGCATGTCTTAGTGAAGACTGTTGCCTTCACTGTCTTCGTAGGAGTCACATGTGCTGTTTACAGTATTTTCTGGGCATTGGATGGTGGTATAGGAGTCAGTCTTAGCTCCAGTCCTAGTCCCATCCTCTTTTGCTTTTTGGGGGGACCATGTGGAAATTTGTTCCAACTCTTAGTAAAATTTGTTGTATTTCCACACAGAACTAAGACAAATAGTCATTCATATATATTGTTTCTTTTAGCCCATAGATGACACTAATGATTTCTTGAAAAATTCATTATTGGAATCTGATAGTGCTTTTATTGGTGAGTATATTTATCTTAATTTATTAATGCTATATTATTTGAATATTAAACAATACTTATATTTCTTTTAAAATGCCTTTCTCCATACTCACAAAACCAGTCCTGTACTCTGTTGTGCAAGGCGGTAAAAAAAGGAATATTTCGTTGTAGTGTTTTAATGGATAGTCTTCAAATATGGCTTGCAAAGTTTTCAAAATAAGAATTACTAAAATGAATTTTAAAAGTCTTAAGAATAGTTGGCAAAAAAAAAAAAACCCACCTGTACATGAGTGTTCATAACAGCTTTATTTCTAACATCCAAAAACTGGAATCAGCCCACATGTCCTTTAAAGATGAATGGCTAAACAAACTCTGATACATCTGTGCCGTGGAATACTACTCAGCAATAAAAAGGAACAGACTGTTGAAATGTGCAGTAACTTGGATGACTCTTGAGGAAATAGGCTGAGCAAAAAAGCCAATCCCAATAAGTTACATACCATATGATTCCATTTATAGAACATTTTTGAAATGACAAAATCTAGAAATGGAGAACAGACTAGTGGTTGCCAGGGGTTGGGGGTGGGGGCAGTGTACATATATTTATCGAAGGGCAACAGGAGGGGTCCTTGTGGTTTTAGAACTGTTTAACATCTTGTTTGTGGAGGTAGATACACAAATGTAAACAGGCAATAAAATCGTATAGAACTTAATACACACATGCAGATATACAAATGAGTACAGGTAAAATGGTAAATTTAAATAAGATCTGTGGGTTGTATCAGTATCAATATCCTGGTTGTGAGATTGCACTGTAGTTTTGTAAAATGTACCATTGGGGGAATCTGGGCGAAGTATAAAAGGGATCCCTATTATTTTTTACAACTGCATGTGAATCTACAATTATCTTAATAAATACTTAAGTTAAAAAAAAACCATAGGAATATTCAGTCTCCAGAAGAAACGTAAAGGTACCATGGGATCTTTTTTCCTTAACTATTATAACATACCCTTGTAATTATGTACTCGATCATAATATGTTTCTACTATCCTAGGACCATCAGGAAATTATTTCTCTCTTGTTTCATACAAATTACTTCAGATTTTCATATGATAGAAATTCCTAATTATAGTGGCTCTTTTAAAAAATGTTTTTCCTTTCCAAGGAAGTTGCACTATGGAGAGTGAGTAAAGACGAACCAGCAGGAGATAGGGATGGGAAGACAGCCAGTCTGTGGAGGCATCAGGGGAATGTGACCTGTTCTCCCTAACAATGAAGATAGTCCAGGCCACTCAGAATAGTGTCTTGGAATATTTCATTACATTAGACCAAAGATACAGCAGTCTGCCCTTTTGGTTAGTGGTCACTGCAAATGTGGCATAATCATGACCCCATTAACCATGAATGTAAGGCTGCTGGTTTCAATGCTTTTTTTTAAAAAATAATTTTAAAAAATTATGGTAAAATACACAGAAATGTAAAATTTACCATTTTAACTATTTTTAAGTGTACATCTGAGTGGCATTAAGTACCTTCATACTATTGTACAACCACTACTACCATCCATCATCTGAATTCTTCACGTTGAAAACCGAAACTCTTCATACTAAACAATAATTCCCCTTTCCCTCCATCCCCTGGTAACCACCATTCTACTTGCCATCTCCATGAGTTAGACTATGGCAAGACTGCGTGTAAGTGGAATCATACAGTATTTGTCCTTTGATGACTGGCTTAGATCACTTAGCATAATGTCCTCAAGGTTCATCCATGTTGTAGCATGTGTCAGATTTTCTCTTTTTCAGGACTGAATAATATTCCATTGTATGTATGTACCATATTTTGTTTATCCAATCATGTGTTGATAGACACAGGTTGTTTTCACCTTTTGGCTCTTGTGAATAATGGTGCTATCTATGAACATGGGTGTGCAAATAGGTGTTAAAGTCACTGCTTCCAATTCTTTTGCATGTATACCAAGAGTTGGAATTGCTGGATCATACGGTAATTCTAATTGTTTGAAGAATCACCACACTGTTTTCTACAGCAACTGCACCATTTTATGTTCCCACCAACAGTGCACAAGAGTTCTAGTTTTTCTATATCCTTGTCAACACTTGTTACTTTCTGGTTTTTGGATAGTAGCCATCCTTGTAGGTGTGAAGTGGTATCTCATTGTGATTCTTTTTTTTTTTTGAGACAGAGACTTGCTCTGTTGCCTGAGCTAGAATGCCATGGCGTCAGCCTAGCTCACAGCAACCTCAAACACCTGGGCTCAAGCAATCCTACTGCTTCAGCCTCCTGAGTAGCTGGGACTACAGGCATGCACCACCATGCCCGGCTAATTTTTTTTTATATATTTTTAGTTGTCCAGCTAATTTCTTTCTATTTTTAGTAGAGACGGGATCTCACTCTTGCTCAGGCTGGTCTCGAACTCCTGAGCTCAAATGATCTGCCCGCCTTGGCCTCCCAAAATGCTAGGATTACAGGCATGAGCCACTGCACCCGGCCCTTCATTGTGATTTTGCTTTGTATTTCCATAGTGATTAGTGATGTTGAACATCATGTGCTTATTGACCATTTGTATGTCTTCTTTGGAGAAATGTCTGTTGAAGTCCTTTGCCAATTTTTAAAATCAGGTGGTTTAGGTTTCTGTTGTTGAGTTGTAGGAGCTCTTTATTATATATTCTGGATATCACCCCTTATCAGATATATGATTTATAAATGTTTTCTTTATAGTAGGTTGCCTTTTTACTCTGTTGATTGTGCCCTTTGATGCATAGAAGCTTTTTGTTTTGATGAAGTCCAATTTATAGTTTCTTTTGTTGCCTGTGCTTCTTGTGTCATATCCAAGAAATTGCCAAATCCAGTGCTATGAAGCTTTCCTCCTATATTTTCTTCTAAGAGTTTTATAGTTTTAGCTCTTACATGTAGGCACCTAACAACAGAATGTCAAAATACATGAGACAGAAACTTATAGAACTGTAAGGAGAAATGGACGAATCCACTATTATGGTTGGAGATTTCATCACCTTTCTTTCAGAAATGTACAGATACAGTAGGCAAAAGGTCAATGAAGACATAGTTGAACTCAACACCAGTATCAGTCAATGGTGGATGTAATGGACATCTATAGACTACATCATTAACAACAAGAGAACACATATTCTTCTCAAGCTAACATGGAACATTCTGGATGGAGCACAGTCTGGGCAATAAAACATACCTCAGCAAATTCAAAAGGAGAGAAATCATACAATGTCTGTCTCAGACCCCAATGGTCTGAAATCAATAACAGCAAGATAGCTGGAAAAATCCCCAAATACTTGGAGATTAAACACCATATTTCTAAGTAACACATGGGCCAAATAAATAAATTTTAAAATATTTTGAGCAAAATGTAAATATAGTTTATCAAAATTTGTGGGATGTATTAAAAGTAATGCTTATACCAAAATTTATAGCATTGAATGCATACCTTAGAAAAGTAGAAAGATCTAAAATCAATAAGCTTCCACATTATAAAACTAGAACAAGAGCAAATTAAATCCAAAGTAAGCAGAAGAAAGGAAATAATAAAAATTAGAGCAGAAATCAATGAAATTGAAAATAGGAAATCAATAGAGAAAATGAAACCAAGAGCTGTTTCTGTGAGAAGATCAATAAAATTGACAAGCCTGTAGCCAAACTAATAAGAGAGAAGATACAAATTACTAATACCAGAAATGAAAAAGGGGACATCACTGCAGATCCTATGGACATTAAAAGGATAGTCAAGGAATACTATGAACAACTGTACGTCCACAAATATGATAAGCTAGATAAAATCTACTAGCTATTCATGGTAACTCAGCAAACTAGGAATAGAAGGGAAATTTCTCAGCTTGATAGAGAACATATACAAAAATCCTACAGCCAACATCATACATGGTGATGACAAACTAGAAGCTTTCCCACTAAGATCAAGAACAAGGCAAGGATGTCCTCTCTTACCACTGCTAAACATCATACTGGACGTCTTAGCTAATACAATAAAGCAAGAAAAGGATATAAAAGGTGTATTGATTGGGAAGGTAGAAAGAGAAGTGTCTTTGGTCACAGATGACATGATTGTTCGTAGAAAATCTGAATGAATCAACTAAAAATCTTCTGGAATTAATAAACAGTTATAGCAAGAATGTGTGGTACAAAGTTAATATATAAAAGTGAGTCAACTTCCTATACACCAGCACTGAACAAGTGGAATTTGAAATTCAAAACACAATACTATTTACATTCGTACCCCCCCAGAAAGAAATGATGAAATATAAATGTAACAAAAAATATGTAAGATCTGTCCAAGGATACTACAAAATTCTGATGAGAGAAACTGAAGAACTAAATAAATGGAGAGAGAGTCTATGTTCATGGATAGGATGACTCAGTATTGTCAAGATGTCAGTTCTTCCCAGCTGGAATAAACTACTGAAACATGGTACAACACAGGTGAACCTTAAACACATTATTGCTTAGTGAAAAGACGCAAAAGGTTATGTTGTGGAATTGCGTTTACGTGAAATGTTAGGTAAGGCAAATCTGTTGAGACGGAGCAGATCAGTGTTTGCCGTGAGGCCAAGCATGTGGGAGTGAGCAGTGGTTGCCATTGGGCACAGGTGAAGCTATTTAAGGTCATGGGAATGTTCTAGATTGTAGTGATGATTGTATGGCTCTAAATTTACTAAAAATCATTGAACTGTGTATACTCGTTGAAATATTGAGTATATGTCATGGTATGTAATAAAGCAATTATAAAACAGGCTCCTGGTTCCGCTCTGGTTAAAAGACTTGAAATGGTGTAAGTTTAAGCCTTCTCCCTTTTGTGGCCCTTTTAGGTGCTTATGGTGAGATATATCCTGCCATTGAAGATGATGTCCTCCCTCCGCCGTCACAGCTACCCTCTGCAAGGGAGCGCAGGAGAAACAAATTGAAGGGACTGGACTTTGTATGTATGAAATGTCTTTCTCTTCCCCCCCTCCCTTTTTAGTTTAGAAGAATGAGAGGCCTGGGTTCTGACCCATGCTCAATTTGTGTGGCCCAGTAAAAGAAAGAGCACTCATTGGAAATGAAGTAGACATGAGTCTGAATCTAGGCTGTACCATCAATTAGCTGGAGATGATATTGGGGAGCTCTTTGAACTCTGCTGCCTTGGCTTCTTTTGAGGTAGTACTTTTTTGTCGCCTTGGGTGGCCGTAAGTATCTTGGCATCCCAACTGTCTTTCTTCCCAGAATATATGAATTTCAGAGAAGGCACAAGAAGCAACTGATACCATTTACTAGAAAGCCTGTTACATCTTAATCACCTAACTCTGTGATACAAGCATCGTCTCCATTTCGGTCAAATGATTTGCCCAAGGTCACATAGACAAGAGGGCTGAGATTCAAACCCACGTTCTCCTCACTCTGTTCCACGGCTTTACAGTGCAGCCACTAGAAAGTATAGGCTTTGGAGCCCTCAGTACATATCCCAACAATGTCCCTTCCTTGTTAGGTAGGCAGCTTTGGGCAATTTCTTAGTCTGCGTGTTTCCTTATATGTACATGAAGCTACAATGAGAATGTATGTGAAGCATTTAGCACTGAGCCAAGTATGCAGGGAGCTCTCAGCAAATGACAGATGCTGTTGCTATTAGCATTATTGTATGAACAGCTGTACCAGGTGATAATAACTTTACTTGCTGCCTTAGGCAGTGGCCAATCTACTTTGGTCTCTATAGATATGCCTTTTCTGGACATTTCATATAAATGAGACCATATAATATGTGGTCATTTGTGACTGGCTTTGTCTTTGTTTTCAGAGGTCATCATGTTATAGCATGTGTCAGTACTGATTGCTCTTTATTGCTCAGTAGTTTTTCACTCTGTGGATATTCCACATCAGTGACTGACGGACATTTGAGTTGTTTTCACTTTTTGGCTATTATGAATAATGCTGCTAGTAACATTCATGTACAGGTTTTGGATGTTTCCATTTCTCTTGAGAGTATACCTAGGAGTGGGATTGTTGGGTCATATGGTCACTCTTAGTATTTTGAAGACCTGCCAGACTGTTTTCTAAAGTGGCCACACAAGCAGTCAATCCATCCTGCCCAACACTTGTTATTGTCTTTCTTTTTGATTATAGCTACCTCGTGAGTGTGTGATGTGATGTCATTGTGGTTTTTGAGTTCTTTCTCTAATGATGTTAGGCATCTTTTCATGTGCTTATTAGCTGGGTATATATATTTTTAGGAGATATGTCTATTCAGACCCTTTGCCCGTTTTCAAATTGGGTCATCTTTTCATTATTGAGTTATAAGAGTTCTTTATACGTTCTGGCTACAAATTCAGTATCAGATGGATGATTTGCAATTATTTCTTCCCATTCTGTATCTTTTTTACTTTATTGGTGGTGTCCCTTGAAGCACAAGAGGTTTTAAATTTTGATTAGGTCTGACTTACTAGTCTCTCTTGGGCTTTTGGTGTCTTATCTAAGGAACGATTGCCTAACCCAAGATCATTAAGATTTACTTCGATTTTTTCTTTTTCTTTTGAATGTAGGTCTCTGATACACTAAGTTAATTTTTGCATATGGTGTGAGGCATAGGGGTTCAGGCTCATTCTTTTGTGGTTGTTCCAGTAAAAGGACTATTATTTCACCATTGCACTTTGTCCATAAATGTAAGGATTTATTTCTGGATTTCTTTCCTCCATGGATCTGTACACCCGTCTTTATGACAGTACCACACTATCCTGATTACTGTAGCTGGACTGCCTCAGCCCTTGTTGATTCAGTTTTTTCCTTTAGTGTCCTAGAGTTTTATCCAGACTGGCAGCATTTATGTGTCATCACACATGCTGTATTTTATCCTTGACTCAGTCATCTGAGCCTGCGTGGATACACAGGAGTCAGGATATAAATGCTCCATATCTTCATTTATTTCATTCATCACAAATACATTTATCCAGGGCATGATGTTGTTTTGATTCATTCTGTTAATGACCATTTCTGAAGTTCTGCTTTCTAATTACAGGATAACTGTTGTCCTAATATACCTCCAGATGGTCTCTCTTTAAAATCTGTGTCCAGTGTAAATATTGACCAGATTAGAATGAGAAACGAGGAACGAATGCGTAGACTGAATGAACTTCAGAACAAGCCTATCAATACAGGTAAATAGCCAAGTTTAATGGCCTATAGCAAATTTAAACTTGCTTACAGGGAAGTTGTCACTGATGGCTGGGGGTAGATGGAGAGAGAGTTGTCCACCAGCCCCAGACCTCAGGATTAAGTTTGTATCAGATTCTTTCTACCAGAGAGGGTACCCATTTTAGAGTGGATTCCAAACAGATAAAATAATTTTTGCTTATGAAATATATCCAGGCTTTGCTTTCAGCAGGGAAAATGCTGATTAGTATGGTATGGTACTTAGTACCCATTCACTGAAGTGAGAGATTATCTAAAATCAACTTTATCTTTGGGTTCCCTAACTAACACATGTACTGCAGAGTTACTTGGCTTTCCACACTATGGACAAACAAAACAGCTTCAGTTTAATATTGTCTAAGTCAAATAAAACTAGTCTCATTTTGAGTGGACTTTTGTGACTTGAAGGTTAAGGCCTGTCTTGGAGCACAAAGCAGGATGGTTCCTTAGACAGCTGATGAGCTCCTCTGCCAACCCTATACCAACCCCTTTTTTATATCAATGTTATTAGTCACTGGGATAATGGGACAATTTCATATTAATAATAGCATTACTATTAGCAAATAGTAGAATGGTCTATTTGGGAAATACTCTTTAGAAAGCTACATTACATTACTACTAGAAGTAGTCTTCTAGTAGGAACTTTAAGATATTTTTAGATCCTACCTTTAATACTGTGATAATTTTCAAAAGGTACTCATATAATCTCTAGCAGTCAAGGTGTGGTATGTTCCGTTGGTGATGATTCCATACCAAATACTAGCCAACACGGCAAATAGATGGAATGGTACTTTTCCTATCATACCTAGAAAAATGTGAACAGTGGGAAAAGATGTCTTGTAGCTAAAAGGCTCAATTTCTTTTATAACTAATAAACTGAACTAATATTTAACAAGGATATATTTGAGAGAAAATAGAGCATTTTTAAGAATCTACTCTTTCACAAGGTTTTCAATATCTAAACTGTTTTTTGTTTAACATCCTTTCAAACAGGAGCTTTTTGGTACGATGTGGATTGATTGCACGTACCCCTTTGCTGGGCTAATCCTTCACAGACCAGGAGATATAAATAAAAAAAAAAAAAAAGAAATTGACATCACAGGGTAGGAAGACAGATTTTCCTATTATACCTAATAAGTAAAATACAGATAAAGAGGTTGAGTACATCAAATTTAATTAAAGAATGAAACAAATTAAGAGCTACCTCTTAACAGACTAGACATATATTCTCACATTAGGTTAAGAATGGAAGTAATTTCATCCCAACTAGTGCTTTCCCAAAATGACTTTTAATTTCCTCATAGCAGTGTTATGGGTTGGGAGTATTCTCCTAACCTTGCTAAAAAATAAATAAAAAGTTTTGCGTAGATATCCACTAGGTTTCTCCTGAAGGGGTGACAGTAACAAAGTAAGACTGCCTACATTCCTCCTCCAGTCACGGTAATGTTTGGTGGTGTCCCCTTCGATATACTTAGAATCCCTCTGGTCGCTAGTACCATGGAGTCAACTTATTCAGTTGATTATTCTTTGTTTTACAAAGTTAGCCCCTTCCTGGGCCTACTCTCCTACCACTAAAATGGGAGATCTGAACAAAACAAATACAATACGGTTCAGAACATAGTATCGTAGGGAGTGCTGAGTTGTAGAGTTGGACTGTAAGAGACTTGTGTTTGTGTCACCTGTGTTACCCGAGTCATGTGTTTCTTGCCTCCTATAGATGATGACGAGAGTTCACTGGTTGACCCTGATGACATCATGAAACATGCGGGGGACGATGGATCAAACTCTGTGGCAACTGAGCCCTGGCTGCGCCCTGGCACCTCAGAAACACTGAAGCGCTTCATGGCAGAGCAGCTGACCCAGGAGCAGCAGCAGGTTCCTAGAAAACCAGGCACGTTCACGTGGCAGGGCCTGTCCACTGCGCATGGTTAAAATAAATCTGTTTTGGACCCAGTAGTGCCTCTTCAGGTAAAAGGAATGGTAAATCTGTACCTTTTATAATATATCCTACTTTTGGCCCCTACCTGAAGTTACTTACTTTTGTTCCATTTGTATATAAAGTGTATTTTTTCTAAGATGTATATGATGTATGTTATGTACATAAATAAAAGGCCATGATTATTGATTTATATAATAGAACTGTATAGAATTATTTTTGCACAATTTTGCCATAAATTGTGAGTGGTGATGAACTTCGGATTCAACTACCATATGTGCATTATTTTAAATTCTGCTTGTCAAGATAAGGTGAATAAAACTTGTGTCTTAACAGTACTGTAAAACCAGAATACCCTGTTACACGCACATTTGCCTTTGTTCTCTATTCAAAGTAATTCATTCAGTAACTGCATATGTTGTAGCTGAGACTATTCCAGTTGCTATGTAATGAAAGAATCAAATGTGCTACTTATTTTCATGTCATTTGTAGCTACTGATTCCATGGAAATAATGGGAGCTGTAACTGATTTTACTCCCATGAGCCATACACTAAATTTATGTCCTTCTGCCTCTATTTTTGTGCCAATGAACGCATTGTCTTAAAGTTACTAATTTATGTGATTTGACTACTACTTGATAGAAATAAATTTTTACTTTTATTAACCAATGTCGATTTCTTATTTTAATTGGAAATTTAGGTTTCTAGAGGTTGAAGAGAGGAGAGGTAAAACACCCAGGGGTCAAGGACAGAGACTGGAATCTTTGTTCCACCACCATGGACCCTTGGATAAGTGAGTCAATTTTTCTAATCACTCTAAGTGATACTTCTCAAAAAGGAAAGAAAGATTCATTCAAATTCTGAGTAAGAATTCTGACTTGGATGGGAGGTCTTCAGTACCATGAGAGCTGAGGACATCTAACATACTGTTTCTTTGTTTCTTTTGACATAATTAATGATAGACAAGATCAGATGAGTTTGCCACAATTTGATTTGATATACTAATGTTTGGCTATGTATAAATTTTATGCTCAGTTTTCTTTTCTTTTTTGAGACAGGGTCTTGCTCTGTCACCCTGGGTAGAGTGCAGTGTGTCACCAGAGCTCACTGTAGCCTCAAACTCCTGGGATTAAGCCTCCCAAGTAGCTGGGACTACAGGTGCGTGCTACCACACCCAGCTAATTTTTTCTGTTTTTGGTAAACAGTCTTGCTCAGGCTGGTCTCAAACTCCTGGCCTCAAGTCATCCTCCTGCCTTAGCCTCGAAGCGTGCTTATATTATAGGCATGAGCCACCATGCCTGGTCCTATACTCAGTTTTCTAATCTAACCATTGTCTGTTTTACTATTAAAGATTTTTTTCCTTCTGTCATCTGAAAGTAAGAAGAAAGCCTCTAGGGAGAGTCTTGATACCACACCATTAGATACTAAACTGCCAGGTCATGTGAAGCACTTACCCTTAGACAGATAGGAAGATCATGGTGTCTCCCAGCACTAGCATCCCACTGGGCTTGGACAAAGCTTTGTCTTAGGGATAATAAATCTGGTCCACTTCTAAATGCATCCTTAAATAACTATTCATTATCTAAGCTGTATGAAAGCAAAGACAATACTTTTCCTGTTTTTAAACGAAACCCTCTTAAAATTGACATGTTCCATTTTTTTTTAAATGCCTTGTACCACACAATTTGAATTGACTCCTAGTACACACAATATCACAGCAAACTGTCCCTCTTTTCAGCATTCTAACAGTGTAGAATTTTATGCTGGGTTATTAATACACAAAATATTTAAAAATTATGAATAGCTTACGGTTAAGAAAGTACAGTGTGAGGGATGATCTAATGCCAGAAGCTGGAAAGAAAATATCAGAGCCAAAGAATATTTCGATTTGTAGTTCTGGCTGAAAATATCCTTTCCATAATTACTTGGCTTTTAACAGAAAACCAGAAAAGAATCAATGAAACATGGGGTTGTGGGTTACACAGGTTTTGATTGCACTGATGAAATAATTCAAAAACTTTATTGACCTATAACCTGATTAGAATATGCCAGATGAGAATCAATATTGTACAGAAAGTTGTACAGAATTTTTTACATAGAAAACTTTACATCTGTACCATATACATTTTATCCATCTGAAAAAATTTTCTACATCCACTATTGATACGGAATGCTTGACAATCTTGTCTGTTAACCATCAGAACACAATTCACAGTATGAATACATTTCCAGTAAATCTAACCTCTGCAAACCATGCCAGATTTGTTATTTTAATATATTCAACATTAAATTCTGTACACAGAGTAAAATCTACATCAAGCCCCACCACCCAAAAGAAAAGAAAATGACAGCAACCTAGATTCGTTTTGCAGTGATTCAAGTTTCGGTCATGAAGGATCATTCTATTTTAATGGCTCATCTTTAGAAGCCCTAAGAGAAGTATATATTACAGGTAGTTACTGTCAGGAGGGATATTTTCTACCTTTTTTTTTTTTTTCCTTCCTGTTGTTGATCTTGACAAGCGTCAGCCACAACAGCTTCTGGGCATGTTAAATCCTCAAAATTACCACCCCCAAAAAAGGGCAAAACTAAAAATCCCCACAAAATAAAAAAGACAAAAAGTTCAACCCAGATGTTTAGTGCATTTGACAAAATATTATGGGTATTTAGCAAATGAATAAGAAAATAAAGAAAACAGTGCAGGAAGAACTATATAATGTTTAAGATTTTTATATTACAGACCTGCATCTCTGTACATTTTTCACAGAAGGATGATTACCAGTATCTCAGATAGCCTGAGTGTGCAAAAATCTTCGGAATAAGAATACCATAGTTGCTAAATATCTTTTACCATGAACAATAATTTCTTCCTCTCCCCCCACCCCCCAATTATAAACATTTTATCCTTCAAAATACAGCTCTCCTGAGTTGTACTTCTTGCAGAAGTTCAATCTTTACATCTATAGTTCTTTGGGTAAGTTTCACTTCCACACCTGCCAAAAATATGTGGGGCTCTCCCTGCCACGGACGACGGGGAGGACCCGTGAGCATAAGCTGACACTGTTTACACATGCTTTCTGCTCAACATGAGCCCAACGTGACACACAGAATCCGCCAGGTAAAGGGACTGGAGTGTTGCAAGTTTTGAGTATTAGTTCTAAGCATCTTTCCCAGTCAGCCTCAGACACTGCAATTCAAAGAATTCATTTTCAGGTAGGAAACCTCGGCTCCAGGGTCCTTTTAAAGAGCGGAGGGATGTAAACACCAACAGAAAAATATTAAGTTCCCGTCATTGCTTGTTTACTCCAAGTTCCTGTTCAGGTGGTTGTGATATCTGAAAAACTACTCCGATTCGCAGAAAAAATCTTCTAAGAACAGCACGAAGTTCAGGAATCAAGTCAAATTGCATAATTTCACATAAGAGAGGGTAGTAGAATGATGCATGGGCTTTAAACTGGGGGGAGAAAATGAATGTCTCCGTTAGTAGTGCTGGCACTGCAAACTACAGAGCCTGAAACCGCTAGAGTCAGACCACGCTGCGCACGCACTCGTCACAGAGGGGAGAGGAGAGGCGAGTCTGTCCCGCAGCAAGTCTGCGGGATATGAAACCGAGAGACACAAGTACTCAGAAGACTCGGTATGAACACTGTTCCCTCGGTTACTATCCTTATTTTGAAAAACACTTTCCCATTACATACCTTCAACAAACTTTTAGTAATTCAGCATTGTTTTTCCTGGATAATAAATAAGCAAAAGAAAGAAGCCAAGCAAGAACTAGCGCTGACTTTTTATAAGATATGGGTTACTGAAATTTTATCTTTTGTTAAATAAAAATTTTAAGTTTTAGGGGAAAATTCTACCTAACACTACAATATAAAATATGTAAACATTCTCCAGGCAGAGCTATATACATTCCCCACGTATGGTTCAATTTAAATACCTTTTTGCTGTGGTTCCTTAAGCTCTGAACACTAGTCTGGTGCCCATTTTCTCTCCTTTCCTACCCTCCCACGCCCCACGAGAGCCAGGGGAGCGGCAAGACCTTGTGACACGAAAGCAGGGTGTGGAGTCTGTCTTGGCCACACAGCTGCTGGCAGTCTTAGGTCACTTCTCCAAGCTTTCCCAGCCCGTCAGTCAGGTGGAAGTGCACGTGGACACAGGGCATGTGACCGGGATGCACACAGTGTAGCACTGCGTGGCCTCGCCCTGCCTCCACAGCATTCCATGTGCCACAAGGGCCTCAAGTGCCAAGTATTGAGTACGCATTTTAAAACCTACTCAGCTTCACAGCAAAGCAACCCATTTCCTTATATGTGAGTTGTAAGCTGCTGTATTTTTTTAAATAGTAAAATGTGTATTTTTTAAAAATCTTAAAATATCCATTTATATTTACAGTTATATATTTGTGTTTTATTTCTACTGATTTGAAATTCTTAAATGAGCTCATGGCTCATTGACTAGAGACTCTGGGCTGCACGGAACCACTAAATATGCCAAAGGAATGGCTGTGGCCTGGAGGCCAGGCAGACAGAGGGACTGCAGCAGGTGACTGCAAGGCCACGAGGTGGCCAGACAGCGGTTTTCAGAACAGGGAAAAAGGGGAGGCTCGGGTCAGAACAGGAATTTCAATGTTGGGGGAACGCAGGAGGCTGTCAAGGTGTCCTAAGGGATTGATTCCTCTCCTGCCGAATCCGCTGGAGAATTGCTGGTTAGAGAACAAAGCTGAGTAAGGAGGAGAAAACTGAGAACCACTGAGGAAGACAGGGCTGGGCCACATGTTCTGCCCAGGCAGCAGTGCAGCCTGGGCATTGCTTGATCCACCTCTGAGAGCTCCCGGACAGCGGGCCTGCGACCCGGCACCCCTGCGACCCGGCACCCCTGCTTTGGACTCAGCCCCAACGCGGTCAGGCTAGAAACGCAAGGCTGGATACCAAGCCTGGTACTTACCCTATTATCGCTTATCTTTAGAACTTTAGTTAGAAACAAAAGCAGTAAGTTAGTCCAGGCTTCCCGATGACTTTCTGATGTTAGCGTGAGGAAGTAACTTAGTGCTTCACTGCAGACACTGCAAAAGAAAAGGTTTCCCTTTACGTTACGTGCATAGCTGCTGGTCGCACACTCACTGAGAAAGAACCACAGTGAATACTGTAATGAATATCAACTATTAAAGAACTTGTCAGATCCCATCTGTTCACATCAACTAGAATATCACCAAAAATATTTATATGTTTTTCAAATTAGGAAGAAAACCAAACATATTAAAAGAAGCCATTGCAACTTATTGGAAAACCCACATCCTCTTAATTTTCCAAGTTTCACTGAGTTCAAACCTGCAGTGTGGCAGACAGCACATGCATAAAGCTCAGTGTTAAGAGACCTGGGCTGACATGTGAGGTGACTGTCCCTTCACTGACTGTAAGGCGGCCTTCACAGTCTTGTCAATAAAATGGGAAAACAGAGACTAGACGATCTCTTAAAATTCTAACACGTATTTAACTGGTCTCAGAACATCTATTTCCCAAGTAGATACAAATATACAACACAGATGACAGTATTTTTTCTGAATGTCATGTTTTGTCCTTACCCTGAGTTTAAATTTTAGTTGTCATGAAGTAAAAGAGAATGAAAAAAAAGTAACACCAAGAAAAGCTCCAAATATTCTTTCAAACAAAATGCAGGCAGGCAGGTTTTCACTTTCACAAATGACTGTTCTGTGAAAATGGGGCTATCTTATGACATTACAAAGGCCTAAAAATGATATCACAGTTTAAAGTTTTTAAATTTTAAGAGATAAAGCTTTCTTCTTTGTCCTGTATGTTAGACATGATCTGTTCACATGTCACTGGTTGTACAAAGCACATTTGCCTACAAGACTGTATTTGACCTTTACAATTGCTCTGTGAAACAGGGTCACCAGGCCCCGAGGCTCAGCTGTCTGCCTGCTCCTGCCACTGCCCCTTTTCTGCTCTGCACCACACAGCCACCTGGTCAAAGGCAGAGATCAGTCAAGAGTCTTACTTCAAAAGCCTCTGCTGGACCTCCTCCCAGGCACTAACCCGGCTCTCGTCCATGTACATCCGGAAGAGAATGCGCAGCCCACAGGCCAGGCTGCTGGTCTCTTGCTTCAGAAGGTTGGGCTTGGACTTGCCTTTGAAGCCTGCAGAAGGGGGAAGTTTCTGGGATTAGCTTGGGAAGGCATCGCACATAAAGACAAAGCAGCCTGTCTGGAGGCACGTTCTGTATGCGCTCAGCTGTCGGCACCTGCTGCCCATGAAGCCGAGCTGCCCTGAGGGCACCCGGGGCACAGGATGGTGATTCCTATGTCTAGAATCCCATCCCCGCCTACCCTTCAAGCTGAAGACAGAAAACTTGTGGCCTGGAGAGTGGAACCCTTCAAGTGAAACTGCACTTGAGGCCTCACAGGTGACGCTGCAGGAGGAACGGACAGGGGGGCGACACCTAGTGGTTAAGACTGGTAGGTGCGTTTGGAAACAAGAAGCATCGGGTCACCTCAGCAGTCAAATGGTGGCAACAACTTGCGTTGAAGAACAGGGAAAAAAATAAGTAGACACTACTCTTTGCAGAACTTAGGTTGTAAAGGGAAGAGAATGAACAAAGCTGTTTGAAATAAAATAAGCAAACACAAGCATCTAACCCTGCATTTGATAAAGAGTTTGGTGTTCAGTAAGCGTCAGTTCCTTTCTTTCTTTTCTTCGGCCACATTCTGCTGCCCCTCACTCTCCCAGCACTGTTTTGTACCTAACAGGCACTAAATAACTATTTCTTAAATTAAAAATAATGTCAGTTTAATTTACAATAAGGCTTATTTTTTTATTTAAAATTTCCATCTTATTCTAAAACAAATATACCTCCTGTCCCAATACATTCACTCCCATTCTGAGGTACGGCCACTCCCAGTAAACAGAGGGAAGCCATTCAGGGACACATGCCAGGTTCGTGTGCGGGACGGGACCCTCCTACACGCCTTCCCGGACAAGCCAGCTTCTACTGTGCTGACGATAGCGACAGGGAGGCCCTGGCTGGGTCAGCAAGCTGAAAAAACAGCTGGGCAGACCAGTCAAGTAACAGGTTGACTGAACAAGAGAAAAACAAATCCACCCAAGTAGTTATTAGGTCTTTTTCTGATCTACAATAAGCCAATCTTATTATTATTGTTAAGGTCAAAGTACATATAGTGACATGCACAATCAGTGAATTCCGATAAACATCTTTATCTGTCCCACATCCCTCAACAACGGTGAACATCAAAGTGCGAGGCCTGTGCCGCTCACCTGCTTTCCACAGGGCAGTCCTCTGTTCGTTGTTGGAATTAAACGCTTTTGCAAATCTATGCGATTCTAACAAGCAGTCCAGTAGCTTAAAAAGTTGTTGTGATGTTAAAAAGCGATACATTCCTTGGTCTTGAGTATCGACTCGAACATCAAAGTCCACTTCATCTCTCTTTGGAAAACAAACCACCACAGCACACACACACAGTCACAATAATTTTAGTAAATTTAGAACTTAATGCTCTCCAAAGACCAGTTTTACAATGTAGCAAGCCATAGATACTCAATCTATCTTAACAGAAAGTAGGGAAATGTGCCCCTTCTGTTAAGCGTCCTCATCACCATGCACCACCCTTCCGAGCCAGCCCCTCCTGTACCCCGAGACTACAGCCCTGCACCCCTCAGTCCCTCAGGTCCTCCGTCTCTTCTAGTCTCTTCTAAACTGGTTGGGAGTCCATGCACCATGATTTTAGTTATTCTCTCTCTCAGCCTCTCACCTTCCCTTTTCAGTAACTTGCTGGCAAAACTGCCTATTATTGCGTATCTGCAACCACATAGCCAGCGTGCGTGGCTGGAGAAAACAGACTGGTTTCTCTTTAAACCAATGGGCTCGAGTGCCGCCCAGTACTCCACCAACACTGCCCCAATCACGTTCCTGGACAGACAGCTCACATTTTCACTTCTCAAGTACCTAAAATGTTCTTTCCAACCTCACACGGTGGATGACTTTTCTTCTCATCTCAGTGAGAAACCAGAAAGAAAAGATCTCCCACAAGCTCCCACCCCAAATACTGCAGCCTTCCTGCATCCGTAGCCCATACCTGTGCTCCGCCCCCCAATGCTGCTGCGTGGGAACCATCTGGACGTCTGCTCCGGGCAGCCCCCACTCTGCACAAGGAACCATCCCCAGTCACTCAAAAATATGGTCCTAGCAACTGCCCCTCTCTTGACTGCACTCACTGTCTCTCTCTACATCCTGGAGACCTCTCGGCAGCAACACGCTGCCATGCTGCCAATCAGGAGGACAAAACATGGCAAAGACCTCTTAGCCCACTCACATTCCTCCAGCTGTCACCCCATTTTCGCTGTGCCCTCTACAGCAAAACTCCTCAACAGAGATATCAATATTTGCCATTTCCAAATCTTCTCTTTCTCTTGGATCCATTACAATTACGCTTTTGTCCTCAATGTTAAAATTAAACACATTGCCAGGGTCACCAAAGTCCTCCAGGTAGTTAAAAGGCAATTCTTACATGTAATATTACTTGACCTGTCCAGAGCAGTTAACAAGCTTTTGATCACATCCTCCTCCTTAGAACGCTTTCTTCATCTGACTTCACAACACTGATGCCTGCTTGTCCATGTGCCTCACTGATTCTCATCCTCAGTCTCTACCTGCTGCCTGTCTCCAGGAGCTGTAGAGGACGAGGCCCCAGGCTCCACCCCTGACCCTCCTTTCCACTCTAGCCACACTCACTACTCCATGATGGGATCAGTCTCATGGCTTAAAATGACATCTATGTGACGAAGGTCTCCCAACCTCTGGCCTGACTGGCTGTGCTCTGAAGCCCAGACTGCTTAACTAACTTCCTAACTACACATCTCCTGTCTCCTTACCTGGGCTGCAGCTAAGTTTTCCGCATCTTCTTTTTTACTTGTGGCTGGGAAGAACACAATGTTGTCGATAGTTTGGATGAGTTCCAGCTGCACAACACATTTAATCAACAGGGCAGCAAACAATTTTTGTTCTGGAAATTCTGTGAGGAAACCCCCCAATGCACATGCAAACAAAAAATTATTTTGAATCCTTTATAATTTCTATGACATTATAATGCTAAGGAAACATTAATATGTATGCACATATCACGCTAAGAAGGACATTCTGCTTTTGCACATAGGTACTACTCACTAAAGATTAATCGATATTTTTAAAAGCCTTAGGAAAGTCATTTTTTAAATAAAAGTACCCTACATGATTCAGAACAGTGGATATGTTCAAGATGGGTCCACTACAAATTTTTAAAAATATTCAGGTTTTAAAATAAAATGTAACAAGTGGATAAAAACCTAAAACTTAAATAATAGTTGCTGTAAAACCAAGTCTGACCTTTGAAAATAGGTAACCTAAAAGCCTACGCATAAGAAAATAAGAGGAAGCAGATCTGTGTGAGTCAGGAAGTGAGGGACATCCACAGCACACGTTTTATTTGGATCCAGATTAGCAGTTGTGGCCAAAATTACCTTTTATTTTCAAATGAACCCATCAGCAAAGAAGTCTATAAAAAGTTATGCTAAAGCTCATTACTACAAAAGCAACCAAAACGCAAAGTAAGAAAAGCGCTCCCCACAGCCCACATCCGTGTCAGCTGTGACATGGCTACACCTCTCCACCCTGAACAAACGTGCTCGCCAGCGTGTTTCTGACAAGCCACCAGTCTGCATGGCGGATGCGCAAGAGAATGTTCCCTGTCACTGACCTGCCAGCTGAGCAGTCACACACACGTGGAAGCACGAGGCTAGAAAGCAGGACTCGACTCCTGAGACGCCGCATGGCCGCACCGAGCGTGGCCCCACGGAGGCCCAGACCACAAGGCCACACCTTGATCCCAGGTTCTCGGGGGCAGCTTTTCCACGGAGCTTTCCAGGAGGCAGACGACTGCCCAAGAGGAGCTGCCTGTTAATCCGTCTGGAGGCAATGGCTCCAGCACTGGGTGACTGACAATCCCTCAGTTTCTTTCTCCTACTAAAAGCACTTTACTACAAATCCCCTTTTCTGGCACCAATTTGTAGAAATTAAATTCATGCCTTAGAGCTTTGGGGTAGAGGGTAGAAATAACTTGCTTAGTCTAATTTATTCTTACTGAGGTCATTAATAAAGTCTCCTTTCCAGGTATTTTTCAGAAATGCTGTTCTATTTAACATTTGGTTCTTAGTACTACATCTCAAGTTAAAAAACAAAATAAAACAAAGAAACCCACAAGTCCCACGGTTGTCTCTTCCTCTCAAGTGTGTTTTTCACAGCCCTTTACTACAGTGACAGTGGCATATGGTGTCACTCATTCCCTCCCACATAAAAACATCTCAGCCCCTGGGGCAAGAGACTCCAGCAGCACCTGGCTCTAGGAGAGACTGCGCGGCAGGTCTGAGGAGGTGCAGTCTAACGTGAGCTGCTCCTGGGTGTTAAAAGCTCTCAGCAGGGGCCCAGACACTCCTAAATGGCCCGAAGACTTTGGCAGTGAAGCTGTTCTCTCAACAGGGAAGCTGAGCCTTTCCACGCTCTCTGGTGCCCTTTGAGAAATGCACAGGGATCCTAACTATACTAGCAGGTCCCTCACTAGCAGGGACTAGCAGGGACTAGCACATCTGGGGACAGTATCTACTTGGACAAATTTCACTCACGGCATGGCTTGACACTGCCAGAGTTATAAAGACAACCATTTTACCAGTTACCATAAAATAACAAAGCAGATTTTAACTACATGAGACTGTAGGTAGTGAATGGAGACCTGACAGAGCAGTGGTGCTTTCTGAACGTGTGCAGAAAGAAAAGGCGAGCTGCCTTTCAGACAGGGTGAAGCACACAGGTTTGTGCTGTGATTCTTATTTCTGAGCAGGAGAGAGGCAGCTGGCCTCATCAAACAGAGGAAGCACAACCTATCCAACAAGTGAAAGGGCTTGGGCCATTTGTTTTTCCCTCCACCTCTACCTGTTCTGAGTCAGCAATTCCAGGATGAACCTTACTAAACCCCCAGGGCGGCGAGAATAGGAGATCTGGCATAAGGACAGAAGTCTGAGTCCACAGCTCTGGGTGGCAGGAAAGCAGAACCCTTGTGCCAGGAAGAGGGATATTTCCAGATCAGCCAAGTGAAAACTCCCTAATGTGTGACCAAGTCCCTCCTTTGCAAAGCTAAGTTTGCTTGGGCCTGAGAATGAGAAAAGCCGTTCGCGATTCTGTCCTTCTGCCCTTTCCTGGTGCAGACTGAAGCTGCAATGAAATCCTACATGAACCGTTCTGTTCCTGGAGAACAGGAATAAAAAATGAAAATGGGCCACTCACCACCACCTATGTCCCCTTTCAGAAGTTAGCAAGATACAGTAACTGAAGCTAGAAGTTTCTTTCAAGTAGGATACCAAAGCCTATCCTCTCCCAAGAACTATAAGCATCTAAGATTAATAAAAAATACTCTGAAAAAAAATTGAATCAAAATGGATCAATGACCTAAATGTAAGAGCTAAAAGAATAAAACTCTAAGAAGACAACATTGGGGAAAATCTTCATGATCTTAGATTTGACTATGAGTTTTTAGCTATGAAACCAAAAGCATGACCAACAAAAGAAGAAAAAAAAAAATTGGACTTTATCAAAATGAAAAACTTCAGTGCATCAGAAGATCTTATCCAGAAAGCAAAAAGATGACTTACAGAATGGAAGAAAATAAATATTTGCAAATAATATATCTGATAAGGGTCTAATATCCAGAGTATATAACAAACTCTTACAATTCAACAACAAAAAGACAAACAATGCAATTAAAAATAAGCAAAGGACATGAACAGAAATTTCTCCAAATAAAGAGAAATTTTCCCCAACCTGAGCAAGAGCGAGACCCTGTCTCTACTAAAAATAGAAAGAAACTAGCTGGACAACTAAAAATATATAGAAAAAATTAGCCGGGCATGATGGCACATGCCTGTAGTCCCAGCTACTCGGGAGGCTGAGGCAGAAGGATTGCTTTAGCCCAGGAGTTTGAGGTTGCTGTGAGCTAGGCTGATGCCACGGCACTCTAGCCTGGGCAACAGAGTAAGACTCTGTCTCAAAAAAAAAAAAGAAAGAAAAATTTTTTCCCCTTATTTCTCCAAATAAGGCCAAATAGGCACACGAAAAGATGCTTAATATCACTAATCATTATGGAAATGCAAATCTAAACCACAATGAGGTACCACTTCTCACCAGCTTGGATGGCTATCATTAAAAGAAAAAAAAGGTCTTGGCAAAGATGTGGAAAAATTGGAACTGCTGGTAGAAATGTAAAATGGTGCAGCTCCTGGCTGTAGCAAATAATTTGGTGGTTCTTCAAAAAGTTAAACATAGAATTACCTTGTAACCCAGCAATTCCACTCCTAGGTATATATGCAAAAGAACTGAACACAGGTACTCAAATGATACTTGTGCACAGATGTTCACAGTAGCACTATTCACAATAACCAAAGGTAGAACAAACCCAAATGTCCATCAGCAGATGAATGGAAAAACAAAATGGTACATACATACAATGGACTGTTACTGAGTAAAAAAATGAATTACTGATTCATGCTACAATTAGAATCTTGAAAACATTATGCTAAATGAAAAAGCTAGACAGAAAAGGTCACATTTTGTATGATTCCATTTATACAAAATGTCCAGAATAGCCAATTCATAAGCACAGAAAGCAGAAGGTGGTTGCCGGGGGCTGGGGAAAGAGAGAAGAGGGAGTGGCTGCATAATGGTTATGGTGTTTCCTTTAGGAGTGATGAAACTATTTGGATCTAGATAGAGGTGGTGGTTGTACAACACCGTGAATGTACTAAATGCCACTGAATTGTTCACTTGAACATGGTTACTTTTGTTACATAAATTTCACCTCCATTTTTTTAAAAAGCGCTCAAAGCTGTCCCCCTTTAAGGAGGCAGTAGTCTTTCCTAGGGGCTATAATTTTACTTCAGCAAACAAAACTGAAGCAACTTGGTTTTTTATTTAAGTGAGGTGCTCCCGTTGTTTGTGAGAAGTGAGGGGAAGTATAGTGGTGGCCTGTGGATGCCCGCGTGGAGCTGTGGGCAGCAGTGGGGGAAATGAGCACAGGGTCCATGAGAGAACTCGTGCTCCTTAAAAGGCAGGGTGCTCCTGCTTAGAAAGCAGTGGTCCCTCACCAGTTCCCCTGGCAGATGGGTGGAGAAAGGCACGTTAGGCCCCATTTTTGCAGAAAGAATATGGGGCTGCAGAAGGGGATGGAGAGGGAAGATTCAGGTGCTTGACACAAACATTAGCTGAATGCACTGTGGAAACAGCTGATATTGCAGGTATCATCGAGTTCTTGACCTTCCACAAGACAGCAGCTATCAGGGGATGTCCGAGTTGGGGTAAACATAGTTAAAAAAGTGATTACACAATTAGAGTATATGTTTGTTAATAATAAAAGCAAAACTGAAAATGTCTTCCCTTTCCTACATAAAACACATATTTTTATTTAGAGAAATAACTCACTCGCTGTAGATTTAGTTTTGCTGACTTCTTCATTCACAGTAGAGACAGAAACCAGTGGTGCTTGCTGTCTATTATCTGCAGATCTTGGTTGAATAGAATCATGAATATCTACAGATTTCTGTGATATTGTATCCTAATAAAATAAAAAATTAATTATTAAGTCTGGTGAATAAAGCTTATGGATGAAAATATTTTCTATTACACCATTTAAAAAAATTTATATTATGTCCCTATAAAATTGCATTCTACACATTGCAGTTACACACACAATGAGAAAAGTACGTAAAATTATCTGTACCTAGATAAAAGCTGATAGTCTTTCAGAGAAAAGCTTCCTTTCTGACCCTCACTGGGCTCAGGCCTGACACCATCCAATGGCAACAGATAAAAATGCTAAGCTTCAGTGCATGGAAAAACTAGTCAGCAATGCCCGTAAGTGTTCATGAAATCTAAACAGAACGAACGTTTGGCAGAGAGGAGGGGTGAGCCCAGGGAAGCTTTGTAGGGATAAGTTTAAGGAAGAACAAGAAAGATCAGTGGGAAGGTCACTGCCTAGAAGTGGGGTGTCAGGAACAGAAACTCGACACTGAAATCCAAAAGACCTCCACAAGAATTCTGCTCCAGTGTTATTAATAATGTAACCTTGGAAAAATGATTACTCTTTCTGAGCTGAGGATTTCTGATCTGAAAATATAGATGACATTTTCCTTGCAGGTTCTTAAGAACTAGAGAGAATAAATGCAGAACATTAGCACAGAGCCAGGCAATGAATGGCAGCTGACACTATTACTAGTCTAGCTTTATTTTGTTATAACAGTACAGCCCATTCAGAGAAGAGAGAACCTGGTTTTAGGAGGAGTGCATAGCTCCTGTTATTCTAAGATAACGGTCCCAGTCTACAGCAACCTTGTTTGGGTTTGTGAAAGGAAGATGGGCCTGTGTTTTTATATTATATTTTAACTGGGACTTAAAATATCATAGTTTATGATCTTTCATTTCCTGTTCTGCTTAATAAACAGGGGTAACATGTACCAAACCAGGTCCACAAAACTGCTGGAAAGACCAAATGTGAAAACATTTTAAACAGTAAAACACTACACAAATCTAAAGCCATATCAATATTATTATGATGGTTCTTACCTATCTTTGCAAATATTTAACACATAAGAGGTGCTGAGTAAAAACTGTATGGATCCAATAGTATCTATATTTGAACATGATGGCCAGCCTAAAATACTTTTTTTTCTTCTTTTCTTTTTATAGTAAGACATTTTGTTGTCATAAAATACATTTTAAATAAAATTTACATGTAAGAACGCTTATAGAAACACTTAGAAAATTATAATTTAAGGGAATGTTTATTGTTTAAAAAACTATAAACAGGAAATGTAAACTTAGGTATTTTAATAAGCATATCTTTAAAAAGAAATTAATCAGTTTTTAGAGTTAAAAATGTATTGTCTTACTGAAGAGAAACGAAAGCACTGGTTTTTAAATTTTTTTGGTCACTGGCCCTTTTGAACACTCTGATGATTTCTAAAAAGTTCTCCTCCAAACAGTAAACATGCACAAAAACTAGGTCATAAAATCAGGGGTTTAAAAATTTTCCTCTGTATTAGAGGAATTTCTGAAGGTCAAGTTCTTTGCTTTCTCACAGCTCTGCACCAGAACTGGTATGCTCACACTTCCCCTTCAAAAAGGGCACTTTAGTGGAAAAGGAGTACCTATAAAAAGAAATCTTGATGTACTGATATGGCAACATCTCCTAAATATTACAAACATAAAAAGTCCCCCAAAATATTAATATTATATATGTAAATGCACAGAAAACAGATGGAAGGAGATAATCACAGTATTAACTACTGGAACTCGGTTTGGGGTAGGTGGTAGTATAAAAAGAGACTTATAATTTTTATCCCATATTCTTCCATACTGTTCAAAAATAAATATTTTTTGTTTTTTACAGTGATAGGGTATTTTTCTATTTCTAATTTTAAAAAAGTAGTGCTTGAGAGCACAGCAGGAAATAATTCGGCTGAGAATGGCAGTAAAAAGATTTGCCACAATTTACTGGCAAAATCTAAGTAGTACAGAGGAGAAGAGAAAGACAAAGAAAGCAGGGTGAAAGAAGAAATGGTAGATATTAGAAGTGCAGCCAGCAGCAGTAGCAGCAGCAACAGAAGGCGGCTATTAAGAGACCAGAAGCCAAGACCCAGTGCTCCAGCCCTCGGAGATGCCAGTCCGTGAGGAGGAGTCTGTGAGCTGGTCTCAGGGGCACTCGGCACCACAACACTGAATCCAGGAGCAGGCACAGGCATAGCACTGGCTTTACCTGCATGTCCTGATCTAATCCTCAGCCTTACTTTATATATGAGGGCAAGTGACTTGCTGAAGGCCACAGAGGTAGCCAGTGCAGAGCCAGGATTTGATGTGGGCTGACGTCAAACCCCCTCCACAAATTCTATGCATACAGAAGAGGGAACAAAGCCAAACACGAGTGCAAGCTCATTCTGGGCTTGCAACAGACGTGCTAAGAAGCAGTGTGGGGTATGCACTGAAAGGACAACTTCGGCAGATCAGAGTCATGGAGCAATACGGCCTCAGTATGCCAGATGTCACAGTTCTCAAGACAATTCAGAATGATGTTTTTCCATGAAATCTAAGTTTTAACCATTGACAATTAGTTAAGCAATTTAAAAGCTGTGAGGACAAATCTGGAAAAAGGGCATTAGTTTGCTGCTTAGGGCCTCCTGGGTTTAATATTCAAGGGTATTAGTGGGAGAACAGTAGAAATGTGAATAAGGCCTATAGATTAAATAATAGTATTGATTTAATGACAATGTCTTGATTATTAATTATACTGTGGTTTTGAAAATGTCCTTTGATTCCTTAAAGGAAACACACACTAAAAAAAAATCTAGGGATAAATGGGTATTGTATTTGCAAGTTACTTTCAAAGAATTCAGAAAATGAGGGAGAGGGTAAGGATGGATGTAAGGGAGTGAGAGAAAAAAGGAGGAGGAAAGAAGGGAATGATAAAGCAAATGCAGTAAAATGATAACATTTGGAGACATCTGGTGTCATAATTAGTTTTATTTGTTAGCTTGGCTAGGACACACTTCCAATGACCTATATAGTTACACGAAATACTTAAGTCAAAGGACAGACAATTAATTCAATTAAACACTAAGTCATGTTGCTGTGAAGGCATGTTGTAGATGTGGTTAACATCTATAGTCAGTTGACTTTAAGTAGATTATCCTCAATAATCTGGGTGGACCTCAAGCAATGAGTTGAAGGCCATAAGAGCACAACTGAGGTTTTTGTGAGGAAGAAGAAATTCTGCCCGTGGACTGCAGCATCAGTTCCTGCCCAAGAGTTTCCAGCCTGCCCTAAAATTTAAAACTTACCAGCCCCACAATCAAATAAGCCAATTTCTTGAGATCTCTCTTTCTATATCTCGTATTGATTCTGTTTCTCTGGCCCTGATTGAAATATTTTTGATACCATAAAGTGGGATGCTGTTATAACAAACAGCTAAAAATGTGGAAGTGGCTTTGGAATTAGGTAATGGAAGAGTTTTGAGGCATCTAATAGAAACGCCTAGGATTGCCTTGAGGAGACTGATGACAGAAATATGGACATTAAATGTGATTCTGGTGAGGGGTCAGAAGGAAATGAAATGTCTGAGAGAGAATATATGGTCATGAATAGATTATTGGTACAAATATGAAGGTTAAAAGGTGCTTCTGGTGAGGTCTCAGAAGGAAATTGGGAACATGTTATTAGATACTGAAGAAAAGGTGATTCTTGTTATAAAGTGGCAGAAAACTTGGCTGAATTGTGTTTCACTACTGGGTAGTCAGCAAAATTTGTAAGTGATGAACTTAGTCAGCTGAGATTTCCAAGCAAAGTGTTAAAGGTGTGGCCTGGTTTCTCCTTGCTGCTTACAGCAAAACATCAGAAAAAAGAGATAAGTTGAGGAAAGAATCACTGGAAAGGAACTACTACCACTTGATGATTTGGGAGGGTCTCAGCCTATGCAGATTGAAAAGGATGCTAAAATTAAGAAATTCACTGTTAGGAAAGCACATCTGGAGAGAAGGCCAAGGCTATGGCTGGACAACTTTTTGCAGAAGAGATTAGGTACATGACTAATGATCTAATCAACAATCTCTGCAGAAGCCAGGAACAGAGTAGGGTTATCCAGGAATGATCTGTGGATAACCTTCTTAACACACACAGGAGACCCATAAGGATTCTGAGAATGATATACCAGCAGAAATACAGCCAGCCTGGACTGAAAAGGACAGAAATGGAATAAAATGAAGAAAGACTGTCAGACTTCCAGGATTCTACAGGCAGAAAATGGGCTGACAGAGTTACTTGGCTACAAAAGGTGCTAACCTTTAAGAAAAAGGAGGAATAATTCAGAGCACAGATCTGCCGGCCCAAAGGAAGAAGCCTCAGGCCCAGAGGGTGCAACATCAAGCCACAGAGTGTTATTTTTAGGTCTCAAAACTTAATGGAATTTGTTTTCTAGGATCACTGGTCCACAGATGAAGATGAATTTTGTCTCAGAATAGATCATACCCAGAATGTGCATTCATTCTAAATCTACACGATGGATTTGAGACTTGTTGTAAAATATGATATATTTAGAGGGGCTTTTAGACTTAGTGTTGATGCTGTAATGAGCTGAGACTTCTGGGGATCTCAGAAGCAGGTGAATGTCTTTTGCCCACCGAATGGACATGAACTTTTAGATGCCAGAGGGTAGACTGTAGTGGGTTGAATAATAGGTCCCAAAGGATATGTTCAAGTCCTAACCCCTGGTACCTGCGAATATTACCTTACTTGGAAATAGGGTCTTTACGGATGTATTATTAAGAATCTTAGGCTGGGCACGTGGCTCATGCCTGTAATCCTAGCACTCTGGGAGGCCAAGGCGGGTGGATCACTTGAGGTCAGGAGTTCGAGACCAGCTTGAGCAAGAGTGAGACCCTGTCTCTACTAAAAATAGAAAGAAATTGTCTGGCCAACTAAAAAAAATATATATAGAAAAAAATAAGCTGGGCACGGTGGCGCATGCCTGTAGTCCCAGCTACTCGGGAGGCTGAGGCAGTAGGATCGCTTAAGCTGAGGAGTTTGAGGTTGCTGTGAGCTAGGCTGACACTACGGCACGCACTCTAGCCCAGGCAACAAAGCGAGACTCTGTCTCAAAAAAAAAAAAAAAGAATCTTGAGATGAGATCATCCCGGATTTAGAGTGAGCCCTAAATCCCATGAGTAATGTCCTCATAAAATAAAAAAAGGAGGAGGGAGATTTGATACACAAATGCACCGTGAGGAAGGCCATGTTTAGATGAAGGGGGAGACTGGAGTGAAGTATGAACAAGTCTAGGAATGTCGAAGTTTGCCAACAGCCACCAGAAGCTAGAAGAAGGAAGGATTTTCCCTTAGATCCTTTGGAGGGAATGTGGCCCTGCTAACCCTTTGATTTTGGACCTCTGGTATTTAGAACTGTGAGATAATGAATTTCTATTGTTTTAAGCCACGAAATTTGTGAAAATTTGTTACGGTAGACCAAGGAAACCAATATACTGGGTGAAGGGTACATAAGAATTCTTTGTACTGTTTTTGCAACTTTTCTATAAGGTGAAATTATATCAAAATAAAAAGTTTAAAATAAGATCCAATACCTTCAGCTTGGCATGGAAATCCCTATATAATCTGGTACCTTCCTCTTACAGCCTTTGAAAAATCATTTGCTCTATGTCCTATATTAAAAAATATAACCTGAGAATTCTGGACAGCAAATTTATCTTAAGAGAGTTGAACTTACTGCTATGGTTTGAATATTTATAATGTGTCCTCTAAAATTCATGTTTGAACTTAATCCCCAATGCAACAGTATCAATAGGTACGGTTTTTAGGAAGTGACTAGATCATGAGAACTCTGCCCTCACGGTTAGGATAAGTGCCTTAAAAAAGGGCTGGAGGGAACTAGCTGGTCCCTTTTTCATCCTTCCGCTTTCTGCCACCTGAAGATGTAGCAACAAGGTGTCATCTTGAAAGCAGAGAGCAGCGCTCGCCAGACACTAAAACTGTTGGGGCCTTGATCTTGGACTTCTAAGCCTCCAAAACAGTGAGAAAAGAAATTGCTGTTATTTATAAACTACTCAGTGTCAGGTGTTTTGTTATGGCAGCAGGATGGACTAAGAGACTCACATAAGAATTTGACCCATAGTAAAATAACCTATCACAAATAATTAATTTAAAATATGCTTTATTTATTAAAACTTACCAATGGTTTTTCACTCACAGGAGATGGAGGTGGGTGGGCAGTTTCTCCAGAAGTAGGACGCCAGGTCAAGAGCCTTTAAGATACCAAAAACACACCAATCACTGGGGGTGTGCCACATGCCATAGGCAGCATATCTTGAAATGGGCACAAGAAAGTCACAAGGATATACCAAATAACATATTCCACCTTTGACAACTGCTAAGGGCAATTTCCTGAAAAATAACTAGTAAAAAGTTTAAAATATATACTTACAGGGAGTAATTAAGTAGCATTTAATATAATTAAAAGGGTAATCTGGTTATCAGTTTTACAAAAAACCGCTTTCTGAAAAAGTTTTTAAAACTTTAAACCTACTTTTTGTAAGTTTTAATGTCATCAAGTATTTTCCAAAGAGAATTTTTAAAACTTTGAGGTTTTTCAAGAAATTCATAAAATTAAAACTAAAAGATAAAAATTCATATAACTCCTTAGATTCTATTTTTAAAGAATATATAAAAATAAATAAAGCGAAATTTGGTCCAAAAAAGAACTTGTCAACTTTGAATTAGGTGCCTGGGATAAAAAATCGTTAGTAAGCTCTTGCTTCTGAGAAGCAGGAACTTCTGGGGAATGAGACGGACAGATGGCGAACAGATAATTTCAGTTCAATATGGAAAATGTTCTGGTACAGATATCTTCTGTTAAAGGATGCTTATTAGATGATCTTTACAGTCATACATATTATCCTGAGTGTATAATTCAAAATATTAAAACAGAAACAGTTCTTATAAAAAAGAATGTACAGCCAACTTGGTTTTTATAAAGATTTCACAAGGAAAACAGCTAGGCAAGAATTCATGCTGTCTTTGACATAGGGTCACAGACAAACTCTGACAGACATGGATCATTTGTCAGTAACTCACATTGCTCCAACAAAAAAGTATACCAAAAAATAAAAGAAGTTATATAATAGTTGGAAATAGACCAAAGAGATTAATGTGTGGCTTTTTAGTGTCTTAGTAATATTTTATATTGATATTATTAATATATTCAATTATTTCATATATTTATGTTTATAAATTTAGTATTTATAAAATTAAAGAAAATTTATAAATAACAATTTAATATATTAATATGCATATATTTAATATATAATTAATATATTTATATGATAATAGTCTGCTTTTCTACGGGTGTGTTTCTCTTGTTTGACTTCCTATTTACTATTTATCAGGATATTTACAAAGACATTGTAAGAGTTAAACATATTTAATTCACGTCACGAAAACGTCTATGAAGCTTAAAAATCTGGACTGTCAATTTTCCTATACAGTTTTGTGCCAGTGCAAGCCCACTGCCTTGTTATTAAGAAGTTTTAAGGAAGAGTCTACCTGTAGACTTAAAAATTGTAGATCTAAGGTAAAACTATGTGCAGATCAGAGAGCCCCCAGGGTTGAGCTGGAAGGTAAGTTTCAGTCTATTCTACAAATAATCCAGGTGCTATCAGAGTCATTTAGCTAGACTATGTCTTAGTTTCCCCATCAATAAAAATTACCTCACTATAATTCAATTCCAAACTCATCCCTTAGAGACAGTTGACAATTAATTGTAAAATATAATAACCGTAAATAGCTTTTCCTGAGATTATTACATCTACAGTAAATGTAACATGTAAAGTTTTTTTTTTTCCCAATTCAAAACCACTGCTTGGTTTGATCTGGATAAATAAAATCTTATAAAAGTCAGTGGAATCACTTCATTGTGGCCCAAATTTTGGATAATCAGACTGAAGGTGGTTTTGGTTTACAAAGAACTTAATTCATGTATTTGTTAACGTTTATAGGCATTTGAGCTGTAATAAATCTGAATCCATTTAACACTGAGACATACCTAAAGGATTTCTGTTATGAGAAATCACCAGTTATATCAGACTTTAAACACTTGTCATTATCAAACTCATTCAATATACAAATATAAATGTAAAGATGTTTAAAATCTTCTTACGCATGTGGGATTGTGGTTTTGAAGATATCCAGTGTGCAGTTACAAGTTTTATCCCAGATTTCTAGGGTAAATTTTTCACCATTCAGAATAACAACGTTCTCTAAGCAGTTTGTACCAGATCGTGCTAACTGCTCATTGTCTAGGAAACAAAAGAGCAATTCATTTATATATTACAAGGGTCACATTTAACACTTTGTGTCACATATGTAGTACAGACCTACCTTGCTGCACACACCAGTAGAGCTGGGCAAAAATATCATCCAAAAGTACATCACTGAGTACTTCTAAATATTGGGTGAATACATCACAGATTGCATACAGTGCATGATTGCAAGTTGTTGTCATCCATTCAGCTTTCTGGGGAAAAAAGTCATTAAATGAAGGTCATACTATTCATCAACTACTAGAATTAAAAAAGAAATATGTCTGCTTACTTAAAATGTAAGGCTGTCAGTGTTCCTTTCAGACCACTTAATTCCCTCTAGAATATTATATTCACCTCAACTTAAAATCTGATGTTTATTTTTCTTCATTATTCCATAACCACCTATGTACAACATAATTTAACTATTTTCTGCACTATTTTTTTGATTATTTAAAAAAATTATCACTGAATCATCTTGATAGTATGATTTTTCAATATGCATGAACAGCTGGCCTTGCTCTAGAATGTGACAGATGATGACAGGGAAATAAAAAGAAAGAGATAAGAATTTATCTAAGTGGAGTTAGCACAGGTTTAAAATAAAACTGACTTTCTTGAAATATGGTTATTTGAAAACACTATAAAAGGTAAGAAGGGCTATATAAAACAATAATTTTTTTATTTCTTTTAAGCATATAAAGGATAAACGTAGAAGTCTGCATTTAATATTGCTACATGGAACAAAATGGGAAAATTTGAAGCACTCTCTCCACACTTCCTGAAATGCATACTATAACTGGTTTGTAGTTAAACACACTGAAATGAATAAAATAAAACTCAAATTTTGCTTTGTATTCTTTACTCAAGGCAAAATAAAAAAAAACCCCACTATGTGATACTAAAGAAAGTTGCTAGTGTTTTATAGCTGTGACATAATCAAAACGAGGAAAAGAAACTGAAAGTTCAACAAAAACACTGAAAACAAAAAAAATCAATTCATTAACTTAGTTCTATACCCAAATAATGTTCTTATTTATGAAGACATGCTATTATATTCTCATGCCTTAAAGAAAAATTTTCTAGGAATTCCTTTTTGTTCAATGTGCTTAATTTGAAACACTAAAATGTATTGGGGAAGACACTAAGAACCTTTTAACTTGACTAGGTTAAATGAAAATTTTGTGTTCTCTTACCTCAGTCTGTTGTTCTGGCAATTTCATATTGTCAAAGATTCTGAAAACAATTCTAAATAAATCCTGCCACCAGTGTTTTTCGTAAGTGTGGCCATATGTTTTCATTATTTCAAACATTACTGTTAAACCCCTAAAATGACAAAATATAATTAGGAAAGCTATAATATACAAAGGCATCTCCTTCCTAAAACAGATTTTATAGTACACAAAACATCTAAAACCAGAAAGCTTAGAACTCATCTTTAATACATGACACTGGGTGTTAAGACATTTATGTTCTAAGACAACAGGTTTCTTTAGGATACATCATTCAGGGAAGAAAAAAAAAAAGAACCTCCAAAGTCCCTGGCCTTAAATTTTTTTCTTTATTTTACTTTCCTCCTACTCCCACCTTACCATTCCAGCATTTAAAAATTGTAAATGAAATTTCAGATTGAAAAACATCATTTGAGTGAATATTAATTTTGTCACACTATAGCTAAGGAAGAAAGTACATCTATAGCAGTCTAAGAACAAAGATTAGATTTTGAAAAATCTTTTTTGAGAGAAGTTATGGAAATTTTTAGCTAATGCTATAAACCATGTTTATACACTGTCCCCAAACAAAAGGAATTATAAAATGAATCTACTGAGATATAAAGCTCCACGAGGGCAGGGGTCTGTGTCTGTTCTGTTTCCTGCTATATCCCAGAGCAGTGCTCACCACCTATGAGGCAAGCAGTAAGAATTTGTTGAACAAGTAAACTGCCGAGTATCACACTGACTAACTTCTGAATAAGTGCTATAACTGAAATTCTAAATTACCTTCCTGATTCCTTATTATAGTTCTTGAAATAATACCTTTATGCAACCATTAACGTTTGATCTTTTCTTTATATGTTGCTTTTTTCTCACAAAATACAGGTATCCTTCAATTTAGAAGTGGTTTATATTTCCAAAAGTCTAACATTAAGACAGAACAAAATTTTCTTTGAAAGGTTTTATAAGGACTGGTACACAGTTCAGCTCATTTGCTGCTATGCTACTAGGTCTAGTACATGCCCAGTACATAGATTCTGACAGAAGGTTCTCAACAAGTGTCTGTTAAATGAGCGTGTAAAATAACATTATGGTGGTTCAGTCCTACAGCAAGTTCACAATGGTCTATCTGATCCCAAAGATATCTAATGTATAAGAGCAGTGATGAAGAAAGCCCTGAGGAAACAATCTTCCATAGGAGACCCCTGTCAGACTTCCACCACTGGATGCCAAACTCACAGGTTTCGCCTTTATAATGGAAAAAGACTCCCTCTTCCCCCATCTGCCGGAGCTCCACACCTATTCCCTCCCACTGCAAGTAACTGGATGCAACCTGTCATGGCTGGGGGTAAGAGGATATGGGCAATCCTGTGTTTTTCAGGGCCCAAAGCAAATACACAGAGATCAACAGCGTTCAAGGACTTTTACTGTTGAAGATGTCCTTTTTAAAAGCAATGCTTAAGTAGAGAAAAAGAAGAGTCATGTGCCACATAAGGACATTTCAGTAATGGTGGACTACATACACAATGGTGGTCCCATAAGATTATAATGGAGCTGAAAATTTCTATCGTCTCATGATATCATAGCCTTCATAAGGTCGTAGTGCAACATATTACTCACATGTTTGTGGTGATGCTGGTGTAAACAAACCTACGACACTGCCAGTCATATAATGATAATAAATGACTACATGTATTTATTATGTTATGCTTTTCACATTACTTTAGAGTGTACTCCTTGTATGTATAAATTTTAAAAAGTTAACCTCAGGCAGGCCCTACGTGAGGTATGCAGAAGCAGCACTGTTAATCATAGGAGATGACAGTTATACAAGTGTTATTGCCTCGAAGACCTTCCAGTGGGACAAGATGTGGAGACAGAAGACAGTGATATTGATTATCCAGACCTTATGTAGCCCTAGGCTAACGTATGTGCCTGTGTCTCAGTTTTTAACAAAAAAGTCTAAAAAGTTAAATAAAAAAACCTAAAAATAGAGAAAGGCTTATAGAATAAGGATATAAAGAAAATGTTTTTGTACCACTGTATAACGTGCTTGTGTTTTAAGCTGTTATTATACTTATGTCAAAAAGTTTTAAAAAACTAAAAAGTTTATAAAGTAAAAAAGTTATAGCAAGCTAAGGTTAATTTATTATTGAAGAAAGAAACATTGTCTAAAAATAAATTAGTGAAGGTAAAGATTACAGAGTTTATAGTGTACAGCAATGTCCTAGGCTTTCATATTCACTCATCACTCAATCACTGACTTACCCAGAGAAACTTCCAATCCTGCAAGTTCCATTCATGGTAAGTGCCTTATACAGGTATGCCATTTTTTAAACTTTTCTTTTACTGAATTTTTACTGTACCTTTCCCACGTTTAGATATACAAACACTTACCATTGTGTTACAGTTGCCTACAGTATTCAGTACAGTAGCATGCTGTACAGGTTTGTAGCCTACAAGCAATAGGCTGTACCATCTAAGTATGCGTAAATATATTCCATGATGTTTGCACAATAATGAAATCATCTAATGATGCCTTTTTACAGAATGTATCCCCACTGATAATGGATACATGACTGTATTTGAGGCTCTAGGTTAATTATCCCTAAATCAGAATTTTGGGAGAATCAAATGAGAATGCGTGCAGAACTTCTCTACTATACAGGGCTATACAAATCATAGTGTTGCATTTTTAAATGTAAGCTAAATAAGAGCCCATACAAATCCTGGGGGGTAAGGTAGAAAAATCAAAGGCCATCACTGAACAAAATTTACTAATCTTTTCCCTCACCTTTACTAACTAGAAAACACACATTCTCTTTTCTTTAACAACTATTAATAGAATCCACCCTTATTCTGAATATGAGATATGGTAAGAAGCAAGTTATCACTGTCCAAGACAACAACAGGCTAAGAAAGCTGGTAGGCCCTCCATCAAAAAGACTTCTACGAAAAAATAAGAGGAGCGGGTGCTGAGTTTACATTACTTGCCAGACGTGACGTGCTAGTTATTCCACTGAGGAGCCTGGATATTTGAACTGGGGGCTATCTTGAATTTTAACAGGTTCCTAACAGGTCCACTAATAAACAATCTACCATGCCTAAACATAAAATAAAATGTTCTCTTGTGTTCTCAAGATTATTAGATTTTATGACAAATCCCTATGGTTTGAGACCTTTTCTCCTTTTTTTTTTTTTTTTTTTTTTGAGACAGGGTCTTGTTCTGTTGCTAGGATTTAAGTAAAAGTGTGTCATCAGAGCTCACTGTAACCTCAAACTCCTGGGCTCAAGTGATCCTCCTGCTTCAGCTTTCTGAGCAGCTGGGACTACACGTGTGTGCCAACATGCCTGGCTAATTTTTAAATTTTTTTGTAGCAATGAGGTCTTGCTATGTTGCCCAGGTTGGTCTCAAACTCCTGGCCTCAAGCAATCCTCCTGCTTCAGCCTCCCGAAGTGCTGAGATTATAGGCATGTGCCACCACACTTGGCCCTATTTGGGATTATTTATCTATTTCATAAGAATTCCTACTAAAACAAATAGTGCCAGAAAAAATGAAAAATTTCTTAGGGTTTAAGTCAAATTTAACCTTGGTAGGGTGTGGTTCTGGCATAAGGGGAGGAAGGAGAGATTTTTCCATTAAATTTTTATCATTAATTTGTTACAAGTCTGTGCTATCATTATAATTTTTAAAAATTCAAAAAAGTAAAATGTCCAAATAACTAATGACTCTTCCTAAGAAGAAGGTGGGTTACCCAAAAGGGATTTTGTTTGCCATAAAATTGAATTCATGACAGTCTTAAATACTTGTTGACAGATATTAGGACACACAGGTGGGCCATTTCAATTTGGCAGTTAAAAGTATAGAGTGCAAAAAATTGTACTGTGAGAGTGATGTGAGCTGTGACATAAGAACAGTGTATTGAGTACTTTGTCCAGTTACATGATATCCATGATAGTTCCTTTACAAACTGACTAAACGTTCATATGGGATCTTTTATTGGGAATGCGCTTTTAAAAGAGTCCTATTTGAATAGATCTATATTAATCTTAACTATGTTACTGACAAGACTTCAAAAAGAAATGGTTCTTTCCCTAAAATCCACCAAGAATGTGCATTTTAAGATTCTTCTATCATTCAATCAGGAAATAAAATAAATTTTGCCACTAATTTCAATTTCTGATTGAACACAAATGTTTGAAAAGATGGAATGTTTGACGTATTAAATTAACTTAGAAACTAAAATTAAAAGTAGACTTAAATCAAATTTTTAAATAAATAACATACTATTTCCACTTTTATTTTGCTCTATTTAACATTTTAAAATCCTATTAACTTCCTATCTAAATGATTGCTATATTGATAAAACACATTATTTAAGAACTATGAACTTGTGTTTATATAAGAGAAGTTAATTTGATTAAAATCAAAATAAACCCTTCAAAATTTTAATTTCAAATACTGATTGTTACCTGGTTCTTACATCTAATTTGCATCTATTGATGATACAGGATAATTCAAAGAGAATTGGGAACCATCCTCTCACCCACACCCTGTCTTCAGGTGCCACATTCATATCGTCGCTTGTGTATTCCTTGAAAGCCTTCAAGAAGAAATGTAGTATGATTAAAGGCAAAACATAATGCCTGTACATTTAGCATATTATTTCTCAAAAAAATTTAAGTGCTTTACAAATCAAAAGGGAGCAATTTAATAAGCAATAATTTATAAAAGACAGAGACTATAACTGCCTATAATCAATCTTTCTCTCTTTCTTTCTCTATTCCCCCTTTCCCCTGCTTTCTTTCTTTCAGAATATTACAGGGGTACAAATGCTTTTGTTACATAAATTGCCTTTGCACTGCCCGAGTCAGAGCTACAAGTGTGTCCATCCCCTAGACAGTGTATACCACATCCTAAGTTAGGTGTGGAATTTACCCATCTCCTCCTCCCACCTGCCTGACACCCAATGAATGTTATTTCCATATGTGCACATCAGTGTGGATCAATTAGTACCAATTTAATGGTGAGTACATGGGGTGTTTGTTTTTCCATTCTTGTGATACTTCACTTAAAAGAATGGGCTCCAGATCCATCCAGGATAATACAAGTTCACCATTTTTTATGGCTGAGTAGTACTCCATGGTATACATATACTACATTTTATTAATCCACTCATCATGTATTGATGGGCACTTGGGTTGTTTCCATATATTTACAGCTGTGAATTGTGCTGCTATAAACATTCGAGTGCAGATGTCTTTTTTATAGAATGTCTTTTTTTCCTCTGGGTAAATACCCAGTAGTGGGATTGCTGATCAAATGGTAGTTCTACTTTTAGTTCTTTGAGGTATCTCCATACTACCTTCCATACAGGTTGTACAAGTTTGTAGTCCCATCAGCAGTGTACGAGTGTTCCTATCTCTCCGTATCCACGCCAACATTTGTTGTTTTGGGACTTTTTGATAAGAGCCATTTTCATTGGAGTTAAGTGATATCTCATTGTGGTTTTGATTTGCATTTCCCCAATGATTAGAGATGTTGAGCATTTTTTCATATGTTTGTTGGCCATTAGTCTATCTTCTTCTGAAAGCTTTCTGTTCATGTCCTTTGCCCACTTTTTAATGGGGTTGTTTTTTTCTTGCTGATTTTCCTGAGTTCTATATAGATTCTACTTATCAGCCCTTTATTGGATGTGCAGCATGCAGATATTTTCTCCCATTCTGTAGGTTGTCTATTTGCTCTAATGATAGTTTCCTTGGCTGTGCAGAAGCTTTTTAATTTGATCAGGTCTCATTAACTGATTTTTGTTGTTGCTGTGATTGCCTGCCTACAATTTTGGTACATGTACTGCTGAAGTGAGCATAACTGCCTACAAGGAGACCTAGACTAGAATCCAAAAGTTGGCTTCACCTTCAACTATTACTAGCTTTCTGCATTTATTGGCCAGATTATTTCAAGTTTCCATTTTTATTATTTAAATGATTATGATACCACACAGCCACATTAACCATACTGGTAGGTGTGAAGGTCAAATAAGCTGATGAATTTAAAAAATACTAACCACCAATAGGTCCATGTTAGTATATAATAAAATCTTATCACTGAATCTATAATGCAGTTACAAAAACAGATTCAGATATGCAAGTTAAACTTGGCAGCCAGATTGTCAATTCAACCTTTTACTTCAGAGCTTAAGCCTATACTCATCCCTAGTCAGTCAACTTCAGTACTGCAGAGCACAGACAGAAAAAAGCACTACAGGGCATGGCTAAAAACATAGGCTAGGTTTCAAACCCTAGCTTTATTTTACTAGCTCTGCAACTGTGGGTGCATTTTTAAACTTCTCTGTGCCTAAGTTTTCTTATCTGTATGGAGCTACAACACTACCTATCCCGTAAAGCTGCTGTGAAGATAAAACAAGTCAATACACACAAAATATTCAGAAAAATACCTGATACCTTCAATAATGGTTAGTTATAATCATTAACCATCATAACTCAGAATCAAGTTCAGATTATTTTGGGGTTCACTGAAAAAGAAATGCCTTATAAACCCTTTATTCCCCAAAAAACTTAGATTTCAGATTGGAAAGAGATACTCAGCAAAATTTTGTTTACTAAATGACACTATACCTGAGGTCTATCAGACACATATTTTGCACAATGGCGAATAAGTCGAATTGCTTCCATACTTGTGTCTGGGAAAGCTGCATTGCATGCAAATTCAGACAAACACTTCACTGCATCCTGGAAGGAATCAATGGTCGCTGGAAAGTGTTTTTCAAATACGAGGGCTAAAATAGAGAACAATACATCAAAATAACTGTAATTTTTCAATTATTCTTAAAAATACATCATTGAAAAATACATAAACCTCTAGATGTAATATGTACTTCTTAAAGGTTTATGTTAAAACGCTTTGAAATCCAACAGATATGGATGGCGTTCAAGTCTGTCTCTACCACTAACTTTTTTGCTGTGAGTAACGAGAACAGCGAAACATGTCTGTTTTATTTACACTTTAAACACAGCACCTAATACAGTGACTGGTACACAGTAGGTACTGAATTAACTTTTGCTCAATGAATATACAAAATTACTTAACCTCTGTATGTCAGTTTCTTAAACTATAAAATGGGGATAATAATACTCATAAGACAGCTCTATGTACTACATTAAAATAATGTCAGTAAAATGCTTATTATAATACTTAACTCAAACAAGCACTCAATAAATGATAGCTACAATAATGTCATGATTCTTGACGATAATTATCATCTTCTACATAGGCTTAACTTATATCCTTAGTATTTTGGTCCCCTCAAAGTTGAAGGAGGCTGTACAGTGTAGTGATCAAAAACAATGGCATTGCTTTAACACTCCATGGCTTTGAATACTAGTTCCATCACTTACTAGTTCTGTGATCCTCAGGCAAATTGTTTAACCTCTCTGGGCCTGAGTTTCCTAATCTATACAAAAAGGGACAGTAAAGATACTTATCTCACAGAACTGTGAAGATTAAATACATGAAAAGTGCTCACAGTGTTTACCATATTGAAAATACTCAATAAATGTTGCATATATTAATTGTTTAAGTATTATTATATACTCTGGTTCTGTAGGCAAAACTTGGTAAATTTAAAGCCCATAACAGGCCAGTAATTTTGTACCTGAATTATCTTCTGAACACATTAAAATTTTTTGGTTTTTTACTTGAATATAAATAAGAGAATACTCACTGACAATGTGCCCAGTTGTTTGGAAAGCAAGTTCCACTATGCTTTCATCTTGATCAGATGCAGCTAGATGAAATACAGAGAAAATGTTCTTCCATCCAGATCGAATGTTAGCAGCTTGAGAATTAACCATCTGTGCTATACACCGTACAACCATATCTCGAATTGTTGGAGACCTAAAATATTAATATCATTGCTTGGATATACATAGAGATGAAACTCATCAGTTTTTTTCCCTTTCTTCTGTTTTTCCCCCTGCTGTGGAAAACAATTAAGATTCTTCTGATATTAACCAATTCAACATATATAATACCTGTTCCGTTTCATTATATGTTCAAAAGGTCTTAAGAAATCCTTCTGGAACCTGAAATTAGCAAGCTCCCCTTTCTCTAAGAACTTCATTGACAACTGCCTCAAGGAGTCTACTGCAAAAATAGCCACATCTTCATTAGGATTACAGCCAACCTGTAATAGCAATAGAAATATAAAATGCTAATGTCAGCAGTAAAAATCTACAATTCTTTATTTTTGTCTCAGAAAAAGCAATAGCATAGATAGGTAGAACCTAATTAATAGCACAGATAAGTAAATCCTAAGATTCTCCACAAAGGCAATTCATATGCTAAAAATATTTCAACAAGAAAAATAGATATTTCTAAATTTAATTATAAAAAAATAACTGCTTGGAAGGAAAAAAGCCTCAATTAGATTATAAGGAAATTTTAAATAAAGAAAATATTACAAATGTAAACAAATATCACAGTTATTCAATTACCTTATTAAAATGATCTCCAATAACTTCCCAAATTCGAGACCACTGCAATCTTATTCTTCCCATGTTGTAATATGATATTTCTACTATTTTTTGTAGACTAAACATTCTTGGATGTGTAGTGGAAAGTAATTCATCCATAGACACAGCACAGAGCCAACGCACAAAATCCACTATAACATAAATACATTTACATTTTTTAGTACAAACTTAAAGTTTTTTAGCCATAAATGCTGTTTATAAGTAGAATAAATAAACATACTTACCAATAGCATTCCCATCTAGCCTTGTAGATCCTGTGAAGATTCTAGGGAAAATAAAACATAATTTTAAAATTTTATAAATTACTTCTCTTAAGTCAATTCAAAAATAAGAAGCCTGGGGTACTACCCATTTTTTCTGTTCTAAGGGAACAAAAAATTGGGTATCAAAATGAGTATTTTCCATCATACGGTTTAGTAACAAGTGTAGTTTGGATGTTTCTCCCTCCCATTCTCACCCCCACCATGGATATACCACTTTGCATTCAATATTATTATTAGAGTAAGTGTACGGTGTAGTAATTTTATCAGCAGATTTACAAACACCAGATAGGTATCTTATGAGATTCTAAGAATAAGAAAAATATTAAATTGTAAAACTAACAAATAATTAGCACACTACTAAACAGAAGACTTTTCATTTTTCCTGATGATCTACTAGCATTAAACAAGTTCTTAAAATGAAAAATTCTATTTTATTTTTACAAGTAATGTTCATTTGATTAGAAAATTCATTTGTGGTAAATTAAAAGTGATTTACTATAACCTTGCAAGAGGTCTCAGTTTAACCACTTTCCTTAGGGCATTCAAAGGTTTAGAGTTAAGCTATGCTCCCCAGCTTCATCCATTCTTCTTTGCTGAGCTCTTTTCTATGTGTCAAAGTTTCATAAATGATTTCAGCATAAACAGGTTAGTCCACTTTGTTTAAAGTCTGCACTTTTACCCATATTCTGGGTTTATAATCAAGGGTTTAATGTGATTTCCAAGATGGACAACATTCCACAATTTAAAATGCATACCATAGGATTTGCATGGTAAAAAAAAAAATCTTTAAATGCAGGAGCAGGTCAAATGTTAAACTAAGAAATAATAGCAGTAACAGTAACAGCTATCAATCACAAGGTGGATTCTATTCTGGTGCAATATGTATATCCACTCATTAGATAATCAAAAATACCTTGTGAAGCATATACTATTATAACCCCAATTTTATAAACACAAACTGAGGCACAAAGAGATTTAATAATTTCCTCAAAGTCACAGAACTAGTAGGTACTAGAGCCAAGATTCAAACCAGGACAGGCTGATCTTAGTCCACCCTCTTAATCACTTTTCTATGTTGCCTCACACTTACCTGAGCAAAACATATAATATTAAGCATTTAAAAAATATTCTAGCTTTTTCTGACTACCACAATCTAAAGGTCCTGAGTATATCATGATTTTTTTAACCTCAGTGTCCTTGAATATCTATGTGTCCTAGCAATAAGTAACAAAAATAAGACAGGAAAAACAATTTATAAACTGTTAACATGATAACTCAGAATCTGAGCTCCTGCTAAAAGAATACCTTAAAGATTTTCTAAATTGTTCTGTCAATAGAATGAAGCAATAAATCAAAAATCTAGCAGAAAACATAAGCTGGAGGAAAAATCAAAAGTAATAAGGTCCCATTTAATCTAGTGGTTAGACTGGACCCAAAAATTAAAAACATATGAAGACTACAAAGCTCTCACATGAACAAAAGTGAAAATTGCAGCCAGGCACAGTAGCTCACACCTGTAATCCCCACACTTTGGGAAGCTGAGGTGAGAGGATCACTTAAGGCCAGGAGTTTGAGGTTACAGTGAGCTATGAGCTATGATCATGCTACTGCACTCCAGCCTGGGCAACAGAGCAAGACCTCATCTCTAAAAAAAAAAAAAAAAGAGGGAAAATGAAATTTACTAGACTATACTTTACAAATGTGATCAGCTGATTTCTCAAACTAGAGGTAATCTCACTGAAGGGAATGGCTATAGACAAGCCACACCACAAACAGAGTCAAAATTAAATAGTATAGAAGAAATAAGAAAAGGCACACACACAAAACTAAAAAAGGATTTTTTTTTTTTCAACTGAGAAGAAAGCAAATGGCAAAGAGTATAGGGGTAAAGAACAGAGGCAGGGATAAAACCATAGGGAAAGGAAGCAGCAAATTCTGAAGATGGAGAATAAAGGCAACAAGGAGAAACAACGATCATCAGCACTCAGACAGGTTCTGTAGAGTGGGGTGATGGTGGGAGGCAGGGGAGCATGCATCCTGGGAAAAGGCATTCAAATTCCTACTCACTCTGGTAGCCTCTGAGGGGTCACTCTATTTCTAGTAATGCTCCACTAAAGATAAGCCATATGGTAGAGCACAGCAGTCTGTGGAGGCATTTAAAATTAAGCCTTAATATACTAAGGCAGGAGAACAGAGCTATGTTTCACAGAATCAGCCTATGAAATGAATTCTACATTCCCTATATGAAAAGCAAAGGAAAGAAACATGAGAACCTTGTTTGCTAAAAGTCATGCCCTAAAAAACATGAATGGGGAAAAAAATGTGATAAGATTACTGCTTCATCCACATTACGATACAGATGCAAAAAAAAAAAAAAGGTGGCAAAATTTTTGCAGATTCTGGATCAAATAAACTTTTAAACTGTATGCAACACACAAGCAGCCTAAATTACTTACTATACCTGTAAAAGGTTGTTTTTTCCACACTGAAAATATCACAGTTAACATTTATTTTTTAGACCTAACTGAAAGGAATTTATGAGCAAATGAAGTTGGGATGAGCTATACATATTTTCTGATAGGTGACAATGTTCCATATATGGGCCAATATATAGCTAGATTGGTATGTTTTAAAAAACAATAATAAAAACAAATACTACGATGCTAAATAACTTTAGCTATTAGAAGTAAATCATTCCTGGACAAAGTCTATCCCTTGCACAGTTTAGTAATACTCATTATGAAATTGGTCTAGTTTAACAATGCCTACACAAAATTCTATACTAGCAAATGCTAGAGGATCAGGTACTCCCAGATTAAAATGTCAAATATTCTCCTAAATTCTAATGGTATAAGATCCTAAAACAAAAGTGGAGATAATTAGAAAATTTTATCACCCTTAAGTTTTTAATAGAATCACATTTTTTTCTGTTGGTTAACAAATAGAAGCTATAAAGAATTTAAAACAGAAGAATTATGTTTATTTTTCTTGTTTGGGTCTTATACTTGTAATAACAGATTATTCAGAACAATAGGTCTGAGGACAGGAAAATGACTTTGTTTGCTAGACAAGCACAGAACTCTTCAGGATGATGCCTGACGATATTCCCACTACTGTCTTTACTACCAGTGTTATCTCACTGAGTTGGAATATATGAAAATAAACTCAGATATTCACAAAGAATTCAGAAGAAAGTTAATGAGAAAGTGAAATGCACAAAAATAATATACCCTTTTAAGAAATCAAATATGTGACTTATAATGCTTTCACTATAAGTTAAAACTTGCAGTATTGAGGCTTTGTATAAAATTGGTTACTACATTCATATTTGTAGAACTATCTGGTGATGATGAGCTTGTGATGACAAAGTACTAACAGAATTTGGGCTAAGTCTGAAATTGCATAAATTCTTAAAACAGAGTGGCATGTAACTTGTTCATATGAGTGACATATCCCCCTGTAAAAAACAGTAGACAGGAGGATAAATTAGAACTGGGTGTGGTCATATAAAGTACATTATGGAAACAGAAATAGCACATAGAATGTTGACTCTTGCCTGAAGAGATTCTCAAAATGACATTGAAGATGATTTTCTGGACGGCAAGAAAATCATTTGGAAGAAAGCTAGCCCGATAGCAGAAGGGCGGGCGGCTATTATGTGGTTCTGGAGTTGTACATGTAGGCTGAAAAGCAGAGAGGTTAAGGTAAACACTCAGAGATGTGCTGCCTGAGTGTACATCCTGGCTCCATCCCTCAAAATTCTCTATGAATGAAAGAATGAAACAGTTATCGCAATAATCAAGACAAGGCTAGCCTGCTTGTGGAGATGAGCAAGTTATTTATTCCCTTTCTGTCTCAGTTTCCTCTTCTGTAATTGAGGACGCAATTATAATAATATAATAATTATAATGATACTCATCTCACAAGGCTACTGAAAGGACTCTCCATCCACAGTAAGTGGACATTAAGAATTCTTATCAAGAAAAAAGTTCCATGGAGTACTTCCAGGGTCAGTAGCCATTGAACACTAGTTCTGTCTGTACTTAGAGCAAAAAGTTTTATTTAAAGCAAAGTAAAATAATGGATCAGCATGAATTTCTAGACCACCAAGAAAAGATTACAGTATCTATTATATTTTTGAAAGCTTCCATCATGAATGGTTAAGAAAAAAGTGTTATAAAATGCTAAGTTTCAATTTTGGGGGCATTTATCTAGAAAAGGCTAATCTTCAAAAGAACAAAAGAAGATATTGCTCTACATGTTGGGCATTTAAAAATCTGAAATAAATTAAATGTTCCATAGTAAAATAAACCATAGTATGGGTTTTCTTTTAGAAAACAAATTAAAAATGGGGAATACCTGGTAATGCATATAGTAACATGAATTCTGAAGTCCTTCCCAAAGAAGCTTATATTGAGAATTGCCAGCAAAACCCTTTGGTTTTATCCATAATGCAGTCTTATATCAGGGACCCAGAAAGACACACTACTCTGCATTTTCAAATAGGGATAATAAGGGGAGTAAGTTTTCCAAAAAGGAAATAAAACATTTGTATTCTTTTTTGTCAAGGTTATCATTTCCCTAATGCCCACTAATATCTACTGTAACTTAAATTTTCATACCGCTCATCTCCTTATATTTTATGATCCTAAAAACAAAATCAGAGGTACTGTATCATCTAAAGCACAGCATATCACAATGAAGTCTTATATTACTTTAGGAAAATTATTTTGGCAATAATTTTCTTTTTACTGATGAGCAAAATATATCTAAATGCTACAGAATTGAAATAGTATTCATCTGAAAAGGGAATAAAATGAATACCTTACCTATCTACAGCAACAACAACACTTTGAGAACTGGTTTCTCCAATGGATTCCTGAATGCTCGCTATCTGCTTCCAGTCCACATTTCCTCCAACTACCACACATAAAAGAGAGTCATTTCAGTTTGAAAACAATTCAGTGAAAGAATACACTTATAGTTCTAAAACACATTTCTGAAATAAATTATTTTCCTCATAAAAGAAGTAAGGTTTTGGGTAAACAATTCTTCTGACATCAGTGACATTTATCAAGGCCAAATATGCTTAAAGGACTATACTAAGCAGTATACAACACATGGTTATAAGGCACGAACTGTGTTTGCAAAGATCACACAAATTAGGGGCACTGTGAATTTAGATCATAAAATTAATGACATTAGACATAATTTCCCTTAATGTTTAAGAAACACAGCACTACCTTAGTTTCTGTGATACCTTCTGAGGATAATTCCAACTCCATATAATTAGACTTCCCCTGTCATTTAATCTCTAGTCCCCTGTTTACAAATGCTACTTGAAAAATCTACCTGTATATTCTAACATCCTCTTTTTCAAAAGAATCATATATCTTTTCCTATGAAACTGGTTCCATAAGTTGGACAGTGGAACAATAATATCCCTAGTTTTCAAACTCTTAACCTTAGAATCATCTTTGGTATCTTCCCTCTCCTCCACCAATATTCAACTAGTCCCTAAACCTTTTTTTGGATCTCTTTTTCATATCATTTTTCATTTTTATTCCTACTTAGTTTAGGCCTTCATAATTTCAGTCCTGGATTACTGAAAGAATTTCCTGACTCATTTGCCTGCCACTAATTACTCCCTTCTTCAATCTCTCTTTCTTTCTCCTGCCAGATTAATTTTCCTAAATCATCACCTTCATTTTGCTTATTATAGGATAAAGTATAAACTCTTCGGCCTAGAATATAAGGCACTTCCCTTCAACATTCTAGCCAAAAGGTACCATCCCTCAGCTATCTAAAACTTACCTACTTATCAAACCCAATTTCAGTTCTCAATGAAGGATTCTTCTCCATTGTTCTCATCTTCCTCTGCACGAAGGACTTACTTAACTAAGTACTACTCAAATCAGAAATACTTCCATACAGTATCACATATATTATGAATATTTTAGGTGTATTAATGTTGCCAGCTTGACCAGATAAACAGCTCCCTAAGGTTACAAATAAAGTCATATACATTTTTTGTACTTTCCCACCTTATTCAATACTAAATACAAAGCAGGTGCTCTATAAACTGTTGACCCAATTGACCAAACACTCAGTAAGTGCCTTTCTGAATGTAAACATAACAGGGGATGTCATTTCAACTAGTTGAACTCAAATTCTATTCTAAGAACTCAACAAGGTAAAAAAGATGTGATCCCTCTCCTCACTGAATTAATAATTTACCAGGAGGGACAGACATGTTTACAACAAACTTTAATACAAGATAATGATTACTTCATGGGTGAAATGAACTAATTACATAGAATATAAGTTTGCTAAACAGAACTAATTTTGATAGAGACAAAGAGAGGAGAGGTGTTAGCTCATGGAAAGGTGTCTCATATGATAAAATATTAATTCAAGCTGGACTTGAAGGATGACTGTGTGGAAAAGGAAGCAGAAAGAAAAGCAATTCAGAGGGAGCAGCCCTTTAAAGTAATGGAAACATGCCAAGTGTACATCACGTTTTAACATACTTGGGTGTAGCCATAATGAAGGATTTAGTGGGGACAGGGAAGAAGGGAGAGAACAAAAGGTAGTAGGAGATAAAGCTGGAAAGACAGATTGGAAAAATAATGTGAAGAACCCTGACTCCCGTGTTTAATATACTACGTTTGAAAACAGGGAACAATTAGATCTTTTAGAAGATTGACATGATCCAATCTATGTTCTAAAAAATAACTCTGGTAGTATCTGGAGAACATATTGAAATAGGAAGATATACTGGAGTCAGGGAGATAAATTAAGAGCCTATTTCTATAATCCAAGTGAGCAAGAATGAAAGCCTGAAGTAAGTGACAGAGAACTGGGGCAGTAGGGCAACAGTGTCACGGCACACTTGAAATGTGTTATATTGTGTGTTATAAGAATTTAATGAAGAAAAAAACCTACGGAAAAAAATAATGCCAATCACCACACAGCTTCCGTTGCATATCAACTGGATGTCCTTTCCACAGGACCTTCTATATATACCTTTTATATTTAAATAATAATATTTAAATAAATAAAATTATATATAATCACTAGTAATAAAAGATTTAAAGGAATAAAGAATATATAAAATGTCTAGGAATCCAAAGAACCCACTTCTCAAATACATAAAATCTTTCAAAGAATTGTATGACAGTATAACATAATAGGTCAGACAGTATAATAGGCTAAGAGTTCCCAGTTTTATCAAATTACCCCAAAGCACACATATTTAGGTTAATTAAGAACACAGATGCATGTGTTAATATTCTCTAAACATTTACATTATCATGCCATCAAATTTTTAAACATTAATATATATCTTGAAAGAACAAAATGTATATAATTCAAATCTAATAATTATATACTATGTATTCTTAACAACTCAGTTTCATGTTTCCAAAAAGTAAAGGCACAGACTTTTTTCGTATCAATAAGAAAGTCAGATCAATATATATTCAAGCCTGTCAACTTGGTTACATGGACTACTTGGTGCATGGATACTATTAATAAAGTCGGATATTAGTTTAAAACAAAAATATATATACTGTATATGGACTACATTGGCTTGATTGCCTGTACCACATCATCTTCTAGCTTAAATTCCGACTACAGCATCCTGCTCAAGAAAGTATCTGCTGTCTGAGTAGGCGGGCTCAGAGGAATGGGGGCGGACATGTACCACATGGGCTGGCTGGTAACCAATGTGATGGTCCAAAGGGATTGCTCTGCCTAACAGGGCCAAGTCAACAGACTAGCTCGACTAGGATACAGACTCAAAAATGAAAGCCTGATGATTCAGAGGTAAGTAGAGAATGGAGCAGACCAAAAAGAGAAGTAGATAATATGAAAGTCTAAATAAAGAATAAAAGAGTTACTGGGCTCTAGAGTGGCCTAAAAGCCTGAACTGTTTTTCATTGCCAGGTCTGAAATGTGTGTATCTTCCCGTAAATTCTCTTTTTCTGAAGGGAAAAGACAGCTCATCTCATATCCTTCTACCCTAAGTAGCACAACAGCACAGTGAATAAATTAACTCATTTTCAAGTATACTAGGAAACATTATCAGCAAGTTATCATTATTTCTCATTTGACTAAAACTTCTAGAAGACGAAATATTCCACTGGTGTTTTATTTTTAGTGTAACCTAAATCTGTAGTCCTACTTGTCAAAATTGAGTCCCAGCATTTACACCTGTCATTATTTTGGTCTTCTCATACTCTTCGGGCCTTTTTAAAGGTATTTAATCAATCAGTGCACATTCATTTCACTTGCCTGTAAATATTAATACTTTTCATCTGTAACTCAAGTTACCTCATAGAGTAACTACAGTTCTAATGTACAGAGTTGGACTTCCAGATTACATAAATCACTGTGCAGTTCTAAATCTTGCTGCTGGATCACCAAGTTATCAGGTGTATACCTGCACCCCTAGACCTTGCAAATACCATAGCATCTATGGTATTACTGAAGGAAAGACTGCATTGCTAGCTGCTTCAGTTCGATTAGTTCCACCAGGAACTAATTTTACCCAGTCCAGCTGGAAGCTACAACATGATCCTGGTCTTTATTTCTTTTCCAATGGATCCTTTATAAGGTTTAAATTCTTTTGAACTTTTTAAGAATTTTGGTGCTAGCAACAACAGTAAAATCACGAAAAGAAAATTCCTGCTCTCTTTAGGTCATGTTTCTAGATTCTTTGGTTGGAGGTAGGGTAGGAAGGATGGACAGAGAATAATCAGAAGCTTCTACTATACCAGCCATTATGCTAAGTCCATTCATACATATTCTTATTTAATCCCAACAATCCTATGAGTAGATACTACTTTTAGTTTGCAAAAGTGGAAACTGAGTCTCAGAGAGTTAAAGTAACTTGCACATAGTAAGGAAAAAATACAAAAGAATTCAAACCCAGAAGTAGAGTACTCAAGGTCAAGGTCTAAACTATGCTTCTTACCTGGTGAAACTTCTTCCATTTATAATAATGTATTGTTTTTTATTCTTTTCTATCCATTTTCACTAATATTTTCTTTTGTTCTATCGGGTGAAATCTAGAAGTTTCTGGCCATATTAAGCACACAAGAAGCCATGCAGAGAGGTCCCATACTGGTAGAAGAGTTTGGTTAGGCCTGCACACTGCCTTTAAAAATTTTGAATGTGAATGCTTTCTCTAGCGGCCCAACTGTCTTATTGCCTTGTACCAGCCTTTACAGATTTAAGTTACCTGATTAGTCTTAGAAGCAGGCAATTTTATTTTTATTTATTTATTTTTTGAGACAGAGTCTTACTCTGCCAAGCTTCTGGGCTCAAGCAATCCTCCTGACTCAGCCTCCCAAGTAGCTAGGACTACAGGCGCACGCCACCACAGCCGGCTAATTCTTCTATTTTTGGCAGAGATGGGGTCTCACTCTTGCTCAGGCTGGTCTGAACTCCTGAGCTCAAGCAATCTTCCTACCTCAGCCTCTCAGAGTGCGAGGATTGCAGGCATGAGCCACCACGCCCGGCCAGAAGCAGGTAATTTTAAACTGTACTCTTCTCCTACCCCTAAGGAAGAGAATGAGACTAACGGTCATTTATTGTTGCAAACCAGACCAGGCAAAAAAGGTTTAATTCCTTATTTAGTCATCCTGCTTTTTCTGATAAGGTTAGACAAAGGGCATTTTACCTTATCTCTCTAATTATGTTTCATTGCTACAAGAAAGTTACTTATAATGAGGAAGCTGAAAACAATTTTCAACACTTCATAAAAAGAATTTTAAAAGTTCTCACCTAACCCCAGACCCACAAATTCATCAGGAGCCTGATCTTTTGTTCCAGTAAGAGATCCTTCTCTGCCTCGCACTGTTCCAGAAATGTATCGAGGTTTCACTCCAGTTCCTATAAGTTGTGCCAGCTCCAACTGACTGATGCACTTCAGAATCTTAATTACAAAAGGAAAAATGTTTTAAATTCCATGTTAAAAATATCCTCAAAAATATTTAAATATACGCACCTAGGATTTAAACATAAGTTATATTATATCAATCATTATAAAAAGTTAAACATACTTATCTTAAATGTAAAATTAATTTTCTCCCCAAACATTTAAGCATGTCAGTGATAGAATATTTAGCATTAGCTAATTTTATAAACTAAATTGCAAAGTTGAAAATAAAGTGCTTATACCTCATGCCAGGAATTTCCTAAATAATTTCCATCTGTATGAGCCACTGTAATAAGTGTTTTTATTGTGTCTATGTTCTTTTGTTTCATTTCAGTAATACCAGAACTCACTGTAAGTAAGGTAAATCTTGCTAGTGCCTGGACATATGCATCTCTTTCCAGCTATAAAAAAGAGAACAGTATATTTACATGGTTGTAAATGCAACAGATTGATCTCTAATTCCCTACTGACAAACTGTTTACTTGTTCAGTAAGTTTTTAACTTGTGACTAAGTTTTACTTGTCACGAATTACATACCATACTACAATACAGTTTTTAAATTTTTGTTCATTTTATGATGATGAATGAAGCAGGAAAGACATAAATTTCTAAAATCCAAAGACAATAGAGGTGCCAAAATCAAGATGAGACTTTAGCGATAACCAATGAATTCCTACCGGTAAATCATTGAGCACTTTTGTTTCAAGTACTCTGTGCATTAGCAGAAACCTGATTTATAAGTTTGCTTATTTTTCTCTACAGCTAGGCTGTACTTTTTTGTAAGGCTTAACATTCATAATTAAATGTGAAATGCGTTTAAAAACCAAAAAGACAAATTTGGCTAAAAGTTATCCTCAGATAAAGTACATAAATTACTAGAAGGGACTGCGTTCATGAAAATTATGTACTGGATACTTGGTTCTTTTAAAGATAACTTTCTCTTAGGCTTAAGTTATAAAATCATATAAAATATATACACATATATAAAAATATGATTCAATAAGTATGAAATGTGACATGTTTAAATAAGATATGAAAATTAACATATAGGAATTCAAAGTTTTGGCAACTTTTTATATAGCTAATATTCTACAGAGGAAAAATGAAGTAACCAAAGTCATGATGATAAAATTTTAGACAGATCAGTATAGAACTACCCCTTCCATCATAGCTTCTCAGAAACTTAAATATTAGGATTCATTTAAACTTCATCATATATTTGAAATTAGTTTTTAATAAGTCAGACATAAAAAATTATTGTAATTTAAACCACAAGTAATTAATGTCCCAAACCATCTACAAAGGCAAAATTCTTTGTTACCTGAATGCTGAAAATGCATGCAATTCTGATTGCACATCTTATACCTTCCAGGCAAAGAGAGGCTACTTCAGTATCATCACAATCTTGTAGACCCACACTGAATGCAGCCAGAAAAGGTGTCCAAGCCAACTAGAAAAATTTAAAATATATCATGAACATAAAGCAATAAATTTTTTGATAATACTACAGTAATATTTTTAAGGCTTTCAAACAATACAAGATTTAAGGAAGTTATGAAAAAAAGAAATAAGGCTTTGGCATAGTTATCTGAAAAGCTTTCTTAGACAAAGGGGAAAACAAACTATAAAATGCTTCCTGGGCTTAAATAAGTAGAGAGCAAGATCATAAATTCAGTAGAGGACCTTAGGCATATTTTAAGAATAGCATCTATAAATTATTCACATCAATTAAAAAATAGGAAGTCAATATACATAAAAAATACTAGTTTGATCCCTGAACTCATCTCTCTTTGTAAGATTTGTGCCTTGCAATATTGCATACACTCTTTATTTCCAGTAGGATTATTTTAATCATTTTCCTACTTGCAACAATAACATTATTCTCTTTTCTTTAAGCCTGCTCCCTGAACATCATTTAGCCTATTTTTTTAAATTGTTAAATATTTTACATTGAGACATCAGTGATATCTCTGGTTCCTAGCTGGACAATATTTTTGTTAAAGTTCAATAAAATACACCTTCATTATAGACTATGGAAGACACAAATACTTGTTAAAATTTTACTATCAAAACTCTGGATACCTAATGAAATTATACTATAAAACAAAAAAAGAGCTGCTTTTTGAGCACTGAAAATCCTAATTAAGCACATAACTTTAAGATGTCTGATGTAAGAGCATTCAACTGCTTTTGGTAAATCATCATGAAGCAAAACTACATAGTCATACAGCCACAAAGATAAAAATGTTTATATCAGTCTGCTATAGAAATGGCAACTGGAATTTTTGAATGATCTATAAAGCCATTAGTATACACTACTAAGGCCACAAAACCACCCAGGGCTTTGTTTCTAAACTTCAGAAAGTTGAAAAGTAAAGTTTGTAGTCTCTAAACAAAGGACACAGAACCTGGGTTCTAGTCCTAGCTCTGCCACTTATTTTTTTTTTTTTTTTTTTGAGACAGAGTCTCGCTCTGTTGCCCGGGCTAGAGTGAGTGCCGTGATGTCAGCCTAGCTCACAGCAACCTCAAACTCCTGGGCTCAAGTAATCCTTCTGCCTCAGCCTCCCGAGTAGCTGGGACTACAGGTATGTGCCACCATGCCCGGCTAATTTTTTCTATATATATTTTTAGTTGGCCAGATAATTTCTTTCTATTTTTAGTGGAGATGGGGTCTCACTCTTGCTCAGGCTGGTCTCGAACTCCTGAGCTCGAGCGATCCACCCGCCTCAGCCTCCCAGAGTGCTAGGATTATAGGCGTGAACTCTGAACCTCATTTTTCTTCATCTGTAACACCCAAACTGCCACTACAGAGAGAACCTATGGGAAACACATGAAGTGCAGTACTTATAAACTACAAATTACCATATGAAAGTAACAAATTACACATTTTGTTACACAGAAACAGCAAATCTATTTGGAAACTTGTGTTATATTTTATACAAGAAGAAATACAAGTGGTTCTTATGCCAGTGAAAAAAATTTTTAACTCCATTAGGAATCAGAGACAATGATTTCTCCTATAAAATTACACCTAAGTAATATCCAGGCAACAGTAAAATTGTCCACTCATAACTGTATAAACCTTTGTGAAATACAATTTGGCAACATGTAAAAAGGTTCTTAAAAATGGCCCTTAATATTACAAATTACATTCTAGGAATTTATCATTCTTTCCTTCCCCCAGACAATGCTTATTTATTGGGCCCTTACCACAAGCCAGGAACTATGCTAAATATTGGGAAAAATAAACAGATATGGTCTTTAGCCTCATAAATGTATACAAATAATGTATATACAGACAGTCCCTGACTTAGGATGGTTTAACTTCCAATTTTTCAACTTCACATATGTATGTGTGGTACCCATACAACCATTCTGTTTTTCACTTTCAGTACAGTATTCAATAAATTATACCTTCATTACAGACTGAGATATTAACACTTTATTATAAAACAGATTTTGTTTTAGATGATTTTACTCTACTGTAGGCTAAGTGTTCTGAGCATGGTTAAGGTAGGCTAGGCTAAGGTATGTTTGGTAGGTTAGGTATACTGATGCACTTTCGACTTACAATATTTTCAACTTACAATGGTTTTATTAGGACATAATACCATTGTAAGTTGAGGAGCATCTGTATTTAATTAATTAATTATTATAAATATAATGAAGGAAAAGCATAGCATGTTATAAAGGGATCTAATTTAGATTAGAAGCGTCACGGCAGAACTCTCTGAAAGAAGGTGACATTTAAACTGGAAACTACTCAGGCAAAGAAGGAAAGAACTTTCTAGACAACGGATACACCTTATATGAATGCCCTGAAAAGAATTTAAGACATTCTAGAAACTGAAAGAATGCTGGTATAAATGCAGCAAAGACAGAAGAGAACTAGTGATGATGCTGGAGAGGCAGGTGGAGCCAGACCACAGAAGGTCTGCAAACCCTGGAGGGATTGGTTAGGTTTCATGTATCATGCAAAGTCAATGACCAGCTTTGAGTAAGAAGGTGGCATTTCATTTATATTTTAAAAAGATCACTCTGGATAAAAGGAGTGCAAAGTAAGCATGAGGATGCCTGTTAGGAAAATGCTGCAGTTATCAGAGAGAGAGAGAGAAATGAGGGTGTCTGGACTAGGGTAGTGGCACCAGAAAAAGGCAGTAGGGGGAAAGATTCTAGCTTGGAGGATGTTTAAATAAACTATAGCTAATCTAGATAATACATCACAAAAGCTGTTAATGAAACTGGGAAATTACTTATAGGAGAAACAGCAAGACATAAAAATCAAATACATGGTATGTTCACAATTGTTTAATTAAGATAGAAAAGTATTACGTTATTTAAGCATGGAATGTCTAATTTCCTTAAGTACAAAATTTGACAGTTGATATCTGACATTTCACTTTGACACTTTTTTTTATTGTGAAGGTATGTCCTCATTCTTTCAAACACATGTTTTGGTTTGAGATTATCTTTCATATTTTTTTTAAAGTAATTTTTGTGAAACCATCAATAAGTCAAAAATTTGTGTTATTTTTGAATACAGGTTCTATCTTGGAACCAATGCAGCGTAGACAGCTAGAAATATCAATGAAGTGTTTGGGAAGGATGCAGCTAATGAACGCACAGTATGTCGATGGTTTGAGAAGTTCCATTCTGGTGATTTTAATCTTGAAAAATAAGCCATATGGGTGACCTGAGATCAGGGTGGATAAAGATGAGCTGAAAGCTGTAGTAGAAGTGAATCCATCTTGACCTACACGTAAATTAGCAACAAGGTTTGACATTACCATTCCAACAATGTTAGTCTATCTGAAACAAATGGGCAAGGTAAAAAAAGCTGGATAGATGGGTACCACATGAATTAAACAAGTGTCAGAAGAGAAATCGTATTGAAGCTTGCCTTTCTTTGCTGTCACAACATAAAGTCGAACCATTTCTATACCATATTGTTATGTGTGACAAAAAATGGATTCTTTTTGGCAATCACAAGTGTTCAACACAATAGTTGGGTAAAGATGAAGTGCTGAAGCACAGTCCAAAACTGAATACTGAATATTCATCAAAAAAGCTAACGGTGTCTGTTTGGTAATCCAGCACTGGTATTACCCACTACAGTTTCATGAAATGTGGTCAATGGATTACAGTGGATGCCTACTGCAACCAATAGGATGAAATGATAAGGGATGCTTGTGATTAAGCAACTGAGATTGGTCAATACAGACAACCTAATCCTCTTGCAAGACCACATGTCACAAAAAACAACACTGCTCAAGCTACAGAAGCTGGATGTGGAAACTCTCTGTCATCCACCATATTCACCAGACCTTGCACCAACTGACCACCACTTCTTCCAGGCTTTGGACCACTTCTTACAAGGAAAAATATTCAATTCTCAACAAGCTGTGGAAAATGCCTTTTGCGATTTCACTGCTACTTGCTCTCTAGGCTTCTTTGCTGCTGGCATAAGCAAGCTACCGTTAAGATGGCAAAACTGTGTCAATAGTTTAGGCACATATTTTGATTAATTGTACTGCTTCTTGTTTGAGATATAAGAAACTAAACTTCTGATTTGAAATCAGACATTTCATATTTAATGACCTAGTATATAAACAGTAAAAGTATTTCTCTGAGTGGCAGAATTATGGCTGGTTCCTTATTACTTTTGTTTTGTAATCTTCTATACAACCCCCACCAAGAAAAACATTATTTATAAAGATAAGTAAAATAACGGCATGAGATTATTTAAAACAAACAAACACATCTTTACAAAATTTATTTCATAATAAAGAAAAAATGTGTTTCTTACATTTCAACATGATTTTCTATATTATTTTAAAAGATAAGGCCAGTTATATTCTACTATTCCTTCTAACACTATGTCCCTGGCTCCTTCACTCTCATCCCATAATTCTTCACCAACTTTTAGAAATACAATATGACACAAGACCTTGAAGGAGGGGTAGAAGTTATTATACAATTTTGGAGCTGAAAGAAGCACAGAAATCTTGTAGTAATCTTTCACTACTCATACATATGTGTAGTTAGAATCGGAATGAGAACTTGAATTATCACCTCCAGTCTCAATGGACAATCCATTATATCATACTGTCTCATGAAATGGAATATAACTTACTCCATTTCTCTTTTCAAACTTGACTAGACTCTTCTCCACTTCCCTACAACCCTTTTAATGCACTGCCTACTCATTTTGGAATTTGTAGAAATGACAGAAAAGAAGAATAGAAGAATGAGGAAGGAATGGGAAATTAAATTTCAAAGAACCAATAAGTATCATTTTCATTAAATCAACCCACAAGCACAATGTTCCATTTTGTTCTTTACCCTACTTTCTAGGCTCCAAGCATACTCACGACCTTCATATTAGTTCCTGGGCTGGAAGCACTGGGAGAGAGAAAGAGCCTCATGATCACTTTGAAATCTGAATTAACTCCAAAGGTTTAAGTATAACTCATTTAGAGAAAACCAGGCTAAGGATTAATGATCATTCTCCAAAACTTTTCTATACTCAATTCCTAAGACTACATAACCATTAATAACTTATAGTGCATAACACTTCTTGTTCTCTTTAAATAACAGAAAATTTGTATCTACTATGTCCTAAATAACATGGCTATAGCTTCCAGGTCTACATTAATGTGTTATATCACTATACTTCCTTAACTTAAAAATATGCTGAAGAAAATTATATATTAATGTATACTGCAATTAAGTTATCAGAAATTCTGACCTTAAACATGGGCCTCACATGCTCCAAATGTGTTGCACTTGTAAAAGGTGCCTGAACATGGCTCACAGCCTCCATGAGTGCCTTAGCGGTCTTGGCCATCTGTTCCATTTCTAAGTTATAGAGAAGTCTTCTTTGTTTTTCACTGGCTACATCTGAAACAATAAACACTATTAGCATTTAAGATATAAAGGCATTTAAGAATGCTATTTTGATGTTTTACTATCAAATAATAAACACCACCAATTCAAGGAGCCAGACACAAAAGGTCACATAGTATATGATTCTGCTTATATGAAATATCCAGAATGGATAAATCCACTAGAACAGAAAGTTGACTGGTGTTTACCAGGGGCTGGGAGGAAGGCGAATGAGGAGTACCTGCTGAATGGGTTTGAGGTTTTATTCTGGGGTGATGAAATGTTTTGGAACTAGAAAGAGGTGGTGGTTGCACAACACTGTGAATGTACTAAATGTTACTGAATTCTTCACATTTAAATGGTTAATTTTCTGTTATGTGAATTTCACCCCAAAAAAGAGCGTGGACTAGGAGTCGAGGATAAGTAGAAAACCTATGAAAAGGGGAGAGAGTGGGTACAACCTTCATCGTCATAATAAAAGTATTAGGGAAACAACCTAAATACGGGATAGGAGAATAGCGGAAGAGAGGTAAAAGGCAATGGCATCCTTGTACCACACATGCTTGAATGACTGCTCCTGAGTTAACAAGAAAACACTGGTCCTAACACTCCAGGGTAATTTTAATGTTTTCAGCACAACACCATCCTCCTTCCCATTTCCAGCTTCTCATTGATTTCCTACCAGCATATAAAAAATAGGACAGAGAAAGAGGGATATGAGCATATTATAATATATTATACAGCTTCTCTCCTGTCAGTACAATCTTGCTACTGCAACTTTTTCAAGCTTACGATTTCACTTCCAAGTAGAAGTGTTCAGAAAGGCAGGAAGCCTCTTTCTATGTTACTCTTACATTCCTGAACCATTACCCTCTCCTCATTCCGGAAGTCAGATTTCAGCTCTAATTTCATTACCACTGTCTCCATTTATATAGTATCTAGAACAGAAATGAGTCCACAGTTGGCTCCTACTGCTAAGTATTAACAGATCTAGGGACTCCACAGTTACTTAAGTTATGGTCTGTCTGAAGCAGTGACTTCCAAATCCATGAGCTTCCCATGACTCTCACCCTCCCCAGCTTCTCCAGTCACCCCTACTCCCAGCTTCCATCTATGTGTCACGATAGATGAACAGATGGAAAGATGTTGCTCAATGATGAGACAGAAAAAAAAAAGGGTTGAAGTCTGACTATAGGGGTTGTCTAACCAATCTCTTTGACCTCCAGATCCTGAATGAGATTAATTGCTAAATGGATGAGCATATATTAAACACACAGTAACATATGCATATTATGTAGCATTTTCTATTAATCACTGGTCAATTTATCATTCTTCAGGATGTAGGGAAAAATACATTTGGATCACCCAACTGTATATTAGAATACTTCTCATCAAAGCACGTTTCTTACTCATATTTATATGGTTACTTTATTCTAAATCAAGTGAAATACTCTTTTAAGGACCCCCATTTTTTTCCCTTGAACAATCAGGACTCAATTGATTTGGATACTTACTTTGTTTACTTGATTTTGTAGGGATTGTTAGTTCTTTTGTTTCTTTCATTGATATCTTTTTCCCGGCTATTTCATTATAGATGGCTGACAGATACTCTTCAGGAAGGTCTTTACTGTCATTGATACCTCTATTCATCTTAATGTACTGTTCCTTCGTCATTTTATTTTTAACCTAGATATGAAAAACCATTATAATTCCTAAAAATTAACATAAAAGTTTCACTGGTATTTTATGAACTGAATACTCATATGAGAGATTGTATGATTACTTTGAGATAGGATGTTTAAAATGTTTAATAAAACACATATAAAAATGAAAAAAAAAAGCCACAGAAAATGAAGGCAATGTAGAAAAGACCCATTCTGGCATAAAGTAATTCATCTTTCTCTGCAGTGGACATGAGTAATTTGCAATGAGAAAGGAGACTGGATAATGAAATTATTTGGTTTTGCCTGAGGCTTAAGAGCTCTTGCAGTCTCTTAAAAAGGGATATGGTAAATATTAGAAAATAAAGGTATCAAAAACATTCAAACCTTAGTTCAGAAGAACATAAATGTGCTGCTAAAAAAGTTAAAAACTGATTTTATGTAACAGTGGATGCAAGAATAACAATAGCTGAAATTTACTTACAATAAGAGAACAATCTGTTTGAGTCATTGTGGCAACTGAATTATATTAGGTGATCTGGACAAAGTATTCTAGGACTACTTTATCTTGTTTAACAGTACCCTGAACAGGAATGTCCAACTTTGTACCTTGATAAAGCTATGGAATACAAGTTTGGAGTCTGTAAAATGGTAGCCCTGTCACCAAACTTGGGAACAAGAACAGCCAAAATGTTTACACTGTATCTCCGGAAACTGAGACAGATAAAACCCAGAAGTCTTATGATATCTCTGAACAGATATTTATTTAACTAAATATATTCCTACCTACCACCTTCCATACAGAATTTAATGCAATTCTAAAGATAAGGCTCCTGTAAATTTTCATGAAAGTACATAGAACAATAATCAAGCAAGTCATCAGAAGCTTGCAAAAACCCTCAGAGCCAGGCATAGTGGCTCGCACCTGTAATGCCAGCAACTCAGGAGGCTGGGGTGGGAGGAGTGTCCAGCCTGAGGAACACAGTGAGATCCTGTCTCATAGAAAAAACAAAATGAAAAATGACTGTAAAGAGACCAGAGTATTTAGAAAATATAACCGAGATTCATACACTTATTTACTTCAGATTACTCTGCAAACAGATCTTTGTCATCTGTCAGAGAAAGGTGCTAGGAGTGCTTTTCCTATAAAAGTGTAAAAATATTACCACACAATTTTTCAAATGTAACTTATTACCTAAGGGAATAAAATTCTATCATATAACTTTAAAAGCTCATCTTGAGTCAAAGCACTAAAAAAGTATGAAAGAAAGAAAGCTGTATTACCTAAAGTTCTGACAAATGCTTAAAAACAGACCAGGAACAACAAAATAAAGAACTGCACAAGTGCTGCCAAGAAGAGGTAAAGGAAGACGTCAGCCACCTAGAAATTTTGAGCATGGCAAAACGTTTTAGCATCATGCCATTAAAAGGCAGAGAGAAGTCTTGACACAAAATCTGAAGTAGCAGTTAAGTGTCTATGGATCTGGGTTGGGACTCCCAGAAGGTGGGAGTAGAGATTTTGCTTTCAGGCATTCAAAATAAAGCACACTACTCACACAGAACACTTCTGCCACAGTGGGATTCTGGAAGCCATGTAAAACTTTTCTGCTCCTGACATCTTTTATGGAACACTCTACTCTTGACTTTTATTCTCATGTGCTTAAATGAAGTTGTGCCTTGTTTAGTGTTTAAATCACTTAAAGTTGGTCGTTACTACTGATGATTAATATACACAAAAAATTAAATATGTTCTAAACATACCTCGAAAATTTAAAAATTCACTGACTCACACACCATATAAAAGGTAGCCTAACTATAAATACTCTAAGTGCAAAAGGAACAAAAATGGTTTGTTAAAATTCACCTGTATTTTAAGTTTGAAACTGAGAATGAGAAGAATCAGTTTTAAGAAATTCCTTTAAAGTTACCTACATTCTTTTCAAACGTTGTTATTTGTCATAGTGCATATGGTTCTCAACTGGGGCCAAGATTATGGTTCAATTTTCTAACAGGCTACTTAGTTTCATAGGAACTCACAAGCTGCTCTACAGACGCAGGGCTACGTATCAGCACACAATGCCAAGCAGCAATCTGACAAGGAACGGGCTGACAACAAGCAGTTGCCACTGCTAGATAGGACTGCAAGCACATGGTCCATGAACAGAAACCATACGCTAAAGACAGGACATTTTTCTCAAGATAATGCTCCCTAACTGGATGTCTTTAAAAACTTCTAGCAACCTGGGTACTTATGAAAAGATACAAAAGGAAATTTTAATATTTCTTCAAAATAACTCAGCACAAGCATATACATATGGTATAGGAAGATACGGCACAGGTGCATATGATATTGCTTATTCATTTATAGAACCAAATGTCTTTAAAAGTGTAATCTTCTAAAAACAAAGGAATGTAAGCCCAGGCTATAAATACTGTGGTTTAGACTGAAAAATGAGATGAAAAATCAGACTGAAAACTCTGATATAAAGATATCTAAATAAATCATTCTGTGGACTGCCTTATCAAATCGTGGAAAAAAGTAATCATGCTGGATAATGAAAACCCTGAAAGACGAGTTGCTTTGACTATACTGCCAATGATATGCCAAAAGCACATCTTAAATGATTAAAATCTTAAATAATTTTTTTTAAAAGTCCTATATAAAATCAAGTAAATCTGTGGTAAATGCACAGTTGTTCAACGGTGATGTTTAAAATAGGAGTAACTTCATATATAATACTCCCTCCTCATGTTTGATATATAATTTTCATATCAACCCTGCCTTAAACCTCTCAAAATACAAACCAAAAAAATCTCCATACTGCAAAGGTTAATCTCAAACTCCAAATAAAATTTAGTTTTTCCAATACATCTCAGATTACTAAGTACATGATTTATTTTATATCCTAAGAATAATAAATGTCATTAGATACCTACCCCTAGAAATATGAAGAAATTCTTGTAAATAATTTGTAAAGATAATTTTATCCAAAAATATCAAAGTGTGTTTTTAGAAACTATGCAAAAAATACAAAAACTTTAAAAAATAACTTCTTTAAGTGGATATCAGAAATAAAGTGACATTTCTTTAATATTTAAGAAGGAATTATGAATTTTATGAAGCAAATGAAATTTGAACATTTCTAGATATCAGATGTTTTAAAATTATTATTAATTGTTTAGGTGTGACAGTATTGTGGCTATGTTTAAATAGAGTATTTTTCTATTAGAGATACATACTGAAATAAATACAGATAAAATGATACCTGGGATTTGCTTCAAAATTATCTGGGGGAGGGAAAGGATGTAGATAGAATAAGACTGGCCATACAGTGATAACTGTGCAAGCTGGGTGAAGGGTATATGAGGGTTCTTTATACTAATCTCTCTACTGTTTAAGTTGAAATATTAAAAAAAAAAAAAGATGGTTTATATGTAGTGTTTTTACATGTTGTGACAAATATAGATGGAAGACCTATAAATATCCTTCTAGATTAAAATATGTCTTAAGTTTAATACAGTTGTCTGTCATGAGAATGACACATACAGATATATTTTACAGATACCTAAAAGTCTTAATTAGAATTACTACTGAAAATGAACAGAAGTTTTTCAAAAGAAGATAGACAAATGGCCAACAAACATATGAAAAAATGCTCAACATCACTAATCATCAGGGAAATGCAAATTAAAACCACAATGAGATATCATCTTACTCTTATTAGAACGGCTTTTATTGAAAAGTCAAAAAAACAATACATGCTGGTGTGCATGCAGAAAGAAAAGAATGCTTATTCACTGTTGGGGGAATTGCAAATTAGTACAAACCCTATGGAAAACAATATGGAGACTTCTCAAAGAACTAAAGTAGGCCTACTATTCAATCCAGCAATCCCACTACTGGGTATCTACCCAAAGGAAAATAAGTCATTTTATCAAAAAGACACCTACACTCCAATGTTTATTGCAACACAATTCACAATAGCAAAGATGTGGCATCAACCCAAGTGCTCATCAATTCATGAGTGGATTAGCAAAATGTGATATATGTATACCATAGAGCACTACTCAGCCATAAAAAAGGATGAATTAACGCCTTTTGTAGGAATTTGGAAGGAAGTGGAGACCATTATCCTAAGCTAAGTATCTCAAGAATGGAAACACAAACACCACATGTACTCTCTAATAAATCGGAACTAACTGATGGGTACACAAGTACACAGAGGAAAGTAAAAGTCATTGGAAATCAAGCGGGGGGGGGGGAAGAAGGGAAAGGGCAAAAACCCACCTAACCAGTACAATGAACACTATTCGGGCGATGCGCACATTTATAGCCCTGATTCAAGCTATGTATCAAAAACATCTGTACTGCCTTAATATTTTAAAATTTTAAAAAGTACCAAAAGTAAACTTAAAGAACAATATGAATTTTAAAGGGCAATAAAATGACCTGTTAAATTATTTAAAAAATAAAAGAGTTACTACTGAAAATTGCTTTTGTAAAATGTTTATCAACCCAGATTAAATACTCCAATTTGGTGATCAGTTTAACTGAATAAGATCAAAATTTCAACGATTACTTAGTGAATTCAAAAGCACATATTTAATTGTGCTACTTACTGTAAAACTGACTTAGAAGAAAACATACCTGTGGACTGTGAAGGTCAGTGGTCAACATGATAATTGAGTAAGCCAAAACATAAGCAGTATCTGCACTAGCAAAAAGGGTTTGTCTGGAAAAATAAACATATCATGTTATAAACTTTTACTGTTTTATCATTCTATTTAAATAAGTCATCTCAAATCCCACAGCACTTTTAATTTTCTCTCTCACAATTTATGTTCTATCTCACATTACAATTTTTGTATGGATTTGTCCTATCATTTCCAGATCGAAGACAATCTAAATTCTCTAAGGCAAGGGATTATGTCCTATTATCTCTAAATCCCTGGGTGCTCCCTAGCACAGTGTCTTGGATATAGCTGACAATCAATAAGCATTTGAATCTTATTTACCCTTGGTTGCATTCTAGGTATCTTGCAGCAAATTTTTCCATTAATCGATCAATTTTCTGAGCTTCCCCTGGAAGACGGAATCCTTCCAGAAACATGCGAAGAGCTGAAACAAAGTCCTTTCCTGAAAAGTCATGTTGGTCCACATATGCATACATGACTTCTTTGTTAAATTTATCATTATCTCCCAGGAATTCACCCACTTGAGTCTAAAGTAAAAACAGAAGATAGAAATTGATATTCTAATGGCATGTTACATTTGGCACACAGCCATTTAACAAGCAGAAAAACCGATAAGATTCACAAGTTTCTGACAATAAGATAAACAATTCCAAACAAGAAGCTAAAAATTAAACTACCAAATGCATTTATAAAAATACCAAGATATCCTTTTAAGTTGAGAAAATTTAAAAGGCAAAATTTATATTTTACACACACGCGCACACACACACACACACACACACACACACAGTTGTCCCTGGGGTATTTTGAGACATTGGTTCCAGGCCCCTACCTTGGGTACCAAAACCCATGGATGCCCAAGTCCTTTATATAAAATGGTGTAGTATCTGCATATAACCTATGCACACGCACCCACATATTTTAAATCATCTCTAGATAATTATAATACCTAATAAATGTAAATGCTATGTAACCAGTTGCTATACTGTACTGTTGAGGGAATAATAAGGGGAAAAGGTCTGTACATCTCCAGCACAGACACAAACATCCATTTTTCCCTGAATATTTTCAATCCTCAGTTGACTGAATCCATGGATGCAAAATCCACGGACATGGAGGGTCAACTATATATATTTATATTATAACCAAGGTTATTCTTTAGATTTTACTTACCTTCATACTTAGGAAAACATTTTAAAGGGGCAACAACATGTATTATTAACTTAAAAAGGAATTTTATAGAAAAGGCTAGAATGAAATAAAATGGTATTCTTACAGAGTCTAATCTTTCCTCTTGATGTAAGAATTGGGCAATATCTTCAGGTGTAGTGCCAAGCATCCCCTGTTCTTGGAGGTACTGTATTCCTCTCTTTGGCTTCTTATTGAATCTAGATGATGTTAAAGTTAATGAGAACATTAAAAATAGAAAACCATTTGTATTTCCTGAAAAGAATATCTTAAACTACAGTAAATTAATTTTCCAATAGCACTCAAGAAAAAGGAACTTATTTAATATAATCAATATATGAATGTACTAAAATATTACATTGTACAAAGTTTTCTTTTCTTTTTAGAAAAGAGTCTCAAATGAGGCCAGGTATGGTGGCTCACACCTGTAATCCCAGCCCTTTGGAAGGCTGAGGCAGGAGGATTGCTTGAGGCCAGGAGCTCAAGACCAGCAGCCTGGGCAACATAGTGAAACCCTGTCTAAATAAAAAATAAAAAAATTAGCTGGGTGTGGTGGCACATGCCTGTAGTCCCAGCTACTGGGGAGGCTGAGTTGGGAGGATCATTTGAGCCCTGGAAGTTTGAGGTTACAGTGAACTATGATCATGTCACTACACTCCAGCCTGGGTGACAGAGTAAGACCTTATCTCCAAAAAAGAAAAAAAAAAAAAAAACAAACCACACATAAACAAATAATTTTTAAAAAGAAAGAAAAGAGTTTCAAATGGAAGGCCACATTTATCACTGAAATGGATCATTTCACATACTTTTTGTTACAGTATGGTTTATTTTTTAATCCATATCAACAGCAGTAAACTAGACTATTGGAGACAATGACATGTGGTAGATGAACTTTATAGCTGTGAATACTAAATAACTCCTACAGGCATACCTTGTTTATTGCACATCATAATATTTCAAACTTTTTCATTATTATTGTATCTGTTATGGTGATCTGTAATCAGTGATCTTTGACTATTTTAATTGTTTTGGGGCACCACAAATCGTGCCCATATAGGATGGCAAACTTAATCGACACATGTATATGTTCAGACTGCTCCACTGATCGGCCGTTTCTCCACCTCTCTCCCTCTTACCTGGCCTCCCTATTCCCTGGGACACAACAATATTGAAAGTAGGCCAATTAATAACCCAACAATAGGCTTTAAGTGTTCAGGTGAAAGGAAAAGTTACACCTCTCCCACTTTAAATCAAAAGCTGCAATGATTTAGTGAAGAAGGCACGTTGAAGGCAGATATAGGAGTAAAGGTAGGCCTCTTGTACCAAACAGCCTAGTTGTGAATGCAAAAAAGAACAGTTGTTGAAGGAAAGTGAAAGTGTCACTCCAGTGAACCCACAAATGATAGGAAAGTGAAACAGCCTTATTGCTTATATGACAACATCTTAGAGTTCTGGATAGACACAATGTTCCCTTAAGCCAAAGCCCAATCCAGAGCAAGGCCCAAATTCTCTTTAATTCTATGAAGGCTGTGAGAGGTGAGGAAGCTGCAGAAGAAGAGTTTGAGGCTAGCAGAAGTTGGTTCATGAGGTTGAAAGGAAAGAAGCCACCTCCGTAACGTAAAAGCACAAGGTTAAGCAGCAAGTGCTAATGGAGAAGCTGCAAGTTACCCAGAAAATCTAGCTAAGATTATTGCTGAAGGCGGCTCCACTACACAACAGATTTTTCCATGTAGATGAAATAGCCTTCTATTGGAAGAAGATTTCATCTGGGGCTTTGAAAGCTAGAGGAAAAGTCAATGACCGGCTTCAAAGCTTCAAAGGACAGGGTGATTCTCCTGTTAGGGGCTAATGCATCTGGTGACATTAAATTGAAGCCAATGCTCATTTTCCATCTGAAAATCCTAGAATAACAGAATAACAAAGCCTAAATAACAGCACATCTGTTTGCAGCATTGGTTTACTGAATATTTGAAGCCTATTGTTGAGACCTATTGCTCAGAAAAAAAAGATTCCTTTCAAAAGGAATCTCATTGAAAATATACCTTGTCACCCAGGCAATGTACAAGGAGATAAATGTTTTCATGCCTGCTAACACAACATCCATTCTGTAGCCCATGAATTAAGGAGTAAATCTGACTTAAGAAATACATTTTGTAAGTCTATAGCTGTCATAGAGAGTGATTCTTCTGTTGGATCTGGGCAAAGTAAAATGAAAACCTTCTAAAAAGGATTCACCATTCTAGATGCTTTAAGAACATGTGTGATTCATGGGAGAAGGCCAAAATATCAATATTAGCAGTTTGGAAGAAGGGAAGAAGTCATCCTCATGGATGACTATGAAGGTTCAAGACTTCAGTGGAGAAAGTAACTGCAGATGTGATAGAAATACCAAGAGAATCAGAATTAGAAGTGGAGCCTGAAGACGAGACTGAATTGCTGCAATCTCATGATCAAACTTTAACAGATGAGCAGTTGCTTCTTATGGATAAGTGAAGAAAGTGGCTTCTTGAGATGGAATCTACTGGTAAAGATGCTGTGAACACTGATGAAATGACAACAAAGGATTTAGAATATTCCATAAACTTTGTTGATAAAGCAGCAGCAGGGTTTGAGAAGACAGCCTGCAATTTTGAAAGAAGTTCTATAGTAGGTAAAATGCTATCAAATAGCATCACATGCTACACAGAACTCTTTTGTGAAAGGGAGAGTCAATCATTGTAGCAAACCTCACTGCTGTCTTATTTTAAGAAATTGCTGCACCCACCTTAACCTTCAGCAACTACCACTCTGATTAGTCCAGCAGCCATATACATCAAGGCAAGACCCTCCATAAGCAAAATGATGATTTGCTGAAGGTTCAGATGATCATTAGTATTTTTTAGCGATATAAGTATTTTTAAGTTAAGGTATGTACATTTTTTTAGACATAATGCTATTGCATACTTAACAGACTATGGTATAGTGTAAATATAACTTCTAAATGTATTGGGAGGCCAGAAAATTAGTGCAACTTGCTTTATTGTGATATGCACCATATTGAGGTGGTATGGAACTGAACCCATAATCTCTGAGGTATGCTTGTACTTTGATTATATATTTTCCTAAATCCTAAAGTAATCTTGGCCCATTTGTCCAAATGTATTAGACTGGCACACAAAACCTCTCTCAATATATCCTATTCCACACATCCTATTCCATTCCCTAAACACACATATTTTCAGTCTATTTCCTCAGCATGCCCTTTACCTGCTCCGTTCACTGGGGACTCTCACAAGTGCTTACAGATCCAACTCAAATGTTACCTCTTTGTTTACAAATCATTTACTCCCTACTTTTACTACTTTGGTGCTTTATCACCTGTCACCTGGCCTACTGCAAGAGTTATTAAATGGTCTCCCCATCTCCTTTTGCCCATATTCTAATCTGTCAAATCCACTTTCAGGATACTAGCAAAGTCATATTTACAAAACAAATCTGATGTTTCCACTCCTCTCTTAAAATCCTTCACAAACTAGCATGCCAGTCTCAAGAGATACAAGACAAAAACTCCTTTACATAAAGAATAAGGCCTTCTGTAATCTAGATCCAACTCAATGCTCTCATCTCATCTCTTGCTACTCCTCTTCACCCTGCCCCTGCCAAGCTGAACAATGGTCTTCAAATGTCCTCCCTTCCCTCTGGTGCTGCTACACATGCCTTTTCCTCTGTCTGGAATGCTCTTGCCTGTTCTGTCTTCCTAATGATTCTCCTGTCAAGTTTTAATTCAACCATAATCACATACTTTTACTAAAATCAAACATTTTCCACTGACATAAACACAACCTCTGTTCTCTAAAAGCTCTCACTGTAATGGAAGAAACACAATTTTAAAAAAATTTAATAGTAAAAATGCAACAAATAAAGTCACAAGGGAAGAAAATAACACAGAAGTGACTGATTAAGAAGATGGTCATGATATATTTTCTGGGAAAGGTGACTCTGGAACTGAGTTTTGAAGAATGATTATATCTCTTAAAAACAACAAGCAAAAACATTCCAGAGAAGGAGATAACATACTGATACACAAAAGCATAAGACAGCGTATCATAATAAACAGAGAAATGGCAAGTAATAAAGCCTAGAATCCAGGAGATCCAAATCACGAAGGTACTATAATATATTGCCATCACGAGAAGCTTTGGCTTTATTGTCTAAGAGGAAGAGAGGAGAGAAATAGAAGCAGACTTTAATTCAAGAAAGATTATTCTAGTGAAGTGTGAGAAAGACTAAAGAATGAACAAGACCACAGAAAGGTAAGCCAGTTATAAAAGATTATACTAGTCAAGGCAAGAAATGGTGATGGTTTTACTTGTGAGAATAGCTTGTGGGAGATGGAGAAAAGAGAATAGATTGCAGAGATATTTAGGAAATAGAATCAACAGGATTTAGTGACACATATATTCAGAGTGAGGGGAAAATCTAAACTAACTTCCAGGATTCTAGTTTATAAATTTATTAACATGCTGGGGTCATTTGCCTAAATAAGAAATACAGAAACAATAGGGTTTTCTGTTTGTCTTTTGTTTAAGGTAGTAGCATTGTCAACACATAAAATCACTAACACTAGTGTTTTTGTAACCCAACGGAAGAAAATATAAAACCTATAAAGGAGCAAGGCTAGCTCGAAGTTTCATACTTAAAATTTTTTGATTTGTCATGATTGGGAAATGTAATAGGTGATTTCATAACTGAGCTAAACAATGCTACACAGATGGTGTTCATCAACAGCACTTAATATATGGTGCAAATTAATTTATATGACAACTATAGTTGGGCATTATAAGAATCTACTTGGGCTAGGCAGCAATGAATAAGGGGAGCTGAATAAGGAGCCAACAGAATTCTTGGATCTAAGAGAACTACCCCATTTTACTCACTGAACAGTGGTAATGAAGGAATAAAAAATAATAAGATGTAGAGAAACCCAGGGCACGGGTGGCACAGTACTGGCAGAGGGATATTCAATAACATTTCTCCCTAAAATGTGAAACTTACAAATCTATCCCTTGTTCTATTATTTCTTTTTGTTGCTTTAGGACCTCAAATTGTTCTGGATTATCAGTGCCAGACATCTGTGTACTGTAGCTGCCTATTCCTGATGATGATGTTGACTCCAAGGAATTTAAACTTCCATATCTGTTTATTGTCTCAGGGTGTTTGATTTCATTCATGTCTTGCTCTGAGGGTTTCTCCTGACCTGAAAGAAGAAAAACTGATATAGTACATTTATCTGTCAAAGAAAAAAAATGTGAAAGGGAAAACAAATTCTCAAATAACACAAGGCATTTCAATGTTGCACAGATACCTATTTAATACAAACAAAGTATTAGGTGACATAATAGACAATATACTTTGATATAAAAACACACTGTAACTTGTACATGTACAATCTACACCTGTGGTCCCCAAACCCTAGGCAGCAGACTGGTACCGGTCTATAGCCTGTTAGGAACCAGGCCACAAGCAGGAGGTGAGCGGTGGCTGAGTAAGTGTATTTACAGCTCCTCTCCATCACTTGCATCATCACATAAGCACCCCCTCCTGTGAGATCAGTGGTGGCATTAGATTCTCCTAGGAGCATGAACCATACTGTAAACTGCACACATGAAGTTTTAGGTTGTGTGCTCCTCATGAGAACCTAATGCCTGATGATCTGAGGTGGAGCTGAGGCAGTGACGCTAGCCCTGGAGAGCAGCTGCAAATAGATTATCATTAGCACGAAGGTATGATGACACAATAAATGTAATGCACTTGAATCATCCCAAAACCACCCTCCCCACTCTGGTCCATGGAAAAATTATCTTTCATGAAACCGGTCTCCGGTGCCAAAAAGGCTGGGGACTGCTATCTATACCATTAAGAGTAGTTCTTTCTGCACTTGCAGTGCTGAGTATCTACTGGATTTCTGCTCTCAGCTTATTCGCATGAGGAATAGTTTTCAATAACACTAGTGTAGCCCTGCAGCTGTAAGTTTTTCTCTGAATGAGGGTAAACATCAAACACAGATGAACAATTTAACCTTCTCCAAACATACTGGCTTTAATACATTTTCTCTATAATTACAACAAAGTTACATAAATATACTTCACTTTATATCACATTCAAAATATTTCTAGGAAGATTTGGAAAGAAAAAATAGTTTGGATAACTAAGTTGGAAAATTCACAATTTTAAAGCTAGTCATCTAACTCATAGAGAATGTTTCCTTATCAGTTAAATGAATAAATACATCATGAAACTGTTTTCACAGCATCTGCAACTAACTATCCTCCAAAGTATCATTTAGTTAAAATGATGAAGAATTACAATGCAAAATGTCACCTTACCAAGAGTTGTCTGAGAGTTGGGATTCACATACTGATCCTTACTCCATTCAACCATACACTTCAAAATCGACACTAAGCATTCTAAACCTTTTTTCCTCAGGCTCAATTCCTACAAAATAATTCAAAAATACAATAAAAACAATGTCTTTTAAGGAAAATGCCTGGCTCTTCCTTGGCAAAGTTTACATATGAAAATGTTTCTAAAGTTCTTACCTGAACATTACTCATACCAAGTTCTTGACTGCCCCTTCCTTGAGCGATTTTTGATAGATCATTTACTAGTCTTTCAAATATATTGGCTGCATTTAAGTCACAGTCATAGTTTACATAAATATCCACTACACTTTGAGCATCTGTAACAATATAACATATTAATTTTAACAAAATACATTGAGTATATGCATACATTGGGCCTTTTAAATATCTAAGAGATAATAAATAATTTCAAATACCTGCACAAATCCTCGTCAGTGTCTGAATAACCATCCATTTGTGATCAAATGAGCTGGTAGATGTTTCCAAAATGTATAAGAAAATTTCTTTAAAGAACACCTGTGATTAGGGGAAAACTTCTATTTAAAATAATTATTTAGAATTTACGTGTGATCACTTCTTAAACATCCCAAGCTGTAGAGGAGCAAAGATTAGGACCCAGGCTCCTGTGGAGTTCCAACTCTTTCAGTTCCATCTCTGAAACCTCAGAACTGAAATAACTTCGGTGAGTGACTTAAACTTACCCTTCTAGTACCAGTACTGCACTTTACATTGTTGTGTTTTGTTTACCATCACATAGCTACTACAAGAGAAAAATGCAAAGACTTGGAGTTCCTCTGGGTAATAATTTCTTGAACATATTTACAAAACTAATTTAACTTAGGCTTCATTTTTAACCCCCTCAAAGAGCATAATTTATGCTCTGTTCATCAGTTATATTTTTTTTAGACATTCTAGTACTGGGCAGGCCTGTTTCTACATTCAAATGTAAGTTACACTCTATCAACACAATAAAAAGGACCTAGGTCTTTTTTTTTTTTTTTAATTTTTTTGCTCTCATCCTCACACAGGACAATTAATTTTATTTTTTAATTAATAATTGTACATATTCCCTAAGTCTTATAATGCTATATTTTTCTAATTATTCACAAAAGTGAAAATCTTTACTACCTGAAAACTATATACAAACTATTTCTCACTATTTTTTAAACCAAATAATATCAAGCATAAAGGAGTTAATCAACCCAATGAAATAAATTTCAATTTAACAGATAAAAATTTTCAGATTCAAGTTTATTTTGTAAACGTGACGCGATTTAAGAGAGGATGACTAAAAAACAAAAACAACATATTAAAATTCATGGAACATATGTATTATGAATCCAGAAATTACCATATTTATAATATGACTAAATCTCCTCCCAAACTGGGTTAGGAACCCCTGTAATGTGCTTTTCTTTTTTTTCTTTTTTTTTTTTTTTGAGACAGAGTCTCACTCTGTTGCCTGGGCTAGAGTGAGTGCCGTGGTGTCAGCCTAGCTCACAGCAACCTCAAACTCCTGGGCTCAAGCGATCCTCCTGTCTCAGCCTCCCGAGTAGCTGGGACTACAGGCATGCACCACCATGCCCGGCTAATTTTTTTTTTTCTATATATATTTTTAGCTGTCCATATAATTCTTTCTATTTTTAGTAGAGATGGGGTCTCGCTCTTGCTCAGGCTGGTCTCGAACTCCTGAGCTCAAACGATCCGCCCACCTCAGCCTCCCAGAGAGCTAGGATTACAGGCGTGAGCCACCGCGCCCGGCCGTAATGTGCTTTTCTTTCACAAAGCTCAACACATCTCTATTCACTTGCTTAATATCAGTATTTTCTATGATTGTAAGGTAGAATAGGGTAGGGACCAGGTCATTCTTGCTATGCACTGTGTTCACACTGCATGGTACATAGTAGGTATTCAATAAATATTTATGGCAACATGCCCACAGTTCCCAAATACTGCTCCAAAGCACCCAGAATGCTGAAGCAAACTCATAGGGGTGCCATAAGAATTTCTGAAGCAAAATTCACAGGGAAATGTATCTGTTGGATACTTCATCTGATAGATACCTTGAAAGACTGTTCAAGTCTTTCGATTAGATCATACTACATTCCCTTCTATGACATCATTATCTCTGCAAACCTGCATTTTGGTAATTGCTATGATAAAAAGCAAGTACTGCATGAAAATCAATGAAGAATAAGAATGAGGATGGCAGTGTCCAATCTGATTTTAAGGTCTAAGAAGTTGTGTACAGTGTCTAATTGGCACACACCACCCAGTGGTAAGTAATTGTGGTTAAGAATGAAACAAAAATATGATTTTTTCTTTCAATTTAGGTGCACTATTTTTTTAAATGTATGGTAGGTTAAGACAAATATTAAGTTGTTTGGTTCTAACTGCTTAATAGATGGAACTGCTAGGTATTTCTTTTGGCCTAAGTGCACCATGAAAACATTAGAGACTAATGATGGCATGAATCAAGAAAGTTTGGGATTCTCTGATTTATGAAATAAATAAGTAACACAGATTTGAAGAAAGAGGAGAAAAAAACTTTAGCTACTTTCTATGGTTTATCAAATTGCACTAATAAGCAAAGCATATTATTGCAATGTAAGATATCATGCCTATCAACAGAAGCTCTAAAAAAAAAAAAATCAAACTTGTAATGATTTATTGAGTACATACAATGTAAATATGTGGAATAACGGCTCTATTATTAAGTACACTGCCTTACATAATAGATATTCTCTTAAAAAGCTGTGTATATAAAATGTATTTTCTGCAAATGATACAGAATTTAATGACCATAGAAAAATCACATTAGAGAAACTTTCAAGTGAATAGTCTCATAAAATGAATTTTCATGTAACAATCTTAATTTTGTTTTGCAAATTTATGTTTTCATATGTTGGGCTTTCGCCAAGTGGAACAGACCTCATCCAGAATTTGAATATGTTCAATATTTTTGAAAGCATATCTATACTTATTTTAGTCTCATTATCTCCCATTGAGGGACAATGGAGGATGAGATGAACTCTTTTAAATGATCTCTTTTAAAAATTTGAATAATATGACAATAATTTTGCAATGAGAATCTATTATCTATGAGCTGACAGGAAATTTCTTTGAGTATTTTCTTTCAAATTCATTTTTCTAGAATAAGTCAACTTTACAAAAATAGTAATTCCAACTTAAATGATTTCTGATATCTAGGTTCCATAATTTATATTTCACACAGTCTACTAAATAGTCCTTACAGAAGTGGAGTCTCAGTGTCCAAAAACCTGTAACTAGCTGCATAGTTTTCCAAAAACCTCTAATGTCAACTTAAATGCCTCATCATCAAATGAAAGACATACTGGTTTTTAACAAAAGCAAAAGTTCTAAAAGTTTTTTAAAAGTCTCTTTTATCTGTAGTTCCTGAAGATAATGGGAAAAAACTATCTAAAAATAGCAACTCTTCCTAGTTAAATGCCTTACATTATTTTAACAGACGTATGGAAAACTCCTAAAACTTGATATCATATAGGCACCAAAATTCCTTTTCTGTCCAAAAAAATGGCCCAAATTTTAAAACTTTCACTTATTCTGTTTCATTGTCATAACAATGTTCTAAGAAAATTCTGATAGACATTACAGAACATTAGCAATAAAGGATGATTATTTTAACCATCTCAAAATTCTGTAAAAATAATAATTTATCCTTTCTACTGGGGCTAATGAATTATTAGTCTTGAGCTAGGATTAAATATAAAATTGACAAAAATTAAAATATAACCTGTATATCATATCAAACGTAATATGAAGGTGAAAACTGACCAACACAAAAATGAATATTTCTAAAATACGTAATGTTGCAACCACAACAATATTTTAACACAGACAACTTGAAAAAAAAGCATCCATTAAATCAGTAAAACATAAAGTACTATCTTTAAGTACTGAATTATTTGAAGATGAAAACAAAAAAATCAGAAACTGGTTTACCTGCATAATACATTCAGATATGGTTGAAAGATTCCCTAATTTAGTTTTGCTAAATCTCTGAAAATATTCTAGAGCCACATGAGTGTTCTATTTCCAAAGATCTTGGGAAAAAACTTTAGGAATATAATACATACATTAGAAAAAAAAGTATAAAGTAAAAATTAATTTTTCAAATATCCTAAAATATAAGCCCCAAAATATACCCTCAATCATCTCTTTTAAAGTACCTAATACTTAAATGCTTTAAAATCATGTAGATGCAGTAAATACCTAGTGCTTTCTTTTAAGATAACCAAATTCATTACAACATACCATATATACAATGGCAAGATTGTTGTGAGGACCAGATTATTAATAATTTAAGAGAGCAAGAACCATTCAGTCAACTAGCACAAGTTCCTTGAGAGCAGGGCCTGGGTCTTATTTCATTTTGCACTCGTAGCACTTACGCAGTGCCTAGTACTTTGTAGGCACATGTTTGCTGAACAGGTGAATTAAAAAAAAAAGTACATGACAATATACAAACATTATTTCACATTCTGGAAAACTTTCCAGTGTAGTTAATAATCTGATTTAACATGAAACAAATAAAAAATCCAATCATAATCTTACATTCTAATGCCTGCACGCAAAACATACCTCAATTTGCATCTTCAGATGTGTCTTGAAGTTTGACAACAGAGTAAGAAATATAGAAAGAGAAAGCTCAAAAACCTCTGGAACAGATGAGACTCCATTTTTTGAGAGTGCAACACAAAGATACTGCTTAATAGCATTAATAAACATCTCATTTGTCCTGAAAACGGGTCCTGCATTCTGCAGAATGGACAGAAGTAACTGCAACGAAAGAATCTTGGATCGTAACTCATGAGACCTAAAATAATAAAAAGAAGGCACAGTACATGGACAAGTTTAGCATTATGGCAATAATGAGTTGTTCCAAAGATATTTCCTGATACCACATAATTTCACAAACTTTTTAAACAGGCGGAACAGAAAACTTACAACATAAAAAAGAAAGTACAATATATGAACAACTTAGCCACTAACAATGGGTACGTACTTCCCCTGATGTTCCCTTGTACTATGTAATTTCACAAACTTTTTAAATGGAAAAAAAATCATTCACAAATATTTAATAAAAATCTACAGCTGCACTGGAAAAGAAAAAATGATTTGAAGATTTATGCCTTGTTCCTTTCTTTTGCAACCATACTTCTTAGAAATTACTATGAACTTCTCAGATTAAGTTCCATACTTAGTATATAGCAGCTCCAATGTATTTTTTCCTAGTTATGCTACTCAAAAATCCTAGACATCAATAAAAAATTGGGGTTGCATTAACAAGTTACAGCACTACCTCAAGCTTACTTTGTCAGTAATCATTTAAAATGATTTAAAATAAGCATAGAGGCTTTTAGAACATTTAAAAATTATCTCAACATTTTTATAATAAAAAGCAGAAAAACATTTTTGGCATAAAATTTTTAATTATATTTCTGACCAATACATTGTGCCATGTTTCTGATCACTATTTAGTATTTTAATTATTTGCTTTTGCAAATATAATTTTTCTCCCATTGAAATTGGCCTCTTAAGCCCAATACACCAAGGACCTTGATCCCACACAACATTTCAAATGCAGGGCACACATAAATGCTCTAGCAGTGGGTTCATTTATTTAAAAAATTTATCCCAAATGCTGTATTCAGTCACATTTATACACTATAGTTAACTGCTCTTGATTTCCATCTTAAAATTTTTATGGTTATAATAAGTGTCAAGTAATTCAAGGAGCTACGTAAATTTGACAAGGAATATTTATTTCAAGTAAATGGATTTCACAAAAAAAATAACTACTTTCTTTGAAAAAAAATGGGAGTCAGTATTATAGCTTATAGTCATATTTCCAAGATGCCTATTCCTCTGAATCTAAAAATATGTACAGCAAATATATAATTACCAAAAAAAATGCTTAGATAAATCAAGTTAGAAAGAGGTAAGACTTGGAATAGCTACAGGAAAATATGGAGTGAACCAAGTATCTCTCCTCTTGTTCTAGCTTGCCAAGGCTTACAAACTGCTACTTCTTCCTAGCCTAGCTCACATTTATAACCTTTTTGCTCAATTCCCACAATAATCAAATCCTTTATCTTACCATTCTCTAATATGCATTTTTATTATATTTTATCTTTGTATCCCTAGCATTTAACAAAATGCATAGTATGTGCTCAAAAAATTAATGGATTTATTCTTCTGTACATCCATTTATTAAGTATCTACTATGTACAAAGCGTTAATGAATGAAGAAATGATTAAATAATTGTCATATGACACAATTATACTTTTGATAGGTAAAAGAGACTGGAAAGTCCAGGTCTGCAGTTTTTCATGGGGTAGTTTCTCAAATTATGGTTCAAGCTTAAAGAATATTTTCTGAATCATCATTTTTAGCAAGGCCAGAAAATAAAAAGAGAAACAAAGATAAAAAAGAAATTATGTAACTACAAAAGCTCATTGATTTTTTTTGGAAAAATCATTCAAGACAGAAAATCATATATTTTCTTTTAGAAAAATAACAGTTTCCAAGGGTGAAAAATTTGATCTCTTTCAGTATTCAATTCAAATTGTTTAACAACCCTGATAGTCAAGTCAAGAAGGTCTTCAAATATAATTTCCTAATATTTGGTTTAATCCCACTAAGTAGGATGATTATAAATTTACATATTTCTCTTAAGAATCTTTTGTAGGGCTGGGCACAGTGGGTCACACCTATAATCCTAGCACTTTGGGAGGCCATGGCAGGAAGATCACTTGAGGCCAGGAGTTGGAGACCAGCCTGAGCAACATAGCAAGACCCTGTCTCTATTTAAAAAAAAAAAAAAAAACCTAAAAAATTAGCTGGGCATGGTGGCACAAGCCTGTAATCCCATCTACTTGGGAGGCTGGGGCAGGAGGTCGCTTGAGCCCCTGAATTTGAGGCTGCAGTGAGCTATGATGACACCACTGCACTGTAGCCCAGGTAACAGAGTGAGACCCTGTCTCCAAAAAAAAAAAAAAAAAGAAAAGAAAAGAAAACAAAGAAAGAAAGAAAAAAAAGAATCCTTTGTAATATTAAAGACTGCAACTTTTCAAAACTAGATCACTCCTTTTTTTCAGGGCTCAATAGTATTCCTCGAAATTCATATATTTTGTGTTCTTTTCAGTTCATTTAAAAAAATTCCCTCTTTTCTGTTTTTAGCATTTTTTCAAATTATATTTTTTCATTTGATTTGAGACAACATCTGAGGCTTTTAAGCTCAGTAACAGTTTTAAAACATGGCAAAAAAAAAAAAAGGCCTTCAGTAATAACACCGAATTCTTTTTTTTTTTTTTTTGAGACAGAGTCTCACTTTGTTGCCCGGGCTAGAGTGAGTGCCGTGGCGTCAGCCTAGCTCACAGCAACCTCAAACTCCTGGGCTTAAGCCATCCTACTGCCTCAGCCTCCCGAGTGGCTGGGACTACAGACATGCACCACCATGCCCGGCTAATTTTTTCTCTATATATTTTTAGTTGGCCATATAATTTCTTTCTATTTTTAGTAGAGACGGGGGTCTCGCTCTTGCTCAGGCAGGTCTTGAACTCCTGACCTCGAGCGATCCACCCGCCTCGGCCTCCCAGAGTGCTAGGATTACAGGCGTGAGCCACCGCGCCCGGCCAATAACACCGAATTCTTAAGTTACTTATTTCTTAAACTAGGTCTTCATCAATTCAGAATGAGATATCAAAATTGTCAATTTTTGAATTAGAAAGCTATTTTTCCCTCATAATGAGAAATTGAAATTTTTAAGAATATATATATATATATATATTTTTTTTTTACCTCTATCACCCAGGCTGAGAGTGCAGTGGTATGATCATTGATCACTGCAGCCTTTAACACCTGGGCTCAAGTGAGCCTTCTGCCTCAGATTCCCCAGTAACTAGGAGCACGGACATGTGTTTCCAGGCCCAGCTAATTTTTAAAAAAAAATATTGATAGAGATGGGGACTTACTATGTTGCCCAGGTTGGTCCTGAACTCCTGGCCTCAAGTGGTCCTCCAGCCTCAGCTTCCCAAAGCACTGGGATTACAACTACGAGCCATCATACCCAGCCTAAAAATATACTCTTATACGGTATATAGGGCATAATCAAGCTTATCTATAACTTTAATCCTTTTTCTGTATAGTTTATATTTCCAAAACACAGAAGACCCAATAAATTATATTTCTGACACTCAGGATTTGAGCTAAACAGATTTTACGATTTTAGGCTTCTGTGCCTAAAAGATGTTTCTCCCTAAACCAGTACAATGTGACAAAATAAAACTATAGAAAATATAACAAATGTAGTTTCTAGAAACTTACAATGTTTTACAGCAACTATTTCTAGTCTTCTTAATTGAAACAACACTGAAACACTCCATAGAGTTTTTTTTTTTTAATTGAAGTAGTGTTGCTTACATTTCCTATGTCAATATCCCTTTCTTAAAGTTACTCAGGTCTTCTCCAAAATTTCTTTCTCCAGAAAGTTTTCCTAAAATTATTATGTGCCAATACATCAAGCTACAACATGAGAGAGGTAAACCGCTCTTATTACTCTCCAATTCAATCCAAGGAGTAATCACATTTGAATCACATGAAATGAAAGATTTGACCATTTATGACTCAGAAAAATTGTACTTTCCTAGGATTTAAACTAATATATTTGATGGAAGTTAGACAAGTGACTCCTATCTCAAAGTACTTCCTGCTCCCTACAGGGAAAGGTATCATCCTCAGGCATTTTGTCAGACCTTAATAAATACATATTAACATTCATTATAACTTTTAAAATGTATTTCTTTTAGGTTTTAGTACCTAAAACCTTTGGACTGGCAGTTTCCAGAAGCCTAGCACAAAGCTGGGAAACAGAGTTACATTAACTACAAAGTTACTTACAATACAGAAATAAGAATTCATCCATTCGTTCATTCAATAATACTTATTGAGCACCTACTATGTACCAGGCACTATTCTATAATGCTCTCATACCCTTTAGGAAATGGTGTAAGCTAATCACTCTACCAGTTTTGGAATTTACTGTTTTTCAATACTTTTTTTTTTTTTTTTTTAGTAAAATACACCCCCCCCAACAAAAAAAAAATTTTTTAAGGTTCTACAGGAAAAGAAGAACAAAAGAAAATCCAAACATCACATTAACAATAAATAAGTTTCAAACCTAAAAACCTCTATTTGTCAATCAAAACAGCTAATGACTTACTTTGGGTCTGGCGGTCCATCTGACAATGGTTTCATTGACAGTTTACACAATGACCTGAATACTAGAAAGGCATCCTTTTGTAAAATATGGGAAAACTTAGCACCAGGTGAAGGTCCTGAAGAATTTCCAGATTCCTAAACAAGTTAAGATACCATGAAAATAAAGACATTTGCCAGCATAAAATCATTTCAGCCATTTAGTATATTGTATTCAATTCACTAACAGGTGGGGTTTCCCCCAACTATTGGAAGGGAAAGCAGTTGAGGAATTTGCCACATTGTTTTTCTTTACTCTAACATGCCATGACCAAATCCAACAATAAATACTTTAAAAAAATGCATTTTTAAAACAATCCTTATTTACTACCAAATAAACTCTTAAATTACTCAGCTCATACTATTATTGATAAAAACCTAACATAACACTGACAAGATACCTATCTCCAAAGGCCCAAATTATGCTTTCTACTACCTGTCATTGGGTGTTTTATGCTTTTGCCCTATTTTATATCTATTCTGGGCAGACATAGGGCAGGGCAATGTTTAAAGTTAACTGCTGAAGGTCAACAAAGCCAGAAGAACCTACTCCTGAATATGGGGCACTGACTTAGGGTGGGACTACCTTATTTAAAAGGTAAGGATAAAAAAACACAAAATGCAGGGTAGTAAGCATGAAGAGAACCTGTCACTACTATGGTACTGATTTCTTTGTCACCCTGAATAAAGGTTAAGATGAAGTTCCCTAGATTTCTAAAAGTTTTCTCACCCTATGATACACGTTAAGTATCCCTTAGCCAAAATACGTGGGATCAGAACTATTTCGGATTTCAGATTTTTTACGGTATTGGATTATTTACATTCTATTGATTGGGCACCCCTAATCCAAAAATCCAAAATCTGAAATGCTCCAATGAGCATTTCTTTGAGCATGACCTTTGAGTGCCCTGTTGGCACTCAAAAAGTTTTGGATTCGGAACATTTTAGATTTCAGATTAGGCATTCCCAACCTATAGAATTATCCTGTGAATATGTGATACGTATGCTCTTTTTTAAGGTAATTTCAATTGGAGGGGTGTGGGGAAGATATGAACACAGATGAGTCATAACTTAGAGTTGAAAAGGTAGCTATCAAAATATAAAGGGAATAAATTGCTGTAATTCATATCAATGAGGAAAAAACCCCCAAGTTTCTTATTTCCCCAGACTAAAATGAATCAGTATCATCAACTGGAAATATTCATGACGAGGTGTTGGTAGCCTATAAATTTGTAAGATTAACAGCACCCTCACCCATTTATACCTGAGTATCATTGGAAGAGACTGACAATCTGTCGTCAGGTAAGGATGGTGTATATGCAACAGAAATTGGTGTTCCTGGAATTCCATTTGCTTGAATATTTTCGCTGTCACTACCATCCTCTATAGCTCCAATGTTGCCATCTGCACTTGCATTTATAGTAGTCCCTTCTCCCATATCTAAAATGATAAGAATAAAAAACATGCAAATATATCTGACTTAACTGAAGTGTATCTAAAAAGCATAGAGTATTTAAAACCAAACAGTGGCAGAAAAGCAATGTGAAGTAAAATATGTATTGGCACCATTTAAAGGTTAGCATACTTATTAGTAAGTATGCATTTCGCACACTTTCAAATACAATCCTTAAGCTGCTCTGGCAATGAAACACACTTAGCTGATAAAAGGCTAACCAGGATGTGCCCAAACAAGCTTACTTTTTAGTCTATATTAGAGTTTACTAAACTGGGTTCTGATGAATGCTAATGTCTTAAAATCTTAAGAATTCCTTGAAAAAATATCCATTGTCAAATCGTTTTAGAACATAGGTTTCTTTATTATAGTCTTTAAGTTGCTAATATGTGCTAAGTTCTCCAAAGAGGATACACATATATAGTATTTCCAAAATTATTTTACCATAAGCACCCTCCCTTTTTATAAGAATACCTATTAATATCTCTAATAACATATCTTCTTTGGAACATAGCTAGAAAAATGATGGCCTACACCACTGAATATTTTTCATTATGTCATTCTGAGTAATCATACTTGCAATTAACATAAACAGAAACAAATGACTTCTGGTAAAACAAACATAGATAATAAAAATAATACCAAGTTCCAGAACTACTCTAGGTGTAATGAAACTATTCCTTTCATGCTACCGACTGAAAGAGGCTGGTATGAGGGAAACATACTACACTGTAAGGAACAGATTCTGGAATACATAAGACCTATGCTTCAATCATGTCTCACCATTTAACTGAATATGTTATTTAATCTTTCCTTTCTTCAGTTTCTTCATCAGCAACAGAGACAATAAGGTCTATGAGGAATCACCAAAACACACACACAATACATAAAAAAAATAACGTGCTTAATAAGAGGTAGCTATTACTAATTTTGTTACTAATTGATAACATGTCTCCAACTTTTGATTAATTCAAGTAATGTGAATGGAGTAGCAGCTTCTGGTTCCCTGTAGCTGCTTTCTGCTCTCCAAATTAAAACACCCCGCAATAGATTAAATTGGCTAAAGTATGTTTTACATTTAAGTATAACATAAAAAAGATATTCAGTAATAAAATACATTTGGAAAACTGAGTTACACAAAACAATTTCTCAGACGACCTTTGGAGCTTTAGTATGCTAATGTTTGATATGCTAAGTACTATTATAGCTTTTATTATCGTATGTATATATTATCTATATAAAGAATGCTTACATACTCTGAAAGGAGTCACAAATGTTAATGATTATAAGAAACTTGAGTTCCTATCTCATTTCTCAAGGTACTTGTTCCAAAACTTTTTCTCTCTGCACCCAACTATATCTCTTCCTGACTTTCTCTCCACTTCTCCTTAACAAATGAGTTCCGCCCTCAACTAAGAATTAGGTAATTTAACATAGACTCCCTCACATTCCCCTGCACTACCATAAAGTTCCTTTACATCTCCAATAATCTTTTTCTTTCCTGTTATTTAATGGGAAAAATATTCCTTTGCATTTCTAAATTAAACCATTCATTTGCCCTCAAATCCAACTCTTCTTGCCTTCAATAGTATCTTCCTCCACTGAATATTTTCTTTTAACATTACATTTTTAATTTTATGCACAAAACCGGATCTTCCCTATTACCCCATAAGCATATTCAAATCTTTTCATTCTGGAAAAAAAAAAAAATTCCTTCAATTCTTGTCACACCTTAGCTATTGTCCATTTTCCTCCCTCTTTATTTCAAATTTCTCAAAGAAATGCTCAATATTACTTGATATTACTTTCCTCCTTCCCTTCTTAGGAAATTTCTCGAAGAAACAAAAACATATTCTGATTTTATTTTCAGGCATTGAAGCCAGACTACCCTGGGCAGCAATCTTTATCAATTCCTAGAAAGTTAACTTAATCTCTCAGTACCTCAGTTTTCTCATTTGTAAAAAGGAGATAATAATAGTACCTACACATCCCAGTGTTTTGGGAAAGATTAAATGAATAAATACAAGCACATAAAATCATTCGGGATACACAGGAAGTACTTAATACAGTTAGATATTATTATTATTCTTTTGTTTTCTCCTCTAATTATCCTCTAAACACAGATGCAGACTTCTATTTTCAAGGTGGCGAATTGAGTCCACTAATTTACCTTCTCCCTTTGACAAATCCCACTGAGATTGTAAGAAAAAATATAAACAAGAGACATAGTCTTTAATAGCACTGAAAACTAAAGAGGATAACAATAGACCATAAACTTTGAGGAATTCCTAGGAAATACAACAGGTTAAGATCAGGGGAAAGGCCACTGTCTATGACTGAACACATGCAAAGGATAGGCCTACCTAAGACATGGTTCAGTTTTACCATGTGGATTCTAAAAGACCCCAAAGCCCACAATGGCAGGTGGTATGAGGAAAGATGCAAATTAAAGAGCTTGGGGGACCATGCCAATGTCTATTAATAGAGCTGCCCGCAGCCATGATCATCTAGACTGTATTTGAGCACTGCCTGTTAATTAAAGGAGAGTATTTGCTTACTAGGTCTCCTAACCTAAGAAGTAGTGTAGGAGGGGAGAGAGCAGGACACCACCTAACTGGGAGTGCTACAATAAACACCAAAGAAAAACCAACTTAACACAGCAGTGAAATCTCCTAAAGTTCTAGGCTCCTTCTCTGTTTCTACTTAACCACTGCTAACTAAAGTACTAATTAAATGAAGGCAGCCTAAGATTCCCTAGTAAAGATTGGGAAAGTGAGACCAAACCAACAAGTTTGAAGATCTCCCTCAGTGTAGAATATATAAAACATTCATATCATGTATCCTAAGCTTCACTTGGCTTTGGTTTGTGCTGATAACATGGTGAGTGAGATGGGCCTATACAGCCCAAGGACCACTAGAGCCACATCTCGAGGCATCTGCTTCTTAGTCAGCTCTCTGCTCAGAAAAGAGGTCTGCCTCTGGATTGCAGTCACCTCAAGAACTCTGGAGAGGAAGGTCTCATGAGAAATGGAAAAGAAATATACATGATTATGGAGAAAGCTCTTTATAGATTGATCAAATCTAGTCCATTTTTCTACAAATAGATAGAAATGTAATGCCTACAGCTCAAAAATGAAGACAAAGCACAACAATCTGAGCAAATGGTGAAATATATTTCATAGCTGGAACAGTTCTAATTAGTACTGTCAGTGATATGTGAAGGAATGTTGCATCAATACATAAGATTAAAGTGTTATGAAAAAGAAGCTCAGGAAAAACGGAGGTCTTGGGAATAAAAATATAATTACTGAAATAAAAAACACATTGGGAAAAGCAATAGAATAGACATTACTAAAAAGTATTCACAAATCCCTTGTAACATTCTCTCTGAATATAGAACCCTAGGACAAAATGATGGAAATTAGAAAAGACTGAAAGAGCAATGAGCGACATGATCTAGAATACTCAACTTCTGTATAGTGTGAAATGTAGAAAGGAAGAATAGAAAAAATGGAGGAGAATTAACAAAGAAATAATAGAAAATATTTCTAGAATAATGCTATAAAAAATCCAAAAGTGATTCCTGATTTAAAAAACAAAAGTAAAGTCACACTCATGCACACATATAATCATATATATACAAAAGACAAAAGTATCTTTTAATAAACTAGAAACAGAAGAAAACCAATGTAACTTAATAAAGAGCATCCTCCAAAAACAATAGCAATCATCAAACTTAATGGTGAAACACAGTAATAATGTTAAGGAAACAAATGAGGTCCTTGCCATTAAAAACATTATTCAACATTTTCTGGAGGTTCTAGACAATGTAATATAACAAAAAGAAACAAAAATGAGGTATAAATACTGTAGAGGAAGAGACAAAGACAAAAATATCATTATTCACCTAGAAAATCCAACATAACCAAATTTAAAACTGTTAGAAATACTGAGAGTTCAGAAGGTGACTAAATAGGAGATAAATATGGAAAAACAAAAATTTTCTATATTCCAATTAAATAAGGGAATGGGAAAAAAAAGCCTAACTAAAATACTATCAAAATTGAACCAAAAAGACAGAAATAATTTAACATGAAATGTGCAAGAACCAAAGGAAGAAAATAAAATTTTAGTGAATGACATAAAAGATTTGACTACATGAACTTTTTATGTTTCTAGACAAGAAGACTCACTGCAAAGAAGATATATCTCCCCAAGTTAATTTATAAGCACAATATAATTCCAATTAACAAATAAGCTTTATTTTTTTAACTTAATAAACAGGTTCTAAAGTTCACCTAAAAAAATACATTCAATAGGTATTTAAAAATAGATGAGGGAGGCCGGGCGCGGTGGCTCACGCCTGTAATTCTAGCACTCTGGGAGGCCGAGGCGGGTGGATCGCTCGAGGTCAGGAGTTCGAGACCTGCCTGAGCAAGAGCGAGACCCCGTCTCTACTAAAAATAGAAAGAAATTATCTGGCCAACTAAAATATATATATACAAAAAATTAGCCAGGCAAGGTGGCGCATGCCTGTAGTCCCAGCTACTCGGGAGGCTGAGGCAGTAGGATCGCTTAAGCCCAGGAGTTTGAGGTTGTTGTGAGCTAGGCTGACGCCACGGCACTCACTCTAGCCCGGGCAACAAAGCAAGACTCTGTCTCAAAAAAAAAAAAAAAAAAAAAAAATCGATGAGGGAGACTTTGACTATAAAGATCAAAACATACTATGAAGCCAAAATATTTTAAATAATTCAACACTGAATAGGACAAACAGTTCAATGTAAATGTACAGAAAAATAATAAAAAAAAAAAATCATTTAGGATTAAATTGGTATCTCAAGTTAATTAGGAAAGGATTATTCTATAGGTTATAATTAGCTATCTAATTTCATACCATATAGAAAAACAAACTAAAGATAAAGAGTTACATTGGCCGGGCGCGGTGGCTCATGCCTGTAATCCTAGCACTCTGGGAGGCTGAGGTGGGTGGATCGCTCAAGGTCAGGAGTTCGAGACCAGCCTGAGCAAGAGTGAGACCCCCGTCTCTACTAAAAATAGAAAGAAATTATCTGGCCAACTAAAATATATATAGAAAAAATTAGCCGGGCATGGTGGCGCATGCCTGTCGTCCCAGCTACTTGGGAGGCTGAGGCAGTAGGATCGCTTAAGCCCAGGAGTTTGAGGTTGCTGTGAGCTAGGCTGATGCCATGGCACTCACGCTAGCCCGGGCAACAGAGTGAGACTCTGTCTCAAAAAAAAAAAAAGAGTTACATTAAAAAGTTGAAAATGATAGTTTCAGAAAAACACATAGAATATTTTTATAATCTTAGGGTAGGGTAAAATCCATTCGAAGTAAGATAAAAAAAAATCACAAAGGAAAAGATGATATTTGTTAAATTTTTGTGTGGTCAAATATCTGCTCAGAAAAATAACAATATAAGTAACGGTAAAAAAGCAAAACAAAACAAAGACTGACCAGAAAAAAAAAATGCACAATACATTGAACAAGGGATAATTTCTTAGTATGAAGAACTGTGAAAAATAAGAATAAAAAACAAACAAACCAAGAAAGAAAAGGGCAAATAGGCAAAAGAGATTAACAGGCAATTCAGAAAAGGATAAATAGCTCAAATATATTCAGTTGGAATATATGAAATTGCCAATCCTTGAATTACAAAAATGACTATTTCCTATGTTTTGATCCTGCAAATAACCAAAGAAATGCAAATTAAAACAATAAGATAAATTCCATCATTAAAGCGACATTACAGCACTGCATTATAAAGTTTAAATGCCCATATACCTTGATCAAGCTATTCCTTCTTTATAAATTTATCCTAAAGAAAAGTGCAAAAAGACGTCTACAGTAAGAATGTGTATCACAGCATTGTTTACAAAAGGCAGAAACCTAGAAATAATCTAAAAGCCAGTATTATTATTTAAATAAATTATGGGCTAGCAATATAATAAAATACAAAGTGACATGACAGGATAGTTATGGAAGGCAGATTATAAAACAGTAAGTACAACACATTCACATTTATATTTAAATACACGTATGGGCATGTATATGGAAAAAATGGTACTAAAAATATTTTTATAGAGCAAAACATTCCATAACAAGATCAAAAGACTCAGGCAAATAGAGAAAATACTTGTAAAATATATCACAGAATCCTAATATATAAAGGATTCTCAGCCAGGCATTGTGCACATGCCTATAATTCCAGCTACCCAGGAGGCTGAGGTAGGAGGATCACTTAAGCCCAGGAATTCAACACTAGTCTGGGCACATGACTTGACGCTGTCTCCAAAAAATACAAATTAAAACCAAACTGAGATACATTTCTCATCTATCAGCAAAAATTCAAAGTCTTACTCTCTACTGGCAACTGTGGAGAAAACGGTAGTCTCATACATTACTCATAAGAGTGCAAAAGAGTACAAACACCTATGAAGAGCAATTCAGCAATAGCTAAGAGATCTTCATATTTATTTACCACTTAACCAAATAATCTCACTTCTAGGAATTCGCCCTGAAATAAACCTCGATAAATATGAAACGATACAGATGCACGAGGTTATTCACTGCAGTGAATTTGTAACAGCAAAACACTGGAAATAACCAAAGTACAATAGGGGACTGGTTGAATAAACTATCATATATCTGTATAATGGAGTATTACCCATAGAGTCATGAGAAAAAAGAAGGAAGAAAATCTCTATCAACTGAAACAGATATTAGGTGAAAAAAGCAAGACACACACACACACACACACACACACACACACATATATATACAGTATCCTACCCAAAAGTATGAGAAAGAAAAGGAAATAAAAATATGTGTATTTGCTTGCTTCTTTTATGTACTCCTTCAAGAGATAAACTAAAAGCCAGTGAAAGTAATTAGCTATAGAAAGTGGGTCAGAAATGGAAGGAGTTGATAGAAGAGTTCTCTGATTAAACAGTTACATAATTTTGACTTTGAATCATGTAAACATTCTTCATGTTTAAAAATAAAATTAAATCAACAGTTAACATAAGTAACTTTTTAAAAACAGTACTCTCACTCTTCATTCTTATTAGGACATATCCTAAGGACACATAGAATTACAGAGAAATCTGAACTTTAACCTACCGGTTTGTTGTTGTTAATGGCATATTTTTGGGAATCTGGGTTTTCAATGTGGGAAAAGGGAGATACAAATAGGAAATGCAGGAAAATGAGGTAAAACCCCATGGTGCTGGACATGAATTGGAACTATCCATATAGACTTGTGATTGAGCATATGTTTCCCTATCTCTGTCCACTGAAAAGGCCTACAAGTAATGATACCTCACTAGCAGTGAGCACTCCTAGTACCCAGATCTTGGTCTCTCAAAACAACTGTCCATTAAAAGGACAAGGACTCCTCGAATAACTAGCTGATTCCAGGGCTGGAGCAAGGGAAAGTTGAAGGTGAATGTGGAACATCTTACTGTTCCACAAATCAAGAAAAAATTCAAAGACTAATGGAATCACATCAAAAGGACATAGGTGGCTGGTCCAAGTGCAGCGGTGTTTACAACTAATTGATCACAACCAGCTACAGATTCCTTTGTTCCTTCTCCACTCCCACAGCTTTACTAACTAGCCTTTTAAAAGAAAAAAAAAAAAAAAAAAGGACATAGGTGCTCACTTGAAGGGATTCCTACTGGCAGATGGGGAATAAAAATAATGATGGTAAAGAATTGTAACATATCCAATAATAAAGGGATTCATGAGCCCACAGTGTTATTTTTTTAAAGGAAGTAGGAGAGCTCTTCTCTACAGAAAAGTGTCAATTAATGTTAGAATTAGAAAATCACTATATTGCAACTCAATGTAACATCTGAGTAAGGCAAGGGTCATTAATGGGTGCTAAAACCACTGAGTGAATGGATCCTGGACTTAAAAAAGAAAAGGAAAAAAGGGATATAAGAGACACATTTTGGAAAAACTGGGAACATTTTTAAATATATGTATATTAGATATTCTTGAAATAGTGTTAATTTTCTTACGTGTGAAGATGGAATTGTGGGCTTGTGAACGACAATGCTTTTAGATGTAGAAAATATATGCTGAGGTATTTAGGGGTGAAATGTCATGATGTATACAAAAAATTTTCAAATGGTTCAGCAAAGACGTGTGTGTATTTAAAGACACATACAGCGAATGTAGCAAAATCATTAATAATTAGTGAATCCAGATAAAGGGCATACTGGTGTTCATTGAACTTTTCTCTAGGTTTGAAATTTTTCTGCAGAAAAATGAAACAACTTTCACTTCATATTCTGTGTTCATCCACATTAGGTGCTGGCAAACTTTTTTTGGTAAAGGACCAGATTGTAAACATTTTAGGCTTTACACGTCATATAATTTTTACTGCAGTGCAACAGCAGCTACCACAGGCACTGTATGAAAACAAATGAGCATGGCTGTGTTACAATAATACTTTACTTACAAAAACAGGCAACACATCAAATTTGGCCCATGGGCCACTATTTGCCAACCCCTTAACTGTATTATTAGATTTTTAAAGAATACACAGGCATGTAATGCTTTCTTTCTTCTCTATGTATTTTTTATTTTAAATTCATACTCCTTAAGATCATGGTGTCTTCTCTACTTTCTACGTTTTCCCACTTGATAATCTTATGGCTTCACTATTAACTGTAACAGAATGATGCCTATCTATAGTGCCTACCTTGATATCTCTAGGCCAGAGTTCTATTTTCCTTTACACATTTCATAAACATTTCCACATGGGTGGCCAACCTGAAGGTCAAATTCAGTATGTCATAAGTAAATATTAGTGTCTTTTCCCCCAAGTAACTTCTCCAACATGATTCAATTCTACCAACAGTACCTCCTGTGCAGAAAAGAGGTAACATAGCAGGCCTGAGACTGCCTATCTTCAGAAAGGGCTACTTCCACAACTGGCCCTTGGGTGGCATGGGGGAACTTGTATTTTGGGAGGGTTCCCACTATTCCTAGAACTAATAAAAGTGGCACACTGTGCCTAGAGTGTTTGTATAAATAGTGTGGTTTGTACTGAACACCAGCTTTTCTTCTGGGAATCTGGAATTTTGGTACATAGTTCTGATCATTTCATTTCTCAATGCTAAAATCTTCAACAGTAATCCATTTTGCCCTAGAATGGAAGCCCAAAAACCTAAACCTGGAATTTATAACCCTCCACTGGTTGGCTCCAAACTATCTCTTTAATCTTATTTTCTACTGTATGACATCACAAACCCTATACTTCAGCCAAACCACCATATGACAATTCTCAAATCTATCCAATTATGCTCTTCTCTCAACTTTAGCTAACAGAGTTTCCAATACCTGACATAACATTCCCCTATATCTGCATGAATTCATAGAGTTTAAATGCAAATGTCATCTCCTATATGAAGCCCTCCTGGATAATTTTAGCTAGAAATATTCATTTGTTTTTCCTGAATTTTAATAGGAGTTTAAGTGTTTATTTCTAATGAAACTTATCACTTTCAATATTGCATTAATCTATTATATACATACATTCCATAACCTCTCTCCTCCAGAGCATGCTCTACCTTGGATTAATTTTTGTATCCCCCTACAGAGCATTGCAACTGTACACATTCCATAGTATTTGTTGAATAAAAAAATGGAAAAATGAGAAGGCAATCAGATGAATGCCTGCTTCTAGAGTTGTTCTAAGGGAAGAAATATATTCTTAGAAATGATGGGATTTATGTATAGCTGAAACACAGTACTATTCTTATTTGAGATCCACACTGTACATTTAAATTTCTAGAAGTACATGTAGCAAGGTACTATGCTTAGCCCTGTGGAAGATATCATGAATTAAATAAGTTTCAGTGGATTGGCCTCAAATCTAATCTTATCCATAATGTTTATGAAAAATGTAAAATTCCTAATAATCATTCATTCATTTTTGGAGACAGAGTTTCACTGTGTCACCCAGGCTGCAGTGCAGTGGCATGATCATAGCTCACTGTAACCTCAAACTCCTGGGCTCAAGCAATCCTCCTGACTCAGCCTCCTGAGTAGCTGGGACTGCTCCCAGCTAATTTTTTCATTTTTTAACAGAGATGAGGTCTCACTATGCTGTCCAGATGGTCTCAAACTCCGGGACTCAAGTGATCCTCTCACCTTGGCCTCAGAAAGTGCTGGATTACAGGGTTGAACCACCACACCTGGCCCCTGACAAACTTTAAAACAATTTTACAGTATAATCCAATAGACAGGAACTGACCCTGTATCACCTATAAGTTGGTCTGTGATAATAAAGTTATAAGAAATGTTTTTTTCCCCACAAAGATATGAAATACTCAAAATCAAAACAATTTGAACATTTTTTAAAAAAGTTTACCACACTGAGGATGATGGAAAATATACCCCTGCCCCTCTCCCAGCAAAAACAAAAAAAATAAAAGGAATCAACCTTATTTTAGTGGAGTGGGGAAGAATGGGTTTTTATAAAAGATTGTAACTGAAGTTTGAGGAAAGAAGGAGTACTTTTCTATAATCGAAGATATTCAGATATTTTTCTACACACAACACACATGTACACACAATCACTAATTTAAGAAAGAGCTTATAATTTTGCCCTTTTTGTTCCACACATTAAAGTCTCCAGTCAGATGAAATCACATAAGACAGAATAAAATAATTTTGAGTGAAGTATACTACCTCCAACAACAATGTTCACCATTTCTTCTACAATGCTCTGTACAATGTCTTGTGGCTTTTCCTCACAATCATGGTTTTCTCCATCATATAATATATCATTTTTAGATAATGCTTTAAAAGAAGGAAAATTCAAGAGAATATTACTTTAATTTTTGGAAGATTTTCCTAAACATTTATAATGAAAAACTTTCCAAAGCAACAAAGAATAAAAGAAAAAAATCAAATATGTAAAATTAGAAGCAAATACATGTTAAGTCTTTAAAATTTATAACAAAACTTAAAATATTTTCCAAATTCAAGTCAATTTCAACAATGATTTATTTGACAAGCTATTAAATGATACTCAATTTAACTGAATTTTCTAGATTGGTCCTTTAAGAACCCAAACTTTTAGAAGTATTTTGAATGAAACATTTCTAACATGTCCTACACACACTTACTTACATTTAGTACACACACTACTACACTAACCCTTATCAAATAATATTAATATATTAAATGTAATTAAAGCCTATTTTGATTACTTAGGCTCATCTATAATAGCAAGATTAACATTGTACTCTAATACAGTGAAGTCCTTAAAGAAGCAGACATAAGGCCATCCAGGCCCTTTCTTGCTATTTCTTCCCCAATAGAATCTACATTTCCAACATAAAATTAAAGAAGTTAAAAAAGAATTCATTACCCAATTTAATGTTAAAAAAACCCCAAATAACTGCTGATCAGAACTTCTGAATAGCATAAGAGAAAATGATGAAACTTGATATTCCAGATAGCTTGTATAGTCTATTGCAGATAAATACAGTATTTCCATTGGGCTTTTTGAAATGACGAAAATATTTCAAGCCTGCTCAATAAGCATTTTAGGATGCTTGGGATCTAAGACCCTGTCACAGGAGCCACTGTCCTATACCAAATGGCATCAAACTGCATAGTAGCTGGGAGTGCTACTGTCTCCACTCCCTGTCCCCTCCCACTACTATAAAGAACCACCACTTACAATGGTGGATTCTAGATGCCTGTCTTCCCCAACATTTCACTGTTCCTAATCTACTGCCTGTAGCATTCTACAAAATACTGAATGCCACAAGTGGAAACCAGATAAATAAGTATGTTAAGTTAGTAACCTTATTTTATAAAATATCCAAAGAGCATTTAGATTCTTCTGTGGAATAATAACAAATGTCTTCACAGATAATTTTCCCACTATTTTAAAGTATTTTATTGCTGTGTTCTAGTTGGCTAAAATCACCTAAAGTCTGAAAATTAGAGTTCCAATGTAACTAAATATATAGAGCTACTGTCTAAAGGTGTAGAAAATCCCCAGTGAATTAAAAGTCAATCCTCACATAAATTAGCTAAAATAGATTAAAGTTAACAGTGACAATATTTATTATATATAAGAAACGCTTAAGAGAAGTTAACTATTATGTCCAAAGTCACACAGCTAATAAGTGACAGAGATGTGCTTCAGAAAATGCACCCTGAACCAATGGCTTTCAAGCAGTTTTCATTTATATCAACTGCTAGGAGAAAAACACCTTTAGAGTCAAAATAATCATGATGCCAATACAGGGAACTCTGGCTTATTCGTAATTCTGTAATATATAAGGCTCTACAGTGGTACCTCACACACAGTAGATGCTCCTACTCTTTGGGTCTTAGTCCATGTTGTTTCCTCTATTGCAACATTTCTCATTTTTTTTAGCCAGTCCATTCCTACCTTTATCCATCAATATTCAACTAAAACATTATCACTTTCTCTATGAAGGTATTTCCTAACTCAGCAGAATTACCTTGTGCATACCACTTTCAGGACACGTATCACATATTATACCTCATTTATGCTCACCTGACCCTTCAGGTAGGCTAAAGAACACACCAAAAGTAATGGCTATATATCCATCATCTTTTTAATCCCAAGTGCTAACATAGTGCCTAAGACTCAGTATGCTCAATGTTTGCTGAATGCATAAACAAATAAAGGAAAAAATAAAGTCCCAGCTTTATTAGAGATTAGCTCTTTGAATCAGCCCCTTTATAAGCTCATGGTGAGAAGCAGGGGAAATTCTGGCAAAAAGGGCAGGCCAGACAAATGTAAATCACATAAACAATATAGATTCACCATTAGCTTCAGTACTGTGAATGTTTGGTTTACCAAAGTCATCCCTTTTAAAGTAAATAGTGAAGTACTATTTTAAAAAAGTATACTTCTCAGAAAGTTGGGGGGAAAAATAAAAAAGCATCTGTTTATGCTACTACTAAGTTATGGAGGAGATGTGCTTAAGAAAAAAAATTAAGAGCTGAGAATAGATCGCTGAAGTTTTTCCTCAAAGTGAAGCAAAAACACAGACTTCAGATGAATTTTAACTAAGCCCTAACCATCCTATTCTTGACAATCACACTGGATAGACAACATAGTTTTTACCATTTTTCAAATGATATCAAGCTAAAGCAGGGCAAAGGGAACAACCCGAACTCCCTGGCAGTTTCCTGTAACAACTAAAGCTGAAAATAACGTTTGGGGGAAAAAATAACTTCATGTGATTATCTTATTTACAGAGAAACCCATTTTTTGTTTTAGAGACCGGGTCTCGCTCTGTCACCCAGGCTGAAGTGCTGTGGCACCATCATAGCTTCTTGCAGGCTGGAACTCCTGGGCTCAAGTGAGCCTCCCATCTCAGCCTCTCAAGTAGCTGAGATTACAGGTGTGAGCCATCACATTTGTTCAAATTTATAAAAAATAAATATAATTTAATTTTTGTAATCTTGTAATCTTTTTTAAAAAAAAATTTTAACAAAGATCCAACAAAGTTAATTGTAACCTTTTCTTATAAATTTGCTTCGAAAAAATACTATCAGCAAACACCTCAATTGTAGTGATTAATACATATCAGGATATAAAAATAAATGAAATTTTTTTGTATGTCAGTTGGTTACTCAAGAAGATTTGTTTTTGCATTTAATTTCAGTACTTCTTTGACCATAATATTTTCTAAACTGATAAAGATTTCCTAAAATTTTCAGTCATATTCCAGAAAACCTTACTAGGTCACCTGTTTGCTATAAAACTAATCTTAAGAAGGAAACTGACATTCCTATACAACATGCTAATGGATATTTATGACCCTGTTTAGAAAGACGTATATCCTCCAAAGGAAGTCTATAAATCGTATTGCTCCTGAGATGTTAATGCATGAAATGGATCATTAATAGATGTCCTGTGGGTTGAAGTCAAATTAACTTTACCACCGAGGATGAAAAAAGTCCACAATTACCAAAATGTATCTGATATCCATTAAATAATACTATCTTTTCCAGATTTCTTCATCAAAAACTCTCATTCCTACATGTTTTCCTTAACACACACCCACCCCACACCCCTTCTCAAGAAGATTACTTTCAGCTGCAGTTGCCTGATCAGCTTCAGTCTGTTCATTTTCTGCACTGGAAATATCAGATCCATTTTCAGGCTCTGTGTCATCCTGAAGACTTTTATCTACATCATTTGTATGGGGGTCAAGGTCCCCTTCGTGTTCCTGGGATATATGATCAACAGTCTGAGGTGGCAAATATCTAAGTTGAGGTGATTCAGGCTCATGATGGCTTACTGGAGACTGCAACAGATGATGATGCTGTCGATGCCTTTCTTTTTCCATTTGTTTGGCTTCTTGCAACTGGAAAGAAATAAAATAATTTCCAATATTAGTAAAATAAGTTGTTTAAAATTTGGAAGAATAATGTTACATCCAACTATAAATCCCTTATGTAGTGTGCCACCTTGTCTCTATGCTTGGAAATTATGGTCCATCGAAAACAAAATACATAAAATATACTAAAAAATATTTAATGATGTTTATGCCTTTGGTGACTGGAAATTGGCACATAAGAACAGAAATGAAAGACTTTCACTATATACCCTTTTCATTATATTTGGTGTTTATGTGAATCCACACACACACACACACACACACACTCATTCACTTTTGCTAATACATAAAGATACACAAGAAACTAGTAATAACGGTTACCTGTAGAGGGTAGGGGTTAGGAAATGACCAAATGGGAAACAAAAACGGGAGAGAACTTTTCAGTGTTTACCCTTCTGTAGCATGTTCTTGTGTCACCTTGTCAAACACCTTTTAATTTTAAAAATATTAAAATTTACATTTAATAAATAAAATTGCAATAAGGTTTTATCTCACTCTGCCCAGTCATCTAATAATTATGAAAAATTATATCTACAAATGTCATTTTATTTTAGAAGACCTGTCATTATTATGTATTAACATATAATATTCTTTGTAAAACTGGCTGACTTACAAGATGCTAAAATCAGTAACAATCAGGATCACAGGATTCATTTTTTAGTACTTTATTGCTTTTCACATATCTCTTTTGGTCCTCATGACCTGACATGAATGATTTTTGCAGAATTAATTTCCACAAAGATAAATAGTTCACAGTATCAAATATCAACATTTCATATGCTCCAGTAATATTCCAGGTTATATGGAAATACCAGAATTAATTACATGAATTTATAAAATAAATATGAAGTAAGAGATTTTAATGCCTAAAAGGAAGGAAGAGCCTTATAATCTACATGGTCTAAATTCTTTATTTTACAGATAAGGAAACTGATGGGCATGACTAGATGCACAGTTAAAATCAGAACAGAATTTTCAGATCAAAACTTTAGCCCATTCAATTTCCAAATTTACAGTGAGGAATCTATCACTTGCAATCAAATCCCATCCTTAGCCTAACTTCAACCAATCTGTACCATGGTTTAGTGGGGCAAATAAATGCTTTGGAATCACAGACAAGCACAGTGTTAAATTCTAGCTTTTTCCACTTATTCCAGAGTTGTAGATATGCTAGCAATACCCTTGAAAAAAGAGAAAACGTTATTCTATGAAAATAAACCTTTAAACATTGCCTACACACTTTTGTACTTTCTAGCACAGAGTTTCTCAACATCAGCTTTAGTGACATTTTGGATCAGGTATTTCTTTGTTGTGGTGAGATTGTCCTACTCCCTAAAGGGTGTTAGCAGCATCCTTGCCCTCTACCTGTAATAAGCCAGTAGCAGCCTCCCCACCCTAGTCATGACAATCAAAAAAATATCTCAAATGTGCCTTCAGGGGCAAAACATCTGTAGCTGAGAACCATTGTTCTAGAGGGAAGAAATTAGTGTTTTTTTCTTTTGAATTTTAGGACTGAACTTTTTATAATAAAGTCTGACAAGAATTGCTTTATACAGTTTTATTTTGTGGAAGAGGGAGAAGATTACCAGTAGTAAATATAAATGAATTAGACTTCCATCTTAGAAGATTTCAGTAAATGTGGAAGTTAAATCATCTGTCCCCCTTTCCCTTTATTTTCTCTTTCCTCTTTCTCCCACTTTTCTATATCCATTGCACACAAAACACATTCATAGCCTTTCTCACAATTCAGTTATATATTTGTTTGTGTAGATATCTATTTGAAGTTCATTGTGCCCCACAGTTTGTAAGATCTTTGACGGTACAGGTCAAGTCAATTTTGCTCATCACTGTGTGAGGCCTACCACAGTGCCAGAACATATAAGGATTCAATAAAAATATGCTGAATAAATCAAACCAATAAAACTTATATATCTATTAAAAGTGACAAAATTATTTTCATTCACTTTCTCAAAAATGCAGCAAAACCACTGTTTGTGGCTGCAAAATATCAGAAATAATCTACTGCCAATACACAGGAGAGGGACTTAATAGACTATGGTATATCCTAGAGTACTGCACATTTATTTATTTTTAATATTTATTTTTAATTATTATGGGTACACAATATTTGTATATCTTTCTAGGGTACATATGATGTTTTAATACAGGCATAAAATGTGAGGTAATGAAATCAAGGTAACTGGGGTATCCACCACATCAGGCATTTAATATTTCTTTGTGTTAGGAACATTCCAATTCCACTAGTATTATACATTTATAACAAAGAATGAAGAAGATCTCTAAGGACTGACATGGAACATACTGTTTCTAGGATATACTATTAACTGAACAGAGCAAAAAAATATCTATAACGTGTACAGTAACCAGCCTTTAAGAAGGCCACCAATGATGTCCATCTCTTGATTTTTACTCCCTTGTGTAGTCCCTTCCTACCACGTACCTGTTTGACCACTTCTGATAATAAGGTAGATATTGTGGCTTCTGTCTTACATTCAAGTGATGGAAAAAAGGGAGGAAGAGGAATTGAGGTGGTAGGAATTAGGAGGAAATGGTACTTATCTGGGTATACCTTCTATATACAGCTGACTCTTAAATCATAGCAATGTTTTACATACCTAAAAAATAAATAAGTACAGGTGGCCCTCCATATCCGTGGGTTCTGCATCCATGGATTCAACGAATCGTGGATTGAAAATATTTGGCAGGAAAAAAAGGATGACTGTGTTTGTACCAAACATGTACAGACTTTTTTTCTTGTCTTTACTCCCTCAACAATACAATATAACAACTATTTATATAGCATTTACATTGTATGAGGTATTATAAGTAATCTATAGATGATTTAAAGTATGCAGGAGGATGTGCATAGATTACACACAAATACTACACCATTTTATATAAGGGACTTGAGCATCCATGGATTTCGGTATCCAAGGGAGGGTCCTGGAACCAATCTACTACAGATACCAAGGGACAAATGTAATTAAAACCAACCAGAATGTGAGAGACACTGAAAATGAAAAACAGTAACAAATGAACCTAACTATATTATGAAGGAGTAACTTATCCCCACTAAAGAGTGAGGGGGAAGAAAGGAACTAATCTAAGTAACTTTGAAAAGTAATGTTTTGAATGGATAATATAAAAGCTAAAGAGAAAAAGAACTGGGCTGGGCACAGTGGCTCACGCCTGAAATCCTACCACTCTGGGAGGCCGAGGTGGGAGGATCACTTGAAGTCAGGAGTTCGAGAACAGCCTGAGCAACAGCGAGACTCTGTCTGTATCAAAAACAGAAAAAAAGTAGCCGGGCAAGGGATGCGTGCCTGTAGTCCCAGCTACTTGGGAGGCTGAGGCAGGAGGATCACTTGAGCCCAGGAGTTTGAAGTTGCAGTGAGCTATGATGACACCACTGCACTCTACCTGGGGTGACAGAGTGACTTTCAGTCAAGAGGAGAGGAGAGGAAGGGAGAGGAGGGGAGGGTGAATATAAATGCTATAACCTACTTAGTAAACTTGCTTCTCACAGTGGTAAGGGTTAGCAATTCTAAAGCTAACGTGTTAATAGGATTGAACAATTACATATTGAAAAACATGAAAGCCAGATTTCTGTTTGGAGAAAGAAGTTACAAAGGGAAAAGTCTGAAATGAACCCTATGGTGTTGCACTGGAGTCAGAAATGCCAGTTATAAACACACAGTTTTTAATATATACAGATGGAAGGTCACACACAGGTGTTGGGATAGAGTGGGGGAGGGAATTAGTATATAGACATATTTCCTAACTCTATCTGCTAGGATGACCTAGAAGCAGTAACATGCCAGTGACAATGAACACACTTGGCACCCAGATTTTGGTTTCTAAACACCATTCTCTAATCAAAGGAGCCAGGGTTCCTTACTGAAGTGGTTGACTACAGGTCTGAAGTAGGGAAAATTCAGAATGAGCCTGGAACATCTTGAGATTCCACAAAGTATGGAACTACTCAAAAAAGGATGGGAGCTTCTCAAAAGGACACAAGGCCTAAAGTGAATAGTTTGGGCAACAAAATAATGATAGCTTCAGATTATAACCACAGAATAAAAAACATATTTATGAGCACAGATTGACATAAATAATTAAATAAATTAATAAATTAGAAAGAAAGGAGAAGAATTTCAGTTAATAAATATAGGAACAAAGAGAGAAACATAAAATCACATTAGGGAAACATCACAGTAATAACTATTGCCATAGTAATAACTGTTGTCAACAAGATCCACTGATAGATACTGAAATTGAGGAAGTAGGGGGGATTTGAAGAGAAATAGAAGACTGCATAGTCTTAAAATGTCTCCCCTAAACAGGGGATGAGGGGATGGGTATATTCACACCTAAAGGGTGTGGTGTGCACCATCTCGGGGATGGACATGCTTGTAGCTCTGACTTGGGTGGGGCAAACGCAATATATGTAACCTAAACATTTGTACCCCCATAATATGCTGAAAAAAAAAAAAAAAAACTCCCCTAAAATAAATATTAACTGTAAAAGAAAAACTAGTAATTTCACAGTGGAGGAACCTGACAGGTATCACCTGGTTAACATCAAGGTTAGTATCACCAGCAATAAGACACATCAACACCATGAATTCCTGACATGTTGCATCAAAAAGGACGCAACATTGTTTCAGAGGTATCCTAGCAAAAACCGTACAATCTCACTACAATCACGGGGAAAACATCATTTAAAGCACACTGAGGGACATTCAACAAAGTAACTGATTAGTATCCTTCAAAAGCAGCAAGATCATGAAAGATATGTAAGGGCTAAGGAACTGTCACAGACTAGAGAAGACTAAGACATAACAACTAAATGTATGCTAAATGCAATGTAGGATCCTGGGTCAAATCCTGAAACAGAAAATGGACTTAGTGGGGAAACTACTGAAATTCTAGTAATGTCTATAGTTTAGTTAGTAGTATTATCCCAGTGTTAATTCTACTTTTGATAATTGTACTCTGGTTAAGTAAGATGCTGACATTAAGAGAAGCAGGGTAAAGGGTAAAGAGGATCACTCTGTAAAATTTTTGCAACTTTTCTCTAAGTTTGAAATCAATTCAAATAAAAATCTGAAAGCTTTTTTTTTTTTTGAGACAGAGTCTCACTCTGTTGCCCAGGCTAGAGTGAGTGCCGTGGCGTCAGCCTAGCTCACAGCAACCTCAAACTCCTGAGCTCAAGCGATCCTCCTGTCTCAGCCTCCCGAGTAGCTGGGACTACAGGCATGCACCACCATGCCTGGCTAATTTTTTTTCTATATATATTTTTAGCTGTCCATATAATTTCTTTCTATTTTTAGTAGAGATGGGGTCTCGCTCTTGCTCAGGCTGGTCTTGAACTTCTGAGCTCAAACGATCCGCCCACCTCGGCCTCCCAGAGTGCTAGGATTACAGGCGTGAGCCACCGCGCCCGGCCTGAAAGCTGATTTTTAATTATAAAGACCTAGGCAACTATTAAAAAAAGATTCTCTAGTTACTGATCTCTTACCAATAAATTTGAAGCAGTTTAAGGTATTGTAAGGAATGCCATGGCCCTTTAACATACCAGGGAAAAATACTTCATCAACATAGAAGTGTGCTTTGTTTATTTTTTTAGGACCTATTGAATAATTTTATATCAGATTAGATAAAATTAGGTAGTTTCATACCTATATTACACTCTACTAAGCTTGAATGCAGTAAAAATGTCAATTCATAAACACTTCCATGAGGAAGATAGCAATAAATATTTTTCATATTCCATTTGTGAACTAAAACGTATTTTGTCCAAAGTCAAACAAGTCAGTAAATCTCAAAACAAAACAAAATAAAATGCAGTACCACAAATCTCCAGTAAGCAGAATTGTAAATAAAAGACATTCTTCTCTATAGGCACATAGATTTCACTATAATTACTATAAACTCTTTTCAATATATATATATTTTTTGAGACAAGGGTCTTGCTCTGTCACCCAGGCAGGGGTGCAATGGCAACATCATAGCTCACTATAGCTTTGAACTCCTGGGCTCAAGCGATCCTCCTGCCTCAGCCTTCCGTGTAGCTGAGACTATAGGCATGCGCCACCATACCATGCTAACTTTTTTTTTTTTTTTTTTTTTGTAGAGACAAGGTCTAGCTACTGCCCAGGCTAGTCTAGAACTCCTGGCCTCAAGCAATCCTCCTGCCTCAACCTCCCAAAGTGCTAGGATTACAGGTATGAGCCACCGTACCCAGCCTCCTTTCTATGTTTAATGCCTGCGGTGTTCTATACGATCTCCCTCTTTTCTTAATACTTACTGCTTGGTTTTCCATGCGTGCAAAGATAACATTTAGCATCTGAGTAAGAGTAGCTTTGGCTGTTGTCTGATTGATGAGATTTTTGCTTGCTAGATAGATATTGTAACATGTTCTCACAGCTTGCAGTACAGTCCCTTCATGAATTTCTATGTGTTGTGATGTTACTGCAGTAAGTAAAGCCTTTAAAAAAAAGACAAAGTTAAAGCGATTTTCTAAATCCAGAGTTTCAACACAAAAATATGTAAGTATTTTTATATTAGAATTAAGTCTTTCAGAAGTAATTACCCCTTTCAGGTAATATACACAGAACTTCTACCTGCCTTGAATATCATCAACTGTTAAAATATTTGATCTGTTCTTCATTCTGGCAGTAGCTTCCACATAATCCTCCCAATTCCAGAACACTAAAAAATCATTCAACTAATTTGTTTCAACCAGGTTTCATTTTAATGGAAATGTCATTTAATTTAGTTTATTAAAATGCACAGCTGTCACAACAGAACACAGATATGTCTCATGTTTCTGTTGACCTAGATTATCAACTTGGGAACACCACATTGTGTCTTATTCCCTCCAAATTTTTCTGAGATCATTTTCTACAGAGTAAACTCAATGTACTCTTATTGTTATTGTTGAAAATGTTTATACTTGTTTTGGAATAAAGCATTTAAAATAATTCTAAGGTAAATCCTTCAATAAAGTGAACAACTTTAACTTATGTGAATTTTCACACATTGGGTTACTTGCAATTTCTCAAGAGCAGAGACTCACATCTTTTGTCCTTTTTATGTTGTACAAAACTATGCAGAGTCAGCATTAATGGATATACGCTAATTAAACCATAAATGACATGAAACTATAAAAGGCCAAAATGAGTAGACAGTATTTTAGAACAAACATCACATAATTTGTGAAGTAAATACTGCTATTAAATTGAAAGGCTCAGAAGGAGCTATATTAACATATAAAGAAACACTTTATACATACAAAAACAATTTCAAAAGTATTGTACTACAGTACCTGAAACTTTTACTGATATATAAACAAACCACCACTACCATTAGCAGTAACATTAAGAACTCAATATTTGTAACAGACTAAAAACATAACTAGTTTTGCCCTCTAAAGGAGTTCAGCCATCCAGATGCATTATAGCACGAACCCAGGACAGGGTTGTGTTGAGCAGTTTCAGTAGATAGACTAGTGCAAGGGAACCAGGAAAGCTGGTGGACAAGTAGTCCACATGGTGATCCCTAGGTTGAGAAGGCCAACTGTGAAGGGCCCAACAGTACAGAAGAAACCAGAGGGGTCACAGCTTTAAGGACCATGCCCTAAAGTTTGAAGGATGGAATATGTATGAAAAATATGTCAGAAATGGGAAACTCTGAAGACTCTAGGGGCCCACACCTAAACTGACATCTTCAAAAGAAGAGATATGGAAATGTAGTCGTCTTCTAATGAACTCTGGCATACAACAACAAAATCCCCTGATACAGAATATAAAAAGCACCCAAAAGTGACCTCTACTATAGTTGGAATGCATGTAAAATGACCTTTATTATTTTTAAGGTGAAAGGCATCTGATTTTTAAAAATATAAAGAGTAACAAATTCACTTTATATAATTATTACCTTTATTATCTGCAACTGAACTCCTTCATCTGTCTGAGGACCTTGGAAGCAGCCACATATTGTTTCAATAATTCTATCAATTAATTTTTTGCCTGGTGTTGTACTATCTGGAGCATTGCCAGTCAAGTGCCCATAAGCAATAAGTTTCTAAAATGGATAAGAAAAATAAAGATACCAAGTAAGGTAATCAATATATATATTAACTGAATATATATTAAAATTACAATATACAACTGAATATCAAGGTATTATCAAAGCCAAATACCAACTTTTTCTGTAGAAAATTTATTAGCTATAAATGTGAGATAACTTACACTTATAATAATCACAGAAACAGAACAATGACCACAGCAAAACTATCAGGCAGCACTCTGAGAAGTCCAGGACATGAGAACTTATCTTTGACGAGTCAGAATTGCTTATTGCTTTCTATACAAACAAGGTTTTATTCATACTGCTTTTGTGAAAACTAACTTCATGCTTTTAAATGACCTCAAGTCTCTTTCCAGATTAGATCCAGAAAACTAGTTTCCATATACTGGCTGCAATAAATCACAAATTCACTCATTCATCATTACCATTGTAGGGAAGGCTTTAGATATATAATTTCGATTTCCCAGGGAAAACAAAATTACAAATCAAATGAACTTATCTTTAACCTGTCTCAAGGATAAAGCACATGGTCTCTTCCAAGCCACTGAATTGTTAGTTGAATACATATAATCCCCTAAACAGTGAGAACACCAGAAAAGAGAAGTGCCTCTCTATCTGGAGGCTTGTTTTACAAATATCTAAGAGGATCTTCTGTGTGTGTGTAAAACAGGATAAAAGAGTTCAGAAATTTTTCTGACATAAATGAATGCCATGGCCAAAGTCCAGCAGTTAAATATTAAGCTGTCAATATTAACCTATTTCTTTACACAAAATAGCAAGCATTTAGTAAAATCATTTGCAAACGATAATGTATGTAAAGTCGGCAGCAGGTTGAAAGTATTACAGTTCTCACATTTCACTAATGGAAAGAGACCAAATCAACACTTTCATTATTGATAGCCTTAATAAAGATTTTGTGTCTCACTAAGCTAATGATTTTTGTTATCATTAAACTAGAAACATCTTTTTGTAACTATTATTGCCTATCTTGAATATAAGAACCATTTGGCTTCTTACCACGAAAAAGAATACTTAAGGCTTTCATGGAAATGTCTGAATCATCAATTGTGAGTAATGTTTCAGAAACACATTCAAAATAGATAATTTTTAGATAATGCTATTTTATACATACCTGTAAACAATCCAGAGATGTACTAACTATGCGGGGACATTTGGACTGGCATGCCAACTCAAAGGGTAAGAAGTACTTGTCTGCTTCAATAAAATTCGTCTTTGATTTCACTGGTGGAAGGGTGCCTGATCCAGCTTTTGCTTCTCCTCCATGAGGAGGACTAAATTTAAAGAAAGAGTCTGATTAGAATATCACATTTATCATATAGATGATAAACTCATATAGAAACACAGAACTTCAGTTCTAAAAGGAATCATGCTAAACCAGTCCTCCATCTTCCCCTATTTCATAAGAAAACCAAAGCCCAAAGAAGTGGTTTGGCACAAGGTCAAAAGCTAGTTGCCAGAGTTGTGACTAAACATGAGACATTAAATTGTATGCAAAAAGTGTTCTACAAAAATCTGTAAGACCTCAAGGTGTTTCTATTACAGAAATATTTTATCACCACTTAATAAATTTGGTATCACAATACCTTAAAAAGCAATGGGCTTTCTATTTGTCCTTAAGTCAAACTGCACTTTTTAAGTTACTCAATATTATCCTTTTTAAGTTATTCAATATTATCCTAAATAGGCTAAAACTATTAAAGAAACCTAGTAATTTTTATAAATATGAATGAAAGTCTTTAAGAAAAGATTTTAAAGGCTAATTTCATGGTATTTCAGAAATACCTTTGAATACTTATTTATATGAAATCTTTTTGTATTTATAAGCCTTACAATTACATTTCTTAAAAAACATTTTTAATTTTACTATAAATCACACACAGAAAATGTGCCACACTAAAATACAGATGATTGTATTAGTATTTTGCCTAATTAGACTGACAAGTTTGCATGTTATTTTTACCAAAGAAAAGAAATCCCACAAACCTCTGTTTTTCAGTTTCCGCTTTTATTTCCTCTGAAGGAAAAAAAAAAGCATATATTAGAACGCTTGACAACAGAAAAATCATTAAGTAATTTGACTATAGTTTTTATAAATGCATTTGGACCTGTTACAAAAAGTTGGAAAGAATGCAAATTCAACAGAAAATTAGGTGCTAAATTTCTGTTTCATCTAAATTTTTTAATTTACACAAATAACATGATTATAAAACCATACAAAGAATGTACATTAACAACCATAAAGATACATAAAATTACAAACTACTAATTCCCAAAGCACTTCCTTTTCTCAAAGTAATTCCTTTTGTGTCAAGTAACTATTTCCATTAAGTAGAAGCATTAATATTAAGAACAGAATATTGTGTATGCTACACTTAAGTCACAAAATATAAAGCACATATTGGGTAAGGAATAGAAAAACACCTCAATGCAACCCCCTTGTGACTATTGCAGAGATTATCAGACCAGAACTATAACTTCTTGAATATGTTTATACGTGTTGATATTTAACCAATTTTTCTATTTATGATTATACAAAGCCCTATAAAATACAGATGTTCAATTTAATGTGAAATTTTTCTTTTCACTCTTTATACTATAAGGTATGAGATATATTAGACAAATCCTACCTGTAATAGAAGACCCTTAAATGTGATATATTGGGGAACCTGGTTAATTGACTAAACCTGTTTGAAATTTAGAAGAAAGGCCTTCAAATATAACATGAGCCAAACACCATTACACTTCACATGTAAACTATTACACTTTACATGTAACTAACATATTTAAGCCTCACAATAACCCTATGAGGTATGTATTATCATATCTAAATTTTAAAGTTGGAAAATTAAGGCAGAAAAGTTAAATAACTTGTTTGGGGGCTGCATGGCTTGGTGTGTTGTTAATCAGGTTTCAACAGGTTTCAATACTAGGTAATCTAACTCCAGATCTTGGATCATTAACCATTCTAATATATATGTGTATGTAAGAATATTAAACAAAATGTATTAAATTAGGATAATATAAACAACTACTGGTTTATAAATTTAATAATCATTTTAAAATATCACTTACTGAGCACTTTCTATGAACCAGAGACTATATTAAATCCTTTATAAAGCGACTTTGCCAAATCACCTTGCTATACAATTTACACAATTTATTCATACAGTATACATAATTTATTCATACAGTATATACAATTTATTCATTACCTACTGTGTTCCAGGTACTTGATATTCAGTATTTCAGTCTAGTTCTCTGTGAACCAAAGCCCTTTCCATTTTATCAGCGGTAGGAGTAGAAGCGGGATAGTATAAAAATATTATCTGCAACTATTTAAAATACTAATGAGAAGTAGCCCCATGGGCCACCCCCAGCAGACATGTTCCCAGACCTGCTGAGAAGCTGTGTGCCCACTTCCCAAGCAGGAGAAACAGTCCCTGTGGGCCACTCTCACCCAAGAAGCCAAGTGACTGTGTCCTGGGCCTGAGAAATAGCCCTACAGGTTGCCCCTGGAAAACATGTCCCCAGGCCAATCAAGCAATTGTGCAGCTATGTCCTGGGCCTGAGAAACAGTCCTATGGGAAACCCTCAGCAGACATACCCCTGGGCAGCTCAGCAGCTCTGTCTGCACATCAGGCCTGAGAAACAGCTGCACAGGCTGCCCCTGGTGAGCACACTCCCAGGCTGGCTGAGCAACCAGGTGTCCGTGCTCCTGGCCAGATTAAGAGGCCTGTGGCCACAACTCCAACAAGCCAAACCCCAAGTTGGCAGACCTGCCATATGGATGCATGCACCCATGGCAAAGCTGCACCAGCGTTGCCACAAACTATCTCAGCCTAGCCAGTGAGAAACTCACGCCACTAGTATGGATTATAACTAAAGAAACTACACGGAGACTACACTACTGAGTCCACCTAGAATGAAGGGCAATGTGCCCCACCAAACTGACCCTCCAAGACCCATTCATATCAATAAGTCTTTCCCTACAAAACCTACACCATAAAATTGGATGACATGACTTTCCATCAGATGTGTATAAATCAAAGCAGGGATGGGACATGTCAACCGTGAAAAAGCAAGGAAACATGTTACTTCCTAAGGAAAACAATAATTCTCCAGTAACAGACTCCAATCTTAAGTAAATATATAAAATACCAGAAAAAGAATTCGAAACAATAATATTAAGAAAACTCAGTGAGACACAAGAGAACACAGACAGACAATTCAATGAAATCAGGAAAATAATGCATGATTTGAATGAGCAATTTAAGAAAGAGATAGATATTATAAAAAAAAGAACCAAACAGAAATCCTACAGCTTTAGAATTCAATGAATGAAATGAAAAATTACTGAAAGCTTTAACAACAGACTAGACCATGCAGAAGAAAGCATTTCTGAACTTAAAGACAGGTCTTTTGAAAAAACAAAGAGAGTCAAAGAAAAAAAAAAAAAGGAAAAGAATGAAGAAAATCCTACAGAATTTATGGGACACCATTAAGAGAACAGACATTTGTATTATGGGTGTTCCAGAATGAGAAGAGAAGAGAAAAGGGGAGAAAAATATATTTAATAACATAATAGCAGAAAACTTCCTGAAGTCGTAGGAGAGAGATGGACATCCAGGTCCAGGAAGTTCAAAGAACCCCAAATAAATTCAATCCAAACAGGTCCTTGCCAAGGCACATTATAGTCAAATTGTCAAAAGTCAAAGACAAATAAAGAATTTTAAAAAGCAGCAAGAGAAAAGTGTTAGGTCACATGTAAGGGAATCCTCACTCAACTAAAAGCAGATTTCTCAGCAGGACCCTTACAGGCCAGGAGAGAATGGGATAACATAATCAAAATACTAGAAGGAAAAAACAAAAAAAAAAACCTGGTAGCCAAAAATATTTTACTCAGCAAAGCTATTCTTTAGAAATTAAGAAGAAATAAAATCTTTCAAAGACAAGCAAAAACTGAGAAAATTTATCATCCTTAGACCAGTCTTACAAGAAATGCTCATGAAAGTCTTACATCTGGAAGTGGAAAGACAGTAACTACTATCATGGAAACATGTAAAACCATGAAAGTCATTGATAGAGCCAAAACAAAAAGGAGAAAGAGAAAGCAATCAAATCTTGTCACTACGGAAAACCACCCAACTGCAAAAATAAACAATAAGAGAGGAAGTAAAGAACAAAGGATATAAAAAACAACCAGAAATCAAAATGACAAGAGCAGGTCCTCACCTGTCAATAATAACCTTGACTGTAAATGGATTAAATTTTCCATTTAAAAAATATAGACAGGCTGAATGGATTTTTAAAAAGTACTCAATTATATGCTGCCTATGAGAAACCCACCTCAGCTGTAAAGATACACACAGACGGAAAGCGAAGGAATGGAAAAAGATATTCCATGCAAATGGAAACCAAAAGTGAGGAGTAGCTATGCTTATATCAGACAGAATATACTTCAAGTTAAAAGTCATAAAAAGAAACAAAGACATTATATAATAATAAAGGGATCAATTCAGAAATAGAATACAATAATTGTAAATGTATATGCACCCAATGCAATAGCACCAAAATACATAAAGCAAATATATTATTTATAGCAATAATGCCTACAACAACAAAAAAAAAAGAGAACCATTTCAAATAAATGACCTAACAATGCACCTCAAGGAACTAGAAAGGCAAAAATAAGCCAAATCCAAAATTAGCAGAAGAAATAATAAAGATTAAACCAGCAATAAATGAAACTGAGACTAAAAAAAAAAAATACAAAAGATCAATGGGACAAAAAGTTGGTTTTTTGAAAAGATAAACAAAATCAACAAACCATTAATTATATTATCAAAAGAGAAAGAAGACCCAAATAAAATCAACAATGAAAAAAGAGACATCCTAATGGATACTACAGAAATACAAAGGATCATTAAAGACTACTATGAACAACTATATGCCAATAAATTTGAAAACCTAGAGGAAATGGATAAATTCCTAGACACATACAAGCTACCCAGATTGAACCAAGAAGAAACAGAAAACCTGAATAACAACAACAAATGAGATTGAATCAGTAATAAAAAGTCTTCCAACAACAACAAAAAAACTCTAGGACCAGATGGCCTTACTGCTGGATTCTACAAAACTTTTAAAGAAGAATTAATATAAATTCTTCTTAAACTATTCCAAAATACTGAAGCAGAGAGAATTCTTCCTAACTCACTCTATGAGGCAAGCATAACCTCAATATTAAAACTAGACAACGATGCAACAGCAAAAAAACTAAAGGCCAATATCCCTGATAAACATAGACAGAAAAATCCTCAACAAAATACCAGCAAACCTAATCCAACAACACATCAAAAAGATAATCCAACATGATCAAGCGGGATTTATCCCAGGAATGCAAGGATGGTTCAACACACTCAAATCAATAAATGTTCTACATCGTATAAACAGAATGAAGGACAAAAACCATATGATTATCTCAACAGATTCAAAAAAAGTTTTTGATAAAATTCAATATCCCTTCATGACAAAAACTCTTATTAGAAGGAAAGTACCTCAACATAATAAAGTCCACACATGACAAACCCACAGCTAACATCTTATTAAATGGGGAAAAGCTAAAAGCTTTTCATCTAAGAACTAGAACAAGAGAAGGATGCCCACTCTCATCACTTTTATTCAACATCGTACGGGAAGTCTTAGCCAGATCAATTAGGCAATAGAAAGAAATAAAGGCCATCCAAACTGAAAAGGAGAAAGTCAAATTGTCCTTCTTTGCAGATGACATGATCTTATATTTACAAAAATACTACCAAAAAACTCTTAGAACTGATAAATTCAATCAAGTTGCAGGATACAAAATCAATATACAAAAAATCGGTAGCATTTCTATACAGTAATAGCTGAAAAAGAAATCAAGAAGGAAATCACATTTACAACAGCTACAAAAAGAAAAAACCCACAAAAAAAAAAAAAAAAAAAACACCTAGGAATAAATCTAACCAAGAAAGTGAAAGACCTCTACAAGGAAAACTACAAAAGAAAGAAATTGAAAAGGATACAAATGAATAGAAAGACATCCCATGCTCATGAGTTGGAAAAATTAATAGTTAAAATGACAATACTACTCAAAGCAATCTACAGATTTAATGCAATCCCTATCAAAATACCAATGATATTCCTCACAGAAATAGAAAAAAATCCTAAAATTAGTATGGAATCAAAAAACACCCCGGATAGCCAAAGAAATATTGAGTAAAAAGAACAGGTGTGGAGTTTATCACACTACCAGACCTCAAAATATACTATAAAGCTGTGGTAACTAAAAATGCATGGTACTGGCATAAAAACAGACACACCAACAGAAAAGAATAGAGAACCTAGAAATCAATCCAGGTATCTACAGCCAACTGATTTTTTTGACAATGCTGTCAAGAACACTCATTAGGGAAAAAAAAGACAGTCTCCTCAATAAATGGTGCTGGAAAAACTGGATATTCATATGCAGAAAAATGAAACTAGACCCCCACCTCTCATTCTACACAAAAATCAACTCAAATGGATCAATGACCTAAATTTAAGACCCAAAACAATAAAACTACTAGAAGAAAATATAGGGAAATTCTTCAGGACATTGGTCTGGGAAAAGATTATATGACTAAGACCTCAAAAGCACAGGCAACAAAAGCAAAAATAAACAAATGGGATTATATCAAACTAAAAAGCTTCTGCACAGCAAAGGAAACAATCAACAGAGTGAAAGGACAACCTACAGAATGTGAGAAAATTGCAAACTTCTCATCCAACAAGGGATTAATATCCAGAATACACAAGAAACTCAAGCATTTCAATAGGAAAAAAAAATCTAATTTAAAAATGGACAAAGGATCTAAACAGATGTTTCACACACAAAAAAAAAAGGACATACAAATGGCCAACAAATTAATGAAAAAATGTTCAACATGACTAATCATCAGGGAAATGCAAATCAAAACTACAATGAGGTATCATCTCACCCCAGCTCGGATGGCTATTATCAAGAAGACAAAAAAACAACAAATGCTGGCAAGAATGTGGAGAAAAAGAACTTTTAACACTGTTGGTGGGAATATAAACTATGTAAACTAGTACAGCCACTATAGGAAACAGCATGGAGGTCCCTCTAAAAACAACAAAAAGAACTACCATATGATCCGGTAATCCTATTCCTGGAAATATATCCAAAGGAAAGGAAATCATTTTATCAGACCCCCATGTTTATTCATAATAGCAAAGATATGGAATCAACCTTGGTGTCCAGATGCATGGATAAAGAAAATGTGGTATATATACACCAAGGACTACTATTCAGCCATAAAAAAAGAATGAAATCTTGTCATTCATGGCAACATGGATGGAACAGGAAGACATTTATATTAAGTGAAATAAGCTAGGAAAATAAAGTTAAATGCCACACATTCTCACTCATATGCAGAAGCTAAAAAAAAAAAAGTTGATCTCATAGAAGTAAATAGTAGAACAAAGGAGACTAGAGGCTAGGAAAGGTAGGGGGAAGTGAGGGATACAGACAGATTTGTTAAAGAATGCAAAATTACAGCTAGATAGGAGGAATAAGTTCTAGTGTTCTATACCACTGTAGGATGACTAGAGTTAACAATCGCATATCTCAAATAGACAGAAGGAAGATACTGAAATGTTCCCAATTCAAAAAAATAGTATTTGAGATGATGATAGACTAATTACCCTGATCTGATCACCACATATCATACGTATTGAAACATCACTATGTACCCCATGAATATATAATTATTATTTACCAATTAAAAAATAAAACAAAACCTGTACACATCCCCCCACAGTCCCCCCGAAAAACCAAAAACAAGACCCCAGAGTACTGCCTTGACCCTTCCAATGTTTGAGGACATAGCAAGAAGGAACTCTCTATGAACCAGAAAGTGGGCCATCACCAGACATTGAATCTGTTTGTTGGTGCTTTGATCTTGGACTTTCTAGCCTCCAGCACTGTGAGAAACAAATATCTGTTATTTATTAAAAAAAAAAAAAAAAAAAAGGAGAAAAGAAACAAGATGAAAAAGACAAGGGGCAACAACGGAAGGTAGATGGAATATTTATCAAAATACTGAAAGTAACAATATAAAAAACCACAGTATTTTAAAACAAGCTGAAAAATGTAAAGCATATGCAATATTACTTTTATATTTGCAGCAATACACAGTTTAAAACATTTTTCCAAACATTACCTAATTGCATTCTCACAGGACAACTGCTCATTTCACAGATGAGGAAACTAAGGATCAGATTAAATGATGGCTGGTTCTAAGGTCAGATAGCTGGTAAATGGTGATCCAGAAACTACTTTCTTTAGTCTTAAACTAGTGCATTACCCACTGCACTCTGCGGTATTTAAATAAACTTCTATTAACTGGTACAGGTAAACTGAAAACCTTATTCTACAACTATCAGGTTAAATACATTACAGTAGTCCCCCCCATACCTGTGCTGATCTGTCCAAGACCCCCAGTGGATGCCTGAAACCTTGGATAGTATCAAAACCGACTGCTGTCAGTTGGAATATGTTTCTGTTCATGTGTTCCACACATAGATTTAATTCCTTTTCCATTTTAACTAAGCACTTATCATGCACTGTGGCCATAATTTATGCAGTTTGAGGTTCAACAGCAAAACCAGCACAAACTTTTTTTCTTCTTCACAATTTCACAGATAGAAGATTTGTTCTTACCATAGATCTTAGCAACCTCAGCATACAACTTTTTTTCAGTCCTTATTGAGAACTTTCATTTTTTACTTAAAGGAAGCACTTTACAGCTTCTCTTTGGCATATGCGAATTGCCAGCATCACTATCTTTGCACTTTGGGGAAATTATTGTGTAAAATAAGGGTGACTGAACACAAGCACTGAGATACCACGGCAGTTGATCTGACAGCTGAGAGGACTACTAAGTGACTGATGGGTGGGTAGCTATAGAGAGGGTGCAGACACAGGACAAGGAACGATTCATGCTCCAGGCAGGACAGGACAAGATTTTATCAAACTATTAAGAACGGCATAAAATTTAAAACTTATGGTATACATTATTTCTGAAATGTTCCACTTAGTATTTTCAAATCAAGTCATTACTGTTTATAAGGCACAGGACTCATTTAATGAACTGGAAAGAATGATGAAAAAAACAAAACAAAAAAACACCTGTAATCCCAGCACTTTGGGAGGCTGAGGCAGGAGGATCACTTGAGGGTAGGAGTTTGAGACCAGCCTGGGCAACATAACAAGACCTTGTCTCTATAAAAAAATTTTTTAAAGTATTAGCTAGGCATGGTGGCGTGCACCTGTATGTAGTCTTAGCTACTCGGGAGGCTGAGGTGGGAGATCGCTTGAGCCCAGGAGTTGGAGGTTACAATGAGCTATAATCAGGCCACCACATTCCAGCCTGGGTGACAGAGTGAGACCCTGATGCTTAAGAATAAAAAATAAAAAAATAAAAACTGAGAACATGCAAGTTATACCTGATCTAAATATATTAAATATTCCCTCTCATAATATTATTTTTACTATCAACTTGATTAGCAGCTCTTTTTTCCCCTTTGACAGTACAAATATAAACTTCAAAATAATACTTCTATGGATTCAACAAACTCTATTATCTATATACCATGAATAATTTGTCTCTACCTCTCATGAAATCGATTTTGTTTTATATATAGTATTATTTACAAAGCAACAGCAGCTGCTCAATGCAAACTAAACTGGTAATCCGAGGAAAGATCTCAATGTCAAATTGATAGTTTTTCATAAACACCTTAGAATTTATACATCCAAAGTGGTGTCTCCTTCAAAGCACTAACTGTGGCTGCTAGTATTCAAAAATATTTGTGGAATTCATCTTTTTCACTTTTTTCCTACCTGCCTCCTCCTTTTAAATAAAAATCTCACAGAAGGAAAATTCTCTAGAAAGGGGATCAAGTCAACCACCAACCAATCACAAGTGGCTTGGAGCCAAGTCTGAAGAATGGTATGTGACCTCAAACAAAAATCCTTAACTTCAATACTTCTGTGATCCATCTCAAATTGTATGCGTGCAAGCACTGTTCTAGGAAAAGAGTATATAGCTCTCAGATTCCCAAAGAAGCCTGTTATCCTATATAAAGATGATACAGGAACAATTATAATTAAGAATGGTGACTTCAATCAACTATGACAATATATGTGAAAGCACTTTTAAATAAAACATTTATAAAACATTGTATAAATGTAAGGGATTACTTTAAAAATAACATCCCCTTTGATGTTCAAATTTTGCTAGGTTTACTTTTTTAAAGCCGTTCATGTGAGACTTTAGAATCACATTTCACATAGTTAAGAATTAAATAAAAATAGAGGAGTTAAAAAAATTACAGTAATCTAGGGAAGAGATAATAGTTTGAACTAATGCTGTGACTGTATGGATGAGTAAAAGTAAATTCCATGGACAAGGAAGAACAATGAAACAATCTCATTAATATAGAAGGTGGGGGAGGGAGGTATTAGCAAGAAAAGGAGATGTGGCAGAGTGGCAGGGTAAAGAAGAGGTAATGGTCATGTTTTATTTTAAGCAACTGGGGGATACTCAAGTACCAATATCCAGCAGGAAACAAGATATATGAATATAATGTGACAGACTGTACTTTCAAATGGCCACGATAACTGCCATTCCATATGCTCTTCTACAAAGTGACTTGCCACAACCCCACCAAGAGATAGAGGCTAATTCTCCTCCCCTTGTATCTAGCTGGACTTAGAGATTCATTTATAACCAGTAGAACGCAGAAGTGACAGTGGACAACTGCGGAGGTCAGAAAGGCTCAACAGATCCTGCCTGATACTGGTAGAACACTAGCTCTCCAGACACCTCCCTTGTGGAACCCTGTGGCCCTGATGTGAGAAGGCCAAGCCACTTGGAAGCCACATAAAAATGGCTCAGTCACCAGTCCCAGCTGAGCCCAGCTTTCATATCATCACTGTCTAGGTGTCAGACATGTGAGTGAAGAAGACTCCAGAGGATTCCAGTTCCCAGCCTTTCATATGTATCACAGTCATTTCAATATTCCCAGCTGAGGCCCCAGACACTGGAACAGCAATATGCCCCATCTGAATTCCTGACACTCAGAACCTGTGATCACAATAAAATGATAACTACGTTACACCACTAAGTCTTGGGGCAGTTTACTATACGGCAATAGATAACTGGAACAGAAAGAATGAAAGAAGTTTAAGGAGCTAGGGGTTTGAAATAACTTCTTGGCCAATGGGAGAGCTTACTAAGAGGCACAAAAGGATTGCCAGAACATGGGAAGTTTTTCTAATGTGTTGTAAAGATGTGGCCAAGGAAACCAGATGGTTAAGAGTTACAGAGCTTAATAAAATGTAGCTAGGGCTTTGTCCCCTAAATCAACCTCCTTGTAAGATACGCCTTTATCAGCCTCCTCAGAATCTGAATAATCTAGAATTGACTTGGCAAACTCTGACTCCTCCCCTCAAGACTGAAGTTGAACTTTACTTCTTAGGTAAACTATTCCACAACTAGCCTCAGCCTCCCACCTATTTCCCACACTCATCAGCCCTGCTTATATACTTCTGTAGAGCCAAGGACATACCTTTATAAAGCACTTACTTATAAAGCACTGAGATTATTTGCTTACCCTTGATTCTGAGCTAACTGACGGCAAAGGACATTTTTTTCTCTTTCCTTTTTTAAAATTTAATTTTATTATTTATTTTTAATTGGCAAATATTATATATTACTTACGGGGTACAATGTGATGTTCTGCTATGTGTTTATATTGTGGAATGATTAAATAAAGCTAATTAACAAATCCATCACCTCATACACTTAATTTTTTACTAAAAACATTTAAAATCTACTCCTTTAGCAATTTTTAAAAATACAATGCATTATTTATTATAGTCACAATAGCTAAGATATGGAACCAACCTAGGTGTCCATCATCAGATGAATGGATAAAGAAAATGTGATATGTCACAACAGAATACCATTCAGCCTTAAAAAAGAAGAAAATTCTGTCATTTGTGACAACATGGATGAACCTGTAGAACATTATTCTAAGTAAAATAAGTCAAACACAGAAAGACAAGTACTACATGATCTCACCTCTATGAGGAATCTAAAAAAGTTGAACTCACAGAAGTAGAGAGTAGAATGATGGTTACCAGAGGCTGGAGGTGGGGTAGATGGGAAAATGAGAGATAAATGATCAAAGGGTACAAAATTTCAGCTAGACAGGAAGAATAAGCTTTAGTGATCTATTGCACAGAATAGGAACATTTTTCATTCTTTTTCGCATTCCTAGCACCTAGCACAGTGCCAGGAACATAGTAAAGAGACATTCAACAAATGTTATCATATTCTGGAGAACTAAAAGAGATGAAGAAAATAAAATCTTCCCTGTTTTTCTATTTTCTTCCTTTTTCCTTCTCATACCTTTGGTACTTACAGTTTCATCTAACATTAGGATCAGAAAGTGATATTAAGTGTTTCTAAAGCCATGTGCTTTGAGTTTATACAAAGCTTAATCTCTACTTAGATTCATTAGTTTTTAAATAATTTAACTGGTTAGAAGAAACAAGCTATGAAACCTAGGTGATTTGGAGAAAAAAATACTTTTTGCTGATCATCATCAATCTCAAATTCAGAGATGCTAACACTAGCCTTTCTCTTCAAACAAAAAAAATATTGTGAATGGTCTCAATCAAGGTTTTTCAAACTTTTCTGACTGCAAACCAAAGTAAGAAATGTTTTAAATCAGGTCCCAGAAAACACCTACATATGTGTTATGGAAATAAAAATTTAATTAAATATTATGTTTGTTATTTGGAATATGTTCTCATTTTCTATTCTATTCAAAATATCAACAATACTAGCCATAAGCCACAAAATTGACTTCACAATTCAACATTGGTTTGTAACCACTAATATGAAATACTCTGGTATTGTACATAAACCTACAGATTCAAGAAGCTGAACAAATCCAAACAGTATAGAAATCCAAGGAAATTTATGTCAAGACATATCATAATCACACTCTGGAAAACTAAAGACAAAGAAAGTCTTGAAAGCAGGTAGAAAGAAATGACATAGTATCTATAGAGGAACAATGATTAGAGTGACAGTGGATTTCTCATTAGACACCATGAAAGTCTGTGTGTGTGTGTGTGTGTGTATGTATTTTTAGTGAAAAATCCTAAAGGAATGAAGGTGAAATGGTAAAGAAATTTTGAAACATCACAGAGAATGTTAAAATATGAGAAAATGTAACACTATTCCTCTCCTCTTAAGTTTTCTAAATTATGTTAGACATTTATGTAAAAAATAAAACATTGTCTTACGTGGTTCTTAATGTATGTAGAGGAACTATTTAAGACAATAATACTATAAAGAGGGAAGATAAAGAGATCTAAATGGTGTTAAGGTTTCTACAGGTTACTCAAAGTGGTAAAATGTTGACATTAGTATATCATAAGCTATATAATATCTGGCATGACCACTAAAAATCAAATATAAAGAGATATACTCAAAAATTCCATAGAAGAATCAAAATGGAATTCTAAAAATTTTTTAAGGAACTCACATAAAGGCAGGAAAATGGACATAGGAAAGAAAAACAGAGAAAATAACAGAAAACAAAAGTAAAGTGACAAACTTAAGCCCTAACATAGCAAGTTACATCAAATATAGAGGTCTAAGAAGAACAATTAAAAGACAGAGTTTGGCATAGATTAGATTTTAAAAATATGAACCAACGATATGCTGGCTATGTGAAACTACAAATACAATGATACAGGTAGGATGAAAGCAAACAGATGGGGGGAAAAAAAAAACCCACACAGGAGTGGCTATATTACTATCAAATAAAGTAAAACTGAAAACAAAAAAATGACCAGGACAAAGAAGGACATTACACAATGATAAAAGGGTCAATACGTCAAGAACACATAGTAATCCTATATGTGTACACAACAAACAAAAGGGCTTCAAAATACATGAAGCTAGAACAGATAGAACTGGAAGAAAAAAACAGACAAATCTGCAATTACAGCTGAAGAATTCAACATCCCTCTCACAACAATTAAAAGAACTACTGGACAAAAAAATCACCAAGCATATAGAACTGAACACTATCAATCAACAGGATATAAATTTCTAGAATACTTCATTCAACAACAGAATACACATTCTTTTTTTTTTTTTTTCAATTTAATTTACAGAATACACATTCTTTTCAAATGCCCACAGAACAGTCACCAAGATAGCCCATATTCTAGGCCATAAAACAAACCTCAACAAATTTAAAAGAACTGAGCTCATACGGAGTGTGTTCTCTGACCACAATGAAATAAACAATAGGAATTAAAGGGAATAACAGTAAGATCTCCAAACACATGAAAATTAACACACTTCTAAATAATCCATGGGTCAAGAGGAAGTCCCAAGGAAAATTAAAAAAAATACATGGAACTGAATAAAAATGAAAATACAACATAAATTTTGTGGGGCACAGCTAAAGCATGCTGACAGGGAGACTTACAGCACTAAATGCCTCATCAGAAAAGAGGAGAGGTCTCAAATGTAAGCTCTTACCTTAAGAAAGTAGGAAAAGAAGCACAGAATAACCCCAAAGAAAGCAGAAAGATAATAAGTACAAGAGCAAAAATCAATGAAATTAAAAACAGAAAAACAAAAGGGGAAAAAAAATCAATGAAAACACTGGTTTTTTGAAAAGATCAATAAAATTGACAAACTCTAGGAAAGATTGACAAAAAAAAAAAGAAGGAAGACACAAATTATAAATTACTAATATTAGGACTAAAGCAGAATATCACCACAAACACCACAGACATTAAAATGGATTAGGTGCAAAGACTTCTACATACATAAATTTGAGAAGTGAGATGAATATACCAATTCCTAAAGGAGCACAAATTACCACAATTCTCCAGTATGAAATAATTTGAATAGTTCTATAACTATTAAAGGCATTGTATTTATAGTTTAAAAACTACCAAAATGAAATCTCCTAGACCAGATGGTTTCATTGGAAAATTCTATAAAATGTTTATAAAATAATTAACATCAATTCTATACAATCTCCTCCAGAAAACAGAAAAGGATAGAACACTTCTGGACTCCTTTTACGAGCGCCAATATTGTCCTGATAACGAAACTAGACTGTTTGGTCTTTGTCCCTGGTACCAGAAGCAAGCCTCTAAACCCTTAGAATTTCCTAACAGAATTATCTTTATTATCGATGATGAGCCCCCTTGGACAGTTTCAGGATAGGGATTAGCTATGCTGGAAAGACCAACCATGTGATTAGACTTGGGGCTTTGAGCCACACAAGCACAGCCTCACCTCCAAAGAGGGGAAGGAGTTTCAGACTGGGTTCAATAATGCAGACCTATGTAATAAAACTCCAACAAAAATTATGAACACCCAAAGCTTGGGTGAGCTTTCCTGGTTGGTGACACACATTGATGAGGTGGGAGGGTAAAGCATTTCAAGGAAACAAAAGCTTTGTACGTGGGGCCCTTCCAAACCTTGCCCTATGGGTCTCTTCTTTTGGATAGTCCTGAATGGTATACTTTATAACAAAACTGTAATCCTAAATATAGCACTTTCCTGAGTTTTGTGAGTTGTTCTACAGAACCCGAGAGGGTAGGGGATCCCCTAATTTTGTAGCCAGTTGGTCAGAAGTATGGGTGGCCTAGAAACCCTGAAGCTTGTGGCTAATTCTGAAGTGAGAATGGTTTTGCGGAGGACTGTGCCCTTAACCTGTTAAATTTGACCTGATGGGTAGCCAGCGTCAGAATTGTACTGCACAGAAAGACAGTACAGAAAAATACAGACCAGTATCACTCATGAATATAGATGCAAAAATCCTCAACAAAATAGTAGCAACTAGAATCCAACAATCTATAAAAAAAATTATAGACTGAGGTTTATTCCAAGGATGTAGGCTAACTCAATATTCAAAAAAATCAACCAATGTAAAGAGGTTAAAGAAGAAAAATCAAATAATCATATCAATTGATACAGAAAAAACACTTGACAAAATTCAACATCCATTCATGATAAAAACTCTCAGCAACCTAGCAATAAAGGGGAACTTCTTCAACTTGATAAAAAGTAGTTACAAAAAACCAAGAGCACCCAACTTGATGAAAATATGAATGCTTTCCCCCCAAGATCCAGAATGAGGAAAGACTAACTCTCATCACCTCTATTCAACTTTGTACTAAACATCCCAGCGCGTGTGAGAGAGAGAGAGAGAATAAGAAAAAAGAAAGGCATGTTGACTGGAAAGAAAGAAAATAGTTCCTATTCACAAAAGACATAAGTAAAAAATCCCAAGAAATCTTGAAGGAAAAAATTCTTAGAACTTATAAGTGAATTAGCAAAGTTGCAACTGACAAAAATCAATCATATTTCTATATATTAGCAATAAACGGTTGGAAACCAAAAGTGAAAAAACAATACTATATTTATAATAGCTCCCCCCAAAATAAAATTCTTAATTATGAACCTAACAAAACACATACAAAATATATACTGAAAGAAATACTAATGAAAAAAATCAAAGAACTAAAAAATAGGATAAATATATCGTGCTCATGGACTAGAAGTCTCAAAACAATAAAGATGCCAATTCTCTCTAAATTGATCTACAGATTTGATCCACTGCCAACCAAAATTCCAGCATGATTTTCTGCACACAGATAAGCACATTTTAAAATTTACAAGGAAAGGCAACATGACTATAATAGACAAAACAATTCTAATAAAAAATAAGTTGGGAGAAACCCCTATATCTGACTTTAAGACTTTAAAGTTACAATAATCAAAACACTGTGAGATTGGAGAAAGATAGGCACATACACTGATGGAACAGAGTCCAGATATGGACCCAAAGAAACATAGCTGATTGATTTTTGACAAAGATACAAATGCAATTCAATGGAGATAGGATAATCTTTTCAACAAACAGTGTTGAAATTAGATACCATATGTAAAAAAAAAAAAAAAAGTCAAGAGTCTCAACCTAAAACTCCTACCTTATACAAAAATTAACTCAAACAGATCACATATCTAAATATAAAATAAAAAGCTATAAAACTTTAGAAAAAAATCACAAGTGAAACCCTCTGGGAGCTTAGATTAAGGAAAGAGTTCTTAGATACAAAACCAAAAGTATGCTCCATAAAAGAAATAAAAAATAAATTGGATTTTATCAAGATAAAATCTTTTGCTCTGTGAATGGCAATGTTAAGAGAATTTAAAGGGTAAGCTATAGAATATATCTGCAAATCACATATCTGACAAAGGGCTTACATCTAGAATATATATACTTTTAAAAAATTCTTAATACTCAACAGCAAGAAAACAAATAACCAAATTTAAAAATTGGCAAAAGACTTAGAGTGGACACCAGAGTGGACAAACACATGGCAGATAAACGTACAAAAAGATGTTCAATGCCATTAGCCATTAGCCATTAAGGAAATGCAAATAAAAACCACAGTGAGGTACCACTATATACCTATTAAAATAGTTAAAATTTAAAAATACTCATACTACCAAAAGTTGTTAAGGATGTGGAACAAATAGAACTTGCATACAGTGCTGGCAGGAATGTAAAATGGTACAGCCACTTTAGAAAACAGTTTGGAAGTTTCTTATGAAGTTAAACATATACTTACCATATGACCCAGCAATCCCACTCCTGGGTACCTACCCTAGAGAAATGAAAACTTAAGTTCATGTAAAAATCTGTACAAGAATGTTTATAGCAGCTCTAGTCATGTTGCCAAAAACTGAAAACTCAAAAGTCCTTCAATGAGTGATGGATAATCAAACTGTAGTACATCCATACAATGGAATATTACTCAGCAATAAAAAGGAACAAACTACTAATACATGCAACAACTTGAATGAATCTCAAAGGCATGCTGAGTAAAAGAAGCCAATCTCAAAAGATTACATACCATATGATTCTATGTATATGACATTCTTAAAATGACAAAACTATAGTGAAAGAAGTGGTTGCCAGGGATTTGGGATGTGAGGAAAGTTGTTACTCTAAAGAGACAGCACGAGGGAGTTTTTTGGGGAGCTAAAACTATTCTGCATCCCAACTGCGGTAGAGGTTATACAAACCTTCATGTGTGTTAAAATTCGTGGAACAGAACAGCAAAAAATAAATTTTACATATGTTAATGGGAAAAACAAAAATAAAAAGCAAAATAAGTTGCCCAAGCCCATTCCTAAACTTAGCAAATCAGGATCTCCAGTAATAAGGAAGCAGCTGGCTGCATTTTTAAGAAGCTCCATGGGTGATCTTGGTGTATTTGTATAGCCAAGGAAGAGAACTTCTGTTCTAACTCCTTAATTTTGATTTCTCCATGCCTTCTGCTACTTCTTCAGGTCAGGCCCTCATCTCTTGTCAGGCCTACTGACTCCAATTTATCCTCTACATTGTGCCAGAGTGATCTCTGACAGGATAAAGTTCAAGCTCTTTAGCATTACACACAAGACCTTTCATGATTTAGTCCCTGTCTACCATTCTTATCTCTCTGCATGCCCTTCCTTGCATTCCACACTTCAACAATATAGGAGCACTGTAAATCCTCTGAAAAGACCTGTTATTTCACATCTCTAGGATTCTGCTCAAACTGTGTCTTCTGCCTGAATTCTACCCCACCACCAATTTGCCTAGCAGGTACCTTAAGATTGTCTTAGTTATATATTCTCTGTCACTCCCCAACTAAAAATCTTTCAGTGATTTTCCATCTATCCTTACTATCACCTGTAACACTTTCCATGAGTCTCATCTACCATTCCTGCTGCCACACTTAAAACTCTTAAAATGCTAATCTTCTACACCCATACTTTGTGTTTTTTCAGCTACTGGTGTCTTAGTTAGTGATGCTCTCCCCCTTTCCCAGAATACTTTTCCCAGTCATCTTTTCCTGGCTACAACCAACTCATCTTACTAGAATATACAGCTGTTATCACTAAGAAGTCTTCTCTTGCACTTTCAGGCTAAGATAATTACACTTCTCTATTTCCATAACTTCCTCTGGTTACTACTTTCTCAACAGTTATCATATTGAAATTATTTTGTATTCATCTCCCTCAACTTGCTCCTTAATAGCAAAAATCGTATTTTATATCTTTATATTCCTCAGGCTTAGCATAAAATCTGGAACAAACAGGTACTTCAATGATTCTTGATGAAAGTAATAAATGAGAGAATAAATTTACCAGGTAACTTAATGCACACCTCCTTTTCTCCAAGAAGACCCAAGTGGCGAACTACATGTTGATAAAACCTAAACCTTGATCTACAACTCAGATCTCTCTCCTAGGCTTTTGTCATTTTATAAACTACTGTCAGAGCCAGGCACTATGGCTCATGCCTGTAATCCCAGTACTTGGGGAGGCCGAGACGGGAGGATCGATTGTGGCCAGGAGTTTGAGACCAGCCTAGGCAACACAGTGAGACCCTGTCTCTACAAAAAATAAGAAAAAGATTAGCCATATATGGTGGGGCACACCTGTGGTCCTAACTACTTGGGAGGCTGAGGTAGGAGGATGGCTTTAGCCCAGGAGTTTGAGGCTGCAGTGAGACGCTATAATTGCACCACAGCACTCCAGCCGGGCAACAGCGTGATATCCTGTCTCTTAAAAATAAATAATTAAACAGATAAATAGATAGACAAATAAAATACAGTACTATCAACTAAACATCTTTACTTAACATATACCAGATGAACCTCAAACTCAATTTCAATATAACAGAATATATTTTTTCCTCAATTCTTTTATCTCGAATGTGCTTATCTTCTTGTACTGCCATTTTTGGTGAACAGATCCAACTGCTCAAAATCACCTCATTAGAAATCTCAGAATCACCCTAAATGCCTTTCTTTTCCTCATTTCTCATACCCAGTTATGATGTCCTGTTGATTTACTAATATGTAAGCTTTCCATACTCACTGCCTCAGTTTCAAGCCCATGCTTCTTCAAACCTGGGATATGACAAAAGTTAACAGTCTCATTGCCTGCAGTTCTAAATCCCGGCAACCTACTTTTCAAAATGCCAATACAGTGATTTTTCTGAAGTGCAACATCATGATTTCACTCCTTAACTCGGCACCCTACTGTCTATAAGAAAAAGTCTAACCTCCTTAGTATGACATAAAAGGTCTTCAACGATCTGGCCCCTACCTTCTTTCCCAGACTATACCCCACAGTCATACTCAACTTCCCACAGTTCCCTAAGCATAACTATGCTTTCTCATACTTCTATGCTCGTGCAGTTAGTTCTGCCTGTAACATTCTATAGCATATTCTTCTGATGAGCTTCCAAGACTGAAGTCTAGGGTGATTCCTCTATAAAGCTGTTCCTGACTCATAACCCCACCCTACTACTACTGGAAAGAACTAATTAATTCTTCCTTTGTGTTTCCATCAATTTCATATGTCTATCATGGTACCTATTTATCACTTATAACATCTATTTGTTGCAAATCTGTCTCTCCCCAGGAGACTACCCCAGGAGACTATAAGCTCTTGAAGGCAGGGACCAGGTATGATTATTACCTAGCTTCTCTATTATCTAATACACATTGAAAGTGTTCAATAATTGTTTGTCAAACAAAATAGTGAAGGCTTAAAAGTCTTTATAATAGTTTTTCAAATCAGAGTTCACAGTAACAAAATTTAATATACAAAACATTATGCTGTCCCCTACATCTTTTGAAACCTACATACCTTTCTTGGCTCAAGGTTCTCTGAAGTGAAACTAAGGCTTCCTTTGTATTTTAGTAGATAACAGCAACCAATGAGGTTCTCTCAAAAACATTTCTTAATTCTTGTATAATACTTAGAACCAAAATCCACTTTTTTAAACAGAAAATAGCCAATTAATGGGCATTATTCCCCCCCACACAAAATACACTATCATCAACAAGCTATAATGAATGTTTACACCTTTTAAATAATATATATTGTTCCTAAGTGCAAAGTAAAGAAGGTTGTTTCTCATCTCATCAGTCTGTATCACTCTACAAACTATTCTCTCTGACCCACAACCTCATGCTATCCTTATGTTATAGAAAGGAGCCTCTATCAGGCCTATCCCAGTGCTACTCTGCCCTATAATGTCCATGTTCCAAAATTAATCCATTTTCTTCCATTATTTCAGTCAAATTTCTCATTCTCTCAGCAGGGCAAAACTCAGCTAGATGTTGAAAGCAAGAAAGCATTCTCCAGAAATCTAAGGACAGCACTAACATATGAATAACTGATATGTTTAATATTCCCAAAGATTATCTGCATTTTAAAAGAGATAGTAATAAGTACAAATAAATATTAATGTAAGAGAAGATTTTTGAGAAATTTCCCAATGAGGGAGAAAGAGAAGGAAGAGAGAAGTTCATCTACTTAGGACTAAACAAGCTATAATCAAGTTATAATGGAATAAGCACAAATTTTAGCTAATTTTAGGAAAGCACTTATAAACATGAAATATGAGAAAAAGAATATTTATTAATACAACTCACAGTATTGTATTGTGACTCAAATGAGATATATAGGAAAATGCTTGGTAAGTGGCAGGTTCTACATATTAATAATTAAAAAAAAAACTTGGTATCCAACTCTAGAAAGGATTTACATTCAAGAATTTGCAAGAGTAAATCTATACCAGTTAGCACTACTGGGCTTTCTGTAGGCATCAGGAAAACCTGAACTTGGCTTGGTGCAGTGGCTCACATCTGTAATCCTAGCACACTGGGAGGCCAAGGAGCGGGGATCACTTGAGGCCAGGAGTTCAAGACCAGCCTGAGCAACATGGCAAGATCCCATTTCTAGAAAAAATAGAAAATTTAGCCAGGAGTGGTGACCCATGTCTGTAGTCCCAGCTACTCAGGAGGCTGAGGCAGGAAGATTGCTTGAGCCCTGAAGTGAGGCTGCAGTGAGCCATGGTGACGCCACCACACTCTAGCCCAGGCAAAAGAGTGAGATGCTGTCTCAAAAAAGAAAAGGAAAGAAATCCTGTACTCGTCAGTCAGTTTTTCATGCTTTTTCTGGATGTGCTGAGAAGGCCTCAATGGATACATACATGAAAATGGTAGCTTCTGAAAGCTACATCCCATTCTTGGCTTAGGGTTCTTTGAGGTGAGACTAAGGCTTCCTTGGTGTTTCAGAAGATAATGGCAACCAATGAGTTTCTCTCAAAAGTACTTTTTAATTCTTATATAACACTTACATAGATTACCAGAGGCATAAATTACAGTAAGTCCTCACTTAACATTGTCACCAGGTTCTTGGAAATGGTAACTTTAAGCGAAATGAAATGACATATAATAAAACCAATTTTTTCTTATAATAACATTATTCAAAGACCTGCTCAAATTAATGTTTCACTTAAAGTCGAAGTTTCCAAGAATCTATCAATGATGTTAAAAGAGGACTTACTGCATAAATATTTCCAAGTCAAAAGTCTACGTGAGCCCAGTTATTCTCTCCTCATTCTTAGGAATCAAAGTGAGAAAGGTCATGGAGTACATTTTAAGAACAAAACAATTTCCTTCCTATCATCACAGGCTAATAAGTAATGAAGCCCAAAATACAATCAATCTCTAAGTGATCCTAGTTAGGTATACTCAGTCTAAACAATACCAGAAACACTTCATTGTCCCTGTGTTCACTACTAGGCTCACTCACTCACTATCATTCAATCATCTATATTTGATGTCAGCAACTTTCTTGATTTTATTTTTCTATTTCAATAAGAAGACCACTACTTATCTTCATGTGTTTTCTTTTTCCTCTCTTACTCTATTTAAATACCACAGGCTTAGGGAAAAAAATAGGTAATACTTTTGCATTTATAGAGAAGTTCTTTAGAAGTATATAGACTCTGTAATGATGTATACTTCTAAGAACACCATAAATATTTTATTCTAGTTCTACCACAAAATAAGACCGTGAAATATCTCTCGATATGATTATATTTGTCAAAATTTCCTTGTATTGGCAACATTTTTTCTCTGCATACCTACATATATTGGTCCCAAGAAAAATACTATTATATAATCTGATTTGTCCATTGATTCATTTTCCCATATCAATAAATACATCTTCAGCACATCACTACTCAGTACTTTGTAATAGTCCATTGTATGACCATAACATTATTTATTAAACCAATCTCGTATGTTGACTACTTGAGTTATTTTCAACTTTTAGAATTATAAACAGCATAATGATGAATAAACTGGTATCTTTACAACATATCTCTGATTATTTTCTAACAATAATTTTCTAGAAGAAGAATTTGAAATAAAGGGGGTGAGAGAAAGGGAACAGGGAAAGAAGAGGAAATAGGGAACAAGGGAAAAAGATGACAGAAAGGCAGGTGAGATAGGACTTTTCTTTAAAAATATATAAAAGAAGCCGCGCGCGGTGGCTCACGCCTATAATCCTAGCACTCTGGGAGGCCGAGGCGGGTAGATCGCTTGAGGTCAGGAGTTCGACACCAGCCTGAGCAAGAGCGAGACTCCGTCTCTACTAAAAATAGAAAGAAATGATCTGGCCAACTAAAAATATATATAGAAAAAATTAGCTGGGCATGGTAGTGCATGCCTGTAGTCCCAGCTACTCGGGAGGCTGAGGCAGGAGGATTGCTTGAGCCCAGGAGTTTGAGGTTGCTATGAGCTAGGATGACACCACGGCACTCACTCTAGTCCGGGCAACAGAGCGAGACTCTGTCTCAAAAAAAAAAAAAAAAAAAAAAAAAAATTATATATATATATATATATATATATATATAAAAAACAGAATGTCTAAGTTTATTAGCAGAGTTGCTATTCTATTATTTTCAGCAAACTCCTATTACTTAAGTTTATGTAGGCTGAAATTCTTCCTTTAACAAACTGAATTCCTTTTTGGAACCTTATTTTCTCTGCCTGGATATGTATGGGATTAATTTTTATCCTTAATATTAAAATATTGCTGGACTGAGATTTGTAGGAGTCCCTATACATTTGAGTATTTTTCTTCCTGGAATTTTTCAGTTCGCACACACAGATATTTTTTAGTGAAGTTTTCTTCCATATGTCTTTATTCTTTTGTTTGTAATTTCTGATTTTGGTTTTATGTTTCAGAAAATGAATTATCTGTATGTTCCATAGCTTTATTTTCCCTGTTCTCCATATCTAACTCTCCTCTCATCCTTTCAGCTTCTCCTCATTCCTCCTGGGTCTACAACAGATTGCCACCAATCTATTTTCCTACCATGTAGTGAATTTTCCTCCATTTCTGCAATTTAGTGGTCATTTGGAAGGTAACAACAACGGTTGTTAACTACATCCTAATTTGTATTTCAGATTACCCTCTGATTATTTTTAAATTGTCCCAATTGCTTTAAAATATGTCTTTATGAATCAAGAATGTTTTCATGTATCAATGCTGATAGAGATTCTGAAGGTTTCAAAAGGAGGGAGAAAGATAAGAGAATCAGGTAGGAAATATAAAAGGAATGGTTCAAAAAAAAGGAACTGATATATTGTGATAATTTTTTAAATTAAAAATTCAGGATAAAAATGAGAAAAAAAATTAAAATTGAAAGAACTGAAGAAAAGCAAATATTCTTGAGAACATTTGATTTCCAAACAAAGATAATTTAATTTTATTATACACCTCCCGAAGAGCCAAATTATAACAGTGACTATTACCTTCAACAAAATATTTGGGGACGTTAACTTACTAAATCCACAAAACCTTTACATTAAGTAGTTTTAGTCAAATAAACTGGTGAGAGATATCTTAATTACATAGCATAGCATTAGGCATACATGAGTAGCAAAATCAAACAAAGCTCCTTATTTGCTGTTAATGAAACATCATGTTGCTTTTATAAATGTTAAGGATAGAAAGCTTCAGTGACACTGAATTGATACAAACCATTTGGGGGAGAATTAAAAAAATCAAGGGCTATTCAATTTAATAATACAAAACTTAAAACTGCTTAGTAAATATTCATAAGTATAGTTTTAATATAGTGATAAAACAGAAAATAATTAACCAATCTTTCTTAAAGACATTTTCATTCAAACCAAGAAAAACCAACCAAACAAAAAGAATTATAATGGTGACAATTTTGAGAACCTAACATTTTTTTAGGGAAACCAGAATTTTGCATATTAACTGCCTATTCAAGTGTGCTTTTTGAAATGTAAAAGAAAATTAAGAATTGACAAAATATTTAACTATTTCAAAAGGAAAATAATTCAGTGAAGATAAACACATATAAAAGTTTACGACAGTATAACTTGGCAGACTGATTTTTTTAAGGAAAGAAAGTTCTACGTAATACTAACAAAAGTACTTTTCCTTCTTATTTGCCACTCAAGAGTCTTCTCCAACAGTCACAGAAATGGGGATTAAGGGTGGAAACAGAAAGAACAGAACACTTTCACTTCATTTATGGAAACACAGATTCATCACGGCATTCAGGAAAAAAAAAAATATACATTCTGGTAACATAACTTTAATTTCTGTTCTTCTAGTAAGACAGCTGTAGATACACAGTTGGCATTTACTATAAAACTTCTATTCCCTAATAATTAAAATTATACTTATTTTTGGACACTGGTGTATATTTTAAAATCCTAATTATTAAAAAATTTCTTCTCAACTATAATACTTTTTACCTGATATGTAAGAATGAAAGGTAAGAAATGATGATTAAGTAATATGTTAATAAGATGCTAAGAGTGAACATTAGAAAACTTAAAAGAAAATCCTAAAAACATTTGGAAAAAGCAAGCAATACTATAAAAAAATAAGAGATAACAAAGATTAATCAATCCTATCAGATATCATGTTAGGTACTATACTGATATAAATTGATAATGACTGATGGAATACGATATGATAAAATGTTTTTTAAATTTAATAACTGCTGTTAAAACACTTATCAATTCAGAGGAAGAAAATGAACTTGTTAAATGCATCCCTCATATCATACCCTGCTATGGTCTGAATGTCTGTATTCCCCCAAAATTCACAGGTTGAAACCTAATCCCCAACGTGTTGGAATTAAGAATTAGTGCCCTTTTAAAGAGGACTGAGGGAGGCTGTTTGTCTCTTCCACCTTGTGAGAACACAACTAGAAGATGTTGTTTATAAAGAACAGGCTCTCACCAGACATGAAATCTGTCAGCACCTTGATCTTTAACTTCCCAGCCTCCAGAACTGTGAGAAATAAGTTTCTGTCATCCAAAAGCCACCCAGCTTAGAGTATTTTGTTATAGGAGCACAAACAGACTAAGACATACCCCAATAAAACAGACTAAGACATACCCTAATAAATCTCAAGAAAAAAAGCATGAAAAAAATCAAATAATAAAATTTACAGAAAACAAAGGTATAGATATTCTAACTACAAAGAGGAGTTATGTCTTTGTTTTTTTACTTTTAGAACAGAAAAAAAATGTAAAGGAAAGATTAAAGGACGAAAAACTGATCGAAACCAATAAATCTAAACAGAGCAACTACCCTGTCTTGCTGTCCTCAGTGCTCTGCTGTATACTTGCACCAACCACAGGTATAGTATGTTTACAGCAAGCTTGCCTTAAGAAATAAGAGCCAAAAATGACTATACTCTAACTAAGTGATCTCAACCTTAAGAGTTGATTTTATACAGTTCAGCATACATAACAAGCACTCAATGAATTTGCAGGGATTAAAAAAAAAAGAAGAAAAATCTGTGCAGCAAAATTCAAATACAGATGTCCCCAAACTCAAAAACATTTAAACTAATGACACACTGTAAAAATACTAGGTAGAAAGACAACATAGATATATAGAAATGCCTATGAAATTTTGATGAGTGAAAATCATGACAATTATATAATAATTATATTTACATACTTACAGAAGAAGCCATTGAGATTTATGAGTTATTTTTAGGTAACAAAATCTTTTTGTAATTTCACATGACATTTTAATAAGATTTTGTTTTTATCTCAATTCTTAAAATGATTTGAAATGCTATATTAAGATAAAAAGCAAATTGGAGTATTTTTAAAGGTTAGGAATATAAGCACAATAAAAGCTAGCCTATCCAGAATCCTTGGGAAGTATTACAAGACAAATGAAATTTTCCAATGGCTTAAATTATTAAAACTTCACTTTAAAATTTTGTTACAAATCTTAGAAAATATACATGGAAATACACATGAATTTGCCTGACATCTTAAGCAGAACAGAGAACTAAAATGATATTTTGCATGATGGGAGTCAGGGATCCCATTAGGAACACACTGAACATAAATACCCTGGAGATTCACTGAAATGTACAGAGCAATATTTTCCTGAATTGATTATCATCTGTTTGTATGTTAGTATTTGGCCCTTTTTCTTTTCTTGACATTTCTTTCTTTTCCTTTTTGTAATTTGTTACTCATAAACACACAGTGTTGTGGTTAAGGGTGCAGATTGGCTGCGCAACTCCCAACGTTGCTCTGTGTAGGCTCTAATGTCATATTTCAACTCTACCAAACACAAACCCCAAACTCAATTTCTTCATCTGCAAAATGCAGATAATAATAGTACCTAAGTATATAGGGTTGTTCTGAGGACTAACTGAGGTAAAGCCAATGAAGTAAGTATTCAATTGATACAGACCTGGCATATAGTAAACAATAAATTCCTTTCCTCTTACTATGCCTTAAAAATAGCTCAAATTTTTAAAGAATATATGTGTTTGTGCACGTATGTACATGTTCCCATGTATGTGTGTGGAAAAAATACAGGTTGTACATCCTTATGAAAATCAGAAATGCTTCAAAACCTGAAACTTTTTGAGCACCAACATGAGGCCAGAAGTGAAAAATTCCACATCTGACCTCATGTGATGGGTCCCAGTCAAAACTTTGGGGAGGAGTGCACACCTATATGATGAGAGTGATGTGCACTGTCTAGGAAATGGACATAACTAAAGCTCAGACTCGGGGGGATGGGGAGGCATGGGCAATGTATATAGCCTGATCTTTTGTACCCCCTTAATGAGCTGAAAAACAAACAAAAAATAAAAAAAAATAAAAAAAAAAAACTTTGTTTCATACACAAAATTATTAAAAATATTGTATAAAATTACCTTCAGGCTGTATGTATAAAGTGCTACAAAATACAAGTGAATTTGGAGTTTAGACTTCGGTCCCATCTCCAAGATAGCTCATTATGTATATGCAAACATTCCAAAATCCAAAACATTCCTGGTCATAATCACTTGGAATAAGGAATACTCAATCTGTACTTCAAAAAGTTGACAGTGTTTCAGTGAGATAACACTTTGTACAAATTAAGATGGCTAAAATAAAAAGGGCAGTAACAAATGTTGGCAAGGATGTAGAGAAATGGGAACCATCATGCACTGTTTGGGTGGGTAAAATGGTGCAGGCACTTTGGAAAACAATTCAGCAGTTTCTTAAACGTGAATCATAAATTTATATGGCCCAACAATTCCGCTCCTAGCTTATCTACTCAAGAGAAGTAAAAATCTATGTCCACATAAAGATTTATACACAAATATTCACAGCAGTATTATTCATTCAACTCAAGTATCTATGAAAAGGTGAATGGATAAGCAAAATGTGATATATCCAAACAATGGAATACCACTCATCAATAAAAAGAAGTACTGATACATGTTTCATGAATGAACCTCAAACACACACTGAGTGAAAGAAACCAGACACAAAAGACCACCTATGTATGATTGTATTTTATGAAATGTCCAAAAAAGGCAAATCTAAAGATAGAAAATAGATTAGTGAATACCTATAGGTGAAGGTGGCAACAAGGATTAACTGTAAATGGGCACTAGGGATTTTACTAGGGTGATGGAAATGTTCTAAAACTGAATTATGGTGATGGCTACACAATTCAATAAATTTACTAAAAATTATTACAATTAAATAAGGTAAATTTTACCCTATATAAATTATACCTCAACAGAGGTTTTGAGTTTTTTCCCCAAAAAGTTAGCAGTGGTTATCTCCAGCTCTCAGTGTTACAGGTAATTTTTTTTTCCAGTTTTACTTTTGAAAATGGTTTGAAGAAAAGGGTTTGTTTATAAAAAATAAAAATTAAATGTCAAATTTATTGGAATTATAAAAGTAAATAGACTGAGGGATTCTCCTCTGTATAAAGTGCTTGGCCTTCGTAATATCTACTTTGGCTGTTATATTTTTACCATTTCATCTCTTAGCAAAGTTGTGGATAGAGTTGTGGTTATTAAATAGCTGATTGAGTGTCACCATATATATTTTTGGATTTAAAGTTGAGAGAGAAAAATTAATGGCCTCACATGGAGTTTCCTGAAGATACTGCCAGAGGTAATATTGTGATATGAAATATTTTAAAGATTACCATAGCCTTTTCTGAATGAAAAGGTAACACAGGCTATATAGACCAATTTAGTTATATCAAGTCTAACTCTAATCAAAACAAACTGTTGAAAGCAGAACACAAAATTTCTAAATGCTTGGGCCCAAGACTCTTTTTGTTTGTTTGTCTGTCTATCTGTCTAAGACAGGGTCTGGCTCTGTCACCCAGGCTAGAGTGCAATGGCATCATCATAGCTCGCTGCAAACTCCAACTCCTGCACTCAAATGATCCTCCTGCCTCAGCTTCCCAAAGTGCTAGGATTACAGGCATGAGTCACCACACCAGGCTGCAAGACTCCGTTAAGAAATTTTTCAGGAGACTCTACTTAACACACGCTAAAGGCTGAGAATAACTGCTTTCTAGATTCATGAAACAATCAGAGATGAGCCAAATACAGTATTTGATTACATAAACAAATATATGGCATACTCTGTATAAGGAAGCTCAAATAAAGAAATTAAACTGGGTCTGAAAAGTTAGGATAAAAGGAACTTTCATTCATTTCCAAGGGCTGCCTTAACAAATTACCATAAATTTGGTGGCTTAAAACAACAGAAATTTACTGTCTCACAGTTCAGGATGCCAGAAGTCTAATACTAAGGTGTTAGCAGAGCTATGACACATCTGAGGCTCCAGGGAAGAATTCCGCTCCTTGTCTCTTCCTAACTTCTGGTGACTCTTGGCATTCCTTGGCTTGTGGCAGCATAACTCCAATTTCTGCCTCCATTTTCACACAGCTTTCTTCCTTTGTGTGCCTCGGTGTCCCCTCCTCTTCTTAAAAGGACACCAGTCATTGGATTTAGGGCCCACCTCAAGGCCCTAAATTAATTAAGGTTCTAAATTTCACCCCAAGATCTTTAACTAATTACATATGCAAAGTTCCTATTCCAGGAAGGAATCAAACAAGTGAAAGGCTTATTTCCTCGGGGGAAAAAAACATCACTGAAAAAAACCTGACATCTCAAATTTGAAGTTGTTTTGTGTCATTCTCAGTAGAAAATATCCTATTATATCATTAGGAAATTCTATCATTAAAAAATCCTAAAATATATGCAGAATGCAAGATGAAAATGTTTTACCATATAAAAACCTATTTTTGCAAAGGCTTTTTCTATCCTTGTGTTCTCCATTGAGGTGAATGTCATCTATAATCAACCCGAAGCTCTGGCTGCAAGACTGGATATCATCATTTCCTTTGTCACTCAACAAATCCATAAAGCAAAAATATATTTTTTCAAAATATATTCCAAATTTAAACAATTCTCACCCCTTCCACTACCACCAACCTAGTCTAAGTCTCCATCAACTCTTACCAGAGTAAGCCTTTAAAAATGTAAATGTGCCATCCCTAAAATCCCAAATTTGCCCTCCTCTCCTACCATTCCCCATCTCTCTCCCGGCCATACAAGCCTCTTTGCAGCCTGAACCACACCAAGCACACACTTATCTTGCTGTTTCCTGTTTCTGTTTTCATCCAGGTATCTGAAAGCTGAATCTCTCACTTATGTCACTTCTCTGTTCAAAAGTCATCTCACAGAGAAGCCTTTCCTGAAAACCCTATCCTAAAGTAGCACTCCTGTGCTTTTTCCTTTACCCTTCTCAACTATTTCTTCAGATAACCACCTCACAATATAATACATATTAGTTTGTTACTATCACCCTTATCCCACTGGAATTTATAATTCAATGAAAGCATGTTTGGTTCACTGCTGTATGCCCAGCACTGAAACAGTATCTGGCACATACAAGGAGCTCAACAAACATCGGAATAAAGAATATACCTAGTTTGGAATGGCAATAATAATTTACTCATGTATTTTTCCTTTTCAAATATCCCTCCTCCATTATATGAGGAATGTTATGACAAATATTTCCTCAAATTATTTCCCATTCACAATTTTCTCTGTGTAAGTTAAACTTTATCAAGAGAAAGAAACTGGTTACCTGCCACTAGATGGGGTAGGAAAGAAAGAGCCAGTCAGTGAACATTCCAACTGCTCCTTATTTCTGACTTTCTTCTTCCCATACCATCAACAGGACTGCTGCTTTCCCAAAACACATGACTCTTCTGGAAGATGGTCTCATCAGTAGTTAGAAATATTGTACCTACTTTGCCTTTCTGTCCCCTTAAACAGTATCCCAAAGTAAGTTCCAAGGAACAATGTGTCCTAGGGGAGTTATCTGAGTTAACAGTCACTGAAAAGTGTCAAGCAAATTTAGGAAAAACTTCATTAAACAAAATTGAGCAGGTTTCTTTCCTGAAGGACTTTTCAGAATCCTAACTATATTCATGTGCATTGTAAATTTCCAAAATGGAAACAGATTACACACTGTAACCCAAACTTATTTTTTCAACCCAAATTTACTTTTTTCAAAAATCTTCTCCAAGAACTTGGGCTTTATGACATTTATTTTATTCAATACTATCCTGGAGAAAGAGCCCCTAAAACCAATCTGAAATACGAAAGAAAACAACAAATGCAAATAGTATCTTTCTTTCAGTCATTTCATTTATTATACTCTTTTTTCCTAGCCATCCCCAAAATTCAGGCAGCCTGGCTTACTGAAAACACCTTTTATTTTGATATCAAGGAAGGTTTAAAAGGAGAATTGTTAATGGATTTAAATTATAATTAAGATGTTCACTGATGGCAGGATATTGTTTGAGAATAAGTCATTTTTCCATAAATGGTGAAGAATGACAAAAATTAATAGTTGCTAAAGTACTGTAAAACCAGGGCCAAGAGCACTCAAATAATTTCCCCTCCACCCACATATCCCTTTTTTATACTACCACCAATCAAAGTAAGAGTGGGATTAGAGGGGCAGAAGGAAGCAAGTTCTGTAACATTTGAGTCCCAATATTATATGTCCAGGGGGAACTAAAATTATAGGTAACAGACTCATATAAGAAAACTAAGTCAGTAGGATCACTTCATAATATGATGAACAATATAAATTCATATTGATACAAAAATTATTTTCCTAACAATATTTTCTCTGTCTCCATCATTCCCCCATATTCCTGCAGGAATACATCTTTATCACTGCCTTTATATGCCTCCTTTCCATTTAAAACCTTCTTCTGGTTACCCCTTTCACTCCTATTCTGTTATCAGTGCCAGTTTCCAACCTTGAACTCTTTCATCCTAACATTTGCAGAGTAGCTTCATAGATATCCAATGCCAGAAAGCGGAAGATGAACTAGTTACAGCCCTAACATCAAAGAAACTCCTGAAACTTGGAGGCCTGATTGGAATAAGTCCCAACTACACCATCCCCAAGAGACAAACAATGCTACCTTCAAGCCCAATCCCGCAACAATCCTAAATTCTTTGAAACTAAAAATAGCTCAGCTGTTGTCTCATCTGCCAGCAGATGGCCAGACTATTTTTAATTCAGGATTCTCGACAGCAGGAATGGATCAGGCTAAGCTAGGGCAGCCTAGACTCCCTCACTCTGCAGAGAGCTGTAGTAGGGCAGGTAGCAAGAGAGGGCAACCTAGAGCTGCTCCTAGCCCCTGGGCTTCACATTAGTTGTAACAATGTTCCGGGCTTAGGGAGAGTTAGTTTCTTTTGGTTTTAAAACCATTCTTCAAAACAAAGTCTGACATAAGAAAATCTGAAAAAAGTTTTAAATGACTCTGCATACCCCTTAAACATTTATCTGTTTTTCTTTTTGTGAAAATAAAAGTTCTTTATATAGTGTCTTGAGAATGGATTCTGTTTTAATGCTGTAAGATCTCCCCTAATCTAGATGATGTTCCCTAAAAGTTATACTTTTTAGCAAAAAAAAAAAATCACTTAAAGAATACATGATAAAATGTAATCTCATAAGTATGATTTACAGAAAATCTATTACTAATTGGCCATTATGATAAAAGATGCCTGAACTAATTTTGAATACCAATGCTCTGAAATCTACTCACATGCCAATAAAATGATTTTCAAACAAAAAAGAATTAAAAGTCTTACATAGTATATATATTTTCTTGTTTACTGTCTATCTTCAGCTCCATGGTAGGTACTCAATAAATATTTGAGAGGAGAATGAATACACACAGGCGTATTTAGAAGGGTTATAAAAACACCCATAAAATGACTCTGTACCTCTACCATGAAATCCTCACCCACTCACAATCTATAAACCCAGGATGACCAAATCAGTACATTCCAGTTTACTTTCCCATCCTGCTTAATAGCCACACAAATTATCAAGAGACCAAAGTGGACCTGGCCCAGTCTCAATAGTGAAGAGAAGGGAGATCTATAATAGTTTCCAGGGACAACACATATTAGGGGATACTATCTGCCTGCAAGATATTACACTTTCTGCAAAGATGAAATGGGTTACCCTATCAACTTACGTTTGGCGATACTGTTGATGGATAACTGAAGTGAAGAAATAAAGTTCACTAGGGATTAGCCACCACGAGATTGCTGAGATTTTGCTTTGTAGGAGGCTAAACGTAACTTTTATGAAATGTGGAAAAAAGGTCTTACACACCACAAGTAAAGAAAGTACTCTGGTGCCTAGCCCCTGCCTAAGTAGCCACATTCCTCGTAATAAGCTTCTACTAACCATATGGAAGGGGTAAAAAGGCAAAAACTGGTAAAAATCTGGAACAGACAACTGATGCAGCTGGCACACACAGCACCAAGTAATTCCTACCTCTGGAAATGGCAAGGACCACTTAGAGAGCTATAGGCCCTCTAAACATGCCACTCAAGAGTAGCAGGAATATTCAATGCACAAGTTAACAGAACAGTACATTCACATTCATGGCTCACTAGAGGGAATGTGATCATACAATCATTAAGTTCAATATCCTAGCTTTACAGAGAAGAAACTTAAGGCCCAGAGACTTGCCTAATAACGCAGATAATGAAACAGAACTGGGATTTAAACCCAGGATCCCAGACTCTCATTCCAGTGAGCTCTCCATTAAAACATGCTTACTTATGTTACCATTTTGGAGAGGAAAATACATACACACACAAAGCACTTAATTTCTTCAGTTTGACACTTATAATTCATCATATTAAAAATATATTCTAACCAAAAACACTTGTACCCCTGAAATCCAATATATGTATATATAATCTAACATGGAAAAATCTGAATTGTCAAAAACTAAAACTTTAATTTGAATCACTTAAGTTCTTTAACCTGCAAGTTAGTCATAAACCTACATATAACAATTCTTTTAAAAATCCTAAAATCACTTTCTCCCTGATCCCACCCCAATTTAATAATTATTCCTTTTAGGACCCAGATATAATTTCCGTTTTTACCTCTATACAACATTCTTCTCATACATCTGGAACAGTCTTTTGTTAGCTACAACAAAATAGAAACTTTATCCATGAAGATGATAAAAAAATAAACTTAAGCCCATTATTCTAAAGATACAAAATTTTGAAGGTGAAATTTCTTCCATAATGTTTTTCACATCAACAATTTTAAGGAAATAACTATATAGATATTATACCAAGTTAAATACTAGACTTACATTTATTTTAATAACTAAAAGCTAATTTTAAGCTATCTTGAGCCTTTAATTTTAGCATGCTTAAGTTATGGATTTTTCCCCCTTTAAGAATGCTTTTTTTCCAAAGCCCATTTAACAAGCTTCCTTTTCTTGCCAATTTGACCTAGTCTATTTCCAGTTCCATAAAATAAAGTGTAAGCATTAGGAATTCATCTTTGTGTTAAATGTCCTGGGCTCTCAAACTATTTCATCTTTGATGTAGGCAATAGATCTATCAGTGTTTCCCCCTTAACAATTCCGTATCTGCCTAACCTCCCTATAGGTATTGTTTGGATTTTTCCTGCTGCGGGCTTCATTACACTAGATCTCTTCCGTCTGAACTATAAATCACAATTCAAGCTTGAGAGCAGCTGCCACTGTCCAGACATGTGGCTGGTGGGTGTCATTGTCTTTTTCATTTTCCTCATTTCAAACCCTCCCTTCCCGTCACCTAAAGCCAGTTTATCTAAAGGTTCTTTCCTTCCCCGCTTTTATATGGCTACCCCCACCCCCACCCCTTAACCACTGGTCTTGTTCTTCCAGGTCAGCCCAGTCAGATACACATTACTCTATGTTTTTCCTGTGGCGGAGGCGGAGAGATGTCAGAACGGGCTGCACCTCTTGCAAACCCTTTCTCAAGACTGTCAACAAGGGAACAACTTCAGCCTATCTTCTCAAAGTATCACACCAAAGAATAAAGTTATTGTAATTACGATATGGAGCCCTTCCCACGCCCAATCTTGACATATCGGCCCCACCTCAATTTCCAAGCTAATAAACAACAGCTCATCTTCTGCTTCATCACAAAGGGTGGTATCCTGTCCGCACCGCAAGGTCCTCTCACACTCTCTAGTCGATCCCTCGAACCCAGGTGCCCCGCGATCCTAAGCCCTGCTGCGGTCCCGGAGCCCAGCTAACTGCCCCTCCTCCTCTACCTCGCCTCTGCCCCACATACAGCCGAGTTACTGTCAACTCCAGCCAGACAGCAGAGAGCTCCGCGAGGGCTCCAAGAGGTCAGCGACGGGGGCCTAGGGCGAGCTCCCAGGCGACCCCACCTCCTGCGGGCCGCCCCGGGCCCTCACCCCCACCCCCGCCATTCCCAGGCCTCCTCCCCACTCACCTAACGCCACCTCGCAAGCTTTGCGCAGCTGGGAGTGATGCGCCTTCTTCACTTCCTTGTCGGCCAAAATCTTCTCCAGGGCCCGGGTCAGGAACATGTTCTTCGTCTTCTTCCCCTCATACATGGACGCAAAGAAGGAGGCGGCGGCTCGTCCGACCCGCGGCTCCCAACGGCTGGAGGGGAGGAGGAGGAGGGGGAGGAAGAGAAGAGAAAAAGGAGAGGGGGTGGAAGTGGGGGAGAGGAGGCGTGGAGGGCAGCGACAGGATCAGAAAGGGGCGGGCGAGCGGGACCAGTCGTGGTACCGGCAAGGGGCGTCGAGGTCCTCGCCACCCCCGAGAAGCCGCCCCTCGAGGGCCGCGCCCGTCGCGCCTCCGCTTCTAGACCTGGCCCGGGGGTCCCTTCCTGGCCGCCCCCCTCACGCGTCCCTCCGGCCCGGCGGCGGTGAGGGAGCCCGGCCCAGGCGGCCGTCTGGCAGGAGCCAAGGGACGAGGCGGCGGCGGCAGCTCAGAGGCCCGGCGAGAGCAGGGCTGCCCTGGCTACTGTGGGGATTAGCACCCGCCGCGGCCGATGCCTGGCCTCCATCACCGCCGACCTGCCCCGGCCGCCATGTTGGGAGGAAACGACGCGTCACGCAGCGGCCGAACGGCTGCAGAGGAGGAAGCGGCGGCGGCGGCGGCGCTGCCTGCCCAGAGCTGTCGCGGCGCCGGGAGGCTGGGGGCGGAGGGCGGCGCGGGAGGAGCGGCCCGAGATGCAGCGCTACGGCGGCCCGGCGGGGCCTCGCCGCTTCCTGCGTTCGCCTGCGGGGCGGCGCGGGGCGTGGCGGGCGTCCTGCGGCGCCGTGCCGTGCCGCGCACTTCGGGGCTCCTGCGGGCTGCCCTGCTGCGGGACCAGGGATCTCCGGACACCCTACTCCCGCCGGGTGAACAGAACTCCTGGCTACCCTGTCCCCTTTTTCCAACTTTCTGGTGGGAGTGCAGTCCTTTCCCGTTCAGGGGTCACAGGAACATCGCCCGTTTTCAGCCGCACTGGTGTCCACCTGACGCACTCGACTCTAAAATTCGTTCCCCGGCGCACAAAACTGCTATCCAGGACCGTGCTCTCCGACTACCTCAGGGAGGATTATCATTTGGGAAAAGTAAGCTAAAACCAATTGACAAGGGTTCAGAAATATTTCACTTTTCCATCTCTCTGTAGGATAAATCGAACTCTAGATTTCAGGTGCTTTCTGAATTGAATCTGAAGTTAGGGTAAATGCTTCAGAACGAGATCCCTTAGAGTCCTGTGTTTCTGTGCCTTTAATATTAACATTCAGTCCAGGACATGTAAAATGTAAACAGTTTCAGAATGGAAAAGCTTTAAGAACAAAGTAACACACAGGTGACCATGTATGTGCTTTAACACGAGAGTAGAATTCAAATTTCTGCAATGTTTCCTTCTGAGCAGAAAATTATAAAGAATACCATAAAAATATAAGCAAACAATTTATGTGGTGATCTAGGGGCATGTCTCCAAGTTCCAATCTACTGTGTGGCTCCATCCACACCGAGTCCCTAAATGTTAGGATATCTTTCACTATTGTTAGATTGCCTTGACAATGGACTTGTCCTAATACAACCATCCAAACCTAAGGAGGAGCTGTGAAGTGACAAAATTTGGAACAGGCTAAAAACTATAGGAAATAAAAAATGGAAAACTGGAAGGTGACCCTGAATTAAAGTAGACAAATAGATTAATTTTTAAAAATTTTATTGTCCTGAGAAACAAAAAGGTTTATTAATTTCATTTTAAAGACCATCTCTAGATTTCTAGAAATTAGAAATTCATTCTGCCAGATCAAATGTAATATTGATTTCCATGTACACTTTAATAGATTATAAACTTTTTGAGAGCAATCTCCATTTCTAATTTATCTTTGTTTCTTCATAATGCAAGTATTGTGCCAGGTGCTATTAAAGGAACTAGATGATCACCAAATCCATTTACTTTTCTTCCTTAATACAGAGGTGCATTGCATTCCCCAGCCTCCCTTGAAGTTAGGTGTAGCCATCCAGGCTTAACCCATTAAAAACAAACAAACAACAACAATTAAAAAAAAAGCAATCTTCCATGCTCTTTCCACTTCTATGGCCACATGCTAAAGATGGCAGAACCACAAGTTAGAAGGCATCCCTGAGTCCCTGGATTGCTCTTGAAGGAGAACCATCCACCCATTAGAAATACCTGTTTTAGACTTTACATGAACAAAGTAAATTCTTCAGTTATGTTTAGCAGCCAGCTTTATCCTAAACAACATGTTTGAGATCATTAATGAGCAATACAGACAGAGATCCCTACCCTGGAGGAGTTCACAGTCTGCCTCACAGCAGATATCACAATCTGTAATCATCTTGTATGCTTGCTGGCTCATTCATTGGTTGCATGTTTCCCTCATAGGAACTGGGACCTCATCTGTCTATTCACTTCCATATGCCCAGCATCTACTATATTGCTGGCATAGAGATGGCCTTTGTATAAACTAGCTGAGTAGAAACTTGGATAACTGAAAGACACTGGGCTAATTAAATATATAATAGAGAAAGAAATATTAAACAAATATATCACTAGTGAATATATAATTACAATGTATTAAGCATGATTGAAGAATAGAGTGTTGTGAGGTAATCTACTGTAGGTTATGGATTCAGGAATGGCTTCTCTGAAGAAGTAACGTTTAAACTGAGACCTGAAGGAAGAGTAGACATTAGTCAAACTAAGTCATAAAGAACTTCCCAGGCAAAGTCTCTTGGGGTGGTGGGAAGCTTGGCAAGTTTTAGGAAACAAGGAACTGTGGCTCAAAGTTAGGATCAAGAGGAAATGGTATTAGTAAGGATGAAGAGGGAGCCAGGAACCAGATCATACAGAACCTTGCAGGCCATGTTAAGGATTTGGGATTTCATCCCAATAGCAATGGAAATCCACTGAAGGGTTTTAAGTAGGGGGTGAAGTGATCAGATTGATGATTTTAAAATAGTCCCTCTGTTCTGTGAAGAATGGATTGGAGGGGGACAAGCAAGGATGTAGGCAGAACAGTGAGGAATTGATTACAACAATGCAGGATGACCTGGGCTGGGGTCCAGGGTAACCAAGCAGGATTATAGAGATCAAGCCCTGCACGAGGGCGGAAGTGAGGCTGAAATCCAGCCCTAGCATCTGCCCAGGAGAAGGGGCAGATGCTAATTTGCATAAAAGTTAGATAGTCCAGGGAGGCAGTGGGGGCAGTGGAGATAGAGCAAAGTAGACAGATTTGAGAATACTTTGATGGCATAATGGACAGGACTTAATGAATTGAAGTGAAAGTAAGAGAGAGAAAGAGGTCACAAATGAATGCCAGGGTTCTGATAGGAGCCAGTGAATAGATAAAATGCCACCGTGTGGAGATAGGCTGGACTAGAAGATTTGAGGGTGGATGTGCAGTTTTCAGTTTTAGACAAATCAACTCCTCTGGGATATGACATAAGCCTTCTAGAAGGAATGATTTCCACCTTCTGTTCTCTTAAAGGACAATTCATCCTTCTCTCTTGCTAGGTTTAGAACTTCACCCAAAAGGTGGTGGTGATTCGGGGTGAGGTAGAGTATCGTGGGAGTAGTCTTGGGAGGTGAGCACTCTTACCCACTTGAAATTCAAGATACTAATTCTGATCTGGAGCAAAATTAGGGTAAGCCTCTAGAATAAAGCCGATATTCTTGGAAGAAAAAAGGGAAGATAATACTCTCAGTCTTTCATTGACAAGTATATGGGGGTGCCAAGCTCAGACAATTTTTACATGAAATTGTGAATATATTTCCCTGTAAATGATTCGTTTTGCTTTTTATTAATAATGTTATTTGGTGCTTATTCAACTATTTAAATAAATCCATTCTCAGTATTCCCTTGCATTTGACTCCTGTAGTTTTCAAACCAAATTCCATTTCTGAATTTCTAAAATACCTATCATCCTCTAAATTTTAAAATGTTTTTCTGATATATAATTGCTTTCTTGAGTCCATTTTGCCTCTCAATTTGAAATCTCACCTTCCTATCACCTAATTACCCCTCATCATTTTCCCTTTCATTTGTAACTTTGCTGTATACTGACTGCTGTGGCTTTTCCCACTTGGGTTCCAAAGAGTCAAATAATATTTAACAATAAAAGACTTTGATCTGGTTTTAGCATCTTTGTTAGTATGCTTTATCATTGTCCTGTTAAATATAGATATAAATGCAGTGTAACATAAAAATTAAAATCTTAATAAAATTTTAATGCTGAGTGTATTTGATTGATGTTAAAAGCTAGTATTAGTTAACATCAAAAACACAGCATCATGTTCACTGAACTAAAAAAAAAACTAAAATGCCTCCAGTAGTCTCTCACATGATCTCACTAATAATTCTGTTACCTTTCAAAACATACCCTAATCTGACCCTTGACTTTTGTAGGGGCAGGAAAAAAATTATTCTTCCCTCTACTCATCTTAAGTTCATTGGCTGAGGCCCTGCAAATTAGAGTAACAAAAGACAGATTAGCAAGAGAAAAGCAAACATTTATTAACATGTGCATGGTATATACCAATGGGAGTAATTCAAAGGGGTGGTTAGAACTTGGATTTATATGGCATCTTAACAAAAGAACAATAAATTTTTAAAGAAAAAGGACTTTGAGTTTCTAAAGTAGCAAATATATTTACTACTGAGTAGTAATAAATATATGAGAGAACTAGTAGCAGATGAAGGCTAGTTAGTAAACTTTGTTATGTAGCTTCCTCTGACAGGTCTCTAGGCTAATAAGGGTCTAGAGTGGTCTCCAGTGACCAACTTCTGTCCTTCCTGGTGGGGGTGGGGGGGCAAACGGGCAAACTTATGTCCTGTTTTTAGGCAAATAGGGGGAGGCCAGAGAGCTTTGCTTTTATCTGCTTTTAAATTGCTTTTAGTTCAAGATAATATACCAAATTGGCATGTTTTGGGGTGGCATATTCTGCTATCCTCCACTTTCCAACTAACTTCTCAATAGTAATGGTAATAGTTAATATTTTTATAAAACTTAATACAAGCCAGGCACAACAACCCAAATGAAGAAGGTTCCATTATTATCCCTAATTTAGAGATGAAGAAACTGAGACAGAGAATTTAGTTAACTTGCCCAATTCATACAATTAATAGGCAGTGGAGCCAGAATTACAATTTGGAAAGCCCGGAGCCTATACCCTAAACAACTAAGTAAGCTGTACTACCTCTGTAACAGTTTAGTCTGTCTTTTATGGTAATTTCCCACTCCCTCTTCCCCTGATATGCACATATGGGCACTCAAGTTCCAACCCATTCCCCTCTCCAAATCCTCCTCCTTCCTTCTTTCTAGCCCCAAGAAATATATCTTTATAAACACCAAGTTTATCCACACCTACGTGCCTGTTTGTTTTTTCTCAGCAATCCAGAGCCCTCACTGCCACCTTTCTCTTGTTTGTTCTCCCCAAAGACTTTCCAGCCTTCAAAGCCTCTTTGAAATTCCATCCCCTCCTAAAAGTTTTTTTACTTCTACCTCCAGCAACACTATTCCCTCCCTTCTCTGCCTTCTTACAGCATCAGTCTACCTCACACTTTACACCCAACTATATATCCACAGTAGTATTTAATCAGACTAAATTTTTGAAGACCAGGCATACAAGAAAAAAATAAGGCAGGCAACGTAGTAAAAGATGAGAAACATTGATTACGCAGAAACATAATCAGTTTTGCTGAGACCACAATAATGGCATGACTAATAGAAGAAAGGCCATCTCCAAAGTAAATCAAGTGTGCTTTCTTGCTTTTTATGTGAAGAGGCTTGTAAGCTAATTTGATATTCTGCTTTTAGCAGTCTTTTTGTTTTCATCTTGTTTATTAAGGAGATAAATAAATGTGTCTTTAAACTTGTAGATTCTGCTCATTGTCATGCAGGAAAAGTATCAATTCATTGGACAGGGCAGACAAGAGGGTGAGCATGGTAGATTGAAGAATTTGATTTGGAAAGAAAAGATAGGAAAAAAACAAATTTTTGTTGAATAAGAGACTATCAGATGGTATTTGATAATCAAAGAGAATGTTCCAAACAGAATGTGTTTGGAAAAAAATTATAAATCTAGAGCCAGAAGTTGGAAGTAATAGGATTTTCCATGAATTTTGAACCATCTAGTGCTAATGTTTTACAGAATAATAAAATTGAAAGTATAAGCTCTTAAATTTTCTTAGAGTCTTTAAGTTATGCAATTCTCTAGGGAGGCAGCAAGTCTTCCAATCTATAGTACTATTCTCTACTTTCCTATACACATTGTAATTTCTCCTGTAAAGTCACACTAATGATAGCTATTACTTATGAGGTATTTACTATGTATGAAGCCCTTGACAAGCATTAAGTCACTTAATCCTTATGTAACTCAGTGATATATGTATCATTATTATTATTATTATTATTCCTCCTCTCTTATAGATGAGAAAAGTTAGAGACGTGACATCAATTGCCCAAGGTTACTGTGTGGCAGAACTAAATATAAGTTTGCCACATGCCAAAGTCCATGCATGCTCTTCAAGCATTGTTCTGTCCTATTTCTTCTTAGGTATTTGTAAATACCTGTTTGAAAATGCCTTTTCACCAACATTGTGCTATAATTATTTTAAGGCAGGACCACATCTCTTTCTTTTTAAACAGCTAGTACATTGAACTGAGTGTTAAATAATGATGACTAATTAAGTGGGCATTAATCTCTCTGATGAGGTCAGGTTTTTCAAAAAAATTAAAAATGGAAATTTATTATCAAAAGCCTACTTTTTGAGCTGGTGTGGTGGCTCATGCCTGTAATCCTAGCAACTCCAGAGGCTGAGGCTGGAGGATAGCTTGAGGCTGGCAGTTCAAGACCAGCCTAAACAACATAGTGAGACCTTGTCTCTAAGAAAATTTTTAAAAAATAAATTAGCTGGGCATGGTGGTGTGTGCCTGTAGGCAGGAGAATCGCCTGAGCCTAGGAGTTCTAAGATTTGGAGGCCACAGTGATCTATGATTGCACCACTGCACTCCAGCCTGGAAGACAGACTGAGAACCTCTCTCTCAAAAAAAAAAAAAAAAAAAAAAGAAGAAGAAACCTACCTTTTAAAGAAAATGAATTTACAGTTTAAAACCTTCTAGAAAAAGGAATTTCTAGGCTAAGAAGGTTTCAATAGTAGATCCTATCAAACATTTAAAGAAAAAAAAATAACACCATACTACCTCTTTCAAAAGAAAAGAACACTTCTCAGCTTATTGGATAAGGTCAGCACAACCCTGAAAACCCAAACTAGATAAAAACAGTGCAAAAAGAAAACTATAGACCTACATCTCTCCTGAATATAGATGCAAAGATCCTCCACAAAATATTAGCAAATCAAATTCAGCAATATGCAAAAAAGAATGATACACCACAACCAATAGGAGGTTCACCCTGGGAATGCAACCTGGTTCAATTTTAGAAAAGCAAGTAATATAACTGACTATAATGACAGACTAAAAATGAAAAACTACGTGATCATATCATTCAATGCAGAAAAAGCATCTGACAAAATTCAACATCCATTCATACTAAAAACTCTCAGCAGACATCCTCAACCTGATAAAGGACATCTTCAAAAAGACCAACTATAGCCAACATCATACTTAATGCCAAAAAACTGATTACTAAGATGGAAACAAGATAAGGGTGTCCATTCTCACAACTCCTACTCAGCATCATCCTGAAGTCCTAGCCAGTACAATAACGCAAGGAAAAGAAAAACACATGTTGATTGGAATGGAAGAACAAACTGTCCTTATTCACAGTCAACACAATTGTCTATCTAGAAAATCCCAGGGAATCTACAAAAAACCTCCTAGAACTTACAAATGAGTTTAACAAGATCACAGGATACAAAGTCAATGCATAAAAATAAATTCAATTTTTATATTTTATCAATTAACAATTAAAAACCAAAATCTTAAAAATTCCATTTACAATAGAACCAAAAAATGAAATACTTGGTTATAAATCTAACAAAACACATTCAAGATCCATACAGTGAAAATAACAAAATGCTGATGAAGAAAATCAAAAAAGATCTAAATAAATGAATAGACAAATGTTCATGGATTGGAAGACATTATAAAGATGTCAATTAACCTGTAGAGTTAGCACAATTCCAATCCTGTAGTTATAGATAAGCTGATTCTTAAATTTATATGAAAAGGCAAGATAACTAGAATAGTCATAAGGACTTTATAAAAGAAGAATAAAATTAGAGGAATCACAGTACCCAGTTTTAAGACAATATACAGTTAGGATAATCAGGATAGTATAATGTTGGCTAGGGGATAGACACAGATCACAGAAAAGAATAGAAAGTCCTGATATAGACCCATAGAAATATAGCCAATTGATTTTTGACAAAAGTGCAAAGGCAATTCAGTGAAGAATATTAAGAAATGATGTTGAAACACTTAGACATCCGTATGTGAAAAAAAAAGAGCCTCAATCTAAATGACACACTTTATACAAAAATTAATTCCAAATAGATCATAGATCTAAATATAAAATGTAAAGCCATAAAACTTGCAGAAATAAACAGGAGAAAATCTTCATGAGTTGGGATTAGGCAAAAAGTTCTTAGACCTAATACCAAAGCATGATCCATAAGAGAAAAAAATTATTAATTGGACTTCACAAAATTTAAACTTTTGCTTTGTAGAAGTGGTAAGAACAAAAAAATGGGAGAAAATTTTGAAAATTACACATTTAACAAATGACTTGTATTTAGAGTACATATTTTTAAAATTCCCAAAAATCAACAGTGAAAAAACCAAACAACCCCATTAAAAAATTGGTTGAATACTTGAAGACATACTTCACTAAAAAGGATGTACAATGGTAAACAAGCATAAGAAAAGATGTTCAACATCATTACCATTAAGGAAATGCAAATTAAAACCACAATTAGATACTACGACACAACTATTAGAATGGTCAAAATAAAACAAACCAACGATATCAAGTGCCAGACTCTCATACATTGCTGGCAGAAATGCAAAATGGTACAGCAACTCTGGAAAACAGTTTGATAGTTGCTTATAAAGTTAAATCAACACTTAGCATGTGACCCAGCATTCCTACTCCTAGATACTTACCCTAGGGAAATTATAACTTATATTCACACAAAACCCTGTACACTTATGTTTATAGCAACTCCATTCACACTTACTGAAAACTGGAAGCAACTCAAATTTTGTCTTTCATTGAGTAAATGGACAAACTGATACATCTGTATAAAGCAATAGGACTCACAATACAAAAGAACAAATTACTCATACATACAACAACTTGGATGAATCTCAAAAACAGTACACTGAGTGAAAGAAGACAATCTCAAAAATTTTTACACCATATTATTCATTGCTATGACATTCTCAAGAAGGCAAAAACTGTAGAGATGAAAACATCAGTAATCAGCTATCATATGTGAAGGTAGGAGATGTCTATAAAGGGATAGCTCAAGGTAATTTTAGGAGAGTGATGGACATGTTCTGTATTCTGATTGTGGTGGTGGTTACATGACTCTACATAATGTGTTAAAATCCATAGAACTGTTCACAAAAATAAGTCAATTTCACTCTGATATATGTATTTTTTAAACTCTACTTTCAATACCACCAAATCTGAATTTTACTTCTATGAGACTACTAAGTCATAACCCACTGGATATAAGGTAGAGAGATGATTAATTCTAGAGATTTTTCTTCCATAGTTGAAAAGAAACATAGGTTTGCTACATCAAGCAGTAGAAAAATATAAATAGTACTGGGGGAAGGAAGGTCTTGTTAGTAAAAAGTCTAAATCATCCAGCTAGGCCGTGGATTGAATTTTCTAGATAATTATGCACAATTCCACTCACCTATAAGCAAGCGAGACTCTTAAAGTGCAAAAATGATTCCACTGCAATAAGTTACATTTTTTTTAGAACTCTCCAGTAACACATACTTTCAAAGCTCTTTTTGATGACTTACCACTGTTTCAACCTGAAACAGTTTCTGCAATTTCCTAACACACCATTCAGAATCCCAAGGGAATCTCTTACATGCTGGAAGAAGTCAACATTGTTTTCTTTTAAAATATCACCACTGATGTGTAGCTAACCAAAGTCTTTTATTTTTTGAAACATTTAAGAAAAGATTGAATTCATTATAGGAATAATAAGAATTTAGTCTTTATCTGTGTATAAATATGTTTTCTCTGTGGCTGGAAAACTATATTATAATTTGTTTTCATTTGCAGTTTTTAGAGTTGTCAATTGCAACTATATTAATTTAAAACTATGTATTTAGACTAGTTAAATAAACTATGGTACATACAGCTAGTGGAATACTAAGTAGTCATAATAGAGAATGAGGACACTTTTAATGTACTGGTATGGAATGATCTCTAATATATGTTAGGTACGAAAAGCAAACTTCAGAATAGTGGGCATAATATGCTATCATTTATGAAAGAAAGGGGGAAGTTTATATATATACATACACACATACATTGATGCATACATGTGTATTTACTTATAAGCCTTAGATTATCTCTGAAAGAATACAGAAGAACTGGGGCATTAGGTGATTTGGGGGTGAGAGTTGTGATTTATCACTGTGACCATTTTATATTTTTCACATATTGAACCATGTGAATGCTTTAACTATCACAAAAAGAAATTACAATTTAAAATTACCCCACTTTCTTTTTCAATAAAGAGTATCTACATATTTTTTTTAAAAATTAATTGCCTGGGAAAAGAAGAAACAACAACTCGGTTTCAGCATGGTGGCTCACGCCTGTAATCCTAGCACTCTGGGAAGCTAAGGGGGGTGAATCATTTGAGCTCAGGAGTTTGAGACCAGCCTGAGCAAGAGTGAGACCCAGTCTCTACTAAAAAATAGAAAGAAATTAGCTGGACAACTAAATAAATATATATATACATATATATGTATTAGCCGGGCATGGTGGTACATGCCTGTAGTCCCAGCTACTTGGGAGGCTGAGGCAGGAGGATCACTTGAGCCCAGGAGTTTGAGGTTGCTGTGAGCTAGGCTGACGCTATGGCACTCTAGCCCGGGCAACAGAATGGGACTCTGTCTCAAAAATTAAATAAATAAATAAAAATAATTCAGGTTCCTTCTTGGAGTCCAATATTCTCATTCTTTAGAAGTGTATAGAGGAATAAATTTCTCATTGTACACATTTGTCTGATTTTTTTCTTTTCTTCACAAGAATGCCTACAGTGTGCAGGATCCTTCAAATATTCTGATACCTTGCTACTCAAAGTATTGTCTGGGGACCAGTAGCATGGAAGCTGGCCAGAAATGCAGAATCTTTGTGCCCCACCCAAGACCTACAGAATCAGAATTAGCACTTTAACAAGATCCCCCCAGGGGATTTATATGCACTTCAAAGTGTGAGAAGTACTGCACCAATGGGCAGGATGGAGTTGGATGAAGACAGTGCCAAAGTCCTAGGATAGGCAAATTGATGGTCCTTCAGAGTAGAGAGCAGAAGGGCACTAAGCAGGCTTCCATGAAGATTGTGAAGAACCAATGGGAATCTTAGAAAGACCCTAGAACCTAAGGTCAAAGGGAAATCCTAGCTCCTGGGTACAAATAAAAATGTAATATATTTTCTATTAATCTATAAATAACCCAATAATATGAACAAAACCATCATTGGTGGCCCACAGAAAGATGCAACCATTAGCTGTCTCAAAAGCCAAATCATAAATAGACTGAAACTCTTGATAAGCATCTACCCACTTTCAATCAAGTCTCTCTGCTTCGGCCCTTTTCCCCATCCCACCACCATTTACCCAACAGTAAGAATGCTTCTTCTAAAAGGGAAGTCAAATCATATCACTTCTGGGTGCTACATCCTTCAATAGTGTTAGGGTTTGAATATGTGCTCCAAAATCCATGTGTTGGGTACTTACTCCCCAGTGCAACAGTGTTGGGAGGTGGGGCCTACTAAGGTGGCAGAGCCCTCATGAGTGGATTCATGTCATCATTGTGAGAGTGGACTACTTACTGCAGGATGGGCTCATTATAAAAGTGAGTTTGACCCCCTCTTGCTCTTTTGCTCTCTTTCACACTGTGCTCTCTTGCCCTTCTGCCTTCTGCCATGGGACCACACAGCAAGAAGGCCCTCAACAGGTGCCAGCACCATGCTCGTGGACTTCACAGTCTCCAGGACTGTAAGAAATAAATTTCTTTTCTTTGTAAATTACCCAGTCTGTGGTATTCTGTTATGGCAACACAAAGTGGACTAAGACAAATGGCTTCCTATTTTACTCAGAATAAGAGCCAGAGGCCTAACAAGGCTCTGCACAACACATACATACCATCACCACCATCCCATGATCGCTCAGCTGCTACCACTCTCTCCCTGGCTTGCTCAGCTCCGGCCACACTGGCCTCCTTACTATTCCCGAAACAAAATCATGCCCTGCTTCCAGATCTTTGCGCCTGTTCCCTCTGCCCAGGATCCTGTTCCTGCAGATAAACCAAGGCTCACTTCCTTCAGCTCTCTGCTCAAGCATCATCTGATAAACAAGGCCTTCCTTGATCACCCTACGTATAGTAGCCACTCCCCATTCTCTGCCCTCCTTACTCTGCTTTTCCCCCCCATCACTTATCATCATTGCACACACTATTATTTTTATTTTTTTGGTTTGTTTGTTTTTTCCCTGTAGAACAGTGGTCCTTAACCTTTTTGGCAACAGGACTGTTTTCATGGAAGACAATCTTTCCACAGACCAGGGAAGGTGGGATGGTTTCAGCATGATTCAAGCACATTACATTTATTGTGCACTTTATTTCCATTATTACTACATTGCAATACATAATGAAATAATTATACAACTCAACATGGGTTGGGCACCCCTGCATATAAGCACTTCAAAGGCTAGAGCTTTATTTTGGATATTGCCGTATCTCTAGTGCCTAAAAAGAGGGATAGTGAATGAATGAATGGACAAATTATCCTGTCTTAATTTGTGCTGCTGTAACAAAATACTGTAGACTGGGTAGCTTAAACAATAGAAATTTGTTTCTCACAGATCTGGAGCTTGGGAAGTTCACAATCAAGGTGCTGGCTGATTTGGTTTCTGGTGAGGACTCTCCTCCTGGCTGGCAGATGCCTTCTCCCTGTGTCCTCACATGGCCTTTCTTCAGTCATGCTCATGGAGAGAGAGATTTCTCTCCCTCTTCTTCTTCTTATAAGGCTGCCAATCCCATCGGGTTAGGACCCCACTCATATGATCATTTAACCTTATTTACCTCCTAAAAACCCTATCGCCAAGTACACATTGGTAGTTAGGGCTTCAACTTATAAATTTGGGGGTGGAGGGACACAATTCAGTTCATGGCAGATCTCATAACCAGCTCACCCCTATCATCACCAAAGAAATTCTCCCTTCGGGCTGCATTTCGTTTTTAGTTTTCATCTCATTCAAGGCTGTGTTTGGTATTTATTTTAACATGATTTTCCCCTGAACAAAAATGCTGCAGCCAGGAGTTGTGTCATTCGATATGATTTGCCCCGGGCACGTGTAAGTGGTGCTCTGGACGAGGAGAGGTGGGTCTCTCACAGTCGATAGTCAGCTTTCCTGAATATAGACATTTTTAAATATTGGGGGAAAAAGAGAATCCAGGATGTTTGTCACAATTACTGTTCAGTCCCTTCTCTTCCTCGATTTGGAACCTGAATGAAATGTCACCTTATAAAAAAAATATAAGGTAATTGCAGCCGCTCTGAAACACTACACACATGTCCACACCATACGGCAGTGCAGAAATCCTTCCTGTTGGCTAATTGCAGGTGCAGTTGGGTAAGTATTAGGAACACCTTATAAAATAAATACAGTTTAGCAAACTTAGCCTGTTATAATACTGTGAATCTCCTCACTATAGGAATTGATTTTCAACCCTGGTCACTAGAATTATCTGTAGACTTGTTTCACCATACAGATACCTGGACTGACAAAACCTCTCTCCTTCCCCAAACTCTAGCCAGGCTCCTCTGACCCTCTTCTCAACTGGACCTCACCCTTGGCCTATAGAAACTGCTGACACTCAGCCACAAATTATTTTGTCCACCTCCTACCCGCCCCCACCATACACACACTAAAAGACTTGAACGGACACTAGTATAGTGTCTAATAGCTCAAGTGCACATCCTTATTGTGATGACTCCAGCCCCCTTAGGTTCCTGCCTAAGGAAGTTCAATGCTGTCCAGAGAATTTAGTTACTGTTTGTTCCAGCCAAAACCTGGTGATAGGTAGATAGGACCCTGGACCCCCTCTTACAGCAGTTACTTTAGAAAACTTGCAATTATAAATCTTTTCTCTGACCCTTTGAAATGTAAATCTACCACCCAGAACTGTCTTCTCAAGGACCTGAGAGCCATCTCTTTGAAATGTAAATACCCAGGAAGATAATTCTCACACTTGATCTTGTCCCCATGGAGAAGGGCCTAACCTTGGTGGATGCAGTGCTCTAACTTATACCACTACCTCTCATATCATGAAGATACCAGACGTTTATTTCTCCTCTGGATACCGCCAATTAACAAACCATCCAGATGGCCTAGTCCTGGGACCAATGCCCCCTTCACACACCTCAGCACCTTCCATCAGCACCACCCACCTTTAAAAAGTCTCCTGCCATCTGTGCCAGTGAAGTTGAGTGCAGTTCACACAGGACCCTTCCTTATTACAATAGTTCTTGATGAATAGCATAGCATCTATCTAAGGATTTTATCTATCCTTTAGCTATCTGTTAACTATTCACTTTAGCAAGTGTCCAGCTTTGTTTATCTTGGACAAAACCAACCCCAGAGATTCTGTTTCAGTGGATCTGAGGTAGGGCCTAGGTATCAAGATTTTTATAAAAACTTCCCAGTCTCCTGATGCAGTCAGAATTGAGAATAGCTGCTATCGTATCCTCAAAGCAGGGCCCTTGGGGAACAGCATCATTATCACCTGGGAATGTGTTAGAAATGCAGATGTTTGGCCCCACCTCCCAACTACTGAATCTGAGATTCTGGGGGTAGGGCCCAGCAATCTGTTTCCACAAGCTTGCGGAGTAATTCTGATGCACTAAACTTCGAAAACCACTGCTGGAGGGGGTTAAATTTGTTCCATGTAATAAAATTAGGACCTTGTTAGTTGTTAACTGTGACTTGAAGCCTAGTTATGTCAATAAACATTAACCTGAGGAATGTGTCTGCAAAATTTCCTCCTCCTGTTCCACTCCTTCCCCCTGCTTCTTTCCCCACTATATTTTCTCTGAAACAAGAACTAGAAGGATCCTGGGTCCACCAACAGTTTTGGAAATCACCATTTATCTTTGAAATTGTAACAATTGCTAAACTGCAGTGACAACATTGGCCATTAGAAAGGGTGAGTAGAATGTAGGGCTCATAAAATAGATTATCCTCCCCCACTTTAAACATTCCAAAATATCCTAAAATATGACCTTTGGTTAACATTTTTGTAACTAGATATGTTTCAGAGAGAAAGATGGGATAAGAAAAATGATGGCATTTATACATGATTGCTGTTCCTTGCTCCTTCGATGTTTGAAGATTAAGTGTGTTGTTCCAGAATATGTGGCCCAAGACTGCGTCAGCCTTTTCCTTCCTACTGCCAGAGAGCAGGAGGTATGTTGGGGAAGTGAATAATCATTTACTCCCTGGATGGAGAAGAGAAGGTCATTGAGAGACTGGAGAGGAAAAACAACTGTAGTTTTCTACTTTCTACCCTAGCCAGTGACAGTTATGGCTTTTTAAATTTCTTCGGTCATCTCATCTGCAAATGGAAAAACACATTCCACAAAAAGAAGTCCTTATTTATGGAAATACTTGTTTCAGGGGGAAGAAAAAAACAAACAAACAAAACAAAAAATGGTATGAGGAAGCTTTGTTTTAGGGAAGTATTTTCTCTCTTTTTTTTGTTTTTTGTTAAATGTTTATGTAGTTTTACAAAATACATGATATGATAAAATAAATTTTAAAAATACACATATATACATGCATATACACAGTATTCTTTTGAAGTATACAGACATAAAAAGTAATCCTGAACTTTGGAAATATATAGATTTTGGCAAGAGAGGTATCTCTTTGTATTTCTTACATTAGGATTTTTGTTTTGTAAGCATACACTAGTTTCTGCAGTCTTGCCTCACTTAGAGACAAACTAACAACATATGTTGAAGAGATGCCATTCCTGAAGGGCATTTATTTCCTTTAAGAATTATTCAGACCCACTTGCTCTTCAAATAACCAAAAGTGTTTCTGTGAAATTTACCTAGTTTTTACTTGTATGCTTCTTTTAATGGCTTAGAAACTCTTCAATAACTCCCTGTAAAGAATCTCGAGTCTGGCTTGAACTACCATTGCCTCATTCATCTCAGCCTTGGAGCCAACAGGTCAAACCAGTCTCCCAGAGTCTGTCTTTCCTACCCACCCCCCTCCCCCCAATATGTTTTATAGGACAAAGTTGAGTTCAGATGGGAGGGGCACGAGTAGTCATTTGTTTGTTGGAGTTAATTATTTCCTCACACTTCCTTTCCAGTGATATTATCCACCTACCCCACCTTGAAATCACAGAGCCATTTCTACGACATTCATTACTCCACTTCATTAAGCAACAGGTCCTGCTAGCTAAAGTCTTTTTTAAGAAGTAGTAGCAGTAAGCAACAGCTTTAGCAGCATTTCCTAACAACAGTCTGTGACATGCCCGTGAACTTTCCACATTTAAGAGGTGGTGGCAGGGTGGAAAAATCTAACCTTTTTGAAACCCTGTGACCCTGTCAAAATTCATGAGTTGGAGAAGAAATCTGTAACTTAATATATTTATATGTTTTCTTTGTACTCACTGGCCTGCCTGCCTGCCTCTTATCAAGCACTATATCCTACATGGTATGGAGATAACATCTCATAGGAGATTAAGTAAGACAAGGTACCAGTCCTGAAAAAACCTGAAGGCAGAGTCAGAAGGGAGGATGCAAACATATGAAACAGTAACTAATTGTGAAGCAGGAGGAAATAAATGGGACAACATGGAGACTTACATCTAGAGCTAAGGTAGCAAAGAGGCAAGAGTGACCAGCCATGAGTCCCGACTGAGGGGAGGTTGTCTACAGCAGCACCGAGTAGTGGGCAGACTCCAGGTTCAAACACACACAACCAGAGATGAGAAAACACGGATTAAATAAATATAATGCATATGAAAGTCCTGGGGACATGGTTTCACTTATTGTAAGAAACAGTCGGCATTTGATTTGAGCTCTGAAGGAGAAAAGAATTTTAAACTAGGGGGAAGAGTGTCCCAGGCTGAGGCGATGGCATGGGGACAGAGCTGACAGCTTGAGCCCCAGGAGTAAGGTAGGGAATGAAGAGTTGACGGTGTGCTTCTAGCAAACGGCGCCTGGAGAGGGAAGGCAGGAGACAGCAAGTTAGGTTAGAGCACTAGGAGCTTTGTGTATGTAACATGCCGTGGAGTTTGGAGGAAATGAAGGAAAAGGTGGTTGGTTATTTTACCTCCCCTTCAGACATAGCACTACCTTCTCTCTGGTCCACCTGGCCCACTCAAAAATTACCAAAGGAGACTAGGAACTCAACACGTTGCAACAAGGACATCTTTGTAGCACCCTCTTCCTAATGAAGGAATTGTGAAACAGCCCACCCCCTCACTAGCCCAGACCCCTCTCCTACCAGCGCCACCACGTGTTCTGTGGGTCCCAACAGCGTTAACTCCATCTCCACCATGTCTGACGTCAGCCCCCAGGCCCCCAGCTCTGCGGCTTCAGTCCTGACCAGCAGCAGCCCCCACTGCCAGAATCACACCCCAGCCACCAAGCCCGGTGGAGTAAGCAGAGGAAAGGCGTCAGAAAGGGGCTGCACGCTGTCCTGCTGGGGAATGCCATCCTTTGTCCACTAGGGAATTCTGTGGAAATGGTACATGTCAGCGGATGGATCCAGATGGTGCCTGCTACTCTGCAAGTCCTCAAGACGTCTCTATTAAATTGAGTTTTAATTGTTTATGAGCTCTTGATTAAAGTAAACTTTTCCACTTTTTATTGTGTGAATCTCCAAAATTCAATTTTCTCAATAATTGAACCTTAATAAGGAGCAACTGGGGTGTTGTCAAATACTTTCTACCACCACCTCATTACCGTCTTGGTCTTACTTTAAAAAATAACAAACACGTGATTTTCCCCAGTATAAAGATAATACATATACATTATGTAAAATTTGGAAATATCATACTCTCTCCCCTTCAAAGTCCCTGGAAAAACGATAACCAGAATCGCCCATTGTAGTAGTTTCCCACCCCTGCTGTAACAAATTACCAAAATTTAGTAGCTTAAAACAAACACAAATATATCTTACAGTTCTGCAGGAAAAGTGTGACCCGGGTCTTACTGGGCTAAAATCAAGGTGTCAGCAGGACTGTGTTGGTTCTGGAGGCTCGAGCAGAGAGTCTGTTCTTTGCCCTTCCCAGCTAACGGAGGCCGCCCACGCTCCAGCTTGTGGCCCGTCTTCCATCTCCACAGCAGCAACTTGTTAGCTCGCTGATCATCAGTCACACCTGCCTCTCATTCTCTTCTGCCCCTTCCACTTTTAAGGGCCATTGTGATTACACTGGGCCAACATAAATGATCCAGGATAAGCTAGGATTATCTATATGTTGATTAGTATCTGCCATCTTCATTCCTCTTTGCCATGTAAAGTAACATATTCACAGGTTCTGGGGATTAGGACACAAATACCTTTGGGGGAGTCATTATTCTATCACATCCGTAATCCCTGTATTCAGAAACAGTAACCATAAACGTTCTATTATGTGACTTTCTATTCTTTTCAAGGTTCGCATATATGCAAATATACAATACAGTCATGTGTTCCTTAATGACAGGGATACAGTCTGAGAAATTCATTGTTAGGCAATTTCATGGTATGGTATGTTGCTCCTAGGCTACAAACCTGTACAGCAGGTTACTGCACTGAATACTGTGGAAAATTGTAACACTTAAGTTTTTATATCTAAACATACATAAACCATAGGAAAAATACAGTAAAAATGCAGTGTAAATGATAAAAAATGGTACACCCATATCAGGTTCTTACTATGAGCGGAGCTTGCAGGACTGGAAGTTGCCCTGGGTGAGTCAGTGAGTGAATGTGAAGGCCTAGGACATTACTGTACACTACTGTAGACTTTATAAACACTATATACTTAGGCTGCACTCAATTCATTTAAACATTTTTTTTCTTTCTTCAATAAATGAACCTTAGCTTACTGTAATTTTTTTACTTTATAAACTTAAAATTTTTAACCTTTGACTCTTTTGTAATAACACTTAGCTTAAAACACAAACACATTGTACAGCTGCATAAAAATATTTTCCTTCCTTAATGTCTTTATAAGATTTTTCTATTACAAATGTTTTTATTTTATGTTACTTTTTAAACTGTTTGTTAAAAACAAAGACACAAACACACACCCTAGCCTAGCCCTACACAGGGTCAGGATGATCAATATCACTGTCGCCCACCTCCACATCTTGTCCCACTGGAAGGTCTTTAGGGGCAATAACACGCATGGAACTGTCATCTCCTATGATAATAGTGCCTTCTTCTGGACTGGTTCCTGAAGGACATGCCTGAGGCTGTTTTACAGTTAATTTTTTTTAATAAGTAGAAGGAGGATACTCTGAAATAATAATAGAAAGCATTCTACGGTAAATACATAAACTAGTAACATAGTCATTTATTATCATAATCAAGCATTATGGACTGTACCTAATTTTATGTGCTATACTTTTATATAACTGGTGCCACAGTTTACACCAGCATCACCACAAACGTGTGAGGTGAGTAATGCAGGGCTAAAACATCACTAGGCAATAGGGATTTTTCTGCTTCACTGTAATGGTATATCACTGTATATTCGGTTTGTTAATGACCAAAACATCGTCATGCAGCACATGACTGTATATGTAATAGGCTGTTCCTCCACTTTAAAGTGGGATAACGTGCATGGGGAGATGGAGTTCTCTGAATAACTGTAGACCTGTAGGTCATGCTCTCCTTTCAGCTCAGCTAGAAATCAACAAAGCTGTTTTGAATGTAATAATTGGATACTGAGGCGTCAGTAAATATGCACCGCCCCCTTCCCTTTCAGGTGCTAGTGAAAGTGGAGTGGGTGAATTAGTGTGTGTTGACTCATGAGTTCACCAAATCTGGCCAGAAAGTGAAAATTTTCTTTCTGGGAGGAATCAGGGGGTGTTCCGATAAAAACAGGAGCTGCTGGCAATAGGGAAACCTGGATGTGTCCACGCTTGTAACACAACATTGTATTAGTCATGCTTCAGCCTGCTGAGTTCTGTGAAAAAGAAGTGAACCTATTCATACATTCATTCCAATAATGTGTGTCTGACCAGGCAACTCTTTCCTTCCTACCGAAATGTTCTAAGATTACACAAGTGTAAAGAATAGCACATTTGATAGCCAGTATTTTTTCTCATGGCAGGTCACTCATGAGTCATCACCAAAGATTGTTATAGGATTGTCCTCCCAGACTATTCTCTAGGTAGGGAGTTGCAAACAGTAAAGCAATTTATGCTCAGAAGAAATTTCAAAATGGCAAAATCTGTTTGAGTAATCAAGTAAAATCAAGAAAACCATTTGGAGTTTACCTTGGTTAACTTAATTATAATTGCAAAGGGATAAGCTACTTATTTATAGAGCACCTTTCCCCAAAAGACTGTAAATCAGTAAATTACCATGTTATGTCTCAAAAGGCAGAAAGAGACATTTTGGTAAAGTTTATCTTACCTGGTGATAATGGATAGGGGTCTCTCATTCCAACTTTCCCCCTTTTTCTTTCTCCATTTTTCTCATCCTTGTAGGCCCCAAATTCCAAGCTGGCAAAAGGATGAGCAGCAGTGGAGGCCAGCGATGGGGCACGGAGTAGGACATGTCACTCCCAGCTATAGACTCTTTCAGAGGCAAAAACTCATTGATGTTTTAATCCAAATGTGGCCTGAGGTCTCTGTCCCTTGAGGTCCAGATAAAATGAAATCGATCTCCCAATATCAAGCCTTGTGATTGATTTCCAGAAATTCCAAGGCAGTATACACCCTCAAAGTCACCTCTGGCTCCAAAGTTTTGTTCTCTCCGTTTATGGATTATTTCACTGTCCACGCATTTTGCTGCTCCTGTTGAGCAATGCATCGACTCGGACGTCACATTTTCGGGCTCTTTCCCAGTTTGAGTGCACACACGTACAACACACACACGCAGACTCTCACACACCACTCCCAGGAGGTGGTTTGTGTGGTCAGCAGATATTAGTGAAGATTTGAGGGGGAGATATGCAAATGATGACTTCACCAGGGGAGTTTCCACTCAATCTCTCTTTATCTCACCTGGTTCCCCAGTTTCACCTGGTACTCCTCCTTCATCTCTGAGGCCAAATTCCCCTCGTTTCGTCCTGCACAACTGGCCAGCTCTTTCTTTCCTTGCCTCAGAGCCTTCCCATAGCCCTGGGAGGGGGGGGGCTCTATTTTCCAAATCATGTATCAAGGTATTTCCCCAGGTACCGGTTCCCTTCCTAAGAATTCCAGTGCCAGCTTTTAAGATAATAAAAACTTCAACCCTGTATAATTTATTTTTAAACTCTAATGTTCTCAGCCCAGAGAAGACTAGTATTTCTTTTATGCACCAAATATTTTTTGGTGTGCTTATGTTATGTCAGATATTATTGCCAGAGCTGGAAACACAGCAGAGAATTAGACACGATCCTGGCCCTCACGGAATTTCAGTCGCCTGGAGGAGAAATGTTTTAAATAAATAATGATGCAAATAATTTATTAACAGTTGTGGTAAATGCTGCAAAAGAAGATTTCAGTATACTATCTGGAAGGGTGTGGTAATGGTGGAAAGAGAGCGAGGGGAGGGGTAACAGGTTTCCCTGATGACTTGGATTAGAAAAGGCTGGTTTACTCCTAGGCTAGTGTAATTTTCTCTGCAAATGCTGCCTCTGAAGAGATAACAAAAATACGAATTATGACATTTGTTGAGTTTCTATCCTGAACTAATTAATTAATTCAACAAATGTTTATTGTGGAGCTGTTTTGTGCCCATGACTATGCTAAGAGTCCATGGAACTTATACATACATATAGCCCGGTGTGTGTGTGTGTGTGTGTGTGTGTGTGTATATGCACCCATGTATGTGTGTGTGTGACAGAAAACACATAAAACATAAAGGGTGTGATGATTTCAGACAGTGTGAAGTGACTGAGAAAGGGTAGCAGGGTGGATGGATGGTCAGGGAAGGCCTTGCCAAGGATGGGGTGTTGAGCAGAGGCCTGGATAGTGAGGAGGCTGTAGAAGAGTATGTTCAGCCAATGCAAGGTATGTTCAAAGGCCCTGAGGCAGAAACAACATCGTCGGTTTATCTGACCACAGAAAAAGGCAAGTGGGGCTAGAGCAAGTAAGTGAGTGGAAGAGGAGTGGGAGGTTCTTGGTGTGGAGCCAGGACCCTGTTTAGGTAGAGTCTTGCAGGCTGAGATGAGGAGTTAGGGTCTTTTTCCCAAGAGTAAAATGAAGTCATTGGTAGGAAAATGACTTATTTGATTTATGTTTTAAGAGATCATTATAGGTGCAGAATAGAGAATAGATTGCTTATGCATTACAGTGCTTTATAATAAACAACCTAAAGATCTATGGATGCAGAAATGGTTAACTGAATTATGGTATATATCTATATAGTGGAATATCATGAAGCCATTAAAAATGGTGACATGCATATATGTGGACATACAAAGATGTCCACATTATAGTAATTGGGAGGAAAATAAAGTTACAACATACTATATGTACAGCTCTTTTAAAAAAGTCTGGGCTGGGAGTAGTGGCTCACACCTGTAATCCTAGCACCCTGGGAGGCCGAGGTGGGAAGATCGCTTGAGCTCAGGAGTTAGAAACCAGCCTGAGCAAGAATGAGACCATGTTTCTACTAAAAAAAAAAGAAATAAATTAACCAGACAACTAAAAATATGTAGAAAAAAATTAGCCAGACATGGTGGTGCATGCCTGTAGTCCCAGCTACTCAGGAGGCTGAGGCAGAAGGATTGCTTGAGCCCAGGAGTTTAAGGTTGCTGTGAGCTAGGCTGATGCCCAGCCCACAGGCAAGAGAGTGAGACTCTGTCTCAAAAAAAAAAAAAAAATAAAAGTTTGAAAGGATATAAACAAAACTATTTATTATATATTGTCTATCTCTGAGTGGTAGCAATAGACAAATTATTTTTCTACCTTTTTACTTACTTACATTTCTAGTTTTTCTACTTCAATAACAAAAAAAGTCATATAAAAATAAGTTTACCAGACATAAGATTAGAATATGACCAGATAGAGAGAACATTTAAATACAGTAATGTGGCATTTTTATTTACCAAGAGTTATATTTATTGCTTACTTCGAAACATGAATACTTTGCAGACATTTCAAATGCTATCCCATACAATTTATAATGAAAAATCAAAAGTGTGATCACATTAGATAGTATTCCTTCAAAGTAAAGTTCACAGTACTTTTCCTTTCCCTGCAAGGATCAATGTCTTTGATCAGACACTTTCTCAGACCCAATGTGAAAGTCTCTCCCACTTGAGTGCTGACTTTTGGGAATGCTTCTGATTGTGTTGCTTTGCTTCATGTTTTTGAATTAAGATTAGAAAATATTTCTATGATCATTCCGCTTAAAAGTTCCAATAAGAACAATTTGAAGAACAGGAAACTGAGACTCAGTGGAATATATCTGAGCTCCAGATAGCTTTGTGCAAGTCATTGTTCCTCCATTGTTATTCAACATTCTAGACTTACTCTTAATTCTTTTTGTTCCAGGCTTTCACCATAGAATGAAGCTTTAAGTCCCTTAAATATTAGCCATTCAATAACAGTAGCACATCTGACTAAATGTCGATGGACCAGTATTTATGCTTTTCTGGCTGTAGCAGTGTGGGTTTTAATTTCCTTGCAATCTTGGTCTTTCTGAACTCCCTTTGTTAATTTCAAAGGAATCCTTTGAATTTTAAATTTCATGTCATGTTTTACAACAGTAGATTGCTGTGAATGTAATCAGTCTTTTTACTTGGATGCTTTCAAAAACTGAAGTTTTTTTTCTTGTTCATTATTGTCCTTTTGAAATGATTTTCTGCCACTATTGTATAAAATAGTTTAGATTCCCTAGATCCTTGGATTATCCATGTCCAAAACAATTTAAAATAAACTGTGTAGAAGATACATACCTTACTAATTATGCTAAAGGAAAAATGTGAATAAAAAGCTATTTTTGAAACCAGGCAGCTTTGGCGATAGGAATACCCCTCCATTAGGCCAAGGTATTGGCAAGAAGTCCTTGATACAAGCCTTCGTGAAAAATAGTTTTTTACAACACAGTCATGGCTATATTATCATTTGTATATGTGGGCTATCAAATTCTTTGAAGATAGCCTGCTTTTTCTTTTCCTTTTTTTTTTCTTTTCTTTTCTTTTTTTTTTTTTAGCAAAACCGTTTTCTATTGCTAGAGCAAGTGTACCCTTCAGCTTATATGATCCTAATGATGAATTCTGATTTTAATGGAGACTGTATTAATCATACCAATGATGTTTTCTTATATTTTATTTTAAATAGCCTCATGATATAGAAACACTATATACATTCTATTCATCTCAGAACCTAACAGTATCCTAGCATTTATGTAATGTTTTGTGGTTTCCAAAGATGTCCTAAAACTTCAGGTGGTAGATATGTTTAAAAAAAAAAGTTGTTGTGTATTACCTTTTGAAAGTCCAACTTCTCAGATGCCATAGCTAGTTTTAAAGACCATGTGACATAGACTCACAACCCTTGTCCTGTAATTGTTTGTTCACGGTTGAAATAACAACTGAGCAGGGTTTTAGTCCAATGAACATGCAGCCATTGAATACCTGCTATTTGTGGGCACCAGCATGAAACTTGGGGATATAAATAGGATTAACATTAACTGCTGCTTTCAAGAGGCTTACACTGTAATAATTTTTAAACAACTAATCACAATATAAAGTGGAATGGAAAGCATTCAATAGAAGTATATTTATGAAAAGAAAGAGGAGAGAACAATGCATCTTGATGAGAAAGATCAAGAAAGCTTTATGAACAGGTTCTACGTCCTATCAAAAAGAATCTTTTTAAAAAAGAAACTACCAGAATCATCCTTCAAAGAGATCTGCTTAGGAGGGTACGTTTTTATTCCACTGATGAAGTCAATAATCAAAATATTTTAGAAATTGCTTCTAGATCCTGTTTTGCATCGCAGAATAATCAACCCCATTTCACTGTAGCCACCCTTTGTTTTTTCAGTTGGCCAGTTAGTTAAAGGGAAATCCCTTCAGAGGACTCAGGGCTTGGAGGCCACCTGTACCCTCTGGCTTCACCTCCATTTCGTTGTGATTTGCAGAGGTGTTTCTGGGAATTTGCAGATCTTTGTCTGAGGGAGCGATTTTGTCTGCCACTGAGCCTAGATGACCTGTAGAAGTGCAGAAACAATCATCTGTGTGTAGAAGGCAGGCATGTCTTAAGTGGAAATATTTTGTCCTGGATAAGATAAGGATCTTCAGTAACATGTAACTGGAGATTTCAGCCATTTTCCCTAACCTTTGCTGGATGGAAAAGATGGAAGAAAGAAGGTCTACTTTTATTTTGTATATAATTGAAAAAACCCAATCTTCTCAGTGAAGCACTTGTTGGAATTGGGAAGCTGGGGACAGAACATAAGCCATTCATCCTTGATATTAGATGCTGTGCATCTCATCATGCCACCCGTGATGGGAAGGCATTTTCTTTCCTGTTCATGGCCACCACTACATACAGAATCAATCAAAAGTAAAGGGCATGTCTAAAATAATTTGGAAGTATACTTTAATTTTATCTAACGTCCGATTCAAGGAGAGTGGACAAAAAAGAGAAGAACTAGAAAAGGTGGAAGAGAGAAGAGATAGGCGAAGAGGGTAAAGAAAGTAGAGAGGGTGAATTATGCAGAGGAGGAAGAAGTGGGGGGAGAAGCTGTAGACAGGGGAAGAAACACAAGTTCATGTTTCAAATGCTGTGCTCTCATCACTGCTTTTAAAAGTTCTAAGTTACATAGGACCTTTAAATTCCTTATACTATTCTGAATGGGATTCCATCAGAGATCCACAATGGGGGAAATTTATTTCCTGGAACTGTGTTTGTTTAACTGGGTTTTCAAACCCCATACACTTGAGGAAGGTGGGGTTTGGGGTTGAATTTGATATTATCCATTTGGTGATAATTTAAATTGTTAACATAAGCATATTATGAATCCCCAAGATGACCACTTTATAACAGAATATTGCCTAGTAACTTCATGGCAGTGTTTACTTTTATATTCACTACTGGGTAGGTGTAAAATAGTACTGAGTTACTCTCATTCTCATGGGCTAATGATAAAAAATAGTGATTAACTTAATAAATGATGAATTTGTTCTAAGTAAAGGCCAAATGATGTCACGTGTGCTTGTAAGAAGAAAGGGTTGAATAAAGAAAAGTAGTGAGAGGATGGAATGATTTCTGAGGCTCAGATGCACTTAGACAGTAGGGGCACAAGAAACACAAGAGAGCCCACCTTGGCTATGGATACCATAATTTCATTGCAAATGGCAATTCAGTTTCAACAAAAGGACATAATCCATCATATTAATATTATTTATTTGAATTTCATTTATTTTATAGTTTTATTTGAATTTAATTTAATTTGGATTTAAAATTGTACGAGGACCATAAGCATAAGATGTTTGTAACTTGGGCTGGGTGCGGTGTCTCATGCCTATAATCCTCGCATTTTGGGAGGCTGAGGTGGGAGGATTGTTTCAGGCCAGGAGTTTGAGACCAGCCTGAGCCAAGAATGAGACCCAAGCACATGCCTGTAGTCCCAGCTACTCGGGAGGCTGAGGCAGGAGAACGGCTTGAGCCCAGGAGTTTGAGGTTGTAGTGAGTTCTGATGATGTCACTGCACTCTAACCCAGGGTACAGAGGAAGACCCTATCTCAAAGAAAAAAAAAAAAAAGTTTGTAACTTGTTTTAAGTTTTTATGTACTGAAATAACAGTATAGTAAACACAAACTTGGGCAAGTTTGTAAGTCTGGAGCAGTCATATTTTAAAAGGGGTATGTTTATTACTCAAAGTTGAGAAACACTGCTCTAAGGTGGCTAAATAATATCAAACTTTGGTAATAGTTTCAATAATATCAAACCAGAAAGTTTTTTGAAAATTGAAAGAATGTTTGACTATTGGTCAATACTTCGTAGACATTTTATATACCTGTCTAGTTAATATATTTTGGAAAATGGGTCTTAATATCTTTAATTTTTTTCTCCTAGCAGTTCTGAAAACAAATTTTTATTGGTAAAATATACTGGCCATTTAAAATGTCTATTTAGTCTTTCAATAATATTAATTGAATGGGAATATTGTCAGGCAAAATAGTTATATATATTTTTATATACTTACAAGTAAATTTTATATATATTCATATGTAAACATAAATAAATAAAATATCTATGCATATATTTATATATCTAAACTAATTGCCATAGATCAATTAATATAGAGATTGATATAGATATATAAAACATGTTTCTTAGCTTTCAGAAGTTCAAAATATACAAGGGGAGATGAACATGAAAACATATAATTACAAAGAAATAGAAATAATTGCTATAATAGATACATGAACTGAAACAAAGAGGAGAATCTAACTTTGCCTGGAGGAGAAAAAAAGAATTCACTTATATTAGGACTTATCATTCCTCTACCTGTTTTATAAATTAGAATATTCACATTCCAAAGTAAGAGGGGAACATCTATGTAAGGTTTCAAAAATTTATTTTATGAAGCAAATAGGCCTACAATAGTGTTGAGAGTGTGATACAAGAATTTGCTATATAGAATAACAATTGCATAATGTACCAAGGAAGTGTTGAAACTACCTTATTACATAAACCATTCTTTCATTTAATTGTATGGTAGCATACATAAATAAAAATAGTGAATAGATGATACACTAAAAATAGACATGATTTAATTCATTCATGCATTTGGGAAACTTTGTACCTTCTATGTGCAACGTATTATGTAGGTACCAATGAGAAAATAAAGATTATTAAAGCACCATTCCTGCCTCAAGGAGATTGCGACTTTGTAAGGGAAATAAAATGTAATCAAGTGACTACAATCTACAGTGGTTTGTGCCAACTGTCCTTAGAGCTATACGACTAAAATATGAAAGAGTTCAGAGAAAATGCTTAGTCTGGGTATCAGGGGTGACTTCTTGGGAGAACATGAATTTGAATTGGATCAGCAGGGGTAGGTGGGATTATTGTAGGTGGCTATCAGGATAGCGGGCGATTGTCCCAAATAAAAGAATACTTTGAATCATATGAGGACATTTGTAGAGGAGGGAAAGAGTAAGTCATACCTGAACAACAGCAAATATTCTAGCTTGGTTTGAGTATAAGGAACACAAAGCAGAGCTTTGGAACATAATTTTTGAAAGATTAATTAGTGATAGGTGGCTTGAACCTCAGGAAAAAACAAACAATTCTACAAACATTTATTGAGGGCTTATAATAGCCCAGGAGTTGGGAATTCACAGATGAATTAAGTGAAGCCTGTGCCCCTGGGAACTCAGACACATAATCCTCACTATCTCAGAGACAGGCATAGTGCAATGATTTCAAAATCTGAGGGTAATGCTGTAATGAAGATGCATACAAAGGACTGAGAACAATCACTTCTTGCTGGAGGAGTTACAGAAAACAGAGAGGAGATGCTATTGTAACTGGGTCTTGATAAATGAGTGCAGAAAAAAACAAGAACATAATGTTTCCTCTGCATACAAAGTTCCAGAGACATAGAAGAGCTGGCTTAATCAAAGGACAAAGTGTGATGTGATGTGACTCTAGGGGGAAGTATTGACAGTTGAGACTGATGAGGAAAGTTGGGGTCAAAATGAGAAGGGCCTCGTGTGTTGTGCTAAGTAATTTTAATTTAAGTCTTATCAGCCTACAATTTTCAATCTTTTGGGTTTGTAGCACATCTCTAAATACTAAAATTTTTGACAGGACAGTAGAAAGGATGAAAAGTCTGGAAACATTAAACAAGCTGGCAGCAATTATAGCACAATCCATAGTATGATGTAGCCATAGTCTCACAGTGTCTATAAATGCATCCATAGTCACGGCACTATTCACTTGGTTGACCTTTATTCAGCACCATGTTTCATTTAGAGTAGAGCTGTTCAAACTGCACACTCTTGAATATTTGGAGGCGATGTTCTTACGAGTTCCTGTAAGCACCAGATCATTCCCTTGGCATAGACATGATGTTTCTCTATGCCTCTTCCCTCTTACTTGTAGCGAGCTGTACTCTACTTAACACTCCACAAACTGCTCAGATCAGCATTCTGTTTGACAGAAATTGCTCTTGAAAGGTTGAATGCTGGCAAAATTGAATTTTACCTATTGATCAAAAGGTGGTAGGATGTTTGCAAAGCAGGCAAGGTATAGGAACAAAGCACTGTGTCTTGCCAGATGAAAACCATTGCTGCAGGCAATAGAGAGTCCTGAAAGACTTTCAAACAGGTGGATCCTGTAACTGAAGCCATGATTTGAGCAGATTAATCAAACTTCCATTTACAAAATGGGTTGAAGGGAGGAGAGGCTGGGAGCTGTGAGACCATTTAAAGCCAGAACTATGACCAGAACTAAGATTTCAGCAGAAAGGGAGATTAGAGGTCACTTTGTTAAAGAAATATGGAATTTGGCAATCTGATTAAATGGGGAAGGGGTGTCACGAAAAGGAGTCAAAGATGGATCTGATATTTTATGCCTGGTTGAACAGAAGAATATTGGTGTCATTAATAGAGACAGAATAGTTGGGAATAACAGCTGTTTTGGATTACATGAGAAATGTGGCTGGGGTAATCGAGTTTTAAATGGTAGTTATAAATTAGCCAAGATTAGTGATGTTCTTTAGAATATTCTTATGGTTCTAATAAAAACCTACGGAAAGTGGATATTGTCCAATATAACAACATGTATTTTGGTTTTTACTAATAGTGTTTCATGTATAATTTCCTTTAAATGCAATTTTATTTTTTAAAAAAGGGATTTACCTACAATTTTTGTGGAACCCATTAATGTACAACATTCCCAGCACTTACAGGCCTTTAGAAGGAGTATTCTGGGGGCCATACCTTCTGGGAACTGAGATGTTGCCGGTAGGTTCGTAGCTCTAAACTACTTGCCAGTTTAGGGATTCTGGTAAGTCCCTGTCTCTGGAGAAACACATCTATAAGACTGTTTCTGTGATCCCTACCTTTCCACCCTGGGCTGGGACATGTGCAGATCCCTGCAGTACAGAACACAGAAAAGTACCAGCCTCTAGTAGGCCACCTTTAAGTAGAGCAGTAACTAGGTGACTCTAATTTTGAGCCTATTATGTCTCTCACTACAAATGAGGAAGTGAAAAACAACTTTCACTTGTTAGTGACTTCCCCAATTTGAAAAAACGGAAACAAAACCCTAGGAATAACCCAAACTCACAATTTAATGGACCCAAGCACAAACTTGAGTACTTGGCTCAAAATGGCTTTTCTTATGATGCATAAACCAGAGCCAGGAGCTCCAGATTTCCTTGGGGTGCCTCTGATGATGTCTTTGCCAGTGGTCCTCATTACCCAGGTACCCAAGACGTTACAGGAGATGTTTTCATCGGCACCCATATCACTAGATCAGTTTGCAGCACAGAACATACCAAAACACACATTCTTGGCAGTCTAGAACCTTAGCCATATTCCCTGCAGGAGCTGCCAGTGGGAACCTGTAGGGTGAGAGAAATTTGGAGTCTGAGGGAAAGTGAATGGGGGAACAGGGGATAGTGAGACTGGCAAGTTTTCTTTCCTTTTCCTGAATTGTTTTTGTTTTCAACAGCATTTTCCTTCATCATCCACTTCTGAACCTAGAGTTCTCCAAATGAGCTATTTAATTATCAAAGATAATGGTTCAACACATTTTCACTTTCCCTGGCCCCTGATTGATAATGAAGGTGTTGGTGAAGAGAGAGTTATAATTAGCACATGGAATTTTAAGTAGAAGACACTGTGCCGTTCTGGCTTTGCAGTGAAAATAGCAGGGCAGGTGGGTGCCCTTGGTGTGCATTAGCAATGGCCAAAGTAAGGACCAGGCCTTGATCATTTCTGCATCTCCAGTCTTCTGTGTCAGTTGTAGAAACCACACTAAATGCCTGGATAAAGCTCATGCAGATTATCTAACCTCCTCCCAGAGTCCAAAGGCACCTACAAGCATTCTGATTTGAGCTACAATAAGAGCAGTACAGCATAGCTGATGAAATAATGAGAATATGTAGAATCCTTTTCTCCCACGTTAGAAGGAGATTTACTTCCCCTCTACCCACATTGTTTGGTTAATGATGTTTCCATGGGGCTAGTTTTCCATTTTCAAATGTAGGATAAAATTAAGGGAAGCAGATTAAGATTGAATGAAACGTATAATGTTCTCTCAAGCCATTCCAAATATTGGAATGTTTTGGCAAAACTCACTGGCTTTACAACTTCCTGCACAGACCAAGCTGTTTGGAGCGTAAGCCTGTGTTACTATCACCTTGATACAGCCTCACAGGTCACTGTGCCAGTAGGGATCCATGTATCAAGGAATCTCCATTTGGTAAGGGTCCATTTCCAGCAGAACTGAGCCCTGTGCAGAAGACACCTGAAAAATAAAATAAAATGCACATTTCATAAAAACAAATCTGATTTCAATTAGAGCCTTTGAGTTCAGTTGTTAATTTAAATACAACTGTTCAACTTGTTTTGAAATTAGTAAAATGTTCTTCCTTCTTTCCCTCCCATTTGGGCAAGAGGAAGTATGTGTTCCTTGTGTGGCTTGTTAGTGGGGTAACTCTGGCTTCCATCTTGTAAGCCAACCTGTTGCCCTCCACTACAGAGATATCTGTTATTTTATTATATCCTCACTTCTGAAGCAGTTTTCTAATAACTGCTTCTGCTTGCTACTTTGCATTTTCCCAATTTCTCTTCACGATCTCATAACCAAGTGAGAGTCTGTTTATTCATTTATTTTTTTCAGCTTATTAATATACTGCCATGCCTCCTGGCTGCAAAAATATGATAAAATCACTGGGAAAAGAATTCAATAATTAATGAGAATTTTTCCCTCTCAGCTTACAACATTCAGAAAAAAATCTTATTGAAAAATCTCAAAATATGGACATAAACTTCAACATTTAAGCACAGGAAACATACAGTTTTATGGACTACAGAAAGAATGCTTTAAAAATAAATGTTTTTTAAAGTCTAGGAATTGTCAACAGGATCATGCCATCCAAATGTAATTGACATGAAGAAAGATTGAAAGAGCCTGATACTGTCACTTTTAGATTCTCTAAGGTCTTCAGAGCATTAATCATTTCAGGATCTCTTCCGACAAAAGGGCAGTCTCATTTTGTCTGCTCCATATAAATGGGTCCAGTTTTAGGGCAAAAAGAAACCAGCTGTCAGAGCAGAGACCTTGACTGAACTGGGATATTTTCTTTTATTTGACAAACATCTTTCTGAACATCTCCTATGGGCCATAACCTAGGCCATATTATAATAACATAACTTTTTGTTTGAGCAAATTTTGTGGGATCACAGATAGAAGAGGCCACAAAGCCTGTCTGGAGAGATGGGGAACTGTCAAGGTCTGCGAAGAATCTGTGGTTTTACCCTCCTTGCAAGCTAACCGGCTAGCCTGGTAATGTTTCAGGAATGCTGGCAGAAGACATATGACTCCTAGGTCAGAGACAAATGACTGTATTACTGATAGCACAGTGAGCAGCGTAAGCACAGTGCCAGGTCCCCCTGACTCCTAAGAACCATGGGGCTGAGCAATGGCCACGGTGAAGAGTGGTCAGAGCCTTGTGGTCTTGGCATATACCTGGAAAAAATATGCAGATGAATACTCAAGGCTCACAATGGATTGCTTCTTACTGGGAGGCTGGGATGAATAGATACTTGATGAGAGCAAGAAGGACTCATTTTAGTCAGCAGGAACAGCATTTGCAAAGGCCCTGAGGCATGAGAGACACTGAGCTGTTTCAGGAACAATGGTGGGTCTGGCATGATTGGGATGGTGGTCACAAGGCCACACAAGTAGGCTGCCACCCAGTCATTGAGGGCTTTGCATGCCATTGAAATTAAGGAGCGTGGCTTTTTGTTTCATTTTAACCTAACAAATTTCAGAACGTTTTCCACAGAGGAATGACATGATTGAATTTTATTTTCTATTATCTGGTGATAATGTTGGGGAGAATAGACTGGAATCGGAGATAAGCTCTGTGGGCCTTTTACCAGGTGTCCTTGAAACACCTCACTTTTTAAATGTCCTTTAAACTTCTTGCATTTTTTCCCATTTTTTAAAGAATTCACTATCTATTCTATCCCTTCTCACCTTCAGGGACCTCGCACACTCACCTTCATGCCTGACAGCCCTCTCTCTTCAAATCATAGTGAATATGCTTGGATATGTGCTGATATATGGTAAGACTATTCCTATTTAATTTACTGAATTTCTCAGTATTCTTAGAGTTGTAAACCTGTTATTTTCTGGGAACTTATCTACTTTTTTCATATGCCAATATTGTAGTAAGAATTTTTACTTGGCATGAGATAATTTATAAATCCAAGTTTAAAAGGTAAATTTTAACATTCAATTTATTCAAATTAATACACACACGCACACACACATACTCTCTCTCTATTTCAAATAGTATGTTTATTCCAAAAAGGAATCATACGAAGACAAGTATAAATATGATATTTTAAGAGATTAGAAAACATAAATTGACTACATTGAACATAAAGTCAAAATACAAAATGTTTTATTTTCTTTATGATTTTAAAATCCTTCCAAATTTTCGAAATGGGTAATGAAAGTTTGATGCTTTGTATATGTAAAAACAATCACTGTTGTTTTGTATCCATTCTGGCCTTGCTTACATGCTCATTTGAACAAAATTTCCTAATTGTTATTAAGACAAAAAAAATCCTTCCAAATTTTGCAGTGTATTCTGGGGCAGAAGCGATCATGAGTATTTTTTAGGCCCATTCTGGGAAAGTGCTCTCAGTCCCTGTACGAGTTACCTGTTGACACTGTAACAAATTACAACGACTTTAGTGGCTTAAAACAATACAAATTTGTTCTATATTTGTGGAGGTCAGAAGTCTGTAATCACTGTCGCTGAGCTAACGTCAACATATCGGCAGGGCTGGTTCCTTCTGGAAGTTCTGAGGGGAAGATCTGTTTCCTTGCCCTTTTTTTTTTTTTAGCTTCTAATGGCTGCCTGTATTCCTCAGCTGTGGCCTCTTCCTTCATCTTCAAAGCGCACAACCCCAATCTCTGTTTCCTTCATCACATCACTTCTTCTCTGACTCTGACTCCTCCTTTGCCCCTCTCAGAGAGATCATCTGATTACACCAGGCCCACACAGATGATACAGAATAATCTCACCTCAAGATCCTTAACCTAATCCCACATCCTCAAATTCTCTTTTGCTTTAGAAGGAAACATTCACAGGTTCTGAGAATTAGAAGGTAGAAATATGGGGTGGAGTTTTATTATCCAGCGTACCACAATTCCTTTCTCCAGTGAAAGCATTGTGGGGTTTGTTTTTGTTTTTGTTTTTGAGACAGGGTCTAGCTCTGTTGCCCAGGCTGGAGTGCAATGGCCTCATCATAGCTCACTGCAGCCTTGAACTCCTGGGCTCAAGTGATCCTCTTGTCTCAGCCTCCAGAGTAGCTGGGACTGTAGGCATGCACCATCACACATGGCTAATTTTTAAATTTTTTAAAGAGGCTTGTGTGTAGGGTGGTGTCTCCATGTTGTCCAGGCTAGTGTTGAACTCCTGGCCTCAAGTGATCCTTCCGCCTCAACCTCCACAGTAGCTGGGATTATAGGTGTGAGCCACCGCACCTGAAATCACTGTTTTTCCCCCCTCTTTCCACAGCTTTACTTGATTTGGGGTTACAGCTGAGATAACTGGGCTCCCTAGACATGTCACCCATGTATTGATCTGTATTAGAATAAGTTATTGGAGCTGGAGGTTTCTGAGGGAATCCTCCCTCCCCACGGAATGACCTATCTTTGAGTATGCTGGGCAGGTTCACTACCTCCATCTCTCACTTGCTAGATGTAGCAGCTCCTGTCTGTGCCCTGCCCAGACTCCTCATCCTTCCCTTTCGGTGCATCCCGCCTTCACACTGCCAACGGCTGCTAGCTGCATCTTTTTGTCTGAAGGTCTGCAGCTTGTTCCTCCTGTGCGCAGGACAGGCTGGAAATGCTATGGAAATTAATGCCCCATGCCCCAGCAGCCTTCACTCATGAATGGAACGAGTGTACAAATATCCCAGCCCCCTCATTTCCTTTTTGCAATTTGTTTTATTGAGATATAATTCATATAATGTAAAATTCATCATAAAGTGCACCGTTCAGTTGTTTTAGTATATTCACAATGTTGTACAACCATCACCATTATCTAATTCCGGAACTTTTCTATCCCCCCAGAAGAAAGCCTGTACCTGTTAGTACCATCCTCTGTCTCTACTTTCTGTCTGTATGAATTGGCCTATTCTGGACATTTCATAGAAGTGGAATCATACAATGCATGGTCCCTTGTCTCTCAGAAGGATGACTTCAAAACACACGTTCAATGCTGGTTCTCAGATTTCCCCCCAGGATTAAGCTCCAGTTGCCCACAGTGGCAGTGACAATTAATTGCCTGCCTTTCCTCTCCCGTCTCACTTGCCCACTTTCCTCCCAGTGTTTCTGGGATCACCTCTTAAAGAAAGCTCCTACACATGAAATCTTGCTTTGAGGTCTGCATTTGGGGGAACCCAAACTAAAATACTAGATATATCAAGTTACTTAATCCATTCATCAACTCTACACTGAATATTTACTGTGTGCTTAGCTCAATGCTGAAGGTACAGCACAAACAAGTCAGGCATGGTCCCTGCCCTCATGGAGGAGAGCAAGCTGAGAATAAAGGCATTAAGCAAATTACAAATGAGATGAGTGCTACAAAGGGGTGGGTGACGGAAGGCTTTCCTAAGGATGAGATCTGAAGAAAGGGAAGTAGCCCGACAGAGAGTGTGGAAAATGGCCCGGACACATGGGCCCACTCCAAGATAAGGGTGAGCCTGGTGCTTTGGGAGATTGCAAGAAATCCGTACGGTTCTTGCAGAAAAAATTGGCATATAGTTGTGGTACTTACTTAACTCTACCTTCAGGGAAGGGCTTGCTGTCCAGCTGTGGAGCGTGTGGTCAGCAGACAGGCTACAGCTGTTAGCTCTTTCAGGTTGGCCTCAGCTCCTGAGACAGTTCGCACAATGCTACACCCTTCCGGGAGCAGTGTGTATCTGGTGACTGAGCAAGACAGGGATAGAGAGGCCCAGCTTTCTGGCCTGATAGGGGACATTCTGCCAGGCAGTACTCACCCCAGAGTGGCTGGCTGAGTTTGTAGGGTCTGCATGGTAGTTCAGTTGCTTCCACAGTCCAATCCTGCCTCAGCTCCCTGCCCTTCACAGGTGTTGATCCTTGGTAAATGTCTTGTTCCTCAAACTTCGTGTCAGAACAGGCTTCCAGAGAACCCATCCTCCAACAGCAGTGAAACAGGAAGGCTTTGTATCATGATAATATTACCAGGCTTCTCATAAAACACAGGAAGGTGTCATTGTGACCTGAGAGGGATAAACTATACTTATGGTGAGCAAGAGAGACTTTGGAGTCCTCACTGAAGTATTTACATGGAAGTTTGCAACATGCAAGTTGAGAGATTCTGGAAGTCAGAGAACAACTCAAGGGTGGGAGGGGGGAGTGAGAATTTTTGATGAGCATCAACATTTTGGGGTGCACTTAAAATGTATTTATTCTTTGTATGTATTTTTCTAAATTTGTCTCCGAGGATAACATTTGTATATGCCTATATAAATTAACCATACTAGTAATATGGCTGTTTAGATTTATGTTCTTTTATCCGTGGGATTTCCCAAGAATATGAGCAAAAGAGAACTTCATAGAAATTTTTTTCCATAGAGGATAATATTAGATTCCATACTCTTGGAATTTAAAATGTTACGTTCTGTCTGGGCAGTAGACTTTTAAAATAATTAGATGCTACTCCAGTGGGTACTTTGAAAAGCATTGAAATATTAAATAACTTGATGAATGTTTAACTTACATTATCTGGAACGAGGATATCAACACTATCAACACTCTTCTGTCCTTAGTTTAGGGTGCACCACTATGATCCAGCCTGCCCCCAAATACAGATACAGAAGCTCTTTCCCACCCTAACAGTACTGGGATGCCACAGTGATCTGTCCTCATTATGGATGTCTCGGAGGACATGGCTGGTGGTGTGATTCCTGGTACTAGATAACCAGCAGCTACCACGGCAATTGAGTGGCCGCCCTGCAGAGCCTGCTGAGGTACTGGAAGTGTCCCCATCTGGCTCAGCTCCTCACGACATCCCTTCCTGGCCCAAGTGCTCCCTGATTTGGGGGCCCATCTCAGGATGCAGTCCAGGCATCCCTGACCTAACTCTGCCTTTTCCTGTCCCTTCCTCAGGTTCTGACACCTCCCCTCAATCAGATCAATGTCAAGTACCTTTTCTCCTTGAGGGTGGGGGATGGGGTACTATCTTGAGGACTTTAAAGGTGATTTCAGAGAAAAATATATGTAGTTTAAATTTCCTGCCATATAGCAAAATATGGTTTGATTATGTAAAAAATGAAAGCAATTCTATTTTTGTAAAGTTCTAGAACAGGCAAAACTTTTTTTTTTTTTTTTTTTCCTCTCTGAGACAGGGTCTCACTCTATTGCCCAGGCTAGAGTGCAGTGGTGTGATCATAGCTCACTGCAACCTTAAACTCCTGGGCTCAAGTGATCCTCCTGCCTCAGCCTCCTGAGTAGCTGGTACTGTAGGCACACACCACTAAGCCCGGCTAATTTATTAAATTTTTTGTAGAGACGGGGTCGGGGGGCGGGGCGGGGGGGGGTTGGTCTCACTATTGCTCAGGCTGGTCTCGAATTCCTGACCTCAAGCAATCCTCCTGCCTTGGCCTTGCAAAGTGTTAGGATTACAGGCATGAGCCACCATGCCCTGTCAGAACAAATCAAACTTCGCTATGATGATAAAAATTGGAATAGTGGTTGCTTCTGGAGGGGAGATTGACTGTAAAGGGGCATGAGGATCTTTTCTAGAATGAAGGAAGTGTTCTGTATCTTGATGGGAGGGCGGGTGTATGTTTGTCAAAACTAATTGAACTGTATATTTAAACTATGCATTTTATTTTATGTACATTTAAAGAGATAAGGCAGGATGACAAATAGTTCAAAAGTGAAAGTGAAATGATCATGTAAGAATAATTCAACAACGATTTAGATTTCAAAATCGTTTGGTTTTAATTTCCTGACTTAAATAGGACCAGTTATAGGAAAGGACCATCATCAGCATACATCTCTGCTAAAAGACATAAAAACATTTTTATCCATAATTAATCATTTCTTGTTAGAAATTCATAACTTTGCATGAAATTAAGCTCTTTGAACAGAGAAAAAATTGTTTGCACATTGCATAAGTTAAAGTAAGGTGAGATTCGGTATACATTTCTTTAGCTTTTGTCAGTAGCTGACACACTCAGTGTTTCGATCTACAGAGTGGTCACAAAGTTTGAAAATATAGGTGACTGTTTGACCATGTTAAGTGAACACCAATTAGTGCCTGCAATTGATGGGGAGGGAAGGTCACTTGGAGAGCACTGCCACATGACCCTGGCGTGGTAAGGAACTGTCAGGGTGATAATATCTAAAATTGGAGTGGATGACGCAGCCCTGTGGAGTATGCTGCGTGCTGGTCAGATCAGAACACCTTGGGTATGGGTAAGAATGCCAGAAAAAATTAGGACACAAGAATGAAAAGGTAAATGTAAATACTGGATAAGCAACAACTAATTTTCTAGTATAAGTATGTCTGGGATACTTCTACATCTCTTGCAAATGTGGGATGTATATGCATGGGACATACTTGCCAGGGACATAATTATGCTAAAAGCTTATTTGTTTTTTATCTGAAATTCAAATTTAATTGAGTGTTCTCCTGTATTTCTATATGCTAAGTCTGGAATGTGTGGGATATGCTAAAAGGGCAGGTTTCTTCCCCTATTTCCAGTGAAAATCAGAAACAAATAATGTGAGCCAGTGGTTCTCAAACTTTAGCTTGCATCAGAATCACCCGCAGAGCTTGTTAAAACCCAGATTATTAGTCAGAATTTCTGATTCACTAAGTCTTGGGTGAGGCCCTGAAAATAGGCATTTTTAACATTCTTGGGCCTTGCTGATCCTGCTGTTTCCAGGGATCACATCTGAGAACTGCTTATCCGAGGCAACACATTACAGACGCATGTGCAGGTATTGCTAGAAATGCCATGTTAATGTGTCCTGTTCATTGTGATTCTGCCCAGCACATTCAACTATGCATCGCTAATGAGGGACAACATAGCAAACATATCATGTATTGTAATGTACTATCAATAAACTATTTATTATGCATAGTTGCCTATGTTTCCAGACTTTATGGCCACTCTGTAGGTAAGTTATTTGCCTCTGTATTGAATGAATTGCCTTTTAATGAGTGTAAAATTAAAATCCCATATTAAAATCAGAATAGAATTAAAATTTTGATAAACCCATAAAATAGTAATATCAGAGAACCTTTTTTAAATTATATACCAAATAAATATTTAACAAGGTGAGATACTCAGGAATTTTATTTATATTTTATTAAACACACAATTTCCACAGCAAATTATTTATAAACAGAGGCTCCATACAGCCTGAGTTTGGAGTAGCCAGAATGGAGTTTCCACACCATGACTTTTCCAGGCACTTGGTCGTCTTGGAGAAAGATAGAAAAGGCATTCACTTGTACTGTTTATAGAACTGGAAAATACTGAAATGTTCTGAAGTAACTTGGAAGCTAACATTTATATTTCCACCATCAGGATTTTGTATTCTTGTTTTATTACTTTTCTATTTATTGGCCTATTGATTTGGATTTTCTCTTTTGAGGGAGGGGGATACACAGGAGAGAAATACACAGGGAAAGAATGAAAAAAGGGCACTAAAAATTTTTGCTGCGTGTCTGAGTCCTTTGGCCACTGTTTGAAAATCGTTGATCTACCTCAAATACCTGTAAAATCTAAGAACTACCTTAAGAAATATACAGAAATATTCATGAATGAAATATGTCTGTGATTTGCTTTAAAATACTGCAATAAGTAAAAAAGATGAAAAATGAAATAGGTCTGGCAAAATAAAATGTTAATAATCGTTGAAACTGGGTGATGGGGTTTATTATACTATATTACCTTTGTGTGTGTTTGCAAATTTCAATAATAAGTTAAAGGTGTAAGGATTTGGCTTGTATTCTCACCTTTGTCACTAATGGAACAAGAGACCGTATTAAAATCGCTTAAATATTCTGTGCCTCAATTTTTATAAATGATCGTATAGCAATTAATCAATTAGCAAGTAATTATTGAGCTTGGCTTACTGCGTAGGTAGCAATCTGATGTTACCATCTAAATTTCCAGGGATGTTGTCAGATTACTGAAATGTATAAAGTACTTTAAAAAATGTTAACTATTTTTCAAGTATTATCACAAGATCCATTGTTTAAATTCTTTGAGTACAAATGCTTGGAGCACGGATCTTTGGTAAATGAAGGTTCCTGAATGAAGCCTTCTCTTTTTTTCGTGTTTAAGAATAGTTATTTAGGTTAGGTATCTGCTGAGATAGCAGCTGCTCAGACTCCTACGTTGAGAAAAGGACAGAAAAAAAAGTAATACGTTACACATCTTGGCTTTTTTTATGTTTCTGAGGAGAGAGCAAAACAACCTTTAAGATTTCTAAATACCATCTGTGTCTACTACACGGTAATATAATTTAATTTGGACTCTTTTGTGGTCAATTTCCCAAAAGGCAGGTAAATATACAAGGAAAAACTTAAAGGGCAAAAATAGGCAAGCTTGTGTGTCTGTTGCTGTGTGTGCACAAGCATAAAGGATCTGAAAATTCTGGACTACAGTCCAGGGCATGGCTGTGTGGCAGAGTGCCAAAATAGGGATGGTGACATCCCCTTTCTTATTTATAGACTTGAAGCCACGGGCCTGGTTTAGGTCCAGAAATGGCCTGTCACCTGAAGGCCTGGGGAATGAGTGCGTGACCATGCTCCTGGCTGTCATACTGCACATCCCTTATGGACGCAGAAGCAGCAGGCAAAACAAAACGACTGCAAACTGGGATGAGGATGTGGCTTGCACAGCAGTGGAGGTGGGGTAGACATGGGTATGATATGATAAGTGTAGGGTGCACTTGTCCTCCTGAGTCATTAGAAATTCGTTCCTGTGGTTATTAAGTAATCATTCCCTGCTCAAAGGTGCATTTTGTGCAATGTTAAAATCCTTTCATACTGTGGTGTGTCTGAGCTCCCTGTACGGGCTCCCACATACAGTTAGAGGCTAGTTTTGGTAGGAAGAGTGGAGACAAACCTGGAGTTTGAGACCTACCTGGAAAGCCTGGCAGGATATTGGAGATTTCAGCTGGGGGTGGAGATGGAAGTTGGGGGGGGGGGGTTTCCTGGGCAGTGTGAGTCAACAGAAGGTGCTTGCTAGCCAGAGCGGACAGAGAAGTTGCCAAGAAAGTATCTTCTCTACAAGTGTGCTCGTGGATTACCTTGATGGGAGACAGTATGAATCACACAGTAGTTGCTCAAGAAACATTTATTGAATAAATGCCCCAATTCCCCTGGGACATGGATTTTTCTCTGGCAGATTGCTTGTTTGCCATATACACAGCATGGTAAGTGTATCCAATAACTATTTTGGATACTTTAGTCTTGTTACTTTAGGCTTTTAAGAATAAAATCCTTATTACCCCAAAGTGCTAATTGGGATATTTCCTCCCATTAAAAAGCCTGTATTTAAATGATTTCCTTCTCCTTTTAGAGGAGATATTTATTAAAACACTTTTTTTTCCAAGTTGACATACTTTGTCAACAAGTACGGTAATTAAACAAGTAGCTTGAATGTGAGGAAAGTGGATCAAGGTGGAATCCTAATGATTTACCATAATCAATGAAGGTCACAATCACGGAAGTTCTCTGCACACTTATATTAGATTAATATCTTCTCCTCCAGTGAAAGGCTTACCTACATTCTCTACCTTATATTCTTACATATTTGTAGAATTGAGAAAAGCTTGCTTAACATGGGCAATGCGGGCTCAGTTACTTTGTGACTGTTTTCTATATGTTACCTTTTTTTAATCATCACAATACACCTGTAATACAGATTTTGGCATTCCCATTTTACAGATAAAAACTAAAGGAGGCTTCCTCTGGAGTACGACTTAGAGACCCAGTACTGCCAAATCAAAACCTTTTCTTTTTTCTAAATGTCAAGCCAAACATACTCTCATCTCATTCTGCTTTCTCTTTGCGGGAGGAATTACAGCTGGAATTTTGAAAACACCTATTGTGTGGTCTACTTTTACCATTTTAATTAATATTCTGGAAACAAATCTTACATTTTTTTTTCTTAGCGATCTAGAACTAAAAACCACAGATTAAAATCTACATTATCCTGCAAATAACGCTTAGGCTAAATATAAAGTAGTATGGAAAACTGAACCATAATTTTCATATTCAGCTCCTTAGGGTTTTAATTAAATGTATTGTGTGGTACAGGTTGAGTATCCTTTATCTGAAATGCTTGGAACCAGAAGTGTTTTGGATTTTGGGATGTTTGCATATACATAATGAGATCTCTTGAGAATAGGACTGAAGTCTAAAGGCAAAATTCATTTGTTTCATACACACCTCGTACACATAGCCTGAAGGTAACTTTATACAATATTTTTAATAATTTTGTACACATTTCCACACATGAGATCAGGTGTGAAATTTTCCACTTGTGTCATGGTGCTCAAAAAGTCTCTAATTTTGGAGCATTTTGGATTTCGGATTTTCGGACTAGGCATGGTTGACCTGTATCAGAAATTGGTGCTGGCTGATTAAGTAGAATACGAGTTTATTATATGGATATTTAGGAGAGATACAGCTCAAGGCTTAGGGTCCAGGATAATGTCCAACTACAGGCTGCAGAACTGGTCTGATGAGTTTAACTTTGGCCCCCAGTACTGCCCCACAGGCCCTAAGGGACACTGCTGCTCCCACCCCTCCACAACGCCACGCTGCCATTTCTGCAGCAGGAACTTGGCTGGTATTTTTGCCACCACAAGGATTCTGTGTGGCACCTCCTTGTCAAGTTGCTCACTTTTTTTCCCCTAAAATTTCCTCTATGTTTATTCATTGTCGTAAGAACATTTATTGTGAGATCTACCTTCTTAAATATTTTTAATTGCACAATCCAGTATTGTTGACTATAGGCACAATGTTGTGCGGTAGATCTCTAAAACTCATTCATGTTGCATAACTGAAACTTTAAATCCATTGAATAACAACTCTCGCTTCTGAATGAATTCTTATTGCTTAATTTACGTGCCTGTATTCTGCAAAAGACAGGGGGGAACCACATTTTCTTGGTTCTGTCTTAGCAAGGCAGGATTCCTAAGGCTTCATATTCTTAGACCTAGTGAAGGGCATTTAAAGGTGCTAGCCATACAAAAATTATAGCAAATGTCCACTACAGATTTTAATGTTAACCAAACTAGGATCCAAATGGTTTGTCCCAAAATAATGACGCGTTTGAAACAATATGGCCCAGTAATTTAAAAATGTCAAATTCTTTGAACATCACAAAAACAATATATAATATTCAGCAATGATTCTTAGAATTCCCTTTCTTTACACTCCTCCAATATTCTACAAACTGCAACTGCCAGTGCCTCCTCCCCTCAAAGACTCTTGGGAAGCTCCCATCCCTTGTCTAAAGACCCTCTTTCTCCCCTCTGGCTTTCCTCCCCTTTCCTCCCAATTCCCCACTGCAAAATCTCAAGAACTGATCCAATAAAGCAGAGCCCCTTGGAGGGAGGCAGAGGAAAGAGATTAAGGCAGGCAAAACTAGAATTCTCTTTGTATAGAAGGGAAGGGAAGAGAAAGATACTGGTATGCTAAAAATTTGTAACCAGTCATAGGATGGACACTTTTACTAGCAATATTTAAGCACTACTTAGAATAATTGACTTGTCTTAACAAAATATACAGATTATTGTAAGATCTGTGGTTGAAAATGTTGATTGTGGTTAAAAGTGTCTTCTGTAGGAGAGCAGTTTGGCTAAAAATAATAAATACAAAGAAAAAGACTCTCAAGTATTTTAAAGGAAAGATAAAGTTTAGTGTTCACATTTATGAGTCTAAAAAGAAAATTAATTTGATTCCAAGGTCCCAGTGCAGGATTAATTCTTTAGGAGTAAATTCCACTCAGTTACTACTATTGTCACAAATAGTTGATTCTTTGACGCTCCTGGTTAGCTCAGTGCTACCCCTTTAGGATATTCTTATGTGTCTCCCTTGATAGTTTGTGACAGATGCAACGACACTTACTTCAAATATTCATTCTTTTACGAGATTTTGTTGACCCTGACACAAAGCCATTAAACTGTCTATTCATGTTTGCTGCTCCACTAAATGAAAACTTTACACAATATTTCAGACCAATATTGCTTGAGACAGACAGCTGGATCCTAACACGTCCAGCAGCACAATTTCTGCTTAGCAGATATCAGATTGTTTGCCTTAGAATATTGAAAACAGCTCTAAAGTACTGAAGAATTCTGTCTAGAATAGCAGGGATTTGTGCCTCTGCCAAAAATGCAGAAATTCAATAACTGAACCTAACACCAGTCATTTGATTGTTGCAAATTATTTCTTCCAGAGCATGTTTGCTGGACTGCTGGCTCACTTTCATGGAGGGGCTAGATGTTGCTCTTACCTTTCAATTCTTCCTAACTGGGGAAGCATTTACTCGAGTCACTCTGAAACTTAGAGCACACCATTTCAGTGTTATATGGTAGGTCATGAAGCTAGCCTCCTAGTTTAACTCAAAACTAAATTATAAGGCTAGTAGTAGTAATACTCCAGTGGACATGCTATATATAATGTCTTAAGTTGAAATTGGGTGCCGCACCTAGCCTGGGCTGGTGAAACAAGGATGCTTATTCTGCGCGGAGACTCCCAGAGGGCATCCACTGGGGAAGGAGGAAGTAATCCTAGAAGTCCTAACTGCAGAAACATGCTTGGGGGTTGGAAATGAGAACTTAATTAGGGTCTGCCTGACAAGATCTTCAAATTGCCTCATTTTCATGTGGGTCATTCAGATGTCTTAGCAGTTCTCAGTGCAATGTGTTTTGTGAAATATATTAGGTATGCAGTGTAGCTGTTTTCAGGTTTATTATGCAATAATCTGATTCTGATTCATGAAAATATTTCATTAAATACAATTGCTCATGTAATTACTGTGCTTAATCTACAGCATACTTTAATTAACGCTGTACAGAATTCTGATTTAATCAATTAGATTTGCCCTAGTATAACTTAGCTGAAAATACTTTTTTATGATGCAGCAGCCCCAAAATAATTATTGAGACCTAAGGTAATACACAATACTAATTAAAACTAACAGATTTCCTATGTTAAGAAGAGCATATAATTTGAACTATAATGTTTTTATTTTAAAAAGTAAACTATAAAGAGTAGCATACTCTGTTTCCATTAATAGTCTATTAAAAAGAACCTCATGGGGAGAGTTAGAACTTAAAAGGTATGTTTTATTTTTGTGTCTATTGTCTAATAAATAGCCTTGGGAACAAAAGATTAAACTCAAGCAAGATTCAGTTCTTTTTGGCTTTGGAAATAGGAAAGATATGTTGAAGTTCTAACCCCCAGTACCTCAAACTGTGACCTTATTTGGAAATGGGGTCATTGCAGATGTAATTAGTTAGGATGAGGTCATTCTGGAATAGGGTGGGCCCCTGATCCAATACATCCTTTTAAGAAGATGGCCATGGGAAGACCGACACACAGAACAGTGTGTGAGTCCAAGGCAGAGAGCAGAGTTATGCAGCTGCAAGCCAAGGAATGCTAAAGATTGCTGGCAATGGACCAGTAGCTGGGAAGAGGCAAGGAAGGATTCCCCTACAAGTTTCAGACGGAGCATGACCCTGCTGTCACCTTGATTTTGGACTGCTAGCCTCCAGAACTGTGAGACAATAAATTGGTGTTGTTTTAACCCACCTAATTTGTAGTACTTTGTTATAGCAGCCCAAAGAAACTAAAATCTTCACTAAAACTGAATTGAGAACTAAAACTCAACATAACCAGAATTTACAAAATTGCTTTTTATAATAGTAGGGGGAAAAAAGTATCTTGCCAAACTATTTTTAAAAATGCATGTGCCGTTTTTAGTTGAAGTAAATTTTTATATTCTTCAGTATTGACATAAATATAACAGTTTTGTTCTTCACACACAGCAGTTGCAGAGTGCCCTGCACATAAATCATCCCACGGGATGTTTTGAGGCTTAGTTTTAAAAAGATTAAAAATGAAAATAGCCCTTAAGTATTAAAACACCCACTTATAGAACTTGATCCATAAGATATATACAGAGCTACTGAAATGTGAGAGTAATCATTGAAAAGAATTTGCATGAGGTTCATCAAAGCAAAGTTTCATCTTGAATTTATATGTGGCTAATAAAGAAACTATATGCCTTGCAGTTTGTGGATTATTCAGATTCTTTTATGTTGCCCTTACTTTGACTTTGAAAAAAACACTCTTAGCAGCAACACTATGTGGTGTGCCGGGACAAATAAAAGAATACAAATTTTAGTTCTTGGTATTAACTTGCTAACAGATTTTATTACATAGGATATGGTAAGGATAGAAATTAAAAATATAATGAAAAATGAATTTGGGGGGTTATCTGTAAATTCTTTGATTTTTTTCTTACCTCCTGAATACTCAAGAGTTGATTATTATTTTGTTGTCACGAGAGTGATGATGTTTGATGGAAAGACATCAGTAGATGCCTGCAAAGGATCTGGACACAGAGCAGGGACTACAGCAGCATGCTCCCAATCAAAGCAGTAAGTTTCCTGGCAGTAAGGTCCATGCAAGTCACCAGATACCAGCTGACTGGTGTGCATCTTGTCAGGGCCTTTGGAAAGCAGCATCTTTCAAGTCTTGGAGGTCTTCATAAGCCTCCAGCTCTCCTGACTGTTCTGCACACTGTGGATTTTGCCTGCTTTACTGGTAGAAATAACTAGTATAATACAATCCCACACTCCCAGATCATTTGTTTGTGGTCTAGGCGGGATGTATTGAAGTTAAATTCCCAGGTGAACTATTCCTTAGCAGGACTGAGGCTCATTCCTGCAGATAGAGAACTGGGACTACAAGAAAGAAAGATAAATTACGTTGGTAAAACACAGACAAAACTAATTTTTACTGATTGTTTACAGTACTCTAGTACCAGTGTTAGGCACTCCACATATAATTTCATTTAATATTTCTTCTAAATTTAATTTTGATATTGTTTTTTATGGAAACAATGTACATACATTTTAACATCAAAAAGACTGGGTGGTAAGTGGTTGGGAGTTTGTTTTTAAAAAATATTATTTTCCTTCAAAAGGATATACTCTTTGGCATGTATATTTCATCATTTAAAAAATAAAACCAGTTAAATAATATGACAAGGCTTACATTAAAAACAAGAGTCCCCTGCTCCATCCCTCCTTACTAATTTTTTACTCCTTACTTATTCCCTCTCATTAGTCCAATAATTTTTCATCTTTTTAGTTATTTCTTCTCTTTCCTTTCTTATGTCTACATAACATGCATATACAGGTATTTCTTGATTTTTCAGTCTTTGAGATTATCCCATTGACTTCCTTCTATGAAGGATGAGGATTTAGCTCTCCTATGCTCCCTCTTCTCACATACATTTATAATATTTCACCTCCTCCTATCCTTCTGATATATTTATATCACAATTTTCAGTTAAATCAATATTTAGGGCCAACATTATTTTGACTATATTAGTATTCTTTATAGCTAAGTCACACATAGTATACTATGATTCTATTTCTTCTCTTGTATAACTCATTGTTTTCACTAGTTAACAAATACTTTGTTTTAGTTTGCTTGGTTTTCTGTACTTTTATTACTAAATCATCCCCAAATTCTCTGATGTAAGTAAAAATTGACTCTGAACCTGTTTAAGTGTTCTATCTGTTTCGCATTTATCTTGGGGGAATTTGATCTGAAGTCTTCAGTTCTTTTCCTCCAAGTTAGTTGTTCTGTAAATCTGACATTTTAGATGGAATGTGGGACTTTTCCCTTCACCATTGGGATTTTTTCCCCCATGCCCGTCTCCTGTGTTGGATTCCCTGTGTTCCTGGATCCTTTGTCTTTCTCTTGGTACACGCCCTCATGTTGGTAGATCACATCCTTCAGCAATTTCCTGAGAAAGGTAAATAATTTAGGACCTCACTTTTATGAAAATGTCTAGATTCTACTCTCAGATTTCACTGATAATTTTGCTGGGCGTAGATTTCTTGTATACTTTCCCCGCAAGACGCTGAAGGTATGTGTCCATGGTCTTCAAGCTGTAAAGGGGCCGTGGATAAGTTTCATGCTTCTCTGTTCCTCATTCTGTTGTCCGTGTTTTCCCTCTTCTAGAATTTTTTAGGCTCCATCTCTTTATCCTGGTGTTCATGACATGCCTTGGGCAGACAAATCCCCTAAGAGGATTTATATTGGATTCTAACAAATGCTTCGGGGGTATTACCAGCCTGGGATTAATCTGAATTAGATTCTTGGCTAGCGGTTTATCAGACCATTTAGGTTAGTCTGAATTTGGGCCACAAACCCGTGTGAGGGATGACTCGTGGTTTCAAATTCTCAGTGGCAATTTGTCTCCTCTCTAATCTTGCCAAAATTTGAAAAGGTCAATTTTTCTTGTGGTCCATTAGAAGTAGTGTGGAGGTTTATTTCTAATTTACCTTACACTTAAGGTAGAGTGCTTTGGAATCCAAGAATTCTGGTAGGAGGAGAGTCCCAAAGTAGAATAGCCCTGGGCTTTGCTGTCTGAGCCCACTCCTCAAAATGCCGTGGTAATCAACGTCTATACTCTGTCAGTTTGACAAAAACTCTCAGGGTAGGAGTGTACCACTCACCTTTCTAGGTTACTGTTTTTACTCAATGCCTGCTTTAAAATTTCCTTACTTTTTTGTCTGATGACTTCAAGATGATTTAAAAAGTTATATTTTGTCGAGCAGTTTTAGTTATTTCCAGCAGTCTAGATACCTATCCTGTCATGGTCCTGGAAAAGGAAGCCTACGTTATATTTCTAAGCCTCAATTTCCTCATTTGAAAAATGAGAATAATAGTAGTATCTACCTCATAGTGTTGTGAGGAATGAGTGACATTATTAGTGTAAAGCTCTTAACTGTGTGTCTGGCACCTTAATTAATGTTTACTTATCTTTTCTAAAGTGGCATTCTCTGACTCTAAACCTAAGTTGCTCTATCTTGCTATATTTTTACAGAACTTGATAAATTGTGTGTTTAACATATGAAGCAATATAGTTGGTCCTTTCCATTTCAAAAATTACCATTTCCAATGAGAACCAAATCATGAAACATCATTACTATCCTAGATCTTAATTGAGAACATGAGGTTTATTAAAGGGAAAGCCTCAAATAATTTGTACATTTCTTGAGACAAAGAAATTTGAAAACATCCCCTTCCTGTGTAATCAAGTAAGACTATAAAAGGATATAAAATGGATGTTTTCTCTTATAACAAAGTAGGCTATGCCTTCATTTTTCCCATTTACTATTGCTGCAAAGTGTCAAATTGCATGAGAAGATCTTTTTAAAGTCCATAGATATGTTCACTCTAAGCAGTTGCCCTTCTCTTTAAAAACAATTTCCACCCAGCACCAAGGAGCTCTTGCTCAGATCAGCCTGCTCTCTCTGGCAATTGACCTGACCTGTAGGCTCCCTCAGGGACACTTCTTTAGCAGGTGCATTGTGATATTCTTCACAGCCAGCATGGTTTCTGTACAGGTGGGTTTGATGAGCATCTCTGGGAGTAAAAATCCAAAATGCCCAGTGTCACGTAGTTCAAAAGCAAATGCGTAGGGTATTCCATTTTTGTAGGCCCAATCCATTGAGCTACCAGAGCTCACATCTAAAAGTTAGAAAAAAAATATTAGCCTCACTAAAGAGTCTGCATTTTTTTTTTTTTTTTTGAGACAGAGTCTCGCTCTCTTACTTCTTGCCTGGGCTAAAGTATATTTGCATGATCGTAGCTACTGCAACCTCAAACTCCTGGGCTCAAGTGATTCTCCTGCCTCAGCATCCTGAGTAGTTGGGACTACAGGTACGTGCCGCCATACCTGGCTAATTTATTTTTTGTAGAGACGGGGTCTTGCTATGTTGCCCAACTCTTGGCTTCAAGTGATCCCCCTGCTTTGGCCTCCCAAAGTGCTAGGATTGTAGGTGTGAGCCACTGCATCTGGCCATTTTTCTAAATATATATACTGTATAGTACTGGCTTATTATGTTACATCCTTCCAATTAAATACTGTTTTAATAAAAATGATTTAACAGGAGTTCTGTGGCAACTGGCTCATGAGACCTATAAATCATACCTGCTGTCATCTTTGAGGATCTAGTCTATGTATTAATGTTTTACCAGTAATGATGACCTCCATATTTCTCAGCCTCAATTCCAATAACATTTATCTATACCCTTTATCACTTTATTCACCTATAAACAACCCACACTGTGGACTTTTTTGTTTTTTAGTTCTTGCCACTCAGTTCTTCTCCACTTCCCAGGTCTAGAATATTGAAATTCTATTACCGGAGAGTCTCCTCATTTCTCCCACCTCCCCTGTGTTTCCACTCCCTCTGATCTAGTTCTTTGCCTTTACCCTTCAGTTTCTTTACTCCTTGCTGCCTTCTTATGGTTTCATTTGACTGTCCACTGGGCCACAGTCAATTATTTCACTGAATTTCTCACCAGACCCTCAAAATGCCACATCCCTATCCTTTTTCTGCCTTTTTTTGGCTCATCTTCAATCTTTAGCCCAGTTTTTCTGCTTTCACTTGGTGAAGGAGCTAGAGAAAGTTTTTGTTGAATAGATATCCTATAAAGTCACACTAATCACTGAAGTCAGGCCAAGATGGACGGATCACTTGAGCTTAAGAGTTCGAGACCAGCCTGGGCAACATAGCAAGACCCTGTCTCTACAAAAAATAAATTTAAAACATTAGCTAGGCATGGTGACATGCTCCTGTAGTCCCAGCTACTTAAGAGGCTGAGACAGGAGGATCACTTGAGCCCAGGGGTTGGAGACTACAGTGAGTTATGATGATGCTACTGCACTCTAGCCTGTGTGACAGAGAGAGACCCTGTCTCTGAAAAAAAAAAAAGAAAAATCACTGAAGTGTTTTTATATCCCCAGTGCTGCTCTGGGCTCCTTTTTCTAGTCCTTCACTTATTGAAATTTTCCTATTCTCTACTCATCCCACCCCTCACTTTCCACTGTCCCCCATACTCTAAATGATTACCCCATCACCTCCTCTATTGACATTTGAGCTCCCTGACTTTTCTCCTTCATGATCAGAGAAAGAAATGCTGCTCGTCTTTCACATGCATCATCTCTTTCTTTTTTTTGAGACAGAGTCTCACTCTGTCACCCTGGCTAGAGTGCAGTAGTGTCATCACATCTCACTGCAACCTCAAACTCCTGGGCTTAAGTGATCCTCCTAGATTGACGGGCACAATTAGAACATATTAAGCCATAAGGGCTAAGTTGACGGCTGCTACACTCATGATTTAGTTCTAACTTCCCCCACCTGACTGGAGCCACTACTGCACGAGGCTGGTTGGTGAGAGTTTATGGGGGTCAAGTGTGCCAGTCTGTTATCAGCTTTTGACAATGTTCACTGTGTTTCTGTTTGAAGTAGAATTTGTGAATATTTGCACAGCTCAACAGTATTTTTTAGTTCTGTCTGTTTAACAGACCATCATGTCCAAGAAGACCAAGAGAAGGCTGAAGGAAGAAAATAGATTTTTTAATGAGGATTAGGAATTGCAATATTATCTTGTTTCTGCTAGAGATAAAATAATTTGCTTGCTTTGTAATACTGCAATATCAACACTAAAGAAGTTCAATGCTCATCAGCATTCTAACACTCATAAAGACCACAAATATTTTAAATTAGAGGGAGAAGTGCAAAAGGTTGTACTGCAGAAATCAAAAGACGAAAAGCAAAAGCAAAGATAATTCTTTCAAGCAGCAGTAAGACCTAGAAATGATGTCACTGAAACAATTTAAAAAGTAGCTTATATACTTGAGAAAAAGGGAAGCCATTTGGTGACGTAGAAATTGTGAAAGAATGCATTGTCAAAGTTGTAGGATGCTTAGATCCCAATAACATTTCAAAGTACAAACAACTGCCTTTTTCAAGGAGAACCATAATTGATCGACATTATAAATTAGCCTTCAATTTAACAGAACAACTTCAAGCAATATTTCAAAAGGAAAATATATATTATTCAATTTCTTCGGATGAATCAACTGATACTACTGACTTAGCACAGGTTTTATATTTCATTCAGGTCATAACAGAAGATTTCCTTTGCTATGAAGAGTTACTCGCTTTGGGCACTCCTGTGAACAGAACACGGTGAATAGATATCTTGACAACTTTCAAGATAAATGTCATGAAGTTGAACTGAATTTGGTAAATTGAGCAAGTGTACAAGTGGTGCACCTTCCACGACAGGAAAACATGAAGGGTTTATTGGACACATAAAAAAAAGTAATAACAGATCCAGATGCTCTCATTTCTTTTTATTATATGTTGCATCAGCAAAATCTCTGTGCTAAAGCTATTATTTTAAGAGATACTTTGCAACAAGTTATAAGTAAAATTAGCTATATTGGTGCAAATGCAACATGGCATCGTCAGGTCATAACATGCTATGGTTGAATGATGAGGTATTCAGTGTGGATTTGCCATATCATTCTAAGGTGCATTGGCTATTGCAAGGACGGTGTGAGCCAAAATTTTATCTCTGCGAGAACAGATAGTTAAATTTTATGAAGAACAGAATCAGCAATGTGAATTATTGAAAGAAGATTTCTATAGGAATGCAGCATTTCTGTGTGACAGCATGTCAAATCAAAACTACTTGAATATTTCTTCGCAAGATAAAACTAAGTCTATATATGATATGTGGCAAAAAAATGCAAGCATTTTGAAAAATGCTATCTTTTTCTAAACACTTCTTTAAAAGGAGATTTTGGATGAACATTTTCCCCAGTTAGCAAAGGTCATTGATTAGCAGGATGATATATGCGAATCATTTGAAGAATACACAACTGTTACAGACTTATTAATTGAAGAATACAATGAAAGTTTCACTGACTTTGAGAATCATGACATCACATTCAAATTAGCATTTCAGCCTCACCTAGTTGATATCAGCAAGGCAACTAAAGAACTACAGATGGAATTGATTGAGCTCTCAGTAGATGACATTTTAAAGTCATTTGTTTGCTGCTGAGAAACATCCAATTGAAATATGGAAAAATGCAGAATACCCACGCCTTCGGCAACATGCCTGAAAAATGCTTTCGTGCTTTTCAACCATTTATTGCTGCAAATTTACATTCTTCTACCTAACCCAAATCAAGATCCCCTTAAGGTCACAAATGACTGATTCCATCTAGAGGATCAACTGAAACTGCTGGCCTCCAAGCTGCAACCAAATATTCAAAAGCTTTCCAACAGAAAGTGGACACAACAAAGTCATTAAAAGGTTAACTTTAAAATGAACAAATGGTTTTCATTGTTTAAAATTATTAAGTACATAGTAGTTAGATTTTTAGAAAATAAGGTACATTTTAAAGTATATCTAATTGAAGTTTTCTTGAATGTGGCCTTTATTTGATTACAGTTAAATTAATGCGGCCTTCCAACATGAAAAGGTTCCCCACCCCTGGCCAAAGTACCCAAAGACCCCTTTCCTATAACAGTTCCTTCTCACAATCCTGCCATATATCCCTGGTTACCATCCTTTTTTCTTCTTTCTTTTGCTTTAGAACTTTTGAGTTCTATATATGTTGTGTGTACATCCTCAACCACTTTCAAGCTGGCTCTTGCCTCTACCTGTCTATTAAGTTTTGTTCTTGAAGGTCACCAATGACCGCAGGCCTAGTTTCCTTTCTGTTTTTTGTTTTCCCTCAGATCTCACGTTCAGCCTCTCCACAGCATTTAACATAGCTGACAGCCATTCTGGCTACTCTCTGCTTCTGGCTCCTGTGACCTCACACTCTCCAGCTTTTCAGCACAAAGTTGAAAGCAGGGCGCTAGGGGCAGACCGCTGGCATGGGCTGCATCTGTCCCTACCACCTTCTGGGTGACTTCTCTATGCCTCAGTCTCCCTTTTTGAAAAAATATAGTACCTGCTATATAAGGTTGTTGTGAAAAGTAAATGAAATAATAAATCACTTGAAAGTGCTCAGGATATATTAATATTAGCTGTTATTATTTTGCATCTTTATACCCCAAAGTGCCTAGTATAAAGTTTTTAGTCTAACAGGCTCTTAAAAACCATTTATTAAATGAATAAATGTTTTATAGAAAATCTTTGTATGTTTCCTGAAATTTATATGATCCAGCTTGATATAATCCTATTATTGCTATTATTAAATTTCCAGAGCATGCTAATTTACTCAAATAATACCACTTTTTATGATGTTTTTCCGAGGATAAGTTAGAGATGGAATCATTATGTGAAAATGACGCTGCTGTTTCTCAGATTCCCTTTGCTTCAGTTAAGGACAGAAGATAGGCTGTGTCTTCTGTGTCCCTCTGGTTAGAGTACATTGGAACTACAAATAGTAGTCATAGTAGCCAAAGCCAGAGACAATATGTGCCAACAGTGACATCATGGTGATGTGACAGCCTCACTTCTATAGTAACAGATTGTTCTTGGTAAATATAATGCTATGACTATGCCTTTATACAAAGCTGAAAAAGTGAACTGTTAGCAAGACTTTTAAAAATTAATGTTTTATACATATTAGGTTAGTATTAATTAGTAATATGATTTTGAAAATACTATTAATATTTTTCCCCTTTCCAGGGTAACTACTGAAAAACAGTTCTAAAAAGATCGGCATGAGACCAATGATCATGGACTTTGAAAAAAAAATCTACTGATACTTGTGACATTCTTATTCTTAGGATAAACTCATTTCATAAGCAATGTTAATTGATGAACCAAACTTTTGTTCTGAAGGCTGAAGAAAGTGAGTGGTAAGACATTAGCAATAGAATGATAGGTAGATTAAAGAAATCAAGAGAAATTTGCCACCTTACTGAGAAGCATAATCAGATGTCACTATACACACATATATGGCATGTGTGTGTTTACCTTCATATGCATACATAGACTTTCAGATAGACATGACTTCTCACTAGATTTTCCAAGTCATACAGTGAATGAATTTTAGAGTTTGAAACGCCACGAGTAATGATTTAGTCCAATTCTTCATGTTACAGTTGTGGAAACTAAAGCCCAGGATTAATAGATATCTTGGCCAGGAAACACACCTGGCAGAATTAGGACTAGAATCTACATCTTTTCTCAAAGTTTTTTCCATATACCCAGTTGCTTTCTGTTTCGTATGAAAGAAGAAATACTTTTTAATCACCGTTTAAGGGAAAATTTAGCTGGACATAAGAAAGAATATTTCATAACAAGAATGGTGGAGGGAAGGAGTAAAAGGGAAGCTGTTGAGGGGCTGAAACATTTATTTCGTTATCTTCTCAAGGCCCATTTCCACCCTCACAGTAGTTACAATTGCTTAAGGCGCCCGTTTTTGTATGTTCTAACTGTCATAAGATCTCCGTCCAACCTGTAGTCACTACTGCATGCTTAGTACGTTCTCTGCTTAGAATTTGTTTAAGTGGGTACAGTGACTTCTGTCAAGCTGTGTAAAAGTAATCAGATATAAACCCCTTCCATCTTCCTTGGCTAATTTGATAGTCAAAAATTCCACTTTAGGGAGAATACACTTTCTCCTTTTTAAAAGGAAGTTATAGTACAGGATATTGGTTCAAGAGAGATGATTCTAACACAACATACGCAGGAAACTTACACAACGTTCTGGAGGCAGGTCCGTATCTATATCGAACCCCGTATACCGACTGAAGTGCATTCACAGCTTTATAAGCCGCAGATTCCTGTGAGCGAAAATGGAGAAATTTTATAGATTGTTACACTGATACTTTTAGATACAATGACATGTTATGTGAGCCTTGATCAGTCATCAACATAGAGGACGATGATGGGCACATTAATAGTTACTGGCTATATTTAATAATAATATTCTATTACTCTTATGTCACATGCTCCATTTGCAACATGTTTTGGAACACATCATTTCTTCTGTCTCACAACAATCCAGTGAGCAGCAATATTTCCATTTTACCAACGAGGAAAGGAAGGCTCAAGGCGGTTAAATGGGTGTGCTGGCATTATAGAGCAAAGAGTGGTTAAGTAAAGTACCCATATTTTCTAAGGCTGATTTAGTGTTCTTCTTCACGTTAGTTCAGGGACACCTATTTCTGTAAATTATAAAACGTTCGGCAGGGAAGGGACCAGGTCAGTCTTATTCACACTCATACCCAGTACTCAGCAATGTGTCTGTATATAACAGATGCTTGACTGATATTTCCTACATGAATGTTGAATAAGAATAAATCTATAAAAGTATTATGATAATAATATCGATTCTTAAGCATATATTTCAGTGGTTATGTATAAGATATTTAAAACACATCTGGATCAATTGTGATCTTTAATTGTGTAAGAATGACTTCTCTTATGCTGTGTTTATCCTTATAGGGCACGGGAACAACTTCAGAATGCTTCATGACTTCTGAGGTTACCCATGCCTCCCACAGAGCTTAGTCAGGTACTGCTAAGACACAGAAATTCTAAGGTGGAACTCTTCCTACCAATGCCAAAAATTAGAAAAAATACTTAACACAATCAAAATACTAAACGGTGAATATTCAACTATGACTAGGATGATACTATCCTTTAAACATTTTCAAATAGTATAAAAGCCCTAGTTCCAACAGGAGTTAGAGAAGTATTGTATGACAAGTGAAAGGAAAAGAAGTATGTTGAAACCAGTATACAACTCTCCCATTTCAATTTGCCTATGAATAATTTAACACACTCTGGACAACATGGTGGTGTGCGCCGGACTGAGCTTTAGGTTGCTGTCCTCATTCGGCTCAGGGGTGCATAAGGCAGTATTTGCAGCCAATGCCACCCTTTGTGGCTATTCAGGGACCAGGCTCCAGAAGCTGGCAGACTATTTATTATTGATCTCACTGGTGATGACATTCTTCCCACAGGAGCCAACAGAAAAGGAATGTAAAAACCATAATGAAATATCTTTATGGAGAATGTTCTAAGATTTTAACATCTCCAACAATCTCAGCAATATTCCATGGCAAGGGCAGATATTTCTACATTTAGAACATTATTGCATTCTGCTGGTGAGGACACCTTTGTTCTTCATTATTTCAGATGACTAAACCCAGGGGAAAAAAATCTAAGAAAGAAAAAGAAAACCACTTTGCCTATTTACACAAATTATGTACACAGTTTTAGCCTTTTGAGCTCACTGTACTTCTGCCATTTGGCCACAGGTACATGTTGACAAGGGGTTTGGATAATATCTGTCCACAAAAAGTGAATGCTTTCTCATTTTTTCCCTAGAATTATTTTCCAGGGTGGCACACCTAGACACTTAATAATATTTTAAAGAGTTTACTTAAGTGATTTCTCCTTTCTCCATTGTTTTTTCTTTCCAATTTGTCCAAAAGGACCTAGGCCTTACTTAGTCTTCAGCTGAGAAAGGAATATATTTTTTATTTAAAAAGCAACCTAATGAATGACTTAAAAAAACGTTAGCAGGAACACAGACTCTTACATACTGATGAAATGTTTTTGAAGATTTTTAATACAGTTTGATGGTTTCTGGTTACCATTCAGAGACTGACTAGTTTTTGAGAATTGTAATCTTAGTTTTATTGATTTAGCTTATGCTTAACGCACTCCGGGATTTCTCAACGATGGCACTATTGACATTTTGGACTGAATAACTCTTTGCTGTGGGGGGCTATCCTGTGCACTGTGGGATGATTAGCAATATCCTTGGCTTCTGCCCACTAGATGCCAATAGCATCCCCCACCCCCATTGTGACAATCAGAAATGTCTCCAGACATTGCCAGATGTCCACTGGGAGGCAAATTCAGCCTTGGTTTTGAACCACTGATCTATTCTTATGCCACACCCTCTAATCCAAGGCAAAAGGAAAATAGGCTTAACTCACTGTGGGAAGATAAATTTAAAATATGAAGAACATTCTCATGTAATAATTTTTATATATTGCATACTCCATATCATCTGTTGTTAAGAATATAAATAGACACTGTTCCCATTTGAGAAAAGGCTGAACATTTGCCTATGGAAATATTACGATACAAGGTGTCACGATGCCAGGTCAACAAAACAACAGCTGCAGCAGCAGCAGCAACAACAAAAACAAAAGGAAAGGCTATTTGACTCACAGAGCAGCTAAAGAACAGCACTGCAGAATATGACTATCACTTGACAATATTTCTCAACAGAGGGAATTTGCTCAGGATTCTTGGAATGCCAAGAACAAGTTCCCCTTTTGGACAGAATGAAAGCCTTCCCCAGGCTTTCTGCTGGCTTCCTCACATCCCGGTTCCTCCTAGTTCTTGGACATCTAAGTCAGGAATTCCTGAAACTCCAGCAATTGTTGCAAAATTTGGAGTTCAAGGTATGGGGAGAAAGGAAAAGCTTCTATTTTACAAAAACTTTTTAATTCAAGTATAGCGTTGTAGTATAATAAAAAAATAAATATTTAGTCTTTGTCCCTAGTTCCTGGTGCAAGGCTCCCAAAAATCTCGGAATCTCTAGAGTAAGAGTGTCTTTTGTATGCTAATGAGATGACTGGTGACTGGGGGCCTCTAGATAGCTTCAGGATGGGGGAAGGGGGAGGCTAGTGCCAGAAAGACCAAACCATATGATTTGGGAGTTGGAACTTTTAGCCCCATTCCCTGTCCTCTGAGGAGGAAAGAGGGGCCAGAAAGTGAGTTCAATCACCAATGGCCAATGATGTAATCAATTATACCTATGTAATGAAATCTCTGTAGAAACCCTAAAGAATAGGGTTTGGAGAACTCCTGGGTTGATGAACATTTCTGACATACCTGGAGAACACAAGGAAGCCTGCACACCCACCCTCTGTACCTTGCTTTGTGCTTCTCCTGGTCTTGGCTATTCCTGAGTTGTGTGTTCTACAATAAACAGGTATTAGTAAATAAAGCACTTCCCTGAGCTCTATGAGTCATTCTAGTGAAATATTGAACCTGAAGAAGAAATGGTGGGAGCCTTCGACTCTGTAGCCAAGTCGGACAGAAGTATGGGTAACCTGGGAACCCCTACTTGTGACTGGTGTCTTGTGGGAGCCTTGTGGGACTGAGTCCTTAAACCTGCGGAGTCTAATGCTAACCTTGGGTAATCAGTGTCAGAGTGGAATTGAATCGTTGCACACCCAATTGGTGTTGAAGAAGTGGTGCTGGAAAAAACATTACATGCTTCGTGTCAGGAGGCAAAAATGCCCTCAAATACGCATACAGAAAAGTACTCAAATTTTGAGTACTCAATAAATGATCACAAATTGAACACATTCATGTACCACCATCCAGGCCAAGAACAAGAACAGCAGCAGCAACCCACGAACCCCTTTCTGCCCCCTCCCTTGTACCCAAAGGTAATTGCCATCCTGACTTCTAACACCATATATTAGTTTTTCTTAGTTTTGAACTGTAGGCCTTTAGATGCTATAGACTCTGAAATGACTCACTTTATGACAAATTGTGCCCCATAGGGAACAGCTTGTTGGGTTTCTGATATAGGAGAGAAAGGAACTCTGCTTTTTCATTTTCAAGTAATCTTTTGCCTGAAAGTCGGTTCCTTCTTAGTACTAACTTGTCAGATACATGCCCAGAGACTTAAGCATTAAGCAAATAGCGCTTATAAATTAAAACTTGCTTTTAATTAATGAGAGTCAGACTATAATTTATGAACAATTATTTACTCAATAAAGTTAATTACAGCTCTGCATATGTGACCGAAGCTATAATACTAATCAAATCCATCCTGACCTTTCCTGAATAACCTGTGGTAAGAATGTAAATAGGTTTGAAATGATTGCATTTGAGAAGCAGCACAATGGTCAAAAGCAGTAACTCTGGAGCTAGACCCAGGGCTGAATCCTTCCAAGGACTTGGAAGCTATGTGTCCTTAGTCTAGTCACTTAATCTCTTTGGGACTCAGTTTCCTCATCAGTAAAGTGAGGATAATAAAAGTTACTTTACATGATTGTTATGAAGAATAAATGAGTTAATACATGTAAATACTTCTTAGCATAAACACTGTATGTGTTTGCCATTATCAGTAGTACTTCAAACCATCTTAGCATCAGAGAGGAAGCATGAAGCCTCACACACATACATGAGGCCAAACACTTACCACACAGCTAAAGTTGGGAATGGGTGCATATTTGTAAGAATAGGGGTATAGCAACATCTGAGCATAGGCGTGAAAGGAGAGGTAAGCCCTGATGTGCTTTCTGTGTTTTCGGAGGAAGTTAGCTACGGCCTTCACTTCTGGCTCGGACTCTGGGAAAGGGCCACAGTATGTATCATCACAAGGGTGCACAGAAGCTCCTTCATCTGCAAGTGAGAAAAGACAAAGGGGTGGGGGAATGGGCAGGGAAAAATGAGAGACACAAATCAGCATTGTTAAATGGTAACTTCTTCTTTTATTTCTGTAAATATATGGTATTATTAAGCAATTCATCTAACTTCTTGTCTATGGGAATCAATACTGTAAATTCCAAGGTGATTCAAGTCCCCATACTCCACAACACCCGTACTCTCTCTTTATAACATTCAACACATTTGTAATTAGTGTTCAATATTTACTCATTTAACATTCAACCAATATTTATATTGTTCTAGGTGCCTGGGATACACTGGAAACAACACAGAAAAAAAACAAAAAACAAAAAAACAAAACAAATCCCACAGAATGTAGGCTCTAATAGAACCTGCATTCAATCTAGATTCTTTCTTAAACTCTAATTCTCTGTGAAGGCTGGGACCATGTCTTTCTTGCTGGGCACCCGGCAGCTAGAGCAAGAGTATGGCGAGCATCCAACAAATATTTGTCGAATAAGTCTAAGTCAGATTGAAAGCAAAGGCTAGACATCTGTAAAGGTGTCTGGTAAGATACCAATATTGATAGAGTAAAAACATAAAGGTGGTCCAGAAATAATTTCAAAGAACATGCCAAACCAATTTCTATTACATTTTTAGATAAGCAATATCTACACTAGTTTTGTCAAATCCAAGAGGCTTCTCTTGTTATCTTGGGGGTTGGTTAAAGTTCAGTTAGGAAATCTTCAAAATTTTAATAGTTTTTGAATTAAAAAATCTTATATAGGGCATACTGATTAAGAAGTCTATGGAAGGAAGGAAAATAAGAATCACTATAACAATCACAAAATATTATAGTTCTAAGAAATTTTCCATGGTTATTTGCCACATGGGGCCATTACTCTCTCTCCTCTACCTCTAGAAAATAATAATTCTCTCATAAACTAATGGAAAATGTTTGGCGGTTCTGTGACATAGTCTAATTCTGCTGAACATGAAAAGACAACCAAGTCAAATTGGGCTAAATCTGGAGGACGTTAAGTGTAGTTTATGCTGTAGGAGAGTCAAGAGTCAAGATGGGGAACTCAGAGCAACGGGGGATTCCCGCCTTTGATCTCATTCTGAAGATGCTTCAGAAGCAAGTGGAATGCAGATGGGACCCAGAATGTAATATAAAAGCTATAGCTGATGCTCTGAAGGGAGTGGGAAAAATAGAGATCTGTGGAACATCAACGTAAAGCACTAGACAGGTGAGATCACAAACTGAGCAACTAATTCTGGAGGGAGCAGAACTCAAGAGCCAGAGAAAACAAGAATTTACAATAATCCTAATAAATCTTTTCAAGGGCATGTAGGAGGGCACTGGAAACAAACAGAGACATGGAGTTATAAAAAAGAACCGGTCAGATATAGTAGAGACAAAATATTTAATTCATGGGCTGAATGAATACAATCGATGAATGAACTAATGAGATCAAGTGGGGTTTGAAACACTCCCAGAAGGCATCAGGGAGAGATAAAGAATTGGAAAAATGAGAGAAAAATTAAAGGGTATAAAAAATAAAATAAGCTTCATTATGTGATTAATAGGAGCCCTAGAAGGAAAGAAAAAAAGTAAAGTTAAATATTAATATTTGAAGAACTGCTAATTAAAATTTCCTCACAATTAAGGAAAGATTGAACAGACTTATTGTGCACCAAACAAAAGAGATAAAGTGGGAAATATCAACACTTTGACATATTAAAGTGAAATTTAAGAAAAGGAAACAATTCCAGAGAGAAAAAAGCAGGTCATTTAGAAAGGAACAAGAATCAGATTCACATTTGACTTTTCAACAGCAACACTACGGTAATATTTCCAAAGTGTTTATTAAAAAGGAATTTTGAATCTAGACTTTCATGTCTAGCTGAATTCTCATTCTCACTGATGTTCTCTGGCATAAAAGGCCTCCAAAGTATATACTACTCACTGACATACTTTGAAAACACCCGTGGAGAAAGTATTCCAACAAAATAATGAATAACCCTAGAGAACTTGATGTGAGAATTACAGGAGAGTAAGCAACTTAGTAACATCTGCTGTCTAAATAAGCAACATCCAAAGGGGAGAGGAGGTGCAATGATCCTGGTGTCAAATTCTAGGAGATAACAAATTGATGGAAAGATACAGGGCTGAGGACCAGGGGAGGAAAAAGCATGTTAAGTTGTTAGTCTCTTTTGAAAAGTAGATATAGATATTGATTAAACTTAGAAACTGATAGAAGAAAAACCTAAGTATGAGTCTTAAATTAGGGTTAACCACCAGAAGAAAAATAGAACACAAACTTCACAACTAGCAGAAGTAAGTTTGACCCATCCAATGAAAGTAGTAAAGGAGGGGAACAAAAGGAGAAAGAAGAAACACTGGCAAATAAAGAACAGAAATTAAGATGGGCCAGGTGTGGTAGCTCATACCTGTAATCCTAGCACTCTAGGAGGCTGAGGCAGGAGGATCCCTTAAGGTTAGGAGTTCAAGACCAGCCTGAGTAAGAGTGAGACCCATCTCTGCCAAAAATAGAAAAAATTACCAGGGGCTGGGTGTGGTGGAGTGCACCTGTAGTCCCAGCTACTTGGGAGGCTGAGGCAGGAGGATCGCTTGAGCCCAGGAGTTTGAGGTTGCTGTGAGCTATGATGACACCATTGCACTCTACCCTGGGCAACAGAGTGAGACTCCATCTCGGGAAAAAATGAAAGAAAGGTGGGAGGGGGGAGAAGGGGATGGATAAAATCATACCTAATGGGTACAATGCACACTATCTGGGGGATGGATATGGTACAAAAGCTATTTATGTAACCAAATGGTTTATACCACCATAATATTATGAAACAAATTTAAAAAAATAAATTAGGATGGCAGGAATAAGTCTTAATGTAACAATGATTATGAAGAATGCTAATAGATTAAATTCATCCATCAAATTACTGATATTTTTATATAGAAAACTAAAGATCCAGCAATATCGTGTCTACAGAAAAAAATGTGTAAGTGGATACATCAGATATTTACTTTTAGTATTACTGTGGCAGACGTGGTGTTTATATTAGTTTCCCAAAGCTGCCGTAATACATTGCCACAAGCTGAGTGGCTAAAAACAACAGAAATTCATTCTCTAATAGTTCTTGAGGCTAAAAGTCTGAAATCAAGGTGCCAGCAGGGCCATCCACTCTCTAGATGCTCTGGGGGAGAATCCTCCCTTGCCTCTTTCTGGCTTCTGGTGAGTCCTGGTAATCCTTGGCATTCCTTGCTTTGTAGATGCCTTTCAGTCATGTGTTGCTTAAGCGGGGGGATGTGTTCTGAGAAATGCGTTATCAGGCAATTGTGTCATTGAGTGAACATCACAGAGTGCACTTACACAAACCCAGAGGGTCTCGCCTACTACACACCTAGGTTACATGGTGTGGCCTATTGCTCCTAGGCTGCAAACCTGTACAGCGTGTTACTGTACTGAATACTCTGTGTAACTGTAGCATAATGGTAAGTATTTGTGTATCTAAACATAGAAAAGGTACAGTAAAAATATGGTATTATAATCTCATAGGACCACCTTTATATATGCATTTAGTTGACTAAAGCACTGGTACACAGCACATGACTATGCTCCAGTCTCTGCCTCTATCTTCAAATGGCCTTCTTCCCTGTGTTTGTATGTGTGTCCTCTCCTCTCCTTAGACAACAGCCATTGGATTTCAGACCCACCCTAATCCAGTATACTTCATCTTAACTAACTACTTCTGTAAGTACCCTATTTCTAAATAAAGTCACATTCTGAAGTTCCAATGGATATGAAATTTGGGGGAACACTATCCAGTTACAGTATTTTAAGGGAATATCCTGCTTTAGAAAACCTAGATCCCATATAGGACACATTCTCTGGGGCATTGTTTGTCTTGAAAAAAGTAGAGGAGTCTCCAAGATACCCAGATAAAAGATTAACTTAAAAATTCAATAGAGTGGCCGGTCATAAATAAAAAATTCAATAGGGTAATTCTACCCATGGCAGTATTATATATGAGGGTGTGTAGTAGAAAATAAGGTACTATTCACAATATCTAGGAATTAACCTATCAAAGAATACATAGCTATCAGAAAATGTTAAACTCTGTTAAAATATCTATAATTAAGAACTGAATTAGAAAACTATGCCATGTTCATGAGTATGATGACTTGTATTGTAAAGATGTTAATCCTTCCCTATTTATTTATTGTTCAATTCAATTTTAACAGAAATACTAGCAGCAGGATTTTGGGGGAAAACTCAACTAAAAAAACTCTAACATTTTTGAGGGAGAATAAATAATTAAGAAAATCTTGGAAAAGAAGGGCAAAGAGGAAGGACTTATACTACCAGGAATTAAAGCATTCCAGACAGGTCTAATAATAGAAACAACATGACATCAAGTCAAGAACAGACTAGTAGACCAATGGCACAGAACACACGGAAATTTAGTATAATGATAGAGGCGGCATCACAAATCACTATGGAAATGATTGTTCAGTGGATGATGTTGAGAAAATTAGCTTATGATATGGAGAAAACAAGGTTGGGCCCTTACAACCTAAATATACAAAAGTAAATTGTAAATAGTTTAGTGATTTAAAGAACAAAACCAAAACATGGTATGGAAGCAAAAACCATAAGGGTTTGATTGTTGTTAGTTAGGAGCTTTCTCCAATCCTTTACCTTCATATCACCCTTCCAGATGGGCTTACCGAATGCGGGGATGAACATAAAGGAGGTGTTCCTGAATAACTAAATTTTGCTGATGAAGATTATCTGAGTGGTGGGGAAGGAGGACTTTGAACATGTGTTTGACCATACATAATACATAATGAATTAAGAAGTTTTGAAGGTCTAGAAACTAACATCAGAGAAAATAAAGAGGGAAAGAAAAAAATGTCTAGGAAAATGATAAATATTAGAATATATCTTTTCCAAATTTTCTTTAAAATAAATTATGTTTTAAAAAGTATGTTTTGAATATTGAAAAGAATTTTTATAATCCTATTATTAGTAAAAATCAAAATTTAAAAATAGCCTCTTGCAGATTCTGCCAGCAACACCATGGTTGTGCCGACACCAGCAACTCCTTCTTTGCTGGGACTCACTGTGTGTCTTTACTCGAAGGCTCTTTACTCGAAGTATCTTATTTAATCCTCATATCACCTTTATGTGGTAGGTAATATTAAAATCACAACTTTGCCAAAAAGAACAAAGAAATATAAAGAAACATAAAATATGGAAGATAACATAAATCAGACCATGTGTAATAATGTAATAATATATGTAAAGGGCTTATGTTTTTTAATTACAAGCTGAAGTTGAATTAAACTGAACATTTGTTCCATTCTAGACACCATGTTATACACTGGGGATCAAATGTGAAAAGCCACAGACCCTGAGTTGAGAAACATATAGATTAGTTAGACTGGAAGATGTACAGATGGCAGATAATATAATGTGGTAAGTGCTGTAATGTACTGAGAAGATATCACAGAAGCAAAGAGAAGGGGCAGTTACCCTGTGTGCATGTTCAGGAAAGTCTGCTTAGAGGAGATAATGTCTCCTGGAAGAGATAAGTCTCGAAGGATAGATATGAGTTAGAAGATAGTTTCAGGTAGTAAGAGCAATATCAACAATGGTATAAAAGGTAAGAAACACTTAGGACTGAACTTCAACATAAAATGGAAGTCAGGGAGGGAGTTTTGGTGGATGAGTCTAGAGTGGTAATTAGGGACTAGTTCATGGAACATTTTATATATTATGCAAAGGAGTGTGTGGTATCCACTAGGCAGTAAAAGAAGCTCTGTGGTGGCCATAAAATATATCACTCAGATCTCTGCTGCAGCAAGCACAGTTGCTCCTAGACAATGGCTGATCATGGTAGGGGTACTAGTGCAAGCCTGTTCTTGTAGGACATAGGTATTCTCTATAGCTGTGGTCTCCAACCCTGGGCCATTGGTCTGCAGTCTGTTAGGGACCAGCAGAAGAGCTCTGTCCCCACCCCTACCCCATCAGCCCCAACCCCATCCCTGGAAAAATTGTCTTCCATGAAACTGGTCTCTGGTGCCAAAAAGGTTGGGGACCATTGCTCTGTAGGGCAAGTGGGGCTTGAGAACTCCCCATCAGCCTGGCTGAGCCTTTCTTAGAGCTGTGCTTTAGTCTGAGACTCTTTCAACCCAATGCTCATTTCCCCTCTCCTTGCCTAAGTTTCTGACCTGCATCATGGTACAAAGAGTGTCTCAGACTATTTTTGCTTCCTCTCCTTTATTCTTTACAAATGTTTCTGCCAATAAATCTCTTGTACCTCTAATCCTGAATTGATGCCTGCCTCTTGGAGGTCCTGAACTAACATAACTGTGAGGTTTTTGTTCTTTTATGACAGCTTTATTGAGATATAAATTTCATACAATAAAATTCACCCTTTTAAAGTGAACAATTCAATGGCTTTTAGTATATTTACTAAATATACTGAGCTGTGCAATCATCACCACTATTTAATTTTAGAACATTCACATCACTCCAAAAGGAAACTCCATACTTATTAGCAGTCAATTCACATTTCTCTTTCCCTCAGCCTCTTAACCATAAAGAGTTTTAAGCCATGGTCAGATTTTCATTTTAGATTGATCTTGTAAAAGTTTAGAGGATAGATCTGTAACAGGCAAGTCTATACTCAGGGAGGCCAAATCAAGATACAAATACAATAATCCAGGCCAGGGATGTTGACAGCTGGAATTAGGGCAGTGATATTAGAAATAGCACCAATGGGATGCATTAAAGAAGTATTTGGAAGATTAACTAACTAGATTCAGTGTTTGGTTGACTGTATAGGACAAGGAAGGGGCATCTGATAACACACTACATTTCTGGGTTGGCTGAGTTGATAGTTTTATTGACTGAGCATTGAATAGATGAGGAGGAATGTGGACACGTAGAGAGAAAAGGAAGATGATGAATTTTATTTTGGACATACTGAGTTTGAGAAGCCTGAGGCTGCCAGGAGAGATGTCTAATAGGGTACTGGATATAACTATGAAGCTAAAAGGAAATATTAAGCTAGAGAAAAAGATCTGGAGGTCATTATCATTTTATGAGAGTGAAATCACTCAAAATGGCATTTGGATGAAAACATCAGCAAACCAAGCATCAAACTGTGAGGAATATCAGTATTTAAAAGAGGCAAGAAGAGTAAGAGGAATCTGTCATTCAAACTAAGAAGGAATTGTCAGGAAAGTAGAAGGACCATAAGATGCTGGTGTCAAGGGACCCAGGGACTTGATGTTTCAAGAAGGAGGGTGTGGTCTGCATGTAAAATGCAGAAAAAAAGTGTATTTAACTTTATAGTAACAAAATAACTGAGGACTTTCCTTTAGACAAATTAATGGAATGCTATGGGCAAAGCCAAGATATCATATGCACTGAGAGGGACGAATGGGAAGAGAAGGGTAGGAGACAGTGAATATAGACTCTTTTTTAGGAGGCTTGGTCCACAAGGGAGGGAAGGATACAGAATGATGTCTAGAGATAAGCTTGGGATAAGAGGAAGACTTAAATTTTTTTAGGGAGGACAAAACTTAAGTATGTCTAAACTAATCATGGGGAATTAATGGGGAATAAAGCATAAAGGAAGAAAGAAGAGAGAGACTATTTGATGAGAGTAAGTTCTGGAAAGGATGTGAATGGGTGGGATCAACAACCAGATGGAGTCACAGGCCTGCACAGTATCAGAGACTTCAGATTTCCTTCAAAAGTTGTTAGTTGCTCATCCCATCAGTAAGAAACTTTTTGTTTACATATATTTTGAATTTATATACATGTCTTATTTGTAGGCCAATATTATATGAAACATATAAAAATAATGCTTAGAAAGAATGATTTAGAGTTGAATTAAGTCATTAAAACATTTTAAATTTTTTAATAAATTGGGCAGAAAGACATTAATTCTCTTAAAATAAGAATGAGAAAGAGAGAGAAAATCTAACTTAAATACTTTAGAAGTGTCCAAGTATTGTTTTTCCTAAATGAATATATGATGTAAATGATGATATGAAAGAATGTGAATGCACAAAGTTCTTGGTTGATCTCCTAAGTGGAATTTTTATGCAAAAATATCTGTATTGCAATCTGTAGTCTTTCTAGACTTTTTCTTCCCCAAAATAATTTATTTCTCTAAGAATAGACATTAGAGAGTGAATTCAATAAATACATGGAAAAGGTTAAAAATATCCATGGGGTTGGGAAGGAAGGAAATGTACTAAAGAATAGTAGTTAGGCTGGTAATATGCTAATCATGTTTTTCCAATGTTTTATTTCTATAATATATAGCAATTATGTAAGTTAAAAAAAAGTTAAGAAGAAAAAAATAGATATCTTAGAAATAGTTTTTTAGAAAGAAAGGGGTACTTGTGCCAGTACCATGTTGTTTTAGTTACTATAGCCTTGTAGTATAGTTTGAAGTCTGATAAAGTGATGCCTCCCAATTTGTTCTTTTTGCTTAAGATTGCTTTTGCTCTATGGTGTCTTCTCTGGTTCCATACAAAGCATACAATTATTTTTTCTAGATCTGCAAAAAGTGATGTTGGTGTTTTAATAGGGATTGCATTGAATCTGTAGATCACTTTGGGTAGCATAGACATTTTAACAATGTTGATTCTGCCAATCCATGAGCATGGTATGGTTTTCCACCTGTTTACATCCTTTGCTATTTCCTTCCTCAGTGTTTTGTAGTTCTTCTTGTAGAGGTCTTTCACCTCATTAATTAAATATATTCCTAGGTATTTTATTTTCTTTGTTGCTATTGTGAAAGGTATTGAGTCTTTGGTTTGGTTCTCAGTTTGACTGTTGTTGGTGTATAGAAATGCTACTGATTTCTGTACGTTGATTTTGTAACCTGAGATTTTGCTGAGTTTATCAATTTCAGCAGTCTCATCGCAGAATCTTTGGAGTTTTCTAAATATAAGATCATATTGTCAGCAAAGAGTGATAGTTTACCTCTTCTGCCCCCATTTGGATGCCCTTGATTTCCTTCTCTTGTCTGATTGCTCTGGCTAGGACTTCTAGCACTATGTTGAATAGAAGTGGTGATAAAGGGCAACCTTGCCTGATTTCAATTCTAAGTGGGAATGCTTTCAGTTTTTTCCCATTCATTATGATGTTGGCTGTGGGTTTGTCATACATGGCTTGTATCATTTTTAGGTAAGTCCCATCTATGCCTATTTTGTTAAGTGTTCTTATTCTAAAAGGGTGTTAAATTTTGTCACATGCTTTTTTTTTTGCATCTATTGAGGGAATCATATGGAGACATAGACCAATGGAACAGAACTGAGAACCAGATATAAAACCCACCTTATACAGCCATCTAATCTTTGAAAAAGCAGACAAAAACATACTCTGGGGAAAGGAATCCTTATTCAATAAATGGTGCTGGGAAAATTGGATAGCCACATGTAGAAGACTTAAACAGGATCCACATCTCTCACCTCTCACAAAAATCAACTTACAGTGGATAACAGACTTAAATCTAAGGCATGAAACTATCAGGATTCTAGAAGAAAATATTGAAAAAACTCTTACAGATGTTGGCCTAGGGAAAGAATTTATGAGGAAGACCCCAAAGGCAATCACAGCAACAACAAAAATAAATAAATGGGACCTGATCAAATAAAAAAGCTTCTGCACAGTCAAGGAAATTATCATGAGAGCAAACAGACAATCTATAGAATGAGAGGAAATATTCACATGCTACACATCCAATAAAGGGCTAATAACTAGAATCTATACAGAACTCAGGAAAATCAGCAAGAAAAATTAAATAACCCCATTAAAATGTAGGCAAAGGACATGAACAGAATGTCCATCAATACATGAGTGGATTAATAAAATGTGGTATATGTATATCGTGGAGTTCTACTCAACCAGAAAAAACAATGGTGATCTAGCACCTCTTGTATTATCCTGGATAGAGCTGCAGCCCATTCTCCTAAGTGAAGTATCACAGGAATGGAAAAACAATCACCACATGTACTCACCATCAAATTGGTATTAACTGATCAACACTTATCTTCACACTTAGTAGTAACATCCATCGGGTGTCAGACAGGTGGTGGGGAGAGGAGGGGATGGGTATATTCACACCTAATGAGTGTGGTGTGCACCGTCTGAGGGATGGACATGCTTGAAGCTCTGACTCAGATGGGGCAAAGGCAATATATGTAACCTAAACATTTGTACCACTGTAATGTGCTGAAATAAAAAAATAAATAAAAAAAAAAAAGAAAAACATTAAAGTTTTCAAAAGGGAAATAAGTAAAACCAGAAAAATGGTAGACAAATATGGTTTTATTCTATGTTTTGCTGCAACTGGCCTCTGTGGAAATTGACTTGACAGGTGCAGCTGAGTCCTACAGTAAGCAGTATCAGGAAGTCATTGTTATTATGGCATGTTTTCATTGGTTTTCTTTTCATTTTCTATGTTTTTCTTTTCATTTGTAGCTTTTATGGTTCTCATAAATGGAATCACAATGTCATTAAAAATTGTTGTTTTCTTTTAAAAAATTTCGTTTTCACTTGCATCTTCCACTGTCAACTTGCCCTTGAATAATCCATGTTAACAACTGAGTATAGCTGTTAATAAAGTTTACAAACACACACTTGTACATGTGCATATTCATGCACCCATGCATATGTGTATCTTTACATGGATAGATATACATATATAGGAGCTATTTTTATACATTCGTACATATATAGGAGCTATTTTTGGTCACAAAATGGGACTATAATCACACAGTTTTTTGCTTCTTGCTTTTTCCTTCAATGATATTTTGTGGAACTCCTTCAACATCAGTTTGAATTCATTCATTTAAATTCATTCTATTGAAGTTATGACATAATTTAGTCTCCTGCCTGCCTATTATTGGGAACTACATTTATTTCTCTCTCTCTTTTTGCCATTATAAACAATACTACAATAAAGAAAGTGGGACATTACTATTGATCTGACAGAAATAACACTGCAATAAATACCAGAGTATACATATCCTTACATATGAGTGCCTTTATTTCTATGATATAGACTTATAGGAATAGGACCATGGATTGAAGGATATATATATTCATTTTGAATAGATGACAAATTCACATGATTCAAAATTTTAAAGTTTTAAAACGATTATATTTTTAATTTCTATAGTTTTTCTTTTGCCAGATTGCTTACTAAGATTGCTACTATTTATACCTCCACAAGCAGTGTATGAGAGTACCATTCCTCCTTCATCCCTACCTGTAATACCCTATACGAATATCACCTTTTGACTTTTGCCAGTTTGATGGCAAAAATTTAACTTGCTTTCCTTATTGCAAGTGTGTCTGTATTCATGTTTATTTTAGACTGGACTCATCTCTGAATTGTTTAATCATGTCCTTGGCTCATTTTATTTTCTCTTAGGCTGTTTATCTTTTTCTTACTCATATATAAAATTGCTTCCTATAGATTGTCTGTCATCTGCATTGCATTTTACCTTCAAATCTATAATGTTCTATTCAGTTGTTTATGGTGATTTTTATTATTTTGGACATTGTAAATTTTATATAATTACTATGTCTTTTTAAAAAATGGCTTTTGGATTTCCTGTCTTGGTTAAGAAAGTTTTTCCTATCTTTAAAGATTATAGGTATTTTCTAGATTTTCTTATATGGAATTTTATCATTTTATTTTTTTCATCTAAGTCTTTACTCCTTCTGGATTTATTTTTGTATTTAGGTAACATGGTTATATGTTCATTTTTTTTCTGGATGAATAGCCAATTCTGTCAGCATAATTTATTAAATATCCTATCATTTCCCCACTGAATCCAAACACTACCTTGGTCATATATTAAAGTGTGCTGCATGTGTGGATCAATTCCTGGATTCTCTGTTCTGTTCTGCTGATCTATGTGTCAATTCCCATACCATTACCCTAGCAATCTACAGCAGCATTAAAGTATGCTCTGATATAGGCAAGACAAGTTTCCCTCAGTAGTCTTCATTTTCACAGTTTTATTGGCTTTTTTGTCATTTACTTTTCCACATAAACTTTATAATAATTTTATTTAATTCCTAAAAGCAGAATACAAAAATAAAACTTCACTGAGATTCTAATTGGAACTGCATACAATTTATACTGATTTTGAGATAATTTTATTACATTGAGTCACCTAATCCAAGGATGGGTTATATGCCATTCCATTTGTTCATACTGTGTTTTATGTTCTTCATTCATATTTTGTGATTTTTCCTTTATTATTTTTCATTGTTGCTATTGTCATTATTGTGAATTGATAACTGTTTTTCAGATGGTCTTCTCAGAATGGTGAAGTCACTTCATCATATTGTTAATGTTCTTCTCATCTTCTCCTTTTCTGTCCTCCACCTCTGCTTCCATCAAAGGTAATCTGGGGAATTGGTCACCCAAGCCATCTCTTTAAACTTCATTTTGGAGGCTTATGTGCTGTCCAAAAAAACCTCAGTAGGGATTCTTTACTCCAGTGTATGTTTTTGTCTGCTTTGTCAAAGATCAGATGGCAATGTGAGGATGGATTCATATCTGGGTTCTCTGTTGTGATCCATAGATGTATGTCTCTGTTTTGGGGCTAGCTCCATGCTGTTTTGGTTACTATAGCCTTGTAGTATAGCTTGAAGTCTGGTAAAGTGATGCCTCCCGATTTATTCTTATTACATAAGGTTGTGTTAGTTATTTGGGGTCTTTTCTGATTCCACAGAAGCATAGAACTATTTTTTCTAGGTCTGTGAAAAATAATGTTGACATTTTGATGGGTATTGATTTGAATCTGTAAATCACTTTGGGTAGTATAGACATTTTAACAATGTTGATTCTGCCAATCTATGAGCATGATGTTTTTCCATCTGTTTACATCCTCTGAAATTCTTTCCTCAGTGTTTTGTAGTTCTTCCTATAGAGGTCTTTCACCTCCTTAGTTAAATATATTCATATGTATTTTATTTTCTTTGTTGCTATCATGAAAGGTATTGTGTCTTTGATTTGATTCTCAGTTTGACTATTATTGGCACATATGAAAGCTACTGATTCATGTACATTAATTTTGTAGTCTGAGACTTTGCTGAATTTATTTATCTATTACAGGAGTCTCTTTATTGAATCTTTGGGGATTTCTAGATATAAGATCATATCGTCAGCAAAGAGTGAATTGTGCCAGGAAAATTGGATAGCCACATGTAGAAGACTGAAATAGGATCCACAACTTTCATCACTCACAAAAATTAATTCACAATGGACAACCGACTTAAACCTAAGGCAGGAAACTATAAGAATTCTAGAAGAAAATTGTTGGAAAAACTCTTATAGATATCAGCCTAGGCAAAGAATTTATGAAGAGCCCAAAAGCAATCACAGCAGCAACAAAAATAAATGGGACCTGATCAAATTAAAAAGCTTCTGTACAGCCAAGAAAACAATCAATAGAGTAGACAGACATCCTACAGAATGGGAGAAAACATCTGCATGCTATACATCTGATAAAGGCCCGATAACAAGACTCTACAAGGAACTCAAGCAAATCAGCAAGAAAAAAATCAAACAGCCCCATTAAAAAGTGGTCAAAAGACATGAACAGAAAATTTTCAACTGAAGATAGACTAATGGCTAACAAACACATGAAAAAATGCTCAACATCTCTAATCATCAGGGAAATGCAAATCAAAAGCACAATGAGATATCACCTAACTTCAGTGAAAATGGCTTTTATCAAGAAGTCCCAAAACAACAGATGCTGGTGAGGATGTGGAGAGAAACGAGCACTTATACACTATTGTGGGACTGCAAACTAGTACAACCTCTATGGAAAGTAGTATGATGATACCTCAAAGAGCTACAAGTAGAACTACTATTTGATCCAGCAATCCCACTACTAGGTATTTACCTAAAGGAAAAAAAAAGACATTTTATAAAAAAGACACTTGCACTAGAATGTTTATAGCAGCTCAATTCACAATAGTAAAGATGTGGAGTCAACCCAAGTGCCCATCAATGCATGAGTGGATTAATAAAATGTGGTATATGTATACCATGGAGTACTACTCAGCCATAAAAAATGGTGATCTAGCATCTTTTGTAACAACCTGGATGGAACTGGAGACCATCCTTCTAAGTGAAGTATCACAAGAATGGAAAGACAACTACCACATATACTCAATACTAAATTGGAACAAATTGATCAACACTTATGTGCACATATGGAAGTAAAACTCAAGGGAAATCAAGTGGAGGGGGGAGGAGGGGATGGGGAAATTCACACCTAATGGATACAGTACACACTAACTGGGTGAAGGGCACACTTATAACTTTGACTTAAACCACAGGAAAACAAATTATGTAAGCAAAATATATGTATCCTTATAATATAGTGAAATTAAAAAAATATGACCCACTGAACAAATTTTTATATTTAATATACTATATAACACAGTATTTTGAGAGTTATAAAAATTCCTGGTAACTTTTCTTAAAGGTAATATGCTTATCTCATATTTGGGATAACAAGTAACAGCTCTATTGCCATTTCCTTAGAAAATTAGACCTCTTCTAAATAACTAAACATTCTAAGTTTCTAAAGACAAATTATTCAAACTGTCAAAGAAGAAGACGACAATCAAAGAATCAGTAATCTCATTTTCATCCTCTCTATAGATTGTAACTATTTCTAAGCCACTACTGAATTTCATAAAGGCCAGAGACTTACTTGGTTTTAAACTAACCAAAGGTGGGAATTACTGTCTTTTATCCTTTACAAGGAAAGAAAAACCAAACACTGATTTTTCTCCTTCAAGATTGAATAGCAAGAAAGATAAACATTTTGTATTGAAAACAGGGTCAGTGCCAGTGTTCCTTTTTGGAGTGGAGAGTGTCAGGATACAGGTGAAGATGTGAGTGGTGATGTATCTTGTCTGTGTCTGTCGATTTGATAGCCACAATGAAACACTCCTTTTGACCTTGCCTTATCCATAGAATTCTCACAAGATCCAGCCAACACCAACCTTCTCTGAGTAGGCTTGGGGTCTTTATATTGTAACATCCCCTACTAGACTGGGTGGTTCAGTGCAGACCCAACATGGTGTGGGAAAGACTGGCAGAATATAGAATACAGACTAGTTCTAGAAGTAGTTGTGCTTGGCTATAGAAGGCTGTAAATCTGGTAGCACTTATGTGGTATTGCAGTTATTTCACCTTTAGAGGGTGAGCTTCTTGAGGATAGAGGTTATGCATTATTGTTTCCTAGTACTTAGCAAAATAGACACCTTCACTACCCTTTAAATGTTAATAAAAATGAGTAAGTGGGGCTAACCCTGCTCAGGGAAGGTGCTTGTACCTTGGACTGTTTCATCAACATTTAGGTCACTGATTAAATAATTAAACAGTTCGTCTACATGGAAGGCTGAGGGTGTACAAGGGCTGTCATCACCAGCACAACAAAATGTCACCAAATAAGACTGTTGGTCCATGAGAACATTTATCACCTAAGTATTTCTTGAATTAACTTCCAATCTGAACTCTGAACTTTCCCTAAGTTATAAGTACTTTAACAAATGTTAAGTCTCAGAAAGGAAATGAGGTACTTAAACAATCTTTGTATATAGGTGATGAGTCCCAAATTGTTTTTGTACGTGGGTACACATTTCTGCTTACTCCCAGCAAAATACAGAGTGATAATTTCATGACTCAGTGTTGTCATAGAGAAAAAAGGCCATTGAATATCCTCCTAGACTGCATCAAAACTGTAGTTGTGTGCTGGTGAGCTTTCCTCCAAAGAATGAATGGAGATATTTGTGGGACTGGAGAGGGTCATTTACAACAGGAAGGGGTTAAGAAAGCAGAAGTACATGGAGGAGGGGCCGGGCCACAAAAGGGACAGGCTGGGATGAGGAGCAGCGAAATGAGGCCATGGCTGCAGGAGGGCCAGGGGGCCTCTCTTACCTGGATTCTCACAGGACTTGATCTCCTGCTTGAAATATTCTCCTCCCTTGTTTTGTTTTGTTTGTTTGTTTGTTTTGAGACAAAGTCTTGCTTTGTCACCCCAGGTAGAATGCTGCGGCATCATCATAGTTCACTGCAACCTCAAACTCCTGGGCTCAAGTTATCCTCCTGCCTCAGCCTCCCAAATAGCTGGGACTACAGGTATGCACCACCACATCTGGCTAATTTTTCTATTTTCAGTAGAGACAGGTTCTTGCTCTTGCCCAGCCTGGTCTCGAACTCCTGCGCTCAAGTGAATCCTATTGCCCTGGCCTCCCAGTGCTAGGATTACAGGCATGAGCCACCGCGCTCAGCTCCTCTTTGTCCATTGACACACTGTTCTCTTATACTTTTCTTCCGACCTCTCTAGTCTTTCCTTTTCAGCCCCCTCTATGGGCCTTCTCTTCCTCTGTTAGTCCCTTAATGAAGGGGCACCCAATTGCTCTGCCCTGAGCCATGTTCCTTGGCTCTGTCTCTCTCCAATGACTGTGGTATCCTCAGCTACTGCTTACATGTTGGTGCTTCCATTCATTTGCCAGGTATTTACTATGCACATACCATGTCTCACACACTGGGATACAGCAATGACCCAAACAAAGGTTTCTGCCTTGTAGAGCTTCGATTCCAGTGGTGGTGGGGGAGACACCAAACACTGTCAATGCGAGATTCTACTGTGTAGGAGAAAAGTGCCATGGAAATGAGAGAAAGGAGAGTAGTGTAAGAAAGATCAGGAATACTGGGAAGGTGGGTTGCAATGATAAAGCTGGTGATGAGGGTATTCTCAGATGCTGGCTTTGAGCAGACTTGTAGAACACAAGGAGTCAGCTGTGGCATGTGGAGAAAAGTGTTTTAAGCAGAGGAAACAGCCAGTGCAAAGACTCCACGGCAGGAATATACCTGGCCAGTGTGGCTGGAGCCAAGTGGTGAGGGGGTGGCAAAAATAGACATGATCAGACAGTCAAGGGGGCCCAGATCAGGTGACATTTATAGGCTATTTTAAGTCCTTGTGTAAGTAAAATGGGGAGCCATTGCAGCATTTTGAGCCAATGACTGACATCATGGGACTTACATTTCAAAAGGTTCACTGTGGCTGAGGATAGAGTGAGTGTGTGTGTGGGGTGTGTGTGTGTGTGTGTGTGTGTGTGTATGTGTAGGGGGAAGCTGGGAAGCATCTGTGAGCCTAGATAGAAGGCTCCTGCAGTATCCAGGTGAGAGATGATGGTGGCTTGGACCAGGGTGACAGTAATAGAGATGATCAGAAGTAGTTGGAATCTGGGGCAACTCTTAAGGCAAAACCAAAGGAATATCCTAATGGGTTGGACGTAGGGTATAAGAGAAAGAGAGCTGTTAAAGATTAGTCCATGGTTTTAGGCCTGAGCAACTGGAATGATGGAGTTGCCATCAACTGAGCTGAGAATGGCTATGGGTAGAGCAGATTTTGCAGGGTGAAGGTCAGGGGTTCAGATTTAGATATTTTGAGTTTGAGATGTCTATTAAATACCCCAGTGGAGATGGTAACAGATATTATACATAGGAGCTTGGGAGAAAGTTTTGGGCTGGAGATTTACATTTGGCAGTCACAGGCATATGGTAGGGGATGATGACTCTCAGTGGATGAATGTAGATAGAGAAGAGAAAGAGACCAAGATTGAACAAGACCAAGATTCCAGCGTTAAGAGTGTGGGGTGAAGGAGAGAACCTGCAAAGCAGACTGAGCAGAAACGACCTCTTGGCATCTTCTCCAGTGCTTCTGGGCTGGGTTAGGTGCTCGTCCTATATGTGCTGTAACAGCCTTTACTTGTGTCTGTCAAAAACTTAGTATCCTGCAATAAACTTGTATACATACACATTTCCCTACTCTGTTGGGTTTAGCACAGTGTTTGACTAATATTAGGTGCATAATAAAATGAGAAAGCATTTTATTTCATTATTATTATCATACATGAGCTAAACTGTATAATATTCAGAAGGACCATGCCTTGATTTAATGCTTTTTGCCCGAGAAACACATTAGACACTGGAATATTTTATAGCACATTATGGTTTAGTTTATGAATTGGCATCCTGTCAATGTTATTTACTGCAGATTAAGTATTGACTCAGTGCCAGAATGGCATATCACATTCAACACTCTTTTTTGCCAGTGTTTATCTCTGAACTTTTGCCTAACTCATCTCCTATATCAACCCTGTCTTTACAAAATAAAAATCAGAATTCTGAATAGCTGAGTCTGTAACATGGAAATAAATTAATTCAGGTGGAAAGAAGACCACTAAAACCATCTAATTTTATTTATAGCCTTCTGGGGGCACTATCCAGGTTTGACTAAAATACAAAGACACAGCTCACAAATATTATTGAACAGTAAATCCCTTTGGGATGTTATGTAGCTGTGTTGGATAAATTATTTGAAAGGTCCTGTCCAGATCTCTCAATTACACAGATTCTGATCAGAAATATCTGCAGTACTGTGGAAGATCAAGATAGCAGAAAGCTAAAGTATCAGGACACAGCACTGAAACAAGGAAAAAACAAGAAAAAAGGACTTAATATCAGGAAGTAACGATAAAATAGACTTCTAGGGGAAAGGAGCAAGAACCATCAAACCCATCATTCTTAATGTTTTAATATGAGAATCTAAAGGCTATTAGTTTCCCTTAGTTTACCGGAGCCAATATATTGTTTCTGAAACTGAGACAAAATTCTCTTTCTCATCTTCACATGCAGAACAACTGCAGAATATAGAACAGATCTCTGCAGTGCAGAGCAGAGAGGAGATTTTAGTCTTGTCAAATAAAAGAGCATACATCTTGGTACCGAACACGTCAGTGATTTAGCTTCCATACCATGCATCACCTTTTTAGTTTTTGAGTGTTGAGATGTAAAACTCTACAAGGACCTCATAAATCTAGAAAGGAGACAAGACATGCACATATGAGAAAATTAGAGGACAAGACAATGCAGGAGATAATATAATCATAAAGTGTGCAGTGCAGACTCTGAGCGCAGGAGAGCACGGAGGAGGGAGAGAGAGCAGGGAGGACTGGAAGCCCTGGGGAAACTGTAATGGCAGAGAAGAGACTCAATGGAACTCAAGATGGATGGAACCCAAGAAAATATGATTTCACTTAAAAAATAAAGGACAAAAAAGAAAAGGTTTAGTTGCTTCTGTGAACCCTAGCCCTTCTGGATGATAAAGTGGAATCTAAGCTTTAGATAAGAAATGAAGAAAGGAGGGATACCAGAAGCAACAAGAGGCTGAAAATCATGAGGCTGGGCCCCAGTCTCAGCTGCACCACTAGTCAGCTCGGTGACAGGCACACCACGTCTCTGGCTGCACTTGTCCTTTGTGGACTTGGGAACCGACCTGGTGGTTCTCACTGTGGTGTTGAGATAATGTGTTACTATCAATAGTAACACAGCACTATGAGATGTCTCACAATAGTTAGTTACATGTTATAAAATTATTTAACTAAAGAAATGGGTTTGGTTATCCTGATAAATAACTCTTAATTTACTTTAATATACTCTTGTAAAGGGGGAGAGAAAAAGTGAATTTTGTGTGGAGGTGCTTGGAATTGACCATAGGAGAGTGCTGTTATCATCAGCTGGGTCTGTGGTTGTGGGAAAAAGTCCAACTGTTGGATTAGACAATGATTGCTAAGACTCTTCACATAACAGCATTGATAGCTTACCAGGTTAAAAAAAATTCCAATGTAAATACACACTTACTTTTCCTTAACGTCATTAGATTATGTCCTAAAGATCTGAGGATAAAATTTAGTAAAAAGAGTTGTTTTATAGGCCGGGCGCAGTGGCTCACACTTGTAATCCTAGCACTCTGGGAGGCCAAGGAGGGTGGATCATTTGAGCTCAGGAGTTCGAGACCAGCCTGAGCAAGAGTGAGGCCGTGCCTCTACTAAAATAAAAAAGTAGAAGGAAATTAGCTAGGCAACTAAAAATATATGGAAAAAATTGGCTGGGCATGGTGTTGCATGTCTGCAGTCCCAGCTACTCGGGAGGCTGAGGCAGAAGGATTGCTTGAGCCCAGGAGTTTGAGGTTGCTGTGAGCTAGGCTGATGCCACGGCACTCTAGCCTGGGCAACAGAGTGAGACTCTGTCTCAAAAAAAAAAAAAAAAAAAAGAGTTGTGTACTCAACTGATTGCTGTGTTTGTTCTTACAGGCAGTCTCCAAGGATGGACTGCATTCTAAAATTTATTTCGCAAGCAAACTGTTAAATTGTCAGAATGTACTTTTCCTTAGATAAAACTTCCTTCTCTGCCCAATGTCCTCTGACCCCCTCCCAAATCTCCTTCTCCTCTTGTATTACAAATCTTAGTGTATTACACTTGATTGCCCAAACCAGAAATCATTCACTGCATTCAACAATTTGCAAAGAGCTGTTGGTTTCATTGTCTTAATTTCTCTTCAATACACCCAACCCAACTATTATCATTTTAGCCAAACCTTTCCTGAATTATTGTAGGGGTCCCCTGACTCCAGGCTCTTCTTCAATCTGTATCCTCAGAAGTTCCAAATTAATTTTACTAAATGCGAATCTTACTGTGTAATTCCTCTGCTTAAAACTTTACAATGGCTCACTATAGCCTTCAAGATGAAAGGGCTGGATTGATTAGGGGGTCTTCCCTCTGTACTCTGAATAATGGCCCCTTAAAATTGCCAGGTCCTAACCCATAGAAACTCTGAAGGAAAAGGGCCTTTGCGGATGTGATAAATTAAGGATCTTGAGATGGGGAGATTATTCTGTATTATCCAACTGGCCCTAAATGTAATCACAAGTATCCTTCTAAGAGGGAGATTTGACTACTGACAGAAGAAAAGGCCACGTGACAGAGCGGAGGCGGGCAGATTCAGAGAGAGAAGGCGACGTGCCACAGGCGTTGATGGTGGAGGAAAAGCTTCCCAGGCAGGGAATAGAGGTGGCCTCTAGAAGCCGGAAAAGGCAAGGAAACGGATTCGCCCCTAGAGCCTCCCGAGGGAGCATGGCCTTGCCACACCTCCAGCCTGGAGGAACCCATTTTGGACTTCTGGTCTCAAGAACAGTAAATGAACAAACACATTTGTCTTGTTTTAAGCCACCAAGTTTGTGGTAACTTTTTACAGCAGCAATAGGGCACTAATGGACTCTTATAAGCACCCTTTATTTATTTTTATACAACATTTATCACAATATAATATATGGGCATTTTTACTAAGCTGTCACTCTTGAGGGCAGGAATGTCTTTTTCATGTTTGTATCTCCAGTGCCTAGCATACTGTCCTTAAAATATTTATTAAATAAGTGAATGTATTAATGTGATTCAGACTAGCAAATATCTCCCCTGGAAAAAAATTATTTTTTTTTCTATTAATATTCTTTGGGTTTTCGTCAAAACCTTTTCACTGAATATATGGGGGAACTATTTTTTTTGCTAAAGATCTTGGCATCTTCTTCCACTCTGCAGTGAGCCAATCCCTCCTTCCCTCCTCCATCAGCCACCATGTTCAATGGCTTTACTGTTCCAGTGCTTTCTCCTTTCCTTCCTCTCTGCTTCTGTCCTAGTTTTGGCACTTGTCACCTTTCACCTGGACAACACCATGGCCTCTCAACTGGTCTCCCCACCACCTCACGCTTTAATCCATTCTTTATATTGCTACAGAGTGCTTTTCTAAAACACGAATAGATAATGCTATTCTCTCCCTCTCCCCAAACTCTTTAGCTCCTCATAGACTATAACATCAGTGCTGACTCCTCAGCATGGTGTGCAAGTACCTATCCATTGGACATTTCTAGGCTCTTGTTCTCTTGTGTTCACTCCACAAACACCCCCAGCCCCAGCTCTGACTTGCCGGTTCCTGCTCGCCATTCCCTCCTACATCTTTTTGCCTTTGTTTATATTCTTCCTTCAGCTCAGACTCTCTGTCTCCTCTCTTGAAACCTATCAAAAGAGCTTCCATGCCTGGAAGGCTCTGCTCAAAAGCTCCTTGTCAGGCAATGCAATGGAGCAGAGATAGTCTTTTTAACAAACTGTGCTGGAACAACTGGACATCCACATACAAAAAAAGGAATCTAGACACAGACTTTACACCCTTCACAAAAATTCACTCAAAATGGATCACAGACCTAAATGTGAAAAGCAAAACTATAAAACTCCTAGAAGATAAAATAAGAGAAAACCTAGATGATGTTAGCTATGGCAATGGCTTTTTAGATACAACACCAAAGGCGCCATCCATGAAGGAAACAACAGATAAGCTGGACTTAATTAAAACTAAAAACTTTTTTGTGAAAGATGATGTCAAGAGATTGAGAAGACAGGCCCTAGACGGGGAGAGAACATTCACAAAAGACACATCTGATAAAGTACCATTATCCAAAATATACAAAGAACTTTTAAAACTCAATAATAAGAAAACAAACAACTTGATTAAAAAATGGGCCAAAGACCTTAACGGACACCTCAGCAAAGAAGATATACAGATGTAAATAAGCATATGAAAAGATGCTCCACATCATACGTCATCAGGGAAATTCCAATTAAAACAACAAAGAGATACGACTATTGAACTGTTAGGATGGCCCAAGTCCAGAACACTCACACCACCAAACGCTGGTGGGAATGTGGAGCAACAGGAACTCTCATTCATTGCGGGTATGAACGCCAAATTGTACAGCCACTTTGAAAGACAGTTTGACAATTGTCTAAAGAACTAAACATACTCTTACTATATGACCCAGCAGTTATGCTGCTTGGAATTTATTTAAAGGAGTTGTAAACTTATAGCCACAGAAGACATGCACATGAATGTTTATAGCAGCTTTATTCACAATTGCCAAAATTTGGAAGCAACCAAGATGTCCTGTGGTAGGTGAATGGATGAATGAACTGCGGTACACCCAGACAATGGAATATTATTCAACACTAAAAAGAAATGAGCTATCAAGCCATAAAAAGACATGCAGGAAACTTAAATGTGTGTTGCTAAGTGAAAGAAGCCAATCTGAAAAGGCTACATACTGTATGATCCAACTAGATGACATTCTGGAAAAGGGAAAACTCTGGACACAGTAAAAAGATTAGTAGTTTCCAGGGGTTGGAAGGAGGGAGGGATGAGTAGGCAGAGCATGGAGGATTTTTAGGGCAGTGAATACTCTGTATGATACTGTAATGATAGATACATATCATTATATATTTGACCAAACCCATAGAATGTACCACACCAAGCGTGAACTCCAATGTAAATTATGAACTTTGGGCAATGATGTATCAATGTAGGTTCATCAACTGTAATAAATGCCCTACCCTGGCAGGGGATGTTGACAATACGGGAGGCTATGTACGTGTGGGGCAATTGGCATATGGGAAATCTCTGTACCTTCCTCTCAATTTTGCTGTGAATCAAAAACTGCTTTAAAAAAAATAAAGCCTTGGGAAAAAAAAACCCCACCTATCTGCAGCTTTCCTACTCTCACCTTCCTCTTGGAGTGTGACCCTCATGACTCTACTTATCAGCTTTCACTTGGCCTCAAGTCACAGCTGGTGGTTTATATGCCAGTCTGCCTCTCTGGACAGCTAGTTCCGAAGAACAAGAACTGAATGTTATTCCTGTTGGCCTGACATTGTGCTTTGCTCATAGCAGGGATTCAATAAATGTTTACTGAGTGAATCAATGTGCCCCACAGCAAGGTCTCTCTTAGTCTATCACATCAAAATTCCATTTGCGTTTTATATTTTAAGGTCAGTTATTATAATTTAAGGTTATAATAAAAGACAAGAGATTGCACAAGAGCCCGAACAATGATGCTGTTTTCTAGCATTATGGCGTACCCTTAAAATATGTGCAAATAAAGAGAGAGATAACTGGGAATACAAATGAATAAGGGAAGGGAATCAATAGTTTTGAATCATATTATTACTTTGTCTTTGGTTGTTGCCAATGTATGTACCTAGGGGTGGTGAATAAAATTAATTAGTGCAATTTTTTTTTTTTTTAATTGTGGAACTTGCTGGAAGGCCATTCTGGAATCTTTCTCTCAGAATTATGCAGGATAGAATGACATGCCAGAACATCATTTTAAATAGATGTCAGTGTAATAAAACAAATACATTGCATTCTAATGAAATATGGCACATTAATTATTTTTGCTGATATACGTGTTCTATTTATCTACATAATAAAACAATACATTTTTGTAAAATGTTTTGAGTCCATGTACGACTGTTAACTTTCTCTCAATCTATTTCACAGTCAACACCTCTAGGGAAGTACCAGGAGAGGTGATGGGGCAGGCCAGAGGCCAGAGGCCAGAGGCCAGAGGTGGAGGGGCAGTGCACGTGGTGTTTATTGGATTAGATCATATGTAATTAAGTGGGAACTCTGTTTCCATTTGGTGGGGGTGGTGCATCAGGCAAGGAGCAAGGGTGGTGCAAGGAGTCTACTAGGATTTCTCTATAGGCCCATGAGTGTCTCTTTGCCCCACTCCCTGTTTCACTAATACAAATGAATTAGGCTGAATAACAAACACTAATATGAAGAGAGAAGGAGTGTTTTGAAGAGTGGCAGTGAATTCTGGAGCCTGATTTTAGCTAAATTTTATTTGTAGTTTTTTCAAAAAAGAATGTTGACTCATTTTTACTGTTTTTAATTTTTTTTTGAATGGCCAATGGACATACGTGGTTATGCCATGCAAATTGTTCTCTCCTTTGTCTGTCTAGCCACCCATTTTTTCTCCCCAGAAGCAATCACTTTTACTCCTTTTTCATTATTTACTGAATATTCCTGGAATTATTCCAGGGATAGTCTTATGTATTTTTAAGCAAAAAGCCAGTTTTATTGTATCCATCTGTGAAAAAATCTTTTCTATAAAAATAGCAGTAGTTTTAAAAAATATATATTGGTCTTATCTTGCTTTGTTCAACTGTGTGTGTATGTGTGTATAATTCTGGAGATTTTTTCATATCAGTACATTAAATAGCTGTCTCATTCTGGCTATATTGTATTTTACTATATAATTGGAGCCTAATTTCCTTAACTAGTCATCTGTTGATGGGCATTTTGAATGCTTCCAGTCTCTTACTATTATGTAGAGTGCTGCAATGAATAACCTTATACATATATTATTTCTCACATATGTGAATATGGCCATACGATAGATTCCTAAAAACATTACTTAATTACACAGTTAAAAGGCACATGTATTATTTTTTTTGATGGACATTGCCAAATACCCTTCTGTAGAAGTACCATTTCACACTCTCCAAAGCAATGCATAATATTGCCTATTTTCCCATATCCTTCAAATTTTATTCCCTCTCTCAACACATAGAACTATGGTGTATAATAAAATTATAAGAATATCAATAGGTCCAAGTTAGGTTGTCAGAAATAGTGTTTTTATTTTAATTATCATTTGCACCTAGATGGGTAGAAAAAATACAGTTGAAGAAGAAAATCAGAATCTGTTTCCTTGATCAATACTGGTTACAGAAACATTCCAAAGTAGCACTCAAGCCAAGTGCCTGCATATATTAGGTGCTTAATAAATATTTGTAGGAGTACTGAGACTCTATGGAGTTTTGCTAAATTCTCAGAGTGGTAGAGTAAGAGGCTTAACTTAAAGCCTCATAGTGGTAGCAAGATCTTGTATTTAAATAGCATTTATCTCTGAGATTGATTTAAGTATATGCATCTTTTAAAAAAATCATTCAGCTTAATTGGTCATTTGGCTAACCACTTGTAGGTTGTACATGAAAAATAAATGCAGAATACATAATATTAAAGACAAATTTGTTCTTTAAAGAAGAATTCTAAAATTAAGTTTCGGAAACATTTAAAAGAAGAAAAAACAATACTAGTCTTCCAATTCCATCATTTTAGTATATTTTTTCTGTTTTTTTCCTCTTGTGTTAGTATTTAAATGTATATATATCATATACACATATCTGTCACATATACAGATTCATCATTATATATTTTAGAGAACTGTAATCACAGTGAAAAAGTAATTACATAGCCAGCATTAGGCTTAATATTATATCATAAGCTTCTTATTATTTAAAAATGAACCTTTTATCCATTTTTGTGGCTTCCTAAAATTTCACCAACTGAATATGTATTTCTTTAACCATTGCCCTGGTTGTTCAACATTTGGGTTGTTTTCACTCTTTTATTATGAACACTACAAATAACATTGAGGTCAGCATCTTTTTCTGTTTCCATATAGTGTATTTTCAAAATGGAATGCTTACACCAAAGGGTACACACAGACTTAAGGTTCTGCTTTGACTTTCTTCTCTTTCCACTATTCATGGTTACCTGGGCAATCTAATCTGCCCGCAAAGCTTCAACCACGCCCCGTGGGCTGCGGACCCACAAGTGTATGTGTTCAGACTAGACCTTTTCAACCCTCCAGGTCTATATACAGCTACCTATTGTCTATCTTTCCCTAGATTCCCACAAGCCCCTCAAATCCATCGCTCAAAACTGCACTCCTGTTTTCCACCAAATCCCAACCTCCTCCCCGGTGCCAAGTCTTGGTAGGTGATGTCTCTATCCACCAGGTACTCTAGCCAGAGGCGGAGTCATCTGGGATGCCTCCCTTTTCCCTCTGAGCTTCTCCGCTCACTGTTGTCATAGTGAATGCTGCTGTTTCCGTGTTCCTATGAGCGCTTTTCTCTCCATTTGCTTTATTGCCTCCTGGACTGGGATCCTGCTGCAGTTTCCTAACCAGCCCTTTGGTTGACACTCCTGCTCAAGTGACACTCAGAGATCAGTTGTTTTCTTCTACCTTAAAAACCTTTGAAAAAGGCTCCCAATTATCCAGTGTTGTCAAACGTTTCCATCAAAATACCCCTACAGGCAAAGCCAACATAGAACGTAAGTCCAGAACTTCTTTGAAATCGTCGTTTTTATCTTAAAAATTCATGTGAATTGTACAGTTCACTCAATTATATATTTGGGTTTGTTTTGACCTAAAATAATTCTCCTTCCAAAATCTTTCAATGAAATTGATAAGCCCTGAAAGTGTGCTATGACTTTTTGTAATTTTCTCTCTGATGTAACCCCCCATTCTTATAATGTGAAGGAGCATGTGAAGGAGCTCAGGGAACTTTACCCCAGATATGATTCCTTGAAATAAAGAGTATTTTGAATTAAAGGTCCTTAGAGATCAATAGGCATTGGAAGAGGCTTTCCCTCTTCACAAAAACCAGATAAATCCAACAAGGAGAACAATTGTCTTTCCTTCTCCTCCCTGTTATCTCAAAATATTGCAGGAAAGAAGATCAAGAATGCAACCAGACCTAGCCCAACCCATTTTAAAGATAATATCTGTCTCTCAGGTTAATTTAATTTCCAAAGAGAATCATTTACAAGTCAATTTGTTACCCCCATCCATTCATTCTCCCAAGTATCTATTCATCTTCCCTAGTAACAGCTTATTGCCCCTCAACAAAATTACCTATATTCTGGGAGGCCGAGGCAGGAGGATTGCTTGAGGTCAGGAGTTCGAGACAAACCTGAGAGAGACCCATGGTTACTAAAAATAGAAAAAAGTACCATAGTCCCGGCTACATGGGAGGCTGAGGCAGGAGGATTGCTTGAGCCTAGGAGTTTGAGGTTGCTGTGATCTAGGCTAATGCCAAGGCACTCTAGCCCAGGAGACAGAGCAAGACTCTGTCTCAAAAAAAAAAAAAAAAAAAAAGAAAAAAAAAAAAAAGAAAGAAAGAATTACCTACATTTCTCATCTTCCCTTCCCCTCTAAAGTGAAGGTAAATAAACTTCTGGACCCCAGTGGGATATTGGGTAATCACTCTGTGATTATTCCCTGTGTGCATGGTAAAGAAATTTGTAGTCTCTTTCTTTTATTAATCTGCCTTATTGTGAGTTGATCTTTCAGTGAACCTTCAAGGGACAAAGGGAAAGTTTTCCTTTCTCCCTGACAATAGCTTCTAGAATCAAATAGTTCAGCATGGCATGGGATCTTGGCATGTACGGTGCCTCAGGTACCTCACCTCTTACCAAGGCTTCTGTCATCCTTATCCCAGCCATGCAGGGCCTCCACCGTCCTCACCACACTCCACACTGCAACATGCTGCATACTTTCTTCATGGCCTCCACCTGTGTCCCCTACCTGGCATGCCCTCTTGACTCTGCATCCCCAGCTTTATTTATTTTCTGTCTCACAGTTTTGTCTACCTGATGACAAATATGCTTTTAACACTCAAATCTGCTATCATCTCCTCTATGAAGACTTTTCTGACTTGATCAAGTGTGTATATGTATGTATATGTATGTGTTTATATATATATATTTCTACCATAGTATCTGTGATGATCAACTTTATGAGTCAATTTGGCTAGGCCACGGCACCCATATAATGTGGTCAAACATTATTCCTAATGTTTTTGTGAGAGTATTTTTGGATGAGATTAACATTTAAATCAGTGGACTCTGAGTAAAGCAGATTGCCCTCCATAAAGTGGGTGGGCCTCATCTGATCAGTTAAAGGCCTGAATTGAGCAAAGAGAGTGACCCCTTTCCTCCTCTGGGTCAAGAGTGGATTCTGTCTTCAGACTGCTAACTGCAACATTGGCTCATCCCTGGTTCTCTAGTTGGCCAACCTACTCTGCAGATTTTGGACTTGCCAACCTCTGTAATTGTGTGAGCCAATTCCTTAAATCTCTTTCTCTCTATTCATGCCCTATTGGTTTTGTTTCTCTCTCTTTCCCTCTTTCTCTCCTTTTGTCTCTTTTCCCTCTCTTTATCCACTTTAACCTCAATGATTTGAAACCCCATGAAGACAGAGAATCTGTGGCATTTGTCTCTGCTTTCCAAGTGCCTAGTTCAGAGTGTGGCAAATAAAAGGTGCTTAGCCATGTATTTGAATGAATGGAGGAATGGATCACATTTCTGACAAGTCTCACCAGATTGCTTTCTCATGGCCCAGGAGATATGTGCCCTCTCAGTTTTACCATTGCTTCTAGTTTAGGTTATCACTTTAAACATTTTGGGCAGTAATGTAATAGATAAAATGGTACACTGTTTTATTTAAATATTTTTTTTGATTACTAGGAGGCTGCCCATTTTCTTAGGTTTATTTTCTTGAATTGTGACTTTATGCTTTTAAAATTTTTTTAACCTACTGGAGTTTTTCTTTACATTTTATATAAACTCTTAAAATTATTTTTATTATGTAATGTTGGATTCTTAAGTGTTTATGTAAAAATTATAATAAAACTTTCTCTGCTATATTTGTTGCAAATATATATATATATATTTATATACATATATTTTAGAGACAGGGTCTTGCTATGTTGCCCAGGCTGGCCTCAAATTCCTGGTCTCAAGCAATCTTCCGGCCTCAGCCTCCTGAGTAGCTGGGGCTACATGTGTGAGCCACTACACCCAGCTTGCTGCAAATATTTTTTTCCTCATGGTTGCTCATCTCTATTTTGGTACCTTTAAAAAAGGTTTAAAATTTTTTTTTTTTTTTTGAGACAGAGTCTCACTTTGTTGCCCAGGCTAGAGTGAGTGCCGTGGCGTCAGCCTAGCTCACAGCAACCTCAAACTCCTGGGCTGAAGCGATTCTCCTGCCTCAGCCTCCCGAGTAGCTGGGACTACAGGCATGCGCCACTATGCCCGGCTAATTTTTCTATATATATATTTTTAGTTGTCCATATAATTTCTTTCTATTTTTAGTAGAGACGGGGTCTCGCTCTTGCTCAGGCTGGTCTTGAACTCCTGACCTTGAGCAATCCACCCGCCTCGGCCTCCCAGAGTGCTAGGATTACAGGCATGAGCCACCACGCCCGGCCTAAAATTCTTTATATAATAAAGATACATTTACATTTAGAGTTCATTGTGGTATATGCCATGGTTCTCTAAAGATGTGGATAATAATATTCTTAGGTTAGACTTTTTATTGTATTTTGAAAACAATGCATTCAAATGAGACAGTATAATTTGAATCCAAATATCTGCCCTCAACAATCTATTTGGAATGCAGCAGCCAGAATGATTCTTTTAAAAAGTAAGGTCATGTTGCTCCTCGGTTCAAAACTCCTCACGTGTTCCCATCCCATTTAGAGCAAAATCCAAAGTCCTTCCTATGACACGGGACCTACATCGTCTTGTCCCTGGCTACTTCTCTGACTCACCTCCTACTCCCCTCTCCCTTCCTCTTCAGCTGCAGCCATGAAGCTCTCCTTCCTCCTCCTTAAACAGAGCAAAGATGCCCCCAACTCAAGGCCATTACACTATTATTCCTTCTACCTGCATTTCTCTTTCCCCAGACCTCTTCCCTCCTCGAGTGTCATCTTATCAGAGTGGGCTTCCTTAGGTCACCTAAAACAGCTAACCCACCCCATCCTTGCCACTGTCTCTTTCCTGGTGTTATGATTTTCTTCAGAGGATGTTTCACGACCTGAGTTTCTTTGTTTCATTCATTGTTCATCACTATTTTCCCAATAACCAGCTCAATAAATAGTAGTTCAATAAATGACGAAATTCAGTCATGCATCTGATAACTTCTGAGGTGACAACTATATAAAATGTGTTTGTTTTTTTTCTTATATTGTAAAAAAAGAAAACTTTTTTTTTTTTTTTTTTTTTACATTTTAAAGCTACTTCAGTCATTAACATCGGTTATTTTTGGGGGCATCTTCTCACTCCTTCTGGTCCACCAGAGTTTTAAAATTCATTAGGGTTTTGTGCAGTTTGGGGAATGCTGTTCTGGAAGACAGTATAAAGGCAAGGTGACTGCCCATCTGTCTCATGTCATCGTTCAGCCTATCATAGCTTTTTGAACAATTAAAAAAAGTGGTAGATAAAAAGAATATCATTATTTGCCTATATCTGCTTGTAAAAATAGCATTCAAAAGAGATTGTTTTAATAACAAAAAAGTTACTTCAAAAGCAGTTTGGATTAAAAACAATCATATATAATAAATTGAAAGGGTATTGGGAACCTGAAAACAAGGAAAATATTTAATAGCATTAGTGACCCAGAAGGAAAATAATGCTATAAGGCTTATGAGATATTAAAAATGGTAGCAAAGACCCCAAAAAATCAAAGCAGTTAGATAGGCATGAAATTTATGAAAATAAAAAATAACATGACTTCTCAAATGCAAATGATACAGCTGGAGGAAAATTATCAGAGAGATGTAGTTTGTTTCCAGTGAAATCAGAAATACAATAATATTGAAAAGCAACCAGAATAGTGGAAACAGAATTAGATAGAAGCTTTGTAAAACGCTTACTCCTGTGCCCAGGGAAAGACGGGAGGCCTTCTAAAGATTGAGCAGCATGAGAATGTTACCTGCTGAAACAGGTGCAATAAAATTACTGGACTTAAACATCAAATGAAAAATCAGTAGCTCAGTATCCCAAGAGCCAAGGGAATGATTCTGCCACCTCCTCCATTCTTCATTTCAAAATACCATTTTCATATACTGCTTACTTACTTCAGTGACTTACAAAATCAAGCTATTTGTAAAGGTTTTTAAACTTTGTTTATAACATCATTATCAAAAATTTCACAAAGGTATTTGTTCATGTGTTGGAATGAATGTTATAAATAACCTAGATATTGTTCTTAAAATACAAATTATTGCATATTTACCCACAAGAATGATCAGAGAAATAAAACAATATACCGCTTTGTGTATACACATACACACACACACACACAGGCCCTCACACGCACAATTAGTTCCAAGCATTATTTATAATCTGTGATTACAAAAACTTTATTTTAAAAAGCATTTGGGCATGTCATGGATAAGAAACATGAAATATAAAACGGGGAGATGAAATAATTTTTGCATATAATCAGTATTTAGGAAAAAAGAGTTTAAGAGTGGCTTCACAAAAGATAAAACAGACTAGCTCTTTTTAGTGCTGTATTAGCTGAAAAATATATTTGAACAAGAAAAGAAGAAAATGAAACCTTTTTGTATTTTCTTTAAATCTTAGAAACAAAGAATTTTCAGTTTAGCCTGTGGTCTTCTATCCTGGAAAGAATGAAGTTTGCACAAACATGTTTAAGTTTGATGAGTTAAAGGAGTGCTGAAAGGAATTAATATATTCTCTAGCTAAGTAATGCTAAGGAGATAGAGATAATAGCCTACTAATATTTCTAATAGATACTTTATTTTAAAAGGACAAATTAGCATGGTAGATGGCAATAGAATATGAAAAGTTGGGAGAATAGCAAGAATGAATATAAAGAAAAAAAAACGAGCTGAATGTCAGATAAAGCTTTTGAAAGAGTAGAATTCTTGGCCAAAGTAATAGATATAAACTGAGGAATGAAATGTTTCTCAAAAAGATTTTGTATTGGCCAAGGTTTCATGAAAGGGCACAGAATCCACTGTGGCTAGTTTAAGTAAAAATTTTTTTGCAGAGCAAAAAAATGTCTTTAGGAGCTACTGGGAAAGAAACTCTAGTATGAGCCTTTCTGGATGACTTTAAGAGCCATGACACAGGTTACCAACGGGGCTCCTGCCTCTTCTAAGATGAGGAAGCAGCACACTCAGGGAAGAACCAAGAAGGTAAAGCTGCCTCAGGTGCACCACCCACCCTGATGGTGGTGGTGGACAGCAGGGACAGAGATGCCATCTCCATCTTTCTTCTACATTCTAAGTCTCAGATGAGTAAACCAAAGTCACACCCAGATCCCTAGCTTAAGGGGTTCTAGGAAATGCAGCTTTTATCTTTTTGGCCTCAGCACTACAGGAAGGCACACTAGAAAGGGACTGGAATGGTCGGAGAGTCCCTACCCATAACATGCACTACAGGCTTCATTCTGAGAGAAACTTAAAAGGAAAACACATAATAAAATCAGAAACATCATTAAAAACCAGTTCTTCCTAAGTTTCAACATTCATTATCAGCTCTCCCCAAATATCAAAAAGACTGTTATACAGAATTTCAAAGACAACATTTAAAATAAAAATAAGAAATACCTTAAAGCTGCATAATTTTATTTTGAAACTGTGATATTATTGCTCTTATGATATTATTACTTGTAGGAGGCAACATAGAAGAAAGAAAGTTGCCTGGCCATGATGGGTTCTATATGATCAGGTGCAGGTTAGATTGTTTTAGACACATTTAGGTGAGAAGGCCCTAATCCATCCTCCAGAAGTCAGGCCAACACTAATTCTAATTAATGTTAAGCTCTAAAATGAGACGTGGTTTTTCTGGCAATATGATGGAATTGTGGCAGATTTGTGATAAAAGGTCCTGCTACAAACACATCTAAATGATCAGGAAATCAATTTAAATATGTGGCAAAATTCTCAGGAATGTTCCTGAGCATACAAGCATGAAGAAGGAGCTGGAATGAGAACTGTTAGAGCCCAAGCAAAAGCTGCAGGCTTGCCTGGGGGCTCTGCTGAGCTCTGACCCAGCGGCTTGTTTCAACGGCCACATGTGGCAGGGGCGAGAGTTCAGGATTTGTGTCCTCAGCATGCAGGGAGCAAGAGCAAGACCCAGACATACACCTGAGACCCTCAAAGTGGGATACTTTCAATGAAAGTGTGTGCTGCAAGAAAATCAAGAAAAACAAGAAGATGCCAAGCTCTGGCTGGGAAGAAGTCTCCCCGGAGAATTCATAACTATAGGTCTGACAGCACATGGGTTTGTAATTTCAAACTACCTGCATGGTATGCAGTGGCCTGAGATCAGAGATAGCACCTGGGGAATCTTCCTCTTCTCAATACATTCCCAATCTCTCACTATTTCTTGTCTGTTTCATTTTGAATAGAATAGTCACATTCCTATTATTTTTCTGTTACCATAACTACTCCTTTGCAGTCATACATTGTGTAACTCTTTAACCAAGTGGCCTAACAGTGATCACTCATGGCCAGTCGATCCCTAAGGAGTCAGACTAATGGTTAGAAACAGACACTGGCGTCAGTGAGATTTGACTTTGCATTCTAGCTTAATTGATAATCTTGAGCAAGTGTCTTAACTTCGCTGACTCTTCATTAGTTTCTTCAGTTTCTCAGTTTCTTCATCAGTTAAGTAGGGATAATCATAGCATCTATCAATGAGAAATTCATGTTGAGCATTTAGCATGTGCTTGACACATAATGAATCCTTAAAAAACATTAGCCAAGTATCAACAACAGTGAGCAAATCCTTATGATCTAAATTTCTAAATCTCCAGGATTCTATGTCCTTAACTCCTTTTACTTAAAACACAACTAAACATAAGAATTTAGCTCACTGATCTTCCAGTTGTAAAATTTCTCTACCAACTTTCATGAATATTAGGTGATTAACATATCTTTTTATATTACTTTGATTGAAAAGCAAAGAATAGGATCAGCCAACAGATTTTTCCCTTTTTATTTCTCCAGAATCCCAAATAATTTCTTGGGAGTTGGATGTGAACTCATTAAATCTTTCAGGACTTTCTGATACAATTTATAGTACCTTGCATAATAGAAGGTACTCAATACATTTGTTTTTATTTAAAATTATATTAGTGTATGTTAGAATCATCACTAAAAGAGGTGGTGGGAAACTTAAGGGTCTAGTTCCACCAATTAGTTGATGTTTAACCCCAGTAACATGTCATTGTCAGCCAGAGATTATCCAGATCTTGTCTTTAAATCTCCAGTGATAGAAATCCACTCTTATAAGGCAGTGCATTCTTGCTGTGAGTTCCATGCCTCTGAAAATTTGACGTGGATTAGTTCTGACCCTGAGCTTACCCTGAAGCCAGTCTCAGCACTTCATCACACCTCCATTGTGATACTGCGAGATGTATATACATATATTTAAGAAAAAAATATATTACATAATATATAATAAAAGCAATATATATAATAAATAAGTATATATCTTCCCTCCTAAATATATTTGGGAGGGGAGACAGGCTGAAGGTTAAGTTGATCACCATTGGCCATTGGTAATCAATTTAATTAACAAGTTGGTGATCAGCTTGATAATCAAGCATGCCTATGTAATGAATACTGCATAAAAACTCAAAAGAACTGGGTTCAGAGAGCTTCCAAATAGCTGAACACATGGAGAGTCCTAGAGTGTGGTGCACCCAGAGAGGGCATGGAAGCTCCCACCCCTCCCCACATACCTTGTCCTATGTCTGCATCTCTTCCATCTGGATGCCCATCTGTATGCTTTGTAATATCCTTTGTAATAAATGGCTAAACATTAAGTAAAGTGTTCCCTTGAGTTCTGTGACACGCTCTAGAGAATTAGTCAAACCAGAGGACGGGGTCAGAAGAATGGGCTATAACCTGAGATTGGTGACAGGCATCTGAGGTGGAGGGTGGTCTGGTGGGACGGAGTCCTCAATCTGTGGGATCTGACGTTACCTCCAGGTAGATAGCATCAGAAGTGAATTGGATTATAAGACAGCCAGCTGGTGTCTGCTGCAGAATTGCTTGGTGTGTGTGTGGAAAACCTCCACACATCTGGTCTTAGAACTGCTGTATTGTGTGACTACGTAAGAACAGGAAAAAACACTTTGGGTTTTTCTTATTATCTCTTAGATTGAGAGAGCAGATCCAATTCTACAAATCCTTATGTTGGGGCTCAGAAATTGGTACTCCAAAATATGGCACCCTAGCATGCAGATTATTTTAAATTAAAGGTCCTTGGAGACTAGCAGATGTTGGAAGAAGCTTTACTCTGATACTTCCTTATTTACCTCAAGTCCAGACCTGCCAAAGAAGAAAACAATTACCTCTGGTTCCTTCTCTCAGTTTTCATTAATTTAACTCGTATCACGGGAAGAAAGACTGAAGTCTGTCAACACACTTGGACAGATTTTGTCACAAACCATTGTGTGCTATGTGGACCCAACAGACTTTGTCTCAGGCCATTGTATGTTCTTCAATCCCATGGAATTTCCCTAAAAATCATTTATTATCCCTCAACTTGCCACAACGGCTCCATCTCCCCTTTCCTTATAAAGAAGGATTTATAAATATCTGTGCCCCAGTGGATTATTGGGTAATAAATAATCCAAAGTGATTCCCTCACGGTATGCACATTAAAATCAGATTTGTATGCCTTTTCTTCTATTAATCTGTCTTTTGTCAACTGATTTTCAGTGAACCTTCTGAGGGCGAAGGGGGAGTTTTCTCTGGGCTCCTACGCTTAGTAAGTGAAATAGATTGTACTGAATATTACCTGTGGTGGTTGTTATGAAACACTGAAGAGAATTTAATTAAAAATCCTCCTTTGTCATCTTTGAGTACCAACATCCCTTTCTATACAGTCTAGCAATGTTATCTCTTTGTATTCCCTCTCCTTGCCCCACCTTTGGTTTCTGCAATTCCCTATATTTTCAGCACAATTCAGCTTAGGTTCTCAGCTAGCATTGCTCTCACCAAACAAAAGCCACTCAGCTGGAGGAACCATCCTCTTAGAAAGCAGGCTGGTGGCCATCTGCTGTTATTTCACAGGCGCTGGCTGAAAACCACCAGTGTGCAGTGGTTTCTCCCTTCACCCCAGGTGCTCCACCAAAATAATTGCCCAACGGGAACAGGCCTCTTTTTTTTGGATAGAGTGAGAGGGTGGTGGGAAGAGAAGAGCATACGTGGTTGGGCTGTTAAAAATATATGATTTTCTCCATGTTACATCTATTTTACAATTTACAATAGGTAACTGAGTGTTCTAAAAGAGTTATTATGTTTCAATAAGTGCTTAACTTGCTCCTAAATAGAAATTTAAAAATTTTATAACAGCTTGTACCTTTTAAAGTATACAATTCAATGGTTTTTTAGTATATTCACAATTATCGTCCCTATCTAATTCTAGAACATTTTCATCATCTCCCAAAACACCTTTTACCCATGAGAAATCACTCCCTGTTTCCCCCTCTCCCCAACCCTTGGCAAACACTGATCTACTCTCTAGCTCTATAGATTTGCCTATTCCGAACATTTCATATAAACAGAATCATACAATGTTTGGTCCTTTGTGACTGGCTTTTTTTAGCATAATGTTTTTAAAGTGCGTCCGTGTTGCAGAATGTATCAGTACTTCATCTTTTTTATGGCCAAATAATATTCCACTGTATAAATATACCACATTTTGTTTATCTGTTCATCAGTTGATAGACATTTGGGTTGCTTCCACTGTTTGGCTATTATGCAGAATACTGCTATGAACATTCACGTACAAGCCACGATGTGGACAAAAGTTTTCATTTCTCTTGGGTATATACCTAAGAGTGTACATCTTGAGTGTTGACTCGCAGGAAAAATCAGAACTATTTAAAACTGGGAAGAATTAAAGGAATCCTAGTTGGGACTACAGTTGAAACTGAAAAATCAAAGAAGGCCTGTGTATGAAGGAAGCGAGCTGGTAAAGGAAGAAGAGCACAGGGACATAAGACCTCACTTGCAACCTGATGGAAACAGGAGCCTGACTTTACGCAGGCAGAGCCGGCTGGCCTGCTAGTGTTACCCACCCAGTGCACTCACACAGCTGACTGCAGGCTCACAGATGACATACACACACATCCAAGTCTCTGCTAACTAGCGAAACCTCCCCTTAGTGATGAAAATGCAAAATGGACCCCTCAGAGAGAAGGAAAAATGGAAATTTTTTTAAATTAGTGGATTTTGGGAGTTAATGTGAACATGTTTGCTTTCTCAGTCCAGGCTGGAGAAAACAGTTTCTAATTCTAGCCGTCTGTACTACCGCATGATGGTATTTATGCAATGCTTTTTCTTCCCCCATGGACGCAAGCACTTTTAAGTTTACATTATTGCTCATCATCATGACACCCGCATGAAGGAAAGAGGCTGTTTCTCCAATTGATTTGAGGCTCAGCGGTGAACTGGCTGTTCTGGAGGTCAGGGAAGCAGGGATGAGTCACTGATACAGAAACCCCTGTCTGGAGTCAGGAACAAAATAAAACATTTCACATATGTAAATTCCTTTAGTCCCTATAAGAACCCCACTAGGTGGTTGTTATTATATTTTCATAGATTGGAGAAAATTGCCCAAATCACTGAGCTAGTAATGGTGGAATCAAAGCATGTCTGTCCTATTTTAGAGCCGCACTCTTTCAGCTAGGGCATGTTCTTAACTGCCAATTCTAATTGACTGAGGTCTGCTCCTTGGAGGGATATGGGGAAGGAGGCTAAGCCCCTGCCCAGTTATTCTGTCTGACACTGGTGGGAATGGGAGGATTGGCATCTCGTGAGAACCCAACACATAGTAGAATGAGTGCATTCAGAATAAGCCTCATTTCTAAGGGACTAACCTGAGAAGCTTTCCATTATACAAGGGTCTATATTTTGAGGGAGCTACGGACACACTCTGCAAAAGGGCAGCTCCTTAAAACTGCATTTTGACAATACTTTCCCTCTCCTCCTTTTTCTGCTGCAAATATACCAGCGGTGACTAATTTTCTCATTTCCCCCCTGGTACTTGCCTGCTTCTTTATTCTGTAAAAGGATTTTCATCTTTAAAACGACACCTTCCCTTTGCTTGAAAGGGGAGTATCAGTGTAACACGGAGTGCAGCAGAAATGTTGCCCCTTGTGAGTGGCCAATAAATGTATGATTGGCAGATTAGTAGGTTCTAGACAAGGACTGGACAGCTTTGACCAGCATGGACAGACAAAGGCAGGATCTGTGCTACTCATGTGAAAAGGATGAAAACCTTTAACCAGACTCTTACCACCAACCATGGTTTTAATGTTGGGAATGAAAAATATTCCTCAGTTTTCTGCTCTTACATCTGTATTTAAATTTTCAATGTTCAAGATTGAATCAACAGATTCAACTTGATTTTTATACATTAAAGAAAAGAACCGTTTCATTTTCTTTTGCAAATTACAGCTATAATGCACATATCTGTGCCTTTCTTTACTAGGTTTTCACTTACAGAAAAACAGGAGTCTCCCATTAGAGTCCTAATGGGCTCATCATTTTGCAGAATAAAACCTGTGGAAACCTTCTGATCTGAATCCCAATTAGTCCCCAACTTACCGCACCATTTCACTTTCCAGTTACGATTGGCATCGACTCCTCGGCAGCGAAACCTTGAGTTCCTTGACCTTGTTTTTCTCCAAAATCGATCCTAGACATAATTAAGAAAACAGGTGCAGAGAAAAATACTTAAAAGGTTATTCACATGCATTTTAGTAGCTCAATCAGGGAACAAGTCACACCACTGAAGGGAGAGTTCTTCAGTGAATAGACAAGCCCCGGGAGTGGGAAAAGGACTGGATTAGCAGTGGAGACCCAGGTTCATGCTCCAATTTCTGCCATGAATTTCCTGTCTCTTGTTTTCTCTTGGCCTCATTTCTTCACAGGCAAAATTGAATGGGTTGGATTAGATCAGTGGTTTGTTTGTTTGTTTGTTTGTTTACAATTTATTTGGAAAGAGAAGTGTTTATTTACATGAAATCTTATGCAAAAGCCAAACATAAAAACGAAATCAAATGGTTGGTGTTCTGATTGGGAAAGGAGTGAAGCCTTCTTTTGCATGTGTAGAACCACTCAGCTGACTGACCACCAAGCTTCCTTCCTGTTCTAGAAATCTGTGACTCTGTTTTCTATGACTTATTCAGTCCTTTTTTCAATTGGATAGGCAAAGTGACTTACATTGGTCCAACTAAAATGGTATCCATCAACGTTAAACACAGGCATGATATAGAAATAGAGATGATTCAGTATTTTTCTCATGGCTGGGTCACTCCTATATGTTAGAAGAGCCTAAAAGACAAAGGTGACATTTTTCTTATAAATTGGTCCCGAATATAGGTTTAGGAAAAAAAGCGTTAAAATTCTTTCTACCCATGAGAAATAGCAAATACTGTGGGTTAAAAAGTAATAAGCTATCATGAGCTGTGCTCTTGGACATTACACATTCTCTGTTAAGACTTTTGTCTGAATTAAACTCATTATTACCAATAATTTTTAGCCAAGCTGTCAAAACAGATTAATTGGGCAGCTTCTTACACTATTTCAGATCTAGCTAAATTTTTAGGATGATTAAGAAAGTAACAATACAGATATGCTTTTGTATAACCAGCTCTTTTTAGATTCCATTCAATTATGGACAAAATAATTACCTAAATCTATTTGATAGTCTTACATGATACATCATAGCACATACAAGTTATATGTCACTTAATTGTTTATATCTAGTTGGTACCAGCCTCAAGCCTTGGTATGCTTGGAGACTTACTGCATGGAGACTCTGTTCTTTTCTCCTTACCTTTTTATAAAACATTTAATGGACAATAGAACATCTTTGTCATCTTTATTGTGGCTCCTTTGAAGTCTTGCTCTTGTGATTGAGTTTCACGTCTCTTGTGTCTGACCCCAAGTCTGAGGATTCGCACTACAGATTGGCCTCAAATAGCAAAGTGTTATGTGCTAAGTTGAGAATATAGACATTTTGAAATACCATTCCTATAGAATTAACTTTTTAACAAGTTCTTTTTGATGCATGTTTGTCTACATATAGAATATCTTGGGGGAACATATAGGAAACTTGTAACGGTGGCTGCCTCTCTGCTGGAGGACTGGAGGACAACGTGTGGTTAGGAGAATCACCTTTCATTTTACAACTGTTTGGATTCTTTGAATTCTCAGCATATTAAAAACACAATTCCAAAATAAAATTTTTAATAAAATCACTTTATTTAGGTAGGATTGACATATAAAAAGATGTACATATTTAATCTATATAACTTTATGGATTTCAAGATAAGTATATACCTGCAAAACCATTACCAAAATCTATGCTATAAACATATCTGTCACCTCCATCCAAAAATTTCCTCCTGCCCTCTTTATTTATCACCATTATTTTTTGTGATAAGAACACTTAACATAAGCTCTAGCCTCTTAGCAATTTTTTAAGTATACAATATAGTACTGTTAACTATAGGCACCATGCTCTACAGTAGTTCTCTAGGACTTATTTAACTCATATTAAATAGAACTGAAACTTTGTACTTCCCTCCTCCTCCCCCCCAAAAAATTCTTAAATTATGTATATACTGCCTTGGAAAATTAAGTCCTTAAAATTTCAATCCTCTTTTACATCATCTAGTTAAGTTGGATTTCTGAACCCATCATAGCAGCATTTTGTATTTATATGGTGAGAATTCTATTCATAGAGAGAAGCCAATCATACAATTTGTTAGAAACTATCGCTAAATTAGAAATAATGTTGAAAACGTAGGGGTATACTCAAGAACATAAGAGTTAAATACAATTTTATTACATATAATTTAAATAACTATGACATTAACACAAACTGACAAACATTAATATAATTCTCTTGTTCTCTTTTTGTTTAAGGTTCAATTATAATTGTTGGCCCAACTAATTTCAATAGAATTTTTGTATATGCTTGAATTTCTATTAACTGTCTAATGCTTCCAACTAGGGGGAAATCCCCAGTATGTGATCAATTTTACAAGTCCTGAAATTTTGTTTTCCTGTAATAAGTGGAGATTCCCCAATGCTTGGAGGAAGTCCTCTGCTGGGATGGCAGGGCAGAGCTACATGGTTGGCTGTTGGCTACATTCCTTTCTTAAAGTTCCTCAGCTGTGGCTTTCCATGCCACTCTACAGAGAAAGAGAAAAGAGATAGCAAGAGAAAGTAGCTGGGACAACAAGGCGTGAAAGAAGGGATAGGAAAAAGCCATGGTAATTTCTCTCCCTGCCTTCCTAGCATTGGGGACCATACCTTTTTCGTCTCCATCCAAGCTGGGGAAGTCTCATCTTTCCCAAGCACAGATCACGTTAGTATTAATACCTACATGGCCATCTGTGCTACAGACCTGCATGGCAATGTTCTCATCCCACTGTCTTCTCCAGTGAAAGTGATCGCCATAGTTTTATATTTAAAAGAATATTGCTAACTTCCTTTTAAAAAACTACAACATATTTTAAGCAAGTAGAAAAAATACAGAGAAGTCTGCCCACCAACACATCTTGCCATATTTATCAAATCTTTTTTTAAAAACTGAGACATTATAGATAAAACAGAAGCCCCTCTCCCCATTTTTAATCACTCCCTCCCTGATCCCACTTTCCCTCCACCAAGGTAATCCATATCCTAAGTTTGACACTATTATTCTCATGCATGATTATGTGTGTTGGTACATATATATGGATTTGTGAACAATATATAATATTGTGTGTATGCTTTAAAATATTATGCAAATGAGATCATGATGTATTAATCTGCAGTCTGCTTCCCCCATTATATTTCTGAAATTTATTAAGTTGAAGATTTACTCATTTTAACTGCTAAATGGTATTCCATTATAGGTAAATACACAATATATTGATCCCTTATTTTGTTGATGGACAGTTAGGTTGTATTTCATATTTTACTGTCATAATATTGCAACGAACATTCTTGCACATTTCTCCTAGACATATGTGAGAGTTTCTTTGTAATATATATCTAGGAACGGATTTGTTGGGTCATAGATTTACATGCCTTCAACTTTACAAAATGTTGTCATTTTTTCTCTAAATCAGTAAACATGCCCATCTGCAGTGAATTAACATGCTACCTCTGTCAAATAACAAGTTTCCATTTGTGGGTGGAATTGTATTAATGTACTTAGGTCTATATCCATTCACCAACCCTACACCATGGTTTATATGGAATCTGATGAATCTAGTAGGATGTATGTCCCCGTGTTGTTTCAGTTCAAAATTATCTTGGATAATTTTTGACCCTTCTTTCTTCACATTAATTTTGGAATCAAGGTTGATCACATCAAAGATGTGATCTTCAGTTTTTTATTTAGGTGGTTGTTTTTGTCATTAATGGATGTTGAATTTTAGCAAATGATTTTTCTTCATGTATTGACATAATCATTTGGTGGTTGTTATAAATGTCAGTAAATAATTTTCTATTATTAACCCATCCTTGTATTCCTGAGATAAGCCCATTGGTTATGATATGTAGTCTTAACACATTGGCTGGATTCAGGTTGCTAATATAGTCATGTGCCACATAATGACGTTGTGGTCAATGATGAACTGCATATATGATGGTGGTTCCGTAAAATTATAATGGAGCATGTATATAAACCTGAAATATGCACTTGATATTGGCATTGCAAATCAAGTAGGGAAAATGATATTCAATAATAGTGCTAGGACATTTGTTTTTTCATATGAATATATATATATATACACCATCTAGGTTTGTATAAGTATACTCTATCATGTTCACACAATAATGAAATTGCCTAATGACACATTTTCCAGAAAGTATCCCTGTCATCAAGTGACATGACTGTATTTACATCTACTCTCCTACCTGAGATAGTCCTATAATTTCCTTATTTTGTGTTTGTCTGGTTTTTGTATCAGAGTTATATTACTCTATTGTGATTTGGTGGGTATTTTAAAACAAAGTATTTGTAGAGTATTTTTAATGTATTTGAATTATTAGTTCTCTGAATGGTAGAATTCAGCTCTAAAACCATCTAGTCCTACAGCAGAAATTTACAGAAAATAAAGATACAATAGGAAAAATGTATCTTTGCTTTCTGTCCCATTGATTTTTGCTCTTTATCATTTTTCTGTTGTTGTTGACTCTTTTGTTCTTTCTCTAATTTCTTGAGTTGAAAGCTTGGCTCACTAATGTGGAGACTTTATTCTTTTTTTCAAATTTTTTTTTATTTTCCTCTTTTTCTCCTTTTGCCTCATTTGTTATCCTTAATCTTTTTTAATATATTTATTTAAAACTATAAATTCCTCTTCAGTACTACTTTAGTTTCATTTTATGTCTGGATGTATAGTAGCTTTGTTGCCATGCAGTTCTAAATATTGAAACATTTGATTTAAATGAATTATTTATAAGTGTTTGTTTTTAAATATGTGAGTTTTTTAAAGATATATTTTTTGTAAATGATTTCTAACAACTGCCTTACAGCTAGAGAATGTGGTCCATGTAGTATAAATTCTTTGATATTTGTTGAGCCTTGCTTTGTGGCCGAGTATTATATATAGTCAATTTTTATGAATGTTCCAACTGTGCTTGAAAAGAATATGCATTATCTAATTGTTGGGTAGGGATTCTACATGTGTTCATTAGATTAAGTTTACTATGTTGTTTATATCATCTATATTCTTACTTAAACACTGAGAATTGTGGTAAAAACACATTGTTATTTGGGGTTTATCACTTTTTCTTATGTCCTGTCAACTTTTTGTTTTATTTATTTTGAGGCCATTAACGTCACTTAAAAATCTTCATTTCTAAACAATATATTAATCAAAGAAGCTGTTCATAGTATTCTATTCTGGAATGGATTGAATTTTTAAGACTTGCCAGCATGCGTTCTTCCTCTGACAAACAAGCAGGGTGTCATTATATTGCATATGCTATATTTGTGATTTTTATAACTCTAAGAATTGCAGCTATTTCCCATCTGGTCAGACAAAGCAAGAATGATCACGAAGTGATGACTGTTAAATACCGAACAGGACGTTTGCATGAATGCTTTAAATAATAGGACAGAGATCATTTCTCTTTTATGGTTTAGGTGGGGGTTTCTCGAAAAAACATGACCATATGTCTATTTCCTATTATTCTGACATATGATAACCATCAATAACATAGGGGTGTGCTTTTCTTCTAATGTGTAGAACTCTTTTTATCAATCCATACATACCAGCCATACACATAGAAAAGCAGATGCCTACTAATCAGGTTGCATCTGGACCTACCTTGAAAGTTTAATTTCTTGATTACTATTGTTGTTTATGAAGACTTAAGAAGTCCTGGTCTGATGGCCAGTCACAAAACAATGCACCACACGCCTCAGTGTGGCAGTCCCTAGGTATTGCACCCCTCACTTCAATTTATTTTAAAAATGTTTCACCAAAACTGATTTTGATCTTCCATGAAAAGACATTAAAGAAAGTTTTGAGTGTTACCTCTTACCAGGCAAATGATATGTTTGGTACTATGTTAGGGCATTTCTGAAGTTATTTAAGAAAGAAAAAGAATGAATCTATTTGGTATTCACCACCTACCAGGGCTATTTTGGCTTTCTCATACACATACACATGTCATATACCCACATTCAGCAAATAAACTTTGGTTAAAATTGAAGACAAATTTTGCCATTACTAAAGTCTTTGTGTGGTATGACAAAGTTAGGTAGAAGAGTTCCCTCCTTTTTTTGCATTTATTTGGTTGGATGTGGCTTTCTTAGAGCTCATGACAACGTGGAATGTGGGGGTCATTTTTTTGAGGATTGTTGTTAATGGCTTTTAAGAAGTAACATTTGGACGTTCCTCTATTTTTGTTTTTCTTCTAGAGGCACTGCAGAGGACCTAAAAATAATAACCACACATCCAAGGAAAAGCACACTGGGAGAACTAAGCATGTTACAGCTAAGGCAAAAGGAAGGGCACAGTCATCATCTAGATGAAGAATTGCCTCATCTGGAGTGGACCGGAATAAAATTATTTAGGATGGAAAAACATTGTTGTACCAAAGTGGGTGTATCTGTACACAAAAGAGGTATTTAAAATTCAATACCAGGAGAATGAAGTAAAGCAGGGGAGAATTTCAGGAAAATTAGGAAAAAAAGGAGCCTAATCTATAAAGATAGTTGATGGCTATCAACTGTAAGAGCTCATTTAATACAAATGGTCAACTAAATACTAGTTTGAAAGCAACATGTACAAAAGGCTCCATGAATGAAGTATGAAGAACTGAAAAATCATATGCTAATCTTGTAAATTCTAGTTACTTTTATACTTCATTTATAATTGGAACCACCCACAGTGACTAATCTAACAGAGCAGGTGAAGACCGAAAAATGCTATTAAACTGCATTTTCTAGTAAGAGATACAGATAAATATTTAAAATGTTTTGTGTAACTAGGAAGAATATATTATTAGATGCATGTCTACCCTTTTTCACATTTATATCATTTCACATTTCTAGAACTTTTACACTGAAATAGCCTAATAATAATGATTACTTGTATTTACTCATGAGACGAAACCAGGACCAACTTTGGCATTATTAAGATCTACCACATAAGAATCTTTTACCTACCAAAAAAGAAAGTACAGGTGTCCTCACTTTGCATGGCTCTGAAATATAGAAATTTCAGCTATCATGGTTTAGTTAAATAACACCCGTCCTTCCACAGTGAAAATTTTAGTTTCCACTGCTAGATCTTCAGTCTCAAATCACTATGTAAATAACAGACATGCATCAAGATCTGGGACCAATTACACCATTTCTTTGACAGTCTGTCAGTGGTGATTGGTCCCTGCGTCTCTTAATCAGTTTACACACAGACAGCAAAGTGTGTAGCTGTGTTGTGTCCTTGTTTCCCAGTGATAAATCTATAAGATATTTCACAAAAATGGATGACGGAAAGAGGAAATTGTCCAGTTAAGATGAAAGTGAAGCAAAGAAATGAAAAGTGATAACACTGGAGGTGAAATTTGAACCAAATGTAAATGGAGTTTAGAACAAGTAGCTGACTGGGAATGTTGACACCGACACCATTCAGCTTCAGATACTCAGCAGAGGAACCAGTGAAGACAAATCTACCCACACACATGAGGAAAGTGGTTGTGATAAAAAGGATGAAGTTCCAGAAGAGATGCTGGCAGCACTTCACAGTAAAGGGACTCTCAGAGATATTTCATGACATTGGAAGTACAAAGGGAAAAATATGGAAAGTTGATCCAACAAAGAAAGGAGGATGACGATCCAACTAAGAAAGGAGTATATCAAGGCAAATTTTTATAAAAAATACTGATTTCATGTTGTAAGTTATACAGAGAAGAAGGCAAGCACAATTCAAATTTGATAAGGCTTGTTTTACAAACAAATGAGACATTTCGAGTCTCAATATTTCTCATGATTTAAAGGACAGCATACTAAATATTATTTTTACCATTTTAAAATCATTTATATATTCATAACTGAGAGGAGAGTTAATATTTTAATAAAACTCTGTAAGGGTCACAGAACAAATGATTTCTCTCATTGATAACTAAGATCACTCTGTCCTAGCGTGGTCCCTGTTATAGTCGAGTGCTACTGTGGAAAGCGAGCACTGCCTATATAAACAATGGCCAGAACATTCTCTATTATTAGATAGGGGAGTGCAGTGGATGCAATGGATTTCAATTTAATTAAATGGAAACAAAACAAATATTAATATAGATCCTGTTATGTGTGAGACATTATAAATTTGATAGAAGGGGAGAGAGATAGGTTGGAGGATATAGAGGATTAAAAAGAAGATCGGGGAGAGTGAGGATGGGAGATTACGGGGAGCTAAAGGTACCCAAGGACCAAGAGAAAGCAAATCAGAATATTGTAATTACTTGGAATGTCAGTGAACAAAGTCAGACAACTTAAAAAATGGAGATCATTTTCATATGATGAGCTGTTTCCCATTATGTAGTTAAGAACAAAGCTATATTTGCTTACTCAGCTGAACTTATTATTAATAGATATTTGATCTGGGCTTGGTAAACCTCTCAGTTACTTCTTTATTCCCTGGCTTTTGGCACATTTTATACATGTAATTTAAGTTCTCTCTTTTTAAAAATATTTACTTTTAGTGATACATTTCTTAACCAAAACCTTGTTTCACCCTTATATTTGAGGGTTTATATTATATTTTTACTTTTAATAAGCAGCAAGACATAATGAGACCAAAAGAGATGATAATCCAAAAGCAATGTTCCCTGGAAAGCTCTTGGATCCTGGGAGAAAGAACCTTTCCATTCCGGAAAGACTTCCCAATTAGAGGACTTTGGCAACCAGCGCTCCGAGTCTTCCTTAGAGCTCTGTCCTATGCCTACAACCCACCATCACCTTCAAATATTACTACTTGCCCTGCCTGGACAATAACTCGCTTCCCTGAAGGTCTCCTATTCCTATTTTTGGGTATTTGAATCATCTACATAGTACATCTGAATCACATGCCAGTTTTTGGCACTTAGGATCAGCCATCACTGTGGTGCCAAGTGTAGATGGGTGGATATGTGCAAAGGAGATGGTTTTCCAGTGTAATCAAGCTGTGCCCGAAGGGTGAGGTTTCAGGTTCTGTAGACAGCAGAGGAGTACTGTAGCTCATCTGGGGAACTAAGGATGCTTTAGTGTTTCTTTTTCTTTTCTTTTTTGTGCTGCTGTATCAGGACCAATTTAGATCCACCTGTATATTACACATCTTCAATGTCTGCAAGAACTTTCCATTTCGGGACATTTTAGTCCCAATCATTTTTTTTTTTTCCCCCACAAACTCTTGCTTTATCTTTGGTCTGTCACTGAGTTAGATGGAATTCAACCACTGATTCTAAAATACCTGTAGGAATATATGACTCAAACCTAACTGAGTTTAGTTTGACAATGAAATGTATTCAGTTTTCTCTGGGTTAAATTTATTTTTAAAATATAGTCATTTTTGGTCCTGTTTAATATGGAAAATATGGAAAATATGGAAAATTCAGAAAAGCATAAAGAAGAAAATAAAAACCATCCCTGATCCTATCTTCTTTTAGCATTTGGTATATTTTTCATGTACATGTATTTCAGGTATAGAGTTTACAAAATTAAAATTATAAAATGATGCTCATACTGTGTTTGATTTTGATATAGCAGCATGTCATGAACAGTTTCCTTCATAAATAAATACTCCATTAAAATATATTTATGTAGTCTGGGCTAGCAATCATTTCCTTTGTGCCTCCCGTCTTTGCTTTTATGCTTGGAAATGTCTTTCTCACTTGGAAATCAAATAAATATTTCCCTTAGTTACTTCTAAATATTATATGAATAACTCTGGTTGAATTTGTCCCAGGATTGTAGAATTATCTGAGAAAAAATTTAAGTGCTATGCATAACCCTGGGCCAATAAACACCAGCCATGGCTTAAATTACTCAATCTGGGAGACTGACAATTTCAAACTCACAAAGTGAACAAAGCCCAAATTGCCTCATTGGACGGGAGGTGATTATAAAAAACGAAGCAAATGCTATTCCACGTGCACTGGCAACAAAGAATTAAACTGGCCTCTCCACAATATAAAAAAACAAAAAGATGTATAAGTGGACTGCTACTGAAAATTACTTGGCAACCCTATGTGTAAATATTACTCCCCCTGAGTTTGTATCAGGATCTCAATGGCTAACTGCTACAACTTCAGCCCCTTTTCTTGTCTATTCTTATCAGATGATGTCATTCAGATTAGAAAAGTACTTACAAATAACTTTGTTATGGTGGGCAAAACCACTGGAATTTACTCCTGGTTGTCTGCTGCCCAAATTAGGCCTGTGAACCAGGTATTCATTCATTTGGCTGCTTGCTCTGTCTCTCCCCTTTCATCGGAGAGCATGTCATTCTTTCTGGTCGTGAGACTCAAGTTGCATGACAGCACAGTTTTTGATTGTCCCTCTCCTCTACTATTCACAGTGCCCTAACAGTGCCTGGTCTGGTGCATGGTAAACACTTAATAATTACTTGTTGAATAAATCAATGATTTCCCCTGCTTTGGGTGCTTTGGGTGCTTCCCTTCAAAGTAACGGTACTACCAACACTTCAACAACACCATCGCTGTCTTGGGTATCTATCTTATCATCTCTGACCCACCCTCCTCTTTCATTCTCACATCAAGCCAATCCTCCATTCCTAAAGACTTCCTCCACTCGTGCCTTCCTCTGTGTGTGTCACATCCACCCAGGAGAATGGTAAATGCATTGAGGAAAGGGTGGGTGTCTTGTGCCCTATAGTACACAGTACTGGTGCCATGACAGGACTTACTATGCTGCCTTCACATAAAAAGAAGTGCTTAATAAGCATTTGGAAGAATGAATGAATAAGTGATTTTTTTTCCCCTTTGAACCTTCTTACATGCTTTCTTTACCTTCCATTTCTACATCCACTCTTGCCCATGTGTAGATTTCTGCCCCCAAAACTTCTAGCTGGTTGCACTCACTCTGGGCTTTTCCTTCTTCCTTTCATCCACATATCACTGCCTTTCATCTTTAAACACCCTGACAATGACATGCGGTTTTCACTATTTATCAGTGTTTTCTCATTTTATTAATACTTTATTGGACCAAACTCTACTTGGCTTCTAAGGCTTATTACAATTCTTCAGTCACTTTCATATTGTATTAGAATCTGCTCACACAGACTATAGGCTGTCATCTTGCTAATCTACAATCACGCACACACCACATCTACTCCCACATTCGTCCTTTCTCTTTCTTGGAACACTTTTGTTTCCCTGATGAAATTCCAACTTCTCAGTCAAGGCCTAACTTGAGACTCACTTCTTCTACAAAGCTTCTATAAAGCTTGTCTTTTCCAAGTCTTCATGGCTTTTTCTGATTCCTTAATTCTTTCAGATACTATCATCAGTATAATTTAGCCTCCAAAGACACATTATTTTATGTGTTTTCCTGAACATAAAGATTTTCCTCAAATAGAATGTAGAGTCCTTAAGTGCAGGGACCATGACTTATGCTTCTGCTAACCCCCATAACTCAAGCAGAGTGTTGAAAATGTAGCGATCAACAAGAATTTGTTGAACTGATTAATACAGCTGTCTTCTAAGGAAGCTGTACTTAATCCTAATTTTTAAAATAACAGCTTTTTGAGGCTATAATTCACACACCTTATAATCTATTCTTTTAAAATGTACAATTCAGTGGTTTTTAGTATATTTACAGAGCTGGGCAACCATTACTACTATAATTTTATAATGTTTTCATCATGCAAAAAAGAGACCTCATACCTTTATCAATCCCCCAACACTTTCATCTTCCCTGGCCACAGGCAACCACTAATCTACTTTCTGTTTGTATAAATTCACCTATTTTGGACATTGCATAATATCGAATCAGTTTGTACACGATCTTTTGTGACTGACTTCTTTCATTTAGCATGTTTTTAAGGTTCATTGATGTTGTAGCATGTATCAGTACTTCACTTCTTTTTTACTGAGATATAACATAAAACTCATCATTTTACAGTGTGCAGTTCAGTGGTTTTTAGTATATTTGCAGTGTTGCACAACCATCATCACTATCTAATTCTAGAACATTTCCATCACCCCAAAAAGAGCCTGGTAATAGTCCCAATTTCCGTCTTCCCCAATCCCCTGGCAACCACTAATCTACTTCCTATTTCTTTGGATTTACCTATTTTGGGCATTTCATGTAAATGGAATGATACATATGTGACCTTTTGTGTCTGTGCCTTATTTCATTTAGCATAATGTTTTCAAGGTTCATAAGTGTTGTGGCTGGTATGGGTACTTCATTCCTTTTATGGCTGAATAATATTCTATTGTATGGATATGTGCATACCACATTGAAAAATATGTATTCATCAGTTGATGGACACTTTTTGGCTATTATAACACTGCTATGAACCTTCATTTGCAAGTTTCTGTGCAGATATATGTTTTCAGTTCTCTGGGGTATGTACATAAGTATACACACAGGAGTGGAATTTTTGGGTTATATGGCAACTCTATGGTTAACTTTTTGAGGAATAGCCAAACTGTTTTAAACCCTATTTTTAACTTGGTAGTTTCCTTTACTTTTAATTTTTAAGTCCATTGCTTTTAAGTTTTGTTAGTGTCCCTCTTCATAAGTGTCTACTTGTTGTCTATGTTCTTTGTCCCCTGCGCTCTGTCCATTCTCAGGTTTAAGTCTCTTACTGTCCTGTAAATAGTATCTGCTTACCTTTGCAGAAAGGAAACCTCAAAATTCTGCATATTTATCTCTGTTTACTTCTCTATGTATCTACTCTAGTTTTCTTTCTTTTGTGAATGTAGGGTTGTATCATCTCTCTTGGTCCGTGACAAATTTAAGGAAACCTTATTGCCGAAAGGGAGTATTTCTTAAAGCTCCTTTTTAGTTTTATGGTGGAGCATCTGTAGCACACATTTCAGAAGTAAGTTCATCATGTCAATGATCCTCTTCCTGCTCTCCCATCAAAACCCCATGGTACCATTAATATGATACAACAACAGTGATGGTGCTTCTAACCTAGAATAAGCAAGCATTCAACAAGAGAAAGATTTTGCAATCCAAGTGTACCTGCTTACAAGATATAAAAAATGTATGATATGTGAATATTAGGAAATAAAAAGAGGTAGCAAGTATTGAAATTAGAAAAGTGATGGCTCTATATTTTTCAACATAATCCAATGATCATCAATTTAAAAGACTAAAGCCCACAAGTTTTGTTTGTGGTATATTTGCATTTTAAAAATGCCTACCAACTAGCAACTCTCAAATATTTGTTGAGAAAATGAATTCATTTAAGCATTTTTCAAAATAAAATAATCAAGCCCATCTTACCCGTCATTTATTCCTGGTAGTTTGCTTCCATATCATTGTTTTCTGAACTTTGTGTTTCCAAAATAGACATCCATGGATCAATCTGCTAAACTGGAATGGGGGCAGAACTGGAAGTGGCTCTCAGAGCATGGCATGGGACAGTCATGCTGGGTGAAGAAGAGATGAACATGTGAAGCCAGAGCCATGTCTTGATACTCCTGGTTTCCATGGCAGAGAGAGTCAGGGCCAGCGATGAGGATTATACAGCAGGGAAGTAAGAGCAGGGATGAAATTGCCTCAGTTTCTCTAGGTAAGAGATGGTTCTCTAGGTTCCAAAGAGAACAGAAACCAGGGGTATGGAGCCTGGCTATTATTTTTACAATGAACTTTTTATTTTGGATAAATGTAGATCCACATGTAATTACAAGAAGTAATACAAAGAGATACCATGTACCCTTTACCCATTTTCCCCCAGTGGTAACCTCTTTCAAAACTGTAGCATAACATCACAATCAGGGTGTTGGCATGGATGCAGTGAAGATACACAACATTTCCATCACCACGAGGATCCTTCGTGTTGCATTTTTATAGCCACAACCACCTCCTCCGACCTCCACCCCTTCCTTAGCCCTGAGCAACCACTAATCTGTTCTCTATTCCCATAATTCTGTCATTTCAAGAATAACATATCAATGAAATAATACAGTAGGCATCTGTTTGGGATTGGCTTTTTCACGCAGCATAATTCTCTAGAGACTTATCCAGGTTGTTGTGTGAATCAATAGTTGGTTTCTTTTTACTGTTGAGTAGTTTTCTATGGTCTGGATGTACTACAGTTTATTTAACCATTTGCCTGTTGATGGGTACCTGGGTTGTTTCCAGTTTTTGGCTATTATAAATAAAGCTGCTATAAACATTTGTGCATAGGTTTTTGAGTGAACATAAGTTTTAATTTTTCTGGGATAAATGCCAGGAGTACAATTACTGGGTCACATGGTAGTTGTATGCTAAAAGAGACTGCCAACAATTTTTCAAGAATAGCTTTACCGTTTTGCATTCCCACCTGCAATGTACAAGTGACCTGGTTTCCTGCATCTTCCCTGGCACTTGGTGATATATACCCAAATATGTATAGATCTACCTATATTTATATATTTATTTATATATAACTAATTTTAGCCATTCTGATAGGTGTGTAGTGAGTGACAGCTCATTGTGGCTCTAATTTGAATATCCCTAATGACATCTTTTTGCCTGTGCCTCTTTGCCATCTGTATATATACACTTTGGTGAAATGTCTCTTCGTGTCTTTTGTCCATTTTCTAACAGGATTGCTTGCTTTTTTAAGTAAAGTTTTGAGTTTATATATTCCAAATATGTGTCTTTTATTAGATATGTGGTTCACATACATTTTCTCCTGGTCTATAGCTTATCTTTTTCATCCTCTTAACAAGGTTTTTCACAGGCAATGGTTTTGAATTTTGATTAAGTTTGATAAGGTACAATTAATTTATTGACCTTTCTTTATATGAAGCATGCTTTTGGTGTCAAATCTAAGAATGCTTTGCCCTAGCTTTAGATCCTGAAGATTTTCTCTCATGCTTTTTCTCCCTAAAAATTTTATAGATTTACAATTTTACATTTAAATTCATGATCCATTTTGAGTTAGTTTTTATATAAGGTCTAGATCTAGACTTTAGGTTGAGGCTCATTTTTTTTTTTTTTTGCCTATGGATATCCAATGGCTCTTGCACCATTTGTTGAAAAGGCTGTCTTTCCTTCACTGAATTGCTTTTGCATCTTTGTCAAAAATCTGCTGGAAATATTTACATGGATCTATTTCTAGGTTCTCTATCTGTTCCATTTATCTGTGTCTGTCCCTGTACCAATACCACAAACTCTTAGTTATTGTAGGTATATGATATTCTTGACATTGGGTAGTATGAATCCGCCCTCCCTCTTCATTCTTCTTTTTCAAAATAGTTTTAGCTCTCCTACTTTCTTTGAATTTCCATATAACTTTTAGACTAATCTTGTCCATATCTACAAAAAAATTTGCTGGAATTTTGATAGGAATTGTGTTAAATCTATGTATCAATTTGGGAGAATTACCATCTTTACTCTAGTGAGTCTTCTAACCCATGAATATGCTAAGCCTCTCTACTTACTTAGATTTTCTTTATTTCATCAGCATTTTGTAGTTTTCAGCATGTAAGTCCTGTATTTGTTTTGTTAGATTTATAGCTAAGTATTTTACTTTTTTGGAGTGATTGTATATGATATTGTATTTTTAAAATTTCAGCATCCATGTGTTCATTACTATTACATAGAAATACAATTGATTTTGTGTGTTTATCTTGTATCCTGTGACCTCGCTGGATTCACTGGTTCTACAGAATTTTTCTGCAGATTGCTTGGGATCTTCTATATAGACAATCATGTCTTCTGCAAACAGGGATAATTTTATTTATTCCTTTTCAATCTGTATGCTTTTTATTTCCTTTTTTTGTCTGACTGCACTGGCTAGGACTTCCAGCACTATGTCAATGTCACTTAAGAGTGCTGAGAATGGACATTCTTGCCTTGTTCCTGATTTTAGGGAGAAAGCATTCAGTTGTCTACTGTTAATGATAATGTTTGCTGTAGGTTTTTGTAGATATTTGTAAAAAAGTTGAAGAAGTTCTCATCTATTTCCATTTTATGAGTTTTGATCATGAATGTGTGTTGAATTTTGTCAAATGCTTCATCTGCATCAATTGATAAGATCATATAATTTTTCTTCCTTGGCTTTTAATACAGTGGATTACATTGATTAACTTTTGCGTATTGAACTGGGCTGGCATCCCTGAAATAAATCTCATTTGGTTTATTGGTCCTGGTGTTTAATTCTTTCTATAGATTGCTAAATTCTATTTGCTAGTATTTTGTTAAGGATTTCTACATCATTTTTAAGAAAGATATTGGTCTGAGTTTCCTTTTCACGTCTCTGTCTGGTTTGGTGTCAGGCTTCATAAAATGAATTGGAAGTGTTCCCTCATCTTCTATTTTCTGAAAGGGATTGAATTGGTGTTCATTCTTCTTTAAACATTTGGTAGAATTCTCCAGTGAAACCTTCCAGGCCTTAAGATTCCTTTTGGGGGAATTTAAAAATCATAAATTCAATATTCTTAATATTTATAGGGATATTCAAATTATCTATTTCATAATACATGAGTTGTAACAGTTTGTGTTTTCAATAACTATAATTCGTTCATTTTGTCTAAGTTGTAAAATTTATATGTGTTATTCATACTATTCCCTTGATATTCTTTTGCTATTATTGCAGGTTTTATAGCAATAATCCGTTTCATTCTTGATATTGGTAATTTGCATCCTCTGTCTTTTTTTTGTCTCTCCTGCTAGATCTTTGTCAATTTTATTTATCTTTTAAATGAACCAGCTCTTTGTTTTATTGATTTTCTCCTAAGATTTTCCATTTTTAAGTTCATTGATTTCTGTTCTTATTTATATTATTTCCTTCCTTCTGCTTGCTTAGGGTTTATTTTCTAATTCTTTTTCTTCCTCGAGGGAAGAACTTACATTATCATTTTGAGACCTTTCATCTTTTCTTTTCTTCTTCTTTTTTTTTTTTTTTTTATTTCATCTTATTGTTACGGGGGATACAGAATTGCAGGTTACATACGTTGCCCATGTACCGCCTTTCCCCCCAAGTCAGAGCTCCAGGCGTGTCTGTTCCCCAGATAGTGCGCGTTGCACCCATCATGCAGGTATATATCCCTCCCTTCCCCACCCCCCCTTCCCGAGTCAGCACCTTCAAATGTTACCATTCCCCAAATGGTGCGCAATGCACTCATTGTGTAGGCATACCCCCATCCCCTCCCCCATCCCCCACCTCAGTCTGATATCCGATTGGTGTCGTTCCCAGATGTGTATTTAGGTGATGATCAGGGAAACCAATTTTCTGGTGAGCACATGTGATGCTTGTTTGCATTTAGTGCTATAAATTTTCCTGTCAGCATTGCTTTAGCCATACCCCACACATTTTGATATGTTATATTTTCTTTTCTTTTCTTTCTTTCTTTCTTTTTTTTTTTTTTTTTGAGACAGGGTCTTGCTCATGCTCAGGCTGGTCTCAAACTCCTGAGCTCAAGCAATCCTCCTGCCTCAGCCTCCCAAAGTGCTAGGATTACAGGTGTGAAGCCACCACTCCCAGCTGATATGTTGTATTTTCATTTTCACCTGGTTCGAATGTATTTTTTGATATCCCTTGAAATTTAATCTTTGACTCATGGATCATTTAGAAGTGTGTTTAATTTCCAAGTGTTTGAAGATTTTTCTGTTATCTTTTTGCTGTCAATTTCTAGTTTGATTTCATTGTGGTTAGAGAACATACTTTAATTTTTTTTACATTTGTTGAGATCTGGTTTTTGGCCCAGGATATGATTTATCTTAGTATATGTTCCATAGGCACTTGAGAAGAATGTGTATTCTGCTGTTGTTGGGTGAATCCTCTTAGATCCTATTGGTTGACAATGTTGTTGAGTTCTGTTATATACTTGCTGATTTTCTAATTGTTCTCTTTATGTTTCTTATCTAAAAATACCAAATTGCTGACACTAACAGTAATGAGTTGATTTTATTAAGTGCTTATTATATGCCACACACTCCATTAAATCTTTTCTGTGTATTATTTAGTCCTCCCAGTAACCCGATGTGTCACACGCTATTATTACCCTCATTTTGCTGAGGCTCAGAGAGGTTAAGTGACTTGCCACCAAGATGCCACAGCTAGTAAGTAGCAGAACTGACATTCCAGTCCAGGGCTGTCTGACTTCTGACTGTGTGCATGTAACCCCTATGCAATCTGCTTCTCCATCAGGATCCCCGAAGGGCTGATGCATTTTCTTCCAGTTCCTATTTGAGTAAGGACACAAATATTACAGTGGTGGCTACAGGGAAAGTCCTACCAACGTGTGACAGGCAGCCTCTAAGGTGGTCCCCCATGACTCCTGCCTTTTGGTATTTGTGCCCTGTGTAATCTCTTCCCCCTGAGTATGGGCTAGACCTGGTGATTCACTTCCAACGGACAGAATATGGCAAAAGTGATAGAAAGTCACTTCTCAGATTAGGTTGCAAAAAAACTGTGGTTTTCATCTGGGCCTGTTCTCTTTTGTTCTCTCCCTCACCTCCTCTGACGAAAGCCAGGTGCCATGTTTTGAGTTGCCCTAGGGAGAGACCTATGTGGCAATGAAGTGATGTCTCTGGCCCACAGCCAGCGAGGCCCACCAACAGCCATGTGCATGAGCTTGGGAACATCCTATCCCACTCAAGCCACATGTCCTCATCCCTGGGGCTCCAGCTGACATCTTGACTGTAGCCTCGTGAAAGACCCTCAGTCAGAGGCATCCAGCTAAGCTGCACCTGGATTGCTGACCCACAGAAACTGAGATAATACATGTTTGTTGTTTTAAGTTGTTGAGTTTTGGGTAAAAGCACCCAAGAAAGAGAGAAAGAAACAGCAGGAACCAGACTTTCTGCTTTTGATGCCGCCTGTGGCTGAAACTCCAAGAAAGTCAAGAGATGATAGAAACTACTGACAAGGGGGAAAAAATGTGGAAAAAAAAAAAAAAAAAGAAAAGAAAAAGGGACCTCAGTCCTGTTGACCATGTGTCTCTCTGGGAGGATATCACCTCATGTGATTCTCATGTGCCAACAGAGGATAGCTGGCATGCATCAGCAGAGAAAGGGCTGGACACAGCATTCTGGAGTCTCTTAGGCTCCTGGGAGGCAGAGGTTCCATGATGCTTCCAGAGGGGATGTAGAAATTAGATGAGTTCAGAGCCCAGGAGCCAGTCCTGGGACTTCTGTGGTGAGAGGGGAGGTGACCCTGTGGAAGGGGGTGCTGCCTGGAGCCCCTCCTGGATCAGCCACCCCTGGAAGGCTGAGGATTTAACAAAGGGACCAAGTTAATGTGAAAGAGACTTGGCAGATGTAAGGTTATTTAACTCCCTGACAACCCCATTCTCCCTGTCCCCACTACTACCGTTAATGGAAATAGGGGTTTGCAGAAAGATGAAAACGTTGTTTTTTTACAAGCATGCAATATGTAAATATTGACCTTTCCTGCCACTGCTGCCGCATGGCTGTCATATGCTGGCAGCCAGAATGCTCCCACAAAGACATTGGGGTGAGTGATCCGTAGGCCTCCTTTTTGCCATTTCTGGTTGCTGCTTTACTCATATGGGAAACGCAAGTGGTAAAGTGGAGAGGCGAGTGCCTTTCGTGACTGGTGAGAGAGAAAGAGGTGCGGAGAGGGTAGCAGACGCACAGGAATGGCCTGACTCATCTGGGCATGTGAAGATGGCCTGGCACAGGAGGGAGGAGGGTGGGGAGGGAAGTTTTTCCTTACTCATCTTTGTGGAAATGGAGCCTAATATTAATTGATGCTTCTTGTTCTTGCTCCAAAATCAACTGCCCTTAGTTGATGGTCATTGTACATGCCTCTTCCTTTTCCCGTGGCTACATTGTGTCCTTCTCTTCCTTGGAATTTTAGTTTAGTTTAGTTTAGATTACAGGGCTGCTGTACATGTCTGTACAGGTTGTGCACTGCAAAAATCCAGGTGGTACCATCCATACCCTGTGAGATGATTTGACAAGTCTTCACAAATCATTACCATTGAATTCTCATTCCCATTCGCTAACAAATATTTGAAGATCTATTAAGAGTCAAGAGTTGTTCTACATGTTGGGGATTTGGAAGTGAACAAGATGGACAGAGTCTTCCCTGGGAGTTGGTGCAGGAATAAGACTGATGGTAACTGAAAGGATAGCCTTGTAAATAAAACAGCTAACAGAGAAAGTTTCTCTTTCTTCTGTTTTCTATCAAACAGAGAAGTAAAAGGAACAAACTCACAGCATATAATTGCCCCTTTGAAGAAAAAAATCATAACACAATTGCCCTTTGGTCTGACCAGCCACCTGGGACTCAACTCATTGTCTTTAAGATTAAAATTGTCTTATTCGAGAGTTTGTTTTCACAGCCTTGAAGAGCCCTAAGCAGACAACAGTGTGCAAGCTCTCTGCCTCAGTTCCTGCCAGTACCACATTTCCAGGACCCTGATAAGCCAGCCTCACAGAGGAAAGAAAAAAAGGAAGGAAAGACGGCTGCTAGCCGCTCTTATTATCAGTCTGCAGCAAAGGAAAAAAAGTCCTTTTTACCCTTTAAAAACACCAAGCTGCTTTTCCTCAGCTGCCCAGCACTTCCTTTCTTTCTTCATCTGTCGCGGCCTCTCCCTCTTCCTCCTCTCTCTTTTTCTCTTTCTATTCTCTCTTTTCTCTCTCTCTCTCTTTCCCTTCCCTCTCCCTACCTCCCTCTCTTTCTCTGAAAAAGAAAAATAAATATTTTACTTCTTTGTCTCCTAATCTTTGTGTTAAGAAATCTTTCTCTACCTGCTTATGAATTCACTCCCTACCAGTAACCACATAAACAAGGTAGGTTTAAATATTGTAAAGTAGAAGCTGCACATATTGCAAAGTGTGATGAGGTAACATTGTGGCTGGAATATTTGGGAGATACATTCTTACCTCCTTCAGCAATACACAGTGCCATAAACAATAGATGTTCCACACTTAACCATTTTCTTTCTTTTCTTTTTTTCCCCCAAATATTAAAACAGCAAATAATATATTGCTATGTATACATTAGACATTTGATACAAGGTAATAGAATTAATTTCTTATTAGCTTTTGCATTTGTCCTAACAAGATGAAACAGTGTTTTAAGAGAATGTGAATTACTCAATAAACTGAGTAGGAATAGTTAGAAAATTGTATTACATAATAATTATAAAATTAAGGATTTTCTTGTGAGCTTAGTAGTGACTGAGAGACAGATTTTGTAAATTTAGTACATTCTTGACATTCATGATGTATATTTTCTAAGTCCTCAAAGTCCACAAATTCTACTATAGGGTACATAATTTCTCCCAAAACACAGTGAAATATATTAAATAACTGATATATTTAAATATCCTTTGTTTTCTTAGTAGTTTTCTGTAAGTGCAGGACTAAAGAAATTTGTAGGGTTATTTTCTGGCTAAGACATATCCTTTCCTTAGATTTTTTTCACTTTCATTACTAGTGGTTGGTTTCTTTTTAAGAATTTTTTTTTTTTTAAAACCATAAGTCAAGGTTAAAAAAACAACTCATGAAAGTAAAAGTATGTAATATACTTGACAATGAATAGAAAAATATTAGAACATATTAAAGTGTTGGCCCCAAAGTTTGGCCCACTCTTGGGATAGGGACCCACTCAGTACACTAGCTCAGAGGACTCATGATTCAAACCAAGTGTTCAGAAAATGAGAAATCAGAGTCATCAACTATTAGGGTTACTGAAAAATAACTGAAACTGAGGATATTAAATCCACAGATGCTGAAGGTCTTTTGGCATCTGAATTACAGACCTATAGCAGGAGGCCACAATGCAATCACTGTTCACCTCTTCATTGTTATAGCATAAGTGAGATCATTTTGAGGGAGACAGGCAGGTGATACAGAACTGAATATCATAAAAGAAATTGCTCTGGAACACCATGACTTGGATTTTTAGTTGTTTGCCATCTACCCACTGCTATAGTTGGTTCCTAATTTGTCACAAATTCATAAAGCCTCTGAACCTCAGATTCTTTCTCTGTAATAAGGACTGTCAATTCCCACTTCCAAGGGCGGAGGTTAGGAGAATCTGAGCCCGGGTTGTGTGAGGTGTTCGTAAACATGAAAGCAGCCCACAAAATCAAGGCTCTAGCATCATTCAATCAGGTATCACTGGCTTTAAAATCTTGCTTTGTTCCTGGAGCCGAATAAAAACACACGGAAGCACTGTGTTCCTGTGTTCCAGTAGGCTGAAATGGACATTGTGTAAAAGGTTTAACTTACTTCTTTTACAAACCACTGACAAAAGGCAGGACCGATCCATTCTCTGGCATGAATACCGCAGTCTATCCAGACAGCTCTTTTGTAAGGTCGTGATCTTCTGCCCAGCTGAAAACAAGAGTATTCACAGTAACCAACTCAGCCTTTTATTTTTGGATTCACTGACCAGCATAATTTGATAAGCTTCCAGCATAATTCTTCACTAGTTTTGTTCATTAGGAAATGTATAAAAAAGATAAAGAGATTTCTTATCTACTTCAGAAGTCCAGGCTTGTTTATGCAGAAATAATAAAATTATTCCCCTAATTTATAATAAAAGAAATAGAAAATACAAAAGGAAAAGGGAAATCCCTAAAGTAGGAAGGATTTCTTCTCCATTTTAATATATTAATAGTACGTGACTGTTAAGTAAAAAGCTAAATTTTCCCCCTCCCCCCTGCTTTTCTCTCTCTCTCTTTAACCCAAGGAATATTTCTTAAAGAAATAGCTATGTTTTATAGGTGGATAAATTCTAACTTTATTGCACCACAAAATGGAAACATAAAACAACTTGATTTGTAGAATCAAGGGACAGATTTTTCTTTACAACCCTACTATCTATATTATTTTTAACCTAGTTTCTAACCCAGTAATCAATAGGTAGCTCTTGATATTATATTCATAGGGGATCTAGTTTTCATCTATTCATTAATTCACTCAACTAATATTTCAGGAAATTCTTTCTAATGTCAGACAGTGTGCTCGGTACTGGAGACTGAAAGATGGAAAGACAAGAAATTTACACCCCAGTAGGGAGGGCAGACGTGTAAGCAATCCATCAACTATTATGATGTGAATATCTGTAAGTTACTGTGGGAACATAGAGTGTTATGTTGAATTTTCCTAGAGAATGAAAGAAAATTTCTCAGAAGAAGAGAGCCGGAGTACTTGAGCAAGACTTGCAGCATGTCTGGCAGCCAAGTTAGAGGAAGGCATCTCAAGCTTGGAAGAGAATCTGAGCACATCATATTTGAGAAACTGCTTCTGCCATCTGAGGGAGGCATGACAGATGAAGCTGGACATGGAAGTCCCTGGGTACCATATAAGAGAGAGGAGCCTTCCTCCTGTATTCCACGAGAGGCTTTCTGTGTACGTGTGTCAATGCACAGTTGTGTTAGAGAGCTCACACCGACAGCAGCATGGAAGGTGGATTAGAGATGACAAGGTTGAGGATGGAGGCTCCGAGGAAGCTCAGGAAGAGGCCACTGCTGCAATAGTCCAGGGAGAACAGATACAGAGAGAAGTCAGGGCAACAGTAGTGAGGGTAAGAGAAGAGATTGGGACAGACTCAAAACATATTTAGTGGAAAGAATTATCAGCTTTTGGCGATAAATTTAAAGTGAATGGTTAAAATAAAAGAGAGGAATTTAGGATGATGCTCATGTTTCTGAACTGGGAGGAGAGAGGTGCCATTCTGAGTCTGAGGTGCTTTTGTGAATACACAGATGAGAATGCCAAGTAGGCAATGATGGATGAATTTAAGGCTCCAGAGAGTGGACCCCACTGGCTACAAAGGTCTGGGATGATCGTTGAAACTGTGGCACAGATGTGCCCATCTAGAGAGGGTTTCTGGTATGAAAGCAGAGCTGAGGATAGTCCTGGGGATTGATCAGCAGACCCTACGGAAAGGACAGGGCAAGAGGAGCCAGTGAACGAGACCGGAATGGCCAGAGACAGGAGGAAGGTCAACTAGGAGTCATCGCTGAACTTAGAGAAGTTTCAGAGGCGTGTTGGGGCAAAGTCTGGGCAGTCAAAGTTGGAACGGGAAGTGAGAAAGTAGAGATGGCCGCTACAGGTGAATCTTTTTAGAAGTTGGGCTAAGACAGGATGGGGAACTATAAGTTAGTAGCTAGAGGAGAATGTAGGATCAAAGGATGGGAATAATGCATGTCTTCTTACACATTTATATAGTTTTGCACTGGTTCATCTTAAGTAGCACCAACTCACAAATAATTTGCATCGACGACTCTAAATATGTTAGGAACAGTATTCTCTAGAATAGTCAATTGGAAAAAAATTAAACATGGTTCAAAAACCTATGGGAAAATATTTTGTAAATTATCAGATGATGTTAAATGTAAGAGTCTATGACAGATCATTTATCTCTCCTGTACATCAAAGTTGAAAATGATGAGTGTATGGTGAATATTTTCTATTTAGTTCACAATTTCTTATTTTTACCTTTAAAATAAAAAGAGTTCTTCCTTCATATGATCTTCCAATAGAGAACATGTGAATGAGGCCTGAATGAGTTTTATTCAGATGATGCATCCAATTTTGAATCTAAGAGCAAATAAATAACAACCATGTCAGACTCTCTCACAATGACGGAGCTTTTAGAGAACAAAGGTAATAAAAAGACAACGGTAGGTCTCAGAATTCAAAGAGCACACATGGAGTACAAAATTGAACAAAAAACCAATTTTCTATTTTTAATTTTCTCTGACCACTTAAAATTACATTTTCTGCCTTTCTGGGTAGTAGCATATGATGCATGTGTTGTCCCTGCTTTAAAGCATACCTTCTCCTACCATTTATCACTAATACCTAATGGTAGAGTTAAAAAAAAAATTAATTGATGTGTTCTGGTTTCTTCTTGAAACAAAATTTATTTCCATTTTCTCACAAGTATTTAAGAGGAAAAGAAATAAATCAACTTTAGGAAAACTGCCCAAACTACCTGAAAGTGTTTCTTAAAGTTCCATATATTATAATTTGCCACTGAACAGAAGATGCTAAGAAAAAGGCATTATCTTTTGCATTTAAAGGTTATTCTACCGAGCCGCACATTGGAGGGCATACTCTGAATAATTTCACCAGAGATAGTGATACATTTGCATTGATCCATTCACACACACTTATCTGTCATCTGGAGAAGGTATATTTAAGATGGATGAATAAGGTGTTTCATTTCTGACTTTAAAAGCCCCGTAAGGAGTAAAGAAATAACACCAAAGTGTTTCACTGTTCCATGATATAAAAGGGTCTGTGCTAAAAAAAATATATAAAATACATTTTGGAAAGTACTCATGTTTTCTTTTATTTCTATTCTTATTTAATCTGATGTGCAAGATATATATATATATCTCTCACATGTATATGTATATCTATATTATATTTTTAAAATTTGACTTTTTTCTAGTGCATGTTAACAGTACTTTTGTGTGCCAAGTTATCTAAAACCTTTCCATTGCTTCTTACTTCAAGCTTTTAAAATGTGTGTTGAGACATGAAATATGTGGAAATAATTTTGAGAAGAGAGTTGTCATCAAGACAATACAAAATACTCTTTAGAACAGGATCTCATTAATTTTATGTCTGGTGTTCCTTTGTCCAGTACAGGGGAAGCATGGAAAATGTACATATGTATGTATGTATTCATTCATTCATTCTGTCAACAATTATCTATTTGAAGATCTCTATTTTCCTGCCACTGGGGATATAGTGGTGAACCAGAAAGAAATGGCCTGCCTGCATGGAACTTGCAACTTATTAGGAGAAAAAGGCATTAATCAAATAATCATACAATTACATAATTCAAAACTGTGATAGGTATCACATTCGTGTGCTGTGGGGGCAGGTAGTACATGGGGGTGGGGGTGGGGGGTGGAGGGAGGAGTCTGATCCAGCCTGGGAGAGTCGATACAGCTAACTTCTTGTTTCAGCTAAAATTTGAAGAATAACAAGTTGTCCAGGTGAACAGTAACGGAGGAGGGGACTGTGAGTTTTCCAGGTCGAATAGATAACAGCATATTCAGAGTGCAGAGGTGCCACACACAGAGCTTGGCCTTTGGGAGGTCTCGACCATGCAGAGGGTGTGGGGGCAAGTGTCAAAGTCCTCTCTACCCCTCGGCCAAATCACTGCCTTCAAACACTGACTTGCTTTACTCTCCACGGCTTTTTAGTTCAGGCCATTGTGACTGTTATTATAACAACATTACCTCACTCTCCCATTGCACTTCCCATGTCCTTCGTAGGGGAGGGTTAGGTAAAGCAGGTGAAATTCAAATTATTTTGCTAGTTCTTATAGAGCAGTAAAAGACTTAACGGAAGAGATACATGAACTGAGGTGCCCAGGCCATACGACGGCTGTACGTACATACTCTTCACGTAGCCCCTTCTCTGTCTTTATGCTTCTCCATCAATCTTTAGAACTAAACGATAAAGATGCACTTGTAAAAAAAAAAAAGCAATAAAAGCTTCTTTGATTACATACTTCTTCTAAGGAGTGATACACTTCATAATTATATCCAGGAAGGGACCTTCGACTTCTCTGGGTTTGTGAGCTGCTTCCCCTTTCCAGTGCTTTCTGGAGATCTTCTATGAGGATCCTGGATTTGAAATGATAGATGTGATGAAAAGGAAATTGAGATAATAAAAAAATCAGGCAACATCTAAAGAAAATCATATGTATCTATGTAAAGAAGGACTATGGCAATCGATATTTATAAAAATACCAAATGTTGAGAAAATATTCTTTTTCAGGAAAGGAAAACTGTGAAATGAGGTAATAAATTTAAAGTATAAATAGGCAGATGTACCCAAATAATAACAGTAGTAATAACAACTACTACTGATTGAGCAGCTACAACAGCCGAGGGATGGCCACGAACGCGTACATTTGAGGACTTCCCGCGAGCCTGCACTGTGCTATGTGTTTGATGTACGTGATCGTAGCTGATAGCCCTACGTGGTACATTCTGTTGTTATCACCATTTTAAAAATGGAAAAGCTGAGCCTCAAAAGTGTTAAGAACTTGCCGATGTCACTCTGCTGGTCAGTGCAGAGCCGGAATTTGAACTTGGGAGGTGAACCCAAATTCCAATCCTGGGACTCCACGTCCAGGTGACATGATGAAAACTGGGCCCAGGCTGCTCCTCCACGCCCTTGTCACATCCCCTCTCCAGGTCCACGTGCTCACATCCCTTCCACCACCCAGAGACTGTCCTTAGGTCACCTGCCAGCACACCTGACCTGAGACTCAGAGAGAGAAAGGAAAGGAGGGAGGAAGCTACAGTCCTCAAGAGGAAACTGAAGAAATACCCAGAATTGGAAAAAGCTATTTCGCTGCCTGCCAGTATCAAGGATGCCAAGAGACGAGGAGCTCAACTGAGCGTAATGAGCGCATTTGGAAATTAAAGGCTGAAGCCAGGGTGGGGGATTCCAGGCTGTGTGGAACCAGCTCCAGGTGGAGTCATTCGTGTTCCTGATGTGACATCTGAGCTAGACAGATACAGGCTTGTCTTCCCAATACTCACCAGCCTCCACTAATGAGAGCACCATGAGGTACCAAGGCGCTTCACTCATTTGCAATACTTAAAGATATTAGAAAACCTTTCAGTGATTTTTCTGGGCCTGGCAGGTGGCTAAAAAGCTTTGCTTTCATGTTTTATTTTCCAAAAGAACCTATTGCTTAATGGCTATTAAAAGACCATGTAATGAGCATCTTTAAATGACTTCCAAGGCTGATCTATATAAGCCACTTAGGTTTTAAAAATTATCTTGAACCATCTGAATAAATACTTTTTGGTTCATGAAGGAAATAGATTTTTCTTAGGGTCATATTGGGTATAGGACATTCTTTTTCACTTACTCATTTGTTATTTATTGAGTGTCCACTGTGGACAAAGTATTTAATTAGGAATTGATTATGGACTTACTGTTCTTTTCTTTCAACTTTGGACTTTAAAACTGGAAACACCTTAGAAGTCAAAATAAGGAGAGGTGGCTCAGAGCTTGGTCAAGGCTCCTGGCATCCAAACATGAGTGGCCCGTTAAGTCAGTCTGAACACCATCTGTATTTGTGTTTTCTTTCTTCCCTCAAGCTAAGAAGTTACAGATGACTAGGTTTGTGTGGGCTAAAGAACTTCACAATATTGCGAAGATCGGTCTTGGGCCAAATGAACCTCTGTGTCAATGTCCTGACTTTCTTGTGCTGGGGGAGAATCCGGGAGGGGCAAGAAGGAGGCAAGTTTGGGTGGGGCTGAGGTGGTTCTAAACTGTCAACATATTCCAGCACTGCAGGTGACCTTCAGGTCTCTTTCCTTCCCCAGGACCAGCTAGCCATCTCTCCTGGCTCCTTTTTTCTATCTCAGGAAACTAAAGAAAAAAAAAAAAAAAGTAGATTTGCCAAAGCCAGCAATCTATACAAGGATCTCCTTTTGAATTTCCAGTTTCTAAAGTCTATGGTACGTTGTTATGGCAGTCTAGCAAACTAATACAGGTCTCTTTTTAGTAACTTAGACTGCACCCTAATACAGGCCCTAAGAGACCAATGTTAAGTTAAACAGTAATTGTGATATGCAAGGCCCAAACCCATTTTCCTTATCAAGTAGTTGACCAGAAACCAGCATATGGACTAGAAGGCTGTGAAATGGAATCTCAAAATGGTCTTCATGAACTGTTATATTTTCTTAGTTCCTTATGGCCTATTATTATTCCTAGGCTAGTTGTGTGTACTCCCATAGCAATGACTAGAAGTATTCAGAACTGTCCAAGTGATGTCATCACTCAGTGCAAAACCACGTCCCCAAAGCTTCCAGGGTGGGGAGGGACCCTCAAAAATCCAAATTTCATTGCTATTTTTTTTTTTTACAGGTATTTAATTTTTAAAATGACCAAAAATTTTTTTTTCTGGCAGAATGAGTCATTTCATAGAGAGGGGTTGATCGCCTAGGGGACAGACACATGGGGTCACATTATCCCCACTTTAAAAATCACTATAGCCATTAAGTATTCCTGTACAGAGTAAATGATAATCTTTTGAAAATACTCCAGGCTACAATAATAAACGTCAATTAAAATGATCTCTACCTACTGGGCCCGTGGAATTTAATCGACTTTAACGTGTTATTATCTTGGGACCAACAGAATGAATAATTCTAAATGATTGTTCTCCATGAGGAGGCAACTGACTTAAACACTCATTTTTTTAGACTCTATTCTCTGTGACATAAAGTGTGATATTTTATTCTATGTCAGTTCCACATGACCTAAATTTAATGGCAGGAAATAGAGACTTGTTAAGCTAACTGGAAGATTCTTTTCTACTGAATAATAATTAATGAAGCATGTGCGTTGTGACTGAGCGCCTATAGATATAATTGCCAGGCTCTTTCCTGTGAGGCATTCAGAGAATCACAGTACGCCCTCAAAGCTAGAGCAGATGCTAAAATGTGTCCAGTACGAACAATAGTTTTATGCACCGCTGTGATTCCATTCTAGAAGCACAGATGAAATACCTTTCTGCAAAAACCAAATCACAGCTTTAATAAGGCTGTAAATTTCTTTCTGGCAGGGCTGTCTCTGTGTGGCCCAGAGGTGTCACTGTCATCTGGCACCCCTTGGCCCAGCCCTTCAGAGAGACTGGACCCTCACCATGGACCCACAGAGCCATGGCCCACCCCCCCAGTGCCCCCCGCCCCCCAACAGCATCAGGGACCTGTGTGCCAGTCTGGACAGTACAACGACCTGCTAAAAAGTTGGGATAGTTGAGGGTAGTCATTTACAATCATGCTTCTCAACCCTCAAATCCTAGGATTCCCAGTGAAAAATAAGTCACTCCCTCTTGTATCATGAATTCCCCACACTATACTTCTCTTCCCAGATCTTCCACCGACACCCCTTCTCTCCACCACCTGCTTTTCCTTGTGCCCACTGGAGTCCTGCTTCCACCGAAAATAAACTTCCTACAACCTCCAGTCTCTTCAGAGAACTAGCTTTTCTTATATTCTTGGCCCCATCAGAAATTTGACAGTAAAGGACATACGTTCTTCTGTGGCTTTCTACCCCCCATACCCCCACCCACCATGGGGCCAGCGGGAGGGAGGGCAGCTTTCTCCTGGACCCATCTCTGCTTTCCCATTAATCTTCTAACTTCTGGAACACTCATCCTCCTGCGCCTCGTGCCACTCCTGGCTGCTTTCTTAGAGCTCCTGGCTCCGCCCTGACAGCCCTGCCCCAGGAGTATGTGGCTCCCTCCTCCTCTAATCTCGCCATCAGCCAAAGAGATTCCAGCCTGCTCTGTGATTCTGGTGATTCAGCGCACCCATTCTTGGCTGCACCAGCCTCAGAGATCTGCACCCAACACTCCCTGTCAACCACTTCCTCCGGGCTACCCTGGACCTTGTCACCAGCTGTAAACATTCTACCCCAGAACTCTGAGCATCCAACAACCCACATTTTGTGGAATTTCCTTCCTTCCTGCTTCTTACATATCTGTTTTCAATTTAAAAGACCTTCATGCCTTCCTTGGTTCTTCCATTGGTCCCATCATGCCTCCCCATCCAGATTAGCCCCCATGATGAAAACTTGACCTAGTATCTCCTTGGGAACCTCAATGTCCTTGCCACCCTGGCCTTTCTATGGTCCGATCCAATGAAACCTCAACTCTGTAGCAAGGCTGCAATCTCTCTTTTCCGCATCAACTACTTTTCTTGGTCCTTACTCCAGTTTTCCTCTTGGAAATGCACTTCAACCCCTATTTCTTCACTTTCAGTTGGTAATTTGGCTTCTTACTTCATCCAGAAAATTTAGCCATTGGCTGTCATCTTTTTCCAGTGTTAGGTAGGGCCACATTTGCCTCTTCAGTCTGGGGGAGGAGGCATCCTTCCTGCTGTTCACACCCAGTCCCGCACCTGTACATTCTCTCTGGCACCATCAGTGTCTCCCTCCCTATTGGTCCTTCCCCTCAACCAACAGACATGCCAATTTCCCTCTGCTTAAGCAAATCCCAGATCTCCCAAGCAATCACTCTTGCTGCATCTCTGAGTAGTCACTTCTCATTCTCTGCTTCTCCCCTTATTCTAACTGCTTAGAGCTGCTCTGCATTCTCACATCCTGTTCGCTTCTCTGTTTTCTACTGATAACAATCTCACCCCACTGTTGGAGTTGTCAGTGCACTTTCCATTGCCACATCCAAAAGAAACTTCTCGAACCTTTTCTCACTGGATATCACTGCAGCACTTGGCAACGTAGACCATTCCCTCTCTGTAAAGTCTTTCTTGTCTTCTTTAACTCCCGTGATTGTCTTCTACTTGCTCTCTTCTTACTGCTCCAACTATTTCTTTAAAAAAATAGCCTTCAAAATATCCACATCTGTTCAAATCTGTCTACTCGGTCACTCAAACTAGAAAATTTAGAGCCATCCTTTGACTTCTTCCTTTCCTACTTACCATCCAACCAAGAGGAGAGTCCAGTGATTTTTACATCTGAAATATTGTTTTTGAATGTTCTCCTGTTCCCACTACTCCGTTCTAACTTAAGGCCTCACCATCTCTGGACTGTTACTGTAGTTTCCTATTGCCTCCCCGCACTCCCACCCCACTGACATGTGGCTCTTTTGCAATAGGACAGCACCATCCACAAGATGGGTCTGAGCTTTCACTCCTGCACACGACTCCCCACAACGTGGCCTCCTCGCCTCTCTGCATCCTTTCTTTCTGCTCTCCGACTTGCACTGCACACTAACAGCCTGAGCTCCTATGCTGCTTCCCTTTGCTCATGTGGTTCCCGCTGCCTGCCAGGTCCTTGTCTCATCTGTGCCTGGCCCACGTGGCTCCTGTAGAAAGGCTCCTGTGCAGCCGCCTTCCCACCTGCCCCAGGCATTGCGAGGCTGCTCTCCTTTTTTCACAGAAAGAGGATCTGTGTTTACTCTGATCACTTAGTGGTAACAGTGAAACGATCTGTCCATGTGTTCGCTACCACCCCGGTTAGACTAATGAGCTCTTTGAGGTGAATAGATTCATGTCAGTTTTCTCAATATGAAAAACTGTACCTAAAACACTGTTGTAAGCACTTGATAAATAACCTGAATATAAGTATAGTTTAGTTCACTTTAGTATAAATGAATTTTTTTTTTTTTTTGAAATGGGATCTCACTCTGTTGCCCTGGGCAGAGTGCAGAGGCATCACCAAAGCTCACTGCAACCTCAAACTCCTAGGCTCAAGTGATCTTCAGCCTCAGCCTCTCGAGTAGCTGGGACCACAGGTGCGTATCACTATGTTTGGCTAATACAAATGAATTTTATAGCAATTGAAAAGCAATGCTTACTTGTACTGGATGTTGGCTTCCCGTAGGAAGGCTAACAGGGCTCGAGAACCATTCTGGGGAATATGGACATCAGTAACTGTTCCCTCTGATACATGGGAGACACTGCTGGGCTGCCACAGGTCCACCTATAGTGCAGGAACCAACCTGTAATTCATATTCAGTGTAGGTGGGGAAAGATCCATGTCACAATGTCAAACACATCATCTTGTTTACATACAGTAACACCAAACGTATTTTGGGATTAGAATCAATGCTTGCATCATCAGGATAAAAGTCCTATTTGATCTTGAATTTGGGCTCCAAATTATATCACATCCATATAGAGTTTGATCATAATTTACAAGTCATAGTTTGAAGATTGACACATTAAAGCCACAAGGTAAAAATGAGATAAAATAGTTTTAAGTTTGATATTGTTTTAAAATTATTTATTGTGCAAATATTTGGATAAACATAAGAAAGAAAAAGATATAAATCACCCTGTATCCTACCTCACAAGCAAATTGTAGTAATTGAAACAGCTTTTGGTAAGTTTATTTATTTTTTTTAATTTCAAAATATTAAGGAGGTACAAATGCTTTTGTTACATGGAGAGTTTTCAGTGCCTGAGTCAGGGCTATTAGTGTGCACATCCTCTGAATAGTGTTCATTGTACCCATTAGGTAGGTTTTTACCCATCTCCTCCCCATCACCCCTTGTTGATTTCCAACAATTTTTACTTTCCTCTGTGCTCATCGGCTAGTTCCAACTTATTAGAGAATACATGTGGTGTTTCTTTTACCATTCTTGAGATACTTCACTTAGGATAATGGTCTCCAGTTCTATCCAAATTGCTGCAAAAGACATTGATTCCTTTCTTTTTATGGTTGAGTAGTACTTTCTGGTATAATACATTTTGTTAATCCACTCATGCGTTGATGGGCACTTAGGTTGATTCTTTGCATCTTTGCAATATTGTGAACTGTGCTGTGATAAACATTTGAGCTCAGGTATCTTTTTGATAAAATGACTTGTTTTCTTTGGGGTAAATACCCAGTAGTGGGATTGCTGGGTCAAATGGTAAGTCTGTTTTTGTTTCTTTGGTGAATCTCCATACTGTCTTCCATAGAGGTTGTTTCCATAGGCACTACTAATTTGTAGTCCCACCAACAGTGTATAAGTATTCCTTTCTCTGTGTATCCACACCAGTATCTATTGTTTTTTTGACTTCTTATTAAGAATTATTCTGATGGGGGTAAGGTGATATTTCATTGTGGTTTTAATTTGCATTTCCTGAAGATTAGGGACATTGAGCATCTTATCATATGTTTCTTGGCCATCAGTCGATCTTCTTTTGAAAAAATTCTATTCCTGTCTTTTGCCTACTTTTTAATGGGGTTATTTGTTTTTTTCTTGATGATTTGTTTGAGTTCTTTGTAGCTTCTGGATATTAGCCCTTTATTGGATGTATAGTTTGTGAATATTTTCTCCCATTCTGTAGGCTATTTGCTCTGTTGATTATTTGATTATCTTGGCTGTGCAGAAGCCTTTTAATTTAATCAAGTCCCATTTATTTATTTTTGTTATTGCTGTAATTGCTTTTGGGGTCTTAGTCATAAATTCCTTGCCTAGGCTAATATCTATTAATAGAAGAGTTTTTCCTATATTTTCTTCTAGAATTTTTACAGTTTCATGCCTTACATTTAAGTCTTTTATCCATCTTGAATTAATTTTTGTGAGTGGTGAGAGGTAGGGGTTCTGTTTCATTCTTCTGCATGTGGCTATCCAATTTTCCCAGCACCATTTATTGAATAGGGCTTCTTTTCTCCAGTGTATGTTGTCTGCTTTGTCAAAGATCTGTTGGTTGTAGGTAGATGGTTTTATTTCTGGGTTCTCTGTTCTGTTCCATTGATCTATGTCTCTATTTTTATACCAATTTCATGCTGTTTTGGTTACTATAGCCTTGTAGTGTAGTGTGAAGTCTGGTTAATGTGATGCCTCCAGATTTGTTCTTTTTGTTTAAGATCGCTTTGGCTATTTGGGCTCTTGTTTGGTTACAACCAAAGCATAGAATTATTTTTTCAAGATCTGTGAAATATGATGGTATTTTGATGGGGATTGCATTGAATCACTTTTGGTAACTTTAAATGGAACATTCTCCAGCTGGCTCTTCCCCCAACACATGCCTTTCTCCAATTTCTTCTCAACCTTCACATGTCAATAGAAACATCCCTTTTAGGGGGGACTTAGCCATTAGGGTAGGTCTCCTTGTCACAGTTCTCAGAGCATCTTGTGCTTCTTTCATTCCATAGCTTCCTCTTGCCAGAGTGTAAGCTCTGTGAGGGCAAAGGGTTTGTGCATTTGGTTACCCTCCATTCCAAGTGCCTAGAATGGTGCCTTGTGTACATTAGCCACCCAATCACCATCAGTTGCATGGGTATAGACCTCCTCCCATGTGCTATTGTGCCTTGGTCAGTTTTCCCCACCTGATAGGAGATCTGCCTTCATCAACAGCAAGACCAAATTCAGATGGGAGAGAGGCGAGCCTATCTCTGCAGGAGCTTTGGGTAACATTTGCAATTAGGCAGTTTGTCTTTACAGTCCTGTCTCTGTCTTCCCTTGTCTGCTCTGGGCCTCCCTCTTCCTGCATAATTCATCCTGGTCCTGCTGCAGAGCTGTGATCTCTGCTAAGCCCTGATCTGATAAAGTTTAGTTACTTTATCTTCACTTCGGTATCAGTGTCTGCATTCTGTTAGGGAACTCTAGAAGACCAAAAAATACTTCGTGACTCAAGGAAATAAACCTCTAATGGTATAATTTAATCTGGAACAGGGTAGAGAGGCTTTTATTTTTGGAACAAATAGTCTACCTGTTTCCTTTTAAGCAGCTGACTCCACCATCTTGCAAGGGCAAATCTGACTCCGCTAACATGCCAGTCCAACGACCATAGAAAAACAGAAGTGTGAGGCTGGAAGGGATGCTGAGAGGTCATTCAATCCATCTGTCAGCCCTTGGGCAAGGATACATCTAGGACTGTACCAAACTGTCCCTAGTAGATGTGTCTAAACCGCATCTTTTAAGTCTCCAAAAGAGGAGAATCAACAGCATCCTAATTTAACTCATTTTCACAATTAACACTATTGTCAGACATTTTTCTTAATCCCTTACACAGCAGTACACTGTGTGTGTGAGAGTGTGTGTGTGTATGTGTTTTGGTTTTTAGTGAGGAATAGCTTGTTTCTTGCCTTAACAAGATAAAGCATGTTGGTATCTTTCCCTTTTCTGTGTATATTAGATTTTCTAATCCTTTATAATCATCTTTGGGACTTGCCTCTAAATCTATTACAGAGACAGATTTTTGAGATTAAGGCTAACAGTTTGCAGCTACACCTTAATGCCAGTAGAGGTGAGGAAATTGTCCTGTATGCAGAGGGCAGAGAGACACAGGTACCTAAAATAATACGAATTACCACTCTGGAGATGAGTCTAAGTGCTATTTTCTGGGGTACATGCTAAAATAAGAATCCTCATTCTACAGAAAAGAGTAGCTTCCTCACAGGAAAGTTCCAAAGAACTTGTCCTACATCAAGATTTGGAGAAGGCTTCCCAGGAAACTACCATGCCACCAGAAAGCAGTAGGTCAAAAGGACAATTGATTGAACAGAATTTGCAAAATCAGAAATTGTATTTTGTTGTGATATTTAGAAAGTAAATTAAAATGAATTATCAGTTTTTTCCAGTAATATTTTGGGGAAAGGGTGTTTGGATAAGTAGTGTGGATATTTTTAGTCAGGGTGGCAGGCATGTGCCTATATCAGGACACAGGGGACAATAAGAAGCATCCGAGATTTGTAAGGCATCACCCACTTTATACATATTATTTGTCTTTTCAATAATACCTCAAGATAGGAATTAATTGTAGATACAATTTAACGAATGAGAAGACTCAGGTTCATAGACGTTAAGTCACTTTCCCAAGGATGCACAGCTACAAAATGGCTGATACAGAATATGCTCAACTCCAGTGCCCATAATTTACTGACCCTGTACATGTCTTTAGGATTTTCTGAGACTACCCTAGAAGGATAAGCATTTTCCAGTTTCCTGACTTTGAGTTTGAGGGGGTCTGCTCAGTAGGTCTCACACCCTGGTCTTTCCTTTGGAGTAATTTATCCTATAAATTGATACGCAGATATTTCAAGGTTCCAATCGGCCCATTGTGTGTAGGTTTCTATCAGTCATTTCCTCAGGGTCTGATCACATCTGGATGAGGTGATAAGTGCTTCTGAACTGCAAAGCTGTATGACCCTGGGTTATGACATAACAAAAGTACTGAGAACCTTGTTAGGATGGCCTTGAGCTGTTTGCCAACCATCTCCGGTCTTTGCTACAAACAGCCACCTGATATTCCCCAGGAAAGGACACTCCTTTCCAGAGCCTTCTGGCTATTCCCATGCGTCCCTTCATGTGATCACCCATCATATATATTCAGATCTATTTAAGAGGTGAGGGTAGTTTAATGTCATGGTCACTATTCCATTTGGAATTTGACAGGCTGGGGCTGAAATTCTAGCTCTGGCAGCTCTGTGTGACTTTGGGGAGGTTTTAACATTTCTGAGCTTCAGTCTCCTCATCTGTACTATGAAGATAAACAACCCACCCACAGGCTTTTTTGGAGGATTCATGGGAATAGCAGAAGTAAAACACATAGCCGAGAGTCTGGCATATAGTAAGAGCTTGAAAACTAATAGCTATTTCTTACGATGGCTATTTGAAAAGCATATGAAAAGAAAAGCTGGAAGAAGCAAAGACAAAGTTCCACTTTGTATGGTTAAGATGAAAGAGATGGTGAGATCATGCCCTCATTTAGGAAGATTAAAACCTAGAGATGGCTTTAAGCGTATGGGGGCAGGAAGCAATACGTAAATCAAGAATACGAACAAAGCAGGAATATTTCCTAGCACAAAGGCACATGGCTGTATTTGAAGCCACTACAGTGGTGGTCAATTCCATGGGCTCTGGATCTGACTCCCTACAGTCAAATTTAGGCTCCCATTTAGTATCTTTGTGATTCTGGGCAAGTTCCTTAACCTCTCTGAGCCTTGCTGTCTTCATTGGTAAAATGAAGATGATAATTACCTCTTCCTTGTTGATCCATATTTAATAATGTTACTGTTTATTATTGAGATTAGAGAGGTTATATTAATAGAAAATGCAGTGATTAAGAGCTTGAATTCTAGAGCCAGGCAGCGTGGGTCTGAATCCCAGTTCTGCCACTTATTAGCTGTGTGACTAGGGGCCATTTACTTTAGCTTTGTGCACTTCAGTTTTCTCATTTATGAAATGGGATTATGAACAGGATATTTTCACAGATTTGCTGGGCTTAAATGAATTAAAACACACAAAGTGCTTAAAATAGTGCCTGGTGACTGGGGGCATTTATTAAATAATAAGTGATTCAAAATTCAAAAACTAATTTCTTTGCATTTAAAAAAAGTCATAATTCAATCTGGCACTAATTTCATGGCTCTTCTGGTTCCTGTGCTGTGTGCTTACTTGCTGGCCTGCCCTACGTCTGAGAAGCACTCCACCTACCTTTTGGGCCCAGGGCTGATCACACACCTGGCTCAGGTGGCACAGGGTGTCCTCCAGCAGCGTCAGGGTAAGTCCTATATAGGGACATGGGAAGACATTTGAGGTGCTCCTTCGACCTGGTAACAGATGGCCTGCCTCCCAGCTGCCCAAAATAACACAGAAGCGTGGAGGAGGACTGTCCTGCTCTATATTTATTCTTATTTTTTATTGGTTTAGAAAAGTGTTAGGCAGTGCACTTGTGCTACATTACAGGTTTTTAAGTAAGAAAACTTGATATCAAGTTTGTCATCAATTAGTACTTGATTTAATTTACATAATCATATTAATTAAATATTAGCACACACAAAATCTGAATATACTGGAAAGTGCCCTCTCTTTTTTACTCTTAAAATTGTCTGTTTGGTCTGTACCAATTTAGCCTTCTTGAATCTTCCTTTAGGATCTTTGGCTATGACTGCTCAGAAAGCTTCTCTGACGGCCAAGTTCAGGTCAAGTACCTCTGCTATCTGCTTTATGGAATTGTGTTTCTTTCAGTCTGCAACTTTTCATTATATTTCATTGGTATCAATAATTGTTATTTGCGTTTCCTAGGGCTGCCATAATGAATTGCAACAAACTGGATGGTTTAAAACAACAGAAATTTATTCTCTCAAAGTTCTGAAGGCCAGGAGTCCAAAATCTAGGTGTTGGCAGGGCTGTGCTCCCTCTGAAGCCTCTAGCGGAGCCTGACTTGTTTCTCTACCTTCTGGTGGCTCTAGGCATCCTCGGCTTGTGGTTACATTGGTTGCCCCAATTTCTACCTCTATCTTCACCTGTTCTTCTCTTCTGTTTCTTATAAGGATACTTGTCACTGGATTTAGAGCCTGTCCAGGTAATTCAGGATGAGCTCACCTTGAGATCCTTAAGTACATTTGAAAAGACCCTCTTTCCAAATTAGGTCACATTCACAGATTCCCATTACGACATGGACATATCTTTTGTGGGGCCACAATTCAACCCAATTGACATACTAGTAAGTTTCCCCATTATCTCCATAAAAGTAAAGATAGTGGGACTCCCCCACTTCCATTCTCACACTGTATTCCCAGTGCTTAGAACCATGGGTGGCACATAATAGGCACTAAATATTTTGTAGAAGGAATAAATTTATCTCTTTCCTCTTTCTTCAAATATATACTCTAAGATTGCTTTCGAGCATTTCTAAATTCCTAATTCTAATTCCCCTTACCAAGAAATTGATAAGGTGGTTCCCTGAAATTTTGTCCACTCATCCCATTTCTCAACTTAATTTTGAATTTTTATTACATTCAGGTGTAATCCTAGACTATGCTGCTTCTTAAGTTACAGTACTGCATTATTTTGGATGACCGTAATGGCCACTTCAATCACATAGTTTTAAATAAATGCTTATTTTTCACTGTATTATTTGTCCTTGCTCTATTTATGACTTGCCAACATTTCAAATATCACTGGGCTGCTGGAAGGGAAATTTGGTCAGAAACTATGGTCTTCTGTGAACCAAAGACTTTTGATAGGCTGTTAAAATTCTGGGGCTAATTTTATTCAGCCCCATCCTTTCTCTAACCACAGAAGCAATTTGCAAGTTATCACTTTCCTAAAACAGAGCCCTAATGATTCCAACAAAAGGCCCCAGAAATAAGTCCCAGCTACTCAAAAGGCTGAGGTAGGAGGCTCGCTTGCGCCCAGGAGTTCAAGGCTTCAGTGAACTGTGATCACTCCACTACCCCAGTCTCAGCAACAGAGTGAGACTCTGTCTTTAAAAAAATAAAAAAGGGGAGGGGACAGAAATTTAGGTGACAAAGACTCCAGTTGTTTAGCCATTAAAGAAAAATAATATATCAACTATAAACTAATTAAGCATTAAAATAATTATAAAAATTGGTGGGAGCCCAATGGCAGAATGAAATGAGCCTAGACTAAATGAAAGCATTGCTTAAGAATGTAAATTTCACTATAACAGAAATTAATGCTACTAGCCTGAGTACCAGTTATCAGGCAAGCATGATTCCCAGATTAGGTAAATGTGGAAGGTCTGGTAAAACTTTGTTTTGCTGTCCAAGTTTTTCCCCTAATTCTCTTCAAGGCTGAATGCTGATTGTTATAGCTGGATAGTACCTCTCATTGATCAAAACCAAGCACACGTGGTTGGCAAAGCAAACAACTCTTAACATTTCCCTGACCTACTAGTTGATGGGTTCACCAAACTGCAAGGATTGCTGAAGCCCATCAATCAAAGACTCTCAGGACATACATGTGGTCAAAGGGAGTTTGGTTTATTGGCTTGTTGCAACCAAGGGACAACCCAACATGGGAAACAGGCAATCTCAGTAAGAGGTGTTAGAAAGGACTAATTGAGGGATTTGGACTCGCTTTAGGTGATTTGTGGAGGGTTTAGAGAATTGAGGTTTTTCTTAGGACTAAATGATGTGAGGAAGGGAAATAATTCTATCATGTGATATTTTAGTAATTTTATCTAGAAGGTGGGAGAGGCAGAGTGGGGCTAAAGCTGTAAATGCTGAAAAAGCAGTAGTCATTTCTATTAGCCAGAAAAGGGGCATGTTTGGTCATTTTTCTGGAATAGACAATGTATTTCCCCTTTGGTCAGTGTGTAGACATGGTCACAGTGGTCTTGTTTTTGTCTTATTTCATGGTGAACAAAGAATGGTCTCGTCTGATGTTGGTGCTGTGTGAAATGGTTTAGGATCAACATAAGAGCACCAAGGTCCAGCTGTTAGTGTCAGGCTCTTCCCTTTTTCAGGATGGTCACCAGTCTACTTAGGTCACATGAAAACCTAACGGTAAAGTAGATGAGAGGTGGGAACTCTCAGCATCATCAGACCAGGGTGGCTTGGAAGTGATTGGGTTATGGAGATTGGGGTTATGCAGTGAGGATGTAGATCTGTGCTGGTCCACCCAGGAGAAATTAGGAAGTCAGTGACATCTGATTTTGGCACCTTGCATCTTTCTGTCGCACCGACACACCACCACCTTTTTCATACAATGGAGCCAACACCACCTTCATTCTCACCCTCTAAGTGAACACGAGAAGACTCATAAGTGCTAAGGAAAGGTTCCTGACTTCTACACTACAGGCTGTAAGAACTTAGCAGCCACTCAGGAAATTTACTAGATGAGAGAAATAACAGTTCACTATGTTTTGCTAATTTAAAATAATTCTACACCTGAGAATTGAGTTAGCATTTTCAGCCTGGCTCTGTAGTGGAATGGAAGGAAATAATCAGAGAGCATCTGGCATATTACCTGAAGACCCATTAAGAAGTACGTTGGAAGACAAGAGCCCCTGGGCTGCATCACATCAGGTAGCAGAGATTTCCCTCTACACTCTTCTGATGACTTATGATTTTCACATTGATGCCCGCTTCATGATATTTGATCACTACACTCAGAAGTATTCCATTTGGTGTCCTCAACAACAATATGATAGTGCATTTATGTTTAAAAATTCTGGCTCTTTTCTGGGGTCTAATACTTGATGAAAATCACTTCAGATTTTGTTATACATTTTCTCTTTCAGATGCTGGCCTAAGAATTCTTCTAAGTATTAACCAAATAAATCAAACAAAACTCTTCTTTGGTTTAGTGAAAAAAATTCCCAACTTGGGAAACAAAAGAAATAGTTTCTTCCTGGTTCTATCTAAACTTTGATATGTCATATGTCAGAGCCTTAATTTTCTTAATTACAAGTAAAGGGGTTGAATTAAATGATTCCCAAGTATCCCTTAAACTCTGTAATTATGCCAGACTCAATGTGCTTTTTTTGACTATAAAAGTTTACAGTTCCCTAGGAAAATATTTATCAAGTTTACTCATGCTTTTCTCCCTATCCTGAAAATCAGAAAAAGACTCCCAATAATAATTTAGCACTAGTATTACTTTTCAGTGGTCAGTTATATTGACTTATAGGTCAGTATTGGTAAATAATACATAAGCAAGATAACTATTCAATTTTTAGAAAGTTAATTTCAACTCCTTTATGGAAAGCATTTTTTCAAAACAGCTGAGAGGATGAAATGGAAATCGGCACGTTATTTTCTTCTGTATTAACTGTCAGCTGATATAAAAAACCAATGGAGAATCCCAGGAGTGGAGGGCAGGATGATGTGGCAGCGGATCATCACCCTGGGAACAGCCCAGAGGATCTGGAGGTTGTTCTGTCTCTCAGGTGTCCGTGAGAATGGGCTGATTTTCAAAAGTCACAGCTATGGTAACCCCTACCCCCACTGATTCGCTGTTTACTGAAAGCCTACAGAGCCTCAGCCGTCGAGCTAAGCGCTGAGGATACAAGGATGAGCTCTGCCCTCAGGGCTAAGCAGATATTATATGTGGTGTGATTATCTACAGCGAGAAGACACAGTACTGTTCCATCAAGTTTTGGGAGGTGGCTGGGGACACTTTCCCAGGAGAGGTGTTGTCTATGCATAATATTGAATGATGAGTAGGAGCTTGTCTGGCAAAGGTGAAGGGAAGAGGGAATGAGAGGCTCCGTGCAGAGGCTGATAGGGTCAGGGAAAGAAGAAAGAAGAGAAAGAATGTGCTGATAGTGTTGGACTTTACCTGTGCCCCGTGATCCTGAAACACAGAGATGGTTATATGAATGCCACTATCCCACTATGTTCCAGAAATGACTTACTGCAGGAGACTCCCTGTTGGACTTAGAGAAGACTTAGGATTCTTCCTTTGATTACCTATGACCAGTCTAGACATAGACCCTCCAGATTCCCATTCTTTGCCTCATAAGTAATTATGAACAGTTTATTACTAAGTTACTATAAGCAAAAGCCAACAGATTCAACACATAGCAGGATTATAGACTCAAGAACATCAGATACCAGTTTCATGGTATCTAAAATAATGGCTCGGCTGGGTGCAGTGGCTCACACCTGTAATCCTAGCACTCTGGGAGGCTGAGGTGGGAGGATTTCTTGAGCTCAGGAGTTAGAGTCCAGCCTGAGCAAGAGTGAGACCTGTCTCTACTAAAAAAATAGAAAAATTAGCTGGGCGTGGTGGCTCACGCCTGTAGTCCCAGCTACTCAGGAGGCTGAGGCAGGAGGATCGCTTGAGCTCAGGAGTTTGAGGTTGCTGTGAGCTAGGCTGTTGCCACGGCACTCTAGCCAGGGCAACAGAGTGAGACTCTGTCTCAAAAAAAATAACATAGCATAACATAAAATAAAATAATGGCTAGAGGAAGTTCCTGAAACAAAATGGAAATGATAAGCAAGAGTATCTAAGGGTATCTACATACATTTTTCAATGTATGCAGATGAAATATTTAAGACAATTATATTATCAACAGGGGAGGGATAAAGGGACATCAAGGGAGGTAACATATCTACAATGCAGAAAAGAAAAGCATCAAAAAGAAAATAGTTTCAAAAAAGAAATAAGGAAATATATCAGTAAATATAGTGAAAAAAACGGATTACATTCTCTAGTTAAAAGAACATGTATATTGAATAAAAAATATCCTCCTAAGTGCTGGTTACAAGAGATGCACAAAATAGAATGGTTGAAAATAGAATACTGGAAAAAGGTAAAGCATAGGAAAAATAGGAAAGAAGGAAACTGGCACAGCTATATTAATAGCAAACAAAACATTAGAGCAAAACCATTTTTAAGGATAACATATCAGTATGTATCACTATATACAGCGTGTGTATATATGCCTATATATGTATACATATATATGTATGTATGTACATTTGTATATTTATATATACTGATAAAACATTCAATTTGTTAGGAAGATATAAATAGTATCTGAATGCATTCAACATTGACACAACAGCATCCAAATATGTAATATATATGGTAAAAGTTGACAATATCATAAGGATAGTGAATTATAAATCTTCAGTTATATCTCAGTAACTGAAAGATTAAACAGACTTTCTTTCTTAGCACATGTAGAATTTTTATGAAAATTGACCCAACACCAGGCTACAAAACAAGTTCCAACAAATGTCAGAGAATTGATGTCAAATGATCTCTGATCACAGTGTAATTAAATTTAGAAATCAATGACACAAACTGTCTACATTTAGAAACTAAAAAACAGATTTTTAAATAACTTGCAGGTTAAAGAGGACACTGCAGTGAAATTAGAATCAAATCACAAATAAATATAACATTTCAAAGAGAGGCATTTATAACCTTAAATGCTCATGTTGCAAAAGAATAAAGGTATAAAATTGATATGTCTAAACCAAGAAAGTACAAAAGTAAAAAAGTAGTGAAGCTAGGCATGGTGGCTCACGCCTATAATCCTAGCACTCTGGAAGGCTGAGGCCAGAGGATTGCTCGAGCTCACGAGTTTGAGACCAGCCTGAGCAAGAGTGAGACCCCATCTGTACTAAAAACAAAAAAATTAGCTGGGCTGCGTGGCACACACCTATAGTCCCAGCTACTTGGGAGACTGGGGCAGGAGAATCACTTGAGCCCAGGAGTTTGAGGTTGCTGTGAGCTACGATGACTCTACTGCACTCTACCTGGGGCAACTGAGCGAGACTGTCCCAACAAAAACAACAACAACAACAACAAAGTAGTGAAAACAAAAAAGTAGCAGGCAGGTCCTAATAAAGATGAGAGGAGAAATTGATGAAATGCAAAACAAAGGTAATACTGAGGATCAACAAAAGCGAAACTTCATCTTTGAAACACATTTAAAATAGAAACACTGTCAGCAAATCTGCTTAAGAATCAAAGAATAAAGATTCAAACGACCAATATTAGCAATGAGAAGGTGACGTAAACTCAGATTCATCAAATTAAAGAGAATACTCTAAATGACCTCAAGCTAATACAATTGAAAAATGAATAATTTCTTAGGAAAGCATAATTTACCAAAATATAACTTACAAAATTGGCTGTCATTACATTTGTAATTAATTGTCCCCCTTCCAATATCTGGTGGTTGCCAAATAGGTATCATGAAATCGATCTTTTATTGCTCCTTTTTTCTAAATTTCATGAGTGAAGAAAGATGGGTGTTGATAGGAACAAGGCATGGGGCATTTGGAAGTTTTTGAGACTAAGTACATTGGATTTACTAGATGTTTTAGATGTATACTTGTAAATGTAAGTGCTAGCCTTCTTGAGTACTCTTTCTATGTAAACAATGATTTAGTCTAGGCTCAATAGGAAATGGACTTCATTTAGGTAAGATTTTCTTTAGATAGTAATGAAACGGTTCTTTTGTTATTCTTGTTTCTAGTTCAACTGGAACAAAAACCATTCAATCATGGAATTTCGCACATCCTGATGGGACAGTAGGTAAAAGGGACCCTTTGCTCTTACTATCTTTTTATTTTAATTTTATTTTTATTTTTTGTTTGTTTTTCAGCTCATTATGGGGGTACAAAAGATCAGGCTATATACATTGCCCATGCCTCCCCATCCCCCCGAGTCTGAGCTTCAGTTGCTCTTATTATCTTATCTCCATCTGTCTATCTTGGAGACAGATCTTCATCTGCCTGGGACAAGAAAATGGCTGTAGCAGTAAGAGGGGAAGAATTAGAAAAATTAGACATATTTAAAAGCAAGTTCAGTTATCTCAAATTAAAGATGACTATTAACTCTTTTAAAAAAATTCTAATTTAATTTTATTATTTTATTTTATTTTATTTTATTTCAGAGGGGTCTTGCTCTGATGCCCAGGCTGGAGTGCCATGGCATGATCATAGCTCACAGCAGCCTCAAACTCCTGGGCTCAGGCTATCCTCCTGCCTCAGCCTCCCAAATAGCTAGGACTACAGATGCATACCACCACACCCATAGATAACTGTTTACTCTTAAAAAGATTAAAAATTCCCAAGTGTTCAGCTGATTGAGATTTTTAAGCAGTCAAGAACATTCATTCTTGAAGATATAGTTTGATTTGCATGGTTCTACCTCCTGGACAGTATTAGAAAGCTATGAATAAACAACTAATGAGTGAATTCCTGAATGAATCCAGGTGCTACAGTTCAGATGTCAGCTGTCCTACCCTCTCTCAGGCTGCCACAGTATCCACGCAGGTAGCTTTTATTTTTCACCTGTACCTACTCTGATTACAGAACTGAGTTCACTGCATGAGCATTAGTGAGCAGTATAAACCTTACTGAATATTTGATAGGGGAGATAAAGTAGGGAATTCATGTTGCATTTTTCATGGAAAACAATCTAAAACTCTTTCAATATTTTTTTTCTCCTACACCCCTCTTCTGCTCTCTGTCCTTTCTAGGATTTTCCCAGGGAACCTCACTCTCCTACCAAGCAGACTGGTTTTCCCTTTCCTCCAAAGACTTGGCCCAGAACACAAAGGCCCGAAGCGTTTTATTCTGTGTTAAGGAAGTTCATCAAAGTCTTTCCCCAATCAAGTGGGTTTCCTATGTGGGGCATGCTACAATAGGACAATTATGTGGCAGATGAAAAGATGCCAAGAGACAAGTAAAGATAGGATAATTCTTGAATGGTATTGAATGGTAAGGAATTATGAAGTTTCTCTGGGCAGAGAAGGGTGCACAAACCAGAAGACAAAAGAACATGCTCTGAGTTGGAGCCGTGGCCTTTCTAGACTCCTGGAAGTTCCCCTTGGATTGTAAGGCTGCCAATGACAGCAGATGCACATAGGGTAGGTCCTGCCAGCCTCAAGGAGCTTGCACCTGGGTGTTCTTCAGGGATCTTCTGGGTAGAGGGGGTATTTAAAAAGTTAATGAGTATGTCATGGACACTGCTCAACCATAGCACATACTGGTCATGGCCTGGAATTGGGTCCTGGAAGCACCTTGTGTTCTGGGCTTTTAGCTCTTGGCAAGAGAGCTCAGGGGAAAGATCCAGGCATCAGGGCCTGTGGCTAATAACCATCCCTTGGGGATGTAGTTCAATATTTATCAAACTGCTCCAGCTTCACAGGTGTGTGTAGGGTTAACGTACATACACAGTCCTCTTCCTGATCCCTCCCAACTGTTCTAGAGATCCTGGTTTTGAACCTACCTATGTCCAAGATGCAAATAACCTGTACTTTCCTGAATGCCTAGAGAATAGACACAGAGTGAGGGTCATTGTCGCAGGCTTAACATCCCTTAGCAGTATCAGGCAGTACTCACTGAAGTCTATTCTTGCAACACCTTCCCCATGCAGAGCCCATCATGGGGATGTAGTACATGCTTTGAAAAATATATAGTGAGACAACTATTATCTACTTTGTCCATTTCTATTATCTGGCAAGAAATCAACATAACATGGCTTCTCAAACTTCAGAGAGCACCAAACTCATCTGGATACCTTAACAAAATGATGATTTCTGGGACCTACTGTCTTGATGTCAGGGGTCTTGGGTTGGGCTCAAGGGAATCTGCCTTTTTAACAAGGCCACTAGGCAGCTCTGAAGTTGTTGGCCAAGGACCATGCTTTATGAAAGGCCTCCGCATTTAATGACTGTGATTTTCCAGGAGTTATTACTGATAAATTAACATCAAATTTAACTGTAGTTTTGAAGACAATGAAATTTTCTTTGCTTGCTTTGTACACCCAGAAGCCCTTAGTAGCACTTAACCGGCTATGCAGTTTCAGTGACTCTCTGAGAAAGGTTGCATCTTGCACCATTTTTAGAGGAAGACTCGCTTATTTGGCTGCTGAGAAGTGTTAATGCAGGGGTAGGAACCAAGTCGATTCCTCATTTGTCCCGAGTCAAATCTATACGTTATCTGATTTTTCAGAAAATGTGTAAAGGCAGGTCCAGTCTGTTCTGGTAGAACGTGTATTTATGTAATTCTAAGTAGCTTTGACATGATTGGTAATACAGGGTAATGTCAAAATCATGCCAAATTTGCATTGGTTCATTTGTGATTTGCCCAGAACTTTAATACTTCACACTGCCAAGTAACAGCAGCTGAACGTAAAGTGTGTTGACTGCTGCCGTGTAGCACAGCGGGGCACCGAGGAACACAGGGCTGTTCAGGATCCCCGTGCACCCCACATTCTCAGTCTCAGCTCAGCTGGGCACTGTTTGCCCTGGAAGTCCCTTTGCTTGGTTATTCCTGATGCTTCTTAATGTTCTCCTTGTTGCTACAAAGCTCAGTGGCCTCAACCCTCCTGATACCCCTTTCCATCAAGCTACTGTTATTTACCATAATAAATACTTATATTTACCATATCTGTATTAACTATTTAGTGTCTGTGGTATTTTTTCTCCAGGAATTTAACATACCTTTTAAACTGTGCTAGTATCTTATTAGGATTTGTTGTCGTTGTTAGTATTCTGTTCATAAAGTCGCATAGGTTTGAGTGGTCTGTGGCTAATCGAATTTTCTCAAAGGCCCTGCTATTTTTAGTGCATAATGTTATAGATGATTTTCTGGAATGCATATATTGCATTATAGCAAAACCACTTATATTCTCTAAAAAAAATAGAAATGATTGTCTATCCACATGCGGTTTCAAATCATTTATATTTTTGTTTTTTTTCCATGCTGAAGAATGGGCAGTTTTGGGCTTTGAATTTGGAATCACCAAGCCTTGCTTTTCAGCACCACATTAAGGGGTTTGGTTTGTGAAATCACACAACTTCTTACAGCAGCAGACACATAATTCTTTTTTTAATACAGCTTCAGACTGTACGCCTGTCAGTTGAATGTGCTGCTCAATTTCTGTTTGACAAATATACAGTTACAGACCTAAGAATGAGACCAGAAACTCCATATAGAAAAAGCATGGAAAGGAAGAGGTAGATTTCCTTAGGGAATCCTGAAGTTCTGAGGTATCCATTAAGGGCTTGGGGATTTCTTGTGGCATAATACATGTTAAGAATGAGAACTTTTACTCCACTATTGTTATTTTTACTATTTAACCATTTTAAGTATTCGGTTCAGTCGTATTAAGTGTATTCACATTGTTTTGAAACAGATCTCCAGAACTTTTCCATCTATACCCAAGCAACTTCCTTCCCCTCCTCCACTATTATTTTATTTTAATTCATTTTAACTATTTTTTATTTCAAAATATCACAGGGGTAAAAACGTTTTGGTTACATAAATTGCTTTTGTACCATTTAAGTCAAAGTGTGCTACAGTTCGCATGGAACCAGAGTCCACTATTATTTTAAAAAATTCCAGACCATTTGCTGATTGAGCAGGTGGTAACTCTATAAATATCTAAAACATCCTTTAGCTCTCAGAGTCATAAAAATATTCAGGGAACAAGGGGTGTTAACTTTAACTAGGTTTGAGATAAATTCGGGAAAGGGGGAAACATTTCTAATCCTAAGAGCAAAAATGTGGTCAGGATGTGCTATCAGAATCCCGGCTGCGTCACTGCATAATCCACAGGAAGGAACTCTCTGATGGATGTTAAGCTATCTGGATGCCTTTTGTGACAACTGTGGAGCATCCACTTCTTCTTTCTGTTGTGGATAGCAGTGTCATGGCCCAGCAAACAGGGCACTGAATTAGGAGAGGGGCATCCCGGCAATTGCTTTTCTGTTAGGTGGCAATGAATAAATCATGATGTCTAATAGGCACTGCAAAGCTTATGCACCAAAAACAGATGTCCCTCATCCTCGAGGAGTTTACTCTTCAGAATAAAGCTCAGTGAACAGTCCTTTGGGGACATTTGGATGACCTTTTTTTTGAGACATCATGCTGCTTTATGCTTTGCTAAATGTTTAATTCGTATAATTTTATCAAGGCACTGAATCTGTTCTGTATTCTTCAATGTGGATTGCAGATATAATTCACTGCTTCTGCCAAATACATCTTATATGCAACTTTAAACTTCCTTCCATTAACCCCCAACCTCCGCCGGGATCCAAGCAGAGCTGTCAGTTCCCCTCCTTCCCTACTCGGCTGCTTTCCAGTTAATGACATAAACCCGGAGTCTTCTGACCTTCTTCATCCTAGAAGCTATTTGCAGATACTTTAGAACCATCTTTTTGGCTATCAAAGATGGTGCCAAATTATTGTAAAGCCTGTCTGATTTCATGTTTTATTAGCAAGAAAGACTTTTGCCTGTGTACTTAAATCCCATTTTATATTTTTAGAAATGGTGATTTAATTAACATCTCTCACTAAATCATTACATATGATTTTTTGAACAATGACATAATAAGTACTGGGTTATGTGTGATTTTTCTTTCAAATGTGCAGTAGCTCTTTTCAAAAAGTAGATAGTTAAATTAGAATTTTATATACATATGTTTTCAGAATGATAGAAGCACAGTGTAGAAAAATTCAACTTATCCAAAATGCAGCTCATTAATTTCTCCATGAAACTCACTCCTCCTCCCATATTTTTCTTTGGGTTGAGAGATTTGTTATCCAAATTATAAATGCACCCAAACTATAAAAGTCACCTTTAATGCATCTTCCTGGGCTATCTTCCAGTGGGCCTCCAGGTAGATCCTCTCTCTGATGTGCCCCTCAAATTCACCCCAGTGCCGGAACCTGCACCTTCCACATTTCCTTGCTGGTCTCTTTCATTATGCTGCTGACTGATGTCCCTGGCTCTACTCCTTCCTTTCAACAATCTGTTTCCTTCCGCAGTTGCTACAGTTACCTTTTTAAAATGCAGGGGACTGCTAAAAAAAATCTCTGTCATCTATTGTTTAGAGAATAAAGTCCAAACTCTTTGGCAGCGCCAAAGCTTCTGGTCATGCATCCAAGGCCTCTGGTCATGCACCTTCTCAGCATCACCTCTTCCAGTCGCCCACGTGCCAGTCTCAGGGATTGAATTGTCAACCTCTGTCTCCATCCCTGGCAGGATGGATTCCTTCGCTGGAAGGTGCTGCTTGCTTCCTTACTACCTTTCTTACTATATATCCCTTCTACTCCCAAACATAGCAAGCATGAGGTGCTCCAAGTTTTATGCGGATCTGAGGCTCATACAATGTTGGGGTCCAATGGAAGAAAAAGAGTACACAATTATGATTACAAAAACAGGGTGTTGGAAAGGGCCCAGGCAAGTGAGGGATCCTGAAGCTTCAGCTTAATTAGCTTCCTGGTAAATCTGCCCCTGAGTTATTGCACAATGACTTTTATTGAACTATTATTTATTAAGCTTTCTCAGTCTGTTAGAGTGACTAGGGTAGTATGTGCTCATTGAAGGTTTGTCGAATTAAAAAATAAAATCCTACATATCCTCAAGGTTGGCTCAAATATCATCTCTTTTGCTTAGCCTTCCTTAATTTTCCCAGACAGCTTGTTATTTGCTGTTTTTTCTCCTTTTCCATAGTCTTTGTAGATACTACATTCACCATGGCACTTTCAACACTCCATGTAATTGTTTTTGTTTCTTGTAGACTATTGGTTCTCAGACCTTAGTGTACATAAGAATCAGCTTGAAGAGCTTGTTAAACCACTGAGTGCTAGGCCCCACTCCCACCCCCAGAGCTCCTGATTTGGTAAATCTGGGGTGGGGTCTGAGAATTTACTTTTTAGCAAACTCCCAGGTGACACTATTGGACAAGTTTTATTGGCCAGGAACTACACCCTATTTATTCTAAGCAAATTCCTGGTACCTGGTAGGTATTTAAGAGTGTGTGTGTATGTATATATATATATGAAAAAGAATTAAGATAAGCATATTATAAATTTTAAGCTTTCAATACTTTTAACAAGTAACAAATTATAGAGTCTTATACATAGTCAATAAAAATGGAATTCTCCATTAATAGTTGATATAATTAACAATATTTACTGCATGATTATACATTAATTTACAAATTAAAAATGCATAGTTCTACTCTTAGACCATGTTTTAAAAGGAAGGAAGGAAAATAAATAGAATTTTAAAGATTCAGACTGTTCCCTGTGTTATATATCTTACACACTACTCAGGGAAACATTTAATAATAAAGTTACCAGATTCTCGCTTTAGACCAGGAAATATTATTTTTATTATAACAAACAATCAAAGAATAAAGAAACAGTTATGAGATGAAACTTGATTAAACTCATACCCATAATCAGCTTTTAACATATGAAAAATGTTCTATATGGCAAACAAAATATTAAGTTCTATGGTGTTTGGGATCTGCACAATGATACTGAGACTAATTTTGAGAAAGCAAAGGAAAACTACCCAGTGGAGGTGAAGTGAAGCATACTGGTAAGACAATTTTATGAATAAAAGAAAATTAGTTCAAAAAGAACAGGTTTTGAAAAATTTAGAGCAATTATACTTGTGCCTACAGAAATAACCAGAAATATGTCACTTTTGCTTATCTAAAGGACTTAGATAATATTCTGAGAAGTAAAAGAAAAGAAGAGAGAAGAAGGAAAAGAGAGAGAGAGGGAGAGAAAAAAAAAAAAAGAAAAAGGGTCTTTGAACGATTATGAAGTCCAGGCAATCTTACTCATAGTATCATTTATCCTGTTTTATTTTTTACACCTTTTTATTGAGGTAGGACTGAGCTGTACATATTTAATTTATACAACTTGATGAATTTGAATGTAAGTATACATCCATGAAACCATCACATGTATGCCATAACCATGTCCATCACTGCCAAAAGTTTCCTATCACCTTCTTAGGGGTGTGTGTGCGTGTATGTGGGTGTGTGATACAAACACTTAACATAAGATCTCCCCTTTCAGAAAAATTTAAAGTATACAATAGAACATCCTTAACTACAGGCACTATGCTGTACAGTAGATTCCTAAGGCTTATTCACCTTGCATAAATGAAACTTTGTACCCTTTGACTAATACCTCCCCATTTTCCCCTCCCGCCCCCTCCCCCACCAGCAACCACCATTCTACTCTTTCCTTCTATGAGCTTGACTATTTTAGAATCCTCATGTAAGTGGTATCAAGTAGTATTTGTTCTTATGTGTCTGGCTGATTTCACTTAGCATACTGTCTTGAAAGTTCATCCATGTTGTCATAAATGGCAGGATTTCTTTCTTTTTTAAGCTGAATAATATCCCATTGTATGTACATAAAGTACATTTTCTTTATTCACTCATCCATCAGTGGACATTTAGGTTGCATCCATGTCTTGGCTATTGTAAATAATCTTGCAATGGATGTGAGAGTGCAAATCTCTGAGATTCCAGTTTCAATTCTTTTGGATAAACAGAAATGGAATTGTTGGATCATATGGCAGTTCTATTTTTAAATGTTTTGAGGAATCTCCATACTGTTTTCCACAGCAGCTGCTCCATTTTACATTTCCAGCAATAGTGCACAAGAGTTCCAATTTCTCCACACCCTCACTGCTTTTGTTTTAAATGGTCATCCCAACAGGGGTGAGATGATACCTCATTGTGGTTTTGATTTGCATTTTCCTGATGACTAGTGATATTGAGCATCTTTTCACATACCTGGTGGCCATTTGTATGTCTTCTTTGGAGAAATGTCTATTCAAGTCCTTTGCCCATTTTTTAATTGGGCTATTTATCGTTTTGGTATTGAGTTGTAGAAGTTCCTTATATGTTTTGGATAACCCTTTATCAGATAGCAATTCAATTTGCAAATATTTTCTCCCATTCCATAGGTTGCCTTTTCACTGTGTTTACTGTTTGCTTTGCTGCAGAAGCTTTTTAGTTTGATGTAGTTCTACTTGTCAATGCAGAATAATTTTTTAACAAACTTAATTTTGAAATAATTGTATACTTGCAGGAAATAGCAAAAAAAAAAAAAAAAAAAAAAAAGGGGACCCACATACCCTTCACCTAGTTTCCTCCAATGGTAATATCTTTCCTAAATATAGTATAATATCACAACAAGGATGATTCATATTTTGCCATTTTTACAGGTGCTTATTGTGTGTCTGTGTATGTAGTCCTATGCAGTTTTATCACACATGTGGATTTGTGTAATCACCACCACAATTAGGGGAAAAAACTATTTTATCACTACAGGGTTCTGTCATGCTATCCCTTTATAGCCATATACCTCCCTAACTCCATCCCTAACCCTCAGAAACCACTAATCTGCTCTCCATTGCTTAATTTTGTTATCTCTAGAATGTTTTATAAATGGAATAATAAAGTATATGACTTTCTGAGATTGGCTTTTTTTAACTTAGCATTGTAACACATCCAAAGAGTTGCATGCAAACAAACAAACAAATAAACAAAAAACCCCCCCAAAGAGTTGCATGCATCAGTAGTTTGCTCTTTTTTATTACTGTATAGTATTACATGGTCTGGATACATCACAATTTGTTTTATCAGTCATTTGAAGGACATTTGCGTTATTTCCAGTTTTTGGCTATTATGGAATAAAGCTACTAGAAGCATTTATGTATAGCCTTTTGTGTAAATGTAAGTTTTCATTTCTCTGGGATAAATGCCCAAGAGTGCAATCATATTGGTAAGTATGGTAAGCACATGTTTAGCTTTATAAGAAACTGCCAAACTCTTTTCTAGAGTGGCTGTACCATTTTCTATTCCCGCCAATATGTATATGTAATTTAACTTCTCTGCATCCTTGCCAGAATTTGGTGTTATTCCTATTTTTAATTTCAGTCATTCTGCCAGGTGGGTAGCAATACCTCATTGTACTTTTAATTTGCATTTCCCTAATGGCTGATGATGTTGAACATCTTTTCATGTGCCTATTTGCCATCTGTATGTCCTCGTTAGTGAAATATATGTTCTTGTCAAAGTGCAGAATTATTTTAACATAAATCTCTTTAAATTTATGCAAGCACACCGTCTCAGGAGGGAAAGCTGTCCTGAGCTATTTGGGACATCTCTCCTCCTTATGCAAAGAGTGAAGTCATTCAGACTTGCTCCAAATTGTGGCCACACAGAAAAAATCAACCACCTGTAAAAGTCCAGTTGGCTCTTACCTGAGAATGACCTATATTCCCATAGTCGGCATGCAACTGAACATGTAACAATTTTTTTATTAAAAAAAATTGAAAAAGAGTGGGCACATTTGAATATTCTTTTTATGTATATTACAAGGAGTTGCCTTTATGTAAATTTACAGACCACTGGGATTATATTAAAGCCTGTTAAGACTGCAGCTGATGAAATAGGCCAGTGAAGAATTCAAGCTGGCATTTCTGATCATCTAAGAGGATTGTTGCTTTAAAATCATATTTTTTCTTCCCTTTCATTTATATATTTTATACACAACATATAAATACACTTAAAAAAATCCCTATTAGTTCCCTTTCTTCCAAATCCTTCCAAATTAAATAAATATAGTCATTCAGTTTATAATAAAATCTTTTGTTCCATGGCTATTAAGATGATCAAGCTTACAAGTGAAGAATCAGAGAAAACAAGGCAGCATACACATATAAGTAAGTTGATATTCAGAGATGGAACAGGAGCCATGGCAGGCTGCTTACTAAAGCCTGGGAGAGTGTTGGTCATGATGTAGTGACTGCTCCTTCGTATAGGCAATATGTTATTTGCTTAATGGAAGATTTGCCTGTAACTTAAGGCTGCGGTCCCCAACCCCCAGGCCACAGCCCGGTACTGGTCAGCAGCCTCACCCTACCCCATGCCGCTGGCAATGCCCCCTTTCCCCACTCCCATCTGTGGAGAAATTGTCTTCCATGAAACCGGTCCCTGGTGCCAAAAAGGTTAGGGACCACTAGCTTAAGGGTCTCAGATGTCATGGGGATAGAAAAATAACTTTTACCCCTATGACTTTTAGTAGAAGATGTCGCTCACCATAGGTACTCAATATATATTAATTGGATTAATACAAAACACAAATTAATGCAAAACATATACTAATACTTTTGAGTGACTTACAAAAACATGAATGGAAAGACCAATAAAATCCCCGAAGACAACAGCCTCTTTCTTAATTATATGGTAGGATAAAGGATAAAGGCAATCAACTTGGTTAAAACAATAAGTTCCATTGTAAAGTTATATTTTTATTGAATTAATGAAAAAGATGACAATAAGTGGATTTTGAGTTAAACTGTATAATTTATGAAGCTGTAAAATTGCAAAATGATAATGTCATACCCATGACATCCTTTTATATAATATGTTTGAATTAATATTATAATAATCAACTCCTTTTAATGATTTATTAGTTTACCCATAAGTCATCAAATTTAATATACTGCGAAGTTAATGCTTTCTTGATTTTACTGGGAGGTATCAAATAAAGATTTTTCACACCTGACTGATGGTGATTTAAGCCACCATCAATTGTAAGAGGCATCCCAATTTTAGAGAGATGCTAAACTATGACAAATGTGTGCATCTTAAAGTTGATAAAATGTGGTAATATAATAAACATTTGTTGACATCTATTCTGTGCCAGGCACTATGATAACTACTGGAGATACAGAAATGAACACGATGCAGTCCAAACATCCAATAAGTTTATAGCCTAGTAGGAGAAAAACAGATAAACAATTTCATGGGTAAAGTAATGATCTTTTGAGTTATCAAGTTAATTTTCTGTTTGTTTGAAATACAAGGAGAAACGTACTGGTAACATCATTATATAAGGGGTATTGATTATGCCATAGCTAAAAACTATAAGTAGTTTTATGAGCATACAGAGAACAACCTGTAACAATCCTTTATTTGTCAAGCTCTGATTAATATAGTGTCAATTCCTCACAGCTACTTGAACATTTGTTTATTTTTGAGACATTAGAGTGGAAAACAATCATTTTCCTCTCAAGTCCCAAGATTCAGAGGTGACCTGATATTTAACTCATGCATTTCTTCAGTAAATATTTTATCATCTTACAGCTGAAATAAAATGTAGTATTTTAGTCTCAAATGAGAACCACTAAAAAAATCACAGAACTAAACAACATGAGTGATCTGGTCTTAACATCAAATACAGGGCTTGTACCAGATTCAGGTCCCCCAAATATTGCTGAGTAAACAATAAGGTTTGTTGCTTGTGACAGAAAGAGAGAGACAATGGTGATCTTCAAATCCAAATCCTTGGCTTGCTACAAACTATGTTAAGTTCCTGAAGTGTGTGTGTGTATGTGCGTGTGTGTGTGTGTGTGTGTGTGTGTCTACTTATCTATTATTGTGACATATGGTATAAATACAAATAAATGTTTTAGTAAGAGTTTTCCAGAGAGTCAGATCTGATAGGACATACAGAGATATACAAAAAGGGACTTAGTAGGGGGAATTGGCTCGCTTGATTATGGAGGCCGAGAAGTCCCACCACAGGCTGTTTGGAAGCTGGTGAACCAGGAAAGCCTGTAGCATGGCTGAGTTCTAAGACTAAAGGCCTCAGAACCAAGGAATCCAATGGTGTAATGCTCAGTCCAAGCCCAAGGCCTGAGAGTCCAGCAGGTCACTGGTGTGAGTCCCAGAGGCCAAAGACTGGAGAACCTGGAGTTCTGACATACAAGGGTAGGAGAAGGAGGGTGATGCAGCTTCAGGAGAGAGAGAGAGTGTACACCTGAACTCTTCCTTCCTCTGCCTTTTTGTTCCATGTGGGGCCCCTGCCTATTGGATGGCACCTGTCTGGATAGAATTCGGATCTTCCTCTAGTCAGTCCACTGACTCATATGCTGATCTCCCCCAGAAACACCCTCACAGACACACCTGGGGCAGTGTCATCATTCTAATCATCAGCAAACCCAGCTGGTTTGGCTTTCAGCAGAAGAGGAATGGGCTCATTCCTACTAAAGCATTGAGAATAAATAATGCTTTACCAGCTATTGAATATCACTTAATCCCATCAAGTTGACACTCCCAAATCAACCATCACAGTAAATATTTGGTCTTTGCCCCCAGTGCCTGGCACAAGATTCCTTAAACCGTTGGAATTTGTTGTCTTTTGTATGCTAATGAGATGACTCCTGGAGAAGAGAGACTCTAGATAGCTTCAGGATGGCGGCTGGTCACCAGAAAAACCAACCATGTGATCAGAGGTAAGAACTTTCCATCCTGCCCCCTGACTTCTGAGAGAGGGAGAGGGACCAGACACTGAGCTCAGTCACCCATGGCCAGAGAGTCAATCAATCATGCCTACATAACAAAACCTTCATAAAACCCCTCAGTGATGGTATTCATGGAGCTTAGAGCTGGTAAACAACATATGGAGGAGCTGGGAGGGTGGTGCACCCAGAGAGGACGTGGAAACTCCATGCACCTCATCCCCTCCATACCTTGTTCTGTGCATCTCTTCCAGCTGGCTGATCTTGAGTTGTACTCTTTATAGTACACTGGTAATTTTAAGTAAAGCACTATCCTGAGTTCTGTGAGTATTCAAGCAAATTATTGAATCTGAAGAGGGAATCAAGGAAACCTCTGAATTTGTAGTTAGCCAGGCAGAGGTGTAGACAGCCTGGGCACCCTGTTTGCAGCTGATGTCTTGTGGGACTAAGCCTTTAACTTGCAAGGTCTGTGCTAACTCCGGGTGTCAGCATCAGAATTGAATTGTTAGATATACTGCTGGTGTTATAGAATTGCAGAATTGGTTTGGACAAGTGGCATGTATTTGGTGTAAGAAAAACCACACACGTATTATATGTTCATCCATTTTCCAGTTGAATTTGGGCATTGCTGTTGGAATTGCTTTTGCCAAGGAAGCGTGAGGGGAGGTGAGTCCCTGTGAGAGAGAGCCTGAAGCAGTGTGTGGTTCCCTGTCTTTCTTCCCTCTGCCATGAAATGGCAATATTCTCAACAGAGGCTGCTCCTCCAGCCGGGGTCCCAGAACGAAGACCATGCAGATTGGAGCTGTGGATAGACCATGAGCAAGAAATAAACCTTGTTGTTAAGGTTTAGGCATAGCGTGTCTTCACAGCATAGCCTAGCTTATTATATTAGTTAAGGTTCAAGTGATATGGAATAAAGGATTTATTATGGGAGCTGGAGCGTATGCATTTGTGGGAGCTTGGGAACACGTCTAGGAAAGGGTATTGCCTCCGGTCTGGTGGTGGGGGGCCTGGAGCCACTGCAGATCAGCAGGGCTGGAACCACCTGTCTCACTGCCCTACCTCTCCCACGTGGCTCTCTGCAGAAGGAGCTGACAGTCTGTGCTACAGAACTGCACGCACAACTGCACAGAACTTGAAGGTGAAGTAGGGGACTCAGCGGGAGTGTTGGCTGGGAGGTCAGCGATCAAGTGCGTGAGCCGTAGGTGCCTCCCCCTGTACCCCCCACCATGCAGCCTTAGAGGGGACTGGCTGCCTCTTTACTTCTGCCTTCCAAGTCTCCAGCAATTTCTCTTGGGGCCAACCCTAACTATGAAGCAGATGGGAATTCCAGGAAGCCTAGCTCCAATTTAGCTAGACTGACACACCTCTGTCATGAGCATACTCCTGGAAAAAATGCATGTTCTGCTACAAGTTAGAGCTCAGCTCCTGAAGCCCTGTCTGGACTCAGACTTTGGTGAGCAGAGAGGGACTATTTGTGAACATCAAGCTGCTCTCGCTTCCTTTAGCCCGAGACCCAGACAAGAGCAAAGCTGAGGGTCTGTTGCTTAGGCTTTTTATCCAGGACCATATTTGATCTTGGCCCTTGAGAATAGAACTTGGGCCATGGAGAAGAAGACAATGCTTTCTTGCTAAGGCCTGAATCTGAGCTTCACGAAGCCACCTCTTTCCATGTGTCCTTGCCCTGGTCCTACCAGACCTTGCCAGGGATGGGGGGAGAGAAGATAATAAAAAAACAGCTTGTAAATGCCATTCACGGTTCTTAAGCCATCCCACTAACTTTGTACCTCTTTGTGGGCTTCATTTTATCTTTGCTTCATATAACAGAATTCTTTGCTTTTGGAGATAAAGCCAATTGGTGAGGCTTGAGCGCTGCCGGAGGTTAGAGAGTGTCCTGAATGCACTGAATGGTACCACATGTAATAGAGTCACCAGATTAATGGACACTTTCCATGTAAAGGAAACTGACTAGTGTCCAAGACTGAAACCACCCTCACAAATTAATAAAGGGGTGGCAAGGCGAGAACTATGGTAAGGGCCTACCTAAAAATAATGATGATAATTACTCACTGTTGCCCTGTTTGCTTTCCTATAATTGCTACTCAGGAGTCACATAGCTGATAGTGATCATAAAGGTTCTTAACTTTCTCCATAGACAACATCACCTTTTTGAAACCTCAAAGTAGTTTCTAAGATATCTTCCAGGCCCTGCATTCCAGTGGAAAAGCTGACCCACCCAGACCAGTGGCCCATACCAAGGAATTGACTTAATCGGTGTTTTGACCCCCACCTAAGAACCGACTCAGCAAAGACAAGAATTTCTACAGCCCAATGGTTCCACCCCAAACCCAGCCAATCAGCAGACCCTAACTGCCTAGGCTTTTGCCTGCCAAACTATCTTTAAAAACGCTTTCTCCCAAGTTTTGGGGGAGGCGGATTTGAGAAATTCCTCCTGTCTCCCCGCTTAGCGGTGTGAGAAATTAAACTTTCTTTGCTGTAAACCCTGCTGTCTCAGTGTATTGGCTTCTTCTTGAGTAGTGGGCAATGAACCTGGTTGGGTGGTATCAAGACTTGTTGGAAGGTGAATCCTGTAGGTTATTCTTTATCGAACATCTGTGCACTCTGCTCCCAGCAGTTGAGTTGCATGCTTACCTGGAGCTAGTTGTGTTTATTCCCAAACCTGTTTACATCTGTAAGACCAATCGGATATGAGTGGAAGTGATGCATGTAGCTGCCATGTCACTCCTTAAAAAGGAAGTTGCTTTGTAGCTGCCTTCTATGCATTAGTTGATTCCAGCAGTGGCAGTTAGATTCAATGTACAGTTTTTTCTACCCTCTCTGAACTAGCAGCATTGGACAACTTCAGACAGAGATCAGCACCATCTGTCCAGCATTCCTTCCACCCTCAGAAGTCTGAATTCTGGCTCTGCGGGAGCCTTCTTCCTGCAAGCTTCTAAATTTTAATAATCTTAATCTATTCTCTTTCTTCATGGGCCTAGGGTTAAGTATGGAATAGACACTAAAGACTATTTGTACTAATTTTCGGGAGAGAGCAGGCTACTAGTCAAAGTTATTGAGCCTTAGGATATACCACTTTCAAGATCGGTTTTGAGTTATGGCCGAGACAGCCCATTCCTAGAAGCAAGAGTGTTTAGATCACATCACCCCTCTACTTAACAACAAGAGTCCTAATGCTTCCCATTGCCCTTAGAACAAAACCCTAAATTTTCGTTCTGTTGCCCAAGGCCCTGTATGAGCTTGTCCTGGCTGTATCTCTCAGATGTCACTTCTTACTGCCCTCCTATTTACTCCACTCCAGCCAGAACAGCTTTATTTCTGTTCACTAAATAGCTGAGCCCAGCTAGGAAAATCTGCTTTTGTACTTACTGTGATTTTTTGCCCGGAATATTCTCTCTGGAGACCTTTGCTTGCTATTTTCTTATTCTTCAACTTCTAGCCTTATTATCACTTTTTTAGAGAGACCTTTTGTGAACACCTAAAGAATTGCATTCTCTCTATGTAACCCTATTTGTTTCTTTCATAGCATTTACGACATCTGTAACTACTTTGTTTACTGTTTCATTTGCCGATTTTCTTCTCCACGACCAGAATACAAACTCCGTGAGGCCGTCTGTCTTATCTGTCTTGTTTGGTACCCCACCCCTTTAAGTATTTATTGAACAAAGAATGAAGTTAGCTTTTAGTACTGTCTGAAATATGCAAATCAATGCAAATTGATTTCTTTTATCCTACAAAGGAACCCAGAAACTCAAATTAGCCAAATATATAACTTCCATTGTTCTAAGCCTACACAGGACTAGTGGGCAACTGTTTTCACTAGTGGACCATTCACGTGCCATAGTAAGTCATCTGGGAAGAAGAGTTTGGCAGCGAGAGGGTTAAACACAGTTTTGATGCATGACACCATCAGAGGGAAGAAGGGCTGTTGCAAACAGTTCACTGATGTGTTTGAGCTAGGCAAACGCACATCACAAATCTTGCAGGCTTATGGCTGCTCATCCCATCAGGCCGCACTCCATCATGAGCCTGAAGGTACCTGTAAATAAGCCCTGAACACTAGCTGAAAAGAAAAAAGGTACAATCTTGCCAAATAATAAAAAATTTAAGGCAAAGTGCAAGAGTCATTGAGATTGATGGAATCTTCCTTTAACAAAGCCCTGTCAAATTATATTGGATCAAGAAGTTTTACCAGCCTGTGTAATATGTTGACTCACATTCCTTTTCAAAATGCATCTGGGGCCCACGTGAATCAGAGGGCTGACTATCACAGTGCCAGGGAACCAGTGTTTGGGAACTGGTTTAATACATTCTGACTTTTGGGGTACTGTAGCTCATAGGAGTCAGCTTAAATTTCTCTTTGCCCCATATATTGATACATCCTTGTTCTACCATAGCTATACCATCAGTGATATTTGTTTTTAAACCATTAATATTTATATACATCACCTGATAAGATCAATATGAAATTTTACCTAGATTGTTCAGGGAATGATTTTCCAACTAACAGATTATCCAGGGCTTATACTATTCCCACTGAAAGCATTTATTATTCCTCCCTCACAAACACACACACACCCCCCACCAGGAAACTGGGTGAACAAAGAGACTAAGACAAGCCATATCTGTGATTTCAGCCTCAGGACAATGACACTAGTCTGCCCACTAACCCTTGCACTGTCCCACGGCCATGATACTCTACATTCTCTCCCTTTTGAGGTAGAAGATTTAGATAAATAGGAAAAGGAGACCTGGCTTTGTCTACTGTCAATGTCCCAAGCACACTCAAGTTTTGCATGTGTGAATATACAGGAAAACTTTCTTATTTATTTTATTCTGTTTGTCCTTTTAAGGTCTTGACAAACCATAGTATAAATTCCTTCTATATCGCAGCACACTGTAGGCATCATGCTCTGAGCCATTCAGAGAAGGTGGCAAAATGGGAAGTTTGTAGCTTCATAAACACAGGATTCTACACTGGGGCTTTCTGTTGCTGATGAGTTGGACAAAAAAACAAATCCTGTTTCCCAGATGTACTTTTGGCAGGGCTGTGGTTGTAAACCATAGTGCAATGAAACAGAGAGAACACTGTAATCACAAAAGAAACACTGCTTTTCTAAAAGTGCTTGCTAGATACCATCATTTATGACACTGAGTATTGTTAACCTGATATATAGTCTTCCTCAGTGGGACAAAGCTGCATTTTCTTAAACTTGGATTTCACGGAGTTCTTATCCCTTAGTACACATATGTGCTAGGGAGAAATACAAAGCTTTCAAAAGCAGAAGATGAGTTAACCGCCCTCTGTAAGGCCTTTGGTCTCCACAGGGGCACAGAGCAATGTTCCCTGTGATAGGGAAAGCCTTTGTCTACAAAGCAATAAACTGTATTAATAGGGGACATGGGGAGAAGAGGCACAAGAATGACGGCCCTAGAATCACTCATTGTCATTCTTTTCTTCTCCTCTAGATGAGGCTGGAGAAGGGGGATGGGAAGGTTGACTGGGAGGAAGCTGAGATTTGCTGCTTTTTCAACTGTTCCTGACTTTCTAACTTGGGTACTGACATCCTAAGTGGGAAACCAGTTGACATTAGGGGCTGAGGCAAAATGGAAATGGGTCACTAGGCTGCCTCCCACTTTCCTTTCAGAGCCCCTTTCCCACCTGGCTTTGTCACTTAGCATCTTTTTTTGTTTGTTTTGCTTTTTTTTTTTTTTTAATTTCAGAGTATTATGGGGATACAAATCTTTTTGGTTACATGGATCGCTTACCCAATGGAAAAGAAGTCATTTTATCAAAAAGACACCTGTACTCAAATGTTTATAGCAGCACAATTTACAATTACAAAGATATGGAATCAACCCAAATGCCTATCAATTCGTGAGTGGATTAATAAAATGTGGTATATGTATACCATGGAATACTACTTGGCCATGCAGGATGAGTTAATGCCTTTTGCAACAATCTGGAAGAAACTGAAGACCATTATCCTAAGTGAGGTATCTAAAGATTGGAAAAACAAGCATCACATGTGACTTAGCATCCTTAAGATGAGCCCTGCTCAGCCACTTTCCCTATTTCTCTTTCATGCAAAACTTACGACCAAAACCGTTTTCCCCACCTACATTAAAACAAATAATTTTCATTTGGAGAGTGAATGGAGCTCAGCATACAAAACCCTGATGATTTGAAATATGGAATATTCTGTCTAGTTGATCAAATAAAGAGACAATTTCCAAATCTCCACTTTTAATTCCTATTCTAATTCATCTTATATGGAGCTGTCCAATGAATCATTCTAGTACAACACTTTTGATGTCTCTACAATACCCCTAAATTTATCATTGCTACAAATTGCTTGTAGAACAAACTCCAAAATTCTAATCTTGGTGATTTACAGCTCTCCATTAATTTAGTTAAAAAACTAGATGCCAGGAACTCCACTAGGCATTACTGAGAATACAGATGAGGAATGGGACAACGTATAGTTTTAAAGTGTCTCCCCACAAAGCACTTAAAGAAAAAATAGAGAAGCCTGCCTTGGCAGACACCCTTGCAGTCAAGTAATCACACTGAGCCTTATCAGTGATGGGACACATTGAAACTTGCGCCACTTGATAGGATGGGAGGCACTGAGAACGTAGCCTGATTCTCTGATGTTCCTGCCAAAGAAGCATAACGAGATTCTAGTCACGAGGAAACATCAGACAAACCCAGACTGAGAAACAGTCTCTAAAATAGCTGGCATGAAATCTTCAAAAGTATCAAGGTCATAAAAGTCAAGGAAAGATGGAGGGAAACTAAAGAGATATGACAACTTAATCCAATCGCATGATTCCGTACTAGATGCTTTCACTATGGTCATCGTTGGGAGAGTTGGTGAATGTTGAGTGGGCTCTGAGGATTAAGTAACGCATCAATGTTAATTTCTGATTTTGAAGGTCCTATTGTGGTCATTAGGAGAATGCCTTTGTTTGGAAGAAATATATTCTGAAGAATTCAGCATGATGGGGCAGCTTACTTTCAAGGGGTTCAGAACAAAAGTTCCTTATACTATACTTCCAAGTTTTCTATAAGATAATTTCAAAATAAAAGAGGTTATTAGGGAGATGTACTCTCCCATGCACCATCCTGCTTCTATATGGTGGTTCTTTAGAGTGAAATGTTACCACTAGGCTGGGGTATTAAGCACAGTTAGTGGTCAGAAAAGTTTTCATGGAGGAAATGGAATTTAGGGAGAATTTATATAGGTAGAGATATCTAGAAGAAACCCTTCTCGTATGAAAAAGTAGTATGTTCAAACCCATTTAGTGGTTCTCCATTACTTCACAGACTAAGCTTTTGAACAGGGAGATGGGAGGCAGAATAGAAAAGTGGCTAAGATAAGCATTGGAGTTAGATCAAGATTCAAATACTGATTTGTCTTTAACCATCTATGTGACCTTAGACTGTCTCAGTTTCCTTTAAAATGGTAACAAAGCTGATGTGGGCATGTGTGAATGAGATTATGGACATAGTTCCCGCCACACACTATTGCTTAGCAATGATGATGATGATGATGATGGCAATGTAGCAATAGTGATGATGTCAATGACAGTTGGGGAAGGTAATCTGTCTGTCTATGAAGGAGGGATTTGTTCAGAGAGACCCTGAAAGAAGGCTGATCAGCTAGGACACTGTTAGCGACTGTCCCGATGAAAGTAGAGCAATGGCTGTCGGAATGGAAGGATGGGGGAGATGAGTTTGTTAAGGTAAATTCTGCAGGTTTGAAACAGAAATCAAAGCTCAGGATGATCCCTAGGAGGTTAAATACTCCTCTGAGATGTAGTCTCTAACAGAGAGAAGAGCAGTGGCAATATCAATGAGGAAAATTGGACGTAAAGCTTTAAGTCCAGGTCTCCCCACCTAGACCCTTCCAAACTCATAAGTCAAATCAAACACATAGATGTGCACTTTTTGGCTTATTTTGTCCTCTTTCCTCTTTATTCTTTCTTCTCCATGTCTCTGTCCCTTCCCTCCTTCACATTCCACTCAGGCACTCAAAATCCTATATTTTTCCAGGTTTTGGTCAAGAGTTGCACCTTTTCCAGCTCTGACCCAAACGCACAGCAAGTGTTGGTGACTGAGAGCTTGAAGATTTCCCAGGGGCTGTTCTTGGATGGATGCTGTTACCAATGCAGTCCTCATTCTGTACTTCTACATACAGTTGGTGCACTGGACTGAATGTTTTTGTCCTCCTTCCCCCCAAATTCATATGTTGAAATCCTAATCCCCAACGTGATGGTATTATTAGTAGGTGGGGCCTTTGGGAGGGCTAGTGCTCTTATAAAAGAAGCCCCAGAGAGCTCTCGTGTAACTTTCACCATATGAGGATACAGCAAGAAGACACACCCATGAATCAGGAAAAGTCCTTCCCCTACACTGAATCTACTGGCACCTTGACCTTGGACTACCCAGCATCCAGAACTGTGAGAAATAAATGCTTATTGTTTAAGCCACCCATTCTTTGGTATTTTCATTTATAGCAGCCCTAGTGGACTACCAATACACAAAGTAGCCTGTGGGGCTCAGGAATGATTGAGCTGGTACAAAAAGATCTGAGACTTGTAGCCTCAAAATCTCACTCTTCCTCCCTGGTAATGCCGTTTCCTCCCAACTTCCTTTTCCATGCTTTCCCTCACTGCTGCAAATATGCATCCTTAGTCCATGTCCCTCAAGGCTATCCTTGATACTAATTTACTGATTTCGACCACATTTCCTGAGGCAAAACTAGAATGATTTGTCCACCCTCCCTCACTCCCATGACTGAAGCGGTCACCTTAGACTGGAGAGGTCTTCCATACTTTGGGGTATGGCCAACTCATTGGTAAGTCACCTCTCCAACGCTTTCAGTGTAGAAGAACATTTTATAGTGCTTTTTATTGGTTCAAATATACTTCTACTGAATGGAAGTTAGGAGGTCCCAGGGCAGGGACTTCACATAAATTGTTCATGCCTGTATTTCCAGTACTTAGAAGGGCACCTGCCACATGGTAGGTGCTTAGCATTGTGAGAATGACATAACTGCCCCAGAAGAGTTTACCACCTTGCTAGCAAGATGAAATATATGAATAGGAAACAGAAAGTACCATGCTTTGGTGCTACCTCTAGTTCTCTGGCTCTAGGAGTAAAGTTTTCCATCTCCCAGAGAGGTCTGTAGTGGTCAAACCCAGAGTTTTCTCTCTAGTCTCTGCCTGTGTCTCTCTCAAAGCTTGCCTTTTTTGTTTGTTTGTTTGTTTTGGCAGACTGTGCTATTTCTTCCTCTGGGACAAAGCTGAGCAGTGGTAATTAAAGCTATTTCTTATTTTTTTTTTTATGTTTTGAAGATAGAGGATTGCATCTAAGGTGTTAGCTTATTGAATTCAGACCTCCTACCTGTGCCTCAAGAATATATCCTTTTATAAAACTGAATTCTTCTCTTCTGTGAGTGAGTTCTCAAGGTCATAGAGGAGCAGAAAGCTGAATGAAAGGCACAGGATGTTCTTGTAGCCATCAGATCAGTAAAATTATACCTATCATTGTCCATTAGAAGAGATAAATATCTGTTTCCAACCACTATTTCTGCATAAAGTGAGTTTTCTAATTTAAAAAGGTTCAATTCAGCTCATTTTATACATTAAGTATGTTAATGTATTTAATTAGAGATTAAAATTTCCAATATAATTCTGTGGTTTTTTTTATGTAAAATTATCCACAATGTGACAATATGCCCATCCTAATTAAACAATGATCAGAACAATCAGCTGCAAACAACAAAAGGTAACACTGTCCTTATAACAAATAATTCTTAAGAAAGGAATTTTCATAAGGATTACTTGATTCAACGTCAAAACACATTTACTGAGAGATGAATTGAGAACCACAGTGTGGTCTCCTAAATCATTTAGCATGTAACATGTGGTCGGATCAGTTACGCCATCTGAATTAAAGCTAGAGATGGATATCTAAATCAGCATGACCCCAGAAGAAATATATTGGATAATGGAGAGCAGGTGGGAGGCAATTAGAGAGAAAGAGCTGGGACTGTGCCATGATGGTTTTTGTATTTGTTTTCTGTTTTTTTTTTTTTTTTGAGGATCTTGCTCTGTTGTTAGGCATGCTGTAAACCCCTGCAGAATCCCCCTCAAAACCCAGATGTAGAGATTGAGACTGTGTGTAAACACTTCAAAGGAGGAAGACAAGAAGGATAATGGAACATAGAAAAACAAAAATGACAAGGAATGTTCTGTCAGCAGCATGTGATTAAAAAACCTCATACAGATCTGGTAGAGTGTGATTATTTCTAAAAATGACACTCCCTTTGAAGTCTGTTCTTTTAGTCAGACCTCTGTTAGGCTAAGGACCTCTCTCAGTGCTGACATGATAGATCAAAGGAAGCACCTTGCACTGCATGAGGTGCATGACAAGCACGAACCACTGCAGAAATGGAGCAGCTAATGGATATGCAGCCAAAGCCACCATCACAAAAACACCACATTTTTTGGTCCTAAAAGGATAAATGACTTTGACAAAGACCTTTAGGACTTCACAGTCAATGGTGGTCACTTGCCAAGTTGTTTAGTTTTTTCCAAGAGAAAACAGAATGAATAAATCATTAGTTGATATTGAACAATTACCTGGGGTCTACTCTGAAAATGTGGCCTGATTTGTAATGCAGGTTTGTCTCAGGCACCTTGACTCTTAGGGAGATGAGCTCTATCTCCAAGATGTCATCTTCATCCTGACAGGGTTTTCAGAAAATACCAGGCTCCCTGCGTGCCACTTTGGAGAGTGCCTCCTGCACGTACTTGGATAACAAGGGTCACCATGACAAGCGAACCCTTCCTTTGCAGTTGCCAAGACCAAATTAAATTTTCAGAGAGAATTTCACTCCTAAATGTTTATAGCTGATTCATGATTTTCATTTCTTTGCCAGACATCCAGATGGTTTTTGAAGAGGCTGCCAAGGCAAAAGCAAATCCTCACCTCTGGATAAATAGCTCAAATCTCAGGGAGATAAAAGCCAATCCTCCAGTGTTCTCTTATTTGGCATTCTCCTCTCTCCCCACTGTTGCTTCAATACTATCACTCTTTAGTTTTCCTGCAGAAGGGAGTCCTCCTCCAAAGATAATGCTGTTTGGCTATACCACCATCTGTCCTAATTTATTGCTGTCCTGTTCTGACCTCGCAGTCACTTTCTCTCATGTACCCGGATAGGGCACTTTCTCACCTGCAGGAAATACCCTAGAAGCTACTAATGTCCAGGTCTGAAACTTCAGTTTCCATCTTCTCAACTCCATGAAGTGAATCTCCACTCCACTTCAGCCATCCTCGTTAAGGACAATGCCTTGTGTCACCTCTGAAATCTTAAATTCCAATTTCTTACTCTCGGACCATAAGTTCCTGTCTGTGCTTTCGCCTTTCTGATTTTTAATACCATTTAATTATCTAGTCCCTAGATACCTCTGCTTTCTTTAGACTTCTAGTTTCCTCTTGGCCTTAATTCTTTTTATACCCAAATTGGACATTGCGGTGGATAACTTTTTCAAGAGTTTCATCGTCTAACTGTATGCTGTTGCATCCTCACCACCAAACCCCAACCCTAGAGCGATACCCCAATTCACCTTCTCCGTCCCTATGCCCAGAGAGTGGGAGCTGCTGGAAAAATATAGGGAATGTGTAGATTGGTTCCACTGCATGATATCTAACCTTAGAAGGGTGTTTAATGTTGCCTGTTAATCCTCTTTTATATTCATGTACTAGAAATAATCAAATGAGATGCCCAGAGATGCTGAGGAGGCACAAAGTTGTTCTTTACATAAGAATGGTCATTGCTTGGAATAGCAGGGTGGTAACTCCATAGGCTACTCAATAACCTGTACTATGCCCTGGCATGAAAACTTGAGTTAGACACCCTACACTAGCAATCTGAACTTTAAAAATGGAAAGAATTTATCAGTTGGAACCTGGACAGATTGAAAGAGGAGCAGACATGCAAAGAGCAGGAAGATCACAGTAATGATAGAGCCATTTACCTCTTTCTTCATAAATGCATATGATTATTTAGACAATAGGGTAAAGAGAATTGACAAACCTGTGCAACTCCTCTTTCATATGGGGTATCAGATGGGTGGCCCTGCTCAGAGCAGATCCAGGTCTTGTGAGACCTGAAGTTCATACAATTTTGGGATATCCTCTTAAAAAAAATATGAAATTAACACAGGCACAAAAGTAATCAAATGCATTTAAAAGTTGCTGCTACTTTGTATTGAACTACATAATTGTGTAATCAAATTACTCTTATACGGCAATTATTGACTTATCAGTGAACACATATAGGAGTTTTGCTGTTTTCTTCAGGACAATTAACTGAGTCAGTGGCAGTTATAAAAAGCATTTTGCCTGGATGTCAGCAAGATGGCAGAATAGGAGGTCCCAGTTTTCACTCTCTCCCACAAAAAAAATCAACTAGAACTATTCCCAGACAAAAACACCTTATTCTCCAAATACAGGAATAAGTCTGCATCACCTGCATGTTTCATAGAACTGAATACAAATCTGCATTGAAAGGGGAATGCATTTGAATGTGTTGCCCCTCCCCCTCCCTCAAGTCAGCACATGATACAGAGAGGATTCCCCAGGGATCATGGTTTCTTCAGTGGGAAAAGAGAACCAGGTAGATGGACAGCCAGCTTCCCTAGCATTCTGAGATGCTTCCCAGGAAGCCCACTCTGTTCTTAGCTCACAGGGAATGGGCAACATAGGGGGAAACTGTGCAGCTAGATTATGTGGAGTCGGGTAGAAACAAAGCAAGGAGGCAGAGCCCACAGAGACCAATACACAGATTTTAGTGAAAGCTCAGTGTACCTGCCAGCAGCAGTGCTCCATCAGAGGTACTAGCTAACAGTATAACTCACCTGCAAAGCTGCATTGGTCACTCCCAGAAGAGGTAGGAAGAACTACCTGGTTTGAATCCCTAGACAGGTAGCCTTCAGGTCCAGCCTCAGGCCCTACCCCAGAGCCCCACCCAAGGGAGAAAGGTAAATCTCAACCATGTACTTCTACTGACATAGTGGTTGGTCCATCCATCCTGATCCACTTAACCTCAGGGGCTCTCCTGTAATTCTGTCCAACTGCTGAACTCAAAAAACAGTACCTCCTGGCTAGGGAATACATCCTGTGGCCCAGCTGGACGAGAGGCAATTGCAGTGCCCATACAACAGCTCAGCAAAACAGCAAAGCTCAACCAGGAATCTTGTTGGATAGAAGAGCCTAGCTAGCTGTTCTACCTGAATTCAGAGCAAAGGCAGCAGCTCAGCCTTTTAGAGAACCTGAGAGTAAGTTCTGTCTGCCCAGGGTCATTACCAGCTAGTCCATCTAGAACCATAGGCTAGACTAACTGGTGAAGGTCTATCCCTGCCAAGGAACTTTTGTAAAAGCCAGAAAAGGTGGCTATTGCCACAAATGCTTAAACACCAACACAAGGAATAAGAATTACAAAAACTCAGGAAATTGTGATACCTCCCCCAATAAAAACTAAAAAATCTCCAGTAATAGACCCTAAAGAAAGGTAGATCTATAAAATGACAGAAAAATAATTCAGAATAACCCGTTTAAAAAAGTTCAGTGACCTTCCAGAATATGTAGATTAAAAAATTAAATGGAATTTGGAAAATAATACATAAATGACAACAGAAGTTTGATAAAACAATAGAAAAGACAATACATAAAAAAGAGATGAAGAATACGGTGACTGAACTGAAAAAGGAAAAAAAAACTGTAAAAAGAGAAAGAGGGGGACATTCTATGACAGAGGGGTCAATTCATCAAGTGGATATAATAATTATAAATATCTGTGCACCCAATGGTGGAGTGCCTAAATATATAAAGCAAATATTAAAGAACCTGAAGGGACAAATAGATTGTAATACAATAATAGTAGGGAACTTCAACACATCACTTTCAGTATTGGACAGATCATCCAGACAGAAAATTAATAAGGAAACATTGGACTTGAACAACCCTTTAGACCAAATGTACTTAACAGACATATACAGAACATTCCATCCAAAAACAAAAACAGAATACACATTTTTTTCTAGAGTACATGGTACATTCTCCACCATAGATCATATGTTAGGCCACAAGACAAATCTTAGCAAATTCAAGAAGACTGAAATAATATCAAATATTTTTTCCAACCACAATGGTATGAAACTAGAAATTAATAACAGGAGGAATTTGAGAAAATTCACAAGTACATGAAAATTAAATAACATGCTACTAAACAATCAAGGCCAATGATGAAATTAAAAGGGAAGTTAAAATTATCCTGAGACAAGCGAAAATGTAAATATAACATATCAAAACCTGTAGGATGCAGTAAAAGCAGTACTAAGAGGAAATTTATAACAATAAATGTCCACATCAAAAAAGAAGAAAGATTGCAAATAAATAATCTAATATTACACCTCAAGGAAATAGTAAAAGAACAACAAACTAAGCCAATGCTAGCAGAAAGAAATAAATAATAAAGATCAGAGCAAAAATAAATGATATGGAGACTAGAAAAACAATACAAAAGATCAATTAAATTAAAAGGTGGGTTTTGAAAAAATAAAATCAACAAATCTTTAGCTAGACTAACCAAGAAAAAAGAGAAAAGACTCAAATAAAATCAGAAGTGAAAGTGGAGACGTTACAACTGATACTATGGAAATGCAAAGAATCATAATAGACTACCATGAGCAAATATATGCTAAAAAGTGAATAATCTATAAGAAATGAATAAATTCCTAGACACATACACCCTACTAAGACTGAATCATGAAGAAATAGAAAATCTGAACAGATCAACAATGGAGTGAGGAGATTGAATCAGCAATAAAATGTCTCCCATTGCTATGGTTTAGATATGATTGGTTTGTCCCCAACAAAACTCATTTTGAAATCTGATCCCCAATGTGGTGGTGTTGGGAGTTAGAGTCTAGTAGGAGACGTTTAGGTTATGGAGGCAGATCTATCATGAATGGCTTGGTATGTTCTTGTGGTAGTAAGTGAATTCTCGCTCTTGTGGGATTGGATTAGTTCTCAGGGGAATGGATTAGTTTCCATGAGAGTGAGTTACTATAACTACATGATGCCCCTCGGGTTTCCTCTCTTTCCCATGTGTCTGTTTCTCCTTTCACCTTCTTCACCATGTTGTGATGCAGCACAAAAGCCCTTTCCAGAAGCCCAGGTATGCCCTTGAACTTCTCAGTCTGCATAACCATGAGCTAAATAAATCTCTCTTCTTTACAAATTCCCCAGTCTCAGATATTCTTTTATAGGAACACAAAAGGGACTAAGACACCCATTAAAGAAAAGCCTGGGATCTGATGGCTTCATGATTGAATTCTACCAAACACTTAAAGAAAACCTAATACTAATAATTCTCCACAAACTTTTTCAAAAAAAATTGAAGGAGGGAATACTTCCAAACTTTTTATAAGGCCAGAATTACCATGATACCAAAGCCAGACAAGGACATCACAAAGAAAGAAACCAATATCCTTGATGAACACAGATGCAGAAATCTTCAACAAAATACTAGCAGACTCCACAATGCATCAGAAGGATCATTCACCATGAAAAGTAGGATTTATCCCTGGGGTGCAAGGATGGTTCAACATTCACAAATCAATAAATATGAGATACCACATTAACATAACCAAGGGAAAAACCATATGATCATCTCATTATATGTAACAAAAAGCATTTGACAAAATTCAACACCTTTCATGATAAAAAACACTCAACAAATTAGGTATAAAAGAAATGTACTTCAACACAATAAAAGCCCACAGCTAACATACTCTATAGTGAAAAATTGGAAACCTTTCCTTTAAGATCCTGAACCAGGCAAGAATGCTTACTCACATTACTCCTGTTTAACATAGTATTGAAAGTCCTTGCCAGAGAAATAAAGCAAGAGAAAGAAATAAAAGGCATTCAAATAGGAAAGGAAGAAGTGAAATAGTCACTGTTTGCTGATGATGTGATCTTATACATAGAAAATCCTATAGGCTATACCAAAACCCTGTTAGAACTGAAAAACAAATTCAGTAAAGTTGTAGGATACAAAACACACACATATTAGTAGCATTTCTCTACACTAAGAACAAACTTTTTGAAAAAGAAATGAACAGAATAATCCCATTTATAGTAGCTACAAAAAAGGAGAAACACTCAGAAATATTAATAAATTTAACCAAAAAGGTGAAAGACCTGTACACCAAAAATTCTAAAACATTAATGAAAGTGATGGTAATTAAAAGAGCATGGTACTGGCATAAAAATAGACACATTGACCAATGGAACAGAATAGAAAGCATAGAAATGATCCCATGCATCTATGGGCAATTGATTTTCAACAAAGGTGCCAGTAATATATAATGGGAAAGGGCAGTCTCTTCAATAAATAATGTTGGGAAAATTGTATATCCATGGGCAAAAGAATGAATTTGGACTCATATCTCATACCATATAGAAAAATCAACTCAAAATAGACTAAAGATTGAAACATAGAACCTGAAATTGTAAAACCACTAGAAGAAAATAGGGGAAAAACTACATGATATTGCTCTGGGCAATGATTTTTTTAGATTTGACCCGAAAAGTGGAGGCAACAAAAGCAAAAATAGACAAATGGGATTACATCAACATAATAAGCTTCAAGAATTAACAGAGTAAAAAGATAAACTATGGATTAAGAGAAAACATTTGCAAGTCATACATCTGATGAGGGATTAATATCCAAAATATATGAGGAACTCAAACAACCCTATAGAAAGAAAACAAATAATTTGATCTAAAAATGGGCAAAGGACCTTAATAGACATTTCTCAAAAGAAGACATATGAATGGCTAACAGATACATGAAAAAATGCTCAACATCACTAATCATTAAGGAAATTCAAATTATTTTTTAAATTTCAGAATACTATGGGGGTACAATGTTTAGGTTACATATATTGCCTTTGCTCCGCCTGAGTCAGAGCTACAAGCATGCCCATCCCCCAGACAGTGTGCACCCTATGCATTAGGTGCGAATATACCTATCCACTCTTCCCTTTCCCACCTGCCTGACACCCAATGAATGTTACTACTATATTTGCACACAAGCGTTGATCAGTTAGTAATAATTTGATGGTGAGTACATGGGGTGCTTGTTTTTCCATTCTTGTGATATTTCACTTGTTAGAATGGGCTCTAGCTTCATCCAGGATAATACAAGAGGTGCTAGTTCACCATTGTTTTTTTGTGGATAAGTAGTACTCCATGGTATACATACACCACATTTTATTAATCCACTCATGTATTGATGGACACTTGGGTTGTTTCCACATCTTTGCAATTGTGAATTGTGCTGCTATAAATATTAGAGTGCAGATGTCTCTTTTTATAGAATGTCTTTTTTTCCCATTGGGTAGATGCCCAGTAATGGATTGCTGGATCAAACGTAGTTCTACTTTTAGCTTTTTGAGGTACCTCCATATTACTTTCCATGGAGGTTGCACTAGTTTGCAGTCCCTCCAGCAGTGTATGAACATTCCTATTTCTCTGCATCCATGCCAACATTTGTTCTTTCGGGACTTTTTGATAACAGTCATTCTCACTGGAGTTAAGTGATAACTCATTGTGGTTTTCATTTGCATTTCCCTGATGATTAGAGATGTTGAACATTTTTTCATATGTTTGTTGGTCATTAGTCTGTCTTCTTTTGAAAAGTTTCTGTTCATGCCCTTTGCCCAATTTTTAATGGGGTTGTTTGACTTTTTCTTGTTGATTTTCCTGTGTTCTATATAGATTCTAGTTATCAGCCCTTTATCGGATATGTAGCATAGGAATATTTTCTCCCATTCTGTACGTTGTCTGTTTGTTCTTGTGATAGTTTTCTTGGCTGTGCAGAAGCTTTTTGATTTGATCAGGTCCCATTTATTTATTTTTGTTGTTGCTTTGACTGCCTTTAGGCTCTTCCTCATAAATTCTTCCCCTAGGCTGATGTCTGTAAGAGTTTTTCCAATATTTTCTTCTAGAATTCTTAAGGAAATACAAATTAATACGACAATGAGATACCACCTGTTAGAATGGCTATCATAAAAAAAATAAAAGATAACAAGTGTTGAGAGCATGTGGAGAAATGGGAACATTTGTATGCTTTTGGGGGGAATGTAAATTAGTACAGCCATTATGGAAAACTGTGTGGAGGTTCCTCAGAAAACTAAAAATAGAACTACCATATGATACAGCAATCCCACTTCTGGGTATTTACCCAAAAGACTTGAAGTCAGTTTGTCAAAGAAACGTCTGCACTTTGATGTTAATTGTAACACCATTCACGATATCCAAGTCATGGAATCAACCTGAATGTCTGTCAGCAGATGAATGGATAAAGAAAATGTGGCACATATACACAATGGAACACTCTCCTGCTTTTAAAAAGGAAGAAATTCTGTCATTTTTGATAATATGTATGGGATTGGAGAACATTAAGCTAAGTGAAATAAGCCAAACATAGAAAGAGAAATACCACGTGCTTTCACTTATATCTGGAATCTAAAACTATCGAACACATAGAAAACAGAGAGTTGAATGGTGTTTTCCAGAGACTGAGGGGAGGTGAGGAGAATCAGGAGGATATAAAGCCTCAGTTAGACAGTAGGAATAAATTTGATTTTTTTGAGATCTATTGTACAGAATAGTAAATACAGCCAATAATTGAGTATTGCATATTTCAATATCTCTTAAGACAGTAAATCACAAACATTCTCATGATAAAAAAATGTCAAACATTTGAGGTGATGGATAGGTTAATTAGCTTGATTTAATCATTGCATATTATATTAAAAATCATAACATCACTTTATATCCCATAAATATATCCAACTATAATTTGGCAATACATAATTTAAAAGAGTATTTTTTCTGGAGTCACCAGATTTAATTAGGCCAAGATATGCTAGGTGCACATCCCAATATGATATGTTGGGATGCATAAAACATGACCTCTCACGTGGATATACTCGCTGCATATAGAGGGATACAGGTTTATGCTCCAAAAACATTGAAATTTTATTTAACATGATTTCCATAAAAATATACAGAGCATTTATAATTGTGCTTTTACAATTTTTCACCAAAAATTGTGCTTCACTATCAAGAATATTCCTGGCAGCAGAGAATGTATGTTTTGCCTAGATAGTGATAGAAACAAATCTTTTGCTCACAATTTTATACACACACACACACACACACACACACGGATATGAAGAACCTTCTACAGAGTAGCTTCTGGCTTCATAAACTTCAAACCTTCTTTCTTTAACATTGCTTCATTGCTTCTGATACTGGGCACTATAGGATGTATTTGCATCACTTTACAAAGTTTCCTGTGCCCCTGCCACAAAGCCACTGTGTTGGCATAGGGGGTGAGACAGGTAGTACAACTACAGACCAAGGGACTTCGAGTCATGTAAATATAATCCCTTTTAACTCAAACTGCATATATCCTCAATTGCACTATCCAGGGAGGCATCCTAAAGCTTAAACTTCATTAGATTTCCAGTAAATTCATCTCTTCATCTGGGCTCTTAAACTTGCCTAGCACATACTCTCGAGGTTCCTAACAGGGAAAATTGGCTACTTCTATATACTGATTGAAGAACAGGCATCTTCCTAATCGTCTTTGAAGAAGACAAAGGTATAAAGATGTATTCAGGATCCAAAGAGATAGTATTAAATTGTCTTTTGCATCAGATGAGATATTAAAATTTCTTGAGAGCAAAAGAAAAGCAAGAGATTACCTGTAATCTGCTGCCTAAAATAATTCCACGAGAGAGTAACTTAATCCCAGGAGAAACAGATGCCATTTAAATAATATGATTGATGGGTACCTGTGTGCCAGGCAGAACCACCCCAGATGTTTGCAGCCTAGAGGGTATATCCCGACTTCAAACCTGTGGCTGATAAGTAATATCAGGTCATCTGGGATACGAATAATGTTGCAGCCATGAATTGTCCATCCAGTACATCAACTCACTTGAGATGATAAAATTGATCCCTTAGATCAAGGGTTGGCAAAATTTCTTTGGAAAGGGCCAAATAGTAAATATTTAAATATTTATGGAGGCTGAAATTTGAATTGCATGTAATTTTCATCTGTCACAAAATATTCTCATTTCGATTTTTTAAACTATTTAAAAATATAAAAACCATTTTTACTTTCAAGGTTGCAAAAACAGGTGGCAAGCCAGAATTAGCCCTGGGCTGTTGTTTGCTGACCTCTGTTCTAAAATACGCTGAGAAAAGATTTGGGATTTAAGTTGATGGCAGGTTTAGATGGATGCTACTTTTCTGTTCTACATTTCTACATGGAAAATATTTCTCGAATTACAAATAACACTGTGTATCAGCTGTTTGGTAGGCATCATGCTGAAGAGCTAAAAGGCATTATGTGCATCTCCTCCCTCCAAGTGCTCAAATGCAACATTATCATCTTCCCTACCTATGACTTTTGATTGGCTGTTGGTGGTTTGGCTTGGGTTGGCTACTGGTTTGGAGCAAGAGCATACCTTGCAGAGATACAATACCAGTACAGCGTCATGGGCACAGCTCAATTTGGGGCAATAATACTGGCAGCCCAGTGGGCAGCACCGTGATTGCCAAGATAGATTGGCCATTCTGATCATCTGCATCTGGTGTCCCCTTTCTGTCATTAGCTTTGGTACAGAAAGGATTGGTCCCAGTTACTCACATTTTTAAGAAACATCAATTTAGTAATAATTAAAAACATCATTTACATAATGAAAAACATGTTATACAATTAAAAACATCATTTTCATTAACTTTTAAGTTCAGCATACAAATCTTATTCCATTTATAAATCTATATCTAAAATAAGAATTTTACGTTCCCTTGCTCTTTGATTAATGTTTGAATAATTTAAGTTGCACAGGATAAACATCCTTAAATAATCAGCCTTTAGTTTATCAAATTCCCTTAAACATTTTACATTGCAGTTAACAATTTATTCAATGAATTTTACTTCAAATGGCTGAGTAGGCAACCTTACCACCCAAACAATAAAACCTTTCTATGTGTTTAAACAACACAATTTTTTTTTTTTTTTTGAGACAGAGTCTCGCTCTGTAGCCCTGGATAGGGTGCCCAGGCATCAGCCGAGCTCACAGCAACCTCAAACTCCTGGGCTCAAGCGATCCTCCTGCCTCAGCCTCCTGAGTAGCTGGCACTACAGGTGCCCACCACCAGGCCTGGCTAATTTTTTTCTATTTTTAGTAGAGATGGGTGTCACTCTTGCTCAGGCTGGTCTTGAACTCCTGAGCTCAAGCAATTCTCCAGCCTCGGCCTTCCAGAGTGCTAGGATTTACAGGCATGAGCCACCACGCCCAGCCAGAACAACATAAATTAAACTTATAAATGTAGAAACTCTCTAGTTCTTCTAAGCATTGCATTATTATTTACAAGCATAAATTCCTTTCCAACTTTCAACTTAAAATCACAAGTCTATAATCATACATTTTAAATTAGAATCCCCCAACTAATCCATCAGATTCTCTATCATGTCAAATTCTCTTAAACATTGCAGGCACAATAAATACCAAACACATACGTTGTTTCAATGATTATAAAACTTGCATCTAAACCTAATCCCCCCAATGCAAATAATATGGGTCAAATTACTTTCATTAATTCTTAATTTTAAACATACTGGGATAGAAAGACGTCACCTTTTAAGTCAGGGGTCAGCAAACTGACCTATCAACTCTGGACTGCTGGCTGTTTTTATATGGTCCCAAGCTAAGAACGGTTTTTGCATTTTTAAACAGTTGGGAAAGAAAAGTAAAAGAAGAATATTTCAGCACCCATAAATAAAGTTTTATAGGAACCATCTATGCTCATTCATTTAAATATCGTGTATGGCTGCTTTTGGCCTGCAATGTCAGAATTGCGTGGTTAAGACAGAGACCATATGGCCCTCAAACCTAAAATATTTATTCTCTGGCCCTTTGCAGAATGTGTGCTGACCCCCTTTTTTATTTAGAAGAAAATACAAGTCATGCTGTGCTTGAATTTCAAAACCTAAATAAAGGATCATTGCATCAGAAAGTTTTGCCTGCAAGGTATTTGGGACTAAGGGCAAAGAGCCTCTTTTAAAAGGTTGTTTATTGTCCTCTCTCCTCCATTTACCCAGAAAACAACAAACAACAAAGATTGAGGACAGGAAAACAGGGAAGAAAAATCTATTTTGGTATAAAGACAGAGACCCCCTCCCTCCAATACACCCGCCTACCTCAGAGATGAGTGATGTACTCTTCTGAGTAGCAGCTTAGGGCTTACTGACAGCTGCTCAGCTGCGGGGCGTGTCTCGGCATGCTTAGGAGCAAGTGGAGGAAAAAGGGTAGTGTCCCTAATTCTTCCAACCAACACAAGTTGAGATAAAATCATTCAGATGAGAACAAAGTTCTGATCCTTCGGTTGCCATTAGCTTTGCCTTTCAGTACCCTCATGAAAAGAATTGTTGAAATGCTTCCAGACTATTATTTAGGATCCAATTTTCCTATTCCAGAAGTTTTAATGGCTTAAAACTAAAGTAAGGAAAGGCAGTTGAAATAGAGAGGAAGAGAAGTAAACATAAGACAGGAGGAGGAAATTTGTACGGTGAGGAAAAATTTGCCTTCGGGTGAAAATAAATGTAATCTGTAATTACTACACTAAAATCACATCAGGATTTCTACAGCCCCTCCATGGCTTACTTAAGCAATACTTTAAAAATGGCTGTTTAAAAAAAGAGAAACAGTCAACAAGTGGGCAACTCAAAATGCCTTGAAATAGAAAATTATTCTCAAACAAGTCTCAAAGCAGTTTGCTGAGTCAAAATGTCACGCACTTTTTACATTTTGAGTTTTCACTTTGGCTCAGTCCCAAAGTGTGATTTGTTTATCAAGGTCATGAGTGATAGAGACTAGAAGCCAGGTTTGCACCTAGACATCGATGTTGGGATGCCACAGTTGTTGGGACTTGTACAGAGAACCTTCAGTGTGGTAGGTAGGAATGTGGTCATTTTATGTTTCAAATACTTTTTAGTCCATTTCAAAATTTCTGTAAGTCAATTTATTTTTAAAAAAGGATTTGGTCAAAACTACCTCAGCAAATAGTGCTAGGCAGCATAGCACCCTCTCTTCAAAAGAACTTTGTGTGAATGAGGTAATACACTTGCTAATGAACAATATACCTCCCGGAAAGAGAGCTTCAAAGGCTCGTGGGCTGTGGCATGGAGGAAAGGAATATAGGGGGGAATACAGACAGACATTTAATATCAAAGCAAAGGATGTGGGCTATAGTTTACAGAAAATCAGGTCTTATGGACCTCTCAGCTGCCTGGAGGGACAAAGTCTTTACTGGAGGATGGGTAAGATCATTTCTAAACCTTTTTGGACTCTCAAATCTACCTAACCTTGAGGCTGAGGTGGAAGGATTACTTGAGCCCAAGAGTTGAAGACCAGCTTGAATAACATAGTGGTGAGACTGCATTTCAAAAAAAAAAACCCTAACCTTGTGAACTCCTTCAGAGTCTAAGGAGCCATTTCATCATTTTTATATGGTATGTAAATAAGGAGACGCTGAAAGAGATTTGTCAAGTTTTCTAAACATTTTGCTATAAAAAATCACATCAAAACAAGTGTATAAAGTATTACGACAAAGTGAAAATCCACGTAACCACACGTAGGTCAAGAAACCTCACTAGAAAGCTTCCTTTTGCTTTTCTTCCCAGGTAGACCTTCCTTTGTCTTCCCTAAAGATCATTCTCCTGATTTTTATAGCAATTGCTTTGTTTTTCCATGTAGCTTTGATTGTCTAATAAGTGCTTTCTAATTGTATCACATATTCTTTGATGATTTTTCTCAACATTCTTATAATTTTGAAGGATTGACTTTTTTTGTTCTGTTTTTTCCTCTCCATTGGATTGAAAGTTCCACCTTTTCCTGAAGGGACACCCTTTAATATTTCCTGTAGTGAGTGTCTGTTGCTGATGAACTCTCCCAGTTTTGTCTGAACATCCATTTCACCCCATTCTTGAAAGATAATTTTACTGAGACTATGCTTAAAGGTTGACATTTAATGTTGTAGTTAATAATATTGTTATTTTGCAATCGAAACTATCATTCCACTGACTTCTGGCTTCCATTGCTTCTGCTGAGAAATTACCTGTTAATCTGTTTGGTCCACTGAAAGAAAATAGATTCCATTCCCCATTCCATTCCCATTGCCTCCTTCCCACTTTAAACATTTTCTTTTCGGATTTGGCTTTCTGCAGTTTCACTGTATTTGGGCAGTAATTTCTTATTTTTTTTAACCCTACTTTCAAATTTTAAGTTGCAGGCATGATACCCAATTGCCTACTAATACTTTAGATTGTATTTCTCCAAATCAAGGATATTCTGTTACATAACCATAGTATAATCATAAAAATCAGAATAAAAGTGATTTAAAAGTATTCTTTAATCTATATGCCTTATTCAAATTTTGCAAATTATGTCACTAATGTCTTTTATCTGATCCAGAATCCAATTTAGAGTCACAGTTTCATTCAGCTGACACCTCTCCTTGGTCTCTTTTAATTTGGAATAGTGCCTGAGTCTTTGCGTTTCATGACCTTGATATTGTGGAAGAATATAGGCCAAATGTTTTGAAGAATTTGGGTTTGTCTGATATTTTCCTCAGGATTAGATGCTGATTAAGCATTTTTTTGGCAGAAATATTATAAAAGTGACGTGTCCTCCTCAGTGCATCATTTCAAGGGTACGTGACTTTGATTTATCTCATTTTGGTGATATTAACCTTGATTATTAGGTTAATGTGGTGTCTCATTTCTCCAGTGAAAATTTACTATTTTTGCCTCTGTAATTAATAAATATCTTGTGGGAGCATAATTTGTGACTATGCATTACTTCTTAAAAAATTGCTTTTTCCCTTCTCTTGTGAAACTGCAATTACGTTAAATCTGTTCATTGTATTCTCTGTATTTCTTATGTTGCATTTTATATTTTTATCTTTGGTTTATTTTTTCTTTTGTCCATCATTTTACCTTTTTTCTCGTTGGCTGTGCCTAATCTGCTGTTAAACCTATCCACTGAGTTCTTAATTTCACTTACATTTTTTTCAGTTGTATGTTTTCTATTTTTGTTTGCAATCCTGCAATATCACTGTATGTAAATTTTGGTTTCTTGTTGCTATTCTTAAAGCTTGAATTTTTATCTCTAGGAAATTAGTAAGCTTAAATACTACATTATGTCTGGTAGCTCCATTATCTGGAGCCATGTAGATCTGTTTTTGTTCCTTTGATCTGGTTCCTATTCATGCTCTCTTATTGCCGTATGTATTTGGCTCCCTTTGATTATGTGTGGGCATGATATTTTAAAGTTATTTGTAAAAATAATTTGAGACCCACAATGTAGCATCTCTCAGAGAAGCTTTTGTTTACTTTCTGGGACCACTAGCTATCTGGGATCACTTGAACCCAATTTTAGGATGTGAGATTTTTTTCTGGACCACTGAGATGTTTCAAAGTAGGGCTACTTATTTTTGGTTCACGCTTACTCCTTGAGTGTGGTCTTTTAGTATCCCAACCCAAAGCATAGGCTGCTTACTGGAGTCTCTACACTTGGCAAGCCTCGTGAGGCTGACAAAATGACCATTTAACATTTTAGCTATCATTTTTAGGTCAGCAAATGCTTCCAGAGAAACAGTAGCTACAAAATTTGGGTTTACATCTCTGGATTTTCACCTTCTCCTGGACTTTCTTCCAGTAATTTCTCACCACCTTGTTTGCTTTGTGGGTGTTTTTAAGAAAATATTTATTTTTACTGCAGATTTAGTTGTCTTAAATGGGAGTATTGTTTCAAATCACCTGGTCTACATTACTCAAGTAGTATTTTCCAGGTTAAATATTTTATTCTAGATCAGAATATGAAAGATTATATATTATAAAATTAATTTAAAATTCAATGTTTGGTGATATGGAAAAATAAAACTTTGACTTTTCCTATTTAACAAGTAATAAATGCTGCTTAGTATAAAGGCAATATACTTTGTGAACACACATTTTAAAATAACATATTGTGTTGAGCTTGATTTGGGGACCACATGCATATTAAAATGTGGACAGAAATTTGTCTTCCTGTTACAGCATCAAAAATAGACAAAAACTTCTTTCATGTCTTGATGCTTGGGATTCGTGAATTTTGCACTTAAGCAACTAGTTTACTTTTTAAAAAATAAGTTTTATTTCTAAATAAATACATTTTTCTCTAGATGATGAGCTAAGAGAGGTTTCAGACTACCATTTATAAGCCCTTTCCTACATTTAATGTATCATGTATATGGTAAACTATAATACCAATAAAGGAATAGAAAAAATAGGAAACATTATCACAATAATTCCTTTAAATGCTTTTTTTTTGAAGTACTAGGTCCATCTTAAAGTATTATATAACATTTAAAAATAAGGTTTGTGCAATTTATGAATCTGCTAAAAAAAAGTCCTGATGAGAATTTGCTGAATTACCATTATAATATTCCATATTAACATGGTATTTTAACATTAGTATACTTTAAGTTTCCTGGCCTTGAATAAGGATTCATTATATGTAAAAATGTAATTGGTTTTTGTATTACATATACAAGTACATATACATATATATGTAAAAATACTAAGAGTAGTTGGTAAATGCCACAAAGGTCAAATAGCCATAGCAAAGAGCTAGTGGTGCTTGGCTAGACGTAACTGCATTATTGCATTAACCATGTTTCTATATATTTGATGCTTTTACCAAGCTTCTGTAAACTTGGTGCTTTAACTTCTGCCCTGCATGCACGTGCTGGACATACCTTGTTCTGGACAACCAGATAACAAGCCTGAGTCATCTTGCCTTGCCCTCCTGCCTCCCTAGTCACTCACCCCTCATCCCTGGGGTTGCTTTACAAATACAAGTCAGCTAGCCCAGGGGTTTATATCTGACTACCTCCCTCAGTGGCTTCTCACATTTTAGACCACATTATACCTGCCCTAACTACCATGAGGCCAGGTACCAGAAGACCAGGGACAGCCCCCATGCCCCACTCACAATAAAGTTATTCAAACTCCAATCTTAAGGTGGCTTACCCTGCCTCCCCTGTTGCTTCCTGCAGAAACTATAATAAATGTGCTTGCCTCTCCCCTACCCACTGCCCCACCATTTCTTCTTTTGCTTTGTGACCAACCCTGGTGATTCCCCATGTGACCTCCCCACCACCATGGCCAGATGTGTACTCCCTCTCTTGAGATCTGTGAATATAATAAACTACCCTTTCAATGGCAGCTGTCTCCTGATCTGTTGGTCTCACCATACCTGAAATAAAACCTATTAAAACCAATATGAGCCAATGCTGATTTGGTAAGGTCTTAAAAGCTCTTAAACTGTTCCATTTGAAGTGGAGAATGTTTCAGTGTTTACTTTATGATTTTATTTGAAAGCATGTAGCAATAGATGCCATCACCATGTGGAACAAATTGCAACCCAGAGAACATCATAATGATACTTTGGAAGTTCTCATAGTTGAGAAATGTTAGACTAGAGGGAAGTGCCTCTGCAAAATTCTGCTGGAGGAAAATTATCATTTACAGTCATTTTTAAATAAAATAGTATGTCAAGAATAAAGTATTTCTTAATCTTAGGTTTAACAAATTGACTGACTTCAGAAAGATGGTAGAAACTATACATTCCTTCAGAAACCACATTTTGGTAACAACAGTTATTCAACCCTGGCTAACTGACATTAATAAGTAATGGCATGAGGCAGACTTTTAAAGACACTTTTCCTAGGAGCAACAAAGAACCGTTTTCCTGGAGGACATTATATTAAGTGATGTAAGCCAGGCACAGAAAGACAAATATTACATGATCCCAATTATAAGTGTAATCTAAAAACGTTGAATTCATAAAGCAGAGAGTAGAATGCTGGTTACCAGGGCTGGGGGGTAAGGGGGATTGGGGAGATATTGGTCAAAGGATATCAAATTACAGTTAGGAGAAATTAGTTCAAGAGATTTACTGTACAAAATGGCAACTATAGTTAATGACAATGTATTATGTTCTTGAGAATTGCTAAGAGAGCAGATGCTTAGTGTTCTCACCACAAAAAATAATCATGTGAAGTAAATATGTTAATTAGCTTGGTTGAACTATTTCACAATGTATATATATTTCAAAACATCATGTATATGATAAATGTATATAATTTTATTCATCAATTAAAAATGATTAATTTTAAAAAGAACAATTTTCTCTTAGGAGCCAATTCAAATGGTGTCAAATATTGTCTGGTATTATAATGGCATAAGTGAAAGGCAGTTTTTATGCCATATGAATATCTACTGATACTAATTTAGACATGTTTTAATCATTCCTGTTTAACCCAAAAAAAGTTTTCTCAAAGAACCTCATTTTGTAAGAACAAAGATTCTCAAGAGAAGGCTATGAATAACTACGAACCTTTTTCATAAATGCAGAAGCGGAGATTATAGTATTAATCAAATTTTTTATGTAACTAAATAAGGTCTAATACTTTAAAACTTCATCATAACACTACTCTCTATGGAGAACAGCAAGGCTCTGGGGCATAGGTGTACATGCGCGTATATAATAAAATCTTGAGCAATTCCTATAATTGCTGAAAATGGAGAGAACTATTACAAGACATCTGTGACATAATTTATAGTTGAGTACAAGTCCTCATTTGGAATATCAGATGTCTCCATTACACCTTTACAAATACAAATGCTATGTAAATAATCGTAGACTGGTTGTGCCGGCACATGCAACATATGTTTAAACATCTCATAAAAACTAATTTCTCACTCAACAGAACTCTCTATGCTCAACCTGTAATATCACAAACAGCAATCCACACATATTTTTGAAATGCTTATACCCTGCTATGGATATATACTTTTAAATACAATATATAAAATAATGTTTTCTGTTTGTCACTAGATATGTCATTTCCAAACTTTCCTGATAGTGATCAAATCACAGTCTAAGAAGCTCCAATATACTGTTGAGTCTTTGATAGCACTGGAAACATTTGGTATCAAGTGTTTCTTGAAACAACTTGTCAGCTGGCTGAAGTTTAGAAATCTACCACATAGAACTGTTTTGGCAAAACTATGGTCACAGTTAATGGGAAAGGACCCATACTTTTGAGTACTTTTATATAGAGGTTAAATTTAAATTTTTTTTTAAAGATATATGCAAGTTATTTTAAATTTGTGGATGTGTGAAAACATAAGGAATCATTTGATACATCAAATGCCTTCTTCAATAATTATTATAGAAAACCCATTATTTGCTCTATGTTGTCTGTTAAATAGCTTGATTGTACAATATGTTGGCAAAGGTACAAAGAAACAGGAATCCTCAAACATTTCTTGTGGGAGTGTGAAATGACAAAACCTCTATTGAGAACAATTTGAAAAATATCTACAAATCAATGTGCATATCCTCTTCAGTCCAGAAATTCAATTTCTGAGACTTTATCCTACTTGTTTTTGTACATATGTGGAATGACTTTCATCAGGTTTTTTATTGCAACACTGTTTGTAATAACACAGACTAGAAACAATGTTAACATCATCTGTAAAAGACCAGTTAAAGAAATTCTGTTCTATGCCATGGAAAACCACCCAGCTATAAAAAACAAAGAGGGAGATTTTAAGTTTTGTTACGGATTGTCATAGACATCTTAAGTGAGGAAAGCAAGTAGTAAAACTGTGTGTATAGTTTGCTATAATTTATCAAAAAAGAAGGAAGAGAAATATATATCTCTATAGATAGCTATACATAAATATATAAGGATATAAGATATAATTTGTGTATTTACATATTATATATATGTGTGATATAGATTCCTATGTATTTATGCAGAGAAATATAAGATATAATTTATATATTTACATATTATATGTTATATAGATCCCTATATGTTTATGCAGAGATACATATTTATGTCTATCTGTCTTCTTGGATTTGTGTGGACTGTCTCTTTAAGAAGCCAGTAACACTGCTTACCTCTGTGGAAGGACTTGGGTGACCAGAAGAGCGGAATAGGAGGGAGTTTTATTTTTTTTATTGTATATCCTTTGACCATGTTGAATTTTGAACATTATCAGTGCATTTTTACCTATTAAAAAATAAATAAATCCAACTTTTTATAAGTCCATTTGAGCTCTACATATGTCAAGACAAAAAGGAATTACTCATTGGCAGAAAAACTCTGATGTGCTGAGAACTAAACACCCTAAATGTTTACTTCCCTTGAAATAGAAACAAAAGCTGATGTCTACTAAAAGGCTTCCTTCCTGTCCCTCATCTCATCAAGTCCCGCATGAAGGCATGATTTATGACAGTTCGCTGCCAGATCTTAGAGAAACAGAAATAAAACCAAAATTGGAACACAACTGCCAAACTTGGAGAGTTGGAATGAGGTCAGGTTAGTGCCTCAACCGGATGTCAGGAAATTATAGTTCCATTTCTGCTTCAATAGTAACTGTGACTCATGTTCCCTAGCAGAAACTGAAACAAAGCCCATCATAAATATCACTTGTCATTTCTTAACCTGCTTGGGAGCTGTGAGAATTAAATGAGCTAACATTTTATAAAGAATTTGGAACCCCTTGATAGAAAATTGTTATATAAGTAGAGTTTTATAATCTTGTGCTTTCTATATCTTTCTAAAAAGAAAATAACCACCAAAAGCCAGTGGTCTTCTCATTACAAGCAAGAAACTGTGATACAAAATTAATCTTTGAGTCACCATTCTGGAAAGATACATGTTCCTATTTTTGAAGTTTCATCTGGGTTTTGTCCATTACCTGTATATCCTTAAACAAAATGCTTTCTGTTCCAAAGATCATTCTGTTTCTATGAATAATCCTCCTATATAATACAAGAATTACATTTTTGAAATGTTTCCAAATTAAATACAGAGGGTCACTTTTAGCTTTCAATTACATACATGTACTTTTTACCTCCCAAGTAGAGATGGATTTGTCCCAAACTATTTTAATTTTAACCATTTTTTAAATAAATTCTTCGAGAGGAAGCATTTAGAAATTTATTTAACTTCTTATTAAATTACAAACACATTTATTTTTCAAAGAGTTCTATACTTTATTATTCTTCAGGATTATGATTTTCCAAGAGGAATGAAGAATACCACTAAAAGGAAGAAATGATCTATAAATTTATAATGGATACTCAATGAAACTGATAGTCCTTAAAGCATGCCTGTGGGTTTTTGTTTTAAAAAATTCAAGATAAATAGTTGTGGATTCTTTGAAGAGTATTAGGAACACTCAGATCTGTAGTCAGAATTTACTATGTTTTCCTTTATGAGAACCTGGGGTTGTGGTAGCACGTACTGGTGAGAGAGTCTGAAAAAGTTACCCAGGCAAAACAGATTTTCCCTTCTACTCTCCTTGTGAGCGCCGAGTTATCTCTAAAGCTTCTCTCTTTGCTAACTCCAGATCAAACTGAAACTGTAATTCTGTAATTGGTTGTGCTTTGCTTTTTGCCTCAAAACCCTCTCGCAGGCATGCCCCTCTCTCTCTTTGTCTCTCTCTCTCTCTCTCTCTCTCTTTTTTTCTCTCTGTCTCTACACCATCCTGTTCACTTGACTCAAGTTAAGCCTAAGAATGTCCTTAACAATTTTTGTCCTTCTGGTTAAAAACTTACATCTTTAAAAAAAAATACCTCCTTTGTATAGGAAGCACAAAAGGCAGAATTTCTACACAGAAGGGGTGTGTAAACAGCAGTTTTGTTAGAAAGGGTGAAATGATAAGAAAATGTCAATCATCAATTTCAAAATACGTTGGCTGGTGATGGAGGTTGTGTGGGGTTAAGGTAAATAGAGCTATAATTTATTAATGTTAGGTTATCCTAAACAAATTGATTTGTTCTTCAAAACTCTGGAGTGAATGAGAAAATGTGTTTCAGTAAGGAAACCAGAATCTAAGAACAGACTGTGCAAGAGAATAACAAAGTTCTTCGAGGGCTCAAAAAAAGAGCAAGAACACATCTAGTTGTGATAATTGGCACAAGCTTTCTGATGAGCCTGCTTCTGAGACTGGCCCTTCTGCCAGGAAGACAAGGAAGGGTGGTTACTCCCAAAGGTGTGGGAGTAACAGCTCACCCTCACCTCCTTCAAACCTTTGCTCAGATGACATATTTGCAGTGACGTCTTCCTTGACCATTCCATTTAAAATTATACTCCATGCCCCTCAACCTTCTTCCCTGTTTTATTTTTCCCCTACAACTATGACTGCCTAATATGCTATATTTTTTTTATTTATTTGGGTTTTTTTGGTCAATCTCCCTTCACTAGAATATAAATTTCATGAGATCAGGGATTGTCAGTTGTGTTTACTGCAATAGCTCTCCAGAGTCTAGAACAGTGCCTGGCACATAGCAGTTATTAACAAATAAACATTTGTGGAATATGTTTCTACACATGTATAAACAAGGCACAGAGACTGGGAAATAACCCAGTTTAGCTAGATCGTTGGATATGTGTCAGGGGTACATCAGGCAAAATCTGTAGAGGTTCTGTCACATTCTTTTTTTTGCCCTGGGTGACCCCATGAATATCTCTGAGCTCCCTGTCTCAAGGTCCACTTTCTAGTCATGTCTGCACCCTCACAAGAAAATGTATGATTCACACAATGCCCAGCAGAGGGTATTCAATTAAGATCCATTGAGGGAATGAGTATGTTTGAAAGTTCTCAGTCTACACCAGCTTTTCCAAATTTAATCTACAGTCATCCCTCGGTATCTACAGGGGATTGGTTCCAGGACCCCCTTGGATGCCCAAATCCTCAGTGGCTCAAGTCTCTTGTATAAAATGGTACAGTATTTGCATATAACCCCCACACACTGTCCAGTATACTTTAAATCATCTCTAGATTATTCATATCTAATATAATGTAAATGCTATATAAGTACTTGTTATACTATATTGTTTTATTTATAATTTTTATTGTTGTAATGGTATTTCTAAATTTTTATTTATTTCAAGTTTGGGTTTCTGATAGTTATATAAGGCTTTCTCTGGCAAAGTTTTATTTTATTTTTTGGTCCAGTGTGTGATATGTTGGGCCATGTTTCAGAGACTAAAGAGGCTTCTGGTTTATTTTCTCCTATTAAGTTTCATTAAGTAACCACACCCTAAGTTCTTTCCCAGGCATTTTATTATTATTTTTTGCTTCCTGGGCCTCATTCAATATCCCCTCTCTCTCCAACTTGATGGAAGCCACTTTGAGTGGATCTGAAACAGTGGGCTGGGGTGGAAAGGTAGAAAATAAATTCCCTTAGTATAAGTCATTGCAAACCTGAGAAATCTTAATAGAGCTTCTTTGCTCAATACCTTTTTCAGTCTTATTTTTTTGTGTTTAGAACCTAGAACTGGTCTGATTTTCCTTGCCCTTTTAGACCCCCAATTCCTTTTCATTTCTGCTTGTGCACTGGTCAATTCCTGCCTGAACACAGCCCTTTCCTGTATAATACCTTTCTGCAAGTAGTAAGAACCAACATATGCTAACATCCTGGGTATTTCCAACTACTTTCCTTAGAGCTATAGGATCAATAGGCACTTGCTTTGTCTTCCAAACGCAACTGACAGTTTTATCAAAAGTTCTGTTGCTACATAATATACCAGGTCTCTTCTCTGTTAGACTGTGATACCTATGCTCTTTCTACTTACTGCCCAACTGCTAAGCTAATTACATACTGTATTTTCATTTCTGTTAAGGTAGCACCCTCCTTCAATGTGCCTTTTTCCATACTAGTTGTGATGATGCTCAAAAAAAAATACAATGACTCTAATATAAAAGAAGTTTATTTCTTGGTCACATTAACAGGCAAAGGTGGGTATTTCTTGTGAGTGGGCAGCTTTTGTCTAAGTGGTAGTTAAGAGATCTAGAAATTTTCCACGTCACGTCTGGCTCTTCTATCCTCTTGGGCCCTGTCTTTTTTTTTTTTTTTTTTCTGTCACCCAGGCAGAACAGGAAGGAAGGGATGGAGGAAGAAGCCTTGGCTCAGAAATGGCCCACATCACTTTTGTGCACATTCCATTGGCTCTGCTCAGTCATGTGGTCACACCTAACCAACTGCATGGGAGGTTGCGAAATACAGTGCACCGGAAGAAGAGAAGACAGATTGTTACCTTACTAATAGGCCTGCATGCCTCCATACCAAGGTCATTCCAGAAAGCTCTGAAAGCTCAGAGTCCTCGCATCCCACAGGCACACCAGTTTGTGGATGCACCACTCTGTCCTCTTTGTTCATGGTACACTCACACTTCACTACAATCTTTGCTTCTTCCCCTCTGTGTGGTTCATAGTCTAAATGTTTGCAAGCATCGCTTTGCATCTGTCCTTGAGATGACTTTAACTTTTATGTTTTATTAAAGTTACCTGGAATCCTGATCATATAACACCCTCAAATAACTGCTTCCTTATTATTCCTTGATGCTACCTTCTGGCTTCATGGACATTCTCTAGAGACCATTATTTAAGAATTTGATGAAGAAAAAGAGGCTAAATATTACTGGTCAGAGAATTAACTTTTATGGCTCCTGTTTCTATATTTCTCACCTGAGATTGAATTAATTTATGGTATAGCCTTTATTTGTACAAGTTATTAAGAAATGAATTATGTTAAGCAATATCCTAAGTCCTGTGAAAGTCAACATTTAATATACATCGTTTATGTCGACCAACCTTGATCAAATAGTCTCTTGACAAATAAGGGCCCTTACGCTCCTGATAGAAATTAGGTGACCCTGAGAAATTATACTACACCAAATATCAACGTTTTGTTTTCTTTATAATCTGTAAATTGTTCTCCTCAGTGTTTTTTCAAATACTTACGGTAAACAATAAGGTCTGTGATGTGCACAGTTGACCTCAGATTTATTAAAATATAAATACCATGCTCACTGCCGCCATTCCTCCCCCGGTCTCTTAGGACCTCTTCAATTATTCACATATTCATGTCAGAAAAATAACTTTTAAAACTTTGCTGTCAGTTATCTAAATATAATAAGATGAAATGTGCTTAGGTGGTTTAAGCACATTATTAGTCAAGGCAGAAATAAGAGAGCTAAGCAGGTTGCTGGAGGCGGCAGGAGAGATGGCCAATTGCCCAGGTCCGTATGACTTCTAGACACCCTTGTGACGGGGCCACGTCTGCCTGCCGCCAACCATAGTTCCCTGCAGCCTCAGCACATCTACATTTCTCAGTGTCCTTTCTTGCTCTCAACTGGCCACCAAATAATCTTAGCAATTCTTTTTAGCCTGGTAAAGATTTCAGGTGAAACTTCCCCTTAAATCATGTTCAAAAGACACTCATTGAAAGGAAGTCTTCAGCAGAATTGGAAAAACAGAACAGTTCAATTGTTTCATCTATAAAAGTGGTATAATAATGCCAACCTCTCTTTAAACTGTGAGGATTATATAAAATAATATATATTTGACACCTAGCAGAGCGCTTGGCACACAGTAAGTGTATAATAACTGTCAAATCCCTTCTCTCTCCTTTTTTGGTGGGTAGAGGGATTTTTTGTTATCCCTTAACCTCTACCCTTGGCCATGGCCTCTTAACTTCTCCATATTTTTCTTCTGATGATAGAGTTAGTGAGAACCAGGACCTTAATTTATCTGGTTAACCTCTATATTCCTGGGGCTACCAAAGGTGCCATGTCAGTTACCAATAAATTGCCTCTCAATTCCAGATCCATCCCATTTTTGTCCTGCTTTGTGATACTTAAGCTGGGCCCTGTAAACATTTCTCTCTGACAGCTGGTCCATGTTAGGCTTTGTTGAGAGATGGCTTTAGAGGAACACTGCAAGACACGGGAAAGGCCGGCGATCCTTTTCCTGGTTCTGGAATACGTTTTCCCCCTCCTACGGCCTGGGTTCTGGTGCCCTGTGGGAGGCCCAGTGGCACTTACTCTCTGGCAAATTTTACTGACACCAAAGCAAGACACCAGCCCAGCCCTAGCCTGCTGGAACCCTAATGAATTTCTCCCTTCCTGGGCCACTGAGTCAAAGGTCTGAATCTTATACTTGGGATGGAGAGGAAGATGTTCTACCAAGTTCTTAGTCCCCTCCTTGGGTACTGTTTCTCCTCCTGAGGGGTAGTAGCTGTTCTCTGCATTTGTATTTCCTCTTTTATGCCTTTTAGCAATTAGTCACTATTTACTAGTTAATGCTACTTAATGTTAAATATTCCCTATTTAAATTTTTAAAGACCTGGTGTGGTTTCTGTCTCCTCACTGGTCCTTGACTGATCTTATTGTTTAATACAATTTATTGGCTAAATGAATGGGCTGTCTACTCCAAGTCAGGCTCTGGATATGGTGCCTGGAGTTTCAGGGCAAGAAGGGATAGGGAAGGAGGGAAGAAAATTATACCCTGTCTTTCCATCTATTTACTCCTTGTCTGAAAGCCCAAGTCTTGCTCCCTCATATATAATCAAAAGGCTATGTACGTATCACTACCATCAAAAGGCTCAGCCTGGCGCCATAACACAGGGGTATCTTCTTTCTGCCTGTGCTCCCAATATTATCTCTCTAAGGAAGTAAATAAATAAGACTTGTGATGTGACCCCTGGAAGATCACACTTCCTGTACTGGGTCAATGTCTTTTCCCTGCTAGATTATGCCCCATGCTGTACCTTCTCCTTTCTTCTTTTACAATAAAATGATGCTGATTTTTAGTACAGATTGCAGTCCATATTCAAAATGTAACTGATATGTGAGAGATTAGAAGGAATGCTGATGATCAGATAGCCTCAAAGCAAATGCAATTATCAGGAAAACATCTAAGAAATATATCTGGGGGACCATGGGAATTTTAATCATTCCACATTTATGCAACTAGAAAAACAAAATGGTAGAAAACAGGAAACTTCTTTAATCAAGCAAAGTCTTTGTGGTTGTGGCTGATGAATATGCAAAAGCTGCTCTGAATTTTTTAGGGCACAAGGAATTGCCACATATGCATCCCTAATAGCTGTTTTTAGGTTGTAAGAAAGGAATGGGTTTGCTAATCAAGTATGCCAGAGGCTTAAAGAGATACAGACATTTTTGATTATGCAAAACCACAAATTGACTCCTAGGCAGAACACCTGAACTCTGATTTTCAAATTCAAACATTTCTGATAATCAGCATTGTTGCATTCCTTGAGTTAGTCAACACTCAAAGGCAAAAATCTCAAAGTTAGCTGAGGCTCTAATGGAAGACTGCAGATCTCAGAGAAAGTTCTCTCAAGAAATTTATCCAGCTATTATAAAAATCCTACTTTCTCCATAAAATTTCCTTAGTAATTCAAGAAATGGATAATTTTTTCTACCTCTCACTCTTGCCTATTCCGTGATACCCCCTTAACTCATCATTTTATGGTAGTTTTTATTTCTGCCTACATTTTTACTTTTTAAAAATCTTGTTGAAAATATATTCAATTGTGCATATGTTCTCGATGAAAATCCAAGGTAGGGCTGTTTGTATTATAATTACAGGCAAGTAGATGGATGAATGAACTACATATGTTCATTGATTCAAGAAATGTTTGTGGGAAGCCTACTACTGCCAGGCACCAGGGAAACAAAGATGAGTCAGACATTGATCCTACCCAAAGAAGAGTGGTAAGCAGTCCTTTCTCTCAGGGAGTTCTCAGTCTGGTATGGGAGACACAGCATGTGGACAGATAGCTGCAGTGTAGAGATACTTATATACACTTCAGCTGCAAGTCAGTGCAAATGGGGGAATGATCAACTCGTTCTGGATTTCCCTGCTATCCAGATTAGGAAATGGAGGCGCAGAGAAATTAGGTAACTTGTTGACACTCGTATAACTAGTACATGGAAGAGTCTGGATATGAACCCAAGAAGTATGTCTCCAGGGGTCAGACTCTTAACCACCATGCTAACTGCTTTCCACATTTGCCCCGTTCAAGACCTCACATGGTTAAATACTTAACAAATGCATTCGGATGGTGATAGTCAGTACTTTTAGGTCATGGATACTCATTTACATGCTCATACCCTGATATCCTCCATTAGGACAATGGCGAACTGTTCAGAAAAGGTTGTGGGGCCCAGGTTCCACCCTTTTCACCAGTAGTGACTTCTAAAACCAAGCAAGGCAGAGGAAGTAACTCCACATTTATATAGCTAAAAAAACAAAATGGTTGAAAACAGGAAACTTCTTTAATTAAAAAAGTTTTTAATTTTTTTTATAGTATGGGTCCAAGAAATGGCACCAAAGTATAGTTTGTACACTTGCTAGAAAACCTCTTGGTCGCTAAAGAAGCACCATCTCTGGTCTTGATAAAACTTCATCTATTCCTGTATCTTTTATCATGTGTTAATACCCTTTAAAATGCAAACTGTGAGAGATTCACATTTAACAAAGCACAAATCATTCCCTCCAATGTTTGTTATTTTTCAGATGAAGCTGCAAGAATAAATATAAAAGGTGACTTACAAAAAACAGAAAAAAAAAAAAGTGAAACCCAAGGGGTGGGTCAAGAAAGAGAAAAGGCCTCTTTGTAAAGCCTCTGCTGGGCTGTGTTCCTGAAGGTGAGGCCTGACTGTGCACGTGAACCTCTTTGAGCACCAGCTGAAAAGTGTCTCCTTTCTTTTCCATCAACGTCTCTCCATCCACCATATGCAAGTCAGAGATCAGTTAAGTTTCAAATTGGTGAGAAAGTCCATTGGGGATGGGTGGGTGGAGAAAGCACAAAGGAATATAGATGCTAGGATATAAATGTCTATAGAATTCAGTGAGTGTCAAAGAATTCAAGGAGCACCTGGTGCCTAAGTTTCAAAGATGAGTGGTGTTTACCAGGTGGGCAAAGAAGAGAAGAGAGAGCATTCCAGATAAGAGGAACAGCTGGAGAAAAGGCACTTAGGTGAGAAACTACAATTGGTTCAGTATGGCTAGGGTGAGGGACACCGAGCCAAGGACAGTAACAGATGCTGAGAGGCACTGGGCAGGAGAGCAGGTGATTGTCAAGGGGCCTGTGTGTCATGCCAAAGATTTTGAAGTCTATACCCTAGGCCAGGGGGTAACTATGCTGGTTACATCTAGAATCCCCTAGGGAGCTTTTAAAAAAATACTAACAACAAAGCTTCACCTGAGCAACTGAGTCAGACTCTCTGGCAGTGGGGGCAGAGAGCAGCCTTTTATTAAAAGCTTTCTAGGTGATTCTATGGGTAGTGTGGACGGGGAATTACTCCTGTCAACTGTGGGGGACACTTACAAGGTTTTAAGCAGAGATGTGACTTGGTCAGTTTTTCATTTCAGAAACATCACCCTGGCTACAGTGTGGAGCACAGTCAGGAGGAGTCATGCATGAAGGGCACAGGAAGGACGTTGGAGAGACTGATGCAACTCGGGCTAAGGCTGACCTGGGCCGGAACTGTGGCAGTGGCTGTGAGACCACAGAGGAGAGGTTAGGTAGCTGTCATTTTCTATCTGGGATTTGGTGACAGATTGGAATGGAGGTGTTTGTGTGTGGGGGGTGGTCGGATTATAAAAATGACTACAAATTCTTCTCCTGTTGGTATGCACACCTTACAATACTCTTTATCAAATGGTGGAGTCTGTTTTTCCACTCCTTAAATCTGGGCTGGCCCTGTGACTTCCTCTGGCTTGTAGAATGTGGCAGAAGTGACACCATCTGAGCTCTAAACTGGGATTCAAGGAGTTCTGTAAGTTTTTTCTCTTTCACTCTTGGAAACTGTGACTTCCAAGTAAATAAGCCTAGGCTAGCCAGCTAGACAGTGAGACATGTGGTACCACAGTGCTGTCATCCCAGCCTACAGCCTGCCAACCACTGGACATGCAAATGAGGCAATGACAGGCCATGGCAGGTGCATGAAAAAGCCTCGTCGAGATCACCTTTTATGAGAGACTGTGCTAGACTCGAACTGTCAAACTGTCCTCTCAAGTTCTGTAGGAATGGCAGTCACTACACCCAACAAGAGTGACTCCTTTCAATGTTTAAAAATTGGTCTCAGATTGTTTAAACATCAAAACTGGAAAGTCTTACAATAGAAAGGAAACACAACCAGCTTAAAATGTATGTTATAAGCCCAAGGTCATGTCATCAACCCAGCTGATTAAATAAAACGAAGGATCACGGGGGTAAATCATCATCATAATCTAATAGAGGGTTTTTTACTTTCTACAAAAATGTTTCTAATGTATTCCTGCTTTTCCACATGTTATATCCTTTCTCTTCATATGTGTTTTTATTGAATTTACCAAATATCAATAGCCACACAAGGGAGAAAAATGCAAGCCATGTCTGAAAACTGTGTTCTTGAAATTTAATCCATAACTGCATTTAGACATCTGCCTGGATAATAAGCAGCTTTTTCTCTCTTTTAAAAATCATGCCAGAGAAAGCAAAAGTAACGTTGCTTCATTACTTTACAGAGCCTTTAACAAAGAAATAAACAAAAAAACCCTGAAATGCAATTTCCTGCCCCAAACATACTGACAGACCAAATTCTTGATCTCTTCCTCACTTTTACCTTTCAGTGTCATTCATAATGCTTCTGTGTGTCTTCAGCCAGCGTACCAAGCTACTGGCTGTGTAAGGCCATTGTATTAGATTATTATTGCTAAATTACCACAAGTTTAGCAGCTTGATTTTATTATTTCACTGTTTCTAGAGTCTAGAAGTCTGGGCATGGTGTGGCTGGATTCTGTCAGGGTGTCACTGAGCTGTAATCAAGATGTCAGCTGGGCAACGTATGTAACCTGCAATTTTGTATCCCCCATAACAATAAGATGAAATAAACAAAAAAAAAAAAAAAAAAAAGGTGTCAGCTGGGACTGTGGTCTCATCTGGGGCTTATGATGCTGTGATATTCTGTTTGTTGGTAAAATTTATTTCCTTGCAGCTGTAGGACTGAGGTCCCCATTGTTCTTTTAGTAGGGAGAGCTTTCAGCAACTAGAGGCCACCTGCAATTTCTTGCCACGTGGAAGATCACAACATGGGATGTTTGCTTTTTCCAGCCCAGGAGGAGTGAGTCTGATTGCCTCTTCTGCAACCAGCTGGAGAAAACACTGTTTTTCAAGGGCTCACCTGATTAGATCAGGCTCCCTTTGGTAATTTCCGCATCTTAGGGTTAACTGACTTGGCACCCCAGTTACATCTGCAAAACCCTTTGACAGAAGTACCTAGATGAGTGTTCGATGGATTACCTGGGAGAAGATGTGTGTGCACCAGGGCCAGAAATCTTGGGGGCCATCCTAGAATTCTGTCTACCATGGTCAGATTAAGAGACCCTATGATCACACAATCAGTTTCTAATAAAATTGGGAATAACTTCCAGAACATGAATTCTACCACCCATCTTCTTCCTCACAAGTTTTCCAATCAATTAAACTGTCCAGTTGGGTGTTTGGATTTATAAACTTCCAGGGATTGCAGGTGTTCCAAAGCTCCAGCAGGGCCAGGCGTATGACTTGGGAGCACACCAAGGAGGATCAGAGCAGGCAGCAGTCCAGCACAGCACAATACCGGGATGGGAGCGAGGGAGACACATCTGAGACAGCAGCGGCAAATCTCACATACAAAGCAAGGAGAAGAGATGAAACTTTCCTCATAGGAACACAGTTTCCCTCCATGGGATTTTATGACTCTTAGCACGTCATGCAATGACACCTGAAAAATCAACTCATATTTTTGATGTTGCATTTCATTTTGAAAAAAAAAAGACAAGCTTTTGGACAAACAGGATGGTTTCCTCTCTAATGGAGAAAACTGCAAACAGAAATGTCCTTTTTTCCTACAAGAATGTGTCAACTATATAATAGAAACTTTATGATCTTACATAAAGCCGTTTCTATTCCTTCTGAGCACAAAGACTTTGTGAGGAAATGTAGGCAGAACACGGTGTTCGGACTCTAATTTTATTCACCTGCAAACTGTTCCCTTTCCATCATAATTTTATTTAAATCATGGTTATGCTCTTAATTAACAATTTAATTGGTTGGTGCTTTCTCAATCCAGTTCTCCGGGGGCATGGTTTTCTGTTTAACTTTCTTGTTTTAATTCTTCAGCAAAACCGTAAAATTTAATTAGGAAAGTAACTGGCTTTGTAACAGCAGTTCTATGTCTAATTAGCTATGCTTTGACCATCCCTTCTCAGATTCCATTCAACATTGCACATACATTTTGCATTTGTTCATGTTTTAGATAAGACATTGTGAATTTATAGTCTAAGCATGGAGTCCAATAACTTTTCACTTTCCCTAAGATGTTTGGTTAAAGCCACAGAAATCAGGAAAACTAACTTAAAGCATTCATATACGCATCTGAGAGCCAAAGGCCAAGATGTAAGTGGTTACCTTACTGTTTGAGGTTTCTATTGCCGCAGAACTTACTACAAATGTAGCAGCTTAAAACAGTACTCATTTCTCATCTCACAGTTCTGTAGGTCAGAACTCTGAGCACGGCTGGTGGGATTCTCTCTTGGGGTCTCAGTGGGCTAAAATCAAGGTGTCGGGCAGGCTGTATCCTCTGTACCTCCCTGTCCTCTTTTAAGCTTACGTGGTTGTGGTAGAATCCAGTTCCCTGTCGTTGTAGGAAGGATGTCTCTATTTCTTTACTGCCCATCAGCTGGGGACCACTTTCACCTAGGGGCCGCTGACATCCCTTGCCACGTGTCCCCACAGACAGTTCACAACACAGCAGTTTGAGAACTGCTCTCTTGGAGACCAGGAGGAGCACTTCTCTTACTTCTTCCTCTGTGAGCAGCGAGAGAAAGTGCTTTGCTTTTAAAGGGCTCACACCTGACGACGTCAGGTCCGCCCTAGGTAATTTTCCTTCTGCCATATAAGGTGACACCATCGAGGGTATGATCGTCCCATCACATTCACAGGCTTCTCCCACACTCAGCAGAGCGATTATTCAGGGCGTGTACACCAGGGGGCAGAAATCTTGGGGCCATCTTAGAATTCTGTCTGCCACACTGTGCTTTAGGGCAACTAAAGGCTTCTCGGAAAACCTTCTTCCTTTCTACCTGGAGGCGCCGCCGCACAGGGAATGCAAAGAAGCTGTTAGCAATGGCCCTAATTCTGTTCCATCAGCTCCACGGGGCAGAAGATGACAGACAGTCATATTCTTTCTTCTCTGCAGGCTGCTTTCTCTGCCTGGCCAGAATTGCTGCTTTCCATAGTGCAAATGTACCTCTCGGTGAAATCATTCGAATTTAAAATGACATCAAGGTACCATGATGCTTTTAGACAGAATTTTATCTAAGCTCAATATCTCAAACTTCAGTCCAGTAAAATGACTTCTTTAGTGAAAGGAAATGAAGAAATGTGCAGAAAAGATTGAACAGAGCAGGCCTGAAAAATGCTATCTTTAGAAATGCCTGCTTGCAAAATTGGCCCTTGACTGGCACCTGGAAACTTGGATTTTAGGAGGGTTCCTAACACCCTAATGAATAAGAGAAGCTCACTGTGCTTCAACAGTTTGTGCAAAAAATATGGTTCATGCTGAACACCTACTCTCCTTCTGGGAGTCTGGAATTTGGTATGTGCTAGGCAGAGGGTAGCTACGTGACCAGACCCCGGTAAAAACCTTGGACATTGAGTCTCTAATGAGCTTCCCTGGTAGATGATGTTGTACATTTGTTGGCACAACTTGCTGCTGGTGGAATTAAGTGCAGCCTGTGTGCTCTACTGGGAGAGGACTCTTGGAAGCTTGCGCCCGGTTTCCCCTGGACTCCACCCAATGCTCCTTTCCCTTTGCTGATTGTACTTGTATTCTATCGCTATAATAAATCATAGCTGTGTGTAGGACTATATGCTGAGTTGGGTGAGTCTTCCTGCAAATCACTGAACCTGGGGGCTGTCTTGGTGACCTCCGACTGTAGGAACAAATGAGAGTATGGTCACGCTCACAGTCTTGAGTCTAATCCTCTCCATTACAAAGATGATCAGAGCAAACTGACTAGACTCAGAGGCAAGAGGCAGGCCTCTTACGGGTCTCAGAGGGCTTGGCACTGACTAGATGCATGTCCCAGCTCCACACTGTGACCTGGGCAAGCTACTTCACCTCTGTCTCCCTCAGTTTCTTCAACTGCCAAATAGCAATAACAATAGTACTTATCCATAGGACTGTTAAAATGAGGCAAAGTATAGAAAGCACGTGGCACAGTGACTGGCTCATGGTGTCTGAGAGGTGCTGGATGTGATTCTCTGTGGAGCAGGAACAATACTGTAGTGCTGACCCCTTTCTTCCCTTCACTCTGCTCCCCTCCTTCCTCACCGGCCCCTTTTCCTCCCTTCCCGCAGTTGTCCCCTATGCTCCTTTACATCCAAACCCTTGCTCCCCCAGTTGACTACCTTTCCTTAAGGATGAAATGAAAACAATATGCAAGAATGGTTTTCTTTAAATGCTTACAAAAAAGCACCCAATGTAAATGTGTGGTCATCAGTGCCAGTAGCCCTATCTATGGCCTGTATCCTTTGGTTTCGTCTATGATGATTTCCAAGAGCTTATAAGTAACCCCTATAGTCCTCACTAATGTAATTTTATTGCTCATGATAATAGCAGGTGATCATCACATATATAAATGCAATTTCTCCTTCATTTACTTTGTAAGGCCTATCATATAAATAGGTCCACAAATTGGAGAAACATCCTTTGTGAAATCTTTTGTTCCACTATTTGGTTCAGAATCTTTGTTCCCTAAAACACTGGACTCCAAAGTGAAAAGTGGCTGTTTTATTTTTCCAGTGGGATATGTGAACACAATTTCAGTGGAGACGGAAACTTCTACTCAAAACTTGCTTTGCTTCTTTGCAACTTTTAAGTCCCTGGTGGACTGTTTAGAGAGTGTTCAGGTACCACTATTGAGAAGGACCTCATGGGGGATTATCATACATGACCAGAAGCTCATACGTGGTCATCAGCCTCAAAGGAATCCAGAGGCAGATTCCTTTGAGGAGGAGAGGAGGTTTAGGAGATGCCCATTGAGCACAACCTCTCTGGTATTAGGTAAAATACCCATGATTTGGGGAAGAGCTCCTGAGTCCTCACCCTGGGCCTTTGTGCTGTGCTTGAACTGGACCCTGTTTGTGTAGGGGATGGGAAGGAGGAGGAAGAAAGGAAATTGACAAACCAAAGGACCTCATGGGGGATTATCATACATGACCAGAAGCTCATACATGGTCATCAGCCTCAAAGGAATCCAGAGGCAGATTCCTTTGAGGAGGAGAGGAGGTTTAGGAGATGCCCATTGAGCACAACCTCTCTGGTATTAGGTAAAATACCCATGATTTGGGGAAGAGCTCCTGAGTCCTCACTCTGGGCCTTTGTGCTGTGCTTGAACTGGACCCTGTTTGTGTAGGGGATGGGAAGGAGGAGGAAGAAAGGAAATTGACAAACCAAAAGTTCAAAGCTTCATTTGCAAATAAATTCAATATTTGGAGGTAAGATACCAAAGAGAAAAATCAAACCATAAACAGAAGATCAAAAGTTTGGTAATTACAAATATCTCCAGAAGCCACCAAGTTTATCACTCCTCCCTCGTTTCCTAACACTCCTTCATGTAGGACTGGACTGTAGTCATCTAGGAAAAATATTTTCCGATCCTGTAAAGACTAATGAGGTCCCTTTGGCAATCTGTTTTGCTATCCATTAAAATGAAATCCAAATCACCACACAATTTATTGCCTTGCTTCTGTCTTGGTTGGCATGGAAAACAGCCAATTGCCACACTTCTCATTGTAACCTTATAGTTAAAAGCTAACACTCAATTATATGCACCAATGGGGAGATGAGAAACTCTCTCACTCTAAAATCCATAAAATTCATCAAAGATTGAATAATCACAGACTTCAACCTTTGCTAACAAAATTCTCTTATCAGAACCACTGAAACATAGCAAAATTAATTAACTTGAATTTTTTGCTTTTATATTCCTCAACTTACTTCTGTTTGAAGTGTTAATGAGGAGTAAAGTACCTAAATGATCAGCAGGAAGATCTCAGAAAGGAAAAGAGAAGTTCTGGAGTACTATAAACTAAATTCACTCATTCATTAAGAAAAACAAACAAACAAAAAACCCCATTTACTGAGCTTCAAGGCTATTCCAGACACTAATTGGGAATATAGCAATGAACAAAAATAGATAAACTCTCTCGTGAAGCTTACATGCTACCCAGGAGATGGACAGTAAATAGATAATGTGTCAGACAGAAAACTCTTGAGTAGCCTTAAGTATCCTTTAAAAGCTCTTTCAAGTCATCTCTTAGCCCTCACTTCCTCTGGCTAATTAACTCCGATTATTCAACTCTAGCCAGCAAAGTCCTGTAAACACGTTACAAGCCTAATTCCACTGCAAGTGCAGGAACGTTCTATTACCTTGAGTTGCTGGGATATTTTCTTCAGTGCATATGCTTCCTCTTCTGTTTTGGGAATAAGTCTTATCACCTTATCACTACAAGACAGAGGAAAAAAAAGATGACAATTACCTTTCAAAAAAACAAAGATATTAACCATCCTTTTCTTACCTCTTAAAAAACTGCATTTAAGAAAAAACACAGCAAAACTTTTCACTGACCCAGTAAGTATTTTATCCAGTTCTTGTTATTCTCTGATTGCATTGGCCTTTTTGCCTTGTCTTAAAACTATTTGGTATTTCATCACTTTTTGAAGATTACAAACTCACATTCGATGTTATAAATGCAGAAAATGGCAGCAAGAGACAGGAACTTTCATGAACAGCTCAGAGAAGATACCAAGAAAGAAAATTCCTGTTGACAGAGGAAAGAAAAACTATTCTTTTAAAAACTTAATGCTGAAAAGGAATGTGACTTTCAGTGAGAGGATGTGAAATCCACACACTATGAAAAATTCTGGTTTGGATTCTTCCCACAGGGAGTAGAGTAAAGAGAAGCCCATCTCTATGGGGCATCTGATTTCAAGCACACAGCTTCCCAATGAGAGGCCACCAGCAGTTTGCAAGTGTGCCATGGGATATTGCTGGCTGTATAATTTTTAGAGTGATACAAACTTAAAATCAATGTTTACAACCATGACAGTTTATCACAGTTGAAACTACATTTGAACACACTGTAAGGTTCTTTCTTTAAAGGTCCTGAGTTGCCCAAGATGACTTGAGAGGTGTTGCTCTGTCTTCCAGAGACTTCTCTGTGGTGGACAACTCTTCTCCCAGGTGTGCCCGGCAGGTATAATCAATTCTAGGTGTGTCACGATGAGGACAGGTTGGGGAGCACAGCTCTGGCATAGAATAATCACAACTGCTCAATGTGCTTTGCATAGAGTGAATGCTCATTAAATATTTATTAATATTGGCATAAAGGAGATTGCTGAGAATTGGCTTCCAGAGGAAATTTAAGGAAAAACTAAGTAAATAAAGCAAAATAGGAATGAATATTTTTCATAAGTCTCTAAGGCATTTTACAATGACTGAACATAAAGTAGAATTTTATTAATAGCATATACATAAAGTAGAAAACAAAGACTGTACTAATTCACCACAATTTATGCCAGCCCCAAAAGTGCACCAGGAATAAGGATGGAATTTGCATACTTTTTCATGGTTTTGCTACCCCAATGACTAGAAGTTTTCAAGATAACATAAGGCTAATGAGGGGCATCAAACCCCCATGAATACTTATGGATTTGTTGGGCAATGATTTTTTAGGGCTCGGTGGTCATTTCCAATCACTTTAGCTTCATTATTTCAAATGATATCTAGAATAGCTTCTTCAGGTCTATAAATTAAAAGGCCCTTGGCTTGCTGATTATAATCTACTATGTTTTAGGCACTACTATTCTAAAAATAACTTTGCAGCTTTGATTTCCTCAAAAAAATCACACAAAATAACCTCTCGGTATCAATGTCATGAAGTCCATATTTCTGGAAAAAATAAAAGAAAGCAGAGGGAAAAAAATCATCATTATAAAACAACTCTAAATGTAAACTTTGGAATTTAAATGTAAACATATCTCTTCTCTTTTCGTTTCTGGTACACAGTTCTTTGACCTTTGTTTTTCCTGGATTCATCATACCCTGGCCTCTCCCACCTGACCCAATCTAATATTTGGCAGAGAAAGAAAACTCGGCTGGCTGATATGGCTGTTTTTGATGGATGCATCACTTGACAGCTTGCTGAAAAACACCTCCATCTGGGGCCCTGTCAGCTCCTCAAGAGTGCAAAGAAAGCAATCTGTAGCTGTTTTACAGCCATGAGAAAAAATTTTTTTTTAAGATGGATAATTCAACCTGGCAATTGGTTCCTCTTCTGCAAGTATAGGACATAAAGGAACCACTCCTGGGATTATTTAACCCTGAAAGTGATTGCTCAAACCCAGCTCTGTCATTTTTATCACAAAAGTTCACTTCATCCCAGCCTTTAGAAATTCTCAGGTGTGACTTTAGAAACGTGTTTATTACTGTATGATTACTTATCAAAGAACAGAGAATAAGGAAAGCTATTTTGGAAAACCCATGAAATGTCATACATTTTTTGTGAACCAGTGAATTATATTGATGGAATAACTGGTAACCAAAACCCAACAAGAGCTCTTTATTCAGTGTGTAAAAACCACATGACTCCCAAATGCCCCGTTTGTTTCACCAAACAAAAAGCTTATTCTTCCTAAATCTGATAGCTAGTCTTTTTTGAAATGGTGAATAATAATTTGGTACTACCAATAAGGAGGTTTCAGGTAATAAAGTGTCTCCTGGAACTTAGAAGAACTAAACTGTGCACAACTATCAAACAAGGTGAGCCAAAGAGCTTTCTTTACAACTTATCAGGTTTTCTTGGACTGCTAGGTGGCAACATCAATTTAAGAACTTTTTGACTACCCTTTGGGATTAAGTCGAGGGAATCAAAGGATCGAATATGGGTTGAGGTTAGAGAAACTACTGGGCAACCACCTGCTCATAAGAACATGTGTTTGTAAATCAGTTGTTTCTAACACAGAGAGCCTCTATAAAGTTTTCCAAAGAAAGACAGCATAGGTGTTTTTAATTATATTTTAAGGATGTAGTATAGAGGCAGCAGGACATCCCAGATAATGAATCTCCGAAAAGTTATCAATACTTATTCATTCATGATATGCTTACATTTTTTAAATTTTGAGACAGGATCTCACTCTGTTGTCCAGGCTAGGGTGCTAGGGTGTGTCATCACAGCTCACTACAACCTCCAGTGCCTGGGCTCTAGTTATCCTTCTGCCTCAGCCTCCTGAGTAGCTAGGACTGCAAATGTGCACCACTACATCTGGCTAATTTTTTATTTTTTGTAGAAATGGGGTCTTGCTATGTTGCCCAGGCTGGTCTTGAACTCCTGGCCTCAAGTAATCCTTCCACCCCAGCCTCCAAAAATGCTAGGATTATATGAGCCTATAATGGCCAATAATGCTTGTATTTTGTTCCTTTGCTTTACAGGACAAATGAGGTTATGTTGCTATAACGCCAGCATCAAGTTTGGTTGTGAGTTTGGTTAATAATCCCGATGTACAGTTGCAATCATAAATGAGGCAATGGTACATAAATTTAATTAATTTGAAAAGTATTACTAAATGCCTAATGAGAATGTATGCACCTAGAGAAGATAATTGGGCAAGAGAACACAACCTCCAACTATTTACAATCCATCTGGCTGTCAGTTTCCTCATTGGAAGAGGGAGGGATGATCTCTCAGTTGCCTTTTCATTTAAAAGTTTTAGACTATATTGTCTGAGTTTGACGCCTACCATATTTACCGTTATTCTTCTGTGCCCTGACTGTGTGACTCCTATGGAAGAGCATTTCTGTTTTCTAGGCAACTTGAAAATCCCGTTGAAAGACACAGATGCGAAGCTCTAGATTTTTGCTTATGGCTTCTGGTATGAACTTTCACAACTGATTCCATCAATGAGCTCTAAACTTCTTTGTAAGTTACAGAACTAGTTTATGAATCTATGCTTGTAAAAATTACAATATTACAGAGCATATGAAATGATCAATTTGTCTTCCTAGTTCTCAACCCCTTCTATCTTCCCTAGTAGCCATTGTTAATAATTTCTTGTGTATCACTCCAGACTCCCTTCTCCACACACATATACTATTTTATAACATTATATGACACTAATTTGCTTTTATTTTTCTCTTAACAAATTGGTTTTAAAATACGTAAATCCTCACTTAACATCATCTATAGGATCTTGGAAATTGCCACTTTAAACAATGTATCATGAAATCAATTTTACCATGGTATCAATTGATACCAACAAGAGTTAAGTTCCTATGGCCTATTTTTGGTCTGAAAAACATCACTAAACTTCTAAATAAGGATCCCAAACACTTCTAATATTAAACATTGAAATAAACAAGAGCTATATACACATTTAATAAAGATTAATAAAAATAAGTAAGGTAATTATTTACCCAATTTTTGGTGAATGAGTGAGTGAGGGCACTAGTAGTGGTGGTGGGTTAAATCAAGGAATAAACGTTTGTAAAGTGAAAATAAGAGCATCTCCTCCAGCCATGAGGTTCAAAACCAATCACGAATAGGGCAGCCGCATTTATTGTCATACATTTGTGTGATTATCATCTCCTTTATGAATTTTCATTTTACAATAATTTATATTCATTCCTTCATTCATTTTCCAACCCACTTATCTCCAGCTCAGGGTTGCAGGTGGCCAGAGCCCATCCCAGCTGCTCAGGGTGCAAGGCAGGAGTCAGCCCTGGCCACAGCACCGTCCTGTTGTAGGGTGCACACACACCCGCCCACACTCACTCAGACTGGGACCATGTACACATGCCACTTCACCTTTGGGATGTGGGAAGAAATCAGTACCTGGAGAAAACCCACGCAGATGTGGGGAGAACGTGCAAACTCCATACAAACAATGGCCCCAGCTGGGGATGAATTATTTTTCTCATCAACGTTATTATACAACGGTGTTGAACAAAATGACTTTATTCAAGGACTTGCTGTACCTTCTTTTAAATAAATAGCTGGATTTTATGTGCTAATATTTTATTATGGTGTTTTATGCCTATATTCATGAGGGAGGTAAACATTTGTACCCCTGTAATATGCTGAAATGAAAAAAAAAAAGGAACTTATAATAAATCTTTAAAAAAATACTGGTTTTGAGTCACTCTTGTCTGATTTTGGTATCAGCGTTATGCTAGCCTCATGGAATTATCTGGGAAATTTTCACCCTTTTTAATATACTCTGACAACTTGAATGGCACAGAAATTATGTTTCTGATTGTTTTTGCAGAACACATCCGTAAGATTTTTGATAGTTAGAAGTTAAATACCTACCTTTTTCATTCTTTTGTGGTCATTGGTTTATTTAGTTTTTCTGAGCTTTCTGAGTTAATTCTGGTAATTGCATTTCCTGGAAAACCATTCACTTATTTATACAAATATAAACTACTAATTAAAACATCTTATAATTTAAAAAGTCTTATCTTTACCTATAGCTTTGTCTTCCTTTCTATATCCTAATGTCATTAGTGTTTTTTAAAAAAATTCCTTAATCAGACTTTCCAAAGATTGATTTTATTATTTTAAAGAATCTTTTGGATTATGATTTTTTATATATATATATATACACACACACACTTAATTTCTGTATCTACCTTTATTAATCTCATACTTCTTTAGGTTTTTGTTATTGTTTTAATTTGTAATGTTCTTATTGATACTCAAAACTAATAGTTAGGATTTCAGTTTTTAGTCTAAAAATAAGTTATTTTGAAGAATGTTTAAAAAATCAAGTAGTGAGATGTATTTAGGGTGCATAGATTTATTTTTACTATTGTTTTATTATCTTAAGGTCAGAGAAGGTGGCCTATATAATTTCTACTTTGTAGATCTTATTGAGTTGATATTTATGGCTTAATATATATTCAATTTTTAGAATAGTTCATGAATATTTGCAAAAAAATGTATATTTTTCTTATATGTAAAATTCTACATATACTTATTAAGCATGTTAAGTATATTTTCATTTTATATATTTTAACTATATTTTGTCTGTCCTTATTTTTGTCCACTGAATTTGACAGTTCTTGAGATAATTTAATATACCTACAATAATTTTGGATTTCTCTATTTTAAATTTTAAAATTTTTGATTCATATGTTTGGATGATATGTCACTATATATAAGCTTATGACTACTATGTCTTCTGGACAAAATAAAAATTTTATTCATTTAAAGTTTCCATAGACGCCTGTAATCCTAGCACTCTGGGAGGCCGAGGTGGGTGGATCGTTTGAGCTCAGGAGTTCGAGACCAGCCTGAGCAAGAGCGAGACCCCATCTCTACTAAAAATAGAAAGAAATTATATGGACAGCTAAAAAAATATATATAGAAAAAATTAGCCGGGCATGGTGGTGCATGCCTGTAGTCCCAGCGACTCGGGAGGCTGAGACAGGAGGATCCCTTGAGCTCAGGAGTTTGAGGTTGCTGTGAGCTAGGCTGACGCCACGGCACTCACTCTAGCCTGGGCAACAAAGTGAGACTCTGTCTCAAAAAAAAAAAAATAAAGTTTCCATAGAAAAACCCTTCTTTGGCTCACTAATGCTGTTACCTTGAATTCCAGTTTTCCCCATAGCATGGCCACTCCTGCTTTCTGTTTCTTATGTTTTTTTCCAGATGTGTCTCTTGCAAACATCATAATTGTAGATTAAATTTAAAAATCCGGTAAGAGACTTTCTGATATTTATTTACTTACTTACAGCATATTACGGGAGTACAAATGTTTAGGTTACATATGTTGCCTTTGCCCCACCCAAGTCAGAGCTTCAAATCTGTCCATCCCTCAGATGGTGCGCACCACATCCACTAGGTGTGAATATATCCATCCCCCTCCACTCCCCTCCCACCTGCCTGACACCTAATGAGTGTTACTACTATATGTACACATAAGTGTTGATCAGTTAATACCAATTTGATGGTGAGTACATGTAGTGCTTGTTTTTTTATTTTTGTGATACTTCACTTAGTAGAATGGGCTCCAGCTCTATCCAGGATAATACAAGAGGTGCTAAATCACCATTTTTTTGTGTGTGTGTGGCTGAGTAGAACTCCATGGTATACATATACCACATTTTATTAATACACTCATGTATTCATGGGCACTTGGGTTGTTTCCACATCTTTACAGTTGTGAATTTTCCTGCTATAAACATTCTAGTGCAGATGTCTTTTTACAAAATGTCTTTTGTTCCTTTTGGTAGATGCCCAGTAATGGGACTGCAGGATCAAATGGTAGTTCTGCGTGTAGCTCTTTGAGGTGTCTCCATATTGCTTTCCACAGAGGTTGTACTAGTTTGTAGTCCCAGCAGCAGTGTAAGAGTGTTCCCATCTCTCCGGATCCACGCCACTATTTATTGTTTTGGGACTTTTTGATAAAGGGCATTCTTATTGGAGATAAGTGATATCTCATTGTGGTTTTGATTTCCATTTCCCTGATGATTAGAGATGTTGAGAATTTTTTCATTGATTGTCGGCCATTAGTCTGTCTTCTTTCAAAAAGTTTCTGTTCAAGTCCTTTGCCCACTTTTTAATGGGGTTGTTTGATTTTTTTCTTGTTGGTTTTCCTGAGTTCTATATAGATTGTAGTTAGCCATTTATCAGATATGTATCATGGGAATATTTTCTCCCATTCTGTAGGTTGTCTGTTTGTTTTCCTGATAGTTTCCTTGGCTGTGCAGAAGCTTTTTAATTTGATCAGGTCCCACGTATTTATTTTTGTTGTTGCTTTGATTGCCTTTGGGGTCTTCTTCATAAATTCTTTCCCTAGGCCAATGTCTATAAGGGTTTTTCCAACATTTTCTTCTAGAATTCTTATAGTTCATGCCTTACATTTAAGTCTGTTATCCACTTTGAGTTGATTTTTGCGAGAGGTGAGAGGTGTGGATTCTGTTTCAGTCTTTTACATGTGGCTATCCAATTTTCCCAGAGCCATTTACTGAATAAGGATTCTTTTCCCTAGTGTATGTTTTTGTCTGCTTTGTCAAAGATTAGATGGCTATATGAGCATGGTTTTATATTAGGGTTCTCAGTTCTGTTTCATTGGTCTATGTCTCTGTTCTTGTGCCAGTACCATGCTGTTTCAGTTACTATAGCCTTGTAGCATAGCTTGAAGTCTGGTAAATTGATACCTCCCAATTTGTTCTTTTTGCGTAAGATTGCTTTTGCTCTACAGAGTCTTCTCTGGTTCCATACAAAGCGTAGAATTATTTTTTCCAATCTGTGAGAAATGATGTTGGTATTTTAGTAGGGATTATATTGAATCTTTAGATCACTTTGGGTAGTATAGACATTTTAACAATGTTGATTCTGTTGACCCATGAGCATGGTATGGTTTTCCACCTATTTATGTCCTCTGCTTTTTCCTTCCTTAGTGTTTTGTAGTTCTCCCTGCAGAGGTCTTTCACCTCCTTAGTTAAATATATTCCTGGGTATTTTATTTTCTTTGTTGTTATTGTGAGGGGTATTGAGTCTTTGATTTGGTTCTCAGTTTGACTGTTGTTGGTGTATAGGAATACTATTGATTTTGTAACCTGAGACTTTGCTGAATTTGTTTATCAATTCCAGTAGTCTCATGGCAGAATCCTAGGCTACAAAGCATGTCTCAACAAATTTAAACAAACAGAAATTATACATGCATCTTCTCAGGCCACAATGGAATAAAATTAGAAATCAACTCCAACAGAAACTCTCATCTCTACACAAAGTCATGGAAACTAAACAAACTTCTGCTGAACAATTATTGGGTTAAGGAAATTAAGATGGAAATCAAAAGATTCTTTGAACTAAATAATAAAGGAGACACAAGTTATCAAAATCTGTGAAACACAGCTAAAGCAGTCCTGAGAGGAAAATTTATATCCATAAATGCCTACATCCAAAAGACAGATCACAAATCAGCAATCTAATGAATCATCTCACAGAGCTGGAAAAGGATGAGCAAACCAACTCCAAACCCAGCAGAAAGGAAATAACAAAGATCAGAGCTGAACTAAATGAAATTGGTAACAAATAAACCATATGGAAAATAAAACAAAAAATAGGTTCTTTGAAAAAATAAATAAAATTGACATGCCTCTTGCTAGATTAATGAGAAGCAGAAAAGAAAGGACTCTAATAAGCTCAATCAGAAATGAAAAAAGAGAAATTACAACTGATACCATGGAAATACAAAATATTATCTATGAATACTATGAAAACTTCCATGCACATAAACTTGAAAACGTGGAGGAAATGGACAAACTCTTAGAAATACACAGCCTCCTTAGGCTCAATTAGGAAGAAATAGAATTCCTGAACAGACCAATATCAAGTACTTAAATTGAAACAGCAATAAAAAAACCTTCCTAAAAAGAAAAGTCCCAGACCGATGGTTTCACACCTGAATTTTATGAGACCTACAAAGAAGAACTTGTGTCTATCCTGCAGAACTTATTCCACAACATTGAGAAGGAAGGAATTCTCCCCAAGGTGTTTTATGAAGCCAACATCACCCTGATACCAAAACCAGGAAAGGATGCAACAGAAAAAGAAAACTACAGACCAATATACCTTACGAATTAGATGCAAAAATTCTCAAAAAAATCCTAGCAAATCGAATTGAAGTGCTTATCAAAGAAATAATTCATCATGACCAAGTGGGCTTCATCCCAGAGATGCAGGGATGGTTCAACATAAGCAAATCTATATATGTAATTCAACACATAAATAGAAGTAAAAATAAAGACCATATGATCCTCTCAATAGATACAGAAAAAGCATTCGACAAAATCCAGCACCCTTTTATGATAAGAACGCTTAACAGAATAGGCATAGACAAGACTTACCGAAAAACTATAAAAGCCATATATGACAAACCCACAGCCAACATATACTGCATAGAGAAAAACTGAAAGCATTCCCACTTAGAACTAGAACCAGACAAGGTTGCCCTTTATCACCACTGCTATTCAACATAGTGCTAGAAGTCCTAGCCAGAGCAATCAGACAAGAGAAGGAAATCAAGGGCATCCAAGTGGGGGCACAAGAGGTCAAACTATTGCTCTTTGCTGACAATATGATTGTATATCTAGAGACTTTCTGATTGTTAACTGGAAAATTTTACTTATTCACATTAATTGTAATACATAATATATGTGGCTTTATTTTTATAATTTTTTGGTTTGTTATTGGTTCTTGTCCTTTTCTTTCTCTTTCCTGTCTTTCTTGGATTAATCAATTTTTTTGGTTAACTTTTTCTTATCTAACAACTTGCAAGCTATGCATCTTATTTCTAGTTTTTGGTAATTTTTTTTCTTATATATTTTACAAACGTGCTTTAATAGATACCTTTTTCTTCATGTATAGAATAAGTCTCTGCAATTTGCTCCCTTGAACAAGAAAAGACCTTAAGGATCTCTTTTTTCTCTATTCCTCTCTGCACAATGTTTCCCTAGTCCTTTAGCTCCATGTTTTGTTAAACTCATCTAGAATTTTTGTTGCACACTGTGCATCAATGTGGATATCTGAATTGTGTCCCAATTGTTTCCCCCCTCCAAATTCATATGTTAAACTCCTAACTCCCTCAATCTCAGAACGTGACTGTATTTGGAGGTAGGGTCTTTAAAGATGGAATTAAGTTAAAATGACATTAATAGGGTAGGCCCTAATCCAATATGACTGTGTTCTTATAAGAGGAGGGAATTTGGACACAGACATGGAGAAAGACACAGGGAGAAGACAGCCATCTACTAGACCAGGAGAGAGGCCTCGAAAGAAAACAAGCCTGCTGACACCTTGATCTTGGACTCCCAGTTCCAGAATTGTGAAAACGAATTCTGTGGTTCTTTGTTAGGCAGCGGTAGCAACTAATATACACCCTAAAGACCTCAGCTTGAAGGTCACATCCTTGGGGAACTATTCCTTGATAGCTAGCTGATTTTGATCACTTTGTTCCTGTATTTTCCCAATACTCCCAATACATTTCCTAACACTTATGTGTCACTGTATTTTTGTTTAATGTCTGTTTCTTTACTAAGCCCTAAACTCCACGGAAGCAGGAATTTAATACATTTTGGTTTATTCTGTGGGAGTCCTGGGGTATCAGAGTGTTTCTATAGAGAAGTTTGGAGCTTGTCTTGAATGGTCTGGGACCAGTTTTTTTGTTTTAATTTCAATTTCTATATCATGCAGAGTGTAAATAAGGAGCCCATATCCATGCATCGTAGAGGCCTGGGGTACCCACTTCTCCTAGGCAGACCCCATTTCCCAAATCCCTGATGGACCAAAACCTCCATCACTTTCTCCTGGCTGGAGGAAGGAACTTTTCTCAACACTTCGGAGCTCCCTGCTTTCTGTAGGAGACATAGCTAGCTCTGTGCTTCTGCCCACCATAGGCACTGGAGTCACTGCTCCAGCCTCTAGGGGCCCTTTTTGTGGTCCTGACTCCCAGAGCCACACGGCATCAATGTTTTCTTGCAACTCTAGCTTTTTTCCCCAAAACGTCTGGCCTACGAATGTTTTCTATTTCTTCCCAGAAAATTTAGTTCTCTATGAAAAAAAACGAAAGGGTGGTAAAAGCATGTACTCTGGAGCCAAGTGGCCATGCTAGCTGTGCAAACTTGAATAAGTTTTTTACTTCTCTGTGCCTCAGTCTCTTTATTTATAGTTTTGGGATACTGGTAATTAACTAATGGGTTACTGTGAAGATTAAAGGAGTATACATGTGAAATGCTTAGAATAATTACTGATAGATAGTAAGGGCTAATATTGATGTTTGATATTGTTATTGCAATTTTGTATTTGGAGCATTTTTTTTTTACTTTATCCAATATATATACTTTGAGGATTCCTGACTGTATCAACCCAGCCTTTTGTGTTCTGTCATGTTCTAACTTGTTGAATGGAAGGAAGAATGTGATCCTCTTCAGAGGCAACTACTTGCAGCAGATATTCCGGGTGGCTTCAGAATGTACGACCTGCTCATAGTCTCCTTTCGAGGTGTCCTTTGCTTGGTATATTGTAGCTCCTTCCCCCAGGGCCACACCTAATGTGACACCTAACTTGAAGGTAGTCAGCAGATGATAGGGGGAATGACAAGAAAATTCTGCCCTGTCAGGCTCACTCTCCTGGACAGTGACTGACAGCTGCTCCAGTCAGATTTCATCTTTGGGAGTTTGCACTTGAGACATAAAAAATAAAAGAATAAGTTAGTTTGCTGCACCAGGAGCATTGGATATAGAGACAGGTACTAGCTGAGTCACCATAATGGTGAAGTTCTAAAGCAGCGAGCGCCCGCACTTTGCACATTACAGATTGTAAATGCAAACCAGGGGTCTACGTGCAACCAGGAGCCTGGGCCCTGTTCTTTCTTGTAATAAATTTCCTTGTAATAAACTTCTATCAGCTGACACATCTGGAGCATGTCTTTTTCAAACCTAATAAATGCACTAGTATTAAAAACACTTAAACTTCAGATACTTCATTTTTTTATTTCTCTCTCCAACTCACCAGATTTATCTTCTTAGATCCATTTCCCTCTTTACTTTTGGAGAGAAAGAGAGTAAGGTTGGATTCCAATCTGATCTCCAGCCCTTGATGTGTGCCCTTGACCTAAACGCTTAAACATTTAGAGGCAAAGAGTCACAATCTTTAAATTGGGGGAAACACCAATGTACTATTGCATAAGGTTTTTGTGAAAATTATTTCATCCAGCACGTGTATGAAGGTTACATTATGTACCGGGCATGGTGGTAAGTGCCAGAGAGATAGCAGTTCTTGCCTTGGATGGGTTCACAGTCACAGTTCCAATGAGATATTGTCTGGTAAATGCCTAATTTATAGCCACTCAATACACAGCAGCTACTGTCATTAGCTCTACAGTAAAACATCCTTCTCATCCTTTAGAACTTAATGTTCTCCAAATGTGCTTCACCGTGAACACCAGAAACAAAACAAACAAGATTTGATTCTGAATATATTTAACCTTTTTGTTGTTGCTACTGTTTCTGTTTCTTGTCCTTTTCGTAGGTATTTGAACCTAATCATTGACCAATGTCTTCATTTGAGATTTGCTATGTGCTTTCTGCTCAGGCAGCTCTTTGGCATGTGAGAAATATACATATTGACAGTCTCGTTATTTTTTACAATGGCGATGGGGGACGTAGAACAATTTGTGTAAAATAAAAAGGGAAAACAATTTCGGAGAAAGTCCTATAGAGGTGTTTTCTTTATTGGTTCAAGCCACACATGTTCAACTTTTCAATACTTCCAAAGACCAAGTTTACCCAGATGCAGTAAAGGATTTCTAGTGTTTCCCTTCACAGAGATCAGAATAGATGACTGCAGTGGATGCTGTTTGCTGCTCTTCTAAATCCATTTTCTCTCCTGAAACCCTAACAGGACTCTGATCCCGCTCAAATATTCACCCATCCCCGTACCAGGATTGAGTCCTGATGAGCCAATCCAAGCTTGGATATTCCCTGGCAACTTTTGTGCATCTGGGGATGCACATGTTTTACAAATTGGCTCAGTAAGATTTAAGGAAGGATTATTATTCCATGAGGGGAGGGGTGGATTCACTCTTTTGTTGAATGTAAACAAGGAAATGTATAACTCTGCCTGCCACTGGCAGCCTGTAATTATGAAAGGAGTCAGCTTGGGGTGAAGCAGGCTCATCCTAAGGATGAAACAGACTCATCCTAAGCTCACTGTGGATTGTTGAGTAGGAAGAACCTGGGTCTGCAATGATCTTGTTGAATCAACCAACTTTTAAGCTTAAACTCGTTCTACTGCTGGACTTCCTGTTACATAATAAATGTCTTTATTATGTAGGTCAGTTTGAGTCAGGTTTATTTCTTACTTATAACCAAAAGCCCTCTGTATAATAACAGTAATTTTACTTAGTTTGATTATTGTCAGAGAAATGAGATAAGGGAAACTAATGGGATCACAAAATTCACTGTTAAATCAGTCTTCACAAGTGGGAATAGACACGCTGGCATTAAAAAATTTCCTCCCCAAATCCCTCTCTTTACAACACCCCTTTAATTTTGATGGCAGCTTAAAAAACTACGTGTGCTTTCAGAAGGCAAGACTTAGGGTACCCCATAGCTAAGACATTTCATATTCTTAGGGAAAATAGGACAGTTTAAAATATTTGCTGAACTTTCTGAGAGCTTGTATCCTGTGGAAAAATTAGTAATAGGATGCTTGCTTAAAAAAAATTCTCATCCCTGAGCACAAAGAAATCCATTAGGTAATTCCATCTAAAAAATTAGTGCTCACATGTAGGTTCTATATTATAAAGTACTTGGGTCTCAGAGCTGCATTTCCTGTGTTGAAAGATTGTGTTTTGATGCACATGAAAAATTTCATTAAAAAGCGATAAAAAAGAGACAACTTGGCAGAGCATCCTCTAGAGAGCTAAATGGATTCTCCCTTCTTTGGCTGTGGTTTATGGTTGCGAGATAAAGTACTCAGGACATGAAGAATCTCCCTGTGGCAGTTTGCTTAGGACATGAAGATTTAGACTTCACTCTTGGATTAAAGTTAGGCAGAAGTGATGACTTCATTCTTGCCTTTTGTTTGTTGCAGTTATTTTAACAGCAAAGAAAAGAAAAATGCAGTCTTCAAAAGCCTTCCTGATGACTTCACTTTAGAACAAAATTTCTCAAGAGGCTGAATGCCTACCGTGGTTATCTCACACACAATGGATGATCAATAAGTATTTGCTGAATTGAATTGAAATTGGCTTTTTGTAAACCCTACCTTCTAAATGCCCTGAAATTGGCTTCCATTGTAAGCTTTGAGAATTTTTCTCTCACTAGCATAAATCAGAGAGAAAAAAGCAATAAAATATAATAACATCATAAAATTAATTTCTTACAGTAAGATATTATCTTCACTATGTCTCAAGGACTTGATATATATTGTGTTAAATCATTACGTCATACTTCAATTTAGTCCTTTCTTGTAGTACTTAAGAATGGGATTCAGCCTGAGAAAAATGTCACCACAATGGAGAACAAATTATTTATTCAACAGCTATGCACGTAGCAATGACTCCACACAAGTCTCTGGTGGGGAGGAAAGTGGAAACGGGTTACGTAAGGAAAGAAATTTCAAAGATAAATAATCCAGTTGGGTACATAAGACAAATAATACCTTATGTTATTATTACAAGGTAACATGTGGCAAATGTTTCATGAATTACATAGAAAATATGTATGAAAAAGGTTTAGCTGGAGTGATCAGATAAAACCATATAGAAGGACTGTGATGCTTCAAAGATTGATGGCATATATTAGTTTAATGGTTTTAAAATTTGAGTGTGTATGAGATTCACCTGGGACTGTACCCGCCAACATAATTTGTTGGGCTAGATATCCCAAAATCTCCTTCCAGTAGAAAGAACTTGGCAGTGCTGAAATTTGTGTGTGTGTTGGGGCGGGGGGACAGGGGGTGGTATCTTTTAATATGCATGAGTAGGGTGGCAATAAGTAAGGGAAATCCTAAGGGGCCAAAATGATAAGTTAAGCTAACACTGGGGCCAGTGCTTACCCTGACTGAGGAGCCTCTTGATAGCTCTCAGTGCTTTCGAGTCTGAGCAAGGTGGGAATTCAGGCCAGAAGCATCCCCGCCTATCTAAGGCCTTAAAGATAACAACCTCAGTGAAAAGATTATTAGAAAAAAATGCCTTGTGAAAGGAGAGAGCAGGGAAACTTGTCTGTCTTGAACTTGGCTCTAGATAGAGAGGAAAAATGTGGTCACCAGGAAGATTTTAAAACCACAAGCAAGCCCTCTAGTAGATTAGGAATGAAATTCAAATTACCTATGTGATTCAAAAATCTCCAGGCTAAGAATTTGTGTTAAAGCAGCCTTCTGATTGGGAGTTCGCTATGGTCCCTACTGCAGTGTGCTGCTCAAATCGCCCCTGCAGAACCGAGGCGTTCATTCTCCTAGCCACAAAGTATTACCCGCTGACGGTGCACAGCTGAGTCCATCTTAAGCAATTGCTGAAAGGAAGTGCCTCACTCAAGATGAAGACCACTCCCCAGGGGCAGGCCACATGGAAACACTAGCTTATGCTGAGGGCGGCCAGCACCTGGTCCCCTGGCCTTAACTTGAGATGCTGCTGAAGGGCCAATCCAGCCTTAGAGTTTCCCGTGAAACCTACTATAATTGTACTGCAGTTCAAGTCTCCCACTGTCCTCAGATTCCACCATTGCCTTATGGATGTTGTTTGTGAGAGCATTCCCTAATAAAGTGACCCCAGGAAAACCTCCCTTTTGGAGTCTGTCTCCTGGGTGACCTTGACCTATGACATGCCCTGGCCCTCGATTCCTAGAACAAATGCAAATCATTTCTGGAAGGATCTGTCTTAAAACCAGGCCTCAAAGAGTTCCCATAAATAAAGTTCCACCAAATCTGAGCTCACTATCAAAAATTATAAAGCACATCAGAAAATAAGCTACCATGGGCAAAAGTCAGTAGAAACAACAAAGAGCAGAATTAGACTTACAGAGCCTACTGATGTTGAAATTATCAGATAGTGTAAGGGTTGGAAAAGTTTTTCTGTAAAGAGCTGCATGGTAAATATTTGAGGTTTGCAGGAATAATCTCTATTGTAACTATACAATTCTGTCATTATAGGGTGAAAGCTACCAAGATAAAATGAAACAAATGGGTTTGTCCGAGCTTCAATAAGACGTATTTATAAAAACAGGTTGGGCTGGATTTGGCCTGTGGGCTATAACTAGCCAATCCCTGAGATAGAGTATGAATATATCTATTTAATATTCTAAGGAAATGAAGGAGAGGACCCCAAATATGACTAACAAACAAGGGACTATAAAAATGACCAAACTAAATTTCTATAATTAAATCACATAATAAATTAAATTAGAAAATCAATGGACAGGTTAAACAGTAGATTAGATGCAGTTGAAGAGGAATTAGTGAACCAGAAAGAAAATATACAGAAAGTATTGAAAATATAGTACAGAGTCAAATGGCGTTACAAGATTAAAACAAGAGTTAAGAGTCATATAAACTAGATTGAGAGTCTATTCTGTTTCTAATTTGCAAACATGCCCAGCAGTGAAGTGCTCAAAGCTTTTCTTTGAAGTCAAGAATAAGAAAAGGATGCCATCATTATCATTTATGTTCACCAGAATTAGTGCAATAAGAACAAAATTGGAAAGAAGAAACAAAATTGCCAATTTTCATAGATAATATGATTAACCACACACAAAACTCTAAAAACAGTCTGCAGTCATATAGCTAGTGAGAGAATTTAGCATGGTAAATTTTAATCAATTTTAATCAATATATAATTAAAATTTAAAAGTCATTTGACTTTCTATAAATTAGCAACATACAGAAAATATCATATGAAAATCTATCATTCACAAAAATATAAGGTACCCAGCAACTCATATAACAAAACATATGTAAGTATTTCTGGAGGAAATTATATTATTTGATTAAAACACATTAAAAGTGACATAAACAGAAATACATGTTCATGTATTAGAAGACGATATTGTAAAGATGTCGGTTTTCCCCAAATTTATCTATAGATTGTATGCAATTCCAATCAAAATTTCAACTTTTTTTGTGGAATTGGACAAGCTGAATCTAAACTATAACAGATTAATATAGGGTCAGGAACAGGAAAGTCACTTCTGAAGAAGAATAATGAGAACAACTTTTTGTCCTGCCAAATACCAAGACTTGCTATAAATTTCTAGTAATTAAGACTATGGAATTTGCATGAGGATAGACAGATGTATGGGAAGCATAGCCTCGCTTACAGAGAAACTTGTTCAATGACAGAGGTAGGACTGCGGATCAGCAGGGAATTGATGGACTGTTTCATAGATGGAACTGGAACAACTGGTTATCCACGTGGGGAAAAAAAATCAACTTGGGCCTTCATCACATAAACACCCACCCCAAGTCAAGATGCATTAAGAAGCTAATTGTGAAAGGCAAAATCTTAAAAGGTTAAGAGGAAAATATAAAATATCTCCATGACCTTGAGATAGGGAAGTATTTATTACTAAGATGTGAAAAATCATAAAGATGATTAATTCAATTGTATTAAAATTAGGAAGTTTTCATCAAAATAGACCATAAAGTGAAAAGGCAAGCCACAGAGAGAAGATATTTAAAACACATATAAGTAAAAGATTAGTATCAATATGAAAAAGATGCATTACTTATAAGAAATGGGCAAAGGCTATGAATATGCAATTAACAAGAAAGAAATGAAAAATATGAATAAATGTACAATATCATCAGTAAGCAAGGAGACACAAATGAAAACCATAGTGAGATGCCATTTCACAACTATCAGTTTCTCAATGAAGTTTTGTTAGTTCCAAGAGATAGCTACTGAAACCCACATCTTTGCCCAATAGAATATAAATTGGTATAGCACTTTGGAAGAAAACAATTTGGTGTTAACTGCTAAAAGTTCAACATGTTCATACCTAATGTCTGAACAACCCCACTCTCAAAAGCACTCATGCACTTGGGCACTGGGAGATTCCTACAGGAACAGCAGCTTTATATCATAATCACGAAACAAGACTAAAAACAACAAAAACTTCTATCAATAGAAAAACAAATTGCAGGTCTCCAAAATGGAATATTATACAGCAGTGAAAAATAGATGAACTTCAACTACATGCATCAATAAGGATGAATCTTGCAAACATACTACTGAATGAGAAAAGCAAGTCACAGAGGAACACATAGTGTACAATCAAAATTTTTTAAATTTCAGAAGTGACTATAAAATTTAAGGAATATATGTGTATGTGGTAATTCTTTAAAAAAAAGTCAAAGGAACCATAAAAATTAAGGATAGAGGTAACCTCAGGAAGAAGAGGAGATAGAGGAAGAAGAGGTGATCGAGAAGGGGGTACACCTTGGAGGATTCAATACATTGGCAGTGTTTCACATTTTTAGCTGAGTGGGCATGCAGGATTTTAAATAATTATTTGATAAAATATGTATACATGTACACCATTACATATGATATTTCATCAGAGAAAGACAACCTGTGGTGCTGGTGAAAAATAGATTCTCAGGCCTCCTGCCATAAATTAGATTCAATAGGTCTGACAGCATCTCAGGTGATTCTGAGGTAGGTAAGTCCACAGGTCACACCGAAAGAGATACTGGCTTATGACAGCAAGGTAGGTTTTCTATGCTGAAGGAATTAATACCTTTCCTGGGAAAATTAGAGTTGGTTTTGCAATCTGAGAGAAAGAGACGTCATTCACTCTTCATATCACAATGCATATTGGTGGCACCTTGAGGACAGCATGGATGCTGTTGTACACCCATTCCATTATGGCTACTTTGGTATTGCAGGCATGCCCTGGGTAAAATGGAAGGGTGTGTGTGTGAGCTTGCTCAACCCCCAAGAGCAAGGTAACTCTGACACTTGAAGTCCTGGGTTCTGTGTGAACTGAGGCAGATTCTGCACCTTTTGCACAGGCAGAGCTCTTGCAAGCTTGTTCTTGCTGCTGGACATGCCCAGGTTCAGGTCTCTGCACCAGAACTTGAAGAGGCATTGCAGACTATAGGGACTTTTAGGTTTTGAAGGCAGTGTTTGCCCAGATCAACCAGCAGTGCACAAGGGGACAGAATCTGGTTGGATTATAATGTGTCAGGAGCAACACTGCATGGCCCTAATAGCAACAATGGCCAAACAGAACAGGGCTCCTTGGCACAGCTGTCTTCAGGCTGGAGCACTCACACCCCGGGGGTGCATGGAGACTTTCCAAGGGGAATAAGGAAACTGATATTTTCAAGGCAATGAATTTCAGCTCTTTAGTGTTTACATATACTCTTTCCTGAAACGGCTCTGCTTCACAATGCACCTATAGCTGAAGCTGAGTTGTTATTCTAGTTCTCCTTTTACCCTCCACTGTTCTTCACAATCACACACCTCCTACTTTTCAGAATAAAGGCAAAAACTTTCCTCCATCTCATATCTTACTGTGGTGCATTGCTCCAAGGGTAAAAAATTCTCAGGGGTATCAAATAAAGTAATAACTAAACAAGGCACCTTAAACCCGTGGTAGGACTTCATGCCATTCTCTGTCATCACATCACATCACATCCCACATCATATTACAAGGATAAGTATGGTGTGAAAAATAGGATGAGAAAGTCTATATTCAGATATATCACAGAGAAGTGGGGTGTGAAAATTTACATCTAACAACCTCGCTTCATCTATCCTAATAACAAACAAATGCCTCCTTTGTGAAGGAGAGTCCCCTAAGAAGAAATTACAGAATCTGTGAAAAATAAAATAAAATAAATAAAATAAAAAAATGATGATCATGGCAGATATTTTATCCAGGCAACAAACCTATGACAGAGCTTTGTATTTTATCTACTCACATATCCTAGAATTCAATTTAAGAAGAAAAAGGGTCGTGCAGGGGCTGTGTAATAACACAAAAGTATGAACTCAAAGATGAAGGCTGACTTGCCTGAAAGAAATTGAGTCTGATTGGGCCGATTGGTTTGATAACGAAGTTTGCCTTTGCCAATTAGATGATATAACCCATGGCTTTCTACATGAACTATATCTGCAGCTTCAAGGTTCAGAAAAATTTATATTTTAAAGCATGTGATAACATCTTTTTGTCAAATATTATTGTGTTGGAATAGATATAATGATGCCAACAATAATTTCAATTTTCCCAAATTAAATTTTATCAAGTTAAACAAAAATTGGGAAGGGATAATGTTATTTTCCAGATTTCTTTTGAGGGGACATGAGTGGAGAAGTTGGGAGACCATTTCCTTAGCTAACTCTGGTTTCCAGTTCTTTCCTTGAGAAGATGGTGACTCCGCAGACGGAGTGAGGCTCCCTGAGGCGTCACGGAGTTGTCAGAAGATCTTGGGAGGGAGGAAAGACGTCCGTGTTAAAGGTGAGATAGGATCTACCAGGTAAAGAACATATTTGTTCACTTGACAAATACTTACTACTAGCTTTTTCTAGGTGCTGGAGATACAGCAATGAATACAACAGGACATTTTCTGTCTTCTAGCTTCTGTGTTAGTGGGAGAGACAGATAGTGAATAAACGATTATGACAACATCATTTCAGAGAGTGATGAGGTCTGTGAGTAAGAGAGAATTTGATTGTAACTGGAATGGGTAGGTTGTGCCATTTCAGATTGGGTGGTCAAGGAAGGGTCTTCTGAATTAAAACCTGAATGGCAAAAAGCCAGCATGTGCAGATTCACGGGAAGAGTACTCTAAGCCAAGAAAATACACGTCATGCAAAGGTGCTGAGTTGGAACACGGCTGGCCTGTTTGAGGACAGGAGGAGGCTGGTCTGTGTGTCTGCAGCTGGAGGGAGGTGGGGTTGGGGAGGGAGGCAGGGGCGGAACACAGGGTGGAGCCCTGTAGGTACCTTAGGGGGTTTGGCTGTCATGCTTCCTGCAATGGAAGCTCTTAGAGTGTTTAAACTGTAATATCTGACTTGCAGCTTTAAAACTCACTGTGGCTGCTGTGTGGAAAATGGATTGCAGGGAGAAGGCAGAGAAAGGGGAGAACAGAGTGAGCGGTTAGGGGCCAAGGGGAGAAGTATCTTGTCTAAAGAAGTGGGAGAGGGGGGTGAGATACAGGATATACCAAGGCAGAGCCAAGAGGATCCGCTGAATTTACGTGACCAAAGGAAGGCTAGGGAGGAGTTGTCACAGCGGACTAGGGGACTCCTGTGTTCTGGCTGGAGCCAGGTTTGGCAGCAAATATCAAGCTCCTTTTTCTCTTTGGACATGCCGAGTTTGAGATGCTATTAGACATAAACAGAATTGTAAGGAGGCACTTGGGTAAATAGATTTTGCGTGCTGGGGCTCAGAAGCTGATACACCAAAATATGGCCCTTTGCTATGCCGAACTGAAGAAGACAGCTCAAGGTCTCTCGATCCTCTGTCTCTCCCAAGCACAGGATGAAGTCATTCTCTGAAGCTCCCTTAACTGCCTAAAGTCTGCACCCACCAAAGAAGAAAACAGTTATGTCTGGTCCCTTCCCTGAGTTTTCATTAATTGAACTCATATTGCAGGAAGAAAGGGTGAAGTCTGTCAAGAAACCTGGACAGACTTTTGTCATAAACCACTGTCTGCTCTGTGGGTCCAACAGACTTTGTCCCAGGCCACTGCATGTTCTTCAAGCCCACTGAATTCTCCTAATTCTCCTAAGTCACTTACTACCCTCCTAAAATCATCCACACTTCCCTACCTTCCTTTCCCCCAAGAATGAGAGTATATAAGCATCGGTACCCCATTGCATGGAAGGGGAATTAATCACTCCCTGATTTTCACCCACGCATGCTAATAAATTTGTATGCCATTTCTCCTATTAAACTACCTTTTGTCAGTTAATCTTACAGGAAAACTTCAGGGGGCAAAGGGGAAGTTTTCCCTTGGTCCCTACAGCTTTGGCACAGTGAGAAGGGTACCAAAATCACTCTATCCGTCTGGGAGCTGCTGTCAAGGGAACCGTGAACCTTACAAGCTGGCAGAATGGTAAGAATCTCTTACCAGCCAGGCTCCCGGCATCTCTTTCTGTGGAATCCAGCCAAGTGGATGATAAAAATCCACGTATCTTTTTTCTCTGCAAAGTCTTGATTAATGAGAGAAAAGAATTTGTGTGACTGGTCTTGGGTGTGGTGACTCTGGTGTACTTTTGTTATGAATATTCGTATTGTTTGATCTCTTTCCTCCTAGAAACAGTCTTTATCTTTCTGTGTTGTTCTGTTATAAAGAGGGGTACCACAGGGCAGAACATGGGCCAAAAACTGCTATTAATAAGCCCATTGATTGAGGTAGTCCCACAGACTGGTCAGTTTTGCAGCTCCAACCAGACTGCCATATAAACTTTGCTGTGGGTCCCCAAAATAAAAACTAGATGAGGTTCCCCTCTCATCTTGTTTTATGTCCTTGAGAGCTTGACTTGTGACCAAGTAGGACCACTCTCTTGTGGTCTGCACCATCTGGGGGACATGCTTTTTGGGTCATGTCAGATGGCCAGTCTGAAAATGGCTAGGAGCCCAAGACATGTAAGAGTTTAAGCTGCATCCTTTTTGTTCTGGATGTTTCAAGCTCTTGGGGGGAGTTTGTCTTAAGAAGTCCCATCCCTACCAGGCTTTTGTCATCTCAACCCTTGTTGCCCAGTTAGTTCTTGGAAAGTCCAGTTCCAGGATGTCCTTACCCAGTGTCACAGATTAATGGGTCTGTGACCAGTGGCCCCCCCCCAAAATTTGTAGGTTATCAGAGGCACTGTATAAATACCATCCTTAACTGTCTGTGGCTACAAGAATCTTTTACTATCTTGGCCTATTCTTGAGAGTAAATATTTGGGCAGGAGAGGGATCGATCTTCAAGGTTGCCTCTTCTATGCCCTCTTGGAACACACCTCTTTCTAAACCTGGAAGATTACATCTTGGGCTTTCCATGAATAGGCTATGGGATTGAGTTGCTTTTGGAAGAAGTACACCATCGGAAATTCTAATCACTGGTCAAAGGATGGATCCTTTAAATTAGAAAGATGCCTATATATAAAAAAATTTAGAGCTCTCTTATTCCAAACAATTGCCTGATTTGTATTCATGGGAAGATCAAATTAAAAGACAGATACCTAATAGTGTCATAGCTAGCCTTAGAAATTTTCTTGATAAAATTAAAGTGCAAAGCTCTAACATAAAGCAAAGTTAAAATACTTTGTAAGCTCAAACTACCTGCTTTGGATCCCCTGCAGAACTTGTAATGACTACCACAGCACCTTGTAGTCTAGCAGGTAACATTCTACACTTTCACTATTGCAGCCTGGGTTTGATTCTTGGTCAGGGAACCAGTCCCTTTTGGTGTGACGTTTGTGTGACTTCTGACTTTTGGGGTACTCACTTATTATTGATCCTTTTCCCTTCCACGGGCAGCTTTTGATTTTCTGTCTTCTTCCATCTGTGTGGAACACGTGGGACTTTTAGGCCTTTGAGACCCTAGAGAATATGCCTGGACAGATGTGGGTTGTGGCTAGCAAACATTTTCCTTTCTTTGAGCTGTCTTTGGGGTGGTTCTGGATCTTGTGAGGACTGTTTTGCCAGAACCTTGGTCAAGCTTATTGGTTTTGATGAGTCGCTTGGGAGAGTACCTTTGGTTAAAAAAAGTTCGAAAGCCAGGAATATAAGCCATTTGTACTGGCTAAAATCTGATAATAGATTTGAAAGCATTTTTTTAAGAGGAGCTCTATGGTCAGGAGTCAGCTTAATTAGAAGATGATATTCAAGATTTTACTTGTTTATTTTTAATGTATTTTTTAAAAGGCCTTTCTACTTTTTTTCTTTCTGATCCACTTTTGCATATATTTTTCACTCAACTGAAACCCTTTTTAAAAATTATATGCTTGGTCCCCCTGAGTGCTTCTTTTTTCCCATTTACTCCCTGGTCCCCTCCTTGCCCTTTGCCATACCACATGAAAGAATCCAGAGGAGACCCCCAGAAGCCCTGAGACCCCAGGGGGACACAGAAAGAGGTGCCACACAACTGCTTTTTGGGGTCCTGTCTTCTTCCTCGTGGAGTCTTAAGTCCCACGCAGGTTCCTCTCAGGTCTACAGCTCTGCTCTCTTTTGCACTGTGTTCTCTTTGGCTTTGGCGGTTCCAGGGATTACTTTGTACCGTGAGAGAGCACTTGACCCTGACATGTGCGATGGCTGACAAGTCACTGGTGAGGGCTACACTTGGGTAGGTGGCTGACGGTGGCTGCAATGAATGGTTGTTACTGCAGGGGACAGGCTAATCATTTCTTTGCATGCTTAGATAAGAAAGGTGTGGTTTGGACACTTAAAGGTGGTGAAAACATTCACTACCAAGGGATGAGATTCCCGTGGGGAATGGGCTGATCAGAGTGGGCCAACTGGCATTGGGTCGCCCACCAGCCTTGGGGGAATGTCTTTGTAGCAAGGTGCACTCTGGACGTGCTGCACAGCCTGGTCTCATTGCGTTTCCCTCTTTTCTGGAACTCAGGATTTAATGTAAAAGCTGGGATCCTTGACTTTTAAAGTTCTAGATGCTCTGTCTTTCCATCTGTGCTTGCTTTTCACATATTTAAATATTAGGCCCTAAGAACTTCAAATGCCTTGTTGGCCCTATTTGTTAATGGGCTCCATCCTGAGCTCAATGGGCCAGTTGGAAGAGATTAAATTAGAAACCATCTATCAAATGAGATTGGTCTCCGAAATATGACTTTCTGGCATTCAGCTGGTTATTCTGAAAAGGTTTCTAAATTTTCCGTAGGCTTATCTGTATGTTTTCTTATAAAATTCTGTGATGAATTTCCTATGATTTTATGTTACCTTGGCATCCATTTTTAATCTTCCTTTAACACACCCAAACTTCTTGTAAAAGCTTAAATTCTTTCTGTGCTTTGAGTTATAAATTTGCTACACTGTTTCCTCAAAACCTCAGTAAGGTCTTCAGCCATCTGGGACAGATTAACTGTAACTTGTTCCGTTTACAGAGTCACCATTTAATCTAACTGTCCTTTTAAACTAGTGAGTTTTACCTGTCTCATGGGTAAAACTGTAATATCAAAGCTATAAAGTCTTTATCGGTGTGTGTTTGTATTTTTATGTGTACATATCTGTGTTTGTATACTGTCTACATGTACCAAACTGACTTACAAATGAGTGCTCATAAAATCAGTAAATATGCTCAAATGCTTTTCAAGTTCACCTGACTTTAATAGTCTTTGGTAAATAAGACTAGTTTAATACTGTTGTTTTAATAAAAAATACCTATGTCTTCTGAGTTACCATCAAAATATACATGTATTAAACTTTAAAGTTTTTGCTTTTATGATATTTACCTAATATACAGTAATATAAAAATGGTTAACAGAAAATTTAACTTAAGGTAGTGGCTAGATTTGTCTAATGTCTCGTGAAATTTTCTAAACATAATTGTTGAGAATGAATAAATTAAGTAGATGTAAATTAAAGTTTATAAATGAATTTTTAATAATAATTATGCTTTACAATATGTTAACTTAAAAAGGTTTCTCAAATCTTTTTGGTAACTATACCCTTAGAGTTTACTCTGATAGCTAAATTAAATGATAGATATTCATTGACTATCTAGATCATTTCCAAATAAGATGCTGAGACATTAATTACTGAATATGAGTTTAAGCTCATATACTTTTGGCTTTTTATTTAGAGAAATAAGTTATTTAGATCTGGCAGTAAATATGTCCTGTTCTACATTAAAAATTGTTCCATTTAGAAAGCCTATGTTTCTAAAAAATATAAAACATGCCTTCATAAATTGTTAGTATGTGACTGACAGTTAAAATTACTTACTTCTTAGGTTTTCACACTGAATTAAGGTTAAATAAGAGTTAAAATTCTGACTAATATACGGGAACTAAAACTAGAGATAAGAAGGGAAATGATTCATTACACAGAATGTATAATGAAAGTGAGATCTGTTTTATCAAGAAAGTTATAGAATCTGAAAATATGTTTTTGTTGAGGGAAAAATGGTAATTTTGTCTAGTTTATGGGTTATTTGAAGATTGTTTCAGAATAAATGAAAGCAGGAAAAAATGAGATAAATTAAATGAATGTAATAAATGGGGGAAAAAAAGAATAGAAAAATTTTTATAAGAAGTTATAAAAATGTCATGGAAATCTTATCTTGTGTGGCCAAAGCAGATTGAGATTGAATGGGTCTGTTTATAGTTTTATTAAAATTAGGGTTAATATTAATAATACACTGATATAAGGGTACAATTTGGTTTTCGTTCTTGAATAAGATTTTCATGTAGTATGAATCAGAAATAGCAAAAGATTGTGCATAAACTGCAAAAAAAAAAAAAAAAAAAAAGAAGGGGAGAGAGGGAGAGAGAGGTACAGATGCTGTTGGTCTTAGGCCATCTTTATTAGGGTTTTTGACTATTTGGAAAACTAAGTTTCCTCTCTTTCAAGGAGTAAAGGTTTTTGTAGTCTTTGAATTAATACTTTGGCAAAATAAATAACTACTATTTTATAGTAAACTGTGATCCTATTTTGATATCAAGTGTTTTAAACTATTGATATTTGACAAATTTCCCAAAATAAAATTTCAAATTCTAAAATTAAATGTTACCAAAAACAAACAAATTAAAAAAAAACAAAAAAACCTGGAAGTCCAAGAGAGACATATTAGGCTTATTTGGTATGTAAAAACCATATGGGAAGAATTGTCAAATAAGAAATGGTGCTTAAGTTTCTTTGAGTTATATCTGTATAAATGTGATATTAACAGGTGTCCCAAAATTGTATGCAACTCCTAAAAATCTGATATGTCTTGGTATATGCTATCAGTCATAGTTATCATTATTATGTTAAATTATTGTATGCCACAGAAATAACCAAATTTCCTTGTCAATTACATCTTTAACCATGGCTATTCTAAGTCCATCATTATCCACAATCATTGTTTTACTTTGATTCTTCTCAAATAGCAGTTAATAATTAGCTAAAGTTCAAAATTTGTTTTTTCTTCAAGAAAATTCATGGAGAGACTCTAAAAAGTCTTGAATATATGTTTTCTGATAACTTTACAGATCATACCATTGGACTAGGTAAAAAACTTCTGGGACTCTAAAAAGCTGATACATTGCTAAGCCAAGATACCAAGTTAAAAATAAAGAAATAAAATAAAAATAAAAATCTGAAGCATTCATGACGATTGCTAACCCAACATCAAGCAGAGCAAGAATTACATGGGATTGAATTGATGGTAGACTGAAATTATTTTTTATGACTTTTTTTTAAAACTGCTGATTGTTTTTATGTTTTGTTTTCAAGAGTTAAGAATTTTTTTCTTTTGAGCTATGTATAGCTTACAGCAATTGGGTAAAGTGTACTTTTGCAAGAAAAACTGAAACATTTACCTTCTCTCTATTTGATTTCTCCAGAATTTGGAAATTATTTGTGAGTATTCTTAATTTATAGCAATATAGTTAGTTGCATAAGTTCAATAAGAATCTGTTTTCTTTTGTAATAAGACACAATTGGATACATTGGTTAGTTCCCCAAGCCTTTGACTGGAGTGGCCTGTTCTCATATATATCAGAGTGCTTTGAGGAATTGAGGTTGACTTTATAGAGCTGATAAAAAACCCCTTGGAAAGACTGGTCTGGTACTTTGTCTATACAGCTCCTATTCAAAGTTCCTGACCTTTTGGTAAGTAAAGAATGTCACTTTCTGACAGACTCAGGAACCTCAAGATATTATATTTTGGGAACCTTGAGAAGAGAGGAATTCACCCAATTTGTACAGGTATTACAAACACAGTTTGATGGTGAAGGCTTGGTTTGGTTTCCTAGCCCTGAGGCTTTTAAAAGTCCAATTTGAAATTCCTTTTGAAAAGTTTCAGCAAAGCCAACTTAAGAAGAGACTGTATGGCCAATCGTTATTTTCAGTGCACTTTATGCAAATAATCAGGCCTGGTATAAGAAAACTAAATCTTACTTTGCAAATAAATAGGTGCTATGTGATTTGTCTTTGGTAGAAAAAGGGGACAGGAGAGAGAAAAATTATATGCCAGAAGAAAACTATAGTACACCTGTTACTAGATTCCAACCTTGTTCATTGCTTTGGAATTTTTGTTATTTGTCTACAGTTTGGACTGAATCCTGAATTCCTTACTGGCTACAAGTCTGCGAAGTAATACTTTCAAAATTTTCTCCAATTTTTCTCACTTGGAATCACAATTAAGTTTTAATTTTTAAAATTGGAAAAATTCAAACTGTGCCTTTCTTGAGGCCCTGCAAGCTAAAGCTCATGCATAAACAGCCTGTGACATACAAACGAGGTGAGAAAAATCTGTCGGGTTGCCACTGGGTACTTCCACTTTAACTGAAGATGCTTTGAGTTTAACATCTAGACATCTCAACAGACTGCCCTCTAGACTCTAAGGAAACTGGTCTATAGATTGCCCCAAACACTAACTTTTGTTTATATTCTGTTTTAAAGCCTGTCTGCAGCAACATCTCCTGAAATGAGATACCACTGTTTAATTGGACTGGGCTATTCCCAGAAATGGGAGACTGGCTTAATGGGATCCTTTGCCACTCAGCTATTAACTTGCTTTTTCTTTCCATGGCCACCAACACAGCTTTTAGTGTGTGACACTTGTAGGGAAGTTTTAGACAGGTGGATGTTTGGGCTCAGAAACCAATACCCCAAAATATGGCACATTGGCATGCTGAACTGGAGAAGCCTCAAGGTCTGTCTGACCTTTCCTCCCTTCCTCTCAGTCTTCTGTCTCTTCCAAAGCACAGGATGAAGTTGTTCTCTGACATTCCCTTATCTGCCTAAAGTCTAGACCCACCAAAGAAGAACACAGTAACCTCTGGTTCCTTCCCTGAGTTTTCATTAACTGAGCTTATATCATAGAAAGAAATACGTCAACACACCTGGACAGACTTTTGTCACAAGCCATTCTCTGCTCTGTGGGCCCAACAGACTTCTTAGGCTACTGTATGTTCTTCAAGCCCGTTGAATTCCCCTAAAAATGATTTACTACCCCGCTAAAATCATCCACAGTTCCTCATCTCCATCTCCTTTAAGAAGTAGCGTACATAATCATCTGTACCCCTTGGGATATCGGGTAATCACTCTGATTTTCCTCCACGCACACTAATAAATTTGTATGCCATTTTCCTATTAATCTTCCTTTTGTCAGTTGATTTTGCAGCAAATCTTCAGAGAGGGCAAAGGGGATGTTTGCTTTTGGCCCCCATCGGGGCTTAGCAGGAAGTTAGGGTTAGAGACATAAATTTAGGAGTTACCAACATATGTAGACTGTTTAGAGAATAGATGAAATATCAGAAATGGGATTTGAATCTTTTAGATTCAAATAGGTTGTTTGCCAGATTTTTTTTTTTTAGCTATTTCTTCATTCTGTTTGTAAAATTAGGATTTGCATTTTCAGTAAAAATCATATGAAGAATTAGAAAGTTGGGTAGAGAACAGTGTTGCTGCCAAGTCATGAGGCACAACACAGAATACTGTCTCTCTCCCTACTTACTCAGCTCTGAATCCAAATCTTGAGGAAGTGGAACTTCAGTCATATCTGGAACCCTCCCTGCAGGGGAGCTTGGATTCTTGAACCCTCTGCTGGCCAGAAAGGCACACAAGGAGGAGGCTGGAATGGACGCTGAATAAGCCAATCCAGGGTCTGCCACATTGGTGAGAAAAATGGGGGCACTGGTTTCTATGAGGCTTTAACTCTACTAGAGATTTTAAGAATTTTTAGTGGAAAATTTTCACACAAAATTTTGGTTTTCTTTTGGTGTGCTAAGAGGATAAAGCAGTTACAGAAAGCTGTGGAAAAGCTCCCTTAGAAGCTGTGAGCCAGATTTCTAAACTAGCCTTTTATTTGTTAAACAAAAATAAGAGTTGTTTGAAATGACTGTAAGAACAGAACTGGGGGGTATTATGAATGAAACTGGGAAAGCAAAGCAGGCTCTGTTTACATTCCTGCCAAATGTGGTACTCAGTTTGGGGATTTTCTCTTTTTTTGATGATTTTAATTTGGTTTGGGGAGGGATTTTTTTTTTTTTTTTTAACTGTTAAACACACATATATATTGTGGTATCTGAGTGGTCTTTACATCTTTGGAGGTGACTGTGTTTCACCTTTTGATGGATACACAATGAACACAGAATGCAAAACAGGAGGGCAGGTTGCATTTTTTTTTTTTCATGCTGGCACTAAGAGAATCACATACAACCTTGATATCCATAAATTCCTATATTTTCTCCACTTAAAAATCTTTGAGATGTTGACAAAGATGACTAGAACTCATTTCAAATGATATCGGAAATGTCTAAATGCAATGTGAACATGGCATTGCCTGTCTTTGTGAAGGATAATTAGGTTTACAATTGACCAAACTGGAAAGTCTGCATGGAACTTGTCTGTTCACAACATTTGATGTATTTTCTTCAATCCTAACAATAATAAATTACAATAACACCAATAGTTTTTTAGTTCTATTTTCAAGCTTTTCCTAAGTGCTTTCCATATACTATCTCACTTGATCCTCTTGTGATTTTTTAATAATTGGCTAAATTTTATGACAATATATTTGATGATTTCTATCTTGTTTGAAGAAATGGCAAACTGAAGCAATGATTATCTGCATACACACAAGAGTACTGAGAACTAGGATTGAATTTTGTCAAGGGTTATTTAGTGTCTTAGAAGGATTACTTTGTCAGTATTTGTTCAAAATTGCTTATTGTGTCTATAAGCAATGGTTGACATGAGAACTGTTTAGCTATTATCACCTGTGACTTGTTCTTTTGAATCTGGAAATTTCTAGGAGACAGAAACAACCTTGAAGGTTAATCTCAGTCTGACCAAAAGTTCCTTGAATAGTGGTGGATGCTGTGAAGGCTTAGGGAAGGGGACAGTGGCAAAATGACAAGACCGCAAGCAGCCTACTGAGAAGGAACAGCACCAGTAGAGGGAAATGAGGACAAAGAATGAGTCAGGAACGAGGCTCAGACCGAGGAATCTGGGTTTTGTCATTCTCCCCACGTGAATGAAGATGCAGGAAAGTCTCCAAAGCCTATTTCTGCCTTTTTCTTTTTCCTTCATTATTCCCTCCATTAAATGTATATAGGGACTGTATGTATGAAGCCGAGTGGTTTAGGCTTTTGAGTCCCTTTCATAGAGGAAAGATTGACTTACTTTTCTTTTTTGGTGGTAGGACTATCTGGCTATATAAATGTAACCAATTCTGGAACAATTTTGCCAAGGGTCAAGAAATATGATTGTATAATTGTCATATTAGCTACAATGCTTTTGATTCCAAATTAACAGAAAACTGACCTCAAACTGGACCAAATCATAATGGGAAATTATTTACTTATCTATGAAAAGGCTAGCAATAGATCAGCAGGGTTTGATCAGGACTCCAGCTCCATTTCTCTGCAATCCTCTCAGCTTTCTGTCCCTCTGTTCCTTCAAGCAGGCTTCCCATATTGTTACAAAATGGCTGCAGCAGTTCCAGGCCTCATATCCACACACCCCATCGTCAAAAAGAAAGGGGGGGCTGGGTGTGGTGGCTCAGGCCTGTAATCCTAGCACTTTGGGAGGCTGAGGCGGGAGGATCACTTGAACTTAGGAGTTTGAGATCAGCCTGAGCAAGAGCAAGACTCTGTCTCTACTAAAAATAGAAAAGTAGCTGGATGTGGTAGTGCACACCTGTAGTTCCAGCTACTCGGGAGGCTGAGGCAGGAGGATCATTTGAGCCCAGGATTTGAGGCTCCAGTGAGCTATGATGATGCCACTATACTCTAGTCCTGCCAACAGAGTTGACTCTGTCTAAAAAAAAAAAAAAAAAAAGAAGAAGAAAGAAAGAAAAAGAGAAAGAAAGAACGAATGAACGAACAAATGGAAGAAAGGGGACATTATTCTAACCATTAAAAGAAAAAGTCTCGAACTTCATTCTACCAAGTAAGGTGCCATGCACATCTTTGTACCAATCACAGTGCCAGAGAAATGCTATGTTCTGGCTGATTCCTGCTTAGAGGGACTTACTCCTGCACTGTAACTGGGGAGTTTAGTGGTGGTGGTGGGGGGATGCACCATAAAAATCCATGGCTGCTTCATGGTGAGGAAGGGAGAAAGGTGATCATCTACAATGTTCACATACATAAATCAAGACATGATCTCACACGTACTTGCCTTAAATACTCTTGTCCGTTTGTTTTTCCCAAATTGCAGAGAGGACTGTTGGGACGGATGCCTGCAAGGGGAGATTTGGTAGGTTTGGATACAGGGGCTGAAACCTGCAGGGTGGGAGTAGGGAGTAATCTTGTCAGGCTCCTATAAACCAAAGCCTACTGGAAGAATATTCTGAAGATGCAGATTTTGGCATTTAACAATAGCTCAGGAATAAGTTTAATTAAGAATCATCAGTGAGGGGATGTTAATATTAGCAGTCTAAAATTAACCACCGAGAAGCCAACGAGTCAAAGAATTGTTGTCAGCTATGTTCAAAGGCAAAAACTAAAATGTTTCTTTCCACTGTCTCTTCATAAGGAATTTACATGAAATTAATGGTTTTGTGATTACATAAAAGTCTGTATTTTTCAATCCCTTCTTCTTCAGACTGTATTTTTTAGTACTTTCTTACTAGGTACTCAGTTTTCCCATTTGCTGAATAAAATCTATGTGATGTGGGATTTTTTGATGTATGGGTGCCAGGTCCTGGGAAGAAACACTGATTTAAAATGTCATGATACTGAATGAGGAAAAATTGAAAGCTTTCCCACTTAGAACTGGAACCAGACAAGGTTGCCCACTGTCCCCACTGCTATTCAACATAGTGCTGGAAGTTCTTGCGAGAGCAATCAGGCAAGAGAGCAGAATCAAGGGTGTCCAAATGGGGACAGAAGAGATCAAACTCTCACTCTTTGCTGATGATATGACATTATGTCTAGAAAACCCCAAGGATTCAACCAAGAGACTCCTGGAACTGATAAATGAATTCAGTGGAGTCTCAGGATACAAAATCAACACACACAAATCAGAGGCATTCATATATGCCAATAACAGTCAAACTGAGAACCAAATCAAAGACTCAATATCCTTCACAATAGCAACAAAGAAAATAAAGTACATAGGAATACATTTAACTAAGGAGGTAAAAGACCTCTACAGGGAGAACTATGAAACATTGAGGAAGGAAATTGCAAAGCATGTAAACAGGTGGAAAACCATACCATCCTCATGGATCGGAAGAATCAACATTGTTAAAATGTCTATACTACACAAAATGATCTACATATTAAATGCAATCCCTATTAAATTACCAACATCATTTTTCACAGATACAGAAAAAATAATTTTACGCTTTGTATGGAACCAGAGAAGACCCCGTTTAGCAAAAGCAATTTTAGGCAATAAGAACAAAATGGGAGGTATTAATTTACCAGACTTCAAACTATACTACAAGCCTGTGGTTATTAAAACAGCTTGGTATTGGCACAAGAACAGGGACACAGACCAGTGGAACAGAATCGAGAATCCAGATATAAAATCATCCTCATATAGCCATCTAATCTTTGACAAAGCAAACAAAAACATACTCTGGGGAAAAGAATCCTTATTCAATAAATGGTGCTGGGAAAACTGGATAGCCACATGTAGAAGACTGAAACAGGACCCACACCTCTCACCTCTCACAAAAATCAAATCACTGTGGATAACAGACTTAACCCTTAGGAGTGAAACTATTAGAATTCTAGAAGAAAATGTGGGAAAGACTGTTACAGACATTGGCCTAGGCAAAGAATTTATGAAGAAGACCCCAAAGGCAATCACAGCAACAACAAAAATAAATAAATGGGACCTGATTAAATTAAAAAGCTTCTGCACAGCCAAAGAAACTGTCATGAGAGTAAACAGACAACCTACAGAATGGGAAAAAATTTTCACATCCTGATAACTAGAATCTATTTAGAACTCAGGAAAATCAGCAAGAAAAAACTCAAACAACCCTATCAAAAAGTGGGCAAAGGACATGATGAATAGAAATTTTTCAAAACAAGACAGAAGAGTGGCCAACAAACATATGAAAAAATGCTCAACATCTCTAATCATCAGGGAAATGCAAATCAAAACCACAATGAGATATCACTTAACTCCAGTGAGAATGGCCTTTATCAAAAAAAGTCCCATAACAATACATGTTGGCATGGATGCAGAGAGACAGGAACACTCATACACTGTTGGTGGGACTGCAAACTAGTGCAACATCTGTGGAAAGCAATATGGAGATACCTTAAACAGATGCAAGTAGACCTACCATTTGATCCAGCAATCCCATTATTGGGCATCTACCCAAAAGAACAAAAGACATTCTATAAAAAAGACATCTGCATCCAAATGTTTATAGCAGCACAATTCACAATTGCAAAGATGTGGAAACAACCCAAGTGCCCATCAATACATGAGTGGATTAATAAAATGTGGTTCATGTATACCATGGAGTACTACTCAGCTATAAGAAACAATGGTGATATAGCACCTCTTGTATTTTCCTCGATACAGTTGGAACCCATTCTACTAAGTGAAGTATCCCAAGAATGGAAAAATAAGCACCACATGTACTCACCATCAAATTGGTTTCACTGATCATTACCTAAGAGCAGATTTAGGAATAACATTGATCGGGTGTAGGGCAGATGTGGGTGGGGGGGGGATGGGTGTATACATACATAATGAGTGCAATGTGCACTGTCTAGGGGATGGACACATTTGAAGCTCTGACTTGGGGGGGTGGGGGGAGCAAGGGCAATATACATAACCTAAACTTTTGTACCTCCACGATATGCTGAAATAATAAAAAATAAAATAAAATAAAATATCATGAGATTCTGGAAGTCTGGAATAGTGGGAGATTTCTGGAATGTGAATGGCTTTGTTTGTTTTGTACAGCAGGGAATTGCCCGATACCAAACGTCAGAAACCTCAGCCCCTGTTCTGGCTTCCCTCCCACCCCACGCCACACGCCTCTTCCTTTTATAACGTGCCGTGGGTTGGAGCAGGATTGGGGGCAATTGACGAGAGAGGGATGGGAGCCAATCTGTAAAATCCCCGTGACAACGTCCTTCTCTGAGTGAGGCTGGAAACCTGGTTCTGTGGCCATCACAAAATCGTTCTGACATATTTAAACTGGCTCTTCCTTTCCTACACTACCCCAGGACACTACAATGATAGGTGGCCACATCCATCTAATTCTCTGTTTTTGCACTTTGGATTTAGTACTGGCTTGTCTCTTACCAGCTGTGCAGCTCAGGCAAATGATTTCACCTTTGTGCTCTTTCTACAAGACACGGATAATGCTGCCCCTTCATTCATTACAGTACCATCAATAGGATCAAATTAGCTAACATATAATTCTTTGAATATTACAAAACTACACAAAGGTAGAGAATCGTTACTTAATCTCTCAAACATGTCTAAAGTGGTCTGGAGTGTTTCAACCATGCAGTCTTTGAATGCGCCTGTGGTTTCTTTGTTGTAACAGGAATTCTTATTGCAGACTGATACAGTTTGATCATTTCTAAAAAGCCAAGCACTAAGATGCTTCTTCTTTATAAAATTAAATGCTAGGGGGAAAGCATATGCAAGTTGGTTGGCTGCTATTATGCGAGTAGAATAGCAGTTAAATCTCTGATAACAGGGATCTGACTTCACCATGAGCGCAGTGTGTGCAATTTCACATGCTGTAAAGAGGGGAAGAGAGAGACTTGCCCACTGTAATGTACTTAACTGCGAGGAATCGGGAGAAACAGATTTTGATGGAAAGACACGAGGATCTATACATCTACAACCTCCTTGAGATTAATTCTGAACGCCCATTATGGTTTGCCACGAAAAACATTTAAAGTCCTTACTCTAAACTGCTTAAAAATAACATTTTTATTTTGTTGGGATTCTTTTGTTCCACATTCATCAGGATCTACGAAGAAAAGCCAGCCAACAGTCCTCCCGATCTGATCCTGCGGCGGATCACATCGGCTGGCTCCCGGCGCGTTCAGAAGTTTCAGGAAAAGAAGAGGATGCGCACAGCTGGAAGTGGCAGGGAGGTCCCTGCGTGACTCTCTGTAAGGACATCATTAAAAAGGAATGTTTAATCTCCGCAATCCCCGACTTTAAAACGACCACCACTGTGTGAATTAGAAGGCAGAGAGAGGCAGCCCTGAGCAGGCGAAGATAGAAGGAAGTCTCTGAAAAGGATTTTTTTTTAAAAACCTTCTTTTTATAGAGTTTTTCCCCTTGTTCATCCCTGGCTCTGTTTTCCCCAAGGTTGCATTTTACTCATGCCCCTTCCTGGACATAAAATACTTGACGTTGATACTACTGAGGCTTACAGGTTTTATGGGTTTTGGTGTGTTGTAATCTTCCTCCTCCTAGTCTCTGTGGAAGCAGAGAGGCGAACCAGGGCAGGCGATTGGAGGAGTTGGGTGTTTTGTTTTGCTTTGGCCTCCTCTGCCCAGACTATAAACAGGGTCATGTGAGAAAAGAAGTCTGGAGAAAGGGCGGGCTGGCTGTCCCTTCCTGGCCGAGGTCATTTGATCTCATCCACCAGAGGCACAGCTGACTTCAGAAACCATTCTACTTTCCCATGACGCTCCTAACTCTAAACACTGTTGGTTTGAAGTAGTTTCTGTTTGAGCCATTTCTTTCTCCAGTATCCCATTCCACCCCCTCCAAATAGTCCCACTAATTTCACGGGACAGGAGATATGGATAAGCACAGCAATTATTGGTTAGTGTCAAATCTAGGTCACTTATCATCTAACACTTATGGAGCACATACCATGAGAAGGAACTCGAGGATTCCTGGTGATACAATATCCTCATGGAATGCCTGGTTGTGAACCTGACCTCATGGCCAAGTCTAGGTGGAAAGACCTCTCAGGTTCACGTCCTCAATGTGGGTTTTCAGGCCTGACTCTTACCCTCTCTGATGCCTGGTCATCTACAAAGTGGTGAAACATCACGTCTGTGCCAGGAAGGATTGAATGAGAGTGGGAAGGAAGGCTCTTTGTAAGGCAGTCAAATACCATGTGAAAATGAGGTGCAGTATAGGCCCACAGTCGTTGGGATTTTAAGGATGGTCTTTGTGAGCTTGGTAGAGTTTCTTAATGGTCCAGAAGAGAGTGCCAGAGCCAAGTGGACATGTCTCTGGGGCTAGGCTTTTGGACCTACGAGAAGAACTTACAAGTAGTTTAGCCTCAAAGACTGACTGACTTGGGGAAACTGAGGCAGCACGATGCCGTTTCCTCTCAAATATAAAACCCCAAAATGAATATGAGCCCACATTCTATTCCTACCCCCATGTCCTCACCCTTTATCTCTGGATGTATTCTGCTCAGACACACAGCACCTCCAGACGCAGACTGGCGGGAATAGGAGCAACAGCTCAGAGGAGTGTGACTGCAATTCTGGACCAGGATGAGAAAGATACACAGAAGGGAAGGATTTGGGCCAAAAGTGCAGGGATACTTTCCTCTTCTTGCATTTCCCTCCAGAAATAAATAGTAAATCAAATACAAAATATTAAAAAGGCAACTTTTAAGATACTTGGTAAGAAGTCATGGCAGTAAAAAAATTCCTCAAGTCCTTTGTGATCACAACAGATTTGTGATTATGAACATCACAATTATTACATGAATATTAATTATTGCATATCTCTGGAAAATAATTCCACGTTGCTAGAGAATAAAGAAAATGTGGCCAGATAATTCTTAAGTAGGACAAAGAATTAAATACACAAACGAATACCTGCATAATATACACAGCAGTTTAAAAAATATCCTTCCTTCTTTCTTTAGTAGGTGAGAAATACTGGAAGAGATGGTGTTATAAGTCAACAGTAAAGATAAATTATTCAACCCCTGTCTTCCTTGCTAAGGGAGGCTCTGTCCACACCTGACATACTGTGTTCACTAGAATCTCCAGCAACCAGCCTAACTCCTGGTTCCTGGTAGGCCTTCAGCAAATGTCTGTTGAATCAAAGTTTCTTTAAACCTTGGAGGTTCTAAAGTATTTTTTAAGGCGGAATGAATAGTAATACTCAGCATAGCTAAATAGCTCTTCTAAATAGCTCTGAGCCTTCTCTCCTTCCTGTATTTCTGTCCTCCCTCCATGCTAGTTCTAATGGCTCAGCTGGTGGTGCAGGACCTGCCAAGTCGGTTTCCCACTTTACTCTCTCCTCCTGCCAATGTGCTCTCTCTGCTGCCATGAGAAGGGCCTTGTAAAATGCAAATTGGATCATGTATTCATTAAATAAATAGTTACTGAGCTCTTGCCTCCTGCCAGCCACTACTTGAGGTTCTGAAGAACCCCTGTAATGACTTTCTAAGGAATTATGTGCTTACCAACCTCCTCTTCTGTCTTTCTCACCCTTCCCACATGCTGGTTTTTCAGCCACGCTGGAGTCTTTTTCATTTCCTGGGAGGTGGTGTTCTGACTCACCTTTTCCTGTCTTTGTTGTTTCCTTTATAATGAAAGCCCTTCACCACCTTGCTGGTCTGGAGAATTCCTATTCATCCTGTAACACACACCTAAGGGAATTTTCTTAAAGTCTTTTCTGATCTCTTTTTCTATCTACTCCAGAGTGACGCTCACCACTGCACAGTGTAATACAAGTGCTACAACACGTATTACTGGGTTGTAATGCTTTCTTTCCATGACCGTCTCCCTGGCTGCAGTACAAGCTTCCTGAGGTCAGGGGTTAGTTCTTGTGCATCTTGGTCTGCCCAACACTTACTATGGTACATAATAAGGTATGTAACATATTTGTTAAAAGAGTAACAGCGCAAGTGTAACTTACAAAAGCAGCCTCCCTATGGATCCCCCTCTAAATCTCATTTCTCAGAGCCTCATTCTCTTTTCATTCTACGACTTTCTGCCTGGGCACTCTCGCCTGATCTCACTGCTTCAGTACATCTCTGTGTTGATAACTCCCCAATATTAATCTCTGCAGCAAACCTTTCTTCCCAGTTCCTGCTCACATATCCAACTGTATAACTGACTGCTCATCTCTCTAGTGTCTCCCAGACATCTCAGACAGAATGTCCAACAGTGAAGTCCATCTTTCCCTCAAACCCTCTTCTCCATTGTTACTAAACATCCAGACCCCCAGTGAGAAACCAAGGTCTTGCTTTGAAAGTTTCTTCTCCCTCAACTCCACATCTCAACTGTTACCGAATCTAGGACTTTCTGCTTGTCATGCTCTCTCATCTCCACAGCTGCTCTCGTGCTATCTCTCGTCTGGACTGCACAGCGACCTCCTAACTGGTCTCTGCTATCATCTTGCTCACTTTCAGTCTGCTCTCCACAAAGCAGGCAAACTGATTTTTTAAAAATGCAAATTTTACCTTATCCCTTTTGCTTAAAACTCTTCAGTATGTTCACAAAAGACCAAATTCTTCGCATGGACTGTAAGCCATCTCCTGGCTGCACCTGCCTTCCTCTTCCTCTCTCCTCTCTACCTCATCCTCTTAGCTCCAGATAGACAGGCTTCTTTTTGCTCTGTAATGGGCCAGGATTCTCCCTACCAAATGGAAGCAGATGTATAGCAGAGTTCAAAGTCAGATTAGACCAGTCCATCAGGGGATGCTGAGATTCACCTAACCATGGCTGCCACTCATCACTCATACTGAAGAAATTGCTAATTAAGAGACAAAGCAATGCGATATATATGTAACTTAGTGCTATACCTAAAGTGGGAAAGGAATATACCAACTTATTCTATTTGAGTTAAAATTAGCTGGTGTCATTTAGGATATAGTTTATCTTGGAAAAAAAGTGGAATTAAGTTGTAACGTTGGCTGCTCTGAGATAGGTAAGCCTTTCTCTTCTGACGCACACTAATAAAATATTATCACTTTCTTCCCAATCTCTTTTGGAGAGTCTCCCGGCACTTGGATTATTATTGAAAATATATATTGGAGAACGTCAAATCTACACTTTAATAAACCGCAAATTTAATTAGATTTGCAAAACTGCCCTGAGGTCCTACTTTACATTTCAACAAGGTATTCAACCAGCTGAATGCTAGAAGTGAAACTTTACATTACCAAAACTGTCCTATTCATGAGTTCCACCAGTGCAATTTATTTTCACATTTATCATCAGTAATAAATAAATCACATGTTGTTATCAAGATGCAAAGCACACTTCATGAAACATTGCCCATTCTCTTTATTGCATTTCCTTTATTGCTTAGAGATTTTACCCAGTGATAAGCCAAAATGATTTTCAAAAAATGAATTGGATAAAATAGCAGCATTTAAAATATCATTTCCCTCTACTGTGGAAAAGTTTCATTGCTGTAGTCAGTGTTTTAATAATCTAGGTGGAAAGCAGTTATAGAGGCATGGTAATTTCAAATCTAGTTCAGGATCAGCAAAAACAAACCCCAAGTGGTCTGATTATCAGAGAGGCAGTATCACATAATGGAAAGGCTTTGGACTTTGGATTTGGAAAACCTAAGTTTGATTCATTTATGGCAGCATAAAATTGGGAAGATAACTTCTCTGTGCCTCAAGTGTCTCTGGAAAATATTATATCTGTTAAAAGGGTGGTAAGATTTAAATGACCTTACCCACTAGTGTAGTGTTTGGCACACGATGAGGGTTAATAATTGCAGTCTTAATGAATTATAACAGTGCAAAGATTTCCACCTTCTGCAAAGGGAAATGCCAAGCTGTTGTTAGTATTTATAGCACTGGTAGTTGCAGCTGATGTGGTCATTGATGCCATTGGTTTCTTAAAGGATATGGGTTTTCTGGGAAAGACAGGTTTCTTGTGGTTCACTTGTGAGTTTAGAGACTTTGGCATTAGGATTTGCCAGTAATCTGGATTAACATCCCCTGGTTGTCACAGAATTCTGGGATCACTGATGAGCTATACAGCTTCAATTTACAACTCAATTCTAAAGGGACAGAGCTTTTTATGTAACTATGATTTTTAGCTTTTTAAGAAAGCAAGACACTAGTTCATTCATTTCTTTATTTAGTCACTTATTCAAGTATTTACTGAATGTGTAACATACCCCACACATTGTTCTAAGGAAACGTACACACATTAGTAAAATATACAATGTGCAAGATAATGAGGAACACCACATAGATGACACAGCAGAAGAGCAGCCAGATGGTCTTCTAATTTTAAATATGGTGGTCAAGGAAGGTGTAATTGAGAAGGTGACACTTGAGGAAAGTCAAAAAGGAGATAAGTGAGAAAGGCACGTAGATCTCTGGGGGAAGTTTCCAGACAGAGGGAAGAGCAAGTGCAGCAGCTGAGACATGGGACCATGGCTGATGATTGGAGAGGAATGAGGGGGCCCGTGTGGCTGGCATGAGGGAGGCGGGAGACAGGAGAGGTCAGGGAGGCCATTTCAAGGACTTTGGCTTTTAATCCAAAGGAGCAAGGAAGCCACCTGTGTGATCTATGTGGAACAAAGGAATTTTTTTGAAGGTCATCGTTTCTCCTGTAGCAAAAATCAGCTTGTGCCTGCAGTTTCTGCAGCCTGCCTTGGGGTTTGGTCCCCCAGTGAGTCCCCACAAAGCTCAAGTGTCCAATGAGCCCTTTGAGTCCCATGAAAAGTGTGTGTCACTACAAAGTTCCCAACCTGGAAACTGTTCTATTACAGCACAGGAGAATCGGGGGTAAAAACCAGAAGAGTCAGTTACATAACACAGGGAGTATGTTCTAGAAAATTTTTGAGAAATGGGAAATCTGAAACAGAGTAAGCAGGGGTAGAGAGAACAAACAATAACTCTGCTCATTCTCCTGCCCCATGCCCTGACAACCACCATTCTACTTTCTGTCCCTATGAATTTGACCACTCTGGGCACCTAGTATAAGTGGAATCACACAATCCTTGTCCTTTTTTATCTGCTTATTTCACCTAGTATAATGTCTTCTGGGTTCATCCATGTTGTAGCATGTGTCAGCATCTCATTCCTTTTTAAAGCTCAATAATATTCCATTGTATAGATACACTTAAGTTCCTTTTAAAAACTATTCATACAAATTTACAGGGTACATAGATTATATAGTGGTGAAGTCAGGGCTTTTAGGGTATCAATCCCTCGAAAAACCTACATTGTATCCATTAACTAATTTCTCATCATCCACCCTCTCCCAGCCCTGACCCTTCTGAGTCTCCATTGTCTACCATTTCACACTCTATGTCCATGTGAACACATTTTTTTAACACCCACTTATGAGTGAGAACATGCAATATTTGGCTTTCTGTGCCTGGCCTGTTTCACTTAAGGTAATGAGTTCCAGTTCCATCCATGTTGCTGCTGAAATCTCTCGTTCAGCCCAGCATCACCATCTTGGACTTTCCTTTATCTGTTCATGCCACCAGCACCTCTTCAGACAATGATTTTGGGGAGGCTCCTGGAGGAGGCTGGTGGTTAGAGCCAGAGGAGAGGAGGAAGGAGCTCAGGACGTAGGGTTAGAGTCAGAGTCAGAGAGAGTGGCATGTGAGAGTGTCACCGTCTGATGGCTTCTATTTCTTTTTGGAGGGAGAAGTTAATCTACAAAGAGCGCTTCAAATGACCAAAAACCCACAGCCGCCTGGGGAAGTTCCTTCCAATTCTGTCTCCATCTCAGGTACCAGCACTGCTCTGTGGGTTCTATGGAACAAGGTCATAACTAGTGATATTGTTCTAGAAAATGAGATCTCAGATTACACAGCTATCCTAAGACAGGGACTATTACACTCCAGCATCTATTGAGTTATTGCTTATTTGGTCTTCACAATAAAGCTCTTTGTTGCTGTGTCATTTTAACCTGTGTCTCAAGGGGACACAATGCTATGCAGAAGCACCTTGGAAAGTTATTTGATGTCAGTAATACAGAGGCAGATCTGTCCTCTCCCCTACTAACCTTGAAACAAAGCAGTTTCTTGACGACCTCAATTAGAGCCAAATGATACTGAGGCAAGAGGAAGCAGGAGAAGGAAAATGATGAGAGAAAAGGGAAGAGCTGGTGCAGTAGGAGGCTCTGCTCTGAGGCTGGTGGCCACTGCTGGTGACAGAGCCCTCCCCTAGACCTCTTCAGAACAGGGAGTGGCAGCTCCCTTACCTGCCCCTTCTATGAAAAGTTCACTATTCAGGACCTAAAAAATAAAATCTAAAAGTGTATACTGTTCTGCTTCATAGAAACAAAGCTTTAAACCTCAAGGCAAACATGAAACTGAGATGAAGTAACAACTGAAAACCACTGAAGAGCTTTTTTTAGTTAAATGTGTAGGTGCTGCAGATTTGGTTAAGCCTGGATGGTATAATTCTTTTAGCCTGTTATTAGCCAGTTATCGGAACCATACAACTAGATTTCTTTGAACTGCTTAATGTAGCAGGCACAATTTTTATGAACAACGTTGAAAATCTCCAATATAATGTTATAGGCTATTAAGCAATGAATTCATTAATTCTTGCTGTCTAGGCGGAAACACAGGTCATTAATGCAAGCAATGGAAACCCTTTGCAAAATAGTGAGCCAGGAAAGGGCCTTTATAGGAAGAATACTGGGGTGTCTTATAAAATTTGAGGAAAAGTTGAGCAAAGTCTTAGACAGAATGGGAACCAGGATACCTCTAAAGTTATCCTAGAGTTCAGAGTCATTCATTGTTGTTGTCCTATGAATGATGGGATTCAGCTCCCACCTTTAGATGTCCTCAGTTCAAGTGCCCAGCAGAAACTAAGACTGCCATGCTTAAGTTCCACATTCCAAAGGGAGAGACTCTGATTGAATGGTTTGGGGTCAAGTGTCAACCCAGACCCAACCCTAACATTTGTAAGGCCTGAATCAAGAGTGTAATTAGATTTTATCAAAAAGACACCTGCACTCGAATGTTTATGGCAGCACAATTAACAATTGCAAGGATATGGAATCAACTTAAGTGCCCATCATGAGTGGATAAAGAAAATGTGGTATATGTACATATATACACTGTGGAGTATTACTCAGCCATAAAAAGGAATGAAAGAATGGCATTCATAAAAGCTTGGATGGAACTGGAGACCATTATCCTAAATGAATTATCTCAGGAATGGAAAAATACACACTACGTGTTCTCACTAATAAGTGGAAACTAAATGACGGGTGCACATAGGCACAAAACAATGAAAAGGACATTGGAAACTAAGAAGGGGTGAGAGATAAAACTTACCTATTGGGTACAATGCACACTGTGCTGGTGGTGGGCACACTGAAAGCCCTAACTTCAGCATGATAGAATATATCCATGTAATAAAAACTAAAAAAAAAAAGAATTTTGTCTCATTATCTTCCTGTTACTGTTAAAAATATAATGTCAATCTGGGAGGAAAAAGGTTTAACTGGAGACCCTCATGCCAACTGTGTAAATATTAAAAGTTATAAATCAAGGTAATAACATGATAAAATGTTCTATCCTCGTAACTTGGCAGGCATACTTTCCTACCAGCCTGGAAATCTAGGTTCAGATTTAGAATTCTTGGATTCCATGGGGTACTATGTCCTAATGGAGCAGCACAGAGAGAGAGTTTTTGGCCCCTAGCCCCCTGCCCACCTGCTTTTCTCTCCCACCCCTGGCTTATGAATATCAAAGCTCCACATACACCCCCACAAACGCCTACTCTTTACTACCACCTGGGCCTAGCACTGCGAGGCTCATGTGGGCCCTACAAGTGGCTTTGAGGCTGTTTGGACATGGATTCCAGGGCCCTAGGTTTCCAACACCGTCAGTGGAAGGGGCACATTATAAGTGGGATGGGGTTCAGTGGAGGAAGGCAGAGCATGACACCCAGGGCAGGGGTCCCTCTCACCCAGGTGTCACCTCTGATACCAGCTGTAATACCAGGAAAAATTATTACTCTGGTCGTACTCGGGCAATTATGTCTCATTTTATTGCAAGGCTAGTTGAATGTGTTAAAGAATAGAAAAGGAACCTTCTACTCAAACACTTAGTCTACTTGCACATAAAGCCCATTAAAATTACCAAGGTACTACCCAAGAAATAGGAAGACGGAAATAAACGGCCACAGTGACACAGTAAATCCTAAGCAACTTGTCTTCTTACTTCTGAAATGAAAACTGCTTATTTGTCCAAGAAAAAAAAAAATCAGCAAGGGTTTCACTTTTAAAGGTCAAGTAGACTATCAATGCCAATTTTGTGGCTTTGTTCTACAAGATTTCTATTTCTCCACAGGAAAAACAAAACAAAGCAAAACACCACAACTCCTGAAAACTATTCAGATTAAAAGTCTGCTAAGCTTTTATTCCATTATTTTTCTCTCCTGGGTTCCTTAATAGATAAATCTATGTGCAACAGTGATCTTCAGGACCTTATGTGACTGATTCTCTTCATGCAGTTGTAATTTTCTATTTGCTGACCTCAATTGCCACTGCTAAAATTAAGTAGTGTGACACCAACAGAATGAAAAAATGATGGATCTCTCAGAAAACCAGTCAGTGTTAATAGCTCCAACTCTAAGGACTAAAAACAAAAGATAGAAAATACAGTTTGTGCACAACTGTTTTAAAAATCCTTTAAAAATTGCACTGTGGTTTTTTCATTGGCTAAAAAATAAAGTCCAAATTTATTGCAATTTTCCTCTTTCTGGTCTTCTTGCTACTTTCTAGCCTCCCACACATATAACATTATTCTTTCTATGGCTTTACTTTAATTGTACCATTCCTCTTGTTCTAGAAGTTGTTAAAGTAACTTCCATAGCTTTCAGTGAATTAGAAATCTGTATTCTCTACATCCACTTCAACAATTCATACAGTCAGAGCTATCAAAATATATTCACACTCAATAAAGGTTTCAACATCACAGTTTCTCATCTGTTGTCCATTAGTTGCACATGTAGGCAATTCTCTACTGCTTTGTTAGTGTGAAAGAACTACTCCAATTAAAATGAGTTAAACAACTTTTTCCAGGGTTTAAGAGGCAAGGTCTCATTATATTGCTTAGGCTGGAGTGCAGTGGCATAATCACAGCTCACTGCAGCCTCGAACTCCTGGGCTCGAGTGATCCTCCCTCCTCAGCCTCCCAAAGGTCTGGGATTACAGGCATGAGTTACAGCTTCTGGTTCCAAATATGATAGAATTACTTATACATGCAGAGCCAGCTCTTTCTTCTTAGTAGAGTCACTGCCCTCCTGTCACTTAGTATTTCAAAAGTTAATAAGTCTCAATGATATATGGCACTTAGTGTCTTAGGTAACATCTTCATCCCCTCATCCCTTCCATCCCTGTTGAGCTTCTATCACTTCCTACCTTGGAAGAGCCAACATTCAGAAAGGAGTAGGGTTCACCACAAACATTGGGTGCTTCTTGCTTGTATTAGTGTAACTAAGAACAAAAAGGAAATACAGAAACTGACCTAAAGGCAAAACCCAGAGCATCTGGGAGCCATAGAGCATGGAAGCCCAGAGACCTCAGCACCTTAGTGTCACTAAAGGATAACTGATGATGATCATAACCACTCTCTGTCACAAGAGGTTATTTATCACCCTGTGTCAGTTAGGATGTGTTTGCATTTTAGAATAAACTCCTACCACAATAGTTAAAATAAAAATATACATATTTATGTTGTTCTTACCACATGGAAAACTAGTCTATATGGAATAGCATTCTTTTTTGAGAAGTCTGTGGAATCTCTCCAATCACCCGTCTAAGACACAGAATACACACCTATTAGCACAGTTAGAGATAATGCTCTTAAAGTCACAGCTGTTTACAGATTAGATCACGGACAAGCCATTTATGACTGGTATAGACAAATCTCGCCCTCCTCACATCCAGTGTCTCATAGGAACTGGGTATCCGATAAGGATAGTCCGAGGGAGTAAAAGAAAACACAAGTTTATCACAATTACTAAGAAAACCAGTAAAAATTACAGTATCTATTAATACTTGGGTCTGCTAGCAATGGTGGGCACAGGGAAGCAAACTGGCATCAAGTATGTGTCTTTATACATGAATTTCTTCCGGTTACCCGGACTGCTCTGTGGGCTGGAAGGTAACCCGGGGAGTCCCACAGGGACACAGAAACAAGGACATGGAATGTTGCAAGGGAACCTAGCAGGGGATACTGGGAATGAAACATCAAATACCCATTTTACTATATATGTTTTATCTGTATCATTTTCATGATTCTGAGTGTTCCAAGAAAGGAAATACTTACATGTTAATAATCTGTATACACAAACACATAAATTCAGATATGTTCTACCATCTTTGTGCTCTGGACAATTTGAGACGACAGCTCTGGAGGTAACTGATGATGATCATAATCACTCCTTGTCACAAAAGGTTTGAATTTGGTGATGAAAACCAGTATTTCTCTACACACTGATGGGAGTTCTTACTCTGGCTGGTGACTGCAGTTGCTGGGGAGCCTAGAGCTGTTTTCAAAAATGCTCTGTCCTGTAGCCAGCCTTGAAAACAATCACCTCAATCTTGCTGGTGGCCCACAGTGGTGTCCAGCTCAGAGTAGGTGCTTATTGAGTGTTTGCTGAAATTACAATCTGCCTGCACGTTCATTTTTCACTTGTCAGCAGCTGGGTTCCACCTCCCCCATCCTGGGCTTTGATATCCTTTTGTCATCTATCATTCCCTGCCCCCACCCACTGCAGCCCACTTTGCAGCCCACTTCTTATACTGCTGTACACAGTCTGTCTACACTAGCAGAAAGATGATTTGTCCCTTGATGTTAGGTAGTATTCAGTAGGGTTCATTGGTGATGCTAATGGAACTAGTTAAGGATCAGGCTGAGACACATGAGCTATAAAAATATATGAAACAAGATAAAATACTGCTTATATATCATCTGGTTTCATATTTTATATACTTGTGGCCCCAGCGCTGCTGGTTGACTAAAGGACATGCTGTCCTCGAATCCAAAACACACTAAGGTGTAGTTTGCTGCAGAAGCAGGAGGCTTTTGAAAAACACTTTTATTTCTCTATTGCTAAGAAAATCATTTGATATTACAGCTTTTTTTTTGTGCTGCCCAGAACATTTCCCATGTTGCCTTTTGCAGTGGTCTTACATACTTTTGCTTACATACCCTCTAAAAAATTTTGAAGATCTCTTCACACATTTTAAAGTTGGTTCTCAGATTTTTTTATCATAAGTTTAATAGCAGTAATGAACATATCATAGTATTTCAGTATATTGTAGATTTTGTCATTTAAACATGTATCAGACTTTTAAATGTATCAAAAGGAATTTAAGTATCATATAACTAGGGAATTTTATGTCATGTTTTCTTTTTGAACTCATATTTTCATTCCACCCCCTGTGCAAAATTTTTCCCCAATGCCTGCCAACTTTCTTGATCATCACTTTATACTTCTTTTCTACCCAAACCAGTTCCTCTTCCCCCTTCCTCCCTATCTCACGAAATGGCACTACTATCTATCCTGGTTCTCAAGCCAGTAACTTACAAGTCATCCTTTCTCTAATCCTCCTCACTCATCCAATCCATCATCGAGTCTTTTTACTCTCCCTGCCATATCAAGTCAAATCTATCCAAGTCTCTCCAGCACCCCGGGGTCTTCCAGAATATTTGGGAGGAAGTTTGTCAGAGACCTGAGGCCCAATATGAACATGCAGAGGCAAGAGCCTGAGCAATTGAAATACCATTAACCTAGGCACACAACCAGTCTACAGTCTTGCTCAAAATGCAACCAAGATGCTTTATTCTAAGTCCCATAAAATGATGTTTTGCTTTTAAAATTGAAGAAATGCCAAATCACAGTTTTCTTTGAGAAAATAAGCCCTAACTGCCTCACTGCTTTAAGCTTCTAGGATGCTTCAGACATTACAGAGGAAGGTATTACTTATGTAGCCAAGTGAGTTTCAAAAGTTGTGGATGATAGCAACCTGGGAGCTATGGCAGACTCTGCCATAAGGAACAAGGCAGCTAGGTGTGATTTGAAAGGACAGGTACACTGGGAAGCTAATCAAATGCAGCCCAGCGAGAAATACAAAAAGATGATCTGTACAAAAACTTCTGCTCAATGAAAGAAGCAGGGATATCATACCAGGTCTAAATTCTTTAGTTCTTGTCTTACTTACATCTACCCCTTCTCTTACTGTATTTGATCATTCAAGATCCTATTATTTTTATTTTGTAATCTTTCAATTGTTTTATTTTTATCCACAGAAAATAATAGCATTTTAGTACGCAGATGAAATGGAATAGACTTAATTCAATAAAATTCATTTAACAAAGATTCATTAAACACCTGCTGTGTACCAGGCACTATTCAAAGTATTGGGAGCCTCATGTTGAACAAAGACCCTAGAAGAGAGGTGAAAGATACAAACAAATGCCTTTTCCTCTTAAGAAACTTTTAATAAAATTATTTTATATAGAACATTCTGGCAAGGGTGCTTTATGAGGTAAAGGTGAATTAAGTGAGGATATTCGAGTAGATGATGATAATAGCTGTCATTTATTGGACATCTACTATATGCCATATTCTCTATTTTATATGTACCATCTTACTTAGCTCTTAGAATAACCCTATGATGGCAGAACTATTATCTCTATTCTATAGTTGTGAAATCTGACACGTAGAGAGATTAAGACCAATGCTATATGGCTAGTGAGTGGCAGAGCCAGGATTTGAACTGAGATCTGATTTCAGGGCTCAGCCTTAGGAGGCAGGCTATACTGCAGAGGCTGCCTGAATCTTCCCCAGGACAACATGGAGAAGATGCCTAGCTCGGGTGCAAGGTTATGCTAGACTTCCAAGATGGCTTTAATACTAAAGTCCCTCAGCTATAATTAAGGCAAGCTGATTGTTTGTCAGAGGACAACAAGTGAAAAGCTACTCTTGCCCAGCATCACATCTGTACCAGGAATATGACTATATAAGCCTTCTGAATAAGGATAGAGACTGTGTGACTCTCTTCGTGGATTTACTGAAAATTTAAAGCTGCCACATAAAGGTCCAACCATAGTAGTACTGGCTCTAAGCACCTTTTCCCACTAGACACAGACCATCCCATTGCTGAGCCCCTTGCCCTCGGTGTGCCTGCTGGGACCTTCCTCCTTGCTCCATAAGTGAGCGGCTGCCGGCCTGTCACTCTGGAAGCTGTGCCGGTGATTTGCACCCACTCAAGGTGGTTTTATCCCTCTTTCACTCGTCCCACTTTCCCTTACAATTCACATCCTAGATGAATTCTTGTAATTTAGTTCTTACCATTCTGGTACCTTGTCCTTGCACCCCTCCCCTTCCCCATTAAAACTGGCTCAGAAGTGACACACTGATTCTCAGTAGAGAAGATCTGATTGCCTAACACACTTAGCATTCCCATGGGCCCCTTCTTTTGAGCGTTTGCCTTTTAAAAGAGAGCCATCTCTCAACCCACCTTTCTGTAGTGAAAAGTACAGTCTAATTTGACGTGAGAGCCATTTGAGGGGCTGTGGAGGTGGCTTTGTGTGAGTTCTCAAATCATACCACTTACAGCCCTTATACTGCAGGGCACCATTGATCTGAAATACATTTGCTCCTTTGGAAGGTATTGCAGAGTTCAACGTCTTTTTATACTTTTTTTTTTTTTTTTTTTTTGAGACGCCATCTTGCTATGTTGCCCAGGCTGGAGTGCAGCGGCTATTCACAGGTGTGATCACGGCGCAATATAGCCCTGATCCTCCCGCCTCGGCCTCCTCAGTAGCTGGGACTACAGGTATGTGTCATTATGCCCAGCCTGTACATTTTAGGATCAGCAAAATATTGTTTTTCTGCTAAGAGTCACATTCCTAAATTACAGTGCTTTCAGATAGGATGTGATATACTCTATTCCTATGTCAATTGTATCACCAGATAAGTATTTCCTTGGTCTTTTGCTTTTTAATACGGTTAAGAGAATGAGGGAAGGGGGGATGTGAGAACACTTATTATCTTTTAATCTGCACAGATATGGTTCTTTTGGACAGTTTATAAATACGGAGGGGCAGCTGTGCTTTCACTTCTCATCAAGTGGCATCCCACAGAGCCTGCATGTGTAAGGTTTAACCCACATTCAAGTAAGGTTTAAAAGAAATCAGATCTCATTTACTATAATCCCAAGCTCAGGCAAGTCTTCATCTTCTTTTAAATCCCTTAGTTTTAATTACTCTCTGTGACTGTTTGGACATGTCAGATATTATTTTATGTTTTAAGGTGATGACAGTAACTCTGCAGTAGCTTCAAAAGACGTAGCTTGTGTCAGACCACTCTGTTTTGGGAAGAGGGTTCTGCACTGCCATTTAGCTTTCAACTTGGACACTCAGCTGCATTATAAAACTTTTATAGATTAATTGCACAGAAATAACTGGTATCAACTATAATAGGTTCATTTGATTTTTTTCCCCTAGACAGGCTTTTACATGCCTAGTGGACATTCCTTCAGAGCACTGAATTTTAGCATCAGAAATAGTAAAAGGAAATTTATATTACTCAAATAATTGTAGTACATTATATGAACTTTATTCTTTTATAAAAGTATATTGCTGTTTAGAATGTACCCAGTGTAAAAAGCTGAAAGCTTTGAATGCTGAAATCCTTGTTTATAATATTAATAAGTATGTAATATTAGCAAATTTTGACAGTCCAATTCTAGCAACCTGGGAAAATGTGTGTATTAATATATATGTGTGTGTGTGTGTGTATATATATATATATATATACTATGCACACATATATATGTTGTATGTGCATGTATGCATGCCAGCAGGATTACTGCCCTGACCTGTACTGTACAACTCCAGAGGCATCATCCACATTGAGGCCTGTTAATGATGACTCCTCTCTCAGGAGTTGTACAGGGTATACCCACCACAGTTTTACATGGAAGGCCTAGAATCTGTCAATACAATTCTTGCCTTGCCATGGGAGGTATTAATATTTATGTATTATTTTTAAATTCATAGCATTTGGGAAGAGATGAAGACTTCACTTTCCATAAGTTAGCAATGAATGCTTTATTATTGTTCAATAGCAGCTATTCTATTCCTTCATAGTCATTCCTGTTGAAGTCCATCTCTTTATTTATTCTCAAAGCACCATTTTATCTTGGTGCTAATGAAAGGCAAGATATTGTCTTGGGATCCAGAATTGGAATTTAACTGCATTTTCCTCTATGTTGGTATAGTGTATTTAGAAGAGTAGGTACCAAACGAGCCTTTATAAGCTGTCCAGGGATCAACCATCAATAAGAACATTGGATATATATAGAAGAATAAAAAGCCAACTCACAAACAAGTGTTTGGTAAACAATCTGTCCCCCCCCCATATGTGTGTGTGTGTGTGTTTGTGTGTGTTTGTGTGCGCGCTATATATGTGAGATATTGATATAGGTCTGCATGTTGATAGAGACATACAGATATAAATGTATGTGTGTTACTTTCTGGGAGTTATCATTCTTGTTCCACTAGAGGGAAATAATCAAATGCTCAGGGTGATAAACATCTAGGCAAGAATGGATAACCATACAGAAGAAATAAATCCTGACTATTTTACACGATATACAAAAATGAATTCCAGGTGGATTGTAGTTCTAAATGGGAAAAGCAAAACAATAAAGCTTAAAAAAAAGAATATCTTCAAATCTTCAGGGTAGGCAAAGATTTCTTAAGAAGAACAGAAAAAGTGTTAAGCATAAAAAAACCCTGATGAAATGGACTGCATTAAAATTAAGAAATTCTGTTTGTCAAAAGATACCACAGATTCAGAGAATACTCACAATTTGCTACAAGTTGTAATTATAATTACATAATAAATATCCAAAAGATCTCACATCCAAAATATATGAAGGGCTCCTATAACCCAACAAACAATAATTTCATAGAAATATGAAAAAAGGACTTGAATAGACATCTTGTGAAAGCAGATATCCAAATGGCCAATAAACATACAAAATGGCACAATGTCATTAGTCATCAGAGACTTGCAAATTAAAACTCAATGCAACATCATTATATATTCAGAGGAATGGCTAAATGAAAAGACAAATAATGGCAAGAATTAGCCAAGTTGTTAAACAACTAGAATGCTTGCTAGTGGAAGTGTAAATCAGTACAACCATTTCAGAAAACTGTTTATGGTAGTATCTAGCAAAGTTACCCAATGATTCAGCAATTCCTACCATATACCCAACAGAAATATACCCATACATTTACTAGAAGACATGTACAGGAATGTTTATAGCAGTAGTATTTGTCATAGCTTCACATTGACTATTACCCAATATCTACCAAAAGTAGATTGGATATATTGTGGTACGAGAATGAATAAACTACAACTCACGTGCAAACACAGACACATCTCCTGAACATAATATTGAGTGGAGGAAGCCAGGCAGAATGAGTATGATTCCATTGCTATTCAGATTCCATTAAATATTCAGAAAGAGGTAACACTAAGGTATGGTACTAAAAGTCAGGATTGTGGTTATCCATGGGGGAAGGGGCAATGGCTGTGAAGAGATGAAAAGAAACTTCTAAGTGCTGATAATGTTCTGTGTCTTGGTTTGGTTCTCAATTACATGGTTATGATCACTTTTTGAAGAGTCATTTAACCAAACATGTATGACTTATGTACTTTTTTTGTATGTTATACCAATAAAAAGTTCACATTAAGAAGCAAAAGCCCAAAACATTCTGAGAACCAGAAGCATTTTGTGTGTATTCCATCTATCAGAGCTTATGGATTACACAGACCAGTGGAACAGAACTGAGAATCCAGATATAAAACCATCCTCATATAGCCATCTAATCTTTGACAAAGCAGACAAAAACATACATTGGAGAAAAGATTCCTTATTCAATAAATGGTGCTGGGAAAACTGGATAGCCACATGTAGAAGACCGAAACAAGACCCACACTTTTCACCTCTCACAAAAATCAAATCACTGTGGATAGCAGACTTAAACCTAAGGTGTGAAACTATTAGAATTCTAGAAGAAAATGTGGGAAAAACTCTTATAGACATTAGCCTAGGCAAAGAATTTATGAAGACGACCCCAAAGGCAATCACAGCAATAACAAAAATAAATAAATGGGACCTGATTAATTTAAAAAGCTTCTGCACAGCCAAAAAAACTGTCAAGAGAGCAAATAGACAACCTACAGAATGGGAAAATATTTTCGCATGCTACACATCTGATAAAGGACTGATAACTAGAATCTATTTAGAACTCAGGAAAATCAGCAAGAAAAACTCAAACAACCCTATCAAAAAGTGGGCAAAGGACATGAATAGAAATTTTTCAAAAGAAGATAGAAGAATGGCCAACAAACATATGAAAAAATGCTCAACATCTCTAATCATCAGGGAAATACAAATCAAAACCACAATGAGATATCACTTAACCCCAGTGAGAATGTTCTTTATCAAAAAGTCCCAAAATAATAAATGTTGGCATGGATGCGGAGAGACGGGAACACTTACACACTGCTGGTGGGACTGCAAACTAGTGCAACCTCTGTGGAAAGCAATATGGAGATACCTTAAACAGATGCAAGTAGACCTACCATTTGATCCAGCAATCCCATTATTGGGCATCTACCCAAAAGAACAAAAGACATTCTATAAAAAAGACATCTGCATTCAAATGTTTATAGCAGCACAATTCACAATTGCAAAGATGTGGAAACAACCCAAGTGCCAATCAATACATGAGTGAATTAATAAAATGTGGTATATGTATACCATGGAGTACTACCCAGCTATAAGAAACAATGGTGATATAGCACCTCTTGTATTTTCCTGGATAGAGCTGGAACCCATTCTACTAAGTGAAGTATCCCAAGAATGGAAAAATAAGCACGACATGTACTCACCATCAAATTGGTTTCACTGATCATTACCTAAGAGCACATTTAGGAATAACATTAATTGGGTGTCGAGCAGATGTGAGGGGGTGGAGGGGATGGGTGTATACATACATAATGAGTGCAATGTGCACTGTCTAGGGGATGGACATGCTTGAAGTTCTGACTTGGGGGGGGAGGGGGGCAAGGGCAATATACATAATGTAAACTTTTGTACCCCCATAATATGCTGAAATTAAAAAAAAATAAACAGTCCTTGGTGTTACCCTGATTTTTATAGAAAGGACATTTTTGCTCAGATGAAACATACGCCTCTGTGTTAAAAACCTTACTTGATATTTGGAAGAGAAAATACTAGTGAGGTAAAATGCTTCTAGGCATCTTTTTGAATGGATTTTAATGCCTCTGAAAGTTTTTTTTAATTGATAATGTAGAAGGCTAATAGTTTTCAATTTTGTGCCATTGACTCAAATACTACTATATTTTTTATTACTAAAAGATCAACGAAATGCTTATGCTAATTGGTTTGATATTTGCGATGCCAGAGTGGAAATTTCTTTGACTACATAAAGTAGTCAAGCTGTAAAATACTCAGGGGTTTCCATAGCTGTCATATCTTCAGTGCATAGGAAGCCATGACCAAGGGGAAATGCTTGCCAAAACACCCTCACCAAATTAAACAGCAAGCAACTCAGTTCTTTTAGATTGTTCTGGTGGAAATGGCTATCTGCTACCTAGCATTTCCATAGCGTGATCTAATATTAGGCTTAGTTCCAAGGATGTTAGGACTTAATTGTCTCATTTCCTCTGTAAGTGGTGCAGCATGTTGTTACCTGGCTACAGTTGTTGATGGTGATCATAACACAGACTTGCAGGTGGGGTGTGCTAGGAACTATGCACTGTTTTTGACAGTAGCCATGAAGGATGAGGCATACATGAAAAAACTGACTTGCAGCAGGCTGGACTTAAGGCTATTCATTGTCCTTGTCCAAAGATTAGTCTTTAAATGCATTTTCCTCAGTATTCCTGTCTTGACATCACTCCTAACAGAGGGGTAGATAACAGTTGAGAACGCCATTTGTTTCCTAGCCAAATCAAATGAAATAATTTATAAATATTTATTGAGTGCTTACTACTTCCAGGACAATGAAGTAACCATATAAGCTTTGCCCATGACTACATGTGTGAGTGGACATGAAACATACACACATATACATATACAAAAAACAACCATCATCAAGGGAGGTAAATCATTTGAGTACAGGTTCTTTTTGAGTGGTTCTATTTTTAACAATTATGTATGCAGACATGAACTGTCTTCCAAGTTCTAGTGTTAAATCTTCATCTGTTTGCTAGATATTTCTCTGAATGTCCCTTTATTACCTCAAAAAGAGCACGTCTAAAATACAGTCCTTTACCTCCCTCACTGGCTTTCTGAGTTTAGCCATAATATTAGACATCAATCCTCCAAATCCATTCAAAGTCCAAAGCTTGAGATCACCTTTGCTCTCGTTGCAGTTATAATTTGCATGTCTTTAATGACTACCATATTGAACACCTTTTTGCATGCTAATTTGGTGAAGTGTCTGTTCAAATATTTTGCCCATTTTTTCTTTTTTTGGCTGGGGTGCATGTTTTCTCGAGTTTCAAGAGTGTTTGTATATTCTGTATATAAGCCTTTTATCAAATATATGGTTTGTAAATATATTCTTTCAGTTTGTACCTTGTCCTTTGATTCACTTAACAATATCTAAGAGCAGAAGTTTTTAATTTTGTTAAGTCAATTTATCTTTTTTTTCCTTTCTAGATGGTGTTGTATCTAAGAAATCTTTGCTTAACCCAAGGTCAAAAAGATTTCTTTAATCTTTTCTTCTAGAAGTTCTATAGTTTCATGTTTTGCATTTAGGCTTATAATCCATCTTAATTTTTACAAATGGAGCAAATATGGATGTAAGGATTTTTTTCTGGAATATGGATATCTGGCATTATTTGTTGAAAAACCATCATTTCTTCATTTCACTGTCCTTGCACCTTAGAGAAGAATCAGTTGTCCATACATGTGTGCTTCTATTTCTGAATTGTCAGAATGTGTCAACATTATGCTATTTTTGTGCCAATATCACATTATCTTGATTACTACTTTATAATCAGTCTTGAAATCGGGTTCTTTTTCAATAGTGTTTGGTTTTTCCAAGTTCTTTCATTTCCATACACATTTTAGAATCAGCATGTCAATTGTTAAAAAAAATAGTTTCTGTAATTTTGATTGGAATTACACTGAATCTACAGATCAATTTGGGGAGGAAAAAAAATCTGCTATCTTATTTTGTTCCTCTATACATGTCTTTTTTTTTCCTCCGGCTTCTTTTGAAATTTTATTTTTATTTTTGGTTTTAAGTAATTTGATTATATTGTATTTTGGTGTAGTTTTTTTCAAGTTTCTTGTGCTCCAGGTTCATTGAGCTTCTTGAGTCTATGGCTTTAACTTTTGATCCAATTTATAAAGTTTTTGGCTATTATTTCTTTATATATTTTTTCTTCTCTCTTCCCTACAACCTCCCCTTCCTCTGCCTTTGGGGGTCTCATTTACATGTATATCAGGCTGCCTGATATACATAGGTGTTTTCCTGTAGTTTAGTAATGATTTAGTCATTTTTTTTCAGTCTCTTCTCTGTGTATTTAAGATAGTTTCTATTGCCATGACTGCTTCAAGTTCACTAGTCTTTTTTTCTGCCTTTTCTAATTTGCTATTGATCTCATCCAGTGTATTTCTCATTTTGGACAATGTAGTTTTCATCTCTTTAATTTCAATTTGTCCTTTTCATATTTTATATGCCTTCACTTACATGTACAATTTTTTATCTGTCTTCTTGAGTATATGGAATACTGCTATAATGACTGGGTTAATGTTCTTGTCTACTTATTCTATCATAGGTGGCATTTGTGAGTCTGTTTCTATTGACTGGTTTTTCATATTATAGCAGCTCATATTTTCCTTCCCTTTTGCATGATGGGTAATATTTGATTGGATGACAGACATTGGCAATTTTACCTTGTTGGGTCCTGGACATTTTTTATATTCTTATATTTTTGAGAATCTGTTAAGTTACTTGGAAATAGTTTGATCCCCCTAAGCCTTGCTTAAAAGCTTTGTTAGCCAGGATATATTAGAGCAGCCTCTATTCTATCACTAATTTTTTTCCACTGAAGGTAGGCCCTTCTGAGTCCCTGGTAGCCTGTGAATCATGAGGATGTTCTACTCTGGCCTTTGGGAACATAAACTATTCCTGCCCTATGCAGCATATAGGGATTATTCCCTCTAATCTTTTTGGTAGTTCTTTCTCCAGGCTCATGTAGGTTCTTCACACACATTTGTTGATTAGTACTTAGCTGAAGACCTGAGGGGACCTTCTACAGACTTCTGGAATTCTCTTTCTCTTCTTATGCTCTTTCCTATAAGTTCTTGCTGCTTTGAACTCACAACTTCATCTCCTCAACTCAAGGAGACTGCTGGGTCCACCTGCGTTCCCCTCACCCTGTGCTGCTTCCTTGGAAGTCCCTCTAGCAGTAGCTGGAACAATTGTAGTGCCGCTTGCTTATGTCCCTCCTCTGTGAATATTGTCCTGTCAGGTCTGATGTTCCATATTTGAAACCATTGTCTCATGTATTTTGTGATTTCTCAATTGTTTTAAGCAGGAGTATATATCCAATTCCTATTACTCCATCTTGGTCAGAAGCAGAAGTTGCCACGACCTTTTGAATCTCTTCTGTCAATCTTTGCACAACTCACTTAACTTGCCACATAATATCCCCTGACACCTGAACACCTGACAATTGCAATTTTGTCTAACTATTCTCCCTATCTTCAGGCTCTGCTACTTGCAATTCATTCTCTTTGGTTTAGTCACAGTAATTTTATGCATTGGGGCTTTCTTCGAATCCAGCGAAGGCTCCCCCCTTTCACTATAGGGTGCAGTTCAAACTCCTGCTCTGACACATAAGACCCTCCACAATCTCTCCTCCATTTCTCTCTCCAGACTGACTTTTTCATTCAGCCATGCTGAACCAAATGGGACTTATCAACATTGCTTGCACACCACTGTTTCTGTGCCTTTTGTTTATTTACCCCAAGAGAAACCCTCTCCTTTATGTCTGCTCAAATTCTACTCATTGTCAATAATAAGTTTAAGTCTTACCTCCTCTATAGATCCTTTAAGACCATAGTCCATGAAGCTTCTTTATTTTTTGCTTTTATGGTCCAAATTCCTGTTTCATCTATAATTGCTTTTTTTTATTTCCCAAAATTAAGTTTTCATAGGCAAGTCTTATTTTCCTCACCAAATGATATTTCTCATGGCATCAGGAGCTTGTCTTACACATCATCACCCACAGCTGACTGCTGTGTCATGTGTCTTACAGGAGCTTACTAAATATTTCTTTCTCTATCTTGCTCATGTTCTCATACTAAAAATGCAAATATAAATTTCCTATTCCTGAGAAACTTCCAGCTTCACAAAGCTTCAAGATGATGGCTATAGGACCTATTCCCTAAAGTTCTCACCTTCCTCGCCATGTACCCCTCAGAGACAATCCTCAGCAGCTTCACAAGTAGATGGTTTTGCCACAGGCTGAGGAACGCCAGGGAAACAGCATAAGCACCTTGGCCCCTCCCAGCTCCAGACTGGCCTGACACCTGGAGATCTGGGCTCCAGTACAGTCCTGACCAGCTTTAACCCTGGAGAAGCAAGAACTTTCCTACCCTCTTTTGACAAAGATTCTCAGCCAGGCTCCTGAACCTTCTCCTAGGCCCATTGGTCCACTTACTGGTACAATCCAGTTTTTGCAAACAACCCTGCTAAGTCTCCCCATCCTTGATAGCTGATCACCTCTATATCTGATCAGGTTTCTCCTCCTCCAACCATCCCCCAAATAATATCTGATCACCCTGGCCTGTCTTCAGCAAGAATCCTGATAAGTGGGTGTAATCAGAATACTCCTGATCCCTGAAGTTTCCTGTTAGTAATTTTCTACCCACTTCCTCCTACTCTGCTCTTTGGCTATAAATCCCCACTTCCCTGTGCTGCATTTGGAGTTGAGCTTAGTTTCTTTCCCCCACTGCAAGACCCCATTGCAGTGGTCCCTATACCTATCCCTATGGCCCTGAATAAAGTCTTCCTTACTGTCCTATGATAAGTGTCATGGAATAATTCTTTAACACTCTCAGGACCTATTAACATCAAAGAAACAGTGTCCCTTTTAGCTGAGTATCCACATATATCAAACAGCTTCTAATACCTTAAGAGAATTATTTGCTCTATCTTCTAAAATTCTCAGCTGTCTTCCTGATGTAGCAGGTGCAGTGGTTAACAGTTTTTAATTTGTGGCACACATTTAAAGATGAGAATTGCTAACTACTGTGGTATTACAACAGCTCATTGTGCTCATAAAATAATCACGGTTGCCATTCTCATGATCACCTCCTAGTTCTGTGTCTTAGTTTGTGGTTTATACCACCATCTCCTTGAGTTATCATGTTATGAAGTGACCAAAGGTTCTGGTTTTTATTTAGCCATTCTTTCTGCCTGGAATGTTCTTCTCCCAGACATTGGCATGGTTTGCTCTCTCACTTCATTCATAGCTCTAACCAGTCACTGTTTGATTGGAGAGGGCTCCTCACCACACCAGCTAAAACAGCACTCCACCCTCCCCTTCATTTTCTGTCTCCTTACCATGTTAGGTTTAATCATAGCACCTACAGCCACCTGCTAATTTATTTGTTTGTCTCTTCTCCACCATCATATAGGTGGGACCTTTGTGCCTAGAATAATGCCTAGCATATAGTAGGTGCTCAAAAATACTTATTAAATAAATGAATGTCTAGAACACTTTTTTCCTTGGTCATTCTCATTTAGGCAAAATTCTCTCATGTTCTGTTTAAGCCACAATCTCTTTGATGCCCACACAGCATTACATAACCCCCTTCTAATCTCTGACCTCTGTCATCAAGCAGTACCTTGCCCACAGGAGTGGCTCAGCTCAACTATCTGAGAGACATCACTGTGACAGAAGATGAAGCCACTAGGATCTTTATTTTTCCATCACATCTTTCCCTTGGCTAGGCCACTATCATCCATCTGTCAATAGATGACTCAACTTTCGTATAAAACTGGGTCCGGCATAAACTAATGTTTAAAAAAGGCTCTTTTATTTACATGTACATATATATACATGCAGCCAAAAAGGAAGTGAGCATTGCTCACATCTACCTGGAGAGAAGGCTCGTGGTGACAGCAGAAACTATGAGCTCCTGGGGCTTAGGGACTCTTCCCTGGCTGGCTGCAAACCCATTCTAGATCACAAAAGAAAACTGTCAGAGCCTTTGCTTTGGTATGTGGGTTCCTCAAGTAAAACTGCAATAAAACAAAACAGGATATTATTCATTTTGTGTTTACTTATTTAATGGTTGTGGTCCAAGCTGGGATTTTGCAATTTCTTTTTTTTTTTGAATTTCGCAATTTGAAACTGTATAAAAGAACTGTTTATGAGCCGAGGTTGTTGTTAGGGCTAAGGACAACCTCAGCTAAGGAGGAGATTTATGAACAGAAGTTAAATACATGAGAGGAGAGGTTGGGAGTGGCTTCTCAAAAAGATAAAAGTAATTATAAAATTTTAGGGGTTAGGGGATTGGGAAATACATAGAACTGACTTTTACGTGTTCGGTGTGGGAGAGTTCAGAAATAGAATTCTGAAGAACAAAATTCAGTTAAACTATCTTATAATTTCTGCTTTGGAATGGATGCTCACATCTAGTGTTTACTGCGGGTCTTCGGAGGCCAAGAGAATCTCCTGGTCTCAGTGACGTCACCTGCACCTGTAAGGGCTCAAGCTCCTCCCTTCCTGGTCCTTAGAAGCAGCATCTTAACTCCAGTGATAAGTTAGCACTTCCAGGAAACAAAATAGCAAATTAATTGGTATAAATTAAAGGAATAAAAGGACTCTCTCATAGATTTTTTTTCTTCTCACAGAAAAGAATCAGATATTTGTCCAGGACTTTCCGGTCTGGGCATTGAAACTCCCCCTGAGCAGAAAAACTCCTCAGCCCTGAGCCCCCCAGGCTGGTGGGTCTCCCTTTAGATACCTGCTTGTGGGATGATAAGCCCCATGTCATGAGATATGATCCAAGACCATTCTCTGGGTTTTATGAAGTCATTGCCTGATGTATCAAGAGCAAAACAGTGACCTTGGAGTCAGAATCTTGGCAGGAGGGGAAGGGGCGTTAACAAGCGCGTGGGGTTTGGCAGACACAGACCCAGATGCTATTTGAGCTGCTTACCAGGCCTGTGACCTTTTGCAGATTACTCAACTGTTTGGAGCCTCTGCTAACATGGCTGTTAGTTGTAAGAATTAAATATGGAAACATGGAATGTACTTAGTACTGTGCCTAGTATTTAGTAAGCATACGTTTAATAAGCTGCAATATAAGCTTGCCTATCATTAGCTGTAGCATAGGGGCTCTTGGAGTTGGGATGCAGGTTCGCTGGCAAGTCATTTCACTTCCCTAACCCTCAGTTTCCTTAACCGTAAAGGGAGGATAACAATAACAGCTGTCTCTATCCCAGGGGATGATTGTAAAAAGTAAATGAGGGGATGTAGCTTCGGAACAGCACAAACTGTAAAGCGTGATCCAAATGCAAGGTTTCCAAGATAGAATGCGACTGTCAGCCCTAAGTAAGACACTGGAATTCCTGAAATGGAATAGGTAACAGCTGTTACATTTATTTAAAACCATCATTTGGCATGCTGTGTGTAGTTTTGGTTGTTTTACTTCAAGAAAGACAAAACAGATTTAAGGAGAGTCTAGGAGGGGTAACCAAAAGGGCCAAGGGGACAGAGGAGATGCAGGTTGCTCAGATGACTCGAGTCTAGGAAGTAACGAGTATTTGTGAGGGTTAACTCTAGAATTGCTTTGCAAATCTCCCCAAGGAACGGGAGCACCCCTGGATTCTTGAGAGAGAAATGTGGTAGGGCAAATACGAGGGAACACTCCGTACTAGTGCAGCAATCAACTCACAGGACTCATTTATCCAAGATTTAAAGCCCAGAAACAACTACCTTACTGTGGACTTTTATGCATGTATTTATTAAGGGAATCACAGTTCAGCCTATATTCTTAACCCTGAGCTTTGAGTCAAGGAAAACACTGTTGTGACAATTTCAGAGTATGCCTCTATCTTGAAATTCTTTCTTGTCCCATCTTCCTTGACATTGTATACTTCTCCCCTAGTTTTAGTTTGTGTTCATTTGGACAGATAAGTGAATAAGAGAATAAATGATTCTTAAGTTCATTTGTTTATTTTCCCATCCACTCACTCGCTAATCCACCCACCATCCCTAGAAGCAGCTCTTTGTGATCCTGTCTCTGTGATGGACATTGGGAAGAACACCTTATTTATCCTGTTTTTATAAAAGATAGAGAGATAAAGTAGATTAGGTGATTAAGGAGGCTCCCATAGACCAGTATAGGTTTCTCAGATTTGAATATACTATCCCATCCATTGTTGTAATCCTACTTATTATTTTGAAGATCTTGCTCTTAAAATCACCTCCTCTGTGGAGTATTTCATAATCCCATCTACTAAAATCCACCAAAGACTCAATGGACTCCCCTAACTTTTTGTTTTGGAAGTTACCCTCATGCCTGGCTCTCTAGCTATACACATACCTGTATTAACACACACACCCATTCAGAACTTTGGCTATAAGCTTCTTAAGTAGAGGAACTGTGCATTACTCATCTTTGTATCTCATAGATGCTCAATTAAAGCTAATCAATTCCATAACATTAGTGCTTATTCAAAGGTATGTTATTTAAACCACAAATGCTCTGTGAAGCAATATTAGCGCTCAGGAGTCAGAAGTTCTGAAATTAGGAACCCTATTAGACTCTCAAAAGCAAAGAAACAGCTTTATCAACCTGAGGAGCTGACATAGGGCACATTAGAAAAGGATACTAGAAAAGGAAGATTAGAAGGGAATTCTTATCAAGTTAAAAAATACAAGTCAGAAATAGTGAATCAACAGTTTTTTTTTTTAAATTTCAACCTCAATACATATTTAACTTTTGGATAGATTGCAGGGAATATATCATATCCTACATATTCAAATATGGGAGATATTTCTAGAGACAATGAAATGCCAATGAATACAAACTTAAGATGGCAAATTTAACTTTCCTACATAGTTAGCATGGTAAGAGTTTAGCTACAATAGGTTTAGCATACAAATCAGTTTTTCCAAAAACACAACAATAAGCGATGAGTGACTAATGTCTAAGTAAACGGTATTCCCTGAAGGATAAAACTCTGTACATTAATTTGAAAATCAGATTCTTGTAACTGCAAGCATTTATCGCTTTCTTCCCCACTTCACTTAGTAACACAAAAGGAAAGCTTTCGAAAACAAAGAAAACAAGGAAATTCACACAGGAATCAAATATTTGTCTCTTAATTTTCTAGAAAGAACATGTCAACCTTGTACATCTGTTCAAACAGAGTCCATGCTACGGGTTTATGCAAGTGCATAGCCTGGGACCGAGATTAGTGGTGCTCATCGATATCTTTGTCTTCCTCTCCTTTCCTGGCACACCAAAGAATACATTGTTCAGCTCTCTTAATCTAGGTGGCTCTGGGTGACCAGTCTGGCCAATGGCATATGGGTGGAAGTGACGTGTGCCTCTTTCAGGCCTGGCCCCTGAAACTGTCCTTGGAATCTTCTTCATCTTCTCTCTCATCATTTGCTGATAGGTGCAGAGCATCCACAGCAAGACTCTGAGGCCTGAGAAACTGGTGGGAAATGGAAAGAGCTTGGATCCCTGAATGACTCCTGGAACAGAGCACCTTGACCCCTGTCAGCTGTGTCGAACAAGCTTTCACTCAGGCTGCAGTCCTCAACCTTGGCCCACATAAACTCTCTACTTCTATTAAAAACAAACAACCAACAAAACCATGAGTGCTCCTCATACGTTTTTGTGAATATGATGGTTTGTGACATTTAAATTCAAGATCCAAATATCTCTGTTAAATATCTTACCAAGTTTCTTCACAGACTTACACTTGTTAAATACCTCTAATATTTTATCTATGCAGAACTTTGAAATGCTGAATGGATTTCAAGGAATTAGATTTCAATGAAAATAATAAAGTATTAATCCAGGCCCTTTGTAGGAGGAGGAGGTTACCTGCAAGGGTTATCTGTTTGAGATCAAAACATTAATCAGTAAATTAAAACTAAACCCCAAACAAACATGTAGTACCAAGCCAGATACTTTTCTGGTTGACAGAGAATAATTCCCTTATGAACCATGTAGGACTTGTTTAATTAAAATACCTTTCTGTCCTAGCAGCTCTCTGTGCAGGAATGAAAAATAGATTTAAAGAATGAGAGAGTGGTGAAACGTGAGCATGATGAAGGCATATTTCACTTGTTAAGGTGTGAACTATGTGCTGGTAGCTGTTTGAACATAAAATTTCTTTTCATGAGTCTAACGAATCACATTTTACCATTATTTTCATTGAAGCTTCTCTATGAAACTTTTTAATGACCATTAGTAAGCATTTTTTTCCCAATTAAGATTTTTAACAGTGAAGTTTATCTTTCTTGTTATAATGTGTTATGTGTAAATCATATCTTTCTTAGCTATATTATTTCAAAAGTGGGCATGGTAAGCTATTTTTCATTAAAGCTAGTATCACACAGAAATGCTGACCCTCAACTGATGGGTTTATTAGGTGGCAACAGCAAACACGGTCCTGTTAATGGGAAGTTAGTGTTAATCTCTTCACCGTTAAATCATAGGTCTCCATAAAAGTGTTGACCTCTTTGCTTCAAATTGGGGCACAGATAATCAGTACAAATTCATACCCAAGATAGTTCATGTGTAAAGTTATAAGCCAATAATATGCAGAGTGGTAAAAGTAGATACAGAGTCACTAAGTCATACCAATTAGCATAGACCCATAGGCCTAGGGCACAAAGGAAACTAGTGGGGGACTTATTCATGCAAGCAGAAGAGACATCCGAATAAAAATTCCAGTAGTGACTCAGAACACCACCATCTCTGGTTATTGTCCATGGCTGATGGCTCCATGACATCAAAGCATTGGCAAATGTGAAAAGACTGGTCTCAAATAGGAAAATAGCTGTGAAATGAAATTCCTTCTGTTTTCCATTCAGCATTAGTAAACTGTGTGGCCTAGGATGACTGTTACTTTATTCTGTAGCACTATCTTGGGGAAAAATAATAGTTAAAGTGGTAACTGTGTCCTGGCAGCTGCTTGAACATATATTAATCATATATTAATTTCTGAACAATACTCAGAGCTATTCCTAGGATTCTCCTCATGTAAATGTCTTTGGAAAAGCAAATGAACTTAATTAGGGCTATTTTCAATGCCTTAAGTGTATAAACGACCAGGAAGAACAGGGCACTCATAGACTGTAGAACTGACCAGGTTGGAGTCAGGCCCCTGACTTACTTCTGGAATTAGTGAAAGGTGGGAAAAGAGGCCTGGCACATTACAAGCATCAAAACTTACTTGTTGAATGTATGGTGACGTAAACTGAATGTCTGTGTTCCCCCAAATTTTATATGTTGAAATCCTAACCCCCAATGTGATGGTATTAGGAGGTGGGGCCTTTGGAAGGTGATTAGGGGATGAGGGCATAGCCCCCACAAATGAGATTAGTGCCCTTATGAAAGAAGCCCTGCAGAGCTGCTTCACTTCTGCCATGTGCCGACAGAGCGAGGAGACTGCATCTATGAACCAGGAGGTGGGCCCTCATCAGCCCCCGAATCTACTGGCCCTTTTCTCTAAACCTTTCCAGCCTCTACAATTGTGGAAAACAAATTTTTATCAGTCTATGGTAGTTTGTTACAGCAGCCCAAATGGAGTAAGACAGAAGCAAGAAGTAGCAACTACTCTAAACTTATCCGTAAGAAATTTGTGTGTCAGAGGGTGGGAAATCTGACTAAAATCCAGGGGCCTTCTACCTCAGTTCAATTTCTAAGCATCTAGCAGTGTGCGGCATGTTGAGATACCCCTTCTAAGGTCAAGGATAAGTTGTTGCATCTAGCCACTCTACAACCAAGAAAGAAGCACAGCACCTAGCGGGCCTCTTTGGATTCTGGTAGCAAAATATTCCTCATTTGGGTGTATTACTCCAGCCCATTTACTGAGTAACCCAAAAAGTTGCTAGTTTTAAGTGGGACCCAGAACAAGAGAAGGCTCTGCCACAGGTCCAGGCTGCTGGGTGAGCTTTTCTGCTACACGATTCAGCAGATCCAATGATGCTTGAAGTGTCAGTGACAGATGTTGTTTGGAGCCTTTTGTAGACCTCTATGGGTGAATCACAGCCTAGTCCTTTAGGATTTTATAACTAGGCCCTGTCTTATCTGCAGATAACTACTCTTCTGTTGAGAGACAGCATTTGGCTTGCTACTGGGCCTTAGTAGAGACGCATGATTGACCATGGGCCACCAAGCTACCATGTGACCTCTGCTGCCCATCATGAAATGGATGTTATCTGACCCACCAAACAATAAAGTTTTGTGTACACAGCAACACTCCATCATCAAATTGAAGTGATCTATATAAGACTGGATCTGAGCAGGCCCTGAAGCATAAGTAAATTACATGATGAAGTGGCCCAAATGCTTATGGTCCTCACTCCTGCTACACTACCCTTTCTTTCCCAGCCAGTAGCTATGGCTTTGTGGATAGTTCCCTAAAATCATTTGACAGAGGAAGAGAAGACTCAGGCCTGGTTTACAGATGCTTGTTCATGGCATGCAGGCACCACCTGAAAGTGGACAGCCCTAGCACTGCAGCCCCTGTCTGGGCCTCCCCAGAGGATAGTGGTGAGGGGAAGTCCTCCTGTTGTGTAGAACTATGAGAACTGCATCTGGGTGTTTTTTTTTTTTTTTCTTGGAGAAAAATGGAGAGATGTGTGATTATATTTGATTCATGAGCTAGTGGTTTAGAAGGATGGTCAGGAACTTGGAGGGAACATGATGGGAAAGTTGGTGACAAAAATGTTTGGAGAAGAGGTATGTGAATAGACATCTCTGAATGGACCAAAAAGGTAAAGATATTTGCATCCCATGTGAATGCTCAACAAAGGTGACCTCATCAGAGGAGGATTTTGATAATCAAGTGGATGGGATGACCCATTCTGTGTATACTAGTCTGCCTCCTTCCCCAGCCACCCTTGTCATGGCCCAATGGGCTCATGAGCAAAGTGGCCATGGTGGCAGACATGGAAGTTATGCATGGGCCCAGCAACATCAGCTTCCGCTCAACAAGACTGACCTGGCTACAGGTACTGTTGGGTGCCTGATCTGTCAGCAGCAGAGATCAACAGTGAGCCCCCAGTATGGCACCATGTCCTGGGGTGATCATCTAGCTCTGTGGTGTCAGGTTGATTATTACATGGGACCACTCCATCATGGAAGGGACCGCATTTTGTCCTTATTGGAATAGACACTTCAGATATGGATTTCCCTTCCCTGCAGGCGATGCTTCTGCCTAAACTACCATCCTTGGACTTAAAGAATGCCTTATCCACTGGGATGGTATCCCACATAGAGCATTACTTCTGATCCAGGAACTCACTTCACAGCAAAAGAATTATGGCAATGGGCTCATGCTCATGGAATTCACTGGCCTTCCCATGTCCCCTGCATCTTGAAGCAGCTGGCTTGATAGAATGGTGGAATGGCATTTTGAAGATTCAGATACAGTGTCAGCTAGCTGGCAATACCTTGCAGGGCTCTACAGAAGGCTGTATCAGTGTCCAACATATGGTGCTGTTTCTCCCATAACCAGGATTCACAGGTACAGGAATCAAGGGTGGAAATGAGAGTGACACTATTCACTATTACCCCTAGTGACCCAATAGCAAAGTTTTGCTTCCTGTTCCTATGACTTTATGCTCTGCTGGCTTAGAGGTCTTAACTCCACAGGGAGAAATGCTCCCTCTGGCAGACAACATTGATTCCATTGAACTGGAAGTTAAGACTGCCATCCAGATACTTTGGGCTCCTCATGCCTCTGAATCAACAGGCAAAGAAAGGAGTCACAGTGTTGGCTGGGGTTATTGGTCCTGACCACCAAGGGGAAAGTTGACTGCTATTCCACAACGGAGGCAGAAAGATTCATTCTTTCAAAGTGCACTTGGGATATTCACCAGGACAACCATATGTTGGGCTATAAAACAAGCCACAAAAGAAGACATACAATTTGAACAAATACTTCATAAAATACATATAATCTGAAGAGACACTCCACAAAATATGTATGAATGCACAAGCAAGCACATACAATGAAGCTCAAAATCACTGGTCACTAGCCAATAATCATTATACACCCATTAGAATAGCAGATGTTGTAAAAAGATTGACAATACCAAGTGTTGATGAGGGCCTGGAACATCGTGGGAATGAAAAACGGTAGCACTACTTTGAATGGCTTGAAGTTTGACAGAGTCTTACAGTGTTTAACATACACTTATCATATGGTTTAGCAGTTCTACTTCCAGACATCTACCCAAGAAAAATGAAGTCTATGTGTAGCATTCAGAGCAGCTGTTATTCATAATAGGCAAAAAAATGGAAACAAAACAAGTGTCCACCAACTTGTAAAAGGATAATAAGCAAAATGTGGTATATCCATACAATGGAATATCACTCAGCAATAAAAGGAATTGAAGTACTGAAACAAGCTACAAATAACACAAATGACTTATAAAACATCATGCCAAGTGAAAGAGAGTAGACACAAAAGACTACATACTGTATGTTTCCATTTATATGATATTCTGGAAAAGACAAACCTATTGTGACAGAAAGTAGATAAATGGTTACTGGGACCAGGAAGGACAGGGCTGAAGATTGACTGAAAAAGATCCATAATACTTTATGGAGTGATGGAAATGTTCTAAAACTAGACTGCAGTGGCAGTTACCCAACTAAATACGTTTACATAGTTCATTGAACTGCATACTTAAATTGAGTAATTTTATTGCGTGTAAATTATACTTCAGTAAAGCTATTAAAGAAACCTACATAGTTCGATGAGGTAGCCACTACTCCCATTCTGTGACTGAGAAAATAGTCTCAGAGAGATTGGGTCATTTGTTTCAGGTTAAGCAACTAGCCACTGTCAACCCCAAGTCTGTGTTGGTCATGCTGCTCCACATACTTGTGGGGTGGTGTGGGAGACACTGAGAACACCATGAGGATGGCGGGAGCTCCCAGAGACAGAAAACTCCAAACTGTGCTGGGGGCTGCTGCCCTTCAGAGAAATGGCCTGTTGCCAGGAAGACAGGAGTGAGTCCTGAGCTAGAAGTACTGTCTAGAGATTTCTGCTTCTTTAAAGGCAGTGTGCTCTCATGGGGAAAAACCAGGCAGGCAGAAGAGGGTTAAAATTCTGGCTTTGCCACTCAACAGTCATAGACCTTAAAGAGGCCATCTAACTTCTTTCAGCTCCAGTTTCTTGATCTATGAAAATGACTCACTTTCCTTATTGAGTTGTTTTGTGTATTAAATGAACATATGATATAAAGAACCAGAGCCTTAGTAGATACTCAGAATTCCCATCCCCCTTTACTTCTGGAGGGAAAATGCACTCAGTTTCACTGCTTAATAACCAGATATATCAAGATTACCTTTTAAAAAAATGATTTCTTACTGAGGAAAAATAAATAGAAATTTTTCATCTGGCACTTTCCTGGGCATTAGAGTTACCTGGCCCCCAAATTCTACTCAGAATGCTGCAGTCACAGAAAAAAAATTAAACTCATTCAATTTTATAATTATTTCCTTCCCTTGCTTTATTTCTACAAAGTCTGATAAAGAAAATCCTCAAAATTTCCATGTTTCAATAAAAATCAAAAGAAAGTCTATGTGTCTGTGTGTGTAACTTACATGCACAGAAAAGAACTTGCATTATTTGAATCATGTTTGTTTGACAGCAAGTAAAGAAATGTTTAAAACCATACAATGGAATCCTAAATGACTATATCAGAAATATCAAGTGTTTATCCCATTAGGTTCAGCAAATAATGGCCTGGTAACTGTCACTATAGGCAAAATCTATAACTCTTTAAAAAAATTATCAAGTTTTGAGATTAAACTCTAAAAGCCCAAAGCATCTTATTATTTAATTTTACCTAGGTAGAGATAAATGCCTTCCATCTGCATTATCTGCCCATATGTGGGTTCTCACGCCTGACTATGCATAAAAATAACCTGAGATGCTTAAAAGTGCAAGGATCCAGGTCCTCACACCAGAAACGGTGATTTCATAAACAAAGGTAGGGCTCAGTAATTGGTGGGTTTTTTCCTCAGAATTTTACGGGGGTATCTATATTTGGCTACATAATTTGCTTTTGTACAGTTTGAAGTTATAAGTGTGCCCGTTACCCAGTTAGTGTGCATTGTACTCATTAGGTGTGAATTGACCCATCCCCCCCCACCCTCCCACCTACTTGATTTCCCTTGAGTTTTACTTCTATCTGTGCACATAAGTATTGGCCAGTTAGTTCCAATTTAGTATTGAGTACATGTGGTGTTTGTTTTTCCATTCTTGTGATACTTCACTAAGAAGAATGGGCCCCAGTTCCATCCAGGTTGTTACAAAAAAATACTAGATCACCATTTTTTTTTTTAAATGACTGAGCAGTGCTAGTGCTCCCTGGTATACATATGCCACATTTTATTAATCCATTCATGAATTGATGGGCATTTGGGTTGATTCCACATCTTTGCGATTGTGAATTGTACTGCTATAAACATTCACGTGCAAGTGTCTTTTTTTTATAAAATGTCTTCCTTTTTCCTTTGGGTAAATACCCAGTAGTGGGATTGCTGGATTGCTGGTAAGTCTACTTTTAGTTCTTTGAGGTATCTCTCTATACTACTTTTCATAGAGGTTACACTAGTTTGCAGTCCCACCAGCAGTGTATAAGTGCTCCTTTCTCTCTGCATCCACACCAGCATCTATTGTTTTGGGACTTTTTGATAAAACCCATTCTCACTGGAGTTAGGTGATATCTCATTGTGGGTTTGATTTGCATTTCCTTGATGCTTAGAGATGTTGAGCATTTTTCATGTGTTTGTTGGCTATTAGTCTATTTTCTTTTGAAAAGTTTCTATTCATGTCTTTTACCCACTTTTTAATGGGGTTGTTTGATTTTTTTCTTGCTGATTTGCTTGAGTTCTTTGTAGATTCTGGTTATTAGCCCTTTATTGAATGTATAGCATGCAAATATTTTCTCCCATTCTGTAGGTTGTCTATTTGCTCTATTGAGTGTGTCTGTGGCTGTGTGGAAGCTTTTTAATTTGATCAAGTCTCATTTATTTATTTTCTTGTTGCTTTGATTGCTTTTGGTGTCTTCTTCATAAATTCTTTGCCTAGGCCAATATCTAAAAGAGTTTTTCCAACATTTTCTTCTAGAATTCTTATAGTTTCTTGCTTTAGGTTTAAGTTTGTTATCCCCATCTATAGATCAGAACAGAGAACACATATATAAATCCATCCTCATATAGCCATCTGATCTTTGACAAAGCAGACAGAAACATACACTGGGGTAAAGAATCCCTATTCAACAAATGGTGCTGGTAAAATTGGATAGCCACATGGAAAAGGCTGGAACAGGATCTGTACCTCTCACCTCTGACAAAAATTAATTCACAATGGATAACAGACTTAAACCTAAGGTGGTTTGTTTTTCTTCAAACAAATAACCCCTGGTGATTCTGGTGTAGGTGATTCTAGATCATACTTAACTTATTTCCTACCTAGTTATCTAGATTCTCTATTCCCAGGAAAAGTCCCTGTGATTATTCTAGTTCAGGATTCTCCAATGTGCTCTTTGGGATATCATTTTGTGTCATGAAATATGCTTTACAATCAAGTAAGTCTGGGAACAGACTGCAAGTAACACTCAGTCTGTAATTATCTTCTAATTTTCTACTTGCTGTATCAATCAACACAAATCAACATGTCTTCCTATTCTATGTCTATAATGAATAATTAAGAATTTTCTTATTTTACTTACTGCTTCATGGATAGGTCTCCACTTACCAACTGAATCTGTAAGATCCCTGAGACAAGTGGATAGTTGATAAGTCCTCTGTACCACACAGGGACTACCTGGTACCTGTTACTGCCTGGGAAAGGCAAAGATGCTTATACACAGGTTATTTTAACTAACTTACATCACAACAAAATTAGGTGGGAAAGAAAATAATGGTGCCCAGAAGTTAGATTACTGCATTCTAGGTCTAGTCCCTTCTTGTTTCCTGAATATGGCTTCAAATAAAGTTCCAGAGGAAACAATACACAGCAAAGTCCAGAAGCTCACGACAGGCCACTCTACATAAGGCCAGCAACACAATGCACTACAGAACTGAAAGGGAAAATGCCTGGAAGAATGGCACGGTATCAGATGCCACAGTGCCAGAGTAAGTTTTCCCGAATGCTGTATGAGTTATGGGCACTTGTAGCAATATGGAGGTAATAAATAAAGGGCTAATTAGAAAAACAGGCAAATAAATGCAATTTTATATATAATTTTAAGTCTAAATAGGCTTGTGACCTAAAAATTTTAAGTGATATTATATTCTTAATTGAGACAGAAGAACTTCAGAGAGATTAGAGAATCCTTTAAAACTGTATGTAAAATTCTATGTATATTTCTATTTTGGGGGAACAGGTACTTAATATTCAGAATCACAAAGAATCTACAACTCAAAAGTTTATTAATCTCTCGTCTAAATATTATATTTGACTCATACAATCAGGAGGTTTACAAAACCTTATTTTTTTAATGTACTTCTCCAAACAACATTTTTAAAGTCTGTTTTAAACACTCTAATATAGCAGCTTTAATAGAGAGGTATTTTGTATAGACCTGAAGCTCTGATGCCTTTGCTGGTCCCTGGAACCAGCTGTTTATATATTTCCTTAAACTGGCTTACTGAATAATCATGGTTACAAGTCAAATAGCACACATTCTTTCAGTTTTATATATACCAAGGAGTTTATAAACTCCGAAAGAAAAACTACTGTCTGGTAAGTGACCCCAAACTGTATTTGCTAAGCTAATGTAAATTATGGTACTGAATCAATACAGCCATTTTCTCCTATAATCACTGGGTAGCATTTCCTCAGACAAAGGAAGTCTTTTGCAATTTGGGGGTTTCTAAAGAAGTCATAAGTCAATGGATGCTCTAATTCTTTTGGTATTTTGGGAAGACAGATGAATCATTTGAACTAGAATTCCAGGTTTAAAACAATGTAGTATAATCAATGAATGTATAGGTAAAGATGGAGCAATTTTCCTCTAAAGATGATTTTTACAGCATGGGTCATCTATCTTCATCTTTTCTTCCAATAACTTTGGTTGGGGTTTGTAGTAAGTATATTTTTACTGCTCTAAAACATCAATACCCAAACATTTTGATAAATGAAAATGTAAAATAATTTTGTTTCAAGGGAGTCACATTTTATATATTGCTAGATGGGAAGAAAAATATCCCAGAATTTATTGTTCTATTTTGGTAGCTGCAATAATAAGATGCTGGCATTCAAACATAAAATACTGACCCCCAACCATAGACTTGTGACGATTTATTTCCATATTCTCCAACTAACCTTCTTACACCAAGAACACATGAAGTCAAGATGATGTCTGGGAATATACACAGTCTTTTACCACAGGATATCATAGACATAATCGTATGCATAATTAGTACAGATATGATTATTTCTTCACTTAGGGGTAAAGGATATCCTGGTGTGATCTCAGAGAAAACACAGTATGGTGGAAAGAGCATGAAGTTTGAAGTTAGATTCCTTCATTTAATCCTTATTTATATACTTATTACAGGCCCATTTTGTGCGAGGTGCTGAGAACACAATAGGAAACTCACAGATACAGTCCTTGCTGCCTGGAACTTCATAGCTTCAATTTTAGGGTGCTCCTGAGCATTTATGGATCAAGTTACTTAATCTTGTTGATTCTCAGTTGCCTCATTTGTAAAAAAAAAAAAAAAAAAAAAGATCATAACTCATCTCTCAGAGTGTCATGAAGAGTGCATACGAAAAAGGATCTGGCTCAACACCTGACAAACAGGTAATTTTTAAATCTGGATTATAATTAGACAGTTATTTCTTAACTTTGGAGGGATAGACACATCATGAGTGTGAAACTGTGTGTCAGGTCATGGAACACACTGAAAATTCTTTCAAGAACAAAAAAGTGCAACAGCCCTATGTGATGGTTTCATGAAAGTGTTCCATTGTCTAGTGATTATTTAATTTTGCTAAACTGCATCTAACCGGATAGCCATCTCTTTCGCCAACACAACAGAGAGCCGTAGTGGAAGGTCTGTATGGTTATTCAGACGCCCTATATAGTAAAAGAAAATGCAAAAGCACTGAAGTGTTACTTAAAACACAGACCAAAACTGCAACTCAGGAATGTGTGAAACTGTGGCTAGATCCAAACTCAGGGGTGGCGAGAAGAGAAGGCTCATTTGTGAAGTTTTTCCCGGGAAGAACTGTAACTCCCTGTTAGAAGCGCAATGTTTTTACATCTGCATCAGAACTACTGGGGATGCTGAACCCTAACTGTGGTAGCCTACAAGTTTAGTGGCTCCCAACCTTCTCTGCCACCTAAAGATCCCTATTTAATTCTCTTCCATGAAACCCAGGTTTGGAAAGATCACGTCTACAGCACTCGAGACAGTGTGGGCACACAGAAAACACTGCATGAGTGTTTGCTATGTGTACTGCACTGCTACTACCCTGACTTTAAATAATTTCTCAATTAGTTAGTCAAGAAAATCACATATTATGAATATTCTTCCTTATAAGGACACGACCAGCCAAATTACCAGCCAAATTACCAAAGTAGTCAATGCCACTGTAGCCAAAAGCAAAGAACCTGAAGGCCCTTGTGATCCCAGGCAGCTTTGTAACTTTGTAAGTAACTGGGGGAACTTCTGAGATACTAAAGTAGTTGAATATCTAGAACCCCTTGTATGCACCTTTGGGGGTCCAGGGAGCTAAAGTTCAGGACAAATTGGTTTATTCTCAAAGTTCCTTTCCTTTCTGAAAAACACGTAAAATAATCTCATATGAATGAGTTAGAGTTGTAATCATTTGATCATGATTGTTGTCTTAATAATAAAAAAAAATATAAAATAACAATGCTCTCTGTAGCAGATACTTTTTTGTAGCTGGGACCACAGAGATTCCTGTCCCTGCACCTTGTCCATGGGGCAGGGTCCCAGGCGTCTGTCTGGTTTGAGTTACCTGGAACTGCATTCCGGGCCTTAGCTAAATGTCACATGCATGGGCGAACACCCAACTCTTTCCGTTCAGAGTTTAGGACTTGAACTGCAACACAAAAAGACTGCAAAGAAGTTTAGATAAGCAGAGGGTTCTCAAGGAAAGGTCTGTGGTCCTGATTTGAAGTCCCCAGAGCTGAGCCTGAATCCTTGCACCAAATTACCTTGCAACAAATTGCCAGTCTTGGTCTAAAGTAGTTGGAATGGGTTCCTGTTACTTGCAAACAATAAACCCTTAACAAATACACAACAATTCAAATGGTAATTTGTTAGAAAGCCCAGACTGTCTTTGATAAATAGTACAGAAAATATCAGGTTCATCAAGGGTTTCTACAAAGCATTTGAAACAAGCTTATTGTGCTCATTTCCAGGGCCCCAGGATAGAGGAGCAGGGGGCCCTGTTTGGGCCGGTGATCAGACTCAGGTGAACCCAGCCCTTCTCTTGTCTATGCGCATTAGCTCAATGACGTAGACTGGGAAGGTGGGGGTGGAGGACATGTGTGCTCTGAACCCTGTCCCCAGTAACTGTGTGCGCATGTATGCCTGTGGTATATATATGGATGTGTATATGCACACTTGTCTGAAAGGCAGAGGGGCACTTTGCATCAGCCATTTCTCAGAAAGGGATGTCAGAGCCCATGTGAGAGAAGTTGGTGTAAAGAAGAGGGAGTCTGATGATGAGTTTCAGACATCAAGTGGGAAGTGCTGGTTGAGGGAAGGACAGTCTGGGTCAACCCCAGTCAATACCCTGTGGCACAGATACCCCAGGGAGGAACAGAGCTGTGAGCAGATCCATAAAGCCATTCAATACTTTGAGGTCCAAGCCAACCTCCTTTGGGAAGGATCCCAGATCCACACAAGAGGAAGAATTATCCCTCAGTGAGTCCCTTTGGCTTGGTAGGTCTGCTGCAAGCCACGCTGACATGTATGCTTGGGCCACCCAGCTCAACCTACGCAGGCGTGGCTCAGCCTCAGGGAACAGCAATATTCCAGAGCCAAGGGAGGACACAGCATGGTCAGACGTCCAGCCCACTGAGGCCTTGGTGCAGCTTGGGTAGAGAGAAACAGTGTGGCCGAGCCACTGGGGCTAAAACTTTGTGTCCTGGAAGGTTTGGCAACATCAGGAGAGCTACCAGATTGATTTGTGGATGTATGTTTGCACCCTTAGGGAACTGCCAGCTATATTGGGGTGGAAACAGGGAGAATTTTATCAGGGACTGAATCATCAAAGCACATAAATCAGTATGACTTCCCAGGCTACCAAGAGCACAGAGACACATGGAACATCTTTCCAGTGCCTGTGGATCCACCACAGTGTAGGACAATACCTTGCACACAAGCAGCAAGATCAAGATCCACCGTGGAGGAATCTCTGCACCAATTTTGGGAAGCTAAAACTGGGGGCAGGAATCCTCATGAGGGGTATGAGAGTTCCTTCTAGAAGGTCAGAGAGGGGGCCACTATCTGTTTGGTCACTGGGACAAATTGAGGATACTCAAAAGGCCTTCTCACAAAAAGGTAAATTCATTTAAAAAACTTCTCTAGGGACACCTCAATTCTTCAATAGCCATGCTGATCATTCTCATGGACAAAAGGTATACAGTAGTCCCCACTTACTCACGGGGGATATGTTCCAAGATCCCCAGTGGATGCCTGACACTGAGGGTAACCCTGCCTATACTATGTTTTTTTCCTATACATACATACCTATAAAGTTTAATTTATAAATTAGACATAATAAGAAATTAACAATAACTGGCAGTAAAATAGAACAATTATAGCAATCTGCCAGCTTCACGACTCTTGTGCTTTAGTAAAATAAGAGTCACTTGAACCCAAGCACTGCAATACGGCGACAGTCCATCTGATAACCAAAAGGGCTAGTACGTGACTGATGGCCAGGTGGTGTGTGCAGCACGGAGACGCTGGACAAAGGAGGAGTCACGTCCCAAGCTGGATGGAGTGGGAAGGCACGAGATTTCAGCACACTACTCAGAATGGTGAGCAATTTAAAATTTATGAATTGTTTATTTCTGGAATTTTCCATTAAATATTTTTGGGCCGTGGTTGACCACAGGTAACTGAAACTATGGAAAGTAAAACCATAAATAAGCGGGGAACTGCTGTACCTGGAGATTTGTTTTGGTGAAGGAATAAAGCCTGAACGGAGAGAAGCCAGTTAGTAGCTTGTCTCCAAGGATACTTAGATACGTCATTTCCTCGTTTCAGCTTTTTATGGTCGTCCCTAACAGGCCATTTATTCCATGTAATCAGTTCATGGCTCTGCTTTTTATAAAAGAGGGAGGAAACCTCTCCTGGCGCTAGCAATTAAGCTTGGTAGAAACTAGAACACAAGCGTTCTGGATAACAAGAAGTACACAGTAAATGCCCTGGGCAGTTTATAGGCAGCCTGGGAATATTTCACCCATTGTTTCCAAGTCACCCAGATTTTTAATTGCAGTTTCCATCGAAGCACTGGACACAATGAGCATTTCTAAACTGTCTTCCCGTCCTCCAAATGGCTTCATTTAGTTTTTCTTTAATTCTAAGAGAAGACAGATTTTATAGTATACTGACTAGTGGAAGGCTACTTCAGTTTTTTATCTTAGATTAAATTAACTGTTGTATATATTTCTGATTTATAGCTGCATTCAATTGCTATTTACTTTCCGCTTTTCTTTCTTAGCAAAGGGATTAAGCTGAAATTCAGGTGCTCTGGTGACTGTTAAAAACCAGCTAAGAATGAATTTTAATCCTTCTGGTTTTACACAAGCTCCAAATTTAAATAACTGTAATCTCAAGAGCAATTTAAAAAAAAATCTTGAGGCTAAAATTTTTGCCTAGAAATGGAGTTCTTTAGATGGTTGTCATTTAAATATGTGAAATGTCCATAAAGTTTGAATTTTGACCATAAATACATCTGCTTACTATACACAAACAGAATGTCTCATGGAGTACACAGTGACCCGCCTCCACTCTAAAGATACACAGGATTATTTCAGTGATGGAGGTTGAGGTATTACAGATATACAAAAACAAAAGGGAAAGTGATTGGAAAGAAGAATTTGCTCTGAATGAAGAGAAATATGGAGGGTTTGAGGTGAGGATGAAGAAAACAGTGTATTCAGGTGGTGACAATTCCCCACAGATCTTAGAGCATCTCCTAGGATCCTAATACAGAGCCGTAACCTAAAATCTATCTTCAATCCCTGTTGACCTTTGAAGTTGAGAATGAGGTGACTTCCTTAGCTCTCTCAGTTGTTTTATTGGCCAAAACAGCAGCTCACAGACTGGGCTTTCTGGAAATAGATTTTGTAGAAACAGAGGAGTCATAATACTCAATTAGAGACACATTTGTTGAATACTTAATGTGCGTCCAGCACTGCTGGGTCTCTTTCTACTCTCAGCGAGTTTAGGATATCATTGGGGGATTTAGAAATACATGTATTTTTAAAGCCCAGATTGAAAGAACTGAAAGAACCGAGGAGGAATCATAGGATTCCAATGTCAGAAAAGGCACCTCTCCTCTGCATTAGATCCTCTTTAAGTCACCAAAAAGGGGACTATTCTCTTTGGTCAATGAGCCATTTTTACCCACGATATTTCTGACACCAGTTGTGGAATTTTTTTTTTCCCTCATACCAACCAATTCTCCAACTTTCCAGATACCAGTGAGGAGTCCTACAATTAAATTCCAATCTGATGCTAACTACCTGGAGTTAGCACAGAGCCCACAGGTTAAGGACTCAGCCTCACAAGACTGCCCCCACTTCAGATGCCCACTGCAAACCTGGGCCTCCCATACTTCTGACCAACTGGCTATAAACTGGGGGTTCCCATGATCCTCTTCTTAGGTTCAATAATTTGTTAGATGACTCATGGAACTCAGGAAGTCACTTTAGTTACTATTACTGGTTTATTATTTAAAAAAAAAATGCAATTCAGGAATAGCCAGATGGAAGAGATGCAAGGTTTGGGGAAACGAGGTAGATTGTCTAGTTTCCATGCCCTGCCCGGGAACACCACCCTCCAAGCACCTTGATGTGTTCACCAACCTGGAGGCTCTCCCATCCCTGTCAATTAGGGGTTTTTATGGCAGTGTCATTACATAGGCACAATTGATTAAATCATTGGTCATTGGTGATTGAACTCAATCTCCAGTCTTTATCCCCTCCCTAGGGGTCAGGGAGTGGGGGAGACAATTTCAACTCCCTAACCATGGCTTGGTCTTTCCCGAGAACAGCCTCCATCCTGAAGCTGTCTAGGGGTCCCCAGCCACCAGTCATCTCATCATCATGTAAAAGACTCTCATCGCTTTAAGGTTCCAAGAGTTTTAGGAGCTGTGTGCCAGGAACCAGGGATGAAGACCAAATATATATTTCTTAATTTATCATGGCACCTAAAATGAAAAGATCTGGTGTCTGCAACCTCCTTTGGGCCAAGCTATGGATTTTTTTTCTCAATTTCACAATAGCTGTGACCTTGGGCAAGTTGGCTGACGCCTGTTGTTCTTAGTTGTCAGTCTTTCTAGTCTCTAAGGCCGACCTCAGCAGCATCAGCATCTCAGTGGGCGAGTTGCGGGGAGGAGGCTTGTTAGAAATGCAGAATCTCAGGCCCAGCCCCAATGAATCAGAATCTGTGTTTTTAAGGAGACCTCCAAGTGATTTTCATGCACAGTAAGTTTGAGCCAGCTTTCTACGACTCACCTACCCAGATGATTTCCCTCTTTCTTTTCAAAAGGGTCTACCCTGATGCTGCCTGCATATTCAGTGAAAACTAGCCCTTCTCTGCAGTGTTTGAATAAAAAGATTTTATTGGCAGCTTTTAACAAATCTCCCACCCCGTTTTCCAGAGTATTCCAGCCACATGCCCACACCAGCTGTGTTTACCTCTGTGATTAGACAGTACAATAAATGCACCTAGTGATAAGCCAAGTTGATTTAATTAAATGCCTGATTATCTATATGTGCAAAAACACTTGGTGATTTCACCAACACAGCAGACCAACACACCAACACAGTAGTTACATGTCCTCTGTCACATGTAACTACAAAAGCCTTTCCTGATGTGGCCAGATGTAACGTAACAGTGACTATAGTTCTTTAATACGTTTATAGAATTATGGGGTTTACAAATTTGTCCTTTAACGTAATGAAATCTCCTTTGGAGGAAAACAGCATTCCTAACTCAAAATGTCTATTTTGATTATCAAACATAAGGACTCTTCAGACTTTGCAAGGCATTAGTGAAGACATCGGTTGTTAAAGTGAGGCAGAAGGGATTATTAGTGAACAGTGGATGGTGTGCCTCTGTGCCAGCAACTGGACCTTGGCGACTGATTGGGGATACAGAGGAAAAACTGACTCTCAGACTTTTTAGGGCACAGCCTTTATCTTACTCATCACTGTGTTCTCAGCCAGCTGCTCACAGTACCTGAACGACAGCCAACTGCTCCACGAATATAGGCCGAGAAAGTGAAGGAATGATATATAATTAGCAGCACAGCAAAAGAAAACCTTCCACAAATGGTAGGGATTTAGACACGAAGGAGGAGGACATTTGTTTCCATGTAGGACACTGCAACTTTTGTTGAGAGGAGGAAAAAAAAAAAATAACAAAATGAAAAGATCTCAGAGCATGTGTCAAAATAGAAATATTCCTTTTCCTTCCAATTATTCTCCTTGTCCCTTTCCTTCTGGAAATTTCTTTCTTTGATCTTTGAAGGAAGAAATTAGGAAAAATAGCCTGCAACAGAGGGAACAGCAGGGACTTTGAAGCCAAGCAAATCCGAGTTTGGATGTAATTGCTTGAAGTGTGTTTTTGATCCAGATCTCATAGATGAGTGGAAGGAGAGCAGCAGCATGAGGAGGGGGAGGGAAGGGAGGGGAGGGGGAGGGCCTGGAAATAACAACTCCAAAATAAAAAGTGAAGATTCCCAACTGGGCCATTGTTGGCTTCCCTTAATACTGCCGGAAGTATCTTTTTTCTGCTTTAATCCTTATTGTTTTATCCCCAAATACAAACATATCAATCACATGCTCCTAATAAAAGAGTAAAATGCTTCAAAAACAAATCAAATTGAAAATGAAACTTCTCCATCATCCCACTCCCAAGAGATAACCATTGTTACCCATATAGTGTATATTCTTCAACATCTTGCTGCTTTATGATTTAAAAACTTAATTATGTAGTATCTGATACATACAAAATAATAAGTTAACCTTTGTGGTAAGCTGAAGAATGACCTCCCAAAAGATATCCCTGGAACCAGTAAATATTACCTTACGTGGCAAAAGAGAGGACATTGCAGATGTGAGTTAAGGAGCTTGAAATGGGAGATTACCTTGAAGCCCCTGAGTGGGCCTTACCTGCAATCACAGTGTCCTTATGAGATACACAGGAAGACCTGACTCACACGGAAGAGAAGGGAAGAGAATGTGACCACTGAGAAAGAGCTGGGGTGACGTGGCCATAAGGTGGCAGTCACCAAAGGTGGAAGATGCAAGGGACTGATTTTCCCCTAAAGCAGCAGTCCCCAACCTTTTTGGCACCAGGAACCAGTTTCATGGAAGACAAATTTTTCCATGGACCCAGAGGGGGCGGAGGGGATGGTTTTGGGATGATTCGAGTGCATTACATTTATTGTGCACTTCATTTCTATTATTACATTGTAATATATAATGAAATAGTTATACAACTCACCACAATTCAGAATCAGTGGGAGCCCTGAGCTTATTTTCCTGCAACTAGACGGTCCCATCTGGGGGTGACAGGAGACAGTGACACGGAAGTGTGTTGCTTACGTCCAGTCTACTCTGTAATCTCGTTTTGGTTGCTGTCACCGTAGAAAATGCTGCTTCACAAAAACAGGATGTTGGAAATGGAAGCAGGCTTTTCAGTGCTTTTGTGGCAATCTCAGGACATTCTACTTTGACTTTAATCCAGAACATATGGAGATTTGAAGTTGTCTCAAATATACTTTTAAGGCCACCATCATTTGTGATCTCAAGCAGTTGATATTCTTCTAGCACCAACAAAGTCGATTCACCTGGCTTATTCACAAATGGGTCATGGATCCATTCTTTCCGAGTTCGGGGGATCTTTTGTGGTTGGGAAGCAATGCTCAAATTCTTTTAAAAGCTGAAATAGGTGATTGTGCACAAGCTGGGAGAAAGAAGGCCCTGGGCCAGGCGCAGTGGCTCACGCCTGTAACCCTAGCACTCTGGGAGGCTGAGGCAGGAGGATTGCTTGAGGTCAGGAGTTCGAGACCAGCCTGAGCAAGAGTAAGACCCTGTCTCTACTAAAAATAGAAAGAAATTAGCTGGACAACTAAATATATATAGAAAAAATTAGCCAGGCATGGTGGTGCATGCCTGTAGTCCCAGCTACTCGGGAGGCTGAGGCAGGAGGATCCCTTGAGCCCAGGAGTTTGAGGTTGCTGTGAGCTAGGCTGATACCATGGCACTCTAGCCCTGGCAATAGAGTGAGGCTCTGTCTCAAAAAAAAAAAAAAAAAAAAAAAAAGGCCCTGGCTCAGTCTCTTTCAAAATCTCTGCTAATGTTTGAAACATGCCAAAAATCCCAATATTCAGTTGTTGCCCCCATAATTCCAGTTTGGCTTTGAATGCAGCCACTTTGTCTGTTGACTTAAACACAGTTGTCATTCTTCCCCGAAGTGACAGAGTGAGTTCATTGAGCAGGTTGAATATGTCACATAAGTAACTCATTCTGTGTCCACTGAAATGTGCTGTCAGTGGTGACTGTTTTTCTAAAAGAAACCTCTGGCTCTCATAACTCTGGCCAGTGATCTACCTTTAGAAAGCCATCTCACTTCTGTGTATAAGAGAAGACGTGTGCTCTGCGTCCATCTCCTCACAGAGCTGTGCGAACAGACGTGATTAAGGATGTGGACTTCAATGTGGTTGATGATTTTAATCACATCCTACAAAATGTTTAGTTCAGGTGACATTTTTTGGATAGCCAGCATTTCCCTATGGATGGCACAGTGCGTAGACTCACATTCAGAGGTGAGTCTATGCACTGTGACTCTATGCTCTAGTCCTTGACCCAAGTGTTGAAACCAGAATGCTGTCCAGTCGTGGCGGCTGCTCTGTCTGTGCATGTACCGACACAAAATGACCAATTCAGTTTTCCTGATATGTAATAATTCAAACACTTGAATAGTTCTTCTGCAGCTGTGGTGTTAGTTGGCAACAAAAATGCACATAACATACCCCCATGTACATCCTCCTGAAAAATATATCATACAAAAGCAAGCATTGTTGCCTTGCCAACATCAGTAGACTTGTCAATACGGATTGCGTATCGTGGTGACTCATTAATCCTCTCGAACAATTGTGCCTCCATATCCTCTGCTATTTCATCGATGTGTCTAGCTATGGTGCTAGCCGAAAGAGGAACACGTGCCACCTTTTGAACTCCAGCCTCTCCTAAAATTTCACAGCCAATGTCCTTAGCAGCAGGCAGGATCAACTCTTCACCAATAGTAAAGGGCTTCTTAGCTTTAGCAATGCAGTTAGCCACTAAGAATGATGCTCTCAGTGCAAACACTCTTGATGAAGTGGTGGCCTTCAATAATCACTTCTGTTCTTCATGTTCATGTTATTTTCTTTTGAAAAATTCCAAAGCCTTGTCTTTTAATGCAAGGTGCATGGCCTCCATGTGGTGAAGCAGTTTTGAAGGTTTCATGGCACCACTGGGTAGCTGGTTGCCAGGTAGTCTATAAAGTGGGCTTGGACAATGTGAATTACCTGTTGCAATGAACCTGTAATTTAAGTAGGACTCTTGGTATTTTGTTTTTCTTCTTCTTTTTTTTTTAATTTCAGCTTATCATGGGGGTACAAGGTATTTTCTTTTAAATGCAGCTTTATTTTGTTGGCAGTCTTAGAGTCTTCTGCTGTTTCATCATTGGGTCTTTCCCACTTTTCAAAGGAGCTCTCCAGTGACGTTTGCTTTTTACTCATTTTTGCTAGGGTTAGCTTGTGGGCTTACCAAAACTGTGACTGAGACATGTCTACAGTGTGGGAAAGAGGTGTGGATGGAAGTGGTAAATAAAATAATGGGCGGTTCATGCACGAAGTAAAATAAGTGTCAGATTCTGACTTAAAGCTGCCACCAGATGCAGCTTAATTGTCACTTGCCACTCAGTGATAGAGTTTTGATATGAGTGTGTAAGCAATTGATTTATTATGGTCTCTGTGCAGTCAAACCTCTCTGCTAATGATACTCTGTATTTGTAGCCACTCCCCAGACCTAGCATCACCACCTCAGGTCCACCTCAGACCATCAGGCATTAGATTCTTGTAAGGAGCCACAATCTAGATCCCTCACACGCACAGTTTACAGTACAGTTTGCACTTCTATGAGAATTCAATGCCTGCTGATCTGACAGGAGGCAGAGCTCAGGCAGTAATGCAAGCAATGGGGAGTGGCTATAAATATAGATGCAGCTTTGCTTGCTTGCCAGCCACTCACCTCTCGCTGTGTGGTTCATTTCCTAACAGGCCACGGCCAGTACTGATCTACAGCCTGCAGGTTGGGGACTGCAGCCCTAAAGAGTTCAGAGGGAATGTGACTCTATTGACACCTTGATTTTGGCCTAGTTGGCATATTGTTAGTAGAAACAGGCTTCTGGGAGGTAAACATCACTGGGGCTGAACCTATAACACTAAGAGACAGAGAAGTGTGTGTGTGTGTGTGTGTGTGAGAGAGAGAGAGACATTCATTACATTCTTTTGTCTTCCAGAAAAACACATGTGCCCTCTTGCCAGCCAGCCTACCTTGGTTCAATCTCTGGATGCACCATTTTCTAGAATATTTAACTTATTTTTAAAGACCTCCCAATTCCCAAAATATTTTAAGTTCTAGTCACTCCAGGTTGGTACGATTAAGAAAATAATGTACTTCTTACAAATTCATACAAGGATTGTATTATTTCTTTGATGTTTTAAAAGCCAGTTTGGGCTAAAGAAAATACAGCCAGAGAAAATCAAAACTTATTCTTCAGGATGAGGATTCTGAGAACAAAATCTCGCACCATCTTAGGAAACCATTCAGGTCCGTGCCTGTCGCCTTAGTCACCTAGGCTAGGACCGTGGGTCCTGTACTGGCTGTGGTGGGGGTATGTATACATGCCAGGTCACACCCGTGCGGGGATTTCTTTCAAGTCAGGAGTCAGAAAGCTTTCTCTGGCAATAATCTCTTCTCCACATCTTTACCTGGGCTATCCTTCTCCAAGTACAAATTTCCCAGTTTTAGGAGATGTAGGTTATCTGAACATAGATAGTTGAGGGTTAAATTCAATTCATGGATCTATCTTGCTGTTTGACCTTTAGATAGGAAGCAGGGTAGGAAGCTGAGCCCAGTTGCCCATATTTTACTTTTTTTTCCTCTGTCTCACTGTTTTGGGCAAGGTGAATTGAGAATCATGACCAAAAAAAAAAAAAAAAGCCAGTCTGCTAAAGATAATCAAAGCAATAAATTTTTTTGAGCATTTACCATTTATGAAGCTCTATAAGAAGCATATGAGTTGTTGAAGAAGTGTGCTTTACACTTAAGGTGCCTAGAATTGGGTGCGGGGAAGGCTGTCAGAGGAAACAGATGTCTCTGGGGGCCTGTTTGGTCAATGATAGAGAAGGAAATTCAAACGAGAGGCTGGAGGATAGGGACAGCACAGAGAGGACAGGAGGAAGGCCAGCATCCCGAGTGGACACCGAGGGAAGGAATACAGGGTGAGTGTGCCGTGGTCAGGTCCAGGGACATGGGCAGGGCCACTCTGACCAGGACAGAGATTTGGTTTCAAAAAAAGAGTTAAAATGGGGAAAGTCAAGGGCTGCCGAAGGCCAAGTTGTGAAGGGCCTTGGATGTCAGACGAATGCATTTGGCCTTGATTCTTGAGATACCATGGTCTACCGAAGTGTTCTGGATCAGGGCAGCAATGTAACCAAGGGGAATTTTTGGACGATTAATTTGGTACGGATGTGCACAGTGGATTAGAGGTGGTGAAACTGGAAGCAGAGAGATAAGGAAGGACATTACTATGACCACGTGGGCATAAAATAACGAGGATGGCATGAGAGAAATGAAGCCACGGGAAGAGATTGTGCAGGGAGTGGCAAGACTTAGCTGCTGAACTAGAGGACAAATAAACATGACGAAGGTTTTGATTCTGGGTGGTTGTTTTTCTCTAAATTGAGTGAGAATAAGGAAAGGACACAGGGAAGATTGTATGTGGCATAAAATGAACTATTTTAGAGAAGTTGGCATCCATGTGTGTACACAGAAATGTCCGGCAGCCAACTGGACATGTGGGACTGAGTTACTGGTAAGAAGCCCAGGCAGGAAATAAAGGCTAAAGCCGTGAGAATGATCAACATCTCTGAGACAGAGAACGCCGAGCTCTCAGACACTGTCCCTGAGCATAGCGGATCGGACGGGGCAGACAGGAAGATGGAACCCAGTGATGGAGACAAAGGAGAAATGGCCAGAGAAGTGTGAAGGACACCACATTTATTTAGTTAATTCCATAGACTTCCAGGAAATAGAATTCAAAAACAGGAAAGAGTAGTCAAAATCAAAAGACTTTTGGGTAATTTTATCTCTCTGCATTGCGCACTCTGAACCTTAACAAATGGCTCACTTTAACGTCTTTGAATTAGGGGCTTTGTGTTCAATTACAGCTCTCTCCAAATTCCCTTCACCACTCCGCTCATTTCCTGGATGCCTCTTCTAGAGAACAAAGTCAATGTGTACTTCATGTGGTTCATTCAACTTGAGAAACTTGAGTTGATCTTTCTTTTTTCCAACTGCGCAATTAGAAGGGACCAGATAACACCATTACCAAATATTTACTAAGCAACCTACTATGTGAAAGACTTCATATTAGGGGCTGAACAAACATCTTATTTGCTTATAGTCTCCCTTTTAATACAAAGGGTAAGCATTAAAAATGTTTAAGTAAATCAAATGCAGGCTGGGGAAAAAGTCCTAAATCTAACATATGGATTTAATGGCACCAAGTTGCTTCTTTTTATAAGCACAAGAGCCTTTTAAAGCTGAGCACTCTGGCCACGCCCGTTAGGGTTACATGGTTCCCTTAAGACTTTGTTGTGTGACATCTGGTGCTTTACTGCCTTCCAGGCTAAAGAGAAATACCATGCGTGCCAGTTGCTTTGTCTCAGTCTTTCTGAAAGGTTCCCTTTCAACTTGGTCTTTCTTTGTCTGTTAGTGGTAATATTTTTCAAGGGTTTCAGATATTGAAGGTCTGGTGTTAACAGCTTTTGACTTTTAAGTAAGTCACACATCCATTACTAAGAAAGAAGGGAATATGCAACTAGGGTTTGTATACTAGCTTTACTTTTGCAAAGTCTTTAAAGTGTAGTGTTGCTCAGACAACTTTGAGTTTTTGAAACAAAGTATCTGCATTGTGCTGGAGACTATGACACAACCAACATCAGGACACCGACTGGGAAGGTCAGCGGCAGAGTTAAGATAGAGGTTCAGGGTTACACTTTTTATGGCAAGGCTAGTATGTTACTTTAACAAAAACCTATCACAGATCAATGGCTTCTCAAAAGTGATTAAAAAACAGCACTGAAATTTTGCAAATATGTTTAAATTTTACCCATTTTGCTAGCTGTACAGTAGGGCTTAGCACTAAAAGGTACTTTTTATGGTAGGGCCTTTCAAAATGCTTGTGGCCATCACTGCCTGTATTATCTTTGGCAGGCAGTTTGACTGTATTGAATAGACTTCATCAGTAGTTCACACACACTGGTCTATAGATGAGATGCATCAGAACAACCTGGTAATCATTTAAAACATAGATTCCTGGGTCCAATGTCTGGATACTCTGATTCAATGCATTGGGGTATGACCAGGATGTCTGTATTTGCATTTGTTAAATCTGCAGGTAATTCTGATAAGAAATCAGCTTTAGCTCTTACTTCAGCATTATACAATTCAGCCATGTAACAAGAACACTTGCACCCCCTAATATTTTGAAATAAAAAAAAAAAGAAATTAACTTTGAGATTTGTTCTGCTCTTTCTGGATGTGTCCCGTGAAGTAGACTAGGCGATGACCTGGGCTGAGCTTACATTTTCTATATGCTGAGTATGGGCATCACAGCTCTGATCCCTGCTCAAATGAAAATATGACGGTCCTTTGCTAGTGAGATGAAACTGAGATACTGATTTATGATCTTGTAAATCTTGGTCTTTAACTATAGCAAATGTAAAAATTGCAGGGAAACATTATCCTTTTGCCCTGTGATACCGTTAAGTCAGAAGCATTTGGAGTGCTTGATAATTTCTTTATTTCCTCAACATGTGTTGGCAATGACATACTCAAGATATGTAAATCATAACAGAACCCAGGTTTCTTCTTCCCTAGTTCAGTTCTTATGCAATACATAATTATATCATAAAAATAAATCTCTCGTGTTGGTATATCAGGCCATTTTAATGTTAAGGGGAGAAGTTAACACACCCTTACAAATTACCACTGCCACTATTGCCCCCCCACTTCCAAAAAAGAATCAAATAACATCCCCCCAATCCCTACCATTCAAAAATTAGCACATTTCAACAATAGGATCACACATATTTCTCTGAAATTTTATTTTCATTAAAAAATATATCAGGTACATCCCTCTAGTTTAATATTAATATATGCCAGAACTCATTCTTTGTAATAGCATTATATTCCATAGTATAGATATGATTTTTCCAATTGTTCCCTTACTGATAGACTTTGTTTCCAGTTTTTTTTAAAATCCTATATAGAGTGCTACAATAAGCATTTTAACACACATGCTAACGCTTTTATTTTAGCCAGGTATTTTCTAGTGGGATTTCTTATCAAAAGGGTGTAAGGATCTTAACTCTTAATAGATTCAGCTGATTATTTCCCAAAGAGGTTGTAGCAATTTCACATTTCCTCCAGCACTGTATGACAGTTCTAGTTTTTCCCACACCCTCACCAGCACCGTGCATTTTCAATCTTGTAAAATTTTGCCAATCTGACATGTGAAAAATGGCATTTCTTTGTTGTAATTTGCATTTCCCTGAGAGTGAAACATGCCTTTTCATGTATATTGGCCCTCTGTATGTCTTTTTCGGTAAGTGGCTATCTAGGATAAAATAAAGTTATACTCTTCCTCACACCATGTACAAAAAAATAATTCCATACAGATTAAAGATCTAAATGTACAAAGGAAAACGAATGCAAAATCAGAAGGAAACAAAACCCCTAGAATATTTGTCTAATTTTGACTGGGGGAGATATTTGACATTTTAAAACAAGCTAAATCTAAATACCACAAAAGAGGAAAAAATAAGAGTAGATCTGAATATATAACCATTAAGATTGTTTATATTGCCCTTTTGCCTTACAGAAAAAGTTAAGACAAATGACAGATAAAAAATAGCATGTATTATGTATATGACAAACAAAGGATTAATACTCCTCACATATGGTTCTCTCAAAATTTTATAACGCAAAAGAAAAAAGAAAAACAAAAATGAGCAAAGGATACAAATTCACTGATGTTTCCCCCACTCTGACGCACTGCCTCTGAAGCCCCCTGGGTTAAAATGTGACCCAGGTGCTTGTTGACATCACGGCATGGAGCAGAAGGTGTACCCCCCCCCCCCCCAGCACGGCCTTCTCACATTCACGTCCTTTCTCTAGCTGTGGAGCCTCCTGGCACTGAGGCCCGATTTCCTCATGCGGTGAGCTGCCTTTGATAAACCCCACATACCTAGTAATCAAATCTGAGTTTTCCTTTCCTCCCACCCTCCCCTTTCAACTCTGTAGCCAGCTCACCGCAGCTTAACTCCTCCTGGAAGCAAAGGCTTATATTCAGAAAGGTCTGCACACAAAGCCAAGGGGCCCACTGAGCGCCACTTTACCAATTTCAGGTGTACCCTCCCGTGCAAGGCTGTCTGCTTCCAGAGTTTAGAAATTGAGTTTGTAAAAGGCACCTGCATAGAAGTCACACTCATCAGAATTGAAAGCAATTACTTAAATGCCACACATGTAGATGGGGAACAGCTGAGACAACACACCAGCACGTGCTTTGCAAAGCCTAAGGTGCTGGGTACAAATGACAGTAAGCTATTGGGCCAGGCTGCCCCGGAAAACCACACACCTAAAAGCAATCTGTGAGCAGTGAGACCATCATGTGCCACTTGCTCCTTTCTCCCAAGCTGGAGACTGGATCGCTCTCAGTGGCTCTTACCTGCTATAATAGCCACCTCCAGCAAAGTCCTCATCACTCAAAGCCCTGCCTTAAAGACGTAACATCCTCAGAAAGGTCTCTCCCAGCTTAGCCTTGTCCTCCAGTGTTTGGTCGTCAGTTCCTTCTGAGTTACTAACACTATGTCCTAGTTCTCTTTTATAACTCTGATCACAGTTGTAAACAATGTCTGCCACCTGGGTGAGAGTATAAATTCAATGAAAGCCAGGACCATGTATATTTTGTGTGGAGGGCTTAGCACAGTTATCTGGTATATAATAGATGATCAGTAAACATTTGTTGAATGAATACACGAAAGCCATAGTATCTTCTTTATTTACATCATAGCTGTTGTAAGAATCTATAGTTATCGTTTACTTGTGGGTTGCCCACCCTCCTCATGACATGATGGGCTTCACAAAAATAGGGGCTTTGTTTGCCTTATTTCTAGCCCTTTATATGCCTAACATCTAAAATGATTCAGAACATATAGGTGCTCAGTAAAAATTTGACAGATGAATGTAGGTCCTAGTGCATGCTGTTGTTGGCTAACTTAAACTTTGAGAGCATCATCACCTTCATTTTCAAAGATTCATGACTGAAAATTATGAGGAGCTTCAGTCTTCACATATTTTTAAGTCATTTTACATGTATGGTATTACTTAATGTATCGGTATATTATTCATATTATAAAAATACGAAAACTAAAATTAAAATAAGAATGAGCTAAAATAAATGTTAGATATATGTTTTCTTGGCCACTGTACTTTGGAGACCATTTTTTCTGAATGACAATGGGTCTACTCAATGGACTGTGTTCTACTGCAATCTGCCACAAAGCTAGCTGCAAATTTAATATTTTTCAACATTCTTTAACCAAGAGTCCATGTTTTAAGAAAAAAGCCTCCTTAATTGAGGTTCTAGAATTCATGAGAGCAAGAAGGAGGCAGAGAAAAATTATTTTCAAGTGATCAAAAAGTGGTTTTTATTCAGAAGTTCTTTTTCTTGTAGTTTTCAGGGTGAGGTTACTGGTTAGGGAGGTGAGTATCTCTAGATCATCGGTGATGTTGACTGAAAGAATGAGAAGTTCAAAGTACTGAAAAGTCAGAAAAAAAATAAGGATGAGGGATTTTAATCAAGTAGTGGAGTGGCAGTAGAAAATTTCTGCAAACTTTCCTCTCAATCCATGCCCCATAGAGGCAAGAAAAAACAGCCCTTAGTCCTGTTTGGCAAATCAAAAGACATTCCACCTGGACTGGGTTCTGATGATCACTATTATTGCAGTTTTTATCAGAAATTGATGGTGCAAGAAACTGCTGGCAAATATCCCTCCTGAATTTCTCCTTAAAGTAAAATGGGTTCATTTAGGCTGGGAACAATATATGTTATGGGACAATACATGTAAAAGTGTGATGGATTCTCCCTCTAGCCCTTTCAAATGCTTCCCCCTAACTTTTAAGTGAAAATCTAAGTACAGATTTAATCATAATGTGGTAATGAGACCACTGAAGAATTTCTATTTGAAAATCCATCTACTTAAACACACATATCAGCATGATGCTGGTGGTTTCTGCTATTGTTCTAAACTGAAAGGCCTTGAGCCGGCTCCTCTGTTTTACGGTTTCTTGGTGTCAATGTGACACTCAGCAAGGCAGCCGCTTTGGCCATTTAATGCTTCATTGGAACACCCTACAATCTCATTTTCACTCAGAAATAAAAAGGAGCATGCTTATTTTTCTTTTCAGTCATTAGTCTGGCACTGAGTGTTATATTATTAAATTTACCAACTTCTGATTCTTATTTGCAATGAACAGTTTTGGCACAAGGCACTGGAGAAGCTGACGCTCTTGCTATGGGGTTGATTTTTTTTCTTTTTTTTGAGCATTTACACATGCTTAAAATTACTTTTGCTCTGAGTATAAAAGAGTGTTTATGCTTCATGTAAAATCATTAGCAAATAGAGAAAAAGGTATAGGGAGGAAGAAAAAAATCACATGTAACAGTATTACCTGGTGATAATAACCACTTAATGTTTTGGAGCTTTTTTCTCTAGGTATAGGTAACTATGTCACATGTAAGAAATCATAGTAAAACTAAACTGCTGATACGTTCTGTATCCTGTTTTCTTCCCATTTTGTATTGTATTGTTAGGGCTCAGAGAAATGATACCCCAAAGTATGGTGCTTTAGCATGTTAAACACTTTTGAATTAAAGGAAATTGAAAGGCCTTAGAAGCTGCCTCAGAACCTAGGACTTTCTGAACCTTCTCCCCCAATGCAGGGAGGGTGGAAGTTCCATTATCTGCTGAGGAAATGTCTTCCAAAAGAAATACAATTGTCTTGAAAACTTCTCCATAGGAATCTCATCAAAAAACCAGGAAAAATTAAACACCAGAGAAAAGACTAAAAGTCTCTCTCATCGTGCCCAGACTTTTCATCTATTCTGCTATGGGTAGCTTTGAAAGGTTACCTGGAAGACCCTGTCTCCATAATAAGACAACCTTTGTTCACCGTGTAGTTTTCCCCCTCACCTTCCCAGAACTTGGCCATAAACTACTGTCTGTTATTGGTCTCATTCAGCTTCCAAAGACAATCATTTAGAAACTATTGTCTTTCCTTTGTGCCCGTTCAATTCCCCTAAAATTCATCTACTACCTCTCAAAATTGTCTATACCTCCACCTTCCTATCCCCTGGGAAGAAGGGTACATAAGCCTCTAAACCTTACTGGGTAATCCCATAATCCTTCTTCTGTGATTCCCCTGTGCTCATGAGCATTAATAAATTTGTGTCCCTTTTCTCCTGTTAATCTGTCAATTGTCAGTTCATTTCAATAGACTTGAAACTTCAGAGGGGGAGGGAGAAATTCCCTTTGCCCTTACAGTATTTTGAGCATTAAAAAAATACTTGTAGACATTTATAACAGGTACAAAAGATTCTACAATATGCACTATGATCTTTCTAATTGTTGAACATATAGGCAGCATCACAGGTTTCTATAGAATAAATTGACGATAAACAGCTTTCTATACACTCAAGTCTTTACTCACATTTCAGATAATTCCCTTAGGAAAGCTTCTTAAAGAGGAAACTACAGAGAATATTATTACTGAAAATAGCTCATGTTTATTGAGTCTATATATTCTAGTCTCTGCCTAAGCACTTTACATATATGAACTAATTCAATACTCGTTCATTTTTATAGGTGAGGAAACTGAGGCACAGAAAGACATTCCCTCCAAGGTCACATTTCTAGTGAGTACAAGACCTGAGATTTGAACCCAGGCAGTCTGAGCAGGAAGCTGGCGTTCTAAACCTGTATGTTGAATGAACTCTCTAACCACATATGTAGACATGACGCTAGCAGATCATAAACAGGGGACTTGCTTAATCCCTGGACATGACCGAAAGCAAGGCCCACAAATATTAAGTGAATTATTAAAGTAACACAGACAACTAATAGCAGATCTAGAACTTAACACAGCTCTGGACCTCTCATCCTTCGGTCCAATAACTTCCACTCAACGTATGGTCCCTGAACCATAGTGTCAGCATCGCCTGGGAGCCTGTTAGAAAGGCAGTGTCTCAAGCCCTGCCCCAGGTTTCCTGATGCTGAATCAGCATTGTTAACAAATCCCCTGGTGTTCCATTTGCACATTAAAATTGAGTTGTTCTGGCAATACATTCTGTAAACTTGATAGATCTTTGATACTTTAATGGAAATCTGCATACAAGCAGCAAGTATTTTTACAGCAAGAAAATAAAGTCCTCATTGTTCAGAGTTAAAGTTTACATTAGGTTGAACCATCTGAACTTGCTGATATTTTAAAGAAGTCAAATATTGGCAATTTATTGTTGTTCAACTTCAGTGGACACAGGGGTAACAATAATAAAAGTTACACTTGCCTGCTGGTCTCTGTAGAAATTGGACTTGGAGAATAAAATGAGATTAGTTCCCCTAAAGAGGGCACAGTTTAGGCTAAAAGAATAAACAAACAATTACAATGCAAAATGATAAGTGCTACTTTAGAACATTCTCAGAGCTCAGGAGGAAGTTAAGTGATGTTCTGAAAGGCAAGAGCTATGGAAAAAAACAATTACTTGCTTCTATTAACAGCAAGAAGATGGGTAGGCAGGGCTTAGTCAATTTATTAAATGGATATCCCTGTAAGCTGCTAAGAGCCTGACAAAACAAATAGTTACAGAATACAGGTGTTCTGCAGGAGAGGTGAATTACCACTTGGACTTGGAATTACCACAGTTGTCTTGCATAATAAGCCAACTGTGTGGTTCTTAATGGTGGTAGTGGGCAGAGAAAGCTACAGGTGTCAGCATTTTGGGTGTGCTATTCTCAGAGGCCCCAATTTGGCCATTTCTTTTTTTTTAAATCAGTGGATATCAGGAAAAAAACCTGTTTTCTCCTGTTATACCCAACATTCAACATACAACACTTCTGTGAGCACATGCGGAGTGGGAGAGGGTTCCCCCAAGGAGCAATTCTCTGACACCAGCTGGGTCTCTGTCCTACGATCAAGTCAATTCTGACACTGACCGGAGTTAGCGCCAGATCCCATAGGTTGTTGGCTCAGTCCCATGTAACTGCCCCTCACTGCAGATGCCAATCGCTAGTCCAGGCATCTGGAAATTATGACTGACCAGCTAGAAATTCAGGTTTCCCACGACCCCCTCCTCAGGTTTGATCATTGCTGGGATGTCTCACAGAACTCCAGGAAACACTGTACTTATGTTTACCCATTTATTATGAAAGATACAGATGAACAGCCAGATGGAAGAGAGGCAAAGAGCAAGGTATGTGGGAAGGGGCCGGAACTTCCAGGCCAGGCCCTTTCTGGGGGAAGCACCCTCCCAGCACCTCCATGTGTTCAGCAACCTGGAAGCTCTCTGAACCCTGTCCTTTTGGGTTTTTATGGAGGTTTCATATGTGGACACAATTTATTAAATCATTGGCCATTGATGATCAACTCAACCTTCAGTTCCTCTCCCCTCCCTGGAGGTTGGGGGCCAGAGGGCTGAAAGTTCCAACCCTCTAATGACATGTTGGTTTCTTTGGCAGCCAGCCTCCATTCCGAGCCTATCCCCGAACCCCCCAGACACCCCTCATCTCATTAGCATACAAAAAGACACTCATCGCTTCTGAGATTCTAGGGTTTTAAGAGCTGTGTGCCAGAAAACTGGGATGAAGACCCAAAGTATATATATTTTTTATTATAAATCAGAATATCACAGTGGATATTTCCAGGTTAGGTGAAATGAAGAACTGGCTTCCCATTGTACCATGTAACAAACAGAGGAATCTTTGGAGTAATACTTAAAGATACAATATGTTTGCTTAAGAGAAGCTATGCATAATAATTTCTAAATATACTGTACAGCATGTAAAAGAGTACAAAACTTTTGCTAAATAGTTCCCATAAAAATTTTCCATTCTTAGGAAATCATCGTTTTAAGTATTTGCAATCCTGCTGTTAGAGAAATGAGACTGGGTCGTCATGTTGATTTTGCATCTTTCCACTGGTTGGTTTAGAATACTTAACATTTTGGGGAAGTTGGTTGAACCTTTGATTTGGCAATAATTCTGTTTTGCCATTTCATCTAACTTTTCTTATTAAGATTCCTTCCCTGGAAAGAACCAACCTATCAATAGCTGGGTCCATGGTGAGCTATTCATTCTGTAGTTAAATGCTCTCTATACAAATTGCATTTGAAGGAAAAAACAAATGCTTTTTCACGCACACAAAAGATTCCAAGATGGTGGCAGCTCCTTTGGCATGCCATACTTTTTCTTGAGAAACCGTGTGGTAGTGTCACCCCTGGAGAGTAATTCTCCAATCTTGGGAACCTCCCTTTTGCCATTTCTCAGCTGGTCCCCATCTCCCCCCTCCCCCCCTTCTGCAACTCCTTAAGGCTTTCTAAGACCTTAAGCCTTTCTCACAGGGACCAACTGATTTCACACAACTTCTGTCTGTGTATTTCCAGCTTTTCCTCAAGCTGGACTGCTGCCTGGGAAGCATGCTGGGCTCCACTCAGGAAATTCTCCGAGTCTGAGGACTCTGTGAACCACATAGCACTCTCTTTGATCAATTCTATGTGTTCAAATTTTTATTGTTGGCTTATTTTAAAGGAAGCCTGCCTGTACTCTCCGGGGCCATTCTGTTTCTGTGGCACTTGGCATTTATATGGGGATCTGAGTAGGGGAACTGAGTATAGGAATTATAAGCAAACTTTGTTCTTACTGAATCAAAGCATCTAAAGAGATGGAAAAAGATGGGTTAAAGGAAGAATGGGGCCAATAAAGTTCTGAAAGATAAATAAGAAGGTCTTTGGTTTGTAAAAATTAGTCAAAAACTAGAGAGGATGTTAAGCTCAAAATGAATCAATGACTGAGGAGTGATCTATATAATCTCAGATGAATCCATGTCTATTTCTTAGAGGATAAAACAACAATGACAAAAGGCAAGACTCACTTCTCTAAATTTGGTAAAAGGCAAATTTGCCCATGGTAGCACTAGCCAAGAAACAATGACTTCATCTCAGAGATCTCCTCCCCACAGTAGAATCCTGTTCCAATCAATTTTAGGAGCCTGTGTAAATAAAATATCTGAGACCAAATTTGAGCAATAGTGCAAGTGATACCCAAAACACACAGAGCGGGGGGTGTGGGGGCAAGTTGACAGGTGGGTGGGGAATATCACACTTAAGCACATACAGGTGGCAGCTCTGGGGTCCCAACATTCCTCCTGAAGCCATAAGGCAAATGGTTTCTATTTGTCAGTACCTGTCATTGATGAAATCTAGTCTGGCGAAACTGCCTGCAGGTGTCAGCAATTTGATTCCTAGTATGTTACTTCCACCCCCTTCCTTCCTCCCTCCCTTTTTCCTTTTCATCCATCCAAATCTTTACCGAATATGCCGAACACTATTTGGGGACTGTGAGAATACAGATAAGAATAAGATACTGCATCTTACTCTCAACTTGCTTATTACCTAAAAGGAAAGATAGGATGATGACATGTAATACAACTGTAGCACTGGGCGGTGTGTGGTGAGTGTTATAAATGACAGGGAGAGTGCCATGGATCTCAGAGAAGGGGCTACCGCAGCCGACAGGTGGCATGTGAGAATGCTAGCTGGAGGGGGTAGTGTGTGAACTGGCTTGGGAAAAGCGGGCAGGTGTGGAGCAGGAAGGGCTTCCCCAGAAGTGTGCACCCCGGGGCCACAGGCACAGAGGAAGAGAGCTGTAGGCAATTTTGAGCTGTTTCCCAGTGCTAAGCAGAAGGAAATAGAATGCTGTCTGGAGGAATGAAGGGGGAGTGACTGCTCCAGCCATGCCACCCTGCTGGTCATCAAACTCTAGCTTACATCCCCCTGAGGCCTTATTAATGCCCCAATTTCTGGGTCCCACATCCGGAGCTCCTGATTTGGGAGGGGGAGGTGGCCTGAGAATTCTGCATGTCTCACAAGTCCCCAGGTGATCCTGATGGTGCTGGTGTGAGACCCCCTGTCTGGGGACATGCCACACAGGCTCCACCTCACTTGCTCTTTCCTGTGCCTAGAAGTTTCTCTCTCAGATATTCACATGACTCCTGCTCCCACTTTATTCTTCTCCTCTCCTCTCCTCACACTCCTTATCCCCTTTCTACACTTTATCTCTCTTCATAGCCCTTATCACAGAACTCAACATCATGGCGTATTAATTTTCTGTCATCCCATAACAATGTAAACCCTCCAGAAAACTCTGTTTTATTCACTAGTACCTAAAGCAATGCTATATTCCTAATACCTACACCCCTGTATCCCTAGGCTTTAAAACAGTGTTGGCACATGGGAGGAACTCCATAAATAGTGCTGACCGAATGCATGAGATACTGCCTTGGCAAGAAGAGAGATGGAACCAGGAACCTGTATAGTTTGTGGCAGGAAGAATGGAAGCTGAGATGACTCAGGTCAAATGCTGCATCACCTACATTTTATCAATAAAGATACATTACTTTGCTTTTGTTAATAAAATGTTTGGTGCCAGGGGTGGGAGAAAGGGAGGGTGTAGGAGTATTTTGGGGCTTAAAGCAATTGGAGAGCTTTTAGAACAGCTGTGTGGAGACTGCACTAACTCATCAAACCACGTTCCTATGGAAAAAGAAAAATAAAACCCTCATTTTGGGCAGAGAAAAACAAGGCAGACTGTATTAATTTCTCTCCGAAATACTGAAGCGATTTTCCCATTGGATCTTATATTAAGATGATTTTCTACTACTCATTCAGTCATTTTTCTTTGCTTCCACTCAGAAGTCTGAAAACTTAGGGAGAACTGGCTTCCCCCACGTGTCCTCATTTCTGCCCCGTAAGTAGAGGACTTAGAATATTTTCTCTGCAGCAAATTTCTAACTACTCCAAACATCTTGCTACACAGGCTCATTTCAAATGTCCCAACCTTCGGTATGTTTAGCAGTTTGGATGCTACATGTATTGCTCTCACATCGCCAGACACCCCACGTAAACATGATGGAGAGGATATAGTAAGACCCCAACCATATTTCATTATAAATCTTGTGTCCTCATTACAGATACAACATCAGGAAAAGGAACTTGGTCAACATGATGATCCCTGAATTCGTCTGATAAGATGAAGACATTCTGAAAAGGAGACAGGTCCCATGTGTGAATGGTTACAGATTTTGTAAGTGCAAAAGTAGCGCAGAGTTCTCATCGAGTGATAAAATGCTTGATACCCTAGAATTTTCATGTTTTAGCAGTTGGTAATCTAAAACTGAAATGCTATAAAAATACATGAAGTGTTAAAAAAAAAAAGGTAGAGAAAAATCAGGAAGAGAGGGTGTGTTGACCTAATATACTTGCATTTTCATTTGCTTTTAAATAGTTGTTCATGTTTTTTTTTTTTTCAGTTTAGATTGTTAGATTAAAACATGAGCCCTCAGGATACAAACTGCCTCTCTCTCTGCAAGACACCGCCTGGCACAGCTACTTTGAAGATTCTTGGCTCTACTTGGGGATTAGAATGATGGTCAGGTTGTGATCACTGGTCTCTTGGTACTTGTTCAGGAAGAGTTTGTGGAATGAGGGGGGAGGAGGAGAGGCCTAGGAAGATGGATGAGGAGATGGTACCCCCAGTTCTCCAGTAACTAAAGGAGGAAGAGAAAAGACTCGTTCATTTGGCTAAAGAGATATCTTCACAGTCTTTTACTTAATCCCTCAGGTAGACAGTGATGAAAAGGTAGTCAATTTTGTAACAGGATGTGTATATGAGAGCCTTTCCAACTAACATCGTCATCATTTACCTCATATTATATTATGATTTACAGGCAGAGAAATACAAGTTAGTGGCAGCCTTTTGTTTTTCTTTCTTCCATTGCTATCGCATTTCTGCCCTCTTTCATTTCAGAGCTTCAGAAATGGCTCTCCCACACATCCTCAGAGTTACACGTGTGTTCTTTTCACTTTCAATTCCAGCTTGGTTTCTCTAGCAATTGGGGTCCCAGCAGAAGCAGGATTCTGCTCAGATGGTTCAACTGAAGAGACTTTAATAAAGGGGCTATTTACAGAGATGCGGGCAGGGGAAGGAGACAGACGAGGGATGCTGAAATGCCCAGAGATTAGTGACCTCTGGGTCCCGAAGGGACAAAGGATGGACAGAAATGACACTCCTCGAGGCCAGACAGAGCTGGCCCTGGAAGGAGGGCTGTCTAGCTGGAGCTGTTGTCTTGGAGGCCAGCGGCGGCTGTCAGAACTGTGGCACTGAAACCAGGAAAGAGGGACAGGGAAGAAATACCCTAGCCTCTCCCCCTTCCTACCCTCCTGCTGGGGAAGGGAGCCGGGTACAGTCCCCAGAGACCCAGCTCCCAGGCACAGGGAAGAGAAAGGCAGAGAATGGGTGGAGGTTGGAGCGATTTCGTTAATCTTGCTTGACTCGCTTTTTGACTTCTTAAGGGCTTATTTAAAGCTATGTCCTCACCCTTTTGTGGAAATGTAATAGATTGAATAATGAGGGTCCATGGGAGGCAGGTTCCAGGTAACATGAGTAACATGGAAAGACCCTGAAGGAAATCACAGAGCTGGGTTTTTGGTTGCAGTACAGACTCGTCCTCCCCACCGTCAGCTGGCCCCTCAGTAACACTCGGTGATCCTCCCACAGGTCCTGAGACATTTCCCTCAGGGACATTTTAAAGCTGAACCCCCCCTCCCTTTATCAGGTCCCCACCCACTCTCCCTTCACAGGACTGGGCCCTCCCCTCCTACCGTACAGAGGAGACGGGCTGGCCAGCCTTCTGTCTCTGCTGAGACCCGGCTCCACCACCCTCCCTTCGTCGTCTCTCCCTCTCCTTATTTCTACCACATGACATAAAATACGAATGTATCTTTCTTACGAAGTAAAAGCAAAATAGCAAAACCCTCCTTCAACTCTAGCTATCGACTCCCCACGCCCCACCCTCCCTTCATGGACAAGCTTCTGGAAATCATGGTCTCTGCTCACGGCTACTCCCCTCACACTCCAACTGACCCTCAACCCATGGGGCTCTGGGTTCACTCTCTGCTCCAGCAGAAGCACCTTCCAGCATGTCACCAATGACTTCCCTGATGGCCAAACCAGCGGACACTGCTTTGCAATACTTGACGTGACTGACCTCTCCCTTCTGGGACCTTTGTTTTCCTTTAACTGACACTTACTCTCTTTCTGCTACTGCCGTTCTGCTACTTTCTTCTCTGGCTTTTCCCCTCTGCTCTATCCAGTCTTTGACTTCCTTTTCTTTTCATGTAGTAGGTGCTTCCTGGGTGCTCCATCCTGCACTCAAGGTTTCAAGAAAGTCTGTTTACACACCAGGTACTGGGATCTATTTCATTTCTAGATCTCTGTCTGGAGCTTCAGGCCCATCTCTCCAACCGGGCACTTTGCAGGCATCTCAGACTCTACCTATCTGAGAAGGTGCTTATCTTCTCTGCAAAGAGCTCAGTCCAGCTACCCAGGCCTCAGAATCACTTTACACTGTTCCCTCTTTCTTCTTATTTGGGTACCTAATTGTGAAAATTTTACCTCCTGAATATTTCTTTAATTGGTTCCTTCCTTTCCCTTCCATTGCCAATGCCATGAGTGAGGCCCTGCCTCGTATTTCTATGGTCGCCATGACATCCCAGTTGTCTTGCTGCCAATCTTCAGCCCTCGAGTCTTCCCTTCTCAATGATGGCAGAGAAAACTTCCTTTTAAAAATCTAATCATATAAATTCCCTTTTTAAAATTCTTCATGGACAAGCACCTGTCATCTTTGGGAGAAATCAGAACTGCGTGTTATGGGACACAAGACATCAATGCCTCATCTACCTCTGCAGCCTTACTCCCTCTAAGACAGATGCCTTCCGTTTTAGCTATACGTACTTGCTCTGATTTTCTAACCTTGACCAAACTCTCACCTGTGGTTCTTTGCGCTGATATAGTCCCTGGGTCTGGCAAACCTTAACCTAATTTCTACCTGTTGGTTATGACTGAGATCAGGGCCATGTCCTTTCAGTATCAGCCATTTAAAAGAAAAAGGCAAAATGCCTCACATATTTAACAAACCACTCAAATTCCTATACGTCCTTTAAGACTCCTCTTACCCTGTTTTAACCTTCTCTCCAGCCTTCAGTCTGGATTAGGTGACCCTCTCCTGCACTCACTGGCACCAAGAGTTTCCTCTGGAGGCACAAGGACCCCAGGGTTGGAATTGTTTACCTGCCTGAGTTACTCATTATGCTGTGCACATGGGCTGCTCTTTGATCTCTGTAGTTCCAGACTAGCAACAGGCAGACACCCTACAAATATTTATAGATATAAAATGAAATCCTCCCTCATTAAACACTTCCCAGCCTTGCCAAATCACGTTACTTCATCCCCAGCAACTCTAGAGAAAAGGAAGGGGAAGGAGATGTCTGTGTTCACCAAAGGTGGTGGTGTCAACTGTAACGGGAACTCAGCTGGCCTGGGTTTTAGTCTTAACTCCACCATTAGCTCTGCAAATCTTTTTCCCGTTATGGAGTTCCACTTCCTCATGTATTAAACAAAGGGACTGGGCTTCTCTCTTTTTTTTTTTTTTTTTTTTCAGTCTCTTCCAGTTCTGACATTCTACAACTTAAAAAACACCATTTACAGAATAAAAATGCACACTTTTAATTAGCTGGAAGTCCAAGGTTTTAAAATCCTATTAAGAGGGATTGTTCCTTCAGGAGAACCAAGTGGAAGGGAGAATGGGTGGGTAACCATTGGATATCAGCGTAAGCACTGAGAGGGAGACTGCTAGTTATCTCTGGTGCATTCACTCAGAGCTGGCGCCCTGGCCAAAGACCATATTTCACAGCCTCCCTTGCAGCTAAGGCCATCTACCTAATTCTGACCAGTAGGAAGTAAGGTCTGAACTTCTGGACGGTGGCCTTAAAGGAAAGGAAAATGACTTCTCATTTCCATTTTCCTGTTGGCTGGATTCAGAGACAGAAGACTCCTTCTCTGGGAGTTGAATGTTGAGCACAGCAAAGCTACAAGACAGAAGGAGCCTGGTTCTCTGGCACTACCAACCTGCCATAGTGTTCTATATTTTTACATGAGAGAGAAATGAATTTCTTTCTTAAGGTTTGGGGTTGCTATAGCAAAAACAAAGAAAAATAAACAGAAAAATCCCAACCCAATAGTAGCTTTACTAAAACATATTAATAAGAAAATATTTTATTTTCAAAGTACACTGAAAAAAAGAACAAAGATGATTATTTTGTTGAAGAAAACCACTAGAAGTTTGCTCTGACCTTTAATAAAATAATCTTTTAGGAAATTTACAGCACTACCCAGAACAAGATCCTAATGCTTCATATTCTGTGTTCCACTTTATCATAAAGAAGCCAATGCCTAGAGGCAGACTGAGAAGGCATTTATTTAGCAAAGCAAATTCTAATCCAATAAACCAGTTATCTACTGATTGATCATAATGAAAACTCTAAAACAAGTCACCAAAAGAGTTTTTATTTTCTGTTCAGTAATTCCATTTATAAAGATGGAAAAATATATAATGCTTTTATAGCCCGCACGATATAGGTTGTGAAGTTATGAAACTTTAATGTCCTTTGCTGCTTTTCAGGGGGTGGAAGTGATTACGCTTAATGTTACTACCCAGAAAGTACCTTGGTGCCATACAATAAAAGATCCATTATCAGATTGGGCTCCAAGGATAGGGGAGCCCAGGAGCATTTGAAACGCTCCTCCTCCCACTAGCTCAGTGGGCAGAGACAGCACTACTGTCCACGTCCACCTGTGAGTTCAGGGCAGAGGAGAGCTACAGCCCTGTGCATCTTTAGCAAGCAAAGCAGGAGGCCCTAACACCAGAACATACCGCAGGGAAGCAAGCTTTGGGTATAATGAGCTGATATACAATCAGCACTTAGGGGTTGTGCTTTAAGCTGGTGCATAAGAAAAACTAAAAATATTCTACCATTAACAAGGGGCAAGAGCTAAAAGGAAGTTCCAGAAGGCACTGGAGAACCATTCCATTAACCACACACTGACTTGTGGGGAAAAGGTTCAAAACCAACCACAGGTCCTTTGCAGCTCCTTGTGCCCCTGTATGTACAGCACACGTTTCAACCTATCATTCGGGAGCAGAGATAGCTCGTTCTTGTGCCATGCCTGCTTTGCTTATTAAGGATGTGCAAGGCTGAAGCTCTCTACTCCTCCGACCTGACTAGATTGGGGTTTCTGGGTTAAGAGTGAAAAGGAGGCAGGAAACCAGAATCTGATTACAGAGGCCTTGAAATTCAGGCAGAAGATTCTGAATTTGATGGAGTTGGCAACAGGGAGCTAAAGTAGGCTTTGAGCAAGGGAGTAACATGATAAAAGCCTTATTTTAGTAAGATCATTGGTATGAGAAAGAACTAGAGAAAGGCAAATTGGTTAGGAGAAAACAACCTTAACCTAGACTGAGATTTTTTTTTTTTTTTTTTAAGTCCTGGACATGGCTGGTGGCCATCACAAGGGAGAGGAGAGGACAAATGGGATACTTTTTATAGGAATAGACAGAACTAGCGATAAAGTTGTTCTTTGGGAATTAAATAAGAGGGTCATTTGAAGACATGGAGTAAAACTCTTTAAGGAAGCAAACATCATGAATAAAAAGGCTGAACCCACAACTTCAGACTGAGAGGGAACACTGCCAGTGACCACACCAGACAGCTGGTGCAAACTGGGGCAGTCGCTGGCAATCCTGGACCAGTCCTGGGCGAATGGGGACTAACAGCCATCCTGTCTGCAAAGAAACTTAATCACCAACACAGAAGATAACTCAGATTCACGCGACCAGCTCTGATGGCTTGTGCTCCAGCCCCAGGCTTTGCAAAGCTCAGGGCATTCAAAGGAACCCACCATCAGGAGATGAAGGGATGCAAACCTGCTGTTGGCAGGCAGAGCGGGAAAAGCCAAAGAGGTAAGGTAGAAAACAAGTACAACGTCCCTGAGGTTGAACCTGCTCTACAGAGTCATTGTGTTTCCCATGGTTCTCTTCTCTTCAATAGGCCACGTCCCAATTTGGGGCCTCTTTGTTTACAGGATTTTGAGAACCAAACTACTTTTTTAAAGAAATTCTTATTTCCTTTAAGTCTACTTCCCTGAATCTCCATGTCTCGTTTCCATGGTGGACTAGTGAACTTGTGGACAGATAACCACCAGTGGGGCCGTAGCTGCAGCACCAGCCCTGCTCATCCACACACAACAGCTGGCTGGGCTGGAACCAGCCCTGCTCTCTCTCATGGACATGAGGGAAAAGGCTGCATCATCAGAGATGCTCCCCTAGAAAGAAAAGAAAAGGGAAAGGAACTGCTCTGACACAGAGGAGGCATCTCCGATAAATGCAGGGCTGGGGTGAGGAAGGAGTCATCCTTGGGAGCTCGCCAAGCAGACCCAGGGCTGGTAGGTTCAAGTCCCAAGCAGCAGCCCCGATGTTAGGGAGCCAGTTCTCTCGGCACCCCCAGCCTAGATATGGCAGGGCTGGGTGATCAGCATCGGTGAGGCTCTAGAGGGGGTTTCCACCCCTCCTTCTTAGATCACTGAGCTCTCCTATCAATCCTCAGGAGTCTGTTCATCCCATACAGCTCTTACACATTGTACACTAACTTCATGTGTGGGCTGTTTTCTCTACTAACCTGCAGGCTATCAGAGGGTATTCATTCTGTTGGTTAATGTTCCCGGCACACAATGAGCATTCAAATATGCTTATTGAATGAATGCAAGCACATGTCTACAGCCACTCTCTGTGCTACTTTTCTGTTTTTTTTTTTTTTTTTTTTTTTTTTTTTGGTGACAATCTAAAATTCTTTCATTTTCTGTTTCTTATCCCTTATGAGCCCTGCCTGCTTTTCTAATAATGATTCACCACTGATGACTCATCATCACCCTAGAGAACGTGACCAAGATTAAACTTCCAATTTTACCTACATAATCTACTCCTTTCCTTTATTGTTCTGAAACTATCAGTTCCCAAAAGAAGATTAAAGCTTCGGTTCTTCTTAAAAGAATACTATGCCTAAATAAGTGGCAGAGTGAGAAGTACAGTTTGTGGAGTCCGGCAGAGCTGGGTGAGAATCTCACCTGTGTCCCTGCAGTGTGACCTTGGGTTGGCTTGCTCTGAACTTGGCTAACAAGCTGGTGCCTCGTTTAGCTTATTTGTAAGATGGGGATCCCAACTGCATAGTTATTCATATAAACATTTATAAAAATGTCAATTTTCTCAAGTACTGACAAGTATTAGCTATCTTACCACCCTATTAAGTGCTTACTAAGTGCCAAGAACCATGCAAAAACCAAGCAGTACTATTGCTTTAATCCTCCCAACAATTTGGTGAGGAAGGTTCTAACATTACCTCCATTGTCCCAGATAAAGAAACTGAGGCTCAGAGAGGTTGAGGAAGTTGCCTAAGGTAACAGCGCTACGAAGTGTAGGAAAGCAGAAATTGAAACCCAAGCAGTTGAACTTCAGACTTATGCTACGTTGCTGCCATGAAGAAGGCACTGACCACGTACTTTTCAAAAATCATAGCCATGTTAGTTCTACAGTGATGCCAGCATTTATTAAATCTCTCTTTCACTATCACTAAAAAAACAGTCTACCCTAATTTCCTATGATGCAGAAGGTGCTTGTTTTTTCTTGTCCTCAACATCACCATATAATAAATAACTAGGTTTGCTTTCAGGAAAACGAGCAGATGAGGGAGAAAAAGAGAACACCGAGTGATATTTGCTTGTATAGGCATTTGACTCACTGACTCACATTTGTTTATCACTGAGATGTTTGACTTGGCATTTGTGGCCCCTGAAGCCTTCCAACAGCAGAGTATCAGTAAATCTTATTTGAAGTCAACTTATTTTCCACACTTTGCTTCATTCCTTTTCTATTCATTTTTACACCTCGCTTGTGAATGTGTAATTTAATATAGTTATCCCCAAACAAAAGGTATGAGCTTTTATTATCAGACTTTCCTTGTAGTTTCTCTACAGATGTTTTTGGTTTGTTTTTTTTTTCTGAGACACTTAAATTTGCCATTTGCTAAGCATCTATTACACAACGGGCCCTACCCAACTGTTACTAGTTTATGTGTGAAGAGGCCTGAGCTCATTAGCTGCTCTCAGGAGGCATGCGGGTCTGCTCTGAGGGTTCTGTTTTTTATTCATGCTCAAATGATAATTACATGTTATTAGATTCAGCCAAGACCTACAAAAATATTTTTATAAGAAGGCAAGAAATAGGGCTTCCCCATAATTATTAACAACTCCCCCCCCACAATTTATTAGGGGATAAAAATGAGGTAGATTAGAATGATAACTTTGGGCGGGCAAAGCCAGTCAAAAATAATGCTAAATGTTATTCGACCATGTCTTCCCATCAGATTCTTATTCATTGGAAAGATAAACTTGCAGAAGTAGCTCCTAAGTAAACAAAGCAAAACACACCCAAACCTGAGCAGCAGTTCTACCTTTGGTGGAATGACATATCTCGTGAAGGCAAGTTAAAAATCCCCCATTTCAACAGTGAGTACGCCCAGAAATATTTCTAGTTTTAAAGGAGCTCTAGGCTTCTATTGTGATGGACAAGTGAGCCTGGCTTCTTCAGCTTCTTCTCAGTGTTTCTTTTTTTTTCTTCCACCTTTCAGACATCTGGTAATTTATACATTTGGGATTAACTTACTATGTGTGGCAGCAAAAGAGAAAATGGCAATCATTTCATTGCTGAACAACAGAGAAAGCAGTGCAACTTCTAGAAGGCCTCCGCTCGCTGCGAGCTCTACGCGAAAAAGGTGCCGCTGGTGGCCTCATTTCCTCAGCAAAGTGGCTCTTGGGGAAGGACGCACACCTGCTCAGCAGCAGCAGGCCTGGGAACTTATCATCAAGGAGTGCCACACACTGCGATGATTATGGACAGAGCCACAGCTGAGTGGAGGAGTGAGGTCCCAGGTCGCACGAGCGTGTCTAAATGTGTGATGTAGGTTTATCGTGTGACCTGCTGTCAGCCAGGAGAGGCGGAATTAACTCCTCCACAACTTGCTCCTGCGCCATCAGCCTTCAAACACGGGCTCCATTTCCTAGGTCTCTAAGGAGGGTGACAAATTACAGGATGTATAGCCCAGATCTTGTGTGTCCAGGAGACCAAAGAGCCGCTCTGAAATGTTAACTCCTTTCTGTTCCTCCCAGAAACACCAGTGTGGAAAAATTGGGGATCGTGTTACCATCTATATCCCCTACTCCACCTCGTCCTGGCTCCCCTAAAACTGAGGACATGTTTTTAAAATGTCCCCCGGGAGTACTATACTCAGGGGAATCCTAAATGCAGTGCCAGGATTCTTTGGGAGAGAAAGAGAGACACAATTCTCTGTTCCACTTATAAATTCTTTTTGACACTATTCCTAAAAAGAACAACTTTGTTTTAAGACACTGCGTACTACGTGGTCATAACCCAGATGTATATGAAAACTTTTCTGCACTGGTGATTACTGAATGATAGTCAGCTATTTAAAAAGACTTAAGACACTGGGTTTACTCCTCTGTGAGAAGGAATTGAGCTGGAGGAGGTATTTAGAGTTCTTCCAGCTCTAAAATGCAAGGATGCCATACTTTCCAAAGAATAACCCCCTGCAAATGTGAGCAAATCACACGCTGTCTATACCACAGCAAGTCTTCAGGATAATAAGAACACGCAGAGTAACGCTGCTTTATACCTAGCCCTGTGCCTCTGTAAGAAAGGCGTATAGAACTCATGCTAACCTACAGAGGAAGAAAAATCTGATTGTTTTTTTCCTTCTGTATTTTTCCCTCATAAAAGTACCTATAATTTTATAGCTAACTACTTTTATTCTGCTTAGAGTTGAATCATTTGCATTGCTCAGATTTGAAAATCTTTCTACTAACCACTCTGCAGACTAACGCACACGCACACACACGCACACAAAATCACGCTCAGCTCTTAAATTAATCACTGGTGAATTTCAACCCACTGCTCCTGCATGCAAGTCTAAAGGAGAGACTTTGGTTTTCAGGTCATAATTCACGTGGTACAACAGCATCACTGAGCATCAACGAATGCAAATACCGCAATTGCTGGCTACTCCAGAGACAGAATCCCACTCCACCCTGGTCCACTGCTGAGACTGGCACACTGTGAAAAGTATGAACAGCCAGAGCCAGGAGCCATGTGTACATTTTATACAGGGGAGCAGGAAAGTGTGCAGAGTCACACAGAGACCACAAATGAGAAAAAGTGAGGCACACTCAGGAGGAGCAAAGCAGCCCCCGGATCCAAATAAAAGCCACGCAGGGCATGAAAGTCTCTCCACTTACCCAGCATAGCGGTTGTTATAAAGGTGGCTGTGCCCTGGTTGCAGAATCTTCAAAAAGAGCCAGCAGAGAGGCAGGAAAGCAGCTGTCCGGCCCCTGCTATTCCCGAGGCACCTCATAGTGCTCCGATGAGAGGCGCTGAAGTTGCTTAAGCAGCCACCCGAGGCTGGAGGTGGCTCACAGCACCCCCTACACACCGCACGCGTTCCCTAGAAGGGGGTGGGGGAGCAGGCTTGGGAGTGAGCAAAATGTGACACTTCTTTCCAGCCACCAGGGAAAAAAGTTTAGGCAGCCGAGGAAGGGAAGTTGCTACTAAGACTTGGTCTTGGGCTGCAGCAGCAGCAGCAGCCGCCGGCCTGCAGCTGAGCGGAGCTTAATCAGGCTGCCCCCCAGGGGCTGGGCCTCCCCGCTGACTCATGCCAGGGGCTCGCTGGGTGCTGCTTCCTTTGGGTGACTCCCCTCTATTTTCGGTTTGTTTGCTTTGCTAGTGTGAGGCCCCTAACTTTTCTGTTCGCCCTTTCTTTCTCTATTACGTTGTACAGCAGGAGGACCCTATCCTAATTGCAAACGATCTCTCTGATGATGAGCTAACAAGCTGGCGTGGAACATTCTAGGCTTAATGTTTTGATCGCCCGTGACAGATTTCTGCACTGGTTCCACGTGAGGACACGCACAGTGAATGGTCTTGATGAGAACGTGCTCGGGGCTGAGCGGCGGCACCTGGATGGGAACAGCTGGCCTCCGTTCCCTGCTCCTGAGGTGCCGGGAGGGGGCAGCGGCTTCATCGGCCTCAGGGAGCTCTTGGTGTTCAGGCCGCGTCAGCAGCACCCGGGCCTGCTGCTGTTTCGGAGGCCTTCAAGCGCTTTGCCACCTTGGCTGCACATTTGGAATCACTTAGGGAGCCAGACCGTTTAAATCAGAACGCCTGGGGATGGGATCAGCCGTTTAAAAAGCTCCTTGGGTGATTCTAATGTTCACCCACCAGGCTGGGCTGGAGCGGTGGCTCGGCGTTTCCGTGCATGCAGATCACCTGGGGCGCTCGTGACACTGAGACTCTGCGTTTCTCGTAGGCTTCCAGGTGATGCTGAGGCTGCTGGCCCTTCAGCCACACTCGGAGTAGCAGGACTTCACTTTCGAATGAGGTCTGCTTTGTATTCTCTCTCTAAAGACTTGGAGCAAACCATTTCTTTCTCATTTTTCCCACGAAGACTTTTTTTCTTTTTGCATCCACTTGCTCTACTCAAATGCACCGGAAAGCCCACGTGGAGGGGTGTGCCTTGCCCTGTTAATAAGCACAGTATTACCGAGGGTGTCTCCTGTCACCCTCCACGCCAAGTCCTCGTCACACCCTGGAAGAGAGAGCGAGCCAACAGCTCTTCCTCACACCCGCTCATATAGTCTACTTCTCACATTTCCTGAAGAAATAACTTCTGTACCAGCCAATATAATAGCCAGAGTACCTGTTAGAATTGAAAGCACCAAATCTTCCCCATCTTCTTTACCTGGGGAGTTGAACCAAACTCCTTTGACAGATTCAGTGTCAGGTTCATGACAGAGATAAAATGATTTTCATTTGAAATGAATCTCCGAAGTCGTCTTCAACTCTCCCAGCATTAGGGTAGTTAACGTCTTCTCTGGGTCCCTCTCCCTACCATCTGGCACATCCTCTACTATAGGACTTACCACGTCATGCTAAGTTTTTGTCTGGTTTCCTCATAAAGCTGCCTTCTCCTTGAACACAGAACTGTGTCCCTTTTGTCTCTGTATACACTTCCTTACACAGGGAACACTGTTTACTGAAGGAATGGTCAACACTGTTTGTTGAATGAATGATAAACCTGGGAAGGGATTCATTCATCAAACATTGTTTCTCTATCTAGATAGAGGAAAGAACACTCGGGCAGCAGAGAGCACTTTTGGGGAGCGGAAGTTCCCTAGGTGATCAGGTCTCCTGGCTTTGCTTCTTTGTTTGTTTATGTTGTCTTCCTTCCTGACCTCATGGGCTGGTACTTTGGCGTTTCTAAACTGGTGAGGCTGCTTTCTCTGTAAGATGCAGAGCAATACTTGAGGCTTTTTGATGAAGCCAAGAAAGCCTATACAACAGCAGTGAACTGTTGAAATAAGAGGTTACTGTGTAAATAAAACATTCATCTCTTTGCATTTCATTATGTCAGAACAATGTATAAATCTGTCATATTATATCACAGCATTAAACTAGGAATGTTCATCTCAGACTAGGGACTCGGCTCACCCTCAGATCATTCTGCAGGACTGGGTCCAGTGAGCATGGTCAACAAAGGCTCTCCACACTCTCAGACCAAGGGAATCATTTCCTGCACCATCAAAAATGCAAGAGACTCCGAAGACATCCTATCACCTTCCTAAAAATTTCAGATCAAAGAGAGGTTCTCAAACAATAGAAGTCATTCCTAGCAATCATTCTCTGCTTCTCTAAGGATGAGGTTATCTGATCAAACTTCTCTTGCAGTAGATAAGCTCCCATAAAATGAGTGATAAATGGAGTCCACTTAGCCAGTGGGAGGAGAAGAGAACAGTTTTATAGATGAATTCAAAGATAAAAGTTCCGTTTTTAAGGCACTGAGAGGGAGTGAATTATTAAACCAGTTAGGGATTTGGAGATGGGAAGATGAGAAGTTCTATTTATTGGCTATGGTTTTGTCATATTTTAGTGGGAGAGTGAACTGTATTAAAAGAAATATTACCGAGCAGAGAAAGAAATGAAACTATAATTGGGAAAGGAAAATGTCATCCCTGATTTGAGTCCATTGTTCATGATTTTTAATGTCAATTCTATGAGGCTGTGGGGAGAGATTTTGCAATTTTTTTCCCCTCAAGTATATGAGTGAGCGCCACATAGATTCATCTTGGTAAAGATATCTGGAGGGGAAGATAAACTGTGTGTAGCGCTTTGTGGTACAGACAGCCCTCCCGTTGCAATTGGTTTTGTGTTCATTCTTCCACATCTCATTAACATAGACCTACCTGCCTATCAGGTCTCTTTTGTGGTGTTTTGCCATTGTTCCAACAGGTGAGGAAATAGCAAATGGGAAGTTAGGTTACGGCCTTATGTGGTCTCAGCAAGTGTGTGAGGAATGTTCTGGAGCTTCCTTTAACAACACATCACTAACAGTTCCCTCCTGACTGCCTTCAGCACCCTCAGCTGCCCCTTGTTGCGCCTGTGTCTTTCTCTTCCCTCTTTCTCTCCGCAGCTATCCATCTTTCTCCCCCCCTTAAACACAAGCCACCTGTCCTCTTTCTTTCTTTTTTTTCAGGCTTTTCAGAAGCATGCTCTTGAACCTTGACCATTTGCTTTCCTTCCCTTCCACCCTGCTGAAACTTTCTCTCAATGATCAGTGGTCTGTTCTCTGTTCTTACTCACATTTGCATGGGTTCTGAGGCTGTCTGCCACTCACTGTTTGAAATTCCCTTTTCCTGTGGGCTCTGGGACATTGTCCTCTCCTTCCTAGGGTTCCCTTTTTATTTGTTACCTGCTTAAACAGTAGAGGTTTCACAAAGGTCTTTGTTTGGTCTTCTCCTCTTCTTGGTCCATGTCACTGCAGACCTGGTCTCTGACTTTGTGACACTTCGTGCTGGTGGAGGGGCCGGGCAGATGAATAAACCCATTGTTACATTTGGTGTTTCCATTAATCCTATAGGAGCAAATCAGAGATGCTGCTATCAGAAGTCATGTGGGCAGAGGTGGGTCACATACGTAGTGTGTTCTGAGAAGTGGACATTCCAACCAAGTATGAGAAGGAGCCAGCCACACCGAGGAGGGTGGTGGTGTGGAGGAAGTGAGGGATGGGACGAGACCATTACAGGTACCAGGAACAGCACGAACTGTCCCTCAGTAAGTCTCCACAGGATGAAGAGCAACATTCAGGCTCTTCCACTTGGCATTCAGGGCCCTCGAAAACTTTTTTATCTTCCTCAATATTCCCTGAATATTCTGTACATTTCCCTTTCTCTGTGTGTTTACAGTGTGTCCTTGATAATAATGGCCACCTCTATCCACCCAGCCAAATCCTTGCATCCCTGCCGGACTCAGCCAAGTCAGTCTCTTCCATGAAGTTGTTCCAGTCCCTTTCTGCCCACAGTGGTCACCTTCTCTGAGTGGACAGCGTTTATTCATGTACCACTCCTGGGTTTTACTATGTGTTGACACTTTGTTCAATATTACCATTATATACCCTCCAGGGCAGGCACTCTCTTACGTCCATCTTTACATTCCTGGTGCATGGGGCAGTGCTGCGTCCACAGCAGACATCGCTGGCAAAGCCATGGCTGACCTCTCAGCCCACAGCTCTCAGGACCTTTTGCTGTCAGGGAGCTCTTGTCCAGAGCCCCAGCCACACCCCTGTCCTTGGTCAGGTGTCTCAAAAGAAGAGCACTGCTCACTCAGATGTAAAAGCAACTTTAAGAGTAAGTCTATTATTATATTTTTAGGTCCTTATAATTACATTACAAAGATGTTTTTATAGAATTTATGGAGCAAAACCAAAGTACTTGAATGTAGGAAGGTAGAAATAAGTTCTACTCTCTGACTCAAAGCAATGGTAGACTTCCATCTTCTCTCTCTCCTTGCTGTTTGCTCCCGCTCTGCCTCCTACTTCCCTTTCTTCCTGACAGCTGACCCCGAGACTCTTACAAACAAGTAAGGTAGGGAAAACGTAGTAGATAAAAATACTTTTAAAAATTACTATTTCTAGTGACGGGGAAGGTATGTATGTGTTTTAGCATTTGTGATATTAAATGTTTTGATGAAAATTAAGGGAAATTTGAGAGGGATGGAGCAGGAGACAGAGATTTAAAAAGTTTGATCAGAATAAAATCAAAAGCAATACTACAGCAAATGAATGAAAAGTTCCTCTCCTAGCCATTTGCCCAGCTCAGTGAGAGGTGATGAAAAACACAACAAAACAAAACAAAATCAGAACAGAAACAGCATAATAACAGAAAAGATTCAGATGTAAGCCAAAAAGACTAGGCAGAAGGGAAATTTCAGATATAACCAGGATCAAAGACTAGGTGGTGGAATTTGCCTTACGAAGAAAAGCTGTTGAGCGGACTGAGGGAGGCCAGGTGAGCAGTGACGTTTCACCGTGGGACATGCTGGGCATTCCTAAAGGTGGAGGGAGGAGAATGTTCTCTTGGTGCTGAAGGACAGAGAAAGGGCACGTAGAAAAATAAGAATAGTGAGAGAATTTGTTCAGTCTCTCAGAAAGTAAGGTGAAGAATATACAGTAGAAGACTTTAAAATTGGCTCGAAGGTATCACAAGGAGGAATTAATTTAGTGAAGAGGAAGGAGAGACACAGAAATAAAATTTTCTAAAGAATTTGCTGACTTTTAGAGAAAGAATAAAATGATAATGTGTTTACATTTTTCAAAATGAGAATTTTAGGAACTGGAGATTCTAATTATATTGAATATAAACAAATAGACAAAATAAACAAAGGTTTTTTATTTTTTTTTCCAAAAGTACCAATTGGAAGAACGGCATAGCCTATAGAAATCTTAGACTCAGAAGAAAATTAACATTGAAAAATGCTCATAGGAGGAGATTAAGTTACCTAAAGGAACAGCACAATTATTTAATATAATGCAAAGATTTTATTTGCCATCAAAGGCCAAATGCTTCTAACCGCTGTAGAAGAAGAAAAACCTACCAGATTCTTTCAAAAACTTGTATTTGATCTTGTAAGGAGAAATTTAAGACTTTGAAATAAACAAAAATGATTGCTAAATCTCCTTTCAAGGGAATGCTGGCGTCTGTGGAGATTGACATCATAGGGATATGCTACTTTGTCTCTGGCTAGGCTATTTTACAATCCTATAAATTGAAGAAACTGATAAGAATGTAAATAATTCTTGTCCATTTTTAATGATTCTTGTTTGTTACAGACATCTAAATAACTTCTGATTGGTAGAGGGAGGACTCTCCCCCGATCTATGAAAAAAGCCAGTTTTGTTTCCGTTTGTAAAATAATTCTACCATTTCTTTACTCTATACACACTTGTGGTTCTCTGATTTCTCCTTTGAACTATTAATAGTAGTAACATCTTTCCCAGTTACTTCATTTAATTAATAGATAAAATCTTTGATACCTGTTCATTTTGTATTTGTGTGAGAGTCTTTTTTTTTTTTTTTTTTTAATTTTTTTTAACCAATTTTGGAGTTTCCACTGAGATACCCACCTCTGGCAGAATTGGATAAACTTCTTCTCTAGAAATGGGGCAAGTCAGAGGCTCCCTTTCCCCGGGCAGGTCTTTTCTTCGTTTATAGAGGTGGGATCTGAAGTGGCAATAGAACTTTGGTGACTCTCCGCTTTCTAATTTTAATTTTCCTCTCCACTAATTTGTTTTCTGTTTTTGTTGTCTGTTTGTGTATAACTAATAAATTATTCCCCGTTGATCATAGCAATTATTGTGAATTTGGTTTATGACCTGATCATTTGGTGATCTCTCTAAATGGATTTATGGCTCATAAAAACCTATTCTCTCTTGAGTGAGAGAAGATAGAAATCTAGATTGTTCCTCTTTTTTGTTTCTTTGTTTGTCTATTTTTAGTCCAAATCATTTCAGAATATCATGTCTACAAAGGAGGAGAATAGCTCTTGGATATCTGCACTAGTGAGTTATTTCTGTATTTGTCCTTGACCTATGACTAAAATGGTAGAATTGAAGTTATAAGGCATTTATGGAACTATGGGCCCTATGTTTCTAATCCAGAAAGGACTTTTCCTCTTATTTAGTGTGTAATGTTTTCCTCCCTCCAGATGTACTCATAAATAACATTTAAAAGACTCATAAATGACTCTTACTGAAGGCGCTCTATTCCAATTGGCTTATAGAAATAAATAAATGTACATTGACTATCCCTAAAATTCAAGAATATAGGGAACTTGCACCAATAATACTTTCAATGTACTGTAATTTTTTTAAAAAACTACTCTTGCAGAAAATAATTCAAAAATATTTTAGGAATACAAGTTCACATAATTAAGGTAAATATGTGGCAAACAAGACTAGTTTCATAATTTTGACATAATAAGAAACAGAAATATTTCCTTTCATTTATCAATGTTAAGTGTATTATGAGAACATTTTTTATCCTATTTGGACATACTTTTCCTAAACTTATACAGGTGTACTGATTGATTATGAAAACTATAAATATGTGTATAACCTACCTGAATCATTATTCTGACAAACACTTTATTTCAATAGGAATTATGTTTTATAGCATGTCAGCTTGAAGATAATTTCTAAGATCTTTAGGGAACTTAACAATAAGAAGATAAATAACCCAATTCTAAAATAGGCAAAGGATCTGAATAGATATTTCTCCAAAGATGACGTACAAATGGCCAATAAGCAGATGAAAAGATGCTCAACAAAATTAGTTATTAGAGAAATGAAAACCAAAACCACAATGACATACAACTTCACACACACTAAGATGGCTAAAATCAAAGACAAAACAATTGTTGGCAAGAACTCGGAGAAATAAGAACCCTCAGACATTGCTGGTGTGAATGTAAACTAGTGCAGCTATAGTTGTTCAAAAATTAAATGTAGAGTTACCATAAGATACAGAAATTTCATTCCTAGCTTCCACCAAGAAAATTCAAATCATGCGTTTATATCACAACTTGTACACAAATGTTCATAGCAGTATTACTTATAAGACCTAAAAAGTGGAAACAACCCAAATGTTCATCAATTGATGAATAAACAAAAGTGGTATGTCCACACAATGGAATATCATTTGGCTATAAAAAGGGATGAAGTACTGATACTTCCTTCACCATGAATAAACCTTGAAAAAATGCTAAATGAAGAGAGCTAGACACAAGGTCACATGTTATGCAATTTCACTTATATGAAATGTCCAAAATAAGTAAAAAACATATAGTTTATCAGCAATTGCCAAGGGAGGAGGGAAAGGAGGGATGGGCATTGACTGCTAATGGATTCAGAGTTTCTTTTTGGGGTGACGAAAATGTTCAGGAATTGGATAATAGTGACGGTTGCATAACCTTGTGAATATACTGAAAACCACCGAATTATACACAGTAACATGGTGATTTTTGTGATATATGAATTATATCTCAATTCAAAAAAGATCTTTAGGGAACATGGAACCTTAGACTGATTAAATTAAGCTAATTAATGGATAATCACTGGATACCTGAATCACATCTAAGTAAGGCAGAACACTGAAACAATGATTACTGAACATAATTTTATGTTTACATGTTTTTCTTTTTATATGCTACAGATAGGATGTATTTTGGGTTAATTTTTGCAAATTTCAGAAGGCATGTAAGTTTATAGCAAGTACGTGGCTGTAGAAAGTTGTGCTATGTGTATTTATAAGTTCTGCTTGTCTGCTATTATAGAATGCTGGTTTGTAACAGACAGTTCTCTATTATCCACTCCCAAGTGTTCTCTGTGAAATAGTATTTAATTACGTTAAAAGTTAGAAGTAATTGGTGGATGAGACTATACTAGGAGCAATATTGACAGAGAAAATAGGACTCTGTATGTGCTTCTGTTTTTCAAGGAAGAGAATAGTTTCCTCCTAATGTAGCACTTCTCTGTTTTTTTTTTCTTTTCTCCTTTTTTCTTTGTTCTTCAGATCCATTTATACTTTTAAAACTTATTGAGCACCCCAAAGAGTTTTGTTTATGTGGATTACAGCTACCAGTGTTGACTGTGTTAGAAATTGAAACTGAGAACTTTTGAAAATGCTTATTTAGGGATTTGTTTGGAGGTAGCAATGATGAAAACATTATATGCTAATAGCATCTTATGAAATTAGTTCTCATGGTCTTGTGAGATCTGTCCTAAAGTAAAGTGCCAGTGTGTTCCAGAATATTAAAGAACAAAATGAAGGGCAAAGCTTGGAATGTAAATTTTATTTGTCTGTTTTATAGTCCCTGAGTCTGAAAAGCTATGGAATGTGTTAATAGCTGAGCAAAGTTTGCTCAATGTCGATGGGCTTGCTTCCTTGGTTTATTGCTTATTGCTTTCGTTTACAATATGAAGGGTTAATCTTTCTATGTCATCTGCCTATATAACAAAGATTCTGTGTCTTATCAGAGTGACTTTCTGTGCTTTAAATTGACTTTATTACATGCTAGAGTATTTAAGAAAACAACAGAAAAAGAGAACAAAGAATCTTCACTTCTACGAGAAGTAACATTTTTACAATTATGTTACTTTCTATATTTATTTTTAAATTTTTTATTCCTTCAATTAAATAGGTAACAAGTATTGTTTCTTAGGCACTCATGATCTGATCTTAATCAAGTATCTAAATTTCCTCTGATAATATTTCTTATTTTTATCTTACCAAAACTAGACACTTAAGTATAAAAAAATACATAAAGTAAAACTTTCAGGATATCTTCTTTTTTTTTTTCTTTTTGAGATGGGGTCTTGCTATATTGCCAAGGATAGTCCCAAACTCCTGGGCCCCATGGATCCTCTTGCCTCAATCTCCTGAGTAGCTGGCACTACAGGCATGTGTAACCATGCCAAGTTCTTTCAGGATATCTCTTGCACCTAAAATTATATTTGTGATTTCCCAGAAGACCCCTTCAAAATCACAAAGATTTGTTCTTTCACCTTGTAAAATATACTAGAAATATTTTTTTAAAAAATCTATATTCCTACTGATGTGTTGCGTGAGAAGAGTTGTCAAATTAAAAGAGATGCCTCTCATGCCCAAGTGAAATTCTTACAAGTAAAATGTTATCAATATAAAGATTTCAGAAATTGCTTTCTGTATGGGAAGTTCCAAGGGATTTTTCAAAGCTCGTGATGTCCGTGATATGTTTCTATTTATCAGAATATATCTTGGTGTCGTTTTGCCTGATGATATTGGATATCAATAATAAAGTGTTACAGTCTTAAAATTTAGTTATTATTTCAATGCTTATTGGCCACAAGCTTGTTCTTAATTTAAATCTAATATTTTCTAGGTCAGTGGCTTTCAGCTGGGGATGTACCTCAGATGCATGTATGGAGTTTTATAAAAATACAGATGTCTAGACTATGCCAGACATTAAATCTCTTTACTCGACAACCTTGGGATATTCTTAGCATATGCTTTGAATACTGTTGGTGTGTTGTATGTATTATGTCTCAGAATTATTATGTTATATATCAAGATTATTTCCTCTATAAAAAGTGTGTTCATCTAATTTTATAAATTAAGATGTAACATTCACTGACTTCTTTGCAAATGGGTTATCATGGTCCTTAACGACATTCTACTTAAGTTTTGTGGAATGATTTTATCTTATTTTCATGCCACCAAGTTTGCATGTCAGTTGCATTATTCTTGTTATGAACTTTCATTAGACCTTTCACATTTGAAAATTCTCAGCAATAAATTAAACATGACTATTTTAATCTCTGTCATCTACATGTTGCTTTTGTTTTACTCTGATGCTTTTTTTGCTGTGGGTATGACAATCTGAAAAGCCATCAACGATAGCAGAAGACAGAGGGTTTGATTCTCCTTCCTCCTTTGAATCAGAATATGACTCAGGATGTCCCAGGATCCTGACCTAACCACCTTTATCATCCTGTTCACACTTCCTTCTCCTCTCCCTGCCCTAGTCTCCCTGTTAACTGGTCTTCTTATTCCTTTTCTCCCTTGTTTGGGCAGCCTCTTCCTTGCCTGTTTCTTTCATTTCTTCTCTCTTCTATTCCCCATGATTAGTGTTTTATTTATTTTATCTACTCTTTCTCTCTGATCAGGGACCTCCCTCACTCTATCTCCTCCTTTTTCTAGGTCTTTCCTCTACAATTGCCACCCCAATTCCTAACCTTTGACCTCTTCTACTAACCTCAAAAGCCTTCTGTCCTATTCAGGTTACTCCCATCTAACTGATCATGTCTACATTTCCTTTCGTATGAACTCCTTATTCCATCATAAGCAAGCTCTTCTTTGTCCAGAATGCATTTCTAACTCCATGTTTACCTGCTTACTAGAGCAGAAAATTTGCTCGCAAAAATGTTATTGAACTGTGTCCGAATCTCTCTGCTGGCACGAGATTCCCAAACTGAAAATCAATCCAGTGCTTCGCTAAGTGCTTTAAGTGTTTTCCCGAATTAAAGGAATGCATCAAATATCCAAGCAGCATGCAACACAAAAGTTAACAGCTGTTGTATAAAGAATTTCAGAGAGCCCCTTGTTATCTGAGTTAGGCCTTCTTTATTGAACTATATTTAAACACACAACTTGGCATTAAACTCACAGCTGCAAGATTTCTAGGAGCGAGAAAAAATAGTCTGGGTAGGGTTACATCAGCTGCAGAAGAAATGAAACCTATCTGTGATCTGAATTCTTCACATGGTCTGAAGGGGTGGTCGGAACGGTTTTCAGAACTTCTTGGGAAGCATCACTACATATGACCAACGGGGGGACTTCACTGGCTTTTTTTCACAGTCTGTGCACTGTGGCCTTGCCCACCACTTGGAGGTTCAAGTCTTACTCTTAAAGACACTTTCTTTGCTTCTTTCCAACAGCTGCTGAGCAGAAATAAATACCTACTTAATTTTGGCATAAAGGCCAAAGATTTCAATGCACCAAATGGGGGAAAGCATGCAATTACAGTAGCGGGGGCAACCCTTGAATAATGAGCATCCCGTTAGTGATTATGTTGTACAGTTGCTCATCAAAAGCTTCCCCAACTTAGTTTCTATGGAAAATGCTTTCTATATGCTGAGTGTGTCCCAAACTAGTGTGTCCCAAACTTCGCTGCACACTAGATTTACTTGGGGGAGATTTTAGAAATCCTAATCAGTGTCTGGGGAGGGAGACAGGTATCACCACGTTATAAAGATTTTCAGATGATTCCAAAATGCAGCAAAATTTGGAAACCATTGTCCTGAGTGATTTATCTGTAACAACTCACTTAATGCTTATAAACACTATGGGGTATTGGAATACTATTACTATCCTTATTCATTCAACAAATATTTTATTGATTATCTCCAATATGTCAGGCATGTATAGATCCTGAAGATATTGAAATGAATAAGCCAGATAAAAGTCTCTGTTCTAATGGTTCTCCCACTATACTAGATTTTACAGATGTAATAACTGAGGCTAGAAAGGTTAGGAAACTTCCCAGAGATCTCACTGATAGTAAGTGGTAGAGCTGGGATCCCAAAGCAAGTGGTCTCACAATCCACCATCCCTTGCCTTTCTCCTGCAGGCCTACGGCATCCTGGCACAGGGCCACTCTTCAGTCTGACTTCTCTGGACTCTCTTGGGACTGGACGCCGTTGACCACTCCTTTCCTCTTCCACACGTTCTGCTGCAGGTCCCTGACATCATTCTCTCTCTGGTTGTTCCTTTTCATTATTCTTTTCTGCAGCCTGACTTTTGACACTGGCTTTCTAGAAGTTCTGCCTTAGCTCTCTTTCCTTTTCACTTTCTTCATAATCTTATCTCTTTGCCTGCTTAACTCCCAAGTTAACTCCTAGGCATTCTTCTGATCTCAGCTCAAATGCTACCTCCTCCCAGAGGCTTTCCCTACCATCCTGAAACTAGATCCAGCTCCCCTGTTGTGTATTCTCACAGGGCCTTTTACTCTTTTTCAAGGCACTTCTCAGAATGGGTAATGTTAAGTTTGTATGTCTGTACACTCCACTAGTCTGTAGCACAGGTAATTTGTCCATTTTTGTTTTCATTTTTACATCTCCATCCATTAACACAGTATGTGCCACCTTACAGGAGCTCAGTGATTAAGTAGGTCTCAAGAGAATGAGAGTTGTACATTCTACCATGGACTCAACCACCACCTATACCAGGATTTCTCAGACTATGGTGCACAGATATCTAGATCAGATTAACTTGGAAATGAGGCTACAAATATGGAATCCCAGGCCCTACTCAGACCTACTGATTTGGAATCTCTGAAAATGCGGCCCAGAAATCTGACCACTTAAAAATGTTTCCCAGTGATGCAATCATCAACTATTTATCCCTCTGAATAGTTGGTAGTCATCTTTGAACCCACTACCTCCACTGTCCTCACCTCTAATTGGTTATCTGGCCTAATCATGCACATACCCACTGCTGATCTTCTCATCTTTGACCCACTTCAGTGCCACTACCTTGCAGATGGCTTGCTTTCCTTTAGTCTGTCTTCTGAGACCCTCCGACACTACCCCTTTTCTGCATGGCCCAACATACCTTCAGAGTGTGTTTTCCAAAATCCAAAATAGAATCATATCATTTCTTTGCTTTAAATTCTCTAGTAATTCCTCCCAACCATGGTTCTCCAACAACAAGAATGGTAGAACCAAGGCAGAGAGCGTTTCAAGGTGGGAGTGGTCAACTAAATTCTAGCTTGCTGAGAATCCAAGTAAGATGAAACCTGAAAATAGGCATTGGTTTCAGTAGACTGCAAGTGATGGAACCCAGAGGATGGATTATGTGACGCCGTGTATAGCACACAGAGCATGTTGTCAATAGCTGGTTTGGCCCAGGCTGGGCTGTGTGTCTTGGCTGTTACTACTCAGGGTTATCAGACTATCCCAGATCACATCGATTGGTCTATCCAGTTCTCAGTGCTCATCTCGTGTCACAGATGATAACTCATCATCCTTAATGTACTTGCTCTTGTCTTCCAAGAAACAGCACTTGCACTGTCATTTTCTTTTAGTTTCTGTTTATAGCTCCCCTTCTTCTCCCTGTCCTCTTAACATAGACATGCTCCAGAATTCATCCTTTATTTATCTTACATGTATCCCCTTGATGAGCTCATCCAGTCTCATCACTGAATTTACCATTGATATGACAATGTCCATGTGCCCAAATTTATATTTCTAGCTCAGAATTTTCTCCTAAACTACATATTCCTAAATTCAACTCCCTATTGGATACCACCACTTGGATGTCTAATGTTCATAAGATTAACATATCCAAAACAGAATGTGTGGTTCTATCCTAACACCCCCTCCAAACCTACCCTTTCTACAGAAGTTCCCATTTGAGTTGATGGTAATTCCATTCTTCTGATTGCTCAGATTAAAAAGAAATCATCCTTAACCACTCTTTGTGTAAGCATATTGAATCTGTCAGAAAATCCTATTGGCTCTACTCTTCAAAGTATCTTCAGAATCCAACCACCTCTGACCAATACCACCCTGGTGTGAATTGCCTTCGTCTCTCATCTAGATCATGGCAGGTGCCTTATTACTGTTCTCACTACATATATCGTGCCTCTCTATAGCCTCTTTTCTACACAGTGGCTAGAGTGGTCCTTTAGGGACACAGTTCCTTGCGTCACTTCTCTGCATGGTTTTCCGTTTAACTCATGGTAAAACCTGAGACTCTTACAATGGCCTTCAAGGCCCCTGTGATTTAGTTCCCAGTTACCTCTCTGACCTCATCTGCAACTATGAACCTTGCTCACTTTGCCCCAGTGTGGTTGGCTGAATAATGCCTCCCAAAGATGTCCCTGTCTGAATTTCTAGAACCTGTGAATGTTACCTTATAGAGCAAAAGGGACTTTGCCGATGGGATTAAATTAAAGATTTTGAGTGGGGAGATTATTCTGGATTATTTATCTGGGTGGCTGTTTGTGAATTTGGGCTACTATAACAGACTACTACTGTAGACTGGGTGGCTTAAATAACAGAAATTAATTTCTCACAGTTCTGATGGCTGGGAAGTCCAAGATTAAATTGCTAGTAGATACAGTGTCTAATGTCTCTATTCTTGGTTTGCAGATGGCCATTTTCTTGTTGGGCCTTCACATGGAGGAAAAAGAGAGATTACCTTTCTTACGTTTTTTTCTTGTAAGGATACTAATCCCATTTAAGAGGGCTCATGACCTAATTGCCTTCCATAGGCCCCACCTCCAAATACCATCACATTGGGGAATTTGGGCTTCAACATATGAATTTTGGGGGAACACAAACATTCAGTCCATAGCAGTGGGCTTGAAGTAATCACAAGGTTCTCTATAAAAGAAAGGAGGAGGATCTTGGGTAGATGGAGATGTGACAATGGAAGCAAGAGATCGTGATGTGACTTGGGGCAAACCTCAGTTTTATCACCTACAACATGGCAAGTATAACACCAACCTTAGGTGGTTGTTCTGAAGATAAGGTGAGAAAGCCTTATATGTTGCCTTTTGAACCAATATAAAAACATTTTAAATTTCATAAATTTCTTCTTATTTATTTTGGACCCAAATTTTTCCCCAGTCTGGAAAAAAAGGTAAAATCCATTAAAATGTTTATTCTGTCATCCAATGGATAAATCTTGCAATGGGTAGGTGCCTTCTAGGTGTTCATTCAGGTCATTGACAGTATTGTAAGAAAGAATAAGCTCAGACGCAAAACCCAGAGACCTCCTTCCTGGTGGATTCTTCTCCACATTTAACGTGATTCAATCATTTATGAATCTACCTACCTTAAGTATGCAAATATGCCGTTGATTCATGGGGTTTTTCTGGATGGCTTTTAAACTGCTTTGCTAAAATCTTGGTATATGGTATCCACAACAAATCCATAAGTGCTGGCTAGTTGGGCAATTCTTTCCCTCAGTGAAACCATTTGGATCTTATAGCTCATTTTGACCACCTCTTTCTTTCCTAAATATTGGCAAGCCATAAACCATTTTAGGATTTTGCTATATATAGATATATAGTTCATTCATTGGTAGTTTTAAGGCTCACCCTTTGAAAGAAACTTTTCCCAAGTCATAAATTTTTTTTCTATGATTTCTCACTGTTAATCTATTTGGGTCCCTGACTGCACCTGCACATTCCTTTTATATCCTGAGACATAATATATCTTGGTCTGAAAGTTTGATAACGTTCACCGTGACCAAGTACCCTTACCTTCCTCTGTGTCTTGGGATTCTGTTCCCTCTTAATGTTAGTCCTATCTACATGGTTTGGAGATCATTTTTCTCAAAGACAAGGTAGACTTTGTTAACATTGCCAGATAGTTTTGTACTCTTGATTTTTTTTTAGGCATCAGTTTCTATACAAAATTGGGAGTATATTAATTTCACATAGACAAATTTCATGTTTTTCCCTATAAATTATATTTTTATTCATTAGGCTCCATACTCTTCTGAAGGTGAGCAACATCTCTTTCCCTTGCCTTTTTTTTCTTTTTATTAAAAAAATTAGAAATCTTTATTCCACTTAACTTTTGAATCCTTCATATGATAAGGGTGATTTAGGATTGTTAGTATATAGCACTGGAGCTAAATTTGTTCTCATATGTTAAAATATTCATTTTCTTAGTAAGTGAAAATGTAAAATGTGTACCTGGCACAATTTCCCAAAGGAAAAAAAATCACTGAAATGTGCCGATGCCCCCTATTTTCAGCTCCAGAAATAGCTGCTGTGTGTGCCTTTATTTTGTGTGTGAAATACCAGACCTTCCTCTGAAGTCATCTCCAAGGACATCAACTCTGTCTATTGAACTAATTTATTAACAAGGCTGCTTAATTTTTTTACTAAACAAGGAAACTATGGGAAAATAAGGACAGAAAAAGAGAAATTCTTGTTAATTAGTTCACTGCAAACTTAATGTTAAGACAGCCATGTTTGGCATACTTTATTTTGTCTTACCAGTAAACTGAAAGCAAATTTTCAATAACCTCTAACTTCCCTATTTTTTTGCTTCATTTGGAGATATTCAGCTGTATAAAGAGTAATTATATGGGTGTCCTTCACTCTATGGAAGGGAAACATCCAGAAAACTAACTCTTAAAAAAATACTGATTTACATTATACATTTGAAAATGTTACCACTGGGACCTACATTTCTGAATGTCTTATTTAATCGAGCCTCATCCATTCATCCATTCATGCAACAAACGCATACCAATCTCTGTGCTAAGAGTTAGGGATATGAGGATGGATAAGACATTATTCCTTCCTGAAGGAATTACTACTCTGTATCAGACAGCTACAGGACAGCACCAGTGGACACACTCAGGACTTATGGGAGGTACCGCTAGCCCAACCTGAACTGAGTCTCAGGATGTATAAAGGAATTGGCCAAACACAGCCAACAGGTGGGTGGGGTGGCAGACAGGAGGTGGAGGAGTGGTTCAGAGAAGGGCGTGCCAGGTGGAGGGAACAGCCTGTGTGAAGGCATGGGGTTGTCTGGGAAATATGGCGCACACAGAGAATGGCACGTGTGTCAGTGTCTGGGGAGGAAGATGCAGGTGGGAAAGGGCAAGAGATGAGGCCAAAGAGGTGAGTGAAAACTACACTCTAAAAAGCCTTGTCCCAGACTATCTCTTGAGGCAACAGGAGAGTTGAGGGGTGGTTTTGAGCAGTTCATTGCATGATCAGTTTGATATCAGGAGGGTCATTCCATGGAGAATGGATTTGAGGCATTGTGGAGGCAGGAAGAGCCGCAGGAAGCTGCTGCAGGAATAGAGGTGAGCCCTGAGGAGGTCCTGAGTTAAGGTGGAGGCTGTGAGGCTCAAGAGAGTGGATGGACTTGAGATTGGACTTGAGAGCTCTGAGTGGGTTAGTGGGAGATATCAGAAGAGTCTTGCAGGCAGCAAGAGCAGCCTCAGTCTCACTTTGGAGGAAGCCCTCCCCCCCTTCTTCAGTGTTCTTGCTTCTGTGACCCACCTGTTGAGTGTTGTCCCAGTCAAAACCTTCCCAACCCTGAAGTCTCCCCACCTCCACAAAGTATCCCAAGACTGACAGGAAGTCATTCCTCACTAAGTTCTGCTTTCTTTCACTTTCATCACTCAAATCCACTAATTTAGCTCTTAATTATATGTTATCCATGTGAGTATCCGATGGTTTTATGTTAAGATCATCCTGCCAATTACATTATAAGCCTCTTAAGGCCTGGAGCCATGTCTTAATCTTCTTATGATTATCAAGGGCAACACGCCATTGGCTGTGCCAGGCCAGCTGTTCCCTCCCCCTCCTCTTCCTCTTCTGTGACACTCACAAAAGCCAACATTCACATATCCCTCGAGCAAAATCTGGGTGTCACCATAAATCCACCTTCTCTATCCCACTGAAGAAAGCAAATCAGAAAGATCACATGCACAGCAGGGGTAATTTAAAATGTGATCTAATTTACGAAGAAAAAAGTAAGATCATCCACTAACTTCCAGATCAGGAGTGGTACTGTTGATGGTTACAAGTTACTTCATGACTGGTGTGCAATGATGCAGGTACTGACAGCTGCACACAGATGTTCCCCCAAGGCAAGGACCACGTTTTATCATTCTATGGCCAACACAGCACACACCTGCCGAAGAGGTAAATACTTGTGGAACCAAAACGTAGGAGCTCAGCCATCACAAGTAAGGTCAGGGGCTAATGTGAGGAAACATGGCATAAAAGCTGCCCTGCTGGAGTCAAGGTTTCTATAACATTTCTAGAAATGTGAAATTTCTGGGAGTCTAATGTTGTAGCTAGCAGAATTAATTTCCTGTGACTTAAGTTCAAATAGGAGAGAATTTTGCTCACCGTAAGATAGTGGAAAGGACTGTATTAAGATTGTCATATGTCTATGAGGGGTAACCATAGTTTTCTCTTATGTTTTACAGAGAGAGAGAGAGAGAGAGAGAGAGAGGGAGAGGGAGAAGAACCAGCATTTTCTTATGCAAAAGAAAAGCAGTCTGAAATGGTGAGCGCAAGAAAAAGAGACTCAAACTCTTCTCTGACGTTAGCAGGGCTTCGATTTCAGTGATGATTTTGTACATACTTGGTATCTGCTCAGCAGTTTTATAGGAAGACGTGCTCTTGGCCATTTTGCCTGTCCCTTTCCTTTTACAGGTGAATGCAGCTTGTAGCCCATCTGGTGACACCAACAGACTGAGGAAAGGCAATCTGAAGGGATGACTAAGCAGGAAGTCTAACACCAGCCCTTGTAGAGAGAGGGTGGGCAGATTGTTCCAGAAGTCCTGATTAGAAAATCTGTAAAACAAAAAGAGTGTGGGTTGTTGGCTTCCTGGAATGCAGGTCACACAGACCAAACCCTCACAGCGAACGAACAAACATCACAAGCTCCTGCCTGAACATCTCCAAGCATGGGGGAGCTCAGTTTCTGAGAAGCCAATAGCAGACAGTTAAAATCCTGGGGCTTAACCACCCATAATGGTTCTCTGGGCTAAAATATCTTAGGAAGACCAAGGATATTTTAAGGGGCTGCTATTTTAATAATGAATTATACTTTGATGTTTATGATAGAAAAAATTATAGGATACACCAAGAGCGGGTAAAGTCCTGATGCCTCTGAATGGGGAGAGGGTGGGATCCACTCAACAGTAATTAACAAGAGTTGAATTTGGGTGTGATAAGGGTTCTCAGATACCCAGGTGTTTGTATTTTTCAGTGCCCTGTCTGCTGGCACACACCACTTTCACATACATTCTTCCACTTATCTCATTCACAGCAGCCTCCAGAGACATCACTGTTATTTACATATTTCGCACAAGAAGAAATTGAAGCCCAGAGAGTTAGGTAATTTACCTAGAGTCTCTTGGGGGATGAGATTGAATTACAAAACAGCTCTCTGGACTCCAGACATTCCAGAGAGTAGGGAGTGGATCTCTGTGTAGCATTGAATACTAGGGCGTTTAGTAAATGCCAGGCCAGCTAAAAGGAAGGGGTTCCATCTAGACTGTTATCACTGTACAACATTGCTTAATAGTTCTCTCATAATTCCATAGCCATTATGTCTTTCTTAATTAATAAGATTAGTAAAAAATTACATAATGTTATCAGAGTTAATTTATAGTTTAAAACCCTTTATATCTTTATGGCTTTTCCATTCCAACTAGGAGGAGTTCATGATGCTGCCTCGCCCACTATAGAAAAGCTCCTACACTTTCATGATCAAACCTTAATACTTGTTTTCTTGATTAGCTCCTTAGTTGTTTATATTATTTCCCTAATACTGACAACCAAAATTCATTCAAATACTATAAATTCCCAAGAAGTAGAAACAGTATGAACTATTTTACCCACTATCATTCTAATCCTAATCACTTTACCATCATTGTGCATTCTATACATAATAGATGAGATTAGTGATCTTTCCTTAACTGTTAAAATAGTAGGTCACCAATGATATTGGAGCTAAGAGTATACAGATTATGAAGACTTAAACTTGACTCCTACATGACTCCCACGACAGACCTTAAATCAGGAGAACCGTGATTACTCAAAGTCAATAACTGAGTAGTTTTACCCATAGAAATATCACTTCACATATTAATTTCATCAGAAGGTATCAGTACCTGGGAGTGGTAGTGGGGAACCCAAGGACTTGGAGATGGAAGAAATGATGGATTTTTTCAGTCCTGTATTGGCATAATCAGGAAATGGTTTGATTATGCTGCAGAAGAATAGAAGAGTTGGAAATTTACCAAACTCTAACCAAGGCAATCTAGAAATAACCTCAGAGAGGCCAGGCAAAAATATGAGTTTAATTTAGTAAAAGGGGAACCTAATCAATTTTATTAAACCTGATTTGGAGAAAGACTATGTGAATGGGTCAGTTGTAGGGGATTTTAAACTGAGTGGATTGAACTATTATAATTGATTTCATTTGTAATCCTATGCATTTAAAAGTATTATTCTGAGAAGGGACTCATGGGGCTTTGTCAGACTGCCAAAGAGGTTGGTGGCCGACAAAGCTAATAATTCCAGGCCCTATGACATAAAAGGGGACGAGAAAGGGCAGAACTGGGTGGTGATGCTCATCCAAGCCCTGCTTCAAAGAGGGGCCTGGGCATCCTGTTGGGCCGGTGTTAGTCCAGCGTGAGTCCAGCATACGCCAGCAGAGATCTGCCCATTGCGGAGGTGGACACAGCAAGACAACAGATGTCACAAAACATAAAAAGTATATACCTACTCCCCTTTCTTCGATCTGTTCAAACTATAATAAGAAACCACCCAGAATATGGCTTTTGATTATACCTCTCATTGGGAGACCATGCGGAGGTAGATGTGAAAGTCTGCCACCTGGTGGTTACATTGTTAATGTAAATTAATAAATTGGCATTCTAGTTTCTATACATCTATCTATGTGAGTGTGCAAAACTGAGGGCAAGACCTTGTGCTCTTGCGGAACTCACCAGAAGTCACTGTCATTTTGAAAGCAGCTAGTCAACCAGTCAGTCTTCGCCTAAGAAAGGAAAACGGCTTCTGTCGCAAATCACAATTCTGTTTCTACCAAGAAATTGGTGGAAAATTATCTTTTTTTTGCTGCTCTTAGTAATAAGATATATGTTAACAATTATAATCACAACAGGTTACGCTGTGTCCTTTCACTGATTTCCAGGTGGGGGAATCCAGGAAGCCATAAATCTATGGCATTGTGGTTCCAAGGCTGTGTCTATCTAAATGCCGGACCAGGTGCCTTGACAACCCAGACGTAAGAAGTTGTGGCTGGCATCACATAGTACAATATGTATGCAAGGTCGTGCATGGACACTAAGAGTTCCGAGGCATTTCTCGCACTCAAAGAACCCACGATGTGGTCGTGTTGGTATAAATAGTCTAGTGTTATGCCCAATAGGAATTAAAATCTGTAACAGTTCATGTTTCTTTCAAATTATTTGTAACACTTTCCCCATATTGTGACCAATTTTGTGCTAGCTGAGTTTCTGGCACTAAGTGGGCAGAGCTGACATGCAGTGTTTGCTGCCTTGGTGTTAGAAACTAAGTTTCCCCAAGCCCTCTTCTCATTCATTGACCTGTGTGTGCCAAAAGAATGTTCCTGGTAGGAATGACCTTCACATATCTAAACATGGTTTCAACACAAAATCTGTGTTCATTTTTTTCATTCAGTTGCAAGGCCTGGAGACATGCACACGTTATCCCAGTGAGAGGAGTGTTTACCAGGATACACAGGGAAATGCAGTTTCACAGCCAGGCACTAAGGAGGTGAAACGTCATTCCTGGCTGTTCAGGGAGCTGCAGCTGTGTCAGCATCAGGCATCCTCAGCTCTCTCTTCTCTGGTCTAGTTACACCACTATTCCGGAGCCTCCGCTTCTATGGCAGTGCTTTGTGCCAAGCTACAGCTTCTCTGCCACTTCCTACTTCCTTCCTCACTATTCTCCGTTATGTGATGGCTGCTGCCTACTCCTGGAAGCTCCTGCCACCCGGCTTCTGCTTTCATTGAGATTTCTCTAGAGTGAATATTTAATTGCACTGGGGTGACACTAGTGCAGAGTGCTTCCGTGAGAGTCTTGGGCTGAACCACCTCCTAGGCTGCTGCTCATAGTCCCTAACCAAGACTCCAGTCCCTGCTCCCCTTTGCTGGTGGCCAAGATAATGGGGTCACGTAATAAAGTGTGAAACATGTGGGCAAGGAGGTACTGAAGCTGCGTGGAGGCTGGTGGGGGTCAGTGGGGAGGCATTTCTCAGGCAGAGCCTGCTCGCAACAGTCACCAAAGCCCCGGTGTGGCCCCTGACCAAAGCGTGACCCTATCGGGTTCCATTCCAGAAGGCAGCTTGCAGTCGAGCACACGCACATGCAGGCATTATGATTGAGAAACTGCGTCCTTAATTATAGGCCGCGTGCTGATGATTTATTGCACCATATGTTCCAAAGCCAGAACTAAAGCTGCCAGTTTCCACTTCCTTTTAGATGTGGCTCACACTGAATGCTTTCCACGGGACCTGGTGCCCAGTGTGTAGGTGGCGGTGGCTCCCTCAAACCTTTGGATCAGAGAAAGGGTTCCATGTGCCTCTGTAATTACCAATTTGGGGACTGGCAGAGGAAATGAAAAACTATAAAAAAAAATTGTTAAACTGTAAAGTCCATATGTGATGACTTTCTTGTAAGAGTTTTAGAGAAAGTAATAATAATGACAATGACAATGATATTTTAGCCTGTACATTTCCCATTTATAATATCTGGAATCCTTTTGTAAAAGTGTTTCCTCTTTACAGATTTTCTATTACCCCTTTCAGGGGTATCTCTTCGGGGCTCGAGTCCTGCAGGAACTGCTTGCTGCACCGAGGAGTGACTGGCCTTTGCATGCAAGGCTCACTGTTAGCAGCAAACCGCGCAGAATCGCATGACATTGGGCCGTGTGAATGAGGAATAAGGGACATTTCTCTTCCCCATGAGACAAGGTAAGAACTGTTGCTCAGGGCCTAGGTGAGGATCGTCGTTTCACATAGAGCTGGTGACAGGGTGGCACTGTCCATGCCTCAGGTTGCTCTAATCGTATCCAGTTTGTGTCAAACCAACTCAGAGCTCTGGTAAACAGAAGGCTGCTAAGAGGGGCCTTAGTTCCTGTGTTTGGATGAAATTGGGGGTGTTACTGCCTGCAGTTTTTCAAAAGTGACCGGCAAAATTCTGTGTTTGGAGTTGTGGCCAACGCTTAGAGCTCAGAGCCAGATATTATGTCATGACTAGTGGGAAAAGAGATGCAGTTGCTTAGATTTTAGCTCTTGACATCTTCAAGCCTAACTAAGATGTACATTACCGGTGAGTGTGATGATTATTCTCTGTTCTCCCAAGGCCATGGTCATCCCTGGTTCCAGAAAAGCCTCTCTCCTCTCATTCCCTCAGGACCGTCAGTGGTGATGGTTTCCAGCTGGTCATTGCTCACCCTTGAGTGCGCTTCAGCAGCCTCTGTTGGTTCCCTTAACTCTGTCTATAATCCTGCAAACAAGCCCTTCACCAAAGGGGTCTCCTTAAAACTCCCAGCTGATTATGCCTTCTGTTTCACTCTAGGACCTTGACTAAAACATCTAGTTTGCAGACATTTTCACAGTAAGGTAGTTGGGTTTCCAAAGTAGATAATGACCTTTCCATTTCTGAGATTTGTCAATATGGTGAATGCTGTGGTCTGAATATTTATGTCCCCCCAAATTTATATGCTGAAACATAATGCCCACGTGATGCCATTGGGAGGCAGGGCCTTTGGGAGGTGATTGGGGATTAAAGGGATGAATGGGATTAGTGCCCTCATAAAGAGGCCCCAGAAAGCTCCACCATCCCTTCCTCCATGTGGGGACACAGCGAGAAGGTGCCACCTGTGAACCGGAAAGCAGCCCTCACCGGACACCGAATGTGCTGGTGCCTTGATTTTGGACTTCTCAGCCTCCAGAACTGCAAGAGAATAAATGTGTTGTTTTAAGCCACCAAGTCTGCAGTAATTTGTTATAACAGCCATGGGAAACTAATACAGAATTCTGGGATAACTTCCGATAGGGCCATGTTGGGAGGTAGGTGGGATTAAAGAGGGATGGTATTTTAGCTCTCCCTAAGCATTGCTGCTGAATGAGTCCCCCTAAAAATATACCACCAACCATATTATTACCCCTGCTCGGAATCTTGTGTAGATTTCAAGGGGTTTTTTTCTGGGGGGAGAGGTGGGGTTGTAGATGGCTTTAAAAAGGCATAATTAGCTTCCTCCTAATTCTGGCCACACCTCCCTTTCTGCCCCATTGCTGGCTGCTGGTCCTTCTACACCAAACCAGACACCCCCTTCCCTGTGCCTCCTGTGTGCACTCCCACCTCTGGGCCTTTGGTCCCCTCCCTCTCAGTGCTCCACACCTCTCAGGTCCACCAAGGCTTAACCTAATGCCACCCCCTCGTGAACTCTTTCCTGATTCCATTTATTTTCACTCTCCTCTGAATGCCTGAAGTGCTTCATGGTTTCTCTCTCCTGACTCCTCTTCTATTCAGCCATTCCCTATAGTTGTGTGTCATCATTAAATGCGTGCAATCTGGAGCCAGATCTCCTGCATTTGGATTCTTACATGAATATTTACTAGATAGGCAACCCTGAGCAAGTTACATACATTTTATGTGCTTCAGTTTCTTCATCTGAAAAAAAAAATGTGATTAATCATAACTATTCTGCTCATTTCATGAACTAAGTACTTGCTGGCTTCATCTTCAAGCAGCCGTCCTCACTGCCATCATCTTAGGTCAGGCATCGTATCTTACCTGGCCTTCTGTCTCATTTCCCTTTTTCCTTACAGCTGCAAGAATGATCGCCTACGATCATGTACATGCTTAAACCTTGTTTACCTCTGCCTCAAAGTCCACGAGTGGCTTCCCGTTGCCTACGGGTTCAGATGACATGGCGTTTGTTTCCTTGGTTTGGTCCCAGCCTACCTCTTTGGCTTCATTCTTGGTGTTCCCAGCCTCACTTTATGAGTCAGTGTCCAACGCAGCCTTCAGTTCGTTCCCACGCATCATACAATTTCCCATCTCTGTGCCTTGATTCACACTGCCCCTCCTGCCTGGAACAGCTTCCATTTCTGTTGGCTAACTCCCCCGACAAGACCCAGTTCATGCACTACCTTTTACAGGGAAGTTTGGAGGAGCTGCCGGTAAACTGAAAAACATGGAGGTATGTTCCAGAAGCTGGGAGCCGCATGCAAAGCCAAGGCTCTGGATGAGAGCTGGAAGGGGAAACTCTCCCATCCCATCAGCAATGGTCAGGTGCGTTAGATTTCCAGGGTGCCACAACAAATTCCCACAAATTTAGCAGCTTAAACAATGCAAATGTATTACCTTACAGTTCTGTAGGTCAGAAGTCCAACTCGGATCTCGCAGGGCTAAAATCAAGGTGTCAACAGGCTGCATTCCTTTCTGGACGGTCTAAGGTAGAAACTGTTTCCAAATTTTGCTCCTCGCAGCTAGAGACCCTGGTCTGCGTTTTCTTGCAGCCCAGGAGCACTTTGGGCGCGGGGGTGGGGGAGGTGGGGGGGAGTGGCTAGAGATCACCCACATTGACTGTGGCTGCCTCCCACGTCAAAGCCGCAAGCGGGGTGGGTCCCTGTCATACTTCTGACCTCTCCTCCTCCTTCCATCTCGTCTCTCTAACCTCCCTCTCTGCTTCCCTCTTCTGGCTTCATGAGTGTGTGTGATTAGACTAGGCCCACCTGGGTGATCCAGGAAAACCTCTCCCCATCTCCAGGCCCTTCACCTTAATCATCCCCACAAGTCCCTTTGCCTTGTAAGGTAACCTATTCACAGGTGCCAGGAGGCCGTCATTGTGCCCTCCACTCCAGCCAGCATCAAGACAAATGGACAGTGAAAGCCCAAGATCACTCGATTTGAATTCTCTGTCCACAGAATTAATATTTGATCATTTTCCTTTGTGTTATTTTGTTATTTACATGTCTAACTTTAGCTATGTATTACGAATCCGAGGCGTATAGGAAGGGACTGAACCCTGTCTGGTTCATTTAGTGGGTACTTCCAGAAACATCAGGTGTGCAAAAACCTCTCCAGGACATTTACCTGCAGATCTTGTGCGAGGAGATAGTCTTGCCAGTTATGGACGAGCACTTGGAAAGCTATTTAGGAGAGGACAGTAAATCAATAGAAAGAATTCCATTACTTAAAATTTAAACAGTTAACTAAAGAGTTAACAGGTTAAATAAACTTCTGAGAAAAAAAAAAAAAAACCCAAAGACACGGTGACTAGCACAGCAGAAAGCAACAAGAGTGTTTTCTTTTTTCTTTTCTTTTTTTTTTTTTGCAGCAAACGAAAACTATTGAACAAAAGATATGTTATGTTAGGAGAAATGTTCATTCTTGAGATTACCATCCAATAAAAATTCGTATTTCTTTGCCATGAACATTATTAAAGCCAAAACAATGGAGTTTATCATTTGTTACATTTATTAGTGTTTATGAATTATTCACTAGGGATAATATTTATATACTGAGCTATTGCCTTCTTTTAGGAAATCATGGTGCTTCCCTAAATATAGCTCTCTTTAAGGAGTTTTGGAAATAATGTACTTTAATTTCCTGCCCTCTAGTGACAAAAATAATGCACTCACGCCTTCATATTGAATAAATTCTGCATGTTTAGTATCAGCAGATAAAATTATATTAGAGAATGTGGGAACAGGAAGGATGAGAAAGTCTGGCTATCATTAATGCTCTAAACTTTAGTACAACATACCATTTCTGTTTGGCAAAAAAATTTCATTTGAAGCCTGATGCATGACTTTAAAATTGTTACTTAATTAAAAGTCAGTGTGTTGCTTCTAGCTTTCACTTGGCTATGGATGGCCTATATCTTTATAATTATTGGGTGTATGATATAGAAAACTCTGGTAATAACCTGGAAATGGATAATTTTAATATCTTTAAAGAAAAATCTAAGAATTGAAAGAAACTTACTAATTCTAAAAATGACTCCTAATATTGTTTTCATTTGAATCGTTAAGTTCAGGCAATCGTCCGTGGAATAACCAGCCTGGGAGTTTAAGCCAGAGATAAAAATAATCAAAGTGGTTGATTGTTGTAATAGAACTAAATAAGGTAGACTTGCTAGATTTGATGAAGTGTGACGTTGAAAGTTTTTGGAAATCTAATCACTGACTGCATCAGGGCTTTTTCTTTCTGACTAGTTTGGCATTCCTGGGGCACGTAGTAGAAGCAGGTGGCGCTTGTGCCGTTAATTTATCACCAACAAATTACTGAGTGTCTACCTTGTGCTAGCTGCTGTGCGTGGTGCTAAATGACTGAATTCAAAGGCAAAGCTGCTCACTCCACACACTACACAGTCCAGGCCTGGCTGGAGCTCTGGCTTCTTGCGTACTGAAGTGGAGACACCCTCTAGTTCTGATGTACAGCAGACAAGGTTCTGGTTCTCATCTGCTTTAAAACATATCCTTTAAAACACATGTCCCAACCTCATGGGACATATGGGTTAGGACTGAGGACAGGAGTTTGTTGGGTATGGAGGGTCTACATGGGACATATGGGTTAGGACTGAGGACAGGAGTTTGTTGGGTATGGAGGGTTTACATGGGACAGATGGGTTAGGACTGAGGATAGGAATGTTTGTTGGATATGGAGGGTCTACATAGAAATGCAAGCTCCAGGGCTACCTGTTTTTGTGGCCACTCTGCTGGCAATCACATTAGTGATACAGTGATACAGTGCCGCCCCTTCCTAAGCACAGCCAGAGAGTCCCTTGAAAGGATCTGCGACTGCCCCTGTGTGAATGGCTGGGGACAGGGATGGCATCCTATTGGAATGTGGCAGGATATGAATTAGGGGCTGGCACACTCCACCTTTGGGCTCTTACTCACTGCATACTCACCGTGCACCAGATCCCGACATCAGCGTCTCCACTCCTTACAACAGCCTTGCGGGGGGGTCAGCGGCCCCACTTACACAGGAGGTAACTGATGAAGAGAAGGACTGTCCAGGGTTACCCTCAGAACCCGCGTCTGGCACAGCGTGGTGACTAGAGTTAATAAGAATGTCTTATACCCTTGCAAATTGCTCAGAAAGTAGATCTTAAACATTTTCACCCCAAAAAACAACCAAGCATGTGAGATGATGGATATATTTATTAGCTTGATTTAACCATTTCACAATATAGGCATATATCGACGCATCACATTGTACACTGTGAATACATGTAATTTTTGTTTGCCAAAAAAAGAGAGTGGAAGATCTAAAGTTAAAAAATAAAGATAAAAAAGAACCCATGGCTGTTTGGCTCCTTGGCTTGTCATCTTTCTATCACTTAATGTTGATCTTATTACTTTTTATAAAAATAGAAACTACTAACATTAGCTTCCATTTAGGCCTTAGAAGCAGACAATTTCAATGATATTTAGTGCAGAGGAAGACACAATACCTGACTTAAGAGAAAAATGGGGGAAGAAGAAAGCTAACATTCTTTCCTGAAACAAAACAAACCAATAATAATAATTTTTAAAAAAGCAGAATAAAACCATCTGAGGCAGCATTGATTATTCCCATTTAAGAGATGGGGAAACTGAGGATCAGAGTAATAATGTAAAAATAAGCAAAAAAAAGAAAAAGTTTAAAAAAAGTGCCTGGAGGTGCTTGCTAAATGGCAAAACAGGGACCCAACACGGGTCAGATTTGGCTGACTCTACTTCATTTCCACTATCCTACATGTACTTTTATCTTAAATAGCTATACCATAAGTGCAGCCACCTAATTTCTAGGATATATAAAAAGATGAAATAATTTTTAGTATGATTTAAAGAAGCAGAAAATGTTAAGTTTATTAGAAATCTGGGACCCAACAATTCACTCTCTCTGAATAATTTCCATAATGGTGTTTGAAAGACGGGGGAATCTTCCAGTATGACATGCCTGCTGGTTAGAAGAGTTCTGGAAAGAGGAGCATTTCTTCTTAGGGAGAACATCATTTTTTTCTTGGAAGGTCTTGATAAGAGCTGGGGACAGAGGACAGTCCCAGTAAGGGCAGGACCAGGGCTGCACAGGAGAGTGGACATGGCTCTCCAGGGACTGAGCAGGACTCCTGCTGCTCGGGTGCAGAAGGACAGGGGAGAGGGAAGAGTAAGAGGAAAGGCACAGGGTGAGTGAGGGTCTAGGACAAGCAGAAGGGACAGTGAAACTCCTTAGTGGTGGGCGGCCACCGGATACTTTAAAACCAGGCACTGGCAGCATGCCTTTATATCCCGATAATGAAGCTTGGTAAGTGGGGGTTGCTCACACATGCTCTGGGAATGGAATTCTTGGGGACTTTAGGCCTTGTCATGTGTACATTGGAGTCAAAGGGAGGCAGAGCAGACACAGCCCAGGCATGTTGGGGTGCCCAGAGTGTAGATGGCTCCCTGATTTCTCAGCGAGCACTTGGGAATTTGCAGAAATTGAGGGGAATCTGGGAATTTATGCCAGTTGTACCCAAACATTGGAAAAGCGAAGGGACTGGGCCCAAACTGCATTACTTTACATCATTTGTTTCTTGATAGGTAACAAATGGAGCAGAAGCTAACTCATTAACTCAAGTTTTCGAAACCTCACTTTTAGCCTTTCTGAAAATTAAGCATTTTGATTTATAGATAAGCTGTACATTTAATCTGAGTATACATCCTCCCATCCCCATCAAAAAACTATTTTATAAACTTGATTCAAGACATCTTACAATTAATTCCATGCTGGAGGTGTGGAAGAGAGACATGAGGTCTGTTTCTAATAACCACTGTGGGAAAAAAACCCACTTGTTCAAATTGAAATATAAATAACCTCACTAATTTAAGAGAAAATAACCCCAAAGAGGGTTAGTACCAATATTTATGAACTCAGCTGATTAACAGACAATGACAGACTGAGTATATGAAGGGTTTAAGAATTAATAGCTAGGCATGTTGATATCTTTAATAATGTCAATGTCAAGGATTTTTTGATGTAGATTTTATCTCAGCTTGCAAGCAAAGAAACTAAAGTTAAAGTAACTCACTGAATATCACACACCAAATAAATGGGAAAACTCAGATTTGAACCTGGGTAGGTCTGACTCCACACCACTGGGGACTGAGAGCGCGTGTCTGTGAGTGGAGTCCCTCGCCACCTGCTGGCCGGCGTGGGCGGCATCGACAATCAGGCAGGGTCTGCACTGGGCTGAGCCTTCCCTGCAATCTCTGCTGGTCACCTGCTCATCTCCACCCAAGTTCAGACTCCACCCAAGAAGGACAACATGGACTCATGAAATCAACCTCGTGATTAGAATAGGACAGTGACAAATGATACCTTTTTCAAAAGAAGCAGTTCCCATTCAAAGGGAGTACTGGGTATTTAGAGAGAACATGGTGAACAACATTCAAGGAAAGACAAAAGGAAAGAGATAAGCCCTAGACAGCTTTTTAAAAGCTGATTCAAAACTGGCAGAGGAACAAGAAATAATAGCAACAGGGACTTTGCTATCTAGACACCTGCCAAGGCTCTTTTGTTGCCAGAATGGGGTATCTGATAATTTATTGATTTTTTTTCTTAATGACAATTTGATTTCTCAAAAGCTAGAAGAAGCAATTAGCGGAATTGCTGCTAATATGTTTCTGGCCAATAAGGAAGTTTGCAAGTGGCAGAACTAACAGCAAGTGTGTTTTCCTGATGCTGCCTCCCATCCTGCTGAGGTCTTGGCATTTAGACAGAGGGCTGGGTTGGGGTGGACGTAACAAAGGTACTTTTGGAGATTGGAGCACTTTTCTGGGAAGCGTGTGCCGCAGAAACTATCAGGTGACCCATGGTGGCCCCGAAGACAGGAGCCTTAGTAAGAAGTGGGGAATACTAAATAGGAAGCAAGAGAATGCCCAAAACACTCTTAACCTATTTCATATATGATAATACTAATCCTGGATGCTATGGTTTGAATGTTTGTGTCCCTCCAAAATTCACATGTTGACATTCTTACCCCCAAGGTGATGGTATTAAGAAGTGGGGCTTCTGGGAGGTGATGAGGTCATGAATGGGAAACCTGATTAAAAAATGGGCAAAGGGCTTGAATAGACATTTTTCCAGAAGTCATAAAAATATCCAACAGGTATATAAAAAGGTGTTCGACATCACCAATCATCAGGGAAATGCAAGTCAGAACAACAATAAGATATCACTTCACACCATTAGGATGGCTATTATCAAAAAGTCAAGAGATACCAAGTGTTGGGGAGGGTGTAGAGAAAAGGGACCCTCATACACTATTGATGGGAATGTCTATTGGTGCAGCCATTGTGGAAAACAGCACAGGGGTTCCTCAAAAAATTACAAACAAAACTACCACATGATCCAGCAATCCCTCTGCTGGGTATATATCCAAAAGAAATGAAATCAGTGTGTTGAAGAGCTACACTCCCATGTTCATTGTGGCATTATTCACAATAGCCAAGATATGTAATCAACCTAAGTGTCTATTAACAGAGGGATGGGTTTAAAAAATGTGAGATACACACACACACACACACACACACACACATATATATACATATAAATGGAATATTATTCAGCCTTAAAAAAGGAGATCCTGCCATCGATCATGGATGAAACTGGTGTACATTATACTAAGTGAAATAAGCCAGACATAGAAAGAAAAATACTGTATCATTTCACTTATATGTGGAATCTTGAAAAAAAAGTTGAATAAATAGAAACAGTGAGTAAAATTGTGGTTACTAGAGGGAGGAAATGAGAAGTAGGTCAAAGGGTGCAAAGTTAGTTATGTAGGATGAGTGTCTAGAGATCTAATGTGCAGCATGAGGACTATAGTTAATATTGTATTACATACTGAAAATTTGCTAACAGAGTAGATTTTAAGTGCTCTTACTGTACACACATGAAGGTAACTACGGAAAGGGATGGATATGCAAATTTGTTCGACAGTAGTCATTTCACTATGTATATGCATATCAAGATACCATGTTGTACATCTCAAATATATACAACAGAAAATGTAAAAATAAATACATAAAATTGCTACTTGCTCTCCAAAATAAATAAATAAATAAATAAAAAGGCCTGGGTGAGATCCCTCCTCCCTTTAACCACATGTGATTGGAGTAGGAAGGTGGTTATCTATGAGGAATAGGCTCCCACCAGACACCAAATCGGCCTGAGCCTTGATCTTGGACTTCCCAACCTCCATAACTGTGAGAAATAAATTGTCGTTTATAAGCCAGCCAGTTTATGATATTCTGCTACAGCAGCCCAAAGGGGCTAAGATCATAGGGAATAGGAGCAAACCTCTCATTATCTTCATATCTCAGTATACCTTTCCTCCTCCTCTACCAAAAAGACCCGTTGTCTGGACCCAGAATTTAGGCCATGCTACTGGACCTATGGTTTAGGTGTGTCATGGTCTGGCTTAACAATCATGGGCAGTCCAGGAAACTACCATTTATTTCCACAAGACAATTCCTTCTGAGTTCCAATTAGCCAACTTTCAACTATGTCTCTGGAATGCAATCAAGTTTTAAATTGGAAACCGCCTATGGCTGCTTACTAGGGTGCCTGTGTGCCAAGGCATATAATCCTATTTAGAATGCATTTGAAGAAATCACTCAGCAAAAATTTGAAATTCATGTATATTAAAGAAAATAATCTTCATTAAGGTTTTAGGGTACAGGGAAGGCATATTGGCAGGAGCTGGTATTTCTGGATTAGTAGTTAAAAGAGACTAATTCAATGCAAATAATGCGGAAAGGCCACTTACACTTTTAAAATGGTGGATGGTGTGTCTATTTTAGTTAAGAGTTTCCTTATGTAGCTGTAGGACTGAATTTGGTTCTGCACTTTTGGAAAATCCTCAATTTCTTTTCTTCATAAGCTTAACATACATTAATCTCTCCCCCATCATTGGCTCACATTCTTGTATGTTTGTCTCAGACTTTCCCATAGTGCATAGCTGTGGTTGTCAAAATTATGTGTAGCGGTTTAAAAAATTCATAAGGAAATGTATAACATTAAATGCTATGTTTTATCACATTTACATGCTGGTTTCCAAGCATTATATTAAAGAAACAAAAAGACCAATTAATTTATATCAATATAAATTATTAATATATTATAATAATTAACATATTATATTTATTATCTTAAAGAAACAAAAAGATCTATTTCTAAATCATAGCTTTTATCATATACCTTTTATTCTATGCATTTTTATTCTTTTTCATCTGACATCTACTAATCTATCTATTAAATTTGAGATGTATACTTTTTTTAGTATTGTTATTGGGGGGGGAATTTAAAATTCTGCTAGGATTATCTTATTTAATCTCCATAGCAACTCTCATTTTACAAAGAAGGAAATGAAGTTTAAGATTAAGTAACTTGTCCAAGGTCACACAGCAAATAGTTACAAAGGTGGAACTTCACACTAGGGCTGCCAGAATGAAGAAAATTTGTTCCTTGCCACCATGTTAATATATCATGACAGTTCTATATCTTTTTCTGTAATCCATTATTGTGGAGAATTAAGAGATGCCCTAATATCGAACAATCATTGAATTCCCCTTATACACACTTCTTAATCATCATAGGTAGTGGCTATATACAACTTGCTAATATTTTATTTCAAATATTTGCATCCTACTTATAAGTGAGTTTTCTTTCTGGAAATATATTCATTTAGTTTGGGTTTAAGAGATAGGTTAGCTTCATAAGAATGATTTCAGAAGTTTCCCTATTTTCTGTGCTCTGCAATATTAGAATTATCTGCTACTTGAAGAATCTCTGGAACTAGCCCAAACAACTTTTTGAGCCTGGCATATTTTTCCTTTTATTGTCAAATTTTGTTTTATAAGTTCTTTCAAATTTTCTATCCCTTTAAAACACAATTTGGATGCTTTTACTTAAAAAGTTGGGCATTTTATATAGATTTTGAAGTTTGTCACATAAAGGTGCTTATATTTTTTAATCTAATTTTTAAGTAGCCTTCATATTTGTGATTACACTCTTCTCATTTCTAATTTGTTTATTTGCGTGATCTGTTTCTTCTTATCAGATTTGCTAGAGGTTTGTCTGTTATATTGCTCTTTCAAAGAGCTAGATTTGTTATTATTTTTTATTATTCAAATGTACTTGGTTTTGGTTTTCTAATTCATTTATTTCTCCTTTACTTTCAATATATTCTTCCTCCTTATTTTATTGCAATAGGTTTAGGAGGTACAAATGCAGCTTTGTTACATGGATATATCGTATAGTGGTGAAGTCTGTGCTATTGGTGTACCCGTTACTCGAATGGTGTACTTTGTATCCAACAGGTGATTTTTCATTTCTCACACTGCTCACACCCTCCCGCCTCTTGAGGCTCTAGTGTCCAATGCACCACTCTGTCCGACCATGCGTAGCCATAGCTTAGCTCCTACTTATAAGTGAGAATACGTGGTATTTTGTTTTCAGTTGCTGAATTACTTCACTTAGGATAACAGCCTCCAGTTCCATCCAAGTTGCTGCAAAAGATGTTATTTCATTTTGATTTTGTTGTTTCCAAACAAGAATATTGTACTCCCAAACTTTTCAATTTAAATAACATTGCCCCTCATTCTTTTTGAAGTATATTTGGTATTTTTTCTAAAATTCTCTGAGACTACAAGGCGACATAGACTGAAAGGTGTTTAAAAATATCTTATAAAAACTGCTTCAAAACACAGTGTCAGGATAGTGGGGGGCCCAGGCCAGTGCTTTGGTGGTCTCTGCGAGAACTCCCTGACGCAAAGTCTGTCCTGTGCCTGGGACATGCCTAACACCTCCCTCCTACAGGAACCTCATTGGGTCAAGTTATCCTCAGAAACTGATTGTTTAAATTTTCCACTTGTAGAGAGAAAGGTCTAACTCATTAGAATGACACATCTGGACTTCAGCTGTTTTTTTTTTTTTGTTTGTTTGTTTGTTTTTCTTAGCTTAACTTCCAGATGCTCTTGTTCATTCTCCTCGTTCTTTTTCCTGTCCAATGTCTCCATATCAGTTTTTGCACACTTTTATTGTAATACATAATGACCTTACATTATGGTTTTGCACATTTTTATTATAGCATTTAATGACCTTGTATAACAATTTTTTTGTTTAAATAGTGTTTTGGGGTGCACCCTTCCTCTAGCCAGAATGTAAGCTCCTTCAATGCAGAGCTCATTTTTGGATCATGGAGCTTCCTTCACAGTAAGTACTTAATAGATGTTAGTTAACTGAGAAAAATGAGAAAAAGATGAATGATTCTCCAGGGAGAGGTAACGTTAATTTATTAGTTCCTATTAATTGCATTAAAGTTTTTCTTTTTTTTTTTTTTCCCAGAGAAGCTAGAAGATACCGGGGTTCTAACGGATAAGACTGAAATAACATTTGATTGCATTTATGAGGAGAAAAGAGGATTATTTAGACAACCAGATGCTAAGCAGGAAGGCCAAGTCCAGACAGGACCTGGCCGTGGTCACCTTCAGCTACTAGAGCACAGCATGAAGGCTGGGCAGGCTGGCAGGGTGTGGGCAGCCTGGCTGGAAGGAGGATTCTGAAATGCAAAGTAAGAAGGCAACCAAGGGAGACCTTGTCAGCCTCACAATTTTATCTCAATGTGATCCATTTCTGCCTGAAGTCTTTCTTTTTTCTTTGCCAAGTTTTGTCTCCAAGTATAGTTGGTTAGAAAACCACAGAAGATGAGGACAGCTGGTGTCTGGGCTTGTATGTATTCAAATAAAGTGACTGGAGGTGGGAGGCAAGATGCCAGGACAGATGGCTCGACCCTTGAATGACCATGAGGAGGTGGGCTTGGGCTGCCCTCCACTGGGCAAGTTCACATGTTTGTCACGATGTGGAAAAGGTGGGAGAACAGTGTCATGGAGGATGCTTAGTGCAGGCTGAAAGAAGGACTATAATGATGCCATGCAAAACTGTGAATGCTGATGCCTGCTTAGCTCAGATGCAAGAAAATGCTGGACTTGGAATGTACCCTAGCACAGATATTCTTCCACAGTTTTATTGTGAATTTGAAGTCCTCAGGTCAGATACATGTAATTGACATGTGACTGTATGGTCAGCTGGCAGGTTGGGGGGTGAAGGCTGCATGTTAGGGCACACTGAAAATTGCTGACTGTCTTCAAATGGGGCAGAGAACACACTCAGCCTCTGCGTGCCCTCCCCGTGCATTCCTGGTCTGTGGAATTCTACTACTGAGGCTTATGGAGATAGAAGCCGCATTCTGTTGAATTTCAACCTGTGGAATCCCAATGAGACATGGCTGGGCTTTTGGAGCAATGGGGTGGGAAGAAGTAGGGGACTCTGGGGACACGAGGCAAAAGCCCTAGATTACAGTACGCTGAGCAGGCACAGAGGTTTAACCACTAAGTGATGCCACATCATGGGGGAAGTCACTGCACCACCATCTTTTTGAAAGTCCTGGTGGCTGCACCCTCATTTTAGACATTGATGAAATGGAAGTTGGGTTATTCGGCCACTGATTCAAATTGCAAACAGTCTGTGGTTGCAAAGCATGTCTTTCTGTGGGGAATTTTTAAGCCTAAAATTTTAGTTCTTGCAGCAAGAGATGGTTTGGAAAGTAGCCCCCGGGTTCTAGGTTTTATGGCCTTGGGAGGGAAGCACACAGAGTCATATGCTTTGTTCCTAGATTGAAACACAAAGCCATTCCTGTTCGGAAGAAGCAACGTGTGCTTCGCTGAGGACAGAGCCGGCACCACAGTCCCCAGCCTGAGTTATGTCGCTCCTTGCAACCTGCTATGGGGCTTAAATGGAGATTGCTTTCTGGATTGAATTCCATCAGCAGGCTACCATGAAACCTCATGTATAAACTCGTTCTCCTGAAAGATTGTATGGCACTCATTTAATAAAAGCAGACTTCAGCAGCTCAAAGGTGTCTCAATCTGGTGTTAGCTCCTTTGGAAAACTATTTCAACTCTTATTAAATGTATGCTCTTCTTCCTCCTGAGCAAAGAGAGTACCTTGAAGGGTGGCCAGAACATCCGAGACTGTAGCATATACCAATGTGACAGCAGGACCTGGACCTGTCAGCAAATGCCACTCAGCCACGTTGGTAGGTCGAAAGCTCAAGGGTGATTTACCACTTGGATTTTTGGTTATTAGGCTCTCATAAATAAACATTTGGGATCTTTCACCATTGGGAGACTACTCCTAAGTTTGACTGGACAGATAAAGCAGCTGGGGACTGACACCAGATGCTTGAGATTCAATGTACTATTAAAAAAAAGTTATAAAGAAATTGATAGTGACTGGATTATTACTAGGGATTATAATATTGGAAAAGGTGACTACAAGCATAAGCTGTAGGGAAGAAATATCTAGAGCTGACGCAGCGTGGGGCATCCTCGATCAGATGCTCAATATATCAGAAGGCACATTTGCCATCTTAAAGACCTTAAGCTTCAGTTTTTCAGTTAACGCCCCTCTGGGTAGAAAACACACACACAATTGTGGCAGAATAAATGTTACTTCATCTCACTTAACATATTATATCATTCAGGTGAGATATAGCCTCTCATAAACAGACATAATAGAAAAGAATAAGTAGGGGCATCTTTGTAAGTTGCCAGTGAGATGATACCTTGTGAATTTATCTGCTCTGACTCAGCTGAAGTGAAGAAAAAAGTCAGAATGGGGCAAATCAGTAGTTCTCAAATGTTAGGGCATCATAATCCCCTGGGTGGGGGCGCTTGTGATAACACAGATTGCTGGGCCCCACTCCAGGGTTTTTGACCCAGAATTTTTAATTCAGACTTTCCTGGTTCTGACTTTTCGGCTTAGAGAGAAGTTTGTTTCTAGCTGTCTAAGTCTGCAGAATGTTGCGCTGTCTCTACAGACCTAGGGACATCCCCAGGGCGTCACCACGAGGGGCTCTCAGAGGAGGGGCCTGGGACCCTGCAGACAGGGCAGAGGAACAGAAGCCTGAAGAGGGAGAGAGATTCAGGAGAAGGAACTTTCCACAGCTGAAGAGGAAACTCATGTTAACTCTTTGGTATTTATTTGATCTATTTGGTACCATCCCCCGAATTCCTAGGGTGCTTGTTGTAAGACTGTATTTTTCTGTATTTTTTGTGCATAATTTTTCCAGACATTTCAGATTAAGCACAAATTTCTAAAACAAAGTATTTTTTCTCCTTTGCTAGATGGGCAAATACCTATTGCATTTCTGCTGCCGGTTGTTGGAGCAGACTTCAGATTGTTGATCTCTTTTTGGTTGGACTCACTGGTGCCCGCTTTACCAGCGTGTGCTGTGGAAGAGATTGTCTTACTTGAAGCAGGTGGGGTCACCCGCAGGGCCGCCATATTGCACAACTCCCGGAGCATCATTTGCGTCGCTACAGTGCTGCAGTTGGAATTGTTTCCATTATTCCTTGAAAATGAATCTAGTTATCATGGTGACCTCACTTATTCACTGCCACTTATTTTCTTTCTATGGGTAAAACACCTTCAAGTCCACTCTGAGCCCCCAAATCCATTCTGATAGCAAACCGAAAAACTAAATTATAACAACAATCTACAGAAAAAGTGGAAGAAAATAGCTCAAAGTGACTATCTCTAATCTAGGTCTCTGGTTTCACAGATGAGAAAAAAGAGATCCATGTAAATATCCATTAAATACTATTCAATACTTATCTATAGCTTAATTTAATAGCTGCATGGTGGTCCATCCTCTATAGGTATAATAATTTATTTAATGAATTCCATCTTATGGGAACTTAGTATTTTTTTCAAAATGTTTACTGTTAGGGCAGTTCCCCAGTGTACTTTTCATTGCTATTTTTACGTGGGATGGAGAAGAATTTCAATATTATGTCAGCAGTAATGGAATTTTAGATTCTTACGTTTAAGGCCTCAGTAGGCAGTAACATATTATAGAAAGGCATGTATACTGGTTATTTATAAACATGTTACATAATTACTCTTCATTAAGTGTTCAGCATGAGGCAGGTCCTGTGTTAAGCGGACAATATGTAATATCTCATGTAATCCATGTAACTGTCTCAGGGCGTAGGTTGGTTATTGCAATTGACACGATGAGGAAACTGATGTTGACAGAGGCTGAGAGGCCATCCCAGGTGCACAGGGAATAAGAGGCAGAGTGAGGGGCCAACACAAGTGCCCCTGACATTAGGGCCACTGTCATGCTACCTCTTCTTCTTTTGAGGACAATAAAGCAGGGTCCCTAGCCAGAGAGAAATGAAAAGTATGTGAAAATTAGAACTTGGTTGGAGGAGAAATTTGATGGAGTAATTTATTTTTTCATTTTATTTTCAAGAAAAATGTGCATTGTATTAATTACTAGTTTAAATGTTTTAAATCCACTTAAATCAATATGAAATGTTATTTATTAAAATGCTAATAATTCATTATTTTTAAATTTAAACATCAAACCCCAAATTAAAGTTAAATAATTACATTTTCCCTAGATGTGGATTTTCTGGGTCAAGGAGATATGTACAATTTTAATATTTTAAACTATTTATTTCCAAAATGTCCTTCAAATATTTTCTAAAAATTACTTTCTCTCTACACTTTCTTTCTGATATTTTTGCCATATTGGAAGTACCTCTTTTTAAACATCCCTCAAAGTACCTCTTTTTGTGAAAAATTCTTCAGAACTACTTCTTTTTTTTTAAAAAAAATTGTGGCTGGGTATGGTTGCTCACACCTATAATCCCACTACTTTGGGAGGCCAAGTCAAGAGGATTGCTTGACAACAGGAGTTTGAGACCAATCTGGGCAACATGGTGAGAACCGGAGTCTACAAAATATCTTTTTAAAATTAGCCAGGTGCAATGGCACACACCTGCAGTCCAGCTACTCAGGAGGCTGAGGCAGGAGGATCGCTTGAGCTCAGGGCTTCAAGACTGCAGTGAGTATGATCATGCCACTGCACTCCAGCCTCAGGGACAGTGCAAGACTCTGTCTTAAAAAAAAATTTTCTTGTGTTTAATTCTGTGTGCGTTCAATAGTGGAAATTGATGTTTCTTTGTTTTAATTTAAATTTCATTACTTATGAAGTTTACCTTTTTTCTTATATATATTTGTGTTTGTTCTTTTGTGAACTTTTTGTTCTTTGGCTTTGCTAAATTTACTTTTGGGGTATTTTAAATATTTTTTTCTTATTGAGTTGTAAGAACTTTTTCTATATTGAAAGTATTTAATATATACTGCAATCTTCCCTGCCCAAGTTTATTGTTTGCCTTTTAAATTTGCTTATGGTGTTTTGTCATATAGAAGGTTTACATATTTAGCAGTCTAATAATCTACCTTATCCTTTTATGAATTCTGCTTTTGCATGCATACTTGATTCCTGGTAGCTCATTTGCTGATGCCTCTCAAGGCTTCAGTGTGTTAATTTACATAATTGAGTTTGGGAGAACATTATCTCATTAAAATGACCTGTCACTTTTCCCTCTCAGGTTCCCGTGTCTGTCCTTCTCAATGAGGTATGCTTTGATTTTTTTTCACAAATGCCCCAAACCACTATTGATCCCAGCATTATCTTCAAGTAGAGCAATGAACAATTGCCATTCTGCTACAGCTTGCTGCCTTAAAGTCATTTTCAGATGGTAAAAACTGAGGGAAATTAGTTTAACAGGCTGGACCTCTTTTGGTGAAGATTAGAGAGAGTCTACACATCTTTTTTTGAAAGCTGATTGTGCCTGGGAGAAATGATAATGAATGAAATAAAAGGCCTCTCTCACATCTCCTGTGGGCCCTCAGCGCATTTTAATCCTAATTAAGGAAGAAGTCCGAGGGAGCCTTTCCAGAAGGAGTCGATTATAACCACAGCTCCATATGGGACACATTGAAGGTTACTGCTGTGGCTGGAGAGCATTTCAGCACGGCATACACGCTTTAAATGTCTCTATGCTAAGCATACATTGAAAAATCCTGTCTTAAACTCAGCAGAATGGGAGTCCTTTGGTGTTTTTAATACCAGGGGGACAAGTGTTTTATACCAGGAGGCTCCCTTGTTCCTTTAAGCCTTGGTTAAGCATTTTTATGCGTTGATGCTGCATGAAACCGTTTGAGATGCACGCTCTGGTTATGACCCTGGTAGAGGGCATGTTACCAAGTCTTAGAGCTTTACCTTTGGGCAGTGGGCTTACTGTTGACTGGGGGAGTTAGAAAATGGAAATTAGTGGCTTCCAAGTCACAAATTGCTGGGAGCTGGTAAAGTATATAATGAGGGCAACAGGTGAAAGGTCACTGGAGATGAGCACCAACATTGTTATTAAAACCTGCCCTGGAATAGGTTGGTGTGCCAACCAGCGTTTACAACAGAAAGGTAACACCAGGTAGGAGTAGAGCTCTTACTATTTCTAAACTCGTATACGATTTTTGTGTTGCCTTAGCAGCACCATTACTTTAATGGTTAGTATTTTTTTCTCCTCTTACCAGTCTGTCTAACTCACACACAATTTTGCACCAATAGTTACTAAACATAGTAAAGGCTGATGCAAAAACAGGAGAGAAAAAGCATGTTACTGAAATCTGAAGATAATCTCACATTCCAAATTAGCTAATAACTTGCTATTTCTACTTCCATTCTGATTCAACTCTTGAAAGCTGTGCAGTAATGTGTTAGACGCCACTCTAGGTGAACCCAGGTGAAGAGAGAGTGAGATAGCCAAAGTCCTGAATGCCTCGCTTCTGCCCTGGCCACTCAATGTGCCAGCAGGTTCAAAAGGGAGAAAGGTATAAAGGACACCTTTGGGCAGTGGCCAGGATTGGGAGACCAGAGTGGTTGCTGCCACCCCTTCCGGGTCCTTGAGGGAGGGTATGCACAGGGGAACATTTTATTCTTCATTGAGGCTTTGGGCCCTAAACCCCTGTAGCCTCCAGGTGAACTTGGCACCTGTGCGTTTCATGACTGGTTTGCTCCCATCAGGCAGGATCCAGTGGTGTGGATGGTGCCTCTTCCCCTAGGTCACCTGCTCCTCACTTACCATTTTTGGATAGGAATGGTAATGTGAAACCCTTCCAAGTTCAAGGTCATGTCCTAACTATAGGTTGGGACAGTCCCAAGGGATCTGGAGATGCACTGATATATTGGGTTTATAGAGTCAAGGCTGGGGAGAATGGACGGAGTACCCCAAACCCAAAAACAGTGGTGCCTGTGGCCTAGAATACTATGTGATGCTGCCAACTTCCAGAATGATGAAAAGCTTGAGTTTGTGAGAAGAAATTCAGAGGCCTATGTAAATCAGTGGGAAAAAAATGGCATTTTGTTTTCGTGATAGTTATGTTTGGTAAGGTGGGGACAGGATTTCCCAACCAGGTGTCAAACAGCTAAATTAACTGCAGAAATTCAGTCCAAAAAGATTGCAATTCAATCATTCAACAAATATTTATATAGGGCCAACTAAATGCTAGGCACTGTTCTAGGTTTATGGAATATATGAGGGAACAAAGATGACAAAGATTTCTGTTCTTATGAAGTTAAATTCTTGTGGGTACAATGCAATGTAAGAGTAAGTGGATTCCATAATATGGTAGAGGGCAATAAATGCTATAGGAAAAAGTAGAGCCAGACAAGGGAGTTCAGGAATGCTAGTGGGGGGCAGTTTGGAATATTAAATGGGCATTTAAGGTAGACCTCATTGAGGAGGTAAGATTTGAGTAACATCTTTAAATAGATGCCAAGCTGAGGAGAAGCATTGCAGGCAGAGGGAACAGCCAATGCTAAAGTCTTCAGGGACCATGGGCCTGGCGTGTTCAAGAAATAGCAGAGACCTGTGAGTCGAAGGAGTGAGAAGGAGAGTGGTAGGAAGAGATGAGAGAGGTGTTGGGAACGAGGTGGTGGATAATTTGTGTTTTACAAGGGATTGTGAAGAGTTTTTGAAATGGGGACATGTTGCAGAGATTTGAGCAGATACATCCTGGGTGGTATATTGAGGATAGATTCTAGAGACTTAGAAATGGGGGGATCAATTAGGAGACTACTGTGACAATCCTGCAAGAGATTATGGTGCTTCTCATCAGAGCAGTAGCAGGAGAGGTAGTGAGAAGTGATAGATCCGTGATATGTTTTTGAAGGCAGAGTCAATATGAATTCTTAATGATCCAATTGAGTGTGAAAGAAGGGAAGAGTCAAGGACACTTCAAGAATGTTGTCCAGATCAACTGGAAGAGTGGGATTCCTGTCCAGGTGGTCAGGGAATGCTGTGCAGGTTTGAGAGGGAATGAAGATCAGGAGTTCAATATGGGATATGTTGAGTTTGAGACGTCTATGAGATATCCGAGTGGACATGCCTATACGACAGTTGTATACACCAGTCTGGAGTTGGGAAGAGGAGTCCAGCCAGAAACGTAAATGTGAGAGCAGTCAGTATACAGATGGGGTTTAAAGCCATGAGCTGGAAGAAATCTCCAAGGGAACGAATGCAGATGGAGAAGAAAGGAGGATGAAAGATTGAGCCCTGGGTCATTGCAACATTAAAAGATAAAGGATGAGAGGAAGAACCAGCAAAGGAGACAGACAAGAGGCAACCAATGATGGAGAAAGGAAAGGACGAGAATGGGATGTCCTGGAAGGCAAGTGAAAAAAGTGTTTCAAGAATGAGTGATCAACTGTGTTAAATGCTGCTAATAGGCTACGTGAGATGAGGATAGATAGCCAGCTGATAAAAGAAGTTTTAGTGGAAATGTGGGTGGCAAAAGCCTGATTGAAATGGATTCAAAGAGAACAGGAGGAGAGGAACTGGGAGCAACGAGTATTGATACTTCTTCAACGAAGTTTTGCTGCAAAGGGGAACAGAGCTACTGCCGGCAGCCGATGGGAGGAGGTGAGTCAAGAGGAGATTTATTTTTTTACGTTTAGAAAAAGCATATCATGTTTGTTTTCTCATTATATGATCCAGGAGGGAGCAAAAAAAAAAAAAAATGGTGAGAGTTATTGAAACGATTTTCTTGAATAGATCAGAGAGAATGAGATCTGGTAATTAAACCGAGGAATTGGCTGAGATAAGGAAGTAATGCGTATTTCCTGTTGGGTTCAGCTTCTGGAAGGTGCCGGTGGAGATCAGAAAGAGGGGCGAGACTAAGATAGTGGCATTCCTCCCCTTGGCTCGCTCCTGCCGGGTCGCACTGGGCTGATCTCATGTCTCTACTGCAGGCCACGGTTCCTGTCCCTGCAGACCGAGGGTCACGCTCTCCTTTTCCTCTGTTACCTTTTTGTTCCTTTGTTCACCACCGTCCCTTGTGACCTTCCTAGATCCTGACCATTCCTTTGTAAATAGACCTTTATTAAACTCAGCTGCCCAGTTTGAATGTGGCCATCTGGTTCCTGGCAGACCCCTGAATCAATCAGGGTGTCTTGGTTATTTGGGGCTGTTATAAAAAGAGAGCACAGACCGGGTAGTTTAAACAACAAACATTTATTGCTCACAGTTCTGAAGGCTGGAAGCCAGAAAACACAGTGCCAGCATGGGCAGGTTCTGGTGAGAACCCTCTTCCTGATCTACCCGCTTCCTCTGTCCTCAGCGGCAGAGAGAGACTGAGCTAGCTCTCTGTTCTCTTCTCAGAAGGGCACTAATCCCAACAGGAGGACTCCACCCTCATGACCTCATCTAAGCCTAATTACTTCCTAAGACCCCACCTCCAGATACCGTCGCATCAGGGGTTAGGTTTCGACATACGAGTTTCGGGGGGTGTGGACACATTCAGTCCACACCAAGGGGGTATTTTCACTTTTGCATGAAGATCTGATTCCTCATTTAAATTGGGAAATGGAACTGCAGTTATTCCAGAAGCAGATAAAGACGGCAGCCTCTTCAGTGTTCACGGTGGCGTACTGCTGAGATGACTCATCCCAGCGCAAGCACTTTCACCGTGGACTGTTTGAATGAGTGGCTTGAACTGCCTGCTGACTTGCTGATCTCCGCACGATTCTAAGACCCCGCTTAACAAGCCTCATAGACGATTCTGATGCACTTCCAGGCTTGGCACTTTGGGCTCTTCCTGACGTCCCAGACCTTGGTAGTGGCCATATTTAGAATCTAATGTTCAATATTGAAACTGTGTTCTTCTTTTAAATCTCAATTAGGATTTTAAATAAAGGAAAACAAAAATGGAAAAAACCAAGAGATTTTTGTTATAGTAATGGAAGAGAACTATTTTTTATGTAAAATGCTGGAAAGATAAAATGGTGCCATAAAAGTACAATAGTTACTCAGAAAAATTTTTGGTGCCTGTAGGGCAGTGATTATTTCCATTCTAGGGAAGTAATGCATATTTCATTCTTCACTCTTTGAGAAAAACTACTGTGGCTAAGGTGTACATTTTCTTAATGCAGAAAAATGCAAGACTGTCAGAATAGGTTTCAGACTCAGAGGGTCAGTCACACTCTTGATTATGGAGGAGAAGCTAAAGACAGGAGGTGAAGAGAACAAAAATGTCTTACAAGAGGTTAGCCACCTGAGGAAATTTTGTGAATATTTATAAAATATAGATGTTATTGATCTGCATACTGCATGAACTGTTATAGTACATGTCCCATTATAATGTTCACTTCGGATAACTTGATAATGTCATTTTAAATTTACAAACCTGGTTACATGTTTCACTGCATGTTCAGCCAGGAAGGGATAGAGCCTTTCATTCGGGAGTGAAGCCTGGGCAATGCAGCCTGCCGGCGTCCCAGGAAGGCCCAACACAAATGTGGGCTGAGTTAGGTTTGGAAGTATCTGGGGATTCTGGAGGTGGGACTGCCGGTGCAGGTAGGGATGAGGGAGCAGAGAATGTGCCCTGAGGAGTTGGCATCCTTGGGGAGGAGTGCTGGAGGGGTCTGAAGCTCTAAGCTCTGCCCATGGACACTTCACTCCCACCCACAGTCTCTCCCGTTATATTTTTATGGAAGATCCTGAGTGGCCAGAACATTCCAATTGCCTCCATTGGGCTTCATGATGACAGCGTGGTGGTCACATTGGGGGATTTTGTGGTAGTGAGTTATGGTGTCAGTTTGTCTCCATAGGCAAAGCCACTTATAGAGATGAGGAATGAATGACTCAACCAATGAACCCATCCATAGAAAGAGGATATATGATACATGGTATGGATAATAGAATCACAACATGTTGCTTTGATATTATGCTGATTTATTAAACCATAACTGTCAGGTTTAGTCTTGTTCTGTGTTCTCGGTTCTTGGTGCACTCATGGCCAAAGAATGACCAGACATGCCAATGTAAGGCAAGCATGAGGAGAAATGTATTGGGGAGCAAGATAGGATTATAGAGCAAGAGCAAGATGTCGGTTTACAGAGCAAGATACATAAGCCACAGATAACAACCAGACCCCTTGTCATAGCAGAAAAGAGAGTTTGGTTATGGTCTGGGTCTTGCTTTATGATGTCCAGATAGGGACCTCCCCTTGGTTCAAATGTCACCATGGAACCACTTTGATTGGACAGTTGGGAGTTGCATGACCTGAGTCTTACTACTCATGTGGGTTGTTCTAGGTCACTTTCTGGACTCTATCCTACCTATGCTGCTTGGCCCATGGGCTAGAGAATCCTCTGCATTCTTTTGCAGTTGGCATGCTAAGTTCTGATTGGCAGATTCATAGGGTATTCCCTCCTACCCCAGGTATAGTAGTCGATTGTGACAGGGTTAAGGTGGGGCAGGACCAAGACGGGGGCCTGAGGCCCACCTTTATCCTTCTTCCCAGGTGGGGCATTGCACCAAGGCAAGGCACCCACTTTTGTCCCTAGGGGACCCAGAATCCCTCTCCATCTACCTAACAAAACAACTCCCTCTTTAAACATTATATAAATATTAATAATATGTTATGTCTTTTAAAATGTCCAAATTCCCTTACTGGATTATGAGTTTCTTTAGAGGAGGGTCTGTCTGACTTATTTTTGTTTCCTCCAGAGCATTAGCATATAGAAATTATTTGATAAATGTATGCTTGGTGGTGATTATTTTAATAATACTCATAAAGCTTGACAAATTAGTAAATTATTTGAAGTGAGAGATTGGGAAGGAAGTCCCCTGGTTAAAAATGATTATGATGATGAATATTAGTCATTTTTTGAGGGGGAATGTACTAGATAATTTTGAGCATCTGTCAGAACACAAATAACAGATCTATAAAATGTCAGAGTGAGTCAAAGGAAGATGTCTGAGGAGTAATTTTGCTCAAGAGGTGAAGTCATAGACCTGGATGAATTTTAGAGAGAAAGAAAGGAAGAGAGGGAAGAACAAAGAAAAAAAAATTACACAGACTTAGGGATAGAAATCATGGAATCAGTCTGGAATGCTGGAAAGAAAAGTTATTGTTACTTACAAAAGCGTGATCCCTTGTTTAGGTAAAATATCAGAGATAAAATCAGGTTACATTGATTTTTTTATTACAATTAATGCTTCAAATTTTAGAATTCATCATTATGTATATGTATCCATACACATATATATCTATATAATTTATATTATAAATATTTATATTATAGAAATAATGGAGAGCTAAACTTGTGTTCATATGCAACCCCAAAATAATTCATTTGCCTTGGAGAGATCAGAACTCTGTCCATTTTCCCCTTACATAAAAACTGAAGAGTATTAATTGCTCTTTCTTTCTCAGATTCACTCTGGTCTCAGAGAACATGCATTTTCAGTTTTATTTCAAAAGAATATCCATAGATATCTGAAATCTTTGCTTCTTTATCTTTGTCAACATTTGTATTTCCCTGGTGGACATTTCCACAGAGTCCATTTTTATTTGTGTGTGACCAGAGGAACTCTTTTGGTCAAGTTCAATAACATCCTCAGTGTAATTTCAGGAGGAAATTACAGGGAGCAATTGAGGTCCATCACTTCTTGGAGGGGAAATATTAACACTCTCACCTCTTGCTCCCAATATTAGGTTCTGGGCAGGAGTGAGTTACTCATTTTCTGAAGGAGCATTAAGTCTTCTAGACTCCTGTCGTCGCCTGGTAAATTACCTCTTCCATTGCCTAGAGTGCCTCGGAGTTCTCAAGGAATAAATACTTCAAAAGTAGAAAAATGCTAAGAAACACCATTACATAAATGGTTTTCTTCAAAATGTATTTTAAATACAGATTACTGTATGTATGTGCATATATATATGTATGAATGTATGCATGCATATATATTTATATAAAGGGATATTTGAGATTTTGGTTGAACATTTGTATCAGTATTAGTCAGGCTACAGGTTTCCCTGCTGTAATAGAAATCCAACATGATAGTGGCTTCCACTAGATTAGGGTTTCTCAACCCCAGCACTATTGACATTTGGACCAGATGATTCTTGGTAGTGGGGCTGTCCTGTGTATTGTAGGATGTTTAGCAGCATTCCTGGTCTCTACCCATAGATAGTGGCAGTAACCACATCTTCCACTTGTGACAACCGAAAATGTCTCCTGACATTGCCAAATGCCTCCTGGTGGGGGAGGCAAAATTGTCCCCCATTGAGGACTACTGAGCTAGATAGAAATTCATGTGTCATGTGTGGAGAGTCCTATCTGGCATGGTGGCTCTCCTCTCCATTAGCAACCCAGACTCCTTCTTGCTTTGCAATCTGTAGAATCTTCCCTCATCACCTGGACCCATACACCTTACTTAAGAATCTCAGTTCTAGTAAGGTACAACCAATAGTGTGCTGGTAAATTGACTCTGGAAAAAAAAAAAGACTAAGATTAGAAATTTTATTTTAGAAGCCCTAATTTGTAGAGTTTGCAGATTTCTATGTTGTTAAGTACTCCTATCATGGCTGATATGAAACTACCAACAGTTGAACTGGCTTACAAAATTTCTGAATGTTTGCCATTCATCTCTTGCAAGGCAGTATTAGTGGGCCACTGCATATCACTGACAGAAGAAAGGGAAGGCAAAGGTACAACCTGCTGAAGGACAAAATGACATTTCACTTCTCTTTACCCCCATTGGCCAGAACTTAGTCACATGTTCATCTTAGCTACAAGGGAAGTGGAAATGCAGTGTTTATTCTAAACAGCCACGTATCCAGCCAAAGAAATCAGGAGACTCTATCATGGGGTAGAGAGAGGAAGAGAGAAAGAGAGAGACAGAGAGAGAGAGAGAGTGTTTAGTGCTTAAAAATCATCAGTCTCTGCCGTAGTTTCATTTTTAAAATAACCAGAAATATGAATGAATTTTATCTAAGAGGACATTAGAAATATAAACATTTAGAATGTAATAAATAAGGAAAGATAAATCACAGACTTCCTCCAATAGTCAAAGATTCCCCGTGCAGATAACACCAGAAGATGTTGGGTGATTTTTCTTTAGATTTCTTAAATTGAAGGTAAATTCAATTTAAGTTCACCCTTTGGACTCACTAGAAACAAATAACAGAGAATTTTGGAATTTAAAGAGGTTTAATAATGATAATGATAATAATTATAATAGATAACACATACAATATTATATGCCAGTCACTGTCTAAATACTTAACATATTTTTATATTCCTTTAATTTTGACCACAACACTCTGCAGTAGGCACTATTATTATCCTTATTTTTGGATGAGGAAATTGAGGCACAGATAGGTTAAGGAACTTTCTCAAGGACACACAGTAAGAAGTGAGCTGGGATTCTTAGAGATTATCTTTTCCAATCCTCTCTGTGCATTCATGCCCATTTCCTTCTGTATCTTCCCCATTTGAAAGAGTTGGAAGGGTAAAATTGACATTTCCCAGATTCCTTTGCAGCTGAGGTTCTGGGTGGACCCTGACTTCAAATCACCATGGTCAGGGATGTGAAGTTTCAGCGGCAGCAGGGTTAGCAGTAGAAGGAGCGATTTCCTGACCGCATTTATGGTGGTGTGACCTTAAAACCAAAAATCCAGTGGCAGCAATTCCAGAGCTTTCAGACTTTTGTAAGAATTAAAATTTCTGTATTAATCCCATTTTGCTTTAAATTCCTAGAATAGTTTTTTTTTTTTTCTTCCTGCACTAGACTTTACAGATGACAAAACTGAGGCTGAAATGGGATAAATATAACTGTTCCAAGGTCATAAAAAGCCAGGTCAAGAATTAAATTGTTTCAGCCTGGCATGGGTTTCAATGGGATAGTGGAAAGTTGGTTTTGAGTTTTAGACTTAGATTTGTCACCTATTGGTTTCAGAAACTTGGTAGGTCTTTAATGTTTTCCTCACAAGATGGACGTAATAACCTTTCCTTTTTAGGATTGTTGTGAAGATGGAATGGTTTATAAGGAAGCTGGCTTGGTGCTAACGGCAGATCCAAAATAATAGTCACTTAAAAAGATGAAAGTTTATTTCTTTGTAATGCAAAAGTCCTGATATGCAGTTCAGGTTTGGTATGGTGGGTCCACCTTCCTCAGAGGCCAGACTCTTACTTTGCTGCTTGACAATTTTCAACATTTAGCTTTCACTTGCAGTCTAACATGACTATTTTCAAATCCCAGCCAGTGGGAACTGGGTAAAGGGGAAGTGGGTGGTGGGACTGTTCCTTTAAGGGCAAGACCTGAAAGTTGTACACACCATTTCCACTCATGCCCCCTTGCCTATAAGTTAGTCATAGTGTCACACGTTTGCTGCAAATGCAGTCTTAAAAATGTAGTTTTCAGCTGGGCAGTTATGATCTCAGTTAAAAATATTTATTCTATTATTAATACTGTACAAGAAGGATATCGTGAATGTTAGAGACAAATAAAGTCTCTGCCACAGATGGAATAACATAGGGAAAGTTCTTGGTTCGTGAGTAATGGTAATACGCATTAATACTGGCATCCTCCATTTTATTGGCTTAGGTCTTTTATCTCCTAGAAATAGATCCTGAACCAAATGCCAGGAGAAAATACCTTTGTGTTTATAAAAGGAATTTTTGCTCCTATACTCCCTTGTAGAAAAACAGCAAATAATGGCATTTGGGAATCCTACCACTCCAAGCTCTATGGCAATTTCAGGTAACATGTTTACTTCTGCAGAAGAACATGTGAGTTCTTAATGCTGCTGGTGACTATAAAAATCTTCTAATCATTCCCTGCAAGCAATGAATTGTACAGTAAGCTGTAGACTTGATCAGCAGGACATGGTCAATATGGTTGAGTGGCCTGTTTATCCAAGAGGATCTTTTAAAAATCCCACAATTTTAAATTTACTAGGTAAGAAGAGGTAAATCATGGAATTTGGAATGAGGAAGCCCTTGGAAGAGTTGAGAGTGAACAAGCTGGACTTCAACATTTGCCCACATTCCTTTTTAGGTTTTCTTCTTCCTTCTGTGGTCGGTGGCCAGCCCCATAAAGTCTCTGCTCCTCTGAGTGCATCTCAACTTATTGTCTTGCTGGCAAAGAGCGGAGTATCTATTATTACTCCCACTTTGCAGATGAAGAAACCCCTTATCCCAAAGAAATAACACTCAAATGCCTCGGACAAGGGTACCAGAGAGATTTTGGAGAGATGGTATGAGCCTGTACCCCTAAATTTATACCATGTTGGCAGCTGATTCCCCAGACGCAGAGGCAGGCATGGGTAGATTTGTTGGAAACTAAGCATTTCCATTTTTGCCAAAGTTGGCACATGGTCATAAGAGTAAGTGAGAAGGCAAGGGTCACTTGGCCCTGAGACTATTAAAATTGCTGTGACTATTAAAATATTTCATAAAGTTTGGAGTGGGCTTTGGGTTATAATTATTAATACTATTATTTTTGATAGGCACAGAAAGAAAATCTATCCTTCTCTGAGAATTTTTTATTTATGTCATTGAATACACCACTTGGAGCTGTTTGAAGTGGCTCTGTCTGGAGAAATGGTGCATGTCACAAGAGAAGACATTTAAGTATGTTTCTGCTTCCTATATGGCTTAGCTTCATTTAAGTGGGCTCAGGGGTGACTTCTTTTTTCCCAACACTTGAAGCAATATCTGAAGAACTAACAGCTGACAGAAATTACATTTTGAAGGGTTTTGGAATCCCTTATCTGCATCTTTGGCTACACAAGTTTTTGGATATTTTTGCTTTAAATTCCACATATTTTATTTCAAAATGCATTTTAGAAACTGACTGTGAGTATTGGTAAATATTCAAAAGCATAAAATCTCTATGTTTACTTGATACATAATTCTATATATAGAGAGATGTCTTTTTATCCCATCTTTTAGCTCTAGCAGTTCAACAATTCTCCTAGGGCAAGTAGTGATAGAGAAGATGTATCAATAAAAGAAAAGCTCAAGATGTTTTCAAATTGTGCCAAAGTTGGAAAAATGTGATTGTAAGAAAAAAAATAAATCACCTAACAGTGGAACTTGGACCTTCCTTACATTAAGTTGGCCATCAAATTTGGCTTTGTAGCTTGCAGGACTTAAAAAGAAGCTAAAATTAGTAGTTCAAATTTAAAAGTAAACAAAGATGACCACTATTGACACTTTTATTTAAAATAGTACTGGAAGGCATAGAGCAATTAGCCAAGAGAAATAAATATAACACATCCAAATTGAAAAAAAAAAAGAAGTTAAATTGTCTTTGTTTGCAGATGACATGATCTTACATAAGTATCATATAACCTTAAAAACTTTACCAAAAAACTCTTAGAACTAATATACAAATTTAGTTAAGTTGCAGAATATAAAATAAATATCCAAAAGCCAGTAGCATTTCTATATACTAAAACAATAAACTATCAAAAAAGGAAATCAAGAAAACACTCCTATTTACAATAGCTACAAAAATAAAATAAAATACTTAGGAATAAATTTAACCAAGGAGGTGAAAGACCTCTACAGTGAAAACTATAAAATATTGAATAGAAAAAGACACAGATAAATGAAAAGATAGCCCATGTTCATGTAATTGAAGAATTAATATTGTTAAAATGTCCATACTATCCAAAGTGATCTATAGATTTAATGCAATACCTATCAAAATGTCAATGACATTTTTTATAGAAACAGAAAAAAATTATCCTAAAATTTTTATGGAATCATAAGAGACCCCAAATAGCCAAAGTAATCTTGAGCAAAATGAACAAAGCTAGAGTCATCACACTACCTGACTTCAAAATCTACTACAAAGCTATAGTAATCAAAACAACATGGTACTAGCATAAAAAATAAGACACATAGATGAATGGAACAGCTCTAGAAATAAATCCAGATCCCAGAAATAAGTCTACACACTTATGGTCAATTGATTTTTTACAAAGGTACCAAGAACACACCTGGAGAAACACAGTCTCTACAATAAATGATGTTGGGAAAACTGGAAATCTACATGTAGAAGAGTGAAATTATACCATTATCTCACACCATAACAAAAGTCAATTCAAAATGAATTGAAGAATTAAATGTAAGATCTGAAACTATTAATATAAAACTACTAGAAGAAAACATAGGAGGAAAGCTCCGTGACATTTTTCTGGGCAATGATTTTCTTTGTAAATGACCCCAAAAGCACAGGCAACAAAAGCAAAAAATAGACAAGTGGAATTACATAAAACTAAAATCTCTGCACAACAAAGGAAACAAACAACCAAGTGAAAAAACAATCTATGAAATGGGAGAACATATCCATAAATGGAACATCTGATACAGGGTTAATATCCAAAATGTATAAGGAATTCACATAACTCAATAGCAAGAAAACAAATAACTCAGTTAAAAAGTGGACAAAGGACTTGAATAGGCACTTCTCAAAAGAAAACATACAAATGACCAACAGATATATGAAAAAATGCTAAACATCATTAGTCATCAGGGGAATGAAAATTAAAATGACAATATATCACCTCACACCTGTTAGAATGGCTATCTGATAAAGATGAAAAATAACAAGTATTGTCAAGGATGTAGATAAAAGGGAACCCTTGCATCCCACTGGTGGGAATGTAAATTTGTATCACCATTATGGAAAAGGATATGGCGGTTCCTCAAAAAATTAAAAATAGACCTACTATGTGATCCAGCAATCCCATATCTGGATATTTACCCAAAAGACTTGAAATCAGTATGTTGAAGAGATATCTGCACTTCCATGTCCATTGCAGCACTATTCACAATAGTCAAGATATGGAATCAACCTAAGTGCCCATCAATGGATGAATGAATAAAGAAAATGTGGTATATTAAAACAATGAAATACTATTCGGCCTTGAAAAAAGAAAATCCTGTTATTTGAGACAACATAAGTGAAACTGGAGGAGTACATTAAATGAAATAAGCCAGACACAAAAAGACAAATACTTCATGACCTCTCTTATATGTGGAATCTGAAAAGTTGAACTCATAAACGCAGAAAGTAGAATGATAGTTACCAGGGGTGGGGGTGGTGGTGCAGAGGTTATGGAGATATTAGTCAATGAACACAAAATTTCAGTTAGGAGGAATAAGTTAAAGAGACCTATTGTACAACGTGGTGACTATAGTTAATAACAATGTGTTGAATTCTTGAAAACTGTGAAGAGACTAGATTTTGAGTTTTCAACACAAAAAATAAGTGAGGTAATGCATGTGTTAATTATCTTGATTTAGCTGTTCAACAGTGTGTGTATTTTTCAAAATTTCATGTTGTACACCGTAAATATATAACAAGTTTTGTAAATTTAAATAAATAGATAAACAATTTAACAATAAGCCCAAAAAAGATAAAATTCACACTTATAGCCAGATGCCCAGACTAAAAATCAATTCCTAAATCAACCAATGAACCAAATGAACACAGAGAAAAGCTGATGGCTAGAAGCTCTGGCAAACTTTGACTTCAAACTTGCTAACAAGGAGTTTTTATCTTGCAAAAAGAGAACAACTTGGATTTGGAATATGCTTTTGTTTTTGTGGACAAAAATTAATAGGCTCTTTGGTTATAGAAATATAAATAATCCCCTTTACTATTCTTAGGGAAAATTGTAAAGTGACTTGACTGAAGATGTTCTAGAATAAAAACTTAGAAGCTCTCTTTGTAATATGAATTCTTTTTGTTTCAGCCACAGTGCCATTCTTGCAGACTTTAATACTTACTATTGCTCTTCTTCTGCAAAGATTTAGTCTGTGTGCAGGGTGTCTACAAAGTTTGGCTTGTTTCCTGGGGATGTGTGGGTGAGCAGTCACCCACGTGGGGGCAAGGCTGAATGCAGGCAGGAGCTTCACCTCGCACTACAGGAAATACACTGAGAATCTCCTGCACAAACTTAACCTGGGTTTATGTTCCAGATTGTCCCCCGCAACAAGAATTGTCCATCCCAAAATGTCAATAGTGCCCAGGTTGAGAAACTCTGTTATAGATGAAGAAACCGGGTCTAGACAAGCTATGTAATGTGAAGGTCCCAAAGCCAGCACGTAGCTGAACAGCACTCTGTACCCGGCGTGTCTGCATCAAGAGCCTTCCTCATCCAGTCTGTAAAATGGGCCCTTAGTACACCTGGGGCAGGATAACATGCCCAAGTTTGGCCTTTTTGTTTTCCTGTTAACTGCATACTCTTGTTTAATTTTGCCCCACTAAAATTGAGTTCAGCTGTGGTATAGAGCATAAAGAGCTTGTTCGATGCAATTTTATTTAAGCATTGAAATTGGACTCATTTTTGCTGTGTTTCTGGCCGAGGACTGGGATGTTCCTATAAATGATTCTCAGATCAGCTCTTCAGTCATGTGAAAGTGGCAGCATATTATCCTAAGTGTCTGTCATTGTTTCTTCACATTTCCTTTTAACTCTTTCTCCCACTAATTTTTATTCCAGAGATTTCTGTTGGCCCATGAATAATGCTTTTAAATGACTAAAATTACCTGGGAGGGGATAGGATATACTTGAGAAGGCAAGATTCAGATCTGATTATACATTTGACAAATTAGAAACATGAGCAGAAACGAATAGATGTCCAGGATGGTACCCTAAGGGAAAGAAAACTCAAGCGAATATGAGTAGCAACTGCTTATATTAATGATATGTGGTCATATTTCTGATTAGAAATTCACTTTTGCAAAATTTTTCATCTGAAAAACAATTTGATATGATTTATACAAATGCTTTAAATAATTTATAAACATGGAAAGAGATTTCATGTATGTATCTTAGGACATTTCATTGGATTTATTGTCTTCTTGACCTGGCATTTCTCATCATCTCTTATTCGGATTCCCCCCAGTAGCTTCTCAATGGGCTTCGTTGCCACTAATGAAATAAATGTTCCAGGCAGTTTTTCTCCACATCACCATCAGCACACTTTTTAAAATTTAAATCTAATCATGCCATTATCCTCCTTAAAATTCTTCAACTGTGTCCATTACTTTCCAAAGAACCTGTGGAAACACATAAGACCCTTCGTGTCTGGCCCCTGCCTGCCCTGCAAGTTCCTCCTTTCCCCGTGGGCTTCCCAGGCTTGGGCCAAATGGAACACTGCAATTTCTCTCATCAGCCAGCCTTTTTGGTGCCCAGTGGCATCTGCATTTGAAAAAGCTTCATTGCAGCTTGTGTACCCAACAGACTCACATATATATATACATATACATATATATTTATCATACATTTATCATTTCATTGTGTTGAGAACATTCAAAAGTGTCTGCCAGCAGATGAATGAATACAGAAAATGTACAGATACACAATGGAATACCATTCCCTTTTTAGAGCATAAATAATGCTGCTTCTCTGAAGCTTTCCCCACTTACAGTTGTATGCACCCTCTGTGTTCTCATAGTAACCTCTGTGTGCCTCCATCACAGCACTCAAATACAACTGTTTTGTATCTTAATGATCTATTTACTCATCTGGCTTTCCCAGTAAATATTAAACTCCTGTTTGACAGGACCTTGTCATGTTCATGTGGAATCTCCCACATAGTGTATACTTTCTGTTATATAGTATATGCTCAGTTAATATTTTTAGAGCAAGAGAATGAATAAGTGAAAACATGTTGAATATATAAAAATTACACGAAGGTCAAACGGAATCAATCTGATTGATTAAGAGGTGCTCTTAATCAATTTAGCCTTTTTTTGTTAAAGCATTCTGTAAAGGAGATTTATCTCAAAGTTTGGTTGTGGCACATTTAAATGTAATTAAAGTTATAAATTAAGCAGACAATTTCCCATGTTCATTTTTGAAATAATTAAGGGAATATTTTAGAAGTGCATTCAAACTAAACTCAAATAGCATGACTTACAGTACTGTATTACTTCAAAATTTCATGAGTCAGCAAGAACATTTTCATTTTTTAACAACCTGGTGGTGAATTACTACTAGAACAATAATTTAAAATACCACTTACAAAAACATCCTTTAAGCACCTGGAAAGAGGCTAGTTGCCACTGAATGATTTATTATTTTATGCATACATTTAAGAGGGCTAAATTGAACTTCACTTCAGTCATGCTTACTAAAGGAAAAAAAAAAAACCAATAAGTTTCTTCCAGAAATATCCTCCTAGTCATTTTCTTTTTCATCTAATTAGTTATCTGTGAGAGTGCTGTTATTTGGTTAGTACTCATCAGAAATAACTGCCCTGAGAAAACCTCATGTATTAAATTCCCAATTCCTTATGGAATGTTTGCTGTCTAATGTGCATCAAAGAAAAATGAAGAAGATAATTATCTGAGGAGGGACAGCTCTTGCCTGAGGTATTATTTTAAAACAAGAAAAAATGTTGCAGTGTCCAGATACAAAATGGAGGCATTGAGAAATCAGGTAGACACCGAAAAACAGGAAAAATTTCACCAAACCAAATTCAGAGTAGAACAAGTCAGAATCAGGGTGTGTTGAAAGTCATCTTGCTGTTAACAGAACGTCACACGTCCAGGACTCACCAGAAAGGGGAACATCCAAGATCTGCTCTAAATTTTACCATTGATTTGTGACTATCATTTGTCAAATGAGAAGAAATTGTTGTTGTTTGCTTACCCAATAGTGTGAAGGCAGCATTTAAAGAAGCTATTTGAACTTCTTCTAATAAGAAAGGCAGTACAAGTACCAAGTTATTTCTCTTTCACCCAGGGAATTTGCTTAGAAGTAGTAGTAGGCTCCGGGTCCACTAATGAGATTGCCCCAGATAGAAATAAAGCAACAGTGGCAAGCTAATGAGGGAGAACCGAGCTCTGGGGGAAATTAACAAGGTACCTTACCTTGACATCAAGTGATTTAAATTACAAGGCTATTCTTAAAAAAAAAAAGGTTTGAAGATTAGTGTTTAGCATTTTAAAGTTTATGCCAACGACTGAATATCACCTCTAAAAGAAAGCTTATGTAAAGGTTATTTAAAATAATCTTCAGAGGTTATGTCTGACAGGCATCCACTGGAGGGCAGTATATAGTAAGAATTATGGCTGGTTGCCTGGCATATTGATTTGTTTCAGAACATAAACGGAGTATCACATTACCACTTAATTTTTTTTTTAAATGACGTACAGTTCTACTCTCTGTTTTAAAGTTTAAAAAGATTTCCCACATTTAGTACCTGAGTAAGTCTGTGTGTTTCCATTTGGTGTGAAGACTGATGGAACTGATTATGTGTTGATAGTGTTTCTGTCTTAGTGACAAAAAGTGTGAATTCAAGTCTCTGCACTTGGTTGAACAGTGATCAATTTCAATCTGGCTAGACTTTAATTTAATACTTTATTTCCCCAAGGAAAGAAACCAGATTCCCAGAGATGGCTGTCATTAATCGAGGTTAGGTCACACTGGCTCACACACTCTGACCCCAGAACATGGAGTAGGATGTTCTGGGTCCTATCAGCTGCCTGTGTAGCCTCCCTCCCCTCCACCCCAACACACATGCCTAAGAAAATGTATTTGATTTGATTTCTGAGCATTAATTACACATCTGTGAGATGGAGCTTGACATTCAACTCATTCATTTAACCATGGAAAGAAATACTTCATCTGATTAAAACAATCGTTTTTTGCTTATGATAATGCTTGCCTTCCCACCCATAGTTTCTTCCTCATCTATCCATCCACCCATTTGTTCACTATTTTCTGTTCAACGGTGTAGGCATTGTGCAAGCTGTGGGCTTAAAAAGTAAATATGAAATTGTGGTTCAGAAGTATGGAATAGGAAATAAATTCTTGTTTTATAAAACAGGGAAGTCATTGAGGAAAGGTGGAGGTAGGTTGTATCTCGGAACCCGCAAGGGAAAGGTGGTCCTCAGCTATCAGCTGGCCATTTCTTAGAACACAGAAGAAACACAAAAGGGTGGAAGAATTTCTTGACCCTGTTGCTACTTTCCAGGAGCACAGAGAGCAGATGAAGTGCAACATCGTCAGTCCCCACTTTTGTTCTAGACAACGAACATCATTCCTCCCTGAACAACTAAGTAGCAACCATAAACCTCCTGAGTAAAACAAAGCAGGATCTGGAAAACAGTTTCTCAAGGATCTTTCTTGATGTTGTTCCTGTAAAATCTGATGAACCATCTGTCAAGAGGTGGTGGCAAAGTCAGTTATTTTAGAGTGCTGGAGATAGGCATCTTCAAAGAGTGCTGGAGATACGCATCTTTAGGGATGTCTGAAGTGAAAAAATAAAATATTAATGAAAGAGGTTGATGAAAATAAAAAGCAAGGAATTAAAACTCTGAGAATACCCAGGCCAGCAGATTCCAAAAATGGGTGGTGGCAAATGTTTTGGATATGTAGGACTTGGTTTCTTTCACTGCAACCTCTAACTCCTGGGTTGAAGTGGTCTGCTTGCCTCAGCTTCCCAAGCAGCTGAGACTACAGATGTGCACCACCACGCCTGACTAATTTTTCTATTTTTAATAGAGATGGGGGTCTCGCTCTTGCTCACACTGGTCTCAAATGCCTAAGCTCAAGGGATCCTCCTACCTTGGCCTCCCAGAGTACTAGGATTACAGTTGTGGCCACCACACCTGGCCAGGACTGGGTTTCTTGAAGCTCTGGAATAGACTGTCAGTGCTCTTGGTAATGCTGTCCAAGGTCAAGGTTGTCCCTCTTTTAAGTGTGTGTATCACCCAAGTATTTTACTAGCTTTCTTTAGTGGCCCAGATGGACTCTCCCTTAGTGTTCAGGGAGAGATCCAGCCCATGCATGGTCTGCTGCAGTGGTGAATCCTTTGAGGTTTACAGCAAGTCCTCAGGCTCCAGCTCGTGGGGCTTCTTCAGATTCCGGGGAAAAGGGCCAGGTCCTGGGAAACCTAGAGTTCCAGTGGGGATCTGGACAGTTATTTAGGCAGACGACACAGATAGTAAGAATAACCTTTTATCACTTGTTTTGGGAATAGGCCAATAATTCAAGAATTTTAACAGACAAGACAAATTCTATTTTAATTTGTCTATTTTAATAGATAAATTCTATTTTATACCAGTAAAATATTTGACAGGAAATCTCCTTTCAAAAATGTTATAAATAAATTCATCATGGTAGGCAAAATAATGCCCCTCTCCCGTCCCTGTTCTAATCCCTGGAACCTGTGAATATGTTATGTTCATGGAGAATTAAGGCTGCTAACGAAATCAAGGTTGCTAATCATCTGGCCTTAAAATAACAATATTGTGCTTGATTATCTGGTAGAGCCAATGTCACCGCAATGGTCATTTAAATGTGGAAGTAGAAGAACAGAGGAGTCAGTGTCAGAGTGATGCCACACGAGAAAGACTGGCTTGGTCATTGCTGGCTTTGAAGATGGAAGGGGGCCATAAACCAAGGAATACAGGTGGTCTCTATAATCCTGAAAAGGTAAGGAAACAGAATCTCTTCTAGAGCCTCCAGAAGGAGTACACCCTGCTTATATCTTGATTTTAGTCCAGTGAGACCCATTTGGACTTCCGACCTCCAGAATTGTATGATAATAAGTTTGGGTTGTTTGAAGCTACTAAGTTTTTGGTAAGTTGTTATAGCAGTGATAGGAAACTAATACACCCATCAAACTTAGTCAGCTTTGACCATGACAAAAAAGAAGAAATCCCTGTCTACATACAAACCATCCACAGCTTTCCATATTCATTCAGGTTTTGCCCTATATTTTCCTCTTCTCATTCTGGAACAACCAGTCGTTTTACTTTAGGACAAAATTACCCTCATTTCCTTAACACAACACATTCCTTCTCGTACAGCTTCTCAATGTGGCAAAAATGAACATAATGTTTAACACACCCCAAAACATGCTCTCTCAGTATCATAAAAATAAGAGGCATACATATATGAACTTAAAACTGTGCTTAGTAATTAACATTTCAGTATTATACCTTACTTGGAAATGATCTAGGCATCCAGTGAATATTGATTAATTGATTCACTTTAATATCAGCGCAAAATTTCAAGTTACCTAAAAATCTTGGAAATTATCTTCAAGTTGGCCTACCATAAGACAAAAATGATTTGAAATAAAGAGTTTGCTTACCCTGATGTCTGACTGCTGATAGCCTTTAAGCCTCACCTCTCTCTCTTCCCCTTCTATCCCACATCCAGGCAAACTGATGAGAAAGTTCAGATATTTCCTTCTTTGGTGCTGGTGAGAAGTTCAAACCATGCAAGCCCCTGCTTACATGTGGAAGACTTCACTCTAACCCCACTCCCTAACCACTATGAAAATCTCTAGCCAGTCTTCTTTCCTTGCTCTCTTCCAAGCCATTTTAGACCTATTTGGGAGGCCTTTCCAGTCCTCTCTGGAAAGCCTCCTTATGTGAGTAATAAACCTCCTGATACTTTCTGATGTTTGTGTGGCATCATCATCTCCCACATGAACCACATTTTGGGTGGGTGTCCATTCCCTCTTTGCAGTGTCTATAACACTGTTGAAATAGAATTTGTCAAAATAGTGATTCAGTTTGGTTAAACACATTTACATTTTTCATAACGTAAACATTCGGTAGAAGTGGTGCGAGCTTACTCAATCAGTAAACCTGGACATGTGTGGGAAAAACATACCCAAGTGGAAAAAGGTCAATACTTAACACTGGTCTACTAGGGAAGACATCTCTGTTTTTAATTAAATCAAAATGATTAAACTAGTCGTGTTTGCCAAAGGTTTGTGTAAATTTGTGAACTTGAATTCTTAAAGTATTTCCAAGTTTATTTTTATAAGGATATCTCTTTTTTATATTGAAAATACTTGAAGTTGAATTTCCTTAATTTATGAGAATTTTAAGAATATCCAATTTATATATTTTTTTCTCTAAGCCAATCAGAATAGAAATATTACATACATAATGAGATGCAAAAGCCTTTCTGAATTACAGGCATGTAAACATACTGACAGACACAAATAGAGAATTTATAGCTTTATTTGAAAAATTTCAGCCATCTGCCAAGCATAAGCACAGAAGTAAAAATTTTACTCCTCCAACTCAAAGAGCTGTTTCCTTTCCAGTGGGTACAAATTCTTAATTGATTTGAGTTCAAAATAGACAAAAAGGTAAGCAGAAAAAAAAAACTAATATATAAGATTCTCTTGCCTTTCAACCAAGAAAAACAAGATCACTATAAACAATTAATACATTTACAGAAATCATCAAATGCTCACATAATGAAACCAAAAGAAACCAGCACCACATATGAAGTGGGTACTCAAAAAGAATTAAATCAAATCCTTATGATGCTATAGATGGACAAGAGTCCAGAACACAGGATCAGGAGCTGAACTCACTTTTGGGTCCCTGCATCACCACTCAGGAACAGAGCACAAAGTCTCCCAAAAGGCCTTGTTAACTGGAGTAAACTGGGATCTGAAGGTGAGGACCAATCTCATCTGAGTAATGGCACCAAACCATGAAAGACAAAATGCACTAGGCAATTAAGGAGAGGGTTTTATTCAGGCTGTTGCAATAGTGACAGCATTCATCAATTATTAACATCTCAAACAAGAGGGAGAAAACTTGGGGTTGTATAAAACAAAGGAGTCATTGAGGAAGGGTGGAGGTAGAATATGTTACAACATGGTGACGTTTTGTAGTTAGCTGGTTAGCTGCTTAACCATTTTGCCATTTCTCATAGCATAGAAGAGTCACAAAGGGTGGAGGGCTTCTCATGTGTCACTGCTTTCCATGAACAGAAGGATCGGGTGCAGCTCAACATTGTCACTTATAATAAGCTCCTTGGCCATGGAAACCTGATACACACAGGCAGATAGTATCAGCCCTGGGAGGCTTTCCATGCCATGTAACATCGGGTGCTACTTGGAAATTTGTGTATCCTTTAAAACAATGTGTTCTTTATGCACTGCATGGCTTTATATATTTGAAGGTTTTTAAAAAATAAAAACATATTTGCCACTTGTAAAAATTTTTAGATGCAGTGTGAAAACTAAATAACTGAACAGAAAACCAGCTTTCGACTTACTTTCCATTGAACTTTCAAGGTGGGGAAGTTCAGTGATTTTTAAGGACAAGTAGACATGCTCTAGAACCATTTGCTATGATTGAGGAAAGAACACTGGCCAGGGTAGTTGGGCATCTCTTAAAACAGGCAATTTTAGCTTTGTCTGAAGAGAAGCTTTGAGGAAGCAAGGGCAGAGGAAGACTTTTTTTTAGCACGATGAGAACACCACAGACGCAGGTAAATTAGATATTATGAATAATAGTTTGAAAAATGCTCCAATTAGACTGCTCCACAGTAGCATGGGCGTTTTAGTCTGCAGAGTAGCAGGAGCGGCTTAGCAAGCTAATAGGAACCATACCATCCTGGCCAGAGCTGTGTCTCTGTTGTAGGATAATAATGCAACAAGAAGTTCAATATCAGTAGGGGTTTTTGGAAATGTTCAATGTGTATTTGAAAAAAAATGAATATTTTATAATTGTTGATTTAGGGCTCTATGTACATCTATTAGATTACTGTTGTTAATCATGATGTTGATGGTTATTTTTGTTTTTCGAAAAATCTATTTGTTCCATCCATTCTGAAAGATTTGTCAAAATGTTCCCACTGTGATGGTGAATTTACCTACTTCTGTCATGTTTTGCTTATATTTTTGAAGTTATGCCTATTAGGTACAAATGAATTTAGAATTGTTTCATTCTTCCAGTGAACTGAAACTTTTAACATAACATAGGGAAAGTACTATTGCCTTAATTTTTATTTTATCTGATGTTAGTATAGTATATTCAAATTTTCTTTTGGTCGGTATTTGCCTTATATATTATAGCTATCTCCATCCTTTTATTTTCAACCTTTTTTTTTTTGTCCCTTATGTGTCTCTTTCTCTTTGCATATAGCAATTCTGATCCCCTTATGAAAATTTCTGGCATAACTGAAGATTTCAATTATTTCTGTCAATCTACTTCGATTTATTGTAAATACTAATATTCGAGGTATATGTATTTATCCATCCTCTTTTATTTTGTGCTTTTTGTTTTTCTTATTTTTTGTTTCTTTTTTTCCTTTTATTTATTGCCTATTTTTCAATTGATTGAGAGCGATGTCCCTCTTTCCATTTTTTTTTACCTGTGATTACTCTTAAACTTATAACAGGCATACTTAATGTAGAAAATTAAAATTTTCTACATATATTCTCAATATTTTTAATAATTTTTATCATTTTGGATCCAACCAGGAAAAAAGAAATCATTTGAAGTCTTTCATTAGAAGGAATTTAATACAGAGGATTCATTGCAGAAATGATGGGAAAGCTAAGAAGCTATGGAGGATAGAAATTCAGAGTTCAGCAATAATAAAAAGTTGCTTCCACTTCTAGGGTTGGAGGGCAATGGGAAGACAAGTGTGAATGATATAAATGTTATGTCTGCTTGCTAGGTCTTCAATTTCTATTAATCTACCCTAATATTGTCCATGTCTTTGCTCTCTGTGTTCTCTGCATGCTGTGTAGTTTTTTCCAATACCTTCACGTTTACTAATTCTTATCTTAGGTGTGCTGTTGAATCATTTTAATTGGTTCTAAAATTTAAATGATTACATTATTCATTTCTAAAACTTATCTTTGGTTCTTTAAAAATATCTGCCTGTTCATTTTTTTATAGTCTCCTGCTCCTGTTTTGTCTCATATTTAAAAAAAAAATTTATTTTGCATTTTGTACTCTGCACTTGAAATTCTAGTGCCTTATGTTTTTGTAGATTTGATTCTGTTGTTGTTTTTTCTGCCTCTCACTCATGGTGACTTATTTTCTTGTGTGTTTGATTATTATTTTTATTGTGAACTTATATTTGTTAGAAGTGTTTCTGAAGATTCTTTAAATTTGGACATGAACATGTAGGGACCTTCAAGTATTTATTTTTGCTCCTACCAGTATGTGGGGGAATTATAAACTTTCATACACTTTATAATTTTTGGTTTACAGTTTTAGAGCCATGAAAAGACTCTAAATCAGGCCCTAAATCCACATGAGTTCTGGCCAGTAAACAAGAATTCTCAGGAAAGATTTAAAAACAAACAAACAAACAAACAAAAAACTCTACCTAGAATCCAGGCCAAGGCAGAAAACTTTCTTGCCAACTGCTTTTGTGAAAATTTTTGGCTTTTAAGTTTTTCCTGGTCCTGAGAGTTTGTTTCTCCACGATCCTGACTTAAGTGAGATGATGTTCAATCCAGCTCCCTGCCCTGCCAAGGCCCACGGCTTCATTCCTGCGCCTCCCTGAGGACCTGCAGGCTTCCCGAACATCCTGCAGATTTGGGGCTCACTCACCCCCTCATCTCATGCTTCTGCTTTGCTCCTCTCCTCCAGGTTTTTCTCTTTCACACTTTCTCAAGGCTTATTCAATCTTTCAAAAGGGTTTTAACTGTGTATTTTAAATATATATTTTATTAAGCATTTTTAGAAGTTACATTAGAGGAGGGTACAAATTCCATTCATAAAATAAACTTGTGAAGTTGCTACCCTTATTTATTTGCTATTTAAATAAGGGTAGCAACTTCACAAATTATCTTTTTTAATAGTATAGAAATACTATTCAAACAATGTTTCTTTGCATTTGCTAGTATTTTTCTCTACTTCCTATGTGTCAGGCTTCCTGATGAGCACTTTGTATACCTTATCTAATTCGATCCTGTAATAACTCTATGAAGTAGTTTTTTTTTTTTTTTTAATAGAGACGGAGTCTCACTATGTTGCCCAGGCTGGTCTTGAACTCCTGACCACAAGTGACCACCCTCCTGCCTCAGCCTCCCAAAGTGCTGGTATTACAGGCATGAGTCACCGTGCTCAGCCTAGATATTACTATTATTACCCCTTTTTATAAGCTCAGAAATATTAACATAATATTATACAAATTATGTAAATAATGTGTTTATTTGAAACCAAGTCTCTCTGAATATAAAACCCATGTTCTTAACCACTCTTCTGTAAAGTTGAGTACAAATAGAATGAGTGGATAGCACTAGACTCCATAAAGTAGTCTTCATAATATCTTCATTCATGAGCCAGAAGGCTAATGCATTTTTAATCTTTGATTTTACTTCTAGGGATATGGTGATAAGACATTGCAATTGAAATTCTAAAGGTATTTTATTATTTTTTTTAATTCTATTATTTATATCTCAAAGTCTTTGTTAGAGTTTAGTAGGCTCCCATCAACTTTATCCCCAAATCTGTTCTTTGGGTCTCTTTGAAACACTCACCTTTAAAGCATGCTAAGTGACAGGTAAATAGGTATTCAAGAAAAGAGAGATGACAAATCAGACAGAATTTTAAATGGCATTAGAGACCCAGGTGTGAGACCCTCTCCTTAGCATATTTTTGAAAGCATGATTATGACAGTGAGAAGTCTTTTGTCTATGAAAGTGAATCCCAGTTAATATATGATACATTGCAGATCAAAAAGAAGACTTTGAGTAAGGAGAATGTGAGCCATATTCCTCAGAAAGAAAATCATTCTTCATCTGAGCTTGAGATTCCCCACAGCAAACTTTTTATCTGTGATCACTAATGAGAAATCTACAAAGCAGTAGAAGGCCAGCTTCAAGAAGAAAGGAGAAAATAAAGAAATGAATAGTTAGAAACTTCATACAGGGATTTTTAAAAAGGAAATGTGAAATAGAGAATGGACAATATTGGTGATTAGTCACTATAATAGGCACAAGGCAACATGCAGAGTTAAAAACCTCTGCAGCTTTTTAATTTAATCAAGTCTCATTTATTTATTTATTTATTTTGGTTGTTGCTGTGATTGCCATTGGGGTCTTCTTCATAAATTCTTTGCCTAGGCCAATATTTAGAAGATTATTTCTAACATTTTCTTCTAGAATTCTTATGGTTTCATACCTTACATTTAAGTCTCTTATCTATCTTGAATCAATTTTTGTGAGTGGTGAGAGATATGGATCCTGTTTCATTCTTCTGTGTGTGGCTATCCAGTTTTCTCAGCACCAGTTATTGAATAGGGCTTCTTTTCCCCAGTGTATATTGTTGTCTGGCTTTATCAAAGATCAGTTGGCTGTAGGTGGACAGTTTTATATCTAGGCTCTCTGTTCTGTTCCATTGGTGTATGTCTCTATTTTTGTGCCAGTACCATGCTGTTTGGGTTACTTATAGCCATGTAGTGTAGTCTGAGGTTCAGGTTTGTTCTTTTTTGCTTAAGATTGCTTTGGCTATTTGGGATCTTTTCTGGTTCCAAATGAAGCATAGAATTATGTTTTCTAGATCTGTGAAATATGTTGGTATTTTCATGGGGATTGCATTGAATCTGTAAATCACTTTGGGTAGTATGGACATTTTAACAATGTTGATTCTACTGATTCATGAGTGTGATAAGTTTTTCCATTTGTTTGTGTCCTCTGTGATTTCTTTCCTCAGTGTTTCATAGTTTTCTTTGTAGAGATCTTTCACCTCCTTGGTTAAGTATATTCCTAGGTATTTTATTTTCTTTGTGGCTATTGTGAATGGTATTGAGTCTTTGATTTGACTCTCAGCTTAACAGTTATTGGTGTGGTGGAATAGAATTTGTGTACATTGATTTTGTAACCTGAGACTCTGCTGAATTTATTTACCAATTCCAGGAGTCTCTTGGTGGAATCTTTGGAGTTTTCTAGATATAAGATCATATCATCAGCAAAAAGTGATAGTTTGACCTCCTCTTTCCCAATTTGGATACCTTTATTTCTTTCTCTTGCCTGATTGCTCTGGAAATAATCAACAGAGCAAATGTACAACCTACAGAATGGGAGAAAACATTCACAAGCTATATATCTGATAAAGGGCTAATAGACAGAATCTACAAAGAATGCAAGCAAATCAGCAAGAAAAAAACAAAGAACCCCATTAAAAAGTGGGCAAAAGACATGAACAGGAGCTTTTCAAAAGAAGATAGACAAATGGTCAATAAACATGAAAAAATGCTCAATGTCGCTAGTCATCAGGGAAATGTAAATTAAAACCACAATGAGGTATCACCTTATCCCAGTTAGAATAGCTTTTTTTTTTTTTTTTTTTTTTTTTTTTTTTTTTTGAGACAGAGTCTCACTTTGCTGCCTGGGCTAGAGTGTCGTGGTGTCAGCCTAGCTCATAGCAACCTCAAACTCCTGGGCTCAAGCAATCCTTCTGCCTCAGCCTCCCCAGTAGCTGGGACTACAGGCATGTGCCACCATGCCCGGCTCATTTTTCTACATATATTTTTAGCTGTCCATATAATTTCTTTCTATTTTTAGTAGAGACGGGATCTCACTCTTGCTCAGGCTGGTCTCAAACTCCTGAGCTCAAACAATCCGCCCGCCTCGGCCTCCCCGAGTGCTAGGATTACAGGCGTGAGCCACCGCGCCAGCCTAGAATAGCTTTTATTAAACAGTCCCAAAACAATAGAAGCTGGCATGGATGCAGAGAGAAAGGAACACTTATACACTGTTGGTGGGACTGCAAATTAGTACAACCTCTAGGGAAAACAGTATGGAGATTCCTCAAAGAACTAAAAGTAGACCTACGATTTGATCTAGCAAACCCACCACTGGATATTTACCCAAAGGAAAAGAAATCATTTCATCAAAAAGACACCTGTACTCAAATGTTTATTGCAGCACAATTCACAATCGCAAAAATGTGGAATCAACACAAGTGCCCATCAATTCATGAGTGGATTAACAAAATGTGGCATATGTATACTATGGAATACTACTCAGCCATGGAGAAGGATGGATTAAGCCCTTTTGCAACAATCTGGATGGAATTGGAAACCATCATCCTAAGTGAAGTATCTAAAGAATGGAAAAATAAAAGTCACATGTACTCGCTATTAAGTTGGAACTAACTGATGAGCACACATGTGCACAGAGGGAAGTAAAACTCAGTGGAAATTGAGGGTGGGGGGAGAGGGAAGAAGAGGAGGGGCAAAAACAATGAACACTATCTGGGTGATGGGCACACTTATAATCCTGACACAAGCATAACAAAAGCAATCTATGTAACCAAAAACATTTGTACCCCTGTAATATTTTGAAATAATAAAAAAAAATTATCAGTCCCAGAGAGACATTAAAATGAGGCAGCAATAAAAAAATACATAAAACAAAACAAAAACAAACAAAAACAAAAGCAAAACCCTGCTGGAGAGCCTGAGGAGAAGGGTTTGGTCTCCCCCATTATTTTTGTGGAATGAATGCAGGCCAGTTCAGCAATGAAATGAGTTTTGGTCATTATCAAATGTTCAAATTCCTTGTCTTCCTATGCATGTTATGAAAAATAGCTTTTTTTCTTCTGAGATCTTTCAGTTTTCACAACTAATGCTGAAAAATGGAAGTGAGTCTATATGAGATCCTTGAAGTTTGCTTCAAAAAGTAGAATGCCGTCACCATGAATGCTCTGAGAAATAGTCAACCTTCTCCTTAACCTGATAAAGATGTTTAAAAATGGAATATTCTTGCTATTGTTGTATAATAGCAGTGTGCAGTAGTAAGATGTAAGTAGGAATAGCAGCCTAGTGTTCCCTGCTCTGTGGGTCCTGAGGCTGAGCCCTTCGTGTTCTAGGCTGGTGTATTTGAATGTGATTACAAAGGGGTAAACTTCCTAGATGGCAAAACATTGCACTGGGCACTTCAGGATAACTGACCTGGTACTTTTCTTGCTCCATGAACTCATCCACCTTCAGTGACACGTGCCACAACCTGAAGCCAAACTCACATTGTTACCATGAACTGCAGTTCCCATCCAGGATGCAAACCCTCTTGCTCATGAATACGGCCATAAGCAGCTCAGCCTCACCTGCACCATCCATGTGGAGTCCACGGTGCCATCCATGCTCTAATAAAGAACATTATACCCTTTTGTTCTCCTGGAGATAGTTGGAACCCATTCTATTAAGTGAAGTATCTCAAGAATGGAAAAATAAGCGCCATATGTACTCACCAGCAAATTGGTTTCCCTGATCATCACCTAAGTGCACATTTGGGAATAACACCAATTTGGTTTCGGACTGAGGTGGGGGGAGGGGGGAGGGGGATGGAGTACAGCTACATGACGAGTGCGATGTGCACTGTCTGGGGAATGGAGACGCTTGAAGCTCTGACTCGGGGGGATGGGCGGGACATGGGCAGTATATATAACCTGAACTTTTGTACCCCCATGATAAGCTGAAATAAAATAAATAAAATAAAAGAACATTATACAAGCTTGACTCATTGAATATTCACATTTACCTCTCACACATTCCTTTGAAATGATTATAAGGAAATTTAAAGCAGAATTCATTCATGATAGCCCTTAGGTGAGAGGAGAGAACAATGGAATATCAGAGATTGCAACCAGTTTCCTGAAGATGGAAAGTCAAAGGGATAATATTGAAAGATAAACTGGAGCAGGAACTAAATTCCAAAAGAATCATCAGGAAAGTGTCTACAGCGGAGGTAGAAGCTAAGCCTGGACTAAGCGTTGGTGAGAACAGAGGGTAAGAACAGGTAGGTGAGTGATTCAAGAGCTGTCTAGAGAAGCGCCTCTGGATTAGTTTTGAGCTTGCTCTCACTCCCACCCCTCACCATCATCTCCTCAATGCATTGTGGAGACTGTTTCTAGGATAAAACTGGAGCAATGGCCTCTAAAGAAGTCAGGTGATCTTCCTGAGGAATGCTGGGGCCCAGAGTGTGGGCAGTGGAACCCCCCAGAAAAGCCCTTTTCATTGGTGGTGTTGGGGATGGGAGTGGAGGTATTCTGCCTGTGTACCCTAAAGTAGGTCTTGCTGGTTGGCTACAGTCAGCCTTCCCATGCACATGAGGGACTTAGTAGGGAAATTAGACTACGTATTCATAGGACATCCATGCCATGAACCCATATTAGTAACTCCCATTCTTTTTCAAGGATAAGAAAGGAACAAAAGAAAAGGATAACTGACTTTGAAGAAAAGAGAGACAATTAAAGAATCAGAAGAGAAATTCAAAAATATATATTGTTAATATCCTCCAGGATATTTGGGGAGATACTGATCCATAAAACAAGAATAGATTGCAATAAAAAGAATTAAAGAAAAGTAATTTTTGAAATTTAAAAATATAGTTAATAATCTGGAGGTTAATGGTGGCCACCTGATTTTGAATTTCCCCATACCTGCCCCAAATGACATAAATCAACAAGAAAGTAAATAAAATCACACAAGACCCATTACTTTCAGCATTACTAGGTGACAGAATATCATGGTTGTCAAATTACACACAAGTGGATAAATAAAACAAATTCCAACAAATACTGGGAATTCCCTGCATTTTTAAATATAGGAGATTGGCTGAATAAACACAATGGAGTCCTATGCAGTGGTAACAAAGAATATGGTATTTATGTGGTCTTAAAGAACCTCCCATGGATTTCTTACTAGTTGTCAGAGAGAAATACCAACCATATAGTGAAGAAATCAGGTGATATTTTCACTGGGTAATCAAAAACTAACATCACCACTTAGGGGCAAATGGGCACTGAGTGCTGTATCAGTGGGCTAGGACTGCCACAAACTGGGTGACTTAAACAACAGAACTGTATGGTCTTACAGTTCTGCAAGCTGGAAATCCAAAATCAAAGCGTTGGCAAGTTTGGTTCCTTTTAAGGGCTGTCAGGGAAAGGTCTGTTTCCCAGGCTCCTCTCCTTGACTTCTACATTATACATGTACATACACACATACGTAAACACAGAGACCATATGCCTACACGTGCAAATGACAAAGTAAATGGTGTAACATGTTAACAATTGGTGAATCTGGCTAAAGGATATGCAGGTGTTTCTTATACTGCTCTGGCAAACTTTTCTGGTAAGTTTGAAATTATTTCTAAGTAGAAAGTTAAGAAAGACAAAAATTGCCACAATTTAAAAAAACAAGCAGAAAATCTGGAAGAAAATATCTAGGAAATCTCAGATTTTAGAGCAAAATAACCAAGAGATAGAAAATAAGAGAGAAAAGAAGAGAAAAGAGATTGAATCTAAATAATTATCAAATCAGAGTTCCAGAAAAGAAAAAGTAGGGAATATTTACAGAAACTACAGGAGCGCGCATTCCCAGAGGTGAAGACAGACCTGCATTCAGGTTGAAAGGACCCACTGAGCATCAAAAAGAATGAATAATAATAATTATTATTACTTAAAAGTCACACTCAGTTCCACCCTTGTGAAATTCCAGCACATGAAGTATAAAGTGAGCATGTGAAAAGATTTTGGAGCAAAAGACAGGTGATTTACAAATAAACAAGAATCAAATCAGCATAAAATTTGTCATTAGTATTATTAGATCCTAAAGAAAATAAAGTAGTGTCTTCAAAGTAAGACCTATGGGTGAGAACCAGCGACACTAAGAACGTAATAACACCGTACAAGTTCCAAGAGAAAATTACTTTAATACTATATTTTATTCCTAACCAAATAAGCAAAGATGAGGGAAAATGGAAACAGTTTTATATATGTAACAATTCAGAAGTTTACTACTGACATACCTACTCTAAAAAACTACTAGAAGACATTTACCAGAAAAATGAAAAATGTATATATATATATATATATATATATATAAAAAGAAAGACGAGGGATCCAAGTTATTAGTGTAACCCAGAAGTTCAACAAAAAGAAACCGACTCTGCAGCAAGCCTGGAAATTGTTGGTCCAAATTAAAAGAGGAAAGTTTTAATGTCTTCAAGAAGACAATTAATTATACATGACAAAAGTTGTATGATTGGAAAACTGGGCAATCCTGTTGATAAGGAGAAGTCATATGATAGCAATAATACCATAATTCCAGTGATAATTGTAATAATATAATCATGGCATGGATGGAGCTCCTGAGCCTCTTGCTTAAAGGAGGATCTCTTTTCTTTTCTTTCCTTTTTTCACCTTCCTTTCTCTCTCCTTTCCTTCCCTCCCTCTCTGCCTCCCTCCCTTCCTTATTTTTGCTTGTTATGTTATAGACCAAGGAAAAAAGAGAAGTTACTTTTTAGTTATCCATTGGGAAAACTATATTTTCTTCACAAATTAGTCTCTAGACAGTCGTTGCATCTAATTTTTTTCAGCGTGCCTTCAAAGACCCGATCAGTCTTGAACAAACTACCCTTTGATCTCAACTACTCCTTTGAATACTTCAAAAAGCACCCTGTGTCTCTTTACCTCCATACTCCTTCTCTATCTATGGAAAGGACCCCCTGACCATTGGCTCTGGCCAATTTTGTCCTTAGTCTTCAATGTTCAAGTGCTTCAGCACTAAGTCAACCTCACTCTGACCTTGTGTCTCAATTTTAGTAGTTGGACATTATAATCCAACTCTTCATTTGTCCTCTAGCTCCAGCAGTCCTGCGTCCTGTTCCCCTCACTGGAGGCCCTGTATCCCAATACCTGCCCAGTGTGCTGGTCACCTGGAACAGGTCACTCGTCATCCCTGTCAGTTCCCACTCTGTGGAAGGGGACCATCAGACCTGCCTGATGCTGTCTGCTACCTGGATGTCTATAGATTGGGGGCCCACATTCCCCTTTTGGGTCATCCAATTGAATCTAAATAATTCATCTAAATGAAATTCATTTAAATAAAACATTCTTCTACTTCCTTAGGCCATTCTGATAGCTGCTTGCCTAGATTTCCAATTTTTGGTTGTCATCACTTTCTCTGGAATCTATTTAAAATGCCTACTGTTTTAGAAAGTGGGTCTGGCCACCAAATGGTTAGTTCTGGCTCCAGAACTTGATTCTTCTGTCCGATGTTCTGAAAGAAGACGTTCATGCTCACAACCTCCTTCCCCCTCCACATAACTGAAACCTGGCTTCCCCGTGGGTTGCCATTGCTTTGTCTCACTCAGCTGTGATTCTTGCCCTGCCTCGCTGGGCTGGGAGAAAAGAGCAAAACCTTCCTCTGCCTTGATGCTTCCAGACCATGTGTCTCCTCACCATTTTGTTTTACATTTGTACTTGCAGCCGCTAAATCCTTGTTCCGGTGCTCCCCTCAAGCCTAACCTATCGCAGTGTACCCCAACCATTCTGCCTGCCTTGTTTCTTTCGCTCTTGTCACACAGCAATCCACCCTGCCACTCTGTCATAGCTCTCTCTCTAAAAGGACAAAAAATTCTGCTAAAAATTTCCTCTTCTGCTCAAACTCCACAGTGGTTTCTATTTCTTGGAAGGAATCATGAGGCCTTGTCTGGAGTCAAGGCTCTGTGCTGGTTTTGACATCCTTGATGCCAGCTTAGACCCTCCTTTTGCAAAATGCCATTGAGAGAGATGCCATATGAAAGTTTTTTTGAGACTTGATCATCTCAAGTGTCACATTAGTATTTAAGTAATGCCAACAATAAACATACCACTGTTCCCAAGGAGAAATGGTTGAGAATTGACCTTCCCTGCAATATCTGGAAGATGACAGATTATATTATTCTTTGATCACAGAGCTTGTCTCTCACATATATGTCTAGCATATCTCACTGCAGTGTGCTGGGAGTGCTACATGCTGTGGGTTATAAGATCACAAAATTCAATTAAAAGATGAAATTGTAGGAAAATGAGACCCTCTAAGTAATAAATACAACGTGACACTTGTGGCAATAGAGATAAAATCAAATAGGCATGGTTAATAGCATTGGAAACTTCCTCTTAGGCTAGATGTTTTATTCTTAATAACTCTTAACCAGATGCATGTATAGATGCATTGTCATTTTAATGTGAACCTGACTTTTCCAACTCTTTCCCTGCTATACTTAGTATCAGTTACTATGATCCCTGAGCAGTATGGTATTTCTATATAGAAGTTGTTTTTGACTAAGGAAAATTTTCAATGTATCAATCATGTAAAATGAATCAAGATAATTCATCATGGCTATTCTGTCTTCTGATTCTTGCCCTGTCTGGAACATTAGTTTTCATTAAACTGATCTCTTAAATGAGTTAAGAAACACTTGTCAAAATTAGTCACAAACTCTTTGCTCAGATGCTCTATACAAAGTATTTGATAGAGAGATTAGTAGTCTGACCCTTGGATGGAAAACTCATAAACTTGGATTCTTTTTTTCCTAAGTATCTCATATGTTCCTGAGCTTGATTTCAAATGAGCTTGATGTTGAAGTTTTAACTTAGCTCCACTAAATCTATGATTGTTGTACTGTGTGCTAATTGTCAAATTGAAGACACTTTCTTCTCATAGGACAATGCTTATTGTACATTATAAAGTAAAAAGATAATACTATAAATCAAATTTTAAATGTTCTAATTTCTTTTTCAAAGATTTTATTGATATATCATAGTTGTACATATTTTGGGGGTACATAAATGTGTTATTTTCTTACACGCCCCTATATAACAAAATGTTAATGGTGGTTGTCCTCTGACACTGGTGGTATAGTAGCAGACATTTGTGATTTCTCTCCCATCCCCATTCCTTCTCCTTCAGGCACCAGCCCCCTGTTCTCATTGCGGTATCAAGCTGTCCACTACCTGCAGCCCTTGTGGTCTGGGAGGCAGGTTCCACCCCTGGCTCCCCCACTTAGCCTCACACCGAGCCGGGGCAGGATGCAGGGATAGGCTCATTCAGAACCAATGTATCACAGCCCTCAGGAATGTAGAGTCTTTCTTCTCCTGAAGGATTTGGAGCTGGAGGTAAGTGACGGGAGTCGCTGCAGTGCAGTCACGCTGACGCCCCTGTCAGGGAGGAAAGGGTTCTTTCCTCGCCCATTACTAGGTTTATGGCTGAGGCACCTGTAAAGAAGGCAGATTAACAAGAGAAAAACATACAAATTTATTTATTTAATATAAGCTTTATGTGACATGAAAGCCTTCAGAAAGGAAGACCTAAAGAACCATGGAAACATATTTTCATGGTTAAGTTTGACGAAGAAGTGAACAGTCGTGGAGAAGGAAGAGTGGACAAAGGGGGTGTAATCTGATGGTAATAAACTGGGGAAACTTAGCAAGGCCTGTTTGCTCAGATTCTTCCCTGTGTCCTGTGTCTTCAGAGATAAGGATGTTCCTTTCCTCGAGGCATAAGGAGGGCACCTCTGGAATGAGTGTCTTATGACCGGCTTTGAGGAAGATGGGCGAGGGGTAGGTGAGAGAAAGCTTCCTGCTTCTGCTGTTTCTCCGGGGCCAAGTGTCACATTTTAGGGTAATGTGTCCTGAATGCAATCACCCTGAAGAGACAATCTGACTAGGAATGGAGCCAGCCTCGTGGACAGCAAAGCCAGAGATGGTGAGATAGAAATCTGGTCCTGATGACACCATTTGATCTCAGATCAAGTGGAACCTCAGGCTAGGTCAAACCCTGCTCTTTTCAGTTCTAGGAGACAAGAGATTCTCTTTATGCTTAAGCAATTTGAATTGGATTTTACTGTTGCCTACAAAAGGAAGAGTCCTACCATTTAAAAATCAGGGATGATTTTTTTCCTTAGTGTTTTTCTACGTTTTCCATTTTTCTATGGTGAACATAATATCTATAAACAGAATTCCCCCAAAAAATGTTTCAAAAATGTGTTCAATTCTTCAACACACTCCTCATGAATTCTTTTTTCTTATTTTTGGTATTGAAATGGTTAGTTTTTCTCCTAATGTTACATCTGCATTTTTATTTTTACTTTGTAGATAAATAATATATTCCCTTAAAGAAAGAACTGATTTCTAAATCTTCTTCAAGTTGTTTTGGTAACTGAAAATACCCAGGATGGTTTTAGAATAATCCTCCTACTTCTTTGAAACTAACTTAGATTTAACAAAGACTTGATTTTCTTTGTCTTTGTCAAAGTATTTTAGGCAACATTTGTTATTCTATATAGGTTTTCATCTTAGGCAAAGGGAATTTTGACATACATTTTTCTTCTGGGACAACTTCCTTTGCAGTTAGTTGGTATGCATTTTATTAATACAAGGCCCTAAATTTAATATGATCCCCACAGAATAATTTTGATTAAGGAATATTTGCTGAGAAATAGTCTGGGCTCCTGAACTTCTCAGTTTAAAATTTGCTGAATTCAGGGAAGTTGAAGCATGAAAACAGAATGGAGGTAAGGAAGTTTCATCTTCAAGTAAGAGATGCCAGAAGATCTGTATGGAAATCTGGAAAATATAAAACATGTGTGTTCTAGGAATTTGTTTTAGGCACTAAGAATACATAGACGAGAAATGTCATCACCAGCCTTGAAGACCTTAGGTATTGTGGAGACCCATATGCCAGTTAAGGCTTTTGGTGGAAAGCAAGAAAAACTGACTCTGAAAAAGAATAGTTAACTTTTGGAAGGATTTGGCCTGGTTTACTTAACAAGTGCTCAGCCTAACATCCAGGCTGGAAAGGACAGGAAGCAGGGGTGCTCCGGGCATCTGGTAGTGGGGACTAATCCACAATTTCAGTAAGTCAGCTCCATGCTTTTTTAACCTTTGTCTCACTACTAAAAATGTAAAGACCTGGGAAGGAAATAGCCTGGGGCTATGTCTTAGTCTGTTCCTGTTGCTATAACAAAATACCTTAGGCTGGATAATTTATAAATAATAGAAATTTATTACTTACAGTTCTGGAGGCTGAGAAGTCCAAGATCAAGGTGCAAGCAGACTCCCCAGACTCAGTGTCTGGGGAGAGCTGCTCTCTGCTTCACAGATTGTGCCTCTCGCCTTGTCCTCATGTGGTGGAACGGGCACAGCTCCCTTGCACCTCTTTTGTAAGGTCACTAACCCCATTCATGAGGGCTCCACCCTCATGACTTAATTACCTTCTAAAGGCCCCACCTCTGTGATTAAGTTTCGATACGTGAATTTTCAGAGGACACAAACATTCAGAACATAGCAGGCTGGAAATGAGAAAGCATCTTGTCTTCTGCTTTACTAGAAGAATAGAGAAATCAATATTAGGCAGCCCAAAATGGTCGTGTTTACTATATTCAGTTAAGGTTCAGCAGTGGGCATATAATTTGGCTCATCACATAGATCATTCATTCATGTATTTTTAAATATGGCTTATCAAACTTCTTCAATTTCATAGAATGACTTTCCACCATTACATAGAGTAAAATTTACAAAAAATATTTATGATATAATATTGTTAAAGAAATTATCCCTTCATGTCTGTCTAGTTACCTGGTCAAGTAAAAATTATGTGGTTTCATTAATGAAAGAAATAAGTATGAAAATTATAAGGAGTACTTAATTAGCATTCTGTGAAGTATCTATGAAACTTACACTAGAAAAATGATAGTGGCATTTGGAAGCCATTTCCAATTTCAAGAAATGAATTGTATGATGGATGAATGTAGTAAGTGACAAGGCAGCTCTAAAAGATCTGCTCACCAAAGTATGTAGAAGGCAAGTTTTATTTTTAGTGCTATTCAAACAGAGAGGAACTATATTAACATTTAAATGACAACATTAAATAATAGAAAATAAATTTTATACTTAAGATTTTCATAATATGCCTTAATTTTCTTCTAGTGATATATTTTTCTTTTGAAAAGACGTCATGTAGAACTTTGGAAGTATAAGTTATTTCAGGAAATGTTTTTCCTGTAGACTTTTGTATAGCTGACTTTTAAAAGATCATAGTCTTAGACTGAGTTCTCCCAGAAGCAGATTTTTCAAAAGTTCAAAATAAGTTTTGATCCTTTAGGTCAATCGCTATTTCTGCCATAGATAAAGTGATAAAGTTTTAAAATTTATTAAACAACTCAAGTAAATATTAAAATCCCATCCCTAAAAAGAAGATAAAAGTGAAAGAGAGTAATTATAGCAGTTCTTACTTGTTTATCTATTGCTATCAGCAAGCTCCACCCCTCCCCCAACTTAGTGGCATGTAACAATGATCATTTATTATTAGTATCTCTCACAGGTCAAGGATTGACTGGACTCAGCCAGCCAGCTTTTGCTGAGGGGACCTCATGCAGTTACAGTCAGACAGCAGCTGAGGCTGGAGTCATTTCCATGGCTCCTGAGCTCTCAGAGCTGTAGCCTGTTGGGATGGAGTCACTCACAACTCCCATCTGCTCCCTGCCTCCATCCGGTAACATTACAAACAATTTCTGTGAATGCTTGCTTTGTGTCTCTCCCCAGCAGCCATCCCATTTCAACTCAGTAACAATGTGTATACAACTCCCACACCTGAGACCACAGCAATGACCCCTCAGTGTCAGGTTTCACCCACATATTGGAAAGAAATGGCCTGTCTTCAGAAAAAAGAAAGGTAAATAAAGTCAATCTATACTAGTGGAAATCTCAGAAGAAACCAGATCACTCCAGCAAGAGATTTTCACTTTTACTTTCATATCTTTATCTATGCTTGAAAAGCATGATTTTTTAAAAATTATAGACTTTATTTTTCGGAGCAGTTTTAGGCTTACAGAAAAATTGAGCCGAAAGTACAGAGTTTCCAAATGCCCCTTCCCTCTATCATGTACACGGTTTCCCCTATGAGTAACATCTTGCATGAGTGTGGTTCACTTGTTAAAAATGATGAACCAATATTGATGCACTATTATTACCTAAAGTCCATAGCTTACATTAGGATTCACTCTTTGTGCTTCGGGCTTTGATAAATGCATAATGTCATGTATTCACCATTACAGCAGCAGAAAGAACAGTTTCACTACCCCCCAAATCCACTATGTCCCACCTATTCATCCCTCCCTACCTTCCCCCAAGTCCCTGGCAACCATTGATCTTTTTCCTGTCTCCATTGTTTTGCCTTTTCCAGAATATCATGTAGTTGGGATCACAGCCCTTTCAGACTTCTTTCACTTAGCAATACACATTTAAGTTTCCTCTGTGTCTTTTCATGGTTTGATAGCTTATTTCTTTTTACCACTGAATAATATTCCATTGTATGGATGTATCACAATTTGTTCATCCATTCATCGATTGAAGGTCATCTTGATAAAAACATGCATTTTTATGAAGAACAACTTAAATGATTCAAGGATGATTTTACAGAGATTCTCACGATAATGACAACATGATAAGGTGGTTATGATTGCAGGAAGCTAGTGAGAGAGCCTCATTGAATGGTGAACAGGCAAAAAGCCTGGTAGTTTTGTGCTTAAGATTGCCATGGCTTTTCTCACTAAATGATTACTGGTTTGTGGTCTTCCAGTATGGCCAAAGATTTGATCATTTTTGCCATTGGGAATTGATAGTCAGAGGAAGAATAAGGACTGAGAAGTCGGTAGCCAGATGATAGCTCAGGAGTTAAGATGAATGTCTCCTTTTGTTTTCCTTTGTCCCTCTCTCCGAATGGAGAAATGTGCCCTGGGGCTAAGAGACATGCAGCTGTGGTGTGTGGTGGGCCAGCTCTGCCAGCTCCAAAGCAGCAGTGCACATGCCTGAGGCTCGGTGTGGGCGATTGCAATGGGGGACTGAATCCAGCCTCTTCAGGGTTATGCGGGGCAAGCTGGACTCTTACTCCCTTTATACCCAGCACAAATCCTGTGAGTTAACCTCCAACTTCCTGCGCCATCCACCAGGTCAGCTTTGCAGATAGTTATCATGCTGCTGACTCAATGTGGCAAAATTTCAGGGGTTGGTAAAGGGGAACTGGATGTTCCATCTCCCTTTGACAGTTTAAATCCAGGACTTAGAAGTTCTGATATTAACTGACAATTTTTTGAGCTCTTATTATGCTGAGCACTGTGCGAAGAGCCCAGCATACATTAGCTTATTTCATCATCACAACTGCCCTTGGGATCAGTACCATTAAAGAGATAAGGGTTGTGAAATTTAGAGAAGCCAGTTAACTAACCCTGGAGGCTGAGAAGAAATACCACACTCCCCCCTCCTCTGTGCTAAAAGTATTTTATTGAAATACAATTAACATACAGTGAAATGCACAGAGCTTCAATATGCAACTCAAGGGATTTTAATTGTATATACACACTTGTATACTATTCAGCTCAAGATATAAAATATATGTATCAATCCAGAAAATCCCTTTGTCCTGCTTTCTTGTCGATACCCTCACCAATTCAGCCCCCACCTGAAGGTAAGCACAGGAACATAAAAGGAATCATACGTACTGAATTAGTTCACATCTGCCTTCCTTTCCTCAGTGTAATGCTTTTGAGATTCATCACGTTTTGCGTGTACTCATAGCTTGCTCTGTTGTATCCTTATTTGATATTCCATTGTAGGAATATACTGCAGTTTATTTATTCTTTCTTCTATAGATGTACATCTGAGCACAATTGTGATTCGGCTGCCATGAATATTCTTAGGCGAGCCTTTTGGGAGCTACGTGCACTCATTTCTCACATGCACTCACAAATCCTGTGAGTTACCATGCAACTTCTAGTGCTGGCCACGAGGTCAGCCTTGCAGATAGTTATTATCTATCTGCAATCTATCTACATACCTGGGCTATGTACCTGGGGATGGAGCTAATGGGTCTGAAGGTAGATGTCTGGTTAACGTGATGAAGAATTTCCAATTAACCTAGGTATATATCCTTCCTGGCCTTTTTTTCTCTTCCGTATTTACAAGTATTAGATATATGTTTTAGTCAAAGTAGGAGTACCCACTGTTTGTTTATCAACACATCATGAAAGTATTTCATATATATAATTCATATACATAATTTTAAATGGCTGAATATTATGCCTTTGTATGGATTTTAGTAGATGCAAGTGACCCCTCCCAGTATCCACTTTACCTGGTGCCCTACCCCGCCCAAACCCACCCCTCCCTGCTAACTGCTCACAGCTGCCCCTCTCTCCTGAGAACTGCCCTTAAGTCATAGGAATCCCCTGCTCCTGAAATGTCTAGGAGATTGTTGCCCTCCCTGTCGCCGGTGCCTTGGGGTGGCCCACAACCAATGAGTGATTAAAGACAGAACCAAAGACTGAGCCTCCTGCCCCTGCGGTTCCCTTATACAGCAGAGACCTCCCATGGCATCAGATGAAGTGAGATCTAAGCTGAACCCACATTCATCCCTGTTTCCCCGCTTTTCTTCTGCCCCTCCACGTTTCCCCTGAGAACACGCCCTTCATAAAACATTGGCACAAGAATTCCCATCTCAGGCTCTGCTTGTAAGGAGCCCAGCTGAAGACGTGGATGTACTATGGTTGTTATAAAGAGATCTTCCACGTTCCTTATTTATGTTGTTTACAATTTTTGCTATTATATAAACAGCATTTCGATGAACATTCTTGCAAGTCGATAGTTTCTAGGGGGTCATCCAGTCCCATGCTTTTAATTTCTATAATATGTATATGCCAGAGATTCCTAAATTTAGATTTTCAACTGCCTAAAAGATCTGAATGATTTAAAGGCTTTTCAAACTGTAGATGGACAAGTAATCTTTATTTTTTATTCGGGGCAGCTCTTCTTTACAGAAGAATAGCAATGAATAAATGTCTTACAATAGAAGGAATACAAGAAACAAAAATTCACCATTAGGCAATTAGCTTAGTAAAAAATGCTGCAGGCAAGATCCAATGATGGATATTAAAATTGGTAGGCAAATGTTTGAGAAAAAACAGGATATTTGCATAATCTTCAAGTATCTTCTCCAAGACATTTATTAATTATAAAGGGGAAAAGAGTAACCTTATAGTTACTAGTGATTGCTAAGTGATATTCCATTTTATTACTATATCACAGTGAGGAAACCTACCAGACACCATCTTAATCCAGTGGTCCACGTTAACATCACCAATAATTGGCATCACGTAACCCTTGACATCACGTATTGAGGAAGGAACAGCATCACCTCATGGTATTCTTGATTAAAACGTATGACATCATTCTAATCAAGAGATTAGATTGAAGTCATAATCAGACGAACCCAAATTGAGGGACACTCTACAAAACAACTGACCAGCACTCCTCAAAAGTTTCAAAGTCAGGAAAGACAAAGAAAGAATTAGTAACTGTCACAGATTGGAGAAGACTAAAAAAGACACGACAACTAACTGCTGTGGGGACTTCTGGATTGGGTCCTGGGAGAGAAAAAGGATATTTGTAGAAAGAAGCTGATTAAAATTGAGTAAGATCTATAGATTCGTTAATAGATTTGTACCAATGTTAATTTCCTGGTTTTAATGCTTGTATTATGGTTACATAAAATGTTAACATTAGAGGATGCTGGGTGAAGAGTATATGGGAATCTCTGTCCTATTTTTCATCTTCTTTGCAAGTCAAAACTTAGTTCAAGATAAAAATGTTTTAGAATTTTTCCCAATCTGTCCACTTCTTTGCTACTATCTTTGATCAAGCTGCTGTCATCTTCCCTCTGGACTGCTGCAATAGCCTCAAAACGGTCTCTCTCATTCTACTTCAGCACCCCCGGAATCCACTATCCACGTGACACCCAGGGTGTTCTCTTAAAGTTATCCCGTCACTCTCACATTATACCCCCCTCCTTGCTTCCCGTTACAATCAGGTTCAATCCAATCTCGGTCTTACAATCTCTTCCCTGGTTCTCTAAAGTTCAGGTACATGGGATTCCTTTTGTAAAATTATGAAATATTTCAGCTATTAAGAAGGTGCAGAGACCAATTAAAATGAATACCCATTTTCCCTCCTCATCTTTGTTGAATCTTAACTATCGGTCCTCAGATATATCACTTCAAATCATACTTCATAGAAATGAAACTTTAGACGTACAAAAGAAAAGCTCTCATCTCTGATCCCATTCTTTTATATAGGGTTATTTTTCTCATGGCTTGTAGTGGTGCTTTACATGTTCTGGACAGTAATTTTTTGTCAGTGTATTGCAAATATTTTTTCCCATTCTGTGATTTGCCTTTCTTGTTGTTTATACTATATTTTGTAGTATTGATGTTTTAAAATTTAATGTAGTTAAATTTTCTGTGTGGTTTGAATTTTTTATGACTTGTTTTAGAAATCCTTCCCAGCGACAAGGTCATGTGAACGTTCTCTGACATTCTCTCCCAATAGCTTTTGAAATTTTATTTTTTTAGAACATAGTGTTTTTGCCCTTGCAATTTCCTCTCACATTTGCTACCATATCTCTTCCTGGCTCACTCTTTCTTGCCCTTCAGCTCTCTGCTCAAATATTACCTCCTTATCTGAGCTCTCAATCAAAAAACAACCGCCTCACAGCACCAGTTGCTCCCTCAAATTATCCTGTTTTATTTTCTCCACTGCACTATTACTCTCTGCAATGATCTTGTTCTTCTATTTGTTTACTTCTTTGTTTTATGTTTCCTCTACTCCAGATGTAAGTGCTTAAGAGGAGAGATCTTTATCTTGTTCACCACAGCATTGCCAACATCTAGGATGGAACTGTCTCAGGCAGGGTTGTCGGGGAGCAGACACTGAGGAGGAGTTTTTGGGCAGGTTGCTCCATAGACTACACCCTTTGGATCAACACCAGTGGAAGGGAAGAGGCAGGAGTTGCATGCAATGCTGGCCTCAGTGGCTTAGCTCTTGATGTAAAATGGTGTGTCTGAATCATCCTGAGCGAAGCCAGAGTGGCCTGGCCATTTACACCCCACCTCCATCAGTCACTGAGGCACCCAACCTGGGTGAGGTGGCTTTGCAGCTGAGGCCAGCCCAGCAGGGGATGACAGCTGGAGGCAACAAGTCCTTTCCTGCAGGGGGATCTTGGCTATCCAGCTCTGTGTCGCTCACGGGTTCTTGGCATGCAGTTAGCTCTTTATAAACATTTGTTAAACGAGTAAGTCTTTCCACATATCCTGAATGTTTTTTTGAGCATAAAGTAGAATTTTGGAGTAAGAATACTTAAAACATTTTAATGTGAGTACTTCAGAAATTGACTCTAGACATTTTTGTGACAAGTCACACTCTCAGCACCCCTTTTCCTTTCTAGGCTTAGCCCATAAAGGACGCTAGTTGTTATTTATTTAATTTTTCATCTTATAAGTGCTTAATAGTAAAAAATCTATGAGTTTTGTTGTTCTTGTTGCTCTTTATAATTTCTACTTTCAATGCTTAGGCATTTCCCAATGCAAGAGTTATCTGTTGTCTTATGGTGCCTTTACAATTTCACTCTGCATTTAAATCTTTCACTTATGAGCAATTAATTTTGTATGACACAAGGAAGGACCTACACTTTTTGTCTAAATTGTTTGAAATGAGTAAATTATTCATTTACTATGTGCACTCTTAATTTTTCGTACATTTGATGAGCTACAGAAAGAACTAAAGAAAAAAAGTCTGGGAATAACTTATTTTGATAACCAAAGGATAACATTTTACAGAGATAATTGCATCTGTTATTGAACTGTTGAGATACTGAGAAAATTGCGTGGCACTTCCTCTGAGTCAAATTTTTCTATATGAAGTGGGAATGATTAACTCTGTATTGCTGTCTGTTTTTACCAATTAATTATTTCAGTATCTAATTCATGCTCAATGCAAATATTCAAGGAAATCTAAATGTTTTAATGTCCTGTTGGTTTGCATGAGTTAGAGCTAACTTTCTGTTATTTATTTATTCTCTGTTGCAGATAGTTGTGTGGAGGGCCAAGAATTAAGAACTTATTATAAGGTTTCCTGTCTCGAGTTTGGTTTGATTAAAAATGGCACTGAAAATTGGACTGTGTGGGAGTATAAAAAAATTTCTATCACAGGATAAAAATAGCAATAACCACGGGACATAAAAATAAGACCACAGAACATTATCTGAGGTTTTGAACATTCCTCTAGATATAGTTTGGGTTTGGAATAAGATTTTGGTACAACTTCAGGATATTTGATTTTGAGTCTAATTTTGAATTGGCTTTTTATTCTGATGTGGGGTTTATCATCTCAATGAACTTCCATTGTAGCTTCGTATGCTCGTTAGAGTTTTCTATTACATTAGAGAAAAAAGAAAATGAATTTCAATTCTGAATCCAGCAGGGGGAAGAAAACTGATATTGATTTTTCTCTTTCCAGTGAACGTGAGGACTGTCTAGACATCTGCGAATGGGGTGGATAAAGACTTTGATGATGGGAAGGGAAATAAATATTTGTCTTCTTAATATATTTTTATATATTTTAGGTTTTTTTCAATCTATTTTTATGGGAATTTAATATTATATAAAGGTTTAATGTCTTAAAATTAAGATATTAAATTTTGGGGGGAAAAGCAAAGGTATAAAATATTCATTTTTCTAAACAAGGGAATAGAAGATTCTAAAATGTAATTTTTGCTTTCATAACACTTACTTTTTTCACGTCACAAAAAGCATTACACGGTGTATTAGTAAGGGTTCTCCAGAGAGACAGAACCAATAGGAGGGAAAGGGCGGGGGTGGATTTAGAGAATTGGCTGACATAACTACGGAGGCCGAGAAGTCCCACAGGAGGCCGCCTGCAAGCGGGAGAAGCGGGCAAGCCAGCAGCGTGGCTCAGTCCAAGCCCAAGGCCTCGGAACCAGGGAAGCCAATGGGGTAACTTTCAGCTGGCAGCTGAAGGCCCCAGAGCCCAGGGGGTTGCTGGTGAAAGTCCGTTGTCTCAAAAGCCCAACAACCTGGAGTTCTGACGTCCAAGGGCAGGGGAAGAAGGGCATCCCGGCTCCAGAAGACAGAAAGGTGGAATTCATCCCTCCTCTGCTTTCTTGTTCCATCCCGGCCGGAGCCGATTGGGCGGTGCCTGCCTGCATTGAGGGAAGACCTTCCCCACTCAGTCCACCCCCTCACGTGCGGATTTCTTCTGGAAACACCCTCACGGACACACCTAGAAATAATGCTTTACCAGCCGTCTAGGTATCCCTAGGTAGCATCAAATCTACACCTAATATTAACCATCACACACGGTATTAATGATAGGGCATTTGTGCATGTAAATTCTCATCAAGAATGTTCCTTGAGGTGGCTCATGCCTGTAATCCTAGCACTCTGAGAGGCCGAGGCGGGAGGATCACTCAAGGTCAAGAGTTCGAGACCAGCCTGAGCAAGACGGAGACCCTGTCTCTACTAAAAACAGAAAGAAATTATATGGCCAACTAAAAATATATATAGAAAAAATTTAGCTGGGCATGGTGGCACATGCCTGTAGTCCCAGCTACTCCGGAGGCTGAGGTAGAAGGCTGGCTTGAGCCCAGGAGTTTGAGGTTGCTGTGAGCTAGGCTGACACCACAGCACTCTAGCCCTGGCAACAGAGCCAGACTCTGTCTAAAAAAAAAAAAAAAAAGAATGTTCCTTGAGCACTGCTATCATTTATATGGGAAATTGTCTTTGTTTATTTTTTATTGTGGTAAAATATGTATAACCTAAAATTTACTATTTTAACTACTTTTAAGTGGTTCAGTGGAATTAAGTTTATTCACACTGTGCAACCATCACCATCATCCATCTCCAGTACTTTTTCATCATCCCAAACGTTGTACTCAATAATGTTCCCCCTCCCCCTAGTCCCTGGTGATCACTGTTCTACTTTCTGTCTCTACACAATTGACTATTCTAGGTCTTCCATATAAGTAGCTTCATACAATATTTGTCCCTTTGTGACTGGCTTAATGAGCACAAGGGCTTCAAGGGTCATCCATGTTGCAGAATATTTCCCCCCTGAGTACTCTTGGCTCTCCTGTCAAAGAGCATTTGGCCCTACATGTGAGGGTTTATTTCTGGGCTCTCTATTCTATTCCACTGGTTTATATGTCTATCTTTATGCCAGTACCACACTGTTTTGATTATCGTAGATTTGGAATAAGTTTTGAAATCAGGAAATGTAAGACCTCCCACTTTGTTCTTTTTCAAGATTGTTTTGGCTGTTCAGGGTCCTTTAAGACTCCATATGAATTTAGAATGGATTTTTCTATTACTGCAAAAAGTGCCATTGAGATTTGATAGGGATTGCATTAAATCTGTAGATCACTTTGGGTAGTATTGACAGCTTAAAAATATTAAGCCTTCTAATCCATGAACACAGGATATTTTTCCATTCATTTATGTCTTCCTTAATTTGTTTCTTCAGCAACATTTTGTAATTTTCAGTGTACAAATCTTTGCCTTATTGTCTAAGTTTATTCCTAAGTATTTTATTCTTTACGATGCTATTGTAAGTAGAATTGCTTTCTTAATTTCCTTTTTGGATTGTTCAATGTTACTTTATAAAAATGCAAATAATTCTTGTATGTTGATTTTTTAAATTTCAAAATACTAAGGGGGTACAAATGTTTTAGGTTACATGGATCAATTTTGTAATGCTTGAGTCCTGGCTATAGCTGTGCCCATCACACAAATAGTGTTCATAGTACCTGTTAGGTATGTTTTGCTTTCCGCTGAATTTCACTTCCTTCTGTGCTTGTGTGTTTATTGGTTAATTCCAATTTAATAGTGAGTACATGTGGTGTTTGTTTTTCTATTCTTGTGATACTTCACTTAGGAGAATGGTCTCCCGTTCTATCCAGATTGTTGTAAAAGGTATTAATTCATCCTTTTTTATGGCTGAATGGTACTCCATGGTATTGATTTTGTATCGTGAAACTTTGCTGACTTTTTAAATTAGTTCTAGCAGTTTTTGTGAGATCTAAGGTTTTCTACATATAAGATCATGTCATCTGTGAAGAGAGATAATTTTACTTCTTCCTCTCCAATTTGGATCCTCTTATTTCTTTTTCTTGTTTAAAGAAAAAGGCTGGGACTTCTGGCACTATGTTCAATAGGGTATCCTTTCTTTTTTGTAAAGACCTGAGATAAGTGTAGCAGAAGGAATCAGGAGGCTACAGAAGAATCTTTTAAATACTGCTAAGTGTTAAGCAGGAAAAGTGTTATATGGAAGAAGAGATTTTCAATGCTGATGATACTGGCTTCTTTTTCAAGAATGCTAGCAAACTAGCCTGTAGAGCACAAAAGGTGTTTGAGTTGATGAAGACGTTGTGACCAGAAGCTTCCAGGAATCTAACCCTGCATTTCTCCTAGGGGCAATAGTTCAATATTCAATAATCCGGTGTTTATGGCAAGTTTGTGAAACACAACTACCATAAATAATGAGAATTGACTGTGCTTCCCACTCTTCCTGCAATATGAGTATCTGTTTCACTGAACTATTTGTAATTGCCTAAAAATACTTTTCCTAGGATGTTTTCTCCATGTCATTTAGCCACCTAGATTCTCCCTTCAAATCTCAGCCCTAGTTGTCCCCAGGAAACCTCTCTGAACCCCTACCACTAGGGTGACTGACTCAGATGCTTGTTAACACACCATGCATATATCTCTAGCTCAATATTTGTCACACCAATGGAATTATTGATTTGTCTGTCTTTCCAGTAATCTCTAAGCTGCTTGAGAACAAGGCCCATCACACACACTCACACACACATACGCACACACAGGCACATACACATTTGGTCGGTGGCAAAAACCAACATTGTAAGATATTTCTTCTGCTGCACCTTCATTTTATTTTTAAAATTAACATACAGTAGCATGCCATATATGCTTGATTCTATGTTTCTACATTCTGGCAACTTAGCCCAATGTCTTGCCCATAGAGAGGTTCAGTAAATATTTGTTGAAAGAAACCATAAAGGTTAAGAATATTTATTTATTCTACTCAATTGAAGTTCCTTGGGTCATACATTTTTAATATAACCATTTTGGACTAACATATTAAATTACATTCTTGTCTCCTTAAATTTTTTAACAATTTTCTACCCCCTTTCTTTGTAATTTGAACTATCTATAATACAATTTTGCTGAGCAAAAATAAACTTCAGCTTGGTCCAAATAGACTAATTAGGAATTTGTACTGTGCCATCTGAATTAATGAGTTTTTACTATGCTCAGTGTAATTCTAGAATGTTAGAGCCAGAGGAGATTCCAACTTACACTGGTGTTAATTAGGCCCTTCGAGGTTAACGAAAGAGATAAGAGGGAAAAAGAAGAAAAACGACCCTCAACAGGCCTTCTGGGGCCTGAAAGGAAGGTCACTCAAGGACAGCCCTAGGTCTAGCTTTGTGACAGCAGCTCTGTGATTGCACAACATCTAGCTGTCTTTTTGTAAGTGGGTGTTCACTACTCCTGCAGCTGAGGCTGCTGTATAGAGACCCCGCTATACTCCAGCCTCTGCTTGTTGATGGCTTGTCCTGACTCATCACTGGTCCCACTATTCTGTCTGCCGGCCTTATGGTCTGCCCAGACTGGCAACTGCTAATTGTCTCTATAGGTCTGAAATTCAAATCTCCATCAAGATAGGCTCTGAATGCTTCAGACAGTTACTCTCCTTTCCAGCAGGCAGAGATCTTGCACCAGTCCACCTCCTGAGATGGTGACCTCTTATGATTAGCTGCCCTCGGGCAAACACCTTCACCTTGGACCGGGGTGGCAAGAAGGCAAGGTCCACTTTCTTAGAGGGCCTGTGTGTGTGGCATGTGCTCAAGGCACACCACACGAAACTCCTCCCTGATTCAACAGAGGCAGAAACTGAAGCCTGAAAAGTTAGGTGGATCATTCCAAGGAGGGTTCCTTTAAAAGCCCACTCTGATCTAGGTCTCTGAAGCCCCTCATTCCCCAATATTGAGAAACCTTGTCTCTTTGGCTTATTCCTTTTGACCCACTACAGATGTTTGGATTAAACCTGCAAAGGCTGCATTAACAGACACATCTGGTTTGTGGACTGTCTAAATGTATTGCCAGTGGGTCTTGCATCAGAATTATTTATGATTAAAAAATAAGGATGTCTGATATCACTGGAATGTTAAATGGGTAGGTCCACAGGGCATTGTTTATTAATATTTTCATTTGTTTTTCTTAATATAAACAAATGAGTCACTGCTTCATAAATAAATATGTAATGCTACAAGGGACACAGTTATGAAGCTTACCAGAAGCTGCTGTTACTTAGAAGTTATTAGTGTTGCTTTGTTTTAAACATCTAAAGCAAGGCAATACGGAGAGTAGAAATTTATTCAATTGATAAGTATTGAGAACCGACTGTGTGCCCGATGTTGCACTAAGCCCTGGAAATACAGCAATGAACCAGGCAGACATAGTCTCTGCTTCATGTTAAATAGCATTATTCAATCGACTTTGTTTCCCGTGTTTTCAGGACAATGAAGAGCAGGGCAAGGGGTGGAACAGGAGCCAAAACTAAGTCCTAGACTCTGCATCAAAGTTTTCTAATTGAAGTATAAATGAAAGACATTATGCAACCAAATTAGCAATTTAAACATTAAAAATAGCAATGTGACTCCAAAATTTAGGAAGCTGTGAGTCAGAATCATACCATAATGATGTTTTTAATCACTAATGGCCTCACTGCCCATTAAGGTTCCTTCCTGTTCCTTCTGTCCCTACCCCAATCTCATTTCCCTTGACTAACCAGAAAAAAAAAACAAACCAAAAACAAAAACCTGAAAAACCTCTCACCAAATAACTAGTGGTCGACATCTTTATTATTGGGTTTATTTCAAGCTTTCATAAACCCGATGTTTTATGACGAAACCTCAGGCCCTACAGTCCTGAGTAGTTACCAGTTTCCATTACAAAAGACTCAGCCTGTGTCCACCAAATTATTCAGCCCTAGGCCAGTGTGAAAGAACCTGCCCTGCTTTCGGCTCTGAGTTACTTTAGCTTGTGACAGATTCACCATGACTCACAAAGCAGTTCCTTGCAACCCATTAAAATGCCCAAAGTACGGGCCGTGCATGGGCGCCCCTCCCTGGTGCTGCTCTCGGCACCAAGGAGGGTGCACCGTGGGCAGTGGAGGCTCAGCAGGAGATTTCTGGAAAGCCTGGCAAATACAGCTCCACATCGACTGCTTGTCCCTTAAAACTGGCGATGGCCTAGATTCCTGCAGGGAGACTCTGTTACCCAGAGCACTGAATCTTAGATCAGAGCCATCAGAGGAAGACCATGTAATTTCCCAGACTAAGCCCAAAAGTCAAACTTTGGCTTGTGTTCAAACAATTCCTAATCACATTTAATGCCACTTTAAAAATGGGACATGGATTTATACCTTTGAGCTATCACCCAACCCTGGTACTGCTTGCAAACAGCAAATGTGAGTGCCGTATGACATTGGGCAGTTTCTCCTTCTGGCCCTCTCTGTTTTCCTGGACAATGAGCCAGCAGTCAGATTTCCTTAGAAGACACCCCTATGTCCGATGGCCTGATGGACAGCTCAACCTTGGATACTGATTGACTCACAGGTATAGTGAAGTGACTGCGCAGCCTCAGGCCTGCTTTGGCAAAATGTTGATTGGATTCCATCTCAGGATAACACATTTATTATGAAATGAAATGAAAACATTTGTCATACCATTAATTTGTAAGACCGAAATAGATTTTCCTAAAGGCATATTCATTATCATGGTAATCTATCCTCATATTGAAAAATAATGTCAAATTATTATTAAACCCTGGTATGTGATTCTATGGCATATTGATACATAAAAGTAAACTACTGGGCAATTTAAAACTCCCTTCCAGTAGTTATTTTAAGTTAACCAGGTGAATTGAGGCTTACAGATTGCTGGTAAATCTATTAATATAACTCTTGACGTGGTTACATCAAGAAATTTACTTTCCTCCTTGCAATTTTGAGTGCAGAAATTATACAATTTGGTTATCAAAATAAATGGCTGACATCCAGAATATGTGAAGAACTCCTATAAATCAATAAGTAAAACAGACAATCTATAGAAAATTGGTGGAAGACCTGAACAGGTACTTGACAAAAGAAGATATCCAAATGGTTTTCAACTTCATTAATAATCATGTCCATGCAAACTAAAATCATGAGATACCACCACACATCCAACAGAATAGCTAAAATTAAAAAGAATGACAACACTAAGTGTTGGTGAAGATGTGAAGCAATGAGAACTCTTATTTACTGCTGAAGGGAGTGCACTGTGTTTTTGGCACTATACAGTAGATCTACAAATTAGCATATCCTAGGACCCAGATATTTCACTCTTGGTATAACAGAAATGCACACATCAAAAGATAAACAAGAATATGTGTAACATTCTTATTTGTCATATAAAACAAAAACCTTGAAATAATCTAAATGAGATTTCTGGTTTCCAGCTTGGAAGTCAACACTCCTATTCTCACAACAAGAAAAAAGCTGAACAAACTGAAAACCAATACCTCTTCTTAGCTCCTTTAGAGATCAAGGTCACAAGGCAAACCACTGCCCCCAACATCAGAGAGACAGGTGAATACAAAGAACCATAGTTTATTGGGAATAGAAATCCAGGAGCAGAAGTCACTGCTGGAGTCAGTACAAGGGCAGGAAAGTTTACACTGTAATGAACTAATTGCTGGAGGCTCAGTGTACAAAATTTGAAAGTTAAAAATTAAATCTGAGATATCACTTAACCCCAGTGAGAATGGCCTTTATCAAAAAGTCCCAAAACAACACACGTTGGCATGGATGCAGAGAGACAGGAACACTCATACACTGCTGGTGGGACTGCAAACTAGTGCAGCCCCTGTGGAAAGCATTATGGAGATACCTTAAACAGATTCAAATACCTGCCATTCGACCCAGCAATCCCATTATTGGGCATATACCCAAAGGAACAAAAGTCATTCTATGACAAAGACACCTGTACCCGAATGTTTATAGCAGCACAATTCACAATCGCAAAGATGTGGAAACAACCCAAATGCTCATCAATTCGTGAATGGATTAGTAAATTGTGGTATATGTATACCATGGAGTATTACTGAGCTGTAAGAAATAACGGTGATACGACATCTCTTTGGTTCTCCTGGAGAGAGTTGGAACCCATTATATTAAATGAAGTATTCCAAGAATGGAAAAACAAGCATCAGATGTACTCACCAGAAAATTGGTTTCCCTGATCATCACCTAAATGCACATTTGGGAATGACACCAATCGGATATCAGACTGAGGTGGGGGGTGGGGGAGGGGATGGGTGTATGCCTACATGATGAGTGTGTTGCGCACTGTCTGGGGAATGGTCACGCTTGAAGGTGCTGACTCGGGGAGGGGGGGTGGGAGGAGGGGATGGGTGTATACCTACATGATGAGTGCAATGCACACTCTCTGGAGAACGGGCACGCTTGGAGCTCTGACTCGGGGGGATAGGCGGTACATGGGCAACGTATGTAACCTGAACTTTTGTACCCCCATAATAAACTGAAATTAAAAAATAAATAAAATACTATAAATAGAAAAAAAAATTAAATCTTAGGGGACCTCACACTTTCATGAGTTTTACCATCAAAACACCCACCAGGTGCTCAGGGTGAAGTTAAGAGGAAAACTCCCTCCTACTTCCTGCAGGGGGAGGAGAAAAGTAACCAATCTGAAATACATCTGGAGTATTCTGTTCTACTTAACAAAAACCTTCCCCCAAGGGAAACTATTTCACTAGATTCTAACCACCTTGGGTTTTATCAGAACCTAACAGACCTGGAGGAAGAGAAACACCCAACCCCAGTCCCCTCTAGCCTGCTGTCTTGCCTAAGCTGGGATGGGAGAGTAGGGCAGGACTGAGAGAAGCTCTTGTGAAGGTCACAGGGGCACAGGCTCACTAAAACACTGAGACCTAAAATGCCTCCCACCTCCCACTACCGCCACATCAATAGCGCTCCCGTACAGGAGATTCATCTGAAAGAACTGAAAGCCTCAGTCTTATTTAAGAAGAAATCTCAAGGAAAACTCAAAGACAACAGAGGAAATAAAACAAGAACACCAGAGGAAGTATTGGCCTTTAACACATATAGTTACAAAAAAGTGTCAACACAGTTTAACTCCTAGCAAGATAAGAATGAAATCTCACCCTAAAGACCTGTTTACCTGAGTATGTAATGTCCTGCTTTCAACAAAAATATACCAGACACACTAAGGGGCAAAAACACAGCTTGAAGAGACAGAGAAATCAGAATCAAACTCAAATATGGCTGTGTTTTGAGTATTACCACACTGGGAATTTAAAAGAGCTATGATTAATATACTAAGGACTCAAAAGGAAAAAGTGAGTAACATGCAAAAACAGATAAGTAATATAAGCAAAGAGATGGAAACGCTGAGAAAGAACCCACAGGAAATGCTAGCAATCAAAAACACCGTAATAGAAACAAAGATGCCTTGGCTGAGCTCATCAGTAGACTGAACATGGCTGAGGAAAGAATCCGTGAGTTCAAAGATATGTCAATAGAAACTTCCCAAACTGAAAAGCAAAGAGAAAAAAGAAAGGAAGAGACAGAACAGAACATCCAAGAACTGTAGGACAACTTGAAAACATGTAACACATTCATAACGGGAATACCAAAAGCAGAAAAGAAGAAGGAACAGAAAAAATATTCTAAGTAATAATGGCTAAGAATTTTCCAGAATTAGTGACAAACACCAAACCACAGATCCAGGAATTTCAAAGAATGTTAAACAGGCAAATACTAGAAAAATGTACACCTAGACATATCATATTTAAACAGCAGAAAGATCAAAGACAAAGAGAAAATCTTGAAAGAAATTGGGGTGGGGGGAGCACTTCGCCTACGAGGGACAAGGGTAAGAATTATATCCGACTTCTCTTCAGAAACCATGTGGACAAGCAGGATAAAACCCACCGACCTAGAATTCTGTACCCAGCAAAGTTATCCTTCAAGAGTGAAGAAGATATAAAAACTTTCTCAGACAAATATCAAGGGAATTTGTTACCAGTAGATCTGCCTTACAAAGAGTGTTAAAAGGAGCTCTTCATTCCTTGCCAAGGGATTGATGAGAAAAACAAAACAAAAAAGCACAGGCTCTTCAGAGAGGAAGGGAAATGATGCAAGCCAGAAACTTGGATTTCCATAAAGAAAGGGAAAGTGTTAGAGGAGGGATAACTGAAGGGCTTTTCTGTTCCCTCCCTGGGGCACTAGCACAGAGCCCTGCAGCTTGGACCACCCCTCCCCATGCTGAATGATACAGACAGTACTCGTTTTCTTTATTCATTCTTTTTTATTCTTTTTTTTTTTTTTTTACTTTTTTCTATATATTTTTCCTTTTTCACATGTTCTCTTTTTTCTTCTTTTATTTTGTTTTCTCACTTTTTTCTTTATCTTTGTTCTCATTTTCTTCTTCTTCAATTTAGTTTGTTAGTATGGTTAGTTAGTAGTGTTAGCAGGTAAGTCCACCAAGCTGCAGAGCCTCTCGGCCATCTCTGCTCAGCAGGAGACCCACCCTGGCCACTGCCAGCTCCTCCAGACCTCAGCAAAGGTACCTCCACCACGGTGAAGTTGGCCCAACACATCCTTACTGGGAAAAGAGGCAGCTGTGCAGATCATTAGCAAGTGTCAGCAGAACTTGTCTAGGCTCTGAGACTATCCCATGAAGTCCAGCTGAGCCAGGTGCTGGACCCAAGCAGCTGTGGGAAGGAGCTATGTAAGAAGTTCACGCTGCTGTGTGTCACATGCCTGGTGGAGAGGACTCCTGTGGTGGAGGGTGGAGGTGTGCAAACTGCTACAGCACTCTCCATGGGTTCGAAGTATTTGGTGCCCCCATGGCATTCAAAAGCATCGCGTCCAAAATAACTGTGCGCTTAAGTATAAAGGGCTGCCACTCTTTCCAGAAAAAATACAAGAGGTGCTATATCACCATTGTTTCTTATAGCTGAGTAGTACTCCATGGTATACATATACCCATTCTACTAAGTGAAGTATCCCAAAAATGGAATAATAAGCACCACATGTACTCACCATCAAATTGGTTTCACTGATCATCACCTAAGAGCACATTCAGGAATAACATTGATTGGGTGTCGGACAGGTGTGGATGGGGGGAGGGGATGGGTGTATACATACATAATGAGTGTGATGTGCACTGTCTAGGGGATGGACACGTTTGAAGCTCTGACTCGGGGGGCAGGGGGGGAACAAGGGCAATATACATAACCTAAAGTTTTGTACCCCCACAATATGCTGAAATAAGAATTAAAAAAATAAATAAATAAAGGGCTGCCACAAGTCACCTGGGAGACAAGAGGAGAGACCTGCAGCCTATGTACAGGCCAGCCTCTCCACCCAGGGTGAAACTGCAGAGACCACACTCTTTCTTGGAACACTTCTTTCCTCCCCTGCTCTTCTCTGTCTTTTGTTTCATGTTTGTGGAGGAGGGAGGTGGTTCTGTAAAAATAAACAGAATTAAAAAATTTAATGGGGAAGCATTGAATATCTTATTTTCTGAGGTGTTTTTAATGATGGATCGTGGGAGATAATTATGGATCTGAATGGTTCTTATCTGATTGTCTTAGTGAACATAAAGTTGTCACTTCTGTGAGCTGGTTTTATAACAATGATATTAACATTAACAAATAACAATAGCATCTACTATTGGCCAAAGACTTTCTACACCCTGCTGATGAATTTTAGCCACAAAGTCCACTTAACAGATTTAGAAATGAATGCTGCTGGTGGTTAAGGAGCTTGTTGAAAATCACAGAGCTGGTGAGTGGCAGAGCTTATGCTGTGAGGTTGTGCTGTCACCCCAGTGCTACAGGCCTGTCCTGGTGCAGGTCTGTGGGCCCCTAGAGTCCTGGGGTTTTTTGCATCCTTTTGAGGTTGGTTATACTGTGTCTCTTAAATGAATAATTCAAAGTCACATGAGAGATGACACAACCAACTACTTTGTGTAGCACTTTTCAGTGGTTCTTGTGAATTAACTTGTATGATGTCCCCTAAGTCCTTCTCTGCACAACCAGGTCGCAGTCTTGAAGTATAAATACTGTTTCAAAAATATGAAAGGAAAATGAAGCTGTCCAGAGTGCTGAAAACCCTAAGGGTGCCTGGAACCCCGTGCCGTATAGCCTGGGGGACAGTGCCTTGTAGGCCCTTGGCACACAAGTTTCCCCCTCACTCCCCAGTACTACAGCTCTCATAGGAGCCCAGTTTAGATCTAAACCAGAGGGTGGTGGCTAGCAAAATGGCCTCCTTGCTGGTCTCCTACTCCATGTCAAAAATTCTCATGAGCTCGGTAGCAAATGTGGAATAATGTCTTCAGGGTGAATGCACCTTGCATATTTTTAATTTATTTATTAAACTGGAAGATCCCTTTCCTTATCCCAAACCTTTTCTATCAATAAAAATATTAATTTATCCAAGTAGGTAGTATTTTGTCTCCAGAGGAGAGGTTAAGAGCTGGATGTATACGTAATATGTATAATGAGTAATTGTCAAACAAATGTATTTATTGGGAAGCTACTATCCACTTGAATGGTACCAGAGATAGAAGAGTGAGAGGTGGATAAAATATAATACACGTCCTCAAGGAGAAAATAAACTAGTTGGAGATTTATTCACAAGTATTTATTGAATACATTTAAGTGTCTAGAACCAAGCAAATGATAAAGAAGTGTTTCTTTACTTTCATTCATCACATGGTGGAGATAAATACAGAGGGGGGTATTTAATCCAACATGGGGAGGAGGGAGGTGAGGTTGGTGGGAAGTAGAGGGAAGGTGAGACTTCCTAAGGGAAGTGACGATTGAATGGTCTTAAAGGATGGGTGGCAGTTAGCTGGCGAAGAAAGGTAGACGGTGAGGCAGACCTTCAGAGACCTGGCACTGAGAAAGAAAGCAGAATATGCTTTTCAGGAGAACATTTTAGCAGTGAACATGGAGTTGTTTGTGTGGCAAAAACAGCATTCCTTTCAGCCAGAAAGTTAGGCATAAGAAATACGTTCTTGGCTGTAGGGGGCCAACAGAGGAACAAAGCAATACTTTCTAGAATACAAGACAGTTGGGATATTCGTAAATGCCATTTGATAAATAGGTCCCAAGGTAAAATTAATTCAGAAAATGCAAACGTCCATTGTAAATCTTAAGAGGGCATAAAGTTCACAGTTTTCCAGGTTTGAGTAGCTTTTTACGTGAGCATCTTGAGAAATTAGTGCTCAGAAATGCTGTGTCAGCACTTCTGTAGCTTGGGCGCTACCTGTTAGTCTAATAGGTTTGATTCTCCCTGAAGATATGCTGACTCTCCCGCAAGATCAACACAAGCTAGACGAAGGCTGGAAAGAGGCAATTGCATATGTGTAAATGATGGGAAGATGTGAAAAAATGGAGAGTGACAGAGGTTGTACAGTTGACCTTTGACTTAATGCACTGCTCACGTGTTCTATGCTGGGTATCATAAGCCCGTCAGCTCTCCAAAGCACCACCTTCATGCTCGGACTGAAAAGCATTTACTCCTTTCTTCTCTCACTTCTTTGCATTCTTCTAACCTCTTCAGGCAGTACAGTGACTTGCATGGATATTAAAGTTAACAGCGATTTTTATAGCTGGAATATTGGTTGGGAGAAAGTAGGAATTCATGATAGGGTTAGGAGAGAGGTTAGTTGGAAAATAATTTGATCTATTTTGGTCCCTTGACACTTGAGAGAATTGTACCTTCTAAGAATTTTGGCATTCAGAGTCAAAAGATTACAGCTAAATTTCTAAAATGAAAGCTTAAGCGTCATCTCTAATCTGTATTGGAAATGTCAGGGTTATGGGTGAGGGCTGATCATTCAGAGAGGATCTGAACAACTCTTGGTCATCAAAGGGGAAAAAAGGAATAGATTTCTCCTGATTCCACAGAGCCTCTGCCCTTGGGTCACTAAACAAGGTGATTATTCCACAGTTACTCTCCTGACATCAGTATATATCTCCCAAGTGTTAATTTCATTAAACTATTTAATTTGTATTTTTATAATGCTCATAGATGTTTAAAATCCTATATGTAAAAAGGTGTTTACAGATCAGGTAGGACAGTGCGATTAGTCTGGCTGTGTTCTTGCATTGTCTGCAGAAGCAGCCTGTAAGGTACCTCTACAAGGATGAATAAGACTTGGACCCGAGAAGAGAGGAAGAAACCACGTGAGCAGCTAGGTGGAGGCTGGCATGTGGGATGTGTTGAGGAGAGTAGTCCTTGTGTTTATCATTCCCTCTTTGCAGGATTGATCACGGCCTCTGTGCCTTAAAGGAGATGAGGGCAGGGCAGGGCAGGGGGGATGGGGTGAGAGGGTTCAGACGGGGAAATGTATAGAGAGCAAAACTTTGTACCTTCACCCCAATTTGGCCAGGTGCCTGATATGTTAGCTTATATTGTAGCATCATTTTTTCATCCCTATAGAAAGCTATCATAAAAATTCCTTAACTTATTTTTTTCTTTTAAAAGACAGGGACTCACTATGTTGTCCAGGCTAGTCTCAATCCCCTGGGCTCAAACAATCCTCCTGCCTCAGCCTCTCAAAGTGCTGGGATTACAGGCGTGAGCCACCACAGCCGGCCCAGAAGTTGCTTAACTTTTAAAAGGTTATAATGTCTCTAAAATCAAATCTAGTTGAACACTGGAACCTTCAGCTACGCTGCTGTCCTCCTTCTCCCTTAAATCCTCCTTCACATACATTGAATTATCCTTAGGAAGTGAAGAAGCATTTTCCTGGAATCATTAGTAAAGATTAATTAGATATCTGCTCAGCTACTTAAACATGTGTACTGTGACACACACAAAATTAAACTACTTAAAATTTATGGTGTGAAGGAAGACAAATGTCTTGCATTATTTTTAATTAACTCTGGGGTTGAAGCATTGCAATTTTTGTGTCTCTCCTATGTAAGGTAAAAAAAAAATCTGAGACATTCATTAGTTTTATAAGTATCATTTAAAGAGAAGAAAATAGAGACCTCTGTTCACTTGAGTGAGTAATAATTCACACTTCTATTTCTGACTTCCAATTTGAGGGGTGAGGGAAATGATGTCTTTATTTTGGACATGTATCTCTGAAAATAGGTACAAAAGGTTAACAATGCAAGGAAGTCCCAGAATGCTATTTTCTTCTCCCTTCCTCCAGAATGGGCTAATGACTTGTCATTCAGGTTTTATCCTTTATATTTTTTCCCTCTTTTTGCAAATCATGTCACAAAGTTTTAGTAACACCCTCTTTGATAATCAGAGCTGTTTAGAGCTCACTGTAGTGCACCCACTCCTGAGCTGCTGGGTCACATCTCCCTGCACGGGGACCAGCCTCTATGGCAGATCCTCCGAGCTGCAGTGTGCTCCAGGCTTCTGTCCTGTCAGACAGTCCCCAGGCATAGGGGATAGAGATCTCATCTGGGGTGGGGCTCTTGAACTCTCTCCAGAGTCAGACTGCTTGGTGAGGCCACTGAAGGCTTCTGAAAGTTTCCTTGATTGAAAATTCCATGGCATGACATTCTGTACGTCCCCTAAGGTTGAGGTACAACTTTTTTGGCATAGACTTTCTTCTTAAATATGTTTAGCACAGTGCCTCACACATAATAGTGCTCAATAAATGGTATTTTTCCTATTTTCCCAGTAAGGGAGTTGTAGAAAAAAAAACTACAGTGAAATTTTAGAAGGCAGAAAGACTACTCTATACAACTGAGGTTAGACTCAGAAATGTTTTGTGGATGAGGCTGATTTGAGCCAAGAACTCATCCATTCCACAGGTGCTATAGCCTCCCCATTGTGTGTCAAGTACTGCTATGGGATGAGAATATAATGGTGACCACAAACACACACAGAGGTTTACAATCTGGCGAAGCTAACAACCATTCATCGAAGAATCATATAAATATAAACTTACATGGGAACAACCTATATGTCCAAAAGGAAAATGGGAAAATAAATGATATGTTCATTTGATTTAATATTTTGTAGCCATTGAAATTATTTCAAAGAATTGTTAAACGATTACAATGACACTATTTAAAAAGTGAGATATAAAAGTATAGAGTATAATTCCTACTTTACAAAAATAAATGTATATGTATGCATAAGAAAGTTGATTATACACTACATTTGTAACAGAGGTAAAGGCCTGAAAAAGAGCAAAATATTTTATGAGTTGTCTCTTTAAACCTCCTCATCCTTTCTGAAGCATTAAAACCTGAATTCCTGCCTGAGGCCAGTAATCGGAGGGGCAGAGGAGTGTTCTTTGTTGTCTTAAACCAGAATTATCTGGACAGCAGTCAGGAGGTCATCTTCACTGGAGATGCTGTAGTTAAACAGCAACATCCCATAGCTGAAACCCCCCTTTAAAAGCCCTTTATTTCTACATAAAGAGGGGATGATGGTTCTTTAAGATAAGAGTCTGCCATCCTCCTCATTTTCTGGGAAATTAATAAACTTCTCTTTCCTTTTCCTCGAACCATTTGTCCTCGTTCTTCACTCAGCCTTGGGGACAAGTACGAACTTTCAGTAACACATTAAACAGTGGTTAATGCTGATGATAAGATTATGAAGCATGAAGCCTGTTCTCCTAAGAGTGATGTTTTTTGCTAGGAGACAAGTAGATTTGTTTTTCCACTGTTTGAATTTACAAGTAGATCCTTTGTATGCTTTAAATGAGGAACTCAAGTTTTAACGTCTATTCTTTTTCCTTCTTTCTACTGTTCTATTTTGGGTTGGATGGGGTGAGGAGTCAGGGGACTGTCCCTGAGGACTCTAGCACTGAGTGAAGCAAGTATGGTCCTGGAGAAGGTCTCACAGTGGGACTCCTTGAGACATGAGCTATGGACACTAATTACCTTTAAGAGCCTGCCTAAGCAGGATTAATCTTTCTCTGCTGTTAGTTTTATGTTTTGCCTGCCATTTTTGGAGATAAAACTTGTGTCCAAAGGGAAAATTCCAGAAATGCTACCAGGGATGATGATGTGATTTCTGAGTGAATATTCCTGATTAAACTCCTTTGTGATTAATCAAAATCTGGATTAATCCCCCCATTTCACAGTGATAGCTCCCATCTTCTATAATCCCTGCCCAAAAGGATCAGCTTATTTGAAGGCTTTTCCCTTGGAAGCCACTGATGTGTTATTACTTTTATCAGCTAAAAAACAATAATTCTATGTTTCCAGAGTTTGTTTAACTAGCTGGAAGTTTTGAGCTGAAAGCTCACTTTATTGTAGAAGTGCTGATGATATATCCATACCTTTAGAATAAGACATATAAGAAAATTCTATAACTCTTTCCTCTGCTCTATAACATTTTGCCTTTCAAGAAATTTTTTTTCTATATGTCCTATAATTATTTTAAAGACCCACTAAGTCATTTAAAGTGAGGTAGTTCTAATGGACTGAGAATAATGTTGCATAGAAACAGTCTTTTATGTGACCTTGGATTTACCCTTCCACACACAATAGAAGTACCAGGGATTGGCCTTATGAAGATAAGGCTGTGTTTGCATTATGATTTGAGAGAAGCTGAAAAGACTTGCTATTGCTTTCCTTATGCTCAAAAATACCCTTAGGGACTTAACACTTTTAAGTCTTGAAGGCTTTTCATCATGAGTTTCTGTTGAGATATGAATATCTAGGATGGAAAGCAGTGATCGTCCAGAATCTTACCAGGATTTCCTGCCAGCCAACTGACAGGGAAGAGTAGAATGACCCAGTGGGTGAGGGCTCATGACTGCTGAGCCTTAGGAAGAGCTGGAAGGAAGCTGACTTCACCAAGGACTTTCCACGGCTGAGCCTGGTTCTGCAATGGCAGCAGCGCTATTGCACAGGGCTGTAAAGTTCTTCAGAAAGTGCAATGATAATGCATACATTTTGCCTGTTTGAAACTGGTTGACAATTTACTTCTGGGATTTATTTATTTTTTCTCTTTACCAATGCATTTATAATCTAGCCCACCTTTCTCTCCCTTAACTGCCAATCACTGCTCTTTTTAGGGATAATTGCAGGGAAAAGATGTTGCTGGGCTTCTCCATAGAGACGCAGCACAGCAGTTCCTTTTGGCCATCTCATCCCCTTGTAAGATGGAAGCTCCAGAGTATGTTTTTAAAATCTGTTTTCTTTTCCTCATTCACAAGGAAGAGAAATTGCTGATAAACTAGGTGCCAAAGCACTTGAAGTAAATCTATTTCCAGCTTAAATATCGCAGCTAAGGAAATTGCCAGAGTGATGCATTGTTAACTTTTCAGTGCCTGATGCTAAGTACACGTAACGGTGTGCTGAGTACTGCACCTCCCCTGCCATCCAGCAGGGGGCAGGAGCTGGCATGGCTCCAGCTGCTCAGCGTGCTGACCATGCAGGGGCTGGTTGCCACTGTGTCAGGACTACAAAGGACTACTCAGCTGCTGAAGAGCAGGAGCACATCGGGTAGTTCATTATAGGGTGAGGCACTCTTCCTACAACTCAAGCAACAGGCCCCTCAAACACTATTTTGCATAAATTTTCAGGCTGGCCATGAAAAAATTGTACACTTGTCTAGAAAAGGTGCCATTTTTATGCTTTGTGATAAAAATGTTTAAATGGTTACTTTTCTTGTTTATTAAGCACTATAAGCTAGGATAAAAGACAAATGAACAAATATTTGCAATCTATGGGGTGGATAAATTAGTAAGAAAACAATCAAGACCCTAGTAGTAGGCCAGACACAGTGACTCATGCCTGTTATCCTAGTACTCTGGGAGGCCGAGGCGGGTGGATTGTTTGAGCTCAGGAGTTTAAGACCAGCCTGAGTAAGAACGAGACCTCCGTCTCTACTAAAAATAGAAATAAATTGGCTGGACAACTAAAGAAAACATATATAGAAAAAACTAGCCGGGCATGGTGGCACATGCCTATAGTCTCAGCTACTCGGAGGGCTGAGGCAGTAGAATCACTTGAGCCCAGGAGTTGGAGGTTGCTGTGAGCTAGGCTGATGCCACGGCACTCTAGCCTGGGCAACAGAGCAAGACTCTGTCTCAAAAAAAAAAAAAAAAAACAAAACCCAAAACAAAACAAAAAAAACCTCTAGTAGTCAGTTTACCAAAAAAAAGTACAGAAGTTTAATGAAAATATAAAAAGATTCTGACCATCATTAATGTTAAAAGAAATGAATTAGAAAGTCATTATGCTGAGGTGGCTGCAGCACCCTAAGTTACTACATAAGCAAACTGAAACTGAACTCAGTGTAAAAGGTCATACTCTAGGCTAGTGGAAAACCACTGACTAACAGTTAACTAGGGACTTTCCCAAATAAAGCTACTGCTCCACTTTAATCAATTGAATATTTCTTTGCCATGAGTCCACATTCACCCTAAAATAGCCTCCCCCTGCCCCCACCGTTTCAGGGATCTGAACTGCTTGCGGTTTTATGGTGCCTGATTCATGAATTGCTGTTTGCTCAAATAGCTCTAATAATTTAATATGCCTCAGTTTATCTTTTAACACTAATAATGAAAGAAATGAATATAAAAGCATAAGTGTTTAAGCATTAGATTGGCAAAGATTAAAAAAAAAAAAAAGGCAAAACAAGCTCTCAATACCCAATATCAGTGAGGAACCGGGAAAAGTGCCTTCTCATATACTACTGGTAGGGGTATTTAGAAGTACAAGATTTTTGTAAAGCTGTTTGGCAATGTATTATGACCAGTGATGCATTTGGATATTTTTGACATAATTTCCTACCTCCTAACTCATCGGAATATGAATAGACAAAGGAGAGTGGGCCAAGATGAGTAAGTACAGTATGATTTCCATGTGTCCATCAGTGCAGAGCTTCCTCTACCTCTGTTCCTTCCCACGTGTAACTCACTGGAGTCAGGGCTTATGCTTAGCCCCAAAGGAAGTCGAGTTACTATGCTGGTAACTGAAATGATATTTCTTTCGTTCTGAATGGAATGATCACACAGATTCTAGAGCAGGGGCCTCACATTTTGTGAAAAGGAGCCATTTTTCGTTTCCTGCAATCAAATCATTAACATCTTGCATGTAGCAGTCATGACAATGGTCTACAGATGAAGTCTCACCCAGGTGGGTGCTCTCCCCCAGGGCTCAAAGTGGCCATATGTCCTTATCTGGGACAGGCTGGATTTCTCCTATCCTCACTAGCATCAGCAGAGGCTAGAGACTGGACGGGGTTTAAGGTTGTGGAGGAAACAGCCAGTCACTTCTCTACTATCTTTGCCAGAGCTTCTCCTCCCTTTAGAAACATGTGCCTGGGGCATATTGGCCATATGAGAGAGCCAGAGTGTGCCCTCATAGCAGCAGTGCTTTGATCTGTAATGATTAATGGTGTCTCCACATGCAAATGTCATTCAGTGATCAGAGTAGAGAATGTGGGGATCACATAGTAGCTGTGATTTTTTTCAAGAGGCAATATTTGGAATTAGAAACCTACTTCCATACCCTTTGCATTAATTTACATATCCACCTCAAATAACTCACTCAAAGTGCTCTTCTTCTTTGAATTCAGCTAATTAGTGTAGCTAACCATTGTTGTAGCCAAACCCGGTATTAAGGGCATTACACACATGAAATACTAAGTAGATTTATGAAAACATAATCATGATGATAGTGAGTCAGCGTAGGCCAAATGCAGGTGCCAGTAGCTGTCCCTTAGCTCTGATTCCTCATTCTGGAGTGATAATCTCAGTCAACAAACTCTCCACAATCGTGCCTATGGGATAGTCAGCTGAGTTAAAAACAAGGAAGGAAAATAAACTAATATTCATTTACTGCCTTTCATTTTGCTAATGGTGCCATAGGAATTATTTCACATTTGTTTTAATATTTAGTAAGAAATCTACATAATTAGTGAAGTTAGTTGATGAGGAGAAGAAACACATAGAAAAAGGTCATGTTGTAGATGACATTAAGAGAGTCCCTTAGGGTTTGGGGTGTACAACCTGCATAATTGCATGAGAGCTCTGCATTCCCACTCCAAAAGGGAGAAATAGGAAAGAAGGAAGTGATGACAAGTTCCAAGCAAATCCAAAACCTACCGAGGCAAATTCCATGAGATCTTAAGGCTCATGCATAATCCTCTTTGGCTCGATGCTCTGCCCTCCAGTGCTGCTAGGACAGTGGTCCTGCTGCTGGACCCACTCTGCTTTTACCCACTTGCAGAGGGAAATTTTACCCTCTTCAGAGGTCAAGCAGTGGATAGGAGGAATCCATTCTTAAGCAGTGAAAGAATCCTTGAAATTTGTGATATTTTTTTCAAGTCACCTTAAAATACTGATCTTAATAGATCTTAAAATAACTAAATGTATAGCTTTTATTTTTGTTGCTGTTAAGTCAGATATCCATTTATACTAGATTCTAGTATAGGCCAGTGTTACTAAGTACCCCTTCCCCCCAAATTGTAGGAGAATAAATTGAGAAGAGGAAAGTATCTTAATTTTAGCAAGTATGTTGATCTCCCTGGGCTGCCACAACAAAATATGACAGGCTGGGTGGCTTAAACGACAGAAATTTATGTCTCATAGTTCAGTTCTGGAGACTGAAAGTTCCAGATCAAAGTCCCACAGAGTAGGTTCCTTGTGAGCAGATGGCTGCTTTCCATGTCCTCGTGTGTGGGAGAGGAGTGGGGAGCGAGAGCTCTCTGGTGTCTCTTCTTATAAAGACAGAGAAGAAGAACTCTGAAGGTGACTCAGAGGTCATCAGGGCTGACACTCTCATCACAGGTTGGGAGCTCATGGGCCCAGGGGACAGGACAACATCCACCTTGGTTTCCAAGAGTGGGACCACCACCCAGCAGAGCCATGAGGGGACCTGATAGGGCTGTGGGTTGTGACTGCTGTCCCACTGGGTCTGGCGGCAGGACCACTGTCCTAGCAGCACTGGAGGGCAGAGCATTGAGCCAAAGAGGATTATACATGAGCCTTAACATCTCATGGAATTTGCCTCGGTAGGTTTTGGATTTGCTTGGAACTTGTCATCACTTCCTTCTTTCCTATTTCTCCCTTTTGGAGTGGGAACGAAATGTCCATTCTATGCCTATGCCATCATTGTATTTTGGAAACACAAAACTTGTTTGGTTTCACAGGTTCATAACTGGAAAGAAATTTTGCATCGGGGTACCTTGAATCTCACCTGTATCTGATTTAAATGATATGTACATGAGACTTTGGACTTTAGAGCTGATGTTGAAATGAATTAAGACTTTTCAAATTACTGGGATGGAATGAATGTATTTTGCATATAAGAAGGAGAATGAATGTATTTTACATGTGAGAATGACATGACTTTGTGGGGCTAGAGGTGGAATGCTATGGACTGAATGTTTGTGTCCCATGAAAATTCATATGTTGAAATTCTAACCCTCACTGTGATAGTATAGGAGGTGGGTCCTTTGGGTGGAGTCCCCATGAATAGGGATTAGCACCTACAGAGCTTTCTCTCTATTTCTTTCTCTTTCTCTCTCTCTTCATTGGCAATGTTATGTCATGAAAGATTAACAGCTGGAGTTTAGGAGACCCAGGTTATCACAGAGCTCTGTTCCCAAGAGCTCCCATATGACAGTGGACAATCTCTGCCTCCTAAGCTGAACCCTCTAGTTCATCACACCTGTGACATATGTTAAGTCTACATCTTGTTATTAGCATTTTTATTTGTATAATATTTGTAGTTTGGAATCACAACTGATGGCAGTATATTTGTATTTATGATATATAAGATATATGATTTATATATAATATATAAATAACCGCTCTTTGATCTCCAAAAACAAGCAGAATTGTGAAGGAATCTATCCTTGAATGATGGGAATTATACAGGAAATATTTTCAAGCTTGAATCGTTTGTTTTAAAGCACTTCACAATCTGTACATGGCCCAGGAAGGCAGAAAACCAGTCTTACCTGTGGTGTCAGAGGATGATATCTTTTGGGGCTTGCAGAGTAGCTAGAAGTTTAAGGGAGATACTTTGGAAGGGAGGGAACTCTGAAGGGGTGAATCTCAAAATACGTATATAAGTTCCCTGAAAATAACTGGTGAGTCTTTCAACTACACATATGTGGGGCAGAACCCAGGGACCCATTATAAAAACAGTAGTTGGAAGCTGAATGAACTGAATGGGCATTTCAGTTGTGCCCATGGTAGGGGAGATAGAGATTGGAGTTTGAGTCCAGCCAAGTTAATTCACTGCTAAAAAAAAAAAAAAAATCAACACTCTTTAAATAAATACTACAGAATCCAGAGTCTCCATAGCTGTCATTCATATACACAACAAAGAAATCATGAGATGTGTAAAGATACAGGAAATTGTAATCCAGGCACAAGACAAAGAACAGGTGGTAGAAACTAATCTCAAAGTGTCCCAAGATGTTGTAATTAGCACACAAGGCTTTGAAAGCAGCTATAATAAATATGTTCATGGAAGTAAAGAAAAATACTCTCATAATAAATGAACAAATGTTGAAGTCATCAGAGAAATGAAAATCATAAAAGAAAGAACCAAATAGATAAACAATTTCAGATTTGCAAGATAAAAAGAGTTCTGGAGATTGGTACACAATGTAGGGGACAGAGGAGAGGACTGTGTGGGTAACAGTATAGGAGACAGTGTGGAGTCAAATTGTAGGAAAGAAGGTGGGAGACAGTGTAGAGGACAGTATCAGTGAGTGAATAGGGGACAGGGTGGAGGACAGGTTGGGGAATGATTTAGGGAACAGGATGAGTAAGAGTGTGGGGGACAGTATAGTGCTTAATTGTTCTCTCTAGAATTTCCCGCACTATGTTGAATAGAAGTAGCAAAAACAGGCATTCTTGTCTTGTTCCTATACATGATGGCTCTGATGTGAGTTTATTCTAGAGGCAAGGATAGAATCTCTTTCATCTTTATTGTCACCACACGGTATCTAAGGCAACTTTACAGTTTGGAGTTAGACTGTCTGGGTTCTAATCATAGCTGCATCGCTGCATCACATACTAGCTGTGTGACCTTGGACAAGTGAGTTATATTCTCTTGTTTTGATTTCCTCATCTGTAAAATGGAGATAATAATAATAGTGCTTACCTCCAAGAGTTGTCATGTCTCAAAGTATTTAACATGTGTTAATAAGTTTTCAGAACAGTGAAGCAAATAAGCACCTTAGAAATATCTGATGTTGTTATGACACACATAGAGCAAATGTTTTTAAGTATTTTTTGAACTAGTAAGAAATATTTTAAGCCAAAATAGAATGCAGATAATTTCTACATTTTGTTATCAAATTCATGGGAACAATTTTTAAGGGTGAGAACTTTAGACCTAGCAAAAGGAGTCATTTCATGATTAAGTATTTGTGAGGAAATGTTTTAGAAGACATGAAATTGTCATCTATCACATCATGTGGTTTATTAGTTGAATATACTCTCCATCTAGTGTCCTGAAACCTAAATCATTGTCTTGTTCATTATAGATCTACAGTTTATTTGATTCCATATGTATTGTTTCTTTTCACATGTAACAAATATTTATTGCATATAGGTGACAGGCATTGTGCCAAGCTCTGAGGGGTGGAGTGAGGGTGGACAGGTGGCCATTATCTAAGCATCAGTGTAAGTGAGGTGAATGAAGTAGGTGTTGCCTCTTTTCTCATGGAGTGTACACATCTACTATACATGTTATTTATATGTCTGTATGTCTTTATTTTACCAAAGTTTTAGGGACACCTTAATTTAGGTATCTGCTTTTTCCAAAGGGAAGGAGACAAACTTTTAAATTTCAAATAAAACATGCTTCCAGTGATCTTATCTATGTAATAATATATAGATAATTATACATAATAACATCTCAATAAATGATGACCCTGCATTTAGTCTGAGGGAACCAAAGAATATTTGATTTTTCCCCAGCTTTAAGGAAATTCTGTTTTGGTGAATTTTTCCTCTGGGCTCTGAGTGTGTGACAGACCTCACTGCTGCTCACTAGTAACTGGTCCCCGTTCCCCTCCTGGGCACACTCAGGAGACTGGGCTGTCTTGGCTGCCTGAAGTCAGATGTGTCCATGTGACTGAGCTCTGACCAATAGGATACTTTCCAACTTGGGATGTTACAAAATGCCAGTCGGAGACCCACTAGCTCCGCTCTCCCCCTGCAGGGCAAATGCAGAAGTAAGTTCATGCTGAAAGGAAAGCTCTTTGGTCTGGGTCCCTGAGTAAGTGCTGAGCAGAGACACTCTAGACACTCTACCCCGCTCTTACCCCAACCTACTGCCACCCCAGGTCCGCACTGGACATGTAACATAAGAGAAAAAATAAACTCTTCCTGTTTAAACCACTGAGATTTGTGGCATCTGGGGCGACCACAGCATGACCTAGCTCATCCCTAATGGCAGAGGGAGCAAGGCCAGCTCCTGACCAGCACTGGCTTTCTAAAAGAACAAAATAGGCTCCTAAATATCCAATTCCTCTCTTATGACAGATTTCCATGCTGCTGCCACTTTCAATGGACACTGAAACTTTCTTTTAGAGCAGAAAGACAACATTGTAGGGTGGATTACATGAAATGCCTGGAGAATGAATTCCTTCTGTGATTTCTAAAGACTGTGTGTATTTAGTGCCAAATATCCAGATGACAAATGAAAACTCCAATCAAACGTCTATGTGTTCTCAAATAAAACTTGGATGCTTGATGTATCAGACAAAACATCTGGCTGACTGCTGAGATAGGAAACTTTTCATTGGGTATTTAGCATTGTCCATAAATAGGCCTCAAGTCAAGGATTCCGTCTGAGTTTGGGCATAGAAATCCTCTGTTTGGTGAAGGGGACCAGAGACAGGCTGGTGCGGAAGCAGAGTGGATGTTTGTTAATGCTGTGTGGCTCTAGAAGTGAGAGAAGATTCTCCCTGCCCCAAACGATAGCCCTTAAAAATCCACTGATAGAAACAGATCCTTTTCCTTTTTGAAATAAAAAATTTCTCTTTAGAATGCAAATAGGGCTGAGGGAAGTCACAGTACTTGATCTTTACGTACTTGAAAAAAATTGCTGAAGAAAAGGATGATTAGGTGTTTGGGTGAGCTAGGCCAGGCTGTGAACTAGGAAGCAGGATAATTAGAGAGAAATATGAGGCAGGAAGAGGCAATTTCAGGGAGTGAGAAAGAGCTACTCACATTAAGTGACAAAGAGATTTCCCAAAGCTCTTTTCTTCTATATGTAGATGAAAATTTATTTTTTCCTTCCAAAGTGAAATTTTAATTTAAAAATGTACACCTGGATTCAAGAATTTCTGACACACACACATGTGCAAACACACATACACAGAGCTCTGTTCACGATCCAAGAGTCTGTATGCACACTATGAATAAGAAAGTTGATCAACATGACTTTTCAAAAAAAAAATTATTGATTTTCACATATTTATTTGGGTCTTTTTTCTATATAACATAATACTTCAGTGCTATTAATCTACTTTTTGATGTTCTTTTTTTCCATAAATTGGTAAGTTTGGAGAAGCAGGGGCTGTAATTATGACTCTATTCCTCCTCTCGGAAGCAGGGAGTCCCAGCCTGCCTCCTCACTCTCTGTCAGTATCGTGTCTGCCTGAGATCACCTACTTTTGTTCTGGGAATTGTTGCTGCTTCATCGCTGTTGGCCACACAATAGGATCACAAAGTACTCCAAGGTCATGTACAGTGTCCTCTGGAACCAAGTGGAGGAAACCCAGTTTCCTGCTAGAATCAGTGGAGCTTCTGGTACAAAAGGTCACTATTGGCTACCACCTCTTGTGTGGCTCTGGGACTCACTGAGGGCACCGGGCCAGGCAGACATGGGTGTGGAGCAGGACTTGGGCCCACGCTGATGAATAATAATGACTTATAGCTCACAGATTTTTATCTAATGGAAACATGAAGGGTTTTAAATCCCCATACTCCCATCAACCACTATGCAGCTAATTGAAGCCTGAAACACTGAGCATTGTTCTTATTGTTTCGATTGTGGCTATTAAATAGAAAATATGGAGAAATATCTAGATGGAGATAACATTGCAAATCACTTGATTATAATCAGACTCCTGCATCTAACATCCTTTCCTTTAAATCATTAACAATAAATGATAGTTTTACATTATATTTCTCAATGCAGTTAATCCAATCTCATCCTCGTTGATAAATATTAAAACTCTGAAAGACCTATTCCTCCTTTTCCTACTCCTGCATTTTTTAAGCAAACCACTGCTGCCTATTAAGATAAGGTAGTAATAAACATGTTACTTTAGCCAGTGACATTTTCTTCTGTTTTGTAGTCAACATAACCATCAATTTCCCTATCTAAGTCATGAATGTCCTGTTATTTCTGATCTCCAAACTTCAGTGGTACTGTCACTGTTATTGATCATTTGGCTTTCTGCTGATGTTGGGAGAGTCAGCTGTCCTTGGGCTTCTTGAGTTCCTCCTCTGGGTCTTGCTGAATATGCCAAGACTGCAAGGCCCTGTTGCCCAGGCCAGTTCTCACACTGCTTTACGTAGCTGGTAACCTGTCAGATGAGGTAACATATCCCCCTTCAGCCAAAGAGCAGGCCAGCTTTCTCCTTGCTGGAAAAGTAGTGTCTTCCCCAAGCTCCACTGCTGCTTGCTATGCCGTGAATAAAAGTCCATTATTTTGGGCCCAGGATCTCGTGTCTTCTGCTAAGCATCTAGGAAATTGTTACAGGTTAATTCTATAGCTCATTAATGGGATAAATCAAATCCAGATGAAACAGACTATACTATTTGGAGTGATTTGTATGCATACCTTAACCCCCAATAGATTATAAGCCCCTTGAGATCAAGAGTCTGAGACCTCTTTGCATTCTTATTGATAAACATGTACTATTCAGTAAGTATTCATGGGCCCCGACGATGAGATCGGTTTATACCATGATGAAATTTTGACGTCAAGACAACAAGCAAACCACTGTAGTAACTTGCAGTGCCATAATATTATAGAATGCCATTCCTTGCTCACTTCTTACTGGTCCTAACTTGTGAAGTGGATGATAGGGGAGAGGCTTTTCTATAGGCGACAGACACAAAGAATTAGACTGTAATGAAGAGACGCTCAGAGCATTACAAATGTGGTTACTCCACCCTTCTGTCCCATCTTAGTGACAAATGCCTTCAGGCAGAGCGATCATTTGCCATGAAAAAGAAAATCTCACTTCAGGAGAAAAATAAAAAGAAATGAACAGAGCTGCCATTTCTCTAGCTCAGTATAATAGCAAGTCTTTCTCTCTTTCTTTACCATTTCCTGAGAAGGAAGTAACAACTGTGTTTGAACTGAAAACCATCCAGTGTCTGTCAAAGGAGCTCAGTAGGTGCAAAGATCCTCTGAGTAATAAATTACTTTATATCTTTGAGGTAGAAAACCCTCATTTCTCTACCAAGTAAATATATGAACTACTTTCCTTCTTATTCAAACAGACACACTCAGAATGCTAAGAGATCGTTGATATGCATGTATTATGCTGATTCTATGCCTAGGGAGGCATTCCCAGGGAGCTGACTCATTGGCATGGCCACCACGAGAACTTCATCTCAGAGCAGGGAGCTTACCTGACCAAGAGCCTCTCTACCTGGTTCTGAAATCCATCGCCATGTTTGCACCAAGGCTGCACTTCCCATGTGCTGCTCCCAGTCAGTGACTGAGTGTGGCAGGAAAGCTATGATAGGGACATAGAACATGTGGGACTTTTCTGATGGGTGAATTTGGTTGAGGATTCCCAACAGCCATGTGGAACTTTCCTTACGCGAGCACGTCAGTCTAAGATGCTTCCACCCAACCCTCCTTTCTTCTTTCTATTCTTCACTTGGGAGTAGATCTGTGTTTTATGACTATGTAGGTCTCTCCCCTTTCAAAGAAACAAGTCAGTGCCTAGATCACAGTATATGTTCATTGCACTGAATGTCAACTGCTTTCTCCATTGCTGGCTGTTCAATTGGGAGGCACAACTCAGAGCCCACCAGACAAGATTGCTTTAGAATTTTTGCCTGTTTCTTCACTGCTGAGAAATACTACTAATTATAATACTATATAATGTTCTGTACCAATACTTTTTAAAAAGACAAATAATGGTCATTTAAGACCAGTCAAATGAGTCTTTGAACTTGGAAGTATAACTACTTGCTATGAGTTCAGAAGCAGGTATCACCTGTGAGTTTTCCCTTGAATTCCATGCAAAGGGAACACTCAACTCCACATTCCATTCTCCTCCTCAACATGTTGCAGCATTTTCTACATTATCTCAGCATATTTCCCCTCATACTGGACTTGTTAAGATCCATCAGAGGCCAGGCACAGTGGCTCACACCTGTAATCCCAGCACTCTGGGAGGCCAAAGTGGGAGGATTGCTTGAGGCCAGCAGTTCAAGACCAGCCTGAGCAAGAGCAAGATCCCATCTCTACAAAAAATAGAAAACTTAGCCAGGCATGGTGGTGCATGCCTGTAGTCCCAGCTACTCAGGAGGCTGAGACAGGAGAATCTCTTGAGCCCAGGATTTGAGTTTGCAGTGAGCTATGCACTCTAACCAGGTGATAGAGTGAGACTCTGTATCAAAAGGAAAAAAAGAAAAGAGACCATCAGGATGATTGTGTTGGAAAACCACCCTTTTCTCCCCTGGGATTCGTATCAGTTGCCCCTGTATTCACAAGCCTTCTGCTAAAGGCATGAAGTTGTTTGAGATTTAATGCCTGGACTCCCTTGAAGTGACAGCAGAGACTGGGTGCTGTCCTTTCATGCTAACATCTATAAAGCTGTGATGAGAAGAGAGACACTTAAGACTGCTGACAAATTTTGTTAGTTTCCAGTCCTCCCCCCTTGCCTGCATCTGTATTTTGAATTACACTGGATATACAGAAGCATATTAGAGAATTTATTTTCATACAACAGTGTCTTAAATGATCATTCATGGCTTTGTAAAAGCATCATACGAAAATATTTTTATTCTTTTAAAGCATCAGATATAACTTCCTATAAATGGATTCAACTGCATTTACTTGCTGGCTGCTATAGAATTGTTTAAACTGACAAATATTCCAAATTATGGTAGAGTGGTGAATTTTGGTGAGAAACTTTTGAGGCAAGGCTGAATATAGGCCACGCCTGTGTCTTCTCTATGCCTGCAAACTATATTAGCTCTCTGCTGGATGTAGTGTATTTTATTATATATAACTGAATATGTTTTGAGGTTGATTTTAAAGCCATTACAACAGAAACTCTCTAGTCTTGGGGCAATTTGCAAAGTGTCATCTGAGAAGTTTGGCAGCTTCCCATGCCCTGTGGGTGAGAGGACTTGGCAAATATTTCTGAGGTTCCTCTCTGACCCATCTGCCTCCATATATGGTACCCTATATACTACCTCCGCTAGCATTTTTAATCATCAGGATACATGAGACCTGCAGTGGGGTTTGCAGCCTCCGTGGGTAGCCAGGTAAGAAGCATAACACTCATCTCTCTGCTTTCAGATCTCCCAAAATATGGGATTCTGTCTCCTCCTCGTGCTAGGAACCAGTCTGGGAGGTGAGCATAGATTTTCCTTCTCTGGTCTTCCTGATCTAAACTATCCTCTCTAATTCCATTCTCCTCTCTATTCAGCTTTAAACATTTTATGAAGTGTGGGAAAACAGTGTTGTATATGACAGGGAATATGAGTTTTACCTGATTAAAGCTTCTGATATTTTCCCCTCTTTTACAACTGAATATAGTCTTCTGCTCTAAGTTATTGTTAACTTTATCTCTACTTCCTTTATTATTCCCCCCAAATTCAGAGTAATCATGGATACCCCACTGAGTACAGGTAATTTGTATATGTTTGGGGGATTCTTATAATATTCCACATATTATCCTGCCATCTATATCAAGATATAATCTTCAAAAGTAAATAGGTAATTCACACCATATATAAAAATATAACTCAAATGGATCAACAATGGAAATATAAGAGCTACAATTAGAAAACTCTTAGAAGAAAACATAGGAGTAAATCTTCATGACCTTAGATTTTGACAATTGATTCTTAGATCTGACACCAAAAGCATAAGCAACAAAACAAAAATAGGCAATTTGGACTTCATCAAAATTAAAAACTTTTGTGTATCAAAGGGCATTATCAAAAAAGTGAAGCTATAACCTATAGAATGGGAGAAAATACTTGCAAATTATTTATCTGATAAAGGTTTAATATCTAGAATACGTAAAGAACTCTCAAAACTCAACAACAAAAGACAACCCAATTTAAAAATGGGCCAAGGACTTGAATAGACATTTCTCCAAATAATATATATTATACAAGTGGGCAATAAGCACATGAAAAGATTCTCAACACCACCAATCACTAGGGAAATGCAAATCAAAACCATAATGAGATACCACTTCACACCTACTAGCATGGCTATAATTTTTTAGAATGAAAAATAACAAGTGATGACAAGCATGGGAAGAAATTAGAACCCTCATATGTTACAGGTGGGATTGTAAAATGATGCAGCTTCTGTGGAAAAGAATTTGATGATTTCTCAAAAAGCTAAAGACAGAATTACCATCAAGACCCACACATTTCACTCCTAGGTATATATCCAAAAGAATTGGAAACAGGAACTCAGACAGATCCTTTTATGCTAATGTTCATTGAAACATTATTCACAATAGTCAAGAAGTGGAAAACAACCCAAATGTCTATCAACAGATGAATAGATAAACAAAATGTGGCCCACATATACAATGAAATATTATTCAGCCATAAAAAGGAATGAATTTGTGACACACGTTACAGTGTGGATGAACCTTAAAATACTATGCAAAGTAAAATAAGGCAGATACAAGTAACAAACATTGTACAATTCCGCTTATACAAAATATCTAGACTACGCAGATTCTTTGAGACAGAAAGTAGATTAGAGGTTGCCAGGGGATGACAGAAGGGAGAATGGGGAGTTGTTACCTAATGGTTACAGAATTTCTGTTTGGGGTGATGAAAACATTTTGGAAATGCAGTAGAGAGTGGTGATGGTTGCACAACACTGTGAATGTGATTGACACCACTGAATTGTACACTCTAAAATGGTTAAAATGGCAGTAACTATTTTAATAAATAGGCGGCTTCATTCACCTGTACCAAATAGACTGGCAGAATTTGAAAGGTAGGTTTAAGTTTTAGTTTGAGGCTAGTGGAAAATGAATATTTATTCCCAGGAAGATAATTTGGGAGTGATATTAATAGGTAAAATGGAAACATAAGCACTTTAAAAGAACCAGTAGAGGAAAGAGTATTTTGTCCTTGGTTCAGTAGGTTTCTGTCCCCAGAAGGGCATTCTCTTAAAGAGACATGGAAGGTCCGCTTGAACCTTGTTGATGTTGATGGCTGATTAAGAATGCCCACACCAGAGGGCACTTGGGATGGTGGAAGTTTTCCATTAACTTCATATAAGTTTTTGCATAGAAACTTAAAAAATTCCTTTAAAAATTTTTATATATGTTGTATTAAATTCTGAATCTTGTCTTTGGTAACAAGTCAATATCCATAAAACATAACAGTTCTCACAGAGGCAAAAGTCATAGATCAACTTTTCTGCTTTTTTTTTCTCCTGTATGAAATTCGTGACGGGATCTGCTCGTACTTTCAAATAACTACTTTGTGCTTGGATGACCATTCAGATCAGGACTGAAACTTCATAAAACTATAATACCTTTCTTCAGGGAGATTTGAAATCATTGAACTTATTTCTGTTTCAATTTGTCTTATAATCATAACCTTTTGGGAGGATAAATAAGATGATGGAAGTGGGAGAAATAGTAAGAAATAGCCAATAACTAAACTTTTTATCAATTTACATGGCAATTGACCCACACATTCAAAAAATTTCCAGAATTGTGCTTCTTTTTTTTTTTATGTTACAGAGAGATTTAATATAAATGTGATTAAAATTCCATCCAATTTTTAAAGAGCACAAGTACCATTCTATATATTCCATTCAGAAGGGAAAAAACAATGCAAGAACTTTAAGAACACAAGTATGACATAAATTGCTTAAAATGAGTCTGTGGTTCATGTTGGGTAGCTCCAAAAACAATAAAAAGAAAAAGAAAATAAATGTGAAACGTGTTAGGATTGTGCTTCTTGATGCTAACAAAATCTTATTTGTGATTTGCAATAACATTCTTGCTGGAAATAGGAAATCATTTATAAGTTCAGGTCTGTGTGATTGCATAAAGGCCTCATAAATATAAAGCAGTACACTAAAGAAAAAACCTATATACAAAGAAACAAATACAGGCATATCACAATGCCAGATAGTCTCACAGGCTTGTCCTCCTATTAAGGTCCTTGAATGGGGAATGGCAAGGGATTGAAGGAAAGAAAAGAAGGAGGAGAGACCTGCTAAGTTGGGAAAGTATGCATAACGTCAGAATTTGGGTGAGGATACACAGGGTGGCTTTGATAGTACTAGGAAGAAAACACCTGGACTGAGCAAAAAGCCAGAATGGGTAAAAAAAACCCAAATAAGGATGAAAAAGTAGGGGCTCTTGGAAGAACGACACAGAATGGGTGGGAGTGGGCCCTGGTGACCTTCTCACCTGATTTCAAGTGGCCAGTGCGTTGTGCTGTGCTAGATTATGTTGGTCTTTTGCTCTTCACAACTATTTCTTCACTCTGACCTCCCCATGGGTTCAGGAGCTCCTCACCCTCCAGAATCTACAGGCATTCATGTTTATGTTGCTCCAGTTTCTACTGCAAAATTGCTGAAAACCAATGTGAGGGCTCCACCATATTCTGAGAAGTCTAAAACACCTCAGATACATGGGGATAAATAGGCTTGGGGGCAAGTTAAAAATTTTGGAAGACATTTTCACTGTAGGAATCAAAACAACTTCTTCATGAGAGGCAACTGACCAGTTTAGCCATTGATTTGAATAATCTTCTGGTATTTTATTATTGATTTATGCATTCATTGATTCAAGTACATGCTTTGTAATGTGCTACAATTTCCCTTACCTCTTGATAGCTTAGCTAATGACTTTTCAACATAAAATATCTTGAAAAGTTATACTACTTTTCAGACTCTCTTTTTTCCCAAGATAACAAGACTTTTACCTCAAAACACACTGAATAAATACGCTATAAGATGTGGTATTTCAGCATTATACTTTCAGACAAAGACACATTTAAAATTCATTCAAATCAAGATTTCAGTCAGAGGAAAACATATGGAACAAATTTAAATTGCACGCCATGATGGATGCACCTGAAATGTTTTCCCTTGTGTACTTAAGACAAGCAAAAGGGATGTGAAGGCAGCATCTTCAGCCCGTTGTTCACGTGAGCTATTTAGAAGTGTTTTGAAGCATTCTCATGGTTATTGAGCCTTTATTTCACCCTAAAGTTATGTTTCTGTGCTGTAATTTTAAGTATATATTTGAATTCAAGACAACCATGAGCTGCAGAAAAGGTTTAAAACTTGTCCAAGAGAATGTTGCAAAAAGAAGAATATGCCCACCAAAGACTATCTTCTTCACACTCCTCCTTCCCCACCCACTATCCACCATGTCTTTTATCTTCTTTAGCAAATAAATAAACCTTCATTACATTTTAAGTACGAACTATTTACTTTAAAATATTTATTCATGTATTTTCCTGTCTAAGAAAATTGTTTGGGTATCTTGGGCTCTGATGAAAAGCATCTAATTTTTCCCATTGAATGTAATGGAATTTTTTTTTTTTCATTTAATGGCTCTTCACTTGGTGGCAGCATTTCACAAATGAATTAAAATCATTAAGCAAAGGAAAACGTTGGTGGAATAAAAGATATGAGTAAGTTATAGTCCCAGTCTTGAAGGAGTTTGTAATCGTTTTGGAGACAGTGAATAGATTTGTACATAGGAGCATGGAGCATATAAAAATTTATCTGCACTATAAAGAATTAGGACCTTTTTTTATTGTTGTTTTTTAAAGAAAAAGCCTTTCTGATATTACATACCCAAACTGGCATTGTCTCTTTAAAAAGGTCCCCTGGAAAGTGGACACTGTCATTTCTCAAAAGCTTATTTGATTAAAAAGTGAGTTGTGATGAGAAAGTAATAGGAATGGTGTCACCAAGAGGCAATGGGGTATAAAATGCTCTAAACATACACAATCGGTTTCCCAAAAGAGGTGACAATCCATGAGGAACCCTTTCCATGATCTACTTAATGGAGAATGTCCTCCCTTCCAGGTTTTCTCTATTAGACAATCACCAGGAGAAGAACAGCTGACAAAAGGGGAGCATTTTGTTACTAAAGTCCCAGTTCACGTAATTAAGTCCAGCTCAGATCCCATGGAATGTGGACATTTTTGCAAAGAGAAACAGCCAACCACAAAAGGAAGTGACTGAATAATAAGGATAATTGAGGAAAGGCCATCAGATAGAACTAATTCTAGAAGATATTCCTTTCCCTGCTTAGAACTGTCAGAGTGGTGGGGGTGGTGGGAATGAGTGGTACATGATACCTTCCTAGCCAGCAGAAACGAGTGTTTAGGGAACATATCCATGGGCATTCTAGGACACTTAAAAGGGGTCTAGATGGCAAGAGTAAGGCTGACGGCTCTGTGTGTTTGGGAAGCATCTGCAATCAACCGTAAGCATTAGTATAAGCAAATGGCCACCACCATGGATCAGGTCCAGATTCAAAAATAAGTGAGATTGAGGGTAACACAGAACCAGCACACAAAGAAAAGGTTCCAGAAAGGCACTGCATTGTGCCTTCTTGCTAGGCTGCTTAGCACGCCCTGCTCAGCATGCCCTGACTGGTAGTTAACATCAGTGCCACGTATAGAAGTATATTATTTGCTTATATTATTCCATAATATAATTATTATAATAATAATTCCATAATATGAGTTCACTTCTATTCAATCAATTCATTTTTGTTCTAAGTTTTACGAAAAAACCCTATAGATTTTGTTAAGGGGATGTTCTAGAACTGAATGGACATTATGAATAGACATTATGCTTCTGAACCTAATGGACATTGTATCTTCTTACATCCTAACATACCAAGAAGCAGATATAATATTTTTGACCTTTTAGAGAGATCAGGCTCTTTAAACATTCCTATATTAGCTAACTATTATTATGCCACAGATTGTACAAGATTAGTGCTTAGAAGCACCCTGCACCCCCGGAATAGACATGTAGAGATTTCTTTAGCACTAAACTGGCATAAACCTCTATTTCAACTGACATCATCATCATTCCTAAGTTATTCACATCAGAGAACTAAGACTTTGTAAGTACCTGCTAGAGGTGGTTATTCTCTCTGTGTGTGTGTGTGTGTGTGTGTGTGTGTGTCCCGATACATTGCGATTCTCCTGCTTCCTGCCGCAGGAGGCTGATCCGGAAGGACTGTGTTACCCAGGCCCATCTGTCCTCCAGCTTCTCGTTGGGTTTGACAAACGAGTTCTGGGGGCCAAGGAGGAGGAAAAGGTCAGTGTATTTATTCCTGCTGCTCCCTTCCTGGTCTGGCAGTGTGCACATTCCTTTACCTCCAGTGGTCAAGTGGCTTCTCTCCAGCATTAGGGCTCTTACCAGGCTCCAGGACAGCTCCCTCCCTCACTCCTCCTGGCCCAAGAGTGGTGACAAGTCATCCTGCTTTTCCTCAACATACTCTGTGGGTTCCTTAACCTCTGAGATTAGTCCCTTCATCAAACCCTCTTCACTTCCCTCATTTGAATGAGCTGTAGGTTTCCTGCCTGAAACATACATCTCCCATACATTATTTTCTCATACATTATTTTATTTAATTCCCTCAACACCATGTGAAAGATTTATCATCACTCTACAGGTCACTAAATAGGATCATACCTATTAAAAAAATTGAAGCTCAGATTTAAATCTCTGTTTGAACAATTCCAAACCCTTGCCTTTTCTATTCTATATACTTTCCTTCTAGAAGGTTTGCTAGTACTTAGCAGACTTACTTTATCAGCTATAAATTAGCCATTATTATTCCCATTTTTCAAATGAGAAACTGAGAATCAAAATCATCTACTCCATCTTCTCCCCCCACAAACACAGATTACTGTCTACATTGTCATGATTTTATTCTGGCAGTATCTTCATCACCATGACTTACTATTCCAGGAAATTTGTGTCCAGGGAGATAAAAGCTAAAAATAACTTTAATGTTCCTTTCAGGAACTTCTGAAAAAGTTCATTTTTAATAAACACAAGACTGTTTGACTTTTCAATAGATAGCATCAAACCACTCATTGCTCTCTAAGACTCTTCCAGACTGTCACCTCAAAGCCCTCCTTTTGCTGCACCCACTGATCCTGAAGTGTTTTGTGATGATCTTTACCCAATCTTCATCGAGCCCCGACCCCTTGCATGCAAAGACTTGTCTTACCCCAAACCCCTAAACCTCATAAATATCACAGTTTTGCTGTCTCCTTTCCAAGATGCTGCTAATTCATTGTCAAAGTAGTGTTCTCCTTTACAGAGGTAAGCAATAAACTCAAATTTACCTTATAAATACATTATTCTGGTGATGTTTTCGAGGATCCAGCATTTGACATGACTAATACTTAGGGAACTTAAATAATTACCCACATTCATTGAGACAGCAACAGGCAGAGCTGAGGTTCAAACCTAGGTAATCTGACCCTGGAGCTCTCTCAGAAACAGCTCACTATTTTGCCTCCAATGGACTATAACCTCAGAAGGAAATATGACAAATTACCCAGCACAAATATTCCTGCTTGGTCGCTAGAGTGTTTCGTGCAGTCCCTGATGGTTTGAATATCAGCACATTATTATCTTCTTGGCTATTCAGAAATGAAGTGTCTAAATAATTAGTTTCTTTTATGTCTCTCAAAGCTTAACTTTTATAGCCTTTTGTCACTTACATTTACAAATATGTCATAGAGGTAATTAACAAAAGTAATAAAATTTCTTCATAGTATCATCTCATTACATGAAAATGTTAAATTGCATTTTATCATTACAGAAAAGTGAAAAATGAGACTTGCCTGGGCATGATGTTATTAACCAAAGGGCCCATAATGAGTGTAGCACAGATTATTTTATTATCTCAATAGAATAGAGCAGAATTTTTTTACAAAAGACTGTTAGAATAAAAACAGACAGTTTAATAAAACAGCACATGATTTTGTTCTTGGGATACCAAAAAATATATCTTAGAGAGATTAGAGTGAGAATTAAAAATTTTAAATTACATATTTGAAGGCAATCATGAAAATAAGAAGTGACAAATGTAACTGAAAGGAATCGAGAAAGCTTCTAGAAAATTCTGGAAGTGGCCTCTCTTCCTCTTCTTGTTTATTTTGGTTTTCATGGTAATCTATGTCCTTTGGGGACTCCTGAATAAATTTGATGCAAACAGATGTTAATATCTAATGTCCTTTTAGCCCAATTATATTGGGAGCAACTGTGTGAGCAGGACTCCCCTGAGCTAACGCTCCTGATAATTTGATTCTATCCATCACTGTGAATCCTACTGGCTGAGCCTCACAGCAAACTGAACCTTCACCCGTGTACACAAACTGCTTATTCTGCTCATGGACTTATGCTCTTCCCAGTCAAGTTGTACGGTTCCCTTGACTCAGTCATGTTTGATCCCAAACCTTGTCATTGTAATAATTTAACAACTACATGTTACATGGCCTGACAGATGACATGTTTTAAAAGAAAAATGTTGTTGCTGTGAAAACTAAATACTTCAGAAAGCATACTGCATTTATAAATGAGATCAAATCAAATAACTAGAGAAGAATTGGAAAAAATAACCTTGAAAGTTTAGAAAAATTTTGCTCTTTGATTGCATTGCAATTGTTTTTAAGGTTTTTTTTTTTTTTCTCACTTAGGGAAACAGACAGTGCTAATGTAGAAGATGAATTATGAGTACAGTTTTGTGGGCAAGACCATCTGGAATTTCAATTACTAGAGTCATACTTAAGGAAAAAGCTTTGGGTGTACTACAAAAGATTAGTAAATGAATATGCATTTATAACAATATATTTGTAGTGAAATAAAAAAGCTCAAGGTCTCCATGTGTCTCTTTCCTGATTGTCTAATATGACTGATTTTTTTTTTTTTTTTATTAACCAACTGTGAGGGCAAATTTTATGTGTCAAATTGACTGGGCCATGGAGTAACCAGAGATTTGGTCAAACATTATTGTGTTTCTGTGTGGGTGTTTTTGGATAACACTGATATTTGAATTGGTGGACTGGATAGAGCAAACTGCCTTCCCTGGTGGGGTGAGTATCATCTGAGGTCTGAATCAAACAAAAAGGCTGACCCTTCCAAGAGTGAGAGGTAACTCCTCCTGCCTGACTGTTTGAGCTGGGACATGGGTCTATTCCTGCCTTTGGACTCAAACTGAAACATCAGCTCTTTTTTGGGTGTTGAGCCTTCTGGTTTTTGGACTGGAACTATATCATCAGTTGTCTTGAGTCTCCAGCTTGCAAACTGCAGATCTGGGAACTTTTCAGCTTTCATAATTATGTAAGTCCATTTCTTATAACAAATCTCTTTGTGTGTGCATGTGTGTGTGTGTGTGTGTGTGTGTGTGCATCTATTGGTTCTGTTTCTCTAGAGAACCCCAAGACACCAACCAAGGATTGGTATAGTTCATATTGGATAAGAGGACTTCTATTGAATTTATTAATTCTTGCTTTGTCATGGTCTAGGATATTTCTAGACCCTGGAATAGACTAGTGAGTGACAAAGACAATGTTTCTTCCCTCGTAGACTTTGCATTCTTGTGAGGGAAGAAAATAAGCAAATGAATAAGATATTTACCATTTGTGGCTAGTGTTAGGAAAAAATTTAAAAGTTGAAGTGGAGCAGAGTGACTGGGTGATGGGGGCAACATTAGATCACCTGAGAAAGGGAAGAAAAGGAGGCATAAAAAGGAGTTGGCTTATTTGAGGAAAGGATATGAGATTGGAGCGTGGTGAGCCAGAAGGAGAGTTATATCAAATGAGGTTCTAATAAGGGCAGGAATAGGACTGCATAGAGCATTGCAGGCCATGAGGAGGGGTGGGGATTTCATTCTAACCACGGAGAAGGTACGGAAATGCTGAAGTGTAATTTAAGTTATGTTTCTAAAGATATTTCTGTAGGTTGTACAGAGAATGGATTAAAGAGTGCAGGAGAAGAAACCAGTTGGAAGGCTAGGCCGCAGGGTACATGGATGAAGGTCATGGCTATGAACACAAAGGAGTGGGCAAATATGAGACATTTTGAAGGATATAATCATGGGACTTGGATGATAGCCTCAATGGAAATGAAGAAAAGGAAGGGAGAAATTAGAAAAGGCTCTTTGATTTTTGGCACGAGTTCCCGCTACATGGTAGAAAACAGTTTAACAGTTCAATGAGGAAGTTAATTTTTGGTAGATTCACTTTGGATACCTGTTAGCCAGCCAGCTGGAGAGGATTATTAGGGAGCAGGGTACAGTTGTAATGAGCGTAACTCTAGAGTCAGACTTCTCTTGGAGGTGGTCATTGACTCAACCACCTTGGGCAACCTTCTCATGTCTCAGTTTCCTCATCTGTTAAAATGTGTATATTAATAATAGCTTCAGGCCAGCCATAGTGGCTCTTGCCTGTACTCTCAGCACTTGGGGAGGCTGAGGTGTAGGATCACTTGAGTCCAGGAGTTAAAGACCAGCCTAGGCAACATAGCAAGATCCTGTCTCCACACATACAAAAAATTTTTTAAAATTAGCTGGGTGTGGTGGCACACGCTTGTAGTCCCAGCTTCTTGGGAAGCTGAAGTAGGAGGATAGCTTGAGCCCAGGAGTTCAAGGTTACAGTGAGCTAGGATTGCACCACTGCACTTCAGCCTGGGCAACAGAGAAAGATCTTTCCTCAAAATAATAATAGTAATAAAAATAATAGCTTCAAGATCAGGTCATTGATAGAATTAATTTAAAAAAATACACGACATCTTAGAACAGTGCTTGATATATATTTAGTACACCAATAATCATTCATTGTAGTGGCTTTGTTAGGCCACCTCAAAGGTGGCCTAAGCTAGATCTTACATTTGGGGAGCTTCAGCTGTTAATAATAAATGGTACTGAAACCAAAGAGTTTACATGAGCTCTCTTGAGAAGAGAACATAGGAAAATATGTGAAGGGCGTTTAAGAACAAGTTCTGGGAACTTGAACATTTAGGAGAAGACAAGAAAAGAAGTACTAGCAAAGAAGACTGAGGAGCAAATGATGAAGTAGGAGAAAAGCCAGAAAAACACGATATTTGTCAACCTCAAAAGAACAAGAGTTTCAAGGAGTGATGAGTTGATTAAATGCCAAAAAATTAAGAAGGACGTGATCAAGGAAATTCCCAATGTATTTAAAATATGGAATTTGGTTTTGACCTCGTTGGGAGTAATTTCACTGGGACAGTAAGAACAGAAGCCGGATTATAAGAACTGACGAGAGAATTGTATTTCTGATTAACAAGGTATATGGAATATAAATGGTTATTTTGGACTTCTTGAAAAAGACAGTATACCATTAAAAAGCAGTAACAGAGGTTTTTTTTTCTTTTTTTTAAAAAAAGAGGGATCAATCCAGGAGACCACAAGAACTGAATGGAAGACAACAGCAGATGAGAGATTTCAACAAGCTTTTGAAAGATGAAAAATGGATAGACCAGGTGTAACCGACTTAGCAGTATAGAAAAAGGTAAACATGAATACTGTAGTGATACGGGCAAGTAAACAAAAAGAAAAATGATTTATGTCTCAGAACCCTAGAAGGACTTGAAACCTGGAGATATCAGGAACCCTTGAATTATCTGTTGAAGATTTGTCTATGAAAAGGCCTTTGCCTCTTATCCTCCAACCTTTATCCAATGGGTATCTTGTCATCACACCTGCAAAAGACTAGAATTTTACTCCCTGGAAAGGTTGAATCTCTCTCCCAAACAATAACAAGATGGAACAGAATAGAAACCCAGAAATAAAGCCACATATGTACAACCACCTGATCTTCAACAAAGGAGACAAAAACATACACTGGGGAAAGGACACCTTATTCAATAAATGGTGCAGGGAAGATTGGAGCCACACGCAGAAGAATGAAACTGAGCCAATATCTCACAGCATATACAAAATCTAACTCAAGATGGATTTAAGACTTAAATGTAAGACCTCAAAAAAAAAAAAAAAATTCTAGAAGAAAACCTAGGAAAAACTCTTCTGGACATTGGCCTAGGCAAAGAATTTATGATTAAGACCCCAAAACAAATTCAACAAAAACAAAGATATACTATTAGGACTAATTAAACTAAAAAGCTTCTGCACAGCAAAAGACATATTCAACAGAATAGTAGACAACCTACAGCATGGGAGATATTTACAAACTATGCATCTGACAAAGGCTTAATATCCAGAATCTACGAGTCTAAAGGACTCAAACAACCAAATGACCCCAGTAAAAAGTGGGGAAAGGACATGAATAGACATTTTTCAAAAGAACGCATACAGACAGCCAACAAACATATGAAAAAATGCTCAATATCATTAATCAGCAGAGAAATGCAAATTAAAACAATGAGATACCATTTTATATCAGTCACAATGTTAATAAAAAGTAAAAAAACAATAGATAATGGTGAAGATGCAGAGAAAAGGGAAAGTGTATACACTGTTGGTGGGGATATAAATTAGTACAACCTCTATGGAAAACAGTATGGAGATTTCTCGAAGTACTATAAATAGACCTACCATTTGATCCACAATCCCACTACTGAGTATCTACCCAAAGGGAAAAAAATCATTACATCAAAAAGAAACCTGTACTCATATGTTAATCACAGCACTATTCACAACAGCAAAGATGTGGAATCAACCTAAATGTCCATCAATAGATAATTACATAAAGAAAATGCAGTATATACACAGGATTATTACTCAGCCACAAAAAAGGAATGAAATCATGTCTTTTGCAACAACATGGATAGAATTGGAGGCCATTATCTTAAGTGAAGTAACTCAGAAACAGAAAGTCAGATACCACATGCTCTCACTTATAAGTGGGAGCTAAATAATGTGAACATATGGACATAGTAAGTGGAATAATAGACACTGGAGATTCAGAAGGGTAGGAGGATGGGAGGGGGGAGTGGGATGAGAAATTACTTAATGGGTACCACATATACTAATCTGGTGATGGTTACACAAAAATCCCAGACTTCACTGCTATGCAATACATCCATGTATTAATAGCAAAACTGTACTCATACCCCCTAAATCTGTAAAAATAATGATTAAAAAATAGTAAGAATACTTCTAGCCTCATTTATTCTATCTGGGTTGAAGAATAGAAGACTCCCTTAAGAAAAAACTGACTGTGGTAAAAGACAGGGAGATAGTGATATTTGCTTGTCCCTCAGTGAAAAAGCTAGCTTATTGCCAAATGATATCCATCACTAACAAATCCTGCTCATGCACATAGAGCTTTTAGCATAAAATATATAGAAAGAAAAAAAAGCATACAAAAACACTCAAAGTAGAAACTACAAGAAGGATCAAGAAACTCCAAACATATTTGAATAATATTCTCAAAGAGCTAGCAGATGATATTGCATCCACAAAACAAGAATAGAATGTGATGAAAAGTGAATCATCAAAGCATAAGAATGGTTTCTCAGATAGTAAAATTATAGGAGAACTAAAAGATTCAATAGGAGGATCGGAAGGTAAAGTAAGGAAAATCATTCTGAAAATACATGAAAAAGAAATGTAAAACATGAGAAGAAAGTTAAATTTAGAAGATCAGAGTGGGAGGTCCAACATCTAAAGAATAAGAGTCTCGGAAAGAAAATAGAGAGAGGAAAATATGAACGAAATAACACACAGAAAAATTCTTAGAATTGAAGGACATGAGTTTCTAGATTTAATGACTCATTGAATGTGCAGCCCTACAAATGAAAAGACAGGCAGATAAGGTCTCCTTCCCCACCCACCAAAATAAAAATCGTAGAAGATTCTAGAAAGAAAAATTAGGTCACATACAAAACCTAGACTCAGAACGGCATTCATAGGAATTATAAACAGCATTAGAACCTTGGGACCTAGGGGAGAACACATGCAATACAGGGGCGCGCTGAAGAGCATTCACAGACTATGAAGGGAAATCCCTGCAGGACAGTGGGGTAATGAACAACGCGAGGATGTGGAATGAGTCAGGTGCCCTGACTGCTGGGAAACCTGAGGTAAACAGGATTGAACGGCCTGGGGAACTCACTACCAACAGGAAGGTGGGTGATCAGCCATGGTCCTGACCTAGCCCGTGGGTGTTAGACCAGCTGCTGTTTGTTCCTGAAGCTCTGCCCAGGCAGACAGAGGATTCTAAGCTGATGAAGACATGTGCTCGGGCCACCAATGGAAGTTGTCCCCACCCATAATATACACCCTTCTCTCAAGTTTTATTTTTTTGAAAGCTTTCTTGTATGTGACTACCAATCTCACTGAGAATTTCCTAAAGCAGAAAAATTCTCTTATAGATACTACCTATTCTATGAAAGACTTTAGTCTCAATAATTGCAGGTAACATTGTATATTACTATTCAATGACATGGGCTTTTCAAGCAATTGATTATTTTCCTTTGTGATAAATCCACTCTTTTAAAGCACCGGTATAATTTAGGCATTGAATTTATTTTTTTGGACAATTGGCAGCAGAATAGCTTTTGGGGAGAACACTACCTTTGTTTGAGGAAATCCCTTGATTAGCCACTCGGTAGAAGGTGGGGCCCTGTGGGTGTGGTGTTCAGCAAAGCCAAAGCCACAAAAGAGAATGGTTAAATTGCTCTTTATGGGAATTGCAGAAAAATTCCTTTTGTTTCTGCAAAGGAAGGGTAGAGGAGAGAGGGAAGCCCAGAAGAGAGAGAGAGGAGAGCAGAGGTTAGGAAATTATGATATGCTGGATGACAGGAGGGAAAGTGGCCGGTGGAAAAAATAGGATGGCTAAAGGGTTTTCTAGCAGGGCTGCTGAAGACTCAGGGGGAACTGTGTGTATTGCCCCAATGCAATACACGCTCCTGCTGGCCCACAAAATGCTAAAGTCCACCACACTCGCAAGTGTGTATGCAAATTGGCTTGAATACAGATGTGGTTTTTATACCTCAGTCAACTCAATGTTAAAAAGAGACATAGGGCCCAGAAGTATAAACCCAGAAATAGATTGGACCTCAAGAAGTTTGTTCTCCAAGAACAGGAAGGATTTGGATTTCCACACTGTGCAAAATGAGGGTTCAGGCCTGGACCTGTTGAGATTTGAAGAGAGCAGGAGAACCCGGCTGATATGTAGATTACACCACTAGCAGCGCATCACCAAAATGACAGTTTTGAGTGTGTCTTTTTTTTTCTCTAATGGCTGATTTCTTCTCATTATTTTAACCTACAGCATGTTCAGTATAAGCCACAGCTCCGTTTTCATTTAGTTACTTTGAGAAAACTATGTGAAATTAATTACATCTAATGAATGGTATGTTTTTGTGAGTTTCCCATGCTTCAAGAAATTAGGCCAGTTCCTTATTAAAGAAGGCTTTTGAAAAATCTGATTCCATTATGCACAGTATTGTTTCCTTATTTGTGATGTCTAGTATCACTTAAAAACCCTAGTATTGCATAGTACATGTGCTAGATTTTTCCCTCTGTCCACTCAATACTGTATATATTTTTATTTCTATATATACACATATGTATTTATATACACATATATTTTTTCCTGTTACCTGTCCATTATCCAGTTTTTCCTCTTCAGAGCTAGAAATTTCATCTGTTGGCAGCTAGCCTGCAGAATAGAGAAGCAAAATTATACCTTAACTGATCTTCTATTTCCTTTTCCAACTTCTTATTCTTTACTGTCATATTTTCACTAGACAAATTTTCCTTTCTGCTGTCATAGATTAATTGAAAAGGTTCCTCTGTGTTCAAAGATTTTCTATAGTTAACATTGCTTCCCGGTGCTTCTGATCAAATCCATCTCCATAATGGAACTCATCTCTGTGGACGTTAGCTGATTTTAAAAAGTACCAGCAGGCATAATTTTATTTTTCTTTGTCTTCGTTGTCAGGGAATATTCCGTTAATGATCTGATTCTTCTCACCAAATTTATCAGAACATGACTGTGCTAATAGACATTCTTGTTTCTTAGCTAACCCACCATTATTTTGAAGATCCCTGTCTGACTTTTTGACTTGGTAGTTAAAACACTGTTAGTAAATCTATTACTGAAGCAGAATGACCTATTTCAAACATGGTTTTTAATCTTCCTATTTTAAGATGTAGTCCATTTGCAAAAGAAGAATACAAAATCCCATTAAAGCATCGCCAGGTTACGTTGTTAAATAGTGTAGTTAATTATTGGACTCTGAACATAGAATAATCAATGATAAAGAGAAAAGCAAAAAAGAATACTGTTACTGCTCTAGTTGTTGTGTTCTCAACACACATATTCATATTCTATTTTTCTGATTAAAAAAATGGAAGCCACCAGAAGAAACCCCCTCCTTTCCCTCTGGTCAGAGACAGAGTCACCAGCCTCTGCACCAGCCTCTCCTTGTTCCCATGTCCTTTCCTCATCAGGGGCCAGCATCCCCGTGTGTCATTGGGATTCCATCTAGAAAAATTTATCCTAACCCATTGTTTCCTCCTTCTCCTGTATTTTCAATTTTGACCCATCCCATCAGCATTTAAATATGCTCTAGTCTTTCCTACAGAAAAAAAACCAAAAAACCTTGGCTCCACACTCCCTTCCTGCAACCTTCCTATGTTTGTCCTTTGACTTTCACAGCCAAACTCTTCAAAAAGTTCTCTGTGTTCACTGCTTCTGTTTCATCATATCCCGTTTGTCCCTCCACGCCCTCCACCTGGCTTCCATCCTCACAATTCCACCAATGTGACTCTCCATAGGGTCACTGGTGACCCCTGTTGAGATAAATGCACACCCTCTTGCTTTCGTTTCACCTGGTTGCTCACAGTGGACCACATGTTCCTTCTGTAACACCTGACTCCTGTGGCTCCCAGCACCACCACTCACTCCCCGTCCACTGCTTCCCAGCCTCCTTTTCTGGACATTTCTTCTACTCCTCAACTTAAGTGACAGGTGGCAGTTGCTCAGGGCTTGGTCCGTCCCCCTCTCCTTATTTCACATTGCATCCCTAATGCACTCACACATTTGCAGAGGTTTTATTGGCCGCCTTTTCCCAAAAGATTAATGTCGGTGACAACAAATATAAGGAAGGTTCTGGTGACTCCTATTTCTGGAGAGCTTTTCTCTTTTCAGGGAAGTACTTGCAGAGAGCAACTGATGCCTTGCCACCCCGCATGGGCAAATAATCACAATGAGGACTTCTTTAACAGGCCCTGAGCTCTTTGACATAAGGAATTTTGAAAGATTCCTACTTTTGTCCTTCTCGGGACTCAGTGTGATAGCGCTTGAAGTAGTTCTCTTTTATTTTTAAGGTTCTTATTTTAGCTTCAAAAGGCTGTTTCTCACATCAGTTCATTGCTTATTTCCTCCCAAGGAGAGGACATATTTTTAGCCTTTTGATAATATGAATTGATTGCCAGGATGCCTGGTAACCATTTTACCTTTTCCCAGTATGATTTATTCAATATTAGCTCCCTGTTGGAAGAACTATTTAAAATATTTACTCTGGAACATTCTTAAAACTTTTCAGTGCAATTTAATATTTTGTAGTTGAATGGACTAGCAGATGGTTACTTCAGGCAACGTGGCCACTCAATTACTTAGGAACTTTTTCCTAACTAGGAATCTTTCTCAGAACCCTGCATGTGTTTGAATATTAAGAAGTGTCAGCGGAGGGAAGGAGTCCGTCTGGTGCTGATCAACCAGGCTGAAAGTTGACTAGGATGTAGGATTAAGTATGTATCTTAGTTGACCCTTGATGGGAGGAGATTTCCTTGAGGAATACTGACTTCTTCAGTTAACTGGTTTAAAATCACCCGCTGTAAAAAGCAACAGTGTAGAACAGCAGAAAGATATGTGCTTTAAAGCTGGGCAACCCAGGTTCAAATGCTGACTCAGCTGCTTGTTACCTGTGGCTAATATATAATAAATATTAGGGGGTGATTTAACTTTCCTGATTCTTACTTTATCACCTATAAATTAGTTTTAGTTAGCTTATATCATAGCATTACTGTGATCATTAAATGAAATAATGTACAGAAAATATGTGTAGCTATTAATAATAATAGTAATAACAACAATAATAATTCAATCTCAGGTCAGGTTCAAAAACTTCCTCCAGATACCGATATATTTCTGAAATGGATGTGTTTTTAGCCGTATATAATAATAATTAAAATGTGGACAGGATTTTGCAACTCTTTTTATATATATTATGTAGTTTTATCTTTGAAATAACCATCTGCTTGGCAGGACGAGTCCCTATTTCGGATTAGGAGGCCAAGTATGGGAGTTGCTGGGGGCCTTGGTCAAGCTCAGCCGAGGGCAAGAGCACACTCTCTCCTTAGCCGCAGTGTACTGACTGGGCTGGAACCGTGCAGGGTCTTAGACTAACTATACCAATATTCAGCATGATGCTTTACATGTAAGTAAACTTCCCATGTTTGTCAAATGAATGAGTCTGTCTAAGGATATTACTAAGTGTGGCAGAGGCCTAATGCCTCTTTTACATTTTATTTATGATAGTCAAAGTAATTAAATATGAAATCTATTTGCAGTACAAATTGAAGGAAAGCTGAAACATATTTATAGTGTTAAGTCTTTATAGAATTGGAAATCATTTTTAATAGAGTCAGAAATCACTTCTTTTAAGATAACAGAGTTTTATATCATTTCTCATGATAAATGCTTTCATATAACTTAGCTTTTCTGATACTTTGATGAAGCATTTTAGAATTTGATCATTGCAATATGCCAAATCCACATCCTGTTCCTCTGTGAGTGTTTTTAACATCTATGTAGCGTGTAAAAGATTTCCTTGTCCTTTTACTCCCAACTTAGACACAGTTAAACACACACACCCCAAGCTTAGTTTCTCATCAGTCTACTTGGTAGTACTTTAAACTTTTTCAGCAAATAGACAATATGAGATCATAACTGAAATTAAACCCTTTTTGGCCAATTAGACAATTTGTTATTTTTAACTAGACAATTTGTTATTTTTAACTATTGCAGTATGAAAAAAATAACACACCAGTTCAAAGAATTGATTTGATTATTTAAAAATCATAGCACTGTGTTACAGAATAATTTTTTTAAAAAAGTAAAGGCATAATTCTTATACCAATATAAAATAAACACATCAAAGATTTTTTTAATCTCATTAAGTGAAAAAACAAAAAGACCTTATAACCAGTCCTAAGATGTCAAAAAGCAGAGTCAGTGATAGATGAATCCTAGAATATCAGGATACTGAAATAAATGTGCAAAGGAATGAAACACAGCCTTCCTCTCCCTCCTTCTTTCCTCTGCTCTCAGAGTGTGGAGAAGGGGAGGAGGGTCTCTCCACTGGACAGAATTTATTTGTATATTTATAGACAAAAATTATTGCATTGCTATCACTGTTCTACAACTTGCAGTTCAAAGGCAGTGAAGGCCACAGGGCCCCCACGGAATCAAAGTCAGATACCCTGCAGGCTGTGTGCTAAAGCTCTAACAGTGCAGTTTTCCGCTAAAGCACACATTTTCCTCCACACTGAGAAGGTGATGGTGGGACAGGATGCTATGAAGCCCTGCGAAGCCTTCACAAATATCAGCTTGTGAATGTTCACTGTTTTAGTTTTAGTCAAGCCTATATTGGGAAATACGTGTTTACTCCTTCTCAGAGCAAACTTGGATATCAAAAGAATTCGTGGAGATTACGTATTGGCATGAGAGAATGGGCACAGGATAATGTCCAAGCTTCTGTGACTTGACAAGGCCATGGAATATGTTAAATAAGCAATGTGGACCAAAAGATCTCTAAGGCTGCTTCCAAATCTATTGTTGAAAATTAATTGGGAGGCCACTAGGCTGAGAAGGCTCCAGCACCTTGGGTGCTATGTAAGAAAACCAAATCCTGACTCAATGCAAACAGTAAAAGGAAACTTAAGCTTGACCAATCAGAAACTGCCAAACTAACCTCTAACGGGGGGGGGGGGGGTCTCTCCACTTTGCCCAATCAATTATATTTTCTTTTTCTTGCTTTGCAAACATCTTTTAAAAGTTTCCCCTGGAGCACCCTTGGATTGAAAACCCCCTTGTGGTCTGGCGTTGCTTATTCATGAATGCTCAAATAAACTGATTCAAATTTGATGTGTCTAAGTTTATCTTTTAACACCATAATTTTAAGAATTTATTGCAAAGAAATGATTTTCCTTTGCACCCTAACCCAGTACAAATCGACTGAATCAGAGTCTTTGCAAGCTGAGTGAAAGGTTTCTCCAAATTGGGCACTGTTCCCGCCCTTGCAGGAGAAGTGAGCTCATGAACTTGTTCTAATTTCCACATTACTTGCTGCTGTTCACAAGCTGGATGTAGAATCTTGTCCTGAAGCTCAGCGATAGAACAAAGCTCTAATTAGAGCAAGCATCAATGACTGGACCTGGTAACACAGCCAACTCCACCAAACACTCTGCCGGTCCAAAGAGGCCCCTTCGCAGGCTTCGTTTGCGACTGCAGGCCAAGAAGAAAGCAAGCAAACGTGAAAAGTGGAGAAAAAGGAAAATGGAGATTTGCTATTTTTTGGTACCTGTTATGTTATTTGAAGCTTGCTAGTATTTTCTTTTTTGAGGGCTAAGTTATTCAGTTTGTTTCTCACTATGTTCAGTGTGTTTGGATAATTCAGCTTATAGCATCTGATGGAGTTTGTATCTTTCTCTTGATGAGGATGCAGGTCTCATTAGTATTAGTGACAATTCCACATTGCTCTTCTCTCAATTTGCCAACTGACTTTTTCCTTTTGGAAAACGGATATTTTCTTTCAATGTCTCCCACAACTTCTCTGGCCTCAACCGCTTAGTGGATTTAACATGTGCTTCTAATGCCTATTCCTCTATTTATAGTTCCCAAGTATTTGCAGATTTTATCTTTGTGCAAGTTACTAAGTACACATGTGAGAGTAAATAAGTGATGAAAATGTATTAAGAATTTAATTTCTTTAGTGGGATGCTTAATCCATCCTTCATTAAGAAAAAAATACACATTTGCAACAAACTCTTTTAATGTGTTTGTGTGTGTGCACGTGCACACTCATGTGTGTGTGTCTCTCTGTGTGTGTGTCTCTCTGTGTGTGTTTTCCTGCATCTGTTGTAGACTCCTTGGATTATTTTAGTATAAATTGTTATTGTCCTTGTTTGGAAATAAATACAGAGTAACAAGGCATATTTCCTCTAATTAATAGTAATTCTTTAAATGGAAAGTACCTTTGGCCATTGTTTCATTTTTAGAGGTTCAAATTATTTTAGTGTAATTAATGAGAGCAGCAGTTCCTTGAGATTCTTAATGATATCCTGTTAGTTTAAGATCTCACTTTGCTCCCAATTTATGATTAAATGGTCTAACTACAGTTAAATGTAACACAAATAGTTCTTACGCTTAACTATGACAGAATTTGGAAATTGGTTTGATCATACTAGTATCCCCATGAAGATCAGAAAAAAAATAAAGTACTAGTCTAGCTAACTTGTCATCTTGCTCACTGACTAATCTGGCGTTTTACAGTTTATTTGGAACTCAAAGAAGCCTAAAATACAAATCAGTGATTGACAGAATGTCAAAGTGCCCAAGTACTAGTGATTTACTTTAGGAAAATACCTGCCCAGCCTTTACCCCTCCTCCTCGGTCTTTTCAACATGGCTGCCCCTGCTGAGGAAGGGGAAGAAAAAGAAACAAAAATGGCTGTTTAGGTCTCTTCCAGGACCACTTGTGCCCTCTGCCCCTTGCTTCTTGAAACCTTAATTTAGTGACGCATTCAGAGTCCCCTCTCTGGCCTGCTGGACTCAGCTTTGCATATTGCACTGACTCTGGTTTCCCCCAAAATGTCAAACAAGAGGTTCCCTGTCTTCCCGTGCTCATGACCAAATCTTTCCCCTGAATTACCATAAAGGCCAAAATTAATCTGCAGTCTTGCCATTCTCCTATCCATTATTTCCAATGCATCCAGAATAATCTTTCTTAAAAGCCCACATTTCAACCCATCCTCCTCTACCTTCAAACTCTTTGCCCTCAGCTCCTTTGGGAAGGGACAGAAGGGACAGAAACCCAACTTAAGGCTCCACAACTCACCTCAAACTGTGTTCTAATCCCGGGACTTCAGAGTGGGTTCCCCTGGCCAGCAGTGTCAGCAGCCCCTGAGAACTTGTTAGCAATGCAGATTCCCGAGGGCTTACCCCAGACCTGCATGAGAAACCCTGAGACAGAGCCCAACAATCTGTGTTTTAACAAGGCATTCTGGTGCACGCTCAAACTTGAAAACCACTGCTGTCATCCCAACACCTGCAGTTCTAAAGCATGCTTTCTCTTTCTCACTTCCAATAGCTCTCACTCTTCCAAACACATCATCTTCACCTGGCCAACTCCTGTTTGTCCTTTAGCACAAGATACCACCTCCTCTGAGTGTTCTATCAATCTCCAAACCAGTCGCGACCCTCCTACTTTGTGTCTCCATGCAAACCTCGTGCTACTTTTAGATGCTAGTCCTTGCCACCTAAAAGCCTACACGTTTCTCTGTCATTCTGCCTCCTCCCCCAAGACTGTCAAGTACTTTAAGAGTTAGCCAGTAACGAATATTTCATGAAATCCTTTCTATCACAGCTGAGCAAATGCCTGAAGCAAAATAGATTGGTACGTGTGAAACAAATGTTTATTGGATTGAGTAAATTACCTATTTGCTTTACGTCAGCTTCAAATTGTTATTTAGAATGACTGACATTATTTCACACATGTACATGATGCTTCCCTGGTTTGATTTTAAGATTAAAAAAAATCCCCAAGGCAGGGGTCATTTTTTGGGTACATCCTCCCTTTCTCTCAATATTGCTAAAGTGCAATCTTCTGCACGTGGAATTTCATTTCAAAGCATTACTTAAATGGCATACCAGTAAAGGCTTAGCGTTGCTGGTTATTTTCAGAAGGAAGATGAAGGTGTGGACAGAATGGTATCTACAACTAGGCCATTTTTAAATAAACTTTCATTATGTATTTTTCCGAACTCAGGTAACGTATGTTAATGGACAAGTAGGCAAAGGCTTTTGGAGTTTGCCTGGGAAACTGAACTTATTTAAAATTTATCTGGATTTTGAAACTATGTTCTCCCATTGCCAAGTCTGTAGCCATTTTATGTAATGAAAAGCATTTATTACAGAAAAAAACTGCTATCTGATAATATCAAATGAATTTCCTTAAACCACTGAACGATTCCTACCAAAAAAATTTTACCCCAAGAGCTTACCCATGGGTAACTGAAAGAGTAAACAGAGAAGCCTTAAATGTATATATTTATATTAACAGTTTCCAGGTTTATTCTTAGTAAAATTAATGGATGAGTTGAGGCAGAGTCCTCTCTTATGGAATGGCTTCTCAAACTTTGCTTCAGAGATAGTGTGATGGTTAATTTTATATTAGAATGTCAACTTGACTAGGCTAAAGATGCCCAGATAGCAAGTGAAACACTATTTCTGGGTGTGTCTGTGAGGTGTTTCAAAGAGATTAGCATTTAAATCAGTGGACTGAGTAGGGAAGATCCACCCTCACCAATCTTGGATGAGTGGGGGGCTCATCCAATCACTGAGGGCAGATAGAATAAAAGGTGGATAAAGGGCCAGTTCTCTCTCCCTCCTGAAGCTGGGACATCCATCTTCTTCTGCCATCAGCATCAGAGCTCTGGGCACAGTGCCTAGCATGATGAAGATGCTCATTCATGAAAGGTGCTAGGAATTAGGTATGGTTCCACCTCTGCCAACTCTTAAGTGTGTAACTGTAGGAAAGCCACTTAAACTGATGTTATCACCAGCCAAACCTAGAGTCTGAGGTCTCCACAGTAACCGCAATGGTGAGGCTCTTGGCAGATGTGAAGTGCCTTAGGGTGAGAATATCAACCATTTTCAGGCTGGCTTATTCCCGTAGGGAAAAATATTCCATGGTTATTATTTTTTTGAGTGATTCACTACTTAAAAATATGTTGCCTGGGGGGAAAGGGGGGAGTGCTAAAAAGATGCAATTTTTACAAAGTTTGAAAAACAATTCCATGGCTCTGTGAACACCCCCTAAAGCAGTAGCCAAAAATGGTGCTTGGTGTTGTATTGCTTGGCCTAGAGCCTCCAACTTGCTATGGGCAGATTGAAAATAATACAGGAAGTACCTTATTCAAGAGAAGTTAATTTATCCTTTCTTCAGGCAGCACCATCTGTGCCAAATCTGAATCATTCTTAAAGGTCTGTATCAGGCTACCCTGGCTATGTTTTAGGTGAAAAGGAAGATATTGTCTTTGCTGAATCAACTGCACAACCCAAGCCAGGTCACGCAGCCCACCACCCAAACCCTGCCAGTGGCACCCACCCCAGGTCCTCTCTCTGGTCTACACAACCCGTGCAATGGGCCCTGCCTTTGCCCTGACCTCATCTCCTGCCATCTTCCCCTCCCATTACTGCTTCCCAGACAAACTCCTGCCTCCGAGCCTGGACATCACTCCACTCTCTGCCTAGAAGGCTCTTCTGAGCCCGGATGTCTTCACGCTTCCTTTTGTCACTTCCTTAAGGCCTTCACTGAGATTGTCATCCTCCCACTCTGGACTTCTACGACTACCCTTCTTGTTATTAGGACCCTCTCATTCCTTCCCCCTCCTCTCATTTATTTATTTCTCCTTAGTAATTATTTTTAAGTAATATTCTACATATTTTACTTATTTATCTTGTTAATTGTCTTCTGCTATCTGTTAATCTGTCTGTCTATCTGTCTACCTTTTGAGTGGCAGGAAGACAAGTGTGAGGGTTTTTGAAAATTTGTTTTATTTAAGTATTTAAAACAGGGCCTGATCTAGAATAAGTTCTCAATACATTTTTATTGAGTGAACAAGTGAGTAAATAAATGTTGATGGTCTGACAGAGGAGAAATGATTCATCAGGACCAACCACCAGAAACTGTAGAGTGAGAGCTGCCCAAGGGAAAGACTGAGTCTCACTCGTTCTCTACAGCCTTCTCTCAGAGCTTTATGAAGTGCCTGGAATATCGTGGGCATGCGACACATATTCATTTTATAAATGAATGAATGAATAAATGAACAACATAGGCCTCCTAATTCTCACAGTATGTCCTGGAATAGAACATCATGCTTGGAGCAAGTGGCTTCTTATTACAATTTGGCTAGCAATTTTGTTTTAGAAACTTATATAAACTTTTTCTGAGTCTCAATCTTCTCCTCTTTAAATGGGAGCAATATTATTTTTGAGGTATGTATGTAAGAATTAGAAGAGCTAAACTATATACAGTGTCTGGCAGATAAAGTTTCAGTAAATAGTATATATTATTTTTTTCTTCCCTTTTAAAATCCCTTCTAGCTCTAAAGTGGCTCATATGATGTAATTTACACTTACATTGTTCTCTTTGAGAAAGAATTTAAAATTTCAGCTACAACCCAAACATCTGTAACAATGAAACAAATGGTAGATTCGTATTCTCCTTAAGTTCCTCCCTAAATTTCAAGCTACACCTGTGCAGGAAGTATTATAGCACATAAACAAAGCCTTAATCATTGACTACCATCAAAAAAGAGAAAAAGGAAAAAAAAATCTACAACTTCCACAGGAAATTCCAAGCACAAATTCTCACAGTTGCCTCTATTCACTTGTTGTTACTGCTTTGACTATTGTTTTACCTGTGGCTCAAACAGAGACATATGTTCTATGATATTTTCACCTCCTTAAAGCAAAGCACTGTCGCCGCGCACCAGTCTTGGTCAGCAGGATGCTTGCCCTAGACAGCCAGGCTGAATCAAGCTGGGGAACCTCGAAAGTTAAGGATTAAATTCCAGAAGTTATATTTAAAGTGGAATTTAAAAATTTTAAGTGCCGTAAAGTATGTATGTGCCTTCATTTGTAACCTCAGAAATCAGTCCTTGTTGGAAGGCATGGTTCATTAACTTTTATCTACCTAGGCCTGGGGCAGACAGGAGTATCATCTTATAAAATTAATAGCTTTATGGCTATAATTTTTCTTCTTATCATCAAGAGTAGATTTGTGAGGAGAATTGTTTTAAGGGAATCTTGATAAGAGAACTAATGTAACACTTCAGAGAGATTTCTAAATTTATCTCAATTGTGAACTTGACCTATTTTTCTAAATTCCTGGAATTTATTTTTGTTTTGTGCTGACCAGCCTTTGACTCATTTATCTCATTAGTCCTTCTTTGTTAAACTTTAATTAACGTTTTAAGAGAGGCCATGTTTCGAGAACAGCACTAATTATAGTGTGATATAATTTATTTTCTGAGTTGGTAAAATATCTCTCTTTTGGCCATTTTTAATCATTTTATGACTCTCTTCAGAATGTTTAAAACTTTAAACAAATTCTTTTTTAAGTAAATAGGGTAATTTTATAATTAGAGTAAGTGTGGAAATATCTTTAGAATATTATATATATTTTTGGGGAAATTTCTTTGGAATAATAATATTTTGTTTAGATCTTATTTTAATAGTGATCTATAAAGATTGGCTTTTAAGGAGCTTATATTGTGGCACAGTTTTGAATTTTTCCTATTCTACTCATAATGAATGGCTTCTCAGTTCCATGCAAACTAATTTTGAGGTTAATGTGACATTTTGTTGACTGCATGCTCTGGTCAAGATAACACATTGATTCTCTCATCTCTAAGCTGACTCTTGATCACCATTCAGATCCAGTGAGGAAAAAATAACCACATAGTGTTCATTTTTAATATTCCCTAGGGTTTTTTTTCTCTCAATAATCCTTTGCCTTACATGTTTGGCTACCTGGTATTCTTAGAAGGAGATAGATGTGGTATTTAGAGAATTATGGTTGTGATAATATGCCTAACATTTTTATTTATTTATTACACAAATATTTACTGAGCACTGCTTCAGCTGTCTATGGTCAAATAACAAGCCACCCCAAAACTTAGTGGCTCAAGATAACAACAATCTTATTGTTTTTCAGGATTCTGTGGGTTGACTAGGGCTTAGCTGGATGGTTGTTCTGCTGGTCTTGCTTGGGGTCTCACATGAAGTTGCAGTCAAGTAGCAGATGGGGCTGGATCACTCAAGATGGCTTCTTTACTTACATATTTGGCACCTTAGGGCTCCTAATGTGGCTGCTCTCTCCATTGAGCTGACTAACTTTCCTACATACTGGTTCAGGGCTCTAAGAGGCAGTTATTGGAAGCTGCCACTCTTCTTTAAGTTTGTTCCCAAACCATCAGGACGTTACTTCCATTGTATTCTATTGGCCACAGCCAATCACAAGATAACATTTCCAAAGGACTTTAAAGGTGTTAAAAGAGGGTTTCATCTCAGAGATTAGAGAGCTTGATTAAACATCACTTGCAACCCCTACAAAAAGACAAGTGTGGGGCAAATTGTGAACTAATGACATTTTGTGAACCCTTCAGAGAACTAAGGTCATTGGCCAAACAACTACCTGAAATCTGGACAGAGATGAGTACATGTAGGGAGAAATAAAACCTGAGCATTTGCTTACCTAGGACACACACTGCCAAACACCATATAATTTGGTAAGAAATTTAGCTAGCAACTTTTAATGAGTTACTAAAGGGCAAGTACAGGCTAGAGTACGAAACCCCTGGAGGTTGCAGACATAGGGGGGATTGCATCCTCTTGAAGGCTTTCCATCAAAGAATTCTACCAGGTGCTCACATCAAAGACCAGGGAGAATCCTAAGAAAACTTCTCCAAGGTGCTTGCTGGGGCAGGGAACATCACCCGCTGTCACAGTTCTGCTAAGACCTATATCTGCTATTTCCCTATGGAACAAAAAATTTAATCCACAGAGGAAAGGACAATAAAAACTCTAACTTGAGGGTACTGGTAGAAACTTACTATCGCTGGGACGGAAAACAAGAAAAAATAGCTCTACCCATGGAGGAGGGCAGGAACATGTGCTAGGTCCAGCATTACATCTCAAAAAGATGCAAGAACACTTGTGAAGGGCATTCTCCTAAGACCAAAGTTTATTGTGCCTGCCTAAGACTGAGGCTTGATCAGAACATTAGAAAATGACCCTACCCACTACCACCAGCACACTAACAAGTGTTGAGTACAAATAACAGCAAAAGAGTACAAAGATAAGACACAAGGCCAAGCAAGGAGTAGATGTTGAGAAAACCCAGTGGCAAATTAACCCATACCATAAACACAAGATATCACTAAAGGAATTTGAAGCCCTACTCCACTGACAGTAACCATAACAATGGCAAACTTTAAACCCAAACTCAGATTCTTACTAAGTTAACACAAACTCCCACTCTAAAAGCCTAGCAGAAGGAAAAGCATGCTCACTTCAAAAATTATTTGCTCAGTATCTAATATCTTATACAACATGACAGATTTCAAAAAAAAATTATGGGGTGTTCAAAACGGTAAGAAAAAAAGTCAGAAAAGACAAAATAGTACTCAAAACCAGACTCAGATATTATACAGATGTTGGAACTTTCAGAGAGAACCTATAATTAATTTTTTAAAGGCCCCAATGACAAAGAAACATGTCAGATCAGATAGACAATTTCAACAAAAATATAGAAACTATAAGAGTCAAGTGAAAATTCTAGAAGTAAAAGAAAAAGAAGTAAAAGAGATGAAGAGTTACTCTGATGGGTTTGTCAGTAGATTTGACATCTTGAAGAGAATCAGGGAACTTGCAGATGGGTCAATTGATATTACTCAAATTGTAACAGAAAGTGAAAAATAGTGAAGAACTGAACAGAGCATCAAACAGCCCTGTGATAATATCAAATAGTATAACACATGCATAATTGGAATCCCAAACGGAGAAGGAAGAGAGAATGGGGCAGAAGAAATATTTAAAGAAATAATGGCTGGAATGTTTTCAAAATTAGTGACAAACATCAAACTATAGATCTAAGAGATTCAGAGAACACTACGCATACAAGGTAAAGGTTATGCTATTTGGAGTAAGTTCACATTATCTTATTGGACCTAATTTTGCTTATTTATAAAATTCTGGTATTGGTCTAGATGATTTCCATGATTTATTAAAATAGCACTATTTATTTTTCTTATAGTAGTTGTATATTGCTGTTCATTCTTTATCAATCTGGGGGTAGATATTTCTTTGTGCAGTATATAAAAATAGTTTATTTTAAATTGAATTGATGAATATACTTAAGAAATTTTAGAATGATTGGATATATATAGTGACTATGGCCGATTATAATCAACCTGTGGAAACTTAATCATCTATACATAAGCTGATGTCCATATGCCAATAATAGTAAATGTCAATCAAGAGTTAAATTGATTACCAATGGTCAGAAAATAAAATCCCAATTTGAGAATTATATCCCTTAACATTATCTTTTAATTTTGATTTTTATCTTATATTTAAAAAGAAAGTTTCTGAATATTCCAATTCGATTTTTGACAAATCTCTTTACCTTTTAAAACACTAGCAAAATTTATTGGAATCAGTTCTAAATTTGGTACTCTTCAAATTATTGTACTGCCACTTACAAGGACAGTTGTGATGTATATAAGCTATGACAAAGCTGGGTGATTTCCAGATAGAGAATTTGAATCATGCCTAATACATCTGTGAATATTCAACCAATCATAACATGATAGTATATATTAGAAATTGCATAGAATAAGCAGTTATTGTCAAGTTTTAGCAGGCATTAGAATTTCCCAGAGGGGTTGTAAAAATAGATTGCTGGGCTCGACCCTCAGATTTCTGATTTAGTGGATCTGGGGAAGGGCCCAAGAATTTACATGCCTCACAAGTTCCCAGACAATGCTACTGTCTCTGGTTAGGGGACCCCTCTGAAAACTGCTTATATATGAACAAATATACTTTCAGGTCAGAAATACCTGAATAAAACCCAGCTCTGCTATCAATTCACACTGACAACTTGGGCACAACTTTAATTTTGTAATCTATAAAATGTAGTGAGAACTGCTATGGAGTAATAACTACGATGTGAGTTGTTGCTAGAATTCCATGAAGTGCTTGCCGCAGCGTCTGAAACAGAGTATGTAGCTAATAAATCAATGCTCTCGGTCCAATTGGAATGTTCAGTGATGAAGGTATCGTTGAAAGTGTTGTGCTTCTCTCAATACATTACTTTATATCTTTACACATATTGAGCAAAGTAAGTAAACTGACTTTATACTTTGATCCTTATTATGCTAATAGGAAAGCTACTCTTTGAATGAAAAGTGGCTATTTCAATTCTGTACCTTAGGAGAGATCTTGCTTTTGCAAAACAAAAATTGATCAGTCGACCAGTATTTCCTGAGTACCTTTGTGTCCAGATGAAATACACCCATACACAGACACACTCAGATATACACATAAACTCCAAAGGGAATGAAATTGGCTGTTTTGCTTTTCTTCCTTTCTCTTAGCATTTTGTCCCTGGAGCTGGTGCTTCGGGTTCCCAGGTTGCATTCCTTCGCTTTGCGCCCCTCCCCCCCGTTTCCAGGGGCACATCTTGCATCAATTGAGTACCTACAGCAGAAGTGGCTCACACATGTGTGGGCCCTGCTGTATTTTGGTATTGTAATTTCCTATGACTGAAAAAATGAGAAGTGTCACCAAGGAGTCCGGGGGATTTACTGACTAGTAATGTCTTTGAAGTTGAAGAATATTTTAAGACGGAGGTTTTTAATTGTAAAGAATCTTAATCATGTAGGGAAGTATGCCTTTGAAATATTTTTCTTTGAACAGTACACTTACCAGTACAGAGAAACTCATTTCCATGAAATGATATTTTCCTTTTAATGCATTTACTTCTCTTGCATTGCATGTCTCTACAAAGATACAATTTTATTCTCAGACCTATTTATTCTGTTCTGCAAATTAAGCTACTTGCCTTAAGCTATTCTATTTAAATGTTTCTATTCCCAACAGCCATCATTTTAGAAAAGCAACTTTAGCCTTTAATTGGAGAAAACAATAGAAAGTGGCTATGACTGAGAGTTTCTGGGTTTATACTCCTGCCATCTCTGCGGGGGGTTGTTCTCCACTTGAGAAGCCTGAGAATTCCCCGTTAATGTTAATTCTGGGTATAAACTCATCCGTCTGAAGGAAAAAGGGCTTAACTTCTAAATTCAACTTTCCTAAATAATTCCATTCACTTGAGGTTTGAATAAACTTGGCTCATCTTAAAATGGAGTTGTAATCATGCAAAAACTGACTCGGAGGAGTGAAAGTTTTGTCATCAATACAGGACAATGACACTGTTCAAAGTTTATGTCAAAAAAAAATTTGCCATAAATGTGTCATCAGGTAGAAGGCAAGATTATTTGTCTTGGTTCACATTCCTAGGTAGTGTACATATATAGTATATATATATAATAATTAGAAACATTTTGTATCTTTGATCATAGGTTTATATATAACACATAGTTTTGTACACGTGCACACACACACACACACACACATTCAGGACTTTTGAAGTCCAAATAAAATGACATTCATTAGGAAACCACACTTTTCTGAATTAACTGCATTTCTGGTTTCTTTTATATTTTATTTTTTATTTTTTAACAACTTCCATTTTGACCAGATGCATTTCTGAAATAAAACAAATAATTTATAGACAGTTCCTTTACTTAAAACACAGTCGTTAGTTACAAACAAATGTGTTGATATCAACCTAGCCTGAAGTATCTACCATAATTGTAAGTATATTATTAAAATATATATGTGTGTACATATATATTTTCATAAATTTTTAGCCCCAGAGACTTTTAAGATTTGAGCGGCAAATTTGGTTTCTAGGTTGCCTGTTTTGTCCAGTTTTTGTGTTTAGTGGTGTCAATATGGCCGTTGATACATTTGATTTTCATTTGAGGGAAAATCTATTGTTATCATATTTTATCTTTTCTACATATGTGTGGGGAGTTGAAACCCCTGGGTAACCAATAACATTTTCTTTGCCAAGAGGAAGATGTGAGGCAAGACGGCACCTGGTAATGAAAGTCAGGTGAGGTCCCTTGAGAAGACCACGGTGGTAGTCTTGCATTTGCATAAAGGAGTGTTGACAGAAGGTGAATCAGATGAGGCAGGGAAAACTGGGGGACCTGCCTTGAAATTGATTGCACCGCACGTTATATAAAACATTATATAAAATGGAGGAAAAGTCAACTGCCTATACCAAAGAGTGGGGCGAGGTGGAGGTGGGGTGGGGTGGTTGTAGGATGGGAGAGATTAAGGTTATGTTAAAGATGATACAGAGAGTAATAGATATAAATAAATGGCAAGTGTTAGTGTTAAGAACATTATTGTTTTTTTCTTAGCTAGGAGATTTGTGTGCCAAGCTACTCAATTTTTGAAAAATAAGAATCATCTGGACTTTCCAAATATGCTTTCATCTCTGCTTTAGTGAGAAACCCAGGGAAAAGGCCTGAAGCAGCTTCATAAGTCATCTTCATTTTTGGTTAAAAACAAACAAGCACACTTTTGAAACTCCCACGCTTGATCCAGGCAAAAGTTTTCTTAGACTCTAATGAAAATAGTATTCCTTTTAAAAGGAACATTTTAAAAATCCTCTATATGACATGAGTAATAGTAGCTCCTATGAGAATGAATTTACTGGAAATTTCTGATTAAAATAAAAAATGAATTTTTCATGGCACCTAATTTGACTAGACTTTCTCCAAACTATTTAAAAGAAAGGAAAGCTCATGCTAAGTATTAGCTATTCCTCAAAGACATCTTGAAAGAAGCTCTCAGACATAGTCTCTAATGCCTAAACCAGAATTTCAAAGACCATGTCAATCATATAAAAAATCATCCTCTCCTGTTTGAATTTCAGAAAAGAAATTTGAAGTAAAAAAAAATTTTCTCTATTCATAAAGATTAGGAATTAAAGTCCACATAAGTAAACATCTTTTTTTGTGACAACAGTTGAGACATATTTTGATTTTGAAGCATTGTAAGAACATTTTACCTAATAATAGAGGAATTTTTGATCTTTAGAGTCTAAAGTTGAAGATACATGGCAATAAACCAAAAGGATAATTATCTCTGGTAAAATAAAGAAAGATTTATTTTATTTTACTTGACAACTATTATATAGGGCTAAAACACTTACCAGGCACTGTTCTAAGCACATTAGAAATATTAACTCTAAACTTTGAATAAACATTGTATTGTCCTGTAAAAGACTACCTTGAAAGAAAATTGCTTGTGGATAATATTCATTCTTCTAAGGAACAATAGTGACTGCTAACCAGTAACTTTTGAATTATTGATTTGCAAATAACTGATCACGTCTCATTTCAGTACGCAAACAGGATACCATGTTTCCTTTCTCTTGAGAATCCTTTTGAACTGGAAACTAACTCTGGACCCAGAATCCAATCATGGTTCTTTAGGGAAAAATGAAAATACATTATTTTTTTTTTAATTATGAGAATCATAAGACAGATCTAATGAGAATTCTCCAATTTGCTGATCACTCAATAAAAACTGAGCTCTTGAAAATTTCATAGAATTTCCACAGACTCTCAGCAGATGTAGTGTAGTGTGGCCATCTTTGTTCCCAACTGATGCAGAATCCGAACGCTTCAGGTTTTCCAGAACTGTCCAGATTTCAAATATTCTTGTTGCTTATCCCATATTTGTCTCATCAGTTTTGCTTTTAGTATTTAAAAATAACGTTCATATCCATTGTTCGGAATGGGTTCTGATTCTCCTTCTTAGAAAACTTAAAATAAGATTAGGCAATTGAGAAACTGCTGTAATTTTGACTTAAAACTGTTATTCAAAATTTTTGTTTAAAACAGTGGGTAAGAAGAGACTTCCAATTTCTCTCTTGTCTAATATTTCAGTTTTCTATTCCCTCAGTGCCTTTGTTTTCAGTGTGGAAGTAAAATCTGAATACAAGTTGTGAAATACCATCTACCCCTTTTGGATGATCTATTTTTCTCTGGTTTCATTTATTCTGTGATATGCTTGGAGAAAGTCCAGTTAAGGTTATTTCTTTCTTTCAGAGTTTTCCTAACAACCTGCTTGCTTCTCAATGCTCCTGCAAAATGCAAGTTTGGGTGAAATCAACATAATCTTTCATTCAAGATTCTGCTCCGTAAATTACATAAATCTCTTTATGAGTTGTACTGTGAGAGGTTGGTTCTGGAAAATACAGACACATTATTAACTTTAACACTTAGGAACATACTAAAAGTTATAAAAATAGGTGGAAAGTTGGTTTGGAAATACACGGAAGGGAGAAGGGTATTATATAATGTATTCAATAGCAACAAATGAACATAGCTTCAAAAAAAATCCATCTGATTAAATGAGTCTGATCTCTTTCCATGAAGGAGGGGTAGATAAGTTAAAGGGATGTGAAGAGGTGAAGCATTCTGAGTCAGGACTGCCTACTGGTAAATGGGCCTGTAGGTTATTTTCATGTGAAAACCTTGGGAATTACTGCTCTGTTTCCTCTTTTTACAATACACAGAACCCTTGGAAACTCAATGAACATTGCTTGACACTTGAAGAGAGAGAAGGTGGCTTAGGGAAATATGGTGGGGAATAGGGTTTCTACTCTGTTTGGGTGTCATTTCCATGGTTCATTTGCTCTGAGTATCCCCAGAGTAGGTCACAGACGGGATGACTTGGAAATTTAGAAACACGCTCCTAAATAACTGTTGGACCAAAGAAGATATCAAAACAGAAATTGCAAACTATCAAGAAAGTAGTGAAAAGAACAGTGTTAAAATCAATGAGATACATAAAAAAGCTGCTCACAGAAAGATGTACAACCTTCAGTATCTTCATAATCAAAGAACAATGATTTATGATAAAAAAATTTTAGTACTTATCTTAGAAAATGAGAAAAACAGCATCAAAGAAAATGGGAGGAAAAGAAGAAATTAATAAAGATAAGAGACACAAATAATTAAAGAGAAAAATTGTTAAAGTCTATAATTTCCAAAAGCTAATTGCATACACAGACCAGTAAAATAAAAAAAATTCTCTCACAAACCTAGTTAAGAAGCAAAGAACACAGGGAAAATATATAAAATATTAGAAATAAAAGAAGGGTGAGATAGCACTGATGTGGGAGAGATTAAAATATGATATTATTGGGTATAATTATGTGGCAAGAAATTGAAAAACTAGGAAAAGGAAGAAATGGAAGATTATCGAGAAAAGCATAAATTACCAAAATCTTCACAGGAAAAAGGAGACAATATCAATAGGAGCTATAAATTAGGTTAATTTCTATGTAAATAGGTGCTAGGCCAGGATGGGTGGATGGTTTCATAACTGACTTCTAGCTTAGCCTTTAAAATAGATCATTTCAATGCTATTTAACCTGTTCCAGACCATAGATTTATCTAGAAATCTCCTCATTATGTCAAGAATCCAATATACCCTTAATGACAAAACTTGTTAAAGAGAGCACAGAAAACTACTCATCCACCACTCTTATGATACAGATGCAAAATCCTAAAGAACAAGATATCAAATTGGAATCCATTAAGTTGGTACTATATTTTAAAAAAGTAAATATGACTTGAACACATGACTTTGTAAGAATGTGAGAACTGGGAGAAACCTGTCCCTGAAGTGCATATTTTTCTATTTCTTTATGGCTAGCATTCCTTTCCTGTTACTGTCCACATGCCAACCTGAGCTGGACTGCAGCTATAGTGCAGGTGTGTTCTCTTGCTGCAGCCAGACCTACGAAGCTGGAACATTCGTAGTCTCCTTGGGCTCAGGGGTTGTTAAAGGGAGAAATCTCTCTCTGGCACATCCCCAGGGAATGCATGAATGTCAGGCAGGGAATGAGGAGATCCCAGAGGCAAAGAGCCACTCTTCAGAGCCTCAGATGTGACTTGTAACACAGGCCCACATCTCATTCTGAGTGGCGGCTGCAGAGCGTGTTCTGGGACTCAGAATACTTCCCCAAAGCCTGGTTTTTCCACTGTGCAACACTTTTTCCTCTCATTTACAGCTGATTTTGCAGTCAAAGCTGTTCTTGCCACCTCCAAAGCTGCTGTTGGTTTTGACCAATGGAATATGTAGCCTTTCCCAGTGGATTCATGAGTTTGCCTTAGCAACCAAGCTGGGATTGAGTATTTCTCTCTCCTTTCCCATTTTGTCCCTTATTCTGCCTCTTATGTTCTGTTTTCAAACTTTATCTTTTTTGGTTAGACCCTCTCCCCACTGTGTCCTCCGCTCAGGTTAGACTAGAAAGCAGTCTGGCACTTTGGCAGTAGTTGCAGCTCACTTTGAAAGTCATGGTCCCTCAAAATATGGAGTAGCTTCATAATGCTGGCAGCCAGGGGCTTGGAGTATGGGCCACACTAGGCAGACTCAGACTCAGGGGTGGCAATTCTGATGGTGGTGGCTGCTTCCATAGGGACAACATTGGCTTCAGAAGAAGTAGGGAATGGTTAGGGGAACAGACTTTTGCATTGTCAGTTGCTACCCTCCTCCACCTGTCATGGGCATGGCCTCTCTAGCATCCATTTCGCTCTTTTCCCATTGGCTTGGGTAGGGTTAAACTCACCTTCAGCTCAAGGAATAGGACCTGATTTGATCTAAGCCAATCATGCTCATCTCTTGTTAACAAATTCAATGATTTACTATTTCCCTTAATTTTGTGAGTTGGCTAAGTGAGTGGTCCTTTTTCTGGTCTAGGCTGAGGTCATTCAGGCAGTTGCAGTCATCTGACAGCTCAGTAGGAACTGGAGGGTCCCAGATGGCCTTACCACATATCTGGCAATTGATACCGACCATTGCCTGGGGTGCCTTAGCGTCCCTCTATGTGGCTGCTTATCCCATAGGCTAACGGGTTACACTGGGCTTTTGCTTAGCTTGGTGGTTTCAGGTTTCTAAGAGAGGAAAAGTGAAAGTTACAAGTTCTTTTAAGGCTTAATCTCTGGAACTTGTACATCATCACTTCCATTATATTCTGTTGGTAAAGGCAATTCACAAGGCCAGCTAAGATTTAAGAGAGTGGAAAAAAATCGTCCCCATCTCTTAATAGGAGCAGCAGGTTATCAAATTACAAAGGGATGAGGACACAGAGGGCCATAATTTAGTAAGGGACATTATCTAACATGGTTGAGTAAGGCAAGTTATGCAGTGAAAGTAACACATGTTGCATAACCCATTGTCCGGTGTTATCTTTAAAGAATCATCATGTGGACTCCATCTAGAGTGTGTTCCAGTTTTCATTACTTTCCCTTTGGAGCTGGCGCTCTGTTCTTCCACATCTGTCCATGTGTACACGTGTTTAAGCATATGTGCACATGTCATAAATCAAGATAGGAAGAAACCACTTTTTTTTTTTTTTTTTGGCAACCATACATCCTTTCATTTAAATGTTCCAATGGCAGCTGTATTATATTGCATTTGAAACTTCAAGTTAAAGATGGTTCAAGATAGTTGAGGATATGTGTTTTTCCTTAATCTCTTCAAGCTGTCCTGCCACCATTAGATAATAGTTAAAACACACACACACACACACACACACACAACCACTGCTGTAAAGAGAATGAAAGAGAAATGTGTGCAGCAGAGAGACTTCAACTAATTTCTGCATGATAAAAAGAGGATGGAAGACTTTTGACAAGAAAAAGGGAGGAAGGAGGTGGTAGAACAGAGTGACAGGTGGAAGGGAGCTGCAGCTGGGAAGGGTTGGTGGGTATAAAGGTGACAGGACTGACTGAGAAGCCTGTCTGCAAAGCTGCTTAATTGCTTTCTTCCCAACATGCTTATCTCTTCTCTAGGTTCCTTGATATTTATCTTAGGAATGAAGCATCGGTCTCCAAAGGTACCTAAGGATTCTTCGCTAATGAAGTGCAAGTATCTACATAGGCAGAATTAGAACTTGGTGCCAAGACCTCAGAGTAAAGTTCTCCCATTTTGGCCCTTGGAACCTTCACAGCTAAAGATTTGCTTCCTGCCTATTCGTACTGAAAGCTTCACTTCATTTAGATCAGCCCTGGACATATACGTAAAAGTCCTTCCTTTTAATGAGAGAGAACGGCAGGAAAACAGACCTGCATACAACACCAGGGGAAACACACCCCTAGTACAGAAAGAAATTATTACATTCCCCTTTCTTAAATAGAATGGATATCCAAAGACCATCAACCTCACGAAAGAAAGGACAAGATTTAGAAATAGAAAAATTATCTCTAGAAGAAACAAAGACACTGCAGAGAAAGATTTAAGGAGGTAGTGCCCCTAAAGCACAAAAACAAAATGCAATGGGAAAGGAACAATTGAGGAGCAAATTAGGACATTTGTTACACATACAATCATATGCCAAAAGAAAACTTCAAAGAAGGGTTTCAATGTAAAGTAAGTCTCTCACAACCTAGAGAAAAAAACAAAACAAAACAAAAAAAAAACAGCAAAGAGATTGAACAAAACAAAGACAACACCAACAGCAAAACAAAAGAAAAAGATTGGACACTTGAAATAGGTAAGATACAGAGAATAATTCTAGCAAGTGCAACTCAACAAAAATAGGCATTCTAGAAAAATGGGCACACTATAACAAAAGGGAAGAAATTTTAAATAAATAGTATAAAAATTACCCAGAGATCAGAAGAGATAACTTTTCTGCTTGAAAGATTCTATCAAGTTCCTAGCAAATAATTGAAAGAAGACCCACATGTAACAATAGTCCTGAAATCTTTTTTTTTTCAGAACAAAAAAGATAAAGAAAGATAAAGAGAAGTTTCCTAAACACTTTCAGATAGATAAAGCAGGTCCTCTACAAAGTTTAGAGTTAAACTAGCATTGAGCTTCATCACTAACACTGAATGGTAGGAGAAAGATTAGCAATGCATTCAAAATTCACAATTCTAATGGGCAATATTTCTGAATTTAGCATTCTTACACAGTTAGACTATCAACAAAGCATGATGGCAAAGTAATTATATTTTAGATGCACCAGAACTGAGAGAATTTATAACCCATGCACCCTTTCTAAGGAAGTTTTTTGAGATATAATCCATCAAAATGAGTGTAGATTTCAAGAGCTGTTGTTTAAATTGTCTTCCCAAAAGATGGGAGGTCTTAACCCTTAGTACTTGTGAATATGACCTTATTTGGAAATAAGGTCTTTGCAGATTATCAAGTTAAGATGAGGTCACTAGGATGGGCCTTAATTCAATATAATGGTGTCCTTATAAAAATGAGAAATTTGAACACAGAGAGAGACAAGCATAGAGGAAAGATGATGTGAAGACCCAGGGAGAACACCATTTACAAGCTAAGGAATGACTGGGGCTATTAGAAGATAGGAGAGAAGCATGACTAGATTCCCCTTCATACCTCTCAGAAGGAACTATCCGTGCTCACACCTTGATCTTGAACTTCTAGCCTCCAGATCTGGGAGACATCTACTTTGTTACAGTGGCCCTAGGAAATTAATACATCAGTAGAAAAGATTTCTGATGGAAGAGATGATGGAATTCCCCTGGAGGCCTTGGGAAAACAATCTCAGGATGACAGTTATCTATCAGGTCCCGAGGCAATCATTCCAGATTGGCAATGGGATCAGAAGGCTCCAAGAAGAATGAAGAACGGAAGAGAAACAAAATAAACAAAATATAGCCTAAGGAGTTGGATAATGTTAGTGACTTTGTGAAGAAAGGATATGTTTCTTTTTTCCATTTAGGATTCCCACCAGAAATGGAAAACAAAAACTAACAAACAGGATGTGTAGTAAAGTCATGGTTAAAATATGGAGGAAATCAAGAGATGTCATGCATGTCTTTCAGCAATTGATGATGTGTTACAAAATAGATACCATTTAACCTAGAAATGGTCCCTTGAGTGTCATGCAGGCTATGACTTTGAACCTAGAGAGAATGAGATGCAATCTTGTTATATTATTTATATCTGCAGTATTATTAAAATAATTGTATAATATATGCTGTTTATTAATTTGAAGCTTTAGAAGAAAATATAGGTTAGAGAACACAAGTTACATATTATCAAATCTGACAATGCAAAACTACTAAAGATACAGCTCAGAAGAAGGTAAAAGGTGAAGGTGGTGAGAGGCAGAGAGAAGGGCAGAATTGCTAATCATCTCATCTACTATGATGAGCAGTCTAGAGGCATTTGCCTAAGTCTTCAAAAACAAGAAATAGTAGTTTAAGTATGTTATGCATTAGAACAAAGTTATCAATATATGCAATAAAATTATAAAATGGATACAAACTTTCTTAACTTGCTAAAGTACATTTATGAAACACCTACAGCTAACATTATACTTAAATGGTGAGAAACCAAATGCTTTCCCACTATATCAGAAAGGAAGCAATAATGTCAGTTCTCACTACTCCTATTCAACATCATACTGGAAGTCTGAGCTAATGAAATAAGACAAGAAGAGGAAATCAAATGTATACAGATTGGAAAGAAAGAAGCAAATAAAACTGTTTTTATTCACTGATAACATGAGTGTGTAGAAAATCCCAAAAAAATCCCCCCCCCCAAAAAAACAATAAACCAAAAACTCTTCCTGAAACTAGTAAGTAATTATGGCAAGCTTGCAGGATACAAGGTTAATACAGGAAAGTCAATTGCTTTCTTTTCTACCAGCAACAAATGACTGGAATTAAAAATTATAAACATGAGGCCATTGGCATTAGCACCGAAAAAGAAAGAAATACTTTAGGTAGAAATCCAAATATGTATAATATCTATATGCATAAAAATCCAAATATGTATAAGAAAATATATATAAGATAGATAAGAAAAAAACACAAAACTCTGATGAAAGAAATCAAAGAAGATCTAAAAAAAAAATGGAGAGATATTCCATGCACATAGATGGGAAGACTCAATATTGTCAACATATCTATTCTTCCCAAATTCATCTACAGAGTCAATGCAATTCCAGTCAGAATCCCAGCAAGTTATTTTGTGGATGTCAACACACTGATTCTAACGTTCATATGGAGAGGCAAAGGACTCATTATAGCCAACTCAATATCGAAGGAGAAAAACAATATTGGAACACTGACACTACCTGACTTTAAGACTTACTTACTATAAAAACATATAGTAGTCAAGACAGTGTGGTGCTGGCAAAACAATAGACAAATAGGTCAATGGAATAAAACAGAGAGCTAGAAATATATCCACACAAATATAATGAACTGATTTTAGGCAAAGGAACAAAAGTAATCCAATGGAGAAAGGACAGTCTTTTCAACAAATGGTGCTGGAACAACTGGATATCCACATAAGAAAGAAAGAAAGAAAGAGAGAGAGAGAGAGGGAGGAAGGGAGGGAGGGAGGGAGGAAGGGAAGGAAGGAAGAGAGAAAAAGAAAGAAGGAAAAAAAGAGAAAGAGAGAAAGAAGGAACGAAAGAAAGAAAGGAAGGCTCTAGACACAAATATACTTTTCACAATCTGAAAAGGCTGCATACTCTATGATTCCAACTACATGATTCCAACTGCATACTCTATGATTCCAACTACATGACATTCTGGAAAACACAAAAGTGGGAGGGAATAAAAAGATCTGTGGTTGCCAGGTGCTTGGAGGGAGGGAGGGAAAATGAATAGGTGGAACATAGGGGATTTTTAGAACAGTGTTACCATTCTGTAAGCTACTATAATGGTGGATACATATCATTATACATTTGTCAAAACCCACAGAATGTACAACACAAAGAGTGAATTCTGATGTAAACCATAGACTTTAGTCGATGATAATGTATAAATATTGGCTCATCAATTATAACGAATGTACCACACTAACGCAAGATGTTAACAATAGGAAAAACCAGGAGGCATGTAAGAGGGGCAAGATGGAAACTCACTCAGTTGTTCTGTAAACCTAAAACTGCTCAAAAAATAAACTCTAATAATTTTTAAAAATGGTATAAGAAAGCTACTTCGCATGGTTCTATTTTATATTTTTTACATGATTCCTGAAGTATTCCAGAAGAAAGAGATTTTTCTCCATTAGCAAGGAAGGCCTAACACATAAAATATGTTTTCAGTAAACTTGTCTTTGTGCTTTGGCAATTGTGATTTCTTTCCCTAACTTATTATACATTTTTTTCCTTCTGTTTTTCATGGTTGGTTTGGGCGTAGTATAGATGGATTAGATTAAGTGACTAGCACACTTCAGGTAAAATGAGTGATAAATCTTTGAGGAAACAATAAAATAAATACGATATTTGTAATTTCTTCCTTCCCACAGGCTCACAATCCACAATGAAGATTCTTTACACGCATTAATAGAACATTTTTCTCTGAGGAAACTACAGGGTGTTTCTATTGGTTTCCCCTATTGAAGAATGGATAAAGGAGAAACAAAAACCAAGTCAGACCTGTTCTGTTTAGTGATAGAATGTTTAATCTCTGGGAGGTCAAGCTCTGGATTCCAGTGTGTTCTCTTCTTCTGCTCATTCATTTATATATTCAGTCAGCAAACATCTATTGAATTACAATTATATGCCAGTTTCTAGATAGACTTTGGGTCCTTTCTTCTGGTCTATAGAGAATCTTGTCCATTGATCTGGCAATTATGATAAAATGCAATCAGTGATATGATAGGGGAAAAAGCCTGCACCTTGGAGCTCAGCATTGTAATAACTCTCAAATTCTCTAGTGTGGTTGGGGTGCATATTGTAAAGTAGGGAGTGGCATGGAATAAAGCCAAAGAGACTTTATGTCATAAATGACATTTGCCTTTATTCTAAAGGATTTGGAGCAGGATCAGACCCTTCTTGTCTTCCAGGAAAAACTCTCGTGACCTCTTCTCTTATTCCTGGTTACTACAGAACCAGTTCCACAAATGCTCAGACCAACTTCACAAAAGAACAATCTAAGAGTGCTTTACCCTTCTTGCTTCCTGACCCAACTCTTACCTGTGAAAATCTCTAGGCATTCATGTGTGGGCAACAAGGAAATACAAGGACCAATTAATGCCCTATAGGGCAATCCTAGACTAATTGGGAATAGGAGATGGTGAATAAATGATCCAGGGAAGGTGTGTAGGAAGAAGACCTAGGATCAAATTCCAAAGAACACCAATGTTTAGAAATGGGTCCTGGAATAGAGCTCAGCAAGAAGAGGGAAAACAGAATAATAATATCACAGAATGCAGTAGGATGAGAGATAGTCAACACTGTCAAATGCTACAATAAGTGCAAATAGTACAAGGAATTAAAAGCATCTACTGAAATTAGAGACATAAAGATGTTGGTGACCTGTACCAGATCAGTGTCTTTGCAGTAATGGGAGAGTAGCTGTATAATAGGGGTTTGAGAAAAGATTAGGAGGTAAAGAAGTAAGGACACTGTATTAGTATTTTATTGCTGCAGTAACAAATTACCACAAACTTTTTGGCTTAAAACAACTTGTTATCTTACACTTCTGTGGGTTAGGAGTCCCATAGGCATCTTACTGGGCTAAAACCAAGGTGTCAACAAGTCTGTTTTCCTTCTGGAAGTCCTAGGGGATAGTTTCTTTATTCTCTTCAGCTTCCAGAGGCTGCCCAAGATCCTTGGCTTGTGGTTTACTCCCTCTGTCTTCAAAGTCAGTAATGGTGCATCTTTCTGATCATTCCTCCATAGTCACATCTACCCATGTAGTCATACTGGGAAAGAGTCTCTGCTTTTAAGAGTTCATGTGATTAGATTGTTCCACCCCAATAATCCAGGAGAATCTTTCCTTCTCAATGTCCCTAATTTAATCATATCTGCCTGTTGATTGCCTTTTGCCGTATAAAGTAACATATTTACAGTTCTGGGGATTAGGATGTAAATATCCTTGGGAACCATTATTCTGCCTACCATAGGCAATAAATAGAACTCTTTAGCCATTTTTCTAGGAAGAAGAAAAATGGGGCATAGCTTGAAGGTATGTGAAGTTGGAAGAATTTTTTTAAGGAAGTGATAGGGAGGGAAGGCTTAGCAGGCAGATGGGCACAGCAAGGATGATTTTCTTCTGAGACTAATCACCTACCAAAACAAGCTGTTTATTTTACTGAAGTGATTGTAGATTAAGTTTTCATAATGAGAAAGTGATTATCCATTACATGTTCGATGATGGCTGTGAGGATGATTTGATCTCAATCAAGCTAGTCTGGAAATGATCATATCTTTAAGAACTTTAGATTCTTGCTAAGGTAATGCCATCTAAACACTTATTTAGTTTGATACCACAAAACATTGTAGAAGAAATTAAAATATGGTTTATGAAAACTGTATTTTGCCTTTTTAAGTAATACATTTTCTAAAATCCTTCTGTTCATATGATAGAATTAATTACATGCTCCAGAACATCGTGTGCTTGTTATGACTAAATTGCCACAAAAATTAAGTGGAAGTAAATGAGGAATTAACCAAGAATTATAAAATAAGTTAATAAATATTTTTTATAATTACTTCTTGTCCGAGACTCTTAAATGTGCATTACTATAATTCCAATGTGTCCATAATATTTTTTCTCTACTAATATAATCTAGGGCTGTCTATCATAAACCAGATAGTAAAGGAAATGACAGAATCTATTTTACTTGTGGAAAAAGAACAGTATGACTCTTAGAGTTCTCTATTTAATAACATGGCCATTCAACAAAGCAAGCTTTCTATTTTTTTTTTGTCTGTGCTGTATCTTTTACTGAACTTCAGCATCAAATTGGATTTATTACTTTATCTGGGCAAATAGTTGTTTTGAAATGGCAGAGAGGCTGAAATGGCCTGCATCTGAAATTTGACTGGGCAGCTTTCTTCTTGCAAAAAGGCAGCCTTGGATTTTTCAGTCTTTCAGTCCAGGAGTCGTCCTTCTCTGGGCCTGACCAAAGGAAGCCCACTGTGCACTGTGCTTTAGCTCTTTGAACTTTATGATAACAGATTCTAACCATACCAAGTTCATGCATACCAAATAAACTTAATGGCTGAGCTAGTTTTCTACCTAGCCTCTTCTCTCTGTCTTCTTTTTTCCCCATCTCCTTTTCATTGGATGCTTCATCCTCATTAGTATTTCAGGAAAAAACTGGATCCTGTCCATCATTTGGTTGTTGCTTTTTTTTCCCCTGGCAGGCAGAGCCTAGAGTTTCAATGGAGGAAGTGGGGAGGGATACAACACATTCAGAGTTTATGAAAGACCTTATTTACCATCAAAGTGAAGGTTTCCAGATACTCCAGCCCTGTTTTCTTATGCTCTTATGTCTTTGATGAGGAATTGAGAACTCCAGCCAGGGCAACAGAAGACACTGAGAGGTGCCTGGCAGAAGGCAGTATGCAGTGTCCTGAAGTTGTTCATTAATTACAGATGATATTGAGGCATAGAAGAGTGGTAAGAAAGTATGAATTGTAATACTTTCTGCACAGACATTTCTGAGAGAAATCTGAATCTGCATAATTAAAAATGAATATATTTCTGCTAGCTTCCATCACTCTTTTTTTTTTTTCTGCAAAGCATTCACTGTAGCTTATCTTTTTATAGAGTTACATATCATTGTGACCCTCTTCTTGACTTGATCATAAATCTTCAGATGGTGGTTCTCAAATGTTAGCGAGTTAAGAATAGTCCGAGGATTTTGTTAAAAGAATTTAGGGCGTAAATCTCTGAGATTCTCATTCAGTGAATTTGAGGTGTGGTCCAGCAATATTCATTTTAACAACACCTCAGGTGATTGTAATGCAATGGTCTGTGACATTTGCATAGAATGAGGGTCTTTGTGGTCCTTAAGCCTTGGCACTAGGCACTAGGTCCTCAGTGCATATTTGTGGAATGGAGGCAAACGCTTTGGATGGGTAAAACCCTAACGGTGATTCAACCTCAAGTATATTACTCTCAGAGGTGATATTGCAGCTCTAGTTGGTTGTACATACACTAATTTTTTTGATAGAAGGAAACTGCATGATCAGTTCTCTAACTGGGGATAATTGGTAAGAGAGAGATTCTATTTTATCGAGGAGAACACCTGATAGAAAACAGCTTTGTTTACTTACTTTTTTCACTAGGGAAGGATGCAGACCTGGGAAGGAAGACATGTATTCATTCCTTGCTGTCTGTAGTACATAGAAGTTTCAGTCATGTTTGATTTTCCCATTCATTACTGATTGTGCGCTTGCTTCCTATGTCTTCTAGTTCCTTTTGTTTATTGTTTACTAGGTGCTGTGACGTCTGCTCTTTGCCCTTTGTTCTTTTGCCACAGTGTGAAGCCATCTACTGTTATTTGCCCTTTGCTCCTGGTGAGCTCTAAATAGCGGTATGTAAAAGAAAGAGGAAAATCACATCTTGTCTATCAGCTCCACATACATCATTCAAAAATTATATCTTTAATATAAGAGGAAAAGTAAATCCCTCTTTGAAACACCATGCTCTGAAAAGACATCATCTGGAAAACTGATACAGAATTATTTTTAATGTAAATAACTGTGGAAAGCATCTTTGTTTTAGAGTTTTGTTAAGTCTTTCAATTATTGGAACAAATTAACATGCCACTTTCTTGCACTGAAACCATTCACTCTTCAGTTGATTTAAATGTCATTAGCTTTGGACTGTTTGAAGTTGCTCTAAGTAGGAAAACACAACTCTGAAAAATATATGTGGATAATAGCAACACAAAAACATACATGGATTGTTTTGTTTGTTAAATTTATTGCTAATATTCAAGCTTAGTAGGTCCTGGCTCTGTTTCCAAGTGAGAAAAGGCAATAAACTTAGCCATTAAAATAAAGAATGCTCTGTGCTTCTCTCCATTTTCAAAACCTTAGATTATCTATTTTTTGATGAGCATTCAACAACAGTTTTATCTTTTCAATGAGTGACACCACGTTAAATCACAATAGCTCTTAGAAACACAACTGACACAAATGCCCTCGCCTCTCTTTGACTTTACATACTATCTTGATGTTTAAAAAAGTTATAGACATGCAAAACAGCACGGGGCAATGGTGATGCTTATTTTATCTGCGGTATTGTATGGGCAGGGGCTGTCATTTTCCCATAGTATCTTCATTTATTATGCTAATTGACTTTCCAAGTGCAAACAGGAGGGTGTCTGCCCTCTGAAATATTCCCAGTTGGAGAGTTTTAAAAGCAAACCTGTTTTGTGCTTGAATAAAACCAGAAATCAATGTGTTTCTTTTCAAAGGCGGGAGGGTCAATACCGTGGTTGTTTTTGTTCCCATCCAGTTATGTAACCGTGGGGACTTGTTTCTTTGCTTTCAGGATTTGTACAAAACACATTAAAGCTAAACAATAGGCGGGAGTCTCAGGAGCACCCCTCGAGCTATGTCTTGGAGTCTGTGGCTCCCAGGTTTGGGAACCTTCAATTAGTCCCATCTCAAGTGCTGAGTGTGTGTGTGTTTGTGTGTGTGTGTGTGTGTTTAGTTAGCTGGCACGCAGCACTTCCCAGGGTTGTGTTTCCTTTTTCCTGAGATTTGGCGAAGGGTAAAGGGTCGGAGTCACATGGATACAAAGCATTTGATTAATGTCCAAGTCACCGCTGTGGCTGCCGGAGCCGCCTCCCCTCCAGCCCGGGCCGTGTGAGGCCGGAGCAGCGGGGCCAGGCGCGCAGGGCCGGGGCCGGAGCCCCCACTCCCGGGAGTTTGCCCTGCAGAGTCCCGCGCCTGCCGCGCGGGTGTTGCAGCGCGATCCCCCTCCCCTCCCCCCGCCCTAGCCTCTCCCCAGCATGTAAAGTCGCCTGTCCCTCTGCGGACTTTGCGGAGACGGCAACTTTCTTTCCTCGCCGCCGGGCCGGGCAGTAGCGGGCGCGCGGGGCAGCGCGCAGCACGGCCGACCACCGCCGTGTCCCGCCGCCCACCATGAGTGACGAGAACCGCGGGGACTGCCGCGCCGAGAGCGCCAAGGACCTGGAGAAGCAGCTCCGCCTGCGCGTGTGCGTGCTCAGCGAGCTCCAGAAGACCGAGCGCGACTATGTGGGCACGCTGGAGTTCCTGGTGTCGGTGAGTGTCTCCGCGCGGCGACGCAGGGGGACCGCGGGTCCCGGAGCGGCCGCAGGAAGCGCGTGCGGCATTGTCTGCGCGGGGAGCAGGGGACCGGTCAGGGCATCGCTGACACCTGAATCCGCGCGCCGAGGCTGCGCTCGCGGGCGCGGTGACCCTGGCCGGGATTTGCTGAAGCCCAGACGCTCACTGGGTTGCCAGGGCCTTGGAGAGCTCTGGGACTCAAAAGTTAGCTCGAACGGGAGAAGGCGCCAGTGCTGGGAATGCCGGCTGCCCCATTTGCCCTCACTTTTCTTTATCCCCCTCCCTGGTAGGCTTAATTGCGCTGTGTAATTTTTCCCCATCTTTTCCTCCCCTAGAGATCTTGTTCTAAAGCTTTGGCTTGGTGGTTAAAGGTCCGGTCTGCTACATTCATGTACATTTAGTTAAAAAAAAAAAAAAAAAAGAAAGAAAGAAATCTTTGAATTTGCTGGAGCTTGAGTTCGTTACTCAGAGAACAGGGCAGTGAAGTCCCTTTAGTTATAATAATCTCTGAAACTTAGGATTCTGGTCGGGGGGTACAGAAAGAGCAGCGGGGTTATGATCTCTAGCAGCTGTTGGATATTAAAGCCACATGTGGCGCTCACCCCATCCCAGTCCTGCAATCTCCTCCCCCCTGGTTTAAATCTGTCCTCTGCTCAGCTCTTGGTCCCCTGTCCATACTGAGCCCAGGGGAATGGTGTAATAAAATTCTCGTCTAACAACTTCAGGATTTCGTGGAACTGGGCACGAACTTTCTAAGTTTCTGCTTGACTCACTGAAGTCTGCTTTGAGAATATTTTCATTCATTTTAGAGCAGGAGGGGCGAAATCGAATGCAAGTAACTTCTGAGACATCGCTCAAAAGCTGGATTTTTCCTGTTCACTGTTGAAAAGACAAAGAATTTGAGAGTTGGCTTCTCTCCACCCAGATATCTGGGAGAGCATCATTGGAAGCTTTTGCTATCTCACTCAAATCCTCTGACTTGTTTCTCCTGCCAGCACCCAGTTCCATGCCCACCCTGGTCTGAAGGAAAATGTTTCCAATGCCAAAATGCCTGCTCAGTGTTCTGAAATCTGTACACTTTCAGCTTACAATCATGATAGAGCAAATTTACTTCTTGGCTGTGGCAAGAAGGAAAGAACAATGTCTCAAGTGATGTAAAATGCTCAGGTTGGCTTCTCAAAGTCAATATGCTTGAGCCCCCAGTGGCCACATTCTTCGGAAATGTACGGATGTTTGAGAATATCCTGGTAATTGGTGATATAGGGAATTATTGTACACTTCCTTACAGCAATGATTGTCAAAGAAGCATGCTTTTAAGGAGATTCAACTTTTAATAGCTTTAAATTTGGCTTTCATGAAACTTTTATGGTAACAAAGTCCTTTGACCTTTGAAGACTCTGAATCATTTCTTACGTAGTTACTTTTTCTGAAGGTATATGAAAAAAGTATTGTGCAGAATGCTAATTTGCAGAAATAGCTAACCTGATCTACCTTAAAGACCAATTTGTTGATCTATATTTAAAATATCAGTTTTTCCTCTTATCCTAACACCTGATTATTACAGTGGAAAACTTATTAGTATAGTTAGGTAAAATAAATTGTGTTTTCCTTTTTTACAAGTAGAACATCATCTTATGATTTCACTCTTATCTCATTCAGAAATTATAAACTCTTCCACTTTTCCTTTTCTTTATCCATTATTTGTGCCTATATTTGTTTACACACACAAACACACTAATTGACCTGAATGTCATCCTAAACAAAAGTTTACTCAGGCTTCTTTTTGGTCTTTTAACCATTCAAAGACTAAGATCTATTTATAATACATTATTAGATTTTCTTTTTGGGGGGTATTATTTATAGTAACACTTAATTCCCATGTAGTTTTCTCAGTCACCTGCAGTTGATGTAGTCAATCTAGTTTTAATATTAGACTATGCTAACATGTACCAAGAGTGTTGAGGATATTCAAACCCTTTGGCCTGATAATTCCTCTTCTAGGAACCTATCCTAAGGAAATGATCAGAAATGGAGACAAACAAAAATTTTTTTAAAAAAATTAGCCGTAGTATTAAAAAAGTTGAGTGGTAGATTTGTTGCAAAAATTGGTAGGCCATTCCTAAGTCAAATTTATGTATTTGTTAGAGTAGTCATTAGTCATTTCTGTCACTGCTTTAAGCCATTAACCTGGATGAAAGATAACTCTTATCTTCTTCATTAGGAAGAGGTAAAAGAGGTAGAAAACATATTTTTGGTTCTACCAAGATCGTATTATTACTTACAGGCCCAAAAATAAGCAAACAAGATGGTATTATTTCCCTTCATATGACTGGAGGGGAAAACTCTCTTACTAAGATCTTTCTAACTTCTGAGTCCTCTCTGTCCTCTATCCCACTCTTTGGCCTTTTAAGGAAAGAGCATCTTCCCAGACAGTACGTGAACATTGCCTTTTTTTCTCTATGCCATAACATCAACCTATATGCACCTTTTCTCTAGTTGCCATCCAGGCACACGCTACTTGTGTGAACAAAGCTCTGTGCTTTAAGCTGTCTGCCCTCATTTAGACAGGCTTGCTCTTCCCATGGTGGGCCATGCTTTCTCACGTATCTGCCTTTGTTCTTCCTGGGGCCTCCCTTCTGTACCTGGCGGATTTCTATTGGGCTTCCAAGGCTCAGTTACTTCTCTCCAGGCGCTCCCTGTGTTCTAACCACTCTACCCCATATTTACTTCTTCCATAGTACCCAAAGTAGTTGATGCATGTATTTGTTTGCCATGATCTCATTCTACTAGACCATCTGTAAGCTTGAGAACAGGGGCATATCTTTGTCTGTGCTTCCTAGAATTTTGCGCAGTGCTTATGATGTTGTAGGTACTCAATAGATGCTTGTTGCATGAATGAATGAATCAATAAATTGACCCATCCTCTCTCCTCCCACCCCATTTTTAAGGACACATCCTTAAAATTCTGATTTCTATTTTTCTTCCATTTGATCTGAGTAGATAGTAGATATTTCTTCAGTTTTTCTCAGCACATATAAATTTATGCAACAAAACCTTTCAAATTCAACGTGTAGTACCTGTTTTTAAACAGAAACATGATTTCAATGAGGTGCTGAGGTATTAAAGACTTTATAACACATTATTATTTGATCTCATGGATTCTAAGTTTTCATTTGAGATCATCTTCCACTATCTAGATTAATTATTTCTAGGTCATAGATAAAATGGTAAAGTGTGATCTAATTTTCTTAAATTTATGTCCTTGTTTTGCTTGGGAAATGAAATTTTGTGCTTTGTTAGACATAACACTAAAACACTTCTTTTAAAGAAATGATTTTATGAAGCTCATACTAGAGTATTTAATGTTGAAAGTCTGGACAATAGTAGGTTACAGCCTGTTTCCTGTTTGCAACCAGTGACACAGCAAGCCAAGATCACAGACCCATGTGAGTGGCTGGAGAAAGGGTAGACCCAGGGCCTGCTTCATGGGTGTGTGTCCTGTGCAGGGGGCCCAGGGATCTGAGGGCAGAAGCACCCTGTGCTCGGTTTAATGCTCTGCCGCTGCTGTCTTGAAATTCTTACCAATTTTGTCTTTGAACTCGTGTTTTACAAATGAAGTTTGATGGGACTGAACAGATACCTGAAAGAAAAAGCTTTCTATCTCAATACCTTTAATAGCATTTGTTTCCTGTATTTTGAACAAGGGGCCTCACATTTTTATTTTACTCTGGGCCTAGTAAGTTTCACTGTGAGTAGGTGGCATTGAGGCAGGACGACCATATAATTTATTGTCTAAACTAGGACACTTCTGAGAGTGAAAGGATTACCATTAATAATTACAGGGGGAAGCACGTAAACTGGGATTGTTCCTGGCAAGCCAGATGGCAGGGCTGTTCCACATTGTTGGCACATTGAGATGAAGACTTTGGGCGACATATGTTGTCATACACAAAACATTTAAAATTGTGTTGCCTGTCCAGGCTTTGGCCTCAGATACCTTAGAATTTGAGTCCTATCTCTAATTTACTATATATCTTCAGACACATTCCTAAACTTCTCAAGCCCCTTTTCCTTTACTTATAAAATGGGGAATAACAGCATTTCTCCAAGTTGCTGCATTGGTCTTGATCCAGTGTCTGGCTCATAGGAGGGTCCATAAGTAATTACTGATATTTCCTCTGATGCTGCAGTTGTTCTAGAGAGCCACACATATCAGTCTTTGTTAGATGTAATTTTTGTTTCTGTTATATTCTCCTCTGCCCTTCCTCTAAGTCTTTGAGTTTGTTCTTTGCTTCTTCCTCTTGTATTTCCGGTCTGTCAGTGTAGCCCTTTTCATAGTATTCTTGTAAATGCTCAGTTAGTTGAATTTAAGACAGTGAGAAAATTTTATATTCAATTTGGCCACAGCCATAGTTGGTATGGTGTCATACAGATGACACTAAACAATTGAATAGTAACCATCTGATTTGGCTTAACATATGTGTACCTCTTTGCTTTTTCAAATCGTGCTCCCTGGAGTTCCAGAGGCCCTTGCAGCGGGGGAGGGGAAGCTGAATTTTATGGCTTCATGCTCTCCACCCTAGCCTCTCTCAGCATGGCCCCACCTTCCTCTGATTTGTGCTTTTGCAAAAGCAGTTAGAAAGCCACTAACCTAGTTGGTAAATTCCCAGAGAACAGGGACTGTGCGTTGACTTCCTATGTGGGCTTTTCTTGGCCTAAACATGGTGCTTTGTAAATAGCAGGTGCTCATGAGCAAACAAACAGGCAAACAAAGCAAAAGCAAACAAAGCAGACTTTGATTGAATCTGAAAACAACCTTTTTCAGGCATGACCTGACTCTTCCAGGCCAAGATGAATTGATTCAACACATTATGCTGAAGGCTTATGTTACAGTCTGGGTTATGTCCCCCTGCAAGATCCATATGTCAAAGCCCTAACTCCCAGTGTTTCAGAATAGGATTGCGTTTGCAGATAGGGCCTTTAAAGAGGCGATTAAGTTAAAATGAGGTCCTTAAGGTGGACCCTCATCCAGTCTGACTAGCGTCCTTAAAAGAAGGGGAGATTTGGACACAGAGGGATAGCAGGGATGAGTGCGCACAGGGGAAGGGCCGTGGGAGGACACAGGGAGAAGGCAGCCATCTGCAGGCCAAGCAGGGAGGCCTCAGGAGAAACCAAAGCTATTGACATCTTGATCTTGGACCCCTACCTTTCAGAAGAAAGTAAATTTCTGTTTAAGAAAATAAATTTCTGCTTAAGCCATCAATCTGTGGTATTCTGTTGTGGCAGTCCGAGCAGATGAATGCAGCTTATGCTGGGCGCTGGAGATGCAGAGAGAAGTAAGGCGTGGCCTTATGCATAATAAGCTCATAATTTATTGGGGGAAAGAGAAGAGTACAGATCATCACAAATCTGTGTCGGAAGTACAACAGCAGAGTCACAAGCAAAGTGGCATGGAGGCTTTAAGGGACTCTCTCAGTCAAGGAGTCAAGGAAAGTTTTGGGAGGAGGTGATGACAGAGCTGGCTCCTGAAGGATGAAGAGGAGTGTGCCAGGCTGGCAGGAGATTTCTCCATCCCCAAAGAGCAGCGTGTGCAGTGTGACCTTGGTGTGGCAGAGCCTGGCATGCTGGGGGCCAAAACAGTCTTATCATTTTACCTTACGATAATATGATGACATTAATGTAAAAATAGTAGCTATTGAGATTAGATTTGTTTCGTAGAGAGGGAATTCTGTTGACAGGATTGAGAAACAAATACTGGAGTCTGGTTACCTACTAGGAGCCTGTTATTGCGTGGGACCAGGTTAAGAAATATAGAATGTCTGCTCTAAGGTAGAAGCAATGTAGAAGATAAAAAAACAAATAATTCAAACCAAACCATAAAAAACCAAACACTCATCAACTGTGAGGCATTTCTTGGGTGGAACCTTTAATATTTTGTGTTACTTCATTTAGAAGTGGAGGTTTAAGCAGAATGGAGAACATAGGATGGTGAGAAGGAAAATGAATTTGGTTTTGAACATGTTGAGCTGAGCCACAAATTCTGCTATGATATTTGAAGCTAGGAATGTGGAGCTTGAGAAAGAATTGGACCAAAAGTGCAAGACTTAGAAATTGATCATATATGTTGCAGCCATCAGGTGGATGCAATGACACAAGGAGAACAATTAGAGGAAGAAAACCTCCAAACCAAGGGTAAGATGTTGGAAAGCCAATATGTAAAAGTTAGAGGAAGAGTGGACTGTGCCACAGATCGCTTTGAGCCATCAAAGGTTGAAGCAGAGAACCGGGAGAGTGACACCTTGAAAGCCAAGGAAGGGTCTAGGCTCCAGAAGAAAGGTCTCTTGAAAGTGCCAGAACTTTGGAGAAGTAGGAAGTGTGAAGACTGAGGGGTCACTGGATTTGGCAATCAGAATGTCACTGGGGTTTTAGCTTCAGGAGCGCGTGTGAACAAAAGCCAGGTTGTATGCACGAGTTCAGATGTGAGTGGAAGCTGAGGAGGTAGAGACAGATGGAGAAACTATTCAAGGAGTTTGGTGCTAAATGCAAGGAGAAAAATAGGTTAGTAACAGAAGGGGATGATTTTGTCCCGGGATGATTAAGGAAGATGAGGATAGCCAAGGGGAGGGAGACAATAAGGGAATTAAAGCAGCTACAACAGAGCACGGTGGAAGGCAAATGGCATCTTCAGGGAAACCACAGGGAGTGTCCCCGTGGCACTAAGAGGCAAGGTAGGCTTTTGGCAAAATTTACCTAGCCATCCTGCCGTGGAACATTCCCATAGTAAAACGTCATTGCAAAGGCTGAAAATGAGCAATTTGATTTGCAACAATAATGTAAATCAAAGATCTTGATTTTAATATAGCTAATATAATTCTAATAAATTAAATTAAAACTTAAATAATTGTAATAAATGTAATAAATATTTTAATAAATAACAAAGTCCATCTCTTGAGAACTAAATCTTATAAGTAAGAGTTTTAAAGAAATACTGCAAACTGAGACAGTGAGGTGACCTGCGTGACACAGAGCATGGGTTAGGGAATCTCTGATGACCTGGTTTAAAATCCTGGCACTGAAACTAACACATTGTGTCACTCTGGGCAAACTACATAGCCTCTTTATTATGCCTTCATTTCATATTTGGAAACATTTGACAGTATCCCACAGGGCTAGCCTACAATTCAAATCAGCTTCTGTAGGTAAAGTCTTGATGGGTAGTTAGTGTTTTCTCCCTTCTTCCCTCCCCACACTCCAAGTTTATCTCCCTCTCCTGTCTTTCTACCTCACAGATCCAGCCTGGCACGTGCAGGGTCCCACCCAGGACCAAGCTGGGTCCTGACCCCTGTCTCTTCTCAGCCTGGAAGCATGAGGGAGGGTTCAATGGATAGAGAAAGTCCTGAGGAGGCTGGAGAGCCTTTGGGAATACAGGAGAGGGGTTGGCCTGGGAGCCACCAGGGGAGGGACAGCTTTCCTCTGGAAGAACCTCACAGGTGGGGCCAAGGGCCACTTGAGGGAGAGGGAAGCAGGGAGGTTTCTTCTTGATGGCCATTCTTCCTCTGTGAAGTTGAACTCTGGTTTTCTGTCTGGGTTCTGTTTTGTTTTCATTTTGTTGTTTGTTCTTGCTGAGAGCGAGGTGCCCTGAAGAGAATAGTAAAGATTTCGAACATACACTTTCAGGGGCAGAAAAGGGAATTGAACTTGGATGTCTGAGGCTGCATGTGTGACAGTCTTTGTACAATTGTTCTTTTAAATGTGACTTTCTTTAATGCATCATGTAAATTTAAAAGTTAAAATAGAGAAGTAAGCACATCTCGTTTATTACAGCTAGTATGACTAGGTTCAAATCTTGGAAATAATGACAGTCATTTTTTAAACCACGGTGCAAATTGTATGGAACTGCCATTTTACATTTAAGGCACACATCAGTCATTGTACTAAAAAAAGAAACATCGATTTATCAACATTTTGGTGTGCTTTCATTTTTTTCACAATCTTTTTCTTTTTTTTTTTTGAGACAGAGTCTCACAATGTCACCCAGGCTAAAGCGCAGTGTCATCATAGCACACTGCAACCTCAAACTCCCTGCTTCAAGCCATTCTTACGCCTCAGCCTTCTGAGTAGCTGGGACTACAGGCATGTACCACCACACCTGGCTAATTTTTTAAATTTTGTTTTTGGAGAGATGGAGTCTTGGTATGTTGCCCAGGCTGGTGTCAAACTCCTGGACTCAAGTGATCCTCCTGCCTTCCAAAGTGCTAGGGTTACAGGTGTGAGCTATCACACCCGGCCTCAGTACTTGTTTTTGACAGTGTTTTATTAAGTATTCTTTTACTATATACTTGGCATTGTGTTTTCATATGAAATAAAAATATTAGTTCTGTGTTTTGAGTACTACTAATTTGACCTAAAAATAATTGTTTTTGGCCTGGGCAACAGTGAGACCCGTCTCTACTTAAAAAAAAAAAAAAAAAATTAGATGGGCATGGTGGCACACGCCTGTTGTCCCAGCTACTTAGGAGGCTGAGGCAGGAAGATATAGCTTCAGCCCAGGAGTTTGAGGTTGCAGTGAGCTATAGGGATGCCACTGCACTCCAGCCCAGGCAGCAGAGCAAGGCCCTATCTGGAAAAAAAAGAAAAAAGTAGTTTTTGTTTGCATTATTTCTTTAAAAGTCTTATTTATAATATTTACTTTTCATGAGATGGATTTTTGTTATATTTATTAAAAGATTTATCAAATTTATTAATATTATTTAAATTTATTAGTATTATATTGACTATTAAAATCAAGATCTTTGATTTATATTATAATTGTAGGTCAAAGAATTTACAATCTATTAAAAATTTTATTTGCTATATTAAAATCAAGATCATCTTTGATTTGTAACATTATAGTTGCCTCAAACATTCAAAAATTCAGGAAAAACATCCCTTAATAAATGTTTCATTGCTTAAAAGTGTAGTTGGGTCACTTTTCCCATGGTATTAAGCTTAATCATTCATGTCCTGACTTATTTAATAAAAACTACTTAAAAAATTTTTTCCCCATTTTCATGATCCTATTGCATTTGCTCTAAGAATTAAATGACTATAATTATAAGAAAATTGATCAAGTTGAGGCTATGATTTTTAAATACTTGTAGTTAGTAAAGATGATTTCAGAGTTTGATTTCTTGAATAAATTTGTGGTATTCTAGCCTTACATATAGCTAAGCATAGTGTACAAAAAAGGGCCTATTCCACTGGAGAATGTCGAAGCCAAGGACATTGTGTTCTGTCATTAATGCGAAATGCATACTTTCCATTAAAAGGCAAGCCCTTCATTTGAAAAGGTTAAATTGTATTATACTTAAGAAATGACTCCAGCTGTTTAAATTTAGAATACTGATATAAAAGTATTCTCTGGGTTTATAGCAAAAATATAGCAATACAGACTATGGATGGGTAAACATTTTTATTCATTTTAAAACTTTGTTTCTTTCTCTGAGAGAGTCAAATAAGGGTTGAGATCTATGTTTGACTTTGCTTTGCCAGTTGTGCTATTTTAATTATCTATTTAAGTTGTCTTCTTGCCAGTAGGAGAGGCTTTATGGATGGTGACACATTTTCAGAGATTGTGCAAGAAATGTTGATGTTTTCCCTGATGCCTTGTAATGCCTCCACTTGGCCTTGTTTTCATGCTCCCTTGGAGTTCCAGCCTTTTCTTATTTGAGACTATTGCCCCAAAGAAAGAAATCTTAGGATTCCAGAAATAACATCTCCCATTCCAAAGCTTTATTTCTGCCAGTAGCACTAGGGAAAGGTCTATGGAAAGGCATTATTATACTATACTAATTGACCTAAATGTTAGTCCCACCCCCACATATTCCAAGATGACTTTAATAATTCATTATTTTCCCAGAGGTAAAATGATAGGGGTGACGGGGGCTTTCATTTTCTACAATCTATGTCGATGTCATGTTTGACTTCATATAACTTTAATATTTTTAATATATTATATAGAAATTTATTTTTATCTAGATATCTTATATTTTTATAAAATTTATTTTGAGTATTCTAGATAAAACTTTATCTCAATTTTTCTTGTTCCTCTTCATAATAAAACCTCTGGCAGAGACTTCTAATTGCCCCCACTACCCAATATGCTTTTCTTCTATAGTGATAAAAGTTTTGGCTTCATACGTGGTTGACCAGTTTAAGACCACATTTCCCAGCCTCCCTTGCAAATAAGTGTGAGCATATATATAGGTTCTGGGCAGTGGGTAGAAGTGGCGTGGGTCGCTTCCAAGGTGTGCCCGTGTAGTGAAGGAGTATGCACTCTTTTTTCCTTCTCTCTTCTCCCTGGATGGTATCGTGATGTGATGGCAGGTGATGGGGCAGCCATTTTAGACCATGAAGTGGAAGTCGCATGTTCAGGGTGACAGTGCAACAGAATAGAAGGAGATCATTTCTTTATTAAAGTAGTTTAATCTATGTCCTATCAAAATGGACCTGCAAGATAAGTCAATATTTATTTAACTGTCCTAAAATCATCACATTTTGATACCAAGTCCCCATACACTTATGCAAACCATTAATGAATTGGCCAACTTTAATGTATTTTTCTGCCTTTGTCTTGTTAAACTGAATACTCCTAATATTTTTAGTTTACTTTTAGTTTTTCTTTAATAAATCTTCTCTAGCTCAGCTATGATATCCCTGGATTATGCTAAAACTGCACTCTCTTTTGGCTATAGGTGTAGTTTAGTTTTTTCTTTAGAAAAAGAACAGTATTTGTTTTAACCTCTACTTACATATTCTTTTTTCTGAAGGCCAGAATTTTTGTGTTTATTATGTATATTTGTAAGGATATTTGTTCAGCTGCTTTAACTGAGACCAAATAACAGTAGTTTAAACAATGCAAAAAGATTGTTTGTGAATAGGAAAGCTGTATGTAATCAACACGGCCTTTTTTATGTCCTCTTTTGGAACTCTGGTTATTTAATTTTTTGATTAAATGTTGCCCAAATTAAGTGTTTCAGGGGAGTAAGCAGCTCAGATGCATTGGGTCATTCACAGATCCCCCCCACCCCATTTCTTCTATCTTATTGCCCTGCCATCCCCTGGGACCATTTAAATCTGAGTCTGTGGGGGTGGGAGCCAGGCATCAGTATTTTATGTATTTTCTCCAGGTGGTTCCAATGGGCAGAAACGGTGGGGGAACCAATACAGTAGGACATTGTTCTTGTCCATATTGTTGAAGCTAACTTACAATGTGTGACAGTGTCCCTGTCACATTCCAGCCCCAGGGGGATGGACAGTGGGAGACACAGTGGAGGGCAAGTGCTCCCTTTAAGGATGTGACCCAGAAATCACACACATCACTTTCACTCTCATCCCGTGGCCAGATCTTTGTAAGATGGCCAACCCAGCGCTAAGGGAGACTGGGAAATATGCTGACTGGTTGGATAACCATGTGCCCTGCTGAAACTTAGGGAGTTGTACACAGAAATAAAGATGTGGAGAATAAATATTGAAGGGCAAAGAGCAGTCTCTGCCACGTTTTGAATCCATTGATATTTTAGTCTCCTGTCCTCAGAAGATCATTTATATTAACTCTTGGATCCCTTTACTGTAACTTGAATTTAAAATATAATTTGGATTTTTTTCCCTTTAAAGAATATATTCTTGTCCACAGACAAATCCATCTAATATTTGTCAATCTCTTCATGTAAGTTTATAAGAGCTGCAGAGCTCCCTTAAAGATTGTTTTTCTTTTCTTCTTCTTTTTTCATTGGCTTTCATTACAGAAAAACCTTAGGGGATTTGAAAATTTTATGTAATTTAAAAATTTTTCTAAAGTTTTCGGAAAGAAATTTTCCAGGATACAATGGAAATCCTGTTTGTGTTATGTGCTTGTAATGTGTTAGGCACTGCATATTTGTGTATTTGTATATAACTGCACATTTGTATATAACTTACAATGTACAACTGCCTTCAAGGCTTGGATCATTGTAACTCACACCTGAGGACACTTCGGTCAGTTCCTAAATGGGAGAGTAGGGATTCTAAGTAGATCCATCGTGCAGCTGTTCTAGGACATTGTGCTGATGATTCACTGGCCTGGGCATTTCTGGATTGTGGGAATGGTATGATTAATCAGGACTAGGAAAACCCAGGCAGATGTTGGAACCAGGACACAGAACTTGTTCACTCCGGAAGTACACAGAAGCCAGCAGCCAGGAAGGAACAGTAGTTCATTTCAGGCAAACCATGAAGAGCAAGAGGGTAACAGAAGCTTACGGTCAATCCAAGACGGGGTCACAGCCAGGCAAGCACTTAGTAGCCAAAGATTACCCAGTCGTCAGGAGTTCCCCTCAGAGAAATAAGGAAACACAGTGAACCTTTTAAAAATAGACACCCTTAGTTCTCCCATTGGTGTATCTGTTAACATACATCATTACTGATACTATTTTCAGTTTGATATAATTCCTCTTGGATCATTTTGGATCTGTTTATATTTACAGTACTTCCTAACAGGTTTGAACCCTTGGTTTTGTGTTAAAGTATAGCTCACGTGGTTATTCTATATATGATTAAATTACAAGCTATTTGAGCAAATATACGTAAAATTAGTGTAAATATAAAATTAGCATATATATAATTAGTCTGTGTGTGTGTGTGTGCATAAAATACATACACTCTCCAAAATGTGTGTATTTCTTCTGTGTTCAATGGATACTTCTCTCCAAAATGTGTTCCCTGCTCTGCATTCAACGGATATTCCATAGATTGCTTTGGAAAGCATTAATGTAATTTAAACGCAAATGAAGTGAATCCATTGTTAAAATGATCATTATTCCTAAGAGTGTTCTGTTTGCCAGACCTACTTATTTTGATAGGCTATGCAAGGGAGAATAAGTGGCATTTTGGTGGTCATGGAATGAAGGTTGATAAATGGACCATGTTATATAGATAGGGGCATTTTCCTCGGTTTCTAGCAAGGACAATTAGCACAATCATATAATCTTTGGGTCCAAAAGGGAATCATGTTATGAATAGAAGAGCATCACTTTCAATTAAAATATGCAAAGTTGATGTTTCTCCTGTATATTTCTCAGTGAGCTAGTAATTCTCATGTATAAATTGGATATTCTCTGTGTGGTGAAACTTTCTAAGAATAGCAAATATTCTTTGAAATTTAAGTTTTAATTTTTTATTAGTTCATACTTGAGGTTGACTTAATTATGAGGAACATAAGTTAGACCGTCAGAAAATTTGATAGCTTAGTTGATACTTGAATGGATCCTCAATTTTAAACATACACATTTCTATATCTAGGGCTTTGGGTCAGATTCAACTTTAATGGCATAGTGAACATATAGGCAAATCTTAATGAGAGATCTAGATAGTTAGGATATTTCTAAAAAAAGGAAAAGTCTGCTAGTTAGATTTAAAGAACAAAATTGCCTGTAGGTTTACTATATTTTACTATATATCTTCCTTATGAATTATTTCTTTTCCAGCCTGTCAGAATTCAAAGTTCCAACCCCTCTATGATATTCTATAATTTTTCTTAGTATTGAATATGTGTTAAGTGAAATTTGCAATAATTTGTTTTTTACAGATAATACAGAACTAAAAAATCTGTAAAAAAAAATTACCACAAAATGGAATTAAAGTGATTTTTTATTCACATCCAAAACCAACTTCATTAATTTGTGCAAAACCTTACTTTCAGCATTGTGTATTTTATGGGTCAGGTCAGTCTAAATCATGTCTCTCATATGCTCAGCATTGTGATTTGTTCTCTGCAGTGATTGTTTTTGGAAACCTAGAGTCCAGATATTTTTATTCTTAATGTTCCAAGGCATATTTACTGAGCTCCTACTATGTGCCATAGTCACTGTTCTAGGATCAGAGGATGTAGCCCTGAGAAGAATGAAAAATCTTTGTTTTCAATGAGCTCTGACTCTAATCCAGGAGATGCAAGAGAAATGAGTAAAATATGTGGTATATTAGCTAGTCTTAAATGCCCAGGAGAATAAATGAAGCAGAAAAGAGGAATGTTTATGTGTGTTTTGACATTTTATATGGGAAGAGAAGGCAGACATTCACTCTTTTCTGTCATGCTTCTTTCTATAAATCTCTGAAAATGTTTGAAAGTAAGTTTTCTTTTTCACTGTTAACCTTAACAGACAATCTCCACGAGGAAAGTGCCAATCAAGTTTCTTGTCTAATTCTTCAATGTAATAAACCCAGACGTACATTGCTAATAAAGATGTCTGGCTTTGACTAGTATAATTCTTTAGCTGTCATTTTCTAGTAAATTGACTTTACCATAACAGGCATATATGTTTAGTATATGTAACAGGCATATACTAAAAATAACGCTACCTCACTCTGTTCTGTTTATATCATTGAGGGGCTTATTTTGCGGGGCGTTCTGTCAATGAGGTTTCATGCCCCAGCACCTCTGTGTCCAGTGGGAATGGCAGCCACGTTAGAATTTGTCACAGGTGGGGGACAGCGTGAGCTCCATTGGCTGAAAAGCTTCTGCTGGAAATCAAGCGTCCTTAGCAGCCAGGGGACTGAAGCACTGAACAAGTGGGGTGGGGGTGGGAGTCAGAGATTTTGAATGTGCAGCCGCATCTAAAGGCAGTTTTAGGGTCGCTGCCTTAGATAATCCGAGACGTGAGTTAAAAGCTAAGGTATGAAGTGCTTTCAGACATTTTTTCTCATTTAAGGCTTTTCCCTGAGAGGGAGTAGGAAGGACAAAGGGACCTTGTAAACCCTGCCCCTTTCTTCCTATGGTATTGTCTCTCTGATGGCCCTATAGGAGTGACTCCCTTGAGACACTTGGGGACAGCTGGATGCAGCCCCTTTGTGGCCTAGGAAGTGCCATTGGGAGCCTCTGCCAGAGACTGGGGAGGGGAGAGGTCACTTAAGGACTGTGGAAAATATTCCCTTTCTCCTCAGCATCCAGGGGCCTTGCTTCTTGCCTAATTGTTAAGAGTCTGGGAGCTCGAATTCTCGTGCTGACATTTTTTTTCGGAGTTAGTTCTATAAATGATACTTTTTAAACAGCCTTTTTTGTGGAACTTCATTCTTCAGTTCACTGAATTCATAGCATAAAGGAAGGGAAACGGATTTATTACTATCGTCATTACCAACTTCAGAATAGAAATTGGTGAATAATTATACTTAGTATATATTAGGCTTTAAAAAAAGTATAACTGAAGGGAAGGGATTTAGCTGTCTGTATTTTTTGATAAGGTTGTGTGCTTTCCTTTTCCTTTTCTCTTGAAGGGGACCTTTCTATGGCCAATACATCATAAAGGTTGAAAGGAAGTGCAAACACAATCACCGCAGAAAGTTGAAATCTTTTCCATTCGCTTCTCTTTTGTGCTGTTTGTGACTTGTCTGCCTGATTATTTCAAAATAAGGAAAATCCTGGGTTTCTTATCTATCCTTTATCAATGGAACTGGATTTGACTGTGGTGTGCATCTGACAAAATGAGGACAAAGTCAGCCTTAATGCTAATAGCCGTGGCACCAAACTAACCACAGGAATGCAGAGTGTATATGGGGAGCTTTAGAGGCACAACTTGCCTAATGAAATAATGCAGGATACAGTGGCTAGGAGGGAAACCAGATATATAACAACCCTTAAATGCTATAATGAAATTTTCAGTCCATCAGGAGCTCTTGGAGGCATTGAGATTTTCTGCCTCCCTCTGCCCATCCAGGTCATTAGACTGCTTTGTGGCTGGGGTCACCATGCCGGGGTCTGACCAGGGGTCCCTGAGTGCTGGTGGTGCTGGTTAATCAAGAGCACAGTGAATTTGGTTGGGGTTATCAGTGGGAAGCTACGCTGCATGTAGAGTCTGGTCTAATGTCTGATCATGGCAGAGGGTCACCAAAGGAACCAAGCTCAAGGGTTAACCTAGCTAAGGTCTCTGTGGTCTGTGACTGCCAGAGCCCAAGAAGCAGCTGCAGAAGATCTCTGCCCTCTTTCAGGCCGGAGAAATGTGGTTCCTGCTGCCCAGCCCCTTTGGAGGCACTCTGGCTGGTCATTCTCTGTACCTGTCATGTGCAGGATCCTCTGGCAGAGGACTGACCCATTTCCTGGACGGACCACGTAGCTTAGAATGTCCACTTTAGGCTTGTGATAACTTTTGAGGGATGGATGATCCCTTAGTAATAAGGATTGGGACCAATAATTGTAACCCAAGGAGAGGTAAATTTTGACTGCGTTTAAACTTATTTCCTTAGATGATTAATCATTTGAGCTAGTCTGTTTATATTAATATTAACAGTTACTCCCCTAGTCATTTTCTACCTGGGAAGGTTTATTAATGTTTTATGACTATTGTATAATTTAGAAGAACACTTGCCAGCCCCCAGGACCTTCCTTAATAAATCAAGTCTGGTCTCATCTGGAGATGGAACCATTAGGAAAAGCTTGAAAGCCTTCCTGACAGCTTGTTTGAATAGTGCTATTTATTTTGGTCAGGGGGTTCATTTTGCTACCACTGTATACACATCAGAAGGCTATTTCTCGAGCTCACATGCAGTCTAGGTGTGCACAGGTGAAATGGGTTTCTCTAAACAAAGGAACAGAGTTGGAGAATCTTTTGCCCATCACCTCAGTCTGACTTCGGGCTGAAGGCCATATAGTTAAAATTTATATAGCTCAATTTATTCTAATTCCAAGTATATTAGATATTTCTTCCCCTTGATTGTTTATGCTGTTGTTATAATTTGCTTAGAGATTCTGGAAGTATGGAAGAATAGTAAGAGAGAAATCAGCTATCCCCATTTTTTTTTTTCTTTTTTTTTTTTGAGACAGAGTCTCACTCTGTTGTCTGGGCTAGAGTGAGCGCGGTGGCATCAGCTTAGCTCACAGCAACCTCAAACTCCTGTGCTCAAGCGATCCTTCTGCCTCAGCTTCCCGAGTAGCTGGGACTACAGGCATGCGCCACCATGCCCAGCTAATTTTTCTATATATATATTTAGCTGTCCATATAATTTCTTTCTATTTTTAGTAGAGACGGGGTCTTGCTCTTGCTCAGGCTGGTCTCGAACTCCTGACCTTGAGCGATCCGCCCACCTCAGCCTCCCAGAGTGCTAGGATTACAGGCGTGAGCCACCGCACGCCTGGCCAGCTATCCCCATTTTGAGAAACCAAAGTGCAAAGTGGTTTTCTTTATTAACCTGATGGTATATATTTGAATAACACTTGTTGAAAGTGAGGTTAATCATAATCCGTTAATCTAAACAGATCTTAATCTGTTTCTTAGAGTCGTAGCCTCTAAATTTCATAGTAGTAAATTCGTAGTGTAAAGTTAGAAACTAAATTTCATTTAGTTAGAAACTAAATTTCATAGTGTAAAGTTCAGATACAGTTTGGTCATCAAACTTCTGCCCCACACCAAAAAGCAACAATAAAAACTCCAAACACCAAAACCTCAAATGCGAGCTACTCCTATTCATGTGTAGAAATATTGTAATGATCATCAGCCTTTCAACAACATGGTATTAATTATCTCAGTAAAAATAACAATACCCCTAATCTATTTTTATGGTTCTGTGTCTCTGATGGAACCAATTTACAAATAAAGCCTAATATTTGACTTTGCAGTTCTCAGCCCCACCAACCTCCTACAGAGATTTTGCTGGGCTGCAAGTTTGGGAAAATACACCAAAATACTTGGAGTTAGAGTTCTCACACTAGTAGCTCTTGTAGTTATTGATCAAGAGGTAATCCTCTTTCGACTTCAGAGTAAGAAATGTGAAATAAATTAGAAGAAAATCATTCTCCTCTTCTACGACTGATACAACTCCTGTCATATAGGAGCCTACTCAGAGCTGTGAGAGTCAGGACAGAACCTGAGGGTGCAGGGCTCCCTTCCTCCACCTGTTGACACAACAGAGCCTGCACTATGTGAGCTGTTTTGCAATTATTATTCTTATACTAATTTGCCTAATGAAGACAGATTCGCTTTTATCTACTGCTCCAGGAACAAAGAGTAAAGGCCTGTGGTTTTTGCGTAGATTATACTTTTGCTGGGAATTGTTGGAAAGGTTGTCTCCTTCCATGGTTTTGCTTTTGTAGAACAGTGATTAAAATGTTCCAGTTGAGGAGTTGCTATAGAGTAGCAGCGTCGGGGTGTAGAGTGACATAGGAGGAGATCAAGGTGTAGCCTGGGCCAGATGGCGGATGGCCTTGAATGCCAGAAGTAGTACTTTAAAACTAAGTTAGCAGACAATGGGGAGCTACGTGAGGTTTTTGAGCAAGGGAGTCACCGAATTGAGCCTTGATTCAGAAAGAGTCATTTGGGAAGCAGGCTTTTAGCAATAGAGTATAGGACTGGCTCTGTTGGGCACAGGTGAGACTGGAGAGAGATCAGCCCTTTAAGCCCAACAAATGTCGGAAAGACTAAATCAGCAGGGAATATGATGCCTGGGCCTTACTCCAGACCAACGTGATTAGAATCTCAGGGTGGGGGGAGAGTGGGTGGAAAGTCAAGAATCAGTATTTTTAAAAAGCTCCCTAGGCGATTCTAATGTGTAGGTAGGGTTGAGAAATACAGGGAGAATGAATAAATGGCATTAATATAGTAGACATATCAATCAAGGATTGAGATAAATAATATTTTCCAGTATGCCCCTAAAAAGTACATAATATTGATAATAGAATGAATTTTGAAAAGAGATGCCCTGATAAAATTAACTTATAAAACCAGGAAGTAAGTAAACATCGAAGAGGAAGCTAAAGAAAACTGAAATGCACTAGGATACTGCATTTATAAGATATCAAATCCAATAGTTACTCAATAATACTTTTCAATAGTAATGAGAAATGCTGGTAGTGGAAAAGATATAGTTAAAATTTTGCTTTAACTTAGGAAGAAAGCAATCAGCAAATCATTTTGCATGTGTCTGAGCAAGGCAATAAGACAACAGTAATTAGTGGTGTAGGAAGTTTGCTACTTTGGGAAATAAGGATGTTGTAGAAATTAATATTTTAAAGTCTTTAGAGAATTCCCATGGAGGGCTGACATATTTTCCAAAGTTCTTTGTTGTGATGAGATATGGAGGGTTATTTTCTAAATGCCAATTTGTGAACATAAGCATATGTATGCCAAGGGAGATGTGAAATGCAAGAAACTGATTTATGTGAAGCCACTTGTTTCATGCAAGATTCCTTAATGGTTTTGTTTTGTTTTCATCTATTCCTTATTTCTAAAGATATAATTAAAGTTCACTGCTTTGAGAGGCTCACATGTCTTTACTTTTGGCTGAGAGAGTAATAGCCCTTGATTTCTGGTTGTAGTCATTTCTGTAATAAAGTCCATTGGTGATCTCCACACAACTTACTACCCCTCTATGTGAATAAGGAACAAACGTGTAACTTTAATTTCTTTCTGTCCATGCCATCAGATATAGTTAGGTGTGTTTGGTGTTGAGAAGTATGAGTAAAACCTCTTCTAACTCTCTTGGCCTCTTAGAGCTGCTGTGTAAATTCTTTCCCAAAGCTTTCAGATAGATTCCTTGACTACATTGCTGTATTTACTGCTGAACTTACTGCTTTTCTCGCCCTCTCTCAACTATTTCCCAACCTGGCTTCCTGATGCTTCTGTATCTCTTTTTTTTAAATTTTATTTATTTATTTATTTTGAGACAGAGACTCGCTCTGTCGCCCAGGCTAGAGTGCCGTGGCATCAGCCTAGCTCACAGCAACCTCAAACTCCTGGGCTCAAGCAATCCGCCTGCCTCAGTCTCCCGAGCAACTGGGATTACAGGTGTGTGCCCCTAGGCCTGGCTAACTTTTTCTATTTTTAGTTGCCTGGCCCATTTTCTTTCTATTTTTCGTAGAGACGGGGTCTCGCTTTCGCGCAGGCTGGTCTTGAACTCCTGACCTTAAGCCATCCTCCCGCTTCGGCCTCCCAGGGTGCTAGGATTACAGGTGTGAGCCACCGCGCCTGGCTCTGACCCTTCTCTTTAGAAGAAAGACTCATAAAGTTTTCTCAACATCATCTTTTACCCATGTCTCATAATCTGTCCCGATTTTGAGCTTCACCTCCCTGGCAATGTTCATCAATGTGACTTTTGTGAAATTCCCTTCCCTAAGGGCCTCCCTTAGGTTCATTGATGAAACTCTACAGTTACCTCCTTTCTTCCAGTTCTTCATTTCTTAGTTTTTCATTCCCTTTTTATATAACTTTTATTCTTTACAGCAAGTTTATCAACTCATCATGGCCTCTGCAATTACCTTTACATAAATCACGTTCAGTTATATCACCCCAGTTAAAAGCTTGAGTCCTAAGATCATGTCTTCTACATAAAGGACATTGCACTGTATGTCTCACTTTTGCCTCAAACTCTACATGTGCAACATTGAACTCACCATTTTCTCTTAGAAGATATGCAACCCCTCTTTCTTCCTACGCCATTTCTATACTTGGCCTTCTCTGGTCTCCTTGGATTGGCTCAAAGTCATCTTTGTCTCCTTATCTTTCATCCCTATCCTACCAGTCTCAATGCCCTAATGCCCTTTCTAAATGTCTCTAGATATACCCCTTTACCCAGGCCTCCCCTGCCTATTCTGTGAATTAGTCTCCCTTTCTTTCAGGAGAGATACGCCAATGGAAGAAGAGCAGAGTGATATTACAGTCAACAAATATGCCCAGGTCGATCTTCCTAAACTAGTGTTTCTATCTTCTTATTTCAATTTATCATAGAAAACACTTCCTTGATGCTCAAACATCCAAATTTCTTTCTTGGCATTCTAGAACCTTGATAAAAAGGCCCTTATCATTTCTGTCTGAACTTACTACAGCTACCGCTCTGTAGGATTAGTTCAGTTCCCGAGTGATCCATCAAACATCTGCAGACCTGCCTTTCTGCCTCTGCTTAGGCTCTTCTTTATGCTGGGATAACTTTCCCCTCTTCTTGAATATCCACATTCAAGATCCAATTCAAATATCACCTTTCTGTAATGACATCCTCCCTAATCCATTCCATACCACTCTTACTTTCTTGTCACCTCCTATAGGTGTTAGTGTTGGTAACACTTATTTTAGCACTTCAGTATTATTAGTCTTGAAATACTATTTATGTGGATTTGGAAGAAATTTTTTTGTGTGGCACATTGCAGTTTATTATCATGTTCATGCCTGATAATAAAGCACATCAGACATTTTACAGTTGGGAACAGTTATATCAGTAAAAGCCTCAGAACACATAGGTACTAAGAGTAAAATGTAAAATGTGAAAGTAGAACTTAAGAATTAATGCCAAGAGCAATGCTAGTTCAATTGTTCTAACTTTGAAGGTGCTTTCACTTATTGCAAAACTTAATTTACATTTTTTTCTTGATATTTTCTATAGAATCTAGCTGGCATATTTCTGTGACATAGTAGGTGGTATGTGTCTTATTGACTGAGTGAAGTGTTTAGAATAATGTATGCTGTAAGTAATCAAGAAAATATTTTTTGAATTATAAAAATGTACTTATATATTTACCTTTCTACACTTAGATTGAAAATTGGGCAAAAGTGAATTATTACTAAAAATTGCTTTGATGTGCTCTGATAAATAGCTTTCTTAAGATAATTTAAATTATAACAACTTTAGGTTGGAAAGCTCCTCGCTCAGTGGTGCTTTGGTGATACCATTCTGGACTTAAACTGATAAGATATAATTTTGCCAGTATCTTAGTTAAGACGAAACAGTATGATTGCTAGGTTGAAAATGCCAAAAAAACAAAAACAAAATAAAACAAAAAAAAATCCCCACAAAAAAAAAACAAAGAGAAATAAGAAAAAAAGAAAGAAAAAGAAAAGCTATAGTTCTAAAAAGTATTCTCATAAAGTTGATTTTAAAAGTGAAAATTTATGAGCATTCTTCATGCTATGAAATATATTTTAATACGTAGTATATTTTTTAACACAGCATGAAATCAATTAGCTAAGATCCTACCTAGAAATATGCTAGTTTATTAAATTTTGGAGCTAATTTCCCCATATAAGGGATAACAAAAGGATGCATGAAAGGGAGTCGACATTTTTATTGTTTTTGGTACATTAAAATAGTGTGGTTGGCCAAGTTTGAGGGTGAGAAAATTTTCCCACTATTTATCATACAAATTCTGGGAATTTGTTTGGAACTGATTGTGCAAAACTCATACCAAGAAGAAGTTACTTAACTTTTACTGCATCGAATAGTTACGATAGTCCTCTCAGCCTAGAGGTGATACAATGATGTCAGTTTAAAAATAATTGTCTTTGAAGTCCATTTATTGCCTTGGTCTCTTTCAGTTTTACTATCTCCTTCATGTAAAAAGATAAACAACTGGATATGATATTAGTTGTGAAAACAGGTAGAAAATGGACAGTTTTGTTTTCACCTCCAATCTCTGCTTCATCCTGACTGTGGTAACTCAGAATTAGCTTGCTGTGTGTGCCTCCTACCACTTCTCAGTCTGGGCCTGTGCATCTCTCTCTGGAGACCTCCGAACTGGTTTCTGCATTTATTCTCCCTCTTCTCAAGCCTTCCTACACTGCTAAGAAACTACTCCTGATGAATGGATGATTTTGACTTTATCCTTCTGTTTCTCAAAACCAGTAGCTTACCCTGCCCAGTAGCTCACCCACTGAAAACCAACCAAAACACATGGCCTTCCCTGGTCGGGGGCTCCCAGTCTTTTGAAATATTATGAACAATGATGTTTCCTGCACATGGCCTGTACTTTTCTGTCTCCGTGTCTTACTGATTGTGTTTTTATACAACCACCTGTTGGCAGGAACTGTGCTTTTTACATATTTTTATTCCATATTATTAATTTCTAACGCAGTGCCAGTCCTATAGTGAACCTGAAGCATGAATGAGCGAACACATGCTTTTAAAGTGAAACAAGTAAATGTTAGTTTATATCTTTTCCTATCTCCAAATTTCCAAGTGCATAGTAATTTCTTAATATTAATAAATTGAATATAGGAGAAAATGGGAGCAACAGAATTGAGGAACCTGATGAACATTATTATGAATAGCTGGCGTGGCAGGGAAACAGTGCCTATGTGTCATATTTTAGCATGGAATTATATCTTTTCAACCATATCATTTTCATCTACTATGCTTAATATCAGGAATTTAGTACAGTAGTTTTTGATTAAATGAACACATGAATTCTTTCTTGTATATTTTTAAGCTTTCGATTAAATTATGATACAATGTTGCAATTAGTTTCCAAAGTTGTCTTCCCAGTGACCCAAACCTCCCCATGGTCACCTCTTGTGTAGCACTCTTTCATTGATTCTGCATCGGCCCTGTAATTTGCTATTGACCAATGACTCGGCTAGGTCATAAGAGGTCTTGCAGCTTCTGCCTGAGTCTCTTGGAACATTTGCTTTTGGAATGCTCCCTCTTGAACCCAGACCACCATGCTGTGAGAAGCCTGAGCCACGTGGGGAGGCCCTGAAGTATGAAACACACACACACACACACACACACACACACACAAAGGGAGGGAGAGAAAGAGAGAGAAGCCAAGGTACACCAGGGCACCAGATGTGTGAGGGATGAAGAGATAAAGCCATCTTAGAAACTGATGTCCCACGTGCAGAGATGAAATATCTAGCTGAACTATTCTCAAATTCCTATCCCACAAAATCATGAACAAAATAAATGGTTATTTTAAGCCACTAAGTTTTGGCATAGTTGTTATGCAGTACAATGGATTGAATGTTTATGTCCCTCCAAAATTCACATGTTGGGATCCTAGCCCACAAGGTGATGGTATTAGGAGGTGGGGCCTTTGGGAAGTAATTGAGTCATGAAGGTGGGGCCCTCATGAATGGGATTAGTGCCCTTGTAAAAGGGACTCCAGAGAGCTCTCTCACATGAGGATATAAGGAGAAGTCCTCAGTCTGCAGCCTGGAAGAGGGCCCTCACCAGAGCTGGACCATGCTAGTGTTTTTGGACTTTCCAGCCTCCAGAACTGTGAGAAATAAATTTTTGTTGTTTACAAACCACTCAGTTTATGGTAATTTGTTTTAGCAGCCTAAACTAAGACATGCAGATAACTGAAACATAACATACAGAAAGTTGTGAAAATTATCAATAAATTGCACAAATTAAACATATCTATTGTGATATTGTGATTTACAATAAGATATATATATATATATATATTATATATATTTGATCTTCCTCCCTATTTCCTGACATGCAGCTCCTAAAATGTTTGGAATCTCCTGAGTGATATGAGTGTTTTTGTATGCTAATGAGATGACTGGTGGCTGGCAGCCCCTAAGTAGGATGAGGGCTGGTCACAGGAAAGATCAAGGCATGATTAGAGGGTTGGGACTCTTCCAACCTCCAGGGAGGGGAGAGGGACTGAAGGTTAAGCCAATCACCAGTGGGCAGTGATTTAATCAATTATGTCTATGTAATGAAGCTTCCATAAAATCCCAAGAAGACTGGGTTTGGGGATTGTTCAGATAGCCGAACACGTAGAGTTTTCTGGGGGGTGGCACGGCTGGAGAGGGCAGGGAAGCTTTGTGCCTCTTCCCACAAACCTTGCCCTATCCATCTCCTCTTTCTGGCTCTTCATCTATATCCTTGGTAGTATCCTTTATAATATTAATAAGTGTTCTGTTAGTCGCTATAGCAAATTAGTAGAACCCAAGGGAAGATGGTGGGGACCCCCATAGATAGCCATTTGGTCAGAAGCACAGGTTAAAACCTGGGACTTGTGATTGGCATCTGAAATAGGGGGTAGTCTTGTGGGACTGAACCCTTAACCTGTGGAATCTGACACTGCCTCCAGGTTGATAGTGTCGGAACTGAATTAGAAGACACCCAGCTGGTATGTGCTGTAGAATCAATGACTTGCTTGGTGTGTGGGGAAAACCCCCCATGCATTTGTTTTCAGAAGCGTTCTGTGCTGTGAGATTATATGTAGTAGGAGAAACTGAGTTTGTTTTTTCCCCTGTATTATACCTGTGTAACTAGCATTCAGATCAAGGAACAGAATATTGCCAGCATCTCAGAAGCCATTTTCATGCCCCTCCCAGAAAGGGCCTTCCACAAGGATAACAACCACTAAGACTTCCAGCACCATAGGTTAGTTTTGTCTGGTTTTTGAATTTTATGTAAACAGACTTTGCCATTATATACTATTTTCACTGAACATTATGTTGTGAGATATATCCATATTATTGAGTGTAGCTGTAGCTGAAACACTATCATTGCTATCCCATGCAATAATATCCCATTACATGAATATAATAGGTTATCCATGCTACTGTCAATGGATATTGGGGTGGTTTCCATTTGTTGACTATTGTGAATAGCCCTGCTATTAACATTCTTATAAATGTCTTTCGGTAAATGTATGCACACTTTTCTTTTAGGTGGTCTTTGAATTGTTTTATGATTGTTTTGTACTTGTTAGTTTTATCTCTATAAGTAGTCTATAAGCCAGTCTAGAGAATAATGGCTAGGTTATATTTTTTTTATATAGTATGTATGGTTTTCTCATCATAATGCCTAGCAAGCAGAGTTCATAGCTTAGTTATTCAAGAAATATATGTTGGTTGATCATTTGGAAGTTTTAAAACACATATGCTTGACTCCCCAAAAAAGTTCTAAATTAATCATAGACTTTATACTCTAGTATTTAAATAAAAAAATAGAAAATGTCTTTTCAATTAGACATTTTTATTGAATAAATAATAGTGTATTGGAAAATATTTCATCTTCTCAGAGCTATTGTTTTTTGTTTTGCAAATAGTGTGAGAAAGAAAATAATTTTGTTTCTTATAATGATAAAAGAAAGGATACTAATAAATAACTGAAATTTCTGTGTCCCATTGTCATTCTTAAGGATTCTAAGATTCAGTGAGTCACTTGCTAGGATAGAACTAATAAATTATATTTGTGCATATAACTGAAAATCATCTTAGAGTACATATTCTCTGTTTTGTTGAGTTTTGTCTTTAGAGCTGCATCATATCATTTACTGTAAGGTAAATTAATGGGTACTAAATTACATTTTTTCTTCACATCTAATCAACTTGAGGAATTTCCCTTTTCTTTGCTTTTTTGGTGTAACATCTGGACTATTTACTTTAAAAATTGCTATGATATAACTGTTCCAAATAAGCCAGGTCTGATTATTTTCAATCCCAGCACATTTACTTAAATGTCAATACCATATGGAAAAGTTTGACTCCAAAATGCCAGACCTTTTTTTTTTTTTTTTTTTTGGTATAGTGTAGCTCTTGGACAAAAAGAAGTGACATGGAGATTGAAATTAATGTCAGATGGTTTTATAGTTTGTGGTTTGTATTTGTAGTTGTTAACTCTGAAGAATCAGGATATATAAAAAGATTAAAGAATCTTTTCAACTACCAAGCTTAAAATATACGTTTAAAAACAAATGCCATACACTTTCTATCTTGGTTTATCCTTGCTCCTTTAGTTGCTACTATGCTTTTTTAAAAAAAATACTATGATGTCTCTTGTATCTTCTCATTCATTTATTTATTCAGTAAATATTTATTGAATGTTTTCTATCATGCAAACACTACTCTGGGTCCTTCAGGTTCCACAGACAAGGCTCTTCCCTGGAAGTGATCATAGTCTACTACAGCTATGTAGACAGAGACACTATGGCATCTAAGACATATGAGCAAAGTAGGCTCAGAGCAACTCATTCTTCCCAGGGGAGGCCAGGGATTTTTGCAGAGCAGAGAAAATTTGCATTGAGACTTAAAGGAGGTATAGGAATTTGAGCAAAGAAGTGGAAAGAAAGGTTTTCTATGCAAGGGTGCAGTATGATGCAAAGGCACAGAGCTGAGAAGGGCTTGACATGCTCAGGGAACAGTGGTAAGTTCTGTTTACTTAGAACCTAGGGCACATTGTGGTATCGAGGAGAGGGGAACAGTGAGGATATGAGGTCGGTTACCGTTCACACTGCCAGAAACTTGAACCCAGCCTTCCTCCAGGGTCTCCCCCCAGTTTTTAACTTGGAATATTGCAATAATCTGGGAGCTGGTAACCCTTCATGGAATTGACAGGAGTTGTAGAAAAGGTAGACTTTTGAGCAGCAAAAAGCATAGGGTGGGTGTTCCAAAAACAAATAAAACAAAAAAGGGTATGAAAAATGGAGGAAAAAAGCCAGCATGTTCTCAGAACAAGTAGACCAGTTGGCCATTCCTAAAGGAGAGATGCTCTAATGGGAATGGGATTTGGAGGGAAGCTCCGATTAGAGTACCGTAGAGCCCTGTGCATGGCTTTCTTCATCTCTTTGTGTAATTGTAGAAGGCGGTTGCATGGAATAGCTGCTAATGTGGTACATAATAGGATAAAGCAACAAAATTATTTTTGATAGGAAGATATAGTGGCCTGAAAATAAGAAAGTAAAATTTAAAGGCATAAATACAACATTCTACGGTTCACAGTTATTGGAAAAAGATGTTAGGTGGTTTAAACAAATCTCTAACGTAAGAGAACAGTATTATGAGACCGATTAAGAAGCAGATGTTGTTTTAGACCTGGATAAAGGAAGCTGATAGAACCTCTCTATGCTCCATCAGGGCGTTTCATTTAGTTCTGTGTGCCATCTTTTATTAATAAAAGAGACAATTACAGGGAAGAGAATGGCCAGAGGAAGGAAACCAAGGTAGTGAAAAGTCTGGGAACAATATTGCAGACAAAACAAATAATGAAACTGAGGCAATTTACCCTCTGATTGAATAAAGGAGACAAGACAGTTGCCAAGAGCAAGACTTGTCTGGAGGGGCAACGACCACCGATAAACAGAAGTCCAGGGAGGTAGGTTTAATTCTGTGGTGAGAGGATCTTTCTAATGCTTTTCCTTGTGAACAGGAAACTCAACAACACGGGAATAAATACGTCTAAGATGATGAGTCCCCCGTGACTGGGTGTGTTCCAGCAAGGGTGGGTGCCTCCTAGTCAGGGGTGCTGTGAGCTGTGGCAGTTTAACCGAGGTGACCTTTAATGTCAGAAGATGTCACAGAGCGTAAAATCAGACACTCTTGATGATATCCTTAAAATGTGTATAACCAGATGGTCTCAGCTGGATGCATTTAAGAGTCCTGAAGCCAGCGAGCCTGGGGCCATGAGGTAGGGCTATGTGCTGAAAGGTTTTATTGGAGGTTTTACTGGCGGGAAGTGACTTGGTTGCTAAATTCTTAAGAGGCTTCCATAAGAATCACAGCTAGTAGGGATTGAGTGCCTGTTAGTGCCCGATGCTCAGCTGGGCCCTCTATACACAGTATCTGGTTTAATCATTACAACAAACTTGTATGGTGGGACTGTTTTAATCCACTCCTCCTTTTACCAGTGAACAAATAGAGGCTAAATAACTTGAGTCCAGCTGTGACATTTATTAACCGAATGACCTTGGGAAAGTTACATAATTTCTCTGTCCTAGTTCCCCATCTAAACGTGTGGATAATAATAATACCTGCCGTGTAGGTATGCTGTGAGGCTTAAATGTGTCTGGTACATAGTAGATGATTAATAAAAGTTTGCTAACCTATTTTAATTTTTATTATGGCTCCAAAACTCATGCTGTTTGCATTCCAGCACCTTGATTCCCCCTCAGGTAGCAATGGGTAGAAGGGATTATGACCATGAACGAAAGAAATGTTTACGAGTATTAGAATCTTCATTCTTTACAGGGAAAATATTTTTAAAATATGCATTTCATTTGGGAATTTGGTAGAGCGCCTAGTGAGAGTTGATGATCACTTGGATCACTTGGGTAGACTTAGATTTTTAAGGAAAAGAATACCTTAGAGTACTTTGCCTCTGTATTTCCTTCCTCATGCACACAACCTCTGACAGCTAATCTAAAATGCTACCAACTTGATAGAACTTTCTCTGACCCTAATAATGGAAAGATATTATATTTTCCTTTAAACCCTCACAGAATGTTCTTACTGCCTATGGCATTAATTATTTCCTGTCTCACATTATATTTACTTGTGTAATTGTCTTCTCTCCAGTAGACCTAAAGCTCAGTTTTGGCATGGACTTTAGCCTCCTCTTTGTGGTATTTCTTGGAATACCACTCAATTTTGATATACAGGTACTCAAATCTTTATTTGATTCAATTGAGCCACATTATTAAGCTTTAATTTTCATCCATTTTTTCCTGATTTCTTTAGACAATATCGAAAAACATCTGCAGAACATTTACTTTATATAGTCCATAGTGGTGGTGTTTTTTGTAAACAGATAGGCAAATTCCTAAAATTTTAAGTTTGTGTACTTCCTCAAAACCAAACATTACTTTTAATAAAAACAGATTCTGAATCTTCCTTTGGTATCCACATACTGATGACTGTGAGTCAATGGTGAAAGAAACAAACTTTGTTTTACCCCGCCCCAAAGGGCTTTCATGAAAAGGGATTAAATGCTTCCTCTAAGTGACCCAGCTCCAGGGATGCATGGATACAGGTTCTTCCCTGCATTGCCCGGCCTCGCTGGCTCAGTGATGTTTGAATGTACAAGAGCTCTGTAATGTCTGCTCTGTAATGTCTCCATCCTCCCTGTCACTTAGTTTGTATGCTAAGATTCTCACCTGCGTTACCATTTTAGCTTCCTACTAAAGGTTCCTGCTTCGCTTCGCTTCTCTTCTCTTCTCTTCTTTCTTTTCTTTTCTTTTTTGAAACAGTCGCACTGCCTTGCCCTGGGTAGAGTGCAGTGGCATCATCATAGCTCACTGCAACCTCAAACTCCTGGGCTCAAGTGATCCTCCTGCCTCAGCCTCTGGAGTAGTTGGGACTATACAGGTGCACACCACCACACCTGGCTAATTTTTTCTATTTTTGGTAGATACCGGGTCTTGCCCTTGCTCAGGGTGATCTCGAACTCCTGAGCTCAAGCAATCCTCCCTCCTTGGCCTCCCAGAGTGCTAGGATTATAGGCATGAGTCACTGCACCCGATCTTCCTGCCTACATTCTTGACTCAGATAAGTCCCCCACTCTGCCATGATCGTGAACTTTCTATACAGATGGATGAGCATGTTCACTCATCTAGAACAGCCATGGCAGAAATTCCAAGCAGTTAAGTGGCCTACGAGGGCTGTCCCCTATCCCTCCTCTACTGAAGTTCCAGCAGCAGCCTCTCCTGCCCTCTCCCTTCTACCAGAGTCCAGAAGGTTTTGCTCCAGAACCACAGGTTTAGTTTTTTCATTTGTTTATTCATTCTTTGATTATCCAGTAGCTATTACGTATGAAGTGCCTCCTTAATAGGGACCAGGGGGACCTGAGCTCCAAATTCACATGACCTGGATCAAAGCTGTGTGATAGTAGAAGAGATTCTTAATTTCTATTAATATATCCTTTAATTTTCACATCTGTGAGATGGGCTAGTAGTAGTGCCCACATCACAGGATTGTTGTGAAGCTTGAGTTAATACCTGTGAAGAACACAGGACAGCAGCTGGATCATAGTCAGTGTGCATCAGTTTAAGGCCATACCTGGTACTGCTCTGGGAATTTGTGTCCTCACACCTTTGTTCCTGCTGTTCTCTCTGTGTTGAGTGCTCTTCCCTCCAGCCAACTTGAAGAATTTCTGTCCATTCTTTAGAACCCTTCCGAGGTATTAGCTTTTTAGTAAAGTCTTTTCTGTATCACTCTTAACACCATGAGAAAGAACTGATCACTCCGTCTTCCGTTGTACTTCTGAATCTTGACAGTGGATGTATGTGCAGCACACATTACTGCAAGTGTTTAAATATATCCCAGTGTCCTTTACTGGATCATAAACTCATGAGAACAAAGACTGTGATTTATTCATCATTGATTTCTTAGATGATAGCTCAGTGCCTGGCACATAGTATTCAATAAATAATTGTTGAACTGTATTTTTTGAATTGAATAGTAAAGCACTCTATGACTTAAAGGTAGTGGTGATGGTACTGAATTTCAAATTTTAGGATTCAAATCCAGAGCACTTTATCACTATGTCATGCTGATACGCATCCATATATATGTATGTATCTATATGTGTGTGTAGTTTGATTAGTATATGCCTGATTAAATAAAATAATTACTGTGAGTTGTTCATCAATATAACTACTTCTGGGAGTTTCTAAAAAATGAATTTCCCTAAGTTCCTACGTAGAAGTGCGAGCCAGGAGTTGTGGTGATTCAGTGCCAAAGATCTGTTACTGTTAGCCTGGAAGGCTGCGTGTCCGCTGGTTCAAGCTGTGCTTTAATAAACAGGAGCCCAAACACTTTGTGATGGGAAGTACAGCTGAGGACTCTTTCGATGCACAAACTGATCATGCTGAATGCCTTTCTGGGTCATGTTCATTTCATAAAAACAGCCAATTCCCAGCCTTTCCAGAAGAGGAAATGCTGAAGGTCCCTAGCTGCCACGAGGGGTGAGGAGGAAATGCAGGATGGGGAGGGGAGGGGGCCCTCGCTGCCTCTCCTTCCCTTGGCAAGGAGCAAGCAGCCGGCGCCCAGCCCAGTCACGCAGGTCCCCGCTCGGGCTGTGCTTAAATGCACAAGTTGGTTTTTTAAAATTTTCTTCCCTTTTGTAGCAACCACGTAGTTCCAGTGACCAGAACAACATGACATAGAAGCAGAGAAAACACACCAAGTTCCTGCCAGTTGCCAGGCAGAGAAAATGCTTTTGGATGTTTGAAGTCTGCTTCCCATGTTGATTTCCTAATCATGACTTGTTTTCCAAGCCAAACACAATAGCATCGTGAACACTCAGCAGCATTTGGTAGGCTTTGCTGCCAACCTAATTAACAGATTTCAATTTAGAGGGATGAGAATAAAGAGGAAGCTTTTGGTAAAGAAGTAGCTGCGTGGGAAATTTGATTTTTCTCTATTTAAGGATCGCTGTTTCTAGTTTTTTGATATAATGTTACAAATATGAATTTCACAGGCCACGTTTGTCTTATTGTAAACACATGCAGTTTTTAGATTATACTTAACCTGCTAATGCAGTTGCTGTGGATTTTACTCAAGTTTTCTTTTCAAAAATCTGATGAATTATTGAAGAGGTAATTTGCTTTGGATCTAAGTGTCAATACCAGAGCAGTTTATCTGTGTGATGATTTACTTGTGCACTGAAGAAGCTTGATTTTTGTTACTGTCAGGGATAGGAAAGCAACTGTTTGCTCTGGAACACCAAAACTCACTGTTAAGCAGGGGAGCCTGTGAACCCTGAAATCAGAGGCAGAGAACCCCTAGGACTAGTCAGTACAGGAGGCTGGAAGGGAACAAGCACATTCCAAGCACGTTTGCAGGGAAGGGTTTGCGGGTGATGTTTGGGCAGGCCACTGGGGCTTGACTGGTCCTGGGGGCATCTGTTTACCTGTGGGCTGGGGGCTGCTCTATCCGTTCACACAGCCAGAGGTACCCACCAGAGCTGTCCAGAGTGATGTCCCTTTAATTTTATTGTCAGGACTATGACGTTTCTAGCAGGGAAAACAGCTTTAAGGAAACTTTGTGAATAGGAAGCCACATGTAGTGGGGGAAAGATCTCAGGCCAGCTGTCATTTGGGAGATGAAAGTTCAAGGTTAATTTCACTTGGTTGGCAAAAATGTTTTTAGAGAAAAGTTCATTTTCATAATGTTTCTTTTGGCTGGAGACAGGAGAAATGGGGAAAAGATTAATATGTTTTTCTATCTCTTTTGGGCTAATCAGGTTATACTGATGAAAATGATTTAGTGTACAAGACACAGTATAAGGAACATTATGCATAATTCTTTTAATCCTCCCCCATAACTACAGAGGATAGACACTCTTACTCTTTTTTTCTTACACGTGGGGAAGAGAGAGATTAAGGAGCTGGGATTTGAACTAAAGCAGTCTTGTGATATAGTCCCTGCTCTTGGCAGTACGCTATTATACTGTCTGGGTATGCAGGGAGGGTGGAGGCATTACAGCTGGATTGGTCTCGCAGCTCTCTGTAACACTTCCTTGGAGGTTTGTCTCATTGGGTTTAAGAAATAGATTGGCATTTGTGTCACTTCCATCATGCTGTCAACTTGTAAAGGCAGGGTCTGGCTTTGCGTCCCTGGTATCCCGCATGGTGCTTACCTTTGAGGAACTTTGCGGAGTTGTAGAACACAGTCTGGCAACCTGGGGGCAGAGTAACAGGAAGGCGAGAGCTTCTGGGCTCTTGTCAGGATGAATAGAGATAACGTCTTGTGTCAGAGTAGAGAATTCACTGACACCGAACTTAAAGAGGATCAAAAAAAGAAAATCGCACATTTCTGATGTGTTTTTTTTTTTGTTCCCTTTTAATCACTAATGTTTTCATTTTTCTGGAGCTATATAAAGCCATGTAACCCTCCCTAAAAGTTAGTTAGCAAGGCATTTGGCTATCAATGCTAAATAAATCAATTCAGAGCCACTATTGGCATCTTAGAGCTTGATTGTTTTTCTCTGTGCGGTCTGGGTACCTTTAGAATATTTAGTATTTCTCTCCAGTCTGCTGGACTTCTGCACAGGCTCTGGGGTGGTCTCCCCGTGGGGGAGAGTTCAGTGCATTGGGTGCAAAGTTTCCATTGCCAGATGTGTCCAGAATGAAGTCGCAGCCTGGCATTGAAAGGGGTCTGCCCTTCCTCTCCAGGTACGTTTTCAGATTCATCCCTTGCCGTGCTCCCTGGCGTCCCCATCACATGCACTGGACTGAGCTCCTGTCCTCACGCCCACCTGGCAGCTTCTGCCTCTGGGTCTGGCCTCAAACGGTTCCCTTTGCCAGGAATGCCTTTTCCGGTATATTCTCGCCTGCTGCCGAGGCCCTTCTCGCCCTGCGATGCTCACACTCCACCTTCTCTAAGCAGCTGTCCAGGATCCTCCCAGCTGCATTTAACTTCTCCTTTCCCTACACTCTGTTAAATCCCAGTTCTAGATGGTCACTTGTCAAGGCAAGCCACATGCCAGCTATTTGTGAGTGTGTACGTCTTCCTCCTCAGGAATTCTGGAGGACAGGAAGAGAGAGAGTGTGTGTATGTGTTTGTGAACATACATGCACCTACACACAGTGGCTTCGCAGTCCCCGTAAGATAGAATAGCAGGTTTGTAAAGATGTTTTTCCAGTTTGAACGAACCTCTCTTCCCCTTTCATTTTTGGTCCCTCACAAAATGAATGCTTCATCCTGGGATCTGTGCACTTCTGCCTTCTAGTCATACGGGTTTGGGTTGTCTCTCTTCCTGTTCTTTTAATTTCCGAAATACGAGAGAGCCCATAGCTCCCTAACATCTGCCTCTCCTAAATTCCAGACAGCTCCTCTTTCGCCCGGGTGTAACCAGGTTCAGAGCAGGAGGGCTGATGCACGCTGCAGCTGCTGCTCCGCCGAAACCCTATGTCATGAGTTCAGTTTCCCATCGAGGAAACTGCGCCTCATGCAGATGATGGAGTGCAATTGGGGTTTAAAGCCGATTTCTTGGCCAAACGTCCCTACTGCTCCCCGAGTGTGCTGAGCTCTGTCATGTGCCTGCAGAATGCATTCATTGCTTTACTAAGTCCTCGTTGCAATCTTTATCAGAGACGATGGATCGTGCTCTTGTTCACAGAGAGGCAAGTCACCCACCGAGGTCCTACATTGATGGTCCCACAGCTGAGCTGGTGTTTGAAGCTCAGGTCTGCCTGACTCTTCTCTTTGCACTGTAGCACTCCTGTGTAGCACACAGGAGACTTTCCCAGTTGTCTTTGTTTCCCAGGGCTGCAGCCCACTGCTCACCTTTCACCTCCCAGGCCCCCATTCTAGCTGTGGAATCCTGGGTAGGAGTCACCTCTGTTTGAGGGAAAGTTGGAAACTCAGAAGTCCCTGGAAACTTGGCAGGTCATGTCATGTGTACATGACGAGCAGGTGGTGGTGACTATGGCAAGCTGGAGAGGGCCTGTACCCCACCCAAAGGTGCAGCCAGCTATTGCTAAGAGGCAGGGTGGCTCCAGTGTTCCCAGAGCACCTGCTTTTCCAGAATAAGCCGGAATTCTGAATTTTCATCTATGCTTTCCTAATTTTTAAAAGACAGGTTGGCCAGGTGCAATGGCTCACGCCTGTAATCCCAGCACTTTGGATGCCCAAGTCAGGGGATCACTTGAGGCCAGGAGTTTGAGACCAGCCTGGGCAACATAGTGAGACCATCTCTACAAAAAATTTTAAAAAAATTAGCCAGGGGAGGTGGTGTGCTCCTGTAGTCCCAACTACTCCAGAGGCTGAGGTGGGAGGATCCCTTGAACCCAGTAGTTCCAGGCTGCAGTGAGCTATGATTGTGCCACTGCAGTCCAGCCTGGGTGACAGAGTGAGACTCTGTCTACAAAACAAAATGAAACAAAGTACACAGGGCAAGCAAACCAAGCACGCCTACGGGCCAGATTCCTAGGCCAGATTCCTAGGCCACCATTTCGTGACCTCTGCCTGGGGACCTGACTCCCTGCTGCCACTTTGCTCATTTGTGTCTGCCTGCCCTGGGGACATCTGAGTGTGTGACTCCTGGTTGAGAGGAAGGAGAGCAAGATTAATAAAAAAGATATGGATGTGCAAAAAAGACATAAGAAAGCTAACTTTTGATAGAAAGTTTCATGCTAAGAAAAGTAGAGCAAGTCTAAATTTACACTTAAATACAAGTGACATTCTAATTTAGTGACTAGAAAGAATACTAGATTTCCTAAAAATATTTTTTTCTCCAAAATTAAGTTGTTTTTTTCTCTCTCTCTCTACCTATATTTTGTTTAAGAGTGGTTTGAAATGTGTTTTTAAAACTTCTAAGTCTTAAATATTCTGAGAATTAAAAATTTTCAGATCTGGTTAAATTAAATATTAGATTACTAAAGAATAACAGTAAAATTTTATTTTCTCAACATAAAATTATTTGAATGACTAGTGATTTTGTTACTTTGCCATTCTGGATATACTAATATTACTAGAATTTGGTAAGTGTTTGAACTGTTTAGCTGAATTAGCACAGAGGTGACACATATATTAGTGTTGTCTTAATAATGTTGGTCTGTACTTCATACAAAACTATCCATGATTTTGCCATTGTTAAGTAGAAAGGTTATGACTTTAACATAGTAATTTAAAATTGTCCTAATATTAAGTAAAAATAGCTTTATCTGTCATTCCTTAATCACTCAATGTGGTTTTGCTGAATTCAGTAATCTTCTAAAGGACTCAAATTTATTATCTCTAAGGCTGTGGAAGTGAACCTAAATGAGCATTTGAAATAACCTGTATAGGGAGGGACATACTTTAAGAAATGTGAAATTCCATAAATAATTGTCTCCATATTTTCCTAAATAGGCTACTGATATATCCAAAGTGCAGGCATATTTACAGTCTGAATATTTTTTGCTAGATGGACCAATAATTTCTGAGCTTTAAAGCTTCCTAAGCTGCTCATCTATAAAAATGTGAACATCTGCAGTGAATCTTGAGAGTCTTAATGTTGCTGCGTAGGGCCAGGGCTGTCTATGCCATAGATCAGTGGTTCTCAAGCCTGTCTGTACATTAGAATGCCCATGGGAGATTTAAAAAAACTACCCAGATCCACTCCAGTGGATTCTGATTTGCATGGTCTTGGGTAAGACCTGGGCAGTGTTTTGTCTTGTTTTTAAATGCTCCCCAGGTGGTTTTAATGTGCAGCCAGGGATAAGAACCATCACTGGCTTTGGACGAGATTGCCAGGCATAAGTGATAGAGTGTCAGTGAGTGTCAGCACTAAGCTCACCTCACCCATGTCCCCATTGGCCTGCCTAGCACCATGCCACTGGGGCTCTGGGCCGTCCACCTTGGCTGGCCTAAGGTTGAGAGCCTCCCGGAGGTCACAGCTCTGTACACTTCACACTATGGAATAGAGGGAATCTGACCTAACCCCATTTGTGTGTTTCTGTGTGTTTTCCTTAGTCACAGGTGTACTTATGGAACCACGGGGCTATGTACTTGATATCAGAATTATGTTTAATTCTCCTAACAACCCTATACAGCAGTTATAATTATTATATATTATAATTATTATAAAATTATTATTTTATAAAGAGAAAACAAAAGAGCAGAAAGAGGAAGGAAAGTAATATGCCCAAGCTCATACAACTAGTAAGTGGTAGAATTTAAACCTATGCATTCTGACTCTGGAATTCTAATGGTTCATCTTCATACCAGGGGGTCCAAATAAAACACCTGTAGAGTGAGAAAGGGAGCAAACTTAAGCAAAGCTGCTCAGGGGTAAACATTAGGAAATGGTGGGGACTGGGAATCACAGGGCCACTGTCACTCAGCTCTAGCGAATTGTTGCCAGTCAGGAATGTGGCTCCCAGTATAGTCAAGACAACTGATTTTTCAAGAAGTCATCTAAAATAACTGTAATTTTTAACTTGAATCTTATCTTTCTTAACTTTTAAATCATAGAAGCCATTTAACCTTTATTGCAAATTATTACAAATGATACCAGCTTCTGTTTTCATCTTTGCTAAGGAAAACCCTTAGGTCGAGATAGAGGTACTGAAAAGATAGCACAAGCACTGCATTAAGCACTGAAAAGGCAGCGTGTAGATTCTCTAAGTGAGGGATGCTGGTCTTTCTTATAGACAGGGCCTATATTGACCTACACTCTCTCTTGTCGTACTTTCGCTGTAACTGGTGTAGACTGACCTTCCCTGATGACAAAGCTAAGCTGCAGGTGCTGGGATGCTGTATTGATCTGAGGGTTTTCTCAAAGACCCCTGCCCACTTTCCTCGCTGTGGCTGTGGTTTACCAAGGATAAGGGTATTACAATGTCATAGGCACAATTGTTAAGGTCCAACCCCCTAATCAACTTACCATCCTGGCTTTGCTCTGTTTTCATGGATAAATCTCTAATTTGTGTGTATTAATTATTCTTGGCTGAGATGAATAATTAATATTTCTTTAGTATTTATTCATTCAACAAGCATTTAGGCTGAGAAGTATTTAAGAACTTGGAAAGCCAGAGCATTTTTATAACTCTACAGGATATTGCTTAAAATCTGACTTGATCAGATATCAAGCCTTTTAAAAAACATTTGAGACTAGAGTGTTAATCATAAGCAATTTTTTAAGACACAGATTTCTCCTTTAATGTTCTAGTACAGCACATAATGGCTTAGGCGTTCTTAAGACAGTGCAGTATGTTTCAAGAAACATTGTTAATGGCAATGTAACTATAGGATCTGAGTGCTGGTGTTTTGATTTTGAATCAGTCAACATCTTATTTTCTATAGCCTCTATAGCAACGGTTGAGATTCCTTCAGTTTGAGTTATTCATCTGAACATAATAGGAGCTGTCTTCTTGTTAGAGGAACCAAACTCTGTTCTTTCAGAGGGTATACAGGTCATAACTGGTACCCAGCAAAAACAGAGCAGTGCAATTAGGAATGCCTAAGGAAAAACTTCAGCTGAAAACATTTCAGTTGGAAATTCTAAGGTTATTTAAAAATTTCAGTGTTTCCTTTAGAAAATTGAAGATTGTGAACTGTTTCAGAATTTGAATCACCTGAAAACTATCTTTGGTTTATGTTTGCAAGCAGATTTCAAAATGTTCTAACTTTTTAAATGATGAAAAAATAATTATTTAAAATGGTTCTAGATTTCTAAATATTTATAGGTGGATCGTCTATCATCTAAGAATTCCATGTGTGTTTCTTTTAAGTATAGATAGTTTCTCAAGTTAAAGCCTTGCTTGGCTACCTTGTCTGACTGTCCTCGCAGGATATTTCATTGAACTGTGTCCCTTTTCCAGATAATAGCATCCATTTGGAATCATTTGATGATTAAAGATGAAATGTCCAATTTGTAGTTATAATTCTAGTTTCTTAGAAAGAATATTACCTCTTACAACTACTTTTTAAAATTTTAGAATATTACTTCAGTCCATTAGCTATTTTTTATTTTATCCAATGCCAATCATCATAGGCATACCCAAATATAAGATAAAATGCTTATTTGGCTTATCTGGCCAAATAAGCATTTTATCCAAAAGCTCTATTGGTGCTCTAATTAAGTGAAAATATATGGGCCAAAAAATTGGAAGAAATCTTCTTGGAGAAAGTAGGCTGTGATCTACGTTTGAAGGATGGGTTGAATATATAAATAGGTGGATGCAGGTCTTATCATTAATGACATTGATGACTGCAGGAAGAAAGACTGGAGTAAGATTATAGGAAAATAAATGGCTGAGAGAAAATACTAAAAAAGGTAAATTAAATTCTACTGACTTCGGCATGTCGGTGTGTGTCTGTAGTCCTAGTTACTTGGGAGGCTGAGGCAAGAGGACTGTTTGAGCCGAGGAATTTGAGTCCAGCCTGGGCAACATAGAGAGACCCCCGTCTCTTAAAAAAAAAAATAAAAACCCACTTTATTCTTTAAATTCTGCAGGAATGAGACATAGCAATTGTATATAACTTTAAAATGATTATTGCTCATTTACTGTCATCTGCTCTTAGGTGATTCCACTGGTTACAGCATATGTCTAATGGAAGCCAGGCTGTATTTTATTCTGGTCCAAGGCCATAAACTGCACTTACTGGCTCAGAAACATGTCTTGCTGGTGGTCAGCTGGTGGGCTGGCTGAGATCACTGCTAACACCTAAGAGGAGAAAGCTCATATTAATCCAGCCCAGGAATCATCTTGTTTGCATTGGACAGATATTTCACGCTGGCATACACAGTATAACAAGAATTCAGTTGTTGGAGTCACCTTCATATTGTTACTGAATGCATTACTCTAAGTTTGGGGATAGAGAAGAGAGGAGAGTCTTTCATTGATTGAAACTTTTTTATGTCAACTAGTTGGTTTCCTTAAATATTGAATGAAATACCTTCCTGTGCCAGAAGACGATAATAAAGCTGATGATGAGTTATTCTCACATGATAGTATATCAAACAATTGTTGGAAAAATTTGAATTCAAAAAGGAACACTGGAGAAAACAAATAGTTACACCTTGTGAATTTAACATGCCTTTGTTCAGCATCTATTATGCTATGAATCTAGCCCTGTGCTAGATTCTATGGGAGAATGAGAGAAACAGATTTGATCCTAGTCTTCAACAATTTTATCAATAACCAGCTTTCCTGACTAAATTTTCAGGAGAAATACTTCACCATAAGGTCCAGACAATGAGTTAACACATATTTATTGAACTTGTACTATATGGCAGTATAAAATCCAGGGGGATAGTCAAACCAGAAAATACACCTGAAAAAGAGGCAGGGATTAGATCCTAGTGCAATATGGTTTGAGTATAATTCAGTATGGTTATAATTCTATCCTTAAACTGAATTTTAAGCATTTTGAGGGAGGGATTCTATTTTCTTTTATTCTTTTTTTTCTCTTTTATTTCCTTTTTCTCCTCTTTTCTCCCTTCTACAGTTTTCTCCTCTCTCCTTTTCTTTTTTTAAGACCATTTACTTGGTGCACTCTTTGTATCTACTGCCCTTCATACATAATGGTAAATAAAAACTGTTTTGTGAATAATGAAAGTATACAGTTTAGAGTTATTGAAAAGCCACAGAAAAGAATTTACATGGCTTTTCATGATTAAGTTCTTTATGAGGAGCATAATACATAATATTTTCTTATAAGCACTTTTAGTATTGGTTTTAATTTTTTATTTTAACTAAATCATATAACAAACAGAAAATGTTATAGATTCCTGATTTGAAGATAGTTGATGATTCGCATTTTAACCCTTGAAAGATTCATTTGTAGTCCTAAATAAAGCCAGATATATGTACTTGATTATGTAATACTGTAATTTGAAGATAGTTATCTTTACACAACAGATATGCAGAATTAGTTCATACTTTTACTGTGCTTATTAATTATCCAAGATACACACCATGTTGAACCTGTTTATTTTGAGAAAATTATATTTACATTGAAAACTCTCATATTGTCAACATGAGTGAAAAACTATTGAGTTGTTTCATTAGGTATGTAAATATTTATCTCATCATTTACAACTTAGAATACATGCTGATGGATGGTATTTATGGAAAACATTGGTATGCTCACTTGTGTTTATAGCCCCTAACGAAAACACAATTTGTTTATCTATTCATTGTTTGATAGACATTTAGGTGGTTTCCAGGTTTTGTCTATTATAAATTAAGCCGCCATGAATGTTCCAACATGAGTCTTTGGGTTGACATGTTTCCATTTTTCTTGGGTAAATTCCTAGGAGTGGGATTGTTGGGTCACATGGCAAATGTATGTTTATAAGAAACTGTTTTTCAAAGTGGCTGTGCTTACTATTTTACATTCTCACCAGCAATGCATCAGAATTCCAGTTGTTCCATATCCTTGCCACCACTGAGTACTGTCATTGTTAAGTATAAATTTTAGTTCATGGTATTGAGTTAGTGGTGTCTTATTCTAATGTTAATTTGCATTTTCCTGATAAGGAATGATCTGAAGTACCAGTTCATGTACTAATTGCCATTTCTTTACGTTCTTTATGTTCAAGTTTTTACCCTTTTAAAAAATTGGGTAGATTTTCTCTTTTAGTGTTGATTTATAAGGTAGTCTTGATATATTCTATATAAGGGTCCTTTGTCAGATATGTATTGCAGGTATTGTTTTCTAGTCTGTGGCTTGCCCATTAATTTCTTTAATTAAAGATGTTGATGGGGGCAAAAGCTTTCAATGTTGATAAGATATATTTTACATTTTCCCTTTTATAGTTAGTACATTTTTTGTACTAAGAAGTATTTGCCTATTCCAAGATCATGATTTATTTTTTTATTTTTTATTTCTAGAAGTTGTGCGTTTCCAGTGTATACATTTAGGTGTATGGTAAAACCATAATCAATTTTTATGTAAGGAGTAAAGTAGGAATTGAGGTTTGTTTTATTTTTTCCATATAGATGGACAGTTCTGGCAACATCTATTAAAATGACATTTCTTCCTGCTTTGAATTCAGTTGGCATCTTGGTAAGAAATCAATTAACCTTTACGTTTGAGTCTATTTCTCTCTATTCTGTTCCTTAGATCTACAGCAGTGCTCCCTTATTGGTATATGTTACCCCCAGTGGATGCCTGAAACCACAGATAGTATCAAATCCTATATATACTGTGCTTTCTTCCTATACATACATACCTATGATCAAATTTCATTTATAAATTAGGCACACTAAGAGATTAACAACAATAACTAATAATAGAACAATTATAACAATATACTGTAATAAAAGTTATGTGAATGTGATCTCTCTGTCTCAAAATATCTTAATATTTTTGGACCCTGGTTGATTGTGAGTAATGAAAACCCTGGAAAGCAAAATGGCAGGTAAGGGAGAACTACTACATTTGTCCATTTTATGCTGATGCTACTTCATTTTGATTACTGTAGCTTTATAACAAGTCTTGAAATCAGGGAATATAAGTTTTATAACTCCATTTTTTTCCAGATTGTTTTGGCCATTCTAGATCTTTTGCATTTTCATATAAAATTTAGAAAGAGCTTGTCAATTTCTTCAAAAGAACATACTACTATTTTGATTGGGTTTGTGGGGATTGAGATCACTTTTGGGATGTCTTAAAATATTGATGATGGATATCTTAAAAATATTGAGCTTTGTAATCCATGAACATGGTATATCTCTCCATTTATTTGGGTCTTCTCTGTGTCTCTTGGCAGTGTTTTATAATTTTCAGTATAGAGATTTTTACTCCTTTCCTCATATTATTTTCAACTGCCTGGTTTTTGATGCTATTATAAATGATGGTATTATTATTTTAAGGTTTTTATTAATGGTATTTTCAAAACTTTTACCTTCTACTCATTTATTCACCACTGACTTAATATGTTTTGAATGTGGAAGCAGGACTTACTCTTCTGCTGGGCTAAAGATCAGGAAATCTGTTCATATTTTAAGCCTAGTTGTCAAAATGTGAGAAATCTCACTGTGCTTTGCAGACTTTTTGTCAACTTTTTGTGTTGTTGGGGAGTTTTCTTAGTGTCTTAGTCCTACACCTGGCTTTCTGCACCTCAGCAGTTCTCTCTCTAGACTGCTGCCCTGAACTCTGGAGGCCTCGGAAGGCAGCTCTTCTGCCTGACCCCCAGCATTCAGTGGGGCCCTGCTTTGCACTGAGGGAGGCCCTGTGCACCTGTAGGGGATCTTTCTCAGCTCTCCAGCCTGGTCTCCAACCTTCGGCACACTTTGGCACTTGGTGGAGGTTTGCTGCCTAGTGCGTGTGAACTTGGCCTGTGGCTGAACCTCCTTTGGATTTTAATTTCAGATGCAGCCTTTGAAAGGTCCTTAAAAATTTAGCTGATTTCTCTGTATTCTGATCTATGGCAGATTCATACTTCTGCTGCTGCTGGTCCAGGTATGAGAACACCCATAGGTCCTTTCTTACTTATGAAGGGCTTGCCACTTTCTGAAATTTTTTAATTTATGTTTGCTTTTATCATTTGTTCTCCGAAATAGGGTGATTTTTAGCTTATGTAGCTTGTTTAGCTTGTTAGGGTAGGAACAATTGTCTTTTGCAACTTTCTACATCCCAACTAAAATGCAGAAGTTCTGTGTAAAAGCTTTTGAAAATATTCACTTAAGGTGCGTGGAGAAGAGACTGATTTTCTTAATATGATTGTTCCTGTGGCTCTTTGTCCTAATAGAAGCATTCCGTGTACTGTTTGCAATATGTGAACTTATTGGTAATATGTGAATTTATCGGTAAACTGTTTGTAATATGTGAACTTAGAAATTCAGATGATATTCTTAGATGGGTTTTTACATCATCCAGATTCATGTTATTTACTTTTTCTTTGATGTTTTTTCAGAGCATCAGCATTTCCTCAAAAATGTGTTGCAAAGTGTGTGGCTCTTTCTAAATTTGAGAGATTTGGAATTGTCATCAATGCATTTAAAATCATAATGCCAATTGCATGGTGGGAAACAGAGTTTGTTGAACCAGTAGCTTGAGAAAAATGGTAGATACTGTAGATTGATGACTGGTTAAATCTAGTTATATGGCTTTTTGAATTATGAACTTTGGAGCTGTGATAGTAGGGAGAGTGTACTGTTTAAGGAACTTACATTTCAACATTGTACAGGGAACAGATAGCTCTCTGGAGGATGGATGCTCACTATAAATTATAGTTAATTGTTATCATAAACTTCATTGTTCAGTTTCAAAGGAGATTTTTATGCTACTTTTAGTTGATTTGTACATTTTTCTTAAAAGTTTTCTGAAGACTATTTCAGGGTTTTGGATTTATCCTAACAATATATCCTAAACCTTTATAACCCCCTATATTCCTCTGTGTAATAGTTTCTGAATACTATAATTTCTAATTAAAGCAATGGGACTCTTTAAGTATCTAAGTTCTTCTGATGGCAAAGATTATTGGGGGGAGGGGCAGGGTGGGCCCATCTTTCCTAAGTGGAACTGGTGAGTAGCATGTTGACCAGGAAGACTTTAGGTGGCCCCTGGTAACAGCTGGAACTTTTTAACTGAAAGTAGGTGCTCAGTTGTATCGTGTTCTTTTATGTGGTCTTCTTAGCTTGCTGTAATTAGGATGAGAGGAAAGGATTTCTGGAGACTTTTCTTCTATGAGCAATATTCTGTTACAGAAATATAAGATTACTTAAATTCTGTGATTTTTTTGTTCTAATTCAGTTAGGAAAAAAGCCAGTACAATCAAAGTCAAGTTAGCTTTAAAGAGAAGAGACTTACTTAATTTCTCTGCTAAAAGATATGAAAATAGTGATATCCTTTTCATTCTTTTCCAAAGCAGGGACAGAAACTTTGGAAATCAAATTTAGAAACTGAGTGTAATTTGATTTCTATTTCAGGCTCCATGTGAAAGGTCTTTTGACCTGTTTTAACTTACCTGAGGGGGGGAGTGTGGGTCTAATATAATTCAGTTTGGCAGAGAGAGAGAGAGCTGGTACTGACTCAAGCAGGTATTAAATTCAGGCTCCTTCATTTCCTGGCTGTTTGACCTTGGAGAAGTTACTTAACCTCCTCGAGACTCAGTTTCTCCATTGCTAAAATGGAGCTAAAATTACTCTCAGCTTCACTGGATTGTTGGAACATAATTTTTATAGCTGGTGAAAAAAGTGAACATTTTATAATCTTTGTTTGCTATGACTATTTATGACAGAAAGAGTAAGTTCAAATAGTGACCCGTTAATTATTCTGTAACTGCCTTTCTTGATTTTTCTAACCATCTGGCAGTGGATAGTTATGTTATGTCCATTGATTCTTATGTGCTTTTATTTACTTAACTATTTAGCGAATGGACGTCAAATCAGCTGTTCCCATCCTTACTGACCTAGACTCTGTTGAAAATGCAAAATTGTTTATGTTTCTTGCCACTGATAAAAGGACCATGTCAGCTTATATGACATGTCCTTAGTTTGGATTTTTAGCTTAGTTATTGATGCAAGTAATTTCTTGATTAAGATTATTTTTAACATTTTTCTTAAATGTTTGTAATCTTTATATAAAAGTGCTTTAAATAAAAGCACTATATATAGTGCTTTTCATTTTTGAATCCATATTTTCTCAAGTATGGACTTTTGACATTGGGAGGTTTTTATTTATTTATGTCACTTTAGAATAATGAAATAGAATATAAGAAGAAATTAATTGTTGACACTATTTACGCTAATATTTTTCGATGGCTTGTCTAATTCACTTTGCAGAACAGGAGGGGACATTTTAATGAAGATAAGTAAAATAAAACAGAAGAAATAGCCATGCGGCTCCCCCTTAAATGGTTTTCAAAGTAATTTTGAGAAATAGAAAAGGGCATTCCTTGGATAAGAGGGGTTTCCTTATTGATTGCAATTGCTTTTGTGTTCATGACTCTGTCCCATTGGTTTATTGCTTTGACAAGATAAGAATTATTGCTGTTTTCCCTCCAACCTTGTCCTCCTGTGTCTCCCATACCAGTAAATGGGACCAGTGCTCACTCAGTTGCTCAGGCCAAAAACTTAGGAGCCAGTCTTGATTTCTTTCTTTCTCTCACAGTTCACATTCAGTCCATCAGCAAATCCCACTAGCAATAACTTCAGAATATACACAGATTCTGACCCCTTCTCACCAACTTATCCGCAGCACCACCCTCTCTCACCTGTGTTGGTAGGAATTAGCTGGCCTCCTCCATAGCCAGTGCGCCATGAAATACCATGGAGTACGACTCAGCCATAAAAAGGAATGAAATAATGTGTTTTGCAGCAACTTGAATGGAACTGGAGACCCTCATCCTAAGTGAAGTATCTCAGGAATGGAAAAACAAATACCACATGTTCTCACTTAAGTGGGAGCTAAATGAGGGGTATATATGGCCGTAAAGTGATGTAAGGGATGTTGAAAACTAAGAAAGAGGGGAGGTTGGGAAGGAGGGAGGGATAAAAGTCTACCTATTGGGTATAATGTACACCTGCGGTCCCCAACCCAGGGGCCAGACTGGTTAGAGACCAGGCCACAGAGCTCTGCTGCCCCCGCAACGCTCCGTCCGTGGAAAAATTATCTTCCATGAAACTTAGGCAGGGGGTGGGGTTGCACAGCAGGAGGTGAGCAGCAGACGAGGTACAGCTAGTGAAGCTTCATCCATTTACTGTATTTGCAGCCTCTCCCCATCGCTCCCATCACCGCCTGAGCTCCGCCGTGCCCCAACCCCCTTTCTGTGGAAAAACTGTCTTCCATGAAACCAGTCCCTCGTGCCAAAAAGGTTGGGGACCACTGGTGTACACTATTCTGGTGATGGGTACCCTAAAAGCCCTGACTTCCGCGTTATACAATTCATCCATGTAACAAAAAACACCTGTACCCCCTAAATCTATTAAAATAAAAAATAATTGGAGTGAGCTTTAAGCTAATTCCTCTGCTTACAGCAGAGGCTTCAAAGGCTTCCCATCACTCTGAGTGTAAAATGCCAACTCCGCTCCGGGGTCCCCAGGCTCTGCGTGACCGGCCCTTGTCTAGCTGTCAGCTGCTTCTTCACTCCGGTCGCTGCTGCCCTTGCCCGCTAGAGCCAGCTTCGCCCTCTCAGCTCCTGTCGACGCTCCTCAAATATGCCTGTTCTGAAGAGCCATCCCCAGCCATCCTTAGGTACGCAATGCCTAGAACAGAGCCTGGCCTAGCGTGGATACACAGTGACTAGCTCACGCAAGAAAGATATTATTCCTTTTTGTCTAATGACGAGAAGTAAAACTGTGCAGATATTTCAGGACAATGCATTAGTTTCCCAGTGGGATGCCCACCCCCAATAGGTTTCAGGATACATTGTTGAATATATGTTTTGAAATTCAGTTCCTGCCATTATTCTTTGATCAGAATGTGCAGTGTAATAGCTGGCATGCAGGGAGCAGCCCACCACTACTTTTCTGGTCCTCTAAGCCCTTGTGTACTCAGCCTCCACCACTGCCCCCAGGCAGCCCTAGCTGAGCTGGAGGGGAAGAGGAGACTCATCCCCCTCAGCAGGCAGGATCTGGAAGTAGTTTTGCTGTCCTAAATCAAGTGTCTTGAATGAGGGGAAACACCAGTTTCCCCACTGAGCTGCAGGCCTATAACCTGTCTTAACAGTGTATATCCACTCTATAAAATTAAGTTCTATCTTCACTCCTGATTTTTATTCTAGTGCTTTATCAGATCTGGAGCCCAAACCTAAATCCCACTGCATTTGGAAGAGGCCAACTGTATCCTATTTGATTCCACTCCTTTCTTCATAGCCCCTTTTCTCCCTACACTGTCTCAAGCAGCAGCTAATTGAGGTCACCTTTAGACCAGTGGCCAGGTGCTATGTGTTACCATCTCCCTAGAGTGAATACTGTGCTATCACTGTTGCTTGTAGTCTACTTGCTGAGGCTCTTAGAGCCTCCAGACCACACCCCCAAATGTCGGACCTAGTTCAGATGAGACTTCAGTTTACCATAGCCTTTTACATATTAGGTGCCCTTTTAAGCTTTAAGCTCTTCAAATAATTGCCTTAAACCAAAGTAATTATCAAACCCAGCCTAGGAACCATTGCATTCGTTTACATCCCCAAAAGATTGCTTCTTGGGGATCTAAGATCATTCAGGGCCTTTGAAAACAAGAAACTATTGATATTAGGGGATATTTGCCATTTGCAGTAGTTGAGCAAATCTGTCTCATCTTTGTGGCTATGTAGCAAAACTCGTAGATAAAGCTTGAACAGACAGTATGTTTTTCTTTGTTTAGTATTTTTCATAATCCAGGTCAGAAAAAAACAGTGCTTAAAATATTTTTTAGTTATCATAGCCTTTTTTCCTGGAAGGAAAGTTTTCTTGTTTACTTGTAACTTGCCTCATGAATATTCAGCTGTCAACAGAGCTGCAAGCCAATATCCATAAAAATGAGCATATTAGTAGCATTTTGCTGGTTCCTATTGGATTCATGAAGTATGTGGAAGGATTTATGATATTTCATATTTTATTTTCTTCTTGATTTTGGAAACATAATAGGATTACTGATAATAATTATCCCAGATTTTCACAGTTTAGTTTTTCCTCATGTTTCTTGAATGTATAAACAAGTGCTTTCAGATATTTGCCATCTTATAGATTATTAATATAATTTTTACAAAGAAAATTATGAATACAAAATTAAGTATGACTTGAAAACTGTTTAAAAGTGGTTTATGTATTTATGCATACTCAATACCTGTTCCTCTTAGTTGGTTATTAACACCATTGATTATAACTTGGTGTGTGGATGTGGTAAAAGGAACAGTTCCCCTTCTTGAAGGTCTTCCTTCAGAGATTGTGTTGTTATTTAATGAAAATAGTATCCTGCAAGTATATTTGGTGATATAAAAATAAATTGGAACAAAATAGTGGTAACAGCAGACACTTAATATGCTGGCCCTTGATGTGCTGGTTACTTTACATATATTAATTTATTTAATCCTTACAGCAAGTCCATAGGAGTAGATACCATATTATTCTTATCTTACAAATTTGGAAACTCTGCCTCAAAGAGGTAAAGTGACTCATGTGGTCACACATCTGATAGTTGGCAGAGTTGGGATTTGAACCCAGGCAGAGTGGCTTCAGAGTTCAAGTTCTTGCCCACTTGACATTGTTGATTTCTGTCTTCTTTTGGTAAAGACGACAAACTGGACTGCTTATTGTCCCAACACCAGGCATTCTTTCCTCACTGATGCAAAGAGCCACCTGTTTCAAATACTGAATTCCTGCATACTTTGGACGTTTTCTTGGCGCTCTCTGTGCCATTGATCTACTTGTCTATATTAGTCCAGCACTGACCGTGTCAGTTGCTCTACATGGACTCCTTTCAGGAATAGAGTATGAATAGAATGAAAACGGAAAGGGAAGAAAATGACAGACTAAGGGATGGGTGATATATTGAATGAAGAGGGTAATGTCAACATTTGGTCCTGGGAAAAGGAGAGAAGGGGATATAGCAAGTGAGAAGGGGTAAAATTATATTGACGTGTGTTTTAAGTCATGCATGTTTTCAGGATAAATTTGTGGACAATTTTAAAAGTCAGTTTTAAAGAAAGGCAAAGTCGGTACAGAAATTTCTCAGGTACAAAACTTAGAGACAATTAAGTTTAAAGAATAAAAAGTGTTCTTTATATTAATTGAAATGAATATTTATCATAAAGCCAATTTATTGTCTTTTTCTCTATGTCCTGGGATTGTGCAGTGAGTTAGATCATAGTGTGAGAAGAGAGAACAGTCGTTGCCAGGCAGAGACAGAGCCTCACATTGGGATCCTCCTTCGTTTCTCCGAGTTTTCCAGCATTAAATACTTTTCCTTCCCCGCTGCTTACATTTCCTTTTCATGGGAACTGCTTTCTCGAATAACGACTTAAACAGGAATAGTGTTCTGCATTTTAAATTCGGGAAATGACCAGTTTCCTGTGCCAGAGAAAAATTTGTGCTTGAAACTATTCTCTATATAATGTACTTTGTACTTTCTGCTCAACTTTTTCTTCATTGTGCTGTGCTACTCAAGTTATCTGATAGCCATGTAAATTCCTGGCCAGCACAATATGTGGTATTATTATATGGGAGACACAATGGTTTACTGGCATCTCTGTATAAATATTTGTATAATATTAAAAATAAGGTAACTTAACAAACATCTTATTAAGGAAAAAGTTCACAAATATGTTCATGTAAGCTGATGAACTGCTTTTAGAGATCCAATTTACTCTGTGTTGATCACCAGTCGAACACCATGAAAGATACTGTTACGTAAAATGCCACCAGAAAGATTGTGGGATATATGAAATATCTGTATTTCTTTGTTATAATTCTGAACCTTCTTAAAATTTTATTTTCATCTGACATTAATTTCCTTTACAAATATAATGACTTATGATACATAAAGGAATATATTATAATTTAAGGTTTGAGAATTAGCCTAATAAATTATCCTTGTTGAGCGGTTCTGTTGGTGCAATAAGGAGTTAATTGCATCCTGAAGAAATAAGGCAACTTCAAGAGTATTAGTCTTCTTTGCTGTAGAGGCTTTCTCCGATTGGCTTGTCATTTGACTTCATCGGCCTGTGTCATTCTTGTCCACACCCAGATCTTGTGGCATCTCATTGAAATCAAAGCTGTGGTCTGACCATGCTTCACAGTACACTGTTCAATTTCTATTAATACCTTGTACTCTGAGACTTGTCAAAGATTGAGAATATAGACAACAATCTCTCTTAGCACCTTCTAGTTTGATCCTGAATGAATTTTTTCCAACCTTCTACTCTTCATGAATTTCTAAATTTCTGAAATGTTTAGCAAGTAAACATATGAATAGAGAGATCCATACGTATACCAAACGTTTAGGGGCCGGCCTGGACTCTTGAGCAGAAAAGATCCAAGACAATATGGAAGATATAATATTTTTTAAATAAACATAGTAGAATTTTCCCCAAAGCCCTGAATTACAGTATTTATTTTGATCTCAAGGAATTCTCCAGAAGTTAGAGTCAGTTGGACTGATTTACAATTAATAGAGGAGCAGAAAGGGGAAGGCAGGGTAATAATTACAGCCACAGTAGAAGTAACAGAACTCTGGCTGTGGATGTAGTGATAGGGGATAGTGATAATAGCAGCAATAGCAGAAGTATCAGCAAACATTTATTGGGCCCTAATTGTGAGTTAGCACTATGCAAAGTGCCAACTAAAATTACCTCCATGTAATCCTCTGCATCTCCCCATGAGGTGGGCATTATTATCAACCTGCTCTAATGGGGAAGAAGGTGAGACTTAGTGCATTTGGCCTCTCATAAATGCTCACTGCAGAGCTGAGCTCCTCCACCCCCAGAAGACGTCCTGTGTCTGTATGTGTGTGTCAGTGGGTATTTCTAGGTGTGTTGAGGAAGGAATGTGAAGGATTAATTTTGAAGGGCTTCCAAACAGCCCACTATAAACATCATACGCTTCCTAATCTTTACTTTTTGTAATTGACTTCTCCCTAGAGTTTGGTGTATCCTTGACCATTCTGTAAAGAGACATCAATCACCCAAAACAATACAATGAACACAGGATCTTCTTGAATCAAATGATACTTGGAGTGAATATAGCAAGAATTTATTGCCAAAAAGTTGCCTCATTTAAAAAAAATAGTTTAAAATAAAGACCATGGAGTTGTTTCAGCCCTTGAGAAAACTAGTTGTATACGTGGTTGGCAGAGCTGTCTCTAGCAAATGTCAGTTCTAAGAGTAAACATCTCGCTTAATTTTAGATTCGTTGGGAAACTAAGAGTTAAATAAAACAGGCACCAATTTTCTTAAGTTTATTCTTAAATATTTTCTTTTTGAGCTTTCTTTTTTCTTTCTCTCATTATGGGAGTACTTTTTCACTCAAACACTTTAAGATCAAATGCTGTTTTAAAACTTAGAACTCTAGAAAGATCAGTATTAAAAATTTGCAAGAGTCAAAATGATCTTGACAAAACCTCAAGACTGGTAAAAGCTGAAATGGCTGCGGAGATTTCCAAGTCACAGAACTGAGTAAATCAGACTTCATATTAAAAAAAAATTACAACATTAATGTTAGAATACGTGGCAATTAACATTCCACCTTGGCCTAGGGAATGATAGGGAGTAGTGGTGACTGTGGCAAAATGAAGGGAACATGTGGCTTTCTTAGCTCCAGCTATTACTGCCTTTCAGTTATACAGGCCCTGCATTGATTTTCTCCATGTGTTTGAAGAGAGGCAGTAATTATTGAGTTTTTGGTGAATGCTCGTAATTTTTTTAAATGGTAGCAATTGAACAGATATTTTAACCACATTGTGCTGTGTTAAAAAATACTGCTGCAGGCTAGGCATGGTGGCCTATAATCCTAAAGCTCTGGGAGGCCAAGGCAGGAGGATTGCTTGAGGTCAGGAGTTTGAAACCAGCCTGAGCAAGAGCAAGACCCCCGTCTCTACAGAAAATAGAAAAATCAGCTGGGCGTGGTTGTGCACACCTGTCGTCCCAGCTACTGGGGAGGCTGAGGCAGGAGGGTTGCTTGAGCCCAGGAGTCTGAGGTTGCAGTGAGCTATGATGATGCCACTGCACTCTAGCTGGGATGACAGAGCAAGGCCCTGTCTCAAAAACAAAAATAAACAAATACCTCTACTGCTTTTGATATCTGCTTTAGACCAACTCATTGCCTTAGGCTTATGGAAGTTAAGTCCTGTTAAAATAATATTTTTACAGACTGAGCTGTGAGATGAGTTTGTAGGAATCCAAATTGCAAAAAATGAGCTAAAAGTTAAACACAACAAAAGATTAACAAAAACTTAAAAAATTAACAAAAGATACACTTAATAAAAGTCTGCGTTTATTATTGTATTTTCATGTAGCCATCTCAATAAATTTCCTAATTTTCACTTTTAGTAATTTTATGCCCAACTATAATTCTATTGATAATGGTTCTGATTTCTGTTTTATCTCATGTCCACTTTTACTATTGACTTTCTAGTACCTATCAGTCATGTTTAAAGCCTTCTGCCTTGTACGTAGTTAAGGTAACAATCACATGCTGACAAATGATGAATTACTGAAGAACATGGTTCTGTCATATTTGTTTTTTGGCATATTGAGGTCAAATAGAATACGCTAAAAATGTTTTAGTTATCTTCAAATCCTGGTCAAATTTCAGCCAAGGGAATTTTTAAAAAAATTTGGAGGATATGATGAAAAATTATCTTCACCTAGGCTCTGAGATGATAGTGGTGTTCACTTTGAATTAATAATTGTTCTGAAAAAGAGTAAAATATCTTTTGGTGGGAAATTGAACAGATATGAAAAGGCTCTTAATAACTGGGACATAACAAATCCTTTTGGTTCTGAATCATAAGGAAACAATCAAAGGGCTTTCACTGGGGGATTTTGACATGCTGTTTGGGTGTCATCATAATCTCTTTAGGCACATATTTAGTAATCCAGGTATGATATATTCTATTTATAATGTGGTATAGTCATTTTGATTTGTAGAGTGAGAAATGCCCAGGAGGCTGAGTCTTAAATGCTACTGAACTACTAACAATTGATTTATTATTTTCTAAGTTTTTAGAGTTTTGTATGGATTTAATGTTGTCATGGCAGTTTAGGGACAAGCTAACATCTATTCCAAAGATGAAAAGATGCCACTCATATTCTGTAGGGGCTTTCAGTCTGGTGAAGAGCAGACTTGCAAATCAACATAATTTTGTAATTATTGTTCTTGTATCGAAAGACATTACTAAACATCGTACAGCGCACAGAACGATCCCTCACAATAAAGAATTATCCAGCTCCAAATGTCAATACTGTCAAGATTGAGAAACCCTGTCATACGGTGATGGAAGAGGACAAGATTATGAGGCATCCTGTATTCCAAGTTGCTGATGAATATTTAGGAATATAATACCCTAGGGAAATTAATACCACACAGTCTGGTGGTCTTAATATATGCAAATCATCTAACTAAGAACAGAAGTCTTCACTCCTTCCACAAAAGTTTATTGAGCACTTACCACGCCAGGTATTGCTGTAGGTGCTGGGATCCCCGGTGACCAAAACAGACCCTCTGTGCCTTCACACCGGTCCCATCTGATGTGGGAGCTGGATAGTAAACACAGAGATGAAACGGAACATTGAGGAGCGGGAAGGGCTACGGGGAAAACAAAGCAGAATGATGCGGTAGGTGGCGCGGGACGGGGTTGGGCAGGGAGCACGTCAGCCTGGTTGGTTATGAGAGACGTCCGTGAGGAGATGGCATTGAAGCTGAAAATGAGCCACAGCAGTAAACAGTGGATGAAAAATACCCCAGGCAGAGGAAGCAGGTACTAAAAATGTGCGAAGGTGGAAGTCAGCCTGGCATGTTTGGGGAGGAGCAGGAAGGCCAGTGGTGGGGCGGTGGTCCAGAATGGAGAATACGGGTACGACACAGTGGGGAGGGGGCAGGTCATGTAGGGCCTTGCCATTGTCTGAATGTGTGTGTCCCCCCAAAATTTGTGTGTTGAAACCTAATCACCGAGGTGATGGTATTAGGAGGTGACGCCTTTGGGAGGTGATTAGGTCATGGGGGCTTCGCCCTCAGGAATGGGATTAGTGCCCTTACAAAAGGGGCTTGAGCGAGCCTGTTTGCCCCTTCCACCATGTGATGTCACGGAAGGCACTGACTAGGAGGAATGGGCCTTCACCAGACACTGAAATGTGCTGGTGCCTTGATCTGGGATTTGGAACCACCCAGTCTGAGATATGTCACAGGAGCCCCCAAGCAGACTGAGACGGGTCTTGTGAGCTGGGACAAGGTATTTGGATTACATTCTGCATGGGAAGGGACCCTTTGGAAGTTTTGAGCCAGGGAATGTCATAGTTGGATTAACATTTTTAAATGATTTTTTTTTGGCAGCTGTATAGAGAGTGGATTTTAGGGAGACAACAATAGAAGCTAGAAGTTATACTAATAATGGGAGTCTGGAACCCTAGATCAGGGTCATGATGGTAAGATAATTACAAAAATGTCTAGAGTTGGTCATTACTATGTGTTTGCAATTTTTGTTATTCTCCTACCTAATTGGCTCCCAAGTGCATGGCAGTAAGAATAAAATGGGAGAATACTTGCATCCTTTTCTTTGGGGGTAATCGGGACATGGAGAGAGGGTTACTGCATCCCATCCCACTGGGAGTCTTAGGAGTAGTGTGGGTGCTGGACATAAGAGAGCGAAGGAGAGACAGAGGAAGGGAAGGAGAGCAAATGGAGTTGGCCGGTGTGAGGAGTGATGCTGGGATGTAAAAAGGGAACGATCAAGTTTAATTATATAACAGCATTGAATGATGTAGATTTATGATGGCAAATTTTGGACCCTGGATCTCTGGAGAGCCTTCGAAATTATTACAAGATATGGCTTTTCAAATGTGTGTACTTTATTATTATAGTAAATTCATTGGTCAGTTTTGGTGCTTACCTTCTAATATACTAAATAATTTACTTATTTATTATATGTATTGTATATTACCTGTCTCCCCTCACTAGAATATAAGCAGAGATTTTTGACTGTTTTGTTTTTGGGAATATACTATATGCTCAGAAGAGTGGTTTTGAACGTTTGGTCTGCAGCCATTTGGGGTTTTGTGAAACCCTTTCAAAGACTATGCAAGATCAAAAGTATTTTCGTAGTAGTCATAAGACTTTATTTGCTTTTTTTCACTGGGTTGACATTTGCACTGATGGTGCAAAAGCAATGGTGTGTAAAATTGCTGATGCCTTAGTGTGAATCAAAGCAGTGGCACTGAACTGTACTCATTGTCACTGTCTACTTCACTGTCACCCACTCATAGCGGGTGGGAGGGGATGCCAGTTTTGCTTAAGAATGTTCTTGATAAAGAAGGAAAATTATTAGTTTTGCTAAATCTTGACTCTTGAGCAAATGTCTTTTTAATATTCTGTGTGATGACTGAGTGCTTCTGTTGTATACCCCAGCATTATGTTGTCTCCAGGGAAGGAACTTTGATTGTTTGAGTTGCTATGAAACATCATATTTATTTGAAATGCTGACAGTGACACAGACTAAGGCTTTGTTATTTAGGTATTTGGCAGACATTTTCTCAAAACAAAAAAAAATGAAGTGAGCCTGTCATTTTAAGGAAAACAACTGACAGTATTTGATGAAGATGATAAAAGCTTTCAAGTGAATTTAGAGTTTTGGAAAAATTTGTTTCCATCACTGTGAGCTTAACAGCTTCCTAATAGTAAAAAATATTTCTAATGAATTGGATACTGATATTAATACATGGGATTTATTAATATTGTATTATGAAATATATTAAGATTTGGAAGATATGTATAACTTGATGAGCCAATATTAAAAAAATTACAAAATCACACATGGGTAAAAGATACCTTCAAAATGCAAGATAGACCAATGGGTTTAATGTAACAGTAAGAAAAGTTCACTGATACAGTTTCAGATTCCACATTACAACTAAACTTTGAGAACTACCACTTACTGACTTTTGGTATTGTGTTAAAGAAGAATACCCACAATTATATGAATAAATTATGGCAAGGAACATATTCCTCCCTTTATCTGTATTAGGTTGTATTTTCTTCATATAGTTTCACCAAAACATGTCATAACAAATTGAAGCATAGATGAGAATACAGCTGTTTTCTATTAAGCTAGACATTAATGAAATTTGCAAACATCTAAAACAGTATCACATTTCTTACTGATATTATTTGGGGAAAGATAGCTATTTTTGTAAAAATATGTTATTTATATTAGCATGTAATAGGTTTATTATTGTTAATTTAAATGAATTTATAAGTAAATGAATTTATTAAATTAATAAGTATTAACATTTTCTCAGTTTTAATTGCTAATATATTAAACATTGATAGATATTATATATGTAAACAAAAGCTTTTTGGGGTTCTCCATAATTTTTTATAGTGTAAATGAGTCCTGAGAACAAAAAGTTTAAGAGCCAATGCCAAGAATAATGTCTGACGCACAGCATAAATATTGTTGAATTTGTTCTAGTAGTTTATTATTGATTTATATTTAAATTTACAGATAGTAACACCATAACATGTGAATATGTGTGTCTATTTTTTTTTTCATGTTGAAGGAGGAATTTCTACTCAAAATATTGGGACTCAATCGGTGATCAGGGAAGGGTGAGATCCAGTGGACTGGAGAGGTCAGAAAGGGTTTATGGAAACTGTTTTAGGAGAACATAATATAAGATTTGAAGGATGAGTTGCTGTCATATTTTCCAGCTTAAACTGTAAACCCTCCCTTGATCCAAATCTACCTCCTAAATCTGCTCTCTCTGTCAGCAAACCTTTACAATTTTTCTGTGGTTACTGGCTCTATTTCCTCACTCTCCCTCAACCCATTCCATTGGGATTGCGCTGGCTGAGCCTACCAGTGATCGGCCTCCACGCTGTCAAACCATATCTCTGTTTTACCTTACTTGAGTTCTCAACACTGTTAAAGTGGTGGACTACCTTGTTCTTGAAACTCCCTTTTCCTGGTGTCTTAATTTGTTTGTGTTGCTATAAAGGAATACCTGTGGCTGGGTAATTTATAAAGACAAGAGGCTTTTTGGCTCATAGTTCTGCAGGCTGAACAAGAAGCATGGTGCCAGGATATGCTTCTGGTGAGGGCCTCAGCTCCTTCCACTCCTGGCAGAAGGCAAAGGGGAGCTGGTGTGTGCAGAGATCACATGGCCATAGCGGAAGCAAGAGAGAGCCAGGGGAGCTTTGCAGGAGCTAATAGAGTGAGAGCTCACTCATTACCTTGAGGACAGCACCCAGCCATTCATGAGGGTCCTGTCCCCATGACCCAAACACCTCCTGTTAGATCCCATCTTCAACACTGGGGATCAAATTTCAGCATGAGGTTCTGAGGGACAAGCACCCAAAAGATAGCACCTGCCTTTTGTGATACTATATGTCCCTGTTTTTGCTCCTACCTTACTAGAAGCGGGTCTCTGGCTTCCTTGGTTTCTCTTCTTCTGCATGACCTCTCAATGTTGGAGTGCCCCAGGCTTCTGTCCTTGAGCCTTTTGTCTTCTCCGTCTACACAGCCTCTCCAACGGACTGGGGTGGCTATCTCTTCTCTCCCTATACACTTCCCCTGAGTTCTGTCTTTGTGCCAGTAACACTCAGCTCTTGTCCTTCAGCCCTGATCCCCCCTCAGAACCTCAGATTGTACAGCCGACTCTCTACTTAAGATCTCTACGATGGTGAGGGTGCCCAATAGGCATCTCAAACTCAATGGTGCCGGAACAAACTGATTCTGCCACCCTGAACCTTCTCCTGTAGTCACTTCCATCCCAATAAAATAGTGCCACTATCCACCAGATGTTCAGACAAACTCAAATGACAAACTTTTTTCATTTATTAGGACAAAACACTTATCTTCCTAAGCATCGTGATGTGATAATATAATTTTAAGTTCAAGAGGCAAAAGGAGAATATGTATTCTTATTGTTTTTTTCATTTATTTTTATGAAATGAGTATACTTTTTTCCTGCAACTGTGCAGCCCCTCTTAAATGTTTCCCATTTTGCCTTTATATGTAAAATTTATATATCTTTGTCCATCTCTATCCATGCTAGATAGCCACATTTTTAAGGTGACAGGGTGCTGCTAAGATGATGCTGAATGTAGAATATTTATCTGAGTAGTAAGGTTTAGTGTCTGTATGATACGAAATTCATATTGGTGTTGAATATCTAGAATTAAAAGCGTAAACCAGTATAATCTGTGGGGCTTTCGAGAGTGAGCTACTGTGTGCCTGACTGATGATAAGGGTGGAAAGGACAAAAATCAGTCGAGAGAGGTCATTTTGTACCTTGAGATTAAAAAAATAAGAAAATGTATTCTGAGAATGAAACTCATGGTGGCCCTTGCTTTACTTTTGAACTAGCAGTAGCACAGATGGGCAAAGAAAAAGGGATTGCTGTCATCTTCCTATTATACCTTAATGAGTTTTTTTCATTCTTTTGATTTCTTGGTAGCAAATATGTGACATTCCTGCTTAAAATGTAGATTTCTGGGTCCTAAACCAATCTGCTGAATCAGACCTTCTGGGGTTAAGGTCTACGTCTTACACACAGTACAAAGTTTGAAAACCACTGGCATTAAAAGCTATTTTACAGTGCTTACTTTCAAATATATTTGTGCCAAGATGAAGATTATCTAATTCTGATGAAATTTTGAATCAATGAGAATCCCTGAATACAGAGATAAAATAGTGTATAATGTCCCTCGCATATTTTTATTACTAGGGCACTTATATTTCTTTGATTGATATAAGAAGGATTAAATGCCCTAATTACCAAAGTCTGAAAGGACTCGGTAGATACTATTAATAGTTGTTAAAGGATGATTCCGAAAACACCGATTTATTTTTATCTTCAGGAAGGAAGACTTAAACCTTTTGTAAAAAATGTCAGTTTTCGTGATTTTGCACTCTCCGCAAACCGTCTAAAATCTGCTTTCACTGTTGTATAAAATGAGGCCCTTGGGAAAAATAAATGCTTGGTCAAAAATGCTAACAAATTCCAGGTTTCCTTCGTAAACAGGCGAAAAGTTGCATATTGTCACCGAGGTTAAGAAGATAAAAAGTCTGATAAAGATATGGTTTACTTTATTAGTTTGTTCCCTTCTAACCATTATTTAAATTCATTTTTGCTACCCCTTAACTTTCATTTATAAATTTCAGAATGTGACTAAGTTCAGTTTATGAAGAAAAGTTTTATAAATGTAGAGGTGAAGTTTAATCTTTGCTTGCACAAGAGATTACCTGTTTACTGTGTGGTCAATATGAAATGTAAACTAGGCAAGTAAAGCACCATGTTATTTTAATACTAAATGGAAAGAGCTAAATAACATTTTTGGTGTGAGTATGTGGAAAGTATTCAAAAGAAACAAAACTGAAATAAAAATTGAAACAGAATAATACTCATGAAAATGGGCATTTAAAGTTAGAAAATTATAAATCTCCTTTTCTTTCACCAATTCTACCTAACTTTAGATAATAGTTCAAAAAATTGTACCACGTGTCTTTCTTATTAATTTTATTTAATGTAGCTGATGTTAACGAGTTGGGGCTATGAGTTCTGATCTGGCTCTGCAGTTACGGAATCTGAAACGTGAACTGGTTGGATCAGGAATGAAAATGGTGCCAATGTTCACGCTAGAAGTGAGAACTTGTGGCTCATTTGTTTGATTTCTTTGAAATAGTTTTGTTTATCTTTTTACAAAAGTTAGAACGTGCTTACAGCCAAACATTCTGAAAACAAGAAAGCATACAAAGGTCACCTTCCTTCCACCTAGACGTAACTACCGATTGCATTTTGGCATATGCTACTTATTTTTGCTAAATATGAACACACATTGGCATTACACATGTATGTAGGCATTTGTTTTTAGGTATGTGCATACTATATGTGCATATTATTAAGTAGGCTACTAAGTAAATTTTTTTCACCAGACAATATTTTATAGACATCTGTTGTATATACACATATGTGTATATATAGTTTTCATCACATTCCATTTGTGATTGTACTTTTGCCACAGTACTCTATAATTTGAACATATCATGATGTGTTCAATGTCTCCCTCATTGATGGGCATTTAGGTTGTTTCCAATGTTTCCACTGTTGTAATCAATACAGTGAAACCCCTTGTTTGAATATTTTCTTAGGATACAGTTTTAGAAGTTAAAGGAAATGCCATTTAAAAATTTGAGATGTACTGTCCAGTTGCCCTCAAATTGTGCCATTTTATACTCTTACAATCTTGGGTTTTGTTATTTTCTTATATCTTTGTAAATATAACGTGTCAAAAATATGATTCTTACCTTAATTTGCATTTGTGTGTTGCTGTTTTCAGCAATTCCCTGGAGCTTCTGTGTGCTCTGGGGGGTTGGTGGGCCGTCCTACCCCGACTTGGCAGTGGTGGGCAAAGTCCTCAAGGCAGACAAGGGAAGGAATGATCTTACCTGGCCACTAGGTAGCTCATGGATGATGTCTTGAGGACATAAACCAAATTTGCTGGATGGAAATTCCTTTCTCTTTTTCCTTCTCAACATTTCCTTTTAAGGCTCAATATATATAAATAGATCATTCTACTCTTTTTTTAAATTGCAGAAATAACGGCTTATTTGGTCATAGATCAAAGCTTAATGACCATCAAGAAGAGTCTAAATTTTTGAAACATTAAATTAATCAGCTATTTACCTACCATAGGGTTGTGGAGAGCCCAGACCCAAACCCAGAAATTTAAATCCTGGATTCCTAAAAGCTGGGTGGAGGAGAGTAGAGGGAAAAGGAAATTCTCTTATTCCTTCTTGAAGGGTCCTCCCTGGAAATAGTTATTGGCAAGGATATCTGTCTACCTGTCTGTCTATCTGTCAGTTCTAAGAGAGTCGCTTCAGAATTTCTGACCCTTTTGTTTTTTTATTAGAAATACCATTTCTCATTTGATTTTGGTCTATCCATGTTTTGCAAGACTTAGAAGTTTAGGAAACATCTGATTCTAAATGCATATGTTAGAACTTTGCAATGCTAGTGGATAAACTTAATTTATATATATTTGATTATTTTGGGCCCTGTCCCAGCCCTGTAAATGAAGTATAATTCCCAGAGAGAAGCAGCAATGCACAAGGGTTTTACGTGTTACAACATAACTATTACAGTCAACTATTAGGTTTTTCAACTTTGGTGTCTTATAGAAGAATTAATTTAATTCTGTTCAACACTCAGACATTTTATTCACTTATGTTACCTTCATAATGTATTTTCTTGTTTCATGCAGGCATTCTTACACCGAATGAACCAGTGTGCAGCATCAAAAGTTGACAAAAATGTAACAGAGGAAACAGTGAAGGTGAGGAGGTACAATTGGCCCTCGACCCACACACAAGCTCCCCTTAGGTAAACTTTTCTACATGATGTGGGACTTCAGGACCCTCAGCTTCTCTTCAGTTATACTATAAGTGCCCATGCCAGTTGCTTGTGTTGGTAATAATTTGAAAAAGGGGCCCTAGGGTTTGGGGAAAGAGACAGGAGTTATGAGGATGGCATAGAAGTCATAGAGAAACTTTTTACTACAGTCTTGGGAAAATTGGAACAGAACAAGAAAAATAAATCCGAGAATAGGAACCCAGGTGGTTCAGGAAGGCAGGATGTGTGCAAATGTGACCTCCAATCTCTGTGATCACTAAAGAACAAAAGATTCAGATGGTCCACTCAGTTAGGAAGTCCACATAATATCTTCAATTCAGAAACAAATATATAAACATTTCTACATTTATTTTAAACTGTAGGGTAAGAAAATTGTGAAGAGTTTTTGAAAAAAAAAGTACAGGATAGTAAGTGAAAATTAATTATACTGTAGTGATATTCATTTAAGCCGTATACAACATTGATATTTACGCTAATCTACTGTTTTATTTTACTGAAAATAAAAAATTTCTAAGGGTTTTCTAATGTTCTTCTGATTGTATTTCCCCATAAGTTAAATGCCTAACTTTCAAATTTTCCTACCGTAGGAATATTTCGGTTAGTGAGCTTTGGGTTGTAAGCAAAAGAAAGCTATTACTCAAATTGACTTTGAAGACACTTTCATTCACATATCAGGGACTCCAGACAGAAGAGAAAGTTCAGCACCGGTGACCCAGGGAGGCCAAGAGGGTTGCTGGATCCTTTCCAGCTATTCACTGCCACAGAGTTTATCAGCTTTGCCCACCAACAGCCACCTCCTGTGGCTGCAAAAGGACTCTGTAACTCTCTCACCTGTCATTTCCACACGTGGCACCTTCTAGAGGGAGAAAAGGATGGTCCATTCCAGGGTACCTTTCTTAACAGCAAAGGCACCCTGCCCTGAAAAGCCTGCTAGCAAATCTGCTCATTTCCTTCCAGCCCATCCTCAGGAAGAGAGTGGGACTACCATGCTTGGACTGGGCCACCCAGGCATTGCCCAGAGAGCCAGGCTTGGTCTCCTGGTTCCCACAGTTGTGCTGGAGTGGAGGACAAGTCCAGACAAAATTGGGGCCCTGCCAGCAAGGTGGGAGGAAGGCACAGATGTGGGGTTTTCAGTTGAAGAGAGAGTACTGTATTCTCACAGACTTCTTTTTTTTTTTTTAAACTTGCTTCACTACTGCACTTACTTACACATTTATTTATTTATAGATGCTGTTCTCAAACATTGAAGATATCCTTGCAGTACATAAAGAATTCTTAAAAGTTGTGGAAGAATGCTTACATCCCGAACCTCATGCCCAGCAAGAAGTGGGAACCTGCTTTCTTCACTTTGTAGGATACATTTTTTTGTTTTAAAAGCTCTTTCCCCCTAGTTTTGAAGGTTTAGCTTTTGGCATAGTAGTATGTGTGAATTTAGCATTAGAACTAAAATCTGACACCAAAAATTTGGGGTCTTTTAAGGCCAGAGAAATCTTCCAATTAGAGCCAGAAAAGGGGAGAGGGCCTCACACCATCCGTTTTACTCAGGGAGGAATAAACAGCCTTTTCTTTTCCCCCGACAAGTTAGTTCTCTGCATCCTCTGTAGCTCTGAATTCTAATGAATATTCAGGCTGTTCATAATGAATGGATTTTTATGTTTCTCTCAAACATAGAGCATTTTTCTTTTGAGGCAGAAAATCCTCGCTCTTATAATGGCACGATGAGCCTTTTATTAGTCAGAACGTTCCCTTGTTAATCGACTTGCGACCAACCTGGAGGTGAACGAACCCGGTGGGCCTGCGACTGTTCCTCAAGGACGTGTTTCCCAGACAGTTGTCCTGAGCGGTGCACAAGGAACAGCAAGCCAGCGCTGAGCTGTTTCAAATTGCATATCCTGTGCCTGGATGATCATTTTCATCTCTTTGTACATGAAACCTGAAATTATTTAAGCAATCAATTTGCAAAGTATGAAGCCACCTGTATTGTGAAAATTGTTTTCAGAACTAAAGGGCTTTCATGCTAAAAAAAGAGAAGAGTGCTGCTATTTATACCATTCCATTGATGCTAATTTTGAGGATACCAATTTGAATCCATGTGTTTATCAAAATGCTCACAATTCATGTTTTATTCAAAAATGGGTAACAGGATTTTGTGATAGAATCAAATTTTGTGTATTTTATATTTTCCATTTAGTCCTTATAAAGGTCCCTCTGTATAATTTCTAGATCTATCTTTCTATATGCAGTGAGCAGCCTCTGTATATGTTCATTTTATAATCAGGAAATATTTCATAAAAATAATTATATTAAAGGGAGAGGCTTTCTCTTGGGCACAGCTGGAAGCTACAGTGTTTGCGTCCACTTACTCAAGACCGCTCCCCACGTTCACAAAAGAATTGAAAGAATCAGGCTCTTCTGCCAGCTGGAGTAGTTGCTATCTCGGTCCAGGCCTGCTCATGGGAATCTTGCACCCTGACATCCATTTCCTTAGTAACACGTTATGAATCTGTCATCCATGAATTTAGCTAAACTATTTCTGAAGTTTGTTTTTTTTTTCTAGCTCCTGCCATCTCTTGAGCTAAGTGATTCAATACATTCTCTGCTGGCTGTATAAAATAGCACTTGAGTGCTTCTAAATGTATGCCTTTGACATTTCAAAAGACATACTTCTGTTTTAATATTTGATCAATACATTTTTTGTGTCTTCCTCTTTAATTAGTACTGCTGTGATAGATTAGCCACTTTGAGAAAATCTTACAAATGGAAGGGAGCTTAGAGCTAATGATGGTAAAATTCCTATTTTTTTGAAGAATCCTCTCTATCCATCTTTGAAGCCTGTTTATTTTGTTTCTATGATCACTTTTAGTGACACCTCTAAATATAGTGAAATATCTATATTGACCCTGAATTTGGAATCTGGACACTATCCTTGTAAATGTCCACTAAATGTCCTAGTATTATGTTTCAGAGCTACATAGAATTGTCAGTCCTTTACAGTATGATGCTATTTGAAAGTAGCTACTATTTCCTGGCTTTTCTATATTAACAAATATTTCTCTCTGAAATGACCTCTCAGATGTAGTGTCTTCAGGGTCTGTCATTATCTTAGTTACTTGTTGCTAGATATTGTCCTGTTTGTCAGTGTCCCTCTTAAACGCAACTGTCTAGATTGGTGTATATGAACTGCAAGGTACTATGTTTCTCTATTCCCATATGATCTGGCACTTGCTTTTCTCTCTACCTAAAATGATTTTCTTCCCTCTCTGCCTGGGAACCACAGATTCATCTCACTGGACCTTGCTCAGTTGTTACTTCCTTTTTTCAATCTGTAATTGAATCCTCATGGCAAAGCTCAGTACTCTCTTCTTTGTGCTTTGCCACCCTTTGGTTCATTTATCTATTATTGCACTTATAATGGCATAAAATCGATAGATGTGTATCTCCTTTTCTAGGCTATTCTTCATGCATCAGGGAAAATGAATCAGTAAAATTTGCATATATATGCATACAGTATAGCTCTTGAAACATAATAAACACTTAGTGAAGCTTGTTTATGCATATCACATAGGTTAAAATTTCAAAGTGGTGATTAAAATGATTCTCATTTATTCTTACTTGAATTTACAGAAAGACAAGTTTCGTATCTATGATGAATATTGTAGTAACCATGAGAAGGCACAAAAATTGCTTCTAGAACTTAACAAAATAAGAACAGTCCGGACTTTTCTTTTGGTAAGTGTGTATTTATGTGTTACTGTGTGTTGATATTTGTTGATAGGTGCAGTAAGAACCAAGGAATAGCATCAATATGGTATAAAAGACTGGGACAACTCTTCTAGCATCTCTAGGCAGCTAGAATCCTTTGATAAATATGAGAAGTGAGAGTCGGGATGAGCTTGTGTGTGGGGAAATACTGCTAATGTCCTCTCCTGGTTGATTAGAGATTGTTTGTGAGACCCCACAGGTTCCTAGTGAGAGAAGAACTTAGGCCAGAATTCATCATGCTTTATAGTCCCAACTCCCTAGGGTTTTGTTTACTTTTGCTGAGAGAGCTGTTTAGTAGAGCAGCAGCAGGAAGGAAGTAAATTGTAGATATGGTAGAAAATAAATGTGAAGATTGACCACTCTCTTACATACATTCACTTGTTATTCAGGTTTCATAAAAACAGCCAGAATGTATATTTAATTTATTTAGGTTAGCACAAATAAATGCATACTTCAGCAGTTACTTGGACAATTTAATGGCCAGTGAGGACCAGATTGTAAACGAAAACTTCAGTGATATTTAGCAAATCGTGGCTTTGTACGGCCATCCCCCAAATCCAGTCTTAATTTCCATCACCTCAAAAAGACCTTCATGTCCCTTTACAGCCCATCTCCTCCCATCATTAGCTCCAAGCAACCACTGATTTGCTTTCATCTCTGTAGATTTGCCTTTTCTGGAGATTTTATAGAAGCAGAATCATATAATGTAATCTTTTGTGCCTGGCTTCTTTTTTACTTAGTAAAATGTTTTTGAGGTTTGTCCTTGTTATAGGATGTATCCATTTTCCATTCATTTTTATCACGGGGCAGTATTCCGTTGCATGGCTATACCATATTTTGTTTATCCGTTTGCCAGGTAATAAACATTTGGTCTGGGTCCAGTTTTGGCTAGTATAAATAATGCTGTTATGAACATTCATGTACAAGTCTTTGTGTGGATGTTTATTTTTATTCTCTTGAGTAGACACTGAGTGGAATTGCTGGGTTGTATGGTAAGTTTATGTTACCATAAATGGTAATGAATTAAGAAACTACAATATGCTTTGCAAGCATGGCTGTGCCATATCCAGAAGCAATGTATGAGGATTCCAGTTTCTCTACATCTTTGTCAGACTTGATAATATCAGTGTTTCTCATTATAGCCATGCTAGTGAGTATATAGTGGTATCTCATAGTGGTCATTGCATTTTGCTGATGACTAATGATATTAAGCATGTTTTCATGTGCTTATTAATCACTCATATATCTTTTTTGGTGAAATGCTTATTCAAATCTTTTAAATTGATATGTTTATCTCATGTCGAGCTGTAAGTATTTATTATTTTGGATAGAAGTCATATATAATATATATAATTTGCAAATGCATGTTTCCTTAGTGTGGTTTGTCTTTTCATTTTTAAAATATTATCTTTTAAAAATCAGAAGTTTTAAATTTTGATGAAGTCCAATATATCAAATTTTTTCCATGATGATCATGCTTTTATGGTCATATTTAAGAAATCTGTATTCAGGTTTTGTACTTATTTTGTTAAGTTTTTTTCTAAGTATTTTATTCTTTTTTGGTGTTATTGTGATTGGAATTGTCTTAATGTTATTTGTGGACTATTTATTGTTAGTATATAGAAAATTACTTGACTTTTGTGTATTGATCTTATATGCTTTGATCTAAATTCATGTATTTGTTAAGTAGTTCTTCTGTAGGTTATTTAGGATATTTTGCATATGTTATCTGAGAAGAAGACAGTTTTACTTCTTCTTTTCCAATGTGGATGCCTTGTTTTTTTTTTTTTTTTCCCCCTTGCCTTATTGCACTGGCTAGAATCTTCAGTGCAGGTCGAATAGAAGGGATAAGAGCAGGCACCTCTGCCTTTGTTCTGATCTTAAGGGGAAAACTTTCTGTCCTCCATCATTTAAGTATGATGTTAGCTATAGGTTTCTAAGTAGATGTCTTTTCTTAGGTTGAGGTAGTTCCATTATATTCCTAGTTCACTGAGAGATTTTATGTTCTTTTTTCTTTTTTAATATAAGTGTTTAAAGCTATGAATTATTAGTCATATGAATTAATAAAGCTATTAATCATTATTCATGTTATTAAATTATCCAGTTATTGAGGGTGGGATATTGAAATCTCCGAGTATAATTGTCTATTTCACCCTTCAATTATGTCAGTTTTTGTTTTATGTATTTTGAGGCTCTGTTGTTAGATATGTATGCATTTATAGTTGTTATATTAATATTTCTATTTATCATCAGAAATGTCTCTCTTTGTCCCTAGTAGTATTTATTCTGTTTAAGTCTATTTTTCTTAGCCATGGTAGCGCTCTTATTGTTTGTATATTACATCTTTTTCCATTATTTTACTTATAAACTATTTATGATCCTTGAAATGTATCTGGTAGAAGGCATATTGTTGGATCTTGCTTTTGTTAATCCAGTCTGACAATCTCTGCGTTTTGATTGGAGTGTTTAGTTTGTTTGCCTTTAATGTAATTATTAATACAGTTGTGTTTATGTGTACCATTTTTTATTTTTTTCTTTATGTCTCTTTGTTTTGCTCCTCTTCTCTTCTTTTATTTCCAATTTTTGTGTTAAAAAGTATTTTTAATGTATCACTTTAATTTCTCTGTTGATTTTTTAAACTATATTTTTAAGGTTTTTTTTCTTGATGATTGCTCTAGGAACTACAATATGTATCTTATCAATTCCATTTTAGGTTAATACTGAATCCAGTGAAATATGGGGGAAATTTTGCTATAATATTTCCCGGTAGAAATGAGAAATGTTCCATTTCATCTCTCTATTGTGCTATTTTTGCCATATATATATTACATTATATATGTTATGAACTGCATAACAGGGTGTTACAATTATTGCTTTCTATATTTTTCTACAGATTTTTATATTTACCTACATATCTACCATTTCTGTTGCTCTTATTTTTTCCTGTGTATTTGACTCTGATGTCAGGCTTTCAGCCTGAAGAACTTCCCTTAGTACTTCTTGTAAGTCATTTCTACCTCTCTAAGTCTTTGTTTATCTGAAAATGGCTTCATTTTGCCTTCCCTTTTGAAGGGTAGTTTTGCTGGATATAGAACTCTTGATTGATAGATTTTTTTTTCCTTTCAGTGCTTTTAATATATCGTTCCACTACCTTATGGCTTCCATTGTGTCTAATGAGAAGGCATCTGCTATAATTGTATTGTTATACTTCACACAACAGGTCACTGTGCTCTTTCTTGCTACTTTCAAGATTTTCTCTTTGTCTTTCAGTAGTTCAACTATGATGTGTTTAGCTGTGGATATAATTGTACTTTCCTTACTTGTAGTTGAGCTTTTTTAGTCAATAATTATTTTCTTTAAATTTGGGAAGTTTGTAGCCATTCCTTAAAAATGTATATTAATGTGACCCTTTTGTTTTCTTCTTTAGTGACTCCCATTATTCATGTGTTGGTAAGCTTAATGTTTCCCCTTGATTCCTGATGCTCTTTTCATTTTTTTCTATACTCTTTCTTTTCTTCTCTGTTTTTAGATTGGATGATTTTTATTTATTTATCGTCAACTCAACTGGTTATTTTTTCTTCCATCTCATATCTACTGCTTAGCCTAGTTAGTGAATTATTTATTTTATCTCATGTTCATTTGACTTGATTTGATAGCTTCTAATTCTTTATTGATGTTTTCTCTTTGTTTACTTACTGTTAGCATATTGTCCTTCAAGTTTTTAAATAGGGTTTAAACATTTTTTGAACATATTTAAAATAGCTATTTTGGAGTCTTTGTTTGCTAAATCCAGTATCTGGGTACACTCAGAGTTAGTTTATATTGACTGTGTATGAGTCACATTTTCCTATTCCTTTGAATATCTCATATATTTTACTGAAAACTAGAGATTTCAAATAATGTAGCCACTCTGGATTCTGATAATTTTCCCCTAAGCTTGGTTATTGTTGTTTTTTTGTTTGTTCTGTTGTGTTTTTAGTAACTTGGACTTAATCTGTGAACCTGTCTCGCTGATATGTGCAGTTGATGATATTTCTGCTCAGTTTTTAATTTTTATAATTTAGCCTGGTTTTTTAGGGATCAGTCCTATGACTGCTTAGCTTAGTGTTCAGTTAGTGATTTGTCAGAGGTAGGCAAACATTGTTATCTCTCTTGTCCACGGATCTGTGCATGAGTGTGGGTGGGGCACCTCCAAAGGGCGGGCAGTTTTCAAGTCAGGTCTGAGTTTTTGTTACTCTTGAGCCCTTTCAGGTCTTCCCTGCACATGGGCACAGCCTCCCAGCCAGCCAGAGATAAATGCAGGGTTTCTCTAAGCCTTCTATCTCTCCAGGTTATCCCTATTACAATTTTGGCTCATTTATTAATACCAGTTTGACACTTGCAGGACACTTGCAGGACACTTGCAGAATAGCAATCTCAGGCTAGAACTGTGGGCATTCCCTATTTTCGCTATGGAGTGTGCTAATTTCATTGACAACACCACCACTGTGGGATTTTTGCCTTCTGTGGCCCTACGTAGCCCTCTCTGGTGGCAGGTTTTCAGGGCCTGTGCTACCATGATGAGGCCACCATGAGAATGCCCCTGTGTAGAACAAGCTGGGGAGTGCAGGGGGCATGGCCCTGGGAGAAGCGTGGGCGAGAATTCCAGACTCCCACCATTCTTACCTGAAGTTCAGCAGTTTTTTGTGAATAAACCCTTCTCAATTTGTTGTTTGACATTAGTTGATTTCCAGAGCCCTGAAATTGTTTTTGATAATTTTTTCCCAGTATTATGGTTGTTTTTGGGAATATCATTTCCTGATTTCTTCTTCTGCCATGGCTAGAAGAAGCCTCATCCTGATGAAATTTTAAGGCTCTTTATAAAGTGTAAGAACTCTGTTGTCTTATTTAATGCATTCTGTTCCCCACGGTGTTGACTTGGGGTTCACTTCAGTCTAGTTTGCCTAGTGAATTCTGGGAAGCCACACTGAAAAAGTCACAAGTCAAGAATGCTGATTTTAGACAATCTTACACCATAGTCTGGTCGATGCAATGTGGCTTCTGTAGTTCTTGCCCTGGCACTAACTGGCCACAAGTTATCTGGATGGCTTTAGGACATTCATTCTATCTCTGTTGTCATTTTCCTTATTCATAAGATGCGAATAATAACGATCACCCTTTGAAAAACATCCGGGAGTTTACAGATTTTGGGTAATGATCATATTATTATTTTGGGTTACCTCAGCAAGTTTTTATGATCAGTGCAATCTCTGGGAGCTTATTTAGGAAACCTATTCTTCATGTATACATGAGGAGAGAGCTGGCTCTCATATGAGCCAGTCTAAAGTGGTGATGAACCTCTGCTCTTCAGAAGAGAGTTCACATTCTACACAATTCTAATGGACAAGGAAATGACAGTGGGCTAGACTAGGCTGCCATGAGTTCTCTTAGGGCACTTCAGCCCAGAGCCAGGTAGGTGAGGGGTGACCACATTTACAGGGGTGCTAACTCATACTGGATACTAACACATCATTGGAAATATGATGAGATGTAGATAGTTGTGTTCTGTAGGATTTTTCTGGGAAAAATACCATGCATAGTTTGAAAGGATATTTTGATAACCTGATTGCAGTGGGGAATGAAACCCCCAAAGAACACACTTGTGTAAGAACATGTATTTGCTGCCCTGCCTTCTAAGGTGTCTGGGTGAGGTTACATTCATGGCTCTGCTTTTGTTGACTTGGGTAAACAAATTGAGGCTGATACAGGGTTGCTCAGGACAGTGGAGGATTGTTCTGCCACCACTGGTTTTCCTTTTGCATCCTTTCCTGCTCCGCATTCAGCCTCTCCTCTCAATGAACATGGAAAGGTATTTTTAAAATAATGGTATGAAAGGCACTGACTTAGTTTGACATTTGAGGTGCCCTCTTCTCCCTTCATTAAATATTTATTAAGTACTTTCTTCTGTGGCAGTCACTCAGATAGGCACTGCAGAAATGAGGTTTTGGCAAGTTTCGAGCCTGTTTCTTGGATTGTTTGCTTATGAGGGTCAAGACTTTAAGTCAGATTCAGTTTCTCTTGACCACCACTTTATGGTCAGTGGAAGCTGCTTTAACTTCACCTCACTCTGATTGCTGATTTTGAGAATTCTCCATTCACCTTGCCTCTGTGGACAAGACCTCCTTCTCTGATGCTGGGTGGCCAGTGTCTTTAGTGAAGTGTAATAGCAAAAAGTGACTTAGAGATCACGGCGTTAAAACCTGCCAGTTTTACAATGAGGAAAACTAGAATTCTGAAATCAGTCTAAGTTGTATCACTAGTCAGTGGCCGAGTCTGAGGTAGAGTCCAGTTGTCCTTATATTTACTTTCGGTAATACAATGTACCTTTGTTTATAAGCAAAATCTATCTATCTCTCCATCCATCCATCCATCCATCCCTCCCTCCCTCTACTGCTTTCTCTACCTTTTTCCTCAGACTTCATACGCAGGAGAATATATGGGAATTAAATTTTAAGATACAGATTCAAAACACATTTTGGGCTCTATAACTAACATAAAAGCCCGAGTGTTTCTCTTTGTCTGTCTGTAAATGTTCTTTGTGACTGAATGTGCTCTTGTTGGAGAAAGAAGGTATGTGAAGACATATGCCTTCACAAAATTTCAGCATTTTATGGTGGAAGAAAGTGTCACAGCCTAAGATTTAAAAAATGTAATTAATAATAATTATTTTCACCCCAGAACTGCATGCTGCTTGGAGGACGGAAGAACACAGACGTTCCCTTGGAAGGATATTTAGTGACACCAATACAAAGAATATGCAAGTACCCTCTCATTTTGAAGGTGTGTTATGTGCTACCTCAACTGTAGCCTTTTCCTTATACCTGCATATTTTGCTGATGATCTCTTAAAAGATTTTTCCTTTTAAAAAGTATGACATTTTAAAGAAAGGGCAGACCATAATTATTGGGAAAAAAACGGCTATTTTGTCACGAATTTATTTATAGTGTAGGAAATACATTTTCAGCGGAAAAGCCACTAAAAGAGGCTTTTAGTGCTCTTTTTAGAAAACATACTTGTTTGAGTTTCATTTAGAGGAAGTGCATTAGTTTCGAGATAGATCCCATTAAGTTCATTATGACCAGTTTTATATAGCACATCACAGGGCTCATTATTTTCAATAAGTCCACTGATGGTATATTTTTGGATTTCCTCAAACTTTGGTGACTTCGAGATGCTAACGAAGTTAAGGTCAAAATTACATAATTTCAGAACCTGGTTTTTAAATAATTATTACAAGGGAATGGTGTGGGTCACATGGGACAATAAATGATGAAATGTAGGATGAGATTACTAAGAAAACGTGGCCTCTGGAAAACAGAAACACCATACTGATGTTCTAGGTGTGCTGCCTCATTACAGTAACCAACATTTTTATTATGAAAAATATATTGTCATATACTAACTACTGCCCATCATACCACAAGGGTGTATAAATAGGTATAATGATAGCAATTTTTGAAACTACATGTTTTGGAAACATCAGGCATTTTGGGGTGGTGGGTAAGCGCATGAGCCCTGAGTTCAAATCCAAGGTATTCTGCTTACTAGCTGTGTGACTGAGGCATGTCATCCAACATGGTTTTTCATTTATGACACAGAGATGATGATGGTGATGATAATGATGAAATTATAGCATATACCTACAGAAATGTGTGTATGTATGTAAATGGGTGTATGTGTGAATGCACATATATGTGAGTATATATGATTATATAATGATTAATTTAACCATTTTATATAATCATTTAGCATAGAATATTCTTCATTTGTGAGCTCCCATTACTGCTCTTATTTATTTGATTATGATTTATTTTAATATATTAATTACTACTTGGCATCCAGATTTTTAAAAATACTTATAGATGCTATGGAGTGGTATTTTTATAGATATGCTTTTTAAGAAATAAATGATATGAGTTTGAACAAAAAATACATTTTTTATTATAGCTCTTGTCAATTGCATAAATTAGGTATCTGTAAAATTTGTTTGCAAAAGCTTGCTCCTCATTTAAAAAAAACAAGTCTAACGTTGCTTGGGGAAGCCATGGAGAGAGGCTAACACAAGGATCTCCAGTTCTGTAGAGCTCTGGCACAGTCTTTGGAAGTTAGGGAGTATTGGTGCAAAGGTGCTTCCTATATTTCTGAGAATACACCTCTGGCTTAATGCCTCAATCTGCATGTGTACTCAAAACTGCACTTATTCTTGATCCTGATTTTGGAATCTCAGGGGATTTATTCGTTCTAAGAATAAACAGGGATGGGGATATTAAGAATACATCATGACAGAGTGGTTGTTCTAAATCACTCCTTTCTGATTAGGGTTGACCTCAGGTGTTTGAATTGACCTCTCAAAAGATAGCATTGTGAACACATTCTTGCTTAGCAAGGAGGAGGTCAAGTTCAGAGCCCCATCAAGCAGTGGAGAGATGATATCCTTTCCCCCTTTTAGAAGATTATTTTTATAAAGAAACATGAAAAAGCTATTTACTCATGTAGTACCTGTATTGGTGTTTATGTTTGTCTTTGTGTACTATCAGTTGAAAAATTGTACTGGAATTCTCTTTGATTTTGGGTGACTTTATTATTCAGAGAAAAATATTAAGTGGATTAGGCTGAAGTGTTTAAAACACAGATACATCGGTGCTATTTTGGAACTTGAAATTATTGAGTTGGCCCGTCAACACAGGGTTCATAGCAAGTAACTGCCAGGTTATGACTGACTGTCTCTCTTGCTACATTAAGTAAATTCATGCCTCAACTCCACAGACACCCATGAGGCACGATTCTATTATATAAGGCCTCAAATTAAGGCCTGCAGACTGACTTGGCCACTTCACAAAATTTACAGATGCGCCCACTCTTTATATTTTCCGGAGAAGCCTGCATTTCTCTTTTATGGATTTGTGGTCCAGCATAACTTTTTAAACCTTGTCTTGGGAGGGATGTAATGTGTATTCTTCTGGTGTTAACTCTGCAGAACAGAGCGCGAACATATCCAAGGTGGGGTCACAGTTTATGGCAGAATTTTTAACAATAACAGAACTCAAAAGAGTAGAACAATTGCATATTTTCCCCATTATATGTGGAGAATTTAGAAAATTCTTTTCAAGAGTTGCCTCAGGATTTCTGTAATTGTGTTAGTGACATGATGATGGCAACTGTTGTAAAGAAACAAATGACTAATTAAAAAGCAATGTGGTCACAACTGTCTAGACAGTGGGTGAAGATGTTTAATTTGATGCTTCTAAACAACAACTAAAAGACCTTTTAATATGTTTAAAAGATTAAAGATTATTCTAGTTTTGATGAATGGAAAAAAAAAAGCTCCCCAAACCCCTAAATACCAAAAACAAAAAAGGAAGCTATTAAGGAGTATATGGCAGTTCATTCATCATAAAAAGTGAACCTATGAACCTGAGTAATTGGGGAAAACAGCATAAATTGCTCCTTTAATGATGGAGTATTGTAGAATTTGTAAATTATTTTGCCAGAGTATAAAACATTATTTTAAAATTTTCCTTTTTTATGATGTATTTTTATAGTTTCCTCAGAAATGTTAGAAAATGAAGCATTTAAATTATTTTTGAAATTATGGGACATGTTCATTTGAAGATTTATTATTCTGTGAAAGACTAGCAAAATGAAATTAACATATAAAGATGCTTCTGTTAGAGGAAAAGTCAAACTTTAAAAAAAAAAATATATGCTCCTGGTGAGATATTTGATGATTTGAAAGGAGAAACCAAAGTTAGTTTTTTAAAACAAAATAAAGTTTGAGGGAAGAATTAAAAGTGACTGCAAAATGTACATTGGGGTAACGCTTATTCATTGATTTGACCTTTTGTTTTTGATCTTAATCTTAGAGGAGTTTGTGATGTCACTTATTAGAGTTGGCTCTCACGATCTTTGCAGTTTTCATTTCCTGGTCAGTCTGAACCTGCTGTACCAGAAAGCTGGAGATCAAAGGGCGATTTGCTTTTTTGTGTATAAACAGGAGTTGCTGAAACGGACTCCACGGAAACACAGTGACTACGCAGCAGTGATGGAAGCCCTCCAAGCCATGAAAGCTGTCTGTTCCAACATAAATGAGGCCAAGAGACAGATGGAGAAATTAGAAGTTTTAGAGGAATGGCAGTCTCACATTGAAGGCTGGGAGGTACATTCACTTTGCTCAACAATCAAGCTGAAAATAGTTTTATGTAGCATGTTATGTGCAGAATTCTTGGTATTGGATAGAACCACAAATGCTTATTTTCTAGATATTGCCAGAGGACTGTAATCAATTCTGAAAAGTGCTAACTTTCATTAGTATTTTAAAATATCATATTTATTTATTTATTTATAGAGGCAGGGTCTCACTCTGTTGCCCAGGCTGGAGTGCAGTGGTGCAGTCATAGCTCACTGTAAACTTGAACTCCCGGCCTCCAGCAATCTTTGCACCTCAGCCTCCCAAGTAGCTGGCACTATAGGTGCGCAACACCACACCTGGCTAATTTTTTCAATTTTTTTGTAAAGATGGGGTCTTGCTATGTTGCCCAGGCTGGTCTTGATCTCCTGGCCTTCAGTGATCCACCACAGCCTCCCAAAGTGCTGGCATTACAGGCGTGAGCCATAGCACCTGGCCTTAAAATATCTTTATTGTGGTAGTTAACTGGCTTAATCTTGCCCTGGGAGGTTTGCGATGGAGCCAGTAGTTTGTGTGGGCTATGAGCTTTGGTATTTCTGCATTTATGCATCATGATGATCCTTTTTCCTGCCTTACCTTTGGTCAAGAAGTACATAGACTGAATCCTTGAGAGAGCAAAGATGGGGCATGAGGTTCACTATGTGAACTTCCAGACTCTAAATTAGGTGTTTGGTGTTGAATTTCATTTTAAATTCACTTAACCTCTTTAAATTTTGATTTCTTCATTTCTAAAATGAAGGAGCTGTCTCTGATCTAGTTTTTAAGGTCCATTCAAGATGAAAAATGTTATGATTCATGAGTCATTAAGGAAAAATTTAAAAAATGTCAAAAAGGCAAATGGAGAATATGGCTGAGAATCTATAAAATGTTTCAAGTGACAGTAACTTTTAGTCCCAGTTATTTCTTGGGGTTGGAGTCCTATGTTACTTTACTTCCATACAAAGAATAAGCTAAAATTCTGTCTTTAAATTTCGTTACTTTAAGTGAGTATGAGCTTTGGACTGGATTAAATTTTTTCTTGTTTATAAAGTAAGCAGTTAAGGTAATTTTTAAAAGTGTAAAGAAGATTGAAAATGCTCCCAGTCAAATACTGTACCACATAAAACCGAGTGGATTGCTTTAAGGTTTTAGAGTTGAATTTGTTTTTTATCTCCAATATGTTAGTTTTCCTTTGGATGTAAAATTATATCCATGCAGATATGCAAAGAAACCTCAAACGTTGACCTTAAGGAATTCTCCTGCTTGTCCACTCTGTGCTATGAATCTTTTAAAATGCTCACTGGGATCTGCCTTAGCTTCCTCTTTGTCTATATTCTTCCAAGTGTCCAGGGTGACCTCCCATTCAGTGTGAGTGCTACCTCTTTCAGTCAGTTCAAATGGTTGTGTGTTTTACAGTTGATTCATGATGATAATTCCTTTCCTGGGGAGCCGTTGTCCTGCTGGGATGAGAAAAATGGACTAAAGTTTGCTTTTGCAGTTCTCTTGTCACTCAAACATTGGAAGAAAAACTGAACTTGCTTTAAATTTCAGGATTTCTCAGTGAAATCTGCCAGGCCTTTGACTAAAACAAAACCTTCAGAAACTTTTTGGTACTCTAGGGAAACGGAATCTGTCATCATTTTGTGTCGTCCTGGTGTATAGCCTAAAAATTGAGTGTATTGCAAAAATGAGAGATGCCTTAACCATTACTAATATTGTTTGTACAGCGTGCACCAGTTACTGAAAGGGAGAATATATGTGGGCTGCACTGTGTCACACAGAGCCCACAGCAGAGAGGACCTTTGCTTCATCAGCTTTGGTGGTTTTATAACACTCTGAGTACAAGAGAAAAATGGGGCATTGAGACAGAGGAATTCTGTGGTATATTCAGGGAAATCAGATAGAAATATAGTTCCAGTAGGCACAGGGGAGATAATATGAAAATCTGATTCCAAGAAGGATGTTAACATGAATTCTACTTGAGTAGGATTTGACAGTGATTGCAAAAGACACAGCTAGAGATTTGGGAGTTTGGGGACTTTAGGGGAATGCCGCAGCTTGGAGTGGGCCCAGCCAGTGGGTTGCAACTTGTAATAAGAACTCGATTGCCCATCCTGGTCCACAGCTCCAGAGAAGGGAGAGAACTGTTGGTACTCAGACCTGGTCCCCCTTCTGCGGAGTTTAGAAGAAACTGCTGGTCTCACAGGACTCTGTAGGGACTTAGAGTCATAGAGGCTGAATTCAGGCTGTGGGAGGGAGTAGGAATAATTTAAAGAGCTATCTTTGAATTGCTTACAGGGATCGTTGCTCAACCTGCAGATAGCTTTGTGTGGACGTGGAATGGCTCCCGTGGGGTTAGGACAGGGCCAAATACAGATGTAGGGGGGCATGGCAGTTACGGAGCACACAGAGTTCCTTGGAGAATTTTCTAGGGCAGGACCCTTGTGCTCTTGCTGGGAAACAGCTCCCTCTCGAGCTCCTTCCACGAACTCCTACACATGGTTCAGGATCACCTTAGAGAGGACGCACTTGCTAAAGCAACGAAAATCGTACTGAATGGGATCCAAGCCCTGTGCACTGTGAATTTGCACTATTTCGTGGATTATTCTCTCACATAAATCACTTAATTATCCAGGCTCTTATATCCCCATTAATCAAATGAAGCCATTTTTTACAATAAAATCTCTCAGGTAATTTGCCTAGCTAGTCTTTTGTGCTACTAAATTATTTACTTTCCTGTATGTCGAATTTAGGTAAACAAGCCATAGAATTTATTGATTGCAAATCGTAATGACAGTGAGAAAAGCATGGCTTTTGAGCAGACTGGGTTTTTAGTCTGGACTCTAACCCTTTGTTTGGGATAATACATCACGTCTCTCCTATATGTGGTGTGGACTATTGCAGAGGTCAAATGAAATCGGTGAGAGTGCTTTGAATACCGTCAAACGCTATGCAAAATATTAGATAGTATTTTAAAGCTTCAAGAAATTCTCCTCATTTGCCTAATATATGCACCTGTCTACTGAAGGTATTATATTACTTAAGATATATGGTTCCAAACAACAAAAACTAAGAGGAAAATGAATTTAAAAGATACTGCATTCGTCGGAATCCATAGAAAAGCTACAGTGTCAGACTTGAAAAGAGGGTCTGGGCAGCTGGAACTGTTTGGCAGTCTCATCAGCATCCTAGCTCAAATGAATAGGCTCTAATAATCTTTTCCATATTTATATTGCTACACTCAAGATTTGAGATGAAAATCCAAGATTCCACTAATCTTGCTTGGGTAAATTTGCTAAGCGGAGGGCAGAGGTCCTTGGCTGCCGGTCATCTAATTCCCTTTGGGGAAATACTGATGCTCCGTTGTATGCATTAGAGTCCTGGGGAGTCCCACAGTTTGCTGAGGGATTACAATCCCCATTATACAGATTTTTAAAAAAAGAAGTCTTTTTAACTTATCCAAATTCTTACGACTAATAGGTGGCAAAGTTTAGATTTGAAAATAGGCAGTCTGAATCTAAACTTATATTCCTTACCATGTGATATTGTAGCCAATTAGATGAAAATCTGGTGACTTCTTTGGATTAAGTTTGTTTTTCTGTTTTTCCTTTAAAAATAAGTTGATTATAGAAATCAGGTTTTTTAGCAGCATTTATGTGGTAACTGCCACCACAGAAGGTTTATGTTTTAATTGTTCATTTTTGAAGTTATGCCTTTTCTTCGTATAATTTATTATATCTCAGTCATTTATCTTATGCAACATTCAGAACATTCCACAAGATAGTGTAACAAAGGTAATTGCAGGAAAATGATTAATGTGCCTTGGAAAAGAAGTTTATTAGCTGTTTAATCAGAGTCAGTGATTCATTTCATAGAACAAGACCATCCTCAGACTCAGTCTGCTTCTTGGGTTGATCAATTGTATTGTAATGATAACTGCAGCCTTTGCAACCATACTGAAATATTGCGACAAGGGAGTATCAATAAACATTACATCCTTTAGGAATTCAGCTTTAAGTCCTGGACTTGCCTGTTTGGAATTGATCTTTCAAATCTAGAAAAAAATATCACAATAAAAGATGAGAGGAGGAATTATTAATCTATGAAGGTGTTGGGGAAAATGAGCTTCAAGATAATTATTGTGTTTTGGAAAGTAAAGAGAAACAGAATTGAAATTTGACATCTCTTGATTACCTTTTTACATGGAGAAATAACAGTGCTACAAGACCGTTTTAATATCACCTCTTGCTGGTTTTGGAATCTTTGATGCTGACATCTGATTGAGTTTGTGCCTGACAGTGTATTGACTTCATGTCATGTTTCTTGGAATTTCATGGATGTGAGTCTTCCAGAGATTGGTGATGGGACCAGTTTCTTTTTGTCCTCTGTTCTAGGTGATTTGGTAGATACAAATTCGTCTACTGCCTTGAGATGGAATTGATTTATAGATGGTTCTTGTTATGTGAGGAGAGGTGGTTCTGGAGAAGGACCACTGAAAGTGAAATCACTTTAAAAAGAGGAACAAAATTTTACATTAAGTGGGAGAGGGGGAAAGTTTGATAGGACTTTATCTTGGTAAAATGAAAATTTATATTATTAGTTTGATTTATCTTATATATAACAGAATTTGGTTTATAATTTTAATTAATAATTTGAACCTCAAAAAGAGTGAATCAAATTCTGAGTCTGTTTTTTTGGGGGAGGGTGTCATACATTTTATGACAAAATTATGTGATAAAACAATAGGGTATTGTTTATTCCATGGTTGATTTCATAGTGTTTTTAAAAGATTTTTTTGTAAGAATATTCAAATGCTTCATCAATTTTTTAAGAGGCTTCTTCGGTATAAAAACTGTTCTCTTCTGAAGAGAAGAGAACATCTCATTGCTGTTCTTGTTAATTTTCTTTTCTTTCACTGTGAATGGGTCCAGCTTTGTTAGATCTTCCTCTGCTGGTGCATTGTATATAAGTGGAGAAGTTTCAAGACCTCCTGTCATCTTAAATCTTTTCCAAGTTTGTAGTTTCTCTCTGCAGTCAGTTTGTGTTTTTCTGATAATGACATGCAACATTTAGTTGGCAAGATGAATGAGAAAGACCCTGGTGTTAAGCAGGGAGAACTGAAAATGAAGTCTAAGTTTATATGTGGTCAGTTAATTAGTGAACAGTTTCGTATTATAAATACAATGAGGCCAACTTGCTAGAGATTTATACCAGAAGAAAAGTTTCAGCACCTTGCCTAGCATGCTATAGAGATGTTAAAAACTGGATTGTAGTATTCATCTAGATAAAGTATAGTCGTGTATGTGTTGCTTAACTACAGGATACATTCTGAGAAATGTGTCATTACGTGATTTTTGTCATTGTGTTAATGTTATAGAATGTCCTTACACAAGCCTAGCTGGTATATCCTGCTACACATCTAGGCTATGTTACAGAGCATATTGCTTTAGGCTATAAATTTGTACAGGATATTACTGTACTGACACTATATTGAATACCATAGGTAATTATAATGCAATGTAAGTACTTGTGTATCTAAACACATCTAAACATAGAGAAGTTACAGTAAAAATAAGGTATAATATATGTATTATATGTAATTATATATCATGTATAACATATATGGCATATATAATATATTATGCTTATTTTTCTATATGATATAATTAATATATAATATACTGTGTTATACCATATTATAATATATTATATAATACAGTATATTATATAATTATAAATATATATAAATAATATAAATATATTATTATTTAATATATTCAATAATATAAATAATATATAATATAAATAATTATAAATATATAAATATAAATTATAAATATATAAAAATATATATTATATATAATTACATATAATTATATATAACATACTGGATTATATAATATAGTATACAGTATATTATACCATATTTTTACTGTGTCTTTTCTATATTTAGATATGTTTAGATACACAAATACTTACTATTCTGTTACAATTGTCTACAGTATTCATTACAGTAACATGCTGTACAGGTTGGTAGCCTAGGAGCAATAGGCTATACTCTGCTGCCTAGGTGTGTACTAATAGGCTATACTATCTAGGTTTGTATAAGTACACTCTGATGTTCACACAAGGACGAAATCATCTCAGAACATATCCCTGTTAAGCAATGCATGACTGTACATGGTTGTTCAATGATTAAATATGTATTTGCTAAAGAATAGACATCTAGATAAACATGAGCCTTGATTTTCAAAATGAAGATAAAATACTAACCAGGTAAGTAACATTATGCAGATTTAAGTGAATATTCAGTGATGATGAAATACACAGTCTATGTAACCATGTCCATGTAGCATGTGATAAACACCTCTTCTGCCTGGACACTGGGAAGCAGCTGGGACTACCTCAGCAGAGACCTGTCCTCACTTTTTCTCTATGTTGACAGGGTTGCTATGCTGCGCACCTGAGCACCTGGGTTCAGGTACTCAAAGCCTCAGAAGCAGTGATGCTTAAAGTGTTGACAGAATGCCACATGCATCCAGATCTACTGTAATGGTTCCAGGCTGTAGCCCAGATTTACCCTGTTTCAATCTCTGAGGGTAGTGCCAGGGCACCTGGAAGTTTAACAAGCCCATCAGGTGTGTTTTGCACACTCTAAAATTTGAGATCCATTGTCCTAGAGGCTTTGCTCTTTTCTGATGATCTGCCTGGCTTGTTTTATTGCTTGCACATTTTTGATTTTCAGGGCTACTTGTCTGACAATTCTCCTTTTTGTAGACTTTAGTGTTCTTTATGTTTACCTAGCCATCTGATGCTGGTAGCCATATCTTATTTCAATTTTTGCGATGAATTTTGGAGCTTGCCTTCTTTATCCTTAACCCCAGACAGTCTCCCAGCATTTTTAGGGAAATAAAAAAATGCACATGATTTTCAAAATATCATAAATAAGTATCATTACTTCAAAGGTAAAGCCATGAGGTTTTTTTTTTACTCCAGAGAATGGTATGTTTTATCATGTAGGTAAAGGGAAAAATATGCCACAACATTATTTAAAACAAGCATTTTTAAAGTTCTACTTGCAGGTGCACTAGATTTGAAGTGGGAAGCAAGTCATGGCTTCAAGGAAGGCTATATTTACACTTGGTCAAATTTTCTTCAGTATTTATAATGTCATATATATCTGTGGTTAAACAATTCTTAATAATTTTCTGCTACAATTGTCCTAGAGATAATGCACAGACTAAATCATGGGAAATCAAAGGTACAGCATTCTTTATAGTCTAAAATATAAATGCAGTTTATATAAAGGAAAATGCCGTAAGCCGTTCTGTTAAGATGAGAATTTTTAGACAAATCTGCACATTTTGACACAGAGTCCTTTAGTATATGAACAATTCCCAGGTGATTACTTAATTACTCATGGAAGATATTTCATGTCATGATTGTAAATTACTGTCGTAGAAGTTGGTAAAAGGTGATATTGCACTAATTCTTGGAGCCTGCTGTAAATGTTAAAGACACGTCACCTCAGTGATGGAAATGTCTCATTCAGATTCAGTGAAATATAGCTGAGTGTTCTGTATATATTGTGAGATACACTTAGTAGCATAACCATGAATTTTAGCAACTATTGATGGTTGGGCTTGGTGTTGTTCCCTATAAATTTCATTAATAGTTGATGAATAAAAAGAAGTGTTGACCTCAAAAAGGTCAATTAATCTTATTCTGTTTTTTGACCGGGAGAGAGGAGTTAGTGGGGACTTACGATAATGCCTTAGTTGTAATAGATCTGTATATTAGCAAGGGGTTTAAGAGTTTCTTATGATATCAGTCTGGATTATATGATTCAAAATGTCAAACTACTCAAGTACAGGATGGAGGAAAAAGACTGAAGGGTTTGGCTGACGATAGGAACACTTTGAATCAGTTGTAAGATAAGCTTGCCATGATAGCTCAATTTCCTATAAATACTCCTTGCATTTATTAATAAAGATAATTACCAACAAGTCAGGAAATATACTGTTAAGATTTTTGTCATACAGGAATGCATCTACTGATAACTGTATATATTAATTTGAGGTACTTACTTGGAAGATTTATTTAACATGCATAGTAGGATAATATCTTCAATAGCCCTTTCATTGTGTAACAGCTTATCATGCTGGGTTGGCTTACATGGGTCACCATAAGAAATAGTCTAAGAGGAAGGTATCCTGTACCTTTTGTGAAGTTGGCTATTAATTAAAACCACTTTTCATAATGTTATAGAGATCCCTTGTACAAGAATCAACATGTTTCCTTTTTTACATTTTAATTCTATTCTAACTTTTTCCTAAGATAGAGATAGTATTCTTTAAAAGTAAGTAATAAGAAATTATTGCCACTGGAATTGGGATTTATGTTCATATTTCATGGCAGTCTTTGTGTAACGAACTTATGACAAAGTACATGAAATTCTGTAAATTTTTGCCAAATCTCCAGTTATATATCCACCTTCAAGATGAAAAGAAATAAAAAAGGAAAATGCCTAAAATTTAAACTATATTTGTAATATAAATAATCAAGTTAATATCACAAAGCTCTGTTTATTAACTTTTCATTTTGGAAGTTTCTTATTGTAGGGGTGAGTTGTCATTTTAACTTAAATTTTTATAATTGACTGGAAAAACAGTATCAGTGATTATTACGGAAATATGAAATTAATGTTCTGAATTTACAAAAACAAATATTAACATTAAGTTATATATAAATATAAACATTAAGTTAAAAATCAGACAATACCCTTAGATTTAAAGAAATCAGACATATTTGAAGACAAAATTCTCTTGCAGAGCACACATATAGATCTCTACTGAAAACATCTTTTTTTTTTTTTTTTGTCCAATTCAATGCATTAGTTATGATAGGTTAGATTGTAGAAACAAATAGACTACAACATCTACATAGGCTCAAAATAGACATTTATATGCAGCTCACACAACAGTTGGATGTTTGTGTTTTGCTCAGTGGGCAGCTTTCCTTTGTTGGTGAATCAGGGCCAGGGCTCCTTCCGTCTTGTGGTTCCTCCCCACTTCCAATGGTTAGTGCTTGTGTTAAGAATCACTTTTTTTACTATTCATGTAATCTTGGTGGGCACTCCACAAAAACCTATTTAATGAATGAGTATGCCTGTGCCAACTTTTAATAAATAGGGTGAAAGGCTCTATGGAAAGTTGCTCCCTTTAAATATTTTTTCTCATTTAATTTCTTTTCTCTTCTTTTTCATCCTGGGAGGTGGATATATAAATTGAGACCTGCCAAACATTTAAACAATCTCATATCCTTTGTGTGTATCCATGGAGCTCTTTTCCCATGCTGGGGAAAAGAGGAAAAAGAAAGGAAAATTATGAACATTAAAATTATGAATTAATTTGAAATGATCTCTTTCTAAAATGATACAGATAACGTGTATTATATATGCGTGTGTTTACATAGGTACATAAAACACCTGAAGGAGATGCAGAGTCTTTTACTATGGGTTCTGCCTGCTGAGACTGACCAGGAGGAAACTGGAAGGGGAAGGAAACCTACATTCAGTACATAACTATCCGTACAGTTTGAACTTGCTCTTGTGAAAACATTGCTTCTTAAAATAAAAACAAGAATATGTTTAAGGAGAAAAGTAATTACACCTGAAAGTTTCACCCAAGTAATCAGACATATTTGCATTTCTCCTGACTTTAGGGGTCAAACATCACCGACACCTGCACTGAGATGCTGATGTGTGGAGTCTTACTGAAAATTTCGTCTGGAAATATTCAAGAACGGGTGTTTTTTCTTTTCGATAATCTTTTGGTGTACTGCAAAAGAAAGCACAGGTAAGGTCATAAACAGGGCACGCTTAGGAAATGGTTTATGCAGCGCACGTGTTTCCCCTGTTCCTCTGCATTTCCCAGAACTCGTCATCGGTCAACTTCTTCGTGTACTCGCAGCCTATTCTGTGGTTGTTCTCCACACTTTCTTGTAAAACCTACCTGGAATGTCACTGTCATCCGATGATGCTGCCTCTCCAGAGCCCTCTCAAGGAGAGGTGCTGTTTGTCCCGAGCTCCAAACCTCAGGCCCTGGAGGAGGCTGATGTGTCTTCGCTGCTTCCTCATCCTGCTCCCTGCCATCCCCCCTTCTGTCAAGAATCCCAGCACATGTGAAGTTCATGCCATGAGTCTTCCCTATCCACTACCTTCTCCTGTTGACTCTGTTTTATAAAGTGCTTACTATCTCCCTGCCACACATGCATTCAGTAACTGCTGTAGTTCTTGAATCATTTTCTTTCTGTCCTACTCTTGTCATCATTTCTGGGGTGTTCAAAACTCACATGGATGATCTAGCCAGGATTTTAGACCTGAAAGTCCACAGTCTCTTCACCTGCAATGATCCTTTCCTTCATTACACCTGAGCCACCTGCCCTGTGGTCACACCTTTATCTTATTAACACCAATAGTTATAAAATTGAAATCTCAATTTTAAGCACCCCACTCTGAATGTCATCCCCCATCCTTCTAGCCCTCCTTCAAAAAATAGCTTAAGTATTCTCACTTAAGCTAGTTTTTGGCCATTGACCTTAACACTTTGGCTCCAAACATTGTCTAATATCGCTTTTCTTGAAGCCTCTTCTTTTATGTCACATTCTGTTTCATCTCTCTGCTCTCCTTCACAGCAAACTTTTCCTGAAAGAGTTTCATGCTGTCACTTTCTGTACCTTCTCACTTCTTACGCTGTCCTCATCCACATTCGATGAGGCTTTAGTCCAGTCTGCTCCACTGAGCTGTATGTCAGAGTCACCATGGACCTCCCTATTTCCTAATCCAGTGGTCACTTTTCTGCTCTATAAGGTTTTAGCTGTTTTGTTGGCAGCATTTAGCTTAGTTGAGCAATTCTTCCTTCTCAAAACACTATCTTCTCTTTACAAGTGTGACACCCTACCGTCCTGGCCAAGTTTTGGACTGCTGTGGGCTCTGCTTCTAACTCCTTTTTCCTCTTCATACTTGACTCTTCCTGGGTGATTTTATCTAGTCATATGGCTTCATGTTCCACATCTATGTCAGTTTCTCTCAAATCTCTGTGCTTAGCCCAGAATTCTAGAGTCCCATACTCTGCCTATTGGATATCTCAGCTGTGGTGGCTCTAAGGATTCTCAGCCATAACTTGGAAGAAATGGGATTCTTGATGTCCTTTCCTGAAGCTGCTACTCTCCTAGCTTTCCCCATCTGTTGGTTTCCTCAATGCTGAAAACTAGCAGTTAGCCTTGCTTCCTCTCTTTCCTTCAACTCCCCACATCCAATCTATTAGAAAATCTTCTTGCATCTTCTTTAAAAACATATAAAAATCTCTCCACATCTCTCTGTCTCCATCACTGCCCTTGGGTGACAGCAGTTGTCTCCTCACTGGCCCCACTGTATCCTTTCTTATTGCTGCACAACTTATGCTCTACACAGAAACCAGAGCATCATTATGACACAAATCAGATCGTGTTGTCACCTTGCTCAGAGCCCTCCTTGGCTTCCTAGAATGAAATTCACACTCCTTACCCTGGTTTGCAAATTTCCGCATGGTCCGTCCCCACCCCTGCCACTTCCGACCTCATCACATCCCACTTCTCTCAACACTGCACCCCCTGCCTTCCTGAGCCTTCTTTTTCTCCTGTTCCTTGATTATGCCATGTGTGTTCCCTTCACAAATGGCCTTTGCACCGGCCATTTTCCCTTCCCAGTGTGCCCTTTGGGTTTTTCATGGCCAGATTATTCATGTCCTTTTAGACCATACTTAAATATCACTTCCTCAGCAATGCCCTCCCTGACCACCTTGTCTAATGCAGCCTCCCAGTCACCCTTATCAGTATCTGGAAAGCACTCGTCGCTTGCTCATTCTGCCTTTGTTATTTATTTGCTTGTTTCCTGCCATCTCTGCTAGATTTGACTGCAAGGTCCGTGAGAATCTTATTTCTCATTCACTGCTATTTTCCTGGAGACTGGAGCAGACCTGCCATGCAAAAGACAACAGAATGAATGAATGAAGGAAACCCAAACTAGTCCCCTGTAGCTTGGCCATCATTAGTTTGAATAATTTTATGTATTAATGTTATTGATATAGTATTATTTGTTTTAAATCATGGCTATAATTTTTTTCTTCAGAATGTTCTTATTTTATAGGGTGTTTTCTCAAACTCTTGGAAAAATGTTTTTGCATGTTGATTAAGCAAAATAGTAGAGTGGCATTTAATTGAGAAGTGTCCTGAGCCCTTAGGTGCTTCTTCCTAACTGTATCTCGGACACTTTAGTTTTAGCGAAATGGTACTAATAGACTTCATTCAATGTAAAGGTAAAGCAGGTGGTGGAAAATGCAGAATTTTGAGTGACTATTTATTCCAGGTTCAGAAATTAGAAAACTATAGTGAAACATTTCCTGGTAGAGTGAGAATGAGAGACACAAAACTTTAAGGAAGCATCATTCTTCCTCTCTTACGATGGGTTTTCCTAAGTCAGTTAGCAAAATGCCCAGAGCAAGTTAGCAAAAATTTGGCAGCTATGTTGATGATATATGGTAATTCTGCCATGTGGATTGTAGTATTAGAATTCTCTAGTAGGAGGTATTAATTAAAAAATGCTATGACACAAACTGAGGAAACATACGACTGCAACTTGTACCTTTATTAAAGGGAACAGGTTAGGATTACAGCCAAAAGATAGTTAAATTGTTGATCTCTCTATCTTAATACACTTTAAAAATTTTTTTTATCATATGTTAAAATACATCTGTTTATTTCTTTCACTATGCTCTTGTAAATTCTTTGAATTCTATAGCAAGATTGGGATAAAGAGAAATAGGACTTAGGAAGATGTAGGAGAGGCTGCTAATTTTACTTACATGCTAACTCATTAAAAAGTTGTAATGTGAATCAAGGTGTTTTGATGCAGTTATTAAAGGCATCTGCTGGAGAATGAACTCTTTCATTACAGTCGATCTCATCTTTATGTTAATAAAGGCCTGCCATCAAGTGCAAAGCTTTTGCAAAATTAACCTTAGTGGATAAATTATGATATTGTATGGTCTTACGGCTATAATTGTTTAATAAGTTAAACAACAGGAAAAATAATCGTGCTATTTAGCAAATATCCTTAATAAATGTATAATGTGGATCAAATATATAGTGGTTAGAAATGGAAATAACTGAATAAATAGATCAATGTGTCCACTCCCTTCTGGGCTTGGAGAAACTGTGAATAAACCATCTGTTCCCTTCCTTTAGAATACTATATCTCCTTTATGAACTTCACCTTAGCATGTACTTTCTAAGAGCTAGAGATCCTTCAGGAAGTGTGAGTAAACTGAACCTCTTCCAAACTTGCATACCGTTGTGATTACAGGAATCAGGGACCTGATGAATTTATTTTAATTCTAGAATTGCATTCTGTAAAGAGCAGTGTAGCAGAGTAGACATCCCAGGCTCTGGATATTTCTAATACTATTAATCTTAAAAGAAATTAGTTTTTAAAATGTAATTTATGATATAGTATTTCATACATATTGCATAGTTTGGCTTGTCTATGAGCTTTAAAAGATAGTATCATAGTGTAGTTTTTTGCAATTTATATTTGGCATTTAATATTGTTTCTAAAATACATATCCATTTTGTGTATAGCGATAATTTCTTCACTTTACCTGCTGCATAATATTCCACTGGTTTACTATATCACAAATTTAATTAATCACAATTTAATTATTCTCTTACAAATTTATTTAATCACAATTTAATTATTTATTCTCTTATCAATGGACTTTAGGCTTGTTTCTAGTTTTCTAGCTATTATAAACATTCTTATACATGTATCCTGGTGACCACTAAACACATACTTAGGAATGAAAATCATAGACTTGAGATATGCAAATATGCAATATTATAACATAGAACATAAGTATTTTCAAACCATAGGCTTTTCAGTCTTTCAACTTCAGTAGAGCCGTTTTCTGAAAGGATCAAAAATCTCTCTATTTGAGCTACATGGTATAGAATTAATAAGACACTTATTGGAATTTCATATTGAGTATTAATTATTGTGTAAGAGAAATATATAAATCCTGTACAGAGTTCATAGCAGGATCACAAAAAAAATCAATACTTTGAAAATAGAACTCAGTAATGGATTCTTTTATATATATATGCACATGATCATTTCACTTGTGACTAAAACTGTTGCTCAGGATATTAAGCCTTTTAAATATGATTGATTTTAAGTATGATGTACCAATCTACAAGAAATTCTTTTTTTCAAGATACCAGAATACTGTTTTCTAGCTGGAAAAGTTTGTGGTTACTTTTATATTACTCTGCTCTTCATTCTTCTTTATATTTGCCCACCTATGATGGCAACCTTCATAGCTACCTGTCCTGAATTCCTAATTTATGCTCATTAACAAAGAATATTTAGAGGTTACTTTCAAAATGAACATGAGGAGTACAGGGTGGTGAAGATTTAGGGCTGACAAAGCTTCCAGTCAGACTAAATTAATCAATTTCATTAGTTTTCTTTAGTAGCAATGCAGGACTACTACATTTTGATGAAGGTGTAGGACAGTTAAGCCAGGACCGTGCAATCTTTTCTAAGGAAGGGGCCCAGGAAGTGTGATAGCATCTGGAGACACCTCCCTGTACCCATCCCATCCGTGCCAGGGCAGGTGTCTAACCGCAAGGGAGAGGAGAAGGGAGCATTGCAGTCAGTGCAGTCGCGTCTCAACTTGTGCTACCTGCAGCTATATAACACGACAGATTAATAATTATTTCAGTGTATTAAATTGTTAGCCAGACTTTTAGTCAGTGAGTCAACATAAATAATTCAGGTTAATTGGAATCTCTTGAGCGATTAGGTATTTTTTGATCTCCTTGAATCATTTCTTAGAATCTTTTGTGTGTAATTTAATAAAAGAAAAACATTTTAAAATCTTCCCTGGGTGCTTAGTGATTCAAATACAAACATCCGCAACTACCTAATTCATTGTTACAAATGTTCATCTGTAAACCTGGATTTTTTTACTTTGTGTTCCATATTTTTTAAGATGAAAGGGGGGCACTAGACTTACTATACACAAAGTTCTGAAATGTTTTGGACTATTTTAAAAATAAGTAAGGCCTTTAGGATTATTATAAATGTCTTAAGAGACTTGTTCAACAAGTACGCAGTGATCATATCATAAAAACAATAATATAGGAAAAATAGTTTTACAGATGGAGATCGCTCAGCTTAAGAATCTCCAGCACAGCCAGTTCTTTGAATAGGGATCATAAGTATTAACTGAATCTTTACTGGGGCTTCAGTAACGAAGGTGAAAGGAACAAATGAAAATTTCGGATAACCAATCTTTAGTGTCTGTCGGAGTCTGATTAGGCACCACTGAAGTCCTATAGTGAGTAATAGCACATACTCTCCCACCTGGAGGCAATCCTTAGCTCGAAACTTCAATTTATTAAAAAATTAGTCCTTAAGTCCTATCTCATAAAGCAACCAGTGGTGTTACAAATGGGAGGACACAAGTACAAAACACCGAGAGCCTAACTTTTGACATTGTGAATTGAATTGGTATATCTTTTTTCAAAGAATTGCTTAAACTATGTTGTTTTGCATTAAGTTTAATAACAAAGTCTTTGTGATTTCATTCCATCCTAAGACGGTTGAAGAACAGCAAGGCATCTACAGACGGACATCGGTACCTTTTTCGTGGCCGGATCAATACAGAGGTGATGGAAGTGGAGAATGTGGATGATGGCACAGGTAAGCGATTAGTGGCTTTTAGTGGAATGCCCATAGTAAACTCCCTCACTTGAATAATTCATTTGCAGTACATTAGAGCTTAGAAATGCGTTGTTAGGTAGAGCAGTCAGGTAGAGGGAAGAGAAAGGTGAGATAAGGGAGTGGAAGACTGTTGTAAAAGTGGGAAATTATATTTGACAAACACGCTAGCATCAAACAGAGATATAAAGAAATTGTTGAATAATGTCCTATCTGAAAATGTCCATTCCATTTTATTCATGGGACAGTCACAGTTCCTGGAACAGAGAGTGTGTGTACAGAAAATATTTAATGAATGAATTGATTTTCTTTAAGTTACAGTATGTAACTTAAAATAAGTATGTATTTATATGTAACATATAAATAAGTATATGTGTGATATTTTGTTACTATATTACATTAACTGTAGAATATAGCAAACTCTAGATTTGTTTTAGCTATACAGCTGTTACTAATATAGTTATGTTGTCAATTTGCTTATAGAGGAAAGTTGTGAATGGAGGTAGTTTGTGTAATTTTTTTTTTTTTTGAGACAGAGTCTCACTCTGTTGCCCAGGCTAGAGTGAGTGCCATGGCGTCAGCCTAGCTCACAGCAACCTCAAACTCCTGGGCTTAAGCGATCCTCCTGTCTCAGCCTCCCGAGTAGCTGGGACTACAGGCATGCACCACCATGCCCGGCTAATTTTTTCTATATATATTTTTAGCTGTCCATATAATTTCTTTCTATTTTTAGTAGAGATGGGGTCTCGCTCTTGCTCAGGCTGGTCTCGAACTCCTGAGCTCAAACGATCCGCCCACCTCGGCCTCCCGGAGAGCTAGGATTACAGGCGTGAGCCACCGCGCCCGGCCAGTTTGTGTAATTTTAAGTGCTCATTTTAAATACCTTATTACTCAGAGGTAGCAAATTTTTACTCTGTAGATTTGAAGATGTGGAATTTTATAAGCAAATTCATGAAATCATGATTAGTCACAAACATTAAGTAAAATGAAGTCAAATTTTATTTTCTATTTGGAAAAAAAAGTCTGTAAAATTAATGCTTAGTAAATTGTAGTAATCTGTAGTCTGTAAAATGTAGTAAATTAGTAAATCACATTTTCCCCCCATAATTTTAATTGGAATTTCGAAGTTATGCTTCCAGGGGAAAAGACAAGATGAAGTAAAATATATTAATTGTTGCTTAAGTGACTTTTATTTCCACCTAGAGAAATATCTTTCTAATATTCAATATAAACGTGGGGTTGAGGCACTAATTAGCTCCCCTCACCTCCCACATACCATCCTTGTCATTCCAGCGTCCCAGAGGGGAGAAGAATGTTTATAATTTGTCAGGGGCATAGATTTTCAAATGCTCACTTGTGGACAGTTTCTCTCTATCATTTTTTAGCATCTTAACAAATCGTCAATACTTAAAATAGTGAACCGTGATTGCTGCAGCTAAGGGGGAAAGACATGCAGCAAGCAAAACTCGGGGTGGTGCCTGAGACTGGGCAGTCACCTTGGGAGCCATGTCTTTGTGGTCATCGGTAGAGAGGCCCCTCCGTGGCTAACTTCTGCTGGAGATGCAGAGATCCCGCTTCAAATTCCTTTCCATGCTGCAGACTGTAATGCAGTTGCAGATACTCTCGTGCTAACATGTGGGACCTAGTGGGCTATCTTTCCACGGCAGGATGTACATGTTTTTTATAAGACAGCAATAATTTATTTTATGTTTTCTAAGACTATGTAGTGACATTTGGAATGTTATCTGTCTAAAATGTTAAGAGCTATCTTGCCTTTGTAACCTGAATATTCAAGAGAACACTCAAATGCCCACTTTATACTTCAGTTGGGAGGAAGTCAGATAATTAAGGAAGCACACTCAAAACCTCCACTCTGTTCTTTATTGGCCCTGTCTACTCCTGATGGAACCACCTCTCCCCTGTTGCTTTGGCCACCAGATGATGGGGGTGCCACCATTGGTACCATCTGCACTGGTAGTCTCAGTGAATTTTGATGGTGATTACTATGATTACTGTGCCTATGGACAGCTGGGGCAGTAAATAAAGAAATGTGAGAGCCCAGGGCCTTTGCAGTTCTCAGCTTATCTGTGTTGGGTGGTAAGGGAGTGAGGTCTTTGAGGGGTGACTTGGACAGAGCTTTTGCATGAATGGTCCTTGGATTCAATTCCATGAAAAAATTCTGTTGATGATAGTAAGATGCCAGCCTTCAGTGCTTCAGCCTCAGTTCCTGAGGGCAAGGGCATTTTGGAAGACAAGGCCGAAGACCCTGTTGAATGTGAATTAGGGGGAGGACAGGACATTGCAGGATATTTAGTTGCCGTCAATTAGTTGCCTAGTGGAGCCTCTTGACACAAATTTGCAAGGCTTAGTTTTCATTGAAAGAAGATGAAGAAATTTATTAGGCTTTATATTATCAATAAGGGCCTTTTTTCCCCTCTCTTTTTTCTTGAACACACATAAACAGCATGTAGCAGGAATTTGGCTGCAGATAGTTGCTACAAGGTCACTTAGAGAATTTTCAGGCTGCAATTGGATACCTTCCCCTAACTTCCTATGAGGAAAATTTAGTTTTCTCATGGGTGCATCCACTGGGTCTCTGGGGGAAGTGTACATCCTCTCCCAGGCTTGGAAATTCAAAAATAGAATTTTTGAAGATGGATAGGATCTTGAAGATCAACTACTACACCTCATCAACATTTCATATGATGGAAATGAGGCCAGGTTTAAAAACTAGCTTGTACAAATTTACCCAGGTTGGTACAGAGCTGGGGCTAGAGTTAAGTCTGCTAGATTTTCACGCCATGCTTTGAGCTTTGAGAAACAGACCAGAGAACAGCAGCTCTATACGGGCTTTAAATCTACAGGGACTAAGTGGAGAGCAGTGAAGGAACATGGCCCGAGTGTGCAGAGGTTGATTTTTGTTGCTTATTTCTTCTAAGAGCTGATTTCAGTTTTATACCAACTTTCCCCTTTTCTTGATGCCTTAATCATTTCCATCATAGAGTCTTCATTTATTTTTGAGGGGCTCAGGTTTTAAATCTGCTATACTTTCTATTCTGTGAATGAAGCTCTGATGCTGACAGATCTCAGCAGAGCTGATTAATGTCCATATGGCGAGTTCTCTCCACACTTGGTCCCTGGATAAATTGAATGAGGGGTGGGCAAATACAGTCCGGCTCATCTGCCGTTGCCCACACGGAAAACAAACAACTACACCATATTTAGTTATAAATAATAAAAATGAATGAATTGAGATATATTTTTAAGGATGCTTAGAACTTTTGATGGAAAATTGAATGGGAAGGTTTTCCTTCCATTTGAATTATGCAAATTCTGAGTATTTTTGTTTACTCTAGGTAGAAGTAAAATACTTTTCTAAGGAAGAAGCTCTATCAGACAGAACTTGCAGAAGAAATAATTACACTTAGAATGCTTTCGGCCAACATGTAAATATCTCAAATCTTTTGAGAAATAATGTGATTGTAATTTTATTTAAAATGCTTAATGACTTGGATTATATCATAATTATAGCTTAGTATATAAAAAATTTAATTAAATAATGGTATGATGTGCGGAAGTATAAAAATTTGTATACGTATTTATTTAAATCTATCCATGTTATTCATCATTTTATATGTTCACGGAAGATGTTAATTATTGAGTTTGTGGCCAAATTTCCATTCCACCGTTCTCTAGATTTCAACTCTTATTTCAGTGAATTTGACTTAATTCCTCTTTGAAGATTCTTTCTGGAAATTTTAGTTTGATCATGATGCTATCAGAACAATCCAGCTTAAAAGCAATAGTAAAAAAGCTATTCAACTTCCTAGAATTAATTTTCATGGTAATTTTCATAGTGCATATTTGGGAAGCCATTCAGAAAGTAGCACCAGATCACTTGTATTCTCTGGTAAGAACCAATTTATTTGTGTGGTTTGGCAGAGGGCAAGATGGTTGACCTTTGGAAAATGTGGTCCGTAGTTCAGTGTTGGGCAAACTTTAGATTTCAACACAATAGTCAAATTTGAATTGGATAAGATGAAATTTTTTTATTCTTAAGGTATTCTTTAAAAGTACATAGATTTTTTTAAAGAAAAAATTCAGTTGTCATTTTTAATATATTCCAAACCATTTTAAGGTATTGAATGCATTATTTTTATAAAATTAAATTTTGCTATTAAACAAAATTTGGAAACTGCAGAAAAATGTAAAGATGAAAAATACTAGGCAATCCTATCATGAAAAGACAAATAAATGAGAAGGTTTTAAAAAATATTTCCTTCAGTTTTCCTTTTTATGCATAGATATTAAAAAATGTTTAAAACCATGAACTGTATATTAATAATTTTGTATCCTTTTTCATTTAAAGTACCTGTATACCTGTATATCTTCATGATAGTCATCTTTATCTTCATGCCTTATCACCAAATAAACATAGTTTTTATTGCTGCGTAATAGTTAATCAAATAGATAAACCATAGTTACCTTAACAACTTTAGTATTATTGCATAACTGGGTTGAATATATTCTTAGTTAAACAGTAACAACAACAATGTTGAGAAGAGTACTAAGAGTGTAATAGTTCTTTTCTGATACATTGAAATTTTCAAGATGTTATTAATGTAAGGGAGTATATTTGGGAATTCAGAAAGGTCAAGGGATAAGCTACTTTTTAGATTTTCAAAAGGAAAAGTCAATTAGAATCTTTTTTTTGCCATAAGTAATGTCATATGTCATTTTTCTTCTATCATTTGATAAAATAAAAAAATTTATAACAAAAAATTTTCTCAACATTAAATATTCATAACATGAGTAAATTATAGTTTTAAAAATTTTCCTTAGAAATTTATGCATTCAGTGTTGATCACTAGAACAAGGATTGAATACATTATTTAGATATCAGTTTCTTGGTGTTTTCAATAATATATTCTGGCAATTTCTTCTCTTTCTTAGTCTGTGCATATAATACTTGGATATGGTCCATCTTATTGAAATGCAAATTTATTGAAAGGATACCAGCATGTCCGCTGAGATTTATAGTGCATAGGTTTTGGAAAAATCTCATCTTATTATATGAAAGTGTGCTGAATTAAGAGTAAGAAATTTGCAAACTATATAGCTTCAAGTAATTAGTCACTTGTTCAGGTCTGCCTCTTGGATTTTTCTGTTTTTGGAAGAAATCAATAACAAGAGACTGTTAAATTTGCATATTCCACATTTAATGAATGGAAATTTTAATTCCATTCTTTCTATAAAATTAATGTTTTATATCCATTAAAGATTATAATTCCTGTGTTTGCCATTTAATAAATGATTTATTCTTTTGTTAAAATTAAAAAAAAAATTCCTACTAAGGACAAAGTGATTGTTTGACTTCTCCATGATCTTAGTGAGGATGTTCTTTATGAAGAAGTTTAATTCTTATTTTGAAGAATGAAGATATTGAACATTGTTCTATGATTAAAATTATGAAGATATTTATATATCACTATATTTTTGAAATAAATAAGAAGCAATTGCTTGATTTGTATAACAGCTGGTAATTATGATATCATGACAAAGTATGTATACTGCATTTTGAGGCTTATTGTATGCATATAGAGCTGTATATATGTGTACATATGTGTGTATATTTATGATTTTTTAAATTGCTATGATTGAAATTAGCTAGCATATAAACTTTAAAAAGAAACATTATTTCTTCATTTAAAATTATTATATGACACAAGCTGTTCTTTTGAAATATTAATGTAGCAATTATGTGTTATTTGAGATATTAGATTTCATAGTCAGCTAATGATCTTGGTTTCTCTACATTGAAACAGTAGCCACAGGCACTCAGTTACATGCTCATTTGTCTGGCTCTGATTTTCACTGTGTGATTTCCAAAGGAAGTTTGAATGCACCAGCTGGTGCCAGTTAAGGCTTCATAGAGGAGGTGGGTGCACTTCAAAGAGGAGTAAAAGCCCATGAGACAAAGAGTGAGGTAGCTTGATAGGTATTCACAGGACAACCAGGATAGCAGCAGGCAAGGAAAGAATGGTGGGAACACATTAGAACATAGTGGAAAATGGCATTGGTTAGATAGAGTGAGGTCGGTCTAAGAATAGTCTTTAAAGCAAAGTCTACATGTTTTTATTTTTATTTATTTATTTATTTATTTATTTATTTGAGACAGAGTCTCGCTGTGTTGCCCTGGGTAAAGTGCAGTGGCGTCATCACAGCTCACTGCAACCTCAAGCTACTGGGCTCAAGCCATCCTCCTGCCTCAGCCTCCCCAAGTAGCTGGTACTACGGACATATGCCATGACGCCTGGCTAATTTTTCTATTTTTGGTAGAGACAGGGTCTCACTCTTGCTCAGGCTGGTCTTGAACTCTTGGCCTCAGGCAATCTTCTCACCTCCGCCTCCCAGAGTGCTAGGATTATAGGCATGAGCTACTGTGTGGAGCCCAAGGTCTACATGTTTTGACTTGATTCAGTAGTGGGGCACTGAAGACTTTTGATCTAAGAAGTGACCCGATGAGAAGTATTTAAGGAACAGCCAGCAGGATGTGAAGAGGGCAGTGATCATAATCAAGTAATCCAGGAAGGGAAGGGAGGGAGACCCAGGTTCCAGAGGTGACTGGCCCCGGGCACACACCTGTGCAGTGTCAGGAGCATTACCCTGATGATTTTGGCACGTAAACTTGTGCTCCCATGTGCTCTGTGGTAGAAATACACTATGTTGATTTTAAAGTAAGTGCAGTGTATCTGACTGTAGGCTGCATGTGGCTGCTGTGGTTCTCTTTATCTAGAGTTATGGTCCAAGGGTAACAACACTAGGGGGATTGTGGAGTCTTTAAACTGCAGTGCAAGGTTTGCTTAGGTCATCGTGCCTGACTTGGGCAGAGAGGAGACAGTCCGAAAAGCTTGTGCTTGTTTGAGATACTGGTCTTGTGAGGTGACAAGTTGAGGGGAGGGGGAAGAGTTGTAAACATGTACAATTTGAAATTTTTTCCCACCAGTTTATCATAGTTTCTCAGTTGCTTATTTTAATAGATATTAAGGAGGGATTGTACTCTAATTATGAAGTAATACTTTTTATTCGCCCACTAATGTCCATTAATACTTATCTGACATGAATTATGAGGTTCTATTAATACTACTTTGTACAGGATGTGAACATGTATTAAATACTTAAAGGTAAGAAAAGTACAAAAGTTCCTTTTAAAATGGATTGTAATTTCTTTATGGCAGAAAAACATGCTCTGCCAGTTGGAATCTCTATATTATCAGAAATTGTTATTGATTATTCTTGGGATTATGACACATATCTAAAATACAGACTAATGTCTAATACAATTCTGTTCTGACTCAAATATAACCTGGAAGTTTTAAAGACCCTACAACTGCACGGCACCATTTGATAATGCATTTTGGGGATTATTCGTCTGACCATAGATGATGTGTGGTTATTTTGGAGCTAATGCAAAAGACTTTGGGAACTGGATTATGGGAGAATGAAGGGCCAAGCACGTCTGTTTCTACTTGAAACTTACTAAATAAAATAAGTCATCTGAGGAAAAAAAAAAAAAAAACAACAAAGTGCCACAACGTCATTTTTTAAACCACTTTTAACTTTCTGTGGCTTACCTCCTGTATGCTGGCCTTTGCTGCTTGATGACTTTCAGGGCTCACAAATGAAAAGAGTCACTTTAATTGGTGCAGATGCTGACTCAGGCTTCTGTCATATGTTTTTCCATCTTGGAATCTTTGCTTTGCAGGGACTGTCATGCCAGTAAAGGTCGCTTGGAAGTTATGTCACTATTCTTTACCTGCTGTTAGGGAGAGAGCTGCCGTACAGGGTTTGCTGTTGACATTTTCAAATGCAGCATGACATTTTAGCCAAACTTTTGGTGAAGTATTGAAAAAGACAATTAAGTGCCAATTTATCCTCAAAGAAAAATTTTTTGAGTTCCCCTTCATGCTAAATATATGAAATGAAGTGGTATTAAAGAGTGTATGTTTCAACCGTGTACAATGATAATGGTTTAGTGTTTGTACATATCCATTTATTGCGACTTAGGTAAATACACACTTTATGTGTTCCATTGATCCATTCTCATTCTTATCGTGCAGCTCATAAAGTGATAGAGAATTTCTGTGGGGTGTAGACTGTCTCTGAAACCTACTCATAGAATATTATTTCAAAAGAATATTAGAAAAACAAAATGAATCAGACACCTTGAATGTTTGATTATTGAGAAGCAAATTGCTTGAATGCCATCCTTTTATTGCTTTAGAAACTTTGACAATGTTTTTGGGCATAGAGCAAATAAATGTCAATTAGTTTGTGGTGTTTGATTTCATGTAATATATTAATGTTGTGAGTTAGAAATGTTCCATTATTGAATGCTAACTGCATCCAATATATAAACATTTTAAAAATGTTTTTATGTGTTTCAATATACATTTATAAAGCAAAGATATTTTGAATAATTCAGTGGTTTTGGGACATCTGTGAATTGAATGATTATGTCGACATAATATTGTATATTACCTTTTGTTATAAATTTGCCTTTACCCGTTAATTTCCAGCTGATTTCCATAGCAGTGGACACATTGTTGTTAATGGATGGAAGATACATAACACAGCAAAAAATAAATGGTTTGTTTGTATGGCAAAAACACCTGAAGAGAAGCATGAATGGTTTGAAGCTATTTTGAAAGAAAGAGAACGGCGGAAAGGTGGGTGTATGAATTGGGCACTATTATTCTTTGTGAAGGTTCTAACTTAGCATGAGAGCAGATGATGGGAAAAAGTTACGAGAAAGGGGAAAGATGTATGATGTTCACTTTGATTTACTATGTCATGTGAGCCTTGTACTAAAATATTTTTTGAATACTTATTGTTGCTAAAATAAAAAAAAACCTTATATAGTTAGCAAAATAATTATATTATGGCTGGAAGTGTCTTTTAAATAGTTGCACTTGCTTTAAAATTTGTTCATTTTCTTTGCACTTTATTCTTGCCATTTCTAAAGCAGCATTACATAGCTTTTCTTTAAGATTTGGATATATACTGACTTTTAAAATTGTTAGGCATCAAATATAGGGTAATGCAACCCAATTAGTTGCTTGTTCACATGAGGAGGGCTAGCTCAAATTTGCTTTATGTTTTTAGAAAAAATTGCAAAAGGTATTCAGTTTGGCAGTATTCAGTTGTGTGAAGTTTATCTGCAACAAGGCACATTTCTGTAATTCTGCTTGGAAATAGAAATGCTTATGTTTCTAGTAATTACTTTACCAATTGACTTCTTAATTAAGAAGCATAACACTGTGGATTTCTTTTCCCAGAGATCTAGGAATAAAACACCTTATTGGTAATGAAATTTTGAAACACAAAGAGCCCTTTCTTCTATCTTCAGATGTTTTCCCCTGAAGAATATATACGGTTTCTACCTTGATTAAAATATTCATAGCACACATTAGTAGAAGAATTTCCAAAGCATTTTCAAATACTCCTTTGATTGATCTTGGATGTAGAAGCAGATAGAAATTTTTAAAACAAAAATTATGAATACATAACCTACCCTTTTAAGTTTTGTTGAATCTAGTAATCAATTCAAATAGCAAAGCAAATAACTTAAAAGGTGAATCAAATTTTTCATCAAATTGAAAATCTTTTCTTTTCTTTTCTTTTTTCTTTTTTTGAGACAGAGTCTCTCTCTGTTGCCTGGGCTAGAGTGCGGTGTGTCATCATAGCTCACTGCAACCTCAAACTCCTGGGCTCAAGCAATCCCCTCCCGAAGTGCTAGGATTACAAGCATGAGCCACCGGCCTGAACTTGACTGTGACCCACCCAAAACAAAAATCTGAAAGCAAAAAACAAAAACAGAAACCTCAAAATAAGAGAAAAAAGTTGTCCATTCTATAAAGCTGTTTATGATATTTATCTTTGTCATGCTCTATTCTTAAGGGATTATTCACTTTGTAGACAAATGTTAATGGTGCCTGCATTGTAAAAAATAAAATTTTAGAGACTAAAAGTAGTTCAAATATTTCTTCTTCCTCTGTGGCAGTTTCTTGTCAGTCCCAATTAAGTGCTGGTCTTCCCAGGATTTCAGCTTGGTGCTGTTCATCTAACTAGATTCTTAGCCTGCCTTGTCTATTCCCACCGGATTAACTTCCTCTTCTACACTGCCAATTTCTCAGTCTTTATGTCCAGCCTTGTCCTCTCCCCTGAACTGCACACCCATGCGTTCAGTGGAACCCAGGTCTCCCACCTGAGCGTCCACACGCAGCACACCCCTACCAGCTGGGCTCCTGGTTACTGGGGCACTTGTGCCCAACAAGCCTCCCCTCTCCGTTCAGTTACTCTCATCAGAAGCTGGGAGGCATCCTGATTTCTTCTCTCTCCTTCATGCCACTTTTCACCAGTTGCCGAGTCCTATCAATACCACCTTCAAGCCATTTTTCAACGTCATCTTCTTTGCTCTGTAGCCTCCACTCTTATTCGCAGAAGCTTGAACTTGCTTAACATTTGCAGTTTTCTTCTAATGGTCTCCCTCTTTTTAAACCTTTCCCCCTTCAGTTTGTTCCCCACACTGTCCTCTGAGCTTTGTTTCTAAAGCAACACAACTTTCTTTTGTGCACTACCCTACCCTTCTCCTCCTACTGGTTAAAACTCTTAGATGTTTCCCTGATACCTAAGGAATGGACGTAAGTTGAAACTACAGCGTGAGCAAGGATGCTGCCTAAACTGCCCAGCACCTCTCCTGTCTTCTCATCTAAAGCCCAGGGCTCCAGGGCTCTGTGTCACTTCAAATTAACTAGCCCTTGTAAACACTTTCTCTTTCTCTAGAAATACCTATTCATACTTGTGCATTTAAGACATAGCCCTTCCGTGAAAACATTCTTAACATTTCTCAAGGACAGGTGAGGTACCCTGAATATGCCTGTGTTGTATCACAACTTTTCCCCCGGGGCTCTCTCCAGGGCTTCTCTGTCCAGTGCTGCTGATATAACCCTGCACACGGGTGCCTGGCCCAGGGGTCCGTGGAGGCTGGGACCTCACTGCTTTTCTTACTCCACCGGCCTTCATTATGCCTTTGGGGCACGAGTTGCACAAAGGTGCCATAGCCTTGGGGATCTTGCCTTTATGGTCTCCCTAGTTACCCTGAGCTTCTTACAAACCAGGGCCCCATCTTACAGAGCTTGAATCCACAATCCCCAGCACATGGCAGACATGCAATAAATGCTTGTTTAGTGAAGGCATGAACAAATAAATGAAGAGACTTTTTCACTTACCTGTCCTTTCTCTCATTTTTCATAGGCTTAAAATTAGGAATGGAGCAAGACACCTGGGTGATGATCTCTGAACAGGGTGAAAAACTTTATAAAATGATGTGCAAACATGGAAATCTGATCAAAGACAGAAAAAGAAAACTGACTACGTTCCCTAAATGCTTTCTCGGAAGGTAGGGTTGATAGTCTGGGTGCGTGCCTGTTGCCTGTCTTTCTTTTGTATTCTGTCTTTTGTGTTAACGTCCCTTTAATTATTTGTTTTTCTTGTAGAAATATTCCCCTAAGCATTTTTGAATACTTGTTTACAATTGACATTTCCTGGGCCACAGCAGGATGAGGGAAAGGACAGAGAGCCAGGATCATGATCAGGAGACTTGAGGCATCCGTCTGAGACAGAGTAGGGACAGAATGTCGCCCCAGCCCCGCTGACATACCTCTCATGCTTGCTAACCACAAGACCTTGCACCACCCAGCTTGGCTATCTGAAGAAGCTAAGATAAACAACACTTCCCCGTAAATCTTGCCCAAGGCGGTCCACCCTACCACCAGCACGCACAAGACCAGGAGAATGACCTATCATGACCCCTTGCCTCCTTAGACCACTAGCCTCCCCGCCCCAGAAGGGGCTTTTCCGCCATTTGTTAATCATGCCATGTGTTAACAGGATTTCCTACTGCACCTGTGCACCCGCACGTGTAACGGTGCTCACTTACCTCATGAATTATTCTGTCACCCTCCTAAAGACATCACGAAGCCCTACCTTCAAGGAGCCAGCCAGAGAACTCTTCCTCCTATGCTGTCTTCCTTGTGCTCTAGCATAAGACCCAGTAAGCCTTGTCTGGGGAAGTTCTTGGCCTCGTGTCAATTTCTGTTGCATGGGAGCCCAAGAACCTGCAGTTGGTAACACTTCCATTCATTCATGATTTCCACAATTTCTGATATGCCGGGATCCCAGGGCAAAGTGGAGATTGGGGCCAGGCAGGGAGTGGCTGGCGGGTGGCCTGTGGGGGACAGGATGACTGGTTTGGCATGGACATGGGTACAGGGCCTGAAAGTCAGGGAAGATGAGCGAGCTGAGGACACACAGTCTAAACTACTGGTAAATGCACAATTTGGACAGCTGGGCTCAGGATGGGATGTATGGAGGAAGAGTCTGAGAAGTGGGCCCTGTGAGGGCAGGCACAGAGCACCGGGCACGAGGTCGCCCTGGTTTTCAGCACAGGGTAGATTGCAGGTTTGCTGTTTGGTGTCTGCAGACGGTGTTAAGTGGGATTCCCTGGCTGGTCTAATCAGGGCAGGGCCGAAAGGAAGGCTGGCTGCCTTTGGGTCACTCTTCTGAGGCCAGGCTCTGTGCTGGCTTCTTCTGTACATGATTTGTAATAATTGAATACATACTTAGGAGGTGAGTAACTTTATACTTTCTAAAGATGCAGAAACTGGCTCATGGAACTCAACAATTTTGTTTGGTTAGTGAATGCCAACGTCAATTCTGTGAAGTAGACTGGAGTAGTAGTTCAAAGTCCAGACTGCAATCAGACGCTTTCTGTTTAATTCCTGGTGCTACCACCAGTTTGTTGTGTGATTTAGGAAAGTTAAGTTTCTATTTCCTCTGGAAACATGGAGATGATCGTAGTGTTTACCTGTAGTGCCTACTAGGTTGTCTTTTTAACTAGCTATGGGGACACGTAACATACCCACAGGCCACCACTACCCCCAGAACAACCAGCTCAGAACAACAACTCCTGCCAAATATACAGGACAGGAAACCCTCTGCCTGTGAGGCAGTGACTGGATCTCTCCGTCAGTGGGCTGGTCCTCACAGCTGCAGGTGAGCTCTGCTGTGGGCAGCTAGCCCCCCAGGTGATAGCTCTTGTGCAAGGAAAAGTGCAGGTGTGCGTTCACCTTGGCATAGAAGCCCCATGAGCAAAAAGACAGTATCTCAGTAACAACTCCATGGGTATAACCTCCAGAGTCCTCGCTGGGACTTGCTCACGTTCAAAAGTCACTTCAAGCTGTGGCTTCCCACCAGGTTTTTAGATGTGTACAGTTTATCCCTTAAAGGTCATTTTTACCATAGCAATGCTGCCTAGTAACAGCTGACATCCTACCCTCATCAGGTGTCTGGAGAGACACAGCTAGGAAGTTAGCCAGTGTCCAGTTTGTCCTGTTTGAAGGAGAATGGGTTTTGCTAACTCTTCCCCCACACTGTCTCACATGGTTACAGTCCTGGTTAGTTGTCACGGTATGTAAAGCAGCTCCCGGAGCACCCGGTAGGTCCGAGAGACTCAGTGGATGTTAGCTGTGTTTATCATGGCCTTTTCCGCAACAGCGCACTGCCGCTGTCTGACAGCCCAAGGTTGAGGTTATTTCTGAGTGAATCGTGATCCTTCAGCAGAGTGTTGATGGAGTCTTCCTGTTACCTGAGTATGTCCCATGATAAACCACTCATTCACTTCCTTTCTATCCCTTCCACTCCCTTTTTAAAAGACTACCAATTCATAGCAATATGTAAATTGGCTCCTCCCCTTATTTTAATTTGGTTAAATTAGTGCAATTTTCAAGAATCTGGTGCCATCAGAATGGAGAATTATGGTTCAACTACGTATTGGCCATCTCAACCCACTTGTCAACTGCTGATGTTTAGTAAGAGCTCACTATGTGCTAGGTGATTTGCCGAGTTTTCCATGTCCCTCATCTCCTGTAATCCTCTGTCATCCTCTGTCAGCTACACCACTGACTTTCTTATTATTATCTCTGTGTTATTGATGAATACACTGAGGTTTAGAGAGCTAAAGTTACTAACACAAGGTCACACAGTAGTGGAAGCAGAAATAGGATTTACATCCAAGTAGTCTCATTGCAAAGTACTTGGTCTTAACTGCTGTACTTTGTTGCACCTTTTCTTATTTTCCTTCTTTTCGATCGTTCTTATTTAATAAAAGAATAAAAAATATTTTAGCAACTTTTTCTGCCTTAAAGTGTATTTTTTAGACTGGACAATTGACTTTTAGCATTTTAAATCCCTTGATTATTTGACTTTTGCCATTTTTGTTGCTTTTGGTTTTGAAATAAATGGAAAAATAATTTCCTGATGCTTTCCACAGCCATGTTTCTCTGGCCAAAACCCCAAAATCAGTCTAAAATAAATTCATTTGTTTATGTAAAAGTACAAATGTTAGATTTTTAAAACATGAGCACGATAACATTTTTTATTTGTAAAATGTCTCTGTGTTTAGTGTTCTCTTAATTATACCACATGACCATTTTTTAAAAATTGCTACATCGCTGAGTCTCTCCTAAGTGACACAGAGCATCATCCCTATTATCTGTGATGCCTGAGGCTGCCCTGCAGTGGTGAAAGATGTGAGCTGTAATCCTCGGTGGCCTTCACAGCCACAGCACAGGTGTGTGTAGACAGTTCTGATGGATGGTTCTGCGCTGGAGGACTCCTTAGGGAGGACAGTTTAGATACAATAATGAATTTACCAAGTAATTTTAAAATTTCAAAACAAGGCAGTAAAATTTTTCTATGTCTTTTGGTGTGTATTAATTTTCTATTGGGGCATACCAAATTAGCATGTACTTAGCTGCTTAAAGCAACACCCATTCATTAGCTCACTTGCAGTCAGGAGTCCAGGAAAACTCAACTGGGTTCCCTGCTCAGGGTCCCACAATGCCAAAATAAAGGTGTTGGCCAGACTGGGCTCTTATCTTGAGAATCTGGGGAAAGGTTCACTTACAAGAGCATTCATGTCGTTGGCTGTATTCAGCTCCTCGAGGTTGCAAGAATGAGGTCCCTGTTTCCTTGCTGACTGGCAGCCAAGGGTTGCTCTCAGCTTCTGCAGGCTGCATTCCTTGGTACAGGGCCTCTTCATCTTCAGAGCTAGCAGAGGCACACTGAATCCTTCTCATGCTTTTAATTTCTGTGACTTCCTCTCGTGCCACCAGCCTGAGAAAACTCTGCTTCAAAGGGCTCAACTGATTGGGTCAGGCCCAGTAGGATAATTTATATGCTTTTAAGTCAACTGACTTAGGATTTTAATTATATATATGAAATCCCTTCACAGCAGTTCCTAGACGAGTATTTAATTGAAAAGCCAAGGATGGGAATCTTGGTAGGGGTGGGAGGGCTGTGAGAAGATTTCTTTAGAATTCTGCCTACTACATGGTACATGTAGTTTTTTTTTCCCTGCTGGATTTTTAAACTCACTGGTTCTCTGTGCCTGGGAAGCCACCTTAAAGACAGTTTAACTCTTTATATTTAATAATACAATGACTATATTAAATAGTCATTGTTACTCTATCCAGTTCTGACTTTTAGTTCTTTTTAGGATCTGTTGCATTTCCTTTAGTCCCAAATTTGTCTTTATGTAGATAGTAGCCTTAAATTAAAGCTACTCTAAAGTTTTTATTTTGTGTTTATTAGAGGCCTCAACGAGTTGAAGAGTTTAAATACAGTTTAGGAAAGTCTGAATGTATAGCCATGTGTTTTTTAAAATAGAGTCCAATTTAAATGTCCATGAGCCTTATATAAGAGAAAAATATCTGCTGAAATGTATTGCAAATATTCTTGTATATTTTGAAATTCTCTTCGTAGTTGCTTCTTAACTGAATGGTACAGATAGACTTCCTGGGGAAAAAAAGTAACCATTTAACTTTTTCATTGGCTTTCTGTTGCAGTGAATTTGTGTCATGGCTGTTGGAAATTGGAGAGATTCACAGGCCTGAAGAAGGTGTTCACTTGGGACAAGCATTATTAGAAAATGGGATCATTCACCATGGTGATTACATTTATTATGACATTTATTTAACCTGTTTATTCACGATTTTCATTATTTAATTCCACTGATCAGTTGAATTTATAATTTTCCACATTATAGGATGCTTATTTTCTTTCAACATTTTCAGTACCGAGTACGCATGGCACAGTGTTTCAGGGAGCTTTCTTATCTGCGTGACTGAGATAGTTCAGGAGGAGCCGGTTAGAGAGAGATGAGGAAGGATTTGCTGTGGATGGTGTGTGAGACATCGGGGTGGGGGGGGGGGCGGGGAGTGTCCAGCAAGCAGTTGAAAATTGGTGTTTCTGAGTGGAAATAAACCCACTCAATGCGTTTTTTTCTATTCTCTGACTCAACAAAAATCAACACAGAATGATTCAGTGACCAAATGTTTGTGGGCTTTGCCCACACACCAAGCAAGCAGTTGGTTCTGCAGCAGACACTACCTGGGTGGATAACCTCCAATTGAGTTCTGACACGATCTACCCGGAGATCCCACAGGTTGAGGCTCAGTCCCCAGGGCAGCCCCCGCCGCCCCCCGCTCCTGTTTAGACGCCAGTCATGAGTCCGTGCCTCTGCGCCTTCCGACTGACTGGCTTCAGTTGGGGTTCCCATGACCCCTCTTTGGGTTCAGTTACTTTGCTAGAGCAGCTCACAGAACTCGGGGAAACATGTTTACTGGTCTATTATTGTAGAAAGGACATTGCAAAGGTTAGAGATGAAGAGATGTATAGGGCAAGGCATGTGGGAAGGGCACACCACCCTCCAGGAACCTCCACGTGTTTGGCAACCTAGAAGCGCTCTGAACCCTGTCCTGTTGCGTTTTTATGGAGGCTTCATTGCATAGGAATGATTGATTAAAGCATTGGCCATTGGTGATCAACTTAACCTTCAGCCCCTCTCTCCCCTCCCTGGAGACTGGGGGTGGGACTGAAAGTCCCAACCCTGTAATCCCGCCTTGGTCTTCCTGGTGACCAGCCACACCCCTAGGGGCTGCCAGTGATCAGTCAACTCATTAGCATGCAAAAAGACATCACAGGATCACAGGTGTAAAGCTCTGGATAGAAACAGGTGAGAGATATTGGGGAATCATTTCAAGAGAGTACCAGATCCCTGAGAACATTGACAACAAACAAACAAACAAACAAACAAGAAAGCAGTGATAATGAGACTAAAGATAAAAGCTTGAAGAATTTCCTATGTAAAATGTGGGGGAGAAGACAACAAGAAATTATTAATAAATATGGGTATTTGGCTATGGTATCTTAATGTGCATTTCCTTTCTTAAATACAGTGGTGCACAAACAAACCAGATCTTTCCAATGTTTCCTTATTACTCTGGGTATCACCTGTGTGACGGTATCGCCATCTACCCAGCTAGAAGTCACCTTTGATGCCTTTCTCTCCCTCGTGCCATCAAGCCCTGTGAGCTCTACCACCCAGATGAGTCCCTCATTAGACCAATTCTCTCCTTTCCAGGATCCTCACCTTCTTGCCAGTCACCAGCATCTCTCCCTTGTTTCCACTTTTGTGCCCCACCCCCACAGTACACCCTCCAGGTAACAGCTAAAGAGATCTTTAAAGCAGGTATAAGATCAAAGCATTCCCCTGTTTACAATCATCTAATGGCTTCCCATCAAACCTACAGAAAAGTTCAGACCTCTTACCATGGCCTAAACCTCTTAGCATGATCTATTAGACCCTAAGTGATAGGGTCTCTGACTTCCTCTCAGAGCTTGGCATGCACCCTTGAACCTAACTTTTTATACTGAGGGCACCCCGGCCTTCTGTCTCTTCCTTTAACACTGCAAGGTGACTTCCTATTTAGGATCTTAGCTTTTGCTGTTCTCATTAATTGTTTATTAATTCCTAATATATGCCAGGAAACTTTCTAAGTGTTGGAGGTACAGTAGTGGATGAAAAGACAAAAGTCCTCATATTCATGACTCGTCTTCTATGACCCTCCAACTTTTAGAGGCCCATCCAGTCCTGTCATTCCAATGTATTGATTTTTTTTTTTAATTTTAGAAACTTTCTTTGTGCACTTATCACCATCTGAAATTATCATGTTGTTTTACTTGTTTCTGTGTTTATTATCTCTTTATCTGTCTACTCCCTACCCTGGCCTCCGATCAAAATATAAACACCATCAGAACAGGAGCCTTGTTTGTTGCTATATAGCAAATGCCTGGAGTGCCCAGCCTGTACCAGTGCTCAATAAATATTGGCTAAATGAATAAATATATGAATAATTATATTTTGAATGAACAGATGATACTTTTAAATTACATTTGATTTTGTACTTGATTCATTAGTGTCTCTTAGGCTAAAAAGCATCTAATTAAAAACTTTTAAGTAAAAATAATAGTGTAACTATTACATACTATCATTATAAAATGTTTATATATATTATTTAATAATTAACCTGTCTTGAATATAACTCCACAGATCTTATATTAACCTGGGAGCTAATCCTCAGTGGCAGAAATTGGGTACTTATTTACCAAAATTGGTTTAGCTTTTGTTTTTCATGAGCATGAGTGCAATACATTTCTCAGTTTTCCTTGCAGTCAGGGGTGGCCATGTAATTGAGTTGCGGCCAAGGACATGTACACAAAAGTGACACACATGGGAGGTTCAGGCCATTAAAAAAACAAAAGCCTCAAAACTTCAAGGTGATCTTTAGGAACATTGAAGATGGCTGGGCCTCTGTCAGATACTTAAACCCTGCAGGGAGCCGACCACCATAAACTCATCCTCCACCACTGTTTGGACTTTACATAAGTGAAAATTAGCTTCTACAATGTAAGCCACTGTGTTGAGGAGGTTCGTTTGTTATAGCAGCTAGTGTTCGCCAGTAGGAAACCAGCTAGTTTTTCTTCTCAATATTCCCTGCAAAAAATTAGTTCCCCCATTCTAGTGGGAAAGGAAATATGAAGCAGCTGGATTTCATGATGGACAGGGTAAAAAGACTTGAAACTACCAGATCCTGAGAAATAAAGGTTGCTTGTTCATGTTTACATACAAACTGGGAGAAAGAGAATATATTATATAATTTCACATTAACAGAGTAATTCTATTAGAATGAAGAGGTATGAACCAAATGTGCTAGTTTTGTTAGTATGTGATTCCAGCTGCATTTTACTGAAAATTGGATTCCTAAAATAAAGTGGAATGAACTATCTGGTTTTTCTTTATTTTCATATGCTAGGTTTTACTTTAGCATGTTTTTTGAAGCAGTTATTAATATAAAATCAAATGAAAATAAATTTTTTTATAAGTTGGTTTTTCAAAAAGATAAACAAAATTGACAGCCCTGTTGTTAGATTGACAAGAACTAGAAAGAAAAGGACTCTAATAAACTCAATTAGAAATGAAAAAGAAGAGGTCACTACAGATATCACGGAAATACAAAACATTATCTTTGAATACTATAAAAATCTATATGCCCCAAAACTACAAAACGTGGAAGAAATGTACAAATGCTTAGAAACACACAACCTTCCTAGGCTCAATCAGAAAGAAATAGAATTCCTGAACAGACCCATATCAAGCACAGAAATTGAAGCAGCCATTAAAAATCTTCCAACAAAAAAAGTCCCGGACCAGATGGGTTCACACCTGAATTCTACCAAACTTACAAAGAAGAACTCATACCTATACTGCAGAAATTATTTCACAACATTGAGGAGAATGGTATCTTCCCCAGCTCATTCTGCAAAGCCAGTATCACCTTGATACCAAAGCCAGGAAAGGACACAACAAAAAAAGAAAACTGCAGACCAATATCCCTCATGAATATAGATATAAAAATTCTCAACAAAATCTTAGCAAACCAAATCCAGCAGCACATCAAAAAAATAATTCACCATGACCAAGTGGGCTTTACCCCAGAGATGCAAGGTTGGTTCAACACATGCAAATCTATAAATACAATTCACCACATAAATAAAAGCAAGAACAAAGACTGTATGATTCTCTCAATAGATGCAGAAAAAGCATTTGACAAAATCCAGCACACTTTTATGATAAAAAATCTTAACAAAATAGGCATAGATGAGACATACCTTAAAATTATTAAAGCCATATATGATAAACCCACAGCCAATATTATACTGAATGGGGAAAAATTGAAATCATTCCAGCTTAGAACTGGAACCAGACAAGTTTGCCCACTATCTCCACTTCTATTCAACATAGTGCTAGAAGTCTTTGCCAGAGCAATCAGGCAAGAGAGGGGAATTAAGGGTGTCCAAAGAGGGGCAAAAGAGGTCAAACTCACTCTTTGCTGATGATCTGATATTATATCTAGAAAATCCCAAGGATTCAACCAATAGACTCCTGCAATTGATAAATGAATTCAATAAAGTGTCAGGATACAAAAGTAATGCACACAAATCAGTGGTATTCATATATGCCAATAACAGTCAAGCCAAAAATCAAATCAAAAGATGCAAAACCTTTCACAATACCATCAAAGAATGTTAAATATTTAAGAATATATTTAATGAAGGAGATGAGAGACATCTATAGGGAGAACTATGAAACACTGAGAAAAGAAATTGCAGAACACGTAAACAGATGGAAAACCCTACCATGCTCATGGATTGGCAGAATCAATATTGTTAAAATGTCCATACTACCTAAAGTAATCTACAGAATTAATGCAATCCCTATCAAAATACCATCATCATTCTTTACGGATGTAGAAAAAATAATTCTATGCTTTGTATGGAACCAGAGAAGACCTCATGTAGCCAAAGCAATCTTAAGCAAAGAGAAATTGGGAGGCAAGTCTATCAGACTTTTCAAGCTTTACTGCAAGGCTGTAGTAACCAAAACAACATGGTACTGGCACAAGAACAGAGATACAGACCTTTAGAACAGGACTGAACCATCTGTTTTAAAGACAGCAAGCAGAAAAAAAAATTGTATATTATTGCTATTCTTCACATTGCAAATATTGTTGAGCACTTCATCTGAGGCAAAGCCTTGCTACAGCAGGAATTCTTGGGTTGAGGCAGCATATGCTTTCCCTATGGTATCCTGATAATATTCATCTTGTCTGTCTCTACTCTTTACAGTAGAAATGCTTATGTGAGATTCCAGAGACCTCATTTGTTATATCCTGGGTGTAATGAAGTTGGCTCGTCTAAGCTCTTGAGCACTGATAATTAAATTAAAAACATTTTGCAAGCTGGTTGGTTGTTAATCACAATTATTATTAAAAATTAAATTATATAAACATGTAAGTACATAAATGATACTATAGACAAAGCCAAAACATTCTTAAAACTCATTACTGCCTAATTATTTCAGTACATTGTACTGTTATCTGTGCTCTTGAGGTGATTTATATCTGTTGTCTGTGTGTGGAGGAAATACTGTGTAGTGCTGTGTTGCTGCACCTTAACTCTTTGTTCAGTGACTTCAAGTTGCTTGATATTGGCCAGAGTGGGAGTATTTACATGACAGAAATGGGCGAATGCCATAAATCAGAGCTGCTTTTTCCTCGCTTCCCCCGACATCCACCACTCAGAGAGCCACGGTGTTAAATATTGACAGTACATCCCTGGTTCTCTCACACACGGTTATTTAAATGACTGCATTACACAACTTTTTTCCACAAGATGACCTGAACTCTCATTAGTTACTAAATCTATTTTCCATGCTAGAGAAGTTGGGAGAGTGGATTTTAAAACAAAACTGTTCACTGTTTTTCTAAGGCAACAGCTAAGAGTTGCAGATTAACCCAGGGTTCATTAGCAAAGTCCCAAGAATTTGCATCATGCAAAACACCCCATTTTGAATGAATAGGTTAAACTACCACTTGTTTTTATTGTGGCAAATACATTTGGGCCCAACATTTCCTTGAATTTTGTACTTATCAAGGCAATAATTTTTCAATGAATGTTAAGGGATAAAAATGTGAATAGGTAGATTGCATAGTAGAAATAAATTACTGATCTTGAAACATGCCATAGGGTTTCAAAGTATTTCTCTTGATTTTATTTGACCTTCATACATGCTTTTTTCTTTATGGCTTGGTCAGGGTGTATGTGTCTATTAACAAGTATTTTGATTATCTTCTGGATTCACCAAATGTAGTTAATGAGAATTCTGACAGCTTTTTCTCTTCTTTCACCAAAAAAAGTAAAGGTCAAAGTCTTTTATCAAATCATAAAAATATAGCCTATTGCTGCAAATTATCTATTCTGCAGATGTTGCATTCTCTGTAAAGAAAATACTTAAATGTAAACTCTTTGAGTTTTAATTTGAGGTTTTTACTTTTTAGAACAGTCATTTTTTATTAGACTGTGTATAAAAAAACAGCCTGGAAAAGAGAAAACTTGAGGAGAGGTTTAATAAGAGTCCTTTCTTTCCCAGCTTTATGGTGGTATAATTGACAAATATTTGCAGCGTACAACATGATGTTTTGATATATGTATAAATTGGTGAAGATTACCACAATCAAGCTAATTAATATCCCTCACCTTACATTATTATCACTTTGTTTTTGTAATGAAAACATCTAAATCTACTCTCTTAGCAATTTTCAAGTATACGATACATTATATATTGTCTCTCTCCATTCATCCACGGATGGACACTTAGGTTGATTCCATATCCTGGCTATTGTGAGTAATGCTACAGTGAACATGGGAGTGCAGATATGTCTTTGACACACTGATTTCATTTCCTTTGCATACATACCCAGAAATGGGATTGCTGGATCATATGGTAGTTCTATTTTTGTTTTTTTTGAGGAATTTTTGTACTGTACTGATTTACATCTCCACCAACAGTGTATGAGGGTTCCCTTTTCACCACATCCTCACCAATGCTTATTTTATGCCTTTTTTTGTAATAGCCATCTTCAAAGATATGAGGCTATATCTCATTTTGGTTTTGATTTGCATTTTCCTGATGATTAGAGATGTTGAACACCTTTTCATATGCCCGTTGGCCATCTGAGTTTCTTCTTTTGAGAAGTATTTATTTAGGTTCCTTGCTCATTTTTTAATTATTTATATTTTTGGTATTGAGTTGAATGAGTTCCTTATATGTTTTGGATATTAATCTCCTATTGGATATATGTTTGCAAATATTTTTTTCCATTCCTTAGGTTGCCTTTTAATTTTATTGTTTTGTTTGCTATACAGAATCTTTTTAATTTGATGAAATCCCATTTGTCTATTTTGCTTTTGTTCCCTGTACTTTTGGGATCATATCCAAAAAATTTTTGTCCGGACCAATGTTGAAAAGCTTTCCCCCATAGTTTTTCTAGTAGTTATATATACATTTAAGTCTTTAGTCCATTTTGAGTTGATTTTTGTATATGATGTGAGATAAGGGTCTAAAGTTGTTCTTCTACATGTGGCCATCAAGTTTTCCCAACACCATTTATTGAAAAGACCATCTTTCTCCATTGTATGGTCTTGGTACCTTTGTGGAAGATCAGTTAACCATAAATGCCTGGATTTACTTCTAGGATCTCTATTCTGTTTCATTTTTCTATATGCCTGCTTTTGCGCCTATACCATGCTGTTTTGATTATTGTAGTTTTGTAGTAGATTTTGAATTCAGGTAGTGTGATTCCTTCAGCTTTGTTCCTTTTGCTCCAGATTGCTTTGTCTAGTCAGGGTTTTTGTGGTTCCATACAAATTTTAGGATTGTTTCTTCTATTTCTGTGAAAAATGTCATTGGAATTTTGATAGGGATTGCATTGAATCTGTAGATCGCTTTGGGTCATATGGACATTTTAACAACATTAATTCTTCCAATCCATGAACATGGGCTATCTTTCCATTTATTTGTGTCGTCTTCAATTTCTTTCATCAGTGTTTTATAGTTTTCAATGTAAAGATCTTTCACCTCCTTGGATAAATTTACTTGTAGATATCATATTCGAATCTGTGATGGTATTGTAAATGAGATCATTTTCTTATTATTTTTTTTAAGACAGTGTTTCTCTCTGTAGCCCTGGGTAGAGTGCATTGGCATCATCATCATCATCATCATCGTAGCTTACTACAACCTCAAATTCCTGGGCTCAAGCAATCCTCCTGCCTCAGCCTCCTGAGTAGCTGGGACTACAGGCGCATGCCAGCATGCCTGGCTAATTTTTTCTGTTTTCAGTAGAGACGGGGTCTTGCTCTTCCTCAGGGTGATCTTCAGTTAATTTATTTTTTGAACAGTTTGTTGTTAGCATATAGGAACACTACTGGGTTTTGTATGCTGACTTTGTATCCTGAAACTTTATTGAATTCATTTTTTAGTAGTTCTAACAGTTTTTTGGTGGAGTTTTTAGGGTTTTCTATATATAAAATGATACCACCTGCAAACAGAGACAATGATACTTCCAATTTGGATGGCTTTTATTTCTTTTTCTCGCCTAATTGCTCTGGCTGTGACTTCCAGTACTATGTTGAATAGAAGTGGAGAGAGCAGACCTTGTCTTATTCCTGATCATAGAGAAAAAGCTTTCTGCTTTTCACTGTTGAATATGATGTTAGCTGTGGGCTTGTCATATATGGTCATTATTATATTGAGATATATTCCTTCTATACCACATCTGTTGAGAGTTTTTATTATGAAAGAACGTTGAATTTTGTCAAATAGTTTTTCTGCATCTATTGAAGTCAATATGTGATTTTTATCCTTCATTCTGTTAATGTGGTATTCATATTTATTAATTTTCATGTGTTGAACCACCCTTGCATCACAGGGATAAATCCCACCTGATCAAGGCGTATGATCCTTTTACTGTGCTGTGGAATTTGATTTGATAGTGCTTTGTGGAGGATTTTGGCATCTGTGTTCATCAGGAATATTGTTCTGTAATTTACTTTTCTATAGTATCTATGTTTGCCCTCGTAAAATGAGTTTGGAAGTATTTTCTTCTTTTCAGTTTTTTGGAAAAGTTTGAGAAGGATTAGCATTAATTCTTTAAATTTTTGGTAGAAGTCACCAGTGAAGCTATCAGGTCCTGGATATAAGAGTGTTTATGAATATGAAACTCTTATCTTGAGGATGGTAATGAAGAATGACCACTCATTTTGTATTGAGAAAAAAAATCTTAAGTGATATGTAAAAAAAGCATTTCTCAGTGTAAGAACTGTTAAAATTTTGGAATCAGTTAGATACTGAATTTATTTAATCTACTCTGGCTGGAGGCCTAAACTCAGGATAAGTGGTCAAGACTGGTGTGTGTGTGGTCTTGGCCTGATGACTGTGAGATAGAACAGATAAATGCTAAAATTCACTTCTAGGGCTGAAAATCAAATCACAACTCACTAATTTGAATATCTTATCTTTGAAGGACTCTTTTTACTCAGCTTTGTGACATTGTGAAGAAATAGAGAAAAGAAACTCATATTTATATAAATACAAATATACACACTATATATATTTATGCATGTACATATATTAAATGCATATATATTATGCTAGCTGAATGTTGCTAAACTCAATTTAGTTCTCAAAGCATTATATGGAAATTGTAAATATACTAAATAACAATGTCTTATGATTCATGTTAAGATATTCATGTTAAAATACTAGATTGGCATTGCTGTGTTAGAAAAGCAAAAGCTTGCTGGAAAATTAACAGCTTCAATATTTAGGAATATGTATTTAATACATTTATTTATTTTTTGTATGTTACTTTTTAGATTGTCATTATTTTAATATATTGTTCCTATGTTCTTAGTTACTGACAAACATCAGTTCAAACCAGAGCAAATGTTATATAGATTTCGGTATGACGATGGAACATTTTATCCAAGAAATGAGATGCAGGATGTGATTTCAAAGGTAAAGACCTCTCTCACAACCTCTTCAAAAGCAGAATTCATGTTGTCGTTCTTCAGAAAAATAGAAAGCAGATGAGAGACTTAAAAGTTTATTTTTCTAGTATAGAAAACTCTTAAATTGTATATAAAAACAAGGATCTTCTTTTCTTGTTGGAATTTTAATATTCTAATGTTAGATTGTTTTTTTCATTCTTTTGCTTAGTACTAAATGGAAGTAGTACTATTGTGTCATTCAGAAGTTTATATCCATTGAAAACTGTTTTACATATAGCCACATGTGGTCATGATATCTGACTACCTAAAAAATACAAATATAAAATAAATATAATACTGGTTTTCTTTGTACACTTGACAAAATGTATATTGACCTATGATGGACAAGTATTATAGATGTATTACTATATAGGTTTATTTTCTGTTTAGTTTATGTCTCAAAATTTTATATTAAAAATAATTTAGAAAAACCTTTGTGTATGTGTCACATGTATAAGAGAAATTCATAGCACAATTTAATCCTATTCTTTAATGATTTAACACATGATTTTAATGATATAATAGAACATTTGAATAATTTTTAAATTGGTTGAGGTTGTGTAATGATTCTAGAATGTTGACAGTAAATTCATTTGTTATTTCAAAATCTCATTGATATGTCTTTTGGGTGATATTACTTGCTTTTCACATATCTTTATTTTATATAGGGTGTAAGATTATATTGTCGTCTTCATAGTCTATTTACTCCAGTGATAAGGTGAGTCTGGTTTCTAAGTTCTGGGATATTTAAATGAAAATACTTATATTGTGTATTAGGTAAATATATTTATCTAGAACTTATTGGCTTGTTTTGTTTTCTCCCAAAAGTGAAAATTTTACTGTAAAATATTATTTTAAGTAATAATTTATTGTAAAAATCCCTAAGTTTTTCTAAGACTGTAATTATAGTATCTTTCACTTTTTTATTTTGATTTCTAAAGTTGTTTTGCCATAAATTCATGGTAAGTTATAGACTTGATAATGAAATAATACACATTTAGTTAATATTTAATAAATAATAATTGACTGGGAAAGGATGTGGAAATATTGTTTACTCTAAATATTTACCATTATGATTACTCGTATATTAATTTTTAAGTTAAATTGTGTAACCAAATAGTGAATATGCATTTTATTTCATGGTATTTCCTAATAGTCTTTTTCCCAAAGAGACAACTTTGTACTTGAAAATTAAGAATTATTTTGGAGTTAATAAGTATAATTTTATAATTTTATTCTCCATCATGTTTTCCCTTATGAAAAGATATACCTTTTTTTTTAAAAAAAAGGGGGAGAAATCAGGATTAATTTTCAATTTATCTCTTTAGAAAGACAGTGGAAAACTTTGAAGTTTGTATTATGAACACTAATAGAGTAGATCTTTAGGAAATTGTTGTACTTTTGTAATGTACACTGATACACATTCACTGATAGAATGTTAAACTAATTTCAAATGGCCAAAAATTATTCAGAGTTTATTGACTAAATCATATTTTTAAAACAAATACTGCATATACCATTTTTAGAATAAATAAAGATACTTTTTAATCTTGGCTATAAAATCCAAATGTTTAATATGTACAGTGTTTCTATTTGTCATTCTAGTTTATAATTCCAAGAAAACACACAGCTTAAAAATAAGATTCCAGATTTTGCTAAGTGTATTGGAATACCCATTTACACTGCATGGAGAACACTCTGCTTGCAGGTCCTGGGGGAGAAAATATAATAGGATCTTACCCATCACCCCTGAAAGTGTCCTGTCTACTTCATAAGTAGACTTCTTAAAGTAGGAAGATGTACAAAAGAGTATTTGTTGACTCTGCCATAATACTGTCACAGATACCCTGCAAATATTTTGGATAATTTAATGCTAAATACTTATAGCAACTGGTTACTTCAATTTTTTCTATGCTAAACTAATAGAAAATAATAATGGCTTAATTCTGCATGTCACTTGTGTGCATGTAGGTTTCATATGTGCAAAAATGTGTTATGAAAATATATTTTAGCCATATCAGAATATTTTTAATCAGGAAAGTTCTATCTGTAAGAGCTGATAAGAAGGAATTGTTCTTTGGCTTAAAAAGACAATTGTTTATGAGTTGTCAAGGGAAAATTTATGGGAAAAAAACCATAAAACAGATGGAATGTATGATAGTCATGCTTTTAATATGTGTGACCTCAGCTTCCAAAAAGAAAAATTACTTAGCATGAAGGACCTCAGAAGCACATTTAGTCAATAATAGACTATGCTTTTTCTTCTCGTTGATGCTTATGGAAACCAAGTTGAAATGAGGGAGGAAGTGTCAGAAACATGGAAATAGATTTAAAAGAAAAAATAATGGCTGTTGATTAGTGGCTAACCTAGTTTATTTATTATTGAAATCTCAGAAATTTCAACCATCTTTCAGGGGAGCTTTTTTATGAAAGTGGGCAAAATAATGTAAATATTAATATTAATTGTAAATTACTGACAGAGGCTAAAGAACAGTGAATATAGCTAGTAACAATTAGGCACGTCAAACTTTTTGCAGTTTGAATTTTTTGACTTTTTAGAAAGACTTATTTTTTCATTACTATTTGATCCAGGCCTGCAAAATTTAATTTAGGAATTTAACTCTTGTTTATATTAATTAGCCTATAACATTAAGTGAGGACTTACTGTATTTCTAGCTAAATCATTACCAGATAATAGAGTGATAATAATCTATTTGGATATAAGAAAATGTGAAAGAAGAGATGTCTTATTTTGGTATCATTGTAGCAGGTCTCTTTCCTCGACATGACCTGATGAAGGTTTTTCCAGGTGTTATACATGCTTTGTAAACCTCTCTTATTTGCACATAATTTGGGCAATTGATTCAGAAAAATGGTAAATTTTTCTGTTGCACACTGATACTAAATGAAAATATTTCCTGTGCTTACTCATCCCCCTGCTTCACGTTTTTGTTTTTGTTTCTTCTTTGCAGAGATAAAGATTACCATTTAAGGACCTACAAATCTGTGGTCATGGCCAACAAACTGATAGACTGGCTAATCGCACAGGTAAGTTGCACAAACAGAAGTTGCTGAGTTTCATTCAAGGGTGCTTTAAACTTTAAGCATGTGAATTAGGTACTTTTTAAAAATTATTACCTGCCTGCAAATGAGACAAAGTGAAGTAAACTTGATAAAGTTCACACAGTTAATATGAAGCAGAATTAGTATTTGAGCCTAGATAATATGACTTCAGTCAGAATTCTCAACTTTAGCTTTTATGCTATTTTGTCTTTCAAAAGGAAGGTGTTCCTATTTTAAAAATATTGGCTGAGATCTATCAAAAAGCACGAAGCTCATTTGAGTATCCCTAAAGAATAGCTACAATCATACACTAAAATTTTCATGTGTTTTCACTAATTTATTTTTTAAAAGTCTATGTTTATTAGTCCTAGAAGTTTATTATAATTTCCTTGTGCTTTTTTCCCTGTTAGAAAATAACTGCGCTTGAGCTTTAATATCTGCATACATTTGAAATAGGAAAGTCCATAATTTATTGTTATTGTTATTTTTCCTGCTTCTCAGGATTTGGATGCTGAGCTGGAACTGAGAAAATGTTATTTGCTTATAAGTAAAACAAATGAGGGCATCTAGCCCATCATAATAGATATTCAAACATAAATTTATTTAAATGTTTTTTCATACTGGATCAACTAATAAATGATCAAATGTTTTTCACTGATTAAAGATTAAGAAAACTGATTTAATTTAACTTAACTTACTATTTTGAGGAAAGGGATATCTTTGTTTGAAATGAAAGTCATTGTGTTTGAGTATTTGAATCAGTTTCATAAGCGGTTTTACTTTTTTGTTCTTAAAGTGGCTTGCTTTCTTTGTTACAAGTAGATAACATTTGATAATTCATCATAAAATGTTTATTTTTTGTTTCATTTATTAATATTTAATCCATATTTGGTTTATCTGTATACATACATTTTGAGATTTTTATTGTTTAATATTAATTTCCAGACTATTCAAGGAACACTGATTTTTGCATTTTATAGCACTTAAATGTGTTACATATATAGAAGCTAAGATTTTAGATGAAACCAAATAATTACCTTGAGATAAAACACTAATTCATGCTTTTAGTCGCTTTCCTGGTGTCAGAGCCTTTTATAACACCGTGGTCAATGTGTGTCATTGGAATCAGTTCTGTATTCAGTATTGGAGTTGGAATTTCACATAGAAATTATATTGTGATAGAATTCAGATGAACTTGTATGATATGTTGATGATGTGAGAAAATTGAAAAAAATTCGTTTGAAGCAAAAGCTGGTGCTGAATAAACATTTAAAGTTCTAACTCAGGAAGTCAGTTATCAGCTTTTATTTTTGGCACTTTTACTTTCCAAGGGTGAGCATTAGAAGAATAGAATAAGCTGCTCAAAGAACCAGGCCAAGTTGCAATTACTTTTTTCTTCAGTTTTTCTCAGTGGTCTGCTATGACAAGGTAGAAATAGAAATCGCACTGGACTGGAACTCAGACAGCCTGGTATCTGATGCCAGCACTGCCAATAACTAGCTATGTACACTTGGACAGGTCACTCGATCTCTCTGGATTTTGGTTTCACAACAGTTTATTACTTGGTGGAATTGCTGTGTGTGTCATCTCTTCTCCATCACTGAAGCTTTATGGTTCTGATATTGTAAAACAGCCAAATTTAAGTATCAGACATAATTAACTCTGATTGCTTAGCTTCAGATTATGATCACATGGACTGCCTTGGGAAAGGGAGACATAGTCATGGAAGGGTAAGAGAACAAGTTAAAGTACTTAATTTAGTAGGAAGAAGAGATTTTTTAAAAATAAGGGTCTCTTTCCACCAAGACTCTCAAATGATGATACTTAATTTCCAGTATTGACCAGGACACTGAATTGATTTGGATAGCTTTAGGGGACACAGTAAAGAACTGGCTCCAGTATGATTGGGGTGTATTCTAGATCCCATAGTTTTTCTCTTATTCTGCAATATATTATGTGATGTCGTCTTGGAAAACATATTGTCAACACCCTAACCTGGTGTTTTTTCATCTCTCTTTCAAATTACCATATTTTTTTCTGGACTCTAACATCTATGACTATTGTTTTCTTCTGAATGCATTTTTCACTCACTGATGTACAGCTTCTAGTATAATAGTTTATAATAAAATAACTGATTCGGCAAAGTTAATTCTTTATTTGACAAGTGCATTAATGTACTTCTAAAACATCATTTAAATCGTGTGAATTTGACTTGTCAATGGATCACTCATATTTTATAGTTAAATAATGCCTTGCTCCTCACACCCCAGCAGTTTTATTGTGCTTTTTTGTTGTTGTTAATGCTCACCGGGTCTATATGGCACAAGTAGGATGTTTAAAAGGCATAGGGATTATGATGCCAAAACATTTTAGAACATATTTTTTACATCGTTATGTTCAGTATAATATTAGTCTGGCCAGTATATCATTTGGATAATTAATCAAATAAAGCAATCAGATGTCAGTGTTTATTCAGTAAGACTTTATTGTAAGCTTAACGTTTAAACAAGTGTTTTGATGATTAAAATAAAACAAACAAACAAAACAGGAAGCAGTCATGATTTCTGCCTTCAAGGGATGTTGATCAATTGGGCCAATTTTTATTTACCCTCTAGATTCTGCCCCAGGATCATCTCCCCCAGGAAGGATTACCAGGTCCTCTATCCTGGACTCAGGGTCATCTCCTGTGGGCCCAGTTCCCTGCGTATATCTTCCTGATTGGGAATATTGACTAAATTGGATAATGGTACTTTCAATATACCACCTTCTGAGTGACCAAATCCTACACTAGATCTGAATTACTTGAGGGCAGGGAAGTGTTTTCTATTTGAGTGTTTTAATATTTTATCTCTATCACCTGGCACAATATGTAGAAAAAAATACATGTCTTTTGAATAAATGCATAAATATTACAAAACAGCTATATTTTTGAATAGGGCTAGATGCATAGTCTGAAGTTACCGATTATAAATGGTTTGGAAGTTAACAGGGGGATTAGTGAGGGTTGGAGTTGTCACAGCCTGAGGTGGGACTTACCTGAGTCTTTCCTAGATGGATAGGTAGAATTTGAATGGGTGGAGGGTAAAGAGAAGGGCACTGTCGGTAGGAACAGTTACATGGGTGAAAGCAAGCGTGAAAATGAGCACAGGGAGCACAGAAGCCACGTTCACCAGAGCAAACAGTGTAGCTACTGAGCTTTGGAGAGTGAAGCTAGAGAGGCAGAACAAAATCAAGGTATGGAGAGTCTGGAAAGTGCAATAGAGCATTGTGATATGTTATGCTTATAAAAGAACAGTCTATTTAAAGTTTTGAAACATGGAATTTCTGTGTAAGAGTTTGATTCTATGACAGCAGATGTTAGAGTCCAGAAAAAAATATGGTAATTTGAAAGAGAGATGAAAAAACACCAGGTTAGGGTGTTGTCAATAGAAATGGAATAGAAGCCAGAGAGAAGAGACAGTGCCTTAGTGCTAAAGGATAGGACTAGGGAAAAAAATGAGCTTCTTAAACTGTAAAAATACAACTCTAAAGTTGTACACACACAGACACACACAAGCATACATACATGTTCATATACATGGATCCATACTTATAGGAATAAAATAGGTGTTTTCTAAATAAAAACTAAAATAATGGTAGCTTTGGATTATTTTGTTGCTTTCAGTTCAGTTACATGGTCTGATTATTTTTTCAGCAAGATGCTGGCTCAGCCAATTTACCCTTAAGGTCTTACAAGTCATCATAGATTGATAGGTTTCTTTAGGAGCCTTTAAAGGACAAGGCCATTCTGATGGGAAAGAATTAGTGGCCAAGATCATACACAGTGATTTTTCTTACCTTTATTTAGTGTATTGTCAATTTATAAGATATTTCCTATTGTGTGATTGGGATGCAAGATCTAAGAAATAACACAAAGGCATCATTTATAGCAGCAATAAATTTTTGTTACTTATATATTTTCTTTTTTTTTTTTTTCTTGAGACAGAATCTCACTCTGTTACCCGGGCTAGAGTGAGTGTTGTGGTGTCAGCCTAGCTCACAGCAACCTCAAACTCCTGGGCTTAAGTGATCCTCCTGCCTCAGCCTCCTGAATAGCTGGGACTATAGGCATACGCCACTATGCCCGGCTAATTTTTTCTATATATATTTTTAGTTGGCCAGATAATTTCTTTCTATTTTTAGTAGAGACGGGGTCTTGCTCTTGCTTAGGCTGGTCTCAATCTCCTCACCTCAAGCGATCCACCCGCCTCGGCCTCCCAGAGTGCTAGGATTACAGGCGTGAGCCACCGCGCCCGGCCTATATTTTCATGTTTAATAAAATATGTTTTTGCTCAAGAAATAGTAAATCTTTGTTTCTTATTTAATATCAAAAGAAAATATTTTTCTAATTAATTGAATGTTTTTAACAATTAGATGCCTCCTGCCTTATAAAGCAATGCACGCTGTAAAACATGAAAGTCTTTGTGTGAATATAGTGCTGGGAATGTTACATGCAGTAAAGATGCAACAAAGCCTTCAGTTGCCTATTAACTCACCCAGTGCTTTTTTGGCTAACAGGGGGATTGCCGCACCAGGGAGGAGGCAATGATATTTGGCGTTGGACTCTGTGACAACGGATTTATGCACCACGGTAGGGATATTTTACCCTGGAAGCTTACAGATGTATTTCATCGTTTTGGTTCTTTGTAGGACACTGGGCCGCTTAGTGCTCCAGTGAGGTCATTTAGAGATGAAGCGTCAAGACTATCTGGGTCTTGCCATGGATTCATGTGGGACTGCTTGAATCATTAACTCCATCTAAGACATATTCTCATTTCTATTGTTAGCTATGGCTTCTGTTGCTTCTTAATTTGTGGTTGATAATTTCATTTGGTAACTTACGTTGCTAGCCAGTCTTCTATCCAAGGATCAATACATCCGTCTGTCTAGTCAACAATTATTTGTTGGAACTCTGTAAAAATGATGAAATAAAATAGTTGGCCTTTTTGATTGCTTACTATATGCTAAGTTATTTATATTTATTACTTCATTTTATACAACATTACGAAGGAGATTTTATTGCCCCCATTTTACAGATGAGGAAACTAAGTTCAGAGGGTTTAAGTAACTTTCTCAGTACATACCCAGAATCGGTCCCAGACCTGGAATTTTAACTCAGGCCTGTCTCATCACAAAGCCTAACTGTTTCCACTGCACCCTGGGACCACTGTCTTCCCTTAAGTTGCTGGCTCAATAAATCAACCTGTCCCAACAAGTATACTTTAAGGTGCTAAGGACAGATAAATAAGAAATAGAGAAGATTTCTCTTTTAAAGTATTTTGACACTGTCAGGATCTCACTGAATATAAGTTCTTCCTATCAGTATTTGGCCTTATTTTTTAAAAAGACTAGCAAAACATAAACCTTGTGCATGCCAGGAATCTTAGGGGCTTTGGGGAAAAGTATCAGTATTCAGATAAAGGGGAAAAAAACAGACCTTTCTGGAACTGAGGTTATTTGAGAGTATTGCTTTTAAATTGAAAAGAACTAGGAATTTGTGGAAACTAAAATCACATTTCACCCAGAAGGCATATTTCTGGTTTGAAGTGTTGGAACAAAAGTGACCACAATGGGAATTGCTCACACACAGAAAGGCAACAACGTAACCCGTTTGAATTTTCCCATAATTGTGCAGAATATTAAAAACATGCTTAAAATGTTTACTACACAGTGAAAACACCATAGGTGTATATGTTTTGGGTTATGTGCATTTTTGGAAACATTACAATCTTTTATTTAAATTTGAATTTTAATCTGGAAAGTGACAGACTTGGTTAAGTACAAAAAATTTAGCACTGAAAAAATACTACTTATTTAAAAAAATTCAAAATCCTTTGGGTAATGGTAATTTAAAAAAAACATTGGCTTGAATTGTAGAAAGAAATAGAGAAACATCCCAGGGATACTTGTGAATGTATCTTTTCCTAGGATTATAAAAAGTCATAGGAGCAGGTATTAATTTACCAAATGTCTCTGGTATGGAAAATGAGTTTGATTTTTGGGTTAATTGAAACAATTTGAATCTCTCTGCTTCTGTAGTCCTTGAAAAAAGTGAATTCAAAGATGAACCTCTACTTTTCCGCTTCTTTTCGGATGAGGAAATGGAAGGATCAAATATGAAACATCGACTTATGAAACATGATTTAAAAGTTGTGGAAAATCTTATAGCCAAATCATTATTGGTAAGTTTGTTAGTGTGTTATATAAGTTTTCTTCATGATTAGACATTAGCAGAAGATTGGGTAAACATGTTTGATGGCGATGCGTATTATTTCATGCTGTTTGATTTATAACTTTTTCATAGTTGTATAACCAATATTGTTAATATTTTGCATTTCAGATTAAATCTAATGAAGGCAGCTATGGCTTTGGGCTAGAAGACAAAAATAAAGTTCCAATAATAAAGTTGGTAGAAAAGGGGTCTAATGCTGAGGTAATGTAAATTAGCATTTTTATTTAAATTTGTTGTCATGATGTACAAATATGAAAATTCTGAACAAATTGAAATCAGCCTTTAAAGGTAATCAGCCTTGAAATTATCTTTATTGAAGACACTGTTTCTGGATAATGTACTCGGAGGCCCTTCCAAATGCCCTTGGGGTTTGTGGCAGCTGAGCCCAGGTCTGGGCAATAAGGGGTAATTGGAGCGGGGGATGGTGGTGTTCTACATCTACAGCCTGAAACGCCTTGACTCCCAGGAGGCCGAGTGCCTCATTCCTTGTCCCTGGAGCTTCTCTAATCATAGATTCCAACCTGGAACCCTAGGGGGCTGTGTAGGGTAGGATTGTATTGTGCATGTCAGATGGTTCTTCCCTTCAGTCAACGCGTGTGCCTTCTATTTTCCTATCACCTCTGACTGTCTTTTGTATGGATATAACTTCCATCAGTAAAGCACATGCTTTGATTTATTTTCTCGTTGGATTACTGCTGGTTGGCATTCTGTCACTTCACCAGTGAGATAATAAATAGAGGAATAAATAAAGGAATCTCCTCATCATGCAACTCACTCATTCATGCAGAAATATTTATTTAGTACCAACCACAAGCTAGGCAGTGTTCTAGACTCTGGGGATACAGCAATGAACAAAACAGACGAACATGAAGCCTGCTTTCCAGTGCCACATCCCAAGTATATCACCTTGCTGCCTGGCTTATAAGATACTTAATCCTCAAGCCAACTTCTCAATATTTACATCTTTAATAAAGAATGTGAGCATTAATTAAGTATGGCATTTAACTTGGAATCTGTTTAAAGTTAGTAGTAAACTGTCACCCATCACATATCTGCTGATGCCTAAGGTGTCTGTCTGTTACCAAAACACAGATGCCTACAAGACAAAGCTTTATGTACAGCACACTAATTTCAGACAAAATAACTTGTCAACTCGTACTCTGTTAGTGGACCTGGCCAACAAATGACCTAGTTTTTAGTAACTGTCTTTGAGAAGGAAATGTCTTTCCCAGGCCTTTTCAGAGGGTGTTCTTAGAGCACAGCTTCATCTGACTATGCCACTGGTGGATCACCCTCTCCCAGCTTTTCAGCATTTAGCTGGCAACCAAAGCAGCAGGTAGTTTATAGGCAGCAGAACGGCTTAAAAAGAGTGGCCCGGTTGGCATGGAGGCATAATGTCTTCCCTGTCCTCTTTTCAGCATCTTGCACTGTTGACTCCTCTATGCTAGTTGGAGCTCTCTTGTTTGGATACCAAGCACCCCCCCCACACACACACTGGAGACACTTCTGCCATGTCAGGCTAGAGAAGCATATTTGGGTGTCATCGATGTATATACAGAGGTTGAAACTTTCTGAGTTAATTGGACATAGATGGAAAGCACAGTAAAAAAATTTAACCTGGGGTTGACTGTAATTAAAAGGATGAAACAAGCAAAAGAACTTTGAAATACAGTAGAAGAAAATGGTTACAAGAGGAGTACAATGTTAAGTCAAGGGGTCATGTGGAATTTCAGTAAAGCTATGTGATCAAATTTAAAACTAGGCCAAAGAGAATGAATGGTAACTGTGTTATCTCATCCACAGTTGTTTTATGGGTTTGTATACAAACAGTGCAGATGTGTTAACATGTCAAAATCTATAAACTCTAAAAACTTTTCAGATTCTAATTTTCTGAAAAACTTTTGTAATTTCTCTCTTAGATGGCTGGCATGGAAGTTGGGAAAAAGATTTTTGCTATTAATGGTGACCTAGTTTTTATGAGACCTTTTAATGAAGTGGACTGCTTCCTGAAATCATGCTTAAACAGCAGAAAGCCTCTAAGAGTCCTTGTGAGCACAAAGCCAAGGGAGTAAGTTGCATGATTTATGTGGGATTTTGAAAAAATTACACATAGAAGAGTAAAGTAGAAAAGTTAACTAAGTGGTTAGAATTGAGCATCTCATTGGTTGGAACAGTTATACTTCACCAGCATCACTAATATTGGTCTTTAGATGATGGGGGAAACCACTTTGCTTATGATGATAGAATGCTTGTTACTCAGATCAGATATTTCCAGTACAAATAATGCTTTTCCTTTGCTGCTTAAATTTGCCTGGTCTGGTTGGGTTGAGTTTGATTGTGAGTGAAGAAAACTAGTTGAACACTTGAGAATAAAGAACTGCATTCTCCACATTCAGCTATAAGAATTTCTGGTGCTATTAGTAGTTGATTAGATACTGTTTATAATTAAATGCTCATATGAGACAGAATCAAGACTGAAAGACACTCCATGCTTGCATGTACTTAGTAAATATGTCCATTTCTTTTTAAAAAGTTGTATCTATCATCTACCTATGATTAGAAAAAATTCACATTTAATGTAGAAAACTTAGTACAGATTTTTCTAAGGGAAGATATTTTTCCTTATATCACTCATAAATAACCATTATTACCATATGTTTTTGAAAATCAGTGTTAATTGATTTTTTAAAGTATTGATACACACATACACAATCATATACCCACCAAGTGGGCCCATGCTTTATACACTGCTTTGTGATCATTCTTTTTTCTGTTAGCAACATATCATGGATATACTTGCAAGACATTGACTTTTCTTCTGTAAATCATTTCCATCGATGGTCTAGTATTTCCTTGTCAGATTTACTATAAGTTGTTTAACCAGTCGATTAATTGAAATAATACATATAAAGTGCTTTAGCTTCTGCTAACAACTTACCAAGTGGTCTGAAACAGTGTGACTCATTTAAGTTACTAATTTAGGAAGACTGGGTGGGCTAGAGGGCAGCAAAGAACCATAACACTGTCTTCCCTCTAGATCTGATTATGGTTATTCCTTCCCCGTAATCCCACCCGGCCTAGGATAAGGCCATCCTAGTTGCTTACCTCCTGATATTTTGTGGATATTTGAAAGGAATAAGAGAGTAGCATTCCCAAGCAATCCTTAGGCCCTCCCTAGGGTGCCCTAATTTAATCTACAAATACTGGTCCATATGGTCATAGATGTTTCAACAGTTGGGAGATACTGGGGCCATCAACTTCAAATCCTCAGTCCTAGAATTATATGAGCAGAGTTGGAATCTGTGTCTTCTGACTCTTCCCTCAGTGTTTGTTGCACTGTGTCTAGAATCCTAGATTCCAGGTTCAAGCCTGTCTTCCACCATTTGCTAGCTGGGAGTGTTACCTAAACATCCTCATCCATAAAATGGGGATAAGAGTGCCTATGACATGGAGCTACGAAGAACATTAAATAAATTTAGGTTTGTAAAAAACTTTAGCAAAGTGTCCAGCACATAGTAAGTATCCTAGTAATGTTATACATGATGCTCTTATCTGTTTCCTCATTTCATTTTGTTTCATTGTATCTTTATTACATCAGACCATATTTTGCATTGTATTTAAAAATTTTTTTGAAGATGACATACTCATTTTTTCTTTTTAATTTGTTTGAAATTTATAACTTTTCCTTGATGTCCTTATTCTAATGTATGAGTCCTATAAGTCACTCTCAAGTTTTCTTATAATAGCTTATTGAGTATCCTGTTTTGAAGGAAACAGGCACAAGTATGAGGGGTAAATACAAAAGAATTTTCTTTTGATTCTAGCTATGTTTTATATTTGATAACATCAAGGGATTTTTCCAACGGCTTTGTAGCAAATAATTTAGTATATTTATTTTCTGTAGGAAATAGAGCTTTCCTCTTGTATACATTTAATTCTTCTTTTAATAAACAGTATAGTGCTCCCACCAGGGAAGCATGTTCTCTAAAGATCATTTTGTTAGGGGAGTTCTGAAATGTTGACCAAAATGCACCTCATGCTATTTCATACAATTTTTGTTAAGAAAAAAATAGTAATCCTCTTGAAGATTGGAGTAGGATCAACCTTCCATAGCAATATTAGAAGGATAGAAAAACCTGGCTCAGAAAGAGTTGAGAGACCACTATGAATTACTCAGAATCCAAAACAACAATAATTCACTGAGACCTGAAAGCTCTAAGTTATTTGAGCAAAAGTCAACTCACATTCATAATATATAGGAGCATGAACTGCCACTGTTTTTGTTTCACATTCGCCAGAATATGTATTTATTCCCTTTTTTTTCTTAGTTATTTTTCCTTGTCAGGTGTATCTTTGACAGACACCGTTAACTATGTGCTATTCAAAGGAAATGGAAACAACTTGTACACCAAAAGGTGTTTAATTAAGGATAAAATATAAGTTAATTCTATGACCTCTATCCCACATGCATACAGATCACTTCATATTGTATCACCTAGTTTACAATGATACTTTCGAGTTTCCCTAGAACAGACAGTTTCCATTTCTGTCCCCAAATGCCTACCTAGGCCGTACTTGAGATTTGAAGGCAGCCTCTGCCCTCAGGCCTAAATGCAGTCCCAGTCCGGGGTGTTCTCAAGTGTTCTGGGCCCACCGTCGTGCTCCAAGGGTCCCCAACAGCTATTTCATAAGCCGCAGGGAGGTCCTGCTGCATCTATCCTCAGACTCCATCTAGCGTGCCCTTGAAGTGCTGCCGACATTTATTTCATGATTAATTAACCTTTTGGGAAACACTGTTGTTTCTTGGGTATCGGTGCTATTCATAAAAATTTATTGCATTGTATTCCATTTGTTTTTACTCTCTACTGAGATTTATTGTACTCATTTTTATTGTTCCGATGTTCTGTCTCATCTTGTGCTCTCTGCTTTTCATTGTTGCTATCTGATTTCTGGCTTCCTTTGCTGAAGTATCTTGTTTATTAGTGTCAAATTGGACACCCCTGGCTGGTTTGCCATGACAGCTCACTCAAGTTTCCCATCCCTTCATCTTCTTTTTTTATGTAGGTTCATTGGAAATATTTCTTCTCTTATTCCAGTTTACCTTCTGATCTATTATTCTTTTTTAAATTTCACTGCATAAATACCAAAGTTAATCATTTTCTTAAATTATTTTGATGTAGTGATTGACAGATATGCTCTTTAAACTCATTCTTTTTTGTTGTTCTTTGATGGAGTTCCCAACAAGTAGAAATATATTAACTCTGTGTTTCTTTTATATTAACTTTTATAAAGAAATTTCACAAGGCACTCATTTCTTTTTTGTAACAGTCAACTAATGAGAGAATCTTCCATTTTATTAAGTACCTACATGGCTGATAGCTCGGTGCAGGGCAATTTACCAACGGTATCTCTTGTAATCCTCACTGACACTCTGCCAAATGAGTTTTAACAGCTCTGTCTTTCCGTGGAGTTTCTGTGAAACTTTCTGCATCAGAGAAGTTAAGGAGCTTATCCAAGTTATCCCACTATGAAGTAACCACATGAAGACTCAAAGCCAGGTTTCTCTGACCCCAGAGCCTGTTCCTTTTGCAGGATATGCTGTGGAACGGCTGTGTTCAGTTTAGAGGCTCTGCGTTGCTGCCTGCTCTGTGCCTCTGAGAGAGTAGGGACCCTGATTGTCCCTGAAGCTTTCTAGCCCAGTGTCTCTCACATGGTGGACCCTCAAGATCTAGTTATTGAGAGAATGCATCAAGGTGTAGAAAACAATTGTTTTAACCGACTGTGGATTTAAAATTCATGTTACCTTATTTTCTGATTGATTTTAGGACAGTGAAAATCCCAGATTCGGCTGATGGCCTTGGATTCCAGATCCGAGGATTTGGCCCTTCAGTCGTGCATGCGGTAGGAAGAGGTAAGAAATCCAGCCTGTAGGGTAAATAGCGTTCCAGCATGTTTTGGCTGTTCCTTACAGCACAGCAGTATATTTAAAACATGCATAATCATGCTGTTCTGAATTTTCTCATTAATCATATTTTCACTGTGTTAACTCATTGGTAGTATATTCTGTAAACAATATTTTTTTAAAATTTAAAAATTCTAATACATGTTTATCATTGTTAAAAAATTGATACGAGGGTGATGCCTCAATCTCACTTTTCTACATGTTTTAGTTTACCCAAAGGACATAATGATTTTAAAGTTGTCTATTTGTATTTTTCTTGATTGCAAATAATTGTAATTTTTGTCAATAATCCAGAGATGTGAATTTTCAGGTTTAAGAATGATCTGCAGACTTTATAGCCTGTTGTTATATAATTCCTTCAAGTACTGCCATAAACTAGGATTAACTCTCACCATAAAATACCTTTTAAATTATTTTGGTGACTAAAAAGTTGTGTTTATATCTTATTTTTTTATCTTATTTTTAGTGTTTAACATTTATTTATTTACTTTTTTTAGAGACAGGATCTCACTCTGTCACCCAGGCTCCAGTACAGTGGCCTTATCATAGCTCACTGTAATCTCAAACTCCTGAGCTCAAGCAATCTACCCGTTTCAGCCTTCTAAGTAGCTGGAACTATGGGTGTGCGCTACCACACCCAGCTAATTTCTCTTTTTATTTTTTGCACAGACAGGGTTACCCAGGCTGGTCTCAAAGCTCTGGCCTCAAGCAATCCTCCTGCTGTGGCCTCCCAAAATGCTGGGGTTACAGGTGTGAGCCACTGCACTCAACCCTCTTTTTGTTTGATAGGCAAATCAGCTATTGACATCTCTTGTTATCATATGTATTTTTTTATTTTATACTGACACTAGTGAGGATTGACTGAAATAACTACTAGATGCCACATTGCTAAACGTAATAAATAATTTGCTGCTTTAGCAAGCAGTGTCACTATAAGCATAAGAAGCATGTGTTTAACTAACAAGGGGCATGTATGCTTTATATTTTTGAGAAATGTAAAGCCTCTTAATATAGTCACCCAAACATTTGACAGGAAAATTTTGAGAAGGCATTCCCATCACAATCACCTTTATTAGGAACACGCTAGCTAGACCTTTATTAGATTATAACATTGCTTTCATTATTATGTATATGATTAAAAAATGAATCTATTCCAAAAACTTTCTTTTTGCTCAGATTTCTAAACCATACAGATTGATAGACGTGTAAAACCTTCCCAGTAACTCATTAAATATAAAACTGAAATGGGATATTGAGACATCAAATGTCTTCTTCATTTTTGCTAAACCAAAACAGGAATAATTCACATTAATGGTGCTATAAAGTAACTGAAAGCCCGAGTGCACCTCTTCCCCTATTACGATGTCATGTAAAGAGCAAGATTCTACCTTTGGAGCTTAGTGATAAGGTTGGCCTAAGTCTGATTTCTGGTGCTTTTTGCTTCTGAAGAGTAAAAGACAGAAATGCTCACGTGCTTCACTTTCAGATAGATATTAAGTGAAAAGATGTTATTCTGTGGTTTCTTTCTGCACCGTAATTATGCCAGGAGGAAAGGAGATTTCTTTCCAGCCAGCCTGTTCCCATGGTGGGTCACTGTGGTCACTCTGGCCAGCATCGTCAGGGTCCCTCACCCTGACTCCTCAGCTGCAGCCAGGCCCTGCATTTCAGCCTCGGATCCACCTCACCGCCGCCTTTGCTCTTTCTGTGCTGTAGCTGGAAGAAACTATCATAATCATAATCATGGTTATGGGATTAGTGTCTCCCGAGTCACTGATGTACCTGGACCCATATTACTGTTCAGCAGTTGTTCTATGTGTCCTTGATCAGTTCTTTTTTTCCTCAAAATTGCCTGCCTTGGTAGGAACTTCCTTTTTCCTACCTCACAGACAAATGCAGACTCTTGGGAATGAAGCCCTCTGAGTCTTCCGTACGTGCTAAGGTTCAGACTCCTAGGACTTCACATGACTTCACAGTTCAGCTCTGCTCAGCTCTCCAGTCCTGTCTCTTGCAGCCCCTCACTCCAGGCACACACCAGCAGCGAGGCTTGTTTGCTCCCAGTGGCCAGGTGCTTTCGGAAGCAAGGCCTTTCCTCAGCTGGTCTCTCTGCTGGAAATGTACCTCTTCCCCGCTCCCAAGACTCAATTCAATGCAGAAAACCACTTAATACTTTTGGGAGTGAATTTTAGTGAGAACTACTAAAGAATGAAAAGATATGTTCTTGAAATATCAATTATTTCGTTAAAGATGTTTAATAACTCCTTAATGAGAGAAATTGCTCACAAAGTCTCATCTAATATTTATAAGTTTTACAATTATTTGTATTATCTATATGGATTATATTTATTTATTGAAGAAAGCATGCTTACCTTTGCTTTTTTATTTGTACAAATTTATAGGGTACATGTGCAATTTTGTTGTATGTATGGATCATGTGGTGGTCAAGTCATGGCTTTTAGGGTATTCATCACTCAAGTAACATATTAATACATTGTGCACATTAACTGATTTTTCATTATCCACCCCCTTCTCACCCTCACCCTTTTGAATCTCCACTATCTTTCATTCCAAACTTTACATTTCTGTATACATATTTTTTAGCACCCACTTAAGAGTAAGAACATGTGATATTTTATTTTCTATGCCTGGCTTGTTTCACTTAAGATAATGACCTTTAGTTCCATCCACCTTGCTGCAAAAGACATGATTTCATTGTTTTTTTTATGTCGGAATAATATTCCATTGTGTAAATATATCACATTTTCTTTATCCATTCCTCTGCTGGTGGACATTTAGGTTGATTCCATGTCTTTGCTATGTGACTAGTGCTGTGATAGACATATGAGTGCAGGTACCTTTTTGATATATTGATTTCTTTTCCTTTGGTTGGATACCTAGTAGTGGAATTACTGGATTGAATGGTAGTTCTATTTTTAGTTTGAGAAGTCTCCATAATGTTTTCCATAGAGGTTGCACTGATTTACATTTCCACCGACAATGTATAAGAGTTCCCTTTTCTCCACATGCTTGCTAACATCTGTTATTTTTTTGTCTTTTTAATAGTGGACATTCTGACTGGCATAAGATGATACCTCATTGTGATTTTGCATTTCTCTGATGATTAGTCATGAGCATTTTTTTCATATACCTATTGGCCATTATTTGTTGTCTTCTTTTGAAAAGTTTCTATTCATGTCTACCAAAATGTTCTACCAAATGTACAAAGAACTAATACCAATCCTCCTGGAACTATTCCAAAAAATTGAGGGGGATAGAATTCTCCCTAACTCATAAGGCCAGTATCAACCTGATACCAAAATCAGACAAGGACACAACAAAAAAGGAAAACTATAGACTAATATCCCCGATGAACATAGATACAAAGATCTTTAACAAAATACTAGTAAGCCAAATCCAACAGCACCTGAAAAAGATAATACACACCACAATCAAGTAGGCTTTACATCACAGATGCAAGGATGGTTCAACATATGCAAATCAATAAATGTGATACATCACAAAAGCAGAATCAAGGACAAAAGTCATCTGATCACCATCTCAGTAGACACAGAAGCAGCATTTGATAGAATTCAGCGTCACTTCATGATAAAAACCCTCAACAAACTAGGCATAGAAGGAACATACCTCAAAATAATAAAGGCCATATACTACAAACCCACAGCTAACATCATAATCAAATTCAGTTGTCTCCAATCTTTTTGGCACCCAGGACTGGTTTCATGGAAAACAATTTTTCCATGGATGGGGGTGAGAGGGAGGCTGAGCTCAGGTGGTGATGCAAGCAGTGGGGACTGGCTATAAATACAGATGAAGCTTCCCTGCTTCTCTTGCTCACTGGTCCACCACTCACCTTCCTGCTGCGCACCACCTGCCTCCTAAGTTTCATGGAAGACAATTTTTCCACACATAGGGGTGGGGGATGGCAGAGCTCTGCTGCTAAGTCCCTAGCAGGCTATGGCTTGGGGGTTGGTGACCACAGTACTAAATGGGGAAGAGTTGGAAGCATTTTCCTTAAGAAATGGAGCAAGACAAGGATGTCCACTTTTCATCACTCCTATTCAACATAATACTGGAAGTCCCAGCAAGAGCAATCAGGCAAGATAAAAGGCATCCAAATTGGAAAAGAGGAAGTCAAATTATACCTGTTTGCAGATGACACGATCTTATGTCTAGAAAAACCTAAAGACTCCACCAAAAACCTCATTGATTTGATAAATTAATTCAGTAAAGTTGCAGAATGCAAAATCAACATACAAAAATCAGTAGCATTTCTATACACCAATAAAGATCTAGCTGAGAAAGAAATCAAAAAGCCAGTACCCTTCACAATAGCTACAAAAAAGAATTACCTGGGAGTAAGTTTAACTAAGGAGGTGAAAGATCTCTACAAAGAAAACTATAAAAGACTGAATTGTATTTATTAATGGTACTTTAATATTGATTTGATCAGACTATCAAGTAACAGTGATTGGATGGTTCTGAGAAATCTTAACTCACTGGTTAGGATATGTTACTTCCATGTTTAAATCCATCTTTATGCAAAGAAAATTAGTAAACAGTTGACATTATCCGATTAATTCTGTTCTTTACAAATTCTCCAGTTCTTGACCCTTTGTACATATCCTGAACTCTTATTTTTCTTAGAAAACTCAGTCCACTCATAGTTGCTAATTGACTTGATCTTTTTTCCATAAAATTTCTTTTTAGTATGTCTATTAAATTGTTGGAATTTTAAAAAAACAAAGGTGAATACCACTGAAATATTTACAGGTTTTGTAAAGTAAGGTAAATAAGGCATATGTTTCTGGTCTTCTCATTTTACCATTATATATGTATATTTAGAAAATTAGATTGACTAGACATTTGTAAGGGAAAATAACTGATCAGCATTATAAAGGTCACTTTGCAATACTCTTTCAAATTAGTTATTAGGAAGGTAAGAAATATTCCGTTAGTCACCATTTGAAAGGCGAGTTAAAAAGCAGAAAAATGTTGAGAGGGCATTGCTATCAGAACCAAGTTGATATATCAAGATCATACTAGCTGGATCCTTATTGTATTTTAAAATTGCTTCCTTTACTGGATATGTTATAAAAATGAATCTTATTTCTGAAGTTAGTATTTGGTATTTTTCCCATTTGTATTTAAAGGAACTGTGGCCGCAGCAGCTGGCCTTCATCCTGGACAGTGTATTATCAAAGTAAATGGAATCAATGTCAGCAAAGAGACACATGCCAGTGTCATTGCACATGTCACAGCCTGCAGGAAGTACAGGCGGCCGATGAAGGTAAGCTGTGCGTCAGCTCACCTGGATCTGCTTGAACACTTGCGTGGAAGACCTAGAGGACAGCATGGGATAGTGACGCAGGTGTTTGTGGTTTCCAATTCTAGGTTTGAATTTAAACATGGCATCATAAATCTCATCATGATCATTTTATCTGCATAGTTCATTATAATTGATTATGTTTAAATGGTTACATTTTATTATTACAGTTATCATCATCTGTTTAAAAAGTGCTCTGGGGTATTTTTATTTTCATTGTGATATAAATTTATCAAATTAAAATCCAAAGATATGAACTGTTTTCTTGAGCCTTGTGATTGCTTTAGAATATATAATGATCACTGTGTGTCTGTGTCTGTATGTATGAATTATACTTATGCTGTTTATTATAAGACTTCTGCAAAAAAGTAAAAATTGTGGATTTTATAGGGTTTGTGATTGACTTTTGGATATATTTATTTAGGTGACTGGATTTAGCTCTTAAAAGAAAATACCAGAATGTGCTTGCCATTATTTAAAATTTTTAAGAACTATCCTTTGATCCACAAGTGCCACAGAAAAATAAAATTAGAATCCTAATTCGTAAGCAAAGCTTTTATCTCATGAAGAAAAAGTGAGTATTGGACTATAAGAGAAAATTCTCTCAATTTAATCAGCTAGATGCAGATGGGACTTTAAAGGAGAAGCATTATATTTTATCTGTCATGCAAATGGAAATATTCTTTTCTGGATTTGAGGATATGACTTCATGTCCAAACTGGGAAGATAAATGGCCATTTTCTCATAGGCCAGGGCTGATGTCCTGCAAAATCCTGAACCTACTTAAAAATAGCTGATCAATTTTGATTACTGATAAGGTCAGAAGTAGCATAGTAAATTGGAAGTTACACACAGACTCATGTGTTACTCTGGTCGGTAGTAACTTGATAAATATTTGTTGAACTGTATATTGAATGAATTTTTAAAAAGACTCTTCTGAAATCATCAAACCTTTGCCCTTCTATCAGAATTTTAATAAGTAGACAAAGCATTTCGAATTCCATTCCTTTTTAATTTTCCCTGCCTGTCCTCTTGGAGAGGTGTTGGTCAGTGAAATGATTAAGAAAAGCAATAGTGGACAGAAACACCTGCTCTCTCAGGTATCCATGGCCATGACACAGACCACAACAAAATGTAGTGACTTAAAACAACAGTAATTGATTATTTCTCTCTATTCCGTGGGCTGGCTTGGGGTGGTTCCTGTGTGGTTACTGCCTTGGCTGCGTTCTGCAGGAAGCTGACTGGGAACCCCACCCCCAACCTATGCCCTCAGGCTCTGCATGGCAGCTCACCCTCCATAGCCCTCTTCATGGCCTTCCTTCCCAGCCCCAGCAGGATTTCTCTTTCTGCCTGGTATCTGCATTTCAAGAGGGACTATTATATGCCCTAAACCCTCTACTGAGGTTGTGCTTGTACATGGCCAAGCCCAGGGTCAGTGTGGGATACTAGGGGCTGTGGTTCATTGACAGCCACAACGGAGCACAAAGATGTATTTCAATGATCAACTATTAACTAGCAGTTTAATGATTTACAACAATGTAATAATTAAACACAATTGTGGAACTGGTACAAGAAAAAAATGAGTGATACATATTATATCATGCTTCAATAATGCCATTCAATTTGATTTATCATCTTATCTAGAAAAAGTATGAACCTTAAAGTAATACAACCCTTAAAGCATTTATTTGGTAGCCGTTTCATATCTCTTGTTTCTTTATGTAAGATTAGAACTGCAGTTTTAATTGAAATATAGTATGATTTAAGACATGGAAGAACTAAAAGATAGTTACATGACTTGGGAACTCAAGGAGATGAAGGTGTTTTTCCATTTTCACGTTCGTTTGATTGAAAAAACATTAAGTGCATTAAGATAAATGTGACTGTTAGGAGAACAATTTAAATGGTTTGTACAATTATATATAATTGGTTCATCAGAAAACTGTCCATCTAACATTTGTTTTAACATGTAATTGAAGCATTTATTAAGACATTTGGGAAATATATCCTATTTAAAAAACATAATTTTGGGGACATAACTTTGGAAGATAAAATTTCCATAGAACATATCTTCAGAAGATAAAACTTTAAGCTTAAAAAAGTCAGTTTGTTAAACAACATAATTGTCATAAGCTTTCTATTAGTTTCTGATGCTGATTTTCACTCTCTTTCAAATTTTATTATTTTTTAAACAAACTAGAGGAATAAATAAGATGGTCAACTCTCCTTCTGAAGTAGGTTTTGAAATGGACATGCATTTTAGGAAGCGCTAATACCTCTGAGGTCTCTTTTCCTCCTCATTTCCAGCAAGATTCCATACAATGGGTTTATAATAGCATTGAGAGTGCTCAAGAGGACCTTCAAAAATCTAACTCCAAGGCCCCTGGAGATGAAGCAGGGGATGCTTTTGACTGTAAGGTAGAAGGTACGTTCCTTCTGTTTCTTCTTTTTCTTCCCACCTGCTTGTAGTATTTTTTTCCACTATGCCTGTGCCTACTCTGAATATTGAAGGTCTTACATGTTCAAGCCATTTTATTGAGTCATTATTGCCAAATAGATGTCATGTCAAATACATAAGTCTGTGGTTCCCAACCCCTGGGCTGTGGACCAGCACTGGTCTATGGCCTGTTAGGAACGGGGCCACACAGAAGGAGTGAGTGGCGGGCCAGTGAGCAAAGCTTCATCTGTACTTACAGCTGCTCCCCGTTGTTCGCATCACCACCTGAGCTCCGCCTCCTGTCAGATAAGCAGCACCATCACATTCTCATAGGAGCTCGAACCCTACTGTAAACTGCACATGCGAGGGATCTAGGTTGTGCTCCTTATGAGAATCTAATGCCTGATGATCTGAGGTGGAGCTGAGCTGGTGATGCTAGCGCTGGGGAGCAGCTGCAAATACAGATTATCATTAGCAGAGAGATTTGACTGCACAATAAATATAATGTGCTTGAATCATCCTGAAACCATTCATCCCCCCATCCGTGGAAAAATTGTCTTCCATGAAACCAGACCCTGGTGCCAAAAAGGTTGGGGACTACAGACATAAATAATAATAACTAGTAGCTAGCATATAATAACCATATCTGTTTGTTAGGCACTTTATGAAGTGTTTTATATGGAGTATCTCAATTAGTCATCAAAAGAGAAAAACTCATAAAGTAGGTATGATCACCATCATTCTCTTTTTAGGAGAGAAGAAACTGAGGCCTCTATGGGGTAAGGGACTTTTCCCAAGCCAGTTAAGGGGTCGAGTGAGGATTCATACCCATTATACTGTTTCCTTGTGTGGCGTTTCCATGTGGTTTAGAACTTGCTACTCCAGTGTGGCCCACAGACCAGCAGTATCAGCGTGACCTGGAGCTGGATAGAAATGCAGGACCTCAGCCCCCACCCTAGGTCTACTGAACCAGAGCCCCCATTTGAACAAGATCTGGTTTGTACGTATAGTGAAACCTGAGAAGCTCTGGTCTAGAAGTTTCTTTTAAAAATACATTCTTGATTCAGGTTATGTTTATTGTATTTTAACATTGATAACAAGGAAAGGGAAATTAATGTAAAAATGAGAGAGAAAGAGAAAAGGAGAGAGGAACAGAGGAGAGAGAGATCTTTTGATAAGGATTCTTATTATTTCTGGCTTCTCAGTGGAGCAAACCAGCAGACTGCTGTATTCGGTGGCTTCTTTGTCAGGGGTGACTGAGGCAGCTCAACTTAGGTCTGCATTTGACAAATACCTCGAATTATTGTTTCAAATCTTTTTTCCAGAAGTCCTTGAATCCTCCTTTACATTCTCCTGGTGTATTTCCACTTACTGGTGGTGGAAGTCTCTGGGCATTATTCTTACACTATTAGGTTCATGCAAACCAGCACAGCTGGAGAATTCCCCATTCTGAGCTGTTTTCACTCATGACACTTCTGGCACATTTGTGCGTGGGGGTTGGGGCCAGGTTTGCTCCTCACCAACAAGTTCACCAACTCTCCTGACACCAGCTGGGTGTCCTACAATTCACCTTAGTTCTAACACAGGCCGCTAGCAGAGATCCCACAGGTTAAAGGCTCTGTCCCACAAGACTGCCCCCATTTCAGACACCTGTCACAAGTCTCCGTTTTTCACCAGTATATATCTAACAACTGGCTATAAATTCAGGGAGTTCCCCCACCCTTTTCTTGAGTTCAATTATTTGCCAGAATGGCTCAGGGAACTCAGACACTTTACTGTCACCGGTTTATTATAAAAGATGCAAAATGAAGAGCCAGATGAAGAGTTGTGTAGGGTGAGGTCCAGAAGGGTCCCTACCGCAGGAGCTCTGGCCCCAAAGGGTTGGGACGTGCCACCCTTCTGACGTGTGGATGTGTTTACTGACTCAGAAGCTCTCTGAACCATGTCCTTTGAATCCTGTTGTTTATGGTTTTTTATGGAAGTTCCATTTTGCAGACATGATTGATTAAATCATTGGCCATTGGTGATTGAACTTAATCACTAGCTCCTCTCTCCTCCCCAGAGGTCCAGGTGTAGGACTGAAAGTTCCAACCCCCTGATCACATGGTTGGTTCCTCTGACAACCAGCCACATTCTGAGCCTGTCTGTGCTCAATATGTCACTTTATTGGCATGAACTCGGGTATGTTTGAAAGGGGCTTGTTGTGAATTTCAGAAGATGTCCCTATTACTGCTATCACTCAGTAAATTGCAAGGCTTTTAGAAGCTTTCTGTCCGCAACTGGGGCCAAACACCAAACATAACATTTCTTACTGCATGACACCTGTACACACTGCTTATATGGGGGCTACTTAGGAAAAGCTGTTTTCCCTCCACTCTTGAAAGATTGCTTGGTTGGATCCCACCTAAGCCATGGGCAGTATAAGAAACATCTCAACCTCATTGGAGCAGTAAAGTTATTATGATAAGATATGGTGTTATTTATTCAAAACAGGACAAATCTCATGATGGTATCCTGAGCCTTTTATTCCTCATTTGGAATAAATCATAATTGGTGTCACATTGAAAGGTAGTAGATCATGCTCTGGAAATTGATTTGTAGCTATTCTGGGAACTTAATTACTTTAAGGAAAATCAATATTCTACTTTTGCTTATTTAATATTTACTGCTTACACTATTTTAGGATTTTATTTTAAGTAAACTGATATTCTAGTTTTGCTTATTTAAAATTTACTGTTCGATCTCCCCGGAGGTTTTAATTGAGATTTTAAGTGTTTTTTTTCACTAGCTAACTGATTGTATGCTAAAAAACTTTAGGCAGACATTCCAAATGGAAATTTAATTATAGTGAGCAATGAAAAATTTTCTCAATGAGCTCTCTCCATAAGATGCCGTTTGGGAGACCCCCATCAAATAGAATGATTCTTGCGTCTCCTTTCTGCTTCTCTATAGTTATTTTCTTGCCTTGAGAAAATATTCATACAATATTTGAGGCAGTTTTAGAAACGCTGACTTTAAGTCATGCATATCTTTAATGAAAAAAATACAAAATTGTATGTATAGTGTTTGTATAGGTATAAATAGGTAGACATATGGCCCACAGATCAAAGTGGATGTACGGAGACTAGTCATGTTACAGCAGTGAGATTTGGATCACTGGAACATATGCTTTTCCCAAAATGTTCTTAGTTTTAAAAATGTTAAGAATAGATGCTTCATTTAACACATCAGATTTAACCATCCTTTAAAGAACTCTTTAAAAACTATTCAAAGAGACTCAGAATTATTTGGGGAGATTAATAAACCCTTCCGGAATCTGATGAATGACAGTTGTCTTTATTCCAGAGGTAATCGACAAGTTCAACACCATGGCGATCATCGACGGGAAGAAGGAGCATGTGAGTCTGACGGTGGACAACGTCCACCTGGAGTACGGTGTGGTGTACGAGTACGACAGCACGGCTGGCATAAAGTGCAATGTGGTGGAGAAGATGATTGAGCCCAAAGGTTTCTTCAGCCTAACTGCCAAGGTAGGAGCGATCCTGGGAAAACAAGGTTTTTTGTTCTGAATATAGCAACTGGAATTCTCTGGCATCCTCACTTTTAAAAATGTAGATAGCTGTACATGTCACTGTCAGCTCATTCAACTTCCTTTTATTTTTATCCCCCTCCCCCCATTATTCAGGCTATGTACAGCTTCCCTTTCATTGGTCCTTTGGAGCACAGTGTTAAGTTAGATGGGACTCTCACTCAGGCAAGTGCTTGTTGATGATGGCAAAGGCTTCACTGCGTTTATTAAGTTTGCTTCGTCTGTGAATTCAGTATCGTGAATATGATTCAGATGGTTTTCGTGATAGATGCTGCTTTTTTTTAATGCACATAATCCTCTGAATTTTCAAGTCGTGAAATACAGTATAAAAAATTTCAACTTCTGCAAGTGCTGTGTTTAGTTCATAAAATTTCAGGAAGCCCAGAGATCAGTTTGTGAATAGATCCTTAGATATTTATGTAATTCTCACTTGGGAAGGCCGTCACCACAGGGCCCTTAGACTGAAGCATGATGGGCAGGCAGGAAGTGGGGGTCTCCATTAAAATGGATAAAGCACGTGGTAAAGAGGTGACTCTGCTTGCTGTCGTGCCCTCCTGCAAGGGGACTCGGCCACACTCCTACTGCGTCCTCCACAGGCCTTGGCTGTAGTGCTCTGTACTGCTCTCATATTGTCATGTGAGAATTTAAACATTGCAGGTAAGAAAAATGAGATGTAGTTTCCCTACTCATTTCTTCATTTCAATTCTTGTTTCATATATGTATAGTTGAGATAGATTTAGCATTTATAACATACATTTTAAACATTTTAGTGGGAGAAAATAATAGAGATCCAAATGAACTAGTTTTAAAATAACTATCTTCTTTTAATATTCCGAAAGTCAACTTTTAAAAAAAATCTCATTTTTCTGATGATACTGGACCACTGTATACATCTATTGATATAAAATATACATTTTCAAAATGCAATCCCTTTCCAGCTACATTGTACTATTAGTGGGGTGCATATAAGAGTTTGGGACCAGGTTGTTATCATTATTTTATCTCATTTTCCAGCTATTTTAAGTTTGCAAATTACATGGATTGTTCTATACTTGACAACTGTGTAAGCTAGTACTGCAAATATCATTCCCTTTTTACACATGAAGAAAAGAGAGCCCAAGAAGTTAAGAAATCTAGCCAAGGTCATACTGCTAGTGATATAGTCAGCTCTAATTTCTAGACTAGGGATTAAACAAAATCTCATAGTCCATATTCAGCATATCAGGGAAGTGGAGGTGGTAAGGGAGCACATTTTATGTTTCACAGAATATTATAAAAATATTGGTTAAAGGTATAATCCATCCTTCTGATCTCTGAACAATCATAAATGCCACCTATAAATATACCACATAATTAATTCTCAAGTCATTGGAAATTCTCAATAATCTATGGTTCATACACATGCACACACACATAGACGCATTAATGTACGCACACGCTGCCTTACAACTGATTCAAATGGTCAAAAGAATTTCCTAATTGAAAACATCATATGGATGTTTTTATCTGATGCTTTTATCAGCTGGAGCTCAGACACTGCACGTAACATTAATTTGTACTTCACCAAGATAACTGTTCATTTATTCATTCCTTCAGCAAGCATTTGTTAAATGCACTCTTTCTGCACTTGCTGAGTTCACAGTAACAAGTAAGGATGCTGTTGGTTTTCCTTAGTTTTTTTTTTTTTTTGTTGTTCTATTATGAATTGACGAAAACAATGTTCTCAGTGACTGCCGACTAAACTATAGATGTGTTTGCCCATCAGAATGTACTGATTTATCCAGCAGGGCGTCTTTGAAGCCCACTTAGCTACCTACTCAGGGATTTATAGTCGGCAGAAGGCAAAACCTGAGATTTCAAACAAACAGATGGAATTTCTGCACTGACGGTGCCTCACTGAATGTGAGATCCCAGCAGGGACCAAGAACAGCAGAGGAAAGTTGCCCTGTATTGTTAACTTAGGAAATTTTTATGTTGAAGGTTTTTTTCTTGTTTTGTTTTGTGTGTATGTGGGTATGTGTGTTTATCACTGCAGATTCTTGAAGCCTTGGCTAAAAGTGATGATCATTTTGTACAAAACTGCACCAGCCTTAATTCTCTAAATGAAGTGATTCCTACTGACCTTCAGAGTAAATTCAGTGCCATTTGCAGTGAAAGAATTGAACACATACGTCAAAGAATATCCAGTTATAAAAAGGTAAAGTTTCTATAGATTTTACATGCAATTATTATTGAAATTACTATTTAAAAGTCAAATTTAAATCAATTATTGTTACTTTCTTTACATGTTTGTTATGTACCAGTTTACCGAAATAACATTCATATAACATTGTAGAGTTTTAAAATTGCCTTTACTTCTGTTACCTCATCTGATCTTTGTAAGCTTGTAAGCTATGTTATTTTTCCACATTTTCAAAATATAGTATTAATAACTGAGGCCTAAATAATGAAATTACTTTTTGAAAAAGATAGAGCTTGGCTTTGAATGCAGGGTATCTAATTCTGAAGTCAAATTTTAAAATTACACTATAGCTCTTCTTTGCTTTTTCTCCCAACACAAGGAACAGAAGCCCTCAGTCAGAAAGTATGTGGAACATGGGCTATTCTAAATTGACTGATTGGTTCATTCATTTGAAATATAATTATTGGGCACCCTCTATGTGCCAAGCACTGTTCTAGATTCCAGGAATATAGCAAGGAATGAGACAGACAATTTCTCTCCTTGTAGTGCTCACATTCGAGTAGAAGAGACAGCAAAGACATAAATAAATTCCTACAGAGGGGAAATATCAAATATTGAAAAGAATTATGAGGAAATCAAAATAGGGAGGTATCATGGGAAGTGCTTTTGTAGGCATGGATTGCCGGGGCAAGAATGGAGAAACAGAGACCAGTAGCAGCTATTACAGTGTCCAGCTGAGCGATGATGATAGCTTGAACCACAGTGACGATGGAGTAGACAGAGAAAGTCAGATGGATTTGGGGATATATTTTAGAGATGGAATTAATGGGAATTGATCTCCAAAACATATCCTATAACAGGTTTTAATTTTTTTCTATTTGTACCAATAGGAGACTAATTAATTAAATTATTTTCCCCCAAATGAACCAGGTTGCTTAAAATTTGGTACAGCCGTACTAGAGAATATTGTTTATCTCAACGTATATGAGTATGAGTTAACTGTATGTGTTTTATGTTCTTGATATAGTAAGTGAAAATAAGCCCATATATGTCTATATATGCCTGTCCGAGAATAGGAGTGTTTGTGAATATCCAAGGGACTGTCAACATTGGTTACCTCAAGTAGAGTGAGGCAAGGGAAGAGGGACTGTTAAATTTTCCTTTCGGAACTCCCTATAATGTCTGGCTTGTTAAGTTGAGTGTACATTGCTATTGTAATTTGTTAAAAGTCCATTCACACGAGCAAGACTGGTATTCAGGGTCACTGCTTAACGGCCACACCTGTTAATCCTCTGTCCAAGACTGCTGAGCCCAGTTCGCCTATTTGAGTTGGGGAAGATTCCATGAATATGCCTTGTTGGAGTTGCAGGATGGAAGTTCTCTTTTTATGTCTCTTTTCTTTATTAGATGTGACAGTGCTTTGAAGTAAAACTTAAAAACTCTGAACAAGAGCAAATGAGTATTATTCTCTTTTTGAAGACATTTTGAAAAAGAACCATTCTATTTCAGAGATGGATCTGTACAAGGCGCGATGGGGTTCAGGTAGATCCTGGGTGTCAAACTGGTCACTGTGTCCATGTCATTTCTCTTCCTTTGTTTTGCTTTCCTTCCTACTTTCTTCTCTCTGTTCTTTCATACAACAAGAATAATGGAAGTAACTTAAAGAAGTATACAAGGAAAAAAGTAAACTATATAAATAAAATCATAATATTAAAATCAAGGTAGGCTAGGTAGTTAATTGATGCAGCTCCTTTAAAAAGGACCTGGATAACACAGTCTTAAACACGATACATTTATTTTTCACTCACATAGAAGTTCCACCCGACAGGAGTCCAGTGAGGTGGGACTTGACAATCTTTCAGGGATCAGCTGCCTTCTGTATTTCTGCTTTCTCTTCTGGGATATTGTCCTCTTCTTCAAGGTCAAAGCTGGCTCACTCCCACCATGTCTATGTTACAAACCCTCAGAAGAGGGAAAAGGAAGTGGAGAGTAAAGCTTCCTTTTGAGAATATGACCCAGAAGTTGTACACCTCACTCCTATTCACATCTAATTACTCTTTAGCAAAAGAGAGCCCGGGAAGTGTAGTCTCATGCTGGGCATTTACGTGCCCGACTAAAACTCGGGGAAATTATTAAAAGGAAGAAGGAGAGAATGGATACTGGAGGAAAATTACCAGGTCCACTACACAGTAAAGCAGGTCTCAAGATTCTACGTAGTTGCTAAAGTTGCTGACTATATTTGGCCTTCAGCCTGCTGGTAGCCAGAATGAAATGGGAAACAGTCTATTACATGTTTATCAATATCTCTATGAAGGATACATATTTCTTAAGAGAAACACAGCTTTTCCTGGGCTGGGCTTTAAAAGAAATCTCTCATCCTGGATTTCATAGAGGCAACACCAAGAAATGTCATGGGTAGTGCCCATAAACGGATCTCTGCAAAAGAAGCGATAAAAAGGAATTTGTTTTGTGTAGCACATATTTTTAATGCTATCTTCAATGGCATAGATCAAAAACTCAATTTCATTAAAGCAAATTTGTTGTATGATGGAGTGAAGGTTAGGAAAGTATTTACTAATGTGTACCTTTCATGGAGGCAGTAGGAGCTTAAGTAACAGTTACTTCAAGATGCCTATCCTCTCACACTTATAATCCAATTGAAAAGAAAGGTCAAAAGACATGAAGTAAACAGTAATAACAATGTTTACTTAACCTACTAGGAGGTACCACCATGAATGGTTCAATGTGCTGGCATCACACACCCTAGTTTATATGACGGTACTAGAGTTCTCTAGTATACAACAGTTTTTAGTAGTTTACTACCAGGTGTTAGGCATTGCATCAGATATTTTACAGTTTGTCTGTATTGTATAATTTTACCAAAATGGTTATAGGAGATACACATTACCCCTTTTATTGATGAAGTGACTGCGTTTCAGAGTGGTCAAGTAACTTGCCCAGAGGCACACAGCTGGGACCACAGTGGAATTTGAATCTTGCTTTTTTTCTATTCTAAAGCTGGTTATTGTTCGCTTGTTTACCTGTGTTTGACACTGCATCACACAGCCTGTGTGCTAAACAGTGTGGTTAATACCATAAGGGCAGTAGGATTTTAGTAAAAGAAAAAGCACTGTGGGTAATTTGTCAGAGTGAAGAGGAGAAGAGATGGCATTCAAGTAAAGAGAGATATCAGAAGTAAAGGCAAAGATGTAGAAAAGAGCCTGATTATTGATGAAGAATTGGCATACTATCTAGACTAGAAAGGAGGATTTGAATTGGATGCAATTAAAAAAGAAAACTGAGAAAATTGGATTTTCCCAGTGATAATTTGGAGTAGTATAATAATCAAATTTGTCAGGAAATCACTTGAGCAGCAGTGTGGACAAAGTATTGGTGGGGCAGAGTCAAACTGGTACGGTTCATAGTAGTTTTTTCAGTGGGCCCAGTGGCTCATGCCTGTAATCCTAGCACTCTGGGAGGCTGAGGAGGGATGATTGCTTGAGCTCAGGAGTTCAAGAGCAGCCTGAGCAAGAGCAACGCCTCATCTCTACTAAAAAAATAGAAAAATTAGCCAGTTGTCATGGTGCCCACCTGTAGTCCCAGCTACTTGGGAGGCTGAGGCAGGAGGATCGTTTGAGCCCAGGAGTTTGAGGTTGCTGTGAGCTATGATGACGCTGCTGGACTCTAGCCTGGGCAACAGAGTGAGACCTTGTCTCAAAAAAGAACAAAAATTAAGTCTTTTCTACCTGTCAAAATGCAAGTTGGTGGTGCCTTGGATGGAGCATTGGAGATAGAGAAAAAACAATCAATTCAAGCTGTATGTAGAAGACAAATACATACAGCTTTACGATAACTTGGTGATGGCAGATGAAGAAGCCGTCATTCCTTGGTTTCTAACAAAAATATGGTTTGCCATAAACTGAGGACAATGTGTTGTGGGCGATTAGAAGCATTTAGTAGTTTTCCCCCAAACATTGGAGATTCCCCAAAACCTCATCCTGGTGAGTGAGAAGTATATTCCATTTACTTATAGGTAACTGGGATCCTGGAAGCTTTTAAGGCAGAAATGGACAGGCTAATGGGCAGTGATTTTATAATAGATGGTAAAAATAATATCACTGAATTATGGAAAACTATTTTGTGTACATTGTTGTTGTTCGAGTCTCAAAACAGCCATGTCTACTGACTCTTATCTTCGTGTTTTCTCTGGGAGGTTAAGAATTTGTTTAAGGTCATATAGTTGGCAAGTAGCAGAGTAGGTATCAGTCTTATAGAGTGCTGTCTCACTTATTTTTATTTTTAATTTAGAAATAAAAAGATACATCTAGTCAACTAGGACCTACATGGTTTAAAAACTACCCGTGTCATCATCCCCCTTTGACCATAAACATACTTAACATAATTGGCTTTCTCACTACATAGAGAAGCAAGGTTAGCAAGAAAATATTTCCGGGATCTTTTCAATTTGAATACGATATAAATGCCTAAGATGATAACTAGCCCTAATAGGTCACATAAAGTTAATTCCATTTATGTATCAAATGTGCATCAGCTGAAACAATAGCATTTTTAATTTCCACGTATTTACTTTTAAACTATTATTAGCAAAATATTTTTCTTCCAGACGAAGTCTTCATCACTCCTCTTTTTGTGAAATGAAATGTATCCATAGAAACTAAAATTTCAAAGACGCTGGCTTTGCTTTTTCACTCTAAAAGTTTTAGGTTTTAAAAATAGAAGCCAGTTGATTTCTGCTGTTTCTATGTGCTGCCATCACAGTAGATTTCCTGGCCAGTGTGCAGGGTACAGATGGTTTCCAGCACGTGTAAGAGGTGAGGTCCGACCTTACTGAAGACGTGAATGAATCCTAAGTAGGCACCTATTCTCTGTAGACCAGGATGTGTGGGCAATTTGAATGTAAAACTACACCCTGTTTGGAGGAACACTCTCCCCCTAAATTGTTTTGAGAACTTTTCTTAGTTCTACAGTCATTCTTGTGCTGTAGAATAATTCCATAATTGGGCTTATTTGAGGTATTGGGAATACTTCCTAGATGTAAATATTTATAATGCTTTCAAGAGATAGTTCCTGTTTATGCAGAAGTATTACATGTAGGAATTGGAAGTCTTACATTGAACATTCTAAGTACCTTTACTTATTAATGCCACATAATCTTCCCACTGATCTATAGATTGGGCAATTGTAGGCAAAATTATTTCTCATGTCTCCTTCCCCTAAAAGGGTAGGCCAGTACAAAACTTTTATAACTCCATGCCTGAGAGGTCTTACACTTAACTGAAATGGGAGACTATCTGCAAAATAATAGCTTAAATTTTTATTATTTCTTTCAGTCATGTGACTATAATTGGATTTAACTGTGTTACCATAGTCAATAATGCATGAATTAACTACCAATGCATTAAAAATGTGAGGTCCAATCTCCAAAAATTGTTTATTTCTATAAATATATAAAAATGCTTTAATATCACCTGTATTCAAAGTATTAATAAATACTTTCCTTGCCCCTCACACTCCTCTCTACCTACTGTTCCATTTCTTGATCTCTCTCTCGTAAAGGGCTCCCTACGCTGTCTATACCTGCTGTCTCGCCTTCATCCTCCAGAGCCCACACTCCAGTGGGGCTCTGGTCCCCTCCATGTAACTGAAATGGCTATATAGTTGACCTTTGAGCAAAGGGGGAGGTTAGTGGTGCTGACTTCCTGCACGGTCAAAAATCCAAGAATAACTTTCGACTCCACAAAAACTTAACCACTAATAACCCACTGTTGACCAGAAGCCTTACCAAGAACATAAAAGTCAACTAGCACATATTTTGCATGTTATATGTATTATGTACTGTATTCTTATAATGAAGTAAGCTAAACAAAAGAAAATGTTATTCAGAAAATCATAAGGAAGAGAAAGTACATTTATTATTCATTTAGTGGAAGTGGATCGTCATAAAGGTCTTCCTCCTCATCTTCATGCTGAGTAGGCTCAGAAGGAGGAGGAATAGGAGGGCTTGGTCTTGCTGTCCCACGCAAGAGGTGGAAGAGGTGGAAGTGGGGAGGCAGGAGAGGCAGGCACACTCGGTGTACCTTTATGGAAATTACATCATAATTTCTGTCTGACCGTTTTGCTTATTCACTTCTCTAAAAATGTTTCTATGTGGTACCAATTCTTCTTCCACCGTTTTCTTTAGTTTCGGTGCCCATATCACAGAAGGGTCCGTGCCGTAAAAGAAGTCCAAAGCAGCTTTTTTTGCGTTTCCTCTGTCTTCTTCCTCCTTGTCTATCACTGGATGAGAAGCACTCATCTCCATCAAGTTGTCTTTTGTTAATCCCTGTAGTGTGGTGTCTTTTAGCTTTTAAGTTTCTCCAAGATCCATGTCTTGAAACCTTTCACCTCCTACTTTTTTTCCCATCTCCATAATCTCTTTCATGGTTTTCTTGATTGGCTCTGTTGTAAATGCTGTGAAGTCTTGTACTGTGCTGGGCATAGTTTTCTCCAGGAGGAATTTATTGTTTTGGGCTTGATGGCTTTCACAGCTTTTTCTGTAGCAACAATGCCATCTTCAGTGGTGTAATCCTTCCAGATTTTCATGATGTTCTCTCTATCAGGATTCTCTTCCATAACATTGACAATCGTTTCCATAGAGCACCAGGTGTAATGAGCCTTAAAGGGCCTCATGACTCCCTGGTCTAGAGGCTGAATTAGAGACATTGTGTGTGGGGGCAAGTAGACCACTTTGATGCCTTTGGTGTTGAACTCATGGGGTTCTGTGAGGCCTGGGGCATTGTCCCACATCGAAAGAACATTAAAAGGCAGTACCTTACTGGCAAGGTACTTTGTGACTTCAGGTACAAAGCATCCATGGAACCAGTACAGAAAAAGGTTTTTGTTGTCTAGGTCGGTCTTCTTTTATTTATCTATTTATTTATATTCTTAATTAGAGACAGGGTCTCACTATGCTGCCCAGGTTGGACATTTAACTTCTGAGGTCAAGTGATTCTCCTGCCTCAGCCTCCCGAGTAGCTGGGACTAGAGGCATGTGCTACCGTGCCTACCTTAGGCCTTCTTGTGTGACCAGAAGACTGGGAGCTGGTGTTTGTCTTTTCCCATCAAGGCTTAGGGGTTAGCAGCTTTATAGATAGGGGCAGTCCTAACCATAAATCTTACTGCATTTGCACAAAACAGTAGAGTTAGCCTATCTGTTCCTGCCTTAAATCCTGGTGCTTGCTTCTCTTCCTTACTAATAAATGTCTTTTGCAGCATCTTTTTCCAGAATAGGGCACTTTATTCTATATTAAAAACCTGTTCTGGCAGATGTCCTTTCTCCTCAATGATTTTCTTAATGGCATCTGGGAACTCATCTGCTGTCTCTTGGTTGGCAGAAGCTGCTTCTCCTGTTATCTTGACATATTTTAAGCCAAACCTCCTTCTAAAATTATCAAACCATCCTTTGCTGGCATTAAATTCTCCAGCTTTATATGCTTTACTTTTCTTTTGCTTTAAGTTGTCATGTAATAACTTTGCTTTTTCTCGAATCATATTAGAGTCTCTAGGTATGCCTTTCTTATAACAATCCTGCACCCACAAAAGGTGCATTTTCAATATGAGATAAAAAAGTTTTTCACAATAAGGGCAAGATTTCCATATCTGCTAGTGTAGCTGCAGCGATAGCTTCACGAATTTCCTTTTCTTTTTCTATAATGGTCCTTACGCTGAGTTCATTTGTCTTGAAATGGCCGGTAACCATAGCTGCAGACCTCACTGTATGGTGCATATCAAGCAATTGAACTTTTTTTTGTGAAGTCTTTTCTTTGCTTCTTGGGAGCACTTCCAGCATCACTGGTGGCGTTTTGTATTGGTCCCAATGGTGTCATTCTGGGTTCATTGTATTGCTCTAAACATGATGAAAAATGTGCTAGAACCGTGAGAGATCACTTTTTACTGTGATTGCAGTGTACTGGAGAGAGGAACTGCTCACGTGGAAATGATTAGCATCACACAGCATATTAAGCGATACTTGCAACATTTGAGCTCACTGAAATAGCAACGGGAAGTGGCTACGAAATTTTTACAGTAGTATACTATGCATTATAGTTAATTTTATGCAGTTATGATTTAATACTACATCTTTACATTTGTTGACTTTTCTCTTGCCTGCAAATGGTGACATGTACAGTGTATAAGTGTTTGCATAAGTTTTGATAAAATTTAACTTTTTATAATAGATTTGTGTATATTTTATGGTAATAAATGATCAAATAGACTAATTTCTGTATATATTTTATGCATCCATGAGATACCTAACTTTTTCTTAGTTTTTTTTTTTTTTTAATATTTCTAGGCTATACAGTTCTGAGTTTTTTCAAGTTGTCACAAATCAAAAATTCCACTTATAAGTGGACTCAGGCAGTCAAACCTGTGTTGTTCAAGGGTCAATTGTATTTTGCCGAAGTCCGTTCACGGTTTTCCTTGTATTCCTTGTCTTAGTAGAGTCTGATGTAGTTGACCGTAAGCCTCTGTTTAAACCTCTGTGACACTGAAGAAGCCTGGCTTTTGTCTTTTCTTATTGGTGGCCCATTCGCAGTATCCTTTTCTAGTTTCTGCTTTTCTTCTTGATCCCTTCATGTGACAGAGCCCTGGGGTTGAGAACTTCTCCTCTCTCTCCACTCTCAAGCTTCTGATCAGTCTCATCCAGTCTCCTGGCCTGCTTGACCTTTCCAACTGGGCTCAACAGATATCTCAGATTCCACGTGTTCAAAATAAGCTCCTGATCCCTGCCTCGCCTCTGCAGTTTGTCTTTTCTGCTGTCTCCTCTGTCCCAGGATTACACACCCCCCTCACTGTTGCACAACCTAACGCCTTGAATTCACTCCTCTCTGTCACATCTTCCTCTTGGCTTTACCCTCAAAATATGCCACCTTTCCTCACTGCCTCTGTTGCTGACAGCCTCGGGTAAACCACTGCCCACTCTCTGCTGTGACTGGTTTCCTGCTGCCACCGTGCCCACCCACAGTTCTCCTGAATGACTGTGCATTTCAATCATTGTCCTCCAAGGCCCCACAAGACCTGCCCTAGCTCCACCCAGTACCTCTCCAGGCTGCCTCCTCTGCCCTCCTGCTGTCCACACTGGTCTTCTTGATGTTCCTTGAACACACCAGCCTTGGGGCTTTTGCACTGGCTGTTTCCCCTGCCGGGAATGTTTCTTTTCCAGATGTCCACATTTCAAACTCCTCCCTCCTTCCAGACTTGGCTTGAATGTGGGCTTCTCAGTGAGCCTACCCTAACACTGTGATTACAGTGGGCAGTCCATTCTTCATGTTGTCTCTGCAGCGTCCAACCCTCTTACTCTGCTCTATTTTGTTTTCAATTACATCTACCATCTCCTAAGCTCATATAATTGACTTCCTGCATTTACTGTTTCTCTCTCCCCCCAGTAGAATGTAACCCCCAGATGACAGGAATCTTTGTTTTGCTCACTGATATTTCCCAGCATGCTGAGAACGGTGCCTGATACCCTGGCCCTCCATGTATCACGGTTGGATAAGTGGATAAAGGTGGCAATAAGTTTGGGCTACATTATCCATAGCAGATTTAAAGTCCTGTCCCTCCCAACTCACCTCCCCCCACACCCTGTACATTTCTTTATTGCAAAATTGCTGTTTTTATTTAGAGAAAAGAGCTTTTTTTTTTTTTTTTTTCTTTCCTTGGGAGCTTCTCCAAAGCAGATTCATGAGCTCAGTATTTGCTTTGATGTTGCTAAAAAGCTAGGCAGATTAATGTTCACAGGGCCATTTCCTGCTATAGGGCACAATGAGAATGTGTTCTCATGCACAAACCGCGGTCAGTACATGAACTGTACCTTCTTCATCTGAGTTTTGAGTTTCGAAAGGTCTCACAGTTACATAGCAGGACTGCTGTATGAGAGTACAGTTTTGATTTTCAAAATGTCACCACATTTCCAGTACCTGTGACTGTGGGGTCCCTCTTGCTGCCTCCCCTTCTCCTGGGGACACCCCAGGATGGAAGACTGCACCGTGTTCCCAAGGGCCTTCCTTCTCAAGAATTAGCAGAGAGGGTTTCTCTCTGACTCTGACTCTTTGGGAAGGGTTCAGGCACCTTCAGACACAGTATGCACCCCTTCCTAGTATCTGGGGAAAGGGACCTGGTGTTCACAGGCATTTGGACTGGGATACAGACTGGAAAGCTGTGGGAAACCCATCCTCCTGGTGAGGAAATCTTCCCCTACTCTCTGATCACTCTAGTAGCATTTCGTTACAGCACCCTGTTCACTTCCTTCTCAGCACATACCGAAATTTCTAGTTATCTGGCCTATGCATTTCTTACATAATTGTATATATCCAGTCATGCACTGTGCAAGGTTTTGGTCAATGATGGGCTCCATGTATGATGGTGGTCCCAAAACATTATAATACCTTATATTTACTCGGCCTTTTCTATGTTTAGATACATAAATGGTTACCATTGTGTTACAGTTGCCTATAGTATTCAGCACAGTAACATGCTGTATGTGTGGTCTAGGAGCAATAGGCTACACCATATGGCCTGGGTGTGTAGTAGGCTATACCACCTAGGTTTGTGTAACACTATGATGTTCACACAATGACAAAATCACCTAATGATGCATTTCGCAGAATATATCCCCACTGTTAAGCGATGCATGACTGTATTATATGTGTGGTACATAGAATTGCTATAATGATATTACATTATTTTTACCTGTGTTGCCTACCAGACCATGAACTCCAGGAGGGCAAGGGCTATATCTGCAGCACTGAGTACAGGGTCTGGAATAGATGCCTCTCTTCTTATTTTTGAATGGATGGATAATTGGTTAAAATGGAAGAAGGCAAGAGGAGCATAACTTCCCATTATAGTGGCTGCTGTGACATAATAAAATTGATTTCTGTACCTTTATGCGTGCCATGGGAGCCTTATCTGAGACTTTATCCTGCAACAGCAGTGGGAAAAGACTTCTGACTGCAATTTTGCATATGCCCATAAATTCTAGGTCTGTCCCACATAAGTCTCCAGATCACCGTTTCTTTATTAGTAAAGTGAGGGAAATAGGCCAGGAAGTCTCTCAATTTCTTCCTTTTTTTTAGTGTTTAGGATATTTTTGCTATACATTATTATTAAATTTGTTCATAATTTCATTAATAATTTCCTGCATTTCAATCTGGTTCCATTTAGATTCCTACTGTGTGCTAGCACTTTGCTGAACTGCACAGCTTCTGACATGTGATTTGAAAACACAATTTAATATATAAATTATACATATGTATGCATATATACACACATAGATATGTAGTGTATGTATATACAAATAAGAGCATCTATATTCTAATGGTGAGCTTGTATTTATGAGATATAATTTTTGATACTTATTCTTGAATTTAACCTAGAAAAGGTAGACAGTGACCAGTGGTAGTCTTAATTTTTATTCTTTTCCATGCCCAAATTTTTACTCTACTAGTAGGATCATAGTTACAGTTTTCAAGGGAGAAGGGAACATAGAGATTATTTAATCCATATCCCTTATTTTACTAAGAATAATAAAAACACACTAACTTGCCCAACATATCAGTTATCATGACAGCCATAACTAGAACACAGGTAGCCAGTGACTCTCAGTCCTTCACTTTTGAGACTACAATTCAATATAACTCCATGAAACACCTATTTATGGTGCACAAGACAGACATAGGTACCATCAGCCAGGGGAGCTGGAGATGATTATGTATATTATAATTATAAGGAGGGTTAAAATGTGCTGCAACCTAGCGTGTAGCCAGGGAAATTGAACCTAGACTAAAGCTCATGGCATTTCATAGAATTTGAAGATGGATAGGAAAATGTTAGGCAATAAGGGATGAAGAAAATTCTAGGCCCAATGAACAGCCTGTACAAAGGCCCAGAGTAAGCAGATAGTGTGTGCCAGGAACTCAGTGAGGGCTAGCGGGAGCTCAGGGGCTACGGCTACGGTGGGGAGAGAGCTTGGGATAGAAGCTAGGTGAGGATCAGGCTTGGGGGCGCTTTAGAGACCGTGGTGAGGAGTAGATGGATTTGAATGGAAACCCATTGCAGGGTTTGCAGCAGTGGGTGGCTACCCTTGGTAGTCGTACAAATCATTTGAGTATCACTCTATTCTCAATGGCATAAAAGCAGAGCTCATACCAGTCTTCACGCTAGTCCTGACCCAGGTACTCAGCAGCGATTAGCAGGCAGTGTGGGAAGTGGAGCTGTACTGCCATTCTGGTCGGCACCACCATACCTTGCTGTCCGATCTGCATGCAGACCCATGCTTTGGCTTTCTGACTGTGTTTGCAATAATCCCATCTTCTTCCACCTTTGACCCTATTTTGCCATTTTGCCTGGCTTGGAAGGTCTCTTTCCTGTCCTGGTGTCCTGTGATGCAGTTTCTCTATCAAACTCCCTCAGCTGCTAGGAGCCTGTGGATTTGAGTCCTAGTAAATTGTGTTGGTCACTGAAATTCATTTGCTTTAGCATCTAACTTGCAATCAGAGTTTCAAAGGAATCATATGCATTTGTTGCTTCTATTGCTTTGCTTTATTGAGAATATTTTGAGTTTTGAAATAACAATTTAATTTGAACAACTTATAATTTATTTCACTCGTTCCAGTTGACACGATTTAATTTTCTTTTGATTTTTGTTACGGATGACACAAGTGAGACATCTGAGTTATTACTGTGTGTTCAACTGCTTTTTATTTCCTCTTTAATTTGCAGTTTTCTCGTGTACTGAAGAACAGAGCCTGGCCCACTTTTAAACAGGCCAAATCTAAAATCTCCCCACTCCACAGTAGTGATTTCTGCCCCACCAACTGCCATGTCAACGTGATGGAAGTTTCTTATCCCAAAACATCAACCTCCCTGGGGAGTGCATTTGGTGTTCAGTTGGATAGTAGGAAGCACAATTGTCATGATAAAGAAAATAAATCTTCTGAGCAAGGTATGTTAGCTTTTGAAACTTTATCAAATCATGAAAAGTAATTTAGGCAATCATAGCTATTCCTGTATCCTTGAAATTCAGTAGATTCCTGGGGTGTACCCAAGCCTGGACTTTTATGGAGAAAGGATTCCTCACTATAATCGTTTGTATAATTATGTGTAATTATATAGTGAATGAAAATGGAGTTAGGCATTTTTATTATTTTTCTTCTAAGAAGGACGATTGCTCTTGTTTTCCTTATATGTATGATAGGCATAGCTCATCTTGCTGTGAAAGCCACTAATCTAAAATTACCCTGTAACTTTGAGAAAAATGCCTGAGAGACAGCTACAGGGATGCACAAGGCCATTCTTCACCATCACCATAGGACAAGGGATTGAACTGTCTTCCTAACTTTCAATTACAGCTCCGACAGCCTTTAATTCCTGAATTAAATTTAGCGTTGGATTGGCATTTTATTTTATGTAATCTTGAACCTCTAAAAGACTGGATAAAGAAAATGTGGGGTGTGTGTGTTTATGTGTGTGTGTGTGTGTGTGTGTGTGTGTAATGGGATACTACGGGGCATCCCAAAAGTCTCCATATAAAGAAAAAATGTTGTAATGAATATTTTGTAAATAAAGGTACATTTAGCTACAATTCCCATTTTCCCTATGTATGGTGACTTTTGGAACACCCTGTATTCAGCCATAAAAAAGAAGGAAATTCTGTTATCTGTGACAACTTGAGTGAACCTGGAAGACATTATGTTAAGTGAAATAAACCAGGCACAGAAGGACAAATACTGCAAGAGCTCATTTATATGTGGAATCTTAAAAAGTTGATCTCAGAGAAGTAGAGAGTAAAAGGGGGGTTACCAGGGGCTAGGGGGCTGGGGGTCGGGCGGTTGGGAAGATGTTGGTCAAAGGATACAAAATTTCAGTTAGATAGGAGATTTGAGTAAGTTCAAGAGATGATCTATGGTATTAATACAACGTGGTGAGTAGAGTTAGCAATACATTATATTCTTGAAAAGTACTAAGAGAGTGGATATAAAGTATTCTCACCACAAAAAATGATAACTATGTGAAGCAATGTATATGACAATTAGCTATATTTAGTCGTTCCAGAATGTATTCAGAACATCATATTGTACATGGTAATACATATAATTTTATCTGTCAATTTAAAATAAATAAATAAAATTAATTGGATGGGATTGGTGTACGGTAAGGCAATAACTACGGCAATGGCATGATTTGACTTGCAGGGAAGCTGAGCCCCATGGTGTACATTCAGCATACCATCACAACCATGGCAGCCCCTTCTGGTCTGTCTCTGGGACAGCAAGATGGTCACGGGCTCAGGTATCTGTTAAAAGAAGAAGACTTGGAAACCCAAGATATCTATCAGAAACTGCTGGGCAAACTTCAGACTGCAATGAAAGAGGTGGAGATGTGTGTTTGTCAAATCGATGAGTAAGTATTTTGTACTGTACTTTCAAGTTTGCCTAATGAAATAGCTGTAGAAAATGTGACTTTTGAAAAATCCAGTCATTCCCTCTTTAGTTTTCGGAAATGTCGGAGATGTGTGCTGATCCTACGGGCCCTCCACATTCCAACACCTTAAACATGATTTTTAAAATGGCAAATAGATACAGATGTATATTTTAAGCAAGCATTTGATACCAGGGAAGAGAATGACAAAATTCTGTCCTATATAAAAACACTAAATTAGTCTCAGTGTGAGAGTATTACCTTGAAAAGTATGTTTGAAAAAGTATTAATTTTTTATAAGGATTTCCTTGTATCCTTTACGGTTCAGGGCATAATGTTTGGTGTGTATATATAGATACTCAATAGATACTCGTAAGTATAATAAATGGGCTGGGAATGGTGGCTCATGCTTTTAATCCAGAATTTTAGGAGGCTAAAACAGGAGAGGCTAGGAGTTCAAAACTACCCTGAGCAACATAGTGACTCTGTCTCTACAAAAAAAAAAAAAAAATTAGCTGGCCATGATGGCAAACACCCGTAGTCCCAGCTACTGGGGAGGCTGAGGCAGGATCACTTGAGCCCAGGAGCTCAAGGTTACAGTGAGCTATGATGACGCCACTGCACTCATGTCTGGGCAACAGAGTGAGACTGTGCCTCAAAGAAAAATATAACAAATGCTTAACATACTTGCTAAATGAGTAAGCACAAAATTGTGTATCTCTAGGACAAATACTTTTTTCTGTTCTGATTGAATTAATGGCCTACTAAGCAGTAACCCAAATAGCTGTGCCAATAATTTTAAACAAGAGAAGGTGGAGGCATTAGTGAGCACTGTGCCAAAGAAATCAGTTCTACTTACTCAAGCATTTGATGGCTGGAGACTCGCCTGCCCTCTGCAGATGGTTTGTCCCATCATGGTGTGCGATGACGCCTCACATCTGGGCAGGGCAGCTCTGCGTGGTCAAACAGCGTGGGATTTGGGGTAGCTCAGTTTCTCGTCTCTAGAAATGGACAAATAATAGTAATGAATTACAAGTTTGTGGTGAAAATTATACAAGTTACTACAGAAAGCAGTCAACATTGTGCCTGTATCGTGCTTGCTCATCCCTTCATGAGAGGGAAATGATTGACTATAACCAGAGTTGGTAGATTCTGAAACTGATATAAACACCATTATCCTTTTTTTTATTATGCTCTCTTTATGAAGTTGTGAATTTAAATTGCTGCGGATGTGTACTCTTACTTCACACACATACGTCATCCATGGATAATCATTCCATGGATAATTCAGTTTCCACATGAAATATTTAGAACTTATTCCAAGCCTTGGTTGTAATTAGACATTATACTGATGAAGTCATAATTGACATGCTCTTATTTTACATGTCTTTGAAATTTAGAGATCAAAATCACCATTATTAGATGCGTCAGATTTTAAAAATTATCTTCAAATATTTGCTATTTTATTTTTCTGAAGTTTTATGAGTAAGTTAGAATTAAAATTGTTTTCCTACATCTAATAAACTAGTTTTTAAAAATTACTTATAACCTTTGTATATTATTCTGTGACTTCCCATTTACAGGTGAGTTAAACCGTTTGAGATTATTAAGAACAGGAGACTATTTTTAAGCAGTTGCTGGATACTTTTGAACTGCTTTGGAATCCTTGTGACAGAGAAGCTTATATTTTACTTTATTTAACAAATGGAATTTTATTATATGATATGTTCTGTTTCAGAAACCAGTTCTTTTCTCCTTAAGGTATTTATGAAACGTACAGAAAAAGAGTCTTTATTTATAAGGCAACAAATAGTGACATTGAATGCTAGATCTTAGCTCTCAAAGGGATTTTAAGAGAACATCTGGACCAATCCCATACTTCCAGTTCCAAGACTTATTATTTCTGCTGTTCGGATGAGTCCGTTGTCAGCGGCAGGATTATTGATGTGCCTCAGCTGACACCACGCAGAGACTGAGCCCCTGATGCCTTGCCTATCCAACACTGCCTGGTGATCGTCCAGACTTTGTCTGTGTTGATTTATTGACTTTGTGGTGGTGGTGGTGTTGTTTTGAGTTCAGGTAATGTAGAAATATTTTCAAGAAAAAATTCGAATCAAAGAGCTCCCTTTACTTGGTTTAACATATTTATATTTAAAGCACTAGTTGCAAAAAGGGGGTAAGTCATTTGTATTGACTAAAACGACTTCTAATACTTATTTTTCATTTAAGATTTCCCCACTCTGCTATTCTAAAAGCCTTTACCCAACTGTGCATGTTTATTAGAAAAGTGACATGAAATGAACAAATGATTGGAGAAGCTAACTTGGTCTTCTCTGTGTACACCTATTAATTTAATTCTAAATACAAATATATTCTGCATAATTCAATGTGCAAAGTGATCACTTTAAAACAGTGCGGTTGTTCCGGTGCCTGGATTCCATGGCCCTTAATAGTCAGAGACGCTGCAATGCAGTCAAGCTTAACAAGTTACTTAAAAAGCTGGTTACCAGACAATTTTCTCACCGCGTAGTAATTATTCTTGGTCAGACAAAGATGTCTTTGCAGAATGGAGAAGCAGATCTCGGATGTGTTGCCAAGTTCTAAGGGAAATTGCCTCATATCATCTCCTCGCTAACCTTTCTAGAACTTACTCCTTCCTGTGAAAGGGCCTGGCGTGGAACTTGTCTTATCACGAAGCCTGGTTACCCTGTCACTTGGGAATACCTCTCCTAGAAATAAAATTTCCTTGAACACAGAGGCTTTTCTCTAAATCCTCCAACTTATCTTCAGATCCAAATATGGAATTAGAGACAAAGTTGCTGTCTAGTAACGTGAGAAGAGATGCCGTTATGAATTTCATCAGGGCTTTGTGATTCCTGTTTCACTTTAGGGAGCTAAATTCTTTTGCACTTTAATGGGCTCTTTTCTGGTTCATGACACTTAGATACTAGAAATAAACAAAAGGAAGAATAACTCAGGTCCAGAATCTTGGGTGGAATTTCAAAATAGAGGTGTGTGTGTTCTCACTGGGAGGAAGTGGATGAAGAGTATCGGGGCTTGTGAAGATAGGAAGTGTGAGAATAGACTTCATTTTGCAGCTGCCAGATGCCCCAGGATTGAGTGATGAGCAAACTGCGTTGCAGGACGGTTAGCGACCTGGGGGTCACAAATAGGAATGATGGTGTTGGTAGTGGAGTTATCTTTCAAGTTTCCGTAAGCATTAGGCAGGTAAATGTACAAAAAGAGGGCACGACTTCATCAAAACCAACATTTATTATAGGCCTACGTGTTAGGCAGGTTTATATTGTTAAATACATTGGCTTATTTCATTCTCACAGTCCCTCTGTGATTTGAGTTACGAAACACTGGGATGCACCACAGACATCTCATACATAAATTTATTTCTGAAACTGAATTATCATTTCCTCATATTCAGATCTGTTCTGATTCCTCTTCCACCAAGGTCTGCCCCTTGTCAGTAAAGCATTCCCCTTCTCTTTGGTCCATCAAGCCCAAATCCAGGTACTGGTTTTGCTGCTTCTCTTTTCTTCCCGTCCACCTGCAATACCTCACCAAGGTCTGTCAATTACACCTCAGAATATATCCATAGCTCTCAACATAGATTATGTCTTCGTCTTCCCTCCCTCATGCCGCCATAGGAGCTTCCGAGCTGGCCTTTCTCCATGCACTCTGCATTCAGCAGACACCGGAGGGATTTGTAAAGACAAACTGTGCTAGTTCCCTGCCTGAAGCTGTTGAATGGTGTTGCACCGCAGTGAAGTAATATCCAATGTATTATTGTGGCCTGCAGGTTTCCACACCACCTGCCCCCATCCACCTCTCCGCACTTTACTCAAAGAGCTCCAGCTGCATTAGCTGCTTTCTGTTCCTAGAAAATGACAAACTCAGTCCCACGTGGCTGGCCTCCTGGGCACCCAAGTGTCAGGCTGATGTCAGGTCTGCAGAGAATCTGTGTCTAGTATCCCAAGGTAAAGGAGATATTCTTCTGCCCAAGTACTCAGTGTAAAGGAGGTGCTTTCTTGACCAGGTACTCACGCAGTACTGCCCTAGACACCTCCTGGTTTCTACGCAACACCTGTTTTTTACCACCTTTGTTGTTATGTTAACAACAAGTCTAAAGTCTCGCAGACTTAAGACAACAAAGATTTCTTTCTTGCTCACTCTGCATACCCATCGTGGGGCTACAGGGTCTCTGCTCCACATTGTCCTCACTCAGAGTCACGGGCTGAACTGTGTCACATTGTCACAGCAGGGAGAAGGGAGTGAGGCGCACCGCACATGGGATAAAGGCCTGTGCCTAGCAGGGACCCATATCACATCCACTCACATTGCATTGGCTAAAGCAAGTCACACGGCCATGCCTGCCCTCAGAGGGTGAGGAGAATGCCAGCTGGTCATGTGCCCAGCAGATTTGCAACCCTGGTAAACAGCGCTGACAACTTCCCTATTCCCACCAGAATATGCAAGTTAGGGGCAGGGAGACAGGCTTCTGCAAAGAATATGTGTGTAACAGTGTGTCTCACCCATGTCACGTATAAATTGGGCATAATAATGATACCTACTTCATATGGTGGTTTTAGGGATTAAGTGAATGAATACATGTTATTAATAAGTATTTAGCATAGTGACTGGCATAAAAGTTCAACAAATGTTAGCTATGATGATGAGGAGGATGATAATATTAAAAACACACAGGTAGTTGCAATATACTTTGTGCAAAAATCTTGATTAATCATGGTATTAGGAGGAGATTCATCTGGAGTGGCATGCTGCTGGGGTTTTAATTAATGGACCTTTAGTAGGTAGCTTAATATTGCAGATGAGCAAAACTAAGGGAAAATATTTCTGCATGCACAAATAAAATATTATAGTTTGATGCCTTATTGTTGTTTTTCAAAATCTAGAAATTTTATGCAAAAACATGGTGTCAAAAACATGATTTCTCTATCATTCATTTGTGAGCCTAACGTTTCTTCCCTCAGGGTCAGTGTAGGCATGATGCAGCTGTCTTAAATGAAAAGCAACCATGTGAATACAATTCATATAACTTTGAAAAAAAATGTTTATACTTAGCCCCATGACTTCTAATTTAAAAAATCCATAAGCAGAGAGGACTTTTGGCGAAATGAGAAGTCCTGCACATCTTTCCTCTTTGGTATTCAGAGTTCATCTGTCTGTGCAGCATGGAGCTTGGATAATTGGAGTTAGTCTAATGTTTTAATCTTTTGGATGGAGGGGGTAAATAAATACACAATCTATTTTACAGGACATAAAAGTATCTTTCCAGCTAGAAAAATGGCGTTTAAAATTATTCCTAGATTTCAGTTATTGAAAATGTTCATAGGGCCTTGAGCAATGTAACATAGCTCCTCTAATTTTTACCTGTGTCTAAAACTGATAAAATGCCAAAATATTATTCAGGTATCACCTTACCTGGCTATCCTATTTGAAATGGCAGCTTCGTGCTTCCTTCCCCTGTTTATTTTTCTTGTTAGCATTTGCCACCATTTGATATACAATAAAGTTTACTTGTTTATTTTTCATCTCCGCTCAGTAGGATTTGAGCTCCAAGGAGGCAGGGGCTTTAGTGTGTTTTATAAACTGTAATAACCAAAGCACCAAGAACAATGCATGATATAATAAATGTGTTTAATTAGTCAGTGAAATTATTTAACAGGTATTAATGCACAGTATTGGGCTTGATATTATGGGATATGTATAATGGAGATAAGAAATTTTCATGGTCTTGAAATAATAAAAGAAACATTACATTGCTATGGAAAAATGAGGGTCAAGATATGTGCTGTTGATTGGAACTGAATGTCTTAGGTCTGCAGTGAATGCAAAGGTGATTGTTGGCTTGAGAAGCCACACATGGGATGGGCCCTTTGTTTAGATATGGTTTAATTTGGTTTGCAAGTTTTGTAGCATGCTGTTTGGTAATTAAGAGCAATTCCAGTTTGCCTAATTTTGAGTTAGACAGTTCTAACAGGAATATTCTGTAGCCAAACATCCAGCCTAGAGTGGTTGGGATCAGCAGCTACTCAAAGTCTTCATAAGGTTTCACACCAGTTCCATCTGAATGTGGTATTTTAGCCTGGAGCCAAGTGTAAGAGCTTCTCATCTGGGCAGATTTCTGACGTTTCATCCTGGCTGGATTGTGGATGAGGTTCGAGTTGCCCCTGCTTCCTCCTGTCTTCACCCTCTATGTGACTCTGCTTTCAGTTAGTGTCTAATAATCTGTAAGGCCAGAACTCCTGTTTGTATGAGGGGTGAGAGGGATTGACATTATGATATTTTCCCTGTCAAACAGAGAAAGCCTGGGAGAAACCTAAGGCGGGAGCAGAGGAGTAGGTGGGTTTTCAATATCTAAGGATGAGCCAGTGGGAATATCAAAGCACATTTAGTGTTTGTGTTTAATATTTGGTTAGCACTTTAAAGATGACCAAGTGTTTTCACAGGGTGGTGATGGCATGGCCGTGGTGGGGACAGAGAGGTGACCCCATTATGCACCAGCAATGTGTTGCTCTCAGTGCATTCCCACAGCAGTCGTGTGGGCCAGTTATTCTTGTTGTTCTCACTTTGCAAATGTCAAAGACAACTATCATAGCTTTGTTTCAGCTGCAGTGATAAAGTGACAGAACCAGGATTTGAATGCAGCTTTCTAATTTAAATGTGTGTGCTGTTATGATTTCTTATTCTGGGAAGAAAAAGTGAACTTTCTATGACATGCTTTTTTTATGCAATAGGATATTTGATGTGAAACATGGAAGCACTCTAGAAATATTTGTAAGCTTATCATATTCAGCAAATAAGGTAGTTATCTATAGCAGACAGTTTGAAAATGTGCACTTATTTTTTTTTTAATACCACATTGCAGCCTTCTGTCTTCGATAACATATTCTCCTAAATTAGAACGTAAGACGTCAGAGTGTATAATACCAACAGACAGCGACAACGAGAAGGGGGAAAGAAATAGCAAACGAGTCTGTTTTAACGTAGCAGGAGATGAACAGGAAGATTCAGGTCACGATACCATCAGCAACAGAGACTCTTACAGGTAATGTTCATTAGTTCCTCAAATCCATTTTATCATCAAAGTCAAATGTGATTCTGTATTTTTCACAAAGGTCTTGAAAAAACTTTTGATTGTTGAGTTTTGTTTTTTTTTTTTTTTTTCTGTTCTCGAAATGGTCATATGTTATTATTATCAACCTCAGACAGAGCATAATGGGGCAGCATCATCTTTCAAATTCTTTCCTTTCATCATCTGAGTAACTTGGAAAAAGCATTTTTTTCTCCAGCTCTGTGGACCTAATTTGGGAGAGTTGTTCTATATGTGGATTGCATAACATGGATAGCAAATATGAAAATTGTGCCTATACAGTATTAACATTTTTTCTACATGTCTGTTTCTGATCATTGGGAGTGAATAGGTTTTTTTTGCCCTATTTCTCCTTTTTATATTCTCTGTTCCAAGCAAATTGGACTAATGTCCTTTGCCCACCCCTAGGATCAGCTTTGTGTCTTTCTTCTCTTGGATCTCTTCTGTGTTAGTTTTTCTAAGGCTGCTGACAAATTAGTACAAACCCAGTGGCTTAAACAACAGAAATTTTTTATATTATCACGTAGCTCTGGAGGCCACAAATCTGAAAGCAGGTTGATGGCCTTGTTGGTTCCTTCTCAGGGCTGGTGGTTCCAGGCCTCTCTCCTTGGCATGCGAATGGTCATGTTCTCCCTGTGTCTCTTCACATCAGCTTCCCTCTAAGTGTCTTGGTGTCCAAATTCCCCCACCTTATAATGGCACTAGTCATATTGGATTAATGATAACACCCTAATGACATCATTTTAAACTCGATGACCCTATCTTCAAATTAGGTCACATTCTGAGGTACTGGGTGTTACATGTCAACATATGAATTTTGGGGGCGACACAATTCAACCTGTAAAACTCCTTCCAAACTCTTTTGTCATTTCCCTACCAGACTCTCAAATGACAGCTCCTCCCATGAACTTCCTTAATTGATGAGGGCTTTTTCTCCCTCGAATCCTGTGTCACCTGACACCTCCTGGAGGACTGGCACAACCCGCCACATAAACTGTGTACAGCTTTGACATCTCCCATTTCACTGGTATTAACTGAAGGCAAAACCTCTCTTATTCCTTCTTCTTTATTATACTGTGTTTTGTAATGAAAAGATATTCAATATTAATCAAACCAAAGTTATTCTCATCAGAGGCATTTATCACAAACTAGTAGCTAACGTTAAAAATATACTTTTAACAGGTACATGGGGGAAGAGGATGATTTTACATAATCCCCACCGAAACCTTATGTGGCAGGTTCTGACGGTAACTCCATTTTCCACGTGGGGAAACTGAGGCCCAGAGCAGCAACACAGTTTACCTGTGGGACCATGAGGCCAGGTGGTCGGGCTTCGCAGTGTCTCTCTTAACCACTCTACTGTCCCAATGTCTATGTTTCCGAAAAGGATTTTAACAAGTACATAGAGTTAATTATTCCTAGAGATTTAATAATAGATCACACAGATTAACTACTTTTATCATTTCATTTACTTTTAGCTTCTAAGCACACCAACCTGCTCTTTAATAGGAATCTGTGGGGGTTTTCCCCAGTGGGAAATTACATGTTTAAAAATACTTTCTTACCTCAAGTTCTTATTATCAGATAATTAAAATTACCCTCATGGTTTCCCTCTAGACAAAGATAGAAATTTTAAATATAAATTAAAGTTAAATAAGTCCTTCTTACTTATTCTCAGAGGAAAGAAAATATTTTATCTCCTGCACTGTTTCTGAAATCTGTAATAGGTCCGTATTCACATGCACACATTTTGAACATTCTTTTCTTGGATGTTCATGATTAGGATGTTCATCATTATCGAGCACATACCTGTGCTCAGCTCTAAGATGGAGACAGACAAAGTCCGGATCCTCCTTAAGGAAGCTCAGAGTGTAACCAATAAGTTGTCATTTAAGCTACCAGAAAGGGCCAAAAGGAAGAAATCATGAAACAGGACTGTGTCTCTGTTAGCAAATTACCTTACTGCAAGTGTGTACCATCCAATAGATTATGAATAATTTTAAGTTTGATTTGACTCTCAGTTTTATAACTACACATTTAAAAAAATTCATTTAGATTACATGATATGACAAGACAATTTGAAATATGATTGAATTTAAAATACATATTTTTTGAAAAGTAAGATAAACTGAGTTGAACATGTCTATCTTTCTTACAATTTTCTGCAAGACATATTAATTAATATAGCTGTGGCATACGTTTATGTAATAAGAAACCACAGGGAAATGTGGGCAAAGGGACTCTTAAAGTAACATGAAGCTCATTCTTTTCAGCGACTGCAACAGCAACAGGAATTCCATCGCCTCCTTCACCAGCATCTGCAGCAGCCAGTGCAGCTCCTACTTCCACAGTGATGACATGGACTCAGGTGCGTGGGTGAAGACGTGCATACTTTTTGATGTTAGTCCTATCGGCGATAACTTTAAGGGATTCCTTTCTTTGATCCATATGCGTTTTTACCTTGTATCTTTCCTCGTGGCCATATGTATTGCATTTCAGTTTTATATGCTTGATAAAGTCAATCCCATTATAAAGAGAGTGAATGAAAAAGAGATGAAAGAAGCGAACTAATTTTTATCTTAAGATATGTTTTATGATCTTTCTAGAGTACTATGAAGGGTTATAGGTTCACTGGAAACACATTTTACTCAAAGCATTAGGCATTGTTGATTAGGATGAGGAGGTGAGAAGGAGTTTGAAACTCAGGACTTCTAAGACAGCAGGTACCTGAGCTAGCCTTATATGTGGGTGACTGGGAGCAGGGTACTGGGAGAAACACTGGTGGATATAGATATGCTGTAGATATTCTAGATGTTCTTATTTTGTGTGTGTTAAGAACAAAAACTTCATCCAATTAGGACAAATCTTAAGTTTTGATTATGCAATTTCTTTCAACTCTTCAACCATTAGAAAAACACACCATCCGAAAGAGTCATTAACAAGTGTCCTTTTTGTGAAGCATTTTGCTTTCTCCTGTTTCAGAAGAACAATCATCTGACATCCTAGGAGCTATTAAATCTCTTGGAATTTGTTTTTTGAATATGAGAACTATTGTATGGAACAAGAGTTTATGTTAAGTTTTTTTATTTTATCTAATATTAAAATATTTTGAAATGATAAACATAAGATGAATGATCTGGGTGGTTTTGTTCTTTGTTTTGCCTCCAGGCGATGAACTTCCTCTAAGTGTTCGCATTTCTCATGATAAACAGGACAAGATACATAGTTGCCTTGAGCACCTTTTCAGCCAGGTATGAGATTGAGGCATTTGTGGGTTTTTTTCCCACAGACAACCGTCCAGAATCCCTTTTTCAGATGTGGTAAAAATGCTGAAAATTATAATGGAAAGGCCTCCATCTACCCCTCCACCTCCTTTACCTCAATTTCTGCCATTTAAAATAGGAAGAGATTCCTTCGGCCAGCTAACCTAAAGGATATCAGGAATATCAAGTTTTTTACAGTCCTTAGAAAGTTAAAGTTACATACACAGGAGTTATGCCTTTTATTTGGTTTATTTTTTGGGGAGGGGGGCGGTTTTCAGAATACTTATGACATTTCTTGCTTAACCTTATTCCTAATTTTAAAAAGTTCAAAATTGTCTTGGTGCTAATATTGGTGTTTTGCATTTAAAAAAATTATAGCCAAAATTGGTAGTATAGAGGGCTATTACCACTTTGAAAAGGATTCCAATAACTCTTTGGGGGGAGGGAGTTCTAATAACTCCAGATCTTTGACTTTTTTTTGTGAGGTTAATTTATATTTTGTACTAATATATGTTAAGATAGTCAGAAATGTCATTGTAAATGCTATCATATGAGTTTATTTCAATCTTTTATTTAAAGATAGATTTCACAAGCATCATGGGGTTTCAAAAATAATCGTTTTAATAAAAAATGCTTTACAGGATTTACCCTTAGAAATATATATTGTGCATTATGAGAAGGATGTAACTGTCAGAAATCTCTTCTATTCACAGGTGGATTCAATTACCAATCTCCTAAAAGGGCAAGCCGTTGTGAGGGCCTTTGACCAAACCAAGTATCTCACACCAGGTCGAGGATTACAAGGTAAGGTTTAAAAAATTACTGTTAGGAGCAATTTGGAAACAAACAGTGGTAGACAGGATAGCCCTGAAGCAAAAGCATCGTATAAGAAGAAAAATTCTGGTTACTTGTATTTCATAAATCACTGAATATTACTTCTATTTTGATAACTTTTGAATATGTAAAAAAAATCAGTATAGACTCTTTTAGGTTTCTTTGAAAGTGTAAAATGTTTGATGCCTCCAGAGGCTATGCTGAACAAAAATGAGTCAATTGAAGGTATGTAAATATTAAGTTGCTTTTGCAGAAACCAAAAGTAATCATAATACCTACTTGATTATATCCCAGTGGTGGGGAAGGGGTGTAGGGAATGTGAGTTGGCAAATAGAATAGGATATAGAGCTGCCGCTTCCTTAAATATAGTTTGGGATATTGAAAGTATAATTTTCATCTATCTTTGCTTCTTTGTGTAAACATTTGTAAAAAAATAACATTAAGGTTTGACTTTACATTTAAGAAACATTCTGTTGTGCTATGGCAAAATAAATTATCACCATGCTAATAGTCTAGGACAACAGTGATAAAAGAAAGAAGATTCTGAAGCTTCCGGGCTTATGTGTTTGGGAATTGGTTGAGATTTAAGAAAGATTTTCTGTATTTATTTAGAATTTCAACAGGAAATGGAACCAAAGCTGAGTTGTCCAAAAAGGTTAAGGCTTCACATCAAGCAAGATCCTTGGAATCTTCCCAGCAGCGTCCGGACTCTTGCTCAGAACATCAGAAAGTTTGTTGAAGGTCAGCATGCCAGGCAAAGAGCATTGCATCATGTTAGCAAGAATCATTCTAAAACCCATTACAACCAAAAATTCAGTAATGCCTGATTGTTTTGTGCAGTGTTTCATGTTGTGAGGAAGATAAAAGGACTAAAAATGGTGAGGGAAAAGGAGGGAAAGAAAGAATAAGATTGCAGGACCTGGTTTCCCAAGGTTATGGACATTGTAGTCTATAACATGGAGAATATTCTGATTGAATAAAATAAGGGCTCAAACTTATGAAGACAAATGGAACATGGAGAGAGTTTAATATTTTATAATATGAAACAATATCAGAAAAAATTCTAAAGGATTTGCAAAAGGCATGAAGCTAAAGTTTATGGAAAGTCTCAAAAAATTGTGAATCTGTGTGAGAATCAAAATAATTGCATAGGTTGCATCATTAGTTTTCAAGTTCCTATTTCAGAAGTGTTTGTCTACGTTGATATTAACTACCACAACATTACTTATTAATACTTAACATCCTATAATTGATACAACTTGTAAATTGGAGATAGAAAACTTCCAGACAACTCCAGTGAGTCTGATTGCACCTTGTTTAGGGTCAGGGTGATTACGTAGAAAATTGTGAGAGTTTCCAAAATGATTATGGTGAAAACGATGAAACGAGAAATTTGTTTAATTTTAAAAATGTCAACTTCAGCAATTTTCTTCCCAATGATTAGACCAGTGTTTGGCAGTGTCTGGAGATATTTTTGGTTAGCACTATTATGGGTGTGCTAGTGGCATCTAGTGGGTAGAGGCCAGGCGTGCTGTTAAACGTTCTACAATGTACAAGGCAATCCTTCACAACAAAGAATTTTTTGGCCCAACGTTTTGGTAGTGCTAAGGTTGAGAAACTCACACAATAAATATTTTGCCTGTGTTTGCATTATTATTCCTCAGTCATTTGTATGTCGGATGTGGTAAATAGTATTCATCAGGATTATAGCATCACTTCAGTGTCTATGTTTTTCAGCATAAGTTGGACAGAGTTGTATACTTTGCTGACAAAATACATCTCTTTATACCTGATGGAGTCTGAGCCAGTCACTTAACTCCCTTAGACTTCAACTTCCACATTTATTAAATGACAGAGATGGTTTAAATGTTCTGTGATTACTAAGTCTTCTGCATAGAAATATACTCAAACGTAATGGCTTAGATATTGTTTAGAGATCAGGAGAGAGGACATTTGTACAGATATGGAACACTTCCCCAAATAAATCACAGCAATTCTGTTGGGTGATAAAATCTTGTTTTTGACAGTTGTATTTCTTGGCTGTATTTTTATTTTATGGCTTAATATAATGGTTACCTGTGATATTTTGTAACATCACATTTAATGGAAAGTGTGAATTTAAAAGCTCCCAAGATAATGAATAGCATCAGTGATAAATGCCTTTTTAAAAGACAGTTAAATTTAAGGAATTTAAGCATATACTTAACAGTAAAAGTCATATTTTTGCTGAATATATGCCAGCATCATAACACTCCCAGATGTTATAATTCTGCAGTTGTTCTCCTCATCTTTGAGTATTTCTTTTTATAATACATTTTTATTTTTGACTAAATGTAATGTTGGACAGAAATGAAGAAATTCTTAAAACCTTTTTTGTATTGCATTTTCTTGTATAGCTTTGGGATAGAAATTTCTAATGCAGGATAAAAAGCTTAAGTTTTAAAAAGGTATTCATTTTAAGAATCTTACATTTTCATCTCAAGTCCTGCTTTTTGTACTCTTTGTACCTCATGTCACAATAAGCCATTGTAGGTATGACAACTATATACTTACATTGATTGATTGATGATATGTATTATGAATATCAGTGCCACTCTTGGTCATGGGAGCCCAGCAGCTGGTTGAGCATGGCTGGGTGTGCTAAGATTCTTAGAGTCAAGGGAGTGTGTGTGTATCGGGGGCTCTTTGTAGAACTTATAAAAAGTTGCATCCCTGGTTGCAACTTTCAGTGAGCACTTTGGATAAGAGCTATGATTGTTACTGTGTTAAGTGATCCTTTAAAAATGATTAATTTACCATCACTGCTCTAGCCCAGTGGACCATGCAAGGGAGAGGACAAGCCGCCCTTTCCTGGTGACATGTGTGGTGTTTGGTCCTGTTACATGGAGGAAACATTGGGATCGTTGAAATCAGTGCTTATTATGTAGAGGTGGTCTACACCAGTTCAGCATGATTTATCCTATTCAACTTAAAATCATTTTCATTCTACTTCTGAAATTGTCTTTAATTAGAGAATGATTTGCTGGAGGATTAGGTCTTGGCTGAAAATTTAACATAATGCCACCTGGCCAGAATTTGATGTTTTATATAGGTAGCTGGGTGACCTGGTCTGATGTTTCCTGGTCTCTGATATCAAAATATCTTGTCAATTATATACCAAATATGATATCAAAAATCGTAATTCTATGATCTGTCTTTAGGAAGGATTGTTACAGTGCCATTCAAAAATTATATCATTTTATACTCATCCATCCATAGCAGGTCAGCTAAACTGCGGGTAGAAGAGAACAGAGGAGATAAGGTATTAAGTGGGGACAGATTGATTGTTTGATATCACTAAGATGATACCTGGCTCCTTCTTCACCTCTCACTAAGTCGTGGTCTCATATTATCAGCTGAATGAAGCTATTTTTACTGAGCAGCTCACCATCACCTTAAATTCAAATGTCTGTTAGCGAACGTATTTTCAACTCTTTGCTTCCTACAAAAATTGTACTCTTTTCAAAGTCTCCCATTTTTTTCAGTAACCTACTTTTCTTTTTCTTTTTTTTTTTCTGCATTTATCCCATTATCCTAAAGAGTATTTCCCTTTTTCATCATCACCTCAGTAATGGTGATGATTTTCTGGCTAATCTCCCATCTCCATCTTTTTGGATTCATATATACCATTACCAGATTCATCTTCCTAAAACACCATGTTCCTAGCATCAGCACTCTGCCACTGAGCTTGTAGTGATTTTCTGTTAGATAAGTGTAAGCTCATCAATCTGATGTGAGGAAGAACCCATTTTTCAGTGGGGCTTTCTAATTGTATCCCAGTCTCAGTCCTTAAGAATAGCATCTCTCCGTGCTAGATCATCGGATAATTGTTATTCATTCTCTACTATATTCCTTCACTAGCACAATATCTCACTCTTAGAATATGTACCTACTCCCTTGACAGTCTAAATTTAAATGTTTTTATAAAATATTTTCCAGTCTGACTTAGAATTCTATACCAGCTTCAGCTAGATCCAGATTGCAACAACAGTCTTCACGTGTATACAGAACTTTAAATAATTCTCAAAGACTTTTCATATATTTATTCCCACTTATTTTTCCTACACAGGACTGTAAAATAGATAAGGTAGATGTTGTCATCATTTATGAATGAACCAAGACTCGGAAGTAGGTTAGCAATTTTCTAAAGCCACAAAGCTAGTATATAACAGATCGGTCTTCTGGCTTTTAGTTTAGTTTACTTTCTTGCCTCTGAAATCCTTTTGTTCTTGCAGTCTCAGTTGTAAAATTTAATGCCCTTCCATGTATTTTCTGCATTTCTTATCAGTTAATTCTGTCTCTCTGTCTGTATTGTGAACCTGTCTAAAATAGGATACAGCTTAATCTTTTTTGGTTTTCCATAAACTTGAGTACTTAGCAGGAACTGTGGAAGTTTTTAAATTTACCTATTGCAAGTAAACTATTGGAAGCAAATGGACACGTAACTCATTGGACACATAGTAATGAGTATGAAGTTAATACACATTTATCAAACATCTCTGGCCCTGTGTAGGATATGGTGGGAAGAAGAATATACATACATATATATAAAATCTTTTTAAAATAACAGTGGCAAAAATATTGTTTGACAGTTTATTGACATATACTGTATGCTTAGGAGTTTAGACAACACTGTGCAGGCTAAAATAGCTAAGGATGACCTACAAAGTTGGCAGGATTTGAATGGTGTTTTATCTACTAACATAATTCAGAGTTAAAAGACATTTTAGCATCTTGAACAATGGATAGAATTTGTATAGGCAAATAGTCAACAGTGGCATGTCAGGTGAATGGGATTTTTATTATCTAATATAGTAAGATTGTGCTAATTTTACTACACAGTTAAAATGTGGTATTTGTGGCAGAAAAAGAGTGAACAACTAACTGATGTGTTTTCTTTCTCTGCAGAGGTAAAGTGTAGGATACTCCTGGCTCTTCTTGAATATTCAGGTAACATGTTACATTATTTTTACTATTGCAGTATCGTGGCCCAGGATCTTAAGCGTCTTATAATATGAAGGCCATGCCTTCAGCCGTTTACAAAGATAGATGGAGATATGATCCCTACCATCTCTAAAGCCTTGGAAAGATTAGAAAAAATACAGTTTTGATAAAAACACAAAACATATATTCATCCTCAATTATAGGTAAAGATAAGAATTCATATATATATATATGTAAACAGAATATCATTAAAAAGGAGAAAGGGAGTAAGTTTTGCTAAAGGTAATTGTGCAAATAGGATTTATTGTGAAACTGCGCCTAACTTTTATATGAACAAGGATGTACATACGCATTTTATAACTCTTACTCATACTAAAACACTTCTACCACACACTTAGTGGGAGTTCAAAAAATATTGGCAATGGAAAGTGACACTGAAGGACAATTAATTATTTGATGAAACTCTAAATTATAGATGGCAAACTGCTAGTGTCGTAAAGGCAGGCACTGTATCTATTTTGATCATCAACAAATGCCTAAAATAGTGTCTGGCACCTAGACATTCAACAAACAATCGTTACAAAAATGAATGAGAAATGATACGGTTGAAAAAGGAAGAATCTATGAAATATTTTAGCAAGGTTTTTATTGAAAATGCATTTAGAAGGAAATGGAGCCTCAAATACATGCTAGTGAAAAGTTTAATGTTAGCTTGCTATGTTTCTCTTTTGGTAGATATAGAGACATACAGATATGTCGATTGACTTATTTGTATTATTTTAATCTATTTCTCATAAAGTATGCATATGCACAAATGCTATTATACTAACTTTAGATTTTGATAGGGATTTGTTCCGAAAACTATAACCTGTTAAACAGGAACAATTAATGGTTATATCAGTTAGCTTTTGCTGTGTCAAAAAAAAAAAAAAATCCCCAAACTTTGTGACTTAAAACGGCCACCATTTATTATTGCTCACCTGTCTAGTGTCAGCTGGGCTGTTCTGCTGATCTGTGCTAGGTTTCATTGATCTTGGCTGGGTTTGCCCATGTGTCTGCAGCCAGGAAGTGGGTTGCCTGGGCACAGATGATCGAGGGTGCCCTCACTGACTTGTGTGACACTTGGCTGGCTGTAAGCTGAGCTAACAGGGCTGCCATATCTCTCATAATCTATGAGGCTCACCTGTTCTTGTTCACATGGTGGATTTGCAAGGTTCCAAGAAGAGAGAAGAAGTGTACCAGAGCTTGCCACCGTCTGTTGGCCACGGGGTATAACTGGCAGGCTCAGAGTCAAGGGGTAGAGACATGGACTCCACTTTTGATGGAAGAGTCTCAAAATCATATTGCAAGGGCGTGGGTATAGGGAAGGGAAAAATTTGTGACCACTTTACAATCTACTACACTCAGAAATTTTTAATTATAAATGATTGAATGAGCCAAGTTAACCAAGAGGGTTTTTTATTTGTTGGTTGGTTTTTGCCTTAAACAAGTTTTTGCCTTGCTTTTTGAATGAGTAATAATATTTAGTTATTAAGTATAAAATGCCTAATTTGCTTGAATACTAAGTTTGACAGTTGATATCTCTGACATTTCATTTTTACACTTCTTGTTTTATTTTTATTGTGAAGGTACATCCTCAGTCTTGCAAACACACATTTTGACTTGTGATTATCTTTCAGATTTTTTTAGAGCAATTTTTGCAAAACCATGGTTAAGTCAAAAATTTGGGTTATTTTGGAATGTGAGTTCTGCTGTGGAATCTATGTAGTGCAGACAGCTCGAAATATCAACCAAGATTTTGGGAAGGATGTGGCTAATGAACACACAGTGTGTCAATGGTTTAAGAAGTTCCATTCTGGTGATTTTAATCTTGAGAATGAGCCACGTGGCGACCTGAGACCAAGGTGGATAATGATGAGTTGTAAGTTGTAGTGGAAGCAAATCCATCTCAACCTACACCTGAATTAGCAGCAAGGTTTGATGTTACTGTTCTAACAACATTGGACTATTTGAAACAAGTCAGCAAGGTAAAGAAGCTGGATAGATGGGTTCTGCATGAATTAAACAAGTGTAAGACGAGAAATAGTCTTGAAGTTTGCCTTTCTTTGCTGTGACAACATAAAGGCAAACCATTTCTACACCATATTGTTACATGTGATAAAATATGGATTCTTTTGGGCAATCGCAAGTATTTGGCACAATGGTTGGATAAAGATGAAGCACCGAGATAAAGTCCAAAACCGAATATTCATCAAAAAAAACTAATGGTGTCTGTTTGGTGGTCCAGCGTTGGTATTACCCAGTACAGCTTAGTGAAACCTGGTCAATCGATTATAGCTAATGTCTACTGCAGCAAACTAGATGGAATGATGAGGATGCTTGCGATTAAGCAGCCGAGATTGGTCAATAGAGACTGGCCAATCCTCTTGCAAGACAAGGCTCGACCACATGTTGCACAAACAAGGCTGCTCAAACTACGGAGGCTGGACTTGGAAACTCTGTCATCCACCTTATTCACCAGACCTTGCACCAACTGACTACCACTTCTTCCATGCTTTGGATTGCTTCTTGGAAGGAAAAATACTCAATTCTCAACAAGCTGTGGAAAATGCCTTTTGCGATTTCATTGCCACTCACTTTCCAGGCTTTTTTGCCGCTGGCATAATAAACAAGCTACTGTTGGGATGGCAACACTGTGTCTATAGTTTAGATGCATATTTTGGCTAATCGTACTTCTTGTTTCAGATGTAATAAACTACAGTTTTGATTCAGAATCGGCATTTCATATTTAATGACCTAAATAATGACAAAAATATCTTACCTTTTTGAGCTTTACTGATAACAACACACACTCCATGGACCTCATTTTCATGGATTTCACTGGCTCCTCACAACTACTCTGTGAGAATATTACTACTGTTTCCAAGGTAAAGAATTGACATTCAGGCAGATTAACAGTAACTAGCAAATGGTATTCATGCAACTCATATTTTGAGCATCTGGAAGGTTAGACATAGTGAAGCCGTATTGAGTAAATGAATAAAAAGTAGGTGGCAGTTTTGAAATTCAGACTTAGTTTTGCCAATTCCAGAAGTGATCCTGGAATGCTTTGCTTGATTCATTAATATTCAAATGGCTGTTCTGGTAGATGCTTATTTTAATTTCAATTTTATTATTCTATCCCCCCATGATTCTCCCTTTTCCTACTTTATTTGCTCACTCTCTTTTCCTTCATATATATATGATGGCACCAAAACAGTAACCAAATTACTTTGTATATTTGGCTGTGAAACTAGGTTCTTCACTTAAAAAGGGTAGACTGTGTCTTTTAAATATTAGTACTATTCTTAGCCCTCTTTTATTCCTGCCTTTCTCTTTCTCTAATATCCTTTTTTGTTGTTGTTTCTTTTTTAATTTCGTTTTCTTTTCCCTACAATCTCTGTGTCAGAATGATAGCTGAAATTGCTTATGTGTGTCTAGAAACCATCTTATTCCTTTTAGACCAGCCAGCTAATTGTGGAACTCGAACTTTTAAACAGTCAACATTAATTGAAGGTGTTAATATTTTAAAACGTGTGTAGAAGATGAGTTTAAGTAAGCGCTTAAGTACTGAAGTGAAGCCTGTGATAGGTACAAAACTCACTTGTTTTCAGTGTATTCCTACAATAAGAAAAATCTTACTCTACAAAAATAATAAACAAGCTGTCACAAAAAACCCCAGATCTCCTGCTTTTCTTCTTCTGCTAGACGCTGGAAGCAGATGTTGTAATTCTTGCTGTAGTTCTTTCTTATTGATAATACCTTTGGTAAAGGACGGACACTTGTGAATTTTCAATGGCTGCATAATTGAAAGAAAAAGACCTGGGTGTTTTTGCTGGCAGGTAGTCGATTGTGGTTTATTTCTTTATTTATCCATACTGTCCCTTCTTCATTCAGCAATAAAATTGAGCACCTACTCAGTACCAGGCGCTGTGCTAGATGTTAGAGGAAAAAAGAATCACCATGTTGATGCTACCTGATTTCACTTTGTTAAGTGTTTTAGATGTTTTTATCTCATTTTTCTTTATCGCAGTTCTAAGGTGTAGGCATGAACCCCTTTTTACATATGGGGATCTGATATCTAAAATCACATGGTCTAAAAGGGTTTAAAGCAGAGTAAGTATATGCCTCTAAAGCCTGTGAGCATAACCCACATGATACGCCACTTCCCCTGGCCTCGATGTGCTGATGGTCTCTTAGAGAACACAAACAGGTGAACAGCAAACGCAATGCTAAATAATTAGCTCTCTCTTAGAAGGATGCCCCCAGATATGTGAGGACAGAAAGAAGAATACAGTACTTCCTGGGGGAGAAGGGAATTTTACAAGGGGAGATAGTATTTCAATAGTTCAATGAGTTTCAAAAATTCATTGAGTTGACTCTGGAAGAATGATTTAAAGTTTGCCAGGTGGATGGGGAAGACAAAGGCACACAGATCGAGGAAACCTGTAGACAATGTGTGGGCCATAAGGGCATTTGATGTTTGAGGAACGTTGAGCAGTGCTGTGTGGCACAAAGAGGACACAGGTCTGTGCACCCCACTGTTTTATTATATTCTCAGGACAACCCTGTGAAGATTGTTGCTGGAATGCAGAGTGAATGAAGGAGGTGGTGTATTGAGGTGCTGTGACTATAAGTTGGAGATAGGTTGCAATGACCCCTTTATGCCACTGAGTTTTCTAATTTTGTTATTCTCTGTGAGACGATGACTTGTAAAAAGTTACTTGAAAAGCTCTTGATATATTATGTACATTTTAAATCTGTGCAAACAATGCATCTACTGTGTTGAAAATAGGAAGGTGGCAACAGAATATCATTCATGAAGTAATAAGCATTTACTAAGTATGAGTTTTTATTAAGTATAAACATTTATTAAGTATGGCCCAAGCCCGAACTTGAATTTCTCTATACCTCCAGTAATTGGTGCAAGGTTTAATTCCTGTGGGGTACTCAGTGTTAAAAGTTTGAATTCATGAATGAATGCAACTTCAGGTTATCAACAGGTTTTGCATATTGGAAAGACTTGAATATTAATTGTGATCAGTTCTGATTTGATAATGAGGTTGAATGAAAATCTTAATTTGGCTTAAATGCACATAGAATATAGTAGCAGAGAGTAGAACATTTAAGTATTTTTTAAGATAAAAAAAGAAGAAATTTGAGAACTACTTCTTAAAAACAACTTGGAGATAATTATTTCTAACTATTAACTCTTGTGATCTTTACTAAAGCTTGAAATAAAACCAGATCCTTCTTTCTCTAGATTTTTGCTTTCCATTCAATAGCAGCAATTTCTTTCCAATTAGGTTTTTATTAAATCATTCTCAGGTTATAGGTGGGAGTATTCCTGCCAAAGCTACGGAAGTATTTTTAAAAATTCACCCAGATTTTCTGCTTTACTACAGGACACCTGAAAAACAAATTAAGAATATAGAAAGAAGACAAAGGGGCAATTTTTACTTACTTAGTTTCTGTCTTGCACCTTAGTACTCCAGCTGCACATTGGCGCTAACAAGCTATCTAAATTACCTTCTTAAGTCAAACTAAATCCAGACGTTTCAAGAAGCCAGAGAACAAACTCATGCATTTTCATCTGACTTCATTCATGTGTTTGTTAGCACCACTGATTCATTATTTTCATTCATTCAGTAAACATTTATCAAATGTCTACTCTGTTGGAAACTGTGCACAACAAAATAGATGTTTCGGTTTATACTTAATTGAGAATTGGACAAAGTTAATTCCCAGTTTAGACATTTTATAGCTACCTGTAAATGTTCTTTCCCAGTTAGTAGCCTGGGGCACATGGTATAGAAAGACTTAAGGAAAATGTCTAACATATGTTGTCGGTTAAATTAGTAAGTTGAACCATATGGAATTGCCATAGTCAAACATTTTTACCTACCAGAGCAGCAAGTTTATGTAGTTCAACCTAATAAATAAATGTTTTCAATATAAAATTAAACATTTTGAATATTTAATTTTTTTCTAATAAAATTTCTAAGATTGAGTATTACTAACAGTGAAACTGAGTAACACAGAAACTGCGTTATGTGTACACAGCCTTTGATAGCTATCAATGTTCTTGGTAAACATCTTAAAAATTATGCCTTTTTCAGTAAAACAAGAGCTCATCACTGAATAAGGCACCTTTAACTCTGTTATACAATAATATTGACAATGCATCTTCCTTCCAAGAGATTCTATGGGCCCTTGAAATATTCAATATACTTTGGGGATTAGATTATTTTTCCCTGTGTTGTTCTTCTAGTGTAAGTGATTTTTCAACATGCAGAATGCCTGGCTTGGTGTTCATGTAGCTTGTATGTTTCTAACCACTCAGAGAAGTGAAACTTACGTGTTAGCTTCTTTCCATTTGAAAACATCTCTGGCTCAGGAGTGGCAGTTCTCAGGGCAAATATTCCTTCAAAGTGTGTCAAACAAAAATCCAGTCAATTGCAGGATAAGAATTCTAATAAATATATAAAAATCAATTCCTACTAAAACTATAAATATATTACTTATGTCAAAGAATTATAGGAACTCATGTTCCTATAAAGTTGGCAATTTATAGCTCATGAGTTTATAACTCAGTTCAGGAGAGACAGATTTGCCTATTATTACAAACAAATACTCTTTTCCCCACAGGTATTTCACATTTAATATTTGAGTTGGTTCAGTGGATAATTTAAGAAAAAGTATTAATAATATTGTGTTTCATTTGCCAGCACAAACTGAAAAATTGGACTTCAAGTTTCCTTTAGGGAAAGTGTCATTGTAGCAAATGCAAATTGTGTCCAATCAAGTAACGAAAATATAAAAAAATGGAGCCTTTTTTTACCTTCAGGTTTTATCAAACAATTTTAATGATTGCAGAATAAAGTCACAGTATCAATTAAGAAAAATATTTTAATATTTCCAACACTTTTTTTAGTGTTTAGTGTTTCTTGTAAAAGAAAAAAAATGCTAAAACTGTGTGTGCTTATTTATAGAGCTCAAATTCTCATTTTTTCACAGGGAGCCAGTTCAGTGAACATATAAAATACCAGTGAATGTAGGTGCTTAATGAATTAGTTTGCTCCACCTGCGACCTTTTTCAAAGCCATCTTTATGTTCTTTTGGATCACAGACAGTGAGACGCAGCTCCGGAGGGACATGGTTTTCTGCCAGAGTCTCGTGGCCACCGTCTGTGCCTTCTCTGAGCAACTCATGGCGGCCTTAAACCAGATGTTTGACAACAGCAAGGAAAATGAGATGGAAACTTGGGAAGCCAGCAGGAGGTGGCTGGAACAGATAACAAATGCAGGCGTTCTTTTTCACTTTCAGTCACTTCTGTCACCAAACTTGGTAAGGAATCGTATGGCTCCCACTGTCTGTGTCAAGTGGAACCTGCGTTGTAAGACGGTTCCAAATAAGAAGTGGTTATTCATTTCCACCTCATTCTCTTCTTTATTATGGCTCTGCAGTCATTCAGCTACTTGAAAAAATGTATTTCCATGGCCGTTCAAGTATGTATAATGTATTTTAATAAGTATGTATAATGTATTTTTTTCTTTTCTGATTTTTCTCTCTTCTCTGTGGCTGCTAAAAGCTGAGAAAGCCTTCATCTGGTACTAATTCTTGTATCCCTAAGCACTGACTGGAAAAGGTCATCCGAAGAAAAAGGGTCTTTCTGCCTTTCCTTATTCCCAGTCCAGAAGAAACAGCCTGCCACGAAACGAAAGCTCCCAGGGAGGCTGATATTCTAGAGCGTGCTTAATAGAGGGCCCAGACAACTTGCATGCCATACTGTCTGCAATCTGTTTAAAATTTGCATATGTTAAATAATTTTAGTTCCTTCCTTTGTATGCATGTTTGTCCTGTTAAATCTAAGAACATTGCCATAATTACTGTAGACTATTCCATGTTTATGCATCAGTTTTGCACAGGGGATATGAAGAAAGCAACTTGAAATATTTGAAAAATAAAACTATGGTGAACTTAAGAGTTTTTTCTCATATACCTTCTGTGGTTTGGACAGTTGTCATGATGTTTAAAAGCAAATATGTTCACTTTTATATACAAACTTCAGGTGCTCACTAAATAGAATTGTGATTTTAAACATGCGAGCCTATTTCATCGGTGTGCATAGAAGATGTAGCTACCAAGTAATTTGAATAGATATTTCTCCAAAGAATATATAAAATTGGACAAAAAGCACATGAGATAATAATCAACATCATTAATCCTTAGGGAAATGTAACTCAAAACCACAATGAAATATATCACGTGTGGTGTGGATGGCTGTAATTCAAAAGATAGCTAATAACAAGTGTTGGAGAGGATGTGGAGAAATTGTAACTTTTGAAATGGCTTATGGGAATTTAAAATAGTATAGTCATTTTGGAAAACAGTTTGGCAGTTCCTTAAAATATGAAACATAGAGTTTTCATATTACCTAGAAATTCTACTTCTAGGTATTATCCAAGAGAAATGGAAACTTACATTCACACAAAAACTTGTCTGCAAATGTTTCAAGCAAGAGTATTCATAATAGTTAAAAAGAAAATTCGAAGAAACCTGTAGTCTTTCTGCCTCTGTCGCTAGAACACAAAATCCACCTAGAAATGTGACTGTCTCTCTGGGAGCTGCAGACAGTGGCATTCGGTGTGTCCCTGCGCTCTAGGCACAACGGTGGTCACTTGGGTATTGCTCTGGCCGTGTCTGCTGGAACATTGTGACCTGTACCATGGACTGTCTGGGCATTTCTTCCTGTGTGTATTCCTCGCAATCAGAAAAATGCTGATTCTTCAGTTCTCTCCTTCCATTCCAGGTTCATGGCATTTTTCTGCTGCTTTGAAAGGTTTTAAATATTAAGAATAATGGCTTAATAAACATTTATCCAGCACTTACTGTATTCCATGCACTATATTAAGTATCAGCCAAGGTGCAAAGGTGATGATTCTGTCAACCTCTTTGTCTCCATTCTGCCCTTTTGGAGTCTGGGGCTAACTTGCTGATTCTTTTTCACACAATGGAAATTCTTTACCGTCTCCTTTATCCTCTACTATTGCTGCCCCAAAATATGGCTGCAAGCTTACGGCAACTTTTTAAAATGTTGTATACAGTGTGTTAACGTACTGTTTAAAAAAATCATTGACATTATTAAGAAAACAAATGTTACCTTTAAAAGATAAGCTGTGTATGATAGATAAGGTTAATTATATTTTCATAACCAAATTGGTAAAAGACCCTGTAGAGAACGCATTAAACTGCTGGGGAAGACGAGACTCTTGTACTAGAAAGATGATATCACTAAGGCATGAACAGAATTTGTTATAATGACAGGGCTTTATCTGCCTCAGCTATCAAATCATATGCTGTAAGAATGAGACAAATGACTAAAACAAATCAGATATTCACAAGATGCTAGGCTAAGGCCCCTTAAAGACAAGTGAGGTGAACATAATTCTTGCCCCCAAGCTTTTGGGAAGAAAAATAATTACATACATGGAAATTGCTTTTATCATAGTTCTAATAAGTAACAAATTGAATAATTAGTAAATTATCTTATTATAAAATAGGATAACCATTATTACTGTAGTTTTTAACTAAAACAATAATTTTGCTTCTTAGAATTATACTTTATAAGATTTTGGATGGTTAGAGGCAAATTGCATGCTTTTTGTGTATTTATTTGTAAATAATAAATGAAATCAATATGGTTAGAGTCTAGCTGCAAAATAGACTGAAAAAAATGTGTATATAACCATTTAAACAATAGGGGAAAAGTAAAATAAAACTATAAAAGAGACTTGTAGTCCAGGTGCAATGGCTCAGACTTGTAATCCTAGCACTTTGGGAGGCTAAGGTGGGAGGATCGATTGAGGTCAAGATGTTGAGACCAGCCTGAGCAAGAGCAGGACCCTGTCTCTACAAAAAATAGAAAAATTAGCCAGGTGTGTTGGCACGTGCCTGTGGTCCCAGCCACTTGTGAGGCTGAGGCAGAAAGATCGCTTGAGCCTGGGAGCTTAAGGTTGCAGTGAGCTATGATGATGCCACTCTAGTCTAGCCCAGGAGACAGAGCAAAACTCTCTCTCAAAAAAAAAATAAATAAATAAAAAATAAGAAAATAAACTTGTAACTTTGAGGGATTTATTAATTTCATTTTGGACGGTGAATTCTTAAAATGTTGATAATTTTATTGTGTACCTGTATGTAAATACAACACAAGGGAAGCTATTTTTGGTCTAAACTTACATTATGTCATGTTATGTTGCGGGGAGTTAGCTACGCTCCCCGCAAAGAGGTCCTTTTCTCTTTGTTCTGATCAGATCTCTAAGTTGACTACGCCAGTTTGCAGGGAGTTAGCTAGGCTCCCTGCAAAGAGGTTTTTTCTTCCGATCAGGTCTCTCAGGCAGGGGTCATCGCAAAGGATGAAAAATATAGTAGGAAACAGAAATAAAAATATAAAGTAATGGCAATAATAATACACAAAGCCAAAGATATAGTTTATAAAGTAAAAGTTTATGAAAATAGATAAAGGAGGGTATCCGGATGGAAATATTTTACCCGCATCAAATATTTCCCCGACTGAAACTCCACACAGGTATTATATAGGGTACATACAGGCTTCCCCGTTGCCAAGGGCAACGGGATTTGCATACTAACAGGCAGTTTGCTTTAGGGTCAAAGTCTCCTAAAAGTCTACTACAGATCCTTTAACTAACTCTAACTAGGGGAACAATGGGTTATAAAATCGTCTTGGGGCAAACTTCTAAGTTTTATGACAAGGCTATTACTTTAGCAACAAACAGAGACATCTTGGCTCTGGTGATTGTGTTCTTGGAGACAGAGATGATCCCAGATGTCAACATGGGCTGTGCTTTGTGTTAATTACTTGAACCGCATGGTTCCATCTGGGCCCTGCTTGGGCATTAGCATATCTATCTGATTAGCTCTCATCTCCGGGGGTCCACCTGTCAGCAGCACCAGCAACCTTTGGTCCTAAGGGAGGCCTGCCTTGTCTTTCAAAACAGGTGAGAACCAAAGGCCCAGTTTACAGCTGTCTCCTTGAGATGCAGCTTCTACTGACCAGCAAGACGCCCTCCTGAGACGAGGCAGCTCTTGAACTAACACATTTATCTTTTCCTTAAGGCAAAGCCTTATTTGACTTCTGAAATCAAATTTTGTCTCCAGAAATACAGGGGGCATTTCTATAATTCAGTATTCTTAGGCTCAACATTATGTCACATCACATGGTGTTAAACATAGTTTTTTCTTTCTTTGTAGACAGATGAACAAGCCATGTTAGAAGATACACTGGTTGCACTGTTTGATTTGGAAAAGGTTTCCTTTTACTTTAAACCATCAGAAGAAGAACCACTGGTTGCAAGTAAGTAATTAAATGTGTATGGGATTTCTTTGGCATCAAACAATAACATATAGCATAACTTTGATATTAATATATCTGATAGTTATTTTATGAATTGGACTGTTGAAAAGTATCTCTGTGATTTAGCAATTTTCCGTCATTAAACCTGATAAAGGCACTGTTTTAAGTTATCTCAGGGAAGTAGCAATGCCCATGGTTCAATGTCCATATCTTTTAGTTTTTGCAAGTTATTAAATATCATCATTATCTGCTGTTTCCACATTTTCATAAATAGGTTTAAAATATATGTATCAGTCCAAGAAATCTTCAGCAGTTTGTTATTATTACTATTTTTATGTGCCTCTTCTTTCTTGCTACGTGTGAGGATCCTGTATATCATGATAAAAGATGTAAGCTTCTTCAGGGCTGAGAGATGTTCTTATTTTTCACATTCCTAGTACAATAAATAGGGATTCAATAAATGTTCGTTTAATTCATGATTTGATTTCAGAATGATATTCATTTGTTCATTCATCAAAGATTTCTTAAATGCCTACTTGCGGAGACTAGTTGTTGGATTCGGTAGAGAACTAAACAGACTACTCTCTCTCATGGGGCATACATTCAAGTGGGGAGAAATATTATAAATAATAAGCAAGATAAACAAATTAATTTTATAATAAATTAGAAGATAATAATATAAAGTATATGAAGGGGGAAGTAAAAGAGAGCTAGGATGAAAATGAAGGGGAAAGTGCAAGGTTGCAAATAACGGGGAGGAAAGCCTCATTTAGAAGAACAAATCCCTGACGGCTTGGGGGAGGGAGTCCTGCAGATGTCGGGGGAGGAGTGTCGCAGAGTCACTGGACTCAGGTGGGAGCAGGCTTGGCATGCTGTCAGGATAGCAAGTTGGCCGGCTTGGCTGGAGTGGAGTGAGTGACAGGAACAGAGCAGGAGGTGGGGACAATGAGGAGGCCAGACCAGCAGGGCTTGCCAGCCTTTGAAAGAGCTTTACCTTCCTAATCAAGCCTTTGGGCAGGTGAATGACAGGATCTGGCTCACATATTCAAAGGCTGCCTGTATTGAACAGAACATTCTTGGAGCAAGGGCAGAAACCCAGTGACCAGTTAGGAAGCTACTGAATGACTCAGGTAGGAGAGGGTAGCTGTGGAGATGGTAAAAAAAAAAATAAAATAAATAAAAAATAAATGTTGATGCTGTTTATAATCATTTATGAAGGTAGAGAGAGCAGAATTTTATCAAAGTTTCGTTTCTCCCAATGAAAGAGAAAGAGAACAAGAAGTACAAAGTTAGAAATTCAAGGGCAAATTTTTCTGGCACAGGTTATTATTTGATAAGGATAATGTTATTTGAACAAATTATGTGGTCTTCTGTGGATATGTATAAAACAGGATATATTTTCATTTACTTGAATAGCATAGACATAGTTTTGCTGAAGGCAGAGAAAACTCTATTTTCATGATATAACCCAATACGTTTTTCAGAGTTTTGCCTGAGGAACTGTAAGTAGTATTGTTTTCCATGGTTCCAATATGACATTATTGGCAAATGGTCTGTTGAGCACGCGGGAGCAGAACCAGTATCAGCTTGATAAAATATTTACTTATTGCATATCCACCATGAGAGATTTCATTTTGGTATGTTGGAACACATACTAAACATTAAAGATAATTGAGACCATGTAAGTAGTATTGGCATATAAATGTAGATGTAACTGTGACACACAAAAATTGTAATATACGTGTGGCACTACATTTTTATGTATTTCTTTGAAACGTAACCTTGACTTCTGCAAATACTTCTTAGTAAAGGGCTAGTCCCAGTGCTACATTACTAGGTATTCCACATGAATTAAAAACAGTGATGATAGGAACATAGTTCTCATTTTAAGTTGACTTGTGAAAGAAGAGAATTATTCACTATCCTAGGGTCATCACATCTTAAGTAGTGTAAGAAAACCAGAACTTTATTATGTATTGCATGGGGTTGGATCTTTCTATATGTGCAGACACACATAATTAATTCTGCATCACTGGAATGGAAACTAGTTGGCTGCAAGTCTGAGAAAGGGATGAGTGCAGAGGGAAGGAAGCACCAAGGTGTAAAGAGATTATTTGGCTTTGAAATCAAGAAACCTGAGTTCAAGTCCTACTTCCATTCTCATCTTGCAAACATGAGAATGTTAGCTTTCCCTAACTCACATGGTTGAGGGGCTTAAATCAAATAATGTATTTGGAAGACTCTAGTATTATATATGGCTGTAGTAGTATTCAGTAAGTATTTTAATCCATCTTCCTTACTTTATTAGTTTACATTCTTTTCAAAAAGCTCTATTTATATCATCACCCATAATGTTACCTTTGCATGAAAAGGATAATGAGATTCTGAAGAATTATGGCATGCCAAGCAAGTAGAACTCAAATGTCTTGATTGAAGACATTTCATTTCCATTGAAGAAATAACATGCTAAGTGCTGAACTAAGTTCTAGGGATATGATGGTAAGAAAATGAAACAAAGTTTCTAGAGACAAGTGAGAGACACAAAAGAATAAATGGGCAATTAGACCCACTTCAGTGATAAGGGAAGTACAAGGTACTTCCTATGCTATATTATGTATTTAGAGAAGGAGGAATAAACTATCTAAATGATTAGGTTATCTACAGTTAAATTTATCTTATGAAAAATCTGCATTTTTTTGGAGATAACAGAAGGTCTTCTCCTTTACAGTGGTGATATAGGTAATTTTAAAGTAATTAATTGTTAGGAGAAGGAATATGTTGGAGCCCCCACTATCCCTGTATGGGCCAGGCAGTGTGCCTGGAGCTGTGGATGCCATGGTGGGTGAGATAGACACGGTCCCTGACAGCCAAGTTGGGAGTCAATAAATAAGAAATCCACTACAAACATCATTAGAAATGTGATAAATCCTGTAATGGAAACAGACAGATACATAAAGAAAGAGGATGAGATGGCCCTCTAAGGGGTGACCAGAGGAGGGCTTCTCTGCAGAAGTAGCTTTTAAGCTGAGATCTGAAGGACAAGAAAGACCCAGTAAATCAGGGAAGAGCAATCCAGGAACTGGAAACTAACAACTTCACAAAGAATTTTCAAATGTCCCGGCCCATTCAGTGATTGGGAGCTGCATTTATAAGGGTGGGATGGCACTGTTAAAACTCTCTCTGGGATGCATCCCTCTCCAGCTGTAGTCCCCAACCCCTGGGCTACAGACCTGTACTGGTCCATGGCCTGTAGGAACCAGGCCACACATTAGGAGGTGGGGTGTGACAGGCACTCTGTCAGAGGCAGGGCAGCTGCTCCCAAGTGCCCCAGCCTAATCTTCCCCTGTGAAACCCTCACCTGGTCCTGAGCAGAAACAGCCAGCCTGGGTGAGACAGGTGCTCTGCCAAATGCAGGGCAGCTGCCCCCGAGTGCCCTGGCTTAATCGCCCCTGTGGAATCCTCCCAGTCCCAAGCGGAAAGAGCCTTTCAGCCACAGTTGCCTCAGCAGCAGTGGGTGTGTGTGTATGGGGGGTTGTTAAGAAGAGAGGGCCCCGAATGTTGGGGAGCTAGTTTCCTGGTCCCCTTTGTCCTAAGGGGCCTTCTGGCATGCTGCCCTCTCCTCTCAGCTGGAAGTGCCCCCACTGATTCTCAAGCTCTGAGAGACGCACAATTATCCTGGGACCCACCAGCACCCCAAGGCAGCTGTGGTCCAAGTGGGTACTAGGCGATGTTGTCTGTGGATCCAGTGACGCAGAGACCCAGGAGCTGAGACTCCTGGGCTGGGACAGCTGCAAAAATCACTGTCTGTCCGTGAAGGAGAGAAATGAGCCACACCCTCCAGGCAGAACCCAGGCATGGTAAGCAGAGTGTTATGGGGGGTGTACCCCCATCAGGCCTAGAACTGGCAAACCTGCAGCTCACCCATGCCAAAGGCTCGTGCTTGGGAGCAGAGACAGCTATGTCTGCAGCATTGGGTGGTTGGACGAGGGGAGGTTCCCATCTCCATGTCCTTTCCTGGGCTCTGCTGCTGCTCCTGCTCTGGGGCGGAGACACCCTCCTACTCTGTGGACTCCTCTCTGCACTCGTGTCTCCAGTGGGAGGGGTGCAGACAACTTCATATCTTGAGCCCGGGGCTTTCTGGTGCAGGAGAGGGCATTCCACCTTCCTCTGTCCTAGAAAGTGTTCATGGCAGTCCTAGTCCCAGTCCCCTTGGAGCAGCCCACCCTACAGGTCAGAAACCCGGAAACCCTGCTGTTCTCCTGTGTCTCACTGCTTCTTTGTGGTTGTCACAGTCCAAGGGGGTGCTGGGGAATGTTCATGTGGGATCCAGTGACAGGGAGACAGAGGGGTGTCCCTTTCTTGGCAGGATAGAGGAACCGGCATGTGTGTGGGCAGTATGGCACCTGCTGTCTCAGCGTGGGTCTGTGGTGGGCGGAAGTGATCCTACGTGGGCCCACTGCTGGGTGCTCTGCTCCCAAGAGACTCTCAGTTCCCTGATGGTAGCAGCTCCTGGGTTCATCAAAGTAGAAGGGCTCTCCAGCAAATCAGGAGATGGCAGACTGCCATAGCTGTGAGTGGAGGAAAAGTAAACACTCCCACCTACGCTTTCCACCAGGCTCCAAATCCTTCAAGGGTCAGTCTCTGCCAAAATCTTGCTCCTTCTTGTTCTTGTCCACAACTTCTTCCCCTGCTTTTAAATTATTATTTATTTTTAAGAGTTATTTATATATTTTTAATAACAGTTCCTTTTCAGAAGTGTCTTTTGCAAATATTTTCTTCCAGTCCACTGCTTGTTTTCTTATTCTCTCTACATTTCTTTCAAAGGGCAGAAGTTTTAAACTTGGTGAAACCAGCTTATCAATTCTTTCTTTGATTATACCCTTGGTGTTTTTTTCTAAAAAGTTATCTCCTTTCCCAAGGTCATCTAGGTTTTCTCTTATGTTATCTTCTAGGAGTTGTATAGTTTTGCATATTACATTTAGGTATGTGATTCACTTTTAGTTAATTTTAGTGCTGGGTATAAGGTCAGTGTATAGATTCATGTTTTTGCATGTAGATATATATTTGTTCCAGAACCATTTGTTGAAAAGACTGTCTCTGCTCCGTTGTGTTGCCTTTGCTCCTTGGTCAAAGATCAGTTTAGTGTATTTGTTTTGGTCTATTTCTGGGCTCTCTATTCTGTTCCATTGATCTATTTGTCTATTCTTTTTCCAATACGATACTATCTTGATTACTATAGCTTAACAATAAGTCTTGAAGTCAGATAGTGTCAGTCCTTCAACCTTGTTCTTCAATATTGTGTTGGCTATTTTGGTTCCTCTGCCTCTCCACATAGACTTTAAAATGAGTTTGTAAATGTTCATGAAAGAACTTGCTGGGATTTTGTTTGGTATTACAAGTTGGGAAGAATAACATCTTGAAAATATTGATTCTTCCTGTCCATGAACATGGAATATCTCTCCATTCTTTTTTTATTTCTTTCATCAGAGTTTTGTAGTTTTCCTCATATAGATCTTGTATATATTTTATTAGAGGCAAACCTAAGTATTTCATGGGGGAGGTGCTGCTAATGTAAATGGTTTTGTATTTTAATTTCAAATTCCACTTATACATTGCTGGGATATAGGAAAGCAATTGACTTTTATATATTAACCTGTATACTGCAGCCTTGCTATGATTACTCATTAGTTTCAGAAGTTTTTTGTTGTTACTGTTGATTTTTTCAGATTTTTAACACTGATGATCATGTCATCTGCAAACAAAGATAGTTTTATTTTTTCCTTGTCAATCTTTATACTTTTTATTTTCTTTTCTTGTCTTATTTGTTATCCAAGACTTCCAGTATGATATTGAAAAGGAATGGTGAAAGTGGACGTTACTACCTTGTCCCTGATCTTAGTAGAGAAACTTCAGGTTTCTCACCATTAAATATGATGCTAGCTGTATATTCTTCATCAAGTTGAGGAAGTTCCCCTATGTTTCTAGTTTACTTACAGTTTCTATTACAAATCAGTTTTAGATTTTGTCAAATGTTTTTTCTGTGTCTATTGATGTGATGCTGTGATTTTTCTTTTTTAGCCTGTTGATATGATGAATTACCTCATTGATTTTTGAATGTTGAGCCAGCCTTGCATACCTGTGATAAATCCTACTTGGTTGTGGTGTACAATTTATTTTATACATTGTTAGATTTGATTTGCTAATATTTTGTTGAGGATTTTTCAATCTATGTTCATGAGAGTTATTGTGTACTTTTACAAGTGCCACAAATCATTTCAGGGAAACAGGCTCCATTCTTTCTTGTAGTACTCTTAGTTTTAACTTCACTTTATGCTAATATACTTGATAATTTTCAGTAAGTCTCAGTTTCTTAATTCCTAATCTAGCATCTTGTTTCGTTCTATGCTAGTCTTATAATATGGAACTCCACCTGTTGTGTAATTATTTTCCTTTCAGTAACATTATCCATTTGTTAACACAGAGATTGGTTACATTGATGCAAAAGAGTAAGGGTATGGAATTTAACATAAATTAAAATATATGTGAGACACAGTATTTGAAAAATATGAAAAGAGAAACTACAAGGTATAAATAATTAGTGGGTATAAATCTGTATTTTCTTTCGTATCCATGGATCTTTTTTTTCTTTATTTTAGAAACCAGGAAAAAAAAAACTTCCTAATTATTAAAATGCTATTATCTTCCAACTCTTAGGCTAAGAAACTTATTTATTCTCTTTCCTAAACCTAACTCTTTGTCTTCCTTTAAAAAAATAACAAAACTAAAATAAGCATTTTATATGGCATAAAAGACTCATAAGTATTAATGAAATGTGTCCTCTATTCCTATGCAAAATTAAGTAGATAAATTTAATAAGGAGCCTGGAATCTGAGATCATAAATGGCATTTAACCGTAAATTCTAATTTTATATCAGTTTTATTGAAAGAAGCAGGTTAGATGTAATAAATATCAATTCAATAACATACGTTAAATACCTACCATGTTTTAGCCTTAATTTTTAACTGGTTAATATTACTATTCTTATTTTTTAGGAAGATTATTACACTCTTTTTTAATGCGGTAGAAATATTCATCATGGAAAAATATAAAATGGAGAGGATTTATGATAACATTGTGAAATACTCCTACAGCATTTTAGCCTTTTATTTATTGTTTTTTATAAAAGTAATTAAATCTAGGATCTTTGAAAATAGCTACAAAAATTTGGACAGATAATTTTTAATGACTGCAGGGCATCAACAGAGGATAACACATTTTTGCTCTGGTGTGCAGGGAATGGAGCTTGCAAAACCCATGCTAATTTTGATAATGGTTGCTACATACTCATTGTCTTGCACACTACTTAAGAAGTGTACCCCAAGGACTCATTCTGAGTAAAATATGAATGAGGTAACTGCCCTGGGAGATTTTGAATCCAAACCATGTGTAACTAAACTCCTCATTTAGTTAAGTGAGACATCTGGTATGTCAAAGTAACAAAGTTTCTTATTACAAAATTTTATATACAGTACGGTAAGTAACAAATCTGTTGCTTTAGGTAATGAGAATCTGATTTAATACCTTTCATTGAATAGCACTGTGTGCCTAACATGAACTTGATACACACAAGCACCTTTAATGTATTAGTTTCTAGTAATTTTCAGAATTATTTTTAAAAGTTAACAAGTATATCATATAGCATATCTTTATTTTAGGCAGTAACATAATATTAAATGTCATTTTAGATGTTCCTCTTACATATCAAGTGGAAGGAAGTCGGCAAGCTCTGAAAGTTTACTTCTACATTGACAGTTATCATTTTGAACAACTTCCTCAACGGTTGAAAAATGGAGGAGGATTTAAAATTCATCCTGTTCTTTTTGCACAAGGTAAACAGGTTTTCTTTTTATGCTTCATATACTTAAATTGTTTTATCTTTATTAATTTTTTTTATAAATTTGACAGCCAAGATTTTTTAAATTAATTTGAAAATTCATTCATAGTATTTAGGTAATAATGCTTGCTTCTGGGAATGTTTCTTAAGGAAAGAATCATGTATGATTTAAATATTTATCAAATAGGATTACAGCATTATTTATAATGGAAAATTAAGATATGAGTGGTTTAAACAAATAAAGATAAATTGGGTTTAACTTGTTTAAATAAGTTAAAATATTGTAGCGCTATTAAAATTGCATGATTGTAATGTTTTATGAGATAAAAAAATTTGACAGTACATGCATGCAAAGTATGAAAAAGGATTTATATGTTAGTCTCAATTATGTCATATATGTATGTGTATGCTTACATATATGTGTGTTAAATATTTTCAATATCTTTGGATGGTTAATTTGATACTTTTTAAAATTCTTTATGTCAACTTTTTTGGTCAGGAAATATGTATTCCTTTCTAATTTGTTTTCAAATAAACAAGTATCAACAACTGCAATAGAAGAAATTAAGATTAGCATAAGCAAGAAAATTCCTGCAGTGAACTAAATTTCCAAAGGAAGGTCCTGAATCTTTTATTTCTGAAATCATAAAATGCTACCTAGAAAAGGCTAAAGTCCAGATTATTACGTAGTGTCTTCTAGTCTAGGATTCCCCTCCAGCTCCTAAAAAAATGCAACCTGTAGGCACAAGATTATACCAATTTCTCTGATTAATACCATAGGGATTTGTTTTTGAGTGTTCAAGAACTACATTGGCTTGGCTGTGGAATTTTAATGTTCTAATAAAAATGAGAAGAGTAGAATGAAATCCATCTATCTAATTGAAGAATGGACAGGCATATGAAATCTAAATTCTCTACCAACTGAAAATTTTGCTTTGTATCGCATGCATATTATTTTAAAACCCTGAATTCTAACAGATAGATTACCCTTTCTTCAATCTCAAAATACTTGGGAAGAATACATTTAAGCAGAGTAAAGTTTCAGTGAAGAAAGGGTTATTAGAAGGTATCTTTATTTCTCTTGGAGGACTGTGATTTATAGGTAGGGTCAATGTAGGTAATACAAGATTCCGTAATTAAAAGGAGGAAAAATAAAAAGAAACAATAAGCAAAAATAGACCTTTGGAGATATTTTAGGAGAATGGTTTGACCTAAAATAGGTTAAAAGCCAGCACAGGGATAGATAATTTGAGAAGATAGGGAAGGATGTTGGTCTGGAATGTTAATTTACAGGGTTTAATGAGGGCGGGCGGACTGTCTATCTATCTATCTCTCTTTTTTTCTTTCTTTCTTAGGTCTTATTCTGTCTTCTGGGCTAAAGTGCAGTGGCATCATCATAGCTTATTACAACCTCAAACTCATGGGTTCAAGTGATTCTCCTGCCTCAGCCTTCTGAGTAGCTGGGACTACAGGCATGTATCTCAACCCCTAGCTAACTTTTTCTATTTTTTGTAAAGACAGAGGTCTCACTCTTGTTCAGGCTGGTCTCGAACTCCTGAGCTCAAGCAATCCTCCCATCTCGGCCTCTCAGAGTTCTAGGATTACAGATGTGAGCCACGGTGCATGGCCTTCATTTCTTTTTTTTTATTTCTTTCTTTTTAAAAAATTTGTCTTTGTGGCTAGGTGCATTGGCTTATACCTGTAATCCTAGCACTCTGGGAGGTGGAGGCAGGAGGATTGCTTGAGGTCAGGAGTTTGAGATCAGCCTGAGAAAGAGGGAGACCCCATCTTTACTAAAAATAAAAAATTAGCGGGATGTGGTGGCGTACACCTGTAGTCCCAGCTACTCAGGAGACTGAGGCAGAAAGATTGCTTGAGCCGAGGAGTTTGAGGTTGCTGTGAGCTGTGGTGACACCACTGCACTACAGGCAGGGTGACAGAGCGAGACTGTCTCAAAAAAAAAAAAGTCTTTGAAATCATTGCTGAGATAACAGATGGCACTAAGAATCTTTGTAAAAAATAAATGATTGCATTGGTGACACATCAGCCATAAATAGCTGAATAATCATACTCAACAGGAAAACGATTCTTTTGCAAGCAACGTCTATTTTAGTTTTGGTAAAAGCCAATTTAAAAGTAATCCCTAAATATGCATCATTTCAGTGAATACAGTATCATTTTTAAAATGTAATTTAAAGAAAAGTAAACATTAGGTTCTAGTATTCTCACAGCAGTAAAATATGAATAATGATTTAAATAAGCAACAGTGGAAATATTTCCGCAGTTGAGGTCACAGATAGGTAAAGAAGATGGGAACTAGTTTGTCTCATTAAAAATCTCAGGGATAAGGTTGTTTATTGAAGAAGGTACAGAATTTCCTCTACCTTCATAAAACTCCCGTGAGGAATCATTAGCAGCTCTTAGTGTTCATCAGACTGAGAGAAGCACAGGAAAGTCAGACCTAGTTTGAGTAGAGATTCCCATCTGGTAATTGAAAGTGGTGGTAAATAGAAGAGACTTCAAATGGAGTCGATTCCTAGGATGAAAGTTTATTTGAAGGGTTTTAGTTTTGTGTATACGTATGTACATGGCTCTTTGCTAGCAAATAAAAAAATTTAAAAATTGGATGAATTGGAAAATTTTCTGGGAAATTGATTTAAAGTCAGCTCTTCCAAAGTTGTCTGTGGTACCATCTGCAGGAGTAGAACTGGAAGCAAATGTATCACCCTCTTCCCACTTTGCCTGCTTCCCTGGAGCAGAGGGAAAAGGAGGGCACAGTAGTTGATGGTGTGTCCTGCAGAGATGGGACCAACGATTAGATCAGGAATTTTGAGACTGGAAGTGAGGAGGGGTGGAGGTGAATGTATATTGCCGAAGGCCAGAGTTACGGGAGAACAGCCATCTAGGCAGACAAAAGTGACACAGATTTCCAAGGTAAGGGACACAGAAACAGCCAGACAGAAAAGTTGGCATAGAGCATAACCAAAATGCTAGAATGCAATGATCGCCCTAAAGAAATCTAGCTAATATTCATAAGTACTTCCTACAGATCAGGGAACTAATGCTGTTGGGATCCCTGAGAGGTTGGTGAGATAATGCAAATAACTATAAATTGGCTGAAAATGGGAGTACCAGTATTCAGGGTCCCTTTCTTCACCTCACTCCCCACTGACCTGCGTCTGTCAGGGGCTCTCAGTACTAACTGCACATTAATCATCCTGGAAGGGTTTTAGAAAATACCTGTGCTCTGCCCCACCCCAAATCAATAAGACAAAATCTCTGGGGGGTGGTCCCCAAATACGAGGATATTTTAAAAGCTTTCCAGATGATTCTGGGGTCTACCAGGAGGGAGAAACTACAAGTCTGTGTGGATTATGAAACACTGTGCAATTATCCAGTTAATCTTTCTGTAATTAGACAAATTTGTTTCACAGATGTTCCAAGTGTCTAGATTGTGGGGAGCTGAGGGAAGGGGCTGGGAGCAATGTAAAATATTTCTACATTGTTAGGTCATTAGAATACAGACGGCCCCTAGAAGATGTGACCTTGGGTGGGACAGTTTTCTTCGGCAAAAGCTGAACATACCTTAGAGAGTGAGCGGGGGAGGAATGTCTTCTGCAGCGATCACAGCAGCTGGGCAACGAGCCCATCATTTCTGAAAGGGGATCCAGCCTGCAGCTCTTAGAAAATCCTCTGTAGTCCATGCCATGCACCCTCAGACCCGTGTCTATTTGTAGGGACCAGGACTGCAGTGGACCTCACTTCTGGAGTTTGGGAGGGGGTATAATTTAGGAGAGGAAAGTTAAAAACACGAGCTATATCTCCTGCTGCTGCAGGTGGTCTTGGGGCTGGGACAGATTCTCATTTTCCCTCTCCTGCTATCCGTTGTGGATCGGCCTCACTCTCAGCCTGAACCTCTGCTGATCTCAGTGGCTAATCTGTGGCATGGCCAAGGCCTGCATCCCTAAGAGACTTGGTTCCCTGGCCACTAGGCCTTTCTCAGACCAGAATTGCCGCAGGTGTCCATTTACCATCAAATCTGGGCAAGGGAAAACTAAGAGAGACCCCAGCAGATACCCAGGGGCCAAGTATATTCCTTCCTGCTCCCACGGTGTAACAAGAGCCCTGTCCTTCTGATGATTGGGGTCAGCCAGCCTTCCCAAGCTCATGGTCGCTCTTCCTGGCTGCTGGTGCCTTTGAAACTCACAGAGCCAGAGTTTGGGGATGGGAACATTCCTCAGTGACTCAACTGGAATTGATATATTAGTTTCCGAGAGTTGCAGTAACAAATTGCCCCAAATTTGTGGCTTAAAACAACCGAAATTTACTCTACCACGGTTCTGAAGGCTAGAAACTGAAGCCTAAGATGTTGTCAGGGCATTCTCCTGCCAAAGGCTCTATGGAAGAATCCCTCCCTGCCTCTTCTGGCTTGCGGTGGCTGCCGGCAGTCCTTGTCATTCCTTGGTTTGTGGCAGCATAATGGCAATCTCTGCCTCCGTCTTCACATGGCCGTCTTCCCTCTGTGTGTGTCTGTCTTTGCGTCTCTGTCTTCAAATTTCCAACTTCCTATAGGGATACAAGTCATTGGATTTGGGCCTACCCTAATTCAGTAGGACCTCGTCTGAACTTGATTACATCTGCGCAGACCCTATTTCAAAATAAGGTCACATTTGCAGGCACCAGGGGTTAGGACTTTGTCATATCTTTTTGTGGGCACAATTCAGCCTTCAACAGATGTTAAGCACAATCATTTCTTCTTCCAACTTTGGTTCCTAGACCCATGTGTTCTACCTCTTAGAGACATGACATCATGTTATATAAAGGTCTTTGATTTAAATTATGTAGTGTCCTAAAGTATGTATCCCTTCGTTGTAAAGTGTTAAACACCTGTTCCCTGGGTATCTGGGTGGTGGTTTGCATTAAACCAAATAGGACATGTGGTGCTGGTCTTTTAAACACACAAACACACTCTTGCATATTTAATATTTTTGGGTTTCTTTCTCCCATGGAAAAAAAAAAAAAGCTGCCACCAAAAATGGCTACTGCTAACGCTTACCTCTTTGCAAGGTGTGTTTCCTTACTTAGAAAATAATAAAAATAACCTAGAAACTTGAATGTTCTCTCTTTTAAACAAAGGGGGGAGCATTTTGTTATAAATATTGTCATTTTCTAAGTGCCTTTCATTCAAGTATTTTTTTCCTCCAGAACTCTTCTTAAAGTTCTTTAAAAGGTGTATCTTTTAGTTTTCCCTTTGGGTTTTTTACAGTATTTATAATTGAAACAATCAATAACTTTTTTAAAAAGATGAAACAATGCCCAAGATTGAGGTTTCCAAATGTTAAGAGTCTATATATGAGTGTATAAACCCACTTCTCTTTAAAGTACAGCACAGTATCATGTCGGGTTCGAATCAGCCTAGTTGCACTAACTCCGACCAGAGGCCAGGAAGTTTCACAAAGACACAATGGCCAATTAAACACTTTCACACTCATGGTTTATTGCGAGGCTTTCACGTGCCAGCAATCACGCAAACATATTCAGCACACACAGGCAGCCATGACAGCCAGGAAACGAACCACAGCCGATACCTTGGGAGACCAGCGTGCTGATTGATGAACGAGGCAGGTCTCGTTTCCCTCAAAATTCCAGGGGTGGGGGCATGGCAATGGGGGTGCAGGTTGTTGCCCTTCTCCCAGCAGAGCTTGCAGCGGCCACTGCCAAGGGCAAGGAGGCCTCTGAGTTCTCATGGATAAAGCATCTGCAGGCGTCTCAGCCACGGTCGGTTCTTGGCTGCTTTTCTGGCCCTGCACAGGAGTGTCCATGGTCATTATCTCAGCCACCTTTCGGCTTCACTTTCTTGTCCGGTGGGTTCTCAGGGGTGCTGGCCACAGCACGGGTGTTATCATATCACCTCAGTCTACCACACCTGTGCTTATCACTGTGAAGGGTCAGCAGTTTCACTGTGAGCCGGGTCGCTTGTCATAACTGACTCCGTTTTGAGGCATTCAGAATCACAAAACATTATCATACATCACACAGGCATTCCTACATGTCAGTCTTAATGGGATCCACAAATCTTGCTCTCCTCACAGTAAGTGTAACCAATAGTGAGGAATCCTGACCAGCTGTGCCCATTTCTGAGGAACTGGAACAGTGCGTGCGCAGTGTATTGTCTAACCAATAAAGTATGCTATCAAAAGAGTCCTACTTGATTGACACTATTAAAATTATTCTTGAGAGATCCTGTGTTTTTCCTGATTAAACTCTTTCCTAGAAAAGCCTTGAAATGTATTTTGAGAAAATAGAAATGCAGCTCACTTTCAGTCTGAGAACAATTTAATTTTTAACTTTCCCTAAGCTTCATTAGGTTTTCCTTTTCTGCTGACTGTCTAAATTTAATGGGATGTTTTTCTCCCTCTGATTCAAAAGTGGTAGAAGTAAAACAAGCAAAGTCCAGTTGTAATTTAAGTATTGCCTTTAATTAAATGTTATTAAATAAATTAAATATTTGTTCAACCAAATACGTTAATACTACTTTTGAGAATTATAGTATTTGATGGAAGAAAACTGAAGTTACTAGTCAAGAAAATGCTAAAGAGAGGCCAAGGTTTGAAGTTACTGCATAATTATAAACTTACTTATACTGAGAATAGAAATTTAATGTGTTAGACTATTTTTCTGTTTTCTTTTTTAATAAGAATAAGTAAATAAACTATTTAGCTCAAATAAGGAATGTTGTCCACCTTCCTCTTCTTTGCCATACAAATTTTAGTTTTTAAATATAGAACTCATCTTTTTTTGTTCATTCTCCACAACCCAATACATGTGCCACAAAATTCTTGCTAAGACTCTTGGCAAAATTGTTAGACACTTTTCCTATTTTTTAAAACATTTATGTAATTGTGAATTTTAACTGCCTTGTTAATTTGGAAATTGTCAAAAATGTAATGAAAACGGCAATTTATGGGAATGTAGAAGTATTCATTAAAATTGTATTAAGTTGTGTTTATATAATTGTTATTACATTGTAACAAGCTTGTAGAACAGGACAGGCTATTCTGGCCGAAGTTGAACAATCAGGACCTTTATGTCAATTAAACCCAGGTGGTTCCCCTACATTTCTTCTCCCACAGTCCCACTGTTGCTCCGTCCCAGTGTTCTCCATCCAGTCTTTCTGGTCTCAAGTCACAAATTGAAGTGTCCTTGTCATGTTTTAGTCATTTAGACATTTAGAATCACAAGACATTCTTACACATCACACAGTCGTTCCTACATGTTGGTCATAATGGGATCAAATGTCGGTTCTTGGTGTGCTCATGGCCAAAGAATGACCAGACACACCAAAGCAAGGCAAGCACGAAAATGAGGTTTATTGAGGAGAGAAAGATAGGATTATAGGGCAAGAGCAAGATACAGGTTTGCAGAGCATGATATGTACGCCACAGGTGACAACTGGACTGTTGATCGCAGCAAAGGGAGAGCAAGAAAAGAAGGGGTCAAAAAGGCCTGGTTATGGTCTGTCTTGTTCTATAGTGCCCAGATTGGGACCTCCCTTGTGGTTCAGAGGTCACCATGGAATCACACTGGACAGTTGGGAGTTGCATGACCTGAGTCTCACAGCACATGCAGATCTCCCATGGGCCTCCCTGAAAGCCCATTTTGGGGGCGGTGAATCCCAGCAGCACCCACTTTCGTTCCTAGGAGACCCGGAATCCCTCGCTGTCTACCTAACATCCTTACATGGACTCTTCTCTTAGTTCTCAAAACTTTGGTGAAACACACTCATACGTAATCTATATCTCATGGAAACTGACAACTAGGTAATGCCTGTAGAGCATTTGGCATGTTGCCTAGTACGTATAACTCATGCAATAAATACAAAAAGTCACAGGCTGTCTTAATACTCTTATTTAATTAAATTCTTTCTCATCGACCATAATTAGTAGACATTCTTTTTTTTTTGAGGCAGAGTCTCACTCTGTTGCCCGGGCTAGAGTGAGTGCCGTGGTGTCAGTCTAGCTCACAGCAACCTCAAACTCCTGGGCTTAAGCGATCCTACTGCCTCAGCCTCCCGAGTAGCTGGGACTACAGGCATGTGCCACCATGCCTGGCTAATTTTTTGTATATATATATTTAGTTGTCCATATAATTTCTTTCTATTTTTAGTAGAGACGGGGTCTACACTCTTGCTCAGGCTGGTCTCGAACTCCTGACCTCGAGCGATCCACCCGCCTCGGCCTCCCAGAGTGCTAGGATTATAGGCGTGAGGCGTGAGCCACCGCGCCCGGCCCAGCATTCTTATTTTGCATGTCTAAAATGCAGAGCCTGAGGATCTCAGATATTAATTAACTTGCCCAAAGTCACATAGCTACTAAGGAGCAGAAACTGGGGTTTTACTCTAGTGCAAGGGCTTTCATCAGCTCTCCAACTAGTAAGAGTAATTAATTCACATAGAAATATGACTATTGGTAGACTGGATCCTCCTGGGATATTTGCCTTTCACAAATAACAGCTTGTTAATGGAGGTAAATGTGGCATTTATTTGAGGATTGTTTTAGCAGGGAGACTTTCTTTTATTCCTTCTGTGTATTCAGGACCAGAAGTTGCTGAGCCAGTTGTAATTATTCTAATTAATGCAGATATAGGGTCTAGGAGAGAAAGCTTCCCCTTTGCCCCTTGAAGTTTGCTGAAAATGAACTTAAAATAGGCAGATTAATAGGAGAAAAAGGCACACAAAATTTATTTAATGTGCATGGGGGAAAATTATAGGAGAGTGATTACCCAACAATCCAGTGAGGTCCAGATGCTCATGTACCCTCCTTCATAGGGGAGGGGGATGGGAAATGTAGGGGATAGTAAATGATTATTAGGGAGAATGAATGCACCCAAGAGACAGAAATTAACTTGTAAATGATTTTCTTGGAATTTGAATGAGCTGGAGAGACAATCCTCTTGTGAGAAAGTCTATGTGTGGTTGCATTCCTCAGTCTTCTTCTTTAGAAAAGATAATTAGATTTCAGGGAGGGAAAGGGAAGGAGGGCAATTGTGTTCTCTTTGGCAGGTCTAGTCTTGAGGTACATAAGGGAATATCAGAGAAAAGCCTCTCCCAGCATCTGCTGACTGGCCAGGGCCTTTAAGGAAAAATAATCAGCATGCCAAGGTGTCATTCCTATGAAATTTCCTGTGTTCCTTCCTAGAAGCCATAAGGAATTGTCAATGGAAATGAACCCAAACTCCATAAAATAATTTAAAGAAATTTATTCTGAGCCGATTATGTGTGATCATGGCCCGGAGAGCCATGGGTTACAGTTTGGTTTTATACATTTCAGGGAAATATGAATTACACATAAAGTCATGCATAAATCAATACATGGAAGGCAGGATATCTCAAAGCGGGGCATTACAGATTATAGGTGGGTTTAAAGATTCTTTGATTTGTAATTGGTTAAAGAAATGGAGCTTTGTCTAAAGGCTTGGAATGTTTTACGTTAAGATAAGGAAGTCTGTTAATCAGAGACAAGCCACTGGACGTACACTGGACATATACCAGACTTAAGTGATCTGAGAACCTGCAGGCTTGATTCAAACTCTGCCCTGGATGGCCCTAGACTTGTTAATGAGTTACAGAAGATATCTCCAAGATGGGAGGGGACACGTCCCTTCTCATGGCCAGCAACTCAGCTTTAGGGTATTTCTGGAGTCCCCTTGGCCAAGAGAGGGTCCATTTAATCAGCTAGGGAAGCTGAAGATTTTATTTTAGTTCACAGCATAAACAAATAAAAAAATCTTTGAAACAAGCCGACAAATTTGATTTTTTTGTATCAAAGTAAATGTCATACTTCCTCTTTAATATTCCACAATTGCTTTTCTCAATTATGAACCAATTTTTAAAATTTTCATTTTTAAAAATTTCAAATTTAGCAATACTCTTTACAAATTTATTTTCATCAGTGCTGTAGAACTCTTACCAGTACAAAATATAGCACAAAATATAGCACAGCTAAAATTAACAGTCACTTTCCTATTTTTGCCCCCCAAAATGGTGATAATGGTTTCTCTCAGTTTGAAGAAACATCTTTGTTTAATTTAGAAACTGTTGCATTTAGCAGTTTTGAAAGAGGGTTAATTTTTGTCAGTGTTGAAGTAGTTAAAAATCAAGGCTCATAAGGGATAAGGCATTTCAAGGGGAAATAATTTACATTTCTAAGTTGAACCCATTACCAATCCTGTTGCTGGCAACCTTTCCGTAGGAAATCTTATATTTCTCAACCCTTTCATATGATTTGTTTTCTCTCCAAAATTTTTTAACTACCAGCTCGTAAAGTTTAAAAGGAAAAGAAACAATCAAAAATGTTAGTAAAAAAGGAAATCCATATTAATCAAAAGACATTTAAAATTAGTAGAATGTTACATATATGTTTATTTATTTTTAACTAAATTATCTGACCATTTGAGTAGAGGTGGTTTTCTAAGATTTCACTTTATACTTGTTATTTATTATGCTAATATTTCTTAATTTAATTTGAAGCAATAAGAGAATGTGAATAGACACGGAGAGTGACAATTTCTATTTCCTCCGACATATGTTAATGCACAGTTCTGCCTCTTATACACATGTTCTGAATATCTTTGCATATGTGTGACATGTAATATGTGTGTGTGTATATATAAATAATAGGAAGTTTGAATTTAGCTTCACAAAGAATGTTGTAGGGGAGGAAAAATAATTTTTCTTTACCCTTCATAGTGCTTAGTTGTGATGGACTTCTTATAACAAAAGACAGGTTAACAAGAGAAAAACAAACAGAACTTTAATAACATGTATACCTCATGGCTACGTGGGAGATACTCAGGGAGAAGTGGGTAAATCTTAAAGTTGGCTTTGAATTTAGGCTTTCATACCAAGGTCCACTGAAACAAAGAAGGGTGTGGGGAAGGCTCAGTTATGGGGAGGTGACAGGAAAGTGCCTTAAAACATGGGTAAGGTTTGTTGTGCCCTAAGAATCTCTGGGGATTTAATCTTCCTTCTCTTCCTAGTGCTGAGAGGGAGACATTCTTACAAATGGAGATTTCCTTTATAGATGTAGATTTTCCTTACAAAACGGTAACTTCTGCTCTGATTTCAGAGTTTCTCCTGTGTCTGCAGTTTCTCAGAATAACCAGATCAAAATAATCCTTATGCCAATGAGGTATATTTTGGGGTGGTATATTCTGGTCTCCTACAGTTATATTTTGGGGTGGCATATTTTGGTCTCTTACAACATATACAAAATGTTTTAAAAATAGAGGACAGTTTAAACTAGAAATTTTCTTTGCCTACTTAACATAAAAATCACCAAATGTTTGATATTTATTTTGAGAGCAGAATGATTTTCATTCATTTTTGGACTAGTTAAATATAGTTTCTTGCATGTATGTTTATACTTGGTGCTGTGGGGCGCATTTACTAATAATCAATAAAATTACACCAAATATGGAGAAATTGAGTTACAAATTGCTTGTAAAATACATTTACTTGTTTATGCAGCACTGGAGAGCATGGAAGGATATTATTATAGAGACAATGTTTCTGTGGAAGAATTTCAAGCCCAGATAAATGCAGCCTCATTGGAAAAGGTCAAACAGTACAACCAGAAGCTCAGGTATGTAATGGTCCAAGTTTTTGTTTTTGTTTTTTAAATAAGTCTCCATTTGTTGCTGCGAACCCGGTTGTATTGCCTGTTGCACAGAGAAGAGCTAATGTACTGAGACAGTCGGGGTTGCATTGGAGAAAGAGTTTTATTCTGCAGAGCACCAAGTGGGGAGACAGGAGAAATTTCCCAAATCTGCCTCCTGGAGAATTTGGGAGACAGGGTTTTTAAGGATAGTTTAGCAGACAAGGGACTAGGTAATTAGGTTTGTTAATTGGGGCAGAATTATAGGGGTGTGGAAGTCATCTTCTCGTATTGCTCCAGTCCCTGGGGTCATAATTCCAGTTGAGTCGGTTTCTTGGTGTGGGCTGCTGGTCTGGGTGGGCCAATCCACCCACTGGAATGCAAGACCTGGAAGATATCTTAAAGACTACCTTTAGGCTTTGTAAAGGTGATGTTATCTATGGGGAAAGTTAAGAATCTTTATGGACATTACCTATGGGGAAAGTTAAGAATCTTTATGGACACCAGCTATGGGGAAAGTTAAGTATCTTCATGGACACCGGGTGTGTGCCCCAGAGTGGCAAACAGAGAAGCAAACAGGGGGACAGTAACTAATTATTATCGTTATTCTTAGCTAGGCCTTTTCTGTAGTTCTCGCCTTGCACCCTGTTATTGATTTGTATATAGGGCTGTTTCACATATTTTGGCAGAAACATATAAATAGGATTTTTGACATTATTCATTATATTAGATTATTAATGGTGGTATTTCTTTTGATATGTCATCTAAAAGATCACCAGGATGGCTAAATAGTGGAAAGGACAGCTTTATTGGGTATATCAGTTTGCAATCCAGGAAGAGACAGTCTCTGAGAAAGTGCTCTCTCTTCTAAGAGGGGAAGGACAGATTGGGTTTTTTAATGCCTCACGCGTTCCTAGTGCACAATAGAGTCATACATATTCAGCAGATTTGAGGGGAAAGCTATACATATTCATAAGGGGAGTCAAGTGCACGTGCAATGGGTAAACATATATGTAACATATCTCCCATGTTTACTTTGGGACACGGTTTTAGCATTAAAATGAAGTGGAATTGGCTCTTTATGTCAAAAGATGAACTATAGGACACAGAGATACTTTGTGTGTGACCTCTAGAAGTAGTTTATGGGAAAAGAATGTTTGTAAGGCTGGTCCTCTATCCCGTCAGAGCTGTGGTGGTCTGAGTTGTAAATCACAGTTCTGATCATTTGCCTGATAGCTCCGATTGTTAGAGAATTTAGCAAGAGTGTAGTTTTTCTTGTAGCCATAGGAATTTAGACATTTGCCATGACAGCTGGGCCCTGAGCCCCTGACCCGTAAGTATCTTTGTGTCTTTAACCTTAGGTTCCAACTTAGCTGATAAAGGGGCATCTATTTTGGTCTCTCTGATCACATATGTAAAATTCTCTTATCGAGTGCTTAATATTTCAAATATTCTAATTCCTACACTTTTTTCATATAAAAATAGGGAAAAGTATTTTAAAAATTTTATGCTAGTGTTGCAACTTCCGAAGAAGATAATGAGAAGAGGTTAAATACATAGTAGACCATTTCCAGGGGGAAAAAAAAAATCACTGGCCTATGTTATAGTGGTATCTCCTAGAGGTTTCAGTGGATTAAGGGTAAAATAAGTTCTTTCATGTTTCCTGTTGTGTTTATCAAAGTGTTTTACCTAAGAAGCTCTCCACAGATGGATGTTTAGTTTCACGAAAGTACTGAGCTATAACTAGCAGAGAGAAGTGGGGATGTGGCATGTCGTTCACACCACTGTGAGTATCTTTAAAAAAAAAAACAAATATATATACATATGAAACATATCTGACAGGATATTTAATAATGATACTTTATTAAGAAAATAGCGCATGTATTAACTACATGATATTCTGTCCTCATAAGAAAACATTTTAATGTATCTTTCTTGGAGAAAGCATTTTTTAAAGTACAAACTCCCCAGTACAAACTAGGTGCCCTTGTCAGTGATAACCTGCTTAATGTCCTTTCTGTTGTGAATTAGATTTCCTTTGCACGGGAAGACAGTTACCTTCCTCTTTACTTCCAATAACGCCTTCTCTTCCTGCTTGTTTCTTGGATAAGGTGTTAATTTCTTCTTTAATTTTTCCTCTTACTCTGTAACCACAAGTACTTCTAAATGGCTCTCGGGCAGTCTGCTCTTGGTTTTCAGAGCTACAAGCCAACCCTGACCATTTCTTCGCAGGGGCTGTCACTGCCTGCCTTATCCCTAAGGTGTCAGTCTTTCCTAGTACTCTAGTGCTTTTTTCACACTTTTACTGAAAACCATTTCATTTTGGACATCCATTTGTTTATTTACTAATTGGACCTCAAGAAAAGCCTTTTCCCCCTTAGCCTTATAACAAACAGACAAACTATTGTTTTATTAGAAAGCATCCTTGAGATTACAAGTGTCAGAAACCAAACTGAAACTGGCATAAGCAAAATAACGTGTTGGCTGATATTATATAACAGAGAGATGCAGGGGCTGGAGCTGCTTCAGGTGCAGCTTGATCATGGGGTAATAGATGCTCAAGGTACTGTTTTTCTCTCTTCTGTTGCCACGTCTTTCCTCTGTGTGGGCTTCACTTTCAGGCAGGGTCATTTCACATGTTGGGTAAAGGTGGTTACTACAGACCAATGTTACATTCTCAGAAGAAGAGAAGGTGCCAGCCGCTGCCCGCACAGCCCAGCAGAGAACCTGGGGAGGCCCTCATGGGCTCCCTCCCGGGCGGGCTTCGCACCGCACAAGACCGGTGCACTGTCCCGGTGAGCGCGGGCGAGCGTATGGGCAAGCAGAAGCAGCGGGTTCCACTCCAGTGACAGAGGTTACTCCAGAACAGCAAAGAATAGGCAGAAGTAATTTCCTACTTAACAGAAAATAGAATGATAGCTGCCATACCTACCAAATTTTAAGAACATGTCAAGAGTCAATCACAATGCTAGGTGAGTTATGTGGATTATTTGAAAGCTCAGTGAGTTCCATGTTATCATTTGCATTTTAAGGAGAACGTAAGTTCACCTGGATAATAAGCGGTACAACCAGGATTTAAATCAAAGACTGTTTTTTCTCTCTAATGTCTGTATTTTTTTTGTAGTGTATTAGGCTGTGTCAGGGAATGGAGTGAACATTAAACACTGAACACAAATTCTCCGTTACTAAGTTTTTTTTTTTTTTTTTTTATTTTTTGTTTGTTTTTCAGCTCATCAAGGGGGTACAAAAGATCAGGCTATATACATTGCCCATGCCTCCCCGTCCCCCCGAGTCTGAGCTTTAGTTGTGTCCATTTCCTAGACAGTGCACATCACTCTCATCATGTAGGTGTGCACTCCTCCCCTCCCCCCACCCCATCCCCCCCAGAGAGAACTTCAAACGTGTCCATTCCCCAGGCAGTGCGCATCGCACTCATCAAGTAGGTATACACCCATCCCTTCCACCCAGCCCCGACCTCTGTCCAATACCCAATTGGTGTGAATCCCAAATGTGCTCTCAGGGAAACCAGTTTGCTGGTGAGTACATGTGGTGCTTGTTTTTCCATTCTTGGGATACTTCACTTAATAGAATGGGTTCCAGCTCACTCCAGGAGAACCAAAGAGATGCCATATCGCCATCATTTCTGATAGCTGAGTAATATTCCATGGTATACATATACCACATTTTGCTAATCCATTCATGAATCGATGGGCATTTGGGTTGTTTCCATATCTTTGCGATTGTGAATTGTGCTGCTATAAACATTCGGGTGCAGGTGTCTTTTTTATAGAATGACTTTTGTTCTTCTGGGTAGATGCCCAGTAATGGGATTGCTGGATCGAATGGTAGGTCTACTTGAATCTGTTTAAGGTATCTCCACATTGCTTTCCACAGGGGCTGCACTAGTTTACAGTCCCACCAGCAGTGTATGAGAGTACCTGTCTCTCCACACCCACGCCAACATGTATAGTTTTGGGACTTTTTGATAAAGGCCGTTCTCACTGGAGTTAAGTGATATCTCATTGTGGTTTTGATTTGCATTTCCCTGATGATTAGAGATGTTGAACACTTTTTCATATGTTTGTTAGCCATTTTTATATCTTCTTTTGAAAAATTTCCATTCATGTCCTTTGCCCACTTTTTGATAGGGTTGTTCGATTTTTTCTTACTGATTTTCCTGAGTTCTAAATAGATTCTTGTTATCAGTCCTTTATCTGATGTGTAGTATGCGAAAATTTTTTCCCATTCTGTAGGTTGTCTATTTACTCTTGTGACTGTTTCTTTGGCTGTGCAGAAGCTTTTTAATTTGATCAGGTCCCATTTATTTATTTTTGTTGCTGCTGTGATTGCCTTAGGGGTCTTCTTCATAAATTCTTTGCCTAGGCCAATGTCTGTAAGAGTCTTTCCTACGTTTTCTTCTAGAATTCTAATAGTTTCTGACCTAAGGTTTAAGTCTGTTAACCACCGTGATTTGATTTTTGTGAGGGGTGAGAGCTGTGTGTCCTGTTTTAGTCTTCTACATGTGGATATCCAGTTTTCCCAGCACCATTTATTAAATAAGGAATCTTTTCCCCAGAGTATGTTTTTTTCTGCTTTGTCAAAGATTAGATGGCTATATGAGGATGGTTTTATATTTGGATTTTCTGTTCTGTTCCACTGGTCTGTGTCTCGGCACTTGTGCCAGTACCAGGCTGTTTTTAGAACCACAGCCTTGTAGTAAAGTTTGAAGTCTGGCAAATTAATACCTCCCATTTTGTTTTTGTTGTTTAATATTGCTTTTGCTAAACGGGGTCTTCTCTGATTCCATACAAAGCGTAAAATTATTTTTTCTATGTCTGTGAAAAAAGATGTTGATAATTTAATAGGGATTGCATTGAATCTGTAGATAACTTTGGGCAGTATAGACATTTTAACAATGTTGATTCTACTGATCCATGAGCATGGTATGGTTTTCCACCTATTTACTTGCTCTGCGATTTCCTTCCTCAGTGTTTCGTAGTTCTCCTTATAGAGGTCCTTTACCTCCTTAGTTAAATATATTCCTAGGTATTTTATTTTCTTTGTTGCTATTTGGAAGGGTATTGAGTCCTTAATTTGGTTCTCCGTTTGACTGTTATTGGCGTATATGAATGCCTCTGATTTGTGTGTATTGATTTTGTATCCTGAGACTTTGCTGAATTCATTAATCAATTCCAGGAGTCTCTTGGTTGAAATCTTGGGGTTTTCTAGATATAACATCATATCATCAGCAAAGAGTGAGAGTTTGATCTCTTCTGTCCCTATTTGGACTCCCTTGATTCTGCTCTCTTGTCTGATAGCTCTTGCAAGGACTTCCAATACTATGTTGAAAAGTAATGGGGACAGTGGGCAGCCTTGTCTGGTTCCAGTTCGAAGTGGGAATGCTTTCAGTTTTTCCCCATTCAGTATGATGTTGGCTGTGGGTTTGTCATATATGGCTTGTATCATTTTTAGATAGGCCCCGTCTATGCCTATTTTTTTGAGTGTTCTTATCATAAAAGGGTGTTGAATTTTGTCGAATGCTTTTTCTGCATCTATTGAGAGTATCATATGATCTTTATTTTTGCTTCTATTTATGTGATGAATTACATTTATAGATTTGCGTATGTTAAACCATCCCTGCATCTCTGGGATGAAGCCCACTTGGTCGTGATGGATTATTTTTTTGATAAGCACTTGGATTCGATTTGCTAGAATTTTATTGAGAATTTTTGCATCTATATTCATAAGAGAAATTGGTCTATAGTTCTCTGTTTTAGTTGCATCCTTTCCTGGTTTTGGTATTAGGGTTATGTTGGCTTGGTAAAAAGTGTTGGGGAGAATCCCATCCTTCTCTATATTGGAGAATAGTTTATGTAGGATGGGCACCAGTTCTTCTTTGTAGGTATGGTAGAATTCAGGTGTGAACCCATCTGGTCCAGGGCTTTTCTTTTTGGGAAGGTTTTTTATTGCTGTTTCGATTTCAGATCTAGATATCGGTCTATTTAGGAATTCTACTTCTTCCTGGTTGAGCCTGGGAAGGCTGTGTGTTTCTAGGAATTTGTCCATTTCCTCCAAGTTTTCTAATTTGTGTGCATAAAGATTTTTGTAGAATTCATATATGGTATCCTGTATCTCTGTGGCATCCGTCGTGATTACTCCTTTTGTGTTCCTGATGGAGGTTATAAGAGATTTTTCTTTTCTGTTCTTGGTTAGTCTAGCCAGAGGTGTGTCAATTTTGTTTATTTTTTCAAAGAACCAACTTTTGGTTTTATTAATCTCCCTTATGGTTTGATTGTTGTCCTTTTCATTTAGTTCTGATTTAATCTTAATAATTTCTCTCCTTCTGCTGGGTTTGGGATCGGTCTGTTCTTCCTTCTCCAGCACTTTGAGTCTATTCATTAGATTGTCTAATTGTAAGTTTTCTGTCTTTTTGGTATAAGCATTTATGGAAATAAATTTTCCTCTCAGGACTGCTTTAGCTGTGTCCCACAGATTTTGATAGGTTGTATCTCCTTTGTCATTTAATTCAAAAAATCTTTTGATTTCCGACTTGATTTCTTCATTTATAAAATGATTGTTCAGGAGAAGGTTATTTAGCTTCCATGACTTTGAGTAGAAGTGAGGATTTCTGTTAGGGTTCATTGTTACTTTTATTCCACTGTGATCTGAGAAGATGCATGGTATAATTTCTATATTTTTAAATTTTTTAAGGCATGCTTTATGACCTAAGATATGGTCAATCTTGGAGAATGTCCCATGAGCTGATGAGAAGAAAGTATATTCAGTGGTTTTTGGGTAGAATGTCCTGTAGATATCAGTCAGGCCCATTTGATCGAGCGTTGTATTTAAGTCCACTATTTCTTTGTTTATTTTTTGTTTGGAAGATCTGTCCTGAACTGTCAGTGGCGTGTTAAAATCTCCGGCTACTAATGTGTTGTTATCTATCATTTGGTTGAGATCAAGTAGGGTTTGCTTTATGAATCTGGGTGCACCTAGATTGGGTGCATATATATTAAGTATAGTTATGTCTTCTTGTTGAATTGTACCCTTCACCAGTATATAGTAACCATCTTTGTCTTTCTTTACTTTTGTTGATTTGAAAACTACGTTATCGGAGATTAGAACCGCCACGCCAGCTTTCTTTTGGGTTCCATTTGCTTGGAATATTGATTTCCATCCTTTTATCTTCAGCCTAAATGCATCCTTGCAGGTTAGATTAGTTTCCTGAAGACAGCAGATACTTGGCTTATATTTTTTTATCCATTGGGCCAGTCTATGTCTCTTGAGTGGGGAATTCAATCCATTCACATTTAATGAGAGAACTGATAGGTGAGACAGATTGCTTTTCCTCAAGTTGGGTTGAATTTCATTGATCTGTTTTCTCTCTTGAGCCATTATGATAACTGGGTTTTTATATTTATCTCTTGATTAGTGTTACATTCGAGGGTCCTTCTTGTGCTGGACCATGTGTAACTCTGTTTTGAGTACTTCTTGGAGAGCTGGTCTTGTCTTGGTGAATTCCCTAAGTTTTTGTTTATCTGAGAATGTCTTAATTTCACCTTCATATATAAAACTGAGCTTAGCTGGATACAGGATTCTAGGCTGGGCATTATTCTGCTTCAGAAGAGTGAGAATGGGGCCCCAATCTCTTCTTGCTTGTAAGGTTTCAGTTGAGAAATCTGGCGTGATTCGGATGGACTTTCCTTTGTATGTTACTTGATTTTTTCTCCTTACAGCTCGAAGAAGGGCCTCTTTAGTGGATATTTTGGTCAGTCTAATGACTACATGACGTGGTGTCTTCCTATTTGGTATGAATCTCCCAGGGGTTCTTTGAGCTTCTTGAACCTGTATATCTAGAGATTTGGCTAGGCCTGGGAAATTTTCCTCAATTATATCTTCGAATATTTTATTCAACCCTTGCTTATTGTCTTCTTCACCCTCAGGAATGCCGATAACTCTGACGTTAGGCTTCTTCACATAATCCCACATTTCTTGTAGACTGTGGTTAATTCTCATGTTTGTTTGTTTCAGCTCTGTAACTGACTTATTTAATTGGAAAGTGTTGTCTTCGATCTCTGAGATTCTTTCTTCTGTTTGATCTACCCTGCTCTTGAGACTTTCCACTGTGTTTTGTAGCTCCTTGAATAAATTCTTCATTTCCAGGAGTTCAGTTTGATTTTTCTTCAGTATTTCAATTTCTTTGGTGAATTTTTCTTCCAAGTCCTGGATCTTTTTTGTGGTTTCTTTATGTTGATTATCCATTTTTACTTGCATGCTGTTCAGCGTGTTTATGATCCATGTTTGAAATTCTTCCTGTGACATGTTGCTATTTGGAATCTGGTTTGTGTTAATTGGTGGTGAACTAGTAATCCTCTTTGAGGGTGAAGTTTCAGCTTGATTCTTTATACTTCCAGAGTTCTTTCGCTGAGCCCTTCCCATCTGGATGAATCCTTAAGATTCCTTCTTTCAGCTTTAGTCTGGAAAGGGGCAGGCCGTGAGCGCCAGGTAAGCTGCCTCCTCTGTCGCTAGGGGGAGCCCTTCGCGTGTTGTTCAGGGTTTTGCTACCTCCGCTGGGGGGGCTGCTCCTCTTCCTCTCCCGAGGTGGTTTCCGTCTCTCTCTGCGAGAAAGACAGTGGATAGGGGGAGGGGAGCGGCGCCCTCGTTCGCCCAGCGCCCCAGCTGCTGCAGTTCCCGTGGGCGATGGTCCTCCCCGTCCCAATGTCCGCAAGGTCCACGCTCGACTCTCTCGTGACTGGGGAACCACTCAGTGTTCACACAAAGGCTTAGCTCCTAGTCGGTCCGTGGACTAGGGAAGGGAGCCGCCCGGTACCCAATCACTTCACCGGGTTTAGGGTGCAAAACCCAACAATGGCGACCGCCCGTCTGCAGCACTGTCGCTGGGGTTGAACGCTCAGCGACCGGCAGAGGCCAGAGGAGCCGAGACCGGGAGAACCCAGCCCCGCCTAAATGAGACAGATCGGCGTCTGCTCGAGCCGGGAGGGAGGCAGCCCCGCAGCCCGCGTATAGGAGACAGTTGCTAGGCGCCTCAGCCGCGCACAGCGCACAGTGTTCTAGGGTCCAAAAAGCCTCCCGCCAATGTCTCCTCTGCAGAGCTCACGTCTCCCGCGGCAATTCTGCGCCGACTTTGGGCAAATCCCCAATTGAGTGGGTGTGGAGGTCAGAGGGGGAACAAGATGCTTTCCTGTGGGGCTGAACCCACCCCACTCTCTGGTGGGGTGCGTACAACCGTCCCGCGCTCCCTTCTCTGATGACCCTCCGCACTCTCTAGTTTTTCGCGCTGTATTTCCCGATCACCTCAGTCCTTTCTCGTTCTCTCTCTGTCCCACGCTGATTCTCCGTGGGTTCACGCCGCCGTTCTTGTGGGGGAGTGAACCTCTAGCGTTGTGGCAGTCCGAGACCCATGCCTTCCACTCCGGGAGCACGAATCCAGGAGGTCACCACCATTCCGCCATCTTCCTCAAACAAAAACCGTTACTAAGTTTTGACGTCAGATATTATCAGCTGCCCCAGTTGCTCTGATTGGGCACCGTCATTCATTCATTCACCCAGCGTTCACGAGGTTTCCGTCCTTGTGAGAGTGGAAAAGACAGAAAATGAACAAGGAAGCAAATCCATAGACAAAGTATCCCAGACAATGAAAAGTGCAGTGAAGAAAATATAAAACAAGTTGATATACTAGGAGGTTGGCCATTTAGAAGGGGAGTTAAGCATGACTTAAAAACATCAGGTGTTATTTGAACATTAGCCTGAATCACAAGGAGACAGCTTTTCCAAAATCTGGGGGAACATCTTTCCGAAAACATTGAAGTGATGCATGCAAGCCATGGGAACAATCTTGTCATATTTGAGGGTGATGGAGGAGACCAGCAGGTTGCCAGCGCTTTGAGAACAATGATGCATGTTGAGGGAGGTGGGCAGAGGCCTGATCATGTTGGCTGCAACGCATTTTAAGAGGCTGGGATTTTATCGTAAGTACGGTGGAGAAGCCATTGGCAAGCTTTTATTGAATTACTGTGGTCCATTTGAATTTCATACATCTATTGCCATAATAATAAAGATGGTTAAAGTTTTCACAAGGTAGTAGTGAAGCGAGGCGAGTCCAGCTGACTGGTGTGACCACTCCTCCTCCAGTCCCCTGTGGGCATGCGGGACGGAGAAGTGCACCTGCGGAGGTTTGCACCTGCCTTAGAGCCCTGACCCAGCTGCCTGGAGACAACCTGGTTTACTTGTTACCCCCAGTGAACAAGGTTGAGCTAGGAGAAATGTTTAACAGCTGTTTCTAAAGTATAACCTTCCTCCTGTGCCAAGTCAGATAAATTTCTTGATTGATTTCCTTCTACTTGAATATAAAGTAACAGCATGTAAAGTGTTTTCACTCTGGAATTCTGTCCAAGGAATTCAGGAGGAAAGGCCTTTTGTATCCCCTCCCTCCACCATCCTCACCCTGTTTTATTCTCTTTTCCACCTAACACTTCTCCTCTTTAGTGCGTCTGGCCATGAGCCATCATCCCCATCAGCCTCATTTTTCCCTGCCTTACTTAAAGGTAATTTATCATTATAGACTTTTTCATTTTTGTGCGTCCTGTTTATTGGCAGAAAGCACCATGCCCTGGTGACCAATGAGAAAAAATGTAAATGGGAACAGTGCTCCTTGTATCAAAGTACTCCTGTCAAGTCTGAGGGCTCTAGATTATTATTAATATTTTTTAAATATCATTTTAGTAGGAAGTACACAGTAAAAACAGAAAAATAAAAAAGAAACAAGTTGTATATTAGTTACAGAGATTTTTTTGTGTTTGTGAAGTGACAGCTTCATACTGAACTTTTTAGTGCTTATGATTTTGGGTATCTAAATGAAAATTCATTGGTCTTTATAGGAAGGAAACAAGAAAACTTTTCAAAGCAAATGCTCTCTTATGGCGTGCCTTTGTGGAGAAAGAATGGCACGTCGTTTTCTTTAAAGAAAGTTTAAAAAGCCAATTACATATTTATGTAATAAGTAGAAGGAAGGTAGAGATTTTATTTATGTTACAAGAAATACTACACAAATACCAATCTCAGAGCCGTGTATTTTGGGCAGTTTTTTCAACTGAGAAATGCCTCCCCAGAATTATGTTTCACTCTTCTCATGATGGCACCTCTATGAAATGTGTCACTTCTCACTATCTCTGCAGAAAAAAATAATATGTCAGTGAATATGCTCTCCTGACGTGGTGCATATGAAGGGTGGCATGGACTCACTGCCATTTCATGTCTGTAAGCACAGCTATGGGATGGCATGAGAAAGTGAAGGGACAGCTTCTACCCCCACCTCTGGGTACAGTCACATGACCCTGTCCCCTTCTCTTTCTTCCCACAGAGCCCTCAACTCATAAAACACTGTTTCTCATTCCTTGTTTGGGTAGCAAACAGTATATCCAAGTTTGAAATAGAAAATGTTATGTTCTGTTGATGAGAATCTGTGGAAATTACCTTACATCAACAAGAGTATGGGTTTAATTGAAAGTCTGAGAGTGAGAGGGAGGGAGAGAGGAAGAGAGGGAGGAAGGGAGAAGGAGACAATATTAATCAGCATATCAATACTGTCTTTGTCCTTAAATTGTTTTCCTATTGAGAGCTGTAGCTTTTAGAGATATTAAATTGTGTGATTTCTTTTTCAATTAACCAGAAATATTCCAGATGCATATTTATCTCCTCTGTAGCAGTTTTATGTTTGTTTTCCACTCTATCTTTCAGCAGAATTCCATGTTTTAAAAAAATATCTTAAAATGCATCCATATTTTGGTTTCACTAAGACTAAACTATAAACCAAAAGTGCCTATTCAGTTCCTTTCTATTTGCAGACTGAGAATGCAAAGTTGTCAGAATTGTAAATTTTGTTTTATTTGAGAAGTAATTCTTCCTTAGCAGGAGAAAACAACCAAGTCTACAAAGATTTTTGAATTAGTTTCTAATGCTTAAAAGTTTTGTAGATTTCTTCTGTATACATGGAATATATTAATATGAAGGATCCACCCTTTACAAAATACAAGTTATACTTCAGTGCCAAATTTTTGCACAAAGTAAAACTAAAGGAATTGCTTGATACTTAAATTTATTCAGCAAATCCTGCATTACTACCAAGTACCAAGGACAGTGCTTCACAGTGGAGGCATCACAAGAGATAAGATTGTTGCCTGCCAAGAACATCTTGTCTATGGGTTCTGATAAATATTAAACAAAATTTTCACTAATGATTTCTAGCAATAAGTGAGCCAAATTATGTAGGGAATGTGCAAGGTGCTGTGCGTGTGTCCAAGATGAGAGTCAGTCGTAATTGGGGATGGGGTGATAGTTGAAGGTTTCAGGACTGAATTATTTGAGGAAGTGACCTTTCAGCTGAGATCTGAAAGAGAAGTTGTTCAGGGGAGAGAGGTTGAGAGATAACGGTGTGGGGGAAAGGGAGTTATTTTCTAGCAGAGGGAAAAGCATGTGTGAACATCCTAAAGGGGGACGAGAAGTCCTAAGGCTATGGAGGCTCGATCCAAGAGGAAGAGGACCTGAAACAGATCTGTGAACAGAATCACCATGTTCCCCTTCCTCTCCTTTAGCATCCAGCTCTTCCTCAACCCCTTTAATCCAGCCTTCACCCTGAACACGCATTAGCTCAATTTCTTTGCCAAAATGGTACAATTGTTTAGGACCCGTCTCAAATTTATCTTCCTGCAGGACAGCTTCAGTTATACCCTCCGCTAGAATTAACCACTCTCATCTTTAAAACCTAACAATCTCTTTGATTGCATTTGTTTTCGTTCGACCTGTGGGTTATTTGCCTACCTTCCTCAATACATATTGAGGGTAACCAGGTCTTAGTTCCCCACTGTGCATGGTACAGAGCACATGCCATAAAATAGTTGAGTTGAATTTGAAATCAAATGAATCCTAATTACATTGGCCATCTTTTTGTAGTATTATCATTTTATTGAATTTATTCCAGTATCCAGTCTACTTTGTTTTATATCCAAAAAATTCCAGGCCCTTTGAAGGGTACAGGTGCTGACTCTGTTGGAGACTTCTCAAGAAAATTCATCAGCGTAGCCAAGGTTCATAAATTTCATGTGAGACAAGATCAGATAAAGTTGAAATTGTAGTGACACTTTGAGAGCAGCATATCTCTTCTTTGTTTGAAAAACAGTATAATTCTATTAAACTTTGCCACCGTCGCTTTATTGAGAAGGTAATATAGCTGCATATATATTTATGCATGCAATCTTGTTTAATTTACCTGGATTATATTTATTCTTATTTGAATTTTTATTTGAATTCATTTGCCCTTGAGAAGTTGTAATTATAACTACTATTTATTTTACTTGAACCCTAAAGGAATTTTCAATGCAATTTTTAGATAAGGGCAACGAATGAGATTAGAATTACTTAACTATGAGTTTTCACATTTTTATGATGTCTTTCATTGTGATAATGTTTATAAAGATGAATAGATATTCTGGCTGACAAGCAGAAGCAGATAAAATCATCTTCAAAAAGAATTCTTCGAAGAGAATCACCTCTATCTCAAAGCTAAAGAAAGCTATTGTTTTCACCAAAGCATAGGAAAGATCAAAGTACTTTGTGCTCAGAATTTCTTTTGGAATAAATGAAAGCTGGAAAGTGTCAAAGAGAAAATAAGCATACGCCAAGAGTCAGTGGGGGAAATATACTCTGTGAGGAAAAATTGTCAGTGCTTATGGAAGCAAGATTGATTTTTATTTTTAACTTTGCTGACTTTACTATCTGATCACAAGGACAATCACTCTTAAAAATATATTCAGAGTGAATTTTTTTTCCTATTGCTTTTGTTCAGTTCCTTTTTGCTGACATCTCATACTTCTTTTGTTTTACTGATGTACCATGGAAGGTGAATGAATGATTATAAATTATCCTTTCAAAGTTTTACTGCTATATAGGAAATTTAGCTTGGGCCCAGAGATTTTGATATAAAATACATGATTTTAACTTAGAAAAAATTAATGTGGATCTACTGAAACATTATTTGTATGAAGTATAGAGAATTAGGTTTGCAAACTTAGCTGCATGGTTAGGTGGACCACCCAGCTTCAACTGAGGGTAAGGTTCTATCTTACATAGATTAGAGTTTGTGACATTCTGTTGGTCATTTAGGAAAAAAATCAAATACATTTTTGTTTGGCTTTTGGTAATTTCAACCAGAATAACTTCAATTTCAATTGCCTTGGCCAGTTCCTACCCACCTTTCCTGACACACCTCAAAATTTGCCCCAACCCATGAGGTTTTCCTACCTCCCCTAAATTAGTCTTTGCCTTAATATTCCCTTACATGCTTCTGTTATAGCATTTATTCCGTTGAGTTTTATATACTTTTTATGTGTGACTGTTTCTCCTTTTCACCTTGCCTTTTTGTTGTTGTTGTTGTATCCATTGCTGACAAGTATCTTCTAATAGATAATAAATGTTTGTATATATATAAAAACCCAAAACTTAATTTGTATGTACATAAATGCAAGATATAAACAGTGGCAGATTCCTAACACGATGATGACTTAACAGACTACCTGGAGAATGGTACAAATTCTAGCATCACTGTTGAATGGGTCTTGCTGGCCACTCCCATCTCTCTTGGAAACTATTCCTTATGGTTAACAATATTTATTGTGCACTATGTGCAAATACAGGAATCTGCACAGCATTGGGGATACAGAGATGAATCAGACATTATGCCTTTGAAAATATTAAAGGAGAGGAAGAATAAATGCAGTAAACAGGTTATTTTGAAATACTCTACTAAGCATGGTGGCTGAGGTTGCAGGATGCATACGGAGCACAAAGGAATAGCATTTAGGAAATAGGAGTTCCGATGACTGCTGCCAGGCCAGGTGAAGGAGGCAGGAGGAGCTGTTCCAGTGGGAGGGAATGATATGAGCAAAGGCATTGCAGGGCTGTGATGGGGCAAGGAGGGAAGAAAATGAAGCAGGAGTTGGGCAGGAGCAGGCCACGAGGACCTCAGATGCCAGCCAAGGAACAAGAAATGCAAGCTCAAGCCTGCGAGGCCATTGGCTTGAGAGTCCTAAGTGGGCTGGGGCAGGGTGGGGGGATGCATTTTAAACTGTGCACTAGGGTGGTACCATTGAGGACAAATTAGGGGGGAGGACGAGACCAGATTCAGAGAGACTGGCTAGGAACCTTAAAATAGTTCAGGCAAGTGATAGTAAGAATGCTGAGCAGATAGAAATGGAGATTTAGTGGAAGAAAAAGGCAAAAGGGTCTGAAATAGCTCATGTTTATTGGTACTTAAAAACGAAAAAAGTATCTCTGGAATCTGACTGTGCATCAAACTCACGAACATATTCTTGTTCTTCATGATATATTACACACTGTCATGGAAGGAGGATTCATCTGCCTCAACTTTAAATGCCATCAAAATGCACTATCAGCCACATTCTGTGCATCAAGTTCCAAAATTAAGTATTAAAATATATACTATATAATACTATGTATAATACTATATAATTACAATTGTGTGATAATTATGTTATTAAATAAAAATATTCTAATAGGATAAATAGGATATTTTCATTTAAGTCTATTCAAATATTAAGACATTTCAGTCATGCAGAATTGAAAGCCTGTAGTTCTGTTCCATTCATAGAATATTTCATACGATTTTGTGCATATTATTATAATAATTTAAAAGCTACTGGGACGTGCTTCGGTTTGGTGTAACATTGAACTTCATCTACTTGAGATATCAGTGAACTCAGATGGAAACTTAGATGCACTCAGAAAACACAGTGGAAAATTACAGATGAAAAATTTCTTACTATTTTTAAGGAAAAGCATTTTCAGTAGCTCTGATATGGCATTCATTGCATCTCTTATGAGCCCAGGTGAGACAAAAATAGAAATATGCTTAATAGACCAAATGACATTTAGGTTACAAGGGGAGGGGGGAGTTTTCAGTTGGTTTAGGGTAAATATGAAATTTCTGCAGTGATATGAATGAGAAGAAACAAAAAGTCAATGGTATGGAATTGCTGCATTAATATACTGGAGGATGGAAAGTCGGCCAAACTTGGATTCCAGGCCCCACTCTTCATTGACTAGCTGTATAATTTGGGGCAGGTTCTTAATATTTTCGAGCCTCTTTCCTTATCTGTTCATTGAGGCTAGTGATGCTGCATAGACTGTCATAAATATTAGCTGAGAAGAGCTATGTACAGTCCTCAATATTTGCCTAACATATAGAATCCCCAATCACAGAGATTTGTATCTGAAAATGGATTTCATGGGTTTGCTGCAGAGCAATTTGCTTGGAAAACAAAATTAATATCAAAAGTTTCTCCAAGGTGCTTGGTGTTTGGGGCAGCTGGCCCCACTGAGTGGAAAAGACAGAGACCTTCCATAAAACAGCTGTGCAAAACAGAGCTGGGATAGCCTCATTCATACACAGAGATCCTCCTGAGAATATTGCGGATCCCGCCTTTGATTTCACACCAGAAAACATTACGAGGATAGAGGCAATTGTAAAAAACTATCCAGAAGGATGGACAGCTTCAGCTGTGCTTCCAGTCCTGGATTTAACACAAAGACAGAAAGGATGGGTGCCCAGATTTGCTGTGAACAGTGTTGCAGAAGCCCTGCAAGTACATCCCACCGGAGTATTTGCAGTAGAAGCTTTTTATGCCATGTGTGATTGAAAGCTAGGTGAAATGTATCACATTCAGGTCTGCACTACTGCACCTTGAATGCTACCAGATTTTATAGGCAATTAATAAAGAATTGCTATTAAAGTCATGTGTGTGGTCCTGCAATAAAAAATAAAAGTTATGAATGAAATAGTGATTTCCCCAGACTCAGTGTCTTTATACGTACTTTGAACAAATACTGCATTTACCAATATTTAAAGTTTTTAATGTGCAAAATAGTCTGGTTTTTTGCTTGGTATTGTATCTAATTTAGGTTGGAATGACAGCCTACTTTGCAGGGAAAATGTACATCTAAACTGTTTTTATGTTTGTTTTAATAACTCTCATGGTAGAAGAAAACAAATCTCATTGAGATATTAATATGTTGATGGGAAGAGAAGAAGAGATTTCAGTGTAATTTCTTAACAAAAATCCAGCAAAGTTGTATTGCCATCTGTAAATTATAGATAAAAACAATACTAATTTTATCTCTCTTATTTAGTTAATGATACTAAACCACCAATTTTTAAAATTCTGACTAAAAATTTGAATGAATGACAAGTTTTAAATAAAAATGGCTGCTTATGTTTGTTTTCAATTTTTATGCACTTTTGGTTTGTAGTGAACAAGCTAACCTTAAAATATCACTTATTATTACATGGCCCTACTGTGTGTGCTAATTATGTAACCCCATGGGACTTGCTGCACTAGTCTGTACTCTGTTAAATAAGACAAGTGCTTTTGAATGTTTGCATGTCAGGGCCATGTCAATTGTTATACAGTTTGTGTCAGCCTAGCTCACTGCAGCCTCAAACTCCTAGGCTCAAGCAATCGTCCTACCTCAGCCTCCCACAGTGTTAGGATTACAGGCATGAGCTACTGTGCCCACAAATCCAATTTTTAGATTCAATTTTAGATTTTTTTTAGAAATCCAATTTCTAAATTCTTGCTCACAATTTCTTTCCTTAAGCCTGCAAGCCACATTTTGAGTGACACTGAGCTAGAGGACAAAAGCTGGTATTAAAAAAATAAAAAGTACTACTGAGAGACGTAGCTTTGGCCTGTTATAATTTGTATGTGTTCCCTAAGCAGGGAAAGAAATTGGAAAGTGAGCTGAGAGCAGTTTCTGAAGGAGGGAGAATAAGCTTGTCTTGTGTCCAAGCGAAGAAATGTCATTGAAAACAACACTAGGGAAAGGGACACACTGTGGCAGACAAGCAAGTATGAGAAGAGCCAGTGTTAGGAGTTTCTGTTTCCCATTGAGGAAAGGCTGCTGGTGTCGGTTTTTCTGACACTTCCCAGGGAAGGGAGAACATGCCCCAGTCCCTGAACCAGAAGGCAAGTTCCCCGAGGGAAGGACCTTTGTCTCTTGTTCATCGTTCTATTCCTAATATATAGAACATTGCTTTGTACCTAAACAGATGCTCAAAAAATATTTTTTGAAATAATTGAATGAAAGTATTAAGAACAGGTCCTTATGTCCAGAAATCATAGTATGGGATTAGCACTTTTTATTACTCTCGATGCCTCAAGGATTTCAGGAAGCTCAGACAGATCTTACAGTACTTTATCAACAGTAAGAACAAGGGAGGAAATCTTTCAAGTCTCACATCATTTACCTCTTCATTTCTACCTTATACAACATGGCAGAATCTATGATCAAGACAGTTCTCTCTCTCCTTCTCTCTCTCTTTTTCCCACTCCTCTGGTCTGTCTCCTTTCTCTCCTCCTCTCTGCAGGGAATTAAGTTAACTTTGGACAGACTTAAATCCCATGATCTAAATGGGTTATTCCTTTTGTCACCCTTGAGATTCTCCTTACGCCTTAAAGACCCTGCTTTCCCTTTGCCTGTCTAATGTCTCCTTGTCCTAATGTGCTCGCTAGGGTGCTGTTCCAGCTCTCTGCTAAACCTCTGTAGATCCCTCACCACACTGGATTATAATTGCCTGTTTATGTTCCTCTTTCCCGAACTACGCCAGGGAGTTTTTCGCAGGTGAAAATTATCTGATTCTCATCTTTTTATTCCTGGCACCTGGCACTGTGTCTGGCTTATGACTTCTTTGTTTATGAACAAATAAATGAATAAACAAATCTGGAGTTTAGAAATATACTGATTTGGTTTCCTGAGAAGAAGAAAGATGACCTAGGAAAAGTTTCAGAGTGAGAATAGTGAGGCAAAGCAGAACCTAAGAAAACAGATGCTTAAGTGGTAGGCAGTGAAGAGGAGCCCGTGGAGGAGACAGGTTGAAGCAACAAGGCAACAGGTCAAGGTCAAAAGTCTAAAGGAACAGCGAATTTGAAGGAGTGTGTGCTATATAAGAAGAGAGTCAGGTAATGATGTCTGGAAAGTGTCCCCTGGATTTGGCCAATGCAGAGTCCCAGGCATCAGTAGAGGGAATAGCTCTAGTAGTGTGCTCGTCAGCTGAGCAGAGTCGGTTGAAGGTTTGGAAGAAGGATTAGCAAATTGGACTTCTTTGGAAGAAATTTTGATTAGAAGAGGAAGTGAGTTATTGGACTGTATCCAGAAGGAACATGGAGCCACTGAAGATTTATTTATTTTTCAACTAGAATGAACTTGGTCAAACTTAACATTCCTTTGGAAGAAAGTATTGCATGAGGTTGTCCCTTGTTAATCATTATTGGTTTTTACTTTGTCCTTAAATTATTTATTTTTGATTCATTTAACAACTATGTACTGAGCAAGTACTCTGTGTTGGGCAGTTTCCTAGGTGTTGAGCATATGGTGGTAAACATGCTAAAGTCCTTGCCCTCATACCGATTATGTTCAGTTCTAAATATTTCTTTAAAACTTACCTTTGATCTCTTTGCTCATCTGAAGAGTGAAGTTACCAAAAGGGATTCTCGAGGAAGCTTCATTTACTTAATTTATTTCTCTTCCCATATTCACTATGTCTCTAAATTCTGCTAATGACATTTTTCTAATGTCTGTAAATCTATATTTCTAGGCCTGTTACATTTTCCCTGGCCTTCCCTCTGAAGCAGATGTCTACAGCTATTTATAAGACGAGACTCATTCCTGAATGATTGTCTGCCTTAATATCTTAGAATATGGTGACAATTCCACACTGCTTTAGCTGATGTTCATTAAGCAGTTTGAAAGTTTAAAATAGGGCAGAGACCTGGTTTATCTTTCTCATTCAGTTATCTTTTTTTCTATGATTAGTATGGTTCATAAGAGAAATAGTGAAAGTGTAATGTATGTTTTGTGATGGAGAAAATTTATAATGGTTGACAATTTTTGTCTTTACCAACAGCTACCATTTGTGATAGATGATTTTCAATACTTTTTGATACAGAAATCTTACTCGAAAGAAACACATTCTGCTTGGAAATGGTTTAGAGCTGTCATTCTTCAATACTTTTTGGAAATTATTAATGATTATGCACTTAGTTATTCAACCAAAGTATGTTGAACACTCACTGTGTGCCTGGCGCTGTATAGGGTGAGAGGTAACAGAGATAAACTAAACGTTGTCTTTATCTTCAAGGTACTTACAGTTTAGTGGGGAAAGAAACATGAAAAACTCCTTAAGATACGAAACGATAGATACTGAATTGAAGGGTATAAGGAAGGGCCATTGACTTTAAAAATACAAAGAAAGAAAGGGGAGGCGATGTTGAAGATGGTCTTGAAGAAGCTAACATTGAGTGACTTACTATGTGTCAGGTACTGTACTTAAAGACCTTGAATTTTTCCAAATAAAGGAAAGCTGAGTGTTTTATAGATTCTAGTGGAAAAACATACAAGCCAAGAGTTAGACACTTAAAATTTCGGTATAATAGTATGTAACCATGTTTAATCTTTTCTTTTTTGGAACTGAACGAGCATTTTGCTGTATCATTTCTTGCTAGAGTAGGTAAAACAGTGCTTCTATGAGACTTTCAAGGGACCTGAGAGTGTTTTTCTCTTGATTATACTGTTGGTAACTGAGGGAGGGACTGTTAAACATTCTTACTCTCTAATTTTAAGTTATGATGATTGTTAAATACTTTCAAGTTCTGTGTTTCAATGTTAGTGAAGTTTTAGCTGATATTGAAAGCTTAAGGAGAATTGTTCTTGTATACGAAGAGTCCTTTTTTAAATGTGTATGATTATTTTATCTATCTTTTAAATTAAAATCTTTAATACATTTTTTTCCTCTATTAGGTCACATATATATTTAGTTGCTTCATAGGCTGGTAACTGCAATGCTTGCTTTCTAGCTCTCATGAGGTAACGTGCAACTCAGTTTAATACCACATTAAGTATTAGGCACATGCTGTGTGTCAGGCACTGCCTTAGATTATGGGATAATAAATTGTAAAAATGGGTGTCTGCCCACCAAGAGTGCACAATTTAGCACAAGCATCAGGACGAGTGTGATTCAATATAATAGAGTTAAACTTGTTTCCATGGAGTTCTCAAGTCATATTTGTACTGGGTTTTGAAGGATCAGTAGAGTTCTGCCAAGCAGAAGAAGGTGAGAGGGAATTTCAGGCAGGAGAGAACAACACACAAGAAGGTGGGGAAGCTTATACATGGAGAGTGTGCTAGGGGAACCGAGCATGAATATGTCAGGGTGCAGTGCTGAGAGATGGGGTGGGAAGTCTGTTGGTAAATAATTAGGAATGTTCTCAAATGCTAGGCTAAATTTCAGTCTTTGGGCCATGGAGAAATTTAGATAATTTTAAAACAAGATAATGAAATGATCATATCTATGCTTTACAAAGGTAATTTTGAAAGGCATGCTGGAGTTAAATAGGGTGTACAGAGAAGGCATGGTAGGAAAGGAGCTGACCCATCAACTTACTAGTAATAGTGTCATGCTAGGACTTCTATGATTTTAAACCTAAAAAGTTATTCTTTGTTATGAAGACGAAAAACTGTCTTGAAATATAATTATAAAATTAAATAGAATTATTTAAAAAATAAAAATACTACTTGACTTTAATGTTTTCCTAGGTATAAAGAGATTTTTTTAATATTGTGGTTAAACCTTATTACTTGAAAAGCCTTTCTTACTTTAAAGAATTTGCTTCTCTTTCTCTCCATTTCCAGAGATTGTGTTCCATAATGGCAGGACATGGTATTGCCGTTGGAAAATATGTGTATATGCAGTATTTTAACAGTAGATGGCATCCGTGGTAATATGTACATATCGTAGGTGCAGGAAAAGAACTATCACCCTAGCAGACTCATGAAAGGGAGAGCAAAAGTCAAAGTGGTGTAAAGGAACATCTGGAAAGCAGAGAATAGGACTTTAACCCAGTCAGGTCACTGATGGAAGGTCCTCAAAAAGGAGAAGAGTGACATGAGATTATCGACAGCAGTAGGGAGTGGTGAGGTCCGTCTGTACTACCTCTAACACCATAATTATGTTTTCAGAGCATAAAAGGAATCAGAGGAACGCTTTTTTTTTAACATGGAAAAGTCTTGCTTTTTGTGGTCATGCATATTGTCTTATTAACCTTCTAGCAGGTTTTTTTTTTTTTTTCTTTTTCAAAAGTCAAGTCAAATTAATTGGTACTAGGCAGTTCTATCACAACTGTAACCTTAGGTGCTCCATTGTTGACAGGCCAGAAGACATCCAGACAAATCCGAGGTTATCTCATTATCCAGAATTTCTCTTCATGTAACTTTAAATACAATGTATTCCAGAGAAGTCAACTGATGCTTATGGCCATGGAAGGTGGGCGGGATGGAGGTGCAAATTAATATTCTCCCACCTTCCCACTCATCATGTATTCTTTACCCACACGTGGCCACAGGTTGGACCTGTCTGGTGATTTTCATTTATATAAGAGATCAATGTCTTTTAATGAGATTTTGCATAGAATTGTTTTCCTACTTTCAGTGCTGTGGTCATCAAATGCAGTTTAATAACACTACTCATGAGACACCAGTCACATCTTTATTCAACTACTGTATTTTTGTAACAATGACACATCTAATCATGTTTATGAATGATACCCATAATTGACCAAATACTTCTACAGTTTTTTTTAAGTGCAGTGTTACTGCTAAAAGATAAATTATTCATAAAATGCAAAAAGCAACCTGATAACAGTTTAGAATATTTGGGGTAGAAAGCAATATTGGGAGAAGTATATATGTGTCTAATCAACTGAGAACTTTCTGTAAATGATTATAAAAGTAGAGGTGGTCTCGTGAGTAATGGTCTGGAGAAGAGGCAAGGATATAGCAGCCATCTGGGCTGAACTGTAGTTCCTCCTTATTTATAAAACATTAGCTGCTCTTATGCTTTAATCATCTCTCTTAGAAATGGAATATCCTCCAACATGCCCAGAAAAAGGAAAAGTTTGCCAAATGAGAAGAATGTCACTTTTGTCCTTGATTGAACCTCTGTGCATCTTCTATGACAAAATAAATTGGTTTAAATATTTAAATGAGGCCGTTGCATTGTCTCCCTTTCTGTGAAGAACTGATCATCCCTGGAGCCCCACCCTGACCCTATGGAGCTGGGGTCATTTACCCATTTGATATTGCATTTTCCTAATTCTTAAATTAGCACATTAACTTGCATAACTCTGTATAAAACAATCTCACTGTTCCCCTAACTTGTTTTCTTACTCGTATAGCAAACATCAATTCCCTCTTTATATTACCATGGTCTTGTTAGGAATGTTGAATGATTCTTCGCATTTCTAGGGTCTCTTGCAGCTCTAAATTCCATAAATTTCTATATTTTATGAGTCATGTGTTTCTTCCCATTCATTCTTCTGTTTTTTTTTAACTGGTAGCTAAATGTTTATTTTATAGCACTTCTTCACTGCTTAACAAGTTAATTATAATTCTTTGGTTTGATCTTTAATTTCCTTATAATACGGATCCAGGTGAAGGGGTGAGGAGAAATTTGCCCTTTCTCTCAAAAGTTCACTGAAAGATCAACTCACAATTAAGGAAGATTTATAAGGGAAAGGTTTATTTCCCATGTGCATGGGGAGACCCACAGAGTGACTACTCAATATCCCAAGGAAGTTGAGTTATTTTTACACCTGTCCTTTTGGAGGGGAGGGCGTTGAGGAGTACAGGTGATTCTGTTTAGGGGTGACAAATGGTGCTAGGGAGGATGAATGCATGGGGAAATAGTTTGACTTGTAAGTGATTCTCTTTGCAAAGTAAATTAACCTGAGCAAATTAAACTAACCTGAGAGACAGGTATTACATTTAAATGATTTGGGCCAGGTCTGGTTGCATTCTTGATCCTCCTTCCTGCAATATATTGAGGTAACAGGGAGAGGAAGGGAAGTCAGTTGCCCCTTTTGATCTTCTGATAGGTCAGTCCAGTTTATGCAGATAGAGAGAAAGCCCCCCTCCAATGCTTTTTGATTGTTAATGGTCTTCAATTCAAAATATTTTTTATACCAAGGAGTAATATTTTGAGGTGAAATTTCCTGAGCTCCTTCACAGGCAGTAGCCAGTGTTGTTCTCTCTCCCTACCTTACACGAACCTGCTCTTCAATCCAGTTGGTTCTGTTCATTCTATACCTGCTCTGTTGTTCCTGGCACGACTTCCACCTGAAATGCTGCTTTCTCATTTTGACTTGTCAGAATCCCATCCATCTACCAAAGTCCAACTCTTCTGCCATATTCTTATGTAGCCTTTCTTCTATAGACCTAGTGACTCTTTGCACCTTTGAATTTACCTCTGATTTTGTGCCTTGCATTATAAATACCTATGTACATGTCTTCTTGATTAGACGGTATGCTATGAATGCCAAGATTAGTTTCATTGTAGTTATTTGGTTTGGATATATGTATATCACACTTATTGTAACTTATGATGTTTGACACCACTGTCACAGTGAAGCTTGCTGTAGGCCAGCATGAAAGGAAACTTACTGTGCAGCTCCTATAAAACAGCAGCCACACTTGCAAAACAGTCTTAATAAAATTTTCTGTATTCAGACAAAGGACCATGACTTCATTCTTACCAACCTCAGAAGCATAATAAACTATGGTTTGTTTTGGCATTAAACCAATTTTGCTATTAACTTTTCCCATAAAATTTGATTAAGGGGCATTGTAAGACTTTTTTAATTAGGGAAAGTGCATTAGAAATTTATTTCCTGTCCACAGTTTGTCAAATTCTGGAAGATACTGAAGTTCTATGAATACCCGTAAACCTTATGGCTTGTAAAATATCTGGCTGAACAACCGTTTTTCCCTGATAGGAATACTTGAAATTAGTTGCAGCCTCAAGTCCAAATACTTATTTTAACAACTAATTGAATTAAAAAATTTGGTGGCTGTGTGTATTACATAGGAGTATTGAAGTGGCATTATTTCCTGGTTATTTTCTCTGGACTTTATCAGTGTATAGTTATATTTTATAATGTTTTGTTGTTTTCCATAATCATGGATTAACAAATATTAACTACTGGGACATGTCTGGATGAGTCAATGATATAACTCTGAATTTTCAGTAAACCCTTATTTCCTAAGAGTATTTTGAATGGTTATATCGTTAGATGTTTTTTCTAATTTATTTCTGCTATGTAGCAGTTAGGAAAAGATAGATTGTTGCTAAATAAAGTTTCATTGGATGTAGGCTACATTTTAAACCCATGAAAGTTATTTTTCTAACTTATTTTCTCTTCATCAAATGTCTATTTTTTTTCTTTAAAGATTTTGCCCCATTGAATAGTTGAAGATTTCTATCAAGTCAATTTAAGTGATTATAGCAGAATCAGATCAGCATGATCTAAACTGCTATTAACTGGCTGCTGGGTCAGTGACCATTTTTATTATTTTAAGGAACATCTCTTTCTGAAAGAAGCAAGAGTACTCAGTGTGGCCAGCCGTTTCTGTAGCGATGCTTTCCAGGTGGTACTAATGATGTATGGGCTGCGGTGGCAGAATATTTTCTTCTCAGATGATTCGAGGTTTAGAAGAGCTGCACCTGGTTAAGCATTTAAATAACAGTCGTCTTTTCTTTAACCTAAAAAAGGTTCTTTTCTTTTTAATCCTAAACCTCTATTTGTACTCTGATCATGGAGTTATATAGATTCCAAATACCTAACTTGATTTTCATTGCTTAACATGTGTCATACATATTTTATATTACTTCTAGGGAGAGCAGAAGGTCATTGGCCTTAATTTTATTTCTTACTAGGGGTAAAAATTCTCCAAGAGATGCTTCTCACTGTGTGCACCTGGGTAACTGTTATTGTTATGTGCTGAATGAGTCGTATTTGCTTATCACAGTACTGAGCACTTCGTATACATTAATTTAATTTCAACATTATGCTATCTGTACCTTCAACAATTCTAATATCCATTTTGGAAATGAGGAAACTGAGACCCTGAGAGGCTAAATAATTTGCCCAAGGTCCTGTGTACTCTTTCACCATGTTGCTCTTTCTACCAAGAACAATTGTGGAAAGACACGAGGACACATGATTAGGGCACCTTTGTGGGTTGTGGCTTTGAGGCTCCATCTCTGTTCTGCATGTAGCAATACTTTGTAAACTATGAACACAGAAAATGTATAAGTCGCAGCTGAGCTCAAAAACACTTTATCATCTCTGTGGCCCAAGAATGGAAATGAAAGGGAAGTGACAAGTTGGAGGCTGCACTGGGGTCTCCGGCCTGCTGGTCCCTGGAGGTGGACAGACGGGGCCGGGACCACTTTTGCAGGGGGATGGGACATAACTGTGCTTCAACACTAGGTGGAATTCCAGAGCCAGACCATAGGGGACTCCACCTCTGAGTGAAGGCTGAAAAATCTGCTGCCCACTGGTGGTTGAGACTACAGCTTTTGTGACGCTTGGCCCTTAACGTGGCAGGAGGAAGCTGGCATGGCCCTAAACTAGGAACTGAACCAAACCACTCACTAGTTCAGTGACATGACTGATAATAATCCAGATGTCAACACAGTGTAATACTCACATCACTGATATAAAACTGCTTGCAAAAGCGTGATTCTGGGCACCAAACCATTTTTAAGAGAAGGATGATGAGAGAGAGAGAGAGAGAGAGAGAATGGAGCTGTATCAAAAGACTAAATAATTTTAAAATCTTCCACTTCAAATGAACTTACAAAATGTAATTCCAAAGCACATCTAGAAACCTAACACTAAGGAAGACAGCCAACAAAGTAGACCATTAAAAATAAATTTGTCCCAGAAGAGTTTAGTATATTGAAACAGCCTGGCCAAGGACATTTGGGGTGGTGAAAATATAAATAAAGGAATGCCACTGTAGGGAGCAAGGCCCCTGACCCCATAAAGGTTTGCTGAAAAATCACTGGCTTGAGACAGATTGTTTAAAAGGAGAAAGACATACAAATTTATTTAACATGTATACACGAGGGCCTTCAGAATGAAGACCCAAAGTTATAGGGGAAACTTTCCATTTTTATGCTTAGATTCAACAGTATGGACAGCTGTGTGGAAATATGACTGGACAAGAAGGGTATGATCTAATGCTATAATGGTAGGCTGAGTGGGGAAACCCAGTAAGGCCTTTCTAGATGCTTCTTGGCCTCTCTGAGCAGCATTCCTTCCTTCTGGGTGTGGGGAACAGCCCTCTCTGGAATGGGGGGTCTTATGACCTATGGTCAGACAAGATAGGTCAGATAATTACCTTATGGCTAGTTTTCACATAGAATAATTTTAGATTTTATGACTGGCTTTGGGAGGAATGGATTCTGGCTATTATGACCTGGTTTGGGGAAGAGGAATTCTGGTTTCTATGGCTAGCCTCAGGGAAGACTGGGACTGAGAGGCAGGAAGACAGGAGAAGGTCAGAGAAAAACTTTTGCTTCTGAGGCTGTTCCTGAAGCCCTCATCATGGGGTACTATTTTCTGAGCCCCAACACCATCCCTAAAGAAAGGCAGAAAATCCTGAAACAAAAATAGTCAATTACCTAATGATTATATATTTACAAATGCTTTTTAAAATCATACTATGTTCCACTTACTCTTACAGGTGCTGAAGATGCAGGAATGAACAAAAGTAAATAATAAAATATGGTATATGTACACTATAGAATACCACTCAATTAGTGATCTAGCACCTCTTGTATTATCCTCCAAAGTGAGGTATCGCAAGAATGGAAAAATAAGCACCACATGTACTCATCATCAAATTGGCATTTACTGATCAACACTAGGTGCTCACGTGGTAGTAATATTCACTGGGTGTTGAGGGGGTGGGTGTGGGTAAACTCACAACTAATGGATGCGGTGAGCATTGTATGGAGGAAGGGCACGCCTCTAGCCCTGGCTTGGGAGAGGCAAAGTCAAAAACTGTAACCAAAATGTTTATACCTCCATAATATCCTGAATTAAAAAAAAATCCATAAAATAAATAAAATCCATATCTACAAAGAAGATTTACATTGTAGTGTGGCATTTACCTTTTGGTGACAGAAATGAAATAAGAAGAGGTAGAAATCTTAGAAATGAAAAAGATAGTCATTGGAATAAAATTTCCAGTAGAAAGCGCAGACTCCAGGCTTGACACAGAAACAGAGTTGCTCATTTGGAAGATACTACTAAGGAAATCATCTAAAATGCAGGGGTGTGAAGTTAAGATGTTAAAAGCAAGTGTGAGGGGGAGAAAACATGAGAATGTGTGAACATATGTCTAATGGAAGTTCCAGAAGACAAAGAAAATAGAAATGGTGGTGGAAAGACAATAGTTGGAGAGATAATGGCTAAGATTTTTTTTTTTTTTTTGAGACAAGGTCTTGCTGTGTTGCCCAGGCTAGAGTGCAGTGGTATCATCATAGTTCACAGCAACCTCAAACTCCTGGGCTCAAGCCATCCTCCTGCCTCAGCCTCCTGAGTAGCTGGGACTATAGGTGCTCACCTCCACGCCCAGCTAATTTTTCTATTTTTTGTAGTGACAGGGTTTTGCTATGCTGCTCAGTCTGGTCTGGAACTCCTTGCCTCAAATGATCCTCCAGTCTTGGCCTCCCAAAGTGCTAGAATTATAGGCATGAGCCACCACCCCAGGGCTGGTAAGATTATTTTAGAATTGAAGACAAGACTCCTCAAATTGCAAGTACACTGTGAGGACCTATTTGGTGAAGGAGCCCAGGAAATTTCACTAGCTGGATAAATAACAATAAATCTACACCTAAACACTTTGAGATAAAACTTCAGAACATCAAGGATAAAAAGGAAATCTTAACCTTTCAGTGAAAAAATATAGGCTAGACCTAAAACAATGACCATTAGACTGAAAGCAGATCCCAAGAGCAGTACTGAAGGGGAAAAAAGCTACTGTCAGTCTAGATTGTAGAACTTTATGCCAGAGTATACCAGTGTCAAATGCTGACCAAAAACATTAATTGAACAATCAACTTTAAAAGTTGAATATTCTCGAGAAAGTAAACCTAGAAAAGTGTGCGATTAAAAAAAAAAAAGGAAAGAGGAGCAGAAACTTTTAAGTCATTAAATTTAACTATTTAATTTTTGCTGTGAAAAGTAATAACAAATTTCTATGCCAAAAGACAATAAAACTACATGAAAGTCAGAAATGTGAGCAGGCAAATAAAAGAAGAATAAGAAACACAAATGGCCAACAAATATATGCAAATTGAAAATGGAAACTCCAAAGAGTGAAACTCTGATAGCATCCGTGTAAACAAGGATTTGGAAGGATGGTCATACAGCTCGGTACCTCCACCTGGGCCTGCGTGCAGGTGACCTGTGTAGCGCAGAGGTGGTAAGTGTGAGCTTGAGGGTGGTCTTTCTTCTGAGGAAGGAGAGATTGGGACACGAATGGGAGTGGAGAAGGGTGAACAACTAGGGGCTGGTAGCTGTAATGTTTTATTCCTTTAAAAGGTGAAGTAAAAGGGCAAAATGCTCAGCTTTCTTAAAGCATTGTGGTGCATATGTGGGTTTTCATGGTATTATCCTAATGAATACAATTGAAACAAAAAGTCGCACAGAACTTTCAGAAAAACAGGAATTTTGGGATACAGCAACAATGTTTACGAAACGGCCAGTTTTCTGGCAATGAGGCAAGCTACGTGGCCATTTCCCCTCTGTGGTGCTCAACTCCCTTAGAATAAAACCTTCTCAGGGCCTGTAAGGCCCTCGGCGTCTACCCTTTCTGCCTCAATTGCTCTTGCACTCTGCCCTAGCTCCAGCCCCCTTGCTTGCCTTTTTGCCTCACACAATTCAAGTTCATCTCCTCTTCTGATAACAGCATTCCGCTTGGATTATCTCCTTTGGATACTGGGGAAAATATAGAAAATTTTTAAATGATAGCTCAAATACCTTTGATTTTACACACAGAAATGATCTTTCAATCTCTGATTTTGCTCGCGGTGTAGTGCTTTTAGTAGAAACTAATTCACCCAGCAAAATGGAACTGTATTTTCATGGCACTTGATGGACATTCCACTTTGCTGTGGCTTGTGTCACTATAACTCAGTCATTGTGATCTGGTCGCTGCCTGGGGTTGCTGTAGCCCCCACACCCTGGGCAGCTTCTATGTGCTCAGGAGCGGTGTGTGGCCGAGGGGACTGCAGGTAGTACCTGGAAGTCTCATGGGAGTGCAAAGTGACGTACAATGAGTGACAGCCAACCTTGGATTACGATCTTCTTTGGGGGACGGTTTAATCTGTATTTTAGACAAGATGCTAATTCTCAATAAGGACAAGCATAATTGTCAGTGTGGAAATTACTCTTTAAACTTAAAGCTTGTTTAATTTAAAGTATAAAACTTGACTAATTCACATTACTTTATCTTAAAAAGAAAAAAAAAAAAAAAACACCAGACAACTCTACTAGTAAGTAATGGGACTAGCACTCCGTGTGTGTGCAGGACTCACAAAACCAGCACATAGGGCTTAAAGTTTTCCCTCTTTAATTTTGCCCAATACTACCTGTGAATTTGACAATAATCTCCCAATACTTTGAAATCCTCAAAGGTGCTCTAATAGGTTTTATTTGAATATCTAACTCACTAGTATTATGGGACTTATTTTGTTCCATCAATATTAAAACTTCACATCTTAGAACTAATTTCATCTCATCAAAAGTAAAAACTAGATAATTAATGTGAAGGTATTGTATGCCATTGAACTGTACACTTAAGAATGGTTAAAATGGTAAGTTTTGTGTTATACTGCATATGTTTGACCATAATTTTAAAAAGTAGATACTAGGTAAATAGAACCTAAATGTATCCTGTCTCCATATGTCATTCCTTAACATTTCTGTTTAGTGTTGAGCCACAAGCAAAGCAAACACAGCAATAATTCTTTGGAACTGCATGTACTTACTTGCAGGTCTTTAGGATTCCACCTTGTATATTAAAATATTCATTTCCATATTACATCCTGGTGACAAAAAGGAGCCATTGTACCCTAAAAGAGAGTTTAACTTCTGAGCATAGCTTAGTGATGGAAAGAATTGCCTAAGTATTCTGTTTAATGTTAGGTTTTTTGACTATTAGTTTCGTGACATTAAATCTTTACAATAAATGAAAACTGGGTAATGTTCTCCAAGTCACAAGAAAATATATTTCTTCAACTTTTTAATAATATTAATTATTGCAAATATTGATAAGCATTTACTATGTACTGTGTACTGCTCTACACATCTTATCTGCATTAACTCATTTAATCACCTTGGCAACCTCAGGAAGTAAAAGCTAATGCTATCCTCAAATTATTAATACAAATGAGAGAATTGAGCATAGGCGAGGTAAGTGATCTCTCTAATACCGCACAATGTGTAATGGAGCTGGTGGTGGCTTTAATCATTTTTTTAATGGAAGACTATTGACTTTTGTGCAACCCCAGTCTTCTAGTGCTCAATGCTTTTGTTTATTCACTTGTTTTTAAAAGAAAGTCAGTGAAACTTGAATGTCTTTGTGTATTTTATGTTTTCTCTAACAACAAATGATAATTTCTTCTTTGGATTCTTACAGGGCATTCTACTTGGACAAGTCCAACTCACCACCAAACTCCACTTCCAAAGCTGCCTATGTAGATAAGGTAAAAAAGATGATTATGTTTATTGGTGCTTTATTATTTACTTACCTCCCTTATTTGGTTTTTCTGCTATTATTCTTGAGGAATGAGTAATTATAAATATTTGCAGTCTCCAATTCTGTTATTTCCATAATAAAATAACAGTTTAGACCCTTCATTAAAAGGCATAACAACTGTGCATTGTAACCCATCTAAAAATATTTTACTAAACATGTTGAACTTCATATTTTCATCACTTTTTTCTGCAGCTAATGAGGCCTCTCAATGCCTTGGATGAACTTTACCGGCTGGTAGCCTCGTTTATCAGATCCAAACGCACGGCTGCCTGCGCGAACACGGCCTGCAGCGCCTCTGGAGTTGGGCTGCTGTCGGTGTCCTCGGAGCTGTGCAATAGGCTGGGAGCCTGTCACATCATCATGTGCAGCAGCGGCGTCCACCGGTAGGTGCCCTTCCCACCTCGCTCGCGTCTTTATTATACCGCATTTTATTTGATGATTCCTGTTTGCATTTTGGCTACACAAAATTAAAACTGGAAACATTTGAAGGACTTATATGTATTTAGAATAAGATTCTGGGTCTAGTTCTCGTATTTCAGTGACTATATAGTCATACAAATGAATGCAATCCTACATTTATATCATTGTGGCCCAGAATTTTGTCACCTTTGCATTTCTATTAACGAATTTGCATTTAAGGTACAAAAATGTGCATCCATTTTATTCACTGAAGGAGTTTGCTTAGTAGGAGCTGAATCAACTACTAACTAGCCCAACACAACTGGCTTTTTCACGGCACTCGATAGATATTCCACTGTTCAGTAGCTCAGATCCCTATAACCCAAATGTGAGCTAGATAGATGCTGCTTTGGATTTGCAACTGCTTTCCAACTCCTAGCAAAATCATGGTTCAGTGTGCCCTCCCTGAATATGTAAGGAGAAATCTTCGATGGATCCTATTCAGGTGGCTTATCTTGGCAAGTGTGTACTGTCTGGGGCAGCTAAGTAAGGCGCACGAATTCATATAGCTACATCAGTCTCATCAGCCTCCAAATGTGAGTGGGAATCCCCACGTCAAGCGCCTCTTCATAATCACATGCTCCTCTTCTGTCGCCTCTCCATTGTCACGAGTAAGTGAAACCATGTGGGTGGGAATAACAGGGCATGATTTTAGTTCTCATTTTAACCTGTCTTCTGACACCAGGCATAGTCCCTTCTTAGTACTAGCCCAGTTCGATTTTGAGGATAGTGTTTACTTTATTGAAATTTACTTGGTGCTTAATCCATGCGAAGAATTGCAGTTGATGCTGCTGGCTGTGTAATATCATAAAATGTTCATGTTGGAGACATGCAGCATAAAGAGAACAGAACAAAACAAATGAATAAAAACAATAAGATAACATAATGATAAAAATTAATGCACACAAAAAACCTAAAGTGCAAGAAAATGTAAATGACCTAGGAAAGTTACAGCTACAGAATAAGATTCAGAGGGCCAAACAGATCTTTGAGATGGTTAGATCTGGAAACTTTCCATGGGGAAGGTGATGTTTGAATTGGGTTTTGATGGATCAGGTGATAGAGGTAGAAAGGGAAGAAAGGCCATTCAAGGCAGCAGCCTCTCTCCTCTGTGAAATTCCATTTCAACTTGATGTGGCCAAGTTCTAGTTTTCAAGCCCTACACAGCATGATCTTACTTACGAAACATGGCAAGACTGTTCCTCTGAAGGGACCATTCAATTTTTGTGGTTGATAAAATCTGCAGAATTTCCCCCTTTAATTGCTGTATACCTTGTACTCTGTTGTAAGCTTATTAAGAGCTTAATTGAAAATATCATCGGCAACTGAATGAATCAAATATTTCAGTATTTTTCTGTTTGCTATCAGAGAAGTGATGTCTCCCTTCTGATAAACTCAACTTCATTCAGCCCATTCCCATTCATTTATTCATGGATTATTCATTCATTCAATAAGTCTGCATTTCAGCACCAATTATGTGCCAGCAGGGTTCTAGTTGCTGGGGGCGCAACATTCAAAATATAAAGTACCTTCTTTCATATAGTGTGTATTGCATGAGGGGAATTGGATGATAAAGTAAATAAATATGTAATGTGGCAGGTAGAATAAGTACAAAAAAGAACAGAAGTCAGAGGAGTAAGAGATGACAGGATAGGAGAAAGTGTTCCACTTTCCGATGGGGGGATTTCATTAGAGACCTGTAGGAAATGAAGAAGGGAGTGTGTCACGCAGATATCTCAGAGCAAGAGCATTCAGACCTTGGGGCCAGCAGCACAATGTCTTCAGGTGGGAGCATGCCTAATGTGTTCAAGGAACAGCAGGGAGTCCCCTGGGGCCTCAACACGGTGCCATTGCCTTGATTATTTGTGCTTTTACTTTACCCTGGGACAAAATAGTTATCAGAAGACTGGATGCACTAGGTCAACCAGGGGGACACTTCAGACCTTGAAACTATAAGCGTATACTCAAGTCCACATTAATCTGCTGAAAGTTAGTGCAGTTAAATCTACCGTTTAGTCCTAGAGACCGTGACTAAGCTGTCCAAATTATTTTCTCAGATGTTCCATGAGCAATTTTAGAATTTTACTAGTGTTGTATAAGAGAAACAGATTGATGTCCTGCGACTATTTTATAATTCCCATATTCATTGATTGGTGTGTTAGAATCACAAGGACCATGGAAATTTCAAAATACATTGGCTTTTTCCATGTCTGTAATTCAAAATAAATATAGCTTTAGCTGATTCCCTTCAGGAGACATTTACCAAGGTGTAGGCATTTACCAATGTCCCATGAGAGGGGCTGAATTTAAGGTTAAAACTATGAAAATTTTACAGTTCTGTTTTTCTATTATGCAGACTAAAATGGGGAATTTAACATGATCTTTAATTTTTCGGTGAATGCTATGCTTAGATTTTTCATGATGATAAAATGTGTGCTAATTTATATTGGAATCCAAAATCCCACAGAAGGCTGTTCCTAAAATAATCCTTTAGTAATTCTAATTCAGACAGCTCGAGAGGAGCCCGAGCAGATCCACACCTGCGTGAAACATTAAACACAGAGGTTTACCCTCAGGTTCTGACAGAGGGAAGAAATTCACAGTGTGAATGAGAATAAATATTATACAAGCTATTTTTATCATTTACTTTTAAAATCAAGATGAAAAATAGTCAACAATAAGGTATCCACATTACATAGTCAATTTCCTGCCTTTTCTGATGTTGATGGGCAAGAAGGGGATCTAAGATATTTTTTAAAACTATTGAATTATATTGCACATATTTGATATTAAAGGAAAGAATGTGTTTTTTTGGAATGAAAAGGCAGATTTAATTAACATTAATGTCTAGGTGTTTTAATGCCAACCTGAATCAGACGGCAGAGCTATTTACGACAGTGAATACAAGACTGGTAGGAATAGAATTCAGGATGAATTATTAAAATCTTCTCATAGCATTTAGCCTGGTTATGTTTTGATTCTCTTTCCTAGGGTAATCTTCTGTGTGAATTATAAGTCCACTGATGAACTTTCTGTCCGTACTCTCTTAAACCATTCACTTATGTTTAATGTCTTCCTTGCTGTTGAATAGTGGAAGAGGAATATAATGGTCTCTTTTTAAGATCAGGATTTTGCCTTTTAATTAATATAACCATGATTAAAAGGTAGTTTAATAAATAGAAAAATTTTCTATCCTGACATACCTTCTCTCATTTTCATTTTATATCATCTCTTGTAACTTCCATCAGACAATACACAGTTGAACATAGCTTTATTGGTATATATAGTATCTTAATTCATTTGTGCTACTGCAAGAAAATACCTGAGACTAGATAATCTATAAAGAACAGAAATTTATTTCCTCCCAGTCCTGGAGGCTGGGAAGTTCAAACTCATGGCGCCAGCAGATTTGGTGTCTGGCCAGGGTCCTGGTCTCTACTTCCAAGGCGGCACCTTGAACACTGTGTCTTCACATGGCAGAAGAGAAAAAGGGAGAGAGGCAGCTCCCTTGAATCTCTTTTATACAGGTGATAATCCATTCATGAGGGCTCCAGCCTCATGACTTTTTCACCTCCTAAAGGCCCTATCTCTTAATACTATCACGTTGGCAATTAAGTTTCAACGTATGAATTTTGAAGGACACATTCAGACAGTAGCATATAGTTTAATAATCTGCCTTATGCTCATAGCAAATTTTTTCAAAATGTGCACAGAGACATTCTCATTATTATTATTATTTTTTGCTACGTAATATTTCATCTGGTTGGTAGGCTATAATTTACTGAACTATTAACTAAGTGATTTCTCTTTTTTCTCCATTGTACATAATACCTGCAGAGGGCATCTTTCTATATATTGCTGTTGAAATTTCAGTCTTATTTTCCATTAGCCTAAAAGAAAACAAACCAAACAAAAATATCATTCAGGTTGAATTACTGTATCAAAGAGTTTAAACCTTTGATATATTATTGTTTAGGTTCTCAAAAGGATTGTCCTCATGTACAGTACAACCGTAGGGTGGATAGCTGTGTGCCACTTTCACCTTTACCTTGTCTGCAGAGCATATTCGAGTCCATTTATATATTGGGCATCTTTGCTAGATGTACAGTTATATTTCAGTTGTGTGTCAATTTATATACTTCTTTGACGAAAAATAAAAGTATTTGATATCTTTTGAATTTCCTTTCCTACAGAGTCATGCTATTTATATTGTACATATACCTGCTTTATAGGCAAAGTTATTTTTTACCAAATTGAACCTTTTTAAGGTATTGAATCAGCACTGTGGCTTTTCAAGTTCTGTTTTGTACCCATGCCAGTTATTTGTTGCAGACAATCAAAAAGCTTGCTACAGGGATTTCTAAATTTCCCTTTCATTTCTCACTGCAGCATCCTTCCATTCAATACCGTGTTTTAATTTGTTTTGGTACTTTATTCCTACCCCGCTTAATAGCCAACTGTTTTTCTTTAACCAATATAAATCAGTATACTGCAAATGTTATAAAACACAAAGCATGAATTTTTTTTTTTTTTGGAAGACAGAGTCTCACTCTGTCACCCCAGGTAGAGTGCAGTTGCATCATGGTAGTTCACTGCAACCCCCCAGGCTCAAGCGATCCTCCCACCTCAGTCTCCCAGAGTGCTAGGATTATAGGCGTTGAGCCACCACACCCAGCCTAAAGCATGAATTTTACTGAGTCCCAAAGCAAAGATGACATTTCCTTCCCATCACATTAGTTTCTGCCTCCTTAGGCAGTGGGAACAAGTGGGTAGAAATTTTCAGAAGGTACCTGAAAGGGTAAAGGGTATGTCAAAGAAATTTCTGGTGAGGGCAGGAAATCTGGAATCACACAGGGGTCTAAGGACTTATTCCAGAGAGTCCCTGTGGCCTAACAAAGAATGAGGACGAGCAGTTTGAGGAAAAAGAAAGAGAAGTTTATTAATTTGCTGGCAAATGAGGAGGATGGCAGATTCCCATCTTAAAGGACCATCATCCTCCCCGTTTAGCAGAAATACAGAGCTTTTAAAAGGGGCTTTTCAGCTTATGGCTACTGCTATTCAACTGTAGTATCTCCTGGGAAGATGATCTCCTGATCTCTGTTCTGTAGAGCCATCTCCTGAAGATACTAGAAACAAAGGACATTCCTCTGCCGTCTGATTACTGGCCGCAGGCAGGCATGCAGGTTTTAATTCCCAAAAGATTGGGGGGGATTTTAAAGAGACAGCTCGTAAAGTATTTCGCTCTTTTTCAGGCCTTTACCTCTATTGCATCTTCACTCTGTATTTTTTAATAATGGGTTGTTGGTGGTGTCAGCATCCTGGTATGGCAGTGTGGGAAGGTGTGTGGTTTGAGTGCAGGCCCCAGGCTCTGACTAGCATGTGATGTCTTTGAACCGAAACACTGGATATCTGTACGTGTGAATTACCTTTTATTTTCGTGCTTTGTTGTGTGATTGAATCTTTTCTGGGAAACGAGGTCCTGGATTTTTAACTAAATACCTCATGTTTCACCAGCCATTGAGATTTGTTAACGGCACCCACCAATCAGGAGGACCTCAGTGCATCAGGGGGTCACTAACACTCAACTCCAGTTGGCATCATATCTATCCTGTGTGTTGCTGACCCTTACTCATGTGTGAGAGGGAAACAGTCTGTGTCAAGGGCTGTCATTATCATTAAAACATGTGATAATGGTGAACATCAAGCTAGCCACTGTCTGTGTAATCCACTGTTAGGCCACTTTAATACATTGTAGAAATTAGCTTTAACATATTTTAAGTTTTATGTAATATATATATATATCTTTTTAGTTTCTAAAACTTTTTCATATACGTAGCCTTTTAGATCCTAAAACTTTATATATATTATATATAAACTATTCATACATATATATATACATATATATATAGTTACTAAATTAAAAGGAGTTTTTTCCAAAATGCAGTTATTGATTGGCTATTTGGAAATTGAGTTATATTTTCACATTTAACAATATTGCAAAGGTGGTTGAATTTCCAGGTCATCCCGCCTCCCCATCCCCCTCCCAACAGCAGCTGCTGTGACCCATCATATAACCACAGTGCAGAACCCAAAGTATGATGATAAGCCATTGCTAAAGAAGTGAAATTTATGAATTTAAGTATAAAAACAACTAAAAAGAAAATTGTATTACCAATCTGATTAGTGGAACATTTTTATTTCAAATAATGATGAACAGCGTAATGACTCTCAGTTCATATAAGCAATTAAAAAATCTTATTCAGGTAACTATCAATTAACAATTTTAAAAAACCACTTTTGTTTGAACTTTTAAAGGACTCCTTCTTAGTCATATTTTATTCTGTCATTACCATGACATCAAAGGACAAATTGACAAATAGGCCCAGATTAGGTAATGCAGGATCTCATAAAAGTAGAACACTCAAGGTAACCTGACTTAGGTAATCAAAGAGTCCCCATGGGGCGGATGATGAAGCTGCATCTTTTCTCTACTGTGCAATGGAGACATATTAAGTAAAAGGAATAGGTTTGCTCTGGGGATTTCTATATATAGGTTAGATTCTATGTATGGGACAGAAAAAAATAAAATGCTTCAATAAGCAATCCAGGGTTTCAAATGTATCCATTTATTTTTTTATGCAAAAAAGTTTTGAGAGACACGTTAAGATTAGAAGATATGTTTGATTTTTAAATCATCAGGAAAATGGCTAAATAAAACAAAAGAAAGATTTCCACTAGCTCATGATCCAAGGAGATTGTACATTCCCAATAAGGAGAAGTTCTAAAATTATGCTTTAATCTTTGGAAGGGAAAAAATAACATACAGCAATAATGGGGCTCTGAGAGAAAGACTAAATATATCCTATGCATGATGGATTGGTAACACTGCCTTTTCATAATTGTAAATCTGAAGTATTCATATATTCCCCTTCATTAGAAGTACATTCAGAATTTTATATTTTACTAAATTGTAAAATAGGCAAATAGACATTAAAATTTATTCTAATTTAGAAAACCAGACAGATAATATAAATATATTGTTATAGTAAAATCATAGGAAGAAATTAAATATTTCAAATATGATAGAAGTTTCATTCTTTTACCTTTCTCCATTATCTTCTTCATTAAAATAGGAAAAGTAGGTAATACGATATATGACTATATAATTAAACATATGACTATATAATTATTAGTTATAGTTCCTCTTTATTTTCCAAACCCAATTGTACTATTTAAGCATATTAGTAAAATTTAAGAATTTATGTTACTAAATTTTACTAGTGTTTAGCTATTTAACAGTGATAAATATAGAACCTATTTTAAGAACTATTAAACAGGGCATGGTTCTTCGATATTTATTTTAAATAAACTGAAACTAAATTGTCTTTCTTAAATCTTCAAAGTTCTGTTGAAAATAAAATTCCAGTCAACCTGGGATATATTCCTGAGGGCTTCAAGTTTAGGGGTTTTATCACTACTCTATTAATTGATGTAAACCAAATTTTCCATCTTCCAAATGAAGGGAAGAAATATGGGTATCTCACCAATATAAATGTTTCTCTTTTTCTGCACGTTAAGAATTGCCAGTTTTTGTATGTGAACCTGGAGCAGGAGAGCAGGAAGTATGGAGGAAGTTGAAGGAGGGAGGCAGCAATTTCTGCCTTTGTGATATTAATCTTGAATTGGCAACAAGTCACCCAACATACTCAGAAGGGATACAGAGGAGTGAGATTTTAACCCCCAGGAAGGGAGTAAGGTAACACCTATTATAGCTTTTAAAGCATTAATAGCATTCACCAGGCCATGGGAATGGAGAAGGATGGCTCAGTGCAAAGGAACAGCATGAGAAGACAGAAGGAAGGCGTGAAGTAGCTGCGCAGCTGGAGGTCACAGGAGGTGGGGTTCTGTGTGAGTGAAGCAGCACTAAGAGATGAGGCTAGTGATCTGAGCCTAGCGACATTGAACAGGGGTTGGGGAATGGAAGACCCTGCCCAATGGGTGAAGGATTTGGGAGTCTCTCCTGGAGGCCATAGGAAGCCAATGAAGGGTTTTCAGCAAAAGAATAACATGATTAGATTTTTAAAAGATATTTTAAAAATAAAGATAACTACAATGATCTATAATTGGATGAGGATGGAGGCAGGGAAACAGCAGGATTTTACAATAGTACAAGAGATGATGAGACCTCAAAGTAAGGTACTGGCACCAAGGTGAGAAGGGAAAGGGTAGATGTGAAAGGTATTAAACAGTGGTCAACAGATATATATATAGGATATATATATAGAGAGAGAGAAAGAGATAAAAAGGGATTTATTAGGGGAATTGCCTCACTCGATTGTGGAGGCTGAGAAAGTCCACAGGAGACCAGCTGGAGAACTGGGTAAGCGGGTAGCTTGGCTCAGTACAAGTCAGAAGGCCTGAGAACCAAGGACGCCAATGGTATGAAACTCCCATTAAGGGGGGAAAGGGAAATCTTCCCCTCCCTCTGCCCTCGGAAGGTTCACTGGAAAATCAACTCACAATAAAGTAGATTAATAAGAGAAAAGCCGTGCAAATTTTATCGTTTCCATGCCCACAGGGAGAATCACAGAGTGATTGCCCAATAGCCCAATGAAACTGAAATACTTGTATATCTTCATTTCAAAGGGGAGATGGGGAATATGGGAAATTCTGTTGTGATAAAAGATTACTAGAGAGACTGACTAGATACTTGAGAGAATGAACAGATGAGAAAAAACAGATTGACTTGTAAATTGTCTTTGGAAATTAAAGTAACTTGAAAGATGGCATTATTTTGAAAATGGGTTGGGCCTGTTCTAGTTGCATTCTTGTTCATTCCTGCGATAGATAATAAGATAACAGGGAGGGGCAAGAAAGACGATTGTTCTCAATGTGTCCCTGTGGTCTTTATGGAGATAGAGGGAAAACCCCTTCCAATGCCTGTTGATCTCTTAGAACCTTTAATTCAAAATATTATTTATATCAAGGAGTCATATTTTGGGGTAAAATTTCCTGCCTTCCTTCAAGGCCCAAAGGCCTAAGAACCTGGAGGTTCACTGGTATGAGTCTGGGAGTCCAAAGGCCAGAGAATCTGGATTTCTGACGACCAAGGGCAGGGGAAGAAGGCTGTCCTGGCTTGGGAAGAGAGAGCGTGAAATTCACCGTTCCTCCAACTTTTTGTTCCATCCAGACCCCCAGCCTACTGGATGGTGCCCACCCACATTGAGGGCAGATCTTCCCCACTCAGTCCACCAACTCTAATCTCCTTTGGAAACACTCTCACGGACGGACACAGCCAGGGCAGCCCAATCATCCTAATCGGATGCCAGACCACTTGGGTCTCCCTTTCAGCAGGACAGGCTCAGTACTTACTGAAGTATTGAGAATAATTAATGCTTTGCCAGCTATGTGGGTATCTCTTAATCCCAGTCGAGTTGACACCCCCAATCAACGATCACAGTGGGGTATTGATGATTCTGGCTGACCAAGCACAGCAAGGTGCCAGGGTGAGGGCTGCCCAGGAAGACAATCTGCATTTTTCTTTGAGGGGCTTGTGGGAAAGGGTGTTGAATTAACCTGTTACATGTTGAATTTTAGATGTCCTTTGATGGATTCATTCAGTCAGGAATGAAAGATCAGGGCTATGGAAAAACAGATATGGGGGTGATTAGTACAGAGAGAAAGGCGAGCATGAGAGAGAAGGTGTTTTGGAGAGGTGTTAGAGCTGGGATTAAAACATGAAGTGAATTTTCAGGGAATATCCTTTGGGTGTGAGGAGCAGGGAAGAGATATTCCAGGAGACGGCATGGAAGGGCCGAAAAAGAATAATCAGCTGCCAACTGGAGGAGGTGAGAAAAGAAGGAGGATCTCCAGGGAGCACATCCAGAGTATTAGTATCCCCCGGCGCTCCACGTCCTCATCCTCTGTGCTCCCTAATAAGGAGGAGGCGCAGCATAAAACACAGAGGATCAACTTGAAAGGTCTGAAAGCGCACAAAGGTCTGTCCTGCATCTGGGATAAACAGGTCAAAGAAGAAACAATTACAGTACGATGTCAAAGAACTAGAGTCAGGGGTGACAGGGGAAAGCCACGTACTAGACGCCTCCCTAAGATTTATGTTATTGGGAAACCCATGAGGAGCAAGGACAGAAGTCAGATGGCAAATGAGAAAAGCCAGAGAGAGGTAGCGTTAAGGAACTTCACTGTTGAGGGACTTCCCAGGTAGCTGGGAGAGGTACCCAACCTATTCAGTGAAATCCCAAAAACCAAAATAGAAATGAAATAAAATGGTGAGAGAATCCAGGCTGAAGAATCTAAAATGTGGAGAAGCAGATGCAAACCTGCAGGCTGTGGTATTTAAGGTCCTGACTTACACACGGCTGTTTCATATTCATGCACATTCTCAGCATCACAAATACCCCCTTGAGTACCTACGTGCTCAATGACCCAGCCCCAAAAGGTCCGTGATCGCTCTGCGCGAACCTCCACGATGAAACTGTGTCAAAGACAAACACACCTCCGTGTGCTTGGCTAGAAAGTAATGAGGGATGTGGAATGTTTTCGCCTGGCGGTTGATTTTTAAGCCTAGGTTTAAAGATAAATGCTGAGAGTTTTCAGAGAATGTATTGAGAGTGGTAATAGAAAGTCCCATTATCTTTAATGAGAATTTCATGGCTAATTCCCTGCGCAGTGCTGAAAATGTGCCCCTTCAACTCGATTGCTTTTTTGCCTTAAGATAGATGGAGTGAGGGGAATATTCAATTTAGCTCTGCTGCCGCCGCCAGGATCGGATCTCGCCCCAGCTGTTGCCCATCTCTTCTGCAGTCTGTTGGGTGGTTTTCCACAGGGCTCCTCTCTGCCTGCCTTCCTTTCCCTTTTTTCACATACTGATAACCCCTTGTCTTTCGGCTCTCAGACCGTGAAACAAGAACTCGGCGTGGTCACGGGCAGATTTCCTCAGGACTGTCTTACAGTAATCAAATAACTGATGTTGAAAGCATCAATAAATATCCAGAGGTTATTTCTCTAAATTATGCTGAGAACTTGCCTACGTGATTACTGGCTTTGAGGCTGCAGCTATTGTTATGCTGCCATTCCAATTTTCCTAAAGGGAGAGTGTCAATAGTTAATAATTTATTTTATATATATGTGTGTCAGAGAAAGAGTGTGTGTGTGTAGGATAAGAGAATTCATTGTTGAAACTAGTCTGTTTGCTCTTTTTTTTTTCCACATAAAAGCATTTATGTGTTTTGTTAAAAAGAAGCACTTCTCTGTTACAGGGGAACAAGAACATAAATGTTGGGTTTTTCAAACCCCTGCTGACTTGTGGCAGTTTTCTCAAGCTTTTCACTTGTCACCAAAGCATTGCCAAGGGTGAATAAAGTGAGAAAGATCAATAGGTCAGCAGTGGCCTTTCCGGGGTAATTTCATGCAGACTCTGCCTGCATAGAACCAAGCAGCCATGCGGGGATTGATCAGTATTTAACACACTGCATTAGCCCTCAGGTGTGCAATTCTTCCTCCATGTAAGGTAATGAAAGGGAGCAGGGAAAATATAACTGTGCAACGTTAATTAGTTTCTTCAATCAGGTGCTTCGTTCTAGGTGTCAATAGACTTCACAGTGGTGCCCTGTGCTTAGTAGTTAAAAGTAATTAGAAGGCAGAATAAATGTGATCATTACAGGAATGAACACACTTAACACAGAACAGTGCATTTTATGTAGAAGAATGCAAATCTGTAGTCAAGAAGGAACACATTCTCCCTTCAGTTTATTTTTACTACATGATCACTTTACAATCGATATACTTACTTAGAGTGCTTCAAATCCAGTTTCTTTTTAATCATGAATTCATTTTAGCATGGTATAGTCTATATTCATAGTGAAGTAATTTGGGCTGCCTGAGTTCTTCTTTACCAAAAAAAAAAAAAAAATGCATTCAAAATATAAATGCTGGGACCAAGATTGTGATTGTTGAATTATGGATACCGGGAGCTAGAATTCTCTAAATGTATTAACCTATGTGATTCGAATTTGGTATCACGGAAAGAGCCCTGGATTTTGAATCAGAAAACAGATTTTTGAATTCTGTTACTTAACATGTTGTGCTACAGAACAAGTGATTAGATCACCTGGTCTCTCAGACTTATCAGTGAAATGGGAATAATAATTTCTTTCTCATGAAGATGGCGAGAGAATTGAATGAGCACTGTATGTGAAAGTGTCCAGGACAGGACCTAGCATTATTGAACACCCAGATTGTTCAGTCTAAATCTGTGTTTCTGATAGTGGATCCATCTTCTCATTGCAGTTAGAAATATGAAACACATCTGTTTAAAATGACTAGATCGTAACTACTAAAATAGGGTAAACCTTGTAAGCTACCGTTAGAAATCATAGTAACGGGTCACTTTCATAGAATGAAAGGGAGGACTATGACAAATACAAGAGTTAACTCTTCTGATCTGCAAGAAATACAGTACACAGAACGTCGGGCCCTATTAGAGCTTATTTTTAGAATCCTCCTTTGATAATGTGTAGAAAATCATTCAGGAGCAGAACAGCTACCCTTGAATCCAAGGATAGAAAGTTAGTTTTCTTTCCTAGTGTCAAAAACCAAGAGTGTATGTTAGAATAAAGACAAGTATTTAGGATTTAAAATGAATCAGATGCCAGCATTTGTTTATTCATTCATTTGTTGAAGGGAAAAAAAACAAAACTATGAAGCACTGCTATGTGCCAAGCACTGTGCTACCCCAACTAGGGACATACCAGGGTCCCTGCCCTCATTGCACTTAGAGTGAGATGTCTTGACAAGGGAGCCCCCTTGGGAAACCAGACAGCCATGCTACGTAGCACTAGTTCTCTTTAATAATGAAAATAGGAGAAAGATAGTCAAAGGTTTGGGTTTGCAAGCAAAGGGACTCAAAGAAGTGGATGCATATTTTTCAAACTATGTATGATAGGAAGAATAAATCGCTTGTCATTTTGACAATTCTATTAGGGTTTCAAAACTCTTCTTCTGATTGGAAGAATGCTAATATTCTGGAAAATATTAGTAAATAATAAGTAGACGATTTTGATGCTACAATAATTAATAATTAATACAATTAATGTAAGAGGAATTAATCAATATATTATAATATATATTTTCTAAGTATTACCAGGATCCGTACAGAGTTGTTAACCAGCACACATGGTAGGAGCAATGGTTAAATCCAGAGAAAGGGAAATACAAGGCATTGGTTAGGAAAGAAGAATCATATCCTGTTTATAAGCCATAAGGGGACCTGTGATTGCCCTTTGCTAATATTTATTGTCCTCACAATGCATTTATCACTTCACTAAATATATTTAATGAGTGAACACTTCTTGAGCAAATAGGTGGAAAATGCAGGATATAAAGAAATAAATTGTGTCTTTCAGGAGTATACATATATTACCATTGGTAGATATTAGGAATGTATGTAATTTTTTTGATAAGTATGTATTGAATGCTTATTGGGTCCTGGGAGGTATGCCTGGGTCTAGAAAGGCTATCATTGATAGAGACACCAGTCCAGCCTATTGGTGATGGTGATGCTAGTAATATTAATAAAAATTGCTAACATTTGTTGAGAATATACTACATGCTATGGGCTGTACTAAGTATTAGACATGAATTATTTCATGTAATCCTGAAAACAATCTGGGTTGTATACTGTTATTAAACTCCATTTACAGAGGAGGAAACAGTTTAAGAAACTTACGTAACTTGCCCAAAGTCACATAGTTATTAGAAAAGCCAGGTTCCAATTTAGGAAGTTACATCCAGTGCCCATGTGCTTAATCGCTACAGCGTCCAGGTAAGTATAGTATGGTAGGATAGGAAGTATGGCGTGTGACATAAACCAGGGTGCATGAGATCATATAAACAGGGGAGCAGCGCATGAGAACGATGACGGTTGGTGATTGCAGAAAACTGTAAACTTCTACTGAAGCATGGAGTGCAAGTGAGGAAAACCAGGCTCCATATTGTGAAGACCTTGTATTTCCTGTTAAGAAATGGGAAGCCATTCAAATGTTTGCATTTTCATCTGCATTTTACAAGATCACCTTCACTATGGAGGAAGACCGATGGGAAGAGGCAACAGAGTGAGGTTGCACCACTCTAGGCAAGAGATGATATTATAGCAGTGCAGCTAAAGAGGAGAGATTTTGAGAGATAGTATGAAACATGAATTAATAAGCATGAAATGTATGTCAGTAGATACATTAACACACTGAACTGCACATATACATTAATCTCTTGTAATGGATGAGTTTAATTTGATAACTTGGAGGTTTACAAAATGTCTTCACTCTGGAGGTGAAATACAGTGAGGAATCAAGTTCCAGATTATTGCACCCGCTTTCTTCTCTTGGGGTTGAAATAGTCATTCCTCTCCAACACCTGAATGCTGCCCAGGTAACTTCAGCTTAGTAAAGTATCACAGAGAGCCACAGCTGATTAGATTCCTAATAACTTGTTTGCAATAGTCACTTGAACAAAGATAATGACCTGCCTTTTAATTAAAGGAGGGGGAAAAAAAGACTCTCATTGAATGGGGGAAATGATTTCATGTTCTAAGCTTTAAATCTGTAGGATTCTAGATATAAATCTATGGCTTTATAAAGACACATTCATGTGAAGAATATTATCAGAATAAGAGGTTTCTCAGGTTGCCCTTACACATAGACTCTGAGGGATGCCTTTGCCCTAAAGGAATTTTCTCTTTCTTGTTTTCATGACTAGAGGCAGCATCCCAGTGGTAAAGGATGCAATGCGCATGGAAGCCCAGAACTAAAAACAATATCAGACAGTGATTATTGGTTAGATTTCTACATTGGGGCAAAACTCCCTAATTTCAAAATTGTTGACAAATATTTATTTCCCTTTATATTTATGTAGCACAGAATCAAATTAGCCTCCATATTAATGCAAGTGAATCAAAATGAATTTCAGTGATTAGCCGATTTATGTAGATTGTTAAGGGGTTGTGTCTAGTGCTACCATCTGCACAGTTGGTCACAGTGTTGTTTGGCTGCTGATCTCTTGGACCCAGAAAACCCTACTACACATGCCTTCAGTGTTGACCAAATATCATAATTTTCTAACAGGAAATCATTCTTCTTACTATAGACCTACACTAGCACAAAAAAAAAAGATCCTATTTATCCCAATGATTCAATTATATTATTAATATACAAACTAGTTAAAAATCAATGCTCTAGTAACTTTCAAAGTCTAAACACGTATCCCAAAATTAAGTTATTGCAGTGGATTTTGGGGGGATAGTTTTTAGTTGTTACTATGTTACATTATTTGCAAAAAAATTTTTAAAATGTTAGCTGGGCATGGAGGTGCATGCCTATATTCCTAGCTATTCTGGAAGCTGAGGCAGGAGGATAGCTTGAGCCCAGGAGTTAGAGGCCGCAGTGAGCTATGGTTATGCCACTGCACTTCAGCCTGGGTGACAGAGTGAGACCCTGTCTCAAAAAATAAATAAACAAATAAAAATAAATAAAAATTAAAATGCAGGGAAATAAAAAGTATTCCTTATTGAAGGTTGCATTTTCTATTCTTAATTTCTTTTTCATTTTTTTTCACTTCAGCATCTACATAATGTCAATTTATGACAAATTGTTGTGGCTACAAATTCAGAGATCTTCATTACTGTTTTGTTATGTATTTTATTTAATGTGTCAGATTATAACTAGATTCTGAGTAATACTCCCCCACTAGTAATAAAAATATTTAGGATTGACCCCAAGAGTTAGCAATATAGTGATTAGCTACCAAGCAAAACATCAGAGCTCCTGACAGTGAGCATGCTGAGAGTTACTAAATAAATCCACAGCAGGAAAACAGAGCTCAGAGGCGGGCACGGTGACTCACACCTGCAGTCCTAGCACTCTGGGAGGCTGAGGCGGGAGGATCGTTTGAGGTCAGGAGTTCGAGACCCGTCTCTACTAAAAATAGAAGAAAAAAAAATTAGCCAGTCAACTAAAAATAGAAACAAACAAACAAAATTAGCTGGGCGTGGTGGCTCGCCTGTAGTCCCAGCTAATGGGGAGGCTAAGGCAAGAGGATTGCTTGAGCCCAGGAGTTTGAGGTTGCTGTGAGCTGGGCTGATGCCAGGGCACTCACTCTAGCCCAGGCAACAAAGAGAAAAAAAAAAAAAGAAAAAGAAAACAGAGCTCAGAATCATAATCCTCCCACTGTTCTGTTTCCTCATGTCAGTTTCCTTGTCAGTTACTGCATCACCCTTGTGGCCCAAAAGGGGTGTTGCATCTCCCCACATGTTCAATTTAATGCATTTCAACCCATGGGAGATTGGCTTCATTAAATGAAGCAGTAGATCTTTGTAGGTTTTAAAATGTAAAACTGATTTTAGAATAAAACCAATGTTTTTGTCTGTGATCATGGTAAGTGATCAAATATATAGAAGTTCCTTAGGTGTTGAGACTCCTTTATCTAATGTATTATAGAAATGTTATGAATCATCTAAAAGGAGAGGATTAACATGTTAAAAAAATCCACTTTAGGTAAGAATTGAAGTCTTTAAAAGTGAACTAAAAACAGTGTCATGGATATGAGTTAAAAATCGCTAAATTACAATATTGTGCATGTAAGCCAATTTAAGGAAACTAAGCTTTGTCTCTCCAATGAGACTTAGTTGAGGAGGGAACAGGAAGTTTGGATCTTGATCCTTTAGTACCCCTGGCATCTAGAAATAGGATTGGCAAAGAGAAGACCACGTCACATGCTTTGTCTGACCCTTCGCTTGGCAATTTGACCTATAATATAAAGTCAAGACCTAATGTCTGGGATCAGTTGGGACAAACACTAGAAATAAAAATCACAAAGAATTTTTTCAACAAGGGCCAGATGGTAGTCAAATGGGCTCTACTCTAATTGAACCCCAATTTATAAAAGAGATGTTGGTGGAAATTTGTCACTAGCTTCATATAATTATTGTAACCTTATAATTTCCCCCAAGGTTACTTTAATGAGCACCTCTTTAAAATAAAAAGGAGTATGAAGTATAAACTCTTTCAATAGTTAAAATACGGTGAGATTTGAGGAACTGGGATCTACAAAAGCTCATGTTCCCCAGATTTTCCCAAATAATGTGTTGCCCACAACGAGGAGCCTCCTCTGAACAGACTTAGGGTGTGAACTCGGTAACAGAGAGAGATGGAAATGGCATTACCACGGATGTGGCTGAGCAATCACACACATGGCTTCAGGTAGTTCTTGGAGCACTTTATGAGATCAGTACAGCTGCTTTTTTCATTTCACAGAGGAGGAGATAAAGGCTGAGAGAGTGGAAGTAGCTTGACCAGAGCCCCGTGAGACTGTCCTCAAACCAACCTTAGCACCTTAGCTGCCATTCTACATTCAGAACGAGGTTTCAAGATATTTTAAAAATAGTGAAAGAGAAGAAATGGACTCATGTTCCAGATTTGGGGAGAGGTTTGTGCAATGGTACCAAGATGCTGACTAAAGCAGAAAGTTCTGGCTTGGGTGGGGTAAGAAAGGCACTGGGAGATGAGGTGGGAAATGGGAGAGTAGTTGATTGAAAACCTGAAACATCAGGATAAAGAGTTTGCTTTTGCAAATGTTGCCATTGGAAAGCCACTGAAGATGCTTTGACTACAGTAATGATAAGCTGTTAGGATTGGGTACTTAGTAAAATACTTTGATAATTTGCTTAACAAATCGTTCTTTGATGTCATGTAATGTAAATATTGAAATTTTGTCATGTCAACCAAAAAAATAACTACGAAGCCCACTTACTCCTAAACTCTGACCGCCAAGGCTCTTCATGTTTGAGGCCCCGGTATGTTCATAACCTCATCTTCTTCTCCTCTGTGTGCACCAGCATATTGAGCTCCACACTTGTTTGTGAGCAGAATAAACAAGCATCAACCTCAGGGCCTTTGCACTTACTCTCCCTGAAATGGTCTTCCACGAAACAGCATCTCCCTCTGCCATTCCACCCTCTATGGTACTAATAGGTACCATTCCACTTTGTATTCTGCTGTAAAATTTATTTTTCTAGATAACTTATTCCCACCTGATATTACATATTTGCTTCTTTATTTTCTCTTTCCTCTCACTAAAATTTGGTCATCCAAGGAATTGGGACTTGGCTTTGTTCACTGTCTCGTCCCCAACACACTGGAGTGATGGAGATTTTGGAGTTAAGTGCCATCTTTAAGAAAAAGAATAGAAAATTACAAAACAAAATAGGAATTGAAGTTAATATGTATTCAGAATGTAAGAAAAAATAAATTGCAAAACTTAAAATGCTTGTAAATACCACATACATCGTATGAAAATCTGGAAAAATAATATTTTATTAATTTATTGTCTCACCCACTTCTATACTTTTTTCCCCCTACAAGTTTTGGTAATAGCCCTTGATTGCCTTTTCAAATTGTAACAATTTTGTAATAATATTTTCTATAGGGAGTATAGAAAAATTATCGTCTTTTCTCTAGCACGGTTGATCAAATTTAAGTTATTGAGAGCTTAGAAAAGCCTTTTAACATCAAAATGTGTTATTGCTAATGTCTTTTAAGTTTTAAATTATTATCAAATACCAAAAAACGTCTGTAAGTTTCTTTAGCATATGAACCATAATGTTTGGAAGAATATTCCACAGAGTAGCTTCCGGCTCTATGCCTGTCCAACCTTGTTTCTCCTCCACCACACATGCACTTTCAGTCCTGGCTTCTCAGGATATGGGCATATTATATCCTGATGCCTGGCCCTGCACCTCCTTTTCAACCTTGGGCAGTAGGAATACTCTGGAAGCCATCTAGAGGAGGACATTACGGTAACCTAACTGTGGAACTGTGGAAGTAACTGTGAACCCTATAAATAGGTCCCAGGAAACCCCGCCTGAATGCATCCCTAATTCAACTTTCTTTAGCTCAGTTTCAGAAATAGCCACAGCCATTTGAACACTACCCAACATGACAGAAGGAAGCTTGGATGTAAAGAAGACAGAAGCCATAACCATTTGCAGTTCAGAGTTTTTGTTTTTGCAAATGTGTAAAAGCCCGTGACTGTGAGAACACACCAATAGGGCCACTCCCAGAATGTTGAAAGGGATCCATATATGTAAGGGGTCCCCGAAAACCAGTCTTTTTTTTAGCTTCAGTATAAATCCACTCCTGGCAGCAAGTTATGGTACTTGTAAAAGTAGACACTCAAAAAACATTTGGCAAGTGAATGAATGAATGAATGAATGGAGAAGTACTGTTTTGTGTTTCTTCCATTGCATTGCTAAATTGAAGTGTATTTCAAATTCAGTTGGACCCATTAACTATAGGCTACATTTATCATATTAAAATCATGCTAAATATCTGAGACATTTGGGATCTATTCTTGACATGAAATATGTCAGGAAGATTTATTAACAATGAGCACAGATTGAGTGACCTTTTCCTTTTTGTTTCTTTGGGGAAATTAACATTTTCTGTATAATTTTGCCACCCCATCAAGTGTGCTTTCTCCAAAGTATACCCTGAGCAGAGCCATTATGTGGAATGTCTTTCTACTAAAATTATGGAAACACTTTCTTCAGTGGATTTTTTTGCCTTTTCTTGAAGGACAAAGACTACACGGTGGCATTTATTTTATTATTTTTGTGGCTCCTAGCGAGAGAGTTGTGTGGATTTTTTTTTTAATGATTTTGCAGCTTGAAGGAGCTGAAAATGAAAGGCCTATATTTTCCAGATGGGGTAAAAATATAGATTTATTTAGATTTTAGTTTAACCGTCTAATGTGAAAACAGAGATCATGCTAGAAAGGAGACTGGGATGTCAGGCAAGAACCCTCATATTGAATGAGAGGTCCTGGCCTTTAATAGGTTCCTCTTATTCTCTTGCCCAGGGTTGGCTTATCAGTCTCTCTGGAAATGAGAAAGCACCTATAAAATCAAATGAACTCTTGTAAAACCTGACTGTGAGCATACATTTATGCACCATTGAAAAACCGAGTGCCACTTTCTAGACCTGGAGTCTTTCAGAGCATGCTAGCATCAAAACACTTCTCGCAAATGCTGGATTTTTCCACCTGACATTCAGATTCAGATAGTTGAGAGAAGATGAAAAGCTGTGAGGCAAATAATGGTATGTTGACAGAAAAGCTGTGGCCGCACTGCCAGCCCTTCTTTCCCATGCTGAATCTAGGATAATGGGATTCTGGGATGCTGTGAGCGGAAATACAAGGTCTCAGTTGGATTCATCAGCCATGAATGAAACACAGGCAATGGTTCCCACATTTACATGGTTGTCTCTTTTTAAATTTTTCACTTTCCAAAAATTCAAAGTAACCTTGGGACCTAATTGGAACATACACAATGGTTAATATGGAAAGACAAATACAGGTGCAGCCATCTGTTTTTTTCTGCCCCTGGTATGCTGGGGAAAGAATATAGGCATAGGCATTTGAAGGTAGAGTTTTCTGTTAGGTGGTGTGTGAATGGTTCCAAAGAGGTGACATTTTCAGGTACCCTTAAGATAGTGTGTTACTGGGCACATTAATTTCCTGATCACAGTAAAATCTCTGGCAGATAATTTGCTGTACTACTGTTTACTACAACTTGACGTAGGGAGAAAGAAATCAGTTTAAAATGATTAAGAAAATGACTAAAAATTATAGACTGCCTGTTCAAAAACACTTCACGGTGTGTAAGTGTTTGTTATAAGTAGAGTAAGCAAGATACAAGGAAGGACATGCTTTATCAGGAAAGCACAGACATATTTCAGCATGATTAGAAAAAGATAAAGATTTGTTTTCCTTAGCTTCATTTGGCTGGTGTAATGAGTATTATTGATTAAAATGTTAGGATCAATAAATATTTAAAATTGGAGTAGAGGAGACCTTAAGGAGGAGAAATAGGTTATGGTCTGTTGAATAAGCTGGCAATTAAATGCTTTATAGAAAATTGATTTTTTTTTTAAACATGAACTGTCAATTATACTGCTTGGCCTTCATTGGCATGGACTGTTTTGCAGCATGTGTATGCATGTCCGCGTAAAACAGTACACATTGTTATCAGACTCACGCACTCAGTATTTGTGAACATCATGTACATACAACTAGAAGCTAATTATAAAACTAGCCCATCTGAACATGTGTTAATGCTTTTATTAATAAAAGAATTCTCTGTAATGGTAATGAGGAAGCTGCTTTTCAAGTCATTTAACAGCCAATGGAATTTGGCATGTTTCTCTTTAGAATACAATTATGTATAGTGATACAGTTGCACTTTGATGGGTTTTTTCTAATATTACATCATTAATGTTTTGAATCCCTTTCTCCTCTTTTTCTTAATTCACAGTATCAAAACCTAGCAAATGTATTAGACTTCTGTGTGACAGCCTCATAACCAAGGGTAATGAGCTAGATGCTCCTCACAGAGAAGCAACTGCATTGCAGAACTTACTGTCATCTGTAGAGAGAAAGACTAGTTAGATCTAGAAATATACATGGGTAAAACACCAAACCACAGTGAGATAAATGCCAATGTGGAGAAAAGATTAATCAAAATATCAGTATGTTTAAAAAAAAACAACAAAATCCACTAATATAAATTTTAGGAAAAACATCTGAAATTAGTGAGCATGTTTATGAAATATATGCAAAAGTTATCCCTGAGAAAATAATTTAGAGACCAGCACCTTAAAAATTAACAAATAAACATAGGCTTTAAGGGCTGCTATAGAGATAAATGTGGAAAAACATAAAAGAAATACCTTAAAGAGAAGGAAAAGAATAATCGCCAAGGCTCAACAATCACTAAATTCTGTTAGAACACTTCTCAGGGATACCCTGGCACCCCATTCCTGTATAGCTAGTTACAAGTTCCTTTTGGAACTTTTACAAACAGTCTCTTAGACTGGGTCCCAGAAACACTCTTTTGGTTTTTTTTAGAGATAGGGTCTCACTCTGTTGTCCAGGCTGAGGTACAGTGGTGAGATCATAACTCACAGTAGCCTTGAACTCCTGACCTCAAGCCATTCTCCCACACTGGCCTCCCAAAGTGCTAGGATTACAAACTGGGATTACAGGCACTGTGCCCAACTAAGAAACACATTTTTTAAAATCAGTTTTGACCATAGTGAATAGTAATTTCAGTTTATTTTTCTAAGATATTTGTGCATCAATTAGTGTAAATCTATTAACTATCAATGTGTAGAAATGAATGATAAATATTATAGCCATTTCTTCTAAATTCCATGAAATATCAATAAAAAATAATGTTTAGTAATAAAATTTATTAAAATTTTTATTTAATCTTCTGTGGATAAGTGCTCTCATAAACGTATTTCATTATGGGTTTGCTTTAAATTTAAATACTTAATCCATGGCCCCAGTAATGTACCTGTATGATCTACATAAACAGGTGTTCTATGTAGAAAAATCAGTGGTTCATTATCCGTTCACTTTGATATTGGCTGATACTTTCTAATGTTGTAATTGGTAACCCAAACTGTCTCAAAGAGTGTATCAGGAATGAGTGGGGTCTGACCTGCCCCTGCCTTGGCCCACAGGTGCACCCTGAGTGTGACCCTGGAGCAAGCCATCATTCTGGCCAGAAGCCATGGACTGCCTCCCCGCTACATTATGCAGGCTACAGATGTGATGCGCAAGCAGGTAAGTCTCAGCCATATTTATGGGAGATGTTTTGTAGGACTTGGATTTGAAGGTTCCTTTATTCATGTACCAGGTATCTGACAGGTGCCTGGATGTGACAGGCACTTTACCAGGCTTAGAAGGTGAGTCGTGAATGAGAAACACTCCCAGGGAGAAAACAATGCAGGAACCTATGTAAGGGTTCTCCAAGAATCTTAGACAACCCTGGGAAAAGGGATGTCTAAGCAGTAGCTTAAAGGAGGAAAAATTGGCTGAGTACAATGGGATAGAAGCAGACCTGGGACTTATGTAAAGAACAAGGTAAGAGGACATACGGTATTTTCTGGAAATTACAGGTGATTTAGTAGGGCTGGGAGAGTAGATTGGGGGAGAGACATGGGCAAGGAAGAAGAGGAAAGAATTGGGTGCCCTGCTTGCTTCTGGTGATCTCCAAGGGACTTTCATGCCATGCTAAGTGTGCACATTATTCCAAGGACAAAACACTTAAGTTTTCGTTTAGAGGATGAACAGCAATCTTTGGACTATCTTTAGGCCATTGGAGTACTTATAAGTGAGAATATATTCATATTTTATAAATAGAATGAACAGTAACCCAAGGTTGTACAGTAGTATTTTAAGTGTGGTAGTTTAGTTTTCAATCCTTAAAATTCTATTTAAAAACAACAGGAAAAATGCACTAACATCTAATTTACTGATTAGGAAAATGTGCTTGCTATAGTAGAAAAGATATTTACTGTAGAAAGATAAGAGAAATAGAAAGACATCAATTCTATGTTATTCTACCACCTTTTCTTTGGGATACCACAAAAAAATTGATTTAATAAATCTCTCTACCTGGAGATTTGGTTTGAGTTGTCCAGTGATAGTGAGTGATTTAATTTTTAATATATGGTTTTGTAATTTTGACTGCTTTGTTTACTAAAGACTTAATGCCTAAGCCTCAGGCAAACATATAAATCCCTCTGGGCTTGCTCCCAAGATTATACTACAGAATGTCAATGAAGCCAATGAAAAGATCAACTGAAGAGGCCAACACCAAGTTGGCATCTGCAACGCAAAGATCAGGCACAGCAAGTGCACATACATTGGAGCTTCTGGTTAGAACCCAGGAGCTGAAGATTGAAAACCAAGATGGCAGAAGGTCCAAGAGGGATTTGCTAAGTAAAGGTTAGATCCACCAGAAGCATGTGACATACTGTGGTCCAGCCGGAGAAGGGCAAACACAGATGCGAATTGCCAGCAGGTTTAGGAGGCATTTTTTTGGGTGGATATACAAATTCTGCTTTAGAAAGTAGATCAAAGTAAACTTATGATTATCCACATCAGAGTTGGCATTTGAATTGCTAAGACACGCAGAAAGAGATTAACTGCCTTTCTGTTTTACCACGTTGCTGTTAGAGTAAGTTTGCAGGAAGACTTAGAAGAGCCATTTCTAAATTATAACTTATGGAAAGTAAAAGAGACTGGAATTAACCTTTTTTTATTTTTACAATATTCCACTAAAGGGGTAATTATGAGTTGGCTACATATTCATTCCTACTGTGTGGACTTAAATAATCATATCTAACACCTTTAAACTTCTTAAAACTGAAAATGGAGATAAGAGAAATAGAGATTAAAAAAGTAAAATTGATATTATATAGGCCTGAATGACTCATTTGGGGTAAAATTCTTTAAAATATCATATATTTATGTAGTATTAATATATGCTATATATTATGTAAAATGTAATGTAAAAAAAAAAAGACTTAAAAGTCATACCGTTCCTTATAAAATTCTTATTGATTTCTAAACTGTACTTTTTTTCAGCATTTATCACTCCTTCTTCCTCCTATTCTTTTTTTTTTTAATTTCAGCTTATTATGGGGGTATGAAAGTTCAGGTTATGTATATTGCCCATGCCCCCCCCATACTCCTGAGTCAGAGCTTCAAGCGTGTCCATTCCCCAGACAGTGCGCAGCGCACTCATTATGTAGGTATACATATTCTTTAAAAATAAATACATTTAGAATTGGTGGCTTTTTTCCTTTGTTGCTTGTTCCTCTGCCCCAAGTTGTGATGTCCCAAATGGCTGTGAGAGGTGAAGAAGTGATTTGTAACTTCTCTGTGAAATATCATGGAGCCTGGGGCCCTCTTTTAGAGACACTGGGCTGACTGGTGCACGGCAGAGACTTCTGCGACGTTCTTTCTGTTACAGATCCTCCTTCCAGGGTTCAGCAGTAGCAGCAATGGGATTAGTGGCTGGGATCCAGTCCCCACGCCCACTCTGCCCCACTTGTGGTCAGTCAGAATGCAAGTCCAAATCAAAGAGCTCACCTGGATTTTCGATCCCTTTTGCCTTTCAACCTCGGGGAAAATTACCCATTTAAACTCAGCTTTTCAGAGAATGAATGGGTAGATATTTGTCATTGTGAGTCTATGTTGAAGTATTTGAATTATTACATTATCGAATTTGAATTATATATATTGAAGCATGTTAGTATATTTATTAATACTATATATTGAAGTTTATCAATATATAATGAATAATATAATGAAGAAACCAAGATTATTAGTTTCTTTTTAGGAACAGGAAGCTTTTTGGCATGATTTATTGTTCTCATTTGTAACTACAGTATTGTTTTCACATATAGATTTTGTGTATGTACTTCTCATAGAGTTATTGTTTTAACTCACTGCTTGAGTTTGTAGGAAGAGGATAGAAGAGAAGGATACTATATCATGTGTAGGTTATTTGGTAAAGATTATAATAACCCTAGGCAATACATCATATAACAACACCTGAACTAATTCATAAAAGGCTGGAAGTAGAAACTGTCATTTACATTATAAACTTAAAGTTTTCTATGCAATAAGTTATATATTCCATGTGTTCTTTGGAGGAAGCCTATACAAAAATTTCTTCTTGACCTTTTTAATAAAGACTGGGATTCCAAAGTATGTGGCTCTTTACCTACAGTATCAAAACATCATTCTGGGTACTAAGAATAAAGACCTGGGGGTGATGTGGTCCTTGCCTAGTCTCATGGTGGACACATGTGTAGGCAAATCACCATGATACAGGCACCACAAGCAGTGCTCTAAGGGGTGTGCAACATGCGTATGTCAAGACTCAGATCAGGGAGCAAATGTGTAGACTGAGCCCCTCCAGGGCTGGGAGACGGAGTCTTATTCATTTTGGTGTCACAGCTTCCCGGAGTAGAACCTAGTACAACATATGTGCTCAGTGATGTTCATTCAGTAAATTTGTTCTAACTAGGATAACTGGGAAAAGGCTTCATGGAGGAGGTGAACATGTGAACGTGGCTGAGATACAGACTCGAGCCAAGCAGCCTCAGTGTGAATCCCAGCTCCGGTGTTTGCCATCTGAGTGATTAGGGGCAAGATTCTTGGCCTCTCTGTTACTTAGTTTCCTCATTATTAAAACAGGGATAATAATAGTACTTGCCTCATAGAATTAAATAAATCCATACTTAGTGCACTTAAAGCAGTACCAGGTATAGTGAATGACCAATCAATTATTAGCTTCCTAAGATGATATTTGATTTGTGCCTTCAAGGATCAATATGATGCAGACGGGGGACGAGGGTATTTAGGTAGAGGGAGCCACATATACAAGGGTGTAAAAATGCAAGTAGCTGGCATATTGTGTACATGAAGGATTATATCGTTGACTTCAAAGTGGAATATGCCAATTGAAGTGTTCAGCATAGCAAGCATCAGTTTTATTTGAAACCCTTTAAGAAAGCAAAAATCTCTCTTAATAGAATTACCTAATGGAATATTATGAAACTATAGACAAAAAGAATTGTACGCAAATACTGCACTCCAGCTAGTAAATCTATTTTTCACGGATATGATTTAGAAATTCTAAAACTAATTTATGTGTATACTAGAATTGAGCAAATAAGTAAAGATATTGTAAACAATGAGAAGCAGATTCCTCACTGTCTGAGAAAAAAGTTAGAAATAAGGAAGGGGAGAAGAATGAAACCTAGAATAAACCCTGTTCTGGTTTGGAATCGGAGGTGTCAGTGTGAACTCATGAGTACAGACACATGCATACAGAGGTGATTGGATGCAGAAATGAATATAGACACGTGACTATGTTTGTATTAGTAAACTAGCCGCATCTACTGGAAAGGCGTAGAAGAATTTATTCCCCACAAGTAATGAGCGCACCCAGTGTCCAAATCTTGGCTTCTAAATACCATTCTCCACTAAAAAGACCCAGGGCCACTTGGAGAAGTGTTGAATTAATAGCTGAAACAGGGAAGATGAGCCCAGAACATCTTGAAGTGCCAGAAAGTAAGGAAGTACTAAAAAATGATGGGGGCATGTTAAAAAGGCACAAAAAGCAACAAGAAAGAGCTCCCAGTGGCCAAAGCTGGAATAAATTGAGCAAAATAATAATTAATAATAGTGGATTATATCTCCTAGAATAAAATAAATATCTATGAGCCCATATTGATTTAAATATATAATTGAATAAATAATAATTTGGGGAGAAGGGATAATTATTCTTTACAGAAGAATTCCGGTTCATAAACACTACAGTATTATTATTGCAGACAAGATAAACCAATGGAGGCTAACATCACTGGGCAAAAGTTTAAAGAGAAACAGGATATTTGTATAGTCTCATGCTATATCCCCAAGCATATTTATTAACTACAAAAAAAAAAAAGGTGATAAATTTGCAGTGGAAAAAATACGGTAGACACCACTTTAACCAAGTGACCAAACCTAATGTCACCAGTGACAAGACATATTGACAACATGTGTCCCTGATAATGATGCACTGAGAACGGCACAACACCCCTTCTCTGATTTTCCTCCCCAAATTGCACTTCCTCTATCTAATCATGAGGAAACACACGAACCCAAATTGAGACATTCTGCAGAATAATGGCCAGTACTTATCAAAAGTATCAAGGTCGTGAAAGGCAAGGAGGAGCTGAGGAACTGTCGTAGATTAGAGGAGACTAAGGAGACACGACAACAGAATGCAATATGGGACCCTGGACTGGATCCTGGGACAGAAAAGGGACACTAGTCTCTTAGGGACTATGTGTCTGTAGATGGCAAGCCCCTTGTTAAAAGCTAGGGGTGAAATTTGAATAAGATGTGCAGTTTAGTTAATCGTATTGTACTGATGTGAATTCCTAGTGTTGATAATCACACTGTGGTTTAGTGAAGGGTTTAACATTAGGGGAAGCCAGGTGGGGAATGTAAAGTCTCTGTTCTGTTTTTACTGCTTTTCCCTATGTCTAAAATCACTTCGAAATAAAGTTGTTCTTGTTTTTTAAGGACTATTCTAGCGTGGTAATGAGAAGGGAGGAGAAGTAGAACAAGGAGTTCGATCTGTAACTGCCCGTGGGCAAACGATTGAGAGAACTCACTGCCTTTAGACCAGCCCAAATAAAATGTTTTTTAACTCCTTAACATTCTGGGAGAATATATTTTTTGTTGTTTTTTTTTCTTCTTTTCTCCTTTTTTCTCTTCCTTTTCCTCAGTTCAGAATTTAGTAGCTGGAGAGAAAGTCTGAGAGTTTTCTTTTTAACGACTCTGCCTTCACCTATTCCCAGCCAAACCCCTGGTTTTTGGTTCTATGTAGTAAGTAATCTTTTCCATGAGAAACTGAACAGCTTCATTCATGGACTTGACAGAGTGCAAAAAGACGGTTGTCCTTGCTAAAGTAGATCATCTGTGTTATAAACTCTGAGGCAAAATTCTTAGATTTCAGTGACTCACACGGATATGCCTTGTCCAGAAACTGCTTTAGAACTATTTAAGAAAATACTTTCTTGCTAACTACTAATAGCTAGCTATTCAGAGAAGGAACAAACAGGTGCATGAGTGTGACAGAACTGTGATTTCCGTTCCAGGAAAGTGGCAACACAGGGGAGGTATTTTTAGCCTGCTTGTTTTCTGTTTTCACCGTCTCAGGTATTGATTGCTTCTAGGAAAAAAGACAGATGAGATAGTGAACAGGAAGCTGTTGTTTCAACTTATGTTGAATGATTTAGATGGCTACAGAAATAAGTATTAGTCTTTTGAAATAGCTTAACAGCTCATTTTGATTCTTGAAAGTGTTAATTTTGAAAATGCTCAGATGGTAATTTCTATCCTCTTCTGCATCCAGTCTCTTTTGACGTTAAATAACATTGCTGGAATCAGTATTCCACGTTCGGATGTTAATTGTATGCTAAATCATTGCTAATACAAGGTAGAGGTAAGAGTGATTTTCCTGACTTTCAGGGAGCAAGAGTTCAGAACACAGCAAAGAACTTGGGCGTCAGAGACCGGACCCCACAGTCTGCTCCGAGGTAAGCGCATCCCTGCCTGCCCCAGAGGACTCGCCAGCATTTCCCAGGCAGGGTCCCTCACAGCTAGTGCAGCTGCTCCAGGAGGTGCCACGTGGCCTGCTGATTGTTAGGGTGGAGATTGCCCTCGAAACACTTAATGGCTAAATGTGATTAGACATAAATGCTCTCAGAAATAGGAGGATATTATACCATTTCGCAAGTTCCATCATGAATTCAAAAACAAAAGTCCACGCAGGTATAACTGAAACGTGTGATCCAGCTGTGCCAAACTACCAAAATGCCATTTCCATTTATACTTGTGTGATTGCACATGCTGTTCCCTCTGGCATGACTGCCTTTCCCATCTGTGTCTGTGTGGAAAAATTCCTACTTAACTGCAAAACCCAGCTCAGATGCCATTTTCTCCTTGGAACCCTGCTTGAGTTTCCTTCCTCTTTGTACTCCCTTACCATCTTGTATTTTGATAAATAGCTTTTATCATATTGTGTTGCAGTATATTGTTACACATTTCATTGCCCGACCTGAATATGAGTTCTCTGGAGCCAGAGAATATTTTTTTTTTTATTTTATCCATTGCTCATCATGGTGCCTACATAGTAAACATCAAATATATGGACTAATTTCAAGAATGTGTGGTGAATGAGTAAATAAATGAATGAGATCTGTGTTTGTTATACGAAATAGTCACAGTTCACCTATCATAAGAAGGACTCCAGTCTACCTTTAAAATAAATGAACATAGTTAACAGCCATCAGAGAAATGTTTCCAGTTTGATTTATCTGGTAATTAGGGGAGGCAATCATGTATCTTGAAGTGGGGCAAAGCTAAATAATTTCTTTTACATGTGATTGCTTTTATACATTTGCATTTTAACAAAAAGTAGGCGCCTCCAAACACTGTAGCAAACCCTATATGTTTCTGTTTACAAAGCAGTTACCAGAGTGAGAATGATGGCTGCGGTATTCATGAAGTTATATTTCATTCTGAAAAATTATGTGGGCAATGAAAGTGCTTTCAAAAGGGAAAACATATTTTCCCCCTGAAAATGGATAGAGCACTCATGTTCTAGTTGCATTTAATTTTAGTGCTGACTCTTAACTCTATTTAATCCTCAACTTTTGCTAACGTTGTCTTTCATAGTTGATTAGATTAGAATCTAAGACTTTCTATTGCTGAAGAATCATTTTACATAAGCATTCTCTCTCCAGCACCTTGAGAGACATGGTATATTTGGATAACAGACCCACCAAAGTGTTAAAATTCCAATAAGAAAACAAGATAATGGCCCAGCAAGGTGTTCTTGGCTAGAGCTTATAAACACTAATAAACAGTGGGGTTGGGAGAAGACTTCAGCACCCTGATCAATAAACCAATATGCAGGCTGAACACAAGAAGAGAAACTGATGAACTCACTTTTTTTTTTTTTCTTTATTGAGTTATGTTGAGAACACTTGAAATGAAACACAATAAAATGAGCCAGCTATAAAGTTGACATTTTTTACAAGGGAGTAATAGCCCTGAGAGGAAAATCAAGAGTAATTTTTTAGATTTATTTTATTTATTCCTTAATTCATTCTACACATATTTACTGAGGACTGAAGAAACGCAAAGTGCACTGCTATGCCGCATGGAGAATATAAACCTGAGATAGAAATAGCTCTGGCCCTCAAGGAACTTCTAGTTAAAGAGATGAGGAGGGGAAAATATAATTATAAGAAAAGGTGGAATGTGGGAAGCGCTTTGGAGGGTGCAGAGAGGGCGCTGAGGAGCACAGAGGGGCTGAGCTCCTTCCCGCTGGGAACCCGACTCCTGCCCCAAAGACAATGAGTTGAAGAACACACAGACCATCCATGGGCAAAGCTGGGGGTGATGTTTCTGGAAACATCGTCATGGAGGTAAAGGTTGCTGTCTGTGCTTGAGATAGTATTTGGTTCAAATCCCCAACCCAGTTCTATCATAGTTTTCCTTTCACCATCCACTTTTTTTGTTTTTAAAAATTCACTCGGCCAACACATATTGAATTTCTGCTATGTGTCTGTAGATGGCAGGCCCCTTGTTAAAAGCTGGGGGTAAAGACCTTGTCCCTGCACCAGTCATTGAGGTGTAATAGAGCAACAATTGAATAAATTGCAGCTAGTATACAGTGTGTGATAAGAACCATGAGAGAAATAGGCACTGACAGTCACGAGAACACAGAGAAGGGGCATGACACAGCCCACGGATGGCAGAGGAGGCTGCCACACACTCCTGACTCATCAGCGTGGTAATGGATGTCCCACACGGCATATGCAATAATAGCACCAAGGCCCAGAGAACATAGGACATTCTGGGAACTACACCTAGACCTCTGTGACTGACAGTTGAATGTGACATAAGGATGATGCAAAGGGAGGCTGGAGATGTAGGCGAGAACCAGGTCAGAAAAGATCTAGGATTTTTCTCTAGCAACATGAGGAGGGTCCATTTGAGGCCAGCCAAGACCAGAAACAGGAGCTTGCGAGGAGACTATGGTAACGCTGAGGACCGAGATGAGATGGATTGGAGAGCTGTTTAGAAGACAGAATTAACAGTCTTTGGACACTAATTGGTTGAAGGAGGTTAGGGAAAAGGGAGATTCTAGGATGACCACCAGATCTTTGGCTTGGCTGACAAGGGGCTAATGGTTCTTGCCACTGAGACAGAGGATGCGGAGAGGCAAGTACATGCACAGGGGAAAGTTGGGGAGCTCAACCTGGTAATATTGTGATTGAGGACCTGTGGGGCATGTGCATGGAGATGCCTCCGTGGGCAGGTGAATGTGCTGGTCTGAAGCTGAGCCAAGAAGGACCGGTGGAGCTGCAGTCCTAGGAGGCGTCCGTACTTAGGAAGCAGGGGAAGATCTATAACTTTCTTCCTAAGGTGAGTGGGTCAGAGAGATGAGAGGAGGCCAGGCTTACCCCAGGGGATTGTCACACTGAAGGGAAAGCAAAGGAACAGGGCTGCACAGTCTAAGACAAGCCAACAGGAGATGGCTGTTCTGGAGTTTCAAGAAGGAGGACTCGGCCATCATCACACTACAGAAAGAGTGAATATAATAACTTATGGGATCAGAAGGCTGGGAAGCAGAGTATTGGAGTTTAGTAATTCTGAGCTAGATCGGTTCTGGGTAGTGACGGGGTCAAGCCTGCCCTTGGGAGGGATGTTCCCTGACATCGTTGGCTCCAGGGCATTTTGCACACCCCCCTTCAGCAATTTATGTCTGAAATATGTGTCAGGAACTGGTTTTGGCATTGGGATCTCAAGAGGGATGAGAAACACTTCATGCGCCCAAGGAGCTTGCAGCCCAATGGAGTAGAAAGACAAAATAAATTTGGGCAAGTGAATGTGTATTGTGATAAAACCCATGTGAGGCAGGGGTGCAAAGGACATCCTTTCCCCTCTCACTTCCGCACATTGGCTCTGCAGAGCAGCAAGCCTGTCTCCTTTAAGAGTCAAATATTACATTCCAGATGTCGAATGATCAGTTGTGGCACACTGGCCTTATTTTCTGTTATGACACAAAATCTGGAACTATTGTGCTATGAAAGCTTGAGTTTCTTTATTTGTTTAATTGGAAGGTAGTGTACCATAGTGGTTAAAAGTGAAAAAAAAAAAAAAATAGTTTTGAGGCCCAGCTCCTGCTAGCCATGGGACCTGACTTAAGTTATATTTCCTCTCTGAGACCCAGTTTTCTTATTTGTGAGATGAGAAGAATTGCCTTGGGACAGAGCATTATTGATACTTGAACCTTGAAAGGGGTGTTTGCTTTGTGGTCGTGTTTAACACAGCTTTTATTTTTGATATATAGAGAGATGAAGGGCATAATCTATAGAATGAAGTTTGAAAGTTCTGCTCTTGGCAGATTTGGATTTGGGCTGGATACCAGCTCCAAGATGACTACCTGAGCCCAGCAGGAATAGGAGAAAGTGAAGCCAAGAACGAGCCTTTCTTGTGCAGGGCTGCGGGTGTGCATGAGTGGACTGAGAATATAGCAAGGACCCCAAAAGTTGGGCAGACCAAGGCCTCGCACTTCCCAGCAATTTAGCTGCCAAGAAACAAATGCCTCAGTGCAGAATGAGTCCAACTCTTACCTATTACATTTCACTTCCAAACTTCATCTGCCTGTTCTAAATTCCCAAAGCTGTGTAATTTCCATTACAAATGTGTCTGAACTCAAATAACCCTGAGTCACTTCCAAGAAGCCTCACAGAAGCTGAATCTGCCCAGCTCCGCAGTACCCAGAGCTATTACTTCATTAGGTGGTCACAGGGAGTAGCCTCTTCTCCAATTTGCAAGGCAGACATTTCAAAGACTCATCTACCCAGTACTGTTATTATGGTTACATTACGTGGGAACGTGCAGAGCAAGCTAATAGAATGCAACGGCTCAGCCCAGATCTCACAGGGCAGGCAGGTCTATCTTCCTATTTCTTCCACTCATCTTACTATTTCTTCTGTTCTACATAAGGCCACTGTGTCTTTTCACTCATTAGGCAGAAAAATAAGGGGAAAGAAATTAAAGAGAAAAAGAAACTTCTGATCATTTTATTATCCCAGCCCAGGGAATGCAATTTGAAGCAACACCACATTTTTCAGCTGCAAAAGAACCTTTGAAGTACATCAGGTCAATTTAATGTATTCTTTTCTCCAGGAAGGATGAAATAGGCTTTTCTGAGTGAAATGTCTCTATTTCAGTATTTGCCTCTTCCATGGAGATAACATATAGAGCATAAACCACATTCCAGACTTGAAATGTATCTTGCAAACTTCCAACGGCAATAACTTCTATGAGTTTCCATACTAGGAAAGCTCATTTCGTTAACTGGAATTTATAACTCAATATTACCTCTTGTTCATTCTTCTCTTTTGTTTTAGAATTAGCATGGGGATTAAATGTCAAAGGGAGAGGAAATTTCTAATTGGCTAAATCGGTCAACAATTCATTTAAGCTGAATTCAGTTTAATCTGTAACAGGGACTGAATCACTGCAGCTAGCCCTGAGTTTATAGCTCATTTAGAAAGGTGCAGAGTTGACATCTGCCCCTTATATTTTGAGGTCATTAATCTAAGCTCTGCAGTGGGACCAGCATGGCCATGGGCACTGGTGGGGAGAACAGGCTCAGTCCAGTCCATCCCCTTTAGGTCAGCCGATCGATCTCCTTTCAGGATCCGCTGTAAGTAATGCATATGGCCTTGAGATCACTAGCTCTGTCTAGCAGCTGTTATATTCTCTTTTACTTTCATTCTGGAGTTACCATGTAGCCACTCAGGAGAATGTGAAACAGTAGAAATTGTGTAACCCTAGTTAAGTCCCCTGAGCTTTGCGTTAATGCCGTATGATCTCAAATAGCTGGCCCTGGGCTGCAAAGGGGGCACAAGCCCAGGCATCTCCATGGTTCACGTGGACTCCTTGACCCACTTGGAGAGCCACGGACAGGTGAGTGGGACTGAGAAGTTAGTCCTTAGGAAACACCAGTTAATTTGTGCCTTTGAGATTCAGGCCGCAGGAATCTGCCACATCAGCTTGTCTATTCACAGCCAACTGCCTGCACCACACTGACAGCACAAAGTGAAGTGCATTTCTACAACTAGCCAGAAAATCAGTAGACCTCTATGAGACAGGTGCTATCTCGCTACAAGATCATCACGATAGATGTGGTGGTAACGATCATTATAATATCACTTTTTGGAATTCGGGGAACAGCCTTTACTGTCAGCTCAAAGAACAGCCTGTGTTGGCCACGCTGGAGCAGAAGCAGCAGGTTTAAAAAGTGCAGAGTTGCTTAATCAGTAGCCATTGAGAGATGTGCAGAGAGGCATTGGTGTTTTCTAAATCACAGAATGGAAATTTTGGAATTTGCTAATTCCTATGCTATATTTAGTGAAATAGACAATGTGATCATGACTCACGGACCAAGAGATTATTGTCAATGTATTTCTTCTACCAATAAAGACATCTGAAGCAACAGTGACACACCGGGCCACTGTCAGACTTTCCCATCCTTTTCTAGGCTGTACAAGCTGTGCGAGCCGCCTCCCCCAGCCGGAGAAGAATGAAGAGACTTCCCAAGGACCAGGCAGGCAGAAGCTTCTTGGTGCTGGACGAGACAAACTACATGCCGGTTAAACATTCCCTGCTGAAGATAAAGAAATTTATTTTTTTCTCTAAATCTTTCACCCTGGTGTAAATAGCTAGTGTTCAGCTTGTATTTGGATATTTATGCTGGAAATGGATAGGAGGTCATTCAGACAATTCAGCTTCACAAACTGATCTCTCTCTGTATCGGTAGGAAATATTCATCTTTAGGGTAAAATCCATTCCTGGAACTTACAGAAAAAAAATCAGAGATTAAAAAATTAACCATTGTGCCTCCTCTCCTGTTCGTGAAAATTATTTCATTGTGTGTGTTTTCATCTTCCCCAAATGGGCACATGTAATAATGGATAGTTCCACTGGGAGAAGTCTGCCACGGAAGAAAACGTGGCCACACTTTGCAAAGCATCCTGAAAAGATGTTAAGGACAATAGAGACTGGGTGACATGGGTTTTCAATCCCTCACTTACTTCAGAGGAAAGTCATTTATGTGTGACGGGCGGAAAAGCGTGCTTTACTCTTTCTCTTAAGGGTTTATTTCTCAGTAGAGAAGAGGGCTGATTAAGGTCTCTAGCAAAATTCCCTTCCAGCTGCTTTCGGGTGTCCTTCATGCTCGTAGACAGTGCCAGTGAGCCGGTGCTGTCCTTGGTCTCTGCAAAGGGTGTGGCTTCCTTGGGCCATGCATGCTGGGTGCTGTGCCATTGGTGGCCCTAGGGACCAAGGAGGGGCAGAGAGGGGAATCAGGGTAAAGAGGAAAAAAATAAGCCTATTTAAAAACTCAACCTTTAACTTAGATAACTAAAACTCTTAATTTTATGAAGGCTGTGATATGAGATGTCAGATTCTTAAAAGAACACAGCATGAGAATTTTCTATCAAGGTATATGTATAGCATGTGAAAGTAAAGCTGTATTTGTACTTTAAAAGGACTACTGGGGACCTTAATATAATGGAAGCACAGGTGCAGTCTATCCTCATTCTAAAGTATACACAGTGTTTATCATTTCTATGTTGATACAATAATATTGTTTTTAGTATAGTGAATACGGTAATATTGATGTTAAGTCCATAATTTTCAAAACAATTAAAACACTCTTATGATTGTGATAATTATATGGATTTAGACTAGTATGTAAAATGCTTTTCATAACTAAAGTATATGTAAACCATTATGAAATCTTAATTTATGAAATTTGATAATGGCTTTCAAACTATCACTAAGAGCCTTCATCATTAGCAGTTGTGTATTGAATAACAAAAATACTTTGTCACATAGGTATGTGACATTTATATACTACTAGTTAAGGTAATAATAATTGTTATTTGGCACAGAAGCACTTGATGCTTTTTTAATAAGTCCATATATATAAGGAAAAATAAGGAAACCAACATTAGAGCTTTCAAAGAGTTGGACATTCAAATTTAATAAAGATATGACCTTTACATAAATATCTGTATTAAGTATTTCCTTAACTTTCAGGGTCTCAGCAAGTGATACTGAAGGCCCGTTTGATTTGTGATTTTCCTGTACTGAAAATTTGATCACTTTCAATGTAGAGCTGATGAGTGAACACCACTGATTAACTAGTACTTTTCATACTGTCATTACTATTTTCTAAGCACCATCCTGGGAGCAGTAATCCTCATTAGAGGCATGAAGGGTTCACTGAAACAATTCAGTTGTACTTTGCTGTATTTCATAGGGCAAACTATCAGCTATTGTGGTATTTATAAATTAACATATTCTTAAGGATCTACTCTACATATAACAGAATGTGCTTAATGTTATTTTTAAGGTTAAACATAAGTATATCATCTGTCAGAGTGCTTGGTACTTACTAAATGCTCAAAAGTTAGTAATGGTTTATATTAACATCAGTCAACGTAATTTCTGATTGTAATAAAAATTGCAGCTAACACTTAGTGATTACTGTGTGCCCAGTAATACCTCCAATTGCTTTGTCCATATTTTGTTGTTATTGTTTCACTTAATCCTCATAACGATGACGTGACCTGGTACTCTTTTTATCACCCCCATTTTAGAGTTGAGGAACCAAAGCAAAGAATGGCCCAGTGGTTTGCACAGCGTCACATGACTGACAAGAACCAAAATTTAAAGCCAGGGAGTCTGCCTTCTTAATATATTATGCTGCTTTCCTTTATTAATATAGAACTATTGTAATATTACCAATTAGCTGTAAGTTGGAGTTATGTGGCATGTGTTGCCATTAAATTATACATCTTACACTGAAAACAAAAGTGAATGGAAATATGTAAAATGCTTTTACTATATGAAAATCATACGATTTCCTAGACATTTTACCATTCTGGATGCACATTTTGAGGTAACCCAACACTGTTGCAATTCTCGTAATTGAAGGTAACAGTTTTAGATAGTCCATCATATAAAACTTGATGATAATTCCAAACAGTAGTAACAGTAGAAAATACCTAATGGATGGATGAATAACAGCAATTTTTTCAATACCATAATGTACCTCCATGTGACACTGGACATTCAATTGGCCTTGAGTTTTTAGAATCTGTTTACCTAAATGGCACATGCTTCCCTATAACCAGTGTGCCTTCAAATGTTGCTAAAGCCTACTGCCTGTTCTTCCAAGTTCTGACTTTGGGCAACTGCCCCTCTTCACCTAAAAGGGAAGGTCATGCATAGACAACTTGGATCTTAATGTGGCACCTGACTCAAAAATAATTTTTGAGTAGAAATTCACAATCAATACATCTTAAGCATTCCATCCAGCCTTATAAATTTTTCTAATATTAATTTCTAATATTACAAAATTTAAACTAATATGAAAAGTATGAGGAATTTGAGAAGGCTGGGATTTCACATTTATTTTCATTACTATTTAAAAAGAGATAGAGAAGTAAAAAGAAAGAGAAAGCATTTCTGGTTTGGGCATGGTGGCTCACGCCTGTAATCCCAGCACTCTGAGAGGCTGAGGCAAGAGGATCACTTGAGCTCAGGAGTTCGAGACCAGCCTGAGCAAGAACAAGACCCCGTCTCTACTAAAACTAGAAAAATTAGCTGGGCATGGTGCCATATGCCTGTAGTCTCCCAGCTACCAGGGAGGCTGAGGCAGGAGGATCTCCTGAGCCCAAGAATTTGAGGTTGCTGTGAGCTATGATGACACCACTGCACTCTAGCCTGGGCAACAGAGCAAGACTCTGTCTCAAAAAAAAAAAAAAAAAAAGAATTTCTGTACTAGTTTTACTTATATTGGATATGTAGTGTTGAATTTGTAGTGCAAGCATTATTTCATAAACCAATTACCCAATCTGAAGTCTCATACTATTTTCTGTCTCTTCAAACCACATTCTTTGAGTGGCGTAGATTGCTTATGCATTTCTTGCCATTATTCTTGCAGCAACAATGTTCAACTTAAAATTAGGTTAATTTGTTATGATGCTATAATATATATGACATGAAATGACACTGGTTCTGACTCTATTAATTTAAATTTTGTGGTCATTAAAGTCAGAATGAAATGAAGTTGGCCTTGACACTAACTGTGAGGGCCAGGAAAATGAATGGGTAAACAAATCCTAAAGGGCGTATTAATTAATTTAAGAAAACAAACTGTTTTCAATCCTTCAAGCCCATACATTTTATAGACAAAATTAGTATTTATTGATTCAGAGGCATTCAGTTGAAAGTAAATTACTCTTAGATATTTGAATCTAATACATTTGTATGGGAAATACTAAAACATTCTTTTATTAGTTCAAGTAGATCTTTTCCTATGTAGAATGATTTAAAGCAAAGTAGTGGCCATATTTTTATTCACTTATATTTTTGAGAAGCCATAATATTGAAATTTTAAAAAGGATAGCCTTACTTTAAAGTAATTTTTACTTTACATTTTACTTTAAAGGTCATTTTTAGACTTTCTGCACTAGTGGTATTGAAATTAACCTTTAGTATTTGACTAAATTGCTTCTTAGTTTTTGGAAACTATGTTTAATTTTTAAAGACTTATTGTTATATGAGTTATCTTATTAAATCATAGTTTAGTAATGCTCTCATAGCCGGTAGTAATTTCATTAACATGTATATGTATGAACTAATTTGCTGAATGGATTGTCAGTTGTCCTACTTAAGTACTAGGGCGAAAGCTTTTGAAATGATTTAAGATGATCTGAATTTTGTTTAAGAAAAATATTCTTTCCTCTATCAAGTGTTGAAAGTTTTCATGATGAGATTCAGCAAAGCTTCACCCTGCATGAAGCAGAACAGGTGGGGCCAGTTACAAGAGGGGCCTGTGCTGAGAATGGTCCCAGGGTATTCGTTTCACAAATATCGGCCACTGTCTTCCTAGGTGCTGCAATTCCATGATGGTTACTATGGTTAGTCTTTGGTTTCAGAAAAATCTCACTGCCTCAAAGCTTTGCCATTAACAATGATCTCAGCATTCACATCCCCAGGCATCCACTGGACGAGCATGGAAGACTGGGAAAGTATGGTCTGTGCATCGTCTAGCAGTCGTGGCCTAGACACCAGGCCTGCTTCACTCAGGATAGCTTGCTTCTCTCACTGGGAAGAGAGATCGCAATCTACTAAGTCTACTAAATGAGGTATATTTGTGTATGTATATGTCTATATATATTATTTTATTGACTACTTTTTGTTTTTTGTGATAATACATTATAAAAATTACTTAGATTCTTATGTCTTGTTTCATACGAAGATGGGAAATGGAGTTGTTCAATGTCTTGAACAAATGTCTGTTCTGTAGACATCAGAGCTATCTAACTGTGTGGTGAGTGTACCTGGTAGAATGTCTTTTGATCACTGACACTAGTTTGCCATTCAATCTGAAATCAGTTGACCTGGCTTTGCCATTGAGATGTAGCTGATGAAGAACAAATTGTTGAAGTTGAAAATCATTTTCCTACTAGAAATAGAAAGCTTTGGAGAGTTAATTTTAGGAGCAAATAACGGAATAAATGCCATCCACCCATGTATTCATTCAACAAACATTCTTGAGAATTCACTTCATATGAGGCACAGCTATTCTGTTGGGTCTGGTGATGGATATGTTTTGATTCAGAAACCTACACAGTGTCTCTGTGTGTTATTGATCACCTATATCTTTTACTTAAAATGACATTATTTGTAACACAAACCCATCCTAGTACGATGTATGTAAATATGCTATCGGTAGCCAAGAATACTAAGTTGGTAAAATGCTTTAGAAAGCAGACATTTGAATTTGAAAATCTAATGGCTCAAGCAAATCTATTAGAGTTTAAGATGAATATATATTTTTATGACTACCAAGTAAATAAGTAGAAGATAGCTTTTTGCTTAAAAATATTTTTATAAGTACTCATTTGCATAGTATTGATTATTTTAAATAGTAAAATATCAAATTGTCTCTATAAATAGTAACCATTTTGAATATATCCGTATTTAATATCATATAACAGCCAAAATTTAATGTTAAATTTTATCTGAATGTGTTATAATAGTAGTCTTTTTTTTTCCTTTGTAAAATATCCATGTAACATAGTTTCAATTACTCTGTATTTTGTGTATGGTTAAAATTATCAAAGTGCATTATGTATTTTATATCATTTGTTTTTGTCTGCATAAAAGATTGAAATAGTAGCATTGTATGATAAATGTCAATAATAATAAAGTGAAATGTAATATGACCAGTTAAGCTTCTTTCTGTTTAAATTTAGCTAATGCCTTTTATGTTCCTACCTGTTTGGAGGACAGAAACCATTAAACAGATTTTCACCCTTCAAGAGTTCACAAGATCAACAGAAGAAACTTGGGGCAAGGCACAGTGGCTCACACCTATAATCGCAGCACTTTGGGAGGCTGAGGTGGAAGGATCATTTGAGACCAGCCTGGGCTACATAGCGAGACCCTGTCTTTACCAAAAAAAAAAAAAAATAATTAAAAAAAGAAAATACACATATGAAACAAGTCTATAAATATGAGCAGGAGCAATCGTAATTGCTAGGAAAGAGTCAGAAAGAGAAGCTTAATGTGGGCCACAGTATAGTAAAGTGTCAGCTTCAGGAGAGACAAAAACTTATTTTGTCTCCTGAATTAACTAGCCAATCTATCAAGGTTTATTCAGTACTTTTTATGTATGATCCACTATCCTCATTGATGAGAGTGTTACAAATGCACATAATTCCCAAACTCTGAGGTTAAAGAATGTGGTATATTTAAGGTGATTAATGCAGTGCACAAACTAAAATGGTAAATACCAACATAAAGCAATGCACACTAATACATAATGAGAAATAAGACCGTGAGAAATGGGAGCTATAGAAATCCAAAGGATTTAGATTCATTTCAACATCTCTTTATTGGACATCTACAAATTACTGAACCAAGCTGGATATGAAGTTAGGACGGGCGTGGTGGCTCACGCCTGTAATCCTAGCACTCTGGGAGGCTGAGGCGGGAGGATCGCTCGAGGTCAGGAGTTTGAGATCATTCAGTAATTACAAACATATGTAGCCATTGCCCTTATGAAGTTTACAGTCTAGAGGGGGATCACATTGATTAAAAAAATACAAAGACGATGAGAGAAGGCTGGGTCAGGAAAGGTAGTCAGCGTTCACGATGTGTAAGATTACGTAACAGAAGGGAGGATCAGCTTTGTTAACAAGAATGGCATGAATGCTTGCCCTGAGATGGAAATGCACCAGATACTTTGGCGGGGTGGTAAGTGGATCGGTGTGCACAGAGAACAAAGATTTATGGATGTGATTAGAAAGGCATATGGATAGAAAACAAGGTTGGGTCTGGACAGTGTGGGTCTCTCAATGTCAGGCTAAGAAGTCTGGACTTCGGACATTGTGAGCATAAAAAACTGAGATAAATAGTTGATGACAATGATTTAAAAAATTATGACGTCCAAATGAGGAGTTTGATGAATAGTGTTGATTATGTAGGATGCCTCAGAAAAGTCAAAACAGACAATAATTGGAGAGGGCAGAGCAAGATGGCTGAATAGAAATTTCTGGCAATCCTTCCTCTGCACAAACACCAAATTCATCTATCCACTCAAGCAAGCACTTTCAAAAGAACCAAAAATCAGGTGAGTGATCATACTACCTGGTTTTAACATTATATCGAGGAAAGAGGCACTGAAAAGGGCAGAAAAGACAGTCTCGCACTGCCTACTCCACCCTCCCCGTGCCCCGGCAGTGCCTCACCAGCTCCCCGAGTGGAGGGAGGATCTGTGTGCCCCGGGCAGGGAGAGTGAAGTGACTGTGGAGCTTTGCACTGAAACCCAGGGCTGCCCTGGCACAGGGGAGCACAGCACAGGGTAGAATTCTGCTGGTGCCTACATGGAAGGAGCATTTTGACCAGCTTAGCCAGAGGGAAATCCTCCTCTCCAAAGCACAAGTTCCCCTTCGCCCCACCACCTACAGCAAAAAAGCAGCCTGGGGCCTGGACTCAATTCATAAGTCAGTCGGGCCACAGGGGCTGCAGTCGGGCCAGGCCAGTGCCCGTGTCACCCCTCCCCCTACTATAGGCAGCGTGACTCAGAGAGACTCTTCTTCCACTTGAGAAAAGGAAAGGGAAGAGCTTAGAGGATGTTGTTTTGTGACTTGGGTACAAGCTCAGCCACATTAAAATAAAGTACCAAGCAGACTCCTGAGTACCCTGAGTCCAGGCCTTAGTTTCTGGATGGCATTTCTGGACCTACTCTGGGCCAGAAGGTAACATGCTGCCCTGAAGGGAAGGACCCAGTCCTGGCAGGATGCATCATCTGCTGATTACAGAGCCCTTGGGCTTTGAATAAACATCTGAGAGCCAGGTGACAGTCACCACTGGCTTTGGGTGCGACTGGGCTGGTTTCAGGTGTGATCTGGCGCCTGTGGCCATAGGGGAGTGCCCATGTCGCTCCTCCTCCAACTCCAGCAGCCCAGCACAGAGAGTGAGGGAAGAGAATGGAAGACTTTGCCTGGTAACCCAGGGAATTCTCTTGTGTCTTACCTGAGCTCACCAAGGTGATACCACCAGGTCTGCAAAAGTCACAGCATTACTGGGCTTGGGACACCCCCAGTGCTGTATGGCTGCAGTGACCACAGACTTGGACCACAACACTCCATTCCCTTTGAATATCTGGAAAGCCTTCTCGAGAAGGATGAGTTGTGGCACAGGCTGCACAACTTTGTAAGTTTACCAAAAATCACTGAGTTGTACAGTTATAACAGGTGAATTTTATAGCATGTAAATTATACCTCAATAAAGCTATCAAAAATTTTTAAAAATTTCAAAAAATAAATAATTAGAGTAAACAAAAATCAGTAACTGGATTTGACTTTTTGGAGATTGCTGGTGCACTCTGACATTGCAAATTTTACTCAGTAGTAAAAGAAAATACAATCAACAAGTGTAGGCTGTTTGTTTCAGAACAGCATTCCAGACACATGTGTTCCAGAGATGCTATTAGGTCAGACAGACAGACACACACACAGTGCAAGTATTTTATGGCAAAAGTAAATTTAAGAAACACATAATTAAGCAGGTTTCTTTATTAAAGGACTTCTACAACTGTATATTGTACTGCCAACAATCCTGACTTTGGAGGCTTGGAATACAAATATTCCTCAAAGCACCATGTGGGAAAACTATTGTAGAAATTTTATAACATAAGAAAAAAAATGGTAAAAAAATTATTAAGAGATGTCAGATTCTTACCTGATGGGGGTACCATGAAGGCTTAGAGGAAGAAATGACAAATATTTGCATAAATGAACAGTAAAAGTGGATTAGGATTAAAAACAGACTGTGATATTGTAATTTTTATTCTCTCATCATTCATCTATGTTTAGAGCATTAGGGGCCAGGAAAAGCATCTTTCATAAAGAAATGCAAATGCCTTCTCTCCTTTCTAATCACTGCAGCCTTATAATATCACCAGTGAGAAGTTAGATTAGAGGACAATTTATTACGTCTACACTTGGCTCCAGTTTGCCATGATTTCTGGACTAAGTTTGTAACGCTTGATGGCTGTGACCAGGGTGTCATGAGTTTGACAACTTGAAGGCAAAAGACTGATTTTCTCTTCACAAAAAGTATTAAAGAGACATATGCTAAGTGTGGGATGTTCTAGCCTGAAATTCGTTGGCCATTTGAAGATGATCTGAATGCAGTGATACAAAGAGCTCATTGATTTCCCGAAGTAAGGTCTTGCTGGTATGAACCCCCAGGTCTGGGCAGATATTTGTCTCACCTAGGGTCATCCTCAACATTCCTCGGGATCAAGAATTTTCCAGATCTAAATGTGGACTCCTTCATTGTTAATTAAAGTGAATACATGAGAGGAAGTTTCAGTACAAGAGCGTCTGGAAATTCAGCAAGTCATAGACTTCTTAGACTTTCTGCCCTTGACTCACTCTGTTGCTTTCATTTAGGAGAGGCCTGTGAACTCCTTGCCAGAAAAGTGATAAAATAAATTATTTCAGAGCTGTGTGCTCAGAGAAAAAGGCAGTGATCACCACATGATATAAGAGAGTGTTCTGTTTAGGGCACTTTAACTCAGAAGGATGGAGACAAGTGAGAATATAAATAATGCTCAAAGAATGACTAAGGACATGCAGAAGTTGACTGCCAGGAAATATTAGGTCTGCTAAAAACTGCTGCTGCCCTAACTGCCCACGTGTTGACTCACTGTTAAAAATGTTCACCCCTGGGGTTAGACGTTAAGACGGTACCCAACTTTAGCAGTGAGGGATGTGGAAGCCGTAAGCAACTACTGAGAAAAGAAGAGGCTGGAAGAACATATCAGAAGAGGCTTTTATACCCAGTCTTTGAAAGACTTACTTGAATTATATGAGACATGGACTGGAAAGTTAGCTAGGATAAGCTTTTTCTTGATTTTTCTTTATTGAGATGAGATTCACATAACATAGGTAATCACTTGAAAGTATACAATTCAGAGGCATTTAGTACATGCACAATATTGTACAACCATCACCTTTCTCAAGTTCCAAAACATTGTCATCACCCCAAACATGTTTTTTAAATTAAACTTTTATTTTGAGATAATGGTAGATTTGCATTTTGGGCAAAGGTATGAAAGCAAGTCAATGGAGGCAGAATAGGCTTTTCAACAAATGGTACTGGGGCTGTTGGATTTCCATAGGCATAAAAATGATTCTCAAACTAAACATTGTACCTTATACAAAAATTAACTCAAAATGGATCATGGACTTAAATACAAAACATACAATTATAAAACTCCTAGAAAAAATATGAAAGAAATTCAAATTCTTCAGAAGCTAGGGGTAGACAGAGTTCTTAGACTTGACACAAAAATTATGATCCATAAAAGAAAAAGTTGATAAATTGGACCTTATCAAAATTTAAAACTTTTTCTATTTTAAAGCCTATGTGAGGCCGGGCATGGTGGCTCATGCCTGTAATCCTAGCACTCTGGGAGGCCGAGGCAGGTGGATCATTTGAGCTCAGGAGTTCGAGACCAGCCTGAGCAAGAGCGAGACCCCATCTCTACTAAAAAATAGGAAGAAATCATCTGGCCAACTAAAAATATATAGAGAAAAAATTAGCCGGGCATGGTGGTGCATGCCTGTAGTCCCAGCTACTTGGGAGGCTGAGGCAGGAGGATTGCTTGAGCTCAGGAATTTGAGGTTGCTGTGAGCTGGGCTGACGCCATGGCACTGTAGCCTGGGCAACAGAGTGAGACTCTGTCTCAAACAAATAAATAAATACATAAAGCAAGCCTATGTGAAGACAATGAAAAGAAAAGCTACAGACTGGGAGAAAATAGTTGCAAACTATCACATAAATTCCTATTGTCTTAGAACATGTAAAGAACTCTGAAAAAAGTTGCAAAAGATTTCATACTGTATTATTTCCTTTAAATAACTTTTTTTTTTCTTTGAGACAAGATCTTGCTCTGTTGCCCAGGCTAGAATGCAGAGTACATAGCTCACTGCAGCCTCAAACTCCTGGGCTCAAGTAATCCTCCTGCCTCAGCCTCCCGGGTAGCTGGGACTACAGGAACATGCCACCATGCCCAGCCAATTTTTTCTATTTTTTGCAGAGATGGGGTCTTGCTCTTTCTCAGGCTGGTCTTGAACTCCTGGCCTCAAGCAATCCTCCTGCCTTGGCCTCCCAGAGTGCTAGGATTACAGGCATGGGCCACTGTGTCAGGCCTATGTAACGTTCTTGAAATAGAAAAATTACAGACATGGAGAACAGATTATGTAGGAACAGACAGGAGGGAAGCAGATGTGGCTGTTTGAGGGTAATCAGAGCAATCCTCGTGGGGATGAAAATGTTCTGTATCTTGACAGTATTAATGTCAACACTGTATTCTGGTTGTGAAATTGTACCATAGCTTCACAAGATGTTACCTTTTGGGGAAACTAGGTAAAGAGTATGCATTATTTCTCTGTATTATTTCTTACAATTGTCTATGAATCTATAATGATCTCAATAAAAATTTCAATTAAAAAACATAAACTAAGTTTTAAATGCCTGTCAAAATGGTAGCTTTAAAGGTAGCTTTATTAATAAGGAAAATATCTTCCTGAAAATGAAATCACATTTTGAGGTAGAGTAGAGGCTACTAAACATCATGATTGATTTCTTTATTCCTTCCACCTGCTAGCGTTCATTCATTCAGAAAGTCAACTGAGCACCCACTGTGTGGAAGCCTTGGTGTTTGGCTTCAGTACCCTGCTTGCCAGTTAGGATCCTGAGGATCTCCTATTTTAGGGGTGGTGGCAGGCCTGTAATCAGATGCATATACGTGATTTAGAATTCACTCCAGGACTTAATAGCTGTGGGACCATGGGCAAGTTACTTCTTTGAGCCTCAGAGTCCCTGGGCTGTAAAACTTTAGTAACTACACCATTTCACAGGGTGGTGGCATCAATTAAATAATATAGGTAAGAATTTAGCATGGAGCCTGGCAGCTAAAAGCACTTTATAATGCTCACTAGATAATGGAATATTATATTATGATGAAGTTGAACTGAGTTAAAGGTAGAAGGAAAGACTTGTTCTCCAGAGACGTTTTCTTTAGACAGAATGCTTATTTGGGGTGTAGAGAGATGGGCTGGAGGGGTTAGCTGCAGTGTGAAACCGTGATAGGCTTCATTAAGGAGTTTGTAGTTTATATTGTGGACAGATGAACAAAGTTTCAAGCAGGTGAACAAATAAAATGATCACAATAGTTTTATTTACAGCAGTGCAAGTAGAAGGCCATTGCACTGATCCAAATAGTGTTTCTCAGAGTGGGATTTTCAGACCAAGTCCATCAAAATCTCTTGAAGAATTACACTTAGGGATTGCATTTTTGATAAGCTTTCCAAGTGGTTCTTTTTGCACACTTGGGTTTGGGAAATACCTAATAGAAGTGTGTCAGAGAGAATGTGGAAAAGAGGGAATTTTGAGAAATATTTAGAAGGTAAAGTAACAAAACTTGTTAATCCATAGGATGTGGGGAAGTGAATTATGGGAAAAAAACAGGATGTTGCCAAAGTTTTTAGCCCAGACAATTGTTCCCCATAATAAAGGAAGGCAGGATGATTTGCAGACTAGGGAGAAAAGAAAACGTGCACTTTGGGGCATGTTGCATTTGAAGACATCCAGATGGAGGTAGCCAATAGTCCTATGGAAAATCCTGTCTGAACTTTGAGTAAAAAAATGGGTCATGGAGATCTAAGAAATGTACACGAATAATTAAGACCACCCACAAAGAGCACATGGAGTTAAACTAGAGAACTAAGGATAATATTCTGGGACACTAACATTTAAGCAAAAGGGAAGATGCTGTGATTGAAATCCAGGAGAAATATTTGAAGTGGTTGGGAGGAGACCCAAGAAATCATGTGGTAATGGAAGTCGATAAAGTAGCATTTGAAGGTAGAATTATCAAGTGATTCAGTGATTGTAAGTAGATCGAGAAGGAAAAAGGACATTTGGTCCTTGAATTACTTTTAGTTTTTGCAGTTTCTTTCATTTTTAGGTGCAAAAGTTTTACATACTTTTTGTAAGATCGAAAACTTTTTTTTTTTTTTTTTCAAAAAAAGGTATAGCAATAAACAATCCCACCAGAGTGCCAACTGTCCGGTACATTTGCCAACACTGATAATACCTATATTAGTCCAGTTCTTTCAGCGTAGATGATAGGAACCAAAGTATGACTGGCTTTAACAACCAAAATGAAAAGTAAAAAGGTTATCACAAAGCTGTCAAATGCTGTAGGTGGACCTCCTGGGCAAGACCAGCCCCTGGGGTTAAAATGATATCATTAGAAATTTCTCTTTATCTCTTGACTTTCCTGTCCTCTGTTTTTATCCCTGTCTCAAACCAGCTCTCCCTAAATGATAGCAAATTGGTCACCAGCATCACTGAACTTACATTTCACGAGCCTACTGCAATGAAAGAGAATGTCCCAAGAGTTGTAGCAAAATCCCTGCATTGCTTCTCACTGGTCTAGCTTGAGCTATGTGATTTTCCCTAGAGCAATCACTAGACTGAGCTGTATCTCATTGGCCAGACCTGGGTGACACTGTCTCCTCTTGATTAACTGTGGGGCTGTCACAGGTTTCCAGAAGAAAATCAGGGTGGTATTACCAAAAGCAGGATTGGATTCTGGGCAGGCATAAACAACAGATGGCCATGACAGTAGCACTAGAGTATTTATGTGCCAATCTTAATTATGTGCTTTATCTTGCATTGACATGATAATCAGTGTATTCCCTCTTCCATGAATTTTCTGAGCTTTTAAAACTCACACAGGAAAGTAGTTATCTTTAAACAACATACTTAGTTCAGAAGCCAGGTTACAGTGTGTTATATATTGAGCAGAAGGCAAAGCAACTATAGATCACTCCTCTCATAAAGTTGCTGGCAAAAGAAAGGAGAGAGCCAGAGATGTAGTTTGAGTAGGAGGCAGTATACAGGATTTTTTTTTTTAGCTTATAGGCAGGGGTCAATGAAGATTTATTTCTCCATTAAGTATGAAAATGCTTATTTTTTCCATGCAGCTAATGGGTAAAATGCTTTTCACAGTAAAGATTTGTAAATAGTCATGTCTTGGATTTCTTTTCCTGCCCAGTTTTATTTGACTGTGGCCCTTGGAGATACTTTACTCAGCTGTAGGTTTCCAATGTGATGTTAACCTTGGTAGAGACCATTCTTTTGTGGCAATACGGGTTTAGGAATCCCAATATGTGTTTGACAGATTGATGATCCAAACATGAGCTTCCTATGTTATATCAGGCACTCTCCAAGAACTGAAAAACAGATGATCTAAATGATGTAGGGTTTTATATTTAAATTGCACACATTTTTGTCCAGATAATGAAAGTATTCTTAAAAAATAAGTAAAGTAGAAGTGTTTGGCACGCTGATTCGGATTCAGATCCGAATAAGGAATGGCTTCCGCTGCAGCCACTGAAGAGCAGCAGCCATGGCTGTGCGCTCCTTGGTGGCTGTGGGCCTCTGAACGACGTGACCGAGACCTTGAACGAGCCCAGGCACAGCCACGGCCACGGGCGCCACACCAAACAACATAAATTCATGTGGGATATGATCCGAGGGGTGTGTGGCTTTGCCCTGGTTGAGCAGCGTGCTATGGAGTTGCTTAAGGTCTCCGAGGACAAAAGGGCCCTCTAGTTCATCAAGAAAGGGGTGAGGACACACATCTGTGCCAAGAGGGAGCCAGAGAAGCTGAGCAACGTCCTGGCCGCCATGCGGAAAGCAGCCCCCAGGAAGGACTGAGACCCTCTCCCTTCTGTTCATAATAAATACAGAAATGTAAATAAATAAGCAAACAGACAATCAATGGTGTGTGTAACTCTGAACTAATTTCCTGACCCTTCCTTTGCAGATAAAATAAAAACTCAGAGGTAGAACTAGATAACTAGATGATTGTTACCAAGGTAGTAATGACTGCATAAGTCAAAAAATAAATATTGGTGATTTTGGACTTCAATTTTATAACTAAAATCCAAAAATACGTGTCTTATGCCATTCTGAGTAAGAGAAGATGACCAAAAGCCATTACACAGTGTTTTCACATCTGACACCATAAATCAAGCAAGACAAGTGAGAAGCATCGCTTGTGGCTTTTCAGGAGCTTCTAGGATACATTTCAAGCATCTTTTGGGGTGACTTTAACCCAGTGTCACTTTATTCCTCAACCAGAGGGGAGAAGGGAAAGGACTGTGATTACATTTCATTTTGCCCAGGACCGTTTCATCAAAGTTGGTGACATAAACCAGGGACTAGATGCCTGAGCCCAAGGCAGCAGACTACCCTGGATCACAAGTGATGCCAAATTTGCCTTTAGAGAAGAGACAGAGTGAAAGTGGCCTGAAATTCTGTTTAAAGTGCACAATAAAAGTAATGCTCTTGAATCATCCCGAAACCATCCCCCTACCCCCTTCCATGGAAAAATTGTCTTCCATGAAAACAGTCCCTGGTGACAAAAAGGTTGGGGATCACTACTCTAGGGGTCGCCTGGGTTCACCAGCACCATCTCCTGTACTTAAGAGTCCTTAACTGGTTGTGCTGGGATATACTGTCATAGAATGACAATAACACTAATAGAAAGAGTGAATATATTCAACTGATATGTATTAGTACCTACTGTGCGCCAGCACTGCTCCAGGCTCTGGGGCCACTGCGTAAATTAAAACAGGAATTCCTGCTCTCATGAGGGAGATAGGAAATGAAATAGTAGAGTCTGTCATAGATAAAATAATTTCATGTGAAGGTTTGTGCTTTGAACAATATAATGTGGAGTAAAGAGATAGCGTCCTACAGAATTGCTGATGAGTATGACAGCAAGGACAACAGCAATGGTGATAATAAGGTGATAATAGGGACAGTTACCTGGAGAGGAGCTGTTTTTACAAGACAGGGGTATTTAAGCACTTTTCATAGGTGATCCTGTTCCTTCTCCCATCAAACATGTGATATAATTACTATTGTTATCTTCATTTTACAGGTGAAGCCACTGAGGCTTACAGAGCTTGAATAGTTGTGTTTCTCTGTTATTCTTTTAATTGTGGTAAAATACACAAAACATAAAACTTACCATCTTAACCATTTTGAAGTGTACAGTTCAGTGGTGTTAAGTGAATACACTGTGTGTATCCAATCTTCAGAACTCTTTTCATCTTGCAAAACTAACACCCTAGGCCCTACCTCTATGGATTGGACTACTTGAAGTACCTTGTAAGTGGAATCATACGGTACTTGTCTTTCGTAGCTGGCTTATTTCAGTTAGCACAATGTCCTCAAGATTCATCCCTGTTGAAGCATGTGTCAGAATTTCTTTCCTTTTTAAGACTGAATATTAGTCTATTGTGTATATGTACACATTTTGTGTACCCATTTATCCATCAACAAACACTTTGCTTCCACATTTTGGCTATTGTGAATAATGCTATAATGAACATGTGTGTGATAACCCATCTTCTTACCTATTGTCAAACACACCAAACTCACCAAGGTCCTTCTTGCCCTAAGGCATTATTGCTATTCCCTCCTCTAGCAGGGCACGTCCCCAGATGTTCTTGTGGCACAGTCTGACACTTTGTTCAAGTCTCTGCCAAATGTTACCTCGTAGGAGAAGCCTTCCCTGTCAACCCCATCTGAAACTGCACGTTTGTGGCCATGGCTCTCTGTGCCCTTACCTTGCTAGGTTGTTCTTCAGAGCACTTGTCAGTACCTGGAATCATATTATATACTGTATGTATTTGTCTATTGCCTTTCCCCTCCTACTTTCACATGTCACCTTCAAGAAGACAGACTTGGACTGTTTCTATAATGCTCCACCATCAATGCCTAGGACAGTACCTGGCAATAAGTAGGCGTAATTATTTATGAATGAAAAAATGAATGAATGCATAAGGTGATGAAATCTGTATTTGAATCCTCGTCTTCTGCTTCCAAAGCCCCTGCAGGGTTGCTGCCTTGTGTTAAAGAAGTGGAATATCTAGGTGGAGTGAAACTTGTGGTTGGGATGTGTGGTATTAGTGGTGAAGTTCCAGAAGTATCAACCAAATGCTGAAGATAGAATAAAAAAGCTCCAGGCATAAGAAATCATAACTGAAACAATATCCTTACAGTGGGTCGAACAGTAGCCCCCAAATGATATGTCCTTGTACTTCCCCCTGGAAGCTGTCAGTGCAACCTTGGAAAAAAGATCTTGGAGGATCTAATTAAGTTAAAAATCTTGATATGGGATTATCCTGGATCCTGTGGGTGGACCTTAAATCCAATGACAGATGTCCTTAGGAAAGGAGGAGGAGATTTCAGACATAGTGGAGGCCACGTGAAGACAGACAACATGATGAACCTGGAGACATTATGCTAAGTGAAGTAAGTCAGACTAGAGAGACAAATACTGCATGATCTCACTTATATGTAGAATCTAAAGAAGCCAAACTCATAGAAATAGAGAGTAGAATAGTTGTTGCCAGGGGTTGGGGCAGGGGGCTGAGGGAAGTGGGATTTTGGTCAAAGCATACAAACTTTCAGTCATAAAATGAGTAAGTTCTGGAAACCTAATGTATAACATGGTAACTATAGTTATAATAATAACAGTGTATTGTATGCATGAAATTTGTTACGTGAGTAGATCTTAGTGTTCTCACCATAAAAAAGGAGGTAATGCATATGCTAATTAGCTTGATTGTGGTAATCACAATGTATACATGTATCAAAACATCATTCAGTACACCTTAAATATATACAACTTGCCTTTGTCAATGACACTTCAGTAAAGCTGGAAAGAAAAAGAAAGTCAAAGAAGCAGAGACTGGAATTGTGCAGCCACTATCAAAGAATGCCTCAAGCCACCAGAGACCATTAAGAGGTGAGGAAGATTTCTCCCCTAAAGCCTTTGGAGGGACTGAGTTCCTGCTGACACCTTGATTTTTGTCCTCCAAAACTATGAATGAATAAATTTCTGTTGCTTTAAGTCTCCAAGCTTGTGATAATTTGTTACAGCAGCCCCAGGAAACTAATACAACCCTAAACTTAGTGAACTGAAATTGATCAGGGGAGAAGGCTGGAGTTTGGTGTACCTGTTAGAGCAAACCCTGGGATGCAGATCAGCCACCACAAAGACACATTCTAGGGCAATACATGTTATTGTGGTCCCCTACTCTTCTGCTAGAGCAGCCACACTGACTCTAGCACTGGGCAGGGGTCAATGGGGCAACATCTTCGCCTCGTGCTGCTGGGAGGGGTGGGGTGTGTGGAGTCAGCAAGGGCTGACAGCACAATGCGGTGGGCTTAATAAACTCTCTGAGCTGCTGGGTTCCACAATCTGTACGGTTTTGCATGGTTTAACCTCCAAACGGCAGAGGATTACAAAGTGCTAAAGATGTATAGCAAGTAATAAAATATTATGGGGATTGGAAACAGCTCCAAAAAGTGAATGTTTGCCCAAATGATAGAAAATTTTCCACTTCAAAGTGTTTATCAAGGATACTAAAACTTAGCTAAGGATTTTATACAGCCTTTTTTTTTTCTTTCTCTCTATTTTTTAGAGATTTTTGAAGAGCCCAAAGAAAAATTTATTGAGATGCATTTATTTATTTATTTAGTCAGTTATTTAGTTTTATTTATTTATTTATTTGAGGTAGGGTCTAGCTCAGTCTCTCAGGCTAGAGTGCAGTGGCAGCATCATAGCTCACTGCAACCTCAAACTCCTGGGCTCAAGTGATCCTCCTGCCTCAGCCTGCCAAGTAGCAGGGACTACAGGCATGCACCATCACACTCAGCTAATTTTTTTCTATGTTTTGTAGAGAGGGGGGGTCTTGATCTTACTCAACTTGATCTTGAACTCCTGGCCTCAAGCAGTCCTCCTGCCTTGGTCTCCCAAAGTGCTTGGATTACAGGCCTGAGTCACTGACTGTATCCGGTCCTGGGATACATTTAAATAAAGTTCTTCCCAAAGACAGGAAGATGAATTAAATAACCTACTGAAGCCCCCTATAGTCTTAAACTTCCAAAATCTGCTCAGTGTTTATTTATCTTAAACCACTATTTAATATAAAGTTTTCAGGCCTTTTGGGTTATAATCACATCAAATAAAACTGTATGTTTTGTCCATAGTCTTGGTACTTCATATAATAGCTTTTAATTCCAGAACTTTATTTTTACTTTTAGAACTAAGTTTTAATTTTCTTTTATGTTTACACTAGCTTAATAGTGTTTGTATTATAAAGCAATATTAAAGACCCATTACTATTAGTATCAATACTAAGCTAAAAACTTGTGAATTTCTTCCAACTTTTTTTTTTTCAGCAGAATGACAGTTTGTGTTGTGGCAGTTATTAATATATTTGGTCAGGGACAAACACATAGCAAAATCACTGTCACTACAATTCTCACAGTATCCATATTTGTTGGTTCTCTAGGAAAATAGTCTATTTTGCATCTCCACACAGGCAGTGTGGAGTAGTGGAAAGAACACACATACATTCCAGAATTATTGGCCAGCAGTCAGTACGGACACCAACTAACCAGATAGTTTGTTCAAGCTACCCTCTTTCACAGTATGGTTGCGTGAATGAAATAAAATGACATAAAGTGCTTAACATAATTCCTGAGACATAGTAGCATTTAATATAGGCTAATTTTCACTGATACATTGTCTTTCCCTTTTTTCAGGATAATTTCATTTCCCTGTCAACTTCTTGGAAAATAACCCTTATCCTTGCCTATTTGTGTATCACAAGTGTTTTTAGGAAATTCAATGTTTAAGTCTTCTTAGCTCAAAATTTCACCTAATAGCAGCTAGTTGCTAACTTCATAAGTATTAGAAATTTCCAGTCTGTCAGCCATCCCCATCTTAGAATATTGGTTACACAGCATTAGCAGATCTTTTTTTATTTTAACACTTTAGCAAAATAGGTAGCAGCAATAGAAGGATCCACCAGTCTCAAAATATTGATGGCGACTCATGCTGCTCCTGCTCCGAAGATCTATCCATCTCTGGGATCCAGCAGATGGAGCCATCAGTGCTGACAGATGTGAGTAAGAATTCTGAGTCGGCTGTGAACTTGGCTGGGTCTTGAAAGATGAGCATGATTCTGCTAAATGGGGTTGGTAAAGAAGAACAGGCAGGGTGAATGCTAAGATGTTCAGAAATTACAAAAAAACAAGGACTTGCTGGAGCAATGCTACATTGCCTATTGTATTATGTTCTCTTTTGTAAGGGACTCTGCATCAATCTTTGCTAATAATGGGCATATGGACAAAAAAAACATGTTAACAGGTTAAACCAAAAGAAGAGCAGACAGCAGGATGGTAACAGGAATTTGCAAAGCACTGTGGAGGTCACAGACAAAATATACTGGAGCACAAACGCCCTTCAACCTCTGCTAAATGCTTCAGCCATAAAAGTGGAAAGCTGTAGTTTAGTTTAGAAAATTATTTCAGTTCTAGATTCTGGTTGAAGAGCTCATAAAAGCTTCTCTTTGGAGATTAATAGCACCATGATGTCTTTGGCTTTACAGTGCTTTTGTAAAAATAAAACTCTAGAACCTGGGTGAGTGTATTTAAGTTGCATGAAGGTGAGAAATGCTCTTCAATGTTATACTCATTAATACAGATGCATTTCCCTGTGAACATTTCTCATATATGAATATCCTAATTTACCAAAAAAAAAAAAAAAAACCACATTGAGTAAGCACAAGTAATTCTTTTCTGAAAATTAGACAGCATTTTTTAAATTGTAAGCACCCCTACTGTGATCACTTATGTTAATTATAATAGATACCCACATATCCATCAGATGAGTTAGAGCTCTTCCCTGATGATGGTGACGTTGGCCATCTGCCTTAGGAAGGTGGCAGTATGTAGTGGAAAGGACACAGGAGACTTATTTCCAGGCTCAGGTCCTCAACTGAGGAGAGTCACCTTGGAGAAAGCCCTACATGCTGTGAGACTGTTTTGTCATGTGTTGAATTAGAAAGTTGGACCAAATCAGATTTAAGGTCCCTTCCAGTTCTAATAATACATAGAAGAAAGTGATAAAAATGTTCAGGAATTCCAAATGAGAAGAGAGGATTGGGAAATACTTCCTAAAGAGGGTAGAATTGGAAATGGACATTAAAGAATACACGCTTGAAATCAAGCATTTGGGTTTGTGTTCCAAGGGAGCAATTCTGTGCACTGTAAGTCTGTAGGTATGAGAGCTGGGATGTGTGAAGCCTTTAGGGGAACAGCAAGTGGCCCAGTTTGGCTAGAACAGGAAGAATATGTAAAGAACAGGTGTAGGCATGCAGAATGGGACCACAGAGTTAATTTATTCAGCAAATATTTATCAAGCACTTGCTAGGTGTTAGGTGCTTAAGCGTAGGATACTGTGGTGAGCATGACAGGCAGGTCTCTCAGGGGAAATTATAGGCTACGGGGGAAGAGAGACTGTTTAACAGTTGGGGAGGACAGATAGCAGGAACATCTAATTAAGCCTAGAGGTGGACAATCTTTGAAGAAGTCCTGTTTAAGCTGAAACCTAAAGGTTGAATACCTGTCAGCCGGGCCCTGCTTAGAAAGCTGTTGTAAGCAGTGAAGTATCAGCCTTACCCAACTCTTTGTGTCTAAATCTTGTTAACCACGTTATTATGCACCTGGTGTCCGGTAGTCAATAAAAATGAGTCATTGGCCCTCCGAGCATTGAAACTGGCGTGCAAAAGAAGTATACTTACCACCCTGGTTTAGGAGATACTATACCAGAGATAGCACAGTGTCTTTTTATTTTTAAACACACAAAAATTATATACTTATGGTTTAAAGAGTATCACAAATAGTATTTGTGAAAGTCAACACATAGAATGTCCACAATAAATTGTTAATTCAAGCTTAGCCAAATTTCAATAAAATGAGTTCATTTTTTAAAATACTGTATGGAATATGTGTGGTAAAGCAGCCTCTGATGGATGATGTGCTCAGTACTTGATGAGAGCCCAGAGGTAGGAGGCCATGAATTTTAAGTTGTGAGTTTCTTTAGCAAGATTTATCAGTTAAGGGTATAATGACAGAAGTCCGATGTTCAGATTCATCTAAGGCTAAAGTTTTACAGGAAAAGTAGCACTGACTGGCGACTGCAAGGAATCCAGGCTGAATAGACAAAGAGCAAAGGCCAGAGAGTTGCTGATAGAGTGGGAGAGACGGGAGATGTCCAGGAACGGACTGTTTCAGTAAGAGTGAAGAGTGAGTCGTCAGAGAGGGGAACGGGAAATAAACAGAGAAAGTGGCTGGGGAGTGGGATGCTGAAATTTAAAGTGTCAGAAAGAGGACAGTTCTGGGGGATGGCAACATTTAGGGCGTGTCCATGAGAGTGGGGGGCTGAAAGAAATGGAAGAAAGCAAGTGCCTGTGAGGCTACGATGCTGACTGTATCCTCGGGGGGACAGTTAGGTCATCCAGGATGATGTGGGCATAGGGGCAGGGCCAAAACTTTAAGCCACGTGGGAGAATTTTCAAAGAACCTGGGTCAATTGCTTCCAACAGGGAGCCAAAGGGGAAGTAAGTAAATCCCAGCAACAGGGAGGAGCAAGAATCAGATGTAATAATCAGGCTAAAAGCCTGTGAGGGAGGAAGAATGAGGACGTGACAGTGGAGAGTGTGAGGCACATAGGCACCTGTGTACAGGACGAAGATGCACAGAGGAAAGGTAAGGTGAGGCCGCATCCTGAGGAAGGGCTGGATTATACAGAAGGAAGGGTCTTCTGAGTGTGGGGTGAAGGGCTTGAGGGCAGAAGGTGGGCAGGGCAGAAGGAAATGGCTGGGAGTTCGAAAGAACACAGATGGGTTTGGGAACCCAGGGACTCGATTGAGACTCCGGAAGTGGAAGGAAGGACTGCAAAGGCTTGGGCTGATGAGAGCAGTCAGGTGTGGCAGGGAGGAAGGTCTTGGTGTTAATTAGTTGCTTTTAAAACTCTTACTAGAACTTGGTTGTAAAGATGTTCCTCTGTTGATGCAGACAGGAGTACTTAGTTATGCCTGAAGCCAGACGATTATCTCTGCCCTGTGGCCAACTTTCTGTCTTAAAAGATGAGCTACCTTTGTGGAGAAGTAGGCACAGGCGGGCAGAAGACACAGTGACTCACTCAGAGGTCTTCTGTGGAGACACAAACAAGTTTGTGAACAAAGAAGTGGCAACTTATTTAAGAATTACTAAGTGGGGTCAGTGTGGGTGTTCACTGGCTCCGTTGGAGTTAATGGGTTTATCTGGGCTGGGATTCAGGGTCAGCCTCTGTTCTCAGCAGGCAGCTGGAGCTGAAGTTAAATGTACCAGGTGGTGGTGAAGGGGGAACTGGGGGAGTGTGGACAGAGAAGATGAATCTTCCTACAATTTGTTGCATACACAGAGCACTAGATTCTGCCCAGCCTTGGAAAGCCATAATACTGGAATCAGGCCCCTGTTGTTTTGGGCAAGAATTCCTAAAACATTTCCAAGTCTAAAGCCCTTTGATTGCATGACTGGATAGGATTAAGACAGCAGGACAAAGAGGGACAGGAACCGATATGATCATGGCTACATTCACATTGAGAACCCAAGCCACTTACGGCAAGTCCTTTAAAGATTAGTTCTTAAACAGTTTATGAAAGTCAGCAACAAAAGATTGTACCTGCTAAAAAGCAGCCAATTCCTCCCCTCCTCTGGAAAGCAAAACCTGAGCTGAACACATTCCACCTGCTCCTCCTGTTTGCTGAGACAGTGTCTGAAGAAGCTGGCGGTGAACAGTCAAAGGCGGGGCCATGTCCTGAATCAGATGAAGACACATGTTTTCAACGTATAAATCAGCAGGGCCGACAACACCCGTATCCTTGAAGCATCCTTACTGTTCAGTTTTCCTCAGCATGGAATCCTTCAAGAGTACAGCAAACCAAAGAAATGTCTCACTGAATTCAAGAATAGAGAAGAAAAAGAAACCTGGAAAAATCTTAGGTCACAACTGACCTTTTAAACCTAACAAAAGATGAATGTGTTATATAAAGGTTAAATAATAATGATGCAAATAGCAGCCAAATGTTACTCTCTATGGGACAACGGCATCATGACATTAATAATACACACAGACTAAGATCATAGGTCAGGTTTTCTTTGTGGGGAGTGATTTTTCCTTGGCTTTCATAATGCAAGAAAATGAATCTGTAATTCTGTTTTGCAATGGTAGCTTTTCTTCCTGAATTATTTAGTTATTTAATGCTGTAATCTATTCAAGTATTATTTAAACAGCACTTTAAGTAAAAGTTAGGTGAAAAGAAAATGTGATTGTAAAGCTCTAATATTTGATATCTCAATAAAGTTATTTTCCTCATTTTGGGGAATATTTATAGCTTTTTAATTTCAATTCAAATTACAGCTGTATGAAGCTTATTTTTTCAAAAAAATTAATAAAAGTATGTATGGTACTTTATTTTTTTCTTTTTTGAAGTAATGTCTGAAAGAGGAAGAACTCAAGGAAAACCACTTAAGGGAGATGTCATCATTGCCCAGGATGGTTTCTTACTCGTAAATTAGGTGACATCTCTCCCCTCTGCTTCTCCTGCCTTTAGGATGGGCTCTCACAGGGACAAGAGGAGCTTAGAAATGACATGAGGCTCTGGGTCAGAAAGGGTCCTTGGCTATCAAATATGGCGGTTGTCTGCCCTCAAAAGTTTTAATTTTATCCAAAAGAATCATGGTAACCAAATTCTGACCTGTTTTAAAACATTTCCATGGAAAAGTCTCAAATATACTTTACATGTATAAAGTTGTATCTACTTTATCTCTTATACAAATTCTTTTTTATATTTAATGTATAGACTTCCTTCCCCTTATTACTAATCATTTTAACTTAATCCTTCCAGATGCAACTAAAGCCTATTTCCTCTACTTTGGAAATTGGTAACAAAGAGAACACCTGACAATATTTCCTTCCTAGGCTATGCAACTTTTAGTTGTTATTAGTTATTTAGGGATGTGAATGAAAACTCAAATGAGAAACTTAGCAAACATAGAATATTATTGTGTAAACCTCAGTTTGCCTCTGATGTTTTACTCAGTCTCCATTTTTACAGCATCAGTTAACTCAGGAACTTAATAATGAAAATCAATTATAATTTCTATCAACTCAAGGCAAGGTTGATGTGTAATGGTTCATTGAGGGTAGTATTTTGACGACACTTGTTCAAATGTAGTTGATTTTATCAACCATCGTGATAGCAGACATAAAACTTTATATAATACATTTTCCTTTTCCTTCTGCCTTTTACAGCACTATTTATGTTGAAGTCTTCAGGGATCTCAGACATCTGTTTTTCAGGTCCCACAGCTGGGGTTGCAATAAGGTTGATGCACTTTTTAGAACCAAACAATTCTTTTCTAAACCCTGGTTTTTATCCAAGAATTATTTTCTCCATGAAACAGTAATCATGAGACACTTTTTCCAATAAAAATCCTACAGTAACATATCAGGAGCTTTGCCACAGTTTGTTACTACAGAGGGAGGTCATTTAAACCAACGACGCTCCATGCTGCCCTGACCTCCTTTCCGAAGCAATGAATCTAGCTATTATAAAACATCTTTCCACGTGTGGACTTAAAAATAATTATACAGACAAATAAAGATGCCAGATTGGTTAAGGGCATGGGTTTTGCATTCAGAAAGTTTGAAGCTTTGCTCTTTCATTTACTAAACTGCCTAATCTTAACTTCCCTCTTCTTGAGAAATGGAGGAATATTGGGTACTCAACGGTACTTACAAGGAATAAATGACATAAAGTGTATGAAACAGCCAGTCCAGCAGCACAGTAAGCATTTAACAGATGGTAATTCTTTATGTCAATTATATTAGTTTGTAGTCGCAATCATTACTTTTTTTTTTCTTTTTTACTTTCATTTATAAAAATAGCCCCATGTAGTAAAAACTTTAGCAATAAAAACAGGGTAGGAAAAGTGACTCTCTGAAATGAAAAATCCAAGGAATAAAATATTTATAAGATTATATGTTTTATTATGTATTATAATAATTATAGTATTATAATGTTATATATTATATAATTACATTAATATGTTTATGTATTTTATTATATATTTATACATAGTTATATATTCATTTTACTTACAGGAATGTATTAGTATTTAATTCATTTCCAAGTGATTTCTTGTAAGTCAAATGACATCAGATAATTAAAACTTCCAATTCATAACATACAGGTTACAACATTAAAATATCCTGGATACAGAATATTGAAATAAAGTTAACGTCATCTGTGACCAAGTTTACACAAATTGTAGGTAGTTGGATGTCCAATACATTAATGAAGTTTTGTAGAGCACTTGGAAATACTTTCATTTACCACAATAATCATTTTCCCATGATAATAGGTGTTTCCTACAACGAAGTAAATTCAAGAGACCAGGAAGAAACTTGTATTAGCTATAAAGGCAGAACATCCTTCGTGGCTTCTGCAAAGTTTTCCCACAATCCCATATCTATCTTTCTGAGGTATCTGGGAGCTCTGCTAGGGAATGCTGGATGCTGAACCAGGAAAAGCAAAATCTGCAATCAAATCCAAGGGGTGAGATGCAAGCCAAAAGGAGACACAAAGTCTAGTGATGGTTAGCAACTGAGTACCAGGAATGTGGCAACGAGCAAAGTCAGTTTGAACCCAGCAAATTCAAGGTCATTTGCTACAAGAGGTAAAAGTTTTATTGGACATTAATGGTATGTAGGCATGCTGGTCTGCTTTAAAAATAAACACTAAAGAATTTTTTTTTATTTAGTCCCAACTGGAATGCACATATAAAACAAGTTTTGAGCAGGAGAATAACAGATGAGAGCATCAGAAATATTCATCTGGCAATAAGGTATAGCCTTAATGTAAGGCAAAGCTTCATTAGTTAGAAGCAATAACATAAGAGTGAAGGAGTGAAAGCCTAACTTGGGGAAATAAACATAAAAATGCAAAAGAAGGGAAAATAAAGAAGCAGAATTGGAATAAATTGCCAACTGGTTTGATACAAGGGATTCCTGATTAATCTATTTTTTCATAATTCTTAAAGACATATTCAATAATTTTGGAGTATACTACAAGACACCTTCTGTCTTTTACACGCTTTGCCTAACTGTTCTCCTTCCTGTTTGGGGCCAAAAGCCAAGATTCCCGATTTTATGGTATTGCACTATGAGCAGGTGCTGAGTATGCCCTATGCACAAATATCAAATACCATGAGCAGAGAAATCTAGAGAGAAGAAGAAGAATCAACACAATACACAATTTGATATTAACTCAGCAAAACATGCATAATGTTGACTTTGTTTCCCCTTTCCCTCGCTACTGCATTTTTAGTTTTGCAACTCTCTGTCTTATCATTTGGGGTACCTGAAGGTGAGGGCCAGCTTTCAGCCTTTGCAACATTCCTGTTATCAGCCTGTATTAGAGCGGGCTCTGATCTCCACAGCGCTGGCCCCTGAGCCCTGCAGCCATGCGGTGTCTAACTGATTTCAGCAGTAGCTGCCCAATACTGTAACACCCACGTGATGCTTTTGCCAATTTCCAATGTTGTGAGCAATAAGACTATCTTAGTTTTATTTTCTCATCATTGCCATCTTCCACCCCCCCCCCATGGCTTTTTCTCTTTTTGTAGACTTTTGCTCCCATTTAAACCCCAAAAGATTTCTCTGCTCCATCAGCTCCATGCCCCCCTTTTTCTAACCTCTATCATCTTTTATTACACTCGGCTATAACCATTTCCCACCTCATTTACAACAGTTTATTAGACACCATTTGGTTTTGGACTTGAAGTGCTGATTTAAATCAATAAAAAACATTCCCTGCTTCGTAGAGAAGTGGAATCTAAATTCCAGGAGTAGGTAGTTTAGGAAGCTGGCTGTCTCCCAGAGCAGGGATCCAGGCAGGAGACCAGAGGCAGCCACCAGCAGTTGTATTGGCACTTCCTTGGATGGTCATGTTGTTTGCAGATGGTGCCTTGATAGATGTGCGTCCACTGTAGCGGTGAAAATGTTGTGGGCACTGAGCCAAAAGGAAGTTTTCATTTCCCTCATTTCTGAAGTGACAAGAAAATATTTTCTGTGTCTCGGAATAATGCTGCAGGTCCCCTGAGACTAGCTGGAGAATGCAACTCTGGTCATTTTAGATTTTCACTCTTATGATGTGTAACCAGAGGGTTCAAAAGAGAATATTTTACATACTCATTCATTCATTTATGAAAACCATCATCCAGTTCTGCCTATTTTTATTAGACTTTTTGAACTTTTCAACTGACTTTGAAACTGTTCGTATTTCCTGGCTAAATGGAAATATGAGAACAAAATAAAGAAATGAATGAATGAATAAATAAAGACTTCATTAGTAGAAATTGGTCTGGATTGAACTGTGATTTCTCTTGGCCTTGAGCAAATACCCACCTGTCTCAAACAAGTGACACCAAATTCTGCGGTCACAGAGCCTAGCTAGGGAAGCCTAAACAAGCAAGTTATGGCTTTAAAAACAGTGTGTTTGTTTCCCTTGTTCCTTCCCAAGGGGAGTGGTCTGGGATGAAGAATACTGCTGGGAGAGTTTAGTTTCCTGGTTGACTGAGCCCAGGTCTCTTCCATTTAAAATAATTTGTGGATATTATTTTACACAAAATCTTCTGTTTTTCAGGATTCTTTGAAAACCATTCATCGGCAAATAGCTGGAAATTGTTTATTTTTATCTTCAGACACCTCAGTACAGAGTGAGAAGAGGAACAACAGCTTCGGATTCAGTCTCGTTGTCTGTAGCAGGGATGATTTTATTGGTTTGTTTATTTTGGGAATGTGCACCAAGTTATTCTGCAGGTTTTCCTGAATTTTCTTCCCCCTTGTCTCCATATACAATGTTCTGTTTTTGCACCCATATTCTTTCATTGCTTCATACACAAGTCACCTGTAGCATCCATCACAACATGTTCCAGTTATCAGTTTATACAGAGAAGCCTCTCGACTGATTTATGTAGCATGGAATTCACAATTGAGTGAATTCTCCAACCCAATTACAGGGTGCAAGATGTGTGCACAAAATGTGTACCAAATATGTTTCTTCATGGTTCAAGACTAATAATAATTGGGGTCTGTGTATTCAAATTTGACCATAGAAAGATACTGTATTTCTCATCATCAAGATGTATGTGACTTCGAGTGCATGTCTGTCCATGTTGCAAAGAGAAGAACACAATATGAATTGGCATCTGCCCCATAATACACAGAATTGGGTTTATCCAAAAGTTTCTTTCATAAATAACAGTAATTTTACCTGACGAGCACTAAAGTTAATAGACCTGAATCTAAATCCCAACTTTTACACTTTGCAGCTTTGTAATCATGGGTGAATGTTTTAGTTTTAGTTTTCTTGTCTTTAGAAGAAATTAGCAACAGGAACTGGCACATAGGATTAATATAAGGATCCAATAAGAATTTATATGAAAGTGCTTAAAACCATAATGTATTATGTAAATATTTGTCTTTAGAATAGTTGAGCAATTATGGGTTTTTAGCATCCTGCTCTGCAAAAGTGTCTAGTTCTTTTAACTTCTGTGATAGGCAAATAAAAATTGATCTTTCAGGAAACTACATTTCAAAAAAATCATTTCTCTTTACTCAGAAAAATAGATATGGATTCAGAAATATTTAGGAAGGAAATGTCAACTTTATTAAAAGTAGCTGGTAATGCTATAATTCAATGGTTTATGTAATTTTGCTGTAAGTCTCTACTCAATTTCATATCCAGAGTTAGACATTTAGAAAACTGGAAGGCATGTTTATTTATTTTTGAATTTTTTAAAAGGTGATTTTTCTCTATTAAAACATTATAAATCTGAGTTTATTCATTCACAAAATGATTTTCTTTTTTTAAAAAAAACTGTAGTGATTCTATTTGGTATGTGTTAAATAATTCAACCACTAAATTCATGTTTGAAATGTTTAAAAATACATTCACCAAATTTAAAATTAGAAGTTATCAAAACTAAGTATCTTTCCCTAGGCACTCCTGGCTGGAAAATGAATTTGATAATTGTATATGTGCACATGTTAATTTGAATTTATTTTAAATATTATTGTTAAACTCACATAGTATGTTTTTACCTCTAAGTTGTAAGCAAAAGAAATGATATTTGGTTTTCACCCAAAGATATAAGCCAAGTGGAACTTTTTCCATAATTATATTGAAATTATGTGGGGTTTTTTTTTTTTTTTTTTTCTTGAGACAGAGTCTTGCTTTGTTGCCTGGGCTAGAGTGAGTGCCATGGAGTCAGCCTAGCTCACAGCAACCTCAAACTCCTGGGCTTAAGGGATCCTACTGCCTCAGCCCCCCGTGTAGCTGGGACTACAGGCATGTGCTACCATGCCCAGCTAATTTTTTCTATATATATTTTAGTTGGCCAGATAATTTCTTTCTATTTTTAGTAGAGACGGGGTCTCGCTCTTGCTCAGGCTGGTCTCGAACTCCTTACCTCGAGTGATCCACCCGCCTCGGCCTCCCAGAGTGCTAGGATTACAGGCGTGAGCCACCGTGCCCAGCCACGAAATGGGGTTTTTTTTGTTTGTTTTATTCATGGCATTGGTGTTGTTAAACAAAAATTATGGGAGGCCATTGTTCTGGCCTGAGCTCCTGAAGTCGGCCCCAACAGACATAGACCAAACCAAAATGGAGTCACTCCTGCTAAATGCCACATAATCAAACTGAAACTTTAAGGAAGCAGATAGATCCCAAAACAGACCAGTTTTTCCTGAAAACAGGAGATCCCAGTTTACCTGAGTCAGCATAATAAGGACGTCCCCTCTGCTTTAAACGCTTACAGAAAGGTAACCTGACATAACCTGACATTTATTAATCAGCTTTTTTCTACTGTTCTGTTCCTTTGTTCCTACCTTACAAAACCCACTATTCTGTCGTTGCCTACTGGGAGCTCTCATTCTATTTTGTAGAATGGAAATTTCCCCAACTCATGAATCGTGAATAAAAATCAATTCCATCTATAACTAAATGTGTTATACTTTTGTCTCTTGACAGTTCAGAGGGTGTTCATTTTGCTAGTTCAGCCTGACATCGTTCTCCTTCAGCCTGGTCAATTTGTGGGGATGTGCTTGCTGTCCTTCCTATGCCTTCTGTTCTCAGCAGGAGAGTGAAGAGCAGCAACCTCTGATTGCTGTCATTCAGTTTGTAGAACACTCAGAGTTGCTCCGAACTGGGAATCAAATTACAAAGAACGCCATGACTTTCAGGAATGGCCTAGACACAGAGCTTGGTACCACCACTGAACCAGGAGGAAGCCCAGCCCAGCGTCCTAAGAGAGGGTCCCGTGCTGCATGGCAGTCTGGTTCCCCTCTTTCTGAGATGACACCCACTGTCCTGATCTCTTCATCAGCCTTTCTCAGCCTTCATTGTTCCTGATCTCTATGGGATAGGACACTGTGAAGTGACCTTTTTTTTGAAATTACTTTGTCACTAATCTTACCAAATATATGGCTTCAACTTTTGCTAAAGAGAAAACTTCCAAATCAATTTGCAGGACTGATTCTTCCCTAGTATTCAGTTCAAGGGCTTCCTTTACTTTTCTCTTTATCAAGTCAAATTCCACTGGCACAACAGCAGATGCACAGTCCCAAGTTTCTCACAGGGACAAAGCCAGCTACTTCTCTTCATTTCCTAGTTTCTATGGAGAACATCACCTTTCTCCCAGTCACCAAGCCTTATCACCTTGTAGCAGCATCTTATCTAGATGCCAGATAGATTCTAGCTCAGCCATGCCTTTCCCACCTCCTCTCTTAGTTCCATGTGTAGTGTCTTCATGGTTTCTGTGGATACACTGCTATCAATCAAAATGATCTTCCTAAAACATAGAGTCACTTCTCAGTCCATAAGCAAAAATTTTTGATGGCTCTCCATTGTCTTTAAAGTTAATCAAAGTACTTATGTTGACATTCAAGACCTTACTTCTTCAATCTTCAACTGGCTTTACTTTGATTCATCTCCTACTACTCCCCTACAGATTTCGTGCGTTCAAATCCAAGTCAATGCCATGTGATAGATATGCTCTGTTCTTTCCATGCTCATTCGCTTAGGCATTATGTGCTTCCCATCCCCCCTACCTAATGTAATTCTGCCCATGTCTGATGACACAATCTCCACGAAGGCTTCCTGATTCCCTTTAGTCATTCCCTCTTCTGCATTCCTATGGCCTTGTGTTTGAGACCTTTTCACATGCTTTTTCTTGAACGTGTTGGTACGAGCATCCCATTAGCACTGCTGCATTGTAAGGCCTCCGGGGAGCAGGATTGTTCTTCTCATTTAGCGGCTGCAGTAGCACCTAACACTGTCACGTGCTCAGGACACCGATTCCACTAATGCAGCTGTATCCACAGCATTTTGGAGCTGTTGCTTCAAACATCAGCTGTGACATAAGGCCCTTCCTTTACTGCTGTTGAATTTTAAGATTTTAAGATTTTATTTTATTTCATTTATATTTGTTAAACAGTTTCCTATTTTTCAATGACAGGAAAAAGATTTTCCACATGTGCACGTCAAGAAGGAATGCAATCCCAAAAAGAAACTGAGGGAGAGCGAGTAGAGCTCTAGGCATCTCCAGGAGATAACATTAGAGCATCCTGGGGACTGAGGAGCAGCTTGGCTTCCAACCCAAAGACAAGTAGTTCCTGCTCCTGATGCCGCGGTCTTGTCCACAGGAAAGAAGGTCTCGGGTAGAATATGGCTAATTAAGACCATGGGGTTACTTTTGAGGTTTAACCTGAATGTGAACTTAAACCTGGAGAGTGAGGAAACTGAGCTTCATCCGAGGGCATAATGAGCTTCTACTCCCTGGTGAATATGCTTCAACCAAAGGGAGTGAAGAGTTGAAAGCCAGGAATCATACAGACGGCTTTAACACAATCTTCAACAAATAAACGATTTGCTTTTTATTGATTCTTTTCTATGTGCCAAGTTATGATCTGACTACTGGGTATTTTAGATATAGTAACATATTTAATCTTTGCAACTTCCTATGAGATCAGCATTACTTTTCCATTTTGTAAATGATGAGACTAAATCTGAGGGAGATTAAGTAATTAATAAGATCTAGCTATGAGGTTCTGGAAAACAACTTCAGGGAGATAATCCTGTAGAATCAGAAATGAGTATACTTTGTTCAGCACTGAGAAGTAAAGACACAGTACAAATAATTATAACTCTATAGATGGCCACAAATAAAAAAGATAGTCTCTAAGCACAAATAGCCACAAATCAGAAGATAGTGTCTATGTACAAAACTAGTGCTTATAGCTGTTCTTTTGACTTTGCTGTCAAAAGCCATTTTCAAACACAAAAAACAAGCACTATTCTTAAATGCTCTGGAGTGAAGGAATGTTTCACATTTTTTTATGGCAGAAAGCCTAGGTCAAGGTTACCTTTTGGTATCAAGCCCAAGTTTAGCTGATGGTGAGCCAAGATTTTCAGTAAGTGACACAGAGAGCGTTATCTGACATGAAGATAATTTGTAGTATGTTCTCTTGGTTACTGCTCTTTGTGAAATACATCTGAAGCTCCTAGAAATAAAATTATTTAGTTTTCTAATTTCTCACTTGATTGGAGGAATGCAAAGCTTTTAGAAAATATAACAATATCATTTCTTCCAACAACACAAAAATCTATGTGACTGTGATCATTTAATTAATATATGATATGTGGATAAATTCCAGCAACTTATATCTAAAGCTATGAAATTTGTAATTTCTTTAAACTGAAAGGTTTTAAAATGCACTTGGAACTAAACTATTTGCTGATATATAATTCAGTTATATTTTGTTGTTTATAAAATGAAGGATAGGAAACTAAATGTAAATCCAGATAATTATTTTATCTCTAAGAAAGCAAAATTGCTTATTATTAATCAAGGGCAAAAGCCCTTTTATGTGTTTAATGCTGTGGCTGTAATAAAACTAGATTGAATAAACTGCTGATTGTTTTATGTTTTCTTGTGAAGATATTTTCATTAAGAATAGTTAAGTCATACTATGTGAAGATGTGATCAGAAATGTTTCTGCATTTAAACTGTAAAATGTTTGAACAACATTGTATTTGGGAGAATTGTTTCTATATCAGAGGCCTGAGTTTCCACTTTTGGAATTTTAGCAAAAATATTTTTATTATGTCTTAATTTTACATCTTCACTTTTTCTTTACAATGCTGTTTTTTTTATTGGGCTTATTACTAGAGACTTGAGTTCTGAAAACATGTGAGCTCCAAGTTCAAACTGGCCTTCAAGTCCAGTGGAAATCTATTTATTTCTTATAAACTCCCTCTCTCATTCCTCAGAGCTGTTCTTTTTTTTTTTTTTTTTTTTTTTTTTCAGACTGTTACCATCTCTTCAAGTTCCCTTTCTTGCCCATTCTTGTGCCAATGCTGTGGTGTTTTCTTTTAACCCATTTGTGTCTTTGTGTTGAAAGTGCATAGTTGGATCTTGTTAGTTTTTTTCATCCAGTGTGTTATTTTTGTCTTTGAGTATTTAGTCTGTTTACATTTACATTAATTAATGGTATAATGGATTTGATTTGATTATCTTGCAATTTGTTTTCTACTGGTCTCATCTGTTCTTTATTTGTTGTTTTTTTATTTCCCCTTTCCTGAATTCTTTTGGGTTAATCAAAAGTTTTTATTATTGCATTTTTTCTTCTCTGTTAAATTTTTAGTTCTACATATTTATGCTTTTTATTGGTTATCCTTGAATATACACTTCAATATGCATCCTTGGAACACACACACAGAGTATAGATTTCTAATTCTAGAATTACTTAGCTAAAACAGGATCATACCATTTATGTTATTACAGAATAATGTTTAAGATGGGGACAAGTATTCATTTTTAAAATTAACATCTAAAATTAATGATGACATGATTTTGAAATGTTTAGTTTCATACATTCGCTGGAAGAGCACCTGTAAACTCACCCATTTTGATTTCTGCTCTTGTCCTCAATCACAGTGCCAATTTCCCTCTATTATATGCCTTAAAGTTTAAGTAGGCTTAATAAAGAGTTTAGAGATTTAGGCCAGAATTTCATAGTGGTGATGCAAATTATCAATTACATAAAACAATTATATTAGAACCATGACAGTCAACAGAAGCCCAATCCAATAATTTGCTGGATGTGTTGGGCAGGTAGCACAGAGAGTTTCCCTAAGAGAGTTGGGAGGAGCTTCATGCTAAACAATCAATGGTCATTTGAGTCCATTGACTTTTAAATACTGTGATGGGATTGACAGATGTCCCCAAGTAGAGCCCATGGGAAAAACTCCTTGAAATGTGGGAAAAAGTAGAATACTCATTTAGATAACCTCCAATAAAATAATTTATTTTTGATATGCAGTAAGAGGAACAATGGCCATGTGAGTTTGAAAAAAAGTACCAAATTTTTAAGGGTTTTTGGTTGATTTTCTTATAGCTGGGGCATTTGTGAGGTAAACCACCTAATCTAGTGCTATGTTTGTTTTCCTTTTCAGTAATCTTTTTGTTTGGTTTATTTGTTTGTTTTATTTTTAAGCAACTAAGTGTGTATTATCTATTCCTTTAATTAGAGATAATAGCTTAATTGGAATTGTCAATGACTTACAATGACTGTTTCTTTGACATATGTAATTTTAAAAACTTCTGGGTTCTTCAATGAGATTCCATTCTATGTAGTTATTTAAAAAATATTTCCGTGGGAAATTACACATGTGACATTATAATGCATGCTATTTGGAAAATGAGGCATCACCTGAAATAATAATATCTGCTTTAAAATTCCCAGAGTAGTAAAAGATATTTGATAAAGAATGCATTCATTTCAACTCAATTCCAAAACCTTGCTATATGTTGAGCCCTAAACTAGGTGCTACAGGGAATGCAAAAGAATTCCACTTTAAACTCTGCAGGTGATACTACATGGCCTTTGAGCTTTAACAGTTTTACTACTTGTTTGTAGACATGAACAAAAATAAATGCCCTGAGACTAATTATGAATTTTTAAAAATTGGACTTGGGATATTAATAAAATAATAGATACAGTTTTCCTCCTAAAAATATAAGAATGAACAGATTTAAAAGCACAGATCTACTGGAATAATATGAGAAAACTGAGTGGAACAAAAAATCATTAAGAACCCAATTTTCAATCTGGGTATTCAGGAAAGGAATGTCAGTGCTACAGCCACAATCACATATGATGACTTTGCTTTTGTTTTTTGAGACAGAATCTTGCTCTATTGCTGGGGCTGGAGTGCAGTGGCATCATCATAGCTCACAGCAACCTCAAACTCCTGGGCTCAAAAGATCCTCCTGTCTCGGCCTCCTGAGTAGTTGGGAATATAGATGTGAGCTACTGCCTGGCCCATATATGATAACTTTTAAAAAAGTAATCCAATATAGCAAATACCAATGTTAAGGTAATTGCTAAAAAGCAATGGCATCTGAAACTATTTAGTAAGTTAACTATAATTCTTTCTAAAAAGTTTAAGGATTGACTTTGTATACCTAAGGAAAATGGTAATATTTAATTTTTACGCAAATCCCTAAAGCTGAATACTGATTCATTTACAAGGAGCCAGTATGGCTCTGCCTTTCATGGGGTCCACAAACTCCTCCGTTTCTGTAGATAGGCATGTAGGGGTGCTTCTGGAAGGGGCAGTCATTGCTAGGGGTATCTGACAGTAGATAGCAGGGCTCTAGTTCCTGGAAAGACCTAAGTGAAAAAAGAAGTAGAAAGACAAAACCCCCACTACAGAACCAATTCAGATGCTCAGAAAACAGAAATTAAGAAGAAAGATTAAGGAACAAATAGACCTAGGTTCCAATCCAGGCACGGAGCTCTCTATGTGATCCTGGGAAAGTTATCTTACCTCTCCAGTCTTTGTTAGCTAATCAGTAAAATATGGAAAATGACAATGCATCCTTGGATTTTTTTGAGAATTAAATAAAATGATTTAATATAGTGCTAGGCTCATAAACTTTTCAACAACCGCAGTTTGTTTTTTATTAAAGTTGGCCTAGTGTCGAGCTGCTAGAGCTATGGAAAAGACTGAAGACAAAGCTCAGGGCAGAGATACAGGTCATAGGGAGGTAGGTGAGTATTAATGAAGAAAATGTGATTGAGATGAGTAGATTTACTTTGGAATTTACAGAATAAACATTCAAAATCTGTACTTTCATACTGTGGCAATGGTATCACTGAATCTTTTATAAAATTTAAAATTGTTTTGATTTATGAGTACATAGCATTCTTGCCAAGTAAAGCTACTTTAATTTGGTGAACTCAGGCATTGGGCCCTATTTTATTTCTAAATTTATTACACTACTCAAATTTACTCAGTTCAAAAAGTTGTCAGATGGTTGCCCCTTGTAAGGTGAAGACGTATTTAGCTTTGCCAACTTCAAATGCTTTTGGAAGGAGGTGGGTGTCGATAAATAAAAAAGTTATAGCTGCATTGATTTCAATTGATACTACAGAAGGAAGTTTGGTTCTGACACGTTGAGCCACAATTTCTAGTTCATGATACCACTTCTTAGTTGTAAATTCACAGAAATTTTCTGATAAAGGTAGATCATATTATTTTTATCTTCTAGGGAATACACAAAATTTACTAAAGCATTTCACAGGTTTTTAAAATTATTATTACCTTTTATCCTGTTGGATATCAAATATGTGAATTCCATTTGAACGTAAAATAACTCAGATTGCTGATAGTAATCTTTTTTTTCATTGCTACAATTCACATTTTGTTTCTCCACAACTATGAGATCTCAGCTAGCTAAAGCAACCGGGGGTGAAATCAAATCGATTTGCCTGGCTCACAGTAAAATTTAGATGATGTTTCTTAGTAACTGTTTTGACTAAAAGTTATACAGAATAACATCCTAAGAGTGGTTATTATGGTAAAAAGCTCATTACCATTTATCAGAATATCTAACACCCAAAGAGGATTCACAGACTATCATGTATTTTCATTAAATTAGCACCTTTTACCCAAAGGTTCAAGTAAAAGAATTAACAAGAATAAGAACATTTTGCATCAAACCAAAAAGTCCATGACCCATGAGATCAGTTTCCATCCTTTTATACATACTTGTTCAGTAATGTTTCTTTCCTTTTCATTAAAAACTTGTTCATTCTTGTACATCAATGTGTTTTATTTGGGAAGATTTTTTTAGCTTCCAGTATATTTAAAGTTTTATAGTTAATAAAATACTATTTATTTAAGCTACCAGAAAGCCCAAATAACTTTCTTTTTCTTTCTCTGCTTTGTTGAAAAAGGGAACATTGACTTCAAAAAAGTATCAAACCATAAATCCAAACCAAGTCTCTTACAGCCTCTCCATCTATGATATTATTCACGATGAGTAATGTCATTATTGATGAGCCTGGCACAGTGTAATATCTGAAAGTCTTTCTGAAGTGATTAAATTACTGAGATACAGAGAATAGAATATGGAATCAGAAGAGTTGGTTTAGAGTGCTGACTGGCCCACTCACTGACAGTGCCACGATGCATGAAACTTCAACTTTCTGTGCCTGAGTTTCCTTATCTACAAAATTGAATTAATAATAACATTAACTCAAAAGACCAGTAAGAATCAGATGATACAATGGATATGACTAAGCTTTACATTAGATAAAAAGCTAAACTTATTTTGTTTGTAGTTTTAGGAGTAAAGATTTCTCATATTCCAATATTTTGAAATTAGTAATTCAAAAAAAAAGAAGAAATCAATCTTTCTCTTACAACCACTGTAGGTTTCTTGAACCTACTATTTAAACTTATTTTAATTAAAATATTTTTGAGATCATGTAGATTCAAATGTAGTAAAAAATAATAAAGACAGATCCTCTGAATGCTTTCCCCAGTTCACCCCAATATTGGCATCTTCTAAAACTAGGTACATTATCATAACCAGGATATTGACACTGATCTTATTCAGACTCATCCAATTTTACTTATACTTAAACATGTGTTTAGATGTATACAACTGTATCACATGTTCATGTATTGATCACTGCAGTCAAGATAAAGGATAATTCCATCACCACAAGGATCTCTCCTGGTGCCCTTTTGCTACCAAACCCATGTCCCCTACTCCTCCTCCATCACTTATTTATTTTCCATTTCTACTTTTTGGCATCTTGAAAATGTTATATAAATAGAATCATACAATATGTAACATTTTAGGTTTGGCTTTTTTCATTTAGCATAATTCCCCAGAGATTCATCCAAGTTATTGTTTGTATCAATAGTTTGCTTCTTTTATTTTCGGAGTAATATTGCATGATACGGTTGATGCACAGTTTGCTTAACCATTCACTGTTGAAGGACATCTGGATCAATTCGAATTCTGGGCTATCATGAATAAAGCTGTTATGAGCATTTATGTACAGGTTTTCTTTTTGTGTGAACATAAGTTTTCATTCCTCTGGGATAGATGCCCAGGAGAGCAATTGTTGGATCATAATTGCCAAACCATTTTCTAGAATGGCCATGCCATTTTGCATTCTGATAAACAATATATGAGTGATCCAGTTCCTTTGCACTGGACAGATGAGATTGACAACAGTTCATTAGTCATATATATTCACATCCTATGGAATGGGGATACCATATGCCATACAAAGACATGAAGGAGTGCATTTAGGAACAGAGTGAACAACCAACAGCTGTGGAAGGCAGGCTTTTTAGTTTCGAGAAGATGAGGTGCTTTGTGGCTACCACAGGAGGATGTGACTGGCTCATTGGAATAATCTGTGGGCAAGTAAGAACGTGAAACCTGCAATTCAGTGATAAACAGGAACTGTGCCTGGTCCTCTTGATAAGGAGTGTTGTTAGAGGACTTTATCCACAGGGTCATAGTGCAGAGGGGAACTTGCATTTAGACCATTCAATGCCCTCCCAATTTCATCAGATGTTAAGGAAGCACATATTAGGCCTCAATTTTAGGACTGCCACAGGTAGTTTGTAATTTTTGAAGAATGGTCCATTTCTCCTAAATTGTCAGACTTAGAAGTGTAAAGATGTTCGGGGCATTCCCTTATTATTCTTATAATAACTTTAGGATCTGTAGTGATAACCCCTGCTTTATTCCTGATATTGGTGATTTGTATTTTCTCTCTTAATTTTTGTAAATCTTGCATGAGGTTTATAAACCTTGTTGATTTTTTTTGAAGAACTTTTAAATATTGAATTTTTCTCTTGTTTTTCTATTTTCAATATCATTAATTATTGCTCTTATCTTTATTATTCCCTTCCTTTTACTTGTTTTGAGTTTAGTTTGCTCTTTGTTTTTCCAAGTTTTTGAGGTACAAACTTAGATTATCAATTTGAGGTTTTCCTCATATCTAATGTACCAATTTTTTAATGTAAATTTCTCTGCCAGGACTACTTTCGCTGCATCACAAATATTTTGATATGTTGTATTTTTATTTTTCATCAGTTCTATATTTTTAAAATTTGCTTTAAGAATTCCTCTTTGACCTATAGGTTATTTAGAAGCATGTTGTTTAACGTCAATGTGTTCAGAGATTTTCCTGTTGTTTTCTCTTATTGATCTCTAGTTTGATTCCATTAGAATCAGAGAACATTCTGTTTAATTTCAATCTTTTAAATTTGTCGAGATTTGTCCTGTGGCCCAACATATGATCTGTTTTGATAAATGTTCTATGGACACTTAAGAAATTCTATATTCTGTGTTTCTAAGATTGTTTTTCTATAAATATGAATTAAATTCTATTGGTTGATTGTGTTGTTCAGAACGCCTATATTCTTGCCTATATTCTGTCAGGTAGTTCAATCAGTTGTTAAGATGGAGTTTAGAAATCCCCAATTGTGATTGTGATTTTGTATATTTCTCTTTTCTGCTTTGTCAGTTTGGTTTCATGTATTTTGAGTCTCTGTTGTTTGATGCGTAAACATTTAGGATCCTTATTTCTTCATGGTGAATTTTCATTTTTATCATTATGTGATGTTTTTCTTTGTCTCTGGTCATTTTCTTTGCTCTAATTTCTACTTTATATGATATTTATATAGCCACTCCTTTTTTCAATTAATATTTGCATGATATATTCTTTCAATCCCTTTACTTTCAAACAACCTATGACATTAAATTCAAAATGAGTTTCTTGTAAACAGCATATCTTTGAGTCATGTTTTATTATACATTCTGCCAATCTGTCTTTTGATTGGCATATCTAGACAATTTTAAGTAAAGGTAATAATTAATATGTTAGAGCTTAAGTTTGCCATTTTTTTTTATTTTTGTTTTCTATTATTCACTCTGTTTCTCATTCCTTTATTTCTCTTTTCTTGATTTTTTTTGCACGTTACTTGAATATTTTTTAGGATTCCACCTTAATTTCCTTATGGTGTTTTTTCGAGCATCTCTTTGTGTACTCTTTGTGTAGTTTTTCTAGTAGTTGCTGTGGGCATTTATATACATATATGTATCACTTTACCACTTTAAGTGCATAGAAACCATACTTCTGTTTACCTTCCTCACTTTTAAATATCATTGTCTTGAGTATCAGAAGGTATTATAATTTTGTTTTAATCATTAAATATGATTTCTAAAACTCTTAAGGACAGTATGTAGTATGTACCCACATTTATGTTCTTTTTTTTTTGATCTTTCTTCTTTCCTGATTCTCCAGATTTCCTCTTCTGTCATTTTCCTTCTGTTTGAAGAACTTCCTTTAGAGCCAGTTTTTAATGGTAGGCCTATAAGCAAAAGCTCTTTTAGTTTTCCCTCTTCTAAGAATGTCTTTATTTCCTCTACATTCCTGAAAAGTAATTTCACTGGATACAGATTTTGTGGTTCACAGTTGTTTACTTCCAGAACTTGAAAGATGTGCTACTTCGTTCTGACTTCTAAGGTTTCGGATTAAAAAATTCACTGTCATTGGAATTGGTCTCCTATAGGTAGGGCATTATTTTTGTCTGGATGCTTTCAAGACTTTTTCTTTGTAGTTAGTTTCAGATGTTTAAGTATGATGTATCTTTGTGTGAAATATTTGGGTTTATCCTGGCTGAATTTTGCTCAGCTTCTTGAATCTATAGGTTTGTATATGCCACCAAACTTGGGAAATTTTCAGTCATTTTATTTCAAATACTCTTTCAACCTTACTCTGTTTCTCCTCTTATTCTGAGAATTTAATGATACAAATGTGGGAAATTTTTGTTATTGTCCTACATGTTGTGAAGTTCAGGTTTGTTTATTTTTCAGTCCATTTTCTCACCATTGTTCTTATTGAATGAATTCTAGCGATCGGTCCTCAACTTTACTGATTCTTTCCTTTGCCATCTCCACTCTACTATTGAACCCATCCAATTAGGTTTTTATTTCTGTTACATTTTTTCAGTTCTAAATTTCCATTTGGTTCTGTTTTTACTTCTTTTGCTTCTCTTTCTTTCTTTTTTTTTTTTTTGGACTGAGATTTTATAACAGCTGCTTTAAAATCCTTGGTCAGGTAATTCTGATATCTGATTCATCTTGATGTTGATATCAGTTGAAGGTTTTACTTATTCAAGTTGTGATTTTCTAGATCTTAGTATGAGTAATGATTTATTTTTTCATTGTTCCTTGGACATTTTAGTCATGTTAGGAGATGCTGGGTCCTATTTAAATCTTTTATTTTAGCAAGCAGTCATCCTATTTGAGTTTAGCATGCAGGTCCTGGTCTGATTTTGTGGGCTATAGATCCAATGACAGTTTAATTTTCAGAGCTTTTTGGTGTTGCTTTGGTCTGCTTGGTTTTCTGGTACCACTGGGCTTACACTTGCCCCTACTGGTATTGCTGGATAGGGCAGAATGGGTTGCGTCAGGCCATGAGAGAAGGGAGTGTTAGGCCCTTGACAATGAAGTTGTTTCTGGGCCAGGTGCTTGTTGTGGTATATATCTTCTCCTGGAGCCCCCACTGACTCTGGGCTGAGAAGGGGAGTCTTAGGTTCATGGGAGCAAAGAGGCTTCCCAGGCCAGGATCTTTCTTATGGTAGGGTTCTTGTGGTGATACCCAACTGACCCAGAATCTCTTAATGAGAGAGGAGAGTGTCAGGTCTATCAGGGAAGGAGAGGCCTTCCCCTGGCCACTTATGTTAGCCAGGCTCCCATGGGATTTCATTTGCTGATGGTACAGGGATTGTTTAGTTTTGCCTGCTTTTTGGAGGGACTCCCATTTGATTTGGGGGAGAAATGAAACTACCTGAGCTGTCTCTTCGGTTGCTAGGTTGTGTGTCCAAAAATGCCAGGGCTGGGTTACTTCCTTCTGTTGGGGTGGGGGTCAGGGGACATAAAATGCACTGAGTCTGTGTTGTTCCTCCTCCAGTCCTGGGAGCCCAAACCAGTTCTCCTTCCTCTTACTGCCTTTCAGAATTCCCCTTTGGTTGCCTATTGTATATTTTCAGATTATATAGTTGTATGTAGCTGGAAGGAGTGTTGAGAAATTAAGTCTATGCTGTCTTATCTGGGCTGGACATCCTAAGCTGACTAGAAGCATGATTTTTACAACTCAGAAGTGTTACACTTCAAAATCACATGACTTCATATGTCTGGATCTGTTTCTGGACTCTATTCTGTTTCATGACTGCATGTTTTAATTAATCAGGCTTGTCTCTGATCTTCATTAGTGTAATTTAATGCCTCTGCTCATTGCCCTATAAAAAAACAAGCTGGAGTTTAAGCATAGTTTTGCTGCTGCTGCTTGCCTATATTTAGCTGATATGTTCTTGAACAAATCGAATTGGCTTCTGGCTCATTTTTCTATGTGTAAAAATCAGGAGATTCATTGAAAATCTGTCTCTGAAATCTCTTACTAAATAAGCTACTGACAACATGGAAAATGTAAACTAGCAAGTGAGGGGAATAGTTTGGCAGAGACTCTCATGAGATTTTGAATCAGAGATTTCTTCAAGTTCATCAAATCAATAAATTCTTACTCAGAATACCTCACCAGGTGACTTTAGGTTTGACTCCCCCAGCCTTCTCCCCATCAATCTCCTATTGATTCAACATTTTGATGTTTCTCTAATGGTTCTTCCAGTTTTCTTTAATTCTGTGTTTTGTAAGCCCTGTTCTGGGCATTATGTCAGATACGAAAATCGAGACCGTGCTGTAAGTACTTGAGATATAATTACAGACAGAAGATTAATACATGTATAAATATAATTACCGAAAGCATTTTATTAGGTAAAATCATGGCCAAATATGTGAACAAAACCTTACTTGGCTATAAGTTCTATGAGGGTAAAGACTGGATTGATTTTTACCTACCATTTTTCCCCAGTGTCTAGAGCAGAGGCTTAGTGAATATTCGTTGAATTAATGGGTAGCAGAAGTAAAATTTTAAAAGTTACATTTGATATAGTATGAGTTCCAGTAGATAAGTATAGCTAACCAATCAGAATGGATGCAGGCTGGTGTGCCCTACCAGTGTGCACCATTGATTATGAGGCATGGGTGCAGATGCAGGAGGGGGAGGGATTGTTGGGTGGTTAGAGGAGTTGCCATTTGACGTAGGCTTGAAAGATTTGTGGATTTCAGGTGGTGGCAAGTGAGAAGGAAGACATTTAACTAGGGGAAATAATTTGAGTAAAAGCACAGAGGTGAGGATTTCAGAGAATAGTAGACAGAACAATTTGGTTTAATTGAGGGCCAGGAGAATTTACAAGTAGTTTTGAGTCCAGATATTGCAGGGTCTGATATTTGTACTCTTTTTATGCTCTTTTGTATGCTTACCTGAAGTTGCTTTTCCTGTGGCTTCAAGACAATAATACAATAAAACAAAAATTTCTCAATACATTTTCTATCATCTCCTTTTTCATTATCAGGTTAAGTTTTAGAAGTTCAGTTTTAAAAACCAAATGAATCATTGACCTTGAACAAATAGTATTTAAAATGTGATAATAGCTCAAATGTATAAATTACTTCATTTGTTATAGCAATACTTAAATGTTCTCATAAAATCAAATGAAACCTATTACTAATATTAGAAGAATGAAAGAAAGAAAATGGTATATGTTGGCCGTATTTTCCCTGGAGTCTGCCTCTTTGGTTATCTCTTTTCTATAAGGGGAAATAAAAACAACTAATAAATTTTTCATGTGGCATGAGTAATCACAAGAATGGGAGGATCATGTTACATGCTTGAAGATAACTCATATCAAGGCAACTTCGTATGTCTTACACTTTCCCTGACCCTCTTCCGACCTAGGAGTCATTGAAGAGAAAAGCGAGACAGAGGCCTTATTTCATTACAGAGAAGACAAGGCTAATAAATACTGAATCCACTGAGTGGGCTGTCTTCACTCCTCTTTTTCCAGCACTATTGACTAGAATACAGACTGTCTTCTACCAGAACCTGGAAATGTAAGAGAGATTTAATTATTGATTTTAAAAATTATCTGAAAGAACTATTATTATTGTTACAGAACAAAAACATACATTTTATTATTTCATTTGAACATTGAATCTCATCAGGTACACTGCACACTGGCAAAAATGCCTATAATAAATGAGTTATCCAAATGCCATTCTGACTTGAGCAATACACAAAAAGAGATTGCTGTATTGTGTAATCTTCCACCATATAACACAAACGCTTTTCTAGGAAAATAGAGATAAAGGGATGCCTCCATATGATGAAAATGCAAACATGGTATTAAGTTTTTATTGTAGTAAACTAAATTCCTTTCTTTCTCTTAAATTCTCAAAATTTGACCCACTGATGTAACACAAAGCATTCACCTTAAGCATCAGATTTATGCCTTTAAAATGTTAATGGATCATCTCCTAACTAGTCCAACTCCTCCTTCTGAAGGTACCTCACAATTATTGAGGGATCACACAGAAGCATTCAGATTCATTGTCTTCATTAGTTTCAAAAAGATGTTAATCTCAGTGATCTCCATAGGCCCATTTGTTAAAAAAGAAATCAGTTTAATACTTGCTGAGTACAACCTCAGAGCCTAAATTAATCAGTTCAGCACCAACTTCATTGTGGTATTTGACTAATCAGAATCATCTTCACATTTAAATCCTTTTATTGTGTCTGTATTTATTTTCCAAAGTTCTTTAGCACTCTGTGATTTTCACTATCATTTCATTTTTCCTTGCATCTTTATATCTGCTACATGATAACTTACACTGTTCATGTCATTTTAATAATGTTTTAATGACACAATTTATTATTTAATATTTGTTATTAAATATTTATAAAATATTATTTCTTATTTAACCCAAATAAATTCAAAATATTGTCATTTCAAAATGTAATTCACATAAAAGTGATGAAAAAAGATATTTTATAGTCTTGCTTTATATTGAGTCTTCAAAATTCAATGTATAAGTCTGGACTTACTGCATATCTCAATTTGAAAATTAAGTTTTATTAGATATACTTAATCTGTATTTAGATTATACAAGATTTACACTTAAAAGAGAGGATTCATATATCCAATGGTTCCAAACATAATTTAATGTTTTCAGATAACTGAATTAAGTGTTAGTGTTTTAAAGTTAAATTTACACTTATTAAAATTAAATCAAATAAAACATTTCTATTCTTTTTATTGCTGAATGGTATTCCATTGTATGAGTGGACCACAGTTTATTTATTCATTTCTCTATTGAGGGATGTTTAAGTTGTTCCCAGTTTTTGGAAATTTTAATAGAGATGCTATTAATATTTGCCTAAAGGTTTTTGCGTGAACATAATGTTTCATTTCTTTAGAGTAAATGTCTAAGGGTGGGAATGCTGGGTCATATGGTAAATCAATGTTTAACTTTATAAAAAGCTGTCAAACAGTTTTCTAGAGTGGTTGTACTGTTCTACATTCCCACCTACAATATATGAGAGTTCTAGTTGCTCTGTTTTCGCACCAGCCCTTGGTATGGTTGTTACAGCCCAACTGGATTCATTGCTCACTGCTCAAGAGGAAACCAATACACTCAGACAGCAGGAGTTATTACAGAGAAAGAGTTTAATATCACAAGTGCCATGCAAGTAAATGGGAGGAATTTCTCAAATATATCTCCCTGTGAATTTGGGAGAAAGGGTTTTTAAAGATAGCTTGGAGGGTAAAGATCTAGGGAATTGAGTCTGCTGATTGGCCGGCGATGAATTCATAGGGTCAGCAAGCATAAATGGTCTTCTTGTGCTGAGTCAGTTCCCAGTTGCATTGGTTCCCTGGTATGGACCAAGGGTCTGCTTGGGTCAGCTGGTCCAGCAGAACGCAGGGTCTGGAATATATCTCAAAAACTGGCCTTAGGTTTCAAAAGGGTGATGTTATCTATGGGAGCAATGAAGAAAGCTAAGAATCTTCATGACCATCAGCTATGTGACTCCTGAGCAGTGAGCAATTATAGGAAAGCAAGTTGGGGGACAGTGGGAACAATATAAATATGCATAAATATATATATATAATATAAATATATATTTTATTTACATATATATGTAAAACCAACCATTGTTATATATAAAATATATATTCATATGTAAATTTATATATATATATAAAACCAACCATACATATTTTAATATATATAAATATATATATTTCAATATATAAATATATATATTTTAACTATGCCTATACTTTTATAGAGTTCAGGCTCCTACCACTGTTTCTACCTTATGACCTTTTACTAATTTTATAAAGGGCTCTTTCACTTTCCCTCGGGCTTCATCTCACCTCATTCCTGAGGTGTAGGCTAATTAGATAGAAAAGAGCAGATGACTGACATGGCTTCTTCCTACTGACAAGGGGCACAGTTGGGGTTGAGCCCGGTGTAAGAGGAATGAAACCGTTTTCCAGTTGTCATCCAGTATGTATGGGTGTAGAGTTGCCAACCTAAGATTTGCATGACAGGAACATTAGTACTCTTGCTCACAGTCTTAGAACAGCACTTAAGTGAACAGTGGATTATAAGATAGGTAGTGAGCCCTAGGAAAGGAGTGAGAGTCCTAGCTTCAGGAGTTCCTACAGAACTGAGCAGAAGTCCTTGGGGATCCAAGTGAATAATCCCCAAAACCAGGCAGGTACAGGGTCACTAGTAGAGTCCTGGGTGTAGCCACATGGCTTGTTGGGAAACTTTTTCTATTCAGGTTTTCACTTTTTCTGAAGTATTTATATGGATATAGCAGGTAGTGTTTAACACTTCACAGACTCCCCCTTGTTAAGCCAACAGGAAATCTAGCATTGCCCAATTATCTAGGACTACCTGGGCTAGAGAGTGGAAGGATCTTTGTTGAGCCTTCAGGCTCTTTGTAATTTTTTCTGTGATCAGTTCCAGAGTTTCAGACAGATTTTTAATTATGTCTCTATTGGGAGTGGTACTCCCAGCAAGCTTTGCCAACAGGTGTCCTGTTATTTTCCTGGCAACCCTCTCTTAAGTTTATGGGGGGTGGGGTGGGAACTCTCAGTTAATCTTATCCAGCTCAGGTACACAAAGACCTGATCACATTAACGAAGAGTCTCTACAGATGTCAATTTGCCCCTCCCCCAAGACAGATTTGCAGCATTATTTCGGTGGCAGCCATCCCAAAATATGTCAAAAAATATATATTTTCAGATAAAATATTTCTAATTTTTTTCAGTCACCACTTTGAAATTAAAATGTTTTACTTATTAAAAGCCAAGCTGATATCTTTGGACTAAGAAGTATAAAAAACCCAAACTGGAGCAAATTTAAATATATCATCCTATATCTTTTTGGTTAGTCTCTTAGTTCTGTGAATAGATCAGTTTAGTCAAACAGCTGTGTCACTTTACAGGAGCTGGCATTGCAGAGGAGCTTTCAAACAGAAGAAAAACAAGGGTTAATATTTGGAACAGCTCATAAAGTAGTTTTCTTAGAGTCTGGAGGGCATCAACTGCAGTGTCTACATGTTAAACTCAAAGCACCTTCAGTTAAATTGGAAGTAGGCAGTGGCAATTGGACAGATGTTTTTCACCTGGAGTTCGTATGTCCCAGGGTATGCTTGCAGGGTCTCAGGAAAAGACAGTAGCAATTCCACTGAGTCTAGGTCAGAAAAATGAAAGAAAAATTTGAAAATGTTATCTGGAGAGTTGTAAGCAGAAAAGAATTCAGAATTCAGTCCAAATTGTAGGCAAATAACAAAAACTCAAAAACAGTGGGCAAGGCTAGGTTTTAATAACAGGTAGACTATAGTTTTTCTTTCTGGAACCTGATTTTTCTCTCTTCGGTTTCTCAATTTTATTAAAGACAAATCATAGTAGGACCAATCTATTAGCAAAAATAAATTTTAGTCTCATTATACTTTGCCTATTTGTATAACGTGCAGTAAGAATAATTATTGGCCATATAGGCTTTTCTTTTTTAAAATTGACTTTGCTGTAAGTTTTTCATAAGGAATCTCACATTAGACTTGAAAGCCTCTCAAGTCAAGCCAAGGATTTATCTGTGCCTTGAGATACCTGTATAATTAGGTAAATTCATCATTTCCCAAGGTCCCAAAGTAACTTGGGTTCCTGGACCTGTCAGGAAGTGACCTTCTTTACCTACCATAGATCAGGAAATGTTATAGATGAGGTACCTGGCTAGTTTTTTCCAAAGAGCTTTTTATAGGCCTCATAAAGTCACCTTAATTCCTTAAAGCAAGTTGGGCACCTCTGAAAATGTGCCATTCCACTCAAAGCCTTGGTAGAATAACCAGTGTTTTTAATTGTGACCTGTTATAGGAGAAAATAGACTCTTACTGAATTTATGCAAATAACTACATTGCCATAAATTAAGAATACTCAAATAGTTTTCAAATTCTGGAGAAGTCAAGTATTAAATAGAAAGAAAAATTAATGTTTCAAATTTTGCTTACAAATATATGTTAATACTTTGTTGTAAGCTATAAACAGCTCAAAAGGAGGAAAAGAAATTTTTTTGACTTCTGGAAAACAAAACACAAAAAGAATGAGGAATGTTTCAAATAAAAAGTTATAAAAAATTTAATTCAGTCCCATGTAATTAATTCCTGTTCTGTTTGAGTTTGAGTTAACAATACTCATGAATGCATCAGTTTTTAAATTAAAGTCCTGGAAGTTTGTTTTGTTTTAGTCCAGTGGTATATAATCTCTACAGTTAACAGAAACCTGTATTCAAGAGAATTTGTCAGTCCTTTCCACAGCTTTCCTGGAAGAAGCAAACTTTGAATGATAGCCAGTTTAAAAAAACACTTTTTGAGAAGAATCTATGGATGACAAAAGTTTTAGAAGAGCCATGGTTAAAGAGACAATTGACAAAGGAAGTTGATTAGCTTTGTGGCATACAAAAATTTAACATAATAACAATAATTATTACTGATAACATACAACAAGACATCAGAATTTTAGGACTCTTATACATATTGGAACATATTAATAACATGTTTATATAAATATAACCCAAAGAAAGTAAAACACCATTTGATATTTGACAATGCTTCCTGTATGTTTTTAATATAACAAAAAAGCCTTTTACATCTCCCTTACACATTCAGTGACCCTAATATTTGAAAAGCTAGTTTGAGGTAAAAAAGACTGCATTTAGAATTTTGATTTTGGGAAGTTTGTCACATATCAAAGGCTTAAAACACTTGCTATCATAAAACACTAGTCATAAAACAGGACCACAGGGTGCTACAATAATATATAGTCATTCATTTAGCCAAACTGATAATTCAAAGATTTTTAAAAAGCAATTAGAAAGTTTTCCAATCATAAGACCTAACAGAGACAAACTGAAAGCCAACCTAATAAAAAGGTAAAATGAATCTGTCTCTTTTTATCTCTCTCCTCCTTTTTTTTGCAGTTTATTCAAAAGGTGAGCAAAATTCTTTTATTCCTATTGATATTATATGAAAATCTTGTTCAAAGAGAAAACCAAATTTTACCTTTGCGTTAGTGTATTATTAATGGTAAAGTTGAGTTTAGTAAAAATTTTATAAATAAATCTAATTTTAATCAATTTGATCATAAAGTAAGATTTTTATAAACATTTTATAATCATCATGATTTAAAAATTTTTTATATCCATTTAGTTTTAATTATCATTTATTTAATTTAAGTCAATTTTTTAAAAACTGTAAATTAGACAAAATTATATTTTTAACAAAAACTATATTATATTCTTATGCCCTCTTATAACCCTTTTTATTAAAAAATTTATTTTTCTTATACATTTTGCATATAGAATTTTCTTATATCTGGTAGTTTTAATTACATGTATTAATTATAATGCCAACTCTTAGAAAAAGGAAGTTTAGGAAGTTTAAATAAATCTGAACTGCTATCAGTCCCTAATTTTTATTAGCACATCTAAATATATTTAGTTTTCTATACCATCATATAAAAATCAGATGTCAAAGTATAATAATTAATGTTTTAGTATTTTATCTTATAAATGATTCAGAGATTTTGAGATTTTCCTCTTTAACTTCACATGACTTTAAGATTTTAAATTACTGAAAAGCATTTTGAAACCACATCACAGGCACTATCCCTAAAGTCTTTCCCAGCCCTCTTAGGTCTCACGTAGCCATGTGAGCCATGTGGCATCAAAGACGGCTATGAAGGACAGGGCCTGTGTCCTCAATTTATATATGATATGAAGAGCCTAAGACAGAAGACAGGATGCTTGGAGAATCCAACCGCTCTCAGAATAGCCGAGTCAAAGCTGGGGTACTGAAGAAGGGGCCATATTGGGCTAACTTGTGCCTTGGAGCTGCTGGTCTAGGCACTGAGAACATGTCCTCAGGCCTCACCATGGCTACCTACCCAGACTCCAGAATCTAGAGGCTCAAAACCAAAAACATAAATTTATAGTCAAATCCAGCAAGTGTTAAAAATATTATAGAAGCAAAAACTTATGACCTTAAAACATCCAGACTTTAATAACAATTGCAAAACTAGTTTTATTTGCCAAAGATTATTAAAGTCACATGAACCAAAAGGCATTTGATTTAGTTTTTATTTTCCTGATAAAACATTTAAGTGCTTACTTTTTTTTAAAGCCAATTAATTAGAGCTCTTTTACATATTTTGGTAGTGAAATACCATAGACGTATGACATATATAGAGAGGTAGACATACAGACAGAAGTCGATCTTATAGCTTTTATAAAAAAAATTTTATTTGCCCCCTTTTAAATATATATATTTTTGTTCAGACTATCAAGCTATTACTTACCTATTTTATTGCTCTAAGCAATTGTTAGCTGGGCAATAATTTGCCTTTTAAAAAGATAACCCCTAGGTGAAACAGGCAGAAAATTTATATCTCAAAAGCACAGAGGTAAGTTTTAGGCCTAAATATCGTACCATCATTTATTTGCTCATACCAAGGGAAAAAAGGTTGTATATAAAGTCCCAGTTAAGGCACGATGGCCAGGAAAAGTACCCTAAACAAAGGTGAGACTTGTAATGTAAATTTAGAACAATGGTAAGAGTTTCTATTGATTCAGTCCTCCCTCTCAGACACTCCTATAAAGGAAATTTTCCTTTATAGATATAAATTTCTTTTATAAACGGGTTTCAAGATAGCCACTTAAATGCCAGAAAGGTGTGTTTTAAGTAGGTGGTCTTTTTAACTTAGCTACCTTTTTTTTTTTTTTAACTAAAATTAATGAGTTCAGATGGAGTTCACTAAAGAATAGGATTAAAAAAAAGGCATTTCTATACTTGGACTTGGCATGGATAGATCTGAAAAAGCAGCAAGCCTGTTTTACTTGAGAGCCTACCTTTTGTAAACACTTTATCCAGGATAGCTTTCTTTTCACCTGCAGGGCAGGATAATAACTAAGCCAAAAGGTTGGCAGATTTAATTTTTATTATTAATTAGTCACTTAAACTTTTTATTTGCCTTTTGTGAAGAGACTTTTAAATCTTTTTATAAGCGTCTGCACATTAATAGACATCCCTGGATAAGACTAATTCGAGGGCCCTCATTTTTAAATATAGTTCTTAAAGCTGTCCATTTGGAACATTTTGCTGTAATTTTAAGCTGCTTTTAGTAAGATTTTTGCCATTTCTGTAAGCATTTGCTGTTTCTAGGGCCCAATACTTATACCTGTACAGGTGGGAACAAGCAGAAATAGAGTCCTCTGTTCTTCAGAAATTAAGGATTTCATTTTTGACTTGAATCTTGGCTTTGGCTCGCAGATCTCCATGATCAACTTAGGCGATGATTTTTCCTGCCCAAGCACGCAAGAAAAAGAAACAAAGGAAAGAACACAGAAAGCCCTGCAAATTCCTGAACGCAGGTGTTCACACCTCCTGTAGTATTGCCATTTATTGCCAGTTTCTGCCTGACCCAGTTGGACACCCGAGGCCTCTAATTGCATCCAAGCCAGTTAATTATCAGATGCAATCTGATCCCGGACCCAGTCCAGTTTCTGTTCTGACTTCCCGGACCCAGTCGAGTTTCTGCTCTGACTTCCCCGACCCAGTAAGGATCAAAAATTTGGTCAAACAAACTCGGAGAGCTCAAAATACAAACCTGTGTAGCTTCAGAATTCGAGAGAAAACCTACCCGCGATCCCCAGTTGCTGTGAGAGAGCGATGGACACAGAGGGCCCAGTGGGCACCTTGCTTGTTCACCTGATGCTCTAGCGGTCTCTGGGAGCTCTATTTCAGAACTCACTTCTGACAAATTAAATTTCACAGAGTTTAATAGAGCAAAGAACAACTCACAGATGGAGCAGCCCCTGAACCAGAACGGGTTCAAAGAGACCCCAGCGCTGACGTGTGGTTGAAGAAGATTCATGGACAGTACTGCTCAGTGTTTGCCTTACTGAAACAGTCTGAACAGTTGACCACCTTTGGCCAAAGCTCTGTGATCAGCAAAGGGGAAGGAAGGAGTGGGAGAAGTGAAGGTAATGGAGCAGACTGTAGCAGGGATCAACAGCTGACATTTTTGCTTTTGAAGTTTTTAACTAAAGTACCCTTCTAGGTGAAACCAATAAGCCTTAGCCAAAGTTATAACTTAATCAAGGAAGCAAGAGTGTCTCCAAAGAGGTGGAAAACAGTTTTTACAAGATCCAAAAGAGTCACAGAAATAGCTCAAAGAAAGGAAAGTTTCCCTAGCCATAAACCAGGTGTCATCCACGTTTCTGTCTGGCCATATTTTCTAGGATCTCTACTTCTCCCCTAACTATTTATACAGAAATGTCTAAAAGCCCCATATGCCACCACAGGATACAGGAAATCAAAAGCTATGCATGGAACGGCAATAAATAGCAAAAGTTACACAAATACCAAACCAGGACAGGCTCATTCCCTACCTGGGATTCAAACCTGTGCTGCTGAGGTGAAAGCACAGACTTTAACCATTAGGCTAGAGGTAAATGGGCCTCTGCTTCCCACAGGGGCAGGGTACAAAGGATCAATTGACTCTTCAATTTTCTAAAGAGAATTTTTAAGGCTACCCATGAAATGGTTAGTGTTTTTCTTTTAGTTTTATCTTTTCATAAATACAAATAAGACAATTGTTTAGAATAAGAAATCTCTAAAATCTATTTTTTTTTAATTTAGGAGTCTCTTTAATTTAAAGAGTCCATTTTAGCCATTAATTTTTAATGATATATTTATTCTAAATCAGCTTAATTTAACAGCCTCTCCAGAGGTAATCCCAAAGGTCCCCTCATTTCTCCCAGAAATAGGCTGAGATAGCAACAATGTTGACACAACAAAAGCCCCTTATAAATGGAACCTTTTATGACAAACACTCCTTAGAGCTTGCCATGTTTGGAGACAAAAGAAATCTCAGGTTTCCAGCCATCTTTATGCTGGCCACCAAATGCAACCCAACAATTGCATCCCTTGATGGTGGAGACCAAGAGGGAGTATTCCCATGTGGTCCTAGGACAAGCTCTCAGGGACATAGAGCAAGGTAAGAGGGAATTTTATATGGTACCCCTCTTTATGACAGAACAACACAGAAAGACAGAGCACCAAGAGAAAACACCTTTTCTGGGAGGAAAGGGAGTCACATAAATATATATATAATAAGCAAGGCAAACAAAAGGCCTTCCAAAACCAGTGAAACCAAAAATTCAAGAGTATTCTTCCAGACAGTCCCCCTATGTTTTGTCCAGTTGGGGAAAGGTCTCCGCAAGATGAGACTCTTCTTATGATACAGGGAAAGCCAACCGAGGTCCATGAAGAAGCCATAGTACCTCCAGAGAGGCCAATAATTAGGAGAAGGAACAGAGTGCTGGGTATTCTTGGAATACTCACTAAGGATGTCTTCAAGTTCCAGAAACTGTTTCTCCACTGGAAACAGGTCCAAGCACCATGGGCTGACAACGTCCCACCAGTAGAGACAGTGCCAGAAATGGTCCTCCGTACAAGAGAACTGAGCAGCCGCTAGGGCATGTCTCTAAATCCATCCCATCACTGACAGGCTGTCGAACAGCAGGCAAGTGCCCACAACGCTGATCCTGGATGAGGCCTCATTTTGTTATAGCCCAACCAGGTTCATTGCCTATTGCTCCAGAAGAAGCTAATACACGGAGATAGCAGGGGTTACAGCAGAGAAAGAGTTTAATATCGCAAGCACCATATGAGGAGATGGGAGCAGTTTCTCAAATCCAACTCCCTGAGAATTTGGGAGCCAGGGTTTTTAAAGATAGTTTGGCAGGCACAGGGCTAGGGAATTGGGTCTGCTGATTGGCTGGGGATGAACTCATAAGGTCGGGAAGCAGAAATGGTCTTCTTGTGCTGAGTCATTTCCCAGGTCATAAGACTAGGTGAGTTGGTTCCTTGGTATGAGCTACTAGTCTTGTTGGGTCTGTTGGTTCACTAGAATGCAGGGTCTGGAAGATATCTTAAAAACCAGCCTTAGGTTTCACTAGAGTGATGTTATCATGGGAGCAATGAAGAAAGCTAAGAATCTTCATGACCATCAGTTATGTGACTCCTGAGCAGTAAGCAATTATAGGAAAGCAAGCTAGGGAACAATGCCTGGAGATATATATATATATATATATATATATATATATATATCTGTTTTAAATATGCCTAAATCTTTGCAGAGTTCAAGCCCCTATCACTGTTCCCACCTTATAGACTTTTATTAATTTTCTAGAGGGTGGTTTCATGGTGAATAATTTTTATTTTAGCTTTTCCAATGTGTGTACTATGGTACATTTCTCTCACAGCAAGGATGTTGAACTTTGTTTCAAGTGTTTAATTGTCTTCCATATATCGTTTTTGGTGACATATCTGTTCAAGTACATATACATGTTGCAGAACTGATAAACTGTCTCTGTGGGAAATAATTCTATCAACTAGACTACAGTGGTTTTGTACAATGTTCTTTTGCTTTTGGTTTGACAGACTCTATTTGTTTCTAGCTACTTAGGTCAGCACCTTTCCCCAATCTCCTTCAGGGAAGTTGTTTCATACACTTGTAATGCAGTTGGATTATTTTGTCATGTTCTGCATTTCATCCTGAGATCCCTCAACCTCCTAAATTATTTTCTAAAAATTTGCATATATTAAGGTTTATTCTTTGGGCTGTAAAGTTTTATGAGTTTTGCCAAATGTATAGCATCATGTTTTTACCACAGTATCATAAGGAATAGTTTTATTGCCTTAAATCTCCCGTTTTTCACCTATTCAACCCTTTCTACCCCTAATCCAACCCAACTACTGCTCTTTTAACTGTCTTTATGGTTTTTCCAGAATATCATTTAGTTGGAATCACAGTGTGTTACCTTTTTAGACTGGCTTCTTTTATTTAGTAACATGTATTTAAGGCTTATTTAAGTCTTTCTGTGGCTTGATAGTGCATTGTTTTTATCATCAAATAGTATTCCATTGTTTGGATATACCACAATTTGTTTATCCTTTCTTTTATTGAAAGATATCTTGATTGCTTCGAGTTTTTGGCAATTATGAATAAAGTTGCTATAAACATTTGTGTGCAGGGTTTTGTGCGTACATAAATTTTCAAATCAATTGGGTAAATATCTAGAAATACAATTGCTGGATCATATGGTAAGACTATGTTTAACTTTGTAAAAAACTGCCAAATGGTCTTCAAAATGGCCGTACCATTTTGTATTTCCAGCAGCAATGAATAAGAGCTCTTATTACTCCAATCTTCTCTAACGATTGCTATTGCCAGATTTTTTGCCAGGTGAAGTCACTGAGAAAGGACCAGGAGAAGTCATAGCGAGAAGGCAGCCATCTCAAGCCAAGGAGAGTGGCCTCAGGAGAAACCAAATCTGCTGACACCTTTATCTTGGACTTTTGGCCTCCAAAACCGTGCAAAAATAAATTTCTGTTATTTAAGCCACCCAGTCTGTGGTCTTTTGTTATGCTAATACAAAGGTTTTCTTCAAGAAGTTTTACAGTTTTGCGTTTTATATTTAGCTATGTGATCCATTTTGATTAAATTTTTGTGATGAGCGTAAGGTCTGTGGCTAGGTTCATCACCTCCAACCTTTTCTTTTTTTTTTGCTTATGGATGTTAAATTGTATCAGCACTGATTATTGAAAATACTTTTTCCATTAAATAGCTTTTGCTCTTTTGTTAAAGATCAGTTGACGATATTTGCATGGAATCATTATTATTTTACTATTTAGATAAGTGGATGTGAATTAATATCTAAAACTAAGTATAACCTGCAAATATTGCAATGATCCATTTAGCTCACTATTAACTACAAGGCTATAAATTGGTCTGTATAACTCATTAAATCATTTATCTCCATCTTATTATTATTATTTTTTTTTATAAATCAGGTCAGATATATCTATTTCTTATTTCTTATAATAGAACCTTTCAATTTAAGGAAAATACCAGTTATTTATTTTGGCATTTGGAGAGTCAGGCTCCAGGCCAAAATCTTACGTGTGATCTTTCAGATCTAAGCATGGGCAATGACTAGGGCTTTCCCTGGCCACCTCATGTGGGTGAGCTGCCCTCCCCACCGCAGACTTGAACAGCTAGTGCTATGCAGTCTCTGGAGGGAGTTGCAGTCAGGACTTCAGCCCCCACCCAACCCCCCAACCTCCTGCCGACCTAACGTTCCCATATGTGCATTCCCAGCCTAGGTGCCTCCATTCTGAGACCTTACTGGGGAAGGAGAGGAGGACTCAGCTGAAACACTGTTCAGGTACCTTTGCCAAGACCTGCTTATGGGGAAGCCTTGGCGACACTTTTCTCCACCCTGACCTAGTAATTTTGTACTTCTAGCCCTTCCCCTTCAGGATCCATAAAATGGTGGGAATCTTTGTCCAGGACTTCCTGGGCAGTGAGTGGATCCTGCTCCCCTTCCTCCCATCTGTGCTAATACATCTGACCCTCTCTGGGTGCCATTCCATGGGGAAAAATGGAACATGGGGAAGCCACCCTCTGCTTTCTCCTTTCGGCCTAGTCCTGACATTATCAGAGTTAGTGAATAAGGCTTCGGTGTTACTTAATCGACCACCTTGACACCTGCATCTCCCTAACAGCATACATATTATGGTTCTTTCCTGACAATTATATGGAGTCCTCCATTCCAGTAGTCTATCTATTATCAATCTAGCTGTACATCCACCTACCTGTCACTCTGTCTAAATCTAGTTCTGAAAGATATTTTAATTAATTTTATGGATTATGGTTAGAGTACGGGACCACAGCCTGAGTGCTTCCAGAGGCACTGAGATCTGGGAATGCCCACAGCTAAAAATAAATGCCCATTTTCAACTTTTAAAGTCCAAAAATGTCATGTTTGTGACAATTGTAAGTGCTACACTTACTAAATTGGCCTTAGGAAAAGCAGATGATGGGCATCCATCAAATTTCATTTATAACTATGGCTTATGTCACAGTGTTTCTTAAACTTCCCTAATGATAAGGACTATGTGGATTACTAGGTAAAATCAGATTCCCAGGAGCCAACCCAAACCAACTAAGATTTTCCAAGGGAAAGGACTAGGAATTATTATGGTAGAGTGTCTGGGCTCATCCTTGTTATTAGAGAAGTTTTGGTAATCCTGGCCAGACTTGAAGGTAAAAGCATATTTTACAGTGAGAATCCTGATCTTTCTGCCCTCAATTTTATTAAATTGTTGTAAAATTGATTAAGTTTGCTAGTATGATATAAACTTTTTCATGTTAGTGTTGTTTTGACCTTGCTATATCCTGCTGTATTCTTTAATTCTCCAGACTCCATCTGGTTTAAGCAAACATGCTCATGGTTCAATTTTTATTTTCTTCACTTTCAGGGTGAGGAAGTTTATAAGAATTCTTAGGAAATTGGTAGCAGTCTAATTTTCAGAGCTGTATTTCATTTGAGTGCTATGAAACTTACACCAGGCACGTTTAAAATAAAGACAGAGGCCTTTATAATTTCACTTTCATATATTTTCAGCATCTCTGAAGTTGTTGCTTAGTACAATCTTACAATATTTGTAAGACCACTTCTTCATTATGTTGTTTTTTATAGCTATGATTTATTGTACCTATTTGCAATCCCTAAAGAATTCTATAGAATTTTAAGCTAAATTTACTCAGAGAATTTTTTTTTCCTAATGTTTCAGTAGATTCACACAACAGCTGTTGGGCTCTCCTTTGAATAGTTTAGTAACATAAAGATCTGGAAAAGATTTGGGTTCATTCTATGTAACAGGCCCAGCGTTTGCCACTTATGATTGAAACATAAGCTTCCATACATTATAAGTAGCCCTTCCATCTCCATCATTAAGTAATATCTATAATACATAAAAAGCTGCTATATACATTTATCCAGCTGACACCTGCACAAATGAATACACTACTTTTCAAAATAGAAACACATATTTGAAAATTCATTACAGAAACAAGCATCTCTCTCATATTAAATTTCACAACAGAAATCATAGTAGCCCAAAGGGTAAAGACACTGCACTACTTATAATGGATGCATTTGAGTTTACAGAATGAAGCTTTAAATTACCATAACTTAGAATTTTAAATCCTTGAATATAAAATAGCTTTAGTTACTACTTTCCCAAGATGTTCATAAAGACACACACACACATTTTTTTTTTCAACTAAATACTATTGTATAATTAAGCCCTCACATGGATCAATTTGACTCTTACCGCAGATAGGTTGAGTATGGAACATGATTAGTATGGATCTTTCTGGTCATAAATGGAGATGCTGTCAGTTGCTAAGATGGTTTCATAAAACATGGTAGTCCCTGCCTTTATAGAATTCATAAACTAGTAAGGGAGACATATAAAAAATTATTAGAAGGGAAAACAATAAGTATTTTGGAAGTAAATGTACTGTTTTAGGTGAGCACAGAAGAAATGAGTCAGAATGAGTTTGTCTGGAAAAGTCAGAGGCATTCATGGAAGAGGAAATCATGATGCTGGATATGGAGGGAAAGTAGAAGTTCTGCAGCCAAAGAAAGAAAGAAAAGGGCATTTTAGGAAGAAAGAATATTCTATGTAAAGTCATGCAAGTGTGAAAGACTAAGACCTATGTGATGACGTAGTAGTCTGGTATGGCTACAATATATGAGAAAGAAGCCACTCTTACCAAAGATGAAATACAGTTCCAATGAAAATCATATTTGGCATGAACACATCACACCATCACCCATCACGTAAAAGAATTTTTAAGGATTTGAGGAGTTTCTGCTTGTCTGTATTTGTTTTTGATATTTAAACTGAAATATTGAATTTAATCAATAGGCAGGTATTCACCAAGAAAAGCACAGGAGAACACAAATAAAGTATATGTGATGTATTTGAAGAAAGAACTTCATTAGAGATTTTTATCTATGTGATTGACAACCACCTTAGTCAATATCTTTTCAGTATGAACACGATATCAGGAGAAATATGACCAAATACTGACAAGTCCTCCAAGAAAGATCTGCAGGTATGCACAGTTTAAGGCCTCCCATCAAGATAAGCAGAAAATCTTAGGAGGATTTCACTTAGAGGATTCTACTACTTAATAAGCAATAACCACCAGTGCAGACCTTCTAATCTGCCTCTTAGTGAATTACTTTTAAAAATGAAAGCACAACCAACGGTTGCCAGACACTTAAGAAAAGCTTTTAACATGAAAGAAAGTCCTAAACAAATAAATATGAGAAAATCTTCAGAGGAAACAGAGAGAATACAGAGCGTAGTAGAAAACTTCAAAAATAAATTACTGAGGGTACCCAGTGTGGGCCTACTATTAGACTGAACGTCCTATAGATAATACCTATGAACCCCAGGAGAAATATGGAAAACAACTACCTGAAGAGAGTAAAGAGTGAACAAAAGCAGGCAGACTCTGGAAGGGAGATGACATTTGGAAGAAGGGACTCCCCTCTACCTCTTTTAAAATAGTTTTTAGCTCTAGGCTGTCTGAAGTTGGCACCACATAAGTGGCTAAACCATTAGAGAAAACACGTCTTTCTGTTCTGAAGAAACAAAGGACAGAGTTCAGAGATATCAGAGACACTGGAGAGTGAAGGGGAAATCCTAGAAAGGTGAGAGCAAAAGAGGGGGATTTTCAAATTCTGTTCATAAACTCTGAACAAACAAATCTAGGACTGACCCTTATTCATGCACACAGAAAGCAGACTCCACGCAGCATATGTTCAGTTTGAGCTAAACCAAGTTAATTGCCTACAAAACAAAATGCAACACCTTTTGGAGAAATATAGAAAAAGCCAGAGTCTCTAAATTATAGAATTTGTGATATTCAGGATACAATCCAGAATTATTCACCAAAGAAAAACAAGAAATATGACCCATTTTCAAAAGAAATGATGGTAAAGAGAGATTGAACCCGAAAGTGACCAAGATGTTGGAAACAGTAGATGGGATTTTAAAGTGAATATGCAATTATACTGAATGAGGTAAGAGGAAATCCAGTCATAATGAATGAAAAGATAGAAATTGTTAGCAGAGAAATAGAATCAAATGGAAATTCTATAGAGAAGTAAAAATATAATATTTGAAATTAAAATTTACTGGATTGGGCCGGGCGTGGTGGCTCACGCCTGTAATCCTAGCACTCTGGGAGGCCGAGGCGGGTGGATTGCTCAAGGTCAGGAGTTCGAGACCAGCCTGAGCGAGACCCCGTCTCTACTAAAAATAGAAAGACATTATATGGACAACTAAAAATTTATATAGAAAAAATTAGCCGGGCATAGTGGCGCATGCCTGTAGTCCCAGCTACTCGGGAGGCTGAGGCAGTAGGATCGCTTAAGCCGAGGAGTCTGAGGTTGCTGTGAGCTAAGCTGACGCCACGGCACTCACTCTAGCCTGGGCAACAAAGTGAGACTCTGTCTCAACAAAAAAAAAAAAAAAAAAAAAAAAAAAAAATTTACTGGATGGGTTTAGCAGCAGGAAAGAGACGGCAAAAGAAAGGGCAAGTAACCTTGAAGGTAAATTAGTATAATTTATCTAATTTGAAGAATTCAGAAGAAAAAGATAGGGAGAAAAGAGGATGAGGGTTTCATGGACCCTTGGGGCAATAGCAAAAGATGTCATATACATGTATTATTGTGTCTCGGAAGGACAACAGAGAGAGAATGAGGAGAAAAAGGTATGCAAACAACAATGGCTATGACTTCTGCTTCTGGCCAAGATGGAGTAACAGGGACAGGATTTATCTCTCATCTAAAGCAACCACTAAAAGTATATAAGATACACAAAACCGTTTTTGAAGACACTGAGAATCAGGCAATGAAGGACTGAAAAGAGATGAGTTAGTGCTGTGATTGCTCCGGCTTACTGACTGGAGAGCATTTCCTTGCTATGGTGAAAGGAGAAGTAACCCATTTGAACCCGGTAGTCTCTCTAAGTTGAAGAGACAGAGCAGAGAGCCTCAGAAGAACAAAGTCGATAGAGCTCATGGAGCAGAAGATCAGAGAGGAGAGAGCTACACAGAGAGACAATCACAGAGATCTGAAAAAGGTCCCCCTTAACAGTAGAGTAGAGTATTGATCAGCGCATGTTGGTGGCAAGGAAATTACGTGAGGTCAGAGAAAACAATCCGAAAGGATTTAGAGGAAACAGTGCCTGGTAGTCTCACAGAACTAGGAATAGTACCTGATCTCACCATTCAGACTTACACTCTGAAACGCAAAAAGACATTGCTGAGAAAAATTAAAGAAGACCTAAAGACATGGAGAGATACACTGTGTTCCTGCCCAGAAGACTCAATGTTGTTAAGATGTCAATTCATCCCAAATGTATTTATAAATCCAATGCAATCACAATCAAAACCCCAGCAGACTATTTTGTGTAAGTTGACAAATTGACTCTAAAATTCCTGTGTAATGAGTGTATCTAAAAGAGCAGAACAAATTTGAAAAAGGACAAAGTTGGAGAAATATTGCTACCTGATTTTAATACTTATTATAAAGCTATGACATCAAGACAGTGTGATATTGGCGTAAAGACAGAGATTAAAGGAACAGATCAGAGAGTCCAGAAATCTATCATCTGTACATGGACAACTTATTTTCCACAAAAATGCAAAGGTAATTCAATGGAGAACAGATAATCTTTTGAGATGGTAATGGAATGAGTGGCCATCCATGCATCAAAACAAATTCATATCCTTGTACCATATAGAAATAGTAACTCAAATAGATCATAGACAAAAATATAAAACCTAAAACTATGTCAAAAAAAAAAAAAAACCTATGAGGAAATATTTATGAGCTTGGGTTAGTCAAATATTTTTTAGATATGACCCCAAAGGCATGATCCCTAAAAAAATCAACAAGTAGAATGGTGGTTGCCAGGGGCTGGGGAGAAGTGTAATGGGAATTTGTTGTTTAATGGGTAGTTTTAGTTTTGCGAGATGAAAAAGTCTGGATATTGGTTATACAACAATGTGAATATACTTAACATTGAATTGTACACTTAGAAATGATTAAGATAGTAAATTTTATGGTATGTATATGTTAGCATTATTTTCTTAAAAAGTGAAAACCCAGAAACAACCTAAATTTCTAACAATAGGGACCTGACATTATAAAGTATGGCATTGCCATATGACAAAAAACTCTATAGCCTCTAAATTTAAGGCATTATATTAATAAAAGAATATTTTATGACTTAAAGAGCTCATGATTCAGTATTAAGAAAAAAGTAAGATTAGAAAACTGCGTGTGAACTAGAATTCATTTTTTAAAACCTGTATATCTATTGAAAAAAGTCTGAAATGTTAACAAGCATTATAACTAAGTGGCACAATTACAGGTAATTTATTTTGTTTTTTTCATAGTTCTATATTTTTGAAATTTTCTATAATACATTATTTTTATAATCAGATTTTTAAGTTATTTAAAACAATTTTAATATATGAAACTACACTGGTAATAAAACTGTATAGAATCACTAAGTTCTCTACTGTCTTTTTTTTATTATTATTATTATTACTAAGATGAAAAAAGACTGCCCATGCTAAATGTGAGTGGAATGTGGAACAACTGGAACTCTTCAACACTTTTGGTGGGAATGAAAAATGGTATGACCTGTTCAGAAAACAGTTTGGTAGTTTCTTAAAAATTTAAACATTCTCCTACAATATAACCCAGCCATTCAACTCCTGGGTATTTAACCAAAAGAGATAAAAAGAGTGTACATGAATGTTCAAAGCAATTTTATTTGCAATGGTCCCAAAGTGGAAACAACCCAAATGTCCATCCACGGATGAATGGATAAACACGTTGTGGTGTATCCATCCAATAGAACACTACACAGCAATGAAAAGCAATGAACTATTGATATACACAATAATTTATTAATCTCAAAATAATTCTCAGTGAAAGTAGCTAGATAAAAAAGTGCACATAATGTATGAGTTCATATATATAAAATTCTAGAAAATGCAAATCTATAGTGTCAGAAAGAAGATCAGTGGGAGCCTGTGAATCAGGTAGAAGAAGGGAGGACTTACTAAAAGGCAGAAGGAAACACCCGGGGTAATAGATATGTTCACTGTTTTGATTATGGTGATGGTGTCCTGAGTGTATATGTATGTCAAAATGTATCCACATGTACACTTTGAATATGTGCTGTTTATTCTATGTCAATTATACCTCAATAGGCTGTTGTAAAAAATCAGCAAACTTCAAGTTGAAATGATAAAAATAAAACCCAACTTTGGCTCATGATAATAAAAATACAGAATACCAAAAATAAAGAGGAAATCTTGAAAGCATCCAGAGAAAAACAACACATTCCATGCAGGTGAACAAGATGGCGATACAATATAATTAGAGTTCTGAAAGAACAGGAAAAAGAAATCTGTCAGCTTTCACACCTCTATCTAGCAAAAATGAAGGAGGCAAAATAAAGGTAATTTTAGATAAGGCAAAGATAATTCATCACCAGCAGACAGGCCCTTTGAGAAATGCTAACAGGAATTCTTCAGGTTTTAGGAAAATGATAACACATCAAAATTCAGATTTTCAGGATGGAATTAAGAACACTGGAAATAAAGATGTACATTTCATAAGGCTAAAAGGATCAGTTCAATAGAAAGATAATATTCATAAGTAGTTTTTTTCTCTTTTAACAGCTTCAAAATTCATGAAACTGCAATGACAGAATCAAATGGAGAAATAAATGATTCTAAAATTATAGTTGACAATTTTTAAAACCATTCTTTCCACAATTGATGGAACTGGATAAAGAAAAACAATAATGACATAGATAGATCTGAGCTATCAACCACCTGGGCCTAAATGATATTCATAGAACACTACATTGAACAACTACTGCTGAGTTCTTTGCAAGTAAACATGATGTGTTCATGAGAGAAAACATATGCTGGACCCTCCCACAAATCTCAATAAATTTAAAAGGGTTGAAAGTATATGGTATATGCTCTCTGAGCATAACAGAGTTAAATTAGAAATCAATAATAATATGGCATCTAGGAAAATCTCTGAAGTTATAGAAAATCACTCTAATTTCCTTAGTGAAAAAAATCACCAAAGAAATTAGAAAATATTTTGAACTGGATAAAAGGAAACATAAAACCACAAAGTTTTTATAAGGGAACATAGGATATTTGTGATTTGTGGAAAAGCAAAGTTCTGGGACCTGAAACATAAAGCAATAACCATAATAGAAAAAATGGATAAATTTAGACTTTTATCACAAGTTAAAACTGTTTAACAAAGGCACCACCAGTGAATTGAATGGACTTGCTGCAGATTTGAAGATAATGCACATTGCAATCCACGTATCTGACAAAGGACTGGTATGCAGGATATATAAAGAAATCCTACAACTCAGTAATAGAAAGAAAGCTCAAGGCCCTGGTGCAGTGGCTCACACCTGAAATCTCAGCACTTTAGGAGGCTGAGGTGGGAGGATTGTTTGAGGCCAGGAGTTCAAGATCATCCTGGGCAACCTAGTGAGAGTCCATCTCCACACACACAGAAAAAAAATTAAAATAAAATTAAAAAATTACCTGGGTGTGGTGGTGCACACCTGTAGTTCCAGCTGCTTGGTAGGCTGAGGTGGGAGGATCGCTTGAGCCCAGGAGGTGGAGGTTACAGTGAGCTATGATCACACCACTGCACTACAGCCTGGGTGACAGAGCGAGACTCTGTCACACACACACAAAAAAGAAAGTTCAATAAAAGTGGTTAAAGGAATTGGATAGATATATATCAACAAGTAGCACATGGAACAAGCTCATGAAAATGTATTCAACATTGTTAGTCATCAGAGAAATGCAAATTAGGACTACATAGTGATAACTACTACACATAAACCAGAATGACTAAAATTAGAAACAGCACTGACACCAAATTTTGGTAAGGATGTGCAGCAACTAGAAATCTCATATATTATTGTTTGGAGTGTAAAACAGGACAACTATTTTGAAAAATAGGACCGGTATTTTCTTGTAAAACTAAACATATACTAACCTATGATCCAGCAATACTACTTCTAGGTATTTACTCAATATAAATAAAAGCATATACACACAAAAAGCCTAGTATAAGAATATTCAGCCTTGCTTTGTTTATAATAGCCAAAAGTGGAAAACATACCATAGATGCTTTAGTGGAAGAGGAGAATGAATAAACAAGCTATGGCATATTCATACAATGAAATACTCAACAATAAAAAGAACCAACTATTGATATGCAACAATATGAATAAATCTCATAATAAATCTCATTATGGTTGAGCAAGAGAAGTTAGACAAAAAAGTATATATACTTTACTACAGTATTATATTATTATGAAGTTCTAAAACACTCAAAGACAAAAGGATGAAAAAATTTGAACAGTGCTTTTCTTGGGGGGGGTTGGGATTGGTGATTTTGAAGGGACATAAAAGATCTTGATAAGGTTATAGTAATGTTTTAAAATGATGGGCTTGGGCTATACAAGTATATAAATTTTTCATAACTCAGCAAAATTTGTGCATTTAATTATGTATAAATTTTACATCTAAAGGAAAAACTTAAACATTGAATTCTAGTTAATGACAGAGCATGCTGAAGTACCTAGGGGAAGCATACTTGTCTGCAATTTACTTTAAAAGGCATAGAACAAATAATGTGTCAATGTATGAATCAATATGTGAAAAAGCAAGAATGTATGTGGTGGGTATATATTGGTGTTCACTCTAAAATTCTTTCAATTTTGCTATATGTTTCAAAATTTGGGCAATAAAATTTTAGAAAAACTAAAGTACTATAACCCACATCTTCAGATAGAAGAGAAAATCTATTATCAAAAAAAAAAAAAAAGAGAGAGAGAGAGAGAGGTAACAAGTATTGGAGAGAGTGTGGAGGAAAGGAAGTCTTTGTTAACTGTTGGTGAGAGTGTAAACTAGTACAGTCATTATGAAAAGTAATATGGAGCTTCCTTTAACAATTAAAAAGAGAACTGCCATATGATCCAGCAATTTCACTTCTGGTTATATATCCAAAGGAAATGAAATCAGTATGCCAAAGAGACAACTGTACTCCTGGGTTCATTGCAGCATTATTCACAGTAGCCAAGATATTGAATCAACCTAAGTGTCCAACAACAGATGAATAAAGAAAACGTGTGGGCCGGGAGCGGTGGCTCACGCCTGTAATCCTAGCACTCTGGGAGGCCGAGGCGGGTGGATTGCTCAAGGTCAGGAGTTCGAGACCAGCCTGAGCGAGACCCCGTCTCTACTAAAAATAGAAAGACATTATATGGACACCTAAAAAAATCTATATAGAAAAAATTAGCCGGGCATAGTGGCGCATGCCTGTAGTCCCAGCTACTCGGGAGGCTGAGGCAGTAGGATCGCTTGAGCCCAGGAGTTTGAGGTTGCTGTGAGCTAAGCTGACGCCACGGCACTCACTCTAGCCTGGGCAACAAAGTGAGACTCTGTCTCAACAAAAAAAAAAAAAAAAAAAGAAAACGTGTGTGTGTGTGTGTGTGTGTGTGTGTGTGTATAAAGGACTACTATTCAGCCTTAACAAGGAAGGAAACCATGTCTTTGAGGACAATACGGATGAAACCTGGAAGAGATTATGTTTAGTGAAATAAGCCAGGCATAGAAAGACAAATAACCACATGGTCTCATTTATATGTGGAATTTTAAGAAGCTGAACTCATAGAGAAAGTAGGATGGTGGTTACCAGGGACTGGAGGAGGAAGGGCTTGAGAAGATGTTGGTCAAAGGATACAGAATTTCAGTTAGACAAGGGGAGTTAAATTCCAGAGAGTTATTGTACAACATGGGGACTAGAGTTAATAACAATGTATTGTGTACTTGAATATTGCTAAGAGGAGTAGATTTTAAATGTTCTCACCACAAAAAAATGATAAGTCTGTGTGGTAATGGTTATGTTAATTCACTTGATTTAGTCATTCCATAACATGTACATATCTCAAAACATGATGCTATTTACCATAATATATAAAATTTTTATTTGTCAATTAAAAAATAAAACTATAAGATAAGTAAACAGCATTCAGACAACAAAAAGCTCTTAAATAGTAAATCTCATTTTATAAATAGACACAAAATTAACAGGAGGATGGGAAGTTTAGATTGAAGCAATCTCCTCAAAAGACAAAGATGGAAAAATAGAAGACCAAAAACAAGAAAATGATAGCATTAGGCAAGGAGATTCAGTATCATCTGAGTGGTATTCCAGACAGAATTGAGAAAATGTTACAGAGGAAATAAAGAAATAATAGAAGAAAATGTTCCATAACAAGTGGGAAAAAATATGCTTTCCTGATTGAAAGGACTATGTACCTAGCACAGTGATTGAGAAAAACATTACCACCACCAAGAAATTTCAGAAATTAGGAATAAAGATATGATTTGGAAAGCTTCCAGAGCATGAGGCAGGGAGTGGTAGCACCATGGGGAGGGTGCAGTGGGGAAGCAAGTTGTCAAGAAAAGGCTGGGGGTTGGAATGGCATTTGACTTCGCAACCAAAACTTTGTTGTTGGAAGATGATGGAATTATGCCATCTGAATTCTGAATTATTTCTATCTAGCATCTTATAGTAAAACAGTCAAGTGGTGAGATTTGAACAAAACATTTTGAAAGATTCAAAAATCTCAAAAAAGTAGCCTTTCAAGCATCCTTTGTCAGGAACCCACTGGATGATGCTCACCGAAAGTAAATTTGTAAACCAAGAAAGAAAAGGTATGAGATCTGGGAAAGAGGAAGCCCACATGGAGAGTGACATGAAATGAGTTCCTGAGATGACAGTGAAGGCGAATGCTAGGATCACGAGAGGAAGCAAACTCTCCCAGTGAGAGTAAGGGGTATCCAAGGAGTTGAGAAGGATTGTTCTGAGAAGCAAAATAATCACATTAACCTTTTGTCTATGAATGTTTTGTGGGGAATTTTATTTACACGAAGGGGAGGGAGTTTGGGCATAAATCAGTAGAAGGTACATAAGAAAGAAATTAAACAAATAAGAGGCCTTGATTAAAGCTAAGGAAACAAGAAGTTACACAGGAAATGGCTCCTTTATTAATGAATAAATATATGGTTCTTATTACATGTGAAAATTAATGTCAAGTTGAATATTAATTAAAAATGATAGATAACTATAGTAGGTGAGTTAGGGTACATAAGAGAACTAAATCCTCAGCTTCCATAATATGAAGTCAGTAGATAATAATACTGAAAAAAAATCAAGAAATAATACTCTATGTCATAGTTTAGGAATTTGATGATAAATTCCAGAAGAAAATGACTTCAACATCATTTCCTCTGGAGAGCACAGATCAGGGATGAAGAAAGAACTGAAGGATAACTGTGGTTTTTTTTTTATTGTAAGTCATAAAATTATTTTACTGTTTAATAAATAATAAAATAAAATTTAATATGTAGTGATATTAAAGAATGGTATCACTCAGATGACTATTTGTTGAGAAAATTCATTCCTCTAGCTGAAATTCACATTATAAAATATAATGATCTTAAATGTTTTTTTCTATGGAAAAGTTAAGCCTATTAGAAATGTGTGAGTATAAATTTTAAGTGAAACAATGTACATTTTCTGATATTTTTTCCTATAAGAAAACTCAACAATATTTTCTAGAGCTCTTTCTCCTAGAGGAATGTACTTGAGCGTAGTGGAAATATGAAAAGTCCAAATAAATGTAAGACAGATTTTTATGGAACATTGAATTTATTTAGAAGAAATGGCTTGTAAAACGTGCTGTATTGTGTTATGTATAAATCTAACACAATATGACTGGGGTGTAAGTTGTCCCAGGCTTGGTTTCCATAAAACACCAGCATGAGTAGGTCACCCCAAGCTCACAAACATCACTTCTGTCCCATTGCCTACAAAATAAAGCCTAAACCTCTTACCTTGACATGCGATGCTATTTGTGCTCTACCCTGAGCACATATTTCCTAATAATTTACTGCTATTCTACTTGGCAATGCCCTTCAATGGAGTTAAACTAAGATCCCAGCAGTTCCTCCTAATCAAACCCTTCTTTCTCTTCTTTTGGACTTTTTTTTCCCTATTATTCTGCTAGAAATGTTCTTCCCTCCTCTTTAAAATTCTTTCATCTTAAAAATTAATATTTTATTTAAAAATATTTTATATTTAAATTATTAAATTTAAATTTGAATACGTTTATATTTGTGGTTAGAATTATTTTATTTTGAAAATTAAAAAGAATTAAAAATCAACACTCTGTTGATTTTTACATCTTTTTCTAGCCATAAACTGATCTTTTATCTTTTGCAGATATCATCTTGAAAGGACTGAAAAATGTTTACTAGGCTTAATTAGGAGGTCTCTGGCTACTTTAGCAAAAGCAAAGTCAGTGTAGTGCTAGAAAGTTATAGACATAGTAAGAGATAAATAAGAAATTAGAGAAAACACATGGAAATATTTCCAGGCTATCAGTCAGCAAACTTTTTCTGCAAAGGGCCTTATTATAGGTAGGTCTATCTGCATCTTACCCTACCCTACCTATTCTATCTATCTAGCTATTTATCCTCTATCTTAGACTTTGTGAGTCATTCAATCTCTTTTGCAATTACTCAACTCTACCCATGTAGAGTGAAAACAGCCACACAGAATACATAAATAAATGGGCATGGCTGCATTCCAGTAAAACTTGGATGTGGCCCAAGGGCCATAGCTTGTTGACCTTGGTTCTAGCCTTTTCTCATGTCGTCACATAAACCTCTTCCAAAGTTACTTAACTGTGGCATAAGATGTACGGTCTTTGCCCAGAAGAAAGGAGTAGGAAAAAGGAGGCTTGGAGCTGAGGTGACAATGGAAAACACACCTGAGCACAAAACAATCATATTCAATGTTGAAATCACAAAATTAAAAATCTAGTCAGATTCTCTAATTTTATAGTTACTAAAACTGATGCACAGAGAAATAGAGACAAACATGCACCTGGGACACAGTAGGAGCTCAACAATATCTTTGATGAATTTTTAACATGCTCAAGGCAGCATAGGTAATAAGCAGCACACCTAGGAATATAATCCAGGTTTTGCGATTCACATGTGTGTACTATTTTCACGCCAGCAAGTCAATACCATGGGGAAGATATTTCTCATATCTGTGAACTAGTGTGATTATCAACCAGGATAGGCTGTTATGCTGCGGTAACAAACAGCCCCAGTCTTTTTTTTTTTTTTTTCCATGTAATTTACATATCCACATGGGATGGGTGAGCACTCCCCGACCCATCTTACTCTTTCAGGGGTGCAGATGAAGGAGGCTCTATCTCCACTTGTCCACCCACAATCACCATAACAGATAAAGAACAGAGTTCAAGGGTCTTGCTCCCACAGTTAAATGTTCCATCCTGGAATCGACACATAGTGTATCCTACCACAAACCACTGGCCAGAATTAGTCATATGACCACGCCTAATTTTAAAAGGCCAGGAAATACAATGTTTTTGTGTGCCTAGAATAAGAGTGAAACCAGGCATTTCTGAATCCTGAATCCTACATGGTAAGTAACTACAGAAAAAGTGGTCAATAGGTCTACCATACAAATCAAACCTGTTTCGGTAAACGTTTTCTTTTTTCTCTTCAGTAACACTCCCCACCAGCCTGTAAAACTATAAGTGAGTTTCAAAAGTTTAGTCAAGGAAAAATGTTGCAACCAAAATTTTCCTGTCAGTCTTCCAGTTATAGTGTGAAAAAAAAAAGAAAGAAAATGACTTCTACTAGATATGTGAAAAATTAACAGCATACTACTAGCAGAATGCAAATCTCTCTTTGCATGAGAAAGTCCAAAATGGTCACGAGGTAATCACTTCACCCCCCACATCCCCCAGAGGAGAACTGAACTTGGCCATCCTTGTTTGAGAATGGGCCCCGGCAGAGAGGGGAGCTAATTGCTGATCATGTTATATCCAAATTCATATTATTGTGAGGCATTGTGATCAGGTGTGCTGTATGGGCACAATTTAAATAAAGTGTACGGTATGTTTATGAAGCACAAAATATTGGAGACGTGTACGGCATGAAAGGGTATGAAGAGGATAATGACAACACCAGACACAATAAATAGCACAATAGAGAGTGTTATACGGATTTTTTTCTAATGTTTCATTCTTGTAAAGGGTCAGATCCCTGAGACATGGGTTTTGCACAGCCTGGACTTCCTCAGATGTGGAAGTTGTCTACTCTAGACTAAAAGAAAGCTTTTGCAATATTTTGCCCACATTGTAGAAAAGCTGAGGGGCATAAGTACAGAGCAGTGAGTTGTGTGGAGCAGCTGTGTGGCGCGAAGGAGGGAGGCAAGAGTACATCCTGCCACCAGGCTCTGGATGCCTCCCAGGTTGGGGGAAGAATGTGTTTGCATTTTTCTTGTCCTTCTTTCTCATATTTATTCACTTCTCTACCTTATCATCGTAGTACCCTTGCTCCTCACCCTGTATAGCACTTGGATGAGCAGGCAATTCTAGGCTGCATTGGACACCAACTATTTTGCTTATATTCTGGGGGAGTGGTCACCAACCTTTTTGGTACCAGGGACCGTTTTCAAGGAAGACAATTTTTCCACGGACCAGAGCTTGGGGGTTGGAGGTGGGGGGCGAGGTTTCGGGATGATTCAAGTGCATTACATTTATTGTGCACTTTATCTTATTATTACACTGTAATATATAGTGAAATTATTATACAACTCATCATAGTTTGGGGACCCCTGTTCTGGGGCACAGAGATGCTTTTAGGTAAAAGAATCATTAAATGTGAAAAGTAGTGCAATGGTGTTGCCAGTCTCAGACTGTCCGTGCAGGGAATTGAAGGAAAGATCATTATTAAAACAGTCACAGGTAATACAAAAATGTATGCCTAATATTTATTATTTCATTTTAGTCATTTATCAAAAGATTACCTAGCACATGCGGTGTGTTGGATACAATTCTAAGCATTTTTATTGAATTTTTATGCCAACCCTACAGGATAGGTACTATTATCATCATCTTCATCTTACATATGAAGAAACTGAGGCCCAGAGATGTGAGGTAAGTGTGTCAGGTCACACAGAGTTGGGATTCAAACCCAGACAATCTGGCTGCAGAGTCCTCACCATCAATTGTTATGCTATGCTGGTGTTATGGTGACTAAAGAATACATGGGAAAAGAGTTTAACAGCGCATTGTAGCTGCTAAATTGATTTCATTTACTTTCTTTTTCTTTATGCTATCCAACATCTGGGGAGTGTTTAAAGATTGGTCCAGTTGCTGAAAACACTGTCAAGGATTTAAGGGTCTGGCAGTACAGATAACTTGAAAACCCTGCAGCTACAAACACTAGGAATTGGTCAATAAATTATAACTAACATCCTTATAAATGCATGGCTGAACTGCTAAGAAAGGCAGGGAAATTGCCTTGGGCCAGAAATGAGGAAGAAACTAACAATCAGGACAGTGAACTGCAGAGCTGACACTGTGTCTGCCCTGAGATATTTATTGCTTTAAGTGATACAGGTGCTGGAATTTAATGCCAGAGTAGGGAGGGGAAGAATTGGGACCACGTATTCTATAGTGCTACTTCTTCAGTGTGAGTGAAGATTCAGGCTACTGGAACTCTCAAGAGTTGTGGGAAGAATTATAAATTTACACAACCACTTCGCGAAGAGCAATGTGACAATGCCTCACAAATTTGAAAATGTGCATCCTTATGACCAAGAAATTCCTTTGCTAGATGTATACCCTGGAGAAATTCAAGGCCATGAAAAAATCAGACATGATAAGAATTGTATTGCAGCATTGTTTGCATTAGTAAAAACAGGAGAATGGATAAATGAATTGTGCTATAATCATACAATGGAATATGCAGAGAAGTTAAAATTAACATACCAGAGACATGTATCATCAGGGATAATTCTCAAAATCTTTACTTTTGTGGAAAAAAAAAACCCCAAAAAAGACGAGTTGCAGAATATTTGCAGCATTAAGCTCTAGGGGTGGAGAGGGTGTGATCCCTTTCCTTACTCCCCATTAAGGGCCATGGCTAACCTAACACTCCTATAATAAAAGACAGGTTAATAAGAAAAAAGCATAACCAATGTATTTATTCAAAGTTTTATGTAACATGGTTGCCTTCAGAATGAGGACCCCAAAATAAAGGGAATTCTATTTTTATGCTTAGGTTTGATGAAGAATAGACAGCCATGTAGAAAAGGGTACGGACAAAAAGGGTATGATCTAATGCCAGCAGAATGAGGTTGAGAAAACCTGACAAAGCCTGTCTATTCCAATTCTTCTTGGCCTCTGTGTGGCATTCCTTCCTCCTGTAGGGCAGGAACTCTCTGGAATAAGGGTCTCGTGACCTATTATTGGACAAGGGTAGGTCAGAGGATTTCTTTATGGCCAGCTTCTAGACAGAAAGGTAGTGTAAGATTAGAATGATATTTCTAGTTTTTATGGGTGATTTTGGGGAAAGGGGGCTCTAGATTCTATGTTCCACCCTGAGGAAGAGAAATTCTGGTTTCTATGACTTGCTTCCAGTGAGACACAGGAGGGCAGAAGAAGGTCAGAGAGACCTTAGTTCTGAGGCTGCTTCTGAGGGCTTCCAATGTCCTTCAAGTTCAAAGACTGCAGCATTTTAAAGCTCCTTACTTTGGAGTATTGTTTTCTGAGTCCCAACAAAGCCTAAGTGCTGAAATGTAGAGGATCAGAAAGAATTTTTTAAAAAAATTATAATCCTTAACCTCTCAAAAGGAAGAAAAAAAGAAACAAACAAAACACTTCTTATTACTCCTCTCAAAAATGAAAGCTACACCCGCATTGCAGATGTGATTGGCTTCACTTTGGCCCAGCTCCCACCCTGCATACAGACAGACCCTCAAAACAGAAAGCACAGCACAGCAAGTAGGATAGAAGGAGGGTTTTACTGAATATTTTCCCAAGTATGGGAGGAAGTAACATAAGGCAAAAATTGCATAAAATTGTATTCATAGATCTTGTTTATTTTACCAAAATTCAAATCAACTCGCTATGGCTATAATTCTTTCTGTCCACACTGCATCTTTGCCTTTGTGGCCTCACCCAGTGTCTCATTTCCTGAAGCCACACAGACACACATAGCTCTAAACTAATGCAAAGTCATTTACCCATTTACTTTTTTTTTTTTTTTTTTGCTTTTGAACTTGCATTTTTATCCCATTATGCTTCTCACCAAAAATAGGCTTCTTTTTAGGATCTGTTTATAACTGTGTGTATCTGTCTGTTTTATAGCAACATTTTTTTTCCTGTCACAAACAATTTAAAAAAACAAGATCCAAGAGGACCTTGGAACCAACAAAATTTGACAATTATTGTTAATTCTTAAAATAACATCTTTCTTAGATATAATTTAGATACCAAACAATACACCTATTTAAAGGGTACAATTGAATGGAGTGTATTCACAGAGTTGTGCAACTATCAGCACAATACATTTTAGAACATTTTTATCACACCAAACAGAAACGCCATACGTAGTAGCAGTGACTTTCTGCTCCTCCACCTTGTTCCTCCTGCCCACCTGCTGCTTTCCTGCCAGCCCTAGGAAACCACTAATCTACTTTCTGTCTCTATAGACCTGCCTACTGCGGTTATTTGAGATCAATGGAAGCATACAATATGTGAGGTTTTTGACTGGTTTCTTACTGGTTTCTTCCACTGGGTATAATGTTTTCAAGGCTCATCCATGTTGTAGCATGTATCAGTAGTACAGTTCCTTTTTATCACCAATAATATTATATTGTATGGACATACCACATCTGGTTTCTTCTTTTATCAGGTGATGGATATTTGGGTATTTGGATTATTTCCATTTTTTGGCTATTATGAATATTGTTGCTACAACCATTCGTGTATAAGTTTTTGTGTGGTCATGCATTTTCATTTCTCTTGGGTATAAACCCAGGAGTGGAATTGCTGGCTCAGATGATAACTCTGTATTTAAGGTTTTAAGAAATGGACAGACTGTTTTTCAAAATGGCTGCACCATTTTACATGCCCACCAGCAGTTTATGAGGGTTCTAATTTTTGGACATCCTTTTAACACTTCTTATCATCGTTTTTATTATAGATAGCATCCTAGTGGGTGTGAAGTGGTATTTCATTGTGGTTTTCATCTACATTTTCCTGATGGATAGTGATGTTATGCCTCTCTTTATGTGCTTACTGGCCATTTGAATATCTTCTTTGGAGAAAAGTCTATTCAGCAAATTTGCCCCTTTTTTAATTGGGCTATTTGTCATTTTTATTATTGAGTTGTGAGATTTCTTTATATTTCTAGATATGAGTCCCTTATAAGATATATGATTTGAAAATATTTTCTCCTATTCTGTGGGTTGTTTTTTCACTTTCTTAATAGTGTTCTTTGCATCAAAAAGGTGTTTATTTTAATGACATCCAATTTATCTATTATTTTGTTTATGCTTTTGGTGTCATGTCTAAGAAAATATTACTTAATCCAATGTCACCAAGATGTACATCTGTTTTCTTATAAAGGCTGTATAATTTTAGCTCTTAGATTTAAGTCTTTGATCTATTCTGAGTTGATTTTTGTATACAGTGTAGAGGTTCAACTTCGTTATTTTACATGTGGATTTCCAGTTGTCTTAGCACAATTTGATGAAAATACCATTCTTTCTCTATTGAATTGTTCTGATACCCTTATCTAAAAACATTTGACCATAAATGTGAGGCTTTATTTCTGAACTCTTGATTCTATCCCATTGATATATATGTCTATCCTTATGCCAGTTCCACACTGTTTTCATTGCTGTAGAGCTTTGTACTAAGATTTGAAATTGGAAGTGTGAGTCTTCTAATTTTGTTCCTTTTTTTCAAGATTGTTTTGGTTATTCTGGGTCTCTTGCATTTCCATGTGATTTTAGGATCAGCTGGCCAATTTCTGTAAAGAATCTAGTTGGAATTCTTATGAGAATGATATTAAATCTGTAGATCTATTTGGTAAGTATTGTCATCTTAACAATATTAGGTCTTCCAATCTATGAACACAGAATATCTTTCATTTTATTTAGGTCTTCTATAATTTCTTTCACCAGGGTTTTGAAGTTTTTAGAGAATACATTTTATACTTCTTTTGTTAAATATATATTTAAGCATTTTGCTTGTTTTTGATATTATTGTAAATAGAATTGTTTTGTCAATTTCATTTTGTATTGTTCATTGAAAATGTATAGAGATACTATTGTTTTTGGTATATTGATCCTGTATCCTGCAACTTTTCTAAACTCATTTATTATTAATAGTTCCAAAAGGTTCTTGTGTGGATTTCTTAGAATTTTATATATACAGGATTATGTAATTTGCAAATAGAGGCAGATTTATTTCTTCCTTTCCAATAAGGATGATTTGTATTTCCTTTTTTTGCTGAATTGCTCTGGCTACAACCTCTCATACAATGTTGAACAGAAGTGGAAAGATGTCATTTTAACTCTGTGTTTCTCCCAGATTTTTTTCTTTCTTATGATTAGTGGTAAAGTAGTAAAATAAAAGAGTTTGTATCTTTTTCCCTTAGAAGCAGTAAAGAAAGAACAAGTTGCAGTAAACCACACACTACCCTACAGCCACTGTCTGAGAAGAGCCAAAAGGGAGAGAGAGTAAATGGTGACCATTAACAGCAAGAAAGAAAGGAGAGAACAGTGGAGCTCTGGCATCCCTTCCAGGAATTAAAAGGAGTGCCAAGACTGGTCTGAGCCTGAAACATGGTCTTGAGAATTAGCAGTATGAAAGCTTATGCCAGTTTCTTATCAAAGCATAAAGATGATTCTTTTTAGAATATGCACTAACTTACACAGGATTACCAACAATCAAGGATGCTTTAGATCTCAGAATTTTTGGCTGGAGAAAAAACTTCATTAAACCTCCCAAAGTTCTGTTAGTTGCTCTTATATAGTTCATACATATCGAAAATCAAATTCATCAATATCAGGTATTGAGAAGCTTGTTTTATGCTAATATCTTTTTCTTGAGTTTGGAAACAAATATGTATCATCAAATAAAATTTTAAATATATTAGGCTGTCAACAATTGCTTTCAAGTTAGTTTTTCTCTGTATTACTTCTTGTATTGTTGATAATATTGGTATTTGGAGTTCATTGAATTATTAAGTACTAATATTTTACTCAATTGATCATTTAAATCTCTGATTTTTCTTAAGTGGCAGAATAGTGAGATGTGAGCTATGTTAGCGTAAGAGGTAAGACAAATAAGGGAGTTAGGCCAGCTTTTTTTTAAATTTTTTTTTGGCCAGACTTTTCTTATCTGTGAAATGGGGAAGAAGAAGAGGAAGAAATATGACGACCTCTGAAATGTCTTCGAGTATAGTCAACAATGACACGGTGAGTATTTACTGAGTACTTACTCCTTGGTAGGTACTGAGCTAAGTGCTTGACATATTCTCATGTAAACCTCACAACAACACTACAATAAAGGCCTATTAGTATTACTTAATTTTCTGTCTGAGGGAGATGAGGCTTAGAGAGCAACTTGCCAAAATTCAGAAGTTGTTACGCATTAAAACCAGGATTCAAATCCATGGAAGTCTATCCTCTGTTCTTTTATGCGATGTAGTTAGTCAGGTGTGGCCACAAGAGACCAGAGAAGCTCAGGAAAACGAAAGTTTATTATACTCACAGGCCCTAGAAACAGGAGAGCAGCATGTCTTGCAGGCCACAGGGGGAAGCCTTGAGGTGTCAGGAGGCAGGAATCAGGAGGAAGGTCGGGGGCTAGACCATGGCTTGTATTGGAGCTTCTCAGAGAAAGGCAAGGCAGGGCAGGCCGAACAGTTTACGGTTGGCTAGTTTGAATACTTTCAGCAGGGGCTCATCTCTATGGGTAGGCTCTAGTTGCCTGGCACCTGACCTGGGGAAGATTAGGCAAAGGAATATTGTGTCCTGGGGTGCACAGGCCAGATAGGGGAAGTGTGGCTCGGGACGGGTTATTTTGCATATCAAAGACATGCTCTCAGAGACCTCTGCTGTCTCTGAGAACTGACTAGCCTTGGGAGGGGCAGTCTCTCCACAGCCAGAAAGGTTTTTAAGATGTTAAAACATCATATTCCAGAGTCTATACATTTAAGTATTCTCCAGTATTACCTCTTGTATTCTAAAAAATTGTTAGTGAGAAATTACCAAAAAATTATATCACAAGGTGCAAACACACACCTTTTCACATTGTTGAAACATATGAGATTGATCAGTTGCATTACAAATGTATTAAATGGCATTATTGAATATTCTTCTAGATAGAAATAGCTTTGAATGTAAAAACATTATAAAAATAATAGAAGAAATTGAGGTAGTACTAGGTATTGACAGAGTATCTCCTTGGCAATCCTTTAGTCAGTCTCCTCTGAGTCCTCTTTCCAACTAGGCCTCAACTTTTGGACTTCTTTGTCCAAATTTTAGCAGGAATCCTGCTAAGTTGGTTTGGCCACAGTCTTCCCTAAGGTTTCCTCTTACTAATTTTTTTCCAATGACCCCTATCCTGCTCCTTGGCTACGAATTTCCACTTTTCCTTGTTGTATTTGGAGTTGAGCCCAATCTCTGCCCCTTACTGCAAAACCCTGTAACAGTAATCCCCATGTCTATCTTCATGGTCCTGAGTAAAGTAAGCCTTATGTTTTAATGCGTGTCATGAGTAATCTTTTTTAAACAGCATTAAAACAATAACAATTGAAATTGGTCCTGTGTAGTAAAATCAAAGAACACATGCTTTGGAGCCAGACAGACTTGGATTTAAATTTTGGCTTTTCCACCAACCAGTTTGGTATGTGATTGAACAGCTATTGACCTCAGTTTTCTCATCTGGTAAAATGCAGAGTGGTAATGATGGGTGCTCACGGGCGACACAGTTGTTGGCAAGTAGTTGACCCATAATTCAATCTCATGTTTGACACCAAATCAAGTTCAACTGCCTTTGATAAAATCACACTCCAAGGCATATAAAAATGTCAAAGGGAACTGAAATGTGTAGGTAACAGCGCAAGTATTGAACAAATATAAAGAAAGACCATTTATTCTGGGGAGCAGAAAGAACACACTTTAGAAAAATTTAGTCTTGCACATTTTATTTCATGAGGTGCCAACATGCTATTGCTGCCTAATTTTAATTTCTCACTGGAGAGACACTAGTTTGAAATTGAATATCTGAAATGTAGAAGATTGGCAAAATATCCCTGTTCCTTGTTTGAATTCTGAAATATCCTTATGGTCATTGTTTTATTAATGACAAGCCTTTGATATAATGTCATTTTATTATCTTTAAGTTTTTCTTTATCTTTCTTTTCTATTTTTTTTTTGTTTTGTTTTTAGAGACAGGTTTTCACTCTGTCATGTTTTTCTTTTGATACTATTTTTGGCAAATTACATCATATGAGTCAGTATATGTTCAGAGTAAAGAATAATTAACCTAAGGTATGTGAAATTTGAGTTTGTTGGCAATGATTTGCTACAAAAATGTGCCCAGGGATATGAAGTATCAAGGGCAAACATTTACGGGCAAAGGATCTTAGAAAATGTTTTAGAAAGTGGTTGTAGCAGAAAACATTTGTATCAGTTCCAGTCAATTGGTTTTCACTGACAACTGTGTACAAGCGTTTCAGGCCCAGGCTGCAAGATAAATAAAACCTCCTTTAAAGGAAAAAAAAAAAAAAGAAAAAAGAAAGTACAAGAAAAAGAAAAGTGACAAATTGAAGAGGAGAAGTAGAGAGAAACACATAAAGGCAAATCAATGTTGTTATCTTACTGGAATATTTACTATATTTAAGTACTTTGTAAATACTTAGAATATTTTATTAAACAAAATCAGACATTGTTATGCCTGTAAAAATGGAATTTAAACACAAATGACTGAGCACCTGATTATTGGACAGGTCTCAGAGTTACCTACTGAATCACCAGCATTTTATTTATTCATTCTTTCTTTAATTCATTTATTCCTCCACCTCTCCACTCATTCATTCACTCATTGAATTTCTGGTTTCTTAATCCTTCTAGACAAGTTTAGTAAGTTTAGTTGCTGGGTTTTACAAACCCATCATAAATCTTTTGTGGTCAATATATGTTAGTGTGATTCTCTGTGGTTTGTGGAAAGTTAGCTTATCCTTAGACATCACAAAATTCCGTCTCCCAGGACCAAAACAATCTAGGGTTGGGGAATGGCTACTATACATAGGGAATGGGCCAGCCTCTGCTTTGGAAGAAGATAATTTGCTGACAACCTTGAGTACTATAGTATCCAGAGTATTCTGGCAGAGAGCCAAATCACCCTTTTATGTTATTTTCTAAAATTAAATTCTTTCTAGGCAATGGTGGTTCCATTCATTCTGTTAAAAGGTACTTCTAACTCTTAGTGCTGGGGTTGTTGTGATGTGCTTCATTATGACTGAGCATTAGCTGGCATTTCCAGAGATGCACGTCTGAGAAATAGGTCCCATGTTGCTTATTTCTTGATAGTTAGACTGGAGCAATGGTACATCCTGTCCTAGGCAGAGTGCCTGGCTCCCCAGGGTGCACACCAAGTAGAATTGTTTTGCCTTACCACATCATCTTTTGTTTGCTTAGTTGGTCTTATTTTCCCCTTCCTTTAAATAAATGCAGTATCATGTTACAGTATCCTAGAACAGTTTTCATTAAGGTTTTTTTTTTCCCCTTTTGACAAAGACTCTCACTTATTAGGATGAAAAATCAAGATACTATCCTTTTGGAAATTATAAGCAAAAAAGCCTATCAGGGTTAACAGAGTTTATTGACAATTAGTATCAAGGGTATCTACATGGTCTGATACCTATAGATTTCCTTTAAATGATTCATGACTTAATGTAAATAAACATGTTCTAAAAATTTATCGACAAATTATTTTAGATGGAGATTTCTTATATGTATCTCACATATTAAAAATTAAATATTAAAACCTAATACTTAAATGTGGAAATTCAAAAGATAGAAATGTCACTTGAGAAGTCTGAATGGTGGGATTTCACAAGCTGACGGCACCACTTGAGTTCTCCATTTAGTCGGTCCAATAAGTTGATGGTTTCAGCACAGTGGTTATCAGTTGTTCCCAATATGATTGATTAGCCATTATTCAAACTCACATGCGACAACATATTCATTTAGGATGGAGCCAGAAAATTACTCTGGTGTCTACCCCCCAGGCTACATCCTTTCCCAGGTCAACACACTGGGGAAGTCAAGGTAGTCATCAAATTCCTTTTGGTTAGAATGAATTCAAAGCAAAGGGAAATGGTACTCCTAGAACCTTGGTAGTCAGGGCTTTGGATGTTTAATCTACCACTGGGGTTCAAATACAGACGCTGCTACTTACTAGCTATGACCTTGAGCGAGTTACTTACCTGCTGACTACTTCAGTTTCCTCACCTAAAAATATGGGGACAATGGTAGTATCTATTTCATGACCTTGTTTTGAGGATTAACTGAGTTAGGGCAGTGTGTAAAGTGCTGTACCAGTACTTGGTACATAGTGAATGCTGTATTTATGCTCATTTGCATTAGCTGTGAGAAGCAGTTCAGGAAGAAATGAAGAAAACTAACTCTCTGTGCCCACCCACCTTAATGACCAGATGGTTCTAGGAAAGATATTTGTCCCTGTTTGTTACAAAGTGGCAAGGCAAAAGAGATACAGGAGGGGGACAGGTATCCTTCAGGGCTAGAAAACTAAATTCAAGAAATGTGTATAGAACTTCTCTGCTCTCTGAATTCAACATCTAATTAATTTCAAGGGATTACATTGCTAAGACTTCCTAATTGGGTCAACTGGACTTTACCATTGTTCTCTCATCTCTCACCAAAAATCATTTATTTAAGGAGCTGTGCAAGGTGTTTTACCAATGGAGTTGGACAAGGGCTTCAGTGCATTCTATAAATTGGATTCCGTATATTTGCAAATTATGCTGACAGGCACTCTTATAACACAATGAGGTCAAAACAGTCTCACTGAAAATGGCCTTTTCATGCTGTACGCAAGCCAAAAATGGGAAAAGTATCATAAACGTACCATGTTATGTGTGCAGAAGAAAGTTGTTAAATTCAATCCAAGACAATGGTTACTTTTCAGCCAATCTTAAAGGACCTAAATGGTAGAAATTCTTGAAACATACAGCAATACGATCTTTAATTAAAGATGTAGATGTACTATAAAATGAAGAATGTATTATGTGAAAATATACTATGTTTCATGCTGTAGAGCACAAGAAAATTATTAAGATATGGTACATGATTTTAGAGAGTTTGCAGTATAAAAGAGGGACCAAAATATACGTGCAGTTAACTAAATGAAACAAAACAGTATAAACGCTATGAATCAGAGGCAAAGTGTAGCCTGAAAGAACATAGCTGGATTGAATTGATCTACTAGAATATAATTCACTCAATTAACTACTATTTATGAAGTGCCTGCTATGAGCCAGGTCATGAGACATAGCTCTTCCCACGAAGGAATGCTAATATCTATAAATTCAACTCTTGATTAATTTCCAGGTTACAGGGTAGAGAGTGGCAATAGCTTCAGCTTTAGAGTTAGAAAAACCTGAATTAAAACCTGGCCCTGTACCAGTGATACATTGGGTGATTTGAGCAAATAATTTATCATCGCGTAAGCTTCATTTCAGAAATCAGAGTGTCATCTTTGATTTCCTCTTCTGACTTCATCCTACATATAGCTAATCAACACATTAGTACTTAACTATGTCTTGAATACATCCCATCCTCTTCCTCTCCCAGCCCCAGTCCTAACGCTGACCCTCATCATTTGTAATGGATTCTGTAACCCAAAAGTCACTTCTCATTATCCAGAAGATGTAAGTCCATATTCCTTTACAAGGCATTTAAGACTTTCAGTGAGCTGAATTCTGCTTACATTTTTAACTTCACATGATCATAATCCTCCATAAACACTGTACACCTCCCTACCAGCCTGCTTTGTGCCTCTGTGCCCTTGCTATTTTTTAAATGCCAAAGCTTGAAACATTATCCCCGTCCTTACTCCGGCAATTGCATCTGGAAAACTTTAAAATTTTACTCTTTCTTCGACACTTTACTCAAATGCCATCTCCTTTAGGAAGTGTTCCTTGAGGATACCCAGCACAAGTAATTGTTTCATTATCAATAAATTCACAGCATGTTTTAGATCTCCAAATATAGAGATCTATAGCACATTCTAATGCCATTATCTGTATATATGCCAATGTCCTCAGCCAGACTGAATACATAAGGACAAAGACAAGGCCTCTCACCTCCGAATTCTCTGCCATGAGCAGACTGTACAATAAATATTTACTGTAATAATGAAGTCAGATTTGGGGATAAGTGAAAAGAACCAAGAAATGCTTTGTGGAGGAGGTGGCATTTGATGTAGGCCTTGAAAAAGCTTTGAAAATATTTCCTGAATTTTAAATATGCAATTTTGGGATATTCAATGTTTTAACATCCATCAATAGGTATGTATATCTTTATGATTCTCTCTTTAACATAGAAGTATTTTGCCAGATGAAGCTTTGTCTCTTCTATTCAAGGTCCTAGGTGATATGCTTTGAGCATGGTGAAGACTTAATAAGTGTGTTAATTACCTGATTTAAAGAAGCATCCTTCACATGTCTCTTAGAGGCCAAAGTCTCTTGATTTCAGAAAGGTACCATTCTGATTTTCCAGTACTCTGTGCTATCAAAAATACTAGGCTTGGTCGGGTGCTATGGCTCATACCCTAGTACTTTGGGATGCTGAGGAGGGAGGATTGCTTGAGGCCATGAATTTGAGACCAGCCTGGGTAACACTGTGAGACCTCATCTCTAAAAAAAAAAAAAAAAAAAAATAGCTGGGTGTGGTGGCACACACCTGTAGCCCCAGCTACTGGGGAGGCTAAGGCAGGAGGATCACTTGAGCCTAGGAGTTTGAGGTTGCAGTGAGCTATGATGACACCACTGTACTCTAACCTGGGCAACAGAGGGAGACCCTGTCTCAAAAATAAACAAACAAACAAATAAATGAAAACCCTCACAAAAAATAAAACTAGGCTTTTTAACTGGGTCATAGATGGCCTTCCTTATGGCTCTACACCAACCTTTCAGCGAATGGAAATGTTGGTGTTCACTCTGTACATATAATTTCTCTTGAACATATTAAAAATATCTAAGTAAGTGTACCTTTGAACCACAGTGGAAAACATGACAAGCCTGGGCACCTCACTGTTATTCAGTTTAATTTTCCCTGAGCAGATCACCTGAGTCTGATTGTAAAAGTATTACCTTCGACATTTTTCCACCCTAGATCATGTTCATTTCAGCTTGTCAGGGATGGTTCTGGAATATTCCATTCTTATCTTAACTATTATATATTTCCACATATTTAAAATACAGAAGAAAAGCAGGGGCACCAATAAAGAAATTATGAGTTACAGAAATCCAGAACACAGTGGAGAAAGAAAAAAAGATCTATATACCATTGCAGTCTGCTTTAAGGAAAACTATTTGCGTCATTCTAAACATTCATATTTACGAACATACATCTTCTGATTTTGGCAGCACATCATGATTAGGAGCCAGGGAAATCGTCATTGGGACCTTCGTGTTTTATTTCCCAAGAAAGAGAGCTCTGTGAAGAAACGTGTGCTATCTGTAATTCTTCAGCTCGGAAATCCCTGCATAACAAGAAAGGTATTGGCTAAATTCGAGGAGCTCACGAAGTCTCTAGAGGAAACATTAAGTGTGCTAGTGTAGTATCTGAGAGGCAGCTACAGGCATACAGACATAATTTAAGGCGTGGGTTAGGAAGGCAAACTTGGAAGGGGAGGGCTGGCTCGCTTTTTCTCTCTTCTCCCAGTCAGATGCTGGAAGGGCGCTCCCAGCCTCGGGGCGTCTGCGCTTTGGGAGTTTTCAGGTGGGTTCTCCGCCTGCATTCGCCCGCCGACTTGCTCCAGGCCAAAGCAGATTATTTAAAGAAAGGCAACTTCCTTTCGCGGCAAACCCTTAGACCCACGCACCTTCTCACATCTCTGCCCTTCTCAGACCCCGAGTTAGCGTGGGCAGAGCAGACGGTGCCAAGGAGAGGCTCAGACGATCCTCTTTCGAACTGCAGTAGTAGCTGCCAAGGAGTAGCCAACAAGCACCAGATTTATGTGCACTTTGAAAGAAGCACCTTCACCATTGGCTTTTAAAGCGGCGCTGTCGCTAGGGAGCGGCTGCTGGAGCGAGCACAGCCTCGGGGACAAGCCCGGGCTGTTTGTTCCCGTAACCTGGGAGCGGGGGCACACACAGTCGCGCGCGCACGGACACACACACGCGCGCGCGCGCGCGGGTGTACACACGCCGGCGGCGAGTTCGAGCCCCGCGGCCCCCGGGTGCCCGCGTGCGCCCCACGGCGCGGCTCTAGGCGGAGCAGCACCTCCGCGGCTAGCCTCCCGCCCCCTATTCCTGCTGCTGCAGCCCACAGGAGAAAGGAGCCTCTGCCTCCCATTTCCCCTCAGAGCCCGGCGCCGCGGCGAGCAGTGGGGGTGGGCGCGAGGAGGAGAACGCGATGAATGAGTTCTCCCGTCGCCTCGGAGTTGTCTGAGTTGGCGGCGCTGCGCCCAGGCTCCTGGCTCTCAGCGCCCCACGCGCGCGTGGCTCCGGGGTCTGCCGCCCACGCCCGCGGCCGGGCCGAGGCAGCCGCGCCGAGGCAGCCCAGACTCCGGAGCTCCTGTCCCGGCCCCAGTCCGAGGAAAAGGAGGGCTGTCCCCCGCGGAGGCGCACGGCCGCGCGGTCTTCCCGCACTCGCTCCGCGGCCCCGTCTGTCTCTCCATGGCGTCTCGTCAGCAAACCCGGATCCAGGCTTACCTGGAGAAGAACAAGATCGGTCCTCTGTTTGAGGTGAGGCGCGGTGGAAGAGGGCGGTCCCGTTGTCTTTGGGGGAAGGGGTCCAGTAACAAAACCACAACACCCCTCCCAGGAAAGGAGGGATGGAAAACAAACGCACGGGAGAGGGCGCCCTGTGGTTCCCTGGCATTTGTCCCGTCCCGGCCAGGTGTCCTGGAACGCGGCCCAGAGGGCTCTTCACCGGTTACCTGGACGCGGACAGGTGAGCTCGGGAGGGCCCAGCCTCGGCCGGGCAGGGGAAGTTTGAGCCGTCTCGCTGCCCTGCACCTCTCAGCCACATGTACAGGACCCCAACAGGCTGAGACAGACGATGAGCACGCATGCACACACTCAGACTGTGTTGCACACGCACATTTTCTTTCTGGAATTCACACTATCTTGCGTGTTGGATTTTTTTTTTTTTTTTTAATGTGGGCGGTAGTAGAGCCCTAAAAGGTGGAGGAGGTGCTTAGCATTTAATACGATTAACTGGAAGAAAGCTGAACTGATAAGGGGTAGGCTTTGATAGGTGCGGGCGTGTTGAATGCAATTGGCAAGCTCGGGGACTGACATTGGTTTCTGGATGAAAAGGGAGTCCTTTGCCTTGCAGACCCTTACCAGAGTTAAGGGGAGAAGGGGACGGAGAAAGGTTCTGGAAACGCACACGCGTATTATGGGAAGCAGAGGTGTAGCTCTGAGCTGTTTTCTCTCGCCATCAAAGAATTGATGACAAAAATACAGTAGGAGATAGAAGAGCGGGGGGACTGGAGAAAATGAGAACGGGAGACTGAAACCTGGCACCAGCAAAGCGTCCCGCGGGTTGCCAGGGCGCTGGGCAGGGGTGGGGCGTGCGGGCTGTAGTCAGATGCTGAGGCCAGCAGGGAGAGACACCCAGGGTCCCTTCCTCTCCTGGTCCAACAGTCCAGGGGGACACTGACTCGCCGCAAGAGTATGTGGGAGGGTCAAGGTGCCCCCTCAACCCCGCCTCTGAGAAGCACTTGTAGCTGCTCTGGTGGTGGGGTGAGGGGGGCTGGGGTGGGGTGGGTGGTGTTACACATCTCGGCCTCTGGGGAGGAAACGCGGCAGGGGGAAGAGGGTGCATTGGATGGAGATCGCGGAGGACCCAGCAGCTTCTCTGGGATTGAAGAGAAGCAAAAGAGAACTGCAGAGAAAGAAATAAAAAAAAAAAAAAAAAAAAAAAGAAAAAAAATTCGAGTTAATGCCCCTGCACAAAAAGGGAGAGGAGGACCAAGCTGTGCTCACATTGGTCTTTTCTCTCAGGAGGACAGGTTTCAGATAACATGATCTGCAAGGTTTCTAAGTTTTACTGCCCAACTTAAGTTAACATCGTACTGTCTTTTGTTTCAACCGAAGCTCGTGGTATGAGGTCCCAAAGTCCTACAATTGCCGTCTTTATTCTTGTTTCTGCCAAAAATGTTAGCAAAGACAGTCCATAGAAGAGCAAAATAAAATTGCTGGAGCTACCGGAATTCTTTTCTTTGCCTTTAGTTTTACGTATTGACTAGACATACTCTTATATAATTTTTAAAAAGGCAGAAGCATAACACTCTGCCACACAGTGCATTAATTGCATCAAAAGATTCTTAAAATAATTACATTTACAGTGTGTGTTTGCTGGCTACTCTCTTAGAATATAAAGTACAATTAGGGAGAACAAATGAATTGTTTTTAATAGATGCTGTTCTCATTTTTTAATTTATTTTAAAATTCCCAAGATTCTTTCCAAGTGATTAAATAATAGAGTTTGGAATAAATGCAAACTTTCTACATAATTAGAAAACAAACTCACATTGATACTTATCAAGGCTTCCCGCTCCCCTTTTAATGCTCACCTAATTCTGCACTGAAGAATTTTAAGTGATAGCAACATTGTCTCATAAAAGCTTTGGATCTCCTCCCGAAAAACAAACACCAACAATAAAATTATGTGCTTTGTATTTTATTGAATACATACTACACATATCCCCATTAGCTTGGATTGTGGTGATGAATAATTCATTTTTAAGGTTTGATGTTCACTTTGAATTATTGAGGGGAGAAAAATGGATAGTAAATAAAATGGATAGTAAACTAAAAGCAGGATGTGACACAGATCCTTATGCAACAATTTTGATCATGATAGAGCTTGGTTTTGAGAGTAAATGGACTTCACAAAATCAGACAATTTCTCTAGTGTTTAGCCTATCTTGCTTCATGCTAGAAAAATCAGTGAATAAATAACACCTGTGAAATGGACATTGTTGATCTAACATTCTCTTCAAAGCTCCAGGACCTTGCTCAATGATTCTCACAAGAATTGATTCAGCAGGTGAGGGGGGGCAGCTAGGAATTTGAATTTATTAAAAAGCAGCACGAGTGATTGCTACAATTTTAATTCCAGGGCCACATTGAAATAGGCAACTCCACATTTTATCATTTCTGTTTTGTTATGATTCGTTGTGTTGAATCACTGGAGTTGGTGACACAGGCTTCCTTCTAGTTTTGAAAATATGCAATATCTGACAATATGTCCCCCTTGAAATTTTGTAAGTTAGAAATGTTTTGAGAAAAAACTTACTGGAGTGAGACACTTTAAAGAGAGCCCATGAATGTTATTTAAAACAATAGCAAAAATAACCTATACCCTGGTATTAAGAATACTTGTTTCCTGTTTTGTACCTACAAGGCTTATTTACTAGTTGAATTACTTAGTTTATTTCTTTGTTACTTAGCTTGTTGTTTATTTCTAACATTTTTTGATTTGAGATGCTCATAAACATGTTGGATGACAGATGGTATTTCAAAATGACTTTAAATTGAAATTAATTTTGTTTGCAGGTGATTTATGAGAATAAACTTGTTCTACCTATAAATTTTATTGAAGACGTTTTGAGGCATTACAAAACCATGCCTAGAAATCATTACAATGGAGTCCTACCCAGTCCCTCCATGATGTCTTAATAAAAAATAGCAGGACAATTCACAATTGCAAAGATGTGGAAGCAACCCAAATGCCCATCAATTCATGAATGGATTAGTAAAATGTGGTATATGTATACCATGGAGTATTACTCAGCTATAAGAAATAACAGTTATATGGCATCTCTTTGGTTCTCCTGGAGAGAGTTGGAACCCATTCTATGAAGTGAAGTATCCCAAGAATGGAAAAATAAGCACCACATGTACTCACCAGCACATTGGTTTCCCTGATCATCACCTAAGTGCACATTTGGAAATAACACCAATTGGGTGTCAGACAGAGGTGGGGGCTGGGGGGAGGGGATGGGTGTATACCTACTTGATGAGTGTGATGTGCACTGTCTAGGGAATGGACACGCTTGAAGTTCTGACTTGGGGAGAAGGAGGTGGGGGGAGGGGATGAGTGTATACCTACATGATGAGTGCGATGTGCACTGTCTGGGGAATGGACAGGCTTGAGCTCAGACTTGGGGGGATGGGAGAGCATGGGCAATATATGTAACCTGAACTTTTGTACCCCCATAATAAGCTGAAATATAAAAAAAAAGAAGATATAAGACAAAAATGACTTACATTTTACAAACTCTTTGTAATTTTTGTAAGGTGTAATAATTTCAGTGTCCTCACTGGCTTATTCAGGGCAGGCAAGCAGTGAATAACCTGGACAGTAATCTATAGGCATGTTTGACAGAATGCTATAAAGTAAAAAAAAAAAAAAACAAAAAACACCTATTTACTTTAGGTTTTCACACAAAACTTACGTAACTGGCAAAGTATAAAATGAGTCTCACCAAGTAGAATATTTTTGTAACACACATAGACAAGATGCCTGGCACAAACACAGGACTTGTCTCAAACCCCAAGACCAGCCAGTCAACAGTCAAAAAGTTGGCAGTCAGAAATTCTGAAACTGATCATCTGGCATATAGCTGCTTACTGGGTTAACATATTGTATTCTGTCTATTTTGTAATCAGTTTAACTTAGTTCCCAAGAGGTTATGTGATATAGAATATCACAATAAATTTTTTATTTTATAAAAAATATATATTATATATTGCAGATTATATATATATAATATAAAGAAGTATACAATTTTTGGTTTCTCTCCTTCCCATTATATAAATAGAATAATTATTTGAAGATTACTGGTTGGAAGGGTTCCCAGGGCAGTTGTATATTGTAGTTCAAGCCTGATCACAGTTACAAGAGCGTGAAATCCTAAACTATTAAAAAGCAGAGTCACGGGGGGCTTCATAAAATTTTTAAATCTCTGTGTACTGAAGATGTGGTAAACCAAACTTACTATATTTCTCCAAGTGTGGCTGACCCCCTCTAAGTAGAATGGAACAACTTTATCACCTTCTTTGTTTAGTTCAAAGTACTTCTACTCACATGGTCTAAATTTGCATGAAGTGATTTGGCATACTTGTTACGAGGTGGGCTCCTATCCAATTGTGGTCAACCGGAAGCCTGCATCACTTACACACTTTGCTGCTGCGCAACTCGTTCTTCTCTGGTACCCTGCCACACATTTCCAGTCAGGTGTGCTACCCTGAACTACAGTTTGCCTCTACCCCTCAGCAGGCCCATCATTTTACTTTATTCACCTCCCTGAATTATATCTGAAAAATTCCCCCTGCCCTATCAGAGAGTGTAGCATATGCGGGGACCTCCTCTGGCTGTTCTCCCTCTTATGGGGATCACAGTCTTGGAATGCATGTTGTTCAATACCTGAAAATATTTAATAAATACCTGGTCTATTTTGGCCAGGCTTATGGTGTAGGCAGCGGTGTTGGGGTTAAGAAGAATGCCAGTTACTCCCTTATGGCCAGAGGTGGAAATATGTACTCCCCCCAATATATTTTAATGTTTAAAAATAATTTTCAAAAAGGTAAAGATGGCCTTTTAACAAAAAGATTAGGAAAATGCTTTTATAGGAGAAGTAATGAAATATAAGCTCAGCACTTAAAACATGTTTGACTTAACTACTTGTAAATATATTTTTGGAGTAATCCTTATCAGGTCATCATCTTCCCCACTGCTTGAAGTTATCCAAGACTTTTCCTTATCCAAACTTGTGTTCATCTTTATAATCTCAGAGCATTTAGAGGAGCCGTAGACAAGGAAATCAGTTCCTTTTTATAAAATTTTACTTAGAGTCCAAGTTAAGCATTGTCATTGATTTACTTCAGAACCGTTTTTAAAAAATGTTTTTATTAATATGTTTTAGATTATTAGTCCATTTATTTTTCACTTCTGCCTTAATATATTTTATTTTCAAGTAGCTTATAAATAACTCAGTAAAATGACTCAAAATTAGTCAGTAAATAACTCAGTATGTAACTTTAGAAATAAAAAAGTAAATATACAAATATAGCAGCAATATATTTGAAAGAAGAAGTAATTGTTATTGTTTTATTGTCTCTTTTAAGAGAATGTGATCCATGGAAATATAAGACTACAAAAATAATCTAGACCTTCTCCCCTTTTTCCTTAATAATTCAATTAAATAACTTAAAAGCTATGAACCGTGCAAAAACCATGTAAAGAAAACATCTGAGACCCATGCAACGAGGACAGCTAAGTGGGACAGTTGGCCTGGAGAGTATCAGGCCAAGATTAAAGAAGAGGGCTCAGTGGGGCAGTGGCAGGGTCAGAAGATTTGTTACATATGAGGTGGTGGCAGGGTGTTGAGAAAATACGCAGATATATTGAAAATCACGCTAGCCACTCATTGATGGAGATTAAGAGTCACAAAGATTATGAGGGAGAATGCTAGCATGAACCTTGTTATGTTGGATTAAAATTGAAGATGTTGGTGTAATCTTACGACTTTCAATAATAGAAATAGGCATTGGTGTAATAAAAATATAGATTTTATGTATTTACATATGCTTAAGTGCATGTATCTATATTTATTTTCTTACCCTGCCTATTGGGATGCCCTGGAAATAGCAAAATCCTAGTAGCAATGAACATACCTAGTGCCCGGATTTTGGTTTCTAAATACCATTCTCTGTTAAGTAGACCAGGTATCCTTGGAGAAATGGTTGATTCCAGATTTGGGCTGAGAAAGTACAAGATGAACCTGAAGCATCTTATGTCAGAAGGTAAGGAAGTGCTCAAAGAATGATAAGGATGTGTCAAAGGACACAGAAGCCAGCTTGTAGAGGCTCCTAACCCTGAGACAACTTGATGATCAAAATAAAGAATGACAGTAACAAATTAATTCACTGAATAAAATAGGAATATTTTATTCCACCAGGATATAATGGAATATGGAATATGCCCAGTTCATGGAGAAAAGAGAAAGCTTTGCCTTATAGTAGAATGCCAACTAATAAAAGTAGAAGGATGATGGAATTAGGAAATCACTCCTTGGCAACCATCTGAGAAGTAATTCAGGCAAGAAACATTAATGGATGCTAAACCTAATGGGTGAAAGTTGAATGGACAATGAGATGTTATAATCTCCAAGTATCTTCCCACAAAACATTTATTAATTACAAAGGAAAAAAAGTAACTTTAAGGAAACCTGGAAGACATTGCTTTGCTCAAGTGATGGGCAATATCATGTGCCCCTGCTAGGATGCAATTAAAACAACACAGTATTGCTTCTGTGATATTCCTGCCAATCATATGTAGCCTGAACCAAATAATGAGAAAATAGCTAATAAATCTGATATGGTTTGTATGTTTGGCCCCTCCAAATCTCATGTTGAAATTCGATTCCCAGTGGTGAAGGTATGGCCTGGTGGGGGGTGTCTGGGTCATGGGGGTGGATCCTTCATGCATAGCGTGGTGCCCTACTCACAATAATGAGTGAGTGAGTTCTCCCTTTATTAGTTCACAGTAGAGTGGATTGTTTAAAAGAGCTTGACACCACCTCCACCTTCTCTTCCTCTTTCTCTCGCCATTGACACTTTTCTTTATAAATTACTCAGTCTCAGGTGTTCCTTTATAGCAACGCAAAACGGACTAACACAAAACCTAACAGAGGAATTCTACAAAGAAACTTTCCTAGAGTCTTCAAACATGTTAAGGTCATGAAGGTCCAGAAAGACCTTAGACTGAAGGGACATGACAACTAAGGGCACAATATGGTTCTAGATTTAATACTTCTGCTATGAGAGACATTACTGGGAAAGTTGACGAAATTCGAACGGAGTCTCTAGGTGAGGGACATATGGAGTTCTTTGTATTGTTAACATAATTTTTCTGCAAATTTAAAATTACCTCAAAATGAAAAATATTAAAATTAGTAAAAAGCATCTAGGAAATGAGTATTTGCACAATAGTTCACCCATTGGTTTTCTTTGAACAGTGAATTATGTGAATATAGTTAAGAATTTTATCAATGTCTATATATGGAAATGGCTTATATTAATACAATAAAGAATAAGCTAAAAATCTCAGTAAAGAAAATTTACTATTCTGGTTAAGTAAAAATATGCATTTCCCTCTCAAAATTGTAATAAAATATCTGGTAAAATAGGAAAAAAATGCATAAGAATGCTGGAACACAAGAAAGATCTTTTTCTCCTTCTTTATGAACAGAATTCCTCTATTATGAGTGGTGGCATGTCCTTTGTACCTATATACAGTCAGTGACAGAGAGTTGATGACATGTTGTCTTAGATCATTTTGTGCTGCTATAACACAATACCTGAGCTGGGGTAATTTTTATAAAACAGAAATATGTTTCTCACAGTTCTGGAGACTGGGAAAGTTCAAGATCACGGTACTGGCATTTGGTCTGGTGAGGGCCTTCTTGCTTCATCCTCACATGGCAGAAGGCAGAAGGGGAAGTTAGCAGAAGGGTGTGTGAAGCTTCCTTTAAAAGGGCCTTAAAATCTCATTAAGGTGGAGAAGCCCTCATGCCTAATCACCTCTTAAAGGCCTCACCTCTTAATCCTCTCACATTAGCATCCGCTGCATTTTAGAAGGGCCACATTCAAACCATAGCTTATGTAGTGGAAATATTGGTTACAATTTCCTGAAACATGCCTTAAAATTCATTGTCTCAGTTGGGACACAGTCTTCCTGTGCTCTTTCTCTTTTCTGCTGTCTAGAATGCCCCTGTGCAAGGAAAAGAAATCATTACATCAAAAAAAAACAAAAAACAAAAAGATACTTGCACTTACATGTTTATAGCAGCACTATTCACAATTGCAAAGATATGGAATCAACCTAAGTGTCCATCAACAGATGACTGGATAAAGAAAATGTGATTTTATGCACACACACACACACACACACACACACCCCTATGGAATACTACTCATCCATAAAAAATAATGAAGTCGTGTCCTTTGCAGCAACATGGATGGAACTGGAGGTCATTATCTTAAGTGAAATAATTCAGAAATAGAAAGTCACATACTGCCTGTTCTCACTTGTAAGTGGGAGCTGAGTAATGGACATAGTATGTAGAATAATAGACATTAGAAACTCGGAAGGTCAGGAGGGTGGGATGGTGGGAGAGGGGAGTGGTATAAGAAATTATCTAAGGAGCGCTATGTACTCTATTCGGCTGACGATTACACTGTAAGCCCAGACTTCACAACTACCCACGATATTCATGTAACAAACTGCACTTCTACCTTCCAAATCTATATTTTTAAAAAAAAGAAAAGAAAAGAAAAAAAAAAAAAAAGAAGAAACAAAAGAATGCCCTTTGGTAATTCCTCCCTTCCTTACTACTTCTGCATCCTTAGGCAGCCACTCATCACGTTTTTGTCACTGTGAATCAGCTTTCATTTTCTAGAGTTTTGTGTAAATGAAATCATATACTATGCAGTCCTTTTTTGGAGAGGTTACATCTTGTTTCACTCTACATAATTATTTCAATATTCATCCATATTGCAGCATGTATCAATAGTTTCTTTTTATTTCTGAGTAGTATTCCATGTGGTTATATGCTTTCATTTCTCTTGGGTAAATACTTGGAGTATATTGACTAGACCATATGGTAAGTATATGTTATGCTTTTTAAGAAACTAGCCATTAAAATGGATGTACAATTTTATATTCCTGTGAACAGTGTGTGAGAGTTCCATTTGTTCCACATTAATGGAAAGATATTTAAATATTTGTTGAAAACTTCAGAGTACTCTCTAGAATATAAATATAATGTGTTGCTTCCAAATATTAGAAATATAATAACAAAAAGTAATATTTAGTTAAATTAACAAGTTACTAGCATAATAAAGATACCACATGAGAGCATGAAAAATAAAAAACATAAAAGGAGATATCAGAAACAAGGCCAGACAGAACAGTAATTATAATAAATATAAATGTATTAAATTATTTTATCAAATCACAGATTCTCAGATTGGATTGAAAATATTTCTACAATCTATATAAGAGATATACCAGAAACAAAATGATACAAAATGATGGACACAAAGAAAAATGGAAAAAATATGTACTATTAATAATAAAAACTAATGAGACAGTTAATATTTCACTAGTATCTGAGACAGAATTCAAAGTGAGGTACATTATATTGGTTACAGAGATTGTAAAATATTTATTACATATAGATACTCCATGATGATATACTTCATAAAGTTTTATGTACATAAAGCATTGAAATGTATAGAAAAGCCAAAAAATACAAGAAAGAATTGACATTCGTAGTAGGCAGGTTTAAAATATTTCTCCTAGTAGTACACATATTAAGTTGGTAAAATAAGTAATTATATAGGAGTAATTAAATAACCAATTTGTAGATTAGACAATAAATTATATGAGCTTAGAAATACAAGGCAGAATCAATATTCATAGTAGGAAAACTTAAAATACCCCTTTTGGAAGTACAAATATCAAACTGGTAGAATAAGTAATTCATATAGAAAGAAATTGAATAACCAATTTAGATGCTTGATTAGATATATGTGTGTGTATATATATACATAGATGTGTATATTTATACATATATACACATACAAGTGGGTGTATATATATATTTTGTGTGTATAGTATATACACATATATACATCTATTTGTATATATGTGTATATGATGTGTGTATCAAGATACAGAAAGATTGTCAACATCAAATAAATTTATACATTTAAAATATACAATCATAGCATTTAGAAATATTCACCATGATTTAAGTCACAAAGAAAATATTAATAAATTTGTTAATCTAGAAAACTTCCAGGACGCATTGTCTGACCACAGTGCCCAATTATATATAACAATGAAAGCCTAGGTAGGTTACACCTCCCTAAATATCACCTCTTGCTCTTCCCAGTCTCCCCCAATTTATCTATTAAGATATTTACACAACACTACCCTACACAATCAAGTTAGTAAAGAGATCAATTTTTCTCAAATTGTTTTGAATGAAGTGAGATATTTTATTTCAATATGTATGTATATTTGCCCCAATACCACCAGTTACACGTTTGCCCTTTCTTAGCTGATTGGAAATGTAATATTTCTTACATACTAATTTCCAATATTAGAGACTTTCTCCAGAGTCCAAATCTCTGCATTAAAATAAACAAGCATACATATTTAGAGCAGTTTCAGGTTCACAGCAAGATTGAGAGGAAGGTGCAGAGAAATCCCATATACCTACCCCCCACATGCACAGTCTCCCCCATTATCAACATCCCCCACCAGAGTGGTACATTTATTGATGAACCTACATTAACGCATCCTTATCACCCAAAGTCCATAGTTTACATTGGGTTCACTCTTGTTGTTGTACATCCTATGGGTTTGGACAGATATATTAATATAATGACATGTATCCACCATTATGGTATTATACAGAGTGGTTTCACTGCCCTAAAAATCCTCTGTGCTCTGCCTACTCATCCATCCCTCCTCGCTAACCCCTGGAAACCAGTGATCTTTTTACTGTCTCTATAGTTTTGCCTTTTCCAGAATGTCATATAGTTGGAATCATACAGTATGTAGTCTCTTCAATTGGCTTCTTTCACTTAGTAACATGCATTTAAGGTTTCTCCATATCTTTTCATGGCTTAATAGCTCATTTCTTTTTAGTGATGAAAATACTACATTGTCTGAAGGTACCTTCAGTTTATTCATTTACCTACAGAATGAAGGACATTTTGGTTGCTTCCAAGTTTTGACAATTATAAACAAAGCTACTATAAGCATCCATGTGCAGTTTTTTTTTTAAACATAAGTTTTCAAGTCCTTTGTGTAAATACCAAGTAGTGTGAGTGCTGGATTGTATGGTAAGAGTATGTTTAATTTATAAGAAACTTCCAAATTGTCTTCCAAGTGGCTGTACCATTTTGAATTCCCACCAGCAAAGAATGAGAGTTCCTGTTGCCTCACTTCCTTGCCAGCATTTGGTTTTGCCAGTGCTCCATATTTTGACCATTCTCATAGGTGTATAGTGGAATCTCATTGTTTTAATTTATAATTGCATAATGACATATGATGTTGAGCATCTTTTCAGCTGCTTATTTGCCACCTCTGTATCTTACTTGGTGAGGTGTTAAGGTCCTTAACTCATTTTAGAATCAAATTATTTTCTTATTGTGGAGTTTTAAGAGTTCTTTGCATGTTTTGGATAACAGTCCTTTATCAGATATATCTTTGGCAAATATTTTCTCCTAGTCTGTAGCTTGTCTTTTCATTGTCTTGATTATTCTTCCAAATGTTTAAGAAAAATGTTTTGTATTCAAAGTGTTATTAGGAAATCTGTATTAGTAGAGCTTGAACAGGAAGCATATCTGGGACTCTTTGTTCAATTCAGTAAAAAAAGTTTACATTATTAAAATGTGAGCCCATTTGCAGAGTTCAAAGGAGTGAAAATTATATATCTGATATAAGCAAATAACTGAAACTGGAAATATGTGGTCTTGCTAAGGCAAAGCTGTGGTTTTGGTTACTTTCCTTTTTCTTTGTAGAAATATCCTAAACAATGATATTTTTATAAAAATTATACAAAGTTTTCTTTAAATATTAGGCAGAAGCTGCTCTATTCAGTTGCTCTCTTGTGTAGCCACCACCCCTGGCATGGGGAAGGGTGACCCAGCTTTTGTGACTGCATTCCTGTAATTACTCACACAAGGTTGTCCCAGGGACCCTTCCTGCACTTCTTTATTCTGGATTCCCATTCAAATTTGGTGAGATTGAAAATTGTAAGAACCTTTTGGGTTGGAAATTTATTAAAATATATCAAAGTTAAAAAGAACTCTTTGAACCAGCAATTTCATTGCTAGGAATATATTCTACAGAAATACTTGCACACATGCAAAAATGTTACAAGGACATTAATTGCACATTATATGAAATGGTTAATAGTTGTGAGCAACCTAAATGTCTACAGATAGTAAAATAATTAAATGGTTACTTAATCATATTTTTGAATACATACAGCTGTTAAAAAGAATTGAAAAGATAGCCACAGACCGAATGCATATACTGACACTGAATGGTGTCTATGATATATTTTTAAAAGAATGAATCTTGGAATGTTTATATCTCTTGCAACATAATAAAGTAGGTATCTAATAAAGATTCCTTATTAAATCACTTAGAAATTACCTCCTTTAAAATGTGCAGATAAGTTTAAAAGAAAGTAGGGGAAACCATGGTCTAAAAATGAATGAGGAATGGATCACTGGATTGGGAGTTGGAGACTGAATGCACACCTGGTAGGAGCATGTGTTCTTCATCTCCTGAATTTTGCTCATAGGTTCATGATGGTGATGTAAGAGACAGGAGACATGGCCTTGGACCTGAACAATGAGGTATTAGAACTGCAACCCCCCCCCCCCCACTTAAGGGATGCCCACATATATAATAAAAACCTAAATAAATGGATGATATCAAATTAGGAAAGTGTCTTGGAGAGGTGAGGGGAAAGTTGAACTATTTTGGTGACATTTTCCAGTGATTTTATGAGTGATGGGTAGATAGATATTTGTTTTATTGTTTAGATATTTTTATGTCTCAACTTTCTGTACTTTTCAAATAAAAATTTAGAAGTTATGGAATGTGTTGATGTATATATTGTGTATATATCTATGTTTTATACATATATGTATGTGTGTATTTTTATATATATGTATATATATACAGTTGATCTTCTGTATTCTTGGGTTCTGCATCCGTGACCAGCTGTGGATTGAAAATATACAAAAAAAATTACATCTGTAATGAACATATACAGACTTTTTTCCTTGCCATTATTCCCTAAACAATACAGTATAACAACTATTTACATGGCGTTTACATTGTGTTAGGCATTATAAGTAATCTGGAGATGGTTTACAGTTTATGGGAGGATGTGAGTAGGTTATATGCAAATACTGTGCCGTTTCATATAAGGGACTTGAGCATCTGTAAATTTTGCTATCCGAGTGAGATCCTGGAACCAATCCCCCCTGATATCTGAGGGACAACTGTATATATCAAAACATAGGGTGTGCATGTATTGTTTGGGGAATTGACATCAAGTTGCTTACAGTGGTTACTCATAGGTAGAGAGAAATAGAGGAATAGTTAAAGGGTAACCTTTACTTTGTGCTCTAAATCATTTGCACGTTTTAAAATATTTACATATTACATTTATATTCTTTAATAAAAACAAAAGTAATGAATTTTCATTAGAAATGCAAATATTTTATCCATATATTATGGTCCCATTCTGTAGAACTTATTTTATTTTGGAAAACATACACCCAATTTTATTTGACAGGATAATAGACCCAAGAATGATGGTATTATTCCAGGCAATTTATTATTTCAGAATATTTTTATTTTTTTATTTATTTTTTTTTAAATTTCAGCTTATTATGGGGGATACAAAAGTTCAAGTTACATACATTGCCCACGTACTGCCTGTCCCCCCAAGTCAAAACTCCAGGCGTGTCCGTTCCCCAGACAGTGCGCATTGCACTCATCATGTAGGCATACACCCATCCCCTCCCCCCACCCCCCACCTCAGTCTGATATCCGATTGGTATCATTCCCAGATGTGAATTTAGGTGATGATCAGGGAAACCAATTTTCTGGTGAATGCATGTGATGCTTGTTTTTCCATTCTTGGGATACTTCACTTAATATAATGGGTTCCAACTCTCTCCAGGAGAACCATAGAGATGTCGTTTCTCCATTATTTCTTATAGCTGAGTAATACTCCATGGTATAAATATACCACAGTTTACTAATCCATTCATGAATTGATGGGCATTTGGGTTGTTTCCACATCAGATAAAGGACTGATAACAAGAATCTATTTAGAACTCAGGAAAATCAGCAAGAAAAAATCAAACAACCCTATCAAAAAGTGGGCAAATGACATGAATAGAAATTTCTCAAAAGAGGATATAAGAATGGCTAACAAACATATGAAAAAATGCTCAACATCCCTAATCATCAGAGAAATGCAAATCAAAACCACAATGAGATATCACTTAACTCCAGTGAGAATGGCCTTTATCAAAAAGTCCCAAAACAACACATGTTGGCGTGGATGTGGAGAGACAGGAACACTCATACACTGCTGGTAGGACTGCAAACTAGTGCAACCTCTGTGGAAAGCATTATGGAGATATCTTAAACAGATTCAGGTAGACCTACCATTCGATCCAGCAATCCCCTTATTGAGCATATACCCAAAGGAACAAAGGTCATTCTATAACAAAGACACATGTACCCGAATGTTTATAGCAGAATATTTTTATTTTGAAATAAAATAATTTTAAAGGCATTTGGGTTTGAGAGTGATGGAACTGCATCATCATGCCCTGATTGTCTACTGGAGTTGAGCGCGTGATGTGACTGGTTCAAGCAGTGCCCCTACTTCCTGTGCATTCCTCTCTGCTCCCAGTGCTGGAGGAAAGCCTATCCATTAGAGAGAGGGCTCTTTTACGGTCAAGGGTGTGTGATTACCAGGTATCTGCTGACAAAAGGGATTTGGTCATGCATTATATCACGTCCTTTGAGATGCATCTCAAAGTAGATTTTAAATTCTTGAGGGTGGGAAACTAGTGTTTTGCTTCATGCTTTAATATGTGTCCACTACGGTGTCTGGAACATGGGTTACAAAGCAAGGTCTCAGCATATGTCTGTTGAAGTACAAAATGCAGTGACTTTCCATAGAAGGGGGAAAAAAAAAAAACCACTGAAGATAGAACCAGTTAGCAAACAGCATCTTAATATTTATCCTTTTAAGACCTAAAGAAATATATCCCCTGTCCCATTAATTTACCTTTATGGATGGTGAATAACTTTTAATTATGTATTTAGCTACCTAATTAGCTGTCAGCCATCTTTTTCCCTTTTTAATATTTGCTTCCAAGAGAGGGGCTGGTATATTCATTTACTGCAAAGTGCAAGGTACAATCCATAACCCCCCAACCTAATTATTAATGTATTTGCATTTAATAGGGAGGAAGTTGCACGACACAGCAACTTGTGGACAGGAGGCAAATGATCTTTGGAAATAACTCAGGTTTAGCAGTCGCTTATTGTCTGCTTGACCTTGAGCAAGTTATTTATTCTCTGTTAACACTGGTGTCTTCAACTGCAAAATAATACCAACGGAACGCATTGTGAAGAAAATATGAGGTGAATTAAAGTCTGAAGAACCCAGTTCTGTGCCTGGCACTTGGTAGGTGCCCAATAAATTTTGGCTGCCATCACATTAGATGTGCTTCTTGTTTCCATTAATATTAATGGCCCAGTGACAGACCAGGTGGAGAAATGCTTTTGAGGGCTGGCCTTGCGGTAGCCAGAGATGAGAACTCAGGGTGCGCATCTGCTCTTTTAGGCGGTAGCTCTGGTGTCTCTGAAAAGGTGTCATGGTGCTGGTGGAAAAACAGAGCAGAGCTTGGCAGGGCAGAGTATATGTGTGTCTATCTGGTAGCAGGGGCAGGGGAGGCCTTGCTTGCTGCTGTATCACCACAGTGACGATATAGATTGGCAAAATTTGGAAACATACCAGGTAATTAGAAAACAATCCAGAATATCTCTTATTATCTTGGAAAGACACCTCGGATCACCCTTAACTAAAATAGCACACACAACCCTAACTCTCCTGTCGCTCTGTGTAGTATGATTGTCTTTGTTTTCTTCATTTCCTTTACTGTCATCTGAAATTATCTCATTGGAGTTATTCTTTCAATTTCAGTTTAAATTCTCTTTAATACTACTAGATTATAAACTCCTTAAGGATGAATATTTTGCCAGTCTTTTTAATTGGTATATTGTCATGCTTAGAAAATGTCTGGTACATAGTAGGTGTTCTACTAACATGTTGTCAAATGCATTTATGAATGAAAATAATCACAACAAACCTATCAAATCTGAAATATGTGGTTTGTGCATGAATAATACTTTGTCACTATGAGTTTGAAAATATTCTCAGCAGCTTATGAGAGATTTCACTTTCATGAAAATTCATTCAGACTTGGTTATCTTTTCAATAGCTATTAAATCCTTTGGTGCATGATATTTGAAACTTCATTTACATTATTTGGTACCATATTTATTTGATAAATGATGTACTGAGAAATACAAATAAGACATTTTCTGTCTTTAAAATCTCATGTGTATGTAGAAGATACCGATATACTTAGGACACTTCAACTATTCCAAAAATTTTACAAAAGCCTTCTTCGGTTTTCTGTTAATATGCCTGGTCAATTTTTATACTCATTAATACATTCCATCATTGTAATAGTAGAAGGAAGAGATTCATATTTGAAATTCAGATTCAGAGATTAGTTTTCAAGTAATTTGCTTTGGGATCAAGTATATACATTGGATAAGGTAAAAGAAAGATTTGTTAAATAAAGCAGTTTCTATTATCATTGTTTTGTTCCTGGAAGTTATTGACAATGATAAAACATCTAAAAATAAATTATTAAAAATGTCTAAATTGTCTCATTGGTATAGCTAGTGTCCTACATGAAACACACTAATAGTTTGAAGTATAGCCTGGGGCACATAGGAGTACACAACTTCTGCTGTTCCTTCACTGTTTGAACATATTGTTCTAAATTCATAGTGACAAGCTATATCGCACTGAGAATATATCTGATTTCTTTATACATTGAAACAACATATCTATTTCTATGAAGTGAACTTCATTGTATAAGATTTTTCATAGCTGTATGTTTTTGAGACATTATCTTTAATTCAATGCTCTTTTACATCTATGAATTCGCTCTAGAAAACCTGGTAGTGTTTTAGTCATCTTATTTTTTCCTGTTTATTTAATTGAAAAAACATCATTATCATTTTAGTATTATCTAAAATGGTAATTAAAATCAGCTACAGCTCATTAGGCAAATAATGTTCTATTCTGACCGAAAATATTTATTGAGACATTCTCTAATATCTTTTCTTTTAGTAGTATAGCAATGATATGATAAACAATACTAAGGGTACACAGATGATAAATACTCTACTTTGTGGAAGATCTAAGCCTTTTCATAGCTTCACAAAAAGTTCCAGCTTTCACAGAATTATTTTAACTGTAGTCCTCGCTTAACATTCAGCTAAGACATTAAGGTCTGTGTACAATTGGCAACATTCCATCCCTGCAATCTACAGATTAGTCGGGAACACAAGACAGGTCGGCATCATTAGGTTTACCTGCAGTTCAGTTTTGAGAAATAATATTCAGGGAAGAATTTATGAGACTCGTGTACAGTAACTTCTAAGTTATTAACTTCTAGGTTATTAAAAATGTATTTTTGGATAGTTTGTGGAATCATAACCTGGATACCTATTCTGCATAAGGTTGGCCCATTGAAGACTTATTGATACTTTCACTTAGTTGTACTGTGGAGAGAAGCGGACCGATGAGACCTAGTTTTGTCTGTTGAAGAATGTTGAGGAGGCACATGTTCATTACATTAGGCAGCAACCTCTTACGAGAACTATGGTGTGATTTTATAATGTCAAAAATAGTTATGTGAATATTTTGAATTGTGCAATTAATAGCATCCTCCCTTGTTTTTTTTTTTTACATAGGCTTCTGGAAAACTCGTAGGCCAGACATAGCCAGAATATAGGCCATTGTCATGAGCATTTATACCCCCATTCTTTCCCTCACGTTGTCTTCACCTTGTTTTAGTTTCTCTTTTTCATTGCCCTTTTTATTTCTGCTGTTTGAACACCATTTATCCTTCTCTGGAAAATGCCTTCAATTCTTTCTGAAATAAGGATGAGTATACATATGTTAAATAAATCATAAAGCAACACACTTTGGGTTCAAATAATTTCAGTACGTTATAGGATATAATCTGTTTCCTGCTGACCCATGCTATAGCTGTCTTTCTTTCCAAAGATATTTAATTGATTCATTCTGGATTGTTTAGTGAGAATTTATTTGTAGGTGATGTCTCCCAGGATTAGCTTTACGCGTGGCAGAGATAAAGCTGCCCGAAAGGCAAGGTCTGAGACTCAGGCCCTTTGCACGATCTGTTTTCTCCCCTTGAAGGTTTCCTCCCATTATGTGGCTGGCTCCATCTTGCCATTGAGATCTTAGGTTAAATATCTGTCAGCTCCTCGCAGACAACTCAATCTCAACAGCTTCCCAATCAACCTCCTTCATGCCATACTCTTTTATTTCCACTGCAGCACTCATCAGTTGCCAACATTTTCTTATTTATTTGTTCAGTCTCTGGCTCCTCCTCTTAAATAGATCCTCCATGAGGAACGGGACTTTGTCAGCTTTCTTCTCTGACTTATCTTTATGATGCATAGTAGCCCCATTCCTGCAATTAGCTATTATTTTTTTTTTTAAAAAACCAGTGTTTATTTATTTATTTTTAAAAATTGACAAATAAAAATAATATTGCTATTCATTCTTATTCCTCTTTCCAAACATTAAAAAAAGGATTAAATAAACTTTTCCCCAGATAGCATATAAGGGAGCCATTAAAATATAGGAAAAAAATGAATTCAAAATTACATATGCAATATTATCATCACTGTGTAAAATATACAAAAAGAATGGAAAATAAGAATGGTTCATAGCTTTTATATGATATACTAGGTTAATGAGCTACTTTTTAATATTATATGCTAGGTTAATGGACTATTTTTGCTTCTGAGCAACCCATTAAATTTTCCAAGCTCTCTGTATTACTGCACTATTGCTTTTAGTGTTATGAAGTCATTGTTTTTAGATGATTTAGTCTTCTCGATGCCTCTACTGACTTTTACATGGGTTCTGCATTTGCATATTAATACTGAATTCCTTGTCAATTAAAACCTTAATGGGGATTTTTGGCAGAGGCTGAGAGAAAAACTCTAATTGAATAGACCAGATCAGAAGTGCTGATGATGAGAGGACAGCGGTAGGTAGAATGGAAATGACCTTCAGGTGAGTAGAAATGCTGCCAGATGGGGAGGTAGGATGAATGAGTAACGTTTCCGAATACCATTTTACTGTCATGCTATACCCATCCCCCTGTCTTTTTTAAGCCCTCTTTTAAAGAGCTGAAAAAATATTGAGAATTGTGGATGATGGTGCATGCTACTTGGCTTCACAAAGTTTTGCACTATTTCATCCTGTGCCCTCGCTCTTTGTAGGCATACTCAGGAATGAACTACTGTAAGTATGAAGGGACATGAAAACTGAGGGTCAAGAAGGTGACTGAAGGAATTTTAAAGGAAATATGTTGAGTCTCATTCAGACATGTCTAAGGCTAAGCTGGAATCTACTCCAATATCAATGTATCAATAGCTATCCACATAGCATGCCTATTTTGCAAATATTTTTGAGTAAATAATATTTGAAAGACTTTCCTTGTGGATCGTCTTATAGATAGCCCCAACTCAAAATGATAAAAAGGCACCAAAAATAGCATAACATGTTCCACTTTCCTTACTTCTTTATTTCAGCTGTGGCTTCACAGCTGAAAACAGCTGAAACAAAGGATCCAGTTATCTTTGTCTCTTTTTCTCCTTAAACAAAAATTCTGTTAAATTATCAAATCTTTCAATGAGTCTGTAAAATGCCTTTTGTGGCCCTCCTTTGCTTTTCTCGTCCTTGCCAACTTAGTCCTGGCAGCCAGACAACTCCATCAGATGGTCCCACCCCAATCCATTCTCCTTGTGGCTGGCAAAGCCACCATTCCAAACTGATATTTATCATGTCATTTCTCTGCTAAAGAATAAACATATACTGTTTCACCTCTTCCTGTGGTCATGCTTTTTAAGCAGGAGTACACATATGTTGACACATGATGATAATCTTAGACAAGATGCAACATTTATGTAAGTTTTAAAGATAATCAAACTTTGGAGAATTTTTATGCTTGTATTTTATCACTTTTAGCTCTGTCTGCAGACTTCTAGGAGGATGCATTCATGGGCTTGGGCCAATGAGGTTTTGAAAAGGTTCTGAAACACTAAATTATGGTATGAATTCCAAACTAGGGTGGGATTTTGGTGACCTCCAAAATCCATACTTTTCATTGTCCCCACACACCATCTTTAGTGTTAGCCAGACTAGCTCATCCAGTTCCCACAATACATACAATATCAGTTTTTGCTTGATAATCTTTCTACATGGACTATTTCTTCTTTCTTCAATAATGTCTGAGACTGGATTCCTTGGGAAACAGACCTGAGATAGAGATTTGCATGTAGAGGGTAAATTGTTGAGTGGCTGTGGGAGCTGTACCATGGAGGGAGTGAGGGAAGCGGATTTGAATAGGGGAACAAGTTGAACTGTGAGACAGTTGCAACAGAGTCCTCAGCGGATGTATATGGAGGCTCACCAAGGGAGCCCTGGCCCTGGAAGGCACCGAAGGGCTGTGCCAATAGAAACCTGGAGTTGAACCTCTGTACTCTGCATGGACCAGTCTGTAGAAGCAGGTTTCCTCCAAAGAGAGAATGTGACCTTGGGTGACACAGCTGCCTTCTGAGGAAGACAGTTCTGGAGGGGGCCTCAGCCGAGAGCCTTCAACAGCCAACACCCCTGGCAGAATGAGTTCTTGTTTCTGAAGGAAGGATCTGGGCACATACCACAATATCTACCACATTTCTCTATTCAACTATCATCCACTCATTAGAAGAAAATTCATGTTTTGCTTCTTGAATTAAATATTTTTTGATTGTTCTAGCTTCCTTAGATTTTCCATTTCTGTGAACTTCTGTTGCACTTAAGAGGTATTCCATTCAGTTTTTTCATTTTTGTGGTTAACCACACTGTTACTTAACTATTCTCCGAGTTCTGGATTGCCTTTATAACTGTATTGTTGCCTTTTTTCTTAATGTTCCTCCTAAGTATCTAAATTAGAGTATATGTATCACAAGAATTTAATTGAACGCTAGTTGAATAAATAAATGCATAATAAACAGTGTGGTCTACAGAACCATGAAATATTTGTTTTATATACAAAACAGGCTAAGCCTTTCCACTATTTTCTAAGCTTCACAAATGAAAATTATGCAGAGACCTCAAAGAGGGTTAAATGATGATTTATGAAAGTAAAAGGAATCAAAATCTCTATAGTCAGTTATAGGAGTTGAGGGATTCTCTTTTTTGTGTGTAAGCCATGCTAATTTGGATTTTCAATTATTTGTAACATAACAGTCCTAAGTTAACTGTGTAGTTACAAAAGTTGTGATTTGTTTAAAAAATTATGTGACTCCAATCCATGCAAGAATAAGCAAGATGAAATTAAAATGAATGGCATTTTTGTTTATTTAATCAATTACCTTCTTTCTTATATAGGTTATAAATTTGGGTTTCTTTAGTGGAGGCTTTTCTTAATGTTGGCACATATTGACTATGTAACGAAGATTATGTGTTAAAATCATATTTTGTGCAGATTAATTCTGAATTTGATGTTTTCTTCATTAACACTGAGATTTTATTGTTTAATATCTAGCAGAGTTCACTATCAATAAAAAGCAAATGCACCATTGAGCTAACGAAAGACAAATGGATAATTTTTACTAGACCAGTTAAGGAGCTGTAGAATGTGTACTTTCTTCTGTATTTTAGCATACTTAAAAGTGTGATGTTGCAGGATCATTTGGCTCAATGAAGCGATGACTCAAAAAGTTTCAGATGCCAACATACTCTGTGAAAGCAACTTATGGGGAGGGTTTACCACAGATTATTCTCTGAGACTGGACTAGAAAGTAGATTTAATTATGATGAAGGAAGTTTTTCACTTTGATTTTAAATGTGCATCTAGAAACATGCCAAATTCTCCTTATTCTTCCTTGGATTGAAATTATTTTGAATTATTTATGTCAAGAGCCATGTTGTTTGTGCAAATGACAGTGTTATTTCTTTCTTTACAGTTGTTACAGCTTTTATTTCCTTTTTTGTGGTTTAGTATGATGGCAATTCATGAAAAATATGAAAAATGACAGTTTTGTTTCTTTTTACTCTCTATAGCTTTTATTTATTTATTTTTTTTCTGGGCTTACTTTGCTGGCTAAGACCTTTAATAAGATGTTGGATAGAAGTGGTAATACTTTTCATTTTTTGTGTGTGCATCCTGATTTTAAGAGAAATGATCATTGCAATATTAGGAGCTTGTTTTGGATATATACCTTTATAAAGTAAGAAATGTTTTCTTCTCTTAATAACTTGCTAAGATTTTTAAATTAAAAGTCGAGTCCAATATATTTAAAGATCTTTATGGATTGGGATTATCGTATGATTTTTCTCCTTAATTCTGTTAATGGGAAGAGTTACATTACTGGAGTTACGTGTTAAACCAACTTTGAATTTCTGGAAGAAATTGGCTCTGGTCAAAATGTATAAATCTATTTTTTTGCTGGATTTGGATGCTAACATTTAAGATTTTTTACCCCTTTGCTTTTGGAAGTTTTAAACTCAATTTCTTTCTTTTGTTGTTATCCCAGAAGTAGTGGGATACATATTTATTTAACTGAAAATGTGAGGTTGAGCACTACCTTCACCTTCCTTCTGAATAATGCAAGGATTTTAGAGTGCTTTGCCTGTAGCCACCATTTTTCCCACTTTATATGCTAATGTGTATTATTTTAATTCTATTTTCTTTTTTTGGATTTACATCTCCAAAACAGAGAAATAATAAATATTTTCAACCTTTAGACACATTTTAAGTGGTTCTTCCTCATAACTCTGCTTAAAACCAGTCTTTCAATTCTGTTCTTTTCAAATCTCTGAGCCATACCGTTTTTACTGCCCGTCAATCAGTGGATCCTAGTTTCTGGCAATAGATCAGGCAAGTGGATAAACTAATGTGCTTAAAGTTTTCTTGCTTGGGAACCTTTCTGCCTGTCTTTCTAGCAGACTCCTGAGTGGACCTGTAGTGCTGTAGTAGTGCACATCTATTTTATGCCAGAATGTTATCAGGACTAGGTCTATACAGCCCCATGCTGTTGTTGTTGTTCTTCTTTCTTCTTTTTTGTCATTGGTCATTCTGAGCCCCCCATGAGGCCATAGGCATGGATTGAGGGAAAGGAGACAATGTAGCAGGAGTATCTACGTCTGAGCAACCTGACATGTAATTTACTTGTGCATTCTGGATGGCTGCTGTATAATCCAATCTTAAAAGTTGGGCAGCTCAGGTCTCATGGGCAATTGATGTCCCATGGTCAGGTGTTCTACCAGGGCCCAACAGCAAACCAGGAGCTGTGTCTCAGAAGGAAACTAACCATCTGCAGAAGCAGATAGGACTTTACTAAAAGCCCCTGGGGGTCCGTGCTGCAGTTCTCCTGTGTCTGCTTGCCAGTCGCTCACAGCAGCATCTCCCTTGGCACGGGCACGTTAAGCACCACTGGATTTCCTGGGGCATAAGGACTGAGTGCTACAGCAGCATGTGCTGCAGCTGGACCAACTGCAGAGTCTTCTCTTGCTGGTGGACCCCACTCAGGGCAGCTTTATGAATTACTCAGATATTGTGGTATATAAAGCCTTCAAAATCCAAAGAGCACATGCCCCTTTGTAGTGTCAGGTGGTGTGGGTACAGCAGTTTTGGGGAATATATCTTGACGAATGGGCCCTCAGAAACTTCATGAACTTGGCTGACCTCTAAATTTTCATTGGAGCACACTCTCCATTGTGTCAGGTTCAGACTACTAGACTTAGCTTTTTTTTTTTGTTTTCTATTATATTAAGTTATATTTCTGTAGGCTGCCTATCTGTTCCACCTTTAGGCACACTCTGAGTGATTATCAGGCAATGCGAAATATTCCTGCTGGTCAAAACATTTTGCTTATTATTTTGTCCTTGTTGATCATTATGGTAAATATATCCATTTTTGTCTATGGAAGTGAAGCACTGCCACCTGGACTTTGCTTCTGTAGAACCCATCGTCCTGGTTGAAATGGGAACCAATCCCAGTGGCAACTGTCTTTCCTGGCTTTCACAAGACAGCCAGTACAGAGCTTTTCTGGGATACTGTCTCGCTCTCTTCACTAGTGTATTTCTTAATGTTTTCATGAATGGAATGTCCTCTGGGCCTTTCTAGAGTGGGAGGAGGGTGAATGAGCAGTTTGCATGTGATAAATTCACTCCACTATTCTCATCTTTCTAAGCCTTTGGATTCTTTCCCTTATATCACGATATATGTGGCATCTCAGCCTCATTGATTGCAGGAGTCTGTTGAGGCCAAGTTTCAGTCATCCAGCCCAGCAAATTGTTAGAAACCCAGACCTAACACTTTATATAAAGAATCTCTAGGTTCTCCCATATTAATTAATCCAGCCCAATCTAACGTTATATTCCATCCACTGTGGTCTAACACCCTTAGAATCCATTTCTACTCATATTTCTCAGATTTCTTCAAAATAAATTAGGTAAATATTATGAAGTATAAGCTATTTCCTGCAGAGTCACACTTTTCACCTGTCTCCCAGGAGCAAGCTGGTATCTGACTCTAGGAAAAAAAAAAACAACTGCACTTGGAGTGAATCCTGTGAAAAGAAGGTCTCCCAGTGCCAACAGCTGCTCAGGTGAGGTCACGCAGGGCCCTCCATCTAGGGAAGGCTGTTCTCCTCACACATGGGTAGGGAAGCTGCTTCTACTGGCAAGAAAAGCTCAGAGAAGCTTGTGGGGGTGTCCAAGATTTTCGGCTTCTTCTATGTCCATTCAGATGCATTTTCTATGACATCATAAGTACAAGCAATAAAAGATTATTTTATGGCTGCTGTTGAACCTTATGGTTCTCTGTGACTCGTTGAGAGTTTAAGGCTCTGAGCTTGCCATTCATTTCGTAAGCTATCCATTCAGTTGGAGCCCTACCTTAACAGTTCTTAGGATCACCATTACTACCATTATGGTCATGTAGCAGCCACTCAGTTCCCCAGGGCACTGGCTTCTGTAAGCAGGTGGTCACAATCAAACACAGGTGATAATATTTTTAATCATGGTGCCTCTGCATGTCACATGTTGTTAGTATTGTAATTCTCATTTTAACATTATAGCTCAAGGTTAAACACATGACCAAGCTGATCAAAAGTTCTATCTCTGATGGTCTTGATCCTATATCAGAAGCAAGTTGGAAAACAGAAAGCACATTTGGTATTTCAACAGTGAGAATTTATTATGGAGAATTGGTGGAATAGGAGTTGGAGGACTGAAAAAGAAAATAGGGAAAAACTAGGATAACACAAAGTTAATAACTTTAGAAAGCAGCTACTCCTAGAGTCTGGAGAAACAAAGGAAAGAAACCAAAGTTATCAGAACTTAGAATCTCAGAGACAGGGACCCCCTCCTGCTGAGAAAGAAGCTTAGCTGAGATGGCGCTGGTACCTCTGAGGACTAGTAATGAGACTGGCTCCCCAAGTGCCAAAAAAGCTCGAGATTACACTCCATTGGCCAAGGGGTTATATTGAGCAAGTCCCCCCTTGCCCCTTCCTGTGTTCTAGTTTTCCCCAATCTCCCCCATGGGTGTAACTTTAACTGGAAGTCTGTTGACAAAGGCAGTGAAGTGTGCAGGGTCCCAGCCACTTCCTTAGAAAGCAGAGTATAGAACTATGGATGTATTAAGAAATAGTAATTTCATAATTGGCACAAAGATATTCCCTCATGACTTGGAGATTACCAAGGACGGAGAAAAAGGGAGGAGATGAAACAATCAGCTCTCCCTACTCATAGAAATTCTCTCAAAAGCATTTCCTCTCTAGCTTTCCCTTACATTGGCTACTGCGGTAATGATTGAACCAGGTTGGCCCTGCTTACCAGGCCCTGTGCAGATGTGCGTGAAGCCTCATGTTCAATGGGCTTCACTTATTCTCTGTTCTCAGCTTTAATGCTTCAGCCACAAATTCTGAGATAGCCAAAACTGTCCCCTTCCACATCCTTATTACACTGGTTAATTTCATAGTAGAATTTATTTTCTTTTCTTAAGTCACAATATATGGCAAAAACAAAAATGTTTTCTCTACATTCACTTTGAAATAAGTAAATATTCTAGAGTTTATTATCCAATTCGTACTCTTAATATATCATATCACATGGTTAAAATGAATATAACAACGAGGCATTGTGATTTTTAGCAAAAACAAAATGATTTATTACAATTCTTCCTTAGTTAAATGACAGCTATACTTTAGAATTTTTTATGTGAAGCTTATATTAAAATATGTTTGTGTCTCTTCTGGTGTGTTTTGGATAAATCTACAGCAAACATAGGATGGGAGCTCTTAATCCTTGATATTCAGGTTCTCTTCTCATGAAATCCAATTTAAAATTAAAGTTTTCCCCATTGCTGACTGTGACCCAGCAGGTACAAATCAATTTTTATTATTCATCTTAGACAGGATTTGTTGTTCAGCACTGACCAGATATGGATGTCACTTGAGGCCTCAGCTCTTTACCAGCCACAGATGAAAATATTTCAACTTCCTTGTAATTATTCAACGTGGGCTTTGGGATTAAGAGAGTGAACACTCGAGTATACCATATAGATCCTAAAACATTAGCATATTTTTCCCAATGCTTCAGAGTCCCTAAGTGAAACATAGTAACCCATTGAAAGTAGTTATTATCATTCCCTTTAAAAAATGGTCCAGGCTTAAAGAGTTTAAATAATTGACCCAAGATCACATCCAAGTGCTAAAATTAGGATTCTGCCTTAGGGAGAAAATGCTTGGACTTTGCATTTGAAAATTGTTCAAATACCAGTTTCCTTTTTTTATTAGAAGTGTCATATTAGGAAGTTATTTAACTCTCTGAACTTTCATTTACTCAACCATAAAGTAGAGTAAATATTCTTTACCTTAGCGTGTTGTTGTGAAGATTACATAAGGATTTGTATTTTGACAAAGTGACTACTGCAAAACAAGATGTCAATGAATCATAGTTTTCTCTTCTCTCTTCATATAGGAAGAGATGTTATAGGATCAACATCAATAAGGTTTTTTTTGAGATGTTTTTCTAACTCTTTAGCAGAGATGGATCTGTGATGACTCATCCACATCTTCCTAATTGGACTCACTCAATTTTATGCCCTATAGAAGAGACATTTTATTTATGTGCAGTCAAGTGACAAAGAAAATTGACTTTTTGACATGGGTTTTGCTACATGAAATTCTAACTCACTAGTTTCCAAATGTTTTGATTGTGTAATCCTATTCATAAAAATATGTCTTTATGCACCCACAATATTTATGTGCATGTATAAATTATGTGCATAAATTATATGCACATATATAACTGTGTTAATACATTTTACACACAATAAAGCACATGTAAACAAGGACCTGTTGAAAAGATGAAATAAAAATAAATCTAAGTAGAAGGTCTGATATTCCCTAACAGATAGTCACATACAACCAATTGGGAAACCACTGCCCTAACCATTAAATGGACATGCACAAGCATTGTTGAGATAGAAATTCATTATATAGGATACTCACATGTTACTTTTTGCTTCTATTGGTCTTCTGGTACCTTTCACAATTTTATCAAACTTCAGAAAAGTAATGGGTTGAGCCAGAACAAGACAATATTTCAATCATGAAAGACCGATTCATGAAGTATTTGTTATAGAGTGGGTTTTGGGGAATATTACTTTATTTAGAAAAACAAAATGCAAACTAGTTAAAATACTTATACGTCTTACTTGACTCCAGCAATTAGTCAGCATTTACTTGGGGAGTACTTATTATATGCCTAGCACTGGGCTAGGTGTTATGTGGTACCAAAAGTGCGATTAGACTTGAAGACATTATGTATTATGAATAATTCAGCAGTATAGCCAAATGGTTAAGAGAATGGCTTTAGAGTCAGGCACATCTAAGTTTGATTGAAGCCTAGAAATGTAACTTGTATCTCTAATTTCCCTCCATCAAGCCAACCATTCATCTATTCCTCAAATGTTATGGAGTGCCTGCAACATACCATTGACTGTGGTAGGTGCAGAGGACACAGGATGCTGAAGGAGGCAAGGTCAAGGTCCCTGTCCTTTTCCTGTTCTATTCACATTTGTAGCCCCAGGGCCTAGAACAATGCATGTATTTGTTGTGTAAATGAAGGAAGGAAGGAATGATTGTATGGTCTACCAGAAAAGGCAGACATTAAATAAAACCAAATTTAATTTTCATTGTATTGAGAAGAAAAAGGAAAAGACAGCTCTTCTGAAAGCTTATAAATGGGGGTACCTCATGAAGCCCACATAGTCCATGAAGGCCTTCTTTATGTGGCAACAGTGAGGCACAACATGGATACAAACAGGTTTAGGATGATGAAAGTAGGAACACAAGTTGGGCAAAGGAATAACACAACAGGGCAGAAGAATGCCTTGATATAGGGAGATGTTTAGCCTAATTGAAACTGGAGCAAGACTAGTGTTCCTTGGAAATAGAGAATGAAGGGAGAAACAATGTAGAATGTGTCTGGACAGTGGTCAGGGACCAGATCATCCCAAACCTGTAGGGTCATTATGCTATCTCTTTTTGCTTTCCCTGCCTTTTTTTTATGTGCTGTGTATCTTTCTCCTTTTCTCTCAATCACTTTACTTCTCTCTGTCCATGCCTGTATATTCAACTATATTTAAACTTAGCAGATCAAAACAAAACAAAAGAGCAAAAAATCTTGTGCAATATGTTATACATCTTTTAAAGGACAATTGTACTGAGTTCCTTGGTACTTCTTGTGTGCTTGCATACACCATTGACATTGTGCACTCAGTGCATTATAAGTACTCTTGATTTAGAATCTTGTTGATCTGGCCCATGGCATTTTATACAGGGTCCTCTATTTCCACTTTTTAGTAAAGGAATATCAACAGAAGGACCTCTGGGACAGAGGCCCAGTGGAAAAGTTGTCTATAACTGAGGGATTTGGATCTCAGAGTTCCAAATCACCCAATGGAGAAAAGGATACAAGGAACACACTTCTTTTGTTTTGTTTTTCATTAAAATGTCAGCATTACTTTCTGAGAACAGGAATCTTCATGGAGGCCCAAATGTGAGAAGGAAAGAAGCAAGAAGCAGAAGTGGGAGTTTGGGTAAGCCGACCATTAGGAATACAAGCAGATGGTAAAGACAGGGTTTCAGTTACAGCCTTGGTAAGAATTTTGTAGGATTCTGCTACTCTGAGTTATATCAAATATCTTAAACCTCATCATACAGTGTCCTATATTAAATGTGAATCCTTCGAAAGCAATTCACATGGCCACTTTTTTTTGGTAAAGTGATTTAACAAATATATTTTTTTAAGGCCTGGCAATCTCATTTCTTTTTTTCTAGGTCGTATGTGTGAGTGTGCTAAGGCAGAGACTTGATAAAACTGAGATGGAATCATATTAATTTTTTTCTTGTTTAATTCCTTCAACAAATATTTATTGAAAACCCTATTTTCCATGTTGAATATTTGAATGATAAGCATCTTTGGAATAAGTTCCTTGACCATGCATTGATTTGTTGGGAGTGTTAGATTTAAGTTTCTCCTACAAAAATGTAGGGAACCTATTTTAGGATGAAATACACAACATGCATAGCACAGCAAAAATAATCAGGTCTTTGGCAATGTTAGTCAGAGCTCTTCAATCAACCAACTTGAAGTCTGCTCAAGCTGGGGACTTTCTAGCAGAAGAAGCCAGCCAACCTTTTTTTATTATTTAAGCTAGTTGGAATTGGTTTTTTTGTTACTTGCAACGCCAAACACCTTAAACAATACACCTATGAGGGCTGTCCAGAAAGTATCCAGCCATCGTTAATATAACGGAACAGTTTGCACGACATCCATGTAACCTGGCAGCCAAGGAGAGTGGACTGGGATGAACATGTGTGAACAATGACACTTATACTGTACTAGTCATTGGGGTGCTAGATGTCATTGAATGAGCACATGTACTGTGTGGCCATGGCATTCCAAATGACTGAGCAAATAGAGCAATGAATCTGTATCAAATTTTGTGTTAAGCTTGAACATTCCTCCGTGGAAACTATTTGGATGATTCAGGAGACTTTCTGAGGCAACTCAATGAGTGCAGCACAAATAAAAGTGTGGCACAAACGCTTCAAAGATGGTTGAGAATCTGTTGAAAGTGATCCACATTCTGCAAGGCCTGCAACCAGCAGAACACCTGAGAATGTTGAACGTGTGCGGGTTAGGTTAAGAGAGACTCTGAGAGAATTGTGTGAGGCCCCAAGGTGCCTACTTTGAAGGGGACTTAGGAGTCGTTGTCCTATGTACATTGTTTCTTGTGTCTTGTATTTTCTTCAATAAATGTCTCTATTTGTCCTACTACATGGCTGGATACTTTCCGGACAGCCTTTGTGTAGGATAGATAAGTTAAAGGTTAAATGTTAGAAAAGTTGGAATACCTGTGTTGTAAGGAACTTTCTTTTTAAAGTTCAGAGTCTGGATCAATACATAAAGGCTGACATTAAAAACATCCAGCTGAAAATAGAAGCCTGATAGTATAACTTTCAAAATGTGAAGGATTATCTTTGAAATGAAAGGGGAAAATGAGGCATCAAACCTTTACAGGGATTCCCTGTATATTATTAAGTGCTTTTTAAAGTTTGTTCCTTAGGATTCTCAAAGAAACAAGATTCGTTATATTAAAAAAGTAAGCACTCACATGCCCATTATTTATATTAATAAGCTACATATATTTATGTAAGTCAATTAACATTGGACCTTGGACCTACTTGTAAACAAAACCCTATAACAAATCATTGTTGAAGAGAGAAAATGATGATGGAATACTTTAGCGGTTTGTGGCTATTTGAAAGTTGAAGACTTTGCATGTCTAAGAAATTGCAGTGTTGTCAACCCAGGCCCACTTCATTTCTGGTGGCAAGAATCAGATGTTCTTCCGAACAAAACTCCAGGAAGGATCTATTTTCCTTCCTACAAAGGAAGAATGTGTAACAGTTTGCGCATTCCTACAGGTAAGTTAACCAAGCATGAAGTTTATGTCCTTCTACCTCTGACTCCCTCCTCCATAGCAGCATCAACTTAGATAACATTTATTGTATCTAAAATACCATTTTAGCCATTGTTGTTGCTCTGATTTTTCTTTCTGACTCTGGTTCCACTCTTGCTATTGCTGCAACTTCTGTTCTAATATTTCCTTCCATTGCCTCCGTGGCTTTGACCTTCCCTTTGTTTCTCTTTGCAACATTACCTAATTCCTTCCACAAGTCACTGATTCCTGTTGAAACAAACGAGCAAATGTATACAAAAAGCTCAAATAAAATAAAACCTGACAGTGTGGGCCACTTTTGTCTTGGCTACGGATGTGCCAGGACCTTCTTTTGTTCCTTATGGCCACATATGTATACATCTCCACACTTTTTCTTGTTTCATGTTAATCCTAGGATCTGCTGCTGCTTAGAGAAAATATCTTGGAGTCATTGAGATTTATAATATGGCTGAATATGCCTTTAAATTAAATTCACTTGAAAAATTAAAAAGAAATGGTAGCTCCATTTTGCCATGACAGGAACAAGATGTACTTGGAAGAGAAATTGAGTTCAGCCCAGAAAAATAAGTTGGAGAGAATGAAAGAAGCTTGAAGAGAAATCTAGCATTTAATTTTGCTTAATTGTCACTGTGGAAATTACTGTTTACAGTATTGTCATTTTAAAAAAGATATTTTCAGAAGTGACATTTTGATTAGGATAATTTCCTGCTTCCAGCATAGTACGTTTTTATCATTATTTGGCTCCCTGCCTGTCAAGGCAGCAAAACTGTTGACAGTTTCTTTTAGATTGGTTGAATGTGTGCATGAGATATCTTGGTTCTAGCTGGGGCTTATTGAATGTATCAATATTTCATTGACATAAAAAAAAACAATTTATGGCATGCTAACTGAATTCAGTCGTACAACTTGGTAAAGAGACACACATAAGACAATGATGAGTTCAGCAAATATTTTGTATGCCAAGAATTTGGAAAGAAACTCAGGACTGAATCTCGGGCTTGGAAGAGCTAACATAGATATATATTATATTTAATTCAAGACAGTCAAGATTTACAACACAGGCATGGCCTCAGAAGATTCTTTTGGGAATCTTCTTTCTTTGTGTCCAATTATGTCTAGAGGCTAGATCCTGAGCATCCATATTATTAAATTAGAGGATAAGTTATAAGGAAAAAACAATCAAAAATGACAGCTAATAAGATGAGTTGTCCTAGAGAAAAGAAGTCTTTGAAGTGACAGAATTACACTTAAGAACAGTAGAGGAAATAGAAAGTAAAGCTTGGAGGATTTCAGATACTTTGTGCAAAAAAATAGGTTAATGAAAGAGTACTTAAGAATTTTTTTCCTGAATATTTTAAGAAGTGCAACAAGAAGCTTGACTATGTTGGCTAGTTTAATTGTCATATTCTCTGAAAGAGGAAGACTAGATTATGATTCTCTGATAATGAAGAAAAACCATAAACTTTATGAATCTGTGTTTAAAAGCTCTGCTTTAGTTTATTCCAAAGAGCCTTTAGAGGTTAATTTCAGCAGGTTCTAATTCATCCACTAAATGCCTGGATCTCATCTACAGTCAGTATTATGTCTTCAGGTTTGTAAATGTTGCTTTTGAATCATTAGGAGACTCTCACCATTTATATCCTAGGTTTAAAACACCAAAGCATGTAAAATGGGCACATTAAATGAGTTACGAATTGAACATATTATGTGTGTTACATTTCCTTTTCTTTTAAAATGATTTATTATAAATACATGTTAAAAATAAAGTAAAAAATAATCAATAATAGAAGAGGGCCTCCATAACTCCTTCATAGAAATAACTTTTGTTAAAATTTTAATGCCCATTTTCCAGTTTTTTAATGTATATATTTGTTATTTAACAAAATTGAGTCATATTGTGCAAACAGGTTTTCAACTTGTAAATTTCAATTAGAAACATACCTCACATAAAATTTTCAGTGATAACTTAAGTTTAATGGCATTTCATTCCATAAATACATCATAACATATTTAAATCCTTTCCTATTTTATTGGACATTTGTTTTTTCCATTTTTGCAGTTATAACCATTGCTGTGGTGGAGATACATATATATATATATATATATATATATATAACTTCCTAGGTATTCCTTGTTGATAGATTTGCTGTAAAAAAAGATGCACACAGTTTAAGGAATTTCACATGTTATTGCCAAAGTGCTTTGCAGAGAGATTTTTACAGTTTACAATTTCAGCAGTGTCATAGTTACCCTTTCTCTGTATTTTTGCCTCTATTTCCTCATCTTTAAAACAGGAATACTTACACAGTAAATTACATTAAGTTAAAAATTCAGTGGCCACATTTCAAGAGTTCAGTAGTAATGTGTGTCTTCTGTATTGAACACAACAGGCCTAGCATATTGCCATCATTGCAGAATATTTCACTGGGCCTTAGATTCGGAGGCATTCCTATTTTCCATCCTCCCGGGCCTCCCAGCTATTGCACACGGTGAGATGCTGTCTTAATCCTTGGCCCCGTGACACTACCCTCTCCTCGTTTTCCTCCAGCCTCTTTCATCATTTCTTCTCTATCGCTTTTAGGAACTCCCCCACCTCCACCTGTTCTTTGAACGTTGAATATTCTCAGGGCTCAGTCCAAGATCCTCTACCATTTTCATTGTATACTTTCTTTTTAGAAAGCTCTTTCACTTCTATGTATTCCAACACTTTGTGTTTGATGTCAATCTGAATTTTATACTGTACTTCATATCATATCTTCTGATATGGCTATTTTACATCTTTGCCACTTTGATTTATGGGCAATTCCATCCTCCTGGGAGAGAGGAGCCTTCTCAGACAAGAACTAGACAATGAAAGGACCACTCTAGTGATCAGAGGAAGAGCATTGTCTTCTTTGGCCTAGACATTGGATCTCAATATCTAGGAGGTTATTTGGCGTAGCAGCGGTTAAAGATGGTGTCAGAACAAGAATTAGGAAATATGAAAGACAGGCAAGATATGACTGTAGTCCTAGGTCCAATGCACACTTGAAAGTGAAATTATCTGGGGCCATGACTGTGTTCACATTCTTTTTCTTACTTCCTAGTCTCTAGTAACATTTTATTGAATTTGGGCAAGCATGTTAACCATGAAATTGTGTCCTCTCTTGTTCTATCCTCTACTTCAGTCCCATGTGGTGGTTGTTGTCATCTACCAGCTGCTCCACAGGTCTGTGTCTTGCTCTTATGGTCTGGACACCTTCCCCATCATGAAATTTCCCTTCTGGTGCTAAGATTAAAATTTCCAGTTTTATGTGATTAAAACACATATTCCCTCCAAGTTGCCTGCTAGGAGGAAATATATTTGTATCTGGAATGATCTTCTAAGGTTTCAGGTCCAATATATATATGTATATCTGCATCTATAATGTGGGAATGATGAATAAGCTTCTAAGTTATCACATCCTGATTTATGCTTCAAGCTGTACAGTGTGCAACAGTGCACCCTTCTGGGAAAAAAAATATAGGAAAAAATTCCTTCCCCCACTGCAGCCCTTCCTGAGTCTTTATTTTGACTTATACAGATAATTGCTCATATCCGCGCTATGGTCACTGGCATCTCCATGAATATCTTGCACTAGTGTGCCCAAGAGAATAGCCTGGCACTGACTGGGTGCTGAAAAAATATTTATTGAATAAGAGAATCCATGTTTGTATCATTAAACAGTCTAAATGAGATGGTGTAGCTTCCCTAATAGGATGGGAGGGTAAGTATTTCTGTTCCACTAAAAGCAACATACAAGATTTTGGGATAGATGAGAGTATATTTTAAGCAGTCTGTCATTCAGATGTGTGTCCTATTTAGAAGCAGATACTTAACCACACTGCCCTTTCCAGCAGACATGACAGGAAGGGAAGTTTTACCCTTTTTTATAACAGGATCTAAAGCTAAATGCTTTAGAGATGAAAATTTGGCTTGTTCCAATTCTATTTTCTAAGACTAATATTTTAAAATTTTGTTTGAGTCTGTAGTCAAAATTGGGTTCTCAACCCTCTCCTTTGAAGTTTCGATAGGTTCCTTAAGTGTAGAGGGGAAAAAAATATCAACAGCAAAAACAATGGATCAAAAGAACATGTATTCAATGACTTTTGCCAGGTTAGTGTTCAAGGTACTAATATGTTGCTGTTTGCATCCATGTGGCCCCACAACGTGTTTGTGGTGAAGGGCAGTCTGTGTGATGTCGGGGGCTGGCCTGTGCTTCTGTTGCCAATATATTGCTTTACTTGTTAAAAAAAAAAAAAGATGACAAGATTAATTGGATAATAGTGAAATGGATGTATGATTAAATATTGCATAACAACAAACACTGTGTGTTTAGAAAGAAAAAAGATGCTCCGTGAAAACCAGTGTGAATTTGCTAAACAAGGCCGAGTTTGCCCTCTGCTGTTGCTGATCACTGTCAGATTAATAGGCTAAAACGAGTTGTTTATATACATAAAAACACTATAAAAATACTTTGACAGGAAAAATGATTCAGTTGTTGTGTGTAGACATAACTGTTATTTCCACCCAGCCAAAGGTTTTGTTCTTCCTTGCTCTCTCTCTGCATATATTTTGAAAGATTGGAAATGTAGGTTCTATTAATAACAGGATGGAACAAAGCTCATGGTGGGAGCAGATGGTGAAATTTTACAGATGACTTGAGAGAGTAGAATAATTCAACCTTTATTTTGCTGATAGATTTTCTATCAAAGAGAATTATCTTTAAACACCATAAAATAGGGTGTTCTTGATTAAGAGGCTGAAAACTAAGAAATGGGAAAAAATAACCCAATATATTTTTAATGAGTTTAAAGTCTCTTATCCCAGAGCAGTTATATCTGTAGCCTAAATAACTTTTACATGTCAATTACAAGTTTATCTTCACAGATGCAAATCAAGGAAGAGATATGATCACTCTTCCACCTACTCAGAGAAGATTCACAACATTGAGTATTTCCTCTACCCCCTTTTTTGAATGTTCATTTTATCTTATGTAGATTTACTGAGCACTGAATAGAACTTCACAGGAAAACCATCAACTGCCTCACTGCTCATCTCCTTAACTCCTCCCCTTTTCCTGTGTACCCCTTTTGCCTTTAAATGCCAAGTTCTCAACCTCTTCTACGGAGAGTCCAGTCCACAATAGGCACTTTGTGGGCTGTGTTTTCTCCGGGAGAATCCTTAAAACCTTGGTTGAATAAACCTCAATTAAGCTTGTTTTCAGTCACTTATTATTTAAGTTAACATATCCTTATGAATTAAATAACTTGAATTTAGGTCACAGAACCATGGTGTATCCTCTTTAATTAATAAGCCGACACCTAACCACAGTTACTTTGTGCCAGTCACTAAATTTTTAAGCACTGGGTGTTATTTGATTCTTATGACAGCCCTACGTGGTAGTTTTGTTAGCCCCATTTTAGTGATAACAACATTGAGGCACAGAGAGGTTAAGTAACTTGTCTAAGGTCACACATTAAACAAATGGAGGAAGAACTAGGATTCAAACTCAGGTACTTTCACCCCAGCGTCCATGCTCTCAATCCAGGTACTATACTTGCCAATCCGAAACATGGAAGCAGCAAGACACTGGAGTCAGGAAGAGCATTTTAGTTTTCAAGGTAGTAGACTAGGTGTATTCTGACATCAACAGAAGACGAGATTAATTGATCTATAGTAAAATTACAGAATTTGTGATTGAATGTTGAATTACAAATAACGGTGAATGGGACATATGCTCCGTTGAGGTCAGTATGAGTTTATTGAAAAGAAACTATTTCTCACCAGCTTAATCTTTGTTTCTGATGAGATAACCTGGCTCATAGATAAGATCCATATAGGAGACATAGAGTATCTGAGATATTTTTCCCAGGTAATTGGAAAAGTCTTTCTTACACATAAAACAGATTGTATAAGGTGGAGAAATGTGGATTGAATGATAGCAGCCATGTGGAGCTTATTAAATCACCCTGCCTATGAGGATGGATTGGTGATTGCTGTGAGCCTGGTCCCCAGTCTCTTGCTAGTGCCAGAACATGTCCTGTTCAATATTTTTATCACAACTTAAATGATGAAAGGTGAACCATTTTTTAAAAATACATTAAACAAAACAAAACAAAACAAAGCCTGGAACTAAAAATGAATAATATGAAACCTTGTAGGGATAAATATAAAGTTTATCATTTAATTTAAAATATTCTAAATGCAATTGTCAATTACCACAATGACTAAGATAATGAGAAATGTTTGAAATATTTAGCACCATCAACTTTAAGAAGGAAGAATTAAGGGGAACGTTGCATGTCTTTAAATATATGATAGATTGTTATATGGAACACATATTTATTCTCTATGTGTTCAGGAGACAAAGCTAGAATCAGTAGGTAAAAACAATATAAGATCTTCCTAATGATATTAACTGTTTAAAAATTGAATGGGTTGTCTTTATGTAAGCTCCTAAATGTCTATGATATAAGAGACTAGCCTTAGATAACTGCCAGTTCTGCTTAGATCTATGTTATGATTTGAGAAATGTTAAGGGATTTCTTTCCCTACATCTCCTTTCAAAATGCCTTTTACCTCTACGCCTTCTGCAGATGGCTAGACGGCCATGCTGTGTACAGCATTAGGGCAGGGTTGCTCAGCCTCAGCACTGCTGACATTTTGGACCAGATCATCCTTTGCTCTGGGGGCTGTCCTGGTACTTTAGGGTATTTAGCAGCATTGTTGGCTCTTTCCCACTGGATGGCAAGAATAGCCCTTCCCTAGTGGTGACAATCAAAGATGTCTCCAGACATTGCCAGTTGTGTCCTGAGGGACAAAATCACCACAGATTGATAACTATTACTTTAGGGGAAGACATTAAGATTCTTTTTAAAATGTAAATGTTAGTATGAGGTGTATAAAACAATTACCAGTCACTCGTTTGTCAGACTGGCCCATTTTATTCACCTTATCATTTAGCACTGTTACCTAAGGCCAGAAAGAAGTGAATATAGGACAGGTAGAGTTCAGGGAGAAGGTATGACAAGAATCACCAAAAGTGAATGTCTTAGCCTGTTCCGGTTGCTATAACAAAAATACCATAGACTTAGTGGCTTATAAACAACAGAAATTTATTTCTCACAGTTTGAGAGGCTGGGAAATCCAAAGTCAAGGTGCTGGCAGATTCAGTGTCTGATGAGGGACTGCTTCTTCATAGATGGCTATCTTCTCACTGAGTCCTCACATGACGGAAGGGGCAAGGAAGCTCTCTGGCGTCCTGTTTACAAGGGCACTCATCCCCCTAATTTCCTCCCAGAGGCCCTATCTGCAAATATTTATCATACTGGGGATTAGGTTTCAACATATGGATTGGGGGGGGGATACAAACATTCAATCTATAGCAGCTGGGTATATGGATGTTTTAGGGAAACATAAGTCCAGGTAGGATCTCCATTAGGTGTTCTCGTCAAGTGAGGGAGCAAAACGCTTCATTTTCCCACTTAGCATATATCATATGTGCAGCTACATGTAGAGTGTACCTGATCTTTTGCTTTTGATCCTAACAGAATGAGCTCCTCTTCTAGCCTGATAGCTCTTACTTTGTACTTTCCACAGGTCTTTGAAAAATTATCTTTGTAAAATTTCTCTTTTATTCCAATTAAATTACAAGTTTACTGAGAGCAGAAGTTATGCATTCAGTCACACTGCCCTCTGCTCCCTGCTCTGCCTTTGCCCTATCACAGTGTCTCTCCCAGTAGGTACCTTAGAAAATAGTTGTGGAATGAACAAATGAATGCATGCATGAATGAAGTTGCATTGGGGCTGAACTTTGAATTATAAGAAGATTTAGACAGGACAGTAAGATATTGGGGAGCTGATCGAGGCATTCCAAGCTGAAGGTTGGCATGATACAAAGATGGGCATGACAGAGATCAAAGTGGGATGTTTTATTGGAGGAGCGGTTTGTTGGACTTGGCTCATGGTGCATGTGTAGAAGGAAGGTGGAAGGTGGTTATGGAGTAGCCTGGTTCTAGAAGTGGATCAACTTCAATGTCAGGCAGGAATGGTTGGTTACTTACTTTGGTAGACAAGTGAGAATCACTAATGACTTTTGGGCAGGATAGTGTACATCAAATTGCTGCTTTGGGAAGATGCATCTTCTAGTGGTGTGTGGGGTGACTGGGGTGTGGAGGCACTTACCATCTATTACTAGGGGAGACATGATGACCTGATGGTTAAGTGGAACTGGGAATGGAGGCAGCAGGTGGGGACTATTAAACAGGAGGTATAATTGAATAGTTATAGAGTCTGTGAGGTTTGGGGAAGGATGATTCTTAAGTTTCAGATGTGGTTAAAAAAGGTAATGTTAGCTCCATTAAAGTAAAGCAGCTGTGGTGGTGGAGTAGATGACAAAGTCCTGAGTAGACATCAAGTTCCTAGGCAAGAAGACACAGAAACAGATGGAGATTTGCCATGGCCAAGTGGAGTTACCTTCATACCACTGTGTGTCCAAAGAAAAGAAAAAAAAACAACTTTTGAGAAAACTACTCTTAATGTTTGTGCAGAACCAAAAATAGCTCATTCTTTGAGCTATGTACCTCATTGGTTACTGAAGTCTAAAATAAACACAAAATAGGTAATGGGGCATGAATATGACAACTTTAGGGTTTCTTTTTTTTTTTTTTTTTAACTCTAATATATATTATTTTGATAAACTAATAATGTGATTCCCCTTCAGCCAATGTTTGGTCATTTAGCCTGAGTTAGTAAAAGAAACTTACTTGCCCACACACTTGGGCTTTCTACTACTCTTGTTGCAGGACATCTTTGCTGTTTTGGGAGCTATTTTCTGATTAGCACCAACTGTACATTTCCTGGTAGTTGTGTTACAGCAATTCTTGATTGCCTTCTATTGTTGACGATTATTTTCCACTGATCTTTTCCAATTATGAATTCCATGAAAATTGCTTCTGGTTTTTGTTTCCAAGACCAATTTCTTTTTTTCCCAGACATTCAATTTACTGTGTTTCCCCCCTCTTTACTCATTATTCCTTGGAGAATATTTTTCACAAAGCATGTATGAAGGGTTTGGGGATAAAATACAATTACTTATACTTTGTATTTAGCAACTTTGGCCATTAAGCTGCCTAGTCTCTGTGTATTTCATTCCAGAGCCCCACCGGAGTCTGCCACAGTGTTCTTCCTCTCCAGAGTTCATGAACAGTCTTGTCTTATCACCTCAGCTAGCTGAGAACCACCCCCCCTCTGAGGTACAAAGTACTTGTGACCACTTTCCACCCATGTCATTATCGTATGCATTTTGATAGACAAATTTTATCTCTTCTATCAAATTTTAAGCTCCTTGAGAGTAGGGACTTATCTCCCCTTCTCCCCCACCCCCAGCAGACACATAGTTTAACAGGGTGAGGCAATGTGCTATTATGATACTTAATCTACCAAGAAATGAACAAATGAATATTCATCAAATCATGTTTTAAGTTAGTCTTTCGTGATTCAGGTCAGTGGCTTGATGCCAAAACACGATGCAGGCAAAACAGTGCTGCCAAGGGCTAAAATATTATAACATGACCTGTGCTTTAGACTGTGTAGAGGAGAGGAGGAACCTCTCATTCTTCAAGCCATCTTCTGTGAGTACTGTCTCACTAAACTAGTAGTTGTCAAAACTTTGGTGTGCACCTGAATCGTCTGGAAGGCTTGTTAAAACAGATTGCTAGGTGCCCTTCTTGAAGCTTTGGATTCGGTAGGTATAAAATGGTACTGCAAAATTTGCACTTCTAGTTGCTAAGCATGTTGGCGCTGCTGTGGCGGGGATTACATTTTGAGAACCTCTGCCCTAAACTGAGCTTTAGGTGAGTGTTGTAAGTTTCTCATTAGTCCTTTCTGTCAAGTAACTGTACTGCAACTCTTTTGTATTGTCAGTTGATAAAGAATGCATGCAAAAATACCAATTACAAGGTGTGCTACCCAGCAGGTATTCAGTGAATTGAAGTTTTATCATTGCTAATAGGATCTGGCATCCACATTTTTGCATGCATTCATTATTCAGAGGTTTATTAAATGCCCTGTCTGTGCTAGAAAATGGAGATAAAATAATGAGCAAAATATTGTCCTCACGGATCCTGTAATACACTGAAGACAAACAATGGTAAGCAAGCAGTTATAAAGTTCAAAGACATGGTTTCCATCTCAGTTTTGCCCCCGTGATCGTGGTCTGTGTTCGTGGGCATGCTCCTCACTTTCCACGTCTATGATGGAGTGACGAGGGTAATACTTGCTTGGATGCTAAGAGTTAAACGAGGTATTATATGTAGAAGTACCATGTAGCCGTGTATACCATTAAGTGTTATTCAGATGTTAGGTACAAGAGAAGTAAAAAAAAAAAAAAAAAAAAAAAAAAAAAAAAAAAAAAAAAAAGAATGATCCTTGTGCATGTAGGGGAGACCATGATACATACGTAGTACAAAGAAATACACGATTGGAAGGTTTTGTGGTGATGACTTAGGGGCACATTTTAAGCACATCCAACCCTTAAGTGTACTTGCTGCCTACAGTGTTGTACACAGTGCATGACTGTGTTAAGAGATATGAATTCATTTTGTAATGATTATATTGTAAAGGGCATGGGTGACTATCTTTTTCAATTGTTGCTTAGGAACTCAGAATTTATCAGGTACTTGGAGACTTATTTGTCCAAGGGGTTATACCCAGAAAATCTGAAGCTGAGACGAAAGAAAAGAAATAAATTGATCTTTTGATATATAGGAGATGATTCGACAATTTCTTTTCTATTTACTTTCTGAAAACCTTGGTGAACTTCTGTGGAGAGAAATATGTTTGCTTTTCACAGAAAGCAAAATCTAGTTCAAGGACAGTTTCTTTAGATGAACATGCTTCTTATGTGTACACAATCCTGATGGTGACCACTTTACTAAGGTGCTCATATATTAAGGCATGGGAGTTAGCATTTTGGTGAGCTACAGGTACTCTTGAAGTGGTCACCACCACCGTCACTGTTAGAAAGGTGACTCACCCCGAATTTATGGCTCCCATTTCAAATTTGAATGTGTATTGCCTTTTCCCTCACTGTTGTTGTGGTTTTCCTTTTGGTGTGGGATCTTCTGTCATGGAAGGAATGAAAAGGAGGCAAGATACGGCGAGCGTACATTTGACCGGGGTGAGGGATGCGTGCGCTGCCGCAGAGGCTGTCAGCCTGTCCCCTGGACCAGTCCCCTGGCATGTTAGGACCTTGGGTTGCATGTCTGGGAGTGGAGGACCATGAAGTAAGTTTCTTTTCCTTGGAAAAGAAAAGTCTGAGAGGTAACCAAATTTAACTATTTAAATTTTATGAAATCTTTTGAAGTAAAAGATGGTGGCTGTTTGCTTTCTACATATATCCTAAATGGGTCAAGAAGAAATAGCTAGCAATAAAATAATGTATGCAATGACAAATGCTCTGGTAGTGGAAGTTAATACATATCAAAAATGACTATGAAGGGAGAATATATTGCACAAAATTCTTTAAACTAGGACAGACTCTTTCTTTCCATCCTTATTATTTCTTTCCCTTTTTCATTGGCTAAGGAATTTTATCAAGTTTTGATAGTGCAGGCTGTGTGTCTTCCCAAGGCCCCGGGCTTTGGAACAAAAGGATCTGAGTTTGAATTCAAGCTTCACCACTAATCAGCTCAGTTTTTTATCCATAAAATGCAGATGAAGACTACCTTTGAGGGTAGTTGCTGTCTGTGTAAGTCAGGTTCACCAGAGAAATAAAGCCAATGGAGATTTATTTTAAGAAATTGGTTCATGTGATTGTGGAGGCTGCAAATCTGAAATCTGGAGGACAGGCTGGCAGGCTGGAAACTCAGGGAGGAGCTGGTGTTGTAATCTAGACACAGAATTTCTTCTTGTACAGGAAACCTCAGTTTTTGCTCTTAAGGCCTTCAACTAATGAGGCCCACCTGCAATATCAAGGGTAATATGCTTTTCTTAAAGTCAACTGATTGTAGATATTAACAACAGCAAAAAATACCTTCATAAATACCTAGATTAGTGTTTGATTAAATAACTCATTACTTATGGCCTAGCCAAATTAATGCATAAAACTATCACAAAGTCTTCATATTAATCATAGCTAGTGTTTACTTCCTACATGAGCCAAGGACTCACATAGTTTATTTCATTTAACTCTGATAAAAACCATAGGAGGAAATATTATTATAATCTTAGAAAGGATCGGACTTGTCATCGTCCCAACAAGCATGGGGGCCAGGCTGTGTCCGGGGCAACCGGAGTCCTGACACACACGTTTCCAAGTTCAAATTGGAAAGAGAATGTTCTTCACTTTCTCAAAGCCCAAGGCTGTACTGTCATGCTGGTGGACACGCCCCCACCCCAGGAAGGAAGCTGCTGGCTTAAGAGCATGAAGCCAACATGCTCAGAGATGCGATGACGAAAGTCAGATAAAGATAACCATGAAGCTCCAAGAGGTCTTTCCCCTTCTACTGAGTTGTTCTTATTAACTAATTGTTTCTCTTCCTTCCTTAAGCAACTTTGAGTTGGGTTTCTGCCACTCATTATCAGGGTCCAGCCTGATACTGTCATTTTGCTGTGAAAGTGACAGATAACAAACAAGCATAAAATCTCAGTAGCTTAAACCACAAAGGTTTATTTCTCACTCACATTCCATGTCCATCTGGGTTAGTGGTAACCTCTGGTCTCTCTCATCTTCACCCAGTAATCTCCGCTTTCTGAGGTATGGCTGGCCACCACAGCACAGGGACGAGAACATGACATGTCATGCTCTGCCTCTTAAAGGCTTCTTCCCAGAATGACAAAAATCATTTTTGCTCACATTTCATTGGTAAAAGCAAATCACATGGACACCTGGAAGTTTAAGGAACTGAGAAAGTATAGTCCTACCACATGTCCCAAAAGAGGAAAACCAAAAAACTTGATGAACATCACTAATCAATGTTGAATAGTTCAGGCAACTTTTCATTCATGTGAAACACTTTAGATGGTTTTGTTGGTAAAGGAATATAAATTCTGATTTCAAAATTATTAATTTCTCAATTTGGCCATGATTTTTATTCCTTATCTACAAAATATTTTCCTTCTCTGAGATCATAAAAATTTTCTCTTATATTTTCTTCTAATAGTTTTTTTTCCATATAGGCCTTTAATAAATCTGGAGTTTATTTTCCTACGGGGTTTGAATTTGGAATCTAGTTTTATTTTATTTATATATAGAAGGAAAATTGGCCCAATACCCTTTATAAATTAGTCTGTTTTTTCCCTCTGATCTATAAGGCCATCTCTAATATGTATCAAGTTCCTATATTTACTTTGCAGTATAGAGGATTTTTATTTTTTTGCAAGATTCTATTTATTTTATGATTAAAAAAACCCTAGAAGCAAAATAATGTATGTTACTTTTGAGTTATGAGTACAAGAATGTTTGCTGGATTATTCTTCATAACTTTTTGTATATTTTCCCAAAATATAAAAAATGTTTTGCCAAAACTATTATTTTGCTTTTTAAAGTTTTTGTAGATACAACAGATGAAATCCTATTACATAATAATTTTGCTTACCAAATACGATTTATTCCCAATCATGCTTCACTTTAAAAAATACTTAATACAAGAGTATTCTAACTGATTATATAAAAAATGGATAGCCTCCAAGAATTTACTTGAAAAGAGACTGATGCCAGTTCATCCTCAATCTATTCTTGGTTTGAATAATATGCTCATGGTAGGGACAGCAGTCCTATTTTCTTTTGTAGGTTATTATGATTTTGAAAAGTGATAACATCATGTTCTTGGCTTCAGGTAATACAGACTATGTTTTGGAAAAAGCGCAAGGATTGAATGTTGACCTTGGAAATGTTTCCTAAGGGAATGTATTAGAAAAACACATTACTTTCTTGATTTTGTTTAATCCATTAGCCAAAATTCATTTCATTTGTAAAACAGTGCTATAGTTTTCACTCATGCTTTAAACTAATTACCTGGGGCTGGTGAAGGAGGGGAATGCTGAAGACTGAAATGGGTATATACCTTCATATTTAGTGAATTTCATACAGCTGAATAGTCTTTTTCTGAACAATGTGGGTTGTATCCAGGTATAAGCAGTGGTTGGTCAAGTCTAGAGGGTCTGAAATTGGGGGATAGTCTTAATCTCATTCCATATATTATGAGGCATGTTGGCTGTATCAATATGATTTGATCAAATATAAAAATGTAGGGAATTGATACTTTCTTCTTGGCAGAGTTGTTCACTGTTGCAGGAAACAAATAGAGGATATTGTAAAGCAAAATAAAACACACCAGCATTCCATATTTTTGATGGAACAAAGCATGGGAATATGAGCAGGTCAGTGAAAAATGAGGAATTTCACAGTGAACCTTCTTTCTGGACTGCTGTGCCAATGGGAAGCTCCATCGCGAGGTCCAGCTTTAGCATTACTTTCTCTTTCATTGGGCTTCCTAAGAATGGCATGGGGAAAGAAAAGGAACATCATGGCAGGAAATAGGGAGGACAACCTTTATTAAAAGGATGTACCAAAGGAAACTAGAGTCTGAGGAAAGAGAATTGGCAAGAGAAGAGATTAGAGAATTCAGTAAGCATCAGTTCCTGCAGGTCCATATAATCATCTTTAACAGTTTGGGCTTGATTCTGAAGGTGATAGCAAGTCACTGTAGGGCTTTGAATAGGTGGGCGAAATAATTAGAGGAGAACATCAAAAATATATTCTCGCTTGATTCAAGTTTGAGTTATGACGCGTCATCAGTCACACTGAGTATTTGACTGTCCGTGGGGGCGGAGGGTGAAGGAGGATTCAAGAATAGCGCTATAGGCAGTGAAATTGAGTGGGTAGGCGTGCTATTTCCCAGAGAGGAAACATACATCCCTTGGCAATTATTGCCTGATTTTTTAAGTGCTGAGTATTGTACAAAGTGATTTGTTTATAAATTTATAACATTTTCTACAATTTTAATGATGAATTTCATCTTGATTTGGATCCATATGCTTTATAATTAGCACATAATTTCTCATTTTAAGTGAAGGCACAGTCGTCTCAATAATTTAATACTAAAAATAGTGACATTTCTGCTCTCGCCATCTAGTGGCCACTGTGAGTGATGGTGCCTTTCATTTAATTTTGTGCTCAAGATTTCACTTCTTGAATTACATCAATCTGAAAGAGGAGGCTATACTATAGTAAATATTAACTATTAGAAAATCACTTTCTTTGAAAATGCAGTAATTCTAGGGATACCTCTAATTGAATAATCATACTTTGTAGAATGTTAGTGATGTGAAGATACTGTTCAATTTTTATAGTTTAAATTCTACAGTTTTCCTAGAGTATGACTTGAAACAATTTATTTGAGCAGCTTTGGGGGGAATTTAGCAAGAAATTCAGTAGTAATCTGAATGTCTCCATATCAATTAAGAAATATTCCTTAATGGCAAATATGTGGAAAAGGAAATGGAAAATGTGCAAAAGGATTTTTTTTTATAATTATCAATGTATAAATACCTAGCGAGCAACTTTGTGTGCCCAGGGATTAACATTAACACACGCTGGGGGACACAAAGAACCAAACATGGGGTTTTCTCTGGACATGTAGGTTTACTGGGGGAATGTAGCAAAATATGTTTGTTTCCACTTCTCTCTGAGTCCAACCTACATGCATACAGTCACACATTCTGGCCAATAATTCAAGATTCCAAACATCTGGAATGGGGCCTCCTGTTCCTATTGAGAATTATTGGTCAATACTAATTGTGAAATCTTTGATGTTAAGGGACGTCTTCTGTTTTATACTTCTGTTTGCCTCACTATGTCAAACAACAGGAGCAACAAAACAAAAACAATCTGACCTAGTCAGTACAGATCATTGATATGTGCAATGAGAAATTTGGAAATATATGTATATAAGCCCTGATCCTTGTGGTTTAAGAGTCTATAGTCTATTAAGGAAGTGACATGTGGACAACTATTATATTAGAATTATATTATAAGAACAATATAAAGTAGACAAGATAGGCGGGAGAGGAGTATTGGGGAGGGCCAAGTAGGAAATAAAATCAACTTCAAGAGTATGTGCTGGAGTTTGATGTTGTGGGTTAGAAGACTCACATCCATGTTCTATCCAAAGTGTTCAGTGATAAGAAAACCTACAGAACCTTAAGGCAAGGATAGGAAATAAGTGTACATAGTAATGGCACTTTACATGTAATAAAACCAGACACTTTTTCCTGAATCTATTCCTAAGGAGACGTAGGTATAGAACTTTAGCAACTCTTATGCTAATAGCTTATTATTGTACCCCATGCTTTGGAATATTTTATAATTATTAAACAATGCAAAGCTCTTTATTTAAAGCACCTTTTGGCATATTTTTTCTTAATCCCTGCTCTCTCTTACCCTGCCTCCAAACAATAGAAGACATGTCTTATTCATCCTAGTGTATCCCAGGGGCCCCAGCATGGAGTTTGACATGTGATTTAAAAAAAAAAAAAAAAAAACATGCTCAGGGCTTTTGACTGAATTTATCAGCATGCTTCTAAATTTGTAATATTTCCTAAATTTTAATGATGAAGTAGTCATAATAATTAATCATGATTAATTAAAGATGAGCGCAACTCTTAGTGGCTTTGTAAACTTGTGCAAGTCACTTCATCTCTGTGGACTTCAGTCCCGTCATCTATAAAGCAAGAAATCACTACCAGATCATTTTGAAGGTCCCCCAGTTCTAGTGGTCTTAGACTGTCACTCTTGTTCCCCTGGTCTATGCCTGTTGCTACAGTTTGGATATTTGTCCCCTCCAGACCTAATGTTGCAGATTGATCCCAATGTTGGAGATGAGGCCTCATGGGAGGTGTTTGGGTCATGGGGGTAGATCCCTCATGAATAGAGTAATGCCCTCCCTGGTTGGGGGGCAGTAAGTGAGTTCTTGCTCTGTTAGTTCCGGGAAGAGCTGGTGGTTGAAAAGCCGGCACCTCCCCGCCCTCTCTCTTGCTTCCTCTCTCACTGTGTGATCCCAGCACGTGCCACCACCCCTTCTCCTTCCGCCATGAGTGGAAGCAGCGTGAGGCCCTCACCTGACGGCCAGTCTTCTAGCCTTCAGAGCCATGAGTCAAACAAGCCTCTTTTCTTTATAAATTACCCAGCCTCAGGTATTCCTTTATAGCCACACAGAGGGGCTAGGATACCCTTTCGTTGCTTTTCCATTTGAAGCAGTCTCCCTTCTCCTAGCCTCCAAATATTTCTCCATTTTTGTATCGATACCCTTTTTCCTAAATGCTATTGTAAGTAGGCTCCCAACTTACAGTTTACTGATAATTATCTTGAAAATCATAAAATAACTCTAAGTACATTTTTACATTTAGCAATTTAACTTGGAGAGAGATACATATGAGTATATATTAAGTGCTTCACTTTGTTTAATGTTTGTAAAATATTCCAATGTATAGAGTACAATTATATCTTTGGCCAAAATCTTATCAATGAAATGGACTTTTGGTTGTTTACAATCTTTGTTGTTATGAATAGCACTCAATAAATATTCTTGCACATTTATCATTTTAAAATTGCTAGATTGGGATGCACTTTTTTTGCTTTTGAAATGAATTACCAAATAGTGCTACACTGTATAAGAGCCATTTCTTTTGTCCTGTGAACTAGCCTTGTTTTTTTTAACTAGTTTATTTTAGTCTATATTTTCCTTTTATTCATGATATATCTTCTAAGGAAGAACAAAATATATGTAGCACAAATAAAGCAATTTAACAACCCTGAAACATAGATTATAGAAATACAAAGATACTACAATATATTCTATGATTTTTCTGTAGTCACTTTAACTAATAGAAGTCTTCAGGGTCTCTTAATTTAAAAACCTAATAGGTATGCTTAAATAAAACCAATTAAAGCTCTATTACTGTTGAACCTGTGATTAATATCTGTGAGGACTATCCCATTTATATTAAACATATATTCACGTGTTGATTAGCATAAGCCTGAAAGGAATATGCAATCAAATAATTATCAGGAATAAAATATAGTATACTGAAATACTATTTGAAAACTCAGTAGTGTTATAAAATAGAGTGTTTTTATGTAGCAAGAGCCACACACACACACACAAAGTAACTATTTGAGATGATGTATATATTAATTTGCTTAACTATAGTAATCATTTCACTATATATACGTATATCAAAACATAATTTTCTATACCTTAAATTATACAATAAATAATACAAGAAGTTATGAATTTGGTGCAGAAGAATTCACTTACATAACCCAGTATCCCTGTCAAAGAAATGATTTTATAGCAGCAGTCTGAGAAAGTTTCAAGTGCTCTTGTGATATTCTTGCTATATTTGAATTGTTTTGCTAAAGATGCAGTTTTAACATTGGGGAAATGTACTGAAAAAGCAGTTTACAGCACAGCAGTGTCTGACTCAGCAACTCCTAACATTCCTTTTGTCAGGGCTGCTTCGTGGGCCTGTGACCTGTGCAGTTGCTAGGGCTCCATGCTCCGAGGGCCCCGCTCTTGATTTAGTGCTCTGCTGTCAGCATCTTGAAATGCTTAATCATTTTGAACAAGGGACCCCACGTTTTTATTTTGTATTTAACCTTGCAAAGTATGCCACCAGTCCTACCTTTAGTGTATTTTTCATTATGAAACTATATTTATTAGAATGCATCCTTGAGTCTGTATTAATCAGTCCTAATTACAGTGAAAATTTTGGAACTAAATCCATATGAATAAATCTATTTTATTTAAACTAATGGCCACTGAGTGATGACTGCAAATGATCTCTTCATCACTGCAGGGGCTGTGGAGTAAGCCCCACGCATCCCAGTGGCTTTCTCCCCTCCCTCATCACTGAGAAGCAGCAGGCATGGAAACCCCTTGATAAGGTTTCCTACTGTTGCAGGAGTCTCAAATCTATGCAGTTCAGTGCTTCCAAGTACCAAGTTACTTCCTGAAGATTCCAACCGGACCTAGGACAGACACTGGTAAGGAGCTTTGTGGTGCTATTGTGGTGGTAGCAGAGATGACACCTCTTCCATGACGTACGTGCACGCCCATGGGGAAGGCACTGGCAGGCACTGATTCCTGTGGCCATCGGGTCACGCTCCATCCCTTGCTGACTGGCTCATTCTCACCATTTGCTGCTCTTCCTCCTAACTTCCTGCGCTTTCCTCCCCTACCTCTTGGAAGCCTCAGAGTTACGGCACATGAGTGATTCAATTTCTCTTTCAACTGTGTACATCCTTAAGGTGATTTGATGATCATTCATTGACTGGAGCCTGACATCAGTGTTACCTTAGATTTGGCTTTTTTGGCATAGGGTTCTTATGTTGGATCTTCAGAAAATAAAGAGATTCTGGGCCTTTTAGTGTACTTGAATCCCTGGTGCTTGGAGGTCACTTTAAACCCTGAGAATAGGGTTTATTCTGGGATTGCTGGATTCCCCTAGGTCCAAAAATAAAATATTGTTCAGTCTGTTACTCAATCTGATCTCCCTAAGACATTGCAAATTCATAGGTTTGGGCAAGTCTGACCATTGCTCTTATGGATTCAACTGGATGGACAGAGAGCTCAGAGCCATGTGACAGGTTGTGTGGTAGGTTACAGTTACTGTGTCACCTAAGGTTTTTGTGTCAGGAGGGTCACTCATGTCCGACAGTATCCAGTGTATAATCCAATCCATGGATTATTTTCCTCTCCCTAGTAAACAATAGTTAGACATACAGAGGAGCAGGTGAAACAAACACCCAAGATAAAATCTGGCTGTTTATCACCACTGAAAAAGGAACTCAGAAGAAAACACCCACTTAATTTTTGTTTCTAATCTCACTTTCTCCCATAATCCCATGAGAAACTAAAATAAAGGTAAATCAACTACTTTTTTAAAAAAGCAAAGTTAATAAAATAAACCACCTGTTTTCCTGCTATGAAGAGACTGTTAAGAATTCTTACCATTGAATCTCAACTTTTAGATTTCCTGAATCTTTCTGGCTTCTTAGGCCATGAAAAATATTGAAAGGTGCACCAGAAAAATTTGCTATTGGAGGAAGCAATGTGGGAACATAAAAGCCAAGTTGCCGAATAAAAGACACAGATGAAGATTTACAGAAAGTATTTCCATTTACAGGGTGGGGAGTTGACTGTCGGAGGAGGGGCGTGTGGCCCTGAAATGTAAAGCAGTGGTTGGTACCAGCGACCAGTCACGGGCCCAAAGCCTGCATGGGATACAGAGAGGAGACAAATGGGAGGGGTTGACATGGATGGTTGATCTGCTGGTCCACTGGTGGCTTTGGTCTTTGAGTAAATTTAAACATGGTTTCAGTTCTTGCAAGACTGAAGGGCTTGGAATCCTCAAGAGGGGTCAAAGAGAGATTGGATTTGTGCATACACAGAAGACTAGGGGCTTAATGGTCTGGCTGAGGAACCTGAAGGCTTCTGTTTCTGTTAGTGACTTGGTTGGGAGTGATGGGAGGGTTCCTGGGACCCTCCTTGAGAATCATCAACTCACAACTAAACCTGGAGCTTTTTGGGCAACACTCTTCTCCCAGTGGATGCCCACTGGCGATGCCATCACAAAGGACTGGAGCACAAAGTGGTGCTGGCAGAGCATCTTCTCTCTGGGGGAGTTGGGCAGTGGTGGGCAGGGAGAGGGAGGTCGACCGGGAGCAACAGGCCCACAGCTGCCCCAGAAGTGGACTCGGTGGAGGCTGGAGCAGGAGGCTTGCACAAAGGAGCTGCCTCTGCTTTGTCACCGTAGGTCCACATACAGCAATTGTACCCACAGAAATTGAAAAGTAATCACATCTTCTTAAAATATTATCACCTGAAGACCATACTAAACATCAAGTTCTTTATTTAAAATAAATTCTAGCATTTCACCACATTTTCCCATGCTTGGCTGCTTCTGTTTTTTATATTCTTACTGTACTTTTTTTTTGATTCTTTTTTGTCTTTATAGAGTATCTTTTCTAAAAAAATTTTTTCAAGTAGGGTATGAAGGAAGTAAAGTCTTTGAATTTCATGTCTGAAAATATCCTGATTTCCTCCCCCACGTTTGATTGACAATGGGGTACATTCATGGAACTCTGAGATCATTTCCCTCACTCCTACAGTGTAGGATCTAAAGGTACCACTCTTTGGTTTTTTTTAACATGCAGTTTTATGGATGAAAAGTTTGATATTGGTCAGATTCTTTTTACTCCGTAGGTAGCATTTTTCCCCTCTGAAATCTTTTATTATTTTATTTTTGTCTTTGAACTCACGCTATATCCTCAGGATATGTTTAGTTATGGGTCTTTTCCTTAATTCTGAGCTCTTTCAGTTAGTTGCTTTGGATATCTCTTCAACTTAGGGAATTTTTATTATTTTTTTTTATATTCTCATCTACATTGACAACTGTATTTTTCTCAAATGTGTCTTAAAAGGATGTTAGGCCTTCCATATCTCACTTTCACTTCTCTTAATTTATATTTTCCCATTTTTTTGTATTTTGTTTCATTTGTCATTATATATACTCAATTTTATTTTTCAGATCACTAATGTGGCCTTGAATTTATTATTATCCAGTCCTTCCATTTATATTTTCATTTAGTGATACTATTTTAAACCTCATGGATTCTATATTTTCCTGAGATTTCTCATTTTTTTAAAATTTTATTTCAGAATATTATGGGGGTACAAACGTTTTGGTTACATAAATTGCTTTTGTACCATTTGAGTCAAAGTTATAAGTGTGCCCACTCCGCAGATAGTGTACATTGTACCCGGAGGGGATGCGGAGTTTTCTCATTTTTAATGTCCGCTAAGTTCCTGTTTTATAAATGTAATATTCATTCTAGTCCCACTAAGGATCCCTATTTTTATAGTTTACTTTCCTGAAATAACTTTATTTTTTCTTGGCTTGCGTGTTCTCTTTGTTTATATACTTGTAAAGTTTTTCCTCAAATTTCTGTGATTTCCGATTGTCCATTCATATACAGTCATGCACTGCATAATGATGTTTTGCATAAATGACGGTGGGCTCATAAGATTATAATGGAGCTGAAAAATTTCTGTTGCCTAGTGGTGTTGTAGCCCGACACATTACTCTCATGTCTGTGGGGATGTTGTGTAAACAGCTGCTGGGCTGCCAGTCATATAAAAGTATAGCACATACATTTATGCACAGTACATAATTATTGATAATGATAATAAATGACTATGTTATTGGTTTATGTATTTACTATACTATAGTTTTTATTGTTATTTTGAAGTATATTCCTTATACTTATAAAAAGAAGTTACCTGTAAAACAGCTTTAGGCAGACCCATCAGGAGGTATTCCAGAAGAAGGCTTGTTATCATAGGAGATGACAGCTCCATGTGTGTTATTGCCCCTGCAGACCTTCCTGTGGGACAAGACGTGGAGGTGGAAGACAGTGAGATTGATGATCCTGACCCTGTGTAGGGATGGGCTAATATGTGTGTTTAGGGCTTAGTTTTTACCAACAAAGTTTAAAAGGTCAAAAAATAAATAAATAAATAGATAAAAGCTTACAGAATAAGGATATAAAGAAAATACTTTTGTATAGCTGTACAGTGTGTTTACATTTTAAGCTAAGTGTTATTACAAAAGAGTCAAAAAGTTAAAAAATTTTAAAAGTTTATAAAGTAAAAAAGCTACAGTAAGATAAGGTTAATTTATGATTGAAGGAAGAAAAATGTCTTTTGATAAATTTAGTGTAGCCTAAGTGTACAGTGTTTATAAAGTCTACAGTGATGTACAGTAGTGACCTCGGTAGGCCTTCACATTCACTCACCACTCAGTCACTGACTCACCCAAAGCAGCTTCCAGTCCTGCAAGCTCCATAAGGACAGGTGTACCATTTTTAATATTTTATACTGTATTTTTACTGTGCCTTTTCCATGTTTAGATATACAAATACTCACCATTGCATTATAGTTGCCTACAGTATTTAGTACAGTAACATGCTGTACAGATTTGAAGCCCAAGAGCAATAGGCCATAGCATATAGCCCAGGTGTGCAGTAGGCTAGACCATGTAGGTTTGTGTAAGTACACTTCCCATAATGATGAAATCACCTAATGACACATTTCTCAGAACCTATTCCAATCATTAAGTGATGCATGACTATATATAAATGTAAGATGAGGTTGCTTATTATAGGTAGCTTGTTTAGGTTTCTCTCTACTTGAATAGATACCTCCATCCGACCTCTTCCTTGACTGGGAGAGCTGGGTGAGTTGGCTGGAAAAGCTGGTGATTTAGCTTCCTTGTACAATACAGTTGACCTCTGTATACATGGGTTCTGCATCTGTGGATCAAAAATAGTTGGCAAAAACCCAAAAGCAATAAAAAATAGCACACCAATAAAAAATAATACAAATAAAACAGAGTATAACAGATATTTATAAAACATTTACATTGTTTTATATTATAGTATTATATAGTATTTAATATATAGTATTATATATATCTATATAATATAGGCATATATATTATAATATATACTTATATTATAATATTAGGTATTATAGGTAATCTAGGGATGATTTTAAAGTATATGGGAGGATGTGTGCAGGTTATATGCAAATACTAAGTCATTTTATATAGAGACTTGGGCATCTGGAGATTGTGGTGTTCATGGGGGTCCTGGAACCAAACCCTGGCAGATAACGAAGGACAACTTTATATAGATGGACAGCCAAAGTGCTAAAGCAAGGGGGTCCTTACTCTGGAGGGAGGATGCTTTATTGTAGTTCATTCGTAGGCACCTGTCCTCACCTTTTAAGAGTTGTGGAGTCCAGTGCTACCTCAAGTTGTACTTTAGTTTTTGGAGTCCAACACCATTTCAGGAGACTTGCCAGGCAGATGCGTTGGAACAGAATTCCTTGACCCTCCCCTGTGGGAAAAAAAGTGCCAAATGCCAACAGCATCCCTTAAAGGAGGGAGACAGGTCCCAACTAAACCAGTTGCTAAGAATGTAGTTCTTTAATGAATTACACTGATGGCTTCTTATTATCCTCTGGTTTTGTGCTTGAATGTTTTTCTGACTCTCCTAGAAAGAATAGAATTTACTTCTGGTGTCTTAGGCTATAGCATCCCCCTGGCTCTGACGTAACTATCAGTCTTACCTGACCTGCTTCATTGTCCTTGCTTGCAGAATTTCTCAAAATTTCTATTCTGTTGATGGCACCCTTACCATGTTTTCCATGCTATTGTGTTTTCATTCTTTAAATAATAAATTATCTGTTAATTAACTTTGGGGCATGAGGGAAGGGATAGTCAATGTGTAGATGTGTAAGCCCATTCCACTGCATTGCACAAGAAACCAACATGTATTTAACTTGCTGCACAAATGTTACAGGACCACATGGCTTCTAAGTAGTATTTTCGTTCTGGATTTAGTGTTGAAGAAAAATATTTTTGGTCAAATAATATGTAAGCATGCATAAATATTTCATATGTAAACACAGTCTTGAAAACAAGCTGGTAGGATTATTCATTCATTACTTTAGCAGAAGTTAGAGTTTGCTAAATGATTGTGAATCTTTCTGAATCACCTTGTGGTTTATTAGCTGCAGGTGAACTCATTTGGACTTGGGGTGGGTTTGTTGAAACCAATTGTTATTTATTGTCCATTGAGGAATTTTAGTCTTAAGCAAATGATGTTTGTTTTTATCAAAACATACAAAACTCTTCAAAACCTTATAAATAGAGTTCAGGGGAGCCCTCACTCTGTTTTGTAGAATGGAGGCAGTCCCATTTAAAAAAAATAACAGAGTTCAGCACATATCTTCTGTGAATAGGAGTATTCATTGTAAAGTAGAAATATATTACAAGCAATTACTGATGACATCAATATGCTTTGTTACTTTTCATAAGCCACAAGGAATATATGATGTCAGTATACTGTTACTGTTCACTTAGTTTATGTACAGATTTTGGTCTGTGCCTACTGCTATGATCTTTATTTAATGTCCACTTAGGACTTGCTATTGTCTGAATATTTGTGTCCCTCTGAAATTGATATGTTAAAACCTAGTCACCAAGGTCATTAGAAGGTATTAGTTGGGGGGGGTGCCTTTGGGAGGTGATTAGGTCATGAGGGCAGAGCCCAAATGAATGGGATTAGTGAGTGTCCTTATAAAAGGACCCGAGGTAGATTTTAGTCTCTTTGCTCTTGTGTCATATGAGGACACGTAGAAGGTGCCACCCATGAGGAACGGGCCCCCGCCAGACACTGAATCTTCTGGTGCCTTGGTCTTGGATTTCCCAGCCTCCAGAACTATGAGCAATAAATTTCTGTTATTTACGAATTACCCAGTCTAAATTATTTTTTTTATAGTAGCCAGAATAGACTGAGATAGGATATGTGTCTTATCAGTTACTTTTTTGTACATTGTCTTGGTGCTCAGCATATTTGGTATAATTTTTATTTGCAAATGAATATACAAATTTAAATATTAATGTAATATTTTGTAATTTTTTATTTTGATAGCGGTAGTATAGTTTGTCTTAGCTGAGAAAATGTCTTTAATATAGAGGATAGATTATTTAAATGTTTTAGACTTGCTAGATTTAAGAGATATTTTAAAAATAGACCTGTCTGCGAACATCATGTCATCAGATTACACCATCCACAGGCCCTCATTGTTACTTTTGTCTACAGATCCTTGGGTCTTTCTCCTATATTCCTCAGTAGCTTTAACTCCTAATCATTGCCACCCTCTCCAATACTACACCTATATTCATCCTTGGCAATTTTCATCTACATGTATTAAACTGATGATCTTTCCAACATTGAACTCCCCTTGTCCAGTGATTTTCATCTTATTTCCCACCTCAGCCACTCCTGTTGCTGTTACCAATAACTGTGTTCTTCGGAGTCACACTTTCAAGCATTCTTCTCCCTGACCATCTTCTGACTTTCTAGCTCTCTGCCTCTAGTATCCCACCCTCACCTGTTCTGTGACCCTACCTGGCCATCCCATCCATTGATCCTACCAGTTTTTCCTTGTTCCTTTCCCCCTTAAGGTCTTCACTCTGCTTCCTATCCAGCTGAAATTCTGAGGTCAGTGGCCAGTCATTATAATTGCTTCTTTGGAAATACTCTCATGTTCCTCGCCCCTTTCCCAGTTCGTCCCACTCAGTCAGCTAAACCATAACCCCACCTAAATACAAATTTCTGCCTCTTTCATTTCTATGCCTGTGCAGCTGAATATGGTTGGGAGGAAATTTATTACCAACTACCCTGACTTGTCTTGCTTTAAAATTGTGACCACAAATCTCAAGTGGCCAGGTGATCATCAAATTCTTAGTCCAGTTGCTTTTGTACACTCTTGAGTCACCATTTCACATTGGGTTTCTCTTTTCTCAAAACCCTCAGTCCTCACCTCTGTTTCTGTTGTTGACCTTGTTTCCTACTTCACTGACATAATTGAAGCAATTGAAGAGGAAATCCACAGACCACCACCACCAACTGCACAACAAGGGTATCTTCCTGTTTGTTTATGGAGTATCTGCAACACACAGTGCCTGATTTATAGTGGATGTTCAATAAAGATCTGTTGAACAAATGCATAAAATCTCTTATCCTAAAGGAAGTATTAAAACACATTAATTTAAAAATGACTGTGGGCACTGTGTCTCTCCTCTGTTTGGTTACTTTACAGCTCCTTTTTATCATGCCTGAGTTGGAGCTCTTGCTATCCCTCCCCAACCTTCCCTACCCACCCCCTGCTTATTGCTCCATACCAGAGTGAATAGCACCAACATCAGCCTGGTAGTTTAAGCCTGACACCTAGGTGGTGTCATTCTTTAGGCTACTTTTATTCACTCTCTCCCAAGGTCAGTCTACTTTTGAAATTTATGTAAAGTCAGACCACTGCTTTCCACCCTCACTTATACCACCACTAGTTTAGTAGCCTTTGAACAGTTCTTGCTTCCTCTCTTGACCTTCACATAGTGGCCTGTGCATATCTTGAAAGGACAAATCAACATCACTCCCTTCCTTAAGGCCATTCATTGGCTTTGCGTGCCATTTAAGGTAATAATTGGACTCTATGCCTTACCTCTGCAAGGTCTGACATCTGCCTAGCTCTTCGGTTCATGTGCTATTCCATCCCTGTGAGCATTTTAACAGCTCCTTAGAATGTATCAGGCTCTTCAATGCCCTGGAGTTTTTGCATTTACTATTCTCTCTGTTTGGAATGCTAGCATTTTGAATGTCTGATTCTAGTTTTACCCTCAGTTCTCAGATTAAATATCACTTCCTCAGAGTGGCTTTCTTGATCATACTATGTAATGTATTCCACCCCCATTTTTGTCTAACATATTATTCTTCCTTTTTTTTTTTTCCCCCATAGAGCTTTCTGGAATGTATATTTATTTTATTTATTGATTTCTTTATTTGTTTATTTTCTGTTTTAGCCTAAGAATATAAGGTCCCTAAACTCTGGACCATGCCAATCTTGTTTATTCTGGTATGATAGTGAAAGATGTAGCAAGGGAACCTTTGCTATTGATACAGTCTAGAGCATATTATCATAAGAAATGAAATTGCAGGTTGGGAACAGTTTTTAGACAGTTTTGAATGCCATAATAGGAAGATATTTTTTTTTTGCGGGTAATATGCAGCAACAGAAGATTTTTAGTCAGTTTATTGACATAATGTATTAATTCTTTCCTTTAGCAATTATACCAGGAACTGTTCTTTGATTTTGGGAAACAAAGATGTCTAAGACATGTTTCCTGACCTCAAGAACTCCACAGAGAGCTGCACTGGTAAAACACACAATTTCGTACAGTGGGATGAATGTTGTCTAGAACTGTATTTGTAATGTTATTCAAACGCTTTTTATGCCAAACTAGCTCTGCTTGGGTACATGTGTGTGTGTGTGTGTATGTGTATACATATATATTATATATTTTAAATATACTGTATATATTTATTAGGTACATGTGATGTTTTGATACAGGCATACAATGTATAATAATCAATACGTAATTGGGGTATCCATCATCTCAAGCATTTATCATTTCTTTGTGTTAGGGACATTTGAATCACACTCTTTTAGTTATTTTAAAGTATAACATAACTTATTGTTGACTATAGTTACTGTGTTGTGCTATCAAATGTTGTTCATTTTATCTAATTATCTAACGATATGTTTGCACCTGTTAACTATCCCTACTTTATCCCCCCATTCCCTGCTACCCTTCCCAGCCTCTGGTAACTATCTTTCTACTCTCTGTCTCCGTGAGATCAGTTGTTTTAATATTTAGTTTCCACATAAGAGTGAAAACATGCACGTTTTGTCTTTCTGTTCTTCGCTTATTTCACTTAACATAATGTTCTTCAGGTCCATCCATGTTGTTGCAAATGACAAGATTTCATACTTTTTTATGGCGGAATAATATTCTATTGTGTATATATACCATAATTTCTTTATCCATTCATCTGTTGATGAACACTTAGGTTGATTCCAAATCTTGGCTATTGTGAATAGTGCTGCAGTAAACATGGGAGTGCAGATATATTTTTGATATAGTGAGTTCTGCTCCTTTGGATATATTCCTAGGAGTGGGATTGCTGGGTCTTATGGTGGTTCTAGTTTTAGTATTTTGAGGAACCTTCATACTGCTCTCTATGGTGGTTGCACTAACTTACATTCTCACCAACAGCGTATGAGGGTTCTCCTTTCTCCACATCCTTGCCAGCATTTGTTATTGCCTGTCTTTTTGATAAAAGTCATTTCAACTGAGATGAGATGTAATTTTGATTTGCGTTTCTCAGAGCTATTTTTTTATTCCATATGGGTTCTACTGTGATGGTCCCTTCTTTGAAGCTGTATGTAGTCAGCATCTGTGATGCCTTTTGTCCACTATCCCCTTTTCTAATAAACTGTAATTTCTATTATTCATATGGCTATTGAGAAGCTGTGATGTCTCTCATGGGCTCACTGCTTGGGCTACAGTCAAGAGCTCCAGCTGGGCACCTGGTGAATATGCCCACTGTGTCATCTCCCTAGGAATTTTAAAATTTGAGACTAGAGAGTCAAAGTTCATTTCTGTCTGTTGACTAGAGACGTGGGAGCTAAGCAGTTCAGCCACGTGTGGCCATGCAACATTGCAGTCCTGGAGAATGGTTGGTTCAGAAGCTGCCAGGAATCATGTTGTCCAGCATGTGGCAAAAGCCAGGTACAAAGAAAGAGACAGTGTATGGAGAGATGAAAGACATGGGGTTCAAATGCTTGCTTCCAGTTGTTCCTGAAACCCAGCATCATCACTCCTCTTTGTGTAGATTGATCATTCAACCTACCCTGGAATCTGTAGGCAAATGCATTCCCATTTTGGCCTAAGCTAGAGATTTGACTTGGTCATACATGTTAAAATATGAATTACAGAAAATTCTCCATCTCTCTAGTTTTTACTTTATAAAGAGTGTTTATCAAATCCATGGCTTCCTCTGTCCTCTTTCCAGTGATAGTAAGGGGAGTTGTTCTTCAGCAAATGCTGTCAGCAGCTACCAAATCTGCCCAAAATGGCCTCTCTGTGCTGTTGTATATATAGGGAGTCCAGATTATGTTCAAGCAGACTTCTTCTTTTTTTTTTTTAATCTCATGGGATGAACTTGACAATGTTATGATATTGGGAAAGCCACTTAAAGTTTATCTCTTCCAATTTCCTTATTCTAAATTTCTAAGATGAGCAGAAGAATAATTACCTCAGAGATTGTTGTGGTGAGCATGAAAAGAAGTCATCTGGAAAGCACTCAGGACTGTGCCTCGTAGATTAATGTTTTGCTTTCTTCATTCTCTTACCTAAGCTGTGTGATGGGAAGGTGGTATTTTATAGACTTGGGATTCTTAGTAGGAGGGACCATGTTAACTTTGCAAGTAATCTTTAAACAGCTCCCAGCTGTTTAAAAACTAATTAATTTACAACATTTTCTGAGTAAAATTGTTAAACTATCCCCACCCCCGGCAGCATCCGACCCCCTTCCTTGTTTTTTTGTCTCCATCATACTCATTATTTACCAATATGTTCTATAATTTGCATATTTATTTTATTAGTTAATATTATCTCCCTACAACTAGAATGTAACCACCCTGACAACAGGGATTTTTATCTGTTTTGTTCCCTTCCATATTCCAAGTGCCTGGAACAGAGACCGGCTCAGTAAATATTTATTGAATAAATGTATGGATTAATATTTTAAAATATTATGTCTATTATCTGTATTGTATATATTAACATAAATTTCTAAAACAATTATTAATAAATTTTCCTCTTTGTTGTGTTCCTAAAGTATTATACCATTAGTTTCTTCTGAGCAGACATTCTAGTACATCTTAAAACATGGGAAAAGAGAAGGATGAGGGAAGATGTAGGTACTATATGGGTTAGGCTTGTCTCTTGATAAAAATGACTCATAGTTCTCTGCAACTGCTGTTAAAACTACTAGGTAAAGGAAGAGAAAACCAAACCAAAAGCCAGCAGAAGAAAAGAAATAATAAATGTCAGATCAGAACTAAATGAAATGGAAAACAAAAAATAATATAAAGGATCAATGAAACAAAAAGTTGGTTCTTTGAAAAGATAAACATATGAAAAAAATGCTCAATGTCACTAATCATCAGAGAAATGCACATTAAAACCACAATGAGATATCACCTTACCTCTGTCAGAATGGCTTTTATTAAAAAGTCAAAAAATAATAGATGCTGGTGTGGATGCAGAGAGAAAGGAATGCTTATACACTGGTTGATGGAACTGCAAATTACTACAACCTCTATGGAAAATGGTATGGAGATTTCTCAAAGAACTAAAAGCAGACCTACTGTTTGATCCAGCAATTCCCCTACTGGGTATCTACCCAAAGGAAAAGAAATAATTGTATCAAAAAGACACCTGTACTCGAGTGTTTGTTACAGCACAATTCACAATAGCAAAGATGTGGAATCAACCTAAGTGCCCATCAATTCACAAGTGGATTAACAAAATGTGTTATATATGTATATATTAATACCATGGAGTACTACTCAGCCATAAAAAGAAATGAATTAATGTCATTTGCAGCAATGTGGATGGAACTGGAGACCATTATCCTAAGTGAAGTATCTCAAGAATGGAAACACAAGCACCACATGTACTCTCTAATAATTTGGAACTAATTAATGGGCAGAGAGAGAAGGAAAAAGCATTGGAAATTAAGAAGGGGAAGAGGAAGAAGGGGAGGGATAAAAACCTACCTAACAAGTATAGTGAACATAATTTGGGTGAGGGGCCTAATTATACCCTTCAATGAGATATCACCTAACCCCAGTGAGTTTGGCCTCTATCAAAAAATCCCAAAACAACAAATGCTGGCGAGGATGTGGAGAGACGGGAACACTCTTACACTGTTGGTGGGACTGCAAATTAGCGCAACCTCTGTGGAAAAGAATTTGGAGATACCTCAAAGAGCTAAAAATAGAAATAGCATTCAATCCAGCAATAGCACTATTAGGTATTTACCCAAAGGAGCAAAAGACATTCTATAATAAAGATACCTGCACCTGAATGTTTATGGCAGCACAATTCACTATTACAAGGATGTGGAAACAACCCAGTGTCTGTTGATTCATGAGTGGATTATTAAAATTTGGTATATGTATACAATGAAATATTACTCAATTATAAGAAAAAACAGTGATCTAGCACCTCTTATATTTTCCTGGATTGAGCTTGAGCCCATTATCCAAAGTGAGGTATCACAAGATAGAAGAATAGGCTCCACATGTACTCGCCGTCAAATTGGCACTGACTGATCAACACTATGGTGCTCACACGGTAGTAATATTCTCCAGGGATTAGGGGGTTGGTGGGGGGTAAACTCACAACTAATGGATGAAGTGAGCATTGTAGAGGGAAAGGGCATGCCACTAATCCTCAACCAGAATGTTTGTACCCTCATAATATCCTGAAATAAAAAAAAAAAAAAGAAAAAAAGAAAACAAAGGTGTATACAAACAAACAACTTTAAACTTAATAGCCAACTCAACAGCTTCCAATTATCTGGCCCTTTTGTGAGGCTTCCTAGCTTTGTAGAATTAAAGTTCACATTCCAAGCAGACAGCACCCTGAGAGAAAATCAAATTGGAGAGGAGAAATTAATGTGGGTATCAGATTCAAAGTTGCCTGGTATTTCATAAACCAACATTCACCAAAGCCCATTTAAAGACTCCTTTAGCTGTTAAAGAACCATCTACCATCCCTTTCACTTATAAGTGTTCTACTCCCACCACTCCGTCTTCTAATTTCTGTTTTCTATTCTTATCTCTCTCTACTCCATGTAATAGTCTAGAGACTATCAGCGCCCTTCCTTGAGGGGATGGGCTGGCAGAATGGAGGATGAAGAGGGGTGCATGAGAACAAAACAGAGAAGCTAGGAACCAATGTCATTTAAATAGTCATCATTGATTTGTGTTTTCTTTTCAATATAAATTATAGTTTATATAGTCCTTAAACAATTAGAAACAGAAATAAAGATATGTCTGTATCCTCTTAGAATTAAAAAAAAATAAAAGCTATCCATGTAACAAAAATATTTGTACCCCTTTATATTTTGAAATTAAAAAAAAAAAGCCTAAAAATAAATTGAACCATTAAAAAAAAACTTATGATGTTAAGTTTTAGTATATTTAGTAATTCCAGAGATCCTCCTGGGGATACCAAAATATGTTCATTAAAATATTTTAAAATAAAGTTTTATAGAAAAAATTAATAGACTTCATTTCTTAGAGCACTTTTAGGCTTCAAAAAAATTTAACAAAGATTACAGTGGGTTCCCATATACCCTTTTCTAATTAAATTTTGAGTTAACTTCTAAATCTTTTGGGAATTTATTCTACAGATATATTAGCTCATGTACAAATTAGAACAGTTTTCTTGCAATTTGTAATAGCAGAAGATTGAACTTAAATTTAGTGTCCATCAATAAGAAACTGATTGAACAAATTTTGCACAGTCACCCAGTGGAATATTATACAGATGGTTTTCATTCTATGCACTGTATAAAAATATCTAAAGGGTTTGTTATTAAATGAATAATGATATATATAAAATATGTTACTTTTATGGAAATGAGAGGAGGGAATAATAACATATATTGTTTTTGAACACATTTTCATAAATAATACTGAATTTAGTAATGGTGGACTGGATAATTTGGACCAAGCATGTCACTAAGAAAAGCTAGGATAATCTGGTCAAAATACAGAAACTATCTGTTTGAGAGCTTCAAAGAGCTAATAGGTTAGTGAAGGATGACTGGGCTGAGATCCAGGAGAAGATGGAAATTCAGGATAATAAGCATTGCATCGGGGGCTACTTTTTCCCTGAGAGGATAAGCCCTTTCTAAAGAGGCCACTGAGAGTCCTAACAGTACTTTTTACAGCCTCACAGGGAAGGGACAACAGTTGGAGACAGGGACCTGGGGACTACCAGGAGTCAGGACACAAACAGACCCCTGGCACTTTGGACTTGGACCCAGGGGAACTTCACCTTAGCAATAAAGGTACAGTAAACTAATTCTAACAAAGACTGCATCCCAGATTTGAATCATCCATAATTCCAGAAAAATCTAATTCTTGAAATTTATTCCAAGTGATTGTGGATTGTTAGTGTCCACAGGTACCAGGTACCTCTTCCTACTTTCTGGAGGAAGGTAATACTTGCTTAGGCCTCCAATCTTTCCTAAAAACAAATGATCAAATGTAGCCTGTCACACATAATAAAAAAATAACCAGACACAGCATCATGAGGACCCAGTAGAAATAACAGACCATAGAATTAAACAAGGAGAGTCTAAAGATGTCAGAATTATCAGACACAGACATTAAAGTAATTAGGCTTCCTGTGTTCAAAGAGATAAAAGGCAATATTCAAATTTCTACAGAGAATTTCTATATAAAAATCTAAAACTAAAAAATACATTAGCAGAAATGAAGAAATCAAAATATAGACCTAGTAAATACAGCTGAAGACAAAATTCAGAAACTGAATAATAGGTCAGAAGAAAATATTCAGAATGAAGCACATAGAAACAAAATTATGGGTAAAAAAGAATAAAAATAGAAGCCAAGTTGATGCAGTGAGGAAGTTTAATGCATAATTTAATTGGGGTCCCCGAAGTAGAAGATAGATAGGTGGACAGAATAACTATCTGAAGAGAGACTAGCTGAGGATTTTCCAAAACTGTGAAAGCCATCAATCTATAGATTTAAAAGCCTAATGAGCAACAAGTAAAGACTTTTTTTTGTTTTTAAATTCCACATGTAAACATATCATGGAGCAACTGCAAATTTAAAAAACATGACAAAACTATGCTTCAAGTTCTGGAACAAGATGGCATAGACTCACTTTCCCTACTCCTCCCTTCTGAATACAACTAAAGACCTTGGACATTATTCAACAGACAATGATAAAGGACTCTGAAATCTAGAAAGAAGGTAGACTGGCTAGGAAGAATAGCAATGCGATGAGTTCCTTGAGTTTTCTTTTTGTAACCCATATACCTCAAACTGGGAGCCAAAGAGGCTTGCAGGCTAGAACCACCAACAGGCAAAGATAAAACAAACAAAACAAAACAAAAACAAAAAGAACTAAAGCTTGCTCTCTTTGACTGAGGATCCAGGAGACTCCAACAGAGACCTAGTGGTGAACCCCAACTCCCACTGTACAACCAGGGCACATGTGGGCAATTTGATCTGTCAGCAACAGCATCACCAAAGCCCAAGGATATTCGGGCTCTGCTACACAATCAGGTAACTGGTGGGTGGTGTGATGGTCCCACAGTGGCAGCAGCAAAGCCTGAGGCCGAACAAACTCTGGCTCCACAAATCAGAGCACCTGCAGGCAGTCTTTCACCCGCAGCGGCAGCAGAAGCAAAGCCCTGCCTCCACCTGCCCTCTATGAAATGGTATAAGAAGACCAAAGGTCAGAGGCTTCTTGCTTCCCCTCTGCCCCAGGTCTCTTAGTGATATCAGTTGATGATTCCTACATCAGCTAGTGAGTGGAAGTTCCAGCAGTACTAGAACAATGAAGCAGATCAGAACAGCATTGCAAGGGTGCTAAAAACAAAGCTGTCATTGGAACTAAAGCCCACAAAAGTAGGCCAGAACCTGTGTGCTGAACCTAAACAGGGCAACTGCCTACTAAATAAATGCTAGGATATTGTAAAATAGAATGAGGAGTCTTCTAACATATTAACCATACTGGCTAGGATATTTTAAAAAATCACTTGTGATGTCAAGAACCAGGAAAACCACAATTTGAATGAGAAAAGACCAATCAACTGAAGCCAATATCAAGCAGAATCAGATGTTGAAATGATCAGACAAGGATTTTAAAGCAGCTGTCATAAAAAATGGTTAAACAATCAATTAAAAATTTTCTTGAAACAAATGAAAAATAGAAAATCTTACCTAAAAAATACAGGGTGTAAAAAAGAACCAAATCGAATTGAAATTTGTAGAACATTCCACCCAATATCAGCAGAACACATTCTTTTCAAGTGCACATGGAACATTTGGTAGAATAGACTGTTTACTGGGTCATAAAACAAACCTTAACAAAGTTAAAATATTGGAATTATACAGAATATGTTTGGACCATAGTGGAATAAAACTAGATATCAATAATGGAAAAAGACAGGAAAATCTCAAAACACTTGGACAAAACATCATCATACTTTTAAATGGGTCAAAAAAGAAGTCCCAAAGGAAATAAAATATTTAAAATTGAATGAAAACAAAAATACAACATATCAAAATTTGTGGGATGCATCTAAAGCAGTGCTGAGAGGAAAATTCACATTAGAAAAGAGGAAAAATCTCAAATAAATAATGTAAATTCCACCTTAAGAACCTAGAAGTAGAAGAACAAAGTAAGTCCAAAGCAAGCAGAAGGTAAGACATAATAAAGATAAAGCAGAAGTCAGTGAAATTGAAGAAATATAGAGAAAATTAGAGAAACAAAAAGGTGGATCTTAGAAAAAAAATCAGTGAAATTGATAAACCTCTGGAAGGATTGACAAAGGTAAATAGAGAGGAGATACAAATAATCAATAGCAAGAATGCAACTGGAGATAGTACACCGAATCCCGCAGCCATTGAAAGGATAAGAAGGGAATACTAAGATCAACTTTATGCTTATGAATGAATCTAACAACTTGGAAGAAATGGACCAATTCTTTGAAAATACCAATTACCAAAACTCAGCCAAAATGAAATAGATAATCTGAATTGGCCTATAACTAATCAAGAAACTGAATTTGCAATGAAAAACTTCCTGAAAATTAAATCTTCAGGCCCAGATGGTTTCATGGAGAATTTTATCAAATTAACACCAGTTTTATCTTTTCTAGAAAGTAGAAGAAATGGGTACATTCCTCAATTCCTTTTTTGAGGCCAGTGTTATCATGACATCAAAACCAGCAAAAACAGTACAAAAAAAGAGAAATATAGACCAGTATGTGTTATGAACTTAGATGAAGAAGTCATCAAAAAAATTTTTGGCAAATAATATCCAACAATGTATTAAAAGAATCATATACCATGGCTGAGTAAGGTTTATTTTAGACTTGTAAAGCTGGTTCAGTATTTGACAATCAGTTAATATAATTCAGCCTATCAGCAGGCTAAGGAGGAAAAGTCATATCATATATTAACTGATGCAAAAAAATTATTTTACAATACTAAGCAGCCATACATGATAAAAAACTATCAGTACCTTAAGAATAGGGGAACTTCCTTAACCTCATAAATGCATCTACAAAAATCCTACAACTAACATACTTAATGGTGAAAGACTGAATGTTTTCCCTCTAAGATTGGGGTCTAGGCAAGGATGTCCGTTATAACCACTGCTATTCAAATAGTGCTGGAAATTTTAGCCACTGTAGTAATGCAATAAAAAGAAATAAAAGGCAGAGAGATTGGAATGGGAGAAATAAAATTGTTTCCATCTGCAGATGACATGATTGTCTATGTACGTGATCCCAAGAAACTCCTAAAACTAATAATTGAGTTCAGTAAGGGTGTAGGATACATGATGAATACATAAAATCAATTGCATTTCTATATACTGAAAAGAACAAGTGAAAACCAGAAAAAAAATGTGATATTACTTATAATTACTCCAAAGAAAACAAAATACTTTGGTATGAAACTAAAAAAACAAAAATCATGTACCAGATCTCTCTGATGAAAAGTACAAAATGCTGGCTAAGCATTTAGCATCTCCGTAAATAGATGTGTATGTTTAAAGCACTCCTATGATAATTTCAGCAAAGTTTTTTTGTAGACATAATCAAACTTATTCTATAATTTATATGAAAGGGGCCTAGAATAGCCAAAACAGTTTTGGAAAAAAAAAAAAAGTGGGAGAAAACACTCTTCCTGATTTTAAAACGTAAGATATAACTACAGAAATCAAGATGTGGTGGTGCTGGTGGAAGGACAGACACATAGATCAATGGAACAAAAAATAAATAACCCAGAAATAGTTACACAACAAATATGCCAATTACTTTTTGGCAAAGGTGCAAAAGTAATTCAATGGAGGAAGGACCTGACCATCTTTTCAACAAATAGTACTGAATAAAGAACATTCATAGGAAAAAATTGTACCTTGATCTTAAACCTTGCACCTTATACAAAAATTAACTCAAAATGTGTCATTGACATTAATGTAAAACATAAAACTATGTAAATTTAAAAGAAAACTTGGAAGAAAATCTTCAGGACCTAGGACTTATTGAAGAGCTCTTGCCTATGACACCAAAAGTATGGCTAATAAAGGCAAAAATGATAAATCGGACGTCATCAAAATTAAAAACTTTGGCTCTGTGAAAAATCCTGTTAAGAGGGTGAAAAGTGAAACTACAAAATGGGAGAAAATATTTTCAAATCACATATCCAACAGAGCAGTAGTATCTATAATGCGTAATGAAGTCTCACTTAGCAAAAAACCAAATGATCCCATTTGAAAAGGGGCAAAATATAAATATAGATATTTCACTGAAGACATACATATGGCAAATAAACACATCAGGAGATGTTCAGTATCATAATCCATTAGAGAAATGCAAGTAAAACCACAATATTACTATAAACATATAAGAATGGGCAAAATTACCCCTGTATTGCATATGTGAATGTAAATTGATTACAATATATGCAATAACATGGATAAATCTCACAAATATAAAAATGAGCAAAACAAGCAAGATTTAAATAATGGATACTACATGTGCCTGTTTATTTTAACTTCTCCAACAGGCAAAGGGGAACTGTAGTGCTCAGAGGTATGATATCATGTAAAGATATTTGGTCTTTGTCGCCAGTTCCTGGCATAGAGCTCCTAAAACCCTTGGAATTTCCTCAGTGATAAGGGTGATAGGAACTTCTTTTGTTCTAATGAGGTGACTTGTCAGGCCCCTAGATAACTTCAGACTGGTGGCTGGTTGCCAGAAAGATCAAACCTTGATTAGAAACTTGGAGCTTTCAGCCTCACTGCTACATCCTCCAGGGAAGGGAGAGAGGCCACAGACTGAGTTAATCATCAATGGTCAATGATTTAATCAATAATTCCTATGTAATGAAACCTCTACAAAAAACCCTTAAGTGATGCGTTCAGAGAGCTTCTATGTTGATGAACACATTTACGTACTGGGAAGGTGGCACACCCCAACTCCACAGGGACAGAGCTCCTGCACTTGGGATCCTTCCAGACCTTACCCTATGTATCTCTTCATGTGGCTGCTCCCTTGTATTCTTTCTAATAAACCAGTAATAGGAAGTAAAGTGCTTTCTGCAGTACTGTGAGCTATTCTAGTAAATTATCAAAACTAAGGAGGAGATCTTGGAAACTGCTTGTTTATAGTCAGTTGGTCAGAAGTATAGTTGGCCTGGGACTTTTGAGTGGCATATGAAATGGGGGCAATTTTGTGGGACTGAGTCCTTTAATGTGTGGGGTATGATTCTAATTCTGGGTACCTAGTGTCAGAATTGAATTGAATTGTTGGACATTGAGTTGGTGTCCAGAGAATCAGCGAATTGTTTTTTGGTGTTGGAAAATGCCTCAAAGGGGTTCTTAGGTGGTAAATGTATAATAAAAGCAAAAAAGTTGACTATCGTAACTGTCTGGAGAGTGATTAACTTTAGGAGATGGAAATAGTCATTGCGAATGGGGAAGGGAATTAATATTTCCAGCTAAGCAGTTCTAAAAATTTGATCTTGTAATTGCCTGGAGCTGACTAGTCTCTTGTGGAATGAATTATAAGCCAACTTGACAAATTGTTTACTTATTTTGAGAAATATAACATCTGGAGGGACCAACACAGGCAAGCTTTCTCCCCTGCACATTCTTTTCTTACAGGCAACTAAATGGGAAGTCACGTTGCTGGAAATACAGTCCACATACTCCATGTGGCATGTTGTATACATATTCTCATCCTGACAGCACACTGAGAAGGGAGACACTGTCCTATCTACTTTAGGGATAAGAAAACTGAGGCTCAGAAATAAGTGACTAGTATAAATTCATATGGGCAGTGAGTGATGGAGCCAGGATAGTCCAGCACCAGGATCTGTATCTTCCTGTTAAACCACACTGTCTTTTCATATGCTCATTTAGGGTGTATAGAATCACAGTAAGGTCTTACTGTGTAGTATTATTCACCTGTAATGGACCAATGTATCCATCACCAATTTTAAGTTTACTTGCCATAGAGACAGAAATGCATGTATCTTTTCCTTAGATCATCTATTCCAAAAGGAAGTACTGAGTATGCACTATGAAATTTTCTCTTTATTCTACTATGCTGAGCACCTCATTTTAGATACACATTCTTTATAAGTGATAAAAGTCTAAAATAAACTGGGTGTGGTGAGTCATGCGTTGTAATCCTAGCACTCTGAGAGGCCAAGGTGGGAGGATTGCTTGAGGCCAGGAGTTCAAGACAAGTCTGAGCAAGAGTGAAAGCCCATCTCTACAAAAATAGAAAAATTAGCCGGGCATTGTGGCACATGCCTGTAATCCCAGCTACTTGGGAGGCTGAGCTAAGAGAATCGCTTGAGCCCAGGAGTTTGAGGTTGCAGTGAGCTATGATGATGCCACTGCACTCTAGCCCGGGTGACAGAAGGAGACTGTGCTGCAAAAAAAAAAAAAAAAAAGAAAAAAGGCTAAAATAAAGTAATTTTTACTCAGCTGAGGGACATCTTCCTTTGTGTGGAAACTTCTACATAAATCTGCTACTTGCATTGTGGATTTATTTAATTTATTTGAGTTTTGAACTGCTTTTCTATTTCTATTAATACTAAGTAGCACCTCTATTGAACTCCTACAGCGATATTTTCAAGTAACACTATAGAAAGTACTACCTAACCCTAAATAAGTTACTTTGGTAAACTATTATATTGAACAACATAACTCCCTAACTGAAAGTATTTCCACGTTATGTGCTAATATTTCTCACTGGGGACCTTGATATTTGCCTGGAAATTTAACTACAAGCTTGTATTTTTATATGAAGACTGTTTAAAAGTACATACTAAGTAGTCAGTCATTTAATCTGAGAAGACATCTCTGTATTAGAGGAAAGATTAGTAGGCATCACACAAAATTTTGCATCATTTGTTATCATTTGATAGTTCTGCTGGTTAGATATATTGTTTGCCTATATTATGAAAAGTGAAGAGAATTCAATGTCTGTGATTCAGCTTTAACATTTGAAATGATTAATTTTTAGTTGTGGTATTTTAATTAGCTTTAATCTTTATTATAAAGCAATTTATTTTATTTTTTATTTTTCTTATCTTTATCTCTGGATTTTATTCCATAGTATACAAGACTAATTATATCTTTTCTTATTTATTACAAATGAGTATCCTAAACCTAATTTAATATTAAGTCATATTTAAAAAGGGCCAAGAGACTTACAAATCAGGATGCAAATAGTCTCATTCCCTAGGTGTATGTATTAAGGTTACTAAGTAGGAGATGTCCGGTTTCCATATGTACTAAGTTTGACAGTTGATATCTCTGACATTTCACTTTGACACTTCGTGTTTTATGTTTATTGTGAAGGTACATCCTCAGTCTTGCAAACATATGTTTTGGCTTGTGATTATCTTTCACGTTTTTTTAGAGCAATTTTTGTGAAACTATAGATAAGTCAAAAGTTCCTGTTATTTTCGAATATGAGTTCCATCATGGAACCAATGCTGCCTAGACAGCTCAAAATGTTAAAGAAGTGTTTGGGAAGGATGTGGCTAATGAATGCACAGTATGTTGATGGTTTGAGAAGTTGCATTCTGGTGATTTTAATCTTGAAAATGAGCCATATGGGTGACCTGAGACCAAAGTGGATAATGATGAGCTGAAAGCTGTAGTGGAAGCGAATCCATCTCAACCTATGTGTGAATTAGCAGCAAGGTTTGATGTTACTATTCCAAAAATATTGAACCATTTGAAACAAATCAGCAAGGTAGAGAAACTGGATAGATGGGTTCTGCATGAATTAAACGAGCCTCAGAAGAGAAATCATCTCAAAGCTTGCCTTTCTTTGCTGTCATGACATAAAGGCGAACCATTTCTACACCGTATTGTTATCTGTGATGAAAAATAGATTCTTTTTGACAATCACAAGTGTTGAGCACAATGGTTGGAGAAAGATGAAGTGCCTAAACACAGTCCAAAATGGAATATTCATCAAACAAAGCTAATGGTGTCTTTTTGGTGGTCCATTGCTGGTATTATCCACTGGATACAGCTACATGAAATCTGGCCAATCTATTACAGCAGATGTCTACTGCAACCAATTGGACAAAGGATGAGGATGCTTGTGATTAAGTAGCCGATATTGGTCAACAGAGACAGGCCAATCCTCTTGCATGACAATGCTCGACCACATGTGGCACAAACAACTCTGCTCAAACTACAGCAACTGGATTTGGAAACTCTCTGTCACCCACCATCTTCACCAGACCTTGCACCAACTAACTACCACTTCTTCCAGGCTTTGGACCACCTCTTGCAAGGAAAGTATCCAACAAGCTGTGGAAAACGCCTTTTGTGATTTCATCATCACTTGGTCTCCAGGCTTCTTCGCTGTTGGCATAAACAAGCTACTGTTAAGATGACAAAACTGTGTCCATTGTTTAGGCACACACTTGATTAATTGTACTGCCTCTTGTTTGAAATATAATAAACTACTTTTGATTCAAAGTCAGATATTTCATATTTAATGACCTAAATATTAATAGTTGTGGGGAGATGTATGGCCATGACTGTTTGCATTAATGGGTTGTTGTGAGGGCCAGGTGACCTGGAATAAGCAAGGAATTAACAAACACCATGTAGCAAACACCTTTGTAAAAGTGCATATATGTTAGCTGGGCTGTGCATCTTATATGTTATTCTTTAATGTATAGCAAATGATTAAATCTGTGTAAAATACTTGATGCTTGAACCTCTCAGACTCAATAATTGACTGATATTTACTTTTCACATGGCTTTCTTTCCTGTTGAGTTCAGGCTCCCAAGTGCAATCTCTGTTTTGACTGGGAATGAGAAAAAAGCGAGTTTAGGGGAGGTTTGGGAGTAGTTCTGAGAAGGAGGAAGGTTGAACTACCCGAGAACAATCTGAGACCTCTGAATCTGAATCCTCCCCATTCTACTGCTGTTCAGAAAAGTGGAATGAGAGAAAGGCAAGCATGGGTTATGGGTGCTGATGGAAACCAAGTAGGATTTTCTCTGTTGGGAATGGTGACATCAATTTAAAATGGGGCTGTTTCAGAATAAAAGATGTTTTTGGAGGTAACTGAATAAAAGTGGATATTCTTTCATTTATTCATTCACAATTCAATGTCCATTGCCTGCCTATTTATGAAATACAGTTGGGTGGTGGTGGTGAGGGTGGACATTTGAGGTTATGATCTCAAATACAAATTTTTAATAGAGACCTAATTAAAAACAGAAAATTGAAACAGATGTAGATTTAGAATGAATTAATTCAGTTATCAGATCTTAATGCCGGTTGCGAATTAAAGTAACATTCTACAGATGATAATGTACCATATGCTATTAATATTTAAGATAATTATAGGTGCTGTGTAGAAAATATACTTGACTGATATTACCACCATTATTAATAGAGTACAATGCCCTGCGTATATGTTGATTTAACAAAAAAGGCCATATAATGAGAAATTCTTGAGATTTTGGAAATAGTTTCAATTTTGTTTCCTGATAACTTTCTCCTGAGGTTAAAAGGATACAAACATTACTTGCCTCTCAGAGAAATGAAGCAAAAAATAAGTCAGTACCGAGTCGCAAATTTTTAGGCAGAATGCCATGCTGCCTATACGCTGTCGTACCCAGAGCAAGAGCTCTTCACCTGGAATTGGTGAAGCCTTAGAGGCTCCGTCCATGGATGGGTAAACACCAGGAGTAATATTATGTGCAATTTGGTGTTTGTATGTACCCATCTACTTTTTTGTTTGTTTTTTAATCAGGAGATTCTTTAGCTTCTGTCAAATGAAATGGATATTTTATTAATAATTTCTACCATTACCTGACTACTCATTTTAGGTTTAATAATGGATAACTCTGTGATGAGCTAACAACTTAACTCATGGCTTTTCTTTTATCTAATGGACATTAAAATTAAAATGTATTTTGAGACCAGAATCATTACTAGTTAGTATTCATTCTCAGACTCATTAATCATGTCAATTTTCTATATATCAATAGTAGCACAAGGTTGTTTGTTACTGGTTATTAAAGCCCTGATTCCAGTAGTCCTTACATGTTGCATAACACAAATGTGCACTCAATAATTACTTCATGATTTATGTTCTCTAGGTTGCTTTTCACAATTTTTTAAAAATATTTTTCCTTCATATACATTTTTTTTTTTTTTTTTTTTTTTTTTTTGAGACAGAGTCTCACTCTGTTGCCCGGGCTAGAGTGAGTGCCGTGGCGTCAGTCTAGCTCACAGCAACCTCAAACTCCTGGGCTTAAGCGATGCTTCTGCCTCAGCCTCCCGAGTAGCTGGGACTACAGGCATGCGCCACCATGCCCGGCTAATTTTTTGTATATATATATTTTAGTTGTCCATATAATTTCTTTCTATTTTTAGTAGAGACGGGGTCTCACTCTTGCTCAGGCTGGTCTCGAACTCCTGACCTCGAGCGATCCACCCGCCTCGGCCTCCCAGAGTGCTAGGATTACAGGCGTGAGCCACCGCGCCCGGCCTCATATACATTTGAAAATAAATTTTGAAATAAATATATTTGAATTAGTACCAGTAACAAAATTATAATTAACAACAAAGGAAACAGATATCAGTGTAGGAGGCTGTCTCCATGTATAGTATATCATGAATTTAAAGATTGTATTTGACAATAAACTACATGAAGAGAACATTTATTAGTTTTATCATCAGTAAAAATAAAGCCAATAAAAATATGTATTATGCACATATAATGTCACAAATGTATATTAAAAATGGTAATAATAATAGTAGTAATAATAAACCTGCACATATGATATAAATATATGCAGTATATGATATAAACATATAAATGTATAAAATAATAGTAAAACTGAAAATATTAGCTAACACTTTTTTAGGATATATCATTAAAGGTTAAGTCAAGCAAACAGAAGCTAGTCTGCATCATAATAGGGTTTAATAAAAATGAGTTCACATGATAGAGAGTTAGAAGGCTGGGGCACAGAGGCCAGAGAAATGCTGCTGAAGGTTGGGGGGCTGTCCGCAAAGGTCAGAGGTGGTGACCCTGAATATATCATCCTGAAGCTCAGAAGCAGGTGGTTCTCAAATGCTTGCCCAGAAGCTGCTGCAATTCACTTTCTTTGTGGAGCTTTCACAGCTATCCCAGTGTGCAGTGGAGATTTCCACAGTCTTGCTGGGAAGCTGCTGTGAATCTTTCATCTGTTCTCACATCTGCCTGCAATCAGCTCTGGAGAATAATTTCTTGCGCATCTCTCTGCTTTCCAAGTCTCCTATAAATTCCTCTCCTTTGGAAACTCTAACCAGCGTGATGTGAAGGGAAATAGTCCCAGCCTTAGAAGAAGGCGTTAGGCAATCCATCACAGTAGGCTGCATACATCTCAAGCACTTTATGGATGCTTTGCAATCATTATTTAATTGCCATGGCAACCCTATGATGTAGGTATTATTCTTATTCACATTTAGTAGATGGAGTATTGAATGTTAAAGCTAGTGAGTAGAAAATGAGTGATTCAAAGTAGTGTCTATTTGGTTTCAAAGCCCGGGGAATTTGATCACTACTGTTTCCTGTATCTTCCATTGCATTTTGTTTATGTTAAAAATATTATTGATTTTAGTAAGTATGAATTAAATCTTCTGTTGGTGACAGCTGCTAATATATTTTGTTTGTAACTGGAAGACTCTAGGTTTAGCTAGCCTGTGAGTGCTCACAGGATCATATTAAAATCAATCCCTGTATTTTAATCAATCTGTAAGTCTTTAGCCTAAAATATCTACAAATGTTTGTTTTTCAAGGCAGGAGTGCTGGTATCACTTTTTTGTTCTTTTAATTTATATACACCCACAGCCAAAGCCTCCCAGGGAATTTCATGTCTCAACTCTTGCACTAATGGTAAGAATTGAAGATGAGCTTCCTGTCCTTCCCTGGGAGCACTGTTCCCTAGCGGTGTTCAGCCTCCATACCTGAAACTGGCATGATGCTTTAGATGACTTTTTCCTTATGGAGAATGATCCCTGGGAAACTTTCTGCAATCCAGTTTCTAGCTGCTACTTGGCATTCTAGCTGCACAACTCTGTTCTCATCTCCTCAAATCTATCAGCCCCTCACTTCTATCTCTGTGTCTTTAAATCCTACCGGTGGAAATAAATCAATCATTATATTGCCAGGCGCATCCTTGCAAATCTAAGGATCTAAATTTTTATGTCTGGGAAAGGGGTTTCTGTCAAGTTCAAGTCCTCAAAATCATTCAAGTCCTAATGCCAGTGGATACATGGATTAAGTGAGAGGCAGAATAATTCCTCTTGTAAATATAATCATTTAAAAATAGACTCTTGCCCAACCAAGATATTCAACATACACTTTTGCAAACATCAACTATTTTCATTTTGCTTATGACTGAATTTGTCCTTTGTCTTTAGTCTCATATATTCATTAATGGAATGTAAGTGTATCCAAAACTAGTTGCTACAATGATAATATTTTAAAAATTTAGTAATGATTACTTGGTTTATGACTATGTAATCCATCTTCGAAAGAAAATGTAGAAACACTTCAGTTTATTAGAAAAGAAAAAAATACACCCATACATTTTTCATCTAATTTGAAAGGTAAAAATTAAAAAAAAAATGAGATCTTCGGAGGTGTCAGGGTAGAAAGTGCTGTGGCTTTAAAGCCCTATTACCTGACCTATTGGTGCTTTATCGGAGTACTCTAGCATTCTGTGGCGATAGTAATTTAGTTGGTTTTTCTATTTATTTTTCTTTCCATTTCCTGGAATCATTTGTAATATATAATTAGTTCAAATAAAATATAGTACATATTTTCTATAGAAGCAAAATCCAAAATGTTTTAAATTGCATTCCACGGATGTGTAATTGGGGTTTAAATGGACCCTGCATTGCTTTACAATTACCTTTACAACAGAGAAATGGCCTCTTTGGTTATAGCTATAATAATTGAGAATTTAAATAGCAGAAATAAATAAGACCTGTGCCAACTTGTTCTTTGCTTACCTGTTTTACAGAATATAAAAAATATTACATTTGTCTGATGATATTTTGCATCACAGTATATTTATTGTAAAATTCCTGTGCTCTTTTTCATTCCAACTCTATGTTCAATCTGCACATTTTTGAGATACTCTGAATTATTTTATCCATGTATTTAAGATCAACTTGGGATCTTGTCATCCACAAAATCCATTTAGCCTCTGCTCAGATAAATCTGTGTGTTCCTAGACTTAGAAATATAAAGAAATATCCCAGAGATAATCATGACAGCTTTTGCTGGGCTGAAAAAATGCTTTAGTTGTTATTTATTAGTACAGTGAGGGACTCTAATTAGTAATATTTACCTGTGTCAATAAACCAAGCATGTAGTCATTCATTTATTCAGTGAACATTTATTCAACACTATGAGCTAGGTGGAGTTCTAGACTCTAGGGGTGCAGTAGAGACCAACAAACCAGGCAAGTCCTTGCTCCTAGTACTGTGGTGGTGGGGAGGAGGGACACACAACAAACAGGTGAGCAAATATTAAACAAAATGCTTCTGGAGAGTGCTAAATGCTGTGAGAGAAATAAAATAATAAAGCGATAAAGACGTATGAAGATTGTTTAGGGCAAGCTTCTCTGGGAAGGTATTGTTAGTGGCTGAGTGATGACTAGTCAGCCACCTGAACATGCAAGAGAAAAGCATGCAGGGCAGAGGAAATAGACTACCATCCGCAAAACGAGATGGGCTGGGGAATTTTCAGTAATGCTTTCTTTAGCACTCCTAAAATCTGATTTTTCAGGCCTGATCACTAGAACCACTGCCTCTCACAGAATCTGAGCCTAAAATGATAGTGGACAGACTAGAATTCTAGGCTAAAACCAACAACATGAAATGTGAGTGATAAGAATGTAAAACGGTGCACGTAAGTTCACAAACCCAATTACACAGTACAAAATGATATCCACATGGTTTGACAGATGTTCATATTCAGACAATCTGGGGATTCTAATTGACTGCAAAATGGAGATTACGCTTTGCTGTTCTTGACTTGAAAAAAAACAATGTATAGATATTTCCCTTGGGCAGATTTCTGCCCAATTTAAGGTATCCTTAGAGCCTCCAAGATGGAACATCCTGCTTTGCAGGTAGAGAACTCACCTTTGCTTAACTCAAAAGGAAGAAAGGGAGAAAGGGAGGAGAGAAAGAAAGAGAAAGAGAAAAATGACTCATCAGGGCTTTTCATAAAAATAAAATTCTGTATTACTTGGAGTCTAAGACACTTTTTGGTTTCTATGAGTTTGTAACTTGTTACTCCCATTCCAGCAAAATTTTCTTCATTTTGGAATATTTATATATTGTTAAGAAGGAAAAATGACATTGGTATATAAAGTATAAGATGAAGTTTAGCAAAAGTTTAGTTTATAATAGCATCTCTCAACATAGTAATCTGAAGTTTAAAATTCTTCGACTATAATTTTAAAAAGAATTTAGATTAATTTTTAGTATATTATTGGCTAAGTATGATAATAAAAATAAATATAAATAAATATGTCTTGGTTTTGCCATATATTAGCTGTGTAACATAGACAATTCACTTCTCTACACTTCTCTTTCCTCAAATTGAGGACAATAAATCGTACTTGCCTGAAAAGATTGTTATGGGGATTAAGTTAGTTGCTGTATGTAAAGCAGTTGGAGCAGTGCCTGGCAATAATAAATGCTAAGTAAGTGTTTGCTATTATGGTTCTGTTGTTAGATATAAATGTGTGCTCTATTCTGCCTTCAGGAATTAATGACCAAGTTAATAACTGAGACACCTGATCAGCCAATCCCGTTTCTCATTGATCATCTTCAGTCTAAACAAGGAAGCCGTGGACAGCTTCAAAGGACTTTGTCTGGATCTGCAGCTCTCTGGGCAGAAAGTGAAATATCAGGTAAATAAAAAATATATTTTGCAGTTAGTTTTGGGTATATTTAATGTAAAAATTTCAAAAGTCTTTTTGATTATAAGATAAATCTAGATGGATAGTGACCTAGGGTTTCATGTATTCATCTATGACTTTATCGAGTTGAATTTGAATCTATTATACTATATTATGCTTCAAAATATAAGAATCAGTGTAGTCCATTTTAATATAAATAAGATTCAGATTTGCATAGAAAGATTTAATTCTGTAGACATTTAAACTAATTATTCTAAACTTTTTTCTTTTCTTTTTATGAAGAATTTGAAATAAATGCTTATAGCTCATCTGTATAGAATGATAAAAAGTAGATTTCTACAAAATTACTTTTCTTCTTGCCCAAACTAATGATTATTCTCTATTTCTCCCAGCCCTAATTTTGTGTGTAGTAAGTTCAACCTTAGGAAGATTCATTCATTCTTTACGTTGGGGAACCAGCCTTCCAAGTCTGTAATACCCTCATCTCCCCATTAAACACATTATGGTGAGATAATTGGGTAGATTTTAATTCTATCTTTGCCTATAAAACGTGTGTCCAGCTTTTTTCTTCTACACATTGGTCTGTGGCTTTGGCATTTACTTTCAAAACCAAATCCCCTCATGCCCATTGCTTGGTTAACCAACTGCTTGCCTGTTTCCCATGAGAATCTGCCTTAATGGACCCCAAATGCTTTCCTGGGATGACATCATCACTTCTTTCCTCCTCTTCATGCTCTGTGGGATTCCATGAAAGTATTTAGGTCTTTTTTGGATGTATTCTTCTATGAGTGCCTTCTTGAGACCCTGTCACAAGGCCATGCTAAAGTAGGTAAAGGCAGGATATCCCCCAAGGAATGTGGATATTTCTGGTATCACTTAACCATACAGAAGTTATTCTTATTATATAGGAAACTAGAATATGAGCTTTTGGCATACAAAAAAGGGAACTCAGTTTTTCTTGGCCTCACTTTCTTGGGTTTAGATTAGGGTGGGTATATAGGCATGGGCTTTGGTTTATAGGTGCTAAGATGGCACCTGCCACATGAAAGAGATTAGATGAGCCCACTGAAGCTCATGTGAGCCCATATTTTATGGACCATAGTATCTGGAGAGACTATTATATTAAACTTTGCATTTTAAATTAGTACACATTTAGTATCTCAGTGGTCACATGTCAGAAGTCTGTGCTTGGCTTAGCTGAGTCTTTTATTCAGTCTCACAAGGCTGCAAAATCAAGATGTTGGCTGGGTTGCATTATTATCTAAAAGCTAGACTAGGAATCTGCTTCCAAGCTCATTTGAGTTACTGGCAGTTTAATTTCTTTTAGCTATATGGCTTTCAGCCAGGGGCTACTCTCAGCTCCTAGATGCAACCCAGATCCCAGAGTTCCTTGTCACATGACTCTCACATCATAGCAGCTCACTTCTTTAAAGTCAGCAAGAGCTTCTCTTATCCAGGTGTGCTAAGGTGGAGTCTTATATAATAGAATGTAATCATTACCTTGAAATATCATCACCTTTGCCATATTCTGTTCAAACCAAGTCCAAGGTCCTGTCTGCACTCAAGGGGAGTTGATAATGGAGTAACATCAGGGGCAGAGATACTGGTTAAGAATTACCATGTTATTCCATCAGTTCTCTTACAGAGTTCCTATTGGTGAATTTTAGTTTCTTGTGGGGCGTCTTAGTAGATAATTACAGCAGGCAATTGGATGTGAGTCGAAAGCTCTAGGTATGGGTCAAGGTGGGAGTCCCAGATGTGGTTTTCAATCTTATACAGATAATCATGACAGTGAAAGAAGGAGGAAGATGTGGTCAAATTTATAGATAAAGTATGGGATGGACTGGGAGAAGGCAAGTGTGAGATGATTCTGGATGCCCTAAATTTTGTCTGTATATTAAGACATGAAGGTATTTGCTGAAGACAAGAGGGCTGGGAGTCAGATAAGGAAGATTGAAGTGAGTGGCACCAGTTATGATAAGTCACCAAGAGAAAGGAAAAGAGTTGGCAAAGGAAAATAAAAAAGAGTGTCAAGCAGTTCTGGGTCCTACCTGAAGTTGGAGACATGAATTAATTATTATTAATTAATCATGGAAAGAACCAGCAAGATTGTGATTTTTCTCTAGCAGCGCCCAGAGGTTCTGGGTAGGGAGAGAGAAAACAGTTGGAGAGACTGATTGAGAATTGTGGTTGTTGCTACTACAGCAAGAGTGGAGGGCAGGAGAACAGTTTTATAAAGGCGTTGAGGACAATTGTGAGCAAACTGTGCAGGTCACCAAGCACAAGATCTGGTCTGAGAGGTATTGAGCAAGTACAGGAAGAGATTTAGACATAGAAAGCCAATCACAGAGTTCAAAACCTTTAGGAGGTCAATGCAGTGAAACTATGAGGGATGCAGAAGGATATGAACTGTGCTGAGAGATTGTGATTATTTGAGCTCAAGATGTTTGAGGTGGAATGATTCCAGATGATGAAGGAAAAGTATGGCAGGAAGGAGAAGGGTATAGACTATTCTTAAATGTAAATATAACTGAGGAGGTTATAATGTGGGTGGTAGTAAACAATACCAGTTTAAACCTTGACTGTGAGTTATTTGTGTTGGTGCATCTTATTAGCTGGAGAATGTCTTAATATTCAAAGTACTTGGGTATCATACTTTCTGCAACTATTTGAAGATGTCCTCTTGTTGCCTTTAAATGTATCTAGCAACTTGGGGTATAACATTTTTTTTTTCAAAAGTCTGTCATTTAATATTGTGGAGTAAGACATTGTATTTTGCTTTCTTACTTATTGACTCATTTCTCTGGAGGTTTATTAAGTGAAGTGGGTTCTCCGTGTCACCAGCTCAATTTTCTACAGTATCAGTTTTCTTCCTGGTTTTGAACACAAATTTAAATGCTGATATTACATTTTAGTTTCCTGTCAGTACTTCCTTATCTACTTTTTTTTATTTCTATGTGCAGTTACATTTTTAATCATAGGGTGGTTAGCCTATATCCTGTCTAATTTCTTTTTGTTTCATAGAATTCATTTTTCTTTATTTTTGTTGAAAAAACAAAACAGCCATGTTGCAACATTTAGTGGTTCTTTTCATTATAATTATTTTTAAAACTATTACTACTGCTGCATCTTGAATGCTGTATTCTTGTTTTTTATATTACATTTTTCTTAAAATGATATTTTTCTATTTATTTAAACTTAAATGAGAAATGTTCTATGTAGTTCTAGGTTTGTCAATAAATTGTGTTGGTGGATTCCTTTTTGTCCCCTCTCCATACAGCTTGGAACTATTTGGATTCTTTTCAAAATTTTGGAGAGGTGAAATCATAGCTACTATTAAAACTGTGTAACTCCATGTAATGTGTAACGATGTCTATTTGGCATTTGTAAGTGGGTGGCCAGAGAGGAGGCTTATGAGTCATCCATGAAGCTAAGATGGTTTTAAAACTGATAAATTAAGACAAGAAGGCAGAAAGAAACCCTAAGGAATGCCACAAATGAGAGGGATGGAAGATGAGTAAGGAATGAATGAGATGGAGAAAGAGTAGTCAGACAGGTAGTATGGGGATGAGGGGAATGTAATATCCTTAAATAAAGGAAAGTAAAACTCCACAAATATTTATCTGCATAAACCCATGAAATGCTTGAAAAAGAAGTCAAGAGGGATAAACTCTTGGAAAGATCCTTTAATTTGGGAATTAGTATGACATTGATTACGTTTGAAAGGGAACTGTAATAAAGTTGGTTAAATTGAATTAATCCTTCTTGACTAGAAGAGAAATTGATTTAGGTGAATATCAATGATTTTATGTGTAATAATGGATAAGGTAATATCAAGTGAGTGAAATTTACTTAAATGTGTGATTGTTTTTATTTACAACAGAATACAAATACAATGCTTTATTTCATGACAGTCATTCATAGAATGTTATTTTAAGTGATGGGAATCCATGCCTTAAAAAGCCTTTCAAATAATTTCACAGTTTTACATAACATAATTTTATTCATATACAAACTGATTCATATCAGATTCAAAACTCTAATTTACAGATGAAATTAAACAAGGAATACTTTTGCACGTGTATATAATTTTTGAGATGAGGTGACCTATAGTTTTTGTCAAATATATGTAATGACATCATGGATTTGGTTTTTAATCAATCTTGGAATCACTTTATTGAGTTTTTATATATATTTTGTTTTAACAGAACCTAAAGGAACCAGAAGGGATTTCAGAAGCTATGATAAACCTTGGCAATTAAATGCAAAGAAGCCTAAAAAATCAAAAAGTGACCTTGCTGTGTCTAATATTTCTCCATCATCACCAGACTCCAAATCATGTAAGAAAGTTTGTTATTCAAATGCTATTCAATGTATGTAAGTCTATTTTGTTAAGAAAATGAAGGAAAGAAGGTAACTGAAGCCCAGCTTTTCATCTTACATTTCTGGCTGTTAATCCTAATGAATTTCACATTCATTTCAGTATTAACATTGATCTTTACTTATATATATCTGCTCCATCACTTACATTTTCAAACATGTGTAATTGATTTAGACCTTTTTGAGTATAATAGTCTTTGAAAGTACATAGAGCAATTCTTTTGCCTCTCATGGCCAGTGGCAGCATTATGTCACATTCAAAACAGCACCTAATCTATATTTAATAAAGTATGTAAAAGCAAATTAACTCTTTTAGACCAGAAGCGAAGGAGATTTCTGTTTAAAACATTTAACAAAAAATTTTAAAAATCCTTCATCTAGAATCTTCCTACTCATTATTTGTGAATGAATCCCCTGTATTTATTTCATTCCCTACCTCCCTAAGCATTGCTTCTCTGTCAATGGCCCATTGCCTTGTTAGCTGCTGGGTTTCCCCACTGCTCTGCTACCACCACTTACCTGTAGACATGTCAAAAACCTCAGCAGCCTGTAGCAAATCACAGTTATTCTTAGAAGAAAAGAGAGCTCGCAAGCTGTTCTTACGCATCAATTCCTTGTGCTTGTTACAGAGTGAGATGTTTGATTTTAATTTTCACAGAGAAAGGAGTAGGCAGAAAACATTTATCTTTGTTTGGAAATGTTTGAAAAACCACTATGTGCTAACTGGAATCTGAATCTGGGTCATTTGTGAAAGCAACTAAAGTTAACTCTGTGAGTGTCTTTATTGACAGCGTGGTACGCACAAAAAGCATTGTATTAACCAAAGTTCTTGTCAGAGTTATATCAAGTATTACAAACTTCAAATGTTCTTTAGAAATTACTATTACAACCAAATTATCCTGCTTTACCAATTTGGTGTATAAAGTTAGGTCCCAACATTTACAAAATATGTAAGTTTAAAATTCGTAGATCATAACAATATACTCAGTCATATCCAACACAGTGCCTAGTTCCATTAATATGTGCTAAATGATGAAAAAGAATAAAGGAAGAAATAAAAAATGAAATAAGTTAGGTCTCAATCTCCCTTTTCATCATGGAGATCTCTCTGTCTCCCCCCTCCTGTCTCTCTGTTCTCTTTCTCTTTCTGTCTCCCTTTCTCTTCAAATGATAAGTCTATAACCCTAAGGGATTACAAAATTATAGGGTCAGTTTTGGATTTAATCACTCATATTGAGGGGAGAATGCCAAAAGGCTCATTCTACAGGTCCTGTGCTCTTTGATGTGATCTAGCCTTGGGGCATTGCTGCCAGTCTGGGGATTATCTCCCTTTCTACTCAGGTAACCTACTTCCAGCCTCTAGTTCCACTAGACTGTTAACAAGCTTTTTAAAGGAAAACTAATAACAAAGTATCATGGGTTTTTAAAACTGCCATGTGTAGAGTTAATATATACAACAATAAGAATACAATAGATTTAGGATTATTCATTGGAAATACATTGTCAAAACATATTAAATTGCTTCTAAAGTACTAAAATGTCTTTTGAATATAGATTGTGATAGGTTAAAGATACATTTATCATCTCTAATCATCACTATGAAACAGCACAAAATTCTTAACTAAAAAATTAGTAGATGCATTAAAATGAGATGTGAAAAAAATTCTGTATCCTCCTAAAACAAAAGCAGGAAAAAAAAAGTAGCAGAAACAACAGATGGGAAAAATAAAAATCAAATGCCAATATTGTAGGCTGAGGTACAAACATGTCCATAATTATAATAAATATAAATGTAATAAACATCCCAATGAAAGCAAATATTATCATGCTGGATAAAGAATGTAGATTTTTTTTTTAAAATAAGAAACACACTTTAATTATACAGACACAAACAGTTTGAAACACTAAGCATAAGGAAGACTATAAGGCTAAAGTAATATCAGAGCAAGTATAATTCAATAAGGATATTACCAGAGATACAAAGACCATATCATAATGCTAAAAGGTCGTTTAATCAAAAAGATGAATACTGAAGAGGTATGCACCCACAAACAAAGTTCTCAATTATGTGATGCAAAAATTTACAAAACTAAAGGGAAATAGAAGCAGAATAAGTGGACCAAAAAATCAGTAAGGATATGGGAGAGTTGAACAACGCTATTAACCACTTTGAGTTAATTGACACTTTTGAACACTATGCCCAACAAAGTTAGACATTTATATGGAAAAAAACTCATAACTTTGATCCTTACCGTTAAAGGCAAAGAATTTTAAGAGATGTTCCAGTTACTATGGATCTATAACCAATCACCCCAAGACTTTTTCTTTTAGGTAAAATTAACATAAGATTAACCTATTCTGCATTGTACAATTCAATGGCATTTAGTACATTCACAATATTGTGTTACCTGGTCTTTACCACTATCTAGTTTGAAAACATTTTTATTACCCCAAAAGGAAACCCTATACCCAATAATCAGTCACTCAATATTCCCACCTCCCACCCTAACCTGGCAACTTGCTTTCTGTCTCTATAAATTTATCTGTTCAGGGTACAGGCATACCTTGGAGAAACTGTGGATTTGGTTCCCGAACTGCACTGGAGTGATTATTGCAAAATGAGTTACACAAATTTTTTGCTTTCTCAGTGCATATAAAAGTTATGTTTACATTATACTGTAGTCTGTTAAGTATGCAACAGCATTATGTTTAAAAAATCGTATATACTTTAATTTTAAAATACAGTATTGCTAAAAAAATGCTAACAATCATCTGAGCCTGCAGCAAATCATAATCTTTTTGCTGGTGGAGAGTCTTGCATTGATGTTGATGGCAGTTGACTGGCCAGGGTGGTGGTTGCTAAAGGTTGGGATGGCTGTGGGAATTTCTTAAAACAAGGCAATAACGAAGTTTGCCATATCGATTGACTCTTCCTTTCGTGAAAGATTTCTCTGTGGCATATGATGCTGTTTGATGGCATTTTATCCACAGAACTTCTTTCAAAGTTGCAGTTAATCCTCTCAAGCCCTGCCACTGCTTGATCAACTAAGTTTATGTAATATTCTAAATCCTTTGTTGTCATTTCAACAATGTTCATAGAATCTTCACCAGGAGTAGATTCCATCTCAAGAAACCACTTTCTTTGCTCATCCATAAGAAGAAACTCCAAGTGGTATCATGAAATTGCTGCAATTCAGTCCCATCTTCAGGCTCTACTTCTACTTTTAGTTCTCTTCCTATTTCCACCACATTTGCAGTTACTTCATTCTCTGAAGTCCTGAACCCCTCTAAGTCATCCAAGACAGTTGGAATCAACTTCTTGCAAACTCCTGTTAATATTGATGTTTTGACCTCCTCCCATGAATCACAAATGTTCTTCATGGCATCTAGAATGGTGAATCCTTTCCAGAATTTTTTCAAATCACTTTCCCCATATCCATCAGAGGAATCACTATCTATGGCGGTTATAGCCTTATAAAATGTATTTCTTAAATAATAATACTCAAAGTCAAAATGAGTCCTTTATCCATGGGCTGCAGAATGGTTGCTGTATTAGGCATAAAAGCATTAGTATCCTACATCTCCATCACAGCTTTTGGCTAACTAGGTACATTGTCAATGAGCAGTAATATATTGAAAGGAATCTTTTTTCTGAGCAGTAGGTCTTAATAGCAGGCCTAAAATATGCAGTAATCCATGCTGCAAACAGATGTGCTGTCATCCAGACTTTGTTGTTCCATTTCTAGAGCACAGACAGAATAGATTTAGCATAATTCTTAAGGGCCTTAGAATTTTTGGAGGGGAAATGAGCATTGGCTTCAACTTAAAGTCACCAGCTGCATTAGCCTCTAACAAGAGAATCAGCCTATCTGTTGAAGCTTTGAAGCTGGGTGTTGACTTCTCCACTCTATGAACATCTTCTTGCAGTATGAAGCTGTTTTGTCTAAACTGAAAATCTGTTTTTAGTGTAGCCACCTTCATCAATTATCTTAGTTACATCTTCTGAATAACTTTCTGCAGCTTCTCCATAATCACTTGCTGCTTCGTCTTGCACTTTTATGATACAGAGATGGCTTCTTTCCTTCATGCTCATGAGCCAAACCCTGCTAGCTTCCAGCTTTTTTCCTCACCCCTCTCAGACCACATAGAATTGAAGAGAGGTAAGACCTTGCTCTGAATTAGGCTTTGGCTTAACGGAATGTTGTGTCTGGTTTGATCTTCTGTCCAGACCACTAAAACTTTCTCTATATCAACAATAGGGCTATTTCACTTTCTTATCATTCGTAGGAGTAGCACTTTCAATTTCCTTGAAGAACTTTTTCTTTGCATTATGACTTGGCTAACTGTTTGGCAGAAGAGGCTGACATTTTGACCTTTCTTGGCTTTCCACATGCCTTCCTCGCTAAGCTTAATCATTTCTAGCTTTTTGATTTAAAGTGAAAGATGTGCAACTCTTCCTTTCATTTGGACACTTAGAAGCCACTGTAGGGTTATTAGTTGGCCTAATATCATTATTGTTTGTCTCAGGGAATAGCGAGGCCTGAGGAGAAGGAGAAAGGTGAGGGAATGGCCAGTCACTGGAGCAGTGAGAACATACACAACATTTATCAATTAAGTTAGCACAGTCCTTTTACCCCAAAACAATTATAACAGAACATCAAAGATCACTGATCATAGATCACCATAACAGATATAATGATATTGAAAAAAGTTTGAAGTATTGCAAGAATTACCAAAATGTGTCACAGAGATACAAAGTAAGCACATGCTGTTGGAAAAAATGGTGCTGATGGACTTGCTTGATGTAGGGTTACTGCAAACTTTCAATTTGTAAAAAAATCAGTATCTGCAAAGTGCAATAAAGTGAAGCACAATAAAACAAGGTATGCCTGTATATCATATGAATGGAATCATACAATGTGATCTTTTGTTTCTGGCTTATTTTACTTAGAGCAGATTTGTGTGGTTCATCCACATTATAGTATGTACACTACTTCATTTCTTTTTATGGCTGAATAGTATTCCATTTGTGGTTTTACCACGTTTTCTTTATCTGTTCATCTGTTGATGGGTATTTTGGTTGTTTCTATCTTTTGGGTATTGCAAATAGTGACAATATGAACATTCATATACAAGCATTTGTTTTAATACTTTTTTTCCATTATTTGGGTATTATACTTTGTAATAGAATTTCTGGGTCATATGGTAATTATTTGTATAACTTTGAGGAGCTGCCAACTGTTTTCCACAGAAGCTGCACCATTTTAAATTCCAAATAGCAATGTACAAGGGTTCCAGTTTCTTCATATTTGCACCAACACTTGTTATTTTCCTTTTTCTTTCTTTCTTTCTTTTTTTTTTTTTTTTTAACAAATTATAGCCATTCAGGTAGATGTGAAGTGGTATCTCATTGTTGTTTTGATTTGCATTTCCCTAATGACTAATGATCTTGAGCATCTTTTCAAGTGCTTCTTATCCATTTGAATATCCTCTTTAGGAAAATATCTATTTAAGTCCTTTGCCCGTTTTTTAATTGTTATTGAGTTGTGAGAATTCTTTGTGTATTCTGGATACTAGACCCTTATTAATATATGATTGATGAATGTTTTCTCCCAGTTTTTAGATTATCTTTTTACTTTCTTGATAGTATTCTTTTATGCACAGAAGTTTTTAATTTGAATGAAGCTCAATTTATTTTTTTCTTTTCTTTGCTTGTGCTTTTTTGTGTAATATCTAAGAACCTCTTGTCAAATCCAAGGTCATAAAGATTTATCTCTATCTTTTATTCTAATAGTTTTATAGTTTCAGGTCTCATACACAAGTATTTGTTCCATTTTAAGTTAATTTTTGTATATGATAGAAGATAGGGGTCCAACTTCAATCTTTTTTTTTTTTTTTTTTTTTTGAGACAGAGTCTCGCTCTGTTGCCCGGGCTAGAGTGAGTGCCGTGGCGTCAGCCTAGCTCACAGCAACCTCAAACTCCTGGGCTCAAGCGATCCTTCTGCCTCAGCCTCCCGAGTAGCTGGGACTACAGGCATGTGCCACCGTGCCCGGCTAATTTTTTCTATATGTATTTTTAGCTGTCCATTTAATTTCTTTCTATTTTTAGTACAGACAGAGTCTTACTCTTGCTCAGGCTGGTCTTGAACCCCTGAGCTCAAACAATCTGCCCACCTCGGCCTCTCAGAGTGCTAGGATTACAGGCGTGAACCACCATGCCCGGCCCAACTTCACTCTTTTGCATGTGGATATTCAGTTGTTTCAGAACAATTTTTTGAAAATACTGTTCTTTCCCCATTGAATGATCATGGCACCCTGTTGAAAATCAATTGACCATAAATGTGAGGGTTTATTTTTGGCTTTCAATTCTATTCCATTAATCTACATGCTTATCCTTTATTACTATTGATTTGTAATAAGTTTTTAAATTGGGAAGTGTGAGTTTTCCAATTTTGTTTTTCTCTTTTTGTCTATCTGAGTCCCTTGAAATTCTGTATCAATTTTAGGATAAGGTGTTTTTTTTTTTTTTTTTCCTGAAGAAAGGCCGTTGGGATTTTGATAGGAAATGCATTAACTCAGTAGATCACTTTGGAGAGTATTATGATCATAACAATAAAGTTTCCAATCCTTGAACATGAGATGTCTTCATTTATTTATGCCTCCTTTGATTACTTTAAGCAATGTTTTGTAGTTTTCAGTGTACAAGACTAGTACCTCCTTGGTTAAATTTATTCATAAGTATTTTATTGTTTCAGATGCTATTGTAAATGCAATTGGTTCTCATTTTCCTTTTTAGATTGTCATTGTTAGTGTATAGAGATCAAACTGATTTTTGTCTTTTGATCTTATATTCTGAAGCTTTGCTGAACTAGGTTATTAGTTCTAATAGTTTTTTTGTGAATTCTTTAGGACTTCTAAATATAAGATTATGCATCTTCTTATACAGATAGTTTTACTTTCCAATTTGGTTGCCTTTTATTTTTCTTTTATTGTATAATTGCTCTAGCTAGAAATTCCAATACATGATGGGATAGAAATGATAAAAGCAGGCAGACATTCTTTTCATGTTATTCATCTTCAGGGAAAGGCTTTAAGTCTTGTACCACTGAATATGATATTGGCTGTGAGTTTTTCTCACATGCCTTTTTTCATGTTGAGGAAGTTTCTTTCTATTCTTAGTTAAATTTTTTTATCATGAAATTGTGTTGAATTTTTTCAAGTGCTTTTTTCTTCCGTCAATTGAGACAATCATGCAGTTTTTCTCTTCTATTCTATTAATATAATGTTTTACATTGCTTAATTTTTATGTTAAATAACCCTTGAATTCCTGAGATAAATCCCAATTGGTTGCAATGTGTGGATTTTCAATATGCTGCTGGATTTAGTTTGCTACTATGTTGTTTAGGACTTTTGTATCTATAATCATAAGAGATATTGGTCTGTAGTTTTCTTGTGATGTCTTTGTCTTTGGTATCAGAACAATGCTGGCCTCATAGATTAAATCAGAATATGATCCCTCTTTTTCAATTTTTTGGGAAGAATTTGAGAAAGTGTGGTGTTTGTTTTTCTTTAAATGCTTGGTAGAATTCACCAGTAAAGCCATTTTATCCTGAGCTTGTGTTTGTTAGGAGATTTTTGATTACTGAGTCAATGTCTTTACTTGTCATACTTCTATTCAGGTTTTCTGTTTCTTCTTGAGCGAGTATTTGTAGTTTGTGTGTTTCTAGGGATTTTCCCACTCAATCTAAGTTACCCAATTTGTTGGCATACAGTCATTTATAGTATTCTCTTATAAACCTTTTTTATATATTTAAGGTCTGTAGTAATGTCTCATTTTTATTTCTGATTTTAATGATTTGAGTCTTCTCCCTTTTTTCTTAGCCAATCTAGCTAATGATTTGTTAATTTTTAAAACATTTTAAAGAACCACCTTTTGCTTTTGTTGATTTTTTTCCTATTGTTTCTCTATCTTGTATTTCATTTATCTCAGTTTTAATTGTTACTATTTCCATCGTTTTGCTGGCTTGGATTTAGTTTGCTCTTCTTTTTCTACCTCCTTAAGGTATAAAGTTAGGTTATATCAATGTGACATCTTTCTTCTTTGTTAATGGGGACATTCACTGCTATAAATTTCCATTTGAGCACTGCGTTCACTGTATCTCATAAGATTTAGCATGTTGTTTTTCATAATTTTTTTTTGTCTCAAAGTATTTTCTAACTTCTCATTTCTTCTTTGCCCCATTGGTTGTATAAGAATGTGTTGTTTAGTTTTCTCATATTTGTAGATGTTCCAGTTTTTCTTTTGTTTTTGATTTCTAGTTTTATTCTTTTGTTATCAGAGAAGGTACTTTGTATGATTTCTATTTTTAAGAATTTATTGAGACTTATTTTGATGCCTAATGTATGATCCCTGCTAGAGAATGTTCCATGTGCATTTGAGAAGCGTATGTACTCTATTGTTTGTGAAATGTTCTGTATACATCTGTTAGGTCTAATTGGTTTTTAGTGTTGTTCAAATCATTGATATCCATGTTGAGCTTCTGTCTAGTTCTTTTATTGAAAGTGAGAATATTAAAATCTCCAACTATTATTGTAGAATGCTTTATTTCTCCCTTGAATTATGTCAATTTTTGCTCCTATATATTCAGGCTTCGCAGCTAGTTGTTTATGTTTATAATTATTAATATTATATTTTCTTGATGGATTGACCCTTTTATCAATGTATAATGTCTTTCTTTGTCTCTTGTAATGATTTTTGTCTTAAAATCTATTTTGTCTTATATTAGTATAGCCACCCAGCTCTGTGTGGCTTATTGAATGAAATATCTTTTGATTATTGCATGGCATTTGTGTGGAATATCTTTTAATCATCATTTTTCAAATATTCTTTCTGCTCCTTTCTCTTCTCTCCTTTTGGGATGACCTTTGTATATTGTTACATCATACATATTGATCAAATAAGAAAACTCATGACATCTTAACACCTGATTGGTATTTGATACAAATTTACATTTATTTCTTATTTTAAAACATAATGAAATAACTCTTTTGAGAAGAAAAGGATATTTTCTTAACTAAAACATTGCCTAGCACAAATATTTGTGAAATAAAACTAAGAAGTTTTCTAAGTGATTGTTCATATTTTTAAAAGAAAAGGGCACAAATATATTAACAGTCATTAACTTTTATATGTAGAAAGAATACTATTATCAATTCATTTTTTAAAAAACTATTTCTTTCTAAAACGTTGTTAAACATAGATGCTACATGTTAATCAGGCCAGTTTTATGAATAACAACACAACTTAGCCTAATCAATAGATTGTGAGCTTGGTAGAATGTAATCTTCATGAGTGCAGGGTATTTTGTTACTTACATTCCCATGGATACATATCCAGCATCTAGAGCAGTACCTGATACATAGTTTGTGCTATATGAATGAGTTAATGAATAAATAAAGATAATTTAAGTTTGTATTAATATTAAAATATATTTTAGTCTTTATGGGCAGTCAGTTTAGAAATTGTACATTTTCAGATAACCAAAAAATAGCACTTACACAGTGCAAGTTGGTATAGGGACAAAGATCTGCAAGGTCATATTATACTACAAATTTTCAATAGTTATTTGTCATAGATGCCATAGGTAGGTTTGATGAAGGTTTTGTCATATGATATTAAGTATTTCTACCAGTTATCTATCGTGTGGAATGGTTGCGGATGGTAAGTAGGATTTTGGCAGAAATGACAAGAAGGACATTGCCCACCAATTTCCTGTACATAATGGTGTATGCTGGTCCTTTATAGCCATTTCAAATTTATAATCTTGATGAGAAAATTGGGATAAATATGTTGGCCTAGATTAAAACCAAAAACTGAAAGCAACTCTTAGTGGTTTTATTTGTGCTTTTGCATTTGAGGGAGTATTTTTCAGGTTTTTTAAAATGTTACATTTAGCACAGAATACACAAAGAGAAATGGCTGGATATTTATAGAATACCACTACAATTTTAGAGAAAAAAATGAAAGGACAGTACATATGAATAGAAAAGTACAAGTTACGTAAATACAAAAGAATGAATATGGCGTAACAGTGCCTTAAAAATCATGATATGGAAATACAGAAGGCAGGAGACATGCCGTAATGATCTCACTATAGCCAGTTTTTGGCATATCATAACTACAGTATGGGGGATATTTCCTGGCGTATTTAAAAATGAAAGTAGAGTACTTTGGGGGAACTTGTAGATAAGAACATTAGCATTTATTAAATTTTACAAAACAGAGTTGAAAGATCTAAATAAATCAAATTATTTTGGTTCCAAAGAAATGGATAAACAGCATCTCAGAAGCCATGTGGAGAAAACAGTAAATTTATTTTTTAACCCATAGACAGAAATCATTAGTGGAGGTCACAGTGAGTCAGAATTTGACTAATACAATGAGTTGTTAAAAAATTAGCCCTGCTCAATGTGCTTTTTTATGATGGTGTCCTCATTAGGGAAGAATGAGGAATGACCATCTGCAAGGTGCTGGGGGTGGCTTCCTGCACTGGAGTGAGCTTTGCCTCAGTGACCTCAAAGACCCTTCCTAATCGCAGATTCTGTCACCTTCTCCTATGGGTTGTATTACGCTGTTGATGCTATTTTTCTGTTTTCCACTTTTCCAGTGAATACTTTTTAAAAATGTATTTAAACTGTACCATTGAGTTTTAAGATGTAGTATGACCTACGTAAGGTTTTAAAAGAGATGTTCTCATCCCAGGACTGTATCCTGGACTGATGACCTCATAAATCTCTGTCCATTATTTATAAAAATAGCTTTTGAAACTACCCAGTGTAGTTGATTAAACCATGATTATACTGTGGCCTTGGTTGTCCTGGATTTGGTTCCCATGATAAGTTATGTAGGATATATGTATCCTTATTCAATAAATGGTGCTGGGAAAACTGGACAGCCACACGTAGAAGACTGAAACAGGATCCACACCTCTCACCTCTCATAAAAATCAACTCATGGTGGATAACAGACTTAAACCTAAGGCACGAAACCATAAGAATTCTAGAAGAAAATGTTGGAAAAACTCTTATAGACATTGGCCTAGGCAAAGAATTTATGAACAATACCCCAAAGGCAATCACAGCAACAACAAAAATAATTAAATGGGACCTGATCAAATTAAAAAGCTTCTGCACAGCCAAGGAAACTATCCCTAGAGCAAACAGACAACTTACAGAATGGGAGAAAATATTCACATGTTACACATCCAATAAAGGGCTCATAGAACTCAGGAAAATCAGCAAGAAAAAAAATCAAACAACTCTAACAAAAAGTGGGCAAAGGACGTGAACAGAAACTTTTCAAAAGAAGATAGACTAATGGATAAAAAGCATACGAAAAAATGCTCAACATCTCTAATCATCAGGGAAATGCAAATCAAAACCACAATGAGATATCACTTATCCCCAGTGAGAATGGCCTTTACCAAAAAGTCCCAAAACAATAAATGTTGGTGTGGATGTGGAGAGATAGGAATACTCATACACTGCTAGTGGGGCTGCAAACTAGTACAACCTCTGTGGAAAGAAAGCAATGTGGAGATACCTCAAAGAGATACAAGTAGAACTACCATTTGATCCAGCAATCCCATTACTGGGCATCTACCAAAAGGAACAAAAGACATTCTATAATAAAGACATCTACACTAGAATGTTTACAGCAGCACAATTCACAATTGCAAAGATGTGGAAACAATCCAAGTGCCCATCAGTACATGAGTGGATGAATAAAATGTGGAATATGTATATCATGGAGTTCTACTCAGCCACAAAAACCAATGGTGATCTAGCACCTCTTCTATTATCCTGGATAGAGCTGGAACCCATTCTACTAAGTGAAGTATCCCAAGAATTGAAAAACAAGCACCACATGTGCTCACTATCAAATTGGTATTAACTGATAAACACTTATGTGCACATATAGTAGTAACATTCATTGGGTGTCTGGCAGATGGGAGGGGAGAGGAGGGGATGGGTATATATACACTCAATGGGTGCAGTGCACACCGTTTGGGGGATGGACATGCTTGAAGCTCTGACTCAGGCGGGGCAAGGGCAATATATGTAACCTAAGCATTTGTACCCCCGTAATATGCTGAAATAAAAAAAAACATAAAAAGAAATTGGTCTTAGTTCCTCTCAAAAGTTGCTAAGGAAAAGTTCTTGGGTGTTGTATTAGTTTTGTGTTATGTGACATATAACCTCCCCAGAACTCAATGGCCAAAGACAATTTATGATGTCTCATGATTCCATGGGTTGACTGGCCAGTTCTCCTGGCCTCACCTGGCTTGCCCATGTGGTGTCTTCGGGGGTAGGTCTGTAGGCGCTGGGGTCAGCTGGGATGATGGACAGCTGGGCGTTGTGTGGTAGTTATCTGAGGATGATGACTGGGACTGGTTTTTTTTTTAATCTATGCTGTTATTTTGTAAATTAAAAAGAGAGAGAAACCTTGATAGCATATGGTGATTTCCAGGGAATTAGATAATGCAGTGATGCAGATTGCAGATTAGAGAAATTATTTAAGAAAGTTAACAAAAGTGCCAATATTTTGAAGAATCTGGTACAAATATCATCTGCTCCCTCATCTAAGCTTCGCTTTCAGGCCTGGGTTCATCCTTAGGGATCCCCCAGGAATGGACTGTGAGGTAACAGCAGTGGGTCCGGAGGGTTTTGTAGACTGATCATGGTCACTGAGTCCGCTCTCCGCCTGCTTCAACTCTGGTGTGTTAATATTAGCTGAGATCCCCGTCAACAAAGAAGCTCAGATGAGGCAGATGCATTCTTTTTTTTTTTTTAATTTTTAGATTTATTTAAATTACTAAAGCAAAATTAGCTTAATTTGATAACTTAAAATATACAGACATGAAGGAAGAGAAATAGTCTTTTTCTCTTCCCCCCGCTTCAGATTCTTCTCCCCTAGAAATAGTTTGTATATTTGTATGTCCTTTTCTTTGTACACACTAACATATAGGGTGATTTGCTGTCTAAAAATCTCCTTAAACTGTACATATTCTTAAGCAACTTGTTTTTATTATTTTAAAGTACATTGTGGATATATCCCCATGGTAATACATTTAACTTATGACTTTTGATAATTGTATACTATAGCACAGGATGACTGTGCCTTAATTTATTCAGCCATTCCCCTGTTGGAGGACATTTAGATTATGTACAGGGTTTTGCTGCCACAAACTATTTTCTGAAATATATAAGTCTTGCATTTCTGTGAAAATAAACAAACTTGGACATATGTACACAAGTGCAGGTGTTGTCATTTCTTTATCATGACTTACTAGACATAAGATTTCTGGGTCACAGGGTCAGTGCATTTTTCACTGTAATAGATATTGCCAGATTACTTTTTTAAAAAGTGACAGAATGAACTCAGGTGGGTCAAAGGCAATATATGTAACCTAAACATTTGGACCCCCATAATATGCTGAAATAAACAAAAGTGACAGAATGATTTATTTCAATAGTTCAAAACTATTTCCTATATCCTTAGCATATAAATATTTCTTAAAAATTTATTTTACTCGATTTTTATAAAAACATAATAGATATAGTTCAAAAAGTAAAGTAGTACCACGAGATAGTAGTGTCCTTCTTTCTCCCCAACTCTGCGTCTCGCCTGGAAGCTCTTTCAGCTCTTTTAGATGTTCCTTTTGGTTCCTAAGTCTATGTGCCTGAAAATACAAGACTCTCTTACTTTTTAAATTTGAGACATCATCTCTTGACCTCCTTCATACTTTGTGCTTCATACTCCAATCCCCATCTATCCTGGCAGTATAGTAATGCACTTATTTCAAATGTTGGTTAAATATGTATTCCACATTGATATTATTATGACAATATTAACATATTTTCACAGTTGAGCCAGTATACAGCTATTATATTTTTTCTAGAATTGATCATTTTCTTGCTTTTCTGTTTGTTTTCTATGTACCCATCGCTAAAGCTTCACCAAACCCTGCCCAAAGAATTAAACCTTCTCAATGTGATCAAACACATCAAGTAATATTAACTTCTGTTATATTTATCCTTTATTTTACTTGAAAAAATTTAGAGCCCTCTCTTCTATAGTGTTCTGTCCTCTTGCTCAACTCTTGACTCCTTGGTTTATAGACTTTTTCTCAGCTGTCTTATAAGACTGTCCTTCACTGTCATCCTGGGAATTCCTTTTTTTTTTCCCTTATGGGATATCACCTATTTCTTGATTTCCAAATCTTTTCATATTTTGATTTACTTACTCATTTTGTTGGAGCATCTTCACTAGGAGCTTTCTGGAAGAGTGCTTTTGCTAGGTACCTTTTTTAGTTCTACTAAGTAGCTTAATTTTTTCCGTAGTTGGGTATAAAATTCTAAGTGAGATGTAATCTTCAGTTGGAATTTTGAAGGAATTGCTCCCTTATCTTTTAAGGCCAGCTGTTGCTATTGAGAAGTCTGATACCAATTTGATTTGCTGTTTTTGTCCCTGAAAACTTTTACAATATTTTTCTTTGTTGCCACTATGTAAAATTTTTTGATAATAAGCCTTGGATTGTACTGGACATTTAATAGACCCTTTATATCTGGAAAATAATTAAGTTCTTATATCTTTGTTACTTTGATGTTTTTCTCTTGGATTGATGTTTTAATATTTAAATATTCTGAAATGTTGACTTTCTTGCCATTTTTCTCTTCAGAGAGACTTAGGTTTCAGTTTTCTCTATCTCACTAATGCCAGTTACCACTCATCAATCCATTTTTCATCTTCTTCCCAAAATATGTTGCTATTTCTTGCCCAATAATGTCTTCTTTCCTTGTTCAACCAATTCTTCGAGGAAACAAAATCCCTTGACTGTAATATAATTTTAGTGGAAATCTGGGGGGAAGTGAAGGTAAATATGTGCATTTTAGTCTGCTATGTTTTTTTAGAAAAGGTAGCAAGATGTCTTTAAAATATTTACTAGTTGCTGATGAAGTTAGTAATTACTTTTTAAGTTGTTAACATAATATAAAATACACTTTGCCTGTATATTTCTCCCTAAGTTACAGAAATGATTAGTTTTAAATCAATACCTGAGTTTTTCTTTTTTCCATCAGTGCTGCCACACTTCTGTTTACTTGTTCAGTTAAAATGTTTTCTGCAAACCCAGATTTACATCTCCCCCTCTGTTTGCTCACAAGAAAACCATCTCTAAGATACACATTTTTTTTATTCTGTACATTGATCTTGGTGCAGTCTTTCACGTACGATGAATAGTGAGTTTGTATCATTATGTAGCATGCTTATGAAATAACCATTTTTTTTAAACATAGTGCCAAGGTCAGTAGAGCATCCTAAATGGAACTGGAGGACTAAACCAGAAAGCCGTGATTTTGATGAATTGAATCACATCCTTCAAGAGAGCAAGAAGCTGGGGAAAGCCCTTGAGAATCTCTCTCGAAGTAAGTTCATTTACTTGATTTTAATTGAAATTCCTCACCAATAATAAAGGAGAAACATTCATTACTAGTGCCAACAACCGATTTCCAACATCCTCATTATAATTCCGTGAGAGACTGAGGAGTTCTAAGGGCGTAAGATTGGAAATGAGGATTGATTTTGCATATTACATGCATTCATGGGTAGACTGATTATGTAGAGTAGGGGCTATAGAACTCCTCACAGCTGCTTGACCCCAAGCTCTCTACATGGTTTCTGTTACTCAGTTCACATGTGCTCCTAATGGTGTCTTCTTCATTCTTCTCTTTTGAAACACATTTCTGAGTGTCTTTCTAATTAATAAACATACCCATTGCCTCCCCGAGTTTTTGATGTCTCTAAACTTCTTAAGGATGATACCTGGACCAGATTCTTCTTAGAATACTTTCAGAGCCTAGCACAGTGCCTTGTAACTTACTTTTTTTTTTTTATAAAAGCAATGAAGTTAAGCTGAGGGCCTAGGTTGAGTTTGGCTCTGGCTTCTCTGAGGGAAATCATTTAATTCTAAGGAGCCTTGGTTCTCTCGTTTCCAAAGCAGGAAGACATGAGTGTGCCTCTTCTTCTGGTAGGTGTTAAGGTTTAAAATGATACATTTCAAGTAAAAACTTTTTTTTTTGAGACAGAGTCTTGCTCTGTTGCCTGGGCTAGAGTGCCATGGCGTCAGCCTAGCTCACAGCAACCTCAAACTCCCGGGCTCAAGCAATCCTACTGCCTCAGCCTCCCGAGTAGCTGGGACTACAGGCATGCGCCACCATGCCCGGCTAATGTTTTTCTATATATATAATTTTAGCTGTCCAGATCATTTCTTTCTATTTTTTGTAGAGATGGGGGTCTCACTCTTGCTCAGGCTGGTCTCGAACTCCTGAGCTCAAACGATCTGCCCACCTCGGCCTCCCAGAGTGCTAGGATTACAGGCGTGAGCCACCGCGCCCAGCCTCAAGTAAAAACTTTTAAATAAATGTTATGGTCATGACAGTGGCAGTCAAACAGGTATTTCAATTTGAGAAATGCATTCTATTATGCATACAATGGTATGTATTCCTACCTTTCTTTGGTTCCTTAAGTGTTACTTAATTTTAAAAATTAGGAACCTTTAGAAACACATTAATGCCATGGCCTCAGCAAATGTTTTTTTCAGTTAGTATCATGAAACGGCAAAGATTTTAAATAGAAAGTAGTTAGAACACTAGCAAATTCTAAGAGATTATATTTTAGGATCTCTATTTTTTTCCCAAATTGCACAGTTTTACTAATTTCATGATTTGTATCAAAGTTAAACATTGTCCTTTGATTTATTTTGGGAGAAGTTTTCTATATATATACACACACATATATGTATACATATATCATATATTTACATATGGTATTTTATATATGCATGTGCATATGTAGCTTTAGTTTTTTTACACTTCCTCATTCATAACACATGAGAGTCTTTTTTTTAGACTTGTGCAATGAACCCTTTTCAAAAGTTATGCTGCTTTATAATAAAATCTTATAACTATGCCATTAGTAGAAATCCTCTGGAAGGGTCAAGAAACTTCTGCTTTTAGCTAGATTTACTTTTGGAGCAAATAACAATAAAGTGAGTTTCAGCTTACTACTATATTATGTTCATGAAAAGAGCCTGATCCTATTAATATGGCAAAGGCACGTATTAATATTTATAAATTGTACTGTTTAGGCAGAGCCTGTGGCTCTTTACAGCCTCTCAATTTATCTAATAATGTGAGCTAAAAGAAGGATGATTGAAGAATGTGCCTGATTATTGCACAGATCTTTAGATATGATTCAAATTTTATCCTTTAAAATGTGACAACTGCCTTGCAAACACTTATTATACTGTTGTTAATTTGTAAGGTACTATTTGGTCAGTCCCCAGAACTTTTTAATAACAGGATTTGACTGCATTTTGATTATGTACTTGCCCAGATTTGCAGCAGAATTGTCAGAGTTCAAGCTGTGGTCTATCCCAGAAAACCTGGCTGTGGCCTTACAAGTTGTCTTAGCCCCTTCAGGTGGCTGTAACAAAATACCGTAGACTGGGTAGCTTACAAACAGTAGAAATTTATTTTGTACAGTTCTGGAAGTGGGGCAGTCGAAGATCAAGGTGCTGGCAGATTTGGTGTCTGATGAGGGTCTGTTTTCTTGGTTCATAGATGGTGACTTCTAGTTGTGTCCTTACATGGCAGAAAGGGCAAGATAGTTCATTGAGATCTCTTTTATAAGGGCACTGATTCCATTCAGGGGGAGTCTGCCTTCAGGACCTAATCACTTCCCATGCCCCACCTCCTAACACCATCACATTGGGGATTAGGTTTAAACTTATGAATTCTCGGGGACACATTCAGACAATAGCACAGGTGGAGCCTCTCATCTGAGTCCTGTGATCAGAGGCTAGTGGGACGCTTGTTTAATGTTTGGAGGGCAGCAGTCTGGAGAAACAATAAAGGCTAGGGAGCAGTCCTCGTTCAGCAGGGTATGGGACATTACTCTTGGGATAAAGTCAGGGCCAAAGCTACCAGGTGAGTCAGCAGCTGAGCCCTAATAAAGTGTACCAGTCAGCTCCTATTTATAGGATGGAGGGTCGACTTTGGTTTCACTTGATGGTTTGGAGGGACTCTGTCTTTTGAGAGTATTCTGGTGGGGTTTATGTAGGGTAAGAAGATGGTTGGTTACATAGGGAGGAATTGCAATTTTTTCTCTTTAATCTATCTGAGTATTTTTCTGAACCAAATGAGACTTTGTTGGAATGATTTGAGTTTCTGTGATTTCCAGTATCTGAGTTTTAATACTGAATCCTTGTCTTAGGCCCCACTTTTGACCACCAAATTATCTACATGCCTGCCATGGTCAGTAGAGATTGGTACAAATGCAGCTTTGCTATTTACTGATGTTTATTTAGCAGTCTAGTTGCCCAGAGTTTAGCTATGTAATCGCAAATCGACTTCTTCCTTTATCCTGAGCCAGGATATAATTCCTTCTTGTTAGAACTTGTCTGACTGTTATAATAGTTTCAGGCTAACAACTCTTTCTCTGATTTGATGGAAATTTATTGCCCATTGTTTTAATTACTAGGAGAACATAGGGGATGGAATTTTCCTCCAGGTGTGGTCAAAAGGAATACTCCATGTCTTGATGCTGTGACTCTTTCTCCCCAGCGGCACAGCCTTTGATGGAAAAGGCAGAAAGTTTTTAGTGATCTCCTAATTTTAGTACAGTCTTTGATGAGAATTCGCTCTTTGCTTTATCTTTATTGTACATTCTTTAAAAACCTATATGTTTTAGGAATATTATTTTGTAGTTGAAATTGACAGTAAATAATGCTTTCCGTCTTTCAACATGATGGAATTATCTCAGCTCAGCAACTGTCAGCTTTTAGAGTCTTAAATATACACAAAAATACACACACTTTTAAGTCAGAATCGGAGACCAAATAGTCTCTCCAGTTTGCAAACATGATTTTTGTTTCAGTGACAACTGTACCATGCTCTTTTTCTGGCTTTGGCAGATCTTTCAATGTAACGTTCTGTCTCAAAGTCAGTCATAAGCTGTGGCAATCTTCATATTACTCTCTTATAAAGGTAGGCGTGTTGGAATGACTTACAGTGGCTTAATGCCATGTAGTCGTGATGTGGTAGGCATAGTGGGTTTTTGTAGCGTTTCTGAACTTTCTTCAAACATTGCTCTCTCCTCTCAGGAACCTGGACTCTTACCCATTCCTTCAAGTATTTGCCTCCATCTGACTTTCAACTATTTAGGAAAATTGTTTCTAAATAGGGACGTCGTGAAGATGCAAGACTTTCACATCCCCAGTGAATGCATCTCATCCAGGGGCTGTGATGAGAGGGTGAAGGGCCTGTGGGCAGTGTCCTTCCTGTGCGTGTTACTAGGACCTGTCATCTTATTACTGCTTGTATTAATCCTAGTTTATTAAGGTGATATCAGGTTGATTAAGTTGTCAGGTATCTCCACTATAAGGTTATATCCTTTCTTGTGTTGATAATAAATATCTTGATAGAAATACTTCGAGGCTATGAAAATATTTCTGTACAAATTTGCACTCACTAATATTAGCATTTATTGGTAGATCTTTCCTGCAACAATTACTACTGTGGTGTCCTAAAGGTAATTTTCTATTTCTCTCATTCTTTCTACATTTATTCATTGAAATCCTTCTGTAATAAAGAGATAGAAATATAGACTTCTGAGCACTCCTATAATAGTGGCCTACTCTTTGCTTGTGACTGGTATATGTCCACTGAATATTGAGATATGGATATGGATATGATTGTCAATATAGATGGGGTCATTTATTAATAGATATTGATATAAGGTAACTAAAAAATATACATGCAAAGGCAAAGCCAATTCCCATTGATGTATCTTGATTTTAAAAATACTAAATTTGACAGATTAAATTTGTTCAATAGTTTAAGAAAATAATATCTAGAAGGGGCAGATTTGTTGAGAGGCCTTGACATTTCCTTTTCTATCTACATTTTTCATAATCTTTCTCTACCTTATTTCACACACGTATCCTGAAACCCAACAAACTACCTCCAGAGATATGTGGCTCACTAGAAATCTGAGGTAGCATTATTAGTAATTATTATTTTGAGAATGGCCTAAGTCACATCAAAATAAATAGAATAGATACATGTATATATAAATAACTAATGAGTACTTTTAGGAAACTTTTTCAGTGAATGAAAGCAAATGGTGCACTTTTATTAGACATTTATTCTGTCCTTCTGCATTCTTCTCAGTTAGAGAACATCTTCTCATTTAACTGTATGTACTTAAGCCACACACACATGTACTCATCCCCTCCCCCACTTGTCTGAGCTTGCAGAGTGTAAACTCAGTTTTAGGTACACATTTTTAAAGTGTTGATTTTTGAATGAGTGTGCACCTTCTATTATATCCATTTTCAATGCCATAGTGAACATCCACCAAGGCAGATACAAGTGCTGTCACGGAGAGAACTCCGGACCGAAAGACGACTTGGGCTCTGCTCTCCCACTTGCTGGCTTCCAGTTGAGTACAGCACTTAGACTCATTTCTCAGTTTCCTCTCACATAAAATGAAGGCATTTACACTAGATTGCCATACAGAACCTCTCTAATTCTCACAAGCCTTTAATTTAATGATCTATAATTCATATTCCAAAGCTAGTGCATTAATTGCCATGTGAGTCATATTTAACTCATGCTAGTGTTGAGCTCGGGGCCTCATGAAGCGTATGTAACTCATATGTCTCTTTTCCTTGGGAACCGCGTGGTACGCAGGCAACTCATGCTGCCATGCTGTAGCACACATGTTACATGATGGGTGGCCCTGGGCAAAACCCTGCACTTGGTTCGTGAAAATCTTATTGATTTTCTTATTGTTATAATTAACATTGACAATTTAATTGCATATAACATGCACAGAGAACAATAAAAAATAACACATTTTTCATTAAATTAGAAGGGATTGTTTTGTTTTTGAAGTTTTTATTCTATTTTGTAATAAAACACTGTGGCCTCAAGGAAAACATTTTTTTTTTCTAGTGTGGCAGTCAGTGTGTTAAATTGTACTTCTGGCTTACAGGTGGTGGTCGACATTGCTTGTGTTCATTCTAGCTCTTTCTTCTCCTCACTCTGCTCTTCCTGTGCTGTGCCCTCCTGGACATTTCCTGTATATCATTTCTTCATTCTTTCCCATCTCTCTCTCTCTCTCTCGCTTCTGGTCTCCCTCCTCTCCTGCCAGACTCGACTGTGGCAAGTTTTCCTTGTTCCCTCGTTTCTATCCTTTTGTCTCGTCTCCTCACAAAATTCCTGTCCCTCAATAAATGCTGCTGTCGTCATGGCTCCCTCACCAGTAAGGGTGAGAGTCCCTGGGAAAAATGGCACAGGAAATTTGAACATTATGCAGTAGATTCATGGCTTTCAACACTGTCACTTACTCTGGGTCAGTCCCTTCCACTCTCTACTTCCTCTGTGACTATGAAAAACCCACACAGGATTCTACAAACCCCGATGCAATCCCCACCTCACTGTTTTAGCAAATAGCTGTCCTGCCAGATAAACATCAGTTATCAAATGTGATCTTGCTCTGCCTTCTCCTCTCCCCAACTGTATACCTAGGTACTCCCCGAACCATCCTGTGCTTCGCCCTCCATTCTCATAGCAGAAGGCGTTTCTCTCATTTTAAGGACAAGGTCTTCACCCATGGTCTTGATTCCATTTTCTCCCCACTCCTCTGAGATCTGATTCCATTAATTATCCAACAATAATCCACCAATTATTAACTTTGTGACCTTGGGAAGTTTCTTAACATCTCTGTGCCTCAGTTACCTTTACTGTAAAATCACAATAACAATGGCATCTACTTCTTAGAGTTTTATCAAATAAGACAGATGATCCGAAGTGCTGAGTGTGGTGCTTGGTCTGTAACAATTGCTAATGAAATGTTAGATATTGAATTAGATTTCTGTTGCTGCTTAAAAATTACCACCAGTTAGTGGTAAAATACACAAGTGTCTTATCTTACAGTTTCTGTGGCTCAGTGGTATGGGTGGGGTTAGCTGCTCAAGGCTGAGGCAGGTGGAAAGTAAGGCAGGAGTTGGGCTGCAGTCACACCTGAGGCCCAGGCTCATCTTGCGGCTCATTCAGGTCGTTGGCCAAAGTCAGTCCTTGCAATTGTGGGTCTGAGATCTCTGGTTTCTTGACTGGGTGCTGCTGTCAGAAACAAGAGGCCATTCTCAGGTCTTTGCTTGTGGCTTCCTCCTCTCCCAACAGTAGTTTCCTACTTTTTCTTAGAGGCCACAATGGAGCCTCTCCCTGATACTTCACCTTCTTTTAAAGGGCACACCTGATTGGGTCAGGGCCACGCAGGGTAATCCCTCTTCTGATTTATCCACAGCTTCCTGGTTAGTGTTCTAACCAAGGGAGCGATATCCTTCACACTCAGTGGGCCCACTCAGACTCAAGGGAGAGGATTCCTCAGGTGTGAATCTTGGAAACCGTCTTAGAATTTTGCCTACCACAGATATTATTACATTTATCCACCTATAACATGCTCTGCCTAAGCACTGCCCAGTAGAAATGTAACGTGAGCCATATGTGTGATTTTATATTTTCAAGAAGGCACATTAAAAAAAATGAAACATGAAATAAATTTTAATAAAATCTTTTATTTAACCTGATATATCCAGATTATCAATTTCACTTGTATTCCACAGAAAACAACGATCAAGATATTTTATATTCTTTTTATTTCATTCTAAGTCTTCAAACCTGATGTGAATTTTCATTTACAGCCCATCTCGTTTCAGACTGGCCACATCCGCATGATGAGCGGCTACCACGTTGCATACCACAGCTCTAATGTTGAAAACAAGCACACACACACTCTTCTCCTGTTTTTAACTCTGGACAGCATCCAATTTCCTTCTTGCTCTTTGATCCAAAGTTTCAGAAAGAGTCGCCAGTGCTCTTTGTCTCTACCTGCTCATCTTCCTTTTACTCCTCAGAACAATTCTATTATTGCACCCATCATTCCACTGAAACTCTTCTCTCTCTGCTCACCAATTGATTCCAAATTGCCAAACTGAATGAGCAGTTTTCCAGTCCTCATCTTATAAAATTGCTCTGATAGTTTTAACTCCACTGATCGCTCTCTGACCGTGTCCCTTCTGGGAGCTGGCATTTACTTGCTCCTCCCTGGGCACCCTCCACACCATCCCTGCAGGTCTCATTCAGGAATTCCTCTTTCCTCCCTGCTGCTTTAAATGCTCTTCCTGTGGTTCATCCTCTGCCTCTGTCCTTTCAAGCGCTCTTTCCATCCAACCTCGTCCACCCTCATTGTTTAATTATTACCCTTACACAGCTAAATCAAACGTGTATATTTCCATCCACATGTTTTACACTTTTATACAGCATGCTACAAACATCTCTCCACTTGAATGTTCCACTGCCACATTAAACTCAATACCTCTAACTGGATCACACCTCCCTCTTCAAACTTGACCTTGCTGCTGCATGCTCTGTCTTAGGTGGTTGTAGCATGGCTTACCCATTCATCCAAACTGGGATCCTTCTAGACTCCTCACTCTCTCTTACTGTTTATAACTAGTTACCAAATCTTGCTCATTTTCCCTCTGAAGTATTTCTTGAGTCTGGTTCTTTTCTCCACCCTTATTCATATCTTTTGGTTCTGCTTCCAACATCTCTGACCAGACAGTTGATCGTCCATTTAACATGTTGCGTTTCATTCCTGCCCTATGCCAGAGAAAGCAAGTATAATCCCTCCCCTTATTGAGCTTCTGCCTGGCAGGATTGCCCTAACCTTATCTCAGTGGAGTCTCATAACCAAATTCTCTGGGGCTTAATACAATGTAAACATTTTCTCACTCAGGAAATAGCTTGATGTGGTGTTCCAGGGATGCAGACTACTTCCACCCTGTTGTTCTACCATCTTCAACATATGCCTCTCAAGGTCGCTGCAGAAACAGAAGGAGGCAGTGGGGGGCCGTGGGGAGGTTTCAAACATGAGCGTGGAAGTGGCCTGCATTATGTCTGCGTCTGCCCACATCCTACAGCTGACCGTAAGGGAGGTGGGGGATATGGCTCGCTTGTGTGCCCAGGGAAGCATAGAAATGGCTTCAGATGAATAAGCAGTCTTGTCACACTCTTAATTTGCTTCTCTTTTCCTCCAATCAGCCTTCACGGCAAGTGTTGTGGATCTAAAGCGAAAGCCTGAAACTTACTTGTTTCAGATAGCCAGTGGCTCCTTAAAACCTCAGAGAAAGTGTTCTGTGGTCTGGCCCTTTATGAGGACCGCAGTGTCATCTCTCGTGACTTTATGCGCCACACTCACTTGAGGTTCCTCCATCCCACACATTGGCTTGTGCTGTCCATGCCCTGGAGTCTCACGGTCAGCTCCTTGCACTGCTCTCCTCTCCAACACGCTGTATTTACGCCTCTCTACAGCCTCTGCTCAAATATCACTTCTTCCAAGATCATTTCTTTATTGCTGTCCTCCTCTGGACTGGATGTAGTGAATCTACTTACATACTGTGATCTGGTTTTCATTTCTCTCCTCGCTGGACGTTGAGGTTCCTGAGAGCATGGCCGCTTCGCCCTTGTGCTCCCCGGGACCTGATGCGGCGATGAGCACGTAACGTGGTCGTGGTTTGCGTGAGCCCCGCGTCTGGCTCCATTTCTTTCTGACCCCTCTTCTCTGAGACCCCGTCCCCTGCTATGTCTTTCTTCACTGCTCTGCCTTCTGCTTCTCTAAGTGTGAGCCTTTGATACAAGATTACATGAGTTCGAGTGTTTGTAGATGTTATGTGTTTGCTGAGATCTTTGGCTTTGTGGCTTAGATATTGGAGGAGTTATGCTTAAAAATACACAGATAAGTAAGTAAGTAGGTAAAGAAAGAAAGAAATAAACAACCCCAAAGCTAGAAAGCAGCAGTATCCTATTGCGTGCAATTGGTCAACAAAACCTTTTGTGTAGGGAGGCGCGGTTTCCCAGGCAGCAGGGCCTCTACTACTAGTTTTCTGGGCCTCACGCTTCTGCTGCTCCTGGTGGCTCTCCCTGAAGTGAGGCAGTGGCGGGATGAGTAGCTTCAGGCCATCCAGAGATTGGTCTACAGACTGCAGCTCCTGTGAAAACACGAGCTGGAGCTTTTCCAAGGAAAAGAACCCAGCTGTTGGGGGAACAGAGGACAGATATTTATGCTCTGTGACTGCTAACAGCAATCCGGACTCAGCCAAGGAAAAAAATAGCAAAAGCCTTTTTTAGTTAGTCAGTCTTGAACATACCCGAAAAGTCTTTTCTGAAAAACAGCCTGAGGAGTTAGGGAATAGCAACCCACGAGAGAAAATAGAGGCAGATAATGTGGCGACTGTTGGTTCATTCATTCCCACACTTACTGAATGTATGTGGGAACACAAAGATGACTAACACGTGGGCCCGGACTTCCAGTTTACCTTTTAGAACGAGAGAGGTATGGAAAGCGTAATTTCAAAGTCTTGTACAAAGTGCTTTCAGAGAGCTTTGGGAGCATAGAGGAACCTGCAAGGGGGTTTAGGGACAACCTGATAGAGAACTTATCTGAACTGAGTCTAGAAGGATCAAAAGGTAAAGAAAGGTAAGGTAGGAGAGTGAAGATGTGTCCTGGGGAGGGATATTCTTAGCAGAGAGAGGAACACATGTATAATATTTCAAAGACAGAGGAAAATACTGTACTGTTGGAGCATGAAGGATGAAGCAAGTAATAAAGGCAACAAAACCAGAAGTCTAGGTCACAGGGGGGTCAGAGGGTGAGAACTTCTGTGTTACAGGAATCTTGTCAGAAGATCATGTTCGTAACCAAGTTTGTGTTTTCTAAGGGTCACTCTGGGGCATAGAATCGGTATGGCCCATGCCTGGAGGCAAGGGCAAAGATGAAGAGAGCCTAAAATAAAGCAGTAGTCATGGGATGGAAAAGAGGAACGGATTTAAGAAAATGTAGAAGATTATATGATTGAGATTCACTGATTGATATAAAGGAAGGGTAGGAATAGAGATAAGGATGTGTTTAGCTTGTTCTGCTTTTGAGTTTTGTTTACATTCAAGGTGAGTGGATACTGCCTCTGCCTTAGGTAGGAACTCCAGAGAGGAGTGCTATGTTTCAAACTCCAGTTTCAAATACCTTTGGGACATCCAAATGGAGTGGACAGCCCTCTTCCCAGCACTCAAGTGTGTATATGAGTTGGCAATTTGGGGCAGAGGTTTGGTTAGGCATATGGATGTGGGAATCTTTAGTGCATAGATAAGGATACACACACACACACACACACACACGCTCAACGATTGAAATACAGGTAGAAAAGTGATCTGATTTCAGAGACTGAAAAGGAATTTTTGGAGAGGTAGGATGAAAATCAAGATAGAATGTTCACATAAAAATCAAGGAGGGAAAGTATTTCAGAAAAATGATGGTGTCCAAAGTGGCAGAAAAGTTCTGTATCAAAAAGATGGAAACAAACCCATTGTGTGTGCAGCTGCCTCCCATCTGTGCTTCCACTGTTTACTGCAGTGGGATTCATAATAAGGGAAAGTTGGAAACTAAGTATCTTTCATTAGAGAAATGGATAAGGAAATCATGGTACATGCCCACAGTGATACACTGTATAGTCATTAAGAATGATGTAGAAAACATTTATTAATATAAGACATAGTTAAGATATGTTTTTATGTATGTATATGTATTTATATATGTATATGTATTTTTATATGTATAAAAACAGACAATAGAATATTGTATTTGTTATGTTTCAATTTTGTTTTGTATAGATGCTATACAGGCACATGAGATTTGTACATATAGCAATATATGCATATAATATTATTTGGAAGAACATTGAATAAGTTGTTTTCATTAGTTGTCTATGAGTGGAGGTTTATTTTCTTTTTCCCTCTTATTATATTTTCTATTTTTTCTGTGTTAAATGTATTGATTTGATAAAAATAAAATATGAAAAGGATATTTTTACAATAGAAGAGAAAAGGATCAGGATGTGTATAGTTACATTTCAAAGAATAGCATTAGGAGAATAGCAGAAACAGAAGCCAGTTGGCGGTGGATGGAAGAGTAAATGGACACCAAGGAGGAGAGAGGAGGAATACACGCTCTTCTGTGAAAAGTCCTGATGGAAGGGAAAGTGTGAAAGAGGGCAGTCATTTAGTGGGAGAGGCGGGATTTTTTTGGTCATTTTCATTTGGTTAGTTTTAATTTCTTGTAAATGTGTGTGTGTGTGTGTGTGTGTGAGAGAGAGAGACAGAAAGAATATGTGTGTGTATGTGTAATGGTTTGTAGGGTGTTAAGAGGAAGCCAAAGTAAAGAACTTGCAGATTCAGGAGAGAGAGAGAGAAGGTAATAGATGGAGCCAATACCTGGGAAGTGTGGTTGGGGATGAAGCCAAGAAAACAAGCATGGAAACGGGAATTCCTAGGAGAAGGGACGCTTTGTCCTCTGAGACTGGAGAGAGCAATGTCAATGATCTTTTGAGGGGGAGGCTGGGTCAGGACGTCCAGGGAGTTCAAATCTGATAGTTTCAAATTTTTTAGGATATTTAAAGCTGAGGTCCTTTACAGTAAGCAAAACGAAAGGAGAAGATGGGTAGAGGGGCCTGATGAAAACCAACACCATTTGGAACTGTCCTTGGAAAAATGAACAATCCAATTAACCAAGGATAAAAATTGGTATGTGTTTCTAGAGTAGGGGTCAGCAAATTATGGCCCATGGGCCAAATCCAACCTGTGGCTTGTTTTTGTGGCCCATGTTCTAAGCATGATTCTTACATTTTTAAAGCTATTAAAGTTGTCAAGGAAAAAAAAGACAATAAGAATGTATAAATATGATACGGGCCTTATGTGGCTTACAAAACCTAAAATGTTTGCTATTTAGCCCGTTAGAGAAAGTTTTGCCAGCTTTTGTTCTAGGGTAACCAACTGAGTGTAGAATCCCTCATGGTCTAACAGGAATTCCCTTTGCTCTAAAAGCAGTTAGCTGTCTGTTTAAAGAGTGCTTTAATTGACTCGTCAGGTAGGTTGATCACCCATTGTTGATATGGGGGACACCCATACAGGTATTTGCCTTAACATTATTCACTGTACTGGGTGGTGCTGGAAGCCCTATTTTGTAACGTTTGTCAATTTCTGTGGTGAAAGCACTCCCACTATGGCTAATTTCAAGCTACTGATGTGACATTATTGAATGAGGCATAGGGAGAGAATGTACGGAGTTTGTTTTCACAAGCCAGTGTGGGCCAGCTCTGGTGCAAAACTCATATTTCTAAGTTACATATTCTATTATTTTATTCTATTATATATAATTGTATATATTTTATTCCACAATTGAACAAAAGGATTTTCCAAGAGGAAAAACTGGGGGAGTCTAAGTATCTACATTACAATATCACTGGGCTTTTTTCCAATAGGGAAATAGATTTTAGAGAAATAGTACCATTTCATGCCATACGAATTTTCTGACCTACTTTTGTGAACTGAATTACTAAACTGACTAAGGTGTAGAGAATCGTGAAGTTGCTGCTTCAGTGGAAGCTATTGCCTATAGCTTCAACTTGATTCTAACTCTAGGGTGGAGCTGATTCCTGGGAAGATGGACGTCTTGGTGAAGGCCATAGCTCTTGTTTCCCTGATATAATGCGATTCAAATGTGCAAATGTGAGAAATGTATTTCAGAATGAAATTTTGGTACGAGTGAGACCTCTTTGGAGATTAGAATAAATGGAAAGGCCCATAAATTGAAGGACACAAATAAAAGCCCTCCAGATAGGTTTTCACTGCAGCAAAATGAGAAAATCTACTTCTGCCATGCCTGTGGGAACCCTTGCTTCTTTATCTAGAAAAGAAGCTCAGTCTCTGAAAGAATTCATTTTTCCCATTTCTTCCAGGCAGCTCACTCCTGCAGTTAGACACCATCACTACCCTAAGCCACATGTCTTTGGCTACTCTGATAGGACATTTGTTTAAGCTCTCAGTTTGACTTTCAGTAGGACCACATACTCCAGTGTACATCAAGAGTCCCACACTCAAATCGTGGGCCTTCTTTTCTTATAACACATCATAGTAACCCACCACGTTTTTTCTTGCATGTTTTCTATTTACTGCAGATCCCCAGTCTCTATAAACTTTAAAAATCTCAATTTAAAATATGATAGCTTTTAAAAGTTAATGAAATCCCTAAAAGTTGTTAAAATCTCTTCTCAGGGAGTAACTGTGGACATTCTGCTAGACACTAGGAAAAATATCTTGGTGACTCAGTGTAAGTGGTTCCCATTGGAGTTTCATGCTGCTGTGAAGAAGCATTTCATTAACATTCTTTCAACGGCTTTTAATCAGTTTAAGCTTTGATTAAATATGAAATAAGGAAAGAAAATACCCTAGGCAATTTAACACTGATAATAGAAGGCTGAAGGAATTGTATATAATAGAGTGGGGATTTATTTGGATAATTTCTTAAGCAAAGTCATCAAAATATGTAAATTTTACAAGAATATGATAATAAGTATTTGAACAATATATGGTCGGACCGAAGAGTTGAAATAATTAAAGGCATAAATCTTTTCCCAAACCAAGTTTTCCATTTAACTCGTTTGAGTTTTATTCTGGAGCCCATTGCTTCTTAGTACTGAAATATATCTTCAAAGCAACGTTTCTCTTCAGCTCCATTTTCCACTGCTAAAATTTTCTAGCCCTGAAAAGAGCTCATTATGCTTGCTGATATTAAAAGGACCTACCTAGCCCCTGCATAATGTGCAAGTACTGTGGGACATACATTTTGACTACTCACAGGTTTTTTGACTTACTTATCAGTTCTTGGCTACTTCCTAGATAAGTGATGAATTGCCACTATCTTTATGAATAATGGATTCATAAATCTGAGGTGTGAAAGAAATTTAAAGATCAACTGATAGCCTTCTAAAAAGTGAATGAGAGAGCTCTTTTTGCAGCTCTAAGAGCATTAATGCAGCAAGTTAAAAGAATAAGGAGAGCTTCAAAAATTCAAAACAATTCAATCATGGCTTATTTAATTCCAGACATCTAAATTTTATGACTTTGGATGAGAAAGAGAATTTTGTTTCACATTATCTACACTTCCTCTCTCCTTTAAAATAGATTAAGTCCTTAAAATATTTATATTTAAGATATTCAGTGTTAATCTTGAATTCATAATGGAAAGGCACATTTTTGAGGAATAGTGTTAAATGTAAATATAAGCATTTAACACATATATTTGGCTTTTATAAACTGGAATAATGTATTTTAAATCTGCTGTAGACTGTGATATAAACCATTTGGTAGGCCATAAGTTTCCTAAAATTTTCTTAAAATCTGAGTTATTCTAAATGACCATATGTAATTCTATATATTTTTTAAGCCCAAACATTCATACATGTGTTAGACCTTTAAAAATGTTTATGATTGTCCAGAAAGCTCTGGTATCTCTTCTCTGTCTCATGTCCGCCCCCCCCACCCCCCCCCCCGACTGTGATACCATTATATCTCAGAGTTCCTCACCACGGTACACTCAGCAGTGGTACAGCCCAGCTCTAACGCTAGCGCTCCATGAATCCTTCTCTCCTTGAATTGTTTGAAGACACTACTTTCATAATACAGCAAATCCTTGAATAATTGTTAACCTTGTTTAACCTTAGGTCACCCAAAATCCCTGAAGTGGTAGTTAGACTCTCTTTTAGTACAGTGACACAACAATTCTTAGTTACCAATTACTTTTACCATAAAAAAAAAAAAAAAAAGAATTTCATAGAATATTGAAGAATGCACCCCAAATATGCCTGTATTTCTAATTTTTTCTACAAGGGGAAGAATGGTACCATTTACTGAGATGAAGTAGCACATATTTTTTTCGGCTATGTGTATGATTGATTCATTAGGTTAGTGGAGGGGAGATGATGTAGGAACCAGTAAAGTGCCTTCTGCACCCTCTACCGACAGCGGAGGGGATCCAAATCCTGGAATAGGCTCCTTATTCAGGTTTATTTTCCTGAGACTATTTTCAGGTTCTTTTCCAACTCAGTTTGTTCTTTCCTGCTCTTTATAGTCTGCTGAACTTCAGTTTCAAATCCCGTTCTTGTTTTCTCTCTGTACCCTTCAAACTTTAGACCTTTCCTTGTTTCTTGGTCCATCCCCCACTGGGGTTTGATGCCAGCTGCCGTTTGCTGTGTGCCCAGACCTGAAGGCCCCGCCTGCTCCAATGTCCATGGTGCCTATGTTCAGCCCCAGGCACACCGCTGTTCAAAAGACAAAAAAAGAGAGAGAGAGAGAGTGAGTTGGGAGGATGATGTCTTTAGTTTGACATGTTGAAGTTGAAATGACCACAGGAATTCAACACCTGGCTCAGGAAGAAAGTCTGGGCTGGCAGTAAAGATGTGCTGGTCGCTACCATATGGAGAAAAAAGAAAAGTCAATAGTATGGGTCAGATTATCAAGGAAAGTATGTCAAGTGAGAGGAAAAGACATCTCAGCAAAGAGCGCTTGACATTTCTGGAAAAGATGTTTTCTCCCACCAAAAAGAGAATTCCTATAAAGAAGACAAAGAAGGAGAAGAGGAAAGAGAAGACGGCATTTCAAAAAAGGAAGTGAGGTTGACAGAGTCTGCCATCACGGAGAAATAAATTAAGGACATAAACTCTTCATATTGCTGACTTAGAATAACTGTGGAGGGATGATAAAAACACAACTGAGACCCATGTGCAGGGAAGAATCTGTGGATGGCAAGAGAGGAACTTGTGAGCAGGAACCGTTTAAGCATTGGCTCAAGAAGCTGTCAACCTCAGGGACTGTGGGACAAATTCCTTAAGTTCTCTAGTCTATTTCTTCATCCACAAAAGAAATAAATTGAAATAAGTGATCTTTAAGCCCCAGTCTGCCTTAATATTTAATCACTGTAGTACTCTAAATCCATTCTTAAGAAGGAGCAAAATGGTAACAGGCTAAGTTGTACTTGATCATTTGTCATCATAACATAAAGACAGGATCTCTACAATTGTCTTTGCAAGTTTGCTCTGCCTATAACAATATACAAGAAATATGGTACTTCCTTGTACCATATTATGTAAATTATTGATTTTGGATTTTTTTTGTTGCATCATTTGCATTGTTCCAGCAGTTCATGGCTCTCATAGTTGTCTTAAATTCCTAATTTGTTTTCATTGGTAAAAAGGATATGACACATTATTTTGAAGCACTAATAAAAAATAGAATAGGACATGCACTAATTTTACAAATAGAACTTTTGTTTTTATTTTTAACATTAGGTTACTAAAGATTGCTTCTAAAACATTTTTATAAATTTTTCTTGACTTCCAGGTATTGCAATTTCAGATGAACTCGATAAGGTAAGTTGAACTATATATCTAATGAAAAGAAAATGTAGAGCTTATGTTTTAATCTCCTGCCTAAAACTCAAACGTTTCTGGAACATATAAAATATTCAGATATAATTTATTTCGTGCTAACGTTTTAAAACTTTCAAAGTTTTATGCTTCGATTCTTTTATGAAAGTTATTGCATTAAATATATGTCACTACTTTTTTGAGTCAAGGCTTTTAGAATTTGGTTAGAGAAAATGGAATCACTGTAATTGCTGAATCACCAAATTAAAGAATACAAACTAATAACATTATATCATGTAAATTATTTTATTCTGCCTGTAGCTAAATGATGATGATGATGATAATGATATGGAAGACACTTGTACTTTTCTGTGGTTTCCCCTTTGGAAACATTACTCGATAAGGGCTTTTTGTTTGTTTGTTTTAATTTTCCAAGATGTCAAAAGAATATGATGGTGCTCTGAACTGGGGTGATAGTTGCAAAGGTGGTGAGAAGTGGTATGATTAGGGGTATATTTTAACAGGAGTGTCAGTGGACCTTGCTAATGGGTTGGATATGGGGAGTTGTAGAAAAAATCAGTTAATGACGATTCCTGGGTTTGGGAGATGAGCAGGTAGGTCAACTGTGGTACCATTTACCAAAATTGAAAAAACTAGGAAAAAAGCAAATTTGTCAGGTTGAGATAGCATTGAGAGTTCTCTTTTGGACTGTTTATTTTGAGTTGTCTATTAAATGTGTTTATATGAGTTATTGTTTATGTGAGAGATTTGATTTAGAGCTATACATTTAGGAATTAATGAGGAAAAAGTCTCAATTTTTTGGTCTCAGAACCCCTTTACATTCTTAAAAATTAGAGAGAACCCAAAGAGCTCTGATTTATGTGGATTATATCCATTAATATTAGATTCTTTTACTGATATTATATTGATATTAGATATGTAAACATGTTAGAAATCAAAACTGATAACAACTTTATATGTTTGTTCATTTAAAAATGACAGTGATAAACCATTACATCAACATAAATGGCATATTTATGAAAAAATACTTTGTTTTCTAAAATAAAATATTAGTAAGAAAGTTACATTGTTTAGATTTTTGAAAATCTAATGTCTGGCTTAATCAAAAAGTCTGCATTTTCATATCTGCTTCTGCATTCAATCTGTTGTGATATGTTGTTTTGGCTGAAAACAAAAATCTATCACTCAATGTTTAGTTAGAAGGGGAGAAGCACCTAGAAATACCCATCATCAACATTTGGTGATCATGGGTACAAATATCTTTCGGAACAGAAAAAATATTGAAATTTGTCTTGGTGGCTAGATATATACATAGAAAGAAACTGATGGGCAGTATTGTACAGGTAAGATATCCCATCTCCAAAATTCTTGGGACCAGAAACGTTTTGGATTTCAGATTGTTTTTGTTGGATTATGGAATATTTGCACATACATAATGAGATATCTTGGGGATGTCTCCCAAGTGTAAACATGAAATTCATTTATGTTTCATTGACACCTCATACACATAGCCTCAAGGTAATTTTATACAATATTTTTAATAATTTTGTGCATGAAACAAAGTTTTGACTCCATTTTGATTGAGTGCGACCTGTCACAGGAGGTCAGGTATGGCATTTTCCACTTGTGGCATCATGTCAGTGCTCAAAAATTTTGGATTTTGGAGCATTTCAGATTTCAGACTTTCAGATTAGGGATACTTAACATGTATAAAAAAACGGGATCATATAAATCCTGATGTTAAAGTTAGTGTTCTTCTACTTCAAATATGAATACACCTCTGGGTTTTGTACCATGAAAAATGTATTGCTGAATCACCAAAAACATAGATAAAATTCATGACTATATGCTTAAATATGAATTCCCTTTAATAAACCATGATAATATTTTAAAATTATTTTAATCTGTGTGCTAACTCCATGCAAAACTCCCTGTTGAGTGTGCACAGCAAGTGCAGTAGGAGGTAAGTGTGCTCTCCTGGTTTGGTCCTGCTTTTCTAGTCCTCTGCGTGTTCCTCCTTGTCTCGCCCCAGCTGGGCTCCTTCTTATGCCATGACCTTCCCTGCGATTTGCAGTATTAATAATCCATTTTCTTGCAGTTATGGTCTATGTTCATTTTAAGAAAAAGATACAGTCATCACCATTTCTAGGTTCATTTGCTCCTTCCGATGTATTCTGCAAAAGCCTGGCTGGCTGAGCCATAAATGAACTTGTATGGGGTTGTTACTTTTCTTGGCTCCCGTCCATCCCTTTTTTCTGTGCTCACTTGCAGCGGCATTGGTGTCCACACACCTTTTCTGGTGAGCTAAAGAACTTTAATTATTCTTTGAACTGAAGTGGATTTAGCTCTCACTGGATAAATTATGGATGCCCTGACACTTGGTTAATATCATTCTTAGGACACAGCCTCCCCCTCAGACCCTCTCTTCCCAGCACTAGCTCAGGAAAGTGTCCATTTAACTAAATTGCATGACACTTGTGATTTTCATTTACTTACCTTATATTTCAATTTTTTTTTTTTTTTTTTTTTTTTTTTTTTTTGGAGACAGGGTCTCACTCGGTCTCCCAGGCTAGAGTAGTGGCATCACCATAACGCACAGCAACCTCAAACTCCTGGGCTCAAGTGATCCTCTCGCCTCAGCCTCCTAGAGTGCTAGGATTACAGGCATGAGCCACTGTACCTGGCCATAGTTCTATTTTGTAATACTTAATGGAAATTGCCAAATTTTATTGCACACTTATTATTTTTCATTTTTTATTGAGGAATATGCCAGTAGTTGCCATAAGTTTTTATTGAAAAAATATTTATGTCAGTGCAAAAAAATTGACCCCACTCTCACATCTCATTTTTAAGAGTGCTAGATAACAGAGAGAGGGATTGCAGGCTTGCAGAGCCATAGCCACCATCCTTTGCTTTCCCGGAGAGCATCCTTGCATGAGCGGGAGAGCCTGTCCCATAGCACCCTCTGGTGCCCACGAAGCTCACAGTCCCATCTGTTCCTGAGGAAGAAAAGGTAAATCTCAGGCAGCTAGCTACTAAAAAATTAGCTAATCAGAATGAGTTATAGTTTGTGTTCACTTGGTACATATATCTTTAATGTAATAATAAAAATAAATATAGCTCCTTCCATTTACTCTTCCCTTAACAATTTTGAGGATTCACTAAAAATATGTTTTTCTTAACCTTTACAAAATACAGATCTTTTGCTGTCATATTTTAGTTCAGTTATAATTTCATTGAGATCATTTTGTGACTTTTAAAGTTACTTTATGAATTTGAGAAAAGTAATAAGAATTAGTAATTCTATTTAAAATAAGGAAATAAAATAGAGAATAATGTTATTTTTAAGCTTTTTAAAAAATTGTAGGAACTCTATCAATTCTTTATTCAATAGTCTTTTCCTTTACCTTCCATTGCCATGGTATTCTTTTTCTATTGCTTCTATAACAAATTAAAACAACACAAAGTTATTATCTTAGAGCTCTGTAGCACAGAAGTTGAACATCAGTCTCCGTGAGGCAAACAAAATCAAGGTGGCATCCGGCCTGCCCTCCTTCCGTTCTAGAGGAAACCTGTTTCCTTGTCCTTTCCGGCATCTAGAGGCTGCCTGCATTCCTGAGTGTGGCCTTCTTGCCACATTTTTAAAGCCAGCAGCATCTTATCTCTCTTGGACTTCAGTCAGGAATGGCTCTCCCTGGTTATGGAATCTTGTTAGGTTGGGGCCACCTGGCTCATCTAGATAATTTCTTCATGTCAAGATCTTTAACCTTAATCATGTAAAGTCCCTTTTGCCTTGTAAAGTAACATAGTCACAGGTTCTGGAGCTCAGGACATGAACATCTTTGGGAAGCCATGATTTTGCCTACATAGCCATTATCCCAGTTCAGATGGTAGCACCTTTCCTATGTATATGTGTAATTCTTCAGGCTCCTGTGATTCCAGTTCATCCTTCAAAATGCCACATAGTAGATGTGGTTGGTGCCTGCCCAGCCTCCCTTCCCCAGCTTCACTTCTCTTCCCCTCCCTTCCCCTCCCTTCCACCGCTGTGAGTGCTGGGTGCTCAGGAGCTCACCCTCGTCCTGAGGTGAGCCATCCTGACCACAGGTGCTGGGTTCATCCTCAGCCAAAGATGGACTAAAATAAGGCTCCAGGCTGTCAGATGTCATTCAGCTTCCAGAGCTCTCTTTGGGATTGGGCTGTGAGCAGCCTTGAGCTGAACCCATCCCTCTGCCCAGCTTCTCCCGCTTCCCTCCCTCTTTTATAGGTTTCACTTGAGAGAACCCCTCAATAAGTCATTTTCTCAGCCCTTCCCTCTAGGGAGACCTACTTATGACATGACACCAGAGGAACCTTCTGAAAGCAGAATCCTGCTGAAAATAGTTTCTGGACTCTTTGCTACCTACCAAGTTAAGTCCAGATTTCTCTGACTAGAATTAACAGTCTCCGTGTTGTGGCACCCGTCTATATCTTACACTTCATTTCCCTCTTATATTCTATTCAGACTCTGCACTATGCTCAACAAGCAATAGGGTAAGGCAGCCCATTGGCTGCCCCACTTTTTAATACTACAGTACATCTAGGTCATACTTTTATTTACTGCCACATTTTTGGTTCATGTCTTTCTCTCCCCTTCTTCAACTGTTCTCCATCCTTCAAACTCCAGCCTCCCTAGTTACCCTGTAGAAAGTGATCTCACCTCCCACGACCTCTTGGAGATCACAGTTACTGCATCACCAGTGACACTTCCTGTCTCATATTTTGGGTAGTTGTTTTCACTGCCTCGAGAAGTAGCCCAGTGTTCTGAAAAAATCCACAGAAAAGCCTTGGGTGGGATCTTGGCTCCTGCCATTTACTAGCCATGTGGCCTTCAGGAAGTTATTTATAGATGCTGAGCTTTATTTTCCTTCTCTGTAAAATGTAGGTGGTTTTAGTAACTATTAAGAGTAACATCAGTTAATTTCCCACTGAAAAATAATTTTAGGTAGGTGGCAAAAATATCCATAATATAAAATATTTCAAAAGAATTATATGGGAAAAATCATTCCAATGACTTTTGAACAGACCATAGGAAAAATGTAGACCTCCTGCACAGAATGCAGTGGTAAGGTTCTGTATTACTGCTCCAGCTGGGCCATAATTGAGCTTTTTGCCACTCAGTGTCATTGCCATCCATAGGATCACAGCAAACCAGTTATTGTTGGAAACTAACCATTCCTGCTGCTGAACCCTAAGAAAATTATCTCCCATTTATCCTTATGAAGAAGATGCTGTGTTATGTAGGTAATGGTATCCTGAAAAATATTCTTACACTTCTGTGCATCAAAGCACACAATCAACACAGTGAAAAGGCAACCTGTGGAATGGGAGAAATTTTCACAAATTATATATCTGATAAGGAGTTAATGTCTAGAATATATAAAGAACTTCTATAACTCAACAACAACAACAACAAAAACTCAACGAAAAAATGTGCATAAGATTTGAATAGATATTTCTCCAAAGATGGATGATACAGAAATGACCAACAGGTATATAAAAAGATGTTTGATATCACTCATCATTAGAGAAATCCAAATCAAAACCGCAATAAAATGCTATTTCATAGTCATTAGAATGGTTACTATCAAAACAAAAACAAAAACAAAACAAAACATAAAATGGCAAGTTTTGGTAAGGATGTGAGGAAATTGGGACCCTTGTGCACTTTTGGTGGGGATGTAAAATGATGCAGCCACTATAGAAAACAGTGTAGCAATGCCTTAAAAGATTAAAAATAAAATTACCGTATGTATGCTAGAGTTTGAATGTTTGTGTCCCTCCAAAATTCATATTGAAACTTAATCTATCTCCACAATAGTACTAAAAAGTGGGGCCTTTAGGAGGTAATTAGGTCATGAGGGCAGGGAATAGTGCTCCTGTGAAAGTGCTTGAGGGAGCCTGTTTGGTCCTTCTGCTCAGTGTCCACCATGATCTGGACTTCCCAGCCTTCAGAATTGTGAGAAACACATGTCTATTATTTATAAATTGCCTGGTCTAGGGCATTTTGGCATAGCAGCAGGAATGGACATAGGCATGCTCAACCCATTGCTGCCACACCGGGGTCTGAAGACTGGCCTCCCTGGCAGTCTAGTCTCTGGCACATCTTCACCACAGCCTCCACTAATAGCCACAATCTAACCCACTCAAGAAATCACAGATATGACTAATGGTGTTTACAGCCAAAGAAATACAGAGACTATACTAGTGTGTACACCCAGAATAAAAGACAAAGTACGCTACATAGTCAACACCATAGATACATCTTTAGGAAAATGTCCTCCTAAAAGTAAGTTTAAAAAGTCAGTAAAAATATAAGAAGAACTGATTATTACACCAGATGTAGAGATATTAATGTATAAGGCATGGGAAACATGAAAAAGCAAGGAAATAGGATATCTCTAAAGGAAGACGATAATTCTCCAACAAAAGATCTTAATTAAAAACAAATATTTGAAATCCCAATAAAGAATTCAAAATATTGATTTTTAAAGGTGGTCAGTAAAATATAAGAGAATACTGAAAAATAATACAAGGTAATCAGTAAATAATCAGGATATGAATGAGAAATTTACCAAAAAGATATCTTGAAAAGAACCAAATAGAAATTCTGGAACTGAAGAATTCATTGAAGAAAATACAAAATACATTTGAAATCTTCAACAATAGACTAGATCAGGCAGAAGAAAGAGTCTCAGAACTTGAAGGTAAGTCTTTTTAAATAATTCAGTCAGAAGAAAATAAATAAGAATAAAAAAGAAGGCCGGGCAAGGTGGCTCACGCCTATAATCCTAGCACTCTGGGAGGCCAAGGTGAGTGGATCGCTCGAGGTTAGGAGTTCGAGACCAGCCTGAGCAAGAGCAAGACCTCGTCTGTACTAAAAACAGAAAGAAATTATCTGATCAACTAAAAATATATACAGAAAAAATTAGCCGGGCATGGTGGCGCATGCCTGTAGTCCCAGCTACTCGGGAGGCTGAGGCAGTAGGATCGCTTAAGCTGAGGAGTTTGAGGTTGCTGTGAGCTAGGCTGACACCATGGCACTCACTCTAGCCCGGGCAACAAAGTGAGACTCTGTCTCAAAAAAAAAAAAAAAAAAAAGAATAAAAAAGAATGAGCAAAGCCATTGTGACATTTGTGACAACCTAAAATGAACAAATTTATGAATTATTGGTATCTCTGAGAGCGAAGAAACAAAGAAAGGATTAAAAACCTATTTAACAAAATAATAGATGAAAACTCCCCATGTCTAGCAAGAGATTTAGATATTCAGATACAGGAAGCTCAATTATACCCAGGCAGATACAATGCAAAAATTCTTCCCCACTGCATGTTATAATTAGACTGTCTAAAGTCAAACCTAACCAGCAAATCCTAAAAACAGCAAGAGAAAAAAGCATCTAGTCACCAATAAGGGAAACCTCAACATACTAACAGTGGATTTCTTAGCAGAAAACTTACAGGCCAGAAGAGAACAGGATGATATATTCAAAGTGCCAAATTGAAAAAAAAAAAACAAAAAACAAAAAACAAATAAACTGTCACAAAAGTATACTGTACCTAACTAAGTTATCCTCCATAAATGAAAGATAAATAAAGTCATTCCCAAACAAATGCTGAAGGAATTCATTACCACAAGACCGGCCTTACAAGAAATGCTCAAGAAAGTCCTAAACCTAGAAATGAAAAGACAACATTTGCCATTGTGAAAACACATGAAAGTACAAAAGTCACTGGTAAAGTGATCATACAAGGGAAGAAGAGAAAGGACTCAAATGGAACTACTACAGAAATCCATCAAACCACAAGGAACAAACTAAAAGAGAAAAATAAACTATGAGGGATAATAAAACAGCCAGAAAAAGATTAACAATATGTTAGGAACAAAACTTTACATATCAATATGTGAAAAACTTGGAATAAAAACAGATTAAATTCTACTCTTAAAAGATACAGAATGGCTGAATTGCATTCTAATCACTTTCCATTATTTTTCAGAATTCTTGTATTTCACTGAGCTTCTTTAAAATCAACATATCCAGCTATAGCCTGCTTACCAGAAACTCATCTTATCATTAAAGATACACATAGACTGAAAGTAAAGGGATACAAAATGATATTCCATGCAAACAGAAACCAAATCAAGCAGTACTAACTATACTTAGATAAAACAGACTTTAAATCAACAAAAGTAAAAAGAAACAACTGCAGAATATACATTCTTTCAATAGCACATGGAACATTCTCTGGAATAGACCATGTGTTAGGCCACAAAACAAGTCTCCATACATTTTTAAAAATCTAAATAATATCAAATATCTTCTCAGACCACAGTGGAATAAAACTAGAAATTGATACCAGCAAGAATTCTGGAAACTATACAAATATGTGGAAATTAAACAACATGCTCCTGAATGACCATTGTGTCAACAAAGAAATTAAGATGGAAATAAAAAAAAATTATTGAAACATGAAAATGGAAACATAACATACCAAAACCTGTAGGATACAGAAAAAGGAGTGCAAAGAGGGAAGTTTATAGCATTAAATGCCTACGTAAAAAACTATAAAGATTACAAACTAACAAACTAACAATGCACCTGAAGGAACTGGAAAAGAACAAACTGAAACCAAAATTAGCAGAAGAAAAGAAATAATAAAAATCAGAGCAGAACTAAATGAAATACAGGCTAAAGAAACAATACATGTAAAAAAAAAAACAAAAAAACGGCAGACTAGAAGCAGCCTGCCACCATGCCACTCTCAAAGAAAAGTGAAAATTGCAGGCAAGTGCCTACGTACAGATTGCTCTTCTTGGAAAGAACAGTGTGAAATCACAGAGAAGCAACACAGGACGCTCAGGGTGGGAAAAAAAAGAAAAAAAAACGTGACAGGATGATACATTTGACAAGATCAAAGTATATGTGGGGAAGAATAGGATGATAGAGTGCTGGAGTGCCACACGCACCCCACCGGCACTATGGCCAAGTTGTGAGAGGGTTCCCTCCACTGCCGAAGACCTCTATCTGGATGGACCAGGGTCCTGCCTAGTGTCTGTGTGGAGTTCTTGCACCAGACAACAGGCACAGTGGGGATTGGGCAACAGCTAAAGCAATCCTGAGCTCTCAAGTGCATGGCACCAGGTTAGCGTGGGACTCAGCTTTGTCTTGGAGGCCTTCATAGCCCTCCTCCACCAGGCTGGGTAGGGAGCAGACTAACTGGAGGCTCCCCTGAACCATGCGCTGTGACTGGAAGCCAAGTACTCCCCCTTACAGCGCAACGGGATCTGAACGTGGGCATTGACTGAGGTGCTGCAGGCTCTGATCTGAGAGGCTTTGGGCAACTGCTTCAGCAGGTTCTGGGAGAGGTGGGGAGAACTCTGCAGCCCCTAGGCCACTGGAACTGACCTCCACCCATGTGGCTTGGCATCTGTGCAGTCCCCAAGCCTTTTGGCCCCGACTCCACTCTCCAGGTCCCAACTGCCTCCCACCTGCTCAGCCCTGACCCCATCCTCCAGGTTGGATCAACCCTGCCACCAACATGGCCCTGCTTCCAACTTTGTCACCCTGCTCAGAACTGCAATTCTGGCTCCTCCTCAGTCCTAGCTCTGAGACTCTCACATAGGAGACCGAGGCTCCACCTCTGTGCCTCCAGAGCTCCCGCCAGGCTGAAGAGACTTCCCCCAAGATTCTAGCTCTGCACATAGGTCCCAAGACCCCACCCTGGAGCTTCCACCATTGCTGCAGGAGGCAGAACTGTTCCAAAGTCCAATGCCCTGCAAGGAACTCCCCAGCCTTGAGCCACCAGTACACTGGGACCTGGTTTGAGCAAATACCCATGGTCCAGGAAACCATGACCACTTCCTAGGTAGCCTCACCCAGCTGTTAGTCTCACCTCTGCAGGGAGACCCTGGGCAGAGCAATCCTCACAACACCACCATCAGTGAAGAGGGTCTCACTCAGCTCCCATCTCAACATCCTACAACTATCTGTTGAACAACCCAACACAAACAGCATCCAGCACAGCCTTGAACGGAAGAAATCAGAAGCAAACAGAACAAATCAGAACAGCTGTGTTACAGGCTTCTAGTGCACATACCCCTTCTCTGCTGCATCACCATTCCAGAGTGGTGGGGGTGGGGGGGAGCACCATCTAGGGACCTCCCCTTCTTCTCATTAAGCAGGAGAGTTCCCAGCAAAGAATAGGTGCTATGAAAACCTGTTAGCTTTGAATCTAGAATAGAGTTTCAGATGAGAAGAAACCAGCAGAAGAACCCTGGCAACATGAAAAATCAAAACAGATTGACACTGCCAAGGTATCACAATGGAGCTACAATAGTGAACTCCAACTACAGGGAAATTGTTGAAATGACAGAAGTGGAATTCAGAATATTGATGGCAAATAAGATGAATGGAATTGAAGAGAAAGTTGAAAACCAACAAAAATAAGCAAAAAAAAAAAAAAAATCAGGAAATTAATGAAAAAATCACTAGGGAGCTAGACAACACAAGGAAGGATATAATAGAACTTAAAGAAATGAAAGAGTCATTTAGGGAATTTCAAAATACAGCAGAAAGCTTTAGCAACAGACTAAACCAAGGAGAAGAAAGAAAGAATCTCAGAGCTTGAAGACAAGGGTCTTGAGCTAACCCAGTCACTTAAAGAGGCAGAGAAGAGAACAGAAAAGGCAGAGCAATCACTTAGAGAGATATGGGACTATGTGAAGTGAACTAACATACGAATTATAGATATCCCTGAGGGAGAAGAAGAACTCTTAGATTTGATAAGTGAATTCAGTAAAATTGCAGGATACAAAATCAACATACAAAAATTAATAGCATTTCTATACACCATCTAACAGAGAAAGAAATCAAGAAGGCAATCCAATTTACAATAGCTGCAAAAAAAAAAAATAATAAATAAAACAAAAACAAAAAACCTAGAAGTAAATTTAACCAACGAAGTGAAGAATCTTTACAAGGAAAACTACAAAACACTGATGAAAGAAATTGAAGATGACACAAACAAATGGAAAAACATCCCATGCTCATGGGTTGGAAGGATTAATATTGCTAAAACGACCATATTGCCTAAAGCAATCTACAGAGGCAGTGCAATCCCCATCAAAATACCAAGTCATTCTTCACAGAATTATTAAAAAAAAATTCTAAAATTCGTGGAACCAAAAAAGACCCTGAATAGCCAAAGAAATCTTGAGCAAAAAGGACAAACCTGTAGGCATCACATAACCTGACTTCAAAATATATTATAAGACTATAGTAAACAAAACAGCATAGTGTTGGTATAAAAAGGACACCTAGATGAATGGAACAGGATAGAGAACCAGAAATAAATTCACATATTTACAGCCAACTGATCTTCAACAAAGCCCAGAAGAATTTACACTGGGGAAAGGACATCCTCTTTAATAAATGATACTGGGAAAATTGAATAGCTACATGCAGAAGAATGAAACTATACTCCTATCTCTCACCATATACACAAATCAACTCAAAATGGATTATAGACTTAGATGTAAGTCCTCAAGCTGTAAAAATATTAGAAGAAAATCTATAGAAAACTCTCCTGGACATTGTTCTAGGCAAAGAATTTATGATTATTACCTCAAAAGCACAGGCAAAAAATTAAAAAAATAGACAAATGGGACTTAGTCAAACTAAAAAGCATCTGTCTAGCAAAAACATATAATCAACAGAGTGAACAGGAGAAAATATTTGCAAATTATGCATCTGATAGGGAACAAATATCTAGAACATACAGAGAATTCAAACAACTCAACAGGAAAAAAACAAATATTCCCACTAAAAAGTGGGGAAAGGACATGAATAGACATTTCTCAAAAGAAGACATACAAATGGCCAATAGGTATATGAAACAAGGCTTAACATTACTAATCATCAGAGAAATGCAAATCAAAACCACAATGAGATATCATTCTAACCCAGTCAGAATGGCTATTACTAAAAAGACAAAGAACAGATGTTGGTGAGAAAACAGTGAAAAGGGAAATATTATACACTGTTGGTGGGTATATAAACTAGTAAATCCACTATGGAAAACATTATGGAGATTTCTCAAAAAACTAATAATAGAATTATAATTCAATCAATCAATCCCATTACTGGGTATCTACTCAAAGAAAAAGAAAATATATCAAAGGTATACCTGCACTTGCATGTTTATTGCAGTGCCATTCATAATAGCAAAGGTATGGAATCAATGTAAGTGCCCATCAGTGGATGAATGGGTAAAGAAAATATGTATATATACACAATGGAATACTATTCAGCCATAAAAAGAAGAAATCAAGTCATTTGCAGCAACATAGATAGATTGGTGGTCTTTCTCTTAAGTGTAATAAGCCAAGCAGAAAAAGACAAATATTGCCATGTTCTCACTTTTATGTGGGGCCAAAAAATTTGAACACATGGAGGTAGAGAGTGGAAAAATAGAAAACAGAGACTGAGAAGGTTGAGTGGGGGAGAGAGGGGAGGATAGAGAGAAGTGAGTTAAAGGGTACAAGCATACAGTACGGTAGAAGGAGTAAGTTTAATGTTTGACAGCAGAGCAAGATGACTATTCTTAACAGAAATGTATTGTACTCAGATGATGGATAACCTAAAAGCCCTGACTTGATCACTATCTAGTATATACATATAACAAAATTTCACATGTACCCCATAAATTTGAAGAAATTTAAAAAATCACTGTTTAAAAAAAGAAATACTGCTCTCTTTAGCTCTTGTTATTAAAGTGTGGTGAATGGTAGTGAGTTTGTGTTTCTAGTCCTTGGATCTTTAAATAGGTTAATAATAATAGATATAAAAACAATAATGTACTATTTAGTGTATACTATTTTCTAGACCCTGAGCTAAGCATTTTATATAGATTATGCCATTTTATCCTAATAAAAAATAGCCAACATTTATTGAGAATTTACTGTGTGTCAGATGGTATTCTAACTTATTTACCTGTGTTATCTCATTTAATATTTACTAATTCCTTAGGAAATAAGGAATATTATCTATATTTGACTGATGATAAAATTGGGACACAGAAAAGTTAATAAACTTACCAGAAGTCACATAAATAGAAAACAGAAGAAGTGGAACACAAACCAAAGCAAATTATCTCCAGAGCCTATGCTCTTAGCAATTATACCATATTTATGAAATAGGTACTATTACTGACCAATTTAATAGATAGAATAACAGATGCTCTTTGAGTTTTATAAGCTCCCCTTAGTCTTATAGTAAGTGGAAGAACTGGAACTCAAACCAACCCAGACTGCTACTATTCCAGAGTCTATACTCTCAACCTCTGCAATGAGTTGTGCCATTCATTACATTTCCTATCATAGTGCCTGGTGCAGAATAGTCACTCAATTAATAATTGGTATTTTTATTATTAGAGACTTTTTGTTCACAGTGCCTACTATTGGACAGCCTATAATAAGTTTTGGTAAATAATTGCTAAATAAATAACTCGGCAGAACTTACCAAAAACTTATTTCTCTGTTTAAATTATTCTACCTTTTGTGGCCTTTTTCCATTTTTTTCATCATCAAGATATTTTCTTTGTTATTCTGTTACACTAAGAGCTCTGGCTGTTTTCCTATGGTAGTTACCTAGAAAGAGAATTGACAGTGTAGTGTTCATTCTCACAAATAATGCTTTACCATGAAAGTTTAATATATATAAGACCATGTACAAAACTCAATAGGCAGATCAGGAAAAACTATTTATCAAACACATAGTACAACATGTACTGCACTAAGTGCTTTAAATACACATTCTCACTTACACTCTCAATAACCTCTTCAAAAGCTCTCATTGTGTCCATTTTACACATACGAAAATTGAAGCCCAAAGAGTTTGGCAACTTGAGCAAGTTTAAGATACAGAAATTGTATGGTAGAACTCAGATTTGAGCACAAATTTAACTCTAAAGCCCATTTGCTTAATCACTAATGCCCTACTAAAAAGTTACGAAGCTCAAAAAGAGACTATTTAAATTATTTCAGACTGGCTATATGTGTACCATTGAAATCCAGTGCAGACATGGTGTGCCATGAGCTGTCAGGCCGCTTGGTGGTTGCCTCGCTGAGTATACCAGTGGAAGGGGTGGATCTTAACTCTTCCTCCTAAGTAAGGATGTCTTATGGACAGATAGCTTTGTTTTGCTATACTATTTGCTTTCTATTTTTGTTAATTTCTCCCCAGGCAAACAAATCTAGATTATATTGCTTTTTTCATCACTAATTGGAAGATGGTTTGGGGATTTTCTGTATGTAGCCGGGCATACGTAAATTGCTGTGATCCTTTTGTCTTGCTGCTGTGTTCTAGAATCGTTTGCCCCCCACACACACCTGGCCTACATGTGCGTCACATGATATTTTTGGCCATAGGGAAAACTCTGTAGAACTGCTTTATAGGCCATGTTGGTCATATGCTTGACTTTTAATAGGCAGCAGTTATAATATTAAGGAAGATAGCCATGTACGTTTTGCTATATGTTCTCCCTGTATAGTTGTTGTTTGTGTTTATTTTAAACACCTGTCTCTCAAAAATAAAAGATGTGAAGTGATAGTCAAAGAAAATTATTTGCTGTTTACATCACAGACAAAATCCAATATTCCTAATTATAGGGAGCTTCTAAAAATAGAGAATAAAGGGACTTTAATTCTACTACAAATGAGCCATGTTAGGAGATTCTTCACAGAAAAAAAAATTCTTTTTAAGTGAAAGTTAAACATCACTGCTCATCTATCTGCTTTAAAAAAAACCTTCAAGTTTGTCAAAATACTCTGTGGTGAGGCTCTGGGGTAACAGGCACTTTTACACATTGCTATTGGGAAGGCAAAATGGTACAAACACTATGCAGGGAAATTTTGCAATATCTACAACATTATATGTGCAATTATTCTTTGTTTAAGAGTCTATACTTTGAGTTTATTCCAAGAACACACTGGAGAAATATGAAAAGTCCTGTACATGTGGTTATATATTGTCATACTATTTTAATAGCAAAAGAGTAGAAAACACCAAATGTCCAGTAAAAAAAATAACTGGATAAGTTACAGTACCACCACACAATAGAGTACTATACAGCTATAAACATGAAAGAATATCTGTATATATTGTGGAATAATCCTTGGATATGTTGTTAAATAAAAAAGGCAAGGAGAAGAAATGTGTTTGTTGGGTGCTATTATTTAAGTAAATGTAATGAAAACATACATACATATTTGCTTATATTATAATCAAAACAACAATAGAAAAACCAGTCCTACCATAAAACACACACAAACACATGCACACACACATATACACACACCAAATTGTTTTTGAAAGTTACCTTTGGCAGAAGGGAAGGTGTAGACAGTAGAAATAAGGAAAGGTATAGAGAGGAGAGGATACGTATACAATCTTGACTTCTTAGAATTTTGAATATTTGACTTTGGAACCACTTAAATATTTTATATAATTTTTAAACAAAGTTAAATCTTAAAACAATAATTTCACATAGTCAAAGGCAAATGAAACAAATCAGCACAACTGTGTTTTGGTGTGATGACATAAACACACTGAAATGAATTACTACAAGTCATAATCAGCAGAGTGATTTGAATGTCTCTCTGGTGGGATGTACTCTAAGGACAGAGAGAACAGCAATACATTCTTAAACTGTTTTTCAGTAATCATGTTGTTAATGGTAGTGTTGTACTATGATGAGACTTGTATGTATGATTTGTGTGATATCCCAAAGAAGCAATTATCTTGGTGTCCTTAAGAACTAGAATTTTTGGCACAGCGGAAAGGAAATACATATGTAAGATCAATAAGTTTAAGTAAAAATTCTATTATACTGATTTAAAATTGGAAGTATCATTAAGAACTCAGTAGTTTTTATCTTAAAAAATAAAATATACACTCCAATGCCAGTCAGCACAGCTGCAGCCCAGATATTGTTTTCTAAATGCCATTCTCTATTAAAAGAAACCAGGTTTCCTTGGAGAAAGGGCTGAGTCTAGGACTGCAACTGAGAAAGCAAAACTTGAGTCTGGAATATCTTTTAGGTCCAGAAAACAAAGACACATTCAAAGAATGATGAGATTTGTCAGAAAGACACAGGAGCCATCTTGTAGGGGCTCCTCCTGGTAAAATCTGAGAAAATTCAAGCACAAAAATAGATAATGGTAGTAATGTGGTGTAGCCCATGAAATAAAATAATAATCCCTAAGTCCATAAATGGGGAGAAGGAGAAGCACTTCCGCACAGTAGACTCTCAGCAAATAAATTTAGAAGGAATGATGGAATTAGAAAACCACAAATTGGGAACCATCATAGTAATTGATACAGGCAAAGGTAACAAAGGACATTAAAATTCATGGGTAAAATGTTGATGAATTCCAGGATATCTACGTAGTCTTAAAGTTACTCCCCAGAAGATACTTATTAATTAACAAGAGAAAAGTAGTCACTTTATACCAGAGAAACCTGGAAGATATCACCTTAACCAGGTGGTCAAGGTTATTACCATCAGTGAGAGAAAATCCAACATCTTGTGCCTTTTGATATGAAAAGAATATATCACTCCTGTGTTATTCTTTCCAAAAATGCATGACTTGAAAATAAACATAAGAAAACACTGGAAAAACACAAATTGGGGGACCTCCTAAAAAATAACCGGGCCATACTTTTCAAAAACACGTTCTTCAATGTCAAAAAAGACAGAAAACTCTTCCAGATTAAAGATTTTTAAACATTATGATTGAATGCCATGTGCAATCCAGAATTTTCTTTTGCCATTAGTAACATTATTCAGATAATTGAGGAAATTTAAGAAAGATTGGTACATGAGTATTGTATCAATATTAATTACTGAGTTTGATTATAACACTGTGATCATATAAGAAAATGTCCTATATTCTGAAGTGCTTAGGGACTAAAGAGCATCATATCTGCAGCTTACTTTCAAGTGGTTCTCGGGAAATTTTATATATATAAAGAAGAGAACACATATATATATGTGTGTGTGTGTATGTATGCACACATACACGTATATGAGAGAGTGAAAAATGATAAACCAAAATAACAACCAAATGATTATGGAAAATGTCATTCAACAATGTTAACATTATTACCTTAATAATTAACATTTGTGCAATCCAAGTGAAAGGTATACAGGAATTTTTGTGTTTTTTTTTTCTTTTTGCAACTTTTCTCTAAGTCTGAATTATCTAAAAATAAGGTATTTTGAAAATACCTATTTCTTAACTTTATCCACTGTTACCAACCCAATAGCAACTAGTACTCCTAGTGTCCAGATTCAAGTCTTTAAGTATTATTTCACATCAAAAGGAATCAACATTCCTTGTAATAATGGTTGATTCTAGGCCCATAGCAGGGAATGTACAAAAAGAGCCTGAAATAGCTGTCTTGTCATACCAGAAGGCAAGAACACTATCAAAGACTAAGATTGTGTCAAAAGAACTTAGGAGCCAGCTTAAATAGTCTCCCACAGGAAAGAGCTGAAACACTGAAACATGAGTAAGAATAAATAACTGCAATACAGTGAGCTATATCAAATATTTTTATATCTGCATGTTCATCCAAAAAACCCTTTCGTTAATAATCTTTGGAGGATATCAAAGTTATTATTTTTAAAAAATGGTCAAGGGAAAGAGAAAGAATCAAACATTTGATCTGCTTTTCCTATACAATTGTACTTCATTCCGAGTAACTAAATATTGGATGACAAGACATTTCTCCTTACAGAAGTATTCCAGTAAATATATGAATATTGAAATATAAAATTAGACAATCACCATTTGGCAATTGTTAGCAAATGAATGAATCTAAGTGTAATTATCAATCCTGCCAATATGACTGAAGAGGACATTATGTGCCTCCAGATGAAATTATAACCATTCTCTCTTAAGTAGTATTGGCAAAAATAAAATCAAAAGCAAACAAAAAATTTTAATCCAGATCTAACCACTAATTTACAGAAATTGCAAGGGGCAGAGGAACATTTCAAACCACATCACAGGGATGCAAAGGGAAAATAAAAGACTGGAAAACTTACAAGACAAAAAACTCAAAAAATTGCTTTTTTTACCAAAAAAAAAAAAAAGAGAGAGAAATGAAACAAAGTGAATCTATAGATCAAAAGAAATATAAAAGACTCAATCAGTTACAACATACAGAGTCTTTCTTAGAGCCTGACTTATGCAATGACAATTTACCTGAGATAACCAGGGACATTGGAAAACTAAGTAGATGTTTGTCGAATATTAAAGTATCATTAACTTATTCTTATGTATGGTAATAGTATTAATTTATTTACCAAATAATGTACTCTTTTCAGAAGTACCTTCTGGAAATTTACAAATGATATGATATGATATGATGAATGGGATTTGCTTTGACATAATCTGAGCAGGGAAGGGGAAGTGTGAAGGCATGTGGGGAAGATAAAGATGAGATGAGTTTACCCATGAGTTGGTAGTTGGTGGAAATGTGTGTGGGTACAAAGGGGTTTGTTTTATTTTTCTTTCCACTTTTGTATTAGTATGAAAATTTTCATAATAAAGAGTAAAAGGTTTTGGATTATGGATAGGAGGGTACAGAAGATAGGGAAGAAGAGGAGAAGGGCTAATACTGGGCACCTTTAGAGCTAGGAAGTATGCTAGGTGCTTTTCAATGTGCTGTTGGGTTTAGTTCTCGAAATGGTCCAATGAAGTGGTTATGCTTTTTCTGTTTTACATATAGGGAAACCAACACTAGAATGATTAAAGAATTTTCTTAAGATCTCAAAGCTAGTACTCGGTAGACCTGGAATAAATACTCACCTCCTGGGTTCTGATCTTTCATCTGTGTCACTCCAAATCCATTTACCATACTCCATCATGAAAGGGAAAAATCTGAAACTTGATTTAATGCATTATGTTAATAGCTTTATTGATATACAATTCACATATTGTAAAATACACCTTTTTAAAGTGTATCATTTAGTAGTTTTTAGTATATTCACAGAGTTGTGCAACCGTTGTCACCAGCTAAATTTAGAACATTTTCATCATTCCCCAAAGAAACTCTGTACCCATTAGCAAGTACTCCCCAGTCCCTCTAATCCCTCAGCCCCCGACAACCACTAATCTACTTTCTGTCTCTATAGATTTGCCTATTCTGGAAATTTCACATGAATGCAATCATACAGTATGTGACCTTTTGTCACTCTCTTCTTCATTTAGCATAATGTTTTCAAGGTCCGTCCATGTCGTAGTTTTTATCAGTGCTTCATTTCTTTTTATTTCTGAATAATATTCCATTGTATGACTATACCACATTTTATTTATTCATTCATAAGTTGATGGAGATTTGAGTAGTTTCCACTTTCCCGCTATTATAAATAATGTTTTTATGAATGTTTGTGTACAAGTTTTTGCATGGACATGTGTCTTCATTTCTTCTGGGTGTATACATAGGAATAGAAACACTGGGTCATATGGTATCTCTATGTGTACATTTTTGAGGAATTGCCAAATTGTTTTTTCCAGTTGCTACACCATTTTACATTCGTACCAGCAAGTGTGAGGGTTCCAGTTTCTTCATATCTTTGCCATCACTTGTTATTGTCTGTCTTTGAAATCAGCCATCCCCATGGGTGGGAAGTGGTATTTCATTGCAGTTTTGACTCACATTTCCCTAATGACTAATGATGTTGGTAATGCATTATTGGATATTGACTCATTTTTACTTAAATTTTATGTCATTCTTTCATTCACTCAACAAATGTTTATTGAGTACCTTCCATATGCCAGGACCTTAGAAAAGAAAAGATGAATTGACAGTTCATCTGTTGTAACTATAGGCAAGAATGTTAGTATGCTGGTGGGTTTGTTGGTGAGAAGATGAACAAATTCTCTTCTGATTGCTTTCATTTTCTCACTGAAATATTAAGCAACATAACAGCTGAGAATCACAAGGGAGAAAGGTGTCGAAGTTAACTGAGGAATGAGAATATATCTGAACCAAAAGAAAAAAAAATTATAACTAATTGGACTTGAATTAATCTAGCAAATATTTTTTTCCTTTAAAAATTATTATGAATATGACATGCATCAAAGTATGTACACAATAATATAATGAACACCTAGGTATCTATCATGTAGGTGAAAAATATCTCATTGATGTAGCTGAAAGCCTTGTATAACTCTACCAGATGATAGCCAGCTCCATCTCTAACCTGAATTTTAACTTTATCCCCTTGGTTTTTTGTTATTATATGACACACACACACACACACACACACACACACTCCCTTTCCTAAGAATATATTGCCCTGTTTTGTATGTTTTTAAACATATAAATGGTATCTTACTGATTGTATTTTTCTGCAGTTGGCTCTTATGAAAAATTATGCTGTAGACACTGACATACACATCTCCTTTTCTGTATAAGCAATCATTTCTCTCTGGTACAAAATTAGAAGATGACTTTCCTGGAAATATATCATGTGATATGGATTAGTGCATTTTTAACTTTATCATTAGGTAATGTAGAATTTCTCACTAAAGAGGTTGTTGTATTGATTTAGACTCCAACAAACAGTTTGTAGTAATATATATATTTTTTTGCTTCTGATCCTTTTCAACACTGCCATCCAGCATTTTAATGGAAAATGTTTCTTATGGATTCAGTTATCAATTTTATAATTTTTAACAAGGTTGAATGCCTGCTTTTCTCTTTTGCCAATTTTTATTGCTCAGTTATTTTTTCTTTAGATTTATGTGTTTATTATAAATTCTGGATGCCAACCTTTGTTGGTTATGTGTATCTTAATCATATTCTCTAATTTTGAGGATTGTCATCACTTCTTAAATAGTGCCTTCTATTAATAGAAATTTTTAACCTTAACTTGTAATATTGATGTTTTGTTTGAAAAAAATACTAGAGTCATGAAAACATTGTTTTTTATTTTCTTCTAAAAGTTCTGTTTTTTCACACCTAGGTCTTTAATCTATTTGCAGTCATTTTTTAATATGGTAAGAAGTTGGAATATATTTTCTCCGTATGGATAATAAATTTCCTAGAACCATTTATTGAAAAGTTTGTCATTTGTCCATCAATATGCATGTTTCTTCTGTCACTTACATTATTTCTGAGCCCTCTGTTTTCTTCCATTGCCCTATTTGCTTATTTCTATTGGCCTGTTGGGTTTGGAGTTGCATTAGATTGATATGAGAGGATTGACATCTTTACATTTCTGAGACATTCTATGAATATAGCGTATTTCCATTTAATTAAATTTTACAATGTTTTACAATACAGTCATGCAAATTTTTATTGAATGGATTCCTAGACATCTTGTATTTTTGGCTGTTATTGTAAATGGTATCCGTTTCATAAGTTACATTTTCAAACTAGCTGGCATATAGGAATAAAAATGATTTTTGCAATTTTATCTTAAATTCAGTACTTGCTGAATTCATGTCTCTGAATTCTCTTGATTTTTCTATATAAAAAAATGAGTTTTCTTTCTTTCTTTCCATTATGTGAGGAGACTGGCATGAGATTACCAGATTAAACATTCCCATTAGAAAAGGGGAATAATGAAAGGCTCATAAAAACCACTGGTTCATAGCAATTCTGAAATCTCACTCTGCAAATGTCATCAGGTCTTTTTACCCAGAGGTTGTGAGCTCGGGGAGTGGGAACTAGATTTCCTGGGAGTCCCCATCTATTTTTTCCCACAGCTTTTGGCTTCACCCTCTGGAAGTGTCTTCTTTTCTTATTTACCTCTTTGACCATTTATGAAGAAGGCACTGAACAAGATGCCTTTTAGCAGCTTCCTCAGCTTGTTCCTTCCTGGAGAAAAATGGGGCCCCGGAGGGCTTTTTACATCTGAAATAGTCCCAGTGCTTTTTACTTCAGGTTGGTGCTTTTGTTAATCCAATTGGCTCAAGTAATTTATTTATTTCCTATATATAATTTGATTCCTCCCCTCTAATTGTGCCAAAAACCACATCCACAATTCTTTGCAAGACATGCCTCTCTTTCTAGATTTAATTACTGGTATTTTAGGTGTTGGGAAACAACACCCTCAATAGGCACCATCTTAATTTTTTCAGAGGTCTTAGTAAAGGGTCTTATAGCCACATCCTAAATTTCTTCTTTACCCTGAGGCCTTATCTTTGTGACAAGGCCATGAATTTAATATTTGTACAATGATTTATATTAATTTAAAAATCTTTAGCTGTCGGGAAAGGCTGGAGATGAGAAACTCAGCGAGACTCTTAATATTTTCTCTAGGGTTTTCCTTGCAAGTTGGTCAGTTATTTTCTGAGCTCATCTGTTTCTTACAAAAAAACTTATATGTAGCTAAAGTAAGTAGTTGATGTTTGCAATATTTTTCTGAAAGTTTATTAGATTCACTTTCTATCTTCCAAGTTACCATAGATCATAGTTTTACCAAATATCTTAACAACACATAACACTGGTCTTCATTTTTCTAACCTCCCGTAATAATTTCCTTGCCATTTTTATAGCCTCCACCTGCCACTATATCCTAAAGTCAGTGGCATATATTAATATTTTAGACTTTTTTTAAGGAACACTCTACTTCTAGTAACAACTTCTGTCTCAATGAGCTACAGCTGTAGAACGAGTTACTTAAAAACTCAGTGGCTTAATACAATATTTATTTCACCTGCTTCTCTGGGGTTCAGCTGCTTCAGGCTGGTTCCTGGCTGGATGCTCAGCAGATCTCAGCTGGACTCGCTCACATACCTGAAGGCTGGCTGTCAGCTGATAGAAGCTTGGCTTGTTTGGGGTGACTCAAGTATGTTTGAAATGTTTCTTATTCTCCTTCTGAGACTAGTGGACTAGCATAGGCATGTCTTTCTCATTAGGACAGCAGAAATGCAAGAGAGACAGTGGAAACTTGCAAGGCCCCTGGAGGCCTCAGCTTATAAGTGGTTATGATAACTTCTGTCTATTCTGTTGACTAAAGTAAATCTGGTGTGTGGAGGGAAATATATTCCACCTCTATGGGAGGAACCCTAAAACCACATGACAAAGGACATGGACACTGGGAAGTTGAAGAATCTGGGCTACGAGCACCTTCATTCTTCCATACACTAAGGGCTTGATCATTAAAGCCAAAGGTCTAGGCTACCACGGATCTGTCCAAATGCACACGGGAGCTGCTTGCATGGCTCCCACTTTCCAGCCTAGACTTAGACTTTCTCTTCTGATGATTTCCTATCTCTTCCCACAACCTCGTTTTTCTCAGCTTTGCATTTAAATGATTCAACATTCAACATTTCATCTAGCAATATTGAATATTTTGAAGAAGGAGTGTTTTCAGGATATTTAGTCTATGAGTGGAAATAGTAGTACAGAAATTCTTAAAATTATTAAGATACAGTAGAATTTGCTTATCTAGCCCATAGGATATCCCAACTGGCCTTCTGTAATCTATAAAAATTTCCTACTATGGGTCTTATATTCGTTCACCAGCATAACAATTATCCAAATGGTTGGAGCTGGGGTATTTGTGGACCAGGCAGAAACAAAACAAGAAGTATAGAAAAGTAGAAATTCATCAGAGAGGGGAGTGAATTTTATAAGAGGAAATAATTTTAAGGAAGGGAGTATGGGAGCCAGCAAACAAAGTGGACAGAGGGGAATGAAATGGATATAAGTTAGAATGAGAAAGTTGGCACTGAAACAATTGAGTAGTGTACATGTGTATGATACACTAGGTGTACATGATGAAAAGTAGTTCAATTCATTTAATTAGCTAGATTGTTGTAATCATTTCACAATGTATATGTATATCAAAAGATCACTTTGTGCCACTTAAATATATACAATTTTTGTCTCTTGTACAATTTTTAAAAAGTAGTTTAAATCTTTGAGAGGCCTTTCTAAATAAAGTACATAAGGCATACATCTGAGTTTTGAGACCTGACCTCACTGATTCATTTTAATGTTGTTCTTTTCCTTCTATGCCTACAACCCTCCCCTTTTCCATCTTTCTTCAGCTACTCTGTATAAATCATGTGCTATGAGACATAGTGGATAATTTCTCATCTTCACCACATAAATGTGGGTAGATACAAATCAACAATATTGGTCTATTTTTTCAGGTAAACTTTCCAAAGTTATCATCTTAAAACAGTATAAACCAAAACTATCTTATGTCCTTGCACTCCATTTATAATTGATATTATGAAAAGTATATGCAAACAAAGTTGAAACTTAGTAATGAAACTTGAGAGCCACAAGCACCTCATCAATATGTTCTGAATAAAATAAAAGCAATTTTCTCCCTTTATATTAGTCATGTCACAGTTTTAACATGTTGATTAATAATGTACAAATTGTTCCAGGTTTTTCATTGTAGGTGATACAAAGTTTTTGATAAGAATGTGGGCTGATAAGTAAATATCATTAAAGACTAAAACAAAATTCTTTGAATACTTCCAATTGCTGATATGATGGATTGACCTTTGGCTAGTACACACTAATTATACTAAGTGTGAATCAGTTCATACTAATTACTAAAAATAATAGGGGCTAATGGGAAAAGAGCTTTTAACTATCTGCTTACGTTACCTTATTTAATCTCTAATTCAGGTTCAATGTGTGGATAGTTTAAGGATGTTTATTGTCAAGTCCAAATGTCTACTGTGTTTTTGTAGCACAATTTTGTGTTCCAAAAATTTCCTTTTGTGAAGTGACACATCAAAGCTTAAGAGTTTATAAGAAATATTTCATTATTTCAAATTGATCATCATCTTGTAGATTTTCTTCTGATAATGATTTAAAAAGTATGTTAATCAGTGTTGCCCATGAATCATTTATGTGATTTTTAGTTAGACATGGAGACACTTCATAATTCACCACATATGCATTGTATTTTATTCTTGAATTTTTAAAATTCAATCAGCACATCTTTTTGTGCTTATTTTATGAAACCAGAATGGTGCTAGTTGTTACGGAGGGAACAAAGAAATTTAAGACATGATCCCAGCTTTCCATAAACATCCAGTTTTATGAACAAGAGAAAAATGGATTTACATAACTTGGAGTGTAATCAAGTGTGCTGATAACCAGTGGTGAGAGCAGTTGAACTAATCAACTCATTGTGGGTTGGCCGTGAGGCAGGTTTCCTGGGGAGAGTGAGCCAGGGATAAGGTGACTACTTCTTGAATAGGTGAGGTTCTTGCTGATAGGCTCTGCTACAGAAATTTGTGATCTTTGGGACAAGTTTTGACTGGAAATGCTTTTCTTATTAAATTTGAGCATACTTGCTAAGAACTTCAACATCTAGGGACCTTTTACCTTGAAGGGCAAAGGAATGTGTATTTTTACATTACTAAAGAATCATTAGGATTTATAACATTTATCCCTGGGAGTTTAAATGATTTGTTTACCCATGTATTAAAAATATTTTCAAAAGCATTTTTTGTGTCTTTGCATTTAAAAATTTATTTTGCCATGCAGTAATGTTTGTGGTATGTTCTATGTAGTGTTAAGAACAACTCTCTTCATGGAAATCCTTTCATAAAGATACACAGAAAGATTTTTAGTTAAATAATGCACAAAAAAATCTGCTATTTTAACCTATTATTTGTGCATTATTTTGGAATTTCCAGACATAGGACGTTTTTAAAAAGAGAAAGTACTCTTTGCTTCTATCTTTTCATCAACACAAGGATGGTAGGAATATAATGAGCTTCGCACATTCAGAAAAAGAAAAATAGTAGAGGTTTGTTTTTCATCTGTGAATATTCACTTCCTAACTCCTCTGACCCTGCTTGCGACTCTTTGTATTGCCTTGCTGTCAGCTATTTCTCACTAAGTTTGTGCAGACAGCTGGAGTTAAACGTCCTGAATATCACACCGTTTATCCTCTTTCTGTGCTCTGCTTTCCAACAGCAGTGGCGTATATCATTTTATTTAATTTCCCAGTAAGCAACCAAGCGGTTGTTTCTGATAATCTGCCATTCTCAACTTTTTGATCACACCCAATTCTAAAACCTATTTCATTTCTTGTTTACCGTCCTAAACCCATTCATTTCTGTTTTTCTAGTGGTCAATGTATTTGTTCCAATTCTTACTTACTTTGAGCCTATAGCAAAGACAAATCTCTAAGCTCAATTCTGCGCCATATGTAAATGAGATTAACATTGAATTAGTCAACCTTTTAAATATATTATTCATAAAATAAAACTTTATAGGATGAAAACCTCCACTGTCAATTCCCTGTTCTGTTACTCTGCCCATCTTGACTACCAAGCATCTATTCCTACCCAACCTGCCTGTTCCAGCAGTGATGTGTCAAATCTATAGAAATGGCTGGGAAACAGTCCACATCCTTAAATAATTGTATCTAGCATATACACGGAATGTTATGGTCTAACTACGTTACCTACAAATTCATTTGATATAGTAAGTTTTGTAAATCTTATCATCCCCATTTCACAGTTGGAGAAAATGAGATTCAGAGACTAAGTAACATTTCAAGGTCTCACAGGCTGAAAAGGATTCCGAAACTGTAAATATGTTCATAGATTTTTTTTGAAATATATCTTCACCTTCGTCTCCTTTTAAAAGTAAAAATAGATTTAAAAATTAACGATATTGTTAATATTAATTCCTGTACTTCAAATAATATTAAATTGTGACAGATGAATACATCTTTCTAGTTGTTTCAAAACATTAATTTGATTGCTTGATTTCACAGCTGAAATCCATTGTAGCACTTTGGTTTCCTGATGCTGGTGACATAAGTATAGAAAGAGTTCAGATTAGTTGCTAAGTTATTACAAAGACTGTTTCTAAAATTTATCTGCTATATTTTCATATAGGCTAGATCAATATTAATAAATTCACTTTCTATCACTTACTGTCATTTGGAGAAATGCTTATCAAATATATCCTAAATCATTTTATGTGTTGCTTTTGGTATTATATTTGTATGTTAAGCACATATTAAATTGCATATATTGTAATATTTATATTATATTCTGTATTGGATTTGTATAATATTTTTGTGAATTGTAAAACAGATCTGAGTTTTTAAGGAATTGTTCAAGATTCTTGTAATACTAAAATTTTTCACTAAACATAATTTAAACAAGGCCTGTATTTGTCAGATGAAGATATTTTAAAGATACATTTTTCTTATTACAAGTATGTATTTATCATAGAATATTGAAAAGACATTGAAATACCAAAGGAAGAAATTAAAATTACCTGTAGTCCCTCCATTCAGTTAAAACCACTATTAAATTTTGACCTTATTCACCATTGTTTTCCTCAAGCAGTTCTTTGCACATAGTATGTCTTAATAAATATTAGAGAATGAATGAATGAATTAGTGAATGAGCAATGGATATACATCCAGATGAATTTGTTAAACAAAAATTAGATCATACTGTAGGTATTGCTTTTTAACTTGCCCTTTTTGCACTTAAAATATTCTCAGGAATTATATTAATTCAATATTCTCCTACAATATCTTTTTAATAGCTGTATCATATCCAAGTCTATGAAACGAGATTAATATTTGTTAAATTAGCATAATGTACCTTTTATTGATATTGCCATACTTTGAACTACTGGATCCTTAAAAGTCCAAAATGCTTCACAGTTGAAGCCAATGCACCCTTCCAGCCCTAACTCCTCTTGCCCATGGCCCCTGACCCCAACCCAGTTTCCACCTGAGAAATTATTTACCATTTCCCAGCAGTGAAGACACCAAGCTCTTTCTTTATGTGGCCCTTATTACACACTCTTCTTTCTGCCATATGTGCTTGTCCTGAGAACACATGTGCAGCCTTCCAAATCCAAATCCAAATCCAAGATTTCACTCCTGTATCCTTTGGCACAGTGACCTTCAGGAATTAGCATAAATCACTTAGAACAAGTCATCTAGTAGAGTTGGAATGAACTGAAGTTTTACATCAATAGAGAAAGAAAAAAGGAGCATTTTTGGTGTGAGTAGGTAGTCAAAACTTCAGACAAGATTATTTCCCTCTTGTTTCTGTTAACAGGAAAAAGCAATCTAAGGCAGCACATTCTTTTCTTCTCTTCAGGAAACAATGGCTTTTAATTCTTCCCTTCTGAGGCCCCGTGTGATTGGAGAATGGATTGGTAGAGAAGAAAATGATGCTGATCCACTAGCCGCTGAGATGCTACAGCCCCCAATTCCAAGAAGTAAAAATGACCAATGGGAAAGCGAAGACAGTGGCTCTAGCCCTGCAGGAAGGTGAGATGAGATGTCTGCTAAGATTCTGTATTATCAGTCTTTCAAGATAAAGGGAGAATAACCCCAAGTGCATGATTTTGATGAAATCCCTTCTAATAATTTTAAATAGAAAATTATGTTAGACTCCACATAGGATAAAAAAAAATATTTGCTCTGTTTTAAAATTAGAATGTTATTAGACTTGTTTTGGGGTTTTGGTTTTGAGTTTTTTCTCCACTTGTAGGAGATCACCATCTCTTTGCTACTAAAACTAAATAGAGAAACAATTTCAAGGACATACGCTATCTGTCAAGACCTGCCATAATATTGGGCAGAGAGCATCTGGCTGTTAAGAATTGGAGAGGAGGGACTTTGTGTCAGAAAGACATACTTAGTCATCAGAGACAATAAAACGATTAAATGTATGACAGACCACAGGAGGCAGAGTTAGTACAGACTATATATAGAGAGAAACCTTGGTTTAGAACCATTTAAATTTAGAGTTGATAACTGTGATTGAATATAATTATTTACACTTTTTTTTTAGTTTTTGAAACTACTATGATTTGTGAATTTGAAAATCCAGACTCCTTTCATTTTACTCAGACCCTTGATACTCCTTGATACTCGAAATGGTGATAGGAAATTTGCCTTAAGTGCCCATATGCTGGTGGAAGTGGAGTGATGTTGAAAAGTCCAGAGCATATTTATTAGAAAAACTATGTTCAGAATAACCTGGGTGTTTTTGTTTTTGTTTTTGTTTTTTGTAATACCAACTGCAATGAGTAAAACTTAAAACAAAAATGAAAACTTCTACAAGGCATCTGGGGTGCAAAGCATCATGGGAGGCCTGGTTTACACGAGCTTGAGAAAATGGATTTAAATGCTCCTGAATTGAAATGTGACAAGAGCTTAAACTTCTTGTGAATGTTGCTGGCTGACCACCACAGAAGAGTTTTTTCTATGCATAGTGTAGCTACAGTAACTTCGTATTTTCTATGTTAAATTGAACAGCAACCAATAGCTATTCTTTCTCAAGGAGAAAATTGTATTTTCTACAATGTAATAGCTTTCAGAGGTTCCTTGCTTTGACTTATCACTTGGCTGGAGGGAAGGAAATTCAGAATGTGCGTTAATGTGTCTCAGGCCTATAGAAAATTGATTCTATTTCCTTGAGAAATAACTTTTAAATTATTTAAATAGTTGAAATGTCTTGTATAAGGAGAAGAAAACCCTTTATAAAAATCCATTTATCTTCTTTTGTGAAATGCCAGATCAATTTCACCTGTCAACGAGGGTGATTTTATTTTTAATACCAGACTTATGAAACCCACTAGACCTTTATCTTTATGCTTTGGTAGATCTTTAGCTCTCAAATGTAAGATAGAGAAATGTCAATTTTCATTTTGCTTTCAATTTAGTCACAATAATAATCAGAGCTATTTATAGCAAATGTTAGTGCACTGTTTTCTTCCTGGCTTCAGTGAGCCCTGTATATTCAGTAAAGGGGAATGTGTTCTCCAATCCTATTTGACTCCTTTACCCAGAAAACTCAGTCTGTGAAGATCTGTCTCAAATATTGTTTGAAAAGTTGTTTTCAGCTTTATTTTTCTCTATCTTTAAATTGAGTTGAGGTATTACTCTATGACATGAAGAAAGTGATGAAGTTCTGCCCAGATGCCCCATTAGAACAGAAAGAATACATGCGTATCTGAATTAAGTTTAGAGAATAGTGCTGAACTGTGTTAGAAACTGTATTTTTTCCCATCTTCTAATACAAAACAGGATTTCTGAATTTATACCTGTAACTCACACAGCATTAGATGTGGTTTGGATGAATACAAAAGGGTTGGAAAGAAAATTTTTAATGGCTCTAGAATGTGTAACTATAGTATTAGCTTTTGTCCTTAAATAGTAATGAACGTGTACTATAACAGTCAAAACATTAACAGACAAAAGGATATTCTACACTCTTGAAAGAGAATACTTGATTTTCGAGCATGACTTCATCCATTTTTCAGCTTCCCCTCCCCAGTTGGGGCAGGCCCATTGTTGTTGTTGACTGACATCTATTACATGAGTGAAGGAGGTACAGGCTGTTACTAGACATCTGCTAGATAAAGTCTGGTGACAAGAATTGTCTTATCTTTATTTTTTGCCCCTTTTCCTATCTCAGTGTTTTTTATTGTTTATTGTGTAAGTCTTATTTGAATGGTTATAACTACAATACTCCCTCTTTCGTACATTGCCAACTTTCTCTTTCATGCAAAATAATAGATACATGATAGGCTGGAATTTCAGCATTAAATTAGAGAGAATGAAATAATAGCATAATAAGCCTTGGGACTCTTATGGGTAGAAACTTAGTCCAAATTTTTCCTGGAACATTTTTTTCAATGGTGTACATTACCTGAACATTTTTTTAGGTCCCCCCAATGCAACATTGTATGAAGAGGGACAGTGACTTTGGTAGGCATACCTGACACCTGAAGGGTAAAGTGCTAGTTAAAAGAAAGGCAGTCATCAGGGTGATATGGAGAAACTAATAGAAAAAAACAAGAGACACTAACATGCAGTCCATGGCCCCTAGATGGTTTCTGGATGGGCCTCAAGAGAGTTGTGAATCTCTTGAAATGATGTGTGAAATGTTGTATGTATGTGTATATATGGTCATTTTCCTGCATTTTTCTGCCACATCTTTCTTAGATTCTCAAAGGAGTTCAGAATTAATAGAGAAATTAAAGCGCCTGAGCGGGAAAAGGGAGAGGTGAACGCGCTGGGGAATGAGTGAAGTCTTTCTATGATTGTCAGATACTCCCGCTGGTATCAGTTGCTATGGCTGGCCTGGCTATGCAGTGGGAAAGCATATTCATTCATTGCACATTTAGGGTTATTAAGAATAATCCCACAGTTATAATACAAATGTAAACAAAAATTTGTGTAATAAACCTTTATAATCTTATTTTAGGCCATCTTAATTAGATTTTGCAATAGCCGTGTAATGGATTTCCTAAAATGACTTGTTAAATTGTAATGTGAATTTGTAAATAGGCTCATCAAGCCTCGAAAACCTAATGAAATTCCTCTAAAGCTGAACCACTTTATTAAAACAAGAATAATTTCCATAAGTATTATAGATCTGGTGAATTGGCTTTATTTGTTAAGTGAGCATTATTATTAGATTGTAAATATGCCATAAAATGAATAGAAAGTCATACAATTTAGAAATGCATATTAAATATTAAAATAAAAGCTAAATTTATTTCCCATTAAGAAGTTTTCTTTCTATTAAAGCTCATAATTGCTTCTGACATATCAGTGAACAAAATCTGGAAATGTTCCCCATCCTTATAGAGTTTCTATCCACAGCAAGAGACAATGAACGAGGGAGTATAGAAATATATGCCATAAATTACAGTAGTGATGGGTGGTGTGATGGAAAATAAATAAGGAAAAGAAAGAAGAAAATAGATTGGGGGGCCTACTCTTTTACATAAGAAGTCCAAAAGCAAGGAAATAACCCTAATATTGTCAGATTTTGGCTATTGTGACTATGATAGAAAATAAATAACACATATGGTAGAGATAAAGTAAAATTAGTAATTTACAAATATTCTAATGTGAAAAATTTAAACATAAAGAATGTTGATTAATGAAAAATTAATCTGCCAAAGCAATCAAAGCACAGAAGCCTTAAAAATATCTAAAATAAACAAAAATTCTAACTCATGACTCACACATTTCTTTTTTAAAGTCAAAATAGTACATAAATAAGGCACACATTTATTTCAGACAGAAGTCATTTTGACAAGCTCACAATTTCTGTTTTATTTATTTAGGAATTTATTTAAGTAGGAAATACATATCCTAGTTCAAATAATTATTTTTTGAAACATAGCACAAGTCATCTGTGGACTTTATGTCTATTACACAGGCAACATTTTGGACTTAGTCAGTAGCTAGGTCTTCCAGTTCTGTACCATCTTGACGACCAAACCATGTATTTCATGAGACTAGAGAAAACACTTGCTTCAACTCTCAGGAAATGGTTTTGGTCATTGTTGGCTGATGAGAAGGAGTTACACATTTATAATCTACCATTTGTTTCTCATCTTCCACATCCATATCTATATGTTTTTTTCTTCTTGTATTTCACTACCATCTTCCTGTGTCCCTGGATATTTGTATCTCTCAAGTTGAAAGATGTGTACATCTACTTAAATTAATTCTTATTTTATTTATTAATTCCTATTTTATATACCCAGGTTGCCCCCTTGTGTTCTTTAAACACATAATGATATTAATTATCATCTAGAGACTGCTGTGTGTACCTTGTTTAGCTTAACCTATTTCATCCTCATGAAAACGTTTCAGGAATAAGGAAACTAATTCCCAAACTAAGTCCCATCCCTGCTTCAAGATTGGATAGCTATTAAGTGGTTAAGTTACTGTCTTGCTCCAAATTCTGTGCCCTTAAATGCTTTGCTCTACAACCTCTCTTGGGAAAGGAGTTCTAAGCATCCTGGTATCATTAAGATTTAGGTTCAAATCTGGAGAAGAGGGGCCCTAGGACCCTGGTGCTCTTACAAGGACCCCAGTCCCCCTTGCCCATCTTGCTCACCACTGTCTGCAGTAACACCCTGCCTCCCTGCAGTAGGATCATACTTTCTCTTAATGGTGGTCTGATCCTTAGGCTGTGGGGCTGGAGAGGAGGGAGGTGTCATCCTTAATCTTCTGCTTACAGATCTTGCTCTCTGCTTCCTAAAAGGATCCCCAGTTCTGAATCTTATGTTTCTCCACTGTGATAATTTTCCATATCTTCTTGTAGCAATAATTTACCAATCCCCAGTCATTTCCCTTTTCCTGACTATGCAAACATCTGACTCCCTGTCACTCTCCCCGACACCCCTCCTGTCTTGGTAAAATCAACATCAACATCCGTGATTCTTCACCAAATTTGGTCTCTCACTTCCTTTACCTACTCTTTGCCACTGGTCCTGAATTCCACCCTATCTCACCCACTCACTCCCTCTGCCATATCCTAGACCTTCTCATTACCATTATCTGCAAATCCACTGTGTCAATTTTAGGCATCTCACTCTCTGACTATCACCTCCTTGGATATACCCTCAACTCTTTTGTCCCTCTTTTCCTGTTTTACTCTCCTGGCTTAAGTCTAATTCTTTATTCTGTGGCTGATCTAACATAGGCTGGAGAACACTTTGGCACAATGGCCAGTGCCACTGAATTCATGACCACCAAGCTCCAGGGGCACACAGGCCAATGATGTTGCTGCTTTACCTAGTCCTCTGACCTGTCCACGATCCTCAATGATTACTTCATGTCTTTCCTTCTCTTCTCCAACCTCCAGCACTTCTTCTCCATCCTTATTCTCACCTGCTGGCTCTGTTCCCTATTTCACAGAGAAAACAGCTGCGGTGAGGAAGAGAACTGCACAGCCTCCCTCCCACCTGGCTTGTCTGTGCCCAGGCCCCCGCTGCTCTACCGTGCCTGTGGGTGAGCCACCCTCGCTCCACTCCAGGGCACTAAATTCTCATTCTCACTCACCTACACAAGCTGATCAGTTCCCTCTGTTCCCTGCACTGTTCCCTTCTACTACTTATGTTCATTCCCATTAGCATAAGGTATGATGGGACTCCTCTCTAAGAGGTGAAGCCTCCCTGGCCCCAGCTTATTGTCGTCTATCTTTCATTCACTTTAGAATAAAGCTCCTTAGATTTTACTGCCTTGTGTTCACTGTCCACTCCTCTTAATCTTTTCCAAATAGAATTTTATTCCCACCACCTATTGAAACCACCCTATCAGTGTCACAGTATATGACCTCTTGTCCATGTTGTCCAGTGTCATTCAAATGACCTCTGCCTTCGGAAATTCCAGCACCAGACTTAACCTAGCAGTGGTGTTTGGGATCCCATCTCTCGGTACTCTATTCAGATATGTTCCTCACAGTCCTTTTCTGTAATCGTGAAATTCAAAACGCTCTGAGAATCAAAACTGTCGTCATAGCTCATGATAGCAAAACCTGATCTAAACACAGTAGATTCCTTATTTATCCCACTGGGTGGGAATGCTGATACATAATGATGTGGAAATACTGATGCATTTGATAACAGGGTGAGGCCCCAGACCCTCCTGACAGTGTTATGCAATATCGAGCTTATGCAACAGAGCACATCCAGCCCCAAGGGTTCTAGAAAAACAGTTGTGGACCTTGAAAAAATTTTAAGTTTACATTTAGGTAGAAGTACTTTTTTTAAATAAATATACATATTTTGATCATATGTTGGCCTTTTAAAAATAATCATGTTTTATAGGAATAAAAATAAGCATTTGATTTATGCTTATTCATATAAAATAACATTTTCAAGATAGAGTATATATTATTTTTGCATGAAATATTTAACTTCTGACCATTCTAGATATATTTAAGTCCATAGTAAGTAGGCAAAAGCCATTGTCAGAATGTATATTAAATATCTGCTTTAAACAGTAATGCTTTGAGTATTATTACTGACTCCTAAGGGGGAAAATTGCCTTAAAGCTGTAACTGTCTGTGTATATGAAATCATAAAGTATATTCTGTTAAGCATAGAATATTATAAAATATAATATTTTGTTACCTTTTATTAAATTTATAATATAAAATATAAAGTTATGAAGGAAAATTTATTTAACTGATTTATTCAACAGACACATAAATAGAGCTATTTGCTAGGCACTGTTCTCCATTTATTAACCATTTTTAGTTGTCAAACCAGTGGAGGAAGTGGCTATAGGAGGTACTACTATAATTTGCATTACAGATGAAGCAACCAAGGAAAAGAATGGATAAGTAACTTGTCCAAAATTATTCATCTTGTAAATGATTATGTTCAGTTGTCATTCAAAGCAATATACATCCCTTCTCTGAATCAAAAGCTAATGAGACTAAGGTAATACATGAATATCATTATTCATTTTAAATAATTTGACTTAAATAAAATAATCTAGATGTTTATTCCTGTTTAGCATGTTAGGTCCATCAGCTAAAAAATACCAATTAAAATTTTATTGGATTTGTTTTGCCTTGCTTTCTTCCCAATGAGCCAAGTTGGTCAAGAAAGACTTTAAAATTGTTACATTCTTAGTTTAAAGGGCACATAATGAGACAATGTAGAAGACAGATACTATGGCAAGAAACTGGGCCTAAATAAACTATTTCCATCAATTTGCATGTGAATATTTATATTTTATCTCTACTATTATAAAGTAAAAATAATTTTCTTTAATCATTTGAAATTACACTGATAGTAACTAATACTTAAAAATTTTTTAAATGGATGCATTTTTACAATATCTCAGCAACAATACTATTTATGTTGGGCACCCAGTTTGGAATAGAAGATAAAATTGAAATAAATATTATTAACAAAGGCATGCCTTCATTTAAAAAAATTTTTCCCTTAAGTTTTTACTTTGAAAAGTTTCAAACCACAAAAAATTTGTGATTTGTAATATCAAGATTCCCATATACCCTCCACCAATAGTCACCAATGAACATTTGCCATCTTTCTTTTACCTATCTGTGACCTATTATCTGCCTATCTCTTTATCTATGTTATGTCTCTATGTGTTTATGTGCCTATCATCAATCTATCATACTCAATTTTTTGACAAATTGTGTGAAAATAAGTTACAGATATTATAAAACATTAATTCCATAATTGATTACCATGTATTTCTTAACAATAAGGATATTTCTTATATAACAATAATATAATTATTATACCAAAAATTTAACAATGACACCATAAAGTTATTTAATGTAAAGTCCATTTTTAAATTTCTTCAATTTTCCTAGTAAGGTCTTTTATGGATTTTTGTATATTTGTTTGTTCCTTTTTTATCTAACATCTAATAAAGGATCATGCATGGAATTCATTTGTCAAGTCTTTTTCATCTTCCATAATCTGGAATAGTTCTCTGCTTTTTGTTTTCTTTCACGACATTGACATTCTCGAAGACTATAGGCCAGTTATTTTGAAAAATGTTCCCAAATCTGCATTCGTCTGATTGTTTTCTGATTAAATATAGGTTAAAAATTTTTGGCAACAATTCTACATAGGTCCTCAAAAAACTAAACATAGAACTACCATAGGACTTAGCAAGGAAATCAGTATATTGAAAAGATGTCTGTACTCTCATGTTTATTGCAGCACTATTCACAATAGCCAAGATTTGGAATCAACCTAAGTGTCCACCAGAGATGAATGGATAAAGAAGTTGTGGTACATTTACACAATGGAATATATTATAGCCATAAAAAGAATGAAATCCTGCTATTTGCAAGAACATGGATGGAATTGGAGAACATTATGTTAAGTGAAATAAGCCAAGAACAGAAAGATAAATTTCATATGTTCTTGCTCATATGTGGGAGCTAAATATTAAAAACAGTTTATCTAATGGAGATAGAGAGTAGAATGATGGTTACCAGAGGCTGGGAAGGGTACAAGGGTAGTGGGGAGGGGGGTATAAAGTGGGAATGGTTAATGAGTACAAAAATATAGTTAGATAGAACAAACAATATTTGATAGCACAACAAAGTGACTATAGTCTACAATCTTATGGTGTACTTTAAAATAACTAACAGAGTAGACTAGGAATGTTTCTAACAAAAAGAAATGATAAATGTTTGAGGTGATGGACACCCCAGTTACCCTGATTTGATTATTACACATTATATGCATGCATCAAAACAACACATGTATTCTATAAATATATACAACTATTATGTACCCATAATAATAAAAAATTAAAGTAACTTTGATAAAAAAGAAAGGCGGTACATGGGCAACGTATGTAACCTGTAATTCTGTATCCCCCATAACAATAAGATGAAATAAAAAAAAAAAAAGGAAAAAAAAAAAAAAGAAGGTATAAAAACCTACAAGGAAAATATTCAACAATCTGGATCCTATAAGGAGTCTACAAATTAAAAGAAGAGAAGCAGTCCTTAAAGGATACAGAGAAAAAGCATATCTAGCAGGGGGGAGAGGTTTCTTACAGGAAATAGAACCTTTAGGAATATACCTGTGTTGACTTCTCAATAAAAGAAAACTTGTAATTTATACTGACAGGAAAACAAACAATTCTGCGTAGTTGGTATTATGTACTTCCTCATTGCATCATCTCAGGAGGACATATAATGTCAGTGTGCCCCACTATTGGTGATGCTAAGTTAGATCATTTGGTTAAGGTGGTGTCCACCAGATTTCTCCTGTGTAAAGGTATCATTTGTCCTTCGTAATTATTAAGTCATCCGTCAGTTTGTTTTGGTAAAGATGGGATAGACTGATATCTCTACTTCTCCCCACTAAATACAATTGTAAACCCTGAAATAAAGCAAGAAGCAGTCAAAGAAGGGCTGTGAAAAAACATAAAGAAGAAAGTGGAATGATTGGGGACCTGAGGACTGGAGGAACAACGTAGCAGCAGGGGCCTTATGATCCCCCAACCAACAGAATAAGTCAACCTAGGTCTGGCAGTTCCCAGTTTCCAAACTAGCAAGAGAAGTTAGCTCGAGTAGGTTTATTTCCCCCCCTAATTGGATGTGAGTCCTGCCAACAACACTAGGAGAACCCAGAGGCACAGGCCAGAGGAATTGATCAGGAACCTCTCTGGCAGTAATTGACCAAGGGATACGCTCACTTTCCCTGCCAGATTTGAGACCCCCCCTTCCCCACTGAAGACACCGGGGCAGCTGAGTGGCACCAGCAGCAATGACTCTACCTCAGAGAGTGGCCTTGCCTGGAAGTCTGTTCGCACTGGCTTGAGAGACCCCTCCCCTCCTGAAAGACACCAGGCATTCCAGCGCTTTTTACTAGACAAAAAGGCACCAGTAAGAGGAGCCCTCCACAACAAAGCTCATTGTGGGAAGCCTTTTTGTCCCCACATTCAGATACTCCCTTCATCTACATAGAGGCCCCACATGTCCAACCTGGGGATGCTCCGTCTGCTCCCGTAGCAACACTAGCCCGCAGAAGTAGAAGCCACAGCAACACCAGATAAATGAAGCAAATCAAAGCGGCATTGCCAGAGCTCTAACAAATTGTCATTGGAAACACAGTCTACAAAAGGAGGCCAGGAGCTACAGTTGACTGCCTTCTGAAACAAAAGGCTTAAATAGGACCCAGACTCCTAAAATAGTAGTCAAATTGTATAGGATACAATAAAAAAAAAAAAATCACCAGTCATACCAAGAACCAGGAAAATTACAACTTGAACGAGAAAAGACAGTCACCTGATACTAGCTAGCATTGAGATTAATCAGAGGGTGGAATTATCTGGCAAAGAATTTAAAGCAACCATCATAAAAATGCTTCAATAAACAATTAAAAATTCCCTTGTAACAAATAAACATATGAAATATCAGAAAAGAAACAGAAATTATAAAAAAAGAATAAAATGGAAATTATAGAACTGGAAAAGAAATAAAAGATATTAAAAACTTGTTGGTTAGAGATGTTGAGCATTTTTTCATATGTTTGTTAGCCATTCTTATATCTTCTTTTAAAAAATTTCTATTCATGTCCTTTGCCTACTTTTTGATAGGGTTGTTCAATTTTTTCTTACTGATTTTCCTGAGTTCTAAATAGATTCTTGTTATCAGTCCTTTATCTGATGTGTAGTATGCGAAATTTTTTTCCCATTCTGTAGGTTGTCTGTTTATTCTCGTGACAGTTTCTTTGGCTGTGCAGAAGCTTTTTAATTTAATCAGGTCCCATTCGTTTATTTTTGTTGTTGCTGTGATTGCCTTAGGGGTCTTCCTCATAAATTCTTTGCCTAGGCCAATATCTGTAAGAGTCTTTCCTACATTTTATTCTAGAATTCTAATAGTTTTGCACCTAAGGTTTAAATCTGTTATCCACCGTGTTTTGATTTTTGTGAGAGGTGAAAGCTGTGGGTCCTATTTCAGTCTTCTACATGTGGCTATCCAATTTTCCCAGCACCATTTATTGAATAAGGATTCTTTTCCCCAGAGTATGTTTTTGTCTGCTTTGTCAAAGATTAGATGGCTATATGAGGATGGTTTTATATTTGGATTTTCTGTTCTGTTCCACTGGTCTGTGTCCCAGCACTTGTGCCAATACCAAGCAGTTTTAATAACCACAGCCTTGTAGTATAGTTTGAAGTCTGGCAAATTAATACCTCCCATTTTGTTTTTATTGCTTAAAAAAATTGCTTTTGCTACACGGGGTATTCTCTGGTTCCATACAAATTGTAAAATTATTTTTTCTATATCTGTGAAAAATGATGTTGGTAATTTAATAGGGATTGCATCGAATCTGTAGATCACTTTGGGTAGTATAGACATTTTAACAATGTTGATTCTTCTGATCCACGAGCATGGCATGGTTTTCCACCTATTTACATGCTCTGCAATTTCCTTCCTCAGTGTTTCATAGTTCTCCCTATAGAGGTCCTTTACCTCCTTAGTTACTAATCATCAGGGAAATGCAAATCAAAACCACAATGAGCTATCACTTAACTCCTGTGAGAATGGCCTTTATCAAAAAGTCCCAAAACAATACATGTTGGCGTGGATGCAGAGAGACAGGAACACTCATACACTGCTGGTGGGACTGCAAACTAGTGCAATCCCTGTGGAAAGCATTATGGAGATACCTTAAACAGATTCAAGTAGACCTACCATTCCATCCAGCAATCCCATTATTGGGCATCTACCCCCAAAACCAAAAGTCATTCTATAAAAAAGACACCTGTACCCGAATGTTTATAGCAGCACAATTCACAATTGCAAAGATGTGGAAACAACCCAAATGCCCATCAATTCATGAGTGGATTAGTAAAATGTGGTATATGTATACCATGGAGTATTACTCAGCTACAAGAAATAACGGTGATATAGAATCCCTTTTGTTCTCCTGGAGAGAGTTGGAACCCATTCTATGAAGTGAAATATCCCAAGAATGGAAAAATAAGCACCACATGTACTCACCATCAAATTGTTTTTCCCTGATCATCACCTAAGTGCACATTTGGGAATAACACCAATTGGGTATCGGACTGAGGTGGGGGGTGGGGGGAGGGGATGGATGTATACCTACATGATGAGTGCGATGCGCACTGTCTGGGGAATGGACATGCTTAAAGCTCTGACTTGGGGGGATGGGCAGGACATGGGCAATATATATATAACCTGAACTTTTGTACCCTCATAATAAGATGAAATAAATTAAAAAAAAACTTGTTGGATGAACTCAGTAGTAAAATAGAGATGACAGAGGATAGAATCATTGAATGTAAGGACAGATCCATAGAACTTACCCCTTCTCAACAACAGAGAGAAAATAGACTGAAGAACACAGGACACAGCCTCAGGGTTCTGTGGGAGAATAGCAAAAGATCTGACATTCTTATCATTTGAGTCCCAAGAAGAGAGGAAAAAAGTGAGTGGGATGAATAAGAATTAGAAGGAATAAAATCTGGAAACTTCCCAAATTTGGTGTAAGATATAACCTACAGATTCAAGAAATTGATTAAACCCCACATAAGATAAACCCAAGGAATTTCACTCCAAGGCATATCACAAATAATTTCTGGAAACTAATAACAAAGAAGAAATCTTAAAAATAGCCAAAGATAAATGACAAATTATCTCAATTCAAACATCAAGTCAAATGACTGTGGATTTCTCACCTGAAAATATGGAGGCCAGAAGGAATTGTCAAAAGGAATTGTCAACCACAAATTTTATACCTAGTGAAACTACATTTCTGGAAAAAGAGGTAATAAAGACATTTTTAAATGAAAACTGGAAGAATGGGTTACTAACAGGTGTACCCTTAAAGAATAAATGAAGGAAGTTCTTCAAACAGAAAGGAAGTGATAAAAGACAGAATCTTGGATTATTAGGAAGGAAGAAAGGAAACCGGAAAGAGCAGAAATATAGGTATATACAATGAACTATCCCTATGAACTTTAGAAATGTTATTTTCTTATTAAATCAAAATTGTAATGCCATCTGATACTCAAAATAATAATATTTAAAAGTAGGAAAGGTAAAGGTACTGAAACAAAAGTAAGGTATCCATGCTTCACTCAAAGTGGTAAATGTTGACACTAGTACAACTGTCTACTGACTGTAATATGTCACATGCATATTGTCACACAAAGAAACAGTCATTAGGAAACCTATACACAGAGATAGACTCTAAAGCACTGTAAATATATGAAGATAATTAAATGGGGGAGAGAAGAGTCTTTTTAACAAATAGTGCTGGGACAACTGTATACACATGCAAAAGAAATTAAAGTTGGGTATTTTTATTAATAAAATCTTAGTGTAGTAGTTAAAATATTTATCCCATTACATGTGTTTTTCTTGACACACATTTGCTTTGTAAATCAGGAGCTAATAATCTGAAGTTTCTATTTTCTAGCTCCTCTTAAAAAATCAGAAAATCCATTAACAGTGGGTTTTAATTCCCACATGGCAACATTTGGCAGGAGTGGATAAGCACCTCCTCTCTTCAATGGAGAGGAGTTTTCAGCTCTGCCATACTCACTTGGGAATTTGTTAGTGAGTTACCAAAGGGTGTCTGAGAAAGACTCCATACTTCCATTATCCTTGGGGGAAACTCTAGCAATGTGTCCATAAACTTGCATAACAAAAATAACTGAATGAAAATTTGTTAGATTTTCTTTACTTATCACAGCTAATTAACATTTAAATATTTCTTCAGCTTAAAGATGGAGCCTAAGACTAAAGGATTAAAACAGCAGCAGCAGCAACATAAGAAGCTCCTGGCAGCGATGCTCTCTCAAGATTCTTTTGAGTCCGTCCACAGCCCCACCCCATCTGTAACAGAGGAAGATATTGATAATGAAGATGATGCAATGGAATTGCTGGGTAATTTTAAAAATTAATAATTTCTCTTTTTCTTCTCTGGCAGTGTAAAAATGTCTAGTGATTAAGAGATTTTTAAAATTTTGAATTAGTTTTGTCTTAGGGAAAAGAAACCGTTTAGGACATACTTTATTTACCTTAGACTAACCTAAGCATGTGAAATATTGATTAGACTGTATTTTGTGCTTTGTGTATGCAGCACTTTACCTTCTACTTAAGCTTTATTCTGTGTGCAGTTGTGATAAAAATTCAAGTCTGTCTGCTTAATTCTCTGATTATAATTATCATGACCACATCTATTGTCTATAAAAAATACCTAAAGTACATATTTCAGCCCTCATTCCCAAATGTCCCCCCATTATTTCAAGGACATTTAAAAAATAGAATAAAATTTAAAGGGGAAGATAGTACATTAATCTTTTAAGTCTTTCATAAATGATAGGAAACTTTACAAAGATTTCAAAGTATTTTCGGGCTCATTTTTTTTTTATGAAAATCTTATTAGTGTTGTATATGTAGGATATCTTTTTATTACATATTTTTTAATAAAGTGAATGTATGTTTTTGCTTCATCAGAAATAATCTCATCATATAAATTTTTAAAATTGAACTTATCTTTGGAAAATCATTTTTCCAAAAGAAGGAAATGAATTTTATTTCAGAAAGAGTGACCCACATATAAACCAATGAGTTTTTAATTCAGTGTATAAATTATTCTATTATAAATAATTAGTTCATCAAATGCTTTGTAACAATATACTGTTGTATTTTAACTAGAAAGAGAATAAATAATGTAATTATTCGAAATGTTTCAACACATTTCACATATAGAATATAGAATCTCAAAAAAATATAGCCATTTTCTAAAATTTTTTTTCTAAACCAGACTCCTTGGTTTTAAGTGTTTATGGCAGTAAAATGGTATCATCATCATAAATGTATATGTCCCATGCACAGACCTACAAAGATGTTATTTAGTCAATGATGGCAGGTTCACAGATGTTTTCTGATGGTACAAAAACTGCATTCATGCTAGCATTAAGGAGACAATATCGTGGCATTTTGACTACATGCTCTTGGTTTTTTTTTTTTCCTAACAAATAGGTCTTATCTCCCCACCTCCAAGTCATTAATGTGGCAGCTGTGCCAGATGTGGCAGTGGTAGCTCATTCAACTTCCATTCAACAAACATTTACTGAGCACTTACTACATACCAGGCACTGGGGTTGGTCCTGGCAACATAAAAATAAAATAATCCTGGTCTCTGTTTGCAAGAATTTTACATTCTAGTGTTCAAGAGACAAATGTAAATACTCATTCTAATAGCATTCACTATCTGTGCTAATTGGATTAAGTGCACAGTTGTATGTAGGGGTAACAGGTAATGCAGAGGTGAGGGACAATGATCAGGGAATGTTTCCTAGAGAAGCTGATTCCTCTAGTTAGTCCTGAAGGACCAGCACGTGTAAGTGCAAAAGGTGGAGTGTGGTTGTGGTAGGTTCGCTCTTGTAGACGTGGGCTCTTCTGCTATGGCACTTATGATTGTGCTTGTAAATTGTTCCTCTGCTTTTGTCAGTGACAGTGAAAGGACAAGTGAGATCAAGGGATTCGTTAAGGAGACACAGGTGTCCACTTAACCCGGGTACTCCCTAGAGCTGCTCTGCTCTGAAGTTTCTAGTTTCCCAAGCTGAAGACCAGAGGATTAGGTTTTTGGAGACTACCTAATGGTGAGCAATTAGTAACTGGTCCTCATTAATTCTTTTTATTTAGACATTTTAGCCTGTGGTCTGAGCAAGCTTAATAATGAGAGATAGTTGAAGGTTTAGACTTTCTTCATGTAATTCCATGTTTCTCAGCATAGGTGGCTAGTGGTGTGATAACGTTGGTCTCTAGGTTATGAGATTTCTCTGCAATAGCATAGAATGTTCCAAGCCTCATGGGCTATCTCCGAAAATAATGCCATGTGCAACTTCTTATTTTTGAAACTGATTCCAGAGAAACATATGTGATTGTGTCTATTTCAGGAAAATATAAATGCTAAGTTCGTGACATTTATGTGAAATCAAATTTTATAGAATTTATGTAGAATCATTGTAAGACAAAATAGAGACCTCTGGTATTTAAAATCTTTTTGAATCAGCATTTTGTAGAATGAGTTTACTATAGCTTATGTGTTTTTAGGAGTTTAACTTGTTGTTATCTATACCAACATATTCCTGGTGGAAAAATGTATGTATTATGCATGGGAAGCACTCTGTAAACCTTGTGAAGTGATAAATAAGTAAAATGTATAATTATTAGTTAGCAATATAAAAAAGCATTATTCCTCAGGAAAAGTGGTTGATTTGAAGGGGGAAAAAAAACTCTGTTAGTTAAACTAGTAGAAGATAGTAAAACTATTGATTCTTGTTTTATTAAGGAATCTAGCATTGTTAATATATGATGATTAATATTTAATTTTTCACTGTTGTTTAATTGTATATTTGTGGATTTTTAAAAATATATTGGGCATATGAGCATATTATAATACAGCACCTATAATTTTTTAAGTAGATTAAATATTTTCTGTAAGATTACTTCAAATAGTACCTATAAATTCATAGTGCAAAGTAGCTTAATATGGAATTAATATACATCAGAGAATAAAATATCCAGACTTGTAGAATTTTAAGATATAACAACTTTAAGCACCTTGGAAATTGGCATTCTAATTATAGAAGATATTAAATGAAAGATTTGCCAAGTCACTTCGAACTAAATAATTCTCAATGTCAAATAAAAGATATTCTCAAATATTTTAGTAATTGTGCTGGAAATTAATGACCACAATCAATAAAATGTTATAGATAATCTTCACATATTTTAAAAAAAATTAAAATAAATGATTTCCAAAAATGGAATGACAAGTTACAATGGTAGAACAAGAGATTTGTAAAAAATCCCTCTATATTTTACTCGATTAATTCTCACAGAAAACTTGAGGAACTTCATTAGTTTAAAAGATATTAATTAATATTTCAGCTGTGTGAGCCCATTTTTATTACATGTATTATCATCTTATTCTTGTTGAAACTCAAATTTCAATTATGAGTTTGATTGTTCTCTATATGATTTATACTCCTTTAAAAATACCATCATAATTATTTGAAAGACACAACTACTTTTTTAATACAGTCTAGTATGGGATATTGCAAAAAAAATTTTTAGGCTTTTTCAGAATTAATGATTAGGTAAGTGTCTAAAAATCACATCCAGAGATGCTAAAAAAGGTGTACAACATTAATCATGCTTTATACATTTTTGGTTTTAGCTCATTATATAAAAATTAAAAATTAAAGCTAAAATTATTTTGTCCAGAACAAACAAGGTGATTGCAAATAGATTTTATTTGTTTAAAAAGGAGTAATCAAGAACAAGTATAATTATACTGGTATTCTTTGTTCAGTATAGAGTTTCTATAACATGATATCTTACCAAAGTTTGTTAAATAAAAACTTACTTTGCTAGAAGGACTCATTATATTAAGGAACTCCTTTGGCAAATTTTTTTTTGCATTGTGATCAACCTTTATAAAGTAAATATTCACTCTCTGTTCTGTTTTTTTTTTTTTTAATTGGAGGCTTTTTAAAGCAGAAAGAACCCATGTTGGCAAAATAAGAACATACATTTTCCCTGATGAGAAATGGATGCTGTCATTCAATAATGTAAAATTGAAAAAAAAAAAAGATGTGAGGGCTCTAAATGTTTTTTTAAAAATTTACCTACTTACCAATCTACCTATGTTTTAATAATTTAGGGTATGTAAAATAGTTTAAACATAGGGGGCCATACATACAAACTTTTTCTTCCTTGTTGGTTCTTTTGATCATTGGAAATATCAGGATAACAGAAAAATTGTCACATTAAGATGAAGTTTCTTCATTAAAGAGAGTCTTCATACAAAGCCTGAGGACTTTCAAAAATTAAATGTATGGGTCCTTCAATATTGTCTATAAGATTGCCTTAAATACTACTTATAAATTCATTCACAGTAATACAAAAATTTTAATATAGAATTAGCATCTATTAGAGATATAAAATATTCAAATTTGTGAGATTTTAATCTTTCAAATCATCTCATGTTTAGTAGTTCCCATCTTTAAATATACAATATTCTAAAACTTTCCAGTAATTACACACTGTACTGGCAACTGATGAGCACAAATAACCAAAGATTATAGAAAATTTGCACACATATTTTTAAATGTTCACTAAGTGACTTAGTACAATTAAAAAAACTAAGACCTCATGAATATGCATGAAGATATCTTACACATGCTAAATAATATTTTCTTCTGTTAAGCCATGTGTTTGACTGTAACCGAGGCGTATGAAATGCCCCTGCTGTAGAGTTGTCACCTGTATTTTGGAATTCTAACTTCAGCTCGCTTCACTGCCATCACTGCCAGCACAAATCCCGAGTAAGCTTGGGTCCCAGTGTGGCCAGAGTGAAGTTGAATAGCACTGTGCTTGCCTCCCCAGCTGACAGTGACAACGTGTGAGAAATCCATTCAAACACATTCTTTCGTTTATCAAATATGATGCTTCTGCTATGTGAACAATGCTAGTTCATATTAACATACAACACGAGGAATAGTGTCTTATATTTTCTAACTACTTTGACCTCTTTGGGCTTTGAGAGAAAGGTGAATATAGTGAACGGCTTTGTATAAGACCAAAATCTTGGTGAGTCTTGCCTCAGCTCTCAATTAGTTCATTAAGTCATTCATAGGTTTATTAATTTCTTAAATGTGTATCTATCGCTTATAAAGTGAGTATCTTCACATTCCTGGCAGTTCAAATTGGAACAAATACAGACATGTTTCATGAAATACTGACTACAGAGGACTGTTTTTAAAATTCGGTTTGCTTAAGAGTCATCTGGAGAGTTTGTTTAATTGCAAATTCTAGTGCCCTCTGCCCCCAATTTCTGGTTCATTAAATTTGAATAAAGCCCATGAATCAACATGTTTGAACAGGAATGCCATCCTCCCATCTCTCATGAGACTCTGTTGCAAGTGATCCATATAACACACAATGAGAATCCTAATCTAGTAGGTATATTCAATGATTTTTTTTGTTTGATATATCCTGCAGCAAGAGGAATAAAATAATAGAAAGTCTAATGTTTATAACAAAAAAAACCATGGATTAGAGGTTCTGAGTTAACCAGCTCTTTTAAAGTGTCTCCTGGAAGCAACAAAAAGTCTTACTAACAAGCTTTGGCTAGTGCAGTTTGTATCACCTTATCATGTCTTCCTTTCTGATATATTTTGCAGGAACACTTGAAAAATGAACTACTTAGAGTAGGAAAATCATATACGTTACAAAATGATTCTAGCATACACTTGAGAAAATGGTTTCTTTCTGATCCATTTTTACCATATTATCATATTAAAGCTTTATTTAGGATTCTTACTTTGCTTTTGTTAAATGTGACTCATAATTCCCTTTACTGCCTTCTAGATTTACTTGTTTGTGTTTGGAATTGTACTGGTGCTCCATTCTCTTCATTCTTCATTTTTGTTTCTTTTCAACAAAACATCAAAACATTTGCAAATGATAACCAGGATTTGTAGGTAGAAATTACCCTTTAAATAAACATAAACCTGCATGCCACCAAAATATATATATATACACATATATATATCTCATCTTATATGATTTACTTTTATGGTGTTTAATAACAAATGTTGCTTTTTTTTCTGTAAAAAAAATTCTAATAGTAAAAGTAGATCAACATAGCAAAGTCAATAGTTTGAAAATAAAATCTAAACCCATAAACAAGTTGTTGACATTTGCCCTTTATCTCAATTGTATATCTGTGTGAAAATTCCTTTGAGAGATGGCTGTTTCCAATACATTTGTGAGTAGTGTTGCTTAATATGTATTTGTCATTTTGAATAAGCTATCAATTGTTTGGCACATACCAATAATATAGAATAATATGCTTTTTCATATTTGTGCTATAGTTCTTCACTGAGTACTTTGCAAAGACGTGAGCTACAATGTGCTGTGGCATATATGGTGTATGGCCAAAGCACTTAGGGCCAACACTCTAAGACCCAGGTCTAGCCCTCAAGCTGTCTCTTGCTAATGTCATCTGAGCTACAAGTAATAAATAGTAAAGTGCTGTAACAACATATGACCCTCCTACTCCACAGGGATGTTGTGGAGATAAAAATGAGATATTCTCTGAAAAATATTTTTAATTTTTTTCCTTTTTTCATGCCTAAATGGAATATTTAAAAAAAGACTAGAATTTATATATAAAACTTTTTCTCCAAGTAAATTTATATCCTCTAACCCACATACATTTTTTATAGTTATAGGTAAAGAAAAAAAAGCTTTCTTTAGCTTTGGGAAATTGCCTGCTAACAGTAAGAATTGATGTTTCCCACAACACTGTAAAATGGAATAGATAGGAGGTAAAGCTACCTATGGATTTGCAAGCCAACATGTTGGCTATATCAATACAAAATACTACATCTTTTTTAACGTGGGTATTAAAGCAAGGGCAGACATTTAGGTGATTTGGTTAAGGATGTAGAGCAAATTACTCCACTACCTTTAATTTTATTTCATATAAATGTATAATTTCTGGGAGGAAAAGAAAAATGTTTTCTGCATACACATGAATCTTTGGTAGCCCAAATCGGGCTTGGGGCAAGAATAGGAGGGAGAGGCAAGAAGAAGATACAGAAAAATTAGAAATTTGTACTATATGTTTATATGCTTCTGTGTAAAGTCATAAAAGTGTTGAAAAATTTACAAGCTTTAAAAACTCTTTCAAGTTATATTGATAAATATGAAAATATTTGAAGGAGCACAATTTTGATGGTTTTACATTAATTCATTGTATAAACAAAACTTAACCAAATTGAAAAGCAGTGTTGTATCTTATTAGGGTTTTATTGCTTTTGAAATAAACTTGCCAATTTCAAACTCTTAATAAAATGGTGATGTTATACTTCAAGATGACTTATTTAGCTATGTGATGATTTACATATATTTTGACTGAATTTGAATTTTGTGCTCCAAGTAAGAGCCACTTGAAAGTGGTGCAAAATCGTAACTTTATTGTATTTTTTTCTTAGTTAAAAATGTGCAAAGAAGTGTAATTAATTCAGTAATTATATGCATCTTAACATCAAAGCCAATAGGTATGAAAGAGATATTAAAACTTTTCTTACTGAATTGTTTAAAACTAATTGTATAACTATAGTAATCAATTTAGATTTTTATACCTCACAATATCACTGACAACTTATTTAATAATCTCTAAATGGAGATCTTAAGATTATTAAAGCTGAATACTGAATATACATTAACAGAAGAGTGGTCACAAAACTTGCTAATTATTTTCAATATCTGAAAAATGACAGCTTTGTGAAGCAATTTTATTCAAAATTTTAAAATATATTTTATAAATACATTTTCAAAATCCCAAATGTTAAACTGTTCCTATATGTAAATTTCTTTTGGAATGAAAATATGATTTTCTTTTTCAAATGTCTTATGTTCAATGATTCCCGAGAGAAAATCCCATAATAATATTGAATATTTTTTAAATTACTTTAAAACCCTAACACAGTGGAAAAAATATGGCAGTGTTCTAACTGAAGTAAATTAAATCTACTGATTTTATTTTATACTTCAATTTTTTAGTTTATTTCTCCTAAAGATAATTGGATATCTTATGTTAATATATGATGAATTTGCTTATATCAGAAAATAAACTTCTTAAAATTTTGCATACAATTGTAATTTTTTTAAAACTTTTTCAAGAATTGCCAGAATGGGATTTGTTGGACTATTTTTCATCTATTAAGTGTTTTCATATTTACTTTTAATTTACTCACATTTGTTTGGGGACTCTATATTTCAAGAACTTAATGTAGAGTATTATTAACATGGTAAAACAAAATTTAAATTAACCTTATGAAATTAACTGTATGGAAGCCAGTATGGCATAGTATTAGAAGTAAGTAATAACAGCATGAGCTTTGAGTAGATGGCCCTTGTTTCAAGTTTCACCATTGGCCCTAATTCTGTGATTTAAGGACAATAACTTTCTTCCTTCAAATACCAGTCCATCGTCATAAAAAAGTGAGTAATAAGAATAGTTATAGAATTTTGTGAAATTAAGTAAAATAATGCATGGAAAGTGTTCAGTGTGTCTGATATGGAATTAATGCTAGAAAAATATTTGTTACTATAATTCCTATTAATTTTACACCAATTCCACCTCTGTCTCCATCTAACATGTGAAGCTTAGTGCATTTAAAAGAGAAAGTAAGACCATAGAAATTTAGCCTTAAGGGTTTAAATGTTTTAGTCTTTTATCATAAGTGTCTCATCTAGACATGTTCCACATACTTAGAAATTATTTCAACAAGTACTCTCATCTTGATATTTATTCTTACTTCTAATTTTTTCCTTTCTTTTAAAGATCACAGACAACTTCCTGAAAAGATCATGTCATATGAACCTTAATTTTCCCTAATGTGTTAGAATCTTGGCCTATTCCATTGACAGATAGCAAACTCATTATAAGAGGGCATTTTAATGTTCAAATTTTTTCTCATAATTTGACTCAACCAATTATTTTCAGCAACTTGAAATATTCAAACTTTTTTTCTAACAGTATCAAAAGCTGAAAACATATGTCTGATTTTCTTTTATATGGACACATACTTGTTTTTGTTACCAGGTTACCTATCTCCCTGATTTATAGCCATGGACACTGTCAGATCCTTCTGTAGCATGGAGAAGATGGTATTTGGCTTATAGAAACAGAGAGACTTTATTGGCCCATAATCCCAATTTATAATGGGAATGGGATGTGTAGCATTCCAAGACTAGTTCAAAGAAGTAAACATTTTCCAAAGGCTAAATATATACTTTTTATATTATAATGCCTTCTTTTATCCTCTCATATTACAGAGAAACCACATATAATGATAAAAGCAAAAATATCAAGAGACGAAAGGGGGGAAACTATTCTTTTCTTTCCTAGGTTATACTCTGATGTTCTTATCTTCTCTTTATGGACTTTTGGCATTTATGATCTAAAACTGTCTCAATTAGCGTTGTTAATATTTTGATACCATATGACTTCTACATCTTGGTAGCTGAGTTAGAGACATCTTTTATAGAAAGTAGTTTAAGATAGGAAACATTTCTCTATCCATATATAATCTGAACACAAAAGGACCAAACAAGCTCCAGGCAACTCTATTTTGCTAAGGAAAATTGAGAATGTGAGAGGAGTTGTTCTCCACCATAATAGCTGTTAACTGAGAGAAAGAAAATCCTAAGCACATACAAAAAAAAAAAAAAATCACAAAAGCAATATTTCTTTTACAATTAAAGTTTAGATTATTTGTACATGAAGCTATTCCTTTTACTGACAAGAAACAAACATGGTTGTTCACTTAGAAATGCTATCTTCGTTTACTACACAGTTTCTAATCATAAAGGGTAATGTCATCATAATATACACATTTATGAGTTTATTATTTACTTTCTAATTTATATTATTACTTTATTTAGTAACCAGGGGTTTGAATAACTTCTTACTTAAAAAAACAAAGAAAAGCAAAAAAACAAAAAGAGCCATATATGGTTATTACTGATCTTATAATGGCTTCGGGATCTTAACATTCTTAATTCCCTCTGCCACTTTGATGTTCAAATGTGCATACTATCAACATGATTCCATTGTTTAATACCTTCCCTATGAGCAAAAAGTTTAGAAATTTGAACAAAGAAGGATGCTTTTCTGAAAAACTATTAGCACTTATAAGTCAATGTAGGCTAATTTCAGGGCCTTTTAATATCAAATCTAGGAGTCAAATTTCCTTTAAAATAATATTTATTTTTGATTATTAAAAGATAAGCCAATGTAAAAAGCATGGAAATACAGAGGTAAAAATGAATACATGAATATTGCCCTGAAATAATTACTGTGGATATTTTAATGATGTTCTTTCTAAATGATTGTCTATATAGCATATATAGAATAGCTAACATCTATTAGCTAATAGATCTAATAGCTACAGTGCACTGTACTAACTGTTTTTTGTACATTACTTAACATTCACAAAAATTTATGGGGTAGGCAATATGATTATTCTCACACCACAGAAAAAGACACAGATCTTTGAAAAACAAAATTTACCCAGATTGCATGGTTGGTACTCAAGTGTTGGATTCCTAAACCTGAGCAATTAAACACTAATTGTGCAACACCTACACATCAAAATATACATTTATAATAATATATATATGTTTACATGAATATATTAATAGTTTTCTTATAAACAAAGGTTTAGAATTCAATATCAGGGGCTTCTGCTTTCAGTCATAACAGAATAATTGGTCATCACTGGCCTCTTCCCTCCACATTAAGCAATTATAAACTTGGACAAAATATGAGGTTGATATTTTAGGCACTGGATAGTAGGTGACACAGGTCTTTGGTTCTTGAGAGTAGGGAAGTAAACAAGGCGAGCCCTGTGTTTCACTCTGGCTTTCCCGTGGTGACAATCCTCTGGCCAACTTGTATGGAGGTGGAACTCAAGTGCAGATTGAAGAGTGGTGATCTCACAGATTTAAGGAGGAAGAGATTTGAGTTAGGGCTGCTAAGGTGGCTGGTATATGTGGAATTGTACACCAAGAGGGGGAAGCTGAGGAGAGGGTGTGGACAGAAGTCTACAAGGGTGTTCCCCTTGGGTCCTTAGCTGAAAACTGGGCTGCTCTTGCAAGGGCAAGACTACCCAGGACCTGAGAGAGTGGTTCTTGTGTGTCTGAGAAGTGAACAGAAAAACAGAGGCCAGCCTGAGTTGGGACACAGAGTTTCAGCCCAGCCAGAGAGACTAAATCTCCCCTAATTTCTTACACACTTACAAGAGACTTTGGAAAGATCACACATTAGAAATAATGATTACACCCTGAATTGGGAGCCACTTCTAAGAATGAGGGAAAAACTGAAATAGACCCAGTTAAACAAAGCATAAAACCATACCTACAAAGGTGAAGTGAATCTGCCAATAATTTAATTCTGATGGAACAAAACTCAACATCCTTTAGAGAAGACGACATAAGCTGGCCTCCCTACAAAGAATCAATGTCCACCATATAATAAAGCCTTACTAGTTACATAAAGAAGCAGGAACTAGCCAAAACCAAGACAAAAAAGGAACCAAAAGAAATAGACCCCAATATGTGCAGATATTTTAATTAGCTAACAAAGACCTTTAAAAAGCATTTAATTCTATATATTTTATTCATTTAAAGGAAAAGAACACAAGGAATAATCAGGTGGGAAACCTCAGCAGAGAAATTGAAGCTAGAAAAAGATCGAAAGAAAAATCTAAAACCAAAAAGAACAATATCTGAAATTTTAAATATCACTATATAGGATTAACGGCTTCTCTAGGACAGAGGGAAAGGTCAGTGAACTTGAAGATAAGTTAACTTCTGTTAACTTATTATTCTGTTAACTTGTTATTCAAATTGAAGAGCAAAGATTAAAGAAAAATTAAAACAAAATGAAAAGAGCTTTAATGGCCAGTGGAATAATATAAAATGGTAGGACAATATTAGAATTTAATAAAGAAAAAAGGAAAGATTGGGAAAGAAAAAAATATTTGAAGAAATAATATCCATTTTTTTCCCAAATTTGGTAAAAAGTAAGAGCATATAATGCAAGAAGTTCAGAAAATAATCACACTTAGAAAATTATATCTAGCTATATTATATTAATAGTCAAACTGCTAAAAACCAATTATAAATAGAAAAACTCAAAGGCATGCACAGAAAAAAGGCAGTACATATAGTGGAACAATGATAAAATATCAGCTGATACCATATCAGGAATAACTAAGGCCAAAGGACAATAGAATAATAGCTATAAAGTGCTGAAAGAAAATAAATGTCTTCCAGAATTCTACATCCAGTAAAAATATCCTTCAAATATAAGGGCAAAATAAAGACAACACAGGTAAACAAAAGCTGAGAGACTATGTCATCAGCAGATCTGCATTATAAAAACAGCTAAAGAGTCCTTCAGGCTAAAAGGAAATGATACCAGATGGAAAATAAGGATCTATAGAAAAGAATGAAGAATACCACAAATGGTAAATATTTGAATAAATATGTACTACCTTCCTTTTTGTTAACTTTCAAAAAGGCAACTGGCTGCTTAAAGCAAAAATACGAACAATGTAGTGTAGGGTTTATAATATACAAAGAAGTAAAATCATAAATACCTCAAAGGATGAGAGTAAATGGAATTGCAATGCTGTAGTTTCTATATTATTATAAAAAGCAATACAATATTTATTGTAAGTACACTATAATAAATTAGGGATTCATTCTTTAATTACTTTAATTACATCTTTTAGTAATTACAAGAGCAATTACTAAAAGATGTAAACACACACACAAATGCTTTACATGATTTCATTGGTGAATTCTATCAAATATTTAGAGAAGAAATAATGCCAAATGTAACAAACGCTTTCAGAAAATAGAAAAGAGGGAACACTTCTCAGATGGTTTTGAGACTGGCATTGGTAATACCAAAACCTGACAGACATTTTTACAAAAAGAAAATTACAGATGAATACTCCTGACAAACATAGGTATATATTCTTAACAAAATATTATTAAATTAAATCTCTATGACCCAATACAATCTTAAAGTTCTAATGAGATTTTTTTTAAAAAAGAAATTGACAAGCTAATTCTAAAATTTGTCTGGAAATAATGACCTGGAATGGCCAATATCATCTGAAGAAAGAGCAATAGCATCAGTGGAATTATAGTATTTGATTGCAAGACTAACCCTAAGGCTATAATAATCATGACAATGTAATATATTGACTTAAGGATAGACAAACAGGTTAGTGGAATGGATTACAGTCCAGAAATAGATCCACACATATGGGGTCAATTAGTTTTTCAATTAGGCACCAAGGCGATTTGATACAGAAAGGAAAATATTTTCAAACACTGGTGCTGGAACAATTGGATAAATGTAAAGAAAAAGAATGAACTTTTTCTTCATGAACTTCATACCATAACAAAAATTATGTTGAGATGAATTATAAAAACATAAAAGCAAAGACTGTAAAACTTCTAGAAGAAACTATAGAGTACATTCACAACTTTGGATCAGGCAAAAAATGTTTAGTGATAACAAAAATCATTAAGAATCAAAGAAAAAGTTTGATATAGAACTCATTAAAATTAAAAATTTCTCTTCAAAAAAATGAAAAGAATATAAGAAGAAAAATTTAGGTGTGCCTCTCACTGACTGGGAGAAAATGTATGCAATATATGTGATAAAATGTGTATCTAGAATATATACAGAACTCCTATAAATCAATTTTTTAAAAGGACAAAAAAACTAATCAAAATAGGCAAAGAATTTAAAAAATACTTCATAAAAAAAGATAAGCAAATGGGAAATTAACTCATGAAGAATGTTCCACATAATTGGCCATCAGGGAAATGCAAATTAAAACAACATTGAGATACCACCTCCCACTCCCTAGAATAGGTAAAATTAAAGACTCTGAACACCAAATATCGCCAAGGATGTGGAGCAGGTGCAGTTCTCAAATGTTGCTAATGGGAACAGAAAAATCTGACACTCACTTTGGAGGAAATGTCTAGCAGTTTCTCATAAAGTTCAATATGTACTTAACATATGACCTAGCAAGTCCTAGATATTTTCCCAAGGGAAATGAAATATATGTTCACTAAAATATTTGCATAAGAAAGCAACTTTATTCAAAATCACCTGAACAGAAAACAATCCAAATGTCAATTACCAGGAGAACATACAAACAAATTGTGGTATATTCATACAATAGAATACTATTCAACAATAAAAGTGAATTAAGTACTGATTCATGTAATAATATGGATGAATCCCACTGTTATCAATTTGTTTTTGTCCCTCTCCCCCAAATTCATATGTTGATGCTGTAACCCCAGTGTGACTATATCTGGAGATAGGGCTTTAGGATGTAACTAAGGTTAAATGAGGTCATAAGGGTGAGGTCCTAAACCAATAGAATAGGTGGCCTTTATAAGAAAAGAGAGAAATCTCTTTGCTCATGTGCACAGGGAGGAAAGTGCATGTGAGAACACAGTGAGAAGGTGGCCATGTACAACCCAAGAGGAGAGCCCTCACCAGACACTTCCCCTATTGGCACCTGGAGGTTGGAATTTCCAACCTCCACAACTGTGCGAAAATAAATTTCTGATTTTTAAACTACATAGTCTTTGGTATTTTGTTAAGGCACCCTGAGCCAACTAAAACACTCATAAACATTTTGAACAAAAGGAACCACACACAAATGATTACATACTGTATTAATTTAATCATAAGAGGCTCAAGAACAGTCAAAACTAATCTATAGTGACAGAAATCCAAACAGATTGGGGGTGAGGAGTTGACTTGATATTGGCATAAGGAAACTTTCTGGGGTAATGGAAATATTTTATATCTTAATATATACATTTATCAAAATTCATAACATTGTACACTTAATATTGTGCATTTCACTGTGCATTTTACTTATAAAAATAAACTAGTAATTTTCATGTATGAAAAATCATGGCTGCATGATGTTACATCATGAGACAATACTAAGAGTCAAAATAAAACTTGACATTTTGTGTAGTTTCTGAAATAAATGATGATAATGTTGAAATCTCCTTCTATAGTAGTAGACTCATCTATCTATAATAGTGGAACATCTCCTTGCAGTTTTATCAGTTTTTACCTTGTGTATTTTGATGTTGTGTTTTTAGTCACATAAACATTAAAGATCATTATGTCTTCTTGAAGGATTGAGCCTCTTATGGTTATGAAATGCTCCTTTTTATCCTTGATAACTTTTGTTGCTCTTAAGTTTGATCTGCCTGAATTAATTTAGCCAATCCATTTCTTGTTTGATTAGTGTTAGCATAGTATATTTTTCTCCATTCATTTACTTTTAATCTTTATGGATCTTTGCATTTAAAAAGTTTCTTTTAGATAATATATAGTTAGGCCTTATCTCTACTTTATCCATTAGAGCCCATAGCATATTAATCATAGTTTAAAACATTTTTAGTATGACAATTCCAACATCCTTGCTATATCTAAATCTAGTTCTGATTCTTGCTCTCACTCTCTCTCTCTTCAAGTTATTTTTGTTTGTTTGTTTTTGTTTTTGCCTTTTACTATGTCTTGCAACTTTTTTCCAATAGCCAGACATGACGTACTCTTGGTATTCTTGTTGAAAATCAGTTAATCACAAATATATGGGTTTATTTCTGGACTCTCAATTTTATTCCAGTAATCTATAGGTCTGTATTTATGGCAATACCACATTATCTTAATTACTCTAGCTTTATGGTATATTTTGAAATTGGGAGTCTTCCAACTCTGTTCTTTGTCAAATTTATTTCTCTGGCATTTCTGTATAGAGTTTTAGGCTCAACTTGTTAATTTCTACAAAAAAAAATCTCAAATTTTAAGGATTATATTGAATCTGTAAATCAATTTAAGAAGTATTGCCTATATTATGTATTCTGATTCCTGAACATGAGCTATCATTCCAATTACTTAGATTTTTAATTTTTTCAACAATATTTTGTAGTTTGTCAGAATAAAACTTTTGGGCTTCTTTTGTTAAATTTATTTCTAAGTATTTTATTCCTTTTCTTGCTATTGTCAATGGAATTGTTTCTTAATTTCCTGTTTGGATTCTTCATTGACAGTGTATAGAATACAATTGATTTTTGTACATTGATTTTTTTTTTTATTATGCAATCTTGCTGAGTGTTCACTAGTTGTAATAGGTGTTTTAGTGATTCTTTAGAATTTTCTATATACAAGACCATGTCATCTGCAAATATAGTTTTTTTCTTCCTTTCCAATCTGGATGCCTTTATATCTTTTTCTTACCTAATTGTTCTGGCTAGAATCTCCAGTAAAATGTCAAATGCAGTCACCAAAGCTTCATCTTTATCTTAGGGGGAAAACATCAGTCTTTAAACATTAAGTTTATGTTAGCTGTGGATTTTCTGTGGATTCCTTTTATCAGGTTGAGGAAGTTCTCTTGTATTCCTAGCTGATTAAGTTGTTATTGTTTTTTTTGTTTACTATAAAGTATGTTGGATTTTTGTCAAATGTAGTTTTCAGCATTTATTGAGATGATCATGTGGTTTTTATCCTTTATTCTATAAATATAACATATTTCATTGATATTTTATTTATATGTTACATCAGCATTGTATTTCTGGGATAAATCCTTCTTTATCATGTTGATAATTCTTTTTATATGTAGCTGAATTAAGTGTACTTGTATTTTGTTGAGGATTTTTGTGGCTATTTCTTAAGAGATATTGCTTTTTTGTTGTCTTTTAATGTCTTCATCTGGCTTTGGTATCATGTAATATAGTTCTCATAACATCAGTTAGGAAGCATTTCTTGCACTCTTATTCTTTGAAAGAGTTTGTGAAGCACTGGTATTATTAATAATTCTTTAAATATTTGGCAGAATTCTCCAATGAAGCCATCTGTACCTGAACTTTTAAATTACTAATTCAATGTTTTTCATTGCTACAACTCTATTCAGACGGTATATTTTTTTCTTTAGTTGGCTTTGTTAACTTGTGTCTTTCTACAAATCTGTCCATTTCGTCTAAGTTATCTAATTTGTTGGCATACAATTGTTCAGAGCATTCCTTTTTGTTTTTTTTATTTCTGTAAGATTTGTAGTGATGGCCCATTTCTTATTCTTGAATTTAGGAATTTAAGCCATCTCTCTTTTTTTCTTGGTCAGACTAGCTAAACTTTTGTTAATTTTGTTATTTTTGAAAAATTTTGGTTTCATTGATTTTCTCTGCTTATATTCTTGACTATGAAGTAATAAATATGCCAATTTCATGCTATAACAAAAGTTTTATGACCAAAAATAAGAAGTTCAAAGTTAAAGAAAACTCTCCTGGGTTTAACTTTAGAAAGAAGTTGAAATAACAGGGAAAATTTAAATTCAATTAAGACAAAGAAAAAGGTTGCATACTAAGCAACACATATTTCAAGAATCTCTTAAATATTTTATTTCCTATGAGTGCCTTAAGACAAATAGATTAATAAACTGAAAAATATGTAATAAAAATATCTATAATTTTATAATCTAAAAATTTTAAATGCTAAAGCTTTCATAATTTTGTGAATATAGAAAGTTAACATTTATATATCAAAAGTTTGAGATGGTTGATATACTTATAATTTTAGTTTATATTTTTCAGTAAGTTCTATATTGAAATTGTCACCTCTGTTAACAACATAAAGTAAAACAGTATATGTATTAATGTAGAGTTTATGGTAAATTAGCAGCTCATTTTCTATGAGAAATTTTTCTTTGAATTAAGTTTAGTGCATAACCTTGGCCTTAGTCTATTTCTAACAGTTTCCTTAATTCTTTTAGGTATTCTGTAATTAATCTGCATCTAAACAGAGATTCAATTTAATTAAGTTTATTCAAGGGAACTTGCTGATTTTGGTAAAATGCCTTTTTTATGTATGATGAACAGTGCCTCCCTTTTTCCTACCTCAATTGTTATTTATGGTCCTTATAATCATACTGAAGTTTAAAGAAAACATTAAGATTTTAACTTCCTTGATCGTATATTAAGCATTGCCAAAAGTTAACCACCATACTAAGTGTTTTATATGCATTATCACATTTAATTTTCATAATAACCATATAGAGTAATTGATATCACTCCCGTTTCACAGACAAGGCAAATGAGGCTCAGTGAGATCTAATGACTTGGACAAGGTCACATGTCTAGTCACTGGCAGATCTAGGACTCAAATGCAATGTAATAAAACGTAGCATGGAACTTGTGTGTGTATATACACACAAACATCACATACACACACAAGTATAGTCTTTTTTAAAAAATCAATTTATCCTTAGTATTTCTGTGCCATTATATTTTAGTTTTGTCCCTTGACAGAAGAATACAGCTAGCTGTTGTATGTTTTAAAATCCAACCTCAGAGACTTATCCTCTAATTGGTGGCTTTACTCTATTTACATTTATTATGAATCTGAAAATATTTAGCTTTATTTTCTCATGTCTTTTTTGTGTTTAAATTTGTTTCACTTTTTAAAGGTTTTCTTGTTTGTTTTAATACTCTATTCCCTCTACTCTACTAATTTCTATTGTGTTATAAGTTTTACTGAACAATCTAAAAGGCGTAGCATGGTATAGTGAAGAGAATGAACTTTGGAGATAGAATGCCATGGTTTAAGCTCCCTAGTTGACTACTCAGTCATTGTACAATCTTGGGCCTGTTATTTTAGCTTCTCTTTTTTAAAGTTTCCTCATCTGCAAAATGGGGATACTATTCAGACGGATTATTGTGAGGATTAAAAGAGTAAATACAGGTAGAGTAGAGCTTGAAGCATAACAATAGGAAGCATTTTGTGAGGGTTTGCTATTTTCCACCCTTCCTTTTTCCTTTTACCTTTTAACCTGGTGAGATTCATGCATTCTATTTACATTCTTTAACATTTTTAACATACATTTCTGTCTTGCAACTCTAGCAAGACTAAGATTTTGGAACACTCTTATGCTATTAATTTTCTACCCCTCCCCATTCCTAGTTTCTTTGTTTTGTTTTCTAGACTTTTAGTTCTACCGTGTATTTAAACCCCCCAAAGTTCAACAATGTTTGTTTTTACAATCAGTGCTGCTTAGATTTACCAACATATTTTCTATTATCTTTACTTTCTTTGCTTCTTACATTCTACTCCTTCTTTCTGGATTTAATTTCCTTCTTTCTGAAGAAGATCCTTTAATAGTTCATTCCTTTAAGGTCCTTGTTAATTCATGCTCATTCTTAAATGATAGTTCAGTTAGGTAAAGACTTCTAAAATTATGGTTGTTTCTCCTTAGGATTGTGAAGACATTAATTGAAGAAGCCAGTTTGTCTTTTAGTGACTTCTGAGATTATTTTTCTTGGTTTCATTCTATCATCATGTGTCTTAATCTTTATGTCAAATATTTTTTAAAGGAAAATATAATTATGAAATGTTTCAAACACATACAAAATTATAGAAAATAAGCAGATCTAATATACGTCATTAAATTCACATGTCAACATTTTCTCATACTTGCTCTATTTAAAAAAAAGAATAATTGCAGAAATAAAGCCAACTCTTCTATCCCTGTCATTTCAGTTCCTGGCCTTCTCCAGAGGTAATTACTATGGTGAAGTTGGTTTCTATTCTTTTATTCCATGATTTTACATGGTCAGGGTTGTCCTGATAATAATTATATTTAAAAAATTTAAATCTATGGTATCATATTGTATACACAATTTGAATAGTTTCTTTTTTAATTAATTACATTTTGGAAATTTATTCATGTAGACACACGTAGGTTTAGTGCATTCAGCTTAGCTGCTCCTTAGCATTGTATTGTATGAATAGAATATACCAAATGTATTTCTCCATTTCTATATTCATCAGTTTCCAAATTTACACTATTACCCTCAGTGCTGTTATGAATATCCTCATCCTATCTTCTTGGGTACCAGTGCTGGAGTTTCTTTTGGGCACACACCTGAGGAGTGCATTTCTAGGTCAAGTGTGTGTGTGTAATATGTAATTTTTTGGGTTTTACTAAATTTCTCTTATTTGTCTCCTTTACACATATGTAAGTTTCTCTAGAGTCTGCATAATGGTTCTCTACCAAGGGATATGCTGTTCAGCCCAGGTGCGTTTGTAAACATGTGAAGGCATTTTCACTTCTCATAGAAGATCTAGGGGCATAACTGGCATTTAGTATGCAGGATCCAGGAATTTCAAATGTCCTGTATTGTGCAAGATTGACTTGGTTACTGAATAATTTTCCTGAATGAATTGCCAATGGTGCCCCTGTTTGCACACATTTCTACAGGGTACATACCTAGAAGTGAAACTGCTGACTCAAGATGTATAAACATCTTCAAATGTGATTCAAATTGCCGTTAAACTCTAAGGGGATTGCACCAGTTTACCCTCATTCCAGCAGTGGATAAGTCTTTCTGTTTTTCTTCAACTTTGACTACACATGGTAATAGCACATTTCAAAAAATCTTTGTCAATTTACGAAACAACTCCTTACTTTAAATTTTTTCATAATTCTGATAACTAAAAAGTTGGGTTAGTGTATTTCTAATTTCCTTATTTATCTCTGTTTCCTTTAGGAAGGGGTATGGATAATTTCTTTAGATATTTCATCCCATTCTCTGATTCTCCCTGCAACCCTATTTGATTTTATTTATTTTGTTAATCCATATTTTTGCTTTCAATTCCTGTATTTTTCACATCTAATAATTTTCTTTGTTTTTATTCAAGTTTTTTGTTGTTTTCCCCATATTTACCATTCTTCTTTTAATGTTCTTTTTATTTCTTTAAACATTTTAAATAAACTTACATTTAGTCTTTGAAGTAAATCTATCATCTCCAATTCTTAAGGTATTAATTCTTCTCTTGTTTTTATTTGTTTATGCTCTCTCAGGATAGTTTTTTTTTTTTTTTAGTGTAGTTTATAATTTTTAATTGTGACCTAAATTTAGTGGACAGGGAAACCCATTGCTGCAGAAGCATTCATACAAAGTGTTTTTCATTTACCTCTTATAGGACTTAGCCGGGTTCACCAGTCGAGTTTTCAAGTTAATTTCTCTGTTACTTTTCTCTATCGCTTGGGCAATGTAGACTAGGACTTTATCCCTCCATGTGGCATAAATTTGTGCTTCTTTTCCAGTGAGGGCCATCAGTGGGTGACAAGCTTCCTTGCCATTTCCCTGGCTGCGTGGGGAGAATTTTTTTTGTCTTGGTTTCTAGTCACAGTTTAATGTAATTTAAAGCTCTTTGGAGTGTCCACTTTTTTCAGGAAATTCCATTCTAGCTCCTCAATTTAGATGAGGCACAAATTACTGCCACTAGCCCAAAGGCCTATCAGATCCTAGACTCCTGTAGGCTATAGGAGCTTTAGACTAGATTTTGTGGTTATTTCTGCTACATGAAGACTTCATTTCTTTTCTAACATTTGAAGTAATTCTATTGTTTTAGACTTCATCTAGCATTTATATATTTGAAATAGCAGAAAGCCTTTTGTAACAATCAGCCATCCTTATTGGAGGAAACTTACACTACTTTGAAATCCAAATACTAGTAAAAAAAAGTGCAATAGAAATATGTGTGGAAATACATCCAAATTTCTAGCTTTTAAAAACAAGTAGCAAACATTATGTATGCCATCATCTAATTTTTGAAAAAAAAAAAAATTTTGGTCAAAAACTATGTAAATATATATGAGATATAAATATATAAATAAATAGTGATCTTTATTGCTATCTCTATATATTAAACCAAATTACTATCTGTGATTAATTTTTCGGAGCAGAATTAAGGGAGGGAGGGATCTTTAAATTGTTCTATTTTATGTACTTCCTTATTTGATTTTGTACACAGGCAATTTAAACAAGAAAAAGATACTAAACCTACTAATAATTTTAGGCTAGGGTGTTCTGTAATTCCCTGGTTAGTATCTTGATAATGACTAACAGTGAAAACGCTGTAAACCTGCAATGCAGATTGTGAGCTTGTTTCCCAGACTGTGTGTAGCGGTTGGTGGGGAGGCGAGGCCCGTCTCAGCGGACTCGGGATCCGGGTGCAGGAGCCAGCGTGGACGTGGACGTGGTGGGAGCCGACCGCGTCTCGAGGCCCGCGGGAGAGGACTCGCCAATCAGACCACGGCCGCAGCGACCCACCGGGGATGTCCTCCCTGGCGTGCCGGCTTTATGACATTTGAAGTTTGTTATAGAGGACCTCAAAGTGTTCGTGGATTTTAAAGCATTTATACTCTCTATATAGATTGTAGCATGATGCATCCCATCCACAAATAGGATTTAACGGTCTATCGATTTCTTTCTCACAACTACCACTAACATCAATTCTAGTAGCCATCTACTTTTAAAAATTTTTCATTTCATTCCGTCTTTCACAAGCCGTATTTGCTTCCTCATAAAATAAGAAATAAGAAAGCTTACAATAAAATTGCTTAAACCTAAGTTTTCTTAACCTATTTTTGAGTCTACTTACAGATCATTTCCACCATATACAGCCTACGTTATTTATATTAACCATGACAAAATGTATGTTTTATTGAGTTTTAGTACATTAATAGAACCACAGAAAAAATTCTTGCTCTATCTACATACTGATTGAATATTACTGCAGACTACTACGTTGTTTCCCTGCAGGGTAAAATAAAGTTCATTAGCTTCTGTGTTTTGTAATTAACTTGTTACTGGTTTCTATTTGGCATCTTAGTCTGCACTTAGTTCTAGGAAAATAATTTTGCACTGAAAACTCCATTAACCTTCTCTGTGGGGGAATAATTTTCTTGTAAATTAAATTGCCTAATTAGCTGATCCTTTGCAAAACCGATTCTGAGCTTAATCCCCAAAAGCTTAACCAAAACGTTTCTATACTTTTAAAATAAACTACTTACCAATTGCTACGTAAAGATACCAAATTCAAATGACCATTTATTAGACCAATAATGAAGCTTCTTATCCTAGGAAGTATGTAACTCATCAAGACAAAACTGGTATTCTATTTTGTTGGCATTTATTTGCCGTATACCCACCCAGATCTTGCAGGTAAGTAACAAAACCTCCGCCTTGCACGTGGGCTCTCAAATGTGCTTTGATCTCCTTACAAACTGCCTGCCGTAGAACCACCTTGTAACAAAGTGTGACTTTGTCAAATCAGCTTCCTACACCAATGCAGAATAAATACACTTCCTAAAGAGTAGTTGAGAAGCATTGGTATTCTGAGAATATTGTGACTTTCTTTGTGGTTTCTACTTAATATTCATTCTGTAATAACAGAGATGTTTTCCCATGTGCTATTTTATTCTAATGGGTACGAGTGGCGGAGCCCTTCGAGACCAGGTGCCTATAGCATAAACATCAAAATAACGGGCAGCAGTGGCTGTTGGCAATCGGAGATGAGAGGCTGAGAATTAGAACAGATGTGAGTTGGCAATGAAATAGTTAAAACATTCTCTGCCTTGATTTTTGGCCATTTGAATAAAATGTCCTTATAACTGGAGAAAGAAAAAGTGGAAATTTTCCACTTAAAATCTGAACAGATGCTCTAAAGCCTGTGGTTCAGAAGGTGCCTCTTTATAAATCTGGCTCTCATCTGCTGGTCCTCACCGACGAGTTCTGAACTTTTTATAGATACAAGTTATAGGAGAATAGATGAAAATTATACATTAACCCTCAGCATTTTTATTCTGAGTCAACACAGACCAAAATAAAGTTGCCTATTATTCAGTGAGGATAGTTTATATGCACACCAGTTTAAGAGTAGCACTAGATAACTACTTATTCTTCACTTTATGTTGGGCTTTGCAAATTTATCACTTTGATAATTAACCTTAAATATAAAGAACTAAAAAATTTAAAAATTTTTGGAAAGAAAATGTATATTGCTTATTTTTTTAATTAATAAGATGTATCTGTCTTACAATAAATTAAATTGTTTTCACTGTACAAACAGAAAAGAAAGTCCTTAACCATGTAGTTTCTTTGTTTTCTTCCCACAGAATATGCCAATATGGAGAATCAATTAATTGAAAATTTTTTATCATTGTTAGGAATATGGTTGTAGGAGAAGGATGAAAGAAGTAGAGATGGAGGTAGAGAGAGAAGGAGGTTACAAGCATAGGAAGAAAAATTTTCGGTCTTCTAGCAAAAAAAAAAGTTTAGATATAAAAATGAGTTAAGTCTTTTTGTGATTATTGTGGAACAACAGTGCCAGTGGAGGTTTATGATTCTATTTCTGATTAGCTGTTAAGATCATTGATTATGCTATGCCCTGTGCCAGGTACTGGAAATACAGAGCCAAATGAGGCACATTCACTACCCTAATATAGCAGTAGAGAAAAAGACAAAAAACAAGAAACTGATACAGACCCATGCGGTTTAAACAACATTAGAAGTGTTTACAAGATAAGTCATGATTCAGGAGAGAGAACAATTGATAAGTTTTATTACTAGAAGAACCAGGGAAAGCTTGACAGAAGTGATAGATTGAGAGGATTCTAAGTGGTGAAGATGAGTTATTGTGTGAGATGACTGAGTGGGAGAGGGAACACCGATAAGACTGAACACTAATTAAAACAAGACAAGATCAGATTTGCAATTTTTTTTTTTTTTTTTTTTTTTAGAGACAAGGTCTCTCTGTGTTGCCCAGGCTGGAGTGCAGTGGGTATTCACAGGTGCAATCATAGCACGCTGCAACCTCAAACTCCTGGGCTCAAGCCATCCTCCTGCCTCAGCCTCCTGAGGAGCTGGGACTATAGGCATGCATCACCATGCCCATCAGATTTGCATTATTAAAAATTTATTCTGCTCATTGTAGGAATGAATAAAGGGGGTTATCCCTAGATTTGGAAATCAGAGGAACCCAGATGGAAGATGATTATTATAATAGCGAGGTGAGAGAGAAAGAAGCCTAAAATGACTTCTGTGTGTCGAATCTGGGAGAATGGTGGTGTCAACAACATAGAAAAGGAATCTAGGAAAAATAATTTTCAATCTTGGGATAAAAAATAATTTCACATTAAGATAATTTTACAGTGGCTTTTTACACGTGCTATAAATTGTAAGACATATGGGTAAGTCTGTAAGTTAGGAGTGGATTGGTGAAGCAGACAGGATAGGAAATTTAGTTGTGCAAATTAAAACCACCTAGAGCTTTGAATTAAGACTAGAAGGGCTACTGGTAGAAACTTGAGAAATGACACACTGGTCTTACAGCAAATAACCATTTTTCTTTCGTTGTCATAAGAACACATATGACCTGTCTTAATATAGACATGAAGAGATCATCTGGATTTGTTTTTATTCATAGATGTTTATAAACACCACAGCTTGGAAAATTAAATCTGAACGTGGCTTAAGTATGAAATTAAACATATAGGCAGGAACCTCAAAGATTCTAGAAAAGAGTAGGCTAGATGAACAGCTAAAACACACCAAATGATAACTGCTGTGATGCAGCAAGAGTGTGGTGTTGTGGGAACATGTGGATAGGCTCCCCGTGGATGGAGGAGGACGGGTGTGACTGGAAGGGGTCATGGAGCTGAGGGAAGAGAGGCCCTGAAAGTCAAATAGGCACAGAGCGTTTCCTGGGTTTTAGCCTGGGTTTTAGATGAGGACAACAGAGAACATGGACATGTTCATGCTGGATGTTTCACCAGGCAGGAGGCAGACCACTGAAGGTGATGAAGCTGTACACGTCGGCTGAGGTCAGACAATGGAGGGCTTTGCATTTCTCATTAAATGGTTTGGATTTTCTCCTGTAGTTGGTGGAAAATTATGGAAGGGTATAAGCAATGGAGTCAATGAGTCCAATTTTTTAAAAATGGCTGTCTGGAAAAAATATTGGAAAGCATTATGACCAGAGGTAGGGAGAGAAACACATACTCGTATGTATGTTGAGAAATATGTCACACATATGCAGTAGGAGGAAGAAACAGGAACTTTCATTTCTGACCTTTTTTTGGTGTTCACTTAGTTTCATACCAAAAAAATAGTATTAAATTTTATAGTCACATCTCCTGAACATTTTACTTCTAAGTATTTGCTTTCCACTGTCTTTTGCCATTTCCTGGTTTGCTCTGAAACCAGGACCTAAATTAGTGACAACAGATTTACCTTCATTTAGCTACAGTCATGTGTCACTTAACAATGGATATGCTGTCTGAGAAATATGTCATTGGGTGAGTCCTTCATTGTGTGACCATAGAATGTGCTTACACAGATGTATATGATATAGCTTACTATGCAACTAGGCTTTATGGTCTAGTCTATTGCTCCTAGGCTACAACCTGTGCAGCATGTTACTGTACTGAATACCGTAGGCAACTGTAACACAATGGTAAGTATTTGTGTATTTAGAAATATCTAAACATAGAAAAGATACAATAAAAACATGATATAAAAGATTTAAAAAAATAGAACACCTATTCAGGGTACTTACTATGAATGGAGCTTGCAGGACTGGAAGTTGCTCCGGGTGAGTCAGTGAGTGAGTGGTGAGTGAATGTGAAGGCCTAGGACATTACTGTACGCTATTGTAGACTTTAAAAACACTGTACATCTAAGCTACACTAAATTTATCAAAAGGCATTTTTCTTTCGTCAATAATAAAGTAAACTTAGCTTACTGTAGCTTTTATACTTTATAAACTTTTAAAGATTTTAACTTTTGGACTCTTTTGTAATAAAAGTTAGCTTAAAACACAAACACATTGTACAGCTGTACAAAAGTATTTTCTTTATATCCTTATTCTGTAAGTTTTTTTCTATTTTTAACTTTTTTTTCTATTTTTTTTAAACCTTTTTGTTAAAACCTAAGACACAAACACACACACTAGCCTGGCCCTACACAGGGTCAGGATCATCAATCTCACTGTCTTCCACCTCCGCATCTGGTCCTACTGGAGGGTCTTCAGGAGCAGTAACACATGTGGAGCTGTCATCTCCTAGGATAACAATGCCTTCTTCTGGAATGCCTCCCGAAGGACCTGCCTGAGGCTGTTATACAGTTAACTTTTTTTTCATAAGTAGGAGCACACTCTAAAATAATAGAGAAAAGTATAGTATAGTAAAGACATAAGACAATAACATAGTCATTAAGGTCATTAAACGTGAAATATCCAATTTCAAATCAAAAGTTTAGTTTATTATATCTCAAACAAGAAACAGTACAATTAATCAAAGTATGCACCTAAATATCGACACAGTGTTGCCATCTTAATGGTAGCTTGTTTATGCCAGCAGCAAAGAAGCCAGTGGCAATGAAACCACGAAAGGCCTTTTCCACAGCTTGTTGAGAATTGAATGTTTTTCCTTGCAAGAAATGGTCCAAAGCCTGGAAGAAATGGTAGTCAGTTGGTGCAAGGTCTGGTGAATATGGTGGATGCCAGAGAGTTTCCAAGTCCAGCCTCTGTAGTTTAAGCAGCGTTGTTTGTTTGACATGTGGCTGAGTGTTGTCTTACAAGAGGATTGGCCTGTCTCCATTGACCAATCTCAGCTGCTTAATCACAAGCATCCTCATCATTTCGTCCAAATGGTTGCAATAGACATCCACTGTAATCGATTGACCAGGTTTCATGAAGCTGTAGTGGATAATACCAGTGCTGGACCACCAAACAGACACCATTAGTTTTTTTTTTTGATGAATATTTGGTTTTGGACTGTGTTTTGGCACTTCATCTTTATCCAACCATTGTACTGAACACTTGGGATTGTCAAAAAGAATCCATTTTTCATCACATGTGACAATATGATGTAGAAATGGTTCACCTTTATGTTGTGACAGCAAAGAAAGGCAAGCTTGGAGGTGATTTCTTTTCTGAAGCTTGTTTAATTCATGCAGAACCCATAGCTTCTTTACCTTGCTGATTTGTTTCAAATGATCCAATATTGTTGGAATAGTGACATCAAACCTTGCTGCTAATTCACACATAGGTTGAGATGGACTCCTTTCCACTACAGCTTTCAGCTCTTCATTATCTACCTTGGTCTCAGGTTGTGTACGTGGCTCATTTTCAAGATTAAAATCACTAGAATGAAATTTCTCAAACCAGCAGCATACTATGTGATCATTAGCCACACCCTTCCCAAACACTTCGTTGATATTCCAAGCTGTTTGTGCTGCATTAGTTCCACAATGGAACTCACATTTGAAAATAACTCAAATTTTTGAATTATCCATGGTTTCACAAAAATTGCTCTAAAAAAGAATTTGAAAGATAATCACAAGCCAGACGTGCATTTGAAAGACTGAGGATGTGTCTTCACAATGAACATAAAACAAGAAGTGTCAAAGTGAAATGGCAGAGATATCACTGTCAAACTTAGTACTTAAGGAAATCAGACATTTCATACTTAATAACCTAAAATCGTGATCAAGTATTATGTAGTGTAAATAATTGTATGTGCTAGACATTTATATGACTGGCAGCATGATAGGTTTGTTTATAGCAGCATCCCCACAAGCATGTGAGTAATTTGTTGTGCTACAATGTCACAACAGCTACAACATCACCAGGTGATAGGAATTTTTCAGCTCCATTATAAAACATGTATGAGACCCTCATCATATATGGGATCAATCATTGATCAAAACATCTGTATTTGGTAGGGTGAGAGCATGATCCTGAAATGAATCTGATACTTGAGAAACCCGTTCTCTTTTTGACTTTTCATCATGTTTTAGCTGCTCTTTTAAGTCAACAATGGGATTTATTTTCAGTCAACATTCAGTAAATCATTTCTGCCATTTCACTCTGTGGTAGGTATTGTGCCAGGCACCATTTGTCAACATCGGAGCCTCTGATTATTTGAAAATTGGAAGGAAAATATATACAGTTTCAACACACATAGTTATTTAGAATAGTGGTGGTTGTGGGGAGAATAGGGAAACATGTTAGGAAAATATTGAATGATGTCTCCTGAACTACTAGAGGTAGATATTATATTGTGTGTAGTTTTTTTGTAAAAGGCTTTATTGCTAGAAGTGAAAAGGGGGGAAGGGAAAAGCATGTGGGGCAAAAGCCCTTGGTGCATAACTATATTTCATAACTTCCTTGTTCATATGTATAAATACCAGTCTCCTTTCAGATTAGAAACTCCTTGAGTGTTAAGACTTGGTCTTTGCTATTCTTATACCTTTTAATTTAGCCTGGCATCTGAGACATTGTTGGCATTCCTGATACCTGTCAAATGTTGACACGTTAAACTTTCCTCAAGGAATTAGGATTTCTATTCATTCCCTAACCTTGATAGTTACGCATAACTTCTGGACCTGTATCCAAAGCTATATTTTGTGCCGTATGACTACAAATTTCCTGAATGGCACAGTTCATCCTGGTTTTACGCTACTGTATTAAGACTGTGATGCCTTTCAAAGATATATTAAACTGTTGTTTTGGGGACTGTTAGCCTACACGGAATGTGAATTAACCATCTCAGTCTACAGGGACTCCTTTACCCATTCTAACACCATTAACCCCCTAATGCTGCTAACACTGCCAAATCCTCGATACTGTCATTAATTAACAAGGTTTCATAGAAATCATCTAACCTGGTTACATAGCTAGGAAAATACTTATGAACAAAAAACTTAATTAAAATATGAATTTCTTCTTCAAAGTAAAGATGTATGGAAAGATATATGAAACATGTCCTAGGGCCATAGCTCCCTATATTTTGAAAAGCTATCCTTGCAGATTTTACAGTTGTGATATCTCTAAATAGATCCAGCTCTATTTAGAGAGGAGGGATTGAGATTGAGTCAGGAAAACAGAAGCATTAATGAAAAGCTCTGTTGATTGAAACCATCATAAGAAATGGTGAGTGACCTTAACAAAAGCCTGTGGAAGTTTAAAATAAAAACACAACTTTTAAAGGGCTTTTAAAAAGTGTTTTCTTTTTCCTCAAATGGAGTGACCTGCAAATCCCAGTGCCACGAAGGGAGAAGGAGAGCTCAAATGAAAACCAACTAGGAGATTTTGGAAGGCTCATGTTTCAGGTTTGGGATTATCTGCTTGAGAGAGCTAAAATTAAAAAGAAAAAAAAGACATGAACTCCATCAACACTCAGTTTGTGCCTGATGTTATATTCTATTGCACTGGTACTTAAATAAATAAGACAAGGTTTCTGTCCTTAAAACCTTCACAGATTAGTAAGGAAACAGATATGTAATTGAATAATTACATTTTTGGTGAGTGATATAACAGAAGCATGTGCAAATTTCTAGGGTGAATAAAGGAAGGTACAAATAACATTGTCTGAAACAAAATCAAACAGATACGCAGAAGAAAAGAGAATTACTGAATACAACTTAGCTTCACAAAGTCTGTTAGAAGCTTTTGCACAATAATTAATACTGACTAGATAAGGCAAAAGCACATCTGAAAAATAAATACCTGTACTTTATTTAAGTGTCAAAATAGAAAATGCTATGTTATGTAACTGTAGATTCTGTATATCCTTAGCTATGTTAGCTTGCTCTGAAGAGTTTCTCAGTAAGGAAACATCTGTATGTCCTACATTTTGTAAGTGTGAGAAATATTCCAAATACTTATTTTTTATTTCTGAAATTTTTAACTTTTACAAATAAAGCCTCCAATTTTCATAAACTTTGCAAAATGGCATTTGCAAAACATATTTTTCTAGAAAGAGTGGCTATGGATTTTAAAAGAACAAAAATGAAATAAAATATAGTTGGTCACTGTGACTTCAGCTCATTGAAAAAATTGATAATTTGATTACATATTTTCTTATCTTCTCACTCTGGAAGGATATATTTGAAATTAGAACCAATTCCAAAAGGGGTTGTAGAATGTGCTGACTCAGGATTAACCCTGGGAAATCTAGGAGGAAAATTGGCACCAGAAAAAGGCCACTTAAAATGATTTCATTTAAAATGGCATCACAACTTCATAGTTAATATTGGAAGAGAAAGGCTTGGCTACAGTGTTTCCAAAAAAATTAAGCTAACAATTATTTTTAAAGTTACATTATACATTATTTATAAAATTTAGGTTGCTATTTCACTATGTGCTCATTCTTAGAATAAAGAGATTTCAGATTCTCAGAATAAAGAATGAGTTGTGTTGATTTTTTCAGCATGGTCACTGTAGGGATAATGTATTACCGCAGCCTTCATCCCACATTTTATTTTCAGTACTTTCACAGGAAAAAAATGATCAGTTTTGCAAAATTATTTGAGGGCTTCAATAATTTTTCCATGGTTCTCTGTCTCTCAATCCCTTTATATTCAAATATTCTTTTGAAGCTTCTGTGATCTCGTCATTCCTGTCTGTCTTTTCTTTTTCAATTAATGGATCCAACTCAACCTGATCCTCACCTCCCAAAGACTCAGCACAGCATTCCTAGTGTGCTCTAGTCCACTTCCAGCACTTCATGCTTTCGTTTATCTTTCTCAATATTTTCAGTTTGCATTTTTCACCATACTGCCAGGTCCCAGCAGGACTGATGGGCACAGTGAAAGAGACAGGACAGTAAAGCTGAGAGGACTTTTCAAATTGAGGTTGACTTACGTACTGGGTCACTTCATGGGCAAGTAGTTTTGTGTTACATTTATATGTGTTTCTTTATTTAAGCTGAATTTGCAATTAATCCTGCATCGCATAGAATTTGCTTAAAGAAACAAAAAGTATGAAGAATGTTACAGAATAGAGAATTTATTATAGGGTTTGTGGCACACATGTGGGGGCTGATTAGTCTGTGTGAGGCTGCCGCTTCTACATCTGGTGCTGGCCTGAAGTGTGCAGAACAGGAAGTGAAGAGGGAAGGTGGCCAAGAAGTCGGAGAGGGCAAAGAGGAATCGGAACCACAAGGACCAACTGGAACCTTGCCAGCTCCTCCCCACTGTAGGCCTCCACCTTCAGAGATGCAGGGGACTCCCAGGAGAAGCTGGTCCCCTTCCTCAGGCCTGGGTCACAGACCTCAAGGCAGACACCCAGCAGAGGCCGGGCGCACCCAAGACAACTATAGTGCCTGAGGCTGTCGGACCTCCCTGGCCTCAATATGGATATGGTGTCACTTCCTCTTCCTGAACAGTCTGCAGAATTCCTTTGTGGCCATTCTTAAACCTGAGCTCTGCAGAAAAAGGGAATTCAGTGAAGTATTTCAGCTTACCTAAGTTGACAAAGTACTACAAATCCTATAACTGAATGAGAGTATCAACTGCCAAAAAATTCAGAGGACAATGTCAGTGTCATTAAAGTGTGAGGACAAATACTGCTGACTTAGGTATTTTAGAAGATGCCTCTCTAGAGCACCTACATTCCTTCCATAAGTAATTACCTGTGTGAATAATTGAATGAACTCGGAGAAAAGTAGAGGTGAGCTCATCAGTGAAGCTCCCGGCACCAGCACCCGTCCAGGCTGCTCTTTCAGTTTCCCCAGAATGAGCCTCTTCTCATTGCTCACTCCCTCTCCTTCTCATTCTTTCGTATTTCCTAATAGCTTCAAAATAATTGGCTCGAAGCCCACGTTTTTCTTTGTTAAAGACAATTTCTCTCCTCAAAGTGTCAGAACCATTCCCAGCGGGCAAACCTGAACATGATTTGAACATAAAGCCTCTAGCCAGTGGATATAGCTCTGAAGCTGAATCTGGCTTAAGAATTATAGGATGATCTTCATTGTTTACCTTAATTTCCATGTACATATGGAAAAGGTAAATTTTATACACACACACATATATATACATATATATATATATATATATAAATCTGTAGAAAGCTTCCCAACCTGTCTTCATGAATCTACTAACAGTTAGTGTGCAAATACATTTCCACCATGGAGCAATAATGGGATACTCACATCCCACCCAGACAGAGTAATGCAGTGATTGTCAGTATTCAGCAACATAGCCTTGGTGCTCTCCTGTGGTCAAGAGGGAAATCTTTGTGCAAAAAAAAAGAAAGCAAACCAACCTCACCGTAAGTGTTTGCAATGCATCCAGTATTAGTTGAAGTTCCCCTATCTAACTTCTACACAGTTTGAAATATACCTTGGCCTACTGTCGGTGACACAGATTTCAAAACCAGTACACTGGTTCAAATTTTTGCCCTGCTAAGTATACGCCCTGTGAAATAAGTCCTTAAACTGTTGCTACTCAAAGGGTGTTCCTGAACCAGCAGCATAGGCATCACCTGGGACCTTGCAAGCAATGAAGAATCTCAGTCCCAACCCCAGAGCTGCTGATTCATAATTTACCTTTTAACAAGATCCCTTCGTCATATGTGTGTACACTAAGGTATGAGAAGTACCACCTTAAATTCTGGAGTCTTCTCATTAAATTGGACATCATGACACAGTACTTACACAAATGGTCAAAAGTATTAAATGAGACAGTGCATGCTAAGTGTTAGGCACAGAGGCCTGAGACAAAAGGAGTTTCTTCTACTGAAGAGAATGGAATGGGCACTTTTGTGGCTCTCTGACTGATCATGAAGGCTGATGGAAGAAGCTCTGACTATTCAAGTGAATCCTTGGGAAATGGCACTATCCCGAAGAGAAGAACAGACCCTGGAGGAAAAAAAATGTGCCCACTCTTGGGAATAAAGCATCTAAAACATGCATGTAGCCAAGTTCAACAATGTGAAGAAAGCAGCGCCAGTGAGCCCCTCCCTCCATGGAGAGGAAGTGCCCTGTGCCTTTGGCTATCCCTAGACCATTTAGTCACAAGGCTAAGTTTATTTGTTGGCTTGTTTCCTTCTTGCATGATGAGGCATTTTTAAAAAAATTTCCCTGAAGGAAATTACCCTTTGGGACCTTTGTAGTCAAGAAGGACTCCGTTTCAGTCTATTGTCCTGAAGTTGAAGACAACTGTGGGAGAGAATACAGTATCAAGTCTAGAAACAGGTATTAAGCACCTAATGTCTGTAAGATAATTTAAAATTTGTTCTTTTTTTTTTTTTTTGAGACAGAGTCTTACTGTGTCACCCCGGCTAGTGTGCTGTGGCATTAGCCTAGCTGACAGAAACCTCAAACTCCTAGGCTCAAGCTATCCTCCTGCCTCAGCCTCCCAGGGTGCTAGGATTACAGGTCTGAGCCACCACGCCCAGACTAAAAGTTGTTCTTAAGCCTGCTGTGCTTATTGTGTTGTCGGTGGGTGAGCTCAGTGTAAGTGGGTGTCCACATGCCTGTGAATAAGTATAAAAAAGAGGTAAGGAAAAATGCTTTTGCTGTGTAAGCTTATATGTTATGAATTATAAATAAGTGACACCTACATAACAGTAGGAAGAAGCAGAGAGAAATTGCAAACTAACTTTCTTTTTATATTTTAGTGCCAGTGATACCTAGGTGTTCACTTACGTTGCTCACATTGATTCCAGTACATGAGCACATTGACTGAGTCTTCCATCTGCTATGAAAACAAACGTGTAGACTTTTGAATACTAACAATGATACATGTAAAATAATGCATACAGTGATGTGTCGCTTAACGACAGGGATACATTCTGGGAAAGGCGTCATTAGGCAATTTTGACATTGTGTGAACATTGTAGAGTATCCTTACACAAACCTAGATGGTATGGTCTACCACACACCTAGGCTGTGTGGTACAGCCTATTGCTCCTAGGCTACAAACCTATGCAGCATTTACTGTACTGAATACCGTAGTAGGCAATTGTAACACAATGATAAGTATTTGTGTATATAAATGTATCTAAACAGAAACGGTACCGTAAAAATATGATATTTTGATCTTATGAGACCACTGTTGTGTACACGGTCCATCGTTGACTGAAATGTCTTTAGGTAGCACATGATTTTGTATATAAATATTGTATTTCAAAAAAATTGTTAAACAGTATTTTCAATGATAATTGGTCTTCCCAAGTGAGATCATTTGTCACCTTAATGTTTTATATTTGAAGATGTCATCACAACTGTATACTAGATATGCATGTCACACTACCCATCTGACATTTCTACCCCATGAATACATAAATATTTTTGGAGCCACATTGCAGTGTTATTGTAATCAATATTTGTAGTATATGTATCTTTTAATGTAATTTACAATATAATTCTCAGAATATACATGCACACACATATATATGTAATCCTAACACTGATGATCTAGGAAAAAAATTCCATTTCATTTATCTACAATTTGATCAGCATGTGTGGCATTTTTGTTTCTTACCAGGTTACAGAAATATTGCACTGCTTAAAACTGTACTTAGGGGTACTCTTAAGCATATTTTACTTCTGTTTGCCCAGATTTGATTACTGAGCTTTAGTGCCCTATAAACAATATGTTTGGGTTTTACGCCTGCTGTCTGGTTCCTGAAAATGCTAAGCTTAGCAGGATTGCACTGTGGTGATCATTGCTTTGAATCTGACAGATTTTATGTGTTCCAAAACATCATGGATAATGATAACGCATGGCCTGTTTTTTATATCAGGGCTGGAATTTACCTTTCTATTATTTCAGTCTCTTGAGGCAGCCCTCAACAATTTTGAGCTCTCTTTCATACTCAGCCCTTTGAATACTTGGGGAGGGTTACCATGGCTCCCCCAAGCCTTATTTCCTTCTGCTAAACATCCTCATTTTCTTCAACTGCTCCACGATGGTTTTGTAGGGCTTTCTCTATCCCAGACCTCTGTTCGTGAACTACTCTAGCGCAACATTGTAGTATGTGAAATACGGGCTTCAGGTCTTTACTCACTGCTGTATTCATGCCCTCAGCTGTGTAATGGTGTAGTTCCTCCTACGAAACACAGAATATACTGCTCCCCACAGCATTTGAATTTCAGCTGTGTCCCGTCACTTGCCTGAGTTAATGAAATGTGGGTGGAAATGGAAGAGCGTTGGTTCTGAAACTAGGCCTTAAGAAGCCACCATGTTTCCACTTCCCTGGTGCATCTGGGTCACTCCCATAAGCAGCATGTGCACTGGCATATTGCTGGGTCCAAGGGGGAGTGAGAAATACATGGAGCCACCCAGATCCAGTCTACAGCTTAGAGCCAGGCTCCCAGCTGGCCCAGCTGAGATCAGCAGAGTTGTCTCAATTGACCTGCAGATGCATGAGAAAGACACATTTATTTGTTGCATGCAAATGATACTTTGTGGTTGGTTGTTACAGTAATAGCTGACTGATACAGGCCTGTTCTAGTTAAAAGTGATGTCCAGGAAAATTTGTGATGGCCTGACCAATATAGTGCATCTACTTCTATCTTTTGGACACTCAGGGCTGGTATTACAAAACTCTATTTGAATAATGTCCAAGGGTGTGCTTCCTCGTGGAATACAATGTGTCAATGGTGTCCCCTGGAATTGTTCAATGCAACAGTGTTGTGGAATGCATATCTTGTATCTTATTTAGCATTGCATTTGGCTTTTCCTGTGTTCAAAATACAAACATTCCTGGCTTGTATAGAACTGCTATGGCAGATGTTCTTGTCTTTTATTCATTTGGTTGAACTTTTTGAATATAATTTAAATATGGAATTTTACATTGGTCCCCACTAAACTTCAGTTTAGTCATTTGGGCATTTGTATTACACATCAAAAGTGTATCTCATGAAATATAAGTCTTACATGATGTTCCTTAAGAAAAAATGTTTATGGTCAAATAAATTTATAAAAGTATTTATACTATTATTTCTGTGTTACAGATTTTCAATGAATATTATATGATCAAACGTTCTGAGAAGTTATACAGTTAAGAAACCAACTTAAACTTTATTTGCCCAACATTTCCCAAAGTTATTTGACTATCTGAACTATTTTTCGAGTAATACTAGTGACATACCATAAGGCTGATATTCTGCTTAATATATTTTATTACTCGGTAACTTAGTCTATCAGATATTTTTAATTTTGATTCAATTTTTCAATCATATTAGCTGCTATTTTAACATCTGCATAAATATTTAATTATTTGATAGGTGAGATGTTTATTTTCATCCATGACAGAGAAAAATGGTAAAGAGTGTTATAACAAGCTACTAGAGATTTTTCCACAATCTGTCTCATGATTATGTGATGTTTTCTGAATATCATTATTCAATCAGAAATTATTCCCCTACCTCACATATCATCTATTCTATATTATCTCATTTTATTCACAAAATTAAAACAAGAATATTATCCAGTGTCTTGAAATCAGAATATTTTCCCAGTTTTTTAAATTTAGTGTATAACAAAGGTCATCTCTGTTGTACTTCATTGCGCTTTAAAATTTTTGAAACTGCAGAGTAGACAATACTTCTTATAGATCATATAGAATTAGTTAGGTAGTATCTTACTTGTACTGGAAATCAGAGTAACAGAATACTAGCTACTCTTTTTGTCTTACATGTAATAACTGAGTGCAGGCAATTGTCTTCCAATTCACATAAACTCAACCACATGCGTAAAAGGCTACTAATCTACCTATGGAAGATCTTATCTGAAATTCTACTGGATTTTATGATTTTATTTGTCAAAAATCTGATAGCAGTGGTAACTTCTTCAAAAGTAGAAAGTACTCCAAATTAGTCCATGTTGGAAGATTCTCTGTGCTTGCTAGGGCTTCTTCAGTGAAATATTTCTTAAAGAAAAATAGGGATGAAAGTAAATTTCTTGCTTTCGTACATATAGAAATTTGAATAAATATTAAGTCCACAGATGGAAACTGTTCTAAGTAAAATAAGAAGTTTATGTGAAATCTAAACTCAAAATGACATTTCTATATTAATTATCCTATATCTGCAGAAGAAGAAATACAAACCATTAAAAGTTGGAAACATCATTAGGAGAAAGGTACAAGAGTATCGTAAGTTTATAATTTTTCACTTATAAATATGGCTTGTACTTAGCTAATGTGATACATTCATATTCTTGGTGAATTTTATTAAAACGTCAATAAAATAGTTATACACCTAAGTCAGTGTAAAAATAAATACCTAAAACTAAAAGTAATTCATACCAGCTACTTCCTAATCACTCTTTTTGTCAGGCTGTTACTCTTCAGTTTACATTGCTACTTTTGGCACTCTAAACAGTGTAGTTTTCTAATCCTTCATACTGTCACTTCCTGAAGTACTTGTGTTATATTACTGCCTACTCATGTTTTCAATCCCATATGTGTTACAGACTGCAGTGGTACGTTGGACAAGAGTTTGAAATTGGCATTAGAGATGGATACTCACTTTCCATCCTATGAAATAATTTAAGTAGAGAAAAAAGATATTTTGTCAGTATAAAGGTATATAATCTCCAGAGCTCATATGCAATGATGGCTCATCCTGAATCTGTCTCCAGGATGAAATGTTGAGCCCCCACTGTGGTCACTGCGCCCTGAATACTGGGTGGTCTTTTAATGGAGTCCTATGTTAAGAGTGAACAGAGGCAATAAATATAGTGATTCTTCCACACGCCGTGTGCGTTAAAGGGTCTACCTGTGTTAAAGAGCTAAAGTTCCTTGTCTTCAGGTGCCTGCCATTTTTGTTGGGACCTCATCAACTGTTATTGGCTCCTAGTGACAAGGTAAATTATTTATCTCTTTAAACTTTGATTTCCTAATTTGGATAAGTTGAATGATAATATGTGCTTACTTTTTTGTACAATGAACTACATAATACTAGTAGTTTTTTTCCCCTTTTCCATTTATTATTTAATTAAATTGTGTTACTGGAACATCAAAAAATGCTGCCAATCCTAAAATTTCCTAGGATCTGTCTTGTTCTTATTCCTATCTCAATATTCAAGATGTTAGGTCATTTACTTATACCAATTAAATGTTCTTTTTATACACACGCACATAATTCTGTATGCTATCTGTCTGCTTCTCTAGAAATAATGATAATTAGAGTAACATTATAATTATCTGGAAGTACTTAAAAAGAAATGGGAACTTTTTTCTGAGGATTTAAGGCTTTAAATACTCTGTGGTAAGGGATACAACACAAAAAGTAAATGTATTTAGCCAACAGTCAAGTAGATTTTTCCTTCTTCTAAATACCATGCAACATTAGGAGTGAAAAGTCATCAAAACCAAGAGTCTAAAATGGCTGCTGGATGTCACAGATAGTAGGCAGAGTGCCTCTGAGCAGAAGGAAGTTTCATTTCTTAGTTACTTTTTCTTAGCCACAATTCATTCAATGTAATTGTCTACAAAATCATTAATAAATATATTATAGTTGGAGGTTTTGTTTGAATATTGTATTTGATGGAATGATTTACTAATAGCTAAAATGTAGAAACTTTTTATTGTGTGCCAAGCAGTGTGCTAAATACTGTGTCCCTTGGACATTTGGTGCTGATAAAAGTTCTATGGTCAAAATTCCGAACTCTCATTGATTTTTAACTCAAGCAAAGATGTCTGCAAAAATCTGATAGGTGAGAAACATTACATTTAAAATATATACCAAAATAACATTTTATTTTCACATTTGTAAATGAAAAAGGCATGAAAGAAACCCACAGATACAACTTCGGAATTTTCTGTGAATGTATTAATATAAAATAGTAAAAAAATTCACATACATCAATTAATTTACTAAAGTTGTTCTCTTTTTAAAGTGTAATTATTTCCCCAAAGATATCTTTATATTTATTCCTTATCTGATCATATAGAATAATTACAAATATTTGAAGATGCTTTATACAAAAATTTAGATACTCCTTTTACCTACTTCTCAAAGTGTACTATTTGGATCAGTAGTATCAGTAGCTTCAGGGAATTTACTAGAAATACAGAATCCCAGGTCTACCCTAACCTGTTGAATCAGAGCTAGCACTTTATCCAAATTCCAGCTGATTCGTATGCACCTTTGATGAGTTATATCTACTTTTGAAAAATAATTTAAGGGATTTAAGCATATGTTATTATTATCATAAAGTGGGAGAGAGAAATATATGATATAAAAGTGTTAATATAAAAAATACATAAAGTATTGATTTCTCTTTAAATCAGTCTATTTTAACATTTTTGAATTGCTTTATGTTACTCATTTTCACTTGGAAATTACCAGAATATATTTGAAATTACATGTTACAAATACGAGATTTTAAATTATTATATACATTATTAAAAAGGGAAGGAATGAAAGAAAACTTGAGGCAAGTTATAGATATTAATAGCACTCTTTTGTTCTTAAAATTTGTTATACCACTAGGGGGTGCTAATGCTTTTGATTTGCAATTTCAAAAAATTAAATCTAGATAAAATTAAGTTTTCGAAAACAAAAGAATGAATATGCGTAATATATAAGTAAACTTCACACAGGAAAAAAGTGATTTAGGCTATTAAAATGAAAACCTGGATTGTCCATTAAACTTGTTATACAATGTGCTTTTATGCAAAAAGAATAATTCTAAAAACCTTCACATTTCTACTTTTTTTGAACTTTCTACTAAGTTTAAAGAAAATATTTAGCATAGAAACATTAAAAAATATGCTGAAATGTGAAGAATGGTTCTCTCATAAGACTAGCATTATAGGAAATTGTTGTCCTCTTCTATATACTTACATGTATTTTCCTTTTCATTTTCCACCATGGTCATGGGAGATTTATTTATAATCAGCTTAAAAATAACTTTAAAAAGGAAGTGCGGGAATGAAGGAAGGGGGGGAAGGAAGGCAAAGAAGGAAGAGAGAAGGAAAGAATTAGCATTCATTTACCAAGATATTTTGAGGCTAATACTCCAATTCTACTTGAGACGTACAAATTATTTAAACATATTAGGGCACAAGAAACAAAGTATATTTAAAGTCTTGTAAATAGGATTAAATAATGTTTACAATGCCAGTATACATCCTAAACTTTGCTGCCTTCGTGTGCTACATAATGAGGCTACAAGGAAAGTAACATGACTTCATTTCAGATTCCTGCTTAAATCAGCCTACCATTAAACATTGTTTCAAAAGAACTTCTTATTAACTGGATCTAAACCTAAACTACTACGAATGTGTTTCTCTGGGAGGATATACAAATTCTTTCTAATCAGGACTGTGCCACGTATGTAGTTGCCTTACTGCAACTAGAACAAACTGTAGAGGTAGGTTTCTTAGGTTTCTTAGGTTTCTTAGGAAGCTTCATTAATATGCACATAAGCAATTCAGGCCCAGGAGAAATAAAACAAAACAACTACAGCAATATATTCAGTGCAAGATATCTGCAGTTCATTGTGGATAAAGTATGATATGTAAATATATAAATCTATACTCCAGTACTGATGTACAGTCTGAAGAAATTAGCAGTTAGCAGGTTTGCCTTGGTTTGCCATCATTTTGCCACTAGTAGATAAAACATACTTGAATGTCACTAGCATATTTGGAATACAAACTGTTGCATTTCTAATAAAAAATTCGGCCAATTGTTCTTCTAATTATGGTAGAAGACCTTGCTTACAGAAAAAAAAAAAGTACTATATTGTTTAAGGGTTAAAAGTAAACAACTGACTACAATCCCTAACTATGCTACTTTTACTTCCCTATTTGGAGTATCTGCCAGCATCAGTCCTCAGCTATTTAACACGTAAAATAAACAAGGCTCTCTCTTTGTTAAAAAATAGAGCTTTTTGGATGCTCACAAAGCATACGCCTCCCTCATTAAAGCAACACAGCACAACTGTCCTAAAATTGTGTAGAGAATACTGTTTCCTAATGTCCAATAGAGAATGAAGGAGTGACACTGTTTCGAACTCTGCCCCTGACTCCTTGTCCCTGTGAGGTTCTGACACAGCACTTTTTACTTGTCCTGCTACTCCCAGGTGTGGAAACTACTTTTTCCTTGATTCATTTTGACATGAGTGAGAGAAGCTGATATTTCTAAACAGCTTTTATCAAATTATCTAGAAGCACAAAATGAAAATAATTCACAGAAGCAGAATTTTAAAATTCACTTTTCTAAAGCATTTCCATTCTTTCAAATGCAAATAGAAACACTGCACAGGTATGTTTTAGGCCTAACTTAATTTTTCTTTTCATAATATAAAGACTGATTAATTCCAAAGGACCTAATCTTTCTTGAAATTTGTTCCTCTTGGCTTTGTTCCTTCCCAGATAATACCTCTCTCTTGGGGAGGTAAACTTCACTATTCATATTGTCTTGTCCTTTATTGCCTTCAAAAACTAGTGTGATGGTTTATCTTACCCCTGTAGAGAAAAGTTGCAAAGTAAACGTTCTTTTTCTTTTTATTAAGCAAAGCATCCTCTATCTTGCTGTTCTAAGTGTGCTCTGCAGGGCAGCAGCATTAGCATCACCTGGGATCTTGCTAGAACTGCACACCTGCCCCCACTACCATGTGTGGTCTGAAGGCTATGCCTAGCTGCGAGGTCCTCCTAAGGGCAAGAATGACTGAATATATGAATTTTACACCAAGGAGGGTAAATAGATGGCACATGTGCTACTATTTCCTCTACTGCAGCCCATGGTTATAGCTCTCATCACTAAGTGAACATGTCACTTTCTCCCCTTGATCCCAGGCTTTGTCTGAAACAAATTTCAACCTAGCACTACAAGTAGTCCCTAACATGGATTCAATCTATTCCTTATACCTTACCTAAGCCATCTAGGCTCCAGTTATCAATTTTGTTCACTCTTAGAGAAATCTAAGGCGAAGAAATTACTTTATAAATGGCTGTTCCTAGGGGTATTATAATGTAAACTCATAGTAAGGACAGAAACTAGAACAAACATAATGAGTAACAAGAGCTTACATATATATATATATATATATATATATTTAAGTGAGAGAGGATTATTCATTCCTAGAACTCTAAAGAATATTTTGGACAAAATCCCTGCAGAACAAGTGCTTATTTTTTCCTAAATAGAGAAATAGAATGTCAGAGTTTTAAGGGATTATGAGAAATCACCCGAGTCCTGCCTTTTAAATTTATATAAAGGGAGGAAGAAGAAGAGGAAGAAGAGAAAAGGAAGGAGGAGAAGGAAAGGAAGGAGGAGAAGGAAGGTGAGAAAAAGGAAAAGAAAAGGAAGGAAGGACAGAGACCCGAGTGTTTATTTAACTTGTTAATGTAGTTTTTTATATGATATTACATTAATGTTTAATTATTAGATTTGGGATTTTCTTTTCACGTATTTAATTGGAAGTAATTTAAAGCCCAGGAAATTTTATAGTGAATACTATTAGTATATTGATAACATTATAACTTATGGCCCAGATCAGGTTAATTCAAGTTCAAGGTGTGTTCTAGCTTTACTATCAATAATTAGATTGCAGTAGACGACAGAGCTCATGAAAAGGTTAAGTGGTGGAAAGTTTTAGTTGTTAGCTTATATCTACCAATATAATTGACACCTAATGCTAATAAATCATTAAAAGATGGACTTTATTATTTCTGAGAAAATGAGAAATTTAAGAACTTGTACGAAAGTTATTAATTTAATATAATTTTAGATAATATAATATAAAATATAATGTTCTCCAGATATGACTTTTCTTGTGAATGAAGAAAAGATATGATTTTTCTGATGATGAAGTTGCCTACTCCCTAGGTTTTGACATTGTTGAGATCAGAAAGAAGATTTTTTCCTACTTAAAATTCCAAGTGTCTAGAACATGACTGGAACCTAAGGTGGTAGCTTACTCAAAGTTCAGGGCAGAAAACCTCCTAGCTATTTCAAGTGTAGAGTGATTTAATATGAGAAATTAAGTGTGTAAGGGAGGAAAAGATTTTCCTTCAACCTCTTAGGGGCCCTGTCTGGGTCTGAAAGGAAACTGACAGAGACAGATCAACAGGCGAAAAACATACACGTTTACTTAATAAGTTTTATGTGGCATGGAGGCCTTCATAAGAAAATGAAGACCCAGAGAAACTGGTAAACCCATATTTCTCCTGCAAATTTTGATGAAGTGGATAGTCATGGAGAAGTATGATTGGATGAAAAAGTATGATCTAATGGTAATAAACTTGAGGGAACTTAGCAAGGCCTGTTTGTTCAGATTCTTCTCTTTATCTCTGTGTTTTCAGAAATAAGGATGCTCTTTTCCTCCAGGTACAGAGAGGGCACGTCTTGAATGAGCCTTTTATGATCGCTTCAGGGGAAAGTCAGAAAATCCTTCCTAAGTTTTCTGGGCTGCTTCAGGGGAGAAGGGTGAGGGGAAGGTGAGTTTCCTTTCTACATCTGCTGTTTTCTCAAATGCCAAGGTACCATATTTTGGGGTAGTGTGTCCTAAACTCCATCAAGTGCTAATAAAATTATTGGAAAAGCAAAAGTCAGAGTTTCAGGTTTTTATATTTTGCTTATACTGCTGTGATGCAGGTTCCTGAAGCTACTGTTACCACCCAGAGATCAGGAAGCTTCATGAAACTACTGCCAAGTCAGAACTGTCCTGCCGTCCCACAGCTGGTCCCTGACAGTGGAGGCCAGCTGCCACAACAGTTCACAGCCTGCAGTGCTTTGTCAGGCATTTCTACTGTCAGAAGGCAAGTGGCCTTTATCATCCTCCCACACTCCAGACTTCTCGTCAGTGCATTTCATTGGCAAAACCTAATTTCATCCAGAATCCCAGCTGCAAGAGAGTCTCAGTAAAGAAGTTTCCAGTTGTCCAATTCCTATGAAACTCGGGAAAGCATAAAAAAGGGTAGGAATTGGTGCTGAGCTGTAGAAAGGAGGAGAAAATCATTGTCCCTTGTAGGGGCAGAAAGAATGTGATAACTTTCCTTACCCCTTATTAGGGTGACATCTGACAGTCCTATGACAAAAGACATGTTAACAGGAGAATGGTATGACAAATTTATTTGATCAGACTTTCATGTGACACAGGAGGCTTCAGACTGAAGAAACAAAGACCCAAGGGAAAGCCATTCCTTTTCATGCTTAGAGTCAATGAAGAGTTCATAGCCATGCAGAAGGTGATTTTAAGAAAAAAGGAATGATCTAATATAATAGACTGAAGGGGGCAGCCAGCGAGGCCTGGCTGTTCAGATTCTTCTTGGCCTCTGTGTATGACATTCCTTCCTCTTGGGAATAGGGCAGGACCCCCCTGGAAAAGGATCTTTAGACCTATTGTCAGACAAGGCTAAGTCAGAGAATTTCTTTATGGCCATCTCCTAGACAGAAAGGCGGAGGAAGTTTAGAGTAATAATTCTAGTTTTTGAGGGAAAAGAGGTTCTAGTTTCCATGACCCACCTTGGGGAAGAGGAATTCTGGTTTTTGTGACTTGCTTCAGGGAAGAATGAGGGGTGAAAGGCAGAAGGGCAGGAGAAAGAGAGACCTTGCTTCTGAGGCTTTCCAATGCCCTTTAATTAAAAGCACTCAGCACACCACAGTGCCATACTTTGGGGTATCATTTTCTGAGCCCTGACACCCTCTGCCCTTTGAAGTTCTCTGCTGGGGTCCCTGTAACAAAAGACAGACTAACAAGGGAAAAACAAGCAAACGTTTATTATCACATGTATTGCATATGTGCATGGAGATACTCAAGAGAGAGAGTAAATCTTATAGAAATGGCCTAGAACTCCAACTTGCTTAGCATCTTCAACTAAAACAATGGAAGATGAGTGTGGGGTAGGCACGTTACAGGAACATAACCAGGAAAAGTAGGGTAAACAAGAGTAAAAGTTGGTATAAAGATCTGGGTGCCTTCTCCATTGACAAGAGTCTCTTATGATTTAATTTCTCTTCCTGGTACAGAGAGTGAGATACCTTACAAATAGAGATTTTCTTTATAGATATAAGTTTTCCTTACAAAAACTTATGCTGTTTTCAGAGCTTTTCCTGTGTCTGCTGTTTCTCAAAATAATCAGCTCAAAATAATCCTTATGCAAAAGAATCATATTTAGGGTGGTATATTCTGGTCTCCTACAGTCATATTTTGGGGTGTCATATTCTGGTCTCCTATAGCAGAAATAGACAATAGCCAAAACATATGGGAGAAAAGGAATGATTTGCAAGAAGAGAAGTAGTATGTATATTGGATGTCTACCATGCATGAGGAACTGCAAAGGGCTTTACTTAAATTGTTTAATTTAATGTTTCTGACAACTACTTAGTTATGATCCTCACTTATACTGAAGCTTAGAGAATTTAAGTAACTTGTTCAACTTCACATAATTAGTAAATGACAGAGAAAATATTTAATATTTGAACACAGTTCTCTTGGAATCTAAAACTTATTCCTTATAAACTATATGGTGCTATCCTCAATGAATTCTTCAGGTATGTAATGACCCAGATATCTATTTAAATTACTAACAATTTTCAAATCTCCACAGTAATATTTTTCAATTTATTAATCTAATTCTATTTCTTTAAAAAGTCAATAGGGCATATATTTAAATTGTCCTCACAGAAAGTATAAATCTACATTCTTATGTCACCAGTGCCGTGAAGTCTATTGTAATTTGTAACTATTAATATTTAAAGAGCCAAAAATTATAAATGATACTTTTTTCATATTAGAACAAATTCAAAATTTTTCTAAAACAATATCATTATCTCATTTTTATTTCTTGAGAGGGAGAGTTGAAATGGACACCCTGGGAATGCCACATAAAAACACTGTCATCTGTTTAACCAATCCCATACTCCTTGTGAGTGGATTTTACTGATGGTTATGCATCTTAAAGTGTGTTACTTAATCACAAAAATTAAAAAAAAAAAATTCCATATATACCCATATATGTTATCTGCCATGTGAAAATGACATTTTTATCATGAAAAAAATGTTTAAAAATTGTCGATGTCGAATATTGAGGACAACTTTTCTCTAACTGTGGATTCACAGGTTACCATTGGGTGTATTAATTCTCTTTATTAGTCAACAATTATGTATTTTTATGTGCCTACTGTTCATAATTCATTGCATACATAGAATTCAAAAATCTGTCCCTAATTCTTGATGGTGACTTCAGACTGATCTGCTCCATTTTGCCCCCTAAACTCAGAAGAAATTATTGCAAAAACCCCTTCATCCCAGTAGAATTCTCTATGAGAAAAAATGTTGGATGGAACCTGATCAAAGAATGAATGCAAACAAGGAGAGATGATTAAAGCAGACTATCCCATATGGGTATCCACTCTCCTCAGTAGGTGAACTGTTTTGTCCCACCAACTGAGATACATATCTTTCCATGGAAATCCTACTCATATGCATATAAACATCCATTTCCATATGTATATTTGGAATATGTACATATATACATGTCCATGCCTTCAATGTCCTATCTCTTAGGCACTAAGTATACAGAAAGAGCAATTGCACCACAAGGAGGACATCTGGGAATCATTACTCATAATCATAGGCAGGATCAAGGGAAAAAAACGCGGCAGGTGGAGTGTTCTCTGACAAAATTGTCCAGAAATCTGGAAAGGGAAACATTGCTTAAAACAAGGGTCTTAAAATAAATCATGACTGTAACTTCCTCTGGTCTTGGTTTTCTTTATTTTCTTTTTTAAAAATCTGGTTCTTATTGCATAAAATGGAATATTTGGCATGATAAAAATAATAAACATGAACTGAGTTGTGATAGGACTTAAAGGATTCTGTAAAGAACGTGGACTTAGATTCAGCCCTTTTCCCTGTGGCTCCGCAGCCTATGAACTGTCCCCCAACACCATTTATTGTGGAGTGGCGATGTGGCTGGAGGAATAGGTGGAGAAATTGGATTCCTGGCCTCTACTGCAGTCCTGTCACTGTGTGGGATTGGAGAAATTGCCTATTCTTAAAGACCTCAAAAATTAGGGCTTCTGTACAAAGGTCCTTTTTAGTTACAACATTTTGTTACTCAGTTTGATGCTTAGCATTGGGAAGTATGCAGACAGTTGAAAGCCTGAGAAGCGAACTTAGATTGTCCTTAGGATGTTTACATTACAACTTACTGAGCAAAACGTGAAAAAAAATAAATAGCAGTGTGCTGAGTACATCTGTAGAAGACAGAGAAAGAAAACCACATTGTAGCTTCTTATAAGTGATGGAACAGTGAAAAAAAAAAAAAAAACTTTGAAAGGTAGGGAGGAATTTTGTAGAATAATTTGTGAATTTGATGAAAAATGGGTAAAAGACATTTTCAGAATATGATTAAATAAAAAAACGGGATTCTCAGATTGGATAAGAGAAGTATATTAGATACAATATTGGGGAGACAGTTAAGAGTAGTTTGTATTTTGTTTTGCCATAAGTTACAATATCTTATTAGTTATCTGTACTGTGTAACCAATTATCCTAAAACCTAGTGGCTTAAAGCAGTAAACATTTATTGTTTCACAATTTTAGTGGGTCAGGAATTTTGGAGCAGATTGGTTGAGTGGTTTTGATTCAGGGTCTCTTGCGAGGTTGCAGCCAGAGTGTCAGCCAGGCTTGGAAGGGCTGGAGAGTCTACTTCGGAGAAGTGTAACTCACAGGGCTGCCAGCAGGAGGCCTTAGTTGCTCCCCACATGGGCCTCTCCATAAAGCTGGTGAAGTATCCTCAGGAAAGCTAGCTACCCTCCGAATCAGCAATCCAGCAGGAGAGACACAGAGCGAGAGAGGAGCAGACAGACACAAGCAGAAGTCACAATGTCTTCTATGAGCTTGCCTCAGAAGTGACACACCATGACTTCTGCCATGTCCTCTTGGTCAGGCAGTTAAACCCTGATACAACGTGGGAGGGGACGTTGAGTGAAGATACCAGGAGATGGGCTCTTTTGGGACCATCTTAGAGTTGGTTAGCACACATACTAAAACAAAATATAATACTAAGAACTGCAGAGAGATGAGATTTTGATTATAAGTATATATATATGAAAAGGAGAGGAAGGATTTTACAGAGGAAGGTAGCTGGTCTGTAGCTGGTTTTGACTGTGCATCTCTCTACATGAGAAGGGGTGAAAAAGAGTATCCATACACATACGTTTATTTAAGATGTATTTACAGTTTATCTGCATCCTCTGTCATCAGTAATATTTCCAGGGAAGACTGCACTTACTGTTAGATGTGATTAGATTATTTTTTGTTACTCAATATAGTTGACAATTTTTTGTTTTACTACTCACGGTGGTTGTACCATATGAAGAAGGGCCAGTTCTGCCATTTCCTCATTTGCTTGTGTTTTTAGTATTACCTTTAATCTGTAACTTCTATTCAGAAATCTTTTAAGCTGTCTCTCTATTTTGTGAGGGCCAGTTAAAACTGGATAATAAAATCTATTAATCCATTTAATCAGTCCAGATAAACTGTAATGCATTGCAACTCACTGAGAACATACGAACAAAGACACACTGTGGATGGCTCTGCCCAGTGGAAATCCTGCTCAGTCACATTCTTTCCCTGAAATGTGACTATAAGATACAGATACAAAGTGAGAGCACCCGTGTTGATTTGTACCTAAAATGAAGTCTGCTTTCTTCCCTTTTCGAAAATAAATAGCATGTTTGATATTTTCTTCTGTGTTTTACTGAATCTATTTTATGGCTAAAGAGTTTCTCAAAACTTATTTTGCTTTGATGAGCAAAGGCATAGGCATGTGTCATCCAGATCAGGGGTCAGCAAACTATGACTCAAGTGCCAAATCCAGCTCTTTGTCTGTTTTTATAAATAAAGTTTTATTATAACTTAGCCACAGACATTTGCTTATCTATTTTCTATGGCTACTTTCATGCCATAATGGCAGCGACTAATTGTGACAGCCCTATGGCCTGTAAAATATTTACTATATAGTCCGTTCAGAAAAATTTTACAGCCGTGTTCTAGGTGTTTTCTATGAACCTCCAGATTCAGGCAAATTTGAAGATAGTTCAGCCTAGTGATGAAAGACACAGACTTCGGGTAATCACATCTCAGCTTGAACCAGGTCTCACCCTCTCTGGCCTGGGGACGATGGACCAGTTACTTAATTTTTTAGAGTCACACTTCTCCAATAATCTATCACAGGATTCTTTTCAGGATGAAATGTTATATGTCAAAGTGCCTATTTAGGCATTGAATAATGGAAAAAGTTTAGGACACATTATTGAACAGATGATCTGTAAGTGATAGAAATAAATAGAAAGTGAAATCCAATGCAAATACCTTTGAATGTTAGCATTTAACTTGAGTTTCACATGATGTCAAGTTTTATTTTATAGAATCTGTGTTGGTTAACTGACTTCAATCTAGATCTCAAGCAGTGTTCTCAGGTATTGACTTTGGTCCTTTTTGAGCATTTTGCCAAAACTTGAAAGATGACAGATGACAAGTGTAGCAGCTTTGTGAGTGACACAAAGATAGGAAAGATAGATAAGTATTACATTAAAAATATGGATTCAAAAAGGTTTAATGGAATAAAACCAAGAAAGTGAAATTTAACAGATATAGTTTTAAAAGTCCAATATGGGTTTGATAACAACTGCAGAAGTACAGAATTGGGATACTCTGTTTAACTGCTGCTCATGTGATAAGGAACAACTCACTGAGTAGCAAGGGACATGGAGAAAAGGAGAACTATCACAATAGCATAGCTGTTTGAAAAGAAGAAAGAGAGAGGAATGTGAGGAATATCATGAGACAGAGAGAGAGAATATGAATACAAATATAATCTCAGGCTCCTTCAAAAGCATAAAGTGTACAGATAAATCAAAGGATGCAGATCTGGCCAGTTCACATTTTATATTTTAGTGTTCAATTTTAGATGCGATATCTTTAAAGGAACATTAATCCTCAATAGGAAAAGTTAAATTATATTCTTGCAGATTATTTTTATACTTATACCAATACCTACGTATGCCAGGAATTATACTATAAAAATATGAAGACTATAATATCTGCCTTCTTCATAAAAAATTTAGAGTAGATTTAAAAGAAATCTATATGGCTTGTAGCTTTGAACCTGCACATTGTGGGGGAGATGGAAAATTTCCCCTTCATCCCCAGAAGTTTCACTGAAAGATCAACTCACAATAAGATGGATTAATACAACAAAGAGATTACAAATTTATTTACCATGTGCATGCGGAGAATCACAGAATGATTACCCAAGATCCCAATAAGGTCTGGAAGTTTATATACCCCCATTTTAGAAGGGTGTGGGAGATGAAGAATACAGGTAATTCTGTGGTGGGGCAATAAATCATTACTAGGGAGGATGGATAGATACTCAGGAGAATGAATGGAGGGGAGAAAAAGATTGATGTGTAAACGATTCTCTTTGGAAATTAACCTGAGAGACAGATGTTATCTTTAAAGCGCATTAGGCCAGGTCTGGTTGCATTCTTGATCTTCTTTCCTATAATATATGGAGATAACATGGAGGGGAAGGAAAGATAATTGCTCTTCTTGATGGGTCTGGTTTTTATGAAGAGAGAGAGAAAGCCCCTTCCAATGCCTGTTGATCTCTAAGGGATTTAATTCAAAATACTCTTTATACCAGGGAGTCATATTTTGGGGTGAAATTTTCTGAGTTCCTTCAGTATATATCTGAGGTAGGCATTATTATTTTTGTTTTATATATTAAAACACTGAATTTCATGTGGCTAGATAATGATATAAAATGATAATATGATATTTTTACAATAATCAGGATAAAAAGCGTATAGTGTAAAGTGCATAGCATATAATATGGTGATATACAAAAAATCTGGTGCATGATAAAAGAATAAAGAGAGATGCACTAAGATTTTAACATTTTTCAACATAAATTTTTTATATTAATTTAGCAATAATATTTATTGATCTCCCACCAGATAATGTTCAAGGTCATAGAGATATAGTGCTAAATAAGTATTCTGTGAATATTGGAGGAAACAAGTCTCCCTGGGGAATTTACTGGAAAATGATGACAGGAGGGCAGGATGTTGAAAGGTCTAGCAACCCAGCTGAATAAGGAAAGCCCAAGGAGCTAAAGGCATTAGTCTATGCAACGCAAGTCCTATGTGTGGTCAGAGGCTTGGTGTTCATACATTTGAAGGAGGGTCACATGGAAAATTGGATAATCTCATTTTACGTGGCACTCAAAGGTAGAATTAGGACTAATGACAGGAAGTTACTAAAAGACTGAGTTCATCTCTGCACTAAGAATATCTTCTAAAAGTTGGTGCTTTCTAACAGTGGGCGAGGTCTGAAGTCAGTAAGCTTTTTCTATGAATATAATATGAAGGACCAGATAAATATTTTAGACTTTGCAGGCAATATGGCATCTGTTGCAGAGTCCTCAGTCCTGCCACTGTAGTGCAGAGCAGCCATAGACAATGTGCAAATGAGTGAGTGTTAATGTGTTCCAAAAATGCTTTATTTGCAAAAACAGACAGCATAGTAGTTTTGCCCTGCGGGCCGTAGTCTTCTGACCCTTGGACTAGGCTACTTCACAAGAGTGAGCTGCAAATGGACAAAGACAGACAAGTAGGCTATCTTTTGTATGTGACTTCTTTCCTATTTGACCAGAGATACTTTATATTATTTTTTATATAATAGGGATTTAAGATTGGTATAGTAAAAATACAGAGAAAGGAAGGAAGGAAAGAAAGAAGGAAGAAAGGGAGGGAGGAGGAAGGAAGGAAGGAAAAACTTTTAAAATCCAGAGTTATGACTTTTCACTTTCTTAGTAACAATTCTATTAAGAAAGAGGTATTTCTTATTCCCTCTAGTTTTCATTAATCTAAAGCGCCTGGCCTTAGAAGCAGATCATAGCACTTTACCATAAGCCCAAGATAGAGGGGAAGTCAGCACATTAACTAAAATTTAAATGTATTTGGTAGAGGAGAATGGTGGAAAGGAGAAGAGGACGGATAGATGAAAGAGTCCTAATTTTTATCTTCTCCTAAAGCCAACTCCAAGAGATTAAATCATTAAAGCATTAAAGCTGACTATTTCCCAAGCACTCAAGATGTGACAGGCACACTAACTGCGTTTACATTCAATGTATGTGTTTGTGCTATTCTCACAAACTTGTAAAGTGCATGTTATAACTGGCATTTCTCAGATAAATAAAGTACAATGTAGAGAACTTAAGAATTTACATGAATTACCGCTGATCAGAGTGTCACTAAAGGCTGGCCCCAGGAGCTGCATAATTTCATGGTCGATCTTTCACAGACGTATTTTGCTCATTCTTTAATTAAATAATATATTTCAAAAATGTTCTGGGTGAGATTACTGTTAAAAAGAACCCCCCAAAGAAGATAATCTTTTAAGGGCAAAATCACTTACTGATTTATCTTTTTTTGGTAACTTATAAACTTACAACTGTATGAACTTAGAAGTCGATCCGCCTCAGTTTATGACATGCTCTTATATTGATCTCTGTGTTGCCTCTCTCCATTCATTTTTGAGAATTATTTTTTCCTTTCACATTCTCTTCATTTTTCCTTTCTTTATACTCTCCACATAGAACATCCATGGTAAAGTATTTAAAATTTTTAAATTATAGTTAATTTTCAGATTCACAAAAAATTCATTTTGGTGTTTTGATTGAAATCACATTTATAGATCAATTTATACCTCTCTATTCAACTTTACTTATAATTTTTAAATGAATTTTTACATGTTTATCCATAAAGATATTGGGCTTTTTCATTTGGTTGATTCCTGGATAATGTATTGCTTGGGTTTTTATTGTCTTTGTATCTGTTTTAAAAAATCTAGTTGGTCATGGCTAGCACAGAGGGATAGTTTTAAGTTTTATAAGTTGATCTTTTATAAACTTGCTGAATTCTCTTATTTATTCTATTAATAATTATGTGTTGTGTTAGGCTTTTTTCCTGTAGTTTATCCAATATATAATTGCAATTGCATCTCTCCTTTTTCAGTCCTTACATCTTTTGTTCTTTTTCTTGTTTTATTTCATATGTTGAACAATAGCTACCATGGTGAGCTTCATCATCTTGTTCCTAGTCATAAAGGGAATGCATCTCAAATTATCTCTGTTAAATGTGATATTTGATTAACCAAAAACTTAATTGTTATTAAGATACAAAGTTCTCTTCTAGTTTTATCTTTTCCTGAGATTCATTAATCAGGAATATTTGATAATTGTTATCAAATGCTTTTACTATGTTTTGATCATGTGAATTTCTCCCATTAGTCTATTAATGTAACCAGTTGCACTGATAGATCTTTGTGGTGTTGGAGTTTTGAAATTAAACTTTATTTGATAATGTATTTATTATTTTCTTGGTACAGTGTTATAATGAATCAACTCATTTAGCATTTTCATATCTATATGTGAAATTTAGCTTGTACATTTTGACACTGTTTTTATATATGAGTCTTAACACGAAATGGAAATTTTTTTCTTCTCTGGTCCTGGAGACAACTCTGTAATATAGAGGTTATCAATCATTTCATTAAAATCTGTTGGACCTACCTGTGGAACTGTCTTAGCCTGAGGGTTCTCATTCTCATTTGGGTAGAGGGAGGATTTTTAATAATTATTTTTTCAGTCTCTTTAGTATTTATTACTCCTGCCAAAAAATTTTTTTTCTACCACTTTTTTCTTTTAATATTTTTTTACCGATAATCTGTAGTTGCTAATAAAATCTCTGGTATTTCTATATTTTCCTGTTTACATTTTGTGTTTTGTTCATTACAGCTTTTCTCTTATTTTTTCTCCTTCTGTTTTGTCAAAGATTTATCTGTCTGCTAATCTTTTCAAAGAAGTGTCTTTTAGTTTCATTAATCATCTCTTTTTTATTGTTGTTTGTTTCTTATTCCATTGATTTCTTTTTTCTCAATTTTTTTCAATCTTTTTTTTTTTTGAGACGGAGTCTCACTCTGGTTACCCTGAGTAGAGTACAATGGTGTCAGCCTAGCTCACAGCAACCTCAAAATCCTGGGCTCAAGTGATCCTCCTGCCTCAGCCTCCCGAGTAGCCACCAGGCCCAGCTAATATCTCTATTTTTTGTAGAGATGGGGCCTTGCTCTTGCTCAGACTGGTCTCGAACTCCTGAGCTCAAGCTATTTTCCCATCTCAGCCTCCCAGAGTGATAGGATTACAGACATGAGCCACTGCACCAGGCCTATTTCATTGATTTCTGACCTATTTTTATCATTTCATTTCTTTAGCATCCTTGAGTTTATTATCTTCTGTCTTCTAATAGTTTTATGAGTATCAATTCTTACGTTTTAGTAAGCATGTTCAACTCTCTAATATTAAGGGCTGATTTAGTTATATTCCACAAATTTTGACATATGATGTCTTCATTTGGATTTAGTTCTAGTTATTGTTTAATTTTCCTAAAATGTTCTGTTTAAGCTAAGGGTTATTTAGTAGTGATTCATTTCCATTACAGACATAAGAAGTTTTGTTTTTTAATTTTTTTTTTGAGTTGTACTTTTTTGGGAGTCATAGTCTCAATGTTTATTCACTGGTATTTATTGTATGTCTTGGGGTCTTGGAAGATTTTTTAGAATGTTTAAAATGTGCCTATTCTCTGTTTGGCAGTATAAAGTTTGTGTATCTGTATACTCAAGAGTGCAGTAAATTTGCTCTCAAATGTTCTGCTTCTTTTTGTCCTCTTGACCCAGGGAGGTCTGCATTTATTTATCTTTTCCTATAATTTTGTTGGATGCTGCTTTACATCTTTTAAGATAAGTTAGGTTCATATATGGAAATGTTGATTATATCTCCTTGATCTAGTTCTCATTTTATTTAAATATGATTCTCCCTTTCCTCTTAAGGATGTTTTTCTACGTTACATTCTCTTTCATCTAAAAATATTAAACAAGTGCTATTAGAATTCATTGTTTATGTCTTCATGGCTCATTGTTTTTATTTCTCTATTTCTACTTTCCTGTTATTTTATAGCTATTTTATCTAATAGTTCTTTTAGAAAATATTTTGATCTTTAATCAATTATAAATTTAATCAATTGTGAATTGATCTTTGATACAATTGTAAGGGCTTGTATGTCTGAAAAAATGTATTCTTACATTAAGTCAGTAATGTACAAAATTCTAGTTTGAAGTGCTTTTCTTAAAAAACATGTAAATATTTTGTTGCTGTTGAGACATCTGATGCTGTTTTGACTGTTTCTTGTAGGTAATCTACTTTTTGTCTCTCAGTGCTTTTAGAATTTTCTTTGTTCTTAGGATTCATATATTTCCCTATAATGTTTCCACGTGTGTGGAAATTTCTTTCCCTTTATCTAGTCTTTAGATATTCCCCTGATAAATCATTCGAATCTGAGGACTTGCATGTTCAAGGGGAATTTCAGGCATTATTTCTTCATATATTGACTCCCTTTTTTATATTTTCTCTTCAGTTGAGACATCCATCATACAGAAATTGATACTTTTCTTCATATTTTCCATATCTCTTAATTTTTTTATTCTTTTCATCTTTTCATCCCTCCTTGACATGTTCAGGCAGAAATACTTAAAATTGTTTTCTGGAACACTAATTGACTTTTTTGTTTGTATCTATACTTATATTTAACACATTCCATTAGATATTTCAAATATTGCACATTTTGTTTTCATATCCAATATCTTCAAATGGTCTTTTTTCTTATAACTGTTTCTTTTTGCTACATGTGTCTACATCAGCCTGTATCTCTGAAGATACCCATTATGCTCCTTATGAATATTGTTCTTTTTTGGTCTTTTAAGCTTACTTCCTTTGCTACAGATTATTCAATTTCTGTGTTTCTTTTTGTTGTACTTATTCCACTTAAATGCGATAATATTTCTTTCCCTATCACTGTATATTTTCTTTGGCTAACTTGATTGATGGGCAAAGGGGAAAAAAATCTCATTCCCATCTCCAGGTAAGTCTGGGGAGTTGGAGATGGAGGTGGCAGAGAGAGCTTATGGTACTGTAATATGAACTCAGCTGCTACCATTTCTCTCCTGTCCCCAGAGGATAATCATATTCCTCAGGTACTTCATTTTCTAGGGCCTCTTTCATATTATATTGAAATGTTATGACTCTTATTCTGAACACATCTAGAAATTGATATATGTTATCTTAAAATGCATACATGGGTATCAATAACTATGAAGGGTCTGAGATTTTTACCCTACTTGCAAGCCAATAAGGTAGTCTACCACAACTTCATGGGTGCTGGCAGAATACATGGGACTCCTGTATTAGAGACAAAAGCCAATTTGTTACTCATACCAATAGCAGTAGCCAGAGTATCAGTATTTTCTTATGGTGGTTCAATTGAAGTTATCTTCAATTTCCACAGGTAACATGGTAAGGCCAGGTGACACTTATGCACGTGTGGGTTGCATGCAGGAAATTAACCGCAAGCATAGGAAATCACAGTCTTTTATAAGGGACTGAAAACAAACCTGCCCAACTTTTGTCCAAACAATCTTGCCTTATGCACTGTAGAGAGATCCTCTCTGTTCCTAGCTATCCATTCTACAAACATCCCTATAAAGGTAGTCCAGAGCAAAAGACTGGCAAGGTGTGCAGAAACACAATAAAGGAGAACTGTTTCCTAATTATTAGTATGTAAACTATTTTAAAATCAATTTAAAGAACTTCCCAAAGTATGTATAGTTATGGATTTTCAACATACATATAGTTGCTATGAATCACTGAAGCCTTTAAATCTTTCTACTTTTTAGTTGAGGGTTGAAACTTGATTTTTAAAAAATTTTTAATTAAAATAATGTTATTGCAGTCATATTGCTCCTGGGGAACATGCACACTTTCAAAACCACACTTCTCATAGCAGTAGGCAGTTTATGGTTTTGCTAGGTATTCTTAACTAGACCACCACCCTCTTCAAAACATACCATACACCTACAGAGAAACACTTTGGAAAACTCAGCCATTATTTAAAAAGCCAAAGATGAATGAAATCTTAATCATTTCAAAGAGATTTTTGCTTTTCAAAAAGCGCAAAAACTCAAATGAAACTCAGAGGAAAGCTCTCAAATTGCAAGCCTGATCTCAGAACCTTAGAGACGTTAGAAGATATCCCTGCCCAGGGTTGTAGGTGAAGCTACTTTCATAGCATGCTCCTGGGATGAGAATACCCTCATGGAATGAGCAGTAAGGATGACACAAAGGTATCCCTGTGTCTCGGGTGTGAGGATGGGTCCCCCATGCACTTTCACGTGGCCTACAGATTGGCTTTCTGACGATACTCTTGTGGCTGGAATTATTTTATATATATGTAATAAAGGGTTACTTATTTTAAAAACGATTTTATAGGGAATATCTTCATCTAAACAAAGAATCTCATCCATGTTGCTTTGGAAGAATAGTTGAATCATAAGAGCAGAAAGCATGAACTTTACATTGGAAACTCATCTGTCTGTTTTTTCTAAATACAAATCCTAGGAAATTGGAGGAACTTAAATAGATTCATCCTGCAGTTCAGATAATACATACAGCAATCAGTGTGTGTGTGTGTGTGTGTGTGTGTGCGCCTGTGTGTACACTGATGAAGGAAATTTAAATGGATTCTTTCCCTCATTATTTTGGCATCCAAGGAAGAACCCCAAAGGGACTATCTTTACTAGAAAATTGATACTGTAACAGCAATTTTTCTCGTGTTTCAGATAATACTTTTAAACCCACGTTAAGCCTTAAAGTAATATAAGTACTAGAAAAGAGTAACTTTATTCCTGCTTTTTGTCACAGTCTGACAGCCAGTAGCACATATGTCTTAGTTCTAACTTTGTTTATACTGATAAAAAAAAATGAAAGTGGTGAATGCTTTATTTTAAAGCCAGAAAGTTTTCTCTTCTTACAACTAGTGAAACTACTTTTGAATTGTGACTTTCCCTTTTTGTCTTTACTGCCTTCAAGGAAACTAATATTTTGACAAAACCGTGATAATTTACAAATTCAAAAAAATTTTAATCATTGTTTTAAAAAAAATAAAAATTGATGTTAAGCTAAGGTGACTACCTGGACATATTGGGATAACTTCCTCCTTCCTCCCTCCTACCTGTATAAATCAAAATAAACAGTGCATTACTGCTGACAACCAAGGAAGACAGCCACCAATTTCCATAATCCTTGTAGCATTTCTGCTAGACATAATGCAGCACAGATCAAAATGAAGACCCTACAGATCAGCTTCAGCTCTCCTCTGTAGTCAGTAATACATTATTCCATGACTATCCCCAAAATGTCTAAGGGGAGTGTGAGATATATGATACTCTAGCAGCATAACATTTGGGATTGCTTTTGCTACTGGAGATCAAGAGCAATGGGTACCAAGAGTTTTGGGGGACCCAAGCCTTACATGTTATGCCCGGTGTGGTAAGGCTAATTCCTCAGACAGCAGGGAGTGCCAGAGAGAAGAGACCGTGGCACAGCTAACCTTGCTGACATGGATACAGAATTCTAGATCATGACTTTGGGGTTTTAACAAACACACAGAAGAAACCAGAAACCAGATGAAGAATAGATTCTTCTCTTATGACTACCTGTGACTCCATCTTCCTTCCAATTCAAAGAACATTGGTTTTCTGAGTAGATTATGGAAATTTTTATCTGTAAGATCTTCCTTTTCAGATATGAAAAGAGGATTGTAATTGTAACTAAACGTAGAATGAAGGAATCCAATGAAAACGTATTGGTTCTCTTTCAGGGAAAATATCAGATCTGAGTAAAAATCTTCTATGATATTAACTTAAAGAAAAATTAAAATGTTGTGGATCATAAAATAAATAGAAAATTTAGCAGATTAGGAAGAGGATTTTCCGCTGATGAGTTGACAGGATTTACTATATAAAACATAGGTAAGTTTCAGACATTTGCTTTGTATTCTCAACATTGAGAAAATATGGAGTTTTATGAAATGAGATAAAAGAGAATATAAAAAAAATATGGTGAGATTTAAGTGGAACTGGGGTAGAAAAAGGAAAAACTGAAATGAAAGTTAAGTAAGATTATGTCCATATAAAAATCAATCTTATATTTATATACTAGTAGCAAAAAATCCAAAAATACTACTTAAAATAGCATTAAAGGCATAAAATACTTAGAAATGAATTTAACAAAATTGTAAGAGTCTAAATGCTAAAGATACATTTCTGAGAGATACTAAAGGGGACACAAATAAATGAAAATATACATCATGCTCATGAATTTGATGAATAAATCTAGTTGAGATGTCAGTATAGTTATCATTCAATCCCAGTGAAAACCCCAACGGGGTTTTTAAAAATAGAAATTGATAAGCTGTTTCTAAACTTTGTATGGAAACACAAAGTGCTAGATAGCCAAAAAACAATCTTGTAAAGGAAGAACAAAGTGGAAGACTCATACTACTTAAATTCAAAATGTGCAAGCTCCAGTAATCAAGGTAGTGTTGTGTTAAAATAAGAACAGAAAAATAGGCCAACTGGAAAAAAGGGGAGTCTAAAAATGGACCTATGCATATATAGTTTAAAAGGAAAATCTTTTAAAAAATTCTGCTTGATAAAAATGAAGTTGGACTCCTTCCTCACACAATATACAAAAATCAATTCAAGATGTATTATACATAAAAAGCTAAAACTATAAAACTTCTAGATGAAAATGTAGAATAATATATTTAAAGCCTTGGGGAAAACAAAGATTTCTTACAGAGGACATGGAATGCACCAATCATAAAACAGTGAAAAACTGAAAATCATCAAAATCAAAAAGTTTTGCTTATCAAAACCACATTTAAAAAACTGAAAAAGAAAAAATATACATGCGTGTACATATATACACACATATATATGCACACTCATATATACACACACATACCTATATGTCAAAATAATTTCTGAAGAACTTTATTCAATAAAATAATTAAAATATAAAGAACCCACAAAAATAGGGAAAAAACTTAGACGCTTCACAAAAGAAGATACATCTATAGCCAGTAAGGCAATGAAGACATGAAAATGTGATCAACATATTTAGTTGCATGATTAGTATATAATCTGCATTTTAATTATGCAACATAATTTCATAATTAAAAATGCAAATTATAATCACAATACCAAATATTGGCAAGTATGTGGAATAATTAGAACTCCCATCATTACTGTTTTTTGTATATGTCTTTTGTAGACTTCTTAATAGTTGCTCTAGGTATAATAACGTACATATGTATTTTATTGCAGTCTATTGGTCGTTGATGTTTTACCATTTTGAGTAAAGGGTAGAAACCTTACTCTCATTTAGAACTCTTTACCCTTTCAACTTTGTGTGTATATGTGTGTGTGTGTGTGTGTGTAGGAGAGAGAGAGAGAGAGAGAGAGAGAGAGAGACAGGGTCCACTTAGATTTTAGATTTTTTGTGGAGATGAGATCTTGCTGTTGTCCAGGCTGGTCTTGAACTCCTGCACTCAGGCAATCCTCCTGCCTCGGCCTCCCAAAGTGCTAGGATTACAGGTGTGAGCCACCGTGCCCAGCCTCCCTTTCAACTTTTAAAATGTAGTTGCCTAAAGTATTTCCCCTCTGTGCACTGAACACCTCATCAGATGGGGTTATAATTTTTAGTTCAACCATCATATATGATTTTTAAAATTCACAAGTCTATTATATGTACTGCAATTTTTACCTACTCCAGTGTTCTTCGCTAAAGTTCTAATACTTCTGTTGTCATTTCCTTTCTGTTTAGAGAAATCCCTTCAGTCATTCTGTAAGGGTAGGTTCACTAGCAACAAATATTCTCTTAATTTTCCTTTGCCTGAGAATGTCTTTATTTCCCCTCTATTTCTAAAGTATATTTTTGACAGATATACTTTGCAGATGACATGTTTAAAAAATTTTTTTATTAATACATAGTATTTGTATATATTTATGGTGTCCATGTGATAATTTTGTTACATGTATAGAATATGTAATGATCAAGTCAGGGTATTTAGGGTACCCATCACCTTGAGCATTTAGTATTTCTATGTGTTGGGAGTATTTCAAGTTCTTGCTTCTAGCTATTTTGAAATATACAACACATTGTTATTAACTATAGTCACCCTACTCTGCTGTTGGACATTACAACTTATTCCTTCTGTCTCCCTGTATGTTTATACCTCTCTTCATCCTCCTACACACACCATTCCCATGGTAACTATCATTCTACTCTCTCCTTCCATAAGATCAACTTTTTTAGCTCCCACATATGGCTAAGAACATGCAATATTTGTCTTTCTGTGCCTGGCTTATAGCTAACAACTCTTTACTTTCGTCACTTGAAAAATGTCTGTCACTGTCTTCTGGCCTCCGTGGTTTCAATTGGGAAACCCACTGTCATTTGAATTGGTGTTTCCCTGTAAATAATGTGACTTTTTTGTCTAGCTGCTCTCAAGACTTTTTTCTTGGTCTTCAGTTTTCAGAAATTTAACTATGCTGTGTGTGATATGAATTTCTTTGGGTTTATACTGTCTGGCATTGCTCATATTCTTGAATCTGTAGGTTTATGTTTTTCAACCACTATTTTTCATATACATTTTTCAATCCCATTGTCTCTCTTGTTTTCCCTGAGACTCCAATGGTACAATGTTAACTTTTTCCCTAATTGTTCCACATGTTCCCTTAGACTGCTCACTTTTTTTTCAGTCTATTTTTCCTCTGTGTTGTTCAGATTGTGTAAATTCGATTGATCTGTCTTCAAGTTTACTGATTTTATCTTGTCATCTCCACTCTACAATTGAACACATTCAGCAAGATTTTTAAAATTTCACTTATTATAGTTTTCACTTCTATAATTTTTCCTTGATTGTCTTAACTACTATATCTTTGCTGGTTTTTTAATTCTTTTATTCATTTGATTTAATAGAATTTTAAATTTCTTGTTGAGTCATTTTTATGATGGCTACTTTAAAATCTTTACCAGATAATTCCAATATCTAATTCCTCTTGGTACTGGCATCTGTTGATTGTTTTTTCTCATTCAAATTGTGATTTTCCTGATTCTTCATATGATGAATGATTTTTTTTTACCGTGGTCTACTCATTTCATATATTATGTTATGAGATTCTAAATCTTTATCTAGCCGGCAGTCTCCCTGTTTTAGGGATACCTCAAGATCCAGGTGGGTGTGTATGTTCCACTTTTCAGTGGGCCCTGGTGAAAGTGGAACGCTATCTCACACTGCCTCGTGGCAGGTAAGTGGACAGAAGCTTAGCTTCCCCTCGGCCCTGCTAAGAGCTTCCTGGTGAAATTGGGGTACTGACTCAGTTTGCCTCCTTGCCTCCAAGTGGGAGTTAAGCTTAGCTCCCCACTGGCCCCACTGACACCATGGAGGGGAGAAGCAGAAAGCTGACTTAGAAAGCATTATTGCTACATGATCAGAGCAGAGGCTTAATTCACTACTGTGTGTTGCCAGGACCAAAGGAAGGTGAAGGGGGACAGTGACTGCCAACTAATCCCACCTCCCGCCACCTCTTTCTAATCGTTGATACTGGATGGGGGTGAAGGTGCAGTTTCTTGCTAGGCCCTGCTGACACCACTGGTGAGAGTAAAGCAAAGTGCCGACTGGTCTGCACCTTTGCTGCCAGGTGGGAGGGGAGGCTCAGCTCAGCACTAGACCACTGCCACCGCTCTGGCGATGAGTGGAAAATGGAAGATCGTTTTCCCCTTCGCCCCACTGAAGCCACGGGGAGAGGGGCAGTTTTTCTGTTGGCTTTTGGCTGGGGTAAAGCAGGTATTGCCAAAAAGATTCATTAAGCCACCCTTTTCTTGTACCTTTGGCTACAGCAAACAAGCTTTTCTTGGAGCTTATTTTGTTTCCACGTGTTGGCAGTTCTGGGTTTAAGGCTTCTGTGACACCCTGTCCAGCATACATGAGGGGCAACAAGGAAACACAGGGAAATCATGGCCATGTCATCCTTAATTCCTGAGATTCCTAGTCTGTCCACCCTCTCCTTTCTACCTTTCAAAACCCTCCTGGTTTGTTTATGTCCTGCATTTTGCTGTTGTTCCCAGAGGGAGCACCTGGCAGGAATGCAGCTGCTCCATCTTGGCTGGGACCAAAAGTCTCATGATTACAACTGAAAGTGTAACATGGAACAACCACTTGAAAAAAAGGCTTACTAGTTTCTCATAAAGTTAAATTTAAATATAAACTGTACATCCAGACAATGGATTTTCAGCCAAAAAAATAAAATTGAGCTATCAAACCATGAAAAGACATGGACGGACCTTAATGCATATTACTACATGAAAGAAGCCAATCTGGAAAGGCCACCTACAGACCTACAGTGTGATTCTGATCATATGGTATCTGGACAAGGCAAAACTATGGAGACAGTGAAAAGATCAGTCTTTGCCAGGGGTTTTGGGGGCGGTGGAGGGGGATGAATAGCTGATACATAGAAGATTTTTAGGGCAGTGAAACTACTTTAACACTGTATTGATGGATACATGTGATTATACATTTGTCAAAATCCATAGAATGTAAAGCACCAAGAATGAGTCCTAATGTAGCTTTTGGATTTGGGGTGACAATGATGTGTCAATGTAGGTTCCCCAATTGTAGCAGATGAACCACTCTAGTGGGGGATTCTGTAATGGGGGAGGCCGTGTGTGTGTAGGGCATGGGGTACATGGGGATCTCTGTATTTTCTGCTCAGTTTTTCTGTGAACCTAGAACTTCTCTAAAAAACAAATTCTATTAAAAAATATATGAAATATCACAAAAATCAGGGATAAAGCAAGGGTATCATTTTCTGTAACTTTCAACCAATGCAATGTCAAGCCTAAAGTGATGGATTGAGAAAAACTAAATCATGATTATTTGGAATGAATTCTATTATCTCTTAAGAAACATCCAGGAAACAAACTCTTGTACTTAAGTATTTGGTAATGTGGCTTGTTAATACTATGAAGAAAAATAGCTTTATTGACTGAGTGCAGGAATTGTGTATTTATTTCATATCCCAGTGCCTAGAATAATGTATCCAACAGACATTTGTTGGTAGAGAAGACAATCCCTAATATATCCTGACCAAATATCAAGAAAATCATAAATAGAATATTTTTGGATAAAAGATAGGCCATAAATTATAGAGATGTAATAGAATAAAGGATTTTACAATTGATTAACTAGATTTTTATTAATCAGAAGTTGGTGTATTATAAGAGCTTTGATATCATAATTGCAAACTTTTGAAGGAAGCTAAATTGTATTTGTTGGTATTCAGTTTGGATCTAGTGAGATTAATGTCATCCAATAAATCTGTAGCTAAATCAACCCAGGCAACATGATATCGTTCTTCCTAATTTTTACTATTTCTCGGGAAAATGTTGTAATGGAAAAGGAATGATCATTGGATTTTTTTGTAGACTGGCTGGGGAAGGGGTATGGAAAGGGGATGATGGGGGGGCACAGTTAAGGATTATATGTAAAATCTATTAAACTACAAAGCGAGACCCTGTCTCAAACAAATCTATTAAATTGAAAATTCTCTGGTACTATAGCATTTAATTAATCCCTGGTATTAAGGTAGATTTTTAGTTGGATTTTACCTGTTTCTTGGATATTTTGAAATTCAAATAAACTAGTGGAACTAATTTATTAGACCTCCATGCGTCTGTCCTCAGAGCGCTTTTGGCCAGAGGAGTAAAATTTTGCACACTGGCATCTCGCAAGAAAGATTCACCCACATGCTACATACCACCAGATTCCAGATGTTTACCATTTGTAAGTGTTTTAAAAATGAAAACTACCATCTGTGTTTCTTCCCTTCAATCTCCTCAATCAGTGTATCACCAACAGCTGAAGGTGTCCCCAGGCTATTCCTAAGACTTTGTTCATTAAAAAAAAAGGGGGGGGTGGGCAAAGAAGAAAGGAGATTAATTTTTTTCTTCCTTCACTAGCAGGAAGATTTATGTTTCCGTGCAATGAATCTTCTTTTATTATAATAAAATATTTAAGACTAACATTATTAGCTACTATATAAGTTCACCTGGGCTGCCGTAACAAAGTATTGTAGACCAGGGGGCTTAAACTGCAGTTTTCGAGGATAGACTTTCAAGATCAAGGTGTTGGCAGGGCTGGTTTCTCCTGAAGCCTCTCTCCCCGGCTCACAGATGGCCGCCTTTTCCCTGTGTCTTCACATGGTATGCCCTTGGCAGATGTCTGTGTCCAAATTTCTTCTTCTTATAAGGACACCAGTGATACTGTGTTGGGACCTACACTCATGACCTCATTTTAACTTTACTTCTTCAAAGACCTTATGTGCAGATACAGTCACATTCTGAGATTCTTAGAATTAGGACTTCAATATATGAATTTTTGAGAAACACAATTCAGTCCGTGACACCTACTTAACATTCACTTTGAGGCCTTAAAATCTAGATTTTATTGTAAAGTTAGGAATCATTCCTAATACAGCGTAAATGAATGTGTTAAGTCTATTGAATATCAAAATCTGGAGAATCTCTGTTCTATTACTTCTACTTAAAATTTTTAGCATCAAAGAGAACAATGAGTAATGTTATTTACTAGGTAGCACATGTCGCTAGCCTTGATCATATTTTGGCAAAGGTCGTGGCTCAGATACGTTCCAAAGGATATGGTTGAGATGTTTAACAAGATTCTAATGAAGATGAATTATAGAGCAACTTTAGAAGTCTGTGTGGTCAAAGAGGCCAGTGAAGTTCCTAAAAGGGATGTGAAGAGAACTTGCTGGCCAAAGAAAAAATGAAGAGATGGTAGAAAACAATACAGTAACTTTTTATTAATTTATTCATTCTCTCATTCATTCAATAAGCCTCTACTACGTGTGGGGCAGTGAAGTAGACAGCAAGGGCAGAACGAACAATAACACATGGCCTCTGTCCTCAATTCTGCACTTTCTATGGGGGAGAGAAAGACATGTCAAGAGAAAATTACAATACTAAGAGATAAAGAGAGGAGTGTGTAACAGTAATACAGAGAAAAGTGAGCCAAACCACTCCAGAACAATGAGGAAAGGCTGAAGAATCTTAAATAGTGGGTAGAATTTCTCTGATGAAAAGGCTGTAGATGACTACAGGCTGGAGAGAGGATTCTAAAGTGGAGGGAACCATATGGGCAAAGGCATGCTGCTAAGGAACAGTGTGAAGTATGAATGGAAATTAGAGGCAACCGTTCAGTGATGCAAGATCATACGCTATAGCAGGAAAAGAAACTGAGAATCAGGCAGGATGTGACATCATGTAGTGCCTCCTCTGACATTGAAAGAGATTGAGATGTATTCTGTAGTCAAGGAAGGTCTGTGTACAACGTGACTAGATGTATGTATTCCCTAGATCAGTGGTCCCCGACCTTTTTGGCACCAAGGACTGGTTTCATGGAAGACAATTTTTCCATGGACTGGATGAGGGGGGAGGGTGGGGAGGATGGTTTCAGGATGATTCAAGTGCATTACATTTATTGTGTAGTCAAACCTCTCTGCTAATGATAATCTCTATGTGCAGCCACTCCCCAGCGCTAGCATCACCACCTCAGCTCCACCTCAGATCATCAGGCATTAGATTCTCATAAGGAGCGTGCAACCTAGTTCCCTGGCATGCAACAGTGTATAGTAGGGTTGGCGCTCCTATGAGAATCTAATGCTGCCGCTGACCTGACAGGAGGCAGCACTTATGTGGTGATGTGAGTGACTGTAAATACAGATGAAGCTTCACTTGCTTGCCTGAGGCTCTTCCTACTGTGTAGACAGTTTCTAACAGGCCACAGACCAGTACCAGTCTGCAGCCTGGGGGTTGGGGACTGCAGCCCTGGATCATGTAGGAGCTGTGTCAAAGACAGATCTGAGGAGAAATGGGATAAAAATTAGGGAGAAGAGTTGAAGCCTTTTACAGTAATCCAATAGAGAAAGGATGAGTGTTTTAACCTAAAGCATCAATAGTAAGGATGGAATAAAAGAGGTGAATATAAGAAATACCTGGGAAGTAAAATATGCAGACTTTGACAATAGGTTGGAGGTGAGGGAGAGGGAAGTTGAGGGTGGAACAGGAGTCAAGACAATTCCCAGCTCCCAGTTTTTAAATCAAGTGTCCAATGACTAAATGGGGCTACACTCCCTGGAGGTGTACCTAGGAGTTACTAGGATGCATGTGATAAGTTGAAACCCATGGGAATGAAAGTGATCTTCTAGGAGGGAGCAGAGAATTAGAAGAGAAAACTAAGCATATAAACTTCAAGAATCTCAAAATGAAGATCACAAACGAAAAAATTAACAAAGAACCAAAAGGAAATCCAGAAATTGGCATGGTCACAGAAGCCAAGCAAATGAAGTTTTAAGAAAAGTTGATGATTCATTGATATCAAACTAAGACAGAAACTGAGCAGTCTCATTGGGTTTGGCATTGGAGTAGTCACTGGTCCTATTGAGAACAGTGTTGTGGTTATGGAAGCATTCAGACTGCGGTGTATAGAAAAAGTAATGGTGGGTAAGAAAATGGAGAAAAGTCCCTTGGATAATCTAGATGACTTTTCCAGGGAAAATGGCTCTGTTCTTCTTGTACCCTTAATATCCTTCCTCAGCTTTGGAGGCCTGTAGCCCTCAAGGGAGAAGCAAGCTTGATAAACACCAGTTACAGTCCAACCACTAGTTTCCTGGATGGTGGGTGGTGATGAGATCAAACACAACAAACCAAGGGAGTGGAGCCAGATGGAGATAAAGAATGATGTTAAAAAGGTGGAATATAAAGGGAATTCCTACCATTTCCAGGCTTCTTCTAAATGTAATTAGGGATAGGTAAGGGCTGAGGCTGAGCATGGATCATGTGCACTGTGATCTCTCACATTCACTCAGGAAAAAATGATGAACGTAGAATTGAAGACCAACTTCACATGTGAATTTGTAATGCCTGCATGCAGTATACTTACTTAGTATTTGATACATATGCAATACAGAATTTTTAATTGACAGAAATAAGCCTCAACATAAATTTTTGCAAGAGTTCTTGGTATATATTTCAGTTATTTCCAGCAGTTCTGGAAGAGTGGATACTTGAGAAAAAGAGGTGGGCAGGAAAGAGCAATCCATGAAACTAATTATGTGGGGCAATGCACTGAAGAATGTGCTATTTGTGGCACTACACGTACCAAGAGTTGGTGTTGACACTTCTATATAAACAGTGGTTATGTTATTTATGTAATGATTCTCTCTAAGGAGGCACTGCCTAGTTCTCTGATTCATTTGCAGGGGATAATCAAATGCATGTTAGAGTAGTAAACCTATATTAGACCTCAGAAACATGTATGATATTGAAGTCTAATGTAGTAATATTTGAACTTAGATAATTAAAAATAGGCCAACTTTCATATATTCTTGTCTTCATTCACATACTCAGTAACAAGTCTTAGGTATGTATCTGCTAAGCTTTAGGAGGTAAGCAGCTATTACTACTAAGCCAGATCTATAGGAGAAGGTAGAAGGTATTATCACCCTTTCTTTATTTTGATCTTAGTTGGGGGTACCTGAAAACTAAGAAAACAGTCAAGGACTAAGTAAAGGTAACTAATGAAGGCACATTAGTGTGATGTACATTTTCTTTATGTTTTCCAGTGGTCATCAAATAAGGATTAATTAGAAAAAATTTGGATTAGTTGAAGTTTTCTGGTTATAGTGAATCTTAGGATGAGTTTTCAAGGGAATGATTAATTCATAGAGACATTAGGGAAATCACATACGTGAAGGCATAGAGATGAAAACAAACAAAAAATGTTTAGGTAGAGATATGAAAATTGATGAGCTTTTTACAAGAAAGAACTGAATGCTGTATTTGTTCTTGTCCTTAGCTGTCAATTCAGTTCAGCTGCATTTCTTTTGGAAAAAATGAAATCAAAGAACCCCTAAGTCTAGGGTAAAGTACCTTGAAATCTCAAGAGGTCCCCTCTGGGATTGTTGGCTGAGACCACAAGAATGGATACATTTCATAAGACAATATCTTCACACCTTTAGAGTCAATTATGGTTTTAAACATAAAGTACTCATATCATAGAAGTCAAAATATGGCATTATTTAAGTTAGAGTGGAAGCAAATCTACTTCTTGCAGTGGTTAGTCTTTAAAATTAAGCTGAAATTTCATGGCTCTTTCCCCTAAAGTTTTACAAACTTTTATTTTGTAGTGACATGAACTTAAGTCAATATCAACTCATTTATAGAAACCTCCACTCCAGAGATAGATTGTCATGTATTACGTGGTACCTAGTGTTTATGGATTTAGAGTCTAACAATTTTGATTGAAGGGTGAAATGCACGTTAGTTTAGTCTCCAACTTCAATTGTCCGTGCACTTAGAAACAATGCGCAGAAAGCAGAGGCCCCGAGAGTGAAAACACCAACAATGAAATCTTGTACTTCAGTGAGTCAGAAACGAAAGGCTTTGTTATTCACATTAACTTCACATTACTGTGGCTTTGTTGTCAAATACCATATGTCAAGTTTAATGTTTGTTGCCTTTTCCTGGAAAGTTCAAAAAATCAAACTTGTGAAGGGCCGCTTGGGAAAGTGAAACATGCTGGACAGGGTCCCTGTGAAAGGAACATACAGGATGAGGGAATGCTCTTTGCTTTTGGGAGCTGGGACAATCATCCGATATCGTAATCTGCAATGCCTCCACCTCAAATCCATTTTTATCACTTCCTACACTAATAGCAATGCTACCAACATGTACTGACAGCGATCTATGTGCCAGACACTATTGCCTTTCTTGGGCACTGACTCCTTTAACCAATATAACAATCCCAAGTTAGACACTGCTTTTCTTCATTTTATTTATAGGGAAGCTGAGGCTCTGGGGTGTTAAACAACCTGCCCCAAATCACACAGCTAGTAGGAGGCACAACCAGAATTTGAATCTTAGCAGCTTGGCTACAGAGATGACACTCTGAACCACTAGACCTGGTCACCTCTCCAGTGTTCTGAGATACTATAGAAATAACATCATGCCCTGAGTCAACAAGAACCTTTTGCCTGTCTGATCATTTCAATCTATATTGCCATTTAAGGCTTTTTGTAGTTAAATATTACTTTTCTCATCCAACTGTATTTCTCATCAGTTTTAAAATCTTTTTAAAACTTAAAATCTTTTTAAAAATTAATTCATTCAATTAACATTTATTAAATAGCTACCATATGCCAAGAACTATAATATGATACCAGCAATACAAATGCTATAATTACTGATTTTCAAAAAATTAAAAGTTAGTGAGGAACATTGACATATAAATTAATAATTATGTTATTCCTTTCCCTCCCTCATTACTTCTGCTAATTTCTTTCTCTGTTTGTGGGTCTCTGGACCATTTGCTAATGTGGTTCTTCCTGTGAATCTTATAGATCTGTTTGAATTAATAAATTTAAATAATAATAATGATAAATAATAAATCAACATTCAGGATAAAATGCCCATGCTTATAAAAATTCAAATTCCTAGTCCCCTCATAAGGTGTTGACCAGCCCACGCTTGGCTGACTTTGTTTCTAACACCATTTAATGCCTCATTGACTGGAATATATATTGGTGGTTTTGTAATACACAAAGTATGGCTAGTTTGTCATATGGGAACATTGAAAATATTTATTTTTTTCTTCCAGGAAGATGCAGTGTACTTGAAGGCACATAGCCAAGTGGGTTTCAGTGAGATTGAAGGAAAGTGGGAATGACGTATGTTGTTGGAATTAAACTTGAACGTACAAGAGGAGTCAGTTGTGGGAATTCTTACCCTATGGCCTGAACTTTTCTTATGGATACTTTTATGATTATTTCCATTTTTATGCCTTTTTCTATGCTCTTTTCTTCTTTGGACCACCTACTCCTTTCCTGTTTACCAATCTAAAAATCAGTCTTCAAAGATAACTGTAATCTTGTTATCTTGAATATCTCAAATGGATATCAGTTTTCTTAAAATATTAATAATGATGTTTAAACTCAGACTCTCTCTTTAAAAAAAATGGCTGGCGTGATGATCAAAATCATGTCACTGACATAAATATCTAAGGCCCTTCCACTATAAAGATGCAGTATTTTTATTCATGAGTTTATTTTACTTTTCCCTTTTCCTCTTTCTCATTTCTTTATCTAGATATAGTTGTTTACATTCACCAAAGTTTGAGCACCTAATATTTTATTTAAAAGATCAAAATAATGTGGGTGAAATTAAGAACTATAAAATCAGCCTATTCCCTGAAAGCTTTTTATCAAGCTTGTGAGAGTTGAATTGACATGGTGGGGAAGAGATAAAAGATGATCCACACATAGTTGTCAGCTCTCAGTAATAGATGTATGAGTACATGAATGAGTAGAAAAATTATTGAAAATTAGATATTGATACAAAGCAATATACTCTTAAGTTTTAAATATCACAGGTAATGTGTCACTGAAGTTCAATGGAAACAAATAATTACTGAGAGCTCAGGTGATGTAAGAGTCTTCATGGAGGAATGATATTTGAGCTGAACTTGGGAGGAGAGGTTGGATTTTTACTGGTGGAGAAATCATGAGAGGGTTTTGCAGATGAAAAGAATTCCTGCGTGAGGACAGGCAGGCTCCAATAAATACAGCATGTAGGGAACAAAGTTATTATGAACAATATGGGTACTATTTTGTCATTGAACCAGTGTATGTTTTAAAATGTTAAATAATGTTTTGATTTTATATTATGTTTCCCTGCTGCTTTTGACCACAGTGAAGTTATCACCTTCAGGAAGAAGAGGTACCACTTAAAGAGGTTACTTACTGATCAGCTCTATGTTTCAAAGCTATTAATAACTTCTTTGAGGGTAAAGGGATACAATCGTCTTAAAGCAAGACCTGTGGAGAGAGAATTTTGGAATTTTCCTAATCCCAAAAGCTCTCCCTTTGGATCTCTGAAGCAAAGCTCCTCAGAGGTTTAATCATGGATCACAGTCATAGTGAAAAATAGGGATGTAAAGAAAGTAGCCAGCTGAAAAAGAGTGAAGAAGACAAGCCCTTACAATTCTGGAGACTAGGAAAAGAGCTAGAAAGACAAAATTAGGAGGGCAGAGACAAATGTCCTCATCTACCCCTAAGGGTAGAACTCCTGATTGTGTAGGGTGGAGAAATATCCAGATGGATCAGGAGTGAAGAGAAAGGTGACAGAATCTGTACCCCAAAACCTCAGCTTGGTTGATGTGAAATATGGGCACTGTCGGGCTATGGATTTCCATTCCACCTCCCTATAGCGCAGAAGTGTAGTGTGGACAGGGAGGAAGCAGGGCACTACCAAGATAGGCCTGGAATAGCACTTCCAGTGCTTCCTGCACCCCTGTGACAGGGAGGATGAGCTCCTTTGTGCCCTGTGGGGCATGGAGCACAGCTGGGAATTGAGAATAATGGGATTGCCCTAGTGAGGGGCAAGTGACCCCACAGCAGAGCGTGTGGTGTCCCAGTCTAGGTCAGAGTCCACGATGAGACTGGGGTTAGGATTCAGAGGGTCCAAGAGTAAAGGTGGAGCTGAGTAGGTGGTGGAGGGATGGGTCACCAGGCTCCTGGCCATGGTGAGGACAAGCCATATCTAGTTACCAGGCTGGACGAGAGCTACCTTCTCCTCAGAGTGAGCAGGGAACACCAAGGGTAGCATGGGGACCTGCACAGAGAGTAGCTACCCTGCCATTGTTTGAGGACACGAAGCCTCCTCTTATATCCAGATGCCACCTTGAGTGGCAAGAAGGAAAAGTAAAACTTGGAAGAAGAAAAGTAGTCCTTTTGGGAATTTCGAACCTAACTCTGACTACATCTATGTCAAAAACAGACTAAGTTTGCTGAAAGAAAAAGTTTAAGCCAGAGAAGATTACCTATAGATGGCAAATTTAAATGTTTGTTATTATTATTGTTTTATTTAGTTTTGCTTTGTTTTTTCCATTACCCAACAGGATGGTGGTTTGAGAGCAAGGTCAGATCATTTATAGAAAATAAAGAATACCACATTTTTTTTGCCCCATCCAAATAGTAGTTAGTTTGGGGGCACTCTGAAAGTTTTTCAGAGGTTATAAATCAATTGAACCTCCTAGAGTGGAGTTGTTTGTGTTAGGAAATAGTGATCCACAGAGTTAGAAATATATAAATATTTGTCTGGATGTGGGAACACTAGTATATTGAAATTGGATCTGGAAATATATTCAATATGTTTCATATGAAAAATTGTTCTTTATAATTTCCAAATTTCCAGAAGATGAACCCCAGAAGAAATGTTGGGTGAATGTTCCTCTGGCTGTGGCTTTATCTGAGCAATGTGCATAGTCCATCTGGAGATGTTGAGCCAGGACAGTGGGGGACAAAGTGAGTCGAGGGTGCCGTGTACTCTCTAGCAATGTGTGTCTCCCACAAAAAGCTGCTACAGGCTGATTCCACTTTTTGTCAGAATGTGTTTGTGAAAACCACATATTGGACCTGAGTCTCACAAAGTGGATCATATTTTTCCTACCCAAGTGATGTTATAATTGTGGTTTGAAGTTAGAACACAGCATCAAATAAATCATAGCCGTAATCAACACTATGACACAAAAGGAAAATTCAGCCTTTATAAATATGTAAACTTTTCTAAATATTTTAACATAACAAAATTATGAACTTTATATAAAATATCTTATAGACAACTTTGCTATCTCATAAATTTGGCCAAATATTAAATTTGAGAACTATCAATTTTTAATTCATAATTTTTGCCTGCTATTTGAAAACTGGGGGAAATATTTTAGGGAATAATTCGAATGGCCAGGGATCTTAAAATAAGGTGGTCTGGAATTTTAAATGTTTGTCTTTTATATATGTTTCAACTGATCTTCAGTTTGGGTTATTCAATGTAAAACTACTCACTGAAGTAATTCTTCAATACATACTTCATACGAACTTTATTCTAAATAATTTGGGGAAAAAGAAGAATTGTTTGCATGTTGCATTTGTTATCTGTAGCTATGTAACACATGACCATATACTTAGCAGCTTAAAACAACATAGAGCTTCTGTAGGACAGAAATCTAAGCACAGCTTAGCTGGGTCCTCTAGTTCAGGGTCTCTCATGTGGTTGTAATCCAGGTGCCAACCAGGGTTCATGGGGGCTCTCTTGAAGCTCTAATAGGAAAAGATCTGCCTCCAAGGTCACATGGATGTTGGAACAATTCGGTTCCTTAAGGGATGTTGAACTGTGTGCATCAGTTCCTAGCTGACCATGAGCCAGAGGCCACCTTTGATTTCTTGTCATGTGGGTCTCCCCAACATGGCTCCTTATTACATGTAAGTGTGCAAACCAAGAAGGCAATAAAGAAAATGTGCTAGCAAGATGGAAGTCATAGTCTCTCATAACCTAATCAATGAAGTGAAGTCCACTCTATTTGACAGCATTCAACGAGTCAGAAGCCAAATCACTATGTACAGATGACTTTCAATGGAAGAGAATTACATATTGGCAAGAACCAGAAAGCAAGGATCGTGGGGCCATCTTAGAGTCATCCAGACACAATATTTACTTATCTCTTCCTTTTGTTTCCTATCTATGGTGCTCCTAAAGGGCAAAAATAAAAAAAAAAGTTACAAGTGGTAAGGGGTCTAGAACATATGTGCTTTTTGTGTTGCTCATGCAGCAGTGGTAGGTTGGTGGTATGGTTACGAGCTTGAAACTTTTCACAGTAAGTGGGCATGGCAGACCATATTTCATATGGAAGATAAATCTCCAGGTGGTTTCTTCATTTTGTTAATCACGGTGTTTAGAGGGGATGCAAAAAGAGTGAGCTCAGTTCCTCAAAAGGACTGGACATGAGACTGCAGTCAGGAAAGATGGAAGAATCAAACAATGCAAAGATGAGATGCAAAATATGGAGCAGCCACAGGGAGCAACAACTGGTGAAAGAGCCAAGATGTTTGAAGGTGATTGGGCAGAAGTTTTGCTATGAAAAGTTCAATTTAACTATCTCACCCATAGTGTCATGAAATTTCTAGTAAAATTTCCATTAATTACATGTCATTTGGGGTGGGATATGATATGAAATACTAGGTTGGTGTTAAGGTACAAGTGGGGCAGTCCAAACAGATTAAGTCGTCTTTATGGAAGGTAGAGTTAATCAGCAACGCAGTGTGAACAGGCCACTGTGCTATGGGTGGGAGAACATTGCCTTAGTGCTCAGATCTAGGCTGTATCACACACTAGCTGTGTAACTCGATCAAACTAAACTCTCCAACTCAAATGTCAGATTCTGTAGACTAAACTCAGCCTACACTGTTGTCTGGCCCACACATTAAACTCCTTCAACAACTGCCCAATCCCCAGCCAGCACTCTATTTTCTTATACCTACCCATTTTATTCACAGTACCTGCCTATAATGCAGTAAATAGGGGATCCAACAACCCTTACAGCAGTAGTTCTCAACCTGGACGTTGTTAAAATTTTTGGCTGGATAATTCGTAGTTATAGGGGGCTGGTCTCTACCAACTAGATCCCAGTATGTCTGGACATACCCCTACTTCCCACCCCGCTCCTTAGTTATGACAACAAAAAATATCTTCAGACATTGTTCCAATGTCCCCTTGTGGTAGATGGAGGGAAGAATCACTCATGGTTGACAGACACTGCCTCAGACTTTGTTGTTTAGGACAAAATAGGGTAGAACATCTGAAAGCACTTAGTCCATTCGGCTGCTATAACAAAGTACCACAGACAAGGTGGCTTATAAACAACAGAAATTTTCTTCTTATGGTTCTGGAAGCTGGAAGTCTGAGATCAGGCTGCCAGCATGGTTGGATTTCGGTGAGGGCCCTCTTCCATGTTGCAGACTACCATCTTTCCGTTGTATCCTTACATGGCAGAAAGGATATATCCCTAAGTATTCCACCCTCATGACCTAATTACTCCTAATGGCTTTACCTTCTTATACCATCCCATTGGGGGTTAGGATTTCAGCATGAATTTGGGGAGGATACAAATATTCAGTTCATTGCAGCACCTAAGGGAGTAATTACAACATATCAGACACTCAACAAATGATAGTTTTCCTCTAAAAATTTGACATTGGAGAGTAGTGTCCTATACATAGAGTTAACTAGATGTAAGCTTATTGAAACATAGAAGGCAAATAATATTATGTTAATTTATACAGCAACTAATTTGAGAAATCATTTGTGGAACATGTTTGCGTGTATGTATAAAAGCTGACCCTCGGTTCTAAAGTCAAATAAATCAAGCTTCAATTCCTGTCTTTTCCAATTAATACTTGTGTGACTTGGGGAAATCCTTTAGACTTTCTAAGAGAAACTTATCTATAATGTACCTTATCTATAAAATGGAGATAACAATGACATGCCTATCACGGTGTTGGGATAACTCATTCATTCAATTAGTGACTAGTGAGCATTGATGTTCCAAGGACAGTTCTAGGATAGCAAATAGGGAGATAGCAGGGACCGTGAGTTTCTGCCCTCCAGGAATTTATTATTGAATAAATGATGAAAAATAAATATACAATGTACTTCTAGGAGAAAATAAATGTTAAGGAGGTCAAGAAGAATAACAGAATAAAGAGTGATAGAGGTTACTCTCTTAGATAGAATAGTCAAGAAAACCCCTCTTAGGAAGCAATATTTGATCAGAGACTTGAGTGGAGAGAGAGCACAGTTCGGGATCTCTGGAGGAAGAGCTTCCAAGGTTGAGGAGAGAGCAAGTTCAGAGACCTGATGATGTTGACATTCTTGGCTTGCTCAAAGTACAAAAAGAGGCTAGGACTGCTGTATAAAAGGAGCATATTATATAGTTAATAAGTACATTTTTATTTTTTTTATATTTTTCTTGTCACCACATACCCATTTTTAGGAAACTCAAAAAATGTATCTAATGTAGGAAATGAGACGAGGTTCTTAGGTGACATCATGCTGCATAACATGATATTCAGGAAGAGTTTCACAGAGGCAACTACCCAAGAAAATTAAACAAAATTGAAATTGGTCTTGTAAAATTTCATTCGGGGTGGCAATGTTTTGTGGCTTGAAGTGTAAGGGATGAGAACAGCATGTGAATTCCAAGAAAGTAGCAGCAGAATGGAAAATGGATTTACAATGTATCAGACAGGGTGGCAACATCTTGTGGCATGTGGCTTGCATCTCCCTGATGGGAAAGGTCTGTCATGTGCCTGCTTCTCGCCTGTGGCACACCACAAGGGTGAATGAGTCAGCAAGCTGGGCCGAGATACCTCAGCAGCAATGCTAGCATATGGCCAGCCGGGGTCTTCTTTTTCATTTTTCTCCAAATTTGAATATTTTTAATGTATTCCAGAGAGCTGGCTGAGCATACAACAGAAATAAAAGGAGTTTGGAGAGGAGAGAAAAAGGGTAGCTATGATTCTTAATGTCAGTTTTAGATTAACCATATTGGATTTAGAATCCCAACAAATGTGATTAGCATAATGCTGTACTTCTTCATTTTTCTTTTTTTACCTTTTATGGACATTTAGTTGGTTAAAATTTGCTTCATTGAGAACATTACATGATGGAAATATCAATAGTACAAAGTTCAGCTATATCTTTTATAAATATTAGTTTAAATTTTTCATCAGGGAGCAGTATTTAAAAGACAGAAGAGAGAAACGGTAGCAACGTACAAAGGAAATCAAATGGAGGATGGTTGAAGTAAAGTCTACAGAGTCAAAGGTTTTGTAAAGGAAGAGTTAATGTCAAAGCTTAGGACTTAAGCAAATATAAAGACAAAATACAAGAAAAGAAAGGAATGGTGGGTGGAAGATGTCCACCGTCCGAGTCTTGTTACATGTGAAATCTAAGAAAAAATAAACTAACAATAAATCCTGAATTTAAACCCGCTAACATCACATCAGCTTAGCTTTGTGTGTTTGTGTCATGTATATAAAGTAAACTCACTTCAGGCAGAGTCAACTTTACTAAAGATAAGTTTGGAGCGTGGATACAGAATACTGCTGGAATTGAGTCTGTAGCAATTAATATGTAAATTTATTATACTCTCTCCAAAGGGTTTTTTTGGACTAGTATTTTATGAAACCCAATGCAGAAATACTCATCAAAATGAGCTCAATCATTACTTGTGGTCTGGATCAACGACTAAAATGTCATTAAATATGGTACAAAGTATAATTATTAGGTTTATGATCAACATTCGTCAATAATCAACAAATTAATAGAGTACACGGAACTTCTCAACATAGGACCTTATTAATTTAACACAGAGCCTGTGGGACTATAAAAATTACATTAAATAAGGTCAACAAGTAGTTTGGAAACAAAACAAATAATAAATATAAGTTTGATGTATCACTTGTGGGTGCTGAAATAATGCTTTTTGTTACATAATGGTACCTAAGACTTGGGCCAGCAATCGTTTCATACCTAAACCATTGGGATGAGAAAAACTTTTCTCAAAGAGTGACTTTAACTATCAAAGAATATATGTTATGAGTTCTTTAGCCAGAGACACATCCTGGGAGAATTAAAATTCAATAAATGCATTTTTAAATGGTAATTAAAATGATGAGCTTTTGCAAGATTTTGCAGTGGTTTTCACATTTGAAAAAAATTACACATTTTTACGCATCACTCTGCAACAGTTGATAATTTACCTAGTTCCAGTCTTCTAGGTTAACCATCATTTCCTGTTCCTCCTTGCCTTACTCAAGTCTATACTCTGAATATTTTACCTAGATTTTCTCACTCTGTTTTCCAGTTGTATTGTTGAACACATCTACTTCTAAGCTCTTTGCTGATCTCCTGTCTGTGGTCTTCCTTATTGTCCCTCAAATCTGGTCCCTTTATACAACTCCTGTGACCTTATCTCTAGATTTCTGTGTTGGTCACAATGTGTCATGACTTCAATTAGGGCCATCACTGGGCTTTCAGCTCTACCAGGCCAGTCTGCTTACATAACCCTACCCTGACATGAATCCACATGCCTGGAATTTTAGTTACTTTTATGAAAGAGAATTGTTCACAATGTCTAATCTCTATCTGTCAAACTTTCAGAGAGTGGCAAAAACTTCAGGAAATAAAAGTGATTTTTTTTTTTTTTTTTTTGGTGTATACAATATAATCCCTTGAATTTGTGGTGGATGAAAATTAAGAAAAATAAAGATGTACTGTGATGCAGAAACGCAGCTTTGGGCAGTGTTTGGATTTGAATTTGCTAGAAGAACTAGTATTTTCTTCCAGATTGGAAGGAGAAAACCACTCCCAGATGTCTTTATTTTTCTGACTAACAGAAGAGCCTTCACAATTTATATAATGAGGGGTTCAATTAGCACAAGTCTTGTGATTCATTTGCAATCTAAGCAAACAAATTCTAGCCTATAAATTTTTATACAAGTTTGTGGTCATTTTGTGTTTGGCTATTGATGGTTACAATTCAAAGACTTTAAACAGGAACTGGTAGCTAACAAAGAATAGCTCAGGAAGTTTCTTACTCCTTTCAGTTAACAATAGAAGACAGAATATATGTAAATTTAAATTTATATAAACATTTTCCTTAACTGGTCTAATCACTTTCTTTGTTTATTGATCTCATGTGGTCAAGGAAAGTAAATATTCTATAACCTACTTTCTCTTGTGTTGTTAAAAATGGGAAACTTCAACATAGCATTTAAATTCCACAAGACTTTTTTTCCGAATGCAATTCTAACTTAAATTTTTTTTAAACGAAGTTAATCTAAAAAGTTAAAGCCTATAATTTCTGATATCTACCATTTCATTCTTATTATATTTATGAACTTGATTTTCATTTATGAACTTTTTCTTTATAAGCTTCAAGTTGTACTGTTCAAGTTGTACTAAGAAAGAATGCTAAACTGCATGATTGTAAAAATAGAGGACCGACAGAAGCATAGCCCTAACATCTTTCCTTCATCCCTCAACCAGAATATGTCCCAGCAGAGTGAATTATGTTTCCCTCTCCTTCCTTTCTTTCCCTTTTTTAAAGAAATATAGCTGTCTCACATAACAAAAAAGTTTTCATGCACATTTGATTTAAACTTGTCTAATGTCTGATATGTTTTCTTAACATTTGCTTTATTTTTAATAATTCACTCAAAATATATAACATCTGCTTGAAACGTTTGACCAAATCAACTCTATCGATGTAAATCAACAAACCAATTGCAGTGCTGGGAAAAACTGCCATGTAATTCTTGTGTATCCTATCCCTGAATCACTGTGGAGACACTTAGGTTTGGAAAGCTTTTAATTTTTGTTATAAAGTTCCTTGAAACAGATGAGAAAATTCACTCATCTCCCACATTGTCCAGGTCAAGCAGCTGTAAATTATTTCATGGATTGCACTTGAATGAAATGAAAGTCCTGGGATTATTTCATCTAGACAGCTGTTATTTCCTTAAATTAAATCAAAACGCTTTTTTGCTTGATTAATGCTTGGTTATTTGCCATTGTATAAAGACAAAATGCTCATGTCTTTAGTCATAAATTAGTTCATTTTTTTCTATAGTGTTCCAGTGACTCAGAAGTTATAATTTTACAGACTAACTTTAAAAATAAATTACTGGTTTGGGCTTTCTAGTGTGGAAAAGAAAAAAAAAATGTAGAACTCTCTTCTTTATAAGTTTTTAAATATAATATTTATATAATGCACACACTTCACTTGTAAAGAAAGTTAGATACAAAAAGTGTCACTGCTTGACTCTAACTACTGGGATGATAATTGTACCAAGTTTTCTCAGCCAGACGGTCTATAGCTCCATTCCAAACTCCTTCACTAGCTCCCGACTTGTCCCTCTGTCTACCAGGCATCCATATGGATAGCTTGAAGATAGCTCCATCTCAGCATGTGTGAAACTGAAAGTATTATCTGTTCCTGTGTTCCCCAGAAGTGGTAATGTGGAGAAACCTGCTCAGATTTCACATTCAATCATTCACCACATCCTGTGGAATCTTCTTCTGAAATTGACCTTTCAATACATTTCTTTCTCTTCTTACTGCTATTCCCTTCCACCAGGCCCTCAAAAACTTAAACATGAACTGCTGATACAAACTTCTTCCTGCTATACCTCTCCCTTTCCAGTTTTTTGTTTTGCCAATGGCTGTAGGTAAGTGCACCAAAAGTGTTTTTTCAAAAACCAGTATTCCAAAAGTCAATTCTATGTAAAGATCAATTTATCAAATGATCAATTAACTAATTGTCAAATTATACAAAGTCTTATGGTCTATAAACATCAATGAATGCCTACTCTATGCTAGGCACACTTCTAAGACACTGAGATTACAATGATAAATGAAAAAGATGAAGTTCCTATTCTGAGGTATTAGAAAAGAGATAGGTTTTTTAAAATAAATGAAGAATAGGTGTGTATGTGTATCTGTATGTATTCATGTGTGTTTATGTTTAAATACGTGTGCGCATGTGTGCATGTGTGTGTATTTATTTATGTAAAGTCAAGTAATGGTAAGAGTTTTAGGAAAAAAATTAAGACAGATGGAGGATAGCAAATAATAAAAAAATATTCCTTTGGATAGAATCAATGACTATGATCATATTTACCTCATGAATATTATTCTCTAATATAGTCAGTGAATGTATTATTCTTTGCATCAATTTAAGGACTTTTTATTTAGTCAAAAACTATAGAACATAGAAAAACTTCTTTTAAAATATAGTATTTATACTATTTATTAATATATTCATGAAATATATGTTCTAGAATTGCACTGGCCAATAGAAATATAATATGAGCCACAAATTGAAGCAACATAGTAACTGAAAATTTTCTAGTAGTCACATTAAAAACAAGAAAAAGAAACAGAAAAAATTAATGTTAATAATTTATATTATTGATAATATTGTTATTTAGTATTATTTGGTATATTGATAATATTATTTCAACATGTAGTTAATATAAAAGTTATAAATTAGGCATTTTGCATTATTTTCTTTGTACTGAGTCTTCTCAATCCTGTGTGTATTTTACTTTTTCAGCATAGCTCAATTCAAACTAGCCAGCCACATCAAGTGCTCAGTAACAACATGTAGATAGTGGCTAATGCATTGGAGAGTGAAGTTGTACAATACATTGAATATGTTGACGATATTAAGTATATTTTTGATCTGTAGTTGAACATATACTTATACAGTCTTAAGAATCTATTAAGAAATGCATTTATAGTTATGAGTCACATATTTATATATGTATAGTTATGAGTCATATATTTATAAACCCATTCACTGAATATATGGGTGGAATATATTTCACTGACAAATATTTTATGGAGATTATATTTTTCATAATATTGACTATGTTCAAGAAGAATATTCATAAAATTAATTTTTAATAAATTTTAAAAAATGATTTATTTAGTAAATTGGATTGTAATAAATACACCTACAGTTATCTTTCTAAAACATAGAATTCATCACATTATCTCCCTTATAATGAGACTAAACTCTTCTAATATAACATTTTGCTATCCCTAAACATCTCAGGTTACAGTCATATGAGCTGCATAACATTCCAAAAAGTACTGCCTACTTTCATATTTCTGTACATTTTCGTGTTCTTCTATCCCTCTGAAAAGTTCTTCACCAGCTGGTATGGTTTATATACTTCCATTTATTTAATACCTGTCACCTAATTTACTCACCTTCCTAATAATTTCTTTATCAGTCAGGTTTCATTCAACTGAAACTATTCTACATAATTAAAATATAAAGGGATCTAATTCAGGGAATTCGATGCTTGGGCTAGAGGTTTCAAAGTCAGTGGAGCCATCACCATTTTTATATATTTTACTGCAGCTGTGGTTCAGAGTCAGGCATTGGCTATTGCCATTCAAAGTTAGAAAACTTCAGGAACTTGCTTCAAATGTCATAAATGCTTTGTCTTTTTTTTTTTTTTTTTAAACCTTAGTTGCTTTACTCATTTGTTTCCTCTTTTTTTTTTTTTTTTTTAAAGACAGAGTCTGACTCTGTTGCCCGGGCTAGAGTGCCGGGCGTCAGCCTAGCTCACAGCAACCTCAAACTCCTGAGCTCAAGTGATCCTCCTGTCTCAGCCTCCCGAGTAGCTGGGACTACAGGCATGTGCCACCATGCCCGGCTAATTTTTCTATGTATATTTTTAGCTGTCCATATAATTTCTTTCTATTTTTAGTAGAGACGGGGTCTTGCTCTTGTTCAGCTGGTCTTGAACTCCTGAGCTCAAACGATCCACTCACCTTGGCCTCCCAGAGTGCTAGGATTACAGGCGTGAGCCACCATGCCCAGCCTATTTGTTTCCTTTGACAAAAGTTTCTACACCAATCTCTCTCTCTACCACCTCTTAGATTTGCCCTGTTGAGGCTATTTTCTAGATCCTGTAGATGTGCTTCATTCTTCTTGTTATTTTTTCTCTTCTGACTGTGTTTCAAATACCCTGTCTTCAAGCTAACTAATTCTTTGTTCTGCTTGGTCAATTTTGCTGTTGAAAGACTCTGATGCATTTCTCAGTTTTTCAATTGAGTTCTTAGGCTCTAGATTTTCTACTTGATTATTTTAAATTTCAGTCTCTGTTAAATTTCTCTGATCTACTTATGAATTTTTTCTCTGTGCTGCTTGAAGTTCATTGAGCTTCCTAAGGACAGCTATTTTGAATTCTTTGTCTGAAAGGTCACCTATCTCCATTGCTCCAAGATTGGTCACTAGTACCTTATTTAATTCGTTTGATGAGATCATGTTTTCCTGGATGTTCCTGATACTTGTAGATATTCATTGATGTCTAGGCATTGAAGAGATAGGTATTTATTTTAATCTTCACAGTCTGGGCTTGTTTGAACTTGTCCTTTTTAAGAATGCTTTCCAGATACTCAAAGGGATTTGAGTGTTGTGGTCTAAATCTTTGGTCACTGTAGCTGTATGAGCATTGGGGCTACTGCAAACCCAGTAATGCTGTGACTCTTGTAGACTTCTGGTGGTACCACCTTGGTGGACTCAGATAAGATATGAGAGAATTCCCAGGATTACCAGGCAAAGTCTTTCATTTTCTTCCCTCACTCTCTGTGCTGGGCTGCTGGAGTTGGAAGAGGAGTGACATGGGCACTCTCCCATGGCCACCAGCACCAGGTCACACCTGAAGCCCTCCCAGTCTCATCCAAAGCCAGTGGTAACTGTTGCCTGGCTACCTCTGATGTTTATTCAAAGGCCAAGGGCTCTTTAGTCAGCAGGTGGTGAATCCTGCCAGGACTGGGTCCTTCCATTCAGGGCAGCATGTTTCATTCTGGCCCAAGGCAGATCCAGAAATGCCATCCAGGAAATAAGGCCTGGACTCAGGGGCCTCTGGAGTCTGCTTGGTACTTTATTTTACTATGGCTGAGCTGGTACCCAAGTTGCAATACAAAGTCCTCTGAGCCCCTCCCTTTCCTTTCCTCAAGTGGGAGAAGACTCTCCCTGAGCTGTTGGGGGAGGGGTGACACAGGCACTGGCTTGGCAACAGCTGCTGGTGTCTCACTAGGTCATATGCACCCCAAGTCTACTGGCTCTGAGCCAGCACAGCCACAGGAATTGCTTAAGAACTGCAGCCCTTGTGGTCCGATGGCATGAATTTAGTCCAGGCCCCAGACTGCTCTTTTTCTGCTGGTGGTGGGGCTAGCAGGAACTCGGGTTTCAGGGTGGAGGATTTTCCTCTGGCCAGCCTGGTCAAAATGCTTCCTCTATGGGCACGGGCAGAATTCTGCCCTATGCTGTGTTCCCTTGTGCCAGGGCAGCCCTGAGTTTTAATACAAAGCCCCCAAATCACTTCACTTTCCCTGCCTAGGGCACACAGATTCTCAGGGTACTACCAGGAGGTCGGAGAGGGGTGGCATAGGCAGTGTGAGACTGTCTTTTCTGACCTTGTCATTGCCTCTTTCCTCAATATAATGTTAAAACCAGGCAGTATGATCACTCACCTGATTTTTGGTTCTTCTGAAGGTGCTTGTTTACGTGGATAGTTGTTGAATTAGGTGTCCATGCTGAGGGACAATTGCTGGGGGTTTCTATTCAGCTACCTTGCTCCACCTCATTTGTTTCCTGTAACAGTTAAAATATCGTTGTTTTTTTTTTTTTCTAGGATAGGGCTGATCACACTATATTGTATTTATCTATCTTCTTAACATTGTTCTCTCATTTACTAGTCAGTTCAATTTTAAAGTATCACAGTAGGGGAAGTATGTTTTTAAAACATCCCATCAGTTGATTTTCATATTATCCTTCTCTATCTCTGTCATCTTAACAATCATAAAAGTCTTTTTTTTTTTTTTTTTTTTTTTGAGACAGAGTCTTGCTCTGTTGCATGGGCTAGAGTGCTGTGATGTCAGCCTAGCTCATAGCAACCTCAATCTCCTAGGCTCAAGTGATCCTCTTGCCTTAGCCTCCCAAGTAGCTGGAACTACAGGCATGTGCCACCATGCCTGGCTAATTTTTCCTGTATATTTTTAGTTGTCCAGCTAATTTCTTTCTATTTTTTCACTCTTGCTCAGGCTGGTTTTGAACTCCTGACCTCGAGTGATCCTCCCACCTCAGCATCCCAGAGTGCTAGGATTACAGACGTGAGCCACTGTGCTTGGCCATCATGAGAGTCTTTTTTGTAAAAAGTATTTCTTATTTCTTCTAAGAAATTTCCAGTTGGCCAAAATCTCTTCTTAATGTACTGAATTTGTATCTACTTGCAACCAAAGATGGTATATCTGCTGCATCTATAGCACTGAGCTGGATATTGTGGAGAACAGAATATCTTGGAGAATATTTTTACTTAGGAAAAAGGCCCCAAAAAGTAAAGAAGGAAAAAAGAATGGGAGAATGGAAAGAAAGAATGGAAGAAGAGAAGAAGGAAGAAGAGAAGAAGGAAGGAAAGAGAAAAAAAGACTCTGATACTGTAGGGGAGGCAGAAGTTTACCTCTTCCCTTTAGGGTGTTTCGGTTGTTTTTTTACCCCTGGCTGGTCCTGAGAATTAAATTGGTATAATCTAGTGGATTAACAGGATAAAAGCATACACATTTATTTATTATTTAATGTAAATTTTACATGGCATAGGAGCCCTCAAAAGAAAATGAAGACACAAGAAACAGAGTCAATTACAGAAACAAACAATAGTAAGTTGTGAAGAATCAGCTGATATGGGGAGGCTTGAAAAATAAGAGTTATTTTATCAAGGTCTGTGCAGAATTTTCTCAGTCTCAGTATCCTGTCCTTGATGATAAGAATGTTGCTTTTCTTGTAGTATAGGGAGGGCATCTTTCACAGGGAAATGTAATCCTCTGCTTCTAAAAAACAGAATGATGGTCAGAGTGATCATTTTGCACCTACTGTTTTTTAAGTGCCTAGAACTGAAGAAGAAGAAAAGAAGGAAGGAAAGAGAAAAAAAGACTCTGATGCTATAGGAGATGCTGTACCTGAAGTTAGTCAATATACTAGAATGTTATATTTTTAACTCCTTCAATACCATTGATGTTTAAATATTCTAAGTTTTCTATATTTAAAAAATTTTCCTGGTATTTCCTCCCTTGACTTGTTTTTGTCCCTCTCTTTCCATTTATGCAAGTTTTCCCAAATTTCCTAAGTTTAGGAATTTCTGTTTATTTCTTTTGGTTATGTAATACTAGATACTTGTTCCGTTTAATAAAGTTGTTAAGGAAATGAAGCTAGTGAGACTTGGATTTATATTTTATTTTATTTTTGTCCTTTGTAAATTATACATAGATTGTTAATATCCTCTTATGACTAAGCCAGATTCTTAAGATGGTTATATAACCATTTAGAACTTGGTTAAGTACTCGGTAGTTACTAGGAGCTCATTGGACTTCCTTAAAATAATTTATATTGATAAAGAAAGAAAGAATGAATGAATATTTTTCGGAGTGAGGCCTCTCCTAAGACTGAGGCAATTTCACTGCCATCACCACTGTTGCATCTGACCCTTCCAAAGCCATAGCTGTGGCTGAAATAGTTTCAGCTTGCAGCACTCTGAAGTCTCCAGTGAACCATCAAATGAATTCCAGAAGGCGTCTGACTCTAGGATTCCCTTTTTTCCCATATTGTGATACTTACTCTGAGCTGGAAAAAAGTGGTGCTGTCCAGATGGGGAGTGAGAAATGGTTAGGAAATGTTCAAAAAGTCACATTAAATACACTCCTTAAATTTGCATATGAAAGAAGAGTTCTGGCAAGGAGTTTTTACTATTCATCAAAATGCAATCATAAAATGCATGTCTTATTACCTTCTCTACACATGTCAATCTAAAAATGCTTAGATAATTATCATGAAGCTCCATCCTGTATCTTATTAGTAGAGAAATTGTGCAATTGGCCTTTGAGCATGTCCTAACAGGTAACAAGGGGCCAGCATGTCTGGACTCTCCAGCCCAGAATGAAGCACATAATTTCTTTACATCAGTATGAAGGATTCATTAATAAGTCAGTGTGGTGTGCTTTGTGGCTCCAAAATTAAGATTGAGGAAGCAACTGTTAGCAATATGACCCCCGAAAGATTGTTGCTTCATTTAAACAATGTTCTTTTATATATTCAATTTTCTATTTTTAACAGTATCAGACATACCCTAAATCCATTATTGAATTATAATGAGAATGTGTGAGAAGCTTAGATTTGAATTAAACCATTTAGTACAATGCTTCTGCAAAACTCTAAATCATCCACCATAAAGAATCATTCAGCCTCTGCTTTAAACATTTTCAAGGATAGGGTGGTCACATCTCCTGCACAGCACTGTACCATATGGCTTTGAATAACTATAAATGTTAGAAAGTGGTTATAATGACCCAGAAACACACCATACACTTCCCTCTTCTTAGACTTATTCCGTCTCTGGAGACACAGAGGGAACTCCAATATCTCTTCTGTATGACAAACCTTTAGATATTTGAAGGTTGCCATTTTGGAAATAAATGAAGACCCCCTACCTCCTCAAAGGAGAACAAGTAGAGAATATTTGTCTGCTTATTCAGAACTTATAATAAGATGGAAGTCAGCCACTATCATTTGCATTTGCCACAGACCTGAAGGCAGAAAGGGGAGTGGGATAGCTTTATAATGAAGAGGGGGGAATAAAAAAGAAGGAAAAGCTTCAAGTGTGTTCTCATTGAAGTTGTTGGCATGGGAAAGCTGGAGAAGGGCTAACTAGAAACAGATCATCTTAGGCAATTGGTTTGTGGAGCATATTTGGCTTTCTCTGGTTGGTTCTGAGTTGGAAAGAAGCGTGAAAAAAGGGATACTGGCCTTTCTTCTCCAAGTCCTGAATATTTTGGGTCAATTGCTGCAGAGGTTGTGGCTCTAAGTTCTAATGCCATGTATGATCTATCCATTGTCTCTTTGGATATTCTGTCTCCTAGTATCTCCTTTGCCAAAAGGAGGTTGACCAAAAGGTAAAGAAGAGATCCCAATCTTCACTGCTTGATGATTGTTCACTTGTCTCCATAGTCAGTTGTATCACAAGATCTTTTTATTCTCTTTTGTTGTATCACTACTGTGGTCATCTAATGAGAGAGTGGCCACATAAAAGTATTTAAGACTCTGGATAACCCAAGAAAAAGTGGACAAACAGGATCACATCAAGTTACACAGCTTCTGCATGGAAAAGGAAACAATCAACAAAGCGAAGAGACAACCCACAGAATGGGAGAAAATATTTTCAGACTACCCATCTGACAAGGGATTAATTACTAGAATATATGAGGAGCTCAAACAACTCAATAAGAAAAAATAAAATAATCCTATTATAACTGGGCAAAGGATCTGAATAGATCTTTCTCAAAAGAAGATATAAAAATGGCTAATTAGATACATGAAAAAATGCTTAACATCATTAGTCATCAGAGAAATGAAAATCAGAAAATGAAATATCATGTCACCCTAGTTAAAATGGCTTTTATCTGGATGACAGGCAATAATGAATGCTGGTGAGGATGTGGAGAAAGGGGAACCCTTGTACACTGTTGGTGGGAATGTAAATTAGTTCAGCCACTATGGAGAATGATATGGAGGTTCCTCAGAAAACTAAACACAGGACTATTAATACCATACAGCTCATCAATTTCACTGCTAGGATATATACAAAAGAAAGGAAATCAGTATATTTAAAAGATATCTGCACTCCCGTGTTTATTGCAGCACCAAGATTTGGAATCAACCTAAGTGTCCATCAACAGATACATGTATAAAGAAAATATACATATACACAATGGAATATTATTCTTCTATCAAAAAGAATGAAATCCTGTCGCTTGCAACAACATAGATGGAATTAGAGAACATTATGTTAAGTGCAATAAGCCAAGCAAAAAAAGACAAATCTTGCATGTTCTCCGTTATATGTGGGAGCTAAAAATTAAAATGATCTTATGGAGATAGAGAGTAGAATAATGGTTACCAAAGGCTGGGAAAAGTAGCACGGAGTGAGGGATAAAGTGGGGATGGTTAATGGGTACAAAAGTATAGTTAGATAGAATTAACAAGATCTAATATTTGATAGCACAACAGGGAGACAACTGTCAACAATAAGTTATTGTATACTTTAAGAGAACTAAGGAGTGCAATTAGAATGTTCCTAACACAAATAAATGGTAAATTCTTGAGGTGATGGATACCCCAATTACTCTGATATGATTATTATACATTGTATAGCTATATCAAAACATCACATGCATCCCGTAAATATATACTACTATGTACTCATAACAATTAAAAATAAAAAAATACTAAACACAGTGTTGACTAAAACAAACCATTATTCTTCCTTAATCATTTAGACCTAATAATCTATCTTTGTATTTGGCAAACCTTCAAAAGGAATAAATCAATGTTAAATCCAAAAAAAAAAAAAGACTCTGGATAGAATGGATAGAATTCAATGTACCAGCATCATTATCACTATGACAAAAACAAAAATAATAAAAGTCCATTTAAGATGCTTCAGAACCAAGAACCTGAATTGTCCAACCTAGGCCAAAAGAACAAATCTCATAGGTCATGAGAACCAAATAGCTTTTTCCTCAAGCTGACATATAAACATTTCTACCTCACTTGTTTAATTGCTCCAAGTATGGAAGGGAGTATTAGCAATGGCAAGGATACCACCAGAACTAGAGAACAAGAAATCCAGAACAATGCAATTATCCAGTACTACTCTTGCCAGTAAGTTGAGGTGGATCTGTATTCTATATAGGATAGAGATAGTATCATTTATAATTTCTGGCAGCATTAGTAATACATGTCTTATAGTCCTTCATCTGTATGATTTCTGTTGTTGGAAGGGCTTTGACTGTTTGCATAAACAATGAATCAGTAACTCCTCCAAGTAGAGTGCCTGAATAATCAAGGGTAGCCTCATATTTGAGTTGACATTTCCAGGCTTGATGATCTCTAGAATTAGGGTGTCTGTGTACAGGTAAGATTTGTATTGTTCCTAAAGTGCATGAGATGTGTGTGTATGAGGCAAGCAGGACTAGCCATCTGGCTGCAAAGGAAGTACTGTCTGGTAGGAACACATGGGGATCCAGAAAAAAAGGAATTGTTCTTGACATGGGGTTGGAATCAAAGCCTTTCATTGGCTGGGTTACCCATTGTAATTTCTATTATTCTCTTCCTGGTGGCAAGTAATTGGCTCATCATCCTAGAAAGATTCTTGAATTCAAATTTGTAATTACCTAGAGTTTAGTTAATAGATTGTAATAATTGGTTCTTTTTCTGTGAGAGAAGGACACTGGCAAAGTCACAGTTTTATTGTTTAAGACCATTTGTCCATGTAGATGTAAGTGGAAATACCATTGGCTATAATTCCCTATGGTCTCACTTGATAAGCCTGGAATTTTCCAAAGGTTTTTTATCATCATGGTCTGGTGAGGGATAGCACACCCAGCAATCAGTAAGCTCCAGGATGACTATTTGGGATAATATGAATTAGTGTTAGAACGTGATTATAATCTGATCTAACAATTTTAATAAGAACAAAATAAAAAAGAAAGATGACCATTGTGGGTAGGCAATGACCAGGGGTCTATAGAAAATGAGAAGAACAATTGTAATTAAATAGATGAAAATCAAAATAGGAATTAGATGGGGATATTGATCCAACATCTTGGGCAGAAGCTGTCTATTATCTGAGGTCATTGGTTTGCTCTGAAGGTCATGGCTCAGCTGTCTATTCAGAAGATTAGCTGCTTCTAGAGAATCTCTGAGAATCATCATTTTGAGATCCCCTATTAAAGTAGCCTCCTAATTTTGTTGATTCTATTGCTTCTTTAGTTGTGAATTTACTCCAGTGTGTTTTACTTCTGTGTTTGTTAATAGTATCTGATAAGATCCCTTCTAATGAGAGTCAAGAGCAGTTTTTCGCTGATATATCTTCCAACAGGTAAAATCTCATGGTTGAATATCATAAAAAAGATGTTTTAAGAATGTGACCTTAACCTGTTTGTAGTAGGACTGGGTGTATTATGTGAGTCTCTTGCAATATTTTGCCATGTCTGTGTGCAGTAGGGCAGAGTATGGTATCATAGGTAAAATGCTGAAACATAGACCTTCCAGTTACCAGTTCATAGGAGAATAAGCAATGTGTCCCTAAGAGAATGAACCATACTGCTATAAGGGCTGGTGGGAGTACCTTTGACCAAGGAAGCTCAAGTGTTTCTCAAAGTTTTGTTAATTTTGTTTCAAGGATGCCACTGATTCTTTCTATCTTTCCAGAAGAATGTATGTGGTAGGGGCAACATGGTTTCTGAGTAAAGGGTAATGCTCTTTTATATTTCTTGTAAAGTGTGTGTGTGCCTTGGGCATTTGATATAACATTTGTATCCTCAAGGCTGGAAACACAAAATCAAACAGTTTTTTAAGCAATATGAAGACTATCGCTTTTCAGTAAGATGTTTCAACCCAAACTGAAAATAAACATATGATAACTAAAACATATTCAAATCCCATGGAATGTGTAAGCTGTATAAAAAACACTGGAAGGTATTCAAAAGGCCCATGAAGATTTGGTTCCTGATCATATCCCATCTTTACAGCTTTTTCAGAGCCAGGTTGTTGACAAGTGACACATAACTCAAAAATGACCTCAGCTGTCATTTTTAAAGTTTTCCCAGCTATATTGATTTAAGATAGTAACCAGGTTATCTGCACCATGATGTGTCATTTTAAGGAGAAATTTAACTAGTATCCATTTCAAGCCATCTGGTACTGATACAAGAAAGTGGACCCCAAAACTGAGGTCCGGTTGAAAGTCACGTGGGTTCTTGGCTTCACACAGGAAAGAATTCAAGAGTGAGCCAACAGAGTAAAGCAAAAACAAGTTTATTAAAGTAAGAAAAGAAAAAAAGGGAGGCTGCCCCATAGATAGGCAGCAGCTATCTTTCAGAACAACAGAGTGTAGCACCTTGTGAGTTTCTGGCCTCTTATTTTACACCTTCTACTTAATTTTATGTTAAGGAGAGGGAGGATTATTCATAAGATTTCTGGGAAAGGGGTGGGGAGTTTATGGAACTAAGGGTCCCTCCCCTTTCTAAACTGTAAGAGTAACTTCTGAGAGTTGCCATGGCATTTATAAACTGTCCTGCTGGTGGGAGTTTCTTTTAGTATGCTAATATATTGTAAGCAGGGTATAATGAGCAGAGAGGGTAACCTGAGGTTGTTTTTCATGGCCATCTGAGTTCTAGCTGGGTTTGGCTAGTTTCTCCACTGTCTCTTGTCTTATCAGAGACCGTGGTTCAGAGCTTATGACTATCGAACAGGACATGCCATTTGCCTATCTCAGTGTCATCAAGAACACCAGAGATTATCTAAGTGAAGCTAGAACCATATTTTTTCCCATTGTCTTTTCAAAGTCAGAGGCTAAATGTTAATAGTTTATAACAGTGTCTTTGAATTACTTTAGGCATTTATTCTTTAAAATCTTAGGATCATAACCTTGGTTAAGGCTGCTAGTTTGGCAAAATAATCTGCTAGAATATTTCCTTTCACTTCTATATTATTTGTATTTTCATGAGCCTTAATCTCTATAATAGCTACCTCCTTATGAAGTAGGAGTCCATCTAAAAGTGACTTAAACTTCTTGTTTATTTTTTATGGAGGTTCTAGCAGACTTGGGAAACCTTTTGTTTCCAAAGCATCCAAAAGTCACATATATTTTTTTTTTAAATAAAAGCACACCAGATATATATTTACTCTGAGGTCTTTGTCCAGTCAACAAGCCCAAGTAAGTGCAATAGTTCTGCCATGTGGGCTGATTTTACTTAACGTTGAGGGCTATATTTTACAGGCAAACTTTAGTTAGTAACAGCATATCCTGCTTAATAAACTCCAGTTCGAAGTTTTGAAGTATGATCCATCAACAAATAATATTGGGTCAGGATTTTCAATGGGAGTCCTTAAAAAAAACTGAGCAAAGTACAGAAAGTTCCCTAGCTGAGGTAATTGTGAGGTTCCCTCCTTCTGGCAGGGGCAGGAGGGAGAGTGGCAACAAATGCATCACTGCTGCCGTGGTGAATAGTAATATGAGACGGAGAGACTACCAGGATCTCACGAGCATTTAATTGCTAGCTAAAAAGTTGTGTATCCTCGGGCAGTAGTAACGTCTGTGTTGCATCAGGAACCAAAGGATCAAGAGGGGAGTTCATAACTATTTCAGCAGAGGCACCAACTTTTGAAATGGCAGCTCTGCTCTGAAACAAGGGGACTAAGCCTTGGCAAACAGGTCAAGGTGATGAGTTTTTGATGACTCCCATGAAGTTGAGCTAAAACCCTAAGTGCTTTTCCAGATTGCTTATGCACAAGGAGACAAAAGAGCTTTTACTTGGGGATGGCTGTGGAAGGGGTCTGTTGACAGCCTTTTTCAGATGACAGAAGGCTTGTTTACAACTTAAACTAAGAGTTGTCACCATCTCAGGAAAATTTGACACTCTTTGTAATATCCAATTAAACCTAGCAATTCTCTCAATTGTCCTTTGAGAGGTCTAGGATGTTTTTCTAGTCTTTATTTAGTCCATCAGGAGAGAGTGATTTTCCTCCTCATATAGATTAATCCCTCAGTGATGGATTATGTTTTAGCAAAATTATAATTTATATCTTTTGAAACTTTATGTCCTGTTTTTTTTTTTTTTTTTTTGCTACCACTGAGAGCAAGTAATTGGAATCATTTTTACAAGCTCCCTTGTTCTCTGAACAAAGAAAGAGGTCATATACATATTATATTAGAACTGAATCACAAGGGAAATTTAGACCTTTTAAATCTTAATTGAGGACCTGGGAAAAATAGAAAGGGGATTCAGTGAACCTCTTGGGCAGGACCATCCAGGTATACTGTTGTCCTCCTCAGGTGAAGGCAAAAAGTAAAAGTTAAGAGTGAAAAAGAAGGCTTTGGGTATATTCTGATTGGAAGTAGTTGGATGGGGAAGCAGGAAACAGGCTAATTAGAAGCGGATTTATGTAATTGATTTTAGAACATATTCGGTTTTGTCTTGTTGGTTCTGGGTTGGAGCAAGGGTGAAAAGTAGGGAAGCTGGCAGTCACTGACCAAGTCCTGACCATTTTGGACTGATTACTGTAGAGGTTATGGTTTGGCCTCCCCAGATAATTACAACAGAGGTTGTGCATCAGTGTTCTATTGTCCTCCATGTTCAGCTCATTGTCTGTTTGTATATTCAGTCTCTTACCATTTTGTCTCCTGTAAATCTTCACATATAATTTGTCTCCAACTACATCTAGAAATAATTTGAAAAATAATTGATACATGAAGTTAGATTTTTTTCTAAGGGGAAATATAAAATAATGCTTTGTTTAACAAACTACTGGCAGATGCCTGAAAACATGGACTTTTCTCCATAATTCTACTAGAGTTAATTTTTTCTCTGTAATTGTTTGTGTTGTTACAGAGGATCTTAATGATTTAAGAATGGAGGGAGTAACAACCTTGGTACCTTCTGGGAGCAAATTTAACCAAGGCCGTCCTACTCACCCTGCTGAGCCTCAGGCCAAGGTCACACTGAACATCTGTTCAAGGTGTGCCAGGTAAAACACATAATAGGTATAGTATGCATAAACATAATCTTGATTTTAAAAATCTAAGATTTTGATGCAAAGTTTGTACTCCTCTGTGTTAAGAAAATCTTTTCCTTCTAGTGATCGTTTGTGTTAACATGGGCAAGGGAGTCAGTTATGCAGTTTATCCTGTGTCCAGTGTCATTCAGACCAACAATGCATCAAAGAGTTTACATTGTCTTCACTTCACAGTTTGAGACTATTTTATGTCTTATGTGTCAGAATTTCATTTGCTGTCCTCCATTCTGTTCCCCTTCAAAGGAAGATTCTAGGAGCTCAGAATGTTCAAAGTCACTTTTAAAGCATCTGCACAAAGGAAGAGTTTGCCCAGGTACAGTTTAAGATCTGATATTATTGGCCTCTTAACCTGCCCCTCATCCTGTTCACCTCCTGGAAAGAATTTAATCAGCTTGATGCTTTTCAGTTTTGGCAGCTGGAAGCAATCTTTGCATATGCTGTTTGTGGCCAAAGAAGTAGCTTGTAGACACTGCCAAATCAGCTCCTGGTGTTGGTCTAGCAGAAACTCACCAAATAGCTAGAATTCATTCCTTTGTAGGAACTAAATCTCATTTGCAAAGAGGCTTTTAAGCCTGTTTAAATGATAAAACAAACCTTCTAACCCTTATGTAAATGGTCCAGATTAGCAAGAACAATGTACTGGCTGGCCAATTTTATCTCCTTTTCTTTATGTCTAGCTGTTCTATTGTACTGTTTGAGAGGGGATTAGCTGCTTGGAAATAGGGAGGGAGGAAAGTGTAGGAAAATCAGATCAGATTTTTGCAGCTTTTCCTCTTTTGCTTTACCCTTTTGGAATGTTTATTTTAATTGTTATAGGCTTAGAAAAATAGAAAGGACAGCTCTTAGAAAATCAAGGAATGTTATCTGAGGCCATTAAGAGAAAGGCCATAGCACAGGGAAAACACCAATGGAATCATTGCCTCAGACAAGTAATATTTGGTGAATTGACTTTTTTATTAGGGCCATGAAGAAAACTTCTAATATTCATGTGATAATATTTAGGCATCCTGAATGAACAATGTCATCTATGGAAGAGTTATTTGATATTTTGTTTTAAACTTTGTAGTATATTTGTACATTTACATGGAGAGAGTTTGGTGCTTGGTCATTCATATCATTTGTAGAAGACTGGGAGATGAGGTGTGGGTTTTTTCAAAAGGCAAATCCTATGAAAATAATGTTTTACTAAACTATTGAGGATTTGAACTGAGAAAGCACATTTGTAACCCTAAATCATCATTCAGCTTCCCAATAGAGTTAGATTATAAATTGCAAAGAAGTGAGCCCTTAACTGAATTTTTCAAGAAAATTCAACTGAATAATAATTGGTTACATCTATTGCATTCTTCCTATATACCGTATGCTATTCTAAGCATATTAAATATATAAATTCATTTAATTTGCAGATATCTTGTAGTTAATTACTTTTATTATCTCCATTTTATAGATAAGGAAGGAAACTGAGGCATGAGTTGGTTAACTTGTCCAAAGTAACAGAGCCAGTAAGTAGGTGGCCAGTTTCAAACCCATAGGTTTGACATAGGTTGATAGTCTGCCTGTTAGTCATTTTGTTTTATTGCTAAGCACTAGGCAATTGTCTGAAGGTGAAGATAAAGATCCAAATTAAATAAAAATAATGAGATAGAAAAAGATTCAGGCATTTGAAATGATGGTAGTTCATAACTGTTTGACAGAAAATAAGGCAGTATTGTACTGTCAAAAGCAAAAGAGAAATATATTGATTCAGAGAAGTGGGTAAACAGTATGGAAGAAGACTAGATTGTTCATTTTAGAGCAGCTACTATAGCTAGAATTTACAGCAGAAGAAAAAAACTAATATCACTTGTCAAAAACTATAAATTATCTGAGATTTTACTGTATTTACAACTTAATATGTTAGTCTGCCTCTGTTCTGTGCATGCTAGCAGAAGACATGAAACTCTTGGGTCAGAGACCAAGGACTTTATCATGCAAAGCAATCACAATAACAAGAGTATTAGCATCTTCAATTATTCTCTGAGCCACAATTCTTACAGAATGACACAAATAGTACAGAAGGTTGCATTACTGTACCTACAGCATAAAAAAACAACCATAGAAGATAGATATGTCTTTGGCTAAGACAATCACATGACTTCTGTTGCGACAATTCTCTTGAGCCATCTTCTGTGGCACAAAGAACATAGGACACTCCCCTGCCCCTCTCAACCACTGGCCTGAGGCAGGAATATAGGTTTAGTTCCTGGAGAGGAACCATGAGCTTATAAAATGTGAGTATTTTATAATGGACAGTTAGCATGTCTATTTTTTTATTTTTTTATTTTTTTTAGGCTAGTCAAGTGAAGCAGTGGGAGTGGAGAAGTTAGCGAGTCTAGCTATTGCTCTAGTGGGGGCCTCCATATCTATCATCTATGTTTGTTTACTATATAAACATTGTTGAACAGATTATCTGAAACAAAGGCTGTCATGTCTCTAAACATGAGAGACTTAGGGAGAATGTCTCCTAATATTGCTTAGGGTGGGTTACTTTTGTAATGCATTGATGTGGTTATCAAAGTTTTCCATCATTAATTTTCCAACAGTAATTTATATCACTGCCTCACCTCTCTTAGTTGCAGGTAAGGCACTTAAGACTGTGAGAATGATACTTTTAGAGCCAGGGCTGAGCAATTATCAGAGGCAGAAGTCATTAACTGTGGGTATTGTCCAGTTGTTTTGTGTGTCCACATAATGTTTTAAAATACTACCGAATTTGTGTTTTAGTCCATTTGGGCTGCTATAACAAAAATACCATAAACTTGGTGGCTTAGAACTTTATTTCTTACAGGTCTAGAGCCTGAGAAGTCCAAGATCAAGGTACTGGCAGATTCAGTGTCTGGTGAGGGCCTGCTTCCTCATAAATGGCTATGAAGGAAATCAAAATATTTACCTCAAAATATACTTTGGCCTATTTTCAGATGATTGTTCAGAGAGCCAGTGATCAGAAGTAGCCCTGCAAAGCTGTCTCTTGTGGGGAGAGTTGTATCTGCAGAGAAAATCTGCATTGATGCAGTCAGGCTTTCTCTGAGGCCCTTCCCTTCTCTAATCTAGGAAAGGTTAACTGAGAGTCTGACACCTTCAATGGTCTGAAGAAACATTTACTATCTATTCTCTTTGAGGGCTGCTACCTATGAGGTTTCATTTATATAACTAGACCATGTTTGCTAGCCAGCTCTTCTCTCCCTCCCATAACCTCTCTTGCCACTATAACTTGCTTTGCCACCATAGCCTGTTTTTGGCCATGCTTTGAGCCCCTGTTCTTTCTTTAGCCTCAAAACTGCATATGAGCTTCAGTATCCCATTAGTGGGTTGGGGCTAATCACTTTGTGGCTCTCCTGCATGTGCACATTAATAAATCTGCATGCCACTTCTCCTATTAATCTCCTTTTGTGAGTTGATTTTTCAGGGAACCTTTAAAGGGTGAAGGGAGTGAGTTTCTTCAACCTTACATTGTCTTCTCACTATATCCTCACATGGTGGAAGGGCAAGCTAGCTCTCTGAGGTCTCTTTTATAAGGGCACTAATTCAATTCAGGAAGGCTCCACCCTTGTGACCTAATTACCTCATGAAGTCCCCATCTCCTAATACCCACACTTTGAGGGTTAGGATTTCAACGTATGACTTTTGGGAGAGAGGCACAAACACTCAGACCATACTAAATAGTTATGTAGAGACCAAGGCCCTTGACCCATAAAGGTTCTCTAAAAAATCACTAGCATGAGGTAGATTGACTAATTGGAGAAACAGGCATACAAATTTTTATTTTAATGTGTAAACACAGGAGCCTTCAGAATGAATACTCAACTCTTCAATGAGGTACACAGGTTTTTTAAAAATGGAGGCTTGGATTATACCCAAACAGATTTTTTGTGGCAAGACAGGTTATAGGCAGGAGAAAGGAAGCTTGGCTAGCAAAGGTGGTCTTGTTATGCAGATAAAGCCTCACAGGTGGCAGCCCTCAGAGATATTAGATGGTAAATGTTTCTTTTTAGACTTTGAAAGGTGTCAGACTCTCAGTTAACCTTTCCTATATTGGATAAAAAAAGACCTGGCTGCATTAATGGAGATTCTTTACAGATGCAAATTTCCTCCCACAAAAGACAATTTTGCAGCATTAGTCCTATCTGTGAGACCCATAACAGTTATCTCAAAATATGTCAAAGAAATGTATTTCAGGGTAAAATATTTCTAATTTCCTTCAGTTATCTACTTCATATTAAATAATTGGGATTTCTATCTTCTTTAAAAATCAGTATAGCTGATAACACTGAGTCCATATTTCAAAATGATTTCACAGTAGCAACTTCTTCTCCTTCTAGACCCTGAAGGCAACATTCATCTTCCAGTGCACTTTGGTCTGGCCAGCTTCACTCATTTCCATTACCTGTTTAAATTCTGGAGGCCTTTGTTTGTAAACTCTAATTTGTAGATAGAAATGCTATGTAAAAGAGAGAAGACTTTTCAACTACTTTCTGAGAGTTAGTTACTGAGTCTATGCAATAAACTGACAATAGATGAATTAACAGGAGAAAAGGTACAAAAATTTATTATTGCATAGGGGCATCATAGAAAAGAAAAATGAATACCCAAAAACCTAGTGAAATTTAGGAACTTCTCTGTTCTCTTACCTTGAAAAGAAGTTGCTTCTACCTGCAAAGACCCATGGCTTTTACCTGGGACTCCTCCCTGCCCTTTCCATCAGTTGAGGGGTGCCATTCCACTGCGGTGCCAATGGGTCCACCCAAATTCTGTTACCAAAAGTTTGGCACTTGTCCCCAAGGCCACATCAGAAGAACAAGGACAAGTGGTTTGGGGAGGAGAAAAGAGAAGTTTATTATTTGCCAGCAAATGAGGAGGTTGGCAGACTCACATCTCAAAGTACCAATGTCCTGCTTCTAGGCAGAAATACAGAGCATTAAAAGTTCTGATTCATCCCATCTTTGGCTAAGACAATCTTGTGACCTCTGTCAGGGCAATTCCCTTGAGCCATCCTTTGTGGCACAAAAAACAAAGGACACTCCCCTGCCCCTCCTGACCACTGGCCTGAGGCAGGGATGTAGGTTTTTGTTCTCAAAAAGATTGAGGGGGGCATGGTTTGAAGAGACAGAAAACATTTTTACCCTTTTTCAGGCTGTTCTTTCTGTTACATATCAACTCTGTCAATATAGAGCCAGTAAGACTCAAGTGATGTTTAAAGTTTCTTCAAAGAGCCCATCAATGATCAAGTTAGTATAAGAGGTAGAGTCTACTCTTCAGATGTTCATTTCCTTTTTTCAAATACTCCACTACTTGTGAGCTGCTTATGGGGTTATTGGGGCTCAGATCACAATATTCTAAAGGTTGGAACTTTAGCATGATGAGTACTTTGAACTGAAGGATATTGGAAGGACCTCACAAACAAGGTCTTTCTGACTTTCTCACCTCCTGCAGTCTTCTGCTTCTCTTTCTTCTCCCTTGAAGTGAGACATACAAACCAGAGCTCCTCTTCCTAGGTCTTTGGCTCTTCATTTCTGAAAGCTCCTGTGTCATGAAAAACTGATTAAGTAATTTAGTTATGATTGTTAACTTGTCTTTTGTTATAGAAGTGTCATCTGTGACCCTTACAATGGGAAAGGAAAAATATCACACTTTTCCACCCCTGCAGGCTCGCTGTCTGGAAATAAGTTTGCATATGATTTGTCCAGAACTTCGTTGTTTTTATCAAGTAGTAAAAGCAATAAATTATTTTAAAATTAATTTAATTTTTTAAAAATTTAATTTAATTTTTAAAATTTTATTTTTAAATGACAAATAATAATTGTACATATTACATATTTATGGAGGACAACGTGATGTTTTGATATATCTACACACATTGTGGAATGATTAAATCAAGCTAATTAACAAATTCATCACCAATCATACTAATTTTTTCTTGTGAAAACATTTAAAATCTATCCTTTTAGTAATTTTGAAATATGCAATGCATTATTATTTATTATAGTCACCATTTTGTACAATAGATCACTAATACTTACTTATTCCTCCCATCTAACTGAAATTCTATACTCTTTGATCATCATCATCTCTTCCTCATCCACCCCTCTCTCCCAGACTCTCATAATCACCATTCTATTCTCCTCTTCTATGAGTTTAACTATTTTAGATTCCACATATAAGTGAGATTATGCAATATTTGTCATTCTGTGTCTGACTTATTTTACTTAGCATAATGTCCTCTAGGTTTATCTATGTTGTTACAAATGACAGAATTGTCATGTAACAACAGAATTTTTTTTTAAGGATGTATTCATGTATTTCACTTTTTATATATACCACATTTTTTATGCATTTATCTGATGATGGACACCTGTAGTGCTTCCATAATTTAGCTATTATGAATAATGCTGCAATGAACATGGGAGTGTAGATAGCTCTTTGGCATACTGATTTCAATTCTAAACCTTCTGCACAGCAAAGAAGACAGCTGAATGAAGAGACAACGCACAGATTAGGAGAAAATATTTACAAACCGTACATCTAATAAGGGACTAATACTCAAAATATATAAGGAACTCAAACAACTTAATAGCAAGAAAACAAAAAACCCAGTTTAAAAATGGGCAATGGATATAAATAAACATTTCTTAAAGGAAGATGTACAAATGGCCAACATATATATGAAAAAAAACTCAACACCACTAATCATCAAGGAAATGCAAATTAAAACCACAATGAGATATCATCTCACACCTACTAGAATGGCTGTTACCAAAAGATGAAAGATAACAAGTGTTGGTGAAGATGTACAGAAAAAGGAATCCTTGTGTACAGACATTATGGAAAACAATGTGAAGATTGCACAAGAACCTAAAAATAGATTTACAATATGTTCCAGCAATCCCACTTCTGGGTATTTTTCCAAAGGGATTGAAATCATTATTACGCCAAAGAAATACCTGCAAAGAACTCTTCTTGTTCAGAATTGGATTGGAATACGTGATCAGTATGTGATCAGTAATGAGGCTGATACATTCTACTGGGAATGACTGAGGGATTTGAGATATACATGACCAGGGGAAGCACTTCCACTTTTCAAAACACCAGGAAAAGAGTAATTCAGGCCACATTAAATAGCTCTACAAAGTGTTATACGCAACAAAGTGACTAAAAAATCAAAAATGCAAAAAGTTTATTCATTAGCATAGTTACAAGAAATAAAAGGAATAGAGGTTTGTTTTTCATAAATATTTCACACAAGGTTAGAAAAGTGCAAATGGAAGATAACTTGTGTTCTCAAGCTGGAAATTATACTAGGGTAGTGTTACTCTCATATTTCTTGACAGCCTTAGTCTGATGTGAACATTGCTATAATTTGTGTGACTCAAACAAAGAAATGACATCATTTGGCAAGTGGAAAAATGCCTGGCTAGTAGATAACTCACCACCAAGATATATAAAGATTTTAATTTAGAGCATCAAATTTTTTCCTTTCAGATCATAAGAAAAATAAACCTTTATAAAACCGTAATTTTGAGTAAATAGATAGGCTACAGCAGTATCCTTATAATTGTGAGTTTATTTGTTACAAGGTAGATTTTTAATATAGTCAATGAGTGTCTTGGCTTGATTGTTAGAAAACTCTGCCAACACAGTTACAAATCCTTAAACAATATGGGCAAAAGAAGTTTCTCTTGTTGTCTAGGAGTCAGAGTAAATCATATCAACTAAAAAATAAAAGGTGAGTAGGTCAGTAATGCAAATTATCTGGAATTATCAGCAAAACTTTTGTGGTTTAAAACAGGGGTGTTTTGTAAAATTGCTAGTTTCACATTAAAATTCTCTATTTAGTGTCTTCAATTCTCATTTTAATATAACAGTTAAGCTACCAATAACAAGCAAACAAATGCTGATACCAAGGCACCAAATTACTATTTCAGTAAAGTTTGTAAGCCTTTTTTCTGGAAAGACCACCCATTAATTCTGTCTACCCACTGCTATTCTTAGGAGTTAAATCTTGTTTTCATGGACTCATGCCAGGGCATTCCGGGTGGTAAGATGCTATTTGCTTTTGATGGTGCAAGTGTTTGCATTCCTTCATGCTTACCATCAATAGTGCACAAGAAAAGGAACTGAAAGCCATTTTAAAAGAAATTGGATTATAGAGAACATAAAGTGATACTGGCTCAGAAACCAAAGCATGTGAATCCTAGGAGAAATTTGTTTCCACATAGCCTGCTGATTTTTCACTGATCTGTCTCATGTCATTAAACCAAAAGTTGTTCATAATTTTTCCCTAGTATCAATGGCACTAAAATATTGAGTCTAATTGCATGTTGACTAGATAAAGCAGAAGTAGATCATTGTTGGTGACAGCGCGCTGAAAAAAGGTGAATGTCAAACTTTGTAAATGTGAATGAATTTAAAACTGTCTATATTAGGATTTACTTGTTGACTTGAGGAAACCTACATAATTAACCACACACTATATTCAGTTTAACCTTTGTATATGTTTTTTTTTTTTCATTTTTTTCCTAAGTATTTTTATAAGGTTTAAATTCAGCCAGTTCCCATTGGAATAAATGATGAGCAAAGCAGACATGAAGGAAAATGGATAAGGACAAGAAAGGATTACTATCATTTGTGTAAATTTTGAATTTTTTCATAAATTTGACCTTCCAGGCCTAGGGGAATATAGGATTCCATTTGAGTCATGGATATAATGCACCACCTACTGCTGTGTTTCCAGGGACAGAAATATTTAATTTGAATCAAAGTACATTTATGTACAACTGCTCTGTGTCAGACACTGTGATACTCTTTAGAAATTAAAATTAACAACCTCACCATTAGGAACCTATATTCCAGCTGGAAACAGACATGTAAACAAATAAGTTCAACCAAAATGTTAAGGAAATCACTTACCCTCTATAAACCTCAATTTTCTATTTGAACATTGGGTAATAATTTCTGCCTGTAAGGTTGCAGTAGGATGGAGTGGCTACTTCAGTTTCTAGCATAGAATCTACTCTGGAAAAAGAAAAGTCAATTTGAAGGAAAAAAGTGGTCTTATACATTTCAAAAGAAGTCAAATATACATTTGAAATCCAGGCAAGTCACATTATGTGCTAGAGAAAACAAAAGAAATATCAAGTTGAAGGTCTATGAAAAGGTCATGAAGGTTGTTTAAGGGAGTAAAATATTAAGAGTAATTCTGGCTGATTTTAACTAAATAAATGAAGATATTTTGATGATGGAAAGGCTGATTTCATTATCATTCATCTCCCTGAGTCTACATATTTTATCTATATATCACCTGGCTCATAAACCCCTTTCCCAAGATTATGATAAAAGAGATACTTGAAGAAAATGGATAGTGTGAGACGCAGGGAAAGATAATCTTCCTGGTCACCTTTGCTAAGCAGCAGCAACCTCAAACAACAGCAAGAAGACTGTTTACAGATCCTATAGTCAGTAGTAGCCCACTGGTTTTCCAGTTCACACCAGTAGAACTGAGGATATTTTTTCTGCATCTCCATTTAGTTCCTCAAGGCTTTGCTGTGGTCTTCATTCAGAGTAACCTCCCCTTCCTTTCTGGGCTTTCTAGGCCTTAGGGAATATTTGTGATTTGTGGAAGAGACATTCAAGAAAAGCCTAAAGCCACCCAGAGAGTAAGTATCCTACATACAATTAGGGAAATGAAAATAGTATATTGCAGGAGACAGTCAATGTTGTCAATTTTCAGGTGGGTGAAGAGTCCTAACCTTCCAATTGGGTGCTAAATGATATTTGTGGATTGGCTTTTCTGCATTATGATAGACCCAGTAGGGTAGCACATACAATTAGAGGTAACCATATTGGAAAATGGAAGAACAAGTAATATTGTTGCTGTTCCATTGTGTCTCTTTTATCCAATATATCTCTGACTGAGATGCCTGAATTAGGACAGGGAAGTGGGCAAGTACATCATTCAGTTGGTGGACATTTGGGTTGTTTCTACTTCTGGACTATTAAGAATTAAACTTACTGGTCATGTGTCTATCGTCTTTGGAGAAATATTTATTTCAATTCCTTACTCATTTTAAAATTGGGTTATATTCTCTTTATCGGTGAGTTGTTAGAGTTATTTATATATTATGGATCTATACCCTTATCTATACCCTTACCCTTTGCAAATATTTTCTTCCACTCTGAGGGTTATATTTTCACTGTTTTGATGGTGTCCTTTGAAGCACAAAAGTTTTTAATTTTGATCAAGTCCAACTTATCTATTTTTTCTCTTGTCACTTAGGTATATGGAGTTATATCTTAGAAATTATTGCCTACTTCAGTTTCCCAAAGATTTATGCCTATGCAATCTTCTAAAAATTTTATAGTTTTAGCACTTATATTCAATTCTATGATCTATTTTGAGTTAACTTTTGTATATGGTGTGAGATAGGGATCAAATTTCATTCTTTTACAAGTGGATATTTGGTTGTTCCAGTGCCATTTGTTGAAAAGTTTATTCCATCCACATTGATTTCTCTTGATACTCTTGTTTTAAAATCCGTTAATCTTAAAAGCCACCTTGCTTTCTAATGTAAGCAATCTCAGCTTATTTTATGACTTCTAGCACCAGACTTGGAATCAGCCATTTCTCTAGGATCTTTGGTTCCTTTTAGCAGAAAATTTACAACAAAGAATAGAATCTGCTCACTAGGGTGCACTGTGGGAGTAGCATTGCTTTTTGGCTATTTTGATGAAAAAGTTTAGGCCACAAATGTACTTTATTAAATAAATTATAAGGCATGAATTCATATTGATATTTCCAATCCTATTGTAGCGGTATAGTGTTCCTACTTGAATTCTTGGCTCTATAATAGAAAATTCTTTTTTTTAGTACTAAAGATTTCTATTTCTGACAAAACATATTTATTTGCTTTACTGACAACTCAAGAAAATAGGTCACAAGTAATATATAGCATGTCCCCAAATTTTTAGTGCAGTTTAAGGTTATTAAAATTTAAAAGTACAGTAAATGAAATACTTTCTACAAAATTATGCAAAAAATAAAACTACTGAATTAATTTAAAAAAAATCTACGTGGTTCCTTTTGTTTTTAGAGTACATTGTTTACACAAAAGATTTGCAGTCAAATTACTTGTTTTAGAGTTTATAGAGTTATTCATACTACCTTACTGTATCTAGCAATACAATTTCTACACTTATCTGATGAATAATTGGTTCCATTGTTTCAGTTCATCTTTAATTTGGGACCATTGCTGAACATTTTGATATCCTGAAAACCTTCTGCTTTTAGCTACTGTCTTAGTCTATTTGACTGCTACAAAAAAGTACCATAGACTGAGTGGCTTATAAAGAATAGAAATTTGTGTCTCACGGTTCTGGAGGGTGGAAGTCTGAGATCGGGGTGCTAGCATAGTCTGGTTCTGCTGAAGATCTTCTTTCAGGTTGCAGAATGCCAACTTTTAAAATTTTTGATCTTCAATTATGGGTACATAATAGTTGTATATCTTTATAGAATGCCAACTTTTTGTTGTACCCTCACATGGTGGAAAGAGAGTGAAGGAGCTCAGGAAATTTCACCCCAAAATATGAGTCCTTGGTATAAAGAATATTTTTAGTTAAAGGCCCTTAGATATCAACAGACCATTGGAAGGGGCTTTCCCTCTATCAGCATAACCAGAGGGACCCATTAAAAGAACAGTCTACTTCTGTTCCCTGTTATCGAACTATACTGCAGGAAAGAAAATCTAGAATGCAGACCTGGCCCAAATCATTTTTTTTCCAATAACAAATTTATTTATTTATGTTTTAATTTATTATTTCAGAATATTATGGGGGTACAAATGTTTTGGTTACATAAATTGCTTTTGTACTGTTTGAGTCAAAGTTATAAGTGTGCCCATCCCTCAGATAGTGTGCATTGTATCTGTTAGGTGTGAATTTACCCATCCTCTCCTCCCTGCCCATCTGCTTGATTTCCGATGAATATTATTTCCATATGTGCACATAGGTATTGATCAGTTAGTTCCAATTTAATGGTGAGCACATGTGGTATTGTTTATCCATCCAAATCATTTTAAGTGTAATACCTGTCTCTCAAGTTTAATTTTATTTGCAAAGACAATCACGTACAAGTTAATCTGTTTCCCCCATCCATTCGTCCTTCCTGGCAGCCATTTATTGCCCCTAAGTAGAATTACCTATATTTCTCATCTCCCCCTCCCCTGTAAAAGGAGGGTATAAAAATATCTGGATCCCATTGGGTATTGGTTGATCACTCTGTGAGTCTCTCCACGTGCACAGTAAATAAACCTCTTCCTTTCATTTACCTGCTTTAATTGTGAGTTGATCTTTCAGCAGACTTTTGGGGGAAAGGGGAAGTTTCCACCTCACCCCACAAGAGCTAGTAAGCTCTTTGGCCTGTTCTCATAAGGGAACTAATCTCATTCTTCAGGACTCTATGCTGACAGCCTACTTTCTTCCCATAGGACTCACCTCCAAATACCATAACTTTGGGGATTAGAGTTCAACATATGAATTTTAGGGGGACACAGGCATTTAGTCTACCATAGCTACTAATCTTCTCTTGGTGCATACTGCCAACTACTAAGAAAAATAAGGGTCCAATTTTAAATAGAGATGATGGGAAAACATTCTAAAATTATGCAGCACTATGGTTTTATTTCACCACCATCTGGTTCATCTATAATATTTTAATGCATGTTTATACTATAAAAACATATATATGATTTGCTTGAATAAAACAATTCTGCTCCAAATTTTAATTACACTATTATTTAATTTCTACTAATTTAAAATAAATATAGCTTCACTCAGTACATTTTTAACATTATTAATTCCAACTGTGATCTTCAAAATTATTTCATTTTGTGATCCAAAAATATACTTTATATTATAATCAAATATATTGACTTACATGATATTTAATCCAAATAGTTTTCCTAGTTTTTTTCCCTAGTGCATATCAAAGATTCCTATTTTTCCACAGAAAGATAAAAAGGAAATATTCTAATTTTCACATGATTTCTACATTTTTATATAAGTAACAAAGAACAAAACAAAATATATTTTATATAAGTACCAAATAATAAACTTAAGCACTTGAAGTTTTGCCTGAAAAATTCTTTTGACTCCTGGGTCAAATTCATTCTTTATTTTGTAAAACAAATATAAAATCAAGATCTTAATGTCAATTAAGAATATTATGTAAGTAGACTAGATCAACTGGAATACAATTACATTTTTGAAAGATAGTGAGAAACTGTAACAGCTATAATATGTTTAGCCCATACCCAAAAAGTTTATGTGAAAAATTTTCCAAATACTCAATTTCTAGATTATCTGAATTTTCTAGAAGCATTTATTAAAAAGATTGGTGTTTACATTTAGTATACATTTTAGTTGCAATACATTTCATTCAGGACTCATGATTTACACCATATTTGTAAAATATGTAAATAGCTTTACATGTAGCTTTACATTTAATTTTAGTGTAGAATTCTACACTTTTACATGGAATCAGAGATGACCAAATTCCCGGTACTACATTCAGCAATAACTGTACCAGTCACTAAAAGGTAAAACATGTAATTATTTTCTTAAAATTAAAATAAGGCAATAAGTCACCCAGTTTTATTATAAAATAGTATTTTTTCCTATTGTAAATTACAAGGCGTTTAATACAAAATCTTAGATTTTGAATGCAGATGGTCCCTGACTTATGATGGTTCGACTTAGCATTTTTCAACATTACAATAGTGTGAAAGCCATATGGATTCAGTAGAAACTGTACTTCAAGTATTGAATTTTGATATTTTCCTGGGCTAGTGATATTCTGTATGATACTCTCTTGAAATGCTGGGCAGTGGCAGCAAGCTGTAGCTCCCCATAAGCAATGCTAATGTAAGTGTTCTGAGCACATGTAAGGTAGGCTAGGCTGAGCTATGATGTTCAGAGGTTAGAAGTATTAAACGCATTTTTGACTTTCAATAATTTCAATCTATGATGGATTTATCAGGAAGTAATCCCTTCGTAAGTCAAGGAGCCTCTTGAGGGAAGGAAAATCCACAAGAACGAAAAGACTTAAAACTCAGTGCTTAACCAAATTATAGGGAGGAAGGTAGTCATCCTACTTCCATCTTTCTAGAGTGTAAGCATTGGTAATTAGGCAAAATGCCCAGCCTTAGTTCCCTAAGCTTTAGATCTAAGCTGCTTTTCAACTCCTTGGCCTGCAACTTTTTCCTTTTTAACCTAAAGTTAAATTGTTCTTCTGAAGCTTAAAAATGCTAGGGGTAAAACAGAATTATTGGTTTTAAAATTTAATTCAGATGAACCATGTTGTAAGGCCCCATGCCTGGTGGCTCCACCCTAGCTTCTACCACTCGAGTGCTGTGGGCACAGCCTGAGAAACCACAGCATTGCATAGACAGCAGGTGCTAAAGAAGACCTCCCCACAACCCCAATGTGTCTGCTTTGACTGGCGGTTTCTATAAATCTACTATGATGGACTTACTTGTGAAGGCAGATGGACAACTTTGATAGCAACTTAGAGAACTTTATCTTAGACACACTTTATAAAAGAGCTTCTTCTCTGGAAATAGCATCCACATGTCCATGAAGTATTCATTAAATACTTGGATGAGTGAGGAATTGGAAGAATATCAGCTGGAATCACTCTCTTTCTTCCTCTCTCTCTCCCTTTCTCTCTCTCTCCATCTCCATCTTTATCTCCACATTCTACTCTCTGATGCGTGGTTCCATGTGGTGGGAAAGGTGACCCCTGACATCTGGACACTCCAGTTTGTAATATCCTGAGGGCTTAGGCCCTTGCTCTCTCAGAGTTTACATGACAATCTTTACAAAGACATTGCTATCCTCTCCCCAGGTCATGTGCCTACCAGAGCTCAGGCACTGCATATGGATAATGTGATCTCAAATTAACCTTTGGTCATGAACTCAACCCTATGTGAGGGAAAGAGACATTCCTCGATTGATAACTTCACTAGAATCATCAGAAGTTGGGGAGGAGCATTTAACAAGAGATTCAACACAGACAAAATAATAGCATGACCACCATAAAAATATAAAATTAATAAAATCTTTTATTTACAGTGAGCTTTAAATTATACCAAGTACTTTCATAGACATTAATTCATGTAAATCCAGTCCTCATTTTTCACATCAACTGTACATATGAAGAAACTTGACCCAATTATCTTAAATAAGTTCTACACACAGCTAATAAATGGCTGGGGTAGGCATGAATCCAGTGTTCTTTATAACCATAGCACATTGCCTCTACAAATGACTCTGAAACCCAATATCATTTATGATACTCCATTTTCTAACTTGGGATTAAAAGTTCTTTATGATTTTCTTTCTACTAATCTTGCTTTACCTATAAGCCTGGGACCTTCTTTATAGGTTCCAGTCTTGCATACAACAAACACTTGAGTTGCCACTCACAGCTTACCTTGGTGACACCTTTTTTCCTCCTCTCACAACATCCAACCTCTTTACTCCAGATATTTTTATTTCTTTTCTTCTTCCCTAAATCCTAGCTAAACTGAGCTTCTCTCTTTCCCCCATAAAGCTCCTGTGAATTTTCCTTATATGACCTGTGTTCTCCTTTCTGAATAATGCTAACTTGGTTCTGCATAGAAGGACTTCTTCCTTACTCACAACCCCACAAATATATCCAAATACTCACTTTTTCAGCACAGCTCATGTTTGCTTCCTTATCTCTAAAGTTCTTGTTATGGTGTGAATGTCTGTGTCCCTTCAAAATTCATATGTTGAAATCTAATCCCCAATGTGATGATATTAAGAGGTAGGGCCTTTGGGAGGTGATTAAAGCTGAGTTGAAGAAAGGAGGTCAGACATGCCTAGTTACGCCCTGTCCCTTTTGGAGTTATTCTTTGTAACAATAAGATACAAAATCATTAACAAGCATAAGGCCCTGTAAGACAAAGCTTAAACCACACCTGCAGGTCATCAATTTACTTAACAGCTCACTTGAGTCTTGGTATATATCCAGTATATGTCCAGTGGCTTGTCTATGGTTAAAAGACTTCCTTATTTTAACCTAAAACCTTCCAATCCTTTAGACAAAGCTTCATTTCTTTAACCAACTACAAATCAAAGAATCTTTAAGCCTAGCTATCATCTATAATCCCCCACTTTGAGATGTTCTGCCTTTTGGGGCTAAACCAATGTACACCTTCCTGGTATTGATCTATGACTTTACATGTATTTCCTGTCTCTCTAAAATGTATAAAACCAAACTGTGACCCAGCCATGGTGAGACCACTTGCTCAAGGCTTCTTGGACATGGCTCTCTGGGCCATGGTCACACATATTCAGTTCAGAATAAACCTCTTTAAATTATTTTACAGAGTTTGGGTTCTTTCCATTGACACTGAGAATCAAATCAATCTTCCCAGAAATCTGGGAAGAAATAATTAAAAGGATAGGAGAACAACAACTTAAATTAAGTAATAAACATAATTACTTTCCTATGATATTTTTAAGAAAAATATTATTTAGCTGTGCTAGTCATGGACCTGCATGTTATAAGAGTCAGAAGCATTCGTGGGATTTACTTTACCAAATGGAAGTTTAAAATAAGAATGCTTGAAAAGAAACATCAGTTCAGTGTCACTGGGGCTTGGAATATTGTTTCTGACTATCTGGAATACACCAGCTTCTCTAGTTGCCAACAGACCCCGTGTTCCTCCCCTGGCTCTTCCAAATATGCTTCTATCTCAGGGTCCTCTGTCAACAAACAGCCACCTTCAATGTTTTCTGCAGTTTGTTTACTCTTGGACTTAATGCCTATGGCAGCTGCTCACTTCTACCTTGGCAGCCATGTGGGAGGGGGGAACACCACCCCAAAACATGACTGTAGAAGACCAGAATGCTGTAGGAGAGAAGGAAGACTTTCTCTCCACCCTCTGAAGATTTGTTAATTGAGTCTATAAAGTAAACCGACAGTAGAGAAATTAACAGGCAAAAATCCATTTTCATTGCACACATATGCATGGGAGTCCCACAGAATATGAGACTCAAAAGAAGGGCCAGATGATTAGAGTTTTTATAGCATCCTAAGCAACAGAAAGGAATAAAGGCTTGGAACTTCTGGAGGGAGGCGGCAACAGCTGGTGAGAGGGCGAGGGGAAGAAATGCACAGTGAATAGAAGTTGTTTTGTTATGCAGATAAGGCCTCTCAGGTAATAAAATCATCTCAGAGAAGCCCTCAGAAGCATAGGTGATACCTGTGATACAGTCTGGTGTCACCGTTTAGTCTCTTCTGTGTGACACAGTAATCTTCCCTGGTTAATGAGTTTCTCAGGGCCGGGGTACAGGACAGTTGAGTTCCTTCTGGGGGGATCTATCTTTAAGCAGATAAGGGAACTTCAGAGAAAGCCTTTTCTTGCACTTTATGGGAGAAATAGCGATGAGAGTTAGGAGGGCAGGAGAAGGTCAGAGAGATCTTGGTTCTTTTTTAGTTCAAAGAGCTCATCAATTTCGGAGTATCATTTTCTGAGCCCCACCACTATGCATGCAAATATGCCCCTTTGGCAGAAAGATTATTTTGATCTGGCTGTTTTGGGACACAGGAGAAGCTCTGAAAAACAACAAGGGAAATTAGCATTTATAAAGAAAAATCTCCATTTGTGAGGGTCTCTCTCTCTTTCTCTCTCTCTCTCCCTCCCTCTATCTCCCCACCAGGAAGAGAAGGATGACTAAATCACCAGAGACTTTTAATGGAGAAGGAATTTATACAGATGTTCATAATGAACCTTATTCTTGCTTTTCCAAGTCATCGAATTTTAAGTAGGCCTTTCCCCACAGCCTGCCTTTTTGTTTCAGAGAAGGATGATATTGAAGCCTGAAGTCTAAGATAACTCTTTGAGATCTGCTCTAGTGATTTACACATTTCTCTAGGTTATCTCTCATGGATAGATAAGGTATACATGTTATTAAACTTCTGTTTGTTTTCTCTTGTTAATTTGTCTGTTGTTACAGGGAGTCCCAGCTAAGAATTCGTGAAAGGTAGAGGAGAAAATTATTTTTCTTCATCTGCACATACTGGTATTTCACTAAGTTCTATCTACAAATTTCCAGAGAGGAAATCCAATGGAGTCCACCAATTACTATTTAGTATCTTGTCTGTCTGAACTTGAGGAGCAGAGTTCTTTTTTTTTTTTTTTTCCTGAAATGGAGTCTCAATCTCACTGTGTTGCCCAGGCTGGACTCAAACTCATTGGCTCAAGCGATCCTCCTGCCTCAGACTCCCCAGTAGCTGGGACTATAGTCATGAGCCACAGGCACAGCCAGAGTTCTTATTTTATACCACCTCGACATCAGTTCCTCGAATTTGAGCCAGACACCGATCCTTGTAAAATCTTGTGGAACTAGGGGGCCGTTGCTACGTTCTACAATACGAGGGTACTTAGGTGTCAGGAGCCTCATAAGCACCTTGTGAGAGCATGTAATCGAAATTTTAAATCTGATACCCTAGAGTTTTTAGGCTTTTTTTGTTCAACAGAAAGAATTATATCACCGTTTGTTAATACAAATTGTTCCCGACTTAAGATGGTTCAACTTATGATTGTTTGACCTTGTGATGGTGCACAAGTGATACATACCCAGTAGAAACTGCACTTCAGGTACCCATACAATCATTCTGTTTTTTTTTTTTTTTCACTTTCAGTACAGTATTCAATAAATTACATGAGATATTCAATACTTTATTATAAAATAGGCTTTGTGTTAGAAGATTTTGTCCAACTGTGGGCTAATGTAAGTGTTCTGAGAACATTTAAGGTGGGCTAGGCTAAGCTAGGATGTTCAGTAAGTTAGGTATATTAAATGTATTTTTACTTAATGATATTTTCAACATAAGATGGATTTACCAGGATGTAACCACATTGTAAGTTGGGGAGCATTTATAATCTGCTGTTCATTTGTAATAAGTTTAATCAGATGCCCTTCCAACTTCCTGCAGCTTGAATGCATCAGTATGCCCGAGTTTGTCCTCAGAGAAAGCAGCGGGGAATCCACCTCATGGCAAGTCCTGCTGCAGCCACGAGGGGATGTGCTGGTGGCAGAGTAGCTGCTGCCCTGGGAGATTCATATTTCACGATGATTCATGATGCCCGTCTGCCATAAAAGTATTATATGATGGGAGCCAATTCACATTTTAGATCACTGGGCCAAAGTTAGAGAGTCTCCGATATAGATTTTAGAGTATCCCATATGTTTTTACATTGAAGGGAATACCTAGAACTTAGATTTATAAAAACATCATCCAATGAAATGATACTTAAGGAACAGGCTACGTTGTAAAAGTTAATTCTCTATTCCCATAGATTCAGCCAGGAAAATCTGGGTTCAATTTAGTGATGTCAGAAGGTTGGGAGAAAAACCGTTGCCAAGATGAAATTCACATTTGTGTAATGAATAGTCCACTTCTTCGAGTGAGTTAATATAGAGATATTTATGGTATGTCTTAGTAGATCAATTTTGATTTAAAATACAGATGGAAATAAAGGCAACTTTAAATTGTATATACAGGCTATACCCAGAAGTAAGTATACCCCAGGATCTGGATATGTTAGAAAAGTAGCTATTGTGGGAAGGGGCAGAAGGCAATTCTCATTTAGAATTAGTCAGCCATTTTACTACTTTCCTAAAGAAATTCATGAGATAAGCACTTGAGTCTCTACTGGATACAACACTCCCCTCCCCACGCCTACCTCTCCTGCAGCTGCAGCTTTCCTGCACTGTTGCACAAAGGTCGCTGGGTGAGGTGTGTTGCGGCCAAAGCCCCATCCTACATTGGCCAAGAGCACTGAATCCCGCTTCACTGACCATGGGGTACCTCCGCTTCCTGCCCTCTTCTCTCAGATGGCTGTGTGCCATTCTTCCCTTGCCCCTGACCAACAACCACACTGGCCTTTGGGCTCTGCCTCTGACATGTCAAGTGCATTCCAGTCTTGCCTTTCTTCAGCGCTTGCCATTTCCCCTGACTGATGTGGGCTCCCTGCGGACCTACCATGGCCTGCTCCTTCATTTCAAATGTCACCTCATCACAGAGGCCTTTCCTGGTCCCAACTCCATCACACTCTCTCTCCTTACTGGACTTTTTTCTCTAAGTATCATCACTTATTATTTATTTCACTGCATGCTCCTCTGCCAGAATAACAGCTTTGTGAGGTCAGGGATCTTGTCTGTTTTGTTCACTGCTGTGATCCCAGCACTGAGAACAGTGACTGGAACGCATACAGTTACTGAATGATTGGATGAATTAGTGGCAAGTGCGTGTAGCACAGTACTTAGAACAATTAGGATAATAGCTAATTTTTATGGAGTGTGTTTCATGTCAGGTATTTTTCTAAACACTTTGTATGTATTAGCTCATTTAATTCCAATAGCATCAGAGCGGTTGTGTAACCAATGTCACACAGTCCGTAAGTAAAAGAGCAGGGAATTCAACCAGGAAGTCTTGCTTTAGAGTAGGCGCTCTTTCCTCCTCTGCTACTAACAACAATGATGGGAGAAGAAGGTAGGTGTGGGAGGAGGCTGGGAAGGGGAAGAAATAACGTGGCTGTGTGGCTTGTGGCTATCATGATTAGCATAACGAGCTGAATTTTCCGTAGTCAGGTGCCTGATAATTTTCTCATCATTGTGATGAGCAATCAATGAGAATGAATTTACTGCCTTGGTCCTAGCCGTTTTGGAGTGTACAATCTAAATGGACGCTTCTATTTAAAGTAGAATGAAAGGATTCTTAGAGTTATTCAAAATCCTGAAATTCTCCCAAACAAGTAACTACTTCACTGTAATTGCTTTAGAGGATACGTATATGAAAAACAAAGCGAAACACATTTTGATCTTAAAATTCATTGTGCTAGACATTGTATTGGTGGCAAAGATTCATAAGACAGGGGCTCTGCCTTCCATGAGTCTCACAGGAAATCAAAACAAACTGACTCTACTGCAGAATTGTATTTGCCTCGTGTAGATTTACAATAAAATTTGCTTGCACGCATTTTTCTTGCATAGGTGTACCCTAGGTTATATTTTAGTTTACATAACTAAAAATTGGTTCTATTAAATAGAACCAAATTTATTTTAATCTATTAGTCCTTCTCATGCCTTTAATAGATTAGTACATTTTCAAAGTTCGTAAAATGCTGTGGCTTAAATTTGGGTCAGGAAAATGCCTTTTTTCATCCTCCTTAACATTTTCTTATCATCTTGCATATGAAAACAAAATAAAACAGAATACATCCATTTAATATTATTTATGAGATGGGTTACTATGTCACTATAATATGTCAACTGGCTTATTTGCTTTGATGTTTGCTTTTACATGTGGAAAAATAATTCTAATTGCTAAAGGAGAAAACTCACAAAACTTATAGTAATAGTTATCATAAGATATAAAAAGCCTTTCAGAGCCAAAATATGATTAATTTTCTTTGCAAATAAATAAAATAAAAGGACACTCCCTATTTGTTTAAGCTTTGTTGACCTATTTAAGTATATATAGAATAAAATAATAAAGTCAAAAGAATTTATATGTGCCTGGTCCATCAAAATATGTACCTTATAATACTTAATGTTTACCAAATGTCTTTATGCCTGAAAAGTAAAAACAACTTCATGGAGATTTTTTTTACCTTGTCTTTTGAAAATGAATCAAACAAAACAAGAATCAAAGCTTCTCAAATTAGATCTCCTCTTCCCTGATTTCCAAACTCTTAATTTAGGTTTTAGGAAATGACTTGTTAAACAGAAGATTAATGTCAACAGTTCAGTGATTATCTCAGTGGTTGTAGATTTATTTTTTTCACTTCTGTACCAGATTTTTCTGCTAAGTCCAGTGGCAGCTGTTGTTACAGCAAATTGGTGAAATTCAATCAATATTTTCCCCTACCTTGTGCACGGAGCTGTGGTAGTAACTCAGGGCAAAAGAAAAAGTAAGACTTCATGTAGGCTGCAGTTCCATAGGCTGGGGATGATAAACACATCAATCATTGTGGTTCCAGAACTGACCTAATATTCTGTGTTCTAGGTCCATTTTAACTCATTTTAATTATTACTGCAAAGCATTTTACACCAATATTTTAGTCTGTTATCCTAACCAGCTTATAGGTGCTTGCAGTTAAGCCAACTTTCTAGTCACTAGAGGGTTAATCGGTTGACTACATATAAAACCATCCAGGGTAAATGTTTCTCCTTAGGATGAAGGAACCTGAATTCTCTATCACCACTGGTCAGGGCACTTTGAAAGCGATTTCCTAAAAATATGAAATTGAATCACTTCCCGACAACTTTAATTCAGAAAGATAAAATGAGAGGAGAAACTGTATTGCTCCTGTGAAACATACAGCAATGCAAAGCAGAAAGTTTTAGGAGGCAGATATCCAGTAATTTAGAAATAATCGAGGGCTCAGAAATTCTAGAAAATAATACAGATATTAAATAAACAAAGAAACTTTTTTTTAAGGTAAAGTGTAAATTTATATAAAAGACACATCCATTTCTTCTACAAATGTCAACATATAGTTACTTTACTTAGCCTTCAGGATGCATTATTATATATTTATTTTGAACCTCCGTTAAAAATTGACTTTGGGTCTAAGTACCAAGTTGTATAACACAGGACAGGAGAAATATAAAAATTTCCTTAGCTCAATGCTTTAAGAAAATGGGAGGATTTAGGGAGAGTTTATGTTGGAAAAGACTAAATAGAGCTATGCATATTTGAAGGGCAAGCCCACAGAAGAAAAAATATACTTATTTTTGTTGCTCCAAAAAGCAGGACTGGCACTAAAGGACACACAGGCTTTACTTCAACTTAAGAACAGACAGTGGGACAACTGACGCGGTAAGAAAATGGAAAGGCTGAGTCCCAGCAAGCGTGAGTGCTCCGTTACTTGACGTATTCCAGCAGATGCTAAATAAGGATCTGGCGGAGAGTATGTACTGGGTAAGGGCTTGAACGAGATGACCTGGTAGGCAGAATTTCTAAAAGTGCTCTCTCAAAATACGTTATGTTTTATGACACAACTGACCTTAAGATAGGAACAGTATCCTGATGGGTCAGGTCTAATTTTTGCACCTTTAAAAGCAGCGAGCTTTCTCCTGCTGATGGCATAAGAAGACAGAGAAGGGCTCAACGTCACATTGCTGGCTTTGCAGATGGAGAGGGCCTGCGAGGAGGGCGACCGGGCAGCCGCTGTGAGCAGCGAGTAGCTCTGGGCCGACAGCCAGCAAGGACAGGGGCCCTCAGACCTATATATACCCAAGAGGATCTGGATTTAGCCAGTAACTTCAAGGGGGATGGAAGTGGATTCTTCCTCAGAGCCTCTAGATAAGACCCCAGCTCAGCCAACAATTTGACTTTGGTCTTTTGAGACCCTGAGAAGAGAACCTAGCCAAGTTCACCTGGACTTCTGACTTACAGAGCTACGAGATAATAAATGGGTGTTATTTTAAGCCAGCGAGCGACTTTGTGATAATTTGTTATGTAGCAGTAGAAAACTACTAAAATAACTTACCTTAACTACCCATTTCAACTCTAAAATTTGAAAAAATTCTATCCCGCTTTGGGTGATGATAATGCCAATGTAGGTTCATCAGTTGTAACAAATGCACCATTTTGTGGGACAATGTTGATAATGGGGGAGATCGTGTCTGTGTCTGTGTGTGGTGGGGGGACATCTCTGTACCTTCCTCTCAGTTTTGCTGTGAATTGAAAACTACTCCAAAAATGATAAAAGTGTTAAAAATTCTATCTCTTCCCAAGAACAAAAATGGTTAAAATGGTATGAGATCTCATTTGGTTTTAGTAACTATGTATTCATATATTTTTATGTACTCATTTATTTATATCCTACTCTATTTCAAAAAGAAACTGAGATGTCTTACAAGGATGTTACTGTTTTGTGGTTCAAAAATTCCACGAGGTGAACAAATGGGAAATTATTAGAAAAACAATAATGTTGGGCTTAATGCTAGCTGCTTTTGCAACTAAACCATTTTAATGTTCATATTGCTACTGTATCCATCTTCCTGGGGTATGAATAAAGCTCTGAGTTGATAGATGAATTCATACATCTATCCCTTGCCAAACCAGTTCTTCCAGTCCAATCAGCTGGGCTCCTTAGGGTATCAATGAGGTCTTTTAGAGTTCTAAGGAAGAGATAAAAACAGTAAATTGGAGTGATGGAGGTTTACTTCAAGACGAATTTTTATCTCATGGCACTGTCATTTCGGGCTCCCTTTGTCCAACTCTGGGATGAGTTTCTGATTTCCCAAAGAATGGAGAAAATGCTTTTCATTGTTGAGGACAGTAACATGAATGGCTTAATAACCTGTTGTTCACTCAGCGATCATGCTTGCCAGACATAGGGCTTGAGCTTACTGCTTTGGCTCTGTTCACAATGATGGAGCTTCTGTACAGACAGCATGCCACCACCCTCCCTGGTCAGCATCTCTCGCTTCTCCTTGTCTTCACGATTTCCTGACTGGGTCAGGTCTCCCAGTTATATTAGGTGACTTGGCACTGTTGGAGCTCAGCAAATTATGTCCCCAAAGTTTGGTATATTGGCATGCTAAACACTTTGAACTAAAATAGGAAGGCCTGAGAAGCTGCTTCAGAATGAAAGAATCTTAAATCTTTTGCCTCCCTTCTCCACAGCAAGTGTAAGGAGGGCTTCCTTTGGAATTTCCTTATCTAACTAAAGAAATTTCTTTCCAAAAAGAAATGCTGTTGTCTTAAGACTCCCTCCCTAGAAATCTCATCAAATAACCAGGAAAGATTAACCACCAGAGAAGAAAAGAGACTAAAAATCTGTCACCACATCCAGATAGCCTTTTCATCTATTCTTCCGAGGGCAAATTTGAGAAATTACCTAGGAGGCTTTATCTATGTAAGAAGATAACCTTTGTTCATAGTGAAGTTAAGCCCCATACCTTCCCAGTACTCCCCCAGAGCTCAGAGGAACTTTGTCCCAGGTCATTGTTCTTTGGGCTCATATATTTCCCCAGTAACTGACTTTCAAATCAGTTACCCCTCATAGTCACCTATACCCCAATTTCCCTCTCTGCTATGAGAAGGGTATTTAATCCTCAAAAATCTAGTCTTTTTTTGAGTTTCATATTTGTCAGACTCCTGTGTCCATATGAACATTGATAAATTTGTTATGGCTTCTTTCCCTATTAGTCTGTCTATTGTCAGTCATTTCTGCAGAACTTCAGTGGGCAGAGAGGAAGCTTTCACTCTGCCCTTACAGCATTAAGACTTCTTATAGCACTTATAAAAATCGTGATAAATCCATTGTGTGATTTAGTTATCTGGTTTTTCTCTTCCCTTTTACAGAATGGATTCATGTAAAAATTAGACTGAGTCTCTCATAACCTCTCTTTTATCCTCCATAACTAGCACAACTATAATGCACATATTATATGCTCAACAATGTTTTGAATAGTTAACTAGATAATTGCACCGACTCTTCAGAGTTGAATTGATGCATCTAGGATCACAACTGGTTCCATCTCTAAAATCATGAGTGGTAATGAGTTAAGGGGAAAAATATGACAGCCATTGAGATTTCATGGACTAATCCAGCTTTTTCCAAACTTAACTTTATCTTTTGAATCAACATATTTTCTCTAAGAATTAAAAAAAAATCCTATATTTTCACTTTAAATGGGAACTAAAAACAATGAGCATATTCTCAATTATGTGGATAATCATCTGATCACTGAGAACTATCATGTGACTTCAGTGCCCACAGGTGTTTAAGCGTCCTGGTGCCATTTAGTTACAAGTTACTGAGAAGAGAAACAGCTGAATCTAATACATTATTGACATATTACAGCTACATAAAGGGCAACAGAAGTCTTGGTTCACGGTGAGAATTAAGTTGTCTCAATAGTTCAAATGGAGAAAAGTAGAGGGACTTTTTAGGACACCATGATATCATAGACATTCTGAGTCCAGAGAGCCCACACTGCAATTGTCAGCACCACACTTACACTAACAGTTTAGTTTCAGCCAAACACACATCTAAAGTTGTGTTAAATTATTGCTGAAAACTTAAACTTTCCTTATTTCATAATTTTGCATTTATTTAACTTGAAATTTAAAGTTTTATAAGTGGATAAGAGTTTTCTAAGGAATTTATATTTTATGATATGGTTTATTTTTTATCAGATTAACACTAAAACTAATTTAAGTCAATATAGGGCTTCTAGAGAATTATTTTCCTTAAAAAAAAGGTGTCCTGAGGTTTGAGATTGAACTATTATTAATAATAGTTAGTGCATTCAATACATAGAATCTTTGTGCTATTAAAAGAAGCAGTATAAGCCATTGTAGGAGAGAAAAAATAATGTTTCTCTCTATTCTTTCTGAGTTCTTAGCTGGGACAACTATAACAAAAGACAGGTTAACAAAAGAAAACAAACAAAAGTTTATTAACATGTATACCTTCATATATACATGGAAAATACCCTGATAAATGAGTCAATCTCAAAGATGTGACATGAATTCAGTCTTAAATACCATGTCTGCTGAAACAAAGAAAGAAAGGTTTGAGGAGGGCTGGTTATAGAGGGAGGAAAAGCACAGAAATAAGGATAAGGTTTGTTATGCAGATTTAACTTGGTGCCTTCTTCTTTGATGAATCTCTTGTGAGTCAGAGTCATCCTTCTTTTCCTGGTACAGAGAGGGAGACATCATACAAATAGAGATTTTCCTTATAGATGTAAATTTTTCTTATAAAAGGGCAACTTCTATTAATACTTTATTTTCAGAGTTCTCCTGTCTATTATTTCTCAAAATAATCAGCTCAAAATAATACTTATGCCAAAGAGGCATATTTTGAATGTGGCATATTCTGGTCTCTTACAGTCATACTTGAGGGTGACATGCTCTGGTCTTTCTTCAACAGCAGATGTTGAATTAAATCATTTTGCCCCAAAGTATTATTTAGAGATTAAAAATTAAGTATTAGAGCATAGAAATGTTCACAGTATTTTCTGGCTAAAGGAATGAAATTCTTTTTCAAATGTTGCTTGATTTTTCCAAATTAGGCAGCAAACTATTACATTTCCGTAGAGTTTTTAGGAGGAAAAAATGTTTTGTGCAGCTGCACTTGGAAGGACACTCCTAGAGATCACACATCTTACAGATTCATTGTAGCCAAGTGCCAGGAAGGCAAGTTGACTGCCAAGTGTGACTGTTGAGATTCAACACTGATTTTGGACCTAAGTAAGCTTTTTAGTTCAGTCGTATAGAACAGAAGGAAATGAAATGACTTATAGTTGAATTTGAGAACCATGAGAATAGTAAGAACTCTGGACCCCCAGGCCACTGTACTACATAGGCTCACTGAGTTGACTATTGTCAAATGATTTCACCTAAGTCGTGTAGAATACTGTTTTGGGAACACAGATACTGTTTAACAGTATATTTATAAGATTCAGACAAAATTATAGGTTAGAATTGATGGAAGACTATCAGTCTTGCTTGCTGTTAAAGGTTTAGAAATGGAGCTAGTAGTGAGGCTTCACTACATGGTAAGGAGCTTAAAACTTATTTCCTTGAAGAGGAACAAAGACCCCAACTTGACCTAGTAGGGAGTATTTATCTGTTTCTCTAACAATTACCTATTTCTCAAGTACTAGGAGAAAGAGTAACATAAAATGTTGGGGGCGGGTAACATGTTAACACTATTTTCCTCTGCTTCTCTTGATACCAAACAGAAAGAGAAACAAACAAATAATTGACATATACAAGTTTAAAACAGGGATAGAAATGAAAATGACAAATCTGATCAATCTGGAAAAAGTTCTAAGTTTCAAAAAGAAAGTATCTCACTAGCTTTTAAATATTTACTAGAGTAAAATATCAAAATCTGTATATAGTCTTTCCAGCAATTATATAAAAAATAGCTATACAACAATAAAATGTGTTATATTTATTATTTTATGATACCTGTGTTCTGGGGATATTTTTTGCATTCAAATTAGGAAAGTAGTCGTAAGGGTGGGAAGCAGGCAGACCTCACTTATACAGATCAGCATCCAGCTGACTATGTTTGCATTAAGTGTAACTCCCAAGTGACAATGGCAAACAAGGAACTGAATTGTGCTTACCTACGAAAGTGCTTTGAAGATTGCTAGTGTTTTTCGATGTACTTTTAAAACAAAAAAAAACCTATAAAAATATCAAGCATTATATGTAACATCCAAAGGAGGTTAAGTTTGCTTATTTCCCTTTCTATTTCATTTGTTCTATTTCCCTTTTCTTTCACCATCTAAATTAAGCCCATGAGACCAACTGGACCCTTTTTATTTTAAAATGTTTAGTGAACTCATAAAAATACAGTGTGTAATGGGGCTTTCTTCTGAGACCCAATGTGTGTCACTGTTGGCCTGGGATATGTCTGTTTCAAGGCAAAACATAGGATCTCCAGTCCAGTAAAGAAAGAAAACTGGATGCCTTCTATATAAGATGGCTACACTTCACAGGAAGAAAATCTTTAGCAGGCATAAAGTGCTACAATTTAGGATGTCCAGTTTGGATGGACATTAGGATCACAATACATTCCAGTTGTAAGGAATATTCATAAACTCTTTAGGGAAAAAGTTTTCTGATTCTGAGACAAGCCATTTGGTATCTCTGATACTATGTATGATTTTTGAGAATGATTTAAAGTTTAGCGTAATAATTAACTTTTATTATTCTGTAACTATGAGTACTAAAAATCATGTTATAAACGTGAAATCAAGTTTGTTTATTTAGATTTTCCTCTAATTTCATGTAGTTTTCTAGATAAATTTTAGAAAAAAGAAACATTATAGACTGCTTGTTAAAAAATAACATTAAAATTTTTGTATGGTCAAAGGAAAACCATGTTAGAGTTGAATTTAGTGAAATATGTAAAAAGAATTTAGAATAATTACTTTTATTTTAGTATATACATTATATTTTATCAACATATAGCAGGTACAATGAAAATATGATCTTCACATAAATAATTATGCAAATTTAAATTATCTTATTTTAGTAAATCTCAAGAAAATAAAACATTTGTACCAGTCATTTTATCATTATAACACTTTCAAACTCAGGCACTGTATAAGCAGTGTAGTAAATACTTTTCTGTAAGTAAAAAATACGCTATGGTGATAGAAGTAGTGAGAGAACCCACGGATGAGTTCAATGTATGTTTAATGCTTGAACCTATTGTTATCTCAAATTTCCCTCTTTTTCTATCATTTATTCTTTTTGATAACCAGAGGTCCTTTTCATCATCTCCTTCATTAGAGTTCACCATGGAGTTCAAAGGCATAAAAAGCAGGTTAAATTCAGTAGCCTTTTACATTCTCAAAAGGAAATGATCAAAAACAATTTAGAAGGTAGAGAGGAGGAGATACAGAGTGTAGAAATTCAGAGCCAAATTAACATTAACTATACAACTAAAACTCAATAGACATATGTCTGTGAAGTTCTGAAACAGGTAATCAACTCAGTTAAAATTCTCAGTGAATGAATTCTGCCAAATTGATCAAATCAATGGCCCTATATATAATATCGAAACAATTTCCAAGTTGAGGAATGGGTTTGGAAATTGCTTTAAAAAGCATGCTTAAAGTTTTCTTTGAAGCTATGGTTAAAAAAGCACCAGGTGTGTACCATACATCATATTATGTATGTCAAAAGATAAAATTAAGGCCCGGCGTGATGGCTCACTCCTGTAATCCTAGCACTCTGGGAGGCTGAGGAGGGTGGATCGTTTGAGCTCAGGAGTTCGAGACCAGCCTGAGCAAGAGCCAGTCCCCCGTCTCTGCTAAAAATAGAAAGAAATTATATGGACAGCTAAAATACATATAGAAAAATTAGCCGGGCATGGTGGCACATGCCTGTAGTCCCAGCTACTCGGGAGGCTGAGGCAGGAGGATCACTTGAGCCCAGGAGTTTGAGGTTGCTGTGAGCTAGGCTGATGCCATGGCAGTACAGCCCGGGCAACAGAGTGAGACTCTTTCTCAAAAAAAAAAAAAAAAGATAAAATTACAACAAATTTAGTTATAGATCTAATTGGCTTTTATTCAAGATTCATGAATTAGGCCACCTCTATTCTACAAAGTGGAATGAGAGCTCCCACTGGGCAACGCAGAGCAGTGGGTTTTGCGAGGTGGGGAAGGAGGAAACAAAACAATAGAAAAAAAACTTATTGGTTAACCTCAGGTTACTTTTCTTGTAAGTTAAAACAGAGGGAACTTCCCTATTATGCTGACTCCTGAAGACTAGAATCTCCTGTTTTCGGGAAAAACTGATCTGTTTGGGGATCTATCTGCTTCCTTAAAGTTTCAGTTATCTCTAATCTTTACAAAACACTCTTCCAATTGGGTGCTTTTTAGCCTTATTTTGCAGATGAGAAATAAGGTTCAGAGAGACTAGGTTAAAGTTGCTTAAGGTTGAAATCCTATTAAATGGTGCAGGTGGAATTTGAACCCTTCCTATGCTGACTTTGAAGCCCCAATCCTTGCTACTATGCAATGCTACCTCCTAGTTTTAAAACATTTAAGTTGCTGGTCTTATTTTGGAATGTGATACATTTTCCAAATAATTTATTATGATACCTAATTCATTTTGAAATAAAAGGCTGATGTGGTGGAGCCAGGTATGTTATTTATATGAAATTAAAAACATTTGTCAGGGTATAAAAGTTCAAATGAAGCAAACATATATGTTTTTACCTAAAGTATTAGGAAGAAATAATTATCCTGTTTTTATTGTTTTTATATGAGTTTTAGAGTTCAAATAATACAGTAGAAATTTGGAAACTATTGTAGCAGAGGCAAAATTTTACCTCCACTTTCTTAGGATTTTTTAGCTGAATGTGAGAATTAAGCTGACATAAGACAAATTAACAGGAGAAAAGCATACAAATGTATTTAATATAAGTTTTACATGTGTCTTCACAGGCTGTTATGACAAAATATCTTAGATTGGGTTATTCATAAACAACAGAAATTTATTTCTCATAGTTCTGGAGGCTGTGGAATCCAAGATCAAGGTGCTGGCAGATTCTACATCTGGTGAGGGGCTTTTTCTTCATAGATGGCTCCTCCTAGCTAAGGACTCACAAGACAGAAGCTGTGAACAGCTCCCTCGCACCTATTTTATAAGGTCACCAATCCCATTCACGAGGGCTCTACCCTGATAACTTAATCACCTCCTAAAGTCTCCACTTCTTAATACTATCACATGGAGATTAGACTTCAACATATGAATTTGGGAGACTTCCGGACCATAGCAACAGGAAATGGGAGCCCTTATAAGGAAATTAACTATCCAAAGAAGTAGCAGAACCTAAATGTTTTTATAACAGGTTGAAAAAAGAGAGGCAACTGCAGAAAAGTAACTAAACTATGTGGGAAGGCTAAAAGAAGATAAGAGTAAGTTTAACAAGGTCTGTTTGTACAGTTCTCTCAGTCTCAAATTCCCAACCTTGATGATAAGAATGTTACTTTCCTTCTAGTATAGGGAGAACGCCTTCCATATGGGAGTTAAAACTATCCTGCTTTCAGGAAGAAAGCACGGAGTATCAGAGTATCCTTTTTGCACCTGCTGTTTTTTAAAGTGCCTTTAGCTTATGGTAATCATTACACCAATGTGGCATGTTTTAGGGTGGTGTAGTCTGCTACCCTTCTCAGTGTCGTGCAGGCATCTTCATTTTATTGTGCTTCACTTTTTGAGCTTTGTAGTTATTGTGATTTTCTTTCTTTCTTTCTTTCTTTTTTTTTTTAACAAATTGAAGGTTGTGGCAACCTTGAATTGAACGAGTCTATCGGCCCCATTTTTCCAACAGCACGTGCTAACTTCATGTTGCTGTGTTAGCATTTGTAAGCAATGAAGTATTTTTAATTAAAAGTATGTACATTGTTTTCAGACATAAGGCTAACTGCACATTTAATAGACTATAGTATAGTGTAAGCACAACTTTTATGTGCACTGGAAAACCAAAAAAATTGTGTGACTAGCTTTATTGTGATGTTTGCTTTATTGCGATGGTCTGGAACTGAACCCACGATATCTCCAAGGTGTGCCTGCAATTACAAATAACTTCAATTGACAAGTGGGTTATTTAATTTTTTTTCTAGCTATGTTTTAAAGAAAAAAATGTTTAGTTCTTTTTGTGGAAAGAATTCAAAGCATTATAAATTTTAAAAAATTTCTTGATTTTATTTACTACTGTGGTTCATTTAAGGGAAAAAAAATCCTTGTTTCTAATTCTCAGTGGAATTATTTAAAGTTCAAATTCTATTTAGGTTTGTTCTCATAAGCATTAGCTTATCAAAAGAATATTTAGATAAAATGTAAACTCTAGTCCCCATTTTCTTTTTAATGATAAAGGAGTGCCTTTTCTTATTTCTCTTTAACAAACCCCAATGTCAAATAATTATGGATTGTCCACTTGGTTTCAGCAAAAGTAATGGTATTAATGATTTGGGTTATGTTATAAGTTTGTGTTAAGAGTTATATGGAACAAAGCTAAACAACCCATGAGATAAAATGTAAGGGGAACCTCTTTCTCTGAGTGAAGATTCAGGGAAACAACTGATGTGGCAAATATTGAAAATTTTAGAGAAAATTTATCTAGCAAAAGAGGACAAGAAGCATTCATGTTTGAGATTTTACAAATACTAGGAATGATCCAGGTTTGTAGAAACTAGACCAGAGGGTAAGATAAGTTGACAGATAATGAGTGGACTGTCCATTTGGAAAAGCTGAATGGATGAAGAGTAGGAGAGAAGGAACTGAAGGAAGGCAGAAAAAATGTTCTTGGGCACCTGTACTGGCTTGTGCCAATGAATAGGAGATGAATTCAAGATGATTGCTAAGTGCAGAAACCAAAAGTAAGAAACAACTAGATTGTGGCATAGGGGAAGATTATTTTTTTTTCTTAATAGGTTTCTAGTTGGAACCCCTGAACAAAAGACAGATTAACAAGAGAAAAACAAAAGTAGTTTATTAACATATGTGTTTCATATACATGCAGTAGACACCTAGGGAATGAGTAGTTCTCAAAGAAGTGGCTTTGAATTCCAGCTTATATAGCATCTTCAACAAAGAACAGTACATTTTTAGAAAAGTGACAAAACAAAGGAAAAGGACTTTGGGTCTGTAGGAGCAGCAACTTGTGGAAAGGCAAATAAATGAGAGAGAATGCTAGTTTGTAAAGTTTGTTAATGTAGATTCCTCTGAGTCATCTCCAGACAAAAAGGGTCTAAAGTTGTCTGCAGTGGTTAACCTTTGTTCTCCCTGGTATGAGGTGGGGCAGGATACCTTTTGTCTTGGTAAATCTATGTTCTGCTCTTAGGCAAGCAAAGCGAGAGCATAGAGCTATTCTGCATCTGCTTCTTAATTGCCTTCTGCTCAATAATCCTTTATATTTGGTGGCATATCCTGGTATCCCACAGTGGGCTTAGGGGCACTTTCACTTGGACTATAAAAGTATCAGCAAATAATTTAAAGGTAAAAAGCTAGCTAATAAAGCCAGACACATAGAAAGAGATGAGAGGAAGCCTAGAGAAATATCTTATTTAAAAACCTTACCTAAATAAATGAGCTAAATTTCTCCAAGTCAAAACAAATAAGAATATGGAGTTTGTGATTATTTCCTCATTTCTTGTATTTCCAGATTTTCCAAAATTTTATGAATTGTCCTTTCTAAATTTCTATTAAGGAATCTTGCTCTCTAACTTAATGATTAAATACCTGTTGCTTTGAAGAAGTATTAGTCCCTACGGACGGCTGTGAGCTTCAGCATTAAGGTTACTATGTCGGTGAACTGAGTGGACACAGTGGAAAGTGACTTAGAAAGACCGCCTGGGAGACTTCTAGGTCACAGCAAATATGATGCAATAAAAGGATTTGGTAGACGTAAAGCCAAAATGCATATTCATAGTTGCATTCTGATTTTACTGCTTGCTATTTATGTAACTTTTGGAAAAATTCTTAACATTCCTTAATCTCAGTCTTTTAAGTCTGAAATGGTTCTTTTGATGTTTAAGTGAAATATATAGATGTGAAAGCTGGGTGTGAATGAGAGAAGAGTACCGAAAGAATAAGAGCAAGAGACTTTCTTGAAGTAGGAAAAGGGCCAACAGTGTCTTGCACAGAGGATTGAATTACTCTGAGTATTAAAAGTAATTGCATAGGCACTGGCTTAATAAATGCAACTATTTTCACATTGAAATACTATGATTTGATAATGGATTCAATAAAATGACATTTCTATATCACCAGCTGAGCCTGTGAAAACAAGGGTAGCACAGTGGTTAAGAGTTCTAGTTTCTTAGCAAAACTTGCAAATAGATGGAAAAATATACCATGCTCGTGGATCGGAAGAATCAACATTGTTAAAATGTCTATACTACCGAAAGTGATCTACAGATTCAACGCAATCCCTATTAAATTACCAACATCATTCTTTACAGACATAGAGAAAATAATTATACACTTTGTATGGAATCAAAGAAGACCCCGTATAGCAAAAGCAATTTTAAGCAACAAAAACAAAATGGGAGGTATTAATTTGCCAGACCTCAAACTATACTACAAGGCCGTGGTTCTTAAAACAGCCTGGTATTGGCACAAGTTCAGGGACACAGACCAGTGGAACACAACAGAAAATCCAAATATAGAACCATCCTCATATAGTCACCTAATTTTTGACAAAGCGGGAAAGAATATACTCTGGGGACAAGAATCCCTATTCAATAAATGGTGCTGGGAGAATTGGTTAGCCACTTGTAGAAGACTGAAACAGGACCCACAGCTTTCACCTCTCACAAAAATCAAATCACGGTGGATAACAGACTTAAACCTTAGGCGTGATACAATCAGAATTCTAGAAGAAAATGTAGGAAAGACTCTTACAGACATTGGCCTAGGCAAAGAATTTATGAAGAAGACCCCCAAGGCAATCACAGCAGCAACAAAAATAAATGAATGGGACATGATTAAATTAAAAATCTTCTGCACAGCCAAAGAAACAGTCCAGAGAATAAACAGACCACCTACAGGATGGGAAAAAATTTTTGCATACTACACATCAGATAAAGGACTGATAACAAGAATCTATTTAGAACTCAGGAAAATCAGCAAGAAAAAAATCAAGCAACCCTATCAAAAAGTGGGCAAATGACATGAATAGAAACTTCTCGAAAGAAGATATAAGAATGGCTAACAAACATATGAAAAAATGCTCAACATCCCTAATCATCAGAGAAATGCAAATCAAAACCACAATGAGATATCACTTAACTCCAATGAGAATGGCCTTTATCAAAAAAACCCAAAACAACACATGTTGGCGTGGGTGTGGAGAGACAGGAACACTCATACACTGCTGGTGGGACTGCAAACTAGTGCAACCCCTGTGGAAAGCATTATGGAGGTATCTTAAACAGATTCAAGTAGACCTGCCATTTGACCCAGCAATCCCATTACTGGGCATATACCCAAAGGAAAAAAGGTCATTCTGTAACAAAGACACATGTACCCGAATGTTTATAACAGCACAATTCACAATAGCAAAGATGTGGAAACAACCCAAATGCCCATCAACACATGATTGGATTAGTAAGCTGTGGTATATGTATACCATGGAATATTACTCAGCTATAAGGAATGATGAAGATACGACATCTCTATGGTTCTCCTGGAGAGAGTTGGAACCCATTATATTAAGTGAAGTATCCCAAGAATGGAAAAACAAGCATCACATGTACTCACCAGAAAATTGGTTTCCCTGATCATCACCTAAATACAAATCTGGGAACGACACCAATTGGACATCAGACTGAGGTGGGGGGTGGGGGAGGGGATGGGGGTATGCCTACACAATGAGTGCATTGCGCACCGTTTGGGGAGTGGTAACACTTGAAGGTGCTGACTCGGGAAGGGGGGGGGTGGGGAAGGGAGGGATATATACCTCATGATGGGTGCAATGCGCACGACCTGGGGAACAGACACGCCTGGAGCTCTGACTTGGGGGGAAAGGCGGTACAGGAGCAACATATGTAACCTGCAATTCTGTATCCCCCATAACAAGATAAAATAAAAAAATAAATAAATAAAAAAAAAAAAAAAAAAAAAGAGTTCTAGTTTCAGCATCTAACAGTGTTCCACTTTCCCCACTTACTAGCTTAGGGTCCTTGGGCAGGTTGTTTAATTCCCCAGTGTCCGGTACAAAGTAAGCCCTGGATGTATTGCAGCTCCCATCTGTTGTGGATGACTTTTAATAATAAGTTAAGAAAGAGGTGTAAACAGGGAAGGGGCCTCACATGAAGGGTGGAGGAATATTGCCATGTACCAGCTGCTATTTTCTTTTCAAATGGAAAATCTTCCTCAATATAAGCAATATCCTCAAATATCTACTTATTTGCTACTCAGATGCCCCTGAAAATTCAATTTTGATAAGCTCTTTTCTCTAAGCAGCTCTAATTAGGATTTTTATGAAATGTTTACTTTTACAAATAGGAAAGTGATTGATCCAGAAGTGAATTAATTATCTAGGAAAACAAGCTGCCTCGAAAAATCTTAGGAAAATAGAAACAATAAACCTTAAGTATTGGTATTTTTTTCCCCTTTGGGGAATATTAACATAAGATCTTTGACAGAATGACATACAATAAAAGCATGTTATTTAAGTGATTGGGAAATGATTATAATTTAGTTGAGAAGGAATTTTCACTCTGTATGCTACTTCTATGGATACAATAATCATAGAAATTACCATGATAAAAAAGTGTGAGTTCCTCTGTTTTGTGTGTGTTTATATATTACATCAAGAATAGATTTTTAATCAATCGTGAAGTAAAAATAAAATTTGAAAGTGTTATAATATCTATTTTTGCTTAAAAATCTTTCTAACAGTGTAATAGCCATAGCACTACTGGACTTTGTTGTCATAGTATGGGAAAATTTATATAAATAATTCCTCCTATTTTTTTCCATTTTAATTTTCCTAGTGACATAAGATGAGATACATTATGTGATAAATAGAAAAAAATAGTGAACTATTGCATTTCACTTTTTTATCCACATCTGAAGTCTTCTTATTTTTTCAGTTTTTGACATTGTAAATCTCTCTTGTATGTTTTGTAGAAAAATTGAAATTTCAATTACTTGTTATGGCAATTACCTTTATAATTGGATCCCAGTTCCTAAATGACATGCATAAGCCCTATTAAGCATAAGATTTTATTTATTTTCTCTCTGTGTATATCTTCCATAACTATCTCCATAATTAGTGAACAATTACTTAGCCTCACTAGTTTAAAAGAAATATTTTAGAATGAAACGAGACTGGAGATATTACTATTAAAGAACACTAAATGTTATTAAATTTTGATTTTTCTTATAACATTTCAGAATGAGAACCAGAATTTTCAGAGTGTGTATTTATTTTTAATCACAAAAGTTGGCCGGGCGTGGTGGCTCACGCCTGTAATCCTAGCACTCTGGGAGGCCGAGGCGGGTGTATCGCTTGAGGTCAGGAGTTCGAGACCAGCCTGAGCAAGAGTGAGACCCCGTCTCTACTAAAAATAGAAAGAAATTATATGGACAACTAAAATATATATATATACAAAAAATTAGCCGGGCATGGTGGCGCATGTCTGTAGTCCCAGCTACTCGGGAGGCTGAGGCAGTAGGATCGCTTAAGCCCAGGAGTTTGAGGTTGCTGTGAGCTGGGCTGACGCCACGGCACTCACTCTAGCCCGGGCAACAGAGTGAGACTCTGTCTCAAAAAAAAAAAAAAAATCACAAAAGTTAGTGTTTAAAATGGAGTATGAAATACCTAAAAAAAAGCAAATAATTTTGATATCAATGCCATCATGTATTATGTTTCAATAAGTCTATATTTTTATGGGAAGTCATTAGAGCTTATCTTCTATTAATTTCTTCAGAATTTTAAATATAATCATCTGTTTTCTCATGTAAAATAAGAAATCCCCTAACGTCTAAATCATGCCATATGCAAGTCAGAAAAATAGATGAAACCTGGGAAAGAGTAATTTATGATTTGAAATATGATGATTATACAAAAATAAATAAAATTCAGAAACATTAAAAACCCATTGGAAAACTCTTATTTACAGGCTATGTCTGGTTACCAAGGCAAACCATTTCTAGTTTCCCCAAACCAATGCAACCAAAGGTTCAGCCACTGAACCTTTCTGAGCCTTAGATTGCTCTCTAAAGTGGGAGTAGAAAGCTACACTTCACTGGGTTGTTGGAAGGCTAAAAGAAGGCAGGTACCCTTCATCAGGCTGCTTGGGTGTAATATTGTACTTGCAAAAAAAGTTTCACTATAAATAAAGTATGCAATCATTTTAAGAGAAAAATTTATATGGACATCATAAAAAATAAATTGTAGACTAAAGGTAATTGAAATTTAACAAAGCAGTATTTATCTTCCCTGATAAGTCTATGGTTGTATTTCTTCTTTGAGAATATTATGCCAAAAGATGAATCATCTTAGTATCTTTATGCCTGATTGGCTTTTCTAATTATGCAGACATTTGTATTCAGTGTTGTCCTTCTTAAGAATTTTAAAAGCGTTGTTAATAGAATAAAAGGAAGCTTTTATCTTTTCCAGTATACCCTCCTCAAGGATTCTACATACTTCACATTTTCTAAACCCTTCTTGTTTTCCAGATCCTCAACTTGCTTATCAGCAAATTTCAGTATACCGTCCAAATACTAATAAACAAGGCAATTTAATATTGTGAGATTCAGAAAGCTGTTTATTATCCAAGTTTGTATTTATTACACAGTTATGTGTTTAACACAACAGAAACTTAAGGCAAGCTTCCCATCCCACAACAAACTTAAAACCTAGAGAATGCATCATGCTGGAGGGGAGTGCTAAATAAAGTAAGACATTCAATTAGCAACTGTTTATTGCCTTTCATGGATACAACAGTACTATATAGAAGCAGTGAAAAAGGAGACTAAATTATGTTTGTATGCTTAAACTTCTAACATTCTGCTCTGGTCTGTTGGAATATGGACAGTGTTACATAGGACAGTACATTTGGAAAATAGATACAGATTTCCTAGTACGATTGCTGTCATGTATTCTGAAATCAGAATTATCATATTTTTCATGAGTTTGAGAGAGATACTTGCACTGAATCCAGTGTAAGTTTTTTTGTATTTTTTTCTGTCTATTCATTCTTCTATCACTCTATCATCTATTTCTATTGTTTTTCGAAAGTGAGATCATGCAGATACGCTGTTTTGCCCCTTGATTTTTCATTTAATTTGATGTGACTCGTCTGGCACATCAATGGTTATTTCTCTGCATTGTCTTTTTGATACTAAACCAGGTCTGTTCTACGGGTGGCACAGCAAACCACTCAGTGTGGCGAAAGGTTGACAGGTTTTGCAAAAGAGAGAGTTTACTCATGAGGTAGCCAGGCAAGGAGATGGGAGAACAGATCTCAAATTTGCTTCTCTAAGGATAGAGCTTAGGGATATTTAGGGTTAAGAAGTGGGGTCTAAGGCTTGGAGAAAGGTGATTGGCAGCAGGGAAAAATTAGGTAATGGGGTTCTGCCCAAGAGTGATGGAGCCACGTGGCTCTTCACAGAATGCGTGCTCAGAAAATGGCAGCAAAAGGCCACACTCTTCCAGATACCCATGTGGGTCCAGTTGGAGGGTTGGTGGTCTCAACTGGTTTGAACTGGACACGAGCTGCCCTCTAGTTCCTGAAAAACAACTATAAGCAACAGTTACTATAGTGCCCGGCAGTAAGAGATGTTATCTATAGGGAGGCTAGTGGGAGTTTAGTTATGTGTTGTTTGGGTATGTGACTTTTAGCTACACAGGTTTTAAGATCAACTAGAAGTAAGCGATTAAAAGCAAGCAAGACAGGTTCGGTTTGGTGGGCTTAATCAGGTTAGCCCTTGGTTTCATTTTCTTGTTGTTTGAGACATTAGTATGTGTATGTCCCCATTATTTTTTTAACCAGCCCCTTACTTATTTAGTTTGTTTCTTAAACAGCACAGTAATGGAACATTTTTTCTACTTAAGATAAATTCCTCAAGAGGAATTGACGACTCAAAAAAGATATAAAATCCACTGAATCCGTATCTATTTATATATGTCTATATGTATAGTTATAGTGAAATTACCCTTTTGGAATATGGTACGTAGCCTGTTCCATCAACATTTCACAAGCATTCATCTGCCCCTAGATCATGTTTTTAAATCTTTACCAAGCTGCTAGGTGAAAAAGTTCTATGTCATTTACTTTTTCTCTAATTTTCCTTGGTGATAATAGATTTTCTTTATACATTGTTAAAATTAGTTATAATTTTTTAGTTGTAATTGACTTGTTTTATATATTTTAGTGCCATAAAATTCAGCTAACAGAAATCCATTACAATTAACACCCTGCCATTTAATGCTTTCTTTTCTCTAATTCTCCTTTCCCTATGTTAGTATTAACCATGGCTAAATTTTTCTTTGCATTTTCATGGCACATTTGTCTTCATCCTTTAACTTTTAACTTTATCTATAACTCTATGTCAGATATGTCTCTTTTACTCAGTATAGATTTTTGTCCCTTACTGCATATTAAATACACAAGTGACCTCATTTATTATATACCAAGTATATTTTGTAATTCGTTAGCCATTTTTGTACTTTAATATTTCTTGATATTTTCTTTCATTTGCTATATTTCTTCTTTTGTAATTTGTAAGCTATATAGCCTGTTTTATTTCCATAGTTAGGGTTAAGACTACTAAGGACATACTTAAGTTTATATTTGTTGAAGGATTAAAAGAAGTATCTTTTATTTCTCCTGTAAGATGTGGGAATTAGAATACCTAGGCCTTTCTCAGCTTCCTCCCATTTCGTTCAGTTTTTGTACAGTGTATTATTACTAAATGACTATTGCATTTTCCCCCTCATGTATCTTCTCAGCATAGAATCGTACTATGTGCATTCAGATCTTTGACTATACTCATTAAAATTATAGACTTAGTGTTATTTCTATTCAAATGATTTCATTGCTTGCCACTCATCCCCTAACTTTATGGCTTGCTTATACATGAATTCTGCATTTTGATTCTTTCTCTTTGCACCATCCCAGGGAAGTTTATTAGTAAGGGAGGATGGAGTTGTAGAATTTTGGACTGGTGAAAATCCAAGAATGTCTTTCACTTGACTGAAATTGTTGGGTCAGACTCAGCTGATTTTCTGGGTACAGTGTTGGAGCTATTGACTTCCTGATACTTGATAGTGCAAGCATCTCCCAGGGAAGAGGTCCCTATTGTCCCACAGACCACTCTCACTCTCAGCCCTTGCTGCTCCAGATTAGGGGAACTTTCTTCCAATTGGGCAAAATGATCCTTGCATGGCCTAAGGGCAGCCTTTCTGTTTGTCACCTTTGCACAACAGCTCACCTTCCTCAGCTGTTTCAGGCCTCTGAGGGAATCTTCGATTTTTCCTGTCCTCTATCCCCCATCGTTCCTAATTAGGCAGAACTTGGTGAGGTTTTTCGGACTTCTTTAATTTACTCTGCACAACAGTGTACAACCTTCTAAAGAAGGATCAGTATTAGCCTTCCCTGATTCCTTCCTTCTTGCTGGCCCATATCTAGTAGTCATTTCTCACAGTTTGTGATGCTGTGTATCACTGGTAGGATTCTCTCAGTTGCCATCTGTGGGCAGATAGAACCTCACTAAAATCTCATCTTTCTCTGGTACGAAGGAATATTTGGAATATTCAGCATATCTGGACATCTCAGTGTACCTTCTAATTTTACTAGTTATCATAATTTATTTTTAGTTATTCTAAATCCTATGAAGTGGAAAAAGCAAAGAAAGGAATTTAAACCATTCTACTAAGGCATCGTGACATGTTGTTATTAGTACTTCCAGTATTATAGCGTAGAAAAGTCTGGAAGTGTTGTTTGCTTTTAACCACCAGAGAGAAGGAGAGAGATTGGCTACATACAAAAGATGTCAGCTATCTAACAGATGTTTCCAAGGGATACACCAAAATGAGGGTGGTCTTCCATATGTGAGGCAGCCCTCAGTTTCAGATCCATAAAGGGGTCTCTGATTAAAGGAAGAAATGGGCTATAAGAAGAACGAAAGCTTTGGTGATTTTTCAAAAGGATGTTTTGGCTCCCCACACAATCCCATTTTTCAACCTGCTAGGAATCAGAGCTTTCAAAAGATTCCTCACAGCTGCTGCTGAACTCAATGTCTGCTGACCAAGCAATTCTCCGAGTTAAGCTAAGTATGCGGCATCCTATGCTCAAGTGGAGTCAGATTCAGATTTTGAACCTCAGTAAGACTGAATCATAACATATTTGGGAATAAAATTTAGCGTTCAGCTAAAGTCAATACCTGGCAAGTTAGAGAAAGAGAAACACCAACATCCTCTGGTCGAGTCTTCTCTGTTTTTGGCACTCTACAGAGGGTGCAATACTACCACCACAGTCAGGATGGATGGAAAGGTCTATTTCCTTCCATAGCTATAAGGATGAGTCAGTTTATCCTTCACCAGCAGTATGGGCATCACCTACAAACTTATTCTTGGGCTCTTCTCCATATCTTCTGAATCAGACATTCTATAGTAGAGCCCAGCAATCTGTGTTTCAAGAAGTCCTGTAGGACTATGGTTCCCAACTCCTGGGCCATGGACAGGTACCAGTCCGTGTGCTGTTAGGAAACAGGCCCACAGCAGTAGGTGAGTAGTGGGTAGTGAGGGAAGCCTCATCTGTATTTACAGCCACTCCCCATCACTTGCATCAGTGCATATGCTCCACCTCCTGTAGATCAGCAGCCATATAAGATTCTCATAGGAGTGTGAACCCTACTGTAAACCACACATGCAAGGGATCTAGGTTGCACACTCCTTATGAGAATCTAAAGCCTGATGATCTGAGGTGGAGCTCAGGTGATGATGCTAGTGCTGGGGAGTGGCTGCAAATACACATTCTCATTAGCAGAGAGGTTTGACTGCACAATAAATCTAATGTGTTTGAATCATCCCAGAACTATCCCCCAAGTCCGCACCCCCACCCCTGTCTATGGAAAAATTGTCTTCCATAGAACTGGTCCCTGGTGCCAAAAAGGTTGGGGACTGCTGTTGTAGGAGATTCCAAGGTGCACTAAAATTTGACAAACAATCGTCCTTAGTGTCAGATAAGAACCTTAACTGCCTACTTCCATTTAGGTAGATTTTCAAAAGGGTTTGCTCTAGGAATAATGGCAGGTCGAATGCATACCCACAATTCACCAGATCTTTTATAAACTTGAAATCCTGTTGAAAAATGATCATTAACAGTAGTTCCGAAGGAAGCGTGCTGATTCCAACACCCACGGCTGCCTCAAGCTCAAACATTCGTGTTTGGCCCCTTTCTTCTGGAGTTTCCTTAGCTCCAGAGCATTCTGGCCATTTGAACGCAATCTTTGCTCTTGGCTGCCTCAGATTTCAGGAAGGTTGGGGATGTCCCCACGGTTGTCCTTTGTGCATGTAGTAATCTGGCCAGGGTCTGTGAGCCAGTGGTCCACATTCTGATCATATCTGCCTGGGAAATCTGGTTTAATTGTTCCCAGGTATGCTAAGAATCAACCTCACTCCATGCCTCATCTCCTCCACTTTATTTTGTGTTGACATTTTTACATTTGAGTTGAGGTAAAGCAGAAGAGACCAAGTCCTGAACATATCTATTCTCCATATGTACTTTTCTTAGATTTGGTTTTCAAATACCGAAGCTTCTGCCAGGAAAGTAATTAGCAGTCCAGATAAGAGGGCACCTGTGCCAAGTACATGTCTGCCACCACGCATGTACGAGAGGGCTATAAATTTGATTAGAGAATTACAGATCATTCGCAGGCCCATATCTCACTTTCAGGAGATGGGAAGTTAAAAGGAAAATTTAACAGAAAAGAGCATGGTTTTTATTTCTATGTCACCATCAACCATTATATTTTAGAGGTTAACGTTCAGAGGTTCTTGTGAATGAGGGAGGGAACCTAATGAGCAGAATTTAAGGAAAGTGCTCTGATGAGGGAGGATGTTATTCTACTTCATTCTGCTCTCAGGAAAATGGTGTTTCATCTTGATGCGTTATTACTTATCCTCCCGTAACATCCACAGCCAGAATCAAAGCAACAGCAAGCGTGTCTACAGATGAATGCTAGAAAAAAAAAAATTAAAGGAATATACTAAGCTGAAAAAGGAAATCTGGGAACTATTGAAAATTTTCTCTTGGTAAAGGAGATCCTGGGAGGTAGAGTTGTGCCTGGGGTGCAGGGGACTCTGGGAGACAGGGTCACGGGGCCAGAACCAGAGTCAGCCATTCACCAAAGGGGCAAACTGGAATCCTGAAAGATCAAAGCGAACAGCGAGGTGGAGGAAGTGGGTTTGGACAAGAGAGTGGGAGGAAGAACATCCCAAAGAGCTGGGGCTTAAGGAAAAAGGAGGCAAAGTTTCATAGGGTGGCAGTGAATTTTTCTAGAGAAAGAAAGGAGCCATTACAACGCTGAGTGAATTCGGATAGATATCATTTGAATTAGAAAGTTATTCTGGGGACCACACATGTCAATTAATATGCAAGTCCCCGAGGGTGCAGAGAATGTCAGACCTGGTCTCTGACTTCGGGAAGCTTGCGAAGTAATTGTGGCTGTTGTGCAAATACACATCCGTCCCATGCCAGATTACAGGTTGGGGCTTGAGGTAGGGCTTTGCCTTCAAAGGTCCCCAATAAATTTTGGATGTTGGTGACAATTTTGACTTTTTTAAGACTTCGAAATTGAGTGAGTGACAATAAGTTGTTAGAATTTCCCTCAAAAAATAAATCTGGAGAAACAGACTGAAATCCCAAAATGGAAAATTAACATTTAGAGAGAAGCTTAGAAGTAACATGATGACTGTTGTTATGAAAGAGGCCTTGTGAATTGAAAGCAGACTTCAGAGGGGAAAGATAAGTTCATTTTCTAACCCTTTGAAGAGAATGGTTCAAAATTTCTTAAAACCCAAACTTGTTTAATGTGGTTCCCTGATCTAATTGACATTTATCAGGATATACTATTTATTTTGCAGTGAAACAAAATACCATACTATTCTAAACAGCTGAATTAAACAGTAGTATATCATATTCTGAAGTTCTTTATAGAGATTTTGGAACCCAGAAAGGGCAAAGCTCTCCCCACAGCCCCAAACAGCCCGTTCAACCTCTCCACACGGGCGTCCAGCTGCCTCTCGACACTTCTACCTACATGTCTGAAATGCATTTTATTTATTCATTTATTTTAATTTTTGTTTTTTAGCTTAAAGATCTCGATTGGCATTATTTCGATTCTAGAATCAGGCAACACTTCATTCCATAAAGCAAAATATGGTCCCTAAAATGCATTTTAAACTTGCCATGCCCAAAACTAAATTTCATTTCTCCCCACCAAATTTCTCTCAGTTTTCCTTGTCTTGGCAAGTAAACGACAGCATGACCAGTTACTCAGAGAAAAAAATTGGCAATACTTTTTTCCCCCTCTCTTTCTCTCACCTCCGAAGTCTAATTTATCTGACATGCTGTTGGCTCCAGCTACAGAATTTATCCAGAACCAGTTTACTTACTACCACCTCCAGCACTGCTAACCTGCACCAGCTACACTCATCTTTTACCAAGACTGGTACAATAGCTTCCCAAGGTGTCTCCTGGCTCTCTGCAGTCTGTCCTCACAGCAGGTTAGAGCAAAAGTCTGATCATGGTGTTCCTCTGCTCCAAAACTCTCCGTTGCTCCCCATTGTCGTCAGGGAAGGAGACTAGATAGTGCATCATCAAATGTCCTACTTGATCTAGCCCCGCGACCTCTCTGACAACATGTACTCCTATTTTTCCCCTAGTTCAATCCACTTTAGTCATTGGCCTCAAAATACTTCTATTTGCTATTCCTGCTGCCTATAACGCTCTTCTCCAGGGGTCTAGGTAGCTTATTCTCTCACTTCTTCAAGTTCCGTTTCAAAGATTACCTTCAAGGCGGGGCTTCCCTGGGCACACTCTCTAGAGTCACACACTACCCTCCGTCCAGACCCTCCCTATGTTCCTTCCATGTTTACTTTTCCTTCCTTTAATTTTAACCAGATTTCTTATCAACATCTGAGTGTACATATTTTACTTGTTTGTTCATCATTGCCAGTCAGCATAACGGAAGTGCTGTGAGGGTGGGAATTTGGTCTGCTTTGTTCACTACTCCACCCCCAGCGCCCGGAAGGGTGTGCTCTCCACAGACTCTCCTTACTCTGAGCTTTTGCTCTTCTGTTGCTGGATTATTACAAAAACTTGCCAAATACTCTCCTAGATTTCACCATTCCAAAGGTGACTATTATGTTTTCAGCAAATCTTTTTTTTTGAGACAGAGCGAGACTGTCTCTCGGGGTAGAGTGCAGTGGCATTATCATAGCTCACTGCAACCTCCAACTCCTGGACTCAAGCGATCCTCCCGTCTCAGCCTCTTGAGTAGCTGAGACTACAGGTGCACCACCACGCCTGGCTAATTTTTTCTACTTTTAGTAGAGATGCGGTCTCACTCTTGTTCAGGCTATCCTTAGCCCAGTATTTTTTTTTTTTAATCATATTAGGCATATAATCAAAAACATTCAAAGCTTTGTGCTAAATGAAGTCTAATTCCTCTTGTGTGATGTGTAAGATCACATCTGAACTCATCAATTTTAACACTTTGTTTGTTGCTCTCAATACACTTCTTTCACTGAAGTTATTAATATTATTAGTCAGTTTTTGTTGTGCTTGGTGTTTTCTTTCTCCCTTTCTTTTTTTCTTTTATTACCTTTTCTCCCAGGGAGGCTTCTTTTCCTACCCAATGTATAGTCTGTTACCTTGCTGCTCTTTGCCTAGAGCACTCTCTGTCTTTTTTTCCACCTAATCAAATCTTAAGATTATTTCAAATCCCAGCTGAAGTACTACCTACTACATTAAAATTTCTCCAATTAATTCAGATTTTGTTTATTGTGTCTTTTGAATTTCTGTATAAATTATAAATGTTAGTTTGGCATTTAATATCATATACATAATAGTGTATCCAATTCAGTTAAAAAAATTTGACAAATGTCTACTCTTTAGACACTGTTTTCTTCCAGAAATTATTCAGGGAAAATAATAAGTGTGTGTGTGTGTGTGTGTGTGTGTGTGTATCTGCATGGTAACATACAGAAAGATGACTGCTCATGAATCTAAAATCTGAATGTCATCTAATCCAACAATGAAAAAATGAAAAATTCACTTATTTGAATCTTCTCTCATCCATCCCATGGTTTACGTGAATTGATGCCCAATACTAGGATTAAAAAAATGAAAAGGAAACTATATTTCCTTATTGGGTGTTTTGGATTTTTTTTAAAAAGTATAAAAACAAAATGGCACAGATCACCCTCCCTATTCTCCCACTGCTTACACTATTCAAAACTCCCTACTTAGAGTGTGTCTGGCCTTTGGTAGAGTGTTTTTATTGATCCTTTTGGACAGCACTTGGCTGCTGTTTGGCCCTGTTTTCTTGTTTTTACTTACAGAGTGAAACACCAGGATCAGTAGGATCTTAAAACATCATCAAGCAAACCAAATTTTAACTACTCCTATTGCAGCCAATCTCCTGGTTGAGCTCTGACCTCTTTTCTCTTGGTTAATTCATCTTCCTTAAGTCTATTTTGTAAGACCCAGAGACTTTTCAGCAACATATGTTTAACAAGTATTTATTGATCATGTACATGTGCTGGGTATGATAGGCTCTGTGATAGGCATAATAATCGAAGTGGGTAATCATAGTTTCATTGGCTTATTCACCATTAAGACTAAGTCAGTGGAAGGTGATTAATGACTCATAAACTTTGAGATGGAATTTACTAATATTTATAACATCATTTCTTCTAGCCAGATTTCACTGGCCAGTATAAAATTAAATCTGATTCATTTATTTTAAACTCGAACACATTTACTATCTTTATCAGCCCCCCTTATACCCCACTTCAAATACCCTCTGCCTCATCTCTTCTTGAAAACTATTTCCATGCATTTTTCAAGCTGTGGCAACCAGCTCTGTGCGGGTAAAAGCTTCAGCATCTCACTTCATCCTGGTGCCTTTTAGATCTTATTTCCTGCCCTGGGCTGGCCAGTGGGAATCTTTCAATACTAATGTATGTGCAACTGAAAAGTTCAGGGACATCAATGCCCAAGGTCCAGCCTTGACCAGGAGCCCATGGATAAATGCTTTATCCTTTCCTCCTTTATGTTAGACACACCTCATTGGGCTCCTCAGAAATTTGTGTGGGATTGAGCAGCAGCCAGCTGTACCGGGGTTGGCTCAATAACACATCCTTGCATTGGCTTTCCTCCTTTCAGATTTTACTTCCATGTCTGTCGCTTCTGCCTCTCTGGTCACACCTGCCCACAAGTGAGCCTTTATCTCATGCCCTGCATTAGAGTGAACAGGCTTAGAATTACTTAACCCTAAATATGTGCAGGATGATTTTTATTGCTTTTCAAGGAAATATAATTATAACTATACTATAGTATTCTATACAAAATCCCCTATACATAGGCTAGGTCACATCTTTCTTTCTTTTTCTCCAAGGTGAAATAATCATTAACAAATACCTTAGGAACTCTCTTTTATACTTTGCAATATATCAAGCTCCATCTAAGCTAGACTTCAATGACATGAAAATATGAAAAACAAAATCCTTGCCTTTAAGACACTTGCAGTGTGTTGACAAACACAGACATCTAAATAAACAATTAAAATATAGTAAAACAAAAGCTGTGGTAAAGATTTGCACAGGCACCAAGACTCTTGGAAGAAATGCTTCAGAGAAAAGGAGAATCTAGAATTAAAGCTAGAAATAAGCCAAATAGTAAAAGGAGGGGTAGGTATACTCTGCTAGAGATGATAGTATTATGACACAGAGGATTGATAACAAAATATATGCAAAAAAGTAAAAGTAGTTTGGAGTTTATGGAGTATAAAATCCATGGCAGAATATCCAAGAAGATGAATTTGCAGACACAGGTAGGCTTGTGCAATAGAGAACCTCAAATGACTTGCTAAGGAAACCATAACTCATCTTGCAGGTAATGAGAAGCCAATAAAAATGGTAGTTATTAAATTCTTGTGAGTCAAGGATTATTCTGAGAAACTGGTTAAAATTACTGTCTCTCCAAAAAAAGATCACATCCACCCAAAACTCTTCATTCATTCATTTCACTGTGAATTATTGTGATTTCCCCAAAGCCTGTCCATGGACCCACTAACAATACTCATGTTAAGACCTTTTCACTAAAATATTTAAAGCATGAGAATAATATGGTTACATTTGTGTTTTTAACATCCTTGTAGTGAAAAGGAAAATGGATTTTTTTTTTTTTTTTTTTTTTTTTGAGGCAGGGTCTCACTCTGTTGCCTGGGTTAGAGTACAGTGGCATCATCATAGCTCATTGCAGCCTCAAACTCCTGGGCTCAAGTGATCCTCCTGCCTCAGGCTCCCAAGTAGCTGGGACTACAGGCATACACCACCATGTCCCTTTGAGAAAATGGATTTTTTGAGGGAAAATTTCTGAGTATGGATATATTAATATGTGGGGAAACTACACAATAATCCAGGCAAATAAGATGAGCAGTGATACTATAGCAATAGTATAAAGAAGTGGTGGATGAAAGAAATCTCTTTAGAAAGTATAGTTAGCAAGACTGGAATGGATTAGCCATGTGCAGTGAGAGATACAGTGATAATGACAATGAGCTTTTGAACATGTTGCCTTTCAGGCACTTATAGTGTGTATCCAAGTAAAATGTCGACCAAGAATTTGGGTATGCTAATCTTGAACTGAGGATTCAAGCTAAAGACTGGAAAAATTTCACCCTATACGTGGTTAAAACTGTAAGAGTGGATGAGATGATTCAGACAGACAGTGCAGAGTGAGAAAAGAAGGACCATGAATAGAACTGAAGGGAAAAATAATAATATTTAAGGGTCTACAAGAAACCAAGCCTTTAAGGGAGACTGAGAAGACATATTCACAGAGGTGGTCAGATATGCAGGAGGGAAAAGCCACAGAAGACAAGTGTTGACAACTTCAAGACTGAGTAGTATTCATATAAGGTCAAATAAAGTCTGAAAAATTTTCTTTGCATATGGCAATTAGAAAGTCAGGCAGTCTTAGTGTAAGCAGTGTTCTGCACAAATCAAATTAAAACAGGCTGAGAGGGAATGAAAACTGGAAGTAAAGGCATTGAATGAAGAATACAGGAGTTTGGCTCATAGAATGAGCAAGAAAAGGCAACAGCTAGATACTTTAGATAAATAGGGGAGGGACCTTATTTTGGTGTCTTTTTTTTTTTTTTTTTTTTAAGGCTGAAAGAGAAGTGAGCTTTTTTATATGGTCTGGGAAATGCTAGTGGAGATGAACAGAATGAATTCTGGTGGTGGGTGGTGGTAGATAAAATAGATTGAGGTCCAAGAGGAAGATGAGACAATGAGATCCCAGTTGCCAGTCTGATGGATGGTCTAAGCCTTACATGGGAGATAGGGCCTCTCGCCCTCTCTGAATCAGAAAGGTGGTGAATACAGGTCAGAGTGAAGATAATTCTGGAACATGTGTGTGAGGGTGAGTTGAAGGTCTGTGCTCCTTATTACATAATTTTCCTGGGTGACATAAAAGAAAGGTGATACTTTTGAAAAGCTCTTAAAAGGAATGGAAGAAAAGTGACCAAGAAGCCCAAGTTAAAAGCTGGAGATCATTGATTTATACTAACTGATCCTAGAGTCATGATTTTCTCCTTGCTCAGCAGCTCATGTGCAGGACAGAGGTGCATTAATACAGGTCGGGTTCTGGTTGGGCAGGAGTGACAGGAGGACAGGGTGCCAGGGAGCTGAGGAGACAGTCCCCACTGAGCAGGGACAGAAGGCAAGCAGGAGGGCAGATTCTGAAAGGAAACCAAGGGAAATAAAGGTTTATATTGGGCTCAGGAGAAAGTGTTAGGAAGAGTGAGGTTGTGAAAGCCTGAAGGAGGTGAATTTGTTGTCAGGGAACAGAACACTGCGTTTATGGATTTCTGACATGAAGTGGTTCTGCGTTGTCTGTCCTTGGGTAAGGGAGGTGGAGCAGGAGGGAAGATCTCCAAATTTGAGGAGGTCAAGGGACCTTGAGATTAGCCTGTCGATACGTATGAACACAAAAATCACTCAGGATAATAGTGACACTTGAGTTAAAGAAGAATGCTTTGAGCCTGAGGGAAGACTGTACAGGCAGAGAGACGAAAAGTTAATGCATACAATCCTGTGTTGTCTGAGGTCATGGGGTCAGGCAGCCTGCGTTGGGGAGGGGGGTACTGCAGTCTTAGAGGGGAAAAAGGGTGCAATATTCTTAGAAGAGAAAAGAGTTTTGGTTATGATAAAAAAGAGCAAGAAACACTCTGTTTAGGGGCTGAAAATAAAACTGAGCTTGTTTAGTATGGAAAAGGAGATTTAGAAAGCTAAGAGAACCCTATAAAGATATACAATTATTATGACCCAAAATAAAAATAAAAAAAAATTAAAAATTAATAAAAAAGAAAGGTAAGAGAAAAGGTTTGGGAGTATTAAAAAAACTTGAGGTTAAAAGAAAACAAAATTGAATTTCTATTAAGACTGAATTTCCCGGACCTACCCACACGCCCCTTGTTAGCACAGCGCCTATTAACGTCTTACAGAGGTGGTGCTGTTGCATTACTCTTGGGAAACCCTGGCAGAACAAGCAAAGACAGCAGGACTGTGAAGCATTCCACAGTGGAACCGGTGCCAAGTCACGGTAGACTCAACTCTTAAGGTATCTGGAGAGCAGTGTTTGGACAAAGACGAGCCAGCTTCAGGGCCACCCAATTTGTTGGGTGTTTACTCACAGCCACTTGTCTCATCAGTTCAGCTAGATCAAAACTCTGTGGAATCAGGGACAGCTACAATTTCTTTGCATCTCTACAACATTTGGCTTACTATCGAGCATACTAAAAAAATGACAGCATCATTTTTATGTCTTGTTTCGTTCTGTCTTTGTTGGAGATTTATTTTCCTTTTAGCGTTTTAACTTAATGTTAAATACCCAAATGTGTTGGGGCTCATTGTGAATTTTTAATAATAATTTTTGTTTACAACATTCAATATCTCGTGTACCTCTATACTTTGTCTCTTTGATAATTTTGATAGGATGGTCCTGGACAAAGAGAGCTCAAAAAAGAATATTTGATAAAGTAACTCTCCTAACTGAAGTGAATAAAATGAAGAAATAGTAGGGAAGATTTGAGAAATATGTAGGTAACTTATTTAAAAGTGGTGCTTTTTTCAAAGTAAAATTTAAAAAGATTAAAAGTATAAAACCATATATAGCTGACCCCAAAGTGTTATAACTATCAGGAAATTCTTTTTGAGAATTCTTTAATTATTTTACACAGTACAGTAAACACAGTTTTATGTATCAAAGGTAATATGTAGGTATAAATATGTAATATGTAATATGTACAGAGATATGCAGAATTCAATATTAGAAAAATTTAAATGCAGGTATAATTTACAATATTTATAATTACACACAAGATAAGGAGAGAGATACATATATGCTTGAAACTGCAAAAGTTGAAAGAAAATTATTATGTGATTCTGCTGTGGTCTATAAAAGCAAAGATATAAAATGGTTGAGAATAATAACATGTGAACCCAGTACAGTTATGAATTGTCTTTCTAAAATTTTTAATGTTATAGGGCATGCATTTAATGATATTCTTCTATGAGGACACTTGCCATTAGCTAAGTAGGAGAAAAGAATAAGGACACTGGTAGAAACTTCCAATCTCTGGCTTGTTTGATATACTGTCCTTCAGCATTAGCAGAGCTGTATTTATTCTGCTATTCTTAAATCAAGTTCCAAAATGTATTGCTGCACTCTACCTCCTTTGATAATGTGGTTTCAGAGTGTCATATAAACCCAGGTGTGAATTGGTTGTTGCTAGCTCGCTTTTTCTCACTGTAGAAGTGAGCATACGAAAGCTCAGAAATACATTGTCGTCAAAGTACTTCACAATTGTCCTCTCCTGAAAAAGACCCACTGTCTATGAGAACCCCGGGCAGTCACACACATTTCAGATCTTCACGTCCACTGTGGAGATTTATCTTGATGCACAGGCCTTCACGCACAGGTAGGTTGATTTGGAGAACTGTGTGTGGCAAACCTCTGTGGAATCGTGAAAACCCTCCCATGACTCCTGCACCCAGAAGTTGGGGAGCACGCTGTGTCGAACTCTTGTTTTCCTTCCACTTGATTTTCCTTTGTAGTTTCAGTGAAAACATTTGCTTATGAACCTCCCTCTGATCAGGCTGAGAAGAAAAGCAGATCCTACATAGACCAATCTTGCCATGTATATAAGAGGAAATATGGAAGACTTTTCCGTAAAGGTTAGAAAAGCAAAAACTCTATATTAAAATGGCTTTAGTAAATGTTTATTTCTACTTTGAAGATGTATATCTGATCTTGGAGTTTAGAAGTTCACAGTCATGTCCCCTATAGCATGTAGTTCATATTTCACGATTTAACGTTATCAGAGGTTTCAATGACCATTTTTAATTATTTAGGCTTCAAGGAGACAACCTGGCAGAAAGGACGGAAGAGACATTACAGATACTTCATTCTCCAGATGAAACAATACCAGATTCTTTGGGTAAGTTTTAAATCCAACAATATTTACTGCAGTTCTAGTGGCACTTAAAGATTAAAAACAAATCAGAAAGAAACTAAACCATCTTCCCCTGCACCAAATCACCGTGGCTGCGGGTCCTACATCCACCTCCAGGACACTCTTTCAGGCTGTTTGTGTCAGGTTAAGGGCAAAAGAGAAAGGTGAGAAGTGCGGATTCTGAGGAGGAGCCTCTTAGTGCTCGTCCTGTTTAAGGTCCAAACAGATCAACTATATGTTGGCTACTCCCCAAATTATGTCACTAACTCCAACTTGTTTTCAGAACTCCACGTTGCCTGCTGTGTGTCTAGAAAATGGAGCTCATTATCTGCCCCTTGAAACCTGCTCTATCTCCTACTCTCATTCTCACCTCATTGGTTCATTCATTCTTCTTGGGCAGAAAAGTCAATATCATACTTAACAATATCATACTCCCTCTCCCCCACCCTATGTTAAATAGGTTTCTAATCATGTCCGTGTCACTTCAGAATTTCCTCTTTGAGCCAGCTGTCTCTTCATTTGCCCTGATATGGCCTGGTCTGTGCTTTTCTCCTCTTCATCTAGTGCTGGGGTCCCCACCCCCCACGCCGTGGACTGGTACCAGTCCATGGCCTGTTAGGAACTGGGCTGCACAGCAGGAGGTGAGCGGCCAGTGAGCCATTGAAACGTCATCTGTATTTACAGTTGCTTCCCATTGCTCAAATCACTGCCTGAGCTCCACCTTCTGTCTAATCAGCGGCAGCATTAGATTCTCATAGGAGCACGAACCCTACTGTAAACTGCACATGTGAGGGATCTAGGTTCTGTGCTCCTTATGAAAATCTAATGCTTGATGATCCGAGGTGGAGCTGAGTTGGTGACGCTAGCGCTGGGGAGTGGCTGCAAATACAGATTCTCATTAGCAGAGAAGGTTGACTGCACAATAAATGTAATGTACTTGAATCATACTGAAATCATCCCCTCGCCACCCCTGGTCCGTGGAAAAATTGTCTTCCATGAAACCAGTCTCTAGTGTAACAACTTTCGTTGCCCTCTTTGCACTGTCTCACCCCTCTTTAGCTCATTATCTATCTTTTATTCCATCCCCATTTTCTATAGGACAAAATTCAAACCATTTAACTTGGCATACAAAATTAGTGTCAGAGCACTTCAAAATGTTTGCTGAATTAATAAATAAGTACAGGTAATGCTACTCCAGTGACACCTAAGGTACATCACTTCTTCCTCAGTAGGTATTCTAGCAGCATGCAGTCAATGTATCTAACCAGGTTAGTTAGAAAATAAACTATAGGAAAATATTTTCCTTACACCTGGATAGAGAAGGCCATCTTAAAGAAGGTACTAAAATTTGTAATCATAAAAGAAATAATTGAAAAATTCAACTATAGAAAATTAAGAACTCCTGTTCATCAAAAGATGCCAGAAGAAAAGCCACAAAATGGGAGAAGATATTTGCAAGGTATTTGCCATGGATAAAAGATTAATATTCAGAATACCTATAATTTAATACATAAAAAATCAACCCACCAATAGAAAAATAAGATATTAATAGACATTTTACAGAGAGGAAACACAAAAAGCCAATAAGCATATGAAAAAATGCTTAAACTACGCTAGTCATGGGGAAAAGCAAATTAAGAGCTTGGAAAGAGAATGTTTTACAACCTTTTGGTTGGCGTTAAGAAAGCTGACAGAGCTAAGTACTGGTGAAAACATAGGTGAAAAAAAAACAAACTTATATGCTGCAGCTGGGATATAAACAATTTTGGAAAAAAGTTTTTCATTATCTTAAAATATTCAGCATTTATATAATCTAAAACCTAGAAACTCCATTTCTAGGTAAATGTCTTTGACAAACAAGTCTCATGTGCCACGAAATGTGAACAACATGGAATGGGATAAACTGTGGAATTGTTACACTATAGAAAACTGAATGCAGTTCAGCTACACACATGGGACAGATAAATCAGTGGCACGTTGGTAAATGTTTAACAACTGTTTCCCCCTAAAAAGGAAGCCCTGATTTGTAGAGATAGATGGTTTCCATGGTATAAATACTCCCACTGTGGCTGATTTCAAGCAACCAACCTGACATGGCAGTTCATTCTCCCAGTGTGGTGTATGAGCAAGTTCTGCTCACCACTGAATGCATCCTACAGCATAACACTGATTGAACAAAAGCAAGTTATAGAATGTCATTTTTATAAAGCTCAAAACAAGAAAATCTACATAATATGTTCTTTAGGAAAACATATCTAAGTTATAAAACTACATTTAAAGAAGGGAATATGGACCCAAATAGGGGTTGTTCTCAGCGGGTAGGAGGAAGGTGGTAGGAAGGATCCCATAGGTATATGAAGGTTATTGGAAATACTCCAATTCTTAAGTTGGGGGCGGTGTTTATTTATCATTATGCTTTGTAACTTAAATATACTCTATATTTACATATGAGACAGATTTTCATATCTCTTGTATTTATGTATTTTTACATATACTTTTTTATATGTCAAGTATTATCTAATAACCATTAAAAATAAAGTGCTGTGGGAACATAAACTAATGCCAGTGTAGCATAATACAAAGAAATGATAATTTTTTATGCATATGCAAATCTATTACAGCACCCGATGACATGGCACATTCTAATGACAGGCTTTTAACCCTGACAATGAATGTTGAACAATGCACGATAGCAGCATGAAGGCCCCAGGCTGGCCATTCTTTGACACTTGCTTAGCTTCCGGAGTCAGCCTGGTTTCTCCTCCCAGACAATCTTGCCATGTGTACCCTGACTTAGGCCATTCTTCCCTGACTACTAATAAGTTCTTTCCTCACTTCTGCCTATTTATAGCCTCTGCTCTAAGACCATGTTAAGTCTCCCTTACATCTAGTCTGCAGGATGTTTCCCTTCTCTCAGCCCCTAATTGTTTTCAAATTGCTTCTAGTGTGTTTGTTCTTCCCACTTCAATTGGAGTATATGCTTCTTGAAGTTTTCTTGCATTCTCCATCTTGCCCAGTACAAAACCAGACACAAAACAGAGACTATTTAATTATTTGCCCATTAATTTTATATTAAAATTATATCAAGACTACTCCAGTTCACCAAGCTTTACATATCTATCCTTTAGCAATTACATTTACATAATTACTGAGAATTGTAGGGATTTAAATTTCTTGGGAAATTAAACAATGTATCAGTAATATGTTGTTGATTATACTCGTGTGTCCATTGGAAAAATTATATTCATTAAATTTAAGCTCTTTTCTTGACATGCTTATATGCTACATTCTTTACATTCAAATATTAGTATGCCTAATCAATAAATTCCACAATATGTGTTTCTCATTTAGTATATTTTTTTCTACTTAAGTTAGTCAAATCACTAGATCCAACAATTGAATATTATTGGCATTAGCCAAAAGCACTAATGTGATTTTTATGTCAACTGTGCATCCACATTGAACTTGGGTCAACAAACAGAAATATTTCTGTAAGTAGGTATAATTTTGTGCATTAAAAACTTGTTGTGATGCAAGCAGCAAAGGTAAAAATAATGGCAGGAAGTAGTTGAATGAAGCTGAACATCGTGATAAAAGCTACGGATTTCCAGGTTTCTGCCAGCATGCCCAGTCAACCACAGGGGCAAAATTTCTAGTCCAAGTGTTGACAAAGACTGTTAGATTTTTGACAAAATTACTTTATCTTTCCATATTTCAGTTTCTTCTTCTCTAAAATGAGGAGACGATAAACTCTGTAATATTTGCCAAATTGACGGACTCATTTCCCACCCACTCATGTGATTTTAAAAAGCTCAAAGAAATAATCACTTGTACTTTGAAAATCATGTATACTTATGAAATAAATTGCTCTGGAGCAGACAGAGCAAAATAGTGTGCACATATGCACCCAGCAATTATTGTGAATGAGCAATGTACTCAGAACACAAAAAATGGAGTTTACCCCTCTGAGCATTAAACACTAAGGTTTTATTTTCATGATGTCTATTGTCCCTATTAGCTTGTTAGATTGCTATCCTATTATTAGATATGGACTATTTAGCAGGGTCCATTCAATTTAATAACTTTCAAAGATGGTCAGATATGTAAATGCTCAAATATTGTTGCAGCACTTTATAGTGGTCTCTTTAGGCAAAGCTAAGTAGATAGTACAATATTATAGATCTCACTGGATATGGCACCAATAACCAGAAAGAATTCAACCAAAACAAGAACAGAACAGAATGGGAACTAGGAAAAGTTACCAATACTTTATATTCATAAATGTTCTTTTTGTTAAAAATTAATATTGAACTATAAATGTAAATTTACAAAATTTCTCTGAAGTAAATTCCATGAAAGAAAAGAGTCATACAAAATTATCTTTTTCAACATGTTTTAAGAGCACCTGTTAATAGTAGAGCCCAGGTTAGAGTGCCGTGGTGTCAGCCTAGCTCACAGCAACCTGAAACTCCTAGGCTCATGCAGTCCTCCTGCCTCAGCCTCCTGAGTAGCTGGGACTACAGGCATGTGCCACCATGCCTGGTTAATTTTTCCATTTTTACTAGAGACTGGGGTCTTGCTCTTGCTTAGGCTGGTCTCAAACTCCTGAGCTCAAGTGATCCTCCTGCCTCAGCCTCCCAGAGTGCTAAGATTACAGGCGTTAGCCACTGTGCCCAGCCTTCTCAAATATTAATAAATATAAGAAATTGATTTTAGGCCGGGCGCGGTGGCTCACGCCTGTAATCCTAGCACTCTGGGAGGCCGAGGCGGGTGGATCGCTCAAGGTCAGGAGTTCGAGACCAGCCTGAGCAATGAGCGAGACCTCGTCTCTACTAAAAAAAAAATAGAAAGAAATTATCTGGCCAACTAAAATATATATAGAAAAAAAAAAAAATTAGCCAGGCATGGTGGCGCATGCCTGTAGTCCCAGCTACTCGGGAGGCTGAGGCAGTAGGATTGCTTAAGCCCAGGCGTTTGAGGTTGCTGTGAGCTAGGCTGACGCCACGGCACTCACTCTAGCCTGGGCAACAAAGCGACACTCTGTCTCAAAAAAAAAAAAAAAAAAAAAAAAAAGAAATTGATTTTAACATCCAATGATTTAAAATAACCTTCCTCTTAACTGATTTTTTAATTTGAAAAGGAGTTCAAACTCAACCAAGGGAAGTTGACAGCCTCTGGTATAGATTATTTCTGGTTGCTGCATATATCTACTCCTATGGCAAAATTCCTTATAATCCATATAAATCCTTGCTGTTATAATTAATTTAACTCAGCAGACATATCATTTTATTTGCATATTCGAAAGTCAATACTCACTACTCTTCAGTATATTCAGGCTAAGTAATTGCAATCTCTTCCTTGATACACTGAAATGGAAAACATACCACCATTTGATAATATGCACCCTTCTCTGAACTCTTTTCAGAACTTTTCATCCCATTTAAAAGACAGAATAATATAGTACTTAAATTATGTAGCCTGAAAAAAATTGATGGATAAAACAAATAAATATAAAATTATAAACCAGAAAAAGGACATTAAATATAAATATGTTCTAACAATTAGCTAAGTAATATGCCAAAAAGTGTTGCTTTATTTGCATAACTAAGATAACTGTAGCTCTTGCACATTCCTGATTTTATTGTATCCTTCTACGTTAGAAATACTTATCATTTTTTCATAAGTTGTCTTTAAGCTAAATAAATATTATTCTGTATTCTATTTTAACTCACAAACAGAATGATTTTTCCAACAACCAGTTTGGATACTAAATATCCTTCTCACAGTAAGTTTATATACCAGAGAATTAATAAGCAATATGTGACTATAATTTCTTCATTTTTAAAAAATAAAATAGATTCTTTTCCTGGAACTGAAGAAGCTCTAATGGAGGAGGGTGAAGAATTTGAAAAAGCAGCTACCTTCACAGGACCCGTGAGTATATGCATTTACTCATTTTTTTAATTCTCTAGAACTAATGTATATAGCTGATAGGAAAGCCTAAAAGGAATAGAAAACAACATTCTTTAAATGAAAGAATACTTTAAGATGTGCATATAGTATTCCCCACATGGTCACCCTGAATGCCAGCATCAGCAGGGGGCCAGCTGTATTAGGGGTCTACAGCAAAGCTTTATGAAGCTCTTTTAGCGCTTGGGGGAGCCTTGAACAAGATGGGAAAAGTTAAGTTCTGGTGTTAGTTGCTTGCTTGTGCACATGAACATTCTAAAAGGTCATGAGCTGCCATTTTAAACTTCTATAACATTAAGTATACATATCTTGATAGAAAAATAAATGTTTTGCCTATCCTGAAAGTTTATGTTATTACTTAAGCATGCTATTTTTAGACATGAAGTCCTTGTGATATTTTTGTTAAATTGTATCTCTTCAATAGAGTGTATTGGGAGAAAACCTTTAGGATAAAGATTATTTTTTCTTTTTCTTTTTTTATTGTAAAATATATTTTTTATCTAATAACTTTTAATGATAATTTTATTATAAGACAAATCACATGTGCACAAAAATATATTTTTCAAATACATTCTTCTTTGCTATTCCTTTTGTTGTCTGTTGTCCCTTTCCGTGCCAAAATTCCATTCTTTGAATCATTTTAATAATTATATCATAAAAAATCTTTATAGTCATTAGAAAACCTACTTTCTTTTTCCAGATTATCTTGGTTGTATTTGAACTTTTAATCTTCCATATGCATTATGCAAGCAGTTTTGCTCAACTTCTGCAAAACTTAAAAGAAAATTTTAATTGACATGATGATTTTACATATACAGCTAGACAGGAGGAATAAGTTCTTGTGCTCTAGAGCATTGGAAGATAGCTATAGTTAGCAATAATGTATGATACAGTTTCAAAGAGCTACTTAATATTCCTAACACAAAAAATAATAAATATTTGATATGATAGATATGCTAATTAACCTGATCTGATCACTATACAGTATATGTATTACAACCTCACTATGTACCCCATAAATAGGCAGAAGATTTTTAATGCAATTTAAGGTCATAAGAATAAATCCAAAAGAACCTGAAATCTTTATGTGCTAAATATAGTTTATACAAGATTCTGTGTTGCTATAAAAATGACTAATGCAATCTTGCATTGTTTTAAACTTAATACTTGGATGGGGTCTGTTTACATCTATATTCTCTATATTAGTTTGCTGGGGTTGCCATAACAACAAAGTAGCACAGACTGGATAGCTTAAACAACAAAAATTTATTTTCTCAAAGTTATGGATGCAAAGTCCAAGATCAAAGTGTTTCTTCTGAGGTTTCCCTCTTTGCCTTGTGGATGGCTGCCTTCTCCCTGTGTCTTCATATCTTCCTTCCTGTGTACCTCTTTGTGTCCTAATCTCTTCTTATCACCAGTAATACATCACCAGTATCACCAGGGTTATTGGATTAGAGTCAAGCCTAATAACTTCATTTAACTTAATTACCTCTTTAAAGATCTTGTCTCTAAATACATTCTGAGATAGTGACGCTAAGACTTCAACATATGAATTTTAAGGGGACATAATTCAGTCCATAACACACTGTGATGAGATTACATTATTTGAAACATTATTTGGATCATAGGATTTAATTAAAGGCACTACATTTTCCAATGGACTTCATAATAAAATTAATTTAAAAAATTACTGGTGAAATTAATGTATCTTTGCTCACGTGTTATTATCTTATTGCAGCTTCCTTGACCCTATTTAAAATTTTGTATTTCCCTCTTTATTGTTATAATAGTACTTATGACCCCTACTATGCTCTGTAATTTACTCTTTTGTTTCATTTATTGTCCATCTCTTTTCACTGTAATATAAGGTGTAATATGAGAATTCTTATCTCTTTTTTTCACTTCTGCATCCCCACAAGAGTACCTACACATAGTAGGCTCATAATACATATATGTTGAATGAATGATGTAGTTTAGCAATAATTCCTCACCATGAGATTAAAACTATTGTATCTTCCCTTATAATAAAATGGCAGAATCTTAGAAATAGAAAAAACCATGGTGACCATCTAGTTTAACATTTCCTCTCCCTTTCTAAGTAAACTGTGGTCACATCTCCATCCAATGCACGGATATCAAATCTACAGATGAGGAAACAGAAACTCAGAGAAGCTCAGTAACTGGACCAAGGTCCCAAAGCTGAAAGAACAGTGATGGCAACAGTTGGGCGCTAGTCAATTTCCCTTGTACTGCACACCTTTCATATTTCTAGTGCTTTCCCATTTCTTTTAGAAACCGTTTATTCCTATTTATTAGGTATTTTCTTCCATTCCTCCTAACCACTAGTCCTAGTTCTATTCCTGGAGTGATATCTAATCCTTCTTACACTTAACTGATGTCAGATATTGGAAGCCATCAGCATGACCCATTTGAGAACTTAAATTTTCTAGCCAAAACACAGTATGTTCTTTTAGCCAATTCTTACATATTGTAGTTTTCAAAGATTACTATACCTCTGATGCTTTCTCTGAACATATTCTTGTTTCCAAGGCCCTGGTAATGTGTGAGGTATGCCACAACCAAATCTAGGGTTTTAAATAATGTTCCTACATCCCAGAGTATAATGGGGTATGTGCTTGGGACAAATATTATTTTTGGATTATAACTAATGTTGCATTAATTTTCTTTTTTTTAAGGAATGTTTTTGACATTTATAAAAGTTAGTATGTCTCTGTAATCTCATGATGATAAAAGCATGTTGTCAGTCAGGTTGTGATAATCTGTCATTCATCACTTTTTGCAAAGGTTTTTTTTTTTTTATCAGCTGTGAATTCCATTAAAGTTCATATTTCTGCCCCTAAATAGATACCGTTAGATTCATTTTCTAATCACTTTCTCAAATTAAGATATAATCTATCCATAGTATTTGGTTTGCTTCATAATACCTAATAACCCAAAAGAAAAAAAAGAAATTAGCTTTATTTGATCAAACATTTTCTGAGTAATTTCAAACTGACACTTAGAGATTTTTGCTTTCTTTCCATAGTGCTCATATGGTGCAAAAAAATTGTTATAGCTCAATTTTGTTTGTTTTCATTTATCTTTAATAGATTTTGAATTCTTGAAAATTCTCCAATTTCATTTAATGTCAAATTACCCATTTAAATCTTTTTGGAAATAAGTGGGATTAAAGCAATACACAAATATATGAATGAATGTCAGGACCTTGAACAGGACAATTTCCAGATGATGACTGCTTGAATTATGAGGAAAATATGGATTAAAATAAAAGTTAATTACATTACAACAATGATAATTTAGATGGAAATTCCCTAAACATACTTCTGTAGTATTTCTTGGGATGATATTTATAGTAAATCAAGAAGAAAAGGGGGACTTTATCTAAATATTAATAAAGAATTGAAACAAAATCGAACTTTTTTCTTCATTGCTATAAGAAATACAAAATACTTCAAAATAAATTTTGAGTCATATCCTGCAAAAATATAAACATGCCACAAATGTTGAAAACCATGTAGAGTAGTTTCAACACATGCTGTCTCTATTTGCTAACTTTCCATGTTGGGTGTTGTATATTAATAAGGGGTAACAGACTCTTGGAAACTGTTTTTCCTAGTGGCTTACCCCGGACTTGGAATATTTCTCAAATATTTTGTGAATATTTAACTGAGGTAAAGGCAACATTTAGATTTGGGTTTTATCCTCCCCCCAAATAAGCAAGTCATTCTTCTGGAATTTCCCTTTCCTCCTCCTGTATGTTCTGGAATGCCTCTTAGCAGACACACAGCCTGTGCAGATCAAAGTTGGATTTGTCAGGTAAATCCATTTATTAACAATAAACCAACAGAAAGAAAAACTTAAAAAGAAAATACCAAGCAGTGGGCATTGGTTCTGACCTTTTAACATCATAACTATAATTCATAATCTTTTTAGATCAATGATTGATGAAGATTTAATATCAATGATTTTTGAATTTCACAGTTCCTATGGCTTTCTTATCTTAAAAATTCTATTTTGTTTTAGAAATATTAAATAAACATATGGGTATAAAGGAAAGATGAAAAGATAACTAAGAAAGACATTGGACATTACATATCTTACTGACTTTTTTTTCCTTGTAAATCTAAAAAATTTATTTTATTAATTGTTCGGTAATGGCTAGTTCATCCTAAGCTGAGTCCCACACACTTTATGTGAATGGTTGTCACTTCTTACTTAAAGTAGAAGAAAAATTAAAAGAAAGACTTATGTAGGCAACATTTCCTAAAATGCCCAGGAGTTACTAAAAGTTATCTTTTGCACATTTTCCTTCTGGAGAGTTTTATCTGTTTGGGGAAATGTGTAAAATTAACTAGAATGATAGTAGGAGCAATGATATCATATATTTGCATAGCACTTTTTAATTATTAAGCACTTTGCATATTTAGTATCAATGGTCTCTGAATTTTGTAATTCCCGTGATTTACCACTTTATCTTTGACTACCTTCCGTGAAGTAGTGCTTACTTAGTTTCAGATGGGCATACTGAGTTTCCAAAAGATCTTGTGATTTGTCCCAGGTCACATAGACAGGGCAGGACTAAAACTCATATTTTCCAGTACCCAAACTCTCTTTCACTGAACTTGTCAGTATCCATACAATTATTACTTATCTGCAAATTTATATTTATGCACTAAGTCACTGTTAAATAGTACATGCAATATAAAAGGGACGAGAAGTAGGCCATTATCAGTAGCCAATATCAAAGATAGAATTATTCAGTAGATTAAGTAGACAGTGAAAAGCCAGAGCTTGAGGTAGATAATAGGTTGATTTTTGGGAGAGGAAGAAATCAGTACATTTGAGCATAAGAGATCAATCTTGTTGGGGTCCTTCACAACTGGAGGAGTCTGAGAAACCAGGGCAGCATGACAAGAAGGGGATCCTGAAATTGAAAAACAACTGAGAAGGGAGGAAAAAAGGAACACATGTCTAAGAAAAAAATTCCTGTGGCAAACTTGAACCACAAGTTAGAGACTCTGGTGATTCTGAAATTATCTTGGTAAAGCATCTGCTTAGCTAGATAAGAGGTAAAGTTTGATTGATTACGTTTAATCTTGCCAGATGTTGTACTTTGTTAATTAGTAAGTAAAACATTCTGTTCATTAATGCTTTTTGACAACAGAGGCTTTTTTCCCTCTTCGTTCTTCCCGGATTCTTTCTACTTTGGCTCCCAAGTAGCGAGGAGGCTTGGATCTGATTGCGTGAAGTTGGAATTTCCCACACACACACACACACGCCACATTTCCCTGAGATCACATGGATATGAACTTTGAAAAGAATGAATCTGGATAAGACGCAGATATAATGCTCTTTTGATAACAACTATGCTTGGAAAACAAAGATAAAGAAGCATCTATGTACTTATCTTCTGTAACACAATGGACGTATAATTTCAGAAAGTTTTCACAGCAAGAATCTTGCTCCTAAATGAGTTTATTTTTATAAGAAATAATTAGATAGTTTCGGTTAATTTTTAAGAATTTTATTCAGTCAGTGCAGTACATAGGTCAGCAGGGTTCCACCTGGATTTCTATTCCCTGCCTAAATGTTAATTAGCAGAATGGAATCCTCTTACAATAAATCCCGGGTGCTTTTGGGAATTACGTTAAAAGAGGAATTCCATTACACACAATGAACATTGATTGCTAAGACTTAAGGAAAGTTCAGCAATCTGCTGAAATTATGACTTTTCACAACATGCAGGTTGCACAAATGCCTTTTATCTCTTTTCTCCAGAAACCTGCATGCTACTTTCAGGCCAAATTGTATGTGTCCCCTTGGAGACTCATTCTTCTATCACATTTCTTCTTGTCTAGATATTCCCTCTTCTCTTGTAAGACATGCAGAAAAAGATCTATACATTTGAAAGAAATAAAATTACAAACTTCTCACTTAGGCTTGACAGCAAGCATAAAAATAAAGTGTGCCCATACCATTCCAGTGTAAAATATGGGTGAGGAATAGTTACTTAGTGGGCCCTTCAGACAATTAGTTGACCTATGAGTTTTGATACTCCTGCTTTATACCTTGTTTCTTACTAATATTGTTACTCCCTACACACAACCCCTCTCCCTGTAAAAATTTTCTGTTTCGTCATCCTCTCAAATTGACACGTTAAATGTTTCCAATAAAACATTTTTCAAATTCTTTTTCATGCTGAAGCATAATTTTGTGGTAAGTAAATTGTTGCACATATTTTAGAGAGTTTATGATTTCTGTGTAAATTCATTTAAATAGTTGGGCAATGGAAGCAATGTTGAGTGAATGAGTTAATGACCAAGTTGCAATTTTTTCTTGCATTGTATATCTATCACGGAAAAACAGGCATACAACTAGCATTTATAGAATTAAGGCTAAACATATTTCAACTTGTACTCTTGAGAAATGAAAAAGAAAAGAAATGGATGTTCATTATCATCTCATCAAATAGAAGTGATAAATTATGGTCTATTGAATTTTGTCTATTGAAAGATAGTGTTGGCAAATTGCTGGTAGCTAATTGTAGCAATGAATTTTCTGCTAAAGAACAGTGATTAGTACACATTTTTCTCAACTCTAAAGGTTTCTGCTGTTTTTTTTTCCTTCCAGTCTGTGGAAGTTTGCTAGGCTTTTATGACTCAGAGGTCTAGGATGCCAATAAAACTCCTTAAAACTAAGTGCTATAGTAGGCAAGTTATCTAACCAAATTTTGGAATCTGGTGGGATTTTTCCTTTTGACATTTTAGGTCTGTTGATTTCTAACACGTTGAGGATGGAAATATTTGCCCAAACCTATGCAAATATTATTATTTAAAACATCCATGAGTTTTGAAAATATAACTTCTAAATGTCACATTTGCATAGTGAAAAAATGGCCTAAGATGATAAAGTATGACATAATAAATGTTTAAACATTGATTGTGGCTTTGGTAATTAATTCAGTCCCTTTCATAACATCACTATTTCTCCATTAGTAAAAATGTGACATTATTTCTTGGGATCACTTAAATTCCGCATTTAATTTTTAAGATAATGGGAAGGAAGAGAGGCCTAATACGTACGCGTTGGTACAGAACAAGTACAATTGATTTATAAGCAAATAATAGCCAAGAAGATGTGTGACAGCCAGAGATCCCAATCGTGAGTCCATTAATTCTTCTAAATATGACAGGCAAAAAAGAAAATGTATTTTGACACTTTCAGTATTTTGAAGTTATTACTAATTCTTTATTAAAGCAATTGTCAGTTACTGAAGATTTCATTTGATTGGTATATAAATAGGTTGAAGAGGAAGAAAAGCAATATGGGTCGTTTGTGTTACGAGGAAAAGCCCTACAGCTCTGATTATGAATTATGCAGGGTGTGTGCTGGGAAATACATTAAGTTAATATTCAATCCCATAGTGGGAATAGAAAAACATTAAGTTCCCCACAAAGGAGTTTTCCTTATATGTTCATTTCTTTTTTCAGCTAAGACAACCCCATAGGTTACTTAAAATGGTTGCATTCAGAGTGCTTCCCTACAGAAGCCTAGACATTTGTGGGGTCCTTTCCACCTCTCAACCACATTAATCTAATCAAGATCATTTTTTTGCTTCTTATAAAATGTGATCCTATATATAGTCTGAGTCTCAGGAATGTGCTGACTCAAACAAACAAACAAACAAACAAAAAAATAACATATTCCTGCTATTATGTTGGCATAACATATTGTATATTAAAAGAGCATTTGGGAAACCATTATTTTAGCAACTATATGTTTGAAAGGATGTTAACTGTTAGATCATATTGCATGAAAATTCCTTGCTAAGAAATTGGACTCTTTATATAATGCTTTTCTTTCCATTCCATAGTGAGCATACTCACATAAAATTTTTTATAAATCTAATTTTAATGGCTGTGCATTATGTAGCCTTGTCTGTTTTAGTACCTGTTAGACCAAATATCCTGGTATTACTCATCTTTTTAAAGTTTAAGACTTTAATTTTAATGTCCAATCATAATATAGAGTTACCATACTTGAATGGAAGTCAGGCTTTTAGGTTGGATATTCCCAATTAGTTTGTCCCAGGCACTGGTGACAGATAAGCTGGGACTTCAGCATTCCAGTCCTTCTGGTAACTGGTTGAAGGATAATTTGGTGCAAACAACCTATTCCAGGGCCCTATGTGTGCTGTACAAATATTATTATTTCCTATGTTTGTTTTGATGTGAAAAGGGCTAGAAAACACTGGCTTAGGTTGCTTCTGAGATTTGGGGCTTAAAAATAATGCTTTGGAGAACAACAACTGTGCACAAAAATTAATCAGTGTCTCAGTGCTTTCTTCAGCCTAAATTCCTTAAAGAGTTTAAGTGTATAAGCTATTTTAAAGATATTGATACAGTCCAGAGGAAGGTCATTTTGCATGTTTACCAGGAATTTCTCAAACTCTTACTGGAATTAAGTATTTTCTTAAAATGTACAGATGAAAAACAAAAATCCCACCAAATTAATTCATCATATTGATAAATAAGACATGAAATCTTTTTGTCTTTGAAGTTGGATTTCTCAGTTTGCTAGTTAATATCTTTAATTACTGATGAACAATTTTTACATATATTTATTAGACCTGTATATTTCTTTTTTTACGAGTTGCTTTTCTGTGTTACTGGTCATATTTCTTTTGGGGTGCTGGTTTTCCTATTGACTTGCTAGGACATACATATTAAAAATAATGACTTGTGCCATTTCATATTTGTGGCAAATATTTTTAGTAATTTTTCTTTTGCCTTTTAATGTTATCTATGATGGTATATTTATTATACAGAAACTATACTTTTCTAATTTCTTTCATTCATAGTTTCAAACGTAGTTTTCCCTCCCGGATGTTAAATAAATAGTTTCATAGTTTGCTCTCCCCAATATTAAATAAATCTTCACCTAAAAGTTCCTTACATTTTCCCATTGAATTCTTCAATCAATTTTGAATTTAGCTTGGTGGTTATTGTGAGACAAAGATCTAAAAATATATTTTCAAATAAAATTTATTAGTGTCGTTTGTTTTTGAGAATCTAGCCCTTCCTTATTATCAATAGTTTGAACTTTTTCTTATTTTAATTACTATGTATAATATTGCTACAACTGATATTTATTGAATCTTAATTTTTGCCAGATAATTTACAAACATTATCCCTTTTTCTTTGCCAATAGATCTTAATTGTTAATATTACCCAACTTATACATGGGAAAACTAAGATTGAGGGAGATGTGATAGCTTGCCTTAAGTCCCTCAGCCTGTAAACTAGGGAGCCAGGATTGGACCCACCCCAGGTAGTCAAAATATAGGCTCTACTAACTTAACCACTCTACCATCTGGGCATTGGAGAATTGGCCTTCTTTAACTTGTATGCTATTTCTGTTTAGTTACTGTTTAGTTGGAATGTTTATTTTAAAGTCCTCCCTTTTGTTGTTCTTCTGCAAAATCAAAGAATTTAACCATCACACGATAATTAGCTATTTTTTCTCACCACCCTGAAATATGACTTCTTGTATGATATTTTTAAAATACAGGTTTAGCATTTTGATATTTTAAGAGAAGCTTGGTAGAGCTTTTGGCAGACTATGAAAAACTATTCATCAGTTTCCGCAGAAAATTTCGTTTGCTTAGGTAAGAAGTATTTCATCTAGTGATTTTTATAGTTTCTGAAATAAAGCTTAAATAATATTCACAAGAATCTTATAAATAAGAGGGCAGAATTGAAATCCTAACTTCCAGTTATTTTGTTCAGTATATTGAGACATCTCAATTCAGAAATAACACAAGCTTTTTGGGAAAAAAGGAAGCTGAGTAATTTGCAAGTAAATATCTCTCCATGATGTCACAACTGTAACAAATTATGTGTATTTCTTAAGAATTGTGAATCAGATGTCTGTATTTATTTTACTTAAATCTAAATTTCAGGAACTTGTCATTTCCTGTTTAAGTTTCACCAATGTTTTTTTTATGTTTATTAACAAAGTATTTGCATTCCAATAATAAGAATGTAGACATGCTATAAAAAGGAATTTCTGTAAAGAGCATTTTATCAAAGAAAAAATACTAAGGGTTTATTTATCTAAGGAGACAAACTTCAAATCACGTCAAGAATAAGTAATCAAGAATTATCAGACATCTGTACTTGGGGATCACCAAAGTTGAGAAATGGACATGTAGAGTTTTTTCTTCGAGGAGGAAGGGACAAGAATATCCCAGCCTGAAGGACCTGCAGCCTAGGGATGGGTAAAATGAGAGCAAACAGTATGCAGACCTCGGAAGTACAAGTCATGAACTTCTGCCAGGGATATGTTTCCTTACACTTGTGTGTGCCTGTGGTGCTCCCATTTGAGGCAAAGCAGTGACCAACGGGGGGAAATCAACAATACTTTGGTGGATTTGCCTCACTAGATTGCATTTCTGGGAGATGAAAAGATGAATGAACATTCCCTGACTCTAATTTTGCTTGCAGTCTTTTCCTTGCCCAACTCATCTTCCACCTCCAAATCCCTTCGTCTTCTCATCACACTAGCCCTTGTAGAAACTTGTTCCTATGGAGTACCATCACTATTTCCCCTAGGCACCTAATCCAGGAAGCTGGATACCTGGAAGATCTTTCTTTCTGCTTCCACTCTGGGTCAAGTCAGTCACACTCACCATCTTAACATCTCTGCACTACTCCATTTGAACTTGGTTGTCCATATGACCATCCGAATTCCCATCTGATGGATAGTGGGATACATGCCACTTTAGGGTACCAGACATTTTTGCTTGAAATTTAATGCTGTGGATGTTGACAGACATATAGAAGGGGAAACAAGTTGAGACTGGCTCACAGCTCTCCTAGACTATACTCCCCTTGAGAGCAGGGACCCTGGTGTAATCAGGTGAAATTCATTAGCTTTACCTAAATTAACTTATTTAAAATTGCACAACCACTTTGTGAAGCAAGTTTGTTTATCTTCATTTTTAGGTGGAGAAACTAAGTCTTAGAGAAGGTAAGTAACTATAGCTAATGGTGGAGGTGTGATTGGAACCTATCTGTCACACTCCAAAGCCACAGTGACCCACCCTGGGGCACTGCTGGGATTCAAATCATCACTTTCCCACCTGTTTTTCAGGGCCAGGGAGTGTGCACTTGGGCTTCAGAAGGCTGTTTCAATGGTATTTGTCTTATACATGAGATTTGCATGTAAGATTTGTTTTGCAAATAAGAATTGTACTGGTATAAACAAATTGAAATCACTATTCAAATTGTTTTGAGATTTGAGTATTTATTTTCTTAGAGAGCATTAACACTAACATATAGTTGTCTGTTCCTTTTGCATTGTGTGAATGTTTTCTCTTTTTTATTAAGCACTTTTAGTGCTCAATGATTTAGAGAGTTATAAATTTTTTTACAAGGAAATTTGTATTGAAGATTTGGAATGCCTTTAAGGGCCTAGAAAATTATGCTGTTTTGGTCAAGTAACAAATTCACCTACATTAAACAAAAGGTCATTAAACTTTTCCAAGACTGATAAAATTACGTATAGGAGGCCACAGTTATAATTTCTCATAGTTTAAGTTATTTACAAGTATGTCTGATAAATTCAGTCCTTATAGATGTAATTAAATATTTGACTGCATCTTTTAATTGCTCTTCAGCTTGAGAAAGAGAAAAGAAAAAAATGTAAATGCAACAAATCATTAATGAAGAAAAATTATCAGAAAATCATGAGAAAGTGTTTTATACTTGGGAATGGACCCTGGCCAATTCTATCACTTTCATTTTTCATGAACATTAAATTTATAACTGTATTATTCCTAATCCAAATTTGTAAAACAACAAATTTCCACTTTCCCTCTTTTTGTAAGACAGCCCAATTATTTAAACTTTGTCTTGGGAGGCCGATTCTACAGAATGGAGTTAGTTCATGACCTTAGGTTCAGCAACACCCCAGTAACATTTAGGCAAGTCTCTTTCTTCCACTGTAACTGGTTTCCTGATGGACAACAGAAGGCTGATGTTCTCCATTTCTTAGACCAGCAACTTTTTCATACAGCTGTTGACATAAAAGGAGAGCAAAGAAACTTAATAAGTCATCTTTTGTATATTGGGAATTCAAGCATAACATACTCATTTTATCTGTGGTTTTTAAGTCTCTGCTCAGCTATGATGTGCAAATGTCAAATAAATAGTCCACTTTTGATGTGTTTTCACACAGTCAGTAAAATAGACTGTCACAAGGCAAACTTTGTCTTTCCACATCTCTGTGGCTGGTTTTCAGAAATCAATAACTAACATTTATATGTGCACTGCAGTTTATAAAATCCTTTTGTATTATTTCAACTAACTTGGAAGTAAGTATTGCTGCTATCCCCATTTTAAAGATGTGAAAAAAAAGCTCGGTGAGTACAAGCCACCCCAAATCATACAGAACTAGAAGTTCTTTAGGCTGGTTTCTGAATGTCCTTTAGAATTATAGCAAATAGCAGTGTAGCTTGAAAAAATCATCAAATTATTTTACCTCTGTTTGATATGAGTCCAGAGATTTCCATGATGTAGATTCTGTGATTATCACACAAGGATATTTTTACTGAAAATATAATAAAATAGAAAATAGAATTTCAATCGTAGTGAGTCCAGTTCATTTCAAAATTTTCAGCATTCAGCACCTAGCTTAGGGCCAAGAAGAGGAGGAGCTCTATAAAGTCTTGGTAGATTGAATCAAATTTGGAAAAATCACTCTGAGAATCTTTAGGTGTTCTTTTATTCATTAGCCACTTTTTCCAAATGGCTATTGTCCTAAGTAGAATATAACATTGTACTTCAAACATAACATTGTAATTCCTTTAACTACACTTAAAGCTACCTGTCTTAGGTATTTTCAGTTTGCTGGAGTCTGGTTATTAAGCTGAGGGCTGTTGGATGATGTGGATCTGAGTAATTTCCACTTTGTGATCTTCATTCTCTTTAGAAATTTCACTTTTCATCTAACTAAGTAAGTGTGGCTCCAAATCAAATGTTTGAGTATGTATGGGATATCATTATTATCCTTATGGCTGTTGCATCAGTGTAAGTATTAATCTAAGTAATAGGGTCTAGTTTAACTCAGGTTGGCCTTGGAAACCGTCAGATCCTAGTACCTCCAAGAAACTTTTGAAACATGCTTGTAGAACAACAGGCTTGGAAAGCTGTCCTTAAGACAAGCTGCCTTTAATACTATCTTATTTTTAACCCTTATTTGATGGAAAATAAAATGTACTACATCTTTAATTTTTTTACTTATTGGTGCCTCCACTTTCTGTCCTTAATGGAAACCTAATACTTTCCCAGGCATTCATCACTCGTCCTTTTATACAAATACTCATTATTTGTTCATACTACAGTTATGTGAGGCAATATTGTTTCTCATTGTTCTTTATTGGAGCTTCCCAATCATTCACTTTCATCTCTAAATAAAAATTCTTCTTCCTCTGATACAATGTCAGTTTACCACTCACTCACACTCTCCAGTCATGGAAGAATTTGACATGACATAACAAATCTATTCAACATTCTATCTTCAAAATTTCTCTGCATTCTACTCTTCAGTACCCTTCACCCAGTATCTGACACCTACAGCCACACCATAACCTAGTTGTGTTCTACTTCTAGACCCCAACTCCAGTGTGTCAGTCTCTAATGATAATACCTTTTTTCCATTTTCTCACTCCCTCAGTCCCACTGCCCTCTTCTTTGACTTCCCTAAGGACTCCAAGCCCTAAGCCTTCTTACGGTTGCCTTATCCAGCCAAGCTCTCAATGGCACATCTTGTCAATGCTTTGCCCATGTAGCCTGCCTTTACTGCTAACTTCCAGCTTTAATCTGCCCTTAAGCATCTCCCTATCTCAATCTCCAGCTATTCCAAACCCAACCCTAGCCTCCTACTTTTCAAGACAAAACAAAACTTGCAAGCAAGTAAAACCAAACAAACAAAACTTGGGTCCCTTTGGTCTAAAGTCCTTTAACATCCTTTAAGCCTGCACTTATCTATGTGAGCAGCCCTTCTTCCTTATTTTTATCTAATCTCCGAAATTGATGTTAATCTTGAATTAACACTGTTCTAGGATTGCTTTTGACAGAATCCTTTCTCCCCATTCCAAAATGTGCACTTCTTTTCCTTTTGCTGTATTTTTAACACTTCCTTTTCTATTTTCCTGCAAGCTATGGATGGACATTCTCAAGCATCTGACAATAACAAAGAAATATATGAATAATTTCATGTTCCACCTTTAGCTGCTATTGCCCCATGTCTCTCTCCTGCCCTTTGCACCAAAATCTTGGAAAGACTGTTTCTTTCCTGCTCATTGATTCTTTAAACCATTGCAAAAATGAAAATTTATTTATTTGTATCAAAATTCAATGAACTCCTTTCAACCTTCATTTTATTTTATCATTCTGTGAAATTGATATAGTTGATTACCACTTCTTTCTTCCTGAAGCTCCTGCTTCTTTTGTCTTCTGAGACACCATCCTTTTCTGATCATCTAGCTTCCTGATAATCTATCTTAGGCCTCTTTGCTAGATATCTTCCTCTGTTCACTCCTAAAATTTGGGGTTTCCCAATACTTCTTCTGTCTCTTTTTTTCTCTTCTCATCTTCTATGCTGTCTGAGTAATGTCTCTCATATCCATAAATTCTATTGACTTTAAATTCAGCTCTCTTTTCTGGATCTTTCCCTGAGGTTCATAATTATATATACCAAACCAAACCAAACCAAAACATATGACATGTCACGAAGAAGAAGAAAAACAACAGCATCATCAGCAACACAGAACCGATCCTTTGGATGCCCTGTGGGCATTTCAATCTTAAAATGTTAAAACTAAATTCCTTAAAGTTCCCTTGCTTTAGCTTCAATTCAAAATTCTCACACTCTCATGCCCAAACCATTTTGAAAATTATCTCTGCTTTCAGTTTCATACTCCATCAATTCATTCTATTAAAAACTAAGGAGATATTTCTAAAACAAAAATTTGATCATGTTACTGTTGCTGGAAGGATGACATTCAGACTAGTTAGTTTGGCATAGGTAAGCCTCAAAAAATTGGCCCAACCATTTCCCCACCTCCTATCTTGCTCCTCCAGCCATTATGAATGGGGTGCCAATCTTGGAATCATATGTGTTAGCTTCAAGCTTTCCTATTTAGATATTCTATATTCCCACTTCATGGAAAACACTCTTGGCCTCTGGAAAACCTCTATATTTTATTAGTGTTAAGGTTTCTAAATTCTTTTCTGACTCTTGTTGCATATTCCCTTTGTATCCCAATTGATGCTACATTCTTATGCTTGCCTCAATTTTATGTGCTATGATACTTTAAGGAACTTTGTTATTAATCTACCTGTCTCAGTCTATTGGCTGCAATGCCCCTGAAGTTAGGAACTGGTCTTTGGCAGACAAAGAAATGAATGAATACATGAAGGAATGATGCAACTATGGGTCTCTGGAAATAAAAATCTGTTATTTTCTTGTTTGCTGGTGATGTTATCTGGCTATAAAGCATTGTGTTACTTCAAGTTGCAGTTACTCCCTGGCTATTGTGTCCAAGTACAGACATGCTCAAAAGGATAGACGTTCAGGCAGAAATAAAAGAAATAAAAGGAAATAAAAGAAGCACAAAAATTCCATAACTTAGAGCATAGATGCAGAAACTCTATTCGTTTTTCAGCAATTTAAATTAATTGATCAATAAATCAAGGACTCCATTAATAAATAATTGTTTCTAGTGCTGTGGAGAAAACAAAAACATTTTGGGTATAATTTCTAATCTCCAACCTTATCATCTAGTCATAGGAATTAAGGCATTTACTAGATTAAAATTAAGGCATTTGTTAGATTAAAATTTAACAAAGAAAAATAATAAAAATTGTAATGAGAACTGATATTTACTAATTTCTTTTACTGTGCCAGTTGCTGGGCACAGTGAAATGTGAGAACATGAATGTTCTCAGGTATTGTATACAATTTTCACAATAAACCAATGACACATTATCTCTCTTTTATTAACAAATAAATTAATTAAAGGTTGATTAGACTTTCTCAAGGACACAACTTACAAAAGTTCCAGTGAAAATTCAAACCCCGGCAATCTAGTTCCTGAGCTCTCTATAGCCCAAGGCTATCTATATTTAGGGGTAAAAATGAAGGATTATGACAAACATTGCTACGAACACTAATGTAGGCTTAAAAACATAAGAAAGAACTCTCCAAGGAAATGGAACTTGAGGAAAGTCTTAAATATTGGGAAAATTTTCTATGTAATAAGAGAAGGAGTAAAACACATTAGATGAGGAAAAGACATGTGAGGAAGCCTTGGAGTGTAGAAGAAATAGTTTTGTTGCAAGAGTCATAGAAACCTGCATAGTTGTAACACATGGTTTGTTACTGAGTTGCAGAAGTAATGGTAAGGTGTGGACCTTGATATTAGATCTTCTGGACACCTCTGAGCATATTCTATTAACTTGAAATATTAGAAGGAATAATCTGGTGGTGACTCGGTGTGACTAAATTTGAATGGGGAACAATTCTAGAGATGACACGGACACCAGGTAGGAACCTTTGTTATCCTTGAGTATGGTGATGAATTTATGGACCCAGAATAGCAGTGGGCAACAAGGAGGGAGGGCATGTTGTTTTACTTTGCACTTTTCTCCTATGCAATTGTTTTTACAACTTTATTGAGGCATAATTTATAGATTATAAAATTCATGCATTTTAAGTATATAATTTAACATATTTGGTAAATTTCCTGAGTTGTGAAACCATCATCATAATCCAGTTTGAGGACATTGTCATCGCCCCCAGTAAGATTCCTTTTGCCCAGTTATGGTTAATATCCATTTCTATTCCCAGTGTCAGGTAACTACTAATCTACTTTCTGTCTCTATATATTTGCCTATTCTGGACATTTCATATATTAATAAATGGAGTAATATAGTAGATGGTCTTTTGTATCTGGCCTCTTTAACTTAACATAATGTTTTTAAGGTTTCAGGTTCATCCCTATTGTAGTATGACCATGTTACATAGGACAACATAGTTTATTCTTCATATAGTAGTATTCCATTGTTGGATGTACCCCATTTTGTGCATCTATTCATGACTTGTTGGACATTTGGGTTGTTTCTAATATTGGGCTAGTGTGAATATTTCTGTTATAAAGATTCTTATGCAAGTCTTTCTGTGGACACATGTTTTCATTTCTCATGGGAGATTACTAGGAATGGAATTGCTGGGTCTTAACTTTTTAAATTTCTCCTTTGCAATTTTTAGGGGCACAAAATTAAAGCTGTGAAACATAGAATCACCATAGAGTCTATCAATTCCACTCCTAGGTGCGTACTCAAAGGAACTGAGAAGAAGTATTCGGAGAAAAACCTTTACATGACTGTTTGTAGCACCACTATTCACAACAGCCAAAAAGTGTAAACAACCCAATGTACATGAATTGGATAAACTATACAACAGATTATTATTCAACCATAAGAAATGAAGTTCTTATACATGTTCCAGGAAGCCAGACATGAAAGATCACATATTCTATGATTTCATTTATACGAAATATCTAGAATTGGCTAATTCATATAGACAGAAAGCTGATTAGGAGTTGCTAGGAGCGGGGAGGAAAGGAAATAGGAGAGTGACTGCTTAAAGGGTTTGAGGTTTTCTTTTGGGGTGATGAAAAATTTTTGTAATTAGATAGTAGTGATGATTGCACAATATTGTGACTGTATCTAATGTCACTCAGCCATACATTATAAATGTAAAATAGTAAATTTTATGTTATGTGTGTTTTACCACAATAAAAAAATTCTGTGTATGATCCACAAACAGAAAATTCTAAAATCCACATGAATAGGGTAGTGTGATTTGCTTCGGTACACTGTTTACATAGAATCAGAATGCCCAGGGAAATGATCCTTTCTTAGTCATCCTCATTGTCATAGCTCATGAATTCAGTGTCTGCTATGTCCATTAATTGCCCAAGGAGTTTTATAGACATTGTTTTTAATTTTAATACTATTCCAACTAGGCAGGTATTGTTAATTCCATTTTTTTTAAAGATAAGGAATACAAACTCTAAGAGCTTAACATATTCCTAGTCACAGAGCCAATAAATGCTGGAACTGTCAGCAGACATACTCTTTTACTCTAAAGCCTATGGCTTTTATACTATGTTTTGTGGTTCTAAAATGGTTTGCTCTTGTACTAGCTGGAAGGCACTGGGCACAAAAGAATAGCAAAACAAAGCATTATTATTGGAGAAAGCAGAAAAATCTGGAAAGGGACTCTATTATTGGAGACCTCAGTGTTTTAGGAAATTCTTATTGTGTTTAATGCGAGTGGACCCCTGGGTAAACTGGAACAATGACCATAATTAATCCCATATTGTAACATGACAGTTCCTAGCTCAATATATGCTTACTATAAGCTGATTTCAAATATTTCGGCTTACTGCCAGGAAGAACACAGAGCTTGTAATTTCAATTACATGGTATTTCAAGTAGAACCATGTCTTAATATTGGAGGGAGAGATTAGAGTTGACTGCCAGGACAGCAACAAGATTCAGAGGAGGATTGTTATTTTTAAAGTATACTAAGGACCAAGTGGACTAGCTCACCCCCTGTGCTTGAAAACACTGCAAAGGCTAAAGGACTTAATGCTTGGTGAGTCTTAGAAAAACATAGGCTGTATGAAGTGGCTTTATATAGGGTTTCAACAGAAGGTTAAAAGTTTGGTATACCACAGTGTATTGAGGGATAAGTGACTTGAATTAACAATCAGCCTCCTAAGCTATGGGTTAGGATTTATTTGAAGTATAGATTTACCAGTAGTTGTTAGAAAAACCTGAAATTACTTTGAGAAGTATTTAGCCATACTAAATGAAGTAAATAAAACATCAAATAAATAACAAACAAAAACCATCTCCAAGCTTGAAGATAGAATATAGGGGTTAGAATAAATACATAAATTATTTTATTATGACACTGTTCCTCAATTTATTAGTAAAACTTATATTGGATTGATGTTTATAAAATATAAAATATTTATATCTTTGAATTTTAAAAATTCATTATGTTACAAATGAACTTCTCAAAATCTCTTGTATAAATTCATATATATATACCGACAAAGTCATGAACTTCCTTCACATCACAGGATGAAAGGCTGAAGGTTTTTATATTTTGGTTTAATGACATTTCCAGGCTGATTGCCTCAAAGAACATGGAGCACTCAACAGCAGTTGTATTCTCAGCCATCTGATATTAAGTAGTCTTTCAACCTTTCCTTAACTTCTCCAGGTTAAAGGAAACTAAGACCTCCTCTAAGAGGAAGAACATGTCTCTATTAAACTTGTTAGAGAGTTCTTCCTTATTTAGAGTGATTAAAATGTGCTCCCTTTTACCTTCCACAGATTTTTTTATACTGACATTTCACTAAATTCAATTTCCTTCCCTTTGAATTCTATGAGCCAACAGTACCTTAAACCTTTCCAACTAGTTCCCTGGCAAGAGTTCCCTGCAAGTTCATCCCTTATCCTGTAGAACTTTCCCTTCCTTTGACCTGATTGTTAGAAGTAGCCTCTGGAATGGTGGTTGTGCTAGAGCTGGCTCGCATGGCTCCCAGGAGCTGTAGTGCCATCTTTTCCCAGTTCTGTGTTCGGTGACTTTGCATTGTTACATTAAAATCAGCCCTATGGGAAGATTTATAGCATAGAAATCAGCAAATGCTTTATATAAGAGCTTTAATTTTTCCCCAGAGAACTGGTTGCTAAACTTTTACCAGCATACCACTGATCTTAAGAATCTAAGTGAGAAATATAGAAAATGATGCTATCATCAAAACTAAGTCACTTCTTTTGGGGAATCACTGGCAAACTTTGCTGTGGATGTATAGCTAGGGAACCAGAACTTGTATCCTTCTAGAGTTTTCCACAGAGATATGTGTATAATGAGTGATTAGTATTTCTCAAATTTAATTAAAGTGGGAAAATTTTCTCCTATTCTTACATAAAATATCAGTAGGATACCATAATCTACATATCAGAGATAGACTGGTTGACTTGGAAAAATGTTTCTTAATTTTAACTTTATTTGGTATTTTTAGGTCAGCATTTCTCATTGGGTAGCTCTTGAATTGTTTTTTTTTTTTTAATATCAAGAAACTGTCCATAAATCTGTGGAGAGTTCTTTTTGAGAATAATATGGATCCAATTTCCTCTCAGTCCACCAGAGAATGTTGATTTTTAAAAAACGATAGACAATATCTTATGAAGCTCTGTAGTGCTGCACATTATTTTATTCTTGAAGGAGTGCTTATACGAAAATGACAAATAGCATATTTTATGGTCATAGCATGGCAACATTAAAAACATGTTTTCTTAGATAAAGTAAATGATGAATGTTTTATAAAAAATGAGTACAGTTGGATCAGTAGATGTGCTTGTGAATGCCGAATATTAAGTTCAATACACAATTGGAGCACATACACTACTTTGTTAATCAACTGAGATAGTAAATATTAAGTTGATAATATGGCCCCTCTCACCATATCCACTGCATAAAACCTTCTAGAAGAAAAATGAAAAGTAAAATGGTTTTAGCCTTGAAGACATTCTGGTTCTCTTAGGAAAATTATCTAAATGCACCAAGATAAAAACGATTAAATAAATTATGTGATACAGACTGTATACATAATGTCAGTTTAGAGATAAATATAGGTTGGAGGAGTTAGATAAGATTTCAAGAGAGGATTGAACTTGATCTTAGTGTCACAGAAGTCATTTTTTATCATTCGTTTTGCTAGTTAACATGGTACAGTATCTCTTTCTAGCTCTTCAAAGTAAAAGCAGAAAGAAGACAGAAAACTAGGAGCTTCAGGTACATTTCATAGGACGTTCCCTTAGAATTGGATGACGTAGTTTACATATGACTCAGACAGACCTCGTCTTAGAAGTTATATTTTCAAACTTCACCCTCCTCGCCCCCCTTTTTGTGTTAAAGAAATGTGGTTTCTAACATGATAAAGAAGATTCTGATGTATGAATAACATGCTCCATATTGTTGAAATTGACTAATCACTTTGATCTGCCACGCATGGCCCCTATGTGGCATTTCTTGGTGTGTGTTCTGTTCCTGGCTGGGGATAGAGTCACGGTCATTGGTGCCAGGCCCTTTCTGCGGCTGGGGAGAGGTCAAGTCATGCTCTAGTCAGGAGCAGGAAGCTCTGAGAAGGAGCCTCCCACAATCTGTGCGAGTTCCCTTTCTGTGGTTGATGTTTAGCATTTGGTTACCATGTAATTTCATGCAATCTTGTGCATGCACTAACTGAAAAAAAAAAATCACTTAAAAAAAAATGCCAGGAGCAATTTGGTTAGACAAACTGATTAAAAAATAGAGAGCTACATGGATCATATTATGGTATGGGAAAAATCAAACTAATCATACTGCAAACTAATAAAACATACTATTGACCTTAGAAATGAAAAAATATATCCTGAAAGTGTTACTTTTACATTTCTCTAAAGCTATGTTAAATTGCTACCTTAGTTCAAAGTGGAGAAAAGAAGCCAAGCCTGCTACCGGGAATGAAGTTGACAAGTATGTTCTTTCATGATTACTTTGTATTAAGGCATAAAATTCCTTTTTGATGTAAACAGGGCTTTTAAGAATCTGGAAAGGAATGTTAAAACAGCAGGTGAAGGTTGAAAACTTGAGGCCAAAGAAGACATTAAGTAAACTCAATCCACCCACATTACCCTAGGACTTGAATAAATTTAGAGCCTGCAAGAGAATACCTAAGACTCTCCCAGCCACACTGAATTAATGTCTGAGTTAACTGAAGCTGTACTATTTGCATGGAGAATTTCTGGGATTTTTAAGACAGAAATGTAAAAACCAATCTGAGAGGCTCTACCTTTGAAATTCTGTGTTATAAAACTTTTAAGGTGACGTGAACACCATAGTCTACCAATCATGGAAAAAGTACACTTAGAAATGTTTACATAAAATGTCTACATTTACATGAAAATCCAAAGTAGAAAAGATTTCTTAGGGCAACTACACTATATATATCTATATACTTCAACTAGCCATATGATAGACAATGTGGAAAATTTATTTTAATGGCCACAACCTTTAATTAATAAATAGTGTATTAATATATTTTTCTGTATTCAAAGTCTTCTTAGAAATATTTAGCCTTGGAGGAAATACTCAGACCTTATAAAACTAAAAATTATATAACACAACTGGGACACATTTTTTTTTTTTGGTTGCCTACTCTGATGAAATAATGTGTCCCATGCCACACAAATGTCTTATTTATTTCAAATTTATTATTCAAATATTTAAATTTCTTCCTTGAAAATTGCAGTAAATATTTTGGACCAGACATGTATAAGAGCTATTTCTAGAAGATAACAGGATCACTCAGGGTCACTGCATTCAAACTGAAGCCTGAGTTCAACCTTGGAAGAACCATCAAGATTTCAATGTCAAGGGAAAGTCATATTCTAGGTTATATAAGGTACCTGTTGAAAGTTTTCCTGACACTGAAAAGTTTGAGTCAGCTGTAATTTCCTGTAGAATCCAACAGAGGAAACCGACATAATGGTAGTGTCAGTGGTAACAGTAACAGAATAATAAACCAACATCATAAAGGAGTTGCCTTTCACATATTGAAATTTGATTATTTGCTCATGACTGTGCTATGCTCTTCACAGATATCTTGTAAAATCTTCATATCAATCCTGTGTGATAGGTACTGTTATTCCAGTTTTACAGCTATAAAAACCTGGTCCAGGAATCTCAGTAATCTTTCTAGATTACAAAGCTGGGGAAGAGCAGAACCCTGCTTTGTCACAGGTCTACATGGTTCCACAGCCTGCAGTCTTAATTCTAGTAGAATATCTCCTCTTGTGTAGATATCCAACCACCCATAATTGTCCAAACCACCTGGCTAAACAAGGGGAAATATATCCTTTATATTCTAAGAAGCCATTCCATGCACAAGTGCATTTGTGGCACAGTGGTGCGTGCCTGCAGTCCCAACTACTCAGGAGGCTGAAATGGCAGGATTGCTCGAGCCCAGGAGTTTAAGGCCAGCCTGGGCAACATAGCTAGACTCCCATCTCTAAAAACACAACCAGGTGTGGTTGGCTATCCCCAGTATAGACAGTGCATGCGAGAACCACCAGCAACCCTGCTCTTTCTATCATACTATCTGATGTTCCTTGCATTGAGTACCATACCCTGACATACAGTGTGTGCTTGAAGGAAGGAATGAGGTTACAGGACTTTAGTTTTCCAACATTTGCAGCCTGAAAGAGATATAAGTACTCTGATGCTAGTGTAGACCACTTACACAGAATTAATTCAATTAGAAACTCATTTATTCTATTTTGAAAAGTTTACTGAATTTCTGGCCTATTATTCATTTAAAAATGTAGAAAATACACCACGAGGTTTTTTTTTTTTTATTAAAAAATTAAATTGACACTAACTCATTCATTCATTATTCATTCAGCTGGTATTTGCTAAACACCTCTGCCGGGCATTTTGCTGAGTGGAAGTAAGCATTTCTGAGGTAACTGGAAGGAGTGGGAGGGCAGTTTTGATTATAAATTGAGTCTTTAAGGATGAAAATCCTTCCTTGTTTCTTTCCTTTAAGGCAGGATTTCCTTGCTTAACGGAAAGAATGGAAAAAAAAAGTAAAAAAGTTTAAATAGCATCTTAGTTAATTACCCTGTATTTGTTTTGTTTTGCTTTTTATACTCAGTGCTATTAATTGGAAAAATGTTAAAAAATGTTCCTCAAAACAGGACTGGTATGGAAGTTAATCTGCACACTAAAGCATTCCAGAAATTGTATCAGTAAATAAATATCCTGATCCATATTTTGAATAACTTAAGTGGTGTTGATTGATATGATTTTAAACAGCACTAGCTCATTTCTCTGTAAAAATCTGGAGGCATCACATATGGCTATTTCTTCTTAAAGATGAAAGAGAACTGCTATTTAGTTAAATGCAGTTGACAGAAGGCTTAATAGATGATTTACACATAGGACGATCAGATGCATACCAAGTATACTGTTCATGAATTAAAACAATTCCTCCTCCACAACATTTAAAAAAAGAAGAAAAAAAATGTATGTTAGCACACTTGCATTTCACAGTCAAATGTGATTGTTAGAGTGAAAATAAAGTTGATTCCATTTTAAACTCTGGCTGCGCTACTGAGAAAAGACAAAACATTTTTATTATTTATTTTTTATTTTTGTGTTCTTTCTTACAATCCAGATCCTTCAAGCCACCTTTGAAAATGAAGATCAAACCTTGTGCTTTCAAAAGGAATATTCCATAGCTTCTATGTCCCTCCATGTTATCTACTGGAAGGCTGTGGAGGCTGTGGGTCAGGGATGCATGTCAACCAGTTCACTTTAACAAGTGTGAAAGGTTAAAAACAATGGTTCCTATATAGTATATGGAGCTATGTGCGAAGTTTGTCCAAAATTTAAACTGAGGCCAAACCAAATCTTGATGCTGTTCTGAGAAGTATATACAATGGATAGAACATGGATTCCGGAGTTCTAGAGACCCATCATCAAATCTGGCTTGGTTTTTAGCTTTAAGATGTTGGGCAAGTAATCTAGTCTTTCTGACCTCACTATTTTCACTCATAAAACATATGATAACACCAACTTTATATGGTTATAGAAAGGATTAACTGAGATAACATATGTAAAGTGCTAAAAATGGTGACTATTTAACTTATTCACGGTTGTTCCAGATTGTCCTGAATTCTTGGATTGGAGTTCTTGGACAAAGTACACGGTCAGTCAGCAAATATTTACAGCATGCTGGCTGGGCACCAAGCACTCTGATAGCATTGGGGACACGATTGTGATGAGGCTCAGCCTTTGTCCTTAAGGGTCTTCCGCTCTGAGGAGTGAGTGAGATGATCACACAATTCAGCCAGCCTAGGCTGCCTGCAGCGATGGCAGTAGTATTGAAGGCAAGGCTGCTGTTTTTGTTAAACTCTTTCTCTTTTATACAAGCTAAAAAATTGAATTGCTTCCCCTTTGCCCCACCTGGACTTGTTTATTTTGTTCCTGTGGATCAGTGGTTTTGGGTTGTCCAATCCATAGTAGTATGGCAGCAAATTCCCAAACTAAGCTATGGTCAGGACAGTGGTACAGGATGGTTTCTTATGTGAAGCTAAATTCAAGCCATACTCCTTAGTCAGCAGTTAAGTTGGCTGGGAATATCAGACCGAAATATCCTCTCCAGACATGAATGATATATGAACATATTTACGTTAGTTCTAAGAAATCAGGGAGTATAGCACCATTATTAAGGACTATCTATCTTTAATTAAGCTTTTCAAGTCTGTTAACTTTATTTCAAACTCTGGCAGGAAGAGTTATAAGGAATTGTGGCGGCTTGCTGTCTGCATGGGAACCTGGGGGCCTTTCAGAACTGTACTTCTTTTCACTCCAAGCAGAGATATTGTAGAGCCTGCGAGTTATTCCCTTAGACTTTATTTTCTTTTATTGTTCTTATGGGCTGACCCCTTTAAGTAGTGTATTATATCTAATAGGTAGACTTCCTTACCAAATGGTCTTGACTTTCCTCAATGGGTGGAAGTTCTAAAGCCAGTAGTAAAAGTAATTGGACTTATATTTACTTTTTTCTATAATCAGGCTGGCATAGCTCTAACCTTACTATCATTCCTTACAATTATGATAAAAATAAAAAACTAGTCATTTTCGCTTTAACTATTTGCATTCCCTAAAAGAATGCCCGAGCTTTCAAAGAAAAAACACTCTTAAAAAAATTATATGTACACACACACATACATATACACACCCACATATGTAACATATATACACAGTCTATATTTCTCTTAACCATTCTAACCAAATATTTGTGCATGTATAACCAAATCACACTTTCTTTTCCCATTATGTACACTTCCATTTTACTTAAGGGAAGAAAAATATATTAAATTATCAACTTAATTTAAAGTTAACATCTACTAACTTTACAAGAAGGTGTTTCACCCCCATTCAGATGAAAACAACGATGAAAGATCTAGCCTTCCTTTATGCCAAAAAAGCAAAAATGAGAAAAATGAAATTTTGAATTTTCTTGTTCCTTCACACATGCTTGATCACCCCCATTGTTTCAGTTTCTCCCAGTCAGGGTCCTAGACAACTAGCCTGCCAAAAATGAGAGCTTTCCCAACAATGGATTCTTAAAAGATTCCTTAGCTGTGAAAGAATTACCGAATGCAGAAAAGCGCCTTGTTGGTATCTATTGAATATCTATACATGTGAAAATGAATAAGTGTTATCTTTGTTTCAGTATTAGTGGAAAATGAAGAGAAAGTTATCTTTGATTCTTTCTGAATCCCTTTCAGGTTATCTTGTAAATGCATGTTTGTTTAAAATCAGTTGAATTCTTAAATAAGATTTTAAGTGGATTGACAGATAAAACTATTCTTAAAAATGATTTATTGTAACATGGAAAGAACACACTATACTGACTTTCTAGGCTTAGTGCATTCATTCATTCAACAAACATCTACTGAACCTCTTCTATTGTAAAGCACTCTGTGAGGCAGTGGGAATCTGGAAATGAAAGATACACTCCTTGCCAGAGCCTACAGTATAATGGGAAGAGCGGTTGAGTGAACAGATGTTGGTGAGAGTGCAGAAATGCTGTGACAGATGTGTGCACAGCGTGCACATGGAAAGGGAAAGGCACCTGATGTATCCTGCAGGGTAGAGAGTGATCAAAGCTAGCTCTCAGGAGAAGGTGGCCTCTGGGTTGAGAGCTAAGTGAGTCACTGGGAAGAGTCATTACAATAGAGGGAGAGGACAGCCTGCTGGGAGGCTGCATGCGGTTCAGCACAGCTGGAGAATTAGGTGATGGGGCCATGATGTTGGGGTGACAGGTCGTAATTAAGATGGAAACCATGTATCCAGTGCCTATCACCGTGATTTATAGATATTGACCCTAATTCTTTAAATTGAAAGGATTCTTATTTTCATTCTCTCTTTACAACTGAAGAGAGACTTCGGGAATTTAAGTGACTTGCCTCAGAGGCCACACAACTAATGGGTTACAGAAAAAAAAGGATCCAGTCACAATCTCATCTCCAAAGCCAATACTCTTTTCACTGACGTGGGGGCTTAGTTTCCCAGGAGTGTCGAATGACATCTTTATATCCTGAAAGTTTGGAGGAGACACTGATTCTAACGCTTGCTCTTACTTATCCTCCTCCTGGCAGAAATAAACCAATTTATCTGGGCGTGAAGTTTTCTCAATATTATTTATTGAATTCTTATAAGACCCAACACTAGATTTAGTGACTCACAGTAGGTTTTTATTCTTTGAGTGACTTTACATATATTTGCAATGGGTTCATTTGTCTACAGTAATAATTTACATTCAGGTTTAATATAAATAATTTGTTGGGTTGGCCTTGGACTAGCAAAACCAAGAAGTAGAAAATAGCGGAGTAGTGTAATGGCTGACGAGAACTGGATTAGAAGTCCAGGTGTGGGCTTAGTCAACTACTATCACAGTTTAAGCATTTACTTTGATGAATACAATGGTTGATTTCATTCCCTGTCTTCTAGAAAAACCGTAGGATGTGGATTCGAGACCCAGCTCTAACCTGGAATCCTCTTAGTCTCAGTTTCTTCAGCTACAAAGTAGAGATGATTGCTTTGCAGCAGTATTGTGGGGATTGAGTTCAGCAGTACATGTGCCTGGTCTATAGCAGGCACTGGACAAAGGCCATTTTCCTTCCTTTTATTCAGATGACACAGGGAAAAAGCAAGGCTAACTGTATGAAGACTTTCCCACTTCATTCCATCAGATTAACTATGACAGAGTTATAACTATGAGGAATAAGAGTCAGTCCATTCTATGCCCTCAGTACCAATCTATATCAATTAAGAGACACAACTTTGGAAATTTAGGAAGAGACCACAGAAGAAATTTAATGTTTGGAATATAGGGCAACTTCTTCTTCAGTGAGCAACCCTTTCTATAACTCACTGCCGGATCTTTCCCTCAGGATTTCAGACAACAACTCTTTCCTGAAACTTCCTGACGCTACCCATGTTTTATTACTGCTCTAGAACAATGTCCCCTCATTTTGAGAGAAAAATCTATCTCCCTGAAACTTCATCTATAATCCCTAATTTGACTCTCTGAAACAAGAAAGAACCCTAATTTCTTCTCCATCTTTTAAATCTTCAGTTAAATATATTTAATAACAGTCACTCTTTCTTTAGGTCTGCTGTCCTTCTGATGAAAAATGAACTTCTTCAATCATCCTTTATGTGACCTTATTTCTAGACCTCTCTCCATTTGTTTTCTCTTCCTCCAACACACCAGACCTGAGCACAATGTACTAACCGTATCAGCAAAGTACAATGCAACTATTAACAGTCAAGAGGAGTTTGTTATAGTTTCCTTAACAGTGCCTACTTTTGAAATAGCTTTTTTAGTAGCTTCCACTGCACTTCTGGTGCAAGCTAAAGTTGTAGTTAACTAAAATTCTCCTTTTCTTCTTTTTCTTTTTAAATATGAACTGCTATCTGGCTATGTTTCTATAATCCTACATTTATGTGATTTTTTTTAAAATAAAAAACACAGTAGAGTATTTTATAATTCCATTGGGCTAGTTTCAGCTTCTTGATAAATTTGAAAATCTGTTGTGCATTTTTTTTAATATCTGACTGTCACTGTCAAAGCTCTTCCTCCTCTACAAAAGTGGCCAACATTGTTACCACTCACCTCCTTGGCCGGAGCACACTCTGTGTGATTGTACGTGGTGGCCAGCCTTAGGTCTGGTGCTTGGCCCAGTTAGTGATTAAAGATTTGTCTGATTTTTTTAAGGCAAAACTCTGTGTGGCAGGTGCCTTGATTAGCTTGATTTGTGTCATCTCTGGGCTTCAAAGGGCATTCTCTAAGAGCAAATAGGACTGTTTCCCAGGAGACTTGTGATCTTTAAAAATATTGAGGTTGCCTTTTGATGACTTGGCTTTATTAAATTGATATATTTAACTAACCGGCAGTGACCCTAAAATGAGTTACATTTAACTTCTAGCCTGCAATATTGGCACAGGTTTAAGACAAAGCTACATAGTTTGGCTCTGAAGTTTATTGTCAAAAAGTACCCAAGATTTTAAATGTTTATCTCAATTAACATGGAGAGTGCATAAAATTAGGCTACACATGCTATAAGAATTATTCTTTTCTCTTGAAATCTCTGGCTTTTAGATTCCCAGACCTGGCAGAAACTCTTTTTGGCTCGTCTGCTTCTGATCTTAGCTGTTTGCACAAAATGCAAACACATGCAAAAACATTGTAATAAACCTCAGCATTCAGTCATGTTCGGTAAGACCTCAAAAGATGTTTGCTTTGAACTTGGTTCTAAAGATGGGCATACCTTCATGAGAATGGAAGATATCTTCTTACTCTTTATGATGTGGCTTGGCTCTTTTCAGGGTCCCAAAGTAAGCTTTGTTCTGTAAGGCACATTAAATTCATTTTGTTGGACTAAGAATTAACAGAGAAATTTCTTCCTATAGAACATCTTGGGCTGGAGTCCCTAAAGGGGAAAGGGTTTGAGACCACGAAGGAAAAACTGTATTGCATCAAAGAGATGAGGAACATCATCGTGAGACCCACACTGGTGCCCTGTCTTAGATTTAATGAAGCATTTGAATTGTGGTTTTTTAGGTTGTTGGGTCTGGTATCACTTTGTGGCTTTGCTTTAACGTGCTTTCTCTACTGATTGGCCTGGGAAGTTACTCCTAGGCACTAATGAAACAAATTCTACTGGATAAATTCTCCCTGGAGTGAGAGGACTTATTTTTTCAGTTTATGCTACAATTTTCTTGGACTAAACTCACAACGATTGAATTTGTAAACAAAAATTTGACAGAATTTATCTAAACTGCAGGGGTTTAGACAATGGCATGCTCCATAGCTGGTGGAATATGATTGCAATGATACCTTCTGTAAGCAGCTTCTTCTACATCCTTTCCTGCTTTGTTTCCTTTCTAAGTTTTATCCACTTTCCTTAATAATAACACTGCCAAACACCCTGCCTGTCCTGGAGAGAACTTGTGGCTTTGATCTCTTCTTAGATAGACCATTTTAGCTGGTGGGTCTGAAGGTCTCTTTTTGATAGGCAATTTCAACTGAGTCTACTCCCTTATTGCTGTTCTTATATTCTACCTTCAGCTTATTTTTGTTCATCTATGTTTTAGGGCCATTATCCAACTCAAAACAACATAGTCAATTTTTAAAATGTCTTTCTCTACTTTATATTCAGACTAAATTTCCTGTTAATCCTAAATAGATCTAAAATATGATTTTCCCTCCTGTCTCTTGCTACTAGAATCTCCTTGATTCTGTCGTTTTGAAATATTCAAAACTGTTACACAAAGTCTTTCTTTCTGTCTTCTGACTACATTTTCTACTCTCTTCTGTACATTAAATTAGAAACATGCACTTCTTGTAATAATTCTCATTGATTTAATAACTATTTTGGAATATTTCTTAAGTGCTATGTATGGTAAAGAGAGAGACGTGTCCACCATCAGAGAGCTTTGATGGTGCTTAGACTGGCCCAAGTCTGTGCCCCTCCCCACGGGTCAAGAAGACATTATCCACCTGGAGCCTGACCACCTGCTGAGTACCAGGATCCCAGAATCCCCTGCATGAGTGATCCTAAGCCTGCTCCCTGGACCTGGACAGGCCTCTTTACCCAGTCCTTTGTTCCCCACGGCTAGCTCTAGGTCTGAGGAGTGGGCACAGGCAGCTGTTTTGGGGGCGTGTGGATGAGCATGGACATACAGGTTGGGAAGTCCCAGATGTGCTCACAAAGCCCCTTGTGGTGTAATGTGGGGTGTGGGGAAAAGGGCAGGGACATGGAGTCAAGAGTTAACAGTGACTGACCCTTGCTGCTCTCTCTTTTCTGCCAAATTATAGTGCAGAACTCAAAGGAATGCAAGGATTCTATTAACAAATTTGAAGTTGGCCTTTTAATTCTGATTAAAATTCAGAATAGAGTCTATGTAATAGTTTGTTCGCAATGTGGACCTCAGTTCGGTCCCCTGCCCCATACCCCGCAAATGTCACGGTTGTCTGTAGAATACTTCAGGACAGGCAGTCAGTGGGCAAAGTTTCTGATGGAGCACATGGCAGGGCACAGTGGGGGCCACACAAACATGTGGGTCAGGGAAGTCTTCCTAGAACAAGTGGTATCAGAGCTGAGACCCGCTAAGGGTCAAGTCTTGCTTGGAAGAGGGCACAGAATGTACAAGGGAATGGCTTGAGGAGTGAAGGAAGGACAGAGGTGGGAGGAAAGGAGACAGTGAGGCAAAAGGGAGAGACCCTGATTGTTGGGACCCTGGATGTTCTTGGGGAGCCTCCCGAGGTGCCCATGGAGGCCCCATGGCAGGACCAGGGGCTTGTTAAGGGTGCTGTCTCACTCCCTTGTCTCAACAATTACTTTCTCTTGACATTCATCATTTGCTTCTTTCTGACTCTGATGTCCCCGGCTTTTTAAAGGGCCACTTTATTCATCATCAGTCAACCTTCCATTTACCCTTGAATTTACTCCTGAAAACTTATTTGTATGTGAAGCCATCTGATGATTTCCTGTCACTGAAAGTTTAAGATTCTTCTAATGAAAGTGACACAGAAATGAGAATAGATAAATTAAGAAATAGCACCTGATTTCCACACAATCAAGTCATCTTCCTAGCTATATTTTTAGAGAATTAAGCATATCTCTAAATTTCATACTGTTCATAACATTCAGTTGGTTTTCTCTGTCTTTTATTCACTATAAATACTAATATTAATATTTATCATAGTGATAATAATGATGACAGCCCAGGATTTGTCCTTGTCTTCTATGCTTTATAGACATTATTTAATTTATTCCTGTAATAGCCCCTGAGACAATTAGTGCTATCACAATTTACAGATGAGGAAATCGAGACCAGGAAAGTTATGTGACTTGTCCAGTGTCCACGAGCATAAGTGGCAGAACTGGGCTCGAACCCATGTTTGTTTGATTCCAAAAGCTGTACTCCAACCTCTCTGGGACATCACCGCTTTTGTCACCTTCTGACAGTACAGAGTCCAGGCCCAGTCTTAGTCCAATGACCAGACCATATTTAGGCCATATTAAGCAGAAGAAATAATGTACTTAAACAGAGGCAGTGAGTTTGTAGGCACTAATGGGGATTGCCTTTTCAAAGTGTCCTCGTGACTGTAGGAAAATCTTCAGAGTTAGTCATTACAGTAATTTGAATAAGTTGAAGACCCCTTTTGTCTTCCCACTCCAAGTCACTTCTCTTAGTTATTTGGAGGTCCCTTCTTTTTCTGTGCAATTGAATAGGCTTCTACACATTTACCCCCAGTGAGCCACGACTCTCCTAGTGACTGTTGATGGCATCAGCTGCCAGGCTAGATAATGTTCATTCATGTATTTTGTTTACTTGATTTGGATCTTCATTCTGCAGATAGCATTCTCTGGATCACTTATAAAATCAATTAAAAAATAAAAAATTAGCCTCTTTCACATAAATGTATTAAGGATTAAAAATACACATATGCATTTAAATGTACTTCTGTATCACATAACCTGCATTTGTTATTTTTCTGACAAAGTTTACATTATTCTATAGCCCTTTAATGTGTATTCCATAATACAAAGATATCTGAAATGTGAAACTGGTCTTTTCTGTTGCTGAATGGAAAAAAAAATCAGAGACATATGTTAGAAGAGACAAACACAAAATTATTTGTGTCCATGCATCTGTTAGAGAAATATGTTTCCCTAGATGTAGAGAAATGCCTACTAATATTACTTATCTGAAAAATCAATCATTTTTTAAAATTAAGGAAACATGGGCTGAGGACATGAGAGACATAAAACCCTTGGTATTTGACGAGCATCAGGTATCAGTTTTCCGCCATGCTCCCATCTGAGTCACAGTTCAGGAAGTTGGTCACCTTAGCCGTTTAGTCATTTTGCAAAGACACAGGTTAATTTAATTTTAAAAGAATACATTATATGTTTGGTTTAAATTATGAGGCTCACATTCATATTTCACTGACCTTGCAGAATTTATGCAGGTACTTTACAGATTCCAAAGTGACATCTATTGATTTTTTTAAAAGCTTAATGGAAAAGAATTTAAAGGCTTAATTATTTCAAAAGGTAAAAATCAAAATTGCTAACTGATTTTTGTGAGGTCAGTGTTATAATTAGGTTAGTTTAAGATTAAATCAGGACAATATGAGTGTCCTTTAATTACTTCTCTAGATTTATAACCAAGAATTATCACTTTACATAGACCAAAAGATTTGGATCAAGAGGGATTAGGCACATGACCATGGAGATATAGCCAACAATAAATGGAGTATTATATCATTTTACTCTAATTTTTTAAGTTTCACGTGGATCATGCAATTTTGCCTGTAAAAATGTAGTTTAATATAAGAAATGGTTATTTTAAAACATCTTTTTATTGCAAAATTAAACACAAATGTAGAAAATCACTCGAATCAAATGTGTGGCTTAAGTACTTAATATAACAAGAACACCACACAGGTCAAAAAATAGTACTTTGCCAGACAACTGAGAAGTCCCATCAGTATTCCAGTCACAACCTGAACTTCCCACTGCAAATAAAAACTTTTCTAACTTTTATAGTAATCAACTCCTTGCATTTAAAAACACAGTTTTATCACCTAAATATGCATCCCTTGATACTATAGTTACTCTTGCCAACTTTCAAACGTCAGATATGTCTGAGTCTCTTTTAATCTATAGATCCCTCCTCCATCTCTTACATTTTCTTACAAGTTATCTGTTAAAGAATGCAGGGCATTTGACCTGTAGAGTTTTCCACAGTCTGGATTTTGCTAACTTCATACTCTTGGTGCAATTCAAAGTGGTTTTTAGTCCTCTACATTTTTCTGAAAATTATCCAGAAATGGGATACTCCTCTTTGGCATGACTACTTAGTGTCTAGTTGTTTCTGATTTTATCATCTTAGTAGCTATTGATGATTAATGCTGACACCTACTCATTGGGTGCTGCGAAGTGGTGATATTCTAATTCTATCATTTCTTTTTTGTTTATTAGTTGGAATACTTTTGTTAAGAGGCCTTTCCTTCATTTACTATTTGGTTAGCCAGTAATACGGGTGCTATAGGAAAGGGAGGGTACTTGCTTGATTACTCTCCCTTACTTGTTTTCAAGATAAGGAATAGGTTCCGTATTATCTTCTGAAGATAACATTTTTTGCATTAAACTTATTTGACAAATTTCAGCCCATGGCAATTATTATCATTGCTAAGCTCAAATTGTCCCATCTTTGGCTCATGAGAGTTCCTTAAAGTTTGCTTTTGAGTCCTTTTGCCATGACCCTGGTAGTCTCCGACGGCTTCCTTGCTGTTGGGTAGTACATGATGTCCCAAGCTCATATTGTACATTTTCTTCCCTAAAGGTGGAATCAACCATTTTTTGAAAATCCTAATTTCTTTTAATGAGAAATGGTATTTCCAGACCACAGTCTGGACCCCAGGGCTGCTCGTTGCCCCTGAGTTAGTCATTATTTCTAGCTCCTTTCGGTGGATAGTTAGCTCAAATTGACCCTGTTCATTGAAAGTAAAGAATACTAAGACTTTAATTTAACCTCTTTTCTTATATCTTTATCCTTTTTTCTGTACCAAGGATTCTGGTTCTTAATGATAAAGATGACACAGAATTGTAATATCTCATAACAACTTATTTGTTTTATTCCCTATCACACAAACCATAGTCTCGAAATAAACATACTAATAAATCTGCCAATATGTACATTGAAAGCAAAAAAATTTGCATATGCTCTCACCATTCTCTTTCATTTTTTTAGTAGTTGTAAGAAATCCACATTGTCAGAGCATATAGCCATTGCATACTGCTCTCTCCTTTCAACTGTCACGTGGTCTTTGTGCAGGTGATTGTGTTAATGCTCACCACCATTTCTTATATCTGGGCATTTTGGTTTTCTGAAGCTCATTCTCTACCAGATTTCTGGACTTACACTTTCTTTCTTTCAGTAGCTCAAGTATATTTCTTTATTTTTCATCTGGCATAAAGCACTGCTTTTAAAGTCTGATAATCTAAATATTTTCTCTTTATAAGTCATATTTTTTTTCAGATGCCCAAAGAACTGTTTTTCTTTCCTTTAAAATACAATAATTTTCTAGACTATATCTTGTGGTAGTCATTTTGAATCACTATTGTCAGGTATGCGGTGTAATATATATTTCTTTTTTTTAATTTTAGGAAAGTTTTGTTCAATTATAACTTTTTACATATATTCTCTTCCCTTGCTTTTTGTTTTCTTCTTCAGAGTCCTATTATCGATATATTTGGTCTTCTCTGCCTATCTTCAATATTTATCACTTTCCCTAAAATTCTCTTTCTTAAAAAAGCTCTTAATTTCTCCTTGATTTTTTAAACTTTCCCTATTGCTCACTTTCTGGTTCTGCTGTTGTATTTGTTTCTTCTATTTTAGTTCTCATTTCTGAATTTTTAAAAAATTTCTAATTCTCTTCTGAGTTCTATATCCCTTTATATTTTTTAAAAGACCAATTTTAATATTTTCATTTTTGAAATTAGTTATGAAAGTAATCATCCACAGCACTCAATTTCAAAAAAAAATAGAAATATACTTATCACTATATATTTTTATAGTTCAAGGTAAAAACTATAATTAGTAATTACTTATAAGTTGTAAGTAATTAGCAATTTCTTCAGTGGATTTATGCACATTCAGCAACAATACCTACTCACTGATTTTAAAAATGACTTAGCTGTCTTATTCTACTATTTACTACAAACTTTATGATTCATATAGATTCTGTGTGCACCCAGAGCTAGCTGAGATCTACAATTTGTTTTCACTCATTCATTTATTTATTCATTCATTGTTCAAACATTTTTTTTAATCATTTTATTTTTCAGCTTTATTGCAGTATAAAAGACAAAAATTGTATATACTTAAAACGTACAATGTGATGTTTTGGTATACATATACATTGTGAAATGATTACCACAATTAAGCTAATTAACATAGCTATCACCTCACAAACGTGTGTGCATAAGAATACTTAATATCTACTCATTTAGCAAAATATTAAGTATATACTATATTATTATTAATAGTCACCATGGTATACTTTAGGTCTCTAGAACCTTTATGCAAGTTTGTATCTTTGACTAACATCTCCTTGTCCCTCACACTCCCAGCCATTGACAACCACCCTTCTACTCTCTGTTTCTATGAGTTTGACTTTTTTGATTACACATTGTTCAAACATTTTTTAATCTATATTGCCAGACCCTGTACCAGGACTTGGGAAGCAAAAATTAATAAAAACAATTTTTGCCCTCCGACAACTTACAGTTAAGTCGGAAAGATAAACTAAATAACCAGTGATTAAAATAGAGTGTGATAAGTGCTTTGAAAAAGATATGCATTGTGTCAAGGGAACACATAGAAATTTGAGTGAGGGGCCAGAGTTGGCTTCCTGACTTGCAATACAAGGTGGAGGTGCAGGAGAGATGCTCCCAAGTAGATGTGGGGACAGAAATCTGGCAAGTTCATAGAGCCGTACATAATTCGGCAAGGCAGGAGGCAGGGAAACCAAAAGGCCTACTCTCTATTGAGTAGGTCAATGGAGATACATACATTTACCCAATAACAATACTGCACTTTACAGCTATGTAAATCTTTGATATTTTTAATACTCTTTCTCATTCATTATCTTACATGAAACACAATCCTGTAGTTTGATTGTCATACTTCATAAATGAGGAAATTCAGCTTTGGAAGAAAAATTGGGACTCTCCAAGATCCCATGGCTAATAATTTGCTGTGTTGACACATTAAACTGTTTTAGAAAGAATGGATGGATACTACTTTTTGTCCATGATAATAGTGAAATAATATTAATCATTGATATAATAAAGTGATCGACACATATGAGAGGAGATACATGGCTGGTACAATGACAAGTTCAACGTTAAGTGGATCTTTCTAAAGTCAATTGACTAATACTATGTATTTCAGTCATTCTCTGAGTCAGTGCAACTAAAAATCATTAACACTAGCCATTCATTCTTACAGTCAGATCCCCTCACCCTGTCACTTCTCTTGTCCAACATCCACTGATAAAAGCCACCCCTTTCCCAAATATGGAGCCTCTTGTTTCTGGCTTTGCTCTTTCCCTTTTTCCTATGTTATTGAAGGAAAGGGAAGAATAAAAATACTTTTTTTTTTTGTAACTGAATAGTCACTTTTCAGAAAATAAGAAAGAACACTAAAATTTCTTAAATCATGTAAAATTTAACATTCTTAGTAATAGTCATTAGTAACATAATTGCTCCTACTCTTTTTCATTCTAAAGTAGATCTCCAAAGCAAAAGCATTACCACTAAAGGAATTATTTAACTTAACATGAAAAACTAGAAGAAAAAATGTAAATTGCAGAGTGAATCATAACATCTTAAAATGCCATTATCTTTGGTTCTTAGCAATGCTAAAGCAGTGAAGTATCTTCTCTATTGGTTAAAGAGGTGTCATTTTTCAGAGAAAGGTGATCTGTACTGGTGTTATATTTGTTCAGAAAATTGTGGACAAATTTTCAAAAGGCTTTTTAAGCTTAATATGAAAAGATATTGGGGCATTTAAACAGAAACGGAGTCTGTTCATATATCCAGGTCTGAAAGTAAACATAACTATTAATTTATTGAATATATCGATGATTTCAAAGTCTTTTGAGTTTTCCAAATATTTCTGAGTTTCTGAAATATTGCACCTAGTTTTCCATTAATGGAAATTGATCACTGCTTGTTCTCTTGAACATCAATAATAGTTGCTGCCTATAGTGGTTGCCAAGTTTGGAAAGGTGAATGTCAATCTCTTCATCATCAGTCAACAATTTAGTAACCCTGTGTAATAATGCAGTTAGAAACACAACATACAGCCATCATATTAGCAGCTATATTACAAGAAATTGTAGTATGAAATGAGAAAGTAACCCATGATATTAATATCTCTGTATCTGAAAATATAGTGTGCATTTTAGTGCCTGGAATAGCTGGTGTTCCTCGTTGTAATACCTGTGGTTTCATATATCTTCTCTGTTGTGTCTAAGCCCTTGCCCAAAATTTTCCTTCAACCTGATATGAGTTCTCTGTAGTCAGCTCCTTCATCTGACTAATGGACTAAGTCTTCAGAACTAAGTTTAAAAATAATTTCCTCAGTCATCACTCTGTTACTCCTTCTACTTTGTCATCTTCATCACATGTATGCAGTAGCTACAATGGTTCTCAGCACATTGGAGTTCTCAATACATGCTTGTTAAATAAACAAAAGGTTTAGTGCTTTTTCTTCTTATTTTTTCCCATAACACCTTGGTCTTACTTGTGCCAAGTAACTGTTGCTCTGCCTTCTAAACACCTGTACATCTGTTTTCTCAAGGTAAACTTTTTATGGTAAGGATTAGTTCTTGTTCAACTCTTTGTCCCAGCACCTAGCACAGTATGTGGCACAAATAGATGCTTAATAAATACTTGTGGAATAAATGATGGGTGAAGTTTTATGAGTCCTTTTGGGTTCAGAAATGCCCTGGCCTTTTCTATCAAGCTCCCATCCTTCTATGGCTTCCAAATATATAAGGTAGATACTTCTTTACAAGGTGTTCTGTGTGTTAGGATTATTGTTTAGTTTCATTGGAAAAAGGTGGAAAGAAAGATCATACTGGTAGAGTTCTCATGAAACTTTTTTTTAAAAAGGAAATTAATACCAGAGGTCTTAGACATATAATGTTTGTGAATAAACGTACCCTACATGCAAGTGCCAGTCTGTTTGCATTTCATCTAAGGATTACTAAAAGATGAATAGAAAACACTTATTGATTGAAACAAGAGAAGCATGGTATAGGGAAAAGTGGCAATAGATTGAGAAGAATGTGAGTCTAGGCCTACCTCTTTTTCTAGGATATTCTATCTCACTGAGAATGTTTCCTTAACTGTAAAATGACCAGGGGAACAACAAGAGTCTTCATCCCTAACAGCCATTATCCCATGTCACATGTTAAGCAGTAATTACATCAGTCTCTTTTTTCTTCCCTTTCTCTGAGTTTACAATATATTTTCTAATTCACATTTAAAACATTTTTATCTCAACTGTGATTATATTAAGAACTCGTGATAAGTGAAACCACATTTCAGGAAATATCTTTTTTTGCTTTTTTTTAAGGCCTAATTTCCATGTATTCTGTCTTTTCTCTCCTTCACATGCCCCAGTCTGCCTCCCTTATAACCTCTTTTCCATCTTTGTTTTTCAAGGGAAATTGCATTTGGGCATTTTTGATTCATTTCCAGGTAATTACCAAAATATTATGTTGTTAAAATGACTTGATATTTAAAATGCCAATTCTTTAAAATTAAGGCAAGGATGACTGAAATTGATATCTTTTTGTTTTGAAAGGGATTTTATTTCATTAGTGCCCCTGGTGGGAGGAGGAAGGAATACCAGCATTTCAGTGGTCCCATGTTGGAAATAGGGAAGCTGAGACAGACATATTGGATCAAGTCTCTTGATTGGGGCCATCTCTTCTGATCCTAAGAATCAGAGGCCCTGATGTGTTATTCTTTGCTTTGTCCACTTGGCCTTGTATCACATTTGTAATCACCTCTGCAAAGTGTTAGTTTCCTCTGTATTTTCCTCCTAGAGTCTTTTTCTTTATGCTCCTCATTCACTGGGGCCACGATGGCAATGATTTTTGAATGGCAGTAGCAGCCAAACTTCGGTAGTACATATGGCCTTTGAAACAAATGCTACTATATGGGTTTCTCCTTTTCTATGGTGTAGATATAGAAAAGACCTGGCACTATGGGAAGAAGCAAAGCTGTCAAGAAGGCTGCTTTATTTACATTTGATCATCAAAAAAAACCCTCAGTCATCACCAGGTCTTAGCAGAAGACTGAAAATGGCCAAATTGTGAAAAACCTTGCATTCTAGCTCTAAGGAAACTAATAGCCTTCTTCCGTGGGCTCCCAAGATCTTCTCTCTTGCATCTCACTCTTGGCCCTCAAATGTCCGGAGGCTAGCCAGGCAGGCCTCCCACGCTGGCTGCACCAGAAAGCACATCTATAACTCCAGGCAGTTTGACACCTTGTCCTCTTACTCCTAGCAACCCAGGCAAAGGGGAAGGGATTGCTAGCACACAAAGAAACTAGTTCTGTCACATGGAAAAGCCACACTGGAAGAACCTATAGTACTCTTTCTAGATTAGTTGTCCAAATGAGGGGAGAGAGTGTAGCAAGTTCAACTCCAAAAAGTAGTTTATCTGAACTAAGTTTCCAGCTCTGTCTGTGCACTTTGACTTAAATTCCTCACAGTTTGGGGGATTTATATGGATTTGATTTTTCCAAATAGTTTACTCTTTAGTTTAAGTAAGTAGAACTATCTTATCTCTTTAGCTATTTTATCCACTGAAAATCCCACAATCTTGAAAGCATTTGGAAACATTTAAACTACAACATACTAATTTTTCACTAGTGGAAACTATGATTTGGGAAGAAATATTACCATATCTGTGGTATGACCTGTGATTTCTAGGTTTTTAGGGATATCAGCATTTGATTCCTAGCTTAATTTTTGTTTTGACATGAGCATGCTTCCTCTCCCCTTCCCCCAAGTGCTTTGGTGCATACATCACAAGTTTTTCTTAAAACTAAGATGAACTTAATTTATGTTTTAAAAGTTTTTATTTCAGTGATGTAGAAGAACATCAAACTGGAATCCAGTCCCAGCAATGCTTTGCCTAATTTATTGACTTTAAGCACTTCAGACTATTCCTCCTGGCTTCAATTTTCCTCAGTATCGAATTGGGCTAAGGATGTGTTCCCCTCAATAAGATAATATATGTAAGGGTACTTTAACAGTTAGAAAATATCCTATAGAAACCAATGTAAGCTTTATGCACATTTATTTAGTTATCTTTTAAACACATATGGTGTTCTAGAATTTATCATTTCATGATATCTCAGAATTTACTTCCAAATATCTGTGGCCATGGAGTATAAAATTATAATTTATCCACACTGACAAGCTGTTTGACAATTTTGACCAACAATGTTTAGATGAGTTAGGGATATATGTTTAACTTGATGTTTTAGACTTCAAGGGTTTAAATCTCAATTATGCTAGTGGTCAATGAACTGCTAGTATAAGGCACAAATAATGGAGAATTTATTAATTACATACTAGTAAGCTAAGAAAGATTGGCCATAAAGACTGGATATAAAGTTTAATGATCTGCCCTCTTTCCATAAAATATTTTTAAGTCCATGTGTTAGATCTTCACACCAATGTATAGAATACAGAATTTGTGACTTCTTTTCTTAATCTAATTTTAAGAATATATTTATAAAATTCATAACAGAAAATTTTATACATTTTTTTAGCATCTTGTCTAAGATTTAGTTACCTATTCTAGCCTGGTTATTTGTTTACATGAGCTAAAATCTACCTAAAAGCTATATTGTTGTCTTGAGAAATTATCATCTCCTTCAAAGAGTAAAAAGTTGGCAAACTGGTAATCCCACAGGTATCAGCTGAGAAGGTAGGGGATAGTAAAAATTTGGTGTTGCTCTCAGATCTCACTACTCTTCATGATCCTTTCATTCTTTTTCTCCTGTTCTCCTAAATTTTTCAATATCTCTTCCTCTTTACCTCTAGGGAGAAGGCTCCAGTGAAGGACACCCATTGAAAACCTACATGGAAGAAGTGAGTTTTAAGATGGCCTTAGAACATAGTCTGAAATCAGTCTATCATACAGGATGAAACACCCACTCAGACTTTTTTCCATCTACCTGTAGGGTATCTAGTCTACATATGTTCAATGGTCATGTCTACAAAACCAAGATAATAAATAATATGTTATCAAAGTAATTTTTGTTTTTCACTGGTATAGAGATACCGTGTGTTAATTCAGTCACTCTGAACATGAAGGTAAAACTGCATAAACCTATTGTTTATGCTATTATATATTTTCATTCACAAACATTTGTTGATATCCTAATAAATGAGAAACATGTGTTTTATAATGGGTGTACACAAAAAAAGACATGATCATTGTTCTTATTGAAAGAACAATCTATACTAGATCTGCATTCATTCATGTGACAAATGTTCGTTAGGTCATTATTTGTGTAAATGATTATGCAAAGTGCTGTCCCGACAATTCAAATGTATGGTAGATTGCCCTTGAAAAACCCTTTAGACTTCTAGATTTATTTTTGGAGGTATCCAAGGGTGTTGTGTGTCACAGAACTTTGGACTGACTGTAAACTATTTGGGAACTCTCAGATAAACCAGTGGAAATGTCCGTAAAACATGGTCTAAAGCCAAACCACAGTGGTCACTGAATTAGCCGTCTGAATCTCTTGCAGGTGAAGGGAACTGGGAGATAGTTTGGTGATGATATCATAACAGCATAAAATATTTGGTTTGAGTATTACTTCTCAACAGGACAGAATCTGTTTCTCTAAATATTCTTGCATGTGCAAGTTCATTCAAAAACTGTTATGAGTGGCCTCCTAAATGTGCTATATAGTCCATACATTTGTTCAGATCTGTGTACCCATACTTAAATTCTCACTTGCTTCCAAATATCACTGGGGGAGGAAAATCAGAATGCATAGCACCCCCATAGCCCCTTTGAGGCTCTAACATCTCTGGTTTGCAAACTTCTGGTGGTTGAAGTTTTGCCAAAGGCACATGGAGGAGTAACAAAAGGAAAGAAAGGAATGTAAATTAATACAGCCACTATGGAAAACTGTATGGAGGTTCCTCAAAAAACTATAAGGAGAACCACCATATGATTCAGCAATTCCATTACTGGGTGTGTAGCCAAAAGAAAGGAAATATATAGAAGAGATGTCTGCACTTCCATGTTTATTGCAGCACTATTCACAATAGCCAAAAGAAAGAAAATGTGGTATAATATTCACAATGGAATATTATTCAGCCATAGACAAGAATGAAATCCTGTCATTTGTAGCAACACAGATGAAACTGAAGGTCATTATGTTAAGTGATATAATCCAAGCACAGAAAGACAAATATTGCATGTTCTCTGTCATATGTGGGGGCTAAAATAGTAGATCTCATAAAGATAGAGAGTAGATTGATGGTTAACAGAGGCCAAGAAGTGTAGAGGGGAGAAGAGGATGAAGAAAGTTTGATTAATAGGTACAAAAATACCATTTCATAGAAAAAAATAAGATCTAGTGTTTGATAGATAAGAAGCGTGGCGTTACTTTACAATAACCTATTGTATATTTCAAAATAGAAAGAGAATAATTTGAATGTTTCTAGCATGAAGAAGGGACAAATATATTTAAGATGATAGATATCCCAATTATACCAATTTGATCATTACCAATTACATCAGTGTATTAAATTATCACATGTACCCCCAAAATACGTACATCTGTTATGTATCAATTAAAAAATTAAAAAAACCTAAAAAAAGACATAGCTAGGTAGATGTTCTGTGTTCAGGTTAGAAAAGCCAAAATAAATGGAGCAAAAAACTGGAGAGTTGAAATACCAGTCCTGAATTAAAATTTAATGAATTTGATGCAGAAATTGAGTAAAATACATTAAAGCAGTAGCCCAAGGGGAGGAAGACACAATTTCAAGGTGTACACCAACAGAACCTCCCTTTAGGATCTTGTGTTTGCCAAGCTCTTGACTTATCATTCTCCACTTGGCAGTGGGCCTGGGGATGGTGTACCATCTCCACAAGAGGGGTGACTGATACCTCTTGTAATGTGTCCTGTCTAGGTCTAACTCTGTGCAGGAAGGGGAGCAACCAAGGTGCTGGTATAAAACATGGCCTTTCCACTGGTGGTAGAACTTTTAGAACAAGTCTCCTTCTAATTTTATAGTTCCTATCCAAGAAAAAGAGCCTTATTTTCTCTGTAATTACCAATGTCTAACCTAAATGTGCATGTTGTACACAAGTATAAATGCTTAATGTGGCAAGAAGGTCAAGAATTTGTGCTTTTTAATTGGAGGTACTTAAAGGGCAGTGCTTTTCAGAGTGTGGTCCTCTGACTACAATATTGGCAGAGGGACCTACAAGAGATGCCAAATCTCAGGTTTCACCTAGACCCATAGAATCAAAACCTGCAGCCTAAGATCTCTATATAATTCACAAGCACCTAACTGCTGAGATGCCCTGCTCTAAATTATCATTTCCAATATTATTTTTAGGGTAACTGCATACATCATGAAGATCCCCAATTTTGTATAAAACAGGTGAAGAGGAAACCTTTAATAATAAATTTATGTTTTGTTCATTCACCTATTCTCAATAATAGTTTTTTTGTTGATTCGGGGTATAAAATCTCTTTAGTTTGTGAAATCCATTATTGACTTTCAGATTGAATTTTGGAATACATGTGGACTGCCTTTTTTGGGGGTTCAATATCAAGTAGTATTTTCATTTAACATTGGTTGATAGATTTTAGCTCTGTCCTAAATCAACAAATGGCCATCCTTTACAGTAAAATGGTATAATCTTAACTAGTAAAATAATAACTGATTAATAGTTGGTTTCTTTTTGCAGACATTAATCCATTTAGTTCTTAGGAAACATATACAAACTCCAACTCTTCTCCATTAAGAACGTGTTTAGAATGTTAGAGCCATAAAATGATAGCCTTTCGTTTTTTCTCACTTGGGCTTTTATTTCACTTTTCCCCTCTTTTTTATGTTAGTATAATCAGCAAACAATGAAGAACAGTATTTATAAATGTTAGAGGCATTGCAGTTAAAATTGAGCTAGCAAACATTTGCTTTTATTTAGTACACACTAAAACTCAAATAAACCACAGTGTTTACATTTTTAGTATATTTAACATTTCTTGCTAAAGTTTGAACAACTCTTTGCAGATCAAAGTCTTTGTTTTTTTAAAAATCTAGTCTTATAATGAGACAGAATCACAACCACATGACATGAGGCAATTTTGTTTAGGGCTAAACCAAAACTAAAGAGACAAAATGGTTTCCTCTAAAGGTAAAGCTAAAATGGAGCTTTTTTATTCTCTATTTTCTACTTTTTAATGTATTCTTTCTCCAGATTAGGGTTTATATTTTTGACCAAATTAAAAAAAATGACATATTTTATAATAGTCTGTTTTTCTTAATCCTCAAAATGGCTCTGATAGTTAAATTAAAAAAAAATTTACATGCTCTTTACATGTAAGACACTTGGTAAGTCAAAGTAGGAATATTAATTTGACATCACAGAAATTTCAGCTTTTAGAATCCTAATATTAACACTCCTTCACAAAAGTATATAATTTAAAACAACTTACCAAATTCAAGTACTTCCAAATCTTGGTTGTCATACCTTTTGTAGTGAAGCTAATCCATTTAAAATATCTCTTTACCCAGATGAATAATTAGGAAGCAACATAGTACACTGGTTAAAAATCCCCCTACTTATTAGAGAAATGTAGTAATTTGAATATATATACATCAGATGAACATTGCCAACTTAAATGGCTAAGAAGTTACAAAGAACTAGACTGATGTCAATGATTTCATTTGAGATTCCTCACAAGTTCAGGCAGTCAGTTGGTGAAGGCCGGAAGCAACATGCATGGGAGTGTGAAGTCCCTGGCAGTGTCAGGTGGCAGTGTCACAAGCTCTAAGGGTGCCAGACAGGAAATAAAGCACTTGAAGCAGGCAGGCCTTTTTGAATCTGTTGAGGTTGTTTTTGTCAGCTGTAGGTACCATCTGAACTGGAAAGGGGATCGATTCTATGCAACAAGGTATCTTAAAATAACTTTCCACGCCAGGCTTTGGCCTGTGTCTCCTGTGTTGTCTTCTGTAATCTCTAGTGTATGAAGTTCCAGATCTACTTCTGGGAGTGTATATGACATTATTCCCTAAAATAAATAAGATAATTTACTTTTTATTATTCACAGGGATTTACTTATTAAAAATCAAAATTTTTATTAACTATCATAGTTTCATTACACTTAGGAAACTAGGAAACGAGGATTTTTTTCTCCAGAAAATCTTAGTTTGTCATTGACATTCATCAAGAATGGATACATGTTGTTAAATATTTTTTTAAAAAAAGTTATAATCATGACTGTCATACAGATATAAAATGAACACGTCAAACATGTATTTAACTAATAAATTAATGCATGAACATGTAAGATGTCATTAATAGAATCAGTTCAAAGAAGCATTCAAATCCTTACATACATAGTCAGATAAGGAATGCTGAACTGACATTATGAATAGATGCAAAAACTGGCAAAACTATCAGTATCCATAGAACAGATATCCAATGGATGCAATATCTAATGAATGCAATTTGTGCTTACATGGACAAGAATCATCTTCATTGCTATCATTTTCTACAAATTACATAGTTGTAAAATAGCTAAAGTAAATGAAAGCCCCAGAGCCTCCATAGAATCAAATAACTGGAAATACATGCTAAAAAAAATGATTGTTTTTCATTGACTACACTCAATAATCATTTGTCCTTTTCTAAATCTTTTACAACTTTACCTCTACAATTTCCTTGGAGAGAAAAGCCAGCAAATGGAATGAGTTAGAAAATAAGATGAAGTGCAATTCCAATGCATAGCACAGTTTGGCTAATTAGTCATGTAAATTTATTCAAGTAGCTTGCATTTATTTTGTAACGTTTTTCACAACCTAACCATATTTTTCTAACTTTGTTCTTACTCCCTCTCTTTTCTTTTCCCAGATCCTATTAGTTCAAATCTACAGTTTCCAAACTTAACTTTTATAATTCCCAAAAGAAGTGGGCTGCAGAAATATAATTTACTAAAACACTATGGATTTTCAGCCTTATAATATGAGAAATTCCATTAATAAGTGCAAAAAAAAGTTGCTTACAAACTTTACTAATTTAACTATGTAAATTACATATAGGCCATTCCATTTTAATGGAAGCGTAGGATTAATTCTTTGTCAACAGAATCAGTTCATTAAATATATTTGGAGTGGAGTGTGATTTTGTTTTGCTTTATATGCATGATGCTTCAGGGATCCTTATTTTATAGAGATCCTGTGGTTATAGAAGTAAAATTAAAGTGATTAAGTCTTTTTGAAAGATGAAAACTGCTGTTTTGTGCATTATTTAGATACTTACAAAAAAGAGAAAGAAATATGTAGTTGATTCAGAATTGAAGTAGCTAGTGGTGAATGTTGAACAAAGGCATATTCTTTTTTCTCTAAATCTAATGAACTTCCACAGCCACATATGATTCCTCACTGATTGATTATATTTATAGAATCTAAAAATAAGCTATCCATGTGGAATAACAATACTGCTGAAGTTTATAGAGCACTTATTCTGTTAGCAGATAGAATGATATGTTGATTCAGGGCTAGCAACTGTTTTCCATATGATAAGTGTCACTATTTTCCACCATTCCTAGTCCCTGGACATTTGCTATGCTTATGGTGAAAATGTTTCAGAAAAAGGATGAATAGCATTTCTTCTAAAAGCAACACAAAAAACTTGCTCTTGGGAATATGAAAGTGTACTATGCTAAGACACAATTTAATTTTCTTGTGGAAAATTTTTGAATACGCTGACAAAGAGGAACATGTCAGTTCTTGTTTTTAAAAATGTTCAAGATTTTAGCTTTTTGACCCCATCAGAAAGATTTATCTGTAGCCCGATGGGCTGAGCTTTGGACACACATAATACTGCCTATTGGCACTGATAAAGCAAACAGGTGTGTTTTGTTACTAGCTCTGTTCCAGGGAAAAACAAGTTAAAACATTTAAATCATCTATTAATAGTAACATTTGTAACTATCCTTATGATTCCAATAAGTCAACATTTTAAAGTTCTTCCCAAACTACATGTTTACCAAGCTAATGTTCCAGTTGTACGTTATGCAATTTGCAATGAACAGAGAATAGTTGAATGCTGCTTATCTGTTCAGGAGGAAAGCCATTGAAACTGCAAACCAACCCGCAGGATTGCTTAATATTCTGAACTATGGTGGGAAAATAAAGCAATTGATGTATTAGTTATATTTAGTATTTCAACTAAAAAGCTAAATAACCAAAATATTTTTTTAATTAAAAACATTTTTATGGTCATTTTAAATTTTGTTGTTTTATTTATTTTTATTTGTTAAAATTTATTTATTTATTTTTATTTAAAATATTTTTAATTGACACATAATGATTGTACATATTTATGGGGTATATATAATGGGTAGTGATCAGATCAGGGTAATTAGCACAATGATCATCTCAAACATTTATCATTTCTTTGTATTGGGAACAAAGAAATAAATATCCCTTCTAGCTGTTTCAAACTCTATAATACATTATTGTTAACAACAGTCATCCTACAGTGCTATAGAATAGCAGTAACCAACCTTTTTGGCACCAGGGACCAGTTTCATGGAAGACAATTTTTCCATGGACAGGGGGTGGGGTGGGGAGGGTGCAGGGAGGTTGGTTTCAGGGATGATTCAAGCACATTACATTTATTGTGCAGTCAAACCTCTCTGCTAATGAGAATCTGTGTTTGCAGCTGCTCCCCAGCGCTAGCATCACCACCTCAGCTCCACCTCAGATCATCAGGCATTAGATTCTTATAAGGAGCACACAGCCTAGATCCCTCGCATGTGCAGTTCACAGTAGGTGTTGTGCTCCTGGGAGAATCTAATGCTGCCACTGCTCTGACAGGAGGTGGAGCTTATGTGGTGCTGCAAGTGATGGAGAGCTGCTGTAAATACAGATGAAGCTTCCTTCACTTGCTTTCTAGCGGCTCACCTCCTGCTGTGTGAATGGGGGTGAAAGGTTGGAGACTGCAGCTATAGAACACTAGAACTTACTCTTCGTGTCTAGCTTTAATTTTGTATCCTTTATCAGTCTCTTCCTATCCCTCCTTTCCAGACTCTAGTATCCTCTGTTCTACTTTTTCCTGAGGTCTTGGCCAGAGTAATAGGCCTATAGCCCCAGCCCCAGCCCCAGCCCCAAGTGGGCCATCCCACCGTGTGGACACACACACCCCTGACCTGAGAGAGACCTTGGCAAGCCCACTCCCTGCAGAGCTGCACCACCTCCACTGCCTCCACAAACTCTCTCAGGCTAGGCCACTGAAACACTCCCACATGTCACTAGTGTGGACTACAGCCGAAGAAAACGACACAGTGACTAAACTTTCGTTTAAAAGGAATTGCTTCCGTCATTTGATTTCACCTTACATAACCAAAGTGACTATTTTTCATATTTCTTCTTAAACATCAGAGACTGTGTTCCATTTTTAAAAAAAGAAACGGCAGAAATGTGATTTCCCTGTTTCATGAAAATTTTGGAAACTTTACTTTTGCCATCCTCTATACTGTTATGAAATTCTAGATCTAAGATTTTTCACACTTATGCTGCTTATTTGATATAGCTCTGCAAAGCCAAATTCAATAATTGATAATTTAAAAAATTAAGATAAATACTAAAAATAAATACTTATACCCAAATGGTATATTCCAAGACTGAGTATATTTATTTATTTTCTGGCTCACTTTCCCTACAGTAGCCTAGTGTCTCTGACACCTGCTGTCTAAAGGACTCTAGACCAAACTAGACAGTTACCACTTGCGAAGCACTAGAGATCACCTAATCCAGCACTTCCTCCCCTATTCCATCCCAAGAGGGAAAGTAACATGCCCTAGATTAACCAGGATAAAAACTGTGCTTCCTGACACCTGGGGTAGGGACTTTTCACCGTGCAGCCCATCTCTCGTATGATAGGAATTTAAGTTTTAATCCAAGTAAGAGACAATTTTCAGGAGCTGCTGGTGCTAAAAACACTGTGCTTTCCTTTTTTTAAAAAAAAAAAACAAAAACTGAGTTTTGAAATTTTGTTTTGTTTTGTTTCAATTTAAAAAATAAACCTTATGTTTTTAGATAGTTTTAGATCTATAGAGTAATTGGAAAGATAGTGCAGAGAGTTCATATATATATCTTATCCAGTATTAACTAATACTAGTACCTTGTATTAGTACAGGACATTTGTTGCAGTTAACAAGCCAAAATTGATACATTATTAGTGACTAAATCTATACTTTATTCAGCTTTCCACAGTTTCTCCCAGATGTCCTTTTTCTTTTCCAGGGTTCCATCCAGGATGCTACATCACATTTAATAGTTATATGTCCTTAGGCTCTTCTTGGTTGTGACCCTTTCTCGGGCTTTCTCTGTGTTTGATGACTATAACAGTTTTGAAAAGTACTGGTTCTGATATTCTGTCCCTCAATTTATATTTGTGATGATTATGATTAGATTGGGATAATGTATTTTTTGGAGGAAGACCACAGAGGCAAATTTCCATTTTCATCACATCCTATTAAGGACACATCCTATCAATATGGTTTACTGCTGTTGATCTTGGTCACCTGGCTTGAGGTAGTGTTTTCCAGATTTCTCTACTGTAAAGTCACTTTTTAAAAAATCTCCTTTTCCATACTGTTTGAAAGAAAGTCACTATACATCGTTCACAGTTAAGAAGTGGGAAGTTATCCTCTACCTTCTTAAGGGGGGAGTATCTATATAAATTATTTGAAATCTGCCTGCATGCACATTTATCTATTCTCATCCATCATTTATTTATTTAATCATTTATTTTTATCAATATAGACTCTTAGATATTTATGTCATACTTTAATGATCTAATGCTGTCGTATTTATTTTGTTGCTCAAATTGTTCTAGCTTTTGCTACTGGCAGCTTTTTCAGTTAGCTCCTTTATCCCTTTGACAGACCCCATTACCCCATGTTTGTGTGTGTGTGTTTGTGTGTGGGGGGTGTGTGTGTGTGTTTGTGAGCACTATTTTGCTTTCTTGCACTATAAGATGCTCCAGCTTATCCTGTATATTTCCTCCCTTAGTCTTAGAATCAATCATTTCCCCAAGAGCCCTGGTTCTTTCATTGGAGAATGGTACTAGAAACCAAGATCTGGATGGTGGGTATGTTTGTTGCTTCTGAGTGCCATTGCTTCTAAGCCCTCTCAGCTGCCAGACCAGAGAAATATTAATATATGTGTATATAATAACATATATATAAAAATATATACATAATTATTTCTATATGTAGCAATCTGTATATACAGCAAGCTAAACATGAGTTCATACGGACATCTTCAACTCTAATACATTACATATGGATCATTCTGGCCTCCTTCTCCTGCTTATCTGTAAACTCCCATGCCAGCAGTGAGAAGACTGACTCCCACCATCTGTCATCCATTCACCTAACTGTTCATTGGCAGAATATATGGAGAATGTTTTCAGAACTGTTAACCTGCATGCCCATGGGAAACAACTTTATCAACTAGAGTGCAGTTCTCAGATACAGTTCTTTAACCTTTGGTCTTACGAATTCCACTCATTTTCAGAGTTACTTAGGTCAGCATCTTATTTTCCCATCCCCCTTCAGCGAGGTTGTTTCCTACATCTGTAATGCATTCATATCCTTTTTTGTATTTTTCCTTTCATCATTGGGATCCCCAAAACTCCTAATTAATGTTTTTCATTTGAATACCTTAAGGTTTATGCTGTGATATAATATTCTATGGGTTTGATGAATGCTTTATATCTTGTATTTGCCATTATAATGTCATATAGAATAGTTTTACTGCCCCAAAATATCCCCTGTGCTTCACTGATTCAATCCCCATCCCACCCCCAAAATCCTGGAAAAATTGTGCCTTATTGAAACTCTAGATTGGAAGTGAACATCTCCAGAAATTGCCATCAAAAGTTAAAGGATGCCAGATAGGATGTTTCTCTCACACAGGAACTATTTTAAGCAAAGTGAACATTTAATGTCCAGTGATGTCATGTTTCTTAAAGATCAGTGGTTGTGAGTCTTTATTTTTATCTTGTTAGTATTTGTCTGAATAAAAATAAAGCAAAATATCTCAAGTTGGAGAAAAAGATCATTGAAAGAGGGTAAAGATGAATGGATTTGAGAGAGCAAAAGAATGAACTGACAGATCATTTACATTTTATATTATTAATTTTTAAAGTAAGTTTGAAAAGATTTTCTTGAGTCATGATTCAATAAATTTAAAATTGTTACATATTTTGTTATAGAAGAGATTCATTTTCACTCCCCCATCCTTCCTTTCTACACTTCATCCTCTCTCTTGTCTTCTTCCTTACTTCTTCCTATACAAATGTTTACATGGTGAGTCCCTATTTTGTGCCAGGCACTATAACAGATGTTGAGAATATATATTATTATTACATAATGAAGATAAGAAAAGATAATTATTATATAGTAATTATTACATGGGTACAATGGGCACATAAATGAATAAAGGAGTAACTTTGCCTTAGAGGATCAGAGAAAGCTTCCAGTAGAGGTAATTCCTGATCCTTGGAGGAGTGTTAATGTTTGAGACAGATGAGGAAATGTACTGTAAAACATCTTGGAAGGTTAGAAAGTATGATAAAATAAAGGAGGTACCATTTAATTATAGTTGGAGTGGTCAAAGAGGAGACGGAGAGGGTAGTGTGATAGATCAGGCTAGATGAATATGGATCATGAAGAGTCTTGAGTTTAAATTTCATCCTGAGAATAATGAAAGAGCCACTGAAGGATTATGAGCAAGGTAATGATTACATCATACAGCATCCTAAAAAGCTCAGCCCGTCAGGTGACTGGTGGGAGAGTTAAAGTAGGTATGAAACTTGATCCTAGAAAACTTCCTAGATGGCTATTGCTATAGTCAGAATTGGGGATAAGGGTCTGATTTAGGTCAGTGACAGAAGGCAAAAAGCAGCAAGGAAGTATGTGAGAACTATTTTAACAAAAGTAAGAAAATGAGAAGAGGAAGGAGGCAGCAAAGTAGTGATGAGGGTAAAACTGAAGATGTTCTTTAAATCCTTCTAATCTTCATTCTCATTACAGGGAATTTGAAACCTTGATAGCAAAGAGGGACATGTTATGCAATTTTATATTGAATATTTCATGATTGTATTCCCAAGAGTGAATGTCAACATTGCTATAAAAATATTAATTCAGGAGGAACATAGGTTAGTTATTTCTTATTAAGATTTTAAATTGCATTAAAAGAAGAATGTAAAAAAATGAGTTCATAGTTTGCAATATGTCTATGACATGAAAATTAATTTTTACTTAGAGTACTTCTTTGTTGTGGGGAAATTATTCCTATGGTTTTTGAACATGCAATTCATGGAGACTGAGTGATCAGCCATATTAATGTTCATGATATCAAAATAGAGTTTAATCTAAAAGAAATTTGTTCTTTGTCAGGATGAATCCTTAAAGCAACTACAAGTGGTTCATCAACCGTGGATCTTGCCAAGTGACACAGAAAGTGAAGGGGTGGAAGCAGAACAAGACAAACGTGAGTAGACACTGCTGTTCATTGACAAATTGCTTTTACCCAAAGGAAATCCACAATAAAGGTCTTTCACTTCCAAGAATTAAGTCACTTCTGCAAAAAATTCAGACTTGAGTAGGGAGAACATATAAAGCTAAGCTATACTTCAGGTCTTGATTCAATGACATCTTCATTGTGGTGCAGAGGCCCATAAATTAACTTTCTGAAAAGAATGAATTATGCTTCCTAAGGAGCAACATAGACTGTCTAGTTGGAATGTGAATCTTCTACAAATAGTGTAGAATATCAGTGATAACTTGTGATTATTAAAAAATTTCAAAGTATGTTAGGATCAGCTGATTATTATATATGAAATTATCCTTATTGGTTAAAAGAATAAATTTATGTGTGTAGGAACTATGCTAAGTTCACAAAACAAATTAATACTATAATATAACTTCAGACAAACACAGAATATATGGTTCTCGATTTAAGTCACTGAACTATAATAATAACAAAGAACAGATCACTATGCTGTGGCATAGCCCAGTGCATGCTCTCCAGGGGTTCATTGACATTTAGAGACATAGGAATCAGCAATCTAGTTGAGAGGTTAGTGTCTAAATTATATAGAAATAACATCAACTTTTAAAATAGTAACATATCAAAACTTATAATTTTCCTCATGATAGCCTGCAGAGAGAAATAACAATTGTATATGATAATGTAGCCCTTATGATAATTGGTGTGAAGTGATTAATTAGGAATTCTCCTGAGCCATTATCACCAGAAATACCTAATATGTTACACAGGTAGCATCACTATTCTGCACCCTGGGGGAATCCAGGAAATTGCATTTCCAGGTTAAAAGGCATTTTAAATTGCCCTTATCCTACTTCTGTAGCCACTGGCTATGTGGCCAGAGGGAGTACAGGCAAGAGAGTAAGAATCAGAGTGCTCAGGTGAGAGGAGGGGGCACAGAGCACACATAGGGAAAAACACAGAGACACTTTACAGATTCCATCAGAGGGAAATGACACCTTCCACAGAAAACAACTGATGAAGACTCAGAGAGTAGAATGTACTTTAAGCAACTACAAAAGCAAAGAGAGTATTTTGGAATATTCTTAATGCAAGGACTCTTAAACAAAATGGTCTAGGAAAGAGCAGCATGGGATACAAAGAAGAGAATCCACAAATATGAAAAAATTAATAGTGGTTCAGAACTTTTATGAAAAAAAAAATGCTCGCACATTTGCACTTCCTTGTCCCCAATCTTCCCACATATTTAAATATACATAAGCTTTCACTCTAGAGTTTGGGTTTAATCATTTTCAACAAATTCTTTTGAGTACTTCTTAAATTTATGTTAAAAAAAACTCTTCAAGCTACTGTGTATGTGCATTGTATAAATACAACATATGTAATTGTGCTAGTTTTATCCTGACTGTTAGATCTGACAACTAGTGCCCAAAGTGGACAAAATTAGGTAAACAACATCCTTACAGAATGCAGAATGTGTTAATTGTATGAGTGTGCTATGTCTTATAATAAATTGAAACTTAAAAATAATAAAAAGAATTGATCAAACTAATGAGTTGTATCCAATTCCAAATTCAGACTTACTCAAATCCATATAGCTCCAATCAATATTAGGACTAGAAAAGATAATCTAAAAATGTAAAGGAGATAAAAATCTTCAGAACTGTCTTCAACTCTTGTTATTTAATACATATTGCTTTTCTGCATTTATTTTTACAAGGTTTTGACAATGTCATAGTTTTCTCCTTTTCTACTAGAGTGCAAATTATTTGAGAGGAAGAGTCCATCTGTTTTTTTTTCATCTTATTGAGGCACAAAATATGCCCTCAACAAATATTAGAAGAATGGATAAACGAATGAGTAAATGAATGAATAGATTTATTTGGCTCTTTCCAACTTGTTTATCAGGACAGAAATTTAAAACAAAGTAAATGATAGTTGTGACCGTGAATAATTGTTATAATATTATGTATAGTTTTATTAAAATTTTAATATTTGATTTATAGCTTATCCATGGATTTTGCTGAATGGTCTATCAATCACTCTAAAAAAGGCCCTTCTTGAACTCTCGTAACCGTAGATCTAGAACCAAAAATATTTGATCTCAGCAATATTGTACTGGGAGGTGACCCTTGACAATGGTAAATTGTTTGAAATAAAATCAGGGTTTAAAATAATTAGGTGGTAATGGGAGCCATCTGGAAATGGAATGCTAGCTAGCATTATAGCCAAGCTCGTAGCACACAGATGCAAATATTTTTCAAGAGTGGCTTCCATCAGCCAGGTGCTGGGACATGTGTAAGTTGGAGCCACTGAAGCATTGGCATCTCCACTGATACTTGCACTCAATGCATGTGGTTTGTGGAACAGCTGGCAAGTAAACATAGATCATCTACCTCTTTATTTTCTCAGTAAAAGGAAATAAATGACATAAATCTATGTGAGCTTAGCATCTGATTTAGAGTTTATGGGCTCATATCCTAGAAATTTATGAGGAAGATGACAAGTTCATCATTTCAACAATAACACCTGTTTCTTGACTCAGCTTTCTATAAATTATGCCTAGGTAATTTTATGGAATTCTCTAATTTCTCCTGAGACAAAATCATCATGGCAGAAAGTTTCCAAATAATGTCAGGATCTTTGCAGTGGTGCATATTTCTTACTGCATCATTTTAAAATAAGATTTAGCTCAAAGAAATTTTTATAAATAAATACCTTTTAGGAAAAGATATCTTTAACAACTAACTAGGAGGCTTTATAAATTTTTATTATAAACAAGATAAGTAGAACCCTTGAATAAGTAGATTTTTTTCTTTACTCTGCTTTTCATAGAAAAGTATAAATTACAAGTGTAAAAAACACGTGTCAGGGGTGTGTTTGTTTTTAATCTCTCAGATTATGGTCTGAAGTCACTAAATAAATCAAACTACAAATATTTGAATTAACTGGGGTACTTGCTTAATATTCATATTCCTGAATTCTCATTCAGACTACTGAATCAGAATCTTTGTGGATGGGATTCCGAATTCTGCGTTTTTAATTATTTCTCTGGTAATCTTTGCTTATTCTAAAAATTGAGAACTACTAGAAGAAAAAGTTCAATGAATGGGAGAGAGGGTTGTGTTTTTAGAAGTGGCTTTATTGTGTGGTTAATCTTTGGGCCTTCTTTCTCTAGGCCTGTTTCCCCACTTATAAATTAAATTTGGGTATCAAATGTGGGGTTGGGGAAGAAGGAAAGCTGAATTTTTTTTTTTATAAACATGAATAAACAAACTAGAAAAAAACAAGTGAACAAACAAAGAAACAAACCAACTAAACATCACAGATGCCAAAAGTGAAGAAATAAGAGCCATAGTGGTAAGTGAAAACTAATGCCTTCATGATGCATAGAGTGTAAAGACACTTGGGTTTCAGTCCTAAACTCTGGGGCCTGATGTCTTAATGTCTATAACAATAGGTGATTCACCCCTGAGTCTAGTTAAGGAAGCTGGAGTGATATGGAGGCACCTGGAAGGGCTGCCTCAGGTATGAAAAGAGAAACAAAATACTTGTGCTCACCAGCTGTGGAAAAACCATCTATTGCATATATATTACATATGTATACACATATATTACATATATGCACATATATTGTACATATGTGTGTGTTTGTATATACATATGTAACAAGTGTATATATACTACAATCCTCAGAAGAAGAGAAAATAGAAGACAAGCAGTGGTGAAAGATACAGTGCCTGAAGTTTCCAAAATTAATGGAAAGTTTTAATCCTCAAATTAGGAAACATAGCAAATGCTATTTTAATATTCACATTGTAAAAACACAGACCATCACAAAGAGAGGAAATCTAAAAACAACCAGAAAAAGTAGCTAGATTGCATATAAAATAATAAAGTTAGACATGCAATAGAATTCTCATCAATTGAGGCAACATACTTCAAATAGGCTGAGAGGAAGTTTTGTGCCCAGAGAAACTACCATGTACTAGTGATTACCACTCACAGACCTTTGCTTAAAAAACTACTCCAGGTTATATTTTGGTAAGAAAAATAGTTGATTCCAGAAGGATTTTGTAGTATGAAAGAACCAAAGATGAACAAAATAATTGGTAAATATGTTGGCAGCCTTTAAGAATTACTGACTAGGCCTGAGCGTTGTGGCTCACACCTGTAATCCTAGCACTCTGGGAGGCTGAGGCGGGTGGATTGCTTGAGCTCAGAAGTTTGAGACCAGCCTGAACAAGAGTGAGACTCCATCTCTCCTAAAAAAAATAGAAAGAAACAACTAAAAATATGTAGAAAAAATTAGCCGGGCATGGTGGCACATGCCTGTAGTCCCAGCTCCTCGGGAGGCTGAGGCAGGAGGATTGTTTGAGCCCAGGAGTTTGAGGTTACTGTGAGCTAGGCTGACACCACGGCACTCTAGTCTGTGCAACAGAATGAGATTCTGTCTCAAAAAAAAAAAAAAAAGAAGAAGAAGAAGAATTACTGACTAGAATAAAAAGCATTTAATTTCTAAAAGAAAACAGGAAAGAGGGGAATAAAAAGAAAATATGATAAATATGCAAAATGTGATGGTATATATAAGTCTGAATACTTCATTAATTACAAAAAGCTGGCATGTGAAATAAATGGTAATACAAAATGCTGCTTAATCATGCATAGCTTATTATGAACATAATAAATGTTATATTCATAAGCTACAAGGATCTTTAATAAAATAAAATTAGTTATTAGTCTATTATACATACTAAGATGGGAATATGGATAAATACATCTCACTAAATTTGGCAGCAAAATGAATTAGAACAAGAATAGAATCTAGTTTAATCTGTATTTATCAGATAATTATAAACAAAAAAGTTCTGATCTATTACTTTTTTTGTACCTTTTAAGTACATTGGTATTAATGAAACTGAAAACCTATAAATGTTTTAAAAGTTAGTAAAGCTAAATTCAAATTATAATGAAAATTCTTGGAACTTAGGAAAATGCAGCACTGGATTTCTACTTCAAAAAATTAAATATATTTTAAATTAACAGAAGTTAATGTTAAAAGGCTAAAATTGGCAACTATGTCCTAATACTTAATGATAGTATGTCCTTTCCTCTATATATTTTACTATTAATGCTAATTTTAAAAAGGCATGTGGCATGTTTATATATCTCTTACAAAAGCATGACATCTGAAGACCTGTATTAATTTTTTATCAGTAATATAGCAGGGATTTTTAAAAAATGAACTTTTTAGTTTGGAATAAAATGCAAAAAGTTGCAAAGATAGTACAGACAGTTTCCATATACAACTCACATGGTTTCCCTTATCAATATGTCACATTCCCATGGTACATTAATAAAAACCAACGTTACTATTAACTAAACATCAGACTTTATTTACTCAATATGTCTCATTAGTCTCCACTGGTTTGTGACTATTTATCAGTCTTTTTTATTTTTTATAACCTTGACAGGTTTAAGATATTTTTAAGGAAGTTTTAAGTTTTAAGGAATTTTGTAGAAGGTCCTTCACCAGGGATTTGTGTGATAGTGTTCCTTGGATTTTGGGATGATAGGCCAAGGAGGTGAAGCACCCTCATCATTTAATATCAACGAATACATGCTATCAAATGACATCACTCATAATGTTACCCTATATAACCAGACCAAGGTAGTCTTTGTTAGTTTCTCCACTGTGAAGTTACTTTTAACCTACCATTTTATGCTCTATTCCCCTTGAAGCAAGTCACTAATTCTAGCCTGCATTAAAGGAATATGTCATCCCATTACCTTCTGGCCACCATGGTTTCTGATTAGAAATCAGCTGCTAATCTTATTGAGGTCCATGTGTATAGGATGTGCTGTTTTTCTGTTGCGGCTTTTAAGATTCTTTCTTGGTCATTATCTTTCAACAAAGTGATGTGTAGGTGTAGATATCTTTGAGTTTATCTTACCGAACTTTCTTAAGCTTCTTGCATGTGTAGATTAATGTTTTCATCAAATGGATAAAAATTTTGGCCATTATTTCTTCAAATGTTCTTTCTGCCCCTTTCTCTCTCACCTCTCCTTTTGAAACTCCATATATATAAACAGTTACTTAGACAGCCTGTGGGACACCATCAAGTGTACCAACGTATGTATTTATAGGTTGAGTACCTCTTATCTTAAATACTTGGGACCAGGAGTGTTTCAGATTTCAAGTTGTTTTTTTTTTTTTTTAGTTTGGAATATTTCCATTATACATACCAGTTAAACATCCCTGAAAATCTGAAATCTAAAACCTGAAATGCTTCAATGAGCATTTCCTTTGAGCATAATGTTGGTGCTCAAAAAGTATTAGATTTTGGAGCATTTTAAATTTTGGATTTTGGAATTTTGAGATTAGGGATACTCAACCTAGTATACATATGTATATATGTATACTGTCTAAGTAACTGTTAATTTTTCTTTACTCTTTTTTCTTTCTGTTCTTCAGACTAGAGAATCTCGGTTGACCTATATTCAAGTTTTTTGATTCTTTCTTATGCTAGGTCAAATCTGCTGTTGAGCCCCTCTAGTGAATTTTTCATATTAATTCCAGAATTTTAATTTTTTTCTCTTTATAATTTGTATCTCTTTATTAATAGTCTCCATTTAGTGAAACATCATTGTCATCCTTCTTGTTAATTTATTTGTCATGGTGTCCTTTTGTCATTTGAATATATTTATAGTAGTTGATTAAAAGTCTTTGTCCAGTAAGATCAGTAACAGTTTCTATTGACTGCGTTTTTCCTTATTTGTGGGCCATACTTTCTTGTTTCTTGGCCTTTCACTTTCTATTTTTGTTTGTTTGTTGAAAACTGGGCATTGAACATAATATGATGTGGCAATTCTGGAAATCAGACCCTGTCACCTAGGGTTTGTTGTTGCTGCCATTTGTTTTGTTGTTATTGCTGGTGGTTTTTTTTTTTTTTTTTTTTTTATTTAGTGAATTCCCTGAACTAATGTGTGTCTAGACTATATTATCTGTTGTATTCAGACTGAAGTCTCTGCTCAGTAGCTTGGTGGTCAGCTAACGACTGGACGAGGTGTCAAGGCAGTCCACAAACACTCAAACGGTTTATAACTCTGCTTACACAGAGCCTGTAGGTCAACTAGAGGTGAGAGATAGAGCCTTATTGGGTCTTTCCTAGCAGATGCACAGCACTGCACATCTGCATGGCCTCCTATGGACACCTCATTCACCAGATTTTTCTTTGAATATTTTTGGTAAGCTTCTTATTTGCCCCAACTGGTATCACTCTTTTAGGCAGCTGCTACGTAAAACTATTAACCCTAACTGTTTTTGACAAATCTCCTAAGGGCAGAGATTCTCATTAAGTGAGCTTTAATTTAGGTGAAATAAAGAAAAGTCCTTTAAGTATGGATTTTCCAGGCAACTTCTATATAGGGCAAAGAATGATAATGCTCTAAGGATGGGAAAATCAGGAAAACTCCAGATGCATTCTGCCCTTCCTAGTGGTTGCTTGGCTGCTTTGTGCACAGTTACAGTTGTTGTGAGGCAACTGATTTTCAAGGCTACTGGAGAATTAGCAAAAAGTGTATCGATATAGGGCAAGTTAAAACTGCACGTCTTACTGTTCTTATTGCCATTCTGCTATTTTTCTTGAATTAATGTTATATGGGTTGTTGTAAGCCCTTGGTTCATTTCCAGAGTTCTGAAAAGTCAATGTCGACGATTTTTGCCAGTGCTCTCATTACTGTTACGGAGCACCAGATTTTTGGAGATCCCTACACCCCCCATTCCACAAGTGCTTCTCCTCTCCTACTTTCCCTGATTTCCTCTGTCTAGTTTTCTCTTTATCTGAGAAGTGGGGTAAAATACTTTCATAATTAGGTATTGAATTAGACAATATCTGCTTCTTTGAGTCCTTTTTTCATGAGAAGCTTTAAAAATTCTGTAAAATAAGTTTTGGGAAATTCTGCATATTACTATTAAAGATATTTGAGGAGACTGTGGGCTTGTTCATGTCACCTAGTTAGTGACAGAGTCAGGACCAGAACAAGGTCTCCTGATTGGGCCCAGTGTTGCTTAACCTCATTGCCTCATCTGTCACCCATGACCTCCCCTCACTCCCACTCCTGGAGTGTGGGGGACACAGTTTATGCTGTGACTCTTGAAAACAGAAGCACTGGGGTGGTGAGGGGAGCTCCAGGATTCTACTGCTCCCCCAGAAGGTGGCCAGGCTTTTCACCTTGAAGAAAAACTTTCTTCTCTTTAACCTAATGTCAGGTTCTTTCTTTCCACATAGTCTCTCAAGATTTGTATTTGAGGAATATTTGAGATGGTGGTATTAGAGAACCACGGTTGATTATGTCACCAGGACCAAGACAAGGCACTAAGGGGTGGATCTATCAAATGAAGGCATAAAGGGGTGTGTCAGGGAGCCACACACGGTATAGAACATAAAGACCAAGATGAGTTAATAGCCAATTAGGTCAGATCGGTTCAGAGCTTCATGAGAGTCAGAACACTCACAATTTTAATAGTATTACGATCGTGGCATCAAAAATAGACACTAGGAACCAGGCTATACATCCCTCAGGAGATAAGTGAGATAGGACTTTGGTACTTTGTTATTACTGAAAGGTCAGCTGGGTTATCTCACACAACACAAGTGTTTACAGAGAAAAGATGTACACACACTGGATACGATTAAGAATAGAACAATGATAGTATGACAATAAAAATAATACAGAGAAAACTAGAAAGATGAAATCTCAAAGTGAAAAAGGCAAGACCTTCTAGCACACTGTAGTAGGTTCTTTTTTGAAGAACAAAAGAAATCTGGATAATTTCTTAATCCTATTTTTCACTTCCAATATTCCATAGCTTAAGAAAATTCTAAAGCTTCTTTTGAAAAGTTTGGGGCATGTGAACTCATATCAGATGATAAACCTCTAAATTAGCTCTATCAGACTTCTGCAGATTTATCTGTTATGATTATAAATATTTTAGGATTTATATTTAACCAATAAATATAAAACTAAGTTAAAGTAGTCATTGTTAATTATCTGTTAAAAGCAAAACGTTCTAAGGCCAAATTGCAATTTTCCCTTATAATACTGGTTATAAGAATTATTTTGGTTATGAATAAGTTTTTGCAATTTCTAGAGGGCAAATGCCTCTGAATCATTTATGTGGTATTCTTATTTTTAAATGATCTCCATATTGGTGGTAAAACTCTGGTATTATGAAAGGTTTAATTGATTCCTAAGATCCTAGAAAAAGTTTAAAGGGTAACATTTAATAACATATAAAACTTAATCTCACCAAATAAGCTATTACTAAGTGCCATGGAAAAATGTGTCAAGTTGCTCAGCAATATATACAGTTACACGCATCAGACTAACTGCTTTGTTTATTGAATAGTCTTTCTCAGGTGTAACAGTCATCAGAAAATTTCATAACAAGCATTAGAGAAGGCTGTGTTTAAACAAAATGGCAAAATTTTTTGGGTTAGAGTGATGTATGGAATCAAAGTCTTTAAAACTATTATAAAAATAAGAGATACATGGTCCAATTTTTTGTTGTTTCAAAAAATCAGAGTTATAAATGAATGGCACATGTTTTTAATCCTTTTACTAAACACATTTTGTTTGTCTTGGAATATTCTTATATTTGCTCTAGGTGTGCCCTAAAACTACAAAGTAAAAGAAAACCTAGTTCATTCTTTAACCTCGATGGACATAGCTTATAGGGCAGCCTTCTGTCAGATGGAGTATATCTTTCACAAAAAAGAAGAATGCGTTGGCTGGCTGCAAGTAAATCCTATTGTTTGTCTCTATGAATTTTGTTCTGTATATTTTTAGTCACTGCAAGAAGTTGAGCATGTTCACACGAGCCAAGCTGTTTCATGATTTTCTTTGGCTCTTTTTGCAGCATTGACCTTCACCTTCACAAATTAAACAGATCTGGGTGTTTTTGTCCCAAATCAGGGATTTAGTTAAGATTTTTCAATAAGGCCCATATGCCCCATAGGACAGATTACATTCTTAGAACAATCATATTTGTGGATCTTGAAAAGTCAACATACCGAAAGGCTACCATGTGTTGGGCTCTATGACATGCGAGATGCAAAGATAAGTAGGGTATGATCTCTTCTCCCTACCAAGTTCTGGAGAAGTAAGCATCTGTGGTGCTAGGCATGCTATTTCTTAAGAGATAAACAGAATGTTAGGAAAATCAAAGGAGGGAAATGTCACATTGAGTTGGCAGTAGGAACACGAGATTAGAGAGATCTTCATGAGGAATGTGGTGCTTGAACTGAGGGATGGGTAAGATTTGGAAGGGCAGGGATGGATAAGAAGGTCATATCAGCAAGAATAATAGCATAGGCAAGGGTACAAATACAGGAAAAGCATGGTTATGTTTGATGACCAGGGAACATAGTAATTCATACTGTTTGAGAGAGACATCAGATACTTACAGTGGATTAGAGGGAAATAAGTCTGGAAGGGTAAATTATGAGAAGAGCAGAGAGGGTCCAGGTTGTAAGGACAAGAAATGTGAATTGATAAAGTAGATAGTAGGAACATCTTTTCGTAGGGCGGAACTCTGATGAGAGCATTCAGATTTGTTGCTTTGGATTCAAACGATGAGGATGTGAATAATTCAAATGTTGAGGATGCCCAGATGTCTGGCTCTTTATATATCTCTTGAATTAATGAGAAGAAATCTATGTTCTAATCTACCTCTACACTAGTGCTATCTCAAACAGAGATCATCTCCCTAAGGTGTACAATTTGTATAATAGTCTATAGAATAAATTCTTTTAAAGCTATCTTCTTTACTAGAGAAAGAGTAAAGATGGACCAGTAGTGCAGCCTACCTTATATAAGGATAAAGTAAATAATTGTAAAAGTACTTTTTAAAACATTGCTGTTACTGGGTATAGTTATTAATCTATTAGTTAAACAACAGTAAATATATGTAGCTCCAGATTATATTTTTCATTCTTCAAGACTTAATTAATTTTAACTCATTTACCTTCCATTCCTGCCTTGGTCAGAATTTAAGGTTGCTATCTCTGCTCTGTTTTCCCTGTTAGCCAAAATCATCTCCCTCTAGTTGCCCAATGTTTTTTGATTCACATTGTCACACTGCCTGAATCCTTTCTGCTAACCGGCAGCCTCTTTCACAGAAACATTCTTCAGTGTTGGTAGGATTAAATCCACAAAAATTCACATTCAGAGCTTAAGGTAAATTAGTTTTGTCTAATGGCATTTAGTTAATAAGCAATTAGAATCTATCTAATAGAAAGAGGAGATATGATGCTTTAATTTGGAGAAGATGTGTTGTGAAAGTTGGAAAAATAATAAAAATAAAAATTACCTATAATCTCACCACATAAAAATATCCTCTGTGATTATTTTGATGTTTTTTTCCGCAGAATTTTTTTTTTTTTTTTTTTTTTTGAGGCAGGGTCTTGCTATGTTATCTGGGCTAGAGTGCAGTGACACGATCATAGCTCACTGCAACATCGAACTTCCTTAGGAAATTAAAAAAGAAATGTTTCTCATGTGTTCTCTCTCTCTCTCTCTCACACACACACACACTGTGTACACACATATACAACTGAGGTCATCTATACAACCATTTATATAATTATATATAGTGATATACATCCTATATACAGTTTTATAAAGTAACTTTAGCATGATATTTTATTTTCCATATTGTTAAATATTTCTTATATTTTTAAGTAAATAAATAATATCTTATGATATGGATGTACCATAGTTTATTTAATTACTCTTCTATAGTTCATATCCAATTTTTAAATTATTTTAAATGATACTATGAAGACACGCCTGGAGCTTTGACTTGGGGGGACAGGCGGTACATGGGCAACATATGTAACCTGAAATTCTGTATCCCCCATAATAAGATAAAAAAAAAAGAATATATTTGTGCATTCACCTTTATACATGTTCATGATACATATTTTTCAGGTTTGTTAGACAAACTTAAAAATTCAAATAAAACACATAAATCCCTAGAAAATACAATTTACCAAAACTGACACAATAAGCAATAGAAAATCTGAGTAGTCACATAACTATTAAAAATTAAATTCATAATTAATAATCTTCACATGAAAAAATTTTCAGGCCCATATTGCTCCACTACTGAATTCTTCTAGACTTTTAAAAAATAATTCCAATATTATGCAAACACTTCCAGAGAATCCAACATTTCCCAACTCATTTTATGAGGTTAGCTAATCTTGATTCCAATATGTAACAGAGGAACTACATGAATGGAAAACATTTTTTGCCAAATCAGTCAACTGACTTATAAACATAGATATAAGTTCCTAAGCAAATCGGTACTAAACCAGATTCTATCATATAAATATATATGATAAAGCATTCCTGCCACATTAAGTTTATTACAGAAGTGTAATATTAGATTAATATTTGAAAATCAGTGAGATTAATCATATAACATAAAAAATGAGAAAAATAATAGCAGTAATGCATAAAAAGTGTTTGATAAATTTTGACATCCATTCATGATTAAAAAAACCTCAATGGATTTGAAATGTAAGAAAAAAATCTTAACCTTAAAAAAAGTATGTTTATAAAAAATCTTACAGCAAACATTGTTTTTGATGCAATATGGAAACATTTCTCTTTTAGATCAAGAATGAGATTAAAATTACCACTATCACCAGGAAAATCTAAACTATAGTGCTTAAATATGCATTGATATTGTACTAAAATATACAGAAAATCAAGGAAATGCTGACCTAAAAGATAATGGTTATCTTGGGCAGGTAGTAGTGACTGAGCTTTAGGGCTGGCAATATTATATTTCTTAATCTGGATGGTGGTTAATGGGTGTTTACTCTGTCATTTTTTTTACTGAATTATGCATTTTTTGTACTTTTTTGCATGTGTATTACATTTCTCAATTTTTTTAAAACATAGGCAGTGTTGAAATGCTCTTAATTTTCTAATAATTTAGAAAAATATTTTGTGTTGCTGATGAACATGAGTTAAAAACATTTCTATGTAGAGAATTTGTTTGGTAGTTTGTGAAAGGTTCACTGTCGACTGACGATTGTTTCCTTGAAAATCTCGAATAATGTTTTCAGTGTATCTGCACTGGTACTGAATCTAATTTCAGAAATAATTACAATCTATAAAACCATCCTTTTTGACACCACTGCAAATCAATTTTCCTCAGCTTTGTCAAGTCATTTTATCATTTGAAACTCTAGGTATTGAAATTTCACAATTAAGAACAAAATTTGCCATCTTCAGACTTTTCTAATTGCTCATTTTTTCCCCTCAAGTAAAATACAATACCCTTGAGAACAGATAACAGATCTTATGTATTCTGTATTTTTCATAACATCATGGCTGGAGATTAATGTCTAAGTACTAAATAATATGCTTTTATGAGTTAAGTCAGATGCAAGAATTTTAGAAATATCCTTGGAGAAGTATAATGCTATTTTCATCAGTCATTATGTTAAAGCTAAAATTTCCCTTTTATTAATCGTACATAGAATTTATAAAAATGGGTTGAATTTTGTCAATTTATCTAATAAACTTTATCAATAACCTTTGATTGAAAGACAAATCAAATTAAAATGAGGGGAAAAGCCAAGGAGAATAAAAACCTCGAATTTACTCTCTTCTTTTCCTTCAATCCTAGCAGAGGGTCTTTATTAGCAAAACCTAAGCATAAGCAGAGGACTTGGGAGCTCTCTTGATGTGGACCGTGAAGCTCAGCCTCTTGGGGAAAAGAACTGGTATTAAATACAGACAGTATACCTGGCAGGAAAATAGAAGATAGTTGGCACAAGACGGTTGCCTCCTTCACTGATTTTCAGCCTTTCTTTTTGCTGACATATATATGGTTTGAAAGTTTGAATGTTTCTCCAAGTCCAGCTTTATTTTCACCCTGCATTCATTTTCTGTAGAGAACAAGCTCTGTAGGGATGGTTTCATCATTTTAAATGTGTTGAGACTTCCTTAAAGGTCCAGTGTATGACCAGTTTTGAGCATATGTTTAGAAGAACCAAGTACAAAAAAAAAAAAAAAATGGGCAAAATGTATGTTGTTGGGTGAAGTTTTCTTTATATGTCACTTAGATAGAGTTGGCTGACTGTGTTATTCAAATATTCCATATCCTTACTGAATATTTTTTGGGGTGTTGTTCTATCAGTTACCAGGAGATGTTTATTAAAACCTCCTACTGTGATTATGGATTTGACTATCTCTCTTTTTATTTCTGTTAATTCTTGCTTTATAAATTTCGATGCTATATTATTATAACTATATTTATATAAATTTAGTAGTATATCTTCCTGGTGAATTGAATCTTTTGTCATCAGGAAATATTTCTCTTTATCCCTAGCAATTAATTCTGCATTAAATTCCATTTTATATGATATCACTATGTCAGCTTTCTTTTGGTTGGTATTTTTGTGGTATATGTTTTTTATTCTCTAACTTTTCAACATTTTTCTATTTGCATATAACAGATAATTCTCTTCAAAACATGTAGTTAGGTTATTCATTTAATAAAGTCAACAATTTTTCCTATTTAATTTACTTAATCATATTTCTACTTAATTCATTAGTGAATTTATATGTAGTATAATTATTGTTATAGTTAGGTTTGAATTTATCATCTTATCCTCTTACTTTATAAATCATTTTCCTCACTCTGTTATGTTCCCATTTCCCCTTTTTACCTTCCTTTGGATAAGTTTCTGCCATTTTATTCTCTTTTAGCTTGAAGGTTATATACTCTTTTAAGATTCTTTCAATGGTTGTTCTTGAGATTGTAGAATGTATCGTTTACTTATCAAAGTCTCATGTTAATTGGTCCTTTTATTTTTTCCCTTAGAATTCTTTTGCTCTCTATATACCCATTCTGAATCATACACTAGTGTTGGCATGCATTTAAATGCCCTGTATATTTTCAACACCACAAGGCTTTATTATTATTGTAATATATTGTCAAAATTCATTTAAATTTTCCTACAGTTTGATTCTACTTGTTGCTATTCATTTTTCCCAACTCATCTCTGAGATTGCATATTGGATCACCTTTCTTCTGCCTAAAGGACACCAATTAATATTTGTTTTAGTTTGTAATTACTGGTGATGAATTTGAAATTTCTTCATTTCTCCTTTTTAACTTTTTTAACTTTTTTTTGTTTGTTTATTTTGAGATAGAGTCTCACTCTGTTGCCCGGGCTAGAGTGCTGTGACATCAGCCTAGCCCACCACAACCTCAAACTCCTGGGTTCAAGCAATCCTACTGCCTCAGTCTTCCGAGTAGCTGGGACTACAGGCATGCACCACCATGCTCGGCTAATTTTTTCTATATATATATTTAGTTGTTCATATAATTTCTTTCTATTTGTTTAGTAGAGAGAGGGTCTCGCTCTTGCTCAGGCTGGTCTTGAACTCCGGAGCTCAAACAATCCTCCTGCCTCGGCCTCCCAGAGTGCTCCTATTAGAGACGTGAGCCACCACTCCCGGCCCATTTCTCCTTTTTCTTGAAGGATACTTTCACTGAGCATAAAAATCAAGAGAGTTTTTTTTTTTTTTCTTTTATCACTTCAAAGATACCACTTCATCATGTTGAGAAATCACCTGTCAGATTATTACTTCTTTGAATGGTTTTAAGATTTTCACTTTGTCTTTTATTTACCACAAAGCCTAGATGCCTAGATGTGGTTAAGCTTGGTTTAATCTCAGGTTCTTTTAAACTTGGGTGATCAGAATGCCTCTGAATCTATAGCTTTTATATGTTTGGTAGCTTTGAATTGTTCCCTATTATGTCTCTCCTGAGTCTTTTTGTGGCTCTTATTCTATTCAGCTGTTGCTGCATAACAAATCATCCCAAACCTTAGTGGCTTAAAACAATAATTACTTATTTAGTTCATATATCTGTAATTTGGGCATGGCTCAGCAGGAAGGTTCATATCTTTTCCATGAATTATCAGCTGCAATGATTTGCCTGGGCCTGGAGAATATGTTTGCAAGATGCTTAACCCACACGACAAGCATGGTTGTTGCTGTTGGCTGAGTTCCATTCAAGGCTGAAGGTCAAAGACCTTGATTTCTTTCCATGAAGACCTTTCCTCATGCACTTCTCCCTAGAATATTTGGGCTTTCTCACATTATTGACATTATTGTACCTGGAATATAAGAATGAATGTCTCAAAAGACAGAAAGTAGAAAACTCTCACTTCTTAAGACCTGAGCCTGGAAACTCACAACATCATGTCTGTCATTGTTGGTCAAGAAATCACAGATAATAGATTCAAGGACAGTGGATGCACACTTGGGAAAAATGCAAAGGAATTTGTGGTTATGTTTTAAAACCATCACATCCTCTAATTACACCTATATTAGACATTCTAACTGTATGCAAAATACTTTCCCTTACCCTCCACTCTCATTTTTCCATCCATGAATCCGAGTGGATTAATAAAATGTGGTATATGTGTACCATGGAGTTCTATTCAGGCACAAAAACCAATGGTGATCTAGCACCTCTTGTGTTATCCTGGATAGAGCTGGAACCCATTCTACTAAGTGAAGTATCACAAGAATGGAAAAACAAGCACCACATGTACTCACCATCAAATTGGTATTAACTGATCAAGGTTTATGTGCACCTATAATAGTAACATTCATTGGGTGTCGGGCAGGTGGGAGAGGGAGGGGATGAGTATATTCACACCTAATGGGTGCAGTGTGCAACATCTGGGTGATGGATAGACTTGAAGCTCTGACTCGGGTGGAGCAAATGCAATATATGCAACCTAAACATTTGTACCCCCGTAATATGCTGAAATAAAACAAATAATAATAATAACAGATACATTGTAAAAAAAGTTTGAAAACAAAAAATATCAATACAATAATAAAAATAATACAAATAAAAAACCATACAGTATAATAACTATTTACGTAGCAGCTACATTGTATTAGGTATCATAAGTAACATAGAGATGATTTAAAGTATATGGGAGGATTGCATAAATTATATGAAACTACTGTGCCATTTTATTTCAGGAACTTGAGCATCCTCAGATTTTGGTACCCATGGGTGTCTTGGAACCAATCCCTGTGGATACCAAGGGATGAATAACAATTATATTTAGTTTATCTGCTCTCCTACAAGGACTTCAGTCTCTCATGTATGATTAGGTTTCTATTAACCTTTACTGATGTTATGATTAATGACATTGTGTTTTTACTCCTTTACGCAATTTTGTTCCCAGCCTCTTCTTAAATGTTCACTGTAATTTACTAATGATTCACCTTTTTACTGTGAGCATACACATCTGTCACTTAATTATGTCAGTGGGAGGCTAATTTCCTTTTTCTGGTGAGTATGATGAAGTGGAAAAAAACTGAGTCAAGAAACTCGTCTAAGGTCCTGCTTCTTCCTTGTGATTCCAGACTAGTATAGTGCAAAGAGAGTGCTCACGCTCAGGTGCATCTACAGTTGCTCAGTTCTCAGATTCTAGCTATCAGAGGTACCTTAACTACATGGAAATAAAGAGGAATGCTCTCCTCTGAGTTTCTCTGCCAAATACTTTCTTCCTTTTACTTAGTAACCAGGAATTATTTATCATTTCATTTGTGAAGCTACAGCTTATTTTTCTGTCTCTTAATTATTCTATAGCTTTTACATTCAATTATGTTGTTGCCTCTAATATACCTTGGCACTGCAGAGTAGGGAAGGGTTATAGTATTAATTTGGGACAAAAAAGAGTGACCTCTTCATTGGTTGAGCTCACAGGAGCTATGGTTGTTTTATGCTCTGCTCTTAGGTATTCTCGCAGGCTGTATGAACTCAGGGTTTTCATCATGTAAATATTCATGCCTACTAATTCAGGTACCGACAGCCATACCATCTTTGATCCAAGCCTACTTTATTGTTTTACTCTTTTTTCTCCTACTTCAGACTTCAGTAAACAGAAAAATCAATGAATAAAATATTCCCTCCAGTGGATGCTGTACTGTATTTCTATTGTTTGCACTGGTATAAAAGTTGACTGGCATAGTCTCATAGGAGGTAGTGAAATATTTGTTATTAGGATCTGGCAAGAAGTCTTAGTCTGAAGACTGACATGATAGCTGAAGAAACTATCTGCATAGGTATAATAAAGAGAGTGTGTGGAAATAGAATAAGAGTTCTAAGCACAGAACTCTAAAAGTATGGCATAATAAATCTTTCTCGTTGAAAGAGTTAGCATATATTCTGGTAGAGCTCTAATTTAATAACAAATTGGGAAAATTGTCACATAGCCTAACATAAAATAGACCTACAAAATCTAGTTTGGGGATATATTTAGAATTATAGCATTCCATTTCTCCTTAAAGCCTACTATGCACCACTGACATTTTAAGGCTTATACAGAAACACATGCATTTCCAAAGGAGGAGGAAATAGAAGAGGACTAACATTTATTAAATTTTTGTGTACCATGTAATATCTCCTTTAATCCCTGTGATAACTTATTGTGTAGGGCTAATACTCTCTGATTTTACAAACAGATTATTAAATATTTTTTCCCATAAATACACAATTAATAAGTGCAATTTGCATTCTAACCCAATCCAAGGCCACATGCTATACTCTGAAATTTCACTCCCTCCCTAGAAGCTAAAAAAATGTGGGGTGGGAGGGATGTGTGTATAGATAATATCAAGAGAGGAATTATTTCACTGAGCACTGGAAGAATTTACATCATAAAGAAAACACTATAAAACAAGAAAACAAGGAAAAGCAACATATAAAGAAATTAAAGCAGTAATATATTTGAGCAAGAGATCTGCTTTTTTTTTTTTTTTTTTTTTGTTGAGACAGAGTCTCACTTTGTTGCCCAGGCTAGAGTGAGTGCCGTGGCGTCAGCTTAGCTCACAGCAACCTCAAACTCCTGGGCTCAAGCGATCCTACTGCCTCAGCCTCCCGAGTAGCTGGGACTACAGGCATGCGCCACTATGCCCGGCTAATTTTTTCTATATAGATTTTTTTTTAGGTGTCCATATAATGTCTTTCTATTTTTAGTAGAGACGGGGTCTCGCTCAGGCTGGTCTCGAACTCCTGACCTTGAGCAATCCACCCGCCTCGGCCTCCCAGAGTGCTAGGATTACAGGCGTGAGCCACCGCGCCCGGCCGAGATCTGCTTTTAATAGAAACTGCAATTTGATTTAGTTATATTTATACTGTGTTCCAAATAATTATCTGCAAGTAAAGTCAACCAGAAAATTAAGGGAGGCATATATGATAAACATAAAAATTAAAATTTTGACAGAATAAAATAAACAGTGTTTGGTAATTACATTAAGCATGTTTTCAATCCCATAGTAAGCTATTAAAAGTAGAACAACTGTTCAAAACATGTTGCCAAATTTCTTCAAAATGACTTGTTTTGAAATATTGACTAAATATCCCAAAATTGTGTATCATCTTTAGTATAATTAAACATTATTCAGACCAAAAATACAGCTTTTTTTATATTCTTAAACACAAATAAAATGACTGTTGTCTTTATGTTAGGACACAAAGAGTTACCCATTTGTTACCATTTAAAATAATTTTTAAAAAGTTTCTATCATTCACATAAGGCTTTATAGTTTATAAATTGCTTCTACCTACTTAATTATAAAAAATTAATCTGTTAGGAAAAATTTAGTCCTAAAATTCCTATTTTACATTGTTCAACAATTATTTACTTAATAGATATTTATGTGTGTATAATTAGTTACTTAATAAACATTTAATGAATGAATTTAATGCATTGATAAATTTAGTTCAAATTGGTTAAGTGACTTTTAAAGATCCCTCAAGAAATGGCCAAGCCTAAGTCTCCATCTTTGTCTTCTGATTATTCAGGAAGGTCATAACATCTGAAAACATAAGACACATGCATGTAATAGGTGGTTTATTGATATTTGCTACAAAATAGGATATGTTCAATGACATATATGTTCAATGTATTGTTTCTCTGCAGTAATCAGAGTTTAGAGTTGCAATGAACATGGTGCATTAACATAGAATTTTCTTCAATCCCTACACATGTATTTGTGAGGCATTGCCTCAGGTGATTGTGCTGCTGTTTTTATTGAATAAACCTGTACCTGTACCTTAGTGCATTATCCTCAAGAAGAAATGAAGTGCTGAAGTGTTCTAATCTGTGTGTGTGTATGTATGTGTGTGTGTGTGTGTGTGTGTATATATATATGTGTATATATATATATGTATAGTCTCCACTGCCAGACTTGATAGCCACTCTCTTACTTGTTTGTTGTTTCCTTCACTGAGGCTGCTTTATTTCTTATATTCCCACAAGTATGGGAAATCATGGGCTATCCCTAGTGTAGGGAGTCCTAGTTCAAAGCAGAGGGAAGCAGTATCAGGCTAGACACCTAAGTAGTTTCCAAGCAAGAAAAATGTTATGCCGAAGTTCATTTTACAGACTTGAGATCAGTTAACTCTGTCTTTTATCCCTGTTGCCCTTGGCCACTCTGCCTTGTCTCACTACCCCTATCAAAATAAAATCTTCTCATGTATTCGTAGGGCTAACCACTGTTGATATATTTCCCAGATCTTTGTACTGTGCCCTATGGGACTGGAACTTGATTTGCAAACTGATTGTTCCTCCATGCTATTCCAAGAATCCTCTATATGCCTTTTTGTCTTATCTGAAATGAGTTCTTCCTAGAAGACACTGTGTCCCTATTGGCCTCCCTCAGGGGAAGCTTCTCCTCTCAATTGCCATGTGTCAAGCCATGAGGTAGCATCAACATTCTACCTGAAATTCTTTTTCTTTTCAGACTCATGACATTTGTCACGTTGTCCTGTTCCTTTCCTGGTCATTATTATCTTACCAATCACCTCTTTTCCTTCATACGAAATGCTTACAATAAGTTCACTGCTTTCCTCTCTAACGTAACTCTTATCATCAGGAAATTTTAAGTCCTACTTGGGTACTTGGGTGACTTAATGTTCTATCATTATAATTCCTTGGCCTTCTCCAATCTAGTGATACCCTAAGGCTGTGTTTTGTTTTTGTTACCTTTTTTTTTTTTTTTTTTTGCTTGTCAAATGGCAAATAGCATCTAACGCTAAAATTTTAGGTTACTATAATCAACTAGCTGTCCCAAACCTCTTGCCCTTACAATTATTTCCCATTAAACCTACCTTATTTTGGTATGCAGACACCTGATTACTCCTCTGTCTCCATGTGTGTCAGACCACAGCTGGCCTCATCCTTCAGCCTAAAGTGCATGCTACGTAGAACAGTGATATTTAAAGTTCAGTCCTCAAACCAGCAGGAGTAGCATCAACATCTCTTGGGAATTAGTAAGAAACACAATTTTCTTGGGGCTCATTCAGATCTGCTGAGTCAGAAACTGATGTTGGAGCCCGGCTACCTGTGTTTTAAAAAGCCCTCCACGTGATTCTGATACACTTTACAATTTAGGAGCCACTAATACACAGCATTAATTCAGCTGCTCCCTGCACCTTTAATATCTTTGGGTGGCAAAGAACACTCAAACATAAATGCATCATTGTTATTTTTCCAAACCTTTCTATGTGTAAGATTTCTAAAAATTTACCAAGTCCTCCAGCTATATACAGCATCCACCTTTCATATACAATCACCACCTTCAACCCACATGTTTTTTGTAGTTCCTGTTCATCTAAATTTTAATACTGTAAAACTGTTAAATGCCCATTACTTAATGTTACTTCCAAAGATGTTTTGCTTATAACCATCCTCTGTGAAGGATGCCAAGAGATGCTAACTTCCTCAAGGTCACACATATAGGAAAGCGTAGAGCAAAGAGTTGAAATCAGGTCTAGCTGAATACAAAATCCATGCTTTTTTGATTTTGATGCTGAATGACATGAAACAACAGCTAAATTAATATGCCTCATCACTCTAGTTGAAACAGCACTTACTGATGAATAACCTATAGAATTAAGAAAATGAATATTATATGAAAATCTATTATTAAATAGCTTTGGTAGATAAAACTTTAAATAGTTTTCTTTAATGTAGGACTTCTAGGAGCCTTTAATATGCTGTTATGTATTTTGATTCTCTAAAAAGCAGATATAGTATGATGACCAAAATTCTTTGACCAATGAACCATTAGTTTGTAAATCACCTAGATTAATGTCTTGTAGGGCTAGTGTTCCAAGAGATGCTCTGGAAAATTTGTATTTAATCTACTTCTCTTCAAGACACATGGAATTGCTTATCTCCCTTGATTTCCTTATTTCATCTGCTTTTACCCTCTTGTTTTATGTTGTCACTATTGTGAACTGGAATAGTCGTGTCCCATTGTCTCACTAGGTACTACTTTTCCCTTCCTTCAGAGTTAGGCTCACATTCTACTCTTCTGCCTCCGGGCTGCATTCAAGGGAATTACATTTAAGAAGTAATATCACTAGCCAGACGTTATAAATACAGTGTACATGCACGTATATATATACCTCATGTAAATGTAAATCTCGTAACTTCATGATGATAGTACTAATTTGTTAATATAAATTTTGTAGCATCACAATACATAACACGTATACATGCAGGGCTGAATAAGCTGTGTTAGGGATAACACATGCTGGGCATCAGAATTATGACTACAATCTAAAAGGAGTTTTCCCACAGTCTACATATATATCCAGAACACTATGTGCAGGATCATTTTTCCCTAGATTTTATTAGAAAAATCAATAAAAGTTTAAATGGAAATATGACTGGGAGATATACGCACTATTAAACAGTTAACATATGTAATTGTAACTCACCACATACCATAAATGTAGTTTTGATATTGTCTGTTAATCTTCACTAGAAATTGGTTAAAGCACTAGGGAATGGTGTTTAACAGATATTTTTTCTTGATCCAGCACATTATCTCTTTTTCTTTCATTGTGCAGGTTCTGCCGACCTTCTTCTTTGTGTTCCATGCTCTTCTTGTCCTGCACTGGTCTACTCTGGTATGTTTGCTCAGGGCACTTACTAGTATACCCATGTCAGGTAATTATGGGTACTGCCTACAACTGCTCTAAGTTCAGATATTTTTTAATACATAGCCCTCATGACCTCTAATGAGGAAAGATTTTCCTCCAAGTATTTCAAGTACTCTGCATAGTGTTTCCTTTTTTTTTCTTTATTTGTGGTATTCTATTAATCTCAGAGTCCTCACTTAGTCTGCATTCTCCCATGATGAGCTGGTAGGATGGGGATTTTAAACTCCTCCTTGATAGGAAAAATAATATATTCTAGATAGATATGAGCTGAAAAACATATCCGCCCACTGTGCAGCCTGTGCATTGTATGACGCCATGACATATCTCCTGGAGTTATGCATCTCAGCAGAATTTCACATCCATGGGCATTAGGCTACTCTATGAACTGGATATACAAAGATAAAAAAAAAATTGCTGTATCTTCTCTCAAGTACACCCCAGAGACAAGCAAAGGTGATGAGTTTGCCCTCGGCACTCACAGAGTCACAGAATATTAAGATTGGAAAGAACTTTAGAACCAGGTACTCCTTTCTCAATCTGATGTTGACTTCTCTGCAGTCCCCCCAGCACATGGTCATCTAGACGCTTCATGAACACCTTGAGCAATGGGGACATTGCTGCCTTCTTTGACTGCTCATTCATTATTATTCTGCTCTAATCACTCACTGACCCAATAATTCTGTGTTAGGACATTATCTAAAGAAATAATTTCTGCAATGCACCACCATGTAGCTATCAGAATCTTATGTTCATTGTCACATGTTTTGTCATAAAAGATGAAAGATGTTTTACAATAAAACATGGAAAGCACATAAGAAATGGAAATAACCTAATAATCAACAAAAGAGGAATGATTTAAAAAATTATAGCCATATGTATAATGGAAAACTGTGAATCTATTATGAAGGGTGACATATAACTATACATACATATATATATTCTGATACTACCTCTCCCTATATAAATATGTGGAAATTTTTTCCTATTTTTATATAAAAAAGAAAGCCACAGACAGAATATTAAATATAAATTTTTGTTCTGTATAATGCACAGACACATACACAATTATAAATTTACGCCTACAGAATACTGTCTGAGTGGTTACAAACAAAATTGCCATCAGCAGTTGTCTCTGTGTGGTATGATAATAGCTCTTTGCTTATCTAGAATACTTTCATAATAAACATGTATTGCTTTAAAATTTATTTTAAAAGCAACTACTCTCTTATTTTGCTCCAAAGTCTGAATCCTTATAGATACCATCTTTCTGGTTCTATCCATTTGTGTCACAGACAATAATTGCATTTCTTCCACACAGCAACTCTATCACTATAGGTACACAACTGTCATGTGGTTCTTTTCTTCAGCCCTTCAAATGATCTTGGTATGACACATAGACTAACTGCTGTTCACTTCAAGAGCTCTCACTAGTAAATCACTTATATGATTCATATTTAATAGAAACATGCAATGGATCAGGAACTATGCCAGAGAAAAGCACATGTCATTATCATGGGTGACTCAGCACCCTCTTGTAGTTCTTCTCATCATGAAACTTACTAGATTGTCAAGAAGACACAGGATGAACAGCTATTTATGCAAAATGCTGCTGATGATTATTATTGAGGCATTAGGGTGAGATAAATATATGCAGCAGGAGAATTCTATTTTGACTACTAGTCAAAGGGTCAAGGGAAAGTGATATTTAAGGTTAAGACCTAAGGGATAATAGGAATTAGTCAGATAAAGGAGTTAGCTGGGGTTGGTTAGAGTAAGAAAAGCATTCCAGATAAAGGAAAAGTACATGTAGAAATGACTGGGCTCCCGTTCCCCTCTCTCCCTTACCCACTTCCATCAAATAAATATTTACTGAGCAAATGCCATGAACAAAGTATTCTTTCAGGTCCTTTGAATAATTTGAAGATTGATAGTCTCCTTTCAAATATTTACAGTCTAATTGGTGAATCAGAAATATTAAATATAACTATGCTACAAAGCAGAGAAAAACACAAAATATCCCAAAAACATGGATATTTTCCCTTGCCATCCTGATCTGATTAGAATTTTATGCAGATACCAAAAATTTATATACTGGTAGCAAGGTATGGTTAACAGATGTGGTACTCTAATGTCAATGCCATTATAAAAAATTCGTCAGGGAAGAGAAAAGCGTTAAAATCCCAATTTTTCTTTTTAACATGCTGCACTATAGACATATTATTAAATATATTTCCTTTTGTTTTGTTTCTCCTCTGCAGGTCTGTGAAACAGACAGAAGAAGTTGCAAGTGGCCCTTAAAGAAATTGCAATTATTCAAATCCTTATATATAGTTCTAATTTTATTTACTATGTGTAATCATTTAGAGAATGGTTATTTTTATAATATCGATAATGAAAAAAAAGTACTATGTAACCAGGGGGCGCCCAACTGTGTAATCAGAGAACACTAATCCTGGCAAAGAATTGTGGGGTGGTGAGGAAGCCTACTGCCTTTTGGCATGGTTAGTGTCCTTGGTTTAGAGTACTTTATACATAGTTACTAAGATTAATATTTGATATATTAAATATTGCCTGATTCAAATAACTTTGCTTAAATTTTTTCTGTATTTTAACTTGTCTAGGGTTTTCTACTTCTATTTTTATAATATTTTTTCAGTTTTTAGATTAATAAACATTATACTTACCCACACGTGCCAAGATGTGCCATTTGGGGCTCTGTGCAGGTTAGCTGTTTGGTGTCATCCCCCACCATATGTATTTTGGGCAGCAGCGAGAGGTGTATTCACCACTACTCCTTCCCACGATTATTATCCCTATTTCTATCAAAACACATAATCGATATGTTAATTCCATAAAAATATCAATAGGGAATGTAATGCATGCCCCCCAAAGTGTATGCAATGAAAAGTGTTTGACCATTAATCCAATTATGGAGCCCAATGAAGATTATCCATTTTAAATTTAATATATGCTTGCTTTTGGAATGTGTTATGCATCTATGCTAAATGAATGGATCTAAGTAAATCCATTGAGAATCCCTACTGTCTGCTTTATCTTATTTGTCTTAATCTAATTTGCTTTCTGGACCCTTAAGACATAAGTTTATGTTATAAAACTGCCTGTATAACACATGTTAGGTAAAAGGCCAGAACATGGCTAAGGAATAAAAAAATTCTGATTGTAAGAATTAAGTCAATTTCCTAAGTCAAATAATATAATAAATTTTCTTATATTAACATTTTCTTGTGTATAGATACTCATAAGATTAATTTTCTTAACTTACTGTTTTTAACAGGTGGGAAAAAATGAAAGATTTAGAAAACAGTATATTTGTTAGCAGAAAGGAAAGAAGGCAAGAGAGTAATTTTATGGGACCAGAACACTCCTCTGTTTAAAAATCCTTGCCATGAAGAATATTTTTTAAAAATGTTCAACTGAGGATAGAAATGTTTTTTCTATTGGAAATATTCTTTCTTTAAAACACATCACCCCCAATGCCTTCATCTGAACCAAACCTTCCTGCAACCATTGTCTGGTTGGTTTTTGTCTTGCCCACTGAGCTTTTCCTGGAGGCAGTCACCCGCCTAAGTGCCACATTGACCTCAAGGATCAGAGCCACCAGGATAGCAGAGTGTGTACTACTGAAGATATTGTGGAAGATAAACAAAACCAGACACAAATTGAAGTGGTAAAGACAGATGCTGATCAGTAATAAACTATTACAGTAAAAAAGTGTGAACTGAACTCACCTTCAAATTGTGCAGAGGCAACTAGGCATTATAGAGGGAGAACAAGAGAGTAGGGAGGGGGAACAGTGGGTCCTCGAGCAGAATCAGGAAGTGGAAATTTATAAAAAGCAGTAAAATGGGGTTGGTCCACGTGTGAAAGCTGGATTTGCTAACTGGCACTTACAAAGTTAGATTCATACCCTCACTCAGAGACTGGGAGGCAGGGCCCTTATCTCAGGCGTTGGCTGGAACAGACAGTAAATTGTCCTGGCAGCTTGGAGCTTTCTCAGAGGCAGAAACTTAATGGCGCTGGAGTCTCCAGTCTAAGGATATGGTCTGTAGCTGTTAGAAACTATGTTAGTATTTGTCTTTTAATGTTGGGGGCAGGGATGCAGGAAATCATTTGTGTTGACAATCTGCAGTTTTTCTAGGCCAAGGCTGAGGCGTAGTTGAGAAGAAGAAGGCTCAGAGCAGCCTGGCTAGAGTTTGGTCGTACACACGCTCCACAATCTATGCTCTCTATTTTTTTCAATACCTTAACCACTTCCAGAGGCCAAGGTGAGTGAACAGCTAGATGTAGGAAATCTTTCCAGGTTGTTTCCAATCTCCTATTTCAAATGCCATCAAACTCCAATTTCTGGGCACTCATCTTGGCTCCCATTACTCATTTTGCCTCTTTTGGGTTTCTTAACATAGTTCCAGGGTTATCACAACGTTAAAGTTCCAGGGTTATCACAACGTTAAAGTTTGAAAAACCCACACCAAAAGGTTCTTGAAACGCTCCTCAGGTTCCACACCCCAACAGCACTGCTGCAGACAGATGGCTTTAGGCCTCAGGGTGTGCATGGCCTCAGGGTGTCCCTGTCTGGGACTCTGGTAGCTTCTGACCTATACACAGAGGCCATTGCAGGGCATCATAGTCTTGTGGGGGAAACATACATATAATTGTATAACTTAAGTCAAGCATCGTAGTGTGCAATGATAAGGACCTTTACAGGCCCAGGTACGGGAGCACAACAGAGCAGTTATGAACACATCTGGAATGTGGACTTGAAAAGGGGTGAGTTGTGGGGCGGGTGGGAAGTCAAGGGAGGCTTCCTGGAAGGGACAATGCCTCAGCTTCTTCTCTGAAGATGAGATGGAGTCGATCGAGCAATGAAGGTAGGTGGGAGGGTCTTAGTGGAAGCAGCAGAATCAATCCAGCAGGGAAGTCTGAGTGGGCAGAGTGCACGAGAACGAGGACAGTAAGTGTGTGGTATTCATTACTAGAGCAGGTAGAATACGACATGACGCGGAGCTGGTGTGCAGATAATTGGACAGGGATTGGGCTGGGGAAAATTACACACACCGCTCAGTGGTCTTCAACTCGGGCTGTTATTGGAGTCCCAGATACTCAGGCCCCACTGTCTGGGATGAAGATTCATCAGGACTGAGGGGGTGGCAGTCATCAGAATTTATGAAAAAGCTTCCCACTTGATTCTCATGAATGGACAGGGATGAGAGCCATTGCTGAAGAGAGCTGGTAAGGATTTTCAGGAGGGGAGAGCAGAGTGACTCTATCAGATACAGAGTGAGGATGGATCACTCTGGCAGCTCTGAGGACAATGGCCAGAGCAGGAGACACGGGATATGGGCAAGCCTGGAAAGGGAGAAACCATTAGGAGGCTGCTGCAGGGGTTAAAATAAAAATGATAAAGGTCTATTGAGGTATGTTAATGCAAAGATGGTAAATATCTAACTGTGGGGATATTCCAGAAGCAGGGGAGCAGATAGAACCAAAACCTATTTAAGAGGTTTTGTGGAATTATTGCACAGAGAAGAGGAGGGGAGGGTAACTGTCAAGAGTTCCTCCTGGGTTTACGGCTTGGGACTGGGAGTGGCGGTAAGATGACAGGAGGAAAATGGGAGATTTGCCACTGGAGTTGATAACTTCAGTGCAGACACGTTGAGATGGGTTGCCTGTAGGATATTTTCTTTGAAATGTCCAGCAAACATTAGTGCCACACAAAAATCCACACAAAAAGGGTTCTTGAAATGCTCCTCAGATTCCACACTCCAACAGCACTGTGGTGGACAGACGGCTTTGGCCTCATGGCATGCCACGGTCTCAGGTGTCACTGGCTGGGACTCTGACAGCCTCTGACCTTCCTGTTGACCACCAAAGCGCACCACTGAAGATACAGATTTTCATTCAGATGCGTCTATGGGTTTGGAAAATGAGGAAATGGAGCACATTGCCTAAGGGGAGCCTATGGCATGAACAGAAGCCTCTCTAAGGAACACCTGAGTTTAGAGGTCAGGAAAAAAGAAACAGGAGGAAAGAGTCAACAAAACAGTGTTCAAAAAGATAGAGATAAAATGAGAGAGAGGATGTCACAGCTACTACGAAAATGACGTCCATGATTTTCATGCTGTCTTCGTAGTCATTTTCCTCAGTTAGATTTAAATCTTCCATCTGACACTATATGTACTATATTCTTCCGAGAATATACTTCCTTAAGCAATAGCTTGTTCTTCCTTTAGATGGAAGGCTAAGAAAATGTTCACCTTGGGTGGAGCTGCCAGGCATGAGGCAGGCAGAGACTGTGACTATCCTTATATGATGTCACTACGGGGTACACCAAGAGACTGGTACACCAACAGAAAAGAGAAAGGTGCTACCTCCTTTCTTTAGAAGAAGGGGATACGCCTTCCACAGGACTCAGAATGTCAAATTATCCACCCTGCTTCATTTAACACTTACTGAATAACTAATTACTGGGCCCCTACTATGTGTCTGATATTGTATTAAACTCTGGGGGTCCAGCAGTAGTAGGACAGACCCTGTCCTTCCACCCATGGAGCCAGGTGGCGAGTGTGGGTACAACATTGACAGTCAGCTACAGACACACCTTAAGAACAAACTACAGGATGCTGAGGGGCCACACCTGAGGAACATCTATCTAATCTACCTCGAATATAAGGAATTTGGGGCTTTGGTTAGTTTATATAGTCTAAAGGATGAGGAAGTTTTTCAGTTGAAATTAGGGGAGGTTGAGGAGAATTAAAGACAGTTTTGAAGACAGGAGCTGAAGGATGTTTTGAGAGAACAGCCTATGTCAAGGTCCAGTGACAAGGATGTACGTGGCATATATCAGCTGAAAGGAACATTTGCATATGGCTGGAATGTAGGGGGATGCACAGTATTGCCAAGTGACACAGACAAGAAGTTAGTAGCAGCCAAACCATAAAGGTTCTTAAAAGTCATGTAACATTCAGGGGGCTAGGGAAAAACATGGAAGAGTTTTGAGCAAGTGAACAGTGGGATTTGCATTTTAGAGAGACAAATTTTGGCTTCAGTGTACAAAATGAATCATAAAGGGACGAAACTAGAGGCAGGGGGAATATTTAGGACACTCTTGCAGTAATCAACTTTGGAGAACGAGAACTGCATAGATAGAGGAAGAATTTGGACAGTTAATTGATTAAAGATGGGAGGGAGGAGTCACAGATGATGGTCAGATTTCTGGCCAGGACACCTGGCAGTGAAATATGTTTAGAACAAGGGGAAAATGTTGAGTTCAGTTGAGGACATTTCAAATTTAAGAGTGGGGACATATCCAAGGGTTTGAGCTTCATCAACATAAAGATGGTCAGACAGAGCATAACAGAAATCAAGGCAATAGATGACATCACCCAGCAAGAATCTACGGTGACAAGGGGACAGAAGTTTCAGGAACACACTAGCACTTAAGAGACTGAAAAAGTGATTTCAAGAGTAGAGATTTTATGTGCACTTGATAGAGTGGGTGGCCCACACACTGTTTCTAGGAAGCAGAAGGTCAAAATCCTTGCACTTTGAGGTCCTTGGTTCCTGTAAGCACAGCTGGATTTCAGGGGAGAGACAAGCACAGACTCATTTGTTGAACAACCTTTAGTAGTCTGGTTTAATGAGGCTGTAGAAGTTTCCTGTGGGTGGATGAAGTAAAAAATAACTATATGGGAGTAGGAGGGGCCGGAAAGAACTTAGGACTTTATTTAGGAAGTAAAACTAAGGCACTGTGTTTTTAGTATGTGGGGACATACACCTGTGAATGCCTTTTTCTTGTGTTAATAGTGACTAAGGGACAACTAACATATTGAGAAAGCTTCAGTATTAGTCCTGATGGTTTATTTCAGTGTAGTTTTTTAATATGCAACATTTTTATTTATCTTCCCTTTTTTTCTAAAACTAATCAAACATATGTTTTTGGTCGGTTAGAAGGAAGACAACCATGTTTGCTGCTGAACTCGGAGTCTTATATGACACTGTTTTGAGAGAGTGGAAGGGGAATGGAGCGCCCCCCTCAGTCCTGGGCGGGGAGTATTCCTCTGCCTGCCCACACTGTAAATAGGTGTCAGCTTTTCAACTGACATTTCGCCGTCTTACCACTGCTCTTGCTGTTTGGTTGTGATTGTAAAATTTCTATGGTGGCTTTTTGTCCATTTTGTGTCTTCGATGTTTACATAACACATCTCTGGAAAGCCAACAGAATGAGATTGGGATGTTGGTGGAAGCTATGATTTGGCAACTCTTCTTAGGATTAGGATCATTTAAAATGTGCCTGAAGAACCCTGAGTGCTATGTGAAAACTACAGTAGTAATGTGACCCAGCGTCTGAAAAATATAGTAGTCACACAGCAGTTTTCTCAAAGAAATTGGCCAGCAAATGACAAGGGGAACAAATGACTTTTAGATTGTGCAGTGTACACGGCTTCTTGGGGGGAAATGGCCAATCTCTGAAAGAGCTTCCATCTAATCTGGTAAACTTGCAGTTTTCCTTCAAACAGCTGTGTTTGAAGGGACCTTTATATACAGCAGGTTATTGATGGAATGGCTAGCCTAAAGTTTACCTCGCCACCTGGATTCTTGGAGGGAAACTCTTGTACTTATGGAAATTTTATTACTAGATTTCGCAAACATTTTTTAGGTAAAGGTAATTGGTATATATCGAAAAACTTCCTTAGATCATAATCAGAATCACATTATCAATAGCTTAAATTGAGCTATGAATATTTGTGTTTCAATGTGGAAAACAAATATGTATATATCTTGAGTAAGTTATAAGCCACAGTTTTAGCATATTTTATGTACTTCTTGTTTGAATTCACTGTGAGATATTTTTCTTCGGATCTGTGCTAAGAGCAGTATTCCTCACAGTATCTCATTCTCCCTTTCTTCCTGGGCACATGAAAGATTTCCAGCCCCCTGCAGTCAGGCTGCATTATAATACTAGTTCCAGACAATGGGCCACCAGTGGAAGTGGTGTACGTCACTTCTAGTCTAAAGCGTTCAGAAGAGGTGTGAGATCTTCACACTCTCTTTTCTTCTGTTGCAGTGATCCTGGATGTTACAAATTGAGATCATAGTATCTAAAGATGTCTGTGTTCATGGTCGTGTGGAATGGAGCTCTGTTGACCTGTGTCAACATATTACCTGTTTACAGGTAATATGAGTGAGAAATAAACTTTTATTCAGCTACTAGGGTTAGGGGTTTATTTGTTAGTACAGCATAGTATGGGTTATTTCAAGTAATACTAGATCAAATGATCAAATTCTCTCCTTGCTGCAAATGATGGTTCCAAAAAAAAAAAAAAAGAGTAATTCTAGGTCATGATGTAAACTTAGGCTTTGTAGACACTCCTGAGTTTAGAGAAAGTGTAACCGGTCATGATCCTTTTTAAGAAACTGTCAGTTATACATTAAGAAAAGTAGATTACAGCTAGGAACATTCATAAGGTAGATTAAAATGTCCATCTTAAATAAGTCTCACCTTAATCATACCTAGTCTAAATTTTTTATTTATGATTTTATGAAATTCAACACTTGTGTATTTAACATCTATGCAAGATGCCCCAATCATTTCATTTAGGATTATGTTTCATAATCTATCTGTGACTTTGAGTTTAAAAGAGTCTAAAGCCTCAAAATAAAATCAAATTTCAGATGGTAAATAAGGGAGTTGACTTCCCAAAACTATGAGATTTATCAAGTGGAGTACAGGACATGTTATATATCTCTCTGTAGATCCAAGCCACAGAACACAGGTTGTATGAAAACAATTAATTATTGATATGTTTTAACTTATTTTCTATCTTCAATTTATTAGTGTTCCAAAACCAGAATTGTATGCCTTGGGAAACTCTTTTGATACCAGCTGTTATAAAAGTCATTGGAAAATGAAGTCTATATAGGGGATCTTTCCCAGTGCTAGCAGGGTTAAACAAGTAGCCTTCAAATTAGAAGGAATGTTATTGTGCCAAAACCGAGATTTGTTGATGGGGAAAGGCAGAGGCTGTTTGTTACAGTAATAAGACCATGTGGTTTGTTGTTCACAGATGTGTGTTTGAGCAACTGCTGCATTTCCCAGAAGCCGAGTAAATTTAGGAAATATAATTAACCTCTTTGAGTCTTAGTACGAAAATAATGGCGTTGTTATGGCTAAGAAGCTCAGCAGGGCCTTCCGCTGTACCTACTGTGCATTATCTCATTTAATCCTCACCACCGTGCTATGAAGCTCAGTGCAGTTAAGCACCACATCCCTTCTCTTGCCATCAGTGTGGGGTAGAGTTCAAATCTGGCGTGTCTTAGCCCAGTGCTATTAATCGCTTTGCTAGAGGGCTTTTTTTATCTATGAAACAGTAACAGTCACACTTAGATGAGATTGTTAAAAAAGTTTAAATGAGTCTGTATATTTAATATTCTGACTTAGAGATACTATCTTAGTCAGCTTGGGCCACCATAACAAAATACCAGAGACCAGGTGGCTTAAACAAGAGAAATTAATTTTCTCACAGAAATTAATTTTCCAACATGGTCAGGTTCTGGAGAGGGCCCTCTTCCTGGCTTGCAGACAGCTGCCTTCTTGCTTTGTCCTGTATCACAGAAAGAGCTCCGGTTTCTTTTACTCTTCTTAGAAAGATGCTTATCATGGGAACCCCCCTTTCATGACTTCATCTAAACCTAATTTCCTCCCAGAGTCCCCACCTTCAAACACATTGGTGGTTATGCAAGCTTTATGGGGGGGACACAAATATTCGGTCCATAACAGACACAGTAAGCACTAATTCAATGGTAGTTATTACCATTTTGATAGTGGTAGTATTACTATTGTAGGCATACCTCAGAGATATTGTGGATTGGATTCCAGACCACTGCAATCAGGTGAATATCACAATAAAGTGAGCCACATGACTCAAGTCAACATTTTTTGGTTTCCCAGTGCATATCAAAGTTATATTTACATTATACTGTAATCTATTAAGTATGCAATAGCATTATATCTAAAAATACAATGTAGATAGCTTAATTTAAGAATACTTTATTGCTAAAAAATGCAGACTATCATTTGAATCTTTTTCCTCATGGAAGATCTTGCCTTGATGTTGATGGCTGATCAGAGTGGGGATTGCTGAAGGTTGGATATCTGTGGCAATTTATTAAAATGAGGCAACAGTGAAGTTTGTCACATTGATTGACTCTTGTTTTCATGAAAGACTTTTCTGTAGCATGTGATGCTGCTTGATAGCATTTTATGCACAGTAGATCTTCTTTCAAAATTGGAGTCAGTCCTCTCAAACCCTGCCACTGCTTATCAACAAAGTTGATTTAATATTCTAAATCATTTGTTGTCATTTTACTAATGTTCACAGCATCTTTGCCAGGAGTAGTTTCCATCTCAAGAAACCACTTTCTTTGCTCATCCATGAGAAGCAATTCCTCATCTGTTCGAGTTTAATCATGAGATTGCAGCAATTCATGTAGCCCATCTTCAGGCTCCTCTTCTAATTCTAGTTCTCTTGCTGTTTCCACCACATCTGCAGTCACTTCCTCCACTGAAGTCTTGAACTCCTCAAAGTCATCCATGAGGGTTGAAATCAACTTCTTTCAAATTCCTGTTAATGCTGATATTTTGACCTCCTCCCATGAATCATGAATGTTTTTATAGCATCTAGAATGGTGAATCCTTTCCAGAAAGTTTTTAATTGACTCTGCCCAGATCCATCAGAGGAATCACTGTCTATGGCAGCTATCACCTTATAGAATGGATTCTTTAAGTAATAAGACTTGGAAGCCAAAATTACTCCTCGATCCATGGGCTGCAGAAAAGGTGTGGCGTTACCAGGCATGAAAACAGCATTCATATCCTTGTACATCTCTGTCAGAGCACTTGGGAGGTGCATTGTCAATGAGCAGTAATATTTTGAAAGAATCTTTTTTTTTCTCTAAGTCTCACAGTGGGATTAAAATATTCTGTAGACCATGCTGTAAACAAATGTGTTGTCATCCAGGCTTTGTTGTTTCATCTCTAGAGCATAGGCAGAATAGATTTAGCATAATTATTAAAGGCCCCAGGATTTTTGAAATGGTAAATGAGCATTGGCTTCAACTTAAAGTCAGCAGCTGCATCAGCCTCTAACAAGAGAGTCAGCCTGTCCTTTGAAGCTTTGAAGCCGGGCTTGGACTTCTCCCCTCTAGCTAAGAAAGTCCTAGATAGCATCTTTCTCCAATAGTAGGCTATTTTGTCTACATGGAAAATCTGTTGTTTAGTGTCGCCACCCTCATCAGCAATCTTGGTTAGATCTTCTGGCTAACTTGTTGCAGCTTCTCTGACAGCACTTGCTGCTTTACCTTGCCCTTTTATCTTGTGGAGATGTATTCTTTTCCTAAACTTCATGAACAAACCTCTGCTAACTTCAAATCTTTTTTTCTTCAGCTTCCTAACCTCTCTCCATCTTCAGAGAATTGAAGAGAGTTAGGGCCTTGCTCTGAATTAGACTTTGGCTTAAAGGAATGTTGTGGCTGGTTTGATCTTCTATCCAGACCACTAAAACTTTCCCCATATCAGCAATAAGGCTGTTTTGCTTTCTTATCATTTTTGTGTTCACTGGAGTAGCACTTTTAATTTCCTTCAAGAACTTTTCCTCTGCATTCCTAATTTGTCCTAGCTTTTGGCCTATCCTGGCTTTTGACATGCCTTCTTCACTAAGCTTAATCATTTCTAGCTTTGGATTTCAAGTGAGAAAACATGTGACTCTTCCTTTCACTTGAACACTTTGAGGCCAATGTAAGATCATTAATTTACCTCATTTCAATATTATTGTATTTCCAGGAATAAGGATACCCTAGGGGAGAGAGAGAGAGAGAGAGAGAGATAGATAGATATGAGGAAACAGCTAGTCAGTAGAGCAGTCAGAACAGAACTTAATTTATCAGTTAAATTCACTGTCATATATGAGTGTGGTCCATGGTGCTCCAAAGCAATTACAATGGTAACATCAAAGATCACTGATTACAGAGCACCATAATAGATATAATAACAATGAAAAAGTTTGAAATACTGTGGGAATTACCAAAATGTAACACAGAGATACAATATGAGCACATGCTGTTGGAAAAATGGTGCCCATAGATTTGCTGGCTGCACGGTTGCCACAATCCTTCAATATGTAAAGAGCACAAAACTGCAAGGTGCAGCCAGGTGAAGTGCAATAAAATGAGGTATGTATGCCTATATTCGTCTTCTTAAAAAATGACTGTAGAAATGTAGATATCCCTAGAAACCTAGGTCTTTAGTACTCTTTGAGGGTCTAGTAATTAGACGTGACCATTTCAAACAGAAAATTGGAATTTGATTTTAGTGCCACATTTTTCAAAATAACCTACTTAACTATGACTTCCCATTGTCCATAGAAGCTAAACCAGAAGAACAACATAACATTGGAGCATGCAGTTTCAACCTAATTCATCAAGGATCAACTTGTACTTGTCATTCTTCTAACTCAAGTCATTCCCAAAATTGGCTGTACCATCTAATCACTTGGAGAGATTTAAAAAAAATTTCAGGGCTGAAGTCCAATCTCAAAGAAATTAATCAGAATAATCTAGAGATGAAGCCCAGGCATGGGTATTTGCAATCTTCTCAGATGATTCTTATGCACAGCCAAGGATGAGAAAGACCACAACTTGAAGTACTTACTGTTAACAGCAATGTTGTGTATTAAAGAGTTTTAAAGACTCCATTTGCTTTGTAAGCAAATGTTAAGCATACCTATAATTTTCTCTGTGAAAAGAGTAGTTATATATTTTTAAATAACCTTTTGTAAAATTACTATTTTTTGTTACTAATATGTATTCAGGGCTTCTCAAATGTCAGCTATAATACTTCCCTAAGCATTCTATGTGCATTATCTCATCTCATTTTTACTGTGGCCCTAAGAGGTAGCACTATGATTATCCCCATTTTATGGATGAGAAAACTAAATCAAAGAGAAATGTGATGTTGTGTGATGATGTACCAGGTGTCAGGGCTGGTCCTGAACCTAGACACTCGAGAGGCCAGGCCTCCACACTCTGTTCCAACACAATGGCTGTGTAGGCCTTCCGTACCGCTCTGACTTTATTATATTATATTATAACTTCATGAAGTTTAGTCATGGAAAGATCAATGACCTGACAATTCAGACCAACAAGTTCAGAGAGCATGTTGTGTTGCCTTCACACCGGTTATGTTTCTAGCTCATTGCCCCCTGACTTGAGTAACACACCGTGATGAGCTGACAGTCTCAACCATCTGGCTCTGAGGAAGTGTTGGTGTCTAACTCCTTTTTGTATCCCTAGGGATAGGCCTGTGTTTGCACATAGTAGGCCCTCAAAAAAATCAATAAATGGACAGTTAACAGAACCAGTTGCCTTGGGGGAATTTCCTAAGCCTGGCTCTGTCCTGAGGGAGAAATCAGGAAAGAGTTTCTTCTCCTTGGAAAGAGAGGTTAACTCAATATCCCACTTTGAAAATCAAATGAATTGGCTCCAGGCAATACCCTGCTTGCTGATGTTGGAAGAACTAAACACAGCCAGAATAAACAAAAGGATATTAATAACAGTATCAATAAATATTAACTTATTTAATTACAAATAAATAGTATTAAGCCACAGGGTCAGAGCTGCAAGTGGTGCTAAGGGACGCCGCTCTGTGTCAGTGCGATGACACAGCGAATGGAACACCAAGAAAAGAAGGAGACTGTGATGCTAAGAAAGCTGCTCCCATGTCTATAGACTGATGGGTCCAGCTGGCATCTCCTGAAACATGGGCCTCACTGAAGGTGCCCTACCTTGTAGCCTGGGGGCATTCTGTTTTATCAAATAAGTTGGGAGAGGCTTAAGTTGCTATGTTTAGTAATAATAAAAGCTACCCATCTTTAGCGCTTACTGTGAGACAAGCCTTTTGCTGAGCGTTTCACATGCACTGACTCACTTATTTCCTCACAGCAAATCTATCTGCTGTTATTGTCCACATGTGATGAATGAGGAGCTTGAGACTTAGCCTTCTAAGTAATTGCCCAAGCCACCAAGTGGTGGAGCCAGGATTTGAATCCCAAATGTCTGAGGTGTGAAGCCAAGGACGTGACCATCAGAGTCTACCCTCTCTTCATCAGTGCATGTAAGTACGTTGGCGTGGCTACACAAAGTACGGGATCCAATGCATAGCACACCAAAGTATGGTCCCAGTTTTCCCACGCTCTCCTGTAAGAGCCTGCCCATCACTTTCCCCTTGGATCAAGCAGAGGCAGAGTAATATAGGCTTCAAAGTAAATATTTACGATTGTTCTCTGGTCGTTAGAGAGAGAAGTCCTGGTCTTGTCTAGTTCGTTAATTCAGACATTTCAACAGACTTTGAATATGTGTACAATTCTAGGCCGGCCAAAGTCGCACAGGTATTCAAAGCCAGCTGGGGATAAAGAGGTGGTAGGTACCTCCCTGGAGGCCAGCACCCCATAGTCCTTGCTGAGCAATAAAAGCAATGGGGTTCCCATGTGGCGCCACAGCCAGGCAGCTTTGAACTTTGATGGGTCTAAAGAGAGAGATTGTGGCTAATGCTGGCACACCTCCCAACCTGGTACCTCATTCCCTGACATTCCTGGCTGCCTCTATCCAGTCGCACCTCATTTTTTTTTTTTTTAAATTGTGGTAAAATACTCATGAGTTTTTGTTTCCAGGTAGAAGTTAATGCTGCATTAGAAAGAACCTTGAATTGGGGAGGAGAGGGAATGACTTCCTGTTTCAGTGTCAACTGCTGCCATTCTGCTTTGCTGGATGTGGCCCCTGCTCTGGGACGAGCATCTTTGGCAAAGACACAATGAGCTCACAGGGGTGCCCCTTGATTACTTTTGATGCTGCATTTCCACAGACTAGATAGTCTTTAGGGAGCAGATAAAGTGCTGTGTATGTTCTGCTTGAGATGCATGGGAAATACACCAACTTTGCGTTCACTGCAAGTTGAAGGTTTGCATCTGCCAAGTTGGTTGGTGCCAAAAGCAGGTTCCCGGTTTCTTGCCAGTGATCCTCCTATGAGCTGACTCAAGCCAAAGCGATAAATTCATGGCATCGGCTCTGTATCTCTGCACTGAAATCTTGCTGAGTGGAACGTGAGGGGGTGAGGGGAAGCAGGGGAGCGCGGGTTGGTCTAAACGACACAAGAGCACTTGCCATGAAAATAAAACCAGACCCTTGCTGAGGGTTGAAGTCGTTGGTCAAGTTCCCTTCCTGTTTTCCTTTTCATGTTCTTTGTTTTGTTTGCCGGATCCTTTTACTTTGTGGCTCTTGTGGAATCAGAAGTCAAGTCCAACTCGTGGTGTCCCTGACTGAGCCAAACCCAAGAAATATTGGCAGTCGCCATGGCCAGCCTGCGTTTGTGAGATTTCTAGCTCGATAGCCAGACCAAAGAGGTTTGGAGTGACGTGTGGGCCTCCTCGGCGTGAACCTTTGCAACGTTTGTGTTTACTATTTCACTCATCTGTCAGCAACATTCATTTTGGGGGGTTAGTCTTTCTTGTTTTCAGAGCCATTAAGTAAATACATTTCAATAATCCAAAAGAGATAGGATTACAGGGTGTGAAATATTTCATATTCTAATTCTTTCCCCTCTAGCAGACATCAAAGTTCACTAACAACCAGTTTGTATTTGAGATTCTGTGTTTGGTAAATACCCTTAGGCTGGGATAAGTACAGGAGGCAAGGATGTGTTAGGGTCATACTCAGTGGTTTTTTAGTAAATATTTAGTAACCTTATCTCCCCTACTAAAAACCCTTATTTGTAGCACATGCCCATTCCTGTGGTGTAAGTACTTTCACTGTGGCTGATTCCAAGCTACCAATATGTTACCACGGGTCACATAATTGGGAGGAGATGTGCAGAATAGGTTCTGGCCAGGTGCTGTGAGCTGGCTCCAGCACATGGCTCACCTTGCAGCTGGCTTTCTGTGGCTGGTGCACAGAGACCCTGGGTTCCTGGCCCCCTCACCAGACAAACTGGGACAAAAACTAAAAACTAAAAGGAACGTCATGACTCTACACAGCCTACTTATTACTAACAATTACCCATGGGATCACATACAAACACTGTGGTCTCTCAGTAAATCATTGCAGCTTTTAACAAAAATAAAGGAAAATCAAGATATATGTCTCTACTTCTCTCTTTGAGTGACTATTAAAAAGCTAGTTAAAGCCTTCCAATTTAGGCAGTGAAAGTTAACCAGTGAAGTTAAACTGGGGCTGAATTATAGTCTGTTCCCTAGTCTGGAAGGCAGGAGGAATAGCAGCTCTTAGAAGGTGAGATAACTCCCATGGCCACAAGTGGGCTATACACCCTAAATGTAGGCCCAACCACGCGCTGAGTGGAATTTGTCTTTCGAGTGCAAGATAAACTTGTTAAGTTCTTACTCAATATTTCAGTCCTATTAGCCACGGCCTGCAGTATTTCCCCCTACCATCTGAGGTGACTCAAAGTGGAAGAAAGAATTTTATTAATACAACCCATCTCTCTGTAATAGTTCTGTCTTACTGACCTCCTATGACAGGCAATATTCCAGCATCTTAACATATTATCTATAATCCTGGCTCAACCATGTAAGGTAAAGCATTATCTTTATTTTACAAATGAAACTGAACCCAGAGAAATTAAGTTGCAAAAGTTCATAGTAATAGAATAGGACTGAAGTTCAAAGGCAGCTTTTTCTGAAGTTAAAATTTTTCAGCCTCTTTCCAGGAAGGTGCTGTCTCTTGTGATTAGAAAAGTTAAAGAATGGTTATGTTTATTTGTATAAGGTACTGCTGTAGGCCAAATTCTGGGTCAGGAATAGAGATGCCAGTTCTTCCCGTGGATCTGGCAGCCTTTTCCAAGATGATCCTGTCCAGAGAAGAGGAATTCAAAGGAGTTCTGTGTCAGTGGGGGCTGTCCGTTGAGGGGCTCTAGCCCATAGATGCTCTCAGCTCTCAGAGCCTCTCTCTTTCCAGGGGTCCTGGGAGGCAGAGCCTGCTACTGATATGCTGAGGCCACTGTCACAGAGATATGCGAAGGATGTTGCACTATCCATCTGGAGGCAGGTTCTGGTCTGAAAAGTACAGTAATGCACACCTTAGAGTTGGTGACTGCTCACCTATACTGAAGGAAGGGAAGGCTGTGTGTTTTCAGCTCTGGGGAAGTGCACAGGCTTGTGGAGTGGCTGTGAATCTACGTGAGCACTCCAAGTACTAACATCATCTTGAGTGAAGACTTGGTGGTATTATATGAAAGAAAGTGATTATGACTCCTGCCACGTCCTTTTTTCCATTAGCATTTATTAGATCTCAGTCTACCTGAGTTGCTTGAGGGGCAGCTAAAGAAACTCTTGCTCTACTGAACACAGTTTAGTAAATTGGGTGAATAGATATCTGAACAAGGAATCGACCTTAGAACTTAGACCTAGTGCTCTTGCTAACATGTTATTTTAGACAAGTTACAGAGCTTGTCTGAGTTTTTATTTCATCTTTAAAATAGGATTAGTATTACCTATCAGGGTAATCTAAAGAGATATAAATTAGTTATTATAGATGCAGGTGCTTAAAATTATTGAATGCTATGAAACAGAAAATTGACATATATTTATTGAATACTTGTTGGGTGCTTATACCATATGAAGAGAAATGTCATGGTCTCTGACATTGAGGACCTCACAATTTAGTTACAAAGAAAGGTTACAAATAATTTAAAGGTTAAATAGCACCAGTGATAGATAATATCCAAATACTAGAAATATCAGGTAGTAGTGTATAATTCATTTCCAGATGAATGCCTCTGACAATTCTCATAGGAGTTAAGAGGAAGACAAAAAAATAATAATGAGCTGTGAACTGTTTTTAGGAGAAAAATAATTTGAGCTGGTTTTAGAAAGAGAGAAAGACATTGATAAGTCAAATGCAACCCAGAATGGGTAGACAGGTGCTATGGACCGAATTGTGTTCCACCAAAATTTATTTATTGAAGCCCTAACTCCCCCTTCTCCATGTGGCTGTTTTGGAGATACAGCTTGTATTAAAGATAGGAGGTAACTAAGGTTAAATGAGGTCATAAGGGTGGGGCCCTGATCTAGGAGAATTGGTGTCATTATAAAAGAGAAGGAGACACTAGAGATCTCTTTCTCATGTGAGGACACAGCAAGAAGGCAGCCATCCACAAGGCAGGAGGAGAGCCCTCACCAGAAATCAAACCCTGAGAGCACCTCAATCTTTGACTTCCCAGCGACCAGAACTGTGAGAAAATAAATGTCTGTTCTTTAAGTCACCCAGTCTCTGTTTATTTTGTTATGACAGCCCTAGCAGACTGAGATAATGGGAACCACATAAATAAAAGAGAGGAGGAGGGGTATGCAATACTCTTAGAATAATTTTTATTAACATTATGACCAGTAAGTAGATCACTTTGGAATTGAATGTTTAGAAAACTATAGAGTGAAAAAGACAGAGAATAAATCAGGGTCAGGTTGATGATGACTTTGAATGCCACTAAGAAGTTAATACTTTATCCTGTAGAAAATGTGAATGCACCTTAGGTTTTTGAACAGGAAAAGGAAATATTTAGTAGTAAAGCAGCAGTTTAGGAAGAATGTTTCTATAAGAGTGAGAAAGATGAATTTTAGAGTGGAGAGACAAGGCTGTTGCAGTAATTCTTTCATAGTTTAATGCAAGGTAAAAGATAATTTCCAATTTATATCAAAAGTGGGCTTTGTAGTTTATCACATTTTTGCCTTCCTGCCAAGAAACTCAGAAAATACAGAAATTAGCTCTATTTTATCATTTATTTATTTCTCCTGTTCCATTATGTGTCATGCATGGCTTATCTCTTCTTTAAAAAATAGTTCTATTTAATAATTTAACAAATATGTATGAAAACCTAATAAATGTCAAGCTCTGTTGTAGGTAAATAAAACAGCAATGCAAAAGAAAGATTTCCTTCTTCCATGAGCTTACATTTCAACAAAGAGAGACAATAATAAACATCATAAAAAGGAAAATTGTATCATATATTAGAAGTATATAATAGTGTTATACACCATATAATAGATTAACCAGAATATGAATTATATGCCATATAACTGTGGTATACCTCTAATATATATTAGAAAGTTTTTCCTTAAGTTCACTGGGGAAAAGAAAAATTAGAACAAAATACGAGGAGTTAGGTAGTGCCAGGGGAGATTAGATTGCAATTTTAAAGATGGTGGTCAGGGTTGGCCTTACTGGAAAGGTAATATCTAAGTCAAGACTTATATCTTCATCCCATATTGTACGTGAATATGAACATTTTTAAAAGATGAATGTTTTAAATAATACATAAAAGGCAAGAGAAATTAAACAATCCCATCAAAGTGTGGGCAAAAGACATGAACAGAAGTTTTTCAAAAGAAGATAGACAAATGGCCAATAAACATGAAAAAAATGCTCAACATCGCTAACCATCAGGGAAGTGCAAATTGAAACTGCAATGAGATATCACCTATCCCTGGCAGAATGGCCAATATTAAAAAGTCAAAAAACAATAAATGCTGGCATGATACAAAGACAATGAAATGCTTATACACAGTTGGTAGGACTTCAAATTAGTACAACCTCCATGAAAAACTGTACAGAGATTCCTCAAAGAAATAATACATGTACATCTACCAGTTGATCCACTGCTGGGTATCTACTCAAAGGAAAAGAAGTCATTTTATAAAAAAGATACTTGCACTTGAATGTTTCTCACAGCATAATTCACAATTGCAAAGATGTGGAATCAACCTAAGTGCCCATAAATTCACAAATGAGTAAAGAAAATATATTGTCTCTCTCTCTCTCTCTCTCTCTCTCTGTATATATGTGTGTGTGTGTGTGTGTGTGTGTGTGTATATATATATATATATATATAAATAAAGAGAGAGATATACCATAGAGTACTACTCAGCTATAAAAAGGAATGAAATAATGACATTTGCAGCAATGTGGATGGAACTGGAGACCACTATCCTAAGTGAATTATCTCAGGAAAGAAAAACCAAACCCAGGATGTTCTCACTATTAAGTGGGAGCTGAATAATGGGTACACACAGGCACAGAGAGATGTAAGGGACATTGGAAAACAAGAATTGGGGAGGGTGGGAGAGGGATGAGGGATAAAAACTTAGCTGTTGTGTACAATGAACAATATTCAGGTGATGGGCACACCAAGAGGCCTGACTTAAGCATTATACAAGGTATCCATGTAACAAAAACATTTGTACCCCCTTAATATTTTGAAATAAAAAAATACATAAAAGGAATATTTCTGTAGACAAGCATGCAACGATAAAGGCCCAGACCAAGGTTTAGGAGCAATGAGAAGAGATACATGTAAGGAAAATTGTTAAAAATAATTGGCAGCTAAATGACTAACTTATCCTTTTCTTTTGCTCTCTGTATTTAGAAAGGTGGCTGAGGTTTCAGACTTTGATGAATGTGGGACTTACAGCTTCATTAGTGGGGCTTTCCATGAATGATAGTAGAGTAATGGTAAAATCTATGACACGGTGAAACCAACCCAAAAGAACAACAACAAAAAATTATAAATAAAAGCATATTCTATTTGCAGTGGAAATGGAAAACAGCTACTTCCCTAAACCAGAGTCTGTAATGAATATCTGACAAATACCCCAAAATTCAGATGAATTGATGTAGGTTGCTGAAAGCCAAAACAAATGAATATCTTCACATATTGAGTGAGGTATAGAATTCTCTAAAAGTAAGTGATAATCCTGAGGGAGTGTGGGTAGACTGAAGTCATACATATCCTGTGGGACATAGGTTTTTTAAAATCTGGGCTCCTAAATTGTAGAAATCACTGGATGTGAAACAAAGTTAAGAAGAAACAGAAAATGCTAACTCCTGATCTAAGTCAATGGAATGTAAATGAAATAAATTCAATAACCTAGCAGAAGACAAATAGGATGCTTAATTTTGAGCTGTGCTAACCTGTTCGGATGATGATTTGTTCACTCCAGAAGAAATGTGCCTTCAAGGCAGATAGTATGAAAAAGATGTGATGATCAAATGTTTGTGATAACACATCTCATTTAAAATTGCCAACAGCCTCAGATTACTTCTCCTGCTACTCTGCAAATTATTCTTGAGCAAATAGTAGAAAAAGAACTATGCCCATTTAAAAACGAGTAATAAAACTTTCCCTTCTGGCCAATGTGGAGCAAGATGGACCAGATTTGCCCTTTCATCTAAAAAAATAATAAAACAATGGCTTTGAGAAGTGCTTTGCAGCTTCTTCTCGGTCCAGCTGCTGAGCTATCATCACCAGTTGTGGTATAAAATCCACTTTTCATCACAGGTCATAATCTTATCGAGAAACGGTTCATTGTTGTTGTGTACAAGAAGAGAAGACAACACTTCAAAATGACAATTTTTTTGATTTTCAGTCAGCTCATGAGGCACCCGCTTAAGAAGCTTTTTCACCTTTCCAATTTGCTTCAAATGCCGAAGGCCCCATAGAATGGTTGACTGTAAGTTCTTTGGGACCTTCTCATGTAGTTGTAAGAGGATCAGCTTCAATGATTGCTCTCAATTTGTCATTGTCAACTTCTGATGGCCGGCCACTGTGCTCCTCATCTTCAAGGCTGTCGTCTCCTTTGCAAAACTTCTTTTTTTTTTTTTTTTTTTTTTTTTTTTTTGAGACAGAGTCTCACTCTGTTGCCCAGGCTAGAGTGAGTGCCGTGGCATCAGCCTAGCTCACAGCAACCTCAAACTCCTGAGCTCAAGCGATCCTCCTGTCTCAGCCTCCCGAGTAGCTGGGACTACAGGCATGCGCCACCATGCCCGGCTAATTTTTTCTATATATATTTTTAGCTGTCCATATAATTTCTTTCTATTTTTAGTAGAGGTGGGGTCTCGCTCTTGCTCAGGCTGGTCTCGAACTCCTTAGCTCAAACGATCCGCCCACCTCGGCCTCCCAGAGTGCTAGGATTACAGGCGTGAGCCACCGCGCCCGGCCTGCAAAACTTCTTGAACCACCGCTGCACTCTACGTTCATTAGCAGTTCCTGGGCCAAATGCGTTGTTGATGCTGCGAGTTGTTTCCCCTGCTTTATGACCCATTTTGAACTCGAATAAGAAAATTGCTCAAATTCGCTTTTTGTCTAACATCATTTCCATAGTCTAAAATATTTAATAAATATAAAATAAACAGCAAGTAATACATCATTAGCAAAAAAACATAAAGCGAGAAAGGCACATTAAAATAATATGTAACATAACCACATTTATTTAAGAATGTATTCCAATATCAAATGGCAAATTTCAACAATGCTAAAACCACAATTACTTTTACACCAACCTAATAGGAAAGCTTTTATTCCTTTCTCACCTACATTATTACTAGAGCTACAATACTATTAACAATATTGGGATTTTGAAAGGGTTGGATAAAAATCACCCCTCTCCTGGCGACTCCCTGCTCTTAGGTTCTGTGTGATGTTAGAAATATGCCAACAGCACGAGCAGATGGAGCCCCCAAATCCACTATATAAGAGACCTCGACCAGTGAGAGAAAGAAAATATGCTTGCTCCCACCCTCCCTCCCATATAGACCTTGAAAAGGCCCACTCAAGTGACAATTCCAGTACACCTGTCAGCAGACCCACCTATCGAGGTCTCTGCCCACCACTGGTCCAGGTGAGGAAGAGGAAAGAAAAGACCCAATCCCTATGTTGGGTTTGTTGCTGGATCAGTCCCTCCCATTTGAGAAATGTGAAGCAGTGGCTATTGCTTTCTACTTATTATTACTTATTACTTATTACTTCACATCATGAATAGGAGTAAAGGGTGTGTAGGGAGCATCCACTTTACAGAAACCAAGGAGGCTGGAAAGCAATAATAATCATTGCTGATATTTACTGATGGATTACTATGAGCAAGCTACTCCTTTTTGTGCTTTATATATATTTACTTTTAAAATACATATTAACAATATATTAAGTGAAGTTACTGTTAAATCTATTTTGCGGAATGGGAGACTGAAAATAGGAAGTTAAAAATAGTTCCTGCGTAGGGTTGGAAATGGAGCTATTGAAGAAAATCTAACAAGCTTGGCTTTTTTTTTTTTACAATCTTGGCTTTTAAGGCAAATCGAATGTTATAAATTTACCTCACATATTATGGAAACCAAATGATCAAAATAAGAGTTTCTTTAAAAAAATAAGAAAAAAAAATAAGTGTTTCTTTTTAAAGGCAAGTGCTAGTTTGAAAAATCTGCAGAAAATGCTTTCTAAATTAATAGTTTAATTCAATGTGGAATAAGTTTGTACCTTACTGAAAGTATGTTGTTGATTTTTAGATATTCTTTTGCCTTCCTTCTTCATGCAAAAAGAGAATTTATTAGCTACAGGTATAAATATTCTCTAGTATAATTGCTATTGTGGAACGCATAAGGAATTTGTGAAAAGACAGGATATCCTTTGAGAGAAGAGTCTCTGTACTCACCGTTATATTACTAGTGTCTGGAATATGCTTCATAATGTGTGTTGAAGAGATAAGAAATATTTTCTAAGAAAATACAAGTTTCTTATGGAATTCATCTTCATAGGTAGCCTCAGAAATAATCGTTTTCTCTGTTGAGCCTAATCCAGCTGCTATATACTTAAGATTTCAGCTGGAATCGATGCTAAGGCCCTTCTGTTATAATTAATTGAACACAATGTCTGAGGCCTCAAACTTGCCTAACCTTCAATTCCCTTTATTGCCCTAGTTTTATTGCTTCTAGAACAACTATCTCTATGTGTCCCCCCACTGGGAGCGCTCTCACATAATTTAGCTCTCCCTTCCCAGAAGTAGGAGTGCTGAAAACTGGAAATGATCTTGTCTGGGGCATGTGAATATATGTGGCTCATGAGAAATCAACCGAGCTGGGAATAACCACTCAGGCCATAACTTTAAATCCACTGTGTGCTAAGAAAAACAAGGCTCCTGGGTAGGGTGAAGGCTGCGAATGCTAACAGAGCCATGATTCCCCCCAGTTTCTGACTCTTATCCAAGTAAGCCCACTCTGTTCTGATATATTATGTTGTCATAAGAAATGTGCAACATTACAATCTGGTACATCTCTAAGTGTCTTTAGGGTATTCTTTGTTTCTCTATTTCTTGGCTTTTTCCTAGAAGTCAGATGGATATAAATACTCAAAGCAGAACTCCTTGGGAAACCTCTCCATGACCAGACTTGTGGGAAAGTGTAGGACAAGTCAGTACCAAAGAAATGATAATTCTCCTCAGATGCCCTTTAAAGAGAGACAGCCGCCTAGAATCCCAAAGGAATGAGATTCGTGTCTAAGGCTTCAAAAGCCAGGTTCCGCCGGGCGCGGTGGCTCACGCCTGTAATCCTAGCACTCTGGGAGGCCGAGGTGGGCGGATCGTTTGAGCTCAGGAGTTCGAGACCAGCCTGAGCAAGAGCGAGACCCCATCTCTACTAAAAATAGAAAGAAATTATATGGACAGCTAAAAATATATATAGAAAAAAATTAGCCGGGCATGGTGGTGCATGCCTGTAGTCCCAACTACTCGGGAGGCTGAGACAGGAGGATCCCTTGAGCTCAGGAGTTTGAGGTTGCTGTGAGCTAGGCTGACGCCACGGCACTCACTCTAGCCTGGGCAACAGAGTGAGACTCTGTCTCAAAAAAAAAAAAAAAAAGAAAAGCCAGGTTCCTAGCTCTAGTTCTGGAAATGCAGGGTGTGTGTGTGTGTGTGTGTGTGTGTGTGTGTCTGGAAGCAAAATTCCTTCAGCACAGAACCTCTCCTCTTAGGTGTTACCCATTGCCACCCAGTGAAACTTTATATATGTGCAGCTTTGTTTGTGACTATATAGCTATAGGGAGGAAAAATACCTTTTCCTTCTACCCGTCTTAGGTGCACTTGCTGGGGCCCCTGTAACAAAAGACAGATTAACAGGAGAAAAGCACGTGCATTTAGTTAATGTAAGTTACATGTGGCATGGGAGCCTTCATAAGGAAATGCAGACCCAAAGGAGTAGTTAAGCCTAAGTGTTTTTAGGCTTAGTTTAACGAAGAATAGAAAGTTGTGGAAGGATGTGAAGACATAAAAGATATGAGTAAATGGGAGGAAACTTGGCAAGGTCTCTTCATTAAGATTCCTCCTTGTGCCCCGTGTCTTCAGGGAAAAGGGTGTTCCTTTCATCCGGGTCTAGGGAGGGCCCCTCTCACAGAAGGGTATTATAACTTGCTTCAGAGAAAGGTCAGAAAACTTTCCCTACACATGCTCTTACTCAAATTCCTTCCACCTAAAATATTGAATATTCCAAGGTGCCATATTTAGGAGTAGTGTGTCCTGAAACCTATCATAGCTTATCTCTAAAAAGCCCTATGCTGTGTTCCTAAAAATTAAGCTGCATGAGGATCTAGAAGAAAATTTTATATGAGACCCATTGGCCACAATGTCAGATTAAAGATTTCTTCTTAAGCTGGTAAGTTTGCTAGGCTTTGCCACACATTCTTCCCACTACACTGTTAATATTATAATGAAATTTCTTTTATTCCCAAGTAGGAAAATGGAAATTTTTTTTTTCACAAGAACTTAATCGTGGGAGACTTACTCACAGTTTCACACTGGAAATACGCATTCTGATCATGCAAGTAATTTCATCTAGTCTCCTTTAAGTGTCTTAAAAAGGTAACCTACCTGCTACCTGTTCAAGCAGAAAGCTTATATGAATTCCAAGTTAAGAGAAAAGACAAATGCTAAAGCTGGCCTGGTATTTTACAGATCTGCTTTAAAAAGCCAGAGGAAAAGACCCATAGGTACTATTAATACAAGAAACCTGGGATGTAGAAGCTATCAGGTGACTGCTACTGTTAACCTTACACTAGCCCCCGTGGCATAGCAGCCAGCTCTGCTTCAACCAGCAAACTGTCTACAAGAATATAACCATAAGTGATATATCTGACCCTTTTCTTTTCTGCCCTGTAGTCAATTGTTCAGTAGTGTTTTCCTTTCCATTTGCACTGACACCGCCTTAGACCGTGCCTTACCTTCTCATGGGCGGCTTCAGCGACTGCTTTCTGGTCCCTGCTTCCTGGTCCCTGCTTCCTGCCAGTGCTGGTCCAGCTTCTTTCATGCAGTGGATAGTAATTTCCTCAATCATAAAAAAAACTAACTGTGTTACTTCTGTGACCAAGAAATATTCTTAGTAACCTATTGTCAATGCCTACTGTATACCTCAATTTGAGGAGCTTGCATCTCCAAAGACAAAGCGGATATACCCAGACAGTCTGTGGTAAGAACTAAAATAAAATCTTAAGCACCCCCCCCAGCTAACTGAATAGACCCTTCTTGTCCAAGAGGACTCTCCCCTATTCCCCCAAAAAACCTTAAAGCTGAGTTGCTGGCCATGAGGAGAAGGGAGGTCGAACACATCTAGTTATGCCCTGTTCCTTTTGAAGTTACTCTTTGTAACAAGTTGCAAAATCATTAACAAGCCTAAGGCCATGTAAGACAAAGGTTAAACCAAACCTGGGATCATTAATTTACTTAACAGATCACTTGAGTTTCAGTATATGTCCAGTGGCTTTTCTCTGATTAACAGGCCTCCTTATCTTAACTTAAAATGTTCCAAGCCTTTAGACAAAGCTTCATTTCTTTAACCAATTACAAACCAAAGAATCTTTAAACCCACCTGTAACCTGTAATCTTTCCACTTTGAGATGTTCTGCCTTTTCAGGCCAAACCAACGTACCCCTTCCATGTATTGATTTAAAACTTCATGTGTAACTCCTGTCTCCCTGAAATGTATAAAACCGAACTGTAACCCAGCCACGGTGGCAGGACCACTTGCTCAAGGCTTCTTGGGCATGGCTGTCCAGGCCATGGTCACACATATTTGGCTCAGAATAAACCTCTTTAAATTATCTTACAGACTTTGGGTTCTTTGCCTTTGACGATGGCTAAGAACCTGGGATGACTTCCTGGAACGTCAGTTCAGTCAAAATTCAAAACCACTATATACTATTCGGCTCCTGTGTACCAAGCACAGTAAACTTTACTCGGTCAATGGAAAAGAAGCCAAACTCTGGAAAACAATTTTAAAGAGATTTATTCTGAGCCAAATTTGAGGACCATGACCCCCTGGAGTCACGCCCAAGAAGCCTTGAGCAAGTGGACTCGCTGGGGCTAGGTTACAGTTTGGTTTTATACATTTCAGGGAGACAGGAATCACAGGTAAAGTCATAAATTAATACATGGAAGGCATACGTTGGTTTGGTCCAAAAAGGTGGGCCATCTCAAAAGGGGGGGGCGGAGCTTACAGGTTATAGATGAGTTTAAAGATTCTTTGATGTATAATTGGTTGAAGACATAAAGCTTCATCTAAAGGCTTGGAATGTTTTAAGGTAAGGAGGTCTGTTAAACAGGACAAGCCACCAGACATATATTTGTTGTGTAAATTGAGGACCTGCATGTTTGTCTTGCCTAGCCTTAGGCCTGTTATTGAGTTACAAAGGATGTCTCCAAGAATGGAGGTGGGGGGCATGATGAGCCATGTCTGACCTCCCTTCTCACGACAGACAACTTACTTTTAAGGTATCTCCTTGGCCAGGAGGGGGTCCATTCAGTCAGTGGTAGGGGAATCCTTAAGACTTTATTTTAGTTCACAACTCAATAAATTGTAATCTTATATGTTATTACATTAAAAACCATACCATGAAATTTTAAGATAAAGCATATGATTCTAGATAAATTTTACTTTTTTTCATGGAGAAACTGTAGGCTACACTCTTCGATTTCCAAGAATGGAATACACTACCTCCCCTAATATGAATACTTTGGAAAATCCCAAAAACTCAATTTCCTTCACTGGGACCTCAAAGTTCTTCAAATTAGCGTCTAAATTAGCTTTCCATTGCCATCCAACAGCTTTGCACTGTTTTTCAAATGATCCAGACACTTTCAAATGCTAAGCCCCCTTAGATGTTGTGAAATCTTCTTTCAATGTCCTTTGTCTTCTCTTTCCTTATCTAATTCACATTCATTCTTCAACAATTTACTTAAATATAACTTCCCTGGGGACTTTCTCTGGTTCTCTCAGTCAAGGAGGGGAAGGGAACACAGGAGGGTGGAAGAAGGTCAGAGAGAGACTTTGCTTCTGAGGCTGCTCTGGGCCTTTCAGTCTCCTTCAACTCAAAGCACTCAGCATGCCAAAGTGCCATTCTTTGGGGTATCGTTTTCTGAGCCCCAACAGGGGCCAAACCCTTCCAGTGTGTTTTGAATTTCTCATGGCACTCAACACAGTATTCACACTTACTGAATGGTGGTTGTTGAATTAAGTCATCTGTAATTAAAAATTTGTGTAATGTTTTTTATATGAAATATGTTAACTTAAATGTCAGAACTAAAAACTCCAGGGATATCTTATTTTATTATGGTAATAAATTTCTATTTTTCCTTTTTGTTTTTAGAAAGTAGAGATAAGAAATCACATATTTTCCTATGAATCCTTTTTCTTAAATACATACATACCGATAAACAAAGGAACTACTTATTCTTAAAAATCTACTAGATATATTGCTTTCTTTCTAATTTTCAAAATAATTATGCAATTTGGAGTGTAGTATGCATATTTACAGATTAAAAAAATATATAACATTTTGGGGCAGTTAAGTAAACTTTCCCAGGTTGCTCAATAAGCGAGTGACAGAGCCAGATCTCAAATGCAGGTCTGTCTGACCCTAAAACCTGTCCCATTTCCAATACTCATTATGTTGCCTCTTGGCGAAATTCCTACATACTTCTGTATAACACATGTAAAGGAAACAGCCTTTAGGCTAAAGGCTCAGTTAAACCTCTAAAAACAAACCAGCCAGGGGAGTGAGTGACAAAATAAAAACAGCAATGTGGTAATGCTTCCCAGGGCTCACAGTGATATTGTGTGGACATGAAGTGATTAAATACCTGAATCCTATAAGAAAGGCTGAATTCACTCAGGGAACACAGAACTAATGTCTCGGGCAAAGCCTTGGCTAAGGGCCAAGTTGCATTTACTCTAGCACAATGGATACATTGATTGAAAACCATCTCTAAGTTGGAAGCACTGAGTTTAGTTACAATGTGTAGGGAGGAGGCTGGCTATCTCAAGATGACCATTAGGAAAATGTTAGTAGTATTGGTAACCTTTTAAGCAAGGTGGCTGAGGCTACTGAATTGCTGTGCAAATTATTGCAACTATGTTTATCTCCCTGGTTAGAGACATGTTGAAGTCTATCTACTGAGGTATCTAACATTCTTTCTGAGAAGCTAGAGAACCAGTAGGGTATGTCATGTCTGTTTCCCAATAAAGTCAGTTGGGAATCTTATTTATGGTTGGTTATACATCTATGAAAGAATAATAGAGCAATGACAAAAATACAGTTATGATTGGCACACTCAAAGACAGTGGACTATAACCCCTGCCTATGAACTTTTTGTGCTCTAGAGGGCAATATAAGGTAGACTCAACTGATTCACTGAAGTCCATCTGAGGACTGCCCGTATATGACTTCCTGAGCAACTGACACTGAGTGCCTTCTGAGATAGCAACAGTCACCCAGCAGAAAATTAGACTTTCCCTAACACAGCAAATAAAAATCAGATCCCATTCTGGTTGGTGGTCCTAATTCCAATCTAAGTATCCCCAGTGGCATTTGCTCCTGGGGTTTCATGAGATGTGAAGAGATTCTCAGGCAAAAGACAAACCCATTAGAAACTGCCTCTTCTACTTAACTCAAAATGAAAAGTTTGCATAGTTAGACAAGTAGTACAGTCTGTACTTCTTGACTATATGTCAAGGTGTCCTGAGAATGTGTATTCAACTAATTCTTTCTAGTGAGCAAACAGAAATGTATTTATATAAAGCACTACACAGGTGACGCTAAGACAAAGCATTTTTATTTCACTTCATAAATATTATCTTTGTCTTGCAGTATTTTCTTGTAACATTATTATATGCATACTACTATAATAATGTAATCTAAATTTATATACTTAAAATATTCTATAAAAGTATTAATTTATACTACTCTCATGCCATTGGACTTACTTTTTTCTATGCTGTACAGGCCTTTATTCTTCTGTCTAAATTTCATTTAAAATTCTTGGTTCGCTCTTCATTGACTATGGGAAAAAGTCTTTACTTTTAAAATATATTTATTTTTAGAGAAACATAAACATTTTATTGGATTTCCAATTTTAAGAATGTGATATATAGATAGTTCCACCATTTGAATATCTCTTAAATATTACCCATAAAACCAAGAAAGGAAAAGCTCATATACACACAACACAGACATAAATTACTTAAAGAAATTTGTAGAATAAACAAAATCGATTCTTCACTTTATAGCCAAGAGTCAATTCATTAATTTAAAAGCTGATAAACTAGACAATTAAAGTTTATCTTTTTAGTGTCATAAAGCTAAATACTATAAGAACCAAGAAGATAATATAAATATTAATATTACATTGACAGTGGTGAGAAAGAAGGAAAGAAAGAGGAATAAAAGGCTGTGGGATATGTTAATTCCTTGTGTCCCCATAGTGGAGAGTCAGTTAATACTCTCCACATAAATGGAAAATTAAATATCTTATATTAAAATATATTAAATTCTAGTCGTAGAAGTAACTGCTAAAATTTCTAAAAACAGAAAGCAAACCTCCCAAATCATAATAAGGCCATCGTACAAATTCACAAAGCATAAATAAGGGACACACCTAAAACAAAGTCACTAAGAAGAGTGGAAGATAAAGAAAAGTATAAAAACTACTTCAGGAAAGAAAAACAATAGCTGTGATATCAGGCCAGTAGAATTCAGAGTAAAAATCTTGAACAAGATAAGTGGGAACATTTTGTGTAATAATGGGCACAATTTATAAAGGCCATCTAATTTTCATTAGTAGCTAAACACCAATTATCTAAAATCTAAATTTATGAAGCACTCAGAGAGAGAGAGAGAAAGACTGAGACAGAGAGACAGAAAAATAGACTGAACATATTAAAAGCAGAAGACTTTTGCTTCTTAATTTTGACAAGTCAAGTGAAGAACAAAGATAGAGAAGACCTAAGTAACATAATCAATAAGTTATATTTTAAAATTATTTTTAATCTTATATAATATATATAATTTTATAACCTAAAAACAGAGAATATACCTTTTTCTTTCAAGTTTTCAAGGAACATTAACACACATTGACTAAATATTAGGTCACAAAAAAGATCTCAATAAATTCCAAAGACTTATGCCACAGACAACATTCTCTGATAATAATTAAATTGACTGGATACTAATAAAAAGTAGGAAAAAAAACCTATCTAATAAACAACTCATAGCAAAGCTATAAACAAGATTGAAATCACACGACAACAAATCAGAGCTGTGGATATCCTGTAAACAGTGCTGAGAGAAAAGCCTTAAGTAATTACACTAATAAATGGGAAAGATTAAAAATTAATAGACCAAGCATACAAGTAAAAAGATTTAGAAGAAGATGAAAAATAAAAGCAAGGGGGAATAAAGAACAAGTTAAAAAAGTAAAAATGGACATTAATGAATAAGAAAATAGAAAAATGGTAGAACTAATACAATCAATATTCATCTCTTCAAAAAATAATTATCCATATAGTAGAAAAATTATTAGCTAATCAAGAAAAGAGTGATAAATATGAAACTAACAAATGAGAATGGGAAAAATAGCCATGTATGCAGACAATTTAAAGGAATTATGAATGAAAACTTTGTTCAACTCTAAGAAAGTAAATTGGAAAATCATGATCAAATAGATGAATTTTAGGAAAATATAACAAACTGGAACTGAGACAAAAGGACCAGTTTCCAAAGAGGAAATAATATTAACACCAAGGCATCTACTCACTTCGCCTAAAGTCTTAGAACCAGAGAGTTTGCTAAAAGATTATATAAACCTTTAAAGACCAGGAATAAAAAATGCCCATCTATAAGCACTGTTATGGAATACGGCGGGGTGGGGAAAGGCCAGGCGTGGTGGCTTCATGTCTGTTATCCCAGCACTTTGGGAGACTGAGGTAGGAGGACTGCTTGAGGCCAGGAGTTTGAGACCAGCCTGAGCAACATAGGGAGACGCTGTCTCTACAAAAAATTTTAAAATTAGCTAGGTATGGTGGTGTGCACCTGTAGTCCAAGCTACTAGGGAGGCTGAGATGGGAGAATCCTTTGAGTCCAGGAGTTTGAAGCTGCAGTGAGCTGTGATCCTGCCATTGCACTCCAGCCTGGACAACAAAGTGAGACCCTGTCTCAAAAAACACCCTAAAAACAAAAGCAGCTTCTGGTTCTTCTTATAAAACCAGTGTAATGTTAATCCCCAAGTGCAATAAAAGTAGAACATGGAAAAGATTTATAGATATTAACTTAAAATTTTAAAATACGAGCAAAGAGACTAGCACCTAAGAGAAATTCATAAAAAGATTTTTACTATAACTCAGTATAAGGAAATCTATTAATATGATGATCTCCATAGATAATGAAAAGGAATTTTTTCCATTCTTGAATACATACTGGATTTTAAAACAAAAGTCTTCATGTAAAACAGGAATATAAGCAAACTACTTTAATATAATATATAACTTATATATAACTACTTTAATATAATGAAATATACACTTTGACTTAACCCACAGTCATTGGATGCCTTTCTATGATAACCAAGAATAAAATAAGGATTTCATTATCATTACTATTATGTAACATTGTTTTGGAAGCAGTAGCTGACATGATTGACAAGAGAAAAAGGAGAGGAAAAACTGGGGAGGAGGAGGTAAGAATGATCATTGTTTGCAAATAATATAGTGAAATACCTAAAAAACAGCAAATCGGAAACTACTAAAATCAGAGAATTCAGAAAAGTTTCTGAGTACAAAATTAACATATATAAATCAATAGCTTTCTTCCATATGAATAACATACCGTAACAAAGATAATGGAAGGAACATCTCATTCTTAATAGCAATTCAATGTATAAAATACCTAGAAATAAGCTCAAGAAAAAATAAGCAATATCTAAATCATTTTTAAATCTCCCCAAATCCTTTAAATACACCCAAATTACACAAAAGAAGATTGGATATACATCACATGTTCTCACTCATATGTGGGAGCTAAGAAAGTGACTCTCATGAAGACAAAAGGACATTGGTGGTTACCGAGAGGCTGGAAAGGAAAAGGGGAAGAGGAGATTAAGAGGAATTGATTAATGGGTACAAAATTACAGTTTGATAAACATGTAGGAAGACGTATGCTCTTTTAGAACAGGAAGAATCTAAATTAAATGAAATAGATTTTTTCTAAATCAATCTATAAATGTCAATGAAAATATCAATAAAAATAAAGGGTGCAAAGAAAGGGTGTTTTGTGTGTGTGTGTATGAGTGTGTGCTGTACACCCTCCAAAGTGATATGAAAGGTCACATGAACAAATATACATATGAAAGTGGCATAGAAGTTTCTGAATTGAATACTCAGACATTAAAACACATTATAAATTAACAGCAACTAAACAGTGTGGTAGTGTCGCATGAATAGAATAATAGAGCATAATAAAAAGTCCAGAAATAGACTCTAGAGACATATGGACATACTATTTGGTAGAGATGACACTGTGTATTAGTGAACAAGAGTTGTGTTTTTAAATTTATAGTAGCTATTTTGAAAAAAATGTAGATCTTTCTCTCAATTCTTACACAAAAGTTAATTCCACATGAAGAAAATATTTCAACATACAAACATCAGAGGGGACATACCAGTATTATATACACATATACATACATACATAACATGATACATATATACATATGCATATGCATGTATATGTACATGTATGTATGTGTGTATGTGTGGGAAGAACTCTTAACATATGAAAATAAACATAAGGCATAAGATCAATAAATTTGTTTCTAAATTCAAAAATAAACCATAAATATAAAAGAGAAAACTACGCTAAAAGAAATGAGAATACAAATGACCAGTTCAGAAAAAAATATCTGCTACACATATAACAATGATATGACCCCTTTTCATCATAAAAGATGTTCTGTAAATCAATATTTAAAAAACTAACAATTAAATAAAAAAAAGATAAAGAACAAGGGAAGGTAGTGGGGAGGTGACAAGGAGGAATTTTTCACTTATTATTAGTAAGTAGCAAATTATATGGCATATATTAATAATATATAGTACCATGAATAAAAGAAAAAAGCTAGATGAGGGGAATTGAGAATGGAAGATGGCCAAGGGGAAGTCATAGTATTACACAGGTTATTCAGGGCGTGTATACACACACACACATACACAATAACACAAGAATATTGATTGCAACACTGTGTTGAAAATGTTGAAGTCATTCAGAAAGTTCATGAGTATGAGACTGGTTAAATAAATTACAAAAATATATACAATAGATTATACAGTTTTAAGGAGTTGTGATTACTGATATATTTGCACTTATTTCTACCAGTTTTCTTTCCACACTTTCCCTTTGCTTCTTTTTTCCCCTTCATTGCTCTATTAGGTTAATCTAGTTTACTTTATGACTTTCCCCCCTTATCCAGCTTGAAATTTATCCATTCCGTTTCTGTTCTTTTGGTGGTTTCCCTTAAAATATCAATCATTCTAAAATTATCTCTACCCCTGTCCCAACATACAAGAGTTTCAGTACACATGAAAGTGATCATTCATTACAGCTTCCTCTTCTTTCTTTCTAGTTATGGTGTAAATTAGACTGTCCCTATGGCCAGTTCTTGGAGCGTTAATTTTCCTTTGTAGCATGTGCTCATGTCACCTCCTGTTTTCTTGTGCAGTTGTGAATGTAGAGTGTGAACTAACCTTCTGCAGGGGTTGCTTGTGTGCCCTGGCTTATGACTGTGCTGTCATAAGGCAGTTTTGCTTTTGATTCTGCCAGGGCCCCTGGGTTTCACTCGTCTCAGACAAATTTTATGTTAGTGCTTGGCCTTAGGGTTCTAGTACGCTACAGGCTGACTGCAGTGCAGCCACTCAATCACACGTGGGTGGAACTGGCTGGGTTTCAGTTTCACACTGGTGTCTTTTCCTTTGTGGCCTGTGGTCTCAGGTGGATCACAAGATTCCTTTGCTGCTGTCCTGGGCTGACACATGAATTTTTCTAGTTCCTTTTAAATAAAATCAAGAAAAAAATCTTTGAGGCCCCACCTCTGTACAGGGTTTCTTGCATCAGTTTTCTTTCCAAGGTTGGTCTGTCAGCCTTAATAAAACTCTAACCTCAGGCCATAATGTGCATCTTTCCAACATCACTCCAGACTGTATCAGAATCGCACACACACATGCACACAGGCACACACACAGGCACACATACATACATGAACTTTGGATATTAGTTCCTTGTCTATGATTTTTAACAGTTTCGAAGTGTTGATATTTTGTCAAAAGTTCTTTGTTAACAGTTATATCAATTTCTTCAGCATTTTTCTCCATTTTGGGGTTCTAATTTTCCTGTTTGTTGCATATGTTGTCTCTCCGAGATGATGTTTCATTTTTCTTCCATAGCTAATAATTTTTTTGAAAAAAATGTGAGTCTATCTTTGGGGGAGTTTACTTATTGTGGATTCCCAAGAACTCTGAGATGTTAAAGTAGTCCTACATATTTTTTTGTATTTATTTCTTCTTGGGCCCTAACATCCGAAACAGTTATGTCCTTTCTCTATTTTAGGCTCTGAAACCATGACTGTAGTAGTATAAAGTCACATCTCACTCCCGCATGGGTTATTGACTTGGGTTTTTCATTTCCCCCTGTGCCTCTGTCTGCTCTCTGTGGTCTGTAAACATATCAAATTCCTTAGACAGGAAGCAGAATTTTCTAGCTCCAGTATCATGGAAGGTGTGTTCCCTCGAGCCTTCCAACTTTATTCAGTCACTCTGTGACTTATCCTATCCCATTTCACACAACCCTGAGACCTCTTTCGTCCCAGCTTCGACCCTAAAACTCCACTTCTAAAAGGCTTTTATCCAGATCCAATTCATCTGAAGCTATTCCATTTCCATTCATTCTTCATTTCTGTATTAGATTTTTTTTCCTTTTTAAAAACTTGACTATACATTTAAAATTACTTTCTTATTATATTTTATCCAACATTTCTATGAGGTTGGAGTGGGGTGCTCACCTATGTGATTACTCCCTCCGCAGTGCCTGAAAATAGTTGAACAGATAAAGATCCTCTGAGACCCGGAAGTGGGAACATCCAATCCTCCTTAGGACAGAAGTTTGGGTACATTTCTCTGAACTCTAATTTTTAACCATAGGAATCAGACAAAAATGGAGAGGAAGGAACCAAGGAATGAATATCTTATAAACTTGGGCAGTCAATGACTTCTTGGCTGGATTATGGTGCAAGATAGAATATAAAACCTGCACTCCGCATGATTTGTGAATTTACATTGAAAAAATGTATTTATCACTTACTGTGTGCCAGGCCCTGTATTAATCTCACTAGGCTCAGAATATTTAAGTAACTTGTTAAATATCATATACCCCATAAGTATTTGTGCTGAGATTCAACACTTGGCATATTTAGGTGCACTTCTTTTTTCATTTTAATGTTTATTCTCAAGCCTAGAGCCTCAGACAAATTCTGGGAATTCAACAACATATAAGTTATAAATGCCAACTACAATAACAACTCACAATCGAAAGCCTTTTTCATTGGATATATCTTTTCCTAAGTCACTGTTCTGTAACTGAGGTCTGAGAAACCCAGAGGGGTGAAGAAAATATCCTAAGACACCATCAGGGATAGGAAAGAATTATATTTTCCCTAAAAATGAGTCTGTACTTTATTCAAATTTTTGGAACATCCCGCTATCTTTCATACTTCTTCTCTCTCAGAATGAGTTCAGTGTAACAAGCCTTTATGGGCTTTTTGTTCTATTTTCCTTTAGAACTTTTCTTTTTCAAGTCCCAATTTTGTTGCTACTGTGAGTTGAAAATGGGTTTTCTCACAACTGTCTGAGGGTTGGTATGGGTGGAGAGATGAGTGTCCCCGGTGACTGGCTGGGTTATTTACAGGGACACTCAGGAAGGTCCTGAGCTGAGAGGAAGCTGTCCAGCTTCAGTGTGGGAACCGTGAGGGAAGGGAAGGGGGAGTAGACAGACAGCGCCTTTCCTGCCTGGCTGCTTCCTCATAGCTCTGTGTTTCTGCTTGCAAAAAGGCAACAGCCTTGAACAAAGCTTAACCCTGGCAAAGCCTTCCCTTGTCCCCTAAGGTCCAGCATATAAATTTTTTGAGGCCCATAGACAGAGCCAAGTTTGTCAATACTTAAGTATTTAATCTTATCTTGCATCGAAACTAAATTGTTTCCTTTGCAGCCTTTCTTCCGGTGTCTGGTTTCCTTTGCATGTTGTTGCCATAGTTGAAATAGCTTGTCCTCCTCCCTGGCCCCCTCTCCCTTTTTATCATCAAGATATTGATAAAATTGGGGGAGATGTTTAAAAAGAAATAAGTAAGATAACTGAGGGTGTGGACTTGTTTATGTGAGAAAACAGAGACTGCCAGGAGTCCCATTATTTAATACTCCCCCAAAACTCCCTACTCTCTGGGGAAATTTAAGAAATAATAATTTAAAAGAAACAATTTTGTCATGTTTTTTAGACAGAGATTAAATGTCTACGATTCTCAACAATGCTTCTAACTTACATCTGCAATCCTTTTCTTTCTTTCCCCATTATTTCTTCTTTTTTTTAAGAACACAAGCTTTTCTGATATATGCAAGAAATGGGCCACTTTTTGATCCCTGAGACAATTAAGCCTGCCTGTAAGTTTATGATAATGATCATTTCTGTGGACTGTACCCAGAAATGGTGAAAACACACAGGTTTGAAAATCTCCTGGCCCACAATTTTAGTCTGTGGGCCAGCTAGCTAGCTCTACAGCCTCTCTAAGTCTTTTGGAGTGAAGATGTAGACCTTGTAAAATGTCCAAATATGATTCCATTTAAATAGCACAAAGACTTTGTCATCTGCCAGCAAAACTGAAACACAAAATCAGGTCTTCTAATTCCAAATTCAAACTCAACTTTTGACTGCAATGGCAAAGAAGAATGCGGAATTTATTCTTTCTAGAAATTTAGGATGCCGAATCCAGTTGTGTAGGATGTACACTGCACAAAAGCCCCAGTTAAGAAGATGAATCAGGCTGAAATGTATTTCATGCTCTCCTTTCTAAAGCCTTGTGCCAGAGGACTGTATCTACCAGAGAAAAAGGTGACTATTTATTTTCAAAATGGGCCCAGCCATCAGCCCAGAGGCTGCTTTTTCCCAGAGGGGGAGCATTTTTCTCATCAAAGGGCCTGTATAGTTTAGCAAAATCCCTGCTGGAACTATAAAGAAGTCCCACCTGAGTAGGAACTTTGAGGTGGGTGTGGCAATTTCAGTCAATGATGTAATCACTCTACAGACTAGACTCAATGGAGCAAACTCAATGGATTTTTACATTTTATTTTGGGTACAGGTGTTTCTTAATATCTCTCGAGGCTAGGGCCGCTTCTAGACAAGGGTTTCCAGACCATGGCACTCCCACCACCCCACTTTGCTCTTCTCTTTTCTTTCCTAGTCATACCAGCCTCTATGAGGCTCTATGAGGCTGCTTGGCCATTTAAATTTTCTCACTGTTTAGAAATACTTAATCTGGACTTTTCCATTCCCTTCCTGGGAAGCTAAGATCTGTATTGCCCTATGCACCAGCATCTGGCTTCCCAAATTACTAATTATCCAACAAATAAATCCTTGTTAAAGAGATGATAGATGATCATCAAGTAAGATGCTATCATTTCCATTGTTAAATCACTTTAGACAATGTCAATTTCGAAGCGCAAACTCTTAATAGTTAGGGCCTAACCTAAGAAAAGGAATCCAATGCTGGAAATACAGGCATGGCTCCTGGTGCCTGTGGTAGGCGGTAGGCAGTCTCTGTAATGGCTCCAACGATCCCCACCTCCTTAGACTTATACCCTGTGTGATCCCCTCCCCTGGAGTGTAGACTGGACCCAGTGACTTACTTCTAATAAATAAAATACAACAAAAATTATGGGATGACACATCTGAGATTGGGTTATAAAGGCTGGTATTTCCTCTCTGGCTTGGCTTGGTTGCTTGTCCTGATGGAAAGGGCCACCTGTGAAGGAACTGAGAGCCGCATCTGACCAACAGCCAGTGAGGAAGTGAAATCCTCAGCCAAATAAACTGCAAGGAACCGAATGCCACTGACAACGTCATGAGTGGTCTTGAGACCAACCACAGACCTGGCGAAGGCCTTGACTGAAGCTGGTGTGGGACCCTCAAGCAAAGGACTCAGCTAAGCCTTGCCCAGATTCTGCACCTAAGAAATTGTGAGAAAATAAATAGGTGTTGTCACTACATTTTGGGGGTAAAGTAATGCAGCCATAGGTAACTAATACGGTGGATGAATAGGGAATACTTGGAGAAGATGAGATTTTCTGACATCGTAGCATTTACAAAGCTGTTAACTGGGGGGTAAAAAAATTCTCAGTTCAAATTAGGAACTTTCAGATAGCTCTTCTGAGGCATATTTGAAATTGGAACTTAAATTAAGACATATTTGCAATGATGTAATCAAAATTACTTGAAATATTAAGACTCTTATTCAGAACAATATGTAAGGGTTCAGATCATTGCTTGTGGAAGGAAGATAAATCTGTAGAAAGAACAGAGAACTAATCGTGAGTACATGGGAAAATCACTTACCCTTTAGACACTTCAGTTTTTCTATCTACAAAATGGTGGCAGTGATATTAAAATATCTCTAAGGCTTGTTATGGGCTTAAATTCTATGAACAAATCTTTAGCTACTTCTAGAGTTACCGAAAAAAAAAAAATTAAAAAATAGTTTTACAGCAAAAACCTGATTTTCTGTTCAGCGTTCCCCTATGGACCACTTATTGCTCTTGGGAATTCTGAGGCACCCTGCTGACATTACCAGATGCAAATATCAAAATTCATAAATTGAATATATGAGGCATGAGATGATCAAAACCAGATCACTGTAGAAGGGGGTTACTCTAAATAAGACTTAGAGAAAAAACACACCCACACAGGAGAAAATTCTTGTGACTTTGGAGAGGGCCAAGAATGCCTAGACAGATAAGAAGCATGAATCATAAAACAATAAAAAATTCATAAATTAGACTATAAAAATAAAAAAGTTGAGTCTTCAACGGACAGAATTAAGAAATGAAAACGTCTGCTACAGAATGGAAAAAACTATTCATAACACATATTTCTGACAAAGGACTGATGTTCAAAGTCTATAGAGAACTCGGACAACTCAGTCATAAGAAGACTAACAACCCGATGAAACATGAGTAAAACATTTGAACAAAAGGAGATATTACTAATGGCAAATAAGCACATGAAAAGATGTCCAACATCAAGTAGTCATTGGGGAAATGCAAATTAAAACTACATGGAATGTCACTTCACACCTGTTAGAATGTCTAAAATTAAAAAGACTAAATATACACCAAATGAATACAAAGATGTGGAGCAAATGAAACTCACATGTCACTAGTGGGAATGTAATATTGTACAGCTCCTTTGGAAATCTCTTTGGCAGATTTTCAAAAAGTAAAACATGTACTTACCCTCAGGCCCAGATATCTCACTTTTTGATATTTAACCAAGAAAAAGAGCAACATTTCTACAGAAACCTTTATTTACTGTGGTCAAAAGCTACAAATGACTCCAACATGCATGCATCCATAGGTGAATGGGTAAACAAACTCTGGTACATCCATACAATAGAATGCTACTCAGCCACTAAAAAGAGCAAACTGTGAATATATACAAAAGCATGGATGACTCTAAAATCTTTAAGTGGAGTGAAAGAAGTCAGGAACAAAAATGTACATAGTACATGATTCTATTAATATAAAATACTGAAAATGCAAACTATTCTATAATAACAAAAAGCAAATCAATGGTTGCCCAGGGCCAGAGGTGGCAAAAGGGATGAATAGCAGAGGTATGAAAAACTTTCTGCAGTGATGGGTATAAATATTTTGTATTTTGATTGTAGTGTATGGATCTGTTAAAGCTTATTGAATTATATGTTTTAAATTGATGATGTTTATTGTATGTAAATTATATGTCAATAAAGTTAGTTTTAAAAAATGACCTAGAGATGAGACAAGAGGGAAAACTCACAATTTCCTCCTTAGAAAAGAAGAAAATTCAGTGATTAAATGGGATTTCAAACAAAAGGGCTTGTTTAACAGGCAGTCAGATTGGAATGGATTTGGTTTTGAGCTTTGGCAAATCTCACTCAACTTTTAGATTTACGACAGAGGCTTTTCTTTAGTTCGAGAATGACTTTATGTGTAACTATTTTCCAGTCCCTGTTCCTGCATGTAAACAAAACAAATTGAGGTGATTTATTTTTTGTTCACTGGTTTACTGTCTACATCAGAGCCTCCTTCTGAAGAACTTCCAGCCTGTTCTTGACTTGTAAGTGACTGTAGTCTTAGGCTTACTGTTTGCAATGTTCACAGTGAGAGGCAAGGTGGAGCCAACAGGAAAGACAAGTAATTTTCCAAGTACTTATGATCTGGGTGCTTGAGCAAAGGAAGACAAACAACCAACACATGGTAAAGAGGGGACTAAAGAGAATCAAGATTTGAATATCATCTCAGAGAGGAAGTCTATTGAAACTTCTCCAGAGGACTGGATCGATAATTGCACAGCACTCACTATTGGCCAAAGCAGGATATTGGGCTCCAGAGACCTGTAAATGATCCAGACATAGTCCATGCACTACAAGAAAAGTCATTTCATCTTCATGACATGAGAGAGCATTGGTTTGCCTCTCAAGAATTAAATTTATCCCGAGCATCACATTGAACAGAAACAGCCTCTAAACCTGTGTGTGTGTGTGTGTGTGTGTGTGTGTGTGTTTGTGTGTGTGTGTAGGGGCTAGGGGAAGCACTGTGGCTATTTTAGTGCCAATTTCTGCTTCATCACTTCACTTCCCTTCTCCCATCTAATAGGTCTGCCTTCCTGGAAAATCTACCTGATTTAAAACCTAGTTCTATGTGAATGGTATTTAGAAAGGAATAGCCAATTTCAAAATAACAGCTTTAGTTCAAATAGAGCAATAGGGACAGGTAATATTTTATCACTGCTTCTAGTTCACACTCAGTTCATAAAACTACTTGCAGTGGGAGCCAACCTCTTAAGTCATTCGGACTCAATGGTGCTACTCTCTGGGCAATCTTGAACGAGTAGGGTTGAATTAATTAGGCAATGGAAAACCTTGCTGGGAATAATGGGGTTCCTGTGTGCATTTGGATAGCTTTGATAGGCAGCCCTTACAAGAGAACAGGAGTTCCAATGTCAGCTAAAGGGGCGTGGGCTGACCATACAAAGCAAGCATGATCATTGCTTTTCTAACCTAAGACTTTATAACCCTTAATCAGTTTGTGGTTTAATGAGTTCTGAGTATGTTTCTAGCACTGAGTTGAATCCTGATGCAGATTACAAAAGAATTATAAGATATGGCTGTTGCTATTAATGATGCTATTATGTGATTAGAATAATCCACAAGAAATATAATCGTTTTAAACCAGAAATATAAACATAAGGCCCTTAATTGGTGCCAAACGAGTGTTAAGAGTGTGCTAAAGGGTTCTAAGAGCGGAGTGAAGGTTGTGATCATTTACATTTTCTTCCTAGGCTAGGAATACAATTGATCTCACTTTACTAGAGGTTTGGGGGCTGGTAGGAGGTACTTATTTCACCCTCTCCCCTTTACAAGAAAGGTTTCCCCTTTCTTGCAAATTTATTCCCAGGTCACAAGGGCTCCATGGTTAGTTGTTAAAAGTGCTGCCGAAACAGATTGCTTCTCCAACTAAAGAAAGTAAAATATAGACTAGTTTGCACACGCAGACACCGTGTGACGCTGATCTCTCAGGAAAGTAATATTAATGGATAGTTGGTGGATTTGTTAGAAGGGTTCATATTATTTATAAATAATTTTGGTACATGGCACACCTGGAACTTAAAATTTTCAGGACTTTTATGTTAATATTTTTTTCAATACTCCTGCCATTATGTTATCCTGTGGTTGTGCCTTGGAATATCTAGATTTTGAAAATATGAGAAGCATTTTTTCTTTAGAAACCCACTATTGTTAGGTTTCAGTCTGAAATGTTGGTTCTTGATGTGCTCGTGGCCAAAGAATGACCAGACACACCAAAGTAAGGCAAGCATGAAAATGAGGTTTACTGAAGAGAGAAAGATAGGATTATAAGGCAAGAGCAAGATACAGGTTTACATAGTGGGATACGTACACCATGGATGATGACCGGACCCACTGTCACAGCAAAGAGAGAGCAAAAGGAAGGGCATAAAAGGGCCTGGTTATGGTCTGCATCTTGCTTTATAGTGCCCAGATTGGGACCTCCCTAGTGGTTCAGAGGTCACATGGAACCACTTTGATTGGACAGTTGGGAGTTGCATGACCTGAGTCTTCCTACGCATGCAGGGTGTTCTAGGTCACTCCTGGGCTCTGTGGTCCCTGTGCTGCTTGGCCTGTGGGCTAGAGAGTCTTCTGCACTCTTTTGCAGCTAAGTTATGATTGGCCGATTCAAAGGGTATTCCCTCCTCCCCCAGGTATGGCAATCACGTGGGAGAAGATTAGGGTGGAGGAGGGCCAAGATGGGCTGTGGGGCCCACCCTTGTCCTTCCTCCCAGGTGGGGCAATTGCACCAAGGCAACAGCACCCACTTTCATCCCTAGAAGACCCAGAATCCCTTACTGTCTACCTAACAGTATCACTTGTGGTCCTTTAAGGTGAGAACTCTCCAGGAAGGGGAGTTGCATATGCAGAGCTCATCCTCTTCCTCCCTTTGTCCCTCCCTTCTGGAGCCACAGTGGTTATGTTCTTTAAAGAAAAAACCTCCCCTGGCCTTTCTAGGGCCTTCGAACACTACACTTACAATGCTTTGCCACACCCCTTTCATAATCATCCCTCTATGTGCAATGAATTTCCATATCATAATATATTTCTTTAAACAGTAAAAAATTTATTACTCTATCCTCTTTTAAAAACCCACGTTTTTTAATTATTTAATTAATTAATTAATTTATTTATTTTGAAGCCCATGTCAGTCAACTGTATTCTCTTTCTCCCTTTTCCAATCCTCTCCCTCATTTGTCAGTGTCTTTCTCTCCACTCAAATTGTTCCATCACAGGGTATGACTTCAATCTCTGTAGGGATGACCCATGCAGGGCCCTCGGTCCTGTTCATTTCACAAACATTCCCGTAGTCAGCCCTGAACGTGTGACTGCTCCACAGAGAAACTTTATTTAGGCTTCTCTGTTTATCTGTCCCTTTGATTAACTTCCCTTGAGAGTATTGGGATCTCCATCTAAATAGTCCTCATTTCTTCTGAATCCTTTAGCCTTCTCCTTTCTCTACATTTTTCTTTCCCATGGTCCATCATGTAGCAAACTCTTTCCAACACTTGAATTTCCTTGACTTCCTGGCTTTTGGTCACTCAAGTTTAATTGAAAGTTGGATTTTCTGTGAGTGTAACTTGATAATTTCAGTCTAGTGTGTACAAGGGAAGTTGAGTGGATGATAAGGCTTCCTTTTAAATCTGTTGATACTGTTTCACTTATTGATGCAAAAAACAGACAATATAAAGTTTCAAAATACTCTTTTGGTAGAATAGTGTTGAACTGAATAGGTTATCACACAAAAGTAACATTGAATAAAAATGCAAAGACATGCTCTGTCTATACTTATCTGCTCAATGAATATTTAGAGTGAGTTATATCAGAGGTACTTTGCTTACTGTGGGGACAGCATAGAAACTCTTAACTCCCCTCTCTGAAACAGTTAATTTAATGCATACCTGGGCTTGGGGAGGTGAGTTTGAGCCGGAAAGGACAATATGTGCAAAGGCCCTGAGGCCTGCTGTCCCCTTAGACTTTTTCCACTTAAATGGATTCAGACACCACCACTTTAGGTTTTGCATGTCCTCTGAATATCCTATCCTGGAAAGCAAAACTAGTATTCTTTGGGAATATTTTGATATTCACACAATGCCAAGCATAGTACTTTGCTCATTAAATATTTGTTGAAGTGAATGGGTCATCATCAGCAAACAGCAAGCTGTGCTAGTATGTCTCTGGAATTCTTCTCTTAAATGACCCTCTAACTCAGAGGGTTTTTACACTTTTAGGTCATGGACCCGTGTGGCAATCTGGCAAAAACTACAAGTCCCTTTTCAGAATAATTTGCTAAATGCCCAAAGTAAAATACCCGAGACTACACTAGAAAACCAACTGCATTGAAATATAATAATCAAAACGTTAAAAAACACTTTTGTAATATGGTAATCTATGTGCTTTTCATTAATATATTAAATAACAAAGAACTAGTGACAGGTCAAAACATTTCTAACTATATTTCAATAGATCTGCAATATTGCAAAGATAATAACAATAATTATAATTCAAATATTAACAAACTATTGCCAATAGTACTGTAGGTTGTTGCCTATATTCAAGTTCATGAAATTTCTTAATCCTCTCCATGTGCTTGCCAGGTCCTCAATTTTGAAACACCTTGGACCCAGGTTAAGAGCCATGGCCCTAACCAGGGCTAAATGTGACCCTTCAAATGTGTGTCAGATCATAATGACCAAAGTTCGGCAATGTAGGGAGAAAAGCATAGGCCTGGAAAATCAGCTAATGAGTTGTCACAAGGTACCTGTGTCTAGTGGATCAGTGTTGACAACTTACTCTACATTTTTTTTCCCCAAACACAAAACACATGGTAAATGAGCAGCGAATGGATGTTGCTGACATGATCCATGAGCAGTTCAGAAATCAAACCCAGAAGACTTAGTAAAGTTGATAGTCCAGAATAATCTAATGCTCAGGAAATACTCATTTGAAATTAATATGCTATGTAGTTTGGACAATGAGCACACTACCCATAATTTATTAACAGCTTTACAAATGTTTGTAAAATGTCAGAAACCTAACAATGAAATGTATTAATAGATAATTTAAGAAGAAAACTAGTAAACAAGTAGCCTTATGAGAAAAAGAATAAAACTCAACTTCACTTTATTCAACTCAGTCATCTCATTTTCCAAGAGCCTGAAAATAATACACACAGAAAGAAGCATAGATAACCACTAGACTACGAAATTCCCTACCATTGTAATCACAGGAATTTTTAAAGTAGTTTTGTAATGACAGTTATGTTTTCAAGACCTAAGAAACGATATCAAAATGTACGTGCTTGCACATAGCATTTTTCATATAAGGATTATTTCAAAGTTGTATTAAAAACTGGTTATGATATTTCAAATAACTGGAGACCATCCAGTAAACCTTTTAGCTAATCTTTAGGCCCATGAAAAGATTTTGAAGTAAACACATGCTAAGAAATTATTCAGCTGATTGGCAAACAGGTGAAGAAAAGTACTTTTATATTTACTTCTATCTCAAGGGGAAGAAAAAGGAATATTTTAAAGCCTGGATATTTTCATTGAAATCTAAAGGTTACATGCAATTGCTTGATTCCAAAATGTTCTGCTATATGAAAAGGCTTCTGATATTTTATCTGCTGAAAGAAGACTCCACTCAACGTTGAAGTCATTTGTAATTGCTTCTAAGGCAGAGAACATAAACACATTTAATTTCTACATTACATATACTGCTTTAATGGGAATAGAATGAGCTGACTTATTAGCAGCCATTTCCCTTTTAGTAACAGGACACCAAACACAATTCCTGAGTTTTCAGATCCAAACTCCTTCCTGTGCAATACTGGCCTTTGGTCAAAGAAAAAAAAATTGCCAATTCCTTACCAAATCATAACTACATCTATTCATTTATTAAAGAGCTTTTCTTAACCACTCTAATAGGAAAATATATATGGTTACAGCTATTTCTCTTGCCTGTTTCCCCCCAGTAATCAAAATTATGCAACACTCTTTACCTTTACTAGAGTTAATCTTATCAAGAACAACACCAAGTGGGAGAAATAAAAGATAAAGCAGCAAAGTAACATGTTATTTATCACATGTGTTCTATATTACTTACAGATGAAAGTGAAATGACAGGTTCCACAGTAGGTAAAAAAAAAAAGAAAAAATTAACAAAATTGAAGATGTGGGATAAATTGTCATTTTTTTTTTTTTTGGTCAAAGTAATATTTTTCTAATTTAATAAAAGCTCTATGCCTTTAATTTTTTTTTTTTTTTTTTTTTTTTAGAGACAGAGTCTTGCCGTGTTGCCCAGGCTGGAGTGCAGGGGCATGATCATAGCTCACTGCAGCCTCCAGCTCCTGTGCTCAAGTGACCCTCCCATCTCAGCCTCCCAGGTAGCTGGGACTATACCCAGCTAATTAAAAAAAAAAAAAAAAATTGTGGGGAAGGGATCTCTCTATGTTGCCCAGGCTGATCTTGAACTCCTGAGCTTAACCAATCCTCCCACCTCAGCCTCCCAAAGTGCTGGGATTACAGGCCTGAACCACCACCATGCCCCGCCAAATTTGTTAAAGCTCTATGCTTTAACTATACCCTTCTGTGAAGGAAGGCATTGTCTAATTTTGCAGCCTGAAGTGAATGCACAATGCAGAAAATCAAATGGCTTATTTTACTGATTAATTGTCACAAAGGTTAATGCATTTTCTTTTGGAAGACTTTTAGTTGGAAAGCAATATGACCTATACACAACACATGACTGTTTCGTTGGTCTCTGCTACAGTGTTCCTGTCATTTGTTGTGTGTTGTTCTGGATGATCTCAGAGAAGCATCACACATGGCCCCTCAGCTCTTTTCTCTAGGTGGTACATTTTCTCAAGTTCTGCAATACAATTTTGAGCATTGAAACAGACGCACAATATTAAATGGTTTGTATTTCTTTTTGAAAGTGTATGAAGCATTACAAAGAAATAGATGTGCACAGACTGTAAGTACACATGGAAATCTATGTGCAGTGTGTTTTCAATTATTATAAAGCTTTGTTAAAAAGGTTTTCTTTCCTATAATACAAAGAGGGAAAAAACGGAATTTCAGTTTGTAGTCTGTCTATAAATACTATAAGTCTTAACTGTTAGTAGCAGAAATGCTTATTTTACTTATAGCATTTATTTTTCCTTGAAAACATGGTACATGCAAAAGTATCTGGATTGGGTTTTGCAGAATGAAAAATATAAATGAAACAAGAAAAATAAAGTGAGATGGTGAGTTGCTGTGTGTAAATTAAATTTCCAATGACACAATTTCATGGGTTTCTTCTTTTTCAACAGTAAACTTATAAGGATTAAACCTTATTCACATAGAAATTTGGCACATTCAACAGTTTGCATGTATTTCGCCTTTCAGTATTTGAGTAGATACATGCTCTTGGACTTGGGTTTCTATAACATTATATGAATGTCTACTCAAAGGTAATGTTAGCTAATGGCAGTTGCTGATGAAACCTAGCTGCAGACAAGAAAGTCTTGGGCTTTCATTATTTTTTAAAAATATCTTCATTTTGAGTTCTTGTTAACAATTTGTCTTCATTTTCTTTTGTATGTAACTATGCCTCTTAGTTTATTTCATAAAGACCGCCAACACTTCTGACTTTCTTTTTGTGGATCATGTTTTTGACTTAATAGCTCTCTGTGTATCATGGATACAATGGAATAATTCAGGCTGACATTTTTCTCGGAGAACAATGGCATTCTCTATTTATTTAATAGACAAGCATGTTTCCAGGTTTAAAATAAATACAGATCATCAAAGGGAACGATGACCTACTCAATGTCTTTTACTCATGAATCTTCTTTGATATGAATTTTTAAGGACTTGAAAGTTTACAGTTTCAACTTCTGTGCAACTAAAACAAATATGTTGTAACTTTCCTAGTTATTCAAAATCTATATAAAAGCATTTAATCAGAACTTTGAAAATGTCTATGAATTATGTTATCCATGCCACCTTTGTTTTATTTGGGGAAAATAAAGTATGCAAAATCTAGTCTCTTTACCATGAAATACTACTAGTCATGCCCCACTATCCCAGGGGAGATTGGTCCCAGGAACCCCTGCAGATAACGAAATCTGCAGATGCTCAAGTCCTTTGTATAAAACAATAGTAAGCCCCAGATACTCTGGAGGCTGAGGTGGGAGGATTCATTGAGCCTGGGAGTTCAGGGCCAGCCTGGGCAGCATAGTGAGACCCCCTTTCTACAAAGATAAACAAACAAAATGGTGCAGTATTTGCATATAATCTAGTCACACCCTCCTGTATACTTTGTCATCTTTAGATTATTTATAATACCTAATACAAGTAAATGCTATGTAAATAGTTGTTATACTGTCTTGCTTTTTTATTTGTATTATTTCTTGTTGTTGGGTTGTTATTTTTTTTCCAAATATTTTCCATCTGGGGTTGGTTGAATCAGTGCATGCAGGACCACAAAATATGGAGGGCTGACTGTTTTCCCCTTATTTTCCACCAAAAACTCACAGAGCCCTGTTAGATGGATTTGGTAAAAGTAGTCAGAACACTGGATAGCAGATTCATAAGTTGATCACTCATAGATTCTTATAATTCCTTAATTCTGTTCTGTGTTTTCGAACTGTCCCATAACCCAGGCAATGTGTTGGGAAAGAGGGCTTAAACGTTTTGGATGTTTCAGATAGGTTGTATCACCACTACCAGAAGAAATAAATGGAGCAGACCAGTGAATGATCAGTCAGTAGATAGCTTTTACTTCACTTATAGGGGCCAGTACAACATGTACATATTAATTAGTTTATACATTTTTGCCATTCAAAAATTATCTGAAGAAATATAAAATCACAGATATGATAAACTTCTATGCATAAAATAAAAGCAGAAAGCTTAGTTAAAATTTCCTTCTTTCCACTAATAGAAAAAATTATGTTAAGTAAAGTACTGCACTTATATACAAAACTTAATTGTAAACTTCCTGCAAGCTAAGACAAAACATGAAACACACAATGTTGCATGGATTTCATTGTATAACAAAGGTAAGAATGAATTTAATTAATGTTTCATGAAATGGTACCAGGAACTCTTTCAAAGTTTGAAGAAGCTGTAGGCAGGAAAGTTTCATACATTAAAAAAAAATATGTCCACAAATGAAATAGAATTCTTTCTTTTTGTTTTTTAAAAATGATTTTAAAACTTCATTCCATAAAGCCATTCCAAAGGATATTGTGCAGAAAGCACATACCTTTCTTGCATGGAGTATCTACTTTTGAATGCAGTCGTAGAATGATCTTGCAATCTACCACCAAAACCTTTTTACAAGAGCTTTAATAATTTCAGAGGTCGTAGATAATTTAATTGACTAGCCAAGTTGAATACAATGTGCTATGAAAAGTTTTTTATGATGTCATTTGAATGCTTCATTTGTCTTCACATTGTCATTTCAAAAATAACATAGATTGCTGTAAAAAATGAGTATTCATGCTTGTATACATATATATTTTTTTAATATATATGTATACAGATATGTGTGTATATATTTATATATCATAATACTGTCCAACAATCCTGGCTTTTTATATATGTGGTATGTTTTACATAGAATATTAATTGCTTTTAAAAATATTGCATACTTCAAAAATAAATTGTGGTGCTGATTATAAACTTAAAATACATGGTAATTTAATCAAAATGAAAACAGATATAATAATAGTTACACTTTAGTGCAACTAATATGTTAGTTATATATTTATTTATTTAATCCTCACAAATGTGCTACACTGTATTACTATTTTTATTTTGTATATATTTTTAATTTTTAAAATACTTTTAATATTTTTAATTATTTAATCATGCTGAAGCTCAGCGTGATTAAATAATTTACTCAAGTTCACCAACTAGTGAGTTTAGAATTTGAACCCAGTTTTGTTTGGGTGGATGTCGTGGACTTCCCACTGTGCTTGACTATCCCTCACTGTTCTATCAGTGGAGTGGATAGAAAATAATGCAAGGACACTGTCACACTTGAATGCTTAACCTGTTTTGAAAGCTTGCCTGGCATTAATCATTTTTTCCTCTCTGTTAATGCATTTGATTTAAACTTGTAAGCTGCCTACCTGACTGTTTAACCACTTCAACTCTTTCTGATTTTGTTTTGAAAAGAAACTAGCAGGGAATCATGTACCCTGTAGCTACTGAATGGAAGAGTTGCTGTCACCATGTAAATACAACTTTAAAAAAACTTTCTAAAGTGGAAACTTTAAAGATGCTTTAGTTGTTACTGAAAAAAAACTTTTTTTTTTGGTCTTAAAATGTGACTTCCAAACCAATGAATGAATAGGCAATTAAGGGAGAACATAGGCAACCTTGGGAACAGTAGATTCTTTCCAGACACTACCGATAATGAGCAGGCTAAAAGCAAGCAGCCCCTGAGAGCTGGACTAGACACTCTTGTGGTGACATTGATAAGATACGTGGCACCTCTTCTCAGAAAGCCTTCTTCTATAACTACTTCCAAGTTAGATGGAGTGCCAACATCAAATGATGTCTTGCCTAATTTAAGAATTCTCTTTGAATTCTCAAATACTCTTTGAAATCTACTCTCTGGTCAAGTACAGTTGTCACATTTGGTATCCGTGGGACATTGGTTCCAAGACCCCTGGTAGACATCAAAATCATGGGAGCTCAAGTCCTTCCTATCAAATGGTGTAGTATTTGCACATAACCTATGTACATCCTCCCATGTGCTTTAAATCATCTCTAGATTACTTACAGCACCTCATATTGGATTATTAAGGATGAAATGTCCAATTTCCTTAAGTACTAAGTTTGACAGTTGATATCTCTGACATTTTCCTTTGATGATTTTTGTTTTTTTTTTTTTGGAAAGGTACAACCTCAATCCTTCAAATGCATGGTTTGGCTTGTGATTATATTTCAAATTTTTTTAAAGCAATTTTTGTGAAACCATGGATAAGTCAAAAATTTGTGTTATTTTCGAATATGAATTCCATCGTGGAATCAGTATAGCACAAACAGCTTGCAATATCAATGAAGTGCTTGGGAAAGATGTGGCTAATGAACACACAGTATGATGATGATTCAAGAAGTTCCATTCTGATGATTTTAATCTTGAAAATGAGCCATATAGGCGACCTCAGACCAAGGTGAATAATGATGAGCTGAAAGCTATAATGGAAGCAAGTCCATCTCAACCTATGTGTGAATTAGCAGCAAGGTTTGACATCACTATTCCAACAATATTGGACCATTAGAAATACATGGGCAAAGTAAAGAAGCTGGATAGATGGGTACCACATGAATTAAACGAACGTCAGAAGAGAAACCATCTCGAAGCTTGCCTTTCTTTGCTGTCACAACATAAAGGCAAACCATTTCTACACCATATTGTTACATGTGATGAAAAATTGATTCTTTTTGACAATCAAAGCATTTTTCACAATGGTTGGATAAAGATAAAAACACAGTCCAAAACCGAATATTCATCAAAAAAAGCTAATGGTCTGTGTTTGGTGGTCCAGCACTGGTATTATCCACTACAGCTTCATGAAACCTGGTCAATTGATTACAGCAGATGTCTACTGCAACCAGTTGAATAAAATGATGAGGATGCTTGTGATTAAGCAGCTGAGACGTCACTAGAGACAGGTCAATCCTCTTGCAAGACAACACTGGACCACATGTCGCACAAACAACAGCAGCTGGACTTGGAAATTCTGTCATCCACTATATACACCAGACCTTGCACCAATTGACTACCCTTCTTCCAGGCTTTTGCCCACTTCTTGTAAGGAAAAGTATTCAATTATCAACAAACTGTGGAAAACACCTTTCTTGATTTCATTGCCACTTGCTCTCCAGGCTTCTTCACTGCTGACATAAACAAGCTACCATTAAGATGGCAAAACTGTGTTGATAGTTAAGGCATATATTTAGATTAATTGTACTGCTTCTTGTTTGAGATACAATAAATTAAACTTTTGATTTTAAATTGGACATTTCATATTTAATGACCTAATTCAATGCAAACGCTATGTAAATAGTTGCTATACTGTGTTGTTTAGGGAATAATGACAAGAAAAAAATGTCAGTACATGTTCAGTACAGATGCAATTTTTTTCCCACATATTTTTGATCTGCATTTGATTGAATCCACAGAGGCAGAACCCACAAATATGGAGGGCTAAGTGTAATGTGCTCTGCTATATTTATTTATTTAATATTTAGATATCTTAATTTAATATGTGGTTCCTAAAAGTCCAGCCCATACCAACTATGGGGGACTTAAATAAGTATCACAGAATCAATGCTTGAATTATTCTGGGTTTGTTGCTTCTTTCAAAGCCACAGTGGATGATCACAGACCCCTTAGTTGTCCACATATTCTAGAGATGCTATAGTTCTCACCACACTCACAAGTAGTCAACAATGCACCAAACTCAAACTTGGCAATGAAATCCCACACTATTTATTGAGTTGTGATAAAATGTCACATAATATTTTCATTTATTTTATTATAATGATTCAGTGTAACTATAAATGATACTTGGATTAATAAGTTAAGAAAAAATGGTGTGGTGTTTAACACAGAACTTTTGTAATAGTTACTAATATTTCTTTCCATTAGGCTATTGTATATTATAATCAAATAATTGATTATGCAGTTATCTTTTTAGTCTTGGCATTTCTAAATATCCGATATCTCTAGAAATAATGTCTAAGTCTACTTTATTAGCATGGAATCTAGGCAAAATTCCAGTTATCTCTTTATGGTATTTCTCATTTTAAAAAAAGTCAGTTTGACAGCTGACTTGAAAAGAGTTATCTATAGTCCCAAGAAGATTTGGAATATAAAAATCCCGTTAAATGGTTCTGTTTCCACTTAGTCTATATTATATATCAATGTAGTTTAATAGAGCAGTCACTCTTTCCTTATGGAATACAAACTTTGTTCTTTGTGAATATTAGGGCTGAAGTGTTAGAAACATAAACCAGCATTCTACTGGGCTGCTTTTGCTCAATTGTGACATTATTCTAAGATTTGCCAAAGAAAAAACTGTAGTAATCATAGGAAAATTGAGAATGTTTGTCTGGTTCCCAGCTATCTAGGTTAAATCTCAGGATGTCTGTGAGACTGCATCTGTATCAAACATGTTTCTGCCTGGAAAGTTTTAAATTTCTTAATAAGAAAGAGAAACCCAATTATCTCATATGTCCCAATGGCTATATTTGGGATTGGCTCCTGCCTGAATGGTGTCTTTCCAGCTTATGAGATTATTTTGGGGAACCCTTAAATTCATTTTGAGAGTTGGAATATAATTTGAGTGGTCACATAACTCTTACCTGTGCCTAGATCGGTAACCTCATAATGGCAAGAAGTCCATCGTCACCTCAGTATCCCCAATGCTCATCCCAGGGTTTCTTATTTCCTTGCACTTGGTAAACTACGTGTTGTATAAATGGGGAAGATTATTTTGAATGGAGGAAAAATCCAGTCACCCAATTCAATCTTTCATTCAAAAACATTCTGTGCCTGCTTACTATGGAACAAGCTATGCCAAGCACAGGGCACACAGTGGTAGATAAAACAAATGTGATAGCGTCCACATGTCACTTATAGTGCCTGATGCTTACTGGATTTCTCAAAAGGACCCTGAAGAGTCCTTTCTAAAATCAAGAGCCACTATGATTTCCAAGGCTGGCCAGAAACAGCCTTTCTTGCTTTCAATGTGACTGTGGGTTCCCCCTCTCCCCTTGCTCAGATTGAAATAAAAACTTGGCACAGTTTTGGGGCTGTGAACTTTGAAAGGGAAGGAAATATTAGCAGAACTTCTAGGGACATTAGTGCTATACTATAGAATGCTCTGAAAGAGCTATTGGGTCAAATGAAGACCCCTGTAAGATACTGTTTAGATGTTGTATCATCTTACCTCCAGCACCAAGGGCTAGGCACGGCCAGTTTAGCATGCTTTCAAGCAAGGGTTTATGGAGACAGTTTTTCAGACACGTTGGCTCTGGGCAATCTCTCCTTTGTACTCATTATTTGGCTCTGACCTATTGACTTCAGAATATCCTGAAATTGAGTCTCACATATCTTCAATCTCTGGAAAATTATTTATTTCGCCCAATTCAACTGTTCCATCAGGTTTGTGGTCTAAAAATAAAAGAGCTATCAGGAATTTGTTAGAATTTCTTTCTTTCTCTCTCTCTTTCTTTTCTCTCCTTCCTTCCTTCCTTCCTCCCTCCCTCCCTTCCTTTCTTCCTTTCTCCTTCCCAATTAGAGATGTTGTTGGCATTTCATCAATTAGAAAGGTCTGCTGATTTGGTTAAGTCGTTGGGCTGCTGCAATTTCACCTTCATTCTTGCCCTTCAGCTTGTTCGCTGTCTGGCACCACGGTTCTACCTGAAACCCGTGCAGACTAGACGTTGCCAATTTCCTGACACCACTTTAATATAAATGAATCCTATGCTGGCGTTAAACGCTCAGCTTAGACTAAATAAAAAATACAAAATCATAGGAGTAAATAAATTCCAGTGGCACATTTTTGAGTACTCTAAAGTAATTATGTAAATATAAAAACATAAATAATAATAACATGAAGTAAAGTATTTGTTTTTAAAGTATTTTTAGGTAGAAATTCTAAATTGCCAGAAGGGAAAACTCAAAGGAAACTAGACTTTATAACTGAAAAATAATAAAGATTTATATGTATTAAGATTCTTAAGAAAAATTGTTTTAAAAATGTGAACAAAAATAGCCTCCCGGTGGCTATTTTTTGGAATTGCTACCAGTGAAATGCAATGACCATTATCCATCTTTGAAGCAATACCATAGGAAAATAATGAAGAATGTGGGGAATAATGTAAATTTAGAGCCAAAACTCTTATTTCCAGATGTGACAGAACCTTTTCCTGCTGAGAGAAAAGCTTCAGGTCCCATGTTGGCTTTATTAGTCATTTAAGAATACACAAGTGTTAACAGATCATCTAAAAGTGATCCTAGTCAGTGAAAAGTTGCTAATGAGGGCAACGACTGTACCATGAGGTTCCAGATTATTTGGGGGTTTTGATTTCTAAAACTCTTGACTTTGCTGACTCATACCTTTCCATTCTCCCAAAACAGGTTTTCCAGATCACACTTGCTTAACCATTTGTCATGTTTCTCAGTGACAGAGAATTGACAGTAAACAAAGTAGGTAGCTGAGGAAAAAAAATGTCATCTTAAGAGAAAAAAATTGATATGATCAGTGGTAAGATGGTAATTTGAAAACTGTCTATAATTAGGCACCAATGATCTATTTACCATGTTTCTGTGTCTCTTCTGTCTGCTCCAAACGCTTTGGAAATTTTAAAATTAAAAGTATGTGAGAACAGAGAATTTAGAAATAAGCCCTTATACTTACTGATTTTTTTTTTTTTTTTTTTTTTGACAATGGTGCAAAGGCAATCCAATAACAAAAGGACAGTCTTTTCAACAAATGATTCTGGGAAAATTGGATATTCATAAGCCAAATAAAATTCACTGAGACCCTTACCTCACACTGTACACAGATAGTAATTCAAGATAGATTATAAACTTAAATGTAAGAGGTAAGACTATAAAACCTTGTAGAAGAAAACCTAAGAGAAAGTATTATAACCATAGGTTTGGGCAAGATATCTTAATTATGACACTCAAAACAAATTCCATTAAAAAAATTGCTAAATTAAATTGCATCTAAATTAAAAATTTTGCTCTTCCAAAGATATAATTAGAAAAATTAAAAGAAAAAACATACACTTGATATCATATTTGTAAACTATATATCTGATTTAGAACTTATATCCAGAATGTAAAAGAACTATTACAACTCAATATGAAGAAGATAAACAATGTAAACATGGTCAAAATATTTTTAAAGACATTTTACCAAAGAAGATATAGGAAAAGCTAATAAGCATCTGCACAGATGTCTAACATTATTAGTCATTAAAAATGCAAATTAAAGTTACACTAAGATGCCACTTTATACTCACTGGAATGGTTATAATCCAAAATATTGAAAACACTAAATGTTGATGCAAATATGGAGAAACTTGAACCCTCATAATTCTCTCTGGTAGAAATGCAAAAGGCTATAACCACTTTGAAAAACACGTTGGCAGTTTTTTAAACGTTACATTTGTATTTAACCATATAATGCAGCAGTGCCTCTCTACCTACCCAAGCGAAATGAGAACATAAGAACACACAGAGGCATATATGCAGATGTCCTAGCAACATCATTTTTAATAGCCCAAACCTGGAACAAATCCTGATGCCTATCAACTAGTAAATAAATCCACAAAATGTGGTATATTCATATAAGGCAATATTATTTAGCAGTAAAGAAGAATGAGCCACTGATACATGCAATAAAATGTATGAACTTCAACAATATTATGCTGAGTGAAAGAAACCAGATCTAAAAAAAAAACCCATATTGCATGTATTTGTTTATATGAAATTTCTAGCAAAAGTAAATTTACGGAGACAGAAAGCAGATCAGCAGTTACCTGAAGCCAGAAGGGGTAGCAGGATTGACTGTAAGTGGGCATGAAAGAGCACCTTGGGCTGATAAAAATTGCTAAAATTGTATTGTGGCAGCGGTTGCACATCTGTATAAATGTAATAAAAATCACTGACTGTCATACCTGTAATTGGTGAATTGTATGGTGAATAAATTATTAAAAATTATACCTTAAGAAGGATATTAAACTTTTTTAAAGTATGTGGAAGGCAAGTCTCTACTAACATAGCTATTTTTTATACTCAGGAATAAGCAAACATTGGTGCCTATTAGGAATAGAATGTTTATAGAAAAGAATGAGTGATTTACTTCTGCCTGTAAAACATATTTCAAAGTCTAATGTTGTCATTGTTTCCTGACAGACAGCAAGTGAACCTCAGGGACTATTTTCACATAAAGTAAATTCAAGGAACATTGTCCCTACCCTGGTTTCTTTGTAAATCTACACAGTAAATCAAGCAATTCATAAGAATACTGGGTTTTCTTTCCTTGGGATCTCGTACCAAAGATTATTTTTGTCTGTCAAAAACTGTTATTGACGCACTATATGCAAAATTACCTGCACATAAAGCACTGAAGAAATCTTGAATGAAGGCTAGAAAGGACCAGGCAATACAAATTCCAGTTTTAGAAATAAAGTATAAATATTAAACTCAGAGAGACATAATTTTTTTTTTCCTAATCAGAATTCACATCCTCTTTTTGACTCGTTCTAGTACAGGATATATCCAGGCAGATGTGGAGAAAGGAGAAAGAAAGGAAAGAGAGAGGGGAATATTTTAGGAAATATTCAACAGTAAGGAATGCAATTTATTTGTATTTTAAGATCTTTCATTATTGATTCCTTGACATGTTGTTTTATTTGACTATCTTAATTCAGTAAAACAAACTAGATCCATTTTTAAATATCAGGTACTTGTTTTGTTATACCCTTCATCAAATGATACTTTCACTGTCTTTACTTAATTTTAATGAGTCAAAGTTCATCGAAATTCAGTTCAACTCAGTGTTCATGGAGATTAAAAGACAGTGGTTGAAGGGAGAAGGCAGGATAGATCATTCTGTTTAATGTATGTCATGCTCTGGTTGAGAACAAGTGTACCAGTGCCAAAAAATCTTTTGTCAGCAAAGAATCCATGGAACGGAAGCATTTTCATAAGATACAACATGGTGGAACTGACAGGGTTGGGAGGATGAAGTGGGAGCATGAGTTCCAAAGTCTGTGGCTGTAGGCTCACAGCAGGGCGTGTTCACCTCTGAAAGCTGTGTTCCAAAGAAGCAGGGATGGCCAGGGACTAGAAGATCAGGACTTTGCCACAGACTCAGTCTCCTGGAAAAAACTGGGTATTGAGTCAGTGGGAACAACTGCAAGTGGAAGACAGAGGCAGGAAATACAATCCCGTGGGGATTTAATGCTACAGCTCTGATATTATGATGCATATGTGTGTGTTTGCGTCCACAGTTCCTGGCTCCTAACTCCCATAGCCCTTGCTACAGTCTTTGGTTGTCATGTTTGGGCACTGTAGGCCTCAGGAAACAGAATCTCTCTCTCTCTCTCTGGCTTTTTCCTGTCCTCCTTTTACCTGCCCAAGGCAGGATTCTTAATCTGAATGTGAGTCAAAAGACCCTCATTCCAGGGAGAGTCCTGCCCCACACCCTGGAGGAAGGAATGCTACAGAGAGGCCAGGAAGAATCTGAACAGACAGGCCTTGCTGGGTTTCCTCACTCAGTCTATTAGTATGAGATTATATCCTTTTTATCCAGTCACACCCTCAGTCTATTAGTATGAGATTATATCCTTTTTATCCAATCACATTTCTGCATGGTTTTCAATCCTGCTTGTGTAATGAAGCCTCCATAAAACCCCAAAGAACAGAGTTCAGAGAGCTTCCATTTAGCTGAACGTGTGGAGGTTCCTGGGGAGGGGTGCACCCAGGGAGGGCATGGAAGTTCTACATCCTTTCCCCCACACCTACCCCTACACACCTCTTCAAATGTATCCTTTGTAATATCCTTTATAATAAACGTGTTTCCCAGAGTTCTGTGAACCACTCCAGCAAATTAATGGAACCCAAATAGGGGGTCGGGGGAACCCCAACTTGAAGGTGGTTGGTCAGAAGTTCCAGAGGCCTGGATTTGTGACTGATGTCTGAATGTAGGGGGAGTCTCGGGGACAGAGCCCTCCACCTGTGGGATCCGACGCTATCTCCGGGTGGACAGTGTTGGAAATGAATGAGGGGACACCCAGCTGGTGTCTGCAGTAGCATGGATTGCTTGCTTGCTGGTGGGGAGAAATCCCCACATATTTTGGGGTCACAGAAGTCTTCTGTGTTGATGACCGTTGTTGTGGTGTGCGAGTAGAAGCAAAAGCACACTTTGAATGTTTTTCCTTAACACAAGCTTTGCTATTTCCATAATCATGTTGAACATCATGCAAGCTTCAGTTTGTAAAATGACTATTGCTCGAGAGAAAACTATTAAGGCTAAGTGATGAGTGCCTTTATGCAAGTTATTTTGCTTTTGATTATTATTTTCCATGAAAATTTACAGCTTAGATTGGGATATAACTTACTGAAGTTGCCATTACAATTGTGTTTTTGTCATGTAGGTGGACTACATACCTCACATAACCATACTGAGTAATTAGATCTATTAACTGTTAATAATGACTTGATCATTTCAGTTCTATATTTCTCATGGGCCTTTTTAGATTCCTAAAATGAGCTCCCTATGTCCTTAATTTCTCATGTAACTGAAGAGCTTAGAGTGGGAACCTAATGGTTTCCAAGTGTTGAAAGACTGATCTATTCCTCCCCTCTCCACCTTTTACTAAGTCATAAGTTGACTTTTACTCTCTTAACATACAAGGAATTATATTAATCATACAAGTTGAGAAAAACTTTACCTGGCATTCATAATCTAAGTTAATTAAACTATTTGAAATTTTTGCTATTGCATTATTCTATTTGATTTTATAAATCAGCCTCCAAGAAGAACATACTACAGTACTTATTTACTTGCACATTAAGAAATTCAAAATTACAAAGTGGGATAGTCCATGCTGTATGGAGGAAAGTTTCAATATAGTTAGAAAAAAAAATTTTAATTCCTGCCAACACTGCTTCCAAACATCCATCATGGGATTGAAACATGCCTTCAGGTCTTAGAAATCAGAATCTGTCACTGATCAGAGGTTGTAGTGTCAAAAGAAGGACAGGAAAGACTTGAGGAAACATGAACAAAATTTCATGAAATTTATTTCTAGGAAAGCACTGTTCCTTATATTTTCAAAAACATAAGGAAGATTATAAAGGATTCTGTGACTTGCTAGGTGAAGATACAATAATTAGAAGCAAAGTATGTATTTTAATTGGAATTAACTAAATTCTTAAAGCTGACATGAGCGATAAATATTTTCTTACATGAAACACAGAAAGGATTCAGAAAAGTTCAAAACAGTTTTACTCCACAGCATTTGGGAAGTCATCTGGTGAAAGAGAAATGGCGAAGTAACATAGGATGTTATCCAGGTTTTCTGGCTCTATCTGAGCATTCTCTTTGGCCTTTAAAACATTAAGTAACACAGAGCAGACTGCAGCTATGCTGGGTATTCTCCTTCAGTGTTTTATTACTTTCTAAACTGACAGCAAAATATTTTGGCAAGTTTATTCAACATTAGAGTCTAATTGTCTTAAGTCTAAGGGAAGTTAGTAATTGCTTTGCAAATGCTAAAGATAGAAATGGTATTTTTTAAACCTAGGATTTATTCTTTCTGGTTTGTTACATATTTTGTCCAGACTTTTTAAGAATTATGGGAGTTGAATTTTGTCGTTTTGCCAGGAATGTATTCATGCACATAAATTGGAGGAGATGGGATGATAGGACAGTGTCTGTGAAGTATTTTAGGAGAGAATAAAATAAAAGTACGTGGTGTCTTTTGTCTTCAGGGTACAATACTTCATCTAGTGAACAGTTTTTAAATTTGTTTTGCATTCTATCATTCTCATTCTCCTAGAAGGTAAACTTGGAATTGGCTATATCCTGATGATACTTTAAACGCATAAACTCAGCAGAGATACTATGTCTTCTTGGCTGTGATCTACACAGATGTTGTTAATGAAAAGGAATTAGAAATAGAATAAAAAGGAGGGAGAAACAGGTGCTAGAACTGAAAGGAGGGTGTTCTATCAAGGTGTTGTATCAGTCAGAATGGATTAGATTATGTTATGGTAAGAAAAAAAATCTTAGTGGATTAACACAACAGATGTTTGCTTCTCATGCACCTTCCCCGTCCAGCATTCATCAGCAGGAGGTTCCACTTATCTCCGTTGCACAGTGGCCAGGATGACAAAGGCTTCATCCTGATATAGCTCCACTGCAACAGTGGGAAGCAGATTGTGGTAAATCTTAACCTGGCTCTTACAACTTCTGCTTGGATTTCATTGGCCAGAGCAATTTGCTTGGCCATGGTGGGAAGCATGATTCTACCCTGTGCCCAAAAAGACAGACCCAGAAATTAGTGGCAGAAGAGCCAGAAAATAGTGGCAATAAACACCACCAGTGACTTAAAAAGTATTATAGATTACATGCAATGATTTGTTGGAGAGCTAACTGATCACATCTTAAAAAGATAACCAGTTTTCCTTTCAATGACTTACTTCACTTTCTGCAGTTAGACTATTCATTAGAAAAAGAAACACTGTTAAGAATTGCAAAGTCCTCTGAGGTATATGTCATTTCCATTTAGTCTTGTCCTCAGGAGTTATTATGATTTCTAACTGAAAAGAAGAAAATGGTTCTCAGAATGATGGGTCTTGCCCTAACAAATATTTTCATTAAATTCCCTGAAATTGGTCTGAGGTATATATTAATATTTCACTAGGCATGAGAAGGCCCTTGGACATTTTGCCTTGCACAGATAACTCTTATGGAATATTAATTATTCTCATTATGTAGCCAGGTCTTGGTGCTTAAAACCAAACTAAATTACAACCAACATAACAATTATATAGTCCTCCCTCAGTATCCACAGGGAATTAGGTCCAGGAATAAAAATCCACAAATGCTCAAATCCTTTATGTAAAATAGCGTAATATTAGCATATAACCTATGTACATCCTCCTTATACTTTAAATCCTCTCTGGATTACATATAATACCTAATATAATGTAAATGCTATGTAAACAGTTGCTATCTTGTATTGTTAGGGAACAATGACAAGAAAAGAAAGCCTGTCCCCCCATCCAGGGTTGATTGAATCCATAATGTGGAAGCCACAGATACAGAGGACTGACTGTACTCTCCTGGCTAAGTCTGTTTATTAAATATCATATCATATTGTCCCCACATGAGCCATTGAACATTGTCTATAGGAAGTATTGCTCCACAGCTACACACATACCCGGAGACCCAACATATGGTCACAGCAGGTCAAGGTGTGACAGACATTTTAACACTAAAGTTATCATATTTTTCATCTCAATTATTATAATACTTAGTATGAAAGATGATTTTGTGCCACCTCTATGCCGAAGAGGTGGTCTACAACATATAATTTGGATGCTAAGAACACAATAGGTCCTCAGTGGAAATTGAGAATGGATGGAGGAAGAGTCAATTTTCTGAAACATTTTCTTTCCTGCGGCAATGCAATACTCAAAAGGAAGGTATGTGATTATTTCTGAAAGTACGTAACCAACACATGTTATAACATTAACCTGTCAACATAACCAGCAAAGTAAAATGTAAAGAACACATTCTTTTACTAATAGTGTAACAGAGTAGTCACCCCTCCTCCTGTAGATATGGAAGCGAAAGATTGACAGTGGGGAATATGTAACGGAGGGAATGCCCTGAAAAAAATGGCAAAAATGTTTTCTGTTTTTTTAAAACATCCTCCACTGCTTTTTGAGAACTAAAAACTGCATCCTGATCTCAGGCCAGTTGTTGGAAGGGGCAGGGTAAGTCTTTTATTATTTGTGCTACAGGACATGGCTCAGCCCAGACCTGGTGGAAGGAGGTCCTGCGTGAAGGTCACAGGATTGTCTTCAACAGAGATGGGACCGTCAGGGTCATCAGCTGTAGTTGAACAGCAATTACCTGAAGCTGAGAACTCACCCTTTAAAAGCTCTGTATTTCTGCTTATTGTGAGGATGATGGCATTTCAGACAGGAGTCTCCATCGTCCTCATTTGCTGGCAAAGTCATAAACCTCTGTTTCCTTCTCCCCAAACCACTTGTCCTCATTCTTCTGATGCAGCCTTGGGGACAAGTGCCAGGCTTTTGGGACAATAGGTCAGCAGTGGAAGAAAATGTGAGGTCAATTCTTCTATACTCTCCCATAGTGGTGTCATGCCATCAAGGTAGAAGAACAGCGTTATTTACTACTATTACTTTTTATGTAGAAAGCTATTAAAAAGAAAAACTACTAAAAAGAAATTGAAGAGGAAAAAAATGCACTCAAACAGGTTTTAAAAATACTATAGATCTGAACAAGAATGAATAGAACATGCTTTAGAGATGGGGGTTGGCGGGATGATTCGGTGTTTGTATAGTGGAATTTTTTTGATCACAAGACCTCATATATTGAAATGAAAACTGAATAAGAAACGCATTTTCTTTTGATTTGGGTCAACAGAGTCCTGAGGCTGAGATTTAAAACTCCCCAGTAAATGTTGGGTTTTACAGTGGTTGGCAAAGTTATTTGCATACAACCATTGAATTGGGTATTTTACTTAAAAAAATAGAGAAAAATAAACATAATAGAGGATATAAATCACTCATAGCCCTTTAAAATTTATGTGGGCTCTGAAGTGAAAGTCTCTTTGTCCTTTTAGTTCCAATGCTTTTTTCCTCTGTGCTTATGCAAACATACACATAGAGATGTATATATCTTTTTAAAAGGGAAGAGTCATGGCATACACATTGATGCTAGTTTCTTTTTAAATGTACTGTATTATGTACACCTTTTAGGTCCACACATAGAATGTTGTTTCACTGAGATAAGTACTTAGTATACTGATTGATGTTCCTAATTTATCCAGTCATTCCCCTATTGGTGGACATTTTTCTTGTTTCTAATTTTATACTATTACAAATAAAGCTAGAGTGAGTAACCTTTTAAATATTGTGAACACTTTAAAACTGTCTTGATTATCAGAATCAAAGCATCTTAATTATAATAAAATGTATCAATTATAAAAATTATGGGATCCATAGGAAGAAAACAGGAGAGAAAAAGGGTGCACAACAAGAAGAAATCTTGTTGATCAACAATCACCTGGAGAACTCAGTGCACATTTCTTCTCTATGGAGTTTTCAGAACATTCTACATATGATATTGTAGAGGTGGAGGATGAGACATTCTAGCATGCCACGGGTCCTCAAAGACCCTAAATGTGTCACCTCATGCAGGTCTCTGGTCTTAGTGTGCACTTTCAAGTATCACATGGCTTGGGAATGGTTATAACAGCAAGAGATGTTACTTAGGTGGACTGTACCCAACAACAGACAGCTAAGGCTATGAGCTCCCAGTATAAGGTTTCTGTTGGGTTTTGAGAGTAATGAAGACAAAGGTCTCAGATCCCAAATGCTGCTTGAGGAAACATACACTTTAAATTTTAGTGCCCAAAATGTAAATACAGATGGTATACACTTTACTGTTAACTGACCAAGGTTCATCTTGGAGAGATTCCATTAACTTATGTACCATAATTATTTTCCATATTTGACATCAAGTATTTTTGTCCAATAATTTGCAAAAAAAAAAAAGAAAAAAAAAACCTCCAAGTAAAACTTTACTGCAGAATGGAGATAATGCTTTATAAATTTAGATGGATTTCAGGATCAAATCTGGAAAAGACTGAATCTTATTTTTAAAAATTACATTCGGAGTTATGCTTTGCCAAAATTTATATTTTATTTTAAATGAATTCTGGAATATTTTAAAACTCACTCTACCTTACTCATGGTGCCTATTATATGTATGATCTCTCTAACTTTTCAGTTGATTGTTTAGTTTTACATGTTTCTTCTGTCATTAATTTTATTGTTCGTGTTAGATTTCAGATGGTTGTGATTTTTCTTAAAATTTTTAGTGACTTTATACTAGGGAATTGAAACATTAGTTTATCATCAGTCTGCTTTCCAGTTCATAATTGAATCCCTCATATAGTATCATCAGGTAGAAACCATAAACATTTATTAACTTCTTACCCATTGGCTTCATAGACAAGGAGATGGAGAAGAACTGCACTTGAGAATATTTAATTTTAGATCATGGAAATATGGACATTATATTAATATTTTAATTTTTTTAATTTTATGGTTAGAGAATACCATTAAGCAAATACATAGCCCATTTGTAGAGTTTTATAGAACAAATCTATATTCTAGTTATATTTTTGTTTCTTTCTAAGGGAATGCAAGTCTGTAGTGGTCTATTCAAGGTAGGTCCTCTTAATTCAGGGGCATAAATGAACAAGTCACAATAAGTAATGTTGGCTGATATTCACAACCTTTCAATTAATAGTGTATTAGTGCAGACATAATAAAAATTCAAAGTCTTAAGCTACCACAAGTCCTGTGATTTAGTTATTACACACTTATACTTGAAATTTTATCTGCGTTTCAAAGAGTTGATTCCATCAGCAAAAATTATGTAATGATCCTATGCAAAATAATTGCAACTGGCTGCCTTTAAACTGGTCATGTGGTCTCCTCTTTGCCACTGTCACCAGCACTGGGAGTTTTTATTTTTAACCTGTTCTATATCATTAATTTATCTTACCTGTCTGGTCCTTGTAAGTCTTTTGAGTTGTTATGTGTCTCTTAAATAAACCTATTTTGTTTTATATGGTAACATCCAAGGAAAAATGTTTACTGATTGACTCAGTGCTATAGTATTTCCAGTCAGTTTCAAGTGAGCACTATAGTTAAGAACATTACTTTTGGCCATCCAATGTCTGAATCACCCCTTTATGGAATGCCCCATTTTAGGATCTTCATGGAAGGCAGAAGTGGAAAATGCCAGAGACTATTGTCCAGGGATCCCCTGCAGCTGAAATACAATCACATGAACTATGTTCCTCAGTCAAGTCCTCCTGCTTCAGAGACTTTGGCAATGGCAGTGATCATAATGGACTGAGTCCCGAGAGAGAAGTAGTGATGTGAAGGGTGGGGTCCAGTGACCAGTGTGAAGGCTGGAGGTGCAGGCTGCAGCACGTAACATCTAACAGTGGCAACAGCTGTGGTATCCTCACAGGGTCAGTTCCACAATGTAATTTTAGATGTTGTTCCTGTGTTGGGTAACCCAGGTCAGCTCTCCAAACCTCCTGATGAGTCTGTAAGCTACTCAATAGCCATTAACAAATTTCTTCTCTATTCAAATTAGTTATTTAATAGAAACTTGACTAACTGGCCTTAGCCTTTTATAAAACATTAAGAGTTACCTTACTCCACTATTGGAGCCAGCAAACTTGGTCTGTAAAGGGCCAGATAATAAATATATTTGCTTTTGCAGGCCATATGGCCTGTATGGCAACTACCAAACTCTGCCATTGCATTGAAAAAGAAGTTTACAATCATAAATAAATGAGCACAGTTATGTTCCAATACAACTTTATTTATAAAAGCAGAGAATGAACTGGATTTGGTCTACAGGTTGTAGTTTGTGAATGTCTGCTCAACTACTTTAATGAGAAAACTTGTACTGGACTGGTCTTGAATCTGTTGGTTGAAATCATGCCATCCAATTATAGCCACCCCTGTCTTCTCTGTGTTCAACATTTTCTAACCCCAGTGCCTTTCTAACACCTTTCTGAGACTTCATCCCACATGGACATTACTAACTATGCATGTTCTGCTACTCCTAACTCTCAAAACAAGTGTTTAGCTTATGAATTTATAAAAAGCAATATCCCTTCTATAACAGAAACATAATTTCTAAAATCATTTTCAAAATATAATTCATCTCTGAATGATGAAATATAAATGACAATACATTCTTACGTAAGAAGACTGTTTTGAATTTATTTAATAATGCAGTAATAATTAGGTGACAATTTTAATTTCATGGGGCTGATATCTCTGTAAGCATATTGGGAACATGCTGTGTAAATAAGGATTATGACAACCATTGAGGATATGTTAATATAAATCTAAGATACAAGATGGTTATGTAATTTTAACAGAATCAATTCTTTGAAACATGGATTAGAATTTCTATTACAAGTCTGCAATGCTTAATTAAATCATATGATTGTGTCATCTTAAGACTTAAAATATTTATTAATGTAGCTGCACTAGCATATTGTTAAATTGAAGCGTCCTGATTACTGGCCAGTATACTTATAGTGATCATTTGACATAACAGAAAACATTCTATTGCTGTTTTCTTAGTTTGGTCACTCAAACCACTTAGCAAAAGTGGGAACAGAATCCTTCAGAAAACTCTCCTGAAATACTTTGTGTTGCACGAGATAAGATTCTTTGCTCTGGATAGTTCAGGCTCTGTTCTGATTTGAAAAGAAAACAGGTTAGGATGACACTGTAGGAAATTCTCTTCTAAAGCTCTGTGAATATATGCCAGTATCTATATCCATCTACCTTAAGTAATAACAGTTAAAAATAATAAGCTAATCAACCAAAGAAATTATTTTCTATTGATATGAGCCAATTCTTTATTGATCTCTCATGTTTCTCTTACCCTGGAGAACAGTATTTGACTGCCTTTGTTTTCAACTATATTTAAGGACATTTGTAGAGCAAACAGCTTTGAGAGTTAGAGCAAAAGACAGCTTTATTTACTCTTCAGTATGATAAAGATAATGTCTTCCTTCAGGGCAAAGGTCAGGAAAGCTTGTTTACTGCCCATTATAAAAGATTAGGTTTCCCTCAACTAAAGGTTTTCTTCCTATAATGTGGCCCACTGCATGCATGGGCATCTTTGCATCACCCTGTGTCATTAATCGTGCTCCACATCTGTCCCAGGAGTCTTGTTTTTTTCCAGCATCCAAGAAACCTTGGCAGGATATTTTATTAGCTTGTAAATAGTGTAAAAAAATCTGGGATCCTACATTTTATTTCATGAGAGTTGAGAATAGATCAAACATCATGAAATATAATATATATGTAGGATCTGAGATTTTTTTATCCCACTTGAAAACTAACAATATATATCTAGCTATCTATCTATAGCTATATTTATATCTATAGCTAGATATAAATAGATATATGTCTATTTTCAAATGGCATGAAATATAATATATACTGTCATTATTAATAGTTTTATAAAAAGACTTGCAATTGCATTTTTCAATTGCTCTTTGGAACCATAAAATTAAGATATTCGATTTTGTAACATGTGATTTATGCTTTATTCAAAAATCCTTTTGTCCTTTAATTAAAGCATATCATGTGAAAAGCTATCTGTTAAGTGTGATAAATAAAAAAGTAGAATTGTTCCTACCCTTGGACAAGTGAAAGTTTAGTAGAGAGAGACACTTAAGTGAGCATGTATAATATACATTTCTAAGTATTATAATAAAGGTGTATTGTTGGACACCCTTATTGGACAATTGAATGCCAATATTGGACAATTTAATGTCTAATTCTGCCTGGAAGAAAAAGAGGTTTTAGAGAGGAGTCCTCTTAGAGCAGAGAAGGTAAAGGTAAGCCGTGGAGTATGGAAATACTTTTCTAGAAAAATATGAGCAGGAATAGATTTCAGGGATTGAAAACAGCACATTGCCATGATTTATTTTGTGTAGGTAAAGCTATACTACATAGGAAAGAAGCCAAACGTCTGCTGGCTTTGAATGCCAAGGAAAAATGTTAGAATTTATCTGGAAGGCAATAGGGAGCAGCACGTAAAGGATTTTGAGAAGCAGAGTGACATGCTATCTGTCTCTCTTTTATGGGCTGAAGTTTCTTCCCTCCAGTTCATGTTTTGAAGCACTAACCGCCAACATGACTGCATTTGGAGATAGGGGCTTTAAGGAAGTAATTAAAGTTAAATGATGTCATAAGAGTGGGGCCTTAATCCAATAGAACTTGTGTCCGTATTAGAAGAGAAAGAGACACTGGAAAGGGGTCCTGCATGGAGAAAAGGCCACGGTGAGGACACAGTGAGAAAGTGGTCACCTACAAGCCAAGAAGAGAGGCCTTAGACGAAACCGCCCACACTGGCACCTTGATCTTGGACTTCCACACTCCAGAACTGTCAGAAAATAAGCCACCGAGTCTTTGGTACTTTTTATGGTAGCCCTAACAAACTAATACATCCTCTTTATGATTTTTCATAGGACTTTTCAGAATGCTACATATCCTATACATATTTTATCGTCTACTATCTTAAACAGGTACATTCTTTCAGAGCAGGGGCTTTTTGTTCTTATCGCTCACTGAGGCAGCCTCAGTGCCTAAAATAGTGCCCTATACATAGTTGGTACTTTTTTAGTATTTCTTGATAAGTGAATAGAAGCCATGTGGAATATGAGTTATAGACAAAAAAGCTTGAGATTGGGGTCAGAATACTCATTAGAAGCTATTATAATTCATAGATGTGAGATTATGATAGTTTGATCAAACACAGTCTTTGAGATAGGAATACAGAAATAGATTTGGAAGAGATTATGAATTTATTTTAGAACATTTCAAGTTTGAGATACCAGTAAGACATCTACATGGAGACTTCTAGTTAGCAGTTGGATATATGACTCAGGTGCTCTGGTAAGAAATTGGCTAAATGTAAACATTAGAGAGTCGTGAGTAAATAAGTGTTAGACAAAGCCATGGCCAAAATTGAGACTTCCCATGGAGAGGTCAGCCAAGTAGAAATAGCATTCTTTTAAAATGCCATATCTAAAAAGGAAGACAGAAAAAGAACCTGAGAATAGGAAATCAGAGAAGTAGAGAACCAGGAGGAAGAATAACCAGGATTAATGAGTAATCATTTCTTTTTTCAGAAATGTTTGTATAGTTTATATAAAGCAGAGGATACCTAACCAGTCAATGTATCAATTCCAGTTTTCTGAGAAAATTTCTATAACATAGAAATTTTAGCCTGCCTTAGAAGTGAAAAAGAAGAAATTACTTCATCTTAGATCTTGAGAGATTATGTGTTCTCATCATATTGGGTTGGCTATAAAGGAAGGCCATTTAAAAAACTCAACTAGAGCCCAAACAACCAAATCCACACTTCAGAAATCCTGAATTCCTCCAAGCCAAATTGACAGTGAAAAAAATCACTTCAAGTATCTGTTTAAAACCTGAATTATTCTCTTTCAATATGTTTACAAAATTCTAACGCTAACTGTGAGGTTCTTAAATACCAAACCTCATAAAAGCCATTGTCTTAGATTGATGTTCAGAACATAGTGATCTTGAGACAGCCAGCTCTCTTGGGACAGGAGGACTCAGCAAATGAAAATAGACACAGTGAGAAGACAGCAGAAATGTTTTGGATAAGTTAGTCAAGCTTCAGGACTTGAAAATCTGAGTAGTTTCATGAAGAATGCCTTATCAGGGTCTGTCTAAGGCAGGAGCCCTAGGCGAGGTCCTCCTTTGAGGACTCAGTGAGAATCTACTTCTATCGAAATGGATATTTGGATACTGTCCTTTTGGAAATACAAGTTTCCTGGTGAAGGCATGAAATGTCTTAATTGTAAAATCCTTTATTACCAGATTCGACCCATCTATTTTCCTGTCAGCTTTACCTTGCACATCATTATGTTATTAATATACCATTTACTGACATTTGGCCTGATTTTTGTTAAAATTCAATTTCTCCTGGTTCTTTTCTGCCCCTGACCTGAAACCTGTCATTTGTATCAATAGCATTATATTCTTTTTATGTGCTATGACATGTGGTCTTGCATTTATCCTTAATTCTTGCCCCATATTAAATTATCTTAATGTTTTTAATCCCTCTACCTCCCTCACATTTTGTGCATAGCATCTGTAGATTGGTAGTCATCTAAGATTGGCCATCCACTGAGGTAATTTTGGCAAGTATTTTTCAAAGACACCACTACATAAAAAGTGGTAGACAAGTAAAATTATTATTGGCTCTTTGCCATGAGAAAAATGTACAGAGTTGTCCGCAAATACCAACTCAGACCTCATAATATTTCTGTCAAATGAGGTGTGAAACAGGCACAGATATACATCAACTAACACAGAGTGACTTTGGGTATTTTATTTTACCAGAAACATAAGAGTACCTATGCTTAAATCATGAAACACTGAATGTTTGAGTCCATGTACTAATGAAGTCTTTTTTCTAAACTGCAAGGGAAGTTTCAAGGGTGATAGATTTGCGCTTCTAATGAAGTATTAATAACAGTAAAGTTTTACAACTGGAATATAATGCTTATAATTTTAGTGTTTCTGAGGACAGCAATATTGAAATTTGTCCCAATAAATACTTCAATAAAATAGGCTATTTTGAACTGGAAAATGTTGGACAACCTCAGGAATGTGTCATTGCATTTTTTTAAGATTGCCGTAGTACTCCTGTTTTCTCTCCCTAATGTTTATGCACTTGACTATAAAAGATTCTTTTTCATTATTATTATTTATAGGTGTTTGCATTGAAATATTTCTTTTTTAGATCGGAGATTCTTCAATAGTAAAATTTTAGTGTATTCTGTGTAATCACATCACATCTGGCCCTTTGTCATAGGCATAAGTCATTTGTAATTACTATATCAACATCTGGGATTTATAAAATATGGGCTTGATATGTACTACTTTTTAAATTGCTTATTTTTATCATCTTATGATGTTAATTTTTAATGATACTCTGGGATGTCCACTCTAGACCCCTGGATTTATCTCTTGGATTAGCATAAGAAAAAGAGCTGAGCATGAGGAATTTTAGAAGATTCTTAGAGACTGAGCCACTTATTGAAGGTTTTTTAACAGCCTGTATGTAAGGTCAGGAGGATGTGATAAAAGGCACAATCTCTAAGAACCAATGTGATTCTTTGAGTACCCTCGTGAGGTCCTGTCACCAAGCCAGGAGGGGGAGATTTCAGGGCCCCTCTAGGAATCTCCTGATGGGTCCTGGTGATGGCTGGGCGGTCCAAAACTCAGACTCAGGGTAGAATCTCTCAACTGCCTCCCTCTTCCTTCTAAAATTCTTTTAGATGATTTTAAAATCCATTTCAAATGTCATTTTCCTAAGAAACATGAAGAAAAATGTGTTTATCCATATTATCAAAGTTTTGATTAATTTGTACTTCAAATTCATGACATACAGTTTCAGAATATATCATGTAGCTTTCTAATGCCACTGAATTAGATTGGAGTGATCTATTTGAAACATTTAAATAGGTGCAGTGAATATAAATTTCCTTTATAGCTTCTGATCCTATTTGATATATTTCCCAACATCTGTCACATGTTGGCCTCTGATTATATTTGTTGAGTGAATAAAATGTTGATTGTTTACCTAAAAAGTGCAATGAACAAGTGATTCAAGTGTGATAGGAGGCAAAAGCTTGATGTTTATTTTTTCATTTTTTAAATTTAATTTAACTTTATTTTTTCTCAGCTTTATTAAGGTATAATTGACAAATAAAATTATATATGTTTATGGTATACTACATATTGTTTTCATATATTTATACATTGTAAAATGATTAAATCAAGCTAATTAAAATATCCACCACCTCACATACTTTTTTTTTTTTTTTTGTGGTGAGAGCATTTAAGATCTACTTGAAAATTGCTAAGAGAATAGAACTTTATTTTCTAAATGTAATTAATTTTATGCTGTATGTAGGCAGTTGAAATTTTAAGGAATATATTTAGAACGTCATTGTTTCTGACATGTCACTGAATCAGTTGCAAGAATGACAATACCTGACTCACACACTAGTGAAAATGAGAAAAATTTTAAAATATTCTATTTTTGTCTAAGTGCTGCTTCTTTCCAAAGTCAATAAAGACTAAGGTATTTAAGCACTCCCAAATTTAATATACCATACTGATTTTTTTAAAACTATTATAACAATAGTTTAAATTATTTTTTACAGATTATTATTAATAAGTGATAACAAAATTTATTTGGTCCAAATGTAATCTGAACTCTGAGGAAGAATATGAGGCAAATGTGAGTTAGGCATCATCCTCCTACCTACTGACATGACCAGTTAGCCCTCCATAAATGTTGACTGAGTAATGAATAAGTTCAGATACTTATAAATGCCACAAATTTACTATTTTAGGGCCAATATCCAACTAAAGTGTTACCCCTGTGCTTCTGCTATGCTCTGAAAGGAGAAATGGCTGGAACACAAATATTCAAATACAGAATCTACAGGGCAAATCTACTGAGCCCTAGAACTGCTCCAGTTAAGATGCTGGGCTTGGCTAAATCAAAATTTAGCAAAGAGACTGAAAGTCTTTGTGAATCTGAAACAAATGACCCTAAAAAATCACACATGGGCTAAGTTAAGTAAGGGTTTGTTTGTTTTGTGTTTAGAGGCAGGAATCTGAGCAGTGAGGAAGTTTCAGGTCAAATGGTGGTAGCACTGGGGAGTTTCAAAACTTCAGGATATTGACAAATACACAATGCTTCTCTGAGGGATCTTTTTGGGGCTCAGGAAGTATGGATGACAGCTGATGTGGTGGTGATAAAAAATGCACAAATGTACAAACGAATCTGCTTAATTTTTTGAACTTGAGGTGATTGGCTAGGAAGAATTGCAAGCTAAAAGCTGAACTCTAAATTTTACCCATTGGATATGATTGCTGAATGATATCTAAAGGTATCTGAAGAATTATCATTATTTTTCTCGAATGAATTACATTTGTGCAAGGAATTTCAGCTTTGAGAGAAACTAACACTATTCCTTAGTAGAAATTTAGGGATTAACTTAATTGCAAATGAAGGTCAACACAATCTTCGGTGTAGTGTACTTGTGTGCACTGACAGAGATGAAGATATACTCCAACAGGTGGATGGTGAAACAAAGATGTGCTTGGTCTGAGACACTAAGGTCTTGAGAATTTCTGAAAGTTACAGCTCTGGGTTTTCCACCTCCCTGTCATAATGGGATTGACCCTTCAGGAGTATGAGGCAGGTGGGTGGAGAGTCCTGACTGCCACCCTGCCCCACTCCAGTATCTTCTGCAGAACTCAAATGCAGACTCTTCTGCTGGGCTCGGGAGAAAGGAGAAAGAACCATTTTGATTCTTGCAACTGGAATCTTAGCTTTCTTCTTGCCCATCATACCAATGCATTTAAAGCTAAGAAAAATTTTCTTAAATGCATATTAGGTGATGGAGGGTAAAGGATGATACTGCTAAACAATCAGAAGGAAAAAAGAATAAATGCTGTGTAAAAAAGAAATCACCAAATCACAAGTGATCGCCAAACCTGGGGTAAATAGTCTCGCTCAGCTTCAAAAACTGGAGTAGTGCCCTAGAACCAAACGCATAGGCACTAGGAAGATGGAGAAAAACAAGTAGAAAGTGATGAATTTTTTATGTTTATTATCTTTGTTTTTAGTCTATAATTTACTTCCTTGTCAGTTTTTATAATTTAATTTTTGTAAGGGCTGTGTTTAAGAACCAGCTTGCAAGATTCCTGAAAGTTGAGCAATCAGCTCTCTGGAGTACATCCATTTATCATAGCTCTGCCTGGTGCAGACAAGGAAGGAGAGGAAGCTCGAGAGAGCTCCCAGATTGTATGGAAAGAACCAAGATGCTGTCTGGAGAAAAAGAAAATCTCCAAAGTGAGAATTGGGATGTTTAGCCATGTGAGCCCCAGTTTGGAGGGGCAGCAAAACACCTTTCTTCCTTCTGATTGTTGTGACTTCTCCCAGAACTGTAACTGAGGTGCCACTCACAAACCACGCTGAAGGAGTAACGTTTTACAAGGTTATGCGAATTGTAGAAACAATACATGTGGTTCTCTGCATTGGTTTGAATTCACTTGAACAAATTACTGAAATGGATAAAAAGTGCCTTTATTTGTGGTAGAAATTATGTTTTAAAATGACAAGTCCCTGACTGCTACCAGATCCCGCTCTTCAGTCTGAAAATGAGCTCCTATAAATAACTGAAATCTGAGAGAATTGAATCAATTTCAGAGTATTTGTATATCTCTTATACTTATCTTTGTGTGTTTGCCTGTAATCGTTCAGTGTCTAGACATATTTATTCCAGTAAATTAAAATATAAGTTGATTTGTATTTGGGAATCATATGAAATGATGTGAATTGGATGAAAAATGTGTTACCAATTAAAATTTCATTCATGAAATTCTATACAACATGTTCATAACATAAATAGCTGCTTGTTTTAATTTTCTCAAGTTAACCTAAATTAAAATGAATCCCAGTAAAACTGAGGCTGTAAAATATTTTTATCATGCATTTTATGCTAACTGTGGATGCAGTAAAATATGCATAGAATGGCACACCAGGTTCTGACTCTAAATATTTCTCAAGCAGCATCTGTTACACAGACATTTATAAAGATTCTGCATCAATATTGTATATAGTCTATCTTCAGAGGAAGTTCTTTGATGCTCTCATTGTTGATTCTTGTAATCCCATTTATCCTTCTCTGTCCTTGTTTATTTCTAGTTAACAGAGTTCTCTCTCCTCTTTTTCCTTCAGTTTACTTGCTGAATTTTCCATAATATCCAAGATATATTCAGAGTTTTAAAAATATATATCAGCGGAAAAGTCATATTTTTTCAGTATCATATGTGACTTTTCTTTTTTCATTTTGCAATTGACTTAAGTAAAAATGTATTTACTTTTGGAAAAAAATTGTGATCAATAATGGGTTCTCTTTTGGTATAAATCAATAGTGTATAAAGACCCTGTTTCTGTACAGAAAGTGCTAGCTTCATGAGGCAGGTTATATTTGCCTTTGAGCTCACATCCTGCTTTAAGCTGTGACCTCTCAAAGTCCTTCACATCTGAAGGTGGAGATTGCTCCTTGGATGAATACATCCTGAAGGTCCAAAAGAATCAGCTATAATGGTGGAGTGATAGGCTGTGGGGTTGCTATTTTGATAATGGGGTCCTACTGATAATGGGTCCACTTAAATTAAACAGCATTTATAGTCCTGTACTCCTCCCACAAATGAGGTCACACTTGTCTGGGACGCGATTCTGTGAGCACTGAGTTGAACTGTCTAGAACACAGTGAGCAGCGGGGTAGAGAAAGGATGTAAGAGCGTATTAGCAGAGATCGGCCTGCTTGTCCTTTTGCATAACTGTGTTACATTGCACTTTCCTGGTCATGAAATGAGTATTTTCCAATTTTTTTTTTTGAGTTATCAATATACTTTTTAGATGATCTATGTTGCAGTGACTATGAGTAGGCTTTATTATTATGTCCTCCTTGCTGGCATTACAATACAGCCCTGGGAGGCTGACTGGAGAGAGAGATTGCTGATCGGTTGAATTTACACATGATTCCCTTTCTCTAGACAATAATCAGAGATGTACATAAACAAAAATGTAGGTTGTGATCACTGCTCTTGCAGAAGTTATTGTGTGTGTGTGAACTATATTTTACATAGTACGTATTTATTTTTTCTAGATAATTATTTGTGGATGTCAAATACAAAGAATTAGCAGATATCCTGCAAATATTATAATATCTCCCCATGAAGACGATATGGCTATGAGGAAGGAATGTATTAATATATTAATATGCAATAATTAACTGTTTCTTATGCTCCTATGTAGCTGGGGAGGGTTTTTACAACCACTGGTGGGTCCACTGCATGAATGAGAGATATTAATAGTTTCTTCCTGTTCTATTACCGCAAATGCATCATTGTGTCTGGATATACTGTTTACAAAGTTAACTAGGCAACATCTGGCTGTAAGACCTAGGAAGTCAGGAACCTTATCTATTTAACTCACCCCTCTATGCAGTGAGATGCTAATAAATGTTTAACAGACTGAAAAAAAAAATCAAGTTCAGACTTATAGTGTTGCTGATTTCTGTGGTGTAAATTCCCCCACCATAGCTGATTTCAAGTTACCAACATGATGACACCACGCACAGAGTTGGGAAGAGATGTACACACCTGGCTCTCAGAAGTCTGCAGGCTTCTAGTTCCAGTTCCTACCCTAATCCCTCACATACATACAGAAAGTGCCACCAAATAAATATTCAATAAGTGAATGAAAACAGATAGGTCAGTGCAAATCTTCTACCACCACCGGAAAAGCAACTCAAGGTATATGTGTCATTGGTGAGGGAACGTGGCATCTCTATATGTGGGTGGCACGTTTTGGTTTACACTCTTATCCAGCCTTGAAGAATAAACAGTTGACATCAAATTGCACAAACATTTGTCACATAATGAAAAACAGCTAGGTTCTTGTAAATAGCTATTCTAACTCAGCTATTCTCATTCATCTCAAAATTATTCAGTATTATAATGTAAATTAATAGGGGTATGCCATTTCAAAGCAGAAACGGTCTATATTTTAACTAGTTTACGTGTTTGAACTTGTAATTGAAGTGAGATAATTAAATTAGGGAGACTAGCATTTGTAGACATCACATTTTTTTCTCTTTAGCTCTTACTAAGGACAGGCAATGTTAATGGAAATCACCGGTCAGTAGATTAGTTCATTTTATTTAATATTGACCAAGCGCTTATGTACAAAGAAGTCATATTTTAAATTCCCTTAATATCTATCGATAAAGATTTTCCCCTGAACTGTTAACGGCAAATAGTATTTGTCAAACGTTTTCAGAACGAATGCCTAGTCTCTAATACAATTTTATAACACTATTTGGAAAGAAAAGTTACACTTTTTTTCCCCCTTTAGGAGTAGAACTGATTTTTTTATGACTTCAAAACACGTATTTTGACTACAAAGCGTTTTTTAACTTCTCTGCCATTAGATAATAGAAATCACTGCTGTTCGTCCGTCTCCCCTCTCTGTTCTTCACTTTTTAAAAGCTCCCTGTAGGTGTTCGTGTTCACTGGTATTTTCTTTCAACAATTCCTGTAAGTTATCCTTTCTTTGTGGACAAGTAAGAGTTTGCAAAACTTTACACCCTTATTCTTCAATTAAATACCGACATGGAATGGTGGTGTCGAGCATGCTAATCAGCGGGACCTCCCTGTGGGAACCTGTGCTGGAAGACTGGTTCACAGCGAAGGCAGACAGCGCTGTTGACACTGGCTGTCAAAAAGGCTTCACGTCTTTGAAAGGAAATCTTAATCTTCTTTATTCATGTGTGAACAGGTCCAGGCCCCCAGCCCGCGACGCGTATGCATTGCCTGTTTAAACGACAGGTTGCTAGGCTTTGGGGGAGAGTCTGTTTGCCTGCGTCTACTTCCCCCAAATGGATGAGGACTGAAAATTAAAATCTGTCTGACACAGACATGGCTTTTCTGTCTCTGTTTGAAGAGACATGGCAACCCAGGGCGAAATGAAAAGGAATTTTATTGAGCGCAAAACCACTCGATGTTTAAATGTTGGTTGCAGGAACTGAATGGCGATTTGGGGCAACTGGTAGATTGTTTATTGACAGTGGGAAGGCTGTCAATCACGGCACAAAGGCAAAATTTGTGTCAGGAAAAAAAAAAGTGCTTTTCTAGTAGCTGAACTCCTGTTTCCTGTTAACATGCTCAGCTCCACAAATAAAAAGCTTTTTTGCTTGAAGTTTCCAAGCACAAAAATTTCAGAATAACAGAGATGCTTTACTGATCTGGGTGGCACGGTGTAAAGCTAAGTTATGCCCCAAAGACCTCCTACACAGTTTCTCCATTGCATTAGAAACTTCTTCCTCTTGGTGATATCTCTTATTTCTGAATTTTTTTGCAAATAGAAAACAGAAGAAGCAAAGATGTAATCACCAACTGGAAATCATCGAAGATATTTAAGACAGTATGTACTGTACCATTTTAAAAACCTAGTACAAAAAGATCTTAGGCATACATTTGATTTTATTTCAAGAAATCATTTATTTCTAGGAATTTGAAATTTTCTTGAATGCTCTTTTAGACCATTTTTGAAACATTTTCATTGCTGGTAGTGTTGACAAAATGTGTACATATACTTTTATGTATGTAATAAAGAAAGAAAATTAGTAATGTAGACAAGGATCTTCAAAATAAGTTTTGACTCTATGTTCCCAGAAAATCTTAGGACATGCAGGGAATATATATTACATTAACCTCGTGAGTAGTCAAATGCATTTCCTCATTTAATGTTAAAAAAAAATCAAGATTTGAGATTGTATTAGATAATAACAGATTCCAATAAAGCCTTTAATTCTCTGAGCATTTCTTAGACTTCTATGTACCTAAAGCAAACTTTCCCTACATATGTGAAGATAATAAGGCTGACTTACCAGTAAGGAGATACATGTTTGCTATTGTAAGGGGATAGTAGCCTTGCCCTGTTGGGTGGACACTTCAACCCAATCCCTTTTGGATTCACACCATGCATCTGTCAAGCAACTGTTCAGAGATATGGGTTCTGTCCTTGTGAAGGGAAAGGAGCAAAGCTAAAGGAAAGAAGGTCACTGAAAACCTTATCTTGTGATTTTTGGTTTTAGGGAGTGCTAATTAATCATACCATTACTCCCTATCAACTCTGAACAGTTTGATAAATAGTCACAGATTGGGATAAAAAGTTTGGCAATGCCAGATTGTTGAACAAGGTTTATTCCTAAGTCTGAATCAAGTTTTTCACTACTTCCCTTTCTTCCCTAGTACTTCCCCGAGTAGATCCCAGTGTTAATGAAATTCTTGCTTTATGGCCCTGAGAAGACATACCAGGTGAGTAAATAAGGTGTCACTGATAACTGAAGAAATTTTATAGAGAGAGGTCTGGCATGGGCTGGGGTGAGGAGGCAGGAGAGATATAGCAAGCATCCTAGGAATATTTTGGTTGGCTTGAGCAGCCATCAGAATCACGGGAAAATTGAATGGATATTTACCAATTTGGCCATTTTCACCCGTAATAAGAATAACAATGGGAGAGTTGGAGTCATGTGCCCTCACTTGAAGAGGACTGATACCCAGATTTCCTGAGTCCTGCCTGTCCCCTTCCCTCTGATAAAGCCTTTCTCCTTAACCAAACTTTAGTAAGGCTCCTCTGAGCCCTCTTCCCGTCTAGGCCTGGACCTTGGGCTTCAGTGCTGATCCTTTTTGGGCCTGAATTGCCCAGTTTTAGCAAGAATCCTGCTAGGTCAGTTTAGAGAGAATTCCTTACCCTTGATATCTGATACTCCTTGATATCTAATCAAATTCCTCATTTCCCACCATCCCACAGTGACATCTGATCACCTTGACCTGGCTTCAGCAAGAATCCCATTAACTCAATTTATCATAGCAAGAATTCTCCTTGCCTTTGACGTCTCCTCTTAGTAAAGTTTTTATTCACTGATCCCCAATGTCCTCCCCCCCCACCGCCACCGCCACCTGCTCCTTGGTTATAAATCCCCACTTGTACCTGTTGTCTTCAAAAATGAGCCCAGTTTTACACCTAGGTCTATTTCCCGCATTGTAATAGCTCCTGAATAAAATCTGTTTCTACCGCTTTAACTAGCTATCAGCTCTGTTTTTCTGTAACACCACTACCTCGAGCATCTCTCAGTGGGAAGAGGTAAGAACACCACCCTGTCTAACCATAAAGCAGAGAATTATTTGATCCACTACTCTGGGGAGGTCCCCAACACTCTAGAAGGGAAGGTGGTTTTCTATGCAGAGTCTCAATGCTGATAAGAACTGCAAGGTGTGGACTACAGATAGTGCTAGAAACAGAACCATAAGGACTGAAAGTTTCTTGCAATTTTCCACAGCCCCTCCAAACTTCAAGAGTAAAGAAAATGTAATGGCCCATGCATACATATTTCCTCAGGAACCAGGAACAGCAGAGTTACCATGTCTCCATGTTGGCATTTGGATTATTAGCTTTGGATAGTTTAAAGCTACTAAATCACCTTGAGCTTCAAAGAGGCCCCAAAAATCATGAATGTAAATAATGTTAATACAGTAATAATAATGTGGACTCCCTGGGGATTAGGAAGAAATATTTCAAATTCCAGAAAACAAAAAGGTTCTTGAAACATAGATTTCTCTTTAGGGTCGGAGCGTGGGGAGGGAATGTTTTTTAACTAAACTGTCTGCTGCCATTCAATTTCCTTGTTCCACTGCTATCACTGCACCCTTCAGGTGTTCTTAGCTGCCATCACTCCTTGCTCCCTTAAAATCATAATTCACTGTGTTATTACAGAGGATGGGGAGAGGATTTCCTGTCCAAGATGGACAGGAAATCACTCTTGTCTCTTTTTTGGAACTATTACAACTGCTGTTTCTGGGCCCATTGCATCTTTCCCCATCCTCAAGGAAATGGAAAGTTTTTGACTGATGTGATGACCCTATTTTCCTTGGCTTCTCTAGATTTTAGCCTCTGGTTATAACTCAACCTTAAAAAAGTAACCCAGCATTTGAAGTTGTCTATAACATTACTATTGATTCCATCCCATTTTGCAAAGGGTACTTTCTTTTCCCCATCCTTGACCTTTTGAAGACCTTCTGAGGAGCCACATTAGAGACAAAAATGAAAATCAAAATAAACTACCTTAAACTGCAAATGCTATAATGGGAAAAAATTATATTAGGTTTTTCATGTTTCAAATCAAAGTTATTTTTCTTAAAAACAAAACTGAATATGAAATTCTGTGTATTTCAAAATTGTAGACTATAATAGTGAAATAATTTTTTAACCAAAATGATAATATCACTAAATATGCCTCTGCAGGAAATGATCCTGAACCCTCCCACCCCATCACCAGAATCCTCTGAACAACAATCCTGTGAACCGAAACACAAACATTTTATCCTTGGCCAACTACCATATTTATTTGTTCAGTTGGTTACTTACTTATATTTTTTGACCCTTGGTATCCATTTTGTATCATGGCTTCCATCAATACTTTCCCCAGTGCCTTAGGGCTTCTTTGGTTTCCACTGTCTCTACTCTCACTTGGGAATTTCCTTAAAGTTTTATTAAATAATACACTGATTTTGATGCAGCCAAATATCAGGTCCTAATATGGTCAGGTTTCTCTTGCTTTGTGAGTCGATAGCATCATTTGTCAGATTCTTCAGGTATCTAGTTGATCCTTACAGAAGTCCTACTGAATACTGAAATGAGGAAAGACATTCTTCCTCTGTGTACCATGGGAAAAAGGCATGAATAAATAACTCTGATCTAAGGTCTCATGACCTAGTGATCAAACTCTCCCATAGAGAGTTTTAGACAGGTCCTTGGCTTTTCTGGTTGTTTTGTTTTGTTTCCAGTCACAAGAATAGTCTCATTTAAGTGATTCAGAAGTCTTATCTTAATATTATCATTTCAGTTTTTATCCAGTGGAATGGTCCTCCCTTCCCCCAGGTCACTTTAGACTTAACAGCTTGAGGTAAGGGAAGGGTGTGTCCTCTCCTTACCTGGCTCTGCCCTCTCTACTACCTGAAGCTGCTGTTGGTGGGGAGTTGGTGGGGACGGCTGAGTGAGAGGTTAGTTGAAATTTGGGGTGCTGGCTCTTACGCCATGGGTCGTTCTCAGAGGTTACATTGGTGATCAGAGTGGGAAACTCTGGCTACAGTTCCCTTAGCCCAGCAGGGCTTCCTCAGGCTGCCATTTCCACAGTCTTTCCATACCTAGACTTTCATTCACACCTTCAGATCCAAGGACTCAGAACCTCCAGAGGTGCATTCTGGGCTCTGACATGTGTCATAAGCTCCCAAATGATTCTAATCTGAAGTTATACTTGAGATCTATGGATTTAAACCCAAGAAACATTTTTTATCCCCAACCTCTATACTTCATCCCTGCACTTCAAAAAGCAAAATATCACTGGTATGATATGGTTATCTTCATTACCAAAGAAAGCACCCAGCTTCTCATTCTAAAACATCTGCATTCAGGTCAATGGTGATTCTGCCACCCTCTCATAAAAAGGTGCCTGTTTGCAGTCTATATTTGAATATTTAAATTGCTGGTTTGGGTAGCTTTTTGAAAGCAAATGTCTTGCAATTTTTAATCCCCCCTGCTGAATTTAATTGCTTCAACCTCCCTTAATTTAGTAAAATTTTTAAATAGTTAAAATCTTTAAAAAGTGTCCTCAGTAAGGACACTCCAAAACTAACAACTTGTTGTTTGGTGCTGCAAAAAGAATTTAACTCTTCTGTCAACTAAGGAGAGATGAAACTGCATTAGTTTTGACTTCTATAAAGTAAGTGAGGCCAAAGAGAAGTGATCAGTTTAATAGTAAGTCACAAGAAATCCATATTTGAACAAGAAACAATATCTACATCTTTTACCCAATAAAAATGAACATCAGAGGAGCTATGACTCATTTAAATCAGGTGTCCTCACAGATGATCTTCTTAACTGGTAAAGGTTATTAAGATTAATTGACTAGGAATACCAAGGGAACCTCACATGCCATAACAGCCTTTCTGGAAATGCCAAGTGAGCATAAATCTTGTTTCGTTTAATAGAGCGTCTTCTAAAAGATATTGTCAATGAGACAGCAAGTGCCCTATTAGAGGCAGCCCCAATACTGTTTATTTTCCCAAATGTGGGTTTGCAGTGAGCATTTAAAATACCTCAAACAAAGGCAAAAGAAAAAAGGCCGTATACACACATGGCTCTTTCCATATGGTACTGGGCTATACATGATTTTAAAAGCATATAAATTGCTGGCAAGCTTAAAAGTTGCTTGATCATAATTTTGTAGACAGCTGGACCGAATTGTTCAAATGCTCTCTCTTTGGTCAAAACTTCAAATGAGAATTCACGATTTGTCAAATCAGAATAATTCTGGAAAAGAAAATACAATAAGAAATCCACTGAGTTCAAAAACAAAATGGAAACTGTGGTTCCTGGCAGGGACAACTCAGGCCGGATACATTTTATAGAGCGAATCAAGATCTGGCTTCTGGTTAAGATGACATCAACATGAAAAGAATGAATATAGGTCATGGGACGTCTGAGCAGGCATCGTCAAAGGAATGCAGGCCACAGAACAGCCGGACATTTGTTGCGTTAAAAGGAGCTCAGTAATATGTCATCCCTTTCCCAAGCTTTCCTTCCTTTTCTGTCTTCTCATAACAGCCCCTCTTTCACTCACAGACATCTGCTTTTTTGCAAAAATAAAATTTGAGTTGTTTTCAGAGATGGTTGGGTTTGAGCCCAAAGTAATGCCAAGCCTGACCCAGGGTGCACTTCCTCAGCACGAAGGATGCTTTTTCTGGATGAACCAGACTGCTCATTGATGCATGAAGAAACCAGCCCTCAAATATTTCATAACATTTTAGATAATGCTATACATTATCAGGTACTTTTATGGCAGCAGGAGACCCAAACGATGAACTAACCCCTCTGAATCCATGAGCCTTTGGAGCCACCTTAATCTGCAGTGGCAACCTGTACATTTCAGACAAAGGCTAATTGTTCTTCTTTTGTGATCATCGGTGCATATTGCTATTCCATATGACAATATTATCCGACAGCTATCTGTTTTATTTCTCTAACCGTGTACAATGGAACTGCTTATTTCTGAAAATGGGGAGAGTTGAATAGTCTCAGATGTCCCACCCCAATATCAAGAATGAGGAAGGATGGGTGAATTCCTCTGTAAAGACCTCAGGGTGACCATGTCTTCCTGGCCCTCCTTTTCGGGTTGTTGTATGGTTGAGCATAATTCTTTGTGGCTTTTCACAGGTACAATGTTCGGTTCTTCCAACAACACGCAAGTGGCATTGATAAGTAAGGAATCCTCTCCTTGCTAAGTAATCAGAAAGAGGAAAAAACTACCATAAGGAAAAATTGGAAATTGTTTTAGTTGGGAAATGTGGATATTAAATAGAGGATAATCTCATGTATTGTCACTTAGTTTGTGCCAACGCTGGACACAGTATTTCAGGCCTTTTATATGCACTATTTCTCTCAGTTAATAAAATACTAATGAGATAGGCACTTACTTTCCCTATTTTACAGATGTGAAGAATGACGTATAGATGGTTACCTTGTTTAAGGTCATGCTAATAAGGGACAGAGCCACTACTTGATTCCAGAGTTGAGTCTTATAAATATGATGCCCAGATCTGGTTATTGATGATATAATAACTTATGTAGAAAGTTCTGTAAGTATAAGCTTTGGCTTATTAATAATTTTTTTCAAAAAAAATTTCATCTGCCACTTAGGTTGGTTGTGAAGACAAAATAAAATAAAACATAATTCCTGGCTTAATAAATAGTAGTTATCATCATTTTAGAAGAAATAAGACAATTATCTCCAAAAGAGACAGTCTTGTTATCTAGATTATTGTTATCGGAAAGCATAGATTCTTCACTCATTCATTTAAATATACATGACTCCATAGAAAGTGTTAGCTTTGCAAAGGTGAATGAAACAGACCTACTGTAAGGAGGAGGGCACAGAAGGAAAAATTAACAGAAGTTTGCACTGAATTACAAATTACAAAATGCTAGGGAAGACAAGAATTGGGTGACACAAGTGTTCCAGTGCTTCTGTGGAAGAGCGTGAAGGGCACCGTCTGTAGGTCCAGCTAGTGTAACCTGTTCATGGCCCCCACTTGCGTGCTTGCTGTGTAAGTGTGATTGGATCTATTAGCTTTCTCAAAAAGACCAAACCACGCTGTATTTTCTTTGTTGCTTAGAATGGCTGGGGGCCCCGTCATTTGATCTTTCTGTACAAACTAGAGTAAACCTGTGAACCCTGGTTAACCTTCTCCTGACAGTCATACAGTTTAGGTTCTTTCTCTCCCTCTCCCCGTCACTGACAGCACGAGCATCTTAATCTCCATCAGAAGCAGTTGGAAATTTGTATTTTGAAGCAGAGGTTTGTTCCTGCTGTCTATTAAAATGTGAAGGCTTTGAATCCATTTATTCTCCTGATGATTTCAACAGGGTTTCTTTTAAGTTTTCTGATGAATCTCACCTGAGCTGCAAAATTAACCGTGTGTAGTAACATATACACTGATACTCTAAACTCTGATATTATTTTTATCATTAAACTTAGAAATGAAATGCAGTACTAGATGATCCACAGATTCTAATAAACATAACAAATGCATTTTAATCCCTGTGCTAGGCTTTCTACTGAAAGAAAAAGAAATTGTGCTACTATGGTTTGAATGCGTCCTCTCCAAAATTCATTGCCAACATTGTTTTATTAAGAAGTGGAGCCTTTAAGGGGTGATTAAGCCAAGAGGGCTCATCCTTCAATAATGGAGTGAAGACCCTTTTAAAAGAGGCTCCACACAGCATTTGGCTAAGTTGACATTCTGCCTTCTGCCATCTGCCATGTGAGGATGCAGCAAGAAGGCCCAGACCAAACACTGGCACTTGGGTCTTGAACTTCCCAGCCTCCAGAATTGTGAGAAATAAATCTCTGCTCTTTATAAATTACTCAGTTTCAGGTATTTTGTTGCAGCAGCACGAAACAGACTAAGACAGCTGCCTTCTGAAAAATTATTTCTGTTGTTTTTCTAAACCCCTCTCGTTGAGTAAGAACAAGTTGATTTAATGCTACAGTAATGAGTTTTAAAACAACCAGCATCTGTATCCAGTAGAAGATCCAATTTTATCACATACCAGAGTGCTTTGCTCCCCAAGATACAAGCTCAGTGTCAAATCAAGGACGAATGGTTGTCAGAAATACTATAGTGGTTGAAAGGGGTTGCTTAGGGAATGCAATTGGGTGGCAAAGGATCTTGAGACTGTTCTTAAAATTAAAGCTGTGTTCATAATCACACTATTTCTATGTAAGTATATATTTGTGGGAGTAGGTGAAGTGACAGAGATTGTGATTGTTGAGCTCACTGTCTAGCCCAAATTACTCCATGATATCATAACTCTAAAGGGTCCAATGTGTGGCAGAAGTCATAGATGAGGGTTTGCAAAGGCTATTATCACACCACTCTGTTGCTGGTGTTCTCAGGAGGTATCTGCTTTGGTGTGCAAGAGTGCCAGGGTTATGCAAAGGAAAATGCTGCAAACTCGAGAAAGTTTGCAAAGACAAAATAAGGAAATTGGGACAGATCTGAAGTCTTGTCAGAAGCATCTGAGCTGATTTTCCTTGGCTTTGCTGGGTGCTGCCAATTGTAATGTACTACTAATGTTTGGCAATAGATTTTTCTTTCATCTTTGAGATGGGCTACTGTGAAGTTTTCTGTGTATTTATTACATAGAAAGTGCACTTCATTCAATGTAGCCATGTTCATACAACTGTGTGTGTGATGAAAATGACGCTGCTGACAATAAGACCAGAAGCTGCCTGCACAAGCTTTCATGCTTGTCAGAGTCTGCGGCTAAATCTGTGATTTAGCAGAGCCCGTCTCTATTGTCAGTTATTTCTAGCTTTTCATTGGGCTGTTATGTTTGACACACTGATGCTCCTGGGCAAGTGTTTTACTCATGCCAAACTTAGTTTATTTATAAATTAGAGTTAATAACATCCAGTGGTGTGATGGAGCTAGTTCACACTAACTCATGCGAATGAGTGTTGAATTTTCAGGAATTTTATGAGCCAGTTGATATCACTACAGCTATGCTCAACGGGCCATGTTGGGAATAATTACACCACAGAAATTAACAAATACCCAATTAAGGTCGCCCCCCCTACCCCACAGAGAGTCAGTTGTTGATGTTCTCCTGCACACCACGGGTGCTATCGTCAGTCCCACGTGACTGTTGTGAGAATTGGGTGATATGTGAATGATATGTATGCAAAGCAGTGCCTGATCCTACAGACATCGCCCTCCAGCAATGACAGTTATTTTATTAGTAGTAACATTATTATTGAACATAAACTGCATTACAGACTGTGTTTGTTTTCCTAGTTATATTACTTTCCTAGGGTTGTCATAGCAAAGTACCACAAACTGAGTGGCTTAAAACAACAGAAATGTATTGTCTCATAGTTCTGGAGACTACACATCTGAAATCAAGGTGTCAGCAGGCCTGGGCTCCCTCTGACATTTTTTGACATTCCTCTGCTTTCAGCAGTATAATTCCCATTTCTGCCTTCGTCATCGCGTGGCATTCTGCTTGTGTTTCTGTCTTTGCATGACTGTCTTCTTATAAGGATGCCAGTCATATTGAATTAGGGACACACCCTAACTCCAAAATGACTTCCTCTTAACTAGGGACATCTGCAATGGTCTCATTTCCAAATAAGGTCACATTCAGAGGTACAGGGGATTAGAACTTCAACATCTTTCTTGAGGGGATAAAATTCAAAACCCATAACACCTACCTAGCACCTTTTGGAGTTGTCTTTCAGGCTGCTGTTACCGCGTTGCTCAGCTCCGCTCTGCTTGGAATCAATCTGTTTCAGTTTCCTCTGAATGTTTATCTGTAACCTGACAAGGTTAAGTTGCTATAAGACATATTTTAATGCTGAAAATAACAACATTCTTTGAGGTCAATACTAAGGCAGTTGACACTGAAGAAACAAAAACACATTTATAAAGCACTAAATGTTAGGCATTGCCCTATAAGTACAATGATACAGATGCATAAAAGATGGGTTAGCCTTCAAGGAACTGAGCAGGGGAAATGATGTGAAAACAAACAGGTCTACATGATATTCTACACGCACGTACAAGGGACCTTAGAAGCATATAAGGTACAGTGTCTGTGGATCTCTGTGTCAAATGAGGAGGAAAGACTGGAAAAGCTTCATGGATATGATTTAAACTGGGTGGGAAGAGGGAGGAGAAAAGGCCAGGTATTCCTGTTTCTTAGCTTCCATAAAATAATACTATAAAATAATAAAATAATGATATTTTAAAAGCCACTTTCTATTACTTGATTATAGAAAGCTTTGGAAGTCATGCTGCCCAAGTAGTTAGACAGAGGTGGCAGTTTCTATCTTTTAAAAACAACTAAAATCTTAGATGATCAGGTTTCTTCAATGTGGGCTGGTAGTTTGAGTCATGGAGTTGTGCTCTAAGGATGCTTTTAGGCCATTCCATATATTTATTTGATGCATAACTTGCCATTATTGGCCATTCTATGCACCTCAACATCTTTAATAATTTTCTTAATAAATTGAGCTAAATTTCCAAGAATGTCGTAAGTATTGTTAATGACCGGTTGGTAGGAAAACTGTATCTATGTCTATGAGCAGGAAAAATAAGTTGAATAAACGCACACCTAATAGGTAACCACGAAAGAGGCAGTAATAACATAAAGAAAGAAAAGGCTTTGAAGCTGGATAGATCAGCAGTTGAATTCTGGCTCTGTCTTTTATAAGCTGCGTGACTTTTTCATAATGTTATCTCGTATGATTATTGTGAAAATTAAATTAAATGACATATAGAGACAGACTGGGAACTGAAATCAGAGTAATGCTCGGATTTCATTTGCTGAGTTCAGTTTCTATATCAACAAAGAGAGGAAAAGGCAATGTACATTTTAGGGAAATAGGTATGAATTGATATAATCCATCCTTGCACAACAACCCAGTCTAGTGCATAGTTTGTGTCACGGCTAGACAACACTGCTGTTGTAGCAAGAAAGCAGCCATAGACAATATGTAAATAAAACATGCATATGTTCTACAAAAACCTTACGAGCACTAAAATTTGAATTTCATAAAATTTTCATGTGTCATGAAATATTATTTTTCTTTTTTTCCAACTGTTTAACCCTGAAAAATCTTTCTTTCCCACAACTTGCCAAGCAATGACTTATATCACTATGGAACAACACGAGGGTCTACAGACACCATGTTTGGTGTTGATAATGACTGCTTGATTTGGGGGTTGTGTATCATATTCCTGGAGTATTTTCCATATTCCAGATCACATGATAATACCCACATTTTGTCTTTTAACTTCCCTAACAACATTAGAAGGTAGACATTCTTTCCTCCCAGCTAATGAATAAATTACAGTTGCAATGGCTAAGTAAATATTTATTCCATGCTTATTATACTCCAGGAAATTCTCTGTAGGGTGGAAGTGTTGGCCATATAAAAAAGGTTATTTTCCTTAGACAACTTACATTCTAGGGAGGAGAGATATACAATAAACAAATGAAAAGTCGAAACCATAGAATTCTTACAGATTGTAACAAATGCTATGAAGGAAACAGGAAGGTGGATATAATAGAGAAAAACAAATCATCCAGATAAGGATTTTGGATAGAGTGTTCAAGGAAGGTCTTTGAAATGGTGACATCGGAGCAGAGACCCAAAGACTAGAATGAACAGCTGGGGGAAGAGTCAGGGCTAGTCCCCAAGGACGCTGTGAGCTTGGAAAAACAGGTCAGGGTGACTAGAATAAGATACAGAAAGCAAGTGTGGAGAGATGAAGTGGGAGAGGCAGGCAGGGCAGTTTGCACTGGGTCTGTAAGTCTTACCAACGTATTTGCTTTTTATTATAAATACAAACGGAAGTCATTACAACAATTTTAGAAACGGGGTGGCTACTGAGCAGTGAATTGCTCACACAGGGTCAAATTCAGGAACTGGGAGTCCAGCATGAAGGCTATTGGAGTAGTCCTGGAGGAAAACATGGCTGTTGGGACAAGGAGGAGACAAGAAGAGCAAAGAGGAGCAAATGGATTTAAGGTAGAGTTCACACATAGAATTGATAGGATTTACTGACAGTGAATTTTGGAAGATGAGGAAAAGGAAGGAATCAAGGATGAGCTATAGGCTCCTGGTTTACAGACCTGAGTGGATTGTGGTATGATTCACTGATGTGTTGAGGGGGTGCAAATCTGAGATGGAAAGTCATGACTTTTATTTTGATGGTGGCATTAAAGATAATAATAATATATTCATGTGGTATTCCAAAACAGCAGTTGACTGTATGAGTCTGAAATTAAAAGAGGTTAAACTTAGAAATAGGAATTTAGAAGTCATCAGCTGATGGATGACAAAGTCTTGGGACCACATGATATTGCCTAGGAAAATATAGATGGAGGCCCAGGAAAAATGCTCATGACATTCCAAATTAAGTGATTGAGTTGGGTTTTATAGTTAATTGTTTAGAATTGAGGATTAGCCAGTGTGGTAGAAGGAAATGGTGTCCCAGAATTTACATGCAGAAATTGTTTCAATTTTTTTTTCAAATAGGTGCATCTTAACCTGTTATCTTTTTTTCTTTACTTCAGTAGATTTAGCAGTACACGTGGTTTGGTTATATGGGTGAATTGTATAGTGGTGAGGTCTGGGCTTTCAGTGTACCTGTTACTGGAATAGTGTACATTGTACTCAGTAGGTAACTTTTCATTCCTCACTCCTCTCCCAGTCTTCCCCCTTCTGAGATTCCAACGTCCTTTATACCACTCTGCACTTCCCTGCATACCTATAGCCTCGCTGCCACTTATAAGTGAGAACATGTGGTATTTGGTTTTCCCATCCTGAGTTACTTCACTTAGGATAATAGCTCTAGTTCCATCCAAGTTGCTGCAAAAGATGTGCCTTTTTATGGTGTGTGAGTGTGTGTGTGTATACATATATATGTATATACACACACATACACCACATTTTCTTAACCCAGTCATCGATTGATGGGCACTTAGGTTGGTTCTTTATCTTTGCAATTGTGAATTATGTCATGATAAATATATGAGTGCAGGAGTCCTTTTGATATAATGACTTCTTTTCCTTTGGATAGATATCCAGTAGTGGCATTGCTGGATCAAATGGTAGGTCTACTTTTAGTTCTTTGAGGAATCTCCATACTGTTTTCCATAGAGGTTGTATTAATTTACATTCCCACCAATAGTGTAAAAGCATTCCCTTTTCACCACATCCATGCCAACATTGATTATTTTTTGTCTTTTTAATAATGGCCATTCTGACAGGGGTAAGGTAGTGTCTCATTGTGGTTTTAATTTGCATTTCCCTAGTGATTAATGATGTTGAGCATTTTTCATATTTTGAGGGGCATTTGTATATCTTCTTTTGAAAAGCATCTTTTCATGTTATTTGCCCACTTTTTAATGGGATTATTTGTTTTTATTTAACTTGGGATTATTATTTGTCTTGCTGATTTGAGTTCCTTGTAGATTCTGGATATTAGTCCTTTGTTGGATGTATAGTTTGGGAATATTTTCTCCCATTCTGTAGGTTGTGTGTTTACTGTGTTGATTATTTATTTTGCTGTACAGAAGCTTTTTAGTTTAATTAAGTCCCAATTGTTTGAAAGAGAAACCGTGAGTGAGTGAGTTTGTTCTGGAGAGAAATATAACCATTGTATGTATTAGTAACTGGGTGAATAGGGGCTTGAAATCATGCCCTCTCACTCTACATCTCAAAGACTTTCTACAATGTCATGTTTTGGGAGACCCTACCATATTTCCCAACTTACTCATGTGTTTAGTTTCTTTAATTCAAATTTTGGTGCTTCTCTTAATGTCCATGGTAATCTCTCAATAGATATCACACCATATTAAGTTGATCATCTTTTATTTCAAGGAAAGATTCTAAGTTAGGAATACTATTGTTAATTTTAGGTCATTTTTATGCCTTTCTGTCTTTTGAGGCTGATTTATTCATGCTCAGATATTAGCAGATTATCTGAAACCATTCACACTCAACTATTCCGCTTTTTATGTTTCAAGATAGAACAAAACTATTATATGCTCTTTCTAACTTCATAGTTTTAGTCTACTTGGATACTTAAAACAAAAGAAATGTTGAATTATTTTTATTCCTTTTTTAAGAAGGGATAAAATCAAATGTAATTATAATTACTTTTGGAGTACAGGAATCAGAAAAGCTATGGCATTTTCCTTTAAGAATAAATGATATATTTTACAGTACTTTCCCATAATTAAGAATTGTATATCTTGGTTTTATTTTATTAATTAAACTGGCACTATAAAATACCACTTGTGATTATGTGAGTTAAATACTACAATTCAATATAAAGGTTACATACTTATAAAATAAATTCATAATTGGAAATAAAGAGTAATTGTATATAAGACAAGTGAGAAAGAAGAAAATTATGAGATATTGTAATAGTGATTTCATGGGCCATTATAAATCTAGTAGGATAATGATGTAATAGAATGCTTTAGGTTTAAAATGCCATTAAGTGATTCTAGTGATCCAAAATGTGAGCAAAGTAGATTTAAACTATTAGTAAATTACTATTTGGCTTAAAATGATCTAAAATATATATTACAATAGTGACAGTTAACAATTTAGAAACTTCACGATAAATGCATCATACAACTGGGTTAAAAACAATATATTTTTTAAAAAGGATATGTAGAAAATCATTCACAAATGCACACACTCACATTTATAGAAAACATACATTCCACTCCCCGAAGTCCTCTAATACAATTTTATTATTTATCTAAATCACTGACACTGATCAATTAGGAAAAGCAATTAGAGCTAACTCTTACCTATCCCTGTGTGTGTGTGTGTGTGTGTGTGTGTGGTGTGTGTGTGTGTGTGTGTGGTGTGTGTGTGTGTGTCTTTACATGTAGTTTAAAAAAAAGTTTATTTCATTAAATATTTAAATTATTCTTCAAAAAAAAAGCTTTCTAGTTAATTCTTTATACCTCTATTATTTTTATCTCTATTGTTTATGTCTGTTTCCTGTATTTGTATTTGAGCTTTCATATAAAGTTTATGTTTTAAATATTTAGCCAGCTTTTCTCTTTAAAAGCTTTATGTCTTCGAAAAATATTTTTTCCAACCTATGATTTTTCTTTTTCTTTTTTAATTCCAATTTCTTTATTTAATTTCCTTTTTTTTTTTTTTTTTTTTTAATTTCAACAACCCAAATGCCTATGATTTTTCTTTTGGTCTTTCAAATTAATCTGAGATACTAGCAGGGCTTTATAGAGTTAAATTCCAGTAGCAAATAGAATTTGCATCATTTCATTTCTGCACTTTAAATATATTTGCAAAAGAGGTAAACCTAAGCCAGCCAAAATTTATTTAAGGTCCATCAACATTTATTGACTCTCAGCTGTGTATGTAGATATCTTATCCTTGGCATCAAGTTTACACCGTCCCTACATACACCACTGAGACCCATGAAACAGCTGAAGAGCACATTTACTGAACAATTAATGAAAAGTGTAAGCCAAAAATGTAGCTGAGAAACTCAGCCCATATACGCTGAGGTGCATTAGGCAGAAGAATGATGAGGCAGCTAATGATGGCAATTTGAGAATTTTGATGAAGGTAATGAAAGCATCTTTGAAATTGGCCCTTGGCCGGGCGCGGTGGCTCACGCCTGTAATCCTAGCACTCTGGGAGGCCGAGGCGGGTGGATCGCTCGAGGTCAGGAGTTCAAGACCAGCCTGAACAAGAGTGAGACCCCGTCTCTACTAAAAATAGAAAGAAATTATATGGACAACTAAAATATATATATACAAAAAATTAGCCGGGCATGGTGGCGCATGCCTGTAGTCCTAGCTACTCGGGAAGCTGAGGCAGTAGGATCGCTTAAGCCCAGGAGTTTGAGGTTGCTGTGAGCTAGACTGACGCCACGGCACTCACTCTAACCCGGGCAACAGAGTGAGACTCTGTCTCAAAAAAAAAAAAAAAAAAAAAAAAAAGAAATTGGCCCATATTTCCGTATATATATGAAATTAGTAAACTGTGGGAATTTTCTCATTGTATGCATGTTTAACATCAGGATAATATGTCTTTACTGTTAAAGGCAGATTTACTGGGAAATTTGCCACATCTTAATTCATGCAAAATAAAGATTTATTAATTAAATAATCTGTTTAGGTTTCCCCCCAAAGACTGGTGGTAAATTTAATAAGTTCTGTCCAAAAGTAAAAAATAAATGTGTATTTTGTTTGTACTTCAAGCAGTTTTTGTTTTAGATAAATTAAGAGAACTTTTTTGGAGTTTAGCATGCAGTATTTGTGGATAAATTGTTGATATATATAAAGTAAATCTAAGGAATACAATGCAGTCGGTAGTTATGTCCTAGAGAAAAAAGCTGAGCAGATGTTGGTATTTTAAAAGAGTACAGAATCAGAGCTCAGAAGAAACTTAGACATTATAAACTGTAACTTTTGATTTGATAAATAAAAAAAAAAAAACCCAAGGCAGCCAGAAGTAAATTGTATCTCAGAACTAGGATAAAAACTGAGGCCTCCTGACTTCCAGTTCTATGCTCTTTTCACCATAATACCTGATCAATAATTAATCTTCATTGAAAATTATTAATCAAAATAATGAATGTTTATAATTTTTTTGTTCCCTAACAGTTGCCAATGAGAGATGAAGGATGGCATAACATGCCACCCAAAGATACACCACTTTGGTCTAAGGATAATTTTGAACTAAAGGCATCTGAAAAACAGCAGATACAAGAGAGAAACAGAAGATAAAACTCCCGTGGGAAAGACGCCCTCCTTGTACACGGAGGCAAGAAACATTCTTGCCAGATATGGGGAGTCAAGAAATCTACACAAACAGACCTTGTTAAAATAACTGTTATTTTCCTTTAGACTCTCATATATTGTAGTTATTTTTTTACAATTGCCTCTGTTCAACCGAGAATATAAGCAGTTCGTTTTGCCACTTCTTTGGGTCTTCATTTTCCTATTGGGCACCCATGTACATGCAAAACTCTGTATGCTTTTCTCCTGTTAATATGTTTTATGTCAGTTTAATTATCAGGCCCAGCTGGAGAACCTTAAAGGGTAAAGGTAAAATTTTGCCTCCGCTACAGAGATTTTTTTCATTCTGTATTATTTTATTGAGTTCACAAAGTGCACTTCTGTTCTAACAGACACATTAATGTTTCTTTAAATTTTATATATGCATGACAAAAGTTTGTGAATTTAAATCATTTAAATTGTTCTGTTTTATGAAGAACCTCATCATCTGGGATAAACAAGGGCATGATCAGAAAGTTTGGAGTCATTTTCTCAAAATGTTTCACTATGTGAAAAAGAAAACATTTTTCAGAGTTCTGATATAATTTGATGTCATATTTTTGTATCTTTGGTCTCCCTATGCTTGCTAGAGAGATTAAGGAGGCATACATCCAAAGTAATTTTGCAATAACAACAAATCACCATATTTCACTGAAAATACACTCATCCTTCATTTGGTAATGTCTGTGGACACAACATTTCTGGAGCTCCAGGTACCTTCTCCTTATAAGATAAAGATTTGGTAAAGACTTTTTATCCTATTTCCACTGATGTATTTTATGGTGGTACACTTTCTCCATGTCTAGAAGAAAAGATCAAGAATCCTTAAAGGGACTGTAAACAGAAATACGATTTACAGCTAATATTTTGAGGGGAGGGGGAACGTGCTTCAGAACCATAACAGGATTTTGCTTTCTCCTGCCACATTCTGATCAACTTCTGACGCTGATCTTGCTGTGATGTCGTTATCCAAAGATTTACATTCTCTTGACAAGGGTACGTTTATGCATCTCAGAGATGCTCTGTGGTACCATGGTTATAATTGTAAGCATTTCTTAAATATCATGTTGCAAGAGCCTTTGTGTTGGGAGTTTATGATGAATGTTTCTACCTCTTGGTTGAACAAAAATGGACATTTTTTATGGACCAAGAAATTATCATAGGAAATGAGACTGTATTTGTAAACATTTTAAAATTTTAAAGAAACAGTTGCTAATAAATATGCTGTCTGTAATATGCAAGTACTACCCCATAGGAACCTAACCAAAGCATTTACTTACCAGGGAAACAGTAAGGGATAATGCATAGAACTTAGACTCTAGGCCAGATGGTCAATAGCAATATAATCTCAATTGTATCTTCGACTCTTTAAGCCTCAATTTATTCAGTTGTGAAATGGGAACAATATTACTCATTACTTACTTAAGGTACTGTAAGGCTAAATGATAATATATTTTTAAATTGGTTAACACAATGCCTAAGACAGAGTCAGTGCTTAATAATTGTTGTTATTGTTATTATTAATTTGTAGCCACAAATTAGATATGTTCAGATTCAAGAGTGCCTATTGTAAATTAAGCAGGGAAAAAGTCCATTTATTTATTTATTTTTAATTAATTTATTTTTTTTAGAGACAGGATCTCACTTTGTCACCTAGGCTGGAGTGCAGTGGCAAGATCATAGCTCACTGCAGCCTTGAACTTCTGATCTCGAGCAATCCTCCCGCCTCAGTTTCCCAAGTAGCCGGGATTATAGGCATGAGCCACCATGGCTGGCTAATTTTTTAAAACAATTTTTGTAGTGGTGGACTCTCGCTTTGTTGCCCAGGTTGGTCTAAAACTTTTGGCCTCAAAGGATCCTCCTGCCTCAGCCACCCAAAGTGCTGGGATTACAGGCGGTATGAGGCACTGTACCCAGCCTAATTTAATGGAGAATTTTTAAATATCTGAGTTCAGAAATGGTTTTGTCATTTAGCATGAGGTAATCTAGTTTACTGCTATAAATTCCAGAATTGCATAATATTCTGAAAGCCCAGGACAAGGTACCTATTTTTGGAATATTGCATTTTAGGCAAGAGAACGTATAAAAGGGTTGGAATACAAGAGGGCTTTAAGTATAAGAAGGAATTGACTATAACATGCCACAAATCAGAAAATATGCCTCTGGTGGTAATTTCTCAAGTGTGGAGGCCGTAATACACTATTCCTGATTACAAGGAAAATATAGCTGATGCTGCTTCATCCCAGTACTACCTGGCCAGACACTCATATGTATGTCAAGGAATGTCTATGTGACTGCTGCAAGGAAACATCTCCTATAAAATTACATTTCCTAGATGGTTTCCAGTTGCACGAAGCAGGGGGAGGACGACATTATCTCTGCGGGACACATCTACTGACTGATACTTAGCTACCATTTAGTGTGGTCCTTTGGAGTCACTCCCACCACCACCCCATGCTCCTGGATCTCTAACCCAGGATAAGAGAATTCAGCTCTGGTTAGAGGGAGAAAAGAGATAGATGAAGCACTGGAGCCCAATGTCAGCAAGAGAAAGATTTGCTGTGCTTCCTCGGAGAAGGGGCTTAAAGGGTCATGATATTTTCATCCCCTCCTTACAGGATTTAAAGCCACACCTCCCCGCCCCCATCCTCCCATTTTCCTAACTTCTGCTCTCCCACCAGTTCCTCAGGGGAAATCCGATTGGAACTGGTTAACTGACAGCCTAAGCCAGAGACCTAAAGAAAGAGGAAGTAAACAGGACTCTTAGAGGAAGATAAAGTGGTAGAAAGACAGGCAGGACTTTCAGGGAAGGAAAATAAGATGGTGGTAGACTGGGTGTGGGGAAGATTTTCTGGTACCTTGAAACATAAAAAAATTTTACTTCATTAAGATCCCTTGCATGTACTTAATTTTCTTTATAGACATGAGTGGCACTTTCTTTTTAATTATTAAGAACATAACTAAGTCAATCAGCTTTATTCAATCATTCCACATTGTATACATATATCATAACATCACTTTGTACCCCAGAAATATACATCATTATCATTTGTCAATAGTCAATAAAATAAGAAGACTGAAGAAGAAAAAAAAAAAAAACCACCATAACTAATGGCTTTTATTCAGTGACTGGCTCAGAGAACTGAGGCTAAGAGAGGAAGTATGATTTGCCACCAACCAGGGTGCTGTAGATCGATGTTTGTAGGGTTGACTTTTCTACTCCCTATCTTTTGTTTCCAGCTGTCCTGACTATTTCTACGTAGTGATGTCACTTAGTGTATAAAAATGATAGATTTAGCATTATTTCTGCAGTAGAGAAATAATAGCACTATTTTATTAATGTCTCATTTTTCCCCTGTTTTAATAGAACATACTAATTGTATTGTCATCATTAGTGTACTTTTTCTTTTCTTTCCCATTTCATAAATACAGACATCCAGAAGCATTGTGTAGGCAGAGTGATGGAATGTTCAAGAGCATGGGCGTACTCAGGTTCAAATCCCAGCTCTGTCTCTTACTAGTTGGCCTGACCCCAGGCAAGTGAAGTAAACTTTCTCTAAGTCATTTTTGTCACTTGTGAAATTTGGATAATTACAGAGTTAAGAAAATCAAATAAAAGAAATCAGCAAGTGTTTAGCATATAATGTGTACAAATTAAATAGCACAAAATAAATTTTTACTGATAGTTATGATAGTATTGTCTAAGTTCCTGTTATCTAGAAAGATCTGGTGCATAAAGATTATATCATTGCAATAACATAGTCAAAATCACAAATTTGCTCCACTGAGATTCAAGTAGCTTGATTGAGCAAGTTTATGACCTCATATGCATTGAAACCTCTTCTTTACATCTTTTTCATGAATTCATAATCAATAGATATTTCTACATAGACACCATAATGATAACGTGCAGGGAAAAAAAGGTAAAATTAAAAAGCACTCAAATTTATATCAACACATAGGAGCACAGCAACCATGATCTCTAAGTGTAAAGCTGACTTTACATTTGCACAGTCAAGATGCTTTTGACCCATTCTTGGAAGTCCTCTCTTGCATTCTTTCTTATCTTATTGGATGTTGCTATATTTTTTAGGAATCATCACCTTTTCCTCTCTTTCCTTTACCGCCTCACAACCAATCATCAAGACCTTCTAATTCTATCTTCAGATTATCTTTGAAACCCATCCTCTCTTTTCTATACCCACTGCCATTGTATCATTTCTTATCTGGGTGATTATAATAGCCTCTTAACCAGTTTCCCCCACCCCCCACTTGCCACTCTCAAATCCATCCTTTGTGCCTTGGCATTTTCAAAGTGTGAATCTGATTGTGTTACTCCCTCCTGCAGTGGTTCTCTATGCCTTGTAGAGCTTATTATAATATTCCTGGGTTGGCTTGCCAGAGACTGCCAGTTGTCCTCTAATAACCATTTTCCTATTTTCTTTAATAATAGAACCACCACCCCAGTCATTTTTAGAAGACACACCGCTGACCACACTAAGCATTAAATTTCCCAGCTTCTCTTGTTGTTCATTGTGAACATATGACTCAGTTTTGGTCAAGCAAGAGTTGTCATGTACCACTTCTGCTAAGTGTCCTTAAAAAGAGTGCTATAGATTAAACGTTTGTGTCTTGACAAAATTTATGTGTTGATATCCTAACCCCCAATGCAAGGATATTATGAGGCTGGTCCTTTGGTGGGTCATATGATAAGCAGAGCCTTTGTGAATGGGATTAATGCTCTTACAAAAGAAACAGCAGACAGCTGCTTTACACTTTCCACCAAGTGAAGACACACACTACGAGAAGCTGACTGTTTAAAAACCAGGAAGCTGGCCCTCGCCAGACACCAAATTTGTCAGTGCCTTGACTTTAGACTTCCCAGCCTCCAGAACTGTGGGAAATAAATTCCTATTATTTATAAGCTATACAATCTATGGTATTTTCTTATAATAGTCCAAACAGACTGATGAGAGGTAGCATGCCCTTCTTCATCCCTTTCTCTTTCCCAGTAACTGAAGTTTAGATGTGAGGGTTACAGCTAGATCAGGTTTTGAATTTGTGAGATGAAATGCAAAAAATCATGGAACAACAAGAAAGAATCTGAATTTATAATGATCATAGAGTTTCCAAACTTGCCTTAGACTGGCTTCCTCAAGGAATAACATGTGTGAGAGAAATAAACTTCTGTCTTGTATGAGCCAGTAGTATTTTGGATTTCTGATACTTTGAGCCAAACTAAATCCTAACATATAGGACATCCATTATCTTCCAAAGTCCTATCTATTTTTTGAATTTCATATTTCATCTGTTTCTCATTGGACTTTTCTCTACAATACTGAACTACTTGGAGGCCCCAGATCTTAGAGTGGTGTCAGTCTTATTGATTTTGTTTACATTGTTCCCTTTTGCCTAACACCATATGCACCACGACTCAGGTCTTCTTCATTTGAATTTTAGAATTATTACCTGTTTTTGCATACCCTGTTCAAACATCATCTCCTATAAGAAGCAATCACTGACACTCATCTCCATGCCCTCAAATTGTGATTTTGCTCTTTCTGTCACAACCTCGGAGCTGTACAGGTTTACATGATTTTGTCATTTACATACACTGACAGTTATTTATGTGTTTTTTTCCCCCTAATACTTGAGGGTAGTGATTCTGTCCTATATATTTGGGATGTCTAGCAGTAACTGGCATTTGTAGGTGATCAATAAAAATGTGTTGAAATTCAGCTTGATTTCATGGGGCTTAATCTCATATTTCTGGAGTTTTTGGGTAAAAGTAATGTTTCATATATACCATTTCTCAATTCAAAGGAAAAAATGACATTCACTCATTCCACATCAGCTGTGTCTTTTTTTTTTTTTTTTTTTTTCATTTTTGAGACAGAGTCTCACTCTATAGTCCTGGGTAGAGTGCAGTAGCATCATCATAGGTCACTGCAACCTCAAACTCCTGGGCTCAAGCAATCCTCCTGCTCAGCCTCCTGAGTAGCTGGGACTACCACACGTGCCACGATGCCTGGCTAATTTTTCTATTTTTAATAGAGATGGGGGTCTTGCTCTTGCTCAGGCTGGATATCTGTGTCTTATTAAAAGGACTGAGTGAGTTTATGAGAGAGACTACATTCTATCCTGAAATGCTTCATTATACAGGTTGTTGCTTCAGATTAGTGTTAGAACATTAAAGTAACATTTAGTTTGAGTGCAATATAATTTCAAAAACCATGACAGCATAATTTTAGATATTTCTATTATCTTTTAGAAATAAGACTTTCTTTCTAATACTGGTTTTTCTTTCTAGAAAATTTTGTACCCTACCCCTTTCTCCCTAAATATTTTCTAAGCATTTCCCATGTCTTTAAATTGTCCTCAAAACAATTATTTTAAAAATACCTGCACATTATTCTACTTATGGCTACTATAGTAAATAAATTGACTTTCTGTCCTCATGTATTTGACTATCTTGAACATTTTATATAAATGGAATCATACAATATACGGTCTTTTGTGACTGGCTTCTTTCACTTAGCATAATGTTTTCAAGATTCATCCATGTTGTAGCATGTATCAGTACTTTATTCCTTTTTGTTGTCTAAAAATATTCCTTTGTATGGCTATATCACACCATATTTTTATCAATTTATCAGTTGATGGATACTTGCATTTTTTCCACCTTCTGGCTATTCCAGATAATAATAGTAGGAGTCTTCATATACAGGTTTTTGTGTAGTGCTATGTTTTCATTTCTCTTGGGTATAGTTTATACTTAGGAGTGAAATTGCAGGATCTTATAGTAAATGTGTCTTTCAAACAGGAACTCTCAAACAGTTTTCCAAAATGGCTGCACCATTTTACATTCCCACCAGCAATGTATGAGGGTTCTAATTTCTCCACATCCTTACCAACACTTGTTACTGCCTGTATTTTTGATTATATATGTCCTATTGGGTGTGAAGTAATATTTCATGGTGGTTTTAATTTGCCTTTCTCAAATAACTAATGATGTTGAATATCTTGTTATGTGCTTATTGGCCATTTGTATAACTTTGGAAAATTCTAATATATTTCTATATTAAATTTCACTTTTCCATTTTTGTTCGTAAAATTTATTGTGCAGTATTCCAGTGCTAGCACATTCTGGAAAGGCTCAATATCACATAGCAATATAGAGTAGGAAAGGACTTTTAAGAATTTTCAAGTGAAATGTCCTTAATTTATACTTGAAAGAATTAACAGCCAGAGAGGTTAAGTGATTGCCAACTGAGTTCAGGCATCCTAGAAATAGAGAGCAATTATTACTTTCAAATCACTGCAGTCTCTTTGCAAAACACAGAGTAGCAGAATGTCTTGCCAATGATATAAACTCTCATGTCACGATTGGGTGTTTTGTTGGCAATAGAATTTGATATAACTGATAGTAGCTAAGTGCTCTATTTTGCTGTTAACTACTGATGGAAATTGGTAAAAGTTTGAATCTGTACAATTTATCTCAGCTGATGGCCTAGACCTAGCAATTCATCTGCTATCCATAGCAAAACACAGTTTTGATAGGCTTAGAACATATTACTAGAGGAAAGATATCTAGCTGATCCTTTGCTGGTTTAGGACTAGGATTTTAAATTCTTAGATTCTTGACTCACTGGACTGGTAATCTTTTAGCTCAACTCCATGCTACACCCTCTTTACTTGGGCATTTCCAGGAAGCAGAGCTGTCGGCAATCCCTGATGCAATTACTCTGGGAGTTGTTCATTTCTAGCAAAATTATACTCAGGAAATGTTAAAAGAAAAAAAAAAAAACAGCCAGGCTCTGTATTGTATGCTGTTTGCACAGATAAAGTTGTACAGACTATACAGAATATTGAGTTACATTGGAGCTTTTCCCTGACTTTTCCTTTCCCAAATGTTATTATTCACGGATTTCTAAACCTAAGACATGTCTGAAATGCACCGATGAGCAATGGGACGTGTAGTGTTGCATGGGCTTAGACAAATGAACATTTGGATTCTTGTAGCTCTGCTATCTCTTGATTCTGTGAGTGAAACTGCTTTGTGAATCTTGTCATTACCCATGACAGGAACACTTAGGAACTAGGCATTTTAATAAGCAGGGTAGCTAGGAATTTTTGTTTAGGAATAAGGATAGCTAGTAATGAAGAAAATGACTCAGTGATTATACTTGATGTGAAAAAAGCTAACGTATTTTTAATATTTGTATATGTTCTATATTCTAGAGATCAACAATAAAATATTAGATCGCAATGAATACAAACTTTGTTGTGGAACTGAAGTTCATGATTTAATTGCATTAGTATATCATTTTCTTGAGGAGTAGTATTTTCTTTATTTTTATATTAGTTTATCTATTTATTCCCAACATAGAACCATTTGAGTATAAAAGGACTCAACTGTCAAGAATATTTAGAACAATTTCATTTTTCCTTGAAATCTTTCTAACTGTTATCTTATTGTAGATCTTTAATATTATTCAAATCAAACTAATCACACCAGAGATTCTTCTAAATAAACATGTTTTAAATTTCTCTGAAATTGGTTCTGCTTATAGGCTTGCTTTCTCTTCGTGTCTGGTGAAAATTTACGAGATCTCCATTCCATATGCTATGTTTTCTTACATGAACATTTTTTTAAGTATTAAAATCCTTGAAATACAGATATTGGAGTTTTTAAACAAATTTAATTTTCTGAATCTAACTCTAAAAAGTACAAAAAATCTGAAGCTTATATTTACCATTCATAGTTAACAAGTGAAATACAGTTCCTGATACTTATTATGTATGAAATCTGTTATGATCTGAAGACATTCTTCAGATCTTACATTAATTAGTACCTGTCAGCCACTTAGAGGCCACGCAAAATCAAGCTTTCTTTTCTCAAGGAAAAACTCTGTCACAAATTTCTTTATATCTGAAAATGAAATTATAATTATTTTGAAATATTTAAGGATTTATATCTCAGAATTTTTCTTATTCTTCTCTTGTTTCTCTTTCTATACTTAATTTTACTTATGTAAACTGAGAGAGAAAACTAATTTAGGATTTTTTGTTTGTTCCTTGTTTGTTTTTTTATTCTTTTGACAAATATTTATTGACCATTTACAATAACCAAGAAACTGTACAGAATCTGTGAAGGACAGAATTATAACAAGTTGACACTGCTCACATGCTAGTACAGTCACTAACTCATATATAAGTTGCACACAAGGAAAAAATAATAATTTCCTTTTCCTTCTACCCATCGTCTGTGGCTATGAAATAGGAAAACTATAAATGAGAAAGATATTAATATTGGCTAAAATGAGAATTTAATTTTAATCTATGTTCATGGTACTTACTCTGTTGTTTTAGGGGTGCAATAACGGATAGAACGTAGTCTTTCAAGTGTTTGCAATCCTGTTTCGGAGTCAGGTGAATAAACAGCTGTTTGCTACACGATTTGACAAGTGCAATAATAATGGAAAGTCCAGAGTAATTAGAGAGCACACAGGAGGGATATTGTGGTGGCTTGGAAATGTTCAGTAGACTAAAGAATTTTAAGGGTGGTTCTGAGGTTCAATAGGGAGCCCAGGTAGACAGAGAATGGGTTGAGGGAGGGAAGAACAAGTCAGGAGCACAGACATGGTAGTTTCACATAACTATTTGGATTGAGATAACTCGTAAAAATGTAAAATCACTTTTTTTTGTTGTCTAGAGATAGCATGATAGATGCCCTAACTTTAAACCCACGTAGTGTTCATCTTTTATTTTACTTATTTGTATGTTATATAAATTTTTATGAATACTTTTTTATATTCAGGAAATAGTTTTGCTCTTTTCTTCACTAATTTGTTAAGATTATGTTTATCTCTAAAAGAATATCATCTCCTGGCAGAGGAGTTCTACTGTGAAACTAAACCAGTGCAGACTCCTGGGAGCAGGGGAGAACTGTGGAAAACTAAGGGTTGTCATGGGGTCTAGACTGAGAAGGAAGGAACATATGGTGATAAAAATATCTTTTTCTGATATATGCCTAATTAAGTAAAGTTGCAAAATAGGCTAGGTGCAGTGACACGCTCCTGTAATCCCAGTTACCTAGGAGGCTGTGTCAGGAGGATGACTTCAGCCCAGGAGTTCGAGAAAAACCTCAGCAACATAGCAAAATCCCCATCTTTTAAAAAAAGAGTTGCAAAATAAAGAAGCTACAAAAATTAGAAGTGTTTACTAAGCTTCCACCTTTATTAAGTGAAATTAAGTGTCAATGATCGTAAAACCATAAGGGGGAGACTTCTTCCAACTATGTAGGAGAATCCAGTATAGAACTTTCCCTCTGACTATAAACAGCAAAAACCCTGGACCATATATATTATGTAATTGTTTTCAGGAATTGGGGCAATAGACAGCTCAGAATTACGATCTCTGTCAGAATGGTGGCTGAGAAGGCAGGTCACAAAATTGCCAAGCTTTCCTTTTGGAGGAAATTTTTGCATTGTGATCCAGAGAGAGAGCTTCAAATAGAGTAGGATGATCTAAGTTGATGACAAGGAGAACGAAATTTAGGGAGGCTGAAGCTGGAGAGGCTGAAGCTGCAATTTGCAGGGCAGAGTACTGGGAGGATGACTTATGCAAAGAAAGAATTCCAGAAATTTTCAAGGGGTTCCCATGAGTCATTAGCTAAATACTAATCTGGGCATGCTTAGGGTAAAATTCCATATGGACAGGAAAAGGATTGCCAGGGAGATATTAGCTGAAAAGTTCCCAAAACTCACACAGTCCTGGGAGTGTTTGAGTTCTAATAAGGCAGGGGGAAAAAAAAAAAAAGAGTTATTGCTGGATGCTGTGGTGTGCTCCTATAATCCCAGCTACTCAGAAGGCTGAGGTGGGAAGATTGCTTGAGCCCAGGAGTTTGAGATCAGCTTATGCGTCATAGTGAGACCCTGTCTCAAAAAAAAAAAAAAAAAAAAAAATGTGAGGTAGTGGGGAAGGACTCATCATTGAACACTTAGAGCATTCGGTAGAGATTACAGGAGGTCATGTCTTAGTAAAGTTAAACCAGCCCTACAGAAAGACTACTCTATGCTCGCTCACATTAACAATATTACAAAACAAGTGTCAAAAATATTATGCAAAGGTACAAATAATTTATCTGCTTGCCAAAACAAACTTCAACACTCTTTCAAGGAAGGAAAGAAATTGAAGTGTTCCACAATGTAACATAAGCTTTGTCTAGCATCCAGTAACAAATTGCTAGATATGCAAAAGGAGCATCAACTTGTGACACATTCTCAGGGGGAAGTTAATCAACGAAAAAATATTTTTATTAATAAGATAATGAATTAGGAAAAAAGAACTTTACAAGAGCTGTTTTAAATATCAAAAACAAGGTCAAGGATTTAAAATAAAATGTGAGCATAATAAGAACAGAAACAGAAGATATGAAAGAAAACAAATGGAACAGATAGGACTAAAATATACAATATCTAAGATTAAAAATATCTCTGTTGGACTTACAGCAGATTAAACACTACAGAAGAAAATATTTGTGTATTTAAAAATATACCAATAGAAACTATCCAAACTGATGTTTAGAGAAGAGAAAATGATAAAAACCAAAACTGAACGGAGTGTCTGTGACCTGTGGAATAATATCAAGCAGTATAACAAATGTATAATTGGAGTATCAGAAGGAGAGGAAGCAGAAAAACAGAGGCAGAGAAAAATACTTTCCGAAAAGAATGGCCAAAACTTTTCTATTGACTCTTACTCCACATCATTCACAAATATTAATTCAAAATTAAGCATAGACATATATACAAGAGCAAAAACTGTACAACTTCTGGGAGAAAACACAGAAAAAATTATTTTTGTCCATGGCACAGCCAAAGATTTCTTACGACAGAAAAAGCACAAGCCACAAAAGATAAAAATATATAAATTGGACTTTGGCAAAATTAAAAACATATGCTCTCTAAAGGAAACCTTATGCTAAGACAAAGAAAAGACAGGCCATTAACTATTTTAAAAATATGTGATATATATAAATCTGTAAAAAAAAAAAACCCCGTATGTCTAGAAAGACAAATACTTCACAAAAGAAGATACGAAATGGCCAATAAAGACATAAAAGATGTTTCATACTTGTAACCATCAGGGAAATTCAAATTAAAATTCAGTGATATCTCCCTATACACCATCAGAATGGCTCAAATTAAGAAGTCTGACAGGACCAAAAGTTGATGAGTGTTTGGAGGAACTAGAATGCCCTCATATTGCTGGTGGAAATATAAAATGGCACAACCACTTTGGAAAAGAATTAGCCCAATTTTTTTTTCCAATTAAACATATACCATAAGACCCAGCAATTTCCCTCCTAGTATTTACCCAAAGTAAACTAAAACATACACCCTGATGAAGATTTGTATATAAATGTTCATAGCAGCTTATTTCATAATTGCCAAAAGCTGGAAACAACCAAGTGTTCATTAACAACTGAATGAATAAACAAATGGTAGTTTATGCATACAATGTAAAACTGCTCGGTTAAAAGGAACAAATTACTGATACACATAACAATGTGGAAATTACTTTAAGGGGAAAAACGATACAAAGGAGTGTCTGACTTTCTTTATATGAAATTCTAGAGGAGGCTAAATAAATCTTCGGTGACAGGACAGATCAGTGATTGCCTGGGGCAGGGATTGGGGACTGCAAAGAGGTACAAGAGAACATTTTGGGGTGATGGAGATTTTGTATCATGATTAAGGTGGTATATACATAAGTGCATACAGATGTCAAAACTCATTAAACTGTATACTTAAAATAGTTACATTTATTATACAGCCATGCATTGGTTAATGACAGGGATACGTTATCAGAAATGCCTTGTTAGGCAATTTCATTGTTGTGTGAACATCACACAGTGTACTTAACAAACCCAGATAGTCTAGCTTACTTTGTACCTAGTCTGTATGGTATAATAGCCTACTGCTCCTAAGCTACAATCCTACAGCATGTTACTGCACTGAATATTGCAGGAAATTGTAGCACAATGGTAAATATTTGTGTATCTAACCATATCTAAACATAGAAAAGGTACAGTAAAAATATGGTATAATCTAATGGCACCACTTCTGAATATGCAGTCCATTATTGACTGAGACATCATTCTGTGGCACATGATTGTATATAAAATAAGCCTCAGTAAAATTGATTTAAAATAAGATTTAAAAAAATCAATAAAAGTGAAAACCTATAACTGTGATTGAGACCTTTCATGATATAAAATGAATTCTCATTAAGTGAGATACTTTGTTTTGAATATTTGATGGTCTAACAGCCATGAGCAAGTGTGGTGTTTAACTTGTGGTTATAGGGTTTGTCTGCTAAACATTTGATGCTAAATCCTACCTCACCCTTCAATTTAAACCTAGTCCTAACTCACCCATCTTAGATTGCCCAGTACCTGAGGAACAGATAGTATTAAGATTAGGCAGAAAGATGGTTTAAGAATACCTGTGTGAAAATAAGGAAAATTACAATGCTATGTATGCATTGTTCAGATTCTTATCATAAAGATATAATTTTGCCTACTGATTGAAGTATATTTCATTCCAAAGTTCTCACTCACAATCATTTCTGCATATTTTCACTATTCAGGCTTTAAGGCTTTATTTAAAATAATTTAGCCTTTATATCTCAGTCAAAGATAAAATTACAATTCTATCCAAGTTCTGGGAAACAGCAGGAACAGGGCAATAGAATATATTTTACCTGATTCAGGTGGACAGTACCCACTATAGAAGATACACAAATGAAAGCTTTTAAAGGTTAATGCTTTCTCTATCTGTGTGGCAATTCCAAACACTCTCTATACCCCCAGTATTAACCCTGCACATTTAAATTTGGCATTTAAAATTGCTCACTATATTGCCTTTAACAGATGAAAAGAACTCTGAATGATGAAATAAATAAGGAGTGCATGCCTACATTCCTCATTTTGGTTTTGTGAGAATCACTCTTATCACTTACCAGGACTATCCAATAACATAAAAAGTGTTTAGTGATGACAATGGTAATGAAGAATTGTACAAATTGTTAGGAGATTAAATATGGTAAACAAAGTGGTTTTTAAAAAATATTAAAATAAGAGAAAACAATATGAGTTAACTGAGAAGTGAACTTATACATATTTCCAGGAAAAAAGACAAGAAAACAAATATTATTTAGAGAAATATTCAAAATTCATTTAGTCTGTACACCTGGTTCATGCCTCTACTTTAATCTCGAAGCAGTTATATCACATGTAATAACTATGGCAATGCGGGATAAAGGCCCTTATCCCCAGCTTGTGTACCCAGTGCTTTCTCCAAGGAGACATTGAACTAAGTATACTTAAATTAAAACCATAGATGAAAATAATTTTAATACTTCACTAAACCTCTGGGCTTTTGTAACTAAGTCATGAATCAGATATGAGAATTCAGATGTTTTAGATTCAGTGAGTGCCATATTAGGACCGAGTTTCAATGGAAATCTATGCAAGATTCTTTTGATTAGAGAACAGAATATGTGGCCTTGGTTACCACTGAGATCTGCTTTTCTTTAAACAAGAACATTCACCCACACCCTCATGGCACACACCAGTTCATTTCTTATACAATATTGGAGCAAATATACAACCTTATAATATATGAAGCCAATCCACAGATGTCTATATTAAGAAATTGTGATTTTTAAAGAAGAGTCTAAGCTCATTAATATCAATAAACATTCTTCAAAAGTGAAAAGCCTTCTTAGATGGCCAAAGTAGCAATGCACTGGGGGAGGGGAAGGAGGAGATTTTTGAATCACTCGAGCATTCTTCGTTTCATGAACTGAGAAGGAGCCTTTTTTTTTTTTTTTTTTTTTTTTGAGACAGAGTCTCGCTTTGTTGCCTGGGCTAGAGTGCCGTGGCGTCAGCCTAGCTCACAGCAACCTCAAACTCCTGGGCTTAAACGATCCTCCTGCCTCAGCCTCTCGAGTACCTGGGACTACAGGCATGCACCACCATGCCCGGCTAATTTTTTCTCTATATATTTTAGTTGGCCAGATAATTTCTTTCTATTTTTAGTAGAGACGGGGGTCTCGCTCTTGCTCAGGCTGGTCTCGAACTCCTGAGCTCAAACAATCCAGCCGCTTCGGCCTCCCAGAGTGCTAGGATTACAGGCGTGAGCCACCGCGCCCGGCCGAGAAGGAGCCATTTATAAGAGACTTGGAAAACCTCTACAAACAATAGACTTCAGCTAACAATTATAATTAATACTTCCATCATTAAGGAAAATATTTTTTCCTCATTTTACAAGACACCCAAATCACAGAAACTCAACTGAATAGATTTTATTATTTTTATGAAACAAGGAGCCCAGAGCTAGGATGCTCAGGACTGGCGTAGGTGACTGGTACCTTTAATGACACAGACTCCTTCCAACTTTCTGTTCAGAGGCCCACGGTGCAGCATTCATATGCCTGGCTGTTATCTGGTGGTTACAAGTTGGGTTCTCTGCATCCAGTATTTCAGGCAGGAGGAAGTGGAAGAATAAAAGTTGTATGCCAGTCGAATGGAGTCTCTTTTAAAGAGCTGTTCTTGAAGGCCCTCCCAGAAATGTTCACTTTCATTTCATTGGCCAGAATTATCACATGTCCACCTCTAGCTGCAAGGGAGGCTAGGACGTGAAATTGTGCAGCTGGCAACATATTGATTGCCTCAGTGAAAATCAGGTTAGATTACAAAGAGTGAAGGGGAGAATAGACATTGGGCAGACAAGCTTAAGTGTCTGTCATAAAGATCAGAAGTTTGAGTGAACAATATAAATGTTGCATCTGTCCAACATGATGAGTTTTTTTTTTTAACTTTCTCTACGAACAACACAGTCTATTATACTTAAATTTTTTAATCCGAATTATTTTCTTCAAGAACTAATACTCTGCTTCATTGTTTAGCTTTATTGGTCTAATGAGTGTGTTTGGAAGCAGTTTGTAATGCTAGATGTGAAATAAAAAGGTTTTGTTTTGGCAACAGATGCACCTGGACCAATCCTATTTGTAACATAGATTAGCACTTTTGCTGAATTATCTCATAGTATATGATGTGGTTAGTGGATATTTTCTTAAAAATTAGTTTTGTATATATTATTCCAAATGGTTTGTGTTCATTTAAAAAAAAAAGTGTAAGTGACTCGGGTGCACTGCTATGATGAGGTATTTCCAAAAACCCTTGTAACTAAAATATAGCACTTATAATTAATCCCTTTAAAATGAATTGTACATGTATGAGTATTTGCATTAAACATAATTAGCTAACCACAGCCCACAGCTTATGTCTGTATGGTATGTGTAATCTGTTTATAGAACAGGGCAGATGACATAATGTAGATTTTGGCCAGTAATCACATTCTCCTTCCACAAATAACATCTGAAATGATAAAAACAACATACAGATGAATAGCTCCCAATAGGTAAAATCATTATAGCCCACATTTGCCAACGCACTTTTAATCCCATTTTGTTGATCAAATATTTTGAGAGGGAGATATATGATTCTAGCACATGGCTCAATATTTCACTTTAACAGGCATCAAGAACGTGGGACCAGGAAACACTGCTGCTGGGAAGAATGAGGGAGGTATGAGAAAGCTGAGCTCAGGGCTGAACCACATGCGACAAGTTAGCCTTGCTAAAAACGCCTACACTATTATCTGACAGTAGCCTCAACCTCATGGTGCCCACTTACAAGTTCTCTGAAATCAAATTCCAATGATAGGTGGTCTCCCCTCCTTTCTCCCCTGAAAAAAGAGTGTCATCTAAAGATGTAGAATTCTCCTTTCTCTGCTTCTTATCACATGACAATGTGGAAACCCCATCACGTCCCCAGCGTGGAAGAACAGTCTCCTCCCTAGTTTTAATCAAATTGATGAATATGTTGCCATTAATCACTGATTTTTTTTCAGTGTACTCTTCTAGGATCCCAACTACTGTTAACTGGAATTCCAGTTACTTTCTCATAAGCAAAGTTTCCCATTCCTGAAGAGCTTTTTAAAATACACGCATATGTTTTCCTGACTGTAAAATTCTTCCTATTCCTTCAAAGTGATTGTGAACATTTAGAAAGGTCATGAAAAAGAAATTTTAACTTATCTAAAATTTAAGAGACAATTGTTAGCACTGTTTTTTACATTTATCTCTTTTTTTTTTTTTTCTATGTATATATGTTTAAAAGTTCAGGCCTATACTCTGTGGACAATTGAGAATTGAGATAGAAATAATACCATAACCTATTTTCCAGTGTCATCAAATACTTTTTGTAACATTCTTGGTATCTTTAGGGTCCCTGTTTTGCCAGAATCATGCTAATTGGATTGCTATTGTTTTCGTTGTTCATGTTATAATGAAGGCAATCTTTATACAAAAATTGTATCTATGTTTTTGATGATTTCCTTAAGCTTGATGTATCAATTGTCATGTTTTCAATGCACAGTAAAAGATGACCAAACTCTAAGTATATTAAAAAATAATTTACTAACTCACTTAACAAAAACTCTTACTATTACAGGGTAGCATGTAAAAAATTGGTTTAAATTCTGACGTCAGGCAATTTCTCCTTCCAAAAAGAATGTATGGTGATATATACTCTTAATTTTGACCAATGAGTAGCATTCCGTTTCTCTTCAATTGCCCCTGCAGGTTTCCATGTTCTCGCATTCCCATCCCCTATCAAAAAGATCTTGCCAGGAACCACAAGGTTTGGTTAGAAGAGGAACACTGTAAGCAGTTTGTCTATGCAACTTATTTGACTGTGTAAGTTTGTCCTTTTATTAAAATGGGGATCATGTCAAACTACCTTACAGAGTTGTTGAGAGTTTTAGTTACATCACCTGCTAAATAGTGAGAGCTCAAATCAGCTTAAATCTTTTAATCTCAAAGATCCCAAAAGATGGCCTGAGAGATATATAAAATCATTACTTTATATTCAAGAAACCATGAGATGCCCAGGACACTTGAAATGATTAGGATAGAAAATACAATACACAATTAACTAATTGTGTTTGCAAAATGTGTTTTCATAAAAGGATTAAGGAATCAGAGACTAGTAAAGATACTTACTAACAACATATTCCGAAGCACTTCCTTAACAAATGAGTATACTCTGGCCCAACATGGTTAGGCGACTTGCCTGGGTGACATGTTCAGTTTACGGTAAAGTCAGGATAAGAATTCATTTTCCCTAATTCTTCATGTAGTGTTCTTCCCCTACATCATTTTGCCATCTCAATGTTACCAGGCGGTAACATTCTGTGCTTTTATTTTCTTGAGTCTCCAGCAGACTTGGAGCAGGAGCCCAGAAAATATACAGTCTTAACAACTCTCAGGTGATTCCTTCTTGAGAATCACCCTTTGAGAAACACTATTTTAAGTGATATGGCTACTTTACTTCAGCAGTTTTATTTTCCTTGAGCTGGTAAAATAGATATAGATGGAGCAAAAGCACATTGATGCCTTCAGTTTCCAAAATGATCTATTCAGTGTACCTAATTCCAGAGTTACTGAGTGAATTCATGTTTTTTTCTTTGGGTCAAATCAGGTCTGTTTCTTATCCTGCATGAAATAGTTTGTGAGAATTATGTTATTATCAATATGCATGAAAGGTGATAAACACAAATTGTTGTGTACACCCAATTGGGAATAAATTTAAAGACTTTGCTTTGTACTTGCTGAGTGTAAACAATGTAATGTTTATCACCAAATTTTTGCTCAAGAATGTCCAGACTCTAACATTGGTTTTTAAGACAATAATTCATATGGGACATTTAAAGAAATGTCGTTTTTGTTTTTTTTTGTTTGTTTGTTTCTGTAAGTGAGGCCTTAGAAAAAGGTGGAATAATTTTCTTAACATGTCATATGTTGTTTAATTAAACTTTGCCTGATTTTCTGGGGGTGCTTATTAAATATCACAACTTTGGGAATAAGAGTTGCCTAATGAACAAATAATAGTTGAATTCCACTTAATATATACAGATTATAACAATATCTCCCTTCTACATTCATTTAGATGTAAGTGAATCATCTGGATTAAGTCTTCAATTTCATTTTATGCTGATATATTAATAAGCAAAACTGGAACAAGCTTCCGCAGAGTCCATCTCTTTAAGAAGGACCTTTCAAAGTTTAGTTTAAGAATGAATAAAATAAAAAATTAATTAAATTATAAAGCCTTCATTAATAATCAACTTGTATCTCTTTTGTTCAGATCCTGAAATTCTTATTGTAAGACTAGTCATTATGAAATAAACTGCTACAGTAGAAATCATCTTTTATGTAGCACTCTTATTATTCCTGCAATTACATATTAATTAAGAAATATCTGTTATGTTTTAGCTCACAACAGGATCTTTTAGATTTGGTACAGAAAAAAGTGACCATACATAAAGATCTATATATTGAAACATTTTGCCTTTTTTAAAAGAGTGGTGATTATTTCTTATACCAGCTTTCATAATATTTTTTAATGATACCAGTCATAAACCCTTTCAATACCACTTTCCTTCAGGTTATCTTGTAAAAATTATGAAGCAAAAATTCTGTTCCACTTTGAAATGAGGCTCAGAGTCAGTTGCAGAACAAGAAGGATCCCTAAATTAAATCTCCAGCCCACATTTACTATGAGACAACTCACTGCTATTACTTCATATAACTTCTTCTTCTTTTTTTTTTTATTTTTTTTTTGAGACAGAGTCTTACTCGGTCACCCCTGGGTAGAGTGTAGGGGCATCATCTTAGCTCACTGCAACCTCAAACTCCTGGGCTCAAGCCATCCGCCTGCCTCAGCCTCCTGAGTAGCTGTGACTACAGGCACACACCATGACCCCTGGCTAATTTTTCTGGTTTTTGTAGAGACGGGGTCTTGCTCTTGCTCAGGATGGTCTCAGACTCTTGAGCTCAAATGATCCTGCCTCAGCCTCCCAGGGTACTAGGATTACAGGCATGAGCCACTGTGCCCAGCCTATATAACTTCATTTTTAAGATGAGGATACAGTTAGGATATCAAACAACAACAGCTGAGCTATGTCTCACTTCATAATCTCCTTAGTCATGATTTCAGAGAATCACAGTATGTATTTATCTCAAAGTGCTGCCAAATGATCTCTCCCATTGCTGGAATGCCTAACACTCCTAAGTGTTAGGACTTGCTGAGGGGTTATCCCTGTTTGCCTCATTCATTCTATCTTGTTGTAACCTGTATAATACAGTGGTTAGGGGCTTGGAATCAGACAGACTTGGTTCAAATCCTAGCTCTACTGCTTTCTTGCTGTGTAACCATGGACAAGTTAGTTAATTTCTCTAAACCTCAGTTTGCCTATATGCAAAATGGAGCAAGGATCAGAACAGACTCATATTTGCGGAAATAAAATAACAGTCGTACAATGTTCTAGACCTAGAGATCTGAAACAGAAGGAGCTTAAATAAAGGTTGCTTTACCGTTATTCTTGTAACCCTAAGTGTGAATATTATTTATATTTCACAGATGAGGAAATCAAAGACCATCAGGCAAGGCATCAACCTACCTAAAGCCATGTAGCCAAAAAGTGGTAACCCGGGATATAGGACTCCAGGCAAACAGGATGCTTAATACTTAACTACTGTGCTAAACTGTCACCAGAAAACTGTATTCAGCTTCGTCTACCAGAAACACTTTTCTATCCTCTCCCTCTTTCAGAAAATTCAATTTTCTCTGAAACTTTAAGATGACACGAAACATAAACATGCCGAATGACTTTCTATAGCTAATTGGGAGGTCATGGGAATGGCTTTTGACAATTATCCATGTAGCACAGGCCTTCAGTCATTGCCGAGCTCCAGTGCCTTCTACCTGGTTCTTCGAGGTTCTGCAAAGTGGATGTACCAAAAGTGATAATACCCACCATACTCCACCTCCAGGTCTCTTCCTGTATCTATTCTTACTTAACGCTGGTGAAGATGGTACTTCCCAGAATACAGGTGTCCACCAGCAGCCTGCTCCAAGGTTCTTTCTACCTTGAACGTTTTCTAGGGTTGTGATCTCTGGCTTGACACAGGAAGAAGAGCTTAAGGAAGTAAACAACAGCACTCTGGCCACTTCCAAAAGCAGCTCTTGGGCAAAAGGAAAACAACTGTCTGATTTTCTAGTGTCTGGGAGTCTGAGATGGATGAAAAATAAGGAAAAGAAAAGTTTTCTGGACCCATCCATGGCTGTGCACAGGCCCTTGAACAATGCCAGGAAACAGGTTGAGGGGGCTTTCTGGGCAATAAGAACATAGAGTGAAGTGTTTTCTTAGTCTCTGAGAACCAACAGGCAACTAAGCAAACAATGACAGTGCAGAGTAATGAGTGCTATAATAAATAATGCATGGCACGAAGGAGACACAAAAGGAAAGTAAATAACTCCACCGCTTATGCAGTATTTACTTCGGCTGGGGCCGGTGCAGGGGCCGGGGGGCGGGAAAGGAACCAAAGCGAAACACAGGTGACTGGAAGACGGCTGGCTTGCCAACATTGCATTCCTGCAAGATGGAAGCAGCATCTGTAGACACGGCTATGATCCAAAGAAGGAAGACAAAATGATACTCAGGCACAAAATCCTTTGTGAAGAGCTAAAGAAGAATTACGTTGGGCAATTCATATAGAAGGGAAACGAGAAAGGAAATTTTAACCAAAACACATAAAAATGTGAGCACCCAGTTGAGAGTAATGTGATTTGAGATCTCACCCTTGTTCTCTCACTACTGAGCTACGTATGGTAAGTTAAATTCCATCCCTGAACCTCATTCCTCAGTCATAGGTCAAGATGGGTGGACAGGATGGATTCTGAAGTCCATTCCGGCTCTAGTGTCATCTGGTTCTGTGTCAGTCCGGGGAAACAATAACAATAGACATACTGTCAAAGAAAACAGAGGAGTGGGCCGGGCGCGGTGGCTCACGCCTGTAATCCTAGCACTCTGGGAGGCCGAGGCGGGTGGATCGCTCTAGGTCAGGAGTTCGAGACCAGCCTGAGCAAGAGCGAGACCCCATCTCTACTAAAAATAGAAAGAAATTATATGGACAACTAAAATATATATATACAAAAAATTAGCCGGGCATGGTGGCGCATGCCTGTAGTCCCAGCTACTCGGGAGGCTGAGGCAGTAGGATCGCTTAAGCCCAGGAGTTTGAGGTTGCTGTGAGCTAGACTGACGCCACGGCACTCACTCTAGCCCGGGCAACAGAGTGAGACTCTGTCTCAAAAAAAAAAAAAAGAAAACAGACGAGTGCTTACCTCTACAGCACGGGAGGTAAGAAAGCAGTCACTAAACAGTGACAGGGCCCCAAGGGAAGCTTGATTGATGGGTATATTAGAGATGTGAGAAATTCAGAGATAATAAATGTAAATGTGAAGTGTCAGGCTAATATTATAGCAAAAATGAAGTTAATTTGTCCTGAATTAGAAAACAATAATAAGGAAAAATTCTTTTCAAGAAAGGAAAGGAATGCATTTGCAAATAAAATCAAACTAAAAGGAATAAAATGAACAGGAATGATGGTTCTCAGCAGTCACATGTTTGCAAGTCAGCTGTTTATAATAAGCTTAGACTTTAAATTGATTATTTATTGAACTGGCATTTCTTTTGAAATAGTTACATCAAATAGCATAAAAATGGATCCAGATGTAGTTATTTCTTTGAGATTATTGGGAATGTATGAGCAAATGGAAGATAGATCATTTGATTATAAAAATAAGTAAGAATTCATTTTATGTTTGGAAATATCAAAAACAATTTTAGCGTTAAAGGCATGGTATGCAAATTTAAAAGCTAATTAGCCTATTTTTAATATTAGATGAATACACAAGTATTATCACTAATTATTAAAGATTCATATATTTATGTGATAACTCATTTTTACAGAGTCAATTGATTATTTCTTCTAAAAGAAAGTGAAAAATGGGTGGCATTGTCATGAGTGGCTATATCCTTCATAAGGATGTTACAGTAGGTCTTTGTTTACAGAGGCAAAAAGCTTATGAGATTTTACCATAATTGAAGAGAGCATTTATTTAATTATAGATATTTTCCCTATAATTTTAGAGGAAATACTACACAATTACATAAACACTGCATATAATATCTTTTTAATTTGCATAGTGTGTGGTTAAACTGATATTCTAAAATAAATCAGAGCCATAATTATATAGACTTTTGAAGTTAATACCTAATATTTTCACCAAATACAATCATCTATTACTTTATTTGTAAATATGGTAGTATGTCAACACTTTTCAGCCACTAATATATGTTGAATTCTTGAGAATAATTATTTATATTTTCCTACCCTTTTGAAAATATCTACATAATTTCACCTGGGTAAATATTTTGGAAGAACATACTTGGCAACATTTTTTAAACAAATCCTTATTATTAAATTGTATTTGAAGTTCTACATGGAATACACTGCTTACTGTTTGGAATCTATAAAGTTCTATTTCAAGAATCTGTCTTTTCACTTTGAACTGTAATTGATATGCTTATGCTATTTAACAATTATGTGCACACTGAAGTGGTTTGTTGGTTCAGTATACATTGTTAATATATTTTGTACAGTGTTTGCTATAATGCACACTTTCATAGCTGCTATATAAAATAATTGATTTACTTATTTGAATGTTCTCTAATATACAGTGGATCCTCAAAGAACGTGAGGATTTTTTTAACCCAAAATAAAAGAGTTTCTGAGGATTACAGTGCATTTCATTTTAAAAAATTTTAATACTCCTAGCAAGTCTTCATTGATCATCTACTATGACCAAGACATGGGAATGCACATCTGAACTGGTATGAACTCTGCCTTCAGGGAACTCACAAACTATTAAGGGATGTAGCACACATGTGCCATCAAATAAGATAGAAACAAGATCAAAAGTTACATATTTGTAAAATAAGAATAAACAAATTCAGAAAAGATGAAATGGCAAAAATGGTGAGAGCTAGATAAGAAACAAAGGGGCTGAGTCTTACACTTCCTTCCGCATCCTCATCATCAGCAAAGAGCTACTTGTTCCCTCCTTCACTGGGAAAAGCAAAAGGGAACTTCTGTTAGACACCATCACCACTTCTACGCATTTCCTCATCATTATCCCTTACTGCGGATGGCCACTCCACACCCCTGTCCAAGATTCCATTCTCTCTTTCCTTCTAGGGACACTTCTCCAGAAATTTTCCCCTCTCTGTCTTGCATCATTAAGTTTTCTCACTTTCTGGGTTATACTTATCAGCATACACACATTCTGTGTGTGTGTGTGTGTGTGTGTGTGTGTGTGTGTATCTTTTGACCTTATTTTCCTCTCCAGCAGACGCTGTATTCCTTTTCTTCACTTTATAAAACTCCTTATAAGAATTGTCTCTACTTGGTATCTCCAAAAGAATTCTGAACATATTCCTGGTCAGGTTTCCCCTTTCACTACTAAAAATTCTTTTGTCTAAACCATTATGGACATATTCTTTGATAGATATCTTCTTAGTTCTCATCTTCATCATCATTCAACTATTTGCAGCATTTGGACACCACCAACGGCTCCTACTTGCCCCTGTCTTTGCTTGGCTTTCAGTATCCCACACACCTGGTTTTCCCTCTAACATTCTGCTCTCTCCTTCTTAGTATCCTTTCCTATTTCTCCTCATCATCTGGCCTCTACACTGAGTCCCAGGATTCACTTCACTACTTTATCCTTGGATCACTTTATATTGCTGTCCACACTCCCTCCTTTGATGCTCTCATTCCACCTTATGGCTTAAAACTCATCTTTCTGTTGATGATTCCAGTCTGCAGCCCCATCCCCTGTTATCCTACAGCCCAGTTGATAGGGTTGCCAGATTCAACAACTATAAGTATAGATATCAGTAAAATGGGAATTTCATCTGAAATTTCCTTTTCAAGAAGTGTTTTGAAAAAAAGATGGCTTTTTTTGAAATGCTTGGATTTTTTTTTGCCACATATCATATACAGACTTAGTTTTACCTTGCAAAGAAATATTCAAGTCATTTTGATTTGACATATTACACAGAAATGCTGCATTCCTGTAGAAATCTTCTTTCAATAACTCACATTGCTGATTCTGTTCTTCGTAAAATTTAACTATCTGTTCTCGCAGAGATAAAACTTTGACTAACACCTGTCCCTACAATCGACAACACATTTTAGAATGATACAGCAAATTCACACTGAATACCCATAGTTCAACTTTAGCATGTTACAAAACTGACAATGCCATGTTGCATTTGCCCAAATATAGTTAACAATACTTATAACTTGTTGCAAAACGTCACTTGAAATAGTAGCTTTAGCACAAAAATTTTGCTGATGCAAGATATAATGAAAAGAAATGAGAGCATCTGGATTTGTTAATACTTTTTTTATGTGTGTAATAAACCTTCCATGTTTTCCTGTCATGGAAGGTGTACCATCTGTACATACATTCATTAAATTTACCAAATTCAGTCTAACTTCACAACATTTATCTTGAAAATCGTTGAAGATATTTATTCCCATGTTCTGTTCACCAGAGTGCCCAAAGCAAGCAACTCTTTGTAGCAAAGAAAATCTTCTGTTATGACCCAAATGAAGCATAAAACCTGCACTGAGTTAGTGGTATCAGTTGATTTATTCAAAGCAATTGAATAATATATATTTTGCTTTTGAACTATTGCATGAAGTTGTTCTCTTATGTCGAAGGCTAATTCATGCTGCCAATCAGTCATAGTTCTCCTGGAAAGAGGCAGTTATTTGTACTTTGAAACTTTGTTGGGTTCTAAGCATCCTACAACTTCAACAATACATTCTTTCACAATTTCTACAACACAGAATGGCTTCTCTTTTTTCCTGAGTTTATAAGCTACTTTACAAGTTGCTTCAGTGGCATTATTTAGAGGTCTTGCTGCTGCTTGAAAGAATTGTCTTTGCTTTTGCTTTTCATCTTTCAGTTTCTGCAATACAACCTTTTGCATCTCTCCCTCTAATTTAAAATATTTGTGGTCCTTATGAGTGTCATGATGCTGATGAGCATTGAATTTCTCTAAGGTTGATACTGCAGTATCACAAAGCAAGCAAATTATCTTATCTTTAGCAGAAACAAGATAATATTGCAATTCCCAATCCTCATTTAAAAAATCTGTTTTCTTCCTTCAGTGTTCTCTTGGTCATTTTGACACGATGGGATGTTAAGCAGACAGAATTAAAAAATACTGTTGAGCTGTGCAACTACTCAGAAATTCCACTTCAAACAGAAACACAGTGCACCGTTGTCAAAAGCTGATAACAGACTGGCGTACTCAACCCCTGTAAACTCTCGCCAACCAGCCTCGTGCAGTAGTGGTGCCAGCTGGGCAGGGAAAGTTAGAACTAAATCATGAGCACAGCAGTTGTCAATTTAGCCCTTTTGGTTTACTAATGTCCTAATTGTGCTGGTCAATCTGGGAGGATTATTTCATTGAAACTTATTTTATTCATTGGCATTTTAAGTCCATTCATTTTAAAAATAAAATAAAGATATGAAAGATGAACAACAATGCATTAATAAAAATAAAAGGATTTGTTCTGTAAAATTTAGATTTAGTCAAAAGGCCACACTTAAGGACCTAGAAGGCCACATGTGGGCTTAAGACCAGTGGTTCCCCACCCCTGGTTCAGACCAAAAACAATCCAGTCATTATGATTCTTGTCTTTTACTCGCATCTGCAGCTGATTCACCAAGACATCCTACTGAATCTTACCTTAAATACCACATTTTCGGAATTTGGCCTTTTCTCATGGCCCCACTGCTACCACCTGGACCCAAGCTGTCACCATCGCTTGCCTCCTGGTGTTTTCCTAGTGTTCTCTCTGCTTCTGCCTGTGGCCCCATTCAGTCTGCTCTCAAAAGAGCAACCTAATACATAAAAGGGTGGGAAAGGATAGTTATCTATATAAAGTATGCAACTGCTTTAAAAGATAGCACCAACCTTGGATAAAAACTTCTAGAATTAAAAAAAAATCGGACTTGCATCTTGTCCAGGTAGTTTTTAAGAACTTTTTACAAGTAAAACTTTACCACCCATGAAAGGTTTATCTTTCCAGGTTGATGCTAGGAGGGTAAGCTATCATTACACAGCCTTCGCTGGCATCCCTGAAGTCAGATCACACTGCAAGAGACATTCCAAAAAGTCCTGGCCATGTAACCAAAGCTGAACTCTTTCACAGTTTGAGAAATTTTAAACATCAAGAATTAAAATAGCCATTAAATAGCTATTTTTCTGCTGTTTTCCTACATAGTAATGATAGATAACATTTACTTAGCATTTACTGTGTGCCAGACCCTGCAATAAGAATTTTACGTGGATTTTGTATTACTATGTCACTATTTATCTATGAAAAACAGAAAGGTCAAGTGACCTGCCCAGGTAACACAGCTCTAAGGTAGTGGAGCCAAGGACCCAGAGCCAGCAGTATAGTCTTGGAGTCCACGCTCTCAACCAGCACACTGTATACACGTAGCTCAAGTAGATCAAGAGATCTTTTACCTGAATTGTTCAGCATCTCCTCTCTAACCCCCGTTTTTTTGTTTTAGTTATTTGGAGTTCTTAATTTCATTAAAGATTCCCATTGCAATAGTTTTCTCTGCCATCAGAGAAAAAGATGTAAATAAACTTGAAAGTATAAATTGGCGACTGAAATTCCCACACCCATGCACACACACATACACATTCCCAGAGTATGAAAAGGATACTATGTTGACATCTACTGCTCAACCTTCAGAGGTACGCTTGGAAGATTAGAACTTAGTAATTATGCTTTTCTGTGACTCCTTCAAATCATGTTTATTAAACAATGCAATTGTATTCTGAAGCCAAATGGTTATTACTGATGAGTTAAATATCATGGTTTAGTGTTATGAGGGGGTCTCTCATGTGATGCTTAGGAGGATTATGCAGCTGTCCTGCATCTCTTTTGGAATCCCACAGATCCCAGGGGAAGGTTGGCAAAACCCTGTGGTGGAATCTATCCATAGAAGAGCACTGCATTCTTTGTGGGCCACACAAGAGAAACTTTTCCAACCTGAACAAAGACATCAAGTAAAAAATCTAATCAGCAAAGATGAGTCAGAAATTCTGGAGTTTAATTCTGATGGTGTTCATCATCTGGCCATAGGAAAGTTAATTATCACTTAAGGCCCCCAGATCTTTCAATGAGATTAGCTCACAGCATTATTCATGCATCATGTCACCTGGTGACAACATAATGCAGTGGAAATCGTCCTGGGGTATTTGGTCTCACTTTCAGACAAGCTTAGTTTATTTTTAATGAAGGAAACTAGATTTTAAAAACCCAGTTTCCTTAGATGTAATTTTACCCTAGAGGACTAAGAGAGAAGATGTATATTTGATTTTAAGACATTGAATTGACTCACTTTAAAAGACATAAATAGCCAAATTAAATTTTGGGGCTGCATAGTAGCAAAACAGCTAATTAGTAGACTGGTTTTTGTTCACTTTTCAATTAATTGAGCAATATATATTTGGAAAATTGGAGGAGGATAACTATCACATTGACTAAACTTAAATAACTGTCTTTGATTTTTTTAACTAAACTGAATACATGCCCTCATTTTTTTTCACCTTAAAGTAAAACCAATAGTTATTAAATGAAACTATCAAACAAGTGTACAGTGGTGCTCAATATTTCTTTTTCCCATATAAGAAGTTTTGGCAACATCCAAGAGGAGATTAAGAAATCAAAGTATTACTCAACAAATCAGCAAAATTAAGAAAACACCATCGATACATACAATACTGCCCATGGTCATTGCACCAGACACTTGTTTACCATTCAGCACTGTTGGTGTTTAGTAAGAAATATTTGCTGCCCTGACACAACTCTCTAAAGAAATCATAAGGCAAAGTCCTTGCAAAGATTCTGTGCAATACTTCTTGAATGTTACCTATTACAAAATGAACTCCACTTTAGACCAAAGTAAATTATCTACTCAGTTCAGGGTTTATGCTGATAGACATTGCTATAGTGTTTATACCCAGTTGTAACGAAATGTTTTGTAAGTAATGAGATGAAAAACGCATTTTAGCATGAGAATTTCTTTTAAGAAGCGTGGTTGTATTAAAATACATCCACACATTCTTTGATACTTCTTCCTTCAAACAGTGGAAGTCAATTCCCTTCTGCTCGAGTCTGGACTGTAGATAGTGATTTACTTTTAGCAAATTGAATATGGCAGAGGGGATGGTGTGAAACTTGCAGAAATAGGACCTAAAAGGGCATTGTGGCTTCTCCTTGGTCTCTCTCTGTTACACCCTCTTGTGGAATCAGCTGCCATGCAGTGAGGACACTCATCCAACCCTATGTAGATGTCCATGTTGGAAGAACCAAAGTCTCCTGCCAACAGCCAACAGCCAACCAAGAAGTGAGGCCTTCTGCTAACAGGTATGTGAGGGAGCCTTGTTGGAAGAGGCTCATCCAGCTCCAGTCAAGCCTTCAGGTGATTGTAGCCTTGGACAACGTCAGAGGGCAACCTTGTGAGGGGTCTGTGCCAGACTGCTCAGCTAAGCAGCACCTGAACTCCTGCCCACAGAAACAGTCCAATAATAAGTGCTTATTGTTTTGAGCTGCTAGCTTTGGGGTAATAGATAACTAACATAGGAGGACTGTTTTTGTTTAAGAAAATGTCCTAAAAAGCTACTTGGAGTAGATGATGAAATCCTGAAGGTCCAGGTGTGAGTCAGGGCCCAGCAAACCAATAGCAATTGTTGATTTACTTTGTGTGAAAAAATTAAAGGAGTTTGGTTTTGCTTCCAAGAGAAGCATGAGAGAGGAGAAAGGAAGGGAAGAAAAGGGAGTAGCCAGTCAAATACTTAGACACCATATAAAGTATAGGGAAGGGCCAACAAGAAACCTCAGGAGTTTGGAGGTTGAATATATTTTTAAAGAAGTAGAATGTATGGTGTGATATTAAGTTTTTTTTGGCGGGGGGGGGTGTTTAAAAATCAAAAAAAGTCAAGATTAGGAGTAAAGATGAGCAAAGTTGAACATGAAAATATATATCCCCCATTTTCCTATTTAAACCTCAAGGAGCTATTTGGGCTTCCATAACATTTCTTGTTTAAATCTCAAAGGTTACAATGACCCAGGATTATATAAAAAATTTTTAAAGTTAATAGCCTTCTTATAAATGATTTTCCCTAGCCTGAGTCATACCAACTGAAAACAGAACAACAAGGTATGTCATAATATTGTAAAAGTTGATATTTTACTTATTAATGTCATTCCATGATGCCACTGGAATAAAATCCAAATTGACAGGTCACTTGACTGGACTAGGTCTGACATCTTCCCATTCCACTCATTAGTGGGAGAGGCTGCCCCTGGACTCACCCAAGGAACTCAGCTTTCCATGGGAAAGAGGCTGACAGCCTCTTCTCATGAGATCCCTGGTGCTATCAGACAACTCCCTGTACTTAGGCGGCCAGGTGCCAGCCTTGACCACTGGCTGATAAGCTCACACAAGGCTTTTCTCTGGCTTGCACTATAAAATACAAGGTCAAATGATTTGAGCAGACACCTCACCATAGAGGATATTCTGATGAAAAGGTACTCCACCTCATGATTATTAGAAAAATGCAAATTAAAACCGTAAGATACCACTAACTACTAGATACCTATTAGAATGTCTAAAATTAAAAAGACTGACCTGATAAGCTTTAGCAAGGATGTGGAACAACTGGAACTCTCATATAATGCTGAATGGGAAGGTAAAATGGTACAACCACTTCGGATAAAAAACAGACAAAAAGACAACGTGAAAAGGAACCAAGGTCGGTGGTGTGCACAGCAGGACCTTGAGTGCCTCTCTGTGAGAGGACAAGAGCATTGGGGGTTGTATGCTTCCTCTTGCTGATTCTGGGCTTTTGTATTTCCCCAATAAAGTCTATTTTTTGTATCCATGCTGCATGATGGGGTAACATTTGCCATTGTCCATCTTGCCCTGCATTGAAGAAACAGACAACAGTCCTGGCCCTTAGAGTGGACATTTCATTGGTAAAAAAAAAAAGAAAAGAAACAAAATAAATAATTGAAATATTATATTTGTAGAACATAAACATATGTAAAAGAGATATGTTTTGTGAAAAATATTAGATGAAGATAAATGCTGTGGAGCAAAATTAAACCGACAATAGGGAGCACTGGGAAGAAGTACATATCTTATGAACCAAGAATTCCCTTCTAGGTGTATAGATGGCCAGGCTAAAACTCTCAGCATATGTTCAAGAAGACATACACAGAGTGCTCCTCACAGTAATATTGAAGTAGTTAAAAAAATGGAAAGATCTGAGCATCCATCAATGAGGGGTCACCGGGCAGTTATCTTCTTCCTTCAGAAAGATCACCAGGGTCGGTTATGGGCCATGGATGGGAGACTGGCACCAAACAGACTTGGTAGAAGACCATTCTACCGAGGTAATTCAGACAAAAATAATAATTATAGCTAACATTGCTGGGTGCTTACTGTGTGCTGGGTGATGTTCCAAGAATTTAACATAACTCGTTCAGTCCCTACCACAACTCTACATAGTAGATACTATTATTGTCTCCTTTGCAGATGACACAACAGAAAAAGAAAGAGGTGAAGGGACCTCCCCAACATTGTACCTTAGTAGCAAAGATAAAGCATCAAATCAGACTGAGCTCGGAATCACTGTTTTAAATGATTATGCTATGTTCTGAGAACAGGCTTGTATTCTCAGTAACAGCAACAATGGAGAAAGCATGAAGAATTTCTGGGAGAATTTCTGCTTCTGTCTACCTAGTTACCATCACCTTATGACTATGTTGTGCAGAGAGTAACTTACATGAAAGAAATTCCAATAATAATGTGTTAGAAGTTAATGTTTTATTCTATTCAGTTGACAGAACAAAGTTCCATCTTCATCAATATCTGCTTAGAGCAATTTGTCTCCTCTTCTAATGAGGTTGAGAAAATTCAGAGCAAAGAAACAGGAGTTTTATATATTTCATAAAAATGTAATTGTCTTTCCTGTGCTCTGAGAGAAATTTCATTAAGTGCTGAATTATGAAGCCTGAAATTACATAGGAATATTTTTTCCTTTGTGTCTTCTCATGCTTGTTTACATTTGATTGTTATTAGTCCTTGATTTAGTGCCAGATTATATTATTGTCTTAGTTATTACATTATTATTTCAGGTATGCATCATAAATGTAACATTTTAATGAGATGGCATTGACTTAAAATCAGGCACCAAATGTTCGAAATTATAATGGTCCTGAATTTTTTATTGCAATCATCCTTTCCCTCTCAATTGTGAGATCAGGTGCATTATCTAGCAGGGTTATTAGCTCTAAGACTTAAAAAATTCCCACCCCTACACTAAAAATATCAAAAATTATTTTGTACAGTGTCTACAGCAAGGCCATTGATAATTTTTAACATTGTGAACCTTTAAAAAAATTTTAACTGCTATTATCTTCTTTTAATATATTTATCTTTAGACAAAGTTTATTCTATTGCTTAGCTGGAAGAGGAAAGTAAAAGAGCCTTTTAGATAGATTATTAGATTATCAGATTTATTAGTTTATGCAAATCCACTTTGGAATAATGAAAACCTTATTGGATCATGAAAGATGGAAATATAGTATATTTTTTTTTTATAATTTTACCTCATGCGTATTGTGCTACACTGAAATTTTTAGAACTTCATAGACTTTCATACCATGTAAGAACTAAACTATTAGGCTAATAAAATACCCTTGTATCTCAAGCATGTCAATAACCTTAAAATCTTGTGATTTTGCTCTTTTCATAAGCAGAAATAATTATAATTTAAATGTGTTCTCAATCCAACCTAGTCATAGGGAAAATTGAGAAACTTAATTTTTCTATGTAAAGTAAATGCCAAATTCTCCAGGAAGCCAGTATGACTAATTCTTTTTGCTTCTGTATAATCAGTTAGAAGGACAGACCTTGGTGACAGAAAGTCCTGGGTTCAAGGCTCACCTCTGCCCCTTATTCTGTGGTCTTGGAAAAGCCTTGTTTTTCTTTTTAAATCTTCTTTGGGTTCAATTTCCTTGTGTACATCTATAAATGTGGTATAAAAGCAGTACTACCTCAGAGAGTTGTGGTGAGGATTAAATAAAGTGTTTAGTGTGCTGCCTAGTGATATAATACTCAACGATCAAGGACAGCAAGCTTTGCCCCTCAGAAGAGGAATAAGACAAGTATGCCTACTCTCAGCACCGATACACAATGCTGAACTGAAAGTTCTAGCCAGAGTAATTAAGCAAGGGAAAAGAAGGAATCCAAATTAGAAAGGAAGAAATAAAACTATTTCTATTTGGAGGTTGCATGATCCTACAGAAAGCAAATTCCAATGAATCCACAAAAAAAGTGACTGGAGCTAATAAAGAAAATCATCAATGTTGCAGAGTCCAAGATCAACACAAAACTCAGTTGTGTTTCTATATGCTAACAATGAACAATCTGAAAATAATTAAGAAAGCAAGTTCATTTACATTACCATTTAAAAGAATAAAATACCTAGGAATAAGTTTAACCAAAGATGTAAAAGCCTTGTCCATTATAAACTACAAAACATTGCCAAAAGAAATTAAAGACCAAAATAAAGGGAAAGACATCCCATGTTCATGAATTGGAAGATTCAATATTGTTATGATGGCATTATTGCCAATACAATCTACAGATTCAATTTAATGCCTGTAAAATTCTAAGAGCTTTCTTTGCAGAACTGGAAAAGCTGATCCTTAAATTCATTTGAATTACAAGAGACTCCAAACAGCGTATATATATATATATATAGAGAGAGAGAGAGAGAGAAGGAGAACAAAGTTGAAGGACTCACATTTCTCAATTACAAAACTTACTACCAAGCTACAGTAATCAGATCTTTATGGTACTAGCATAAGAATAGAAATATAGAACAACTAGGTAGAATTAAAGTACAGAAATAAACTCATATATCCATGTTCAGTTGATTTTAGACAAGGGTTTGAAGACCTATTGATGGGGAAAGAATAGTCTATTCAAAAAATGGTGTTGAGATAAGTGGATATTCACATGCAAAAGTAGGGATTTGGATCCCTATCTCAGATAATATACAAATATTACCTCAAAATGGAACAACAATTTAAATGGAAGTGCTAAAACTGTAAAACTCTTAGAAGAAAATATAGGGGTAAGTCTTCATGACCTTGGATTTGGCAATGGAGTCTTAGATATGAGACTAAAGGCACAAGTATCAAAGCTATATACATATATATAGAAATTAGACTTCATAAAAATTTAAAACTTTTGTGCAGCAAAGAACATTATCCAGAAAGTGAAAATAGAACCCATAGAATGGAAAAAAAAAACATTTGTAAATCATGTGTCTAATAAGGACCCAACATCTAGAATACATAAAGAACTCATACAATGTAACAACAAAAAGATGAACAACCTAATTAAAAAGGGGGCAAAAGATTTGAATAGACATTTACCCAAAGATGTTATACAAATGGACAATGAGCACATGAAAACATACTGAACATAATTAGCCACTAGGAAAATGAAAATCAAAACAACAATGAGATACCAGTTCACACTCATTAAGAAAGTTATAATAAAAAAAAGGAAAATACAATTAGTCCTCCATATAGGTATGAATTTAACCAACTGTAGATGGAAAATATTATAAGAAAAATAATAATACAGCAATAAAAATAAGACAAATAAATAGATTATAACAACTATTACATAGCATTTACATTGTATTAAATATTATAAGTAATCTAGAGATAATGTAAAATATATGAGAGGATGTGCATAGGTTATGTGCAAATGTGTACTGCATCATTTATATAAGGAATTTTTCTTTTCTGTTAGAATCAGGGTCTCTGTCACCCAGGCTGGAGTACAGTGGCATGATCACAGCTTACTATAACCTTGAATTTCTGGGATCAACCAATCTTCTCTCACCCTGCAGAGTAGCTGGGACCACAGGGGCAAGCTACCATGCCCAGATAATTATTAAAAAAAATTTTTTAGAGATGGGGCCTGGCTATATTGGCCAGGCTGGTTTTTAACTCCTGGCTCAAGCAATCTTCCTGCTTCAGCCTCCCAAAGTGCTGGGATTACAGGTATGAGCCACTGCACTGGCCTATATATAAGGAATTTGAGCATCCTTGGATTGGGATAGTATCTGCAGGGGTCCTGGAACAAATCCCCGATGGACACTAAGGGATGACTCTAAGTGTTGATGAGGATACGGAGAAATTAGAACTCTTCATACACTGCCCGTAAGAATGCAAAATGGTGCAGTTGCTATGGAAACCATTTAGTGGCTCCTCAGAAACTTCCACATAGAATGACCATTTGACTAAGCAATTCTACTCCTAGGTCTATACTCAACATATTGAAAACGGGTGTTCAAACAAAAACTTGTGTACAAACGTTCATAGCAACACTATTTGCAATAGCCAAAATATGGAAACCAACCAACTAGCCATCAGAGGATGAACGGATAAACAGATTGTGGTATATACATACAATGAAATATTATTTATCCATAAAAAGGAATGAAGTACTGATATATGCTACAATATGCATGAATCTTGAAAAAATTATGCTAAATGAAAGAAGCCAGACACAAAAGTCACATGTTGCATGATTTCGTTTATTTGAAGTATTCAGAATAGGCAAATTCCTAGATACAGGCAATGATGGTTGCCTGCGGTGGGGGTAGGGTGAATCAAAAGTGACTGCTCAATGGGTATGGGATTTTCTTTGGGGGTGATAAAAATGTTTTGAATTAGACAGAAGTAGTGATTGCAGTATATGCCACTGAAATGCCATTAAAATGATTAATTTTATATTACATGAATTTCACTTCAATTTTTTTTAAGAAAGTAAAAAAAAAAAAAATACCATGTCCCTAGAATACTACAAGATCTGATGGCATTTTCTATAATCTGTAAGCATCAGTACCCTCTGCATATCCAAAGGTAAACACTACTCACTACAGCCGGGTGCAGGATCACTTCTAGACCACCCCTAAGGTTGCTGGGCTCTGAGTCAGAGAGTCAGACAGCGCAGCCCAACACTACCTTGAGAAATTGGAGGTCTCATTGATTACTCTCCCAGGCTCTCCAAGTTTGTTCTGTTGCACAAGTTTTCCTATTCCTGAGCCACCACCAAGCTCTCCCACAAAAAATGTGCAGCAATCTATCTACTTTATTCTGACCGCCCAGTCTCAGCCTCTGCTATTAAAACAGAAGCCCAGTTGAAAATCAGCCGTTCTGGGTCACCTTCACATGCATCTGTCACCTGTCCCCACTGCCCAAGATTCCCTCCACAGTCTCACCAGGAGTGATCGGATATCCTTTCATTCCTAAAGCCAAACTTACTCAGCTAGATTATGTGGCTTTACAGCTCTGCTCCCAAGCATTAATTCTTTTTTAGACTAAATACATTCACATTAGTATGATTTAAAGCCTGCTTGGCTTCAGTTAATTTCTGACACTCTTCTATGTGTTTCTGGTCTTGGGCTTTCATTAATCTATGCTGAGAATGTTTAACCCCACCCTTGCCATCCTCCTTTTCACAGCAATTTTTAATAAGCTTAAAAACCCTAACACACATTCAGCCACTCTAATCCACAGCATTATGTCTGTGTCCAAATTTTGGTTTGTAAGAGGGATAGCAGAAAGGACTTCAGAAAGGAAGGGCGTGGGTTTTGAACTTCTTGAAGGACATTACTAAAATGTAACACTGGAAGTTATTCTGAAGATGTAAAATTTTTGGTTCCAAAATGTTGGACCAATATTTTGCAAAATGAGTGAGCAGAAAGTTTGAATCATTCTTCAGTCACTAAGTAGTAAACACCACCACCCTTACCGAGGCTTTTGATTTGGAAACACTTCTGCAGGACTAAGAAAATGGGCAAAGTCTAGCCAAACAATAGATTCCTTTTACCTTTCCATTTTCACTTTTTAAGGACTTTGTTCTCTATCTAAACCCATTAAATGTTCAACTCCTAGGACTCAAACTTCCAAAAGATACTTGCTTCTGTAGTAATAACTAGTCTTTGTGTGATTACAGAGCAATTTCACATACATTGTCTCATTTGATAGAGTAGAAAATATATATGTTATCATCATTTTAGAGACAAGAAGCCTTAATTTGAAGTCAAAGAGTTTAAATGACAAACTGATAAACCACAGATCTGGAAGCCAAACCCAGATGCTCTTATTCTCATGCTCTTTAAACTCTATGCCCTTTCTCAAGTCTTATATTTGACTGTCTAGAAAATCTCTTTGTCTTTATTGTTCATATCTATTTTTTGCTGTAGGATTTTAAGTATGTATAAATTGAATTTTGAATTCAAGCAGAGTTTTTTTTATTAGCTAATGCATAAAAAACACTGTGCATCACATGTTGGAAGATTAAAAACAAAATAAATAAATAAGACATTGAAATGAGCCTAGTGAGTGATATTTACATAAATGGCTAAAATACATATTAGCAATGTTTTCCAAATCTTCCCTGCCATAAAACTCACCTGAGCACACCTCAAAGAGTTTATCTCCAGTTGTGGAAATCTAGAAAAATTTCATGAAAGAAGTGACATTTTATTTAACTCTTTATTTAACTCTTTCAACTCTTTTAGTGAGCTAAAAATGATCACTTATTTTCATCACTTTTAAAGCAAAAGCAATGAATTTTTTAAAACAAAAGAAGAAAAACAGTTTATGTACTTTACGATGCACGTAAACAAATCATTTGTATAAATGCATGGTTATATGTGCACCTATAGTAGGTAATTATTATACATTATATATGTATATTTACATAACTTCCTAGATATCTGTAAGTCTTCCCTGGCCAACTTAAGCTAAATTTATCACACTGATCTTCATACACCACTTTATTTTTTACATATCTATTTTATTGCTCTTTAACATTCTGGTGCAATTATTTCTTTAGCATCCAGGTGCAAAGTATTTTTAAAGTATTTTAATTATGTAAACTATTTAGGATTCCAGGTTTATTTTTCCTTTATCATTGATAACCAGTAATGGAAAAACAAATCTTAGCGTGCAAACCACTTTAGTTATCCAAATATTTATTGATCTCATTCTAGAGTAGGTACTGAGGTTAGCAAGGCATGAATTCTGCCAGTGAGGGGTTTGCACTCCGATAGAGGGAGACATAGATACCAATAAATGGAAGCAATGACCTAAGGCAGTGCTATGAGAGAGGAAGGGGTGGTAAAGAGATAAAGAAGGTGTGTGCAGTTTTACATGGTGTGGGAGTTTGGGAATGAAAACAAATGGGTGGAGAGAGCAGACTAGAGATAAGGCAAGCTTCATGGAACAAGCCATACTTGAGCTGAGTCTTTAAAGATGATTATGTGTTCAAAGGCAGGAAAGAAAGAATTAGACAATTCAGCATAAGAAAAGGAATCAGATATCCTGACTTGTTTATAAGACAGCAGTTTCATTTGCTCCCATTTTAAAGATGAGTAAACTGAGGCTTAATGAAGTTATATAGCTTGCTCAGAATGAGAGAATGCAAACATAAAAAATAAAGACTTTAAGTCAGCCCTAGGTGGCTCCCTATGCAGTGACTGGCTCCTGTGTGATGTGTTGATTGTACACAGACTTTCTGGCTCTGTGGTGGGGGCTCCATGATGCTAGGCAAAGAACGGGGCTTCCTGTACCTTCTTTTTCCTTCCCAACTTTCCTGCTTGAGCTATGTGGAGTGGAATCTCCTTATTCTTCCCATAATTCCAGATCAAACTCATATATAATTCCAGAAAGATCAAAATTTACTTAAATAGACAACTAATGTTCTGCTTAAACATTTGTTAGTGAAGTGGACACATCATTCAATCAGAAAATATGCTAAATTATCTGGCAACCCAATAGCCCAAGTAGCTGACCCTCCCATTTCTATCACTTCGAAAGCATGATTTCAGGGTGCTTAATTCCACATAAAAACAGATCCTTTAAAGGTCAATTTGTCCATTTAGCACAAGTGCGGTGATAGTTACAGCCAACAAGGAACTGAACAGTAGGAGGACCAAGCCTGATGGAGTGGCAGGTCATATAAACTGCTTCCCGTTTGGTTTAGACCCTTGTATTTTTGTCTGTCCCAGATGGAAAAGAAGCAAATTATCTAATCGATGTTCAACTATTTTAAAACTGAGAAGAGATCTTAAACTTTTTCAGAAGTATCTTTGGGATTTTTATTTGTTAACTTATTATTACCAATCTTAATGGAAACTTCAACTTTTGTTTTTCCTTTGTCATGGAGAGTCCGTAGACCCAAGGCCTCTGCTCAGTAAACAGCATCTAGAACATCAAAAGTAACAGTGGGTTGCGAACAAGACAGACCATACTGAAGAAGAGGTTGAATGCCATGTTGAGAACTCTCAGAACGGTCCCTTCCTTCCACGTTTCATTCTTTCTTCCATTAATTTATTTGTTTGAAATTCCTTTTGAATATGCCGTATGAAAAGCACCGAGGGCATGGCAGAACAGGGCAGAGCCTGCCTGCATCCTCACGGGGCTTTCTGTTTCATCAGGAAGCCAGACAAGAAATGAGAGCACTCCGTCTGCTGTTTTTGAGATTTATCCATTTTAAAATATGTAATGCCAATTTTATTCATTTTAACTGGTGTATCTCTTTAAAAAGAGAGAGAAAGAAATCAGAAGTGAAAATAGCAAATGAGCGCCATTGTTTTGTGCATTTTTTAGGATATTTGGAATAGTTCCAAATTAAAAGAAAAAGGCAAGGCAACTGTAATATTACGGTCTGGTAAATACTATGACAGGGGAAGCAAAAGATATCATACAAGGACCAAGCACCCAGATGTTTTATGTAAGACTTGAAAGGTGAGTAAAAGGACAAGTGGATGAAAGCTTATGTTGAAATGGGAGTGGTGGTGGGGATGATTTTCTAAGCAGAGAGATGGAAAGAATTCAGTCTGGCAGAAGTGGCAAGTAGCCACAGATAAGGCTGGAGAGAGGATGAGCTCAGACTCCACGGGTTCCTTAGTATCTTCTAAGAAGGCTGGACTTTGACCTAAGAGTGAAAGCCATAGCGAGCACAGCAGTTGGGGATTAGGAAGATAAGCATCACTGGGGGACTTTGGCCTTTTCAACGTCCCAGAGAAAAATCAGGTACAGAGAACCACTGGGAGCAAGTCTTTTCCTAGCTCTTCACTGTACTCTCCAGCGTTCGGCAGGGGAATGTAGAAATTAACCATCTGCCAGCCAAGGTCCTCTTGGACAAGCTGTTACCAGTAACCTGCGCTCTACCTCCAAACGTTTCAGACCTACCACCGACCGATGGAGAGTCAGAGAAGGCTCCATTCAGTGAACTGATACAATACAATCATACATGGGTGTGGTATAGAGAAAGGATTAAAATGGGACAAAATTGAAGGAAGGAAGGAAGTCAGTTAGGTTCAGATGGGTCTTGCCTGAGCATTAATGGGGTAGCAGAGTGTTAACAGGCTGTAAGAAAAGTTAGGAAATTTAACCAATATTTGAGGGATGAAAGTACCAGGCCTAGGAATGAAGCGCAGTTTTCTGGACCAGGAAAATGTATTAATGGTAACATAGAAAACAGAAAGAGGAAAGTTTCAGGGGAGGTAGGATTCACAGGGAAATCATGTGCTATGTACCCAACATACAGGACTTTGAGGTGTCAGTGGAACTTCTAGGTTGGGGTGTTCAGTAAATGGCAGGAGTGACAGCCACTGGAGTGTTCAGCTATCCCTGTAAAAGAGAACCTGTGGAGGCGCCAGGAGTCAACGAGCCATCTCTGCTGTCAGCCACAGCCACAGTCTCGGAGCGGCTGGCATCCAACAAGGGACTATAGTGGAGGGCTAGAGCTAGGCCCTTTCTGCCAGAGCAGGATGCTCCAACAGGTGGTCTTTGCTCTGCAGCCCACCACTGGCCTGGCCACGACTCTCACAGAGCTGAGCTATCTGCTTCTCAGAGGACCCAAACTGACAGGTATGTAACCAACATACATGATTCTTCAGCTCCAGAGAGATCCAGCTGGTGAGACACATTTGGAAATCATTGGCACATGGATGCTAGCTGAGATCTGAGAGTGGCTGACCACACTTCACAAGATTGCATGGAATTAGAAGGGACATGCTTCTGTGACAGAAGCCTGAGGAGCACCAGCAGGTCAGGGGAGGAGGAAGAACTCCAGATGAAAATTGAGGAGTGGACAGAGAGGTGGGAGGGAAACCCAGAATTTCAGTGTAATGGAAGCCAATGGGAAAACGTATTTTAAGAACTGTCTTTTGGATTTAGCAACAATGAGATCACGAGTATATTTGGCCAGAGCAGCTTTATTAGCATAGTGATGGGGAAGCTACATTTCAGAGAGTTGAGGTAAGTTAGAGGATGGAATGGAGATGGTAAGTGAGGAAAATTATTTCCATTTGGCTGTGAATGAAAAGAAGAAAGAGATATAAGGAAGCAGTTAGAGGATGACTTTGGTCGAGGAAGAGTGTGTGTGTGTGTTTGTGCACACATGTGTAAGATGGGAAATTTGAAAATATCACATTATCACGTCCATTTGCCTAAATTATTTGAATATCTATTTATTAATAATAGTATTTTTCTCCCTTTCCTTACCCCTTTTTAATTGTATTCATTCTGTGCTCTAGTACCAGACTAGTCTTCCTGAAGCACAGGCAGCCACTCTCTTGAAATCCCTAAGCTGCTTCCCTTTTCCTATAGAACCGACTCTAAGCTACTTAGCATGGCATTTGAGACCTTCCATGTTTTCCAATGAGCTTACTTTCTTTCATCAATCATGAACTCTCTGCTTGCATCAAATCGTCTTCTTCTCAATCTTTTCACAGCCTTGAATATTTCCTACCTTCACACCTCTGCTCCAGCTGTGCAATCTACCTGATATTCCATCTCTCAACTGCTGCCTCTTTTAGGAGTCAAAGCCCAAATACCAGTGTGAAGTGCTGGCACCTCTCCTCAGTGACCCATCCGGAAGTGCCCCTCTCTCAACTCTGCTCCCCTTGCATGGTAAGCCTCTATTACAACTTCAGATTATCATTCTTTATCCTGTATTTGGTCTGTAAATGTCTTACCTCTCTTACTAGATTCTAAGCTCTGGGGGAAAAGAACAAACTCTTATGACCCATCACATTCTGGATAGTGTCTCTTCTACGGTAGATGTTCAATAAATGTTCATTGAATGGAACAATTAAAATTACAAAATCAATACATATTTAGTGAATCTGCTTATGATCTAAAAGGCAACTAGGTTAGATTTGGATGAATAAACATACATGGAAGTATGTATACATACACTAAGATGTATCAAGGAGAAAAGAAAAAAAATATATCCCTCATCATAGGTATTATAAAGCAAATAATTTCTTTGCATTATAAATTTATTTCCAACAGTTCCAAAACCTAAATTTTTAAGGTTTCAAAGACTTATTTAGTAATATTATTAATACATAATCAGATGACATAATCACTGGGAAAAATTATATAAAAGAGTTATAATTTTACATAGCACAATAACTAGTGATCTGAATTTATAATTTTTTTCAATCTACAACTTAATAGATTTTTTAGGTCTATTTAACAGATGTTTAAGGATTTTTTTGAAGGCTTAATCTGGGAAAAAGTGTATTAGAAGAATCCCTGAATTCTGCTATCTTTTGGAGCTTGTCTAAACATATATCAAAATAAGGACTTCATTGCAGGACTCAGGTTTTCTTCTCTTGTCTTGACAATGTGCTTCTGGGAATCCATCTTTCCTTATTTGTTCCACTCATAAGTATGACTTATATTTCATTCACAGGAATGTTGGAATATTAAAGGGCTTAGAATGAAAGGCATGCAATGTTGAAAAGCTTTTAGTCATTACCTGTGCTGCCTTTATCAACAAGGTTAAGTATGCCTAGAATGTTTGTGTGTGTGGCCCAGACACTCTGACTCTTGTGATGTTTCTGTACAAAACAAAGAATCACCAAAATGCAGTAACCCACAACAAGAACTAAAGACTGCAAGGCAAGTTTCGAGTATTACCCTTCCAAAAAGTTAATTCTCCGATGGATCATCACATTGAACTTAGTACAAAACAAGTGGATACAAAAACCTTGGAAGAAACCCTATACATTTTTCTGGTTGCTTCATGGCTGCCACGCCCGGGCAAAAGAGGTCCGTTCTCCTCTAAGCATTGGTCTTATATTCTGGACTACCAAAAATATGAACCTTTCCAGGGTCACACTGAGCTAATACTTACTCTGTTGGAAAAGATCAAGGAAACCATCAGATCATTTTGTGAGAAATCAGAAAACAATCCAAATATTGAAGTAGTTAAAATTAAGGATTCTAAAAAAGAAACTCACACTCTTAGGATAAATAAGAATAAAATACACTTCCTCTTTACAACAGTGCAAATTCATTCTATAGAAACATTGTGGAGATTAATAGTTGAATGCTCATTTTAAAAGGAGTGATAGAATTTTTAACCAAGGGTAGTATGAACCACAGAGAGAAATGAGAATATATCGTCTCATAGGGCGTGGGAGTAGTAGTTCATAGATATTCTGATCCTATGACTTGTCTCTGACGCTCAGAATAGCAACTTCTTGGTCAGCCACATTACATTTATATGGGTATAAAAATGTGTTGTTTTCTTATTCCAAGTTTCCAAACAGTGGACTGAATCACACTTCGAAATGTTTCTTCTCTTACCAAACATACTGAAGAAAATCGTAATAAGCTCCCAAGGAAGAAGTCAAAGAGAAGGTTTTTGTGGTAAGAGAACAAGGTAGTTATTTTAAAGAATTACAAAATAGGGCACAAAAAGTTCTCAGTGATTTTTGGATGGGAAATTCTGTTCCACCCATTCTGTCCCATAAAAATATCTACACCACAGTATTATAATACACCAAAGATGGGAAAATCATGCATATCCTTTTAGAATACATTTGTGTGCTCTCAGGATGTAATTTTCCACTTTTCTTGAAGTCAAATAAGAGAAAGCAGACATTACTGGATTTTTCTTTTTTAATGTTGGCCAAATAATGAGCTTGACAAGAACTGGGATTATCAATATAGTCTTTCTTCGTTATTCCAATTTGGATCTGACATATCAATATGGAATTTCTCCTGATAACTTTTTTCCTTTTTTCTTTCTTTTAAGCCCCATGGATTTTTTTTTTTTTTGTCTATTTTTTAAAAATATTTCTTATTAATGTGCAAGCAGTTGTCAAATAAAATTTAGTTTTTGGGGATCCATATTCTAAAATGGTATTCACAGGACTATGTCATTCTGATAATTTATTTTTATCTCATAAGCCTTGTTTGCATTTGTCTGAAGTGGGATATTTAAAAACAAAACTAAAAGGAAGACCATTGATGAGATATAATAGGATGGGGAGTTTGGTACTTCATAAACTGAAGACAGAAGGAATAAATCTGCATAAATTATAGGTTTTTTCTTTAAATGAATGCATAAAAGAAGTTGAAAGTACTTTATAAACTGAAAACATAGTTAACTTTTTGGTTCTTGCTGTATTTTGTTTTAGTAGGATCAATTTGGAATGTCATTGCCACCGATGCAGAAGAGTTTTTCTTATTTTATTGGAGTAAAAAGAAAAAGAGAGAGAGAGATTTCTCCAAGTTGCAAAGCTCTTTTCTAAAGTTGGAATTCTGCATGGATAGCCTTTTATTTTTGTATGACAAAAACATGGAGGAGAAAGTGGGATGTCAAATATGAATTATTAATATTAAACACATTTTTTAAAAAAGATAATGAAATCTGTAGGCATTTTAGAAGAATCTAATAAAAGAAGTGTTCTAGAAATTCAGCTTCATGAGAAATAGGATGTAAACATTTAAGAGAAATTTTTCTGAGAGATCAGTTTTAAGTCAAATAAAGAAGGACTGACTGCAAAATTTTGTTTATGTAATATGGACTGTCTCCTACTTCAGGCACAACTGTGCTGTTTTTGTCTCTGGAGTCTTGCTGTCAAGTGTCACTCGCCCTTTTATCATTAGCAATTCAAAGCTCCTCTTTTTGTAGTAGATTCCAAAAATTTCCCATCTAATTCCAGAAGGACTTTTGGTTCTTTTATATTAATAAAATGACATTTGTGGGGATTAGTAAGAGTCCACAAAATCTATAGTAATTTTAAAGTTATCTGATTTTAACTTTAATAATCAACCATCCCTTAACTCTGAAAATAAAACTTTTTTTTCTTTAAGAGAAATAAGAAATAAAGATGCCTCGGTAATAAAGTGTCAGGGTTGATCAACCCACTGCTGTCTTGCTCTGTTCCTAGCTTTGGACTAGGGTCTGCCCTTCCCTCCCTCCTTCCTTCTTTCCTTCCTTTTCTTTCTTTCTTCCTTTCACTTTCCCTCAAAAATTGTATTACCAATGGAGTATTTTTTTTTAAATTATTTCAATATGGAAAATATAAAACAATAAAGCAATTTGCATTAAAACCAGGGTGGAGGCATAGAGCCAGGCTTCCATCTCCTCTTCCTTATCCCTAAGTAACTGCTATGAGTTACACACATACCAGTTCTCAAAGTCCCAGCCCTCTGAAACATACAGTGTAGTCAAAGAAGTAAAACTAACTCATAGGAAGCAATTATGCATGACCAATATGTAACATATGCTACCATTGGGTCATGCAGGCTGTGCCGTTTGTGAAAGAGTGTGTTGGTGCCTTTCACCTGTGTTTGTATTTTGTCTGATCTTTCATAATAAGTTTATTTAATACATTACCTTTTATCAGGACAAGAAACACATTTTTAAAAGTTTAAGGGGTGAATTGCCAGTAGATACTTTTGAAATATTAAAGAACTGAGATAAGGAAGTAATAAGACCTTCCTTGTAATCAAAAAGACAAGCCATCAATTTCACTGGGCAGATAAATAATCAGCTGAACATTCTAGCCAAAGAGAGACCTCTGTGGGCCGGAGAACTCAGGGATAAAGTGGGGTGAAAGATATTTGATATTTTTAAAGTTATTTGGTGCACACAAATTTATCTTTTGCTTTATTTTTAAGAATGTTCAATTCCACATGACTTGTTCAACAAAGAAAATAAGACGTTACGCTTATGTGATCAATTAAATTGCTCTTAGATTTCTGTGCAGTGGTGGAAAACATTTCTCAGTTCATTATGAACTTGTATCTACTATGGATGTGAATATCTATATGTGCCTTAGAGAGCCAGAGAATAAAAATTATTATTTCTAAGTGTTTTGTGCTCTGTCATTGAACGAGAATTTACTTATGCACATTTTCCATCATTAACTTTGACCATGTTGCTAAAAAAATAGATACAGATGTAGAAATTTCATGAAGCTAATAGAAACATTTCTTCATATGTCTTGATATTGAGTCTGATTATATTTCATTAATATGGTAAATAATCCATTTCTCTAGTCATTTGTTCTTTGGCTGAATGTGAGATTATTTAAAGGGAGCTGTTCAGTACGGGCATTGGCACTAGAGATACAGATAGTATTTTCTGCATCAATAGTTAAAATTAAAAATAATGAAGACATTTCTTCTCCTTCCACTATGATAGGAGATATAAATTTAAAATGGTTTAGTTCAGAGTTAAAACTAATTGGTATCATTTTGAAGTTTGGTATTGTAGTACTATATTTTTAATATCCCAGATTCCTGGATTGACTACTGCTGCAAGAACACTCACCCAGTGATGTTAACTGGCTATTTGAACGAAGCATTGAAGACATTCTGCCTCCAAAGGAGGAAGCTTGGACCACTATGAAGTTTCTTCCATTCTAAATAAATTATCAGTGTACATAAACAACTGAAATATTTTTGAATCTTATAAAACTACTATTCAAATGCCCAAACCTAAAAAAAGATTAACTGCAAAAGTAATCTTTCCAAAAGTAATCAAGCCAAAAATACCTGCAATCTCCCATAGATGTCATAGTCTCTTCTATCTTAGCACTTTGTAATTCTTTTCCCTCTGTCATACTCTTACACTTTTCTACATTTATAATTCTTTTCCCTCTACTCTGCTACTTCTTTGCCAGGCTGCCTACTACTCAGCTTTAAAGATACTGTCAGGCAAAAGTTCTCTTTTCTAGGAAGACTTCTCTTGCCCCAACCCCATCAAACCCCATCATCCAAGTTTCAATGGAATGAAGCTATATTTTTTCATAAAAATTTGAGCTTACTTCCAATTAAACTCTTACCAATTTGCTCTGCAATTCTATGTGTATCTGCCTGTATCCCTAACATGATATGAGCTTCTGGAAGGCAAAACTATATCTTCTTCTTCTGTATCTCATTAGTATTTAATACACTACCTACAATATAATACAACATCTGACAAATGGAATTCCAAACAAAAGTCATTAATTGAGACAATGAGTATCACCTACTTGTTAATATGTAATTCATATTGAAAATATAATAACCATGGATGTTTGTTGTCAAATAGCTTCACTGAAGCATATAATGTAAAACTATTGGAACATACAAGAGACTGCTAGAAATATAAATGGAAGGGAGGCTGTGAAATGCCACTCAGTCTTTGAAAGATTGATGACGATGATGATGTCATTAATAATGTCTGACTCTAATTGCCCAACACCATGCTAAGCTCTTTTCATGAATTATCTTGTTTAATCCTTAAAACAACCTGGGAGGAGAAATGATTATTAGTGTCATTTTTCAAATGAGAGATCTGAGATTTAGAGAAGTTAAGTAATTTGCACAAATAGCTAATAAATGGGGGAGCTGGGATTCAAACACATGCAAAATGACTCCATAATAAGTACGTTATTTAAGCTTTCTATTAATACATCCAAGGGTGTGGATCATTTTTATAAACTGGTTTTGTATCTTCTGACTTCTTGGGTCAGATTGGGGAATTTTATTTTTTAGAGATGTATTTTACTAAATTTTCAAAATTATTCCCATAGAATTATTCATAATACCCATTTATTACTTGTTAAAGGACTGTAGCATTTTCAGTTGTATCTTCTTTGCCCCTCTCATATTTGTTATTTGTGTTTCTCTTTTTTCTTGAATTGTCTTACTGTGGATTTATCACTTTAGTTTGTCTTTTGAAGGCAACAGCTTTTGATTTTATTCATTCTCTTTGTCCTCTATTTCATTAATATCTTTTTTACCCTTTGTTATGTTATTTCTTCTATATTCCTTGAGTAGATTTTGCTATTGTTTTTTTAGCTTCTTAAGGTGGATGTATATCTTTCTAATTTGAGCTTCTTATTTTCTAATATGTACATTTAAGGCTGACCATTTTTTTCCTACTGCTTTAGCCGTTCTAACAAATTTTAATTTGTAATTATTAAATATCATTTTGTTAAAAAATATTGTATCATTTTATTGTGATTTCCTATTTGATGAGTTCTTAAGTGTTTCCTAATTTTTAAATATTTTTTCTAATTATGAAGTTAATAATTCTTGATTTAATTTCATTAGAGGAAATGCTCTACTGTTTTCATTCTTTTTAAATAATGTAACTTGTTTTTATGGCAAAGTATATAGTCAATTTTTTAGTAATGCTTTGATTTGCTTGAAAAGAAAGTAAATTGGTACAATGGCATTTGCCCATTAGAACTAGGATACTCATCATATTGTTCAAATCTTCCTTGCTAATTCTTAGCTTTGTTTTTTTGTTTTTTAGTTACTTAGAGAGGTATGTTAAAATTCCCAACTTTGATTATGGGTTTGTCTATTTCCCCTAGTTAATTCTGTCAATTTTTTCTTGATATGTTTTGAAACTATGTTAATAGATCCATAAAATATAAAATAATTCTTATATGTGAGTCTTTTCTTATGAAGTGCTTTTTCTTTAGTAGTGATTTTTCACCTTAGTGCTTTCTTGCTCTAATACCAATATTGCTCCACTAGTACTCTTCCAATTTGTATTTCTGTGCTATATTCTTCCAACATTTTTTTCAGCCTCTGCATATGGCTCTAATTGAGAGTTGTCTCCTATTAACAGGATATAGTTAAATTAAAAAAAATTCAGTTTTGGTGTTCTTTTATCTTTATTAATTAGCTCATTTCTATGTATTTTATCATAATCTTTAGTTAAATCTGTTTTATTAAATTTTATATGTTATTTCTTTCTCACTGAGGGAGTGATTTATTAGTTTTTCAGTGGCCAAAATTAATGAATTAATGAATTAATGCAATTTTCAGAAATAAAAAGTGTTTTATTTGGTTCAGCTAATATCATGAGTAAACATGGTCTCTTCCCTGCTTCTAGTCTGGTGGTATGGAAGCAGGTAACACATAAATGATAATGCAATAGAATGTTATAACCATTTCTCAGTTGCTTAGAGTTAGGAAATAGGTTTTTTTGTATTTCCTTTATTTCTGCTTTATCTTTATTAATTCAGTCCTTCTGCCTGTTTTGGGTTTATTATGTCCTTTATTTTCTAGATTCTTGAGGTGGTAACTTAGATAATTGATTTTGACTTTTTTATATTATATATATTTAGTGCTATAAATGTATCTTCTTAGCACTATGATAGCTGCATTCCATGCGTTTTGAAATGTTGTATCTTCATTTCATTCAGTACAATGTATTTTATGATTTTCCTTGATACTTTCTTTTTGATCATGCACTTTTTCAGTCTCTTTTTTTTTTCTCTGTATCTGTTGGTATTTAAGGGTTGCCAGCATCATCAGTATCAAGTCTGAGATATATTAGGCAAAAAGAAAAGCCAAGTAACTCATCACCATGTCATTTCTTGGGTCCTAAGTCCCCTCACTGGTCTGCCTTCTTCTCTTCACCTTTCAGACTCTCCTCATGTTCGTTTTATATATATTGTACATGGTTTTTAGTTGTATTTAGTCAGAGAAATTTTAAAAAGTACATCTAATCCATCTTTTCAGAAGCACAAGTCCTTAATGCTAGGTATTAATATTTGAATATAAAAAATTCTCCTTCATTCTTATTCGTATCTACTAAGTTAATGTCTCTTTTTCCCTCTCTCCCTCTCTCCCTCCCTCCCTGCCTCTCTCTCTCTGTCTATCTTCCTTCCTTCCTTCTTTCCTTTCTTCTTTCTTTCCTTCTTTCTTCTCTTTCTTTCTTCCTTTTGTATAATATCCTGTACCATATTTTCCTGTTTTTCTTTTCTCTCTTAAACATAAGGAGCATCATTTTTTTATATCCCGTATTTGATAATTTCCATATTCGAAATTTTGTGGGTTTAGATTTGCAATTTGTTATTCAAATTTCATTGTTCCCTTTTGTAGTTAGTTATCATTCACTGTGAGGCAATCATTGGGGGTGGGGGGAGAGGGGCGTGACTTACTTAGGACTGGGAGAAAGATGCCATCTTTTCAGAGAATTTGCATTTGTTTCTACCAAGTATCTTGGGAGCATTTCCATTCTAGATCAACTTTAAACAACATGATTTTCCTTGATACTTTCTTTTTGATCAAGCACTTTTTCCTTCTCTCTCTCTCTCTCTCTTTTTTGTCTGTATCTGTTGTTATTTAAGGGTTGCCAGCATCATCATATCAAGTCTGATTAAAATTTGATTATTTTAAAAATTTTAAAGAAATTATCACAACAAATTGAAATACCATGAATAAACTTGGAAAACAAAGGTTTGCAACACAATAAGAGGTACTACATTATTTACTGTATTAACCTGCTAGGGCTACCATAGCACACATCACAGCCTAGCTGTCTTAAACAATAGAAATTTATTTTCTCACAGTTCTAGAGGCTGGAAGCCAAAGATCAAAGTGCCAGTAGGGCTAGGTTCTTCTGAGGCCTCTCTTTTTGACTTGCAGTTGATCACCATGTGGGTTTTTCTCTATACACACACACATCCCTAGTGTCTCTTTCTCTTCTTACAAGGATAACAGTCCTATTGGATTAGGGATCCACCATCATGATCTCATTTAACCCTAATTACCTCTTTACAGGCTCTATCTCAAATACAGCCACATTAGGGGTTAGGGCTTCAATATATAAATTTTGGGGAACACTTTCAGTCCATACAGTTACCATCTGTATGAATGATAAGTCCCTCCAGTCAATAAAGAAAATATGAACACCACAATAAATAAATGGACAAAGGGAAAAAACAGGAAATTCACTGAGAGAAGTACATCTGCCCAATTAACTGAGGAAAATTATTCAACTCACTTTGACTCAAAGCATAGCTTACTAAACTGCCAGAGATGTAACATGGTTTTTTGTCTATCATATTGGTAAAAATGAAAATATTAATAATTAGTAAAATTAGAGGGCAAATGTCTTCTCAGTTTTCATGACTGAACTTAACTATGTTCTCTTAACTCGAAGTTAAAACTGTATGTATATTTTGGAATAGATATCCAAGTTATTGATTGAAATTTTTGCTTTATAGCTAAATGTTCAGCATTGAATAAATGGTACATTATATAGGTGATAAGCAAATTTGGAATTCAAAATATCAAGTTTGGTTTTTAGCTTTAAAAAAAAATTCTCCAGAAATTAAATATAAAAATTCTGACTAAAAACAAAACCAAGATAATTGCTTTTTTAAAATCTCTGCTTAGAAGGTTATGGTCTCCTCTTGCACTGATAAGGGACAATATGTTTAGTTAAAGTGCAGGACACAGAAATTTAGGAATGCCTTTATACCATTGCAGGCAGGAATTTTATTAGATAGGTCTGTAGTGGGGAAAGAAACACAAAATATTATAACAAATAGGCTTGTAATTTTGATAGCAGTAAAAATGATGAGATATTTAAAATACTACTTGGTCTGGTGCAGTGATGTTTACAACTGATTGATCACAACCAGTTGCAGATTTCTTTGTTCATTCTCCACCCCCACTGCTTTACTTGACTAGCCTTTAAAAAAGTAAAAAATGAAACAAAAACAAAAACAAAAACACCCTGTATCTTAAGATGTGTAAGCATCCAAAGTATACAATCGACAGACCTTAGAATGCGCAATAGTCAGTGGAAAAATTAATTAGCAAAGAAGAACGAAGAAGGCAGAGAACATGACATATAACAGACAACAAATGGTGGTGATCATTTAAACCTGTAAAACAAATAGTAAAGTTTAAAACCCATAATAAAAGAGTCTGTCATACTTCTGATTTAAAACTCTGATGAACCACGAAATAGTGTACTGACTTAAACACTATTTAGTTGAAAGTAAGTGGAACTGCAAAAGATTTGTGGCTCCATAGGAGCCTGAAACATCTGAGAAGGAAAACTCCCTGGGGATGAGGTTGTTCAATGAAATTAGAGGCCCAAATTCTCTTTCGAAGCTGCTGATCTAATCCCAGATGACCTTTGACTCTACTCTGATAGCTAATTGCTGGCAAACCATGTAATAGTTTCCAATTGTAAATATTTGTACAGAAAATGGCATGAAGGGATCATTCTAATTCTTACCATGCTTTGAGATTAGTTTATTGGCAGCTCACACTGTGAGTGATACATTCATATTTATGTCATGAAAACCAAAGAAGTTGCAAATTTAAAATAAATATTTGCTTTAAAAAACAAGCTTTTTAGGTTGTGTGTTTGATTCATGATATAGTCATCATTGTAAGTGTTTTAAAAAATTACCAACCTGGTAATTTAGACTAATCTTTAAGAAATGCTCACCCAGAGAGAAATGGTATATAGTAATTCGCAGAAACTTTTATTTTGACCAATCGAAAATATTGAGAATAAGTTAGGATGTCACCAGACCATACCTAAGAAAGGTTCTTGGGATTCTTAAATAACAACATCCACATTTTAAAGGCTTTTCCTGGAATAATGTTTCTTTTGATATCAACATTCATTATATGGTTAATTTATCCAGAGCTGTACCTGTGGTATTTCATATGAGTCTATTGTATATTTAAACACTTAAACTTTAAACAAAGATTAATGTCTATGAGAGTAATTTCCCTTAATCAATTCTTTAACTAGGATAATACTTACCATTCATCAGCTATAAATCATGTTGTAAGCTTAAGAAGTAAATTCCTTGGTTTATGACAGTCATTATGTAGGAGATAGTGTCCCAGAATCTTACAAGTGTGTTCAAAATTCATATATTTTTATTCTCCAGAAGGAACATGCCTTAGTTAATATTTTTAGAGAAACCGAGTTCTGAAGCAGGTAGAGTGTTTAAGATAATAAACGATGAATTTTCAAAATAGAACTATTAATACTAACAGAACCTGGTTAATGAAATTGACAATGGCTTGTTCCTTGCTTTTGAGGACATGAGCAGTCACATTTATAAAATAACTGAATAACAGTGAGCTACCAGTTAAGGACAGGGGAGAGCCACTAACACACAGGAGGCCCTTTATAGTATTTCTATAGAGGAAAGTTAGGGGCTAGCTTCAGATACTCTGTTTTAATTTATTCTACAATTCATTATGTAAATCAGTGTGTTAAGCCGGGTCCCTGCCAAGAAATATACCATGTGAAATGTGTGCATGCTTGTTGAAAATGCAAATGAATATGCCTAATTTACAGATATCTCTAATTGAATGAACTCAGATCTGCTAGTTCAAAGGAAAAAAAATGTTTACGGTTGACACTAGACTTATTGTCCCATAAATGAGTTATTTTTCCCAAAGTGCTTTTCTTTAAATATATATTTGTGTTATGTCCACTTTGGGTGTTTCTTACAGACATTACTAGTGTCTGCATAAATGGCCAGAATAGAGACGAGGATCAAGACTTCAGCCTAAAAAAATTCCATTTACCCTCACCCCTAGTCATTCATCACTTTGTACTGAGTTTACAGTAGGGGGGTTACATATATATGATATTAATTGCATTCAGTAACACTTTATTATTCATCATTTATTACATCATGTGGAGTTCACTGAAAATAGGTTTTACTATGTCTGAAAGAGGGAAGAAAAGTTCTAGAATTTGGGGCAGTCTAATATGAGTCTTGGTTGGAGACTCATGTCCTACATAGCAGGAGGACATCAAAAGATCGAGGAAGGGAAGAGAGAAAGGTCAATACAGAACAAAATAGAATGATACCGAATTCCAGTAACAAACCACATCTAATTCACATTCTTAGCTTTTTTCATGGTGAACTGCACCTTCTGGAATCAAGTATTCCAGTAAGTTCTGGACAAATTTTGATATAGATGATGCCAAACTACAGACAAATTATCAAAAACTGATTTATATGCAGTTATTTAGAATTTATAAAATATTTTCCAAGAAAAACAGTGCTTTATCTCATAGATAGGATCCTGGTTGAGCCCTGAAATTTTATGTAAATAATGGTAGACATATAATATCTATTATCTGTGTATTGCTACATAATAAGCCACTACAAAATGTAAATGAATTAGAACAACCTTTTTAATATGTCTCATAATTCTATGAGTTGTCTGGTTTTTCAGCTTCATGGGATGTTGTCTTGGGCTGCAGTTATCTGAGGACTGGATTGGTGAGAATGTCCAAACTGGCACATTCTCATTCTTGACGGTTAATGCTGACTCTTGGCTGGGAGCTCAGCTGGCCAACAACCAAAGCACTTGCACATGGCCACTCATTAGACTTGGCTTCTCAGAGCATGGATATTGGTTCCAAGAGGGAGCATCCCAAAGCCAGAGTGCCAAGAGGCAGAAAGGAGAAGCTGCTCTACTGTTAAGGGTTACGCCTAGAATTGGCAAAGCAGCACTTCAGCCATATTCTGTCTGTCAGTGAAATAAACTCTGTCTCTTGATGGGAGAAATGCAAAGTCACATTTCAGAAGAGGATGTGAGATTGGAGGCACTGTGTGACCATCTTCGGAAAATACCATCCGCTACTATCTACTAATACAACATAAGTGAGTTTACCATTATATAAGGAGATCGCTGTGATGTACTGTGCTAAGAAGGTTTAGGCTTCACAGTCAGCTCTACTTAACTTTTCTAAATTTTTATCCTCCTCTAAAACATAGGATATTATAACAACAATAATAGAAACCTTTTATTAAGCACCTACTATGTGCCAGATTCTTTCAAAATGATTTATGCACTTTAATCCCAATAACAGCTCTATGAAGTAATTTCTATTATTCCTATTTTAGAGGCAGGAAATTGGAATAAAAAGCATTAAAGAACTTTCCCATGGTTTCAACAAGTGAAAAAACTGAGATTTTGCAGTGTTCTCAGAAGGATTAAATCAGTTAATATATGTAAATGTGCAATGAAAGGTCATTTCATCATCATTATACGTAATTATCTAATTCATAATATTGTTTTAAAATTAAACATGATTTAATTATTAGATATTTCAAACATGCAGAAGAGTTCAGCAAATAATTTAACAGAGATACATAAAGAACTAGCAGATGTTGCTTAGTAATTATTTAACAAATGTCAGCCACTCAATAAGCTATAGCTGCCATGCTATTGTTATAATCAGTCTCCTGCTTATATAAAAATTATAGTCCTTAATATCCCATGTAGTCTTAGTTAATCATGGTGGATTCACATATGAAAATTTCCCTACAATCTCAGCACCTTTCTCTATCTCATTCCCTGCCACTTCATAGCCAGGCAGAATGTAAAGAGTGTAGTGAACTCTCCAGTTGTACCCTTGACTGAGAAGAGTACTTTTCCCATAATTATACAGATGTCCACCTTGTGTACATTCAGTGTCAGAACTAATTTGGGTAGCCCTAAGAAACAAGGAACTAAAGGGAAACCCAGACTTAAGTGGAATATGTGGGGAAGAGAGGAATTAAGCTGAAGAAATCAAATATTCTTGAGTCAAGCACACCAGGTGTTTTTAAAGGTGATATCTTGCCAAGTCAAAGTAAGCAGACTTTTATACAACAACACGGCTTGTTCTAGTGTCTCTATATTTATCAGAAGCTAGAACATCCATCCCAGTTCACTGGGAATAGCCCCAGTTATCCTTAAATAATTATTAACATCACACCTTTTTACTCAAAAGTGCCCCAATCTGGGCAATACATTACAGGGTCAGCCTACCTAGCTTCAGTCAATAAAATCACCATTCCTCTGGTCACCTGACAGAAACCTGAGTTTTCTCTTATGTTCTCTTAGCTTTTTCTCATTTATTCATTCATTCAGCAAGTATCTACTCACTGTCTAGGATGTGTCATTCATCGTGTTTGGGACTAAGAATACAAAGATAATTGGAACATAACTTCTTTTCCCCAAGGATCATATACGCCTGCAGGAGAGACAGCAATATCTTAATAAATATATTGCTGAAAGAATGTATCATAAGTGAAACAACAAAAATACACATATTGTAGGAGAAGAGATGAGAATATATCAAGGATATCTTAGAAGAGGTGAATCTTGAATTAAGTCTTAATGGAACACTGAGCCAAGTCAGCAGAGGAAGGGGTAGGGACATCAGGGGAGGTTACATTCATTTTCTATTGCTTCATAACAAATTACCACAAACCTAGTGGCCTTACACAACACTCATTAATTATCTCACAGTGTCTGTAAGTCAGAAGTCTGGGCACAGCATGGTTGGATTCTCTGCTCAAAGGCTGAAGTCAAGGTCTTGGCGGGCTACAGTTCTAACTGAGGCTTGGGGTCTTCTTCCAAGCACACTGGTTATTGGCAGAAATCATGTCCTTTCAGTGGAGAAGCTGAGGTCTCCATTTTCCTTCTAGCTGTTCGTCAGGAGCCACTCTGAGCAACTAGAGGCCACCCCCAGTTTCTTGCCACATGGCAGTTCACAGCACAGATGGTAGCTTTCTTCGAGGATAGACAAGCAAGTCTTTGTGAAAATCACTCTTTATGATTTCTCCTACAAACATGTCACGCTGCTATCCCCTCTGTGGGAGCTGAATTCTAACTCCCCCATTCCCCAGCCAATTCCTGGCCTCTGATGTGCACACACCTTCTCCTAGGTGTTCAGTCAAATACTGATCTAGCTCCTGCTATGAAGGGAATTTGGAGACATAATTAAGCTCCCAAATCTGTTGGCCTTAAAATAGGGAGAGTATCCAGTTGGTCTTCAGGGTCACAGGAGCTCACATTTCAGACTTTATCCTACAGTCAGTGTTTGTCAAATGGCCCATAGCTCTCTTGTTTAGGAATTATTTGTGGTGCTTATCAAAAATACAGACAAAAACTTTAAATGTACATATTTGTATATAATAAAGATCTCAGGTTCACACATCTGAGTTCATTATAATCCTCAGTCCACGCATGCAATCCTCTTCTGTCACTGATGAGGTCCTTCTTTTGTTTTGTATTAATATTTCCTTTTCATCCCCGTTCTCATTCCTACTCCCAATCCCCATGTACACAGCCACTGTAGTGTACTTAATATGGTCCTGCTAATCCACCCTCCATGTGTTCATTAAATCTATGCATATTGTTGGATAGTACATAATGTTGTTTTGTGTGTATGGATTTTATTAGTTTTTTCACAAGTGACATTGTGCTATGAATCTCACTTGGTTTCTTCCTACTCTACCAGTCACTTTTACTCAGTGACTTCTGCAAAGTGTTCTGTCCTACGCAGAATCACATCAACGCCTCTGGGGATGGAAATCTGGATTGCCTCAAACATCTTGTAATCACATCCTTTCTTTCCTTATGTGTGAGAGTTTCTCAGGGCTACATGCCCAGGAATGGAAACTGCTGTGTTATAGGATATACACATAGTTAATTTCATGTCGCTATCAGATTTGCTTCCAGAAATCCTGGACTAGTTTTAACCTTCCATCAGAAGTGCTTGAAGACTTTTACTTCCCTATATATTTTCCTATAGTAGGTATTAAAAACATCCTAACTTCCTTTTGCCATTATAGTGGATTTAAAAAGGTATCTTGTTAGTTGAAGTCCATTTATCTGATTGCTAGTGAGGTTAAATATTTATTCATGCTTTTTGCTCCATATTCTTTCGGGTATTTTATCCTTTTCTTGCTGTTTTACATATATATGTCTTGGAAATATATACTTATGGAAATATATATATATATATATGTCTTATAAGGTCATCTCTACTATGTTGTCCTATATTTACAAAAAGACCCGATTATGAGCTCTCCATTTGGTTCAAACCATCTCATGTAGCCATCTAATCTTTGACAAAGCAGACAAAAACATACAATGGGGAAAAGAATGATTATTCAATAAATGGTGCTGGGATAACTGGATAGCAACATGTAGAAGACTGAAACAGAATCTGCACCTTTCATACTCACAAAAATCAACTCACGGTGAATAATAGACTCAAACCTAAGGAATGAAACTATAGGAATTCTATAAGAAAATGTTGGAAAAACCTTATAGACATTGGCCTAGGCAAATAATTTATGAAGAAGAGCCCAAAGGCAATCACAGCAACAACAAAAATAAATAAATGAGACCTGATCAAATTAAAAAGCTTCTGCACAGCCAAGGACACTATCATGAGAGCAAATGGACAACTTACAGAATGAGAGAAAATATTCACACGCTACGCATCTGATAAAGGGCTGATAACTAGAATCTATATAGAACCAAAAAAATCAGCAATAAAAATTCAAACAACCCTATCAAAAAGTGGACAAAGAACATGAACAGAAACTTTTCAAAAGAAGACAGACTAATGGCCAACAAACATGAAAAAATTCTCAACATCTCTAATCATCAGGGAAACACAAATCAAAACAACAATAAGATATCACTCAACTTCAGTGAGAATGGCCTTTATCAAAAAGTCCCAAAACAATAAATGCTGGCATGGATGAGGAGAGATAGGAACACTCATACACTGCTGGAGGGACTGAAAACTAGTACAACCGCTGTGGAAAGTAATATGGATATACCTCAAAGAGCTACAAGTAGAACTACCATTTGATCCAGCAATCCCATTACTGGGCATCTACTCAAAGGAAAAAAAGACATTCTATAAAGAAGACATCTGCACTCAAATATTTATAACAGCACAATTCACAGTTGCAAAGTTGTGGAAACAGCCCAAGTGCCCATCAATACATGACTGGATTAATAAAATATATTATAGGTATACCATGGAGTTCTACTCAGCCACAAAAAACAATGGTGATCTAGCACCTCTTGCATTATCCTGGATAGAGATGGAGCCCATTCTCTTAAGTAAAATACCCCAAGAATGGAAAAACAAGCACCACATGTACTCACCATCAAATTGGTATTAACGGATCAACACTTATGTGCACATATAGTAGTAATATTCACTGAGTGTCGGACAGGTGGGAGGGGGAGGAGGGGATGGGTATATTCACATCTAATGGATGTGCTGTGCACTGTCTGGGGGATGGACATGCATAAGCTCTGACTCAGGTGAGGCAAAGGCAATGTATGTGACCTAAACATTTATACCCCCGTAATATGCTCAAATGAAAAAAAAACAGGCTTCCTTGTTAGTTGATGTGCCAGGACCACAGTATTTTAATTACTATACCATTCTGTCATGTCAATATCTAACAAAAAAAGTCCCTCTTCATTACCTTTTTTCCCCTGATTACCTTGGAGCTTTATTTATTTTTATGCAATTCAGAATTAGTTTGCAAGTTTCAAAACAAACACACAAATCCTGCTGGAATTTAATTGTATTGCACATATGCAGTAATTTGAAGAAAACTGACATTATTATTCCCTTTAATAGAGATTTAAAAATTTTTAAATAGAGGTCTTATGAACTTTTTAGTCTTATTCCTAGACATGTTTTGTTGTTTTAAGTATTAGTTTCTTGCTTTTATGACTTGCACCTTGTTTACTGCTATGCTTTCTACTGCTTGTTTCTGATGTGCATACGTACTACTGATTTTTCTGATAATCTAGTAACATTGCTGGTATCTCTTATATTCTCATTGTAAGACTTCATGTGTTCAGCAGGCAATTTGGGACAATTCTAGAAAATAAACCTAAAGAATGGAAATGTATTAAAGTGGTTGCACAATGACCTGAATAAGAGATGCCCCTGACAGAAAAAGAGACAACATATGTATCACAGATTCCAAAGTCTTTCTGCCCAGACTTGCTACACAAATATCGTTTTTTCAATATCATTATTATAGATGCCATAATAAAATACATATAATGTATTTTTATAACACAAGATTCTATAACACAATGTGTGCTTATAGTTTTTATATAATTACTTTTAAGAAATGGATAATACCATATATATTTCTGCTTTTTCGTTTATAAACATTTTCACTTTATTGATTTTTTAATAAAAATATGGTTTTTAAGAGTTTAACCATTCTCTTTTTACTGTTACATTTTATAGCATATAATATACATGTAGAATGGTGAACAAATCATTGTTGTATGGTTTGATAAATGCCTATGAAGTAGAAACACTGGTATTACAACCAGCCAGACTAGGAAGCACAAAAATAAGCATAATTTTGAATGTTTAGGTTGCTTCCAATTTCCCAACACATAAAACTTTATTTACAATTCTGATTTTATTTCCATTGGAAAGAGTCCTAGAAACTGAGTTACTAGTTAAATAACATGAGAATTTAAAAAATTCTTTATACATATTGGCAAATGCCTTCTAGGAAAGATTGACTCATTCATAGATTCAATAAAAGACCCCATGGAAGAGCATTTGTACCATTCATTGTAGAGTACTAAGGCTTTTTTAATGTTTTCCAATTTAATCAGTAAAAATAAATCTCATTATTGTTTCAATTTTACTACTAAAAAACGATTATACTTTTTGACGTATCTTACTCTGTGAATTATTTCTTCCCTGGTCCCTTTTTTTTTTTTTTTTTTTTGTCCTACTGAAGTGTTAGTGATTTTTAAAATTAAATTCGAAATTTTATTAACATATTAACAATATTAGATTTGAGTCATACTTGTTACAAGTAGTTTCCACTTCTATTGCTTTTCAATTTCTAGACCTTTTAAATATACTTTTAATTTTTTTTCAAATATATTCATACAATAATTTAGGGTTAAGTAGTTCTAGAAAGATTAATCATTCTATTGATATGTCCATATAATCTGTCTTTATCTATCTATCTCAGTCTTTCATGACAGATGTCTCCCTTATGAAAGAGATTAATATTTTTAGCCCTTTTTTAGCATTCATATTCATATGTCTAAGTAGCATGTTTATACTGCTACTTCTCAATTTTTTAATGTCAGTCATTACTTTTGACTCTCTATGATGCGGATGGAGATGCAGCTCTCTCTCACTGCCCACCAGAACCCACTATCCACGTACTAACCACTTGGGCACACCAATGCAACAATAATATTACTTAGGTCAATATTCAGTGTCTATATTGTCAAGACTCTGCAATGGGATTCAGAGCAGAACCATGTGCAGATTCCATGATTATTTTCATTCTTTGTTACATTTTGTTTCTCCTGAAGTTAATAATTTCTTGTTGTTTACCTCCTTTTCTATATTTTTATGTGTAACACATCCCCAAACTCTCCCCAAATTGTATAACTTTCCTCATAATATGCTAAAAATAATATTCTATCAGTTTGTTCTGAGCAGCTGCAGTCTGTCCATCTGCTCCCTGAGCCTGCTGTGCAGACGCTGTCCTCACAGGTCTTTCTTTCCCCTCCCTCGTTCTTCCTTCACGCTTAATCGACACTCTGGTCATAGGAAGAATTTTCAGGACTGAGTGGTGAGACAGCTCCACACACGTTCATTTCCTGGACTCTGCTCACAGAATTCTGGCTACCAGGTTATACCCTCCAGGCAAGAGATTAGAAAATTCTTTTCTGTGGAATCTTGACTAGCCCAAGAGTAAAACTAAAGATGCTGAAATCTTGGACTCCCTAATGAAATGAAATAAATGACCCAGATAATTATCCTGCAGTTGACAAAGTCCATTTGAAATTTTCCTTAGAATTTTGAAGGTATTGTTCCATTTTCTTCTAGATACAATTGTGATTGTTGAGAGTGTGTCTTCATTACAATTCTTTTATTCTTTCAACATGGAAACTCTTGTCCTTTAATTTTTTAAATATTTTCTGCTTGTTTTTCTCTTCTGTTTCTCTGTTCTTTCTCTTTCTTTAATATCTACTTTTTCCAGATATCAAACATCCTAGAATAATCCTTTTTTGAAAAAATATTGATTTTTTTCTTACGTTCCATCTTTTTATCTTTTCTACATTCTGGAAAATTTCCTCATCTTTATGGTTCTTCTATTTTTTCTCATTTTTGCTATTAGATTTATAATTTCTCTTTTTGTTCTTGGAGTGACCCTCTTTTTAAGTAGAATTTTAAAACACAATTCCATTGTTGTTTCTTGGAGACCACATTTCCTCTGTGAAAGTTATAATTTTTTTAAGTGTCTATGTCCTTGCATAGATGTCTAGTTTTCCTTGATTGTTAACATGTTAGAGGGAGACACTAAGCACTAGTGGCAATCTTTCTGTGCATAGGGCTGTCACCATAGGCTTCAGGGTCATGGACTGAACACATTTTGTTGTCGTTGATGTTGTTACTACTTTGGGAAGCCTATGATTTAAGTACTTTTAGATTTCCTCTTTGGTTGTTCAATGTTTGACAGAAAAGAATGTTCTACTCCCTAACCTACCAAAATTCTGTGAGCTGATTCTAAGCAAGGGGTGAGGGAGTGGTTTCTTAGTGTTCAATATCTGTACTTTCCTTAATCTGCCTGTTTTAGCATAATAATAATAATAATAATAATAGTAATCCTACCCACAATTGTGTCCAGTGTCCTCCAATGTAGAAAACACCCATTTTGGTCTCTTCAGAGAATACAACTCCAGCTTTCTACCAACTAGGAAAGGAATTGTTTCTGGTCTAGTTTTCACCATGGCAGTGGCTAGGAATAGAGATAAGTGCCTCTTAATCACACCTCAACCCATTCCTTTCTTTTTAGCTCCAACATCATTCCCACTTCCAGAGGCACCTGGGTACCACACGTTCCTGAGCTTTGGGAGTCTGCAGTACAAATCAAGTTGCCTCCCTGCTTTCTCCACTGCTGAAAGAATTCTGTTTTCTCAGTTGACTAAATCAGTTATCAATAATCCGTTTGGTTGATGGCATCTACATCTTGTTGTCATCTTCACTCCTCTCTGGCCTTGTGGATTTGCTGTTTCTTTCCCTCTAGCATTCTGGATCATGTTAGAGGATCTTGGAAAGAAATAGAGACAAATGCTTCCATTCAATTGCTCATTCTTAACAACTTAATGCTGGCTATTAATATAGAAATGTTTCACTTTTATAAAGTTGCATTTATTAATCTTTTCCCTGACAATTCTTTCGTTTTCATGCTTAGAAGTCTTTCTATACTCCTAAGTCAATTACATGTTCACTCATGTTTTCTGCATTTTATGATTTATTTTATATTGAATTTTCAAGTACACTTGGACTTATTTTTTAATATATATTATTTAACTATTTAGCCAATTATTCCACATGATTTGTAGAATGATTCATTATCTTCCCATTGTTTGATACTGCTTTATTTATCACTCAATTGCTATAAACTCTAGAATCTGTTTTAGGAATACTTTTTCTAATTTATGGATGTGTTGGTTAATTATCAAAACTGTGTCACAGTACTACAGCTTAGAGCGACCTGAGGGTTTTCTTTAAAAAGAAACAAAAACAAAACCTGATTAGTATTTTTCCTGGGAGATGAGTAAGATAATCAGGGGCCAAGTATGCTTAAATTCTGTTTTTTAAAATACAAAAATAACCTTTTACTTTACAATCTAGGCAATCCAGACCTAGCTAGATTAAAAAGTACAATTTTGACATTTGAATTTAGTGAACACATTTGTGGATATTTTATTGAGTGGAAGAACCATGAGTTCAATATAATCAGCAGTACCCTTGGTGCTTAATTTCTTCAAATTTATTTAACCAGCAATTATTACATTTTCCTTTAGTTAATTCAGGTTTGTTGGTTTTAATTCCAGTTTTTGTTTAATTTCTTTCTATATTAACCTGGAATCAAATGTAATTCTGCTCTGTGTCAGGAGACACTTGCAATGCTGGCATTTACATTAAAAGCTATAGCAGGTAGAGGGTGTAGGATAAGAACAAGTAGGGGGTGTTATGGACTAACTCATCTCCCTGTGAAAGTCATATAGTGAAGCCCTAACCCCCAATGCAACTGTATTTAGAGACATGGCTTTTAAGGAGGTGACTGGGGTAAAAAGAGGTCATAAGTGTGGGGCATTAATCCAATATAACTGGTGGCCTTATAAGAAGAGCAAGAGATACCAGGGATGCATAGGCACAGAGGAAAGGCCATGAGAGGACGAGGCTGGAAGGGGGCCATCTACAAGCCAAGGACAAATGCCTCAGGAGAAACCAAACCTGCCAACACACCTTGATCTTGAACCTCCAGCCTCCAAAACTGCAAGAAAATAAATTTGCATTGTTTAAGCCACCCAGTCTATGGCATTTTGTTATGGCAGCTCTAGCTGACTAGTACAAATGGATAAATGTAAAGCATCCACACGTTTGTCTCTTCAAGTTCACTGGGCACAATTAGGAAAATTGGCATCACTGTATTTTTCTTCTTTAAAAAACATCCTGGCTGCAATCCACTACACTGATTTTATGATGCACTAATGGATCACAACACAAAGTTTTTAAAATTCAGGTCTTTTCTACCATATCAACACCAAGAGATCTCAGGGCAGACAGAAGGGATGGTACAGACCACATAGTTGTGACCATGACACATGCTTCTAGAGGGGGCAGAGTCCTCAGCTAGGTCACAAGCACAGACAGAGAGGATACGCAGGCAGACTTCCTGGTGCTTAGGACAAGCATACTACTTCATCACCATGCCAAAAATTTTGTTTGATCATACCTTTGAATGAAGTAAGTCACTCAATTGTTATCTATCTCAGTTTATCAACAGGTAAAATGGAAACAGACCCTAACTTAATATCAGACATTTGGTTTGGCTAAACGGAGTTCTGTGTGAAAGCTCTCTGAAGAAGACAATTTAAAACATATGCCAAATTATAATATTTAATGGTTTATAATTTATCTTCCCTTAGTATTTTCTCTTGTCAAAGTCTCTATAAGAAAGACATCATAACAATATAAGGAAATGGTTATAAAATAAAACTAATGTATGAGTTGCTAAATTTGGAGAGCTCTTACCAATAAAGCATTCCACTCTTTGATATTAATCTGTTTATCAAAGAGAGATCAGTTGGATGCATCATGTGATTTTTAACAAACTGGACATCATTTGGTTATGGTCCATTAAATCAATAGGATCACATTTATTGCATTTTTTCAGTATGATGCCTTACTGTTTTGATTTGTTATTATAAAATAATATGAACAGTATAAAAATTCAAAGACCATAGTAAATTATTTTTTAGAAAGTTTTAGAAAGCATTAAAAGTCTGATCTCAAGGAAGTAGTGAATAGAATGGTGGATACTAGAGATTGGTCAGGGTGGTGGGAAGGGGTAATGAAGAGATGTTGGTAAAAGGGTAATTCTGTTTAATAGAAGGAAGAAGTTCTGATGATCAGTGGTACAGTGGGGCAACCATAGTTGACAATAGTTTATTGTATTTCAGAATAGCTAGAAGTTTTCAAATGCTCCCAATATAAAGCAATGATGAATGTTTTAGGTGAATCTTGTCCCAGTTACCCTGATTTGATCATTGTATGTTGTGTGCTTGTATCAAGACGTAACATGTCCATGAATATGTACAATTATTATGTATCAATAAAAAAAATTTTAAAAAAAAGTCTACCTCTCAGAATGAGGACTGCCGACATTAGTTTCTGTGCTGAGAGAGAGATGAAGGAAAGAAAGAGATGGCGATGGAGCCAGAGAGATGGCAGCGGCCAACAGTTCTGTACCTTGGCCCCTAACCTTCAACCCTTCAGATTTTTAGTCAAGCTCCTGAACTGATGTCATACCAGTGGCATGTGGATTTTTGTGGACACCAGTGGATGGATTGTGTTTCTCACGGGCACAGAGATAGAAGGGAGAGAGTATAGGAGATAGTTGTGGAAAGGGGACATCTAGTCTCAGAACAGTTGATGTCTGCACTACAGGGCTGTGTCTCCTTCAATATGTTGCAAATATTGTCCCATATTTTCATTTGACTCATCGCAATGTATTTTTAAAATATAAACCAGTTGATTTTGCATTTGCCCTGATGTGCTTCACTTGCCCCTTGGAGGCCACTGTGACTGTCACTCTTGCCTCCATGGCCAGTTCTGGGCAAGTCATCTCCCCCTGGGTATGTGCTTCCTCAACTGCGAAAGGAAGAGTTTGGACAAGGGAGTCTCTAAGATTGCTATCTCTAGACACCTGTGTTTTCCTGTGTGTACTAGCTCTAAACATATGTTTAATTCCTTGAGAGGGGATTCTTTATTTAATTTCTTCATCAGCTTCCTAGTGCCTAATACTTCAGTTAAGTCCCACAGGCATTTATTACAGAGCTATGTGCCTACCATGAGCCCAGTACAAGTATCAGCTGAGTAATATTTGCTGAAAAATGAAACAGTTCAATTCTTCTGCTTTGTAAAGTAATACAATAATCTTAGTAAAGTAATAACTTTAACTTTTTAGTCTACATGTTGTAGCTCATTGTGCCAGACTTGTGTGTTTGTTCATATTTGTTTGCATAATAGAAATGTTACAAATTAAAATCCTCCCAGCGACAAAATAAATGACATCATAAGGAACTTATGAATTATGATTTCATTAGGGTATAGTTGATTTGGTTATTACAACACTTGAATAATCTTGGCCAAAAATTGTATACAAAACTACTTCTATACACGTTTAATCTATTTTTCAGCAACAGCAGTATTATTGCTTAAAATAACATAGTGTCATACGTAATGACCAAAGCAAACTGAATACACCTGTGCTTGGGCCTATAAAAAGGGCAAACTTTACTAACATTTAAGCATGTGTTAAACCTTGACTATATTTTTTCAGAATTAATGGAAATACAAACTTCATATGGAGCCAAATCTCTGGGTGTGACTTTGCCAAGAAAAACAGATCTTTGAAGGGTAAAAGCAGGTGGGGAACAAATGTATTTCTAAATATCATTCAGTCATAACCTACTCAATGAAAGTACTAGTGAAATTCAATTGCTCCAGTCCAGCAATTACATTTTTATACCAAACATATGGCCTATTCTAACAAATGAAGTTTTATGTCTGAGATTCCCACGATAATTCGCCTAACTATGTTGATTTGCATTTCAGTCATCCAACAAGTGTTTATATGATAAATGCTTTGTTGTAAGTGCTAAGTCAGTGTTGGCTTCAAACAAGAGTTCATTTCTCACCTGGGTCTTGAAGGCTATGTAGGAGTTCACCAGTCAAGACATTAGGAGGAGGTCATTCTAGCCAGAGAATAGGGTCTTTCCTGATGGGTTCTCCCCATGACAGCAAAGCCTTTCATGACATGGCTTTGACTTCTTCCCTATCTTGAGCCATCTCTTCCTCTCCTCTATTTATATCATGTAATATGATCATACTCAACTATTAGCTCTTTACCTCCATGAGTTGCATATACAACTTACTCCAATGTTTTCTTGAAAATTACACTATACATTCCAGCAGCATTCCTTCATTGATTCTTTTCTTGTTCCTTTCCCCAACCCCAGTATAAGATCATTCCCTTCTTTTTTGTCCTTAAATACTTCATGGCATCTATCTGTTTCCATGTGAGTCTATGTTTTTAGCCCCTTTAACTCAGGGCTGCACTCTTCTATAGTCATGGATCCCTGAAGCATAAAACAGTGCCTGGCATGATGGAAAATCAATAAAAATTTATTTAATAAGTAAAATTATTTATTTATGGACAAAGTATATCAGGAGCTTGAAGGATCCCGATCCTTCCCTACATTTGAAAGATTTTAAAATAATTGAAATGAAAACATCCTACTAAACAATTCTTTTGGATAGACTAGAAGAAAAAGATTTTAGTGGTTAGTGCTTTGGTGCCATGACCTCCTCTATGCATAATTTACTTAAAGCAATGTTTAAGTATATAATTTCAGATTCAGAAAGGAATGGAACACTGCCTTTAAGTGAGAGTGGAGAATCCACTGCCTATTCTTTGTCCAGTTTAATCAAAACTAAAGATAGTGTCTATTAAAGTAAATGAAGATTCTGTAATTTTTTGACTGCCTTGACATTTGGGAATAACTTGAAAGACTTTGGACAGTAAGAAAGTTATGCAATGCGTGATATCACTATGATATCATATGATGTTATATCACATCATGTTATATTTGGTGATCAGGGATAATTCAACTTTACATCCAGGTCCATTATCTATAAGTTATATAATTCCACATTGAAAGATTTTTTAAAGAATAATTTCTTTTTCTAAGCTTTTTTAAAATTAAAAATTATATGTTTTCTAAAATAAAACTCAAATAATATCCAGAAAAGTACAAATAAGAAAGCCAAAATATTCCAAAATACCTCTTCACATATATCAGAAATAATCTATTAACGTGTCAGCAGACATACTTTTTAATCTGTCTATGCATTCTCTGAGAAATATCTATGTATACACACAAATGCACACTTAGAGGTAAACACAGTTTAAAATTATAGCAAAAAAAAGGATGACATTTAAAATAGTAATCATAAAAGTATATTTTTGGGGTTACTATTTTAAATACTATCTTCTTTTTATCTGCATTAATATTTCCAATGTTATGTGTGTGGGTTTTCTTATTTTATCTCTGTCTTTAGCAGGAATGCATCTAATGTTTCCACATGCTCGATTGGGGCTGAGGTATAAATATCATAATATTAAAGAAGGAATATCCTTGAATGCTTTCTCAGTATCTATAGGTTTGATATAAAACTTTTCTTCTTCATAGAACTATTAATTTGATGAATCAAACTGATGGATTTCTTATAATATTGAAACTATATTTCATTTTTTTAATTTAATTTTTATTTCAGCATATTACAGGGGTACAAATCTTTAGGTTACATATATTGCCTTTGCCCCACCCAAGTCACAGCTTCAAGTGTGTCCATCCCCCCAGAAGGTGCGCACTGCACCCATTAGGTGTGAATATACCCATCCGCCATGCTCCCTCCCACCTACCTGACACCAGATGAATGTTACTACTATATGTGCACATACATGTTGATCAGTTAATACCAATTTGATGGTGAGTACATGTGGTGCTTATTTTTCCATTCTTGTGATACTTCACTTAGGAGAATGGGCTCCAGCTCTATCCAGGATAATACAAGAAGTGCTAGATCACCATTGTTTTTTATGGCTGAGTAGTACTCCATGGTATACATATACCACATTTTATTAAACCACTCATGTATTGATGAGCACTAGGGTTGTTTCCACACCTTTGTGATATTTCAGTCTTGAGATGATTACAACTTGTCGTGGTGTACTCTTCACTAATGTACTACTGGATTCCGTTGCTACTTTTTCATCTTAGAATTTTTGCATTACTGTAGAGAAATAATATTATTCTGTAATAGTTCATTTTGTGCATTTTCAATTCAATTTTAGTGCCAATAAATAAAAAGTTATTGGTTTAAATGGAAAATTGCCCAATTTATGAAAAGAAATCAGAAACAATGGCCAAGGATAATGATATTCAATACTTACATAGGTGACTGAGTGAAATTGAGACTCCTTCCTGAGGTTTCTTCAAAAATAAGATATTCATCTATCAAAAATAATGTATATGCTCATGATTTTTTTAACGTAAACTTCAACCTTTTATAAACGACACGTTTTATTTTCATCATCTATTAAAGTAAATTGTGTCCTTGATTAGTTAGCATAAAAAATAAAACTACATCCCATAAGGATATAAACACATTCAGAGGCCACAGAATTAGTAAAACAACCAAACAATTAAACACTTTGTGATTCCCTTTGTTACTCATGAAGCTAAACATAAAAGTTAAATTCTCATTTCACTTGGCTCTAACACTAACATTACTATTGTATTGAATTCCATTGTGTGTTGCAAAGCTGAACCTCAATATGTAGAATTATATGGCCATAAATTAGAATTATTTGACATGTGTCAATAAAATAACATTGCCAAGTACTAAAACACTCTGGCTTCACGTCAAGTCTGAGGTCAGGGTCTGTAAGAATGACATAGTCCTTTTACTTCCCTGCTTATTGCTGTGGCCCTGAGGCTGTAGCAGCCAGATGTCTGGCACTTTACATTTACAGGTCTCACAGTTGTAGCAGATAAAGCCCCAATTTTTCCCCCTTTCACTCAAAGTTATACTGTTTCCATTAAACTATGTACACCTTTTTATTAATTTGATTTTTTCTTATTCCATAATCTATCATTCCCAAATGACAGACAAATACGAAAATTGTAGGTTACTGTTCACTGGAATTACTCTTTGCTTAAGGGTCAAAAGAATAATATAAATAATTTTCCCTCATGTTGCTTAGATTGTGTTGTGTAAGTCTTAAATACCGTTGGAAACTTAATCTCTTCGTTGTAGCCTCAGCAATTTGAGGATAGGTTCCTTATCTTCATCTCAGAGTCTCCAGCCCCCTGTACACTTAAGGAGTGTGCAATAAATATGTCGAAAGAATAAAAAAATGAAAGAATCTGGAACTAACATCATTTGAAACCAAGACTTCCTTAAGATTACCTCAGTGATTTAAAACAAACAAACAAACAAAAAAATTGGCCTGCACTAGTTTACTGAAAGATTGTTGGCTGATTCCTCGTAGAGGAATTTACAGCTGGACCTACTGCCATAGCTAACGAGAACTGAAACTCACAGGTCCTTAGCCATGCCTTCAGTGGTGTATGTGGGGAAATGAGGATCCAATCTTGTTGCCTTTGGGAGCATAGTAAATTCATCATTCAGTTCCCTTTATTACATTTTAAAATTAAATTTTATTGTGGCTATTAGGACCAACCATCTGGGTTTTATCTGAGCAGCTCAAAGACAATAAGGGCTCTGCTACATCTACAATAACCTTTATTTTAAGGAAAAAAATGCCCTTCATAAAGTATGGGAAGAGGTCGAGAACACTATCTAATGGGCAGTCAAATTCCAGAACAGTCCTGTAAAAATGTAGTCAAAAGACAGAGGCTATAAAAGGCCCAAGGCTCCCTAGAGACCTAGCTGACTCCAAGTCCAGCAAAAGAAATACACAAGATAAACCTGGGCCATTTTGTTGGGCCAGAAATCAAGAAATCTATTAAAGATTATTTGTGGGTATATCAAAAGGACTCAGAAACCAAGTTGAAGAGGCTCTCGCTGGACAAAGATGGGATAATTTGAGCAGCTACAATAAGACATAATAAGATGTTCAGTGTATTGAAACACTTAATAGCTAGGCAAAACATCTTAGTATTGCAAAAACTGGTAATAAAGGGAAATAAACATTTATCTCAACTTTCCTATATTAACTGTACTGCAAAGTAATCCAATAGTTGGTAAACAGAAGTTGCTTATTATGGAACCATTCCAGCTAATGAATAAAAAAGAAATGATAGACTATTACTATTTTGCCATTACCTATAAAGTAAAAAATCTAAGAAATAATTACTAAATGGCAACTAACACCACAAAAAGTGAGATAACCATACATCCACACCTACTGGCAGAATTATAGACCACCACGTGGGAAGTTGCCTTCTTGTCAAAAAATTAATTCTGAATCTGCTCAAGGCACTAGATAGACTACCAGTATACAGGAAAGATAGGAGACAGAGGAATATGGTAAATGACACTCTGGGGATGCAGTGAACGGCACCCAGACTCCAGAGCAGTGCTTATACTCTAGAGCAGTGCTTCTCAAAGTGGGGTTCCTGGAGCAAGAGCTTTGTTACTGCTTGTTTCCAGTCTATGATGAGATAAGGAGCTTGTGTCAGAATATAAGTCCACTGTATCACTAAACACATGTTTTAGTTTAGCTGAAGGAAGCTGTGTGTCCGTGCCATTCTGGGACAACCTCTTTCTCTCAGACAGACCAGCACGTTCACTGCAATACAGCAGCACTGCTGCCCAAATGACCAGATCTCTATGTAAATTTTTATTTATATATATATACTTATATATATACATACATATATAAGCAGTGAAAGTGAAACCTACAGATTAAAAGAGATAGAAATATCAATTAATTATAATGTTAACTATATTTTTATTAAAATTTGAGCAAGTAAACTCTAATAAAAATGTATAAGAAAATCAAGGAAATTTGAATACTGGATATTTAATAATATTAATGAATTATTAGATTTGTATGCAGGATAAGGATACTGTGACTATATTTAATATTTAGAGAAAAATTTTGGAATATTAGGGATGAAATGATGATCTGATGCCTGGGATTTGCTTCAAAATAATATAGAGGGATAGGGGAAGTAGGAAGAAATATAAAGGTAACATGATTAGACATGTGCTGATGTTATTTAAGTTGAGTGATAGATATATGCATCTTTGTTATATTACTTACTCCTGTGTATACTAAACTTTTTCAAAATAAAGTTTAAATATAAAATAAAAGAACGAAAAAAACAATAAAAGAACATCAATTCTGTAAAAATAACTGACTAAGAAAGGAAGAAAGCTGAGAACTAGAATTAGGACTGAAATACCACTGGGTAATTTTTAAACAGGCAGAAATAGTTTGTAAACACATAATATATATGTTAGATGGATATACAGTTAGCTTTTTTTGCCAGAAAATTAGTTTTTCTAACATTGAAATTTAGCTGTTGTATGAGGACATATGCAAAATGTTCCTATAACATCCTGTTATGGGTTGAACTGTGTCCCCTAAAGACAGACTCTAGAGCCCTAACCTGGAACCTATGAATGTGACCTAATTTGGAAATAGTCTCCACAGATACAGTCAAATTAAGATGAAGTCACTAGGATGGGCCCTAATGCAATCTGACTGGTATCTTCATAAGAAAAGGGAAACTCGGACACAAAGACACTCCGGGAAAATGCCATGTCAAGATGGAGACAGAGAGTGGAGAGACTATAAGAAACATCAAGGTCATTGGCAGTCACCATGAACGAGGAAAGACATATGGAACAGACTCTCCCTCAGGGCCCTCCAAAGCAACCAACCCTGCTGACACCTTGATATCAGACTTCTATCCCCTAGAACTTCCGAAGCCACCCTGTGTGTGGCCCTTTGTTACAACAGCCCTGTGAGACTAATACACTCACTGAGCTTAGTAAGATTGGTGCCTCTGTGTCAGTATGTTGTGGGGAGCCAGGGATCAGCTGGAAGAGGGTGAGTCATTGTGTTTTTGCATAGTCCTTTTTATTAAAAATAATGTCTTCCTTTAAGAGTTGGCTGAGTTGTTGACTTTCTTCTATTTTGAGAATTGCAACTTGTTCTTCCCTTTTAATCACAAAGCTTCAGAATAGACAACTACAGTACCTATCACAAGCAGGGAGGAAAAAAACATCCAACACTGTGGACCAAGTAAAGGAGCATCTTTCCCGCAGAATAAACCGGAGCTATCCGAAAACACAAAAACAACTGGTGATCTGGATGAAAACCTGATTACTTAGTGGATTTTTTTAAAATGTGGTCAGCTAATTATGTGGATATTGTCTAGGACAATGTTCTCTAGTTCTACATTCTACTAATCACTTCTAGATGGTCAACTTTTGAGAAACTTTAGAATAAAATTTGATGTGTCTGTACATACAAATCCGTAGAGTGAACAGAAGGAGGCTTTTTTAAAAGCTATATTCTTTACTATGATGGTGAGGATAAAAAAAGAAAAAGATGAGAAAATGGAAAAGGGAATCCAAACCTAGGAAAAATTAAAAGAGACAGATTTAAAATGGGTGGCTAACAGATGACCCTTATTGTTTTTGTCGCTGTCGTTGTTGTTGTTGCTTGTCTTAATATATAGTTAATACTAGTTTCCTTTTTGTTGAATAGATTTGATGTTGTTCTGCAACACATTCTCTGGGGTCACGAAGAAGGTTACTTCTATGATCCAGCTAGTACCTAAATAAACGAGATCCTGTTTCTTTACAAAAGGATAGGACAAAAAGGAAGCATGAGCTATCATCAGTCCTGAGGATTTGAGACTCAAGTGTTCCTAGAAGAGGATCCCAGGAAATTAAACTCAACTCAAAATAAGTTTATCTGCTCTTCACAGTCATAAGTTTTGTTGGCAGTTCTTAACTCTTGGCACTGTTCAAAGTTTCATCGATGATGAGACGGCTCAGTGCTATCCTCTCAGCACCTTCTCAGAGCGCAGTGTATGGAACTGTCCTGCTGCCTCTAGCAGCTGCCACCACGCTCCCCAGCAAGGCTTCCAAGTTCTTTGGAGTTGCACCAGGGAAATAAATCCAAAAATGGAAAAACACTGTGACCCCTCAGATGCCCCTGAGCTTTGTGATACCAGATGCTTGACATTTAATCCAAAATACTCTGAAGTATTCCAAGGGTAGGGAATGAAAAGTATGTACGTGTATGAAGACATATGAAAAAGTGTCTTGATTTAGAAAATGGTATATCTTAAAGAAATATAAAACATTTCAGCTCAAATTTCCAAAATAAGATCAGAGATGATAGAATTTGACTAAAAAAATATGATAAACATGTATAACTTTAGGTTTCATATTTTTTCCACTTAGGTAAGAGAATAGATTAGATGGTATGGGAAGAAAAGGAGGAAGAATTGAGTAGCTGAGAAAGATGAAGTGGAATGGAGAGAAATAAAGAGTGAAAGAGAGAAATAGAGAACAAAGGAGAAAAGAATCAGCTCAGTAAGTTTTGAGGTGAATGTTGATTTATTTGGGTTACGTGGCGTTATCTGATCTTTGGTAATGTTAATTAGTTGATTAGTCATTGCGCACGACTTTTACTTCTTAGACTTAAACCTAGGGCTCGCATTCCTGAGTACACATTGCAACCACATGCAAGTTTAAAAAATACTGACGTCTGGATCTCACCCCAGAGATTGTCTTTTATTTGATATGGGTACTGCCTGCAACTGTGGTTTTTAAAAGCCCCTCAGATGAATCTAGTTTGAAGCCATTGTTGAAGGCACTGCTGTGAGAACCCCATGATTGACAAAACCAGGGCACCCTCCTCCAAAATAAGGGATCACCTCTGGAACTATGGTACCCACTGGTGTATTAGACCTGTGGTTCTCAAAACAAGATGTGCATCGGCGTTACTTGTAGAATATTTTTAAGATATCAGTTTTTGATTCTCATACCAGTGATTCTGATTCAGTAGGTTTTGATGTTTTGAGGTTTTGCCGGAGCATTTATGTTTTGAATAACCTTCACAGAAGACTCTGATGTAAAACAAAGGTATAAAAATCACTGACTTAGACATTTTGTCTTCAATTCACTCAGGAAAATTGGGAGTCAGGGAAATGTCAGAAAAAGAGAGTCAGAAAAGCATCAGAAAAAAACTTATATTAGCTTGCTAAGGCTGCCATAACTAAATACCACAAACTTAAACAATGGCGATTTATTGTCAAACAGTTCTGGAGGCTAGTGGTCCCCGATCAAAGTATCAGCATGGTTGGTTCCTTTTGAAGGTGATGAGGGACTATCTTTTCCATGCCTCTCTCCTAGTTTCCGGTGGTTTTCTGGCAATCTTTGTCACTCCTTGGCTGGCAGATCTCTGCCTTCACCCTCTCTTGGTGTTCTGTCTGTGTGCGTATGTGTGTCCAAATTCCCCCTTTTTATAAGAACAACCTAACTCAGTTAGGACTTCAATATAAATTTCGGGAGGACACAATTCAATCCCCTAATATCAGATGTCTCTTTTTTTTCTGAAAAATATATTTGTTTTGGCAATACCTGCCTTGTCAGTTTCCAAGGAACTAGAATTCAGCGCAATGTAAATAATGCAAATTGTCCTGAATCTAACATAATTCTTTTTTTTTTTAATTTCAGCGTATTACGGGGGTACAAATATATTGCCTTTGTTGCACTGAGTCAGAGCTTCAAGAGTGTCCATCTCCCAGCTGGTGCACACTGCACCCATTAGGTGTGAATATACCCATCCCCTCCTCCCCCTCCCACCTGCCCGACACTCAGTGAATGTTACTACTATATGTGCATATGTTGATCGGTTAAAACCAATTTGATGGTGAGTACATGTGGTGCTTGTTTTTCCATTCTTGGGATATTTTACTTAGGAAAATGGGCTCCAGCTCTATCCAGGGTAATGCAAGAGGTGCTAGATCACCATTGTTTTTTGTGGCTGACTAGAACTCCGTGGTATACATATACCACATTTTATTAATCCAGTCATGTATTGATGGGCACTTGAGTTGTTTCCACATCTTTGCAGTTGTGAATTGTGCTGCTATAAACATTCTAGTGCAGATGTCTTCTTTATAGAATGTCTTTTTTTTCCTCTGGGTAGATGCCCAGTAATGAGATTGCTGGATCAAATGGTAGTTCTACTTGTAGCTCTTTGAGGTATCACCATATTACTTTCCACAGCAGTTGTACTAGTTTTCAGTCCCACCAGCAATGTATGAGTGTTCCTATCTCTCCACACCCATGCCAGCATTTATTGTTTTGGGACTTTTTGATAAAAGCCACTCTCACTGGAGTTAAGTGATATCTCACTGTGATTTTGATTTGCATTTCCCTGATGATTAGAGATGTTGAGCATTTTTTCATGTTTCTTGGCCATTAGTCTATCTTCTTTCAAAAAGTTTCTGTTCCTGCCCTTTGCCCACTTTTTAGTGGGGTTGTTTGATTTTTTTTCTTGCTGATTTTCCTGAGTTCTATATAGATTCTCGTTATCAGCCCTTTATCAGATATGTAATGTGCTAATATTTTCTCCCATTCTGTAGGTTGTCTGTTTGCTTTTGTGACAGTTTCCTTGATTGTGTAGAAGCTTTTTAATTTGATCAGGTCTCATTTATGTATTTTTGTTGTTGCTGTGATTGCCTTTGGGTTCTTCGTATTTGAAATCTTAAAGGCTTTAGACAGCAGAAATTGGATTGTATTAACCATTCTGATCAGACAAAACTGTATTTAAGACATTTTACAATTACTTCTCTGTTTGCAAAACATCAGTGAGGACTTTATAACATGCTAAATTTTAAGAATACACTGGCTTAGAGACATTTTAAACTAAGATGGGTGGTGATAGAACAGTGTTGTGCTAAAAATATAAATCTTTTCCCTAATAAAAAGTTTCCATTGCTCTTGAATTCTTTTCCAGACTTGCGATAAATTTTGTAGAGAAATCCATAACTCTGAGGGTTACAGATATTCTTTGTAAATTCTTCACTTATCAAGCTTGTTTGGGCTTATGTTTTCTTTATTGTTCCAATTATTTTTAACAGCTAAAGAGCAGGTTTCAGGTCATTATACAGTTATCTGAGATAGTGAGATCTGGCCTCAATAGTCAGCAAACCACCTAGCTTATAAAAATAAAATATAGAACTTTCTCTCTTCTTCCCAACAAGTTCTAACTAGAAAATTTTTTTTCTAGTTGAGAAAAAATTGAGACCCCATCAACTTGTCTAACTAGTATAGAGTCTGGATAAAGTCATTCAAAACTATTTTAGGATACCAATGTTTCATAACTTTTCTGGGGTAAGATAGAAAAATAACATCACCTTATTGGCACAGCGGAGAATCTAATTCTAGCATGTTCAAATGTAGAGAAATCAATTATATCTGAAACAAATAAAGAAACACTGAGAGTGCTTCTGCTTTTCTTTAGGTTCTTGGAGAGAGGAAGAGCTAAGGGAGAAATCATAAATGAAATTATGATGAGTTATTTTCATGGCAATTTCACTAAGAACTGTCATCATTTGCTCACATGGACCAGGATGCTATAGCAAGAAGCCTTAGAAATTGAAGAGATAAGCAGACTTGAGCCAAAACACTAAACCATGACATTTGAATTTGTTCTGTTTTTTCACAATTTGTCATTGGGGACCTTGCTTTGGTATGGAATTCTGTCTCAAATTCTAAGCATTCACCTCCCCTGAAGTGATTCCATATCTTGTAAGATAGGGAACAAGGGGCGTGTGTGTGTGTGTGTGTGTGTGTGTATCTGTGATTTTTGGATTGCATGAATGTTGCCTTTGCTCTGATATACAAAAGCATCATAGTTTATATGCACTTATTTTCCATCTAGAGAGAAATGAACCCAAAATTGAAGGAACATTTTGGCTGAGAGCCTCAGTTGGGATGTGGAAAGCAAACAGAATAAGGTTAGTTGAAGGTCAAGCTGCGTTGTATTGATGTAGTAATGTTGTCTTTAGAACAAATTAGCTCACTGGGACCTGGTGACACAGTGGAGTATTAAACCCTCCGTTACAAAAAGAACATGTGCAGGTTTTTTCTAGCTTGAAAAATGCCAGTGAAAAATTACACAAAGATCAAGCTTGAAAAATGTTTACTTTGCAGAAAATCATTTAAAAATGGAATCTCAATTTTGTTGGCAGCTCAGTTTTTTAAAAGGGCTATTTATTCTAGACTCCTGTAGCATATGGTTTATTGCAGTTTATATGGTGTATTGGAACTGCATGAACTTGGGCACCTTAGGGAATGTTTGTTTTTATTTTTTTAAAGGTGGTTGGACTGAAATCCAGTATGAATCATATATGAGAGATTTAGAAGCATGTGAAGATAAATGTTTCCCATGTGACACAGAGCAGCACATCTGGAAGGTGATCCTATATAAATAAATAACCTGAAAAGACCATAGTTTTAAAAGATATCAATAAAAATAGGATTGTGGCTTTTTTCTTAATTTAAGAGGAAAATGTAGTTTTCATATTTGAAAAAGAATAGTGTTTTCAAGTACAAATTTCGAGAAGCTCTCTTATTGTAGAAACAGGCTTGAAATTTATTCTTTCACTCATTAATTCACTTACTCATTCACTCAACAAACATTACTATCAACCTATTAGAGCTGCTATCTGCTAGGTTCTACAGATAGAAAAACGAGTAAGACACATTTCTTGTCCTAAAATATTTCTTAGATTAATCATTGATAAGTTTATTTTTTAATAGTGACTTTCATTCATGTCAACTGATGCCCTCAAAATAATTATATATATTAAGATACTACTGATATAAAGAATCATTTTTACTGTCTACCCAGCTTGTAAAGAATTTCTCTTCAAAACCTTTTCCATCATTTAAAAAAGTTTATATTCCCATTCCCTCCCTTTTACCAAGAACATTTCTATATCACTTGGTAATCCTTAAAATATAGGTTTTACTCTTGCTAAAAATAATATTAATTAAGGAAAATAGTTCAGTTCAGGTTTTAAACAGACTCCCAGTTTTGTTTCTTCTTAATCATTTAAAGCATACGTATCATTCTGATTTTAGTTCAGACACCCCAGTTTTGTTGTTATTGTTATTGTCATTGTTATTTTATTTTAAAAATCAACTAAATATTGGGCTTTCGGTACAGTGAAAAAAATCACACTTGTATTTTTAAAAGTATGATATTCATTGCTTCCCAATGCACACTTTTCCTAGTCTGGCAAAGTATGTTTGAAAGCATATAGCACCTTCAGAAATGTCTGGAAACAAGGAATTGATATTGAAGATACTGAATAGTAGCTTTCTTTTCTCTGAACAAAATGACACTAAATACATTTGATATATTGCCAGGTAATAAACCTACAGTTATATTTACAGTCATTGAACACTAACAGATAACTCTATTTTTCAACAAATCCTTGACCCATTATTTCACAATACCTTGTCTATAGTAGTACTTAATAAATAATAATTTTTTGGATGAATGAATGAAGAGATGATGGATTGATGTTTATCACATATACATGTTCTGCAACTGTCAGTTTTTCAATATTCATAACTGATATGCTGAAATTTTGAAATATGCTGTATTTATGAAAATATCTCTGTGGTGTAATGGAACATGTGTTTCCTTCTCATTCACTTCACAGTCCAAATGCAGATGAGCAGGGAGATCACTTCACTCAGGCAACCAGGCTCTTGCTGAATAGTGGCTCTATCATCTTCTGGGGGGGGGGGGACATGCAGCCAAAGGCCACATGTGGCCTTCTAGGTCCCTAAGTGTGGCCTTTTGACTGAATCTGAATTTTATAGAGCAAATCCTTTTATTTTTATTAATACATTTTTGTTTGTCTTTTATATTTTTGTTTTACTTTTAAAATGAATGTATTTAAAATACTAAAGAATAAAATAAGTTTCAATGAAATAATCCTCCCAGATTGACCAGCACAATTAGGACATGAGTAAGCCATAAGGGCTAAATTGACAGTTGCTATGCTCATGATTTAGTTCTAACTTCCTCTGCCTGACTGGCACTGCTACCGCACGAGGCTGGTTGGTGAGAGTTTATGGGGGTCGAGCACTTCAGTCTGTTACCAGCTTTTGACAATGGTGCACTGTATTTCTGCTCGAAGTGGAATTTGTGAATAGTTGAACAGCTCATCAGCATTTTTTTAATTCTGTCTGTTTAACAGCCCATCATGTCAAAGAAGACCAAGAGAATGCTGAAGAAAAAAAAGCAGATTTTTACATGAGAATTGAGAATTGCAATGTTATCTTGTTTCTGCCGAAAGTAAGATGATTTGCTTGCTTTGTGATACTGCAATATCAACATTAAGGAAATTCAATGCTCATCAGCATTATAGTGCTCATAAGGACCACAGAAATTTTAAATTAGAGGGAGAAGCATGAAAGGTTGTACTGCAGAAATTAAAAGATGAAAAGCAAGAGCAAAGATAATTTTTTCAACCAGCAGTAAGACCTGGAAATAATGCCACTGAAGCAACTTATAAAGTGGCTTATATACTTAGGAAAAAAGGGAAGCCATTCAGCAATGTAGAAATTGTGAAAGAATGCATTGTTGCAGTTGTACAATACTTAGACCCCAACAAGTTTCAAAGTACAAACAACTGCCTCTTTCAAGGAGAACCATAACTAAACAGCAGCATGAATTACCCTTCAACATAAGAGAACAACTTCATGCAATACTTCAAAAGGAAAATACATATTATTCAATCACTTTGGATGAATCAACTCATACTACTGACTCAACACATATTTTACACTTCATTCAGGTCATAACAGAAGACTTTCTTTGCTACAAAGAGTTACTTGTTTTGGACACTCTTGCAAACAGAACACAGGGAATAGATATCTCCAACAACTTTCAAGATAAATGTCGTGAAGTTGAACCTAGTTTGGTAAATTTGGTGAGTGTATGTACAGATGGTGAACCTTCCATGACAAGAAAACATGAAGGGTTTATTGCACAGAATAAAAAAATATTAACAAATCCAGATGCTCTCATTTCTTTTCATTGTGTCTTGTATCAGCAAAATCTCTGTGCTGAAGCTACTATTTTAATGACACTTTGCAAAAAGTTATAAGTATTAACTATAGTCATGCAAACACAACACAGCATCATCAGTTTCATAACATGCTAAAGTAGAACTATGAGATATCCGGTGTGGGTTTGCTGTATCATTCTAAAGTACATTGGCTATCGCAGGGACAGGTTTAGCCAAAATTTTATCTCTGCGAGAACAAATAGTTAAATTTTATGAAGAACAGAATCAGCAATGTGCATTTTTGAAACAAGATTTCTATAAGAATGCAGTATTTCTGTGTGATACCATATCAAATCAAAATGACTTGAATATTTCTTTGCAAGGTAAAACTAGTCAATATATAATATGTAGCAAAAAAAAAATCCAAGCATTTTGAAAAAAGCTACCTTTTTACAAAACACTTCTTCAAAAGGAAATTTCAGATGAACATTTTCCTCAGTAAGCAAAGGTCACTGATGAGCAGGATGACACATGCAAATCATTTGAAGAAAATGCAGCTGTTACAGACCTATTAATTGGAGAATACGATGAAAGGTTCACTGACTTTGAGAATGATGACATCACACTGAAATTAGCATTTTAGCCTTACCTAGTTGATATCACCAAGTCACCTAAAGAACTACAGATAGAAGTGATTGAGCTTTCAGCAGATGATATTTTGAAGTCATTGATGCTGAGAAAGATACAATTGAACTATGGAAAAATTCAATAGAATACCCACGCCTTCAGCAACATGCCTGAAAAATGCTTTCTTGCTTTTCAGCCACTTATTGCTGGGAATCTACATTCTTCTACCTAACCCAAATCAAGATGCCATTAAGGTCACAAATGACTGATACTCATCTAGAGGATCAACCGAAACTGTGGACCTCCATGCTTCAACTAAATATTCAAATGCTTTCCAACAGAAAGCAGACACACAAAATCATCAAGAGAGTAGTTAACTTTAAAATTAACAAAGAGTTTTTATTTTTTGAAATTATTAAGTACATAGATTTTTGAAAAATAGTGTATATTTTTAAGTATATCTAATTGAAGTTTCTTGAGTGTGACCTTATTTGATTACAGCTAAATTAATGCAGCCTTACAACATAAAGAAGTTCCCCACCCCTGTTCTAGGGCTTCAGAGTCCTCAATCTATTTTTTTATTTCTATGGATCATACAGAAAAGAGAGAGCCAGAGTAGAGGACAGTGTGAGATTCAAACTCACGGTCATGATCAAAACTATTCTGTATGACACTATAAATCTTATTTCTTAAACTATGCTATCTATTCCTTTCTGTGTCCCTACCATTTTGCATTAAGAATTTGTTCTTTGAATTATTTATTCAACAAATATTTATAGCAAATGCTGCTCCCTTCTTGGTTCAAATAAAATCTGTGAGCTGAATGAAAGACCTATTAAATTTACTATCATAGGCAGTCACTGTTGCTTATAGATATTACATGGACAAATAAGACTCTCAAACAGATTCTCCATTAACAACTTCCTCTATATTAGTTATAGTCTTAGAAATATGGTGTCATAACATAATTTAATTATGTTCAGATTTATTTGTTATTTCAAATTAGGATTATTTTATTTCCAAAGATAGAAAATATTAGGATATTGGATTATTTTCTATTTTGTGCTTTTCTTTTCTTTCCTTTTTTTATTTTTTTATTGATACATAATAATTGTACATATTGATGGATTACATATTACATCTTGAAACAAGCACACAACATACAATGATCAAATCAGGGTAACTGGGACAAGATTTACCTGAAATATTCATCATTGCTCTATGCTGGGAGCATTTGAAAACTTTTAGCTATTCTGAAATACAGTAAACTATCGTCAACTCTAGTTGCCCCATTGTACCACTGAACATCAGAACTTCTTCCTTCTATTAAACAGAATTACCCCTTCACCAACATCTCTTCATTATCTCATCTCACCACGCTGACCAATCTCTAGTAGCCACCATTCTATTCACTACTTCCTTGAGATCATTTTTTTTTTTAGGTCTCATATTTGAGTGTGAAAATGAAATATTTGTCTTTCTGCATGGGTTTATTTCACTTAAAATAATGTCCTCCAGATCTATCCATGTTTCTGCAAATGATAAAATTTCCTTCTTTTTCATGGCTAAATAATATTCCTTTGTGTACATATACCACATTATTTTTATCCATTCATCCCTTGATAAACCCTTAAGCTGATTCCATAATTTAGCCATTGTAAATAATGCTGCAATAAACACTGAAGTGCAAATATCTTCTGGTTACATTTTATGACTTTGCCTCACCCAAGCGAGGTTTAGAGGCATGTCCTTCCCCTCTACAATGCTCACCGTGTCTGTGACCCTTAGTTGTGAGTTTGTCCTCCCTAACCCCCTAATCCCTGGAGAATATTACTACCATGTGAGCACCATAGTGTTGATCAGTTAGTACCAATTTGACGGCGAGTATATATGTAGACTATTCCTCCAATCTTGTGATACATCACTGCGGATAATGGGCTCAACCTCAATACATGAAAATATAAGTGGTGCTAGATCACTGTCATTTCTTATAATTGAGTAATATTCCATTGTAAACATATACCAAATTTTAGTAATCCACTCATGAATTGACGGGCGCTTGGGTTGTTTCCAGATCCTTGCAACAGTGAATTGTTCTGCCATAAACATTTGCATCCAGATGTCTTTATTATAGAATGCCTTTTGATCTTTTGGGGAGATGCCCAACAGTGCTATTGCTGGATTGAATGGTATTTCCACTCCCAGATCTTTGAGGTATCTCCAGGTTCTTTTCCACAGAGGTTGCACCAATCTGCGTCCCACCAGCAGTGTAAGAGTGCTCCTATCTCTCCACATCCTTACCAGCATTTGTTGTTTTGGGATTTTTTGATAGAGGCCAATTTCACTGGGGTTAGGTGATATCTCATTGTGGTTTTGATTTGCATTTCTCTAATGATTAGAGATGTTGAGCATTTTTTTATATGTTTGCTGGCCATTATTCTGTCTTCTTTTGAAAAGTTTCTATTCATTTCCTTTGCCCATTTATTGATGGGGTTGTTTGATTTTTTCTTATTGATTTTTTTAAGTTCTAGATAGATTCTTGTTATCAGACCTTTATCTGATGTGTAGAGAGCAAATATTTTCTCCCATTCTGTAGGCTGTCTATTCACTCTAAAGACAGTTTCCTTGGCTGTGCAAAAGCTTTTTAATTTGATTAGATCCCATTTATTTATTTTTGTTGCTGTAGTGATTGCTTTGGGGGCCTTCCTCAAAAATTCTTTGCCTAGGCTGATGTCAGAAAGGATCTTCCCAACATCTTCTAGAATTCTTAAGGTTTCATGCCTTAGGTTTAAGTCTGTTATCCATCTTGAATTGATTTTTGTGAGAGGTGAGAAGTGGGGATCCAGTTTCAATCTTCTGCAGGTAGCTATCCCGTTTTCCCAGCACCATTTATTGAAAAGAGATTCTTTTCCCCAGTGTATATTTTTGTCTGCTTTGTAAAAGATTAGATTACCATATGCAGATGGTTTCATCTCTGGATTCCCATTCCTGTTCCAAAGGTCTATGTCTCTATTCTTGTTCCAATACCATGCTGTTTTAGTTACTATAGCCTGGTAGTATAACTTGAAGTCTGGTAGACTGATACCTCCTAGTTTGTTCTTTTTACTTAAGATTGCTTTGGCTATGCGAGGTCTTCTCTGGTTCCATACAAAGCATAGAACTATTTTTTCTAGATCTGTAAAGAATGATGATGGTCCATTTTGTGCTTTTCTGATGATGCAACGAGGAGAAATCTAGACATCAGTTAGATTTATTCCTTCAAAACAAATCATTTCTGCTGAAATTTCTCTTTTGCCATCTAAAAAAAATGTAATTGGTAAAATTCCTGTTGCCTAATGATAGATATAAAATCCAGAAATTTTCTTTCTGACAAAGGGTGAACTGCTAGAGTAGGACATTGGATATACAGTACAGGAGAGAGACTGATTGAACTACAGATGAAGATTTTAGCTATGATTAATTTATGAATTATTTATAAAGCCACAAAACCAGGCTCTTTAAGCCTGTAAGAAGGTTTCAAATAAAAAGAGTGACCAGGACCCCAGACAGTACCACTCTTTATGGTAGAAATAAATGCCTTCTGAATTAACCTTACTTTGAATGAATGCCAAAGTTTTATGAATATTTAGATTCCCTGGTTCTCTTCTCTGTAAAAGTTTTTTATTTCAGAATGTTTGCCTAGACACTAATTCTGAGACATTTTTTAATTATCAAAGCAAAGTTTGTAATTCCCAGCGTTTCAGTCTTACTCTCTCCTTTGTGTAGCTTGTTGGAAAATCACAAGTAATTTGGTTTTTACATCACTAATAACCTTATTTTAGAACTGTTGATATTTTGTTAATTTTGAATTGTTCTAAATGATCTGAAAAACTTGGGCAGCTGCATATCCACCTAAATAAAAATAGAGTTAGATATAGGAATAAATGACTTTCCAATAGACACCTGGGTCCAACCTTGCATTCAAGAATGCATCCCCACACAGAATGTGTTCAGTGAATTCGGTTAACAAAGCAGAGAATCATACAAAGTAATAGATTAGAGATGTTCATTATTAAGGTTATCACAAAAATTCTAAAATTGCTGTGATGAAGTAGAGAACAATAAATAAAATAGTAAGTTTTTATAGACATTCGGTCATTTAATTTTTGGTTACAGTTAATTATATACATTTCAAATTATGTACATACACACATTGAACATCTAATATCCTTTATTTATATATTATTTTGCAAAACATAAAGCACATTCACAAAGGATTTGGCAGACTATTTGTCACTGAGGAAGAGGAGATAAATGTTGTTGTCCTTGTTTGCTAAGCCCTTTGCTGTTGTTTTACAGAGGAGGAAAGGAAAGTTAAGGAAAGCTTAATAATTTTCCTTGTTCCTACAGCTCTTGCAAGTAATGCTGGGAATTTCTTTCAAGTCTTGTGACTCCAGGTGACTCTTTTTTAGCTTATCTCCAACTACCATAATCTTTTAAGTGGCTCTCTTTTTTCATACATATGCATGGTCCATTTGGGGGCAAAATTTATTCTTTTAAGTGGCTCTCTTTTTTCATACATATGCATGGTCCATTTGGGGGCAAACTTTATTCCTCGACAAAGCTTACAACTTAAATAGTAGTCGTGGTTGTTTATAGGCCATAGTATGTATGTGTTTCAGGCATGACTTTGTCTTCATAGGAAATTAGAAAATGTGCAAGTGTTGTATGAAATAACTGAAGTACAGGGTTTACTTAACATCCAATAAGTAGAAAGTTCCAACTGAAGATAGGGGTTGAATGGATTCTAATAAATTGTTTTTTAGAAATAATATGTTCCATGTTTTAATGATCATTCAGATTAAATTTAGACCTTCTTATAATCTTATTTCAGCTAATGATTTATGAAATCACTTCCTTTGACAGCCATTTCCATAAATGGCAATATTTATGTTTCCAGTATTAAAATCATAACCCTCCTAGTCTAAATGTACTCAAATTTAGCACCAAATTGACAGATGAACCCCTGAAATAGCACCTGGCCACCTACCTTTATTTGTAGACCAATAAAATCTAGAGCCTTAAAAATGCCATCACCTTGTTTGACTGCACTGGACTGTGAAACCTGGAAGAATGTAGAAACCAGAACAGGCTGCTAAAATGAAGTCATCTTGCCAAAGGGACAATTTGTAATGGGGTATTGTGCTGAAAGGTCTGCAAGCCTATGGTCTCAAGTTAGTGGGTATATTTGAGCTCAAAATAGATCCTGTGTGTGACAAAAACAGCATTATTCCCAACAGTTGAGGGAACTTGATGGATGTTGCTTCTCCAAACTCTGCAAAATTAAAATTGAGGCCCTATGGAAAGGTCTATTCATGCAGCATGTTCTGTTTTTTTTTTTTTTTTTTTTGAATGATGATGTATATAGAAAGAATGGTCCACACATGCTTGCTGAATGTGAAAAGCTATCTCTGACTTTATTTTCCAAATTAAAATAAAAGAGTACATAGTCTGATGTAGTTTATTTCTCCCTGTCATTAAAAAAATGCTTATTTCAGTCAAAACTCCAAACCATATTTGATAATGTGTTGCTTTTGGTGAAAAGATTATAATTACGTTCCATTGTATTGCCCAGAAAATCTGGATGGAATTGTGTTGAGAGAAATAACATACTATGTTGAGCATTTTCAGGAGGTATAAATGTTTCTCCTTTTTTAATGCATACTTTATGTTCTTATGTGTAATCTGAATGACAGTGTATGGTGAATTTACATATTCGATTTTTTAAAATTGCCAAACAGAAAGATGCATGTGCAAAAAACCAAAAAAATTATACTGAAAGATTTGTCTATTTTAAATTTCCAGATGCCTCAAAATCAGACATGCTTATGTAAATTTATAGATTAAACAATTCTTCCCTTTTAGTAAGAGCAGAATTCCTTTTTCTTGGTGGGAAGTATTTGACCTGATAGTTTTCAGCTGCCATTTTAGGTAAAATGAGAATCAAAAAAATGAGAACCATGATCCTGGCTTTTCTGAGTCAGTTCATTCCTACAGATCAGCTTCTCTGTCTGGAGGACAAGGGCTTGACTCCATAGTTATAGTTAATATTTACTGAGCACTTCATATGTGTCGGGCACTAGAGCTCCACAGGGTCACTCCTTAGTAGCTTCATTTTATGGATGAGAAAATTTGAGACACAGAAAGATTAAGTAACTTGGCTAAAATGCTCACAAAAAATAAGAAGTGAGCTTGAATTTGAACCAAGGCAACCAGCCCCACAGCCCCTGCAAATCCACAACTTATTCTTCTTACTCAATGTGTTTTCAAGTTATGAAAAAAAAATATAATTCTACATCTTGTCCTTACCATGGTTCATTGTTTAGATTTTTGTGCTTGAATTAGGATTTTATCTTCCCGTATCTCCCTATAGTAAACCATCTATTAAAAAGTAGGCTTGTAAAGTAAGATCACATTAAGCCATTAAGCACTTGTAATGTCAAGTTAAAGACAGTTTCTTTTTCTTTTCTTTAGTTCTTTCAAAAACAAAAACTGACCTACTTCTTATACTCATAGCTAAGCAAAGAGAAAGGACCTAATACTTTTAAGAAAAAAATAGTTTCTGGAAAAAAATGGATGAATAAAATGGCCTTTTTCCACATCCAAGAAGTAGGCTAATCAGCCAATGCATTACTGTTTTTTTGACTTGCCTAGTCCAGCACTGGGAACTACAGAAGGCAAACATTCTGATCATTTTCAAAATTGTATCTGATACATGCAAATTCTAGTGCTGTCTCTTTCTCTCTCTCTCTGTGTGTGTGTGTATATAAATATAAAAATTTAGTGTTATGGAATAAATTCACGTAGGATAGATGCATGGTTAGTAATTTAGATGGCTCTAATAACTTTGAAGTACCCAAAATCAGACACTCAATTAAAAATACTAGTTAAGTTAAAATGGAAATATTGGCTGGACATAATTTTACCCCAATAAAGCCAAATGATTACTCTGAACTCTGGTCTTGAAAAGCAAAGTTATCAGTTATTATCTTGTGTAAATACAAAAGTTTCAAATTTACCTCATTAACATATATATCATACTTCTTGTCATCTCCTAATGGAGAACACATTTCATAGGATATTTTGTTTTTTTGTTTTGGTTTTTTAAGGGGAACTTTGTATTTTATTAGATTTGCCAAATTCCCTACATCACAGGGTGTTTACTGTGTGCTCACAAGTAGATTACATCATCTGACACACAGCATCCACCTATCTCTTCTCATTCTCCTGCTTTACTTCCTCTGATCATACTACTTTACAATCATGCTTATCATTTCTTTTTTTTTTAATTTTTTTATTTCAGCATATTTTGGGGATACAAATGTTTAGGTTACATATATTGCCTTTGCCCCACCCGAGTCAGAGCTTCAGTGTGTCCATCCCCCAAATGGTGCACACCACACCCTTTAGGTGTGTATATATCCATCCCCTCCATCCTCCCATCTGCCCAACATGCAGTGAATGTTATTACTATACGTGCACTTAAATGTTGATCAGTTAATACCAATTTGATGGTGAGTAGTATGGTGCCTATTTTTCCATTCTTGTGATACTTCACTTAGTAGAATGGGCTCCAGCTCTATCCAGGATAATACAAGAGCTGCTAGATCACCACTGTTTATTGTGGCTGAGTAGAACTCCATGGTATACATATACCACATTTTATTAATGCACTCATGTATTGATGGACACTTGGATTGTTTCCACATCTTTGCAATTGTGAATTGTGCTGCTATAAACATTCTAGTGCAGATGTCTAGTTTATCATTTCTTCTTATCACTACTGCCTCTGCCAGGAAGCTACCTTTCCTACACAGGGTACAAAACACACTGCCTTCAGGGCTGGTATGAGGAGCAATGCCTACCTTCTATTTGTTATTATGGCATGATGACTCTAATTCTTGTCATGTGGGGCTACAAAATCACTTTTCCCTCACTTTAATATAAAGCCCACAGAAGGCTAGACCAGTACCCTTGAACAACATAGTCTAGATTCTTTTCTGAAACAACCTTCTCCTCTAATTTTAAGTCTAGACTTCCTTGACTGTCTTTTTTTCTCAGTCTCTTGACCTCTTTCTGAGAATACTCATCAGTTCTTTGGCTAAATAGATGTCTTATGGACCCATCAGTATACTAGGTATACACAGAAAAGATAAGTCTCAGCAGTGGACACAACTGATGCCATACATATATTTAGAAAGTGAAATTGAACCTGAAGAGGAAGATCTAATTTATTCTGTTAAACCTGCCCTTAATTATGCGATCTTTTTGGTTAGACAAAGTATAATAGCATAGAGTTTAAGAATGAGAAATCTGCAGTGAGCATCTGGCAGGCCTGGGACATGCCAGTCCTCCCATGTACAAGTTATATAATTATAAATTAGAAAGGTCACCTCTCTGTGCCCTAGTTTCCTTATCTCCAAAATGTCACTTAACATAATACCCAGTTCATGAAGATATTGTAAGAAAAAATTTGCAATCTATCTGACATGCAGTAATTACTCAATAAGTGATAGGGATTTTTAAATTATCAAATCTTACAAATTTTAATTTTACATAAAATACATCAAAAGATGACTCAATAATTACTACTCACTCAATAAGTTTCAAGGTACTGTGATTGAGCTATTGATTTAAATTGTTATTTTAAAAATTTGCTCTTCATGAAAAAACTGTAATGCAAGCATTACTATCCCAGTATTATTGATAAGGGAAGCAAGTCTCAAAGGAATAAGTTAACTTTCCTTTGGGCATATAACTTTAACATGGTGGAAACCAGGTAGCTTCAATATCAAATTTGTTTTATTCCAAAACCAATTATCCTTCAGTGAAATAATTGAATGCTTATAGTTACTATATTTAATGTCAATTTTACTTAAAAGGAAAATGAAATGAAGATCCAGAATTTATCTTGATAAATTATAAAACACCCTTCTTGAAACTGGGCGTGTCATTTTCTAAACAAAAGAAAATCAAAAAGTAAGAAGTAACAGCTGTTCCAGATGAGAAGTCAGCAAAAGACAGAAAGATTCACTAAAGACATTGAATTATGGAAGAAAAATCCAACAGAACTTCTAGAAATGAAAAATTCATTCAAAGAAATACAGAACACAGTGAAAAGCCTTAAGAATAGGTTAGATCAGGCAGAAAAAAAGAATCTCAGAGCTTGAAGACAACACCTTTGAATTAAATGAGTCAGTCACAGAGATAGAGCAGAGAAATAAGAGGAATGAGCAAAGCCTACAAGAAATATGGGATTATATAAAGGAGCCTAACATAAGAATCATAAGCATCCCTCAGGGCAAAGAAGAAAATACACAAGTGTTGAAAAACTTATTTGAGGGAATAATTGAGGAAAATTTCCCTGGCCTTCTAGGAGTCTAGATATCCAGGTACAAGAAACTTAGAAACTCCCGGTAGATTCACTGGAAAGAGGCAACCACTATGACACATAGTCATCAGACTGGCCAAAATAAACATGAAAGAGGCACTCCTATGAGCCCTAGGGTGAAAGCATCAGGTAACTTACAAAGGAAAACCCATCAGACTAATTGCATATTTCTCAGCTGAGATCTTATAAGCCAGAAGGGATTGGGGCCCCATTCTCAGTCTCCTCAAACAGAATAATATTCAGCCTAGAATTTTGTATTCTGCAAAACTAAATCTCATGTATGAAGGGGAAATAAGGACTTTCTCACTCAAGCAAACACTGAAGGAATTTGTCAAGACAAGACCTGCCCTTCATGAGGTACTCAGAACAGCATTATACATGGATCCCCACAATAGACAACCACCAGTGTAAAATCATCCAAAAGCTAAAGTTCAAAGCCCAGAAACAACAATGGCTCAAGAGATAAAACAAAGCAACAAAGTACTACTCAAGAGAGTGAACAGAAGTCCACCCCATTTATCAATTATTTCAAAAAATCTGAATGGCTTAAACTCCCCACCAAAGAGACATGGGCTCGTTGAATCCATAAAAACATATAAGCCAAATATGTGCTGTCTCCAGGAAACACACTGAACCCACAAGGATTCATGCAGACTCAAGGTGAGGGATGGAAAACAATATTCCATGAAAATAAAAATCAAAAGAAAGGTGGTGTAGCAGTTCTCATATCAGATAACATAGGCTTCAAATCAACAAAACTAAAGAAAGACAAATATAGTCACCATATAATAGTAAAGAGAAAAATTCAACAAGAAGACATAACAATTCTAAATATTTATGCACCTAACAGAGGTGCACCCAGATTCATAAAGCACATCTTACTTGATCTAAATAAAATGATAAGCAGCAGCACTAGAATAATGGGGAATTCAACACCCCTCTGACAGAACAGGATAGATCCTCCAGATAGAGAATCAATGAAGAAAAAATGAACTTAAACAGAACTCTAGAACAAATGAGTCTAACAGACATTTATAGAGCATTCTACCCCCAAACCACTGAATATTTGCTCTTCTCATCAGCTCATGGAATAGTCTCTAAGATTGATCACATTCTAGCTAAGTCCCAAAACAACAAATGTTGGCATGAGTATGGAAATATAAGAACACTCATACACTGCTGGTGGGACTGCAAATTAGTACAACCTCTATGGAAATCAGTATGAAGATACCTCAAAGAACTAAAAGTAGAACTACCATTTGATCCAGCAATCCCACTACTGGGAATTTACCCAAAGGAAAAAAGACATTCTATAAAAAAGACACCTGCACTCAAACATTTATAGCAGCATAATTCACAATTGCAAAGGTATAGAAATAACCCAAGTGCCCATCAATACATGACTGGATTAATAAAATGTGGTATATGTATACCATAGAATACTACTCAGCCATAAAAAATGGTGAACTAATACCGCTTGTATTAAGCCGGATGGAGCTGGAGACAATTCTTCTAAATGAAGTATCTCAAGAATGGAAAAACAAACACCACATGTACTCACTATTAAATTGGAACTAATTGATCAACACTTATGTGCACATATGAAAATAACATTCATCAGAAATCATGCAAGTGGGAGAGGGGACGTGGGCTGGGTAAATTCACACCTAACAAGTACAATGCACACTATCTAGGGGATCAGCACATTTATAACTTTGACCCAAATGATACAAAAGCAATTTATGTAACCAAAATGTTTGTACCCCCATAATATTCTGAAATAAAATAAATTAATAAATAAAAATAAAAAAGCATAATGAGATAGAAAAAAATAAATATTCATCTTAAAGTTTTTTTAAAAAAAGATTGATGGGCATTAGAAATAAATGAACTGTAGAGGTATGATCTTCTTTGTTGACAAAACATGTCGAGGAGAAATGAGATCAAGGTATCTGGTTAAATGGAGCAGTGACCTTATCAGAAATTTCAAGCCAGAAAAGTTTGTTAGAAAAATAGCATCAGATCATGGAAACCAAGCACATGGAGTTAATTCTGGACTCTAAAGAAAGGAAAGATTATTTAATAAGAATAATGGCATTGTTTGTTAACTATTTGCAGAAAATAAAATATTAAATTATAGCTTTATATACATTATACAACCAAATAAATTCCACATGGATTAAAGAATTAAATGTAAAAGTTAAAACAAAACTAACAAGTCAAAAAAAGAAGAAAATAGAAAAATATTTATAAAAATTTATTGAATTACAGAATGGCCATAAAATATATTAGTTCAAAACAATGGAAGAATTCATAAAGGATAGCTATTATAGAGATTTTCCCATGGAGAATTTTAAAGTTTATGTGGCTCAAAAATACCATAAATAAAATTAATAGTCAAATAAAAAAATTCAGAAAATATTTGCTCACATAAGGCAAAAGAACTGATAACCTTATTGTATAAAATTTCCTCAAAACAATTTAAGTACCATCTCAAAAGAAAAAATATTCAAAATAGTAATCAAATAATTAAAACAAAAATTATGATAACATGTCTGGGATGACTTCTGCTTCTAGGAGGACAAAGTAGACGTACTTTTTCCTATTCTAACTGCTAAGTTCAACTAAAAATTCTGGACACTATACAATATACATATGTATTATTTTTAACCTCCTAATCCCAAAGAAAGAAAACCCTGAAATGTGGAGAGAAGACAGATCAGATCAGGTAGGGACCTTGGTCTCAAAGTATCACATAGTGGTGAGTTTCCTGCATTGTCTTTCCATCATCTGTCTCAGATTTGGAGCTGAAAAGCCAGTAACCCAGAAACAAAAATGGATGAGAAGATGCCTAAATAAAAGATTGCTCTCTCTAATAAAAGACCAGGAAAGGAGTAGCCTATCAAGACAGAAAGCTTTTAGACAATAACTTCTCTGCTTCAGCCAAAAGCCAGATTAAAACCCATAGCCTCATTTGCACCCATGCTAACAAAGCCCAAATAGGGTACCTAGACTTCCACCCTCACAAGGCTATAAATAGGTGCCACCAGTGCCCCCAACGGTGGTGTCAGAGGACATCAAATAGGTAGTCAGTACTTTTTTTCCCCTTTGCCAGTAACAAGATCCCATTGCAGTGTTAATAGATTCCATATAGGAAGGCTGGACTTCCATGCCAATAAGCAGTAACAAGGCAGCCCTCTCTTTCCCCAATCAGATGATGTCAGAAGAGTCCAGTGATGAATGAGGATATTCACCACTACTAACTAATAACAATGACACCACCACCATGGTATAGCCCATTTAGAGAGGCAGCACATGGTACAGACCATGTGGAGAGGCAGCACAAATATCTATGCCTAGCAGTTACTAAAAAGCCCCTTTTTCCCCACAAGTTCAGGTGCCAGTGGAGGAAGAATGAGGAATCTGGACTTCAGCCTTCACTTGGTTATATTGATCCAGCTTTCCCCCATTTAAAAAAGTGTTAAACAAAGCCAGCTAAAAGAGGAAATTTGAGTAAAAGCCAAAGACTCTTAAGATAATGTGAAAATTCTCAGGTTTCAATCAAAAATTTTTCATAATATCAATACCAAGAAAGATTTCAAAGAGAATACAAAAATTCATTATATGTCAACATTGAGATGACAGAGATTTTAGAAAAATCTGACAAAGATTTTAAGGCAGGCCTGATAAAAATGCTTCAACAAGCAGTTAAAAAAATGTTTGAAACAATTTTTTTTAAAAAAGAAAGCCCCAGCAGAGAAATACAAAATATAAAGAACCATGGGAATTTTTAGAACTGAAAAATGCAAAAACTTATATAAAAGCTTAATTGAACGAGATCAACACAGAATAGAAGGGAGAGAGGAACAAATTAGTGAACTGAAAGATAGAACAACAGAAATCACACAACCTAAAAAACAGAGAGGGAAAAGAAAATGAACAGAGCCTCAGGAACCTGTGCATTTTAACAAAATATATATTTATGTCATCAGAGACCTGAAGGAAGAGTAATAGGGTAGGTCTAAAATGTACTCTAAGAAATAATGTCTGAAAATTTACCAAAATGACAAGAGATATAAACTTGCAGAATATGAATGAACCCCAAACACGATAAACACAAACATATTCACATGAAGTCACATTGTAATTAAATATCTAAAGACTAAAAACATGCAAAAAATATTGAAAATAATGAGAGAAAAATGACACTTTCTTAACAGGAGAAAAGCAATTCAGGTGAGAGCTGATTTCTCATCAGAAACCATGGAGGTCAGATGGAAGTGGCACAGATGTCAACTTAGAATCCTGTACCCAGCATGAAAGGGAAATCAAGACATTCTCAGTTGAAGGAAAACTAAGACAATTTGTTGCCTCCAGGCCTACTCAAAAAGTATAACTAAAGGAAGTTCTCTAAATAGAAAGGAAACAATAAAAGAAGGATATTAGGAAGGAAGAACACAGTGTAAAAAAAAGGGTAAATAAAATAAACTTTTCTTCTCCTTTGAATTTTCTAAATTATGTTTGATGATCAAAGTAAAATTATAACACTAATGTAATTCTAAATATATGTAGAGAAAATATTTAAGAATACTATGTTGTAAAGAGGGGACAGCAAGGGACATAAAAAGAGGTAAGGATTTTATATTTCACTTAAACTAGAAAAGTTATATCAGCACTTTGTAATAAGTTTATGTATAAAAATTATATATGTACAGGCATACATCATTTTATTATGCTTCACTTTACTGCATTTCATGGATATTGCATTTTTTGCAAATTGAAGTTTTGTGGCAACCCTGGTCAAGCAAGTCTATTCTCATCATTTTTCCAACAGCATGTGCTTACTTCAAGTCTCTTCATCAGCATCTTTTAGCAATAAAGTATTTTCTAATTAAGGTATGTACTGTTTTTAGACATAATACTATTTCACACTTAATAGACTATAGAATAGTACAAATACAACTTTTATATGTGCTGGAAAACCAAAAATTTGAGTGATTCACTTTATTACCATATTTGTTTTATTGCAGTGACCTGGAACTAAACCTGCAATATCTCTGAGGTGTGCCTGTATAATGTAATACCTACAGCAAAAATGTTATGTAAAAATATACATTCAAAACACTATGGATAAATCAAAATGGAATTCTAAAAAATGTTCAACTAGCCAACAGTAAGATGAGAAAAAAAAACACAGAAAGGAAAAACAAAGAGAACAAATAAAGCCTAAAATAAAATGGCAGATTTAAATATTAACACATCGATAATTAATTAAACGTAAATGGTCTAAATTCACTAATTAAAAGACAGAGTGGCAAATTGGATTTTAAAAATGTGACTCTACTATAGGATATCTATAAAAAAAAACTCCCCTCAAATATAATAGTATAGGCAGGCTAGAATTCAAAAAATAGCAAAAAAAAAAAAAAAATTACAATTCAGTCATTAATCACACAAAAATAGAAGTGGCTAAACTAATTCCAGATAAAGTAGATTTGAGAGCAAAGAAATTACCAGAAACAGAGAGAAATATTATATAATAAGATAAAAGTGTCAATCCAACATGAATTTAACAGCGATTTTCGATGGAGCATGCATCAAATAATAGAACTGAAATATATGAAGCAAAAACTGAGAGAACTGAAAAGAGAAATAGACACATTCACAATGACGCACAGAGGCTTTATACCTCTCTAAACAATTGATAGAAAACTAGAAAGAAATTTAGCAAGGAGAGAAGAACTCAACAATATCATCAAACAACAGGATCAAGTGAACATTTGTACTATATTCCACTCAACATCAACAGAACACTCATTCTTTCCAAGTGTCCATGGAACATATATTGAAATAAACCATATACTGGGTCATGATACAGACTTTAACAAATATGAAAACTTGATATCATGCAGAGGTTGTTTGCCAAACAAAATGGAATCAAACTAGGAATTATTAACAGAAAGAAAACCAGAATATCTCTTAACATGTGGCAGCTTAATAACACACTACTTAATCTATGAGTCAGAGAAGAACTATCAAGAAAAAAATTTAAAAATACATTGATCTGAGTGAAACTGAAAACATGTTAAAATTTGCGGGATGCAGTGAAAGTAGGGCTAAGAGGGAAATTTATAATGCCAAGTGCATACATTAGAAAAAAGGAAAAGCCTTCAAAACAATAAGCTTTCACCTCAAAAACTTAGAATAAGAATACAAAGTAAACTCAAAAAATTATATGTCATTAGGGAATTGCAAATGAAAACAACAATGAGAAACCATTATGTGCACATTAGAATGGCTAAAATAAAAAAATACTGACAATAGCAAATGCTCTTAAAGATGTGGAACAATGGGAACTCTCATTTGTTGCTATTGGGAATGCAAAGTTGCACAGCTACTTTGGGAGATAGATTGGCAGTTTATTATGAAACATAGTCTTATCATAGAATCCAACAATTGTGCTCCTAGGTATTTATCCTACTGAGTTGGAAACTTACTCCCTCACAAAAACCTGCATATGAATGTTTATATCAGTTTTATTTATAATCATCAAAAAACTGGAAGCAAATCAAGATGACCTGTAGTATGTGAATAAATTTTGATATATTGATACAATGGAATATTATTCAGTGATTTTAAAAAATGAACTCTAAAGCCATGAAAACGTATGAAGGAATATTAAGTACATATTGATAAGTGAAAAAAAACAGTATGAAATGAAAAATCTATATACCATGTGATTCTACTCTACGACATTCTAGAAAAAAGCAAAAGTATAGATACATTTAAAAAATCAGTGGTTGCCAGGAGTTTAGGGGGACAGGAGGGATAAATAGAGGGAGCAGATGGGACTTTTAGGGTGGTGAAACTGTGCTGTATTGTACAGTAATGGTGGGTATGTGGCATGCATTTGTCAAAGCCTATAGGAGTGTACTCTTTAGTGTAAACTATGAACATTACTTATAATACTGTATCAATATTGGCACATTAAATGTAACAAATGTATCATGTTTTACACTATGCAAGATGTTAATATAGGACACTTTGTGTGGGAGTGGGAAAGTATATGAGTATTTTCTGTATTATCTGCAAAATTTTTCTATTAATCTAAATATGTTCCTAAAAATGAAGTCTATTGCCTTTATTATGTTGAAATATGTTCCTTCTATTCCTATTTGGTTGAGGTTTTATCATAAAGGGATGTAGAATTTTGCCAAATGCTTTTTCTGTGGCTACTGAAATGATCATAGAGTTTGTATGCTTTATTCTGTTGATATGATATGTCTCATTTATTAATTTGCATATATTAAACCATCCCTGCATCACTGTGGTAAATTCCACTTGATCATGGTGAATGCATTTTTTAATGTTTTGTTGAATTCTGATTGCTAGTATTAATATTTTATTGAGTATTTTTGCATCTATGTTTATCCAGGATAATGGCCTATGGTTTTCTTTTTTTGTTGAAAGATTTTCCTTTAAGATCTGAAACAAGAAAAGAATGCCCATTTTGACCACAACTATTCAACACAGTATGGAAAGTCCTATCCAAAATAATTAGGCAAAAACAACAACAACAGCAACAACAAAAAAAAAAAGATCCAAATTGGAAAAGAGAAACTTAAATCATCCCTGTTTGTAGATGGCATAACCTTATATATAGAATACCCCAAAGACTCTACCAAAAAAACTGTCAGAACCAACAAACACAGTAAATTTGCAAGATACAAAATCAATATACAAAAATCAGTGGTGTTTCTAAACACCAATAATGAACTATGTGAAAAAGAAATCAAGAAAGTATTCACATTTACAATCACTATAAGATATAAATAAATAAATACCTAGGTATAAGTTTGACCTAGGAAGTAAAAGATGTCTACAATAAAAATTATAAAACATTGATGAAAGAAGTTGAAGAGGATAAAAATAAATGGAAAGATATCCCATGGTCATAAATTGGAATAATTAATATTAAAATGTTCATATTACCCAGAGTGATCTATAGATTCAATACCATTTCTATCAAAATTCCAATGTCATTCTTTACAGAACAGAAAAAATTCCTAAAAGTCATACGTAACCATAAAAGACTCTAAATAGCCAAAGCAATCTTGAGTAAAAAGAACAAAGCTAGAGGCATCACACCCCCTGATCTCAGAATGAAATCTATAGTAACCAAAACAGAATGGCATTGGCATAAAAACTGACACATAGACCAGTGAAACAAAATATAGAGCCCAGAAATAAATCCACACAATTACAACCAACTGATTTTCAGCAAAGTTGCTGAAGACATACAATAGGAAAAAGACAGTCTCTTCAATAAAGTTTGGGAAACTGGATATCCATATACAGAAAATTAAACTTGACCCTATCACTCACCATATACAAAAAGCAACTCAAAATATATTAAAGACTTAAAAATGTGTTACCCAAAACTATAAAACTACTAGAAGAAAACATAGGGGAAACACTTGTGACATCAGTCTGGGCAAGGATTTTTAAGACAAGGCCTCAAAATATAAGCAAGAAAAACAAAAATAAACAAATGGGACTACATCAAACTAAAAAGCTTCTTCATAGCAAAGGAAACAATCAACAGAGTGAAGAGACAACTTACAGAATGGGAAAAATATTTGCAAATTATATAACTGACAAGGGGTTAATATCCAAAATTTATAAGGAACCCAAACATCTCAATAGCAAAACTAACAAATAATCCAATTAAAATGGACAAAAGATCTTAATAGACATTTCTCCAAGGAAGACATACAAATGGCCAACAGGTATATGAAAAATGCTCAACATCATTAGCTATCAGGAAAATGATAATCAAAACCACAATGCAATATCACTCCACCCCAGTTAGAATGGCTATTATCAAAAAGATAAAAAATAACAAATGCTGGTGAGGACATGGAGAAAGGGAAACTCTTACACACTGTTAGCGGAAATGCATATTAGTATAGCCATTGTGGAAAACAGTATGAAGATTCCTCAAAAAATTACAAATAGATCTACTATAGGATTCAGCATTTGCACTACTGAGTATATGTCCAAAAAAAATGAAATCTGTATGTCAAAGAGATATCTGCACTCCTGTGTTTATTGTGGCACTATTCACAATAGCCAAGATATGGATTCAACCTAAATGCACACCAAGAAATGAATGGATGAAGAAAATGTAGTATATATACACAATAGAATTCTATACAACCATGAAAAAAACAAAATTCTGTCATTTGTAACAATATGAATGAGCCTGGAGAACATTATGTTAAATTAAATAAGCCAGGCATAGAAAAACAAATACCACATGATCTCACTCATATATGATATCTACAAAAAAATTGATCTCATAGAAATTGGAAGTAGAATATTGATTGCCAGAGATGGGAGAATAGGGTGGAGGAAGAGATGGGCAGAGGTTGGTCAGTGCGTACAATGTCACAGTTAGATAGGAGGAAAAAGTTCTGGTACTTTATTACAGGGTACGGTGACTATAGCTAACAATAATGCAGTGTACCCAATAGCTAGGAGAGAAGATTATGAATGTTCTCACAACAAAGAAATGATGAATTTTTAAAGTGATAGATATGCTGATTACCATGATTTGATCATTACAGAATGTATACATATATGGAAATATCATATTGTACCACATAAATATGTATAATTATTTTGTGTCAATAAAAAACTAATAAAGGCAGAAATATATAGAAATACATAAAAATAAAGTCTATTAGTTAAAAAATTTAGAATTAAAAAAAAAACTCAGCACCTATTCATAATTAAAAACTTACAGAAATGTAGAAATGGAGGGGAATTTTCCCAACTTGATAAGAAACATCACCTAAAAACCTATAGCTAACATTATACTTACTGGTGAAAACTGGATACTTTCTCCCCAAGGTCAGAAACAGGAAGAGGATATTAACTCTCACCAGTCTTAGTCAACATAGTGCTGTGAGTTCTAGTCACTGTAATAGGGGGAGAAAAAGGAAGCAAAAAGAACACAGACTAGGGTGTAAGATTTAAAATTATCCAATTTGTGGATGATACAATTGTACACATAAAAAGTCCAATGAATCAACAAAAATCTACAACTAACAAGTGAGTTCAGCAAGGTCACAGGAGATGAAATATACATACAAAAATCAATTTTAATTCTATATATTTGCAATAAACATATGGACCCCAAAACTTAAAATACAATTTACAATCCCTCAAAAATAAATAAAATATTTAGGTATAAATCTAACAAAATATTTATAGAAATTGTATATTAAAAATGTGCTATGCTAATATATTAGTTTCCTTTTGCTACGGTAACAAATTATTACAAACATAATGGCTTAAACCAACACAAACCTAGAGTTCTAGAGGTCAAATGTCTGAAATGAGTCTATGGGTCTAAAATCAATGTAGCAGGCACACAGTTCTTCTGGAAACTCTTTTCCAGATTTTAGAAGTTACTTCCATTCCTTGGCATTTGACTTCTAGTTAGCAATTTTATCAATCCAATCTCTGCTTCTGTTGTCATGTCTACTTCTCTGAATCTTCTGCCTCCCTTTTTCACTTATAAGAACCTTTACAACTACATTGGGCCCACATGAATAATCCAAGATTATCTCCTCATCTCAATATACTAACTTAATCACATCTACAAAGTCCTTTTTGCAATGTAGGTAACATATTCACAGGTTCCAGGGATTAGGACATGTACATCTCTGAGAGACCATTATTCGGCCTACCAGAGATATTAAGGGTAAAAGTAGTCTTACATAAATGTAGAGATATACCATGTTCATGGATTGAAAGGCTCAGCATAATAAATATGGCAATTCTCCTCAAATTGATAAACAAGTTTAACATAATTCCTACCAAATTCCAGGAAGAATTTTTGTAGATACAGATGAGATTATTCTAAAATTTATATGGAAAGACAAATAAGAATAGATAAAACAATTTTGAAAAAGAAGAATTAATCCATCTACCCAATTTCAAGACCTATTATACAGCTACACTAATCGAGGGAGCATGGTATTGGAAGAAGAATGCACACATAGATAAATTGAACAGAGTAGAGAAAACAGAAATAAACACACACAAATATGCCCAAATGATTTTTTACACAAGTGCAAATACAATTCAATGGAGAATAGACAGCCTTATAAACAAGTTATGAAGCAATTGGAGACCCAGAGGCAAAACAATGAATCTCAACTACATCTGACATCTTACACAAAAAGCAACTCAACATTGGATTACAAACTTAAATGTAAAACAAAAAGCAATGAAACTTTTAGAAGAAAAAAGCCCAGGAAAAACATTTCAGAATCCAGAAGTAAGGAAAGTGTTCTTACGCTGACAGAAAAGGCATGATCCATAAAAGAAAAATTAGTAAATTGGACTTCATCATAACCAAAAAGTTTTCCTCTATGAAAATGGTTATGAGGTTATGAGGGCGAAAAGACAAGCATAGAGGAGACTAAACATTTGCAAACCACAAAGATAGTAAGTTTGTGTTATTTTAAGCTATTAAAATGGTGGTAATGTGTTATGGCAGCAATAAAACACTAACATAGTCTCCACGAGAAATAGTGCCATATCAGGGGCTTAGCATTTTTCTCTTTTCTGCTCTTTGGGCATTCAGAGGCAGCACTAACCAGACTGGCCTTGGTGAGTGCCAGCTGGAAGGAAATTACTTCATGGAGGGGAAGAGTGAGCCACTTCTGCAGCCTAATTATGCAGAGGTCTCTGCAGAGCCAGCATCTTCAGGCGCATGTGTTGGGATGCCACCTTCTTATATAGTTCAGGATCCCAGGTTTTTCCAACTAAGGCCCTGATGATGACATAACAGATCTACCTTTGCTGAGCATTAAAATATCTTTCTGGAGCTTTGTAACTCTATCAGATCTCGGCATGCTGCTAGAAATCAGGGTCTATTTATAAGCTACCAAAGAGGAACTGTGGGTCTTAATACTTAACCTTTAACTGCTTGTTAACATTCCTCAGAATCTTAATTCCCCTCTGCAGAGCATCAGCACAACTTAACAATGAACTCTACTATGTAGTCATTGCTTCTTCTTCCCTCATCTTTCACATGCCTGGATCATTACACCTGCCACAGTATTCTCCTCCACTGAGACATTTTTCCAGGTCATTGTTGGTGCAATATTTAGCACTTTGTTTCCGAGGCTTTATGTGCCACACCCACGACTCAGGGTGGTACCTTCATCCCAGCAGACTATGATGAGCCAGTCCTAAATCCCCATCTTACCACCTATTTTCTCAGACCTTTCTTGGTACCACTTGTGTTACTTGACGTCTGCTGAGACATGCAAGATATTTATTAAGAGAGGGAGCAGGAAAAAGAAGGCAGAGTCTTCAAACCATGATGCAGGTCTGACACCTGAGGAAGGAGAAAGGGTAAGATGGAAGCTTGGAGAGGAGGAGGTTAGACTGAAGCACCATTCTAAGCAAGGGTCCGTCTGGCTGATGAGATATTCTCAGATCATTGCCTGTGGGAGTAGTCCTGTATCTCACTGAAATGAAAAAGCCTTAGTACTTTCCCCATTAATGTTCTGTCATTAGCTGCCAGCAGCCTCCTGGAAATACAGCCTCTGTGCAAAGGCAGTGGTAAATCAAGAGAATCTGCAGATGGGGTATCATTCATTTATGGCCTGAGAAGCAGGAGATTTGAGTGATGCCTTTTCATGGTCTCTGCAGGCAACTCTCCTGGGAAGTTGACCTCCAAGGGTGATTCAGAGATCCAGGCTACTCCTACCTAATTTGCTCTATCCCTAAGGGCCCAGAGACTTGGCTAGCTCAACTGACTAATCAGATGTCTATATTAGGCCACCAAAGAGCAAAGAGAAAAGGAGAAGATTTCATGGGAGACTTCTCAGGGACAGGACTAGAACCAGCAAACATTAACTTTACCTAAATTTCACTGGCCAAACTTGTCAAATGTCCGTTTCTAGACCCTTCTGGTGAATGCATAATGCTGTCTCTACCACATGGAAGACCCAAAATGTTACTCAGCTGTATGATATCTCTGCTACGATGTTGGTATTCATGTTGTGTTGTCTAGCCTTTTGTTCTTAAATGAGGTATTGGGTGCAGCCTATGTGTCCTAGGAATTTAATCACCAGTTTGAACCTCAGACTAGTACTATGGCATAGAGTATTTTAGTCATCTTTGTCTCAAACCTAACACATCCTCTGTCTCGTCCATGAGGACCATCTTCCAATATAAAACTCAGCCATCCTCGTGTTTTACAAGAAAACGTGTTCTTTACCTAAGGATTAATTCCACTTCTAGTCATTAAACTAGAATTTTTGCTTTCTTTCTAGTATGCGCACATATTTTTAAGGGAAATAATTTGAAATGGTTTACTACAATATGATAACATTAGACATTTCTGGGTATCAAGAGTTTCTTAACTATTTTTATTTTCATATTTCTATTTTATATTATTCTATATATACTTTCTTATATAAAGAAAATTTTAATTGTATGTTTATGGGGAAAAATAATTATAATACTTCAAGTTTAAGTGACAGTAATTCTTCAACTTCTGGTTAAATTATATAACAACATTAAAAAAAACACAAATTTGTAGTAGTAAGGCTACACTTGACCAGAATTTGCGAGGGATCTATTCACTTTACCATCCATTCAAATAAATTAAGAGATAAAATCTGTGATCTGAAATAATAAAAATTAGTAAGAAAAATCAAGTAAAAATTAGTAAGAAATATTGAAGCATCTACCTGATTATAGCTCTGCAAATCAGGGACCATGTCAAGAATAAAACTGTGTTAATTCAAGCTTCTCTTGCCTCCTGTGCATACACTTCAGGAAATTTTTAAAGATGTGAGCAAATTTATTGTCTTAATCAACTCTTCCATATCAGTACCTTTTTTCTTCAATCCATTTTGAAACTAAACTTAAATGGAAAACTAAGGTTGACATAGACTGGAACAGGTGGTAATTTATATAGTATTCTTGAAGACAAAGCTCCTCATGTGCTAAAAATAGGAAAGCATTGTCTGCTGAGGAATATAGTTTATAATAAAATACACAGTTATACATAATATCTAGTATTACACCCTTAGATTTGCGAACAAGGGAAAGGTGAATTTTTGCAGTGCCAGTGTCAGTCAGAATTCAACTGGAGACTCAAAATTGAATCACTAGGGGATGATGATAAGTAAATAGATGGATAGATAGATAGATGATAGACATATCGTCTAAATTTACACAATCCTTGCAATATGCCCTCTTTGTCAGGGGTTATCAAACAGTCTTCGTGAGAATGTTTTCTGCATAACTGCTGCTGGGGCTTGAGGTCTACAAGGCAGGCAGAGCACAATGGAGGATGGATACAAAATGAAGGAGACCAAGCCTGAGTGGGTGCCCCACAAGTATGGACTGAAACCTGGGGTAGTTCTTGTTGCCTCTGACCAGGCTAACACGGAAGCCAGAGCCCTTCTTCATGGAGCTAAGCACACATATCCAGCCAGACATTGCCTCACACCAGTGAGGTGGGATAGCAGATAAGCATGATTTGTGAGCTTCAACCTTAACATTTTTTATATTAAATTTTCTCTGTTCAATATGGTCTCTGTCTTATAACTGGACCCAGACTGATTTACAGTGTCTTTATTTCAAGGATGGATAAAAATAAAAAATTCTTTCTATTAATATATATAGGTAGATAGATGTGAATGTGTGTTTAAATTTTTACAACATAGTAAAAGGAAAAAACCCTGCAACACAAGAGAACGGTAGAAATTCACTAAGTTGTAGAGGAAGGGAGCGCATCTGTGTTATTGATGTCATCTAGTAAACAGCGGAAAGAAATAGAAATAGGGGAATGACATAGAGAAACACATTCCTCAAAAGATCATGGTATCAAAACGAGAGAACAGGTTGGGGTCCAAAGGAAGTAGGTAGAGCTAAAAAGATGATAGGCTTAGAAAGACATAGAGCAAGCTGAATATAAGTAGGAACAGGCAGAGAATAAGAGGAATCTGGGCAATATAAAAAAGTGCCCGGGTTTATAAGAAAAATGAGCAGAATTGGAGTCTGTGTCATAAACAGGTGAAATTGATTCTGAAGAAATGTGTTCATTGATACAATTGAGCAGTCCTTGCCAAATGCAGAAAAAAGAACAATATGAATATTATGATAGAGATAATGGTGATCAAAGAGTAAATATAAAGCAATTGCTGTTCTTAATTTAAAAAGCAAATAAAGTAAAATAATTAAACATGCTAAAGAAAAATTTTTGAGTTAAAAAATGTAGTTTATAGAGTTTCAGCAAAAAATAATTGTGAGAGTAACAAACAGACATCCTGGAACTAGATGCCAGATGAAAGGAAATGATGTTGTCAGAGATTTGAAGAGAAGAAATTTTATAATCCAAGAATCCTGAATTCAGGGAAGTTATTACTCATGTGGAAAAATCTTAGCAAAACAAAGTGCTTAGAAATATAAAACACATTTACTCTTCTTTACAAAAAAGCACTCAAAGATATAGTCTAGCTAATTGAAAGATTAGTTTTTTTATAGTTTTTATGTAGTTTTAATAGTTATAGTAAAAATTCAGAAATGGAGAAAGATAATACAAAATGACTGTTACAGTTAAGAACTAAGAAACATATATTTATTGGAATAATTAGTTAAAAGTTTGAATATGAATTTGAAAATAAAACTACTCACAAAAAGTTGATTTGGGAAAACATTATCCTTAGCACCTTCTTCCTCCTCATTACAGTGTTAAATATCAGGTTAAATTAGCATGATGTGGGGAGGAGATGGGTGTATACCTACATAATGAGTGTGATGAGCATGTCTGGGGGATGGACACGCTTGAAGCTCTGACGGGGGGGGGCCATGGGGAATATACAGAACCTGAACTTCTGTACCCCCATAATAAGATGAAATTAAAAAAATAAAAATAAATTAGCATGTTTAGGAAAGTGGAAATACGAGGGGAAAAGGAAGTAAAGCAAACTAAGCTATTTCTCTTACATAAAACTGATTAAAAACACAGGCATTTTTACTTTGATAATGAGAGAAATATAAGTGCATTTTCCAAGTGCATTTATGGAAATGAGATGGCAAAAAGCTAAAAGTTAAAAATAAAATGTCTTATATTTAAATCACCACTAAGAGCTAATAAAGCACAGTCAGTATAGCAAGAGAGAGAAAACAAAATAAATTAGCAAAGAACTCAGTAAAAAAATTGAAATTAAAAAGTGAGGACATCTGCTATGACATGACATTAAATGGTTAAAACGCCTCCATAAACAGCAACGAAAGATGGATTAATTTTCCTAAACTCCAATGTATGTTCCTTAAGAAATAATCACAAAGTAAAAGAATAAAAACGTTTAAAAGAAAAACGTGTAAAACTACGTATCACACAGGTTTTAAAAAATTAGTGATATAACGTCTCACAATGAAAGAATTTGAGAATAGTAAAATTGATAAATAGATATAATTCTTAATGCTTTTGAAAAATTAGACTGTGGAATAAAATTAAGAAAAGAAAACAAAATTTAAAATAAGTAAATTAAAAATATTTAATATTTCTAAGTAAAAATGTTTAAAGTTAAAATTATGCTAATAAATTTAAGATAAAAATCATGTAAACATGTAGAAAACATAATTTATTTAAATGGAATCAAAAGCAATAGAAAAACCTGAATGATTTGAAATATAATTTTTAAACATTTAAAATAATAAATGTACAGTTAAGGATCTGGGATACTTAATTGGTATTTCTTTTTAATTTTCACACTAGAAAGATTTGTTACTCAAAATAATCCATAATTATATAAAAATGCTTCCAAAAATTATGAGCTCTTCTCATGTGTGAATTTGAATAAAAAATAAAATATCTGGTAACCTATTTTAAAATTATGTGAAAAGAATAAATCACCTTATATAAGTAGTTTTTCTTTGTAAATAGAATACTGATATGCTATTAGAACACTCTATTAGTATGCTATCAATGGAAATTTTAGTAAGAGCTAGATTTAAATGCTAAAATTAATTGTTGTGATCTTCAGCAGCTACTCTAACCACTGTGATTTTCTTATTGCCATTTGTAAAGTGGAAATACTATTTTATATCTTTCTTTATGGGGGTAAGATTAAGAAATAGCAACATGAAATATTTATTGAATACTCAGCACAGGGTACAAGCGTAAGAGAGTTGCTGTTGTTATACATTAGAAAAAAATCATCTCGATATATTAAGAAAATGAGTCCATAAAATGCAAAAATGACATCCAATCAATTTCAAAAACTTAAGATTTATATCAGAAAAATATTTCATTAACATGGGAAAGCATTGTTTTACACTAACAGTCATATCATCATTAAATTTAGGGCACTAAACTCCAATGTTTAAAATTCAGATCAAAATTTAGATGGACATGGATTCATTAATTTTTAACTTTAGTTAGAAGGTAATCCATAGATACACTTTTTAAAGATGTATTAAGTGGCCTATAGGGGCCAAATCTACATATATGTATATTAAATCTTATTAGTTGCGATCCGTGTTTATGATATCACTATATCTATATATGTATATATTTATAGACAGATATATTTTACTAGGAATGCAGGTGGTATCAGAATACCAGTGAAGTCAGAGAAGAGGATTATCTTGTATTTCATTGCTTCATAGAAAAATCATGATTTTAAGAAAATATATTTATAGATATTCAGATAATATCTAATATGAAAATAATTATGCTAAATAAATAAATATAAATATAAATAAATAAATATAAATGCTAAATAAATTAAACTTTTATTATATTTTTATAATATAAATAATACATAAACATTATTGAAATGAAAACTATGTGAGTATTTACAATAAGAAAATGAAAGTACCACTTGACTTACCATCTCTACATAAAAAGGAGAATTTCAGCAGAAAACACAAACATTGTTAAAAAGAATCAAATAAAAATTCTTAACTTGAAAAATACATAAATGAATTTAAAATTCACTGAAATTGATTCAACAGTTGTTTAGACCTAGCTAAAGAGAGTATGAGTAAACTGAAAAAATTGTTAAATAAATCATCCAGACTGAAGTTTATAAAGGAAAAATTTTAAAAGAATGATAGACAAAAGAGCATAAGAAAAAACAGGATATATAATAAAGGGTCTAAAAATATGTGCAGTTGCAGTGCATTTAGTAATGAGGCTGAGAATTAACCCACTACTGATGAGGAAACCAAATCCCAGATTTAAAAAGCACTACATATTCCAATAAGGATTTTTCTAAAATGGAAAAAAGCACACTAATTCATAACAGAGTAAACAAAGCTGAAAACAAAAGACAAAGAAACATTATGAAAACAGTCTGAGAAAAATAGCATACTCTTTAAAGGAGGAACAGCCGAAAATAGAAGCAGAAAAAAAAAAAAAAAAAAAAAAACCCCTAGAAATTGGAAGATAAAACTATTTTCAAAGTGCTGAAAGAAGATAACTTCTAACTGAGAATTTTATAGCTGGGGAAACTGTACTTCATAAATGAAGGTAAAATAAAAATATTTTTAGAATAGCTAAAACAGAAAATTCATTACCACAGACCCACTCTAAGAGAAATGCAGAAGGATGTTCTTTAATCAAAAGACAAGTGATTCCATCTGGATTTTTCAGTAATGCAGGCGTGATTAGAGTTATATTATAAACCACTTGATTTGTGGTTTTATGGATTTCTTCTCGTATCTAATGGTTTTTGCTTTATATATTTTAAGACTATATCATTCAGGGCATAAAGATACATTGCTGTTATATCTTCTTGATAAATTTCATCTTTTCATACTGAGTTGATCACACTTAGTCCAATTAAATGCTTTTTCATTCAGAATCATATTTAATCAGTTATTACTATAACCACTCCTAGTATTTTTACAGCTTATTTTTGTTCATTCTTTTTGGGATAATTTGTCTGTGATGTGTCTCTAGTAATAAAAAATAAGTAGCTGATTTTTTAAAATGCATCTTAAAAATCATGCCTTTTAATGTATCTAACCCATTCAATTTATTGTGCTTACTAATATGTTTGACTCTTGCCTACCATCTTACTGAATGTTTTCTATTTATTATATACATTTTTCATTTTTCTAATTGTAGTTCGATCGGTCAATTTGTTTCATTTCTTTTGTCATCTCATATATTGGAAATTATATATACTAATTTTTCCAGATTCTACCCACAATTTTATAAATCCATTTTAATTTTTTTTGTATCAAAGATTGAACTGTATCTACGCTTTTCTCTTTTGAAACAAGACATCCAACATCTTATTGCCTATATTCCCTAATGTATTTTATTGAAATTATATTGAAATTTAGGACCAGATTGGTTTTACTCTTTGTATTTTCATGTCTATCCTTTCAATTGGATTTCGGCAGTGAGAGATGAGAGGTAAAAACACAAAAATTTAGTTAGAAAAATTGAACCAGAAGACTTGGTTGCTCTTTCTCAGAAAAATCCTTATGTGTGTATCACCTTTAGAATAATATATGTAAAACTGAAGTATAGTTGCTGCATTTCCTAAGAAAGAAAGTGTTTCTTCTTCTGGTTAGTCTTGAAGTCTTAAGAAATAAAGCTAGAGATGTAATATATACCTAATGAAGTTTATCTTCAGGGTAGAGGTAATTTTTACAATAAAACATTGGAAGATTAAATAACTGACTATCTGTAAGCTTTGGGAGGATAAAGTCCTTTTTGTTTGTTTGTTGTCCTCTGGATGACCAGCACTTGATAGAGTGTATATTGATGTACGCTTTTTGGGAAAAAAAAAAAAACAAAACATGAATAAAAAACTGTAACTACTAGAAATAAATCAAAATCCATATGTGAAGTTTTTTCTTGTTTGGTTTTACTCTATTTCCCAGTATTTTTCATGCAGTAAGCCCCATTTTTAAAAAATGTTCAGCTTTCTGGAGACACGAAATAAAATTAACAGTGATATACATTACTGGTGGATATCTTGAGTATCAATGCTACAGATTTCATTGTCACTCGCATGGTCACCTTGTGTAATGAGAATCAATACAGGCACAGCGATCTGGAAGCCTGGAGAAAATTATTTGCTGTTTGAGATTTTGTGCAGTTGATCAATGAGTGACAAGAAGTCTAGATTTAATAGAAAGTGCCAGCAAGGAAGCACTGTGCTGATAACCATCTCGTGAGCACATCATACACACCCTTGTTAAGTTACTTAATAGCCATTAGCACTGTGAGAAGAATTAAGTGATGGGAAGGATGCTGCCAATAAGCCCACGCGGATCTGGCAGGCAACATTGTTCACATTTTCCATTTGCAGCCTTAGCTAGAGGAAGCACTGGGACAGAGTTTCAAGTGAGACAAATAACCAGCTACACTGTGGTTCTTCCTCATTTGAATCTGTCGCATTTCAGGTTCTCATTGTTTGCTCCTTGTTATTAACAAAGCTAAAGATGTAAGATACACATACTCAGGTTTATCTTCAAAGTGGAGGCGATTTTTACAAGAAAACATTGGAAGATTAAATAACTGACTATCTGTAAACTTTTGGGAGGCAAAATCATTTTTATTTGTTTGTTGTCCTTTGGGTGACCAGCACCTGATAGAGTGTAAATTGATATACCCTTTTTGGAAAAAAATATAATATCTTTACAATCTAAAAGATACAAAATCATGATTTTTCTTAAAGAAATGTAATGCTGTGCTTATGGCTAAAAATACTACTAGATCATTAATCATAAACTAATATTTTACAAATAAAATACAGTAGTCTCTATGTCCCTGTTGTGGTATCTAACCACACGTGCTATTCACACCTGAGCATTAGCTACTGGTCCTGGGATTTTCCACAACATTCTCTAGGAACTTCCATCTGCATTTATGTCATGCTCTTCTAGTTATTTAATTTCTTGTCTTTTCCCCTTGTATTTTGCATAATGAAATTTCTCCCCAGAGAAAATATATACTGTAGCTTTGCAAAGTTTCTGTACTTAGTACATGGATGCTGAATACCTAAATAGATATTTGCAGGGTTTTTTTGGTCTTAATGGAAAGAGAACATGATATAAGTATTTATATTTGGGAAGAACATTGGGAAATTTACAATAAAACAGCAACTATCAAAAATTTCACATCATAGAAAATGTGTCTTCACTATTTCAGTGTTTCACCATATTTCACTACTTTACTATTTAAACAGAACAGATCCAAAAAAACTCTTGTCATTGTATTGAGCTTTATCAAGAAGCATAATGTTTGCCATACTAACCACTGGCTTTTTAATGCTGGCAAAAATATAAACTATATTACAAGAACAAATTTAGATTGAGTGAAAAGTAGTCATAGCCATAAAAGGCCCTAATGATTTTAGTATTCAAGTGTAGTGTTTCAAGTGGTTAAGAAGAGAGGGAGAGAGACTGATTAATTCATTGCCTTCATCTTTTTTTTCCAAGTCCACAAATCCTCATCATTTTCATCCAAATATTGTTCTCAGGATTTATGTCCCATGTTTAATGCTTTTATTCTGTGCAGTATCTGAAAAGACTTTGTAGGTTATATTCCCTTACTTTGTGGTTGGAAACTCCTCTCTCTGCAAGTTGCTTGTGCTCTTAGCTTCCATTTGCTCAAAAGAACTCTCCAAGACAGTAACAGCAAAAACCAAACAACAACAACAAAACAGCACTAATGTGCTAAAAAACAATGCATCAAATTTCATATTGATGTAAGTTTGGGGAGCACACATTGTCTACTGTATCTTCAGCTAAATGAATGAATATATGGATTCAGAACAAATACAGATGTACTGTCTGCTTTCAGTTTTCCTACCCTAAAAATGTGACTTTTAAAACTGTTGACAATGATGCTTCATTTAGTGCAAGAAGCAAAATAGTTTGGCTCTGAATAGGGAGACCGTTGTAACAATTAGTACTTTGCAATAATGAGATGGACCGCTTTTCATTCATAAATTCTGTCTCCAGGGGTGTTCAAAAACCCCCTTATTGGGAAAATTGTAGAGTTAAATGAAGATGATCGTGAATTGTCTTCTAACTCTCATTGCTAGTAACACATTCACCTTGTGTTCAGTGGAACATAGAGAAGATAAGGACATGAAAGATACAATTAACAGTCTCACTTCATGAATTTAAGAAATTTACCCTCTAGCCAAGACAAGACAACTAGAAGCATAGGTTCATTGCTAAGATAATTGATACTGACCAGTGTTCTAAGGATTTCAGAGGCAGGCAAGACTAACAAGAATTGAGGCCATTAGGTTAGACTTTAAATAGAAGCTAGAACATTAACTGGTGCAACAAAAATAGTATGGATTAGTTAGGTATAGTAAAAGCTACCATATTCCATGTAGAGCAACAAAAAGAAACAAGAAAAGAGGAGGAAATGAGCATTGTATTCAAGAAAACTTGTTGGGTATATTGGGAAGACAGATTCCATGAATTATTTTTACTCTTATTCATGTCATTCTAGTATCAGAGGCAATAAAATTGACACCACTTTGAAGCATCCAAATTTGGAGACTTTCCCAAAGCATTGCATTGAGGGCTAACATCCCTCTATGTTCTACTCTTCAGCTCCATCTCTTAGGTCTCGTGTTGTAAAGGATAGAACTACTGCTGTTCATGAAAATTAATTGATCTGCAAGTAGAAGTTGCTAAGAAGGTTCCTATACCTGTTTGTCTTGTCATCTTTATTACATAAGTCATGTACAAAATGGTTGACAACATGATTGAGCACAAACCAAGGGAAAAAAAATATTTGTTGAATGGGTGAATACATGATGTAATTTTACTGTGTTTACAACAGGAAGTGTTTGCCCCCAAAGCTTCAAATCCCCCTAAATAAGTACGATCAAAACACAATAGCAACCATCTACTGTGATGCCTTGTTATTTGAAGGATTAATTAGCTATAAAATGATGCACTGATATTTTAAACACAGGAAAAATGTTGTCTACCCGATTACAGTTTGCAGTACTCTTTTCCAGCTAAAAAAAAACAGCTTTTTATGAAAGTAACTGGCTTTTGAATTCATATTTTGCAACCCACAAATTGGTGTTAGTTTACGTATAAGCCAGACATCCAAGGCTGACTTCAGAGGTTAACTGTTGAAGGGTGAGTCAACAGAAGCCCGCGTATAACAACGCTATAATAAAAAGCAAGTCACAGGGATCATATTCTCATTAGGAAAACCTCCGTCTCTTTATAATTTCTGTGGAACATTGTTTGGAGTAACCTTTGAAATCCTGATGGGGAAAAACAAACCAGGCTTTGGCTGACATTTACGGCAAAATCGAATCCTTCATCACAACTGGAGTGTGTATAATGAGCGAGTGTTTTAGGATAGACAATGGAGGGAGTTCTTCAAGTCTGTTTTACATCAGTTAATGTTGGCAGGTAATGCCCTTATTGCTGCCACTGTTTTGTTAAGAAGGAAGAATGTGGTGTAAATCCCCTTAAAATTAAAAATAAGGCACCAACCCTCCCACCACCCAACATGAGTTCATTCCACTAAAATGACTTCTTTTAGAATAGTTAAAGAAGGTCTGAGACCCACACCTTTCTGCACCCAATTACTGGAAGTCTTTTATTTTTTTTCCTCTGTGGGCTTCATGGTGACAGCCCTACAGTGGAATGTGGATGCCTTTGCTATAACCTAAGTGATGAATCATACCAGGTTTGTGAATAATGCCTACACTTAATATGAGGCAGAGGCAAATAAGAGAAGGAAATCAGTACGAAGAGAATTTTGACTGAACCAGACAAGGTTATTTACTGTCAACATTTGAAATAAAGTGCAGCCAAAAACCCAAGGGAAACTATGCTGCCCCCAAAATTGCAATTCCCTGTATTTCTAAGTCAATGTAGTGGTTATGCTATCTATTTGATTTTTAGCAAGTGTATGACTAGTACCAGTTGGGAGAGCATAAGATTATACTTGGAGTGAAGAACAAAATCCTTTGTACAGCAAGCTGCCATTCTAAAGCCAACCCTGAAGAAGAATTCCAAGGGCACAATAAAGAAAAGCAATTGCCTTTCAAAATAAATGCACTAAATTCCATCCAATAGATTTTAAAGGACTAAAAAAGTTTAACACTGATCTCTGAAGTAATTCAAATTTTACCAATTTTAAACAAGAATATTTTGATGTTGAAGTAAATGGTTCATTGCCTTTATAAAATGTGTGCAACAAAACCACGGATGTGTGCATCTGTGTATTCCTTGGAAAGGTAGCCTCTAAAAGACAAGTCTGGTTTTACATATTTAGCACACTCGACCTCCTATAATGATAATGGAAATAACAAGTAAATGTAAGGAGCTGAACACTCACCTATTTCGAGTTTCTAGTTTTTGTCTTTTTCAGACTTTTATGGATTGATTCATTATTGAGCTCTCTATTCTAAGTACTCTAAAGAACATACAAAAGTGGTCAAGAAGCCAAAGGAGAGAACATAAACCATTCCCTCTGTTCCTTGTTCTGTTTCACCCTGTCCTTGTGGGCATTTCTATTATCCTGAGGGGGATATTTGTATTATGTTAGTTTGTCTCAAGGAGCCTTCGACCATCTCATTTAATATGCTCAGAAGTCCTCTAGAGCAACCACCACTAATACTATCTTTTAGTGGGCCCTTAAAATGTTCCAGGAAAAGTATGAGTAGTTTATATACTTTATTGTATTTATTTTTCACATGAGTCCTAAGAGATAGATCTTATTATTGTCCTCAATTGATGATAAGGAAATAGGATTAGAAATCCTAAATAAATTATCCAAGAAAGTAAACCTAGGTGGTGAAATAAAAGGTAAAGTTAAAATTCAAACTCAGGTCCATCTGATTTGAAAATCCACAACTTTTAACTGCTGCCATCAATTGTCTACACATTGCTACAATGTTTGGTTGCTGGAGGTGAGCACAAAAACGGGATGCAAAGAAAGTGTACTTTAAACACAAGGCTATATTTGACGAGAAAAGGTAACCCAGTTTGACTCTGGTCAAAGGAATATGTAGTAATATGTACAATAAAGAGAAAAAGGAAGAAGAAAAGATTTCGCATGTGAAGTAGAAAATGATTAATTTAATACTGGGAAGAACTGGTCATAATTTGTAATAGAAGTTACCACTAGGGAGATAATGGCGAATCTAACAAGGTCACTTCCTGACCCGAAAACTCCAGGCTCTAGGGGATAATTTCTTTTTTTTACAGATTTTCATAACAGCCTTATTGAAATATAATTCTCATACCATATAATTTACCCATTGAGAGTGCATAATTCAACTGTTTTTAATATATTCACAGAGTTGTAGACCCATCATCACAATCAATCCTAGAACATTTCATTACCCCAAAGAGAAACCTCATGTCCATTAGTAGTCACTACCCGTTTCCCTTCAGTTTCCACCTCTCTCCGGCTCTAGGCAACCACTACTCTACTTTCTGTTTCAGTGGAGACAGAAATCATACAATATGCAATCATTTGTGACTGATATCTTTCCCTTGTCACAATGTTTTCAACGTCTATCCATGTTTTAGCAAGTATCAGCACTTTGTTCCATTTTTATGGTTTCCCTTGTCACAATGTTTTCAACGTCTATCCATGTTTTAGCAAGTATCAGCACTTTGTTCCATTTTTATGGTCAAACAATGTTCCATTATATGGATATACCATGTTCTATTTATCTATTTATCAGGTGATGGACATTTGGGATATTTCCACTTTCTAAGTATTATAAATGATGCTGCCAGGAACATATACATTCAAGTTTTTCTGCTTACATTTTGTGTGTATCATTTCTCCAAGGGACCATTTGCTAATGCCTTACCAGAGTGATAGGCCAAACCACTAGGGAGAAACCACCTCTGAATGTGAAATGGGATTTAGGTAGCCTCCACTAAGAAAATATTAGATTAGAAAAAAGAGACTAAAATTAAAGATAATTGAAATAAATAGGACTGAATGAATTCAAACAGGAATGGAATTGAAGAACTAGAGCCAGTTGCTGGAGAGAGAGCAACTTAAAGTGGAAACCATGTGCCAAATAGTCAAGTCACTAGAAAAATGAGTAACAAATTGCCAGTTAGTCATTTCCATAAAGGCTAAAGAGTAGCTCTGGGGATTAGAACAGAATCATTTCTATGCTGTTTTAACTAATATATTTTTTATAAGAATCAAAATAAAGAAGGAAGTGGATTGGGATTAAGCCTTCCAACAAACTCCTCTTTAGGGAGCATATTTCAGGGCGCTGTGGGCTATGATAAAATGAATGAATCAAAGTCTCTATTTTTAAGAGGTTCTCACTCCAGTAAGAAAAGTATAACCAAATACACAAATCACTCTTCAGGACATAGAATAGAAAGGCACAGAGAGGTAGAAAGTATAATAGATGCTCAGAATTACTTGCCAAGACGATAGGAAGGTAACATTAAAGAATGATATTGAAGCTGTACTTCATTAAGAGGGTGTAGAAAAGAGGGTGTAGAATTAAAGAGATGGAGATGACAAGAGAGCTTCCAGGTAGAAGAAACTATTAATAATAAAGGCAGAAACACTAGAAAGTGCAGGTATTTTGAGGGAATGGAGATTCTGAGAACATAAAATATATGTTGGGAAAAAGGAGTCAAGGCTGAAAGAGCAAGATAGGAGTCATCTGGAGGAGCCTTAAATGCTAACTTAAGGAATCTGGACTTTGTTTGGCAAATAGTAGTCTTAAGTCCTTCCTTAGAACCTGATACAGAAGAGGCAAGTTTCGCAGAGAATGCAGAGAATAGCAGAATGCAAATGATGCTTGCAACTAATTAAGGTAATCAAGACTTGTGCTTTCCAAAGAAGGGCACCATTTTGAGTATTTTGATCTGCATGAGAATGGGAAATTTCAATGGATTTCAGTGTATAACAAGTAGGTAATGGTGGGTGGCAAGTAGGTTAGGATTTTAAGAAATTCAAGGGTGAAAAATACATTAATGAAAACTGAAGTGTGTTATTAATACAAAAAAATTCAATGTCATGTAAGGTGTAGGTTTAGAAAATAATGAAAAAGTATTTGATGATAAATGTATTCCTGTCCCCCCGAATAAAGGTGGAGGAAATTTTTTTTCTAATTACAAGCAACTAGGATATACTATTAAATAGCAGAATGTCAAAGTAAACACCAGCAAAATTATAGCCCAAATTGGATTTTCACTGTGTACGTGAAGAAAAAGCAAAAAGGTCTATCTCAGAAGTGTATATGAGTATATGGGAGTGTTCACAATGTATGTGAATGTACACACCCACGTAGCACATTTCTCCATATGCTGGGATTATTTTATTGTGTAACAATCATCTTTCCACAGACAAACAACAAGCAATGGAAGCCAGATGCTTACATTAAATCCAGCTAAAGAAAGACTTCCATAAGCAATTATTTTAACCATTTATATATAAGAAAATATTGTCACCTTCAAAGTTAATTGATTTAAAAAGTTATTCACCCAGACAATCCAAGACACTAAGCAGATAGTTTCCTTTATTATTTCCTTAGGGAAACTGTCATCAGTATTAAAATTTTAAATTTTATGTAGAAACAACTATTAGAACATTTTTAATTTATATTCCAGAGGTAATGTGAACTTTGCAAACAACCATTCTGCAGTTTAAAACTGGGGTCCCAATAACTGAAATTGAATGTGCGCCAACTGTCTTCAAATTGAAGTTCAAATCTTGCAACTGCTCAATTTAGAAATAGATCAATTTCCTTCTTCAGATTTGTTAGGAATGCAAAAGATGAGAGTATATATAAATTCACACCAGTAGTAATTTTTTTTTTCTGTAGAGATATTGTATTGTTTTCATTGTATCCTGAAAAACTATAACTTATGTCAATGCAACTCTGTCTTTAAAAAGTTCCTTAGAATGTGAAAGGTACATATTGCTTCTATGTGTGACTCATTGTCTACATATTTTAAGGGATGCTGTTCTGCCCTAGTCCATATAGTAAGAGAGAAAGTAGAAAGATCAAAGCTTGGGCATGGCAAACCACTAGAAACTCAAAAGTGTCAAGTTCAACTAGCAAAGCTATAGTTGGGCTGTCAAGGAACCCATGCTGTATGAAGAAAAACCAACATCATATAGTGAAAGACAACGTGACTCAGATCTAGGCTTAGGGTGAATACCTGTTCTGATTTACTCAAGACTGTCTCAGGTTTAGCACTGAAGTACCCATGCCCCTGGAAAACCCCTCTCTGGATTTCAGTGATGGGTGTGGAGGTTTGGGGGAAAAGGATAATATCTATTTAGAGGCTCAAAAAACAGGGAATGAAAGCACAACTGTTTATAATATCAAATGGACAAAATCATACACAGAAAAGAATCTGGGCTCGGGCATTGAGAAAGGGATGTGAAAGCACATATGGAAAATGAATCTCAAAAGTACAAAATGAGACAGGCAAGTACTTTTAAATCAATCCATTTTTTTTTGTTGTTGTTTATCTCAAAGATACAATACAAAGTCAAAAATAGCTCAGACATACCACCCCAATTAGCATGGATTGTCATAGCATTCCCTTGATTGCTCTATGAACCTCAGCAAAGTCACATTTCCTGATTCAGAGATTGCAATTAAAATATCTTACGAGCAAACAAAAGGGCATATTTTAATAACAGATGTGCTGGTCCCTCCAGCACAGTTCAGATTCTGTTATATCTTACCAATAGTCATGCTTTCACAGCAAGAACAAAAAATGTTTCTTTCATTCTCAGGTACTTTGATTTGAACAATGGAATTTCAAATAATTGTCTTGATGTCTATGAAGATTTTAGGGAAGTAACAAAACATTAAACAAGAAAATAATATCTTATACAAATACAAACTAAACTTCGCTCATCTATCTGCCTATTTGACAGACAGTACAAATGTACATTTTGTCGATTTCCATATAGTCTATAAACTTCTTGACAAAGAAAATAAAAAGATCTTAACTATAACGTCCTGTGTACCTTGCACACTACACTGTTAAAAGTGTTGTGATTTGCTTACCTACGATATTAAAGTTTACGTAATGAAAGTTTTCAATCACTTCTTCAAAATGTGTAGAAGCAATTAATAAATTTTGGCTTTAGAGACATGGAAGGAGATGGCCTTGCTGCACATGCGCCTACAGGAAGCCTGTTGCTGGACGTAGAGAAGATGTTAAAATGTGAACCCGGTTCCATACAAAGCGGAGAATTATTTTTTCAACATCTGTGAAAAATGATGTTGATATTTTAATAAAGATTGTGTTGAATCAAATAGTAGGTCTACTTGTATCTGTTTAAGGTATCTCCATATTGCTTTCCACAGAGGTTGCACTAGTTTGCAGTCCCACCCGCAGTGTATGAGTGTTCCTGTCTCTCCACATCCACGCCAACATTTATTGTTATGGGACTTTTGGATAAAGGCCATAATAACATTAGTCGGGTGTCGGGCAGATGTGGGAGTGGGGAGGGGATGGGTGTATACATACATAATGAGTGCGATGCACACCGTCTAGGGGATGGACACGCTTGAAGCTCTGACTGGGGGGTGGGGACAAGGGCAATATACGTAACCTAAATTTTGGACCCCCATAATATGCTGAAATAAAAATTAAAAATATATTAAAAAAAAAGATTGTGTTGAATCTGTAGATCACTTTGGATAGTATAGACATTTTAACAATGTTGATTCTGCTGACCCATGAGCATGGTATGGTTTTCCACCTGTTGACGTCCTCCGCTATTTCCTTCCTCAGTGTTTCATGATTCTCTCTGTAGAAATCTTTCACCTACTTAGCTAAATATATTCCTAGGTATTTTATTTTTTTTGTTGCTATTGTGAAAGCTATTGAGTCATTGATTTCATTCTCTGTTTGATTGATCCAGCAATCCCACTACTGGGCATCTACACAAAGGAAAAAAGAGTCATCCTATAAAAAAGACATCTGCACTAGAATGTTTATAGCAGCACAATTCACAATTTCAAAGATGTGGAAACAACCCAAGTGCCCATCAATACATGAGTGGATTAATAAAATGTGGTATATGTATACCATGGAGTACTACTCAACCATAAAAAACAATGGTGAACTAACAGCTCTTGTATTATCCTGGATGGTACTGGAGCCCATTCTACTAAGTGAAGTATCACAAGAATGGAAAAACAAGCACCACATGTACTCACCATTAAATTGATACTAACTGATCAATCCTTATGTGCACATATGGAAGTAACGTTCATCGGGTGTCAGGAAGGAGGGAGGGGAGAGGAGGAGATGGATAAATTTACATCTAATGGCACCTAATGGGTGCAGTGCGCACTGTCTGGGGATGGACATGCCTGTGGCTCTGACTCAGATGGTGCAAAGGCAATATATACAACCTCGACGTTTGTACCCCCGTAATATTTTGAAATAAAACAAATGGAAAAAAATGTGAACCTGCCTCAAATTTATATTTTCAAAATAGGAGACAAGAAAAATGTCTTTCTCTAACTTAGAAACACACTGAGAATGAGAATGCAGAAAAAGATTGTAGTAAAACATAAATTTATATATTGTATCTCCAAAATTGTTTTTTGGTATCTGAAGAGAGCATAAGGAGCCTAAAATAATACAGATAGACTGCATTTGAGTTGTTCAATACTGCAATTGTTAAACTCATGCAGAAAAAAATTACTTGTTTAAGGAAAAACAGACTGCTTCAGAACTCAAAAAATATTTATCACCAACAAATGGCAACCAGAATAAATAGGACTTTCTTAATTTCTTTACTAAAATTCCAACTTCAATTTTATAAGTTCGACTAAATTATCTATATAATTAAAAACTCCTTTCCCTGAAAAAATAAAAGTCTAACTTAGGACAACATATTCAATGTGGCTCCTAGTGTTTAAAAATGATGGACCTTTTAGGCAAGCAGAGCCTCTTTGATGAATTTGTAGGTGCAAAAGACAACCAAACAGCTGATCCCCAAACAGGATGCAGCTACAGAGAGGATGGGCACTCTCCGAGACCTGAAAACTAATTTTAGACAAGTCTAAACACCTGGTGCTCCTATTATGTCAAATCCTAAGTATTCAGGTTCAAATGCTTTAGCTGAGAAGCTATTTAGTTTGATGTTATCAAGAATCAGGATAATTGGAGTTTAATTAGAACAGTGCTGCAAGTCAAAGTGCATTTTATTTTTTATTGTATTCAACTTTACTACTATATGAAAGAAGTCCTAGGCTGCAGCCAGTTCAGAGAAGCATTGTTGGCAGAGTAAACAAAAATAGAAGTATCTTACTGTATCCTGGATATGAAAAAAATTATTACATTTTTCTCACACATACCACTTATTTAATAAGTCCTACTACTAATTACTACTAATGGCCACTGTTAACTAGCCTGGTTGTTACTTTGTTTAAATAATAGTATATATGTAATAGAAAAGAAAATAAGTAATATATAATTTCAAATACAATTTTAATAACTCATACAAACATAATTATTTATTATATATTATATTGTTATGTTCTTTTTGTTTGGTATGGCCGTGTCTCAGATTGGCTCTCTAACAAGTTAGTTATCCTACGTCTAAGTGTGAATTATGATTTTGCTGTTAACCAGCAATGTAGCCTTGGGCAAGTCACTTAATATTCCTCAATCCCAATATTCCTCATCTTACAAAATAACTATAAACAGTAATAACCTTTGAGAGATTGTCATAATAGTTAGAGACGGTGGGCTGTACTATAGTAAATGATCAATCCATGTTAGCTCTTCTTTCCATAGGGTTGTCGTCCCACTACTGAAACAGTAAATCCTTGGCCAGGTCCTCCAAGGGGTTTTGTTTTCTATTGTAAGGTTCATCTTTTATTGGTTCTGTGACCTCAGTTGCTTGTTATTCCAGCTCTTTTCTTTCAAGGTCTTGTAAGGCACTGAGTGCAGAATTTAAGTTTAGGCTAAGTCATTTCTTACTCCTTCTCTGAGTCAATTCTTGAGTCCATTTGCGCATAAAATTGTCCTGATTGAAGTGCAGCATCTTTTGTAAACATCTCAGAGTGCTTTTCATACATATCAGGAAAAACTCTATCATCTACTTCTGATTGTACCACCTTGATTAGAGTAGGTTTGCTCTTAGTATAAGCTGAAGCCAGGTGAAGAGATGCCTGCATGTCACAAGCAGGAAAGCATTGAAGGTTGGGATTTACCGAATGGCTTTTCTTCAGGAAAAACAATGATTTGAGGGAAGACTCTGAAGTATGGCCACTTGTTTCTTAACCTAAGACTGCTAGCACAGAAACATTTCTAAGTGGAGAAACAGGAAAATACCAAAGAGAGAGACTGTCAGTTTGTTTCCTAAAGGGATAATTTTCTAGTGGCCTTGTGCCAGGAAGCTTGTCTTTCCCATGGTCCTTTCCCACCATCCAAACATAGTCACAGACTGGGTGCAGGGTCAGTATGAACTGTGTGATCAGTCAGAGAAGCCAAACTAGAGAGAATGTGATGTTCGGTTTGTGGTCAGTGTGACCACGAGGCCAGACTGATTGGTGGTGCCACGAGGTTCTGTGTGGTGTAATCAAGGGAGACGAGGATGTGACCGATATAATCATTTGCTTCGTGACTCGCAGGCCAGCATGGGGTCTTTAGAGGATGAGGTGGCCTGAAACCTCTCTAAAGGAGGACGTGGACAAAAACAAAAACAGTAAACACTGGAGATGAGATAGAGTATACTGTGCAATAATAGAATCTCACAGAAAAAAAGAAAGAAGAATTGGAACAAATAAATATAATGCAAAAAATGGCTCAAAAAGAAGAGTACCATGTGAATCACCAACCCATGCCCTCCTTCAAATTTGATGTGAACCAGTCAATGGAAAATCCCATGGTGCAGAGATGTGGGGGAGTTTTTAGAATATTAAATCCCTGTTAGATAAGTAAAGGTAGTTTCCTCCAAAAGGCTTGATTGGCACAGGTCTTACGGAGCCAGAGGTTACAAGTCTCAAAGACCAGGGAATGAATGTATGTTAGATTCTGTGTTTTCGAGGACTTCAATTCCCAGGCTTTAGGATTTGAATTTGGGGGATGGAAAATAAGATAAAGAATCTCAGTCTAGGAGAGACCAGATGCTTACTCACTGCTTCCAGGGACAGCTGCTGCCTTGGGTATTTGGTTGGAGGGTGAGTATGGGGAAGTATGTGAGTAATTTAAAACAGTTAAGTATTAAGAGTTGGGATTTAAGCAATGCAAGCATGGGATGCCTTTGTTTGAATTTAGTCCTGAGAGAGGAAATTTTATTTGATTTTGCAGAGAGAAAGAGAGAGAGAGAGAATGAAATCTTGTCAAGGGGGTACAAAACCACAGAGGATTAACACTGTCAGACAGTGTAGGACAAGTTTTTGAATGTGACACTGTTTCAGCAAAATGCAGATGTACTAATAGACTAAGTAAACTACAGCACTAGCTTTAATTAGGTATGGAAGCCAGTTAACTAACCATTTTTCAATTTGGGTCTATGTAAGACCTTAGAGTTCATGAAAAAATCCAGAGAGAGGGAGAGAAACTAAAATTCTTGCTATCAAGGTATTGAATCAATCAATTAAACTGAAAATTAATAGAGGCAAGATTATATTTTCACCTCAAGTTATAGAGCGTATATTCAGTCTGCAACAAGTAGGAATTGCTTATTTTTAGAGGAATCTACATTTTTCACAAGCTAAATTTTGAAGCTATCACTAGTATTTCCTAGTGTTCCTATAGAGTATCAGTTCCACGAGAGTAAAGAATTCAGGGCTATATTCTTAAAACTTCAGAATATAGCAGGCTGTCAGTGAACATTTGTTGTATAAGTGAATAAAAGATCTATTCATTATAATATTTTGAGCTTCATATATAGTAATTAAGTATATAGGGCATTAAAATTATGGAGAAAAATACAAGCACATGGTTGATTTTGTTTGTATTGCAGAGATGATTAAATATTTTAGATTAATCTGGGTCTAGGTCAGAAAATGAAATATAATTCAATACAATTTATATAAACATTTATTGGGTGCTTATATTATGCCAGATAACTCTGCTAAAAATTTAATTGAGTGAATTCCTGTTCTTAAGGAATGTAGTGAAGGAGAAGTACAACCGAGGGAGACATTCCAATTCACTTTCACGGAGGTATACGTACAGGATTCTGGAAGGCTGCAGGGAATGATCTAAAGCAAACTGAAATTCAGGAGCTCCATGGAAATGTGACTGAGGTGACTCTTAAACCATGTGACACATAATGGCCAGAAAAGAACAGAAAAAGATCCAGGCAAGGACAAAATATATTCAAACCATGGATAGAGCACCTAGTATTTTGGTTTGCTATTGCTAGAAAAATATATGCAAGGAGTGGTGCATCAGTGAGAAGAAAAACCACTAGGAGGTTTTATACGTAGTGTGGGTGTATATAGCTATGCAGTCATTCCTTGGTATTCATGGGGAATTTGTTCCAGAACCCCCTGAGAATACCAAAGGCCACGCATTCATGGGTGTTCAAGTTCCTGATATAAAATGGCACAATATTTGCATATAACCTACACATCCTCCTGTATACTTCAAATAATCTCCAAATTACTTGTAATATCTAATAAAATGTAAATGCTATGTAAGTACTTGTTATACTGTATTGTTTAGGGAATAATGAAAGGAAAGCATCCTTTTTTTTATTTTTTAATATTTTTTATCCATGGTTGGTGACTCCGCAGATACAGAACCCACAGATATACAGGGCCAGTGTGTGTGTGTGTGTGTGTGTGTGTGTGTGTGTGTTAATATGTATGTATAGAATTAATTACAGCAATTTGATCATGTGCAAGTATGGAAACTGAATAAGCGTCTTTCTGGTGCTAATGCCTTAGTAGCACAGAGTGTTTCCTCTCTCCTCTGCCACTAGCATCCCACTGTTCTACCACACTTGCTGGCCTTAGCAGCTGGATTCTGTGTCATCCGGCCACTGCCTGCCTTTTCGTTGTTCATGGTACTCGTTCCAGCTCTGTTCCTCCAGCCCCTTCTCCTGCTCTTCTTTTCTAGCTTACGATGCCACTTCCTTGAGTCTGCTGCTTCTGGGAAGGTGCTCAGCATTCTCAGTTCTTTATGAACAGCCACAATTATTCCCAAGGAACTAGGAAAAGATTCTTCCTGGAATGAAATTTGAAGGAAGACATCTGAGTGATAGTGACTCAAAAATATTTATTCCCAGCACTAATCACTAGTCCCCATCTAGATATATGTGTTTCTGGTTTATACAGTAGGAAGGATATTATTCTTTGTTAATGCACTTGTCTCTCCACCCAGTACCAAATCCCTCCCCTAGTGCCACTGATATTGGAGGTGCCACCTGGTCCTATGGTTGAGAATCTTGGTTCCAGTACCAACAGTCTAGGATGTACTCTCAAACTCCCTTACATCCATTCAGTCAGTCCTTCTGGGAGTCCTTGGTTCCAGGTAAGCAGGTATGAGGATTAATCCAGTGTCCAGACCAGCTGACTACTTAACCACCACCAGACATTCAATAGACATGTATTTCCATTTCCACTGGCACCTCTAAATCTTTATTGTACAAAACCAAAAAGCAATCTGTTTAAAGATAAAATTCTTAAGTTTCCCTGACTAAGGTTAAATAAAACCTAGACTGATTTTTTAATAAAGGTAAATATAACTGTTGACTGTAAAAATAGCTTAAATTATAGGAATAAAAGATTCATAATATTTAAAAAGAACTAGAACTTTTTCATCTGTTTTAACACAGGATTTCAATTGGATTAGATCCAGGATTTTACCACCAAGAAAAGGTATCCAAATATATAAAATAAATAATTTTTAAAATAAATTCATAGTCATTTTAACAATTTTCCCTTCAACTTTTTAATATACCATTCTTCTGGAATGTATAGCCAGAAACTCCGAGTCATTTTGATGTAGACCCAGGAGGTATTGTATATTCCAGATTAAAATGGAGTCAAAACCCTTCTATAACCATCATCAAAGCATTTCAGAATCTTACACCTCTTATGAACATTTATTTCAAACTAAAAAGAATACAAAAATAGCTCTCTTTTTCTTAGCATAACCTCAAAGTCAACTGTCAACAGACATGTATGGTAGAGGAATTTTGAGAAATAATTTCAGTGTTGGTATTTGGATTTACATCATTTCTATTTTATTTTTCTAAGTGTAGTCCTTATATCCTTGCCAGATATCAGTTTCAGCTAATTGCTCTATAAGAATTGTGAGAAACTTGAGAAATTAATTACAACCACTTATCATTCTCTATAATTAATAGAATCTTAGGTATGCCAGACAGTTTCTCAGAAAAATCTTAAATTATGGACTTAATTTACCTACTTCCTATTTTTGACAGCTGGAATAAAAAATATTGGGTATTTTTCTTCAGCTGTTTTTTAAACTCTATAAGCAGAAAAATAGAAGACAAGGGAGGCTTGCCTTATAAATGGTTCCCCTTATGACTTGCTCTTTTCCATTTTGTAATGAATACATACATAGTGTTCAAACCAACTGGGCCTTTAAGGTTGCATAATTTATTTTATGAGTGCCGACCTATTTTTTGGATATTTTAACTTCTGATCCTGGCAGGACATATCATGCCAATTGTTTACAAAAGGAAGTTTGGATTCCAGTGTATTGCCAGACAACATTTTTGGACATTTTAGTTCAATTTCTTTTCTTTGGGACAAATATTGTCACAGTTGGCATGTAAGTGAAATTTGATTTTTTTATTGGATCATAATGTGGTATAGATCTAATTGGTTCCCCATTTTGCTCACTTGCATGGTAGAAGTTAAATGTAATATTCTTTATTTTTTTTTTTTTTTTGAGACAGAGTCTCACTCTGTTGCCCGGGCTAGAGTGAGTGCCGTGGCGTCAGTCTAGCTCACAGCAACCTCAAACTCCTGGGCTTAAGCGATCCTACTGCCTCAGCCTCCCGAGTAGCTAGGACTACAGGCATGCGCCACCATGCCCGGCAAATTTTTTGTATATATATATTTTAGTTGTCCATATAATTTCTTTCTATTTTTTTTTAGTAGAGACGGGGTCTCACTCTTGTTCAGGCTGGTCTTGAACTCCTGACCTCGAGCGATCCACCCGCCTCGGCCTCCCAGAGTGCTAGGATTACAGGCGTGAGCCACCGCGCCCGGCCTGTAATATTCTTTAAAGTGTTCTTATTTAACACAATAATTCCACTTCCAACAATTTATCTTAAGGAACAGAATAGGAATATGAATAGGGATTTTTGAGCTATGTTGATCATAATATTATTAATTATAAAGAACGCTCTTAGTAGCCTAAATATCTAACAAAAGATAACTAGTTAAATAATTTATGGTAATTCTGTAAGATGAAATAGAATGCAACCATTCAAAAATCATGTTTTGAAACATTTGATGACATTAAAAGTATATCATTTTAACTGTAATAAGCTATTAAAGTATTACATGTATATAAACCATGAAAGTTACCTGGAATTTGATCAATAATGGTTTCAATAATTCAAACATCTTATCTTAAAGAACCTCTTCCCCACACACACACAGACATAATGAAATAATATTATAATGCAATCAGCAGAAACAGTGTGAGCTCTGTGAGATGGCACAGAGCTTGGTATATGTCAGAGGATGGTAAATGTTGGGACATATTATAGTAGATCTTGGGCAAAAAGAGTCAAGAGAGTGATGTGAGGAACAGAAGGCAAGTGAACCTCAAAGACAAACTTCCACACATTTACAGTCTGCCTGAGTGAGACGAACATCCTCAGGAAGTCATTTGCAAATATGGCTACTTTTCCCTCTAAGAAGAGAAAATAAAAACGTCTCTATTATGTAAGGGGGGAACACAATTTAAGGAAATAAGCATCTAAGGAGAAGAATCTAAATGGGCCCCTAAAGAGATTGCCTCTCCTCCATTCTCAGGAAGAAACATTTTTGGGCCCTTCTTCCAACATAAAGGAAACTTACTCCCTTAACTGTGTAAATATAAGAAGTATTAATATTCTTTGCAATTCAGAAGAAAGACAAATTTATTATTCCACTAACCATCCCTCATTTTTATTTTATCTCTTATCCCTCCTCTCTCTTAGTTTTTACTTTTCCAAATCATAGCATAATCTATTTGCCTCAAGCTTCTGCATTTTCTACATCAAAATAAAGGGAAGAAAGATTCTGCTTGCTGATAATCCATGTGACTCAACAGCAGAAAGGATTATTGTTGCTGTTGTTTGTTTGATGACAACAGTGCCTGTGGGTCATGAAAGGAGAAAAAAAAAAAGCTCTGAGCAAGACTTGTCACTAATTCTAACTTCCAGAACTGAAAAAAATTTTACTCAAGATGGTTAAGTCAGGAAAAGATCAATTATTTAATGAAATCATGAAGACATTTGCGTTTCTTGTTTTTGAATTTAGGCATGGAATGTTATTATTCAAAGACTGTTCATGTCCAAGACACTTAGACCTGCAAACAGAACTGATGGCCAGCCCATTCCGGACCAACAGTGTGGGAGCAGTGGTGAATGGCAGGCATATATTTTGATTGGTCAGTGTTTGAGCCTTTGTAAGTTGTCTTAAGTGTTAGCTTTGCATAGAAATTAAATCCAAACTATGTTTAAGGATACAATTTAGCTAAGTTCTTTATGGAATCCCTCTGAAGCAATGTTACAAGTTTTTTTGTCCTGAAATATTATACTTAGATTTATTGTGTAGATATTTTGCTAGACGTGTGCAAACTCTGTAGTTGTAGAGCTGCTTGCTTTAGTGTGTCACAAAGGAATAGCCCTGCTCAGAAATTCTTATTTTAATTGTGTGTTATTGGACAAAGTGTGAAAAATAAAAGGTTAATTACCAATTTACCTTTACTCAATTTTGCTTTTCTAAAAGGTATTTTTATTTGTCGTATTTTGAGGTCAGTAGCAATCACTATTTTGAGAAACATCCCTGTCTATTTGACCTTTTTGTACCACTCAATACTGTTGGTTACCATGAAGTCATAAATTTGGTGCCTAACATAAATGTTTTAAAAGATATTATAAATTATAATATAATCTATGCATATTGTAAAGCAATCACACACGTTAGTACTTAATAGTATAAGAACCTATACACACTAGTACTTACTATTACTAGTACCTAATCGTACAAGCTACTAGTTCTTAATTGTATAAAGTACAAAGCAAAATCCTCCATTTCTCTGCCTGTAATCTATTCCCCAGGGCAAGCTACTAAAAAAAAATTCAGGAGTAAAGTACTTAACAGAGTAAACACACAATTAAGATTTCAGTAATTATTACCTAATTACCTATCAAAACTTAAATAACTTAACAACACTAGATATTATCAATAATTTTCTATCTTTACCAGTGTTGTGTGTAAGGTATAATATCTCCTCATTTTAATGTTTTTCTTTAATTAATGAGGGGGATTAAACCACTTTTTAATTTTTCTCTATAAGAGTTTGCTCATTTTTCAATTGGGTTGTTACTGTTTTCCTTAAAATTTGAAAAACTCTTTATAAGGAGACTATGCCCTTTGGGATATTTATTATATATTATTCCTCAATTTAGTGTCTATTTATTGACATAATTAATATGTGATTTTTCCATGCATAAAATTCAATTTTGATGCGGTTAATTTTATCAATAATTTTCTTGATGAATTTTGGTTTAGAGTCACGCTTGGAGCAGCTCTCCATTTGGTAATGGGAGCTAACATCACTGACCATGACTATGTGCCAGGAGGCACCATTCCATGTGTACGTTTATAGAGGTGCATAGGTGACCTTGCACATGTCCACACAGGTCACTCATGCCAAGGCTTGCACCATGGCTTATGTGAGTCTTGGCAGGAATCCCTGTGGTCCTCCTGGAACACAAGAGGATGGGAGGCTGGTGAGGAGCTGTTTTGTGACCTCCTCCCCCTCACTCCCCTGTCTCCCCTGGGAGGGCGTCATGGCATGCTTTCTCGTCACCTCCAAGGTCCTCAAGGTATGAGCTGTTCTTTTCCATCCTCCTATGAGTACAGCTGCAGACCACACAATGGCTCAGTTGTAATCTAGAATTGGCTCCTCAACAATTTCTGTTGTGCTCATCTGGCTCTTTTTGTTTTGGTGTCATCCTTTCTAGTATGTAGGACAAGGAAAGGCCAGGGAGCTGGCACCTTTGACTACTCTTCTTTTTGCTGTCTATGTAAGTAATAAACAGTCTAAATATACAAGTGCCTTGTTGTATCTTTACCAACCAAATCAGTCTGGCCTTGGCTTTGGCCTTGCCTTTGTCTCATGTTCTTAATATATTAACTCATTTAATCCTCAAAATAATTTTATAAAGTAAGTGCTTTTCATAGATGAGTAAACTGAGTTACAGAGGTTACCTAAGTCATCCTGGCAAGTGGAAGAACCCCAATTTAAACCAAGATGGTCTTACCATGGAGACTGCACCCTTAACCCCTGCACTGTGCATAGTTTTCTTTGAGTTTGGGATCTACAAATTTATATAACTTTCACCAAATGTGTGAAATTTTCTGCCCTTATTTTTTATTTGCACTGCACCCTTTCTTCTGTGCTCATGGAGATCCAGTGACATGAATACTGAACCTTTTCATAATGTTACATATGTCCCCGAGGCTCTCTGTTCATTCTTTTCAATTGTATTATTCTTTGTTGTTCAGATTGTAGAATTTTCTATTGATCTGTTCACTGACCTTTCCTCTGTCATCTCCATTCCATGCAGTGGAATTTATTTTCACTCGTTTTATTTTTAGTTTCAAAATTTCCATTTACTTCTTTTTATTCTTTCTATTTCTTTGCTGACAACTTCTGCCTTACATTCATTTGAAAGGAATTTATCCTTCTTTGATGGAACATGGTTATAGTAATAGCTACTTTAAAGTCCTTATCATATGATTCCACCTCCTAGGTCACCTCAGGTGTTTGTAATTTTTTATTATCTTTCCCTTGAGTGCTCTTGTCATTTTTCTGGTTCTTTGTATGTTGAGTAATTTTGGATTGTATACTGATTATTTTTGCTTTTCTCTTATGAAACTCTGGGTACTGCAAAAATCCCTGGAGAATGTTGATTATTTTGTTGTTGTACCTTACAATATATGCAATTAAGCTCACACTCCATGTATCAGATAACCTTTTGTAGACAGTGGTTTCTGTGCCAGGATAGTTTTCAAAGCCTCTTCAGTACTCTTCAGGTTGATGCCACATGTGGTCTGGAACATGAGTAGTGATCTACACAAGAGTCAAATGATCAGAGCCTTTGTCATGCTATATTGGATCAGTTCCCCAAATGCACAAGTGGAGGCTTAATCCGAGGCTTCCTACACATACTAGGGGCTCTCTTCCTTCACTACACCTCTCTGTGATTTGCCCCACACTCTCAGGCCTCCAGGGCACCCTTTTCCTGGCCCTCTGCTAAAAAGCTGAGGTTTCAACCTCCCCATGTTGTTGGTATCTGCCAAACAGAGTCAGCCTGGGGAGTGAGGGGCTAGGGAATAAGAAGAGAGGAAAATAATGAGGACTTTCTCTTCACTCTTTGGAACACAGGGGTCCTCTCCTTAGGGGGAAAATTTTTGTCTCAGAGTTTTAGGTGACTGCATGGTGACCAAGGTGTGCAAGAGTAACTCAGTTCATGACCCGTGTTTGCCTGGAGCTAGAAAAAAAGTGTGTTTTTAAAAAAAAGATCCCCCCACCATCTTTGTCCCACATATGTCCCTCTTCCCCATCTATAGCTAAAAAGGAGGGATCTCTTGGATTTTCTCCACCCAGGATTGCTATGCAGTTTAGAGATTTGTGCTTCTCTAGACTCTCAGCCAGGAGATACGAGAAAAAGTAAATAAAACAGGAAACTCACCACTGTGTAGGTAGTTCTTGTAGTCTTTATTTTGGTCCCAAATTCACCTGTTATTATTTGTTTTCAGGGTCCTCAGATGGTTGGTTTATGTGTTCTACCTTGAGTTTGTAGTTGTAATTAGCAGCACAGGTAGAATGGAGTGTACACAGTCCATTTTAGCCAAACTAGAACTGCACCTGGATGGTGCCCTCACCTCAGGTGGGAGCCGAGTCACCCATCTCAGCCAATAACTTTTAGTGTAGAAGTTATTTATAAAAAGAGGGCAGGGTAGTGGTGGCTTTGCAGGTCTGTTTGTGTTTTCTGTCATAGAGTGCCACACACAAAATGCTACTTGGTGACTGAATGGTTCTCTATCAAGAAAGACTTCTCATTAATTTGAGCCTCCTTGAATTTTTGTGTGGCCATGCATAAAATGCTTCATCGTAGTCTTCTATTTTCTCTATAGGCAACAAAAACATGGAAGTGTGGAAAAGGGTGAGTAATTTCAAATAAAGGAGAAACAATGCATTCACTCAATTCTAACATTATTTTTATTTAAAGTATAATACTAATATATTACTTATAGATAAGTTGGAAATTTTTGATGGTAGCCCAACTGTCAGAGAAAGGCAAAACTAAAATATATAAGCTCCATGGAAAATAGTAAAAAAAAAAAAAAATACTTTTACTACAATTCATCCATGAAATCTTTGTAAACAGAATATCATTTTTGCATATGTTTATTCTGAATGAGTATGTATATAGATTAATTAACGCTAGAGTTGCAGCTTGTGAACCTGAGGACAAGGAAAAGATCTCAGATAAGTAATGAAAATGAACAACCCAAACTCTGGTGTGGGAAGCAGAGAATAATGAGTGAATCAGAGGGGAGGCACAGAGTGAGGAAGAAAAATCATTTTTCTTTCAAAGCTGAAAAAAGTAGGAGGACCTTAGAGAATTAGGTAAGAATAGCTGTGTATGAGAATCCAGAGGAACTAAATCAAAACTTGCCATTGGACCTGAGGCAGAATCAGGGTGGCTTTAGGGGACAGAGGCTTCCTGGAGACCTTTGGAAAGAAGAACCAATGGTAGGGAAAATGTAGACTCAGAAAATACACTGGCACTATGAACCAAGTAAACACTTGTACATTCCTCTAAACTCTGACTATGGAGAGTACAATAATGTTTTCTTCATGAGATAGGTGGCCTAAGTGACAAGGGTTGAAGAGGGAGCTGGACTACAACCTCCAGTGCAAAGGGTGGAGGGTACAAAGGGGCAAGAAAGGCAGGGACCCTGGATTTCTTGTACCTGAGCCTCACGAATAATGGAACAGTAGTGAGAGACCCTATAAACACGTTCTACTTTCATTTTGCTTTTAATGTGTTGGTTCTTGTTTTCAATTTAAAACTCTTTAGCATTAACTGGGAGAGGATGATTAGAGAATTCTGTATAATTTTGGTTATAACTATAATACCATGTTTTTCAAATTATGTATGTATTACAAGATGATAAATGATTGCAAATAGGCTGTGGATAATCTTCTATATATAGTATTTTATTGACTCTCAGAAGAATGCTTTCCACTTTGTAATAATGGCTGTCAGTATTAAGAATTTGAGGTCTTATTAAAAGATTTTTCTAAAAATGAAGGCTCTTAGAGATGAATCTGTGACCACAAGCTTAAGCAAAGAGTGCGACAGGATAGCCACATAATGGGAAATTCACTATAAATTACCACCACATCAAACAACTCAACGAGGAAGATGCGTTATCTTTTACTATCAAAAATATGCTTTGTTCAGCATTGTAACATGGAGTATCTCATGGGCAGGAAAACAAAGGCCCCTTGGGTTTGTCCCAGCTGTGTACTTAACAAGATTTCACAACTTCTTTTTTAGATCTTTTGTGGTAAACCATTTAGGTGGAGGTTGGGGGCAGGGAGAGCAAGAGAGATTGAGATTTATTATAAGTCTTTATCCATGTTCTCCCCAATCTTTTCTTCACTTCAGATCATCTTGGTCCATTATCAGAAAGTAAAGAAATCAAAGTTTTGCAACTAGAATTTTAGTAAATATTTTAGATTTTGAGTCGATCAGTGAACCAGAGGAGAACCAGAAGGGAACACAAGTGAAGCACCTAAGCAGGCCAGCCCCTGGACTTCCTCCTCATCCCCCTGGGCCCCCAGGTCAGAAGCCTGGCTGGGCAGTGCCAACACCTGTCACAGTGGCCCCTGGGACGCAGCCCAGGTGGGCCAAAAGAGCTTGGTCACATGTCAGTGGGAAATGCCAGAGCAGCCCTGCCACATTCCTGTGCTCTTGGCTACCAGAGCGATCTCAGAATTTCTAGGCTATTTGAAATTGTTGACCACATAACATTCAAAAGGGAAAAAAAAACAAAAAAACCACACGATATATTAAAAGGTTCGAAATGTTGATGAGGAAAATTCACAGAAGTTTTGGACAATTCCCTTTTCACCAAAATTGGCATCACTATCTAGCTTTTAGTATCAATCAAAAGCAAGTAATGTTCAGAATATTCCAAATGGCCCTGTCAGCTTCTTCCTTTTGCTCCTATAAGAGAAACCCTTGAAGCAGGCTTCCTGTTGCTGTTCCCTCTGGCTCGCTGATTAAACTATAAAATATAAGCTCAGTGATATCTGGTTTATGCTGCTCATTTCATGCTTTCAAATTGAAAACAACAATTTCCTGACCCTTTTCTCTTTCATTCTTATTGATTTTTCTCAAATTAGACAGTAGAGTGAGAGGGTGAATGAAATAAAGACCTTGGCAATCCTGGATCTTAATCTACCTACAGAAGACCAAGATTACAAGCTTTTATAAAATATACAGGAATCTGGCCTCTGCTTTTCACAAACAGCTCTGCTGATTATTTTCTGGTTTTCAGTTTGTCCTGTTGGAAAACGTGACTGAGATCATCTATTGCCTTAAGTTTATTCAGGGCAGTACTTTCTTCCAAGGAGCTAGAAACACAGATAGTCAGAATGTGGCAATTGCAAATAAACTGATCGCTTGCCCCACATACTATTCTTCTGGGCTATCGAGCATCCTACAGCACCTTCAGTAGAAGGTAGTCAAGGTTTTGAAGGCAGGAGCAACAAATCACATAGCCCCTCTCCTTTTATTTTGAAGGCGATTCTGTTTGGTCAATGGTTTGGTGACACGATGGCAGAGGAGAGAATGGGGAAAAGAACGGAAGTAATGGACAAAATGGGGCAAAAAGAATTATTGATGCCCTTTTGCGCCTTACTTTCTTTGACAATCAAAATGCAGGCTCACACTCTTTCTTTTTAATCTCAATAATAATTGTAGAATATCTCAAAACAGAGTTTTTACATGGAGGACAGAAATTAACTAACTCAGATTTTCTACTCTCAGAGATGTCAAAAATATTAATGCCATTCTAAATACTTGGCATGTGTATATTAGGACCTTACCCACAAAGTGATGTCAGAGCCAAGGACACAAATATATAATGTAAATATGTATGGCTGAATTTATTGAAAATGGGTTTTCTAAAAATAGACTATTACTCACTTCCCTAAATAGTTTGATTTTTTCCTAGATACCTGCTTTTATGGGGAAAGGTGAGGTGTGTTGCCTACTTGTCCTTAAAATTGTGGAAGCCAAATGGGATTTTCTAAATTATTTACCAATTTGAGTTATCCATTTTTTATCATCCCAAATATATTTGTTTTGCACAGTTTTTGTGTTACTTGATATAAGTACCTAAGCATTACATAGACTTTAAATTGTAAATCCAATAATAGGAGAGGTGACACCAACGACTTCTAAGATTTATTGATTGATTATTTTACTCATAATTTATGTAACATTATGTATACAGAATTTCAGAAGATTGTGGATGAATCAGGCATACATCTTTACTTCAGAAAACTAAGAGACTAGTAAAGGAGAAGACATTTATGTAGATAACTTTGGCACAAAGTTGAAAGAACAAATGACCAGAAAAATGATACACATGCTGTTAGATTTATGAAGGACTCATCAGCAAATGGGGGTTTTGCTAATGATTTAGACATGTGAGATTTCAGGAAAAGGCTACTTTAAAATGGAATTATACAATAAGCATGGTGGCTCACACCTATGATCCCAGCACTTTGGAAGGCTGAGGTAGGAGGATCACTTGAGGCTGGAATTCAAGACCAGCCTGAGCAACATAGTGAGATCCTGTATCTACAAAATTTTTTTATAAACATTAGCCAAGTGTGGTGGTGCATGCCTGTAGTCCCAGCTAGTCAGGAAGGTGAGGTGGGAGGATCACCTTTAGCTCAGGTTTTCAAGGTTATAGCAAGCTATGATGGGTCCACTGTATTCTAGCCTGGGTGGCAGAGCAAGACATTGTCTCTAAGTAAATAAGTGAAATAAAATTTTTAAAAATAGAATTATATAATTGAGAAAGAAGATCTAGTTACTTTCACTCTGTAGGGAGGTATTGTGAAAGACTAAATTTTTAAAACCCTGTATAAAACCTCAATAACATATGTGCCTATCTAAAGTTGTATGTAAACCCATACCTACATTTCATAAATAATTATAAAATTTATAAATAAAATTCCACAAAAAAGAGGCCAAATAAAATATATCTTTTTAATGTCTATAAGAAAAAAAATTTATTAAATTTAATAGATAAATATTATAGGAGGGGAGCATTTTTTTTTTTTTTTTTTTTTTTGCAAAACCCTGAATATAAAGAAAGATCTCATGTGGGAGGTATAATTTGAGTGAGTGGTAATAATTGTGTACAGTAAGCATAAAAAGACTAAATTAATGAGAAAGGAAGGTAGTCGTGGAGAATGTAGAAAACAAAGACATTTAGCAGGGAAGTGTCGTGTATATGGGAATGCTGTGTTTGTGTGTTTGTACCTGAAGATGAGGAATGGTAGATTCAGTAGTAAGGTTGGGATCACATTGTGGGAGAATTTGAATATTGGGCTATGTGATTTCTGGGATGGCAGTGGGAAGCGTTTGAATAAATGAGTGCATGATATTTCAGTTGTCCCTTAAGGAATAGTAAATTAACTGTAGTATTTTGAATACAGTGGAGTGAGGAGACGTATTAAAATGTTACTACACTAGTTCAAGTGAAGACTGATGATTAAATATTGGGTGACCAAATGAAAGTCATAGCAGCAGGCATAGAAAGAAAGGGATCATTGCAAGATGTTATCCCAGTGACAAAATTAATCATATATTAGATGATGTGAAAAACTTTACCTCTCTCATTAAGTTTCCCTCGAAATATAAAAATGACCCTTGTTTTGGAAGATGACTGAACAAGCACTGAGCAATCTCAAACAATGGACTGAGTGAATCTTGCAAACAGCTCTGGTTATCGTACCACATCAATTTGAGTTTCTCCTCGTTCTTGCAGAAAAAGTTCAAAGTCATGTACTCAGAGTGCTTTTAACAGCACTGTGCAAGTGTCGAGTTGACTAAAAGCACGTACTTCCATCTGATGTCAAACACGTTGCCAAGCTTTAACTTTACAATGAAACCGCAGCGTGCCAAAGAGAAAGTCAGAGCACCACATTTCCTTTGAATTCCAACGTACCAGTTGACCTGCGGATACATATTGTCCTAGTTTTGGATTTAAGGAGGGCTCTCACTGGGGCCATTTGGCTCACAGGGTGAATAAGCCTGTGTATGTGAGCTGATATTTTTATGTCAGTGATTTACTCGACTGTCTCTTCAAATTAGGCTTCAACTACCCTACCTTTCTTTATGTCAGTCGTTCTTGCTGAAGTCTAAATAAAGGAAATTTAATCTAATCAAACTATAGACTAAAAATAAACAATAAAGGGGAAAAGTAAGCAGCCTATGTTATTGGAATTTCAAGGGCTCTTTTAGTTTGGCCAACACTACTCCTGTTGGGGATCTTCCAGTGGGATCGTTGGTAAGTGTATAAACAAAAAGCCAAGGACTATCAAGTAATTGTCTGGCAGTATCAGAAAATTTCCATCTTATTTAAGAAGAAAGCACCCATTGGTGTCAGTGAACATAACATAACAGTGAGGAAATTCACATTGGCATGGAATGACTTTTCCCCATTAGGCTGTAAAGGGCAGGCAGAGTTATGTGCAGGCCTTGCCAAACGAGTTTCAGCTGAAGTCGAGAAAGTAGAAAATGCCTGGGTATTTCATTGTTTAATGAAGAACACCAGACATATAGAGAGACTTGCAAAAGTCAGGAATTTATTGACTGACAAACATGCTCAAATGGAAATGGGGAACCAGAGGACTGGCCAGAGAATAGACTTTCCTGTAATAGTTTGCAACTGAAAGTTCCTGGAAAAGACCACCCTCCCAGAGAATGGAGAACTACTCATGTGTGCGTGGCAAAGGCAATCTGAATAGCCCAGATTTTCAAACCAGACAATTTAGGAAATTATATGACTGGATTTCGAAAACCTGCATTTCTACTCCATATATCACAAAGCACTGTACTTCTTATCCCATAATCTTTTAAACATGAAGTTCCTCAAGAAAAAAGTTTAGTGAAAATTGTTTTTTCCCAGCCTTTGAGAACTTTGCTTATTAATTTGAAGTAACTGGGAAGTTTGTGAATTATTAAACAGTCTGTATCATGGAATGTTTCTAAACTAGTTATTTTATTGAAGGAGAGAGAGAGAGAGATTGAGATTGCTCACTTGAGGGAAGAAGAAAGAGAACTAATTTACCAGTACTTTGCACATGGAATTATTAATAATTCACATCTCTAAGTAGTCTACTGTGGTAGGTATTTTGCACTGCATTGCATATTTGAGGAAAGAGAGACTAAGAGTTTAAATAAATTGTCCTAGGTAACATAGATAAGAGAAACTCACTAGAAGCCTCTGGCCTACCTGCACCCCTGGGGTTCCTCACTACATGCTCAGCACCCCAAGAGCTGATAGAGAAAGCTCCTTCAATTAGTGTAATAACTTGAGATTTATTTGTCATTATCATTCCAATGGTTATATTCAAGTGGATGCTTTTAAAGTACTTAAAAATAGTATATTTTATAATTCATTGTATCGCTCTATGAAGACATTTTTTCCAGTTCTGCCACAGATTAACTGTTGACCTTAGTCAAGTTACTTAATCTCTCTGAGACTCACTTTCTTCATATGGGGACATGAGGATAAATAGGGACAATGAAACTGACATCATAATTATATTAAGAGGTAATCCATGTAAACACTGAGCACAGTGCCTGGCAAATAGTGATGGCCACTTAAGGCTAGTGAATGCAACCGGCTTGGTTATGCTGCCTTAACCGACCACCAAAATATCAACGATTTAAAGCAACGAAGTTAATTTGTCATTTACTTCAATGTCATTCATTGGTCAGCTAAGCTTAAATTCAGTTAGTCAACGTTCCAGATGAAGGAAGCTTCATTTCAAGGTGGCACATGCTTCCTGGGTCACTGCAGCAAGAGAAACGAAAACAATGACTCACGCACTGGTGCTTGAAACTTTCACCTGAAAGTGAAACATGAAACTTCTGCTCACATTCCATTAGTCAAAGAAAGCTGTACAGCTCTGCCAAATTCACAGAGGGTCCGTGTGCCCAGAGCCAATCACAATAATGATTTAAAATAATTTCTGCCACTATTTTGCTGATAGGAATGTAAACCTAAATTCTCTTTACCAAACACTATTTAGTCAAATCATTATTAATAAAATCTTATTATCTTAGCAAATACAAGTAAGTATCTATCACTATCCAAATTTATTAATTTCCAAGTTCAACTACCAAGGGATTGGAACTCAAACATCAGTAATGGAAACCAAGAGAGGCACTGCACTTAACTGAAAACATTCTTTCTCTTACATACTCTTCATGCAAATATCCCAGTTGTAAGAATTTTTCTATGTTTGCCCCTCTCTCTTTCCCCCCTTCCCCCCTCCTTCTCTCTTTCTCTTCCTTCCTTTCCCCCACTCCTCCCTGTGCATGTGTGTGTGTGTGTGTATGTGGGTATGTGTGGGTGTGTGTGTGCATATATATGTTTGTGTTTGCATATATATTAATACATGTTCACATATTTTTATTTATTTGAATTATTTTAAAGTTGCAGATGGGATGCCCTGCATCTTAGATGTTACCTCTAAGTATTTCAGTATATATTTCACATGCACACACAAACAGGCATGCTCTTACATGATTACAGTACAACCATAAGCGTGAGGAAATTAACACCAATACAATGATACCAACCAGTTCATAGGCCCCATTCAGAGTGTGTCAGTTGCCTCAATAATATTATTTATAAATTCTTTCCAATAATTTAGTTGTCACCTCCCTTTAGTCTCCTAAATTGGAACAGCTCCTCAAGGTTTCATTTTTTCCTTGTATTTCATGATCTTAACATTTTTTGAGGCATACAGACCAGTTACTTTGTAGAATATTCCTCATTTTGGGTTTGCTTGATATTTCCTAGATTGAGGCTATGCAATTTTTTGCAGGACTACCACAGAAAGTGCTATCTTCTCATTGTACTATATCAATAGGCATGTGATACTGATTTTCCCACTTGGTTAATCAAGTATCTGCCAGATTTCTCCAATGTAAGAATAACTAATAAGGCTTTTATATTTTAAATATTTTAATAAAGGCTTAATGGAAAGATATTTTATAACTATTTAATTGTCCTTGTCCCCATCAAACACTCACCCTCTTATTTTAATATCGTTTGATGATTTTTAACTGAATCAATTATTACCATGAAATAATAATGAATCAATTATTACCATGAGCCAAATGGTCATTTTTAAAATCCATCATATCTGATTAGGTGGCATGCTACTCTAAGAGATTTTTCTTCTTCCTTATTCATTCATTCACTCATTCGCTCAGATCAGTATGTATTCATAGATTCATATTTTTCCAATCAGTTATAATCCATTACTATCATACTTTTTTCAATGCTAAAATTTTTCTAGATTTGGCTTGGCTAGCAAAATCACCTATAAGCTGGCTTCTTGATATTTCCCCATGATTCTTTGAGCAATTCCTATTTTTTTTTTTTTTACACAAAAAGATATTCAAAGTTCTTGTGCCCCTTTTTGTTCTAGTCTTGGAATCAGCTACTTCTCCAAGGATCTGCTGTTCCTTTTACTCGCAAATCATATTTAGAAAACAAGATCTGGGTTCTCAGAGTGCTCATTGCTACTGGGATGTCATTGCTTTCTACACTTTCTTAGAGAATAGAACTAGGAAACATCTGACCCCCCCCCACTCCCAAACACACACTTACAAGTTTACTTACATGTGCATCTATTTCTACATCCATTTATCTATTTATATTAAAAATCATGAGCTCACACCAATACCTCCAATTTGAATTCAACTCCAAAAGCTTTATTCTGTCTCCTGTACCTCAAGTCTTCTGATATGCTGTATACCAGGGTCTACTGTTCTTGTCCCAGGTCCCTGAGGTGCCTGAAGACTCTGTTTTTAATCATAAAACCATTTGGAAATTATAGTAAGGATTGAACAAAAAATATTTCTTTCTGGATGTAGTCTCATTTTATTCACAGCAAAAACATATTTATGGAATAACCACAAGACTAGAGATGGCAGAAAACTTTCACATTTGAACAATGCTTTGTGTGCCCACAAATTTACAAAGTAGGACAAGAAATGGTTTCTCAGTGTGATTTTTGAAGCTTTTGTTACAGAATTACACATAAGAAGGTCTACCTAAGAATATGGGGAATACATGAAATTTTTCATTAGCGTCAAATTGATTTCATTAATTTTTGTAAATGTTTCTATTTTTTTATATAGTTATATATATGAGAGGAAAAAAATCTACAGTGGGACTTCTGATTTCAGCCAAGATTAAGTAGCCTCATTCCTCCCAGATTGTCTCTTAAAAAATTATAAAAACGCTGGATATACAACAAACAAGCATAGAAAGACACTGAAAACTAGAAACAAAGCTGGACTGCTTAGGGACCTCAAGACTTGGGGAGCAATACAATGGTGAGTCACCTGAGTTTCCTTAATTGCCTCCTATATATCCTAAACAGGCCACTGCAGAAGGCTTCACCCCCAAACTGCTGACAGGCACAGAAAAAAACAAAAAAAAAAAAACCCCAGAAAACTTCTAGAATATTCTATTCCCCCTAACCAAAGTATGCAGAAAGGGTGGCCTGTCAACAGAAAACATTTTTGGCCCTAATATAGTCAAACATTAATGGTAAAACCACTGCACCCCCACCCCCATGGTTTCAGTGGGGTTGAGCAAGGAAACAATTGTCCACCCTACCTCTCCACCCTGTGAAAGCAAACAGTGGTGCACTTTTTCCCCCACTGGGTGGTATCAGTCTTTTTAAGCAGGTAGCAGAGCCTCCACCCCACCCAGTATCAACAAGACTAGAAAAGGTGGTTGCAAATCAGGGCTAGTTAACACTTCTGGTGTCAGGCCCAGGAGGGAGCTGAACACATTTACCCACTCAGCAGCAACAAGACTGAATGAGGAGGTGCAACATGGAACTACTGTAGTCAGCATTCCATTCCTCCCACCAAGGTGTGAACAGGGATCAGTGAGGAGCTGAGCCTTCATCTCCAATCTGGTATCAGTGAGGCAAAGCAACGTGGTAGGAGGCGGGGCCACTTAGCACTCCACTTAGTTTCTCCACTGGTGTCATCAAGATTCAGTGGGAGCCGAAATTCTAATCCAACTCTGCAGCATAAGGGTAAATGTAAGCATAAATATCCGCCTAGTTCTTACACTACACATCAACAGGGTAACTTCCTCAAAAAAAAAAAAAAAAAAACCTAAATGGAATCTGAAGTTTCATAATATAATATCTAAAATGTCCAGAATGCTATTTTAAAAATAGGAAAATCCCCATCCAAATGAAAAAAGACAATCAACAGACACCAACACCCAGGTGAATCAGATGTTGGAATTAAGTGACAAGGATTTTAAAGCAGTCATCATAAAAATACTTCATAGAGCAATTATAAATCCTCTTGACATAAATTTTAAAAATAGAAAATCTCAGTGGAGAAATAGCAGTTATACAAACAGAAGCAAATTGAAATTATAGAACTGAAAAATATAACTGATAATTTAAAACTTGCTAGATGAGCTTCCTTATGGAATGGTGATGACAGAGGATAGAAGCAGTGAATTTAAAGACAGATTTATAGAATTTACCTACTCTGAACAACAGAGAGAAAATAGACTGAGAAAAAAATAAGCAGAATATAAAGAATCTGTGAGATAATAACAAAGGATCTAGCATTCATAACATCAGAGTCCCAGAAAGAAAGGAAAGAATCTGATTGAAAAAGTACTCAAAAAAATTATGACTGAAAACTCTCCAAATTTGGTGAAAGACATAAACCTACACATTCAAGAGGTTTAGCAAACTTCAAACAGCATAAACTCAGAGAAATCCATGCCAAGATATGTCATAATTAAATTCACAAAAATTAAAGAAAAAGAAAAAAATGTTAACAGCAGCCAGAGAGAAACAACACATTATCTATAAGAGATAACAATTTGAATTACAACAGATTTCTGATCTAAAACCATGGAGGCCATAAGGAAGCGGCACAACATTTTTCACGTACTAAAAGAAAAGCATTGTCAACTGAGAATTCTATATCAGCAGAAAATATCATTCAGGAAAGAGGAGAAAGTGAAGACATTCTAAGAAATGAAAACTATGTGAATTTATTGCTAGTTTGCCTGTCCTAAAATGGCTAATGGAGATCTTTAAACAGACAGGTAGTACTGACTATTGTGGACGATTACTTCTTTTTCCCCTGTAAAAAGATTCACTGGAGAAATAAAACATACACATTTTGCATTGAACAATGGAGTTACTGGAAAATCCTAGCTAAGATCTTCGTTCTGTTTCAAAGGGTGATACAAGCTGGAAAGTATGAGCGGTAGGTCTAATCCTGGTTTTCCCACTGCTGGTTTGTGACAGAAATGTGGTCCTACTGTGGCACTTCAGCACAAATGCTCACAGATGGAGAGCCAATGACAAATGAAAGAGCATGTCAGTATTTGACCCTAAACTTGATTTGATATGGCCCCAGCGGAGCTTTCGCTTCCCCAACAAGAGGAAAAATGTTACTTAGAAATATACCTGGGAGTACTCTTCTAGAAAGAATGCCAGTGATTTGAGATCTTCTGGAACTCAGCCCAGGACTATTCTCCTGGCAAGAAAAAAAGAGTTGGATCATCAATTCAGTTCACAAAGTTCAGGGGTGAGGGTGGAGGAATAGTAGTTTGGGGTGTGGAGGTGTGATTTAAGGGGAAAAAAATAACTTTTCCATTATTCCTCTGTCTGAATATTCAAAGTCTGGAACACATCAAAAGCAGTTAAAAATAAAATGGATTGTTATACTTATCTGTCATCCCAATGCAGTTTCCATATTATTTAAAATAGCAAGCTATCTTTGGGTGACATTATCCTTAGTGATGTGAATTGCAGTTTTCTTTATGATGTCAGGGTTTAGCTATTTAGTAAGTGGGAGGAAAACTATCTAACAGAATGCACCTTAATAGGAAGAAAATCAGTTGAACTGAATAAACTAGCGTTTACATTCCCTCAGTCTCTATTTTTCATCTAATATTACCCTCATGCTGTTGGAGCCTCAGCCAAGAACTGGGTTTTATTCTTTCTGGCCCTGTGATTTCCTTTCAGTAAGAAATGTTCAGGCTAAGACACATTAATAAATGCAAATACATTTAGCTAGCATTTGCTTGGCTGATTCTCAAAGAGGATCAAGAAAGGAAATGGAGAAGACCAGTGATAAACTATTCAACGGAGCATTTTGAAATTGGCGATGTTGCAAGAGTGGTATTTTATAGTGGTTTAGGCATACAATATGTTTTATAGAATGTTCAGAAAAAAAGTAAAATGATCAAACCATTCTCTTTTAGACATAGATGGCATGGCCAGGGATTTATTTGATGTATAGTAAATATTTGAAAATGATTTCAATTCCTTTCAAGAAGAGTAAAGGATAAGATTTGTTGAAGAAAAGATCTTTATAAAGCACATTGAAATATTTGGAGTTAGATTAGATTTCAATTGTGATGTAAAGAAAAAACACTTCATACTTCTTTTATGTGTTAAGGAGTTAATTAGCAGTCGGTAGACTGCTGCTCCGGTTTCTTACAATAGTCAAAATTGTATTATGCATAGGATTACATGTGCTTTATTAAATGACTTGTTAATATTACCTTCCCCCGAAAGGATTTGTGGTGAGAAATGACTGCCACTAGAAGTGAACTACATGACACCAGTCCTGCAATTCTGCTGCTCATTAGTACTACATGACAATGAGCATGCCAACAAAAAGGAGCAAATTTAAACTCCGAATTTTTTATTAGTGTGGAAAAAAATAAAATACGAGCCTGAATATAAAACATATTTAGTGGAGGGAGGTTTCAGAGTGGCTAGTGTTTTCATTTGTTTTGATTTTTAATTTGATATGGCTTTTTCATTTCGTTTTGCTCTGTTTAAACTCCTTAGGTCTTCTGCCAGTCACAATGCTAGAGTCCTAAGTAAGCTAACTGACATGATTTCCAGGTTGCCCAAATAGGGAAATAGTGGGATGCTTAAAGAATTTGATTAGTGCAGTTTATTTTCCATATCAAGTAACTTAGCTCAAGTTAAGGAAATTTCATAAGCATGACCTTCTAGAATTTTAAAGGAAGTGAACGCAGTGAACCACCAAATCTCAAGGGTTTGTTTTAAAGTCAGAAGTAATTCTATCTTTATAGTTAATCAGTGACATCGTTAACAATTCAAGAGAAAAGAGCCTATTTTGCCAGGAGTGACAAGATGTTTAAATTCAAATAAACAAGAAAAGCAAATGACTCAAAGACAGTAGTCTTCAAGAGCCTCACTGGAATTCATAAAAATCTTGTCTTCAAACAGTGCTATATTTAGACCCACTTATTCACCTCAGAATTTGAGATAACAAGGAAATGGTCATTTTAACTATTCTCCAGGTTTCCCGAGTCCTTTAGAGTTTATGAACTAGAAAAAAACAATATGATGTGGTCCTGAACCTAAAGGTTTGTCCTTTTCTCTGACTGATGTGGCCCAACAGGCTTTCAGGAAGAATGATCTTGGATTTAGACAGCCTATCTCCAGGTCCGGCGTTCCTGTCTGCTCGTTTCATGACCTCGCAATTCCTTTAGCCTCTCTGAGCTCATCAGCAAAAGGAGTCCCCATAACACTTTCCCTGTTTACTTCACGTTTGTCATGAGATCACGATGAACTAATAGATACGAAACTGCTTTGTATAAAGTAAATCATCATACAAAGAAACCATATTCTGTTTTCTTTCCATAACATGAACGTGAACTAAATTAAAACCATCCTAGTTATACAAATTGGTTAAATATGGTCCAGCAGTGCTATCCGGTCATTTCTCACACTTGCAAATGAAAAACTAATTGTTAATATATCAATATCATGACTGAATCAATGGCTTAGAAGAAAATTACAGACTACACGGATTGGGTTGCCCTTGGGGTATGAATAATGTGCTCTGCAGAACTAATAATTGTGTAAGAAATATTTGCTAAATGAAGTAATAAGTAAACAAGTCTTGTCCACAAAAATAAATCCAACCTATAGATGCCAGAGTTGCAAGAAAAGCTACTCACATAAAGGTAAATGTCTTTTTTACACAAAATACCACTTGGAAGAGTCTTGGGTTTCCATTATTACAGAACTTCATATAAGTTAAAGCATTATCTCCTTAAGATCCTGTGAACATAGATATTTGAGGGAATAGACTTAGTTTATTCTGATGTATGCTTACTCTTTTTAATATTGCAAATAGGAAAAAGTAAATGCATTGCAAGAAATCAATCATTCTAATGCCTGGATTTTGATAACATAGGTAGATTGTATATCCAAGTGGATTACTAAATGTCATATAAGAGCTACACAGGACACTTATTTCTCTTAAAACAACCTTTTTTCCCATAGAAAATGAGTAGGTTTAAATATGCTTATCCAAATACTAGTCAAGACTTGTGTGCAGAGAATCCAAAATGAATGTAATTATGCTCTGATTTTTATCATTCTTACTAATGGAATACTAAAGGAAATCTGTTAAGTAGGAAGATTTAGTGAAAGATTTCACAGTATGAGAGTTACAGTAAAGTTGACTTTTTAAATGTGAAAAAACTATTCCAGTAGATGACTAAAAATAAGCAGAAAAGTCTTAGTACACTCTATTCTGCCAGGTAGGCAAAATAGCGTACCATTCTGCCTTGGAGTCTTAAAAAACAAAAACAAAAACTGGGTTACTCTTAAAGAATATAAACTTGGGAAAAGTTGAAATTCAGTAAAATTTAGTTCAAAACATTTAAATAATACTATATTTATCCTTATAGTTTCAAAGCTTAGTCCTATTACTTGCTGTTGGTGTGATAGTAATCAGTTTGGAAAAGCCTTGAGAACATTTTTTGCTAATGATTTACTTTTTTCCTCTCTATATATCACAAAATTTCATTAGGTTAAGTTCAGAATACAAGGTACGGAAATCAATTATTTGATGCCCTTTGATGAGCAATATTTTGAGCAGTCCAAATTCCTTATAATATTTCCTTAGTATCTGAGGTTATCGTAAGCAGCACCCTGGCATCATTATGCCCTGTAAGTAGGAACCTTTGGTGGAAGGAATCCCTGCTTCCTAGCTCTTTGTGACTCAGCTTTTCACTTTTCCATGTGCCTCTGTTCTGTGTGCTCTCTCTTTACCAGGCTCCATTTGGAGCCACCTCTACCACCAAGGATGGCCTCTTCTGGTACTTCATCTAACTAGTCATCTTGGTGGAGAACTGAACAAATTCTTTTCAGCTAGGTTGGAATTATTGAGAGGTTCTTTACAAGCAAATAAAGGAAAAATGTGACACCTCTCCAAAGACCATCATCTGAGCCCATCATCAGCACGTGCTTCTTTTTCTATAAATAGAGCTTGCCCCTGATTTGAAAGGTGTGCATGTAACCCAGGGGAAAACAACCATCTCTGTCCTCAGTGACAGATTCAGGAGGAAACACAGAATCCAAGCTAGACTACACAAATGCTTCCTGGGATTTTGTATCTAGAACTTGTGAGAAAGTACACCTTTCTTCTCTGGGGGTGGAAATATTGGAGTGTGAAGCCAACGCTGTCATATGGTCACGATCTCCAGTAGGTGGGTAAAGAAAGGAAAAAACCCATCTGTTGTAGAAAGGCAGTATGAAACAAAATAAAATGCAGAAAGAAAAAGAGAAAACTCTGATTTGGTTTGAGGCTCCAGGCCAGCAATTCCAACACCCTTTTGTGAGACAATAGATTCCTCCTCTTAAGTTTGTTTGAGATGATTTCTGTCACTTACAATTAAGAGTATTCACCAATAACCACATACTCCCCCAAATAATAGAAAACCATTGAAATAAGAAAGACTGCAAAGCAAATTTCTGTATGTGTGAATCACAAAGTATACCTCCGTATTAACTTGAAAACTCTTATTTACCAGGTTCATAAGTTTTATTTTGTTTTAATCTCTCTGATTCACTCAGACTTGGATATTTAACCAGACCACTCAGTATTCACTTGAAGAATGACTTAGATTGCCACTTTTAGTTCAGTGTATGGAGAGATACTCAATGCTTTGCAGATCTTTTTATTCATTCATCCTTTCAACGAACATTGAAATGAATTCAAGAAACATTGATTGACAGTTCTACTGTGTCATGATCAACGTTCTGTGCACTGGAGTTGCAAATAAGAATCAGAAGATCAGCCCACTCTTTGAGCTCAGTGTAGTAAGAGAGCAACACCTAGGGAAGTTACGGAACCTATGAGGAAGATACAGGTAGTACACTGGAAGGGTGAAGTCCGGGAAGGCTTTATTTAAGAGGTAACCTTTGCTGTGTCTTAAAGAACAAGTGGAAATTCTCCTGCAGTGCTTTTCCCTAGTTGTCAATCTCTCACCTTTCCTGTGTCTGCCTTTTTTTTTTTTTTTTTTTTTTTTTGAGACAGAGTCTCACTTTGTTGCCCAGGTTAGAGTGAGTGCCGTGGCGTCAGCCTAGCTCACAGCAACCTCAAACTCCTGGACTTAAGCGATCCTACTGCCTCAGCCTCCCGAGTAGCTGGGACTACAGGCATGTGCCACCATGCCCAGCTAATTTTTTGTATATATATATATTTTAGTTGGTCAGATAATTTCTTTCTATTTTTAGTAGAGACGGGGTCTCACTCTTGCTCAGGCTGGTCTCGAACTCCTGACCTCGAGCGATCCACCCGCCTCGGCCTCCCAGAGTGCTAGGACTACAGGCGTGAATTACCGCACCCGGCCTGCCTTTGAAACTGGAGACACTTGAAACACTAAAAGACAGCCTCAGTGCCAATAATTGGAGTTAAATTTTCACTTAAAGAACAAGAACAGGTGAGAAAGACTCTAATACTGTATAACAGATTTTATACTACAAAAATTGGAATCAGATGAAACAATATGAAAAACAAGATGAATAGAAAAAAAGATCTGTTTTGTATTTCTGAGTAGAATTAGAATTTTTTGTTCCAGAACCACTTTTTAAAACATTATTAATAATTCTGAAGGTTCTGCATAGGTCCAGGAACATTGCCAGCATTTCAGGCCATGAAACTATGAATCTCTTCACCATGGTTTTTTAATCATTTCAGTTCTGAAATTAACTTCCCACAGACTGTTCGTATTAGAGATTAGTAATTCATATTATTTGGCCAAGGAAAGGCAGGTTTTCAGATGATGGTATTGTTTTCAAATGCTAGTTTTTCCCAAGGAAATAATCATTCACATGCTATTGAAACTGAACTAGTAATAAAAAATATTACTGTAATTGTTGGGAGTTTCAGAATTTGTGTTTTGTTTCTTCCCCTCCCCACTGTAGGGGGGCGGGTGGGTCTGATAAAAGCTGGAAAACCTGCTAGACAAATTCTACAAGAACTGTAACACTCTGATTGTTTCTTTTAAACCCAGGAAAATACATCCACATTTCAAGTGAGTATTCTTACATTCAATTTCTTTTACTGGATTCCACTTTATATAGAACTGAATTGAAATAATTTCATCTGAGTGCATGTAATATTTCTTAGGACTGCATATTTACCAAATGAAGTCTAGATCTAAAAGTGAATTGGGTGTCTGCTAATTATAAACATTGTTCATATAGTCAAGTTTTCTTCGTTGCCAAAGATAGGATCATAACGGTGGTTTGCTGCATGAGTTTCCAGAGAAATTCTATATGTACACATTACTTTTATGACATCATTCGGATGATGAATGGGAAGGAAGTGGTTAGAATGGAACTGAATACTATTCAGACACATGGAAGAGGTGGTGGACGGAACACTATAGAAGGGTGATGAAAAAGAAATACCAGTAAGCAGAACAAATAACAGAAAAATAGGAACACACATTTTTAGTTATGTACAAATGCATAGGGAAAGCCTAAGCCCTAGAAGTTGGTATGTGTCTATGGAGAAAGGTAGCAAAAGAAGTCATGAAATTATGATCAGCTACTCCTAAAATAGGAGCGCTCACTTTCCAATATCACTACCAACTTATTTTTTGACACAAACCTGTATTTTAGTAAAGCATTCTGCGTAGCACTAATTTTGTCTGAATTCACTGTGATCTTTTCACATACCATAAATCATACAGTTATACCAAAAGAAATTGCATTAGTTGGCAAATTATGTTCACAATCATTTCCCACGCAGCCTCATATTACCTCTCCTCCCCACACTATGCACTTATTTTCTGCAATGCCCAGTTCATTGTTAAAGTGTTATGTACGGCCAGCAGCTCTGCCAGCAAGTGGTAAAGGCCAGAGTGACCTTGCCCTTTTTCTTCCATTGTAAGATTACACAGTATGTTTGGCAGGTTGCTAAACTAAGCAATGTTACATACACTTGTTTTTCTAGTTGTCTACTGTCTGCAGACAAATTACTGAATATTTAATTTCTTGGGTAATTTTCCATCGAGATTAAGCTGATGGCTGGGATCCATGGCTCATGCTTGTAATACTAGCACTCTGGGAGGCCAAGACGGGAGGATCGCTTGAGCTCAGGAGTTTTTGAGACCAGCCTGAGCAAGAGCCAGACCCCATCTCTACCAAAAATGGAAAAAAAATAACCAGGCACGATGGCAGATACCTGTAGTCCCAGCTAGCCGGGAGGCTGAAGCAGGAGGATAACTCGAGCCCAGGAGTTTGGTGTTGCAGTGAGCTATGATGACACCACCGCACCCTAGCCAGGAAGACAGAGCAAGACTGAGTCTCAAAAAAAAAAAAAAAAAAATTAAGCTGAAACACTCTTAGTGAAATATTATAGCCAACGGTGGTTTCTGGAAAATCAAACAGTGTTTGCCTCTCCTTGACAATTGAAATTAATAAGACTGTGATTTTTAAAAAGATTAACAAGACCTAATATCTTACTTTTCAGGGTAAAAACAGCTTCAAATACTTTGATATAGATTATACCTAGTATAGTTTCTAACGTGAATGGAAGTGATGATTTGGTATGTGTGTAAACCTCCACTTTCTAACTCTTGTTTATTGCTGAAGTTTGAATACAGCCATACAAAACTAAGGATTAAGTACAATACTTTTCATAGTGTTAGTACATAAGTGTTTGGTAACTTATTGTCAATTAATATTTAAATATATTCTTGTGTAGATTAAAAAAATCACTCTCTTTCTCAAGAATACTCATTCTTCCCAAAACATTTAGGGTAAATGATTTAGTCAGAAGAAAAAGGGACAAGAGTAAATGAATTTGTAAAGAACCATTTGCTTTGGAGATTCTGAACATATCTGAAAAATTTTAACTTGGGATTTCTTTAGTTTCCACAAGGATGCCTTAAATGATCACAAGAGTATTAATTTCATATGTATGACTGGTATTTCTGAAATAACATTTTAAGGTGCTTGAAAGAGGCTCATTGGAGAAAACAATAGTGATTCTGGGTTAATGAAAATCTTCGAGGGTTGGAAGTCGGGAAATTTTTACTCTTCTCTTCAACCTTATTATTGATATGATGTGAAACCTCCAAGAAATTAGTTTATCCTTTCCTCTCTTTAATTGGAAAAGTGACTGCCTTAAAGGTATTGTAAAAACAAGCATTCATTCAATAGTGCTCAATAAAAGTAGAATTATGTTAGCAAGTCATACCATCATGTTCTTCTAAGCAGTTCTTTACAATTTACTGCTGGTCACATGAGAATATTCACATATTATTTCTGGCAATATTCACTGGTAAAGTCATCCTCCCATTTCTCCAAAACTTTATCTAGAAATCTTGGAATATCAGTTCTTCAGAAAGGAGATAAATCTTGCCATTATGCTAATCAAAACTAATGTTATCTGAGATAAGCATGGTAATTGCCATATTTCTTTCTTTAAATGTCACTTTAGTTTATCTTGGTATCTGATATGTTTTGCACATTGGACATGAAATTCCAATCACTTGGCCTAGCACCTCTTCTCCCCAAGAGCAGTAATGTTGTTGCTCTTGGCTGCCACAAAGTGGCAGTGTGCCCACTAACTTCTCCATTAGGAAACCCAATGTTGGCCTTCAGAACGAACCACACCTCAAAATTAGGGTTGCCAGACAAAACACAAGAAGCCCAGTTAAATTTAAATTTCAGATAAATAACAACCTACTTTTACTAAAACTTATTTGTTGTTTATCTGAAATGCAAATTTAACTGAACATCCTGTATTTCTATTTACTAAATCTGGCAACTCTACTCAAGATGGATTTGACTTTCACAATCATGTAACCTTGTAAGTTGAAATATGCCTATCCTTAATGGTTTAGTTAGTTACCTATTCTTTAGTTCGAGGAATTCATACCCCCCAACTGACTTCCATTTACCATATTGTACTAGACTCATATATTTAGTCTTTCATAAAAATGAATGTGTTTGAAGGCACATGTGTAGTATACTTTGAATGCTGGCTCCATCAATGATATTAAACTAATAAGTATTTATTGATCACCTACTATGTGTAAGGCCTTGTTCCTAAAGAGTTAGAAACAGCTCTACAGAAGTGGCAGGAATTTATCTGAGTCATGAAAAAAGGTAAGGATTACATTCATTTTGTATCCTGAAAGTTTGCTGAATTTATTTATCAAATATAAAATTGTTTTTGGAGGAGTCTTTAGGGTTTTCTAGGTATAAGATCATATCATCAGCAAACAGAGATAATCTGACTTCCTCTTTTTCAATTTGGATGCCTTTTATTCCTTTCTCTTGTTTGATTGGCTAGGACTTCCAGTACTATGCTGAACAGGAGTGGCGAAAGTGGGCATCTTTGTTTTGTTCCACTTCTTAGGGGGATTGCTTTCAACTTTACCCTATCAGTATGATAATGGCTGTGGGTTTGTTGTATATGGGCTTTATTATTGTGAGGTATAGATATGAAATCAATGTACAAAAATCAATAGCATTTCTATACACTGTAACAATCAAGCTGAGATCCAAATCAAGAAATCCATCCATTTATAATAGCTACAAAAACAATAAAATAAAATACTTAGCAATAAATTTAACCAAGGAGGTAAAAGATCTTTACAAAGGCAACAACAAAACATTGATGAAAGAAATTGTAGTTAAGTGAAGTATCCTAAGAATGGAAAAATAAGCACCACATGTACTCACCAGCAAACTGGTTTCCCTGAGTGCACATTTGGGAATAACACCAATTGGGTATCGGACAGAGGTGGGGGCTGAGGGGAAGGGATGGGTGTATACCTACTTGATGAGTGCAATGCGCACTGCCTGAGGAATGGACACGCTTGAAGTTCTGACTGGGGGGGATGGGGGTGGGGGGAGGGGATGGGTGCATACCTACATGATGAGTGTGATGTGCACTGTCTAGGGAATGGACACGCTTGAAGCTCAGACTCGGGGGGATGGGGGGCCATGGGCAATATATATAATCTGAACTTTTGTACCCCCATAATGAGCTGAAATAAAAAAAAAATTATGGTTTGTTAGTTTTCCCTTCCAGAAGCTGAATTTTCTGAATTCCTATGAGACGGCACTCACCCTTGCTTGTAATTCACAGTACGTATATTATGTGTGAGGGATTCTACACTTTCTTATAATTCTATAGGTTAAATAAATCATCTATTTCTTATTTTAAGAAGAAGATAGTACGAGAAAATCTGTAATTGCTATATTTTCAATAGTAAATCAAAAATTAAATCCACCCTGGGCTGCAGATATTGTCTAGCACAACAAACAAATGCTTTGTGTGTTACCCATTCAGGTTATAGCAGGGAAGTATGTACTGTAGCTATTTAATGATTTTACTATTTTTGGAAAATTATGCTACATTTTACTGTTTTAACAATTTTCTATATTTCAGTAAGACTTTCTCAACTTGAGAAAAGCGTTATACAGAATTCATTTTCTTAATCATCAGAATCTCATGTTTTTAGTATATGTGCCAGATACTCTGCTGGGTGCTATGCAAAAAGAAAAATTTTATATGACACTTCTTCTAAAATTTTTTGAAGTAACTTACATATATAAAGTTATAAAAGGTTATGGCTATTCATATATTATATTGATATAGTTACAGTTATATTATTACTTAAAGGTCTTCAACAGTTGCTAAATGGGATTAGCTAATTTAGTTCAAAGCTCTCTACCGAAAAAAGCAAAACAGGAAATATGAGTGGTTACAGGAGTGGCAGAGAGGTGTAGTTATATTCTCTGGCAAGAAACCTGATTCATAAATACTACAAGTTGCTGACGGATGGAAAATTTATATGTTTTGATGATATATCATATAGAAGATAGGAGTCACATTTTCTTTTCTTTTCTTTTTTTTTTTTGAGACAGAGTCTCACTCTGTTGTCCAGGCTAGAGTGAGTGCCATGGCATCAGCCTAGCTCACAGCAACCTCAAACTCCTGAGCTCAAGGGATCCTCCTGTCTCAGCCTCCAGAGTAGCTGGGACTACAGGCATGCACCACCATGCCCGGCTAATTTTTTCTATATATATTTTTAGCTGTCCATATAATTTCTTTCTATTTTTAGTAGAGATGGAGTCTCGCTCTTGCTCAGGCTGGTCTCGAACTCCTGACCTCAAGCGATCCTCCTGCCTCGGCCTCTCAGAGTGCTAGGGTTACAGGCGTGAGCCACCGCGCTCGGCCAGGAGTCACATTTTCTTATGGAAATCAAGCGTCCTTACTATTAAACAGCAACTGAGTAAATGGCAAATCCACCTTGGCATGAAGGTGGGCAAGGGAGGCAGATGAGGCACGATAATGCCTGCACCTAATTCAGAAACTCTGATAGAAGGACAAGTACTTCAAAAGCACAAAAAATGGAGAAAGCTTGACAAAAATCCAAGAATATTTAAATCCAAATGAGATCAGCTGAGGAATGAAAGGAAGGACTATCGTATGGTGGCAAAGGGCATGTCAGAGAAGAAAACTCTAATTTCCTTAATATAAAAATGTATATAAATCAATGAGACTAAAAGCACAACCTAATTGAAAAATAGGCAAAGAATATGGACAGATAGTACATTAAAACAAAAATACAAATAACTCCTAAACATCTGAAAAGGTGATCAACCTCAGATTGATCACCTTTTATACTTTAAGAGAAGTATAAATTTATACATAAGAGAAATATAAACTAAAACTACAATGACATACGATTTTTCATCACGGAATTGCTGCTAGGAGTAAAAATAGCTACTAAGACGATCAATATCCCTGCACTTGTGGAGCTTACATTCTAGTTGGGAGACCAGCCAACAACCAATAAATAAGCATGTAATCATGTTACCAGGAATAAATGGTCTGTAGGAAGACAGGTAAAGAGAAAGTGACGTGGAACAAGGGATGGCTATTTCAGATGGTGGGGGCAATTCCAGTGGAGTGAGGGGAGGAAGGGACCAATGAGGACAGATGACTTGTTTGAGGTGTTTTGCTATAAAGGCAACCAGAGAAATAAGACAGTACCTAGAGGGGAGTATGCAATAAAAAGTGAGTTTTGTGTATTGTTAAGTGAAAGAGAATGGCACAGAATGTGTATAATAGGCACCTATTTGTATGTTTTGACTTTCAATAGATAGATGAGAGAGAGAGAGATGCTTATATTTGCAAAGAATATTTCTGGAAGGACTCACAAAATACTGTTTTTGCTTCTAGGGAAAGAAATTGAATGGCTGGAAAAAGAGGGATGAAAGACAATATCCTTTCATGCTTTTCAAACTTATATCATATACAGTAATCACCCATACATAATTAAACAAATAATTCATTATTCAAAATGTATATTATGTAAATATGTAAAACTATGTAAATTATGCTCAACTCTGAACATGATTTAATTGTTCTGTATTGAAGTTGAGATATCCTTAGAGTTAAAAAAGGTTGAAAATCATGTGTATGTTAAAGTTAGTTTACTTACTAATACATTACGAAAACTATAATCAGAAAAATAATTTATTAATCTCAGAATTACTAATAATGTGAACATTAGCTAAAAAATCTCTCTTATCATAATCTACTAACATGAATCAAAATATATTTTCACAATTGTTGAGGGTTAAATCATGTCCCCTAAAAAGATATGTTCAAGACCACACCCCTTGGTATGTGTGAAATATGACCTTACTTGGAATAAGGTCATTGTAGATGTAATTAAGTTAAGATTAGGTCATACTGAATTAGGGCAGGCTCAAACCTAATGACTGGTGTTCTTATAAGAACAGGGAAAATTGGACACAAATACACAGAGAGAACAGCATGTCACAATGGAAACAAAGATTGGAGTAATGCCACTATGAGCCGAGGGACACCAAGCATTGCCAGCAACCACCAGAAGATAGGAGAGGCAAGGAAATATTCTTCCCAGGAGCCTTGAGAGGGAGTATGGCACTGCTGACACCTCGATTTTGGACTCTTGGCCTTCAGAACTGTGGGAGAACAAATTTCTGTTGTTTTAAACCACCCACTTTGCATTATTTGCTATAGCAGCCCTAGAAAACTAATACAATAGTGATACTGAATGAATGATGTAGGAAGTGTGTCCCAGAAAAGTAGTTGAGATTTCAGGAATATGGGATTTTAAGTTTTTACAGAAAACAGATTTGAGCAGTACAGTTTTTTTTTTTTAATGGAACATGATAAATTAGGCCAAATCTGACTGAACTTTGAATAGGAAAGATAAACAAAGAGATAATTAATATAGGCCTGGTATCTACCTAAAAGTGAAATGGATATAAATGTGCATTTTTCACGTGACAAAGACATAAAAGGAGAAAAAGAATGAAAAACTGTTTCATGGACCCATGACTTTGTGATTAAGACTGCCTATTCAGAGTTTGCCTACCAAGCAATCTGGCTTAAAGAAAGCACAAATGGATTTATTTATATAGAAGGGGCATGTTCATGTTGGGAAAGGTGTTGCAAACACAAATACTGAATACTTCAGAATTTTAAAAAAACTACGTGACTATAATTGCTCAGTGTTTTACACAAGGCAATGAGTAATTGCTGCCTTTTGTTTATTTTTAAATAAGAGATCTGTAGCTATAGAACTCTTCTCCATGACATTTTCATATAACACACTAAGATTTACATCATTTCATCACTCAAGGTAATTTTATTTCTTAAGAATACCATAAAATCTATTTAAGTCATTTCCTGTCTCCCAATGAAATGAAATGCATCTCTAAAGGGATTTCAATGTACCCTTTTCAGTGTGTGTGTGTTTTATATTTTTGCATTTTCCCAGGAAGAAATGGAGACAGTGACTCAATTAATACATTATGCTTATCCTCTCATTGCTCCATTCTTGGTTTTGGTGATCATCTGAAATAAATGGAGTTGGTTGCTCAACTCTCCCAGGCTGGTGCTTATTAAATAACAGCCCTTGTCTGCCCCGTGTTGTTTTTATAGTGAGTTATGAATAAATAGGACTCCAGTTCTCACCAAAGTAACTTTTGAAAACTACTTTTTTTCTCCTCCTTCCTTGTTTCTGCTACCATTAAAAAAAGAGAGAGAGAATTTTTAATACTGATAAAAAGTTAAAGTTCATGCAATTTTAATAGATGGCTAAAGATCCTCAAATATTTATTTAAAGATGAACAACTGGCAACTCACCAGAGACACTAATGTGAGACTGATGAGTTATCTGAGCCCCTGACTGAATTGTTAAGCATTCTTGACTAAGATACTAAAAAATATTGGTATTTACACTCTTGCTTTTATGTATGTATTTATTTATAGGTTTTTGTAGATTCATATGCAATTGTAAAAAATAACACAGAGATTATCTTAACTCTTTAGCCAGTTTCCCCCAATGATAACGTTGTACAATGCCGTAGTATAATATCACAACCAGTATATTGCCTTTGATACCTTCATTCATCTTGTTTGCACTTCTGCAGTTTTGCTAGTAGTCATCTGTGTGTGTGTGTGTGTGTGTTTGTGTAAGTAGTTATATACAATTTTATCACATGTGTAGGTTCATGTTTCTACCATTATTGTCAAAATACTGAACAATTCCATCACCACAAGGACCCCCTAATGTTGTTCTCTAATAGCAAAACCCACCTGTCTCCTGTCCCACTCCCAAGTGTTCCCTGACCACTGTACCCCAATCCCTGACAACCACAATTTAACCACTCATCTGTTGAAGAACATCTGAGCTGTTTTCAGTTTTGGGCTATTATGAATAAAGCTGCTATAAATAATCATGCACAGGTTTTTATGTGAACATGTTTTTGTTCCTCTGGAATAAATGTCCAGGAGTGAAATTGCTGGATAATAGATAATTGCATGTTTAATTTTATAAGAAACTTCCAAACTTTTTTCCACAGTGATCTACCATTTTATATTCTCATTAGCAATATATGAGTGATCTAATCTCAATACATGATGGTCATCATTTGGTGTTGTCACTATGTTTTATTTTAGCTAGTCTGATAGGTTTGCAGTGATATCTCTTTGTGGTCTTAATTTGCATTTACCTAAGGGATAAAGAAGTTGACCATCTTTTCATGCACTTATTAGTGGTTTGTATAGAGTTTCCAATGAAAAGCCTGTTCATGTCTTTTGCCAATTCTTTTCTTGGATTGTTTTCTTACTGCTGAGTTTTGAGAGTTCTTTGTATATTCTAGATACTGTCCTTAGTTCAGTATGTGGTTAGCAAATATTTTATCCCAGTCTGTAGTTTGTCTTTTCATCTGATGTATTAGATCCAATTTGTCTTTTTTTTTTTTTTTCGTTTTATGGATCAGCTCTAGGAACTCTGTACCTATTTCTGGTCTCAAATATTTTTTTCCTTTTTCTCTAAATGTTTTCTAGTTTTACAGTTTACATTTAGGTCCATGATTCATGAACCATTTTGAGTTAATTTTTATATAAAGTGTGAAGTTATGTGATGAAAAGGCTCTCTACCATGATTGAATTGCTTTTGTATCTTTGTCAAAAATCTGCTAAGCATATCTGTGTGAGTTTATAGCTAGTTCTCTATTCTGTTCTATTGCTGTATGGGTTTATATCATTATAGCACCCTGTCTTGATTATTTCAACTAGATAGTAAGCATTCATGTCAGTGAGAGTGCTACCTCAACATGTATTGCTGTTTGATTTAATTATGGTCAGTGAACTCAGTCTATTTGATTTCAATTCTTGTAAATTTGTTGTGGTTTTTTTAAAGGCCCAGGATAGAGTCTATTTTGGTGACTATTCCATGGCATCTGGAAAACGTATGTATTCTGCTGTTATTGAGTTGACTATTAGAAATATGTCAACTGGAGTCATTTGGTTGATTGTGTTGTTCAGGTCTTCTACATCCTTGACGATTTCCTGATTAGAAGTTCTATTAACTGTTAAGAGTAGAGCACTGAGGTCCTCAACTATATTGTAGATTTGCCTGTTTCTCTACCAGTTCTATCAGTTTTTGCTTCATATATTTTGAGGCCCCCTTATTTTGTGCATACACATTTAAGATCATTATGTCTTCCTGGTGGATTGATCCTTTTATTATTTTGTAACATCCCTGTTGCTAGTAATTTTCTTTATTCTGAAGTTGACTTTTTCTGATATTAATATTGTCAGTCCTGCTTTATTTTGATCATTGCATGATATGTCTTCTGCCATCCTCATACTTTCAACCTATCTATGCCATTAAATTTAACGTGAGTTTCTTATAAATAGCATATTGTCGGATCATGTTTTGGGGTGTCTTGGGGGTTTTGGGTTTTTTTGTTTTTAAATTCATTCTGCCAATCTCTGTCTTTTGATTGTGTATTTATATTCTGATAGATATATCTAAGTATTTTCTTTCACTCTTTTCCTTGCGTGTTTTCTCTCTTCTCTCTTTCTCTCCTTCTCTCTTTTCTTTCTCCTCTCTCTTATGAACCATTATTTAAACATTTCTTAGGATTCTGTCTTGGTTTTTGTGTGGTGTTTTTGAGTGTATTTTTTGTCTAATTTTCATAGTGGTTGCTCTGAGTGTTACTACATACTTATCTGTGATTTATTACTCTACTGGTATCAACATTTTACCACTTCTATTTGGGTCCCTTTACCTTTTCCACCTTAAATACCATTGTCTCAAGTATCAGATTATGTTATACTTTGTGTTTCATTCATAAAACATGATTTACAAAGCTCATGAGGAAGAGGATAGACTATTAAGTGTACCTATACTTCTCCTCTCCTCTTCATTCCATCTTCCTTCCTGATGCTACAAGATGCTTTCTTTCATCATTTCATTTCTGTTTGAAAATTTTCCTTTGGACAACCTTTAACAGTTGATCTGCTAGCAACACATTCTTTTAGTTTTCCTTCATCTGATTCCTTCTATATTCCATCTATATTTCTGGCTGAATATAATAGAATTGACAGTTGGAAGTTCTTTTTTTTCAGTTCTTTTGACCCCCATGGTGTCAGGTGAAAATTCACTGTCACTTGCATTGGTGTTCCATGTAGGAAATGCATTGTTTCTCTGTGGTTGCTTTCAACATTTTTTTTATAGTCTTTAGTTTTTAGAAATTTAATTAGGATGTGTCTTGGTATGGATTTCTTTGAGTTTATAATATTTGGAATCACTCAGCTTCTTGAATCTGTAAGTTTATGTCTTTTGCCAGATTTGGGACTTTTTTAGCCAGTATTTCCTTGAATGTTCCATCAGCTTCACTCTCTCCTCTCCTATGGGCTTCTAATAATATAAATGTTGGATCTTTTATTTTTGTCTCACAGGTCTTTGAGGTGCTGTCTGTTTTGTTTGTTGTTTTTTGTACACTCTACATTCTCACTATTGTTCGGATTGGGGGTAAATATTACCAATCTGTCCTTATACTCACTAATTCTATTCTTTGTCATATCCATTCTGATATTGAGTCCACTCAGCAAGTTTATTTTTTCCATTATCATATTTTTTAGTTCTTAAATTTCTACTTGGTTCTTCCTTATAATTTCTATTACCTGGATGAATTTTTTTTTTCATTTGTTTCTAGAGAGTTTATAATTGATCACTGAAGCATTTTTATGCTGACCGCTTTGAAATCTTTGACAAATAATTCTAACATCCAGTTCATCTTAATATTAGCCTTATCTTTTGGTGTTGATTGTCTTTTCTCATTCAGGTTGATTTTCTTGGATGATGGATGATTTGGTTGTATTTTGTCTGGTTAGCAGATTGGAGATCTTATTTATATTTTTTATTTTAGCAGGCAGTGCCACTGTTTCTGTTGATTACAAGGTCCGGTCCTGGCCTCCTTTTATAGACTGTGATTTTAAGAGTAGTTCAATTTTCAGACTCTTTGCTTTGTTAATTTCTTCTGTTTGGTTTATCTGGTACTGCTGTGGCTCCCAATGGTGCTGGTACTGCCTAAGGGGGTGGAAGTAGCTTTACCATCCAGGACAACTGGGTGTTTCTAAGTGGAAGAAATCTCAGGCCCATGTGGATAAGTCAATTCTCAGGCTTTATCTTACTCAGCCTTTCCAGCAACATTTAATGCACTTGACATGTAATCCTTTTAAAACTCAACCTGGCTTCTGGGATAGCACTTTCTTCTGGTTTTTCTTACTGCTTGCTCCTTTTTAGTATTATCTGCTAACTTTTCTTCCTCTCCTCAACCCCTAAATATTCAATAGCATTAGGGACTGGGGGTCAAAATTTTTCCTTCACTTTATAGGTGATCTCACAAAAGTTAATATCTTTAAATACTATCTATTTTCTCAAATTTATATTTTCAGCCCCAACTTCTCCATGACTCCCAGACTCATATTTCTAATGGCCTACTCAACATTTTAGTGAGGTATCTAGTAATACTCCATTGTTTTAGTGGCTTACATCAAAAACTTTGGAGTACAAGTACCTATCAATTCAGAAGTGGATAAAGAAAATGCGGGGAGGGGGGAGTGTATACATACCTACCATGGAGTACTACTCAGCCATAAAAAGGAATGAAATAATGTCATTCACAGCAACTTGGATGGAACTGGAGACTATTATCCTAAGTGAAGTATCTCAGGAATAGAAATACAAACACTATATGTTCTCACTAATAAGTGGCAACTAGAGGATGGGTACACATGGACACAAAAAGACATAAAGGACATTGGAAACTAAGAAGGGGAGAGATTGGGAGGGAGGTGAGGAGTAAAAACTTACCTATCAGGTACAATGAACACTGTCCTGGTGCCGGGCACACTGAAAGCCCTGACAGCATTATACAGTCTACGCATGTAACAAAAACATTTGTATCCTCTTAATATTTAAATAAAAAGAAAACTTTGAAGTAATCTTGACTCCGTTCAGTTTAGTCACATCCTACATCCAATACATCATCAAATCTTGCTGGCTTTATTTTCAAAATACATCTGGAGTTTGACCACATCACTGCCTCCACTGCTAATATCCTAATCCAAATCACCATAAGCTACTGCCTGGATTGCTGTAATGTCCTCCATACTGTTCTATTTTCACCATTGCCCTTCTACATTTGATTATCTATGTAACAAAAAATTGGGTTATTTTTTATAGTGCAAAAGAGAACATGTGTTTCCTCTTCTCAGAACCCTCAAATGTCCAGTGATTTTCCTTCTCACTCAGAGTGAAAGTCAATACCCTCACTATGCCCTACAAGGAACTTATTGGTATGACTCCATTTTTCACCACTTCCCTACCCCACTCACTCTTCTCCAGCCATATTCCTGAAGCATAGTAGTTATCCCCTGCCTCCAGACTTGCACATCTGCTGCTCCTTCTGCTTGGGACATTCTTCCCCTAGATATTTCTATGGCTCACACCCTCTTCATCTTTGGGCATCAACTCAAATGTTATCTATCATGAAGTCTTTCCTGATTATCATACAGAAAATAGTCACATGTACACACATAGCATTCCTTATCCCTCTAGCCTACTGTAATTTTATCCGTAACACATAATATCAAATGTATTTTATCTTTGTTTATTACCTAAATCCTTTCAATGACATAAAAGCACAATGAAACCAGGGAACTTTCTTGTTCTGTTTATTCACTATACCTTTGGTGCCTAGGAAGAATGCTGGGTGTTACATGGAGGCGCACAAAAAGTGTCTGATAAATGCACAGTTAATGAATGACTAAAAGAATAAGGGACCAAATGTATACATTAATGATGTATTTGGAAGAAAAACAAATCATAGACTATACAACAAGTTTTACTCTTCCCTCTCACCAAAGAACTAGTGACAAAACTTGACCATTCCTGTGAGAGTCTGGTCTCTTGCTCCTACTCTGGGTCCTTTACTTTGTTCCAATCATTTTTGTTCTCCTATCTAGTCATTGTCATAAATCTGCATTTCTTTTCAGAACACTTACCACTTATAAGAGTCTTATAGGTTAATTTATTGATAATTAATGAAATCAATTTATTTCCTCCACAAAGTTTCTTTCCTTTCAATGCCCACAGTTCATTTTTGGTTGCCCATTTGTTTTCTTAACAGAGAATGCATTTATTCATTGATATGAGAAATATTATTGAGAAGCTATAATATTATGTGCCAGGCAATGTTCTATGAAGTTATTTCTTTCTAAGCTGAGTGTGCTGTATCTTTTTTTCTTGGCAACTGTGTTCTCTCTATGGGATCAGTGTTTCCCTGAAACATCAGTACTTTTCACATACTCTATTGATGGGAGGCACTTTCAACAGGGGAAAAAAATCATTTCCAGCCCAGAGTACACAATGAAAATAGATGTTCCACTTTCCAGAAACATTAACAACCTGATACTTCCTGTGTACACCATTACGTAAACTCCTAGAAACATCAAGAAATGTTCATTAATGTTTCTTCATATCTAAGAAGACATCAGTTATGACATTATTAGCTCTGTTTAAAAAAATAAAATTATTAAATAAGCCAACTATTATGAATGAGGGGGTTAGAAATAATGAGAATTAAGTAGTGGAGAAAAAATTGTTTACATGGAAGTCAATGTAGAAAAGAGGTAAAAATAAAAACCAGGAGCCTCTTCACAATGGCTCCTGGTCATCTGTCAGATGCCTCAGATCATCTGAGTTCTGTTTTCCCAGTGAGGTAGGCTTCAGGTTTCCAAGCTACCATTGGTTTCCTTATGCTATAAAACTTAACTGTGCCTACAAAGCAACTTCTGAGGTTAAAGAGAAATTTTCCCTTAGGGGATAAACAGGGACTGTATTTGTTTGTAACTGATCTTCTACTCCAGCAATTGGTTGGTTGGTTGTTAACTAATACATTACAATTAATTTAACTTTATATGATCAAGATGTTGTATTATGCAAGGCTCTCCGTAGCCTCCTGTAGCAGTAAAAGCTTTTACTTCTGTTGTCCATATGCTTGAGTTCAGGCTTAAGTCTGTAGGTGCATTACTGGGTGCTGGAGTGGCTCCTTACATCCTTAGCACATGAGGCAAGCTGTGGATGTTTACTCTGCCCTACCTGATACTAAGCAAATTTTACTTCCCTGCCAAGTATAAATGGATTACATGATTTATCACATTGTTTATAAACAACGTGGGAGTATACCCTGAGTTTCATATGAAATAGTATGAGACTTAGAGAGAAAATTCATTCATTCGTTTATCCAAAAAAAATTATTTGAGAGATTACTATGTACTAGTCCAGAGCTTGGAGATTCAGCTGGGATAAGATGAATTCTCCAACTTCATGCAACACACACCCTAAAGCAGTGATCCCCAACCTTTTTGGCACCAGGGGCCGGTTTCATTGCATATAATTTTTCCACAGACCGGGGGCGCTGCGGAGGGATGGTTTCAGGATGATTCAAGGACATTATATTTATTGTGCAATAAAACCTCTCTGCTAATGATAATCTGTATTTGCAGTCACTCCCCAGCACTAGCATCACTGCCTCAGCTCCACCTCAGATCATCAGGCATTAGAGTCTCATAAGCAGTGCACAACCTAGATCCCTCGCATGCGCAGTTTACAGTAGGGTTCATGCTCCTATGAGACTCAAATGCCGCCTCTGATCTGACAGGAGGCGGAGCTCAGGCAGCAATGCCAGCAATGGGGAGTGGCTGTAAATATAGATGAAGCTTTGCTCTCTAGCCCACTGCTCATCTCCTGCCGTGCACCCAGTTCCTAACAGGCTACAGACTGGTACCTATCCACAGCCTGGAGGTTGGGGACCGCAGTTCTAGAGGATTATCAGATAGCGAACACAGCAATAAATTTTTTAAAAATATTCCTAGGCTGTGATCCATGAATGAAATAAGGAGAGAGTGGAGATACGGAGTGACGAGGGGAGGGGAGAATGTTTTTGCTTGAATGCTCAGGGAAGACTTACCCAGTGGCGTTTGCACAGCATCCCCACGAGGAGGGCGATCCAGTCTCTACAAGAACAAGCTCAGGCCCTGAGCAGCCTACCTGTCACAGAGCAATCTTTTCCCTTTTGAAACAGCTCTGCCATTTAACTCTAATTTATCTGGCCTTAATTCAGTGTGAAAATATAAGTATCAAACATTATCTTTTAAATACACATGGCCAGTTTTTCTGTCCTTTAAGAATAAAGAATCCCTTACATATTGCCAGTTTGTGATGCTTCCTTCAGCATGATATTGCACAGTGTAGATTTGTTAAACAGCACCAATATTTAACTCCTTAATTATCTAGAATATATTTTAGTGTAAGGGAAAGTGTATAATTAACCTCCTTCTGTTATGCATCTGTGGCATACGACCTAGTGATGCCACTATTGTCAAATCTCAAACTCATATGAATAATATTCTAAGTTCTATTTCAAGAATGTTGTTGTTGTTGTTGTTGTCATTATACTTACAAGTACAGTTGTCTACTTTTCTTTTGTGGATTATCTTTCCCCAGTTTTGGTGTCAGGGCTCTATCAACTTTATAAAATGAATGGGGGGGGAGGCATTTCTTTATTCTTCTAAATCTTGGAAAAACTTACATAGTAGAGAAATCTTTTCTTTAACATTAAAAAAAAAACCTCATCAACAGTCTGACAAAAGGCTTCACTGAATAAAGTACACATTTTCACTATTTCTTCTGTGATTATCAGTTAATTCAGGCTCGCAACCATTCTCGATTAGAGTTATTAATTTATCTTTCTTCAAGATTTTCAAACGTTACCATTAAATTATATGCACTATAATTGCATATTCTATTTCTTTTGTTAATCTCATTAAAATCTGTTCAATTTTTATTGAGTTTTTTTCCTTTCTCAGAGCATTGCCAGAAGTGTGTCTTATCTGATTATTTTTAATAAAGATGTCCCTGAATATAACTGTATTACTTTTTATTGCTGCTGTAACCAATTACGACAAACTTGGTGGCGTCAGACAACACAAATTTATCATTTTATGGTTCTGTAGATAAGAAATCTGACACGGGTTTCATTGGACTAAAATCAAGGGTCATGCTCCTTTCTGTGGGCTCTTGCTGATTTCCATTTTCTTGCCTTTTCCAGCTTCTGAAGTCCACCCCCATTCCTTGGCTTGTGGCCCCTTCTCCATCTTTGAAGCCAGAAACAGCAGTTGAGTTCTTCTCACATTCGCTCTAGCCTTCTTCCCTGGTCACATCTGCCTCTGACTCTATCTTCTCTCTTCCTCTTCCACTTTTAAGGACCCTTGTGATTACATTGGGCCCAACAAGATTAAACAAGATAATCTCTCTATTTTAAGGTGAGCTAATTAGTAACTATAATTCTACCTGCTCCCTTAATCCTCCTTTGCCATGTAACATAACATATTCACAGGTTCTGGAGATAAAGACAGGGACATCTTGGTGGGGTAGGCATTATTCTGCCTGAAAAAGTATCAATTAATTAAACTTTGATGTTTTACATTCATTTTTCTGCCTTAGTTTCTACTGTTTCTTTCTGTCTTCTTGATGTAGTTTTACTGCCATTTTAAAAGTTTTAGTCACATGTTTAGCTTCTTTTTTTTTTTTTTTTTTTTTTGAGACAGAGTCTCACTCTGTTGCCCAGGCTAGAGTGAGTGCCGTGGCGTCAGCCTAGCTCACAGCAACCTCAAACTCCTGAGCTCAAGGGATCCTCCTGTCTCAGCCTCCCGAGTAGCTGGGACTACAGGCATGCGCCACCATGCCCGGCTAATTTTTTCTATATATATTTTTAGCTGTCCATATAATTTCTTTCTATTTTTTTTAGTAGAGGTGGGGTCTCGCTCTTGCTCAGGCTGGTCTCGAACTCCTGAGCTCAAACGATCCGCCCACCTCGGCCTCCCAGAGTGCTAGGATTACAGGCGTGAGCCACCATGCCCGGCCATGTTTAGCTTCTTTATCTTCACCTTTTAACAAAAGGTTTTAAATCAAAGAATCTTTCTTTAGGTGCAACTTTGGTTGGTATCCCTGAGGTTTTAATAATCATATCTAGAGAGTTTCTAAATATTAGAAATGATGGATTTGAATTTACACGTGTCCACATTATCTTTAAATAAATTTTTATTTTTTATTATTTATTTCTATTTTTATTGAAAATCAGTTAGTTCAATTTTTCTTCAGAGGTTTCCATTGTCACATAGTATGGGAGTTATTTTTAGGAACATTCCAACCAAATTTGGAAGAAATGCATAGTGTCTATTTGTATTTTGTATTTTTGTAATTTGTATTTGTATTTTATAGACAAAATTTTTCTTGTTGCTAACAACAATGATAATAGCACTTTTAAGAGTTTACCTGGCCCTATGCTATGCAATTATAGGTATTATCTCATTTAATCTTCATAATGACTGTGAGTATGTATTATTGTCCTCAATCCACAGAAAGAGAAACAAAGTCACACAGCTAGTAGATGAGAAGAACAATACAAATTTAAATTATTATATCCTGTTATTCAATATTAAAGAAATATATTATTATAATGGTTTATGCTGTTATATTTTTGGTCTGTTTTAATTCTTTAAATCTGAGGGTTGAGTAAGGTAGTACAATTTCTTACAACTCAGTTTCTATTGATTTTTTTGGTCTTATTTAGTTTTTTTTTTTTACATAATAATAGTATTTTAGCTTGGAGAGCACATGCTATCACAGGGGAATTTATCTTCACTTATAACCTATATGTTTTCTTCTCTAATTAAAAATGACCCTCTTCTTATATACTACCTCTTGCCTACAATTAATATTTCATCCATACTTCCTTATTTTCCTTTGTTTCTTCATTTTTGCCTCATACATTTGCTCATTTTTTACATTCTGCATCACTTTCTGTTAGACATACAGTGTGTGCATAGTTTTTTAGCTGGATTTTGTTTAAGTCATTCAATCTCAATGTCTGTTTTTAAATGGAATTTTAAAGTAATTTGTGTTTTTCTATAACTGATTATTTCAGTCTCACTTATATAAACTGATTTCATACTTCTGTCTTGTTTTCTGTTTTCTTCTGTATGGCATATTGTAGAATATATTATCTTAGCTTTGGTCTTCTCTAGTGTTTTAAAAAGCATGTGGTTTTTTTTTTATTATTTGGAAAAAAATTTTTTAGAGATAGGATCTTACTCTTTTGCCCAGGCTGGTGTGCAGTGATGCAATCATAGCTCACTATAATCTTGAACTCCTGGGCTGAGTCAATCCTCCTGTCTCAGCCTCCCAAACAGCCAGGACTATGGGTGCACACCACAATACCTGCCTAATTTTTTTTTATTTTTTGTAGAGATAGGGTCTCACTATGTTGCCCCGGCTGATGTTGAACTCCTGGCCTAAAGCTATCCTCCCATCCCAGCCACTCAAAGTGCTGGTATATCAGGCATCAGCACCTAGCCTTGTTTTAATACCACTAGTGGTTATCATTATGTTTCAAAGATATGCTTAAGGGACAGTTCTTTATTTATCAAAGTTTGAAGCAAATACAGTAGCATTAGACTGTTCTCTATGTGAGCTGAGAATTTTCTACACTCTACTTACTCTCACTTGCCTCTATGCCAATTGCCAGTCTTATTTTTAAAATCTAGACTTCAACCCAAATTATTATTAATAAATTTCCATTCCTGCATTTATGTAAACTATCATGTAAAAATACCGTAAAAATTTGCATCTATATTTTTTACCATATCAATAATAATTACGTAGACTTTTCTCTGTTTTATAATAGTTTTAATGTGTACCAAACTCAATTCCTGGTCAGTTCTTACCCAAAAGGTTGGCAGGGGGAACTGTATTTCCTCCCTTATTAATAACAGTGTGGGTGGATTAAATATGAAAACATATGGAAAGCCCTCATACAAGCCTTTCCTTTTTACTCATTCCCCCTCTTAACTAAAGAAGGAATTGGCCTTCTAAGAAAACTAAAAAGAAGGAAAATAAAGGAAAAAAAATAAGTATGCCCAGAATTCTCACTCTTTAATTTTCAACTGGATTTCTGTTCCTAAAGCCTGAACCCCGGATTCATTCCCCAAGGAGCCTGCAGAAGACTGAGCACACTGTGGGCTGTGCTGTGGCTCCCCCTGTGGTTCCCCCTTTGGTTCCATTCTCCTGCTCCACTTCCAGGCCAGCGCATGCCATATGGGACTCTTCTTCCCTGTCCCCATCCCCGTCGTCTGTTTATCTCTTAATTGTCCTTCATAGCTCATGTCTTAAACAGCTTAAGTATAATGTCCTCAGGGATATTTTCCTGACCTCCTAGATCAGTCATGTTCACCTGCAGTTTGTAATTATACATTTATTTGTCTAATATTTGTTCTGTATGTGTTCCACTTAATTATAAGTTCCTTGCATACGTAAGAGATGTCTATTTTTCTGACCACCATATTCCTAGTCCCCAGTAGGATCAGCATGTGGTGAAGACTCAATAAATTCATTCCTTTATTCAATATATTTTTTGAGCATCTACTACCTGTCATACACTATTTGAGGTGCTGGACATGCAGAAATGGCCTCACAGAGCTTACATTCCAGTGGAGAGAGGCAGGAAATAAGTACAAAGTCAATGTAACTGAGTGATGTTGGGTATGAAGAAAATTGCATCAGGCCACGTGAGTGAGGCTACTGTGCTAATTTCCGTAAAGTCTAATTGAGGACATGACATGAAAGATGAAATCAAACCGAGGAGAAGAAAATGGCTACATGAAGATCAGGGAAAGAACTACCCAGGAAGCAGAAAAAGCAAAAGAATATGTCCTAACACACAAGTAAGCTTTCTTTTCCAAAGAGCAGGAAGGACAGGAGAGTTGGTATATATGCGTGGCGGAGAAGACTGGTGAAAGTAAGAATGAGAGGAGAAAATGGGAATGAGCCTGGTGAGTCAAGGAAAGAGGGAGAGCAGGGCTGACAGGAGCACAGTGATACAGAGGGCATGTGGGAGGGGGTCAGAGTCTCCTCCAAGCACTGACTATTCTTCCAATAAGTTCTAGACCCTTCTGGAGCATTTTACCTGCATTATCTCCTTTAATTCTCAGTCAGGAGGATTATCATTCAACTTAATAGATAAGGAACTGGAAATTTCAAGAGTTTAGCAATTCACCAAATCATAAGTGGCACAAGTAAAGTTTGACCTTACTCCGACCAGACCCCAAAATCTGTGCCCTTATCCACTATCTCACATAGAGTGGCACTCAGACAGACAGACAGACTTCTTCACAGTAATTGGAGTACAACACGCCATATGAGAAGTACCATGAGATTTGAATTCTTCTTTGCCTCCTTAGAAAATTGATTTCTTTCTGACTTACCAGTTTTTTATCCTCTCTGATTATGCACAGTATAAAAATGTGTATCTATAGTCCTTGCAGCTGCTGTTGAAGCAAGATGACTGACTTATATTTAGCTGGTGAGTGAATGCCTCCAGCAGGAAGCTGTACAACTCCTTAAGTCTAAGTTCAAGCTCTAGTGATTCCATCCACAACTGCTATGGAAACCACTGTTTGCTGTCTGTGTCCATGTCATCCATTCCCAAACATGCACTAGGTAATGGGATGCTAGTTCATGGCCTTAAACATCTTCTAAGCTTTTAGCAAGAAGTATGAGTTAGTTCATACATGTTAGCAAAATCTTCTCAATCAACACAATCAATCAGAATACATACAAAGGTAATGACCAATGACCCAAAGTTCCCTCTACTTCTTTCCACTCTTTTGTTTGCTTGTTTGTCACCTTGATGCCTCCTAGTCTATACCTTAAACACTATTTTCTTTGAGACTGATTTGCTTTGTTGTGACTAAGGGAAGAGGGTAATTATATTGCGGAGTGATGAGAGAGAATGTGTCTCCACTCCCTTAGCTTAAGTTGTGCAGCGAGATGATTTTCTTGTTTATGAAAATATTCTGAGTAAATAAAGTTTGCCATTTTATTTAAGTGAAAATAACCTTAGATTTTTTAGTGTAATTATTTATTATATTCTCAGCACTACCTTTTCTTTACTTTTTCAATGTGTGTGTATTTTGGGAATTGTTATTTTGAAAGAAAGAACAGATTTCTGATCAAGGTGCATCATTCATTTTAAACTAAACGGATTGCTCATTCTGCTGCAGAGAACAGGAGAGCAAATCAGTTGACTGACTATGAAAAGTTCCATCTCCAAGCCAAAAACATAACACCAGTGCAGTTTTGCTCTGTCTATGAAATATCACACAAACTACTTTGGTTTTAACACAGCCCCATGGATCAACCTATAAGTTTTATCTGGGGAGTATTGTCAATGTCAGGGAGTTTTTGCCAGCGTTATTGCTTCTGCTGAATCCCACCAAATCTGGAAATGGCCCAAGAATAATGGAATGATGGGACGGGGTGGACAAGGAGCAAAACAGTTCTCATTAGAGCACTGAAGACACCCATTTCTTAGTCATTCCTGCTCACAATCACCTATCTTACCATTACTTTCCTTGCCTGCCTTCCAGTCAACCATGTGTTCCCATTTAAAGTGGCATGTTAGCACTTTCTTTTCCAGTTGCCTGCTTGCTCTTCATTGTTAGTAGCTTATATATTTCTCTCAGTATATCATTTCTGGAAACATCTGAAAGATACTATAAGCATGCGATAATCTGTACCACTAGTTTCAGCAGACTGATTAGGCATAGGCACTCTGTGACTCACATTTTTTATGTGGTCCACGTTTTTGATGATACTTTACTGAAATATGTTTCTCTGGCCATGACGACAACATCAAGGGACATAGAGCTCTGTTCCTTGCAACATATTCTGATCAACAATTCTACCGTGATGGGAAAATATAAAAGTAGAGCATGTGTGTGAGTTTCCTAGTTATTTTAGCAATGTTGAAAAGACTACTTAAAAATGAAGTTGTTCTTATCTATGAGAATCTGAACAAAGAACTTAAAGTAGTGTTTCTTTCCCCAATGCGATGAATGAGGTAAGTCCTGCTCAAATCAGGGTTTTTATGGTTTGAGTGGCAGTGAGGACTCTGGAATTCAACTTCCTCAGCTTCTGTTTCATCACCTCATCTCAATTCTAGAACCCAGTGAAATAGACTTTGCAGTCTTTCTACGAGTAGTGCTGTTTGAGAGCATAAGGAGGAACTATAAATAAAAGGGAAGCTGATCTGGATCACCAGTTGCATCATAATGGGCCTGGCAGGAGACTCAGAGGTGTCTCCTCTGCCCCTCTCAGCAACCGTCATGAGTCTGGGTGGATGACATCAGCAACTTTCTGGCCGCGTCACTCTGATGCATTCATGGAGATCACACCGACATGGGACTTCCCATTTCTTCACCTGCACTGGGCTTGAAGTTAGTACCCAGAGGCAGTGGTTTCAAAGCAGAAAATCAAAGACAGGAAATAAAGCCACTTGACACTCTGACATAGGAAAGTCACAGCTGCCCCCTGCCTCTGGGCTCTCCCTTCAATCTTCCCCCATCGCTCCCAGCAGGCCCTGCCGGCAATGACCACATGTGAACAGACCCGCAAGTGTTAAATACTATCAACAAGCAATGGAGTCTTTCTTGCAGAAATACTCAGAATGGAAGAAGAAATAGAAATTTTGAAAAGACAGAGGTCAAAAGTCTAAAGCAGTTTTTGTCAGGAATAGCTGTCAGAAACTCTTCACCAAGATCCTAAGATCCATAAAAGTTATGTGGGTTAAAGAAAAAAGGACTTTGTCTTGGATTGGTCTTTTGAAACATGCACAGATAGTAAGTCATCAGGAATGTCCTCTTCAATTATGAGAGGCAGCAATGCATGTGTAAGCAAGTGAAAACAGACGCTGGCCCAGCCCTCAAGGGATTTTAGAGTTCCCTTGGTACATTTATAAAATGGGTTCAATGTAATTTTCCCATAAAATGAATATATGAAAAGTGATTTTTCCAAGAACACACAGTGAGACAGTAGACAAGGAGTCTAAGAACTGGACCAGATGTCGTAACACATAAAATCTGTTCTCAACCCTTTCACTAACTCACTGATGTGGCTCAGCTTGATTTACTCAATTTCTGATCCTTGTATAAAAACAATACTTCCTGTTTATTTTTAGAATCATCCATTTAAAAGCTTTAGGTGTTTTTCTTGTCCATTTTAAATTATATCACAAGAAATGTATTCCTTTATTTCAAATTATCATGATATCCACTTAACACAGAAGGGAAAAACAATCAAATTGAAGTTATTATTATACTAGTTCAAATGCCAGCGCAGAGCATGGGCAGTAAACACACATCGTCCTACCCAATTTCTAGGGGCACAGCCCCTGGGACACAATGACACTGGCCTTGTCTTCACCTGTCAGGGGACAACGATCAGTAGTGAGTAACTACATAAGTCAGGGAAACTTTCAGACTTTTGCTTGACAGATAAGTTTGCTAATGGCCTTGGGTCTACAGCAGCCTCTGTCCGGATGCAGACCTTAAAAAACCATGATCTACGAAGACATCAGAACCCTCTCAGTTTAGATACTTATAGTGAAAATAGCTTCTAATTTATCCACCATCAGCTGACTTTGAATTTATTGATAAAGCAAGGAAGGCATTGTCAACTTTGGGTCAGCAGCTTTTCTTAGACATGCTGAATTGACAAAGGAAAGGAATCTTAGCATTCCTGAGAACTCTTCACGTGATTTCCCCAATCATTGACTACGGGACAATGGGATCTTTTTAATAAGGTTGATACTTAACCTGACTGGGCCCTGCCAACAGTGTGACGGGGCCCGGACACTCCAGACTGAAACAGTAAGAGCTGTCCTGAGGGAAGAACCGCTGAGCCCCCAGATAAAGCCAGAGTGAAATTTGAGTGCAGTGAGCCCTAAGACAGGGCAGTAAGTCAGACAAGAAGGCTAGAAATACAGGACAGCTCATTTTAAAGTCAAAATCAGGTGTCAGTAAAGGAGTAGATAGAGATGAAGAAAGGCAGACACCAAAAAACTGCAGAATCCCCTTTCTGTGACACTTTGCAACCTCACACAGGGCTCAGAGCAGGGTCATAAAGTACCAGGTGTTCTAATTACATATCTCTACTTTTTACTAACATTAATAGGCACAGTGTCTGTCAAATTACTCTTCTTCTCTTTCTCATGACCAGTATGTTTGCACATGCAAAACAACATTAACAATCTTATTACCCTTGAAACTACCTTTACAAATTGATAAAGGGGTGGAAGGCGAGAACTGTGGGAAGGGCCTAGTTAAAAATAAGGCACAGGCCTAGCTAAAAATAATAATAATAATTAGCCACTATCCCCCTGTTTGCTTCTCTATAATTGCCACTCTGGAGCCACATAGCTGGTGGTCATAAAGATTCTTAGCTTTCTCCATAAATAACATAATCTCCATAAATAACTAGGGGTAGTTTCTGAGATATCTTCCAGGTCCCTCATGCCAGTGGATTGGCTGACCCACCCAGACCTGTGGCCCATGCTGAGGAAGTGACTCAACTGGTCTTGTGACACCCCCACCCAAGAACCTGGTCAGCAAAGAAGACAATTTCTACAATCCTATGGTTCCACCCCAAAACCAGACAATTAGCAGACTCAATTGTCTGTGCCAAACTGTCTTTAAACACCCTGTCTCCCCAATTCTCAGGGAGGTGGATTTGAGAAATTTTTCCTGTCTGCCCACTTAGCGTCATGCAGAATAAACTCTTTCTCTGCCATAAACCCTGCTGTCTGGCCGGGGGCGGTGGCTCACACCTGTAATCCTAGCACTCTGGGAGGCCGAGGTGGGAGAATTGCTCCAGGTCAGGAGTTTGAGACCAGCCTGAGCAAGAGCGAGACCCCATCTCTACTAAGAAAATAGAAAGAAATTACCTGGACAGCTAAAAATAGCTGTCTTTTCTATATATAGAAAAAAATTAGCCGGGCATGGTGGCCCATGCCTGTATCCCAGCTACTCGGGAAGCTGAGGCAAAAGGATTGCTTGAGCCCAGGAGTTTGAGGTTGCTGTGAGCTAGGCTGACACCACAGCACTCTAACCTGGGCGACAGAGCGAGACTCTGTCTCAAAAAAAAAACAAAACAAAAAATAACATCTCAGGCACTGGCTTCCTCTTGGGCAGTGGGCAAATGAACCTGGTTGGGCGGCAACACCCTCACATATTTCTCATATTTTCTTATCAGAGTCAGATTCAAAGACACATCAGGGCCCTCTGTGGCCTTTCTTGGAAATTCTCTAATTCAGGACAAGGAAACTGAAGACCTAGAAGTAGTGAAAAAAATGACAAGTGCTGTCTGAAAGAGTATTCAAAAGTTGCTCATAAAGAAGAAAAAATGTGCATACTCAGGTGTGTGGAGGCAGGAAATTTGTAATCACAGGTCATTAAAATAAGAGAACATCTGTATGATAAAACAAACAGCAATCTCAAAATTCCCTAAATTTTAGTCAAAAAAAGTGTGATTTTTAGAGTCGGAATATTGAAACACTTGTAACTACATAACTAATATTATAGAAACTATCTAGATTGATTTTCATTTTATGTTCTTGTTTCTGCTTTTGGAGGCTATTCCTCATATTAAAAACAAACAAACAAAAAGACAAAAGCAACAACCACCTACCTGAACTAATTAAAAGGAATGGCCCAGATGTGTTAGTTGGAAATTAAACTCATCAGAGAATCGTAATGATTTATAATGTCTTTTATTTTTATACCATTCTCAGAGTGCTAGAATTTAGCATTAATTACTAGCTAACAAATATTTAGTCACGTCTTGTAGTCACTATTTGGAATAATTTTTTTCCTGGCATGGCACAATTTGGTAGCTAAATATAATAAACATTCATTTACTGGGTTGAGAGTAAATAATATTGAACATCTGAGTAACAGATGGATAATTTTTGTTAAATGCTGAAAGATGATTTTCTCATGGCAGCTCTAGGCGAGATAAAGAAGCAATGTAAGATCTAAATTTAATTTATCATAATAGATACAGTGTAAGAATACTTAACATTGTGTAATATAGGACATTATTCAGATTAAAACTGCCTTTTCATATATATTTGCAAAATAAACTTATGTAGATCTCAAATATGAGATCTTTATTTTGAGTATTTGTAGTTTTCTATATATCTTCATTAATTGTTCCTTTTCTTAGAGTGTCAAGGAAAGATTTCAGATGGTCACCTGATTAGCATAACACAATACTCATTCTGATAAATACATTATGGGATTCAAAGCCAAAGAATATTTTTCCCAAGTGATTTTTTAACCCCATTATTTGATTCTCCATTGTCATTTGACATTTCAGCACACCATTCGGAACTTTTTCTGGGCTTTTGTCCTGCAAAGTTAATGAAACACAGTTACCTCCCCTTTGTTAATTTAGGTTTAACACATCTCCCATTGGCAATAATTTACTTCATGGTGTAGGATAAAGAATGCCACGCCACTTCAAGAATTTGTGCTAAGATATTTGAGAGTAAACACTCCTATATTTATGATGACAAAGCTTTTGAATTTTATAACCATAAAATCAGACAACCTCCCACATTTCCTCCTTAATGTGTGACTTTGAATGGAATTCTAGCCAAAAGCAAGATTTTAAAATATTATCTAAAAATTGCAACCAAATTACTGTAATCAGATAGAAATGTTACTGTAGTTCACTCATAATTGATCAAATTCTCAAAAAATCTTTTCTGTGTCACACTATGCCTCAGTCTGGGTTCCCTGACAATAGACTCCGATACAGGAATCTGTATTTGAAAGGTTTATTAGGCAGTGTTCTCAGGAGACGGTGAGGAAGCCAGGACTAGGACCCGGGAACAGCTGTCTCACAATGTGGCTGCAACTGAAGCTGCAGCCAATCAATCCTACTGTGATTTCTGGACTTAAGAAGGTCCCTCAGAGTTGTCCCATGTCACTGGCTGTAGGCATGCTCTGATGGAGATGAGAGGATGGGAGCTTGGGTAAGGCAATTCCTTGCAGACAAGGGCTATTCCCAGTGAGGGCAATAGCTGTGGGCCTTCAGCAGTCGATATTCTCTGAAGCTGGAGGATGGTCACGTGGGCCCTGAAAAGGAGATCAAGGTGAGGCACCACGGAAACTACCAGAGTTTAGATTAAAACTGTTCTATAGACTGAATCATTCAGATAGGACTTGGGAAATGGGGTAAAAAGATAACAAGTATACTATGATATATTAACTTTTTTAATAGGATGATATTTGTATCTATTTATAAAATAACTTTGTTTTCTCCTCAATAGTGTTTATGCATCAAATACAGCTTTCTACTAAAGGTAAGGATCGTTTGGAACAGAGACATGCTCAGTTTACCTCAGAAATTCTCCCGCCACTTCCAGTCTGTTCTCCTCTTCCTCCTGGGCTGCCCAGCTAGAGACAAGTCTCCCAGCCTCCCTTGTGAGTGTATATGGTCATAGGACAAAGTTCTCACCATTGGGATGTGAACAAAACTGGCTGGGAAACTTCCTTTAAAAAATATGCCTGTTCTGGACTTGTTCTTCCTTTTTCTTTCTCCTGATTGGAATGGAAATGACTCAAAAAACCCTGGAAGTCTCATGTTAAAGTTGGCAAAGATGCCTCCACTCTGTGAGGTAAAGCCCACCTGTCTGTCCTGGATTCTACATATGCTAGATAGATACGTCTGTCTTCTGTAAACAACTCTATTTTTCAGTCTATTTGTTAGAGGAGTTTAGACTTTAACCTAATTAAAGCGAAGAGATCATTTTAAGAAAACACAGAAAATAAGTGAAATATCCATGTGACATGGAAGATCAAGAATGGAGAGGTCATTCACAATACAAACAGCTCTAGAAACTGGATTATCCTGCTTTTCCTCAATATACGATTTCTAATACTTCCTTCTGTGGTTTTGTGCTCGTAGTGATTAGAGGAATCCTCCCCTGTCTTGTTAGGACTGACTAACTTCTCTCTGCAGTCCCATCTGTAATAGTTCACGACTTCTGCTTAGGCACACCTTCTCCTATCTTGTGGTTTTTGCTGATTGCCTACTCTTGGTGTACTTTTCAGCTTAAGGAACCACAAATAAACTACTGACCCTCTCTGTAAGCATCATATTTCAACTTTTTAAGAGAGAAGTCTGATTGTTTTTTGCTGTAATGGTTATCCCTGCTGGGCAGAGCACTCATTCCAGACCATCTTATGGGCTTCCAGCCAACCTAGTGTGGTGCTGCCCTTGGGGCAAGTACGGTAGGAGGTTTTGCCAATTTCAGCTGGGTTGCTTCTGAAGCTCCTTCTCATTTGTTTCAACTTTCCACCATGTGTGTGTTTTTGGTACCGGAAATTTCTTCTTTGTTCCTTGGCTTAAAGAATGGGCACAGAACCAAGGCTCTGAAAACCAGGTGCTTCTACCTGGTATTCCAGTCAGGAGAAAGTGACATAAATTCCCAGGACCAGTTGGAGATCATTCGTGATGGTGGCATGTGGCTCAGAAACCAGTAGCCTAAGTAGTGGTATCATAAGTGGACTGTCCCTGAGATGTTTCTTAGGAAGTATCCTCTGTTGTCCCTATACTCCTTTCTTCTGGGAATGATTTTCCAAGCTTCCCATAAATTCTATGAGCTTTCCAATATCTACTGCCCCCAAAATATTTTTTTTCTGATGAGTTAGTAGTGTACCTGGCTCGCATTCAAGATTCCAACTGTGATGGGTGTTGGCACCCACCCTTTGTCCAATCAGCTGTGGCTAGTTCATTGAATCACTGGTCAGCTCTCCTCAGAAGTGGTTGGATGTATGCGGCAGGCAAGCAGAGGATATTAGGGCACATCAATTCCAAACTATAAAAAGATTTTAAAAAGAGAGAAAGAAAAGTCTTTTTGTGTGCACTAGTTTACACTCTATAAACAAAAAAGCAAAGAAGCAATGACTTTGAAGGATAATGAATTAATTGAATTACCAAAGCCTTTCTCTTAGTGGAGGCTAAGATCTAAGACATAAAAGAGAAGTCTACTTCTCCTCTGCTTGCAAGCAGCAGCTCTTCCCTCTGTTCCCTGGTGACTACCTGGAGGCAGGAACAGCTAAAGCTGAACTCTGGCCATTACTTCAACCCTAAACCAGTGCTCAGAAATGCATTGTTTGAAAAAGCCACGTTAATATGCTTTAGCAGTATTCTTTGCAGTTTTTATAACCTACGGTATATCAAGTCTTGTTATATACTGTCTCAATTAGAAGCACTAAATCTGTTCTCTGGAAAATAAACATAGTTAGGTAATAAAATAAGCATGATGGCAATTAAAAATACCCACGTCTTCCTGAGAATCATTGCTATAAAACTGTGGTGCCCTAATGTAGGCAAGTGATGGATATAGCTCTTTTTAAAAGCTTTAGATGAATGACGTGAAGTCTGAGAAGAATTTTAATGACTGCCCTTTTGAGTCTTGATATTACATAAGGTAATTGACCTAAAATCACACTGATCAATCAAGATTTTCCTTTTCTTTCCCCTTTACAAATGATTTTATTTTTCTCTTTGAGACTCAAAATAGTATTTTACTAAGCAATATACATATATGTGTATCTCCATATTAATAATGTAAGTGCTATGATTTTCAATTTTCAGAATCAATCCAAAACACATAGATTTGCTTATGCTTATAAAACTGAATATAAAAGTGCTGACAATTATGCAATAAAAGTGCAATTGGAAGAATTTAAAAGATGGAAATGGGAGTGAGAGAGAGATGGAGGTAAAGGTAATGTATAATAATAATGAACCATATTTACTAAATGGAAGCCAAAGGACACTAAAGAAAGTTGATAGAACAAGAAGTAGAGGCATGAGTTTACCAAAGTTACAGAAGTTAGTAAAGAAGGAAAAAAAAAATTTCGGATGAAGGGAGAGTAGAATATTGCAAGTAAACGAAATCCTCATGTATTATTGATGGATAAGTAATAACATCTGGAGTAGATAAATCTAAATTTGCTTTTACTTTTCATCTCAGCATGGCTTGGTAATAGATATCAATATGTAGCTATACTGCTAATTGTTTACATGCTTCCATAAGTCATAGAATCAATAATACGTGGTTCTGTTTTGCTGCACCACAACTATGTGGAAACAACACAAACTGGCATTCTCCTGTTTACAGTACTTCCTTTTGCACTTATTTTTCAATTCCTCTTTGATTTTGTTTCTTTTTATGCTGTTTACTGCCTGTTGAGCCTCCAGCAAGCACATTGATAAGAAATAGATTATACTTCCTCTGGGGTCTAGGACAGCGGAGAGTGGGCTCTCGGGAGCTACTGAGGTCCTGGTGGGCTTTGCTTTGGTTTTTCTTTTTTGTTTTAGTCTGTTCGCCCATCATGTTGTCACTTCCTGATCATTCCTATGACGGTGCCTTCAAGGACAATTGAAGTACCGATAGTCCTTTCGTAGCCATCTTCATTTTCAAAAGCATCGTGCAATTCTACCTTTTCTTTTTGTCCCAGGCTCTCTTCTCTGTGAATACTATGATTTGTCCTTATTCTCCCATTGGCATTTCTAAAAGCTGTCACTGATGCTCCATAGGCTCTTTCTCTTTCTATTTCCTTTTCTTATTTTCTCTTCTCTTCCCTGACTCTTCTCTTTCTTTTCTCAGTTTGGTTGAAAGAAGGCTGATGAGATATATGTATGTGTGTATACATGCACATATATACACACGCATTACATAGTGCCCATATTCCCTCCCATACAGCAAACACAATAGACATCTCTAAGCATCATCCCCAATCTTGTCATTTTCAGCTTTGAGCAGTATTGCTACTATAGATAGTTTGGGTGGGTTTCCTTATAGCCAGAAACATTAGACTGAAGTCCTAAAAACTATTACCAATTCTTGAACTTCAGAGAATGTTTGAGAATGCTAGGATGCTGGTTCAAAAAAGTAGGAGAGTAGATCCTTAAAGTAAGGGTCACCTTCGCCCCCCCAAAGAAAAAATTGAGTATGTTTTCCATGTAATGCACGTATTCTTAAGTAATCTACCAATAGGCCCTTTTTATGTTTAAGATTTTTATATTTCAACAAAGAGACAGTATAAAAGTATGCTTTAGAAAGATAGGATTGTAAATCTATGATAAAGTGAGTTCAGGACAGAAATATGTAAGCCGATACATCTGGCAAAGAAAAGTTGTGAATATAGATATTTCATGAAAGAGAGAAACTTGGCAAAATATTTTAAAATGGGCTTTAAATATAATCATTTGACGAAAAGTGTTGAGTGGTTCTGATGTCAACCGTCCAGGAACAATGTTGAAACGATGATACTATGTATAGCTCTGGACACCACATTGCAAAATATAGTTTTTTTCTGATAATATGTATTAGTTGAAACTATACTGAAATGTCATAAAGATGAGTTAATGGTCATCTGAATGATTTCAGTGCTGATTTTAAGTTGTGCACTCCTGGAAAGCAGAATTTGCTGAACTTTCTTTGGGATGCTTAGCATTTTGAGTGTGATTTTAGATAGCTCATCAATGCTTTTTAAATGCTGCCTTTATTATGTTAGAAATGCTGCCTTTATTATGATGGCAAGACAATCCACCAGAGGTTTACTTCAGTGAGGATAAAATTCATAATCATTTCTCATTGTGAGTTTCAGGGTCTTCAAAGCCAGACAATGTTGCTCAAATGAATTTGAAGAAAAGTAACTAACAAGTATGGGCAATGAAATAACTGGAGATCTTCTGAGGAAAAAAAAAGAGGAGCAAATATGACGGTTATTTACTCAAAAGCAAATACTGAATGCTTAATCAACATGAGAGGAGAACAAACCTTAAAGAAAATCTGACACGTGAGAAGAGAGTCCTTGGCCCCCCACATTGGGAAACACAACAGTACAAGACAGGGTCCAAGCGGTCACCAAGGGCACCATCACACAATCACGTTTGCAGACCTCATTTATGCACAGAAAGATGACTTCTTTAGCTTCTTCTGCAGGAACTTTGATGGCTGATTAGTTTTCATAGAGTGACTTCATTTTTGGTCTCGAATCAATCCCTGAATAGCCCCTGCTCAGTAACATCTCACAACCTCCAGAAAAGAGAAAACCCATAGATGTTCTTCCTTATTTTACCTATTGTCTACCTTCTCCACTTCTTTCACAGAATAGTTTGCCACTTTCTTCTTTCCTGATGCTCTTCCTACGAGGCTCCATCACAAAATGAGCTTTGAATGCCATCAAAATTGTACCAGATTATCATGTTGCCTATATGTTGTCTTGGATTAGTCTATCATTTCTCACATAACTGCATCCTGCTTCTCCAGCTAGACAACAAGTCTCTTGAATGGAATGGAAGCATACTACATTTTATTTATTCTTGAGCTACCACTGTTTGAAAACATTCTAGGCGTTCCATAGACACTATTGTAGATAATCATAAATAAATTAACATGATTTCATAGATTTATTTGGTCCATTCATATTGTCTGCTATGTGTCTTTCAACATATCCAACACCTAGAGTGGGGCCTAACAACTAGAACAGTTTCTGGGACTTACCATGTGCTCAACACATATTTGTTGAAAGAATAAATGATGTCAATTTTCAAATATTTTTATTATTTTAAGAAGAATGCATTTTTAACATGGAGAATCTTCTCCTTTCCTTTTGCCCTGGTCACCTCACCCTTTCTAGACAGATTATAAGGATCTTTCTAAAAAAAAATACATTCTACATTTTACCTCTTGGAGCCAGTTTTTGTTGTTGTTGTTGCTATTCCTAATTTTTAATTCAGATTTAATTTTGTGGTGGCATTTGGACATGATTCTTGTGGCTCTTGTCCTAAGTACTTTAGCCCTGTGGAATAAAGCGCATAGGATAGTAGGTATGGTTTCACTGTATATATTCCTTTTTTTCTATGGGAAGTCTCTAAAACCACTTGGTAGGATGCAGGTCACAAGCCTGTACTATGATACACAGAGCATTTCATCTTTACGCATAAAAATTTTCAGAACCCCTCATGAAAGCCTAGAAAAGATGCAATACGGAATCAGGGAGTTAACACAACCTTAAAATAGTTTTCCTACACTAGATTCTAAAGTTTAAATAGCTTAGAAAATATCTGATTTCTCAAACTTTCCTCTGACATGAAGACATTATCAATAAGGAGAAATTAATTCATGCTAAAAACACTCATAAGTTCATTGACCTTTACCTTTTATTGTAACATCTAAGTGTCCCATATAATTTATAAAGTTGTGGTTTGATTGGGTTATTCCTTTGCATCTTGCTGGTAATTAGACTCTGGGATATCCACTTACCTCTTGGGATCTTAAGTAAATATTTTGGTTGCATACCACAGACTGTATACAGGGTGTTTAGCCTGGTACCTATTGTGAGGACATAAACCCACTTTGCAGCAATTATGAAATTTTAGTGATTAATTTCTGCTGTTGGGGTGGAAAGATTTGTTCAAATAAGATGTAAATTGTCCAGAACTAATAGACTTCAGACGGCATGGTTTATGTGGTAACCCAATAGTCCAAAGAGGAAAGTGATGAAACATACTAGACATTGTAGCATTCACTAAGTCCTCGATTGACACATCCAGCCAGTGCAGGCAGAATGCAACTGATGATTTTATGGGGACAGAAAAACAGTTTATCCCAACAGCACTGGAGGCTCCAAAACACAAGTGGCTTGCCCAAGGTCACACAATAGATCAGCCAAGCCAGTGAAGACCACACTTCTCATCTCTGTGGCTGCATTCTTGCACCTCCACACCACGCTGCCTTCTACTGAGGAAAAGAAAATGTGTTCATTTCCATGCTACTGAAAGCTCGTGATTCCAATCAGCATTCAGCCCCATCATCACCTCCATCCCGATCAATAGCATGCGATTTGCTCTTGTTCCCTGCTGTTTAACCACGTATGTTCCCATAAAGTCCACTGCAAGCCCAGCCTCTCAGTCCAGCATGGCCACTAGCAGGCTGCCCACACTAAGGGCTAATGTTGATTATGTTCAGGAGGTCACTGCTAAAACGTTCCCAAATGGGATAACTTGGGAGTGGGAGAACTGTGATGTGAGGATTTGCCTACTGTTCTCGGAAGAAACAATGTTACTGTCGATACTTTTAATATTTAATATATGCCAGATCATATTCTAGTAAAACCCAAATATCGTAGTGCCTCACCAGAGAAGCTCACACGGTGCCCTCTGGAACCACGGCAAGATGCCAGCCTGGGAGCCTGCTTCTCCAGCCCTTTGCTCTGCAAGGGCATCTCCAGGAGAACCAGGCTGCACCACATCCTCTGCAGTCAGCTCTGGAAGACACACTTAACATTGTCCCAATCATCAAACTGAGTATCAGTTTTTAAATTTAAATATAAATTAATTTAAATCAAAATAAATATAATTTAAAAATCGGTTCCCGGATCACACAGGCCATCATATTGGACAGCACAGCTCTGATATTTTATTGTTCTTTTGTTATTGTTTTCTCCTAGTTTGTGTCCTCGCCTTCATTGAAGCAGAGATCTCATCTGTTCACTATTCTCTTTCCAGCACCAAGAATAGTGGTTAGCACAGCACTTAAGAAATATTTATCACATGACCACATCAATCTGCAGGCCAGAGATTCCTATTTCTCAGACAGCTGACAGCTATGGCTAAGAGCACAGGCTTCCGAGCCAAACTGCCTGGCTTTGAATCCAGCCTTGCTACCTACGACCTAGGGGACCTTGTGCAATTTACTTAGCCTGGAGAGGAGCCTCAGTCTCCTCATCTGTTGATGAAGGAATAACAGCACCTAGTTCATGGTGGTATAAGGTTTAACGGGTTGACATTTCTAAAGCGTTTAGCACAGGGCCTGGCCTTGGCAGCCCAGTGTATCATCTTTAGGCTCTCCACATTTTTCTTGTAGTCCTAAGTGCTCAGGCCCAGCTGCCCTCATCATTCTCCCCTGCTGTCCATGGTAAGGCTCAAGGCCATGCCCCGTCACTCACCTGGGCTGCTGCCCAGACTTGATGCCCACTTGTGATCCTGGTCCCTGTGACCACCCATCTTCCACTGCAAAATGGAAAGCAAAATAAGGACTCCCTCCTCTCTGTGGGAGGCCATTTTGGAGGCCCCTAGCACATTATTGCTTGCTCCAAGCTGTTCTTTAAGATTCATGCACGTACATGTGCGTATGCGCCAACAGGGCAGCTGGGCCAACACAGGTTTATAGCACAGCCACAGACCGTACCTGGAGCCATTTCTCCCTGCTACTGCTCACAGCCTTCGCCAAGACAATTCATCAGGCCATACTCTCTCCCTCGGCAGGGGGTCTTGGGGTCTCGGCAGTTGTGACACGATTAAGAAGTTATTACCTGTATATTCATCATCGTGAAAAATTCAGCCCACTACCTGACACATGGTGGCCACCCAATAAATATTTGTGGATTGAGGAATGGATGAATAAATGATGTTCTTTAAGCTCTGTGTCAATCAACTGGATGAGAGAAGGGGAGTGTCAATATCTGTCACCTCTTAAACTCAGTCTTACCCTGATACATGCCATATCAGGAGCATTGCAAAAATAAGCACTATACGCACTATAAAGCATTGCATTCCATTAGATTCTAGTAGGTAGAGGTGACAGACATAGGTTGATTATTGTAATGCACAAAGTCCCGGAGAGAGAAAACCACATGGCTCAGGAAAGCACATGCATGGGCAGTATGGTGATACAGGAAAGTCAAAAAGGTTGGGATTATATAGAAATGGATTCAAGTCCTATGTCCATGACTTGGTAACTCAGTAAACAATCTACCTCTCTTCATCTATAAAGAGGAAGTTTGCAGTTGGGATTAGTTTCCTTCTCTTTCCCAACTCTGGTCATTCTTAGCTCTCCTGAGTTAAGAATGAGCGGGCTGGTTCTCAAGGATAAAGCACAGAACTAACTATTCCCTCTCTGTGCCCTCAAAAACAGCTCAGAAATGGATGTTTTTGTAGGAATTGTCTTTAAATATCTCACCACACAGGAATGATATTTTTTCTTTGTTTTTAAGCCAGCATAGTTCTGAAAAAGAGACCATCTCTCTGGTTTGAAAGTAATTTACGCTGCAATTATATATTTGCATTACACAACAAAAATTTCTCTTCATGATCATAAGAATATGGACATTTAAAATAAGTAGTTTCTTCTTGTCTTTTTTTTTTTTTTGTACTATCAGCAAAAAGCACTTTCATTAGACAGAGGCATAGGCTGTTTGACTAGGTCATGCTTCTGTTTGAGGGAGATTTTTGTCCTCTGGCAGGAAAATGAAGTTATTAAAATTCATTTAAAATAAAAACAAAACCAACACAAAGTCAAAACATAAAACATACCTGTGTATCTGTCATATCATGGTCTGAGGTGGCCAAGTGGACGGTGATGACTTAGACTTTGTCAATGCAAACCTCGAGTGGGCTCTCAGGGCTGTGAGGCAGTCCTGTCTTGTCACTCTACTTGATTCACTGTCCTCTCCAAGCCAATTTTTTCATATTTTCCTGTTGTTGGTCACATTGTGTCCCCCCAAAAAAGGAATATTGACATCTAAACCCCAGTACCGCAGAATATGACCTCATTTTAAAATATGGTTGTTGTACATGTAATTGGTTAAGATGACGTCACGCTGGAGGAGGGTAGGCCCCTAATCCAATATGATTGGTGTTCTTATAAAAAGGAAAGACACACAGAAGAAAGGTGCTTTATGATAACAGAGGATTGAAGTAGTGACTCTACAAGCCAAGGAATGATAAGGATTACTGACAAACCATCAGAAGCTATGAAAAGGCAAACAAGGATTCCCCTACAGGTTTCAGAGGGAATGCGGCCCTGTGACATCTTGATTTCCTATTTGTAGCCTCCAGAACAGTAGACAGTAAGCTTCTATTGTTCATGGGCTTCAGCAAGAAAATAAAAAGTAATCGTAAAAGAATAGTCTATGACCTCTCCCAGCTGCATTGGTGCCTTCCTCCTGTTCTGAGGAATGCACTGTCCCTGCTGTAGTCTAAGGCTAACCCACTCTCCCAACCCGAGTACCGGCCCCACTCTCTCGCCTACTCAAGGATTTGCTCTTGCAAGTCTATCCATTGGCTTTACATCGTCAAAATGTTCCTCCCAACTGCATTATTCTACTTGCAAATGGAAAAAATTCCCCAGGCATCAAAATGAGAAAGAAAGAGAGAAGAGAAAGAGAAGGGCAGAAAGAAAGAAAGAAAGAAAGAAAGAAAGAAAGGAAGGAAGGAAGGAAGGAAGGAAGGAAGGAAGGAAGGAAGAGAGAGAGAGAGAGAGAGAAAGAAAGAAAGAAGAGAGGAAGAATGGAAAGAGAGAGGAAGCAAAGCAAGCTCCTTCTCTTGATCTTACATCTTCCTCCAATCGTCACCCCATTTCTTGCTCTCTTTTGTAGAAATACACCTCAGAATTGTTGCACATCCTCACAGACTCCACTTCAACACCCACTGTCCACTAAAATAATTCTTTACAATGTTAGAAAAGACTTCGACCTTGGGTTTTCAGTCTTCATCCTACTTGATCTTTCAGCTTCATTTGCCATAGTTGATCATTCTCTTTAGACTTTCTCATCACTTGGGTTTTGGGGACACCACACTCTCTTGGTGTCTCTCCCCCTCATGGGTCATTCTTTCCCAATGCCACTGTTGGCTCTTCCTTCTCCAAATCTCAAAATTTTTGCGCCATCAGGTCTCATACCTTATGTGATTTCATATAATCCCATAGCTTTAAATATCATCTATAAGCTAATAGCTCTAAAATTTGTACCTCCAGCCAAACCTCTCCCTTAGCTACAGATCTGTCTTTTCAGCTGCTTGCTTCACATTTCCACTGGGGTAACTGATAGGCATCTCAAATATGACACACCCAAATCTGAACTCTAGTAACCCCTAAACAGTTCCTCCCCCAGCATTTCCCAGCTTGGAAATGCCATCCTATCAACCCAGTTGCACAGGCTAAACCCCTGCAATTGTCTTTGATTCCTTTCTTTCTCTCACATCTCATATCTAATCTGACAAGAAAAGTCCTGTTGGCACTACCACCAAAATGTGAATTAAGTCTGCCAGTTTCCATCCCCTCCGCTACTAACACCATAAACCAAACCACAATCATCTTCTGCCTGGATTGCTGCAATAGCTGTCTCAACGGCTTCCCTACTTCTCTTGCAGGGTCTTTTCCATGAAGAAGTACTCTGTTTAGAACATACATCACATCTTTCTGTTGCTTCTCAGCGGCTTCCTAACACATCCAAATTCCTTTCCATGGCCTACAAGGCCCAAAATGATTAACCACTGCTCACCTGTCTGATAAAGTCACCTACCATTTTCCTCTTTACTTGCTCCATTTCAGCAATCCTTAAAAATACCAAATTCATTCTTGCCTTAAGAATTTTTAATGTACCAATCCCTGAGCCTGGAAAGTTCTGCATTCAGATATTCTCCTATATCATTACCTCATTTAATTCAGGTCTCTTGTCTTAAGGCACTTTTGCAAAAACACCTTCCCTGGTCACCTGGTCTGAAAGCTTCCCTCCCCTCCCTTGCCCCCTCTCTATGCCTAATGCTGCTTTATTTCTCTTTCTGTCACCAATTTCTCTCTGTCACCAACTGGCATTATACATTTGCTGACTCATTTGCCTGTCATCAGCCTGTTCCCTGGACCCTAAGCTCCATGAGAACAGGGACTTTGACTCGACACTGACTCATCCCTAATAACTAAAGCAGTGCTGGGCACAGAGTAGACTCTCAATAGCTGTATGTTGGTAAATGAATGTCTGAGTGACTTTTCCTGTTTTTGATATTTATTAAGACTCAATAGCATGTACCATGAGCAAAAAAAAAAAAAAAAAATGATACATCTCAGTACTCATGATTAAAATAATTAATGGAGCCTTATGAAATTGTACACTAAACAGAAGAGAACTCTTTTCCTGTGTATAATTATTAGAGAGATGGATTTTAAAAGCAGACTTCTGTTATTTATATTAGAATAGGGGAAGGGATAAATGTATAGCTTTGCTCAATGCCAAATCACCAAGAGCCATATGTGGTAAAGTTGTTAATAGGGCCATATGCGGGAAAGTTGTCAGAATAAAACATTACCAGCCCAACTAAAAATATAAGAAAAGCAAATAAAAGATAAAAGAAAATAGACATTCTGTGCATTACCGTAGATTAAGTGAGATACCATGTGTAGCACAAGGCTTCAATGAGCAGTTTGTTTAGAGTAATGAGAGCAGTGATGTTATAATCATTTCATAGAGGATTTTTGGGAAGGATTATATAAACATCATCTATGTGCACTTGAGGTTTTTGTTTCATCTGTTGTAGGAAAAGTATGAATAAATAATCCTAAAACACTGGAGCCTTAATATTTTGGAAAATATTAAAGAAACATTATTTATAAAACTTGTAACCATAAGTTTAATGCCTAAGAAGGTCAAGTAGTTCAAGCATACTTATCCCTGTAGGACCTGGCACAATAGCTACTTCCAGTTTAAATTGAAATTTGCATTCTTAATTAATATCTTTCGGTGTGGTAGGAGACAACCAACTCATCTGCCTTGCAGGAATTTCACAGATATCAACTTTTTTTTTTTGGTTCTAGATTCCATATTTAGTATTGGATAGGAATTGGAGTCAGAGAAAGTTTTTACTTTTACGAAGTGCATAATATTCAACATTCAAATTATCAGTGGCTTCTCTTACACTTACTAGAAACACTTACATTTACACTTGCTGGCAGTGGGATTTCCAAATCACCGCTACCCTGTCATTAGGCCTATGTGACTACATCACATTGTTGGAAGACATCCACAGGAACTACCTGTTTTCAAGCCAGCTTTCACTATCTTGTAATCGAAACTGGTCCGTCAGTTGATGTTTGGTCCTCAGTGAGATTTGAGAAACAGCATCATTTTATAGAAAGAGCTTTGACTTTAGAGCCAGACGGAATTCTCTGCTCAGTCACAGCTAAAACTCAGTTATTTCATCTGGAAAACAGATAATAATCCTAACTTGAAGATATATTGAACATGTTTGAAAGCCCATATGTACAGTCTCCAGCATGATACATATTCAAAAAGGAAAGTTGTTACTTATTTTTTACATTATTTTTCAATTTCACAAGTAGAGACAAGTGCATTGCTGTTCTATCTGTAATGGTTCTGAGCTTATTACTTGGGAAATTGGAGCAAATGAGAAACCTACGGATATATTCAAGGAGAACTTGAGCTGACATTTCAAAGAATCCATCACCGTTTTATTGATGATGATGATACACAATGTAATAGATTGCCTGGCTAAATTTCAAACCACTTCCTATGGTTACTTTGTCATTTTCTTTTCTTTTTTCTTCTTCATTGCAGTATAACTGACAAATTAAAAATTTTATATATTTAAGGTATGAAACATAATGTCTTGCTGTATTTATACATTGTGTGAAATAATTACCACAATCAAGCTACTTAAGATCTACTGTCTCAGCAAATTTCTACTGTGCGTTATTACTAACTATAGTAACCATGCTGCACATTGGATCTCCAGAACTTATCTTATAATGAGAAGTTTGCACCTTTTGATCAATATCTACCCATTTTGGCATTTTCTAAACCAGATTTCTCAATTGTATTTTTCCAGAAGGGCACTGAGTAGGGAAGATGTCCACAGCACCCTCAGATATACCCAGGTAATGCTTAATTCCACAAGAACATCTACATAATTCTGACTCCTTCTGTCCTATCCAAGAAAGCAAATCACAATTCCATTGGGACAGTGGGCGATATTTTTTAAAAATCTACACCCTCCATGAACCTTAATACATTATTCAAAATAAATTACCTTTGTCATATCACTACTGATCATGACACATTAGACTGTGGCCTCATTCCCACAGAGAACTGCTGCTATAGACCACCTGAGAACCTAGTAGTGCAAGAACTGTAAACTTGGAGGTGAAAGAATGGACAACAATGTGTGAAATATATCAAGGCAAAAGAGACAGACTAAAATGTTTAGGCCTCAATGTTCTGATTTAGGGATTACATGAAGATGTGTTTCCTAATGCAAAATAATGGCCCCATGAACAGGCATCCACAGAAAATAATCTATGCCAAGGAAAAAAAAAATCATCATTTACTCTTAAATTCATCACAGCTGTCATCCTGCTGAACAGCGATAATCATCACACACACACACATACACACACGTGTGCATGCACACACAACCCCCCCCCCACCGCACACACACACATACACATGCACGTAATGTTTAGAAGCTGCTGGACTCAGATAACTGGACTAGGCTATTTTTCCCATTTCCTTCGGACACTATACAGTTCATTTGCTGACTGTAGCAGTACAAGAAATGTTTTGCACTTTCATTACGCAAAAGAGAAAAAATTAATAGTATTCATGTGATTATCAAAGATGTACACTTTGTTGTTAGAAAAAGATAGGGATTTAAAACAATTTTCTTGTCTCTATAGTCATTTTCTGCATTAAATTATCATGTAAAACTGAAAATCAGAGATTTGACTACATTACAATCCTAGCCGTAAGCTTTCTGTTTGTTGGTATGTGTATCTTTGCTTGCTTTCAATTTTAACCTAGTCAAAACCCTAGGGGATCAGTTCTTATCTCATAAGAATGACTGTTTAGCATATCATTTAACACCACCCTCTGCATTCATAAACTCCCTGTTTTATGTAAAGATACCAGGTGCAATATTACTATGGATCCAAACTGGAAATCAGACTCTCAAATAAGATATGTTTTCCTTAATGCTTGTGCAAAATTCCCATTATGCTAATGGTACTTCAGAGTGCACGTTAGGGAAGAATATAGCCCTAAGTGTTCGTTTATGAAAGCTGCTTTTCTGAAAAGGAAAGGCTTTTTAAATGATATTCATTATCAGTACACGGGAAGTATTAGACATCATCACGATTGGTAATTGTACCATCATTTTCATAAAATAGTTAAATCACATTTGCTCCTGGAAATCTGGATTAAATAAAACTCTCATTATTCTGCTGGTGCTACACTATTGGCTACACATTGTTTCTATGTTCATTCCTCAGGCATCTTAAAGAATTTCTGTTATATTTCAACATTTTGAGACATTTGGGATACATAGCATTTTTTTTAAAGTGTTTTAACTGCATGTCTTGCCCTTTTGCTTGTCTTAAGTTTCTTTTTAAACCAAGAAATATATTTATTTTATGAAATGAACCATAAGCATATTTTAATAATTTTCAATTACTCCATAAGGGTAACATCTGGCTGTTTACATCAAAAGGCAGAATGTGGTATTCATAAGAGTTTATAAATAATATATATATATATCTTAGATCAGATGAATTCTCTGTCTATGAAGTTTTCACTCTGCCACCTACAGTGAATATATAAACTTAAAAGATTAATTTAATATTCTCTATGAATAAGTAAATTCCTATTACTTAATACCACAATATAGTTTTCCAAATTAGTTAGCGCTCTGCATTGCAGATCTCTGGAATTCCATCTTGTACTAATGAGTATACTTTTGTGTTGAAAGGAGTTGCCTCATGACCCAAACTATTCCCCAGGGGTGAAGTAAGTATTTAGCACACTGAAACAGTCACTAAATGATTGTTTAGTGGTCTAAAACAATTTCTTCATTTTCTAAACATAACTACCTTATTTCTGGGAGTGTTTTACCCCTGTGGGAAAAGCAGTGTAGTAAGTGGTTAAAGTTACTTGGATCAATGTTCTTCTCGATACACTTTCCTTTTACTCTATTTGTGTGAAGATCTATTACGGACACTCCCTTGTGCAGGTATACTAATTAAAACCAGATGGGAAATTGACATATTTCTATCTTTTCAGTAAGCACAATAGTGAAAAATCTGACTCAAATATTTCTAACTGAAACTACTGAATTCCTTCTCTGATTACTGACTCCACTGCATACATGATACCCCTACCATGACTCTGCCCATGCCTGCTCCCTGTTGTTATTCTCTGCCTTCCCACTAAGAGGACCTTTTTCACGTCAGTTTGGTTGCTCTCATTCAGATGGAAAGGAGAACCATCCATTAAACCAATTTATATAAATGTGAGCACAGGGTTTCCCTCCCTTTCTCCAACTCCCCCTCCTCTTCTCCCTCCTCCATAGAGAATGTGATCAACAAATATTTGTTGTTGTACAAACACCCTGTGAAGGTTTTCATTTTTAATGAAAATGAATGATTCAGTAGACTAATGGGACACCCCCACACACAATTTATTAACACTTGTCTAAGGTCTCTTTAGGGTCTCCTCTGACATTGTGAACCTGGCTCAGTTTCCCTATCTGTAAAATGGGCATATTAATAGTATCTGCCTCACAAGTTGTTGTAGGCATTAAGTAAGTCACTACATTTAAAGCACTTGGACCAATACTTGGCACACATTAAGCACTTTATAAGTGATAGCAGTTATTATGATTATTATGGTCAATGGTCCTTTGGGGAGTAATGTATTCAATGCATATCTCATCTTACCAGAGATATAAACCCTGGAAAAGAGTGGATTCCATTCTAAAGCTGAACTACTTACCCTTCTGGAAAGCACCTATTCTCCATAAGGTCTTTGACAGATATAAGCACAGGTGCCCAAGAAAAATTATACTCTCCCAAATAGGAGATGGGAAGAGCATAGCCCACGGAGACCAAAAGTAGGAATGGAAGAGGCACAATTTAGCAACATGCTGCCACTTGTGCTCTTACCTCCCTTGCATCTGTTTCTCAATCAGGTTTGTTTTGGTTTTTCGTTTGTTTGATTTTGGGGGGTTGTGGGTTTTTAAATTGCGGTAGAAAACACATAATATAAAATTTGCCATCTTGGCCCTTTTTAAATGTACAGTTTGGTAGTGTTAAGTATATTTCCAATGTTGTGCAACAGATCTCCAGAAATTTTTCATTTTGCAAACTGAAACTCTCTACTCGTTAAACAACCGTCCATTTCACATCTCCCCCTAGCCCCTGGTAACCACTATTCCACTTCCTATGTCCATGAATTTGAGGTACCTCATATATGTGGAGTCATATAGTATTTGCCTTTTTATGACTAGCTTAATTAACTGAATGTAATGTCCTCAAAGTTTATGCATATTATAGGATGTGACAGGATAAGAGATTGTTCTGTAATTTTATTCTTATAATGTCTTCGTCTGGTCTTGGTATCAAGGTAATGATGGTCTCATAGAATGAGTTTGGAAGTGTTCACTCATCTTAAATTTTTGCAAGTCTTTAAGGAGGATTGGTACTGATTCTTCTGTAAATGGTTAGTAGAATTCTCCAATGAAGACATCTGGTTCTGGGCTTTTCTTTGTTAGGAGGTTTTATTTCTGTGGCATCTGTTGTGATATACTCTTTCATTACTGGTTTTATATATTTGAGGCTTTTCTATTTTTTTTCACTGTTAATCTAGCTAAGGATTTATCAATTTTATTGAAATCATTTTAAGAATTAACTTATAGCTTTATGGATTCTTTCTATCATTTTTCTATTCTTTATTTCATTTACCTCTGTTCTAATCTTCATTATTTCCCTTCTTCTGCTAACTTTGAGTTTAGTATGCTCTTTTTCTAGGTCCTTAAAGTGTAAAGTTGGGTTTTTGATTTGAGATATTTTTCTTTTTTTTTCAGTATAAGCATTTGCAGCTCTAAATTTTTGTCATCACATTGCTTTCACTGCATCCCCCTAAGTTTTGTTATTTTGTGTTTTCATTTTCCTTTGTCTCATGGCATTTTCTAATTCTTGTTTGAGTTCTTCTTTCACCCATTAGTTTAAGATTGTGCTGTTTAATTTTCACACATTTGTAGATTTTACAGTTTTTCTTCTGCTTTTATTTTCTAGTTTCATTCAATTGTCATCAGAAAAGATATTTTGTATAATTTCAATCTTTTTAAATTTGCGAAGATGTCTTTGTGGCCTAACTGTGGTCTATCCTGGAGAATGTTCCCTGTGCACTTGAGAAGAATGTATATTCTGCTACGATTGGGAGGAGTATTCTGTATGTTTCTGGTAAGTCCAAATGGTCTATAGTGTTATTTAAGTTATTTACTTTCTGATTGGTCTTCTGTCTGATTGTTCTATCCATTGTTGAAAGTTAGACATTGAAGTCTACTACTGTTATTGTGTCACTATTTCGCCCTTCAATTCTGTTGATGTTTGCTTCATATTTTTGGGAGCTCTGACCTTTGGTGTATGTATATTTGTAATGACTATATATCCTTGGTGAGCTGACTCTTTAAACATTATATAATGTCCTTCTTTGTCTCTTGTAACAGTTTTTGACTTAAAGTCAGTTTTGTCTTTAACCACAACTGCTCTCTTGATTACCATTTGCATGGTAACAAAATATCTTTTTACATCCCTTAACTTTCAGCTTGCATGTCCTTATATCTAAAGTAAGTCTCTTGTACACAGCACATAGTTGAATTCTTTTTTTTTTTAATTCATTTAGCTAATTATATCTTTCTACTGGGGAGTCTAAGCAGTTTATATTTAAAGCAATTACTGACAAGGATGGGCTTGCTATTGCCTGTTAATTCTGCTAATTGTTTTCTTTATGTCTTATAGCTTTTTGTCCCCTTTTTCTCTCTTACTGCCTTCATTTTTGTTTTGTTTATTTCTTGTAGTGACATGCTTTGATTTCTTTTCATTTTCTTTTTCATTTCCATAAATTTTTTGTGGTTAACATTCCAATGACATAAAACATCTTAATGTTATAATAATCTCTTTTAAACTGATAACAATTTAATTTCCATTGTGATATATAAAACTATTTCTTTGTAGCTCTACCCTTCCATTTTATGTTATTGCTGTCACAAATGATATCTTTATACACTGTATGCGCCTTTACATAGACTTTTAATTTTTTATGCTTTTGTCTTTTAAATTCTATACAAGAATTATAAGTGGATTTATGCACTAAAATTGCATTAATACATGTTACTGTATCTGTCCATGCATTTACCTGTATCAGAAAACTTTTTATTTTCATAATGGCTTCATGGTACTATCTAGACTCCCTATTTTTCAACTTGTGGATTTCCATTAGCATTTCTTGTAAGGCAGGTCTAGTGGTAATAAACTCCCTCAGTTTATGTTTATCTGGGAAAGTCTTAGAATCTCTCTCATTTTTAAAGAGAAGTTTTGCTGTGCATAGTATTCTTGTTTGACAGGTTTTTTTCCCCCCATCACTTCAAATATATCATCCCACTGCCTTCTGGCCTGCCAGATTTCTGCTAAGAAATCCACTGATAATTTTATAGAGCTTCCTTTGTATGTGATGAGTCACATTTTGTTGTTGCTTTCAAGATTCTTTGTTTTTTGCTTTCATCAGCTTGATGATAGTGTACCTTGGGATGTGTCTCTTTGAATTTAACATAGCTTGAGTACGTTGAACTTCTTAAATTTGTATGTCCATGTCTTTACTCACATTTTGGCCATTATTACTTCCAATAGGCCCTTTGCCTCTTTCTCTATATATTCTTTTTTTTTTTTTTGAACTCCCATATTGCAAATATTTTTCTGCTTGAATGATATCCCATAAGTTTCTTAGTCTCTCTTCATTTATCTTCGTTTTTTTTTTTTTTTTTTTTTCCCTTTTGGTTCTCTGACTTAATGACTTCAAATGACCTACCTTCAAGTTCACTGATTCTTTCGTCTGCTTGATCAACTCTGTCGTTGCATTCCTCTGGTGATCTTTTCAGTTCTGTTATTGCATTATTCAGGTCCAGAATTTCTGTTTGGTTCTTTTAATAGTTTCTATTTCTTTGGTGATATTCATGATATTCTCATTTTGTTCACACATTGTTTTCCTGATTTTGTTTAGCTGTCTATCTGTGTTCTATTTTAGTTCATTGAGCATCTTAAAAATAGTTATTTCAGTTCTTTGTCAGGTAGTTCAAATAAATATTTATGCTTCTTTGGGATCAATTTCTGGAGCTTTATTTTCTTTCATTAATTGTACCATGTTTTCTTATTTCTTTGTATGCAGTGTATTTTTTTTTTTTTTTTGGTTGAGATTTGGACTTTTAATAAAACAAGCACCTCCCCTGGTTTTTGCGGACTGGCTTTATGCATGAGAAAACCACCAATCTTCCCAGCTACAGTTTTAGAACCTCTCAAACATTTTCTGATATGTTTCTTTTTTAGGTTTGTGCATGTGCTTTTAACTGTCCTAATTTCCCAAGCAGCTTGCCCAATTTCTTCTCAGGAAGCCATAATCTTTTGCTCATTTCTGCTCACTTTAGAATTGCAGACTCCCTGCAGCTCTAAAATGCTGATGCTCACCTCCATTTCCCTCCACTTCCAAACTATGTCACCATTCCTGTCAACCCTCCAAGTCAGGTGAGACAAAAACCAATCCCTCAGGCAACACCCAGACAAGCCAGATCATTGGATTCCCAGCCCACTGTTTTGTTAACACCATGAAGGAGGAGCCAGAGTATGGGAAGTTTCGCCTGGTTGCACCATACTATTAATATGTTGGGTGGGTAGTATCACAGGTGTACCAAATGCTACAAACTTTCCTACTCCTTTCAATGGAGTCTCTTCTTGGTTATGAGTTGCCCTGGGTGTTGCAGCTTCTCAAATTGTCTTTAGAGTTTTCCCAAAGATATTCTGGTCCATATATCTTGCTAACTCAGTGAGTGTCTCTGTGGAGGAACAAGGGCCTAGAGCTTCCTAAATCAGCCATGTTCTTGACCTCTAAATAGGTTTTGATGCTTGCTTCTTTTCTTCCAAAACTCTAGGTACTGCAGAGACTCAAGGACCAGTCTTAGCCCCTTTTCTGCTCATCCCTCAGGTATGAGGAACCATGGATTTGGATGTCATGGTAATGCTCATGATTCCCAAATTTATGTCCCCAGCATTTATATCTATTATCCTAGATATGAACAGGTGTGTCCAGCCACCTGGTTTACCCCTGTACTTGGGTGTTTCACAGAAATTTTAAAAATAACATGTCCAAATGTAGTTTATAATTTTTTCCTTCATCTCTCCCACAACAGAAAATGGAGCCATCACCCACCCAATTTTTCAAACTTAAAATCTGAAAGTTATCACTGATGCTTCTCTAGTCATTATTACATCTTATTTTTCAGCAAACCCTGTCAACTCTATCAACAAAACCTATCTTCTTTCAATCTCCACTGCAACCACCTGAGTTCTGGAACCATCACCTTTCATCTAGGATATTACAATGAACTCCTAAAGCATCTCTTCTTTAGCTTCCTCCAATCTATTCTCTAAAGAGCAGAAAAACTCATCTTCATAACAATAATTTTCAGAAGTTTTTTTCCATTACCCTATGGTTTATTAAGCAAAATTAGCAACCAACAAATAAAAGTATTCTACAGCATATGATCTATTGTTTTTGATAGCTATGACCCATATTTATATAAATAACAAAGTCTAACAGTAGAGCCAGTCTTGGAATTTAGCATCAAACACCTCTGAGAAGGCTACAGCAACTTGGTTAAATACCTCAAAGTCTGATTCACATAGAAATGTGTCCATTATATAACCCAGAGTGTAACGAAAAAAACACAAAAAGTCTGAACTATTTACTGAAAGAAAAAGGCTTTTATTTCAACAAAGTAATGAACTTTTGCCTGGGATCAAATACTCAGAAAGAAGTAGTGTTATCATGTCAGATGATCATGTGCTTTAAGTTGCCCAAAGCTGAGCAGCAATGCTTCAGGTCTCTATGCACAACCCAAATGAATGGAATTCATTGTAGATATCACAGCACACTCATGCAAAACAGTTTGAAAGCGTAGACCCTTCTTGAATCTTCACACCCACAATAAGACCTTGTCCTGAAAGAATCCTATGGTCCCACAGGGCCCAAATAAGGAAGGGTCTTAACACTTTTCTGTGACCACATATTTGCTTCAGTTCACAGATATATTTGCCAGCAGAATTCATTTTCAAGCCTTTTTTTATTCCAATGAGTAATGAAAAATAACTTTATTTCCAATTTTTACATCACATTTTCTGGAAATAGCCTAAATAAAATGATTCATACAAGTTGAATATTCCTTACCTGAAATACTTGGGTTGGGACAAGAGAGTCTTGATTTCAAATGTTTTCATATTTTGGAATATTTGCACATACATCATTAATTATCTTGGGGATGAGATCCAAGTCTAATCACAAAATACGTCATGTTTCATATACACCTTATACACATAGACTGAAGGTAATTTTATATAATATTTTAAATGATTTTGTGCATGAAACAAAGTTTTTATTTATTACACTTTGTGGGCATGCTTTCATGGGTGAATCTGTTCTTGCACTGAAAATATATATTATAGCTTAAGAAAGCTGGGGCGATCTTTTATCCCTTGGGAACACTGAATAAACTGTGTTGTGCACATGCATTTTGACTGCAATCCATCACGTGAGATCAGATGTAAAATTTTCCACTTGTAGCATCATGTTAGCACATAACATATTTCAGATTTTGGATTTTCAGATTAGGAACATTCAATCTGTACATAAAATAATTTTTTATTGGCTTGTAAAAGCAGGTTTAAAAGTGACACCAACATGTTTGTTTACATTGCAACTTTCACACTGCAAAGTTAGTGTTGAATAAACTCTATTTTATGAGACATTTCTGACCCCACTTCTGAATAATCATCAAACTGGTGTGTAGAGTAGTAGAGAAGCTGAGGACCTGTATATCTGGTGACAGAAGACAGGATAGCTCTGGATGGGAATCAGGCCAGCAGCTATAGCAGTAAGTTGTGCATGTCTTACCTAGGGAGACTTTCACCTTGTTTTGGATGCTCCCTTCTTGGAGACACCCTTTCATATTGCCTTACCCTTCCTCCACAACACTTTGTAAGCTCTGCCTTTACTCCACTGTGGACAGCCTCAAAGGACCTCACATCAATTTCTTAAATCAATAAGAGAGCTGAAAACTGAGGTTTTAGCTCCTTTCTCTGGGATGGAACAGCAAATACTTATGCATCTAAAGTGGAGTTTGGAGGAGCGTAGGATGAGAGGACAGTGAAAATATCTGTATTTGCATATTTATTATCCATTTTTATTTATTCATCATAACATTAGCGCTTTTCTATCAGGGTCTTAATGCCCCCTTTAAAAGATATAGACTGGCTGAATGGATGAAAAAATACACCCTACGTATCTGCTGTCTCCAAGAAACTCACCTAATTTGCAAAGATACTCATAGACTCAAAATAAAGGGTTGGAAAAAAATATTACATGTGAATGGAAACCAAAAGCGAGCAGGAGTAGCTATGCTCATATCAGATAAAAGAGAGTTTAAATCAACCATGGTTAAAAAAAAAGACAAAGATGATCATTATATAATGACAAAAGCAGCGATTCAGCAAGAAGATGTAACAACCTTAAATATATATCCACCTAACACAGGAGCTCCTGATTTATAAATAAAATACTACTAGATCTAAGCAAAGAAATAAACAGCAACACTATAATTTCTAGGGACTTCAACACTCCACTGACATAACTGAACAGATCATCAAGGTAGAAGTCAACAAAGAAACACTGGACTTAAACAGGACTCTAGAACAAGTATACCTAACAGACATATACAGAATGTTCTACCCAAAAACTGCAGAATATACATTCTTCTCATCAACACATGGGACATTGTACAAGATAGATCGTATGTTAGCCCACAAAACAAGTCTCAGCAAATTCAGAAAAATCAAAATCATTCCATATATATTCTCATATCAAAGTGGAATAAAACTGGAAATTAATTCCAAGAGGAACTCTCAAATCTACAAAAAGACATGGCAATTAAACAACTGCTGCTGAACAATCCTTGGGTCCACAATGAAATTAAAATGGAAATCAAAAGATTTTTTGAACTGAATGAAAATCATGACACAAGCATCCAAAATCTATGGAGTACAGCAAAAGCAGTGTTAAGAGGGATATTTATAGCCTTATATGCTTACATCAAAAAGAGAGAAAGGCCACAAATTAACAACCTAGTGTCACACTATAAGAAATTAGAAAAAGGACAAATGAAACCCAAAGCTAGCAGAAGAAAAGACATAACAAATCTCAGAACATAACTAAATGACACGGAAACCAGAAAAGCAATACAAAGAACCAATGAAACAAAAAGCTGTTTCCCAGAAAAGAGCAAACAAAATTGATAGACTTCTAGTTAGATTAACCAGAAAAGAGAAAAGAAAGGACCCAAATAAGCTCAATCAGAAATGAAAAAGGTGACATTACAACTGATACCAGAGATATACAAAATATTAGCCATGAATACTCTGAAAATATCTGTGCACACAAGCTATAAATATGGGAAGTGGATAAATTCCTGGAAACACATAATCTCTGAAGCCTGAATCAGAAAGAAATAAAAATCCTGAACAGACCAATGATGAGCAGTGAGATTGAAGCAGTAATAAAAAAAAAAAAAATCTACCAACAAAATAAGCCTTGGAACAAGAGGATTCACAGCTGAATTCTACCAGCCCTACAAAGAAGAATGAGTACCTATCCTACAGAAATTATTACATAACATCAAGGAGAGAATTCTCCCTAACTCATTCTATGAAGCCATTATCACCTTGATATCAAAGCCAGGAAAGGATTCAACAAAAAAAGAAAACTACAGACCAATATAGCTTATGAACATACATGCAAAAATCCTCAACAAAATACTAGCAAACTGAATTCAGCAGCATATCAAAAAGATAATTCACCATGATCAAGTGGGTTTTATCCTTGGGATGGAAGGATGGTTTAACATACACAAATCAATAAATGTAACTTATCACATAAACAGAAGTACAAACAAAGACCATATAATCATCTCAATAGATTAAGTAAAAGCATTCAATAAAATCCAGCACCTCTTCATGATAAAAACCCTCAACAAACTCGGCATAGAAAGAACATACCTTAAAATAATAAAAGCCACATATGACAAACCCACAGCCAACATCATACAGAATAGGGAAAAGCTGAAAGTATTCCCCCTAAGATCTGGAACAAGGCAAGGATGCCCACTGTCCCCACCTCTATTCAATGTAGTACTGGAAATCCTAGCCAGAAGAGTCAGGTAAGAATAAGAAATAAAGAGTATCCAAATCAGGAAAGAGGAGGTCAAATTATCCCTGTTCACTGATGATGTGATCTGATATCCAGAAAACCCTAAAGACTCCACTAAAAGACTCCTAGAATTGATAAATAAATTCTCAGGTTGCAAAATCAATTTACACAAATCAGTAACATTTCTATATTCTAATAGCAGTCAACTGAGAGTCAAATCAAAACTCAATACCATATACAATAGCTACAAAGAAAATAAAATACCTATACTTAACCAAGGAGGTGAAAGATCTCTATAAGGAGAACTACAAAACACTGAGGAAAGAAGCTGCTGAGGTCCAAACAAATGGTAAAACATTGTGCTCATGGATCAGTAGAATCAACATTGTTAAAATGTCCATACTACCCAAAGTGATTTACAGATTCAATATTAATCACCATCAAAATGCCAACATCATATTTCATAGATCTAGAAAAAATAAGTCTACCCTTCGTTTGGAACCAAAAAAAGAGCCCAAATAGCCAAAGCAATCTTAAGCAAAAAGAACAAATTCAGAGGAATCACATTATACTATAAAGGCTAGAATAACCAAACCAGCATAGTACTGGTATAAAAGTAGACACATAGACCAATGGAATAGAAGAGAGAACCCAGAAATAAAACTATCAACCTACAACCTACTGATCTTCAACATAGCAGACAAGAACATACGCTGGGAAAAGAAGTCCTATTCAATCAATGGTGCTGGGAAAACTGGATAGCCATACGCAAAAGAATGAAACAGATACCATATACAAAAATTAATGTAAGGTGGGTAAAAGACTTAAATGTAAGGCATGAAAGCCTAAAAATTCTAGAAGAAAACATAGGAAAAACTCTTCTAGACATCGGCCTCAGCAAAGAATTTATGACTAAGACCACAAAGGCAATTACAGCAACAACAAAATTAAATAAATGGGACTTGATTAAATTTAAAAAGCTTCAGTACAGCAAAGGAAATAATAAACAGAGCAAATAGACAACCTGCTGAGTGGGAGAAAATATGCATCCAACTATTCATCCAATAAAGGGCTAATATCGAGAATCTACAAATAACTCAACCAAATTAGCAAGAAAAAAGCAAATATCCCACTAAAAAGTGGACAGAAGACATGAACAGGAGTTTTTCAAAAGATAGACAAATGGCCAACAAACATATGGAAAAAAAATGCTCAACATCACTAATCATCAGGGAAATGCGATTTAAAACCACAATAATATATCGCTTTATCCCTTTCAGAATGGAAATTATTAAAAAGTCAAAAAAAATGGGTGGTGGTGTGGATGCAGAGAGAAAGAAATGTTTATAAACTATTGATGGGACTGAAAATTAGTATAACCTCTATAGAAAACAGTACGGAGATTCCTCAAAGAAATAGGTATAGACTTACCATTTGACCCAACAATCCCACTACTGGATTTTTACCTAAAGGAAAAGAAGTCATTTTATCAAAAAGACACCTGTATTTGAATGTTTATCACAGCACAATTCACAATCACAAAGACGTGGAATCAACCTAAGTGCCCATCAATTTATGAGTGGATTTACATAATGTGTTATATATATACCATGGAGTACTACTCAGCCATAGGGAATGAAATAATGTCTTTTACAGAAACTTGGATGGAACTAAAGACCATTATCCTAATTGAAGTGTCTCAGGAATGGAAAAACAACCACATGTTCTCTCTAATAATTGGGAGCTAAACCATGAGCACACACAGGCACAGAGAGACATAGAAGACATGGGAAACCAAGAAGGGGGGAGGGTAGGAAGGGTGAGGGTTAAAAAACCTACCTTTCATGTACAATAAACACTATTCTGGTGATGGGTACACTAAAAGCCCTGACTTAAGCATCATACAGGGTATTCATGTAACAAAAACATTTATACCCCCACAATGTCTTGAGATTTTTTAAAAAGGCAAAAAAACAGAACAAAGAGAAGATTACCCACAATTTGATTAATATAATGAGAGGTATAATTATCCAGAATTATGGAAGCACTACTTCAGGGTACAGGGAAGTTTTTCTGAAGAGGAAATACTTGGGTTTTTAAGATGAATAGGTGTTAGGCAAATGAAGGGTGTGAGGAGGTGGTAGGAGGTATATGGACATTCAGGGTAGAGGAAAAGGAATGGGCCAAGGCACAGAAGTTATAAACAATGTGTTCTTGGGTGAGAAACTGCAAGTGATCAATATTGCTGGAGTAAAAGGAAGAGAGAGGCACAGGCTGGATCGGGGATAACAGGTTAAAGTGTTTGATTTTACATGGTTTTCCTCCCAATCAGAAATAGTCTTTCTCTTCTCTCTGCTTGACTGCACTTCTAAGCTTTATTTCTTTGGCAAACTCCTCTTCATTCCCCCATACCTAACCCATATCTTCTCCTTGGTGAAGTGTTTCATAACCTCTTCTGTTCTGCATCTCTCTCTTTCTATCAGACACAGTTAACCAACTCTTCTGGGGTCTTTGACACCACAATATGAATTGAAATTATCTGTTTAAATTTCTAAAATAGACACCTCATTAAAATCAATAAATGTTAGCTTCCTGATTTAAAGGAAACTTGAAATATAGTGCACTGAAAGACATTTTCTATGTTAATGGCAACACCCTTAAAGCAAATGTAAAGAATGTAGCAGTCTTTGGCTTCCTCTACAAAATTATCAATAACTAGTAATAGCATCATTTAGTTTAAGTATTCTCTGATACTGGGGTTTAAGTTAATTCCATTGGGTAATAGAATTTCCTTTAATTTGCTAAATTTCATCCATTAAGTTAATATTTATTATCTATTATGTATAAAGCTGTGTGTTAGGTTGCAAGGATAAATTGGATATTGTTAATAAAGGTCTAACAATTTAATTGTAGATTTAAGACATATCTAAACAATCAGCTGGTGTAGCACTAGTTGGAAGGATGGAACATAAAACTCCCCCAGGATGATGCACCACGGTTGCATGGAGGAAGTGGCATCAAAGGTGACCCTGGGCGGAGGAGTTCAGCGCAGACTGATAAGTTCATTACCTTCAGATTCATGAATAGGGCAAAAGGTGGCTTGGTTAGAAGGCACATATGCTGCGGTCAGTAGTGGCCAACAAGCTATGTTGGGGACAGATAAGTGGTTATTGAAGGCCAATTTAATGTTAAGTCTTCATTTGGGGAAAGCTGGCAGCTTTTGATCAGAAAAATGACATTAGCAAAATCTGTTCTTTCAGGAGATTCATTTTGGAAATGTTGTGCTGTTGGATTTAGGAGAGAAGAAAAGCAGCCCTGAAGTGACCAGTGTGAAGAAAAATTAACACAGTAGTCTAGACATACAACATTGAAGCTCAGAGAGTGACAGTTGGATTAAAGAATTCATCAATAAAAGAAACATTTCTAAAAAACAGACATCAATGTACATTTACTTTATTACTGATAAATTTTTATCATTATCATTGTGTGTGCATAATCCATTTTCTCCTTAAATGATGTCATCGTGTAATCATACGGTCCCAGATTGTGCCAGAATCACTGACCTAATGCCAGAAAACGACCTATTTCTTATTAGAATTCTATGAAGCAAACTATTACACCAAAATATGTTTGTTTCAAATGGGTTTGTTCTCATGCCTAAAGTTGTCCCAGGATGACAATTAAAGAGTAGTCTCAGAAAAGAATGGAACATCAAAACACACTTTGTTATTTTATTATATTTGCAGGCCACTGCATTTTAACGGTAGGTTAGATTATATTATGTCTTATATCTGCCAAAAAAAAGTCTTTCTCAACCCACTCTGTCATGAGAATAGATCTTTCTAGGAGCCAGTGCTTCCATCTGGAGCTCTGTGCATGAACTTTAGTCAAACTCCAGTAACTTTTTTCAAAAATGTATTCCCTGCAGTATACAATAGAAGATTTTTTAATTAGAATATAATATATATACATAAAAGTGTACATACCATAACCATACAGCTAGCTGAAGTTTTGCAGACTGAATACACCTGTGTAACAGGACTCACATCAAGAAAAAAGAGCATTGCAGGAACACGAAGCCTTCCTCGTGCTTTCATGTAGTCCCCGCCTCCCACTCCAAGGAAAACTACCCTCTGGACTTCCCACACTTAAATTAGTCTCACCCATCTTTCCATTATTATGGAATTAAATGATATGTGTTCTCTTCTGTGGCTTTTTTTCATTCCACAGTTTGTAGGATTCACCGATTTTGCTACACTTAGTTGTAGGTCACTTATACTCATTGCTGTATAGTATCACGTTGTACAAGTATGTCACAATTTTATTTATTCATTGATGCATAACAGGAGTCAGTGAACTATGATTCTCTGGCCAGCTGCCTATTTTTGTAAATAAAGCGTTATTGGAACACAGCCACCTACATATTGTCTATGGCTGCTTTCAAGCTACAAGGACAGAGTTCAACAGTTGTAACAGAAATTGTACATCCCATAAACCTAAAATATTTACCATCTGGCCCTACAAGAAAAGTCTACTAGCCCTTGCTTATAGTATTTTATTGTGTGAATGCACCACACTGCTTGGGTATTTCCCATTTTAAATTATTGCAAATATCGCACCTATGAAGGCTAACACATGGCTTTAGGTGGGCATATGTGCAGTGCAATTGGTAAGTCACAGGACGTTTGTGTGTTTGACTTTAGCAGAGACTGTCAAACAATTTTCCAGAATGGTTTTACCAATGTACACACTCACTAGCAATATATAAATTCCAGTTTTTCAACCTCCTTGCCTATACTTGGCATATTTTTTTCTTGCTAATTTTAGCTATCCTGGTGGCTGTATAGTGTGATATCTCATTGTGGGTTTAATTTACATTTTCCTGGTTACTAAGGAAGTTGAGCTTCTTTTCATATGCTTACCGCCCATTTGGATATACACCTTTGTGAAAGGTCTATTCTACTGTGACCATTTTTTAATGGCTTGACTGTCTTTCTTTTCAATTATTTGAAGGTGTTCTTTTGACATCCTAAATATGAGTCCTTTACACTGTGAACACCTCTCTCACTCCAAGGTTTGCCTCCAATTCTCTTAATTGCATCTTAGTGTTTCTCATGTTTAAGACAATTTTTTCCTATTCCAAAGTCATGAAGACGTTTTCCTCTGGAAAGCCTAATTGTTTACTTCCCATGTTTATATCTGTAGTCCATCTGGAGTTGATTTTTGTGTGTGATGGGAGGTAGAGGTCCAGATTTTTCCATATAAATATTCAGTTGTTCAGCACAAACTAATGAAAGGAACATGCTTTCTCCATTCTCCTGCAGTGCCCCCTTTGTCAAAAATCAGGGATTATACAAATTTGATAAAATAGGTTTCTGGGAAACCTGTATTTATTCAATCTTCATTCATTCATTCAACACATAGTTACTGAGCATCTATTTGTTAAATAGCTATGTCTTTTTTTATTTCAAAATATTATAGGGGTACAAACACTTTGGTTATATATATTGCCTTTGTGCCACCCAAGTCAGAGTTACAAGCATGCCCATCCCCCAGAAAGTGCACACCGCACCCATTAGGTGTGAATTTATCCATCTCTTCCATACCCTCCACCTGCCCGACACCTGATGAATGTTACTTATATATGTGCACATAAGTGTTAATCAAATGGTACCAATTTGATGATGAGTACCTGTGGTGCTTGTTTTTCCATTCTTGGGATACCTCACTTAGTAGAATGGGCTCCAGCTCCATCCAAGATAATACAAGAAATATTAGTTCACCATTGTTTTTTATGGCTGAGTAGTACTCCATGGTATACATATACCACATTTTATTAATCCACTCATGTATTGATGGGTACTTGAGTTGTTTCCACATCTTTGCAATTGTGAATTGTGCTGCTATAAACATTCGAGTGCAGATGTCTTTATTATAGAATGTCGTTTTCCTTTGGGTAAATACCCAGCAGTGGGTTTGCTGGATCAAATGGTAGTTCTACTTTTAGTTCTTTGAGGTATCTCCATACTACTTTCCATAGAGATTGTACTAATTTGCAGTCCCACCAGCAGTGTATGAGTGTTCCTATCTCTCCGCATCCACACCCAACATTTATTGTTTTGGGACTTTTTCATAAAGGCCATTCTCACTGGAGTTAAGTGATATCTCATTGTGGTTTTGATTTGCATTTCCCTGATGATTAGAGAGGTTGAGCAATTTTTCATATGTTTGTTTGCCATTAATCTGTCTTCTTTTGAAAAGTTTCTGTTCATGTCCTTTGCCTACATTTTAATGGGGTTGTTTGATTTTTTCCTTGCTAATTTTCCTGAGTTCTATACAGATTCTACTTATCAGCCCTTTATCAGATGTGTAGCATGCAAATATTTTCTCCTATTCTGTAGGTTGTCTGTTCCCTCTAACGGTAGTTTCCTTGGCTGTGTAGAAGCTTTTTAATTTGATCAGGTCCCATTTATTTATTTTTGTTGTTGCTGTGATTGCTTTTGGGGTCTTCTTCATAAATTCTTTGCCTAGGCCAATGGCTTTAAGAGTTTTTCCAACATGCCAAGGTTGCCCACTATCTCCACTTCTATTCAACATAGTGCTCAAAGTCTTTGCCAGAGCAATCAAACTAGAAAAGGAAATCAAGGGTATCCAAATAGGGGCAGAAGAGGTCAAATTGTGGCCTTTTGCTGGTGATATATTATATCTAGAAAACCCCAAAGATTCAACCAAGAGACTCCTGGAATTGATAAATGAATTCAGCAAAGTCTCAGAATACAAAATCAATGTACACAAATTAGTAGCTTTCATATATGCCAATAACAGTCAAGCCAAGAATCAAATTGAAGATGGAATACCTTTCACAAAGAAAGTAAAATATTTAGGAATATATTTAACTAAGGAGGTGAGAGACCTATATAGGGAGAACTACAAAACACCGAGAAAAGAAATTGCAGAGGATGTAAACAGGTGGAAAGCCATACCATCCTCATGGGTCAGGAGAATCAATATTGTTATAGTACTACCCAAAGTGATTTACAGATTCAATGCAATCCCTTTTCAAATACCAACATCATTTTTTGCAGATGTAGAAAAAATAATTCTATGCTCATAAGGAACCAGAGAAGACCCCAGTATAGCCAAAGCAATCCTATCCAAAAAGAAAAAATTAGGAGTCATCAATCTACCAGACTTCAAGCAATACTACAAGGCTATAGTCACAAAAACAGCATAGTACTGGCATAAGAACAGAGACATAGACCAACAGAGCAGGACTGAAAGCCCAGATATAAAACCATCCTCATATTGTCATCTGATCTGGAGAAAAGAATCCCTATTCAATAAATGGTGCTGAGAAAATTGGATAGCCACATGTAAAAGACTGAAATAGGATCTGCACTTCTCACCTCTCACAAAAATCTACTCACAATAGGTAATAAACTTAAAACTAACACATGAAACCTTGAGTAACTACTTCTATTAGAAGTTGGTAATTTCAAAGGTTTGAGAAAAATGAAGAAAATTGAGAATAGCCACAATAGAAAACCTAAGAGAAATTAGCATTAGAATTATCTCTGGACAGTACTAAGGAACTTATATATGTAAGAGGCTAGATGATCACAGTGTAAATCTCTAAATAATTATGGTGTCTTTACTGACAAATTATAAAGAATGCTGACAGCTAGATTCTTCCTAGGTAAGGGTTTTGCCAGCTAAATGCTATAGCAAACAATGGAGTGAGTAAGGGAGTGGGCGAATTCTGGCTAAAAATTGGTTGAATGTATAGACTAGTAAATCTAACCTGAATAAGATACAAAGGCAGGAATAATAGGCATGGAGATGGTAGGTGCAGGAGGTCTGAAAGCCCAAGAGGATAAGTGGATATCACTAAATGAAATCAGTGAAATAATTTCAAATAAATGAAATAGCTGGCATGGTCTGAAAGTGACATGTTTGAATTTAAGATTTCCATGGTGTTCAGTTCCATGAAATGGAACATGCCAAAGTATAGAAATAGAGTTGGAGTGAAGGTTACTAATGATGAGAAGCTAGGGAATTGAAGGTCAAAGTGATCCGACCTGATGGAAAAACCTGGGGCAGGAGGAAGTGGTGATCCAGGTGCCTGAGTACTCAGTAAATGGAGGAAGCAGCCAAAAGGATGGAGAGATAGCAGCAGCAAGGAGGGACGCTCTCCTCTGCAGGAGCGGCATGCCCTGAAAGGGCTGGTTTACAAGAATGTTGAGGACTAATGATGTGTTGGTGGATCAGGTGGTGAGGGACACCTGCCACCCCCTTGACCCTGCAACATATAGGTGAGAAGCCTTCCCTGAAGAGGGATGAACTGCTTTCTTCAGGGGTGAGGCAAGACTCAGTTAAGGGAAAGAAAAAAAGGAAGCATGAAAAGAAATGTTTGAGATGTGAGAGATTGTGTTACTCAGGGGAAAGAAGTTCCCATGGATGCAGTAGAAAGATTGTGGAGAAAAATATTTGGGTAGGGGAGAGTCCATAGCTACATGGTCAGAACCACGGACATAGAGTGGACAAATATTAAATAAATGTAGGTGCTCTTCAGTTGGCCTTAGCATTACAGTTGGAAGTGGTAACAATAATGCTAAAGTGAAGCTGCCCTACTGCCATTTTCATAGCTCTTTACAGTTTACAAAGTGACACAATTTATTTTATTTGAACCTGTAAACAACAGATAAGCATAAAACCTAGGTAAAAAAATTTTCTGAAATACCATAAAAGGCATTTTTCATTACTTGCACCTTGTGAAAATGAGTCAGTTCACATGTAATATTTGTGTGTACATAAGCAGAAGTCATTATTGGCTTCTAAATCTCTTAATTCTCATATACTTGTTTTATTCTGCAATGCATAAACCATTTGTGCATTCTGTTTTCTTAAGTACATCCTAAAGCAAATACGTTAATTGCTGTGTCTATTTGCAAGTAGTTTTATCAGCAGTAATCCTATTGTCAGGTTTCATTTGACCTCCTTAAGGAATGCTAAGTATCTAAGAAGTCATTCTGTCTCTATGTTACTTTGAACCATAGATATAAAATAATTGAATAAATAGGGTTGAGAACTTGTGAAAGTCCTTTACATATTAAAATTAGGTTTTCTCTGAGAAAATTCAAAGAATCTAACATTATCTTCCATAGAAGAATAAAGTTTGACAGTAACTCATAAAAGAGGTAGACACAGAGAAATCAAGTTTCACCAACAATAAGACAGACCTATAACAAGCTCATGTGTAACTTTGTGTTTGCTTTTTACTTATTACAGGGATAACCTTTCTCCTTTTGTCAACATACCATAAAAATATTAATAGTATTTGGGAAAGGTTTTTTTCTTTCCCCAAAATGGAAAGTAAAAACTCACATCTCACAATGAGACCTATCAGGCTTATCACCATTCTCTTCATTAAAAATCAATCAGTCAAAATATTTTAACATATTCTTATGTATGTTCCTGGGCTAGTTCTGTATTTTGAAACAAAATGGGTGCAGGAAGTTTTTGTTTATTTTCTTTTGGTTTTTTAACACCAGCTATAAAGTTAGGAAAAGCAACACAAGCATCTACTATTTGAGGCAATTATCTTTGCCACATATTAGCTTTGTTTCTTTTTTTTTTTTTTCCCTTCACTGAAAAAAAAATAACACACTATGCATGCTAGTGGGAGTGTTCCTCATGCTGGAGTGAAGGCTGAGACAAGGGTTAGGAGAATGGGCTTTTGTTAGTTACCTTTTTTTTTACAAGCTGGTCTTGACTATTACTTCCCTCTTTGTGCCTTATCTGAGGGCAAAATAATCCTCTAAAAAAATGAAAGGTAGCTTGACCTCTCATTTATCTCTGTCCAGAGTCCACTGTCACCAGACTGATGAAAAGTAGAGAAAAGAGTCCGTCAGCAGAGCCTGTTAATTCAAAGATCTCTGTCTGACTCGTTTTGTTTGGGGAGTATAGACTTTCTTTCTGTTAAGTGAACAAATTATTTTCTTTCTGTCCAGCTCAGGCTATAGAATGATTACAGCCCCTGAAGAGTAAATTAGACTCCGACGGCTGTGGTAAAGGAGAAGTTGGAAAGTCAACAGAGTCGTTAAAATAAGACTTTCTTCCAAGTGTCATCATGTGTGCCAGAGCCAACTGCTCATGACAGCACTGAGATTGATAAGGATCTGCTTAGACTTATCCAAATCAAGGGGGAAAGCTAGTTGAGATATGGACAAGCCAGACGGTGTAGATCCATGGAGACAAAGTTGGTCTTTGAATGGAATGCATAAATCGTGCCTTCGCCAAGAATCTGAATTTCTTCCTGAAGTCCCCTTTGCTTTTCTCCAAAGGTGTTTCATGTCTTGATAACCTACATCATTTTTGAATATCCTCCTTTTTCTTAGACTGTAAACCATGAATATCCATGAGCTCCCACACACGATAGAGGCAATTAAATGTGTAAAAGTACCTGTATTTGTTATTCTAAAACATGTTCATAGGGACCTTCTCATTTAGGCCAAAATTAATAACAGGGGAGATTGTGCTAAAGTGGTTCAGAGAAGAATCTAGTGGCTAGTGCTATTCTTACCTTGATAGTTTAGGCCGTGGGATAAGAATGAAAAATCTGAGCACTGTCCAAAATGACAATAAAAAGCTTTAATGATTGAAAGGAGAGGGAAAAGGACATGAAAAATGTTATTTTGGGGAGAAGGGGAAGAGACCATAAAAAGATATATATATCCTGTATGGCAGGATCATAGTAGATTGGGTTTTTATTTATTTGTTTGTTTGTTTTTTTACTTTTACAGCACAGTTAACAACATAACCAACACCAATTACTTTGTATATTATAATTTGGGGGAGCAAGTCACCACACATTTTCCCATCTACAAAATGAGGAAAGAAATACCTCTTTGAATTGTTACGAAGACTGAATGCAGTAAACTGCGTTAACTAGATAGATAATATTCACCAGGGAGATAATTATTCTAGGGAGACCAGGGAAAGCAGATGGAAGTATTAATAGAAAAGGGAGTAGCTGAAAGAGAAGGATAATGGGCCAGAGAAGAGAAAGATTATATATTGGGGATATAGAATGAAATCTGAGAATAATGTGTAGGGTCGGAGCAGGTCAGGAGGACAAAGAGCCTGAGATTGTTCTCCAGGTGATTCTGCTGAATCTCCTGCTGCTACACTCCCTGGTCACCACAGAGCTCTTGTAATCCTTTGCTACAGGGGCCAGTGAGCTCCAAGACATGCCCACAGTGAGCTCGGTGACATGCTCACGGTTACATCTTTCAGCCCCCTCTGATCACTGGAGTCCACCATCCATTATCCATCTCATGTCAAGCTCAAAAGTCAGAGAGCACATCACGCCAGCCCTCACTCTGCCCCGCCCTGTGAGTCTTGCTCTTTTGTTGCTGGAGTTTCACCTTGTCTTCAGCCTCAACCTACTTGTCTATGGGCTTTGGTACATCTCCCCTCATCCACCTTCTTGAGTAAAGATGCTCCAGTCCTAACTCACGGCATGTCACCCTGGACCTTACTATCACTAAGATCCTCTCCACCAACCTGGAGCACGATTTAGGTAGTACTGGATTAAGCAATACTCTTGCACCTGAAACACTGAAATTATGGTTTGTCTATTACTTTGAAAGAGGAAGACTTTTCTCTACATTGCCTCTATTTCTTTTGATAGAGAACCTAGATATGGACACAGTTGTTATTAGAAGTTCTACAAAAGTTGTTTGGTAATTAATATCTTTGGTAGCATGTGAAGGAGCTCAGGAAATTTCACCCCAAAATATGAGTCCTTGGTATAAAGAGTATTTTGAATTAAAGGCCCTTAGAGATTAACAGGGTTGGAAGGGCTTTCCCTCTATCTGAATAACCAGATGGATCCATCAAAAGAACAATGGGGCCGGGCGCGGTGGCTCACGCCTGTAATCCTAGCACTCTGGGAGGCCGAGGCGGGTGGATCGCTCGAGGTCAGGAGTTCGAGACCAGCCTGAGCAAGAGTGAGACCCCGTCTCTACTAAAAATAGAAAGAAATTATATGGACAACTAAAATATATATATATATACAAAAAGTTAGCCGGGCATGGTGGCGCATGCCTGTAGTCCCAGCTACTCGGGAGGCTGAGGCAGTAGGATCGCTTAAGTCCAGGAGTTTGAGGTTGCTGTGAGCTAGGCTGACGCCACGGCACTCACTCTAGCCCGGGCAACAAAGCGAGACTCTGTCAAAAAAAAAAAAAAAAAAAAAAAAAAGAACAATGGACTTCCCTCCCTTTCCCCTTATCTCAGCATATTGCAGGAAAGAACACCAAGAATGCAAACAGACCTGGCCCAAATCATTTTAAAACATACCTGTCTCTCAGGTTAATTTACAAGTCAATCTGTTTCCCCCATCCATTCATTCTCCCAAGTATATATTCATCGTCCCTGGCAACGATTTATTGCCCCCACGCAGAATTACCTATATTCCTCATCTTCCCCTCCCCTCTAAAAGGTATGTATAAAAATATCTGGATCCCACTGGGATACTGAGTAATCACTCTGTGATTCTCTCTGTGCGCACAGTAAATAAACCTCTTATTAAGCTGCTTCTTATTAATCTGCCTTAATTGTGAGTTGACCTTTTAGTGAACTTTCAGGGGAGAAAGCAAATTTCCCCTCACGCTCATACACGTGAAAAGAAAAGTAAAAAAATGACATATTAAATAAAAGCCATACAATACCTTCACTCTATAATTTACTTCTCCTGAATTATTGGTAGCTAAAATGTCTCTTGCCTAAGTAGTTTCACAAGCATATTTATAAATAGTAAAAAATAGAAAATTTTAATATAATATTCTTCATCATGTTTGTTCATGTTTTCATCTTCTTGAAGGTATACTTTTTTAACTTTAATTTTGATATGGATTCATGACATTATTGCCAAGTTTCAAATTTACAATAATTCTAAACTTGAAAATGTTTTCAAAGAATATTGATGATTTTCACATGTAGAAAAAATTTTCATATTTACTTTCAAATATAGAAAAATATTTTTTACATTTACTTGAATAAAACAAATTCAGTTTATTTAAACCTTAAAATAAGCATAAAAACAAAACTCAGTAGCAGTTTATGTCTTTTAAACATAGCTCCATGAGTCAATGTTTCCAAGAAACAATTTTCTCTTTAGTGACCACTGCAAAAGGATAAAAAATTCTGTCATAAAAATATTGTATTTTGTGTGTCCCTTGGCAATTAGTTGAGTCATTGCCCTAAGAAAAAGAAGACCAGAATTCTCATAAAAGTCCAGTATTGACTCACCAAATGTTTATGGCTGGGCCATTCTCATGTGTGCTTTTCTTAAGAAAAAGAGAGAGACTCTTGTATCCATCTCATCCATCTCTAGAAACGAGGCCATTCTAGTATCTCCAACTCTAAAAAAAGTCTCTTTGAAATCATGGTGATTTCATATCAATTTTTAAATATAAGGCTTATTGTACCTTTTGGCTTTGTCTATCTTTTCCAAGGCACAGATCTAAATGTTTTATCCAGCCTTTATATCCAAAACAATCTATAAGGTCATTTTCCATGGAAGCATTTGTAAAATCCATCTAATGAATTTGTCTTTCTTCTCATCTTGATGGTACATGGTTACAAACAAAGGTAAATATTTCCCTTCAGAAATTTCTCATTAATGCTAATTCAGTACTAGTTTTATTTTTAAAGTTCAATGTTGGCCGGGTGCAGTGGCTCACGCCTGTAATCCTAGCACTCTGGGAGGCCAAGGCGGGTGGATCGCTTGAGGTCAGGAGTTTGAGGCCAGCCTGAGCAAGAGTGAGACCCCATCTCTACTAAAAATAGAAAGAAATGATTTGGACAGCTAAAAATATATATAGAAAAAAAAAATTAGCCGGGCATGGTGGCACATGCCTGTAGTCCCAGCTACTTGGGAGGCTGAGACAGTAGGATTGCTTAAGCCCAGGAGTTTGAGGTTGCTGTGAACTAGGCTGATGCCACGGCACTCTAGCCAGGGCAACAGAGCAAGACTCTGTCTCAAAAGAAAAAAAAAAATAAAGTTCAATGTTTATAGTAGGAGAGTGTACTCTCCGTCAATCTGCTCAATCCTGCTTTATCGCATCTGAGAAAGTTCCATCAATCAGCAATCAAGTGAGTACATGAGTATTTTGCACCTGGTTAAGCACCAATGATGCAGCAGAATATTTGATGTGGTCTCTGAACTCAAGGAAGTTCAAAGCTAGTTGGCGGAAGGGGAAGTACTGCTCATTAAATTAATTAAAGAACATGACAGTAAACTCTATGTAACTTCTGATAAACTCTGTAGTAGTTCAGAGGATGGAATAATCTGTATAACTTGGAGCTGTATTTCTCAAAGTGTGTTCTAGCATGTTCAAGTAAGGCCATCAAATGTCTTTACTTTGATAATTTGATACACTGATATGCCTTATGAAGCTAAGAAAATGTAATATTAGATCAATCTACCTATTTAAAAAAATGTTTATTGGATGCCCAGTGTATATCAGGCACTGGGAATTCAGCAGGAAGCAAAGCAAGGCCATCCTTCCTATGGAGCATTTACATAGGGTGTACAGGTGAACTCTTCCTCAGTGAGCAGAGACCTGAGCAAAGTGAGGGAGCAAGCTGCATGGGTACATGGGGGAAGAGCTTCTGGGGCAGAGGAAACAGCAAGAGGCTGAGCCAGGACACATGTGGCATGTTTCAGGAAAGGTAAGGAGGCACCAGGGCTAGAGCAAATGAGGAGAGGAACCACTGACCTACCAAAAGGATGTCAATTTTCCAAATGTAGTTGACCACTGAAGCGTCACCCTTTCCGTGAGAGAATCTTGCATTGGCCAAGAATAACTAGGGGAGCGGAGGTTGGGCGTGCTCTAGACGCTGGTACATGGGCTAAAATTTGTGATTGACCATGTTGAGAAAGGATGTTCCAGGAAGCAGTGACAGAATGAACAAAGGCCCACAGGAAGGAGGAAAAGAACAGGAAGGAAAACAAGAATGCCATGATGAGACCGGAGACCAGGCGGTTATTTGATCGAGTTTATTTATTCAGACTAAATGTCTGGAATATTAAACATTGGATATTTAAAGCTGAAAATATATTTTGCTAAAGTTAATGTGGGGCTTGAATTGGCCACAAACTTGTTTCATTCCTCCAACTTCAAGTGAGTATGTGCCTTTTTCATTTAATAGAATGATTTTAAATCATAGTATCTCTCTCTTGGGGAAGAAATGGCAAGCATTGTTCAGAATGATTTATATGGAGTCATTTATTTAACCCATTCAACAAATCACTCATTTATTCATTTAGTCATTTAGTCAGTGAGCCAGTCACTTAAGATTTATTAAACATTTACTGTTGAGAAAACACAGGGTCAAAAGTTGTGTGGGTTACAAAACCAATGGAGACCAAGCCACCGCCTTCAAACAAGGCATGATCTTCCATGGAGAATAAAACTGATATTTGCTTTTAGTGAAAAACTGATGTATCTCTACAGAATCTAATACCAGGTTGGCTATTATTCTAGAATTCTCAGAGAAACAACATATTTGAATGAAAAATCCAGGATGGTCGAACAACTCATAATACATATTAAATTACTGCCCTAGGATAAATGTAAGATGAGCTTGAAAAAGCTAAAGACTTGGTGAGCTGGGATTTGTCTACTGAGACTTTGTAATAACATTTGATTTGATGAAAAGGGAAAAAAAAAGGAAGTTACGAGCATTTGATGTTGACAAAAGTTGGAAAATAAACTTGTTTATGCACTTGGCAACATGTACCCTGCAATTCTGCTGTCAGGTCCTGCTGGTTCAGGAAGGCTTGCTTTTAGGAATACAAATTGCTAAAATCAAAGCCACTGATGAGGCAGCTTCAGTTCACCCCTTCCACATTTTCCACAATCAAAAACATGGAAGCACATGAAACTCCATCATTTCACTATTTGTGTGGGCTGTTTGTCCTTTTTAACTTCTTTGCTTCCTTTCCGAGAATATCTTTTACTTATGCTGTGCTTTGAGAACATTGTCTCTGACCTCCTTGAATTTCCCCTGAAATAATATTCTCTGGAAAACATATGGAAAGGGGCAAATGGCCCTTGTCCAAAGGAAGGATGGCAAGCCTCTTCCTGTTACTACCAGAATTCTCAACATTAAGTGCAGGGGGAGAGAGGAGGATCTCACGGTAACAAGATGATTCAATATTTTCTCCGCCCTCCTGCCGTTTCTGAGCTCTGTATGCTTCCAGAGATGATACGTGCAGGAACACCACAGGGTTAATTTTTTTAAGAAGAGAGTTTAGTTATATAATAATTTCCATTTAAACTATAACTTTCTACAATTATTGTCAATACTACTCATTTAACATGAAATGTTTACTGCCTACTGGTTTTTAAAACTTAGTTATCAGTTCATATGTCTCCTGTGAGAATTCCAAAGAGACACAGCTAAAAAATAGATATGGGCATGGGCAGAGAAAGCACAGTATCTTCTGAGAGTCCAGCATGGTGCCTTGAATACATTAGACACTTGTTTCCCATTTAGGATTGGCTGTTGATTGTAGAGAAGCAACATGCTTACCTAGGTTATGCACGTGACATTGGTCAAAGAGTTAGAAAACCAAAGCTCGTTTCCCAGATCTTCATGTGATTAAATGTCCATTCTTCGGGAGGTCCCATCACAACTCTTGTTTTGGTTCCCCCATTTATAAAATGAAAAAAAAAACACTAATTAAATCAACATTAATATCTCTTCCATAATAGTTGAAATTTTATAATTCTATAATTCCATAAGAGTTCAAAATAAGAACTATTAGCATGTTAATTTGCTTTTACACCACCAGATAAAGTGATTAGCACAGTGACTAATTTTTCTGTTGAACTGATTCAGTCTTTTTTTTTAATTTTTTATGTAGACTTACAAAAGAGTTGCAAGATCATAGAGAAAGATCCCACATACCCTTTACCTAGCTTCACCTAATACTACCATCTTCCATAATCATACAAGAATTACCAAAACCAAGAAATTAACATTGATGTAATACTATTAACTAAACTACAGAATTTATTCAGATTTTACTTGTTTTTCCACTAGTGTCCTTTTTCTGTTCCAAGATCCAGTCTAGGATCCCACACTACATTTGGTTGTCATTTCCCCCTCCCTGATTAGGTCTTTTGGCTGTCAGGAAGGGCTACTTGCAGATGGTACTCATTCTGAAACAATCTCATTGTTACACATGGAGAAAGCCTCAAGTGGTTCTTTTTCCATTAACAGTGCTGTTATTTTTACCTTTCAGTTTATTGTCTTTTCACAGAGAGTCAGTCTTCTTAATAATCTCATCCAGCATTCCCAAGATTTCATTCAAAAGGTTCTGCAAAATGGAATCTTTCATTTTCTTCTTTTCTTTTTAAAATCATCCCTATGGGGGAACCATCCATGTGGTAACTGAAGTAGGTTTTTGTACAGAGCGGCTTTGTGAATGCTGAACTAGTGCCAGGGAAGATTTTTCTTTTAAGATTTCGTAAGTGTAATGAATTGAAGTGGGTGCTGAGAAAGCAACCCTTATCTGCAGGAAACATGGATCTGTGGCATTATATGATTTCCATTCTTCTATTATCAGGAGAAATGTGTTAAGATCTTTGGCTCATTACTGAGCACAGACCCACTTCACAGTGGTTTTTTCCACCTTGAATTTTAGAAACATTATCATCTCAGAAGTTTATGCACACAAAAGGTAGGTCTAGGGGCACATACTGGCACACCACCAACAGTTGCCAAAATGCATACCTGAAGTTTAGTGATTGGCCCCGATGCTGTAGGCCAATAACACTTTAAGGCCAACAGTAATTGTGAGGCACACCTCTGGCCTCCTGTGTGCCAGGTTTTTATGGCTAACTGCTGAGCAGATGTCTCGAGTGAGACATTCGGCCTAGATAGTAATAGGGAACTGCTGAAAGCCTCCTCCTTCAGGGGAAATTTTGGAAGACATATCTTTCCCTCCTACTGTGTCAGGATTGCAGATTGTCAAATTATACATGGCAGATGGATTACACTTTGTCCTTTTAATGACAGGAAAAGCTGTTTCTACACCCTGGCAAAGGCATCCACTTATATCAAGATATGATTCTGCTGCTCCTCAACTATATTTGGGAAAATGACTTTTGGTCTGTTTTAACAAGTGACTATAAAAGCTTTTCATTATATTATGCCATAATTAAATAACTGGCTTTCATTAATATATTGTACTAGAAATGCTATAGGCATCCTATAATTACATGTAAGACTTGGCTAGTATGAGCTCAACTGTGTTGTCTTTGCAGTGTATAGGAAAATTACAAGATACATAAAATGTGTGTTGTGAGTCATCTTGACATTATTGGTAAAATGTTCTATTTACTCAAAAGCAAAAGGCAGATGTAGCATTTTTTTTTTTTCTGTTAGAGCTATTAGAGAAGCTTAGCCTCTATTCTTTTAGTTTTCTTAAATTTTTTATAACTTCCTGTCTTTCTTTCTCTTTTTCCCTTGTCTTTCATATTTTCTTTATTTTTGTCCTTTCTGTAGATGTCATTGATTTCTTCCCCAGTCTTCAAGAAGTCTTTTGACCTGGCTCCAGTCTGGATAGAAAGACTTTAAAAAATGATTGTCATTGAACTTTGTCATCTGTTGAATGAATAAATGAAAGATAAATAGTATCAAACAGAAAGTCATGTTTTATGATTTTGAATGGAGCTCTTGAATGCTCTTATCTCCCATTCATTTCACCCTTATAATCTATGCTGTCCTGGAAAAAATTATTATCCAGAATGAGAAGGGAGGTCTTAAAAAATACACCTACTCTTCTCTTCATGGCCCAATGTTTAATCTCTTACTACCCTTCAGGAATTTCCGGTAGTATCTCTGTTGTTTTCCTCAAATGTAAAACATCCAGACTCAAATGGATCTCTCTTCTCCATACCCCAGTGTGTCCATCTTACCTTCTGTTCAGATGTCAGCAATGTCACTATATCCTTAGTGCTCCGAGCTTCCAACTTCTGCATGATCCTTTACTCCTCCATCACAACTGTGTCATGGGAAGGATAGCTACTGAGTCTTGACAAATTTACGTTGACTTATCTTGAAGTCTGCCTCTTCTTCTGTTTCATGTCTATTGTTGCCCAATCCACACTCATCTCCAGATATCTAGATCCTTAGAATAATCACTTAACTGTTCTTCCTTCTCTTGGTCTTTTCCTTATGCCTGTACCCCTCCGCCTGAATTGTCATCTTAAATTCCTGCTTTCATCTTGATATTTCCCTATTCAAAAGTTCTCATTACTCTCCAGAAACCCTTAGCACAACACTCATTTTCAGGGACAATTGTTCCAGAATACAGGGAGTCTCCTGTCAATTAAACAAGAGGCTCATTTCTCTGACCTAGACTGGCTCCCGGTGTCTCTCAGACTCAGCCTGCTTTCCGTAGCAGGTCATAGCTTCTCCTACTTATTCGTGTTCCTGTGTCTCATCTTGGCAGCCATAGGTATTATTGAGATGTAAGTTGTCATGTTTTCAGAGCTCTTTAACCTTGCTGTCCCCTGAAGTTGAACAGAGACTATTCCTCTTTCAATGTTGAATTTAGTGCCTTCATGGAAAAGTAGTAAGTAAAAAAATTAGAATTACGTCTGAGAATATCCAGCATTATTTTAGGGAGTTCTTAGTGTTTCTCCTCATGTCTCAGCCACCCTGAATGTAGACACTGCAGATTTTCCATCATGGTGCAGCAGTGGTCATAAGCAAAAAGACCTTCAGAGCACCCATACTTTAGAGTGTCGCATGCATCCCAAGGAAATTCCAGATAAGGGGCTTCAGTTACAACGTCACCTTTTTCCTCCTTGTTTTACAGACGAAAGTCACTTGTGGTCATTTACTAACAATACTCTAACATACTCTAATGTCAAATTATCTTTGTAATCAGGCCTGCCAATAATCCAAATATAATCCCTGGCAACACACTGCATTCTACTGTGCAGTCTCCTCACATTCTCCACTGGTACGATGCTCGTTACCACCTCTACATTTTTGCGTCCTGTCTGGAATGCTCTCATGACTTCTTTCCGCCTAGCAAATGCCTATGCATAGTTCAAGCCTCAGCTTCTGCCTCAGTCTCCTCTATGAAATCTTCTCAGCCATGCTAGCTACTTACAAATCCTACAGCTCTTGCTGTGTACACCATTTGTTTGCTGCTTATGTCACTGTACCATAATTTATGTATGTCAATAGGCTGTTCTTGTCTATATCTTATTGCCCCAGTATACTGTACAACCTACCAGGCTAATAATCTAAGCAAATACTTTTCAACCCCTTGGTCTTAGTCAGAGGCATTTTTGAGGGGTAGTGGGATTGGGAGATCCCAAACTTTTGCAGGATCTAAGAGTCCATTAAAATATGAAGAATTCCACAAAGACTAAATTATATATAGCTTACAAATATATGTAATGATATTTTATATACTTATGGATAATGTGATTATTTACATATGTGAATGTGTGATTTAAAAAATAATAATATATTTAAAGTACTATTGAACTTATCATAGTTATTACTCATTTTTTTCAATCAATATATATTAAAACTAAAGCTACTATGAGAGGATCTTTAAATCACTTTTATTTGAAAAAGTTTGTGTTCATCAGTCAACCACAAACATATGCAGGCAAAAAAAACATTTTCTGTAATTACTTCAACTTTAGTTTCTACAACTTGGTGGGTACCTTTCTTTTTACAGCTATAATGTTTATCAACTGTGGATATTCCCACAGTGTCAAACACTTGTAAGTGGGACCCACTGGTTCTTTAATAAGTTACCTACCACTAATTGCTCATAGCGTGAGGCAAACCCCTTAAGGGGCTGCAGGTTAGAAAGTAGACACATGCACAGGGAAAATACAACTCTGCTCCACTACTAGGGAGCAGGGAGGAGACGGGCACCAGGATCCTTCTCTTCACAACCCTCCCTTCCGCCACCATCACTTTTTTGAGTTTTCCTAACCTTCATTTCTAATCTATTCTCAGAGAATTGATGTCAGTGAGGTCTAAAAACTAGAAACTTAGTAGCATTTGCAAAATGCTCTAGACAATAGAGTATCATTGACAAACAATTTATTCCATTTCCCAAAGGCCCATTGACCATGGATGCCCGAGAAATAGCATGTTAACATTTTGTGGATTATAAAGTTAACAAGTGAAGAATGAACCACGTTATAAATGTGGACAGAAAGATGTCAAGTGTTTGAACTGAGAAACATTTTTCCATCCATATGTCTGTTAATGAGACATTTCTTTTGCTCTTATGCATGTATCTGTTGGGTGATGCAACATCAAAGCCACCCAGCTTTCCTCTAAGAATGATGTTGTACATGTTATAAAGCAGAGATATTAGTCATTAGAGATCAGTGTTTCTCTATTAAGAAATAAAATGTGTTAGGACCATGACTGCCTTAACTATCATTGAATTAACAAAACATTTCTGTTGCTGGCATTTTAACTAGCTCATTAATTATATTTTAATTATCCATTGTCCATAATCTACAACTGTAGGCAACTGAATTTTCAGTCATTGATGTTAATTATAGTATGTATTCTGTAATGCATGACTCTCAATCGCAGTTCGGAGCACTCAGTACAAATTAGCCAATGCAACAAGCCAGTGCTTTACAACCAATTCACTCTCATGAGGATGACTATAGTGACTGCCACTTACTCATTTACAGTAATTACTCCACTGAGTAATTTAGAATGCAGACTTCAGCTAAATACAGCATTGATTCTTTTTTCACTCAGTCTTTAATTGTGGAGATCCTGATCTTAAATAGTCTATCAGAAACTTTGATTTTAGGTATTTCATCACTTTAAAAAAAAACTTTTATAAAGTAATGCAGTTCCCACTTTAAGTAGAGTCTTTGCCAAACAAAAAATAATTGAAGGCTACACTACCAAAGGCCACAAGGCCAAGCCTGTCCTGTCCACTCCCCCATATGTGTGACTTGAGAAGGGCCAGGAACTCCTCCTTCCAAAATTAGTTGTAAAAATAGTTGTCTTTTACAATTACCTGGACCTTATTTCCAAACTAATACATAACACAGTCTAAGGATTTTTTGATTTGCTTATTTATATATGACAAGACTTGCAAAAGCAATAAAATCAAATTCCATTTGGAAGAACTCTTGAGTCCTTTTTATTAAAGACGATTAAAAAAATTTGGATTGATCTGCAATATTTGGACTAATCTAGGACATGTGGGTTTTAGATATAATGTTTTCAACTTCTCCATTGGAGTTTCATTTCTTCCAGCTTTGAAGGCATTGAAATCCTTAAGAGGCCCCAATTAAGATGCAAATTCCCCCAGGCGCAGTAATACCTTTAGCATTTATCAATGAACACCTAGTGAAAAATAGCCCATAGCAAGTGAGAATTGGTGAGAATTTTACAGAATGTCAGCATAAGGAAAGTGCCAAATCTACTTCATGTATTGCACTTTTTTTCTCTGGAGCTAAGAAGGTGAAGTACAGAACTCAGAATGAAAAATAACACCTAATTCTTAAGTGTTGCTTTATAAAATACACATGTGTGCATGTGTGTGTGTGTGTGTGTGTGTATAGCTTTTTCTTAATCTAATAAAAGCTTGCTGGCTCTCCATGCTAACGAGCCTAATATTGCCTATTAACATAGAGGTAAGACTGTTGTACACTAACACTTTAGATCTATTACATTCCTTAATTATTTCAAGCCCCATCTTCTGGATAGTACGGTTCTGTATCTGGAAATGTTCAGACCAAATCAGGAAACACATTCATCAATTAAAGCATAGAAGAGAAACTCTCAATAATCAGGGCATATGAATATGATGAAGAGAATGCAACTGATGAAATGCAAGTTGCATTGATAGCAACATCTCAGAAAATAGACTGAATAGCCAATATTCTATATAAAAAGATACATATTCAATATGCTTGGAACATAAAAATTTCCTTTTTTTCTGATTCCTTTATTCAGATATTCTATTTCCCTTTGATAGAATGAAGAATTCTGAAGGAATATCCTGTAGTACTAGATGAGGGGGTTAGATGGAAGAATGCCAGAATTGTGTGACACACAATTCACTGGAGAATATTCCACATGTTACATACATGTTAAGACCCTGGTCTGAGAGGACAATGGCCATAAAATCAGAGAGTTTAGAACTGACACCAACATCCAAACCTCCTCACATACAGTTCCTTAGCTTGTCAGATGATGGGCCTCAGAACTGCCAGGTTAAACCATTTCCCACTGGTCCATACTTATGAATGTTGAAGCTTGGGCTTGAACAGAAGCCTTTTACTTCCCAGGGAAATGCTTCCTAGGGTAGTAAGGTAGCATTACGCACTTTTTGCCCCTTTTAATTGTAAAAGATCTTTATTTTTTAATTTTTAGAAATTTGTTTTTGCTTTTCTTGTTCTTGCAGTTTTTTTGCTTTACCAAGTGGGCTTCTTATATTAGTACATGCATTACTGATTCACCTTGTAAGGTGCCTTGTATGAGCACAGCTGTTATAGGTCATTAAATATGCAATGTCCGATTTCAAATCAAAAGTGTAGTTTATTATATCTCAAAGAATAAGCAGTACAATTAAACAAAGTATGTGCCTAAACTATTGACATAGTTTTGTCATCTTAACGGTAGCTGGTTTATGGCAAGAAGCCTAAAAAGCAAGTGGCAATGAAATCACCAAAGGCATTTTCCACAGCTTGTTGAGTATTGAATATTTTTCTTTGCAAGAAGTGATCCAAAGCCTTGAAGAAGTGGTACTTGGTGCAAGGTCTGGTGAATATGGTGGATGACAGAAAGTTTCCAAGTCCAGCTGCTGTAGTTTGAGCAGCGTTGTTTTTTGCAACATGTGGTTTTGCAAGAGGATTGGTGTGTCATCTCTATTGACCAATCTCAGATGCTTAATCACAAGCATCCTCATCATTTCATCCAATTGGTTGCAGTAGACATCCACTGTAATTGATTGACCAGGTTTCACAAAGCTGTAGTGGATAATACCAGTGCTGGACCACCAAACAGATACCATTAGCTTTTTTGGATGAATATTCAGTTTTGGATTGTGCTTTAGCACTTCATCTTTTTCCAACCATCATGCCCAAGGCTTACCATTGTCAAAAAGCATCCATTTTTCATCACATGTAACAATATGATGCAGAAATTGTTGGCCTTTATGTCTTGAAAGCAAAGAAAGGCAAGCTTTGAGGCGATTTCTCTTCTGATGCTCATTTAATTCATGCAGAACCCATCTATCCAGCTTCTTTACCTTGCTGATTTGTTTCAAATGGTCCAATATTGTTGGAATAGTAACGTCAAACCTTGCTGCTAACTCACACATAGGTTGAGACGGATTCACTTCCACGATAGCTTTCAGTTCATCATTATCCACTTTGGTCTCAGGTTGCCATGTGGCTCATTTTCAAGATTAAAATCACCAGAATGAACATCTCAAACCATCGACATTCTGTGCATTCATTAAACACATCCTTCCCAAACACTTCATTGATATTTGAAGCTGTCTGTGCTGCATTAGTTCCACAACAGAACTCATATTCAAAAATAACATGAACTTTTGACTTATCCTTGGTTTCACAAAAATTGCTCTAAAAAAAATTTGAGAGATAATCACAAGCCAAAATGTGTGTTTGAAAGACTGAGGATGTACCTTCACAATAAAAATAAAACAAGAAGTGTCAAAGTGAAATGTCAGAGGTATTAACTGTCAAACTTAATACTTAAAGAAATCAGACATTTCATATTTAATAACCTAATTATCTATAGTTATCAATGAAATGGAGCTTTAAGGTTTTGGGATCAAGTCCCCTTTTTAATGTTTGCTTTTTTTAGTTATAACAAAAATTAATTATGCTCATGACTTCTTGAGGGAATACATACTTATAGGAGTCACTTTATTTCATTATATTAATCTTTAATTGAAGTCCTATTAACTTGATTATCTGGTAAACCAACAGTCATCTGCTGGAAGCAAAACATTGGGGGAGGAAAACTAGATCTCAGAGAGCATATTGTGTAACTATGTTATGGATTTCTCATGGAGAAAAGTGGTTTCACTATAACATAGTAGCCCAAAAGCTATGGAGGAGACAAGTGCATCTACCTTTTCCAATAACCCGAGAAAAAACAGGCAGTTAAATATACACACTCAACAACCAGTTCTATCTGAGAAATCCCTCATAGATTTGGGTTTCTCATTTCATGCTACCAAATCTGCCCCATCATTCAGCCATGCATATTCTACTTTATTCCTCTTCCTCCCATCTTACCAAGTTAGCATGAACAGAATAAGTAGGTGGTACTCATTAGACTCTAGGACTATCTAAATACACATGCTTCAGTCTTTCAGTCTTGGCTGATAATTTTTTTCTGGGCTGTGCCTAGTAAAATGTAACCAACTATGCCAGAGACTTTGCTCTTCACTTCCTCTGTGCTACCCCTGAATAGAATATTATGCCAAATGGATTGTGTAATACCTTGTTATTTAACCGGTGAAAGTGCTTTGTGATTTAGGACACTCCTCCAAAATTATTTGATGATCATTAGAAAGACACTTTGTACCTTATCAAGTTTTTCAACTTGGCCAGCTATGATCTAATGGGAAAGCCCATTTATAAAAGCTGGTAAACCAATCCCGGAATCCTAATGAAATGTGTCTCAGTTATTAAAATCTACCCACACCAACTTTCTCCTGACATCTTCTTGAATTTAGTAGCTCCATTTTACTTTTTTATAGAAGGGTATGGTAAACAATGTAAATGGCAACTACAAATGTTAATTAACTTTTAAAACAGAGATAATATTTGCATTTTATTTATGCCCCAAAGTGATACTCAAGAAGCTGATATTTGAAAGAAAAATAAAGCACAATAGTACCTTTTCAAAATCTGTTAAGCATGAGTTGTCTCAAAAAATCAGAGATGCAACACAAAATTTATTTAGATGGACTTAGTTTGATACAATATTATAGCACCCACAAAATCTCATTTATATCCTAGTTTCACATATGGAAGCACTAACCCTTGCTGTGCTCTGAAATTTGGGGTTAGAATTAGACACTTTGTTCTCCCAAATCTTTCCATTAAAGGAAGAGTTTTTTTAATTGGTTAAAAAAAATACTTGGTATACTAGAAGAACTCTAAATCAGAGTGACGATTTGGCCAGAGAGCTGTTGTTGAACTGATGGATGGAAATCGCTTATTCACCACCTGTTGGAAAATGTTAGTGTTCATGTTCAATCATGGGCCTAATTTAGTGTGTAATTGGAAATGTAGCGCTTGCAAGGCAGGCAAATCTTTTTGAAGATTTAGCTATTTATATTGAGCGTATTAATTACACTGAAATAAAGGAGAACACAAAGCTATCAGGAGAACAGAGACCACTTTCAAAGTAACTGCTCAACAGGACGCACATTGGTTACTTAGAGAGATAAAAGCGTCATGTTGCCTGAGTAAGTGTGAAATACTTCAGGGCTGTCATATTATCACCATCACAAATTGTCAGCAGATGTTTCTTCTATTCAACTTAAATGGGCGTTCGGTCTTCTCACTAGGAAAAAAACATATACTAGTGGCTTTTAAAGTCCCTGTGTCTCTTTTTCTGTCCTATGTTAACATAAAAATTTTCCTGCTGAGTTTATTTATAAACATTATTTGAAGTACTATACACAATGGTTGTCTTGCAACTTTCCCCGTGTTCTTCCCTATTCTGCTGAGTCCAGACATTCAACAGAATGGTCTGAAGAATTTTTCCGAGTAACACTTTTCAGGGAATGCAATCTGTTTGCTCAGCTTCACCATCAGCAGGTTTGGAACCTCCCTATACAGCTACCTGAACAGTATCGTCATGACCCGGAGAGGTTGATACTTAACATTAAGTCACATTAAAGACCCTGAACTATAGCCACTTAAGCTCTGATGCAATGAGGAGAGGAATGAAGCATCAAAGAAAAATTGAAAGCAAAGAAGTTTCTCTAGCAGTTGTCATACAGCCAAGTAAAAGGGATAGGGGAGAGAGCTGTGAGCAGGGAGGCAGCAAAATGCTAAGTAATATCCTAAACGATGTGAAAAAGCAGCAACTATTAATTAGTTGGTAATTCTAAAATGCTTCATCACCAAACTGTAGCAGAAGTATAAAAACCCATGAAAAGCCTTTGTATTTCCAAGAAAAGAAAGTTGTCTTGCTGTCATATCGGTTCATTTCACAGGCACACCCAAGCGACTATGAATGTGACTCCAAAGCTTTGAGAAGTAATGGAATGTCAATCTTTCATGCAAAAAGAAGCCCTTGATGCAGAGCAGAGATGGAGAAGAGGCAAAACTTGTTTAAAAAAATCTTTATTCTCAATTCTCTTTACTATCTCAAATTTCTCTAATTTTTTTAAAAAAAACTTCAGCCTGTAATGACCCTACAGTCCTTTGTCTCATCTGTCTCACCTCTTTATCCTTCAGAATATTCTTTTTTTCCTAGGAGAATGAGCTCCATGTCCTATCCTACGCAAATTTAACTTTCCTTAGTGTCTTCCATTTTTCTTCTCCACCCAACATCTCCAATTAGTCCCCAGATACCCAACAGCTAAGAAACAAGAGAGTGGGAAAGACATACCCTGAACTGTTTGGCCTGTTGCACTTGTATTTGATATAGTTATCTTGTTTGCATGAACTTTTTATGCTTTAGTTATCTTTTGCTATTTTCATGTTTTCTTCTAACATAAATAGCAGGTTAAAATTTTTTCAAGAAAATGAGTCAGAGAAAATATAGGAGGACTAGCAGAAAACCAGAAAATAAAAATGGAAAATAGAAGAAAATATATTGAATAAGGAACATGTCAGTTTCTTACCCTTTGTTTAAAGATAATGATTTTGCTAGGTGCTCTGCAGCACCCACTGATTTGTTTCATACTGCCCTAGATGAAGAGGCCAGGAGTTAGTGATAATGCCATAAAGCTAGGAAATTGAGAAGTTTAATTTACAATAAGTTCTCTCTCCTCAAAAGAACTATTACGTCTTAAAGTTGCTAAAAAAAAAGGGGGGTGATGTCAGCAAGATGATGAACCCAGAGTTTCCAATTCTCATCTCAACACAAACACAACAACTTAAACATCTATTTACTTATGAAAATAGCTCTGAGAGAACTCAAGGGTACAATGAAGAAGACACAGCAACCCAGTGAATATCCTGAATAAAAACTGAGGATGGCCAACTTGGAAAGTGTGGAAAACATTTTACCTGTGTCACCTCATACCCCAGCCTAGCATAGCTCAGTGCCAAGAGGGATTCCCTCCCTTGGCTGTGACTCCCCTAATAGGAGAAAAGAGCACAAGGATCCCAGCAGTTTTCACTATCAAGAACTTCTACAGTGTTTGCCAACACTGACCCCAGGTGACAGAGCTGTCCACAGTCCATGCTGCCATGGCACCTCCCACAGCAAAAGGAGTTACCAATGTACCACTTCCTTGCCTCCCCCTGCACCCACATCACAGACACTGGTGCCACTGCTTCCATGAACATTTCTACACCCCAGACACTGGCACCACTGAGCCTCTGGACATGTGCATTTCTGGATTTCAGCACCACCACCGTGTGCATGCTCATGCCCCAGATCCCTTTTACCATCACAGACACATCCACATCCCAGACTCTCTGCTGTAACTTCCTTAAGTGAAGGGAAAGGAGAATAAGAAGACCCCATCAGCCCTCACCACCACCATGGACACCCACAGTCTTGACCACTGAGGACCCTCACAGTCTGTGCCTATGCTGTCATCAGCAGATAGAGCTGCCCAGAGTCTATGTTGGCTGTGTCCCCTGCCCCACAGAGCCAGAGACACCACCCCTACCCAGCCGGTGCCCTTTCTTGCACCCCTCATAGGTGTAGGTCTTTTCACACCATAGCTGGTACGCAATAGCTGGAAGAGGTGACTGCTCCTTCAAATGTGCAGAAATCAATGAAAGGCTACAAGTAACACAAAGAAATTAACACAACATGATGTCACCAATGGAACACAATAATTTTCCAGTATCTGAACCCAAAGATTTTATGGAGATCTACAAATTGCTAACAACAAATTCAAAATAATGTTTTAAAGGCACTCAGCAGACTACAAGAGAACACAGATAGACAACTCAAGGAAATCAAGAAAACAATGCGTGAACAAAGAGATATGTATCATAAAAGAACCAAACAGAAATTCTGAAGTGGGAGAATACAACGAATGAAACTTCAAATACATCAGAGAGCTTCAACAGAAGACTCAACAAAGTGAAGAAAAAAATCTATGAAGTTGAGGACAGGTCGTTTGAAATTATCCAGCTGGAAGGCAGGCACAGTGCAGTCCTATCTAGGAGACTGAGGCCGGAGGATGAGGATTGCTTAAGCCCAGGAATTCAAGTCTACAGTGAGCTATGATCATGCCACTGCACTGTAGGTGAGAAAGTGAGACTCTGTGTCAGAAGGAAGGAAGGAAGGAGAGAAAGAAAGAGAAAGGAAAGAAGAAAAAGAGGAAGGAAGGGAGGGGAAGGGAGGGAGGGAGGAAGAGAGAGAGAGAAAGAGAAACGAAAAGAGAAAGAAAGTTTCAGTTATAAACTGAATAAATTCTGAAGATACAATGTACAACAATGTAACTATAGTTAACAATATTGTACTTTATACTTGAAATTTATTAGAAGGTAGATCTTAAGTGATCTCACCAAAAAAAAAAAAAAAGAAGAAGAAGAAAAATAAAGAAAGAAAAGAAAATGGTAACTATATGAGGTGATGCATATGTCAATTACCTTGAAATAAAATAGCTAAAAAATTCTATACTGAATCAACTACAAACATACATATTTAGGTGGTTTCCAAATCTATCTATATATCCTATGTATCTATCTATCTATTATCTATCTATCTATCTATCCAGCCTCATTCTTAAGTGGTTTTCTTGCTTCTGGACATTCTCTCCTCTGAATACTGCTGCCAGAAAGATCTTCTTCATCACAGTTACAAATCATGCCATGCCATATCTGAAAGCATTCATAATTCCCCCTTTCCTTCAGAATATAATTCAAACTGCTTAACCTGGCCTTCAAGATCTTCTGTGATCTTATATCATTCCCAATTTAACTCCCACTGTTTTTGCTCATGTACCCTATGCTCTACACAAGCTAGACCTGTTTATTATTCCCAAAATAAGTTCTGTACCTAAACACCTGCATGAATTTACTCAGAGTTGCTTTAACTGGAATGCAAGCCTCAGCCACAATAGGTGCATGCTACAATCCTACTGCATTTCCAGGTCTAGTTCCAACAGTGCTTGCTCTGAGAGTGTTTCCTGAGACTCTGATACTTGTCCCTAGCAAGATACAGCTATCACTCTTCTTATTTCTCTCTATTATTTCATGATTTATCTTATAATAATTTGAGTCTTAAATTGAATAGCCTTGTCTCTGTTCCTAGATCCAAGTAAGAATAGAGCTTGCTATTCCTGGCATCCTCCACTCCTAACACAGTGAACTACATATAAAATACATTCCATACATATGTCTTTAAATAATTAACCTAAACAATCTAGTTTCTCAAATAAAATGTTAATTCCATTGGGTCCTGCTATCTGCCCACAAATTTCCTATGGCAACAGTACTGAATTGCAATTTTTTTATTAGTAAATTATAAAAGATTTGAAAACTCAAAATGTTACCACCCAACTGGGTGGTATTGCCTGCTGCACAGAGAAGAGCCAGTACACCGAGGTAGTCAGGGTTGCAATGGAGAAAGGGTTTAGTTCTGCAGAGCACCAAGTTGGGAGACTGGAGAAATTCCTCAAATCTGCCTCTCCAGGAATTTGGGAGATAGGGTTTTTAAAGATAGTTTGGCAGGCAAAGGATTAGGCAATTGGGTTTGCTAATTGGTTAAGTATGGGACAATATTGTAGGGGTTGTGTTGAGTCAGTTTCTGGGTTGGCGTCACAATCCCAGTTGACTCAGCCTCTTGGTATGGGCTGCTGGTCTGGGTGGGTCAGCCAATGCACTGGAATGCAGGGCCTGGAAGGTATCTCAGAAACTTACCTTTTGGTTTCAAAAAGGTGATGTTACCTACAAAGAAAGTTAAGAGTCTTTATGACCACCAGCTATGTGGCTCCAGAATAGCAGTTATAGAGAAGCATATAGGAGGATAGTGGCTGGTTATTATCATTATTTTTAGCTAGGCCTGTCCCTTTGCAGAGTTTTAGGCTCTTACCACAATTTTCACCTTACACTCCTTTGTTGATTGGTAAATGGAAGTTTCAAAAAGTGAAATATTTGATTAATTTAAATTAAATGAAATATAATACTATGTCTTTAGAGACTGAAGCTGAAGGAGCTGGAGGGCATATGGCATAATTTGACCAAATGCATGAAGACATAGAATTGTGCAAGTGCTAATTTTTAGCATGGGTTTTTGCTAGTTGTTTCCATTAAAGGGAGATTTTTTTAAAAAGCACAGACATTTTCCAATATACTACAGTGGGATTGTGTAGTGAGCAAAGGCTCCTGGCCCCTCAAAGTTTCACCAAACTGTAGGAAACTAAGGCCCCTGTGCCCATAAAGCTTTACTGAAAAATCACTGACATGAAGCAGATTGATTAATTAAAGAAAAAGATACAAATTTATTTAATATGTATATACAAGAACCCTCAGCATAAAGATTGAACTCTTCAATGAGGTCCAGAGGTTTTTAAAGAATGAGGGCTTAGGAGCAATAAAACAGGTTTTTGGGAGGGAGAAAGGAAGAGGCTTGGCTAGCCAGCAAAGGTAGTCTTGTTACATAAATGAAACTTGACAGGTAGCTGCCCTCAGAGAGACTAGATGGTAAATGTTTCTTTTCAGACCTTTAAAGGTGTCAGACTCCCAGTTAATCTTTCCTAGATCAGGTAAGGATAGACCTGGCTGTATGAACATGGATTCTCTACAGATATCAGATGTAAATTCCCCACCCCAAAAGACAGCTTTGCAGTGCTACTTCTATCTGTGAGGCTCATGACAGCCATCTCAAAATATGTCAAAGAAATATATTTGGGGATAAAACATTTCTACTTTATTTCAATTGCATTAATGAATTCTAAGAAAATAGGTATTTTAGGGTTCTATATACATATATAAAGATGTAAATATACATATGTATGTGTCTATATATGTATATATCTTCTATATATCTGGGTTCATTCAATAAAACATTAAATTAATGAAATTCTCTGCGGCTGACAGCTAGTCCAAAAATCAAAATTGAAGATAGTAAGCAAATTACACATATAGAAATTTAGTTATTAAATTTAACTTTCTTTTTCTTAAAGATAAACAAATAATTTTCCATTTAAAGAAATATATCCCATTGTGAACTAAAATAAAATCTTAAGGCTCACCCCCCACCAGCTGACTGAATGGATCCCCTCTTCACCAAAGGAATACCCTAAAACTAAATAGCCTGCCAAGAGGAGGAAGGTCAGGCATGCTCTTCACGCCTGGCTCCCTTCTTGGGGACATCCTTTGTAACCCATCAACAGGCCTAAGGATATGCAAGAGAAACCTGCAGGTCCTCAGTTTACACAACAGATATATGTCCAGCGGCTTATCTCCGATAAACAGCTCCTTATGTTAAAACATTCCAAGCCTTTAGACAAAGCTTCCTGTCTTTAACCAATTACAAGTCAAAGAATCTTTAAACCCACCTATAACCTGTAAGCCCCTACTTTGAGATGGCCCACCTTTTTGGGCCAAACCAATGTATGCCTCCCACATATTGATTTATGACTTTACCTGTAACCCCTGTCTCCCTGAAACGTATAAAACCAAACTGTGACCCAGCCACAGCAAGTCCACTTGCTCAAGGCTTCTTGGGTGTGACTCTGGGTCATTATCCTCAGATCTGGCTCAGAATAAATCTCTTTAAAATTATTTTATAGAGTTTGGTTTTTTTTCCATTGACACCATAATGGTACTTTTTAGAATCATTAGTCTTATACAGTGTTGGCTAAGAAACAGAATGTTCTATGTACATTCATATTGGAGTAATAGAAAAATGGAATAAAAAATAATTTAGAATTACTACCAAGACTCTGCCTCATCCAGAATAATTATGTTTTACCTGATATATTGATAGTCTTTTTTCCTTGTCCAAATGGATCTTTCTATGTTCAGGTGTGATGGCTTAGCAACTTACATTATCCATCTTAATGAAAAAGAACTGCAATTATAACCACTTGAAAAGATAACATGTAGGTTGATTATTCAAAGGACACGTTTTTCTTAAATTAATGATAACGAAAAAAGTTCATATTATGTTTGAACAACTAACAGAAAGCCTTACATATAATAATGAAGCAGGAGATCAAAATAGGGAACACAGGTGGGACAGAACAATAGGAACAAAATTAGAATTATGGATCAATAAAAACCAAAGCTGTGTTCCAGCTGCGATTGTAACCAGTATAGAAACACCTTGCTTGCTCCAGTTTGGGGAAAGTCCTGTGGGAGGCGCTTGTGCAGATGAGGGACAAGACTATCCTCAAACGACTGTGACTTCATTATACCATCATTACCATAGATTTGCATTGCCGCTTGCCCCCACAACGGGCTTTGGAAGCCATGACACATCCGGGTCTGAACAAATAAAGTAAAATACTCCTGCGCTCGACGGAGGGGAGGAGATAACATTTTCATTGGCCAGGCGGATGTCAGCACAAGAATGAGGAAGTCAGAAGAAAGAAAAGGAGAGACCCAAAGAGACCTCAGTGCCACAGTTCCCTCTTCTGGAGGGCACTATCACTTGCTAATCTTTCTTGACATCCCCCTTATTTGGAGGTGTACTTGTTTAATAAACTTCTTTCACTTTGCTTTGCTGCTTTGGTTTCAATTCTTTGTCTACAAATACAAGGATCAAGGATAATAGGAGCTCAAGAAACATTCATTGAATAATGAAGAAAAAATGAATGGCTGAGTGAATAAAAATGGAATCCTTATTATTTTGAAGAAAAATGCTGGTTAGATGTCTATTCATTTCAGTGATAGAAAGGCTAACGTCGAAAAGTAGAAGAAAGTACCTAAGTGTGAATTTTCCAAGAGTCAATGTTATCATTAAATATGTGTATAGTTTTTTTCCTGATAATTTTAGTAAATGGTTTCAATCAATTTCAGTATATGTGCTATGGAAGCGAGCACATTGCTTTCAATCAGATGAGACAGTGAAGGTAAGAGTGAGACATACCAAGAAAAAACATCATTCGGAAAGTCTATTTAAATGTAAATATATGGGCTTTTGGCTACTGGTTTGTTTGACAAAACAATTCCCTTAAATACTTCTGATATTTGCTCCAAGGAAGTGCCCTGTGCCAATAACCACAGCTAAAATAATTTCCTAGAAGTGATTCTCAAGTGTCATTTATTTGCTTCTGTGTGCCGGTGCTTTTCTCTTTCAATTTAAAGCCCGACACTTTGAAGTTTTCTGACTTCTAGACTTAGGTGGAAAAGCCATATCTTTAAACTGGTCTTTGCTATAGAGCTGGATCTTGATGAAAGTTTGTGTCTTGAAATCCCTCTCTGCCTTTTCCCTGCTTGCTCCAGATCCGCAAACCATAGCTTTTTCTAAACCTTCAAGGTTCTAAATGTCTGAACTTTCCAGTTTGTATTATTTTTACAAACAAACCAGATAATTCTTTCATGATGTGGGTTTTCTTTCTTATAAGAGCACCTTAGAAGCACAAATTAGAAGTCAACACACAACACTATTTTGATACTCTCTGAACGTTTACCTTAGAACTATAGACAAAATAGGCACATGATATGCCTTCCAAGTTATTCCACTTGACAGTTTTGCCAAAGTTTTGTCACTACATGAATCTCCAACATTTCAGTTTGGCTTCAGTTTTCTTGCACTTGCCATGTGACAGTTAAGCCAAAGACATATTTATGTTTCGTTTTACATGACAACATCCCACTTCTGGTACCAATTTTGGTGATAGTTAAAATAATGATTAATGGTTAAATTCCCATACCCCTGTGGGTTGACATAATACAAGTTTATTTTTTGCTCCCATGAGGCTTAAATGCATCTTATATCTTGTGCCTCTTTCCTTCTCTAGGGACTTCAGTGTCTTCTGCATTCAGCTGGCTGATGGGAAGAGAGAGATGCCATGTGGGATGTTTTTATCTGCCAGGGCTCATAATGGCATCCACGACGTTCTTCACATCCCCGAGGCTAGAACCAGGTCACATAAACCCACCTAACCATGACGGAGACTAGAAGAAGTAGTCTAGCTCTGTGTACACACACACATACACACACAAGAAAGTGGATTTGGAGATCAGATAGCCAGTCTCTGGAACAAACAAAATCTCCAAAATAACCTGAGAACTAGACTTCAGGGCTACACAGTCAAGAACTACGGATTATACCTCAGAACTGGTACAGCAGAGACACCATTACTGCCATTGTAGCCAGAAGCAGTGAAACTGGCCTGTCCACGTTTCTACTAAACAGCTGCCACTATATTTCTGAAAACTGGATGCAGCTGTGGCCACTTTTTCCTGACTTGATTCTTTGCAGTCTCTACTTTTCTCCCCCCTACCTGTCAACTGCTTCCCGTTCAACGGCAAGGGAAGTGCCTCTGCTTGTCGGGCCTTGTCAAGTGCAGAAGCCCCAGTCCTAAGGGAGGCTGGGGAAGCAAGTTCTGGCATTTGCAGCTTCAGTGAAAAGTGCCCGGCTCTTCTTCAAAAGGTAGGACACTCCACAAACGTGGGGAGAAGTTTCAGACAACGAGTAGCCTCCGCTCACCCCTCACCCAGTAGAAAAGGAGAAATGTGAACCACACCCATCACCAAGATACAGTTTGCCTGGAATTGTTGAAACCATTATATGAGTCTCAAAACTATTCTGAGTTTTTGGCTAGAGACAAAAGTCTAGTAAAATTTTCATCCACCTGACATTGGGAAAGTACAATCTCTTTCGTGATTTGTTGAATATCAAAGGTGAGAACTGCCATTCGTGATATAAATATGAATCAGAAACATGAGGTGCCCTGACTGAATTAAATTGCCTCCTCATTTATACACGGATGCTCTGTGAACTTTGAAAATGAAGCAATTAAAAATTTACACGTTGAAGAAGTCCCCTCAGTTATTCCAGAAGAACATAGCTTAAACAGCTCTTCAAAAAGATTTGGAAATCACACTGGCAGTGAAATTCTGAAATCCTGAGGGCCACGCAAGGGGAAGCGACATTGTTCACACGTTGAAGTCGAGATGCTTTGCTCAGGGGCACCGTCTGCCTGATTGTCATGGGATGTGCCATTCAAGAAGGAGCTTTACGGACATGACTGCGTCCAGTGAGGTTTTCTTGGAACTCTTAGGGGGAATGATGACTGAAAACAGTCGACTTCCCTTGAATGCCTCAAAATGAGGAAACTGAAAAAAAGCCACCACTTCAAAAGTAAAATGAAAATTATCAGCCCCACTGAAAGAAGTATAGGCATCAACGTGGACCCAGACAGTCACTCAAATGAAAGCCCCGTCAGACGGATGCATGAAAATACAAGACAAAATACAAGCTTTAATTAAGATACACTTCACAGGTGAGAAGATTTCTTAGGAGTGAGAATAATGACACTAATAGTTGCATATGACAGTGAACATCGTCAGCTACTCTTACCATGGTTTTGCTCATTGATGGGAGACAGTATAGCACAGTGGTTAAGAACATGGTCACTTGATCTCCAGTACCTACTGTGACACCTGGAATGACTTCCTTGGCCTCTGCATGCTTCAGTTTGCCCATCTGCAAAGTAGGGGAGGTAGGAGTGCCTGTCTCATAGGATTGTTATATTTAATGGTGTTTGGCAAATACTTACCATATGCTTGAGACTACCTTAAGTGCTAGGGATACACCAGTGAATAAAACAGTCAAAATTATCTCTGCTCTCATGGAACTTACCTTCTGGTAGTTTCCAGAATTAAGTGAAATAACACATACAGAGCATTTAAAAAGGATCTTTGACACAAAATGAGAGTTCAATAAATATCATCTATTATTATTCCTTCATTAGTGTTCCTTCTTTTCTTAAACTGTTTATTTGCAGTTTGCACTAATGTATTATAATGTAGAACAAAAAGTAATATTGAAAAAGTGTCAGAACTTTTTCAACCTACTAGATCATATCTCCTAAACTTTCTTTGTTTTTTTTTTTCTAATGATAAATTTCACTTCAGTTTTAATGTTTTTGAACTGACCTTTAGTTTATGGAAACCTAATAGTCAAATAAATCCAGAGGAAGTACAGGTGTATTTGTTAAATAGTATTTCTCTTCTTTGATCAAAATTTATCGGTGAATAACACTAAGCCCAGAATTATAAGTTATATACTAATGAAGTATATTAAAGAGTTTAGACTACTTTTGATTGATTGCTAAAAATTCTTATTTTTGAAAGTTATCAAACTTTTCTATTTTTTTTTTAAATCTAGGAAACCCTTTCATTTTATTTCTAATTGATATGGATAAGGATATCCTAACAGACGAGTGGATCAATCAAAGTACAAAAAACGCTTTCCAGACACAGAAGAATCATGTCTATAAATTATTGGGCTGATGGATTTCAAACACTCCACAGAGGTTTGGGAGAATTATCCATTATCTTAAATTACATCCATTTTATTTAAAGTCACTACCTCTAAAAGATGTTTTGTACTTTCATAAGCTTCTCTTTTTTCTTTTTCTTTAAATGCTTTCCTTTAATTTATTGCGTCTGAGGCATGCTGTTAATTGTTGGATCCATAAACGTAGAATCAGAAATGAGTAAATGTCTTTCTTTCGGCACGTAACAGTTGGCCATGCCGCTGTCACAACGACTTTGGGGATTTGGGAGCATTTCAGATCACCCTCGAGCAGACTTTCATTTACCTCCCACTTCCACTTTCAGAATCCCAGGAGTTAGAAATGATTAGGTAATTAACTCTTCCTCAATAGGTGGTTTCTAGAGCACTAAGTGTATTCTTAAAAATTAGCTTGGTTTTGGAAAATTGATGTGATGAGTCTTTTATGATTACCTTGGGGGACATTTTCTTTACTGTTCATGTCAAAGAAGAAAAAAGAATCATATATCCAGATACATATAGATAGATATGAAAGAAACTTCAAAAAGTAGTATTAGATATACTTACGCATTTCTATAGGCTCTAAAAAGGGAAGATTCTAAGAATCTAAGATCAACTTTTGATTTTACAAATATGAAATTAAAAATTAATTGGAATAAGAAGAAAAATAATTCTGATTAATCAACCACAATGTCATCCTCAAAGACATGTTAATAACACAGTCTAATTTTTTTACCTCCTTAATAGCTCTAGAAACGTCTACTTCCTATCTTTAATATTAACCGTCTCCCTTATTATTTCAGTAGCCTCCTAACTGTCCTGCATGCCTTGTCCCACAGTCTTCTTGGCCACCTCATGTCTGCTGTCTGCCATTAAAGAACAAATCAAATTCATTCAGTTATTTATCACTGTAGCACAAATCTGATCATAGCACTCTCCTACCATGGCTTTCTGTTACTTTACAAAGTTCAAGCTCCTTCCCCCTGACCTTTCACATCTGACCCTTGCTTACCTTTTATCTCTTATCTAGGGCATTGTCTCCTTTCTTCCTCTAGGCTATGTGCCATCTTCTGAAACTCTGTACTCTCTTACCTTCAGGCCTTTGTATATGTAGTCCTGTTCCCCTGGAACACCTTACCCCAACTTTGCTGAGCTAACTCCTGTCCTTCCATCAGGAATCGGCTAATAAGGGAATCGCCTTGAAGAAACTCTATTACCCATCCATGCCTCATCTCCTCCACCCTAAGACTTGAGTTAAAAGTCTCTTCAACCTGGTAAGACCTCAACACCTAGTTACACCTGTCCTAGTGTTTATTGAACTTAGTATATAAAATTACCTATTTCCCTTCCTCGCCATAAGCTCCAACGTTGGGTCTAAATCTTGCTCTCCTTGCTATCCCCAGTGCATGGCACACTACAATTTCTCAATACATACTTACTTAAGAAAGGTTTTGACAGCTATGTACGGGGCATGATGGTGGGTTTTGTGAGCACTTGTGAGCTTTGCTATCTGCGGTGAGCTGGTTAGTGTAGTAATGGCCTAGAAGAACTATTTTGACTTGAATTCAGATTGAAGAGGTTGGAGAATTCTTCCTGTCATGGCTAATTGTATGTATCAACCTGACTGGGACATGGGGTACTCAGATATTTGATTAAACATCATTCTGAGTGTGTCTGTGAGGGTGTTTCTGGATAAGATTAACATTTGAATCTGAGTAAAGCAGATGGCCCTCCCAGTGTGGGGTGGGCCTCATCCAATGTGTTGGAGGCCTGAATAGAGCAATAGGTGAGATAAAGAAGAATTCCATCTCTGTGCCTGTTTTCAGGCTGGGACATTGGTCTTTTCTGCACTCGGATGGGGACATAGGCCATTGGCTCTCCTGGTTCTCAGGCCTTTGGGCTTGGAATGAAACTGTATCACCAGCTCTCCAGCGTTTCCAGCTTGCAGACAACAAATTATGGGATTTCTCAGCCTCCACAATCATGTAAGCCAATTCCGTATAATAAAGCACCTCTCTCTCTCTCTTTCTGTATGTGTGTATGTGTGTCTCTTTCTGTGCCTCTGTGTGTGTATGTGTGTGTTTTTTTTTAATCTCCTATTGGTGGTGAATAGTAAACCGTGAATAGTACACCTTCTCTGCAAAGTTAAATTTGTTTCTAATAAGAACCAGGAGACAGGGTAGAATTTTTCTTCCTAAAATGTTGTAAGGAGGAAAAGGAGAAAAGAAGGCTCAATATATTGTCCTAAACTCACCCTATCTGGAATGCTCAGCAAGTTGTTTTCTTTCAGATGCTAAACCCAGTGAAATACATAAATTGTTCTAATGGAGGTGAAGACTCTTCTGTGAGGCCAAACTCTAATTTGATTACCAGAAAGCAACTGTACAGTGAGCATAGTGAAGCAGCAGCAAAAACTTTTCTCTGTAAAGGGCCAGTTAGTAAATACCTTAGGCTTTGCAGGCCATAGCACTTCTGTTGCTATTAATCCACTATGCCTTTGTAGAGTATAAGCAGCTATTGGCAGTACATAAATATTAATAAATGGATACAACTGTAGCCTAATAAATCTTTATTTACAAAAACAGGTGGAGGCCAGTTTTTGCCCACAGACCATAGCATGCTGAGCCCTGGGTAGTGATTTAGATAGAGCATAGACAGTAACGTTAGATGGTCTAGGTTCAAGTTCTGTCACCCAGTATCTGCTCCGTAACCATGGGCAAGCCACATAAATTCCATAAATAAAGTCCTCACCTCCTAGAGTTTTATGAGAATTGAATGATTTATGTGGCTCAAGGCGTAGGGAAGCATCTGGAATATAGTAAGTGCTTTAGTCAGTTAGCTATTATTCTTTTTAGCTCATCTTCTTTGGCAACCTGAAGGGGTGGGGTTTTTATACACCACCTGTTTTTAAAAAAGAACTCAAAGTAGCCTGAAATTAAGTTATAATAAGTTTTGTGGAAGAAATTTTTCAGCACTGCTGGTGACACAATCTGGAGCTTTAAAACGTGTCACTGTAGACGTCACTTAGCAGTCTCACTCGTGGTAATGTACTCTCTTTAGCAACAAAGAACATCTTTTGCATTGAAGATTGAGAAACTGTCTTGAGGGGGGGAAAAGCAGTCTAGCTAAGACTGGGAAAAAGAAATTTTTTAGCCGCTTCAGTAGTTAAGCTTTCTTCTATAACTTCTCAAAGTTTTGACACTTAGTTTTTCTCAATTACTCAATTTTTTTTTCTTCACTAATTCAGAATCTTCCAGTTGTTTAAACTGATAGAAAATATCCCAGTAAAAACATGACCATATTTATTGCTCCTAAGGCCGGTCATAAATATTTCACCCCAAATTATCTTTTCTTTCTGCCTCTTTGATCATTTTACACTCATGAACATTCTAAAGTAGCTGCTAATTCTCTTCTATCCATCAAGACCAAGTGCTTCATCTTGGAGTTCCCAGCTCCCTTCAGGTTTCTCAGGACCCTCCTTGCTGCTCCTTACTCCTCCGTCCATCTGCTTCCCTCCACCCAGATAGGGCCAGGCACCAGCCCTTTCATCCTTGCATTCCCAGGACCTGAACTATGCCTGGAATGCCTTCTCCCTCCCATGGTAATGAGTTCCTTCCCTTCCATCATTTATGGAGCTTATCAGATCACACCTTCTTCTCCATCTGCCCCAAATAACTGAAGATACAGGAGTTCCCGCCCCCACCATGCCTTTAGAAGACAGAAAATGTTGCCTACAAATGCAACAGTGCGGGCACCACCACCATTTCACACTTTTTTATTGCAATACTCTAATCTCCACATTTTATGTGATTTAAATGTCATTCTTTAAGGTAATGTTCTTCATTATTGATTGCTAATTCTAAGGTAGAGTTAGGAATCTTACTGCATCCCCTGGTAGAAACGATTGCCTTCTGGTAACCAGGACCTCTAGATTACAGAGTTACAAGGACAGGAGTTACTAATTCCTCAAGAAGGTCTCTGGGAGCAACAGTAGTCAGTGTGTGGTGGACAGAATGGCACCCAAAGATGTCCATCCTCTAATCCCTGGAAACTGTGAATATGATATTACATGGCAAAAGAGACTTTACTGATCTAATTAAAGTCATAAACCTTAAGATAAAACGATCACCCTGAATTATTTGAGTGTGCCCAATCTAATCACAGGAGCCCTTAAAAACAGAAAATTTTCTCCAGCTTGTGTCAAAGAGATACAGCAAAAGTGAAGTCAGAGAGTTTCGAGTGTGAAAGGTACTGGACCTGCCGTTGTTTCATGGGATGCATGTGGAAGCAGGAGAAGGAATGCAGGCAGCCCCTGGGCTCCAAGAGCAGCCCCCAGCTAACAGGCAGCACAGAAATGGGACCTCAGTCCTAAGACTGAAGAATTAAATTTCCAAAGACCAAACTCAGCCAACAACCTCCGTGAGCTTAGAAGTAGATTCATCCTTATTGCTTCCAGAAAGATGTCCAGGCCTGCCAACACTTCAATTTCAGCTTCGTGAGCCTCTAAGAAGGGACCGAGCCAAGTCTACCAGACTTCTCACTAACAGAGCTCTGATAATACATGAGTATTATTTTAAGCCACTACATTTTTGTTATGACAATAATAGAAAACTTATATTAATACAAGGAGCCACTCCTACTTCAGACCCTTGGTTTCCCATCTTGTGTGTCCTACCTATTGTAAGCAGAGCGCCACATAATTGTTGGTAATTTAAGGTACATACTGTGTTTTGAAGGAGGCTCCCTCTCCTCACAGGGTGTCCTCACCAAGCTAGCGCCTCACTGTGGCTTTGGCAGGCCAAATCCAATAACCCATCAGTCTGGCAGATTCTGGGAGTGCAGCATTGATAAGGAAAACTCCCATCTATTGCTTGGCACAGCTGCCGCCTGAGACCCCCATCCCTCAGGGAGGACCCACATTAGCATATCTCTAACGTAACACCTGGTATATTAACATATCACTGACCTAACATTTGGCACATCAGCATAACACTAATCCTATTGCCTAGTGCAGACAGTAAACATTACCTGGCGGGCATTGTCACCTGAGACCCCCCTCCCCTTGGATCACCCCAACTTAATAAAAGTGGGAAGAATTGGGTAGACGGGGCTCAGAATTTGGTGGCGAGACCCCTCTGAGCCCACCGGTGAATAAACGTTGATTCTCCGACTCTCGGTGTGCCTCTCGGTTTGTCCTCGGGACCACTCGCTGTAACACTTGCTGTAACAGCATGAGATAGAACCAGTGAATCTCATATTCATGTAGCCATCGTCTCACCATATTCCTTAGATAGTAGTGCTGGTTAAGACGCTTTGAGAAGGAAAGGCAAACACATACCCAGAACATTTATCAATTATAATTAATTGAGAGACATTACAGCCTCTTCTGGAGTGAAAAGGGCCCAGTGTAATCAACTTGCCATTATGTGGTTGTCTGGTTTCCTTAAGGGATGAGTTTTCATTGAGGCCTCAGTGTTTTTCTGTGTTGCTGGCATTGGAACATCGCCAGCTTCGGTAGCCAGATTAGCCTTGGTGAGTGGGAGCCCATGTGTAGCACCCACCGCTGCCACCATGGCTACTGCAATGATTTATTAAGGTAATGTCAGAAGCTATTGCATGTCAACTGGCTGGGTTATTCTGTCTACATGCTTGCTTAGTGTCCTTCCTGGGTAGATAATCTTTTCTGGGTGTTAACATGGAACATAAAGATATCCTCACTTTGCAGGTGGCATGGACATTGCCTGATCCTAGTAGTCTAAATCTAAATTCTCTTACAGGGGCTTGCCATATGTCCACATGGGTCCTTTCCCACAATAGATACTGCTAATAGCTTAGGGTCTTCTGGTCATGTAGCCTGAGTGGCAGAGCTGCTTGTACCACTGCCTGGACCTTCTGAAGAGCCCTTTCTGCTATGGTCCCCGTCCAAAGCTGACAGCCTTTGTTGTCACTTCGTGAGTATATAAAAGTAGTATTCTCAAATGTGGAATATTTACTTCCAGATCCCCAAAAGGTATTGTACTTCTTTCTAATTTGTGAAAGGTATGAAATACAATGTTTTCTTTACTGTGGAGGTGATATCTGAATCACCTCCAGATCACTGAAACCCTGAAAACTTCATTGCTGTCGCTGACACCGGAATACACATTGGTTTACCTCCCATGTTCTGGAGCATGTGTCTCACCAAGGGCCCCGATGTATTTGCTATTTTTGCTCATCTATTGCTACTAGATGATGTCATCATTATAGTGGACCAATGTGATTCTCCACTCAATGTCAGACAGTGCAGGTCCCTTTGGACTATATATGACAAAGGATGGGAGTGTGAACATAGCCCTGGGGCAAGACTACAAATACATACTCTGGTGGGCAGCAACTAAGAGGTCCACCAAGAAGGGATTGTAGTTGTTTTAAAGACTTCAAGCAATTGGAAACTTTTAGCACCTTTCCTTTCATCTCTTGCATCCTTTTGCGTGCCCTACATGAAAACATCAACCCTCATTGGAGAGTGTAGGAAAAGCCCATCTCTGAGACTGTTGTAATTAGTAATTGTCTTGGGCCATTCAGGCTTCTATAACAAAATATCATAAACTGAGTATCTTATAAACAACAGAAATGTATTTCTCACAGTTCTAGAGACCAGGAAGTCCAAGATCAGGGTGCCAGCAGACTCAGTGTCTGCAAGGGCCTGCTTCTTCATAGACAGCCGTCTTCACACTATAACCCCACATGGTGGAAGGAGCAAGGAATCTCTTTTAATCCCATTCATGAAGGCTCCATCCTTATGACTTAATCACCTCCCAAAAGTCCTCATCTTCAAATACCATTACCTTGGGGGATAGGATTTCAACATATGAATTGGGGGGAGGGTACAAAAACTCTCAGACCATAGCAATGGGTGAAGCTAGGAGATGGTAGGGCCCGGTGGTTTCCCATACCTCAGTGGTACTCTGCTCTCATGTATCTGGTCTTGTGCTTTGTATATCCAGATTGATCTCTAGGAAACCAAGCTATGCTCAAAGAAACTCCAATCAGACTGACTTATGACATTGTATTTAATTCTCAGGCCACTACCTAAGAGTAGAGTATTAGAGAATGCTACTGGAAATGATAAAGGTGCTTGGCACCTTGGATAAAAAAGAAAAGACTGCATTTTGTCTAGAGGGATCATTTATCTAGGCTTTCACAAAGCTCAAAAAATTCTCTAGTTCTACTATGGAATATATACTTTCAGCATTTATGTTTCCTGTATACTTACGCCAACCAATTAGTCCATTGAATGCTTACGTAGTACTGGCTAACAAACACTGATAAAATGTTTATGAATCAGCTGCTCTTTCCAATATTCCTTATCAAACACCAAAACATTCTGCCATTATATTACCTAATGTTACAAATTCCAAAATTATACTTTACCTTTACACACATTTCTAATTAGCTTCTTATGAGATTTTTTAGAAAGGATGATTCTGATGATCAGAACAACAGCTAAACATCATATTATATCTTAAGCTGGCTCACCACTCAGAAAATCTCTGCAAATGGTGAATTCTACCTTCTGTTGTGAAATAGACACATTTGGAGCTTACTTCTAAATTTGTGGTTGTAGAATTTGGACCTGCATTAACCATGGATTTTATTTTTTATGTATTCTAATGCTTTGAAAATCTGAGGCCTTGCTGACTCTGGAGAAACTGCCCCTCCTGGAGCTAGCAAATTCCTAGAAATAGTAAACAACTTAAGTAAGAGAGCACTTTTCAAATGCAAACCAACCAATCCAAACCCCAAGCACCTCTTCACTGGGCTCTCATACTCTGGGCCACTATCCACCTGTCCTAACCATTCTAGGGCCAGGTACCAGACAACAAGGGACAGCCTCTATGTCCCAGAGCCTGCTAAAATTATTCAAACTAGCCAATCTTAGCTTGCTTACCCCTCGTGAATGGGATTATAAGAGAGGCTCAGGATATCATCTTTGTCCTTCCACCTAGTGAGGACACAGGGAGAAGATGGCCATATATGAACTGGGAAGCAGGCCCTCCCCAGAACCAAATCTACCAGCACCTTAATCTTGGACTCTCCAGCCTACAGAACTATCAGAAATAAACTTCCGGTGTTTATAAGACATTCAGTCTATGGTATTTTTGTTACAGTAGCCCAAGTATATTAAGATACTTTTGTTTAGGAAAACATCCTTCCAGCTTCCTTCATCTGTACTTTTGTTGATGCTGTTCTTGAATGCTCTTCCCACACCACAACCCCACCACCTTTTCCACTGTACATACCCATCTTGCTCTTTTAAACCCACATTTAGTAAATGAGAAATTAAATAAGATCTTTCCTCCTTTGAGTGTGGAAATAAAGTTTTCTGGCCTTTCTTATACTCTACCTTATAATATACAATATCTTCCTTCTATTGGCAGGGCAGAGATTACATTTTATTCGTTTTATAATCTACTGATGCATTTGGCACAATTTAATCACTCATTAGTTTATTCATTTATCAAGTAATATTTGTTGATTAACTACTAAATGTCAGACATTATTAGGAATGAATAAATAAGACCATATTCCTGAAGAATCTCAGAAGACCCAGATGAATAGAGTTCTGAGGAATGAGTAGGAGGTGCCCAGGAAAAGAAGTGAAATATAGATTATGAGATTAGGCAGCATAAGCAATATAAAAAAAATATAGAGAAGCATAATAGCTTATGAGAGAGTGTGGGGACTTCAGTTAGTCTTATGTGCCTGGATCAGTGGTTCATAGTCAGAAATGCTTATCAGATTCACCTACAAAAGTTTTTCAAAATATGCATGCTCAGCTCCAGATCTAGAAATACTAATTTTGTAGGAATATCAATCAGGATCCCAACAGAAATCAGTTGGCAAAATAAAATTCTTTTTACCAAGGTATGGGCAAGGTTAAACCAACAAAAAAGGCATAATGCAGTACCCTAGTACCTTAGGGTTGCCATTATCAGAGGAGAGAAGACCCCCAAGAGGAAAGGGAGGAGCTGTTACCAGAACCAAGAGTGGGTACATTTATGAAGGGACCTGCCTAAAAGCCTTCAGCAGAAGACTTTAGCCAACGCAGATCAACATTGCAGAGAGACATCTCTCTCCCCAGCATTGCTGGGTAATACTGACCTAATCTCACTCTCCCCTTGGAATTTTCTAGCCATCCATTGAACAAACCCAGCCAAAAGTGAAAGGCCAGGAAGTCTGTCCTTGCAGCCCATAAACACAGCCCTTAGACACAGAGTGGGGTGGAGAAGGGTGTATGGTGGACTTGGATGGACAAAAGGAAGAGCTCTAGCATAGATGTGGTTTTAAAATAGCTCCCAGGTGAATGTCCCCTTCTATGGCTCCATGGTCAATTGATTCTGTCATTCATTTATTCATTTCAGAAATATTATATGAGTGCCTACTATTTGTATGACCCAAAGCTTGTTGTTGGCAAAACAGGGTTGAATAAAATAGGTAAAATTCCTTCTTATGACCATTTCAGAATTCCCTGAGGCTGCAGTCATTGGTATTAGATAGATATGATCCTATCTTGCATAGCTGATATTAGTTTCTAGGCTTGCACAACCCATGGCTGCTGTCAGGCCCCCAGGCCACTTTCATCTGTGAGTCACTGTCACCAGTGACTCTACTACTGTCACACTGTCACTCTGCTCAGGAGCCCCAACTCAAGATATATAAAGAAACACTCCTTCTCTGTTGTTAAACTCTTTTAGAAAAGTCTCATAGCAAAACTTCATAGAACTCAAGTTGGTAAAGTTCCTTTAACTTTTCAAAGTACATTTCTTTCCTTCAGAACTTACCATATTCATGCCAACCTTTCTTCCTTCATGACGGATTTTTCTCCCAGGCCCCAAATATCCTTTTTCTTTCCCCTGAGAATAATCTAAGAGCAATTCAGTTAATGAAAATAGATGCATCAAAGAAAGGTAGGGAGAAAAGTTCCTTGAGCTTAACTGGGACACCAGGTGTCTTATACCATATTCAGCAATTCAGACTTTATCCAAAAGAGAATGAGGAGCCATAAGTTAGAGTCAGAGAGAGAGCGAGACCCTTCAGAGTAATTTTCAAGCATTCATCCCTTGCCACTTAGTAATATTAGTAAATTGTCTTGTAGGAAATATTGACACTGAATAAATATAGTGTGACATAAAAATAATGGTCAATAGTCTCAAATTGCTAATGCTATTTTTTCCTTTCCAAGAGAGATTTTTAAAATTGGCAATTTTGATGATGGTTAGGGGACTTCAAGCTTATTAAGGGGAATTTGTCCAAGGGACCCCCAGGTTTAAGGTTTAAATTATGGAAGTAACCATAGCTGTTGATTTTCTTCTAACAAATACTAAACTGGAGTAGAGTCCCAGGCCTTCATTGGGTCAATGGGTGTTTACACAGGATTTACCCTGGAACCAGATTAATTCCAAGAATCTGGTGAAAGTGGCTTTTGGGAGGAAATCCTCAAAACAAGCATTATTAAGCAATAGTTTTAAGAAGCAAGCATTAGGTTTAAACAATAGATAAACAATGGAAGTTTAAAATAATGAAATCTTTTGAGTTTTGTGAAATTATTTTGCCTCAATTTACTAATCTTCTTATTACATGTCATTGGATGGGCCTTTGATTTTAACCTAGTATGAAAATCCCGAAGTACCAATATGGCAGTTCCTTCCAAGTGTGACCATACAGCCTTCTCCTAATCTTAAAATGCACATATTCTTCATGCATAATTAATGTTCACATCATATTATCCACCCAAGTCTTGGTGTGTCATTTTTAAATTCTATAGTCTATACATCTTCTTATGTATTTTTTCATCCTAGACTCCCTCAGAAAGTTGAGTCTCCATATGCTATACTAGTTTACTGACAATTGCAATTAGGAATTTCATAAGTGGACTGTGATGGCAGATGAACACAGTGCCCCCAAAGCCATCTAATTGCCTATTTTGGAGATTCCTGTATATCCAAGGCATAGAGCAACAAAGGCTATCTTTGTCTACATCAACTCATTTGTATCTTGTCTGTCCTGGATGTCCCTAGAGTGCCATAATCAGCACTTTTCTTCTGTTACTTTTTGGAGTTAATTTAAGATATTCCAGTCCCTATTATATTAGTATATAAAATTCAGATAAGCATTTTATGATCCTAAGGTTTTTAGAGATCTTTTATTTCTCTCAATAACATTGATTTAACATTAATGTCTAAACTCACCAGTTTTTATCTTTCGCAATTTGGTAATTCTCAGAGTCCATTAACTAAGCTATAAGATTAGAATGTTTTTCTAATAAGATAGCAAAGAAATAAATCAAGATTCTTTTTTCTGTTGAAATGGCAGCCAGAACCATTTCTGAAGAATTTAATCCATAAATGTCAAAAGCTTTTTGGTTGAAAGGAGAAGTTAATGAAAAATAATTGATCATCATTTTTTTTATTTTGCAAGGGCCATAAACTTTTCATGGACATTGTTATTTAACAGCACTTTCATTTAGCAACATTAAAAATATTTTGGAATTGAAATTTTATCAAACAAATTTAACCACAAAGGCAAAAAGATTTAAAAACTGAGGTTTAATTTATTTATGAAACAACCATAAAGTTGCTTCTAAGTTCTGCTTTCCATTCTTCCTGCCTTTTTCTTTCTTTGTTTTTTTCTTTTTAAAAATTTCATTTTCTTCCTCGCCAATGGCTCATAATAACATCTTTGTCTGGCCTCTGAATTCTTTCTTGTCATTTAATGCCAGCTGGAGTCTTGAGGAGTCCTGGCTTCACTTCTAGCTTTTAACTTCTCCAGACTGTAGGTCGTTAATTGTTCAGTAAAATCGCTGAAGATCAGATAAAGTTGCTTAACCCCTCACAGGCCAATGGCCTATGCAGCCTGCAGTCTCTCCTTTGTAAGTGATTCTGGTTCCCCCAGAGCAATTATAGGGTCAGCTCTGGATGGTTTCAAACAGTATCCTTTTGTTGAACTCAATCTTCCCTCTCTAGGGCACTAAAAGAGTTAAGTAACATTAAAATCAAAATTTATTTGCACTTTACCCTTTGCATCCTCTGTGCTCCGGTGTGGATGTATATGCCACTTCTTTCTTGGTTTGCCTCCTGCCACTTCATGTGTATGGTTAATGAGCTATTAAAGTGGAAGCCTATTAAAGAGGAGGGTGTTATATACTTGGGCTGTAATTTAATATATCTCTTTAGTTTACATAATTAATTAAGTCATTAACTGCCTTTTTCCCCCAAATTGTTCACAGTGGCTTATTAGAATACAAGCTACAGAAAATGGGGATGGGGAATGTGTGTGTGTGTGTGTGTGTGTGTGTATTTATACAATACTACAGGAAAAAGTACAAATATACAATACACAATACAGAAAGTAGCAGCCAGAAACATATAATTATATGTAATCAATATATTTACATTAATATAGGTATATAAAATATAATATTTATATATAATTATGTAAATATTTAATGTACTAATCAAGAGCCTGTCAAATAGAAATAGAAATTAAGAAAGAATAGTAAAACCATGGAGCCAAAAAGTACAAGCCAGGTCTCATACGAGAAGTTAAAAATCAAGGTATTTGTTCTACCTAAAGTACCTAAAGTAGAACGTCATAATTACATTAGAGTTACTTTGTGAACAAATACTGAGGAAAACTTATATACGGCAACGGAAAAAGATAGACTTGAGAAGCTGTCAGATCCTTTGCCCTAGCCCTGCCTCACCTACTCATGTTTAATTTCCTTAATGGTTCTACTTTTTGTGAAAAGTGAAAGGACTTTGTAAAGATAAGGGTACATTAGAGCCCATTAACACCATTAGGGCATGTGTCTTAAAGAAAATCCATTGAACCTAACAAAAATGCTGAATTTCTACTCTCTTAGGCATTTTTTTTTTTTCATTTAACCCCTAGGACTACAGCCAGGTGGGGTATGTTTCAAACTACCTTAATACCATTTATATTTTATTTGTGGGATATCATGACCACAGATAAACCTTGGGAAGGACAGAACCATTTAGTTAAACCTTGTGTTGGAGCATTTGATATAAACTGCACACAGACAGTTTCCAGCTGTGAAAACACTTAAATTCCATTTACAGCTCTAAACTGTGAGCCTATCTTTGAAAGGTCCCATTAGACTCTCAGCCTGATCCTTGGTGGGTTACCTATGTGAAGACTTTACTTTCCACAAAGTCATATGAAGTATTAATAAGTTTGTTATAGATTCACACGATTATTGCCAAAGGACTTTAAATTTAATAAAATTGAAGAAGGAAGACATGGTTATATAAAGGGGACTAGCGTAGTTAAACTCTAGCTTTTGTTTACTGCCACTTCTCTACTTATTAAAAACCACAGGCAGAAAAGTTTCATTTTGACCTCTAAGCAGAGGTCTATAAAAATGACTACCCCATGTCTATGAGGACTTGATGCTCAAGAGTAAGAAAGAGTATTTTGAGAAAGACAAAGGTACATTTTAATCCCTACTGCCAAGGGGGAAAAATAACTATGTGATTGCTACCAAATAAAAGCTTTCCCAGATTTAATTTAACCCCAGTATATAGCATAGTATCTCTGTATTCTCACTTTTTATCTGTTATTCATTAAGCTATATATCTCTTATTAAACATTCAAAACACTTACAATTTATAGTAGTTGTTCACAACAATTTCCCAGAGGTCACTAATGAAAGATGAGGTTTATGTGCAGGAAAAATTTCTCTGTAACCCCTGTTGACTCTTAGGTACAACATCACTCCTTGTCTTCCCCTTAAAAAACATAATGTAAATTAAAGAAATCAAGAGAGGGATAACTTCAAATACAGCCTATTGTCTTTATTGTAAATCATTTGCAAACTTCACTTCTTCCACTTGTCAGACATGCCCAAAGCAGTAAGACAAACCCAATATATCATGGCAGCAGTGATCACAAATACAAACTAGTGTCAGGTAGTCTTGAGTCTGAGCCCTACTAATGCCATTTCCTAGTTGTGGGACATTAGGCAGCTTACTTAAATTCTCCTATTTTTTCAATTATAATATAGGGACAAGAATAGTACTGACATGATAAGATTCTTGAGAAGAGTGAAAAACATATTATGACATGTTAATCACAGTGCCTTATGACTAAGTAAATACAATGTTCATATCCTCTGGTTTAGAGAGGTTCAGGCATCAATAACCTTCTGCTGCCATCTGTAAGGGAGAAGAAACAAGGTCTAGATATACCTTTCTAGCATAAGCAATTAAAAAATTGGACTAAGTATACGAAACACCTATTTTTAGACCCCAGACAGCAGGCAGCACAGGACTGTGATCTCTGAGAGGGAGGAAACAAGTGAGGTAAATCCTATGATTGCTCCAACTTTTTACCTAGAAATATTTTCCAGACTGTAGCATAGGCAGGAAAGCTAAGCAGAGAATTTCGAGAAGACAATTTGGAGTTAAGCGTCAAAGTGGCTGGAACTGTGGGTTATATTACTAGAATGGAGGGTTCAATGCAAAGAAACAGTTCCAGAATTCTATGTGGTTTTCACTAGACTCTTGGGCTGATCACCAATATGTGCATGCTTAGAACAAAATTTTATCATGCTGAGCAAAGAATAACATCTGCTGAAAGAACATTACCAAAAACCCTGTAAGCCAAACAATTTACAGAGCCCACACAAGCCCAGGAATCATTCAGGTTATCATCATCTAGAATAGAGAGATCACACACAATATATACGACATTCTGCAGAGACACCTCACCCCACCAAATATCAAACCACAGCAGTGGGACAGAGCTAGGCCTAGAGTAACGTCAACCCTAGGTCTCTTCCCACCTCAAAATGATCTACAAGTAACTTAACTGCCTGCCTGAACACATTAAGAGATTTTTAAAGATATTCAAAAAAATCTAATACTCAAAAATATAAAGTTATAATATTCAGTATCTAATCAAAAATCAGTAGGCATCATATGGAAGCAATTTAAGCATCCATCAGTGAATAAATAGATAAAGAAAATGTGGTATATATACACAATGGAATATTATTCAGCCTTTAAAAAGAAGGGAATTCTGTCATTTGTGACAACATAAATGAACCTGGAAGACATTATGCTAAATGAAACAAATCAGGCACAGAAAGACAAATATTGCATGATTTCACTTATGTGTGGAATCTAAAAAGGTTGAACTCAGAAGTAAAGAGTACAGTGACGGTTTCCAGAGGCTAGGGGTGAAGGGTATGGGGAAAGGGGATGATGGTCAAAGGGGAAAAAGTTTCAGTGACTCAAAAGGAATAAGTAAATCTTAATGGTCTACTGCACAGCATGGTGACCACAGTAAATAATAATGTACTATATATTTTAAATTGCTTAAAGACTAGATTTTAAATATTCTCACTATGAAAAAATGGTAAGTAGGTGAGAAGATTAATGTGTAAATTGCCTTGGTTTAATCATTCTACAATGTATACATATTTCAAAACATTACATTGTACACCATAAATATATATAATTATTTGTCAATTAAAATAAAATAAAAGTAAAAATTAGTAGGCATCTGAAGGAGCAAGAAAATGTGACTCATAACTAGGAGAAAAATAAGAAAATAGAAGTAGATGTAGAAACGACAGGGATTATGGGATTAGCAGACATGAATGTTATAAATGTCATTAATAAATATGCTCAAGAACTTAAAGAAAAAGATAATTCTATCCTTAATGAGAAGAGAACCTCATGGAACAAATGGAATTTTTAAAACTGAAAAATAAAATACCTACATAAAAATTTTATTGGATAAAATACACAACCAATCAGGCACTTCAAAAGAAAATATCATTGAACTCATAAATATAGCAATAAAACTATTTTTTAATTTTATTGAAGCACAGTGAGAAATGAAGACAATATAAGAAAAAGCAAACAGAATCTTAGTGATCTTTGGTCACTAGGCAATCAACCAATTTAATATTTGTGCAATTGGGAGTTCTAGCAGAAAAGAAGTATATGGAAATAGAAAAAAATTGATGAAATAATGGCTGAAAATGTTTATAATTTAATTAAAGTTATAAATCTATAATTGAAATAAGCTCAATAAACCCCAAGCTGGATAAGTCAAACAACAAACAAATAAAAACACATCAGGGTATATCATAATCAAATTACTTTTTTTAAAGGTCTTGCATGTGTCTTATTAGATTTATTTCTTTTTATTTTTTTATTTCAGCATATTATGGGGGTACAAATATTTAGGTTACGCAGAGAGCACATAAACAGGTGGAAAACCATACCATGCTCATGGATCGGAAGAATCAACTTTGTTAAAATGTCTATATTACCCAAAGTGATCTACAGATTCAATGCAATCTCTATTAAATTACCAACATCATTTTTCACAGATATAAAAAAAATAATTTTACACTTTGTATGGAACCAGAGAAGATCCCGTTTAGTAAAAGCAATTTTAGGCAATAAGAACAAAATGGGAGGTATTAATTTACCAGACTTCAAACTATACTACAGGCCTGTAGTTATTAAATCAGCTTGGTATTGGCACAAGAACAGAGACACAGACCAGTGGAACAGAACTGAGAATCCAAATATAAAACCATCCTCATATAGCCATCTAATCTTTGACAAAGCAGAAAAAAACATACACTGGGGAAAAGATTCCTTATTCAATAAATGGTGCTGGGAAAACTGGATAGCCACATGTAGAAGACTGAAACAAGACCCACACCTTTCACCTCACAAAAATCAAATCACGGTGGATAACAGACTTAAACCTAGGGTGTGAAACTATTAGAATTCTAGAAGAAAATGTGGGGAAAAACTCTTATAGACATTGGCCTAGGCAAAGAATATATGAAGAAGACCCCCAAGGCAATCACAGAAAATTACTTTTAAAACTATTCATAAAGAGAAACTCTTAAAAGCAATCATAGTGGAAAAAAGACATATGACAGACAGATATAAGCAATACATCAGATTTCCCATTAGAAACTATAAAATGCAGAAATAATGAGACAACATCTTTAAGGTGCTAAAAGAAAAAAAAATTGTTTAACCTGGAAATCTTTCAAACACAAAGCTAAAATGAAACATTGTTTTTCAAGCAAACAAAAGAGACAATGTATCACTAGCAGACCTGCATTACAAAAAATATGAAAGGAAGTTTTACAGGAAAGGAAAATAATAGTGTACTTGGGGAAACTTGGACCTGTACAAAGAAATGTAGAATGACAGCAATGGTAAATATGTGAGTAAACATTTTTTTTTAGTTTTCTAATATTTAACTTACGGACAATATAATTGCTTAAAAATGAAACTAATGTTTCATGGAGCTTATAAAATATGTAGAAGTAACAAAAATGATAACTATAGCACAAAGGGTGGTAGGGATAAAATGGAAATACAATGTTATAAGATTTTTGTGTTATATGTAGAGTGGTACCATGTTATTTGGAAAATGATTACAATAAGACAAAGTTGTGTATTATAAATAAATCCTGGAAAAAACCATGGGTTAAAGAAATAAGACAAAGAGTAATAGCTAATAAACCAATAGTGATAATAAAATGGAATTTCTTAAATTTACACAGTCAAAAAGAGAAGAAAAGGTTAAAAAAGAACAAATAGTACAAATAGAAAAAAAGATAAATAATAATTAAAATCAAACCATATTGATGATAACTTTAAATGATTTAAACCACAATTAAAAGAAAGAAATTGTTAAATTGGACAAAAGAGTAAATCCCAGCATACACCATCTATAAGAAATTCATTTTAAATGTAAAGACACAATTAGGTTAAAAATTAAAAGATGGATAAAATATATACCATGCAGCAAACACTAACCATTGGAAAGCTAGAGTGGCAATATTAAATATCTGACAAAGTGAACTTCAGAACAAGGAAAGTTACCAAGGACAGAAAGGAACATTTCATAATAGTACAGGGGTAATTCATCAAGAAGACAAAACAATTCAGAATATATATGCACCTAATAATGGAGCTTCAAAATTGCTGTAGCCAAAACTGCCAGAACTGGCACAAATAGATATTTCACCATTTTTCGGTAATTGAAAGAAAAAAAAAGACAACCAATATGATTCTAGTAGACTTAACCAACACTATCAACCATTTGATCTAAAGGATATCTATTACAACACTCTACCCAAAAACTAGTACAGAATCTATATAGAACATTCACTATGTTTAAACATAGACTGGGCCATAAATATAAGATGCTTATATTAGAAAAGAAAAGGTCCAGTAGCAAAGATCTATGCTTCAACTTTAGGAATCTAAAAAACTAAGTAGAATGAAGGCAATAATAAAGTGGGGGAAACAAATAGAAAATTGACTGGCAATATAGAAAATTAATTTAAAAAATTGATTTTTTGAAGTAAGAATGATCAAAATTATCAAATGAGGAATAAAGAGAGAGTATCACTACAGAGTCTAGAGACATTAAAGGACAATAAGAGAATATTATAAACCAATTTATGTCAATAAATGTGACAAGCTAGATGAAATAAACAAATATCTTGAAAGACATAAATTACCAAAACTTATTTAATAAGAAATACAAAATCTGAAAAATTCTGTATCTATTAAAAAATTAATTTGTATTAAAAACCTTCCCCCAAACACAAATTAATTTTCAAAAATAAATTGTATTTCTACCTACAAGCAATGAGCAATTGAATATGTAAATAAAAATACCATTTAAATAACATCTGAAAGCAAAAACCTTAAGGATAAATATAACAAAAAATATGTGCAGGAACTTTGAAATGAAAATTATAAAACATTGCTGACAAAAATTAAAGATTTAAGTAAATAAAAATGTAAATAAAGAGATACCATATTCATGGATTTGAACATTGAATATTGATGAGACATCGATTCTTCCCAAATTGATATATAGAGTCAACACAATTCCATTTAAAATCCAAGATAACTTTTTTTAGAAAATTGACAAAGTGACTCTCAAATTTATATTTAAATAAAAAGGACCTGTAATGTATCTTCAAAGAGAAAAACAAAGTCAGAAGACTTAGAACATTTGATTCAAAGACTTCCTATTGAGTTATAGTAACCAGGACAATGGTATATCGTCATCAGAATCAATGGAACAGAATAGAGACCATGGAAATATGATCGATTTATTTTTGCCAAGGGAGCCAAGAAAATTAAATGAGAAAAGAATATTCTTATCAAAAAATGTGTTGAAGCAGCTAGATATTCACATGGAAAAAAATTAAATCAACTCTTACTTTATACCTTAGATATAAATTAACTCATAATTGATTATAGGCCAAACATAAAAGATAAAACTATAAATTCTGTACAAGAAAACTTAGGAGATCATTTTTCTGAGCTTAGGATAGTCAAAGATTACTTAGATTGAATATAAAAAGCACAGAGTATAAAAGAAAAATGATGAAATCAACTTCATCAAAATTAAAACCTTCTGCTCTTTGAAAGCAACAAACTGGAAAATATATTCACAGTATATATATCTGACATATGGCTTATATCAAGAATATGTAAAAGCAAACAAGCCAATAAAAAGAAGGCTCAAAGACTGAATAGACACTCACAAAAGGAAATATATGAATAGCCAATAAACACATGAGAAGATGCTCAACATCACTGGTTGTTAAGAAAATGCAAAGTAAAACCATAATAAGATATCACTAAACACCCACTTGAATGGCTAACTTTAAAAGAATTGATAATACCAAATGTTGGCGATAATTTGGAACAACTGGAAATCTTATACATTTTGGTAGAACTTTAAAATGATATTAATACAATTGCTCCCAAAAATAGCTTGACAGTTTATTAAAAAGTTAAATATACTCTTAGCACATATTTCAGCATTTTCCCTTTTGGGTGTTTATTCAAAAGAAACAAAAACATGTCCACCCAAAATCTAGTACACAAGTATTCATAGCAAATTTATTTGCAATAGCTTTGTGACAAGGGCTTTAAGGTGACCCTCATGGTTCCCATCTCCTCGTGTTTATGACCTAGTATAATTCCTTCCTCTTGAATGTGGGTGGAACCCATATCTTGCTTCTAACCAACAGAATATAGCAAAGTGATGCAATATCACTCCTGTGATTACATTATGTTATGTTAAGATTCCATCTTGATAGCAGACCGTCTCTACAGAAAGCGTTACTCTCCATTTCTGGGGACTAAGAAGCAAGCCACCATGTCTTCTACAGCCTCCAGGAAATGAATTCTGCCAACAATCTGATTTTAACAGAGAATCCTTCCTCCAGATGAGAACCCAGCCCTGGCTGACACCTTGATTGCAGTCTTGCAGAGGATCCAGCTAAACTGTGCCCAGACGCCTGACTCAGGAGTCTATAAAATGACAAATGTTATTTAAGCTGCTTCAAGCTGTTAAGTTTTGGGCAATGTACCACACAGCAATAGAAAATTAATACTAGCCAAAATCTGGAAACAACCTAAATAACCAACAAGTACGTGGATATGTAATATATCCCTACTATATAAAGGAAAAATTTAGTAATACACAAAACAATGACAATGAATTTCAAAAACATTATTCTGAGCAAAAGAACCAAGAAATTATAGAGCACATACTAATGATTCCATTTACATGAAATTTTTCCAAAAAGATAAATCTTTTCTGTAGTAACAGACAGCAGATCAAAGCTCATCAAACTGTACCCATAAATTATACCTCAATAAATGTAACTTTTTAAAAACTTTAGAAACTCAATATGTGTATAACTATTGTAAAATATTTAAACTCATAAAAAGAGAAATAGTTATGCTCCTATTTAAATATATATGCATGTATATGTGCATATATACGCAGGCATGCACATATATGTGTATTAATATATGTCTTGGCTTCAGGAAACATTTTTAGACTGGAAATCTTTCTCCTGATAGAGAGTGAGTACTTAATAAACAATCACCAGAGAGGAATTTTAGAAGCCTAGGTAAAATTCTGTATTATTCTACACAAAAGTAAATATCTAGAAATCTCAGACTACATAAGGGTTTTCACTTAATTTCATTGACTAATAGTGTTTAAATATGATTTTTTTTTCTTTTCTGTTATGTGTAAAGTATGCCAGATCTTTTGGACCGGGAGAAAGGCATAGACCCTATATTCAAAAAACAAAGAGTATTAGGAGAGAAGGGAAAGTACTATAAAGTTATTGTAAGGCCAAGTAGAAAGTGAGGGTACAAAGTCCTATGTCTAGTCACAGGAGGAGTACTTGCTTTGGGATGGGAGCTCAAGTCAGACTGTTGTAGAAGGGGCTGTTTGAGTTAGATCTTGAAGGATATATAGAATTTAAATGTGCAGAGAAGGAAAGAAACCAAATGTAAGGATGTTTTTGTTTAGATACAAGAATATAAAAAATAAAAAATAGTTTCATTTTAATGATCACAGTATAAGTAATAGAAGTAATAGAAAATAATGCATATCATGGAGGGATTTGAATGATTCTACTCCTCTCTAAGTTCTCTCTCTCTAGTCTAGGTGATTCCATCCAATCTCGTGGTAGTAAGTAACACATTCTATCTTTGGTTGGTCTCTTGATCGACTTCCAAGTTCAACATCCAGGTTCATTGATTGTAACAAATACAAGACTTTGGTGTAGGATTTGGATAATGAAAGAGGTTCTGCATATGTAGGGGCAGGAGGTATATGGGAAATCTTTGTACCTTCCACTCAATTTTGCTGTAAACCTAAAACTGCTCTAAAAAGAAGTCTATTTTAAAAAACATTTAGTATCCAACTGCATCCTTAATGTTGTTTTCAATGACTTATAGTAATCACACCCTCAACATGGTAAAAAAAAAACTTTGATTCCACATAGCCCCAAAACCTGCATTCCCAATCTTCTTCTTAAAGGATGATACCCTTGTCTGCTTACTTCTCAAGTCAAAAAATCCAGTCCTCTGTGAATCCGCTCTTTCCTTCACCTCCATTTCCCATACATTCAAAATTCTTGCCTATGTTTTCCTAAAACTATACCCTCATATCTTTCTCTAACGCTACTGACCTAGTCCACAGATGCCTAATCTCTTGCTGAATACTGCCTTGCAGTGCCGACTCCTTTTCCTGCTACAGCTCTTCCCCTTTCCAATCTCTTTCCACATAGAAGCCAGAATAAAATTTTTAAAGTTAAATTATACTGTGTAACACCCATTAAAACCTTTCATCAGCTTCACATTGCAGTTGGAATGAAGTCTAACTTTCTTATGATGCCTGCAAAGCCTACATGCCTGGCCATTGGCTGCCTCCCTAGCTCACTTCTCACCATTCTTCACCACACTCAACCTCAGACACACCGGTTGGAGCTCAGTACTGCTCAGGGCCTTTGCCTTGCTGTTTCCTCTGCCTGGAAAACTCTGGCCCCATTTCTTCAGGTAAACTACTTTGTCTTGTCACTGTGTTCTCCTTTAGTAAGGCTCTTTCTGATCAACGAATCTAATTAGTTGCTTACCTAGGATTGGCTCCAAAACTTACATAGCCTTGGGGCCCTCTTTAAAATCAGAGTGGAATGAGACAGCAATGTTAACCAACTGGGGTAAAAATATCTTACTTTAGTAATATGACCGTGTGAACACATTTCTCGAACCCTAGAACACATTTCTACCAAGGCTGGGGAACGGGTCTTTGCCATTGAAGGACCCTTTAGCTTGAGCTTTAGCAGCTTGATAGTAAACCTTCCTCCAGTCCCACCTGGTCACTTTTCATATCACTCTGTTCCATTTTCTTCATAGCATTTATTACTTTTCAAAAGTATCTTTCCCTTTATTTATCTCCTTGTTTAAGATCTTGCTTCCCTTTTCCTAGCAGAATATAAACTCTATGGGAGCAAGGACTTTGCCAAAAATTCATGACTATACCCCAAGAACCTGGAACAGTGCCTGGCACATAGTAGGCCTCAATGAATATTTGTTGAAATGCATGAATATTAAAATATTTGAAATTGAATCTGTAAAAACTGATGTGTAAAACAAATAAATCAAAGAGGGAAAAAATGAAAAGAAATGATATTATTAAGAGGACTGTTGCTGTGGTTTTCTCCAGAGAAAATGAGGGCTTGAATTCAGGTTATACAAATGGAAATGGTAAGAAAAAAATATGAAAGATATAATGTATGTAGAATACACAGAATTTGGCAGCTTAAATGTGAGCAGCAAGCGGAAGGAAGGTGTTGTCTTAGTCCATTCCTGCTGCTATAACAAAATATGTTAGACAGGATCATTTACAAGCAACAGAAATTTATTTCTCACAGTTGTGAAGGCTGGAAAGTCCAAGGTGAAGGTGCTTGCAGATTCAGTATCTGGTGAGAGCTTTCTCTCCTCTAAGATGGTGCCTCTTGCTGCATCTTTACGTGGCAGAAGGGACAAATGCTGTTTCCTCACATGGCAGAAGAAGGGCAGAAGGGCACAAAGGGACAAACCCTTTTATCATGGCACCAATCCCATCCCTGAAGTCTCTGCTTTTAAGGCCTAATCACCTCCCAAAGGCCTCACCTCTTAATACCATCACCTCAGGGTTTAAGTTTGAACATGGGAATTTTGGAAGGACACATGCATTCAAATCATAGCAAATGTCAAATGTAGTGGTAATACTTCGCACCTAGACAATCGGAGAATGGTGATACCATTAAAATAAAAAAATGAATAATTTCTCTGAAGAAAATCCTAAGATTAATGTCTTAAGGTGAATTGTAGATGAACTAAAACATTGCCTGTAAATATGTGAATCCTTTTTTAAAAAAAAAAATCCATTTTTCTGTTGATTTTCTTTTACAATATTGGTATTATTTATTCTTAGGAAATGTTTTGGTTTCCAACCTTAATAAAATCATATTTATTATTACAAAAACCAAAATCATATCAGTATAGGGAAAGGTTAATTTTTTGAAATTATCATTGATGTTCTGAAGAAGTAAAAATATAACTGTAAAAAAAACCTGGTTAATTTTCATATGTGACCTAATTTCACTTCCCAAGAAAGCTCATCAATGTCAATTACAATGAGCAAAACTCTAGAATAGAATCAGTCAATTTCTATTTGATCATCTTTTTTTTTTCTTTTTTTCTTTTTTTATTTCAGCTTATTATGAGGGTACAAATGTTCAGGTTATATATATTGCCCATGTCCCGCCCATCCCCCCCAAGTCAGAACTTCAAGCATGTCCATTCCCCAGACAGTGCGCAACGCACTCATCATGTAGGTATACACCCATCCCCTCCCCCCACTCCCCACCTCAGTCCGATACCCAATTGGTGTTATTCCCAAATGTGCATTTAGGTGATGATCAGGGAAACCAATTTGCTGGTAAGTACATGTGGTGCTTGGTTTTCCATTCTTGGGATACTTCATTTAATAGAATGGGTTCCAACTCTCTCCAGGAGAACAAAAGGGATTCTATATCACCATTATTTCTTATAGCTGAGTAATACTCCGTGGTATACATATACCACGTTTTACTAATCCACTCATGACTTGATGAGCATTTGGGTTGTTTCCACATCTTTGCAATTGTGAATTGTGCTACTATAAACATTCGGGTACAGGTGTCTTTTTTATAGAATGACTTTTGTTCCTTTGGGTAGATGCCCAATAATGGGATTGCTGGATTGAATGGTAGGTCTACTTGAATCTGTTTAAGGTATCTCCATAATGCTTTCCACAGGGGTTGCACTAGTTTGCAGTCCCACCAGCAGTGTATGAGTGTTCCTGTCTCTCCGCATCCATGCCAACATGTGTTGTTTTGGGACTTTTTGATAAAGGCCATTCTCACTGGAGTTAAGTGATATCTCATTGTGGTTTTGATTTGCATTTCCCTGATGATTAGGGATGTTGAGCATTTTTTCATATGTTTGTTAACCATTCTTATATCTTCTTTTGAAAAATTTCTATTCATGTCATTTGCCCACTTTTTGATAGCATTGTTTGATTTTTTCTTACTGATTTTCCTGAGTTCTAAATAGATTCTTGTTATCAGTCCTTTATCTGATGTGTAGTATGTGAAAATTGTTTCCCCATTCTGTAGGTTGTCTGTTTATTCTCGTGACTGTTTCTTTGGCTGTGCAGAAGCTTTTTAATTTAATCAGGTCCCATTCATTGATCATCTTTTAAAGCAGTATAACATGCTGCTCTCTGTGCCCAGATGTTTGTTCCTAACACTTGCTGTGCAACCTGTGGGCTTTTCTAAATGCATAGCTACATGAAAGAAAGGCCAACATTCGAAATGGAGCTGCAACAGGGAGTGTGTTTAATAAAACACTTAGCTGGGTGAACCTAAAATTTTGTAATGTAAAATTTCAGATGACACCCTTTCAATCTGCTCCTTCAGTTAAAATTTATCATTATGCAGTTTACTGAGAGGCAGTTTTTTTTTCTCCTTTTTCTAATTAAGACATCATCCAACCTGCAACCAGAAAGAGGAAGCAGCATTTGCATAAGTGGAGAACAGATGACTCTGGTTCAATAAAGCAAAATTATCTATTGATGAGATGCAAGAGATAAAGAACCTGAAATAAAGGTTCATACAACTCGTAGTTGAGCAGTGAAATCTGAAGTATCCTTGCTCTTTCTTACTCTTCTCAACTGCTAGTCTTACCTGTACAGTTATGAGCACATAGACTTTACAAAAGAGTAACTGAAACCTGGCCTTGCCTTACAGACGCCACTTCCAAGCAGACCCTTCAAATGGAAATGGTTTCTTTTCCCACCATACCGAAAGCCTAAGGGGCTATGAGTCCAGCTGTTTGCATATTCTCCTAGGCCCCCACCTTACTTTCCAGCCATGATGCATCCACCATGACTCAAGTCCCTCCTTTTGTGAGATGCATTTACAAAGAACCTTCCAAACTCTCTTTCTCATCTCCCCGATCTCCGCTCGTAATGAATCTAAGACTTTAGCATTAATCTTACAATCTTATGCTCCAGCAAGGTCCGAGTTTCACGATGAATGATCTCAGATTTCATATGTACAGCTCACTCAACTCTCTGGTCACAAAACTTGGCCAGGCGCGGTGGCTCACGCCTGTAATCCTAGCACTCTGGGAGGCCGAGGCGGGTGGATCGCTCAAGGTCAGGAGTTCGAGACCAGCCTGAGCAAGAGCGAGACCCCGTCTCTACTAAAAATAGAAAGAAATTATATGGACAACTAAAATATATACATAGAAAAAATTAGCCGGGCATGGTGGCGCATGCCTGTAGTCCCAGCTACTCGGGAGGCTGAGGCAGTAGGATCGCTTGAACCCAGGAGTTTGAGGTTGCTGTGAGCTAGGCTGACGCCATGGCACTCACTCTAGCCCGGGCAACAGAGTGAGACTCTGTCTCAAAAAAAAAAAAAAAAAAAAAAAAACTCCTTAGTCTTCCAGTCAATGAATTTCATCTTCATTCCACTTCAGCAACCCATTTCCATGAGCTGGGATCTCAGAATTTCAACTTATCTGGTCATAACTTTCATCTCTTCTACCTTCTCATTCCTCAATTTACAGTACAGGAATATTCACAGGGCATATAGCAAAGAATTCATAACCTACAACTCAATAAGAAAAGGTCAAACCACTAGGAGAAAATGGGCAACTTATTAGAACAGGCAATTGAGAAAAGAGGACCTCAAAGACCTCCAGTTACTTGATTCTTTCTAGTTTTTCAAATCCATCATCCTCACCCTGTAATTTAAATCCTTCCCCTTCTCTCACTTATATCCTCAAAACCCCCTCATCTTGATCTGCTTTATGAGTCATCACAGCTTCTAGTAATCTACCTAACCTTTTTCCTAGACCACCACTTCCTGCCTATGGCTGCTGGGTACAATTATACAACCTTACAATTTGGTGCCCTACAAACTTAAGGCTTTTGACCTCAGATTGGGCCTTCAGTCCCACAGAAGCCATTCTGAGCTTTTATCACTATACTAATGATATTTATTTGCAGTCAACAGATTATATTTCATGTTGTTTCACAGGAAAAAAAATGCAAGTATCAAGGTGGGAATGCCCCCCATTTCCTTATCATAAATCAGTATTTTTATATGTATTCAACAAGACAAAGTTTTTCTCAAAGAAGCCCATACATTCATATTCTTTGCCTCAGAGAAAAACATTTCTGTTTTGTGTTTGTGTCTTGATACCTTTTTCTGTACATATTCAAATATATATATATTTAAAATATATTTTTCATGTTTATGTTTTTCATAGTGTTCTGTCACTACCACTCTGAAATTTCCTATTCTTAAACTCACCAATACAGTCTGAAGATTTTGCCATTTCAGTGTTGTGTAGCTTCTGCCTTACATATTGTTGCATAAATACATCACAGCTGATTTAGCCATCCTTCTATCTGTGAATATGTAGGTCGTTTCTAATATATTAATACTGAAAACAATGCTATCATCAATATCCTTTTATGTACCTCCCTGTGAACTTGTGCAATTTTTTCTCTCTGATAAATATCTAAAAGTGAAAATGCTAGGTACGGGTTTTTCTCTCTGATAAATATCTAAAAGTGAAAATGCTAGGTACGGGTTATGTACATTTTTAAAAATTTCTTTACAACCGCTGAGTTGCCCTCTAAAGTGCTGTACAATTTACATTCCCATAAACAATGAATGAGGGGAACTATTTTCCTGAACCTTCAGGAAAACCTGATACTTGGTACATTTTTGCTAGCCTGATAGGTGAAAAATGATGTGGCATTATTTTAATTTACATTTCTCTGATTACTAGTGTGCTAACTTGAAGTGTTACTTGGACATTTATATTTCCTCTTCTGTGAAAAACCAGTTTATATCCTTTGCCCATTTTTCTCTTGGAATATTCTTTTTCCTATTGATTTGTTGTAATTATGTGATGGATACATATCCTTTGAGTATTTTAAATATTGTAAAATTTTTTCTTCTATTAAATACTTTGTGCAGTGACAGACTTTTAATTGTATTGATGGTTGTGTGGAATTTAAGATGGTTCATTTTGATGTCGACAACCACACCAATCTTTTTCTTTAGGGCTCTGTTTCCTTTTGAAAGAAAACTTGTATTAATAGCTTAAGATAAGAAGCATAAACCTTTATAGTGTCTTCTAATTCTCTATGTATGTACACACACAGGTGCACACACATACACATACATGTGTGCACATTTTGGTTAGGTCTTTATTTCAGCTGGAATTTAGTTACTTGATTTTATGTGACAGATATCTTACTTTGTTATTTTTACCAAATTGTCACACTATTATTTATTGAAAAATCCATTCATTACACAGTGAATGCATCATATTCTAAGTTCCATGTATACAAGGCTCTGTTGCTAGACTCTCTATGTTGTCCCATTGATTTTTTTATTTTTTTTTATTTTTACATTACCGCCATAATTTTTACTTATCTACATCATTATTGCAAGTTTCAAAATCTTATATTTCAAACTTTTCTTAGACAATTTTGTCCATTTTTTTCATCAGATAAATTTTTAAATTTCCTTTTTGTATTTCCTTTAGAAAACTTTTTGGGAGTTTATTTGGATTGCATTGAATTTGTAGGTTATTCTGGTGAGTACTGAACTACTTAATTATTGTGTCCTCCCATCCAGAAATAAAATATCTTTCTCTATTCATTCAGATTTTCTTTTAACTCTTCAGTTTAATACTTTTCAAGTGCATCTTATTTTTTCCAAGATATTTTATAGTTTTACTGGTTTGTGAATGCATTTGCTAGTTGCTGCAGGCTTATAAAAATACACTTCTAGGCATCCCTAAGAGGAATCTTATGATCCCATGTGTCTGTATTCTCCTCTGGGCACAGTTGCTCCTCCAGGGTGGCGTCCTTTCCTCTAGGTGTGGAGGACACGCAGGCTGACCTGCTGGGTATGTTGCTGGACTCAGGAGCTCCCCACACTCCCTTGTGAGCAATCTCAGAAATGCAATCTTAGCATGCAACTCCCCTGCTTGGAATCCTCCAGTGGCATCTCATCACCTACAAGATTACGTCAGAAATATTCGTAAGACACAAAACCTTCCGCATTCTGCCTGCTGCTTTTCCACCTTTATCTCCAGCTGTGTTCCTAGGTGTCAGGTTCCTTGCAAGCACTGGCCACACCAAGCTCCTTGCTCATTCCTGATAGTGCTGGGCTCTTTTAACTCTCTTTACATTGGCACGTGTTGTTTCTTCTCTTTGAAATGATCTTCTCAGCTTAGGTCGCCTTATCTGCTTATCGGGAACATATTTACTCCAAGAAGCTTTCCTTCATATCCCAGTGATTTCCCTGACTTCTCTCCACCCCTCCTGCCCCAGTGTGCTGGCCCTTAGGTGGCTATTTCAGCACCTGTCCCAATATTTGCTGACATCTGTGTACATATCTCTCCCATAGCAGACTGTGTCTCTGTGTCTAGCATAGTGCCTGACAAATAGAGAAAAATGATTTGTTAAAATAATGTGTTATGTTTACCCTTTTTATAGTACATTATTGTTTATAAAATGTTTCCAGATATAAAATTGAGATGGTGCAAACTCTATGACTTAATGAAAATGGATCACAGTCATAATAATGTCCCTAAATTTTAGCATTTCAAAATCCCTCCTTCAGATGTTCTATTTTCCTTATAATTTTTCTGTTTGGTCAGTATCAGAATATTACAGGGGTGCCAATGTCCCTGGGCCACATCAGATTATGTTTCTAGACAGGACCCTTTCTCTACTAGAGTCCCTCAGCACGATGGGGAGAGGAAAGATGTTGTCCCGTGTGTTACCAGAGTCCCTGCCTAAGGTTTCCAGATCCTTCTGCTGGGCAGACCACATTGCTCTGCACCACACATAGGCCAGCACTCGTTCCACTGCAGGAGGCTCAGACCACCAAGCCCGGCTGCTTCTTTCCTTGCTGGTCCAAGGAAAGATCCCCACTTTCTGAGCAGCTGTTTTATAGAGAGTTCCATCAGCAGAATTTTTTAAACCATGAGTGGCATTGTCCTCTTCTTTACAGAATAGCCATTTTTCTCCCAGAACACACATATATTCTGGGGGCATGGTTGACTGGGTAGGAAAAGAGAGAGGGATATAGGTGTCAAGACTGAGCACAGACATCTTCCCATACCTCACTCCTCAGACACAGTCTGACCCACCCACCTACATCACTTCTACATTCTTGGCGGTTTTCTCTTAGTGCCCTATTTTTCCCTCTACAAGTGCGGTCCCCAACCCCTGGGCCATGAGCCAGTACCAGTCTGCAGCCTGTTAGGAATGGGCCATGATCACTGCCTGAGCTCTGCTCTGTGCCCCCTCCTCTTCATCTGTGGAAAAACTGTCTTCCATGAAACTTAGGAACTGGGCCTCACGGCAGGAGGTGAGTGGTTGGTGAGTGAGTAAGCTTTATCTGTCTTTACAGCCACTCCCCATCACTTGCATCCCACCTGAGCTCTGGCTTCCACTCCCTCCTCCCCCCGTCCGTGGAAAAATCATCTTCCATGAAACCGGTCCCTGGTGTCAAAAAGGTTGGGTACCGCTGTTCTAGAGTACCTTCTAGTCTACCCCAAAGGTCTGTATATATTTGAATTGTAGTTATGGACAAGACTCAGAGTCTGGACAGTTTAAGTTCCCTAAACATAACATGGAAGGAGCATTATCTGCCCAGGGCGTAGGGAACTTCTAAGGGAGAGTGTTCTCCACCTCCACAAACCCACCTAAATGACCCAACAAAAATACTCTGCTACAGATGGACTTTAAAAATTTGACCCCCTTGGCCGGGCGCGGTGGCTCACGCCTGTAATCCTAGCACTCTGGGAGGCCGAGGCGGGTGGATGGCTCGAGGTCAGGAGTTCGAGACCAGCCTGAGCAAGAGTGAGACCCCGTCTCTACTAAAAATAGAAAGAAATTATATGGACAACTAAAAATATATATATACAAAAAATTAGCCAGGCATGGTGGCGCATGCCTGTAGTCCCAGCTACTCGGGAGGCTGAGGCAGTAGGATCGCTTAAGCCCAGGAGTTTGAGGTTGCTGTGAGCTAGGCTGACGCCATGGCACTCACTCTAGCCCGGGCAACAGAGTGAGACTCTGTCTCAAAAAAAAAAAAAAAAAAAAAAAAATTGACCCTCACTAAAATTGTAGCATGTAGATAGACCTCATCATTATTCCCATTTTACAAATGAGATAACTGATATCACATAGTTTAAATGATTTGCCCCAAGATAGACAGTGAGAGCCAAGGCAAGACTGAGAATGCAGCAGGTAAACATTACAAGTAATGCTTTGTGATCAGAGTGGCATGAGTTTCAGTTCCAGATTTGCCACTTACCACTCAGCCTGGGGCAGCCCTTACTTGCCTGCCCACCAGAGGAGTGAACTTCTACCCCTAGGGTGGTTATTTTCACAAAATATATATGCAGAGAACTGAACCCAAAGCTTGTCACAAAATATATGTGCCCAATAAATATTAACTGTTTATATTATTCATATTTTAAAACCAACCCTTTGATTTTATATCATCATGATCTCCGTTCTCTTAAACTTAAGGAGACAATGAATATATATTGATAAATATCATTTTAAATGGAAACCTATTGGAAACCTTTAACATAGTTTTAGTCTCTAAAGATAGGATGGCAGAAACACATTTTCTATAGTCAAATGGTTTATCAACTGAGGAGTGTATTGGTCAGATTTGGTCACTCAATAATAGCTAAGTATCTGTTGTAACAAGACACTTTGCTGTGTACCATTGCTCTTACGAAGTTTTTCTTCAGAGTTTATGCTTGAATTTACATTTTTTTTTCCCCAAAGCAATGAAAGCTTTGAAAAAGGTGCTCCAATTTTGAATTGGGCTTTGAAAATCCTTAATAATATAATCTGATATCTGAAAATATGGAAATTGTTCTGTGTGTAAATGCCTGAAAGTACAAATAATAATAAACCATTCATTCATTCAAACTAGAATTTACCTGTTGCCTAATGGTCAAAGCACATATCAATTCTATCTGATGAGAAGTTAATTTCATTGTAAGAGTGTTATCCTCTAAAGTATCTACTATACTTCAAATCCAATATTCTGAATTTTTTCCATTTTCATGAACTAAGATTGAGTCATGAGGCTTTGAAATTGGGGCTCAAATGCTATTTCTACTGATAACATGCTGTGTGGTCTCAGGACATGTTATTGAACTTTCTAAAACCTCATTGTTTTTGGAATCTATAACATAGGAAAAGCATGTTAGTGAGGCTCAATCTAATCAGTTTAGTAATGCTCAAGTGAGACATCGTGTACACCATGGCTGGTTGATGGTAGATACTCAATAAGTGTTAGTTCCCTTGTCTGTTTTCATAGCTTTGCTGTCCACAGTGAAAAGAGAAATTTAAAACAGGATAGAAAATCCTCTTGAGGTTCATTTTTTTAAATATCTCTGCTGATATTCTCATAAGACATAAAATTTCAAATTCACTTGTGTCCTGGACATGTTTTTAAATAACATATGTAGTAGTATCCAGGAAGAAATTAAGGGACAGATTTTATCTGTAGTGTATATTTTTTGGAGAATATACCTCTAATAATTCCTCTGCCCAGATTATTCCTCAAACACAACAGCCTTACTTTCTTTATGAAATATGATATTAAATTGGTCAAACCAAAACAAAAATGCAAAAAAAGTTGTGAATATAAAAGCCATTCAGTGGCTTCAAATGAGTTTTTGTTTTGTCAAATGAATTTTAAAATAGAGTTTTATTGAAACATGAGATGGCTATTATAAAAAAAATTGTGTTGATTAAAAGGAAAATAACAAGCATTTATTTAGTACCTACTTAGAGCTGGCACTTCATGTATGATATATTTTTAAAATAATATGTTGTACAACTCAAGGGCCGTCATTCACATCTTAGACCATGTGTGGACATCCATGCAATCATCTAGTGTAGAATCTGCTGGTCATATAGAGCATTCTCAGGTTTGTAAAAAAGATCATTCCTGTGATACTAGCAATGAACAATATTTCAATTCATCAGATCCAGTTCTACCACCATTTCATAAAATAAGAAACATTTTCTGTAGAAAAGTTGTTAGCACTAGGAAATACCATACTTAACAAAGATGACAGTCTTTTTAAATTTTCACATGATAAACGGTGTGCCTTTAATTAAAATTGTATATGGTCATTATGGTAGAGTGACCTAAGATCTTTGGATGTCAAATACCTGGTCACTTCTTTGGGACAACCAAACATTTATCTTATTCCTTCTCTGGTTATGATACAAAAGTATGGAAAAAGTCTTCATTCCCACCTTAACAATAAGAAATTATAAGATGAACTAAAAAAGAAATGCTTGGATGCAAATAAGTCAAAATGAACTAAATTTCAGAAAGGGATGAGCCCTTACTAGGTAAGTAGAAACCACTACTCATTTCTATTTCTAGGGTCATTAGCATAGTCTAGGAGACAGTCAAGCAGAGGTAGGAGCCTGGTAAAATCTGGGACTTTTGCTGTGACAAGGAGAATCTACTAAAACTCTTAATGTCCACGCATGTGCTGTCAAGGTATATTGAAATCTGAAGGAGCACAAAAACTTAACACTCTGTCTTCTATAAATCTCCTTTCCATGGGACTTTTTCTAAGCAGAGTGTAGCTAAAAAACAGAGAGAGATGACATAGTCTTGCATTGCTTAGACTCAAAACCTTGCTGGAGAGAGGACTAATTCTATCCTCCAAATACTTAAAATTAGAGGTAAACTGGAACTAACAAAAGCGATAACTCTGCAACAGCTCAATTCCTCATTAGACTGAAGGAAATTGTCCCTCCCCCTAGCTTCCTGATGAAAGAAAGGGCAATTTTTTTTCTGGAATAAAATTAGTGTCTATTTCAGCATCTGCTAGGTGTTATAATATCAGGCACACAATCGAAAATGTAAAGAAGCATCATATGTGGAAGCTAAAATGTTGATATTATAGAAGTAGAAAGAACAGTGGTTACTGGCATCTGAGAAGGGTGGGGGAGGGGAGAGAAGGAGAGATTGGTTAAAAGAGACAAAACTACAGCTAGGTAGAAGGAATAAGTTCTAGTGTTATAGTTGTAGGCTGACTACAGTTAAAAATAATTTATTATATATTTTCAAATAGCTAGTTATTTTGAAAGTTTTCAAAACAAAGAAATGATAAATGTTTGAGGTGATGGATATGCTAATTATTCTGATTTGATTATTACACATTGTAAGTACCAAAACATTATTATGTACCCTGTAAATATGTACAAATATTATTTGTAAATTTTTCAAATAAATATATGTAAATAAAAAATGTGAAGAAGCAAGAAAATATGATGCATAACCAATGAAGAGTTACCAGTAAAATATTCACTGATCACCTACATGTTCAAATTAGTGCACAAGGATTTTGAGATAACTACTATTAACACAAACATGAAAATAGTTTAGAAGAAAAAAATAAAGTCATTTTTAATAGAGAATTTCAGTAGAAAAAAAATGGAAACTCTAAAAAAGAAATAGAATTAAAAGGTGCAATATCTAAATTAACAAATCCAGTGGAGGACTTAAATCTGAGCTTAACATCAGATACTAGAGGAAAGGATTAGTGAAATTGAAGAGAAGTCAACAAAAATTATCCAAACTAAATTATAAAGAAAAAAAGAATGATTTTTTAAATGAGAAAAGTATATGAAACAATCATAGAATATTGTCTACAAATATCTGTAAGTGGACTCTCAAAAAGAAAAATGAGAAAGAATGTGCCAATATTAGAGGAGCTAAAGGCCAAGATTTCCCAAAACTCAGAAAGATTATCAACTCCAGATCTAAAAATCTCAGCAAACCCCAAAGAGATTGAATACAAAGAAAACCACATGTAGTCATCTCAAATATAAACTGCTAAAAATCAAAGATGAAGGGAAAGTCTTAAAAGCATGCAGAAATAAAAGCACACATTACATTTAGAGATAAAACATTAATGAATGTTGGATTCTTTTGAAAAATAGTGAAAACCAAAAGACAATGGAAAACATCTTTAACATGCTGAATGAAAAAAAAAAATCTGTACAGCTAGGATTGTATACCCAATAAAAGTATCTTTAACAAAAGAAAATAGAATGAGGACATCTTAGACAAATGAAAGCTGAGAGAATTTTTTACCAACAGATCCAAAGAACAGAGGGAAAAATAGAAAACAAACAGCAAGATGATAGACATCAACCTAACCAAAGCAATAATTGCAGTAAATGAAAATGTATTAACCTCTTATTAAAAGACGAGATTAAAAAACAAGATTCAAACATGTGATATGAGAAATACATTTTAAATATAAATTTAAATTCAAAGAAAAATGAAAAAGAATATAATCTTCCAAAACTAATCATAAGAAAGCCAGTGTGGCTATATTAATATGAGACAAAGTCAATTTTAAGAAAATAGTCTTGGCCGGGCGCGGTGGCTCATGCTTGTAATCCCAACACTTTGGGAGGCCGAGGCGGGTGGATCGTTTGAGCTCAGGAGTTCAAGACCAGCCTGAGCAAGAGTGAGACCCCATCTCTACTAAAAATAGAAAGAAATTATATGGACAGCTAAAAATATATATAGAAAAAATCAGCCGGGCATGGTGGTGCATGCCTGTAGTCCCAGCTACTCGGGAGGCTAAGGCAGGAGTATCGCTTGAGCCCAGGAGTTTGAGGTTGCTGTGAGCTAGGCTGACGCCATGGCACTCTAGCCTGGGCAACAGAGTGAGATTCTGTCTCAAAAAAAAAAAGAAAAAAGAAAATAGTCTTATCAAGGTAAAGTGATATATTTCATAATAAAAAGTCCTTTCATCACAAAGACAAAACAATCATAAATGTGCACCTAGTAAAACACTTCAAAATACATAAGGCAAAAATTAACAAACTAAATGAGGAAATAGAAAAATCCACAATCATAAAGATTTTAACATACCTCTTTCAGTAATTGATAGAAAAATATAGACAAATTAATAAGTAAGAACACAGACTACTGAACAACACTATTAACCAAATAAATGAATCAACACTTGTACTATACTTTATCTGACAACTGAAGAAAACCCATATTTTCAAAGTGGACATGGAATATTCACTAAAATATACCATATATTAGGCCATAAAGCTAGCCTCAATAAATTTCAAAAACCTGAAATTATAGAGAATATTTATGACCACAATGGATTTAAGCTAGGAATAAATAACAAAAAGAAAATGAAAAAAAAATCCAATTGAAAATAAAGCAGCACTGTTCTAAACAATCCATGAGTCAATGAGGAACTCACAATGGAAAATAGAAAATATTTTAAACTGAATAATAAGGAAAACACAATATATTAAAATTTATGGAATACATCCAGAACAGTGATTACAGGGAAATACATAAAGACTTATCTCAGATTTAAAAAAAACATTTAAAATCAATAATCAAAAATTTCCCATTCAGGAAGTTAGAAAAAGAAGAGAAAATGAAATACAAAGAAAATAGAAATGAGAAAATAATAAAGAGCAAATAGAAACCAACAATATAGAAAACAGTAAAGAAATACCAACAAAGCCAAAATGTGAATCTTTGAAAATGATGTAATTTATCACCCTAATGAGTAGAGGGAAGAGAGAGAAGATGTGACTCACCAATTGTCAGTAATAAAAAGAGAGATATTACTACAGATATTAAAATGAGTATAAAAGAACATTATAAATAACCTTACCAATACATTTGACAACTTAGAAATAAGGACAAGTTTTTTGTAAATCATAATTTTTCAAAACTGACATTAGAAGAAATAGAAAATGTGAACAGTTCTATATCTATTAAACAAATTGGACTCATTATTATTATTCAAAACTTCCTACAAAGAAAATTGCAGGCCCACATGGATACCCTTTGAAAGCATAAAAACAAGAGAACAACTTCTAAAACACTACTCTTAGGAAGACCTTATCAAAGTAAGCGTCTCCTTCTCCTTACTCCCAGACCCTTAGCTCAAGAATCATCAGGACATTCTTCCTTGTACTTTTTTATTCGTTTTTATGACCAAAGTTTTACTTTTATATTCTCTCTAGTAGAGTCTTATTTCATGCACTTAATATTTTCTTTCAGTTAATTCTATTTTTCTAAGTTATAATGATGTTAATGATTTATTCACTACTTACTATTAATATACACCAACATTATGTTAAGTGTTATAGATATATATCACTTTATCCTCATAAATAGGTTTGGGCATATTTTTCTAGTTTTACAAGTGAGGAAACTAAGACTCAGGGTTTACTAATTTTCCCAAAGTCCCAGAAAACTCAAACCTCTGTCTGTTTGATTCCAAAGCCCACACTCCTTCCTACACACCACCCTGTCACTAACAGTCAGTGATTAATGGATCCTTCTCAACTAGCCTGTCAAGAAGAAGTGCCACATAAGTTCTGTATTTGGTAGTGCTTTAATTATTAATTGAACCAGAAAAAGTAAGAATTTCAGAGGGAATATTTATCCAGCTGCTTTTATTCTTGTGAGCCAATCTACCATGCTTCAAACTACAGAACTTGTCAGAGGGTAAATAAACTCTACTTACTTTATCATTTGTAAACTTTTAGGGATTGCTGAGTGAGGATATTCTAACCCCATATGTTTTTGTGTAAGATATTGGGTTAATCTAAAACAGACAGGAGCAAGAGAACCTGCCTCTTAAAATGCCATGACTTTCACCGGAGAACATTTGCGACTGCCTACTCTAAACCATCACCCACCACCACTCTAGGTTTAATATTTTTACTATTATCTCCTCCACCAACTTGCAGTTACACTTTTAAAAGCATTTTTAAGACTGTGGTTAACTGAAAACTCTTTGCACACGGAAACCGGGTCTTATTTACTACTGTATATACTCAACGTGCCTAATGCCTGGTACAGAGTAGGTCCTCGATTAATATTAGCTATGTGAATAAATGAATAAGATATTGTAGTCTCTCATTATATTAACAATCTGTTTTGCATTTCCACCTTTAAAATTTTAATTTTGTCAAATTGTTTTTTAATATCTGTTATTATGATTAAGAAATTTTGAAATTCTAAGTCAGTTTGGATTGGATAACAAATATCTTTTGAATATCTACAGTTTTCTGGATCATTGAGGAAAAATAATTTTTTATATTTCTATATATAATAATTTCCTTATATTTCTACTGGACAGCACTGTGCAATAGAAGTATAATAATATATAATATAAAATGACGTAAATGTGAGTCACATATGCAATTTTGAATTTTCTAGTATCCACATTAAAAAAATTTTAAATGAGTTTAATTTTAAGAATATATTTTACTTAACCCACTATATTTCAGATATTATTTTAGCATGTAATCATTAGAAAATGTTATTGAGTTTTACATTATTTTGTTCATACTGTATCTTCAAAAGTATATTTTTACACTTACAGAACATTTCAGCTCAGTCTAACTGCTTTTCCAATGCTCAATAGCCCCAGGCAGTTAGTGAGTAATGCATTAAACAACACAGAGTGAGAAACTTATTGATAAAACAATTTTATGTAGGCAGGAGTGAGATTTTCTCGGAAAATAAAGTGGCACTTAGATGGACAGAAGTGGAAATTACTTCTGATTGGGACAAGACATTGATGGTGATTCATACTAGAAGGAAAATACAGAGCACAGCTTTTTTGGTCTTCCACATTTTGCCACATACTATGAGTCAGAAAAGACCTCTAAAGAGATTGGCACAGAAACATCTCTGAAGAATCAATTCCAAAGTTAAGTGAGAACTGACTATATGATTTGAAGCCTAGCACATATTCTAAGTATCTTGGTGAATTGATTAGTAATTACCAGGAAGAGAAAGAGGAAGAAGGAGACCTTCATGTCTTCATCAGAAAGACACGGATACACCAGAGTCAGTACCTGTTCCACTTACATGAAGCAGAAAATCAACACAATCCTTAAGTTCACTGGATCACAGTTATGTTATTGAAACTGAATAATTTATGGTAACTTGCGTTTTTCTGAACTCTGAAAAACAGAGTGCAGAGTCTTGGAAATTTATCACATACATGTCATGAATAAAATTAACAGAATAAAAGGCCATATTGCCTTGAAAAATCATTAACCCTTAATCCATAGGTAACTATCTTTTAATTAAAATTTGACATATCCTAGAACCTCAAAAGCTGCTGTATTTCCTAGCCCAGCTCTGACCTGATCATGGGTTTCAGAATTCACACCATGAAATCTAAATTACCACAGATGATTGTAGTTTGAGCAAATTACCCACAATCAAAGACAGGAGGCGTTATGTGCCTGCAGTAAAAAGGAGGAGGTCCTTCAATATCATGGAGTGTCACAACCAACCTAGAACTAGTCAACCCCAATTACCAGTTCTGATAACACTTAAGAGGAGAAATCTGTCAGTACCATCATAGCAAAACTGGATCTCCCAGATACAGACAAGCCCGGACCGAGTGGCATCTCACCAGGCTAAGTCTAGTTTCAAGTCTACTATATCTGAAGTGGAGTCCATGTGCCCAACCAAATCAATGAAGAGAGATTTCCAAGAACCTTACTGTTTGGTCCCTGAATTCTTTAAAATGTCATTAGTTAAAAATACTATCATAAGTAAATGTGGTGCTTTAATGATCGTTTGAGAGCTACATTCCCCTTCCTACTGAATTAATTATAACAAATTGATGTAGAAAGTTAATATTCAGCCAAGCAATCCTCTTTACTGAGACTACTAATAACCAAAGCTGATCAACTCCAATATGCAGTATCCCTCTATAACAACCTCCCTGGAATAACAAATTGCTGGTCCATAAAAATGAGACATAAATATTAGTAACAGTAAGACATCCAACTCCTTGCAAGACCAGGAAGATTTAAGAAAAAGACATTGCCATCTCTTAAATAAGTAAGTATTGCTGTGTGAAAATGCTTAAAAGTTAAGTACCTCCAGTGAGTTTTTTCAGGAATTTCAAAACCACCCAATGATTATAAAATGTGGCTCTAATTTAAGAGCCAGCACCAAGGCAAATTTATTAATTTACTCAGAACAATTTATTCCATACTGTTTTCACTCAAATTTCTTGAATTGGTTTAAAAATTAGGAGGGAATTTGCTTAGCTTAAGCACATGGGCTTCCAGCAATATGACTTGTTTTTTCTAATGTGGTTTCTCTCACACTAGTTTCCATTGCCGTAAAGGTCAGTTTGTTAACTGTGGTGACAGCCTAGCCCTCATGGCACATGGTCAATAAATGTCAGTAAGTGAACAAAGAGATACGGGAACACTCTTACCCTTAATAGGCCGAAAAGGTAGTAGAGAACTCAAACTTAAATTCATTCAGAATAAAGAATCCCTTAGAGTCAGTTTTTCTGGTTGGGAGATCAGAGCAAATGAATTTAAATCCTAAAATAGAAGTTGTTTTATTCTCACAGGTTCTGACATTTTAGTGGTAAGCTGCAAGTTATAAAAACTGCTACTAAAATCCAAATTGCTAGCACCATATGGAAAAAGATGCCTGCAATATGCCTTTTATCATATATATATGTAGAAAGTCATTGCACTTGAATTATTGCAAAATGGAGTTTTTGGAGTTGCTGCATGATCTGCCTTAACTTTTATTTTATTTTTTTTTTATTTTTAATTATTGTGGATACATCATAGTTGTACCAGAATAGTTTTTTATATAAGTACAATGGCAGGAGAATTGGAATATTGGGAGGCCACACAGACCATGACAAGCAAAGGGATAGCTGTAGGCCTCATGCCTGCATTGAATGTGTAAGTAGGCTGCTTTTACCTGGTACACAGTGAAGCTGGTGAGTTTTAGGAGAGCTGCTGTAAAACTTCTTGGTCTACTTGTGTCAGGTTTCTTAGAATTTCTAGAGTTTTAGCTTTTATTCAAACCATAATCAGCTGGAACTGGAATAAAATAAATGGCTTATGCCTAAATAAGCTTAGTACTTTCTCACCAAGTATATTTTGAAAACAAAACATATTTTCTCCTTCCCTTCTCTTAGTAATGAAATAAGGAGTAAAAATTTGAGCCCCTGACATGCAACTGTGCTTTGAAATAATCAGGAAAATGACACACAGAGTAGAATTCTGGAAAGCAAGAGCACGTATGTATCTTCCAGATTCCGATGCTTCCTCTCTTTTAAAACTAACAGCATCTCAATGATGTATAGATATACTGTATAAGGTCTTGAGTACTTTGGAGATACCTCCTTCTACCTTAGTATATACTTTGGGATAGATTCTAAGCCTTCATTATTTTTAATGGTAATAATATCTACAATTTATTAAAAAGCTTTTAGCTGCAGTAGTAGGTAACTTCCAATTTCTCACTGAATTCTCACCTCTACCATTTGCAATATTGGTCTCCTCATCTTGCTGATGAGGGAATAGGGTCAGAGTTTCCAGGGAATCCCTGTATTGGCTGAACATTGAAATCAGCTGGAGAGCTTTTACAATCCCAATGTCTGAGCCTCAACTCAGAACTAAATGGGAGACTGGGAGTGCAATGCAGTCAGCAGTCCTTTTTTAAAAGTTCTCAAGACTACTCGAATTTGATGCTTAGGTTGAGACACACTGAGTTAGAACAAATTCATCAAGCTCGTAAGTAAGCTGGGAATAAAAGGTAGGTTTATTATGTCAATGCAAAGCTCTAGGTTTGCCCCAAGGATTTCCCACAAAACCTCCTTGGGTACCCCTGGGACAAGGGCCAACATCCCTAGCACACATAGAGGACCGTTACGCATCAGTCAGCTACCGGCCCTGGAGAAAATGGAATGGCTGGTAGCACCTCCCTGAATTTCATAGTCCATGTCACAGTAAGGCAATTTCTGGGCTGATATAGGGCAACACACGCCATATTGCCCAGAACTGTTTCATAATGTATTAGGTCATCGGAAAATGCTTTGCACACTAAGATTCTACTATCTCATACACTTGATTCTTTCCCACCAGAACATTTATCATTGTACAGATATTGCCAGAGGGATTCTGTGGGATGGCTTAAGTGTTCTTAACTTAAAAGTTAATTATTCAGGAGTGGCATATAGCTACTATGGGACGATGCCAAGAATGGAAAATCTGTGGTGCTTTCATATAACTAGCATAAAACTTTCCATACGATAGAAATTCAAAATCAGGCAGCCAAATCACTAACGGCTAAAAACAATAAATCTGATTAATTTTATTCTCTTTAAAAAGAGACAAACTTCATCATTTTTAGTGGTAGTTTGGTTTTGGAATATTTACTTTAAAGATTTATTATGGATTTATAAAAAAACTCACTATATCAATAATTTTACTAGATAATAGCAAAAAATTAGCACACATAATAGAATAGCTAGCTATTCCAGTCACAATACTAAAGAATGCAGAAGAATACAAAAGGATTATGAAAAGGCACGATTTTTAATGTATAGGATCTAGACAAAGGAAATTACAAAATTTTGCCAAAAGATGGAAATAAGAATAGAAGTAAAGAGCCATACCTGAATGGCAAGAATAAATATTGAGAGGATATGATTGCTTTCCCAGGAAATGTTGAAGTTTCACATACTTCTAATCAAAATTTCTTTTGTCATTTTGGGAACTATGGAAAATTTTCATGAAGAAAGAATAGGTGAGTATTTCTAAGAAAATTTTCAAAATGACTATGGAGAAAGGACTAGTTCTGGGAGATTAAATATATTATAAATCTTTACTTATTAAGACAGTACTATATTGATATAACAAAAGTCATACAAATTAGTAAATAAAACAAAAAACCCAGAAATGGACTTTAATTAGAATTTCATATTGTTTATAATTTATAGAACAATAAATTAATGGGGAAAGAATATAATTATTTAATGATTGGAAAAGGTAATTAACTAATTTTAAAATAAGTTTAGATCCTTGCCATGTACCATATTAATGGAAAAAATATATAAAAAATAATATAACTCTCTAAAAAATATAGGCTAATATTTATCTTATTTCTAAATGGGAAAAGATCCTCAAGGCATAAAAATAATGAGAGTTTTCAGAAAGAAAAATAATGATAGACTTGATTGCCTACACATTTTAAATGTTAACATATCAAAAACTGAACAAACAAAATTCTAAGAAAAAAATAGGAGGAAATATTTGGCAAAAATACAACAAAGAGTTAAGGCCTAAAGGACTCAATTCCATTCATAGGCAAAACACTGCTATCATAGTAGAAAGTTGACAAAGGACAAGGACAAGTAACTCACAGAAGAGAAGGAAATACAAGAGAATAACAAGCAAAAACAAAGAAGTACAACCTCATACTAAATATAAGCGCAAATTAAGAGAACAAGACGATACTTAGAGTTCACCAACAAATCAAAGTTTTATAAATCATAATATTCAGTGGTGATGAAAGTACTCTGAGATTACTACTTCTTCAGACTGCTACTTTAAATGTAACTTCTCTGTAAAACAATTTAGCAGAATCTAAAAGATTGTCTTCTTTTAGAAGACAATCAGAAAGTTAGACTGATATTCATGAACCATGGTGTTAATCACATTATTATACAGGATAATAATAAATCAGAATCCTGAGAAATATTCAATGATTGGAGAATGGATTAAAAATGTACAAACAAAGAATGAAGTAACACCATTAAAATCATGTTTTTGAAAAAAAAATTATGATTTATAAAAATACCAGGACATAAAGGGAAATAAAAGAATCAAGGTGCAATAAAAGCAAGGTACATAAATCAGAGCCTAATATTTTTAAAATGTGTCAGGTTCTACCATGTGCAGATGCTCATGAAATATCCTGCAAGGGAAATATGCCAAGAAATAGAATTCCCTGAGAATTAGAGCTGAAGGGTTTTATTTTCTTTCTTATACTTTTCTATAACTTGTAAGTTTTTGCCATGACCTTAATTAGATTCATTATAAGTTATAATAAAAATAAAAGGCATTCTTGAGTCTTAAATATCTTGACAGATTTTCCTTTTGGTGTCACCCTAATTAAGTAGTCAGAACGGACATATAACCAATTATATATTTCACCATTAGTTAAATGATGCCTTGAGAGTAACTTTTTTGGCTTCCTTTGCCTCACAGTTCATACCTGATGTGAACCTGGAAGAAACATTTCTTTCCAAAAAAAAGTCCAGAAAACTCCACCGCTACACACACCTCTCACTACACTGTCAAGAAATTCAACCATTGAGAATCATCCAAAGGTAACAAGATAACCAGATTGTTAAGCATGCATATGTGGTGGATTCTCCGACAAAACGTCTCGCCTGATGGTTGATACCCCAACGACAGTCCCCAGTGTCTTCAGAGGGATCGTGAAGCCAGCACCGTCACAGTTGCCAACAGCAGTGGCAAAATCTGGCCAACTCTCCCACTAAACAAGAGCTTGCTGCACTTGTGGAGAATGGAGATTATCCAGAACCAAGGAGGCTTGCTATGTATTTTCAGAAATACACAAAGTGAAAGGGAAAAAAACAAACTTTCCCCACCTTTTTTATTTGTTAGTTTACTGATAATTGGTTGACTAATTGAAGTAATTCTTGCATAGTAAGAATTACAACTCTATACATTTGCAGGTTTTAGCAAATGAGGTGTTTCAATCTTGTTCAGAGTGAATACAAGGTAGTTCATCAGTTCATCTTTTAAAGCAGCAGTCCCTAAACTTTTGGGGACGAGGGATAGGTTTCATGGAAGACAATTCTTCCATGGACTAGGGGTGGGGGGGATGGCTTTGGGATGATTCAAGCGCATTACATTTATTGTGCACTTTATTTCTATTATTATTGCATTACAATATATAATGAAATAATTATACAACCACCATAATGCAGAATCTAATGCCACCGCTGATCTGACAGGAGGCAGAGCTCAGACAGTGATGCAAGGGATGGGGAGTGGCTGTAAACACGGATGAAGTTTTGCTCGCTGGCTGCTCACCTCCTGCTGTGCGGCCCAGCTCCTAACAGGCCACAGACTGGTACCAGTCCCCAGCCTGGGGGTTGAGGACTGCAGTTTTAAAGAACTATTTTCTTAGTGCTTTGTAAGCATGCATGTTAACTGCCCACAAATTTAAACTTTTACATCTTATTGTCCAAGTGCCCCAGTGTATCTATGCTAACTTTCTAAATAGATTCCAAACTTCTCAAAAGCAGACGGGAATTATTCTGTGTTCATTCTCTTCCTATGTAGAGTGATTAGAGCCACAGCACAGTGTTACATATCCCTAAATATTTTCCTCAAAGGAATATCACCTGTTAGGAAATTTCCACTACTATTTATTCATTCATTGAGTCAGTCATTTGTAAAACGTTTCTTGAACACCATGTATGTAACAGGCACTCTGCAGGGTATTGGTGGTACCAAGATGAATATGACATGATTGAGCCTTGATCTCTGTATGCATGGTGTTTACATCTGACTCACTCCTGTTTGGCAGGACCAGAAGACACTATGAGAATACACATTTTCCCTCATTCAGCAAACGTTATTGGACACCTTCCATGACCTAAGTTCAGTGGAACGCCCTTTTACATTTGCCCTGCCCCAGTTCCTTTCCAGTTGTGTTGGACACATATACATCAATGTGCACAGACCTTGCTCTTCCTTCCTGTAGCCAATTACAGAAACTCTAGGCACTTCCAGGCTTCTACAGAGATTTTTGAATGAGTCCCATTTGCCTGGTCTTGAGATCAGTATGAAGCAGTGAAGAGCACACTGCTGACAATGCATAAAATTTGGTAGAGACTGCTGGGTGCAATGGTGTAAGCCTTCTAACCTAGGCAGCAGGGAGGCAGGGGAAAGCCCACCAACCCAACGGCACATCACCGCTTGGTCTCATATCTTCTGCCAGTCTCATCTCTACCTGTGATCACACGGGAATCGAGAAGCACAGACAGAGAACCACCACAGGCCTCCAGTCATCTTTATGGAACCCAAGGGCTGCTCTAAGGACGATCTTAAAACCACTGTACTGATTCACCAGCTTTTGTTTTGGAAAGGTAGAAGCAATATTTTTGAGTGGGTAGATCACTGGACTTCTTTTGAAAGGGAGATACTTAATGGACAGATAAGTTGACAGAGTTGACCACAAAAGGTACGTACCTAAAAATTTTCTCTTGTTTATGGACCATAACAATTTTACAGATTTTGGAAAGTACTTTTTCCTAAACATGTACAATTGAATGAGTCTAGTTATATAAAAATATATGAATGAGTCTAGCTATATAAAAATATATGGTCCTTCATTTAAAAAAAGTACTGGGATACACACACATAAACACACATTCACATACTTAAGATTTAGTTGCATGAAAATTTATAAGCTAAAGTCCTACACTAGCTATTGTTCATCTATGCACAAAAACAAGACATCACAGCTATGCCAACAGTTCTCTCGTAAACCTAATTTGCTGCTTATTTACTGAAAACTGTTATTTCCAAATATGCCGCTGATGTTGTACTTTCCTCAATATCTGGTTTTCTTCTAGGTTCTTAACAATAATAATATAGCTAGCACTTAAATGGTGCTTACTATTAATATATGTCAGGCTCTGTTCTAAGAACAGAAGCAAAATCTTGATGCATCATAAACAAACCAAATCTAAGGTGAATTTTAATCTGTAAAGTAAGTGTCCATATCTGAATCTAAAACATTAACTCAGGGTTTCTCAGCTTCAGCACTGTTGACGTTTTGGACCGGATGAATCTTTGTTTTCCAGTGGATGTTTGTAGGACGTTCAGAAGCACCCTTAGCTCTACCCACTGGATGCCAGTAACACCCTTTCCCCCATACCGATTTGACAACCAAAAGTGTCTTCAGACATTGCCAAATATCCTTGGTGGGGAGTGGCGGGAAGTGCAAAATCCTCCCTAGTTGAAAACTACTGCAATAACTATGGAGTAATAGGATACGGAATAAAAGATTTCAAGGTTGGAGCTATCAGCAACTTTAATAATAGAGTGCAACATCCAAGAAAGTTAGTATGATATGAGGCTGTATTAAAAGTGTGATGTGCATTATAACAGGTAAGACTGCTGCTTCCCATTGGTGAAATAATGAGCAGATTATTATGGAAACTAGTGGGTACTATCTTTGAGAGGCTTAAAGATCATTTAGTGTACCTTCAAAGAATGACTGAAATAACAAGGGATCTCTAAAAACTGACAGGAAGATGGTTGAAGAAACAAGAAAAGCTCATAAGACAGGACTCAAAGAAACATGCCAAATCTCTTTGGAGATAATAAGTGGATTTTTTTCTGCATTATCAAGAGGTAGAAAGCAAATCAATGAATGAGAATTTACAGTCAGATGTGTTTACAAGAGGTATCCAAGGAGAGGATGGAATTCTTCAGAGATTTAGTTCCTTATTACCCAGTTGAAATTATCATAAAGCAAGAATTGTGAGGAAGGTAAAGGATGTTTTTTAAGCATCTGAGAATTCTCTTTTCTATGAACCAGGACTAAAAGGCAGGCTCTCTACCCATGGCTGTTTCCACTAATACACGAAGAGCAAAATAGTGCCCCTGCTAGTGCCAAGAAGTATATGTGGCTGAAGTGCTGACCCCACCCAACCACAGTTACAAAAAAAAAGATCATTTTTTTAAAAACCAGAAGTAACATCATAAATAAAAGATGCCAATTTGTTTATTGATGAACATTCTCTGGCAAAAAGAATTTAACTATAATCTTCACGGGTGATGGAGGACCATAATTGTTTTCAGGTGGATAGCAGTTTTCTCCTACAAAAGGAATTCAGAAAATGACTCTAGTTTAAGATAGGAAGCATATTATTTTTTTTTTTTTTGCATTTTAAATTCAAAATTTGTAGTTAAGGCACTTAACAGGGTCCTTTGCATGTTGACAGCTTCCTTTTTTTAATTTATTTTTTTATTGATACATAATAATTGTACATATTCATGGAGTACATGTTATACTTTGAGGAAGCATATTCTTATCTGAATTTATTTTGGAAGGGTACACATTTTAAAATCACATCCTACAAATCTCTAAATCATCCCATCATTTACATTTTTTACTTGATTTGGGCTACTTCATGGACCTTTTAGGTACACCCTGCCTCACAAAGCATTTGATCAACCGACTAGCTGTTCTAGACTAAGACAGAATGTGTATAAATCAATATTGCTTATATATACATTCATTACAGTAATAAGATGCAAATAAAGCCACATGTCCTCGGTACTCACTATATTACAATTAATCATTTAATCATTTTTAAAGATAACTACTTTTTCTTAACTTTTTTTTGTAGCAAGCTAAATTTCAAATTATCACTACATTGGGATGGCAAAACATAAACAATCCTTGTCAGTCCTCCACATTTCCTAATCCAGGATTTGTCTAAATGCGGAATTTGATCTTTGAGTCATCTATCAAAAGGATTTACTAAGGCAATTAATAGAAGAGTAAAATATAGAGCTTATCCTACTAAAGACTCGGTATGCTAACCTAAATTCATTTCTGTTTAACCATGAAGATGATTTCTGAAAGACCATAGTCTTTCTTTGTTCATTTTTTGATAATTCTAATCCTTTGCAATTATAACAGCTATATCTTTTAGAAAAAAAAAATACCAGCCATTTTCATTTATTTAATATATTGTATTGACTTATGATATTGTAATCAAATGTTTCAGAAATTTTCAAGTACTGAATTTGGACCAATGGGTTTTATTGCAACAGTGTGCCATGGTACAGTAACAACCCAATAAATGACCCCCTGAGAAATGTAGTCCTAGATCACAAATATCATGTTGTTGCTGTTGTTGTTTTAATAGAGCCACCAAAGTCTTCACAAATTCTATTTCTGTTTCTAGGCACTTCAGTACATGTAAAGAGCACTTGCAAATCAATAAGGAAAAGAACATCCCCTATATAAAAAATGGGCCAATTAACAAAGAAAATAAATGTCTAGCTTTACGAGTAATTAAAAAAATACAAATTCAATTTAAAAGGTGATAGTATTTACTTTTTGCATAAGAAAAATACCTTTTTTCAAATAATTACATTTGCAATGTGAACCGGGATGCACAGGAGAGGGAAATCTCTTACATTGTAAGAGTTTCTAATAGTTATAGAGCTACTTACAAGAATTTAGCAAAAGGTTTCAAAAAGATTAATGGTTTTCAATTTATAAATTCTACCCTTTGAAATTCATCCTTAAGACAGGATATTCAATGTGGTGGAGAATGATGATTTCGGATCAAAATTATGGTAGCATTCATTGTAATAGTGTAAAATTGGAAATACAATACAATAAATACAATAAGAAGTTGATTAATTTCATCTAACCAATAAATTGTGCCCAGCACTGCTTTTAGCACTGGGGATAGAGTGGTGAGCAGAGTGGACACATGACCTAGAGCTGCAACACCAATCCCTGGGCCACAGACCGGTACCAGTCTGTGGCCTATTGAGAACCGGGCCCCACAGCAGGAGGTGAGTGGCAGGAGCCAGCAAAGCTTCATCTGTATTTATAGCTGTTCACCATCACTCACATCACCACATAAGCTCCGCCTCCTGTCAGATCAGCTGTGGCATTAGATTCTCATAGGAACTTGAACCCTACTGTAAACTGTGCATGTGAGGGGTCTAGGTTGTGCACTGCTTATAAGAATCTAATGCCTGATGATCCGAGGTGAAGCTGAGGCAGTGATGCTAGCACTGGGGAGCAGCTGCAAATACAGATTATCATTAGCAGAGAGGTTTGACTGCACAATAAATGTAATGCGCTTTAATCATCCCCAAACCATCCCCCACACCCCAGTCCATGGAAAAACTGTCTTCCATGAAACCGGTCCCAAGTGCCAAAAAGATTGGAGACCACTGACCTAGAGCATAAAATCAAAGAAGAAAAACAAGCATTAAACAAATAATCACACACATATTCATAGCTCTTTTAAAATGATAGAACAGGAAATACAGAGGATTTGAAAAAGGGTTAACACAGAACCTAGTTCAGATTGGAGGGAATTTGGGAAGACCTCTCTGAGAAAGTGATATTTAAATTAAGACCCAAGGAACAAAAAGACATCAAGAGGCAAAGAGTAGGCAAAGAGAAGCGTCCCCAGGTAGTGGCAAAGCCCAGTCTCATGGTAGAAAGAACATGGAGCCATTCATTTTTGGGGTGGGGAATAAAGATTGGTCATTTTACAATGGCAAGTCACCAAAGGGTGCATAATCACATTTACATTTTTCTAAAGATCAATATGATTAAATTATTCCACTTCCATTTGTTTATCTATGGATGATCACTTTAACTTCATTCATTCATTCACTGGACAAATACTTATCTGGTATTTACTCTGAATGCCAGGCTGTGTTCTAGGTGCTGGGGTACAGCAGTTAAAAAGGCAGACAAAACTCCCACCGACCCCCCCCCCACCGCCGCTAGTTTATATTCTTACATGGGAGACAGTCTGAAAAATAAATAATTAAAATATATAGTGTCAAATGGGGAAAAAAGCAAGTGCTGTAGAATGTCAGACAAGAAGGAAGATGAAGGTTGTTTGGGTTATGAGGTGAGTGAGTATCGCAGTTTTCAGTAGGTCGGAGAAGGTCTGAGCAGGGTGGGAGTATCAGAGGAAACTTGTGAGAGACACGGGAAGGAGAGAGGAAGGAGACAGGCATCTCTGGGGGAAGAGAGTTTCAGACAGAGGAGACAGCAAACACAGCAGCAAATGCTGGTCTGAGTTCAGAACAGCTAGGAGTGATGTCAACAAGTGGGAGACTAAGAGAAGATGAAAGTAGAGATTGTTTTTCTTCCCTTTTTAATTTTGTATAAGATAGGAAGCCATCAGAAGGTTTTAGCAGGTAAGTGACATGATCCAACCCATATTTTAAAAGAATCACTCTGTCTCCTATCTGGGGGCAAAAACAGAAGCAGAAAGACCATGCAGAAGTCTGGTGATGTGGACAACTGTGACCAGCTCATGCAGCAAGGCCGCCCAGGGAGCCAGGAAACAGAATAACTAGGCCTTCCAGAGACTGGAACAGGACTTGTGGGTCCCTCCCCTAATGCTCCACCATTAATAGTCACACCTGTTTAGCTGTCATTTCACCTCACTGACTTAAATTCCCAGCTAACCACCATTGCCACTGTTGAGTCATTCTCATCGGGGACTGCCAGCCTGGATCGGGTGCTCATCTTTGCTCCGACCTCAACTGGAACCAGCACAGCAGGGTCATGTGGGCCAGAATAAGGCCACCCACATAGAAGAAACAAGCCAACATGATCCCCACACATTTCTGTGGGTCCATTTGCCCTTTACTTAGGCAAGTGTGCCACAGTTCCTCCCTCCCTCTACAGCAAATACCGCTAATCAGACAGGGCATCCTTCTCATCAACCTCCACCACCTGCTCAGCGTAGCACTCCAGACAGGTGCTTCTCAGACTTTCCTGCTGCAATCCACATGCTGATTCAGTAGCCCGTGTGGCCCCGAGTTCTGCATTTCTAACAAGCTCCTCAGTGATGCCAATGTTGCCGGTCCACAAACAGCACTTAGAGCCTCAAGGCCCCAGCCAACCATTTCCATTCACAAAAATTATGTGATAAACCTCCTTAATCCTCTTTCCTTCATGATAAAGAACAAAAGCAAAGAGGCACAAAATGGTATAATCCCAATTCTTCTCTTTGTGCTTTTTATATGGTAGGTCACTAGAAAATGTTTGTTGAATTAATTAAATGTATGTTTCCTGCAGAATCCTAGTTGCAAGTTCCCCCTTTTTTGGTTACTTTCTCTGCCTCCCTCCCCTCCTGTGTTGTTTCTAATAACGTAGGGAGGGGTTCCCATGTGACGGTGATCAATAAGTGTAATCTACACACAGTCAGTCTTAATTCACACTGTACATTTTATGCCCACTGCTTTTGTGCTGACTTCATTGTGAGAGAAAGAGGGGTGGGCTAAATAGTGTAGTTCCAGGACCATTTTTTAAATTGTAAAATTGTCCTCTCCAGGGAGGGCTCCAACTCTGATCACGTAATGGTAACCAAGTTGCTGCCATGAATCCATCTCCACTGCTCTGGATAACTAGACAGTTTGGCTTTCTTTCTGAAAATGTCCCCCTACTTCTCCTCCTGCCTCCTGGGACATCTTGTACTTAAAATAGTTTACTGAAGCATTTGAGGCATGTGGCTGAATTGATGGGAAATGAAGGAGCTTTCCCGGCCTGATCTGTGGTCCCTTCTTGCTCTCGGTTCTCCCTTATTTAGCGGTCTTTGTGCCGTGTGATTTGTACCAGGCTTCTGGCGATTCCCCTGTTTTTCCATGTGCACTGGCAAATTTTACAGGGTACTAGCTACATAATTGCCCGCCGCTTTTATGAGCTCAGTCATAGCATTGTTGGGGCCAGGTGCTTTTCCCAGCTAACTTGTTCTGCTGTGGGTTTTAGATGTGGTTTCAATTTCTTCCCTAAGGCTTCAGAGGCAGGATTTCTTTCAGTGTCTTTAACTACCTCATTATTGATCATTTTCCCTGGAATATTTAATATCCTTTTCTAATGTCTCTGGGCTTGAACCATTCTTTCAGGTTTTTTTCTTTTTTATGTGTAAATATTCATTTGCCTTCACACACAGAATTAAAATTTATGAAGGCTGAAAATGTCTGCATGTCTCAGAAAGGACAGCTGTCCACTCCTAGGTGCCCTTTCTCTGAGTCCTGTCTGTAATCGGAGAGGCAAATCTAACAAGGATATTTGGACAAACCTGGAAATGTCTTTTTCTTACACCTCAGTGGCTACATTTTTTTATAATTGAGATATATGAATATAAAGACCTTCTGAATGGACTGTGACTTGAAAAGGAGGAAAGAAGTTTTTCTTTGAATAATTACTCCTTGTGAGGATGAAATATTAAAGAACCTCTTAGCCTTTTTTGAGCTAATCATTTTTTAAATCTCCCTTCTTGGATCTTAAAGGACAGGAAAATGCTTCTGTGGATTTCGGAATTGAGAAGTCATTGATGGGCTAAATAGGAAATTATAGGAACACATAGACACATAGTAGTTGCTCAAATTTATGATGATTTGATTTTATAAAAGTAAAACACAAAATGAAGCCAAAAATTTTAGTCCTATAGAAATAAAATGTATCTTATAACTTTCTGAGAAATAACAGATTTAAAACAAAAAAACTTAGGAAATCATAGATTTTCACATCTCACCAAACAGCTCTCTGGAATATCTTTTATGTGTGTACTGGGCTCAAAACCTCACATTTTAGAGTATGTATGCTATTTCTTTACCTTACTCACTTAATACAGGTTGAGGACCCCTAATCCTAAAATCCAAAATCCAAAAGTTTTCAAGGGCCAATGTGAAGATCAAAGGAAATGCTCATTGGAGCATTTTGCATTTCAGATCTTCATATTAGGAATGTTCAACCAGTAAGCATAATGCAAATATTCCAAAATTGGAAAAAATCCAAAATCTAACATACTTGTCCTAAGCATTTCAGATAAGGAATACTCAACCTACATTTTCTAATTTGGCTGTTTAATTTTTTCTCTGGATCATGGATTTTTTTAGAGAGAGGATATGTTTATGCATATGGTAGAGATCCTGAAAATATTTTATTTAAAATTTCACAAAACTGTATACATAGTTCCATAGGAAAGCCTTGTTTTAAAACAATTACATCAGGGTTATGAAAAATTTTAGCCATGAATAGAGATCTAGACAGTAAACAAAAAAGACAGGAAACAAAAAATAGGTAGAAAAGCACAATTCTCTGGGTGGGAAGCATTAAGAATCAGGTCTCCTAAAGACAGATGTTGGGACTTCTATTATTTATCATTTTTATAAGTGATTTTTAAAGGAGAAATTTATAGTGAGACCTACAAGATTAGAGAAAACACTAAGATCTTCTAGACGGAAGAAATCTTGTTAATATGCAGGTCCTGATTCACTGGATCTGGGGTGGGGCCCAAGATTCTGCATTTCCAACAAGGTCTCAAGTGATGCAGAGGTTGATCATCCCCACACCACACCATGCATGAGGAGCAAGACACCCAGAGCAATTGTCCCAACACTGGCTGCACATTAGAATCATTCAGGGAAATTTTAAAAATCCCAAATGCCCAAGCCATAGCCCAAAATTAAATCAGAATTTTGGGGGATGGGACACAGATTTTTTTTTTTAATCTTCCCAGGTGATTGCAATGTATAATCAAGGCCGAGGATCACAGTTCCAGACAGGAGGGAAGCCAACTCAAAACACCTGGAAAGAGCTATAAATGATCTAAGGAAGTTTCAGAATGGAAAAGTGCAAAGTAATACATCGAGGGAAGTATATTCCCAACCACATTTGCAGGATGACAAGCTCTAAACTAAGAATTTTGACTTGGGAGAAGAGTATGTACTTCAAAGCAACAATATGTGACACACCATTTGTATGAACACTAGACATAAAAGATCAAAGATTATTCTATATTCGTATAAAGCCACACGTATCGGAATCTGGAATGTCATATTTAGTTTGGGTAGTTACAATGCAGGCAAACTTACTTTAGAAAGCCATGAAGAAAATTGCTAAAGGATTAACAGAATGAAAAAGTTTTCATATCAAGATAAACTGACAGAAAGTAAGCCTTTCGAAAGGATGTGATTGACATTTATATTATACAGAGTATAAATAAATGTAATATGAACTTATTTACCAAATCCTAGAATACTTAAACTGTGAACATGCCATTTCTTTTTTAAAAAAGAAAAAATAGTAATTTCAAAGAAAATACTATGAGAAATACTATGAAGTATTGCTTTGACTGATTAGGTAACACATACATATTTTTCCAAGAAGTAGAATAGGCTCACAATATACATTAAGGGAACCAGAGATTTTTTTTGGTTTATGAGTGATTTTTGAGATTGAGATGATAGAGGACAACTTTGCTTTGGGGCATTTTCATATACCTTCTCCCTGGAACTCTCTCTCCTCGCTCAACTTTGGCTAATTCTTACTTTTTCTTCAGGACTTGTTGTTATATGTCATATCTTCTGAGTTAGATTCCCAGACCACCCTCTCTTCCCAAGCTGGGTTAGGCTATCTCCCAACGTGCTCTTCAAACACCCTATGTTTGCATCTGCTACAGCATTCACACTATATCGTAATTATGTTCATTTGTTTCCCTCTCCCACTCGGTGCTCACCTTCTTGAGAGGACAGGAACTGGGTCTTGTTGACCGTTGAGTTCTAGCCCTCAACAGAGAACCTGGAACAGAGTGGGCTCAATGAAGAGCTGTTGAATTCATGAATGATTTCAACAAATAGTTATGGAGTGTCTACCTTGAGTCAGACACTATGATGACTAATGGCTACAGTGGGTGAAGTCGTCAGACAAGATCCTGTTCTGGTGAGGATCTGGGGGAAAAGACAATAAACAGCTAAGTAAATAAATAAGAAGTTATTATATTATAATTATAGTAAGAAATGCTGAGCAGAGAATCCAAATCTGATTACGTGGTAGAAAGTGACTGAGTGGCTGCTTTAGATTGAGTGAGACTATACTATGAGGGAGAAATGAAAGACAAAGAGCCACTGGTGTGAAGATCCAGAAGAGCTTGTAAACATTATCCTAGGCAGAGAAAAGCTCAGTGCTCAATGAATAAAGTTAGAAGGCCTGGAGAGTAGGGGACAAGGGAAATATTACAGGAAATGGGGTTAACTATGTAGTTAGAGGCCAGCTTCAGTATGATTTTGTAGGCAAAGGTAAGAAATCTACATTTTCTTGTAAATGCAAGAGAGAACCATTCATCAGATGGTTTTACTCGGGGGAAGAATATCATTGATTCACATTTTTCAAAGATACCACTAGCTGCTGGGTGAGAAATGGATTGAAGAAGGGCTACTATTGGGAGCAAGAGACTAGTTAGGAGGCTACTGCTTCTGTCCAGGTGAGAATCGGGGACTGTTTTCTGAGATAGGGAAACTGGAGGAATAAACCATGTGCGAGAAGGTAGAAATCAAAGATTCTGCTTTGATTAAGTCTATTAATGTTGATTAAGTTTCAATTGTCTGCTTGTTACCAAACAAGCAGAAATTACCCTGAAGGTAGTTCTATACACAGTCTGATGACCAGGAGAGAGCACAGGTCTGAAGAAAAATATTTTGGAGAAACCAGCACGTGTAGAGTATTTTATATCAATGGGCTGGGTGGCAGTAGATGCAGAAAGCATGTATTTAAAGAGAAGAGATCTCAGGACCAAGCCTGCTGATGATCTATAGTAAAGGGAAAGGCTTTCAAAAGGTGAAAGATAAACAGAAGAGTGAGGTTGTATTAAATGCATAAATTAACTATAATGCTGGAGAAGGATCACAAACACTAGAGAACTAGCAGCATTTTTGTAAATTAAAAGCACTTGTTATGTGCTCCTCATGCAATATTGTTATTCCATCTCTTATTAAAGGTAGTTTTTTATTTCCATATATCTGAGACTTCAAATTTTGTAAAAGAAAATAAATTCATTTTGATACCTATTTTTAACATTTTGTAGATTTAAAAGATAATTTATGTTCCCAGCTAATATAGTAGCACAAGAAGAGGAAATAAAAAAGATACAGATTGGAAAGAAAAAATAAAATTGTAATTTCATAGATGACATGATTTCCTGTATAGAAAATCTAAAAGAAGAAACAAAAACTTCTAGAAATAATAAGCAATGATAGCAAAGTTGAGAATACAAGGTTAACATACAAAGGTCAATCTCTTTCCTCCAGCAATAAACAAGTGGAATTTGAAATTAAAAATACCATTTACATTAGAACCACAAAAAGTTAAATACTTAGAAATAAATCTAACAAAATATGTGTAAGATCTATATGAAGAAAACTATAAAACTCTGAAAAAGGAAATCGAAGAAGAACTAAATAATAGAGAATAGTTCATGTTCATGGATAGGACTTAATATTGTCAAAATGGTAGATCTTCCCAACTTGATCTGTTGATTCAATGCACTCCCAATCAAAATCCTAGCAAGTTACTTTGTGGATATCAACAAACCTATTTGAAAGCTTATATAGAAAAACAAAAGGCCCACAGTAGCCAACTCCATATTGAAGGAGAGGAATGAAGTTGTAGGACTCACACCACCCAACTTCAAGACTTACTATAAAGCTACAGTAATCTAGACACAGACCTTACACATTTCACAAAAATTAACTCAAAATGGATCACAGATCTAAATGTAAAATAGAAAACTATAAAACTCCTAGAAAATAGCATAGGAGAAAGTCTAGATAACCTTGGGTTTGATGATGACTTTTTAGATACAACACCAAAGGCACAATCCATGAAAGAAAAATGATAAGCCTGACTTCATTAAAATTAAGAACTTTTGCTTTGTAAAAGACACTGTTAAGAGAATGAGAGGACAAACCACAGACTAGGAGAAAATATTTTGAAAAGACATGTCTAATAAAGGACTGTTATCCAAAATATATGAAGAACTCTTAAAACACAACAATAATAAGGCAAACAACCCTATTAAAACAATGGGTCCAATACCTTGACACCTCAGCAAAGAAGATATGCAGATGGAAAATAGGCATGTAAAAAGATGCTCCACATCAAATGTCATCAAGGGAATGCAAATTAAAGAAAACAATGAGATACCACTGCACACCTATTAGAATGGTCAACATCCAGAACACTGATAGCACCAAATGCTGGGGAAAATGTGTAGCAACAGAAACCTTTATTCAATGCTGGTGGAAATGCAAAACAGTGGAGATACTTAGAAGAGAGCTTGCAGTTTCTTACAAAACTAAAACACACCCTTTACCACATGATCTGGCAGTCACATTCCTTGGTGTTTATCCAACTTAATTGAAAATATGTCCACACAAAAACCTACACACAGATGTTTATAGCATCTTTATTCATAATTGCCAAAACTTGGAAACAATCAAGATATCCTTCAGTAGGTGAATGGATAAATAAACTGTGGTACTTCCATACAATAGATTATTATTCATGGTTACAAAGAAATGAGCTATCAAGCCATGAAAAGACATGGAGGGAACTTAAATGTATGTTACTCAGTGAAAGAAGCCAATATGAAAAGGATACATACTGTATGATTCTAACTATAAGACATTCTGGAAAAAGCAAAAACTATAGAGATAGTAAAAATATTAGTGGTTGTCAGAGGATAGGGAAGGGAGAGGTGAATAGTCAAAGCACAGAGGATTTCTAGGGCAGTGAAAATCTCTGTATGATACTATCATCATGGATATATGTCATTATACATTTGTCCAAACCCAAAGAATGTGCAACACCAAGAGTGAACTCTAATGTAAACTCTAATGTAAACTAATGTAAACTATGGACCTTGAGTGATCATGATGTTTCAATCAATTATAATAAATGTACCACTCTGGTAGGGGATGTTGATGTTGGCAGAGGGTGTGCATGTGTTGGGCCAAGCGGTACATGAGCAATCTCTGTATTTCTGCTTAATTTTGTTGTGAACGTAAAACTGTTCTAAAAAATAAAGTATATTAATTTTTTTATTTTATGTAATTAAATATAGGAGGAAGCAACTCCAAAAAGAAAAGGGGATATTTTCCTCCACTTTTTTTCATATGAAATAAGAATTTATTTACAAACTACTGTACCAGACTCAAGGTAATAGCTCTCCCGTGGATTAGAGGTGTGTGAGATGGGTGAGATTTCCCTTTGGAGAGGCATCTCAAGATCACTCAGAGAGTGAGTTTTTCTCCTCAATATGCTTCCCCTGTGGAGACTTAAGACACTCCACATCTCCCTGGTCCAGCTGTGAATCATTGTTGCCGTGACCTGCTATTACTCACTGGACTATGCCATATTCATCAAGTGGGTTAAGGTGGAAAAAAATTGATAACCATTGCCTTAGGCCATTAAAAAAGTAACAAAGCCTACCTTTGTACCTATTTTTATTTTTTTAATTTAAAACTACTATGAGGGTATGAATGTTTTTGGATTACTTTTGTAATGCTTGAGTCAGAGTTAAAAGTATGCCCCTCACCCAGATAATATTCATTGTTCCTGTTAGGTAGGATTTCAACCATCCCTTTCTTTGCCTCCTCACTTCTTGATTTCCTTTGAGATTTACTTCCCTACTTCCCTCTATGCACATGGGTGCTCATCAGTTAGTTCCAATTTAACAATGAGTGCATATGATGTTTGCTTTTCCATTCTTTAGATACTTCACCAATGGCAATCACAGCAACAACAAAAATAAATAAATGGGATTTGATTAAATTAAAAAACTTCTGCTCATAGACAACCTACAGAATGGGAGAAAATATTTGTAGTCTATACATCTGATAAAGGACTAATAAACCAGAATCTACGAAGTACTCAAGCAAATCAGCAAGAAAAAATCAAACAACCCCATTAAAAAGTAGGCAAAAGACATGAACAGAAGCTTCTCAAAAGAAGATAGACAAATGGCCAATAAGCATATGAAGAAATGCTCAATGTCACTAATCATTAGGGTACCTATTTTTAAATGATCAGAACAGCATTAGAAAAAATGGATTTAAATTTTTTATGAAAATAACAAACTAATAATAGAACTAGAACTATGTTCTTAATTTTTATTTCATTTAAGGATAAAATATATTTTTAAAACTCATACCCACTTAAACTGTTTTCATAGTAAAAATGCACAACAAACCTTAGCAAAGAATAAGTAAAATGGAAAACTTTACATCAAGGAAAAAGACATAGCATAGGATAGTGGTTAAACACACACACACACACACACACCCATGGATTCGAGGACTCTTAGGAGTTGAATTGTGCTCCCAAAAAGATATGTCAAAGTCTTAACCCATAGTACCTCAAAATGTGACCTTATTGAAAATAGGATTATTGCAGATGTAATTAGTTAAGATGAGGTCATACTGGAGTAGTGTGAGCCCTTAGTCCAATATGACTTGTGTCCTTATAAGAAAACGAGAGACACACACAGAGAAGACAGTTAGGTAATGAGGGAGACAGTGATTGGAGTGATGCATCTACAAGCCAAGGAACATCAGAGATTGCCTGAACACCCCAGAAGGTAAAAGAAACAAGGAAGGATTCTCTCCTTCAGGTTTCTAAAGGAGTGTGGCCCTGCCAACCATGTGAATTTGTACTTCCAGCCTCCAGAACTGTGAAATAATAAGCCCTGTAGGGTGTGGCGGTTTGTCACAGCAGCCCCAGCTCTGTCCCTTACTAGCTGTGTGATCCTACGAAGTTTCTTCACCTCTTTATGCCTTAATCTTCTCAAATGTGAAATAGGGCTGATAGTGATGATATTTTATAGGATTGTGGTAACGATGAAAGGAGTAAACACAATTGCCCCTCAGTATACATGGGGGATTGTTTCCATGACTCACTTCAGATTTCAAAATCCGTGGATGCTCAAGTCCTTTATATAAAATGGTGTAGTATTTGCAAATGACCAATGCACAACTTTCTGTATACTTTAAGTCATCTCTAGATTGCTTATAATACCTAATACAATGAAGTGCTATGTAAAGCATCATAATACTGTATTGTTTTTTATTTGTATTATTTTTGTTGTATTGTTATTTTTTATTGTTTTATTTTTCAAATGCTTTCAGTCACAGTTGGTTGAATATGAGGATGTAGAACCCATGGATATGGAGGGCTGACTGTATATGTAAAGCAGTTCAAAAAGTGTTAGGCACTTAGTGAAGTGTGTATAAATGTTTATTATACTTATTATGAATGTGTAAAGGTCTTACCATACTATCAATACCTGATCCACACTAGCATTCAATAACAGTTGTTTCCTTTCTATGATTATAACTTACTAGTCATTATTAACTTTAAGATATGATAGTCTTTATAAAATAGGCAATTCTTGACTATCTCAGATAAGTCTATCTTTTGATGTACAACTTTTTGCAATTTTTGAATCCTGAACTTATCTATGAAAAATGCTTCCAAAGCCTACATCTTACTCCCCAGTTCTTTGGTGTAGGCACATAGATATAAATTTACTTTGCTATTAGAAAAAGAAAGTTTTAATTACCTAGATTAGTTGTCATCTCTTCACCACCTCCAAATCATAATGATTTCACAATTTAAATCCATAGAAACCTGGGAATTTGTGTTTTGAACTTTTGAGTTCTTAATCCTTTGGTGCAGACATTTGGAAGATGATAGAATTCTTAACTTTTATGAATATTGACCTGATTTTGACCACATATTAATATTTATTAGGAGTTGTATGATCTTTTAAAAAGGTTAACTGCCTTTTGATAAATTTTAGAAAATAATTTCATGTTACACATATTATCAACTGTTAGTACATTAATTTTATTATATGCATCTACTATTTCTTTCTCTAAAATGTATTCACCATAGAGTTATTCAGAAAGTATTTATTGAATTATTTTGTACAGATAACTGTAGGAGAAAGGAAAAATAGAGAAATGTAAGAAAGTTAATAATACAAGGAAGAACATGATAGGAACAAATATACAAGTCAGCAGCTTCTCTTGGGGCAATGAATAAAGGCTTTGTTGGGGATATAGCATTTTATCAAACTCTAGGAGGATCTGAATTTTAAAAACCTAAATTTTTCTTTTAACTTCTATGTTTGCATAAAAATTCCACTGCTTTGCAGGAACTACAATAAAAAACTAAAATATTAATGATCCGAAGTAAATGAAAATTTGTCCCTGGTAAATCTAACACATTTGTTAGAATCCTCTTGCAAAGATTTGACTTCAGAACCCCAGTGTAAAATCTGTTCCTTAAGAGATGGGAGTTGCTGATAGTAAAAGATAGTGGGGCAGGGGGAAGGAAGAGGGAACCGTGCCTGCATGTGCCTGTGAAACCGAGGTGGCCACGGAAGAGTCTTCGGATATCTCTTCACATATCACCTGAAAGAGTTATGAGATCCAAAAAAGTGGAAAAGTTTATGATTACTTTAATTCTAGTGGTGTTTGAAAACTTAATGCAAAAGTCACCATTTTAATACAGCCTTCCTTGTGGAGTCTGGTGAAACAAATCTGTAAGAGATACTGGGTTTGTTTTCTTTGGCAGAGAGGAGCAGTCTGGTCTTCTTTCATCTAAAACTCTTTACCATCTTTGGAGGGAGAGCCGCTGAGAGAATGGCTGATTTGTGCACTCTCCAAGGGACCCAAAAGGAAGCTGGAACCATCCCTGATAATATTGAGGTTCTACAGGAAGCTCCAAGAGCCATTACAAAACAGAGAGAGGGAGAAAAGAAAAAACATATAAATATATTTATGTATATTTACATATATATCCTGATGTATTGATGTAATGATAAAGAAAAGGGCTTTAGATTGCAACATTATACATCTAAAAATGTCCACTACAAAGTATCATGGAACCACAGAAAGCCACTAACCAATATCAATTAGTTGCTTAAATTATAAATTTACAGCTAACCACAACACACCCTTAAGGGTAGCAGAAAGTGCTTTTACAGCGCCTAAATATTACACAGGCAAATCATTGTCATTAGTTCATTAATGAATTAAGACAATCATATAGATAATTAAATAAAACCCTAGCTACAGAGTCTTATAATCTGAAAATCTCATTTTGCCTACCTAGATTTATCTAAATATTATATATTGATTTTTTTTGGTTCAATTTTCAATTTCATTTTGAATTAAGGTCAGATAGGAGATCTTAGAGAAATCAGATATTAGATCTGTATTTCAGAGGCTTCTTTCAGTGAACCCTCTGGCTAGAGGCCATATGGTCCGGAAATGGGAACATAAGAACGCAGGCTGTGGTATCAAACCCTGGCTCTGTTATTTTCCAACCAGGCAAGCCTGGTTGATTTATCTGATCTCTCTGAACCTCAGTTTTCCTGTCTGTAAAATGGAGTAAACAGCATCTAATTCTTAGAGTGCTGCTGAGAAGTAAAGCACGTGGCACACTATTTAATAAATGAGAGCCATTATTGCATGCTCAAGTAATTTTTTCAACTTCTTAATTTAAGCATTGCCCATTTCAAGCTTAAATTGCTGTCATTTTTGGTTTTTTGGGTTTCTTTTTTTTTTTTTTGTCTGAACTGATTTAAATGGGAAACGAACATGTTTCTGCTCCTTTTCTAACAACCACCTAAAAACCTTGGAAAGGCCTTGCAATTTTAGGCTTGAGAACTGACATGAAGAGGGATTTTTTTTTAATAATAGAAATTACATAAAAACCTATCCCTTTCCTGCAGTCTCATAGGCTTTGCAGATACTAATGATCCTGGGAATGAACACAAACTAGCACCTGGACTTTTTGCATTTTGATCCAGCCACCCTCCATCACTGGCCATCACAAAGGCTGGGAAGAAATGTGTAAGGTCACAGTAAAACATCCATGAGTGCCTCTTGGACACGGTATTTCCTTTGGATGGGACATTAAACGTTGGAGTTTAGTACTCTATTCATTGGAGACAGTGGAATGCTTTCACAGGTGAAGATTTTAAATAACCTTCCATACAGAATTTTGATGAGAAAACTAGGCTGTTCTCTCTTTGGACTGGTTTGAATGAAGTCCCCTGAAAAAGATACAGTAAAGACCAGGTTACTACTGTAGGATGACTATAGTTAACAATAATATATTATATAGTTTCAAATAGTTGGAAGTAGGACATTGAACGTTCTCAACACAAAGAAATGATAAATGTTTGATATGATGGATATGCTGATTACCCTGATCTGATCACTATAATTATATATCTTACAGTGAAACATCACTATATACAGCATGAATATGTACAATGATTATTTGTCAATTTAAAAAATTAAAGACTAATTTACTATTTGTTGTTTCTTCCAAACATATTATCCCATAAATGTTATTCCATGGTATGTTTCTTGGCTTATTGTGCTGTCTTTGGCCTTATCCAAATGTTCTCTTCCTAGGCCTTGATCATGGGGGGCTGGGTGTACTTGACTCTTTGATTCTCCATGGGGCCTTTTGACATTGAAGAACGAAGAAAAAAAAAAAAACAGCAGAGTAACTAGAATAATGCTACAAACTTTGGGGACCATCACAAATATTGACTCATGACACGCTCAAACCAGTCTTGCAGTAAATATCAGTTGCTTTTCAAAGGGAATATAATCAAGGCATTGTGGCAATTTATAGGGTAGTAACAGTGAGCAAAAATTGACCAGCTGCCCCAGCTTACGCACTGAAAGAGCAGTGAACCAAGTCTATCTCCACCAAAGCAGAGCATGCTCTTGGGTGTAATTAGTACCATGCTTGGCTTTCATGATGCAATTCTTCATGATTGTGGTGAATTTAGGGGAAATGCGAAACAGTGACAAGCCTCACTTACCCAACTCTATTAAAGTCAGGTCAACTTATTCAGAGTATTCACATTTCAATGGAAAATATTTTTAAAATAGAACAATTTCTGATCAGCATGGATTCTGATCTACGTAATCAGACAGTCAAAAATAGCACAAATTTTCCATTCCACTAAAAAAAGGGGGGATTTTTTTGTTCAACATTTATCAAAAGTCTTCTTTAATAATGTTTTATGTTTCTTACCTCAAAAACCTCTCAGTAAACAAAACAAATAAAAAGCAGAATCCGTGATTCCACTGGCTTTTTTCCCAGACTAAGTACTCACAGCAAAATGAGATTTTTATATTTCTAAACATCTGCGTTTCATTCACATCTTCTCTCAAGTAGAGAATTTGAGACAGGATAAAGGACCAGCTCTTCATCTACAGAACAAGGGTGTCCCAGCTTGAATAGGCCAAATGTCTTAGAAAGCCCATCCACCAAGAGACAAACCCTAAACCACACTTCACAGTTGTGAATAGTCTTATGTTTCCTCCTACCCAGCAGATTGTCCTGGGTAACTGCTCACATTCTTTAGATTTGGTAATAAACAGTTGCCATTTTGACCATTTCCTTTTGTAGACCCACATACTACAGAATAACTGAATAGCTTCTTCCCTTTGATGGCCTTGCCCAAGGGCTGTTTTAGCACCCTATAAATCCTGTAATTGTATGGGATCATTTGGCAGTGTGTGGATTTTTCTGCTAAATCACAGTGAGAAGAAGATCAGGAGGAAACCTGAAAAATAGAGCATTATAGTGGCATTAGAAGATTTATAGTGGGAGCAAATAGCACTGGCAAAACCCCAGCAAGGCCTTTATTACTGGTAAGAAGATATGACTGAGCATTAAGTATCTCTTGCTTTAGCTGAGAGGAGAACTTAGACCTAGCTCCAGTTCTTTTTTTCTCCTACACATTTCTGGTGTCAGCGGGGCTGGGATGAAATTCCAAAGCAGGCATAGCTGTCAAGGATATCAACTGAGTAAGTTTATGCTCGTTTATATAGATGTCCTATAAATGAACTTACTACATGGTAGTGGGGAAAAATAGGCATGGGAAACAGAGAACACTTAACCATTTGTACATGTGTTGTTTTTTGTTTTGTGAATGTGTATGTTTTCCCTGGAGTGTCTCTGTCAAATAAATGTGCCCAAAAGCATTGCAGGATTCTGCCAATTTTTTATAAACTGCATTTTCATGTCTCAACAAGAATATGAGGTTGGAAAGGTTGGGGTTTGCTAGGCTATACCATGCTGTCTGCTGAAGAGAGGCCAATAGTGGGCTGGAAATCCAAATTGTACCCCATTTAATAAAATCTGTGCTATTCCATGGATAAGAAATTTTAGCTGCTATGTTTATAAATGCTTCACAAACAGGGAAGTATAAAAAGACATAGAAAGCATTTCCCCTAATGGTATCAAATTTAAATGTTTTCTAGCAAGTTGAAACCAGTATAAAGCTTCAGTAATTAACAGATTAAGATCTATCGACAGACTCTTCACATCAGAAATTAAAAGGAAAATTACAGGTCTCTTAAGAAGTTAAGGCTTCCCATAAAGCAATGGCAAGGAATAACTGCACACCTTAACGGAAATTTTTTTTTTTTTTTTTTTTTGGCAAAATAAGCAGTACTAAATTGTATGGAATGTGTAATTCTTTTGAACTCTCTGAGACTTGGAATCCTATAAAATAGAATTTTGGGTTTTTTAAAAGTGATTGTTAATACTGAAAGAAATGTATTGGTAATAACTGATAATAAATGTCAACTGTGTTGAAACTTACCCATGGCTTGGTCCAGGGTGCCACCTCCTCTCTGTCTACACTCTCCCCCGAGGTGATCTCAAACACTCCCAGCCCTTCCAATATCATGCACGTGCCAGTGAATCCCAAAGCTAACTTGTCCAAAACAGTACTTTTGATTTTCAGCTTCACTATTCACATGTGTGCGCGCACACACACACACACACACACACACACAAATTAAAATAAGGGCAAAACTGTTCCTGTCTTGGCTTTCCCCATCTCATTATACAGTATCACCTTCCTCCCAGTTGCCCAGGCCAAAACCGAGGAATTTCCCATAATTATTCTCTTTCTCTCACCTCCCATGTATAATCCTTCAAATAGCAAGATCTATTTGCTCTACCTCTAAAATATATACCAAATGCTTCCACTTCTCTTCCTTTGCACTGCTGCTACCCTATTCCAAAGCACCATTAACTCTTTGGCTCCATAGAGGTTGTTCTGCTTCTATTCTTTTTCTCAGTGAAAGGAAAAGGTTAGGGGGAGTGTTCCATAAATAATAAGGAGCCAATTGTAGGTGCTTAAACAGGGACATAGAAATTGAGCAATTAGCAAAGTGAATTGGCAGAATGAGAGGATTCCACTTTGATACATGACAACTGAAAAGGCACAAGGAGAAGATGGGCAATTGGCAATGTGATTATTGTTAAGAAAGCAGATCAGTTTTGTTAAAATAAGGGAAGTCCACCAAACTAAGACAGTCACAGACATTAAGACATCCCCTTAACTCCAATGCAAATTATCATACAGATATTGACTAGTTAGTGAAAAGAGAGGAGATATTTTATAACTTTTTTTTTTTTCATGATAAGGGTACTTTCTGCTTTGGTTTTCAGGGAAAACACAGGCTCTGATTTTGAATGCTCTGTGTCTCTCAGCCCAGAAGCATGACTTCAGTTGCTCCACAGCCAAGCACATGTTGCATATTGATTGTACCTGTCATACGCAAGGCACCAGGAGGTCCAGAGACATATGATACAGCCTCTGTCCTCAATCAAATCACAATTTTAGTAAACCATCCAGGGTAGCAACACAAATGAGAAAGAAATCATCCTTTTCAATCAGAAGTAAAAATATCACAAAGTTTTAGAGGATACTAGTTAATTTGTTAATCAAAAATATATAACATAGTAAGAAAAAAACCAATAGACATTAATATCTTTTTCTGCCCGGAAAGAAAGATGAGCATAATGTTTTTACAGTAGATAAGGGAATATGAGTTGATTTTGTAACTCCAACCTGTTCTCTCACATTGCCAGGGAAGAAGGTCTCCCCACCTCCTCAGATGGGAAGGACTGCAAGGAGCACCCAGGGAAGTTAAGTGCAGGGTAATAGGGCCCTGAAGTCCACAGACCACCCTTTCCCCAAGTTTTGCATAACAGAAGCAGAGAAGCAGGCCCTCAAATCCACGTAGCCTTATCAATGGTGATCAACAAAAGACCTAGTGTTTACTGGGCTCTTACTATGTTGCAGTGTCATTCTAAGCAATTTATTGACTTATTTATCCTCATACCAACCCTACAGGATAAACACTGGTAATACCAACCCTACAGTATAAACACTGGTATTACCATCCTAACAACAAACATGAGGAAACTGACAGAGAAGGTAATTGACTTGCCCACGTGACCCCATTGTGTTAGTTTTCTGTGGCTGCTGTAACAAATTACCACAAACTTGGAGGCTTAAAACAATGGAAAGAAAATTTACTGTCTCACGGTTCTGGAGACCAGAAGTACAAAATCACAGTGTTGTCAGGGCTCCCCTTGAAGTCACGGTGGAAGAATCTTTGGCCTTTCCCAGCTTCAGGTGGCTCCAAGGGTTCCTTGGCTGTGGCTGCATCCTTCAGTCTCTGCATCCACCTTTCCATGGTCTGCTCTGTGTCTTTTCCTCTTCTCTAAGGACACCTGTCATTCCATTTAGGGCCAGGATGATCAAGATCCTTAACTTAATGATATCTGCAAAGACGCTTTCATTCCAAATAAAGTCTCATTCACAGAACTGGAGTATGAGAACATGAACATATCTGGGGGTGGGGAGATGCTACCGTTCAACTCAGTACAATATCTACCAAGGAATGGAGCTGGAACTCAAGACCAAGCCGTCTGACTCCAGGGTCCTTGCTCTCCAAACCATCTCCAGTTTACTGCTTCACAAAGACCAAGGTATGAAAAGGCGGGAAAATCAGGGAGAACATCCTTGGGTGTTCTGCATTAGATAAGACTGCTGAAACCTTTACTGGACTTTGATCAGTTGGAGAGAGTACTGCAGTAATGACTGATATTTAACCTCTTGCCAGTCCATGTTTAAAGATAAGATGGCACATTGTTTACAAAGGATTGTGGAGTAAGATTTATACCCACAACTACAGAGGACTGAAGCATAGGACAAGCTTATTTTTCCCCATTCCCTAAGAAACCAGGGAAATGTTTAAAGATCAAAATTCATACCATGTTTCCGAGACAGTCAAGTAGCTAAATGATTTTGCCAATCTGAGTAGCTTCTCTAGGATTATGGAAAAAGAGAGCCTTTTGAGTTGGGGAGGAGTTCAGGAACCTAATTAATTAATTTAACTATGTTAAGTTAATTAACCAAGTTAATTAACTTGGTTTGGCAGTTGAGGCCTCAAGCTGTCCAGGCACACTTTGCTTCATGACCCTGGATAAATGTCTTAGCTTTGGGGCCTCAGTTTCCTCATCTGTAAAGTAAGATGGTTAAAATAAATAACTCTAAGAGTTTATGATTTGCTAAAAAATTTTTACTCAGAAAGGTTTCCATGGCTTGCCAACTTCACTACTAAGCAATAAGATCTTGGAGAAACACCATTACATTTGAATATTCATTTTTCCATTGAGTTATAGCACATTTCACTTCATTTTTAGCAATAAACTTCAAAAAGAAATTCTCCACTAACAAATGTGAAACTGACTTTGGATACATCAGTTTTACTCTGCACTAAAAAGTTCACCAGAGAGGAATTCCTTCATAAATTAATAATTTTAATATCTGCTGGGAAACTTCAACCCTAATTTCTATCTTAAATCACAAGATAATTGGTAGTGGTACAACTCATACCAATAAATCATGGTGGTCAAAACTTCCACTTCTGGGAAGTCTGACTATGTCATTGGGAATTCAGTTATAAGTTGCTAAAGTATTTGCATGGAAAATTGCAGAGGATTTTTTGGAACTATTTTAATGCATTCAGTTTCCCTCAGTTTTGGCCCAACTCACTTATAAATATCTTTTGAGGAAAGGACATACCTTGGATGCATCAGTATGTATGAATAGCATCTGATATTCAAAACTATAAATAATGATTTCACTGGAGCCAGATTACTAGCCTTAGAAATGGCTTCTTGTTTCTTCCCAATACTACTGGAAGGAGGTGTTTAATGGAATGGTCATGTTTCACCCGTGAACTCTACCACCACCACCACATTGTAGGCACTCCTAATATAAGGATTCAACAAAAGTGACCATTAAAATAGGAAACATTGACTATGCAGATAACATATTGAAACTTAAATGCCCATTTTCTCTATGTTCAGAACTTCAAAACTCAGCCCGAGAGAAATAAGAAAGTATAGGTCAGCAAGAACATGGACTATTTTTAATCCTAGGAACCACTGCTGAACAAGTGTCTTCAATTTTAATGTGAAAGCCTTCACCGGCTCAGTCTACAAACACTCAAGGTTCCCAGCAATAAAGACGATTAATCAAGAAAAATAACTTCTTATTCCCCAGGAGCCAGTTTCCCCATTTATCTCACAGGCAACATTTATAATTTAACCACCCTCTTTTTTTTACTTTAATCTTTTATTTTGTTCAGTGTCCTGCCTGAATCATCTTGTGAACTCACCTCATGTTAAATTAACCTCCCATAAACCCTTCACCGTCCCTAACCCTTCATCACCTGCTCCAGAGGAAAGAAATGGAGTTTTCACCCTTTGTTCACTTTCTTACCAGTTTTGCTGTCTAGCTATATCATTCCTACTTATGTCTGGAAGGGGAAAAATACAAAACAAAACATGTTGTCATAATCTACAAATTGGATTCGTAATAAAACCACTACAGACTGTTTTTTTTCCTGCAGAATATAATCCCCAGGGGTGAGATTTAGCTTTTTTATATCTGAAGCAGCATTACAAGAATGGGGAGTTAGAAATTGTGCTATAATGCATAGCTTTGTATAACTATATTCTGGAATGTAATTTCTTGCCTTTGAGAACTGAAAGTCTCACTGAGAGAGATAGCAATCACTTCTCGCCTTTTGGCTAAGATCAAGTGGGAAGATGGCATGCCTCTCCACAAAGGAGACGTGCAGCCGTGTGTGCACCAAAGGATGTGAGATGAGGAGAGAGCAGAGTGGGCTGGCATGGGCAGGGACAGCTTCACGCAGAAAAGAAACCCAGAACTGCATCTGGAATAAGTGAGATACCCAATCACGGAACTAAGTAGGAACAGCATGGGCTGTCTTCCCTCTGTCGCCTTCTGCCAAGTTGCCATCACTATTCAAGACTCTGTTTTTCTGTCTATGAACTGGGGATGACAATGACAATGCCATCATTTTAAAATCCAGATAATACTCTTCACTCATAGTATTACTTGGTCTTTCTGTGACTTTGGCATTGTTAGACTATTGCTCGTTCTTCCCCCTGGGCTTTGAAATACTACTAATTTCTTTATTTCATCCTGATTTTAAGATAGTGTTTTCTTTCCCTTAAAGATTGGGATTCCCCAAAATTCTCTCTTTAACTCTCTTCTCTTTTTACTCCCAAGGTGATCTCATCCTTACGCATGGATTTAAGTAACATCTCTATGGCTATGATTCCCAGATTCATAGTTCTGGGTTAGTCCTCTCTCTTCCACCTCATGTTTCTATATACTTTGTACTAGAAATCTCCACTTAGATGTTCCCCAAGCACCTCAACTCATTAGTTCAAAAATGAACTCATCCTTTCCTCCAAATCTCTTTCTCCTCATATGTTCCCTAGCTCTGTGAATGACACCACCATTTATCCAACCGATTACTTGTGTTCAGGGGCCTCCAAGATCACCCTTAGGTTCAAATATTCTCTAGAGTGACTTGCAGAACTCAGAAAACCTGTTATATTTATTGTAACAGTTTATTGTGATGGGAGAATACAGATTAAAGTCATTAAAAGGCACATGGGGCAGAGACCAGGTTAGGGCAGGGACCAGGTTAGACCAGGCACAAGCTTCCAATTGTCTTCTCCCAGTGGATTCTCAGATATTCCTTCATTTTTTTAGTAACAGTGTGTGACAACACACACAAAGTATTAATATTAGTAATGAGGGAGGCTCCCCAAGCCTTGGTGTCCAAGGTTTTTATTGGGAGTTGGTCACATAGGAGTGGCTCGCTGCCCACATGGCTGACATTAGATGTTTAGTGTCCATTCCCTCCAGAGGTCAAGCTGACACTCCATGACCTAGGCCTTCACCATAAATCACATTGTTTGCAGAGAAGACCTGCAACAGCCCAAGGCTTTGGATAAACAAGACACCCTTCTTTATTTCATTTTCTTTAGTCCCATTACAGATTTTTTAAAAAGACACTCTTAACAAGTAGGATATTCCATAGGTTCAGAGATTTTTCTCCTAGGGGAGATAGCCAAATTTTTTCTTTGGAACATCCAGGGTCTGGACAATTCAGATCTGCTGAGTTAATCTTTTACTGCACACAACTGATTCCCAAAATGTACTGTTTTTAATAAACTCTTCCCTGTAGCTCAGGACTCATATCCAATTGGTCTATAAGTCCTATTTATTCTATCCTCCTATCGCCATATACATAAACTCATTCTTATCTACAGCTCTTCTCTCCCCAGCCCCAAACAAATCTGTTACCAAGACTTATTCATTTTTTGCAAAAGAGTCACTCAACCCCATTTTTTCCTTTCCCAACTACTACTGCCTTAGTTTTGGCCCCCATTATGTCTTACATTGTTTCTTATCTGCATCCTGGCAGTCATCCTTCATACTGCTTTCAGAAAGATTCTTAGAAAATAGAAGTTTGGCCATCTCATTCTGCTACATAAAGTCTGTGAGGTAGGTATCAGTAGCTCCATTTTGTTCACACTCCTTAGCATAACTCTGAATAACATAGCTGCCAACTACCTCTCCAGCCTCCTCACTTACCGTGTTCCAGACTAACCAAAATGCTTGTCTCCATGCCTTTGCATATCCTGTTCCCCCTACGTGAATGTCCTTTTCCTCCTACAATCCACCCAACATCCGGCCAACAATTTCCCAGGCTAAATTCCACTGATCTATGTGAGTCAACTCAGGTGACAGTTCCTTTAAAATGTCTACCAGCCTTTGAAGTTGAGTCATGTGTCCCTTCTGTGTGCTTTGGAAACATTCTGTGCATGTCTCAGTCGTTTCCACCTCACCTGTTACACTTGTCTAGATACTTCTTCATCTCCCTCACTGGACTGAGAAACCCTCAGTGGCAATGCCTGTTTTTCAAGTTGCCATCCCTGAACCCCAGTGGATGGCAGTCACAGTGCATGAAAGCGATGTATTTCTGAAGACTTGGCGTAACTCAAAACTGGCACAATAACTAATCTATTCTTTAACAAAAGATTACAAGTATTTTTTTCTTTCCCAACATGGCAATAGTATAAACACATTTTACCAACCCTTTCCCTGGCATCTTTGTAAATATATAATATTTTGATGAATTTTTAACTTGGGAGAATTCACATAGTTTTAATTTATATATAAAGTGAAACTTTTATATGTATATCATATTATTTCAAATTTATGTAATTTAAATTTACAACAAATGTTATACCCATATCCAGTACCTTATTTAGTAAGTCCTTAAGGCAAATTTCCTTTCAACCAGTCATCTCCATGCTTATCCTTATATCTTGTTTATTTTCTTCATCATTTTCATATGTATCACCATAATCATTACTAGTACTATTTTCTGAGATCTTAGGAAAACAAAAGCTATATCTTTTCTCACCTCTCTCCCAAGTTATCACAATTTTTCCAAAAAATATGAGTGCAGAAATGCAACCAAAAACACTCTATTTTTCACACTTTTAAGAAACAGGCTACTTGTCTCTCATTTATTCTATATGCTATAATTTGGGATACTTATCGGAGACAGTGCTTTTAAATTCCACAATGAGCCTGGAATATCTGATACCAGGTAAAATATGCCAATATAAAATATAATCTTAGTTATTGAGGTCACATTGTTAAGTAATCTAATCCAGATAAAACCACATCAAAAAAGCAGATTTAAAGACCTTTCAGATTCTTGCTACTATTTATGTTATTTTTACTGGTTGTGGGGTCTAGAGTTGTTGCAATATGTTGTAGTAATATTACTAATTTTAAAAATAATAATAAGTTTTTATCATCAACAACCTAAAACATATAGATCTCTTTAGCCTCGGCATAAAATTTTTATTTGCATTATAGCCTCTTAAAAAAACAAAGGATTCTGTTTTAGCTTTATTGGCTGTCTGGCAGAGCAGCAATATAAAAATTGGAACAAAGAAAACAGTTTTTTTTTTTTTTTTTACTTTTTTAGCATATAGATTAGTATTAATTACCATGTAATGAGCTGAAAAGTCCTGCCAAGAAGCTGAGGTTTGTGGATCCTTTAATGAGTGTTTTCTTCCCACCGGGTGAAATGAAATTTTAAAAGTGTTAGGGATTTGCACTTGGAAAACATCTCTAAGCTATTTATACAAGCAAGTCAATAGGAAAAGCACATTTTCCATTTATAGCCTTTGTAGTGCATTTACGGACCTGACATTTCTGGTGGTGTGTTGCTGCTAGTGGGAGCTCTGAGTTGGGGTACATTGGGCAGACTTCAGTGCCCAGGAGTGAGACCTACATTCTCCACCATCCTGACTCCGGCTCCTCAGGCCAGCCTTGGGCTGCCAGTGGACTAATCTATGTTAAGAGTTCTCAGTTCCGATTTAACTTTCCAAACTGGGAGAAACCACAAAAGGGTGCTTTCTTACTCTCACCTTCAAATGGATTCAGCCTACAACAGGCACCTTAACCGTTGAGGGACATCAGTGACACCGTTTTTGGCCTTGTCCCAGTGGAAATGTTTACAGGCAGTTTGCTACCACCGCCATCTCTAAGAATATTTTTGAGGAGGAGGAGGAGTCTAGACATAAACAGATACAAACAAAATTGGGCTGTTAGAGAAGCCTTGAAAATGCACCACAACCAGTTCTCTTTGCTGCGAGAAGTGTGTCTGATGAGTGGCCCCGGTTTCTGTGCTCCGAATCCACCACCACACCCACTGCTCCCTGCCAAAGGCCAGGACACACAGCAGGGCTCCTTGGCTTGAGGACCGCCATCGGCCTGGCCAAAACCTGCGTAGAACTGCGCTGCAGACAGACTCTGTGGCCACCCTCCTTCCTTCCCTGTCTCCTTCCTTCCTTCCCTCCTTTCCAGAACAGCCCTCACCGCCTCCTGGCTCCCTATCCTTTTCTCTTTACAGACTTTTCCCCCAATAAGTCTCTTATGTATCTAATCCTCTCTTGCCATCTGTTTCTATGACAACTGATACTAAAGCAGCTATTGTATCAGTTAGGATTATGTTACCATGCATATATTACAAAACCCAAAATAACACTGTCTCAGTGATCAATGAATTCCATTTTTTCCTCCAGTCCGGGGGTAGCAAGTTCAATACTGGTGAAACTGAGAAATATTGCATCTTTTTGCTCCACCATCCTAATAACTGGTTTTCTCAAGGTCACGGTACAAATTGGCTGTTAGAGCTCCAACCATCCCATCAGTTCCAGGCAAGAAAATGTAACAGCAGACAACCAAAACGGTGTTCCTCCCAGTTAAGCTATCTTGAAAGAGCCTTGTTAGAAGTTCCACACAACTTCTCTTTCAGTTTTATTGGCTAGAACATAATCACATTGGCCTGTCTAACTGCAATGGTGGCCACAAAAGTAGCATTTTAGCTGGGAACATTGACATCCGGAATAGCACCGGTGTTCTATTAGTAAAGAAAAATGAAAGTATGGATATTGGGTGGCAACTTCCAGTCCTTCCATCCTGACACTGCTTTCCGTCTCCTTTTCTTGCAAACATTGAGATGCTGGATGTCTGGCTCCCTGAGGGAGGGAGTCCTGCCCGCGAGCCCACTCGTCTTTGCCCGGGGAAGCACGAGCATGACCCTGTGATCCTTCCCTTAGTATTTCAGAGGCCCAGTCTCAAGATTTCAGGGTATAAGTGAAAGTCTTTAATTATCCTGACTAGACAGACACAAGAATAAATTCTACATGTCTTCGAAATTACAGTGTAGTGGTTAAAAACAAATGGGCTTGGATATCAGGAGGAACTAGAACCAAATCCCAGCTGTTTGGTTCACTAACAATGTGAAATAATGACCAAGAAATCAAGCCTTTCTGCCACATAGTGGAGACTCAGTAAATGTTAGTTAACTATCGTTTTGATATTTTTATATGAGGTAAAAACTAAACCCTTAAAAATGGCGGGGAAGAGGAGCATTAAAAACTACCCTAAAATCCCTTTGGCTTTTAACTTAGCTCATCCTCCTACACTCCATACCCCAAAATACCAAACCTGCCCTTTTCTTATGATTTTTAGGTATCTTTCCTGACACCTCTGATTTGAATATCTCATTTCTTTTTTCTAGATCTATGCCATCACTCTTTCCCTGTGTTCTTGTTTCTACGAGGCTTTTTTCTGCCCTTTACTTTTTTTGCATTTTCTAGAGTCGCTGACCTTCTAGAATGTTCCTGGGTCCCCTTTCTAACCTCCACTAACATTGCCATGTGCTTTTGGCCTCTTCCGGGCACCTCACACCCAGCACCATAAAGGGGCAGCACAGACTCACATGGACTCCTGGCCTTCCTGCAGGCTGCAGGTTTAGAATCACCAGAAAATGGTATTCAGGAAGCATCTATTCCCTGCATATTTTTAATTATGTCAGCACTCTGAGACCGGAACGCATGTGTTCAGCCAATTTATTCAGATTATGTAAGCACATCACAGTGCTTAGCTCACTTGAACTTAATTCTAGATCAGCTAAAGAAGAGATTAGAGAATCTCCTTATCTAAAGGCTTCTTGCAAAATCACACCAGAAAAATCCTAATAATCTCTAAGTTTGTAGATGGAACGTTTACGACATTGCATACTATAACGAACTAGAATCACTCAGAACACTGTATTTGCATATTTATAACTAAAATAGTTTTTAAATTTCTTGTTTATACATATTTCATTTTTCTGACTTGCTATACCCTGCTGATAATCACTTGCCCACATACTAGAATTTATCAATTCAAAAAAGAGAGGTTTTGTTTAGTCTTTTTAGATCCCTTGTAAAGAAATTATATTGAAAATAAACAATAGGGTTTATAGCTTTTGCCTTGTAAGGTTGAAATTGTTTTTCCCTCAGAGATAGCTCTCTAGGATCTGACACTTCTTGTCTGTGTGGCCTGTGAAAAATTACCTGCCCTTCCAGCACTCGGTTACTTACTTGGCCATTTTTCAAGAGGAGTTATGACAATAATACCTACCTGGTGGGACTGTTATAAAGACCAGAGACAATGCTATGGAGCACTAAGCCCAGTGCCTCCGACTTAACAGGCATTCACTAAAAGGGGGCCATGGTGGGGTGATGGTGACGATGATGACAATGGTGACGATGATGACAGCAGGATGTGAAGTGGAGAAGATGAAGGGAATAGAGAGGGAGGGTGTATTTGTTTTCTACTGCAACAATAACAAAAAATTGCCACAAACTTAATGGTCAGAAGTCCGTGGGCTCGGTTGGTTTGCAAGGTGTCAGCAAGGTTGTGTTCCTTCGGGAGGCTCTAGAGGAGACATCCCCTGGCTTTTCCAGCTTCTAAAGGCTGCCTGCATCCTTTGGTTCATGGCTTCAAGCCAGCAGTGATGTGCCCAGCCCTTCTGTGGCTTCACATGTGCCTTCCTCTTCCATCTCATCTCTCCGACTTACTGCCCTGCCCTCCTCTTCCACTTTTAACGGCTTGTGTATTTATATTGAGCCCAACCAATAATCTCCCTATATTAAGGACAACAATTTTAATACCATCTATAAAGTTTCTTTTGCTGTAGAAGGCAACATATTCACAAGTCCAGGGACTAGGGTGTGCACATCGTTGGTGCCCATTATTCTGTGTCCACAGAGGGAAAGGAAGACATCAGTCATAATTGGAATAAGTCATAAATTTAGACATTAGTTTCTAAAGGATTCAGCCTTTCCCAGTGTTCAAAAGGAAATGAAAGCTTACATGATAAAGTCAACTCGCTGTAGTAGAAAGGCCACTGACTTCAGTCCCACCTCTATCGTCCTGGAGCAGGCATTAAATGTTACTCGATTTCTGGTTGCTCATCTTTAAGACAAGAAAGTCTATTTAATGAGATCAAAAATTGTTTCCAGTTACAAAATTCTGTTGTTCCGTTAGAATAAACTTAACAGCCAAGAAAGAACCTCCTGAATCCTTCCATGAATTATAATACAATGGCATTATTTCACCAAAAAGACAAATTTGGGGTTGCACCTATGGTCCATGACCCATGTAGAGAACTATAATGACGATGAAGATCTAGCTTATTTTTAATGAATCAGTCTCATTAAAAGATAGTCATGTGTTGTCAGTTTCTCAGCATGTCACTCTCCTGTTGCAAGCAGTCCCCCTTTGAAAGAACAGAAAAGCCAAGCAAAGCATGATACAGAGCTAAGGCTGAGAAGACAGGAGCCATTATATCCACAAATCTATTACTTCCAGGTACAGGAAGGCATTAACACCTGTAAAAATATGAATGTTGTCCAATCAGTTTCGGAGTACACAGTGTCCTGTGCAGAGGATGGGTTTTTGGATTTTGTCCACACTTCTATAAATTTTCAATCTCTTAGATGTTTTCCATGGCTAGAGTTTTGGATAGGGGTTTCCAGTAGTAAATGCAGTACACAGATTTTTTTTTTTTTTTTACAACAGTGCAACTCCTGTTTTTCAATCAACTAGGTTTCTCACCAGCAAACTGGTTTCCCTGAGTGCACATTTGGGAATAACACCAATTGGGTATTGGACAGAGTTCGGGGCTGGGTGGAAGGGATGGGTGTATACCTACTTGATGAGTGCGATGCACACTGCCTGGGGAATGGACACGTTTGAAGTTATGACTGGGGGGGATGGGGTGGGGGGAGGGGAGGGGTGCACACCTACATGATGAGTGTGATGTGCACTGTCTAGGGAATGGCCACAATTGAAGCTCAGACTCGGGGGGATGGGGAGGCATGGGCAATGTATATAGCCTGATCTTTTGTACCCCCTTAATGAGCTGAAAAACAAACAAACAAAAAAAAGCTTATCATAGAAAAGTAATATCAAGATGATATATTTGGAAAAATGATGATTCACTAGTTTTATATTCAGTGGATAATGCTTCTTAATTTGCAGTTTGATGAAACAAAAAGCATCCACTAAATAAGGTTTGATTAATCAGACAAAATTAAAAAAATAAATGTGCTTTGTGTAAATGTGTTTTAGAATAAATATTGATGTAAATTGAAAAAAAAAATAGTGTTCTTAAAATAATAGTATTTATCAGAGTGATTTCTTGCCATTTCTTTGCCTCCTGCAATCATGAGGATTTAACCCGTCTTGAGAAGTGCCATGTGAGAGAAAATAGTTTCATTCTCCACCTTTAGTTAAACACACCCTTACTGAAGATGCCACCAACATTCACTGATCATCTTATCTGTGCTCTGCACAAGGCTAGACATTGAAATACAAAGATGACTGGTATGTAGATTTTCATTTAAGGAATCTCAAAGTCTATAAGGAAGTAAAACTAAACAAGTAAAATGATAATAATTATTATTATAATGCACGAGGTAACTGCCATCATAGTAACATCTACACAGGGCAGAGATAGCACAGTGAATACAGTCAGAGAAATGGAAAAGTATCAGGGAAGTTTCAAAGAAGTAGTCATACATAAGCTAGGTTTTTATTTTGCCAGGTGCACAGAGTAGGAAAGAGAATTTTATGGAAAATTAACAGTATGTGTCCAAAAGGGAAAAAAAGCATACTTATGTTTAAAAACCCTTTCTCTATAAAATACCAGTGTATATTAATTTATTTCTTTACAGTTTTTGAGATTCACAAGAAGTTCTGTTCCAGTATATGCAATGTGCTAGAATTGAAGTTTACTTCTATTGGTGATAATTCCAAAAAGAGAGACCAAGTTTTGGAAAGTGAAAAATTATATGGTAGAGGAGTAGAAGTTTTACATTAAGACCTAGAAAAGAAAATTTAAAAACATATTGGTACTTAAGTCCAGTAACTTATGAGGGAAGGAGACAGCTGTGTAAAGCAAGCTGACAGAGGTGGAGACCAGCGAAGTTAGAAGTAGCATGGAAACGAAGGATGGGTGATGGGGAGAGAGACACCAACTACACCAGAATCATACGATCTGAAAACTATTCAACAGCTAGAGAGAGGACTAGACCCAGGACAAAAATGTCTTAGTATGGATATTATTTGCAAAAAAATAAATTATAATCATCTCATTAAAGCTGCTAAGAAACTTTTTAAGAAGTTTCTAATGAAGAAAGGATAAGTGCTACAGTCCCCATCATTAATAATTTAAATGATATCATTGATACCATTTTTATTTAGTCTTTACCTCTATAGTAGTAAATATTATTAGAAAGGAGAGCTTATATATTAATATTATTTTTATTTCTCTTATTTTATTTTTTGCAAAGGAAGCTGCCAGCTTATTCTTTGCTTGCGAGAATAGAAAAACCTTCCTTGGGGCAGATTTTCTTCGTCTCTTCCCTAACGCTTGAGTGTCCCCTCTTGGCTATGCTGATTTGAATAACGTGAAACAGGATCATTTGTAGCCCGATAGAGACCACCTCTTCCAATACCTTCAGGTTTACAGGGCTGATAATGGTGAGGGGTGGGGAGAGGGAGAGAAAATCTTAATAGAATCCAAGGAACATTCTGGAAGAAAGAGATTAAGACCTGGAACACTCATTTTTTGGTGATTTGTTATAACTAGACTCCCTGTAAACGGATTCTCATGGGCTTAACTAAGGTTTGTTGTCAAGAAAAGAAATCCACAGCCCCCAAGGAAAACTTATGTTAAGGGCTCGGTAGACACAGTTCAACACACATGCCTGAAGTTTGGAAGAGGAAGGACTAATGTTGCACGGCCTGTGATGAACTGGAGTCCTTCTAATTAGCCCTCCTAATATAACAGCCACACTATGGAAGCACTACACAAGTGTACATGTTTTAAAAAGCTGTCATGTTAGGAGCTCAAGGGCAAAGCCCCGCTGCAGCCCATGCAGGTGACCAGGCCTGTCAGAGCAGCCCCCGGGAACAAGAATGCATCAGACCGTGTCAGACCAAGTTCTCATCAGCGATACCACCAAGGAATCAGACTCTGAAACAGAGATTCAGGTGTAGGTGGTTTACTGGAATCCCCTCTTGTGGGGGGAGGGGAGGAAGATGAATCGATCAGAGCAAGGAATTAAATGTGATACAGCCTCAGCAAAGGCCTCAACCCAACCCTCAGGGAGCTCTGAGCTGAGCAGGCAGAGAGGTTGACCTCACCTTACCGTTATTGCAAATGGGCTGCAGAGGAGGGCAGAGGGTGGGGAGGAGGACAAGGCATTGGTGGGAGTCCTGGGGAGAAGTGGCTGTCATGGGCCTAGGCCTATGGCAATTACCACAGAAGGGCTTCAGCCTCCAATGCTGCCAGCAGCCAAGGTAATGAGGGCCTGGGTCCCCAGGGGTGACTTGGCAGTGCCCCCACGATGGCCACTACAAATAGCTACCAACCACCTGAGCCTGATGCCCTCAGATCCTCCAGCCCTTGATTATCTAGAATATGTCAGGAGATAAAATCAATAAATGATACAATCAGGAAGAAAATATTTTCTAATTTTATTTCTGACAAATACATGGGAGTGTGCATATGTAAGAAGTAGTGTTCTATGAGATTACCCACTGATTTGCTTTCTGTAGTTCTACAAAGGCCTAAAAGTTTAAAGAATTTTCTATAATTTGAAACGATACTTCTCCAGATCCTGAAACATTGACTAGAAACCATGACTTTTTTAAGTCCTATTTTTGTGAATCTTTTTCTACTCGCTGGCCCAATGCCTTCACTCCACTGCCTCCTTCCCTTTTTATTGCAAATGAGGCAGCTGCACCTGCCCCCTTCTCTACCTCAGCTCTGTAACAAAATTAGGGCTAGAAAGTCTTGCAATGAAATTTTGCCACTGAATTGCAAAAGCAGGGTGGCGGGCAGTGTCATTCGTTAAATGAGCACTCATTGCACGTGACACTCTTTACCCTGGTCCCTTCGTCCAGTGCTCTGTCCTCAATTTTGGGAAAGCTAACAGGTATAGGCCCTGCCCACTGGTCATCTCAAGTCTCAGGTAGAAATTTGCACTAAGCCACATCGCACCACCAAAAAACAGATGGAACAGGCAGAAAGATAAAAATAGTTACAGCAGGTGGAAGAGAGGCCATATGGGAGCTCTGATTGGAGCTCAGTGCTCTGTAGCCCATGGTAAAGTCCTTCTTTGACTCCCCAATCTCTAGCCCAACTCATTTACAGCCATAGTGGCTGAAATTATAGCCTGAAGCTTGAGTAAATAGGCATCAAAAATAACTCATTACATGTAGCTAAATAGCTCCTTGCTCTCTCCTACATTGGAAACCACGGAACAAATATGAGTGTTCTGTTATATTTTGTAGCATCTATACTGCTCATAAGTTTCCCTGCTTCTCACAGAATAGCAATAGTTTCCTGCTCAACTAACAAATCCCCAATTCAAAGCTGACAAAAGTCACTTCAAATCCAGTTTTTAAATATAAAGCATCATTTTAGCCAAACTTATAAACAAAATTATGCACAAAACATTCTGAACTAAATGAATTTATGAATGTAAATCCTATAATATATTAAACATATTTAATCAACTCAGTTGAAGTCATTCAAAGAGGAAAAGATATTGTACCTGGCTTTGATAGTAAATATATGTCCAGATATTTTTGTGACAGCATTTTCATAAAATCCAAGTATGAATTGCCAATTTATTTGTCTTGTAGGGAAATGGATAAATAGTCGAGTATGTTGTAAGAACTGACAAGGCTCTGGACCAAGCATACTTCTCATACAAAGAACAGGATGGAAATAATTCTACATTGGAAGATCTGCTTTGTGTTGGGCACATGAATTCCTTCTCTGTTTCATGAATCAGTTTCTTAATTCCCATGTTCAATTCCTGGCAACTCAAGCCATTTTTTTTCTGTTTTAGATTCTCAAGAACAAGAATTAAATGGTGGACTTTTTCATTTTTTTGTGTGTGTACTACATTAATGCAATTCAACAAAGTTAATCTAACCAGCCCTATTTTGCCCAGAATTTTCCATCTACTCATTGATGTCTTTGTCTTTACTAATCAAGAATCTTTTCAAATTTAAAATTCATTTTTCTAAGAGTTAAGCAATTAGTGCTATTTTAACACACACACACACACACACACACACACACGACTTCTTTAGATGTTTTTATCCAGAAACATTTCATTTTCCTAATTGGATCAATGCTCAGTAACATAAAATCTTCTCTGGTAAGCAGGAAAAAAAAATGGAACAGGTTAAAAACATTATATCAATTTAGACTAAGAAAAGGGATATTTATTTCACATTGTGGTGGCCAACACATAACTTTGTAACTTTATAGGATAAATATCAAATGGATAAAATGTATCATCTCCTGTGGGAAAAAATTCGTCTGTCTAAAGTTATTTTTAGTCTGAAGAATTACAGAAAATGACAATTTTAAAAATTGAAATCAGTGCTGCCTTTACCCCAGATGAGAGGGTCAATCAAGGGTATTTTAGAGGGCTCTGCATATCATAAAATGAAGGTATTAAAGGGCACGTGGACATCTTGGTCACTTTAGAATTCAACACACAGTGCAACCCATACCATTGGTGTGCTGATGTTTAAGAATCTGCTCAAGGGGGTCAGTGAGGACCCGATTTGTAGCACGTGCAAATTCCCAAGGCACAAATACTCCCACCACAGCCGATTTCAAGTTCCCAATGTGACATCAGAACCTCAGAGTCAGGAAAGACACCATCAATGGATTCTCCCAAGGCCCACATAAGCCAACTCTAGTGCACAAGTGCCCACGACTCTAACCATCCCCTCTCGTGACTAACGCAGCCAGGCCATCTCCGCATCTCTTGCCCTGTGTCTACTAAACAAAAGGCCATTTCCGAATGCTATGAAGTTTTCAATGTTGGGTTTCTGACAGCATCAGAGGTAGACTGTGCTTTGGAGTGTGAGGAAGATCTGACAGGTAGAAAGTTTTAGATTAAGGAAAGGAAAAATTAATTAAATTGTCAAATCTTTCTTCTCTGATGGCTTGAATGCAATAAATTCTTGCATAAGAAAATTTCATAATTTGAGCAAAAATAATATAAATTAATAATTTTATTCAAAGAAAAAATGTTTTGTGGATTAAATTCATAATAATTTATAAATTATGTATGTTTAAACATACATAATTGATTATTCATCCAAATGTCATTAGTCCATCAGTAGAACATTTAGGCAAACACAAGAATAAATTCAGCCATCTTTGATATTTTGCCAAATTTCAGTCATATTAACAATGTAATTTTACACATATATTTTATTTTGTCATATTAAATCCTATATTTGTCAAGGTAGAAAGCTAAAACATTTTATTTAACAGTTTAATAGTTTTATTCATAACTTTAAATATTTGGATATTACTAATGGGCTGATAACTAGAATCTATATAGAACTTAGGAAAATCAGCAAGAAAAAATCAAACAACCCCATCAAAAAGCGGGCAAAGGACATGAACAGAAACTTTTCAAAAGAAGACAGACTAATGGCTCACATTTTATTATTGGAATTTGATTGCTTTGAAATTTTTTTGCTTTGGTCTTCTTTTAATATGCAAATGGTCTTAAGAAGTTAAAAAAAATCATTCTTCTCTGGGATACAGGACAATAGAACCAGAGGCTGATAGAGAACCAAACACAAGGCAAAGAAGAGATTTTTGCAAACATTTTGCCAGAATTAGCTCTAGGTATATGCACTTGAGGACTGTATTAACAAATAACCTATTGCACAGAACTTCCACAGTTGGTAACATCGAAATTTTAAAAAATAGATATTCTGGAAATCATAGTATTTTCCCGCTTCTCAAATAAAAACTATGCTTTTGTACTTACATGTTTGCTCCCACACTGCAACCACTATATGCCGCTCTGTCCTTCCAGAGTGATAAAAAGAAGTAACTCTTCATCCTCACTCATCACTCTCACTCCCATCCTGTATAGAAATGCAAATCCAACAGGAAGATGAAACATGGAAGATATAGAATATCTGCCAGGATCTGGAAAATTCCAAAAGTGGAAAATGATAGAACAAGTAAGGTTAATGCAAAGGTTGGGGTGGAAAGGAAAGCAGGGGAGTGGTAGGGTGGGAAAAGGTCAAACAAGTTGAAATCAGTTCATTTAAGCCCATATATTAAATTGTGCTTGATTCTCTGCTTTTTAAGTTGTTTTTTATGTTGTTTATATAGCTATTTAAGGCAGAGTCATTAAAGACTATCCTTGATTGTTCTACACAATGGGCACCCAAGCTCGGGCAAGGAATGAGCCTATTAGCATCACTGGGAGGGGAAATATCTTCCAACAGGACCACGCTGAGCCCTCAGAATTGAGTCTTTTGGTATGGAAACATGATGTCAGCCATCCAGACTGTGGCTGTTCTGCACACGTAGTTTATTTGTCAATTTAGCGTCTACACAGTTTAGCATCTCTTTGTTTTGCTGTGATAGCCTAGATTTAAGAGATTATTTAAAGCCCCTAGACACAAAAAACTTTTAAAATGTCCCTCTCTGGGGGTCCTATGGTTTGAATGTATCCCCCAAAAAGTTCAAGTGCTGGAAACTTAATCCCCAGCATAGTGTTGGGAGGAGGAACCTACTAAGAGGTTATTGGGTGGGTCATGAAGACAGAGCCCTCATCAATGGATTAATGTTGTTATTGTGGAGGCAGGTTAGTTATGGTGACAGTGGGTTGGTATAAAACGTGTCCAGCCCCTGGTGCCTCTCTTCCACCTTCCACCCTTCCGCCATGGGATGGCCCTCACCAGATGCGGACCACCCAAACTTGGACTCCCCAGCCTCCAGAACTGTAAGAAATAAATTTTTCTATATAAATTTTCCAGTCTGTGGTATTCTGCCACAGAACACAAAACACATTAAGACAGAGGTAACCAAGAACAGAAATGTAGAACTTTGTCTGATATTTACTGTCAATTTCTTTGCTTATTTCATAGAAGCAGATGATCTAGAATAGTGGCTAGGGAGTCCTTAGAGCTGTCGTGGTTGCCTAGGGTAAGATGCCAGGTAAAATAACTACTACTGATGTAGCACTTTTATGATTTCCCGTACACTTCCACAGACACTGCCTCATTCAGTCCTCACAACAGCCCTGTAAGGTATCAAGCAATATTTTGTTTTGGAGATAATAGATTTGAAAAAGCAATTTGGCTAAAGCCACACAATGAACAGGATTCATGCATAGCTTCTGTGTTTCTATGTCTGCATTCTTTCTGCGACATCATCCTGCATGTAGAAAATCCAGCTCATCCTTTAACTTGGGATCTCCTGGGAACTCTGTTTCCTAGCTTTTTTTTTCCATTTTAAAATCAACTCTAGACTCAAGGTTTTATTATTCTAATTGTTGTTCATCTTTTCATTTCCGTTTTCATGTCTCATTTATATTCTTCATCTAAGATAGTTGCCATTATATGTGATGCCTAAAGTTTATGTGTCAACTTGACTGGGCTGAGGGATGCTGAGATAGCTGGTAAAACGTTATTTCTGGGTGTGTATGAAAGATGTTTCTGGAAGAGATTAGCATTTAAATCAGTAGACTAGTAACGAAGTTCTGCCCTCACCAATGGGGGCAGATGCCACCCAATCCATTGAGGGCCAAATAGAACAAAAAGATGGAGGAAGAACAAATTCTCTCTCTTCTTGGCCTAGGATATCCATCTTCTCCTGCCCGCAGATGTTGGAGCTCCTGGTTTTTGGGAATTACTCCACCAGCTTTCCGGACTCTTCGTCTTGCAGATGGCGTACTGTGGGACTTCTCACTCCCATAATGGTGTGTGTCAATTCCCACAGTAAATTTCCTCTTGTATATCTATATATAGATTGAAAGATGGATTTTTTTTTTCATTTTGTATATATGCTTCATTGCCTGAAGGGGCCAGGAGAGCAACAGTTAAATCTAATCTTAGGTCCCCTTTCACTCTCAAAACTGTCCCAAAGTGGATAATAAATTGTTCTTTTAGGACCAGTCAAAGCAAAGCACTTCCTGCATATGCAGAGGATAAGGGAAGACATCCTTTCTCCCTTTACAAATCCCTCAAAGATCTCTTCTGCACAGGGTTCTACTAACCTCCTGTCATAAGAATGCTTGCTCATTGCTCTGAAGCCATAGCACTGATAAACTGGAATCCGTTTATAGCAAATTTTGCTCATTGTGACTATGAAAGGAAAGGGATGTTGTAGTCTAAAATGGCATGTTTTTGAAAGGTCATTCGTATATGACTTTGAAATGCATCCTTTCTTCCTGGGGTAGCACAGCTGGTTTTGCACTGTTTTACTTCAGCAAGAGTATCCCAGATACTATTCCACAAAAGTTCAGAATCCCAAACATATTAATAGCTGTTCTTTGAAAGCTTTTTCTTTATTAAGTTTGAGAAACCCCATGGTAAACAAGTTTTTTAAATAAATGCTTATAAAAGCATTTAACATTCTAATGTGCTTTATGAATCTTTAGGGGTGGAGAGGTAGGTGATACGAAATATTTACCAAACTGACTTGACCATGGAGCACAGCTTGGAAAACAGTGGCTGAGGCTTAGGTTTGGGCCAATATAAGATGGTTTTAATAGAGTTTTTCATATTACAGTAATTAACAAACATTATAATCAATTTTAAGTTCCCAATTGCACACTAGCTTACAGTGAGTGATAACAGATCATTAGGTTAGAGAATAGTGTATATTGAATTAAAGTAGAAAATTGGACCTATGAAATCCAACTAGGAAATCTTAGAAAATCTTATCACGAAGAGAGGTGATCTGTGGTCACTGCCTGAAGAATTAATTTTAGCATTCCATTCAAACAAATGTTCCACACAAATTATTCTGTTAATATTAAGTGCTATATGTAGGATGGCAACTGAATGAAAGGATTGAGAGGTAAATTCCTACTGCCTCACCTTCAAATTTGCAAATGAAGTCAGGTTCAGAACAAATATAATTTATTTGTACAAATATGCACACGTGTGTGCATGCGTGCACGTGTGGCAGCACCTTGTATGTGCCTCAATTCTGTATACTTACCACACTGCTGTAATTGTTTGGTGCTGTTGTTGTTTTTCTTGTTGTTTCCAACAAGTCTGAAATAAACTATGTGGTTTTTTTTTTCCTTTACGCATTCCCTAAAACATCTTCTACAAAAGCACATATATTATGTGGATATGCAAAGAATCTCACAAATATTTTTAGGAAAAATAAGATGGCTAATCCTTTTTGTTTATTATTTGTTGGTTTGCTTGTTTGTTAAAAATGGTACTCTTTGGTCATAGTTGAAGATAACATGAATTTTGAATATGTGTACAACTAAATTCTACTTCATGTTGAATCCGTTTTTATTTATTTGGTAATGAAAACTTGTCTTTCACATAATTTATTACATTGATATCTCACTTATTCAAGGGTCTTTGCTGTTATATACCTTATAGTGAGGTATTTTAGTGCTTCAATAACTGGACTTCCTTGGGGCCCAGGATTATTATCTTGTACTAAATTAAGCTTTACAGCTACAAGGCTAAGAGAACTTTGTTAAGATAGATGCCTCTTCAGTTCTACTTTTCCATTAAGTAATTCCATATATCTCACCCCAAGTGAATTAGAACTTTCATGTTTATATCTAATATATTTTTTCTATCCCATCCCTTTTTTGTGTAGTATATTATTTCTATTCCCATCAGTTATTAAGTTTAACTGACCAAACTGTAATCTTCCTATTACCACCTTGCATTATTTTTAGAATGAGGCTAGACATAAATAGATACGTATATAAACAGACCAGGTAAGTATTCTTAAATATTTTGCTTGTTAAAACCAATTGTGCAACTACCCTTGCAACTACCCTTCCAACTAATTGTGCAACTACCCTTGCTCTCTCTAATAGCATCTCTCTATGATAGCATCTTTTGAGACTTTTCTCTAGCAATCCACAAAAGTATAAAGATAAACATAACAAATTAAATGTGAAAGGTGTAACTCACTTATGGCATTCCAGGTATTTTATCAGAAAAAAATTATGTTCAGTTTAGCTTGAAGAGATTATTTTGAGCTTTGACTTTCTGGGGTTTATAATTTCCCTGTTTAATTTTCTGCTTACCTAAGATAACTATAGTCATGAGAGTAGCATTACAGTTGCAGTACTGTTCATACATGCTAATTGCATTACATGTATTCTCTTACTTAATTCTTAAAACAATTCCATGAGATAGATGCTATTACTATCTTTATTTTATAGATAATGAAGGAGACACTATAAGAATTTAAGTAACTTTCCCAAAGTAACCCAACTCAAAAGTTATCGGGCAGGTGTTTGAATCTCTGAGCCCAGAGCATATAACTATAACCCTAACAAGTAATATCTTTATATTGATTCAAGTACCAATAATCTTTTAAAGAAGGATTTATGAAATTTACTTTAATTTTTACTATCTCAAAGATAGGATTCTTGTCTCTTAAAATATTAATATCATTTAATATTTATAAATCGTGAGGGAAATTCTTTTTAATTAATGAGACCATTTTACCAAACAGAAGAACCAAAGTCAAATTTCTCTTCCCCAATAAAAAAGGGATTAAATTGAAAAATTATCCTTCCATAAAAGATTAAGAACAAAATGGCTCATAAGAACTTTATTAATATATTGCTAAACTCGTTGCTGACAAGATTTTTTTTTAATTCAGCTGAGAACTATTTAATTTTTCCATCAAATACTAATGCTCGCTGGGTTTGGATTTTTTTCCTTTGGTGAGGAAATTGGATTAATGTTTTAGAGCACTGGAGTTTGGCAGTAGGTAGACTCAATATTGTGTTTACGTATTAAGTCCTTGAATTTCATTTTGAAAAAGGGAAAAAACCCAAGGCACTATAATCTGGAAAGCTCCTACAAATAGACACAGCCCAGCAAAATAAAATACATTCATATTCGTATGAAAACAAAATCTTCTTTAACCAAAAGATAATATTTTAAATCCTCAGAGGTCTTATTGTATTGAAGTGCATCAAACCTATGGCCTTGTCCTACATCTCCAAGTGGACTGTAGCCCATATGTAGAAAACATCGTTTTCCTATTTATGTTTGCATTTGGAATATTATGTCTGCCAGTCTGTGACTTATGCATTTTTAGACATAGGAAGGAAATGACAAATAAAATCTGTCAGATTATAATATTTAACACTTCTTTCATCCAATTTTGGTGAAGCATGCAACATTATTTACTGTGCAGTTACTTTTACTGACATACTTACCAGTGTGTGTGTGTGTGTGTGTGTGTGTGTGTGTGTTACTAGAATCTGAAGTGGCATGGCAAAGGCAGGGGTGTGGGGAAAGATAGGTAGAGTGTCACTGTATTTGACAATTTTAACCAACATTTCATTCCTGAAACTCTCCCACGCTTTGTAACTAGGAGCATCAACTCTTCACACTCTAAAAGAACATAGAGCTCATCAGGCCCAACCCCTTATACTGATGAGAAAACTTAGCACTGGTAGTTCTCTTAAACTGCCCAAAGTTAAACAGTTAAAAAATAGCAGAATCAGGATTAGCTCCAAATCCAATCTTCTTTCCACTGTGCCGTCTTCCCTGATTACTCTGCCTTTTTCCAGTATTGCCTTCTTTTCATCTTCGTATTGCCTCTCTGGGGCTAGCCTGAAAACTCAGTCCCAAATGTTTTCTTGCAAGATGATTTGATAGTTTGGGTCTTCAACTTACCAAATGTTTGCATTCACTCCAAATCTATACTTCTGCCTTTTCCCCCTGACTCACACTTTCACTGAATAGTATACACATGTCTTAGTTCACCTTGTGCTGCTATGACAGAATACCACAGAGTGAGTAATTTACAAAGAGTAGAAATTTATTTCTCACAGTTCTGGAGGCTGGGAAGACCAAGTTCAAGAGATCAGCCTCTGGGCAAGAACTTTCCCACACAAAGTTTTACCCAGGCATATAGATGTCCAGCTCCCAAGCACATTTCTTAGCCTTCCTTGCTAGAAATGGATCTGTAACTAAATCGCAGCCAATGGGACAGAAGTGGAAATGACACCTGCAATGTCTCAGCCACATCCTTCATTAAGAAATTCTTTGCCCTCTCCTTCTCTCCCCATCCCCACTGAGCTGAAATATGACACAACCACAGTTGGTCGAATGAGGGCAACATTCATGATGATGGTAAAGCAACGAGAAAAAAGAAACCTGGTTCCCTGGAATGATCTTATGGAGCAGAACTGTCTACCTATGCTGAACTACCTCCCCACTCTAGCCTACTAAATGAGAAAGAAGTAAACATTATCGTGTTGGAGCCACTGTATTTTGGGTGGTTTCTTGGTGGTAGCACGTTAGTCCATGGCCTTGCTAATAAAGGTAGGCACTATTATTATCTTCATTTTACAAATAAGAAATCTGAGACCAAGACAAAAAACTTTGGGAAAGACAAACGAAAGTATATCTGGGTCTCAGAAGAGCCCTTCTGAATCTGTGAGCAGGTAGATTACTGAAGTTTGCCCACTGGGCAGTAGAATCGAGCCAGACTGCTCAGATACTTGAGAAGTTGTGGCATAAGGTCAGCACAAGGACAGCTTAATAGGGAAGGAGAACTGAGAACCATCTTTAGGTGCCAGGTTCCTCCAGTGACTTGCTCCTTGAATGGAGCAGCAAGCTTCTATTTAATATTTACCGTCCAGGTTAGTTGGCATATCTGCAGCTGCAATGATGAGATTCACGAGGAGAATTTAACATCACCCATATCTAGTAGCTAAATTCTGTCCTCATATATGCTCGCCTTTCCTAGCAAGCATGATTTGCTTATATCCAATGCCACCACCAGGAGATTTTGTTCTTTAGAGGAGACATCAGCAAAGATTATGATACACTCTTAGAAGATTATCATGCAAATGTGTCTAACAGAAAATGAACTTCATTACATCTAAGAGGTCTTCCAGACCAATCATCATCTGCACAGCAAATCTTTATTGACTAGTGATATCAAAGCATGATTAAGAGCAGGAACTCTGGAGTAACACTGCATCCTAAGGTATGTCATCTGGAGTGGTAATTTACCATTCTGTGACTCAGTTTCTTCACTGGTACAATGAAGAGTGTATACATACTCATAGGGTGCTAGTGAAGACTTAATTAATTAAATAAAAGCACTTAAAACAATGAATAGCACCTATGAAGCCCTCCATTAATGTTAGCTGCTGCTGTTGTCCATTTATTGAGCACCTGTGCTGTGCCAAATCCTAAAGAAATTTGGTCATATCCTTCTGGAAGCGTATAGTCTAGTCAGAGGACAGAAATGTCCACAAATGCATGCAATAGTGTGCTGTAGATGTGGGGATTCCACACACAGCCTGGGGCATTATGGATCATGGGGCCAACTTTCTCATGCAAAGGTTGTGAAAGGCTTGTGGAGGACAGCATTCCTTTCTTCCAAGTAGACATCACTGTACCTGGGTTTTTTTCCCAGGACTTGTTATGCAAGCATATTTATGGGGGCAGTGATGTAATAGAGCACTGAAGTCGAGTTCATAAACAGTGGTTTCTAGTCCCAACTGTGAAGCCTACTAACTGACTTGGAAAAGTAGGTTTTGAGCCTCTGTTTCTACCAGCAAAATAGAGATAGTGATAACCATCCTATGTATATCATAGTTTTGTGAAGTTCAGATAACAGAAATATGAAAACACTTTATAAACTATAAAGCACTACACAAATAAAAGATATGATTATTTTATAAAGTCCATAATGCTTTCTACTCAGAAGAGTGCTGGTTCCACTTGTTTGGCAGTGATTACCTATAATGCCGGATACATATATGAAGTTACATTTGTTCCCTACTGGGAAGAGAACTCTCATCAAAAAAGCAATGGCCCCAGCTAGTAAGGGCTGGAGACAGAGGACGTGTGTTAGCTTTTATTTATAGACTTTGCTTCATACCAGGACCAAGGCAGATAAATGCTTCTGCATGAACATAACCTAGAAAAGGAACATAGTTTTACTGCAGCATTAAGCAATTAAAGTTATATGGGTGTGAGAAATAACTGATTTTTAATGGTTTCAAATTGTCATTTACTAGAAGCCAGTAAAAATTTCCTAGACCCAAGTGAACTTTATTAGTTTTAAAGGCTCACGTTTTTCAAAATTCTTCATAATGGTGTCGGAAATAGTGACTCCCCTAGTGCTTTGGATTGAATTGTGTGCTCCCCAAATTCACAGGCTAAACCCTTAAGCCCCAACGTGACTGTACTTAGGATTTTTAGGGCGTAAGTAAGGTAAAATGAGGTCATAAGAGTGTGGCCCCAATCAGAGTGCTGTCCTTATAAGAAGAGACACCAGAGAGCTCACTTTCTGTCTCCATGCATGCTCAGAGCAAGGACCGTGTGAGTACAAAGCGGCCATCTGCAAGCCAGGAGGAGGGACCTCACCAGAAACTCAATCAGCTGGAGCCTTGACCTCAGACTTCCCAGCCTCCAAACTGTGAAAAATTTCATTTCTGTCTAAGTCGCCCAGTCTATGGTATTCTGTTATAGCAGCCCTGGCAGACAAATGCACCTAGTAATTTTCCTAATTACCAGGAAATATCCTCATTATCAGGAGAAGGTGAGACATTCTGTACTATGGTCCCCTTTAGCTGTGGCATTGTCATTCCAGCACATGGTGGCCTCCAGAGTGGGAATCAGTAACATAAGCACAGTCAAGGCTGTGGAAGCTAGGACGAATTTAGTTATCCAGGAGATAAAGGCAACAGACAAAGTTATGTCTAAAGGTTAGGGAGTGAGTAACCCCTACCAGGCCCAAGCAGTAAGAATGAGGCTTGATGCTGGGAATTAATGATACCTGAGTGGAGAACTCAAGGCCCAGCAGCAGTGACATGGACCTGGTCAAAGATGTGAGCGGTTCTGTCAGATACTCTTCTATGCTTGGTGCTTGGGTGGGACCTGATATAAGAGAAAAAGGTAACCCTAGATTCAGGGTTGAGAAAAAGTTACCACTTGTAAAGGTAAGAAAATACCTGCTGGTAGATCCAGATATATCTGGAAGAGAAGAGAGGAACCTGAGATTGTGGGGAGATAGGTTCCGATAGGTAATTTGCAGTTTTAGAACTAGAGGTAATGTGCCATTATAGACACAACATTTTCCTTTGTGAAAAATTGCAAGTGAATTTTTTCCCAATGACTGTGACTAATAGCATGCCTGTGCTGCTCTAATTAAGCACGACCTTTTATGTGATAGAAACTCCCTCGGGTGCAGATAGCAGTACCCAGGGGCAATTTGAAATATGTTTACTCACACACATTGGGGAAGGAAAGGCATATTAGTACAGAGTCCCCTCAGTCACCAAGAGGAGCTATGCAACCTTTTTCTATGGAGCTCTTCAAAGATCAGAGTTCCAGCTGCTCCCTGGGGCAGGAGTGGTCCCGTGGGATTGGCCTTTCCAGTTTTCCCTCTTGCTTCTAAAATTAATGCGCGAATATGTTCTCTGGAAACTATTTGCATAACATCTGTTCCTTTTTTCCCCCCTATCTTGGAGAAGTCTAATTAGAAAGATAATGAATTAAAACAGGGTAAATTCACACCTAACGGGTACCCTGCACATTATGTGGGGGATGGGCACACTTACAATTTTGACTCAAATGATACAAAAGCAATTTGTGTAACCAAAACATTTGTACCCCTGTAATATTCTGAAATAAAAAAAAAAACTAGAAAAAAATTTAACAAGCAAAAAAAGAAAACTAAAACAAATAGTGTTAAATGTGGACGATTCAAGCTCCCAAGAAGTAACTTTTTCTCAATTTTTAAGAGAATTCAGGTGAAAATTGAAACCTTTAGATAACTACCTCAATTAAACACTTCCACTTGCACATAGTATCAGAGTATAAGAAATCAAAAAGTGAAAAAAGAACCTTCCACAAAATCATGGTTTTTTGCAAGAAAATCACATCAGTCTTTGTAAAATGATTACGTATCTACAGAATGCAAATAAAAACTAAATAGTAGTTTACATCATGAAAAGTTAAGCAATGACTCTGGGAATGTTTCCCAGTGAAAACTGGTATTCTCCGATCTAGGTTCTATTGGTTTCCTATTGCTATAGTAACAAATTACTATAAGCTTAGTGGCTTGTGGAAATCAACATTATTTAACAGTCCTGTAGGTTAGAAGTCAGATGCAGCTTCCACTGGGCTAGAATCCAGGTGTCAGCAGGGCTGCCTTCATTTCTGAAGGCACTAGAGGCTGCCCACATTCCTTGGCTTGTGACTCCTTTCTCCGTATTCCAAGCCAGCAACTATGGATCAAGTTTTTCTCCCAGTGCATCACTATGACCTTCTGTAGTCACAAGTGTCTTGGACTTGTCTCATCTTCTGTCTCCTTCCTCCACTTTGAAAGATCCTTACCATTATTACCTTGGACCACCCAGACAATCCAGTATAATCTCCCTACTTTGTGGTCAGCTAAACAATGATCTTAATTCCCCTTTGCCACCTAACCTCACATACTCACAGGCTCCAGGATTAGGATATGGACATCTCTAGGACATGGGGGAAAGCTTTATTCTGCCTACCTCTCTTTCTGAAATAGCAACTAAAACCACCTTCTTTTCCTCTGAGTGTGTCCCTACACAGAGAACAGACTTACCAGTTCCGAGTGAAAGAAAAGCAAGATCAGTGCCACTTTCTAACCACGGATCTAGTAGTGGAAGGAAAACAGAATCTCTAGTCCAGGAGACAGTAAAGGGTTACAGGCACCATTAGTTTTGAAACGGGGTGGGTGAGAGAGGCAGCCTAAACCCTGAAAGACTTCTGAGTCCATTTGTTATTTAAAGAATTGATAGAATATTGCCTGTGAATACGAGCAGAGGTAATACAACCACAGGGGCAAGAGGGCCTGCCTCGTCATCTCACAGGCTGGACCTTTAGGGAGGTGCCTCAGAGCTGATGGACAGAGGCCAGAAAAGAAGGCTGGGTTTCCCGTTCACAGTAGATACTAAAGCTTTGAAATTACACACCAGAAAGTCAGTCCCACACTTGCATGTCAAAAACATATGTGTGTCTGAATTTAAACTTCCTATAACCCATCCTATAACCCATCCTGGTGGCTTCTAATACTTTAGGACATAGTTTGATCACAAGTAAAGAAAATTCTGTGATAAAAGAATATTTATTTGAAGGGCATAATCCCAAAGGGGAATTGTTCTTTGGACTTTTCCACAATATTTAGCAAGTGAAACCGTATAATCCGAATAAATGAAAATAATCAGACATGTCATTTAGCTTGACATGTATCTCTTGTAATTGAAATATAACTGGAAATTTTTAAATTCAGAATCAATTTTTATGGGGGTAATTTAACCCATTTTTTTGCTCATTGTGATAACTAATATGTTTAGTTACAGCTGTGTCAGTTTTTTATGCTTTTTGCTTCTTATTCTTATTTGTCCTTAGCTTTATTTCCTGTAGTTTGCTATGTTGACTATGTTTTCTTTTTTTTTTTAGTTTTTTTCCAATGAATTAGCAGATAGTTTTCCACTTTACGAACTACTAACATTTTGATTTTAGAATCCACCTATTAACTATACTTCTTTATTCAATACCACATTAAAGGTATAAGAGAGAGCAAAACAACATTCTACACAAAGAAACCTACTTTCTAGGAAGTGATATACATACACTAAACAAGTGAAAAGGTAAACAAAGTGCTTACTGTACTAAGTGCCATGGGAATTAACCAAAGCAATGAATTAGAGAATGAGGAAGTAGGGGAAGCAATGTTGTATGGCCCACTTAAGGAAGTCCTCTCTGAGAAGGTAACCTTGAACTGGGAACCAAAGAATGAAAAAAAAAACCAGAGGAAAGAGCATTTTAAGCATTTTATGCAGAAGAAAAAAAGATGCAGAAGAGAAAAGGCTCAGTGTGGTCAAAAAAAAAAAAAATTAAGCCAGAGTTGGTAAAGTGTAAGGTTAAAAGTAGTATATGATGAGGTTGGAGAAGAAGGCAGAAGACAGGCACTAGAATGGCCATGTAATTTATCATCTGAGAAGAGACACTTTTGACCCAAAGGGGGCACTATTGATAATTATGCTCAGAAAACAGGCAAAAACTGGGATTAAATTAGGCAACTGGGATGTATGGTTACCCTATTCCCAGGTCAAGGTAAGTAGTTTGGATCTTTCAGTGTGTAATGGGAAAGCACTGAGGCTTTAAGTAAGGATGTCATGATCTAATTTATGTTTTAAAAATTTATCCTTGCTGTTGTGGAATAGGGAGGGGCAAGAGTGGAAGAGAAGGGCAAGAACTGAGATTTGCAATCTATCAGGCAAGTGATAATAATGAATGTGATTAAAATGGTGACAGCAAAAATGAAAAGAGTAGGGAGGATTCTCAAAATGACAAATGATAAGGAAAAGACAGAAAGATGAAACCTGGGTTTATGGCCTGAGCAGTTGGATGAAGGATGGTGACATTCGTTATCCTGGAGTCCACTGGAAGAGGAAGAGAGGTTAGGAATGGAATGCAGAATCTGCATTAAACTTGTTATCCTAGATGTGCCCATAAGATATTCGAGTGGAGTGATCCATTACCAGTTAGGTTTCAGGTCGCAGCTCAGGGGAGAAGGATATGCTGCATTTATATGACTTGGGAATTATCAGCCTTTAGATGGCATTTAATGAAATCATCTAGGCAGCGAAAACAGAAAGAAGAAAAAGGGAGAAGGCAAGAGAGAAGGAGGAAAGGAGGGAAGATTAAAGGACTCCAGACCAGGTGTTGAGTTGCCTCAAACTTTAAAGGTTGATAGAGCTAGAAGAGCCATCAAAGGAAACTGATCAGGATGTTGGGGCAAGAGAGAGCTTACTTTCTTTGATTCTGTGGCAGCATTTTGGATGAAGGCAATAGAATGTACGTGCACATCAATATAAATGATGCAGCGGAGAGGGCAGTTTGTAATTTAGGAGAGAGGGATACAAAGAAGTAACATACTTAGAAAGGCAAGAAGGGATGGATCCAGAGAAAAAGTGATAAAAAATTATCTAGATGAATCAAGTCTGGAAAAGTATCTTTGATAGTTCCAACACAAAAGAGAAATGTTGGACCCTTTCCTTAGCCTAAACTTTCTGTTAACTTCCAAATTTTCATTAATATGATATGTGATTTTAAACCTTATGTTGTATCACTTAACATTATATATATTTACTTTTAAGGGAGTGTTTTCTATTTTCTGTCATTAGACCCAAGCCCAAATTAAAATAGTCTCAATTATCACCAATTTTGTATAGATACTGAAGGAAGTGCTTCACATTCATTACATTACTTAATACTTAACATCAACAAAGAAACAAATGCATGAGTATTTTGTTCTTACCAGAACAATGGAAATGCTGCACACAACAGACTCAGCTGTTTTTATTTTGCTTCTTGATCTACACACGTTCTACCAGCACCCTGTACCTTCAACTCACCAGTAAGTCAGGAAGGACTGAGAGGAAAGGAAACTATGGGTTGCCGTATCTTTCCCTCTCCTCTGTCATCATTTTCAGCATAAGCAACAGGCAAATATAAACAAACGCGTGCATTGGTTTGCTACGGCTGCCATAACACAGTACCACAGACTGGGTGGCTTAAACAACAGGAATTTAGTTTTCATAGTTCTAGAGGCTGGAAATCCAAGATTAAGTTGTCAGCAGGGTTGGTTTGTGCTGAGGCCTCTCTCCTTGCCTTGTGGATGGCCACTTTCCCCCTGTGTCTTCCATGGTCTTCCTTCTATGAGTGTGTGTGTCCAGATTTTCTCTTCATATAAGGATAGCAGCCGTTGGAGTAGAGACCACTTTAATAATCTCGTTTAACTTAATTACTTCTTTAAAGTTCCTATATCCAAATATAGTCATATTCTGAAGTTCTAGCGGGTAAATGTTTCAGTATATGAGTTTTGGGGAGACACAATTCAGTCCATTACATTAAGGAAGGAAATGATAGTGTTCCCTGGCTGTTCATGTTTCTTAGAATGGCATTGTGTTCTTTTTTCATTCAAAGCAAGTTCTGGTTCTAACTGAAAGCATAGCCTCTCGGGGCTGTCATCTTCTCCACTTGCTCAGCCGTAAACACAGCACACTCACTTGTGCTCTCTCTGGGGCTGGCTGAACTCTCACACATTGTGGGTCTGCTGGAGTTCTGTGCTCATAAAAATGGTGTGGCAGCAAACAGCAGACACATAAACACCTCCTCTGTTCACACATGTGCTCCATTGTTCATCAAACTTCACTTACAAAACCCAGGTTTAAAGATAAAATTATTAAGAATTTCAAGGTGGTGATGGCAGAGCATTAAACCAAGTGAGAGCCCTCCTAAGGGCAAAGCCCTAAGTACAAGGTAAGCACATCACGGAAGCCACTTAGCAGGAACTGCAAATGCTGTATTTGAATAAGGCATCAAGAGGCAATGGATACCCATATTGCATGTATCTCTTCTATTCACACATATGCCCCATTGTCCCATTAGACCTCACTTACAAAACACAAGTTCAAAGGTAAAATGATTGAAAATTTCAAGATGGCAACAGAAAAGCCTCAAACCAAGTGCTTCTAAGCCTGGGGCCCCATATAACTGCACAGGTTGTTTGTATGTCCATGAAGCCAGTCTTGAAAATAAATGTGGTCACTCACAGAAAGTATTTGCCATGTGGACAGGAAGCCTTCTCTGCTTAGCCTCACCTCTGAATTGTCCCATAGACATGGCATGGTTGAAAACCACTTCTTCTCTTTCCTAGGATTGCCATGTGGTTTCAACAAAAAATATCAGACATACCTGATAAGAATATATAGACCACAATACATTCACAAAATGTATAGATTGAAAATACACAATCATCAAGGTAGGATAATAGCAACTTCTATTACAGCTGCTATATAAAATACTATGTATTACATATTATAAATACATCTCATTGACATAAATACTTAAAATAAAATATGTTGCATGGCACTGGCTGTAGGTTGTGTTATAAAATAATAAAATGATCTTAATTTTTTTATTGGTAATTTTTATATCTCATCTTTATTTCACAAGCAGAAAGTTCGTATCGGCAGCCAGCTTCCACGCTGGACACCTGGGCGCCTGAACCTCTTCCTGTCTGGCTCTGCTGCTCTGTTTCAGCAATTTCAAAGTAAGTGTCAGCCACTAATGGTTTGCCAATCCAGCCCCATCTGTGTTGTAGTTACTGAAATTCTTCCCAGTGTCTGGCAATCCATTATTTGATATTCCTAGTTTCCAGTGTTGTTGGAACTCTGCATCAGTTTTTATGCTTCCAAGAGTTTTCAATGGGAGTGGCAGGAAGGGCAAGTCAGCCAGCTGCCATCAGAGCCAATAAGTCCACCTGCTATACTGTCATTTAACAACAAAGAAAGAGCCATGGATTTTCTGGGGTCAAATAAAGCACGTGCCATGTACTACCTCGTCCTATTGGAACAGATGCAGGCATGCACACACATTAAGTGTTATTCATGCGAGAGACACTGACTCAAGAATACAACCAGGATTATAATCAATTCACCGACTCCCTCCCCACTGTTTGTCAGATGCTGCTCTCTCTCATGAGACAAGATTACAATAAACATATAAATGTATAACATATCAGGAGATGGAAGTGTTATAAAAAATTAATCAGGTTTGGGGATTAGAGTATTCAATGAGAGGGGGCATGGGAAGTGGGGTGCTATTTTAGGTAAAGTCACAGTGGACATCCTTTCTGATGGGGTGGCATTTGAAAAGACACCTGCAGGAAGTGAGGAAGCATACAGATATCTGGGAGAAATGAGTTCAGGGGGAAAGAGAGCAAAGCCAGGAGCTTTATGTGTTCCAGGAAGGGGAGGAAGCCAGTCTCCCTAGAGGGTAATGGGAGGAGATGATATTTGAGATTTCTTTTAATTTTCAGATAAGAATCTGTTGATGTGTTCAAAGAAAGGAGTGGTGTGATCTGTCCATCCCAGCTGCTGTGTACTAGATCCAGAAGGCCAAGGGCTGAGACAGGGAGACCACTTAGGAGAAAGCTAAAGCAATGATCCAAGAGAAAGATAGTGGGGGTGCCACCAAGGCAGGAGTAGTGGGGATGGGACTGCATGGTTAGATTTGGGGTATGATCTGATGGATTTTCTAATGAGTTAGATCTGAGGTGTGGATGAAAGAGCACTATCAAGGGTGACTCCAAGTTTTTTAGCCCAAGCAACTGTAAGAATAGAATTGTCACCTATGATTCCACATTTTTTCTTCCTTTATCAAGAAAGTACATTGTAATGCAAGTAAGCATTTAATGTAATAATAGACAACCTGCAATTTATTCAAATTTATAAAATAAAGTAACTTTTGAAATGTTGGTTTTCTTAACTCTTAAATAATAAAATCATGTGACATACCTCACAATGAATAGTTGTGACTCCAGTGTATATAATGTCATATTTAGATTTTTCTGTATGTCCTCTTATTTGGAGACTTCAAGGATAAAGAAGCTTTCCATGCCCAACAAATGCAAGCTTACCTTTAGGCTGGTGCTTTTACTGGAAGCTGCTTTGGAGAACACTGAGTATAACCCCCCTATGGTAAAGATGCAGAATCAGACATGGGCTATGAATAGGGTGACCATATGGTCCATCATCCTCACTAAGATATTTTTCTGTGAAAAGAGGTGTTACGATTATTATGCTGTAGTAATGGGCATGCACAGCACCGTCCCAGCTATTCTAGCTGTGGAGCAAGTTGGGAATGGACACAGGAGCTAACCCGACACTAAGTCGGTTCCCAAGGCATGGTCAGCTGCAGAAGCCCGAGGGGCCTGACACATGAAGACCTGATCCCAGCTGGTAGCTGGTTTTGCAGCACAAGGTGGTCTAATTTAATGGTGAGTCTTGGCAACAAGCATTTCTAGGCAGAGGCCATGAAGGTCGTATGGTTTTAGGAGAGCCATCCGGGCTGGTGCAGCACAGTGTGTAGAGAACAGAAAGAGCCATATCAGGGTCTGGCAAGAAAGCTAAGATTTGGGACAAGGCTGTCATCCAGCAATAGTCACTGAGTGGTTGTGTAGTCCCATGAGGAACCTTCCTATTGCTTAAGACAGCTAACCTGTCCCAAACCGTGTCTCATTGCTGGGAATGGTAAGATTCTTAGTACTCATCTTCCTTATCTAAATGAGCCTTGAGAAGGCTGGAGCCTCAACAAAAAATAATGCTTGAAAGGGACTCGCAATCTACACCATTTTACACAAATAGAAATAACAAGACATGGGATAAGTCCTATAAAATATTCAAATATGTCAAAGGCAGTTATCATCATAGGGTAGTTAAAATTTGCATTATGAAATATTTCCAAACATACCAAGAAATGCAGAGGGAAAAAAAACACCTGTTTACTTGCCAATCAGCTTTGCCAAATCCCAATGTTTTGCAATATTTGATTCAAATCTTTTGCTTGTTTTTAAGAAGCAAAACATTACAGAATGCAGCTAAATTCCACTGTTTACCCTGTCCTCCCCACCCCATCTTATTTTTCTTCCCCCACTCCTCAGATGTAACCACTATCCTAAATTCAATGTTTCTCATTCCTGTGCACATCTTTTATGCTTTTGCTAAATATGGACATATACATTTAAATGCACTATTGTTATGAATGTTCTTAAACTCTGTTTAAATGGTGTCATAATATTTACAGTACTCTGCAACTTGTTTTTTCTTACCACATTATATTTAGTTTTTAGTTATATCCATTTTGATACATGTAACTATAATTTATTATTTCAATAGCTGAAATTTCATTATATGAATATACCACTATACACACACATACACACACACACACACACACACACAGATAAATAGATAAGATAGGTAGGTAGATAGATAGATAGATAGAAACTATTATTCTATCAGTGAATGTTGAGGTTGTTTCCAATTATTTGCTATTCTAAATCCCACCAGCAGTGGTTGAGAATTTTAATCATTCACATACTTGCCAACTCCTGAATTTTCACTTTTTAAAAATTACTTCCTATCTAATGAGTATGAATAAAATATGATCGCTGTTCTCGTTTCCATTTCCCTGATGCTAGCGAGATTTAGAATCAATTTCATATGTGTGTGGGCCTCTCGGGGTCTTCTGTGAATTTCTGGTGCACATCATTCACTCACTTTTCTCCAATTGTATTTATATATTCCAGACGTAACCATTTTTTCACTATATGCTTTGCTATTGTCCACCACTGCCTGGAATGTCTTTTCACTTTGATTCTGATGTCTTTTATTCTATAAAAGTTTTTCATTTTAATAAAAACAGATTCATCAAAATATTCCTTTTTGCTTATTTTGTGTGTGTGTGTCTTATTTCTTAAGTTTTTTCCTGTTTTGAGTTTAAATTTATACCAAAAGTACCAACATTTTACTTATTGCATGTATGTCTTTAGTTCACCTGGAGTTTATTTTTGTGATCAGGATGAGGTGGGAATCTAAATTTTTTTCCAGTGAACTACCTCATTCTGCTCATCATGTATTGAATCATCCATCCTTTCCCCATTTTAATGCCTCTTCTGACAAATATGCACAGATCTGTGCCTAGATCTTCTCTTTTGTTTGATTAGTTCATTGTTCTTGGCCAGAACTAATATCACTATCTTAATTAGTTCACCTTTATTACAAGTATCTATATTTGGTAAGACAAAGCCCCCAATATTTCTATTATCTATTCCCAAAACTGTCTAGGCTATTCTTAATCCTTTGTTTTCCATGTGAATTTTAAGGTCCACTGCTCAAGTTCCATGAAAAATCTACTGGAATTTTTACTGGAATTTCATGGAATTTATGGATAAGTTTGGAGTAAAGTGATTATCTTGACAATATGAAGGCTTTCCATCTATGCATTTCTATCTCTTTACTTTTAGTCAAGTCTTCATTTTTATTGTGGCAAGTTCTGCTACTTTCCTTCCCAACAAAATTCTTCCTTTTCTTCCTTAATAACAACATACAAGTATTTCTTAGAGATGGCAACGTGCCCAGCTTCAGGTGATGAATGCACAGTAGGCACTCAATAAATAGCAGCTACTTAACTGTCGTCAACCCCACTGTCTACCATTTGGAATCCAAAGCAAAATAAAGCTCTGTGCAGGGGTTGGCAAATTATGGCCCACAGGCCAGATCAGATCCAGTTCCTGTTTTTGTAAAAGAAGTTTTACTGGAACACAGCCCTGCCCATTTGTTTACAGGGTGTCTACATCTGCTTGCACACTGCACCAACAAAGTTGAGTAGTTGCAACAGAGACTGACTATATATGGCCACCAAAGCCCATCTGATCCTTACATGGAAGAAATCAGCCAACCCCTGGCTTACACAGTATTCTTTGCTAGATATTGTCTTCGATGGTTCTATTCCTCTTTGCCAAATGTTCACTGTTTCACTCTTTTTTACAACTAAAAGCATTCATGGGGCTCAAAGTCGGCTGAATGCTTCTGGAAAGACTTTTAAATTCCTGATAAGGGCAATGATTATGAAAGAAAAGCTTGCTGTCACCAACTCTTCCACCATTTTCCTACCCCAGACATAGACTTGACACCTGGAACTTTGAGAGCTATCTTGCAATTATGGGACAACTATTATGGCAGAAGGACTGGAGAGTAAGCAATAAGCTAAGAGTGGCGGGCAGAGCCAGCTACATCATTTTCAGAGTCCAGTAAAAACTGAAAATGCAGAGCCCTTGTTCAAAATGCAGGGAATAAAAGTGTTATTAAAGGTACTAAAATATAAAGCTTTTTCCTTTCTTCCATGGACTCTTTCTCAACTTGGCATGGTATTTTTTAGTTGCTATTCAATAGTGTTCCTCCAGAAAGAAAAATTAAAATCTCTATTAGCCTGAATTTTACCATTGCACCTTATATTGTGCAATTCCAGTTTTAAATGCAATATAAGAGCATTTGATTTATATGCAGAGTCACCAACAAAACTGCACTATTTATATTTTGTAGCTCGTACATGCATGCATATGTATTTCATTCTTACCAGAACAGTGGAAACACTGCACAAGATTAACTCGGATGCCTTTACGCAGTTGTGTTTATTTGACATTTTGCTTGGCACACATCCTACCTTTCAACTTACTGATGAGTAAGGAAGCACTGAAAGGAAAAGGTATAATGAGTTGTTCTATCTTTCCTTTTCCTTCTATGTCATCATTTTCAGTATTAATGAAATGGCTACTACAGGAAAGTGACATGAAAATGAAAGGATGTGATAAGGTTCCTCAGTTGTTCATGGTTCTTAGACTAGCGCTGCCTTCTTTCTGTGTTTGAAGAAAGTTTTGGCTTGAATGGAAAGTGTAGCCTCTCTGGACCATCATCTCCCCCACTCAATCATAGACAAAACACACTTCACCTGTGCCCATTTTCAGTCTTGCCAAACTCCCGGACGTCCTGGGTCCACTGGAATTCCGTGCTCATGTGACATTACAAAGACTATATGCAAAGGGAGTGGCAAGGAAGGACAGACACTCATATTGCACATTTCTCTCTGTTCACACGCATGCTCCACTGTCCCATCACACTCCATTTACTAAACACAAGTTCAAAGATAAAGTATCAAGACTTTCCAAACAGCAACAGCACAGCTTATAGTTTTTCTAATTTTTGTGGTTGTGGTATGTTAATATAATGGATTTTTTGTATACTGATATTTTATTCAGAATCTACTGAATTCTCTTAATAGTTCTAATAAGAGTCTTGGATTCTCTTAGATTCTCAGGTTTTGATCACAAATGTATAAATATTATATATAAATATTGACAGTGTTGTTGCCTTTTCAAAATCTTTATGCCTTTTTTTCTCATCTTACTACAACTAGCTTGTATATTCAGTACAGTGATGAGTGAGCTTCTTGCTCTTGCTCCCAACTTCAAAGGGAATTCTTCTGTTCATCATTAAGTATACTACTGGCCATAGAATTTTGATGAATTCTTTTTATCAAGTAAAAGAAATTCACTGCTATTTCTATTTTGCTGAGAGTTTTTATAATGAAAGAATGCAGATGCAGAGTTTTATCAGATGATTTTTCTGCATCTATTGAGATAAATGTTTTGTGTAATTTAATATTTAATATAGAGAATCACAATAGTCTTTCATTTTAAGCCGCTTGCTATTCCTGAGCTAAACCCAACTTGATCATGATACATTATTATATTATATACACATACTGACATGCACACCCATATACAAATATACAAACATATATAAATGTGAATCTAATATGAACATCTATTTCATAAATGTTATTAGATAATTTTTCTTTCTTGTGCTATTCTTGTCTGGTTTTATTACCAAGGTTATACTGGCCTCATAAAAGGAGGTAGAAAGCATTCCTTCTTTGCTTTTTCTCTTCATTCAGTAGTCATTCAATAATTCATATGTTTAACAAATATTTACTTAGAACATGCTGTAAAGTATATGGATTGTTCCTTAAATGTTTGGAAGCATGTGCCTAGGAATGATCTGGACCTTGTGTAGGTTTTTTCTTTATATGGTTTATTGTTATTGTTGTTATGTTTTTAACTGCTGCTACAGTATCTTTACTGGTTTATTTTTTCTTTTTTCAATATTATAATTACTATCATTATTAGAGATGGAATCTCGCTATGTTGCCCAAGGTAGACTGAAACTCCTGGGGTCAAGCCATCCTCCCACCTCAGCCTCCAGAGTAGCTGGGACTACAGGCAAGCACCACTCAATATTATATTAAGTTACATTTTTTCCTAGAAATTTTCCATTTCACCTAATATTTCAAGTTATTATATATTTCATACAATTTATTTTTTTAACTTCATTGCAGCAAAATAATTATTTATTTTTATTTTAATTGACAAAATTATATATATTTACGATGCATGACATGATGTTTTGATATATATACTTACATTTTTAAATGTGTGAATAAAGTTCTTCATAACAATGATCATATTTATTATAATTTATTAGTCTATATTCCCACCAGATCATAAACTCTTTAGGCTAGGCACTAGATCTATTTTGTATATACCTGGAATTTATACATGTTAGACACTCATGTCCAATTTGTTGATTGTGCAAATGTATGAATGAATGAATGTCTACTTAAAGAAAACTATATGAAGCCTTGTTTTAATCTCCAGCTCATAAACTATATTGGTATACTTTTCTACTTCTATTATTTACTACCTTTTATTACAATGCAGAAGTTAAAGCATCCAATTTTAGATGCAGATTTAGGAGGATTTTGCTGCATTTATAGAATAATTCAAATTCATTTTATTACTTTATGTAATCTTTTATATTTTTTAATAACTTAACTCAATACCCCAAAACCAAATTTTGCTGCAACAAGTTCAGAAAGTTTTCTTCCTTTCATGAAAATTGAACCTTTCTAACCAAGTAACAGTTGCTAAGGGATTTGGAATGGAGATTAGCATAGATTTGGGTAGCACAAATGATCCTTTGTGCATGGTAAACAGTGTACTTTTCATTTATAAAATTAATATCCGTGTCTGTGATGCTCACTAAGACTAGTTTGAAAATAAGCTAAATATAATCCTCTTCTCTTTAATTTCCATGAGGCCCGCACCACTTGATCTGATTATGTAATGTCAAAAACCTCAAGTTTTACTGGCTGGGTGCATGCAGTGCCTCTATGCTAGTGCTAACAGGAGTCTTCTGCAATTAATAAAACTTCTATCGCTTTAAGGAGGTTCTGAAAATACACTCTGGGCAGGCAGTCCAAGGAATCTTAACGTAGAAACATTTTAATTTTGTGGCCTCAGAATTTTGGAAATTACTCAAATTTTTTTTTTATTATTACAAAAAGGGTTATCACTTTGTTTCACAGGTTCATACACTTCCCACCCATCCCCTTCACTTTAGCTCCTTATCATCTTTTCCCAGGGAAGCGTTGCCACTACCCTCATTTTCACTGGCTGCAAGTCCATTGAACCAAGGCCCAGCCCCAGATCTTGCAGTAGGGAGTCCCGCCTGGCTGCCTCCTCTCAGGTCTCAAACAAAGAAGCCAGGCTGGGGAAAGGTCACCCAGGGTGCACAGTCAGGGGCCTCTCATCCTCCCTGGGAACCCCATTCCTAGGACTCACCACGTGTTCTGGGGATTTCCGGGCTCATCACAAATCTCCAAATAACTCTGTTTTGCCAACAAGCTTTTCTCTCTAAACATGCACCTCAAAGACTGCTTTATCCTAGCCACGAAAGATAATTATGTGATCCGTGGAGCTTTATGGTGTCAACCAAGAGATGACAGAGCTATTCCAAGATGCAGAGTGGGAACTAAGAACCCACAGGAAAAAAAAACTACTCAAAAATGAATTGTTAATCAGGCAGTAGCTAATATTTCACGTGAATGCCTATCTATGTGAGAGGAGTAATCTCAAATGTTAAACTACTAGATCTTTGCAAACTTTGTGATTAATTAATTTAGCAATATTTATGCAGCATCTGCTGTGCAGTTGGCATTCTACTAGTTCTTGGGAAGAGTACAAAAATCATATCTCTGTGGAGTTTACAGTGCTCTGAGAATGGTACAATATATCCTATAATTATATTTAAAAATATAGTCTGAATTACTTTGAATCCCATCACTTATCCTTGTGTCAGAAGAGCAATTGTGCATATATGCTTCTGTGTTCTTCACAGCTGCTAGATTTCTAGCTTTCTTCCGGGGAGGTGAAAAAAAGTTCTTCCTCTTAAAGTAAACCATAAGCAACTGAAGTACAATGAAACACAGTGACGTGGGACGGGGAGAGACCCTTACCCTACGTAAGGTAAGGAGTAGCCAGTGCTTCTCAGACTTGCCTGTACCTTGGCAGGGCTGGCTACATGATTTGCAGGGCCCGTGCAAAACAAAAGGGGGGGGCCCCTTATTCCAACACAGCAAAAAAGTATACTAAAGCATGAAGTGGGTTTTTTGTATTTGTTTTCTTCCGCATTCTCTCTCTTGACTAGTAATAGTGTTTTTTAGTTTCTATTGTCGGGACTTACTTAGAACATGATACCCCAAAGTATGGCACCTTGGCATACTGAGTACTTTGAACTGGAAGGAGATTGGAATGTCTCCGAACCAAAGTCTCTCTGACCTTCTCCTGCCCTCTTGTCCCCTGTCCCTCTTTTTCCCCTAAAGCAAGTCATAGAAACCAGAATTCCTCTTCTCCAAGTTGAGTCATAGAAACTAGAACCCCTCTCTCCCAAGGCATGCCACAAAACCTAGAAAGGCCATTCTCTCTCGCCCCCCTCTCCCTTGAGGTCCCTCATTTCAGAGAGGTCCTGCCTCAAACTCAGGAGCAGGGTGCAGGGGCAGAAAGAGGGTGACCCCTTCCTTCCCCATGGTAAAGGTCATGACTGAAACCCTTATAACAAAGACAGTTTAACAAGCGAAAAGCATGACAAATTTATTTGATCATAGTTTCATGTGACATGGAAGCCTTCAGAATGAAGACCAAAAAGTACAGGGAAAACTATCCATTTTTATGCTTAGGTTCAATGAAGACTGGACAGCTGCGTGGAAATATGATTGGACAAAAAGAGTATGATCTAATGTTAATAGGCTGAATGGGGAAACCCAGCAAGGCCTGTATGCTCATATTCTTCTTGGCCTTTCTGTGTGGCCCTCCTTCCTCCTGGGTATGGGAGAGGACTCTTCTGGAATGGCCAGCTATTACACACAAAGTTGGGGGAAGGTTAGAGTAATATTTTTAGGCTGTATGGCTGCCTTTGGAGAAAAGGGGTTCTATTATCTATGACCCACCTTGGGGAAGACGGATTCAAGTTTCCATGACTGGCCTCAGGGGAGAATGAGGGACAAGAGACAAGAGGGCAGAGGAAGGTCAGAGATACTTTGCCTCTGAGGCTGTTTTCAAGGCCTTCACTTTGAGGTATCATTTTCTGAGCCCCAACAGAGAAATGCTATAAAGGCAGGCCAGAAAGAATCAGAGCAGAGAGGACTTGCTGGGTTTCCCTGTCAGTCTGTTCCCATTAGATCATACCCTTTTGTCTAATCATATTTCTACACGGCTGTCCATTCTTCATCAAATTTAAACAGCTTTCCCTGGGTCTTTGGGTCTTCACATCTGAAGGCTCCCATGTCATGTAAAATTTGATTAGATAAGTTTGTTATGCTCTTCTCTTGTTAACCTGTCTTTTATTATAGAAGTATCGGTCATGACCCTTACTATGGGTGAGAAAAGGTATCACATCTCTCCACCCCTGTTACCCACTGTTTAAGAATATTTTAATGGCCGGGCGCAGTGGCTCATGCCTGTAATCCTAGCACTCTGGGAGGCCGAGGCGGGTGGATCGCTCAAGGTCAGGAGTTCGAGACCAGCCTGAGCAAGAGCAAGACCCCGTCTCTACTAAAAATAGAAAGAAATTATATGGACAACTAAAAATATATATAGAAAAATTAGCTGGGCATAGTGGCACATGCCTGTAGTCCCAGCTACTCGGGAGGCTGAGGCAGGAGGATCGCTTGAGCCCAGGAGTTTGAGGTTGCTGTGAGCTAGGCTGACGTCACGGCACTCACTCCAGCCTGGGCAACAAAGTGAGACTCTGTCTCAAAAAAAAAAAAAAAAGAAAGAAAAGAAAAGAATATTTTAAGTAAAGAAAAATTAAAATCTCAATTTATTAACATGAAATGTAACATGTTTTTATATTGTACAATGCCAGTTTTGAAAGCAAATATAAGAGCATTTAACTTATATGCAGAATCACCAAAATTACCCAATTTGCATTTCATAGTTGATGTGAACGTGTATTTTATTCTTACCAGAACAGTGGAAGTGATGCACAAAACTAAACTGAATTGTCTTTATTTCACTTTTAGATTCATACACATTCTACCAACACTCTCTGCCTTTGTACCTTCAGTTTACATATCATTAAGAGAGGTCTAAGAGAAAAAAGTACTATAGGTTGCTCTATCTTTTCTTTTCTTCTATGTAAGGGAAAGTCTCAGTGTAAATGAAATGGCTAAGGTAAAGAAGTGACATAATAAGAAAGGATTTGATGTGGCTCCTTGGTCATTTGTAGTTCTTAACACATCATTGCTTTCTTCTGTTTGAAGCAAGTTCTGGTTTGAATGGGAAGTGTAGCCTTTCTGCGCTGGCATCTCCCCAGTCACTCAATTGTAGATGCAGCATTCTTAACTGTGCTCACTTTGAGTCTCGCTGGACTCCCACACATCTGGGTCCACCAGAACTCAGTGCTCACAGGACCATAGCTGAAGCCTATTTGAGAATGGAGTAGCAAGGAACAGGACACACACATTGCATGCAAATCCTCTGCGCACAAGCACGCTCCTTTGTTCCATCAACCTTCACGTTAAAAAACACATTTTCAAAGACAAAATTATTATAAATTCCAAGATGGTGACAGCAGAACCTTAAAATAAGCATAGGTTCTCTTTAAGCACCGGTCCATGAAGCCAGCCATGCACATTGGACTCATCTGAGTAGCTTTAAAAAGTATTGAGACCTGAGACTTTAGCTCCAGAGGTTGTCATTTAATTGTAGCCTTGCCTTGATCATCAGAAATTCTACAAATTCTCAGAAGATTCAATGGGCAAGCAAGGTTGAGAACCACTGGAGTTAGAAGGCTCTAGCATTATTTTTCAAAGTGAATTTAAGAACTCAATAGTAATCAAAGAAGTATCTATTGGGACCACAAGCTACCACTTTTCATTATATCATTATATGGATGTTTTTTTCTTTTTTCATTAAAACCATCCAGTGTTCATCCGCATGTTGAGAAGGAGCCATCTCATAAGTTTTGCTGCAATAAAAACTGGTCCCTGTTTAGAGGACATATTGATAGTATTTATCAAACTTCTAATTACAGTTAATTACAGCAGTATTGTTTATGAAGAAGGAGGGGAGAGAGAGAGCAAGATAGAGAGAGAGAGAGAGAAGGAGAAGGGGGAGAAAAGGAAAGAAAAGAGAAAAGAAAAAAAGAAGACAACTTAAAATGTCACATATAGGAAAATGATTAAGTCAATTATTGTACATCCATGTAATGAATTATCATGTGGCCATTTTTTTAAAAGATGTAGACCTAGATGTGCTGACCTAGAAAAAAAGTCCATGATATTTGTCAAGAAAAAAAAGTAACTTTCAGAACTCTATAACTTATAGGAACTCATTCTTATGAAATATAAGTAAATAAATCATCCATATAACTGTGTGTGTGTGTGTGTGTGTGTGTACGCATAGACACACACATGTATATAAATATATGCACTAAGAAAAAAATCTGGAAAGATATCCACTAAAAAGATAACAGTTGTTAGCTCTGAGTAGTGGAATTTGTATAACTTTCACTTTTTGCTTTATATATTTCTATTTAATTCAACTGTGTTATAATTACGTATTAGCAAAGAATAAGAAGGAAAAACATGAATGGGAATACAGCAGGAAAAGTCACTAGATTTGGATTCCAAAAACATTAATTGTATTCACACATTCATTTTCCACAAATTATGAAAAACATATGCTTTAGTTTTTTCATCAAGAAACTAGGAATGATGGTTACAATTCTCTTACTTCTCAGATGTAAGGAAAAGTATTATGTGTTGTCCAGAGGCTACATATGAATTTTGGCTATTATCATTACAAATATTTAGTACACAAATTAATGTTAAGATAGTATAATCATATTTAAAATATTACAAAACATAAATCTAAAACTAATATGGGTTTCCTGATTTTGTTCTCTGACATAATCAAAGTGATACCTCATAGGGAAAGGCCACCATCAAAGAATTTATGATTTACATTGCAAAAAGCAGCAGGCTGGTATTTTAGGGTATTTAACATGGTACAGTCTCACTCAAGTCCTTGCTATTGTTCCCAAAGATGTCCTTATTCCTTCAGAGAAAGATAAATGGTTGCAATTGTCCCTATTAGGATGGAGAATAATCAAAAGGAAAGCACTTCCTCACTAATTCCCATCTCCATAGAAACCGCTCGGCTCCCCGAGCCTCTTGTCCACATCTATCAGTCAACAGAGTTTTCTGATATTAGGCAGTCTGAGCCAGAAGTCTGCATTCTCTCACATTGTGATACCTTGAAGGGTGAGCTGAAAGAACAAAAAGACTTGTGCCAAATTTTTAAAGACCTCACTGCATCAAATTTAAATCCTTCCTGTATTTTTTTTCCATGCTTCTAAGAAACTGTTCTTAACATAAGTTTAAAAGGCCCATGTGAAATGTGCCTGTTATCAGAGTTCCCTTAATCCTGAATATCCTCAATGTCCCTTTCTGTTATTTACACTCAAATGGTGCACTGATAAGGATTTCCCCTCTCCTCTAACTTTTTTTTAATATGTAGATCCTCAGAAGAGTGAGACCAGGCTGTGGGAATATTTACCTGCTGTGTGAATAAGTCACTTTAATGTGGAAGTGATGGATGAGCATTATTCACTCCCCATGCCCCTTTGTTCCTATTCAGATCACAGTTTGGGGGATGCTATGGTAAATAGCCTAAGTCTGATTGAAAAAAATTTAACTCAGTGGCTAATTGGATTTAATAATGACACCACCGCCCTAAATGCATAAGGTTGATTGACCTGAAAAAGAATTGTCAAACTAGAATTCAGGGGTTAGTTGGATTTATAGAATTTTAGAGCTAAAATTTTAAAGACCATTTAAATCAGTATTCTAATCCTAGTTTATTGCTGGAAGAAGCTGGAGAATTAAAAAAAAAAAAAATAGACTCGACATACATGGAACCTGAGAATTTGTATTTTTAATATGCTAAATTATTTTTATAATCAACTAAATTTGGAAACTACTTTTCTAGTATTGCCTGTCACCCTCGCCACTGTCCATTTTACAGAAAATAAAATGGATACATGAATGTCTAGCTCCGAGACTGCAAACTTAGTGCCTTACAAAGACTCTAAGAGGGTGAATGAATGAAATGGGCCAGGATAAGACAACAGAGAGTGACGAGGACAGTGGCCAAGACAGCACATGCTTCAGCTCCAGGGGATGGTGATACTCAGCTCTGATCAAACGTTGTGAAAAATGCGGGTTCAGTATCGATCGATTATCCCACTTTTTTCAAGAGAAACTGAAAATCCAGTTTTTAGATGAAATTTTCCAATCTTTCTAAATACTGTAGGAAAAACAAAACATATCTTTGGAGTGAATCTTGGCCTTTGACCGTCAGTTTACCCTCTTCTCATATAAAAAAGTGACTTATCTAAGCTCATGCTAATAGTGAAAGGTAACATTGAAGGAATAGTGTAGACTTTTGGATCCTAAGACAAAATTATTTCCTCTGCCCTGTGCTCCCGTTTCTTCATCTAATAGAAGACAGGAGAAGGAGGATCTTTGAATTTTCTCCCAAATCTGGATTCTATGATTTTATGCTGGTCAACATTGATAGTTCCTTTTTTATAGTGATTTTGCCTCCTTTTAAGAGACTCACTTGGCATTTACAATGGCATCATCTACTCTCTGGTTAAAGTAAAAGCTAATGGCCTAATGAAAGCATAGGACCATTTCCCTAAGTCTGTCCTCTGCTCCAGACCAGCAGTCAGAGGCCAGCTGCTCTGTTTTCATCACACCTGTCTAGGAAAATAGTAAAATTTTAAAGTATATATTAGCAACCTTGATATTGGGCTTCAGGGAATATTATTCGAGACTGCAGGCAAAATGCAAGTTAAAGCGTCACAGCCCCTGTATTACATATTAGCATTTCCCATCGCTTGCATATGACCATTAACCACCAGTTCTTGCCCTACCACCCCCAGCAGCGTTTTCTCCCAGCCTTTCCAACTTCCTGAGCCACAGGAAATGCGGTGGCAACAATCCACGGCTGAGAAGTGCCTGAGTAACAAAGCGCTGAGAAGCTTTCCAAGGCTAAAATCATTTTTCTCAAAAGACATGAAATTCCACACTTCACTTTCTCACATCTCTTGAAATTCAGTCCTTTAGAAATGCATTTGTGTTAACTTGCCGACCTCTGTTCAAATGCGAAACCCCTGGGAGGGCTGCACCCTAGGTGGATTTGCTTAGCAGTTCCCTGGAGTTGAGAACTGCTGAAAAGCTCCATCGATGTCCATTTCCAGAAGAAAATGCAGGGGAAAGGGGACTTGGGTCATTTCAGAGGGTCACAGACCAGTTGAGACCTGGGAGGAGTCGGGGGGCGGGGGGACACAACAGCAAAAATATTTTATGCTGTTAGGTATGAAGGACAAGATTAGAAAGGGAATCAGAAACAGACACAAATCAGACTTCTCTTACCCCAAAACATTACTTGGGGATGTCTTGTGAAAGAGTCAGAAAGTTAGGCCTGGACAGATTGCCTGCCATATTGGCGGTCTCTTCAAAGTCATAAAATTTTGTTCTTTTCTCATTATACCTCCCTATTCTCCTCCACACCACCACCAATTCATCTTGAGTTGGTAATTACTTTTTAGTCATTTAGGTTGAAATTTTATGACAGCTGACCAGGGTTTGTTTTCAAGTCATTATAAAGATCAGTTATGGTTTTTCCATTAAGACCTAAACCAAGAAAAATCCTTATATTGATTACACAGGCACATTTAATTCACTTTTTAATTAGTTAATGATTTTTCCTTAGAAACATCTCTGTATTATCGATATATACTAAAAGGAAGAAAAGGTTCACCACTTTGTTGTTTTAATACCAATAAACGTTGAAATTACAATTGTTAAAAGTAGCTGACTTGTGAGAGCTTCTTCTTGCCTGAAGTGCCAGCTCAGCCCAGACTGAATCTTTGGAGCAATGTGTTTCACGTGTCTGTGGCCTTTTCTTTCTTTAACTTCAAAACCCATGGGTTTGTCTGTTACAGTAAAAATGAATTCAACAGTAATAATAACTTTCGTGCTATCTTTCTTTCCTTCTTTCTTTTGTTTAAAAATAATTTATCAAATGCCAAAGACATGCCAGGCCCTTTTTTAGCATCTTGGGATACAAAGGTGAATATAATAACACTATTCCTATTCTTAAAGGAATATATATGTTGTTAAAAATCTCAAGGCCATTTGTTCTTTCTGGAATGCAGGCATCAACAAATTGTCATATCAGAGGAGAGGAGAGTAATAAACTCACTCCCACTGAAGCAGTAGGAAAGCCGGCAGAGAATACACAAGAGTCATGACAAATGATGAGAGAGGTTCTCTAAGTAAAAACAAGAAGGAGATTTCAGCAGCAGAAAAAGGCTATGCAAAGGCAAAAAAGTAAAATCAGGAAAATGTGTGTTGGTTTAATGCAACTGGAAATTAGTTGGAGACAATGGAAAGGTGAGTTGAAATAACAACCGTAGCCTAAGAGAGAGATTAGGGTGCACAGCTTAGAATGTCATGCCAATAGAATTGGACTTAATTCTGGAGAAAATTGGGAGCCATTGACAAATGTGAAGCAAGACCAGAATCGTATGTTACAACATTCTTTCTAGATACTGAAAGGAGGGAGTGAAAGAGATAGACTAAAGGCAATGTGTTCACATCCATCTATTTTAATCCACTAAAGAACTCTGAGGAAGGTAAGCTTTCTCTAATCTGTGCAGATATGGATCCAGACTGGAAAAGCTTAAGTTACTTGGCCAAGGCCAGTGGTGGACCAAGGACTCAAACCAGATCCTCTGATTCTCAATTCAGTGAAAATCGACTGGCCCCTATAGACTCTCCTTTTTCAATGCCATAGAGCAGCAACTACTTGAAAGGCACTTAGAGTTGGCCAGGCACTGTACTAGGCACATTGCCTTCATTATCTCTTTTAAATCTCAATCAAATCTGTGAGGTATAAATTATCACCCCCATTTTATAAATAAGACCACTGAGGCCTGGAGAAAGTAAGCAGGTGAGCAGGAACCTATACACTGCAAAGCTGAGACTCAGCACCAGCTCTGTCTGATTGCCAAGACCTGCTCTTGGCTACTATGCTATAGTTCTTTCCAACATTTAAGAAGAAAACCAACAACACACCATCAGTCTGCCACAAGAGAGTCATTCACAAATGCTGGATAAATGCTGAATGAATGTTTGAGTCACATAGCAAATTAGTGGCGGAGCTAGACCTAGAAAGAAACCAGGTGTCCCACCAGAGTTCTTCCCATGACCACACTTGGCAACAGCCCACTTTAAACCTAATTTAGACAGACGAAGTTGTCAAACTCACACGGAGAAAAGTTACAGAATGTCTGACCTTACATTGAAATCTCTGGCCTCTGAGTTAAATCTTTCAGAACCTCATCTCCTTGCCGGAATACTGCCTGCCTGGTGGGGTGGCTCAGGCAGGAGCTGACCCTTTAAATGGCCTCATAATCAGACCTTGAAAAGTCCAACAGTAGCCTCAGAAAGCTAGAGGAGATGAGAACAGGGACCTGTGACGTGAAAATAAAGAGCCGTAACCGAGGTTTAATTTTTCACACAAAATAAGCTCAGCTAAATAATACACAAAAACACTTGGCAAAGCGACCTCTCATTTCCTACTTTGAACATCATCTACACCACTATTTCTGGAAAAATGTGATTATACTGCAAAGAAAATGAAGGTATGTACCGAGGACACATTTGTCTTCCAGGACTTTAACTATGAAATAATTAAATTCAATGGAGTGTGTAATTATAGAAAAACGAAACCCAATCTCCCTAGAAATTTCCTCTCTGCTACCTCAGGGGAATGAGCCAGACCCTGCGCCTTTCCTTGTTTGCATTTTCTGTATCGGTCTCGTCAGGATTTGTAACAAAGGATCCAAGCAGTAACCTTCGGGTTGGTTCTCATCGTCTGAAATTCCCACATAGGGGAAGAGTCTGTTCTGCCACTGAGGGATGGAGCTTTCGGTACCTCCCGACCTCCCGGCAAGCAGAGGTGGCCCGAGGCGGGCACAGTGATCCTTTCACTGCCACCTGACACTAGTCCTCCCTGAGAACAAAGGCCTTTCTCACTACAGGTGCCGGACTGATGAGTTCACTTTTTTTTTAAACTACAAAATTCAGATAACTCTCTCTCAAGTGCTAATGGGCTAAATGCTTAAACTGACAGAATATGTTTTTTGAAAAGCATTTTTGTCTTATTAACATTTAGTAGCTTATTAAAACTCTAAGGAGATAAGGGACTGCATTTTTCAGATTCCAGTTAGATTTTTTTTTAATCCTTCTATAAACTATGGGATCCCCAAACATTTGTGTTTAAAAAAGCATAACTTGGTCTTCTTTTTCCTTCATATTGTCATCAGTACTTTGAGAGACTTACTCACTATATGATACCAATAATTTCCCTGACTCTAGTTGCTTTGAGGTAGTTTAATACTTAGGAATTGACAACATTTAGGTTCTTTTTTTCCCGGTTAAGTTTTCAGGCATCGTATGAGAAAGCGTTAGCATTTGATAAATAAGCATTTCACCGCAAGGCATTTTTGGTTACATGGTCGCAGCGGGTTTAATAAAAGGAGACAGATCTACGTTTGCTCTTCTACCTTCCAGATTCTTTCCCTGCCCAACTCTCCCCCTTTTAGTGGTTTCTGAGTGGAGGGAACCATGAATTACAATCATAGTGTGCAGTGAGTGGAAAAACTCGGCTACCATTGTGTCCTAGCTTGCATACACAGGTTATGTCTTTTGCCAGATGAAAAGATTGGGGAGATAGTAAAAGAAGCATCACAACAGTTTACTGTATCTGTTTTCCTGGTTTTCTTGATGAACAACTTTAGGGAATCTCAGGATTCTCCAGGCTGCTGCTCACAAATGCTGAGTCCCCCACAGGGGTGATTCCCACCCCCTGCAGAACTCTCCTCTGCTGTGGCTGCACCGGTTGCTGCTCAGGACTCTCCTTTGGCCACCACAGCCCTGAATGGGAGGTTATAAATTCAGAAAAGCATGAAAAACTTCCTCCTTTTCTCCCTCCCTAAGATAAACCACCATCATTCAGCAATGCTGTAGTCCCCAGGCTAACTGCTGCAGGGGCTTGTTGTTTCCTGAGAAACTGATTTTGTTTTAAGTCCTCCCTTTGATACATACTTTAAGGTAAGAAAGAATTAGGAGTTCTCTAGAGTGAAATTTGCACGTGGATTTTTAAAGCCAATAGAAACACTGCCCGACCTGTAACATCGGTGAATATGCTACTATAATTAACGCCCAAATCAAGTTCCTGCCTTTCTCCTGGAGTCCCGTGGGGTTTGCGGATTAATTCAGTTGCAGAATTAGGATCCTTACTGTGATCCTCTTTAGGGAAATAAAAAAGGCAGGGGCCAGTTTGGCTTAGACTGCCGGATAAGAACAATAGGTCTTAACGAAGTTCTTTTTTTTTTTTTTTTTCTTTTTGAATGATGACTTTTTACTTCAATGCAGGAAGGTTTCATGAAGGATGAGGAAAAAGATCCCTTGTTCTGTTTGTGTACAAGCGCGTATTTAATGACTGCGGGTCAAAATATACCACAAAAGCGTGGTCTTTGAGGAAAGGGCTGGATTTCAATCCAAAGAGGATGGTTAAGAGACTTAGAGAGAGGTGATCTAACCATATTGTTCTGCTCAGTTTTCGGTTTTTTAATCCACTCCCTCTTCTCAAGAGATTGCACCTACTGTCTTCCAAAGCTGACGGCATAAACTGCTCTCGGAGCATTAAGCATGGAAAAAGGGTGGTTTGTTTTCTTTCGTTCCTCTCTCTCTTTTTTTTTTTTTTTTTGATAAAAGCATGAAAATAATGAGTGAAGTTACAAGTACACAGTGGTTACTGAACAGATATCAACTGACTTTTTTCTGACTACAGGATGCCTGTGGGTTCCAAGCAATTTAAATTTCAGTTACTCACTGCATATTCCCTACTTTACAATGTCTGCATTTACCAGACTTAAACAGAGAATTCCTTATGCCAGTTTATGGTTTTCATACCTATAAATGTATCTATTAACTATTTTTCATTCATGAGCATCTCTAGCTAGAAACAAAATTTTCACATAGACTCTGAACAAGTTAGACATTAAATTTAAATAATTTAAAACTGTAATTGACTAATTTTAAACTATTTCATTCCTGGACACTCTTCTAAACATAGTGATTTTGTTCCTCAATGTTTTGAGTTCTAAGGACTTTAAGCTACTAGATTTTTTTTTCTTTTTTTCACTTATATTTACAAATGGTAAAACTTACAGTCAGAAAATGAGAGTCTGATTCTTTCAAATTTAAAAAAAAATCAGTTGTAGATTTTCAATAGAAAGTATTCACATAAAAACATAAAATTTGTATTTTTTTTTCTTTTTACTTGTTTGATTTAAAACATTAAGTTGGCTACACTGGAATTCCATAAACCTGATTTAAGCATCATATGTTTGGTACAACTTTCAAATTTTTGTTGACATTGAATAAACTGAAGGGGGAAAAAATGAAGATACTGATTTGAGAAACTAGCAATGTACCACATGGCAGTGACTTTCAGCTGCCACAGGATGAAGGTCCAGCCACCTTCCCAGTGTGAGTTCCTCACCCTCCTCTACAGAGCCCCTGGGATGTCTATCTGCTCCATTCCCTTTCCACTAAGACACATTCGGCCTTCTCCTCTCCAAGCTTTTGCTGCTATCAAAAGACAGAAACGTCATATTTGCCAAGACTTTGTGTATACCTTGTCTATACAAGTTACATTATACACATCATTCTATTGAACTTTCCGATCAGTGCCATGAGGTAGGCATCTCTGTTTTGCAAACAAAGAAACCGAGACTCAGAAAGATGTGTTTCCTTGCCGAAACTCACAGAGCAAATAAGTGATTTTTAAAAAGCAATAACGTGGTGTAGTTAGTATAAATATAGCATACGGTAGGAGAGGAAAGCGGGCAGTCCATTCTACACGGTGGGAGGCAGAAGGAGTGAGTTGTTAATAAAGATATCATAGAAGAGATGACAATAGCTAAACCCTGTAAAGTGAGGAGGAACCCAGTTTCCTAATTCCAAAACCATAGCCGTTTGCACTGTTCACTTTCATCATCTCCTCATCCTCTTTTTCTATCCAAATAGGCCTGTCCTTCACCACCAAGCTCAGATTCCACTTCCTTCATGAAAACTTACTGAACACCTCTGTCCTTTGAACTCCTCGAGCAATTATTTATTAGGCAATTTAATTGGTGAACAATATAACGTTGCTTTATGAGATCCCTTTGTCACTGAAAAATGTTGTAAATTCTTATGTGTTTGCCTGTGCTTGTGGTTTATCGCATCAAGTATACAGCAAGCTTTGTTTTTTACACTTTTTATTGTATTCCTTACAGAGCTTTGGAGAATGTTTCAAAAATATTAAGAGTTTAATAGATCTTTCATATTATTTTAACTCTTTATGGTTTCAATTAAAATTGACAATTACAAAAGTCCTAACGGCATATCCCCTATATTCTACTAATATTGTAAAAACATTAACAATTCAGAACAATGGAGAGAGAAGAGACAGTCAATCTAATTACAGAAACATCTAAATTATAAAATATTTTAAATAAATATTTTTAAGCAAATATAAAGAAACAGCTGTCCATCTGATAGCTTTCTTGACTCATACCTCATCATTACCCTTTTCCTCTTTACCAGAACTGCCCTCCATAGCTTTGATCTGTAACACTTTCCTGCATACGAGTATTTGTCTTCATGGCAGGCTTCTTCCATTAGACAGTACAGCACTGGGAGCAAGACAGTGACGTATTCGTTTTCATGTCTCCAGCACCGCACAGGACCTGACTGGTACAGTGTAGATGCTTCGCAGTGAGTGAATCGATGAAGGAATGGCGACATGCACTCAATTATAAAACCAGATGACAGCTGCTTTGGGAAAAGGCTTCACAGGAAGCCATGGGGGCTCAATACTTGAACTTAGTCATGAAAGATCAGTAAGAGTTTAATAAGGATACAAGGAGGGAAAACATTCTAAGCAGAACGTCCATGTGCAAAAGCGAAGACTGTGAGAAAGTCAGGTGCACTCAAGGAATGTCCGAGAGTCAGAATGGCCATGGAAGCTCTTCGAGAAAATTTCACCCCAGCCCCACTGGGACCTCAGCACCTGTGACGCCACCAGGAGCAAGTCCTCCTTCCCAAGGGAACTGATAGGATTTTGACAGATAGTGTCTTTTATCCTTAAGCAAATTATTTCGTGATCTCCATCTCCCTTCTCAGAGATAACCTGCTTATCTCCTAAAAAGAGGAAGCATATACTGTCTATAGTTGCCCTGCATAAAAGTCCTTCTTAATTTATAAATTATGTTCTTTTTTATGTTTTTTTAAAGTAGAAGTAACCAAAACAATTTTGACAAAGAACAAAATTGGAGAGCTTACAATACCTTATTTCAAGACTTATTCTAAAGCTACAATAATCAAAACAATGTGGTATTAGGAAAACAAACAAGGAAACGAAGATATATTGGTCTGTGAAGCAGAATGTAGTGCAGATATAGACCTACACAGAGAAAGTCAATTGATTTTTTGACAAAGATACCAAGGTGAAAAAAGGTAGTCATTTCAACACACAGTGCTAGACTAATTAGGTGAAAACATTTAAAAAAACTTACATAGCATCATATACAAAGTTAATTCAAAATGGATCATAGACCTCCTAACAGATAAACCTAAAACTATAAAATTTCTAGAAAAAAAAACAGAAGACAGTATTTTTGACCTGGGGTTAGGCAAAACTTCTTAGATGGGACACAAAAAGCATGATTCATGAAATCTTGAAAGAAAAAAATTGACAAATTGGACTTAATCAAAATTTAAAATTTCTGCTCGTCAAAATACACTGTTAAGAAACGACAGTCCTCAGACTGGGATAAGACATTTGCGATATGTATACATAACAAAGGACCTCTGTCCAGACTACACAAAGAATTCTCAAAATCTAAAAGAAGACAACCCAATTACAGAAATAAATAAATAGGGTTTGAATGTGTGGGAAATCTCTGTACCTCTGCTCAATTTTTCTGTGTACCTAAAACAGCTCTAAGAAATAAAGTCTATTGAATGTTTTTACATTGTATGTAATTAAATAGGAGGAAGCCACTGTAAAAGGGAAAATGGATATTTTCCTCCTTTTTTAAATACAAAATGAGAATTTGTACACTACTGCACCAAGCTTAAGACAATAATTCAAATTCAAGGTTCCAGTAAAAGATGTCTTAAAAAAATCTATGAGTAGTTTAGATCAGCCTTTATAAGCATTTTGTTAGCACTCTAATGGGTAAGCCCCGGCTTTTTACTTGGTAGTTACAATCCGAAGGCAAGTTCATAGGTTTAGTCCGTTCAAACCAGTGAGCTTCACATAAAGTAAAACAGTGTTCCACTATTTGGGCAGGATACCAGTCATGGATACCTCTCTTACAAGAGGGATTTTTAATCACAAAGTAGGCTGTGATGGCTTAGTATAAACTCACTCCCATTATGAAAAAACAACTGAAAATGGTCCTCCTACACTGAGCCTGTAATACCTTATTTATGTTAAACAATGGTACGTCACTGAAGATTTGTAAGTGGAAGATTTCAGAAGAGGGCATCCTAATTCTTCATTAAATAGGCTAATTAACCCTCTAATATTCTACCACTTGGATCTGACCCTGTAACTCTGCCTGGACAAATGCAGGTTTGTGTTTTTAAAACACCATAATTATCTCAGGAAAGCATCTCTTTCATCAGGGGATATAGGAGGCCAGTTGGTAGCCTTCCATTGTACCAATGATTTCCAATTTTATTTTGGAAAAAACAAATTGAACGGGCCTCACTTTGTGAACTGTGGTTTCTGCCCCTCTGGTCCCACTGAATAGTATATAGCTGCCGTCATTTTATTAGTAGTATTAATCAAACCCTGATTTGTGGTTTTGTCCTGCCGGCCCGATTGTCTTTACTTGAGGAAGGAATAGAATAGATACGTTCACCTCTACCACCTGTGTCCCAGGCCCTCTTTCCCAACTGTGGTCTTCTTGCCCCTAATCTACTCACCTCCCCCTTCTCCACCATCACAATCAGCTATAATTTAATTCTATCCAAAGGAATTTAAAACATCCCTACTTCTTCCTAAGACAAGGGACAGAGCATTCAGCTTGCATAGCTGGTTGAGCACAGACACAGGGACGAAAATCCTTCCCAGAGAGGAAAAGGCCAGCAGCACATTTTTTCCAGGACACACAGGAAAAAAGCAAAAATCTTTAGCAATATTACTGCTAAAAATTGCCCTGCAAGAATGAGCATAGAAGAGGCTTAGGGCTATCTGAAAATTGGCACTGTTGGCCTATAAGACAGGAAAAACCAAATGTTTTCCTACTCTCTCACCACTCAGTACAATGCTTTTGACACCGGATGTGTGCAGGTGGTTTTCCCCACACCCCAACCAAGTCATCAATTCTCCAGCAGACACCAGCTGGGTGTCCCCTAATTCAGTTCTATTCTGACACTGTCTACCTGGAGGTAGCATCAGACCCCACTGGTTGAGAGTTCACTCACAGAAGACTGCCCTCCTCAACTTCAGATGCCAGTCACAAGCACAGGCTGTGACCTGTGCTTCTAACTGACCAGCCATAAATGGGTCCCACTACTCCCCATTCCTGGCCTTGGGTTCGATTAATGTGCTGGGGCTGCTCATGGAACTCAGGGAAGTACTTTACTTGCATTTACCAGTTTATTATAAATAATATTAAAAATGATACAAATACATAATCAAAGAGGTGGATACGGGTGCAAAACTTCCACACCCTTCCCGGGTGCACCAACCTCCAAGAACCTCCACATGTTCAGCTATCCAGAAGCTTCCCAAACCCAATTCTTTTGTGTTTTTCTGAAGGCATCATTACATAGGCAGGCTTGCTTACATCACTGGCCATTGGTGATCAACTCAACCTTCATCTCCTCAACCCTCCCCAAAGTCAAAACTAATTATGCCTTGGTCTTTCTGGTGACCAGGCTCCATCCTGAAGCTATTTAGGGACCTCCAGCCACCAGTTACCTCGTTAGCATACAAAAGACATTCTTGTCACTCCAGAGATTCCAAGGGTTTTAGGAGCTCTATGTCAGGAAACGGGGATGAAGACCAAATATATATTTCACAATATTGCATGGCCCAAGACAGAATTCCATATCTGCACTTAATCCATCAAGAACAAGAACATTTGCAATATACAAAAGGAGATCAGCAGGCTTTGACTATATAGGGAAAGAAATCTAGACTAGACCAGAAAAGACATAATTCTCAAGGGGTCCCAAACCACTCTAGGGTCACTTGGCTATGATTTTCTCTTTACCGAGAGTAGGGAATGTGTCTTTCTCTTTTTTTGTTTCCCAAGCACCTAAGGCATAATAGGTGCCTAATCTATGTTTTGAGGAAGAGAATAATGACTAAATGAATCCATCTTCTCTCAGCTATTCAGGTTGTGAAGGGTTTTCGAGTCCTTAATTAAGAATGGATAGTTACATACACACACATAAGCAAGCTAAAAGTGTAAAACAATCATGCAATATGTATCATTTGGAGTAGGTGGTATATATTTATGTAATTAGGCTAACTAAATAGCAAAGCATATTTAGTTCTTATCTTATCATGGGGTTCAGTCATTTTCAGAAAATACTTATGTCAAATTCCTGAAGTCTTACATTCTAGACATTACCATATGTAAATACACAGAGGTCAAGATTCTGAATCCCAGAGTGGGTTAAACTAAGTAAGCAGCATATTTCACCTACTATTGTTTTACACGATCCAATTCTGTCTCAGTATGTGGCATTTTACCACAACATCTGGCCTCAGTGTAACTTTTCAATCTCAAATGCTAATCCTGTTTCATTCTATGGGGTAAAAATTCAAATCAGTCTCTTATCTAGACCTGAGTCAGATAGCTGGAGGAGGACATGTCCTCAGTGGGTGACCCACAGAGGGCCCCTCAGGCACCCACAGCCTTAGCCAACATAGGCTCTCAGGCTGTGTGGCCCCAAATGTCCCAGCAGTGCATATTCTCATCTTCCTATACCTGCCCTTCTGTTCCTTATCCTACTCTTTGTCTCTGCATCTTCCTTCCTTTTTCTTCGCTCTTCTTTGCTCTATTCACAGTCCTCACCCCTCCTGCTTCCACTGAAGGCCTATGTTGTAGCTAGGGCAGGTTCTCTTTTCGAAGATCATGGTAACAGGGCTGGCTGGGCTAATCCACTGGCAGGATGGCAGAGAAAGGTCATTTACCCATCACAGCTCTTAAAGGGATCAGCAAATACCTAACACTGCTGGTTTTTAACTTCATTTTAGGGACTTCGGGCAGATGCTTCCCCAACTTCCAGTGTTGTCCCACCATCGCTAGCATCCCCAGAATTTGTGGTAGAGGAAGATAGAATCAAAAGATTGGTCACCAACACAGTAGTTGACATAAATATTCATCATCACTGCAAGGACAGGCACATTTTCTGCTCCCAGAGTGGAAAGGACAGCAGTCAGTAAGTATTGAGGACAAAGCTTCAGGGACCTCTCTTTCAGCCCTGGTTTCACTCTCATTGACCTCAGCACATAGATCAGCTCCTTGAGAACTTAGAAAACGCTGATGCCTGGGCCCCACCCTCACAAAATCTGATGCAATTGGTCTGAGGTCTGGCCTGGCATTGGGATTTTCTGAAGATCCTCAGTGAACCCAATATGCAGTCAAGGCTGTAACTCACTGGCCTCATACAGCAAGACCTGAAGGATTGAAAGGAACCAGAGAGAGAACCTAGATCTTCCTGTTCTGACAAATAAGGGAGGCAGGGAAGCTACTGCTGTTTACTGAGCATCTGTGGAGCATCAGGCACTTTCTAGTGTTCACACACATGATCTCATTTCATCCTCACAATAATCCTACTCAGTAAGTTACTACTACTTCTCATTTACCAAGAAGAAAAAAACTCAGAGTTTCTGTCTCTCCCTCTCTTGGCTCCACTTTCCCCTACATTAACTTCATTCTCTGTAAATTCATATATTCCTTTTGCCTGCAAATATTTATTAGAAACATGTTCTATGCCAAGATTACTCTGGACACTGGATGTAGGGAGAAGAACATGAAATGACAAAAGCGATTATATGCAAAGCTATAATTTCTCAATTTATATTTTGCAGAACCCAAGAACTTCCCATCATGTACAATTACAAGGCTTCCTTGATAGGCATTTTGTCTATCGTCGTGGTTGTTGAGATCTTTAATGCACTCAAGACAGTCTGAAAGAGTTCCAAAGAGAGAGTTTGCTCTGTTCAATACCATTTATAAAAATATCTAAAACATGCTTATTTAGTTATATAAGAATCGTAGAAGCCATTATTTGTCCCTGCCCTGGCCACATGGTCTTCACCTCCCGAGGGATCTCTGGGGTTATTTCCCATTCTGTGCTGCATTCATCCTTCTCCTCTTCATAGACCAAGATTGTCCTTTCTCGTGATCCTTCTCCAAGTCCTACCCATCCTTCTAACACAAAGTGCAGCACAACCTTAAAAACACTTGCTTTCACAGACATCTCTCACCTCCCTAATGTTTTGTCATTCCTAAGGGCTTTATCATCATTTTAGCATTTAATTAAATTTTCTTGGATTGTTCTTTATTTGTTTCAGGACTGTGTTTGCCCCATGTTCATGAAACATAACTTATTGGTTTTTCTATTATGCCACTATGATTGAATTCTGATGTGTAGTATAATAAACTTGTTTCAGTATTTTTTAAGTATTATTTAAAACAAAATTATAAATCAAGTACAGTAGTTGAAATGTCTCCTCTTATATTAAAAAAAAAAACAGGCAAACCTTAGGTTATGACTAAATATTATAGTCAAATGAAATCTAAGGACCTGTGGAATAGAGGAGATCAAATAATGGCTGCAATAATTCTTATTTAGCTAAATCACCATTCTTTAGATATTTTTAAAAAGAACATTTTAGATTTGATTATGTTGAACCATCCCTGCATCTCTGGGATGAAGCCCACTTGGTCGTGATGGATCGTTTTTTTGATAAGCAACAGAATTCACTTTGCTAGAATTTTTTTGAGAATTTTTGCATCTATATTCATAAAGGATATTGGTCTATAGTTTTCTTTTTGTGTTGCACCCTTTCCTGGTTTGGGGATCAGCGTGATGTTGGTTTCATAGAATGTGTTGGGGAGGATTTCTTCCTTCTCGATGTTGTGGAATAATTTCTTCCAGATAGGCACCAGTTCTTTTCTGTAGGTCTGGTAAACTTAGGGTGTGAGACGCAGGGATGGTTCAACATACACAAATCTATAAATGTAATTCACCACATAAATAGAAGTAAAAATAAAGACTATATGATCCTCTCAATAGATGCAGAAAAAGCGTTTGATACAATTCAGCACCCTTTTATGATAAGAACACTTAACAAAATAGGCATAGATAGGACTTACCTAAAAATGATAAACCCACAGCCAACATCATACTGAATGGGGAAAAATTGAAAGCATTCTCTCTTATAACTGGAACCAGACAAGGTTGCCCTCCATCACCACTCTATTCAACATAGTGCTGGAAGTCTTAGCCAGAGCAGTCAGACAAGAGAAGGAAATCAATGGCATCCAAATGGGGATAGAAAAGATCAAACTATCACTCTTTAGTAGTAACTAAAATATCATGGTACTGGCACAAGAACAGAGACATAGACCAATGGAAGGGAACTGAAAATCCAGATATAAAACCATCCTCATATAGCCATCTAATCTTTGACAAAGCAAACAAAAACATACACTGGGGAAAAGAATCCTTATTCAATAAATGGTGCTGGTAAAATTGGATAGCCACATGTAGAAGACTGAAACAGGATTCACACCTCTCACAAAAATCAGCTCACAAGGAATAACAGACTTAAACCTAAGGCATGAAACTGTAAGAATTCTAGAATAAAATTTTGGAAAAACTCTTACAGACACTGGCCTAGGCAAAGAATTTATGAACAAGACCCCAAAGGCAATCACAGCAACAACAAAAATAAATAAATGGGACCTCATCAAATTAAAAAGCTTCTTTACAGCCAAGGAAACTATCATGAGAGCAAACATACAACCTAAAGAATGGGAGAAAATATTCACATACTTCACATCCAATAAAGGGCTGATAACTAGAATCTATAGAGAACTCAGGAAAATCAGCAAGAAAAAATGAAACAACCCCATTAAAAAGTGAGCAAAGGACATGAACAGAAACTTTTCAAAAGAAGACAGACTAATGGCCAACAATCATATGAAAAAATGCTTAATATCTCTAATCATCAGGGAAATGCAAATCAAAACCACAGTGAGATGTCACTTAACTCCAGTGAGAATGGCTTTTACCAAACATCCCAAAACAATAAATGTTGGTGTGGAGATTGAGAGAGAGGAACATTCATACACTGCTGGTGGGACTGCAAACTAGTACAACCTCTATGGAAAGTAATATGGAGATATCTTAAACAGATACAAGTAGACCTACCATTTGATCCAGCAATCCCATTACTAGGCATCTATCCAAAAGGAAAAAAAAAAGACATTCTATAAAAAAGACATCTGCACTCGAATGTTTATAGCAGCACAATTCACAATTGCAAAGATGTGGAAACAACCCAATTGCCCACCAATACATGACCAGATTAATAAAATGTAGCATATGTATACCATGGAATACTACTCAGCCACAAAAAACAATGGTTATCTATCACCTGTTATATTATCCTGGATAGAGCTGGAGCCCATTCTACTAAGTATCACAAGAATGGAAAAACAAGTGCCACGTGTACTCACCATCAAATTGGTATTAACTAATCTGCACATATGATAGTAATATTCATCCGGTATTGGGCAGGTGGGGGGGGAAGAGGGGAGAGGGAATGGGTATATTCACATCTAATGGGTGTGGTGCACACTGTCTGGGGGATGGACATGCTTGAAGCTCTGACTCATGCAGGGCAAAGGCAATATATGTAACCTAAACATTTATATCCCTGTAATATGCTGAAATAATAAATAAACAAATAAAAATACACAAAGAACTCATATAACTCAATAGCAAAAAAAAGAAATGAATAGATTTCAAAATGGAGAAAGGACTTAAATAGACATTTCTCTAAAAAGATATAATGCAAATGGCCAACAAGGATATGAAAAGATGCTCAACATCAATTATCATCAAGGAATGAAAATCAATGAGATATCACTTCACACCTGCTAGGATGGCCATTATAAAAAAATTTAAAGTTAAAAAAGCAAGGAATTGGAGAAATTGGAACTCTTGTGCTCTATTGACGAGAATGTAAAATGGAACAGCCACTACGGAAAACAGTATAGAGCTTCCTCAAAAATTAAAAATAGAATTATCATATGATCCAGCAATCCTACTTCTGGGTATTTATCCAAAGGTATTGAAATCAGTATCCCAAAGAGATATTTGCACACTCATGTTCAATGAAACATTATTCACAATAGCCAAGATGTGCAAGCACCCAAATGTCCAGCAACAGATGAATGAAGAAGATGTGGCATGAGCTTAGGATGGCAGAACAACATGGAGAAGGGACCTAGATCACTGTGTTCCCCCGCCCCACCACACCTCTGTCACCCAGCCAGCATACTTGCATTGAACAGGGACAAACTGGACGCACAGAAAATCCTTGGAAGTACAAGATCCTGCCTGTTACAGTTCATTTCTCTCTAATTCTTACACTTGAAATCCAGGTGTCTTGATTAACACCTTTGGGAAGGCCCTTCATTCCTGTGGCCCTGTGTGCCAACACTGACAAAACACAAGGAGAGAGGGACCTCAGAGGAGGCCAGTCACTGGGCCATGAGGTTTTGTCACCTCCCCCAAGGCACTACATAAGTAATATAACTTTCAATTGCAGAGCAAAGTGAAGGACAGAGTTTCCTGAGTCATGGGTGGCCTCCCCTCCCCCACCCCAACAGAAGTTCCATCCTGGTTGCCTGGCACTTGTTTGCGTTAGTGATAGACCAATCCCTAGGGCTTCCTGAGGTCAGTTGTGGCCCACACACCACTGGCAAGTGGAGGGAGAGCTGCAGAGCCCTTTGGAGCTACGAAGGGCCTGCTGCCCACACCCGAAATGTCTTTGCAGCTGGTCTTAGACCAGCTGTGAGCTGTTCTGATGGTGATGTTCAAAAGCCTAGAGCAAGTGCCAGGAGCACTGGGGTTTTCTGGTAATGTCCTGGTGTGTGCTGCTCTGGTAGCCTTTATAGTGAGGAGAGGCATCTCAGGAAGACAAGGGGAAGAGTCGGCCAAAATGGGTTCAGCCTGCAGTAAGGTGGACCCAAAAGCCCGAGCCAAGACTGGGCCAACGCCAAAGGCCCACGCTGGGGCCCCATCGCCCGTGGTGGAGGACAGTCCTCTTTGGCTCCAAACCCTCTGCTTGGCAGCTCTAAATGGAACGAGAGCATACTCCTTACAGAACATGGTTGACTTGCTTAAAGAAAGAGAGAAAAGCCAGCCTCCTGAACTTCCCCAAGTGCTGGACACACAACATGCCTCAGTCACTTCACAGCATGATGGAGATCTTCAGAGGAGGACCATGACCAGTTTGGATGACAACAGGGACCTTCAGCAAGTCCTTCCACAATGGAAGGAAAGACTGCAGGATGAGGAGAAGAAAGGAAGCCTGGAGAACGTGAAGGCAGTAATGAACCAGGCCGAGAGTGGTCAAGTGAGGCGACAGTCATTCATGGCCCACACCCTGCTCAGCCCCTTGCAGCTGCCCAGTGCTGTGAGTGGCCTTCTGGAGGATGGGGCCGTGGAGGTGGAGGGAAAGAGGGAAGGCCAGGCCAATCTCTCCGTATCCCTGCCTGAAGTCCCTCCGAAGAGTTTTGATGACCATGGTGACTTAACTGTATATTTGGGAAGTCCTGAAGAGGAGATTGGAGAACTAGCCAGACAACTGTGCAAAGAAACCCGAAGAAGGGAGGAGCTGGAAGAGCAAATTGAAACCCTGCAAGCCCAGGAGGCCTCTCTGCAGGAAGACAATGCGCGGCTGGACAAGGAGATCCAGGAGCTCGAGCTGAGGCAGCGAACACTACCTGCTTTGGAGCAACAACATGTGACGGAACCTGAGAGGAAATTGACGGAGAAAGAAGCCCACTGCTCAGAGATGGAGAAGAGACTCGCCACCGTGTCAGAAATGGTAAATCGCACCCGGCAGACAAGAGACATCTACAGGAAGATGGCTGAGGGCCTGGCCCAGGAATTGGAGACAGCCACTTCCTTTTATCAGAAGGACATCCTCTTCCATGAGCATAGAGTGCAGGACAGCAGGTTAGCCGCTGTGTCTGCTGAGTGTGACGTCAAGTTGCTCAGGAGAGAAAACAGCTACTACAGGCAGAAGCTGGCTGCCCTTGAGGCCACCTTCCAGCCTTTCCCTAGGCGCCCTTTTGTTGCCAGGGCTCCACGCGCAGCCCATAGGCCCGGAAGTGCCAGGGGACTGTGGGCCATCAGCTCCCCCAGGAGAGAGGGGAGGGTCGCTCCCATGAAGGCTCAGGGGCCCAGGGCGACCTGCTGATTCGATTGTGCTTCCCTTACAGCCTCGGCAGAACATCAGCCAGTGCTGCCCTCTCTGAGGGAATTTTTGACTGAATTCGTTTTAGTTAAGCTGTTGTTCTTTAATTCATATTGAAATTACTCTTAATAAAGTTTGATGGCATCATAATTGTAAGGTAGTATTTTTTCAATATAGATTGTTTAAAATAATTCCTATGCATACTGCATTTCCATATCTCTGGACCCTCTAGAAATACATAGTGTAAGTATTGTGTTTTGATTTAGATAAAGGGCCCAATTATGTAAACATCATTGAAGGTTGAAATGGATAAGGCCGTTTACAGCAAAGTCCATTTCTGTGTGCTCTAGGTGGTTATTAGAAAACAGCACAAGTACATTTGCCTGAATAAACTTTGATTTTTAATAACAATGCAAATATAGAGACATAAACCCCACCACCACACCACTCTAAGTTCATCATATTTTTAGTAGTTTGGTCCTAACCCTCATAGATTAATACAAGGAGGTTGATATTTTGCAACCATTGTTTCTTGTTTTGCAATTTTTTAAACATATTTAGTTATTTTGTTTAGTATAGTGCTTGTTCTTTATGTATGTTGAAATGATACATAGTCAAAAACTGTTTTGCCTTGATGTTGAACACACTAAAACTCCCTCTCACTTATACTCATGCATACACACATACACACATGCAAACACCATAATGCAGACACATACTTGTTCTGTCAGTACCTGGGGAAAATGTAAAAATAAAGATAGCTGCAAATATTGAAATAATGTTTTAAAATAAATAAAATGAGAATAAAAAGGTAAAAATTTTGTACCCCCATAATACTTTGAAATTAAAAGAAAAAATGTTCCAACAACTTAAACTTGGAAGATTAAAAAAAAACTTAAAGTATCACACTCCCTGTTTTCAGGACTTATTATAAAGTGATTATAATCAAAACAACATAGTACTGGCATAAAAAAGAGACATTGACCAATGGAACAGGCTGTAAAGGCGAGAAATTAACACATGCTTTTATAGTCAATTCATTTTTGATAAGTGCCAAAAACACACAATGGGAAAAGGACAGTCTCTTCAATAAATGATGTTGGAAAAATTGAATATTCACATGCAAAGAATAAAATTAGACCCTTGTATCAAATCATATAAAAAAGGGCAACTCAAAATTGATTAAAGACAAATATAAAACCTGAAATTGTAAAACTACTAGAAAAAACATAGGCAAAAATCTTCATAACATTAGTCTATGCAATGATTTTTTGAATATGACTCCAAAATCACAGACAACAAAAGCAAAAATAGACAAATGGGATGGCATCAAATTAAGTAGCTTCTGCACAGCAAAAGGAACAAAAAAGTGAAGACACAAACCACAGAATGGGAGAAAACATTTGTAAACCATACATATGATAAGGGGTTAATAACCAAAATATATAAGGAACTTAAACAACTCAACAGTAAGAAAACAAATAACCCAAATAAATATGGGCAAAGTACCTGAGCAGATATTTCTCAAAAGAAGACATACTTTTGAGAAGAGATATGACAAATATATGAAAAAATATTCAACATCTTTAATCATTAGGGATACGGAAATTAAAACCACAATGAGATATCACCTCATAACTGTTAGAATGGCTTTTATAAAAAAAAAAAGCGGGGGGCGGAGAGAGATGAAAGATTATAAGTGTTGGAAATGATGCAGAGAGTGAACATTGTTGGTAGGAATGTAAATTAGTATAGCCATTATGGAAAACGGTATGAAGTTTCCTCAAAAAGCTAAAAGTGAAACTACCATATGAGCCAGTAATCCTGCTACTGGGTATATATCCAAAGGAACTGAAATAAATATGGTGAAGGTGTATCTACCCTCCCACATTCATTGCCCTGTTATTCACAGTAGCTAAATATGGAGTCAGACTAAGTTTCCATCAACAGATAAATACATAAAGAAAATGTGGTGCACATATACACAAGGGAATACTATTCAGCCTTTAAAAGGAGGAAATTTTGTCATTTGTTACAGCATGGATAAATCTGGATGACATTATGTTAACTGAAATAAGCCAATCACAGAAAGACAAATACCGCATGATCTCACTTATATGTGGAATCTAAAAAAGTTGAACTGGAAGTGTTTGCTCTCAGCTTCTGCCCAATACTATGCTTCCCAGCCTGTCAGAATGGCCAGTCTTCAGGCTGTAATCTTTTGTGAGAAATAAAGCTCTTCTTTCCGAATTTATAAGCCTGGTCATTCTTTCTATAGCTGACATGATTGGTGACAATGATAGGATCCATGAAGACCTCCAGATTTCCCCAGTGTGGTTGGAAGTCAATGCCCTGATGTCTGCAGGAGCCCATTGACAGCTCAGCTGTCTCCCCAACCTTGCTGGGAGGAAGGTGGGTCCCCTGGATCTAAGATCTCCCTCTTTTAGGTTGAAGATCTTGGATACTTTATTTCTTTCCACCCCTTTATTTCTTCCCAGTTCCCTCCTAGTCCCTGTTTTGGTTCCCTCTACCTGGACCACAGAGGCAACGTCTTTGTCAGCCCCAGGTATGGGTGGCCTTCCCAGTTTCCTCCATCTATACCCCAGAAAAGACCTTCCTTGTCAGCCCCAGGTGTGGGGAGGTTTTCCCAGTCCTGTTGGACTCATCTGGTCCATAAAGTTTTGTGAGGATGCTCATGCTAAGAGCACTCAAAGGGACTCATTCATAAGTTGAGTGCAGTTACAGAGAAGGGGACATTGATCAGCTGCCATCAGGGACTCCAGTGGCTTACATATTTAAGAACTATGGAAAATTCTTGTAAATATTTGAAATCCTGGATAAATCTAACCGGGGATGATTCAAAGCTTCGCTGGCCACATTGAGGGTATTATGAAATCTATCTCTAGACTGATGTATCTGTGTGCACAACTGGAACAAAGAGGCTATGGAACCTCCTCAAAACTAGGTCAGGAATGGATCAGTCTTGGTAAGACTCATTTTACCTCATTTTTTTCCTTGGGTGTGACCCACAGCCTGTTGTGACTCTCAGCCCTGATAAACAAGGAGATTCAGTTCTTCTATTTGGAGGTTTTGACCTAGTTCTTTAGTTTCTGTCTCTACAGCATCAAAATCTGGCAAATTTATTAAGGAAACATCTACTGTGTGTTTGAGGAAGGCCCACTCCCTCTAGCTTGAGTTTGTTTCTCAAGCACCAGCAGATTATGAGAGATTTCACTCTACCTTCCAGAGGTTTTTACCTCCTCCCCAGCCTTCCAGGTGCATCCCATGCAGTTGGGAATCTTTAAGTTTCCAATCTGTCACATGGCCCCCTATGACTGAAAAAAATGGAAATTTCTCCTATTTCCCTTAGTAGCATTCTTTTGCATGGGCCAAGCCCAAAGTTCACTATGAATCCTGAATTAGCAAATTCCCCCCAGAAGGAAAATGCCTTGCCATTTCAATTAATTGCAGAAGGAATCTAACTCTCAGGAACACCATTTCATCTTATTACTTCTTCAGCTTTCTGCTGTCTTTAAAATTGTTTTTATATTTATTTGATTCCTCTGGTTATTGTAGAAGAAACATTGGAATGCACCAAACTACTATATACTGTTCAAAAACAGAAGTTTAGAGTGATCCTTTTGATATAAAAATCTGAATATATCATTCTACTTAAATCCTCTAATGACTCTCCATTGCCTTCAAGATATAATCCAGAATCTTTAAAAGAAAACTTTTATCATAAGACCCTTGTTTGAACGTGACATACTCTCTCATACCCCTGGACCTTTGTTGACACTGACTGCTGTTACTGAAATGTACTTCCTATCCTTACTGGCTCTTCAGGACCCAGATCAGTCCCTCTTCTTGTGGAAGGTCATTTAGGACACTCAAGGCTGATTTAGGGGCTCCTGCCTAGCTTCCCTTGTCAAACTGCGTTGTAGTTATCTGTTTACTGCTCTGTATTCCTTTCTAAACTCTGACCTCCTCTGATGACTGAGAACCTGCCATATTCATCATCAGAGGAACATCTCAGAGCAGAGTTTAGCAACGGGGCACTGAAGCCAACTGCCTGGGTTCCAATGTTAGCTCTGCCACTTCCTACTTTTCTCCTACTGGCCAAGGTTTTGAGTTCCAGGTTCTTCATTTTAAACGGAGATTGCAAAAGTTCTTACCTAGTAAGCTTGGACAAAAAAAAAGTAAACTCTAGAAAATAATCAGAATGCCCTACACAATAACAGAGTTTCATAGAAAAGGAAACATAACAAATAAATATAATGGGGGGGAAAGGGGGTTGAAAGAAAAGAGGAAGTTGTGAGTTGCTGACCCACACCCTCCTCCCACATTTAAGTCGACACAAGTCAGTGGAAAGCCCATGAGGTTGGGGGGGGGGGTCCTTATAATATTACCCCAGCGAGGGCTCATCCCCACCATCCCACAAAAATTACTCTCGCCACATCACCACTCACCTCTACATTGATAAATCCAATAGTCAATGCTCAGCATTCACCTTACTTGGTAGATCAGCAACATTTGATTCAGATGATCATGCTTTCTTCTTTCTCTGCTTGGCTTCAAGGACACTACAATTTCTTGGCTCTCTTCTGAGGTCGTTATTTTCACCTGCTTTGTCTCCTTTGCAGTTCTCCCCCCGCCTCCCGACTTGGTAATGCTGTAATACCCAGGACCCAGTCCTCGGTCCTCTCTGTTGTCTTTAGACTCATTCCCATAATGACCTCATTTGATTTCTTAGCTTTAGAAACTCTCAAAATTATTTCTCCAGCCCAGACATCTGTCCTGAACTCTAGGTTTGTATATCAAATTTCCTACTTACTATCTGTAACCTGGATCTCAAATATATATTTCTAACTCACCATGTCCAGAACTGAACACCTGATGTTCCCCCCAAACCTCCACCTACAGCCTTCCCCATTTCAGTTGATAAACATATCTATCCCTCCAGTAGCTCCAAACAAAATCCATGGAGTATTTCTCAGTTCTTTGCTTTCTCACACCCTACAGTAAATCTGTTAGCATATCCTATTGCTTCTACCTACTCTTCAGGTAGCTGTAAGAAAGTTATCTTTTTAAATTATTTCCCAGAGGACATGTAAAATAACTTCCACTTATATCTCATTGTGTGGGACTTAGTGACATGTCCATGCCCAGCTTCAAGGAAGGCTGAGAAATGTGCGCTACATTTTTATCTGAAAATAAGTCAGGTTTCTTTCACTTTGAAGTAGAACAGATCCTTGGAGTCACCCCCATCACAGATTCCATTTTTTTTTTTTTTTTTTTTTTTTTGAGACAGAGTCTTGCTCTGTTGCCCAGGCTGGAGTGCCGTAGCGTCAGCCTAGCTCACAGCAACCTCAAACTCCTGGGCTCAAGCGATCCTCCTGCCTCAGCCTCCTGACTAGCTGGGACTATAGGCACTTGCCATCACACCCGGCTAGGTTTTTGTTGTTGTTGTTGTTGTTTCTATTTTTAGTTGGCAGCTAATTTTTTCTATTTGTTTTAGGAGAGACAAGGTCTCAATCTTGCTCAGGCTGGTCTTGAACTCCTGACTTCAAGTGATCCTCCCTCTTCGGCCTCCCAGAGTGCTAGTATTGCAAGCATGAGCCACCTCGCCTGGCCACCATCACAGATTCTAAAGGACCACAAACCTCTGTAGATGAGTGTGTAGGCTGATATTTCCTAGAAAACTAGAATTAAAATTGGTTTTCTGAATACCAGGTGTAATCCTGTCTTAATATTATGGCATAGCCAAGACAATATGGGATGTTTATTTTCCTACCTTGGCCAGCGCAACTTCCTACCTGTTTCAGACGTGGATCTGTTTCAGAGAACAGAATCTTCTCCAGCTAGTTTATTACAGATTCACTGAAAGATTGATTAATAATTATCAATATGGCTTATAGAATTGTGGAAAAGTCCGAAGAAACATAGTTCTAGTTAGACAGACATTGCTCAGAATTATGCTACAAGGGGAGAAGCTGTCTTCTATGATCAAGAAGCCACCCGCAAGACTGGGAAACTCTAGAACCACACCACTATTGCCACAGTCAGCAAGATGCCAGTCAGTGCCTCGACAGTGTTACATAAGAAAAAAGAGCAGAAACCGTGGAAATAGAGGGTTTGCCTCGCTTCCAACTTGAAAAGAAGTTGAAAAGAGCGTCTGAGCATCTGATTGACGAAATGAAATGATATCCAGAGTCCCAACTGAAGAGAGCCTGGAAGGAGTTTAGAGTGTCTAAATGAGAAATCCTATGTAAAAGCCATGATTTGCAAACATATATCTATTACAAAAGCATCTTGTTTGTTTGTGTGGAGAGCTGGAACAAGGTGGCACGGATAACTGAAGTCTTTAGGTCATTGGGGGGAAATAATTTTCACCAGTATTTACAATCTTGTCCATTCTCTGACCATCTTAGTGGAACTGGTTATAAGTAGCAGAGTGTTTTGAGTTTCGTTTTGGCTTCTGCACGCCTCTTCCCACAGTACACTCATAAGTAGTAAAAGAGCTGAAAGGAAGACATCTGTCAGGAAGAAAAAAAAAAAGCTTAGATCACTCATTCATTGGATAATGAGCCAAGGAAAAACTGAGCATTGGCTGAACATGTCCACACTGCCATGTTTATACCAATGATAACGTATTTAAGAATAAAGGCAAAAAGATGTGCAAAAATTTAAAAAAAAAAATGTTGATGCTTTTGAGTAAAATAGTTGAAAATAAATTTTTAAAGACCCATTTTAAAGCATAGAGAAAAAATGAGGGCCAACGGGCCTTGAGAGGATATTTTAATCTGAATCATGGGATTTGATTTCAAATGTTTGCAATGGAACTAATTTTAGTTCTGGCCAGTGGGATCTAGCCTATCTTTGCCTTTCTGTGAGCCTTGGCTGGCCTTTTTTTTTTTTCTTTTTTCTTTCTTTCTTTCTTTTTTTTTTTTTTTTTTTTTTTTTTTTTTTTGGAGGTGTCTCACCACTCTGCTGCTGTGGCACCAGGCTAGAGTGCAGTGGCATCGTCATAGCTCACTGCAACCTCAAACTCCTAGGCTCCAGTGATCCTCCTGCCTCAGCCTCCCGAGTAGCTGGAACTAGAGGTGCACATCACCACGCCCGGCTAATGGCTAGTAATTTTGACCGGACTGTAAATAAGGTAGGTGTTAAGCCTTCTGCTAGTTGAACCCCCAGGGTTCTTTCCTTCTAAGAGGCTGGAGCTCTCTTCCTCCGCTCCTTGACCTCCCAGGACTCACTTGCTGTCCTTCACCTTGCAGCTGAGCCACCAGCTGCATTTTTTCTTGAGATTCTTCCCTCCCCCTGACTGGTACATAGTAGGTACTCAAATATTTGCTGAATTAATTAATGAAGGAAAAATTGAAGAGAACAATCTCCCCAGCCTCATATTTCTTTGCTGTCTCCAAAATTAAACACACTACTTTTTATGAGATTAGTGCCTCTTATTATTGTAATAAATAAGATATAATGGCAAGGTTCTAGATTCTTAATAAGTTGGCTTCGTCATTGCCCCCATTCTCTAATTTCTGAAATTTCATTAGTTAGCTGAGACCCAGGATCCCCTTTCACCTAGAAACTCCTGACAGTTTATCCTGGATTCTAGACTAAGCTGCTTAGATTCATCTCCAGCCCAAGCATGGCAGACTCGCATCAGTGTTAAGACCAGCAGTGAGAACTTAGAGAAAGAAGGTACTTTTTCCCCCTCACTCCAGAGATTCTTGCCCTGTGCTTCAGACATTTTCAAACCAACTTAGGGACTTCTGTCTCGCCTCTCCCTCCCCGTCCCCAGCACCTGGAACTACTTGCTATCTTTGTGGCAGATTGTTATTCTCTAACAATGGCTGCAACAATACTTCCTGTCCTGAGCTCTTCTTACAAAGTGATTCTGGTACTTCACCCTGGTGTGGTCTACGTTCTCTCCTCTTGAATTTGCTATGCTTGTGAACGCGATGCCACGTGACCTTAGGAGCTAGGTCATAAAAGGCGACTGAGTACCTACAGCTAGGTTATAAAAGGTGACCTCAGGAGCTGGGTCGCTTGCTCTCTGAAACCATGCTGTGAGGCAGTCCCAGGTAGCTCCCTCGGAGAGACCACACGAAGAAGCCAGGTGGAGTGCTGCGGTGGACAGCCCCTGGTGAGGTGCCAGAAAACAGCCTTGTCCAGGCATGTAAGTGAAGCCAAGTCCAGACGATTCCAGACTCTTCCCTTTGGGTCACCCAGGCTTTGACAAGCCAGCCCCACTGTGGCCTGTCCAACTTCTCAATCCTCACAATCCATGGACATAATAAAATGACTATGTTGTGGCTCTAAATTTCAAGGGGGGTTATAATGTAGCGACAGTTACTAGAACAACTATTCGCCCTTAAAAAAAAAAAAAAAAAAACAACTTACTGAATTCCAAATATTTGCCCGACGTGCATTTTCAGTTCTTACCCAGGATTACTAGTCCTTTCCTATGGAAATCTGAAATATTCTCTTCCTGGTCTTCAGAGGACTAGCAGCTGTTCCTTCCACTTTTCCTATAACTCTACTTGGCCTCCGTTCTCCCAGAAAGCCTTTCCCTTGGCCCAGTTATCTCTGTGCTGTGTTGTTTGTCTACAGCACAATAGCTGTGCGGTTGCTAAGGCTGGGTCCACCCTTCCATGGTGCAGGGATTCTTCACCTATTATTCTGAGTTAATGTCTAGGCTTCCCAGTTGCTGTTTGGTCCAGATGGTGAGAGTTTCCTCCCGGGAGTTTATTTGTCCAGCATGTAGCCTCCTCTGCAGTTCTTTCTCACTGCCTTTCTTTGGCTACATTTGAGGGAGAGTCACAACTACACTCTAGGGCTATTTTAAAGGGTGAATAGAACACAAGTCACCTATAACACTGCCCAGCACCCTGCAGGTACTCAGTCCATAATCATTTTCCTTAACCCATCCACTCCATCAAAGAGTCTTAAGTCCCCACAGGATATTTCAGTAGATTATTGTTTCTAGTCTGAGAAATAGCCTAAATTCACATCCATTTTCAGAGCAAAATGATTGTCATGCTCTGTGACTAGTATTCAATCTGGGTGTTTTTTTAACCTGGAGGGTCTTCAGACATATTTTCAGGAGCCTGTAAGTTTACCCAATATTTTTAAATATTGCATTTTCAGCATTATGATGATCTTATAAATAACATTGGCAGTGTTAATGCAAAATTCTGAGAAATTTTTATGAAATTGAGTTTAATTTTTTCAGATGATATTTCTTCTATAAGGGTGAAGAATTTCACAGGCACATTTCAAGGGCCTGACAGAAGTATTGTTTACTGTTGTTATTGTTGTTTTGAAGTGGACCGTTCATTATTTAGTTTTAAAACAATATTTTGAACTCTATGGGTCATTAACCCTTGAGGGGCCAAGTCAGGAGTGTGATTGAATCAATAGGTTCGTCAGGTTTTTTAGACTGAATAAAAAATATATTGCAAACTGCTTTTCTGTTACTCCTCAAATACACATAGATACTATTAAAATTATCAATTTATTTAAAAGTATTACTGAATTTGTTCAGAGTCATTTTAGCAAGATTTATTTTCACAATTATTATTGAAAGTATAATCATTATGATATTTTTGTTAAAAAGGTCCTTCTGCTCAAAAAGTTTCACGTGTCATTTCTACCCATCCCTTTCCTTCTGGTTTGAAGATGATAGATTTAAATATCCCCCTAGGGAACTAAGGGAGACTTCAGAATCACATCTTCTAACGTGAAGATTACTTAACCATATATAATATTCTTAATTTTCACCAAGGGAAAACAAGAGTTATTTCAGAACATAGGCCACATTATAATGCAGAAATCCAACTGGTGTATGTGTGTGTGCGTGTGTGTGTGTGTATGTGTGTGTTGCATAGAGCGGGAAGGCTGTGTTTCCATCCAGATCTCAGATGTAATAACATATGACATGATGATGAAATGACTGGGTGCCTTATTCAGTCTGTGATCACCACCCCAACCCTGAGTAAATCAAGATATTCTTCATAATGATGACACCACTGTACTCTATCCAGGGTGACAGAGTGAGACCCTGTCTCAAAAAAAAAGAGAAAAAAAAAAAAAGATATTCTTCATAGAAAGTACTATTTAAAAAAAAAAATCCCAAAAATATAACTATCCAAACAAACTTTAGTTTCAGATAGTTTCTATTTTCCCACACTTACATGAAAAATGATCATATAGCTAATCTTTTTCTATGGTATTTCTGGCTTATTTCTTAAACAGAAGGATTCCTGTTTCAAGAAAATCTATAAATGTCCACTTTTTTCCCCAAAAAAACCTGAGTGACCTCTAATATGATTTCAATTTTATAGGGGGCAGAGGGAGAAGTGGGCGATGGGAACCACATAAAAGTTATTGGTTCACTGCCTTTATAATGGAAAACATGTGCACGGGGAAATTTACAGCCATAAATCTCTCTGTGGACATAACTTCTAATTAAAACCTCATAACAATCTTTTCCAAATAATGAACACAACTTTGAGATCTAGTTTAATTTCATTCTTTCAGAAATGGACACGAGGAACATGTGTCTGGTGATGCATTGCCACCGTACTGTCACTGGATAACAGACGAGAACATCATAGCTACAGTGTCTCAAAAAAATGCAGGAGGAGGGAGTTGTTGACTTTTAAAAATAGTATTTACTGTACAGAATTTCCAGTAGGTCTCAGATAGCCTATTCAGTTAGGAAGTCTCTCTAGGAAGTGAGCATGTATACCCTAGACAGAATCCATATTGTGTTGAATAAAAAAACTATCTGAGCTATGTCTAGAAAACAGCACACAGTATTTGCTGTTTTGTCAGTCCAGGGGATGGAATGTGTGTGTTGATGAAACTATGATCCCATTCTTTGGACCCTAACGTCTTACATAGCCCAGTTTGCCTCTTGGGCCAATCCAAATAGTGCTAACAAATTCCGGGAAGGAGGACAAGTGTTTTCCCAGAGGAAGACAGATTGCAAAGAAGGGCAGACAAAAAAGGGTCAATGATTCCAGCTTAAGCCAAAATTTCGAAAACATTCTTTGAAAGATGAAGAAAACATTTCCTTTTGGTTAGAATCATAACGAGAGAACAATAATTTGGCCCTTATAATAGTGTGTTAACTGCCTTTTTTGTTAAGGATTATTTCTTCTCTCAGTTGGACAATATTGATAATGGTAATAAACATGTTTAATCTATTAGTTTAAATGGAGCACTTATGCTGCCCTAAGGAGCTCTCTTTGAACTCCCCTCCCTTCTGAGAGTCAGGGCTAATCAAAAAGCATAAATCACCATTAAAATACAGTAAACCTAATGAATGTATTACTTGCCTCTTAACATCAAGTGAATTCATCAACCGTGAATATACCCTAATGATAGTTGGTAGAAATTATAAATTGTACTTTTATTGAAGCAAAATAACATTTAACCATAGGTAATACAAGTGATAAACTTCCAGTACCAGCCCAACTAGAAAACACATGCAACTGCTTCTGTGCCAACTCAAATAGAGTTTTATTGAATACACCTGATTTTAAACCCCCTTTAAGTATTCCCTTTTAATAGTTTAATAAAAACCAGTTGTACCCTAGCTAGCTTACGCGTATGCGTTTAAAAGTCAAAAAACTACATCAGACAAACTTATCAGTTTATAGAAACTCACAAGGAGCAACATGATATGAATGCAACCTAAAACAACAACAATAACAACAACAAAACTAATTTTTAAATTAACCTGGCCCTTTGTTGTAAATTATTTTCACAATCTGCTTAGAACATCTAAGGCCGGGCCTATCAAAGCTTTCTCAAGACCCTTAATTCAGGCCTGGCCTTTATGTGCAAGAGCTCAAGCTGCTGGCTGCGACAAGGACTCTGGGATTACCACTGAAGGAGGGTACCCAGGAGCGATCATTCTTCACAAACATCTGCAGCCATTGAGATGGCGACCTGCTTGGAGGGCCGGGAAGCAGGCCATTATGGCCTGGCCTTCCCCGTCCCCTCTCAGCTGCAAGTTCACTGAAGTGCCAGGTGCAGAAGCCTCGCTCAAGAGGAGACTAGAGAGGAGGGTAATGGTCACAGCGATTACGAACTGATAATTATTCACTCCCTATTTCCTCCTTTCAACCAACTGGTTGCTCCACTGATTATTTTCTCTTTATTGCTGAAAATGGTATCCTATGGCTAAGGGCTGATTGCATCTTTCTTTCTAGCAAAACCTTTATTTCAAAATTAGGTAGCATATACAGTAGTTTGTGAGCTCGTACCTATTCACTACACATCTGAAGAAATCATGCTATTGAATATTTCACGGTGGAAAGGTGGAGAGTTAATGCAAAATATTATACTTTCAATACTCCTTTTTTTCTTAACTATAACTACATATGTGGTCCACTTGATTTTTTTTTAGTCTGTTTATATTGGTTGGGTCAGTTCTCAATTTATCTTTGTAGAGCTTTCCACATGTTCACTGACATAGACTTACGAAGTTGTATTTTATTTCTGTGCACCTACTAAAAGCAGACCACTGTGCTTGCATTCACAAATGTGGCACAGATTTTATATGATACAATAAAATAAGTATTTTTATAGTAGTGCTCTATAGGGCCAAATGCTAATTAAAGGCAGGATGGAGCTTTTATTTTCCCCATCAGAGATATGAAAGCCAAAGTGTTTCAGCACAACAATGGTTTTCATTGCTCTGCAAGAGTTATTAAGGGCTGTCTGCACACGAGAGTCTCAAATGAATATTGTGCAAGTAATAGGGGATTCTCAGTGATGCTCGCCTAAGTAACGCTCTGCCAAAAATGCGTGATATAGAAGAAACTTGAAATTAGATGTTTAAAAATGAAATAATTAAAACAATTATAAAATGGGCACAACACTCTTGAGTATAATCCTTTCACACAGAATCTCAAAACTTACTGACTTGCCAAGTTTTCATTAGTATAGGAAAATTCCAAGTCTTATAGATGATTGCAACCAAAATCAGTAACATCTTAGAAAGAGATTTAACATATTTGGAAATTTTGAACCCATGGGGGAAAAATTGTTTTCCATCTTTTTGTTCTTTTTCTCAAAGGATACAAAAGGAAGAAACCTAGTGGGAATATTAAAATTATGCTAATAGTCAAGCATGTTTTCTAAATCTAACATAACGTCACTACCTTCTGAATATTAACTATATTATCTAGAAATTAGTTTGCTCATAAAATTATTGTACTTATATTAAATTTTAAAATAAACCTTATCAGGCTGTGTAAATGTTACTAGTTGAATTTTTTTTTTTTTAATAAATGGGAGCTCATGCTGTTAAACTTTATGGAATCTAACACTTCTTTCTTAACTTTTTCCAAACTATGAGAAGCTGACCAAGACTCCAAAGGAGAAGAATCAATATTTTCACATATATCCTACAGTGTCATTTAGATTCAGAAAGCACTTTTGTTCATTTCAGAAGTGAGTTTGAGAGGGAAAAATGTGAAACACAAAATTCATTGACTATCACTTTTGCTATGGAAAATATTATTTAGTACTTTCCTTTGGAATTGTATATTCCATATGACATTATTTTGAAATCTCTTTCTTTTTTCTTTTGCAGTGTGGAAATGTTCCGCCATATTAGCAGTTGGTCTCATCATTTCACTGAGGGAAATAAATCAAAAAACAGAATTTTGTGGCCAACTTGAACAAAAACACTGAGTAACAAATATCGAGTACATATCGAGCGCTGGTGGTCCCTGAGAGTGACCTGTCCCCAGCTCTTCCATTCCCTGGCTGTCTTGGCTAAGACTGGCTTTGTGAATTTTCCATATAACACCAAACTGTTAGAGATTCCACTAGGATTTACATATAAGTTGTGAAAATACCTATTATTGAATCAAATGCCCATATTGTGAGTGTCTAATTCACATTTGTATCAATTAGATATCAACTATATCATCTATGATTTCAGATATTGAGGTGTTTTCACACACCTGTAAAATCTAAGGCTGAGAGTGTCTAAAAACTGGCCCAAGGCACTTTTTCTTTTTAACTTAAAAATGTAGTAAGTTTTGCAAATACCGTGTTAAGTTACCAGGCCAAAAAGTGGCAAGTTCCAATTTCTTTTAATATTTACTGTTATTTTTCTGCAAGCAAGACAACATATTTTTTACATTCTAATTTCTGCAGGAATATATGCTTGCCATATTTCTGGCTCTAGATGCAAGATCAACAAGAAATCTGTAAGTACACTGAATTCTTGCAGCTTCCTTTTACAGAGCAGCATCAACTGTCACCTGTAGACAGAGATGCATCGCCTTCACAGCCACCGAGACCTCTGCCCAATTGCTGCCATTTCTTGCATAAACTAGTTGACAATCTGAAGCCACAGATTATGTCGTGAAAGCAGCTCCCTGATGCATGCCTTTTAGACATCTTTCTTCTTTTCTCTTACTCTTACCCCCTTATTCTCTCAATGTGAGCCGAACTGGAGATAATAACATTGAATCTATTCACTTTGTTCAGAGTCATTTAAAACAGCACAGTCACCCTAGTACACCCAAGTTCCTGGAATACAATTCTGTAACCAGACAGACTGCAACCCTCCGTGCCAACTGAATCTTACTCATTAAACATCTTCTACTTACCCTGAACAGATGTGGGTCCTTTTGCTACCCACAACTCCACTCCCTCATAATTGGACAATCGCCCTTAATTTCTTTTTGAAAGTAGTGTATGCTATCTGTGACATTATGAAGCGTGATTTTTTTTTTTTTTCCTGCTTCTTTTCCTCTGGGGGATGAGGGAGGTGAGGGAATGCTAAACTTTTTAAAGTATGGGAAACTTCAGATGGAAAGTCTATTTTTACTTGTTTGTCGTGAATGTGTTCATGGCTTAAGAATGCCTATAATATGGAAAGAATTCCCAGAGATTTTGATAAAATTCCAGGCAAATAGGAGTTAAAGATAATTCAGTTGTAGGAGTCAAGTATAGTTCAAAAATAAATACTGTGTCTGTGAACTTGAGTTAGCTGGTCTCTAAAGGGACACGATTAAGTGGTAACTCCTCTGTTTAATCTCTGTTAGCTAACCTCTTCACTACATGTGACTTGCAATTTTCTTAGTCATAATACATCACAGTGTATTTTCACTCTGAATGTTCAAACCCAGAAGCATAATTAGTCTATACAACCTTCTCGCTCCACCCTAGAAGCATTCATACAATATCTCACTTATGAAACACTGATTATTTTGCTTAGGTTTTATGTTAACTTGATGTCTGTGGTTTTTACATTTCCTCTGGAAATTCAGCTAGTTCTTCAGATTCCCAAAAGGTACACGTTAATAATATATTTATTTTGTAAAAATTTGAATTCTATCCTGTATTTCTTGGTGATCCAAATTAGAATAAACTTAAAACTCTGATATTGCAGCCATCAACACCACTGCCTGGCCAGCACTCCGTATCAGAAACTGCTCCTTCCCCAGCTCCAACCATGTGGGTCTGAGAAAGGGTGGCCATGATGTTGTACATCCACCCAGCCCCCTCAAACGCAAGGTCACAGTTGATTGGACCAAAAGTAGGCACCTGGCACAAAAATGAGTCCAATCAGAGTCCTTCGTCAGGCCTTTTGCACTGAATCCAAAGTAGAGAGTTGGTCTGTCTCTAGGGGTAGAAGCTGCACAGTAAGAAACTCCCTAGTTTTTAATGAGCATGTTCCCTGCCCCTATAAGGAACATGATCAGCCACTAGGATAAAACTAGTAAAGAAATAACAAGATGATAGTTATGAAAGTCACCATCAGCATTCATGTCCCTAGTTCCAGTAGCTCGTAAGACACAGTCATATCTTTACCCTTCTTGTGGTTTAGTTCTTCAACTCTTCCTTCCAATAAATTCCCCTTCCTATGTAAGCTGCCTCAAGATGGTTTTCTGTCACTTTCAACTAAAACAAACATAATTAATACACTTATGCAAATTCCTAAATAATATAGATTTTGAAAATCTGAAAACTAGGATTAAACTGAAACTCCTTGACATTGGTGTTTATTTTCATGTACTCCTGGGCAAAAATAATAAACAAAAAGGCTCTGATCAGATCCCAGAGTTTTCAAGGATTCCAGCCCATTTACCCTTGCCTCCAAAATACTGATCTAAAAGGGATATAAAAGGAGAATAAAATATGTCCCATTTGATTATATGTTTGCTTCGCATTACTTGTTTAGTATGAAACTGATGTAGTAATTTGGATGGTTACTTGAGTGGTAACTTTAAATTTAAATCAAGATTTAAATACAGGATTTATTATTTCAAAGTCTAGTTTTTGCTTGTTTTAAAAACTGCATTGTCCCTTTCTACCAAGAATACTTCTATTTCTTTCCCCTCCACCCCAATATTTTATTTTGACAAATTTTTGACCTAAAGAAAAGTTGAAAGAATAGAGCAATGAAAATTGCATATACCCTTTATCTAGATTCACCAATTGTTAACATTGTGGTACATTTGTTTGCTTTTATGTTCAATAGATGATAGGTAGATGCTAAGCCACTTGAAAGGAAGTTGCAGATATCATGACACTTAACCCCTAAATACTCTGAGGAATCTCTGTGTCTCTCAAGAATCTAAGCAGATTCTTCCAATTTGATTTGCCTTTCTTGACAATAACAGTTGCTTTTTGAAGGGTCCAGAATAGCTTTCTTGTAAAGAGTTCCACAATTTGGGCTTGTCTGATCATTTCCTCGTGATTAGATTCAGATTAATCAGTGTGGGCAGGAATACTGCATTGGTGATATTACATGTTTCCCCTCCATCACAGAAGGAGGCATATAAATTAATTTGTTCCACAGTGGGACTGCTAAATTTGATCACTTGGTTAATGTAGCTTCTGTCATCTCTGCCATTTAAAGGTATATTTATTTCTCTGTAATTAATAAGTAGTTTTAGCATCAATTGCTAATCTTTGCTTGTGTCAATTAATACACTGGTGATGGTAAAACGATTTTCTAATTCTAGTTCACATTTTACTAGCTAGAATTTTTTCTGCAGAGTTTTTTTTATCCCTGACACCCCCATCTTTTTTTATTTAAGTATCATAATAGATTAATTTCAATCAGATGAGTTATGATCCTTTACCTCTATTAGTGATTTTGATGCTTGAATTACTCCAGATTTGGTCAAAACAAGCACTCATTAAACTAATGTACTACACCTTCACCATCTGTACTTCTATGAACTCATTTTCGGAGGCACAGATTGCCAAGAGTCAGCAAGGAGTCAGCCCCAGATAGACCCTGACTCAGCCATGCTGAGACCTGGGAATCCCCCTACCACTTGCCCATAGTGGGTGCCCCCTGTTTCTTAAATAATAAATGAATGACCAAACTATCAGATCACTCCTTTTTATATTCTTTGAATAAAGCTTATAAACCTATCCATTTCTTCTTTTTTTATTTTATTTAGTTACAGTAAGAAGACTTAACATGAAATTTACCTTCTTAACAAATTTTTAAGTGTACACTACATTATTGCTGACTTTAAGTATCAAGTGACTTTTGATACACCTCTTATGGGACTTACATCTCAAGATCCATAATTGTGTCTGTATTTCCTATCTCCCCTCATACTTTATAATTTCCTTAAGGCCGAGGACCAGGTTCTAACCTAATACTGTATCTCTGATACCATCTCAGGTTGGCACTTTGAACAGAAATACTGAAGCAATGTTTCTGAATGAGTAAATATATGAACAGATACATATTGTATCAAATAGCCAACACTCTTGTCTGAATCAACTTCTACTAAACATTCCAAGCTTGATACCACAGTTACTACTTTTGGTTTTAATCTGATTATCTTATTGTAAAAGTTCAGGAAAAAAGGCCACTATTTCCAAGTGACAATATTATTCCTCTAAAATCTCGCTTGGTCCCATATTTCCATTAAGATGCTGCCCTATCTCACACTGCTCTTTTACTATTGACTTCTGGAAAAGAGTGGTCTGTGCTTGGATGAGGTGGTGACATTTACTGTGATAGCAAAGAAAAAAAGAGAGAGAGAGGCAGGAAGAAAAATAAACAAATAGGTTTGGGAATAGAAGGTAAGGACCAGATCATCCACTCATTTGGGATTTGTAAATTTGAAATGCCTTTGAGACATCCAAGTGCAAATGCTGAGTGGGCAGTTACATGGTCAACTTATTCTCTGTTTCTCTTGTCCTGGAATCCTACATCCACAAATGTTGGCCTATCCCTATTTCCACCCCAATTTCCACATAATAGACATCAAATAAACATTTGCTGAGTCCGATAAATCTAACATTTATCTTACTCTCCCCTCTTGGTATATCTCACTGTTTTCTGTTTGTTATTTTCTCCTTCTTTCCGTCTTTCTTTTTTTTCTTTCTTCTTCCTTCAACATACATTTATTTAAGTGCCTATGATATGCTAGAGATAACAGTGAGCCTCAAGAATATAGTGTTTAACATAAACAGGTATTTTCCCTTTCCTCTTGGAATTTACGATATAGGGTAGAGAGTGACATTAATTAAATAATCCCATTAATATAATGAATATGAGCAATGCAGATAAGTGCTGTGGAGAAAAAGCACATGGTATGTCACATGGAGGGTGGCTAATGTAGTCTGGCCTGGGTGGGGGATAAAAAAAAAGTTTCTCTGATAACATGGGCTGAGAGCTGAAGGATGTGTCAGTGTGAACTTGAAGTCAACAGCAAGAGCAAGGAGGAACCTGGGCAGAGAGGACCAGTGGTTGGAGGGAGAAGCAGGTGGTGTTCAAGCCTCTGAAAGGTACCTGTGAATGGAGAACAAAGGATGAGCAGAGAAAGTTTTGCAAAATGAGGTTTGCTCACTGTCCTTTATCTAATTTTTTTTAGCTTTTTCTTTTCCCTTGTCACATTTCGTGTTCCTGTGTGTGTGTGTGTGTGTGTGTGTTCTTTTGTCTCTGTTATTTTATTTTCTTTTTGTTTTTAAATAGTTCAAATATTGGATAACCAATGCAACATCCGAACATTTAATGATCTTCCCAAGACTTACGTGTACACTCTAAATGATGGCTTGGGAAACACTGGAATTTGGAAGAGTTCAGGGAGATTTATATTCTTAAAGGTAAAAATGACATTTAAAAATTTAAATAATTTATGTCTTTAAGAAGAACAATTTAAGAGTATCCAGAACATATTGAGTGAGAATATATAGTGAATCAGTGAGGGGGAATTAGAAAACTGTTTATGCTTCTGTCTCTCTTTCAATTTGCCATCCATCATTACGTCACTGGCTACAACTAAGATTTTTAAATCATTATGAAGGTATTAATTGATTTGATTAATGGCACCTATTTTTCAATTTATACCTACAATGGACCACTGAATAAATAAAATAAGTGTAAGGAATGCATGGTCAAATGTAGCACATTAACAAAGACCATGAACAAGCTTTATAACTGCAGTCATCTGGAATACCCTGACGGACAACCTAAGTTTTGTTGAGATAAATCAAAAACCAGGATAAGTCACATGCAGTCACCCAAAGAACAAAGATCTTGAGAAATTTTATCCTTCACAAGTGCAGATGTACAAAAAGAACATCTCTTCATTTACTGAGGAAGTTTCAACATATTTATGTACCTGCACAATCTTACCTGCAAGGTTAACATTGTGATAATGCACTTTCATAGAGGCAAATTTGCAAAAAGATGCATGAAATGAATTAGAACTCTCAAAGTCTTCACTTAATTTATGCTTCCAATATTGAAAATAAAGTGAAAGTGAAATACATAGCACAGTGAATTGGCACTATGTGTAAATAGGCAAAAGTCATACACAATTGAATAATTTGGCAAGAGAGATTTATTTTTCACCTGTGTTTTCACTTCATTGATCTTTAAAACACTCACTGCACCTGTACTTGGAGAGTGTTTGTCATCTACAAATTTCATAAGTATATGCTGTCCATTTGAAAGTGTGTGTATTGCTCAGCTGTTGCAATTAAGCTTCATGGCAATACTAATTAGCTTTTAAACTTTATCTTTCCCCGTTAAGTAGCCTCATACACTTGACTTATCACAGCCGTTTTGTGAGGGAACGATTTCACAGATCTCCTACATTGTGTTAAAAGGAATACAGTAAGAATGAATGATATTCATCTTCTCCAATACCAAATCTGTATTAATCAAGGTTTTCCAGAGATATAGAACCATATGATAAGTATATAGATATATGAGAAGGGATTTATTAGGAGAATTGGTTCACACAATTACAGTGGCTGAGAAGTCCCACAGCAGGCCATCTGCAAGCTAGAGACTCCGAGATGCCAGTAGCCTGGACCAGTCCAAGTCCAAAGGCATCAGAACCAGGGAAGCCAATGGTATAACTCTCAGTCCAAGGCTGAAAGCATCAAGACCCAGGAGGCCATTGGTATAAGTCCTGGAGTCCAAAGGCTGACAAGTTCAAGTCCAAGGCTAGAGTTCTGATGTTCAACACAGTGGAAGGAAAGTCTGTTCCAGCTCTGAGAGAGAGAGAACAATTCACCTTCTGTATATGTTCTCTCCAGCCGCCCAGAAGAGTGGATGGGGTCCACCAACAGTGAGGGCAGATGTTCCCCACCTGGTCCACTCAGACTCACACACTGATCTCTTCTGGAAACACCCTCTCAGACACACCAAAAATAATACTGTGCCAGATTTCTAGGTATTCCTTAATCCAGACAAACTGACACCTAAAAGTAAGTCCACAAGTCCACCTCATGTCAGCTTGGTACCCATGTGCATCTCCTTAAATCATACTTAATTTCCCAGTAGCCAATAACAAGGTCAGAGTTCTGCCTAACATGATACGACTAACATGATGCAACCATCCCACGTACAACTGAAAACACATTAATCCCTTCCCCAGAATTTGGGTTTCAGGATTTCAACATTTGGCATTTTATTAATAATATTTCAGGATTATTATTTATAGAATTTTAGACATTAAAGATTTTAGACTTCAGCAATTTTCATCTTTGGGGATTTTAACATCTGGGATTATGTCATTTAGGAAAGTGTCTTTTGGTATTATGATTGGCACCAAGAAAATACAAACTGTGGATAAGTGCTTGCAAATCCCACACTCACATATTAATCCTTTTAAAACTTTTGTAAATATTTTAAATTTATTAAAAATTATAAAGTTTTAAATTTCTTACCAATTTTTATAATTTACAAATTTTAAACATATAAAAATAAATTAATTGATTTTTTTAAATGTACAAGAATTTCAAATGTAGCATAAGAACAGCATTTGTCTTTTTTGATGCTTGGATATGTCAATTATATTTCAGTCTACTTTTTAATATATGTTAAGTCACTGAGTTTCATATTTCATTTGTTAAAAAAAAATCATTCATTTTCTTCCATATTTAAATTAAATTAAATAGCAAGGGGCACTTGATAAGTGGGGAAATTTTTAAATTTACCACATTTTGTGAATATTACTAAATATGTTAAATAAACTTTATAAATATAATTTTAATAATATACTGATTTTATTTTTACCAAAAATAATTTATTTATAAATCACTTCACAAAAATGGTGAAATAATTATAAAAATTCAAAAAGGAAGACTGTGAGATTATATATCACTGTGAAAGTAATTCACTAATCAATAAAGTTGGGAAACGAATCTACTATAACTCTTTCCCAAAGAGTTCCAGTACACACAGTGGATATAACATTGAAGGAAAATCCTGCTGCATACCTAACATTAACTTCTTATTTTCTCACCACAATTTGTTTTTATCTTCTACAATAATATATAGTGAAAGTATGAATACACCTGTACATACACCCACACTCAATCAGTGACAATGAAATTTACAGGTCTCCCCATTAAAATGTATCTACATCCAAGTAAATGAAAATAACCTTCTTAATTTTTTTAAGTAAAGAAGCATCCAGGAAATCTTTCAAAACTTAAAACAATAACCACAGAAATGATTTATATTGCAAGTATTTAAGCTTACAAGGTCAAGGTCAGCTTGGATTGGCAGTTAGATTTTTACATATGTCAGAATGTGCATAATTTCAATAAAGTCCTAAATCACTTTAAATGAAAGTATGTAAAGAAAATTATTTTCCTACTGAAGAATAACAGGGACTTAACTTGGCTCTCTGAGGTCTGTACAAATCAGTTAATCTCTTTTCCTCAGTTTCTGGCTGGGAATTACATCCCTACCATATAGAGATGGGATGACCAAATACTCTAGCATCTATAACAAGCTTTGAAGTTCAGTAATACGGATGTACGGGTTGGGTAGCAGCTCGGTTGTTCTCATTGTGTTTGATTACTTTCCTGATCCAGGGTTTCCAGTGATGAAAGCCCACAACAAAGCATTCATGATGGGTGGCTGTGTTTCAAACTGCCACATTAGTGACTGGCTGTGTGTACACACAAAATATCCACGTATTCATTGATAAACTAGTATGAAGCATTATTATGTGATATTTTTCAACTTTTCCATTCTTTTAGCTGTTCTTCAGAGTCACCAGAATCAATTTCATTAATACAGGTCAGAAGTGCTCTTAAAGCACACACCCTACGTTGGATTACAACATTTGTTTCAGAGATATAATTTTGACCTCAAAAATGGAGTTTTATAGCCCAGCAAATGAATAAGTCATCAAGAAGGGCTGACATTTAAAATATGTATACATGATAAGGTCAAAGATTGCCAAATCAATGTGACTTCCTTAAATACTAGTAAAAAAGAGAGCAAGAAGACTTTTATTGACATCTATTAGAAGGACCTTAGAAAAATAAGGCATTTTTCTCTTCTCTTTTCTTTGTCAATTTCTATTTCAGAGTGTTGTGAAGGCTTATGTTTCCTACTGGAGCCAAGAAACACCTCTATTACTATTGAAGTTTTGAGAATTTTGGACCCACACAGAGTCCTCATTTGTGAAAAATAAGATATAAATTTCATAAAATGCATTTATCACACAAATAAGGATTCCTTTTAAAATATTAATCTATTTTAAATGAGGCGAATTTTCCTTACTACATTACATTTATTTTGAACATTTTAAACTAACAGTAATTAAAAATTGTTTTTAGTTAGAAAATGACATCCATTAATGAAAAGTGACAATAAAATAATATGACTGAATGCATTCTACTTATCCACATGAATCCAAACTCATCAATGTAATCTTGTTAAGAAACTATACATGAAAAAAGACTAACTAGGTTCTGGGCACTGTAAAAAAATAAATAAATAAATATTTTGCTGGGGAACAAAAAGAAAGAAACTATACATGGTTTGAAGCTCTGACTGAGGGGGGACAAAGGCAATATATATAAACTAAACATTTGTACTCCCATAATATGCTGAAATAAAAAAATTAAAAATTAAAAAAATTAAAAACTATACATGTATTCAGATGGTATATTTTGAAATAATTTTATAGTTATTGGTTTGTGCATATTATTTGCTAAATGTTGAAATACAAATTAAGTGATTAAAGAACAAATGAATCAATGGCTTGCCTTCAGAGACCAGAGACCACGTAAGATTTTTAATATCAAAAATTCTTCAAGAGCAGTATTAGGAAAGACAAGACCATTGGAAGCACACTTTGGTGAATAATAAAGCTAATCAGGATTGGGTGAATGGTAGGCAGAGACAGGATGGTTGTTGAGCACCTACTATCTGCCTGCCATATAGTAAAAATGCTGATTTCCAACCCTCTTATTCTGCCTAAATCCCCCAGTTTTGTTTTTCCCCCTTTTTTCTGCTGGCTAAAACAAAGCTAAGTTAACCCCATTCCTAGATCCCAGGGTAGATCCTTAATAATCTAAAACAATCAGTCAGTGCACGTGGAATTACCCTGGAAACTATTACTGGGTGAGGAGTTGACATATCATTGTAACCCAATTAGACTAACAGTGATTTCCATTTCCTGATCAGGACAGTTTTTCTCTTTCTTCCTCTGAACATGAAGAAAAAGAAGGCCTATTTTTGCAGCAAGCCAGGCTTTGACAAACTGGTTTCCCTTGAAGCAAAAAGCATCCTAACTGAGAGAATAATAACAAAATTACATTCAGCATTTATTAAGCAATTACCTTTTGCCAGATACTGTAGCAAAAATTCAATTTCCTAATTCTCAACATAGTTCTGCTCTAATTTCCAATTAATTGATAAGGAAAGGGAGTTTAAAGAAATTAAGTTTTATACCCCATAAATATGTATGTATAATTATTATGTGTTAATTTTAAAAATAATTTAAAAATATATTAATAATATTTTTAAAAATGAAGTATCTTATTCACAATCTCTTGTTATCAGTGGGTGAATTGGCATTAGAATCTGGGATCCTCTAGCTACAAAAGTCATGCTAAGTACTTTATGCATCATTCCATTTGTTCTTCACCGCAACCCTACAGTGTACTACAATTATCAGCACCTAAGAGATGGAGTGTCTATTCCAATTAGCAATTAATTTGGCTAAAAATTAGTTAGAAAACCAACTAGAGTGGCTTAAAGATACAAATGTTTATTCTTGCATGTAAAAGAAATTTTGTGCTACGCAATTCTGTGCGAGTGAGGTGCCTTCACAAGTTATCATGGACCAAGATTCTTCTATCTTACTATTTTATCATCCTTATCCAAGGGCTACTACACTCAAGGTCTCCTCATGGTTCATAATGGCTCCTGAAGTTCTGGCCATCAAGATCATACTCTACTCAGGAAGGACAGAAGGTTCCTCTTTTAGATAAAATTTACTTTCTTATTTACTTCTTTATTCACATTGCCTCTTCACCTAGCTACGAGGGAAGCTGGAAAATGTGTTACTTTGGATGTCTTGCTGTCTCAGATAAAATGATGATTCTGTAAGAATGAAAAATAAAAATGGATATTGGTAAGATATAAATCGCAACCTCAGTATAAGAAGCTTAGAGAAGTAATAAGACTTACATAAAGTTATACAACTAGTAAGGGAAGTGAGTCAAGATGTGAACCACAATTGTAGAATTCCAAAACTCACATTCCTAATTATTACACTACATTTCCTCTCCAAGCAGATGCATGAGCTACAGAATATAAACAAATGGCACAAAAAGAAAATCAAATTAAAAATAATGTTAGATATTAATCTGCATGTTAAAAGTCAGACTGATTACAGTTATACTTTTAGTATGTATTGAATTTACTGACATCAAAAAATAAAATGTATAGCAAAGTTAATCTAATACAATTTAATGACAGCATTATCACTGATATGTTGGCTTCTGTAGGTAAATAGACATGCCCTGTAAGCACTACATTTACAAGCTTATCATAATTTTTTAAATTCTCAATTTAGCACTCTGTAGAATTATCTCATTCACCCTATATTCCCAACTAATAGAGCAGGGTGAATTAGATTCTTTAGTCAAATAATATATAAACATTATTAAAATGTGTTTCTGTTGTGATGAAGTAGGAAAAGACTGGGAATCAGGAGAATGCAGATGAGGCTGGATTAAAAGAGCAGAACACCTAGATTTTAGCCCCAGCTTCATCACTGACTCACTCTGTGATCTCAATGAAGACATTTCACCTCTTGGGCTTCCATTTTTCCATTTTTTTAAGAGGTCTGATAAGTTTCTTTCATTATAAAATTCCAAAATCTTCATGTTCAATGAAAATAAGATCTACTTCTTAGGTTGTAGATAGGAAGAAGCAGGCCAAGACGACCTAAAGAAAAAAAACAGAGAGTAAAAAAATAAAATCCTAGGGCTTACCCTGCCTTAATTATGTTTTAACAGAACCTGTGGAGAGAGACCACTTGGGTCTTCTGTGTGTTCTTGTATAAATCCTTAACCCAGATTTCTCTGTGTGCAGAAGAAAAAAAGGATCCCTTTGCAAAATTATGTTTCAGAGTTTTGAATTTGATAATGTTATTAATTTTAAGTAGAATTTATACAACAAGCTCTCTTATTTTCTCATCTATGCTTAGAACTGAAGGAACCAATTCTAACTTACAATCAAATAACGGGCAGTCATGAAAATAAGGTAGTTCTACATCACAGTTCACATGGAAAGAGGTCCAAAACATATTGCTAAGTAAAATAAAATTAGGGGGAAAAACAGTGTTTATAGTCTAGACCTGTTGCTGTAAAAAAAAATTTTTAAATATTTACATATGTTTGTCATACAATTTTTGGGGGAAAGCTCAAAGCAATTATCTTTTCAAAAATTGTTTCTGACCCTTCTAGAGTCAGACATAGTCAACATATTCCAATGTCTCTTCTGCTCTTTTCTGTATTTTTCATTCTTTATTTTTTATAATGTAAATATTTGGATATTTTCTTCTGCTCCATCTTCCAGTTCACCTATTCTCCATTCAGCTTTGTTTAATCTGTTGTTAAATGTATATATTTCATTCTTGAGATTTTACTTATTGTGTTTTTTACTTCTAAAATTTCTACTTGTCTCTTTTTTATAGTTCCCAAGTATATGGGAACTATCATTTAGTTTCTTGAACATAAACATAGATGTTTTAAATTTAGTTGCTGATATCTACATTATCTAGATACCCTCTAAATTTGTTTCTATTATCTGTTCTTTTCCCTTGGTTTCTAGTCACATGATCATATCTGCTTGTATGTCTTTCTTTTTTGAATGCTGAAGATTATATATGAAAAATTATAGTGATAGAATGAGGCTCAGGAAAATGTAATCTTTCTCCTGAAATAATTATTTGCTTCAAGCAGATAGGTATGCTAGAGTCTAGTAATTGAAGATCACCTTAATTCAGTGAAGAATTAGGATAATTCAAAGCTGTGTCATCTTCCTGTGAGGGCTGATCTATTTCTAATTTGTGGTTACTCCTAGAACATAGTCATTTTGGATCCCAATCCAAAGCTTGAGGGAGTTATCAAGTTTTCTTTTCCTTGATGGACCTGAACTCCAATTTTTGTCCCTCTAGTCCAAGTATCTATTGAAGGATACTTTCAGAATTGTGGCACCTTTAGGGATTAAAGTGGCCCCAAATGCCGAGTTCAACGCACTGAAATCCCTCTTCTCTAGGGTCCTGCGTGATCCCTTGCCATCTTGATAGCTCTTCACTGCCTTCAAACAGAATTTTCAAAATTGGTCCAACTTCTGTGGTTGTTTGGAGAGGGAGGATTTGTCTAAGCTACCTAATTTGCTATTGCCAGAAGCAGAAATCTTGTATATATATTTTTAATACATACAAATCCTTGGGAGGATATACAAAAAAGTATAGGATAAGTGTGTTTACCTCTTGGTAGAGAGAGAGAGGAATTCAGGTAAGGAAACTTTTCCCTTTGAGCATACATCCTTTCATATACAGTTGGAATTTCTTTTTCTTATAAGTATGCATTAATTCTATTTTAAAAATCTAGTTCATAAAATTAGTAAATAAAAGTTTAAAAAGAAAAATAATAATCAATGATAACTTTGTGATGGTTATTTAATATTCACTTAGAGTGTCATCTAAAAAGCCTATTTTAATCATAGGTTAAAAATTGTCTGTTAATTTGACGCACAATTCAGATTACATAGCTAAAAAGTACACTTCTGCAAAGGGAAAGAACACATGAAAAAAATAAGTTGAAGAGGGCAAAAAAGAATCATCAATATTAGCCATTGTATTTAAGATGTTAAAGTTCATTGCCATTTATGTGTCCTATTATCCACAATTAACAAATATAATTATCAATTGTTAGATAATATATGCAATGTGATTTCTATTCACTAAATTAACATTTATAAAGACTAGAATAACTGTCTTCCAGGCAAAATATAAAGCACAGAGGCTTTCCAAAAGTGGCATGTGACTTGGAAAAAAAAGGCAAAGTACACCCTTACAGATATTGTACTGTTTATGCCTCAAATATTTATTCAGCACTATTTGGCAATCCTGACAGACCTAAGCATTCAGTTATTTGGCAAAACCAATAAAAACCATGGCTTTAATGTGAGTGATTGCGAGGACCATTGTTCTTCAATTCCTCAGTTAAGAGATCAGGCCCTTATGCAATAAATATCTCAGAAAAAATATATAAATGAAAGAAAAAAACCCAGCGACATAAATATTAAATTCAAGCTAAAGGTACTTTCATTGTGAACTATAGTTTGTATTCTAATTCAATGAAAGTATAACTTTTAAATACTTATTGTCTATCAACAAGCTTGGACTTGAAATTGATTTCAAAATGGAAAAACAGGAGCATATAGAAAATGTCTAGTTTACACAGTTGTACATAAAACATATCTACAAAATATATATTAACTATTCACATTTTTCTTCCATGGACTGAATTATTTAATTTATCCTTTTCAGCTCTAGGAGGGAACAACTTGTTCTTTAAGGAAAAAAAAAAACCTAAAACTGAACATGAAAAAAAATCTTTCAAATCTGTACTCATATCCAGTTTATTCTGATTATACTATCCGAACTCAACACCCTATAAGCCATAATTACAAAGTAAACCACCTCACATCCACTTCATATAAAATAGAAAGGAAATGGAAAAAGAGAAATACACGCACGTATGTGTATATGTATCTATGGATACCAAACCAAAGAGAAAATATGATAATACATTTTCATTTCTGCAAATAGTCATGGAGAACATAACTGATACTTTGTGATTTTATAAATCCCCTCCTCCACCTATTTCATGTTCCTTTGCTGTAAAATATATTCCCTCTTCAGACTCAGTGTTAATTGAGATTACAGAGACACTGAATAATGTCAGAAGTTTGGCAAGCATGGAAGGCAAGTGCATATCTGCAACAAGAGTTTACTCCAGTGAATATCATTCCTCCAAACAGAAGGTATCTAATATAATCCACTTCTGCCAGGATATGATGCCCTACTGGGGGCCCAGGCTTGATATTTGATAGATTGTGCATTGAACAATAGCAGTAGCTTGACTGGCCTTGGTGAGGAGGAATTCAAGTTTTAAGCCCCCATCCCTGCCACCATGGCCACCTTGCTCAAGAGCCCACTGAACAAGCCTCCATGTAGCCATTATAATAGGCTGACTAATACCCACAGACCAGGTCATTTTGTGCACAAGATTGTCAAGAACCTCTTCTACAAGGAGGTTTTATGTTGAATGTTAATTGGGAACACAAATATTTGTCCATTTTAAGAGATCTACCACACTTCTCTACTCCACACTTTCTTTTCTTCAGTTCCAATTGTGGTCTCTCCCAAGTCCCTCACCATTTGACCAAGTCATTAATCACTACCCAAGAATCGGTGGAGTTTCAAAATAAACAAAAAATCTCTTTCCAGACGAATGGATAAGCAGATGCAATATTCTGTGCTCATTACTTGAAGGATTTTGCTTCCTCAATATCCTTCAGCCCCAGGAAGAAGACCATAATGCTACAGTAGACTATTTCCAGCATGTCATGCATGACTAGTCAGCTGGCCTTAGGGAACATCCCTTGGGGAATGGGTATAGATTGAAAGATGGCAATGAAGGAGGAGGTGCCTTGGCATTGTGAGCCACCAGCTGGTAGGATGACTTTGTGCTTTCAGGACCTGTTCTAGCCACATGATGATGAAATGCTGCCATCAGACCCAGGTAATGGTCAGTTCTCAAAGTCTTTTCACCTAAATCAAAAGATCTTTGAATTGATGGAATCATGCACTTTCCCATATCTTTCAATCACGCTGTCCATACAAATAACTAAAAATTATATCTGGTTGAATTTTGCAATAGCTCATATAGCTTTATTATACAGTCATAATTTAGTATTCCACTAAAAATCATAGTTCTTCACCCAATAAGGTACTCTATAACTTTGTACTAGTCTTAATTGCCTTTATTCAGCTATAATGTTAGCCATCAAATACATTATTAGCTTTTAGAAATGGTTCTCACATGCAGACTGCTTTTATTTCCTCATTGTTTATCTACATAGTGTATTTCATACAGGTCATGTACTGTACCATTTAAATTTATTTATTTATTTTCCAGCCATTGCATTCTCTTCTTTATCATTTTTGTGTTCTGATAAGATATTTCTCAGCATCTTCCAGGAGTTGGTTTGGCATCAAATATCCTCATCGATATTGTTCTATTTTAGCAATTCAAATACATAAATAGCACTTCCAAATTATGTGAAGCAGCATTTCATCTTTTGAAAACTAATTTGCATGTGTGATCTCAGTTCAAACTCACAATAAATCTGAGAGATGAGATGAGCAAAGAAGGTATCCTTTATTTATTTCACTTATTTTCTTTATTTTTAATTTTTTTATATTAATAAACTATTGTTAAGAAACAAAAATCAAGCAGATAGTATAGAGTTCCCACTTTGTCCTATATAGTATTCCCTATTATTAACATCTTGCATTAGTGTAGTATGTTTTTTACAAATGAACCAATATTGACATATTATTCTTACTTAAAGCCCATAGTTTACATTAACTTTCATTCTTTGTGCTATTTAAGTTCTACGGGTTTTAACAAATGCATAATGACATGTATCCACCATTACAGCATCACACAGAATACTCTTGCCAACCTATGCATCCCTTCTTAACTACAACCTAACTCTAGCAGTCACTGATCTTTTTGCTGGCTCCATAATTTTTCCTTTTCTAGAATGTTATATAGTTAGAATCACACAGTCAGTATGCAGCCTTTCCAGATTGGCTTCTTTCATTTGCAATATGCATGTCTTTTCATGGCTTGGTAGCTCATTTATTTTTATTGCTAAATGATATTCCACTGTATGAATGTAGAGATGAATGTACCAGTACATTCATCTACTGAAAGACATCCTGGTTGCTTCCAGTTTGGGGCAATCATGAATAAAACTGTTATAAACATCTGTGTGCAGGCTTTTATGTGGACATATGTTTTCAACACATTTGGATAAATATCTAAGAATGTGATTGCTGGATTGTGTGGTATGACAAAGTTAAGCTTTGTAAGAAACTCCCAAACTGTCTTCCAGATGATTGAACCAGCAATGAATGAGGGTTCCTGTTGCTTTACATCCTCACCAGCATTTGGCGTTGTCAGTGCTTTGAATTTTACCCATTGTGATAGATGTGTGCTCTGGTATCTCATTGTTTTATTTTTTTATTTTTTTATTTTTTTTTTTTGTTGTTGAGACAGAGTCTCACTTTGTTGCCCAGGCTAGAGTGAGTGCCGTGGCGTCAGCTTAGCTCACAGCAACCTCAAACTCCTGGGCTCAAGCGATCCTACTGCCTCAGCCTCCCGAGTAGCTGGGACTACAGGCATGCGCCACTATGCCCGGCTAATTTTTTCTATATAGGTTTTTAGGTGTCCATATAATGTGTTTCTATTTTTAGTAGAGACGGGGTCTCGCTCAGGCTGGTCTCGAACTCCTGACCTTGAGCAATCCACCCGCCTCGGCCTCCCAGAGTGCTAGGATTACAGGCGTGAGCCACCGCGCCCGGCCTTCTCATTGTTTTAATTTGCATTTCCTGATGACATATGATGTTGAGCATCTTTTTATATGCTTATTTGTCATCTGTATATCTTCTTTGGTGATGTGTCTGTTCAAATCTTATGCCCATTTTTTCATCAGGTTGTTTTCTTATTGTTGAGGGTTTTTTTGTTTTGTTTTTGAGACAGAGTCTTACTCTGTTGCCTGGGCTAGAGTGCCATGGCATCAGCCTAGCTCACAGCAACCTCAAACTCCTGGGCTCAAGCAATCCTCCTGCCTCAGCCTCTGGAGTAGCTGGGACTACAGGCATGTGCCACCATGCCTGGCTAATTTTTTCTATAGAATTTTCAGTTGTTCAGCTAATTTCTTTCTATTTTTAGTAGAGACAGGATCTCGCTCTTGCTCAGCCTGGTCTTGAACTCCTGACCTTGAGCAATCCTGCCTCCTCGGCCTCCCAGAGTGCTAGGATTACAGGTGTGAGCCATCATTCCCAGCCTTATTGTTGAGTTTTAATAGTTCTTTGTATATTTTGGATACAAGTTCTTTATCAGATATATGGCTTGCAAATATTTTCTTTCAATCTGTGATTTTTCTTTTCATTCTCTTAATGTGCTTGATTTTTCAAGAGACCATTATTTACCAAGCTCTATGTTGGACACTAGTGCTACAGTAATAGAGAAGACACAACATCTGCTCTCAATGTATCCCTAATCAAGTTGGGAAACAGACATTAATAACTATTAGCCACATTGCAATGACTCAGTGCTCTAAAAATGTGTATACAAAGGATTTTTGGAGTGGAAAACAAGTGACCAGTGGGGCATTGATAATGCTTCACAGAGAAAGTATTATGAAATATACAATAAAGTTTAAAGAGCAAGTCAGCATCTCTTAAGTAGAAAAAGGAAAAGAGCATTTCTGCAAGGAAAAAGATGTGTTAAGATGTCAGAACATGAAAGAGAATGAGGTGTTGTGCAGACCTAGAAATTTATGACAAGCCCTAACATGAAAGGTCTTGAGAACATTAAGAAGGATCTGAGACTTATTTTGTAGGTGACTTAGAGTCACTAAAACATGTTAATAAAGGAGGAGGAACATGGTTAGATTTGTGATAGTATGGAAGATAGGAAGGTCAAAATTGAAGTAACAGAGGGGCCATTTAAGCATTGGGCATAATGAGGGGAGTAATTTTTAAGATGATTAACAGATAAAATTGGCAATATTTGTTAACCAATTGTATGTGAAGGTAAAGGAGAATGAACATTTGAGATTATAAGCTCAATTTTCCAAACACTGAATTTGATATTCCTTTGGCATCCAGGTATATCCCAAAATGCAGTTAGAAATGTGTCTAGAACTGTATCACTCAGAGTCCCAACACAAAATATATGGTGTACTCAAAAAAAGCTGTTTGAATAGACTTTAAGAAACTAATTGCAAAATTGTGAGCAGCATTAGAGGAAACCAACAAGAGATGGAAACCAAGGAAACCAACCAAGTCTAGCAATCAGAAGTAAGTCTCTACCATTCTCAGGCTTGAAGGGATAAGGTACGAGAGCAATTACCAACCCAGTGGGAACTTTAGCTATAGCTATGGGCAGGAGCTATGGTCAACAGTACAAGAACACGACCACTAGCAACTCACTAGCCTGGAGGAAGGAAGCCAAGCTATGAATATGCTCACCTCTCATTCTCTTCCCCTGTAATCCCTTGCCATTGATTTTCATTGACGAAAGGCAAATGGAACCAGAGGGCAAGGGAGCCTGCTGATGAGTCCATGAATGTAGGTCTCCTAGGGCCCTATGGCAGGGTAGAGAAGAGGGAAGGTAGATCTGGAGATCCAAAGAGCCAGAGAATGTCCTCCAAAAAAGATATTATAGAATATTCTAGAATATCTTGGGTTAGCGGAAGATCTGATCTAGAGAGTTAGTTTGGGATTTACCAACATGTAGATTGTAATTGAAACAATGAAACAGAGATGAGGTCCATTTCATGTATTAGAAAACTCAGGTTTAAAAATTATTTACCTAAAGACTATCAGCTAATAAACAAAGACTCAGGTCTTCTGGATCCTAGTACACTCTTCTTTGTTTTTTGAACTAGTAATCTTGACCAATAATAATATACATTGACCATCAAACTCACTAATGCAATGTCTCCTTTGCCCTCAGTGTTTATGGCTCAGATGAAACCACGCCTACATCCTAGCTTCAGGAATAAGTACATTTATACATGTCTCAGATTTAGCCAAGTAGAATATTCCATTCTTCTGGACATGGAGATTGATTTACGGATGGTCATATGTCCCAAACTATGCAATTAGAATGAATTGCTGGAAATGTGGGCAAAGAGGCTTTCTCTTGAGATTGCTAAAGTTGTAAGACATGAGCCCAGAGTTACCGATACCACTTTTCTGCCCCCACTGGGGAAAGTCCATTTAAGTTTAAATCAAACACACACACAGCAAAATGGTAGAAAAACAATGGAGGAAAGAAGCAGTCTCTACAATCAGCAATATGTGCAGTCAGTTGAACCTCTAAACATCCTAGTTATAAGAAGCAAAAAAATGTTCTTTTTATACTAATGTCAGTTTATTTTTGTGTTTGTCACTTGCAAACAAAAGAATTCTCACTAGTAGATTTATGTTGACTTTCATTAATAGATAACATTGATTTCAAAATTGTGTTTGAACTTGACCATTGAAGATCATTTGTCAATCCAAGGATATATAGGTTGCCATTTTGAAGAGATTGCCATTAATTAGTGAGTCCTATAGTTATGGCCCACAAGGTGAAATTCACAAAAAGTCTGAGCCTAAGTGAGCTATCCCTAACATTTTGGGCCCTTTCATTCAGGCAAATTTAGTAACAAAAAACAAAATGGAGAAAAAAAGTAATGTCATAGGAAATACACACTTCAAAATATTTGGCAAAATGTCTCCATTTTATTTTCACAGCTTTGTTTTGTTTTGTTCTGGGAAGTTATGGCTAAGAACCTCAAAGTCTAAAAAATATAAAGCCAAAAATGGGGTTGTGAAAATTCTGGGATGGGTAAATTCACACCTAATGGATACACTGCACCCTATCTGGGGATGGGCACACTTATAACTTTGACTCAAATGGTACAAAAGCAATTTAGGTAACCAAAACTTTTGTACACCTGTAAAATTCTGAAATTTAAAAATATAATAAAAAATAAAAAAATAAAATTCTATATCATTAAATATTACTTATAGAATATTTAAAAACTCACACAAATTAATGACTCTCAGGTTTTCATTTGCCTTTATGTTTATCAAAATGCAAAGGTACTAAGTTGTTGATATATTATGTTGTATAATTTATTAATTTATATATAGAAGTAATTTGTGATAGACATAATTGAAATATTAGGCTAACATAGCAGTGCTTATGACAGCAAAATCACTGTAGGTTACAGAAATGTCTTTTCAATTTACAGTGCAAAGTTATTCCAACATTATAAAAATAGAATTAAACTGAGTTTGGGTAGAATTATTTCTAGCATATGTAGGAGATGAATTCAAGATTGAGGTAGGAGGAGTATGAAACAAATATTTCTTCAAAGATGTTTTGCTTCCAGTCTTAATATGACAACATTAAATCTGGCCTTTGCAAATTGTGCCATCTGGTCCTCACCAGAAGAGGCCTCGTTCTATGTGGCTTCCATTGGTCCAAGACAGGGCTGGCCTTCCCCCTTCACGCTGATTTTCTGGTTTGAGCACACGTGCTCTGAGGCGTATAAACCGCTTTACTTCCCCTATTAAGACATTGACATAAGTATTCCTGCAGCAGTAAAGAAAGGCTTCAAAATTGAAATGAACCACCCTTGGGGGTTAATGTTCTTGTCATGTAGGGTTTCTTCCTTTCTTTCTTTTCTTTCTTCTGTGTTTTTTTTTTTCTTTCTTTTTTTAAATAAAGACCACAAACAGCAGGGGATATACAGACCTTGAAATCACTAGAAAATGAAATGTTTCCACAGCACTGAGATGCATTTAGTGCTAAGACAGAAATTTAGGTCCTACTATTCTTTTGTAAGGAGAAGTTTAAAAAAAAATAAAATAGAAATAATTTCAGGGTGATGGGACAGCCCCATTCTTCAGTACACATTGCTCTATTATAATTTTCAGGCTGTTTGGTGATAAAAGAAAAGGAAGAAAAGGGAAAATTTCCTAATCAGAGTTCTATCAACTGAGTGGATAAACAGGAGAAAATAGTCTCTTTTGTACTCATTAAAGTGACTTTTCAAAGGGGAGAGATTTCAGAATCAGTGACACTGAGCACATATTGATTGTTGACTGTTATTTAGAACTTCTTGTTTTATTTTTCTCTTTTCTTCTTCTGCAGTGTAGCTTCATATATAAGGTTGTGTCTTTCTTTTTAATTCTCTCTGAAAAATGCTGATGTTTCATTGTTTTGGAAAATAACATTCCAAAGAAATTAAGGGTTTTTTTTACTTCAACAAAAGCAATGAATAGCTCAATAAACACATACATTTTTAATTAAAAAAAAAAGAGTTATATGCATTATACATGTATACTTTTATTATTAAAAATTTCTTTGATATTTTTCATTATGTATTGAAAATACATAATGAAATATATAAAATATGTAAGAATATAAAATATGTAAAATATATAAAATATGAAAATATGTACATTTCATTATGTATATTTCATCATGTATCAGTATTATATGATTGTTGTAAACAATTAAAATAGTATAGTATAAAGAGGTAGAAATGCACAAACAATCACCTTCAGTACACTCCCTACCACATACCACCTTCTCACCCTATTGAGTTGACCTGTGGCTACTCCCTTGGATATACACTTTCATGCTGCCATGTCCATATATTCTCTATGGGAACATATAGAGAGAGATTTGTAGATGATGTTTTTAGTGAAAAATAATAATATTATATGGGGGTTTTTTTGCAAGTTTTTCTTTTCATTTTGAAAATATGTCATAGAAATTCATATAAGATTTTTCTTGTGACGTTTTCAACTTTTTATTACAGAAAATTTCAAACATGTACAAAAGTAGAGAGACTTGTATAATGAACCCCTGTGTACCCATCAACCACCCTAACAATAAGCAACTAAAAGACAATATTATTGCCTGTCACCCTCCCTACTCAATTATTTTGAACTATATTTAGACATCATGCCATTTTATTCATATTTAAGATGTACTGATAAATGATGAATTTTTTAGTACAACCATAATATTCTTAAACAATCTAAAAATTGATATCCAACCAGTATTCAAATTTTCAGTTTCCTCCTAAATGCAGTCTTTTTCTCTTTTTTAAAAGTTTTTATATGAATTGGGATCCAAATAAGACTCAAACATTTCAGTAGAACATGTCCCTTAAGAATCCTTTAATCTACATGATTCCCTCCTCTTTCCTTCCCTCTCCCTCCATGTCTGTCTCTGCAATTTATTTTTTGATAAAAACAAATTGTTGGTCCTACAAAGTTTCTCACAATATGGGTTTTTTGAGTCAGGAATACCATACAGGTACATTTGTATATTTCCCCAGAAGGCACACATCTGCTGCTCTCTCTTTTTATGACTGTAACAGTCATTATTGCCTAGTTCCATTAATTTATTAGTGGTGGCAAATTGTTATAATTTAATGATATAATTTCTTCTTGATTCATTATCTGAAATACTTCTATTAAAAAAAAAGGTATCTCTTCAACAACTTGCTTACTCTGAGGAGCAGTTTGTATAAGAGAGGACAAATGTTTTAATATTTCTTTTTGCTTACCTCTTTCCAAAATTATGAGTGAGATTCCTCATATCCTCCAAAGATAACTAATAATTTCAAAATATCAATATGAATTTATGGATTTAAACATATTTAGTATGTCTTAATCCACTGTGCTTATTGCCCTTTATAATGTTTAAACTGTCACATCTTTTGCCACAGACTTGTTGGGCCCATTCCTCATAGTCTCTAATTGCTATTTTACCCTTAGAATAAGATATACCATTTTTGGCATTTGACAAAATTCAACATCCTTTCATGCAAAAAAAAAAAAACTCTCAATAAATTGTGTGCAGAAAGAATCTCCCTTAACATAATAAAGGCCACATAAAACAAGCCCATAGCAAATATCACTCTCAACGGTGAAAAGCTGAAAACTTTTTCTGTAAGATCAAGAACAAGACAAGGATCTCCACACTCACTGTTTCTATTGAATATAGCACTAGAAGTCTTACCAGAGCAATTAGGCAAGAAAAGAAAGAAAAGACTTAAAAATCAGGAAGAAAGAAGTAAAATTGTCCCTGTTTGCAGATGTCATGATCTTATATTTAGAAAACCCTAAAGACTCCACCAAAAAACTATCCAAACTAATAAACAAATTTAATAAAGTCGTAGGATACAAAGTCAACATACAAAATCAGCTATGTTTGTATATACTAACAACAAACTGCCCAAAAAAGAAATTAAGAAAACAATCGCTTTTATAAGGCATTTTAAAAAGGATAAAATACTTAGGAATAAATTGAATCAGGGAGGTGAAGGATCTGTATGCTGAAAACTACAAAACATTAAGAAAAGAAATTGAAGAAGATATGAATAAATGGAAAGATACCCTATGTTCATGCATGGAAAGAATCAATATTGTTTAAATCTCCATACTACCTATAGAGATCTGTAGATTCAATGCAATCCATATCAAATATCCAATGTCACTTTTTTGCAGAAGTAGGAAAAAAAAAATCTCAAAATTTATATGGAATAACAAAAGACCCCAAGGAGCCAAAGCAATCTTGAGCAAAAAGAAAAAAGCTGGAGACATTACACTTTCATATTTTCAACTATTACAAAGCTGTAGTAATCAAAACAGCATGGTATTAGCATAAAAACAGACATATAAACCAATGGAACAGAACTGAGAGCCAGTCCAGAAATAAACCCACACATATACAATAAACTAATCTTTGACCAGGGTACCAAAAAAACAAAACACGAAAAAGATAGCCTCTTCAATAAATGGTATTGGGAAAACTGGATATCCATATGCAAAAAATGAAATTGGACTCATGTTACACCATACACAAAAAGTCCATTCAAAATGTATTAAAGACTTAAATGTAAGACCTGAAAAAATAAAACTCCTAGAAGAAAAAAATAGGGTAAAACTTCTTGACATTCATCTTGGCAATGAATTTTTGGATATAACATCAAAAGCACAGGCAACAAAAGCAAAAATAAGCAAGTGAGTTTATATCAAACTAAAAGAGCTTCTGTAGAACTAAAGAAACAATAAACAAAATGAAAAGAAAATCTGTAGAAAAGGAGAAAATATTTGCAAACCACACATATGATGAGGTTAATATCCAAAATATATAAGGAACTCAAAGAACTCAATAGTAAGAAAACAAAAGTAATAGTAAGAAAACAATAGTAAGAAAACAAAAAATGGGCAAAGAACATGAATAGATATTTCTCAAAAAAAGACATACAAATGGCCAACAGGCATATGAATAGGTTCATTGCATCACTAATCACCAGGGAAACACAAATCAAACCACAAGAGATATCACCTCATACCTATTAGGTTGACTATTATTTAAAAAGAAAGATAAGTTTTGATGAAGATGTGGAGAAAAGAACACTGACACACTGCTGGTGAGAATATAAATTTGTACAGCCACTATGAAAAACAGTATAGAGGTTTCTCAAAAATATCAAAAATAGAACTACCCATGATCCAGCAATCCCACTTCTTGAACTTAAATCAGGATTTTGAAGAGATACCTGCTTTCCCATGTTTACTGAAGCATAACCAAGATATGAAAACAAACTAAATTTGCATTGATGAACAAATGGATAAGGAAAATGTGGTACATACATACAAGGGAATATTATCCAGCCTTAAAAAAGAAGAAAATCCTGCCATTTGTGACTACATGGATGGACCTGGAGGATATTATGCTAAGGGAACTAAGACACAGAAAGGCAAATGCTATATGTATAACCTCATGTATATATGGGATCTAAAAATGTATAGACACAGAGAGTAGAATAGTGGTTACCAGGGACAGGCAGAAGGGGTAAATGGTGACATGACGGTCAATGGGCACAAACTTTCATCTATGCAAGATAAATTCTGGAATCTGCTATACAGTATAGTGCCTATAGCTGACAGTACTGAATTGTGTTCTTAAAATTTGCTAAGAGATTATACCTTATGTTAAAGGTTCTCATTACAAAAATACAACAATGATAATAATAAAGGTGACAGGAGGAAACTTTGAGAGGTGATCAATTTATTTATGGCCTTGCTGGGGAGGATGGTTTCATGGGTGTATGTTTATCCCCAGACTCATCAAGTTGTATACATTAAATACGTACAGCTTTTTATACATCCATCATACCTCAATAAAGTGGCTTTAAAAAAAAAAAAGATATACCAGCTTTGAGTTATACATTACCTACAAGATATATGGAATCATTCATTTTTCCAAGAATCCCCGGGTTATCTTCCTGGAAAATGAGACTTAGAATAACTTACATATTCCCATGGAAGATTACCAGCTGTGGGATTACTAGGTCAAATGCCATGTGAGTTTTTAATTTTTTATAGAAATTCAGAACATTGCAAAGGATAACAGTTGCTCATTGCTACTGGGTTTGTCATTGTCCCTAAGTTTTCTCAGTGTATAAAGCTAGGAAATATTTTTAAGATAAAATGCTTCATATGTTTGTACTAAGTCCAGCTCAAATTCAGGGCTAAAAGAGTTTTCACCTCATTGATCTTATGTTTTACCCCATTTATTCCACACTGAAAGCCCCTGTTCTCAGAAATACCAACATAATTTCTCATTTGCTTTACTCCACAATACACACTCAGTGGTCTCGAGATAACAGAGAACACTATCATCATTGATCTGACGACGAAAAATAATGTAAAACGTTGTGGCTGTTCTCCTTTGTCCTTTGGGTGGATCTCACTATCAAAATGTCAAGATTCTGTGTTTTAAAAAAGGTACTTGCCATAGTTCCTTTCTGTAAGATTTGTCTACCAGCTCAATAGTTAGATTTATTTGTTTTATTTTGTTTTTGATATTCAGGAATTTTTAATGTTTAATTTGGTTTCATAATTGTGTAAAATATTGACATGGCTCTGAAATATAACCAGGTATAGTCAGAGAATTCTCATCTCAGGTTTTCCTGAAATTGTTTCATTATAATTTTAGTTATAAGCTATTAATAGAATGGTCCTAACAGTAGGCCTCATTCTTTGAAGAATCTTATTTATTTATTTCTGAGACAAGTTCTTACTCTGGCACCCAGACTCAAGTGCAATGGTGCAATCATAGCTCCCTGCAGCCTTCAACTCCCTGGCTCAAGCAATCCTCTCACCTCAGCCTCCCAAGGACTACAAGCACATACCACCACTTTCAGCTAATTTTCTTTTTTAGTTTTTTGTAGAGATAAGGTCTTGCTATGTTGCCCAAGCTGGTCTTGAACTCCTGGCTTCCAGGGATCCTCCTGCCTCAGCCTCCCAAAGTGCTAGGATTATAGGAATGAGCCACTGCACCCAGCAAGAATCTTTATTTATTGCTGTGACCAACCATATGGTTTGTCTGCTCAACAGTCAATATCCCCTTTCTCCTTGCCAACCTAACCCCGGTTTTGTTCGGATGTCCCCTCTACCTCATGTGGCTTGCAAGCAAATCCTGATTGGTCCAAGCCAGTCATTGGAGTCACATTCCCCTTGACTATGACTGGCTTAGGGAGAAGTATAAAATCCAACTCTGGCCAGTGAAACATGAAAGATGACATAAAACCTGGATCCAAAGTCTTGGGTGCATTGCTTCCTAGGAAGAGGAATTGAGGAAGTTTACTCCTCTAAGTTTTAGTTTCCTTATCTATAAAATGGAAGTACAGTGGAATTTATTCTGTGTGTGGTCATAAGAATTAAAAGAAATAATGAATTAAACCCTCAGCATAAATGTTGGCATTATGTACTGTGTGAATGTGAGTACTTATCCATATCCTCGCTTTTCTTTTCTTGGACATATTTCTAACCTCAGCTCTGCCACTTAACATCTTTGTACGAACTTACGAAAATTACTAACCTATGCCTCAGTTTCCTCATCTACAAAATGGGAATAATAGTAGCATTTACTTCATAGAGCTTTTTGAGGATAATATAAGTTAATAAGTGTAGAATGTGTTAAAGAATATATGGTACATAATAAACACTAATTAAACACTAACTACTATTGTTAATTTAAATGTACTCTGCAGACATTCCTACTACTGTGCTTTTCTTCCAACATCAGAATTCTTTATTTTGCCAGTTTATATTTTATCACACCCACCTCAATCCTTTCTCAGTCAACTTTAAATCCACATACATATATATTTGAGCAAGGATTTTTGGCATAGAATTGTATTAGGTACTTCATGGAATATGCAATAATTACATTCTGAAAAAGATGGTGATGTGAACACCTGTGTCTACTTTGATCCCTTCAGAAACTTCAATAGAATAAAGGGATTTTCCATAATGCACAAATCAGCAAAACTGTAGAAAACAGGAAGGAAGACAAGAATAACCAAATTTTAGAAGCTGGAAAGAAAGATGAGTGAGTAGCAAAAGATTTATCAGACTCCAAGCAGTTGAATCCCGAGCCAGTAGAGGGGAAAGCAGAAGAGAAACCTGATTTACACCACAAAATCCCCCAAAGGCTTGGGAATTGGTGGCACTGGGGATTTCTGGAAGTGGGATGGAGGGAGAGACCTGACATGGGAAGGACAGTTGAAAGTCTGGAGAGAAGTTCGGCACCAGTCCATTTCCCCACATCAGACAGCCAATACCTCCACCTCATCCCACCCTGGCGGCAGACTAGAGCTATGGTCTCTGCGGAGGACCCAGAGACTGGAGGGCTGCAGATGGGTGGAGCTGAGACCTTCCATCCTCTGATCCCCTCAGGCCCCAAAACATAGCAGAAGACTGAAGTCATCTTTTAGATTCCAACTAACACAAGAATGAAGCCTTGGAAATATTCATATTGAGACTACCCACCCAAGAAATGGCCAGGCCAGATCAACCAAGAGTAAGCACGACATTTGACAAACTTCCCCCATGTACCAGTGCTTCTGCCACCCCACTCTTGCACACAAAAAAGCGATGGCGATTGTCAGACGTCTGAGGAAAGCCTCTAACGTGACAGATAAATGTAAGACCAAACCAACAAAGAACTTGGTGGAAGCAGATACTAAGCAGGGGAAGAAAAGTTTAAAAAAATACAACTATAATTGATACTCTCAAAGAAATCAGAGAAAATACTGTAATCGTAAGGAGAGCAGGATGCTCTTCAAAAAGAGATTCTGAAAACAAAAAACAAAGCTCTTAACCTGTTAGAAATTAAAAATCTGTTTACAGAAATTATACATATATATATGTTCCATGAAGAGAAAAAAGATAAATCTCACATAAAGCAAAAGTAAAGCAAAGCATGAAAGAGATGGAAAATAGGAGTAAAAGTATAAGGGAATGAACGAGGACTAGTACGAGAGGTCCAGAAAGTGAAAGCCAAGAAACAGGTGATGGTGTCGCTAACAAAAGTGTTCGAGGCAATTTCAGAGAACTGAAGCACATGAGTTTCCCAAGATAAAGAATCCACTGAACACCTCACACAGTGGATGACAGACCCTGTGAAATTTTAGATCACTGAGAAAAAAGCAAAAGCAAATCCTCAAGTGTCTGCTCATCACTGAGGGGGGAAAAGGCTTTTGAGAGGAAAATAGATCACATATAATGAATCAAGAATCAGAATGACTTTAGACTTCTTAACTGCTCCACTAGAAGCAAGATTACAATGGAGCAATTTCATCAAACTTCTGAAGGAAAAGTATTTCCTACCTAGACTTCCACCCCGGCCAAAACTACAGACCCAGTCAGAAGGCCCAGAAAGACATTTTCAGACACACAAGGTCTCAAAAAGTTTACCTTGAGTGCATGCACCCTTCCTCTGAAAACTGGAGGATATTCACCCCCAAATAAGGAAGTAACACAGGAAAAAAGAAGCAATGGGATGCAAGAGACAGATGTCACACCGAAGAGAGGTGAAAGGAATGGCAGGAGGGTGAAGAGAGGAGGCCAGGGAGGCAGCTCTGCCCTGGCAAGCCGTCGAGCAGGCCAGCTGGGCTCAGCGCCAAGGGCTCTGATGGAGATTTCTTCCAGGCACAAAGGAGAGAAGAGCTGGTCTGTCTGAGGTCTCCAGTGTGGGCTTCATCCCCTCGGGCTGTCCCCTGTACCACCGACTCTTCTAGATGTTCAGGTTATTAATTTCCTCATACCGTGAAATTCAGACAAATGGCTGGCCTTGGAGTTGAATTATGGAAAAGGACAAAGAAAATGAAGCAAATAAAAACAAGACAATTATTTTCTTCAGAGACAACAAAACGTACAAATGGGAAAATTGAGAATTACTCAATACATGGCTAAGCTGTGAAGATAGCATTTACACTTATGGCGTTATAATAATGTGAACACTGAATATTGATGTAATCAAAATTGGAACACAATGTTGGGAGGATGAAACAATGTAAAGAGTACATGTGGGGTGAAAGGAGGAGGAAAGAGCTCCGTCTTCTTCTGTAGAGGGAAATACAGTACCTACACCAAAAGTCAGAAATAGCAAGAAAATCCTGAGGCCGGGCACAGCACTCACGTCTGTAATCCTAGCACTCTGGGAGGCCGAGGCAGGTGGATCGTTTCAGCTCAGGAGTTGGAGACCAGCCTGAGCAAGAGCAAGACCCCGTCTCTACTAAAAATAGAAAGAAATTGTATGGACAGATAAAAATATATATAGAAAAATTAGCCGGGCATGGTGGCGCATGCCTGTAGTCCCAGCTACTCAGGAGGCTGAGGCAGGAGGATCACTTGAGCCCAGGAGTTTGAGGTTGCTGTGAGCTAGGCTGATGCCACGGCACTCTAGCCTAGGCAACAGAGTGAGACTCTGTCTCAAAAAAAAAAAAAAAAAAAAAAAAGGTAAAGGGAAATTAAAATCACTTCTATGAAAATAAGGTTACTGAACTACATTTTAAAATTTTGATTTTCCAAATGAAACAAAGGGCATTTCTTCAAAGCTTATTTCCATAATTCTTTTCATTATAAATTCCTTTTATCTTTGATGGAGCCTGTCCCATCTTCATTAAAGCAAAATTAGCATTAGTACAATTCAGTCATTTATTTATTCAATCAATAAATAGATATTGAGGCATCTCTGCCTTAAAGGACCTCACAATACCACCGGGCAACATTAAACCGAAACACTCTGGCTGCCTTAGAAGAAGATGTAAAGTGCTATAGAGAGGCCAGTACAGGGATGGAATTTCTGGGAGTATCTCAGAAAGCTCCACAAAGATATTGAGTATTTTTTCTAGGCCTGAAAAGGGTGATTATTTAAGGTTTTATTTCATTTTGTAGATTCTCTAAGTAATCCAGTGAAATGAATGTTATGGAGGACTATAGGAAATATGAAGACGAATGAGGATAAAGTCTTTATTCCCAGGTTGCACAAAAATGTGAAGAGGAGTAAGGTAAGAACTGAGATAAGAGTTTGGAGAGCTTCAGGAGTGTGAACGAAGACAGTCGTTCCAGAGGAGGATCTGGAGTTTGGGGAAAGTACAGCTGGAGAGATGGAACTGGCTTCTGTGTCTACCTGTTCAGTGACTTCCAGCCGCAGAACACGGGCTTTATCTGCTCTCTCATTGGTCTTCCATCCATCCAACTGACATTTATTGAGTAACTACTGTATACCAGACACTGGGCGGGATACTAGGTATACAAGGTGTATGCCTTGAACCAAGGCAAGGGGAAATATGACAAAGCAAGTTCAAAGAAAGGAGAGCCAGTCCGGTTGGTACACAGAAGATGAGGAGAGCGGGGACAAAAAGAGAGGAGAGGCGAGGTGGCAAGGAAAGATGAGTCATAAAAATTTAAAAAGGAAAAAAAAAATTAAAAAAGGAAGGAATGACTACACTCATGATTTATTTTTCCCTATACCCACTAATCCCTAAATTACTGCCTGCTTTTAGGAATTTTTAAAGCACTTTGACAAAACAATTCAAGTTCTTAAAATAAAGTTATGCAGAAGCAAAGTTGCTTCTCTGGGTTTTATAGCTGGAGTATCTGACACCCTGAATGGTGCTAAATAGATTACCCAGGAGTAGAACAAAAGAATAATATTTTCAGTGTTCGTCCATGTTGTAGTATATGTCACTACTTCATTCTTTTATTTCCTTTTTAAACTACTTTATTGGGGTATAATGCATGTACCATGAAGTTCAACCATTTAAAGTGAATGGGTTTTTAGTATATTCACAAACTGTTGCACAACTGTCACCACAATCAATTTTAGAACATTTCCATCACTCCAAAAAGAAGCCTCATGCCCATTAGCAGCAGCACTTCATTCTTTTTGTGGCCGAGTAATATCCTATTGATGGATATACTATATTTGGTCTATCAGTTCATTTGCTGATGAATATTTGGGGTGGTTCTACCTTTCAGCTATTGTGAGTAGTGCTGCTATCAGCATTCACACACAAGTTTCCCTGGAGACAGAAAGCAGTTCTGGGGCCTGCGGGAAAGGAGTGGTGGGGAGTGGCCACTTACTGAGTTCAGGGTTTCTTTTAGAGGTGATGAACATTTTCTGAAACTAGATATTGGGATAGCACAACATTGTGAATGTACTTAATGCCACTGAATTGCACACTTGAAAATGGTTAAAATGGCAAATGTCATGTTTTGTGTATTTTGCCATAATAAAAATAAGAGAGTAGCTCACTTCTTGCTTTTTCATCTCTCTGTCAGAAGTCCCATAGCCTTCCTTCCCACTGTCTCTCACTTGCCGGGGCCACTTCCTCTTCTCCGCCTGTAGCAAAATGCTTGCTCTGGGCAGCTCCAGGGCTTTGTTGGAAACTGTAGGAAGAAAGTGCCCAAAACAGCTTATACTACAATAGAGCTTACCTGGGCTGGACTCTACAGAAAATCCCCGTGAAAGACCTACCCATTCCCATTTCCATGTCTGTTCTCGTTGATCTTCTCTCTTCCCTTTAACTGCTGAAATCTTTCACAATTTCTATTAAAATTGCTCCTCCAGTATAAATAGCTATAATCTCATTCCAATTCTGTTTCAGGCTCCTTTACACACACACACACACACACACACACACACACACGCACATTCTGTACTTGGAGCCCCTTCTGCTCTCCTGTCTCTTGCTTTAGGAAGAAGAAACTATGCGCAGGGCCCTGGATGCTACAAGGCCCACACATCTTCAGGATGAGCAGACAGGAGAGACTGGTCAGTGGCAACATTCCTAAGGATGGGAGATTTCTCACATCACCAGCTGAAGTGGACAGATGTGATCGAGGTTTCCCTCAGTCATCAGGAGCCGACAGCGCATCACAGCTGGCACCGTGCGTGGGGTCCTCCCCAACCCACTTCCGTCTCTAGCTGTCTTGAGAAAAGGAACAGTAAAAGTAATCTGTGAGCTCCGTATTTCTCAATGTTTGTCTTGATCTTTTGTTTCTGAGGAGGTTTTGTGGTCGTTCCTAGCCACTGCAGCTAAGGTTTCCCTTCACTGTGCATAGTATGAAATAGTTAGAACAAAGCTAGTGGTAAGGATAGTAGAAACTTAATATTAACGAATAGATAGATGATTCCTAACTACCTGCTATATCTACATAGGTAACATTGGGTTAATATGAATCTGTAAGGTAGGTTTGCAAAACAAAACGAAACTCTAAAACAGAAGTCCAAGGTCCAGCTTTTGGTGTTTGTGTGTCTGGAGAGGAAAGGTGATTAACCCCTGCCTTATAAATTTGAAGATTGCTTGGGTTGGTCTTACTGGTAGAGAAGTTTGTCTTTAGAAACTTTCAATAAAGTATTTTGAAAATTTAAATTTAGTGAGGAGCAAATGTAAATGGTCAGAATCCTCAAAGCAGATTTATTTTCATTTATCTCTAGGGAAAAACTAACAATACGTTATACCAATGCGTTCGGCTAGTCACCTCAATTTTTAGAGCGAAAATTTCGATTTGCCACCTATCCTATTACAAAATTCAGTTGCTGATACTCTCTGTGTTTTGTTTTTGTCTAAGAAATTATTTCTTTTGTCCTTAATAGAAGATTCCCTGACTCAATGCTGACTTCCAGACCCTTGTAGACAAACTTGTTTTGTATCACAGGAAGTTCTTTAGAGACTCACCCAGAAGCCAAATGAGTCACTATCTTGTCTTCTTTATCTCTCAAATAGAATTTTTTTTAAATTACAGCTTTATTGAGATATAGTCCACATACCATACAATTCATCCATTTAAAATGTGCAACTTATTTTGTGTATTCACAGAGTTGTGCAACCATCACCCCAATCAATTTTAGAACATTTTCATCACCCTCAAAAGAAACTTCACACCCATTGGCAGTAACTCCCCACTTCCCCCTCCCCGAGCACCTGACAACCACTAATCTACTTTCTGTCTCTATGGACTTGTTTATTCTGGATATTTTGTACAAATGGAATCATACAATATTTGTCCTTTTGTGTTTGGCTTCTTTCACTTAGCATGATGTTTTCAAGGTTTGTCTATGTTGTAGCACATATCGTTACTTTGTTCTTTTTTATGGCCAATTAATATTGCATTGTATGGATATACCACATTTTATTTATCCACTCATCAGTTGATAGACATTTGGGTAGTTTCCATCTTTTGCCTATTATGTGTAATGCTCCTATGAACGTATGTGTACAAGTCTTTTTGTGGACCTATGTTTTCATGTCTCTGGGTTCACATGTAAATTTTAACTTAATGCAGACTAGACTTGAATCGGCCTGACTTGGGTAGATACTCTGAGTGTGGGCATGGCTGGGAGGACTCATGCCTGGAAAGGGAGAGGAAGGGAAGCAAAGGAGGGCACCATGGGTTAAAGAGATGGGGACTTAGTTCACTTATTTCCCAATTTCCAAATCCCTCTAAAATAATTCCATCTAATATCATAACATCTTAGAATCACAACTTTACGTGTGAGCAACTTAGAATCCAGAAAAGTTAAATAAGTTGCCCAATAATTTGTTCAAAACCAAGCAGGCCAAGGGCCAATGGTTTCTACTTCTTAATGTACTTTCTTTTGTACCACCTGCATTGCATTAGCACACTCTGATATCCAGGTGGTGTCTAATTAGGAAAATTAAAGTTGCCAAGGGTCTTATTTTTTAAAAAAGTTTAGAATTGGCTAGGATTTTCTTTATTTCACCAGGAACAGAAATAACCCTCTCTGTTAAATCAAAGTTAACACTTACGGAGGATTTAGTATGCACTATGTACTAAGTGGAGTGTTTTGCCTAAGCTATCACATTTAATGTTGAAAACAACTCCATTTTACAAATGAAGGAAATAGGCTTTAAAAAGGGAAGCTACACAGCTTAATACATGATGAAGAAGCAAGTTGAAGCCAGAAGATTCACAGTCTACAAGATTTGGTTCTTAAGTGTTTTGCTGTGCTGGTAGAAATAGGTAAACATACTCTATCTATGTGCCTTGACTACCCACTCCCAACTGCTGTTTTCATAGGTTATGAGTTTTAAACAACATACAAATGGGATATTTGTAAACTGGGAATGTCTTGTCTATAAATTTATAATTGTGCTAAGGAAATATGAAACCATTCCATTTCTAAATAAAATCATATATATCCTCCAAAATTATCAACAAGAGTGAAATGTTCTTTTTCTAAAGCCAGGATAGCAAACGCTTTGTGAACTCAAGTGCAAACTCCGATGAGTTGTTAGTAGCTTCTGGAGTATTATGTTGAGAAGGATCCTGAAGCCTTAACCAGGCTAACAAGAAGGCTGCAGAGATCTGTTTGTGAACTTCCATTGGTTTAGGAGTGGGGGCATGTGAGGCATGTCTCTTTGAGCATTAAAAATTCTCACACCAAGGCCTCGCACTGCCCTGCGATTTGGCACCATGGACTCATGACCCACCAATCCAGAAGTCAGCCTGGCTCTCTCGTGGACCATATCTGGTTCCTCCAGCATCACCACTATAAAGAAAGTGGTTCAAGAGCTCTGGCTGCAGGCCTGGAGGCTGGGCTCAACTGCAAGGAGGTTTCCTAGGCAGCTGTAAACTTGAAACAATTCTGTCCTCAGAATGCTCAACGTGATCTCCTGCTGACTGGACAAACTTCAAGTACAAATCCCTTCAGACCCCAGAAAGTCTATTCCTTTTTGTAGTAAAATGAATCTTTTAAAGATTTCCCAAACCACTTCTCATGAACCAATGAATATTCAAAAGAGAGCTAAATTTGAAGCCTGTACAGAAGCTTATCCCTATAACACAAGTGCTGTAGTATACAAACTTCTACTTTTTCAGTCCTTAACATCTATCTCTCTGAATTTTCATGAATTTTTATTTCACAGGGGTAATTATTTTATATACACTGGCAACAGCATATAATAAAATACTTAGTATAAAAAATTCTCATGTCAAATCGTGGGCAGCAGAATTTGGTTATGCGTGTGTTCCTTCTTAATGTTATTTTATTCCATAATAACCACTATTTTTTGCTCTTTAAAAAATAAGATTCTGGGCCCTGTGTGTTGGTGCATGCCTGGAGTCCCAGCTACTCGGGAGGCTGAGGCAAGAGGATTACTTGAGCCCAGGAGTTGGAGTCTCTAAAAAAACAAATATTTTTAATAATAAGATTCTATTGATGTCTCATTTGGGAGATTTTTTTTTTTTGAGTTTGTTTTTGGTTTTGTTTTTGAGACAGAGTCTCACTTTGTTGACCAGGCTAGAGTGTCAGCCTAGCTCACAGCAACCTCAAACTCCTGGGCTTAAGCAATACTCCTGCTTCAGCCTTCCTAGTAGCTGGGACTGCCCAGCTAATTTTTATTAGAGATGGGATCTCACTCTTGCTCAGACTGGTCTTGAACTCCTAAGCTCAAGCAATCCTCCTGCCTCGGCCTCCCAGCGTGCTAAGATTACAGGTGTGAGCCACTACACCCGGCCTCATTTGGGAGATATAGCTAAATAAGGAGAGGCAACAGAAAATCAAATACTTAAAAATTTTAAGTATCATGTAAGATTGACTTCAACTGAATAGATGAGTAACTTCATTGGTGATGAGAGTAACTAATGCAGAGGAAAATCTCTTTGGGCACAGCTTGGTGACCAAAGGAAGTTCAAGAACCTCTATATTTTCATGACCATCTTTTCCAAACTGAAATTGGAACATACAATCTCATAATGATTTTTTAAATTAATCACTAAATTTGTCGGTAGAAGGATATTTTGCAAAGATAGTAAAATTAAATAGTACATGAGGCTGTCTTAAATATATCACCCTTATTGATAAATTTGTATTTCAGAATAATCATGGAAAACTCAAAGCTGTTGATTTAAATAACAGAAAAAGAATCTGGGAGTTGCTGCTCTCAGGTTTCTCCAAAGAAAATCCTCACACCTTGCCAGACCATTACCCTCCCTGAAATTCACTCACCTCATTTACCTTCTGGCTAAAATCCACAGATAGGAGATGAACAGTTCTAGCCAGCTAGAAACATAAATTTCTCTCCAGATTGGGCTAATATTCTTCAGAGCAAACTGTCATGTTCTGAGAGCTCAATTTCTAGAAGTATATGGAAGCCATGTCTTATATTAGCTGTAATTTCAAGGTCATTCACACAGAGATTCTGGGTTCTTGACCTTTCACTTGCTTGAAATGTGCCCTTCTAATCATTTGCTTACTTTCCAGGGGCCACTTGGTTTTAGTTTTCGTGTTCTCTGGTGAGCAGGCAATCTGTTATTTTCATGAGTGGTCTAGGAATTCTTCAGTAGAGTATGAATTCCTCCAAAAGCAAGGCCTATTGTCCCTGCTTATGACCTTTAGCCTCAGTTTAAGACTTTTCCTATAGTTTCTGCATTTAGCGTCAGGACACCCTGCCAACCCAATGCTACGAAGTCTTTTTAACTTGGACATCACTAGTCAGCCCTCTCCCTAGATGACTATTTTTCCCCTTTTGCCCACAATACAGAAAACAGTGCCAGTATATTAACTAAGTTAAACCTCAAGGTAAACCAGCTACCCTGACTTTAATGCCCATCAGTAACGCTTTCATTTTGTCATCTTTTCTTGCCTTGTCTTACCCTGTTAGGTATCTATGCTTAAAGGTTAAATCAAACTTCTCCACTCCTCAACTTTTTCCCTTGTATTCTTTGATCCTGCATTGAAATCATAACGCTGGATTTGTGACGTCACTCTCAATTGTTTCCAGATGGCTTCTCAGACTGATCAAAAAGGAGGTGAAGCCACTATATGTTAGTGAAAAAGTAGGTCTTCAAACAAGGAGATGGTTCAGTAAAAAGAAAAAGAGAGTGTAATAATAATGTTAAGAACACAAAACAACTATAGGTAAAGTAAATTGCCTCTCTTCTCTGTCTTAAAATAAAGTCTTTGATCAATTGTGCCAATGTATGAAAATTTGAAATCTAAAGAGGCCAGGCAGCTTTCTAAACCCAAACATCAAAAGCTTTGCTTCCATTAGAAATATTTAAACCGATGATATTTTGAATGGATTTGAAATTCTCTAAAATGAGCTCTAATAATAACCTTCACAAACAGAAAGGAAAAGAACAGTAGGTTATGTGGCTTCGTGCTACCATTTTCTCTGGTACATTAGTTTTCCAAAGATGGCATTTTGGCTTGTACCAAATAAAAGGGCAAAGGTTACCAAATGCAAGCCTGGGGAAGCCAGGAGAGAGAACAGCTATTACAATGGAGGGGGAAATCCAAGCTGTCAGCTCTGAATGGATAGAAATTGCATGTGTGAAATTGACAAGGAGCAACAGCATGGCACCGTGAGAGGGGCCAGGAAATGAGCTTTACCAGCGCTTCTATTCACTGTATTAGAGCTGTGGTTTTGTAGAGATGTATTTAAGATTCACAGATAGAAATCTCGAGGTCTTTGATAACTTTGGTAATGTTCAATTGTTGTTTGGAAAGTAATCTAAACAAATAAAATATCAAGAATGAGAATGATAGAAAAATGATACAGAGAAAAACATAAATAAAGAAAAAAATCACCCATCATCCAACCTCCCAGGAGTCACTGTTAACAAATTGGTGTGTTTGCCTCTTCTTACACACGTTGTTTAATAAAGTTGAAACCACTTTGTGTATATAATGTTGATTTCTGGTTTTTTCTTTAGTATTATGTTATAAATATTTTTCCAGGGCATGAAAATGTTTTCATAACCATTGTGTTTACAGAACATTCCATCATATGAATATACAGATCTTAATTTACTTAGCCATAATTAATTCAACTACTAACTCTTTCCCCCATTTTTTGTCCTGTTCCTATATATTTTCCACTGAGCAGCTTGAGTGATCTTTTAAAAACTTAAAGCTGATCTTGTCACTCTCCTTTTTAAAACCAGTCCATAACTTTTCTTAGCTCTTAGCAAACATTACCATCCTTAGCAGGCTCTTTGGGGCTTCATGTCTTTGCTACTACATTGGTATCACCTGGGAACTTACTAGAAATGCAGAATCTCAATCCCTTCCCTGACGTACTGAATCAGAGTCTGCATTTTTACAAGATCTCCCGCTATCCAAGACCAAGATTGAGAAGGACTGGTTTTCATGCTCTGGCTCTTGTGTTCCCTCAACACACACACACACCAGCCTCACCAAGACCAGCCTCGTCATTGCTCCCTGGGATCCAGTGGCAGAGATCTAGCTTCAGTGCCTCAGTCACCGTGCCCCTGTTCCTCAAAGAGCCTTTGCAAGTGTTATAGACTAAATGTTTATGTCCCCCTCACCTTGCCTCCAAATTCCTGTGTTGAAACCTTAGCTCACAATATGATGGTATTTGGAGATGAGGCTTTGGGACCTAATTAGGTTTAGATAAGTTCATAAGGGTGGGGTCCTCATGAAAGGACTAATGCTCATATAAAAGACACCATAGAGCTCTCTCTTTCTCTCCTTCCATGGGAGGACACAGTGATAAGACAGCTGTCTACAAGTCAGAAAGAAAGTACTCACCAGAACCCAATTATGCTGGCCACCTAATCTTGGACTTCCAGTCTCCAGAAATGTTAGAAAATAAATTTTTGTTGTTTAAACCACCCACTCTATGGTATTTTGCTATGGCAGCCAGAGCTGACTAATACAGAAGGTATGCACTCTGCTCTCTGCCTAGAAAGGTCCTCCCAGGATTCTTCACCAAGACCAAGTTAACTTCCACTTATCCTTCAGAGCTCAGTTCAAAAGGGGGCGAGGGGTCTAGTATCTAGCATATATAAAGAACTCTAACAACTCAACAAACAACTCAATTTAAAAATGGGCAAGGATATGAATAGACATTTCTCCAAAGATATACAAATGGCCAACAAGCACATAAAAAGACGCTCAACGTCATTAGCTGTTAAGGAAATGCAAATCAAAACCACAACGACATATCCCGAGATGCCTAGATCAAAAAGTAATAATAATAAGCATTGGTGAGGTTTTGAGAAACAAACCTTCATACATTACTGATGGGAATGTAAAATGGTACAGTCACTGTGGAAAACAGTTTGGTGGTTCTTCAATGAGTTAAAGATAGAATTGTCATATGACCTAGCAATTCCATTCCTAGGTAAATACCCAAGAGTAATGAACATATTTGTTATGTCCACTCAAAATCTTGTACACAAATGTTTATAGCAGCATTATTCATTATAGTCAAAACAAAAGGCGGGAAAAAAACAAATGTCCATCAACAGACAGATGGACAAACAAAAGGTGGTATATCCATACAAGGGAATATTATTCAGTCATAAACAGGAATGAAGCACTAATACATGCTACAACACATATGAACTTTGAAACATCATGCTAAGTCATACATAAATGATGACATACTGTATAATTGCATTTGTATGAAATAGCCAGAATACGTAAATCCATAAAGACAGAAAGCAGATTAGTGGGTGCCAGGAGCTGTGGGGAAGGAAGACTGGGAAGTGAAATGGCTTTATGGGTGTGCCGTTACCTTTTGGGGTGAAGAAAATGTTCTGGAACTCGACAGTGATGATGGTTATGCAACATGATGAACGTTCCAAATGCCACTGAATCGTACAATTTAAAATGATAAATTTTGTTATGTGTATTATACCAAAATAAAAAAAAAGAAGAAGAGGAGGGGAAGAAGCAGAAGGATAAATAAAGAAAGACAAACAAACAAACAGACAAAGATGAAGAGACCAAGATAGGAGGAGGACTCTACAGAATTACTTATTTACTGTGAAGACCAACCATCCAGATTTTTTTTTTTTTTTTTTTTGGACAGTTCTTAATATTTCATTCCATTGGCAATCAGGTCTCTAAAACTTTTCTGGATTCTCTCATGCCAAAAAGAACTGCTTCTTCCAAACTTAGTCCTTGGGCACAGACCCACTGTTTATATCCTTCCTCCCTCAGAAGCTTCAAATTTCCACATGCCTTCACCCAATGTGTAATTTTAGTCTGCACCTCACTACTGAGCTTGGAGATGGATATTTCTAACTCTCCCTGGATAATTCTACTGGAATGTCTCACCATCATCTCTTACTTAACATATTCATAATTCCTCCCCTAAAACAGCCCCCGTCCACTGCTTTTCTCCTGTACCTTTTTGGCCAATCATCTTAATGTATAGAATCTAAAAACCCAGAGGCTGTGAGTGAGTTCCTAAAGCCACATAGCCATGCAGTCCCGACTCTGAAAGGTTGCAGTCATCTTTCACTCCCTCCCTTCCTTCATCCACAATCTCCCGTTAGTCATTAAATTGTGTTGATCTTTCCTTCAAATGGTCTTTGTATCCATCTGCACCCTTCCATCCCCACTGCCAACCCCCCAATTCAGGTTTTCAACACCTCATGCCTCAGTGCCTGTGGCAGCCTCCTGGCAGGTCTCTCTAAATCCATCCTGCACACTGTGGCTTCGGTAGCTGGCCTGAAACCACAGCATGTTTGTGCAGAAAGGATTTGGGAGATCATCAAATCTATTGCACTAAACAGAGAGAATGGGAGAGCCAACACAAACCTCTGCATGCTGCCTAGGTCCATGCCAATTCCCCAACCATTAAGATATGAAGAAAGAAGTTATGAAGGATGAATTTCAAGATAACCATGATCCCCTCACCCCCAGACTATCAGTAGGACTAGCCTAGTGCTTAAAAGGACCAACAAGGAGTATAGGTCCATAGAATCATGCAACAGGGAGCTCAAAGATAACACGGAGTTGGGTTTTAAGAGCACCACAATCTCTTAGATCTCTCAGACAGGAGGTGCCATCTGTACTCCTCCCATCATACTGGGTCTGCAACATCAGAACAAGGGAAATATGGGATTTGCCTGAAAGTGAAGGCCCCTAGGATTATTTCTGGGGAATTTGGAAGCCACACTTTGATAGTATGTGGCTGCCTAGTGGAGAGTCCTTGAGGATCACATAGGTAGAAAAAAACTTTGAAGTGGATCTCAAGGTGTTCTAACATCCTCATTTTACAGATCAGAAAACCAAGCCCCAGACTTGCAAAGTCATTCATCCAGGATCCCTCAAACAGCTGGAAGCAGAGCTGAGATGAAACTAAGATTACCTGCTTCCCAACATAGTGAGCTTTTACCTTTCCATTATGCCTCACATCAATCTCTTGTAAATAGAGTAGTACTCCTAACAGAGTAACACTTGAAAAATATCAAAGCAGCAATATTACCCACCATGTTCTGCCTTCTGCCAACTCCACTCCTGCCAATCCCAGGGCTGAGACAACCGTCATGGTTCTGCCACTCTTTTAATGTCACGATCCTCAGAGAACCCCCTGCAGGTGGGTGTTCATTGCCATACACACCGAGGAGCCCCCAAAGAGCTCACTACCTTAGTAGAGGAGATAACAGTGCATACAGATCATTGTAATTCTGTCTCATTGTGTGCAATAACAGAGGTATGAGTAAAGGGAGTAAGTAGGAAAAAGAAAGGCACAGTTTTCTCTATCTAAGAGGTACAAAGTGTTCTCAGAGGTGACACCTGAGCAGGAGTTTCCAAGATAAATAGAAGTTGTACAGATAGATAACAGGAAAGTGTGTATGTTCTGGAAACATGCCAGCATTTTAACACTGGCCCTCACTGCCAGCTCCAGGAATCGGCGAGATGGAGAATAGCGCTCGCTACTCTCATTACGAGCTCCTGCTCAAGAATGCTGCTTCATTCAATCTGCACAAAAATTTCCAGTTCTCTTAGCTCCTTAGTCTACCATTTCCAGGAAAGTGCTTAAAACCAGGGCAGAGGGAAAGCCACCAGCTTGACAGCCAGCATATGCACACACCTCTTCCGGATCCTGCAATGGTTTTCTGTTCTCCTGGTCTAAAGTTATTTTTTCTCTCCAACCATCATGAGCCCCAAATCCAATCCAAGCCTGCTACTAAGACTCTATTACCTCTCACTTGGCTGAGATCTCTAGATCATCACAATGCCTGGCCTCTTGCCAATCCACTTGAAGTCTGCACCTTCTCCAATTAGTGGAAAATATTTCTTTCTTTCTTTCTCTCTCTTTCTTCTTTTTCCCTGACTATGTCTGCCACTTTGCAAGTCTACCTCCCCATCCTGACACTTCCCATATCTCCTTTTCCTCAGCTGCATATGGCCTTGTTCTGCAATGGGCCAAGGTCTTACAATCACTAAGATACCCAAATTCAGACTTTTGATAGTATCTCCAAATATATTTACTGACCAAAAAGTACACTGAAAGATTCAAAAAAAGATATTTGTGCTCAGCTTAAACATGTGTCATATTTCTAGCCCATGCACCCTGCTGTGCACTAGGAATTATTATTTTTAACAAATCTTATCATTACAATATGAGTGGTACAATTATATTGCATTATATATTTGTGGGTTACAAGCATAAATGTTCAAATGTAAACACTTAATATATACCACAAAGATGTATTAAGTTACATTTTTTTTTAATATGCCAGAAACTTTTCTCCAACTTTGTCTTCCTCCCCCACAATAGTACTGCCAGCAGGGGTTTGCTGAATTTGGTCCCTAACCGCCACTGCAGAGGTGAGAGTTAAAGAAGGAAGCTAAGAGAAATGAGAGAGTACATTAATTTTCAAGAGGAGGACATTGAGGACTGCCTGAATTTTTACAAATTAAGTGTACTGCTAACATTAGCTTTGGGTTAACATACATTTTAAAATCTTGCATAAATAATATAGAAAATGAACAGTGTCCAACTCCCTATGAATTCTTGGTGTCTGGAAACTAAGAAAACATTTTTTCAGTCATAATGCTGTGAATGTGGTTATCTTTGCAACAAGTGTCAGAAGCCCAATTGATCTGCAGTGTAACTAAATTATGCAGTACTAAATATGTTAGGAGAAGTCTACCCTTGCTTAGTGATAAGGTCAGAATTGCCTTATCACTAAGCAAGGGAACTAGTTTGGGGACAGGTAAATATTTTATGTGATGTCTGCCCATTCGCCTTCCTGCCTGAGGATATTAAAACATTAAACCATCTAACTCTCTATCACAGGAATTCCAGATAACATGAAAGAAGTCAACAGGGCTGAGAGAACTCTGTTAGGATCAGCCCCCTAAATTTCCACTTTGTAACTCTCAGATTATAAATAATTCCAAGGTTTTCACTATGATTCTCAGGGCTATCCAAATTAGGAGACTTACAGTGTGGAAGGGGCTAAAACCCCAGCATAATTGCAGACACCAAATGTTCTTCAGTTAAAGATTATCTAAGCAGTCTTTTTTCCCCTGCCCTAGAAGACTAGGCTTCTATTTAGACTTCGATGTTATATTGAATTCATTTTAATGAGGTTCAAGAAGCAGAAACAGAACCTGTTGAGTGTTTCTGTTTAATTCTATATGCCTTTTTCCTGATTGATTGCCTGTCTTGCAGTCGTGGCTATCCATGAGGAAAGAACCTCTACTTTTGGGGCTTAGGGTCCAATACTTATGATTACAAAATGCAATAAATATCAACTAACAATAATATTTAAGATAATAATAAAATACTTTAAGTTGTCCCTTTTAAAGCCCTTGTTTTCCAAGGTAACAAAATACAAATGATTGATGCTTCTGTTCTAAAAGATGATCAGAAAATAGGGATTTGGAACCCTACCCTTCCCTTTTTAGCTCTCCATGCGTGACATTTGGAACTTCCTACCAGCAGATGCCCTGTAGGGGCTTTTCTCTAAAAATAAATTTCCCTTAAATTCAGGTCTTTTGACTTATTTGCCTCCTCTAAAAAATACCCTAAATTTATTCAAATGACTCTTTCCAGAAAATATTTCGTCGATAACTTCACAGTCAAATGCTAAAATATACCTCCCTAATCCATAGAGATACTCTGAAAATCATGTCTCCTATATTTTCTCTTGGGAAAGCAAAATTTTTTTCATCTATTTGATAAAAGAGCCTGTGAAAAATGAAATATTTTCCTTGGGAGATCTTTATAACCAGTAAGAATGATCAATGCATTTCTTAGGTGACTTAGATAGCAAGGTAATAAGAGTGGTAGATACAATACCATATCAAAGTTTCTTTTTTAACTTATTTTGGTAAACCATTTTCAAAATAGTTCTGAGAAAAAAATAAAAGTTATAGACAGTCTTTATTAATTTTTTCATTTGTGCAAATGTTTTCATTTGTATGGGGTACATGTGCAATTTTGTGACAGGCATAGATTGTGTAGTGGTCAAGTCAGGTCTTTCAGGGTTTCCATCACCCAAATAATATACGTTGTGACCATTAACTAATTTCTCATATCTATCCTCCTCCCACCCCCTTACATTTCCAAGTCTCCATTGTCTATCATTTCACTTTCTTCATCCATGTGTACACATTTTCTAGCACCCACTTCTGAGTGAGAACATGTGATATTTGACTTTCTGAGCCTGGCTTGTTTCACTTAATATAATGACTTCCATCCCTGTTGCTCCAAAAGACATGACTTCATTGCTTTTTATGGCCAAATAGTATTCCATTGTGTAAATATATCACATTTTATTTATCCATTCCTTCATTGATGGACACTTAGGTTGATTCCCTATCTTTGCTACCATGAATAGTGTTGGGATAAACATATGAGCATGGATATCTTTCTGACATATTGATTTCTTCTCCTTTAAGTAGATAGGCAGTTGTGGGATTGCTGGATCATATTGTAGTAATTCCATTTTCAGTCCTTTGAGAAATTTCCATTCTGTTTTCCATAGAGGTTGCGCTAATTTACATTCCCACCACCAGTGTATAAGAGTTCCATTTTGTCCGCATCCTTGCCAACATCTGTTATTTTTTGTCTTTTTAATAATAGTCATTCTGATTGGTGTAAGATGGAATCTCATTGTGGTTTTAATTTGCATTTCTCTGATGCTTAGTGATGTTGAACATTTTTTCATACATTTGTTGGCCATTTGTATGTCTTCTTTTGAAAAATGTCTGTTCATGTCCTTTGCCCACTTTTTAATGGGATTATTTGGTTTTTGTTGTTGTTGAGTTGAGTTGCTTGTATATCCTGGATGTCAGTCCCCTGTCAGATGAATAGTTTGCAAATATTTTCTCCCATTTTGTAGGCTGTCTGTTCAATCTGTTGACTATTTCTTTTGTTGTACAGAAGCTTTTTAGTTTAATTAAGTCTCATTTGTCTATTTTTGTTTTTGTTGCCCATGCTTTTGAAGTCTTAATCATAAATTCTTTGCCTAGACCACTGTCCTAAAGAGTTTTCCCTAGGTTTTCTTAGGGTCTTATGTTTATGTATTTAATCCATCTTGAGTTGATTTTTGCATCTGGTGAGAGAGAGGGGTCCAGTTTTATTCTTCCGCATATGGCAATCCAATTTTCCCAGCACCATTTGTTGAAAAGGGTGTCCTTTCTCCAATGTGTATTTTTGTCAGCTTTGTCAAATATCAGTTGGCTGTAAATATATGGTTTTATTTCTGGGTTCTCTATTCTGTTCCATTGATCTATATGTCTATATTTATACCAGTACCATGCTGTTTTGGTTATGATAGCCTGGAAAACAATTTGAAGTCTGGCAATGTGATGCCTCCAGCTTTGTAATTTTTGCTTAGGATTGCTTTAGCTATTCAGGCTTTTTTGGGTTTCATATGAACTTTAGGATTGTTTTTTCTAACTGTGAAAAATGACATTGGTATTTTGATAGGGATTGCATTGAAGCTCTAGGTTGCTTTGGGAAGTATGGTTATTTGAATGATATTAATTCTTCTAATCTATGAGCATGGGATGTTTTTCCATTTGTTTGTGTCATCTATAATTTCTTTCATGAGTGTTTTTAGCTTTCCTTATAGAGATCGTTCACCTTCTTAGTTAAATTTATTCCTTGGTAATTTTTTGTAGCTATTGTAAATGGGATTCCTTTCTTTATCTCTTTCTCAGGTAGATTGTTATTGGTATATAGAAACACTACTGAATTTTATATGTCAATTTTTTATCCTGCAACTTTACTGAATTCATTTGTCAAATCTAAGAGTTGTTTGGTGGAGTTTTTAGACTAGATATAAGATAAAAGATTATATCATCAGCAAACAGGAATAATTTCACTTTCTCTTTTACAATTCGAATGACTTTTACTTCTTTCTCTTGCCTAATTGCCCTGGCTAGGACTTCCAGTACTACGTTGAATAAGAGTTGGAAAAGTAGGCATCCTTGTCTTGCTCCAGTTCTTAGAGGAAATGCTTTCAACTTTCCCCATTTAGCATGATGTTAGCTGTGGGTTACCACATATGGCCTATATTATTTTGAGGTATGTTCCTTCTATGCCCAGTTTGTTGAGGGTTTTTACCATGAAGTGACGCTGAATTTTATCAAATACTTTTTCTGCATCTCTTGAGATGATCGTGTGGTTTTTCTCCTTGATTATGCTTATGTGATATGTCATGCCTATTGATTTGCCTAAGTGGAACCACCTTTGCATCCCTGACATGAAACATACTTCATGATGCATCATCTTTTTGATGTGCTGTTGGATTTGGTTTGTTAAAACTTTTTCAGGACTTTTGTGTCTGTGTTCATCAGGGATATTGGTCTATAGTTTTCTTTTTTTGTTGTTGTGTCTTTGTCTCGTTTTGGTACCAGGGTGATACTGGCCTCATAGAATGAATTATGAAGAATTTTCTTCTCAGTTTTTTGGAACCATTAGAGAAGGATTTATATTAGTTCTTCTTTGTATGTTTGGTAAAATTTGGCAGTAAATCCACATGGTCTTGGTCTTTTTTGGGGGGTGGGGGAGACTTTTTAGAATATTACTAATTCAATCTTGCTGCTTACTATTGGTCTGTTCAGGTTTTCTATTTCTTCATGATTGAATCTTGAGAGGTTATTTCCAGAAATGTATCCATTTCCTCTAGGTTTTCTAGTTTGTGAGCATATAGTTGTTCATAATAGTCTCTGATGATCTTTTGTATTTCTTTGATCAGTTGTAACGTTTCCTTTTTCATTTCTGATTTTGTTTATTTGGGTCTTCTCTCTTCTTTTCTTGGTTAGTCCAGCTAGCAGTTTATCAATTTTGTTTATCTTTTCAAAGAACCAACTTTTCATTTCATTAATCCTTTGTATTGTTTTTATAGTCTGTTTCATTAGTTCCTCTCTGATCTTTGTTATTTCTTTTCCTTTGCTAATTGTGGGTTCAGTTTGTTCTTGTTTTTCTAGTTCCTTGAGGTACATCCTTAGATTGTTAATTTGTGATCTTTCTACTTTTTGATGTAGGCATTTAAAGCTATAAACTTCCTCCTTAGCACTGCTTTTGTTGTATCCCACAGGTTTTGATATGTTGTGTTTCTATTTTCATTTGTTTCAAAAAATTTTTTCATTGTCATCTTAATTTCTTCATTGACCCAATGGTCACTCAGACACATGTTGTTTAATTTCCAAAGTTCCTCTTGGTTTGGATTTCTAATTTTATTCCACTCTGGTCTGAGAAGGTACTTGATATGATTTTTATTTTTTTTTTAATTTGTTGAAACTTGTTTTGTGGCCTAACATTTGGTCTACCTTAGAGAATGTTCCATACGCTGATGAAAAGAATATATAGTCTGCAGTTGTTAGGTAGAATGTTCTGTAAATGTCTGTCAGGTCCATTTGGTCTGAAGTCCAATTTAAGTCTAGTGTTTATTTGTTGACTTTCTATCTAGATGATCTGCCTAACAGTGTGATTGGGTTGTTAAGGTCCCCAGCTATTATTGTATATCTATCTCCCTATCTATCTTTAGGTCTAGTAATATTTGTTTTATGAATCTGGGTGTTGGGTGTATATATATTTAGAATTATTATATCCTCTTGTTGAATTGATCCTTTTATTAGTATATAATGAAATTTTTTGTCTTTTTTTTTTTACTATTTTTGACTTAAAGTGTGTTTTATGTGATGTAAGTATAGCTATGCCTGTTTGCTTCTAGTTTCCATTTATGTGTAATGTCTTTTTCTACTCCTTTACTTTCATTCTATATGTCTTTACAAATGAGGTGAGTTTCTTGTAAGCAGCATATAGTTGGATCTTTCTTTTTAATCCATTGAGCCAATACATATCTTGTAAGTGAAGCATTTACATCTCACTCAAAAATCCATTTATATTCAAGGTTAATATTGATATGTGAGGTTTTGCTCCTGTTATATTATTGTTTTCTAGTTGTTTTATAAATTCTTTTGTTTCTTTCTTTTTCTCTGACTGTCATTGTGGTTCGGTGAAATTCTATGGTGGTGCCATTTGATTCCTTTCTCTTTCTCCTTTGTGTGATTGCTTTACCAGTGAGTTTACATGTGTTTTATGACGGTAAATGTCATCCTCTCACTGCCAAGTTTAGGACTCCCTTAGCATTTCTTGTAGGACAAGTTTAGTGGTGATGAATTCCCTCAGTACTTTCTTGTCTGAAAAAGACTTCATTTCTCCTTCATTTATGAAGGTTAATATTGCTATATATAAAATTCTTGGCAGCTATTTTATTTCTCTCAGCACTTTAAATATGTCATTCCATTCTCTTCTGGCATGTAAGGTTTCTGCTGAGAAGTCTGCTGTTAACCTGATAAAGTTTCCTTTATTAGTGACTAGATGCTTTTCTCTTGCTGATTTTAGAGTTCACTCTTTCGCTGTCACTTCAGACAGTCTGATTATAATGTGCTGTGGTGAAGTCTATTTTGCATTGTTTTTGCCTGGAGATCACTGAGCTTCTTGTATTTGGATGTCTAAATCTCTTGTTAGACTTAGGAAGTTTTCATTTATTATTTTGTAAATAGGTTTTCTAAACCCTTTGATCTCTCTTCACCCTAGGGAATACCAATAATTTATAAATTTGGCCACTTTATGTAGTCCCAAATGACTCAAAGGCTTTGTTCATTCTTTTTTATTTATTTTTATCTGACTGGATCATTTTAAAAGTCCTGCCTTAGAGTTCTAAAATTCTTTCTTCTGCTTGATCTAGTCTATTCTTGTAGCTTTAGAATGTATTATGTATTTCTTTCAATAAATTTCCAGTCCTGGAATTTCTGTTTGGTTTTATTTATTTATTTATTTATCTATTTTAGATATCAATCTCCTTGGTAAATTTCTCATTTATATCATGAATTGATTTTCTGGGTTGTTTGTATTGGTCTCCAGATTTCTCTTACATCTCATTGAGCTTCTTTAAAATCAATATTTTGAATTCTTTATCTGGTATTTCAAGGATTTCTTTTTGGTTAAGATCTATTGCTAGAGAATTATTGTGTTCCTTTGGCAGTGTCATAGTACCTTGCTTTTTCATGTTTCCTGTGTCTTTATGTCGATTTCTGCACACCTGGTGTAACAATTGCTTCTTCTTTTTGAATTTACTTTCATTGGGGGGAAGAGGGTTCCTGAAGATGTGACTATCATGTTGATTTGATGGGGCTCTTTGGCTTTATTTCTGGGTGTGTGCACTAGGAAAGTTTCTGTATGATTTCTTTGTCTATAAGCAGTGTCAATAGTACTTGTGGTTTCCTCAGTGTCTTGGTGGCAGTTATTGGTGGAGGCTGTGGTAAAGTTGTGCTGGGCACTGGCATGCCATATAGGCCCATCTTCAGCTTTCAGTGGTAATGATTGTGGACTAAGAATATTTATTCTTGTGCCGTGGGTAGTTTATGCTGGCACCTGTTTGTAGTTCCAGGGAAGATAATTCTTGAGCCTTGAGTGGCTTTCTTGGGTGCTGGTTATAGTAGCCATGCACTGAGTGGGTGAGCAGGCTCTCCATCTTCTGGGAAGCTGGCATGGCATGGGCAAATGTGATAGCAATGATGGTGAAATGCTCTTCTGGGTCCCAAGTGCTGTGTGCTTGTGTTAGCACTGGTGGCAATGAACTTTGCAGAAGAGCCTCTAGGCCAGTAGGTGATGCTTGCAGGTAGGATCCAGCTGAGGTGGTGGTGGAAGGGTGTTTATGCACAACCTTCAGGAGGAGTACTTGGATGTCCCAGGTGGTAGATTGGGTTGTGGAACCCTTAAGACCCTGGATGTTATACCCTTGTCTTGGGAAGTTGAGGGCAAAGCCAGGCAGAACCAGACCAGGCAAGCTTGAACTCAGGCCCCCCAGTGGAGAGTGCCTTCATCTGTCGTGATGGGTGGGGGCGGGGCAATCTTTCACATCCTGGTGGCTTGGGTGAGGGGAGATCACTGCTGCACTCAGATCCTACTACAGGGAGGTCCCAGTGGCCATAGCCTTGGCTGGTGGGTGGGGGACTTGCAACATTTTGGTGCCCCAATCCTCTTAGTGCTCACTCCCTGTCCTGGGACGTCTTTTTTAAAAAAGAAAAAAATCAAAACCCTCTACATTTATCCTTTGGCTACTTTTAAATCTAATTCTAATCCCATAATTAAGTTCACAGTGGTTTAAACTGTTATCAAACATCTTTTGGGTATCATAACTCACTTCTGGTTCAAGTGAAGCATCAGCAAGTCTTGCATGGTGTTGTCCTGAGAAAGTAATGCATGCCAGTTTAAATTTCCCTGGGATTAATTAAAGGAGTTGGAAATGATTGATTAAGTATGGTATTTAATGGCTGCCATGGGGATATTTACCTTATTTTTAAAAATCAAATGCATGTGGCTGTAGGCCTGTAAAAGAGGTAGAGGCTTAGAGAAATGAAAGGCAAGCAGGGTTCCAATGTAGGAAACTCAGGTGTAAATAGATGGACTTCCCTATCTCAATGCTGTTTAATACTACCTAAGCACCTGTTGGGGCCAAGTGGTCCAGTTTCCTTGAGTTTGTGTGTCAAGGGAACAAGATCCCTTCCATCAGATGCAAGATACAGACCATTATAGGCAAATTCTTCTTTAGAGTTCATTCGTGTCTCTCATTTCAGTATAAAAATGGGGAATTATTTCTACAATGTGTGGAAACCTCTCCTTGTCAAAAATATCCTTATACTTTATAATCACACATATAAACATGAGGGCAGCTAGGCTGTAGTCTGTTCCTTGTTGAAGGTTTGACCTTGAGTAAAGTGCTTTAAATTTCTGGACCTCTAGTTCTCTTGTCTGTAAAATATAGATCACATTAGGATCTTCCCCACTGGAATATTGTTAATAAAATTAACTTGGGTAAATTCATTAAAAAGCCTTACTCATAGTGAGAATTCCAAAATTATTAGCTACTATTGTTTTTATTATAGTAAGAATTTGGAAGAAGAAACCATCCTTTTGACAGGATGTCTGGGGAAAAAAATGGTCAGGACTAAAGGACAGTATCATTACAGCTCATTAAAAGAAGTGTCAGTGTTTGCAAGATTTCCTTTAGCAGGAGAAAATTAAATACATTTTTCAAATAAAATCCTTTCAGAAAATAAATTTTTAAAATTAATTCAGTTTGTTTTCAAAATAAATAAAATCGTGGTAATGAACCTCAAAAGTGTATTGTCATAGCTTCTATCTTAATATCATAATTGATGACATTGAAGGCAATTAAACCATTAATTAGAAATCTACTTTGATGCAAAGCAGAGAGAAAATAAACTACATCAACCTTAGCTTCTGACATATTTACACTTGAGATCAAAGCTTTTGTTAAGTTAAACCAGAAAGAGCTATTTAGCATAAGAAAGAGTTAACACTCACTTATAGGTATCCCCTTTTTTTTTGTTAAATAAAAAGAGGTTTGTTGGAAAATAATTTGACAAATGTGTCTTTAAAAGCAACAGCAAAAATATTGTGACTGCCCTTTTGACAATCTTACTAGGAAACTTAGCCAGTGCAAAAAAAAAAAAAAAATCAGGGTTTTCAAAATAATAAGCAAACTACATTTTACAACTATCAAGAGACAAAGAACAAGTTTTCTAATTTGCAGAGTTGGGTTCTTTTTCTTATCCTAGTGCGTGATGACTAAGAACAACTGCCATACAGATAGATTAATAATGTCAATTTGTTGGATACCTTTCTAAAAGAATCTAATAAAATCTATGCTTTCATTTAGCTTGCAGAAATTACTTCGGACTACTGAGTAAGCAACCAAACATTGCTGCTTGTTTAAAGAACATCTATGTATTTATGGAAATGAACTTTTTTTTAAACATCTGTAAGCTATGGTTTCTTGGTAAAGACTGTAAGAGTAATAAGTTTGAGTGTGCAGCTGTTTTCCATCTGTTACTCTGGAACTTTTACACAGGTACTTACTTCCCAGCAGTGTTAAGTGAGTGCTAGATCCATATTACCTTCCCGAAAATGAAAAAAGATAGTATGTCAAGAGACTATATTCTGCGTTTGAAGAGCTAGGTACTCAGAAAGTAGTTTACTCAGAAATAAGGGCCTACAGCAAATTGATTTCAAAAACTACTTAATCTTCTCAGACAAGCTGAGCTGTGTTGTTCCAGAAGTAGCACATGTAAATTCTACCAAGACAAGCAACCCACTAACATTGGGAACTTTTATTGAAGACCTAGCATGTAAACCCATTGTGCTAAGTTCTGGGGAAAGGGATGCAAAGATGGACGAGACACAGTTTCTGTTTCCAAAGAGTTTATGATTTTGAAATGAATTGGCTTTGGGGCCTAAAAGAAGGAAACTTTTTCCTCCCTCCCCCACTTTTTCTTCATTAATAGGATTTTTTAATGGTATTACTTTTGCCGTATGTATCCATTTTTCTATTATCTTCTGTTGTATTGGTTTGCTGATAATTATTTTGCCACTAAAATTTTATTTCTTCAACTCATATGAAGCTCAGCTTTACATTTTAAAAGTTTCAGATAAATGCTAGAAATGCAGTGAACTCTACTTTTTAAAACTTGATCCTGGCTGAGGGGTAATATACTTTTGTTAATTTCCCTGACATTAGGCAAATAATTGGGACATACTCCTGCCCTATATGCCAATTGTCTTATGACCCTAGCAAAAAAAAAAAAATTCAGTTCAGGGTCTGATGGCCATTTCTTCTAAAATCTATATAGCATTAATCTCATTGAGGTATCCCAAAATTTCTAATTTTATGTATTGAAAAAAATACATAAAAGTAAGAAAAGGAAGTGATGGCCGGGTGCAGTGGCTCACGCCTGTAATCCTAGCACTCTGGGAGGCCGAGGCGGGTGGATCGCTCAAGGTCAGGAGTTCAAGACCAGCCTGAGCAAGAGTGAGACCCCCGTCTCTACTAAAAATAGAAAGAAATTATATGGCCAACTAAAATATATATAGAAAAAAAAAAATTAGCCGGGCATGGTGGCACATGCCTGTAGTCCCAGCTACTGGGAAGGCTGAGGCAGTAGGATCGCTTAAGCCCAGGAGTTTGAGGTTGCTGTGAGCTAGGCTGACGCCATGGCACTCACTCTAGCCCGGGCAACAAAGCAAGACTCTGTCTCAAAAAAAAAAAAGAAAAAGAAAAGAAAAGGAAGTGATGTATCCCCTGGGATCTACCCCACTTTTTTACAATGAAGCATGACCATGACAAAAATCACTTTACACAATAATTACTAAGTAAAGCTCTGTTGCATTTATGATTACATCTCCCTAAGAATTCTCATGCCTTTTAAGCACTCTGGTGGCTTAAAGGAGAAATACTATATAAAGACATAAAATAAAAAAGAAATACTGCATAGCTGAATGTATCTTGTGCATCTAAATTCACACTGACTTCGTAAATTATGTAATGTGGCACCAATAAAACATAATCACTCCAGTTGAAGAAGATTTTTTGCAGTTCTGAACTTTGTTTCTAATAAAAGTGTGTGTTGTTATTGAGAGAAAAATAAATGACCTAATAGATTTAATCTTGGGGTGTATTCCCAGTTCACCAATGACTCAGATATTATCTTTATACCATCCTATGCCTCACTAAGGGAATTAGATTTTGTCTATTATTCTTTCCAAAACCAAAATTCTACTGTATTCTCTGGACATAAGTGATGCCCATAGCTGCATCCAATCATATACTTTCGTTCATACTACTTACCTTAATTTCAGAATGTACATATTACAGGAAAGATAATTATTTGACTCATCAGGTTTAGCATATACTCCATCTCAAATACTACCAACCCTACCTCCAGATATAGCCAACAAAACTTCAAGTTCCTATTGCTGAAACTCACATTTACTCTTACTTGATATCCATACACTCTATTATTATGTCTCACAAATTTAGTTATCCACTCAAATGAGAACTAAGGCCCAATTCCTCAAACACTGATTTACACAAATATGAATTTAGAATAGATTTCTAAAAATTTTACTATCCTATTTGGCATAATTCTATTGAATACGGTGTCTCTCAGTAAATTAATCCATGTATGGGCCACTGTTCTGTCCTAAGTGACTTACCACCCTACCTTGTCCTCCCAAAATTATTTACAGTGTAGCTATGCAACTCTTCTCAGCATGCTTTAAGCTTGTGCTTCCTGGAGGGAACTTCACTTCAGTGATAAAACCATTTCTCGGGTATGAATGCCACCAGTGCCACCTGCCATATAACGCCACAGTCATTGCAAACATGACCAGTCCTAATGTTTGCTGCATAGCATGTGAATTCATTTAAGAAGCAATAATTTCCCTTCTCTTTCTGAGAATGGTTTGGTTCAATGTGAATAAAGGCAGTAAAGTTTAGTTGAAGGAGAATAAAAGAATGTCTGAAGCTATGTAGCCTTTAGTAATTGAGACCTGCAGGATGTTCCAAATTACGAGATTTACTGTGTATCTACAGACACTTTACGATATGAATAGCAATGGGCTAATTGTTATACATGTTTCTAGCATCATGGAACTTTAGATGGCATTTGGCATTTGCTTAAAGAAAAAAATCTAAGGAATGTTACTTGACATCAGAAAAAAGAATTCATCAGTATAAGCAGCTTCACAGATTCCCATATCCTATCTGATATAACATTCGTGATCAGAACTTTTTCTTTTCTATTTCTAATACTTGGATTACAGATGACCTCAGAAGCCAACCTTGGAAACTATTTTAAGAATAACACATTTCATCAGGACCGGGGGAATCTTATTCTCAATCATTATTCGCATGTCAAAACTGGTGTTGGAAAAATGGTGGTGGCAGAGGTAATACAAAAGGGAGAAATCTAATGCTACCATTGTGACTTACTTTTCACATATGGCTATCACAAAAGATTGGCTTCTAAACTCTTGGCATCTTCTCCGTTCTTATAAATAAGGGATGGCTTACCTCAAAATAACACTGAATTAAAATTGAACTGTGTCCAAAGAAGTCAAGTCAGCACAAATTATGAAAGCCCGGGGCTTGCTGAGTTCTCACAATTCCAAGCATTTGCCAAAGGCCCTCCCCCATTCCATGTCTGATTCTTTTGCAGCCACACCACCTATTTCTGGGGACTCCAGTAGCACCGTGGGCCGCAGTGGCACCCTGGCACAGTGCAGCCTGAGACTACTGAGATGCTGCGGGTCCCCGTTACCTCCCTCCCCACCAAGTGTGCGTAGGGACCAGCTCTCTCAGCCCCACTGATAATTTGTTTACTGTGCTCTAGTTGGGATTCTTGGCCAACTGGCAGCTCCCGGGGGAAAGAACCAGGGTGTCTTAAGTGCATTAAATCTTCATATTAGCCCCCTGGCTTGGTAAACCTTTATGTTGGCTTTGTTCTCTTTTTTTTCAAGCATGACAAACAAGTGGTTTTTCTTTTTCACTTTAATGATTCTTTAAACAAAAAGGGGTAGTTTAGGGCTTTCTCCAAGGATGATAGGTGTTTCTGTTTAATGAGGTTTTTATTATACTGTATTGGCTTCCCTGAAAAGAAATTACGAGCAGCAAACAGCTGATAATAGAACAAGACTGGAAGAAACAATAACCAAGAGGGGGAAAAATTAGTGTGGCAGCAGATGCACGCGTTGTAGCTGGGGATTAAATGCCACTTCCATTCTCCCTCGGCCACCATTGTGCTAGTAATAAAGTGAATGTGGGCACTTACGTGCCAGTTATGTGTGTGCGAAAGATATGGATATAGATATAGACTCAGCTAAACTGCCATCTGTGGAGGGAGAAGGCTGGTGCGCTCAGTCTAGACAAAGATGAGTGAAGCTTGGAGTGCGGGGTTTACAAGGGCTGGTCGGTTACCATGGAAACTAATTGGAGCTAATAAGTAAAGGGACATTTTAACTGTGGGAACAGAATAGGAGGGGCTATTTTTCAATATCACCGTTACCTACAATTAATCTTTCATTTTAGGAGTGTCCTGACTTAATTCCTATGATGAAGCTATTCACTCTGCTCAATGTGACTTTAAAATGCTGGATATCATCTTTTAGAATGTGCTGTATTTTACGTTTAGGTCTTTCAAGACAGAATCAATTTCACTTTTTTTTTTTTTTTTCCTTAAAAAATAAACTGTTTGCAGATGGCAAGGAGAAAGGAAGGGAGGTAATGGAAAATTCTTAACTTCTAAACTGACACTCGGCTGAGCACTGAAGCTGGCTGCGGGGAGAAGGGGAGCTGGGACCTTGTCCTGCAGCACCAGCTTCAGGTTTTTGTTTGAGTTGATTTTCCCTAACAAAAGCATTCAGAACAACAAGGAAATATGTGTCTTTGTGGTCTCATTTTACAATACTTTTGCAAGGTAGCATTTACTGCCACTGCACAGAGCAAGTATTAAGATCATAGCAAATGGTCAGTATCTATTGCATACTGAGATTTTTTTTTTATTTTAAAGCAAGTATTAAGTAGTGTAAATGGCTAAAGTTATCAATAAAAGAGAAGTAGTGACTGAGATTTAATGTAAAGATCTACAATTAAGAACAGAATAAAATGTTCATATTAAAAAGCACTTTAAACAGTAATTGTAGAACAGAGTCAGGCTCATTTGGGAAATGCTTTATAGATGGTGAGTTACAAGCACAGAGTTGATAAACGTATTGATTCTGCATCTTTATGGTTTCTTAGGTTTTACTTTTGTAACTCAATTTACAGTTTAAGAGAATGCAAACTACCTTAATAGTGTCTCTGGGGTCTTCAAAATCTATGCAGTTGAGGTAATCCAGATTTCCAGACATGGGTCTGGTTGGATTAACCAACCCCCCCCCCCAAGAAAAGGAAAAAAATGCCTTACAATAATTGGCACTATTAAAAATTTTATCGTGCCCAAGGGAAGTCTGAGCCCTGTCGTGCCACTTGCCATTGTGGAAAATGTTTGTGTTGATTATGTATCTGGATTTAGCTGATTAAGGGCAGTGGTTTAGTGATACACTATATATTGTGAAACAGGCACCTCATAATCACTTCTGAGAAGAAATTGAGCAAATGAATCAGAACTCCAACCTCTAATTCCCTTTTTTCTCTTTCTTCCTCATAGTCCAGTTATAGGCAAAATTCACTGCAGGAAAATTATATTTCTCTAATCCTGTGCTTCAGAATATTGCACCAGGAATAGTTTTTAAGTATCTTAACATAATATCCCATAAAAATCTGAAAAACACAAGCTAGTCAAGTCAATGTTGCTATATTTTGAAATAATTATCTTTGTGATACTGGCACTCCAAGCATTAGATCTCTATTTATAATCTAAGTTTTAATGCTTCAAGCAAGTTTAAGAGTGTGTGTGTGTGTGTGTGTGTGTGTGTGTGTTTAAGCAATCCCCCTCCCAGTTCAAAAAAATTCAAAAGGTGCAATACTTAAAATGCAGGCTTTCCACAGACACTGTCCCGGAAGTTGGTAATATTTAAAATTCCTATTTTTCTCTTTCAGATTATCAAAATTCCTTACTCATCTGATGGAATTTATTGAAATGGTGAGATTTTTAGCCGTTAATTGATTTTCAGATATCTTCTTAGAGTACTGTAACAAGTATAGGCATTTTCTGGTTTCAGACTGCTATCAAGGTAATTAGTTTTATAAAAGAGTTTGGAGCTAGGGACAAAAAAGCACGTAAGAATGAGGTATTGAAATGACCAAAAATTGAAAACATTTCAAAGCAAAATTGTTAATGAGCTGTTTGAGCTATATGGACATTATAAGTGCAATTAACTAGAAGCCAATAAAAATAATCAATGACAGAGTGCAGCCTTCTGGTACCAAGTGCTTTTACAAAGAGATGCCTGTGAAAGCAGCAAGTGATTAAAAAAGCCACCTTTCTCTATGGGAGTGTGTGCTATTTTACATGAGTAGAAACGAAAATGATTTTCATTGACTATTTCTCAACTTCAGCCTGTAGCAAACAGTGAAGAGCTGTATGTGGGAATAGAGAAGTTTCTGCTCTTAGCTGGGTTTCCCCCCCCCCACACACACACACCGCCTTTCCCTCCCAGGAATGTTGGAGGCAGCCACGATCTAATCAAAGGAAGGTAGGAGTTTAGATTTCAAAATGTAGATGTCACATTTCAGTGCAAACGACTCCTACATTAACACTTTAGCAGCATGTGAAGATGAATCTTTTATCTCCTATGGGGGGGAGGAGGGAAGTGTCTTGCTGAGAAGATTGCCCCCATAGATTGGCAGTAAAAGATTTTTAGTGTTTCTATGCATCCTACTGAGGGTCCCAGTCGTCCCGGGGGGAGCACAAGGCGTTGTGAAGAGTAACGCACAACTGGCCACCAGAATAATTCATTCTCTCCACCTTCCCCGTAGCACCTCCCACTTCTCTTTTTATAGCAGTCCTTTCTCTCCGAAAATCTCAGGTTACTTGACTGGGAGTTCTCAGACCTCCAGTTTCATTCCTGCCCTCAGCCTCCAATCCGTAAGAGACACCCAGCCCCAGCAATTGGATTGGGCAGCTTGTCTTGACACACCACTGTGCTGAGTGCTTGAGGACGTGTTTCAACAGATGGTTGGGGTTAGTGTGTGTCATCACATTCGAGTGGGGATTAAGAGGAGGAAGGCTGCCTTGCTGGAGCTGTGTGGTCTTCTCCAAGTGAGAGGTGCAGGCAATAGAACTACTTTGCTTTTGGAGGAAGAGGAGGAATTCATTTCCAGCAGCCACAAGAAAAGCAGGTTTTTTTTCAGGTAAAGTAAAAGACATTGAATGCTTCTCTCTCTCTCTGTCTGTCTCTCTCTCTCTCTCTCAGCATAGTTTTGAATGGAATGCTAGCACAGCACACTTGTCAAAGCCAGTTGATGCTGTCCTATCAATGCTGCTATTGTACGGCTGACAGATGACAGTGAACATAACTTGATGCTTGGCTGTCTTTGTAGAACTAACACTCCTCATGCTTTGCTTTTGAAGGTGTAGCTAAGAAAATGTCTTTCAGAGCCGTGTTTGTACCCTTTACTATCCCTGTTATATGCTCAAAACAGGAGGTATAAATTGTTCATAAAGGGTAAATAAGGCCAAGAAAGCATTGATTTTAGCTTTCAAAATTGGAATTCACTTTCAAACTGTTGCATTTTACTGAGTTGCTGGCAGAGATGAAAATGCTTTCTTAATAGATTTGTGCAAGGTAAATTTTTGTCCGACTTATGAGGGAGCAAAGTGTTTTTTTAAAAAATTCTCAGAGATTTTTGACTCTAAAGTTTGGAAACTCCTGTGAGAAGGGGCTACCCTCTGAGCAGCCGATAGGTCGGGTTTAAAACAAAAATGCTTAGAGCTGGAAGAAAAGCAGAGAAGGAGGAAGGAGGAAAAAACACTCTTTAACATAGCCCTCTTGCAGCTGCAGGGGGAGCAGATGGAGGTAATTCATTTGCAGATCTGTTTGTGAAAGTTTTACAAGTCATGGAAAACTAAAGTAGCATCTCTGTAATGGATCATTAAGAGTCACGACATTTATAGGTTTTAAACAGGCTATCTGAAGTGTTAATTAAATGTAAATAGATTTTCAGGTTTGGTTATAAACAAACAAACAAAAAAGGTTTTAATTATAAACTAGTCATTGGAAACTAATGGTCATCTGGTGCCTGAGTAACAAAATGAGTTGTCATCATATATGTGAGTAGCTGTTAACCACTCTGCCAAAAGCACCCACCAAAATTAAACTGAACTGAATATAACAGGAGGGTTGATATACTATGTTTAACTTGCAGTATAAAAAAAGGCCTTTCAAACTGATGCCCTATTCTCACAGGGATCAAAGCATAAAATTTTCATTTTTCAAATTGTTTAGCAAGATAGGTGAGTCAATACCGCCTTAACAGACTTGCCCTCCTCTACCAACGTTCATATACCTGTGGTGTGCAAGAATTCTTACTTCATTCAGTAGAGAAACCCAACACTGTCCTCACCCTTTGCAGGTGAGAGACTCTATGAATAACACTGTATACAAGCTGTTTTGAAATAGGAGCTGTTTAGTAGGTTGAATAACAGGATTTATGGCTAGTGCTTTTGTGATTTTGGTATTCAACTGCATAAAGATGCCTGTAAAATTCTGTTTCATGTTGCATTATATAGATTTTTGCAAGCTTACAACCGATGTTTTAAAAATCCTCTTTTTCAGAAAGTTAAGATTAAAACAATATTTTAGCATAGTGTTTAGTTGCTATTCGGAATGTTCTCTGGTTATAGTCTCAAAAATCTCCTTCAGGAAGAAAATATCCTCGTAAATAATCAGGCAGTTATTTCCGAGTGGGTATTATCTGATTCCCAATATTACATAACCAAAATAGGACTAAGTTCATAAGCTGAAGTCTTTTGGAATTCCAGTCATTCCATTTTGGCTTTACAATGGAACTGGGGCTTAAAAATATAGAGACAGAAAGGCAAACTAATATCTCGTGTTGTATCAGGATTAGAATGGTGCTAACTACCAATGCTGTTTTTCACTATCACAGAAATATTTCAGGAGAGAGTAAAGTGCCTCCCCACAGATTGGATTTTCCTCCTGAGATGGGCGGGATGGCATTCTAACAAAGGCGAGGTGCTTCTTTAGCGACAGGGACAGGAGCCCTATCAGCCTATGCCCCTGATGCTGCAGACCGATCACAGGGCTGCCTGCACAAGATTTTGACAATATGGGAGAATTTCTCCCCCCGCCCCCAAAATCAATTCCACAGGATGGAAACAAGAAAAGAAGGGTTGAGAAATAATAAATTCACACCTTGGAAAGGCAAAGTTGTGTTTTCGTCCCCGTAACAGGGTAACATGAAGTTACTCGCTTAAAAGACAGTGCCCACAGGGCAATCCCAGTTTCTTGTCAAAATCTAAATCTTACTGTTCCAGATGGTAAACATTCAGAGACATGTTTATGGTGACTTCTACATACCTCAGTTTGACATTTGGTTTCTTCCTGACAGCACTTGTGCTGGTCACACACATGAAGTTCCCATCAGTATTCGCACAGCTGTGAAACTGAGCACTCTGGACCTCCCCTCCCAGGGAAGCAAAAAGTGACTGGGGCTGGGGGATCTCCATTTGCACTGCTTTCTTTTCTAGAATATTATGAGCATACAAACGTTTTGGTTACATGCATTACTTTTGTACAGTTTGAGTCAAAGTTATAAGTGTGTCCGTCACCCACATAGTGTGGATTTGCACTGTTGATACATTCTCCTAGCTAGGTCTGAATTAAGGGGACAAATATTAGAGGTGAAATGTGATCTAAAAGCTGGATTCATGAAAGTTACAAAATTCATTTTTATGGTAGTGTGGAATCCTCAAATACATTAGTCCAGGTAATAACTAAACTTGTGGTCAGTTATGAGTGGGGACCTCATCAACGAGCTAAAAGGGCTCTATTTTCTCTGCTTCCTTCTAAGAAAATTTATGTGACTTTAGGTAGATTGTTGTGGCCATTTCCATTGTAATAGTAGAGACAAGTGGCACAACTGGGACACTTTCCAGTTTCTTTTCTAGTTATGTATCCATATAGCAATGGATAGGAGTTCAGTTCTTTCGCAATTCACCTTTAAAATGGGTTTATTCTTTTAAAATTTGTGAAGCAGGATTTCTGATACTGAGCTATATATAGTACTGACATTTCCCTGACCATTGCCACATGGACGAGGTCAACCGATGTGCCAGGTCAGGACATCTGGTTCTTTTTTCCCTGTGTAGCATTTTTGTGTGGAGAGCATGAAGTAAATTTAAGGGGATTAAAATTTTTAAAAGCTGATTCTAAATAGATTATTATTTTTATCATCATTATTGACTTTTGAGAAAAAGAGGGGCTCATGTATGAAATTAACCTCACACTTATATGGTAAATTCACCTTTCATTTAGGTTAGATCCAAGAAAAAAATTTTGAAAGAAGATGTTTTATGGAAGAAAATTTGTCCTGAAATATGTTTCCCATTTAAAATATTTCTGACTCTATCTTAATATGCTGGGGAGGAAGAGAACTAGTCCGTTGGCTTTTTTTTTCTCTCTAATATTCCTCTCTCCACTTCAGCGAATCTATCATCAAATTCTTTGAGTCCTCCCTTTAAAATGCCTCCCACATCTGGCCCACAGCTACTGTCCCAGCACAATGATCATCTCGCACATGGCCCTTTGCAACTGCCTCCTAAATGGTCCACTTGCCTCTGTTTCCCTCTTCTGTCCCCCACTTGCAGATTGAGCTGCCTAAAACATCACTTTCATCAAAGCACTTCACGTCTGAGAATTGCCACGTGGACCTTCATCACCCACAAAATGAAGTTCAGACTTCTCAGTCTGATGTGCTGGCCCCTGTTATTTGGTGCCAACTTTCCCACCATATCTCCCCACCAGATATCTACCCTTCCCTCCAGCTACCAAGGCCAGCTCCATGTCCCCACCTCCTAGTCTCTTCTCAGTCCTACCCATTCTCGTTTCTCTCTTGTCTACAAAATGAGAGTTGTCATCATGTGCACAGTTCCCACAGTTCCCCCTGGTTCAACCTCCGTAAGCCTGTGCGTAGAATGCCCCACCCACATAGTCTGCCCCCATCACCTCCGTATTCCTGTTCTTCACAGTCGCAGTGCAAGTTCTGCCTCCTCTGGGAAGCCTCCCCTGACTACCACCTCTTCCAGCAATATTTTTCTTCCCTTGATGATGATGATTAGTTATCTAGGCATTGCATCTTAGCACAATTCCCTTATTTTTTTAATCTTGCTTTATAATTTGCTTTTTTATACCTTGACTCCTCGAGTCCCTGCCCTCAGGGAGGGTGGCAGGGACTGGCCTAGTCCACTTTTGTGCCCCGAGGAAGACACTAATAAAGTGTGTTTGCTAACTCACCAGGACATTCAGAGATCCAAGGCACTTTCCAATCTCTAGATTCTCCATTTTAGGTTCATTAACTGGCTCACTGGCTCTAGTAGTTTTTTCCCCACTCATGACAGGAAATGAAAAAAAATGATGAAATTCAGTTGGTTTTGTTTTGGAGAACTTTAGGGAGAATGCCACTAAGATAGAATGTAAAATAATTGCCTTAAATTAAGCTTAAATATTATATGAAAAATCCCTGTGGAGTTCAGCATTTTCTATAACTGTGGTAGAAATTATGTCTATTGGCTGCCCTTCTATCATATAAAATCCCAAACTGGCTTCGGAGTAGGAGAGTGCAGGCTCTGGATTCAAAGAGACCTGTGTTCTAATGCAGGGACCACCTCTCACTGGCAGAGGAGCCTTGGAGAGGCAATTGACCCACCATTCTGAGTTTCAGCTCTTTTCTCCCTAAGGTGGAGATAGGCATACTTATCTGGGGGATGTTGTAAAGAAAATACATAAATCGCCTAGCTCGGGACATGTCCAGTATTGGATGTTCAGTAAATGGGAGGGAGAGAAGGGGGATAGGAGTGTGCATAGATACAGATCTAGGACGCAGGGCTGTGTTCCCTTTAGTCATGTCAATCATCAATCCTATCTATTTATGGTATGTCTTCCTTTAGCATTTTCTTTGACCAGCAAAGGCAGAAGGATGGGGTGGGGAGAGAGAGATGCTTTTGGCAGCTAGGGATTTGGAGCTACTGAGCTAATGGATCTACAGGGACAACAGGGACAGATGAATGCAGGTCGTGGGGAGTAACAGAGCCCCGGGTCCCTCACTAAGGCTGATAAAGAACAGGTACTGGCTCTCGGTGCTGTGGAGGAACAAAGGACCCAATCGATGGACCCCATTAGGGAGTTGGATTTGCCAAGGCTCACGTGCTCCTCTTACTTCCTCCGGGCACATTCTTTAGAAGGAAATAATAACTTGGCAAAATGCTGTGGAGAGTCAGGTCAAACTTCCAGAAGTAATTGATAAAGCAAGATCCCATTTATACAGAACAAGAGGCTTGGACCTTTGCCATCCTTCACCTCCAAACCAAATTTAACAAAAAAGCTGAAAGCAATCAGCTTGAGCCTCTTGCCCCTTCCCAAACTTTGTACCTAGCATCGAACACTGAACCTTCTGTTTGCCTTTTCCCCAGAAGGGCAGCTGATTAAGAAACTCTCTTACAAGGCACTGAATGCCACTTAGTAAATATGTCCTTGGACATCGGTCATTCAGTTCCAGTTTTCAGGATCTTGGGATAGATCAAAGGATATTCTTTCCAACCCTGTTCATCTGGTCTGCACCTGCAGACCAGGAAGAGGAAAGAAATTGCAACCCCTTAGGCCAAGGAGCAAGGCAGTATTTCTGGAGATCCCTTCCTAACAGACTGTCTATAGAATTTTCAAAGGGAAGCATTAACAGTCATGTTGCTTGATCTCGTCTTTAGCTGTAGCAGCTAAGCTAGTCCTCATTGCCCTCTCAATATATGGCCCACGTACACCTGTCTAATTGTGTACTAAACCTTTTTTAATTAAAAAGATGTAGCTCTCCACTTCACTCTCAAAGGTAAAATCTTTTCTTACACTGTTTTTGTTTTTTGTTTGTTTTTGTTTTACTACACAGGTACAAACCTGTAGGAAACTATTTCTACATTTTCTAAAATGTGAATCTAAGGGACTCGGACCTGCCACTGTTTAACTGTAGTGGGAAGGTTGATGTTAAACCACTGTGCTGAATAAATGAACAGATACTGCATTTCTGGATGGGAAGTCTTAATTGTAAAAGGTAGAGTCTCTCAAGATTAATCTACTAATTTCATGTCATACTAATCAAATTCTAACACAAAGCTAGAAGCTTGGTGGTGGCCGTGGAGTTTGGGAACTGGCAAGCGCCCAGATGGCTCTTGTGGAATGTAAAATAAAAAATATTCTACAGCTCATCTGGACAATAACTCATGAGCAAGCCTAGACACTTTTGTAAGAGAAGAGTATCATTGTAAAATTGGAACTTGTCTTATCACATATCCAAGCACGATATAAAGTGATAGCAATTGAATTGTCTGTTCCTAAGAAATTGACTCTGCTTTTCATCTCCTGTCATGTAGTTTTGCTTTATTTCTCTTAGTTTTAATCTATTCATTTGTTGGCATTGCCCAAGTCTTCAGCTGAGCTACAAACTGCTGTTGCTAGGTACTAGTTCTGTTGCTACAATTAACTGAAATCCTGAACTGGTCTTTTTTTTTGTCCTATGGTTTTCCCATCTGCAAATGGGGCTACGAATACATGCAACTTTTTCCATTTCGTAGACTGCAAAGAAGATCTAAGGCAAGTTTGTTTCAAGGACTCAGAAAAATCCTCCTATATCCCCTTGATGAAAGATGCCCAAATATTATCCAATCTAAGTGTCTTCCCATTTTTCTGAGTAATACTAGCACGTTGTTAATAACCAAAATGGAAATCTGAATTACAGAGAGTTCTGTTTATGGTCCAATTTTGTGGTATGGCATTTAAAACTCATAGGTAACACCTGCTATGTTAATATACATTGAAACTGAAGATTAGACTATTACAAGACATTAGCTATACCAGAGTCATGGTGAAAAAAGATTAATTGCATTCAGAGTGTACATTTATTGATACAACTTTAGAAGTGTGCACCTGTAGCTATTATCTTCAAACTCATATCACTAATACGGCTTGGCATGCTAATCACCTTTCTATACTATAACATGTCCTCTGAGTAGACTTCCTGCCAGTTGAAAGCTCCCCCCCCTTAACCTTCACCTGCCAATAATCAATCTTCTCTTGAATAGAATGTCCTAGCAAACAGATGTGCTTTAGAGTGCATCCAGAAATTCTTGAAACTTCAGCTTTTAACTTTCATCTTATAAAAAGTGCATCCCATAAAATAAAGGCCCCTACAAAACATGTTCTCCTTTTTTTCTTCTTGAGGGCTTCATGCTGGGAAAAGAAGGGAAGATGTTCTGAATGTAGTGTATGAATAGAAGCATAGGCTAAGTAATATTTTTTTATTTGGGACAACTAGAGGCTTCACGTGGGTTATTGTATTCTTTTTCATATATGATTATCTATATTTAGTAAAGGAAATGTAGGGAATGTACTCAGTATCAGACAGCTTAAATCTCTTTATTTTCTAGCTGTTCAGTTGACATTCTAAGAACAGCCATCTAAATAAAATCAGAGCCAAAAGGAACAGACGTAAGAAAGCTCCTACGTACTTGAGAGCTTCCTGTGTAGGTGTTTCTATCCTAGGTGCAGAGTGGAATACAAAATAATATAGGACACCATCCTTGCTCTGAAGGAATATCTAGGTTAGCTGTGAGGGGAAGACATGCACACACAAAGTTTTTCAGTAGTAATACAAAGTTGTGGTTCAGTGTCAATCATTAGTACTAGTTAAATAAGAGGGAGGTCCACGGAGCCCCCTGTGGGAGGAACTGAACCTGAGCTGGGCGGGACTTTGGGCGTCCACAGCAGGTGAATCAGAGCCGGGATTCATCTCCATCATTTACCAATTGTGTGGGCTCGAACAATTTTTTGTCCTTTTGCTCAGTTTCCTTCCTTGTAAAATGGGGATATGGCTATCACCAAGGGTTGTTATAAAGATTAAATGAGGTAATAAAATAAGATGCCTAACACCGAGCATAGGACACAGCGAGCACACAGAAGGAAGCCGCATTTTTTCCCCAGGTGGCAAAAGGAACCGCTCGAGCTGAGGCTTGGCGATAAACAGAGTATGTCATTTTCAAATACAAAAGAAAACCCCCAAAATGATATTTTTTAATCTGAGGATTTGCATAGACACAATTTGGAAATACAGTGAAGAGAGGCACTTAGGCAAAGAGGAGAAGGAGAACAGAGGAAAAGGGAAGACGAGGAGTGATAGAGGAACAGAAGAGACACCAGGAAGGAGGCGGAGGAGCGAGGTCATGGTCCTCCCGGCTCTTGCTCTGTGCAGGTGGCTGTAGGCAGCGCACCCTGTGGGCTAATCTGGCCGGACTCTGGAGTGTCTCGACATAACAGGTGCCTTAGGAAGTTTAAACAGTAGGTGTTTTAGGAATGGGGAGAGATCAAGAAAGGCATACAGTGAGAGAGCGAGAGAGCGAGAGAGAACAAAACATTTGGGAAGGTTCCCCAAGTCCAAATAAGTAAAAAAAAAAAAAAAAAAAAAAAAAGTGCTGTCTATTCCCATTGACGCAGTGAGAATGAGGGAAAAACGGTGGAAGAAACACTATGAAGAAATGAATACGCTTGGGACTATACTTGGGATGACTTTATAACACAAACACGGGTAAATAGATGTGTATACAAATGTTTAATAATATAATTTAAACTGATAAAATCTAATTCTCTGATTATTGATGGACATTAGACAGAATATACAGCTGTGATATTTTTAAAGACATATTCCTTAGATAAAAAGGATCTTTTCTCAGATTAAGAAAACGATTGGCCACGTAACGATCTAGTGTTTTTAACTTTGGGGAAGTAATGGATTTTCAAGTCAGAACGACAAACTACTTCTGCAAGACACCTATAATTCTCTTATTTCAACTAAGAGAATATTGGTGGAGAAGGACATAAAACTTCAAGAGAGTCTAGAGGCAAGAGGAGACGAAATATTTAAATTGCTGCTGCTCATAAACCTTCAGATTCTACCTTGGCGGAGGTTGATTGACATCCTTTCACAGAAAGTATGAATGACTTATTTTACAAATGATATACACACTCCCTTCTTCACTACAAAGACAAGTAATTCTTAATTTTAAGGTTTGGGAAAGGTTTCCCCAGCCACCTGCTTTTCTTTCTGTGCCTTCTTGCTTTGCCATTTTATTTTATTTTATTTTATTTGTTTCAACCATGTCAATTCCTCTTCAAGACAGAAGAGCCATTCTTTGTCAAGTCCTTGTACTAAATCAATGAACAGTTTTCAGGATTAAGGATAGTTTTATTAGAAGACTGTGTTTGCTATTTCAAACTCGTTCATTATATATTGGAGGCAGCAGGATTGAAAGAATAAAGACAAACACAGAGCTTGAGTTAGCAAGATTTGGAATTGAAATGTTGTCTTGTTACTAAAAATTTGTGGGAATAGCATTGACCGTGGAGACTTGACAGCATTTTGGTTCCTCAAAAGAGACTTGGGTTTCATTCAAGTTTTTAATGAAGACTTTGGCCTGTTCTATTTTCCCCAACCGAGTGTTCTGAACCATGTTCCCTGGTTCCTATGGGAGAGATGCCAGGGAAAGTATCAGCACCTGTAATCTATTTCTCACTCAGGGTTGCCAGGCATTAGGGACTAATTGACATGAGCCAGTTTATATTTGGAAGCCATTAATGGCTAGCAACTGAATTGTTGAGGCATACAGTGAAATGAACCAAAGATATAATATACAAGCACCACAGTTAGATCAATAAACATCATCTGCAGCAAGCACAAAAGTTGGGCTTAGCTGCCAAGCTTAACACTAGATCTCTTCATCTGGTACCCACTTAGGTCAATGGGCTACTGTCCTTGTATAGAGATTGGAGAATGGAACACGAGCTGATATTTCTAAACTTCTTAATTTCAGATTGTCTAAATTCAGTTTTTAATTCAGGATTCTGCTCAACATGTTAAGCTTCTAGACCTGTCTTGAATATACAAAGATCTCTTGAATTGGAGAAGTGTGGTCCTTGTACGAAATGAAAAATGAGTAAGTAGAGAAGTGCAAAAAAAGAATATCAATTCAGTCAAAGCATGTTCTGTTAAAGGCACTTTTTTGACACAAAAATAAGGACAGAAGACAAATAATAAATAAGCCACATGAAAAACTTCAAGGATAGCTATTATTATTCTCATTAGCCGTTTTGCTACAAAAATAACTATCTATTGATCTATCATTCTGGTTAACCACTACAGCAGTGTCAGAAGTGGAATTAGAGATATTCCTACAGTTCCTACAATTGCTTCTGTCATTGTAGGGACAATTTTGCCTAACTCCTTTGAAAGCTTAGAATACCCCATTGGACTGCATGGTTAGCTTTAGGTAAATTGTATTTCATGTTGGGCAAATAATAAATGAAAACATATATTTAATTTATCATATCCTTGATAACTTTTCAAGGCTTAGAAAACACTTAAGCATACTACTAGCAAAATAAATTTGCTGAATAATGGCAGTACTGTTATAGCTAGGAAAAAGAGGCAGGGTGGTGCAGTGGAAAAGACATTGGAAACTTGGCTTCCCGGATGTGGCTACTATTAATAGTGTGATTTTGAGCAAATTAGTTAACCTTCCAGAAGCATGCTATCATGGTTTTGCCTTTATTTTGCCATTCCCTCTATCTAGATTACATTATTTTCCTCCTTTACTGGCAAACTCTGCTCTTCCCTTAAGACAAGCCTAAATAAGTAAAGCATTCTCCTTGAAAGGAAAAAAGATGGTGAGAGGAAGGGGGATGGTGGGTGGGATTTAATACAGTTTTGCATCCACCTCATACTTCTAAATTGAGTTCTACACTCTCCCTTCATCTTACACACCACTGTTAAACTAATATTTTAGCACAGTTTCATCAGATCATTGCACTGCTCTAAAACAGCTATCTCCCAATTTTCCACAGTCTAAATGTATCCAGTCTAAATAAAGTACCAGGTTTTAAGGACCTCCATAATCCTGTCCACTATAACCATCCCATTTCCCCTAAACACTTTCTGCTCTTACTAAGGTGGTCCAACATGTCCTGAATTTATGTCTCTTGCTTCTGCTACAAAGCACTTGCTCATTCTCTGGCCTGGGGATACCTCCCTTCCTGAGTCTGCATGTCCAAATCCCACCCATCCTTGAACACACTCAAGCCCCATTACCTCCATGGAACTTTCTTTTTCCAGCTCTTCCAACCATCAATAATTTCTCTCTCATGTGTGTGCTCTTTTCATTTAAAGTCTTGTCATATAATTTTAGCTCTTCATTATGTACAATTTGGCATTTATTGCTATTCTTCATAGATTTCTTTAAATTGCTTTCTCTCTCGTACATTATTAGAAACACTAAGACAGAAGTTGAGTTTTAAGCCTCTGCATCTAACAAGCCTACCTTCAAGGTGATATGTCCAGTACATGCCACAGGCCTTCATAGTTAGAATCGTCAAGGACAGCCGAGATAGAAAGTGCCATTTTAGTCATTGAGAAATTTTAGGAAACTTAGCAGCAAATCCACAACTACACTAGGCATTCTTCGGACAAGGCACTATCTCAGGCACTCATTCTCTGGTTCAAAATTTTTTTTTTCCATCTTCTGTCCACATCACTCTCCAGGGCTGCATTTGAGCCAGCTGGACTCCATCCAGAAACAGATTCAAATAGACAATAGGCCAACTAGGATTCCCATTTTCCCTGATTAGATGTAAAATTGTATAGCTGAGTGTCACTCACATGCCAGCCACTCAGGATTCTATGTTGTCAATTAATTTCTCTTGAGAGCTGAACTGAGAAGATTGTGACAATTCTGTTTTTAAGGACCTGTAAAATTACAGCTAGACCAGAATTTCAGGGATAGTGCTAAATAGATAGACCTGCCCACTATCTGTTGCATAGCATAAAATAAAACACCATGATAACCCATAGTAAATTATATTGGGTTTTTTTTTTTTTTTCACAGTGGGATTTGATGATTTCCTAGACAAAATTCTTTGTCTAGGAATGGCATTCTCATTTATAGGAAAATTAGCAAGTGAGGTGAAAGGCTTTAAATCACTTAGAAGAAAGAGGAAATTACCACACATTCTGGCAAAGCTACTAAATCTTATTTGTTGTTTCTTAAATAATTTAGAATTTGGCATGGATTTCCAGAAAAGGCATGTAAAATATCACAGAAACACAGAATGTTAGGGGTAGACCTAGAGATCATCTAAGCAGAATCCCTTGTTTTAAATTGGAGGAAACCTAGGACTGGCTTTGCTGGGATACCTGCCTAAACTCACAAAACTCATTCTTACCAGACAGAGTTCTACAGGTTTATCTTTTTAAAGAGTGCAAGTCAGTGAAATTCTACCAGCACTAAAGTGAGTTCATGTGTCCATTTGACATCAGGATCTGACAACGTGAAGGGCTGAGCCCAGCTCTCCTTTTGATCATGGACTGTCTTGCTGAGTGCTATGGTGAACAATCAGGCACCGTGAGGAAGATTGGGGCTAGAACAAATACAAGAAACAGTATTTATTTTTCAGATGTATTCCTTGTGGAAAAATCTATTCTAACGGAAATAACCAAGCACCATTGCTATGGATGATCTGTGAAAGTATGCAGCTTTATTACAGAGAAACTTCTTTGCAAAGGCATTTTTTAACCTATGCCACAGGAATACTACCCAATGTTGACAATGTCATTATTAACCAGAAGTCCTTCAAAGCATTGTCACTTGAGCTCAATCATTGGAACTTGCAATATTTGGGTAGGCAAAGCAGGTGTGCCATTTCTATACACCAGAAAACTGAATCTGAGAGACAGTATGCCATTTACCTGAGTCTAAAAATCTAGTGAATGAAGTAATTCGTGTTAGAGCACCTGTCTTCTGACTCCTACTTCACTACTCAATACTTCAAGCAATTTCAACTAGATCACCTTTTGTCAATATTAGGGAAACCTAGTGCATTAGAATAGTTGAACTGTCTGTCGGCAACATCCCCTCACTGGGAAATAAACATTTAAAATACTTCCTCAGGTACTGGAATTTTCCCACGAGAAGTATAAGAGCAATATTCTTCGTAGTCTAATAAATCACACGAGTGTATCTACAATTATGCATCTATATAATTTATGTTTAAAACTGATTTATTTGTAAGAGTAGTAAAATTAATCACTATTGGATTATAAAAGCATTTCGTAGTCATTAACTTACATCTTTCATTTTGCACTATAAGGAATAGCAGTTTAATAGTACAAAATAAAAAGATTAATTTAGAATATCTTAAGTGTGGCTTCGACTTTTTGAAAAATAGTTTTGTTTTTAAAACATGTTCTAGATTTCCTTTCTGTTGTTGTAAGTATCTAAAAGGAAGCCATTATGATTTTCAGAGCAATGAAAGAAATATGTCACAGGAAAAAGAGCATTTTCATTCATATTTTTAGGTTACTGGTCATATTTCAATCCACTGGAAAATGTAATTGCAAATCTGGTTAGAATTATAAAAATATCAGGCTTACCAGTATTACAACTTCTGATGAAAGCATGAATTCTGTTAAGAATGTGAAGATTATGTAGCAGAATAATTATCTATTTTTTGTATAGCTAAACCTTATAATAGTGAATGCCGAGAAAGGATTCTATAAAGAGTTATTTCTTTGGTTCGTAAGAGTAGTCTGTTCATACGACTTTCAGCTAAGCCTTTACGTTGAACGCGTCTGTAAAACAATGCTTCCCTATTTCCTATCTGTATCTCAGTGTGGTTCATATGAAAATGAAGCGTGTTATTTTTCAGTACTCAAAGGGAAGACACAAAAATAAAGCTGAGCTCTTACTAAACTCTTTCCAGCTCTCTTGTTCTGCACTGAGCAGCAACTGCTCTCCAGTTTCTAGGACCTTTTTTCCAACATACTCATAAACTCCACTAAAAAGACCACAGAAAATGGCATGCTGTTAAAATGAAAAAGAGCACCAAAAAAGATGCCAGGTTTTGCAGGAAGACTACACCTCAAAAAGTGTGGCACATAGGGCGAGGGCAGCTTTTACTTCTCTCTCACCACAGGGGCAAATTTGGCACAAATCTTCAGCTTGTTATTCAAACAGACAATGGGCTTTCTTAGTTTGTGCTCTACGACAATTTGTAAGTCCTCTGAAGTTTTATGTAATTTGATTTTTCCTGTAGTTTATAAAATATGCAACTTTTAATTTTATATAACAATGTATACTTTTTCAAAGTGCTTTTAAACATTTCATCTGATTCTGACAGCCTTATGGATCATGTCACATAACTAAGTACTTATGCCCACTTGAAAGAATTAGAAACAGAGCCACATTCTTGGGTAACACGTACTGAAATATTAATATTTAGCAGAATAAGATCATGATATGTATAGTTTATTCTCAATAGTTCAAGGGGGTGAATGTATATATTCTCTGTGTGTGAAATTGATAAAGCAAACAATTGGGGGCAACTTGTTAACGATAAATGAATCTGGGCAACTGGTATGCAAGTGCTCTTTCTACTATTCTTACAACTTTTCCATAAGTTTGAAATCATTTTCAAATACAATTTTTAAAAAAACAGACACAGACACAGACACAGGGACGTTAAATAATTTGCACGCACAGATTACAGGCAAAGTGAAGAACTAGAATCTGGGTCTTCTATTTCTTCAAACTTCCTCTAAACCTGTCATCTATTTCTGTAAATCAAAAGTAATTTTCCATTTAAATTACAGTCAGCCCTTTGTATCTGCAGTTCCACATCTATGGATTCAACTAAGCTCAGATTGAAAATATTTGGGGAAAAAAAAACAAAACATAACAATATAAGAATAAAAATAATACAAATTTTAAAAGTACAGTATAATAACTATTTACATAATACTTAAACGTTGTATTAAGTATTTGTAACCTGGATATAATTTAAAGTATACAGGAGGATGTGCATAGGTTATATACAAATACTATGCCATTTTATATAAGGGACTTGAGCATCTGCTGATTTTGGTATCCAGGGAAGGAGGGGAGAGGTGTCCTGGAAACCAAGACAGACCATGTTTATAAATCACAATCACACCTTTTGTCAATCAGTCATCAATAACCAGTACCATAGCTCAGGGAAAACTCATGGTTTAAAAATAACCTTTATTAATACATCATATTACCCATTACAAATCATTTTTGCCAAGCTTATTTTATTTGACCTTCATAATATGTCAGATGAAATAGATAGGACAGGCATTATTGGACACCTGATTAAGAACCAGGCTGTGCAGGTTACTTGTACGATCAATGTTACCTACTAAATGGTAGAGTCTAGACAGATACCCACATCCTAACTTCTAGAATGAGTGCTCTTTCCAATATGTCCTCTTGGCATTCTAATGCCTTTTCACACTCTTAATGACTATATCTAAAACTTCTAAGGCTCGTGTATTTGTTCATAGAAAAATAACATTTTATAAGTACAAAACAAAATAAGAAAGATGGTTGTTTTACTTACTAATATTATATACAATAATAACAGTTAAGATTCATTAAATACCTACTTACCATGTGCAAGTGCTATACACACATTATCAAATTTAATTTTTTCAACATCTCTATGACATAGAATTCTCCTGGTCCCAATCTTACAAACAAGGAAACAGGCTCTGAGAGTTTGACTAATTTAATCGATGTTACAGACCTGTAGGGGCCAAGGTGGACAGGACCCAGGCAGTCTGACTCCAGACCCCCTACCATTAACTACATAGTCTTTATTCCACATTTTCCCTTTCTTCCTTTAAGCTCAGTTGATATTTTAACCAATTTCTTTTCCTTATATTCAATACCCTTTAAATTCTGCAATTAAGAGAATTCTTTCTTTCAAGGAGAAGAGTTTATATATGGAAAAGCATAAGTATGAAAAAGTAGGTATCCCATCTTATTTGCATCCTCTTGAAAGCAGGTACTGCGTCATCTCTGCATCAACAGCAGCCCCGGCACACATTAAACATTCAATAAATGTTTGTTACATGAATGAATGATATTTGGAGTTCTCTATTAAAAAGCTTTTAAGACATCATGATCTAAATACTTAAACACCAGACCTAAAAATTAAGTTGGCTCAATTCACCAAACCTCAACTTTATAGCAAAGCATACAGTTTCAGAGCCAGAAAAATAAATAAATAAAAGCAGAAAACAAATTTCACTTTTAAATGATATTTTAAAATGCTGCCCTTGGAAAGTTGAACTGCTCTATAGATAATTTGAGATGCAGCCTTTGACTGTCTGTATCCTGTAACCTCTTCTAGATTATAATGTCTTGTCTGTATGACACAGTGTGGTGCCCAGGCTCACCACTGGTTGGATTTCATGATTTTTTCCTTTGTTATAACCAGTTAGGATAAAAAGAAGTCGAACACTCTGGCAAAGACCATGGTCCCAGGACAGGAGTAGAACCACTTGCAGGATACAGGATACACAGGCAGCTTTCTTTTTTCTCTTCTTTTTCTTTTTCCTTTCTTTTTCTTTGAGACAGGGGAGTGGGGGTAGAATGCAGGTATCTCTTTATGTTGCCCGGGCTGGTCTTGAACTTCTGGAGTCAAGTGATCCCCCTCCCTCAGCTTCTGGGGTAGCTGGGACTACACGTGCAAGCCACAGTACCGGGTTACAGCCAGCTTTCTAAGGCATCCGTCACAGCTGCTCACTCAGCAATGACTCAGGAAGGGACCAGTTAGAAGGAAGATGGGAGCACAAGACAAGTGGCGAGATACACCTTTCCACCTCCTGCTCCCCACGCATGCTTCCAACCCTCCCTTTTGTGGTTCCTTCCCACTCCAAAGTATCCCGTTATATTTCTTTGTATACATTTCCCCCCAAATAAGAATGATTAGGCAAGCTAAGAGGACCACATTCACCTACCTCCCTTCTTTCTTTATTAATACCACCTTTGTTCTACTGTGTGCATTCCAGCACAGCACACAGACACCATAAGTGCACAGCTTAACTTTCCTGCAGTGTCAGGGAATTTCAGGGTAAAAACTGCCTTCACTGAAGTCAATCACACATGGGGCTCAGGTTACCCAGCTTGGCATGGTTTTAAAGCCTTAAAGCAATACCGTGCAAGTGCTGCCCGTTATCACTCCCTTGATTGTCCATCAGGCTCCAGCCTTAGCCTCAGCTTCTTCTTACTAATGCACCTGTCAGGCCCAGACATGGGTCCCTTGCAGATTCAGGCTTTTTTCCCCTCCAGGTCTCAGCACATCCTTATCAGCATCTCTCACAGACTGCAGCCTCTGCAGTCGGCGTGCATCCAGGGTCCTGTCCTGTCCCCAGCACCTGCCCCCTTCATCCTCCCTGCCCAGTCTCTGCTCCTGCACTTTCCCGGCTCCAGCTCTCTGGCACTTATGGTTTTGCACTTGCAAGTTACGCCTCTGCCTGCTTACACAAAGACCTGGTGACAAACTGGATTTGGCACATACCGAATTTCTTAAACAATGATTTTTTTTCTATATTTCTCTAATTCACTGTTTTCTAGGAAAAACTTTCTTAAAATTTCTAACACCAACCCCAACCCTTTGAGTTTACCCGATCCCCTAAATGACTTTCTGTCCCCTGACTGAAATCACAACAGTAACTTTCAGATTATGATTAATGATCACCAATCACCATCTTTTTGATGAGCTCCCTAGTGTTTTGCCTTTATATGCCTTTAACATTTGTATTTAAACACAGAAACCTAGGCAACTGTCAGAGCCATCCCTCAGCTAATGTTCTCTGAAAAAAGGAATATGTTTTTTGCTCACTCAAGGCAAATAATACTGAGCTATTTCTTAAGGACATGCATACCCGAAAAGAGACTCTCAGAAAAGGAAGGAAAATTAGCTGGATGTGGGCTGAGTCAGGAGGATTGCTTGAGCTCAAGAACTCAAGGTTACAGTGAGCTACGATCAGGCCACTGCATTTCACTGGGTGACAGAGTAAGACCCTGTCTCTAAAAAAGAAGGAAGAAGAAACTGAATGTTACTCAGTCCCTACACATGCTGGACACTGCTATTCACCTTCAACTTTATAACTCATATACTAGTCATTCTAAGTAAAGGAATTAGGCAAAAAAAAAAAAAAAAAAGACACACCTGTAGAGCTAGGATTTGGACCCAAATCAGTTTGTCTCCAAAATTCCATGCATTCTCTCAAAAGAAAGTTCTATATAAATGCTAAACAGTAAAACCTAGTAATTAATTACATGGAAGCAGTTTACATTTTCCTGCAATTTACACCTTTTTTTTTCCAGACTAATTAAATTTCCTACACCGGTACAGTGCTTCTTCCCACAATTTACTAGGGTTTTTGGTGAAGAGCTAAAAGCAGGTTTGCTGTGAAGCTGGCGAGGAAGAGAAGACTGAGATTCCAATAAAAACTTGTTAACTGGCCTGCAACACCGTGCCTATTAAGAGTAGAACAGCTCTCCTATGGGACACACAGACGAGTCTATACATTGCTTGTTAAGTACTGGCCCAAGTGCTCGCATCTCCCAGACTTGTCCCCTGGGCTCAAGCCCAAACCAGCCCTGAGAGGGTTGGAACAACCCCCCCCCCATGGAAAACACTATCGGTTATTTAGAATCTGGGACGTCACCGTGAACACGCTGCTCAGCATTTTCCTAAAGTATTACAGCTATTCTGCATAAGCAAGACATGTAGGCGCTTACTTAGTGTGTCTTCCTGTGATTTACACGTCCTTTCTTCTTAAGTCATTCCCAGAAATTCTTAGGAAATACGAAAGGAATTTATCAAATAAATGTGTTATCTTTTCCTCCAACAGAATGTCAGAGCACTTCTTGAAAGAGCCTTTCCAGATCCTTCTTCAGTTCAGACTGATTTTAACAAACTCGAATCTACATGCCATAATTAGGAAGCTACAGAGGCCAATTTATTCAGTTAATTTGCATCAGTCGAAATAATTTTTCCTGACAGATTACTTCCGTTCTAAGTACCAAGTACTTTTTAATCCTAGTCAGGTTATTGCTAAGGATAAATGATTTCACATTTCTCATCAAGATGCCTGTCATTAAGAATATTAACACAAATTCCTTTCCCTTGAATAGAATGAGCTGTCATTTTAGCAATGTTGCTGTGTCAGCCTTTCTATTGTCAAACACAACAAATGACGAGAAAATCAATTTACTCTTTAGACTTACTCAAGTGAGGAATCCTTTGAAGTGGGGGTGCAGGGTTTTGCCTGGATTCTATAATCACGTAAAAGTGAGTACTGTATGTATGTTGGTAAAATGTTGTGAAATTTAATGAAGACTATTTGTTGCCATAAGACCTTCCAGACAGAATCTATCTCTGAAAAAGAATTCCCTACTCTAAAATAGGGTTTGATGAGCAACAGATGTGGTTTAAACGAACCCTTGTTCAACTGAACCCAGAATCTATTTTGATCTGCGTGAGGCACAATCCAGAAGAGAGGGGAAGTGACTAGAGCACATCCTCAGTGTTGAGGTTGGTTGGGGGGTTTGAACAGATTTATTTACTTCATAAAGTTTCTCTCATAAAGCAGAATGCAAATGAGCTTTTAATTAATACTTTCTAATGGTTAGAGGATGTTATACATGCTGATTATAAAACAATTTACATTTTTACTTTGTAGTCTAAGGACGTGTGCAGAAAAGCATTTCAATGAGTAGCCATAAGCCTTTCAGTGATCTATGTCCTGGCAATGATTTGCAAGTTCCACAACTCAGTTTCTCCACCCATGAAGGGAAGATTAGATCGTTGTTCAAGAATGACAACTATTTAATATTTGGGAATGACTACATAATGAAGTGCCTGGATTCTATAGAAATGCCGAGGAGAAAAGAAGATTAATTTCAAACCAGAGTCTAGTACAAACATGACCTTCCTATTGTAAATCTCATGAATAGGAAAAGAAATTACATCTAAAGCTTTGTTTCTAAGGCTGAGGCTCTGGAAATATATTAATTTTAGAATGTTTCAGATGGGGGAAAAAAGATCTGTTTATTATAATCTCTTGCCTGTGGAGATGAGAAAAATTTCTTTCTGCTACATTTTACTGAAAGAATGCAGTCAGTAAAGATTTAAATGACAGGAATATCCCTTCGCCTTTAGGCAGGGCTGTAGTTAAGCCATCTCAGGAAAAAGAACAGTGCTCCCAAAAATCTCCAGGTGAGAATGATAAAAATTAAAAAAAGCAGATGGAAAAACTAGGGGGCCTTGAAATTCATACAGTTCAGTTCTAGCTGTCATAATTTCACTTAAAATTCATTCCTATTTGCAAGTAGCCTGACAGCAAAACTCCAAAGGATAGGATATTTGCCACTAGTTCTCCATGGAAATTCCACTTTGTATTCGTACTAAGGTCTGGTCATTGTTTTGTTCTCCTTCGCTTCACCGCATTGGTGATGGAGGGAGTTCTGCCCTAGGGTTCTGGGGATAGCCATACATATGGCCCCCGGCACTGGACACATGAGATCCACAGCAGTTTATGACTCATACACACAGGCCAGGGAAGGACGACACCAACGTGCCATGCAGGGCCACACAGGGTGGCCCTGGGGAGCAGAGTGAACCAGCAGGGGCAGTGAGAGACAGTAGTAACAAGAGGATGAGGTGCCCTCAGGCTCCCAAGGGGAGGATGGAATTGGCTTGTTGGAGCAATTGTACGGGCTGGCAAGGAAGGGAAACCCATTAGGTTGAGAACCTGGAGAAGTGCAGAGGCTGACGGAGGAGGGAGCCAGGTGGGGGACACACCAAGGAAAAGCAGGGGAACTCACAGTTAGGCCTTTGCAGGCCCTCTGAGGCACAAAGACACCAAGGTACCACATGACATTGTAGGCCTTATAAGCCAGTCCATACAAACTATGCCGACTTCAGAGACACATGTTCCCTTGGCCACACCCCATCTCTGTAATGTCTTTCCCACACCTATTTTGTCTCATGTGAAAGGAGCCACTTTTAGCTAGATTGACTAAATTTGTAAACAGGGCAGTTTAAGCAGTTTTTCTAGCAAGAGTACTCTCAAGCCAAGACTATATAATTAGCCAAATGACTCATGCAGAAGTATCCTTCACTACTGCTTTGATTTGAATGAAAAGAGGAGAGCCCTAAATCATCCAAATTACATATTTAACCCTTTACTTAATTTTAATTTGTCACAAGGTAAATGTTGACAGACTTTAGTCTTATAGCCAAAGGGCTGAAAACAGTCTAGCTTGCCAACGTGACAGTATTCCCATCTTCCATTTTTCAAGAATACTGTCGGGACACACAATCAGGTCACAGAGCTCAGCCTTACAGTGTCTCTCTCTCCCTCTCTCTCTCTCCCCTCCCTGTGATTTAACAAGTGAGGAGACAAAGGGTAGGGGAAGCCAGGAGTTTTAGGCAGAGCCTGTATTTCTGAAGTTTGTGCTGGGCCTGTCACTCTTAGTTATAATATCTTGGGCAAGACATTATAATCTCTCCGGACCCCAAGTTTCCATACCTTTTCAATGAGGAGGTTAAACCAGATCAAGAGTTTTAAAATATTTTTTAGTAGAAAAACCCTTGTCTCAAACAAAATCTTAAGTCACTCTATAGAACAGACGAAAATGACGTTTCTTCATTTAAATCCAAGGAGTGGAGCCCAAATCCAACTGACCTGGCCCATTTCTACACACTGCCAAGGTTCCTCAAGTACCTCCTTAAATACCTACAGCTCCTAGGAACCCAGTCTGAAAACCAGCATATGAGATAATATTTAAGGTTCCTTAAAGCTTTCAGCAGAATGGAAAAATCATAGACTTTTAAGTCAGTGATAGTGATTGACCAGACTCAGTTGTCCCATCTGTAAAGTGAAGATAAAAATACTTGTATTTTGGGAGATTGCGAGGTTAAGAATGCATGGGAAAGCATCTAGCTTTGTGCCTGAAACGTAATAGGTTTCATAAGTAGTAGCTATAATAAAGACTGCGGACCGATCTAAGCAGAACAAAATGAGGGAAACTCCTACACTTAAATTACTAAATTGCAATGAGATCTTTGTCATTCCTGAAGCCAAATCCTCAAGAACTCCAAGCTAAAATTCTTTAGAACCTGAATTGGTTTTAATTGTTCCAAATTAGTGGAGGCGGGAAAATTCTTCTAATTCACTGAACATTCTGTACGCATTGAGAGCATGTTCTGTGTGGACACACCCCACGTCTCTTAAATGACACCACAGTTGATCCAGCTACCACAGATGGAATTTAAAGCACGTTGCTTTTACCAAAGCATAACAGGAGAAATGTCATTAAGAACACTTTAATACAAAGCCACAAGAAATTCAGTACCTGACAGCTTGTGTTCTGTATTTCACCCCAAATCATAAAACAACTCACCAGAGAGCTGTTGTTCATTTGTGGAGCTGCTGTTGTGATAGCCTGCATTCTTTCAATAGAAAAGTTCCTTCATAAAATGCATCCCAGAAGTCTGTGATTTCGGAAAAAAATCTCACCTTTGGGGAATTTTCCTGGCATTCTGTAAAAAGAAGCTCCACTTTATGGGTCCTCTAATGTGTACTAGCAGAAGCTCAACAGATGCCAACAGTCCTGTTTCCCTCACAAACTTACGTCCTAAAGCAAGCTGACTGGAGTGAAATTGCCATGTTCCCTTCCACGTTTTCTAAAAGCTTTCTTTTCCTTTAACTCTTTAACTTATGAAAATTTCCAAACATTCACAGTAGGGGGTACCACAAGCTCTCATGAACCTATTGCCCACTTCCAACAACCACTCCTCTAAGCCCGGGTAGGTAGGTGATGGCGAGGCAGGTGAGATGGGACCAGCTGTCCGTTCTGTTCCATAAACACTCACTAAGTACCTGCTTTATGCAAAGCCCTGTCCTAGGCCACCAGGGAGAACAACACAGGTCCCAAATCTGTGAAAACAGACAACCCATCAGTAACCACAGCAGAGAAGCAGAGTCCACAGGGAGGAAAGAGGGGAAAACTTCTGTGGGGGACATGGGATTTGAAGTGAGCCTTGAGGGAAATGAGAGTGAGGACATTCCCCGCTGAGGAACGGGGATGAGAGTGAGGATAGGAAATGGAAAACCGAAAGGCCATCTTTAGAGGGTGATTCATATTCTAATGTGCTGGGGAGTAGGTGAGGCGGGAGGGCCGGATGGGAAGTGGGAAATTAGTGTGGAGACAAAAATTGTGGGCTTTGAATGCCAGGATGAGGGATTTCTTTACGTGTTGGAAAGCAGTGCCAGGGGCAGGGCAGGAAAATAATAATTTAAAGAAAATATGAGTAGCAAGTTGGGGGGAGGTAGGGAAAGCTCGGTGCTCAGAATAAATCAGAACTTTCTCGGCTGACCCAGCCACTGTTGTATAAAAGGAGCCCTCTGGCTTCAGTTTATTTCTCCCCCAGAGAAAAGAGTAGAGACCCACGGGGGATTAAAACAGAGCGCTGGGCAGGGGACAGGGGACTCCTTGCAAACCGTCACTAGCAAAACAAGGAGTAAGGACAGGCAGCGTAGCAGCACCTGGTCCGAGCCCGAGAAACATCAGTGTTTACTGAGCCCTTGGTCTCTGGAACGCCCGGCTGTCCACATACCACGTCTTCCCCATCCACTCCGTCCCGCCACAGGCGGCTACCGTGCCGGGCCGGGGCCGGAACCGCGCCCCGGGAAGCCCCGACTCCCCCCGCGCCCCTCCCTGCCCGGCGGCCAGCTGCAGCGCGCTGTTTGTTTGCCGAGGTTTGCATGCACATACTGAGTTGCTTGCTTGCTTTTTTTTTTTTTTTTTTTCCCAGTCTGTGCAGCAGTGTCCCGAAATTCACCCCCAGCGTAACTTCTGCCTCTGCTCTTCCTCTTCTTGGAACTGCCTTTTGTTTGTCTGGCAGCGCTGGTTCTATGGGGGGGTGTGATGATAATAATACGCGGGCTTATATAACCGTCTTCGTCTTGCGAGCACTTCGCAGACAGTCCCTGATGAACCCTGGGGCCGGTGTCGGACGGGGCGGCTTGATCGGCACTTAGCAAGCCCGGGGCCGAGGCCGGGAGGGCGGGCAGCGGGGAGCAGAGGCCGGGCCTGCCCGGCCCCCGGCGCGCCGCGGAGGTCAGGCAGATAAGGAACATGACTCTGCCCCTCGGGAGGAGGAAGGAAGTCCCGCGGCCACCTTATCTCTGCTCCTCTGCCTCCTCCCCGTTCCCACAGCTTTTTCTCTAGAGAAGATTTTGAAGGCGGCTTTTGTAAGTACGATGCCCCGCTTTTGCTTTAAACGAGAAGACGAACTTTCCTTCCTGCCCTTGTGGATTTCTTCCTGCTGATGCATTAGGGTCCTTTTCCTCACTCGGATTCTTAGGTGATGGAAAGTGTGTTTCTGGCCAAAGTCCTCCACCCAATTTGATCCCTCCTAACCGTAACAGGAGGGGAAAGAGGTTTCTGTTGATAATTATTCACTTAGCAAAATAGCACCCAGGCGAGGCGCTGAAACTGGCCACTTGTGCGGCATCCTGGTCACTGCTTGTTGTACACACACGCGCACACACACACACACACACACACACGCCAACAAACACCCCTCCTCCACCTAGAGAGGAGCCCCGGTATTCACCTGGCTTGTTAGGCAGGGAGAAACGATGCAACTCCAGTCTTCAGTCTCTGCCTTGGGTACTCGCAATTTCAGTCAGATGTAATTGGTGAAAGTTTCTTTTCACACTAGGAAATAAATCCCATCTTTCAGTGTCGGCTGGAAACTTGCACTGGCTTGTATAAACGGTACAAAACACTGTAACTACAGTGGACGTGTGAATTTTTATTAAATTTTTCGCTGCATAGCTGAAGGGTCTACTGTTAAAGGAATATGGAGACTAACTTTTTAAGCACAAGCAAAGCCCAAAAAGCCCTGTTATTAAGCTATGTTTCTGTAAAGAATGCGGAATTAGCAGAGTATTATTCTCAGAAATGATGCTCATTGCTTTGAGAAATTGCCTTTCAACAAAAGGTGAATTTCAAACTCTAGAATAGCACCAAGAAAAATACAACTTCTGAACACTCAGAAACTGTGATTTACTAATTAAGCAAGCCAAGAAAATAAAATTCTATTTTGGATAATTATACAATTTGCATTTATAAAACCACAATTATAACTTTGTATACTATGAAATAGAAAGTTATTGTCTCAATAATGTTTCAGATAAGAAAATTAAGAAACATAAATTGCTAATAATATAGACAAGCAAGGCCTCTACTTTTAATGCCATAGTGCTGTGATTAACCCATTGAGCTTATCTTTATCTTTAGATGAACAGATGTGAAAACCATATATAATATGTATGTATATGTTAGTGTGTATATTTATTTAATTATCTTGAACTCTTAGATTTGTTATCTATTTAATGCTCAGTATTTTATGTGGTATTATAATATCCACAATGGATCAAGTAGAGAAATTTCATATTAAATTTCAGATTGCAATAGAGCTGTTTATTCTTTATATATTCAATAGATATGGGAAACATAAAATTATGCCTATTTTTAAGATTCTCTTTAAATGACATTTTCACTTAGAATTTTCTGTGGCTCTCAAGAAATTCTAAGGCATAAGGGGAGTAAGGTTGAACATGAGACTGGATTCCAGTTGCTTTTACTCCTAAATTTAACAGTGACTTTTCAACACTAAATGCTATACTCTAGCTAATTTGATTATAAAGATCAGCCACGTAATTTCAACATTAAGTTTCAAAGCCTACTCAATCATGGTAGAAAGAACACAGACTTTGAGACTTGGATTTGAGGCTTGGTTTGGCTAATTACCTGGTTATAGGACCAGCCATAAGATCATTAAGATTTTCAGCCTCAGGTTTCACATCTGTGAAATAACACCAATGCTACTTACCCCAAGGAGATGATTGCTGAAAGAACTAAACAGAAATAATATGTGTAAAATATCTAGCACACAGAGTGTGAAAATAGTGACGTTTCAGTTCATTTTGGGGCTTTTCCGTTTACTCTATTTTTTAATCTTTTGTTCAAGTCATTCATTTATTGAGCATCTGCTATGTATCGCATGCTGTGTTAAGCACTAGTGATACAAAAGTGAATAAGATTACTATCCTGCCCTGGAAGACTTCCTAGTCTGAGAAGACCAAAACAACAGATCATTTTCATAACAGTATAATACCTGCAAAAACAGGAGAATACCTGTTCAAGATTAAGAGGCAGTGCTGAAGCCGGAGTGGTTATCTCTGCCTAGTGAAAGTCAAAGGAACTTTTCACAACAGTGGTATTGGTTGTCTGAGTTTTAAAGGATAAGCAGAAGGTGTGGAAGAACATTGTAGAAGAGCAGAAAACTGGAGAGCAGGAGATATAAAAAAGAGGAACTAGATCAAATTGTGCTGGAATGTTGAATCTGGGGGCTGGAGGTCCAGTCAGGGGCTCAACCATCAGCATCATGGTGCTCCATGCTGAGATATTTGCACCTAGTAACTCTAGTGAAACAAGCTCATCCATGGACCAGCCTCTGATCCTCAGTTTGTTGTACTGGTTCACATTCAGATAAGGAGTTTGGTCCCAAATGCAGATCCACTCCATTGGTAAGACATTGTTAGGTTCAGTGGTCTATTTTGGTTATTTGTTTGTTTGTAGCAAACGCATCACAAGGATGGATGTGGTGGAGCCCAAGCTCCTTAACTCATCCAGGCTCAGCACTTTCAGTATTACTCCAGTCAACATGGATACTCAGGAGGTCTTTGTGTGAGGTGAACAAGGCAGGGGGTAAGTGTGTGATTTAAGTTTTAGAAAGATTTTATATATAGAGAGACACAGATTCCAGAGATATCAGTATTTAGAAGGTGGAACATTCTTGACTTGTATCGGCATGAAGGGAATGGGGGAAAAAGAGACTGTCTAGGAGTCTATGATATTAGTCTTGGGCACCTCCTGCTGTGCGGGGGAGGGGGTGGGGGGGATGGGGTGGGCGGTGGGGAGGATTGGCTTTCCTGAGTTGGGGGGTGGGCAGAGCTCTGTGGCCCAGTAGGGGCCCCAGGGCTAGTAGAATACTTATTCATAAAAAACATATTCATAAAGAATACTTACTCATCAAAAACAAGCCCTTTCCTTAGTAGGGATTTTTTTACTTCCCTTGAACTAGGGACCCACTCAGAGACTAAAGCAAAAGAAGTAATTTCTTGCCTGGCCAGTATTTAGTCTATAACCATTTTGTCTTTCTTCACTGTGACTGGTAAGTTCTTCCCACACTCTTGAATAACTGGAAAGGAAGGGTGAGTAACATTTGTGAATTTTTAAAAGATGACAACTGGAAGAATTTTACCATTTTGAATGAATAGAAACCAATCTGATTAGCAGACAGGAAGCTGTGACTTTTTAAATCTCGAGGTCTGATTACTTGATAACCTTAGTTTTCTTCTACTCTCTCACCCTTTCTACACTCAGCACTTAATCTTCAGTGGCAAAGCTCTATCAGATTCTCTGGATTTCAGAGCTCTTCTCCTACCTGCACACTTCAGAGCAAATGCCATTTATGACAAAAGGGGCTCGGCCCCAGACTCCCCGGCTAGTCTTGCAAAGTCATATAATGTTTCTTCCTGGTAGACGAGCCGTATCAACACTTTTAAAAATAGATTTAAGAAGCTATTTCCACCTCTAAATATAGAGCCTTATCACTTATCAGAAAGGTAGTATTTGGTTAAAATCTATATTTCCTCCAGCTTCTGATAGCTCACCTCAAAATTCACCAAACTTCAAAAATAATCTTTGACTTTTGAAACGATGAAAAACATTTCTATTTTTGCTTAAATGCTTTTGCCATAAAAAAACGAACAGTCTCAAAAAAGCACTGTTAACATGTCAGCTATGCAAAACAATCACCAAATATATACTTTAGAATAAAATGAGTTTGCATCATGGGAAAATTTATTATTTAAAGAAGGAGCAAGATATATTTGGGGGAATTCCCATTAGCACCATTAAAAGTATGAAGACTATACTCAGCTTCCATTTATGGTGCTGGCCATTCCACATTTAGGTTACCCAAGCCATTTAAACTTGGCTTCGTAAGCAAGTGCTACAGTCTTTTTAGGTTTGCTGACATAATGATTTACTCCAGACTGGGTGCTGCCTGAGCCACTGTGCTTGCCTATGCAGTGTTTGAAGAGTGGATGGGTCGCAGCTGTGCAGTCCGCTAGACACCTGAGTCCAGAGTACTGCTGGATTTTGCTTCATTTCTGTGCTCCACAGAAAGCTGGAAGCTCCCCAACTCTCTCTTGGGTTTGGCTTCCTGTTCACATGTTTTCTGGTCTCATGTCATTGTGCATGAAGTAATAGTCCCACATGCGTGCACCCTCCACAATGGCAAGATTTGTGTGGTTCAGCACAAGTTTTCTAATGAGCACATTTTGGACCTTCCAACAACTCTTTAGGGAAAGCAGTTTGGAACCAGTTATTACTTTCCAACGTGACGGTAGCAAAGGCAAAATGTACTTTAGCCACAAGACTAACGCCACTTTCAGGAGACAATTAAAGAAAGGGCAACTGCATAAGAAAAATAAACATTTACTTTACACATCTGCCTAAATGTGTGTATGCATATGGTATAGGAAAATGCCTCCAACTCATAGTTTAAAAATATCCATTACTGTATCAGCATTTCACTAACTATGAATGGTGCTAGTGTTTCCCACTAAGGACTGTTATTTTAATGAGATTTCTCTGCAGCAAAATCCGATGAGTTTACGAAGTAGAGCCAGGAAATGCAGCTCAGTTTCTGGACAACTGAAAAGCCAAGACAGTTAAGTTCAATCATCTAGTTGCTTTGTAGCAGGGACTCATAAGTGCTAAATGCAATGGCACACTAGCACACAGAGAGAAGCCAAACCAAACTCTTAAAGTACAGCTGTTAAACTATCAAGCTTAACTTCCCAACATATTATCAGCAGGTGAAATTCTGGCACACACCCCACACTTATTTGTGGATGGTAATGTCAAATTAATGGCCATGTGCACCAACACTTTATAGAATTTTAGAGCAAGAAGGGATTTTGGAGGCCTTCCAGCCTTACCTTATCCTTTCATTTTAGGAGCAGAAAAACCAAGACTCTCTCTCTCTCTCTCTCTCTCCCCCCCAACACACACACACATGCACACACACGCACATGTGCACGCACACACATATCTGAGTCTCATGCTGAGTCCTTGCTCACAGAAAATACCATAGCATAGATCTGACTTAAGAAAAAGAAAAGGGCAATATGACCCACCACTAGGCCACTGGTCCCCTAGTCCACTGGGCTTGTGTGGCCCAGCTCTAGGGCTGTAGTCTGATAATTTGTTCTTGCTTGAGGAAGCATTCAAGGTCTCAGATTAAATTTTTGTAACTGAAAATTGAATAAACTCTAGAACAGACCAAGGGATCAATAGGTGAGTCAGACCTAGTAATTACCGCGGTCTGGTGGCGCCGGGGGCCACACTGGGACTAGAGTAGAAGATGGAAACGAAGCCCAAGACATAACTCTAACTCTGAGCAACCTTAGAACCTGAGCAGAGAGACAAGACCTTCAGCCGTGTAGGCCGCTGTGATAATAACAAAAACTGTGTCACTGAGTGCTGCTTGTGCGGCACAGGTTTTAAGTGTTTTAGGTGTTCTGGTGAGAGGGATTAATGAAAACTGAAGGTGTCAGAAAATGAGATTTTGGCTGATCCTGGAGGGGCGCTTAGGAGACGAGAAAAGCAGACTCTTTCAGGCGAAGAGCAGCAGGAATGGAAGCGTGCAGAGGACATGTTGTGGGGGGGACCCGGAGCCGGGGTGACAGGTGCCCTCTGGCAGCGCTTCTCAGCCGGAGCAGTGGGCCGTGGGGCCCAGTCCTGACTTACCGTTATCTGCTCAAATGTTACTGAAATAAGTACCAAAACAACCTAGGTATAAGTTGCTTTAGGTTCATGTAGCTCAAAATATACATTAACGTAACTGTATTTATATCATTGAAAACCCAAACTAAGTCTCTAATATAAGCAAAACCATAAACCAATGAAATTCTATAATTAGTATTAATTCTGTTTACCAGGTGATGCTGTTTTGCTGAAACTAAAGAATAAAGTTGTGTAAAATAGCAACTCGAAGTACTATTAAAAAAAAGAATAAAGTTGTTTTAACCAAGTGTCCATTAATGACATTGGAAATAAAAAGAAATATTTTAGCACGAATTGCTAAATTTGCACATTTAGTACTTGTGCCTATTTATAATGAACTGTTACAATTTGGCACATAAAAAGAAGGGATTCAGGCAATGCATCTGCTGGGACCAAGATTATAGAACTGAGAACTGTGATGACTCAGTCATCCTATCACCTTTAAAATGTTATAAAAGTCTCCATTTATAAAATTTAAGAAAACTCTGGTCTCATGCCATGAAAATGTGTTTTACTTTCAAATATGCAACGAAAGTTGTATCTTGATTACTAATTAAAAATAAGTTCACCTACCTAATGAGTGCGATGAGCACCGTCTGGGGAATGGACACGCTTGAAGCTCTGACGTGGGGGGTTGGGGGGGCATGGGCAATATACATAACCTAAACTTTTGTACCCCCATAATATGCTGAAATAAAAAAAAAAATAAGTTCAGCCCAAGTAATAATGATTGCCAGTATTTCTTGAACATGTATTTTGTGCCAGGCACTCGTCTGAGATTTTACATGAATGTTGTAATGTAACCCTCACATCACTCCCATGGAGTAGTTACCTTTTTTTTTTTTTTTTTGAGACAGAGTTTCACTCTGTTGCCCAGGCTAGAGTGAGTGCCGTGGCGTCAGCCTAGCTCACAGCAACCTCAAACTCCTGAGCTCAAGGGATCCTCCTGCCTCAGCCTCCCGAGTAGCTGGGACTACAGGCATGCGCCACCATGCCCGGCTAATTTTTTTCTATATATATTTTTAGCTGTCCATATAATTTCTTTCTATTTTTAGTAGAGATGGGGTCTCACTCTTGCTCAGGCTGGTCTCGAACTCCTGAGCTCAAACGATCCGCCCACCTCGGCCTCCCAGAGAGTAGTTACCATTTTTAATCCCCATTTATCAGAGAGGATACTGAGGCGTAGAGAAATTAAGAAGCGTGCTCAAGGCCACATAGCCAGTGAATGCTGCTGCCTGAAATTCAGGCATCTGATTCCAGAGTCTGCTTCCCAGTAGTGTATTCAGAACAGTCTCAAAAAAGGTGCTGTGATTTTGACACTAGGCTATGCCAGCTTGACCACAGCCAGACGCTTTTGACATCACATCCAAATGTAAATTTTCACGAGCTGTGCACATAATTATAAGCATAAACATTTATATATCTTCTCAGAACATATTTAAAAAATGGGCATCAGCCTGATGCTTATAATAATTTATGATATGATGAGAGACATGGGAACAGCATCTAGAAGTTCTGCTAGAACTCACCAGCTGCCTGGGTTCGAAGCATAGGGGAGTGGTCTTAAGGCCTCATGGGTAGGGGTGCCACTTTACAGGGGTAGCAAAAAACTGGCAGCGGAGGGAGGAGTTTTGCTGTAGTCCTGGTGGAAAGAGATATGGTAAGGGTGGCGTGGGCAGCAAATGAACACTGCAGCCTGGGGACAGCCCCAGGAAGTCCGTGCTGCAGCAGTCGCCCAAGTAGGAGTGATGCTTCCAGAACGGAGCAAAAGACCTGGGACCGCCCACATTTAACCTGACTCGCCAAGGCCAGTACAGAACAAGAAGAGATTCCGGGTCTATTGAGGGAAATAATCTGCACCCATTATCTCCGAGATTCCCCTCTGTGTATACCAAAGTACAAATATAGTCACCAGTGGAAAGGTAAGAAAGCTCCACATGGAATGCTTTATTCAACATTAGTATTTATATGGGGAAGAGAAACAATTTTTAAAACATAAAGGAAATTTTGAGTTGTTACATAGGATGTGTCGTTTCCCTATCCTATCTTACATTATTTCCTCTTCTATCTTCTGTATCATATATACATTTACACATAATGGGTATATGTTAAAATGAGTTATTCATGGCAACAAGATTGCTTCATCCAATACTGAGTGCATTCAAGTGGGTGTTTCCTCCGATTCAATGTATCTAAAATTGTTTTAGTCACTTATAGTTTTCAACTGTCATAAATGCAGAATATAAACAAATTTAAGCACTTGTAAATGCTTACTTTGCTACTCATGAAATAATAGCTTGCAGCAACTTTCTAAGATGTTATGATTCAGCACATTTGCCTTTGAAATAGGTCTCCTAACCTGAAATTAGACATCACTCAACCTTTAAACTTGGAACACTTTGTAAACTTTTAAAAAGAAACTCTTCTTTATTGGCTCTATGAAACCTAGTCAAAGAATAATATGAAATGAATCGATGGAAGGTCTTTCCCTCAATGAAGAGGGGGGTCAAAATGGAAACTTCTACAAAAGGACTGAATCACCCAAATGCTTCAAAGATTCTTGTGAGTGATTGTAAGAAACCCTGTCTGGATGACATTTGGAGAATGTTATTCCTAATGATATCCTCCTTTGAGGCTGTGAAGGGGTAACACCTGAAAGATGAGAGAAACTGCTGAGAAAATACAACTTTTGCTCTCTTCTGTTGTAGGTGCTGACGGCCACCCACTGTCATCTACGGAAGGTCAATCTGGCTAATGATATGCAGGTTTTTCAAGGCAGAATAATTGCAGAAAATCTTCAAAGGTACTCATATCAAATTTTGTATTAATTAAACCACAGGCACTGTTGTCACTGGAAGAGGGGAAAGTTTCACGGATGGGGAATTGTAAGAACTAGCAGAAACTGAAGAGCCAGGGGTCCTACACCTTCCTGTTGCATTCTCGTTCTTCTTGGCTGAGAGAACCAAAAGGGGCCTTACCTGTGGCAGAGCCATGTCGTGAAATCAGTCCTCAGGAATGTCAGAAAAACCATCTGAAAAATGGGAATCTAAAGAATCCTATGACTTTATTAACATATTATATGAGCTGTTTAGGAAGGAAGCTCAGGGGAATGAGGGGACAGGGTGGCAGGCCAGCCACACTCAGTCGTCCAGAGTGTCCTCCACAGTGTCACAGGTGAAAACTGTCAGATGTTACCTGTCTTATTCACAGCTTGTGTTCACAGTTTCCTTCTTGCCTTGGCCAGATAAACATTAGTGCCAAGAGTGTTTGTACCCACCTCAGAGATGTAACTTTGGTGGTTCAAAAACCATTCTTAGGGGCTGGGTTCATAGGAGGGAAAAGACTCTCTAAGAGTCTTTTCTCCAATTTCAACTTTGAAAGTTGGCTTCCCTCCATGCCTAACCAACTAATGCAATGGAAACTGTTGAATTCTTCTAGGTTTCAGATTGCTACTCTTCAAGACCATTGTTCTTTGCTTGATTTTTATCTTTAGCTTTCTGTTTGTCCAAGTTGACTTGGAATAAGTCCTCTAACCACCAAAAAGTTCATGAACCTCATGCAAAATAGCAAACTCTTCAAGTCTGGCTTTAATTTCAGGTTTGTCTTTTGATAGTTCTTTTATCCAGCTTTTCTTTCTAATACTAATGGAATTGCACATTTTTTATTAATATCTGAATTCTACAAACAGTAAGTAAAGAAGAGGAATGAGCGATTGGAAGTGTATGGGAGACAGGAGTTCCTTGACTTAAAATCATGAGCAATTTTTCTGTCATTCTCAGGGCTTTGTCTGCAGATGGTCTGGGGTATTACCACTAATGGCTGATTACTGCACTGTTATCACATGCTTATTATAAACAAGATGAATCAACAGTAAGAGAAGATAAGTTGAAAGTCTCCTTACTTCAAAACTCCAAACAGGAGAAGAAAATATTCCAAAACAAAAACTAAAAGAGATATATGTTTAGGAGTCAGTTCAGTGAACAGAACTTGGACTTCATAAGAGTTTTTTATCTTCTTGAGTCAGTTTTCCAAACATCTTCTTGGTAAACCTCTAGCCTGATGCATCCATTTTTCTGTGGGAAAGAAAGAAGTTGGCCTTTGGAATTATATCATTCAAAATTAACTGTAGAAGAGGCTGGAGAACCTTTAATACTGGAGGTCACCCTATATCTTCCAAAGGGGTCACTGAAAACTGATTTCTCAAGACATGTCTTAGTTTCTTTTGTGCCATGAAAAGGCCATTTTTCTGGATGCCATGCTGTTTATTTTCTAGCCTGTAATCTTTCATTTCATACTTTTCTCCCTTTAATGAGTAATTTCCCTACGTTAAGCATTACAGCCTTTTTATTTCTCAATATATCCTTATTATGAGAAAATACAAATAAATGTTTATTCTAATATTGGATCAACTAGAGTCACTTGCTCAAATTTGACACACAGGACACTTATTCCTTAAAAATCTGCAGACTCTTTATGAGAGCTGGCTCTAATCTGCTTTTTCCATCTTTAGGCTGGAAAATTCAAATTTAATATTTGACTGGCTGCTAGCTTCAGAGATCTTTGCCCCTACTCATCCAAATCCAACATTTGAGCTGGATTAGATAAGCCGCTGAGTCACTTCCCAGCACTATGTCTGTATTCATATATCCACAATCCTCCCATCTAGTAAATTTTATAGAAAGAAATGGGTCCTTTTTATATATGCTCAGATGGTCAGGTTTATAAAATAAGGACTCCTTTATTGGACTTTATGGTTTTTGAGATGCTGCCCTGTGCATTTTTGGTTGGCTCTCTGCTCATGTCATCTGGATATAAAGTTCTTTCATTTAATATTTTTCCAGCTTTAAGAACTGCTTATCTGTAGTTCACTGAACTTGGCATCACCTCCAAAATACATAACCAAAGAAACAGAACCTGGAGAGCTTATAAGCAAATCTTGGAAGCTATCTAAGCATCTCCTGTCTGTCAGATTGCCAGATTATCTCTTATTCCAAGGAGAGAGAGGTTATATTTACATATAAGACACCAAAAGGACAATTAAATTTCACAGCTTGGGGGAGATTTTGAGGGTTCTCATCAAAAATGTTCACACCTGTGAAACAGGTTGCCTTTTTTTTGTAGAGCCTGGTTTTCAGCCCAAAATGCACCTGCCAAAATATGAAGGGCAGTTATTGTACCTTCCAGACAAGGTTTGGTGCACACAGATGGGATAACTTAGAACAGCTACCATGTTGTTCGTAAGGAAATTCAGACCTTTCCTAGCCCTGATCATGCATATTTGGGATGAAAACCTTTATCGTAAGTATGCTTTGGCTGTGCCTCCCTGATACTTTATTTTTTTTTTTTGTATTATTTTAATTATTTAAGTAAAATTCAATAGATTAATTTAAATTTAGGTGATTTTTAAAAATTGTCCATAGACCATAATAGTAAACTACATCTTTTCAAGGAATCAATAGCAGATGTGGACCCTAAAAACTGCTAAAATTGTCCTTGTCTTGGTATCCGACAGGCACTGAAAGCTCGCTACAGAATAGAAAGAGCTGGATGTCAGAGTGCTAAAAAGCACTCTTTTCCTTGGTGATCACCCCAATGTTTACTTATTTTTAAACATTTCTCATTAAAGAGGACTATTTATTGCACAGAATACCAACTCACTTAAAATTAGCTGTTTGTTGTAAAACCATATAATTGCCTAATATGAATTTTCTAAAGAGTTAAAAATAAATCACATACTTAACCCTGGCCAATTAGTCTTTTCTGTATGACTGTATACTAAGTGAAATCATAGACAATTGCCTCTATTTAACTATTTTGTCCTAAAAAAGTAGCAATTTCATAGGGTACTACCTAATATTTTACATAATTGGGAACATGGGCGATGCACAATTTTATTGGGTTTTTTTTCACTTACCTTTATATCAAAACACTTTATATCTGCAGTTTCTTCAGAGTTCTTTTAGATTTGTGTATCACGTTCCATTACATGAATGTGGGATATATAAATTGTTTTGTTTTTTTCCCTATAAGGGAGAGAATACTCCAAAAAAAAAAACAAAACCATAAATACCTTCCTTCGTATAGCCATTCTATCTTTTAAAATTTATTATTTTTAATTATTATGGGTATGTAATAGTTGTATATATTTATGGAGTGCATGTGATGTTTTGATTTAGACATAACAATGCGTAATGGTTAAATCAGGGTAATTGGGATATCCATCACCTCGAGCATTTATAATTTCTTTGTATTAGGAACATTCTAATTCTACTCTTTTGGTTATTTAAAAATATATAATAAATTAGTGTTAACTACAGTTGCCCTATTGGGCTACTGAACACTAGATCTTATTCCTTCTACTTAACTGTGTTTTTGTGCCCACTAACATCTCCACTTTATCCTCACCTCCCTGCTATCCTTCCCAGCCTCAGGTGACCATCATTCTGCTCTCTACCTCCAAGAGTTCAAACTTTTTACTTTTTAGCTCCCACGTAGGAGTGAAAGCATGTGAAATTTGCCTTTCTGTGCCTGACGAACATTCTATTTGGTTGCATTCCAATCTCAGTTTTTAGACTGGTGTCTTTTCCTTTTATCCCTTCGAGACTGAATATTTTCATGTGTGAGTCGTGTGAGTCTTCAGTACAAATCTAAGCCGTAAGAAAATGTTGGTACGTACAAGCACACAAATTTGCACACGTGTATGTGCGTAGCAAAATGGATCTGTTTAGACCACACATCCTCAAAGCCAATGAGTTTGTGTTTAAATAAAGAAACAAAGTCCAATCAGATGAGAAACACTGTGCCTAGCAGGCTGTGCCACCTTTCGCTGGCTCCTCTGTCTTCGCATCTGACTGAGACTTGTCCCAGCAGATGGCCCTCTCAGTATGCTTTGGCTGCGACAAAATAGTGCTTTGTCTGATACAGTGAGGAAGCAAACTCCAGGGATGTTGACCCACCCGAGGAAAACCCTTTGCTCTTGCCATAATAACACATTCAGGCTGGAAGTTAAGAGGAACATAGCTTTTCCCCTGGCAGGGGGAAGCAGTTTAATTATGATGAGGCTGGGGGCTGGGGGACATTCACAAGTGGAGATTAAGGAAAAAGAATGGGATGATGTCATTCTTTACTGAGACAATCACTGAAATGAAATCAGGTCACACAACAATGGTCTTGTTCTTTGTCCAGAACCACAGATTGATATGAGAGATTACTTTGCCATGGTGCCTGTCAGGAAGGGTCTAAGGACCCGTGCTCACATGAAGCTATTCCCCCAAACACCTTTAAGACAGGTAAGAAGTGTGGGATCATTCCATCCAGTGCTAAAATGGCTCATGCTGGGCTAACAATATTTGTTTAAGATCATTATGCCACAACTTAGGATAGAAAAAGTGTCTGGACTCTTGCAACGCAGTGAATTCAAAGAAGCAGAATGCAGTTGTACAACTTGGTATTAGGCCAGATGTATTAAATGGGTGCCTTTTTTTCTAGATTCATCTTGAATGGCACACTGAAGTTAAGATGGAATATATTCTTCAGTAGAAAGTTTCAGGAAGTCACTTCCTGAAAAGAAATACTGCCTTGTACCATGTTAGGGCATTTATCGGGCTGATTAATTCTGCTTAGAGAGGAAGCATTTATTTGATCTGTGTTGATCTTGAGTTCCTAGTTCCGGTGGCAAATATATTCGATTTTAGGTTCCTTCTCTCAATGGTGTCCTAAGTTGACCACATTTTCCTGCTTAGATTTCACAAGAGGGCATCGTAATTATAAATGAAGGTTAGACTTTCTAAGAAGGCATCCCTGGAGTAACTGGGTGGTAGGGTCAAATCCTGTAATTAAGATTCTGTCATCATTGCATTAATAAGGTTTCAAACAAATAAGCCATTAACTGAGGCTTTTTTTAGGATACTTTTGCTGCACGAATATTTATAATAGCAGAATTGAAATACTGTAGGCTTTTTATATTGTCATCTGCAGTTTAGTGAATTTGCAAAAAATGTTCATTTTTGGTAAATCACCGGTCTTCACGTGTATGTATACATTAAGAGGCCAAGTCCTTCCCCCTGGTAGACTACATGAAAATGTTAAAAACATTGGATTACAGTGGGAATTCATATTTGGTTTATGATTTTGCTCTCAAATTACTAGGAACCTCATGTCACAATTTAAGGTATTGGGGAATTTGTGATATATATGGGACAAACATATTGGAAAACTGCTTTGGATTGTAACTATCAAAGTGAAAAGAGGCACATTTTGAAGGAGTCCTTTTCTGGTAGATTCTAAATTGAACTTTGGTGATTTCTGCCACCCTTATTTTCAAATGGAAGATAATTCAGCTAAAGGGTCTTTGAGAGAGGATTATCATTTAAAAGTAAAAAGTAACTAAAATATTTCTAAATAAATGCTCAGCACCATCAGAAGTTCCCAAGTTTTCAAGACAATCTTTAGTTTCCTTTTCTGTTTATTTTTTAGTAGCCTTTAAAGAAATCTAAGTCCATTATCTATAGTCAGTCGATATAAGCATTTAAAATGCAGGTGTTATTTTAAACAAATCCATTATTTACAAAGCAAATACATGAGTCCTGGCTTCTTACAATGGGATTCACCATAAAATTCAGTTTAAAATTACTGGCTTTTACATTTTTACCAAAAAATGAATTGATGCAGTTTCTGTATTAAAAGGTATACTTATTTTTTTATTACATGAAGTTTGAATACCCCAGGAGATTAAATCTGTTCCGCTGCCGTCACAGAAGTCTGGTCTGGCCTGAGGTACAGGCATGGTGATGCTCGGTGGCCCACAGTGGCTGTGGGAGAAGAGTCAGTGGCCGCCCAGAGCAGTCAGTGCTGTGCTGTGAGGGTTATGGATATTTTGAGTCTATCTCTTGATGATAAGTCTGCCATAATCTAACCAGTCACAGGATTCTTCTCCCCAAAGAGCACTGTAATGAGAGTCAAGATACCGGCTGTGGTTTTAGACATTTTATTTACTCTGTAACTTTCTAGGAAATTAGAATGTGCTTGTCCCATTTCCCTCACTGGAATGTGGTCAATGTAAGATAAAGAACATAAAAGCACTTTAGGAGGAGTGCACGTATGAAGTCACTCGGATACACCCTATTATTGTTATCGCTGTAGTATGTAAGGGCTAAGGTCTTGCGTGGTAATCGTTACTTCCCATCATACTGTTCTATTCCGATCACCTGATTTCTCCCTCGTCATCCTTCTAGTTTTACGTCTCTGTCTCCCAGTGAACTAATTCCGATGTGTATTTTTTGATGCTTGGCAAAAATTCAAAAATGTTTTTGCAAAGAAGGAAGGCAACAGAATTGCTAGGATTATTACTGTATTCTGTGCATTAAAAACAAAAAAAAATAAAAATAATAATAAAATAGAATGAAAAATCTTTACTGGCTTAAGCACTGAAAATAGAAGTGGAAAAAATTAGCATGTACTACATTCTACACTTGTAGTTGTTGGAATTCAGCTAAGGACTGACTCGAAATCATCTTTATGACTAGAAAAAAAGATGCATAAGATTAACTCCCTTGGGACAGGTGCTGCTGCTTTTAATATTTGTTGATTGGCTCCTGTCGTGCACTAAAATAGTTGAGAAATTGCCACGATCTGGGTCCCCCAGAGGGAGGCCAGAGACAACAAATGACATCCCACTGCTTGCTGTCAGTGCCTGTCACAAGACTGCCTTTCTCTCAGGAAAATGTTCCATTTTCTTGTTGCCTTTTCCACCCCCAAGCATTTGATTTATAGAGGAATTTCTTTCAGATGTCACATACAGTATCAGCTTAGTAGTTTGTAAGTGCTGAAATGTCCCTTCTGGGTGAAAGGAGAGGAATGTAGTTTACATTTCTCATTTGGAAGTCCATTTAGTTTTAAAAACTTTCTGCTTGTGGAAATATTAAGACAGAGTTTGTATGGCATGACTTGTGTATACAAGTTGGAACAACTGTTCTAGTGACAAGCAGCCCCTAAATGTGACAGACAATAATTCTGACTATCAAAACATTGTTGTTGTTTTTTTTTTTCTCCCTGACACATGTAGGCTGTAAGACCATGTGTGTACCTGTTTATGACTAGGCTGAGCCATTGGCATTTGTGGATGCCTGAAAACCTACACTGTGGTATGTGTTAGGGCGATGTAAGGAAGAGCCTTCCCTGCCTTAGGGAGCCTTTGGGAGAGGTTCAAGAGTTATCTCCTGCAAAGGCAATCTTGTCCGCTTAAAATGGAAATCTGGCCAGGCAAAGTGGCTCACTCACGCCCATAATCATAGCACTCTGGGAGACTGAGGCAGGAGGATCTCTTGAGGCCAGGAGTTCAAGACCAGCCTGAGCAAGACCAAGACCCTGTCTTTACAAAAAATAGAAAAATTAGTGGGGTGTGGTGGCACAAGTCTGTAGTGCCAGCTACTCGGGAGACTGAGGCAGGAGGATCACTTTAGCCCTGGAGTTTGAGGTTACAGTGAGCTATGATGACACCACTGCATTCTAGCCCGAGTGACAGAGTGAGACTCTCCATCTCAAAAAAAAAAAAAAAAAAAAGAAATCTCTTTTTTTCCCCTAATTTATGGTAACCCATGAGAGAAGCAAGGTAGGAATAACAGTTAGGAGTACAGATTTGGGAGCCAAACTGTCAAGTGTCAAATTTCTGCTGTACCATTTGCTGACTGTAACTTAATTTTTTTGTGTGCTTCAGTGTCCTTATCAGAAACATAGGAGCCAGTAATAATATCAACTTCATTTAGCTATTTTAAGGATTAAATGATTTCATATATATATATTAAGGGCTCAGACAATATCTGGCACTTAATAAAGTGCCAGATATTGCTTTATGCATGGTAATTATTTTTATTCCTTATGGAAATTTAAAAATCCAGTAATACACAAAGTAGATAATAATGTCACTAATGTTAGTCTGTCCCATAGTTCCATACACACGCACACACACACACACACAAGGCAATGTAACTGGCACTCTAGAGAAAGTCTCGGGGCACAGCACCTACCCTGTGGACGCTGGTGCCAGAAAGGGAGAAGGACATATGCTTGTGCCTTAGAAATAATACCAGTAACAATACCTTACATGTACGCACTTAGAACGTACATTCACACACTTGCAACAGCTGTTGAAAGAATTAAAGGACATGGTGAGTGGGAAGGTACTTTGGGAGTTCGTCATCAGTGTACGTACATATGAAAACCCTTTTTTAACCAGTTTTTTTATTTTCTAATTTCTTATTTCCCTGCAGATTTGTTTTGGACTTTGGTTCAGATCTTTCCCCCACCCAACCATGATTTGGCAAGTATTAACAAATAAAAACTAATAATCGCTAAAATCCAATAAAAAGATTTTCCTTGTGAAGGCTCTTAGGATTCAATGGGCCCGGATTCTGATCCCCAGATAGGCGGGATGTCTATGCTCTAGTGTCACCTGTCCTGGAGTGCAGCCTCACAGAGCTGGGCGCTGTTGTCAGCAAGAGAATGAAATGGGTCTGCTTCATCAGAACATTTTTTAAGACTTTATTTTTTTTTAGAGCAGTTTTTGGTCCACGGCAAAATGGAGATTGAGAGGAAGGTACAGAGATTTTTCCCTGTGCCTCCCACCCCCACACGTCCACAGCCTCCGCATGGTGGAGGTCCCCCGCCAGAGTGGCACGTTTGTTACAATCGACGAACCTACATCAGCACACGTCACCCAGAGTCCATAGTTTACATTAGGGTTCACTCTTGGTGGTGTACATTGTATGGGTTTGGACAAATGTATAATAACATGATCGTCAAAACATTTGTAATCCTTTGTTTGAAAATTATATACATTTGATGAAGTTTGTTTTGCAGCTACGACACTAATTGCCGTGCTGTTTAAGGGATGACACAGTGTGAAAGCTGCAGGTTGACACTGTACAGCATCCTGCTCTCCTGTTTGTGCCATCGTGAAGAGTCCCTTGTTGAAAGGAGAAAAAAAAAATCTTAGAGAATGATGAAAAGAGTCTCACACAGAGAGCTTTCCGAAATATTTTGGAGATTTTTCACACAGTGTAGAGCACGAATTCTGCTTGTATTTTACACTTATGAAAAAGACATTTTATATGTAAAATTCAAAATTCTGATCACGTATCAAACGTTGTCATGGAACCTTAAAATAACAAACTCAGTGTTTGGCTTTTCCACTTCTCTTTTCTTTGCCGCTAAGTCCGTAGGTGTGCCAAGAGCTGGCAAGTTCCTGCTACACTGAAGGAAGTAGGAAAAGTGCTTCATGAACAAGTGTTAATACCCCACTGCCCCCTCCCCAGCATCTACCAAGTGAAAACCAAAGGTGATCATTAGCGTGGCATTAAATGAATGTTAAATGAGCAACTGCTGCTCCCTATGTAAACAATCCAGTCCGAAACTTTGCAAAGCCATCTAAGGATCATGGGTATGAGGGAGGCAATATGCTATTGTGAAAAGACAACAGAGCTTCTCCACCATTTACTAGCTTGTGGATCTAGGCAAGCTGCGTATAGTCTTTTGGCCCTCGGATCGCCTTTCAGTAAAATGTGTAACAGCATCTACCTTCTAATATTGTTGTGAGGGACTCAAAGAGAAGGTGTGTACAGAGCACCAAGCCCAGGGCCGGGCAGAGAGCGTGTGTCTGAGAGGCATTCCTTTCTCTCCTCACCTTGCCTTAGCACACAGCACCCATTCCTTCTCTCCACTTCTCACTCGTGACTTGGCCCTAACTTGTCTCATCTCTGCTGGGATCCCTGGGCTCCCTACGGGACACTCCAGACTGCTGGTGCTTCCTCAGACACAGCCCTCGTGGGCCGAACTCTGCAATTGACATAGGCCAGAATGCTCTTTTACCGCTCTGTCAAAAGCTATACTGGCATAACCTTTGTAAACTATCCCTTGATTTCCTCGCAGACAGAATTAATTTCTTCTTTTGCATTCTCGTAGACTCCATACCTTAATTATGGTTCATATTTGGTAACTTATTGTCATTTCCATATCTGTGCTTCACATTACATTGTGTGTGTTTTGAGACTGGCTTATTATCCATCCATTTGTTTCTGCATTTAGCACAGTACTTTGCAAGTAGCTAACTGCACAATAAATGTGCATTGTTCATTTGAAAAATAAAGTTGCAACTTCTGGTTGGAAAATATTGAGCTTTTGTAAATTGCCAAAAAGAGGCATCCATGCTTTGGCTTGAGCCAGTCCCCTAGTGGTAAATTTTAAAAACCTCTTATACAGTTTTGCTTCTATTTGCTTAAGTATTTGAAGGTCTAAAAGACTCCTACAGAAATAGACCCAGACTATATTGAGGAATTGGACTGGCATCTGTCTTGTAGAGTTTAGTAAGAGATATGGCTACACATAAAGCCATTATAAAGGCAAGAACGCCATGGAATCATGAATGAATAATCCTCAGACCTCTTTGCCACACATCATTGTCTCTTAAAAGTAGCTTGTTAGAAGATATCACTCTGAAAGACCGTAAGCCTTTGGTCACAAGAGCACTACAGAGACATCTTCAAGCTTAATAGTACACCATTCATGGCTGAGAAATAGCAAGGAGGCAGCAGAAAAGCCACATTAGTGGTCAGGCGCCTCCCGAAATGAGGTGATTTCATTTGTACAAAGCCCTTGTGATTCCCATGAGGCGAAAAGGCCACGGCCACCATGTGACGTTTTATCAGCAGCTGTGGCTGGACTAGAGGACAGCCTACTTGGTGTGGCCAGGGTTTCCTATCAGTTTCCATCATTTCAGCCATATTTATATAAAAAGAAAGAAAGGATTCCAGCAAATGCTGACAGTTGTGAGACAAATAGTGACACACGCTCTTAATAAGTTTCCTATGAAGCGACTCTAAAATGTATTTCTGTTTGTTGTATCAAAAGATAATGAGAGAGTGACAGTCTAAGGGAAAGTTTCAGGAGGCTTGGGCTTTGTCCTAGCTGCATATCCAACGGTCTGTGTGACCCTGATCAAGTCACTTAACTTTTCTGAGCCTCTATTTTTCTCTTCTGTCACGTGGAGGTGCTCACTTCCAGCTCTAAGATACACGACCAAATTCTGGAAGATTATGCCCTTTCTGTATTCTGCCACAGGTTACATCACTTCTTGGATGAGAATTGTACCTTTTATCTGAGTTTTATCCAAAAAATGAAGCAATGAGGACAAAGAGTGAAAATACAAGTAATTTTTACTTTATTTTCCCTTACTCAATCTGACCCTAGATTTATTTTCTCAACAACCGAGATAGACTGTTTGCTGATGTGGATGTTTCTAGAGAGAAGCAGATCCCTAGTTACAAATAGGCAATATTAAAGATGATCATTTATTAACCAGTCTACCAGAGGTTCTATCTATATTATAATATTTTCTAATAATATTATTAATACTATATTTTTTAAAGATACATTACAGCACAAATACCTTAGCAAGCCTCCCTAGAAATCTAAGTGTAAAGTTTAAAGTTTTGGGAAGAAAAGCAGTTTTATGTGATAGTCTTCAATACCATAAGCTTGTCTTCTTATCTATGCTTGTCTGTCCCTTACCCTGCTGTCTTACTTTGTTTCCTGCTGCTATAATAGAATATCATATAGACTGAGTAATTTATAAAGAATAGAGATATATTTGGCTCACAGTTCTGGAGGGTGGAAAGTCCAAGAGCACAGCATTGGCATGAAAGACCTTAGTGCATGGGACATCATCCCATGGCCAAAGGGCAGAAAGGCAAACAAATGCACAAGACAGAGAGGATGGAGGCCAAAATTCATCCATTTATAAGGAGCCAACTCCCACAGTAATTAGCCCACTCCAGTGATAATGGCTTTAATCCATTCATGAGGGCAGAGCCCTCATGACTTAACCACCTCTTATAGGTTACCTCTTCATATCGTCAGAGTGGTAATTAAACTTCAACATGAGTTTTGGAGGGCACATTCAAGCCATACCACCTGCTTCCCTAGCTCTTGTAAGAGGAGCAAGGGTTCCTCCTTCCCTCATAAGCCAATGCCAATGACATACTCAGGTTTGAAATTCTAATGAGATGTAAATTTAGGAACCAGGAAGTAAGGGTTTTAGGGGAGATAAAAAGACTTGAGGGAGGGAAAAGAGATGGGATTTTACCAGGAAGCACTTAAAAAGGCAGGTAGATGGATGGGGCAAAATGAGCATTGGGAGCATTGATGGAAGAGACCCATTGAGACTTGAGGATATGAGGGCCTGGGGCCTTTAAACAATAACTATGGCATAAGTCAATTATAAGACATGAGTAGAATATAAGAGAAAGAATGCCTAGTGAATAATAAGTCAATGGACAAAAGAGGGAATAGAAAAGAGTTTATCTATATTTTCAATCTATGCTTTCATTGTCTACTTCTGTCTCCTCCCTTCTCATCACCACAGACCCCAATCATCCTAACACTGGTAAAAGAGGAAATATTGATGAATATTCCAAGTGATATGCAGAAGGAAGGAGTACAATAAATGCACAAACTAATCAAGGAAAGTTATATATTTTCAATTTGTCATAGGTATATGGTTTGTATACTGTTACAGCATTTGTCACATTGCATTTATCATGTTTTTGGTTAGTTGAGCTTCTTGGATCTGTGGATTTATATTTTTAACTTGTCTGCAAATGTTTTAGTCATTATTTATTCAAATATTTTTACAATGCCATCCCACGTCCTCAGATTCCAATTACATATATATCAGACAAATTGATACTAAAATTGTTCCACCAGTCACTGAGAAAATTCACTTTTTTGAAAAGCCTTTCATTTCAGACATTGTACTTTTCAGCTCTAGAAAGTCTATTTGGTTCTGTTGAATAGTTTCTACTTATCTCTTCATTATGTTTACATTTTCCTTAAAATCCTTGAGCATGTTATAATAGTTTAAAGTCCTCATCTGCCAATCCCATCATCTCTGTCATTTTTTAGTCTCTTTTTATTGACTAATTTTTCTCTTGGTTAGGGGTCATATTTAAGGGCTTTTTCACATGTCTAGTAACACTTGATTGGCTGCTGGATATTGTAAATATTTCACTGTTGGACGTCCAGATTTTGTTGTCTTCTTTTAAAGAAAATTGGATTTTTGTTCTGGCAAGCAGTTAATTCACTTGAGGATCAATGGAACCTTTCAAAACGTGTTTTTAAGTTGTGTTAGGTCAGATCTAGAATGATCTACCCTTCCAGGGCTCATGGAGTCTTACTGTTAAGGTTTTGCCTTTCAAAGGTCTCTACTCATGTGTGTTCAGTGAGTTCTTCCCACTATGGCTAGTCAGAACTTGAATGTCTCCTAGCCATGTGCATTGGAAGTTGTTCAACTTACCGCACCTCTGGTAATTGTTCTTTGCCTGGTAATTGTCCTTTGTCCAACTTGGTAGAGTCTCACTCTACACATGTGTAGCTTAGTATTCAGCCAAGGACTTAAGGGGACCCTATACAGATTTCTGGAACTCTCTCTCTTTATGGCTCTCTTCCTTCATACTCTACCCCACAAATTCCACCTCACTTCCCCAAATGGCACTCTGTCCTCAGCCACGCTTAGATTCTACACTTTGTGCCATAGTCCAGAAAGTGTCTTTAGTGGGACATGCCTTCCCTCAGGGATCACAACCTGTTCAGTGTGTGAGATAGTTGCTGTATATAATTTATCCAGTTTTCTAGCTATTTGTGGCAGAAAGACCAGTCTGATGTCAGTTACACCATTGTGACTTGAAATATAAGTCCCCCTCCATGTGTATCCAAACTTTGTTTCTATTTCTTTTCTCCCAGCTAGGCAGTGAGACCCTTCAAGGCAGTGACAGGGCCTCATTCATCTCTACAATGCCCAACATGAAGTTTAGCACATAGAAAGCATGATAGATATTGTTAAATAAAAGAATAACTGACTACTGTTAAAGCAATCCACAATACTTAGGGTATCTCTGTTTAGTTGAGTCATTGATATAAATGTCTAAGTGCTTCTATAACATGTGGTTTTTTAAGCAACAGAGAAAAAAATCTATTAAACAACCGAATACATGTAAGCTAGGATCAATGCTAGAGTCAGGCTAGTTCTATGCTAAGTTTACTTAACATTCCTTACAGCTGTAAAATGCCAGTGTCCAGAAGCAAAGATCACATATTTTCAGGTATCTATATGACAGTAATGACAATTTGTTCTAGAATTAAAAGTAATAGGGGCTGTTTTTAGCATTCAGTCTATGAAGGTGGTAAATGCAGTATCTACCTTTGGAGAGTTCTGCCCTTAAGCACATAGCAGGGTTATAAAGTTTCTGACTATAGTTTCATTTACCTTAGTCTGCTAAAGGACTATGGTGGCTTTTCATTTAAATAACAAGATACATTGACTTGGTGTTTTAAAAGCCTGTCTAGCTATCTTCCTACAATCAAAAAATAGACTTATAAGGTGAGAATTACAGTCAGACTGTTACAAACTACAGAACTATGGAAGGAAAGTCCTTCATTTTCACATTAAAGGTTTCTCTCTGAAATCTTAATACAACACCTGTATAAGAAGTTTCGTATAAGAAATATCAGTATCTGGAAGAATGTAGGATTTGTGAAAGTCTTAAAATTCTTTGATGCTCAAAATCTCTGGATATGGGTATATCTTCTATAGTTGAAGTATCCTTACTTCTTTGTTTAAAGTGTCCCTAAAATTTAGAAGTATTTCAGTCATGCGCACATACACACTCACATACACACACACACACACTAGCTACTTCATAGGTCAATGCTAAGTTCACACAATACTGTTATTATCAACTACACAATCTTTTAATACTTAATCTCATTTAATCTGTAAGATTCTTAAAATTTCCATTTGTTCCTATTTCTGGTTTTTTCCAGTGAAAAGTAGCAGTTTTTTAGGTTAAGGAACTGAGCTGTGAATGAGATGTCAACCCCCTCGTTTCATTCTTCTAGTTACCTTCGGCAAGTCACCTTTTCATCTTTGTTCTTTGATTGCACAACCTACCAGGTGGAAATAATAATTTGATCTCCACACGAGAGTTAAGGACCCTGAAATTCAAAAATCTGATGCATTATTGAGGAACATTTTTCAAAGTAATGATTGTACTTGTTTAAAGTCTAAGTGAAATAACGTTTAAAGAACAGTGATTTAAGTTCGTGGTCCAAACTGTTCAAAGCTAAAGGTTGTATTTCACTTTGTTTTTTCCCAACGTTTCCCCCCTTGGTTTACATTCCCCAGTTAAGAATTTAAAGTGAACCTTTGCCAAAGCCTCAGGTTCCACCTGGTTTGGGGTTGAAACCACATGAAGCCACTGAATTTTGCATAGTTTCCATTTGAAATGATGTATCAGCCTGAGTTCTCTTTCAGTGTGAGCCAGGTTTACATGAAACTTGGCCAAGCTTTAGATGAACCTGCTCTGAGTTTTGATTTTATATCAGACCCTAAAATGAGGCCACTCACCTAGCTCCATCTTTCAAAGAGCTCTTATTATAATGTCCCCAGAGTGTGTATAGGAGTTACTAGAGGCAGTGGTGCAGCAGTACTTTGTTTTAGTATAATGTGAAGGAGAATTTCTCACATGAATTAGAACAGGTTCTACTTGGAACCTGTTCTAATTGGGAAACCAGACAGAGTATAGAGGCCTCAATAATAGAGGCTCTACTGTCAGGCATAACACTTTGAGGAAAGAATTTCTTTGGAAATATCAACAAAAGGGTTTTTAAGTAAATAGCTCAGAGAGACCAGGTTAATTCATTTTTTCCTTTGTTCTTTCCTTCATGTGCATGCATTCATTAATCCAACAAATATTCATTGACCACCTACAACATGACACACCAAGCCTTGTTCTAGGTATTTGGGGTATATCAGTGAACAAAACATTTAGACATCCAGAACTTTGTGGTCTTATGTTCTAGTAGCAGGAAACAGACAATAAAATTAACCATAATATATAGGTCAAATATACATAGTATATGAGAAAGTAGTAAATACTATGAAATAAAAGTAGAGCAAAATTAGAGATCAGGGTAGGCTGCAGTGTTAAAGAGGATTCACAAGGAAAGAGTCAATGAGATGGTAAGATTTGAACAAAGATATGAAGGAAGTGAGGAAGTAGCAACCAGATATCTTGAGAAAGAACATTCCAGACAAAGAGAACAGCTAGAGCAAAGCTCCAAGATGAATATATGCCTACATATTAAGTATGTAGAGGAGCATGACGGCAGAAACAGAGTGAGGAGACAGGAGAGTGGTAGAAATGAGTTCAGACAAGTCACAGCAGGGCAGCATATGACCTGGAGGTCACAGGAAGGACTTCGGCAGTTTCTCTGGATGGAAAGGAAGCCATTGCAGGATTCTGTACAAAGGAATTGTACATTCTGACTTACATTTCCAAAGGCTCTATCTTCATGTTGCAAGTAGATGATAGATGGGCCAAGGTAAAGAAAAGAGACTAATTCTGAGGTTATTGAGAAAGATGAGTACTTTAGATTTAGTGATAGCAACACTGTAGAGGTAGCAAAAAGTAGTCGGGTGCCAGCTGTTTTTGAAGACAGAGTCAACAGTATTGTTGACTGACTGGATGTGTTGTGTGAGAAAAAAAAAAAGAGAAAAAAAAAAAGAAAGAAAGAAAGGAAATGAGAAAGAGAGAGAACCAAGGATAAATCCAAGCAAGCCCAGGCAACTGAAAGGGTAGAGTTGCCATCAAATGAGGTTGGAAAGGCTGTCGATGGAAGAGGTTTGGGGTCATAGATCAGGAATTCAGGTTTAGAAGTCAAGTTTGAGATGTCTCTTAGACCTCCAAATGGAGATATCATTAATTAAGCAGTTAGCTCTATGAGTCTGTTTGGGAACAGAGGTTTGCATTTGGAAGTCATTAGCATGATATCAACAAGGAAGTGAGTATAGACAGAGAAAAGAATGAAGTCTTGCCGTGGAGTACTCCAGAATCCAGAGGTCAAAGAGAAAAGGGGAGATTAGCAGAAGACACTGAGAAGAGCTCCAGGGAAACAGGAGGAAGACAAAGGGCTGGAGGAGTTTCTGGTGCCCTGGATGCTGAATGAAGACCATGTTTGGAGGAGGAGAGGGTGGTCAGGTGTGTGTGGCAGGTCCAGGATGATGAGGAGTGAGAACTGGCCACACGATTTATCTCCTTGGAGGTCACTGGTGACATAAGAGCAACATTGGTGAAGTAGAGGGAGAGAAAGCCTGATTATAGAAAGCATAAGATAAAATGGAAGAAGAGAAACTAAGAAATATGGGAACTCTTTCAAGGAGTTTGCCGTAAGTAGAGCAAAGAAATAGGGCAGGAGCTGATGAGAGGAGTGGAGTGCAAATGTGTTTAAACAATGGAAGAAATAACAGCATGTTGATATGGTGATAGGAGTAATATAATTTTGAGGAGAAATACAATGATCTTGGCAGAAGAGGGGAGTACTGCTAGAGCTATGATTTTTGAATAGATGAGAAGAGGCGGAACCTAGTACCCAGGTGGAAGAATCAGCTTCAGACAACATGATATGGATAATCCTTCTACTTCAATAGATGAGAAAATCATACCCATAATGGAGAAGGTGTGGGAGTGAACAGACTGAGCAGTTGGGGGGACCTGTGGAAGTTCCCCTCCAGTTGCTTCTGTTTCCCGAGTGAGGGATGAATCAAGGTTATGAGTGAAGGCAGGAAGGGTGTGAGGACAGAGGGGGTGGTATGAAATGTGCATCTGAGAGGATGGGAGAGTAATCGGACGAGGGAAAGAAAGTATGATTGCCAGGCAGCATCAGGGGCCTGCTTGAGGCTCATGGCAACGAATATCACATGAGACCATCCAGGGTGCTTCTGTGTTGTTCTCCAAGCACGTGGAGTTGCACAGGTCCAGATATGGTATAGACAGGGAGTTGGACTGAATTGAGGTTTGGGGTACCAAGTAAGGATGACGAAGTGACAGAGGAGGAAGGGGGTTGAGAGTGTTTGCAAAGGGCTGATCATAATGACTGACTATGGAATTTAACCTGATAAGGAGAGGAGTGAAGACATCGAGGGCCAGGGAAGGCGTGGTTGAATCAAAGGACTGAAGAGCCCTGCCATGTCAAAGGATTGTTGGGGTGGCACACTGAGAGTAACGGGCAGAGAGCAGGATGCATGGGATGGAGATGATGAAAGGGGGTCAGTTACCAGTACTGATAAGGGCACGATCGACTAGATTGGCCTAGCGAGTAGCTAGAGGAGAGAAGAGGTAGGTGGTCCAAAAAGGAAGAGGCAGTGGTGCTCGTGAGCTCAAATCCATGAACATTGAAGTCTCCAAAAATTCAGACAGGTGTACCCCGGAGAGAGTGAAAGTGAAGCAGGAGCTAATATCACTTAGAAATGAGGGGCAGTGTCTCGGGGCCAGTTGATAACTAGGGAAGTAGGCTATGAAACCTGATCACATGAGTTAATTTTTTTATAAGATGAGAAACAAGAAAGTTAACAGACTTAAGGAGGAAAGGAGAGTGAGAGGGTTGAAGGAAGGGAAGAAGGGAGGAAGGAAGGCAGGCTGTCAGGCTTGAAGAAAGATTTTAGTATGACACTGACTCAATGGATGCACCCAAACCTGCATGGAATTTTCTAGAGTTATATAGCAGTTTGCCGAAATGAGATTTTTTTTCCTCCATCAGAAACTCTGAAGGTGCCCGATAACTTGCTGTGTCTTTTTTTTTTACAGTGAAATAAACAAACAAAAATCCTTAGGAAGGTGCCAAGCAATAGTACAGAAGGAATCCAATTTAAGCATACGCTGGTCCAGGCTTGCTTTATGGCAATAATAAAGCTAGTATCTTCCCTAGGAAAAAGAGCCGAAATCTCTGAAGGATGGTGAATAGTACTTTATATGTATGATGGTGGCTTTATTACCCTTTTATGGCTTTACCTCTTCTCCTTACTTTGACAACAATTCAGAAGTGAACTTATTTTGATAATACCTATATAGGCTTTCTACCCACAAAAATATTTCATAGTGTTTATCCTGGTGACAAGTCAGAGGAGATGATCAAATTTTTATACTTTCATAGTTAAGCCATATTCCGTTCTTGATGCCAGAGAAATATATTTTTTTAATTTCCTGGAAGTCGGGAATGGCACTTTGGGCAGGCTGTATACCAGATAGAGCCCACAGATGCTCAGAAAGTGGTCAATGGGACCAAGTCTTATAAATAATTTCAATTTTGTAGTGGAAATGAATCCTGTTTTCTTTTGGAGTGAAATAGAGAAACGTGGTGAGGTAGAATTTCCCTGGAGTAATTTTCCTTTTCACGTTTATGAGTTATGTCATTGCCTGTGGTGAGCAGGGCAAGGATGATATAGCAGGTGACACATTTGAAAAATCAGTAACCCAGAGGAAACCTTCTTCCTTGGAATTTTCTAGGAAATCAAGGTGGAGGGAGAAAGAACTATTCAAATGGGAAAAGAACATTAAATAGAGGGTTTTAAGGAATCAAGTTCTTGCTTATATGAGTACTTTACGATAAATAACAATATTATAAAAATCGCAATAAGCCTCCCAGGCAGCTGACATTATGCAAAGTGGATTTTGTGGACTTCACCTGACATGACAAATTTCAATCAGTCATTCATTCGACAAATGTCAACACGCACCTTCCACACACAGGGTATTGCTCTATGCACTAAGGCTGTAATGAGGGACGTGCCCCGCGGTCTCTGCTCTCAGGGAGCTTGCATTCTAAGATGACAACGACACCGCCACAATATCAACTAAAATCATCAGTGACAGGCACTGAAGCTCTCGGTGTGATTACGAGACGCTGTGTATCTTTAGGAGTTGAGGGGCAAGAGAAGAATAGTCTTTAGTACTTGGTACAAATTTCTTGAAGCTCTTCAGTATAGGAGAACCCTAACTCCACTTTTTCTTAGATATAATGTACTTCAGAAAAATGGTTAAAAATTAATAATGAAAACTGACAAGATCCTCCAAAGGATCTTGTTTCCAAAGATCAACCTATCCTTAATTTTGTTTTATTAGTGAATCTGGTAAAATGATGGATTTTTTAATTGTATTAGTCAATTTTTAAAAAATGCTTTTTCCAGATATTTGTGTTCTGAAGCTTATAGGGAGAGGCTACTTCAGAAAGATAGCAAAAAACAACAACAACAACAAAAAAAAAAAACCTTAACAGTCTCTTGTAAGTGTCTGAAAGAGAGAACTAATCCAAAATACTCTAAATACTCCAGAAATACAAATGCTAAAATGTCAGGGTGAACCGTTCTTGTTTGGCTTCTACTAGTGACTTGATGTTCTTGAGAACTCCCTTCCGGTTTGCTGACAACTCGCTTTGCTGAAATCTGCTTTGCTGAGGACGACATCCCAGGCAGGCAGAATATATCAGCATGCTTCAAACAGACACTGCCAGTGCAAAAGTAGCTTGTTTTCAGAGCTTCACTTTTAACAGTTTACAACCATATTATCAATCTGTAAAATGTCTATAAACAGAAAAGATGGAAAGAGAAAATAACAGGGGAAAAAAAAGCCCTCTACCTAGCAGATTGTTCCCTACAAAGCCTTGCAGTAGAAACCAAAATAACACAAAACCCTTACAATAGCCGTGTCATTGGGGGCAAGCGAAAAGACAAGGCAAGTGACCAGCAGAGCCAGAGGAAAGAACTGGGGGTCAGAAGGCACAAAGAGCTCTGCAGAGAGGACGAAAGACTTCATTCCAGATGCTCAAAGACAGGATAGCTCGTGTCAGCGGGGATTCCTGGGCAGCTTAGGGACTAAGCAGGCACAGGGCTTTGGTTTACTTAAAATACCAGTTCTGCAAAACTCAAGAGTTGCAGGTGTCTCCACAGGATGTATTTCTCCACAGGTTCCTAAGTAAATAGACAGAAGGATACATAGATGGAGTAAATGAAAAATAAACTACCATTATCCGTACAGACTTAAAGCTTTAAAAAGAATGAGATTTTCATTGTGTGGTTTCTACTCATTTGGTGTGGGCACATGTGTGTTTGTGTGTTTGTGTGTTTGTGTATGTGTGTGCCTTTAGAATCGCAGGGAAAACTGATGATGAAAAATGATGCTTGAATAACAAAATTCTTATGCATTTTGCTGGGTGAGGGTTGGGAGATGAGGATGGAGGAAGTGAGAGAGAGGGAATTTATAAAGAGTTTGATTGAAAACTTCCTTCTTCACTCCCCCAATATAATGCATCGAACAAAAATAAGGTTAATTTTGAGAGGATAAAGTTTTTTAAGTTAGAAATCGTATCTATCCACCCAGTTTCTTGCTTTCCCAGGAACTCTTTTATGTCGAACTGCACAGTCTCTATCTTCCTCTAATCCTTTTCAGTCTGCTTGCCCTTTGCCCCCACATGACCTTTGGCACATTGCCTCTTGACCTTAAAAATGAGGAGTTCAGAGCTTTCAGGGAGATTTTGATGAAACCACCTGCTGTTCTTCTCTACCATTTTCCCCACCACTGAATCCAAATAGATCAGCGGAGGGTATAAATATGCTAATGTTCTGAACCACGCCAAATCCCCGACTCAGCAATTCCTGTGAGATGGGACGGTCAGTGTGGGTTTGAGTTTATAATTCTGTCACCACTGCCCAGACAGGAACGGGAATGGGAGATCTTGTAGGCAGACATGGATTCTGATTTCCTCTCTCATTCGGAGAAAGTGATAAAGGCCCAATTCTCAAAAGATCAGTTGATTTAGTATTGTGCTTTAAGGTTGAGACAACTCTTGATTCTATTCTCCTACAAAGTTTGGTTTTCTTTTATTGTCTACTGGTAACCTCCAACCAGGAAACTGGAAAATTGGGTTTTCTAAAATTTTGCTGTTATAAATCCAATTTTGGGACATACGCCTCTTAGAAGTAAGGGTCATACCAATGTGTCCTGAGATGGGGTGTCATTTAGTTTTGGGGCATGAAGTAAGACAACCACAGCATGACTTCTGAGCTATCAGTTAGGGATGGGACATGTTCACAGCCGGTCAGAGCAGGGAGGAAAGCAGGCGGGACAGCTGAGGAACCACAGCGTTTCTCTCTACTAATAGGGCAGTGGTTCCTTGTCTGTTTCAGGTGTCAAATTTAATTTGGAAAATGTTTCTGTTGACTGAATGAAAGGCACGTGAATTCATGGATCACAGAAAAAAAGAAACTATTAGCAGAATTAAAATGTTTAGGTTGTAAAAATAAATTAGTAATAAAAACAATAATGCTTGTTGGGAACTGCCTATGTACCAGAGATTCCCCTAAGCATTTCACATATATGATGAGGTCATTTAAACCTCACAGCATTCATGAGGCTGGTACTACTACATCAACTTTACTGACAAGGAAACTGAGATCCAGATTAACCTGTGCAAGATCTCACTGCCAGCAAATGGCAAAGCCCACGTCAGACCCCACAGCCCATGTTTATGATAAAGCACTACGCTAGATGCTCAAAGAGTACTTGGATATATGAAAGGAAAAAGAGGTGAGGCTCTTCTGAAAAAGCCACTAGAAATTTCCTTTGACCTGTCACTGATGTAGCTGTTAAATTTTAGGACACCTCTACTCTCTATTCTCACGAATTATCAATAAGTAGCACTGTCACACTGTAACTGAATGGCAACATCAGTCACTCATGAAATCCATCTTTTCTAGAAGCTTATTGTATTAGTTATCTATTGTTGCATTAAAAATGACCCTAAAATGTAAGTGTCTTAAAACAGCAATACATGTTGATTATCTCACACAGTGTCTGAGTCAGGAATGTGGGAGCAGCTGGGTGGGTGGTTCTGTCTCAGTGTCTTTCATGAGGTTGCAATCCCTGCAGCCATCTGAGTGATTGCGTGGGCTGGGAGGATCCCCTTCCGAGATGGCCCACTCATGCGCTGGCAGCCTGGTGCTGGCTGTTAATAGGAGGCCTCAGTCCCTTGCCTTGTGGATCTCACAACATGGCCATTGGCTTCCCCCAGAGCCGATAATTCAAAAGAACAAGGCAGAAGCTGCAAAGTTTGTTATGATCTGGCCTCGGAGGTCACATTCTGTCATTTCTGCCTTGTTTCTGGGGTCAGCCGTATTTGGTGTGGGAGGGAGCTGCACAAAGGCGTGAATACCAGGAGGTGAGAATCACTGCGGACTCTTTTCGAGGCTGGCCACCACATTTACTGTCAACTTGCTGTTGGTACTGTTGGGTGATTGGGCCTCATTTTCTGCTTCAGGGCAAGACCAACAGACAGATGAAATAAACTCAGTATATACATTCAGTTATAATTGCAGCAGTCTGTCTTTGCATCGGTCCCAGGAGAGTCTTGCTGGACTCTCAACTCCAGTCATTGTCTTGTCCCACTGCTAACATCAAGTATAGGATTTGTCACCAAATGTCAGGCTCGTCAGGACACTCAACATCAGGCACTCTGACCGAACAGAAAAAGTAGACATGTCTAAGACTATTCTCCATATTCATTCATTTATTTGACAGATACTTTTTAGATGCCTATTAATGGGCAGCCACTATCCATGCAGAGTCTTCGACATGGCGGCCACTGCAAGGCTCAGTCTGCTATTCACAGAGATTCATTTGGACATAATTAGATATAACCACATCCCCTTACTACAAATGAAAAAATTGAAGTCCCCAGAAAACTAAAACTTGCTTATTATGACATGGTTATGCCAGTTCCACCTTAACTTCTCATTGCTGAAATCACAATCAAAACAACTGCAACTGCCTAAAACTATTTTCAGAGGTTCTCCAAGGATTTCATTGCTTTTCCTGTACTCAAGTAAACAGATGCACTATTCCAATGACTTGTACCTCTTCCCAGAGTTCAGTCAGAGTCTCAGTCAAGTTGTTGATGGACACATAAACTGGTCCTTCTGTCTTAGAAAAAGGAGAATATAACTAAAGCTCAATACTGGCATTGACCCATAGCTAAGTAACCATTTTCTATCCATTTAACCAACATATCATTAGACAACTGGACTTTCCAAAGAGGTTGAAGCTGTTGGTGTCCTGCACAAGCAGGCACTGAGAAGGGGTAGAGTGGCACAAGAAAAGAAGGTACTTCTTGGGGCCTATTTGTGCCTGGCAGAAGGCTAGCACTGTCACATTCGTGCCAGCTCCTTAATCCCCAGAAGAGTGACAGGAGGTAATAGGCATGATGATTATCCCATTTTACAGAAGGGAAAACTGAGAAGATAAGTAATTTGCCCAAGGACACCCAAGGGCAGGAGGCATATTTGAGACTTAAACCCAGGTCTGCCTGAACCTGTGTTCTTACCCACCAAGCTGCCCGAACACCACTCAAAATGGACTTCTTAAAAAAAAAAAAAAAAAAAAAAAGGAAAGAAAGAAAAAGAAAAGAAACTCAGAAATGTCAGTAGTTATTCTGGACCTGGAATGAATAAATAGTCCAAACTAATAAAAAAAAAAGGGGGGGTTGACTTCTCAACGAACACGCCTAGCTCACTGCTGTGCTCCGTCTCCTCTAATTGCCCCGTGTTGCTTTGTGAGTGTTGAGCTTTAAAAGCTCTCGTATCTTTATGTTTGCACATATGTATAAATGGACAATTTCCAAATATGTTGCTGTCTCCCTAATAACAGTGTTCCTTTTTGATTTCCCTTTGCCCCACCCCCAGGGTGGAGTACCCGCTCTGCCCACAGTGAGCTCTGAGGATAGTCTTTGTTCTCATGGCAAGTTTTCCACCCAAGCCCCCGCCCACCTCTTCCCCACCTCCATCCCAACCCACCGACTGTTCCCTTCTCCTGGTGGAGAAAAAAATGATTTCTCATTTTTTAAGGTCATGTTATTTCCTTCCAAAACTCGTGCATGTCGGGCTCCCCAAAAAAGTCCTTCTTAGTCAATACATTTGTCTGCTTTAGTGGTGTGATTACAGATTAATTAATCTGGAAGCTAAAAAGTCAGTTTGACTGTGATTGAGAGAATCTGGGGGACCCTACATCATCACTTAATTTTATCTTAGAGGTATTTTTTATGCTGGAATCGTTTTTAAAATGTAGGCACATTATAATCAATACTTTTTCTTTCTCTTTCTCTTTGTAATTACCGAGAAGACCTTTTCCTCTTCACTTCTGTTTGTGTAGTGGCTGCACAGCTCGATATCACTCCAGACAGAGAGGCGGTTCTAGGCTGATTAAAGACACTGCCACCCCTCCAAGGGGGGAAAGGCATTGCTTGCCAGGCTTGGGAATTCACACCCTTAACAGCAGTGACAGCTCTTCAGAGGAAGTCCTGAGGCTTACTTGCCAGCTGATGGCCTTCGATGGCATCATTTCTAGCTTTGCTGAAACTCCTCGAGGAACAAGTGAGGAGTTAGGAAGCAAAAGTGTTGATGAAGTCACCACTTCTCTACTCAAAAACATTGAGAAGCAAACCCTTATATGGCTATTCTTCATTCAGTAAAGTGTAATAGCATTTAAATTACAAAATTGTCCTTCAGGTCGCTCATAGAACCTCAAACTTTTTAAACTTTTCATTAAAAAGTCTTTTCTTTTTTTTTTTTTGTCTGAGGGTCTTATAGGGAAATGAGTCATTGCATGTCTTAAAATAATTGTTTCGAAACAAGCAGACACATGAGAAAGTTTTAAGTTTCAGTGATCTTAAAAGAATTTTCAATATTTAGGAAAAAACCCTTAATTCTTTAAAAAAGAAAAACTGGTCAGCAATAGGAATGCAATAGAATCCTTAGCACTGTGAAAAACAGACCACTAACCCCCTTTTTCTCCAAAATGACAACAAATATTAAATACTTTGCTAGTTTTAATAACTGTTAGAAAAACCTGCTCATAAACAGCGAGAAATTCGTGCTTTCTCTACCCTCTACGTGAAGAGAACACATTGCATGATCTTTAAATGCATCCTACAGTAAGAAAATGGAAAAAGAATGCTACAGGAGAGGGGAAAGCTACCTGTTTGACCTGCAGAAATTATAGATTTATTACTAACTAGGATAATTTTCAGTACAAATAAGATTTAGATGTGCAAATTGATTAATCTGGATGTACTAATATCCGGAAAATTACAGATTCGAACCAAGCTTGGCTAGGTGACTAAGAACACTCATTTGGCTCGATATAGTCTTCGATATGCTTGGTTTTGTGCAAAAGCTGTCGAGAATACTGATAACTATAATCCCAGCAAGGCCGGGGTTATATTGAGCTGTGAAGGATGGTAAAACCCTGCTCTGAAGGCCCTTGGACCATTTGTTCCAAAACCAAACAAGTTGGAAAGGATGTGGTTATTTTTCATCCCCAGTCTGTCTCTGTTGTGATACTAAAATCAAAGGCTTGTTGTGATTAGCCTAAAACCCCATAAACAAAGTTAAGAGGCATTTGTGCCCTTGGGAGAGGGCAAAGCCATCAAGCCAGGCCTTTACAAGCCTTCTGTTTCTCTCTGCAGGTGGGAGGAGGTTAGCTAGGGAAGGGATCTCGCGGCATCCCTGGCTGCATCTGGCACTCTGGTACGCAGTAGGGCTGCTTACAGGTTTGCTGAACGAATGCCGGTTCCCTGGTGGGAAACAGCTTCTTATCCCCAAGGCATCAATCACTTAATAGTTTCATACATTTCTTCTCAATAACCTCAACTCAATGTTCTACGAAATAGATTTCTATTGCCAGAAACTATCATTAAATATGCATAATTCTGTTAAAAGATTTTTCCTGATACAGCTTCTGGTCTCCAAGAGTATATCATATTAAATGGATATAAAAATTCTTAGCTCTACTCTCAGCGTGGGTGTGGGTATCCTAGGGGCACTCCGAGAATGTAAATCATTCAAGAAGATTCTCCCTCGTGACTACACTATTGTCTGCTATTAAAGTTCGTGTGCTGCCCATTTTTACCACAAAGGGCGAAGCCGCCAACAGAAATGCTTCGTATCCTGCCAACATGTCAGGGAACATGCAGGCTAACACCTGCATCTTTGGAATGAGAGTGTGCGACATGTAGTGCTTTGCACAGTATAAGACAATGGCAACTTTGACGTTCAACTTCTCACCTTCTTCACTGATTTCCAAATTCCTCAGAGGCCGTGTCTTTTCAGGGCCCTTTTAACTGCATCTGGAACTGGAATGTTTATCCAACCTGAGAAAATGACTTTTTTTTTCCCCAGGAAAAGGGTACTCAGCCTGCTTTTTGTTTTATTTGTTTGCTTATTGGTTTTGAGGTTTGTTTTGCTGGGGTTTTCTTTGTTTGTTTGTTTTGTTGTTTTGTTTTTTGTTTGTTTGTTTGTTTGTTTTGAGGTAGTGAGGTTTTGGGCCAGGCACATACTTGTCACCCTGTCCTCCTGTCCAGTGCTACAGAAGCCAAACCCTTCAGCAGCCACGTCCGTTTACCTACCGTCAACGACCACCAGGTTGGTTTGCGATTTCTAGGTTAAGAGGAATCAGATGCTAAGGCCAGAACGTCATCATTCAGGAGCCTGCCCTACGTAGTCAGGCAGTTGACTGAGTCTGCAAGCACCCGTCTGGAAGGTGAGAGAGGCGTACTTAGTGGTGGTTTCCAAGAAGAGGAGCTTAGAGACAAAGTGCTGAGCAAAAATGAGACCTTGAGAGACATCAGAAAGTCCTGTCATGTCGAAACCCTCCAACACTGTAGTCTTCTTTCTTTTTGCAAGCTTTAATTTATTTCCAAAACACAGTGAGATAAGCCAGGCCTGAGCCCTGCAGCTGGGTCCCTTCTAGTGTCCAGGATTGTCTTTGAGAAGATGACAGAGATACATCTGTCAGTGGAGTCTTCCCACTACCCACACACTCACTTCTCTGCCATCTGACTTGTTGGACGGCTGAGGGGGACGCTTCCAAGTCAAAATACCTTCGCCATTGTTCTCAGAAAAGACAACTTAAAAGCTAAGAAATGGCTTTCAGACTGACTGGGAATAAAGTCAGATTTCTACAACTTTTCATTTTTTTTAAGGTCTACTGAATGAGAATGATCTTTCAGAGAAATTGAGACTCAGTGGAAAAGAAAAGGCTTTTAAAGATGAAAGATTGTATGTCATTTGGAACAGGCATTTAAATGTCCTAATATTTCTCAGATTATACTATGATATGCAAATATGAAAAGATCTTCTCCTGGGCAATTGCTAACTAGATGTTTAGATGTGGCTGCAAATACCAAAGGGTCAGGTAGCCAATTCATTCTTTTTAATATTTAAAAAATTTTTTAAAAATATTATTCAAATTTGGGTTGAAGAAATGCCCGTAAAAGAGTACATTACCATCTAGACATTGACTAAGCCCTATGGTGTGCCAGAGTCCAAGCGGGCTTTAGAGGGAAAATGATTGTTCGAAGATAGGGATATGCTCTGGGTATTCATACAGTCCAGGGAAGGGACATGAGATTTCTGGGGAAGGGAAATGGGTGTGTGAGTGGCAGCAGGAGATCAAGGAAGGCTTCACTGTTGGCTGAACTTTCTTAGGGCATAAAAAGGGATCAGCTGTTTTGGTGGGAGTGGAGTTGGTTGGGCAGAGATCAGCAGATTCTTGAATTTAGGAGCTGTTTTAATACTAGGGCTGTGTTTGGGAAGGCATTGAATTGTGAACAGGGAGGAGACATAGTTAGGCTAGCATCTAAGAAGATGGTTCTGGTGCCTGGGTGAGTTTAAGGTGAATTTAAGGGGAAACAGACAAGAGGCAGAAAGACCATTAGAGGCTATTACAATGATCTGGAAAAGAGATGACAAAGGCATGAAAGGAATGGAGAAAAGGGACCAAAATCAAGAAATAATTTGAAGTTAAAATCAGCAGGGTAGGTGATCAACTGATCAGATTTGACCATTGGGGAAGGTGCTGGAATAAGTGAAAGAGGGGGGTACATATGGCCTCCAGATGCATCTCCCTGTTCACAGAATGACAGTGGTGCCACCAAATGAGATAGGGACACTAAGAAAACCCAAGGTCACTTTTCCTCCTGAGGTAAGAGCATGGATTATTTTCTATAAATAAGGACCAAAATACTAAAGTGCCTAATATTTATAAGGCATTTTTAAGTTGATCAAGCACTCCACTCATTGTAAGTCATGTGATAATAATAGCAAAACTGGAAGACAGGCAGGGCAATTATATTTTAGAGATGAGAAACTACCATTCACAGAGGACATCATCTTCTCCAAAAACCACACAACTAGTTAATAAAGAGAGCAGAAATTCAGATCCAGAACTTCCTTCCAAATCCATCCTCCTTCCCGATAGCAGCCCTAGTTCTTTTGGTGAGGTGCTGTCTCCCCACCGGGACAGAATCAGGGGCTGTTTCATGTTCTGGTGATGGTTTCCTGCCTTGTTGCATAGGTGTCTGTAACTGGTCTGTGCATTGCTGCCTGTGGTTCTTACTATAGGATGTCACTGTCTTTACTCGAGATAGATATGTATCACGCCTTCTTTTTCCTTTTGTCAAATAAAGTCCACAAACGAAAGACCAATGATTAAGTTCCTGGGGCAAATGTACACTTTGTGACTTTCACAGGACCTGTCACAGTGATGGCAAGCATTTTGTAAATGAAATCAGTAGGGGCTTACTAATGCCTCTGTTAGAATCACTCTGAACTAACCCAAATTAACCTGGACCAACAAAATCTGTGGTTTCAGTAAGAATCTCTAACCTGAAAAGCTCATAGCTTTTCCTACGTGGCACAGCCACTGGATTCCTGAAAAGAGGAATTCAGGAAAAGGGAAAGAAGCAGGAAGTAAGTGCGAGAATGATGGCGCAAGAATGGAGAGGAAGGTGGCAGGATTTACAGGAAGGAAAGGTCTCTAGATCTATTTATTAATATACCGATAATTCAATCAAAGGACAGTAGATAGCATCCCCATTACACAGAAATATGGTGGTAAAGCAAATTGATTTGAAATGGCCGCCACTTGTGAGACCAGGGCTTCCACCCCCAACTGGTCTTCACCTAGGGAACGGCGATCTGGCGTTTCCTCTGACAGGCATGATGCCAGCCAGGCCTGCCAGTGTCACCAAAGCAACATGAAAGAGCATCTAACTTTATCTGTTTTACTCAGAAAAACTGAGCCAGTGGAAATCATACCACTTGTTCACCCTAACATACTATTCGAGGACTCACTGTTTAGATAATTACTCTCATAAGGAAGGGGCAAAATAGAGTCGGCCCTAGTGTGGGAATGCAGGACATTTTTTCAATCAGATGTAGTGAATGAATGCATCCTATGTGAAAGAGAAGAAAGTGGAAGTAGAAAGGAAAGATACCCACTTCAAACAGTTACATTTTTACAGCAAGCACAGTGATCCCTGAACAAGTATTTGAAACCACAGATTTCTTGTTTAAACAGGGTGTCCCAGAACTCCAAAGTTCTCAGAGGGAGAAGAACTTATGAAGAATGTCTTTGTTCTAAATATTTGTTAGGGCGCACAAGCCATTAGATAAAACACGTGGGTAGTGTGAGTATATGCATGTATGAGTAAATAATGATGTTTGTTTTCCAGAGCAGAGGATACAAGACTTACTTTTAATTAAAAAAAAAAAATAGAGATAGAAATATTTTAAGCTCAGAACCATGGATCCACCAATTTGTAGATCACTGAAAATATCTGATTTTCCATTTTTTCTCAACACTTCTGGATCCAAGCCATTGACGGGGAGCAGCTGGGGAGGGAGTAGAAGAGGAGTATGAAGAAGGGGTGTCCTTCCTTAAACCTGAGGCTTACTGACCTAGAATTATACCCCTTATGTAGTCATGCATCTGAAGGGCCAGAGGATAGGAATGTTCCCTAACACCTTCTTCCCAGAGAACTGAAGACATGAGTTGTGTCCCTTTCTTCTTTCCATACCACCCTCATTGACATAACTTCTGGGAGTCACTGCTTTAAAACCTCGAGAGTTCTGCATACTCTGAAGAATGTTGGGAAGGGTTTCACAAAGTTTAGGTATGTGGGTGTGGTGGGGGCAGAAGACATTTTTTCACAGCAAATGCAACTTACTCATTTGAGCAAATTCTGTAACCCAAGACAGAAAATATTCACGGAATATTCAATGAAAATATTCACGGAACTAGAAGGAAACTATTTTGTATCAAATGCAATATACATCCCCAATGTGATCATGATGGAGCATTCTGTGATGTGGCAGAAAAGTACAAGATGTGGGGTTCCTTCTCCACTTTGAGAAACAGTGATTTGGGGTCAGTCCGTTAGCCTCTCTGAATCTGGTTCAACTCCTAAGAAATAGGGATACCAGCAATGCTGCCGAGGGTTACTGGAAGATTGAAATTAGGATAAGTGTGTGAAATCTTTGCACAGTATAAGTTTGATACAAATGGTATTATCAATTACTTGAGGCCTCACCATGATCAATTTTGCAACAAGTTCAATAAGATGATTTCTAAAGTCCATTCTTAATCCAAATGTCTATGAATCTGTAGTTCTGTGATGTAGAAGTTTAAGTGATCATCCAAGTATTTCTTCTTATTGACCAAATTAGACTATTTCTGTTTTTTTAAATTACTCTAAAAAACACCACTGTATATAATTCATACTTGCAAATATATAGATTAAGCCCCTGTTTTTTTAATATTCTGTTTCCAATACCTTTATATAATATTTTTTGGAGAAATAATCACATCATTTAGGAATTCTCATAGCCCAATTTGATTCTCTAGACCTGTGGTCCCCAACCCCCGGTCCCTGGCCTATTAGGAACTGGGCCGCACAGCAGGTGAGCAGTGGGGGTAGGGGGTGAGGGGGTGAAGCTTCATCTGCATTTACAGCTGCTCCCCATCACTGGCATCACCGCATAAGCTCCACCTCCTCCTGTCAGATCAGCCATGGCATTAGATTCTCGTAGGGGCTGTAAACTGTGCATGCGAGGGATCTAGGTTGTGTGCTTCTTATGAGAATCCAATGTCTAATGATCTGAGGTGGAGCTGAGGTAGTCATGTTAGTACTGAGGAGCAGCTGCAAATACAGATTATCATTAGCAGAGAGGTTTGACTGCACAATCAATGTAATGCGCTTGAATCATCCCAAAATCATACCTCATCCCCACCCCACTTCACCCCCAGTCCATGGAAAAATTGTCTTCCATGAAACTGGTCCCTGGTGCCGAAAAAGCTGGGGACTGCTGCTCTAGACCATAGGATCCTAGCAGTCACTCTGAGTTAGAAGTTAGCCACAGAATAAATTACAGATGTGTCAAGATATGGATTACAGGTGTGCCAAGGTATCTACCTGCACAGCCTCAGGATGGCTGAGTAGGACTAGGATGACCAGATTCCCTTGGGCCATGAGTAGCCACCATCTGCTTATCCCAAAGTGCTGTACATAATCAGTGTTAGTATTTTCTTTGTGTGCCATTTCATGAAACGGTTTGGAAATCATAATCTAGACTAATCAAATTTACCAAATTATTTCCATTTCATGGGAGTTAAATATAAATCAAATTGATTAAGGCATTTTGGTTTGTATATTCATATGTTTTTCTTTCTAAACTTTGCTATTGTTAATGATAACTTTGGATTTTAGTAATTGCTATGGAATCAGTTTCACAAGTCTAAGAATAGTGTGTTGGTAATGCATTCATTTGAGTTTATAAAATCCTAATTTGAAGTATAACTGAGACATATATGCAAAACAAATTTTTTTTCCTGAATTCCTTTAAAACAGAAACCTTGAGTTTTAAGAGTTTGATTTAAAAAAAAAAACAAACAAAAATAAAAACCTTTGCTATTCAAGTAAAGGCAGAATTCTTATTTTCAAGTGAAAACAAAAAGTCACATTTACAGAAATAAGCAGGGAAAGTGGGAAAATGTCTCCAGGTGAAAAGAGATAATCAAGTTTTTCTTGTGAACTGTACCAACATTCCTTCACAGGAGTTGTTTTTATTATCATCTTTGTATCCAACATTAAAATTTTGCAGTTAGGTAAGAAATAATAGAATGTCTTTACCAATATTTTCTGAAAATATTGAAATTCCTCTTTGGGATCCAAAATATGAAAATCCATCATTTGAGGGTTACCATTTAACCTCTTTCAAATGAAAATTCAGGTAGAGTACTGGTATATGACTTATATAAAGACTACAGGCTTTCTGTTGTGGTTATTGTTTAAAGGAGGCTAAAGAACAATTCATACCATAATAAAATCCACTTGAATGCTAAGAAATTTTAAAAAGATAAAGGAATCCATCTCTGTTTTTTATTTCTGTGATTAGTTGGAGATTTCTTTTTTATGTTTTCTTGAGTCAGAGTCTGGCTCTGTTGCCCCAGGTGAAGTACAGTGGCGTCATCATAGCTCACTGCAACCTCAAACTCCTGAGTTCAGGCGATCCTCCTGCCTCAGCCTCCCAAGTAGCTAGGGCTACAGGTGCGCACCACCAAGCCTGGCTAATTTTTCTATTTCTAGTAGAGATGGGGTCTTGCTCTTGCTCAGGCTGGCCTTAAATTCCTGAGCTCAAACAGTCTTCCTGCCTCTGCTCCCTAGAGTGCTAGGATTACAGGCGTGAGCCACCTCACAGGGCCAAATTAGAAATTTCTAACATTCTTTAATTGACCCAAAAACGTTAAACTTCCTTAGTTAAATATAGTTTGGAGTGTAATGTCTACTGAGAGAATTTCATTTTCCTACTTGCCCCTATAAATTTCATAACACTTACCATAAGTTGTAATTGCACATTTATTTGTGTAGTCTTTATTTCTTCCAATTTCTCATTAACCACAGGTTGTTATTGTTTGTCCTATTCCAAATATAAACCAAACTCTTCTGGTTTGATTTTAAAGGCCATGTTTACCTAACATTTTGAATTTAGAATGGTTGTGGAATGAGAAAAAAAACAATAGTGTTACTTAGGAGATGTAATTGAGAATTTGACTACACATAGCAGAAATTTAAAAAGTGCCTTATTGACAAAAGTTTTGTTTTCTCAAGGAAAGAAAATCACAGTCAGGCTGTCAGGGCTGGGACATCAGCCACTAGGGACCCAGGCTCCTTTTTTCTCTTTATTCCACCATGACGCATGCCATCTGTGAGAGTATCTCATGGTCCATGATGGCTGCTGAAGCTCCGGTTATGATATATGACAAATGGCCATCCACACTCTTTTTGGAACCATCCCAGAAGTCCCACACAATCCTTTCATTACATCTCATTGGAAAGAATTCAGTCACGTGGGCGCATAGAGCTTCTGGGGAGCCTGTAGCTGGCCACTGCAAACAAAATTGGGATCTTGTTATAAATAAACAAGATAAAGAATGAGGAAGTAGGTCATCAGCAGCCCATGCCATATCATTTAGGACTATTTACATCAGCCACTTTTTCCTTCCACAAATGGTTACAGAAATGAGATGAGCTCAAAATTTGGAGAAAAATAGGTTGTCGCCGTAGGACAAAATAAAGTTATGCCTTATCATTATTGTGTCAAATACTGTTTTGTCCTCCTCATTCACCTCTGTAGTCAGGCGAAGCAGTGAATCAAGGTGAAGTGAGGGTCCAGGCGTAACCAGCAAGTTCTGCTGCCCTCTCCCCCATCAGACCTACCTAGAAAATTTTAAGTTTTCCAGTTGCTGTCCACGGAAAAGGTGCTAACTTCCTACAAAGCAGTCCCTTCGTATTTAAAAATGTTAGTTTCATGTCATGTACAAATGCATTTTCAACAATGTAATCAATCTAAGTTTTTAAACTTTTTTTGTAAAAAAGACTGTTTACTATATCTTCAAGGCTTTCCTTAGATTATTAATCCTAAAGTTATTTAATCTGAATTATTCCGTAGACATTTTTGACAAAAAGTTGTTTTTCACATACTTTTTTTAAACTTAAGATTCTATGAAGGTTACTCTGAGCAACATCTTAATGTTGCTAAAATTATTGGGAAGCAGCGTTAACACTAACTCACTGTATTCTGGTTACTAGGGAAATTACTACTTTTTTGCATTTTCACTGGTTGATCGGTTTGTGCAGAAAGAGTAAGTACACCTCAAACCAATATTCTATTTGCTTGGGTTGTCATGAAATGTAGTAGTGAAAGGCTTGAAACTAATGCAGATACATTTTTTCTTTGCTTGCACTCTGATGGGGGAGGAATAACACCTGCTCTATCTTCCTATATAAATGATATGAAGAGCACATTTGACAATTTATGACAAAGTCTTTCCTAAGCAGCGATGCCTTCTGAACATAGAAAGAGTTATTTTATCTACAAAGAACAAACATATCTTCTACGGGGATCTGAGATATTAGAAACCACCTAAGCATATGAAAAATCTGATTCAAAGTTCAATTATTATCAATGTCAGGTCAGGCTTTCAGAAGATAACTAAACATATGTTAGAGGAAAGTGCTAGATAGGAAATAGTTGTCCACTAACCAAGTTGGAAACATTTGACTTTCATTTACCTTAACTGGTGAATATGGCTCTTTAGGGTTTGTTTTTTTTAAAAGAACACAAAGTGAATATTGTGCACATTGGAGGGAGTTTTGGGGCCTTTCAAAGTGTGCTGTCTGTCCCACCTTTGAAATGACAGTAGTGGCCAGCGCGTTCTGGAACCATATTGTACCTAGTACTGTATGTAACCAGCCATGCAAAGGCAGGGCTCTTTTCTCCTGTGTGCGTTATCTCCAACAGTGCCCAGGCGAGGGCCTTACACCGTTGCTCAACAGAGGGTTACTGAGTTAAAATGTTTATAGCAATTAGAATAAGTGGAATTGAATGAGAAATGGCACGTAGTGTTAATGCTCAGTCAAATATCTAGAAAAAATTTCTGTAAATGTGAAAAATGGCAAACCAGGAATGCTCCCTTGAACTTAATCCAAAACTCAGTCTTTCCTAACTTCATTTATCTAACATTCAACAGCAAAAACAGGCAAAAGCAAGCAAAAACAAGAAGGAATCCAACAAGCTTATGAAGCTCCCACACCCAAACGTTTGTCACAACGTCCATGCACTTTGTCACCAGGGTATCACGCTTGAGAGAGACCCTCATGTCTTCACTCTTATTTTAGACACGCATCAAACAAGCTCTACAAAGCATCTCTCTGGTATCTCCCTAATGTATTACGAGGGACAAGGTAGGAGAATTTGCTCCCTAGCATATTAGAAGACAAGAAGCAAACACAAATATGCTAACTAAAAGTGATCATTGATAGCCAGGGAGGAAAAACAATACCACGAAGAGCATCCATAAGGAATTTCAAATAGTATCAGTTTGGTGTCATCTATGTAGTGAGCAGTTTTTCACATGCCCGTACATCTTAGGGAAAGTATGAATTATAAGCCAAGGGCAGTAGTGATGTTAACAATGATGGTCCGGAACCACAAAACAAAACAAAGCAGTCACATCATCCACAATATCCTTTGAAGACCAGGAAATCTGTAATTAATTTTTGAAAGTGTGTGTGGTAGATTATGTCACAATCCCCAATTATTGTCACCCCTCCCCCACCAGAAAAGTGAACAGAGTTCAAGGTCCCCACCCAGGAGAGACTTTATCCCCACCCCACTCTGTCAACCCCATGGCTTGTTTGGCCAGTGGCAGGGAAGCGGGGGTGCTAGATGCTACATCCAAGCAGATGCTTTGAAACGCATTCCGCATTCCGCATTCCGAGTTGTCATCAGCAATCCTGCTCCTGTCGTGATAATGCGATAATCACGTGGGGGCTGCTGCTTCTGCCTGAGGCCTTGAGTGAGAAGCTGTGGGAGGAGAGCCACAGCCTGGAGCAGGGCAGAGCCGCTACCCCCTGCAGCCTCCGTGAAACAAAGCCAGAAATAACCCTGCATGTTATAAGCCACTGGGCTTTAGGAGGTTCCTTGTGCAAATTCAATGTGCTTTAAAATAATTTCTTTCTGTTTGTTTTTTTGAAATGTGAGGCTGTATTTATTTATTTATCTTTATTTATTTAATTTTTTGGACACAGAGTCTCACTCTGTCCCCCACGTAGAATGCAATGGTGTCATCATAGCTCACTGCAGCCTCGAACTCCTGGGCTCAAGTGGTCTTCGTGCCTCAGCCTCCTAAGTAGCTGGGACTACAGGCGCCAGGCACCACACCTGGCTAATTTCTTTCTATTTTTAATGGAGATGGGGTCTCACTCTTGCTCAGGCTGGTCTCGAGCTGTGGACCTCAAGCCATCCTCCTGCCTCGGCCTCCCAGAGTGCTAGGATTACAGGCGTGAGCCACCATGCTCGGCCTGAGTTCAAGCCTTTAAATAGTTAAAGTAAGATATCATGGAAATTCACATATTTAGAGACCTTCTTTGCTCCCACTGTGATAGATAATTGAGGTATTACTGTGAATAGCCTCAAAAACCACCACAAGCAGCCAAGTGCAATGTATTAACCAGATCGTGCATCCTCCACCAAGCCAGGAAGCCAGGCCCCCAGAAGGGCTCCCGGGGGTGTGTGTCTCCTTGGGGTGGGGGAACAAGTCCTACAGGGGGTGGTAGGGAGGGGGATCCCAGAGGATGGAATTTTCATGCACTGGCGATATCAAGGATGATGTCATTCATTAGGGTGTGGGTTAAGGACAGCTGGCGGCCACCTGCCCTGCTCTTAGAAAGTTTCAGGGATAGGAGGTGGATCTCTCAGATCACAGGCACAATAGGGAAAGTCAAGTCCAATCTTCTTCTGTCTCTGGAAAATGCAGCACTCCAGTACTAACTCGGAGCCTGAGAATGACCGACTGCGTGACTATGCACAAATTATTTCACCTTCTGCTTTGCCACCAAGGATTAATTAATCATTGCAAGTTGTCTCGCGACTCCACAATGCTAAATACAAATAGAGGAGACCCTCGAATTCATGGAGTTGTGACTCGTGGTCTTGAATATTCATGTTCCACCACACCAGTCCACTCTCTCCCCCAGCAACGCCTCTTTGTTTTACTGAGCTCGGAGGGGTCTCCTTCTGTTTGAGAGGTGACAGAGGGGCTGTACGTGGTGTGTGGCTGCAATACTGATGTCCTGTTTTGTTCCCCAGGGAGATTCTGTAAGGCACAGTGGCTGATGCCAGGAAACAGCAACACCTGAAGCCTATTTTTGCCCCTGAGATTTCTCCCCAATAATTTTGCCAGTTTGAAATTCTTTAGGCATACATGATCTTTTCAAGTGAAAATGTATTTCAAGAGAAAAATGCAAAAACAGAACAGTTGTGAACAAAGACTCTGGTGTGGGTCCTGCCAGTTCTGCCCCTTGCTGTGTAATCTTAGCCAGATCCCTCAACTTTCCTGAATCTCAGACTCCTCATAAAAGAAAAAACGAGCAATAATAGTACCAAGTTGATAGGTGTGTGGCTAGGATAAAGTGAACGAATGACTGTGAAAGTTTTAATATATGGTACATGCTCAATGGATATTAACGAAAATTATTACTTCTTGATAAAGGATCAAGTGTCACCCACATCTTGGAAAGTGTGGAAATTTGGAGAGCCAAGAGACTAAAAAGAAGAAAGAGGGTGGTGGGGGACTACAGGAAGTCCAGGGGCAGAATAGGTTATGATATCTGAGGAGTGAAGAGGAAGAAGCAGGCGATAAAATGAGAGGGTGAGGGGGATGAGGGAGCAAAAGGAGAGAAGTAAAGAAGACAAGATGTGCCACCTCAGCTGTGCCCAGGTCCCCAAGTAGTCCATGTGGTGCTGGAAGCTGTCCCTGAAGTCAGGCACTCGGAAAACCCAGGCTGCAAAATTCTTTCCTTTTCTCGACTGGGTATCAGACCATGTGGCCCAATTTGAGGTTCTGGGAAGAAGTTGCTGCTACAAGAATCAAGACAGACAAGGCAGTTTGGAAGTTTGCAAGCTTGCCCTGGGCTCTCTTTGAGCCCACTGCACCCAGTCCTGTTGGTCCCATCTGACTTTTCCAGCTTCCTTTGTGTGGCCTCATCCTTTTCCCGACCCTTCCACTGTGTGGGAAGGAGAATTCAGTGCGTGGTTCCCAGGAGCAACTAACGGTGTCTTGCACATCACAGTGAGTTGATATATGTTTTGGATCATATTGGTTAGTGGATTCAGAGCGTGTTTTCTACTGCAACTATATTCGTCTGCCACTGTCTCAAAGAGGAGGTGATAAGGTTGAAGGGCCCTGAGGGGAAGATTGGCAGATATAGCTGAACAGAATTGGGAGATTGAGGAAGGGCTTCACTAAAACGCAGACCAAGAAACTCGCTCTGCCTCCTTAATCTCTGGTAATAACTTACCTTAAGATATAAAATAAAACCTGGTCACGGTGAACCTATCTTTGTGCTTAACAGTTGTTTAATAAATGTAACAAACTTTAACATTGCTCAGGGCCACTGTCAGATCCCATTAGTTCATGTATGGCAAGAATTCAAGCAACCTTATTCCTTCAGACATTGAAAGAGAATATGTAGGAAGGGATGTTAGTGGTCATTGGAAAGCCTCTCCAAAGAACACTTCTGGATATTTGCTGAGGGAAGGTTAAGGCTCTCCCACGGAAAACTTCTTCAGTTGTCGGTGGCTAGTGAAGAACTAGCATGGTGGAATGTTTGCCTTCTCCCAACTCTGCAAAAGTTACAACTTAACAAAAGTTTGCAACTGTGCAAAACTCTGCAACTTACAAAATGGTCTTAGCTATGAAATAATTGGCAATATCAATAATCCCAATAGTCCTGTCTTGGGAGTGCTTAGCCGCCTCTGCCAATGCAAAGGTCTGAGAAGTCAACTTTATGGAAAAGACCTGAAGCAGCTGCCTGACTGGTCTTTCGCTTTTCCTTTTGCTAGTGGTAGTGGGTTGATTGCTCTCCTCTGGACCTGTAGTCAGCATCCCCTGGGAACTTGTTAGAAATGCAATTTTTGGGGCCCCACCCCAGAATCAGGACTACGGGAGTAATTCGTAAGACCTCCTGGTGGTTCTCATGAACCCCTGCTCTACCTCGTGAATTAAGTACTTGAGCTTGGGGCCCTTGTTGAATGGTGGAATGGCTGTTATTCTCTTACATAGCTCTTTTAAAGTATCCAGTATTCTGAAATTGGGAGCCAAGTATAGTAGAGATGTTTCATTTTGGAAGGAAAGCTTCCTCAAAATGTAATTGCTAGAAGGAAATCAATGACTAAGTTGTAGGGAATGAAAAAAACAAATCTAATACTTGGATTATGACTCTAGCCTGAAGCTTCATCTTTCTTGTCTGGCTTTACTCTCCAATAAAACTAATTAGCAATTTAATTATGCAAATTTTGGAAGATTTCTGAGTTGGATTTAATCCTAACACAAAAGTAGCAGTACATAAGGAGATTTTTCTTAGTAAATTTAGAAACCACTGATTTACACTAGTGTAGTAGTCAAAATCCCCTCGAGCCAGATGGGCATTAAATATGCTGGCTTCCTGTTTGTGTAACTAGAGCTTTGTAGGGTTTATTGATTCAATACTTAACCAACCAATGGCCAAATTCAAAATAATCCCTTCCAACTCTCTCCCATAATTTACTATTAAACCACCGCATAGGTATGTTTTGTAAGAGGAAAAGACTTAGGAGTTAGATGGAAACAATCTTGAAATAGTCAAAGTATTTGTTATACAGAAGAATACAGAATTTATTTCATTGGCTTAGAAGAACAGAGCATGACTAAACATCTAGAACAGAGAGGAAGGCAAATTTTTGTTCAGTAAAGGGGAGAATTTTCTGACCTTAAATGTCACCCAAAACTAAACAGATGGTTTAATAAGTTCTGTGTTACCTAGATGGGGATGCTGTTCCTTGATGCTACCTATAGAGAAGTTTTATTCATTAAAGTTTGATGTAGGCAACTTTGAGATACCCTTCAAACTCAGAGATTCTATAAGGTGTTTTCTAGCATGTCTCCTTCACTTCAGTCCTATGAAGTGAGGGTTGCTAACCTCTTTCCTCATATATGATCTGTACCATGAAGTGGTGTTGAAATGAGGAAAAGCAGATGGCCTGTGTGCCAGAGCGTTGCTTTTTGCTGAATTCTCAAAACAATTTATGATCATTTACATGTTTCCTTTGGTGTCTGTTTCAAGGTATAAGCTGTATGATGGAAATCCTGAAATGCAGGACAAGAAACATCAAATTCGATCCTTTGTATTTTTATCCATGATTGAAACTAAATACAATCAGGAAATAGAAAAAAAAAAAATCAGAGAAAACAAACAAAACATCCAGAGGTCTACCTGGACTGGAAGTCTTGGTAAACTTTGGGGGTCTTTGTAAACTTCTGAGGCGACCAGACTTAGTAGCTATAAGAATTCACTTCTAATGATGATAACTAATATTTTGATTGTCAAATGTTGTTATGTGACACATTTTCGTAAGGTTTCACCATTGTGAGCCAGGAATGATATACTTGGGTTTCACAACTTTATAAAAGAATTTCCTAAATAACCCAACTCCTCACTCTTCATAGCTATGAAATAGTTGCTGTGCTTTGCTAATCAGTCCATCAGCGAAAACTGTTTTAGTTCCCCCATTTATGTGCAAATTTTATATATAACCCCAATCCAGTTAACAAGGGAGCATTCTTTATTTTTGTTTTTCCTTAATTAATAAGTAAACATCATTTATCTTTCTGTGTATGATCTTTTAGTAAGCTTATAAATACCATTGAAGATTGCTTTCCTTTTTGAAGACTCAGATCTTCAAAATCAGCTCAATCCTGTTGCATTATAATCTCTAATATCACATCAGGTTTTAATAAGCCCCCTTTTTGCAGCACACGTGTGCTTAAGACTTCATGGAAACCAAATCAGTAGAGAGAAGGGATTACTTTAGATGACTTTAAAATATGCATTGTTTGAAATGTCCTCTGGTGACCAGCTTTCATGAATGGCTGATTTTACTTGTGGGGCGCATCATCTGGTTTAATTATATCAGCTCCTTTGTGTGACAAGTGCTGTTCTCAGTGTGTGTGCTGAGAAATAGAGGTTTAAAACAAAGTAGAGTAGTCAGTGAGAAAATAAATTCTGAAAGTGGAACACCGTCAAGTGTTTATAGTTTAGAAGTCTAGATGAATTCTAAGGACTGTTCCACCTATAAACATCTTTTTATAAAGATACTCCAGTGACAATAAATATAAATTTGCCTCAAACATCCATGGACATAGATCATAATCTGAGACTTTTCAGGAAGATTTATTTGTCACACAAGACAAGTGACAGCTTAGGGTGCTAACATGGCTCTAAAAATTTTCATTCTATAAATTGTTACACGTAAAACTTCATAAAGTTTATTCTTTGTAACAATAGAATAAAAAGTTTTTATTAGCTAATACACTTCCCAACTTCTATCCAGACAAAACTAAGACGGAAGTCATATTTTAAGTTTCAAGTCACTACAGATTCATTATCTGAATCTGTGAATGCTAGTGAATTTATGGTTTTAGAAATGTCGTGCTGTATGTCTTCAGTTGGGAATCCATCTAAAGACACTGATAAACATCTCCACGTCCAGATAGTGATCTGAGGGTAAATGTTGAATTTGATTGGACAGTAATGTCATAAACCATAATGGTGTCAATGAAAATAGACAGTTTGCATTCTTTGTATACATTATTGCTAAGATTAATACAGTAAATTAATTTTCCTAGAAAGGCCTGCTAATTATTCCATTTATCCTATTGTAATGATATTTTTCATGACTGCAGGACTGAATTTCACCAGAAATCTAAATAGAGTTGCTCTTTTTACTGATAAATGTAAAACTATGCTCATTAGTTGTTGGGAGATAAGTATACAGCTAAAAGAGATCCAATAACCTAAAGATAGCACAGGGATTTAGATATATGTTGAAGATGATTTTGTTATTAAAACACTTAGAATTATATGTTTAACCAGTGGTACAAAAGATCTCAAAATAGTATTTCCCAATACAAGTTGTAAAGGAGGATTTTTAAAATATTAATATCAATACATGAACCAATCTGTATTTTAAGGCTTCCTTGAAAATGTCTCTGAGCAAAGGCATTGGCTTTAATATGAATGTATGATTTTTTAAAAAAGGTTATCCTGTACGTAATGAATTTTGAAAAAAATACAGCTAATCTCCATAATTTGCCTTGAGTTAGGAACTAGAATTCTCTTTCACTGTCTTTTGAAATGCATGTTCATCCTTCACACTCTTATTTTCAGACCTCAGTTTCTTGGCCACAACTCTATGTGAGGCCAGCAGGGTCTTGGGAAGAAACTCATATCCACTCTGCTATGTTTAACTCCTAGAAGATGCTAAAGGGCATTGCATTGGCAGTGAGCTTGATGGCATAGACAGAAGGCCAGTGGAATTCTCTTGACTGGTTTCATGTATATGGTGAAGTCAGGTGTTCCTCTTTCTTACATAGTGTGACGAGAAGACGGTATTTGGAGAATTGCTTCCCAGGCCGGTGCGGTGGCTCACACCTGCAGTCCCAGCACTTTGGGAGGTGGAGGCGGTAGGATCACTTAAGGCCAGGAGTTCGAGAAATGCTTTCGAAATACAAATATAGCACCTACTTGTCTTTTTAAAAATATTTTCTTCAGCTCAAATGTATCACAACAATTGTGGACCTTTAAAATAAATGCATATTGTGCCAGATTGTATACACTGGTAAAACAGACTAAAATGAAGCATGTCTAAAAAAAAAAGAAATTCCCAAATCTATTAAAAGTACATTTTTAGTAACCGAGAATGATTGAAATTTAAGCTATGAGGATCATTATGTTTCTCTATTACTTGAGATATATGTCTGTGTGTATAAATATATTTATATACATATCATAAGAGTGTGTATGTGTGTGTGTGTGGAGAGAGGAGAGAGAGAGAGAAAACATAAGGTACTGATGAAACTTTATGCTGTGGCCTAGACGGCAGTGCTCAGCAAACACTTCATCTGCTTCACCAAATTTCCCAGCCTTTTTGCAATTGGCAGGGCCTTGTGACTAGTCACAGCCAATGAAATATTAGAAGTGAACCGGGTCACTTCCAGGTTGAAGGCATGAAAAGCTCCTGCAATATTCTCCAGTGTTTTCTTCCCCGGCCTCTTGATCTAGTTATTGCAGCAACATGACCACACTGCCCCTGTCAGTGTGCCTCCATGCTTGACTGGGCAGAGGGGAGCTCTCAACCACCCTGTGTGTGACTTTTGTAGTGTGAGCAACAAATACACTTTTACTGTATTAAGCTATTGATATTTGGGGTTTCTTTGTTATTGCAACAAACTACTTCTGCTGACTAATGCAATGAATACCTCTAGCTACTTCAATACAAATAGGCTATACAAATATAAAACCAAGGGCAAATTTAATGGAATTTAATGTAAACAACCATATACTTTAAGACCTGACTAAGATGCCCAAGGCCACATTCATAGTTCTTTTTGTCAACATTGCTGTCCTTTCACCAAATCCATTTTAATTGAAGTTTCCGAAGCCCCTTTTTCTGGAAATTGGATCATTTCTTTGTTCTCATTCTCTCGGATCTCACCGCCTCCATTGAAACCATTGACCACTGGTAACAGTTTGGACCATAAATGGTCACCAGTGACCATTATCAGTCCCTTTAGACACATTGTATCATCTGCTACAGGAACATCGGGTCCTTCTGGTTCTTTTCATAGTATATAAATACTTTGTTTTCCTTTGTTTTGCTCATTCCATCTGAAAGAAGCTGGACAGATCTCAATCTTGGACTTTTCATATTCTCTAGAACGTCCTTGGTAAGCTTGTTTTTATGTGGTTTTAGTTCCTGCTTTGGTGAGCGTAAGTCTCGGAAGTATGTTTCTTGCTCTAACCTGTAACTTTGTGCTTATTACTCTTCAACTCCTTCTGTGTCGTCTCTTCCTCCATGAGGAGACAGAGAGAAAACCTAGAAAACTCATATGTACTTATTTCTATATTTGTAATGCAACAGGTCATTGAAAAAAATCCAGTATATACATGAATGAAGTAAAAAATAAAATCTGCCCCTCTCTGTCACCACCCTAGGGATAACTGACACTAACCATTTTGGGCACAGATGACTTTTCAAGGTTCCTTGCAATTTTGGAATTCACAGTTTTGGGGTCAGGGGGCAGGAGAAACAGTTGAAAGGGAGAAAAGGAAGAAAAGCCACGTCACTGAGGGAGGATCTCATCATTTAGCCAAGTGTTTCCCCACCAGTGCTCTAGGTCCGAAGCATGCACTTTTCAGCTGTCATTGCCTGCTGGAAGAGGATTTATTATTGGAGGAATATAAAAATGTTACTGCACCAGAAGGGGACAGTTGTCTATCTTCTTTGCTTGCAGTGGTAATAAATTAGGTGGGGAAACTAATTTTCTGGGGCTTAACAATAGATGCACTTTGCCAGCTATGGGGTTGTTAAAAGAAGAAATTAGCTTCTTCATGGGAACTTCACATATATTGTAAAGAAGATAGCACATCCTGAAGGCTTCCTCTAAAAAAAAAAGAAGGGATCTATGAGAGACTTGAAAGCCCACATTAAGAGGAAAGGGCCATGGAAACCAACCCTAAGAAATGTGAGAATGTCGGCTGGCAGTGGGCGACAGGAGGGTGAGAGGTGGACACCAGCTTCTTGGCGACATAGTTCTATTTCACTGCACTCTGACAATAATCTAAATGTGTTCTGGCTAAATTCAGCTTCGAGTAGTTGCATAATCTCCCCTGCTATTTCGTTTGGTTACGATGTCCCTTTTTCCTCTGGCCTAACTCTGGAGTGGCCTTGCTTTGTACGAGAAACGATTCTTGTGCCCCGTCCCAGAGTTTATTTCTGTCGTGAGCAGGTGGTTCTGACTCTGTCCCTCACAGATGTGAGCTATGTGAGCATTCATTTGTAAAATTCTGTGTTTTCCTTGGGTGAAAAACAAACACACAGAGAATGTTATTACTCATCACCAACTCTTATGTGAGACCAGGCATTTAGAACTGAGGACAGTTTCAAGGCTTTAAGGGAAAAAAGTGAATGAGAAGTTTGTGAACAGGGCCAGGTCTACAGTCTTAGAGGTGAAGGTCTGGGCCAAACTATAGAACCAGGTACACTGTAGGCCAGCAATTCTCAAACCCTGTAGGCTCAGGATCCCTTTATATTATTAAAATGTGTTGAGGACACCCCCCAAGAGCTCTTATGTGGACAGCAGTCCCCAACCTTTTTGGCACCAGGGACCAGTTTCACGGAAGACAATTTTTTCATAGGGGCAGTGGTGGGGGGAGTGGTGGTGAGGCGGAGCTCAGGCAGTGATGCGGGTGATGGGGAGCAGCTATAAATATAAATGAAGCTCATGCTCACCTACCACTCACCTCCTACTGTGAGCCCTCCCTTCCCGTTTCCTAAGTTTCATGGAAGACAATTTCACAGACAGTCCCTAACACCCTGTGGACTGGTACCAAGGGTTGGGGACCTCAGGCTTATGGAATACTTAGAAATTAAAACCGAAAAATTTTAAATCTTTCTTGATTCTTTTGAACATAATAACAAATCTATTATATGTTAACTTAAATGATATATTTTATGAAAAATAACTATATCTTCCAAACAAAAAAAAGGTGAATAAAGTGGCATTAGTTTTACATTTTTTGCAAATCTATTTAATGTCTATCTGTAAAGAAGAACGTTGGATTCTTATATCTGCTTCTGCATTCAATCTGTTGAAATACATAGTTTTGGCTGAAGTACAGGAATAAAATCCAGCCTCACATGGATAAGTAGTTGGAAAAGTAGAAGTATTTTAATAGCTTTTTCAGATACTTGTAGATATTCTTTGATACTACAACAAAACTTGACAAGTGATAATTTCTTAAAGGTTAGTTGCGGTAAGAGATCTGAAACCACATCAATGAACTTTTCATACTCTACTACGTTAAAATCCAGTGGTCATCTTGTGTTTCGAATGACTTTTTTTACTCTTGCATGATTTTGTAGCATTGTGGTCATTTGGGAAATATTGTTTCAAGGAATTTTGTAAATATTCTGAATGGTGACACATTTCATTTTACAATATTAAAAAGCAACATTGGTTAATGTCACTACCGGCATCATCAGAAAAAAGTTTTACATATTGGGAAGCTGCCAAGGAAAGGATACAAGATTTCTAAAATTCTGATTTTAGCTTAAAGCTAGATTTCTACCATCAGTAACAAATACTGTCAGTTTCCCTTGAAATGATAGGCCCATTTCATTCATTATTTGAGAAAGTATCTGCCAAATATCTAAGTTCAGATGATTCTTTTAAGTAAAAATGAAAAAAGAAAAATGGCTAGTTCGGTTTGCAACGCAGCCACCCCCGTGCTTTTCCTCGGGACAACCGTCACGCTTGCAAAACGGCACGGGGCTTGGTGTGTACCTCCCGCCTCGTAAAGCAGAACATTAGAAAGAAAGGATGTGTACTCAAAGCCAAAGTTTAATAAGATTAATCATTTTAGTGCTTCATCCTAAGTGAAACTGGCTTTTTAAAAACCTATATGTGAAGCTTCCATCATTTGTACTAAGACACAAGCAGTTTTACCCACCATTGTTCTTATGCCACCAGTGCAAATGTCAACAAAGTGAAAAAAGGTAAATAATGTGTCAGTATTTTTATCAAAATATTTCTGACCTCGTGGACCCCCCCAGAAGAGTCACAGCGGCCCCCAAAGCCCCAGACTACACCGTGGAAACTTGCTGAGGACGAAAGCAGAGTGCCCCTGGCTTATGAGCCAACGTGCCCTTTAGAGATCTAGTGCCAGCTGCCTGGACAAGAGGGGCTTGGTGAAGGCAGAAGTCCTCTTAAACCTCCTGGGGTACTGAGGGCTTCAGTTTCATTTGGAGCGTTGCTAGACAAGCATATGTGAACTAAACTGTCTATCCAGTTGGCTTGAAGTCCTTTCCAGTCTTTTTTTGCTTTTGTATGTGACTTGAAATATTTAGTACCACATTTCTAGCTTGGCTTGACTGCCCTACACGAAGTCCTGCAAACATTCTACACCAGTTGACCGTAACTACAACTGGTGTTTTCATTTTATGGCTTGGAGAAAAGGCAACATGTATTCTGGTCTTAATTTGTGACTATGACACCGTTCCTCAAGCTCCCTTTCCATGTGTAAGAAAAAAACCCTCTTTTTTACATTTCTCCTATTTTCTACTATTTCTCCAGACAAATTGTTCGTCTCTAAGGACCCTCATCGTCCTGTGCACAGTATCCAGTTCAAACATTGCATCCTGTCTCCTCTGTCGAGTTCTGCATTTTGTCTATCAGAGGTTTTCCCCCCCCTTTCTTTGCTTCTTGTCCTTCTAGAGCTGGAAACCAGGTAGTTAGAGGATGCCAGGTTTTAAAAGGTCATTTTCAAATAAAGAATTGTCTATGTGCAGTTTTTCTAGAGTGGTGTGTTTTAGTGAGGGGAGGTGGGAAAAGATAGAGGACTCTTGCTGGGCAGACCTGTCTGAAAGGTCAACTTTCTTGAGCACTCAATTTATATGTTTTTACGTATGAATTCCCTGGATGGATAATAAACTGGGTGGGGGCATGTGGGAGAGGAAGTTGACCAAAGAGTTCAAAGTTCTGGTTAGACAAGAGGAATAAGCTTTCAAAATCTATTGCACAGCAAGGTGACCATAGTTAATAACGATGTGTTGTATGTCTTGAATTTTCTAAAAGAATAGAATTTAAATGTTCTCACTACAAAAAAACAAAACAAAACTGTGAAGTGACAGATGTGTTAATTAACCTGATATAATTATTCCACAATGTATACATATATCAAAACATCCCATTATACCTCATAAATACATACAACTATTATATGTTAATTAAAAATAAAAATTTTAATTAAAAAAATAAGACATACCGTGGCAGAAAAATGTAAGTCTTTTCTGCACTTTTCATTTCCCAGGAGGAAAGGTCACTTTGTAGATAAAAACCACATCAGAGCAGAGTAGCTTTCCCTTTTCTGTATTAGGAAATGATTTTTGATGTGTTTTATGCAAAGGTACCATTAAAGCTAATTTGCTTTTTCCTAAAGGAAGAAGTAAAGTAAATAAGATAAAGAAAAGAATAACTAGTAATGTTGGTTGGGTTCCAGGGCATGTTATCAGCATCTTAATTGTCAAGAACTTCCAGTTTTGTGTGTGGCTGATTATTTAAACTCTGCCACTGTTTGCTCAAGGCTGTGAGGCTGACTGTCCTTCCAGGTTGCTACTGCCAGCCGAGGTTGGTTTATGCTACGGCAAATGCAAGAAAGCCCTGTTCACTCTCTCTTCACACACCTGTGCAGGCTTTGAGAGGAGAGCAAAGTTTTGCTGCTTAAAGAACCAACCCTCTAAGAAATTTCTAGATTTAACTACTTAGCCTGACCCATGCTTTGTGGGAACAAGCCATTGTTTGGCATTTTATTTCTGTAGTTTTCCTGTCCTTTCATGCCCATATCAGGTTTCTCGTGATTTAAAACAAATGCACAGAAACCAAACAGTCGGTGCAGAATAATTGAAGGCTTTCAGTGTTCAGCATGCACAACAATCACTGGAACAACCCCTAGTTGTTTAAAAAACAAGAAAGCAGCGAGTCTTACATATTGACTTTTACAGAGCTACCCCATTAGTTGGAGCTGGCTCGCTTGCTGCTCTGCAGATAACACGGTCAGGACTGCCTGGCTGCAGACACTAGATTTTTGTTTAAAAACCTCCTTTTTGTTGTCTCTCTCCTCCCCCTACTCCCCCCCCACCCCCACCCCCACCCCCACAGTATAATTACAGGCTGCAGAGTGAAAAGCATTAGAACTGTTTACAAAATAGCTCATAAAGTTTAAAATAATAGGGATATGTGTGTATTTGTGCAAAACAAAATAATGTGCATGGCAGGGGTAAACAGTACACAGTCTTTCTTCTTTCGCTGCCCCATGTCACCTTCCAGAATTTAGGGCATGAAATTGAGTGATGGAGCCCCTTTCCTCCTCCTATGCGATGCTTACACTTTAATTAGTTATGCCTGTTTATCCAATGCCAGTTTATGTTGCAGTTCAAAATACAATCCTCAGGTGTATGGGGACGGGGCGGCTGATGAAGCAGACTGCTATCTAATTAATTTTAGGGCAGCCTAAATTCCCATTAAGAGGATCCCTCATGACATACAAGAGAAAAAAAATTTTTTTTAAATGAGCCGTTTGCTATCTTTCAGACATCCAAGAAAAAAGCTTTCAGCAGGTTAGTGTTCCAAAGTGAGAGGGGCATTTTTCCAACCCTTTCAAAAGCCTCCTTCTGTGCAGCTTTGCAAAGATTTTGGAGCACTCCCCTCTGGATTTTATTTATTTTTTAATGTGGAAGGGTAGCCTCTAACCTCCAGCCTCAGAGCCAATCAATCATTGTGCTTTGCAGGTTCAGATCTGCGGCAAAGCAAAACCCCTGTGCTATGCTAGCCACGCTGTACCCCGTCTTGCCAACAGCGAGGCTGGTGACTGACCGTGGAAAGGGGGCTCTGTCCACTCAAGCACTGGCACAAGCTGAGGACAAGGGCTGGACAGGGGACCAGCCTTGCCCACCAGAGGAAGCGCTGTTTCCCCTGGTGATTGATGGAGGATGGTTAGGAGCTTTTCAGAGGCTGAGGAAAGGTTGTCCCAGTCACTCACTGTGAAGTCTTTGTCAGCAGAAAGGACTCTCCTGGGTAGTGAGTGACATCATGCAGGTGACAAATGACAGCTTTTTGTTTCCTTCTGCTTGATAGGTACTCAGCATCATATGCAGGTGAGTCAGGGTTCCCCCAGCCCGCCCCGTGTGCCATCCACTCCCCACGTGCAGACACTCGTTCCAAGGGCACCGTGGTTTCACTGGCTGCTGGCTCTTCCAACTGATCATTAGTTCTGTCGGGGATGTTTAAAGTACTGTTAGAGCGTGAGCAGGGATGACACCCTTGCCACCCTTTTATGGAGTCGATTCTGGAATGAAGCTGTTATTTGAGTGATTTTTTAGCAGTTCTGAGTGTTGTTTCCCTACTGTTCCTCCGTTTTGGAGTACAGAAGAAAAAAATATATATTATGCACATATAACATACTGTTTCAAGAGACTACTTCAAATCAAAAATCTGTTTTAAAATCCTTTACTGATATTTCCTTTGTATTTTTTCTCCCCCCTCTAGGACTCCATCTGCAGCTGTTCTGAATACCTGTGAGCGTAGAAATTGATTATTCAACCAGGATACCTAATTCAAGGTATTAGCTCTTGTCAGAAAGCTTTTACATTTGAGCTTTGTGTTGGAAATTATATTTTGGCAGTGAATCGAAGTAGGAAAAGTTGGAATCAGAATAAAGAACAAAAGTGAATTTGCAAAATAATCAAGTGCTTAAAAAACTACCCGATGCTCGGGAGGGTTTTCTGCTTCTGACTCACGTGCAGCCCTCTCTGTCTGCCAGTTGATGTGCCAGTACTGACTCATTTGGAGACCTTTTCCTGCAACTGTGTTTGGGGTTTGGATTTCATTTTAGTCTCTCCCTCTCCTTTCTTCTCTGCTTGCCCAGAACTCCAGAAATCAGGAGACTGAGACGTCGTGTCCGTTCTGCGACATTGGACCAAAGACAATGAAGTATTCTTGCACTGCGCTGGTTTTGGCTGTCCTGGGCACAGAATTGCTGGGGAGCCTCTGTTCGACTGTCAGATCTGCGAGGTTCAGAGGACGGATACAGCAGGAACGGAAAAACATCCGACCCAACATCATTCTCATGCTCACCGATGACCAAGACGTGGAGCTGGGTGAGACACTGGATTGTTCCCTTGTTAGTCTCTTCTGTTCAGATGATTTACTGAGCCTCAGCCTTATTGGTAACACTCAGTGAACATGTTCGGCTTTTGCACTGAACTATAGCACCTTAACCAGCAACCTAGTTTATACCGTGAACTTGTATTGATACATAAGGCATTTGGCTTATGTTTTAGCATCACTTCTCTGGTATTCAGCTTTTGCAGCAGTCTGGGAAGGGGCCCGGGGCAGTAGGAGGATGGAGGAATAGAGTAAGCACAGAAGATGGCAAGAGTCAAGGATTTGATCATGTACCTTGGAAATTCTCAGCCAAGAAATTTTTAAAATATTTGGGCAAAGTCGTTTCGAAGAGTAAGAGAGTGTGACTGTAATTCTATGCAACGTATATGAATATAGATGGATACTAAAAGAACTTTCAACTGTTGTTATTATTAGAGTGAATTACTTGTTCATAGCTTGCTACAGTAATTGTTAGGTATTTGGAAAGTACAGCATTCTGCATATCTTTTGGTAGTCAATCCACTTACTACCACCTTAGATGTGATGCTTTTTGAATTAGCTGACCTGGGTTAACTGTAGAGCACTTGGGAAAACCTGCCAACATCTAGTAGTTCCACTTACTTTCTATATCGTCTGATTGGGTTTCTCATCCTCTCACCTTTAATGGTCCAGCCCTATGGTCTTGTCGATAAGCCCAGGGCCGAGTTCTAGCATATTCTAAGACAGGTAAAAAGCTTGCCCCTTCAAGTTGTCACCACCACCCCTCGTCCCCTTTCCTGGACCCAAATTCCTTGCTCTCAGGCATCATTCAGCTGTGCCTACCCATCACATTCAGCTTGACCGTGGGTGGAATCTTTTAGACTCGGGGCTAGCAGAGCATTCTGGGCTTCTTCACAGAGCTCCTGCTGCTCCGGTTTGTAAGGAAAAAAACCTCCATGCTCGAATTTGATCTACATGGAAGGGGACTTTGATTTCCAGTTTGAAACCAGACCATGGAACCCCAACAAAGTTAACTCCTAGGGTTCAGCTGGAAGCAAATGCACTAAAAGCCAGCAGGGTCATTATTGTTGAAGTCATCCGAGGTCTGCTCTCTTCATTATCTTTTTTTCATAAGAGTATTGATTTTCAGGTGACACGCCAAAATGAAAGGTCTTGCACATATGATGTTAGCATGTATGTAGCTGCTGGTTTAAATGTTTTCATTCACTTACAGAGCATGTAAAATGAGGTACACGTGTCTCATTCACCTTCCTTAACATCTCTCCCATCCATGCCTCTCACTGCAGCTGAGATCTTTACGTCCTCCTCCTCTCTCCCAGGTTTTCCCTAACCGGTGGGTCACCTGGCCCACCCATCCCCTGTAGTCTTGGGCTGCTTCTTCCCATCCTGCTCTCCGTTGCCAGAATCATCTTTCAAGTATCTATCTGATCAGATCACTTTGCTGCTGAAATCCCTTGTGTGGTTTCCCTTTGCCAAGAGGATTAAGCCCTCTCCACTGCAGGCAAGTGAGTTCTGAGCCATCTGGCCCCCACCTGTCTCTAAGGCTGTTTTCCGTTCCCCACTTTCACTCTGTGCTTCATAAAAACAACTTCCACTTCCTGAAGGTGTCTGGTGTCTCAGCCCCTTCACCTCTATTCCAAGCCTCTGCACAGCTCAACCCCCTGCCTTTGCCCCTTTCTCTACCTGGAGAAGCCCTCTCTGTTCTTCATGACCCAGTTCAGGTGCCTTGTCCTTGGGTTTAGTGTCCTTAAACCAAAACCATCCTACCCTCCAGCAGGCTCAATGCGACTTTCCTTTGCAGCCCATGGACATGCCTCCAGCACGGCCCTTATTCTACCAGGCCCCCCACGCCTGTCCCCGCCACTGGAGTGAGATGGACCAGAGGACAGGGGTGTGTTCTATTTATGTAGCAGTCCTCATGCTGAGACTGTGCTGGGAATATAGTGAGCACTAAATAAACTTGAAACGGCCCCACGGGGTCCTGAAAAAGCTAACATAATTCTCAGAAATGAATACAGGAATCCATCATGATCTACCTCTTCAATATATAGCACTATTTTAAAAATATATTAGGGCATTGTTTGATAAATCTATTTTTAACAGAATTCAAATGTTCAGCCTTGTCTGATCATTCATTCATTCAGCAAATATTTCCTGAGCAGTTACTAAGTGCTGGCTTCTGTGGGAGGCATATGGATATAAGGACGAAGGGTTGTGGACCAGGCTTTATCAACCCAGGTGTACCTGCCTCCTGGATTTTCTAGCCAGATAACACGATGAGCATTAGATTATCTAATCTTCACAGTAACTCTACGAACTAGTTACTATTACTCTCCTCAATTTACACATGAGAAAAATGGGACTTAGAGATGTCATATAGCTTGTGGTGAGCTAGTAAATTGTGAAACCCAGACCTGTATTAGGTGTAGGTCCCCTCAGCTATACATTTAACCACTGTCTCTCCCTTAATCTGTCCACCTACATGTTTATTGTGCCCTTCCTAAAAACAACCTGTAAATGCATAGTTATGTTCTAATTTCTGAGATAACAGAAGTATAACATGGGCCTTATTTTCTTATTGGCCAAACAAGATGATTATGAACCACAGTGAACCATGGGTAAAATGTTCAACAAAGACCTCTATTCTAAGCTGGAAAGTTATGCTCTTGGTAGTGGTTACTGTTTTATGGAGACATTTGCCCATTTCTTTGTAATGTGCTCATAATCCTTCTTAAACATTATTGCTCTAGGTTTTGGTTGTTTTTTGGCTTTTGTTTACTATCTCAACCATTTTTAAATGTACGGTTCAGTACTGTTAAATATATTCACATTGTTTTACAACCAATCTCCAGAACTCTTCATCTTACAAAATTTGAATTCTATATCTATTAAACCACAACTCCCCATTTCTCTCTCCCCCAACCCCTGGCAACCACCGTTCTACTTTCTGTCTCTATGAATTTGACTACTCTAGGTCCCTCATATAGGTGGAAGCATACAGTATTCACCTTTTTGTGACTTTCACTTAGCATAATGTCCTCAAGGTTCATCCATGTTATAACATGTGCCAGAATGTCCTTCCTTTTTAAGGCTAAATAATGTCCCATTGTATGTATGTACCATTCATCCATTCATCCACTGCTGGAAATTTGAGTTGCTTCCTCCTTTTGTTTATTGTGAATAATGCTGCTACGAACACAAGTGTTCAAGACCTTACTTTCAATGCTTTTGGATCTATACCGAGAAGTGGAATGCTGGATCATATGATAATTTTATTTTTAATTTTTGGAGGAAGAATCTTACTGTTTTTTCTCCATAGCAACTGAACCATTTTGATTCCCTCCAACTGTGCATAATTGTTACAATTTCTCCACATCCACCCAACACTTGTTATTTTCTGTTTTGTTTTGTTTTGTTTTTTAAATAGTGGCCATCCTAATGGGCGTAAGGTGGTATCTCATTGCGGTTTTGATGTGGTTGGGTTGTGTTTTGTTTTATTTTTTACTTAAAGGAAATTTTGTTTGCCAAGTGCTTTAATAATTCTGTGCCTAATGCAAATTTTTTTTTTGCACCTGCAATGCTGCAGGCAATTTTGGCTACCCTGCCTCCAGAAAGATAGAACAGACTTAGAAAAGACTTAGAAGAACAATTATGAAAATTTTAATAGAATACTTCTCCTACTGGTAAAGAATGAAACAATTCTACCTCTTTGTCTGGAGAGACAAAGGCAGAGAAGGGCTGCAATTAAAGTTTATGAAACCAAGCTGGAGAGGAAGACACTGTAGCATGAATAGGGGCCACTCCCTCAATTCTGTCTGAGGACAAGTAAGTTAGTCTATGAAGGGAGGAAGACACATAAGGAACTCAGTAATAAAAGTGATAGAACCTTGCATGTGGGTAACACTTTATCTTTTTCCAAAGAGCATTCATTCACGTTACTAGGAATGAGTATTGTCATCCACTCAAGTTGGGTGGCTGGGACAAAGTTCGCCATCCTTGGAGGAAACAATCGGTGGAAGGATTAACTGGCTTAACGCAGGGTCCCCTTATTTCTGAATTTGCTTTGTCTGCAGCTTAAGAGGTTATTCAGGTTGTGCCTATACCTGTAAATGGCTCAGGTCTTTGGAGTAAGATAATGGCTGGAAGATTTACAATTTTTTAAGCTAAGAGAACACACAGGGAAACGGTCAACATGAAGTTCAGGAGAATGGTTACCCTGAGGAAGGAGTGGAAACCAAGAGTGTCAGTAGCATCCACATTTGATTTTAAAACTGAAGGAACTACAATCATGTTAAGCTTTGGTAAGGGTACAAGATGTGTCATTTGTTCTGTTATTCCCTACACTTGAAATATTTTATAAATCAGAAGGAAGAAAATGCAGGATGCTTGAGGGAATCCCCTAACTTTCCGAGACTAGCATCAAAGAGATCAGGCCCTAAATCCTTCCTAAACGGTCCCTTGTGCTACTCTGAGAAACAAAACATTGAGCGGATTGGACCATTGATCTGACTCAATATGGTGTTTCTTACATTCCTACGAAATTGTCTCACGCTAACATCCCAACTGAATGTTTCTCTTAGATCATAAGTGAAATGAGGCCATTAATACACGGAGATACTTTGCTTCTTTAAAGCAGAGGTCAAAACACAGGGACTGAAGCTTGCCCACAGGTGGTATTGTTTGACCAGCACAATTTTAAAAATTAAGACAACATTTAAAAAATCAGGCGATTTCACATTTTTAAAAAATCCAGATTCTGCTTTTTTCTGGAGAATTCAGAAGAATGAGGGCAGCCATGAGATAAATGCTTGCATTCCCAGAAGGCAGCCATCAGAGAGGCCTGAACAGGACTCAGGACTAGAGGCAGCCCCCTGTGAGTGGGGTGTACCCTCCCCAGGACATTAGGATCCCCAGTACTTGCTATTGTTCCCTAATACTCACACCAAGGAGCAGCTGCCATTAATTATCATGCCCACACTGCTGTCTTTCTTACAGTTGGGAGAAAGTTCTCTAAACGCACGTCTCTAGCACATGTAAAACTACGAAAAGACACAAAAGCCCCACGATTTTTCTTATTCCTGGCTGCCTTCTTATACAGAACTACCTCACTGTGTAGCCCTATAGGCATGTGAACTTCCATTCCTGTAAGTAACTAGTCTCAGCTTTTTAATGGCCTTTTAGGGGGTGGGGTGGGGAGGAAATAATGAGTCTAAGTGACCTGGAAACATTCCAGACAGATTTATTATCTTTTCTTGTTCCCTTCTTCCTCCAACTTGTTTTTCCCCTTGGGTTGTAGCTGAAAACATATGCTTTTTTTCTTGCCAATTCCATAGTTTGGGTAGAAAAAGATAGACTGTTTTATTGTGTTATTTATTTTCTTGTGCTTTAAGAATTAAAATATTCAATAGATCAATAAAGCTATTTTTAATATGGGAAATATCAGTTTAGTGTTTCCCACTTTACAATGGAAATGACTGTTGGCATGAGAAAATGGCAATGATGTATTTAATACAGACCACTTAAATAGTTGAAGCATTAACCTTACATCATCGTAAAACAAGGACATTGACAAACAACCCTGCACAATTAATAAAAATCGTATTTGTGCGTTGTTGTCACTCATCAAACCATGAACCCTTGCAGTCCATGTGGAGATTTGTCTGTCTTGGAAGCCAGGTGTGTATAAATCCCACATGGCTGGGACTTTCATAAGTGATGATGATGATGATGTTTGTTATTGAGTTTCTGATTGTATGAGTTTTTCTGGACATGATCAACAGTCTTGATGAAAATTTTAATGTTTAATCGTGTAAAATATTGACCAATCCAATGCTAAGATATAGGAATCAGGAAAGGTAAAGCTTTGTTTTAAAGTTTAACATGTCACTGAAGTAATTCAGGCTCTCTGTGGGATTTTATAATAGTAAAGTCGTTCAGATTAGCAGGACATTTTCGACCTCCTGACCTTTCTCACACAGATGATGGGGGAATCAAGTAGTTGGAGTGTGTCGAATGGTTTCAGTTCCTCACCATGGTCCTCTCTGGCCCCAACCTATCTCATACTCCATCCAAGGAGCCTGGATTTTTAACGGTGCCAAGACTGCACACGTGGTGGCCCTTGCAGCATTCCTGAAGGGGCAACTTCTCCCACCCCCAGTCACTGCTGACCTCTTCAGCTTCTTGGTCCACAGCTAAATGCTGTCACAGCGTCCCTCAGCCTGCAGGAGCAATGGCAGATGTCCCCAGGCCCAACCTGGAACTCTGGCTCTAGGATCGCGTGTCTTGGCGGTCCTGGGACTCAGCCGTGGCCTGAACCTTCCCCCTCGTCCAGCCCCATCAGTGGGGTGCCCTCACTGGCCAAGCTGACTGACCTCGCTGCTTCAAAGCATCTGTGTCAGGCTCTCACCTCGCAGGACAATTTAAAACAATAATGAAGTTGGACTTTTAGCTTGGGGGAGGGGGCAGTGTGTGAGAAGAGGGGAAGAACTGATAAGCCAACCTCGACATTGTACAGAAAAAGTAGTCGATCTCTCTTCTCTTACTCCAGATTTTGGAATCTGGATGTAGATTCCAGACAAGAGAAGATGGACAAGGCAGGAGAAAACTTACTGTGGTGGGGTTGAGGGGAGCACAGAAGAAATCACAGCTGCATTGACAACACTCCTTGCAGGCAGTACTTTGGTGGCATCATGCCATTTGGTCCTCAACAACCCTGCGGACTAGTCAGGAGCTATTATGAGCTCCATTTTACACATGGGAAGCACACCAAAAGAGGTTAAATAACTAGTGCAAGCTCATCTGTGGCAAAATCTAGATGTTTCCCCATAAATTCGAGTCCAGGGCTCTGTCTCTTCTCATTCTTATCCTCCGGAGCCTCACCTTGTGAATCTAGTTAGGAGTGTTCAACCTTAAGCTTCATATCACTCCTATAAAATAATTGTTCTAGTACTAAAGAACCAGCACTATTTGCAGTTGAGGCACCACAGGCCTAAAGCGTAGAGAAGAAAAGAGCTTCAGCTTAAAATGAAAGTGAGTCCTTCCACCTACAGGATAGAACATTGTCCCGTCCACTGCTCTCAACAGCTGTGAATGCATAATTATGAGTTTTATTGCAGAATAGTTTTTGGTACAGTTTGCCAATGAGCAATCAATGGCGCAATCACAGTGGGAATAGATACAGTGCCCAGGCAGCGTTAATCATTGCATAGCTATAAAAAAGAAGGTGCTTGGTGCTTTCCTTACTGGTACACACTGACACAGCAGAGTGAAGAGGTTCCGATGCCTGCACTCCATCATCTGTCTCTACCCAGAGAATCCACAGAGATCAGAGGCGACAGTCAACACCAGCGTGGCAGTCAGCTGCTGGAGACAGAGCTCCTGAGAGCATTCCAGCCCTTAGGAGGGCACAAGGCAGGCATTAGTGTCGGTCAGTATCTCCCCTGAGGCCAGATGAATCAAAAGATGAGACTGCAGAAAGTGAGGCCTAGCTTGACTGCAAGCAGACATCATTTCTGTTTCTGTCTTGAAAATGTCAACGTCACAGTCAGGAGACAGCCTAGAAGGAACTCAAGACCACGGTCTCTGGGGCCTTGCATTTGCCTCTGTGCTCTGCCCCTGAGGGTCTGTGTGGCCCTAGGCACGTTGTTTAACCTTCTGCACCTCGGGCTCATCATCTGTAATATAGGAATAATAGCCAATAGCACCCACCGCAGAGGGTTATTGTCGGGATTAAATGAGTTGAAGCAGGAGAAGCACTTAGAAAAGAACCTGGCGGAGAGTAAATCAATGTTTCCTTTTCCTGTCTGTGATATATCTTACAGCCTTGGCAGCGGTCTAAGCCACTTAGATCACTCAAAAAAAGGCACCCAGTAAAGTCACTTCCAGCTCTAGGCTGCCCTGATTCCATGTCCCACCTAGAATACTTCTCCAGGCGTAGTTCACTGACAGGCAGCTTCAGCTTCACCTGGGGCTTGTTAGAAATGCAAATATCTCAGGGTGTGGCCAGGATTCTGTGGCTTAGCATGCTCTTTGGGTGATTTCTAAAGTTGGATAAGCATGGTCTCAGAATCTTCTTTACTGAGAAACTTCAAGCCAGATGCCCGCTTTCAAGAACCCCAGTGGTGGAGCTGTGTTGTGAATGGTGCCTGGGGGGATCACATGTCATCTTAGCTCCCTTTGACCTGTGGACTGGCTGGAAGCTGGGCATTTGGAGGGATTGTTCAGGACCTCTACACAATCGGCTCAGTTAATTAAGAAGAGGGTGATACTGAGAGTGAGAGGAGAGTCCTGGCTGGGGCAATTCCAGCAATGATGAATTGGGCTAAGTTTTAGCCCCAGTTTTTATGTTATTTTGACTTTAAATCAGAGTTGCACCTCCATCCCATATTTGCAGTCCAAATGAGTCTGTAAACTGGAGATTGCTGCGTTGTGATGCAGGACCTTGGAGGATCGCCTTCAGCTACAATTTTTTTTTTTTTTTTTTCATTTGAATTCAGCTAAGTCTCTTAAAGGAAACTCTGAGAGGTCTTTGAAATAGGCTCTTGGGCAGTGAAAAATCCATCAACAGTGTTTGCTGTTTTCCCAAAATTCAAGATACTACAGTAAGTAACCCCTACGGATATCTAAAGAGGAGAGTAAGTGAACAGACATGATCAGCATCACCTCTCGCTGCCTTTCCGCTCCCACGTCTGTTTATGTATTTATCTCCAGGATGTTTCCCCCCTATGATCAACCAACACAAATATAAAATGCATCATTTCTAAAATGAACTTCTTTGATCTTCTGTAAAGCATATTCCTTTTTAGTTACTTCTTCACCATCAGTGAAACAATGAGTTTCCAGTTTTCTTCTCATGATGAAAACTTTGGGGTGTTAGTTAACTCACAGCCTTCTGGTGCATTACGATGTCGCTTGGATCTGCTCCTTAGGGTCACTCCGTCAGAGGCACAGCGCAGTCCAGGCTCTTCTTCCTCAGGGCCAGAGGGCTTCCACGACCTCTCGGATGGACCAGCATGCGCCCTCTTCCATCCAGACACCACCACGGCAGCAGCAACACCTCTCAGAGACTTTTACATCAATCCTGTCATTCGTGCCTTTGACGAAGAACCTATTCTGCCTTTAGTTTGTCTACTCTACCAGATCTGAGCATCCCTGCCCAGCCTCCGAGCTATTTGCTGACTCTGCGCCCCACATTTCATTGAGCGAATTCTCCATATTCCTTTGCATGCCAGGAAATCAGTGCGCCGTTCTCATCCCTCCACTTGCTTCCTCCCACCTCCAGAGCATTGCTCATGCCTCCTCCCCATGCCTCCAACAGCACACTTCACCCGTCTGACATTTTCTTCCTCTTTTCCTTCCACTTGTCCTCATTTCTTGCTTCAGAACTCTTAAGCCTTCACTCCAGGTGCCTTCTGTCCTTCTATGTACTGCTACCACTGTATTCACGTTCTTACCATATATGTTGCTTTACAAATATTCCCAAGCGATATTTATACCAAGGTTCTCATCTGGAGAGTTTACTACTGAAGACCAGAGGCAGAGAGTTTTTCATTTCTTTCTTTAATGCTACATTTGGGGGATCAGCCCAGAGTGCTGAGGTTGACAGAATGTTCAGCATGAAGTGAGCGCTCACGACATGTTATTTACTGACTGCAAAAGGTTGCCTGATCCCCTGAAGACTACTAGAAGAGAAAGAGCAGTTAGAAGGGCTCCTAGGTGAAGCATATTTTAGGGAGTTCTAATGAGACCCAATTAGAAACCTTCCTCCAGTTCTCGTATGTGTCATGCGAACAGTTAAAGCCAGTGTAGGAAGAAATGGGGCTAACTGTGGCTTTTTGGATTGTCGCACACTTCTATTCTGCTCTGAATGCTTGCTTGGTTTGCATTGCGATTTCCTTCCTTACTGGAAAACATGGACTTTCTTCCTTTCTTTGGAAGAAGTGGGACCAGTTGGAAATCTGAGGCTCCGAGATTCAAATGCAGTGGGCTTGGCTGTAGTGCTCTGTGGTGCATTTCTTGACAAGTCCTGAAAAGACTATTGAATTGTGCCTGTGCTTTTCTGCAGTCTTTGGATGTGTTTCAGCTGCAGTGTTTGGCTGGATAGAGTAATCGAAATAGGTTTTTTCCCCTTCTCTCTCAGCAATGTTATGTTGCTATTTCATCCTTACAGTTAAAATGGAATATATTACAACCATGCAAATGCTTTTGAATGCAATAGAATCATAGCTCTTTCAATAGGTGAACAACCAGTCTTTAGTCATTACAGGTGAACAGGTCAAAATATAAACTGATAACGCTGTCCTAATAAAAAAAACTGGCAGACATTTGGTGAGGTCACTAGAGGATAGCAAATTACATTGAAGATCTTTATTATTAATATTAAAATAAGCATTTGGGTGGGACTTTTACTTAACAGGGAAAATTTTTTTCTCTTTTCTTTCATATGATTAAAATGCTCTATCTAGTAATCTCTGCAGTGTCACTAGCATTTGCATGTGGGGTGGGCTGGAGGTTTTGATTTTTTGTGTATCAGGCTTTTGTTCTCCAGGAATCTTCAAAGGGCTGCTGGCCTTTGAGCCTGCTCCATATCTAAAATTCTAGCTTTAATTATCAGATTAGCCTGCATTTTTTTTTCTTTGTGATTAAGGAGAGAAGTGTGTTTATTGTTCTGCAAAATGCTTGAGATGGTAGGATCCCAAATGTCTAATTTTGTTGTAGAAATGAGAGCTGATCAAATTATAGACTCTTTCAAGCCAAGGGGGAGGGAAATGAATAAATCAGGGAAACAGAGGCACTGCGTGGCGCCATATAAATGGGCATTCGTGTGCGGCACTTTGCTAAACAATGCTGGCATTGTGCCTTTCAGGGTCCCTGCAAGTCATGAACAAAACGAGAAAGATTATGGAACATGGGGGGGCCACCTTCACCAATGCCTTTGTGACTACCCCCATGTGCTGCCCGTCGCGGTCGTCCATGCTCACCGGGAAGTATGTGCACAATCACAACGTCTACACCAACAACGAGAACTGCTCTTCACCCTCGTGGCAGGCAATGCATGAGCCTCGAACTTTTGCTGTATATCTTAACAACACTGGCTACAGAACAGGTAAGGGATGACGTTTCTAGCCCCATAAACTCTGATCATACATCTTAGACACAGGAAAATGCTTTGTGTAATGAAACACATCAAGTTCCAATAAATCCCTAAGTGAAGTAGTCTAGCATTTCTCTTCTCTGTCAGTATCTTTTCCATCTCTTCCTTTTTGCTCTGAACGGTGTAACCATGAGAGATCCCATCGAGAAGAATGACAACAATTCCAATGGACACAGTATCAAAGTATTGTTCTCATCAGAGCACCTGGAGGTTGGAATCTTCCAGGATAACTTAAAATGGAAGAAGTTTTGTTCCATTTACCTGCTTACCTCAGTTTCCCAAATTGCCAGGGATCCTGGCACAACTTAGGCTTTTCTTAGATGTTGGTAAATTCCTGCTTGTTGTTTCAATGAAAAATGTTTCCAAACAGCTTTAGTACCCACTCCAGGGTGTGGGACATAGTAAATGATTAAAATTATTTATTAAATTAATGAATAACTGAATGAATAAACTGATGATATGCCTTATTGATTCATTTATAATTAATATGATTTTTATTTTTAATTATTATGGGTACATAATAGCTGTATATCTTTATAGGGTACATGTGATATCTTGATACTGGCATACAATGCAAATTAACCGAATCAGGGTAATTGAGGTATCCGTCAGGCATTTAACATTTTTTTGTGTTAGGAACATTCCAATTCCACTCTTTTAGTTGTTTTAAAGTATATTCTAATTTATTGTTATAGGCATATAGTGATTATAGTCACTTTTTGTGCTATCAAATATTGTTCATTCTATCTATTTATCTAACTATATTTTTACATCCGTTAACCATCCTCACTTTGTACCCCCCTCCTAGCTACGCTTCCCAGCATCTGGTAACTGTCATTTACTTTCTGTCTCCATAAGATCAATTATTTCTAATATTTAGCTCCCACGTAAGAGTGAGAACATGTGAGATTTATCTTTCTGTGCTTGGCTTCTTTTCACTTAACATAATGTTCTCCAGTTCCATCCATGTTGCTTCAAATGGCAGGATTTCATTCTTTTTTTGTGGCCATATAATATTTCATTGTATTTATGCACCACAATTTCTTTATCCATTCATCTATTGCTGGATGATTCCATATCTTGGCTGTTGTGAATAGTGCTGCAATAAACATGAGAGTGAAGGTATCTTTTCAATATACTGAATTGCCATCCTTTGGATTTATACCCAACAGTGGGATTGCCGGGTCATATGGTAGTTCTTTTTTCGGGTCTTTGAGGAAACTCCATACTATTTTCCATAGTGGTTGCACTATAATTAATAGGATTTTAAAAGTTTCTTTAGCTTACTTAAGTCATGGTCACTTTAATTCTCAGATGTTCACTTCTATCTTCCAGAAGAGCAAGGCATCCTAACTGCTACACCTACTATCATTGTTTAACCTACACAGGGCAAGAAGAGGTTTTGGTTAGCTGGTATTTTGAAAACCGGGGACCTCTTTCAAGAGGGGTTGGGAACTTCATGCCAGTCTTTCTGAGAAAAAAGCAAGGCTCCTTCCGGTAATGTTGCCCCCAAAGCCCTATCCTCCCAACATGTAGATGCTGTCCTTGGGTTTGCAGAGCATTTCTTTGCTGACAGAAGGGCTGCGGTGCAAAAATAGGTTTGTGTTTCTCAACACCACCTAGACTGGGTCATAAAAACCAAAGATATTATTAAAGCTTGTTGGAAGTGATTTTCAGGCCTTTAAATTCTCTATTTTGAAGATTTAAAAGTAAAGGATTTCACATAAATATTCTCTTAAATCTCTTTTAAAAATGAAATTAACCTTTCCCACTGGACTTAGGAAGCATGTAGCCATTGCTTTCTTTCAGAGCACCCTGCGGGCACTTACTACTTGTTATTTATGGATGGAAATATTGATCGTGCATATGATAGGACTATCACTCACAGGCATCTCAAGATCTCTACCCACAGAAGAAGCTCATCCCGTGAATCTCAAGGGTGTTTGCTTATGTTTAGGAAAAAAACTAGGTTACAGAGAGGTTAGAAAGTGCTTTATCTTGAGTGTGTTTTCTCACATTAGTGATTTAAATTTATAGCACCTTTCATCTCAGGACTCTAAAGCAATTTGCAAATCCATCAAACATCCCTGTAGGGTTCATAGTCGGCAAGTGCACTTGGCTCTGTTTCATAAAGGTAGGGATTTCAAATATCATTTGACCAGCTCAGAAACAGAATCAGAAACAGTTCCCTAGTGCCTGGTTCCTGATTTTGACCACCAAATAGTGTTTTGCTGATGGGAAGTGTGTGGACTCAGTGCCTTTCAGCTGTCAGGCTCCCTATAATTTAACCCCTAGCAACAGACATGGAGAGGAAGAGTTGGGGCACTCACATATCCAGAGTGATACGGATGGTGTCGTGTTAGGAAGTAGAGATCCAGGGTGAGACAAAGCCTACCCTGGAGTTAAAGCAGTCATCTAAGGTTTGCTAATGTGTTTCAGGACTAAATCTGGAAAGGCAAGAAAGAAGGGGATTAGATTTTGTTGTTTTCTCCCCTAATTCCTATATCAACCTTGAAGGAAAGAATTCACCCGTGTTACCACTGAGGAAGCCAAGACTTGGGAGGGCTATCAAAGGTCACAAGCTAGTCAGTGGTGGAACGAACTCAGCACATCTGACTCCAGTCTTTCCTCTTTCCATTAGCTATTTACTGACGTGATTCTATCCTGCCTCGGTCCAAGATGCCTTAGACAGACACCTACAACACAATGGGACACAGAACAGTAAGGACCCTGGCAAACAGAAGCAAAGCATAGAAGTAGTGAAAGTCAAGGCAAAGGTTGGCGTACAGCCTGCTTGCCATGGAGTTGCAGGGAAAGGTTGCTACTTTGGAAGTAAGCGTCTGGATGAGAAAAGCAAGAATGGAAACACCACCCATTGTAAAGTTCGCTGGGTCACCAGGATAAAACAAATCAGGTCCCTCTAAGAAGCACAGTGCATTCTGTTACTTGTCTCAATGATGCTATGCTATATGCACCCTAAGATGGATTAAAGGAGCTTGACTAAAACTCAGAGATAAGTTAGTTCAATTTCCTTATTTTTAGAGAAGTAAACTTACAGCCACAAGATTAAGGGACAGACCTGACATTCTAATGGGAAGAGCAGGCACCAGGACTGTGGTCCTCAGGGCTCTGTCCGGTGTTTTGCCCTTACCGGAAGAGTCAGGTCCAGGGTGAAACAAGACCTCACGCCATAAGGCTTACCTGAGGAAGACGGTCGGCGAGCCTGCTTCAGTCACGTGTCTTCTCCTGGAAACCAAGTCTGATTCTAAAGCCAACCTTCTTCCCAGGGGTTTAGACACTTAGGTAATAATGGAATTTATAGCAAGTCATCCTCCCAAATTAAAGGAATTCTTTGAGGGAAATAAGGATTTTCTCAAATGCTTAGGAATAGAAAAAGGATAATACACCCTCAAGAAAATAAATTTTGATTTGCCTATTAGTAAATCAGAAAGATTAAAAACTGGAAGATTAAAATAGTAGTGATAAAGAGCTACATAATTTTAAATTATCCTTGATGGGAAAACATTTCAGACAATTAGATGGAAAGATGTCTTTGTGACGATAGTTACTGATCCAACTGTGGACAATGACCCATCTGAAAATAGACAAATAAGCACATGAGTGACAGGCATGTTAGGAAATTAAGAGAATTGATGAGTAGGTATTAAGCCATTGTCATTATTTATAAGACACTAAGCTAGTGGGAAAAAAGCTAGTAGGGAAAAAGCTGATGTATAATATTTTATTGTTTTCCTAATAATGAATTTATTAGTTGGAACATTTAGCTGCAAACCTAAGAAAAATAATGAAGAAAACAGAAATATGTATTACACATAAATATCCATCTAGAAAAAAAGCACAAAGCAGCAATAAGTTTTAGGAAGAACAACTCAAAGAAGACAAATTACTAGGAGGCTTATTTTGGGAGGTGTCCAGCATCCATGGATTTAAATGAATTGAATTGATCCAATATTATATTTACCATTGTATGACATGATTTTTCTTTTACAGAACTGAGGCATATTTTTGGACTGGCTAAAACCTAAATTTTTCTAACTTTACTCATGGAAAATATGAGTCTACCAGGGTTTAAATGTTCAAGAAGGGGAAAATACAGAAACATGTCTACTGCACTTTATGTTCTGACCAGTGAAGTGGGAATGATATTGGGTTATCTATCATAAAAATGAATATCCTGCCTGAAATCTGCTCCAAAAAAAAAATTAGTTTGAATTTCTTATGAGGGTATAGACATTAATATAAAACCTGGCATAAGTTTTAAGGTAAAAATTATTATCCACAGTTGAGAGGTAGCATCAGGTGTTGGAAAAAAAACCTGAACTTGGACCGAGGAGAGCTGGAGTCACATCCTACTCTGCCCTTGATTTGTTTGTGAGCTGGGACAGGCCAGGTTTCCAACCTACATCATGCAGAGTGGCCTAGAATGCTGCCTACCTTTTCTTTCCTGTCCAAAATTACTGTGCTTTGTGACTTTATTATATTCACGCTAATTATTATATTGACTCATTTAAAAATTGCAGTGTTTAAGTTACAGTTATAACACAAGGTACATAAAATCACATATGGATTAAATTTTAGTCACCAATTCTACTTTGTATCACTGAGGTGGAAGGGGCAATATTTAATAGAGATCTACAATAAATCTTTTTGTGAAGAATTCTTTTGTAAGAAATCAATTTAGATAAATTAATCTATTTTTAATGCATGTCTTTTTACATTACAAAATTTATGTTACTTATAACAAGTATTTTTATTCTCTAATATGGGATGTTCTTAAATGTAGAGTTCACAAAGTAAAATAAATCAATCTTATTTTTATGGATTATGGTATTATACATTCTTGATAAGTACATAAACATGAGATACAGCATACATTTATTGAACCACAGTGTTCTTGGAACTACACGAGACACTGGGATGGAAGAAATATAAAGTAGAATTGCTGTCTTCGCTAGACTTACAGTCTAGTTTGGGAAAACAGACTCCTGTATACAAACTGACATAAATTATAATTTTAACTTGGTTCAAAATTATGTGTATTTCTAGTTACTACCATGAAATCCTGCCACCCCAAGTCTATCGAGTACATGGAGTAAAATCTCAATCAGTATATCATCAGATAATATTCAAAAAAATTTGACTTCATCTCAGCATCAGATCTTTTGTATAGCCACTCTTGCTGACTTAAAAATAAATGCCTTCGCTTCAGATAGTTCCAGGAAATTTTTCTAAGGATTATGTAACAGGTGGTCCTAGACAGAAGCAGCATGGCCTATAGCCAACAATAATTATAATCAGGGCTTTCTGATCTTTCTGTCACCCAACCCCCACCACCTTCTTAAACAGCTGCAAAGGGAAGTGTTTCGCGGTATCGAAAAGAAGGGAATGATACAGAAGATTGTGTAAGTGGCATGTGAGTGATGTATTCAGAGAGGAGTGGTTGAGTTGAATCGCCAATGCCAAAGGAAAGGAAAGCTTCAAACTATGCCTAACAGACATGATGGCAGTAGGGGCAAGAAAATGGAATTCACCATAGGGAAAGAGAGAGAGATTTAATACATCTGGAGGAAAATAATTAGAAGCCCAGATAATCAATTGCAGAGCGCTGCCAGGAAGCATCATGTTGAAAGAGGCCAGGGGTGATTACAAATGAGTCTCAATGTCACGAGGCAACAAAAAAGGCCAGAGTAACTTGAGCTGACAACGCTGGGTGCTGCATTATGACGCACGAGGTCCTGGCCTGTCTTGGAACAAGTGTCATGGGTGAGGACACATCTGGAAAACTGAGAACATTCTTTACACTCCATTAACACAAGGACACCGAAGACCTGGAGGGAGTTCTGAGGCAAAAAACAAGGACTATTAAGAGACTTGAAGAAATAGTTTACAAGGGAAGGATTAAGGCAAAGGGTAATAGCCATGGCAATGGGTAGAACACAGTGCGAAATAACCTAACAAGGAAAACAATTAGGGAAGGACAGGAATGACTTGACATGGAGAAGAAAAAAAAAAAACCAACCTAAAAGTAGCAGAAAAAAATTTAAAACTAATTAAGCAGGAAAATGTGAGCCAAATGGAGGAGAATTTGTTGCCACGAAATAACTCACTGGGAAGAAAGTATGCAACCTCTCAAGAGATGTGTTCATATGCACAAGTGCGGAACTCTATAGAGTAAGTTTTCCTTACACTGCAGAATGGTAAATTATTTAAAATCCAAACACAGAAGGATAATGCAAATGGTGATGCTAATAATGATACGAGTAGCAGCAGCACTAAATAAGCCCTTGTTATGCACCAGGTGCTGTTTCACGCACTTGACATGTGTATTAACTCCTCGCAACAGTCCTGCCACCATAGTCATCATCACCATCAGGGCTTTACAGAGGGGAACTGGAGGAGAGGGTAAGTAGCCTGCCTGTGAACAGACAGCTAGCAAGTGACCGAGCCAGGATTTGAACCCAGGCAGGCTGGCTCTAGGGTTTATAATCTAAACTGCTGTGCTCTTCTACCTCTTTGAAAACGAAAGGAGAGAAAGTGGGATAAACCCCTTGAAATGAAGAGAAGGCCAGAAGAAAGTGCTGGGCTCGAGGTTGTTAAGTGCAAACCTCCTGGAAACAGTCCCCTTCCGGGCAAACATTGGTGGGGTGTGGCCTTGGTCTGCTGCCCGTGGCTTGAAGTCATGTTGCATTTTGTCGGAAAAGGAAAATTATCTTGTGATTCTATGTGGAAAGGTCAGTTAGTCTCTAAAGACAAGAACCCCTCGCAGAAGAATTCCTACTGCATGTGGTCAGCCTGGAGGGAAATCCTGAGTCATTCGATGTGAGACCCTCTGACGCTTTGCCCTACACTGACCAACCTGCCCAGCGGCCCTGGCAGAATCCTCAAGCCTTGAGCTGACCGACGCTTTGATTGATTCACTCATTCACAGATTCAACAAATAAACATTTACCCAACAAACATACATTGCCACGTTTCTCAGACTTGAGTCTGGACTCCTTTCAAAGAAAAATCTAATAAGAAATTTCAGCTTCAGAAACTCTAAAGCTCTATGCTACGAAAATATTTAGAAGACCAAATTAGCTTTTAAAAATTATAATTCAAGTAAAAACACAAATTTTTAAAAGTCTAAAACTTGTAGAATTGCTGGAATACGTTGGGTCCCTGTGCCCCAGTTCAAGAAACAAAAATTGTGGACCCACGTACTGTGTGCAAGGATGGAGAGAGGGCTACGGAGGTGAGGCAGAGGCGACATTTGCCGTCACAAAGCTTATGGTCTAACGCAGGCGGAATCAGAGGACGCTTGGGGTTGCCACGCCTGGTTACCGGGGAAGGGGATTATGCCGCTCAGAGGACACATCCAAGGAGCAAAGTAAATTTGAAAGGAAAATGGTTAATTCCAATTTGAACAGTTGTGTTAAGGAGCAAATAAAACATTCAGATGCAGATACTCTACAGGTACAGATGCTCCTCAACTCACGATGGGGTCACATCCTGATAAACTCATCCGTAAGTCAAAAATGTCATTAAGTCAAAAATGCATTTAATACACCCAAACTCCCAAACATCATAACTTAGCCTAGCCTACCTTAAAACATCCTCAGAACACTTACATTAGCCCACAGATGGTCAAAATCACTGAACGCAAAGTATTTTACAATAATGTGATGAGTATTTCATATGATTTATTGAATACTGTACTGAATGCAGATTGCATTTGTGCCAGCAAATTGGAAGTTGAACCACTGTAAGTCAGGATCATCTGTAGTTATATATCAAAGATGAAAGCAAGCTAAATAGCTATGGCATAGGGACACCCAAATGGTGTACATTGACTAAATTTAAGATTCAAAATTGTGTGCTCTAAGACCAATGGCAATAAAGTGCCTCAATCCTAGAATCCGTTTCTGTTATCCCAAGCCACTCTTCCAGGACCTACTTTTTGCCATAGATGTAATTGCGGACACCTATAAAACCTGCTTATGAAGCTGGAAAGTGGCTTTGACGTGGAAGGCTTCTGCCTGGCCACAGAGCATGGTCTCTCCCCAAAACAAAAGGTTACAGCCTTATAATATCAGAAAGACTAAAATCTGCATACATGTGTGTATGTCCGTATAGGTGCATGTGTGTGCATGCTCATATACACAGACACACACATATACATATACCTGTATATACATACAGAAAATAAAGTTTTCTCTGGCCATTCATACTTGAGGGGTTACCACACATTTAAATTTACTCAGAATAGTGCTTTGTATACCTGCTTTCCTAGTGTAATTACAATAACTACAAATAGCACCCTCTTTCTCTCTCAAAAGTGTCCTAGCAATACATTCATAGCTCCCCTTCTGATAGCTGTAAGGTATTTGACATCAAGACCTAACCCTTTTGTTCCTGGAATCCCAGCCTCCCTTTGTCTCTCCTTACTCTTCTCCTGTTGTCATATTCAGCAGAGAACCAAATCTGCTCAGAAAAAAACAGTCAGCCCTGTTGCACAGGGGCCTCTCTTGGACGTGACATGCCAAAGTCACAAATGTGAAGTCCTCCCAGGAGCCTTTTTAATGAACAGTGGCATTTTTGTGACATATCTACTTTTATTCCACTATCATTGTATGAAAATTAGTCATCTATGGAGTAACTCTATGTTGACAGAATTATTATCAATAATAGACATACATGTTCATAAAATATACATAACATAAACACCCATGACATAAAATGCATGTGATATAAAAGCCCTGACCATGGTTCCCTGGATGGAAAATTTGTGCTCTCTGGATATGTGAAAACAAAGACAAGCTTTTCAATAGTGTTTTTTTAATTCACAGCTCTCAAATAATAACTTAGAAAACTTATTTTATCACAAAGACTGAACTTTCAGTTCTCCAATAGTTGCCCAGTGGTAGCATTCCAAATCTCACACTGGCTGCCTCTCTCATTATTACATCACCTTAACAAAAGGGCATATTCTGGTTTTATTCCAGTAGGACCATATGAAATAAATGCACCCAGAATGCCATGATCATCATGGTGATATTACTGAACCATAACCCATGTACTTGGGTGCTACTTGTATTTATTCAAAAGAAAAATGTGTGTATTTCACCCTACCAAAGGATCACAATCTTCCACTAATGTTATTTTGGCATTTACTATTACCTAGGTTAACTTTTGTTTTACCATCTCTGTCTCTCAAGTTGTAATTTCATATTTATGCATTTATTTATGACTAATTATTTCATATGAAAAAATAATTCTTTTTTCCCATTGCAGCCTTTTTTGGAAAATACCTCAATGAATATAATGGCAGCTACATCCCTCCTGGGTGGCGAGAATGGCTTGGATTAATCAAGAATTCTCGTTTCTATAATTACACTGTTTGTCGCAATGGCATCAAAGAAAAGCATGGATTTGATTATGCAAAGGTAATTTTCAGGCACTTTTACACTGCATCAATTTACTTTGTGCATAATGGGGAAAAGCCATTTTCAATGAGTTAAACTATCCACAAGATTGGCTTTCTATGTTCTCACAATGTTAGCACGAGAAATTTTAAGGTAATTTTAAACCCTAGCCAAGAAAAAGACTCTCAAGGAAACTGCCTTTGTGTAGTGATTTCTCCCCCTCATTAGGATGAAAGGCAATCAGCCTTCAATGAAAGTATCATCAAGAAAATAATGGATCCTCTGCTCTGTCTTGTGATAATTTTTGTCCCCCCCTCCCAGCTTGTCCATGTAATCAAATGTTCATCTTGTACTGTTTTACTTTTCTTCGAGGTGAAAGTATATTCTGTCTGTGGCTTCAGATTTAGGTAAGAATAAGAGCAAACAAGTACAATAATTAAAGGTTGGAAAACCACATTCCGTGTTTTTACTCTTGTCTGACCAAGCTTAGTATATGTGACCAGGACACCTGCCCCGAAGTAGCGAGAGTCCACGAAAGTCTCCAAGGCTATCAAGTCTCCAAGGCTATCAATCCTAGGATTTCCAAATCAGTTCATAGACACTGAAATGGACATGTCGCAAGGCTCTCTGACAAATAGATCCTAGATTTGACTTAAAAATTCACAAAGGTTTTGTGATGGCTAATTTAAATTTAAAATATTTTTCAGATCATAAGTGAAGGGAAAAGTATCTTTGAATGTAGCCAGCTAATTTGCCTAAAATATCCCCTTCCCTTCCAGCCATACCCATCTCTTCCTCATTTGTCTAAACGAAGCAGAGAATCTGCTCTATCTAGCAACCTCTCCTAACAGGCTAGAACACTTGGTAGAAACCGGAAAAAGGGAACCTGATTTAATTTTGGCACATTGCTGTCTTTATGCTTGGCCTAATTTGAGCGCAGGGGACTTCGTGGGAGATAAGGTGTAAGTCCTGCTCTTGCAAACCCTTCAGAAAACAATGAATGCAAATGAATTCACAAACATTGCTAATAGGCTTCCAGACTTATGAAAGTTGAGAGTTGCCAGGGACCTTGGAAGCAAATTTGAGCAACATCCTCATTTTCAAAGATGAGGGAAAATTGTCCTGCAGTGGCTCAGCCACTCACCCCGGGTCTCATTCCCAGTCGTGGACACAATGGGTGCGTGCAAATGATGCAGACCACGTCCTCTGATCGTCACTGTCATCGCTTTCTGTCTGTGGGGATGCTTTTCATGCTCCTTTTCAAGCTGTTAACCTTTCTTCCCCTGTTGTCCTAAGGAGAGCAAAGTAATCAAGATTCTCTCCAAATACTAAATCAGCGTAGCTTGCTCATTATCACAACTGATTAAGTGTCAAGGACAACTGTGTACGAAAAGAACATATATCTTTTTTTTAGTGAGGAAAGGAATGAAACAGGCACTTCCTTGGAAGAGGAAGGGGATAGCCATTGTCCTAACAAAGACATGTGACACAGCTTTCGTCCCTCTGACGCTGCCTTTGCAGCTGTTCTTGTCCGTGAATCCACAACATGCGATTTGCCATGCCTGGAAGTCTTCAACACTGTGAACATTGCCTGGGCACTTTCTGAATAAAGTTTATACTGGAACTCCAGGCCAGTGATACACACTTAGAGGAAGCAGGTGGTTTAATTTAAGTTTTCTTCTTTTCTTTCTTTTTCATTCTGTTTCCTCCCTTCCCCTTACAGACTTGCATCACCCGCCCTCCAACCCCGGCTGTGGGTTAAGTTATTTTATTAGCGTCGGGCTCTAATCCCAGCAGCTGTATTGCTTTAGTTGTGCAATTAACACAGTCTAATCTGCAGGAAATCAACCGCTCCCCGTATTCAAGCGTTTCAAGTAGATTTTTGATCACATGTTACCGCTTTTCCCTGTGCTCCCAGACTGGGGCCATGGCTTTGATTAGTGATTGTTGTGTAATTCCCACAGGTGAATTTTTAGCTTGAAGAAAAGATCTTTTCTTGAGTTTTGTACATTTGTCTGTGCCTGTGTGCGTGTGTTCTGCAACTGTAAATTTGAAGTGGGCGTGGGTGTTTCCTGCCCTCGAAGTAATTAAATTTTTTGCCAATGAATTACGCCAACGCAACCTGAGAATGAAATATGTATCCAGTGTTTCATGTGCTCTCGCACTCATATGGCCAGATTAATCATTATCTTGGGCAAACAGGACTTTTTTCTTTCCTAATTGCTACGTTGTGCATTACTTAAAATACATTTTTTGCATTTTACCCATCTAGCAACCCCAGAAAATAACTGGCAGCTGATTTTCTCTCTTACTGGGGCTGTGTTGCTGCCTTGGGAGGAACAGTCTTCCTGCCTGCTTTAGACCTTAGCTAGCTCATCATTCAATGAGTTTGCTTCTGAGCAAAGCAGTTGTTCAAATGTGATCTGATGAATGTCACTTTTTGTAATTTTTGTTTTGTGTCAAATGTATGTTTCAGGACTACTTCACAGACTTAATCACTAACGAGAGCATTAATTACTTCAAAATGTCTAAGAGAATGTATCCCCATAGGCCCATTATGATGGTGATCAGCCACGCGGCGCCGCACGGCCCCGAGGACTCAGCCCCACAGTTTTCAAAACTGTACCCCAATGCGTCCCAACACATGTGAGTAGTAACCTCGACTGTGCAACCTGCTGAGCGCGGCCTCTCCTCCTCCCCTGACCCCTCTCTTCCCCTCTACCCTGTGTCCTTCCACGCTGCGTGTCCAGGAACACCGGCTTCCACGTGGGAGGCGTGGAACAGGGAGAGCCACTGCACCTGACATAAAGGGCCTTGTCTGGGTGGTTCGATTAGGAATCACATTTGCAGCATTGACAAGAAGTTACGTGGGAAGGAAGAGAAGTGCTTAGGGTAAATGGGGGCGATTTTTACCAAGAGTTCCCTTCACTTGTTTTAAATAACATTCATGAGTCTGATCTAATAATAATAATGATCACATGGTATGCTTTTCATAGCAGCAGAGTGGAGACCCCCGGTCTGATTATAGAAACATGGGTTTATTTTCCAGGCAAACACTGTAGCAGCTTTGCTGCAGATGTGCACTTAGGATTGCTGCAGAAAGCAGCTCGAGTGGCTTGCCCAAGAGGCCTTCTCAGGTCACAGCTTTAAAATAACCTCGTGTTTCTTTTTGAGAGGCAGGAGTCTTCCAGAGGAGAGGGTGGGGAGGCAGCCGGGAGAGGGCTGGTGGCATGGTGGGGACGAGACACACAGCAGAGAGCCGACTAGCCAAGGGTGGACAAGTCTGGACGCTTTGGCTGCAAAGAACATGATTGTGTTGTTTCCTCTGTCGACACGGTTTCTTCCCAGACATCGCAGTCAGCGTGCAGTCTTGCCTTCCACACAGAGCAGCTGAGTCGGCTCTGCATCTCCCGAAAGCTTGGCCATCAGAGAGGCAGGGAACAGAAAATTGATGCCTGTTGCCTTTATCACTAAACCTCCAAAATTCGTTCTTAATCTATTTGTACTTAGATACCATCTCTTTTCATCCACACTGATTGTTAGCCAAGATTCCAGACAGGAAGAACCTTACTGAAGGCTGTCTAGTTGCCAGTCATTAAATATCCCTGAACAACTTTTTTTTTTTAATATTCTAATTTTGGTACCTTATTGTAACTAGTCGACTGATGACTCCTGGTCAGCGGCATATAGATCATCTCTATCATATCAAGTGATTTAGACTAGACAGAAGGAGGTCAGAGCTGACTTAGGGCAGGAACCAAGGATACATTTGAAGCCAAGGTGGGTAACCTACTGAGCGTGCCCAGTAATTTAAAGGATGGAAGTGTTTTAATGCTAAAATATTGCCAACAAATAAAAAGGTTGTCCTAGCACCTGAGGAGTATGGCCTTGATGAGCCATTGTGTTTTGGAGTCAGCCTCCTGGCAGGTCATTTAAGCTTCTGAAGACTCTGCAACTAAATTCATGAATGAAGCCCACACGTGGCAAGTGGCTCCCCATTACAGCTCACTTACAATTTTAGTAGACAGCTGATTCAATGAAAGGAAAAAGTCTTACGAGTTTCTTCAATACCCTGAAACCCACCTTTTCTCATTTCTGTTGAATCAGCTATCACTTTGTGTAGCTTCCTCTGTTTCATTAGCAGAATCCCAGCCTAAGGTGACTTTCCACAACTGTAAACCTTACAAGTGTTTCCCTGAGCTTGAGGAGGAGTTGACAAAATAGGGTGTTTTATGGCTCCTTGGAAGTCAGCCTGCCTTTGAAGCTTCCAGACAAGGTCCTAAGCTTAGGGGGAAAATTAGCCGTAGGTCAAGAGGTTCTGACAGCTCTGTTGCATGTATAGACAATAATTGCATGAGGAGAGGAGTCTGCGGAGTTCTCAACAATGGCTTTTAAAAAAGCATCCCTGATTCCAGCAATTGAAAATTCCATTTAGTTCCACAAATATATATGGCTTTAGTGCCCCTGTGACACTCTACAGCACAGCAGGGACCCGAGCATGAGGAAGGCACATTTGCTAACATTTAGGGACCAAGAAACTAGGACAGGAGTTGATACACTGGAGCCTGCAGTCCAAATTCAGTTTGCCACCAGTTTTGTTAATAAACTTTTGTTGAGACACAGCTCTGCCCATTCATTTATGTATTGCCTCTGACTGCTTTCATGATTGAACAGCCAAGATGAGTAGTTATGGCAGATACTGTATGATTTTCAAAGCATAAAATATTTACTATGATCCTCTAGAGAATATGTCTAGCCTGACCCCTGCTTTAGGGAGAGGACGGAGGTTGGGGGGGTGGTGTTTGAATAGCCGTATCACCAGTACTACCAGAGTAGCAAGTACAGAGCAAATCCACAGGGCTCTGAGTGTTGGGAGGGAGAAGCAATCCCAGCTTTGGGGGGAATCAGGAAAATTTATGGACCAAGAGTTTCTGCAGATGATTGTGTAGAGATTGGGTAGATGATTTCAGGAAGAGACTATGGCAGGGACAAGTGGTCACTGCATAGGCAGGTGATCTCAGACGGAACCTGGGTACTGGAGAATGGGCCACAAATAAGGCAAGAAGGGATAAAGCCTAAAAGAGAAACTTGTAGAATATTGAGGATATCAGCGGGTTTGTATGCAACTGCAAGCAGAGAATCACTGGAGGTCGTTAAATAAGGTGGTAACAAAATATGAGATGGCTCAGTCATTTCCACAAGCAGATAGATTCAGTTATTCCTTTTTAGTTCAAATGAACCATCTATGCCCTTGTATGGAGCAAAATCTACATGTGGCAGAATGAAAAGTATTCAGGCCTTAGAGGCAAACAAGCCTGGTTTCCTGTCTCCGAGGTTCTCACTAAGCCTATGGGCACTTTCTTTAACTTCTGGGAACCTCCATTGTGTCACTGGTAAAATGGGGACAATACTGGCACCTTGATGGGATGTCATGAATGAAATTAAGAAAGGCAGCACAACATTTCCAAACTCATTTTATGAGACTGGCATTACCCTCCTACTAAAGCCAGAGAAGGATACTACAAAGAAGAAAAGTATAGGCCAATATCCCTGATGAACACAGATGCCAACATTCTCAACAAAATACTAGCAAACCAATTGCAACAACACATTAAAGATCATTCACCAGGATCAAAGAGCTACAAGTAGAACTTGTACATGCCTTTTCCCCATTATTCTCGCCTTAGTTCAAATTTCCCCTCTCCAGACCACCCCTGGTTGCCTAACTGCAGACGCTTTCTTTCCCCCCAATTTCTATCCTATTACCCGTTCTTATTTCTTCATTGCACTTATCATGAAATGAAATTACCTTTTGACATTTAAAAAAAAAGAATGGCGGCACAATTATAGTCCCCATATAGAGCCTGGGATATAGAAGCTACTTCGTACGTATTAATTCTTACTGATTTTTTTCTATTAAGAGGAACCGTATGAAACTGCCAATATTCAAGCTTTCTTGACCTATAAAAAGTGCAGTTTCACATGGTTTGACTTAAGGTTCAGGGGAAGCAGCCAGAGGAATGACAAGTTGATGCTTGTCCATGGTGACATAACAAATCTCTCGACAAGCTAAAACTCACTTTTGTGATGAGCCTCTCACACCTGGCCATTCTGAAAGAACAGACAGGATAAGCGCCTATCTGGGCCACATTATCTTTTCCAGGTGCACATGTGTGCTGTGGGCAAGTGCCAGTTTGGAGAACATCCTTAGCCACAGAAAATGAAAATTTATGTGGTTGGTTGAGGGATTCAGTTTCCCTTTGCTGTTAAGCTTTGGGCTTTGTGTACCTAGAATGTGGAGATTGGCTGTGTCTCCTGCAGGCCTTAGAAGCCTTGAATTCCTGGCATCTTTGCTGTAAAGGTCTCCCAGGCTGCTGCTGGAGGAAGGGCCTGGAAGGAGGGAGTGTGCGCCCCGTGTCGGGGCGAGTGAGTGCACAGGTTCAGAGTTCAGTCCTCAGACAAAAGCAGTGAGACAAATTGAAGACAAGCTGCTGATTGGGGTGCATGGAGTTACTAACTGGCCAGCCTCCTTGGCAAAAACATTAGCAACACATTCAAGCAAAGGGATGCAAGAAGTTAAGTGCTTTGCAGAAATATTTGGCAGACCCTGTGAAAACAGAGCAAGAAGCCATAGACTCTGTGGTTGCGGTGCCACGAGTAATGTGAACACTCGCCTTTGGATCTCCTTCCTTGGTGGTCAGGCATCACCCGGAGGGATCCCTTTCATCTGGCCTGGGGTTATGGCTATCTGACCCTCTCGGACTGGGGCGAATGTATCATCTTGCCTCGGGTTTGTTATTCCCAGCGAAGAGAGGAAGCCAGTTCAATACTGGCATGCTGGCTTTACAAAACGAGGGTAGAAGAATGAGAGCGGATTATCGACCACTTGTTGACAGGGGGGACTGTTTAATCAGACTGTAGCTCAACCACTCAGGGCCTCTGAGAAATCTGAGGAAGTCTCCATCATAATAGTGCAGATAATAATCCCTATAAAGCCCTTCGCTTTGGCTAAGACCCTACTACGACTTTCAGTAAATTATCTCCCCACTATCCCCATCCAGCTGCTGTATCCTCACCCTCACTTTAACATTCCTGTCTCTCCTGGCCCCAGCAAGGTGATAATCTGCACCTATGGACAAAGCCACGCCAGGAGAAGATTCCCCGTGATTCTGTGGGAAGCTAAGAGACTCCCTTATCACCTGCCTATGAACTATGCCCTGTCAACTTAAAAAAACTTTGTTGTTGTTCTCGTTCATCAGTTGTTTCTTCCCAAGCCCAGAAATGTGCGTAATGTGCACTCACACACACACACACAGGTCCAAGTGACATATAAAATCCCAGTAGAACAATCTGTGTCCACTAATTTGCAAGAATTGTTGCGAAAGCAGAGCTTTTGTATAGATGTAGTGTGTTCAAGGAAGAACTACCTCTGTAAGCCACAGGACAGTTTTTGAAACACCTTTGTTATCTAGAGCTGAGAAAAAATGTCTTGCCTTAAAAAGAATTTGCACATTCGCACTTCTTTTCTTCCACAAATACATGAAAGGACGTGCTTTTGAAGCTGAGAAAAGTTTAAATTCTCCATAAAAATTTCTGATTCAGGCAGAACTAATTGTTCCCTGTTCTATATTCCTACCTTGTTCTTCTCTGTATGGGTCGTTTGCTACATATCCAATTGATCAGTGTTGGTTGTTTACCCAGATCCCTGAAGTCCAATTGCACAACTCCATGGGGCAGCATTCAAATAAAATATCATGCAAACGGTGCCCAGGAGGTATGCAAGGCAACTTTGTCCCCAAGGCAGGGACAAAAGTGTTTCATCTCTTAACCTCCCGGTGCCCGGTGAACCTAGCTCCTGACATCTTCCAAGCACAGTTCTTTTTTGTTTATCAAATGAATAAACATGTTAACCTCACCAACTAGCTTACATTAAAGCATTTTTAAATGGTATCAAAATATTTAAACAATAGGTTTTATGAATTAAAAGGACACCTAGAGATACTCTAACTCCACAATTTTTTAGATTAAAAAAATGAAGGTCCTATTTTTAAAAAAGACTATTTTTTTTAAACAAAGGCTCAAACGGCTTTGCCCAGGTCACATGAGTATTTAGGGACAAAACAGAAGCCAAAATTCAATTCTCTTGGTCCCAGATGATCTTTTCTCTACACTGGGCTTGCTCAACTCACGTCATGGTCACAATTAATATTAGATGTGGTTCCCATGTATTTGCACAATTCTAACTGGTGTTTATAGCATCATTAAAAGACTCTCTAAATTATTTTTATTACATCCCTATAATCAAGAGCGTTTGGTATTATCCTGCATGTGTTCAAATGTTACCTTTCTAAAGACATTTGAACTCTGGTGGGGAATATCTCCACAAAGTCAATTAAGTAAGTTCAATGTTAGTGAAAACTGAGACGGTGTGGCTTGGAAGATTAAGTATAGAATTTCCAATTTAATGGTTTGAGTGTGCACCTTAAATCTGTGTAACTGGCTTATTCTGGGAATTGAGGCCTATTTCGTTTCTCAGAGAATGATGGTTCTGCTACCAGTACCCTTAAGAGTTAGATCATTAGGGTTTTTGTTATTGTTTGAGACTAAATAACAAATGAAGAAAACGCATGTTCGGATACAAAGCAGCAGAAACATATTAATTTTCACTGGAGTGACAGCGAAGGCCATCAGTAAAAATGAACTGCTACGTTATTTGCAGTTTCCCAAGTATGGATTTAATGTACAACACATGCATTTCTTGAAACTAGTTCTTTGCTAGTAAGAATTATTCTCCTCAAATACTCACCCAACAAAAAGAAAGGTGACATTATTGATTTTCAGAATCCCTATTCCTACTATGTCATTAAGCAATAATAGAAAGAAAATAAGACTTAAAGGATTGTCCTGGTGGTGAGGGTTGAGCTTGCAGATGCAATGGACTCAAGTGTCTGTGACCCAGTGTGCTGAGCAATAAATCCAAACGAGCAATGACTGTAGAAAAGCAATAGGCAGGGAAACCTTGATGGGAAAAGTCAAAACTTCTAAATATGGGAATAGCCTATGGAGGATGACAGGTATGTTTTCTTGGGAGGATAAAGGTATGGAGTGCTAGTTCTGGGTAAAGCTCTTATCTAAGAGACAACAGAAAGTCTTACCAGGTCAGGCACATATACCTCCGACCCAGATTTTTTTTTTTAAGAAAGCAACATAAATTCAAAAACTACAGTTTGATTCTTTGCCCTCTCAATTTCAAAGCCATAGCCAGTGCTACATGCCTTGTCACTGAGGCATCCAGTGTGCCTTCGAGGGTCAGACTTTATTCTGCATTTGCAACACAAGTAGGCCCAGCAGCTGATAAGGAGGCCCCGGAATGGGAAGCAGGAGCAGCTAATATTGTAAATCAGGATGAAGGCTAAGGATTTTAGGACTGACTTGTGATAGGAAGAAATATATGTTTCAGTTCTCCTTTTTGGTGACTGGGATTTTGAGGAACTTTTTGGGGTCTGTGGTTGAGCACTCAGGTCGGTGGGACGTCGTAGAAGGAGCTCAGGCCAAGAGCGGCCCGGCGCATTCTTCTTGAGCTCCTCTGTGCACTCTCCTTTCTCATTTGTAACATGAGAATGAGGTGCCCTGCCAAGTCCTCAGAGTTGCCACAACAATCCAATGAGCTATTAAACCGTAAGCTCTTTTCCAGCTACCTGTAAGTGTGTGTATGATGTGGTCCCAGAATTTGCTCTCCAGAGTCACAGAAATCTTTGTTTAACCCTCACAAGAACGCTTTGAAGTTGTTATTCCCATTATATAGATGAGGAAACTGAGGCCTAGGCCCCAAAAAAGTTGTCCAGGATCACATACTACAGGGTAACAGAATTGGAATGAGAATTTGGGTCTGATTCCAAAACATTCTGGAATCGTTGAGTATGTGGTTTTCCACTTTTTCCTAAAAGAGTTACCTGTTTCTTTCAACGGCTTGTGTTCCAGCTCACCACTGCAGGCCCTGTTTGAATAATTGGAAGTCAGCCCTCAGTTAGGGAAGCAAGCCTTAATTATCACTGAGGAACAGAGGGCTGCATCTTCCAGGAATTTGGCAGCCCTCAGCAGGAGGCAACCAAAGGCCTTTGGCAAAAGATCACTTTTCAACAACATTGTCAATTCCAGCAACCCCCGACCTTCCACCTGCAGGTCCCTGAACAGCTGCTGTTCTGTGGGAAGCTGTGGCAGTCTGTCTTCCTTTAAAAGGCAAATGCACACCCCTCTCCCTGCCGCCTGCTGAGATCCCACCTGGGACTTCATCCCCAGAGCCGTGGGTCATCTCCCATATCAAGAAATTAAGAAAAATAAAGGGGGAGGGGGAGGACAGCTTTGACAAGAGGCCCTGAACTCTCCCTTTTCATATAAGCCAGATTTAACATATGTCGTTCCGTAATTCCGGGGGTGCAATTTGAGGCTTGTAATTTACTGCAACCTTGCCTGTTCCTCAAAGTGAGGTGTTACTATGCCAAGCACATCAGGGTAACTGGTGGGAGATTTAATTTGCCCACTGTGAGCCTGCATTTCAGTTTCCTATTGTAATTTTTATTTGTGTTGAGGTTTTGTGGTTTTAAAGAAAAGTCAACTAGATTTATTTTTAAATTAAGCCAACCTAACATCAAAGGCAATAAGAGGAGGACATTTAGATATTATAAAAACCCCTGTGTAATCTTTTATAGCTGTATTCTTTTTCAGGGCATGTATCAGTAAATGGTTAGGGGGCTTTTCACTACCAACTTGCTATATTTCTCTGACCTCAAACTACCCCCGTGGGTGAAAAGCCCTTTGCAAGGAAATTTAGAAGCCCCTCTCTCCTCCTTCTCAACCTCTTAATCTAATCTTGTTTGTAACGCAACATGCTGCATGAAGAATAAGAAACACGGGCTTAAGTTCTTCCCCACTTCCCTCTGACTGTGGCTTACTGTTAGATATGAGGAACGCTTTCAGGCCAAAAATGGGACCATTTGGTTCATGCATCATTTACTTGGTACGCAGGAGAAAGTTTATATTGACAGTTTCTCTTAAAAAGAATGGTAAGGCAGAGTTTGGTTTTTAAGACCATGGAATTTTTTTAATCCAGTTTCCTATTCGGAAGGTATTTGTTTATCGGCTCATGGAGGAAACTCATTTTTGAATGATATGTATGTATAGTCGTTGTTCCTCAATACAACTTTTTAAGACAGGTGCTATTAGCCCCATATACAGATGAGCAAATCGAGCCACACCCTCTTTTCTGCACTATAAATCTTATCTCTTTAAACAGGAGTTGACTTACACTTCTGAGCATAACTTGTCCACTTTTAAAGACAGTGTCTTCTGAACTAAATGGTATATTAGTGTTTGTGCTGCTGTGTTTTGATAGGTAACCAGCATCCAAACTGGTCGTCAGGCTAACTTTGTGTACCAGAAAGGTTAATGGTCCCAAACTAGCATTTTCTACTATCAAAAGAGAGGTTCTGCAAACCTACTGGCAGAAGACACTGTATAATAACAGATGGCATTTTTATGGCCCAGTGTGCATGGAAATGTTCCAGTCTGTAACCATGTATCTCAGAAACTCCAAGTTTTCCCCATGGGAAATTCACATCACCATAGAACCAGTGAAGTGCTCAGCGGAGACTCCTGAAATCACTGGGCTCGCAGTGACTGATTCCTTCTCTGGTTTTATTAATATAAGTAATGGCTCAGGGTCACCTTCAGTCATCATTATCCATGGTTTTCCATTGACGGATCCCCCCAGAACAGAGACTGGCAGTCAGATTTCTCAATCAACATGGACCGTTGCTTGTTCTGTGAGGCCGGCTATTTGTGAAGTGTGGTTCACATCCAAAGCCATCTCAGGTGTAGGAAGTGCCCCTCCCTTCACTTTTCCTTCATTTCGTTAAAGCAAATGGGCTTTGGAATCCAGTCCTGTTTCTACCACCTACTAACTTTGCTAATCTGGAGAATTTACTTAACTTTACTAAGCCTTGATTTGCTCAGCTATAAAGTAGAGCTAACAACCCTATTTCCCAGAACAGCTGAGATAATTAAATGAGTTCATGTATATAAAACACCTTGCACAATACCTGATACATTGTAAATACTAAGTTTTTAACATTAAACAACCTCTATGTGCTTAATAACATTTAAGGGGAAGATTCAGGTAGATTATAGTCTGTTGGAGAATTCAAATATGTTTTATAAAAAAATAATTCTTAGTGTGAGAATTGCTCTAGCATAGTTATGTAACACCTATCAATGCTAAAGTGTGAGGTGATGGCATCTAATGTTCAAAGGAATTGGGTAAGACTTCAAAGAGAAGTTGACATGTTTTTTGAGTCCCCAGGGGAATGCGTGGGGACATCACTTGGATCTCTGCAATAGATTAAATATAAACTTGAACTAACCTGTCCTAGAACAGTTAAGACCCAATTCCCTGTGGTTAACAAAAATTATGCCCTGTACCTATATTGATTTATTAAATGAATAGCTTTATTGATAAACATGTAAATTGCAGAAGTAGACTTGGTTATAATTTCAGCAAATCCAATTAAATTCATGGTATTTATATACAAGTTTAAGAACGAGAAAAACTCAAAGAGACTAAATATATATAAGTAATCAATACAATGCTCTAATAAATTCAAGAGAAAAAAGTGTGGAAATTATGATTCATCATCATTCCACATAACATATTTATAATTATATTTAATAGCCTAATTAGCAATAAAATTTTTATGAGTTAACATCACATGAGAACATTTCCTTCTACATTACCGAGTTTTATCTGTAGGTTTGTAACATAACTATAATCATCTTGATGTGTTTCTTACACATTTTATTCAATGAACCCAAATGAACTTGCACTAGTTATTAATATATGTTCAGCTGCCAGTCTTGGTTTTATAAGTCTGAATTTATATACCTTAGGAAGATATATGCTGTTTGGGGTGGTGAAGACTTCAGATCTTCCTATTACATAAACACAAAGAGAAGATACTTGTAAGAGAACCGTATTTTAGCAGTGTCTAAATTATCTTTCCTAAATGATTATTGCACAACCTTTAACTTGAGATATTTTCCTAAATGATTAAGTAAAAAATACATAGTAAGATTCCTTTCTGGATATTTTCAGAACTCCTAGTTATAACTATGCACCAAATATGGATAAACACTGGATTATGCAGTACACAGGACCAATGCTGCCCATCCACATGGAATTCACGAACATTCTGCAGCGCAAAAGGCTCCAGACTTTGATGTCAGTGGATGATTCTGTGGAAAGGGTAAGCACGTGAACCTCCCACGGTGGTAGTTTTTGGTCCAACTTCGTTTGTGTAGACTCGTTCTTGCCAATCTTGTTTTGGTTTTTTGTTTTGTCTTGTTTGTTTTTTCATTTTCCAGCATCATCTTGAGAGAGAGTATGTATGTTCAGTGACTTCATCACCCCTCCCTTGTCTTGGCCTCATTTTGTTTACCTCTCCAGACTGGTTCTTACAGAGCCAGTGACAAAGAGGAGAGAAAAATCAAATCCTCATAAATCAGGAGCCACACTTGCAAATACCTTCAGACATTAAGCCAATAATGGAAATGACTAAAGCAGGTCCAGTATAAGGCAGTAGGGAATGCTGCGGATTGTGATGAATGTGAAATTCAGGGCCCCGTCTAAGGCAAGCAGCAACTACTCAGCTCTGGCTAATTTCTGCCATGTAGAAATATGCATCAAGTATTATCAGGTCTTCTGACTTTTTAAAATAAGAGAGAAATACAAAAATTTTTATTTGTAATTTTCTGACTTTTAAAACGTAGTGTAAGCCAAGCAAGACAAGCCTAAGGCAGGATTTAGCTGGATCAGGGTCAGAGGCAGCCTATTTTTAAGCCTTGGTGATTAGACGTGAGTGAGGATATTAAAATGCGCTTTAACAATGGATTTTCAAAGTCAAACCTATGAAGTTTGGAGGTGGAGGTGGTTCTGTGGGGTTTTGTTTTTGTTTTTGTTTTTGTTTTACCAAACAAGCAAATAAAACCTGTAAGTAGAATGTGCCAGATTGACAAAAGTTACATTTCAACCGTACCACTGAATTTTTTTCCCTCTGGGATTGTAAGCAAATAGAAAACGTGAATAATGTTCACGTTTGTCAGCCTTGTTAAAGTAACTCGCGCTTTTTAAAAATACTGGAAAAAAGATTTGGAGGAAATCGTGGCAACACTATGGAATGTCATCTTACGCCATCAGGATTGATTGTGACTTGTCCCTGTGCTGCGTTTCAGTTGTATAATATGCTGGTGGAGACGGGGGAGCTGGAGAACACGTACATCATCTACACCGCCGACCACGGTTACCATATCGGGCAGTTTGGACTGGTCAAGGGGAAATCCATGCCATATGACTTTGATATTCGTGTGCCTTTCTTTATTCGTGGTCCAAGTGTAGAACCCGGATCAATGTACGTATTTCTCTGTTTGCAACATTCAACTGTCGTAGCTCATGTGCGTCTAAGATAATTGAATTACCAGTCTCAGCGTCTGGTTTCCTTTCATCCAAAACAAAAAAGGATGTAAATAGGCTGGTAATTTAGAAGATGAAAACCTTTTCCCTACTGCCACATCTTAAATTAACTAAAGTATACTATTTAAAGAGCAAGGAAAAATAACTCTATCAATGACCAATTCTCTCAAATTAACCAGACTCTGTGTCTTCTTGGCCTCTCTACACAGACAGAATATGATCTTTGGGAAATCATCTTTACCTTCTTTGAATCAGAGATATACTGTCATTTTTTAAAACAACCAATGTCATCCTTTTAGTTTTTAATTTCTTCTTAATTATCACTAAAGAAGTGTTTTAAAAGAGAATTAAATTTTTAAAAGCATGATTTTCTTTTAAAAGAAAGAGACCTGAAGGGCTAGAGTTTTATTTCTGTCACCTTAAGCAGGTCACTGCTTCTCTTTGCGTCTCTTTTCCTATCACACAATGAGTCTCCTGTGCTTTGCCAGGCATATCAGAATGTTTTGTGTAAAATGAAATTGTGAAGCCAGGAACAATGGCTCATGCCTGTAGTCCCAGCAACTCAGGAGGCTGAGGCAGGAAGATCACTTGAGGCTAGGAGTTCAAGACCAAACTGGGCAACACAGTGAGATCCCATCTTTAAAAAATGAAATAAAAATTAGCCAGCCATGGTGTCATGTGCCTGTTATCCCAGCTACTCAGGAGGCTGAGGTGGGAGGATCACTTGAGCCCAGTAGTTTAATGCTGCAGTAAGCTATGATCGCGCCACTGCACTCTAGCCCAGGTGACAGAGCAAGACCCCATCTCTTAAAAAAAGAGAGATTGTGTACAGGAAAGAATTGTGAAAAGAGTAAAAGAAAAGGGTGGAAGTAGAATTCAAAAGCTGAAATGGCCCTTAAAGAGCATCCAGCCTGGACCGTTGATGAAGAAGCTGAACAGACAGCGTCAGTGCCTGTCTCAGGGTCCCTGTTTCTGGAAGTGGCAGCACTGGGGCCCAGAACCCAGAGCTTCTGAATCTCATCCTTGGGCTTCATCTGCTCCTGCATCACACTAACCCTGGGGAGAGGGTGACGGGGTGGGAAGGGTTTCTTTGAAGAATAGTATTATCTCTCTCAAGATCGTGACAAATACCCTGGGAATTGTCAGATCTATAGTGAGAAGGTTTTATGTGTGAAGGACCAGGTAGCATTGGTTGAATTCAACACTAAAAACTATATGTCCTTTTTTTATAATATTGATTTTAAAGCCCTAGTTCAACAGAGGAGTTACGGACTATAGGTATACGTGCCACAAAAACCATATATCAGGCCACGACTTAACTGGCAGTGTGGTCAGGGCACAGGGGTACGAGGCATCTCTCCAGCCTGACCCCTGGGCGGGTCCATTAATCCTGCTCGCTGCCATTGCTGCTGACGACTCACCCATGCTGGCCAAGTGCAACCACCATCCCCAGGGGACCAGACGAGGGGATGAGAGGAGTTGAAGGCCAACGAGTCACTGCTGTGGAAAAAGCAGCCCTAAATGCCACTTTTCACAGGCGTTGGGTCTGGGTCGTAACCATCTGTCTCTTTGCAGAGTGCCACAGATCGTTCTCAACATCGACTTGGCCCCCACGATCCTGGATATCGCTGGGCTCGACACACCTCCTGATGTGGATGGCAAGTCTGTCCTCAAACTTCTGGACCTGGAAAAGCCAGGTAACAGGTGCGTCAGTATTCCTGCTCTCAGCCAGCCCTAAACACGCTGAGCTCTGGCTGGCGGCCAGGCCAGCCAGCAACTGAAAAACATAGAAGGCAAAATATGCTTTGCCCACGAGGATCGAGCCCAAGCTGAGCATTTCTCGGCTGTTCGTGAGTAGCATATTGATGGAGATGCAGGCATGGTCTGTGGGAAGTGAGAGGTGTTTCTTTAAATAAACTGCTAGCCCAGATCCATTTGGAAAAACTTCCAGATGCCAACAGTAAATATTATTATTTTGCTTTCAGGTTTCGAACAAACAAGAAGGCCAGAATTTGGCGTGATACATTCCTAGTGGAAAGAGGGTAATTATTGGTTCCTGGGGTGATTCTGGGAACCAGTCCTAGTGGGCAGCTCTCCCTGCTGGGCATTTTTTCCCCTCCTTATTTTTGTTTACTAAGCATGCAGATTTCGTAAGCCTAGTCACAAGATTGAATGGTTTGCTAATTATTCTCCACTGGCCAGCCGAGTAATTATGGCTATATCAGAATTGTAAAGGATAAATTTTCAAGCTGGTTAATGGGTACAAAAATACAGTTAGATAGAAGGAACAAGTTCTAGTATTTGATAGTACAGTAGGGAAATTATAGTTAATAATTTGTTGTGTATTTCAAAATAGCTAAAAGAGAAGAATTGTAATGTTGCCAACAAAAAGAAAAGGTAAATATTTGAAATAATGGGTCTCCCAATGATCTTGATTTGATCATTAACACTGTATACATGTATCGAAATATCACATGTACCCCCAAAAATATGTACAACTATGACATATCAATTAGAAAATATTCCCCCCCCCACAAAAAAGGAATAAATTATCATAAGATGGGACCAGAGCCTTGACACGGGTATGGATTTACTGTTGCATTTCTCAGTATTGGTCCTAATCAGTCCAGTCAATTAACTACCTCAACCATCTTTCCCAAGTTCTTCTCTAAGTAGCCTCCAAGGCTTGCCTGGCACCCCAGGGTTTTGAAATTAACGCTTTGGGGGAGGAATGAGTCTTCTTATCCTTACCTCTCATCTTCATAGAAGCCAGTTTGTACCTTTCACAAAGGACTCGTCAAACCTTAAACTCCTGCAGACAGAGCCTTAACATCTATTTCTTGTTGTTGAAAGAATGTGGAGTCGTGACAGGGAAGAAAAAGAGAACAGGCAGGACTCAGGGCTGGGGATTCAGATCACTTCTCGTGTAAGAAGCTTTTTCCTTTCTGTCAAAGCAAATTTCTACGCAAGAAGGAAGAATCCAGCAAGACTATCCAACAGTCCAATCACTTGCCCAAATATGAGAGGGTCAAAGAACTGTGCCAGCAGGCCAGGTACCAGACAGCCTGTGAGCAGCCTGGGCAGGTGAGTGACACAGGTCTTCTTTACCACCATTCGTGTGCTTTTCCGTTTCTAATTTAGAAGATTTTCAACATACAGAGTACATTTGTGTACAAATAAGCTTTTCCTAGTGCTCACAAGGGCAAGCTCACCGGGACACCTCTCCACCGACAGAATTGCCTGACTGGTCCACGCTGAGCTTCCTCATTGCTACTTGGGCTCCCTCCAGTTAAAAAAATATGGGGACCTCAGAGGGAGTTCTGTGCCAAAAGACACTGGTTTCCTCTGAGGAGAAGGTTCTTAGGGCTGCTGTTAACTGGTCACCAAAGAATAGTCAAGAGGCTATTTAGGGCCGGGTGCGGTGGCTCACGCCTGTAATCCTAGCACTCTGGGAGGCCGAGGCAGGTGGATTGTTTGAGCTCAGGAGTTTGAGACCAGCCTGAGCAAGAACAAGACTCTGACTCTACTTAAAATAGAAAGAAATTAGCTGGACAACTAAAAATATATACAAAAAATTAGCCAGGCATGGTGGCACATGCCTATAGTCCCAGCTACTTGGGAGGCTGAGGCAGAAGGATTGCTTGGGCCCAGGAGTTTGAGGTTGCTGTGAGCTAGGCTGATGCCACGGCACTCTAGCCCGGGCAACAGAGTGAGACTCTGTCTCAAAAAAAAAAAAAGAGGCTACTTACTCAGAACATGGGCAGATGCTCAGCCTCTAGGCAGTAAACCACCCCAAGAGACATGAGGAGGTCGTCCTACCCTAGGCTAAAGTCAGACGTCATCTACCCTAGAGTAGGAGGCAGACTTTGTGACCAAGGTTGGGGAATGAAAAGGGAAACCATATTCTGTTGTTTATTGTTTCTGCCTCTGCTCACAAAGGTTCTGACATCAAGTATTTCATTAGAATGAATCCTCTTCATTAACAGAAATCTTACTATAGAACCCAGGGCTGCCCAGAACTATTATCAATAAGAACAAAAGAAATATTGTAGGATGAGTTAATCCTGCTTTTAAGGAAAGTGAGAACATACATATGAACACCAACGACTTTAAGCACTTGATTGAAATCTATACTAGCTGAAAGAAAATGCTGTGTCATGACAAGAGAGGAAATGAATTTTTGCAGCTTAGAACAAGATCAGGGGAAAGTTAAAAAGAAACCCTAACATTTATTGAGCATTTATCTCGTGTAAGGCACGGTACACAGGATTTTATATATATTCGCTCAATTTAATCCTCACATCTGTCAAGTGAGGTAGACATTGGCAGCCCTATTTTACAAAGGGGCATTTGGCAAAGCTGGGTCCAAACAGGACCCCAAATGTCCAAACAGGAGTTGTCTGACTCCAACGCTCAGGCCACTTGCTGCTGGTTCCAAGGTAAGTTACAATAACTAGGTGAAGAGAAGTTCAGATCTTTTGTGAGTCTTTTAACTTATCTGACCTCTAGATAGCCACACAGTTAGCCAACACCAGTGCAAGACATCAGACTGATGAAATGAGTAGCCCAGTTATTATCAAAATGGCCACACTCATTATATCCTTATTATTTGGCATCTAGCTTATTGAATAGTCATTCATAATAAACCACTTGATCCTTACACTCTGCATTTCTTCATGATTTTTTTGTACTCAGGATCTCTTTGAAATGCAAGAGGGTGGGGAGGGAGAACTGTCGAAGGAAGGGATAAAACCAAGTCTTCATGGCAGCCTCGTAAGTTTTAATTTTCAAGAGTTTAGTGGAGAAGCTTAGACCTATTCATCACATTTTGATTTGAAGTTTTCAAATCTTTCTTACAGAAGCTCTAAGTATTATTATGAATAAAACCTCAGAATTGTTTTGTAGCTCTAAGATGATTTTTACGAGCCAGCCTCAATAGGCTAATTTACTTTTATTCAGGAGTTGGCAAAGTTCAGTGTTAAATATATCTCATGCAGATTGGTGATCTTGTTACTGTGTTAGCCCTTGAAGTGGGAGCATTGTAACCATTTGGGACTAAGGTGCACTGCCTGCCTTTCAGTATACAACCTTTCCATATGGCTTGCTCTGAATTTTAATGTACGTCCTAAAGGGCAAATGTAGCATAAACTAGATTATGGTACTTTGGCACAAGCTTTTCACTCATGTGCTGAACGCTAACGATGTTAAAGACTTAATTTTGCTTTTTTATATTTTTCTCAACTTGTTTTGCTGCCATGAGATGCTTTTATATCTGGCTCCCTGGAATGTTTCTCTGCTGCTTTATTTGTACGTGAATCAGTCTGAACTTCAATTCCATTGCATGGATATATGAGAACGTAAATAGCGATCTCTTTTAGAAATGCCTGCATCACCCCAGACCTACTGAATGAGAACCCCTAAGGGTGAAGCCCAGCAGGTGACTCAGGTGCTCCTGAAAGGGTGAGAAGCACTGTTCTAGCCCACTGCTGTGATGACTGCTGGTGCCCAGAACACAGAGCTTGAGAATCTGAGAGCTTCAAGAACACCTGATAGCTCTTTTGTGTTCTATAGAATCTTTATCTCTTGGCCTTTTGCTGTTTCTTTCTGGCAAGAAGACTATCTTTTTGGTGCCAGTATCACTGACTTAAAAAAGGGAAGACAAGAAAATCCAGAATAATGACACCACACTGTTCAGGATCAAGGTGACAGCTGAGGCTAGAACTGACCTGCTTGGAATGTGCTCTCTTGACATTAGCTTCACAGCTGGTCTGTCCCGTGCTCCTCTTCCTCTTACCTAGGCTAACTGCCTTCATTCTAAGGCAATGCAATCTTAGGTTTGACCCTCCATGGGGTGTAGAAGAAAATTAGCACTATTAGCCCACTCTCTCCACTCCTAATCCCCAAAGAAATAGTTTTTGTCCACCCGGCCCCCAACCCTCCTGCCACACCTTCATGCCTGGTCACCTAAGCATTGTTTGGTAGAGTTTGTTTGGCAAAGTGGATGCATGAAGTAGAGTATATAAAGGCAAGAGGAATTTGAGGTCAAAAGTTTTGGGTCAGAATATTGGCAGTCACCACTTTCTAGTTGTGTCCTCTTGAATAAGTCACTTAATTTCTCCTGAGTCTCAAGTTTTCTAACTTCAAAATGGAGAAAACTAATCTAACCCTTATGGAGATTAAATGATATTATATATGGAAAGGGCTAAGTGAGACTGAGATGATTTTTCTCCAGTGTGTGAATATTGGGTGGTGGTATTGTTTTCCAGGCCATCTTACCTGTTGTTTTCATTCCTATGAAGCCAACAGGCAATTAAATTGGGCTGGAATCCCAGAGACTTGGCATCACTTCTTGACTATGTGAACACAACCACCAGCAGGGACTGATCAGGACAACATGGACATATATGTTTGCATTAATTCCACATTCCTGAACTAATATGAGATGGGGTGTGAATGCGCACCACTCTCTGAGCTAGGCGTTATGGCCCTGAACATGTTTATGTATAGACACACTCCCTCCCACACACAATCACCCACATGCACATGTGCACACTCATGTGCAAATCTCAACTTCTGTCTTAAAATACTTTTGTTCAACAGAGAACATAGAACAGTGATGCTCAATTCTGGCTACACATTAGAATCACCTGGGGAGCATTTAAAACTACTGATGCACAGCCTCACCCCAGCCCAGCCAGGCTAAAATGTACAGAGGTGAGGCCAAAGAATCCGTGGTTTTTTTTTAACAGAGTTAAGAACCACAGACCTAAAAATCAGAGAATGTCAAAGTTGGAAGGAGTATTAGAAATCTTGTAGGTGAATGATATTATTTTCCTGATCAGGCAATTTCAGTCCAGGAAACTTAAGCTACAAACCCAAAGCCAAAACCTACATCTCTTCACTTCACAGTGAGCACTTTCTTCTCTGTGACATGCTACCACTGCAAAATTGCAAGACAGTAGATTTTTCCTTTGTAACTATGAATGGCAATTGCCACTCACAATTTTTCTAGACGCTAACAGCACATTAGAATCACATGGGTAGCTTTAGAAATGCTGATATTCAAGTCCCACTCCAGACAAATTAAATCAGAATCTCTGGGAATGAGACCCAGGTATCAGTGTGTTTTTCAAGCTCCTGGGTGACTCCTGTGAGCAGCCAAGATTGAGAACTACAAATGTCAAGTGAGCATTACTGTGTTGGTTTTTTTCTTCTTCTTCGTCTAGTTGTAGATACTGACTCCTTAAATGGAATTACATAAAAGAGAAATTCCCTGGACATCCAGTTTTGAAGTACACTTTATATATTCTCTGGCATTTAGGAGGGAAAAGCCAGATTGTTTTGTTTTTGTAAGACAAATACCATGTCTCTTTGATGAGTTGTTGAATTCCAGCATCTTTACAATTTAGTTTGCGTTTCTACTATCATATCAATGTAAAATCAAGGATTTGTTTAGAATTCTGTAAGGACCCCAGCATCCAGCAAGCTCATAGTATTAAAATATTACAAAGGAAATTAGAATGTAGCTTGTTGAGTGTAAACTGGTCTGGCTTCATGATCTATGTTCTTATCCAAAAACGTACCCTCCGACCATATATCCCTCTGACCGTTTGTGACCAGCTGCAGAGCATGGATAATAAGACATTTACCTGTAAGATGTGGCTAGAATTCTAGTTAAAAAAAAACAAAACAGCCTATTTCCAGAAACTCGCTGAACTCTTGTTAAAATCACAGCATGGCTCATAGACATCACCCCCCGGCTTTCCTGATGCCAGAGCTTCATCCAGAAGGACTGAGCCACCTATGCCATCCTCCCACTGAATTCTCATCTGTACCTGGGCCCGCTGAGGACCCCCGGCCTTTACGCTTTGCTCCCTTACCTCTTCAACCTACGCTGAAGGACGTGTCTGAACACTTCTGCATCCACTTAGATCTTTCACTTCCGTGCATTTGTTCCCAACAAGTTAGAAACAAACGTGAGGACACTTTACTCATAAAATGGATAATATGGCACCATTCTGTTTAATTTATTCTGTCTCTTTTTTTCCTACCACCTTTTAACAGCTCACCCTGGTCAGGTCACCTCTTCCGTCGCTTAAACATAACATGCTTATCCCACTTTCTCACCCGCACGGAAGTTATTCCCTCTGCCTTCCCTAATGCTGTCCCCTCAGCTGGGGCCTGCCCAAAGACTCACACCTGCCCTAAACCATTCTCCTTTTTGTCAATGTCCTGGTCAAGGTGCCTTGGGATTACATCCTGGGTCCACCGCTTTGTCGTTATTTGACTATGGGCAAAATACTTAACCTAACTCTGTCTCAGTTTCTTCATCTATAAAATGGGTGTTATGATATTAGCAGTATCTGGCTCACAAGTTTGCTATGAAGCTTATATGAGTTTAATGTGTCAAGCACCCGGGACAGTGCCTGGCACATAGCAAGCACTCAACAAATGCTGGCTATAGATTGTTTGCCAAGGTCAGTTCATCAGTTTCATTTTCCCTGAATTGCAAGAACCATACTTCTTCCAACATGCCAACATCGACTTTTACAAATGATTATCCAGATTAAAGTCTAAAGGATGAAACATTTCTCTCTCTCCTGCTTCTTCCTTTTTACTTCTGCTCCCCTTCTCCCGTCTCAAAGAAAACAGGAGATGAATCTCCTCGGCACAAGTAACTCCATTTCACATTTACGAGAGAGAAGTTTGCCAGTGGCTTGAGCTAAGTAGCAGTTTGGACAAGAATGTTTATAAGGTCTTTTTTATATTCCCCAGTGTTGAGATAGAAATTTTAAACATGTTTACATGCACGTAGCTGCTTTTTATGATTTTAGTGTTGGCACTGATATTCAGGTTATCAGAAAATTATAGTTGTTATATTTCAGAGCATGGGTTTGACCTACATTATGACCAAATCTATATAATGAGACGTGTGATAACAGTACTAACTAGTGTGCATGTATAAAATTAAGCTTTCATCATAGCATACCTTTGAAAAAGTTGTAGCCCAATTTTTTTGTTATTCACAAAAGTGGGCAAAAGTAGGCATAAAAAAAGAACAGAGAACAGTCTTAACCAATCTGAGAAATATACACAATGCAAAATGTAGGAAATTATAATGATTACCTAGTGGTTACTTCAGGAAGGAGAAGTAACCAGAGTTCTACCATCATCTACCCATGTGCTAGGCATTTTACAGGGAGAACTATTCTGTGAGATAGATCTTATGCTCATTTTAAATATGAAGAGACCGAATGGAGCTCAGATTGGAAAATAGCTTGACCAAAGTCACACAGCGAGTCTAAGTTCAAACCAAGAGACTCAAAGCCTCCGTTTCCCCCACTAAATCATAATTATTATAAACAGTTTCCCACCGGGAAACATTAACTTGCCCAGGGATTGGATAAACATTTTTAAAGGTCAATTCTAATAGAACTTCTCTGGATTCATATAGTACATTTCAGAACTCCAAAACACTCAAAATTTATTCTCATGACATATCCTTGAGGACAAGAGGAGCAGGTATGATTAATATTTTACCAGATGTGGAATCTGAAAAAACAAAGAGATTCTGCAATTTACTCAAGGCCATAGAATTAGCAGAAAAAGAAAATTAAAATTGAGGTCTGCAGATATCCACCCCAATACATATCTTCATTAAAATGGCTACTGTCATCAAGTTTACATTAGATCAAATCCTTTAAGTAATAAGCCATGTGTATGTGTATGTGTATAATAATAATAACAGCTGCCTTTGTTGAGCACCTACTATGCGCTGAGTTCTTCCTGTGTATTATCTCTAAAGCTCGTGACCCTTCAAAGGCTGAAATGACATAACCAACTTGCCCAAGGCCACATAGCGATGTGGTAAAGCTGATATTCAAATACAGGCTTTTCTAGCTTCAAAGTGTAGACCTTTTCCTTTAAGCCACACCAATATGGAATAAAATACCATCTCCAAGTCCAAGACAGAATACAGGTAATATTCACTCCTACAAAGTCCTACTCCAATAAATGGCTTGTGGCAGCGCTTTAGGTTGTTGTGAAGATTAAATTAATAAATTCTTAAAGAGAGCTCTAGACCATATCTGGTGTCAAGTAAGAGTTCAATAGCTGATGACAATGATGGTGGCAAAGATGAAGATGAATAGAATTGTTTGAAAGGCACTTGATATATTCCTCATGAGATTTAATTCCACCAAACTAGCTGCCCACACGTATCCTTGTACCAAAATAGCCAGCCTTCTCATAACTTTACATACAGGCAGATATAATCAATCAAAAACACCAGCAAATAATTACCTAACAGAATGATTCTGTGCTGAGCTAACTTCTGGGCACAGTAGGATATGAGACGTGGTCCTTGCCCTTAATTCCAGCATCCAGTGCTGTTGGAAAGGCTACAAGGAAACAGTAACAACTTAAGAAATTATTCTAATAGCTTTATCTAGCACCTCGCCCACAGTAGGTGTGCGGAAATATTTGTGGAATAAATGTGTGCTAAATTATTGGCACAGACTGTTAAATCAGAGAGGCAGGAGGAAAGCTGAGATGATGTAGTCCCAGAAAGCAGGAAAGGAATTTACAGAAGGAGCCAGTGGTCAGTGACGGTGGAGACAACTGGATCTGGCAATTCACTGATGCTGCATAGATAAAAGCCAGACGGTGTCACAGCTGCATTTCTGCAAGGGCACTTGTTGATCAAAGCTCATCTCTGAGGCTGACTCTGTGTCCTGTGAGCAGGGGCCTCACCTGAGCTCAGGCTTTCATCTGATTCCCAAAACTCTTCTGCAGTGCAAAATCGTCTCTTCTCATTATTTTGACCATTTAAACGGCTTGCTGCATGTTTCGGAGCCATTCTTTTAAAAAATTCTCTTTCTTTGCCTCCTTCTATAAACTCTCTAAGTGTAATAAGATCACTCTTTTAGTTGCAGCTATTTCAAGATTTTATTACACAGTCATAAAAATTGTCATGATATCGAGCTCTAAAATGACTGTGGCAATGTGCGGTAATTGCATTTCATTAAAATTCCGAGTATGCTTGCCACTAAGAAGATTTTCAATGCCTCTAGCTAATTACTTTATCTAATAGGGTCTATGCCTTTTAAAGGGTCCATGGTAGAGAAAATAATTGACATTTTTGCTAGCAGCTCTTGCTTTATCCAAGTATGTGCGTAGATATATGTGTATATGTGGTGTGTACGGATATATGTATGTATGTGTATTTGATTTTGTACGGTACATCATCAGTACCAAGGACAGTGCCAGTCATCCAGTGTGGTCAAATTCAATCTTCAGGAAGGAAACGCCCTTTCCCTTCACTATCCCATAGAAATCAACAAGGAATTTGGCTAACGGGAAAATTCAGCTAGGATTCCAAATAGGCTAAGTCACTAAAACTTCTACCTGCATCTTTGTGTTCTTCAGGAATCTACTTATACCCTCAGCTCTTCCAGGCCAAAAACAAACAAATAAAATGAGCAGAATTTTTGTAATGTGTTGTGAGTATAAAACTACAGAAGGTTTTCACTATCATCGCATGCTTTAAAAATTACTATTTGTACTAATGTTGATATAAACTGGAACCACAAAAAGACTCTAGGCCACTATTTTTCAAGAATAAAATGGGCCACATTTTTCTGTCTGATAGAAAATAGAGCACTTAAGCTTCCACTTGGCTGTGCCTTGGGATTCCACTGGCCGATTCTTTTCCTACTAGCGGCATTAAATAGTCAACTCTTAGTTTTTAAATGCTAGAGGTAAAGATTACCCAGGTAGATGGATAAGTCTTAAACCATTTGAATTTAAAGCAGATACAGATATAAGCAGACACTCAAGCACCACTAATTCCCAAACTTTTTGGAGCTATGAAAAGTTATGTATTTTGATGACACTTTTCACCAGCAAGAATTCTCTATGGCATATGAATTATATCTTAACGGAGTTGTCTATCAGTTTCTAAGAATATTTTTGAGAATTTCATGGCATCTCCTCAAGCTAATTGGATATATCTGTGAGTGCCACAAACCCAGGCCTGGAAATGACTGGTGTCCACGTTAAATGGCAGAGCCATGAAACAGGCCACATGCAGTTTTCACCTAAATCTAAGTTCTGTCACTAGTCAATTAACTGTGGAAAGAGAGCGGGAAAAACTGGTTACACTTAAATAGAGCACATAGTCCTGCAAGGTAGATGTGCTGGTAGTATCCATCTGTTCAACGGGAGTCATTTTCTGACCTGGTGCCTTCAGTACATTTTAGACACAGCTTCTTTTGCACACAGCAGTCTCACAGACACATACATTCATCTCAAAGACCCATGTGTCTGAGCTACTTAGACCTAAATATGTCCCTTCCGCCTTCCCCATGGGATCCATTGCAAAGAGGTCTAGTAATAAGCAGTTACTAATGTAACTTAACCCCAGCTGCACATTAGAATCATCTTGAGATCTAAAAATCCTACTGTCCAGCCCAGTTTGAGAACCACTCATCTGACCTAACGCCCTATGCCTAATTGAGTTGACTTCATATTTTTTTGGTTAAATCATCCCCAACTTAGTGTTTAGATTGTTCTTGGTCATGTTGCCTTTCTGTGGCTTTGTAAGTACAGTGGCCAGTGGTACTTACCTATCCACACCCATGGGTTCTACATTCATGGATTCAACCCACTGTGGACTGAAAATATTCAGAAAAAAAAAAGGATGGTTTCATCTGTACCGAACATGAACATTTTTTTCTTATCATTATTCCCTAAACAATACGGTATAATACTATTTACATAGCATTTACATTGCACTAGGTATTATAAGTAATCCAGAGATGATTTAAAGTATACAGGAGGATGTATGTAGGTTGTATGCAACTACTACATCATTTTATATCAAGGACTTGAGCATCTGTGGATTTTGGTATCTGTGAGGTGTCCTGGAACCAATTCCTCAGGGATGCTAAGGGATGACTGTAATTAGTTGTTTTGTCTCTTGAGCTTCTGCTTCTCTGGATAAAGATGTTAAACATTAAACACATTCTAGCCAGATCGCAAAAGAAGGTCATAACCTGATATGGCTTGAAATAACCAAATTCAATAGCACCAAGAATGTAGGGAGCTAAAGTAAAATAAAAGAATAAACCCTGTGTATCTGGGACTTGGGAAATGTACAGTAGAAGCCCCAAAGCAGCTGCTTTTCAACATACATTGAGAACATAAAACTTCCTTAAGAGAAAACAAACCATGACTCTGCTTCTGGTTTCATTATGAATGGTAGAATGCTGCTTTGATACATGAGTGTCATTTGTCTGCCAACAAAGCCATCTGGGACCCTTGGCCAAAGTTTACCTTGCGTTAGGACACTTTGCAATGAAGACATCACCGAAAGTATGATATTGGTACAACAGGGGGATGTAAGATCATTTTAAATGGTGCACAAAAGAACATCTTTTATTTAATGATTATTTATTTTAATATGTTTGAAAATATGTAAGTGTCACAGCAAACACATACTTTTACAGTGCAGACATTATTGTATTGACCATGGTTTAGAAATGCCACCATTTAAAGAAAAGTATCAATGAATAATAGTATGTAAGTGATACTCCTATAAGGAAGGAAAAAAAAAAACACAAAAGTTTGATAATGCTATATTTTAGCTTGTTGTAACAACCATGGTCAACTTCAAATGAAGGCCAATATTCTTCCTGCCTCCTAAATTAATTTCTTAGGGAGGAGAAGGAGGAAAATAAAATGTAAAAGAAGTTATTGGGTCTTTAGGTAAGACGTGGAAGAGTCCATGAAATGACCCCCAGGCTGAAGAGCTATTACTTCAGCCAGGTTGATACTCAGAAAGCATGAGGACACTTAGCCCTGAGGTAGTGTCGTATTTATTCAGAAGTGAGCCTGCAGCATCTGCAGGAGGCTCGGTAGAAGGCGCAAGCTGGAAAACCCGCTGCAAGCACCCTGTGTGTGTCTATTTGGAAGGTGAACTCCATCTCTCTTAGGAGCATGCCCATACTCTGCTGGGCGTGCAGTGTTTGCAGAAAGATAAGAAAAGGCACAAAGAAAACTCGACAAGTTTACTGATGCCTGGGGTGTATGAGGGTTGGCTCACCCTGTGATGGGCTCCGATTAAACTCATCTACATCTTTCTCACATGCCACTCCTTCCTGGCTCACATTAGAAATTCAGGAACAGAGAACAAAGCAGCACAGTTTGTTTTTCCAGAGCAAGAGGGGTCTGGTGAAAACAGCCCTGACAGCTGTGCTCCGTGTCTTGGTGAACTAAGGGCTTTTACATGTTTCCTTCAAGACTGTTTAGTCTGCATGCTAAGGATTCATGTATCAGTTCTTGGCTCTTGTGTCACTGAGGTAGCTTGATTTCCAAGGGTTTCGTTGTCATCTGTATTTGCCTCCAGTGAAAAAATAACTGAGAGAACTGAGAGTCGAGTTATACAAGAGTCACTGAAAACCTTGCCTGTCCTCATTCACTCTCCTTAACGGTATTGCTAGTGCTTCTTGGGGGGGAAAAAAAAAAACCTACGGCAGCAGTCCTTAATAAGTAACACCTGGATCAGAATTGGTAAACTGCTTTCACGTTGGCTCTTGCAGAAGTGGCAGTGCATTGAGGATACATCTGGCAAGCTTCGCATTCACAAGTGTAAGGGACCCAGTGACCTGCTCACGGTCCGACAGAGCACACGCAACGTCTACTCTCGCGGCTTCCATGACAAGGACAAAGAGTGCAATTGTAGGGAGTCCGGTTATCGCTCCAGCAGAAGCCAGAGGAAGAGTCAAAGGCAGTTCCTGAGAAACCAGGGGACTCCAAGTAAGCCACACTTTTGTGACCATCTCAATGGCAGGCCGAGGCCTCTGGAACTGAACTTGAGAGAGACGAAAGGGTTGTCCCTGCGTGTCAGACATTTCGAGCTAAAAGCAGTTTTCGAGCTAAAAGCAAATCGGTGTTCTGTTTAAAATAAGAAGGCTAAGATTAATTTGAAATTTTGCTTTGCAAACATTTTTCACTTAGACACACAATGAAAATATAGTTAGTAAAATCACCAGATGCAAAACATAATGCACACATAAAGAGCTTACAAAGTAGTTATTCCAGAGGGTAGAGGGTATGGTTTAGGTCAATTTTATTTTACCTTAATGCTGATATTCTGATTTGTCTGCCTTAAGTTGCTTTAAAAAAATAATAAATCCAGGGTTTCAGTATGTGCACCTTTGATTAAAGAGGAAAAGCATAAACACTTTTTAAAAGGCTTATATTTTAAGCTCTGTTTTAGGACAATCTATATAGTTTTTTAATTCTGTCAAATCGTTGGATCATGCTGACGGGCAGGGTCAAACTAGTTGAATTCAATATGAAAAGCACTGCCTTGCATTTTCTTCATAAAAACTCCATCAGGCAGCTGTGAGAAACTTATGATTATATAAATGTGAAAACCTGCAGGCCGACACCTTCTGTAAAAGAATGAGAGTCTAGTGCCATCTAGTGGGAGTATTTGAAAAGTGACTCAATTCTGTGGTGATTCTGTTCTGGTTTGGAAATAACCAGCATACATTAAGTTCAACTCTGCGTCCAAGATTTAGAAACCAGATCGTTCACTAGAACAATGGAAGCCCTTAGAACAGGCATTTTTATTGTGGACTCCACAATATGGACTTTCAGTTCATGAACCCCTGATATTTCATCCAAAATTGTAAGTATATTCTATGCGTAGATGCACATTTTTCTCAATGTGAATAATTTTCAACAAATTCTTAAAGGAGCCCAGGAGTCAAAAGGCTGAGAACCTTTGATTTGGGAGATTTTCTTTCTCCCCTGAGAGGAAATTCCGGGTTTAATTCACACAAGTATATCAAATTGAAAATAGACAAGGGACAAGGAGCCCCGACACACTCCTTTATCGGAGGCTTATTATGTTCAGCTTAGAAGTAGGAGCGCCTTCTGCTCTTCCAGAAAGTTAGACGTCGTTTCCCAAGCACTGACCATAAAGCACATTGATTTTTCAATGTTGGGCACAAACGGAAGTCTAGGGCAGCTTTTTCAAACTATGGGATCCTGTGAGAGTAGGTATTGGTTTTCCTTCTTTCCACGAGGATGGGAAGGATGGAATTCTGAGCACTCGCAGCGAACCTTCCCCACCTCCCCACGGAGGTCGCTCCCTCATCTGGAAGCCGCAGGAGGCTGCAGAGAGCTGTCCTAGAGGCATGAGAATTCTCAGTCCACAGCCAGTGCGCCCCTCTCTTCCTGCTTTAGCGCAGGCTGGAGAAGTGAGGCCAGCTGACTGCGCCTCTGCAGGGCCTGAGTGCATCTGATAAAAGGAGGCCACTGTTGCACCTTGAAGTTCTCACCTAGCACACACGACCCCTCGAGAAGGTTCCATAGTCACCAGACAGTATGCTGCCCCTGCCCCCGCCACCCTGCCCTCCATCTGCCAGGTACGAAAGTCAGTTGGCTGACGAAAGCTTGAGCAAAATTTAATTTTTCTTAGAGCAATCCTCGACTGTTTGTACAAATAGAAGATGTCTAGAGCATTTGCCTTTTTAAAAAAAGCAACCCAATGTAGTGGTAAGACTGTAATCTGACAGATTATAGTCCTAGCTCCATAACTTTACAAAATGTATGTGACATTCAAAACTTCACTTTCCTCATCCGTAGAATAAGGACGATAACACCAAATTCATGAGCCTGTTTCGACAATTTGATAAGTTTTTTTTTTAATGTAAGGGTTTTTATAATAATATCTGTCTTTCAAGACTGTGGATTAGAGATAAATCAAAGGTATATAATACACAGCAAAAGTCCAAGAAACGATAGTTGTTATTATTAATACCATAATTGGGAATACGGTTTTATCCAAACACACTGCCTTAGCAGTTCACATCGAACACTAAATGTAGAAATTCAGTCTGCGATAAGTTCCTAGAGATCACCCAGACCTACCCCTGCCACACACACACACACACACACACACACGCACACTTGAGGGATTAAGGGCCAGAGGCCCACAGAAGCCTGCCACCCACCACACTGCCATGCAGTGGCACAGCCGGGACAGGAGCCCACCTCTCCCGCCACGAATGCCAGTGGGCGTCCAGGGCACCACCGTGCCCCTCGGCAATGCAGATGCACCACCTGCCGCTCTCCAAGATCCTCACTGCACCAGGTGATCATTTTCTTCCCTCCTAAGCTGCATCAGGACATCCACAGTGACGTATCTTCTCTTGTTTCCAGAGTACAAGCCCCGATTTGTGCATACCCGGCAGACACGTTCCCTGTCCGTGGAATTTGAAGGCGAAATATATGACATAAATCTGGAAGAAGAAGAGTTGCAAGTGTTGCAACCAAGAAACATTGCCAAGCGTCATGATGAAGGCCGCAAGGGGCCAGGAGATGGCGACGGGGACGGGATGCTGGCAGACAGCAGCAACGCCGTGGGCCCACCTGCTACCGTCCGAGTGACACACAAGTAGGAAGGCTTTAGGTGTTCACAGGGTTGGGTTCAGAGTTACACTCTCCATATTATCACTATGTTGCATTTTGCAAAAAGTATCACTGGGCAATGCAGTGCCCACATGCTGGCCTACATAGCAACTGGGGGTTAAAGAAGCAATGAGGAGTCCAAACAATCTAGACTCAGACATGTGCTTTGGGGTTAATTTCACATTAAGACTGATCAGCTGGGAATCGAGCCAGAGTAATTCAGTCACATCTTGACTTAGCAGGCGTGGAGTTTGTGCCCCTAAGCAGTTACATTTGTAGGCATCTAGAAAACAGATGGAGACAATTTCAGGGTCTGGAAGAGGCTCTTCTGTGCTGCATGGTCCCTGTTGCTTAAAGCAGTTGTACAGTCACAGCCTCAGAAATGAAACAGCCCAAGGGAGGACAGTGAGTCCCAGAGAGGCTTCCAGAAAGATGGCATAGGTCAGGAATGAATGTAAAGTGTGGGAGCATCTAACCTATCCCAGACTGCAGAGAGCAGAGAAGGCCTTGGAAGTCATGGAGTGGGGAAAGGGGTTGACTCCTCACAGCTTAATGGACTCTGTTGGTTCTTCGGTTCCTTCCTAAATCTACTTACTTTCTTGATAGAGAAATATTCTTTCTGCATTTATTAGCAAGATCTTTGCTTCTCCCTAATTTCGTCACTTTGGGGAGATGGGACACCATGAGCTCTGCCAGGATTTTTATCTCTGGGACTGGTCTCCTGGTGCCTGTTGTCACAGTTACATGCTAAGAGATTTAGACCAGAATTTGTTTCTCGTACATTGTGGGTTGACCCCATATCCCACCTGCTCTCTATTGCTCAGGCTATCGCTTTGCTTCAAAACTTAATGGCAAGCTCTTTTTAACCAAACGTGGAGTGAATATTCCCCTTCTGACTGCGTTTCTCCAAACAAGCCATTTGCATTATAACCCTGAAAACTTCCTTTTTTTTCTATGTCTATTTGCTTGGGTTTTCATAACTTGAGTTTTTTTGATGGTATCTGTTCATGGGGGTGTGAATACTGAGTGCTGCCTTGAAAGTTGATCTTAGTGATGACCTTCGTCACAGAGATGTGACACCATCCTTTGCCCACACTGGTCTCCAGGACAGATTCCCACTTACCCTCATCTTGGAGCAGCTTCACACTTCCTGTTTGTGTCTACATTAAGAGTTTAGAGGATACAAAGTTCTTTTTGCAGGCCGGGCATAAGGACCCATACCTGTAATCCTAGCACTCTGGGAGGCCAAGGTGGGAGGATCATTTGAGGCCATGAGTTTGAGGCCACATTGAGCTATAACGACAACACTGCACTCCAGCCTGGGCAACAGAGCAAGACCCTGTCTCAAAAAAAAAAAAAAAAATGCTCTTTGCTATCTTTAATGTTTTCTAGTATTAAGAAAACCTAGTTGCTATGTTTTTTGTTTGCTTTTGCAGGTGCTTTATTCTTCCCAACGACACCATCCATTGTGAGAGAGAACTGTATCAGTCCGCCAAAGCCTGGAAGGACCACAAGGCGTACATCGACAAAGAGGTTAGTCGTGGCTATGTGACTGCCGCTGTCAGCTGTGTTTCAAATTCAAACTCAGCCACCAGCCCTGCTGCGACTGGTGGGACATACTGGGTGTAGACACCACCCTTTATATAATCACGTGAAAAACAGAAAACAACCAAGGTATGTATCTTTCTCCAGTGATTTAGTGATAGTCCTGCTAAAAAACAAAATAGAGTGAGAAGAGAGAGGGGACTGACTCAATGGTCTTTTGAAACCTCCGCAAGAAAACGATTCAATTATAGACAGGCAGCTGTTCGTGTGGATCTCTCGCGCGGGTTGGAATATAGAGGTAGACAGATTCCATGCCCGGTTTGTTTCCAAATTCATTATCATCTCAAATGAATAGCTCTGATTATGGAGCACAGACAACAAGCCGAAAAGAAAGGTACTTTGTAAAGAAATTTCTGATCTTAAAATGTCATTGTTCAAATGCGTGTTCTCCAGATTGAAGCTCTGCAAGATAAAATTAAGAACCTAAGAGAAGTGAGAGGACACCTGAAGAGGAGGAAGCCCGAGGAGTGTGGCTGCGGCAAACAGAGGTGAGCGTGTTTCTGTCCCACAGTCCGCTTTCCACACTCACTTTTACACGTGCCAGGGGGTTGGCACTAGGCTCGTTTCCCTCCTTACCAGCAGAAAGCTTAACATGAATGCAGTATCATATAGTATAATGACCTAAACTATTTCAGTCAAATTAAATAGGCTTTAAACTTAAGCTGAAAGTAAAAAGTCCCATTAAGCTAACAGTTACAACAAAGTAACTGCCTTTATTCTGTTTTGCTTTTGTTGTATAAAATGAACTGTTGGATGAAATGCAAGGTTATGAAGACTCACTTTTTTAAATCTTGCCTGCAGCTATTACAATAAAGAGAAAGGTGTAAAAAAGCAAGAGAAATTAAAGAGCCATCTTCATCCATTCAAGTAAGTAATTCTGTTTTCCATGCTTGCTGGGAGTCAGGGACTGCCCACTGGACCCTTCTGAGGGGCTGTGGGGTCCTGGGGTTCCAAGTGGTCTTGCTTTGGAACAAGCAGATCCGCCCAGGAGGGCACATAGCTCAAGCAGTTGAAAACAAAAGTCCACACCTCAAGGGACGATGCTCTTGGGATCCTTTGCGAGGAGCCGTGCTGAGTTCTACTCTAATTCTGTACGTGCTCCCCACCTCCCACATGGGACTTGTGACCGGATTTTACTCCATCCACTGCTTTCTGTGGCAGGAGATTGAGAGTTACAAACTCTTGTAGTTATGTTGGCGTGTTCTGCAGAGCGGCCGTTAACAGTGTCGAATTCTGAAAGTGGGAAGAAACATACATGTTTTTTAAATAATAGCAAAATTTGCATGTAAAAGAGATTTAGTATTTGAACTTCAACAAAATTTAAGCCTTTTATGAAAAAAAAAACCAAGATAATAAAACAATATAAAAAGATTGGCTTTCCAATTTTGTAGAATTTGGCACAGAATTTTTGAAACCTTCTAATCCAAGCCATCCAGTCCAACTAACCGTGGACTCAGTGGCAGATAGGTACCGAGCCACCAAACGTTTAAGCCATTCATCCTAAGAGGGTGGCTTGCAAGCTGCACGGATTCACGCTGACATTTATTTCCGTCAATGTGTACGCATACATGAGGAAGAAAGCATTGATCCTGTCAGGGTTCAACAAGGTTCCAAGACAGTTGTCACTAGATGAGTTAGCCTTCACTATTCCTGATTATATTTTTAAGGCCCTCTGTACAAAATAAAGATCATCTATCATTGTGTATCTGTTATCGTATATGTAAATATTTGTGAAAGATTCAGAGCTGCAAGCCTATTTTTATTTTTTATTTATTTTTGAGACAGAGTCTCACTCTGTTGCCTGGGCTAGAGTGAGTGCTGTGGCATCAGCCTAGCTCACAGCAACCTCAAACTCCTGGGCTCAAGCAATTCTACTGCCTCAGCCTCCCGAGTAGCTGGGACTACAGGCATGTGCCACCATGTCTGGCTAATTTTTTTCTATATATATTTTTGGCTGTCCAGATCATTTGTTTCTATTTTTTAGTAGAGACAGGGGTCTCGCTCTTGCTCAGGCTGGTCTAGAACTCCTGACCTCGAGCGATCCACCTGCCTCAGCCTCCCAGAGTGCTAGGATTACAGGCGTGAGCCACTGCGCCCGGCCTGCAAGCCTATTTTTAATTGAGAAAGCACCTCTTGATCATTCCCCCAAAATCCCTGCTGCTGGAACAGGGAGGCTGCTCAGGAGGTGGACAGCAAGCTGCAGCTCTTCAAGGAGACCCGCAGGCGGAAGAAGGAGCGGAAGGAGAAGAGGCGGCAGCGGAAGGGGGAGGAGTGCAGCCTGCCCGGCCTCACCTGCTTCACGCACGACAACAACCACTGGCAGACGGCCCCGTTCTGGAACTGTAAGTTGCTGGTTTTCACGCCACTTCCTGCCTCTGTGCAGAGAGACAGCGACTCATCACTTAGACTAGGAATTTAGCAGCTTTTACCAGGAACCTAGAAAGATTCAAGAGGAAAGCATCATATGATATTCCAGACCCGCAACTTGAATCGTTTTACCAAACATTCCTTTTTTTCTTTGGCAATTGTTTTGGCATCTTCTGTGAAAATGCCAAGCTTCTTCCTGGGCTTTTCCTCCTGCAGATGTTATTTCACACAGCCCTCAGCACCTGACAGAGTTTCTGTCTGTAACTAAATAGCTAAATGGATGAACGGCCGGTAAATGCTGGACAGTTTTGACCCACGTAGACTTTTTTCTGCTTTCTTTGAAGTGCATGTTGTAAACATAATAAAAGGAAGTAGGAGAATGGTAAAGTCCATTAAACTCGGGGCCCACGTCCTACTTACTGTCAGTCCGCTTCAGCACCAGCACTGGTGGAAAGTAGGGACTCTACAGAATTATTTGGTTTTACATTGAGTTGCTAAGCATATGGAGCAATAGCAATTGTGCACTTTTTAAATTGGTGCTTATATTTTCTTTAGTGGCCTGTACACAGTATTCACTGAGGCCGTAAAGAGATGATACCCTAAATTTTTGTGGTTCATCATCTGATGAAGGTGTACCAGCCCAGGGAGGAGATGAAACACAGAATCTTGTAATTGTGAGGATCACTGGAGACCACCCAGGCCAGTGTTTCTCAAACTGGGATTTGGAGACTCCAAGGAATCTGAAGACCCTTCTTGGGGGATCTAGGGCCTATCTGGGAGGATTTTTATTTTATCTTTCCATTCGGATGTTTCTTGACTTTAGCATTCATGTTTGCATTTGTGTTTACAATCACATCGAGGCCAAGTGAACTCTTAACATCATAGTATTTAACTTTTAATATAGTTGCTTAAACTGGGGCCTGGGGATCTCTGAGGGTTATTCAGTTACTAGGGGTCTGCTCTTGGGGGCAGCCTCTGGGCTGAGTAATGGGGACACAACATTCACCAACACACTTTGTTCTCTGCCCTTGTAACACTCACGTTCTAATGGGGAGAAGGTAAAAAAGAAAGGAAACAATATAAATAAAATAATTGCAAGTCGTAGTCATGCTATGAAGCAAACAATGATGTAAGTTTTTAAAGGGAACCCTTTTAGAGAGGGCGGGATGATGGTCTTTGTGAAGAGGTGAAATTTAAGCGGAAACCTAAAGGGTCAAGAGAAGCAATCCGTGTGAAAGGGAGAGAGTCCAGGCGGAGGGGACGGCATGAGCAGGTCATGAGGAAGTAAAGAATTTGGTGTCTAGGGCTGGAAGCCCCTTGAAAGATGAAGCATTGAGAAACACATGAAGTTATAGTTGCTCTTGCCAGAAGGAGTCCTTCATACCTCTGTCTGCTTCTCCCCATCTGAGCTGAGGCTGTCCTGCCCAAGCCACCACCGTGTCTTACCTCAACCACTGCCAAACCTCCTGTGTGGTCTCCCAGGCTCCTCTCTTGCTCTCATCAATGCATTCTGCTCAGAGGAGCTAGAGTGATCTTTTAATGACACCCTGCTTTTCTCAGGCTAAAGAGCCAAATCCTTAACACATCCAACAAAACCCTGCATGCTACAGTCCAGTCCTGCTTTGGGACCACTTCCTCCCATTCTTGCATATTAGGCCACTCAGCTTCTCCTTGTTCCTCAATCATCCCAAACTCCCTCCTACCACAGGGCCTTTGCACACGTTGCTCCATCTTCCCAGAAGGCTCTTGCTCCTGCACCCACCTACATCCCTGTCTGTGCCTGTCAAACACCACTCACTCTTCAGACCTCAGCTGCAGTGTCACTTGTCATGGACACATTCCCTGTGCGCAGACCAGGGTGAGCCCTGGCTCTATGGGCAAGCTCTACTTTGTCTCCGTGGGACTTACCACACTTGTCATTGTATGTTTCTTTACTTTTGTTGTGGCTTAACTTTTGTTTCCCCCACTAGACTATAAATTTCTTGAGATAAGAGGCCATGTTTCTGTGTCACTCTTATACCCTGGCACAAAGGAAATGCTGAATCAATATTAGGTGAATAAATTAAAAAAAAAAAAAAAAAGGCAAACCACCCTGTCCAAGATCAAATCAACTCATGTCAATTTAACCGACCTTTGCTTGCTGGCTGCAGTGTCTCACTGTGCTGGTGATGTGAGGAATGTGCCTGCTATTACTCAGCTCTTACAGGAGCAGAGCGGGGACTTGATCTCATTCAGTACCAGATTCAATGCTCTTTCTAGTATACAAAGTGTTCTTGGTGCTCACTGTACCGATATTTTAAGACAGCAGCTATTGGAATTTTTTTTCACAAGGCACATTACTGTTTTGTTTTACAAAACACTTATTATGTCAAGATCCCATATACATACGTGCACATATACAAATATGTACATGTATCTGTGTGCATATATGTAATATATATACTGAAATAAAAGTTTCAAAAAATAAAACTATGTGTAATATGCTTTGATATTTTTTACCTATTCTATTTCATATTTTAATGTCTATTCTTATATTCCTCATATTTGCAGTGTCAACTTAAACCCTTGGTAGTAGTCGATAATCAATAACATGAAAAAACAGAAAAGAAAAATCAAGTACACCCAAGGACAAAATCCTCTAATGCAATGGTCTCTAAACACTCTTGGTTATGTACCCGTCTCAGTTTTTAAAATGAGCACATAGTCTATATTTAATTATATACTTGCACTACTACACTAATATACCCTGTGTATTATGAAATTACACAAAATAGAAATTAAAAATTATTAGATAAAGGTGTAAAGAAAAACTTTTTTAAATAGTTTTTATTCTTTGGAGGTCCCAAAACGTTTTGCTGTCACTTGGTATGTATGCTTTAAAAAAAGGAAACCTCAGTGTCACACTTTACAACTCAGTGAGCCAAAGGTTCAGTTTATGCTTAATATGGGATCTTAAAACTGCCTTGACGTGAAAGTTGACTCAGAAGGATGGGGCTGATTCAATAGCTGTACGTCATTGGCACGCTGAGTAAATCAGATGTTCATTCTTTTAATACCACCATGAACTAGTTGTTTTTATTGAAATTACACTTTTGAATTTCTGTCCTCCCTGATATTTAACATTTATTCTTACGAAGCAATCAGAAGGTATTGTATTATATTTTTATATTTTATGAGACAAGTTCAAAATCCATATAAATTGTTAATTTGGAAGATTTTTATGCAGATTAGAAAATTCTGATTTCATGGTTTTTAACGTGTAGATGTGAGCTAAATGTTCACATGTAAGCAATATAAATTATAAATAACATGTTTAGAGCACTTTTAATGAATAATTATCTAATAATGAAGACATTTTCAATCATCCAGTTTTTAAATGTTCTCTTTTCTTTGGAAAGATCATTTCCGCGTGGAGAGAGGGCTGAACAGGCAGAACACAGAGGGCTTTCGGGGCAGTGAAATGACTCTGTGTGATACAACAGTGGTGGGCACACGTCACACATTTATTGTCCAAACCCATAGTATGTGCAACACCACGAGGGAACCCGAATGTAAACTGTGGATTTTGAGTCACAATGATGTGTCAATGTAGGTTCATCAATTGTAACAAATGTGCCACTCTGGTGGGGGTTTCAATTGTGGAAAAGGTTGTACATCTATGGGGACAGGAGTTACATGGGAACACTGTACTTTCCACTCCACTTTGCTGTGAACTAAAATTGCTCTAAAAAATAAAGCCTATTAAAATAATTTAAAAAAAAATTATTTCTCCCTCATTGTTCAAAACATCTTTTTTAGCTTAAGGGAACAGATCTAGTGTGTCTAATACTGCATAGGGCAGTAGAGTCTAGTGGTTAAGAATAAACCCTCTAGCCAGACCCCAGTGCTGAATTATCAGCTGTGCAACCTTGGACAAATTACTTAACTTCTCTGTGGCTTGGTTTTCCCATCTGTAAAATGAGGATGGTAATAATCTCTGTCTCAAGAGGTTGCTTTGAGGATTAAATGTGTTAATACAGTACATGCAAAATACATAGTGCACAAGGAATGCTCCTTAAGCATATCTATCATAACTGTTTAAAAAAATATTCTCTGGACACCATGTTTCTGAAATTCAATTATTACAGGAAAGATCAGTAAATTCGGAACCTTTGCCTTTCTGTAAATAGAAGAGTGGGTGATTTGTTTTTCAATTTTACATCTCTTTTACATACTGCCTACAAGTTAACCAGAGAACTCTGCATGATACAAAAGATGTTCATGGTCACAGCCCAGCTCATGTTAAAGTGTTGTAGAGATCACTCCAAATCCACCAAGCTGGGCTCAAGCCTTCTCCAAACCCCTCCATGTTGCAGAATTCCAACTTGCTATGTTCCGTTTGTGACATGTGGCTGGCTGGCTGTCACACAGAACAAGCCAGGGCACCAGTTCCAACCATCTCTTTATTAAGTAACCATTTTTTCCTTTTTTGAAAAAGGTATAAATAACCATAAATAGAAATGATGATGTTTTTCTTCTCATACTCCACTCACTCACCCCATGCTGGAAACCACTGCTAAGGGGAGGTTAAACTGATGTGCCTGAAACTTCACCTCCGCCTTCAGCTTAGACAAGATCACCGTCTTTTTTTCCGTTTTCACCTAGTTTCACAGGAAATTTGTGTATAGAGAAAAAAATATCATTATCCTTAACAACAAATGATAGTATTTATAAGAAAATGTGAACCTTAAAGTATAAAGATAAGGAAACATTGGAATGGCCGGCCTGCCTAAGGTTTTTCACCATTTTGTTTTGTTTTTCTCTTTCACCCAACAGTGGGATCTTTCTGTGCTTGTACGAGTTCTAACAATAACACCTACTGGTGTTTGCGTACAGTTAATGAGACGCATAATTTTCTTTTCTGTGAGTTTGCTACTGGCTTTTTGGAGTATTTTGATATGAATACAGATCCTTATCAGGTAAGACAATATGTGTTCCTTTTATGAAGGCTGTTGAAGATAGGAGAACCAGAACACAAGATTAAATATATTGTCCTTCTCTCTTCATTCACAGCTCACAAATACAGTGCACACGGTAGAACGGGGCATTTTGAATCAGCTACACGTACAACTGATGGAGCTCAGAAGTTGTCAAGGGTATAAGCAGTGCAACCCAAGACCTAAGAACCTTGAAGCCGGTAAGGACAGAAAGATTATTTTTCCATATTACCTAAAAAATTCTTTGTGTTACCAAGTTTTCTGCCTTGGAAACGTTTATATGCATAGAAACATACAGTTCGGGATACTTAGAGGGGAAACTTTCCAGGCAATTCCACACATAATTTGATCTCTAAGTTTAGCTCTACGTACACTAATGAAAAACTTAATCCACCAAAACATTTGGTGAGCATTTCCTTCCAATCTCTCACACAGATCTATTCTATTAGTAAACCTCGATTCCTGATAGAAGCATCTTTTGGAAGACGAGATGAAAGCTTTGGGGATTAATTTGTTATTGCTGTCAACAGTCATAAGATATACTCTAAGTAAACCAGGATATCCTCTTTTCTTTTTAAGAGAACTTAGATGGAAACACACAATGTTCTATTTCTGCTTGTCCCAAGTGGGAGCTCCCTGAGTTGGATCCCTGCCCATAACACAGTGAATTAGATTTCTTTTGCCAGTATTTCCCATCTGAAACTAGCGACATTTGAGCAGTTCATTAACTTGGGATCTAAAAGTATAAGAGGGTCTGTGTGGAATCAGCCAGATGTTCCTTCCCTGCTCTGCAATATTAAACTAACTTATTCCTCCTTTTGGTTCATGGGGACACAATTCTTTTCAATGTCAGCCCCAGCTCTTTCCTGGTTAATGAGAATTCTCATTTTCTCCTCATAACTTCTGTAGAAATTTACATACCAGCTGTCCCTACAAGGAAGGACATAGAACTAAAGCGGGCAAGGGCGTGGGCATTGGCATGCCGACCCCAAGGGTGGAGAGCTGTACTCACAGGCATTCAGGAGCAGTTTGCAGGAGCTCTTTGTTACATAGCTGAGTTTTCCCGGTGTCTGTAACAGCCTGTGTCTCCGTGGGTCGGGTGCAGAGCCTGCATCACCAGCAGAGAAAGTGGGCGACTCTCTGAGTCACTCGACCTGAAGGGAGAAAGGATCCCCTTCCCAAAGTGATCCACATCAATGCCTGTCATTTCCTCCATTGGAGGGTCAGAAAGGCTTTTGAGCTCTGGGAGTCCCATAAGAAAATATAAATCCCGTGAGAGAGGTCACATCTCAGCTCTCAGCCAACACTTAGTGGAATTAGCACTTAGTGGAATTAGTTGACAGTCGAGAGAGGATGGCACTTGCGAAATACGTCTTTTGGTCACTGACCCCACTCAACTCAAATCTTTTCAAATATCCTGCTCATCTGTTGACCTATTCCTCCAATCTTATAAAAAAATGAAAGGAAGAAAGAAAGAAAGAGCCCACAAAGACATGGAATCTAAACCAATCATTAGAGGCACTAGAAATATGACACCCAGATACTGCTGCCCTGAAGAACATAGCACTCTTATTGGTGAGGACATAACAACTCTACTTAGCGAAATCTGATAGAGTCTCTTAATGGTACCATGACACACCAGGTGGAACCAGTTATGCTGTTACACTTCAAGCAGTGCTCTCCACCTTCTAGACTGTTCCTAAGGGAGATGATTATTGGCCCATTTGTTCAAGTGTTTTGTCTAAAAATAACTGAAATTTAACTTTTACGGAGAATTACATGCACTATTGGAAGTATTTTTCTCAGTGTTTTTAAGTGGCTCTCCCACATGTCTCACCCTACCCTTTTTTTCATATGAGCTCTTACATATTTTTTATCTTAAACCTTTTCATTTATAGCTTGCAGTCTTCATGTTGAACCTGTCTAGTAGAAAATCTCTGTTGGGCTTCAGCACTGTCTGTATTTAACACGATGTGTTTCTTTCTAGGATTTAGATGTTGTGCATGGAAAACTATATAGTGAATGGTTTTGTGAGTTCTAAAGCTAACATAAATTACTCTTGTATTTTCCTATATCAGGAAATAAAGATGGAGGAAGCTATGACCTACACAGGTATTCACACTTTTTTATTCTCCTCGGCAGCTTCTTCTCCCAATAATTGCATGATCCAGTCATTTCGACTAATTTCTGTTTCTTACCATGTTGCACAGAGCACATCTTGGGGTGCATGCTTGTCCTAACAGCATTCTCCACCATATTTTGTCATCAGTCACAGATCTGTCATTTTGCTTTTAAATCAGCTCACTGTCCCATCGAGACATCTCAGGGCATTTACTCACTCCCATGCTTGTTTGCTTGTTGGATGATGCTTCTAAGCATGGAATGATGTGAAGGGGGAAAAAACCACGTGGCCTTTGGGAGCCCTGGGAGAGGGTGGGAGATTTATTTTCTTTTTGGCACTTACGCACTGATTTGGTGGAGAGGCTTCACAGAAACGGGGCAGAGATTTTTATGAAATAGAACATCCAAGATACAAAAGGACTAATGAGAATTTTAAGAGCATTCTGAAGCCAAAGTTGAAGGAAACAGAAAGAATGTCCTTGTGGATGGTCATTAATTAACTTTGCTGGTGAAAAGCAGCGGCCGGACATGAGATTCGGAAGGCTCTGCCGCGCGGTGGTGGATAAAGAGAAGGTGCTAGGGGCTGGGGACAGGCCATCGGGAGAGTCAGGACACTCAGAAAGGTCTCAGCATAGCACTGAGATAACAGTGCCTGGCACGTGAAAACAACCCCCATCCATCCCTCCTACCTCCCTGTGCTTTGGAGGAGGGACCCAGACACCTGGCGGCCACGTCACTTGCTCACCCGGCAACATCAGCCATTGCTAACTTTCCACTCCAAGCACAGACCTCGGGCAAGTCTGTGGGAAACATGCCATGTGAGGCGGGTGGGGACTGTCCTGACCACCTCTGCTGAGGGGAAACTCAGGCACTGATGTGCTAACTAGTAGCCTGGCTAATGAATTCGCCTGGGAGAAGAGCGTCCATCACAGAGACATGGACTCCATTGGTGCCATCCATGTTACTATCTTCTCAGAGAGACAAGAGAATATGGCTTTTCCAGGGCACCCTGTTCAGCCCACCGCCATTGCCTCCAGCCTCCAGAGCTGTGGTCTTAGAGTCCTCCTTCCAAATGACCGTAGGACAGGTAGGGGGAAGATGTAAACAAACAAAGGAAGCTGGACTTTTGAGGGTATTTTATAGCCATTTATATAGCTCTTCTTTTCTCTCCTTGTTCCTCTTTCCTTTCTTCGATCTGCCCCCACCAACCCCAGCACACATAAAACAGACCAGAACCCACTCTTAAGCGGGTATCCCCTGGGGCATGAGCTGACGAGGTAATACGCTGAGACTCTCTTGTCTGCTTCCCAGGCTCCGCATTAAGACATTTCCAGAGTGCAACGTTATAAATGGACCTAACACTAAATATTGACTGGTTGGTTTATGATGCTCTCCACTTACAGCTAAGGGATTGCCGGTCTAGTGTCCTTTTACTTTCGCCATGAAAGAGGAAAAAGGGTATTCACGGGTTATGACAAGCCTGGTCAGCGCTGAGTCAGAGCCATTCTCCAGGCGGTCATCCCTGGACAACTTTGAAATGACGAATGTTTAGCTCCACTTCGGGGGTAATTCAATGACAAGCATCTCTCCCCTTCCCCAGTCCCTGACACCACCACTCAACGGGCCACTCAATGACCTCATTTCTGAGGTCATTTTGATACAGACTTGGCAACTGTAGTTGTTGAAAGCACGTGTGACGTGGTGTTCCTGGCTGCTTTTTTCTTCTAAGTTCCTTACCAAAGGTCAGATCTGAGGATACTTTGTAACTCAAAATAACTGGCATCTCCAGACTTCACCATTTCATAATCCATAAGGCAAGCCGTGTTTCAGTGGATATCCACGTTGTCATAGACAGGAAATCTTGGCACAGGGTCACTGAGAGAACATCTGCCTAGTCACACCTGGGGACTCACTGGACACCCAGATGCAATTTGACGTGGCCTTACCTGCTCAGGGGATCTTGTAGGATTGAATGGGGACCATAGGGACAGAACTGCGGGGAAACTGCTGTGTCCCCAGCACAAAGCCCTCCGTTGATGGCACCACTTAAGGGGTTTCAGAGCCTTAATTCTTTCAGATTTTAATGGTTTTAGAAGACTAATTAAGATGTACTTTTAATCATGAAATTTTATTACAGAAAAGACATGAGAGAAATAACAATCAGATCTGAAGAATTCAAAATTTGAAAATTCAACAGAGCATTTTAAAAATTTTATCTTGTGCATGATGGACTGAATAAGTACTTTTAAACTGCCTTCTTTTTGGTGGATTTGCAAAAATTAATCTTCAGACTTACTTGGAAAGGAACTTCAAAAACCAAGTTTGTTCCTTATTCAATTTCTTTTCTTTCTTTCTTTTCTTTTCTTTTTTTTTTTAATGCTGTTCCCTGTGCACGAGGCGGGGGCAGCTGCAATGCTCTGCTTACTCACACTGGTCATTTTCCAGTTAAGACAAGCTCAGAGCAAGGGCGCAGCTCAGAAAGTGGCACCAATGACTCAGGAAATAGTTCTTGGCTGGCTTTGAAAGCAGTAGCTTCTAACTGTATTGCAAAAGAGAGAAGGATCAACAGGTTGATGGGGTGTTTATTTTTCCCACTGCATACGAAAGCTGATGCTGCTACCCTTTGATGTCCAAGAAGAGCTCCTGGCAGCTGTGGTGGCCGGGAGTCCAGTGGCCGCGTGGGGCAGACAGGCAGGTGCTGGCAGCCTTCCCCTGGCAGGGCTGCTTCCTGGTGCTGTGCTCCGAGCCTGCTGGCTGGCAGACCACGCCGAGCTCCACCCTCAGCAACCATGCTGCGTCCACATTACTTTCGCTTGTTTTGATTCATCTGCCCCATGGTGACAGTGTGTGCCCAAAACAGTCACGGGTGACACAGCAGTGTGTCAGTGGCTGTACAACACTGCGGTCATGGGTGTGGATGCCAGAGCCAGACTGCTCTGAGTTCAAATCCCAGCCTCGCAGGTGAGCATGTTTAGAACTGAGTGTGGGGGGTGGCAAACCCCAATAAGTGGTAGGTAGTGTTGGTAAAACATAAAATGCGATACAGAACATTCACATGGATGGAACAGCATGTGAAAGGGAATAGTAAGTGACAGGGATTCCAAAGAATGTTAGCATATTTTATAATAGACAAAAAGGTCTTCATCAGCACCACCATGTCTCCATCAGCAGTCACCAGCAACCCAGAGTTGGTCACTCAAGTCCATTTTCTGAACTGCCCGAACCTCTTGAGATGAGAAGAAAACACCAGACCCTCACTGCCCTGCCCTATGTTGCTCTCACGAAGCTTCCTGCTTCTCCTCTCTCTGTCACGTCTCGGGGACTCCATCTTATTTTCAAGCTGCCTTGCTGGCACTGTTGGGCTTTTTTGCTTTAGGTGCTCCAACAAGAGATGGGGCAAGGTCAGGTTTGGGGTTAAAGGGGCTGGAGGTGAGGCCGGCCTCCTAAGGCAATGAGGAGACTTGGGGTCAAGGTTGCTAGGGTGTAGGTCAGACCCAGGGCCGCTGGGTGAGGCTGTGGCTTTGCCCCCTGCACAGAGGTGTGTCGTGGAGGGGCAAGTAGGCACCGACATCCAGCCACAGCTCTGCTGGACACGCCATGAGAACTGGGTGGGCATGGGGTGACAACAGTGGTCACTCTGGTCAGGGGTAAAGTCCGACTTGGGTTGGTCTAAGCTCTCAGAGAACGTTCGTCAGTTTTTCTTACTCATCCAATAGTGATTCTACTCCAAGTTCCTTGTTTTGTGCGCTGTAGAAGAAGAAACTCAACATAGCCTTTGCAGAGCTCCTTAAGATCCTTCCCAAACTGAAGAATGAAATTTACTTTAGTCGGTTTCACTATTTAGGGGGGAAATGATAAGGAAAAATTCCTCCTTATTTAGCCATTCGATGAATAAATAAAGACAGAAGGGATCTAAATGACCACCTGTGTGCAAGGCACTGCCTTCGAGGAGAGTTCGGTCAAGTGTGAGAGTTCCAATGCACAGTGCAAAGTGCTGGGCCAGGGAATACCTAGCTCCGTAAGAGCAATGGGAGGGCCCCAGCCCAACCCTGAGGAATTAAAAGAAATTTCCCAAGGAGGTTGCATTTACGCCACATCCTGAAAGTGGCATTGGGGTGATCCAGACACAGGAGGGTAAAGGAAGTCAGTCCAGCTAGAAGAGAAAGCTTGTGCGAAGGCGAGGTTTGTGTGGGGTGATGAAGAGTTCAGTGAGTCCAAGGGGATGAACTGAAGAGGCAGCCAGAGCCTATCTTATGAAGTGTTATATGTAGGGGGACAATATAATTTATCTTCCAAACAGGGATGTTTTTGACCATGGGTAGGAGTGCTAAAAAATAATTAAAATTATATAAATTTTGATATGTGTATTACTGGCCAATGAATTCATCACTAGATCTATAAAAACGTTGAGTTTAAAACTATTTTTTTAAATTAAAATTTCAAAAATTCTGGACAAATGCTAAACTGAACAGGATGCCAGTGTAAGAGACAGACACTGGGATTGTCCCAGGCAAGCCAGAAAATTTGATCACCCTAGTCATAGGGTACATCAAAGAATCTTTAAATGCAATAGGAAGAAATTCAAGAGTGTGAAACTGGGAGAAATAAGATGAGAGGATTTGCGTTGATCAGATTAAGTGACATAAATAATAGTCATGAGAACAGTTTTGTGGGTCAGATTGGGTTCAAGTTCTAGCTCCATTGCTTCCCAATTCGGGGGCCATTTGCTAACAGTATTGCATAATTTACTGCGTTCCAGCACTCTTCCGAATGCTTACGTATATTAACTCATTTAACTCTCACTCTAACTTTGAGAGGTCGGTACTATTATTATCCCCATTTCACAGATGAGGAAATTAAATCACAGAGTGACTGAGTAACTTTCCCAAGATTATACCGCTGATAAGTGGTAGGATTCAGACCCAGGGAGTCTGGTTCTAGCATGTGCTGTTCATCTCTACCCTATACTGATTCTCTTGGAAAATTTATTTAACCTTTCTTATTCTGACTTAATTTTCTCATCTGTAAAAAGATGATAGTAATACATATACATAGTAATACGTAAGGATTATGTGAAATAATGCCTGGAAAGTAAGCCCTGAATTAATGTTATTCTATAATTGATGTTTGATTATAAATTTGAATCATGAGAGGTAAATTATATCAAAGGGCCCTGGAATTTTGAAGGACATTTACCTTGATGTTTGTTTTTTTTTCGTTACAATAACTGGCCTGACAGTACCTTGATGTTAATGGATGATAAAATGAGTAGTTTTTATTATCAGTTAAGTATTAAGAAAGTTATGTGCATTTACCAATATGTTAAATGGCATGTTATTTTAATCTGCCATTGACTATTATAGTTATTCATCTATAGATAAGTGATACATCTTATATTTATATTTCTGCACTGCCTTCATAGTTGAGCATTCATTGCTTTTTATTTATAAAATAAATAGCTGTTCCTGCAATTCAGCAATAAGATTATGTATGGAAATGTATAGTCTTCTATGCCTAACAAAGGCCTTTAAATAGGTATTTACGATTGCCTTTTGGAAACTATGCAGAACACCAAAATCAGAATCTCTGAAGTTTCAAAGCCTAAATCAAATTCCATTTCAAGCTAAAATGTGTTATGTTTCAAGCAGCTTGAAAATCACCCAAGATGCATAATGGTTTGGTCCCAGATATTGGAAACCCTGTGCCTTCAGAAAACTCCAAGAGAGCATGGAAGGGCTTAGGAGAAAGGAACGGTAGTGCAGATACTCCTTTCAGGCTCTCTCCATCTTGAAAATTACATTCGTACCATAAGGACTGACCCTTGGGGCAGAATAGCTATGTTAATTGAAATATATCCAGCCAGAGAGCAACAAGCAACACAACTGTGATGCCTTATGGTTCTCTGGTTGACCTAGTACTTGCTTCTTGAAACTGTAGACATCTAGCCAAGTGAAATGCAACGTTTGCTGCTGAGCACAGGTCCCCAGACTCAGGTGCGGGTGGACGCTGTGATGGAAGCACTCACGTGGTATGAGGAGACCCAGAGGAAGGACAGGAAAGGCCCGTGGTGGGGATGGTGCTTAAATTTAATCCTGAAGGCTGAGAGCTGACCGGGATGAAGAGAAGGGACACACCTTGTAGGAATAAATAACAAGCACTGGGCAAGGAGAGACCCTGGTACTTTTAGGAAATTGTACTTGTTCCATGGGCTGGTGCAGGGGCCAGAGAGGCTGCAGGAGTCGTCCTGAACCTGTAGAAACAATCCCTTCTGCTTCTTATGACACCATTAGCACGTGATCGCTATAACACTGCAACTGCTCCGGGAAGAGTTAAAATTCCAGGCACACATGATCTCAAAGTGACCTTCTGTAGAATATAGCATGATGTAATTACAATTACATAGTTACGTTTTTCAAAGTAAATAAGTGTCATTCGGAAAGAAAGGTGACAGCTTGAGACCCACGGGTGTTCTTGAATTTCTCTTAGTGGTTTCATAACTTTTCTGTTTCTGGAGTTGGGTGAGAAATAGCTGTAACTTGAAAGCATCTATGTTGATTCCAAAAACTCACTTTTCAGAATAAACCTGTCTATACCTTTCTTCTCTGAATAAAGAATTTCAGAATGACCCAAGAAAAAGGTTTCCTTTTGTGACCTGAAGACTGGAAGAAACCAGGACAGACACATGGAAGATTTCAGTTCCAGTGTCTAATAAGTTTCTGACCTTTCTATTTTGATATAACTTACAATTACAGAAAGGTTGCAAGAATAGTTCCAAGAAAGTTTACCCCATTTGCTTCATTCTTGTTTTTCTGGGGTTGTTTTCTCACTCTTTACACACACACACACCTTTTTTTCCCTGAACCATTTGTGAGTAATTTGCAAACATCATACCCCTTTTATATAAATGCTTTAGTATTTCCTAAGAACAAAAACATTCTCTTACATAACTGTTGTGCATTTATCAAAATCAGGCAATTAGACCTGGTTACAATGCTATTATCTAATCCACATTCCATATTCAAATGGTGCCAACTGTCCCAATAACTTCATATTCATAATTTTGTAGTTTTCTTATTTTTCTGATCCAGGATCCAACCCAGAATCATACATTGCAGTAAATTGGCACCTCTTTTAAGTATCCTTTCATCTGGCACCGTTCCTCAACTTTTTCATCAGTCATGATATTTTAAAGAGGACAGGCCAGTTATTTTGTAAAGTGTCCCTCAGCTGGGGTTTGTCTGATGTGTCGTCATGATTGGACTGAAGTTGTGCTTTGCTGGCAGGAATACCACAAAAATCATGTCGCGTTCTTGGGATATCTTATCGGGAGCTTCATGACATCTGTTTGGTGGTATTACTTTTGATTACTTGGCTAAGGTTGTGTTTGCTAGGTTAATCTACTATAAAATTACTGGGTTTTTTTTTCTTTTTTAATGAATAAGTAATTCATCTACTAGCTTTTGCAGGCATTCATGATTCTTGCCTGAGTCATTTGTTATTAACATTATGGCTGCAAAATGGTGATTTTTCTAACTCTGTTGTTCCTCCTCCATTTCTTAGGTGCTATTCCACCACAAAGAAGAGATTTCCCTTCTAGTTATGTATTTATACTGATGGGGACTCAGATCCTTGTTTTATTCCATGGGTTTTTTTGCTATCATTATATTGATGTTGATCAAATAACATCAAAATAAATAATTTTGTCTTAGATTTGGCCACTGGTGTCTCCTCAACTGTCTTCTATGTGCTTTTGAAGTGGCTCCATCATTTTTTGAGCACTTCATTGCTTTCTGGCCTAACACTATGTTCCAGGTTCATCTTGTGTTTAGGCCACCCACATCTAGCATCAGCCATCTCTCCAAAGGGCCCCAGTTCCTTTTAGAGGAGAACGGCATTTGGACACCAAGATCTGGGTTTGAGGGATATAAGATTGCTACTGAGGTGTCTTTGCACCTAGACACTTTTGGTGGATAGAGCTCAGATACACACACACACACACACACACACACACATTATCGATGTCTATTCCTGTACCTACACATACATAAAGATATGTCTAATTGAATGAACTAATACTTCCATATAATGTTACCTTGTTTCTGATCTTAGTGGAAATATTAAGTGACAGGCAGGCTTTAGGACTAAGTTATATACCCTTTTATTCTGTTAAGGAAATAGCCCTCAAGTCTTTTTCTTTTTCTTTTTTTCTTTCTTTCTTTCTTTCTCATTTGTTTTTGTGTTTTTATCATTAATGAGTGTTGAATTTGTCAAAAAGCTTTTTCAGCATCTATGCAAATGCTCAGATAATTTTTCTCCTTAGATCTATTAACTTAATATGGAACATTATAGTCATAGATTTACTAAGAATGAATCGACTTTTCAACCCTGGAATAAATTCCACTAAACCATTGTGTGTTATTTTCTTAATATGATATTGAATTCTGTTCACTATATTTAAGATGTTTGCATCAGATTTATAAACAATGTTAGTGTGTAATTTTCTTTTTATTTGTGCTAACATTATCTTTTGGATATTATGTTAGTTTCTTTATTGCTGCTGTAATAAATTACCACAGTGCCTTAAAACAACATAGATTTATTCTCTCAATATTTCTAGAGGTCAGAAATCCGAAATGGGTCTTACTGAGCTAAAATCTTCTAGGGGTTCAAGGGGAGAATCTGTTTTCTTGCTTTTTTTCCAGTTTCTAGTGGCTGCCTGCGTTCCTTGTTCATGGCCCTGCCCTTCCTCTGTCTTCAGAGCCAGCAGTGTAGCTAATCTGCAGATCAACCCCTCTGGCTCTCTCTCTCCTCTTCCTTTCCTTCTCCCTCCCTCTCGCCAGTGCTCTCTGGGGTCACATCTTCTTCTCTGGCCCTCTTCCCCCCCCCCTTTACAACGACCCTTGTGATTATATTGTCCTCACCTAGATACTCTAGAATAATCCCCCCATTTCAAGATCCATGAGTTAATGACATCTTCAAAGTCCCTCTTGCTCTGTTAAAGGAACAAATCCACAGTGTCAGATGTGGACGTCTGTGAGGGTGAGGGGGTCCTTTATTCTGCCCACCACAGCTGTCAACCTTACACTTGCTTCATAAAGAGTTTGGAAGTTTTCTTTGGTTTTCTGTATTCTGGAACATTTTATACAGCAGCAGGATTCTCTTTTTGTTGAAAGTTTGGTAAAATTCTCCTGTGAAACTCTATGGACCTGGTGCTTCTTTGTAGAGTAGTTCTTTAATAACCCCTCCTTTTCTTCTATGGAAATTGTTCTACTTAAGCTTTCTATCTCTATTGGGTCAATTTCAACAAACTCTATTCCTGAGCAATTATCTGCTTCATCTAAGGTTCTCAAATTTATTTGCATTGAGGTGTACAACGTTGTCTCTTGTGTTTTTGATTTTGTATATTTCAATGATTTTTTTTTTACATTTACTGGTTTATTATCAAGGATATTATAAAAGATACAAATGGACAGCCAGATGAAGAGGTACGTAGGGTGAGGTCCAGAAGAGTCCTGAGTGCAGAAGCTTCAGCCCCCATGGAGTTTGGAGTGCAGCACCCTCGTGGCATGTGGATGTGCCCCCCAACCGGGAAGCTCTCTGAACTCTGTGGCTTAAGGTTTTTATGGAGGTTCCATTACATGGTCATGATTGATTAAATCAGTGGCCAATGGTGATGGACTCCATCTCCAGCCCTTGTCCCCTCTCCAGAGGTAGGGGAGTGGGACTGAGATTCTAACACTCTAACGATCAGCCCCCAACCTAAAGCTGTCTAGGGCCCCCCACTCAATCTCCTTAGCATATAAAAGACATTCTCAGCACCCAGGCGATTACAGAGGTTTTAAAATCTCTGTGTGAACAGGGAATAGAGACCAATATATATTTCTTATTATGTCCCAGTCCAATCCTGGTCTCTAGCCAGGGACCCCTTACAGTAAAACAATCATAAAAGTCCAGAGATACTGACACGTTCCTAGAATCCCATTCAGCCATTAATAATTAGTCCAGTCCATCATCATGTCACGTGAAATGTCTACCAGGGTGAGGCCACACAGGTCTGCAAACTTCCATTGGATCTTGTCAGGTTTCAAAAGCAGGAGTGGTCTCAGCACATATGGCCTCACCCTTTCAGGCATCTGGTATAACCGAGCTAGAGACAATGTCATCTCTTGCTCTGAGCCTCTTTCGAGGTATTACTGTAATATGGGATTTTCCTCATTGCAGAGCGCATTTATTCATTCCTTTACACTCAGATGCTTTTCCTCCTTCTCTCCATTTATGGCCAAACTTTTCCACCTTTAAAAGGGACATTAATTTCAGCCCTTGCGCTGCTCTAGACTTCAGGCAGCAATACTAGTCTAATATTACTACTAGTCTAGCAGGTACCTCCCGCTCTGTTGCTCCCATTCAGACAGGGCAGGGTTACATAGGTGCAGAACTAGTGAGCTGTTTCTACCACCAGGCAATATACCCACATCCACTGTCAACTCCAGTTTTGCTAGATGGAGTGAAGGCACAACCCACCCCATTAGGCCCTCAGCAATTCTGACACAGTTTTAAAATACACAGTTTCTTGCTTAGTAATCATCCCTGCTTCCAGCACCTGCCGTTGTATCCCTGCACCAGGCAGGGCAAAAAAAGCTGGGGCGATGTGGAGAAGAATTGCATAGTCACACCAGCATCTTCCCCTGCGCCCTCTCCTCCGCATCTTCCTGAAAAGCAGAGAAATCTGTCCCGTGGGGCCCCTCCCTTATCCCTGTCATGTTGAGCATGAACGTGTGTAACCAGCCCTGCATGTCTTTCCCCCATTTTAGCCACCAAATGTTTTAACCGCCCATTCGAGTTCTCTGTCGGACCATTACTCTAAGGATGAGATGCAACATGGTATGTCCATTTGACGTGAAATCTTGTTGCCAACTATTGGACACCATGGGCTGTGAAGTGTGTCCTTTATCTGAAGAAACGTAACTTGGAGGTCCAACGCGGTACAGAATTTCCTGTTCCAATCTTTTCATGGTATTTTGAGCATTTGCATCTACCACTGGGTATGCAAAGCACCGTCTGGAGTGAAGTGTCTGCTCTTGTCAGGGCCCATGTATAGCCCTTGGGGCCACCGGCAGTGGTGTGGTGTAATCCACTGTGTGCGAGGCCTTCCCAGGGGAATCTGCCGCACAGCCTTCTGCAGGCTCTGGCTCTCTTGCCGGCATTGCGTGCCTGAGAGGGCACAAGAGGAATAGTCTAGACTTAGCCCGTCTCTGTGGCTGCAGCTCCGCTTGTCCACCCATGTCATGGACCTGACTGGCCAACTCAGGGAAGTGCACCAAAATGTCCCCTAGGTGGTTCTAATAATATTCCAGTAAATATTAACATTTATTTTTGATCTTTCTTAGACTGAATATCTCCTATTTTGTTTCTATGTATTTCTCATTGCATCTTCTATAGTTTCTTCTTTATAAAGGTGATTCTCTTTTCTTTTTCCTTTGGACCTTAGTAAGGATTGTGTTTTTGTCCTGTTGGTTACCTTTGTACTTACACATTTTTAATGCCCCAGTCTCTGTTTTCTTATTTAACCTTTTATTATCTCCTTGGTCAGTTTTTATGGCCTTTGCCTCCCAAGTATTGCCTGATTCATACTCAGTGAGTCTATTCTTTCATCTCTTCTACTCCTCCTCCCATTTTTAGTTGCATTATTTCTGCTTTGTCCTATAAAATGCATATATTATTGTTTTACCCTTCCTCTTGTTTTTCTCCTAGATCTGATAAATAGATTAATGCTCACCATCAATCCTTTTGCTGAAGCTTTCCCAGTGATTTCTTGATTGAACAAAGCTACCCTCTAGAACTGAGATCCCCATCCCCCGGGGCCTGTTAGGAACCCTGGGCTGCACAGCAGGAGGTGAGCAGCAGGTGAGCAAGATAATCTGTATTTACAGCCACTCCCCATCATTTGTATCACTGCATAAGCTCCGCCTCCTGTCAGATCAGCGTGGGCATTAGATTCTCCCAGGAGCACAAACCCTACTGTAAACTTTGCATGCGAGGGATCTCGGTTCAGTGCTCCTTGTGAGAATCTAATACCTGATGATCTGAGGTGGAGCTGAGCTGGTGATGCTAGCACTGGGGAGCGGCTGAAAATACACATTATCATTAGCAGAGAGGTTTGACTGCACAATAAATGTATTGCAGTTGAACCATCTACCCCCCATCCATGGAAAAATGGTCTTCCGTGAAACCAGTCCCTGGCACCAAAAAGGCTGGGGACTGCTGCTCGAGAAGATTGCTCAGGAAGAGCTGATGTGCTCAGCGTTGCCTGCATTCTTACATGTTTCAAACTATTTTTCTTTAGCCGTGCTACTTGAAGAAGGAGAGTGTGGCTGGATATAAGATTCTTGGTTCATACTTTAATTTCTGATTTAAGACAGTTTTTCCATCCTCAGATGCTTGATTGAGAACATTTAATTCACTTGCCACTGTTGTGGTTTTCTTCACTTTATGGTTTATCTGGGTGGGGGCATTTTCTTAAGATGATAAATTTTTTATTCTTTTGAATAAAGTAGTCTAGACCTACTCCCCCCACACCCTCTCCATAGTGCCAATGACAGAGCCAGAGACTGCAGAAGGCTATGGAGCAGATTATTTTAGAGTCATTTTGTTGCAGATTTAGGCTGTGTTTATTTCATGGATTGAGAGTATTTACAAGATTCCTAGTTTAAGAGGATTCTTTTCTGTCGGTGTAACCAAGTATACTTTCTCTTTACCTTTTTATTTTATTATTATTTGGGGGTGGGAATGGGAGAGGTTGTGTGTCCTCCAATATTTTGTTTCTCTTTTCTTCTTGCAGGACCTGAAATTTACCACCTTTTTGCTTCCTCCTCCTTTTACCGCCCACTTTCCAAAGGGTGTTTCCCCTTTCCTTGGTATCCTTTTCTGCCCAAAGCAATGCCTTTCAAAGACTTCTCAGTCCCATCCTCACTGCCAGTGCTTGACTGCCAGGACTCCTTAGGCTACTTTGTACTTAAGGTTGATGTTCTTTCCAGTAATGGCTTCAAATCCATCTGAGACTCCGTCGTCTCTCCCTTCTTCTCTTTTCCATCCTGTTTTCCCAGGGCTTGTGGCCAAAGCGTCACATCCAGGTCTCCTGGGATTTGGTATTAACTATTTCTTACTTACAGGCGATCTGAAGATTGTATAATTCTCTATATTCTAGTTATACTGAGTGTGTGGGTTCTGGGTAGTTTTACTTATTCTTCTTGCTGATCTGTAGTGTTTTGTGGGCAGTTCATTGCATTAATCTAGACCATGTCTTTCTAAACCGTAATTGGGCACAACTAGAAAATAAGTGTTGTTTTCTGCAGGACTCTGGTGATCCTAGAGATCTAAAAGGATCTGAGGGAGAGAAAGCTGGTGCATTCTTGGCATATGTGAAAACCAAAGACTAATTTATCAAGGGCGTAGATTTATCTAGGACATAAATAAACTTTTAGGTCAAAAAAAAAAACCAGATCCAAGCATTTAATTTGAAGAGTTTAATAGCATTCAAGTTTGTTTTTATTCTGAGTGTCAGGGGATATAAAATAAAAGTGTCCTATTAAGCATTGCCTATTATATTAAAATGCTTTAAAATTAGGCATTCGCCCAGAATCCTATAAGTAGTAACAATTTCATCACACTGTTCCTACACCTGACAGATGAAGGACCCAGACTCAGAGAGACTCACTCACATGCTCTCTAGGTTATAGAGTTGGTTTCAGTGGAACCAGGAGTGAAACTAAGTCCCCTGACTGAGGGGTCAGCGCCATCTCCAGCACCAGCCCTGTTTTGTCATACAACTTGTCACTCATTTGATCTTCATCCCAATTTTTTGTCATTCAATCACTTTCATAACCTAAGGCCACTCCTTAATACCAAATTGCTAGGGGGAAATGCTTTCCGGTGTTATATTTTTAACTGGTTTGCTCTGTCAAAACAATGTAAATTGCTCATCCAGAGAAGTAGGCAACAGTTTCTCCACTAATGATTCACCCTGGTCTCTCTTTTCACAGAGGACAGTTATGGGATGGATGGGAAGGTTAATCTGCCCAGTCTCACTGCAGACACCAACTGGCGAGGCCTGGAGGACCTGGACAGTGGGAATGAAAGCATCTATGAGTACAGACAAAACTATAGACTTAGTCTGGCTGACTGGACTAATTACTTGAAGGATGTAGATAGAGTATTTGCACTGCTGAACAGTCACGATGAGCAAAATAAAACGAGTAAGACTCAGCCTGCTCAAAGTGATGGGTTCGTGGTCATCTCTGCTGCGCTCCCGGTGCCAGCAGAGATGGCTTCTGCTGAGTCAGATGAAGACCCACGTCGTGTGGTTGGGGAAGCGCCTGCCTTGACCTTGCCGGCCGACCTTCGAACCCTGCATTTGAACCGACCAACATTAAGTCCAGAGAGTAAACTTGAATGGAATAATGACATTCCAGAAGTGAATCATTTGAATTCTGAACACTGGAGAAATCGTGAAACTGAAAAATGGATGGGGCATGAAGAGAGAAATCATCTTGACACCGACGTCAGTGGCAACGGCATGACAGAGCTGGTGCTCGAGCCCAGCCCCAGGCTGCAGGCCATTAGCAGGCGCCACAAAGAACTTCCCCTGGACGGTGGATTAGGAGATGTTTTTGAAGATCAGCTGTATCTTCCTGTGCACCCTGATAGAACCTCTGTTCATCAGACGTCCAATGTGTCCACGGTGGAACAGCCTGTCGATCCCAGCATGGCGGAGAGGGTGCTGACCCAAGTGGGGGGTCACAAGGAGAGCTTGGAGCATCCGGAAGGCAGTGCCTCCTCTCCGCTCTCCTCTGATTAGATCAAATGGTTCCCTTACCCTGAACACAGTATTTCTTTTTAACTTTTTTATTTGTACACTAATAAAGGCAATCATAGCCACCAACATTCCAATCTACCCTGGGTACATTTGTGCAGTAGAAGTTAGTGTGCAGGTCAGCAAGCAACGTGCACACAGACACTCATTGTTATAATACATTTGCCAAGAGTAGGAAGAAAGGCTGGGGCTTTGTTGGTTGCTTTTTGTTTTTACTAAAACAGTATTATCTTTTGAACATTGTAGGGACGAGTATAGAAATGTTATCCAATCAAGATGGATAGAATTGTGCCTTTCTAGGTTTCTAAAATGCAACACACTCCAGTGACTCTTTCAGCCCACTTCCACTGCCTGCATAAGGAAGTTTTGATTCATTTTTAACCACTGGAATTTTCCAATGCCATCGGTTTTAGTTCAATGATTTTGCACTTTGAGATTAGAATGCCAGTCTATTTGGTTAGTCTTAGTTTTTATTTTTACAGGCTTAACAGTCTCACTGTTGCTGTCAGTGTGACAAAGTAAAATAGACACCCCCCCCCCACGACCCAAGGATGACACACAGTATGGATCACATATTGTTTAACATACGCTTTTGCCAGAAAATACTGCATGTGTTTTACCTCGACTTGCTAAAATTGATTAGCAGAAAGACATGGCCAATAATGTTGGTGGTAAAAATAAATAAATAAGCAAAACAAAGATTGCCTGCTTCCTCTGTGCCTAGCCTCAAGGTGTTCATCAGATGTTTAGGATTGCTAAATTTTAGTTATTTTCTTGACAGGAGAAAAAGGACCGAAGACCTTTGAGTTCCATCTTTATTTTGTTTTCTTGGCCTGGGTCATAACCTTAAATGTTGACAAAATATATTTCGTTTTGAATTTACACAAGGAATTTTTTTTCAATACAATAAAATCATGAACGTCCCATAATTTAAATACACCATAAAGGAGATTAATTTCTTAACATTGTGTTATATGATTATTTTTAAGGCCTTCACCAAGTTCTGGTTTTTTTCTAAAGACATAGTTCAAAATTACTTTTGAAAATGTATTCTTGAAAATATCATTGTTTTGTATTAGATTTTTAAATACCAGCTAAAGGATTACCTCACTGAGAGTCATCAGTACCTATTCAGCTTCCCAACAAGGTTTCTTTGGTTTAGCTTAACAGTGGTTTTCTTTTTATTTTTAGATAATTCAGTTGCTTAGATAAATTGTTTTCTTCAAGTGTTTAAGGTAAACTCTTTTAAAGAAAATTTAATGTTATAGTTGAATCTTTGGTAACTTTAAGTCTTTATCATAGACTCTGTACATATGTTAAAATTAACTAGCTGCTTCTCAGATATGTGTGTCATCGGTTGGATGACAGAATAAACATATTTATGGTCATGAATGATGTGCTTTGTAAAAAGATTTCAAGTTATTAGGAAGCATACCGTGTTTTTTTAATCTTGTATAATATTCTGTGATACTTTTATAGAACAACTCTGGCTTCAGGAAAGTCTAGAAGCAATATTCTTGAAATAAAAGGTGTTTAAACTTTACCTGTTTCGGAGAAATGAACTTAACCTTGTGGTACAGCCATGCCTTGCAAGTAAAATCCTGGCCTCAACTTACATAATTGAATACTAGCCATTCATATAAAATTGACTCAGAGTCAGTGCGTTGTAGAACACGCTCAGATTCATACCTTCAACGTGGATTTACCATATTGCTGTGGGGAAGTGGAAAAGGTGGCACGAAGGTGGCTTCCCGGGCACGGAACTTGGGCAGTCGCAAAGGGCTTACCATGGTTTAAGGCTCTGTTGTCACCACCTTGAAATCCTTAATAATTTTTGAAAAAGGGGCCCTACGTTTCCATTTTCCACTGGGCCCTGCAAATTATGTAGCTGGTCCTGGGCAGTGCAAATGGAGTTTTTCAAAAGCAAGGGGACGGGAACACACCCACCAAACGCAGTTTGGGTTCTTTTGGGACCATGAACTTTGGTAGAAACCTAACCATCCTCTAAGACCTCAGGTTTTCTGATTGACAAACTCCATATCCTTCCTTCTGTTTGTTATAAATCTCCTGAAGAGATTTAGCCTTCAGGTAGAGGGGCTAAGAATCTCAAATGTCCAGAGATCAGAAGGCTAAAAATAAGAAAGGCAAAGGACCAGGGGACCTGCCAGTTCAATGCTTGGATAACTGAGGAAACCAAAGTTTCCTTAAGAGAACAGAGTCCAAGATAACAGTGTTGTCCAAAGTCATGTCTTGGTGCCCTGCTCCTTAGTCTTTCTGTAAATGTGCCAAATGTTGCCATCCTGGAGGAAATTCCATTTTAGTTCAATTCAGTAACCGACTAGTGAAGTACCAACTACATGGAGAGGGCATGAGAGAGACTGTATGCCTCCCAGGGGTGTATTTCACAGGCTGCATTTCAAATCTTGAAGGGCCCTTGGAGATTGGCTGGCCAACTGGCCTTGCTTGATCTCGGAGGAAGCTGATACCCAGAAGAGCTGAGCTGACCTCTGCATTGCCCATTCCCCATTCCCCATTCCCTACAGATTTAGAAGAGGAAGAGATTTAGCAGAGGCAAGGGCCCTCTGCACTTTCTCCATTTATACCACACACATGCACGCACCAGGTCAGGGAAGAGAGAGGCCATCGGGAGACTCCATCCAGTAAATAGCAGTGGAAAGAACAATGAACACGAAATGGAGGAAGACCCAAGTTGATTTCAAAGTCGAATTTTTACTATTTGTGTGAGCTTGGAAAAGTCACAAAAAGGTTTGGGTCAAGGATGGCAAATATATAGCACGTGCGTGTGTGTGTGTGTGTGTGTGTGTGTGTTCCCAAAATGTCCCCAGAGAAGACAGTGCTAAGCAGGACACTTATCCATTAACCTAGAGCATTTGTGGACTTAGAATCCTTCTCAACACAGCTGACCACTTACTCCAGCCAGCTACGCTGTTGAGTTGCTGTTGGTGTGCGCGACAAAAACCAACTTGCCATACCCAAACCGGATCATTTCTGAGACCCCTCCTGGTCTTTAAAAAAAGAAATCAAGCAAACAAACCTACAATCCCCAGCATCTGCAGGGTTTTTGGGTTCAGAGAGAAAGAATGAATACTGAACACCCCTACCCCTTGCCAAACATATCTAAGTATTTTGGCTTTTTTTTTTTTTTTTTTTTTTTAGAATTTTAAATGTTTAATTTTCAGGGCTTACCTACGATCCTCGATTTCCCAAATTAGTCCAATTCTGCTTGGTATTTCTGAAATTTATTTTAATAGAAAACAATGACCTTCAGTTGATAATGAAAACACATAGGGCATTTAATACGTCAACATGCTCCACCATCCAGGTCTTTTAGGCCTGAGGACGTCTCCCAGAAGCCGCTGTAAAAGCCACAATGGTCCCCTAAGCCCCTTTCCCCCTCCTGCCTCTCCCAACTCCCAACACGTCCCACACTCACTGCCAGGTGAGTCTTTGCTGGCCTTGCTCAGACCTCAGCCTCCAGCTCAGAAGTCTTCGGTGCTTTCCAGCACCCGCCATGTTGCAGACTCTGAGCCACAGAAGCTCTCGCCCTCCATCCCTCACCTGGCGTCCTCAGCTTCCCCGGGTCAGCACCACCTTCCCAGGCCCAAGTTTTCCTCTGACTTCCCATCTACCCTCCTGTTTATAATATCTGTCCCCGTACCTCCTCTCAACCTGGAGAAATCCCATCCACCCTTCAATTTCCATATCAGTTCAAATTTTACCTCTCTTTTGCCCTTGCAAACTTTCCTGGACTCCCCCATTCCTGGACGTAATAGCTCTCCCATTTGGAACTCTCTCCCAAGTAAGAAAACACTGGTGTTGGACTAAGTCTTCGGCCAATGGTGCGCCACGCTCACAATCTCACTCTTTTCCCATTTCTGGCCAAGAAACTTACCCAAATGTTACCATAGTTCAAGTTGGTCTAGTTAACTCACCTTTCTCTCATGTGCTGTTGACACCGAGGACTTCGCCGGCACAGTGCCTGACAGCAAGCCCACTGCTGTGCGAAGTGGAGAGAATGACTTCCAAATACGGGATTTCTCCTGTTGAAAGCAGGGCCCTGGGCTCTCGTGTCAAGGAAAGCACTACAGAGGGCAGGGAACCAAGGAAGCCGCACGTTTGGGTCTTTTGTACTGAGCACTGCCTCGCTTTTCAGCTGGCAAATGGACGCAGCAAGCAAAGGTATTGCCTTCTGTGAACTTTCTAGCCCCCACACTCACGGGCCTCCCAGGACCAGAACCTGTGTCCTCCCAGGATGCCTTGCTTCCCCCAAGTTCCTCCACCTCCCAGCCCCAACAGGGCAAGTGACTCAGAATTAGAGCAGAACTGACCCCACCTCCACTACGTTTCAGCGGAAGAGAGGTCACTGCCACCCTAATCTGTTTCCAGAGCCTCAGAGCCCCACCTGCTAAAGCTCAGGACCCAGAAGGTCCGAGATTGGCACAGCATGTGTTTCCCATAATGACCACTAGGTGTCGCTCTAGTGCAGCTAAAGACAGCCTTGCTTGGAGCCAGGACCTACCTGCCCCCGCGCCCCAGTCTGCAAAGCGTCCACACATCGATTTTTTAAGTAGCAGCGCTCCTCTCAGGGCTACCGTTTTTGACAAGAACACATCTAGAGCAACTTGATCCATGGCAGGCTTGCTGTTTCTCAGTGCCTAGGATCTTAACCATTCCAGCAGGCGAAAGCACAGCTTTTGCTTTCTACTGATAAATTGGAACTGCATCAAACTCTGATGTTTAAATTGAAAAGTGAGCACTGAATATCGATCTTCTTGCTTTCCAAAGTCTTTGTTCAATTAAAAACGTTTTTTGGCTCCCACACGCTGAAGCTACAGAGACTCTCTCTGCCCAGCTGGCAGTTTTTAAAAGAGAGAAACTGGATGCTTCTTTTTTAAATTTTTTTTTAATTTTTAATTATTATGGGTACATAGAAGGAATTCAGAAGATTGTCAGGGAACCAGATGCTTTTTAACAGCTCTTAAAACACTGAGGTTGTACCGAGTCCCGGGCTAAAGCAAGGAAGACAAGTGACCACGTTCATCACCTTCTTCCCTCCTCATTTCTTAAATATTTCCTACTGTGTCTATTTCAAAAAGCCCGATACCATAAATGTTTCTGCCTATACCCTGCAAATGTGAGAAATTTAGGAAATCTAAGCAAAAGGAGATATCCTTTTGCCTGAACTATACACACATAATTGAGAAGATGGTGGATTTGGGCAGGGGTTACTATTTGCTCTTTGCATACAGAGCTGCCTTAATGAATGCACAAAGCCTTGGGGGAAATAAAGGTTTGCCGAGAAGTCAGCACAGACACATACACCCCCAATAACTCAGGTATCTGAGGCCACCCCAACCCTGTTCTTTCAGTGTGCAGTGGGGTGAGGGGGGAGAAGCGGAAATCAATTGCCCTGCTTCCCACCTACTGAGTGCTCAAGACAGGATTCTAAATATAACCACGTTGTGCTTCAGGCCATGAGTCATGCTGTTATATTTCCATGACTCCTTTACTTCCTTCTGCCTCTCACCCCAAGTTTTAGATGCCAATGTGTTTAGAAAACTCTGCTGTTGGTCAAGAAATACCTCCAAATCCAGTGCTTTTCTCCCTAGGTGGAGTCTAAGTACAAGTATTCTTTTTCCTTTTCGGTCTTTTTTTTTTTCTTGAGACAGGATCTCCCTTTGACGCCCAGGCTAGCATGCAGTGGTGTCATCATAGCTCACTACAACCGCACTCCTGGGCTCAAGTGATCCTCCTGCCTCAGCTTCCCCAGTAGCTGGGACTACAGGTGTGCCACCATGCCCAGTTAATTTTTCTATATTTTGTAGAAATAGGATCTCGTTTCTTGCTCAGACTAGTCTCAAACTCCTGGCCTCAAGCAATCCTCCTGCCTTGGCCTCCCAAAGTGCTAGGACTACAGGCATGAGCCACAGTGCTGGCCTGAGCACAATTTCTTGCTCTTGTCTCAGAGCACTGGCTTCGGGGCCCCTTAGCAACACATGGCTAGTTTGCTATTCAGTAGAGATGGGAGGAAGGGGGCTTTTAACTGTTTTGCTGGCCAAGTTTTGATATTCACTCCTCTGGAAATCATTCTTGTTTTATCCTTGAAACATTCCCTTTATTTACCAGTTTTTAAAATAATGGTTTGGACTCCTTTGGAAATCATTCTTAACCTATCACAGTCAACTAGGGGGCAAAGAATAGTACCCACCAAATGCTCACCATTTGCTCCCCTATATTTTCAGGACCCCAGGCAGGGCTATGAGACTAGTTTGGGCCAATGAAATGGGAACAGAGGTAACACGTGTCACTTCCAGGCTGAGAAAAAGAAAAGCCCTTTAGCTATTCTCTGGGATCTTCCTTTACTTGCCCAAGCAATGATGGCCAACCCTGGAAGTTCCAAACAGGGCAGCTTCAAGATGGCAGAGCCTCCGTCTGCCTAGATCCTTGAGGGACCACGTGGAACAGACCCATAATGGACATGTAATCTGAATCAGAAATAAACCTGAGTGTGCTACGAAGCCACTGAGATTTGGGGTGGTAGCATGTTATAATATTTAAGCATGAGTTAACAAACCATATTCGAGGCATACAGTTCTGCATTCTGAAAGTCTGTTTTGAATTTAAATAAATAAGTGATGAACTACTTAAAAAATCATTGTCTTTGGTGACTCCACACAAAGTATGCTTTGGCAGGCTACCGTCCTGATAGTTTACACATAGAACATTCTGCTTCGAGGCAGAGTTATCAGTTACGTACAGAGTTAATTGTGTGGAAGAGGTGGACAGTCACACGGGCTTTGTTGCCTCATCTCTTCAAACAAGAAAACTCTAGAGACAAACTAATTTCAATCCAACACACTTTATTCATTTTTTAAAATTTTTTTCTTAATTTTCAATGATCAAGTATTCAAGATGTTGTAAACCAAGATTTATTAGTACATCGACAATAGATTTCATGAAACACAAGGAAGTTATACATCTTTTAAATTACCCTAAGAGGTCTTCAAATAAATATTCATTTTAAAAATCACAAAATCAAACTCCTTTATGCAACAACGAAAAACAACCTTTCATCACAAGCACACCTCTGCACACAAAAATACACACACGCTAAACACACACTCCACTAAGATCCTAATGCCAGTTTATTTGACACAGTATTACATTTCCTTAAACAAAAGAGTTGGAGGCTCTGTCTGCTTCGTGCTTCTAACTTAAAATTTGGGGGTTTTGGTAGAGGTATGTATTTTTTAAAAAATGCCCGCTATTTGGTACTAGTCTTAGCAATTATTAATTACCAATTACCAATGGTACTAGTCTTACCAATTATTCTTATTTTTCATTTCTAGATACACACTTTATACCTCTTTTGTTCACCCCTTTGGTTTACTATGTCCCTGCAATTACTTGCATTTTCAATAATATTGTCTCCTTCAATTTTAACATATAATGGTAATAATACCAAAAAAGACAACACCTTCAAAACCCCAATGTTAAAAAACACCTTATATGGGTGTAAGCTTTTTGGAGAAGAAATAAGAAAAGATTATCTGAAATTTTTTACCTCTCTCTGAAATTATTTTTAGCATCTGATTATTCTTGCTAAATAAATATCAAAAGCGCTGAGTTTTCCATAGAAAAGTATTCCCCCTCACACTCTTCATTTTTGCAGCATAGAGTTCATGGATTAACTGTTGAAATGAAAGTAATGGGTGCTTGTTTTCTGGGACATTCTCCAGATTTCCAAACGCAAAGCACATGCAGCCCCTTATTAGTAAAATACTGTAAATTCAGTAGCGCTCTTTAGTGATGAACATGCATCATTAAATACTTTTAGCACCAAGGCAACTTTTTTTATTGTTGCAAAAGCAAACACCTAGGAGGGTGATTGTCTTATTTAACCCTTCCTAGGGCTGAGTAAAAATGAAGTGCCTAAAATAAAACCTCTTCAAACATACACAGGTCTGATTCTAATGCAACAAGAAGTCTGGGACAGATACAGCCAGCAGCATCCTGGAAGAGAAAGAAGAAAGAAGACAGAAAAGATAAAGTGCACAAGGCAACTAACTTCGCCTGCCAGCCAATGGCATGCCCTTACTATGGAAGAGGAAACACAAATATGTGTCAAGGCTACCTACGAGTCTGTATAGCAGAGAACTAGCAGACCTGCAGTCTAGGCAATGATGGGATTATACAGTATTTTGGTATCTATCTGCTACTTAGAATAATCAGTATGCACCTATATATCAATAGTTATATTTGAGTTCTGTTCTGTCTGTGATGTTTTAAGTACACACGCAATCATGAAACATAATTGGCTACCACCCTAGCTTGGGCTTGCCTCCTGCTTCTGGGTGCACTGGAGAATTCCCAGATGTTTCAAGTTCATCCAAACTATGAAGCTTCTCTTTGGTACACAGACGGTTTCTACAAAACAAGGTCCAAAAAGAAACTTTCAGGCTCCAAGTCCACCAAATAATGTAAGCTGGAATTGTGGAGTGAAGAATTTTCTCGGTGGCTGGTGACAATGTAGGACCGTCATTACCTGCACTAGGCCCTACGCCTGGTTACTCCCTTCTCTGAAGGCTGACATTTCCAAGTGCATGCTGCAGTTTGTTGTCACAGCTACGAAAGGTCACAATCGGGGTCAGGGGTTTGGTATGTATTTTATATATGCTCATTTAAATTCCTTATTAGGAATCTTAAAACTGAGATTCACAAAAAAAAAAAAAAAAAAAAAACACCTCATGGAAATAAATGTTAACGTTCTCAAAGAAAGAAAAATACACCTGAAATCCCCAAAGCTCAGATTCAACAAATCTGAACTATGTTTTGCCATAATATTTCATTTCAGAAACTCTGCTGAGACTTGATCTTAATACCCAAATTGGATTTGTTCTACATTAAATATGAACTATCAATAAATCTTTGAGGTATGTTATGACAAACACTTTTTAATAGAACACTTAGCTAGAGAAATGTAAATTTGCCTTGAAAATCTAATTAAACATTAAATCTTGATGTTTCCTACTGATGTTTCCTATAGTTTTTTCTGTTTACACACACAAAAAATAACTTTTCTACTCTTCAGAAACAGTAATACATCAAAAAATGAAATGCTTTAACCTCACTATTTTATAGTCACATCTTGCCTTTGTTAATCAAAAACTACTGTTTGCATTATGTAGCATCAGAAGCAAATAATGGGAGTCAGGGAAACTTATCTCTGAATCCTGACTTTGCCATTCTGTACAATTCTAAACAAGTTACTTTACCTCTCTGAGCCTTTGTTTCATATCTGTTTTTAAAAAAAAGAAAGAATAAAATCTTTGCAAGGTTATTAAGAGGATTGACATGAATGATGCTTAAGTGCTTGACAAAATGTTCTGCAAATAGTCAACACTCAATAAATGCTAATTTGTTTCCTCTGTGCTCTTCCATTCTCCTCATCCCCAATATACCTTGATTCTGAATAACTTTTGACTATTTTTAAGAATTAAATCTTAAAGGACTTAAGAATAAGGGTTTCATGCTGATGAAAATAACCAAAAGCATGTGTTTCAACTACCCATCCCACCCCCTGGGAGTTTCTAAATTAAAAAGACTGAACTCAAGAATATTATATTTGCATATTAAAGCCAAATAATACATTAATTTACAGAGTTTATAAAGGATCAAGATGATCTTTTGCCAAAACAAGTAATTTGAAGCCTAATCTCATGGAAGGTGGTAATTAAAACTTCTAATAGGAGCTGTGACTATAAAGCCACATGATCTATTTATTAGTAAACATCTAAGACCTTATATATACAATGAAATGGTTTCATCTAAAATAGTCACTTTAGTTGGCTACGAAATATTCCATGATGCTACCATAGCCCAAAGTATTTTGGAAACAACTCTTACTGGAACATATTCCAAAACTTTATTTTTTCACAATTTTTACTACTTAGTCTATATTCACCAACAACACATTAGTAATATGCCTGCTATTTAAAAGTAGCATATACTTCAGGAAGTACAATATTAACATTGTGGTGCACATTTTAGGCCAATTTCTTTGAGTTCCAAAGGATTTCATGGAGTGGCAGATGGGAATCAGGTAAAATGGCACCTGACAGATAACTGGTGCTCCGCCAGTGGTTGCTGACATGGATGACTGTTCAAGGTAGAAAAGGGTGTGGGAGAGGCTCTCTAATTACCCCTGGTGAGTCTGACCATCTTAACTATTCATACAAAAAAAAAAAAAAAAAAGGCCAATCCCACCAGAATTCTCTCAGTGCAGTATCCTAATGACCAGAGGAAAATTAAGAAAACACCAGCCCTCTCCAGCCTACACATCTTTAGCTCCTTCACCAAAGGACACTTTCTCTTCTAAAAGATCAAAGATCCCCCATAGAGGGTAAAGGGAACCCCGAGGCCCCAGAGTAGACACCAGGTTAATCAGCAAGGTTTTCTGACAGCCTTCAATACGCATCACATTGACCAAAGTCTAGCAGATACCAGTGCAGTTACAGCCTTAGGTAACCAAGACTGCTCACCTCCCCGAGAGCCAAGCCCAAGGGCCAAAGGGAAGTCCTTCTCACCTGAGACCACTAGTTCTACCACTAGTTTATTCAGTCTAATAGTGATAACCCTCTCCATAAATTGCATGCAACCAAGAGATCTAGTTGACCAATGTCCTTCCTAGGGAGAAAGGAAAACAACCCTGTATCCAGCAATATTCACAGAATTCCAGTTGTGCAGCCAAGCAAGGATGCAGGGCAAAAGCCTGAATCACAAAACAGTCTGTCAATCACATTTGTTCTGTTGGATGAGTGTGAACTAGAAGAGGAAGCTGTTTCTCACATTAGCCCCACATAAGTACGGGCTCTTCGGCAGAAACAGTTCACAACCATATCTGTATTTGCACCATACGGTCCCTCGCAGCCAGATCCCACGAGCTGACTTACCATCAGTCCAGGAGTGCTGTCAGGAGGCATCGATCTTAAGAACCGTGCAAAAGCATTCTGTGTGGGGCCTAAGTCCAAGTGATGTGCTGGGAGGTGCTGAACAGAATGATGGATAATGAACCCAAAGTGCATTTTAAAAACAGAAAAATCCTCTTTGAGAATCACTCCCGGAAGGTTACAGTAGGAGGGAATCAAGGTGGGGGGTGGGTATAAAATGGTTCTAATGCTGATAAACCAGGAATCAATATGAGAGACTGGTTTATTTTAAATAATCTTCAATCATGACTTAGGATTATATTCTCGGCCCAGCTCACAGATCTCCCTCCTCCTGTACGCAAAGTGTTTCTTATATCCCAAGGACTGCTTTCCTGATGTCATTACTCATTTTCAGGAGCAACCACAGCAATTTTCCATCCAGAAAAAAAGAAAACAATGCAGATTTGCCACTGCTGTCAAGATACAGCTACAATGCTCAGGGGGGACTTTTCCTGATGACTTCATGGACCCTTAACAACTAAAGGAATTTCTACAGCAATTTCCTTGGATAAGAAAGCCATCTGCTTCTTTCCTTATGATGCATCTCGAACTATGGTTTAGTCATATTGTTTAGCACACTAGTTTTAAAGCTCCTTATGAAAGAATACTGGAGTTTATATTCAAGCCATCAAATTTATGATTCAGCAGCTTCTTTAACTACCTTATGACAGGGCAGTCAGACTAAGAGAGAAATGTGTCTCCTGAAATGAAGTGGCTGTTCCTTTTATCTTGCTATGCATATGTTTCCTTTGAAGCATCTGAAAAATTCTACCTGATTTAGAACTCTGCTATGGCTTAAAATGCTATTAACAGTACCGTAGGGAAAGTTTAGCTTCCTCTTTTCAAAACCGTATCTGTGAAAGCAAAAAGTAACATGCTGCACTTACATTTCTCCAATCAAATTGCATAGTTGAAGCAAATTCATTTGTGCTTTGTAGCAGAACTCACAGTAGGTGTTCATATCTAAAAACATTGATTTGTAAATGCAAAGTCATGGTCAAGCTCACCTGTGTCTGGAGTGTACGCTAATGATATGCACCACCATTCCCCTTCCCGTGGTTTTGTTAACCATGTACCTCTGGAGCATGAACTTTAAATTAACATAGCGGAAATGGTAACAAATCTATCTAACCTCCTCCGTCTTGGGGCGGCGGGGTGGAAGGCTCTCAGTCTTGTTGAGGTATCCAGCCCTCAATCAATAGTGGCTGTGTATACTGAGTTTTGTTGGTTTGAGGATTGTGTCTGCAGAGGTTAAAAAAAGAAAGAAAAGAAGGCACGGTTGTTTCTCAAGTCGCCGTATTCAACTCAACCAACAAAACTAAATTCTTCCATCTTCAAGCTTCAGGAAGGCTGCTACATAGCAACAGGGCTCTCTTCCGGCCCTGGGTCTGCAGAGGAACTTATTGCTTCTGGGAAGGGCCCCGGGTAGGTCTGCGCTGTGGTCCCTTTTTGCAGACCAGTCTCTTCGTGGAATTCTCCCTGGGTGCTGAAAGTGGGGCAAGATCTAGTCCGGGGGTTGTCGGGGCGGCCCACTCTCTCACTCACAGTGCTCAGGGGGAATTCTCTCCACCTCTGCCTCTGCAGTTCATCCTCCTTGTATTTTATGGAGTACCAGGCCAGAAAGATAAAAATAAAGCCCACGAATTTGAGGCCGGCCGCCAAACCGAAGTAGACGAAACGAAACGACGTCACGTTGTACTCCCAGCAAGAGCCCTGCACTCCACATTCCTGTTGCCAGAGCATGCAGGTGGTATCAATGACTGCTCCAAAGTAAATTGGAGTAGGAATGTATGCTACAGTTGTGCAGAAAAAGAAAATATACAGATTTAGCACATCTTATATGAGAAAACAGATTTGTAAATTAGCAAGGTACTTGTGTGCTCTAAAACCAGTTGAGGGGAGTGATTTTCTTGTGTCATTTTTTTTTTTTTTTGAAGCGACATCACATTTTATCACAATATATTTATCACAAAAACAGCCAAATGGTAAATACTTAAAATCTTCTAGTTCTAGTATACAACTCAGAATGTGCTACTGATTTTTAGGATCATACAAACTTCTGTTGCATCTATATATATATATATATATATCTCAAATCATCACATTGTACACTTTAAATGGATACAATTTTATTTGTCACTTATACCTCAATAATGCTGAAAATATCTATGCTAAAAATGCACTTGGAGAATCCTTTTAAACTTAAAAATTGGATTTTGTTGTTACACACTCAAGAAGCTATACTGAAACTCTCTATTGCCCACCAAAATTCAGTACACATAGTTCTTGTGGGTTGAGTTCCAGTCCTTGGATGCAGGGAAAGTATGAGAAAAGCATTGTCTCCCACGAGTGAGATACCACATCAAATGGCAACTTTATAAAGGCACTTATAAATGCAAAAAATTTTAAATATAAAAGAATTTTACTATGGCATAAAATTCATCTTTGAAGCTTATGAAACATCTGAGATGAGTAGCAGCTTCATTGTTTGAGCTATGGTGTAGACGTTTCTTTAATCCCACAAGAAATAAAGTCTACCTAGTACATTGACTTCCCTCATCACATGCTACTCCCTTTGCCAAAATGTGCCCCCACCCCCAACTCATTCATCTGGCAAATGTCTGCCCCTCTTGAAATTCCTGACTTACTCAGATGCCACTATGTTCTCACTCCATTTTAGTAACTGTCACATAGTATTTAAACTGTTTGCAAATCTGTCACCTCTCATGATGGCAGGGGTCATGCCTTCTATTCTTTGTATCCCAAGGACCTCAGTAAGAGTTTACAGAAGAAAGTGACAGGAGAAAGCAGGGAAGAAGGGAAGAAAAGAGAGGCGGGATGGAGGGAGCCGGAGCCCAGGAAGCTGTAAGTGATACATCTTTAAATAAGTTGTTTCTATTCAAATAAGGTATCTCGATTAAATTGTAACATTGTTAAAGTTTTTTGTAAACTATTGCTTTGCTTTGGAATTTTGGGGAAGTGGAAATTTGCTTGTTGGTCCAATTACACTTTTTCACAACAATAGAAGTTAGGATAAAGTTGAATTAAACAGGAAATGTCTAAAGTGTTCTTCATTCATTCTACTTATTTATTTATTTATTTTTATTTCCAAGTATTAAGGGGGTACAAATGTTATTGGTGGATCACTTTTGTAATGCTTGAGTCACAGCTGTAAGTGTGCCCATCACCCAGATAGTGTTCATTGTACCCATTAGGTAGGTTTTTGTTCCTCCCTGTCTCCCCTCTCCCCCTGGTTGATTTCTAGTAAGTTTTACATTCCTCTATGCACCTGTGTGCTCATTGGTTAGTTTCAGTTTAATAGCAAGTACATGTGGTATTTGTTTTTCCATTCTTTAGATACTTCACTTAGGATAATAGTCTCCAGTTCCATCCAAATTGTTGCAAAAGGCATTAATTCATCGTTTTTATGGCTGAGTAGCACTCCATGATATACATATACCACATTTTGTTAATCCACTCATAAATTGATGGGTACTTGGGTTGATTCTACATCTTTGCAATTGTGAATTGTGCTGCAATAAATATTCAAGTGCAGGTGTCTTTTTGATAAAATGACTTATTTTCCCCTCGGTAGATACCCAGTAGGGGAATTGTTGCCTTCACTTATTCTTCATGCTGTAGTGTGCATCTATGGACTCACCTTACCTCCAGATCCATATCAAACAACCCCAACTCCAGGGCATCAGAGGGAGTGGAGCAAAAAGAAGAAATTATTTTTTCCTTTTCCTAGTCAACCACCTCTTTGATTAACATATTTCCTTCTTTCTAAACAACACTTTTTTATTTTATTTTTTTTTTTTTGAGATAAGGTCTTGCTCTGTCTCCTGGGCTAGAGTGTAGTGGCGTCATCATAGCTCACTGCAACCTCAAACTCCTGGACTCGAGTGATCCTCCTGTTGCAGCCTCCCAAGTAGCTGGGACTAGGGGCGCACACCACTGTGCCCAGCTATTTTTTCTATTTTTCGAAGAGACCAGGTCCTGCTCTTGCTCAGGCTGGTCTTGAACACCTGGCCTCAAGTGATTCTCCCACCTCAGCCTCCCAAATGCCTTTCTAAATAACACTTTATAGTTTTCAACAAGAAGTATAAGGCAAAGTTCTTAACTATATCTAAGTGTGTCAGAATTTCCTTTAACCAGCATCCTTTAAAACAATGGTAACTTCAAAATTTTATTGGTATCAAAAAACAAGCTACCCATTAAATGGAACTAGAAGCATTTTCCTTCTGGGGCTTATGAAAAGTGCTCATTCTTGGACTGGGCCATCAATCATAATATACGATAAACTGAGAACGTCAGAGAGGATTAACGCTTCAAAGGAGTCAGACAATGCCGTTTTGAAATGTTTCACCCTTCACAACTGAAATAAGAAATTTGAATCAAAAAAACAAATTTTTTTTTTGTCCTGTGGACAATGATACTGATTACTTGGCAAAAAAAAAAAAATAATAATAATGATAATAATAACAGCTGAAAAAAATGACAGACTGCCACTTTAAAAAAATTACTTTAAAAAAGGGAAAAAAGAAGCTCGATGATGAGGAAGTCAATTAAAAATGCATTGAAATTGATCAAGGGAACGGTGTACTTGACACGCTTATTTCTCACTCATTGTCCCAAGACTTCACAGAGTGATGCGGTGTTTGTAAAAACAAGACAGATTTTCTTCATGAGCAAATGTGCTTGTAGTTTAACACATTGACACCGCACTAAGGAGCTTCTCTTGTTGATAAGTAAAGCCTTAAAGGGCAGTCACTTTGGGGACCTTTCTTTTTCCTTTTTATAATTTTTTATTTCTCTTTTCTTGGAAAACTTGATAGGTGTACTCTTTGCTCAGTCCAATAAAATTACCGTAAGGAAGTAAGGAACTGAAAATTTCACCAATAAAATGAACACCAATTTCTATCACTTCATATTAAAAAGGCATAAAGGAATCCAGACCCCAGGATTACAATCCCATTACAAATTGCTTGATTTAATATTTCTTACTGCACAAAACTCTCTGGGGAATTTTACCCGAAAGTTTATGTTCACCGTGAAAAAGAAACTAACCTAAAGTTGGTTTTGCTTTGTTTCATCAAACGACAGAACTTGTCAGCTTTCAGTTCAAACCGAAAAATAAGGAAGTTGCGCCCTCACCACTAACCTGTAAGATCTCACTAATGGTAATAAATGATGTGACATGCCGGTTTTAAAGGACAGTGAGACTCTGCCATCTGCAAAGAGGAACTAAAAGGCATACTTGGAAATTCAGAAACATACCAAGTGTTCGCAACAAAACAAACTGCATTCCCAGCGCAAAAGGTCTCTCTTCCTCTTCTACAGACCTACAGTGAAGGGAAAGAAAGAAATGTTTTTAAACAGTGGCCCCAAGAAAATGAACGTCAAATCAAGTCTACTTCGTGCAGAGCTGGGGACTAAAAAGACGCTGCACCAAAATATTTAATTCACTAGGCTTTACTAACAATAGCCAAGCACAATTGCTGATGGCTAAATCATTGAATAAAAGTCTTCCCAGTGAAGACAACAAGGAAACTCTGACTGATTCTAATTGTTTCCATGTAAATACTGGTGAAGGGTAAAATGCTCTTGGCTGAAGAGGCCAAAGGGGCTTTTAACTGAGCTTCCAAAATCAGATCTGTTATTTTAAAATATTATAGAATTCCATCCTAAATATTGCTTTCTTTTTCTCTGTCTGCACTTTCCAGAATGGTAGATGTGTACACTGAAAACTACTCCAATATTCCTCCAGGATAAAAAAAACAGTAACAGAAAGTATACTCAAAAAATGTACAGGAAACAAAGTCAAATGTCAGAGTCCCACCAATCACCTCTTTTTTTTTCTTCTCTAAAACTTATGCTCCAAGTAATTCCCACATGGCAGAAAGATTGGAGTCTATTGATTTATAATTAGCAAAGATTAAAGGGCTCCTTGTTGAACTTTGGTGATTTGCCAAATCTGACCACTATAAAAAAGAGAGCCTGTCTATGGATTATTTAACATCTCTTACAGAATCAAAGTGCAAAAACTTGGATTATTTGAGTACATTTATTAATGATTCATGTATCTTTTTAAGTGCTGCAGTACCTTATCCTTTCTATCCCTACCCATAGGGTTCTAGGTATGTGACTTTCCCAGGCTCGTGGTCTGTAGTCTTTTCCCCAATTTCTTTATTTCTCATAGTAATTTGCCCAGGGCTGTACACATGGCTGTTACTCCATAAATATCTGTTGATGGAGGAGTTGAGGGAATAAAGGGCTTTCATGAGTTGTTTGTTACCTTGCTGTCAAGGAATGGCTTTGCTGGGAAATGCCAGACTCCGCACTCGATGGGACAGAAGCCAGAATACGTGGTGCAGCCCAGCTGCCCTCACCAAGCAGTGCCCTCAGCAGCTGCTTCCTGCCAGGCGCCCAGCCCAGCAATTGTGGTTTCTCAGGAGCCCGGAGGAAGAATGAGGACAGCCTCCCCCCCTCACTCCCTCACTGCACCACAGCCCAACTCCAGTCCCTCTGAAGCCGCCCATACCCCAGGGTGTGCTCTTCCGACTTCGCCACACTGCCCTGTTCTTTCCTGCGCTCACAGCCATCCTTATTGCAAATAGCAACACGCTGATTTGAATGTGCCACTGTCAACATTTTTAATAGGACAAAAGTATTAATAGCTTCCATGTCCTCTTATAAACAAAAAACCCAAACGGGGTACGGCAAAAAAAAAAAGCACAGCCTGAATAGTCTGCCCTTTTCTTGATTCAAGTCCAAAATTTTATAGATGACAGTAAAGTTAACGAACTCAGCAGTCTGAATTTCAGGCTCAGCATAAATCGCCTCCGATCCTGGAGGTATTAACTATCTACAAGGTTGGAGATAATAGCCTTTTGCTGTGTGCATGATTTAGCAACTTTCCCGAATGACTTCCTGCCCTTCTCCGGGCTTCTCATAGCGACAGAGTGATGACTTTCAGCTCCTGAAGTGGCACCTCGTAGGGCAGAGCCTTCAGGAACCAAAGGCACCCAAAAGAAGCTTCACTAAACTGTAGGAATATAACCCAATTGAATAAAGACAGTTCTGGAGTATGAAATGTTACAACCTTCCTTCCCCTCCCGGCAGGGAAAATCTCCTAAGTTTGCCAGGCAAACATCTGAACAACCTTCTTGCACAATCTAATTTTGCTTTGGTATCTGATCTACCACATCAGTCCCTGGTCCTGGAATATGTGCTCTGGCAATTGTAAGTATAGAACCAGCCCCCAGAAGTTGAATGCTGTCCTCACCTGAGTGTTACGATGATGGCTGATGGTTGGGCGCATGCTGTGATGAAAGTGACTATGAAGAGAAAAACTAAGAATGGGATAAGGGTATTACAGGTCCGTTTACACTTCCCGGACACAGCATAGCCGTTCTCGTTGAGATACGTTTTGACGATCACCACTCGGAGCTGACTGCGCTGCCCCACCGTGGGTGGAGTGATCACTTGTCGGCTTTGGACACAGGTGCATTCTGTGTAATTCCGTATCTAAGTGAGCAAAACAAAGGTCAGTTGTAGGCCAACCAAAAGCAAAATTTGGCCTAGGGATATTAAGACAAAAGTTGAGTAAAAATACCCTAAAATAACTCTAGTATTTAAAAAATGCACAATATTTCATTGAAAGTACCTTCCTTACTGATAACATTAAGGGTCCAAAGTGTGTGCCTAACAATATCAAAATCTGCCAGTCAAAACTGTTTAAAACTAGACTTTTCTAAGAAGCTTCCATCAATTCAATAGCATTCACATTCGGTATGCCCATTTTTGGTCATAATTATATACTGCCTCCACTGCTGTTTAACTCTTAGACTCTCCAGTTAGAGAAGCCCCTCAAAAACTGGAACCAAACTTTATTTTCATTTGTGTTCATCAGAGCACCCAGCACAACCCTGAGCACTGAGCGGGCCCTAAAGTAGTAAATGTCTGTTAAATATATGCAGAGACTTTATAATGCAACCATGATGACTTCAGTACCAATAATAGTGAACAGCTCGTTGGCTGTTCCATTTTAAACACCTTTTTCGTCCCCTTAATTAGCTGGTGCCCGACACCCTACACCTACTCTATGAATGGCTACAGTGGTCCTCATCCAGTGCTACTCCCAGACTCCGACAGAGTCAGACAGTGAGCCCAAATTCACTTGTTCATTTTTGTCAACAAATATTTATCAGCCCCTACTAATGTGCCAGGTGCTGCTCTAGGGGACTAAGGACACAGAAGAGCAAAAAAGTCCAAATCTTCTCTGTTAACTACCAAACGTCTGCTTAATGCAAACGCAAAAGTGAAAACTAAAACATTAGTAGGTGTTACAGGATACCAAAACAAACCAACAAATGTTAAACCAGCCAATTAGCCTTCCCACTATTATATTGCTTTTCACTGAATGGACTCAGCTAAACCAGTTCTTTCTGTAACCTTTTAACGCTTAGAACAGCCATAAAAACAAGTATTAATATGATAGCCGCTGGCCATCTTGCTCAAAGGACTGCTGGGTTTTTAAAGGAATAAGTGCTATGCACCAGAGGACTCGCTCCCACCCAAGGAAGGACTCAGTCACTGACATGAATAGACCTTACCAGCTCTTTCAACATGGTCACACCCTGGAGCTCACCGATTATATTAAATATAATGGGGCACCAGCAACAAGAATTCTCAATTTATCACTGCGGTTTGGAACGTAGAAATCAAAAATGACATCCCCAAAACATTCAGTCAATAGTATCATCCCTTACCACCTGCACAGAACAAGCAAATGCATTTTAACCTTTTAATTTAAGCAACTTCCTACAATCTGTTTTTACACAAAGAATCAAACCAGTCTCAGTAATGAAGAACTGAGTAGAATATGAAAACCTTCTCCCACAGTATTACTACCTATTTATAATTCATGGGAAAGGGAATTCTCAAAATAGCCTATTCTTGAGCTGACAGATAGATCTTTACTCTGAACATTAAAAAAAAAAAAAAAGTGAGGCCCAATTTGGTGGCTCATGCCTGTAATCCTAGCACTTTGGGAGGCTGATGTGGGAGGATCCGTTGAGACCAGGAGTTCAATATCAACCTGGGCAACATAGCAAGATCCCTGTCTTTACAAAAATTTTAAAAATTAGCTGGGTAGGTGGCATGTGCCTGTAGTCCTAGCTACTCAGGAGGCTGAGGCAGGAGGATTCTTGAGCCCAGGAGTTCAAGGCTGCAGTGAGCTATGATCAGGCCACTTCATTCCAGCCTGGGCAACAGAGTAAGACCCTGTCTCTTAAAAAAAAAAAAAAAATTCTGAACTGATAGTCTATGAAAAATGGCCATCACCCACCTTCCCAAACTCCAGTCAGTGGAGGTTGCTTTCCTGTTTTCTCCTGTCAGCACCAAATGTGGTCATCTTGACCTTCAAATCCATCACAACGGCCTTGCCAAAGGAACAGATGGGAGGCTTGGAGCTCAACCTTATCAAGTTTCACTGAGTTGGCACAGGATGTAAAGTAAGAGAGGGCTGATATGGAACCGAATCCCTACACCCAAATGCTGCAATCCCCGGAAAAAATTGATAGCATTGCATAATTTTCTTTCCTCTAGGTTTTCATCAGAGATATTTTGTAAGTTACTTGGAGCCTCTTGCAAAGGGAGACTGAAGTCACCATGGTTGCATATGAATTCTATCAGGTCCTTGTCACAGGATGTTGGATTAACAGAAGAGGAACTTGTGAAATATACTCACCCCAGTGCTAAGGTTACCACTATTAACGCAGCCAGCCAGACAAGGGTTAAAGTATGTAATTCCATCGGACCCACAGACTGGCTCATACTCATGTATCTTACAACCACAATTGACGTTGCAGCTTCCCGTCAGATTCCTATGGGGCATGGTGAGGGAAGGTCTAAGAGAGAAAAAGAAGCAGATCTTGAGCACCACTTACCGAAATAAAACTAAGAGAAAAGTTCTTGAAATTCAGTAATTTGTCCATTTGAGAGAAGATATTCTTCCCATCAAATCAAAGTTGTGATACCATGAAGTAGCCACCCTCACTAATTATTTTTATGCCTTTAAAAGAAAACATAAAGAGAAATGTTTCAACCCCCTGGTACTATGGACTCAATGCTTTTTATCAAATTATCTGTCCCACCTCGATTTTATCCTGCATCTTGGTGCTATGGTCTCAATGTCTGGGCTCTGCAATTCTAGCCCTGGTGTAACTACTCATTTACTGTCGGTACTTGGCTCTACAGAGTCTTATCAAATCTGGGCATTGATCTCCTTAACTGTAAAATGAAGGAAAAATTTTGCAGTGCTAAATCAAAAACATAATTATGAGCACATAAACATGGAATCCACACCCAAAACTTTAATTGTTCTAGAATAAATTATCAAAGAAAGACCTGGGACTCTAGAAAATCAAAGGAAGTGATCTTTCAAAGATGATTAGGAATTACATCGCGGGTTTGATTCAAATGACCAGAGAAGAAAGACTAAGCAGTTCTTCACTCAGGAATGCTGAGATGTGAATTCACCATCAAACATGGTGTTTTGTTTTCTTATAAGATCGTGGTATCTGATACTAGAAACGATACAAGATGAAGGCTCTAAGAAAATCAATTCAGGCAATAAATACCGAGGAAGAAAAAGATAAGGACATAGGGCTAGGGAGAGAAGTGTAAAGAAATGGCAGTGCAAGAGCAAAGGCAGGCAGGCACCCCGGGGCCCACGGAAGAATGAGAGGGGCTCTACAGTGCTGACACCCCAACACCTCTTTCATTTTTTGTGACCATGTTTATGCATCACCCATGAAATACGGTTCCTAAAGCTACACGAGTTAGCAATAGCAGATTCTTCACTCGTCCATCCGTCCATCTATTATCCATCCATTCAACAGATACTTTGGAATGTCTGTTACCTGCCAGGACCCATCTTTACTGATTGTGTTAGTACCACTTAGCCAGCAGTATAGCCTATCCCAACCATAGGCATTAATCTATCAACTTTAAGTGTTGTTTGTTCAAAGGATCTTCTCCTGTGGCCTCCTTCACACTTTGATACCTGAGTCCCCAAACTTTAATGGGAGAAACAAATTCAAAGCAATATTAAAGTCTTAGCAAGAAAGGCTTCTAATAAGGCAAACGTCAAATAAACTCTCTTCTTCATGTCACTATGAGGAAAGAAATTATCACAAGACTTTGATAATTATTATTATTAATATGTTCATAAACGTAGTATCATACCATCTTAAAGTTTGAATATATCTAAAAAAATGTGAATCTAGACCAGTGGTTCTCAACTGGGGCAATTTTGTCCACCAGCGGACATTGGGCAATGCCAGGGGACAGCTGTGGTTATCATAACTGAAGGGGTGCTACGGGCATCTCGTGGGCGGAGACCAGGGATGCTGCTAAACATCCTACAATGCACAGGACAGCCCCCCACCTCCCACAATAAAGAATTATCTGGCCCAAATGTCAACAGTGTTGAGGACAAGAAACCCTGTTCCAGACCAACTATCACATTCCACAAATGATGAAACGGAGGCCAAGGAAGCCAAGTGATTCACCATGACGCTGATCAGTGCTGTGTTAACTGCTCTCACATGAAAAGTACTCAGCGTGGATTAGTGCTCTCTCCACCAGCACTTCAAGAACTAAACTACAAGCCATGACCAAATTAAAGGGTTTTTATATGTCTGCATGTTTAGTCACTAAAAATGACAGGCTTTAATACCATAGCAGTGGTTATTATTGTTGCTACTCAGAAGTTACATGGTATTTCCTCTGCACTCATTATCACAGCCACAGATTCCAAATGCCTCTCCTTTATGAGTCTGTCCACTCAAGAGAAAGGAACCTGAAGAAAAATATTAACAGATGTTCAAAGCACACTATGTGCACTGATTTTAGGAAGGCAAAAAGCTTTCCTGAATTTAGAAAACAGAGGCACAGTCCCAGGTCACCCTTTGGTATGTTTGCTTTTCTCACTAGATCATGGTGTCTGATGTGAAGAAATGATACAATATGAAAAGCTCAAAAAAAATCAATACATGCAACAAATATAAATAGCAGTGAAAGGAAGTGGGCATTCATGAAAAAGTCATTAAGGGAAAAGGAATGATGGCACAAAAAAGAAAGCTGCTGACACAGGCAATCTTTTACACTATAATGATTAAAAAGGAAGTCATTGTTAAGAGTGATAATGTCTTATTTGATTGTCATTCACTCTCCAGAAAACAGATTAGATTCTATTAATAATAATACTGTAAGTGTTTAAACCTGAGTGCCACTACACAAGCTCTCATAGCCTAAAGTGAACCCATCACAGGGCCATAAAATGCACAAGGGCTGCTTACTGTATGCTGCACTTATCCTTGTGCAAAGGGACTGTGCATCACCTTTCCAACAAATGAAAGCATTTCTGATAAGACAGTCCTCCGAATAAGAGGCTCACAGTAACTCATGAATCAATGTAAGTGTTACTTTCACGTAAGGCATGGGGCTTCACTAGCAAATACTATATAACAGCATGGTTCAAGCTACAAGCCTGAGAATCACACATAATACCTTACTATCAAATCATGGAATTATAGAGCTAGAGAAATGGAAGGGATCTCTGAGATTACCTGGTAAACTTGCTAATTTTAAAGAATAAGAATCTATGACAAGTATAATAGTAAGCCCCACAATCATTGAGGCCTCAAGAAAATCAGCCGTGGAGAAATAATATAAAAGGGAACAAGAAGTAAAAATAGCAGTTTTGTTGTCCAGTTACGAAATCAATCATTTAAGGATTAATGTTTATTTAAAGTAATATGTAACAACAGAACAGATTTTTTGCTAAACTTAAGTTTTAAAAAAAACCTCTGCCGTAGGGCCATCACAGCTGGGTAAGAATTCAGTTGCCCTCAAAACACACAGCCACCCCCCCACCCCCGAACAATTGTGTCCCATCACCCCACCCCAAGACCTAAAGAACACTTGAACTTCCCCATCTAACATACTTTTGCTGGTCTCTATAAATCAAAGAGAAGTCCCCTAACCTTCTTTCTGTCTCCTTTTAAGTTTCTCCCTATTAAAAGATATGACAAGTAGGAATCCATGCATACATGCTAAAGCCACATGAATTAAAAGAACATGCTTCACATAGCAAAAACCTCTTGAGCAAAATATACTAATTAATTGAAAAAAAATTGGTATCTTTCTCATAATTTCTAATCTTCACCAATTTAACTCAGCCTGCAAGAAACTTCAATTAGAATGTTTCTTTTCAACTCCACTTAAACTCTTGGCTTTTATATTAAAATCTTTCCTTGGTTATACAGTGTTATGCAACTTCAGGTTTATAATCATCATCATTTAAAAGTAACATTAGCAGAACCCCAGTTTTACCCCATGAACTCTGCACTGCAATCTCTAAGTTACCTCATTCATGCCTCACGAGAATTGTAAGTATTATTGCTGTTGTCCATCTTTCAGATGAGAAAATTGAAGATTTGAGTGGACAGGTACTGCCAAAGGTCACACAGCTAATAAGGGTCAGAAAGGGATTTAAAATCAGTTTTATCTTTCTCCGTAGTGTGTACCCTTAAGCCCCGACACTAGCAGGGCAGCTTTGTGTAACTGTCCATAGATTTGCTTTCTTTAGCAAGGGTCTTCTGGGTAGCTCATCCCCCTTCCTGTAGTTCCTGGAGAAAGCTCTAATACAGCTTTTCTGGCACTCAGCTTTCAAAGCTCCTAAACAGCAGACTAGGAAAGAGCTGGGTTCAATTCCGTATCCACAATTCACACGTGCTATGAACTTCAGATTTCACATTCCTAAAATAGAGATCAAAACGTCTATATCACATGGTTTTTGTGGGGGATTAGATGGGTAAATGCATGTCCAGTGTCCAGCACGGTGCCTGGGACGTAACAGGCTCTAAGATATTGGTGTGCTCTCTATGCACACATGGCAGAAGCATTAATGGATGACAGCAACACAATCATAAACAGGAAAAGTCCAAAAGGCTACCATGATGTTTTTCTTTTCACAAAGGAAAACGTAATTTTCTAATTTACTCCTACAGAGAATGGTGGGAAAAGAACTAGATTGAGATCTAGTTTCAGGCCTGCCATGTAGTAGCTGTATGATCTTTTAGTCTGTGGCTATGAATACTCCTCCTGCCTACATGAAAAGAAAGCAAGAATAATTAACAAAGGGCAGTATGTGACCATATGTGTGATAGCATAGGTTTATGAGAGGAAGTTGTGATTACTGTACCTAATTGTTATTTTCGTTGTTAAAGCTTCCTTCAGCTTTGTAGACAACAAATTCAAACAAGGAATAACTTGAAACTTGCATATAATAACCCACAACATACACAAATATCTTTCAAAATCCAGAATTATTTTTAATAATGTGTCCATTATATGGGGTTTCAAAATACCTTTATTATTAAAGTAATGCATACTCATTTTAGAAAATGTGTAAAATACAAAAAGACTAAAAAATTTAACTCCTGCATACTGTTACCACCCAGGGATACCCACTATTATGCTATTAACGTATTTTCTCCTTTTTTTTTCAAGGGACATATAGATTAACATTAATAACATATTGTTAACAAGACTGTATGCAGAGCTTTAAATTCTATTTTATTTCCTGCTAACATTACATGATTTGCATTTTTCTATCAACTATGTTAATAAAAGGTTATAGACTGGTAAATTTGATCCTAAATTTAATAATAGTCACAGGTGTTTTTAAAATTAAAAGGCTTGTTATGTTTAAAGAGATATTATATACCTTGAAGACTTCATGTTGATTTGTTTATATCTTGGTTACAAAATTTAAAACTTAGTGGAAAGAAAATATGCTTATACTTCATATTCCCTTGGTACTGCTAAAATGAAATAAAATGAATTTTGTTTGTGTCTCCAGATAGAGCAAAGAAAAAGATGGATGTGTATACCTATAGCTAGAAAAATGAACTCTAAGCCTATTAATAAAAGTAGCTAGAATAATCCAAAAACATGCATACCTAAGATCCTTTAAGCAAACTTCTTTTCCCTCTTATTTTCAGAAAGTCCCTTTTAAATTAGTAATATCTAGGCCGGGCGCGGTGGCTCACACCTGTAATCCTAGCACTTTGGGAGACTGAGGCGGGAGGATTGTTTGAGCTCAGGAGTTTGAGACCAGCCTGAGCAAGAGCGAGACCCCGTCTCTACTAAAAATAGAAAGAAATGATCTGGACAGCTAAAAATATATAGAAAAAATTAGCCGGGCATGGTGGCGCATGCCTGTAGTCCCAGCTACTCGGGAGGTTGAGGCAGGAGGATTGCTTGAGCCCAGGAGTTTGAGGTTGCTGTGAGCGAGGCTGATGCCACAGCACTCTAGCCCAGGCAACAGAGTGAGACTCTGTCTCAAAATAAATAAATAAATAAATAAATTAGTAATATCTATAATGAATAAAAGATTGAGTGGTGCCAAAAGACCTCAACAGTGGGCAAAAAAACTTCAGTAGAGTAAGCTGCCCATGAGACACAGGTGAGGAGATGGATGGCTTAATTAGAGAATTTAGGAGTGACCTGGACAGAAATGCTAGTCATCTGGGAGGGCTTCTCACCTGTCTAAATACACCATGTTGCATAACAGCAACGTTAGGTACGGTGATGAGGAAGATGCAATGCACCTGTGGGAAACTGAGGCAAAGGCCTGAATCCAGAGACTGTGTCTATTTCACTTCTATAGCCTGAATACTATGGGGCAATAAACCTACACTCAGAGAAGAACTTTAGGGGAAAATCTCAACCTCTGAGTTTCTGGAGCTGGGTGGGCCTGGGTGGACCATCCTGTCTGACAGTCACTCCTGAGAACAGAAAACTGAGAAAACTTTTCCTGGTCATTTGGTAGCTCAAGAAATCACCCCTGCCTGTAACAGTCTTGGCTCAGTAGTTCAAGTCCCCAAACCAGAAGATGATATAATAGGTTTTACTTTAAGATCAAAGAGATGACACTTGATACATGAAAGCTAATAAAGCTAGAATTATTAAGTGATTCATCAAGACATAGCACTAGTTAAAAAGTCTGTATATGGACAGCAGATTTAACTCCATTTAAAAAAATTATTTGAGGAAAAGGCAGAGTGAGGAGCAATAACTTACATTATACAATGTATTCATACAAAGTATTACTTAAGCCACAGTTTTCACAGTAAATGTCAGCTCTTTTGGCTGCAAGATGATTAGGACACACCTATGTGAAATACAGTTTGGCAGCCACAAAGATGAAGCACAACACATTTCCTAATTAAAACTGTAGGGAAATTGTGGATGCTGGGAGTGTAATTACTTGAGCTGGAAAAGGGCCAGGATTTAGCCTAAACTCCTAGGAGCTTTCAAAATGAAAACTCATCAGATTCCTAAATCTGAAGTTTCTTTTTTTAATTGTTATTTTACTGTTGTTAGAACACTTAACGTAAGATCTACCTCCTCAGCAAATTTGTAAATGTACAATACAGTATTGTTGACTCTAGATATAATGTCAGACAGATCTCTAGAGCTTACTCATCTTGCTTGATTGAAATTTTATGCATGTTGATTAGTAACTCCTCTTTTCCCCTCCCCCAGCCCTGGCAACCACCATTCCACTCTTTAAGTCTATGAATTTGACTATTTTAGATAAGTCATGTAAGTGGAATCTGTGACCAGCTCATTTTACTTAGCATAATGTCCTCGAGGTTCATCCATGTTGTTGCATATCACAGAATTTCCTTCTTTTTAAAGTCTCAGTAGTATTCTATTATGTGTGTATTCAGTCATGCATCACTTCACTATGGGGATATGTTCTGAGAAATGCATAGTTAGGTGACTTCATCACTGTGCAGACATCATAGAGCGTACTTACACATGCCCAAATGGTACAGCCAACTACACACCTAGGCTTATGGTAGAGCCTATTTCTCTTAAGCTCCAAATCCATACAGCATGTTATTGTACTAAATACTGTAGGCAACTGTAACACAATGGTAAGTATATGTGTATCTAAACATTAAAAAGGTACAGTAAAAATGCAGTATAAAAGAAAAAAAATAGTGGCCAGGCATGGTGGCACATGCCTGTAGTCCCAGCTACTCGGGAGGCTGAGGCAGGAGGATTGTCTGAGTCCAGGAGTTTGAGGTTGCTGTGAGCTAGGCTGATCCCATGGCACTCTAGCCCGGGCAACAGAGGGAGATGCTGTCTCAAATACATACATATATATTAATAAAATGATACACCTGTACAGGGCTCTTACCACAAATAGAGCTTGCAGGACTGGAAGTTGCTCTGGGTGAGTCAGTGAGTGAATGTGAAGACTTGGGACATTACTGTACACCACTGTAGACTTTATAAACACTGTATACTTAGGCTACACTAAATTTAGAGGATAAAAGCTTTCTTCAATAATAAATCAATCTTAGCTTACTACAATTTTTTACTGTATAAACTTTTTAATTTTTTTTTTAACTTTTTGACAAAAAAATAAAATAATTTGCCCATACTCATGCAGCTAGTATGTGGCAAGGCTAAGGTGAAACCTAGCTTGGCTGACTTAAGAGCCACCGAGCAAATGCAGTAGGTGTATAGAGCACTTAGCATCATGCCTGTAACTTGGCTGTCTTAAAATTTCAGAAACCAGCACAGTATTGAGAGAAATGGACACATCCTCTATAGCAGAAAGGTAAAACAGCACCTCGGTGTGGTGTTCAGAAAGAACACAAACTCTAAAATAGATCATCTGTGTCAGATTTGCTTCCACTTTTTATTAACTGATGACTTTGAACAAATTAGTAATCTCTAAGCCTCAGTTTCATTAACTGAAATGTAGATAATAATATATAAAGTGATGTTGTAAGCATTAGACATAAAAGACATTTTAAATGTCAATCATCACACCTGAGCCAAACAGGTACCTAATAAATGCTCCTCTATTCACTGCCACTCCCTTCATCTCTCTCTTTACTGACTTTAAAAGAGAGAGAAAAAAAAAAATACCACTTGCAAGTCTTAAAACCATGCAGAACAAGAAATGGTTTTTACTAGGCAGGCCAATCACATACCATTGAGCAGGATGTACACTGCACAAGAGCACCCAGCCAAGGAAGGACAGCTGAAATGTGGCCCACACACTGCTTGGAGAAAGGATCCCATTTTTGTTCACACAAAGGTATCTGCTACTCTAAAAGCAGCATGTCTGTGCAGCTGCACCACCCAGAACTGTTTTCACTAATTCATTCTAGACTATCTTCCTAGAAGTACTTTGGGAGCCAGAGAAATTCTCCATGGAAACTGGCTTTTTCTTTTGCTAATTTATAAATTTCATTGAAGTCAGACTGCAAATACTATAATGATTGCATCCTTCCAGAAGCTTCCAGCATTCTTAATCAGGTTGCTTTTTCTAGGCTGAATACCATTAAATAAGAAGTGTTCCATAATTCATGTATTACATAATAAAGGTATATATTTACATGAAGTTCTTACTAGTTGTAACATCACTAGATGAGTAACATTCCTGAGCAAAGGTAGATCCCAGACATTTCATTCATCTTTTAAAGAAGAAAATGAAGTTGCTTTACATGATCTAGAAGGGGAATAAGGGCAAGAAACTAACTTTTTTCAGCACATGTAAATGCTAGACTCTGTGCTAGGAAATATAAGAACCTTCCCTTGCATCATCCTCATAATCAAAACTGCAAACATTCATTTAAAATATTTGAATGTTTTAAACCAAAGGTTGAAGATGGGGGGAGGAGACATTGGCTTCTCATTTTTTCATCCTTGGCATTATTTTAATTTTTTCAACCACATGGTTTTACTTTAGTTATGCTTATAACCAGGAGAGATTGACGTTATCACAAATTTGACATAGGAGGAAACCAAGACGAAACAATATTAGGTAATTTTTTTGCAAGGTCACACACACTAGAAAATGATGGAGCCAGTACTTGCCTTTGAAAATAAAACTGTCTTAGATAAATGAGTTTGAAGGGATAGAAGAGAGAAGTTCAGGGAGTTCATTTTTGGTAACTCCGTTTTCTCACTAATGTGAAAACTAAGTTGTCTGCTAAGAAAAAAAAAGACCAGGGTAAGATAAAGGACTTGAAGAAATGGATTTAAAAAAAAAACCAAAAAAGGAGCCACCATCACCAGCATAGGGAGGGAAGCGGCTGGGGCTAAGGAAATGCATTGCTCAGCAGAGACGGGGACTGCTAAGACTGGAACTCATGCACTTGTCATGGAGCCAGTCAGCACAACCACATAACTCTTCCCAGTGGTACTGGAGAGTCCAGAAGCAGTTGATTGAGGATTGGCGAGACAGATGTGCTGTTAAGCCAGGGCTTTAAAAGGCTAGAGTGTAAAAGCAGGTAAGACACTGAGTTTGCCTTCCACTCTCTTCTGAGAACACCCTTAAAATCGAAGTAGAGAAGGATGAAAAGGAACAAAGCCACAGCAGCAAAAAGAAATGGAAAGAGTGACACCAAACTTCATGAAAACGGCAAACAGATACGCATGGGATGGTGTGAGATGGGCAGATGCTGCCTGGGAGGAGGAGCAGCCAGGCTGCCTGATGCAGTCGCCACAGGGCTCTGAGCTCAAAGGCAGCGGATGAGGCGGGGCAACAGCGAGACGTGGAGGGGAAAACAGCGGGGCACCCTGGAGACCTGAGGGACAGAAAACCCCATCAGTGAGCCCTTCCTTTCTCATTTATCCACCCCCTCATTTTCAATGCAGGGGTTAGAAATTCATCAGAAAGCTCTTCTCTAAAAAAAAAAAAAAATCCAGAAAAACAACAAAAAAAAGTTCAAGCTACTTCTTTAGACATTGACCACCCAAAACAAAACCCCCTCATTCTTGTACCTGAGATGGGGACAGAGGAGGCACGCCTGAGAGGTGCTGGGCAGAGTGTTGTCAACCTGCAGAGCCCAGAATAAACAAACAGAAAAATTGACCCTTAAAACCAAATAATCAAAGGTAAGCCATAAAAACAAAGTAAAAACAATTCTAATTCTATGTGCACGGAGATCGGAGACATATCACTCCTAGAGCAATACCAGAATGCTGTGCAAAGGGAACACTCAGAACACAACAAAGAAAAGAAAGTGTCTTCAAAATAAAAAAGATATATAAAGATAGAAAACAAGGTAAAAAAAAAACCTCTCATAGCAAAAGACAAAACATAAAATATGAGAGAATAAATTAAACACATAGGCAACTAGCCCGTAAGTTTCTTTTTTTTTTTTTTTTTTAATACTTTTTTTCTTTTTGAGACATAGTCTCACTCTGTCACCCGGCTAGAATGCCGTGGTGTCAGCCTAGCTCACAGCAAACTCAAACTCCTGGGCTCAAGCAATCCTCCGGCCTCAGTCTCCCAAGTAGCTGGGACTATAGGTACCTACCACCACACCTGGCTAAGTTTTTCTATTTTTAGTAAAGACTAAAGGGTCTCACTCTTGCTCAGAGCTGGTCTTGAAATCCTGACCTAAAGTGATCCTCCCACCTTGACCTCCCAGAGTGCTAGGATTACAGGTGTGAGCCACCGCGCCCGGCCTCCAGCCCATAAGTTTCAACATCTGACTAACAGAATTCTGGAAGAACATGGGGAAAATGAAGATGAGAGAATGAGTAGAGCTATAGTAGAAGAAAATTTCCTTGATGTAAAAAACAAAAACAAACAAACAAACAAAAACAACATGTCAGAAAGTATGTCAGAAAGTGCCTAGTACAGTGAATGAACAAAGCCCTGTGCCGAGACAGTCATTCATTCACGCAGCACACGCCATACACAGTTTCAGACGGTAGGGAAGCAGCTACCATGTAGACAACTCCACTAACTGTTCCCAAGGAGCTCATACTTTAGGCACAAGGGACAAAAGCAAAGCAAGTAATTAAAAGAGATAATTTCAGGTAACTTTAAGTACTAAGAGGAAACTAAGGAAGAGTGATATGGTCAAGGGCGAGGGTAGAGTGGGCTCCCCCAGGCTGGGCAGAGAGGGAAAGCCTCTCTGAGAAGGTGGCATTGAAATTAGAAGGAGGCTCCAGCCAAGACAAAATCTGAGGGTCTCGTATAGATGACTCCAAGCGATGGGGGAATGGAAGTATGAGCCTCTTAGACCAGTGGAAGATCATACTGAGATATTTTTTTGAGCTCTCAGAACACGTGAGAAGCTAAACACAGATTCAAAGAAAACAAAATAAATGAAAATAAGGCAATCATTAATTCCAGGAAAAGCAACGTTGCACAAATGAGGAAATCTAATCATGATACAAGTTTCAAAAACAGAAGGTGGAAATATCAAAAAAGGCTTTGACCACAATTTGTGAATGGAAAGCTGCATTGCCCATTTACCAAGCTAGGTGGTCATAAATAATATCTCAATTGGATTAATGTATATGGCATTCCTTTAAAATATACAGGTAAATTCCAGAAGAGACAAGTAAAAAGAATTTAAAATTATTGCCCCTGGGAATTGGGGTTAGTCTGGAGACTTCCGGTTCTTCGTTATGAACTTCGAAATTTTATTTCTGTTTTCTAATTATAATAAAAATAATTTGATAGAAATAGAAATTATTCTTGATTTATTAGTGATGACAAATAACAATAGCTAACCTTCAGTGAGCACTTGTGTGTGCCCACATCAAGCTGATAGCTTTACTTGTGTTACACACATAATCCTTGCCTACAATCTTCTAAGGCGATTACTGCTAACATCACCCCATCTTACAGAAGAGGATGCTGAGGCTTACACTGAAGCAACCACACAGTCAAGATCCAAATTCAGGTTCAACTCCAGAAATTGGGCTCTTATTCTATACCACCTTTCAATTTTTAAAGGCTTTATGTCCCATGCCATTCTATTAGGCGCCATCAAGAAGCCACATACCTAGTACATGCATCTAGCACACACACAATGACTTCTCGTGGAAAAATAACTCCCAGGACAAATAAGAGTACAGTATTCTGTAATCTAAATAAGCTCTGATTTGCCATTCCTTACCCCCCTCCCTGCCCCCAACATTCTAAGTTGGCCAAATGGAATTAAAGCTTTTGTTATTCAAATGTCGGGTGGAACACATCTTAGAAAACCCCACTGAGAATCCAAAGCAAACAGAAGCGTTTGTTGGCACCAAGCACCAAAAACTGGACAATGAAGTTCTGCTAAATGAAGAGATCCCGACAAACCTATCTACATACAGTTAAGAAATAAAAGTTAAGGTTTTCATAGCTCTCAAAGAAGAGTTTCCCTCCTCCTTTGGGTGAGGCTATGGGGAAATCGACATTCAGATCCATTGCTGGTGAGGGTAAAAATCGGAACAATACGTGTGGAGGCAACTTGGTAATATTTATTGCGATCCCACTTCTGGGAATTTACCTTACACATATACACACACAAGAGAAGTGATGAATGCGTGAAGCTATTCATTGCAACATTGTTTTTAATAACTAAAGATTAGAAACAACCCAACTGCCTATCAAATGGGGACAGGTTAAATTACAAAATGGAATAAATTGGAATGCTAGGCAGTCCTTAAAGGTAGTACTTACGGGCATGGACTCTGTAGGCAAAATGCTACAAATCTAGGGCCACCCTGGATGACAAGATCATACTGTTAAATCTTCAGAGATTCTGCTGTTTAATACAGCCATTATTAAAAAAATAAATTATATAAACATATGATTACATGATATAAAAACAAAGGTAATATTTAAAACTCATCACCTTCTAATTATTTTACTATTACCTATGCCCTTGCCTAGGCTATTGAAGTCTGTTATATCTGTAGGATAGGAATATTATATTACATATATATATTACATTATATATTATGGTGTGTGCTGAGAATCTCCTCTCAATTTGGTGTTCAATGTCTTCAAGCCGGTGTCTTGAAACCAGCCATGGTGGCAGTATTTACATCTCAGAAATTGGCAAATGCCACAGAATGGGGCTTTTTTCTTAGAGAGCCATTTGTTAAACATTTGTCAGCACTGCACTGGTTACAGGTGACCCAGGCCTCAGTTTTGCCGTCTGTAAAATCAGGATAATAATAGCACCTACCTGATAGAGTTGCTATGTGGACTTATGAGTTAATGTCTATTAAGCCCTTAGAAGAATTCCAGGCAGGCAACGGGGTCAATGCTAGGGTTAGCTCTGCCTCAGATACTATCACTGGTACAGAAAGATCGCCAACCTATGTTATTAATATTACCATCTTTTTTTTAACAACACTCAGAAAAGTATGTACGAATGCTATATTTTAGATATAAAACAGGGAAAATTAAAATTACACATTCATAGTGTCTTGTATAAAGAAGCCTGTAAGGACACACAACAAAATGAATTAAAGGGGTTTCCTGTTTTATCTTTGGTCGGAGGAGTGGGAAGAAGCAGGTGGATGTGGGACTTGGGTAAGAGCCAGACTGTTCACTGTACATTGGATTTTCACTGCATGTTCTGTTTTTGAGCTATGTGGACATATTGCCTATTCAAACCATTACATTCAAAATGGAACAGTTTTCATTAATCCCATAAGCCTTTCCTCCTCATCTTCTGTAATCAGAATGCTATGAGAGTCACTCTGCAAGGGTAAAAAGGGACCCAGACCAAGGTGAGACCCTGGCCTGTGCCCTCCAAGAGTGTGCTCCACTTGGACAGACAGACCACACATGGGGACAAGAGCTTGGAGGGAGGCGCACGGGTCTGACTGCTGCTGCGCAAACACCACAGAGCTTTGTTCTTCGACCACGCAGACAGGAAACGGCTCTTCAGAGATACTTACCCTGTTGTATAAGGGATGTTTATGCCCCCTAGATTAATGCTTTCACATCCAACAATAAATAGGGTTGAAAAACACAGTAAAGACACACCACTGCAGATCATGGCTAGTTTTGCAGATTCTCTGGCACCAAGTTTCAATTTTTTTATAATGTAGCCTCCCAGGACAATACCAACACCAGCACTGGGGACAATGATAACACCTGGAGAGAAAAGAAGGAGAGGATTAATTTGAGCTAGTGTATACTATTATCTAATTATTCTGCTTCTACTTGCTCATTAGTACTAAGAATCAAAAATCACTCTGATCAATACATTTTCAGTGTGTGTGATTTTATAGTACAATATTATTTTCAACACATAGAATCAACAAAGGACTCATATCCAGATTGTATTAAAAACTTCAACAAAGCAATAAAATAAAGGCAAACAACCCACTAGAAAAGTGAACAAAACTTGAGTAGGTCCTTCACTGAAGAGAAAATCCAGATGACCAATAAACACATGAAGGGTGCTCAACCTCATTACTAAGAGAGACATACAGGCTTTGTATCCAGTACATAGGAACGGTAAATACTTGGGTGATGGCTACCCTAAATACCCTGACTTAATCATTACACATGCTGTGCATGTAACAAAATTTCACATGTATTCCATAAAAGTGTACAAATTTACCAAAATTTTTTTTAATTTTTTAAAAACCACAATGAAATACCACTATAGACCAATCATATTGGTAAAAATTTTTAAAGTCCGACAATATCGCATGTTGGCAAAGATGTTGCACATTGGAAACTTGCAACATGTTAGTGGGATGTTGACTTCAACACTGCTTTGAAAAACAGTGTCGCATTAATCTCGTACAGTTGAAGAAATACACACCCTGTGACAAGCAACTCCATTCCTGGATCTATACCCTGAAGAAACTCATGCACATGGGTACCAAAGAAAATGTACACAATACCTGAACCATCATAATAATAAAAAACTGGAAATAAACCAAATGTCTATTAATAGATACATTATACATAGAATATTCATATCATGCAGTACTACTATACCCTAATTAAATGAGAATAAATGTAGCTACACACAACTATGTGGGTGAATCATGCAAAGACAATGTTGAATGGAAGGAACAAAATGCAACAGAACACACATGACATGATTACATTTGTATAAAATTCAAGAATCTGTAAAACTAAAAAATATTGTCTAGGAATACATATGCAGGTGGTACAACTATGAAAAAAACCTAGGAAGTCATTACCATTAAAAACTAAGAGAGTAGAGGAATGAGTAGTATCAGGAAGGGATACAGGCGGCTTCTCCAGTGCTGAAAAATACTTCATTCCATGACCTAGGTAATAGTTACTGCTACGGTATGAATATTTTTGTCCCTACAATATTCTTATGTTGAAATTCTAATCCCCAAGGTGATTAGAAGGTGGGGTCTTTGGGAGGCAATTAGGTCAGAAGAGTAGAGGCCTCATGAATGGCATTAGTGCTCTTGTAAAAGAGGCCTGAAAAAGCTACCTTGCCCTTCCACCAGGTGAGGTTACATGGCGGGAGTTTACATGTGAGAAGACAGCTTTGTATGAGAAATCAGGCCCTCACCAAACACTGAATATGCCAGTGCCTTGGTCTTGGACTTCCCAGCCTCCAGAACTGGGAGAAATAAATTTCTGTTGTTTATAAGCCACCCAGTCTATGGTAATTTTGTTATAGCAGCCTGAACAGACTAAGACAGTTACAAAGTGTTTACTTTATAATTATTTATTATCTCTAAATTTTGTCTAACGTACCTCTGGGTGTGTTATTTTTCATAGTAAAAAATAAAGAAATAGTCATGGTGCCTGCCCCAAGAACCTTAAAATCTAAAAACGAAACAAACAACTTAATAGATAACTAGAGTACAATAAAATAACTATACAAAGTGCAGGGAGAAGACAAGAAAAGAAGCATCCGAGTCTTCCCTGGACAGAATAGGAAAGGGCTTTACACAAGTGGCAGTATTTGAGTTGACACTCAACAGATGAGACAGAATCTGTCCAATGGACCAGCACAGAGAGAACATCCTGCACAAGGAAAATGTGTGCAGAGAGGCATGAGATAACAGATGGGAGGAGTCGGAGCTGCCTAAAGTATCGAGAGTGTGGAATGCAAGCTGCAGGGAGATGGAAAGACACGGGGAAGAGAGGTAAGGCAGAGCACAGGTGATCTCTCTGCCAATGGAGGCCCCTGAAGAATTCTGAGCCCAGGCTGACGGGAGGGGAATTGTGTATCACAAAGATGGTTCTTGAAGTGAGATGCAAGACAGCTTAGATGGGGTCAAAACTAAAGGAAGAGAAGTGTAACTGCCAAGATCCTGGTGAGCCACAGGAAGGCCCTACATCAATGGCACAAAAAATTAGACAAGGAGGACACGGAGGGAGGAAGGACAAGTGCATGTCATCAGATGGTGCTAAGGATCCAGAAGGAAAGGAAAGGCTTGTGGGGAGCAGCTCGATGGCCTCCACATAGACGTGTTGAGTGCAAAGGGCCTGAGGGACAACCCCGTAGGAGTACCTCACCCAGGTGCACCTGCACCTGCACAGGGAAGAGCTGGGCTGGGGGATTTATAACCTGTAGCTGAATTCAGGGCCTAGATAGGATGTTCCAACAAGAGGGCACAGAGCAAGAAAAGAAAAGGGTCAAAACCAACATGCAGAAGAGCATCAATGGCAATGGGATATCATGAAAAGGTGAACCCCCCTCAGAAGCCAGAGGAAATTTGGGGAAGAGAGACATCATAAGGGGGAAAAATTGGGGCTTTGGGTTCAGAAAGACTGAAGGTCAAGTCCTCACTCCATCTTTCATAGCCATGTAATCATGCATGAGCTTCCTAAACCCTGGGACTCAGATTCCTTTACTTTATCATGGAGATGTCTTCCTTCCCTATTAGAATGAAGATCACATGCACCATCTCTGTAAGCAGCTACAGCACATAGTGTGTGGCACACAATATAAACTGTCATTGCCCTTACAACTGTGCCATAGAAAACCAAGGAGAGAGAGTTTCAAGGAGAAAATGAACAACAATGTCAAATGCCTCTGACAAGTCCAGAAAGAAATACCAAAATGAGACAAAGTATCACTAGAGCTCTTGGCAAGAGCACTTTTAGGGGTGTCCTGCAGGTTGAAGCCAGACTGCAGTGGGTTGAGTAGTCAGTCATGAGGATCTAGACATTGCGAGTCCAGACTGCTCCTTCCAGACATTGGCTATAAAAGAAAGGAGCGCTGTACGTCTAGAATTAGAGTGGGCCAAGACAGAGTTGGGGTTTGGAGGATTTTATCTGTTTGCTAAGATGCAGAGATAACTTAGACATGCTTATATACTGAGAAAAATAGACTAAAAACGAGAGAGGTTGAACATAGATGGAAAAGTTTACCAAATGACAATGCAAGATCCTCGGGAAGTCAGGAGAATATGGAATTAACAGCACAGATGATCAGCTTAGCCCTGGACAGGTAAAGAGATCCCTTCATCTGGGCTGGAATGAGGAATGAGCTGGTGGGTGGGTGGTAGTTCCACAGATGTTAGGTCTTCTGCTTTGTTTTTTTTCCATTATTTTGAAAACATTATGTAATACATGTTTGTAACAAATCATTTGAAAAACACAGAAAAGCGTGAAGGAACAAACATTCATGCTTACATTCTGGCCTATTTCATTGCAGCCTTTGTGGGTTTTGTTTTGGTTTTTTAGAGAATTGATAATGTGCTGTAGATTCATATTTTAATAGCTTTAGTTTTTGAGTGTTTTTCTGTAGAATGGGAAACAAAACTAACACTTAGAGGGAAGGGATATTGAGAACTTTAACGTGGCCAAGGGTTGGAATCCCCATTGCAGGAAAGTAAAGTGAGCACTAAGTAAGAGTATGTAACAGGCTTGGCAAATGGAGGCTACCGTGGGTCCAGATGGCATCGCGTACCAGAAGTCTGCAGCCCCACCCACACACACGGGGTGGCTTGCTTCAGCGTGTTCAAGAATCCACATGGTTGTTGTAAAGGAGAGGAGGAAGAGGGTTAGGTTAACTTAAAGTCTTGAGTTTTTTCCTGGTATCTAGTGTTCATTTTGTAATCCTCACCAGACTCCTATAAAATGGTCCTTTTATAGATGAGGCAAATTGACAGCTCAGAGGAGTGGCGAGCCCCATACTGCACAGAGCAGGAGGGAGAGTCTGGCTGAAAAATGACATCTCCGTTACCGGCCTAGAGCTGGTCCACACTACCGCACCTGCCTCTTACGGCTAGCAGGTCCCTAGAATCTTGTGGGTAAAACAAGCTGGCTAATAAAGTATCCTCCTCACTAAGGAAGACGTACACAGGCTATCAATGTGATTAAACAAACAAGGCTTTACCTTTAGAATGAAAACTGTCCACTCATAAAACTCCTATTTCAATGAAACAATTTATGGAGTGACAGCTACTGTACTAGAGCCTCAGGGTAACAACAAAACAAATCATAATGAAAAAGCAGCATAATTTATTTGACTGCACATCCTAATTAGTCTTCAGCTCTTAAAAACACAAAACTTGTCATCAGTAAATATGACGGTACATCAAACAGATTGAAGAGCCATTAAAATGTTGTCCTGGTATCTCTGTCATCCGCATCTCGCTGCACTAGCAAAACAGGAAGGACTGGTCACTCATTCCTGCTAATCTGAACATCCCCAGATCTGCGGCGTGAGAGGGAGACCCAAACGTTTGCTTTGGGGAATTTTAGGCATCTTGGGACAAGAAGGGAAGATCTGGTGCGGGGGCGCCCGGGGGAACAGGGTTGGACAGTGGAACCGCCTCACTGGCCCAGGGTACACCAGCGGTAGTAGTTTGGGGTTTGCAGAGGGGCTGGGAGTCAGTTCCTCCACCCACCACCACCATCTAGGCAGAAGTCACCGTCCTGCCCCTGGCCCCGTCTGAGCTGAAATTCACGTCCCTGGCTGGAGCCGTCCTTCCCGCCGCGCGCTGTCGCCAGACCCCAGAGAGACTGCGGGCGGCTCACAGCCCCTCCTCTGCGCCTGGGGGCCCGAGTTCGCCCGGGTCCCACCCAGGTGGCAGGTCCTGTGCCCCGCGTCCCTGCTTCGCGCGCCCTCTAGTGGCCACGACGTGGGGAGTGCGGGACACAGGAGGGCGGGAAGAGGCCATCGAAGGACGCCCAAGGACACCTCCGATGTGGTTGAGGAGGAAGGCGAGGGGGACAGAGCTGGAGAGATGGGAATGCCTGCACCGCGCCCAGGGACAGGCCCGAAGTACCAGTGGTAGAGGAGAGAGGCCAATACCATTCCAGATGTCCAGGAAAGAGTGTGACCTCCGTAGCCAGATTCCCTGAGTTCAGATCTCCGCTCAGCCACCTAACATGCTGCATGTCCTCAGGCAAGCTACTGAATGAACATTTCCAGGCCTCCTCTGTGAAATGTGGAAAATAACAGTACCTTCCTCACAGGATGGTAAGGATTAGACGAGTTAAGACAAATGAAGGGCTTAGAACAGTGTCTGACCCACAGTATACACCCAATAAATGCTGGCGATCATCGTCATCATTTTAACAAGTATTAAATGCCCAATCATCATTATTATCTGCCTAATAGTAGTGAGTTTAATATTTGCACACAAATTGGAATTATAATTAGGCAAGTTCCTATATGCTATTTAATCCATGAGGATTTAATTTAAGCTATTTAGTAATATCAATGGCCCAACATAAACCTGTATGTGTTCTTTATACAAGCCTTTGGTATTTAGCAACTATGTGTTCTTAAATACATAAACCTCTGTTAGATATTTAGCTTCTTGTGTATTTATCCAAAACTAAAGAACTCACTGCAGCATTAAGTGCTAACAAAGCAGAAGATTGTGCTTTGTTCATAAAAGGTCCAGGATTATCCTGCTGCTTCCCAGTTGGAAATCTACTTATTTATCCAAGTAAAAAGACTATTAATTGTCCTACTTCCCTTCTTTCTCTTATGTCAAGCACTATTAACCCCTAACATTAGATTTTGAAGTTTATACTCTAGGTCACACTATTGCCTGCCCTTATAGAGCTGTGGCTGCATGGAGTCAGAGGCCTTTATGAAAACTAAATTAATCAGCAAATATTAAAGCTTATGGATGCATTTTTCCTCTTTATTCCAATTTTTGTCAATGTGTATTGTAAATATAAAATATATTTAAGATTAAGGCCGGGCGCGGGTGGCTCACGTCTATAATCCTAGCACTCTAGGAGGCTGAGGCGGGCGGATTGTTTGAGCTCATGAGTTCGAGACGAGCCTGAGCAAGAGCGAGAGCCCGTCTCTACTAAAAATAGGAAGAAATTATATGGACAGCTAAAATATATAGAGAAAAATTAGCCGGGCATGGTGGCGCATGCCTGTAGTCCCAGCTACTCGGGAGGCTGAGGCAGGAGGATCGCTTGAGCCCAGAAGTTTGAGGTTGCTGTGAGCTAGGCTGATGCCACAGCACTCTAGCCCGGGCAACAGAGTGAGACTCTGTCTCAAAAAAAAAAAAAAAAGATTAAAGCATGATTTGGAGCACAAGAAAACCTTGAACTGAAGAAGAAAACATAATTGGATAGTGCATTCATTATCAAGAATGTTTTAGGTTCAGGGAATTTCAACCGTGCTGTTGCTATTAACAATAACAATTCGCTTTTACGGTACCCAGCGCTAGACCCTGTCATCATATCTGTCACCAACACTAAGCCCTTTCATCGTATCTGCCATGTCTATTGTGTTTGCTTTTCTTTCTGCTGGCTTTCTGTAAGTTTTCTGTACATATAGGGTCTATATTTTCAGGATCTTCCTAACTGTCTTGCACTTACGAGGGCCTAGTGAGTGTATAGATGAATTAACAAATTTTGTTATTTAGAACTTATTATATAAAATCTTTAAATGATTTACTCATTCATTTCTGTTTTCAATTATTCCTTGAACTAGGCTATATCTCATTTTACAAATAGAAAATCTGAGAATCTAATTTGAGGCTAAAAGAACTTGCTAAAATCAGTTTAAAACTGATAGGCACTAGATATCTAGACTGATCCCTGAAAAACCTCACTTTTACCAAAATTCTGAATTGAACATTATTCGCAAAAGTTTAAGTTGCCAAGCCACCAAAGGTAACAAAGCGTGTGATGTGATGTCAGGTCTCTGAAACTTCTTTTCTATTATGAAATGACAGTAGTGTATAATGTCCCACTGTGGTAAACTAAGTTAGTACAGATGGGTTCTCAGAATCTTAGACATTCTCATGTTCTTTGTTCTAGATTCACTGCCTCTTTCTGTGTTTTCCACATCCAAAAGTTTTCTTTAGTTCAGTTGAAAATAAATGGCTTGCAAACCTAAGACTATGAATAAATAGAGAATGTCATTGTAAGCCCTTATGACATCCAGGTTCTATTGCTGTCTTCAGGGAAGAGAGGTGGGCACGGAGAGGGGAGAGAAGCAGAATGAGCACCTGGAAAAGAAGGAAGTACCATTCATTCACTCATTCATTCTCTCTTTCTCTCCCTCGCTTTTCCCTTTCTCTCTCTCTTTCTGTGTGCCAGTACATGCACATGTGTGTACACATGCACGTGTACACATACACACACACACACACACACACACACTAATGCAGACTATATGCCAGGTACAGTGATAACTAATCTAAACATAGTATCTCATTTAATTCTCAAAATGTTATGGATTTTGATGCTCTGAAACCAAAATGTATCTTATAACCAATTTAGCCTTATGTTATAGTCTAATTAGAAGCATTTTTCTTTCATAGTAACTCAAAATCATGGTGTCTTGCCATCAATGGTATCTTAGGTTGGAAGGATTATGGTGTTCTCTCCACATCACAGAAAAAGAAACACCTAATGAGTCCTGGAGCGAGGAAACCAACTCAAGTTTATGTGACTTTCCCAAAGCTTATGCTCTAACCTTAGGACACAAAATAAATGTTTTCCTCTTGCCCAGAGTAAATTGTTTTACCCTTCCACTTTCTCTGGCAAATATCTTCTTACAGGAAATAAGTATCAATTACTGTCAGAAGGGAACAACCAAAAGAGATTATTTTGAAAATCCAGAACTTGAAGCTAGCAAATTTTAAACGGTCTGAGAATAGACAGCAAAGTATACATTCTCATGAACGATACTTAAATGCACAAAGGAAAAAGGCACAGTCTATCTCTTTCTCTTTCATATTGCTCAATCTTACTATTGTGAAAAACCGCAGCAGTCCCTTCTCAAACAATGAACTGAGTGTGTTGTTAGAATAAGTTTTTTGTTCAAATTCAGTGGCTCTTCTAAGACAGAGAACAAACTATTTCTTTAAAGCCGTAATACTTCATAGCATAACTTCAAGCCAAATCATAAAGTCCCTGTTTGGACTTTGGATTAGGAGAGTCAGCCGGTGTTATGTTGAGCTCCACAGCACGGGTAGCAATCAAAGCTCCCAGCATCTGAAGAGAAACCTATAGACGCAGTGGAAGAACTAACAGGAAGTCCTTTTAGGAATTCTCCCGAGGCAGATACGTTGGCAAAGTAGTCAGCCAAGCATAAAGCTGTCGCAGACCAGCTGTCTCAAGTTTTGCCCCTCTGTAACTACAGTTAGAGGCGACAGTGTTAGAAGTAGACCTCATGCCTCAGTTTCCTCTCTCAAGTACCTCGTGCCGGCCACAGTGTGGCTCAGATGGGACGGACCACTTGCAGCTAACCAATAGAGAATGCCCTGAAATTTCTAGCATGGCCTTGCTAAAATTATTAATAAAGGCTTTCAAGGGAATTACACATTTCTAAAAACCTTAGTCTCGAAGACTTCAACATGGAGATATTTACATAAAGCCCATATCTAACTCCGCTTAGGCCAAATGGATCTCATTCACCCATAATAACACTTTCTTCAACTCTTTGCCAACACAGGGAGACACTGCAGTAGGAGAGAAATGTGAGAACCCCAACCTCCAGGATTCAAGGTCTTGGGAACACTGACGGAAAGGTAATAAAAAGGAACATTCAACAGAGAAAACAACCACGCTTTTCATCTCGGGTTTCTGCAAAGCTCTGGCTGAAATAATGCATAAAAGCGAATGCCGAGCTGTGCCATGAAAGGGATTCAAAAATCTAATCAAATTAATATTTCATCTTTTATGGCTTACAAACCTAAAAGAATTTTCTGCATCCAGGCGATAAAACCACAGAGAGCAAAAACAACTTGAAGTGATGAAATGCAAAAATCAGAGTGTTTACTTCAGGTTTTCCCTGGTTCTGGGAAACTGAAGGTGAAAAGCTTTAAGCAAATGACTGCAAGGGGAGGGGGCGCCTTTGCAGAGGAAATTTCACAGGAGAATAATATAGTACCTTATTAAGTTTTTCAGCTATCAAAATAAGCCTCAAACGACATTGGGATCAAGTTACTGTACTTCGCTTCCATTCACAGAGGCAAAGCCTCCAGATGCGGCCCGTGCCAAGTGCAAAACCCCCTTTGGAGGCCCCTCGGGTAAGATCCATTTTCTGTCAGCAGTTTTCAGCGTCTCCTCTGTCTATTGTTGCCTGATCCAGCAGCTCTCAGAGCCTTAAGGTACAGAGTGGATTGTCATGACGCCCACTCCTAGCTGAGCTGCAAAAAACCTGACGAAGCTAGCCTTCCCCTGGGAGAAGTAAGCGGAGTTTAAAAACTCTATGCATCTGGAAGAAAACCTGAGACAAACTTCTACACACCTGAACTATACCTGTTAGAGTGCCCTTGCTCCACAAGGGCCAGGTGGAAATTTTGCTCTTGAGAAACCATATTAATTCTGCCAAGCGAATAGGGACGACCAGAGAAGCCATTTCATAGAGTCAAATCATTCATTGAACCACATTGTGTCTCTTTTTTTTAATTGACAGCTTCATTAAGCTATAATGCTCATGCTATACGATTAGCCTAAAGTGTACAGTTTAATGTTTTTTAGTGTATTCACAGAGATGTGCAATCATCACCAATATAGTTTAATGTTTTTTAGTGTATTCACAGAGATGTGCAATCATCACCAATATTTTAGAACATTTTTATCACCCCCCAAAATAAGCCCTGTACCCATTAGCTATCACAGCCACTTCCTCCCAGTCCCACCACCCCAGGTCCAGACAACTACCACTCTACTTTCTGGCTCCATAGGTTTGCTTATTCGACATGTCATATAAATGGAGTCATACAATATGTGTCTGGCATCTGTCACTTACATTTTTCCAAGGTTCATCCATGTTGAAGCATGTGTTAGTTCTTCACTCCTATTTATAGCCAACTAACATCCACTGTATTGATATATCACATTTTGTTTATTCATGCATCAGTTGATGGACATTTGAGTAGTTTCCATCTTTTGGCTATTACGAATACTGTTGCTATGAACATTCATGTACAAGTTTTGTGTGAGCATATGTTATCATTTCTCTTGGATATATGCCTAGAAATAGAATTTCTGGATCTACGTTCCTTAACTCTATGTTTAAGGAAGTGCCAAACTTTTCCAAAGTGCTACACCATTTAACATTCCCAACAGCAGTGTGTGAGGGTTCCAATTTTCCCACACCTTCACCAACACTTATTAGCCAGGATAATATCTGATTACAGCCATCTGAGTGAGTGTGAAGTGGTATCTCACTGTGGTTTTGACTTGCATTTCCCTGATAACAAATGAGGTTGAGCATCTTTTTAATGTGCCTATTGTTGGCCATTGGTATATCTTCTTTAGAGAAATGTCTACTCAGACCTTTTGCCCATTTAATTGGCTTACTTGTCTTTTTATTATTGAGTTGTAAGGGTTTTTTAAATATGTTCTAGATACAACTATCTGAGCAGATATATGATTTGCAAATATTTTCTCCCCATTCCATGGGTTGTCTTTTTTACTTTCTTTTTTAATCATTTTTTTAATCAACTTAAGTGTCCATCAAAGTCTTTTTTACTTTCTTGATGCACAAAAGTTTTTAATTTTGATGAAATCCAATTTATCTATTTCTTCTTTTGTTACATTGTCTAATCCAAGGTCACAAAGATTTATGCTTATGTTTATTTCTAAGAGTATTATAATTTTACCTCTTATATGAAGGCCTTTGATCCATTTTGAGTTGGTTTTTGTGTATAGTGTGAGGTAGGGGTCCAACTTCATTCTTTTGCATGTGGCTATCCAGTTGTCCCAGCATAATAGTCTTTTGTTGAAAAAACTATTCATTCCCCATTTTCACCCTTGTGAAAAATCAGTGGACCAAATAAGCTTATTTCTGGACTCTCAATTCTATTCCATTAATGTTTATGTCTGCTTGAAGCCAGTACCATACTGTCTTGAGTACTGCTATTTTTAAGGAAGTTCTAAAATTAGGAATTATGATAAACTTGGTTGTTTGTCAAGATTGTTTTGACTATGCTGAGTACCTTACATTTCCATATGAATTTTTTAAAAGCAGTTTGCCTATTTATGCAAAGACACCAGGTGGATTTTATGGGGATTGTGTGGAATCTGTAGATTGATTTGAGTAATACTGACATCCTAATAATATAAGTCTTCCAATCCATGAACATGAGATATTTTTCCATTTATTTACATTTTCTTTAATTTTTTAACATTTATTTTTTAATGGCAAATAAAAATTGCATATATTTATCATATACAACATGTTATTTTGAATTTTGTGTACACTGTGGAATGGCTAAATTGAGCTAATTAACATATGTATTACTTCACCTACTTATCTTTTTTTGTAGTGAGAACACATAAAATCTACTCTTTTAGCAATTTTCAAGAATATGTGGTTATTAACCATGTGAATACATGGTTATTAACTTTGTTATTACATGTTATAAAATAGATGTCTTGAATTTATTACTTTTATCTAACTGAAACTTTGTATCCTTTGACCAACATTTTCTTTAATTTTTAAACATTGTTTTGTGGTTTTCAGAATATGTTTTACACTTCCGTGGTTGAACTTATTCCTAAGTATTTTGTTCTTTTGATACTAGTATAAATGGAATTGTTTTCTTAATTTCATTTTTGTAGTGTTCATTGCTAGTGTATAGAAATACAATTGATTTTTGTATATTGATCTTGTATCTTGCAACTTTGTTGAACACAATAGTTAAAATAGTTTTTATAGCAGATTTCTTAGGATTTTCTGTTTACGAGATTATGTAATCTGTGAATAGAGATAGTGCCTTTCCAATCATAATGCCTTTATTTCATTTTCTCTCCTAATTATCTCCGGTGCAATGGTAAATAAAAGTAGCAAGTGCAGAAATCCTTGTCTTATTCCTTATCTTAGGGAGAAAGCATCCAATCTTTACCATGAAGTATGATGTTAGCTGTGGGTTTTCTATAGATGCACTTTGTCACATTGTGTTTTTAATCTTCAATTACTTAAATAGTAGTTGACCTAAAATTCACTTTTGTATTGTTTACAAACACATTTTTAAGAATAACTTTCAGAAAACTTATAAAAATATACAATTTTTAAAATTTATATTTAATTTATCAGAAAACATATATTGAGCATCTACTACATGCCAGGACCTATTCTAGACTCTGGAGTTACACATTGAATAAAACTGGCTGAAAGTCCTGCCCACATTGAGTTTACAATCTAATGTAGGAAACAGACAAACTAACAACTAAGCAAATTGTACCAAACGTTAGAAGGTAAAAAGGACTGCAGAGAAAAATGTTCAGCCGAATCAGGGAAATCAGGGGTGGGGAGAGGAGATGCATTTTTAAATGGAGTTTACTAAATCTAGTCTCACTGACAAGGGGCTATTTGAGCAAAAACCTGAAGGAGGAGAGGGAGTGCAGTCGTCGTGGGGATTAAATGATACTTCAGTTATACACTGTTCTCATCTATTCGTTAAAGAAAGTTTACTGGGAGCCCAGGATAATAAAAATCAGAACATTTTATAACTGGAAGAAACCTCAAAGATTAATCAACCCTCCTTTATCTCTGAATGAAATAGCTTAAGCCAGAAAAAATAAGAACTCTGGGCAAGGCAGTGACAGCTGGAATGGAAATCTTAACCAGTATGCTACATACTGCGCTTTTAAGCTGAAGATGTCTTTTTGTTTCAAAAGACATGCACAATTCCACCAGATAATGAAATCCACAAAATAAGTCTTACAAACACAAACATACTCTAGTAATCTAGTCCCATAGACACCAACCCTTGGTCTGAGCATCTGTGGAAGACACCAACCGTACTGTCTATGAGAACTTAAGTTTCAAAAATCCATTAATTAATCAAACTTATAAAAAGTAGCCATTGGGTAGAAAGCACTAGAAGGGAAACAGATGGCGTAGTTCCTGTGTGCCTTCACAAGCAAGGCCATCTCTAAATCTCTCAGCAAAACACCTAATAGTCTCCTTCTCTTATTGCTCACACCTTATCTACTGTTGGTTTTGAATACTAAAATCACATATTTTCAGATAACACTTCTCTTTGAAAGACAGTCATACACCTTGAAAAGCTAGAAGAATAATTAAATGCAATATATATTTTAAATTTAACAGCAGAGACACCTGTGAACCAGCAAAGGAAGAAAATACCGTGCAGCAACTGGTCAATAAAATGTACCCCCTACCGAATAACCATGGGCTCCTCGCACGGTGTGATGGTCTCCGGTTCACCAGCAACCCCAGATACTATACGAAGGAGGCTTCATCAGTATCAGAGGTAACCCTGAATCTTTTCACACTTTCATTGTCACCAAAAGAAAGGCTATGCCAGGCACATGCCTAACAAAGTCTTTCTGTATGCAAAGCTGGAGAAGAGTAGCTGACATCTTAACTGGTCTGGAACTGAAAGCAGTCATAGCAAGATGGGGAGGACAGAACAAAGAGAAGGCAATTTAACAGGCACAGCTCAAGTGCTAGCCTGTTAAAGCAAGAAAGAACTTTGTGTTTTAGTATTTACTAACATTTTCAAAATTATTCCTACATCATACGAAATTAATTATTTGGGTTTTTCATTTGTTTGTTTGTGTATTATCACCGAATCATAGGATTTGGAAGGGAGCTGGAGCAGAGATTGCTACTTATCCCCTGGTTGGTTACTTTCTTTTTCTTAGAGCAGGAGTAAGCAAGCTTTTCTATATTGGTCTAGCTAAATATTTTGTACTTTGTGGGCCAGACGGTGTCTATTACATATTCACCTGTGCTGTTGTAGTGTTAGACATGGACATGTGTAAACAAATGGGCATGGCTGTGTTCCAATAAAGTTTTATTTATAAAAACAGGGAGCAGGCTGGATTTGGCCCAAGATCCCTATTTTGGAGTAATAGCTTGGCTTCTGGCTGCCTGGAATATGGACTACATTTCCCAGCCTCCCTAGCAACTGGATGTGGCCATGTGGTAAGTCCTGCCCAATGCGAAGTAAGCAAAAGTAGTACATCCATTCCATTCTTCCCTGCTCCTTCCATTCTGCTGCTTGGAACGCAGACATAATGGCTGGACTGACGCTTTGGACTGTGAGGACAAGAGTCCACTCTGGAGAAGAAACTGGAAGCAGTATGAGTGGCTACAGTCTCTATACCAGCCCTGAGCCACCTATGTCCAGAATTTTATGTGACAGAGAAATAAAAACCCATTTTGTTTAAGCCTCTGTTCCTTTGAGTCTCTGATATGCTCAAAAAAATAATCTTAAATTAACACAGAAACTCAGAGATCATTTACTCAACTCCCTCGTGGTATAGATGAAAAAATAAAAATGAGAACCTGAAAAGATGAATAACTTACCTTGAGTCAATCACTTGATAATGCCAGGGCAAGGCCTAGACTCTAAGTGTTCTGATTCTAAATCCAATACTTTTTCTAAATTTATATAAGGCTAACACTCCTGTAAACATATGTTTAAATTACAAACATTTGTTATTTTCTTTGTGTGATTTTTTTCAACTATTTAAGCCACTTGATTTTCCTAGGAATGGGTGCTCAGCTTTATTCTAAAGGTGAAAAGAAAAATATTTTCATTTATAGAAACTTGCTTTATGATCAATTCTTTCAAATACTATTTATTTCAGAATGTAAAGTGTTTTAGACTAATAGTCCACCTAAAGCAGCAGGAAACTCCTCTAAATTCCTTTCAAATAATCTTGCATATAATATTGTCTTCAATCATTAGATACACATCAAAAAATAAGTGTTCTGATTAAAAGTTAAATGTGTTTACACCAGAGTGAGCTGACCTCAACTTTATCCAAAATTACCAGCAACAACCTAAAATCACAGAGAAGAATAAAGAGAAATAAACCTTTGTGGATTTTTCAAAGCACATTCATATCAATTATTTAATTGATCAATACAACAGCTCTATGAACAGGTATTATCTGCTTATATAGATAAGGAAACAGACTTTGGGAAAATGAAATTACAATGTAATAATCATGATAAATTTGTAGAGTACTTTCAGTCTTAAAGTATTTACACTTAATATTATTTAATCTTATGGATTATTATTTATTCCCATTTTATGTCTGAGGAAACTAAGACACGTGAATGACATACTTTGCCCAATATCACAAATTGAAAGAGCAAAGACAGGACACAAATCTGATTTCAAAGCTGGAGCTCTTTCAGGCCTAAGAGGAAAAATATGCTACCAGAATCCAAATCTATTGCACCTTCTAAAACTGAAATCTAGTCTCTTAACTCCTACTTATGTTTTCAATTAGTTACACTGTCTCCTAAAACAAACTCAAATTCTTAAGACAAAAATTATGCAATTTGGGCCAGGCATAGTGGCTCATGCCTGTAATCCCAGCACTTTGGGAGGCCAAGGCAGGAGGATCACTTGAGGCCCAGAGTGTGATACCAGCCTGGGCAACATAGTGAGACCCCTGTCTCTACAAAAAATATTTAAAAATTAGCCAGGCATGATGGCACACACTTGTAGTCCCAGCTATTTGGGAGGCTGAGGTGGGAGGATCACTTGACCCCAGGAGTTCAGGGTTACAGTAAGCTATAATCATGCCACTGCACTCCAGTCTGGGCAACAGAGTGAGATCCTGTCTCTTAAAAAAAATCATTGACATCTGAAATTTAATCCTATCAATATAAGAAAGAACAAAATAACTCAACTGAAGAACCTAGCTATTATGTTCACCATAACACAAAAAGGACAGCACGAGACCAGAAACTTGATTTCTGCTATGCTGAAGTATTTGTAAATGTGTAAACATTAAAACCATTTTTCTTGTTCTTCTTATAAAAGTAGTTTTCATTAATAAGTTTAATGTTGTACATAATGAATGTTTGAATACAAATTAAACGTATTTATGAAGTATTTCTGATAATCAAAATTGTATTCACTTGTTCCTTATATCCCTCAAAAGAAAAGAAGATTTGAGGTCAAAGAAAGACATTGATACTTTAAAAAACATGAACAAGATTATCAACTAATAGAAAAGGTAATGAAGGAGCACTACAGTCTCTTTCTTTGACGTTTGAGTCCCCCAAAATGTGAGAGGTGCTCATTTGTTTACAAAAATTTCAGTATGCTTTTTAAAAACAGCAGTGTATATACCAAGTGACTAAAAAGGTATTGCAATATATAAGTATCTATTCAATTTTTGCATTTGATGTATAAATATCCATTCACTTCTTTGCATTTTCAAAAGGGTTTGGTATTTATATGGTATATATCCCAAACAAATTTAAAGCAGATGTTACTAAATAATATTGAACTACTCTACACAAAAGGAGCATATACAAATTGTCCATTGCTTAGGTAGTAAGAGAAGTTACACCTATAATGTTTCTAAATATCCACTTTAGTCAAAAAACCAACATAAATTATATTCATCTTTATTGCAAATAGAGACATGAGAAGAATTACAATACAATGACTTGAAAAAATTAACTTATTAGCCTGAAATCTAATCAGTCTAATAGTAACAGATCCAAATAACCCCAAGTTCTTCTTTCCAGCCAAGGGAAAGATGCCATAACAGGAAGTCGAGCCCGGCAGCAAAGCAAATTTGCCACGGTCCATCGTGAGAGGTTCAGGTTACCAAAGGACATTACTTCAACTTCTAACAATGTCCAAGCACATGTTTTACCATTTAGGTAAAAGAGCAAGGTATTTCCTGCCTTTGCGGTCATAACCCTATCTAGGCCATACTAGCAGCCAAGATACTACTAGCTCTGGATGTGATTTTTATGAGTCAACAGAAAGCATCTCTGAGGAAATGAGAGCTGATGGAATGAACTGGGAGTCAGATGGCTTGTATGCCACAGCTTGTGAGGCCATGAATGCTAGAGTTAGCACCTACACCGTTATTTATTCATCTGTGCAACAGGGATGATATTGTACTCCATGTCCTACTTTCCCCCTTCCCTCGTCTCTTTCAATCATAATCCTGATTCCCCTGTCTTTTTATGGAGAATGGAATATTTGATGAATAGGGAGGGAAGCCAGGGCCATTCTCATTAATAATTAATATTTGTGTTAGTTCTTTATACTTAATAAGTCATTTTTAAGCTTTTTAAAACTTCAACAGCCTTGTAAAATGGATAGGATTGTACCATTTCACAGCCAATGAAACTGAGGCCAGAGGAATTATTTAACTCGCCCAAGGTTACACAGCTCGTGTAAGTGGCAGAGGCAGCTCTTCCACCCAGACCTTCTGACTCCAAAACCCATAACCTTTTTCTTACAGTACATTGGCTCACTACAAAGCAGGTAGGGTCACACCATATGGGGATGGGGTATGGGCCTGCTAAAATAGGACCATGCCCAGTAAGAAGTTCCTGGATTCTCAAAAGTAGAAATTTAACCATCAACCACCTCACTCCTGTATAGTGCCCTGTAGTCCCCACCCCACCCCAAAAGCAAATAGTATAGCAATTTAACCTCTCAGTTCCATCTCATGTGCCAAAGGAGAAAAAGAACATATATATATCTGGGTGTGAATATATATATATATGAAATTTAAACTGCCAGGAAAAGGTGTTACATATACCCAAAGTAAAGTGGTAAGACATTGATTAACTGAATGCCTAGAAAATGAGATTGCTCACTAAAATCAGAGGATTTTGTGGGGCTGGAGGGGGATGGCAGGCTGTTTGTTGGCTAACCTTTGGTAAAAGGTTGTCTAATTCAAGCACTTATTTTAGAGGTGCAGCTCCTGGGATCATAAAGGTAAATATTTTCCTGCATACCTTCATCGAATCTACCGGGCATATCCTGGTTGCTGATTTAACCAAGGACACAACAGACTTAGCAGCAGAAATGCGCCTACCTCTGCTCCTGACACTTCATTCTCTCCCCTGGGTTTTCAGTCCTTTTGAAAAGCTCCCTCATCTTTCTCAACCCAACTTTTATTCACAAGTCAATCTTGCTGTGTGAACAAAATATAAAATTTTTGATGACTAAGACTTCCAAGAGACCTCTGGGCCATTCTGAACATCAAGACAATCCTGGTGCTCTGAACGTGGATGGAGAGACCCGCAGAACACTGGGCTTCGTGTCTTCTGAGCCAGAACATCCCTCGCAAGTAGCCAGTGTTTGTTTTTGCGTTTCTGTGTGCGTGTGTCTGTGTGCACATGTGCTTGGGAAACAAATCCCAAATATAAAGACTGTGCTACAAATTATCAAAGATGAATGAAACAAAAACATTTCAGCTGAGGGATTTGGTCAACTGACATTACATGAAGAAATTAAGACACTTAAAAATTTTCCCCCCTAAGAGTTGTGAAAAGTAGCCATATTTAAAATGGAAAAATAAATAAATCATAGATATAAAAATTTAACCCTGGCTTCACACTGATTCAGCTGAAATCCATTTCACATATACCATGCTACACTTTTAAAGCAATTGCCCTTTTATCATTTATGTTGCATTTCTGATCCCCCTTCAGTTCAGATGAGATGCTCTAATCCTCAGTCTTTCACTTTAGTATAATATCAAGTCTCTCACCTTCTCTTCTATTTTCCTACCTCCTATTAGCCACACTTTTTCTCTCTTACCGTTAAAATCTGTTCCTTCCAGATAATCTTTCCCATGAATGTTTCCACACATCCTAAGTCCCAGCTGCACTCTTCTGCCTCAGATTCTTTTTCCTGGAATAGCTCACAAAATGAGTAATACAGTTATTACTAATAGCTGCTTTCCAGGCATGGTTCTAAGCCCACCATATACATTCTCTCATTTAATCCTCAGAACCTTTGATACTCATAGAGGTTGTCTAGGGTCACCAGAACTGTGAGGTCCTTGAGGGCAGGATCCCTCACATATTGCTTCCTCAGCACCGTGCACAACGCCAGGCCCATCTCCGAAGCTCTGTGGATATCTGTGCATGGATGAGTAGGGAGATAGGTGGGTGGGTGAATGAATGGATGAAGGAATAAAGAGGCAGAGCAAGAATTTCAACAAATCTGTCTGCCTCCAAAACTGATCTCCTTAACTACTATGCTATATGTCTTACCTAATACATAAAAAGTTGGAGGAGAAAGAATTAGCACAATAAAAATTCTAAAATGTAAGCAGGTCCTCTAAGGACCATTTCAACCTACGTAATGCGGCACTGTATCATGGATTGCTAGGTGTATAGCTTGCAGAAGCTGCTGTCTACACCTCATTTTCATCGGCTTTACACTGCAGAGCGTAGTGTTTCCTCGGCAGTGTTGCTGTGAGGACTGCAAACAATGTACAGAAGGCTTCTCCCTAGCACCATGCCTGGCTCAGAGTGGGAGCCTAACAAAGGTCACCTGTTTTTACCATCGTGGCACCAGGAAAAAGGCACCAGGCAAAAGGATGCCAATTTGATTTGGATTCCCAAGAGCTACATAGATTTTTAAAAGTGCTTTCACAAAGAGTCACCCTTTTGATCTTTATAACAATCTGAGGGTAAACACTAAACCTTGTGGGAGGAGATAGATGAGGACCGAGTATTAGATGACAAATACACTCATGGCCTCTCAGCCTCCTTCCCCTTTCTGGAATCAGCTTCTCTGCCAGGGCAAAGAAGGCAAATTGAACTGGTCAATTAAATATAATAGTTAAAAGAAACAAGTAAATTAGACAAACGGGTTACTTAGTATGAAATGAATTATAGGTATCACTGTATGTGTCATTATAGCGAAAGAATGGAAACAACTGAATGTCCATAAATAGAGGACTGAACAGACTATGATCCTTCCACACAATAGATACTGTGTAGCTGTAAAAAGAAACGAAGCAAGGTCTCTACATTGCCACGGTGCAGAATAAGGCGTACCATATGCCAACCTTTGGATAAGGGAAAAAACACTAATGTGCAATACCGATGTATATATTACATACATTGCATACACAATACACATATTTACTTACATACCCAAAAAGAAACGAAAGAAGGATAAACTAATAAAAATGGCTTCCTGTAGAGGGAGGGAGAGAATTGGAGGAAACCAGGATGGAAGCAAGGCCTCTCTGAATATACTTTGTTTCCTGTTTTGACTTTCAAACCATATAAACAGTCTACATAATTTAAAATACAAATTTTACTTAAAATATAAAAATAAAGTAATCCCTAAAACTAAAAACTGAAAACAAATTAAAACAAACTTCACAGCATATCAGACATAACCAAACAGAGAAGAATTATTTCAAATAACGTTAGGATAGTGTTTTGCACATGCATAGTAAGAGATGGCTTTCAGACAAAAGAACCACAAAGAAGCATAAAGCTGCTTTTAGTATCTCATGGTTCATAATAGTACTGAGAGTTGATTTCAAACCTCTATACACACACACACACTTAATTACAGTAATTATGTTAAAGTCACTCAAAAAAAGATTTCTAGCATTAGAAAAAGGAGATTACAATATAATATCAAAGAAGTTAAGTAATAACCGGTAATCTTAAATTTGAAGTGCAAATACTAGTATAAACTCATGATCTTTTTCTCTTTTTATTAAAAGAAGGCCCAGAAACAATGACAATATTGTAGCAACAAGCACCCCTGATGTCCAGATGATGGTCTCCAAGTACCATTTTCTTTTAAAAGGAACCAAGACTCCTTGGAGAAGTATGACTGACCCCAGGTCTAGGGCAGGAAATATGTAAGATAAGTCCTATTTTGTCATGCCAGAAACCACAAAGACTGCTGAGGTGGTGCCACAGGAAATAGGTACTAACTTTACAGGTTCCCAATGGCCAAAGATTAGGCAACTGAAGCATCAAAGGGAAAAATGGCTGCAATGGATTCAAGCACATCAAACATACAAATATGCATTCATAATACTTTTTAAAAACTTATTGGTCACTAAACAAATTTCCTAGAATATAAATTTTTATTCTGAACTCTAGTAAATAAAGAAATTTATTTATAAGAAATAACGGTCATTTGGTGAATTGATTTGGAGTGATTCAAAGAGAGAGATTCCTAATGCACCGAGAGCATGAACATCCTCCTCAACACCTCCTGGCTGTCTCCTGCCCCTGAAGGTTTCTGCTACTTTACTCTTATGATCAAGACTAAAATAGTCCCTTCTTACAATTTTATTTCTCTTAGGAGGCAGGTTATAACAGAATACCTTCAAATTACTACTACTCTAAATTAGACCAACACAATTTGTTTTAATTCAGAAAATCTAATAAGATTTTCTAAAGGAGATTTAAATTTAACACAGTCTCATAACAGAAAAAAAGAGAACTGATTTTTACTGAGCATCTACTATATGCCAAATGCTTTAAGATCTAATTATCTCATTTAATCTTTTGCAATGGCCCTGGGAATCGATGACTCACATTTTACAAATGAGAAACTAAAACTCCGAGTGGGTGAGTGACTTGGCTCAAAGCACACATGTAGTTAAGCGATCAATCTGGGATTCACAGACAGGTCCCTCTGCTCCATCAGCATGCCCGCAGCAAAGAGAAACAGATAATGTTGATATGGGTCATGGCCAGAGTTTGTGGGGATGCAGCATTACTACAAATACCAGAGTGATGAATCAGTTAATAACTAGCCCCCTTTTAAGAAAATAATATAACTCTACGGGGAATGTGAGAATATATGTTCATTTGGTGCCCATGGCCTTGGGAAAATTACTTAATCTAAGATTTTAGAGAAGGAAGAAGCTAGAGTTCATTCCAGTCCAAGTTATTGTTTTCTAGATTAGAAAACAGATGGGAAGAGAAAAACTGAGAAGTCTCAAGTCACATAGTGTGTTGGTGGCCTGAGGGCAAAGACACTGCCCACCTTATGTACTACTGTCGCCCTGGGGAAACCCGAGAGGGGAAGCACCAGCAGGCTGGCATTAGCCTGAGCTGTGCTGCCGAATTAAGAAAGTGCATCTCCAGGGCACTGACTCCTAGTCAAGGCATGAAACATGTTGGCGAACAGCGTTGCTTTCTAACCACGGGTCTGAGGCGGTTAGGCATGGTTGTAACAGCAGTCAGCATTGTTTATTGACAAAAACAAGCATGATGATTTGTAACTGTTCTCACTACGACCCCCCGGAGAGCTCTGCTGTTGAGCTGGTTACACAGCAGGAACCTATGTGACCAGTGAAATATAAAAAACATTTAAAATATAAAAGACTCCAGCCAAGAGACGATTTTGGACTCCATGGTTCCTGGGTGTTCCAAGCACATGTCCATGATGCCTAATATAAGAGAGAAAGTGGGTCCTGCCACACCCTTCTGAGGGGGACAATTGAAACCTGACTCTTACCACGAGATGGCCTGCGGCTGCAAAGTACATCTTTACTTTAATGCTTCTGCTATATCCTTTCCTGTAACAAATGCTGATGTGTTGATATTGTCATTTTGGGTCTTCTGAGTCTTAAAGAGATTGCCAAAAAGTCAGGGAGCCCTGTTTAACTGCCATCCTTAGTGCACTGGCTAAGAACCTGGCACACTGTAAGCACTCAACATTTCTTAAATTAGTTGATTAATGAAAAAATAAAGAGAATCTGAGTGCCTTAACTTATTGTCCACTATAACCTCTTACAAATGTTCTCATTAGCATTGAAGAAAAACAAATGTAATTCAGCATGATAAATATCTCTCTGCCTAAAAGACAAAGAGACTGTGATTGTCACGTGTAGTTCCCAATATCCTGAACTTATCTCAAGATTGACTGAAATTATATATTATAAGTGAGAAGACACTAACAGCTGCTACAAAATGTTGGTCTGCAAAAACCTTGCTCTTCTCCCTCAGAGCACATCGTGCTTGAGTGTGGTGTCAACACAGGTCTCAGGGTCAGATGTCGTCACCTGACCTTGGAAATAGCCAGTGATGCTAAAGCACATCCATACCTAAGATACTGTATTTGTAATAATATTTAAAAGCTTAATTTCAGCTGGGCGTGGTGGTGTACATCTGTAGTCCCAGCTACTTGGGAGGCTGAGGCAGGAGGATCACGTGAGCCCAGGAGTTTGAGGCTGCAGTGAGCTATGATCATGCCACTGCACCCAGCCTGGGCGATAGAGTGAGACTCTGTCTCTAAAAAGTAAATAAATAATTTTTTTAAAAAATGAAAGCTTAATTTCAATGTTAAAAAGAAGATCTATGTGTGCACTTATAAAACTAGTATAAAAATGGACTTTAAAAACCACTCTTACAAAATTAAAAAACACACATAGAAGAGCTATTTATGCCTTCGGAAGAATGAAACAAATCAAAGCACATTCATATCTCTCTCACATCTAAACATGCAGTGACTTCCAAAGGCTGCAATGTGAGTTCAGTGACACTGGCTTGAATCTCACCATCCAAACCCCAAATCAGTGGCTGAAGACAGATGGTAAATAATTGGTTACTTAACAATAAAAATTACAGTAACTTCTTTTTTAAAATTATACTCCAATCCAATCCCCTTACCACAGAAATAAGTATCTTGATTATTCTACAGTGAAAAACAAATCAGAATTTTCCAAGACTACTTCCCTTGTAAAGACAAACTAATGTCTAACTCTTTATAATTCTACACACCAAAGGGTAGGTCCCCCAGCAAAGGTGATGCTGAAAGATCAAAGTGCTCTGAAAATGAGAGTTGTTAACCATAGCTCAGTGCCAAAGGCTGCTGTAGAGTGGGAGGCAGTAGAATCTTAAAACTATCAGAATGTTGTTTCTTTAGAAATAGTGAAAAAACTGAATGGAAATGATGATAATAGCATATGCGTATTATAATATTTCAATAAAAATCACACATTGATATTTATATACTCCAAGGAGTACAACAGCCTAGCATCCTGGCTCTACCACTTACTATTTGCCTTTAAGCAAGTTACTTAAACCTCTCTAGACCTTTGTTTCCTCATGTGGAAAATGGCATAATTAATATTAATAATACCTACTGCGTAGGCATTTGTTACATGCATTAAACGATGTTATACATATGAAAATGCTTAGACAGGGTCTTGCACTTAGTAAACATCAATGTCAGGAGTTGTTTTACTACCATCATTCTTACAGAGATTTCATTCTCAGTAATGCCCAAACTGCACAACTTCAAATGTAAGGTGCTATCGTCATAAATAATAATTTTCTTTCCTATAATATGATTAGGTTATATTTTCCCATTTATATTATAAATAAGCTCTGAAGTTAAATACGCTTCAAAACAAATCACCGTTCACTAGTTCCTTTGATCCTTACAACAACACTGACACAGACAGATGGGGGAGAGATTATCCTCATCTTACAGATAAACTTCCGGTTTTAGCTGAGGTTTAGGGAGGTAAGTGACTTGCCCAAAGTCACGCAGCTAGTAACCGGCAATGACTGGATTCAAGGGCACCCTGGCTAACTTCTCAGGCAGGTCTCTTCCCATCATTGCAGACTTTTCCAAAATACCAACTTCATGATATTTAATTAGTTTCAAGAGATAAATGTGACCCCACGTGGTTGGCAGAAAGACCGTGAACAGGAAGAATACACTGTGACCTACTGTTGGGCAGAAACACACCACACACAGGAGGAGTGAAGTGGGGTCCACTGTGGTGTTTCGATGACAACCTCATCAAACACTGTTGCCACCACCTCCCACCAGGGCACAGGTGTCCCACGTGATCACAGGGACACATGGTGCTGAAGTAACTGAAGCAGATTTCCCACCCCTATACCAGAAACCATCCCCCGCCCACCACACACACACACACACACACACACACAGCCTGCTTGCCTTTAGAGCTCTCTGTTTCTGACCTAGGGATAAACTGCTCTTTCTTTTTTTTTTTTTTAATTTTCTTTGCCAGAGTAAGCCTTACCCTCCCCTGCTGCTTTGCCTTTGCTCGAGCTGTTCCTCCACAGAGAATAAACGCCCTTCCTCCAAACTCCAAATGGCAAATTCTACTTTCCCTTAAAAACCTGGTTAAAAGCCATTTCCTCCATGAAATCCAACTCAAACACATTATCCCACCAGCCAAAATAATCTCTGCAACCCAAATCTTCTATTAATTTATTTAGACAGCCTTTTCTATCATATTTCATAAGCTTTCTCCTCTCAGATCGACAAGCAAGTTAAGACTGTGGTTTGAGTCTTTAGCTTTCCTCAGCCACGCACAAGGCACAGTGCCTTGCATACAGCTGGTGTGCAATGGTGACGTGAATGAGCAAGCGATCGAAGCCTGGTCCTTCGATACGCGTCTGGCGCTTCGTCTTTTCCACAGAACACAACACCAGTAAATTGCTGTGGAGGCTCAAGGTATTTAGCCAAACAGTTTTATAAAATGAAAAGAGAACTTGAACTCAAAAACTTTGTCAGATGAGAAATTAAAACTATTTTTAAATCTTTTTCAGATAAATTTCTTAATTCTCCGTTTCATTCTACATGTATAAAAAAGGATTCAGAGAACAAAAGACTTAAATAAGTCCTTTAAAAAAATCTATGCTCATGAATGGATTAATAAAATGTGGTTTATGTATACCATGGAGTACTACTCAGCCATAAGAAACAATGGTGATATAATACCTCTTGTGTTTTCCTGGATAGAGCTGGAACCCATTCTACCAAGTGAAGTATCCCAAGAATGGAAAAATAAGCACCACATGTACTCACTATCAAATTGTTTTCACTGATCATCACCTAAGAGCCCATTTAGGAATAACATTAATCGGGTGTCGGGCAAAGATGCAGGGGGGCGGGGATGGGTGTATACATACATAATGAGTGCGATGCGCATTGTCTAGGGGATGGACATGCTTAAAGCTCTGATTCAGGGGGCAGGGGGCAAGGGCAATATATGTAACCAAAACTTTTGTACCCCCATTATATGCTGAAATAAAAAAAAAAATCTATGCTCAGAGAGTAAGAAGGATTCGATTGATAAAAATTCAAAAAAACCAAGATGTGTTAAAAAGAATTATCATCCCTGTTTAATCTTACTATAATATAACAGGCCACCCTCTACTCTTAGTCGACCTGACTATCTCTTGACTATTATTATTTGTTGTCTATCTGTAACGAAAAGAAAAGTATGTGAGCTGGAACTAGAAAGCCTTTTATCAGAACACAGTAGACTATCAAACATTGTATAAATTGCACTGGCAATGGTTCAAAAACACCCAAAAAACTGCTAATGACAAAACCAGAAGGGAATTGGCACTCTGTAACACTGCTTCTTTAATTCTGACATTGGAGCATGAGATGAACAGACTCTCTGAGTTAGCTTTATTCAGTCCTGCACTCCCCTGGGCATTTGGTCTTCTGCCTGGACCACACCACTCTGGAACTTTGCAGCCGAGCATCCCTAGGTTCACCTGAACTCTTTACTCCATTTTTCCACAAGGAGTTGTCTACCTAGCCTCTGCCTCTACTGGTAATTAAGAGGTGGCTTTGGTCAATATGCATTTGGGGCACATCAATTCCTACCCGGCGCAGCACTGTGCCACCGCCCAAGTAACCCTGGGTGTCAAAGTGGCTCATACAGAAGGAAATGGGATGATCTAGACAGCTCTGCTCCCTAGTCTGGCTGGAAAAGGGGCACGTGGGATGGCTTCCCCATGTGTGTCCTGGGGAACACTGCTCATGGGGACGACACCACTAAAAAAATTGAGTTGTATGGTCAAATAAATTTGGGAAAGACTATAGTCTGAATCTTCCTCTGGGAGTTTCATGATGCATACTAGTATATGAAGAGTGATGAAAAGTCCTCCAGCAAAAAACTCTATAATAATTTGTTTAACTCAGCAAGTCCCACATTTATTTTACTATGAAACTTCTATCCAGTGACACCTTTTAATGTTAAAACTTAGTTTGGGAAATGCTTGAGACCACTCTACGATTAACAGCTATGTGGCTTTGAATCTAGCCACAAGGCAACTCTTGGTTTCCCTGTCTAAGAATCATTGCTCAACAAAGGGTTAGTGGAAGAGTTAAACTAGAAATGGAGGGTTTAGATTTTCTGACAACCAAACCATAAAATAATCTGGAAATTTTACCTTAACACAGGAAAACTTATATTTTTGAAACCAACATAGAGGAAAACATATTTTTAGGTCATAATTACAATGGTCCACAGCAGTATATTCTTTATAAAAATATTTACAATCCTGGACCCACAACCCAATTTTATATGTTTTTACATGTGCAAGATGAAGCAGAGAACAAAGTGATTCCCCAAATATTTCAAATCTACTTCTCTTTCTTGCCTGTTCTTTTTCAGAAAATTGAAGTTTACTGGGTTTGAATGTGGAATTGGAGAAGGTGGGAGCCTAAATCACCCAAAAAGTTACCATCATCCTACACTGTTTAAATATATTTTATTCATAAATTGAGCCTTTAGGAAGATTCGGTCATTTAGCCATCTTTGATGTTACTAAGAAAATACCTAGGTTATTCCATGATATACTGAAAATTCCTCCAATATCTGAGAATTAATGTTTCCACATTTCTAGGTACCCAATTTACTATGAAAGAGGATTGGAATACTAAATACTATGGATACATGTATCAAATCTCATAAACATCAGTTTGCCCAGAAAAACAGCTAAAATAAAATTCATAATTTCCTTTTTAACTTCACTCATCTCCAGTAATTCAATTAAAATCTGTTCACATTTATGAAGGGGAAATCCTGATACCATGGAACTGATCTATATTTCAGATTATCAATTTTTTTTTTAACTTAACACTTTAAGACCCATACCCATGCCAACCCATAATAACATCTATTCAGATTTAAGTTTGGACATCATCGCCTATCTCATTTTTTTGATTACGAATGATAAAACATAAATATGCAAAATTCTTTCTTTCCAAAACAGTAAATATGGCATACGGTAACACAATCTAAATCAAGGAGAACACATTCCAGGATTTCCTCTTCCTAAAATCTGGGGGGAATGGTAGCCGTTAATGAACTTGTTTAACACTTTGATGTTAGATTGAACTTTCTCTTCACCCATTCCATTTCATGGTCAAAATGGTCATGTTTGCAAGAAGCCCTAACGGCAGTGCCTTACCAGTGTAGATGCTGGCATTGGAAGCTGGGATACCAAACTGTGACTCGATGAACTTGGGAATGAAGGTAATGAAAGCAGTTACAATGGCACTCTCAGCTGTGTATGACAAACTCACAAAAAGGAATGTCATGTTGCTTAAGATCCTGACAGCTGCTCTTGGTAGGTCTACAAAATGACAAAAATGACAAATGAATGTTATAAACAATGGATGGAAAACAAAATAAAACTGAATTGTTTTTGAAATGAACTGGAAATAGCCATTCAGCAATATTTGCCACAAGAAAATAAAAACAGAAAGATCCTATGACGATTAAGAACCATCCCGTTTATTAAATAGATTTTGTTTTGGTTTGATTTTTTAATTTCAACCAGGGTAAGAAAATTAAGTACAGTATCTAAAAACATACCTGTACACAAATATCCTTACAAGCAGCACCCTACTGATGACTCCTATTTCAAAAACTGTTTAAATTATTTGCATTTTTTCGTTGATTAAAACAACGTTATTCTCTGTTAAGACCTCAAAGTATACTAAATGTGTAAAGTACCTGCAATACAGTCCTAAATTACAATTTTTACTTCACTCAACTGAGAAAAGCACTCTGAGTTGACATCTCTATGGGCCTGCGTTGCAGGTGCCCACAACAGAGGAACAGGTACATGATGTTGCACATCTGACCCTCCAGCCTCATTATGAAGCAGGAAATAATCACAGCTAACAATGCTAGAAGGCCATCAGGTCAGACACTCCAATGTACTTCGAATGAGGCACAAAGAGTCGTGATCTACAAAGGGGACGCAGATCCCAAAGGAGGGGGCTTAGCACCTGCTGGGCTACCCCTCAAGGAAGGAAGAAAGAAAAGTCTCGTCTTTCAGCCTAGTCATTTATTTCACAGAACTTGCCATCTATATGCTTCAAGATATATGTGCAAGTATTTTCACTGCAGCATTGTTTATAATAGCAAACATTTAGGGGGAAAATTTAAATGTGCCTCAATGGGAAATGTTTAAATAAATAAATTACGGCACAGCCATAAAATGGAACATTGTGCAACAGTTAAAAATGAAATAGAGCCGTATGTACTGGAATAAAAGAACTCCAAGACATATTAAAGCAAGCTGCAAAAATATACATGCATGGGTGAGTAATCATGTTTAAGTAAAAATAAAACAAACTTAAACGATGTATTTATATATGGTCAAATGTATACTTCTCAATATATAACAGGAAACTATTAAGAGTTTAAGTTCTGTGAATGGGACTAAGATTGGGAAAGAGAGAAATAAAAGGAGATTCTTGTACATATACTTTTGTATTTTTTGCTTGTTTATAATGTGAATTAATATACATTTTATAATCTTTACATATCTTCATGGAAAAGGTAAGCTGCACTATTTTTTTTTTTTTGCTGCACTATTGTTGACAATATAGTCATCTCAGAGAACAGTTATGCTCCAACATAATAAAAACATTTCATTAAAATTAAATACAAACTTTTATTAAAGCTATAATTCATAGCCTCCTATTCACCAGAATTTAAAACTTAGAATGTCAAGACTATTCACTATCATCATTTCAAAATTTAAATTAAATTTAATTTTCAATATCTTAATTTAATTTTTTAAGTTTAAATTAACATTTAAAAGAAAAATTGAGATGCATGATTTACTTTTTAACATGGTTAAACACGCCAGAGGAAAACATAATCAAAGTACTTCATAAAATTATCCTACATTCTCTTGTAAACACTGTAAATTAAAATGCCATGTTTAAAATTTTAAAATTAGAAAGTTAAGATTACTTATCAACATTTAAGGATTCAAATTAAGCTTAATGGTATATTAAAAGCCAAATGTGTTGACTCTAAAACATCTGGAGAAAATATAAAATAAATTTTTAATATAATAAGGTAGTATATGTATCACATGAATATTTTAAGAGATACTAGTTATATCAAACTGGTTTTTCTTCTATACCCATTTGGCAGGATAAAATAGTCTTCTAATTTTAAGGTTAACTAAAAATACACATCATGGTTCTCCCTCTTCTTTTATTAAAAAAAATCTACTGTTATTTAAGAAGAATTAGCAAAAGTTCAGACTTTGAGCAACTCTGTTAGTTTTCTTCTTTCTTCCCCCTTTACCCTTCCCCTTTATTGGGGCTGAGCTTTCCCCTTACATGTCCTGTGGGAATGGGGCGTCGAGGGCAGAGTATCCAGGGTTCTACCTTTCGTTAGTGGGGCTGGGTGATTTTTTTTACATGAAGGGGGACTTAACAAAAAAAAAATACATTGAGAATAATGGAATCCATTTTCTAACTGCTAAAGAAGAGAGTTACAAATATAGAAATGGGAACAGCTAGATATCAGGTTGGTACTGGAGCTATTAGTATAAATTCATGGTTTAGATAGATAGATTAGATAACAATAGACTGTAAGTTGTGCACACATACACGTGTGTATACATGTATGTTCTAACTGTCTGCTAGCAGGGCGTAGAAGTAATGACAGCCCGGTAGGAATGAGCCCACCTAGCACCCAATTCTTGGTTTCTAAAAGCCATTTTCCACTAAAAGGAACCAGAGCTCCTTGGAAAAATGTCTATCTTCAGAGCTGAGGCAGAGAAAATACAAGACAAGCCTGGAAAATCTTGTTGAACAAGAAAGCAAAGACGTGCTCTTAGAATGATGAGGACATGTCAGAAGGACATAGAAGACAGCTTGAAGGATTCCCAATGGCCAATCTCGGAAAATTTGACCTCAGTGGATGCTAGAACCAGTAAGTAAAAATCTAATAGGAATAAGATACGATGGATTCCCTGTTTCCCAAGTTGTCTGCTCACTAAAATGTATTTGTAACCCCAAAATTCATACTCACAGAGCCTTCACAATCATGCACAGACCAGCAAAAAATTAGAGTTGTTCGATGCCCACCTTCCCAGCTCGGTTGAAACAAGGTGACACTCTGCCTTCTTATTTCAGCTCTCATACTGTAAACGAGTGTCCTTGTCATAATACATTGTCACATTTTTCAAAATTGTGTGCTTTTTGTTGGTGATCTCCTTGTTTAAAATGGCCCTAAGTGCAGTGCTGCAGTGCTGTCTAGTGTTCCTAAGTGCAAGAGGCTGTCTCGTCCCTTACGGAGAAAAATACGTGTGTTAGGTAAGTTTCCTTCAGGCACGAGTTACAGCGCTGTTGGCCATGAGTTCGATATTAAGGAATTAACAATATATATTAAATAAGGGATCTTTAAACAGACAGGCACATTAAAAAGGGTTGTATATCGATTGGTTGACTACTATGCTGTGATAGGAACCCAACCTTGTATCTCCCCTAGGAGCAACGATTAGTATTGGCTAATTCAGTGTTCATGGTGACTTTATAGAACATAACCGCCACGAACAATGGGAATTGGCTGTATTTACACAGCTGCAAAATATTTCCTCATGAAGTACTTATAGATTACTTATTGATTTATAATTATATTGTACTTACTAACTTTAGAGTGGAGAACCAAGGAAATACAATCTTATCCCACTGATAAATGTTAGCCCAGCGGGGAGAAGGGATGGGCAAAAACCTACCTAACGGGTACAATGAGCACTATCTGGGTGATGGGCACACTTACAGCCCGACTCAAGCATTACAAAAGTGATCTAACCCAAAACATTTACAGCCCTATAATATTTTGAAATTAAAAAAATATATACAAAAAAAAACAGTTAGCCTAACTGGTAATAAGGCAAATTAACACTGCATGCCTCTGTTACTAGGCGCGGAGCATAGCATCATTTCAGTGGTATGCCTGTGAAAGAGCACACGTCAGAGGACATAATCAAACCCCAACTGAGGGACATTCGACAAAGTTAATGGCTTGTACTTGTTAAAAAGATCAAGGTCAGGAAAGACAAAGAAAGATGAGGAACTGAATCAGATTGAAGTAAACTAAAAGACACAAAAACTAAATACATGTGATCCTGGATTGGATCTTGGACAGAATGGGCATTATTGGGATAATTGGCAAAATCTGAATGGGGCCTACGGTTTAGATGGTGGCATCAGATCAATGTTAATTTCCCAATTTTGACAGCTGCCCTGTGGTCACGTAAGAAAGTGTCCTTTATACTTAAGAAACATGCATCGAGGCATTAGGGGACAGTAAAGTATCATATATTTGACTTCTCAGAAACGTCGGTATTAGGGAATCAGGGGTGGGGGATACATTAGTGTGCTACTTCTATAGCTTTTATGTAAACTCAAAATTATTTCAAAAACACAAAGTTTAAAAAACTGTTAGCAAAGAAGTTGTTAAACCCATAAGTTTACAACCAAATACCTAATTTTTATGCTGCAGAATATATTTTAGATCAGTTTCTTGGTGTCGTTTAGAACTGTCATTATAAAATCAAAGACGCGGTAAAAAGCATGATGAAGGAGAGGTGATGAAATAATGATAGTGATTATCAGTTTTTGCTCATTTAGTGCTAATTTGTAAGATTTCTTTCCTATAAATTCAATTATAGAGTAAATTGACACTAAAATCAAGAATTGCCTTTAACAGTAGTAAAGTAGGAATAAAATTCAATCCAAAGCACCAAAATTCAAGACAATGTAATATAAAGTGGTCTATACGTGGAAGTCACTTTTAGGAAAAGTGGTAATATCATTGGCAGATCATTCGCCCCTTCCAGACGCTCATCGATGGCAGTACAGGTGGCCCTAACCACCGGGCACACGTGGTCCAGGTGTTACATCACACCCCAATCACAACAGGGCTAAGCCGCGACAAATCTGATGCTCCCAGTGGCCTTAAAACCCTTCAATCAACATTTCAGAAAACCTAAGATGTATGGTGTGACTGGATTCTTGTGAAACTACTAAGGGCCCGTGTTTATGAGCGACTGAATCAGTCCCAGCTAGGGCAAGAATAATTTATTCTCCAAACCTCACAGATCACGACATAATACGAGGCAGTAGATATTGATATATTCATAATTGCTTGACCACGAGCCAAACATGTTTTAGCATGTGGGAATGTGTTATACTCATTCATAAAAGAAGTCTACAATTGAATGTAGCTACTAGACTAAAGTCTTTATTTGGAAGAACAAAGTTTAAATGAGGGTCAATTTCAGCGAGACTGATAGGTAGTCATCTTTTCAAGTGGGCAAAGGGAGGAACTTATGGGGAGTTTATTTCGTTTGATGAGAAATGTATCCCATTCTGGAGAGGGGTCTGCAAGCACTGCCACACTGAAGGCCCCTCTCCTGTGGCTTCTTATACCAAAGCAGCAGGGTTTTCACCACCCACGTGACCTGATATCCCCCAAATGAGCTGAGTGGACCAGGGAAGGAGGCTGGACTCAAGGGCGCCACCTGCAGGCAGCCCAGAGCCACGAGAGGCCCCAGGGCATCCTATCTGAGCAAAGACTGGCCAATCCCCCTACCTTGTTTTCCTCAGAGGGTTTGCATTTGAGGCATAGAAAGCCACAATTAGACAGGGAGTGTGAAGATCTGAGAGAGAGACAAAAGTAAGGAAAAGGAAGTGAGCCCAGAGCCGCAGGTGAGCCTGCAGAGCGGCTGTGGGTCTTGGTGGCAATGGGTCTGCAGGGGCCTCTGCTCCCCTCTGGAGCTTTCTGCTAGAACCCCAGTATCTCAGGTAGCTTGAACTGCTTCTGTCCTTTACAACCTGAAAGCACCTATATCGGGCCTTTTTGCTCTTGTCTTAGATTTATAAAACAAACATTTTTAAAAATGATACATTAATGTTTGAAAAGATATGCCAATAGGGGCACTGAGCAAGCGTAAGAGAAGGCCAGGAACTCCACTGGGCACGCCAGCCTGCAGAAGTGGGCTCCTGACTGCCCCTCCACCAGCTTCCTCCATGGCTGTGATGTCCTTATCTCTGTACTGTTTACATATTCCCCCCAGTCTCTTTGGCAAATGTCAAACTCATCCATCGCGTCTCAGGATTGGTGTCTGCTCCTGTAGCAAGCGTCCACAGCCCCTCCAGAAAGACTTGGGGGCTCCCTCTCTGTGCTCCCACATACTTGGTTCACTTCCCTAGTCATCAGTTCTTACACAGCTGCATGTGTCTGCCTGTCTGTTGTTTTTAGGAGACTGCAGACGCTACGACTGCAGGGCCTTGGCGTATCTGTACGTCTTCACTCCCAGCTTTCGTCTGGCCTATAGCAGGCACTCAAAAAATACGCTTGGAGTGTATTTATTAATATTCTTTATTAGATCACTACAGTAATTTGTACTAAAACAACATCCATATACTTGTGAGAAAATGTAGTCCATTCCGAAGATGCATAAGTTCCTCCTCGGGAGTGAGTGAGGTGTAGTATGAGTAATAAGAGGAAGGGTGGTCCACACTGGTGGACTTACCAAAAACAGAAAAATACGAAGGACAGAAGAGATGATCCTTTTTAAAGTATGGTTCTTTGAAGCTAAAGAATCCTTAGTGCATTTAGCTAAGATTACAAACTAAAAAGTCCAATAAGAAAAATTAAAATGTTAACAGGAGAAGGAACAAATATACATTTCATTTATCCAGCATATTTGGGAAAGATTAGGGAGTTTTTGCCAGGCCTGTTACCATTTACGTGTTATCTCATAAGCTATATGTCCAAATCTAAAGGTTTGGCTTATCACAAGAAAACACAGGTACAATAAAATACAGATAATACAGAAATGAAACAAAGAAATAGATACAGAGAAAACACAAACAGAGCAGAACGTCAAAACCAGGGCAAAGAATTAAATATGGCCAGAAGATTTGTCCCGAGCTTCAGATTTGACTCTGAGTTTCCTGGCCATCAAAGCAAAAAGTTACATAATCACCATTATTAGAAACGCAGAAGCATTCTAATTTCTTCCTGGAAAACAAAGCTTTTCCTACGTTCTAGAGCAATGGTTCTCACAGCACTTCCCTGGACCAGCAGCATCAGTATCACCTGGAACGTTTTAAAAATCTGATTCTCAGGCCCCACTCCAGACCTACCAAATCACAGACTGTAGACTGGGGCCCAGCAATCCGGGTTTTAGGAAGCCTTCATGGTGATGCTAATGTAGGCTAACTTCAAGGACCCCTGTTCTAAAGAAATGGGATTTTATATGCAGGGCACCAAACAATAATGCTATGGCAAATATGGGAAATTTAAGCAGCAGCTCTCAATAAAAGCTGCAAACATAAAATTATAAGTGCAATTCAGCAAAGGCAATATGCAAAAGAGCTAAGAGAACAGGGCCCAGGTATGTAGCTTTTGGTGACCCCGATTTACTGAGTCAGAAATGGACCCTCACACATCCATACACTACTTGTTCTAGAACACCTAGCAAATGGCCACATGCAATGGGTCTGGATGTTCTTGAGCAACTCAAGTTCAGAATTTATTCTTTCTGCCTCTCCCCACTAGTTCCCTTCCCCATTATCTAAGGTTGAAACTCTAACACCACCTTTTGGTTCCCCCTCCCCATCATTCCCATATCAATTGTCATATCCTATAGAAATGACCTCTTCCCTCTTCTCATTCAATAATTCATTCACCAGCTATTTACTGAGTACCTACTAGATGGTATAAACCCAGCAGGGAATGTGATGGACAAAAAAAAATCTTGCCTTGGTGGAGCTTATTTTCTCATCAGGGAGACAATAGATAAGATAAATAAGTAAAATACACAGTAGGTTAGTAATGAGTGTTAGGAAGAAAAATAAAGGGAAGGAGGTAAGAAGCTTTGGAGGGGAGCAAAGAGATTTTAAACAGGGTGGCTAAGAAAGGCCTTGCTGAAAAGGGGCCATTTGAGTAATACACTGAAGGAAGTGCGGTGCTCTTAGAGTGTTCCCAGCACAGGCATAGCAAGTGCAAAGGCCCTGGGGTGAGGGCATGCCTGACACATTTGAGGACCAACAATGAGCCCAGTGTGATTGATGCAGAATAAACAAGTGAGAATGAAAGAAGGAGATGGGGTAAAGAGGTAACCAGAGGTTAGATCACATAGGTCATAGGGAAGGGGACTTTTCTGAGAGGAGTGACATTTTAAAAGGGTCCCTCTGGCTGCTGAGTTGAAAGGAGGCTGAAAGGGAGTAAGGGTCAAAGCAGGAAGACTGGTTCAGCAGGCTGCTGTCCTTGCTTTCTCTACTAGCCAAAACCTCTCACCTGGGCTCTGTCCCTAGCTTTCCACCCAGGCCCCCTCCCCCCAGTCCACTCCTTTCTCTCACAAATCTACCTCTTGGAGGGCTGCCAATCCTGCTCAAAACTCCCCACTCCCCATCAGGGACTCCAGTGAAAGGCTGGCACTCCCACTTGCCACTGTATAGCATACCTTACCTTCCCAACCTATCTCCCCGGCCTCTGCCACACATATTCAACACTCCAGCCACAAGAAAAACTTGTTCAGCATTTTCAAAGACATCTGCACAGGCCTACCTTCTGCCTGGAATATGCCCACCAACCCACCTCCACCTACTGAAATTCACCCAGTCTTTCACAGTTCAACTCAAATCCCACCTCCTCCATGCAGCCTGCCCTGATCTGTCAACTAGATTTTCCCTTGCCACCCTTGGAAGCTCCACACCACTCTGTCTATTCTCTTCTTATGGTCTTTAATATATTTCCATCTGTACTTGTCCTTTCACCCTCAGTGGACTCTAAGCTCTCTAAGAACAAACCATGGTTCCTTCATCTTTACCACTATCACAGCATGGAGCACAGCACCCTCGGTAAGAGGGAATGCTCAGTGACTTTAATGATGCCATCCTTATCCTCTAATGAACAAAATTCTGTAACTTTCCATGGCCTCTTTAAATCAGTTCATCCCCTCAGAGTAACTATTTTATTTAGTTAGGAATATAAACATATTGCACTCTAACACAGACAAAACTCTAGCAGAGAAAAATCTGTTACATTTTACCCTAAATTAATAATGCTAAGCAATTAAGCTTAAAAGACTAAAAATGGACACAAAAATACAACTTTTCTTCTGGTTAACTGCCACCAAAAGTTTTGTAGATAAGACAATGGCCAGTTAAATTTGGAAGGCTTTAAAATGCTAGACCCTCAAACCTCAGGAAAATTGATCCACTTAAATATTTTAAGTGTTTATTTTTATTGGGAAGATTTTGATGGAATCAATGCTAATCTCTTTGTGGAATGTAATGCAGACATACTGACAATTCTACTTTCCCCTTTGTGGTGTTTTAAATCAGCCCTAGTCCTGCATAATTTATAAGAAGAATATGAAAACACTGAGTCAGATTTTCCCAATGTCTGTCATTAAAAAATGTGGAGACAGAGAATGGAAAGTACAGTATATTTTCTTCTATCATTCTGTGCAATGGAACTTCCCCAAAGGGCTCCATTCTGTATGGCCCGAATAGTTTTCTTTTTAAGGAAGTATAAGTTACCAACTTCTACCTCCTCTTTGAAGAAGATAATATTGGTATTCGAGTTTCAAATATAAAATAAAGACCAAAAGAGGTCCTGTTCCAGAAAACAGAAAGGAAAAGAGGATCTGGGACTCAAAGTCAGATTTAACTCAAAATGAAAGCTTAGCAACTTCTTTAGCACAAGATCTCAATAGTGAATCTAAGCTTTGCAAAAAAAAAAAAAAAAAAAATTACAAATTATATCGTTAGCAAAATGATTCCCGGAGATTTAATTTGTCCTTTTGAAACATATTAGACAGTCACTTCCTTCAAATGGCATGTTACTCTGAAGGAAATCATGATACTCTAAAGGAAATCAATGTGTACAAGATAAATATGAATTAATTTTAATATTCTCATTGAACAGTATTCTAATATCATCAATATCACTTGAATCATTTTTAGCAAAATATTTTCAATATAATCCAATTAAGACAGTATTTTTTTTTTCCCCCCTAACAAGACAAAGTGCCTCTTAAAGTTCCAGTCTTGATACAAATTAGAGAATCCAGTACAAGTGGAAGAAATAAAATGAATCAGCTCTGTGTCCCAATCAGGAGGTTTAACTACAGAAGTGGGATCAGTGGTCACAAAGTAGAGGGTCAAAAAGAAGAATTTACCAGAAATACTACCAAGAAAATCAGAATAGAAACAGTTTTATTATAAACCAATTCCCATCACTGTTCAAAGACTCCTCTTATTTTTGTTTCTAAAAGAAAAACTATCCTGAACCATCAAACTGAAGGTAGAAAAACCAGAGAAAAACAATACCTAGCAGTACAAGAAGATAGCCAATAAAATAGTATAAAGATTCAATTTCCAAAAATGATTTTTGAATCTTGTGATGGCTTTTTATCACTTTTGAACCTGCATGTCTAAGTGTGGGTCCCCCAGAAGCAGGCCCTGAGACAAAGATTCCAGTCCAAGTAATTTAATTGAGAGGCTCAGGGGACGCTGGGTGGGGAGGTTGGCAGAGATGCCCTGGAAGAGAGAACACAGGAACACACCTCAGGTCGTCTTGCCCAAGAGGCAGGGGGCTGGGGTGTTTATCAGTCATCTGGTTAAGACTTTTTTGGGGGACGGAAGGCTGGGGTGTTAATTCCTTGGTACTTGAGGGCTGCCTCAAGCAGGAGCCAAGCAATTTTCTCAGCCTACAAAGAAGATCATCAGACACATGATGCCAGTCCTAGCAGTTGGTGGGCCTCCGCCATGAAACTGGTAAGGTCCAAGATTGTGGACGGGCATTGATAGCACTGCCTACCCTGCATCCTCCAAAAGAACATTCTCATCAACAGTTGTATGCACTGTTGGTATTTAATACCAGTCTTCTCCCCCTTTTTCCTACTCTCTAATAGATATATATTTCACATTCGACTCCTAAGCTATAAAATATACAATTTTATCTTACCTATGCCTTTGTAGTCTCCATAAATTAAGATTCTAAGTCTATTCCTGTTTTAAGTTCTTTCTTTTTTCTTTCTTTTTTTTTTTTTTTTTTTTTGATACAGAGTTGCGCTCTGTTGCCCAGGCTAGAGTGAGTGCCATGGCGTCAGCCTAGCTCACAGCAACCTCAAACTCCTGGGCTCAAGCAATCCTTCTGCCTCAGCCTCCCGAGTAGCTGGGACAACCGGCATGTGCCACCATGCCTGGCTAATATTTTCTATACATTTTTAGTTGTCCAGCTAATTTCTTTCTATTTTTAGTAGAGACAGGGTCTTGGTCTTGCTCAAGCTGATCTCAAACTCCTGACCTCGAGCAATCCACCCGCCTCAGCCTCCCAGAGTGCTACGATTCCAGGCGTGAGGCTCCACGCCTGGCCGGTTTTAAATTCTTTAACCTCAACTTTTCTCAATTGAGTTGTAAAATAACAAAACAAAAAACAAACAGACAAACAACACACTCCTTTGCTAGTAGCCATAATGGTCTCTAATACATCCATGGAGACTGAGGGGCTGGCCAGCACGGGAAGAGTTCGGCCCATGCTTGCATCCACAGAATCCTTTGTTATTAGAGCATAAGAAGTCATTTTGGCAGTTCCACAAGTACACACTGTCACAAAATAATGGGGAGGGAGGGGACCAAATCTAAAACTTAACTGGGAAGAAACATTTTCTTTTTTTTTTTTTTTCCTATTTTTTTCCCCCGCCCCTCGGTAGAAACATTTTCAACGAAATGTCATTTCATTTGCTTTCACAAATACAGTCCTTAAAAATGGTCCAATCTAACTATTATTATTCTTAGGCTGTAGGGACAAGTCTATAATATATTAGTAACTTTATTCTAGGCCTGAAAGTTTCCTCTTTGTCCTTACTGCATATATGGTCAAAATGATGATAATGTGCCTAAAGAAATCTTACCTGATACAACCTTGACTGATACAAGCACTTGATAAATATTGTATTTCATAATTTATACCAAAAAAAACCAATTCAGAGAATTCAGGAAATAAAGCTGAACCTTTATAATGGGAGTGTAACAGTGTAGGTTTCTGGAATTAAAAAGACTTATTGACATTCAACAGATATACTCAATACTGAACAAATATTGTCTGGTGAAGATCAATTCCAATTGTTTAGGTTTTAGATTGCCTAATTTAGTTTTAATATGATCATTATTTTTAAGAGAAATAAAAATGAAAAATTAGATGAGTACATCACTGAAACTTTCTGGATGTTTTTACATTAGGTTTGGGGCTCATATCCTGGCCACCAGTCTCTATGGCCACATGCAAACATTTGACAGAGCTACTGTTGAATGATATCCCTTTCCCGTGGCAGGTTTTATACTTATGTACATACCAGGCCGCACTACCAAAGCCACTGTTCCCCCGAAACAAACCATCTGTTACACAATTCCGTAAGTATTTTAAAAATCAGACATCTCTGATTACAGTAAATGATATATACAAACATCTCTATGACATAAATCAGTGCTTCTCAAACTATCTGTGAGAAAGAACCATTTTTTAAAAATTATTATTTCCAATCTGTCGTCAACTGATACTTTGACAAAATATATGAATGATGAATTATTAGAAAATTAATTTTTTAAACATACAATATATAAGCCCAACTTTTTAAATTATTAGACATAAAATTACTTGGTCAAATTTCTAAGAGTTTTGCCACACTTTCTCTCAATGTCAGTACTTCTCTAGCGCAGGACAGCCACAGACAGCTGGAGGACAGCTCTGATCTGGGACCACATTTTGAGTAGCACTGATCTAAAGCACCATGCACGTATTTATTCAAGAGATATACTTTACCTCTGACATCCTTTCCAAATCCCATAGAAGAAACTTTTTTGTCCGCTTGTTCACTATTGTTTGACTTCTCCTTCAGAACGTCGTCATCGCTAATAGCATCAACAGAAAATTTTTTCTTTTTTTTTTTCTTGTGTCGAGGTGGAAGCTTTTTTGGAAAAGTAAACATTGGGAATATCACAAGAAACATTGCAATGGCACAAAGGAGGAATCCACTCCACCTAAAAAACCGGGAAATGTGAATAGCATTGATGGCTTTTGTTTTGCGAGTGAGAACAAATTAGCAAAGTAGAAGTTGGTGGGGATAAAATTCTCCAGAGAAAACGTTTTCTCTTCATCAACTGTAAAGCAGTAGGAAGTTGAACAAACTAAGAAAATCAAGGGATTCTCCCTTTCTGTGGAATAAATGAGAAATCTACCCAATAATTATATTAGTATCATAATGAATATTATAATCAGCAACCTGATTAGAATTTCATGCAATTATTTTCAAGCACCTGTGGGTTAGTTCTGCTAACTAACACTGTTGCTCTCCTACAATGCACATTTTATAATAAATCCCCAAATCATAAATTTAATAAAAAACTTATATAGACTGTGTAGCATGCTTTGTGGACCAATATAGACAATGTTTTCTTAGAACAAAAGTGTTAATGTCTCATGTGGAATATATTTTAAATTGTTGATGGTATTCAAATGTTTTTCTGCAAATACTTAAGAATGTATTGAACCCCCCCCCACTTAGCCAGCCCTCATAATACTTCACCAAGTCTGAGGGTAACCCAAGACATTTAGAGGTCCTTGCTTTCAAGAACTTAAACCTATTTGTAAGCAAGCCAAAAATATAAGAAATAATCTCCAAGAAGGGAAAGAATACATACAATTAAATGTTAGATTATGTGGTATGGGTTACGAATGCTACCAAAATCCAGAGAGGAGAAATTAATGTGTGTCAGAAAGCTTCCTGAGAGACGCAGACCTCGAGCTATGTAAACTGGAGATTCTGTCTTTAAATTCACCTGAGGTTGCCATTCTGCAGAGAGCTAGGAAGCAAATGCAGAGAGTAGGACTCAAATTCCAGTCTTGTGTTAGAGTCATGTATGAAGGGCTTGGGCTTCTCGCCTGCATGAATCCCCCATGGGACAATTTCTCAGTCCCCTCTCAACCTTGCCTTAGCAAGCAGAGGTCCCTGGTCCTACCTGACGGGGTAGCCACAACTCCAAAACTCTGCCCTTAAAGCTTCCAAGTTCAAAAATACTCAGTATGTTCCCATCGGTTGTAACTAGAAGGCAAGCAGCATTCTAAGCATTAATGTTAGATTCAATCTGGTATGAATACAGATCAATTGCAAAGTGAAAATTCATTTTTAACAAAGAATGTTTCTATTAAAGTGCTGTTATCAGCTGCTAAAGGTCACAGTTGAGTTGAGAGAATGATTCCTACAACCAGTCATTAATAAATCCAGTGTGCTATTTTCAAAGATATTTAAAGTATTTGATAATAAAATATCAAATAATTTTAAGGTAATCAAAATTAGGCTTTATTTTGAGAAGATTGCTCAGGGCAGACTTCCAGCAATCTCAGTTATTCAGAATATAATCACCAGTCCACTGCCTGACACAGATTAGGTACTCAAAAAATTTGCTGAATAAATAAATTGAAAGAGATAGGTTTAAAAAAAAAAAAAAAAAGACATCTGTCTGCAGCGAACATAGCTATTATAATGGCCCCTTTAGTGCTTGGCTGCAGATTCACCTCTCTGGAATCTCCCTCCACAAACTACATTCAAGGCCCCTGAATGCCTTCAATTACCTAGGCCTCCCAGGCTCTCTCCAGAAGAGAGCAGGCAGTGTAGTGTAGGGGGCGGTTCATGAGCTGTGGTTTCAGATAGACTTGGGTTTATATTCTGTCTTTACCACTGGCTAACTATGAGATCCTGGTGAAATTATTTTGCTTTTCCAAAGCAGCCTTCTACATGAAAAGCGGATAATGATAAGTGCGTTGGAAGGTCGTTCAAAATTTAGTAAGACAATGTTATAATGGACCTAATAAAATGTCTACCCCCAAATCAGCAATCAATTCACTGTAGCTAGTTTTGTTTGGTTGGTTTGATTTTTAGGTAGATCTGCACTCACCCTCCCTGGCCACTCCTCTCCCAGCCATTGACTTAAAATTCTATGCAAACGTTAAAGCTACACTCATAGTAGCCCCCAAAGTGAGGGTACACAACAGAAGAAGGGGAAGGATGATAGCAAATAAACAAAAATAATATTAATACAAAAACAATATAAAAGTGTGGGGTCATTTCCAAGCAGAGCAAACCAGCCCCCATTCTTCAAAAGCCTCCAGTAACATTGGTGTAACACATGATAAATTGATGGTGCTAAAAAGGACCCTGAGGAAAGCTGAGTAAGACAACGAAGTGTGCATTATATGTTGGAAAAAGACACATCAATAAGAGCTGAACCTGAAAAAGCAGAGTACCCAAATCCCTTTCCTGAACCATTACTCACAGACCATTCACCGAGGGGGCCAGTTAAGTGATGGACTAAAGCTCCACCCTGGAGCCAGTTTCCTATCCCAGCTCTCACTGACCTGGAGGTTTTGGGCAAGTTATTCAACTCCCTGAGCATCAACTTCCTCATCTGCAAAATGGGCTTAATATTAGCGACTACATGGTTGTTACAAGGCTTAAATGAGAATGTTTGTAAAGCTTAGTATAATGCTAGAGAGATGGTAAGCACCCAATAAATATCAGCATTATTCCTTCTTTCCTTCCTTCTCTATTTCAGCAAATATTTACTGAAAATCTACCATTGCTGCTAGACATCGTATGAAATACGGTAACAACTATATCTTTCTTCAAGGGAGAAGTCTATTACAAACAGGATGACTCAATTAATATGTTTAAATAGACCCTTATTATATATTTCTATATTGACACTCTTTATCATTTATAGAACTAACATTGAGCCATTCAAATGGATAAAATTACTTGAACACTGATTAAATTCAAAGGACTGAATAGCTAATACATACTGTGTAGCAGGAATTCTATACATAGAGCCCTGCATATATAAACTCACTCATTCCTCACAACAACTCTGTGAAGTAGGTACTGTAACTATCTTCTTTTATCGATTTAAAAGAAAAAAAAACAGAGGCACAGAATAACTTCTCCAAGGTTATATAGCTATTCAGTGGCAGACTAGGATTGAAACCCAGGGGAGTATGGCTTCGGGGTCTATACTCCTAACCTCTCCATTTTGCTGCCAACAAAATTAATGTCTCCCAGAAATCTTTCAAAAGACAGCACGAAGCATCTGTAAGACTGAAGTTCCTGCCCTCCTTCCTTCTCCCTGCCCCTGGGTTGGTTATCTTTCTTTAGATGTTCACTTACCACCATGTTCTTCTCCCGGACATCTGTATAGAACACACGATATACAATGGATGTTCACAAATATACACAGTGTCCCAAAAGTCGCCATACATAGGGAAAATGGGAAGTTGTAGCTAAATGTACCTTTATTTACAAAATATTCATGACAAAATTTTTCCCTTGTATGGAGAGTTTTGGGACACCCTGCATTTTAATAATCTAGTTTTCTGACAATGAGAAAAACCCTTCATTCTGATTTATTTCAGAACTGGAAAGAAAACAGCTGAGACCAAAAATTTCATTTGAGTCAAGAACTTAAAACTCCTGTGTTATTCCCCTAACGCTGACAGGGGAACTCCTTTTTGCATGACTTGAAAATTCAACCCGACTTAGTACTTCTAGCTTCAAAGAGCATTATATACGAAAATAAGAAGTGTTATATAACAATTAATATTGTTAACTGCTTTGAAAATAGTGTTAAACAGTATTTCCACCAGCCTCGGAGTTACGAGGTTATTGTCCTATAATGAAACAGAGAGAACAAAGTACTCAAAGAAACTCTTTAGAAAGTAATTACTTGACACATATAATTGCTAACACTGAAATAGTCTCTTTGTTATAATATGAAAATTTCTTATCAATGTGCACCTATTTCCAATCCATGTGCAATGAATTAAGGACACCAATATTTTCAGCTAGTGCTTGCAATTGTGAAGAAATAAATGACTTCTTGGGTTTAAGCTGAGGACTGCGAAAAACTCAAACACAGCCCTGATTATGTGGATAAATAACGTGATATACGAAGCTGAAGTTCTCATTCTGAGCCCTAAGCATTAGGACAATTAAGGCCTAGCAAGTGAGAAAGCAGCTAAATCTCTAGCTCTCACATGTGGGGAAATAAAATATAATATTAGCATGAAAAAAGACTGGGTAAGAGCAGGACAATGGAATAGCAGTGCTAGAGTTCTGGACAGTGGGAGAGGGTTGTTAAGCAGAAATACAAATATACTATAACAAGAAAGTGGGCACAATGTATTTTTCAAAAGGCACAGAAAAGATAATGAAAGGTATGACTAAAGTAAACAGGGAAGTCCCCACACAGCCACAGTGGTCCATGTCCTTCACCCTGCTGTGAAGGACACACCCCAATCCTGGAGAATGGAGGTGGAGCCACTGTCAACAAATTCCCTGTATTAGTTTCCTATCGCTGCTATAACAAGTTACTGCACACTTAGTGGCTTTAAACAACGCCAGTTGATCAATGCTATAGTTCTGGAGGTCAGAAGAGGAAAATGAGCTGGAAGGGCTACACTCCTTCTGGGGCTCTAGGGAAAACCCCATCTGCAGGGGCTAGTCCTCCTGCAGGCTTTGGCTCACAGCCCCTTCCTCCACCTTCAAAGCACATCACTCCAACCTCTGCTTTACTCACCATATCTCCTTCTCTGCCTGGCCTTCCTGCCTCCCTCTTCCCTTTGACACTGGGCCCGCCCAGGTCATCTAAAGTAATATCAGCATCCTTAACTTAATCATATCTGCAAAGTCCCTTTTGCCATGTAAGACAACATATTCATAGGTTCTGGGGATTAGGACATGGCTATCTTTGGGGGGGTCACTACTCTGCCTACCACCCTCCTCCCCCAGGTGTCTTTCAGCTGTTTTTCATCTCCCTATTAGGGAAGTTTTATTATAACTACAAGAGTGCTATGATTCTAGCTATCATTAAGTAAAATGGAAAGATTAAAAAACAATTCTTACCAGTTTCCAATGAAACGAGGGTCATTCTGGTCAAGGCGAACAGGATTTCTTGGATCAACATAAAAACCAATAAGAAGTCCACCTAATAAATATCCCACGGCAGGGCCAAGTGCTCCCATGACATACATGATGGCTGAGAAGACAGAAGGGGAAATGTGAAATACAGCAACATTTCACTGAAGAGTTAGGTTTCTCTAATTTCATTGTCATACCATACATATGATTAGATCCAGTTAACTTCTAAAAATGGGGACCTTCAGAGATTTGTGTCTCTGTTGACATCTGGGTTTCAAACCTTGCCCTTTATTGAACTGTTACCTGTTGTCCTCTTAGAGCATCAGAATTATCTGGAGAGCTTTTTAGTTGCTTTTATTTTGTTTTTTAATATAAGTATTCAGGCTTCACCCGGAGAACCACTACATTCAAATTTCTAAAAGTAGAGACCCAAGCTAGTTAATGAGGCAGTCACTGAATAACCAAGAGAAAGTAGGGAGGAAAAAAGTCTCATGATATGAAAAAAAAAGAAAAAAAGTAGATGTCACTTATCATAGCTGGACGATTCTAGCAGGATGCTGGAATTCAAGGCCATATTTTGCCATGAGGCTGGAGGCTGGATTCAGTTGAATTTGCAAAGCTGCTTAAGTGCCCTCAAATTGCTAACATTTTTTAAACCATCACTTTAGAATCAAATACGCTCTTACAATGCATTTGGTTTATTGTTAACTGAGGAATCTTACTTAAAGATGGATAAATCTCCTTTGGGTCAGAAGGCCCAAATGGAAAACACCAACCACAGATGGACCAGAAAATAATTTTTTAAAGCACATGCCCAAGGTGGAGAGAAGAGGGGTGAGTATGTATCACTGTCAGCGGATCAGAAAGGTTGTCATTGTGCCCTCAAAAATTTGCCATCATTGGAAATTCAAAGAATATTATCTGAATGTAATTGAAGTAAATGCTGTAATGTGCTCATGAAATTATTGTCAGCAATTCACCAAATGGACACAGGGTAAGGGCCTGACTGGGAACTAACTGCTTTGAGAAGATCAGGACAGAGGAAGAGGCTGCATGACTGCCCCCATGGATAACTTACAATTTTCCTGAATATCATCTTTCATCTACCGGCCAAAGATCACTGATCTCTGGTTGTAACTTATACCATTGATACTGATAGTCAATAAGTCAACTCTGAATAATCAACCAGAATCAGTTTAATAGATAGTCTATTTTCATTTACTTGATGAACAATGCACATATCACTCAATTAAACTTCAAGATAGTATTTAAAACTAAAAAAATAAATAAATAAAAAAAATAAAAAAAAATAAAAAAAATTTGCCATCAAAATGGGCTTATTAGCAAACAACAACAAATTCATTAGCATTCCTTTAATTTTTTTCTGTATTCCTATTTTCACGTCTGTAATTGATATGTTTGGATATTTGTCCCCTCCAAATCTCATGTTGAAATTTGATCCCCAGTGTTGGAGGTGAGGCCTAGTGGAAGGTGTTTTGGTTATGAGAGCGAATCCCTCATGAATGGCCTGGTGAGTGAGTTCTCACTCTACTAGTTCCTAAGAGAACTGATTGCTAAAGAGAGCCTGACACCTCCCCTCTCCCTCTTCCTTCCTCTCTTGCCATGTGATGCCTGCTCCCCTTCCCCTTCCACCACGAGTGGAACCTTCCTAAAGCACTCAAGAGAAGCAGATGCTAACTCCGTGCCTCTTGTACAGCCTGCAGAACTGTGAGCCAAGTAAACCTCTTTTCTTTGTAAATTACCCAGCTTCAGGTATTCCTTTATAGCAACACAAATGGACTAAGACAGTAATTTAAAATTCTAAAATAAATAATATTTTGCCAATTTTAAAATTTTAAGATAGGATGTGGAATTCCTTCAGAGTCATAGAAATATCTAGCCATGTTCCAAACCCAACTTTTTTCCTATTTGAACTAAGTTATTGGGGACAAATCAATAAACACATTTAAGGCATTGTCACGTGCAAGGCACGATAACAGAGTCAGATGTTAAGTGTTTCTCATTTCTATTGCCAATGTTGGGGCTCAGAAACGGATGCCCCAAAATATGGAGCTTTGACCTACTGAACTGAAGAAGCCTCCAGGTCTCTCTGACTTTTCCCTTCTACCACTCAAAGAAGTTGAAGTTCCTTTAATTGCCTAAGATCCAGACCCACAAAAGAGAACAACTGTTTTTTCTTCCCTTCTCTGTAAGACCAAGAACAGATGCTTTCACTGTGAAAGAGAACTACCCACAAGTTCATCTCTGTTCCCAATCCGTTAATTCTCCCTAGAAATCCTTTATTGCCCCCCCCAACAGAATCTCTCTTCTCCCATCTCCCATTCATTATCTGTTTTGCCAAGATAGTATACAAGCTTCCAAGCCCCCTTTAGGGGGTGGACAGTTACTCTGGGATTCTCCCCATCCATGCATTAAATAACTGTGTACGCCTTTTCTCCACTTAATCTGTCTTTTGTGAGTTGATTCTCAGCGACCCTTCAGAGAGTGAAGGGGAAGTTTCCCTTGGCCCCCACACCATCATGCATTTTTAACCACTGAATAAATAAGAGAGCTTTGCCATATCCTTTAAACAGTACTATATTTACCAGAAAGCAAATTGGAATAATTAGAATGGCCTCACCTTACTTTAACACCTCCATCTAAATAAACTTTGAATAATCTTGTACCTCCTGTTACTTTTTAACTACAGACAGCAAGACAGTAATTTAACACCTGCTCTCACTTTTCACACTATTTCAAAAGAGAAAGCGCAGTGTTTATTTCACAAAATCATCTGCTTATAACAATAAGACATTAGGTTCTTCCACTTTCCATCTGTGTTTGGAAATGGAGAATGGAGGCAGAGCCACAAGCAATCGGTACTCTTTTAGAAGCATGCTTTTCATAAATAACATTGGAATTTTGATAAAGATCTGGTTAATCTCTTTGTAGCCTAGACTGTAACTCAAGAATAGAAAGTACTTTTTCAGTTACAGGTATTCCCATATGCATACGAAGATAAAATTTATGTTTATACCTCCAGGCAAACCGGCATCATTTACAACTTAAAACTGTAATGAGGCCAAAATGTGACATGAATCATCCTCCCGAAATAGTTCTTCTGGCATGAAAGAGACTGTCTTACAAACACAGAGGAGGAAAAGGGTATTTCCGCCATGCTGTTGATGCCTGGGGCGCTGGAGGGCGGCATCTCGGGGTGCCAAGCAGGACTGTGCAGGATGTGTACTGGCGAGACCACACAATTATCCGGTGAACGGAGAACTAATTTAATGGCATTCACCGAGAGAACCTTAACTACTTTATAAAGTAGAGACAAAGCTTTTCAAAATTCAGCAATGTCATCAGAAACATTTATTTTTATCCTATAGCAAGCACTTTTAAGGCCAATGGAATCACTCCTATATCTGGAAAATTGCTCTAGGCCTTCCAGTTGGTCTCCTGGCTTCTGTCCTTCTCTACAATGTCTTTCCAACACAGCAGCCTTAACGATCCTCTGGAAACATGAACCAGATCACGTCACTTCTTTGCTTACACCCCCCAGTGGCGTCCCATCTCACTCACAGTACAAAGTCCTCGTGTGGTTATAGGGACCTGCCAGCTCATCTGCACCCCCATCATCTCTCCTTCATCTGCTGTCACCCCCGTTCACTGGGCTCTAGTCACTCGACCTCCTGGCCCCTCAGCCTCCCAGGCACGTCCCATCTCAGGGGCTTAGCACTTGCTCTGTGTGCCTGTGTGTGTGTGCACGTGTGTGTGTGTGTGTGTGTGTGTGTCCATGTTGAATCTTCCTCCCCCACGTGGCCACTTGATTCATTTGCTCACTTCCCCCAGGTAGTTACTCAGACGGCTCCTTCTCACGGAGCCTGACCTGGCTACCCTATCTAAAAATTGAAGACTCTTCCCCCAATTCTTAACACCCTTTCCCTGCTTTATTTTTCTCCTTAGCATATATGACCCCCTAACACACTATATATTTCCTTTGTCCACTTTATTCATCATCGGTCCTCCCCAACTGGAACGTAAGCTCCTTGAGAGCAGGGATTCTTGCCAGTGGTGTGCTCGGCCGCGAGCCCAGTGCCCATACAGCAGGGAGGCACAGCCCCTACGCCCTCCCACCCCTCAGCACTCTCCCTGCTCCCGCGGAGTCGGTGGACGTTCCACGGTCGTCAGCAGCAGCAGATGTCAGTGATGGAGCTCCTCCCCAGCACATATCGTCACTGGAGAGCTTAGCTAAGGCCAGCAGATGTCCATCCACATTTCGTCTAGTGAACTGGATAATTTCATGTTTTTTGACTGTGTCCTGTCAGATCTGACTATATCATTGTTGATTTTCTCTCTTGATAAAGAGTGTATACTGGAAGTTTGGACTATTCAATGAACTACTAACATAAATATAAATTAAAGTTCCAATCTTTCCTTCCTGCACCCTAGTGGATTATCTTGCATACCTCGTGGGGTGTGCACACTCCCCTTTGAGAGAACACTAGATCATTCCATTCATTTAAGACTAAATACGCCCTACTTTCTACTTCTACTTACCTCTTCAAATACTTATATCTTATCAAGTAGCTCTACATCCTTTATAGCTGGAACCACATCATATATAGGACTACATAGTGATTAAAAGACAGACTCCAGAATCATGTGTTCGGATCCCCGCTCCAACTCTTACTAATTGTGTGACCAAGTTGCTTAACTTCTCTGAGCCTCAGTTTTCTCATCTGTAAAGCTGAGATGATAAAAATACTCATAGGGTTACTGTAGGCATTAAATTTACAAGTTAATACTTGTAAAGTACATGGAATACCTGGCACATGGTACATATAAGAATAAGGGATATATAGAAATAAGCTGCTTGTTATCACTTTATATTGCCTAATGTGCACAGTTCAGTGTTTGGGCACAGGAGGCATTGAGCAAATCTTTATGGATTGATTACATATCGTGATCAAAAGAATAAGCCTGTCCCTTATTTCCTACCCTATGTCTCTGGTTCCTCCTGCTTCCTCCTGACCTTGGCAGGACATACAGGTGACACAGCTAAAGAACGCCCACCATCACATGCTCACAGTCACAGACTGGGATGCTGTAATTGTCTAGTCAGGCTGCCATGACAAAATGCCACAATCCAGGTGGCTTAAACAACAGACATTTATTTTCTCACAGTTCTGGTGGCTAAAAGTCCAAGATGAAGGTGCCATCAGGGTTGGTTTCTGCTGAGGCCTCTCCTCCTGGCTTGTAAATGCCGCCTTCTTGCTGTGTCCTCAGGTGGCCTCTTCTCATACACGCAGAGAGAGAGAGAGAGTGCGTTGGTGTCTCACCCTCTTCTTAGGAGGCACCAATCCTAGCAGATTAGGGCCCACCCTCATCACCTCATTTCACCTTAATAATCTAACCCTCCAAAGGCTCTGTCTCCAAATATAGTCTCATTGTGGGTTAAGGCGCCAACACATGAATTTTGGAGGGACACAATTCAGTCCATAACAGATACCGAACTACCTAAAGTCATCTCATTCTTCACTCCCTTCTCTTGCTATCACTTCACTGCCCAGCTCACATTTCTGTCCTCACCTTGACCCCAGCCTGCCTCCCTTGGCCTTGGACACCGTTTCTCTCCTGCCTGTGCTTCCATCTCATTTGCCTGCTCATATCTTCCGCCAGCATCCCTCCAGGCTTGGCTACCGTCCCCACAGTCTGCCCTCTGTGTGGTGGCCCCGGGGTCACTCCCTAGTCCTTTTTTCTAGAACCTCCTATTTATGCTTGGCCTGTAACTAGCCTGGTGAGCCACGTGTGCTACATTCCCCATCTTTCAAGCCCAGCCCTTTAATGAGGCCTCCCCTGACCTACACAGGCCAGAGGAATGTCTGTCCTCTGAATGCACAGCAAGCACCGTCTGGGCCACCCACTGTAACATGTCGTGTATTATCGCTACACACTCACTCATCACCTTTTTTATCTTTCCAACTAGGTTACACTCATTCGTCACCTTTTTTATCTTTCCAACTAGGTGAAATACATCTTGAGGGCAGGCAACATAAACTACGCTTTTCTGAATCTCCCCCAAAACTTAAAACACACAACTATTGACACAGGAAGCACTGAAGTCGGCACAGTGTAGGGAATACGAGCAAAGACCCTGGAGTCAAACCGCCTCAAGTTAGACTTCCAGCCTCCACAGCTGTGCACTGGCAAAGTTATTTAACCCCTCTGAGCCCTGAAAAGAGCATGCACATAAAGTGCCTCACATTTAAGAAACATTGAAGAAATATTAGGTTGTATTTTGATGTTGAATGATTACGTATCCATTCTCTAATAGATATTATTCAATATTGATTTTGTATAGATCAAATATATAAGACATTCTTAACACGTCTAGGTTACCTTAATAAATTGTCTTTTCTGGAGTCACTATTGTTGATCCCAGAGTTGGTTTTTATGACAAGCTGGGAAGATGGGATTTGGGAAAGAGAAGATCACAACTTTTCTTTCCTTGCAGAAGGGCCGTGTAGGGTATCTTTCTGAAGTTAAGCATGTGCCCATACCTGTTGCTATTATGCTTCTTAATCAAACTTTAGGGTTTTTTCTAGCAATTACAAAATATAACATGGATTCATTTGGAGAAAAACTCCGAAGAGCACAAAAAATAATGTTTTTAAAAATCAGCCGGGCTCAGTGTCTCACACCTGTAATCCTAGCACTTTGGAAGACGGAGGCAGGAGGATTGCTTGAGCCCAGGAGTTCAAGACCAGCCTGAGCAAGAGCAAGACCCTGTCTCCATGAAAAATGCAAAAAATTAGCTGAGCATGCTGAGCATGGTGGTGCACATCTGTAGTCCCAGCTACTTGGGATGCTGAGGCAGGAGGATTACTGAGCCCAGGAGTTTGAGGTTGCAGTGAGCTACGACGACGCCACTGCACTCTAGCCCAGGTAACAGAGCAAGATCCCGTTTCAAAAAAAAAAATCCACAATCCCTACCACCTAAATAATAATATCATAGTAATAACAGTAATAAATATTTTTTACTATTCATATATTCATCTACTATATAAACTTTTTAAATCATTGGAATTATGTAATAATTATTGTTCTATAATTATGTTTTCTCATGTAACTCTCAAACTTTTCCTACGTCAATAAGTATTCTTCTGTAAGATTTGTTATGGCTAAGTGCTGTGTCATCACGTGCCTATATCCCATACTTCCTTTAATAATCCCCTATGGACGCCAGCTTTTGCTATCATGAATGTCTGATTGGGGTTATTTCTCTGAAGATTGTATCGACCTATTTAGAGCTTTGTTATACATATACTGCATAGAACCAGATCCCAAAGTAAGGATTGCAACCCACAGCCCCTAAACCCATCGCAAGCCTAGCCGGGTACTTCCGTGGAGTTAAGAAGCCATGAGCGATGGGAAGGGATGAAAAGGCCACCTTCTGCAGGGGGAAGCCAGCCTCCAAACTTCACCTTCGCCTTGGACATCATGGCTGCGTCAGCAGAGGAGCGGCTCTCGGGAAGCCCGAACCCACCTGCAACTTCCCAGGGAAGTTGCCTCCTTCCCTGCTTCAGGCCAGCGTTTCCTGCACTTATCTGTCCCCGAGCTCTTTTACCTTCAAACTTTCCATTTTCACTTTCTTCTTAAATTACCCTTCACCCGATTCTATGATCATTTCTGCTTTTCACATTAAAGCACATTAACTTCTATTTTTAATCCCATTTACCCATCACATTTTTATTTTCCTCCTGGAGACTTAACCTTTATTGTACTCTAATCTCTCTCTTACTTTTCCATCAAAACTTGTTTCAGCCTTTGATCTTACTTAATCTTAAATGCATTTTATCTTTTTAAAACATTTTTCACGGGGGTTTGAATTCTAAAAGTTAACTTTCAAGTTTTTCTTTTACATGTTTTGGTATTTTCTATCTCTCACACCTTAAGTAGTTTGTTTACTTTTTTACCACTGTTCATATTAGGCTAGATTTTTTATTTGTATAAGTACTCTTGACTTTGGAACTTTAAACCTTTGGTGTACTCCTTAATTTTTCTTTATTTCTAGAAGCAAGTGGTTTCTCTTTCCTTTTTTTATCCCTCTTCTATTATCTTTTTTAACAGTCTTTATCTTATTTTTCTCTTAGGTTGTGCTTATTCTGTGATCAGTTTCGGTCACAGCTAATGAGAAGCTGGGCCCAGCATCACACCACATCTGGGCCCATCTGGCTCAGTGTCTCTGTAGCTGCCGCCCGACCTGCCCCTGATGGCACTTCTGGAGGGCTAAGCATGGCAGCCTGAGAGGCTACAGGTTAATTCTCCCCAGGACTCAAGTCTCACTTTGCACATGGCCTGTCTGATTAGCTGGAACCTATGAGCGCTCGCTGCCCAGTAATGAGAAAGTGTGAGTTCTAAATCCAAGCTGTCTGATGAATAAACACTGACGCTGACGGGAGCCATGCCCAGGGGGGAAACAGATAAGCCAGAGGGCTCCTCATTCAGCTCTGGCCTGGCCCTGGGGAGGGGGCTATGGGTTGATCTTTCCAGTGGCTTCTCTAGAGAGGAGGCTTAATAGCCCCTGCAACGCTCTCCAGAAGCTACTTTACCCCCTGTCAAGGCTGCCACCCCCATTCCTGGCAGAATTAAAAGATGTTCCTCTTTCCTCATCACAAAAACCCAACCGGGCTGCATCGGGGATTATCTTTGGGTTTTTCCATGGGGTCAGATGCAACCCTGGGGGACAGCTCTCTGAACTCTACAGTCTACTGAATAACTCAACCTGCCTAGAAACCTATGTCCCTGAATCCCAAGAAATGATGCCAGAGCTCCCAACAGTGGTCAGCCAGCCGTGAACCTCACTAGACCTGGGAAACCGAGGGGCCAGTCAAAACCAGCAAAGATCCTAGCATCATGGAGGGGGCACAGTCACCCCCTTCCCAGCCTCATACCCTAAAAGGTTGAATAGGGCTTCACATTGTGAGGCCAGAGGACACCCATTCATCCATGCACTCTGTGATGCAAGACACTGGGACAAGGAAGGGTCATTGCAAAGGTGAATAAAACTGATGCATGGTCCTCTAGGAAAGAAACATTTAAAACCAACTATGATTGAAGGCTCAGTGAATAGGTGCAATGCCAACACCAACACTACTACGCTGTGGATCGTGGGAGAGGAATGATGAGTTGTAATTAGTGGGAGGGAGGACAGAGAAGGCTTCGTGGACACTAGAAGCTGAGCAGCCCACAGTGGCAGAGGCTCTCAAGCTTGGGAGTGGGTGGTGTTCAGGGAATGGCAAGTGGTCTTGCACCCGGGGAGAGTCGGAGGAGAATGATGCCACTGCTCCTATCCTAGTCTCCTCCTGGACCTCAGTGTACATGCAGCTGTGTGCAGGCTGCCAGCTCCTCTTCTCCGAGGACGGTGAGGACCACCAGCAGCATGGCACTGGCTTCTCCTCCCAGTCAGTGGCATTTGGGAATGGTTTTTCTGTTGTTTCCCACTTGGCAGTGGAAGAACAAGCCACTTCCACGGTGCTACTGGGGACAGGCCCCAACATCTAGAACAGGAAGTCAGAGCACTGGTCCTTGGATCTCCTGGGCACACATATCTTTCCTCCCACACCCCGCTTCTTCTCTCCTGCTGCACCAGTCAATGGAATTCAGCTGAGAGTCCAGGGTATCAGAAGCTGCCCAAGCCCTCTCCATCCACCTCATTCCTGCTGTCCCCATCTCTTGGAAGTGGAAACACTTCCCTTTCTCATTCATTCTCTTCATCTCTGGGCAGAATTCAGGGAAAGAACCACTACCCTCAAGTGGGGTGGACATCTTTTCTTTCCACCTATTGAGTTTCTGTGCCCTCCTGTGCCCTCTTCTTTCGGTAAAAGCAAATCTGTTTTCTTTTGGGAACCACTCACCCCTTATTGCACACAGTCCTGATGGCCTGTCATTCATGGGGTCCTGGTCATCACGATTCATCAGTAGACAGGTGATCAACTCAGGCCAGACAGATGCTCTTCTACCTAGAAGGTCTTCCCCCAGATACCTACGTGGCTCACTCCTTACTTCTTCCAGATCTCTGCCCAAATATCACTCCTCGGAGAAGCCATAGCACCCTGCACATCTACACACGGCACCTGCTGCCTGTCCCCATCACGCTCTGTCACCCCACCCTACTGGAGTTTCCATTAGTGCACCTACCACCACAAGGCAGTACGTTTGTCTATTTGCTCATTAACTGCCTGTCCCACTGGAATGTCAGTTCCATGAGAACAAGGACGATTTTCTCACTAATGCATTATCCACGCCTAAGCAGTGCTGACCATAAGCACTAATAAGTATTTGTTGAATGGAGAAAGGATGAAGATAAGGACTTTGAATCTTCAGTGAGATAACAAAAGCAGTTGCAGCTTTGTCCTTATAGCAGAGCCTTGAAGAGTCATCCACGGCTCCTGCTCCCCAGACCCCTGGGGCTGTCCCTGGGAGCTACCCACACCTCCCCGCACCCTGCCCAGGTACAGTCCTTGACTTACAGAGCTGGTTGCTGTGGTTTACAGCCACAGCGCCCTGACTCTGGCCTTTGCCAGGCTCTCCACAGGCCACTGACCTCCCCAGGTAAATTTCCTGGGTCCTCAGAGGCTCCTTATAACTGACCTGGATTTCCTGTGCCCTCCTTTGAACTTGGCCTCTATTTTATCACCCTCGGCATCCAAGTCGCTCCCCACCCCCAGCTTCTCACTGCTTGCCATTCACGGCTTCCCCACCTTGCCTCTGGCACAGAACCCGCTTCCACAGCTGCGTGGCAGTGAACCCTACTGAGAACTGATGCTGACAGTGGTTTAGGTTACAAGTATAGTTTAGGTCCAGTCTCAGGTCTGGGATTACACGCAGGACGGTGTACATGTGTAAGTTCCTCAAATGACTATTAACACTGGTCTGGGATGCAGTGATTGGAGGCCACTCTCTTGTACACATTGGACGACACAGCTACTGCAAATAGGAGAATGTGAAAAGCAATTCACGCTTCATTGCAGTATCGCACTGGTGATACCCACTCTAATTCTACTTGCATAATTCCCTGAAAAATAGCCAAAGTACTTCATGGCACCAGAGCACCATATTTAAAGAGAATATTCCCTTGCTCATTCCTTCCACTCACAAGCACAAGCAGATAAGAGGCCCTTGATCTCAGTTATTTTGAGCAGCAATTTTTTTTTCTTTTAAGTGATTCAGTTATTTTGACACAGGGCTGACAGCACAAGAACAGCTGCCATGGCAGTCAGGGAATAGTCTATCACTTCGCTAAAACATCCAGAGAGCATGTCAGGTCACAAATGAGAGGGGAAATGGGTTGAAGTAGATTCAAAGTACTTTCTCCTCATTACCATATGAGAAATAGCTGTTTTAAATTCACCATCTTCCTTTAGAAATATTTTCACAGTAATTTGAAGATTATTTAGAGAATAATTTGTTCCCTAAAAGGGAATATACAAGTGCATATAGAAGCAGCTAGTTGCACTTAATTAGTATCTGGGCAAGGAAGGAGGAAGGGTTTAACGTGCTGTGGATCTAAAACATCAAATTGACCAGCTGTGAGTGACCACTATCTATAAACTTAATCAGAGGTTAAGGAAGGACCAAAGGAGAGCTATCGTGAAGGCATGAAAAATGCTAGGCCAAATTTTTATAATTCTATTTTGGAGGAAAAAAATAAAAAGTTAAGAATAAACTCCCTTAGAACATAAATGGAAAATGGGTAAGAGACTAATCAAAACAGGTATGAACCCATGAAATCTTTAACCTTATGAGTTATCAAACAAATAGAAGCTGCAAACAATGAAATACAATTCTAATTTAATGAACTAGCAAAGACTGAAATATGACAGTACTTAGTACAGATACAAAATCAGTAAAGTAATTATTCATATCCATTACTAGTACAAAATTATACAATCAAGCTTTTGGACAGTAATTTACATACAAATCATAATGATCTTTATCACCACACTATGAATGTAATAGAAATAACATTAACTGCCATTTGAGTTGTATTTAACTCACACTAGTTTTGAGTCCAGGGCCTCCTGAAGCATATGTAACTCACAGGTCTCTTTACCTTGGGAGCCTCGTGGTGCAGAGGCAACTCACGCTGCCATGCTGCAGCATACATGTTACATGATGGGTGGCCCCCTGGGCAAAACTCTGCAGCTGGTTCGTGAAAATCTTACTTGTTGATGTTCTTATTGTCACAATTAATATTGACAATTTAATTGCATATAACTCACACACAGAAAATAATAAAAATAACAAATTTTTCATTAAATTAGAAAGGATCATTTGTTTTAGAAGTTTTTATTTTATTTTCATAATAAAATTGCATGGCCCAAGGAAAAAAATTTTTTTTCTAGTGTGGCAGTCAATGTGTTAATAATAGTGATGGCTTACTAAATTTTGACACATAATGCAGCTATTAATTTTAATGTTTATGAAGAGTTTTTAATACCTTGAAGAAATATTCATAAAATTTAAGCAAAACTTAAAGGTATAAAATTCTTTGACAGCGTGATTCTTTCAAAAACATAAACTTATAAAAAGCTACTAGAACTTTGTGAACTTAGCAAGGTTGCAGGATGCAAGACCAAATTTTTTAATATTAAAAAATCAACAGTATTTCCACTAGCAACTAGTGACTGTGTACTAGCAATGATCAGAAAATAAAACAATACAATTTACAATAGCATAAATTACTCACCATTTATTTTTAAGTATTAAATAGTAATACTTAGTATTAAATACTAAGTATTATATAGTAATACTAATTATTACTAATAGTAATACTTAGAAATAAATCTTACAAAATACACTGCAAGTTATAAAACATAGCTGAAAGAACCCAAAGAAGACCTAAATAAATGGAAAGATATGCTTTGTTTGTGGGTCAGAAGACTCAAATGTCAATAAGATGTCAAATATCTCAAAATTGATCTATAGATTCAATGTAATTCCAATCAAAATCCCAGGAGGCTTTTTGGTAGAAAGTGACAACTGATTCTAAAATGTATATGGGAATACAAAGGACATAGCCAAAACAATTTTGAAAAAAGAACAAAATTGGAGAACTGAGACTATTTGATTTCAAGACTGATAAAAATACCATAATCAAGACAATGTAGTTTTGACTTAAAGATAGACAAATAGATCAATGAAATGAAAAAAAAAAATCCAGAAACAGATCCACATATATGTGGACAACTGACTTTTGACCAAGGTGCAAGATAATTCACTGGAAAAAGGATAGCCTTTTCAACAAACGATGCTGCTCATTAGGTAGCCATTTGTAAAAATTAACTCAAAATGGATCAGAGACCTCAATGTAAGACTATAAAACTTCTAGGCAAAAACAACTGGGGAAAATATTTCTGAACAGACACTTTACCAAAGAAGATATATGGATGACAGATAAGCACATGAAAGATGTTCAGCATCGTTAGTCATTAGGAAAGTACAAATTAAAACCATAATGAGATACCATTAAACTCCTATTTGAATGGTTAAAATTAAATAACACAGACCACCCCAAGTGTTCTCAAGGATGTGAAGCAACTAGAACTCTCATACACTGCTGGTGGGAATGGAAAATGGTACAACCACTTTGGAGAACATTTTGGTAGAGTCTTAAGGCATTAAACATAAATCTATCACATGATTCAACTATTCTACTCCTACGTATTTTCACAAAAGAAACAAAAGCGTATGTACAGAGACTTACATACAAAAGTTCATAGAAGCCAAAAACTGGAAACAACAAAAACATCTATCTAGAGGTGAATGGATAAACAAAAGGTAGTATATTCACACAATGGAATACTACTTAGCAATACAAAGAAATGAACTATTGATAACACATAACTCTAAAATATGGATAAATCTCAAAATAATTATGGTGAGTGATAGAAAGCCGACAAAAAAGAGTGCATACTGAATGATTCAACTTATGAAATTCTAGAAAATGCAAACTAATCTATATTAATAAAAAACATAACAGTGGTTACCTGGGGACTGAGGTGGACAGGCAGAAGGAAAAGATCAGAAAGAGACTGCAAAGAGGTTACAAAGATATGTTCACAATCTTGACTGGGGTAATAGCTTCACGTGTGTGTGCATGTGTGTGTGTGTGTATGTGTTTAGTTGTCCCCCATTACCTTCAGTTTCACTTTTCAAGGTTTCAGTTATTCATGGTCAACCACAGTCCAAAAATATTAAATAGAAAATTCCAGAAATCAACAATTCCTAACTTATAAATTGCTCACCATTCAGAGTAGCATGATGACCTGCATCGTCCTGCTTCCTCCTTTTGGGGGACATGAATCCTCCCCTTGTCCAGCATGTCCACACTGTCTACTCTAGCCACCCATTACCCATCAATATCACTGGCTCCCGACATCCAACCATCCACATTTTCATGGCTTCATGACCCAGGGTCACCCAAAGTGGATGATCCTGAGTATCGTCAGAAGGTCGACAGTAGTCTCACACTATGTCACAACGCTACATCATTCGTCTCAACTCACCACACCTCACCTCATCTCATCACATAGGCATCATGTCATCTCACATCATCACAAGAATAGGAAGGGTGAGTATAGTACAATAAGATATTTTGAGAGAGAAAGAGAGACCACATTCACATAACTTTTACTACAGTATAATTGTTCCATTTGATTACTAGATATTGTTAGTATCTTACTGTGCCTAATTTATAAATTAAACTTTATCATAGGTATGTATGTATAGGAAAAGACACAATATATGAAGGATTTGGTACTACCTGAGGTTTCAGACATCCACTGGGGATCTTAGAACTTATCCCCTGCAGATGAAGTGGGAATACTACATATATTTGTATGTGTGTTTGTGTAAAACCTTTAATTGTATATTTAAGGATACACAGTTTATTTTATGTGAAATTTTACCTCAACAAAAAAAGGATCAGTGTTCTAAAAGCAGATTCTGGTGATGGTCACATAACTCTATGCATTTACCAAAAATCACTGATTTATATACTTAGAGTGGGTGAATTTTATGATATATAAGGTATGCCCCCAGAGAGTCATTTAAGAAAACAGACTAGAAGAAAACACACACGTGTTAAAAGTTACTAGCTAGAGTGTGAAATTACAATGGGATTTTTTTGGGTGCTTTCCTTATAACTTTCCATATTTTCAGATCCCTCTTATTGAATATAAATTAATAAGCAAAAAAATAACTTTTTTAACATATCTTCTGGAATTAGTAACTTTATCTCTTTCAGCTATTAATACTCCAGCCATCAAATGTATCATCTCTGTGTAAACTTAGGATAGTTTTTTAAAAACTTAAGGAAGCCTTGCAGGTTCAATGGACTTGTTTTATTTTTTCTTCTATCTATAGCACCCCCTGCGGGGTACCTCACACATGGTGAGTATGAGTCATATGGAGAACACGCATACAGGACAGTGTTTGTAAAGTAACCCTACAATTTGTCTTAAGACTGATCTGGGCCGGGCGCGGTGGCTCACGCCTGTAATCCTAGCACTCTGGGAGGCCGAGGTGGGCGGATTGTTTGAGCTCAGGAGTTCGAGACCAGCCTGAGCAAGAGCGAGACCCCATCTCTGCTAAAAATAGAAAGAAATTATATGGACAGCTAAAAATATATATAGAAAAAATTAGCCAGGCATGGTGGTGCATGCCTGTAGTCCCAGCTACTCGGGAGGCTGAGACAGGAGGATCGCTTGAGCTCAGGAGTTTGAGGTTGCTGTGAGCTAGGCTGACGCCACGGCACTCACTCTAGCCTGGGCAACAGAGTGAGACTCTGTCTCAAAAAAAAAAAAAAGACTGATCTGCCTAATGCTTCAGGAGGACTTCTTACGGGCCAAACTATTAGAATAAATCAAGGGATAGCAAACTGCCAGCCAGTCTGGTAAATAGTTTTACCGGGAAAAAGTAACACAAATTAACTTACATATTGTATGTGGCTGCTTTCACACCACAACAGCAGATTCAAACAGTTGCAGCAGAAACACTATGGCCCAAAAAGCCTAACATATTTACTGTCTGGCCCTTCATGGAAAATATAAATGCTGAACCTTCTAATAAAGAATGGCAGTCATTTATTGAGCATTTACTCTGTTCCAGGTTCCAGCTAAATGTTTGCACACGTTATTTCTTTTAATTCTCACCTCCTAGGTAGTTAAGATTACCTAAGCTATCTGAACAAAACATAGAAGCCATTTTCCTACAAATGTTTTATTTTTAACAGGTTGTCTATGAAGAATAAAATTATAAATGTACAAGGAAGGGCTATCTGTATAAAAAGAAAATTTATTTGCAAAATCAATTTTTCCATAGTTGGCAATTTCTCAAAAATTCAACTTACAAAGGTATAAACCCCAAACGATATATTAGTGGAACTATAGTTCATGCTGAAGTAAAATAGTATCATAACTGTTGTGTAATAACTACCTTCCAGAAACTATACTAGGCACATTTCATGTTATTCATGCATTCAACACTCAAAACTTTGTAGGGAAAAAAATATTATAATTCACAGTTTATGGATGAAATTGCTGAGTCCCTGAGAAGTTAAGGAGATCAGCAACTAGTAAGTGGTAAAATCAAAATCAGAACTTGACTCTATTTGAAACCAAAACCTGTCCTCTTTCCATTTGGGAGTACATGTCTCCAAAATACAAAAAAGTAACAAAGTTCTAATGGTGAGAAACATACAGGTCTCTACTACTAAGAAGTTAATCTCATAAGAACTGAAAATCTCAAAATATTTTTGGAACTGTTAGTAGCAGGAGTCTTAAAAGCATTCTAAATTAAAAAGAAGCTCATTGTTTAGATTTCCATATCCAGTTTCATCACCAATTTGCCGACATAAGGATGGCAGGGAAATGTACATTATCTGAAAAATACATTACAAATATGTTGCGTGACATTTACTTCAGTAATTACAGTGAATACTCAGAAGAGCACACCAGCTGTTATGAGCAGCTTAAATTTATCTCCTGGGAAGATTAGGTCACTGCCAGGAAGCACCTTCCAGGTAAATGAAGCATGATTTCCATAGGAAAGATCCAAGTCCAGAGCAACACCTAAGCACAAATGGAATAGCATCATGTGCAAATGTCCCTACAGTCATTGGCATCACCATGGCCATCCATTGTATTTTATAGACATTTAGTGATGTAAATCTTTTAGGACACTTTAATGTTACTCTTTTATTTTTTCATCAATCCACGGGAATTAGTTCTAGTACCGTAAGACTATACTAGGGTTCACTGGAAAGCTTATTCTTGAATTTAGAGAATTGTTAGTAGTCAAAGTCTACAGTCATTGAGAGGAGAACTATTACTAAAAGATAACATTTGAGCATTTATTACATGTAAGATACTGTGCTAAGGCCTTTGTATGTATTTTCTCATTTAATCTTCACTGCAACCTCATGTGGTATTTTTATTGTCCCAATTTAAAGCATTTTCCTTTGTAACCACTTCATCAATCAAAAGATACAATAAATTCATCTGAATTAAGAACAGATAATCCCTGACTTTTTGTTATCTAACAACAAGAAAGATAATTTACAAATACAGTTTTACTAAGTTAGCATGCCTAAGCTTTTAGTGTTTCTTCAATCATACAACATTTATATCATATAACAATTTACAGCAGAAGAGTAAATTCTTATTTGGAAAGCTGGGGCACTCTACAGTCTACCATTTTCTTTTAAAGGGTTTCTTTCAAACAAAGTGAATGGTATTATTTACTGACCATAGCCTCATATTCATTTTTTCTCTCTCTCTTTTTTAAATTTCAAAGTATTAATTAAGGGGGTACAAGTGTTTTTCTTACACGGATATCTTGCAAAATGCTTAAGTAAGGGTTTTTGGTGTGCCTATCATCAGAATAGTGTTCAATGTACCCAATAGGTAAGTTTTTTCCCACATCCACCCTGCCTTCTTGGTTTCTCATGTTCTTTATGTAGATTTGCGCCCATGTGTACCATCTATTAGCTCCCACTTATTAGTGAGAAAATATGGTGCTTGGTTTTCCATTCCTGAGATACTTCACTTAGGATGATGGTCTCCAGTTCCATCCAAGTTGCTGCAAATGACATTATCTCATTCCTTTTATGGCTGAGTAGTATTCCCTGGTATACATATATACCACATTTTCTTTATCCTCTCATGAATTAAAGGGCACTAAGGCTGATTCCACATCTTTGCCATTGTGAATTGTGCTGCAATAAACATTCAAGTGCAGGTGTCTTTTTGATAAAATGACTTCATTTCCTTTGGGTAAATACCCAGCAGTGAAATTGCTGAATCGAATGGTATGTCTACATTTATTTCTTTGAGGAATCTCCACACTGTTTTCCACAGAGGTTGTACTAATTTGCAGTCCCACCAATGGTGTATAAATGTTCCTTTCTCTCTGCATCCATGCCAGCTTCTATTGTTTGCAGAAAAATGAAACAGGACCCCTATCTCTCACCATACACAAAAATTAATTCAAGAGAGATTCCACGGGAAAAAGTTGTGGGGCAGAACAATAAGGAGCAAGATATCGGCAGAGCTCAAGCCCCGAGAGGCTTGGAGTCCAGAGAAAAGGGAAGGTGGAGGGGTTTGTTTCTCCCTCCCCCACATCTCTGGCAGTCAGCAGGCTCCTGAGCTGCTGAAGAGTCTTTCTACCCTCACAAGGCCAAAGGCTGCTGCCGCCAGTGAACTGCGAGCTTCCTGAGGACAAAGCAGGGGTCACTTCCTGTCACCATAGACCCAAGCAGAAATGGCAGGCACCATATTGCTTCTCCACCCACCATGCACCTTTATCTTCCCCAGGTCCCAAAAACAACATTGCAGCCTGTTCTTTTTGGCAAGTCCCCCGTACTGACATGGGGGTCAATTTGCACAGCCCTTTCAAAATTTACTGATAAAATTACACAAGGTGTGGTTGATTTCTGCCCACAAGCACCACCTACTGTCACAGAGATTAAAATGGGCATGCTAATACAAGTCACAGTGTTAAGAAGACCACAGAGCTGGGGAAAGAGAAAGGATTTCAAAGACCTCTATCCTCCCTCATCAACGAGAGAAAGGGAATCTGCCCACATATATAGCTCAACACTACTACAGCCTACAAACAACTAGCAACTGAGAAAACCACCACACTAAGTGTATCTATAACCAAGGCATCCATCCAGAACCTAGATTGCTATCAAAGCACCCAGAAGCAAAGCCAAACGTTCTTACCCAACATATGCTACAGAAAAACCCTTATGAGTGGTGGAGGAAGCCCCATTTAAACAAAAGGAAATCAAAAAATAAGACACGACAGCTGCTCCAGATGAGAAGAAATCAGCACAAGAACTCTGGAAGTATGAAAAATCAGAGTAAGGCCGGGCACAGTGGCTCATGCCTGTAATCCCAGTACTCTGGGAGGCCGAGGCAGGAGGATTACTCGAGGTCAGGAGTTCGAGACCAGCCTGAGCTAGAGCGAGACCCCGTCTCTACTAAAAAATAGAAAGAATTAACCAGAAAACTAAAAATATATAGAAAAAGTTAGCCGGGCATGGTGGCACATGCCTGTAGTCCCAGCTACTCTGGAGGCTGAGGCAGTAGGATTGCTTGAGCCCAGGAGTTTGAGGTTGCTGTGAGCTAGGCTGATGCCACGGCACTCTAGCCCGGGCAACAGAGTGAGATTCTGTCTCAAAAAAAAAAAAAAAAAAGAAAAGAAAAGAAAAATCAGAGCAAAAGGACACTCCCAAAGGGCCAAAGGGGAACATCAGCTCTCTAGCAATGGATACCAACCAAAATGAACATATTGAAATGACAGATAAAGATTTCCAAATACGGATTGTAAGGAAGCTCAATGAAATCCAAGAGAAAATGAAAAACCAACTCAAAGAAACCAGAAAACAATTCAGGAAATGAATGAAAAAATTCACTGAAGAGACAGACATATTTAAAAAAAAAAAAAAATTGAACTTCTGGAAATGAAAAATTCATTTAAGGAAATACAAAACACAGTGGAAAGTTTTAAGAATATACTAGACCAGGCAGAGCTTGAAGACAACTCTTTTGAATTAACTCAGTCAGTCAAAAATAAAGAATAAAGAACTAATAGGAATGAATAAAGCCTACAAGAAATATGGGATTATGTAAAACAGCCAAATATAAGAATCATAGGCATCCCTGAGGGTGAAGAAGAAAATACAAAAGAACTGGAAAACCTATCTGAAGGAATAATTGAGGAAAACTTCCCTGGTCTTGCTAGAGATTTAGACATGCAAGTATAACAAGCTCAAGGAACACCTGGGAGATTCATTGCAAAGAGGCAAGACACATAGTCAACAGAATAGACAAAGTCAACACAAAGGAGGAACTCCTGTGAGCCCTGAGGTGAAAACATCAAGTAACTTACGGAAAACTGATCAGGCTAATTGCAGGCTTCTCAACTGAGACCTTGCAAGCCTAAAAGGGTTGGGGCCCCATCTTCAGTCTTTTTAAACAGAACCACTGCCACCCTATAATTTTGTATCCTACAAAACTAACTTTCATATATGAAGGATATATAAAGACTTTTCCAGACAAGCAAACACTGAGAGAATTTGTCAAGGCCAGACCTGCTCCGCAGGAAATGCTCAGAACTGCATTTTACATGGATTAGCACAATAAACACCTACCAGTGTAAAATCACACAAAAGCTAAAGCTCAGAGCTCATATAAAACATTACCACAAAAGGTAAAACAAAGCAATAAGGTACTACCCCACAGGATGAACAGAACAACATCCCATATATCAATTCTATCAATCAACATGAATGGTCTGAATGCCCCACTCAAGAGACATAGGCTGGCTGAATGGATGAAAAAATAAAACTCAAGTAGCTGCTGTCTCCAAGAAATACATCTAACCCACAAGGTCTCATACAGACTCAAGGTGAAGGGATGGAAAAAATATTCCATGCAAACGGAAACCAAAAGAAAGCATGTGTATCCATTTTCATATCAGATAAAATTGACTTTAAATCAACAATGGTAAGGAAAGACAGTGATGGTCATTATTTTACATAATGGTAAAGCAAGCAATTCAACAAGAAGATACAACAATCCTAAATATTTATGCACCTAACACCAGAGCGCCTAGATTCATAAAGCAAATTCTACTAGATATAAGCAAAGAAATAAACAGCAGCATCATAATTGCCAGGGACTTCAACACCCCACTGAAAGAACTGTACACAACATCTAAGCAGAATAAATAAACACTGGACTTAAATGGGACTGTAGAACAAATGGACCTAACAGACATTTACAGAACATTTTACCCAAAACTACTAAATATACATTCTTTTTTTTTTTTATTTTATTTTTTTTTTCAATTTAATTTTACAGAATCAAAGAGTCTAACAGTATATCTTGTTAGATACAGTATGTCCTCATAATGTATACATTATTTCTTGTACAATGATATGAAATAATATGGGAAATATTCATGATAAATTATTAAGTGAACAGTGCAAGTTAAAAACAATAGTTTCATATTTTTTCCCCACCCCCTCTTTCCCGAGTTCAGCACCTTCAAGTGTTACCACTCCCCAAACGGTGCGCAATGCACTCATTGTGTAGGCATACCCCCATCCCCTCCCCCAGCCCCCACCTCAGTCTGATGTCCAATTGGTGTCGTTTCCAGATTTGTATTTAGGTGATGATCAGGGAAACCAATTTTCTGGTGAGTACATGTGATGCTTGTTTTTCCATTCTTGGGATACTTCACTTAATATAATGGGTTCCAACTCTCTCCAGGAGAACCATAGAGATATCGTATCTTCATCATTCCTTATAGCTGAGTAATATTCCATGGTATACATATACCACAGTTTACTAATCCAATCATGTATTGATGGGCATTTGGGTTGTTTCCACATCTTTGCTATTGTGAATTGTGCTGCTATAAACATTTGGGTACACGTGCCTTTGTTACAGAATGACCTTTTTTCCTTTGGGTATATGCCCAGTAATGGGATTGCTGGGTCAAATGGCAGGTCTACTTGAATCTGTTTAAGATACCTCCATAATGCTTTCCACAGGGGTTGCACTAGTTTGCAGTCCCACCAGCAGTATATTAGTGTTCCTGTCTCTCCACACCCACGCCAACATGTGTTGTTTTGGGTTTTTTTGATAAAGGCCATTCTCACTGGGGTTAAGTGATATCTCATTGTAGTTTTGATTTGCATTTCCCTGATGATTAGAGATGTTGAACACTTTTTCATATGTTTGTTAGCCATTTTTATATCTTCTTTTGAAAAATTTCTATTCATGTCCTTTGCCCACTTTTTGATAGGGTTGCTTGATTTTTTCTTGCTGATTTTCCTGAGTTCTAAATAGATTCTTGTTATCAGTCCTTTATCTGATGTGTAGTATGCAAAATTTTTTTCCCATTCTGTAGGTTGTCTGTTTATTCTCTGGACTGTTTCTTTGGCTGTGCAGAAGCTTTTTAATTTAATCATGTCCCATTCATTTATTTTTGTTGCTGCTGTGATTGCCTTGGGGGTCTTCTTCATAAATTCTTTGCCTAGGCCAATGTCTGTAAGAGTCTTTCCTACATTTTCTTCTAGAATTCTGATTGTATCACGCCTAAGGTTTAAGTCTGTTATCCACCGTGATTTGATTTTTGTGAGAGGTGAAAGCTGTGGGTCCTGTTTCAGTCTTCTACAAGTAGCTAACCAATTCTCCCAGCACCATTTGTTGAATAGGGATTCTTGTCCCCAGAGTATATTCTTTCCCGCTTTGTCAAAAATTAGGTGACTATATGAGGATGGTTCTATATTTGGATTTTCTGTTGTGTTCCACTGGTCTGTGTCCCTGCACTTGCGCCAATACCAGGCTGTTTTAAGAACCACGGCCTTGTAGTATAGTTTGAGGTCTGGCAAATTAATACCTCCCATTTTGTTTTTGTTGCTTAAAATTGCTTTTGCTATACGGGGTCTTCTTTGATTCCATACAAAGTGTATAATTATTTTCTCTATGTCTGTAAAGAATGATGTTGGTAATTTAATAGGGATTGCATTGAATCTGTAGATCACTTTGGGTAGTATAGACATTTTAACAATGTTGATTCTTCCGATCCACGAGCATGGTATATTTTTCCATCTATTTGCAAGTTCTGCTATTTCTTTTCTCAGTGTTTCATAGTTTTCCTTATAGAGGTCCTTTACCGCTTTAGTTAGATATATACCTAGATATTTTATTTTCTTTGTTGCTATTTTGAAGGGTATTGAGTCTTTAATTTGGTTTTCCAATTGACGGTTCAACATACGTAAATCTATAAATGTAATTCACCACATAAATAGAAGCAAAAACAAAAACCATATGATACTCTCATTAGATGCAGAAAAAGCATTTGACAAAATTCAACACCCTTTTATGATAAAAACGCTTAACAAAATAGGCATTGATGGAACCTACCTAAAAATGATACAAGCCATATATGACAAACCCACAGCCAACATCATACTGAATGGGGAAAAACTGAAAGCACTCCCACTTAGAACTGGAACCAGACAGGGCTTCCCATTGTCTCCATTACTTTTCAACATAGTATTGGAAGTCCTTGCGAGAGCTATCAGGCAAGAGAGCAGAATCAAGGGAGTCCAAATAAGGAAGGAAGAGATCAAACTCTCACTTTTTGCTGATGATATGATGTTATATCTGGAAAACCCCCAGGATTCAACCAAGAGACTCCTGGAATTGATTAACGAATACAGCAAAGTCTCAGGCTACAAAATTAATATACACAAATCAGAGGCATTTATATATGCCAATAACAGTCAATTGGAAAACCAAATTAAAGACTAAATATACATTCTTCTCATCAACACATGGAACATTCTCCAAGATTGATCATATCTTAGGCTATAAAACATGTCTCAAGAAATTCAAAAAAATAGAAATCATACCATGTATCTCCTCAGACCACAATGGAATAAAACTAGAAATCAACTCCAAGAGAAACACTCAATTTTACACAAAGTCATGGAAATTAAGAACCTGCTACTGAATGATTATTGGGTCAATAATGAAATTAAGATGGAAATCAAAAGATTCATTGAAGGCTGGGAACAGTGGCTTGCACCTGTATTCCTAGCACTCTGGGGGGCCAAGGTGGGAGGATTGCTTGAGCTCAGGAGTTTGAGACCAGCCTGAGCAAGAGTGAGACCCTGACTCTACTAAAAATAGAAAAATTAGCCAGGCATCTTGGTTCATGCCTATAGTCCCAGCTACTCAGGAGGCTGAGGCAGGAGGATTGCTTGAGCCCAATAGTTTGAGGTTGCAGTGAGCTGTGATGACATCAGTGCACTCTACCCAGGGAAACAGAGAGAGACTCTGTCTCAAAAAAAATAAAACAGAAAAAAAAAGATTCCTCAAACTGAATGACAAAGGGAACATAAGCTATCAAAATCTATGGGATTCAGCAAAAGCACTCCTAAAGGTAAAATTCATAGCCTTAAATGCCTACATCAAAAAGACAGAAAGTTCACAAATTAAAAATCTAATGACAAATCTCAAGGAACTAGAAACAGAAGAGCAAACCAAACACAAAGCCAGAATAAGAAAAGAAATAACTAAAATCAGAGCAGAACTAAACAAAATGGGGAAAAAATACAAAGGATCAATGAAACAGAAAGCAGGTTCTTTGAAAAGATAAATAAAAGTGACAGACCTCTTGCTAGATTAACCAGGAATAGAAGAGAAAGGACCCAAATAAGCACAATCAGAAATGAAAAAGGTGATATTACAACTGATACCACAGAAATACAACTGATACCACAGAAATACACGAAACCACAAAAATTTCTATGGTCATCTGTAAATACTATGACAATCGCTATGCACATAAACTGGAAAACATAGAGAAAATAGACAAATTCCTGTAAACACACAACCTCCTAAGACTCAATCATAAAGAAATGGAAATGATAGGCCCATAACAAACAGAAAGATTAAAGCAGTAATAAAAAATCTTCCAACAAAAAAAGTCCCCGGACCAGATGGATCCACAGACAAATTTTACCAGACCTACAAAGAAGAGCTGGTACCCATACGCAGAAATTATTCTATAACATAAAGAAGGAGGGAATCCTCCCCAACTAATTCTACAAAGCCAGTATCACCTTGACACCAAAGCCAGGAAAGAACACAACAAAAAAGAAAACTACAGACCAATATCCTTTATGAATATAGATGCAAAAATCCTTAATAAAATACTAGCAAACAAAATTCAACAGCACATCAAAAAATAATCCACCATGACCAAGTGGGCTTCATCCCAGGGATGCAAGGATGATCCAACATACATAAATCAATAAATGTGATTCACCACATAAAAGAAGCAAAAACAAAGACCATATGATCATCTCAATAGAAGCAGAAATAGCGTTCAACAAAATTCAGCACCCTTTCATAATAAAAACGCTGAACAAACTAGACATAGAAGAAACATATTTCAAAATTATAAAAGCCGTATATGACAAACCCACAACCAAAATCATACTGAATGGGGAAAAGTTGAAAGCATTTCCACTGGGAACTGGAACAAGACAAGGGTGCCCACTGTCACCACTTCTATTCAACGTAGTGCTGGAAATCCTAGCCAGAGCAACCATGCAAGAAAAAGAAATAAATGGTATCCAAAAAATGAAACAGGAGGACAAACTATCCCTTTTTTGCTGATGATATGATCTTATATCTAGAAAACCCCAAAGACTCCTGGAGTTGATAAATTCAGCAAAGTCTCAGGTTACAAAATCAATGTAAACAAGTCAGTAGCATTCCTATACATCAATAACAGTCAAGCTGAGAGTCAAATCAAAGACTCAATATCATTTATAATCGCTACAAAGAAAAATAAAATATCTAAGAATATACTTAACCAAAGAGGTGAAAGATCTCTAATAAGAGAACAATGAAACACTAAGGAAAGAAATCACAGATGACAAAAATGGAAAAACACATCATGCTCATGAATCTGTAGACTCAACATTGTTAAAATTTCCATACTATCCAAAATGATTTACAGATTCATGCAATCCCCATCAAAATACCAACTTCATATTTCATAGATCTAGAAAAAATAATTCTACATTTCCTGTGGAAGCAAAAAAGAGCCCAAATAGCCAAAGCAATCTTAAGCAAAAAGAACAAATCTGGAGGCATCATGTCACCAGACTTCAAACTATACTATAAGGCTATAGTAACCAAAACAGCATGGTATTGGCACAAAAATAGAGCCATAGACCAATAGAACAAAACGGAGAACACAAATGTAAAACCATCCACATACAGCCAACTTATCTTTGACAAAGTAAAAAACAATATACACTGGGGAAAAGAAGCCCTATTCAACAAATGGTGCTGGGAGAATTCAATAGCCACATGCCAAAAAATGAAACAGTTTCCATATCTCTCCCCACTCACCAAATTAATCCAAGATGGATAAAAGACTTAAATGTAAGGCATGAAACCATAAGAATTCTAGAAGAAAATGTAGGAAAAACTCTTCCAGATATCAGCATAGGCAAAGAATTTATGACTAAGAACCCAAAGGCAAATATAGCAACAACAAAAACAAATAAATAGGATTCAATTAAATAAAAGTCTTCTACACAGCTAAATAAATAATCAACAGAGCAAACAGACAACCTACAGAATGGGAGAAAATATTCACAAGCTATATATCCGATAAAGGGCTAATAACCAGAATCTACAAAGAACTCAAGGAAATCAGTAAGAAAAAAACCAACAATCCCATTAAAAAGTGGGCAAAAGACATGAACAGAAGTTTTTCAAAAGAAGACAGACAAATGGCCAACAAACATACGAAAAAATTCTCATCATCGCTAATTATCATGGAAATGCAAATTAAAACTGCAATAAGATACCACATTTCCCCTATCAGAATGGCCATTATTAAAAAGTCAAAACACAGTCTACCTTTATGAGACAAAAATATGGCATATGGCCAATCTAATACTAGGCATTTTGTTTAAAAATAAAAAGTAATGTTCAGTGTCCTTGGACAATTATGATTCATTATTCAAATGGTTCATAAGAGTGCTGGCTTCAACATCAGATGTCTGTATAGGTCTCTATCAGGGACTGGTTCTGTGATCTTAGGCAAGTTACTTAATCCCAGTAGACATGCTTCCACATCTATAAATAGGGGGTCATAATTTATCTACGTCTAAGAGTTATTGAGAGGGGTAATAAGATATCACACATAAGGCCCTTCATACTTACCAACTGTTCAGTCAATGTCAGCTATAACAATTATCATTATTATTACCTCTATTATTGTATCTAACTTCACTGTTAAAATTATGATTTCAAGACAATACAGGTCTTTAAAGTATCTTTAGAGCAGCCAAAGGATGATGATGATGATATTATATTCAATATCATTTTAGTGTTAAGTGCATTTTATTGTTTCTAAAATCTTTGAGTATGGCATTTGCATACAGAGTTATCAGATAATCATAATATTCAAATACCATAAACACCCTATCCCCTAATCATTAACCAATCAGTAGTTATTTGTTGAAATTATACTATATGAAATACCTTGTGTCCAATGTTATGAGTGATAAGGAAGGTCATGCCCCTTCCTAAAAAGAGTGTGTGTGCACTATGTGGGGAATGAAATGCATGTGAAAAGATAACTGGAGTGGATACATGTTTTTATAACTTTTTTCAAACCCATAAAACGTACACCAAGAGTGAACCCTAATGTAAAGTACGAACTCTGGGTGATACGGGTGTGTCAATGTAGGTTCATCAGTTATAACAAATGTCCTACTCTGGTGTGGCTACTGATGATGGGGGAGGCTGCACATTTGTGGGAGCAGGGGATATATGGGAAATCTCTGTACCTTTCTCTCAATGATGCTGTGAACCTAAAACTCTAAAAAATAAAGTCGATTTTTTTTTTTTTTACCTAGGAAGCTATACCTGGATTAAAATCTAACTTTTAAAAAGGCAAGACCAGCTGGGTGCGGTGGCTCATGACTGCAATCCTAGTACTCTAGGAGGCCGAGGTGGGTGGATTGTTAGAGCTCAGGAGTTTGAGACCAGCCTGAGCAAAAGCGAGACCCTATCTCTACTAAAAAAAAATAGAAAGAAATTATATGGACAGCTAAAAGTATATATAGAAAAAATTACCCAGCTATGGTGGCGCATACCTGTAGTCCCAGCTACTCGGGAGGCTGAGGCAGGAGGATTGCTTGAGCCCAGGAGTTTGAGGTTGCTGTGAGCTAAGCTGACGCCACGGCACTCTAGCCTGGGCAACAGAGTGAGACTCTGTCTCAAAAAAAAAAAAAAAAAAAAAAAGGCAAGACCATAGTTTGGGAGAAAATATTTGCAAAACAAATATCTGACAAAAGATTCATATCCAAAACACATGAAGAATTCTTATGACTCAATAATTTAAAGATTAAACAGCTACGACAGAAATGGGAAAAAATTTTGAATAGATATTTTACTAAAGAAGGTATTGAAATGGCAAATAATCCATGAAAAGATGCTCAACACCGTTAATCATTTGATTAAATATAAATGAAAGCAATGAGCTATGACCATCACTAGAATAGCTAAAATTAATAAGAATGACCTCACCAAGCAGTGGTGAATTTGTGGAGCAACTAGAACCCTCATACATTATGGAAATGCAAAATGGTACCGCCATGTTAGGAAACAGTTTAGTAGTTTTTTTAGAAAGTTAAACATACATCTACCATATGACAGAGCAATTGCATTCTTAGGTTACCCAAGAAAAATTAAATATATGTTTACACAACTAATGATGGAGAGCAACTGAAGTGGTTGTCGGGGCAGGATGTCAAGGGGATTACATAGCAGCACAAGCAAACTTTTTGGGTGATGGAAACATTCTATATCATGATAGTGGTGGTAATTACATGACTATATGCATTTGTCAAAGCACATCAAATTGTATACTTAAAATTGGTAAATTTTATTGTACATTACAATTATACCCCAATAATATTGATGCCAAATAAGTTAACTAGTAATATAAGTTATTCTATGATAAGTGCTAAATAGTGATCCCAGTAACTATAAGTAGGCTTAAGGAGTGAGAGAAAAAGAAGAAGAGAACAATACTTATTACGTGCTTCCTATGTGCTTGTTAAACATAATAGTTGATCCTCCCAACAAAATAACTGAAAGATGAGTTTAGTTAGTTCTCACTTTGCAGGAGTGTGACCTTTGAAATGCTAACAAATATATCCAAGTAAGCAGTAGATTCAAGCCCAAATCTGTCTGACTTCAAAGTCCAAATACTACACTACCCCGCATGGTCTCCCATGTGATTTAAATAAAGCTACAAATAAAATCCCACTTTAACCCAACAAATATCAAAATCAAACCATCAAAAAAATTCAAATCACAGTTACTGTTCTCCTAGCAGAAAGAGATTAATTTGTGTAGCAGCCAAATATTACATAAGAAATCTCAGCACTAAGTTCTAATCTTTTAAATAGAAAATCCTGAATTGTCATAGAAGCTACTATAATTTTCAGATTAAAGTTTTTTTTAGTGATGTTTGCATGGATACACTATGTGGAATTTTCAAATTTACTCATACACTTTATCAAGTTCTCAAGGACATTTCTAGAGTAATCTCATCATTTATAGAGCATTCATTCTGAGACCTGACTACAGATAATATAGCTTTTATGTAATATTTAACAGTTCAAAATGGGAAGTTAATATACTTCTAAAAATACCAAAGACACTAGTATATAAAAAATGTCAACTGTGATCACCAAAAATTGCTTTCAGTTGTGTCTAATTATCTCATACTCTTTTTAAGAGTTCTGCACTTCATATCAGGGATGGCCTGAATAAGTCACATCACTTCATATGTAGCAACTATTTATATTAATATTTTAGCCCATTCTCAGTGACACAAATTTATCACTATCTTATAAACTCCAAGATCCATCCAGTCCCTCAATTTTCAACTACTTTCAGGAAGTTTCACCAATAGGTAAATATGCTGGGGTGGGGAGAAACCAAATACTTACTAAAAGCATTTTAAAAAATAATTCTAAGCTATGCCTAGCAGGCTGCAGTGCTTAAACTGCAGCATTTAATTAATGTAACGCACCAGGTTTTCATAAGTGTTATGTATCTTTGCAGCTCATCTAATGGCGTTCTAGTAATGCTATTCATTAATTAAGAAACTCTATTAATGCAAACAATCAATTATTAGTTCTCCCCAAGAAAGTGATCTTTTCGTGATCTAGCAAATATAGGCATACACACACACACACACACCACCAACAACAACAACAACAAAATGGAGAGCTAAAGTACATATATGGTAATCTGGAACCCCTCAAAAAACTATCCTGCCTAGAACTATCTAGATAAATGAGGAAAAATGATTTTATGTCAAACATTTGGAGAAAGATCTGGATTAATGAATGCTTTGATTACTTGGCCTGAAAGAAATCAGGTAAAAGGCTTGACAATGTCAAGTAAATGACTGCTCAGTCCAAGAAGATAGTAAATAGTTAAGGATCCATTCCTTTGACTACCAATAAGTTTGGAAGAAAGAGTGAAGATTCATTTAAAATGTTAGTAGATTGAATTTGCAAATCTATCTGCATGGGAAAAGGCATGGAAACCCCTTTGTGACCCAGGGCTGAGAGGCTGCCCAACACTGACTTGTCTTCATCTCTTCCCCACTAATGCAGCCGGAGTCCTACCCTGACACCCATGGGGTGAAATCAGAAGGAGGCTTATGTCATTTCAACTCATGGCATCTAGCACTGTGACACATCAACCTCTTCTTGTGAAGAGTAACTTTATTCTTTCCAACTTCTGATACATTCCTGATCAATGAAAATTCAGATCGATACATGCCCTAAATGGACATGTCATTTTCCCCCATTGAAAGAGCTTCAAATATATAACTTTTTCATTATGCCACACAATCGTGGTGATTGAGTTGTATCTAGCCACTTACCCAAAAGAAGCCATTAGCTTTGCAGACAACCCTAGTTATCAGCATCCACACATGCTTATGCACCACTGTAACTAATCAAGATTGCCTAGATCAGATAATAACACGAATTCACGTCTCTTGGCCTAAACCCTTAAAGCTGGATCTGTCTTGGAATTAAGAATTTTTCAGGCCGGGCGCGGTGGCTCACGCCTGTAATCCTAGCACTCTGGGAGGCCGAGGTGGGCGGATCGTTTGAGCTCAGGAGTTCGAGACCAGCCTGAGCAAGAGCGAGACCCCACCTCTACTAAAAATAGAAAGAAATTATATGGACAGCTAAAATATATATATAGAAAAAATTAGCCGGGTATGGTGGCGCATGCCTGTAGTCCCAGCTACTCGGGAGGCTGAGACAGGAGGATCGCTTGAGCTCAGGAGTTTGAGGTTGCTGTGAGCTAGGCTCATGCCACGGCACTCACTCTAGCCTGGGCAACAGAGTGAGACTCTGTCTCAAAAAAAAAAAAAAAAAAAAAAAAAAAGAATTTTTCACATTTTACAAAAGTGAAATGATGCCTGATGCTGTATATTATATAACATCCCAGTGGAGTCAAGAATAGCACTTCAAATCAAGCACACTAACATTTCTGCAACAAATGAATGAATATTCACACTAAGTGCGATTTTGAAAATAGCCTCCAATCAGGTCAGGCCAGGCTTTGCCATCAAATGATTTGCAAAGCTAACTTTTGGATTTCAAAGTTTTTGGTAGAATATAGAAGTAATAGTCAAGGAGTAGTAGCCATAGAAAATATTTGCAATTATCATGAGAACTGGCATATGCAAACAGATGTCAGAAACCAACTATATATCATCTTAATCTCCCCAACAACCTTGGGATCAAGACTATTATCAAGAGGGCATTTAACACAAACTGGTTAAAAGAACACTCTCCTGTTGCTCACACCTGTAATCATAGCACTTTTGGAGGTGCAGGTGGGAGGATGACTTGAGGTCAGGAATTTAAGACCAGCTGAGCAAGAGCAAGACCCCATCTCTACAAAAAACAGAAAAGTTAGCAGGGCCTGGTGCCATGTGCCTGTAGTCCCAGCTAACCTGGAAGGCTGAGGCAGGAGGATTGCTTGAGCCCAGGAGTTTGAGTTTGCAGTGAGCTATGATGATGCCACTGCACTCTGACCCTGGTGACAGAGCAAAAAAAAAAAAACAAAAACAAAAACAAAAAACAGTCTCCTAAATCATGGATCAAACCCAATACTGTTATCAGCCAATTCTTTTATTGGCCTTCTCATTTTGAACAATACTTCTGCCCTTGATTATAAGATTTTGATACCATTAGAGTCCTACATAGCAAGTCCAGAGGTAGATTTAAAAGAAAAATATCAGACAATTTCACATTATTTCAGGAGATTCAGGCAACCACAGGGTCAAACCTGAGATTATTCACTAGTTCTTCAACTCAGAGCAAAATTACATGTTGACAATCATGCCATTAAGGCTTTGCTTTGCTTTGCTTTGCTTCTTTTAGTGAATGTCTGTATGGTCATCCAACAATTTGAAATTTGTGTTTACTCTGACTACCACTACAAGAGGAAATTATGATTTAAAAAAAATAAAAGGTTGTGGAAGGGCTCAAGGTGTAAATACTGAGTTGGACATGAATTTGCTGAGTCCAGAACGAGTGCAAATCTCATTACCTCTCCTAGCCCAGGGTCACCAGGAGCAGCTTAAGTGAACCTCTGTCTTTCTCACTGTTCACTCGACATTTACCCTGGTAATTTGGATTCGTTCTCATCCAAACCATGCCAATTCTGCTTGGAAATTGCTGGGCCAGATTACAACTTGTGAGGTTTTATGAACATAATACTCTGAGTCACAAATATCTTAATATATGAGACCACAGTGATGTGATAATCATCCCTTCTGTTTCCGGTGAACAATTCACTCTAACAATCTTGGTATAAACCAATTACACTTATGATTATCATTTTTAATATCTACTTAGTTCAAACACAGAATTAGATACTATAACAATATAATATATTAGCATTTTATTCTTTAAATAAGATGCTTTCCTACTGTGTGTCTTAATTACAGAACGAGGGAAGCATGCCAACTAAATTCATAGTCTTAGTATAATCTAAAATTATCTTCTCACAAATATGAAAGTCTTTGCTATGGCAAATGCCTTAGGTTCAGTTCTCCCAGAAACAGACCCTAAAACAGGATTGAGTGAAAGTAGTTTGGTACAATTCTGGAACCCAAGCCTACTGGGTTTCGAGATACCACATGCTGTGGTGATTCATCTAAATACCATCTGTGTCTGAGATATCCCCAAATACATATATTTATTTACACACATATAATAATCTATTTCAGTACCATGTGTGTAGCATGTGTGCGTGTTCATCCCCCAAGAAACACAATTTTTTCTCAAGTAGTAAAAATGGGCCACCATACAGTACAATCACCCTCAACCAATCCACTAAAGCAAACATGTCTGCATATTGTTGGCTTCCCTGTTGTCCAGTTATTTCATGCTCTGTGAACAATTTTGACCCATACTTTCCCAAAAAAGTATGCAAGTAATAGTGCTAGACATATGACAAAATAAAAACCTAGGAGGAGAACCAGTCTGGATGTGGAAAGGCAAGTAGTTTTATCTCCCTTGAAACGTCATCAAGTAAATGGTCAAAGACCGTGAGGGTCTTATATGTGGAATAAAAGGAGAGAGAGTTCAAATACACAGAGAGGGAGGATGGAACAGCAGTTAACACCAATGGGGGAGGGAGGAATGGAGAGATGTAGGTCAAAGGATACAAAAGGGCAGATATGTAGGATAAACAAGTTTAAACATCTAATGTACTACATGAGGGCTGAAGTTAATAAAATTATACTATATTGGGGGCTTTGTTAAATAAGATTTAGCTGCTCTTTGCACACAAAAAAAATTAACTATGTGACATGAAAGATATGTTAATCTGCTTCACTATAGTAATCTTTTTACTATGTATATGTATCCCATAGCATCACGTTGTAAACCTGAAATATATGCAATAAAATTTATTTTAAAATAATAATAAGATAATACTATTTGGCCGGGCACGGTGGCTCACGCCTATAATCCTAGCACTCTGGGAGGCCGAGGCACTCTGTTTGAGCTCAGGAGTTCCAGACCAGCCTGAGGAAGAGCGAGACCCCATCTCTACTAAAAAAATAGAAAGAAATTGGCTGGACAACTAAATATATATAGAAAAAAATTAGCCGGGCATGGTGGCGCATGCCTGTACTCCCAGCTACTCAGGAGGCTGAGGCAGGAGGATTGCTTGAGCCCAGGAGTTTGAGGTTGCTGTAAGCTAGGCTGACACCACGGCACTCTAGCCTGGGCAACAGAGTGAGACTCTGTCTCAAAAAAAAATAAAAATAAAAAAATAATAATACCATTTAAACACTAAAAACATGGGGAAAACATATTTGCCACACATATCTCACATAAAGGCCTGATATCCCTAATACATTTTAAAAACTATTAAAATTGAGGAAAGAGAGCCAGACATGGTGTAGTCCCAGCTACTCGGGAGTCTGAGGTGGAGCTCAAGTCCAGCCTGAGCAAAATAGCAAGATCTTGTCTCTAAAAAAAAAAAAAAATTAATTTTTAAAAATTGAGGAAAGAAACTGTGGTACATGCACACATTGAAATCATATGCAGCTTTAAATTATAATAAACAAGAGCAGTATAAACTTTAAAAAAAAAAAAAAAAAAGAAAGGCCCATGCAGGGCAGTTGAAGCTCAGTGACCAGGTGGGTTTGGGGAAACGGAGGGAGCCCAGACATTCTGAGGCATCACAAACATGGCTGCAGCCCAGATAGACTGAGCAAGCCTGGGTAAGCAGAGCTGGAAAGAGCTAAGGTCAGAAACACATCATGACTTCAGGGGGTTTGAAGAGAACAAAGAGCTGTTGCCAGGACTGCCATTGTGTGACAGTGTGTTCCCTTCAAATATTGAAAAGAAAGAAGAGAGAGAGAGAAAGAAAAAGAGCAAACGGCTAGGATTTCCCCAATCTGCTGACCAACAAATGCTGCAGAGCTGAGGCTCCCTGCACCTGCCCCTCCATCTCTACACCCCAAAGGTTTTCTGATCACATCCACTTGCTCTCTCATTCCTTGCGCGCTGAGTCCCCATCACCACCCCACCCACTACCTGAGAGTTCTAGAGTAAGTTTCAAGGAAGCAGAAACTGGGGGCAAGAACATGCACATAACCAGCCCAGCATGATCACTGTGCAGGGACAGAGAAACAGAAACGTGAAACCTCTGCAAAACCACAATGGCAGTAGTCACAATAAAGTGAGTAGACACTGCAAACCCAAGGCATGGATGTACTAAGTCAGGAGATGAGAGATTTGGCTGGGGGGGGGGGGTGTATTATATTGTTAAATTAGTCATTAAAAATTGTGCTTTGTTCGTTTAGAAGAAAAAATGTTAAATTCATGACAAATATTCAATACATTAAAAAATATCTGAGAGGTAATGTTTCCCTCCTTCCAAGTCTACAGCACTGCGCTGCAGTTTTTCATGTGACACACAGGAAGCACCCACCATCCACCAGAGACTGCCTTAGGTACCAGGTTCATAGAGATGACAGAGAAATGTAACTTCCCTCCAAGAGCACCCAATCCAGTGGGACAGCATCCAGGTCATTAACAACAGATGCATTTGCCGTCACTGGGATTTTACTAGTTGGAGCGTATTTCGTTAAAACAATCTTATACCCAACAATTTAATGGCCTTCTCTAATAAGTGAATTACGGAAGGCTTGCTTTGGTAGATATTCAAGTAAATATTGATCTGACCATTAGAAGAAACTCAACACTATCAGGATAAACAACATTATAAATAGTAAAGTCAAAAATAAAGTCACAGAAAAGATCCAAACCAAAATTCTGCCTTTGTTTTTTAAATTAAAAAAAGAAGTCTTTTTATTCCACCATGTATTCGTATCAACTATTACAGATATATGAATTCATCTGTCAATATCTCATCTATCACCCATCTTCCACAGGGCACTAGGGTGTTAGCAAATGTAAGCACGCTCAGAAATATTACAGTTTAGTTGGGGCAGGAGATAAATATAGAAAGAAAGAAGAGATGTTAAAAGATACAGATTAATATCATTTCAATACAAGAAAATCACAAACCAGTATGTGATTAATGGCCAAAAAACAGAGCAGTGCTATTGCAATTTACAAAGAAAAAAAAATGTGGACATTTCAGGCAAGCATATATTTAAGCAAGATCTTGAAGGGCAAGTAAACTTTGGGCATAAAGGCAGCAGGAGAGCAAAGGTGCTTCTGTACAGAAATATGGTAGGAAAAGAGTGTAAAGTGAAAAGGGAATCGTTTGGGATAGCAGAGAAAGAGCAATGTGGAGAGTCTTCCATATGGAGCCAGGAAATTGGATTTTATCCTCAGTAATGGAGAAGCTGAGGAGCCCCTGCAAGTGTTTGAGCAAAGGAATGATACAAAGTGGTATTTTGAGAGCATGTGTCTGGCATTAATATGTGAGGAATAAAAGGAAACCAATGGATAAGAAAACCTGATGGTCTAGGTGTGAATTGGTGGTATGGGAAGTAAGCAGGATGGGGGACAGTAGTATGAGAGAGATTTAGGAGAAAGGATTTGTAAAACTTGGTAAATTATAAGAGAACAAAAGATCCTCTGGCTTCAATAATGAGTGGCTAGGAGATGGAAAAAATTCATCAATGAAATATAGACATCAAGATGGAAAGCTGGTTCCAGAGGAGATGAAAAGCCAATGGAAATAGGTCCCAAAACTGTCAGGGAAGAGCAGCAATCACAGGACTTAATGTGGAGAGTGGCATACTCTCTTTGGGGGAAAAAAATCATGGTAAATATACTGTTTTTTAAATAACTTTTTTTTTCTAATTATAAAGCAACTTAAGTTCAGTGCAAACAAATTTGGTGCCAAAAAAAGAAACAAGAAAATAAAAATCTCTGACAATTCTGCTACTCATTCATGGCTACTTTAACACTATGTCTATCCTTTCAGTCTTTTCATTTTCCTGTGTCAGTAGTAACAACAATAATGACAGAGGAAGAGGGAGGTGGAGAGAAAGAAGAAGAATGGGTAAGATTTATTGACTGCCTATAGTATTCCAAGCACTAGTCTAGACTCATCGCATACATTAACTAAGTTATTCTTTGTAACAACCCTATTTGATGGGTACTATTATTATCATCCCTTTATGCAGATAGAGAAACTGGAACCCAGAGAGCTCAAAAAATCTACCCAAAGTAACACAGCTAGTAAGACAGAATCAGGCTCTGAACCCAGGCAACCCAGCCCCAGACCTGTGATCTGAGCCACCAGGCATATCGCCTCCTGCACAATGTGCTTATATAACATATACCAATTTGAACAGATAACAATAGAACTTATATACATGAATCCATTCTTTAACCAAGTCTCTTATTTGCTGCTCCATAGGAACAGCAGAATTCCTTAGGAAAATCTCACCAAAGGGCTGCCAGCTGGCATCTTCTCTTTAAAATAAGTATTTACCAAATAGCTGCTCTTCCGTTGGTTCCTTGGGATTTCTTAGTTTACTGAATCCAATAGTCAGCATAAGCTCCATTATGCTGCAGTAACAAGCAGCCCAAAACATCTCAGGATTTATAACTCAAAGGTTTATTCCTTGCTCACAATTCATAATCCATTCGTGAGTCATTTGGGGTATCTGCTCTGTGACTTCTGACCCAAGAACCCAGACTGATGGCACCAGACTGTTGCCACCCCTATGGCAGAGGAGAAGGGAGCTCTGGAGGGTGCTCCCCTGGCAGTTAAGTGTATTCTGGCCTGGAAATGTCCCCTGCACAACTACATGCAACTCTTTGGCCAGAACTTGTCATATGGCCCCACCCAACCCCAAATGGGCCAGGAAGTCCACTCCTACCGGGAGACCAGAGTGGTGAGAACCCACACCTGTGAGCACCTCTAACCTTACCTTACCTGTGCACAGTTCACATCCTGAATGCCTGGAACCCTCAGATCCAAGCTACACCTTGACTAAGATTCTATTGCTAATAATCTCTTCAAGGCAAAAACTGTCAAATATAGATACTTCAAATGAGTAGAGCTGTAAAGACCTTAAGGAATATTTCGATCCCCTCTATGGATGAACAAAATGAAGCCCAGATAACATCAGTCCAAAGTAACTCCAGCTAGTAAAAAACTAAAACCCAAGTGTTCATTTTTTCATTATTCCCTAAAAAATCCTCAGAAATCACACTAGAAAAAGATAAATTTCATCTGTTACGAGATATACTGTTTGTATTCAAAGCAACTATGAATTTCATGAAAATGGAAATCTATGCTAAAATATTTTGCAGCAAAGTACATTACCATAGATCAGTCTTTATATGTTTCTTATTTTCTTTACCAACATTTTATGATTTAGAGTTTTATACCCTCTGACAGATTTATTTTAATTACTTGTCTGGGAAGTACATTCATCTGAAAGCAAAAATAACCTACATGGAGGTATTTGATGAATGTATTTATGTGCGTCTCCCAGTGTCTTTCCTTTGGCTTAGCTGACACTAACTCCTTAGTCAAAAAAACTGACAAAAGCAGTAGACACCCAGAGTGACTCCATGATCCTCACAGAGAAGACGGTGCAATCTCTCGTTTTGGTCGAGGAAACTAAGACCCACAGAGTTCAGGCAATGTGCCCCAGTTGCCATGTTAACCAAACATTAGAGCAAAGTCCCAAACCTAGTCTTCCACCTCCAAACTCTGTGTTCTTCCTACCACCCCGTGTTCACCTCAAGCTTTGTTACTTTCGACAAGTTATTTAATGTCTCTGGTCCTCCATGTCCTCAGCTAGAAAATGAGGGAGCAAGACTGACTAGATCAAGATTTCCCAAGTGAGCTTCAAAGAACATCAGTCTGTGAGGTGATTGTGGGATTAAAAATTTCATGGTCATGTAAGTTTGAAAAAAACTAAACACCTTATTTTTCTCCTGAAGATTAATAATGGGTATCAGCACACTAAAGGCTGTAGGAAATTCTGTGATAAAGGTAAACATTTAACGCTGTCGAAACCGGCATTTCCTGAACTTATCTGGTCACAGGAGGGTTCTTGTGTGTGACTTTTATCAATCCTCTGCCTCCTTCTCTGACCATTCTCCCCACTCAAACACACCCTCCTACATCAGGCTCTACACCTGCCACCCCCTGCCTGAAGGGCTCATCTCCCCAGAAAGATCTTCCCTGACCACCTCCCTCCTACAAAGTATCCAGCAGAACATTAAGTGATGAACGACTGCCTCTTGCACTAGAATAGAGGCTCCCAGACACAAGAACTTTGTCCTGCATCACTGTAACCCCTAGCACCTAAAATGCTGTCTGAGAACAGTAGGAGTGAATAAATATTTGTTGAATGAATGAACCATTGAATGAAGCCTGTGAAATTAGTGTTTTGTAAAACAGAGAGAATTGTTGCCAAACCAGAGACATCAGGACCACCTTGACCCTCGTTAGAAATGCAAATTATCAGCTCCCTCCTACCTTCTTAGGGTGGAGCCCAGAAATCTGGGGTTGAACAAGCCCATCAGGTGATTCTGATGCTCGCTAAAGTTTGAGACCCACCAGTCTAGGACATCTTTAAGATAAAACCAACCCATGAAATCCTAGAAGTCCATTATCTGTAGCAATTCTCTTATGTGTTTTGAGGATTTGGCAAAGAAATGGACTAATTTCTCAAGTTTCCTTGGAGTCTTAGAATGATCATATATGACAGTATAGTGTTTTTCCCTCCAACAGAAACGAAGCTCTAATTAACACACAATGTCCCACTGAGAGTTAATCAGTTTGAAAGCTCACCCAGCACACTTAAGGGCCATTTTACCATCTGCTATAACTATGAAAAATCAGTTAACCTAGAACAATTAAGGCTCTCTTTAACAAAGGTTAAGTTCCTCCAAAATAAGGAAGGAACATTCACACATACACACACAAACAGTCATTGTCATCATGAATCAATCCCTTCCTTATATTCCCAATGATAATGCAGAAAACCCAATTTTTCTTTTTTTTTTTTTTTTTTTTTGAGATAGGGTCTCACTCTGTCCCGGGGCTAGAGTGCAGTGGTGTTATCATAGCTCACAGCAACCTCAAACTCCTGGGCTTCAGCAATCCTCCTGTCTCAACGTCCCGAGTAGCTGAGACTACAGGTGCGCACCACCACACCCGGCTAATTTTTCTATTTTTTGTGGAGACGGGGTCTGGCTCGTGCTCAGGCTGGTCTTGAACTTCTGGCCTCAAGAAATCCTCCTCCCTCGGCCTTCCAGAGTGCTAGGATTACAGGCGTGAGCCACCACACCTGGCTCCAATTTATTTTAGTATTTAGAATATTCCAGAGGATAATTTATATGCTCTCATTCTTATCTATTTGTCACTTTCTGTTAACTAAAAATGGACAATGGGGCAATTTTTGATAAAAGTTTTATTGGAAGGTGCCAAATCAAGAATTTTTGATTGCCAAAAGCCTGGGGTGTAAATATCCTTTACAAATCACAATGTCTTCTAGGGCCTTCCACAACCTGGCCAAAACACACTGCGATGCTCACCTAGGAAGACACTCTATTCTGCTTTTCACACTTACCGATCCTCCCGGTTTTCATCATACCCTTCCCTCCTTTTTCAGCCCTGCCCACCCCACCCTCAGTCAAGGTGGACCCCAGGGCAGCAGCAGCTCCCATCCCAGGCCACAGGGCTGTCCCCCTCTGGGGAGCTTGACGGCAGCCAGACACAGGACCTGGCCACTTACAACAGGAGCAGCGCCGGATTGCACTGTCACTTTATGTGTGCTCTCTTCATCTCCTCTGATAATCTCCAGTCTCGGTGAAGGAAGAAGACTGGCACTTATGCATTTCTGTACTCACCCTCCCCGGTTCTCCAGAACCTGCCATCTCTCATCTTTGGCTTGTCCTTGGATTCCAGTGAAACCCAAAGCTCTGGCTAGAAGACCGGCTCACAAGGAATTCCACCAGCCAGGAGAGTCCCTCCCTCACCTCCTCACCTCCCTACTGGGGAGAGGGGTAAGAGAAATCTGAGAAAGCAGCCAGGAAAGAATCTTAACATACAGGAATCTTGACTATAGGAAAAGGAGAAGTTTGAAAGAGAGTGCCTTTCTTGTGGAAGCAGGTAAGAGACCAAAGCAGAAGTGAAGTCTGACCAGGTATACGTGAGTTACATGAGTTTTGTTTTTTGGTTTTTTTTTCTCACTGCCCTCTAGGACTAGACATTAGAATTCCCAAGAAAAGATGTAAGATCAAATCAGGCCTGGAAGCAACACTTTTTTGCTAAGATCTATAAGGTATACTTTAAAAATCAACCAACCAAATTGTAGGCTTCTTGTATTTTCTGAATTTATTTCCCAGATGTTCTGTCTTAGTATTTGTGTGTGCCTTTTTCAGCATGCCAAAGAAAACAAAGAGAAGGTGGTTATCTGTTCCATGGTTATTAGCAAAGGCTTCCCACCCCATCCTACCCTCAGGGAGGAGTGTGGTAATGGTGCTGAAATACAAATGAGACCTCCCAGGGGAAAGGTGAACACATGTGCCTGAGTCCTTCCTGTTTGTGAGTTACTCACCCCACCTGCAGGCCTGGCTCCTGCCAGAGAAACCTTGACACTTCTGGGTTCCCCTGCATTTAAGGAGAGGGTGATCCCTACCGACCTCCCAGTGCTTTATAAACACAAATACGTTCCAACACCAGGTGTTAACACCTCTCCTCACCAGAGAATGACAGTCACCACTCAGGCGAGGGTGCTCCCAAAGGCAGCAATCACTGAGCAGAAAAGGCGACTTCAAGTGCACAACCTGGAACCACTAAGAACCACTATTCGGGCCATTGTCCATGGCAGGACAAGTTGTCAAGTTGTGTTCCAAAAGATTATTTGTCACTAGCCACATCTACCAGCCACCAGACTACTGTACTACTAGCAACTAACCTTTCTAAAATGTATCTTGGAACAAAGCAAATATAGCTTACAACAGTGGCTACTCTATGTTCTCAAATATACTGCTACCGGCTTCCCTAGAAACCCCCAGGAGGGAGGGAGAAGAGAGGAGACGGCTCCTGGTTCCTTTTCCCTGGGACTCAAACGGGCTCTGGGAGAACCTATGATCCCAAGGTGAGAGCTACTCCTCTAGTTCCACTCAGGAAATCACTCAATTTAAAACCACACCATTATATTAAATATATATATATACACAAAATACATTAAAATTATATTAAAACTAGGCAGAGGGCAAAAAAACAATGAATTCTGGTGTGAGGAATCTTCATGCTTACTTTCATGGAATTTCAAACATGTATCCTATAGGTATAAAGTTACAAAAGGCGTTTAAACTTAACATACAATAGTGCACACCAGAATTCCAATATATGTATGAGAAACAGAGCTCCCCTCTCCCCCTTAAAAAGCATGCAGAAGTTTCCCCTCACATAGTTCACCTTCTGGGAAAAGGGAGCCCGCTCCACAAGTGACCGGAAGGCCCTGCACCTCAGAAGTTTCAGAAGCACGGAGGTTGGTGTAAGAAGCTACATATGGCGGAGGGGACGCAAAATAAAGGAAGACTAAGCATAAACCACAGTCATTCCTTTGAAAGGAAACTCTTGCTTCTGACTAGGTTTTCTCAAAGACGATAGTTTCCAAAGCTCACAGATCAACTGGATCATCTGGGCAGCTTTTAAAAAGTACAGATTCCAGGGCCTGACCACAGTCCCACTAAATTAGACCCCCACCCCCGCCCCCAGGGAAGGTCCAGAAATCTGCAATTTGAAGGATGCTCCTCAGATAATTATGATGTTCACACATGTTTAAGAATCCCACTCCAGGGTTTTTTGTATCAGAATCATGAACTGACATTACAATTTACATGTCATAATTCTCAGTGTCCTTTAAGCCTTGACTTATACATCGCTTCCTCTTAAGGCTCTTCCTACATAAGGACCCCCTCCCCAAATGCAGGGCCATAGAGTTACCTTGATTTATAGCACTTGCCCTGATTTGTAATTATTTATTGTTTACTTGTGTACTGTCTTCCCCACTAGACTGCAAGTTGCACAAAGGCCATCCAACACAGAGCATGTGTGTGTAACCTTTGATAGATGAAAGCACATTGTAGCCACAGGTCTCATTGCATCTTACCACCACATGTATAATACAGGTGGAGCAGAAGTCATTATTCCCAAGTTGATGAGATGAACCAGAACTATTGAGTGGCTCAAGATTACAGCAGAACAGCAGGAACAAGTCTCACACCAGGTTCAGGCTTCCCGTTCCACCCCCACTCCCTTCCCACTACCACGACCTCCCTGCAGAGAATAGCAAAACTGGACTCCAGTTTATTGGTATCAAACTTGCTGAAGAGTCAGTGCCTGTGTCTCTGAGTCTTACATTTATTTGCACGACAGGCAATTGTGCAACTCAGAAGCATAAGCAACCAGGGGCATCTGGAGAATCCTTGAACACATTCTATTCATTTCCCAAAGAAACAATAAACAGGACATAGGGTGGGAAAACCTAAGTTCATCAGAAATTCTGGCTCCCTCTAGTAAAAAGGAAAATGTTTAATATGAGAGGAAGACTATTTAGCTACAAAGAAACTTCTCAAACAACTGATAGTAAAAGAATCCTTTGCCAGAAGGAAAGTAAAGCACGTTTAAATGAAACTTGGAACACGTAGGGGAGGGTAATAAATTAAATATAATGAGTTTATTTTAACCTCAATAATGTATAGGGAACTAAAAGGGAAATACAGAAAGAAGAAATTCTGGGATTAAATGGATAAAAACACAATAATAATATTAAAATGACTAAACCGGCCATTAAATAACCTGATTTTAACAATTACAAAATTAGAAACTCATCCATTAGGGATTAGTAATACTTTGTTAACACAGCCTTTGACATATTTGTAGTATACCTGGAGAAATTATATTTAATCACAACAGCAGGTTTAGATTTTAGAATTAGTTATTAAACCTATTGGCACACTGGCGATTCAGGGTGTTTTTAAAGAAACCAGTGAATTTTCTACACTATATTGACACACAAAAAAGTTTATCTAACAAAAATATCTAACCAAAGAATAACACAAAAGAGAGGAAAATCATAAGAAATTAGGTAACAAAATCAGCATTATAATACCCGGGCATTTGAGAAAAAAATGAGATTTTTATTGATAACTAAATTAGCAGACACAGTAACCTCAATATGCATTTGACTACAGGCTTCCTAGGGTCTTCTCTGAAACATTAATTCAGATTGACTCACATTAGAGCAGTCAAAAGACTTTAAATCAGTAGGAGCAAATTAAAGCAAAGGGTAATAATCAACCAGTAATGCTGGAAGAGTTAGGGAAGGTCCCAGTGGGAACCCACAGCCTTGGTAGCAAGCTTGAGTTGTGACATGGATGAAAGGATTAATAGCCCTCACATTAAAATCCCAGATGATGCCAAATAAAGAAGGTGAAGGAAACTCAAACGACAGAGAGCCATTTATTGGCCATATCCTGTGATCAGCGAGAAATAAACATCTGGAATCAGAATACACATGTGAACACTTGAAGGTGCTGACTCGGGAAAGGGGGGGTGGGGAAACAAAATATGAAACTGTTGTTTTTAACTTGCATTGTTCACTTAATAATTTATCATGAATATTTCCCATATTATTTCATATCATTGTACAAGAAATAATGTATACATTATGAGGACATACTGTATCTAACAAGATATACTGTTAGACTCTTTGATTCTGTAAAATTAAATTGTTATTAATGAAAAAAAAAAAAAGAATACACATGTGTGGGATTTTTTAAAATTATATTTTATTTTTAATTGGCAAATAATTGTATAAATTTATGGGATACAATGTCATGTTTTGATACACATCTACCTTGGTATACTCTGTAGAATGATCAAATCAGGCTAATTAGCATATTTATCACCTCAAATATTTATCATTTGTTTATGATAAAATGTTTAAAATCCTCTCCTTTAGCTATTTTGAAATACACATTATTATTAACTATAGTCACCATGCTGTGTATTAGATCACCAGATTTATTTCTACTGTTTAACTGAAAGTTTGTACCCCGTGTTAACAACGTTAATCTTCCCCCATCCACGCCCCACCCCACAGCCTCTAGTAACCACCATTCCACTCTCCACTTCTAGGAGTTCGACTTTTTCAGATTCCACAGATGAGTGAGCTCATAGGGTATTTGTCTCTCTGTGCCTGCCTTATCTTACTTAACATAATGCCCTCTAGTTTCATCCACGTTGTGGTAAATTACAGAATTTCCTGCCTTTATAAGGCTGACTGGTATTCCATTGTGTATGTAAATACTATACCTTATTTTTTTCAATCCATTTACCCATTGATGGACACGTAAGATGTTTCCATATCTTGGCTGTTGTGAAATGCGGTATTTTTTTTTTTTCAGAATTAAATGTTATCGCACGTTAATGGAAACCAAGAAAAACATTTACGTTTTCTCACATTATAGCACCACATTTCAATGGAATATTTCTTGCTATAAATAAGATCTTGCTGATTTGTATAACTGAAACAACAGTTTATCTTCTTCCAGATAAAGCAAAATGACTTAGTAAATGATTGTTTAAAATTTTTAAATCCAGACATAAACATGACTTCATGATTAACATGCTATATAGTCCATTACCAAATTATTTTTGTGGGATTTGAATGAATGGATATGCTCCTACAAGCTACATACCAAGTATAAATTTTGATAATCATTACTAAGGGAATTCATAAAAAATCAAAGGACTTCATAATAATGTAAGAAATTCATGTTTCTACCTGAAAAAAAAGTATGTACCCTAAGTTTTTATTTTTGTGTATCAGTATTTCTTAAGACAAACCTACAGGTTGAAAAATGAGCCAGCCTAATCTGAAATCAACTGATTTAAAAAAATGTGCAATAGTCAACATATATTTTTAGCCTAATAACTCAGTGACAATTTATCTTTTCAGTATCTGAAAGGATATCAACACCAAAGACGGAAAAGGAATATTTCTTTTTAACCTAAATACAATTGCCAATGTAGCAAGTGTGAATGTTTTGTTGGGCATATAAATTTTAAAAGGAAAAAAAGACAAGCAATCTATCAGAACATAGTTAAATTTGCCAAAAAAAAATTTGAAAAGAGTTAGAATCATTTGAGTCATTTAAAACCAGCTTGGTCAGAACATTTAAATAAACCCTGCCTCCTCAGGAGTACTTACGAGATGATGATTATAATTACCATATCATCATTATTATGCCAAGTTAATTATTATTATTATGGTATCTTCCATGTACTGAGATCAGCTACTGACCTGAGGCATGTGTGTGTGTGTGTGTGTGTGTGTGTGTGCGCGGTAAGGAGGGGAGAGTAGAGGAGTTCACTTTTGTGTTTAGTTTTGGTTTTATTCTTTGCAACAGGGATGGGTGAGCATAGCTCCTATTCCCTGCCTCCTGGTGATCAGCAGTATCACTTTTAAGTTGACAAGATGAGAGCTGTGCAATATAGAACACGGCGATGATGACTGACTCACATGTAACTCACGCTCATGATCACAAGTCTCATTAACATTGGGCTACGTCTAACCCAGTGAGTTCACCAGCTGCAGACACAAGATAACCCCTACCAAGAATTATGTCTGTGTACAGCAAAGCACCTGGGTATGGTGTAAATGTCTGAATTCCACGCCAGGACAAGGGGGTTCCAGTGCAGACGCTGGTGGGGTTTCCGAGAGCTTAGGAGCTGGAGTCACAAATAAGTCACAAATAAGACCCAAGGAAACACAAATAAGTCCACTAGAATCCACAGGGACTGGGCCAGGAGACAGAAGCAGGAAATCAGGCAAAAGGCAGATGAGGCAAAGCAAGCTGGTGGAGAAATTATAATTATGTAACTGCAGAAATCTTCTGAGACATTTGAAAGATGTTATCATAGTTATCCTGAGGCCTCAAAAGTGGTCAGGAAGGAAGCTGGCAGGGCGCTGTGCTAGTTCCCACAGTAAAGACAGGAAAGCCAAATGATAACACTGACAACTGGGCAACTATGTGACGTCATGGCGTGAATCACGTGGATCAGTATTAGGGATTCAAACTTTATTTCAGACATCACTTTTAACTCTTTAAGCAAAACCTTTTATAAGAGTAATTAAGTAGAAAATTCAAAAAATTAAGCCTTGATTTTTCTCCTTTGCCCATGCAAACACTGAATGGAGCACCAACAGGCAATAAACTCACTAAAGTTAGATAGAGAAGGAAGAACGAGAGGCTTCGGTAATAATCTATAAACTATAATTTGACCTTGGATAAACAAGAATTAAAAGAAATCCAAAAATTCCTATTCCAGCTATAACAAAGTTGGGTTATATTTCTTAAGACAGGATGAAACAACGCTTGACAGTGTACTGTGGCCATTTCATCCACCAGTTTTGCTTTCCTTCTACACCCCTACCTCTAATACACACAGACACTCGCACATGCACACCAACACAGACTGTGTGCCTCTACGAGAGAAGTGAAGCAAGAAGACCCATTTCTGTCTTTTCAAGGCATTGGCTCTCTGCTCCCTTATGTAATCCATTCTCTCTTCCATGTAATAAACCACATCAGCCAACATATCAGTCCAGTGAACTGTCTATGAATGTCACAGCCCAGTCCAGGAACCACAAATGGCTCTGGAGTTTCCCTCATACACAACCATATCTTGCTGGTTGGAGACATGATCAGAGATTTTAAAGTCCAGAATAAGATAGAAAAATTGCCCAGGCAAGGTGGCTCATGCTAACACTCTAGGAGGCCCAGGTGGGCCGATCTCTTGAGGTCAAGAGTGTGAGACCAGCCTGAGCTACAATGAGACTCCACCTCTACTAAAAATAGAAAAAATTAGGCAGGCAACTAAAAATAGAAAAAATTAGGCAGGTGTGGTGGCATGCAGCTGTAGTCCCTCCCTCAGGAGGCTGAGGGAGGAGGATTGCTTGAGACCAGGAGTTTGAGGTTGCAGTGAGCTGGGATGATGCCATGGCACTCAGGCCTGGGGCACAGAGCGAGACTATGTCTCAAAAAAAGATAGAAAAAGCATAAAGATAGCCCATAGACTACGTGTTTCGGGCTACCTCCCTATGCTCCTTAGCAATTAAACTTGATTATAGCCAACAGTTCCCATTGTAATTATCAGAAGCCCATAGAAAGAGCATCTGGTTAGGAAGCTATTTATAACCAGAAGCTTTGTCTTCTTTCTCCCTGTGACCACTCTCTACTTTGTAGGGGGGTATGAACAGACACTCCAGATACAAGAAAGCATATATTCCCTGTATTATGCTGGGGAGGAGGTAGGGGTAGATGCCTAAGGAAGCAGCCAAGAACACCCTGATGTAGTGAAGCCCACATTCCTCGTACCTCCTGGCCCAGGGTCAGCCTAATACACAGTGACCCGACAGGTACAGTCAACACAGGAACACTGAACAAGCTGAGCTTGTGAGACAGGCAACCTGTTCAGAAAAACCACAAGAGCTATACCCTGCCAGCTACAATGAAAGCCAACACCACTCTCTTCCTGAACAGGATTATTTTTTTACAAGTAATGACAGCCCATGTGTTTGAGGTGTTTGAATGTTTAACCATGGTCCAGGCCAAGCCCTGTTTTAAGGATAATCACATGCATTAGTTTACAATGACCCATGATAATGCATCCCTGTGTTAACAGAGGCAGAATTGGGTACAGAGAGGCCCAGAGGTTACACCACTGGGCAGGACAGAGCCAGGATTCGAACTGAGGCAGCCAGGCTCCAGTGCCCACATTCCTAACCACAAGATTCAACTCCCTACCAGGCGTGGTGGCTCACACCTCTAATCCTAGCACTCTGGGAGGCTAAGGCAAGAGGATTGCTTGAGGTAAGGTGCTCAAGACCAGCCTGAATAAGAAGAGCAAGACCCCTGTCTCTACTAAAAATAGAAAGAAATTAGCCAGACAACTATAAATAGAAAAAATTAGCCGGGCATGGTGGCGCATGCCTGTAGTCCCAGCTACTTGGTAGGCTAAGGCAGGAGGATTGCTGGAGCTCAGGAGTTTGAGGTTGCTGTGAGCTAGGCTGATGCCACAGCACTCTAGTCCAGGCAACAGAGCCAGACTCTGTCTCACAAAAAAAAAAAAAAGATTCAACTACCTGCGGTATGCTAGCTTCTGGATCTATGCCAGGAGAGATCAGAGATCAGGGATAGTTCTGTGAAGACCCTTTAGGACCCTCCAATTCAATTCCATCAATTTACAAATTCAAAAACTGAAACCCAGAGATGTCGAGTGACTTGCTGGAGGTCACACGGCTCCACAGATCATCTTAAATAATCCAGAATAATGGTGCTAAAAGATCATTAAACTAGGTTGTAAATTCTTTAAGGATCAGGAGCTACTTCTTAGGATTAGTGTTAAAAATACAGTATATACTATAGCAACTCCCCTCTCTCACTGTTTACAAATTTAGCCATCTACATATAGTTTGCCATCCCTACAAAACTGGATGACTTGCAAGGTTTAAGTCCTAAATTAGTAATTTCCAAAGTGGTATGAGCCTCATATAAGTGAATAAATAAGTGCCCCACCAGAATCCACATGAGGGTCCTGCAGACCTCTCCCTGATGACAATGGCTCTAGAACCTAAAAGGAAAGAAAGTGTGCATAGAGGAGAATATCACACACTCAAAAGAACTGAACTCAGAGATTCAGAGTAGCACAACCCATCACTCTTTCTGTCTTGCACTGGGCTACCAATGCTCTCCACCAATCCTAATTAAACAAATCCTAGTTTCTTTTGAGAGTTTAACAATAATGAAATAACTGGAGACATCTTAAAGAGCATCAAAACCAAATTTTAGAATCATTATTCTAAGATTTTTTTACGCAAGTCTTTCTCATAGATAGTTTTTCAAATTTCTCCCACGAAGAATTTTGCATCTTGTTAAAAGTTGCTGCTATCCTCCAATTAAAGGAAAGCCATTAAAATGCAGTTCAAATCAGGACACATTCCCCTTCCAGCAGAAATTATATGCCAGAGACATAAGCATATTTCTAGACAAAATGCTGGCAAATACCTTTCACCCAATAACATGAAGACACTATGCAAGTAAGGAGTGTTGGTCCTTCATTGACCAGAATTGATTTACAGGCAGGAAGTCTGAGATCTGGGATTCATTCACTCCACAAGTTCTTGTTCACTTAAATTTCTCCCCTCTCTTAATTGGAAAAAAAAAAAAGAAAAACTTCTTAAAATTTCTATGACCTTTATAAGAATTCAAGGCCAAAAAAAATAAGAAAACGCCTGACTAGACCAAAACACATTATCATTATCATTATTAAAGTATTATAGCTAAGAATTCCCCCACGCTAGGAAGTCAGGAACTGTACGATTCTATTTCAGATACTTGCAAATCATATAATTTCATCCTACTAAGAATATTAATTACATGAATATGCTCTTTTAAGTGAGAGTAACCTGCACCTGTCTTTCTAGGTTATATTAGGTAACAGGGATTAGTGTTTTTGCAGGGTGACAGTTTTACAAGTAGTCACAACTCCCAGCAGGGGAAGTTGACTCTGAATTTACCTTCAGGTAATACACAGCTGCCAGGAAAAGCAGTAAAAGGAATGCCTGATTCCCCTAGGACAGCTGTCACACGGAAACATGTCTCAGGCTGCCAAGGGGTGGAGGAAGTGCTCAAGGGACAGGCTTCTGATGGCTCAAGGACTCCTCTCCTGACCCAAGTCCCAAGTTCCAGAAGACCACATCAAATCAGGCTGAAAAAAGCACAGAATCAATGAACTGCAGTGCTTAAGAGGCAACGGGACTCTAAGAAACCACTAGCCTTATCACTTTATCCACTTTATAGATAATAAAATCAAAAAACTCAAGCAAAGTCACACCAGAAGTTTAGGAATTTTTCCTCCCCTCTTCATAAGGAAAAAGGTTAGAGCTTCGGCTTTGGAGAAAGACCTTGAGTACTGGTTTTGCCACTTTTTGGATGGCCTTGGGCACATTATTTAACCTCAATTTCCTCATCTATAAAATGTGGAAAATAAAGTAGCTGTCATACAGAGTTGTTCTGAGAATTAAACAAAATGATAAAGTATTTAGACCAGAAACTGTAACAAACTACTCAAAGAAAACGTAAGTGGATAACCATGTGACATTGGTCTGGGCAATGATTTTTTTGGATATGACCCCAAAAGTACAGGCAATAAAAGCAAAAATAGACAAATGGGATTACATCAAACTAAAAAGCTTCTGCACAGCAAAGGAAACAAGAATGTGCAGAGACAATCTACTGGTTGGGAGGCAATATATGTAAGACATACATCCAATAAAAGGTTAATATCCAACATATACGAGGAGTTTAAACAACTCAATAGAAAGAAAAAAAAAATTTAAATGGGCAAAGGACCTGAATAGACATTTATCAAAAGAAGACGTACATCACCATCAGATTGGTTTCACTGATCATCACCTAAGAGCACATTTAGGAATAACATTAATCGGGTGTTGGGCAGATGTGGGGGGGATGGTTGTATATATACATAATAAGTACGATGAGCACCATCTAGGGGATGGACACACTTGAAGCTCTGACTTGGGGGTGGGGGCAAGGGCAATATACGTAACCTAAACTTTTGTACCCCTACAATATGCTGAAATAAAAATTAAAATAAATTAATTAATTTAATTAAATTAAAAAAAAAGAAGATGTACAAATGGCCAACAGCCATATGAAAAAATGCTCAACATCCCTAATCATTAAGGAAATGCAACTTAAAACCACAATGAGATATCATCTCACACCCATAGGAATAGCTACTATCATCAAAAAGGCAAAAGATAACAAATGTTGATGAAGACGTGGAGAAAAGGGAATCCACTTGTACACTATTAGTTGGAATGTAAATTAGTACAGCCATTATGAAAAACTGAATGGAGGTTCCTCAAAAAACTAAAACTAGAATTACCATATGATCCAGGAACTCTAGGTACTTACCCAAAAGATCTAAAATCAATTTGTCAAAGAGATATCTGCACTTCCACGTTCACTGCAGACTACTCACAGCAGACAAGTTATGTAATCAGTCCAAATGTCCATCAACAGATAAAATGGATAAAGAAATATGGTACACATACACAATGGAATACTACTCAGCCTTTAAAAAGAAGGAAATTCTGTCATTTGTGACAACATGGATGGAATTGGAGAACATGATGCTAAGTGAAATATGTTGGGCACGAAAGATAAACATGACATATTCTCACTTATAGGTGGAATCTAAAACAATCAAACCTCTTCTATGAGCTTAGATATGGAGATGGTTATAGAGGCTGGGAGATGGAGGAAATGGGAAAATGACAAAGAATACAAAATCTCAGACAGGAAGACTATGTTTTCTTTCTATCTCTATTGCACAGTGTGGTGAATGTAGTTAATAATAAATTGGTGTACATTTCAATATTGCAAAAAAAGCACACATCTAACGTTCTCAACACAAAAAATATTAAGTATTTGAAGTGATGGATACATTAATTAGCTTGATTCAATTATTCCACATTGTATTCATAAATCCTATCATCACTTTGTACTCCATAAATGTATACAATTATAAATTGTCAATTTATAGTTTGAAAATTAAATAAATAATTCAATTAACAAAATGCCTGGCATATTTCAAACACCCAAAAATATTTGCTGTCAAATTAGTCCTTGTTAGACCCTCACATATGAAATCATAGCAAAGTTGGTGGTTTTTTTTTTTTCAGTTAATTACGCTTTCATTTATTTTTGAGAGATTCAAGGTCTTACAACCCCTCATTAAATCTATCCTACATGTCCTCTTGGTATCCAATTATTTGGTTGGTGAGCTCTGCTTTAGAATGCTAATTAACTGCTTTATAATTTTCCAGAATCCCTGGTCTCAATGTTTTCTTTTACTAAAGTCACCACCACTAACTGAGAGCTCAACGTTAAGGGGAAATGGCATACCACTCCCTTCACTACACATACACACACATAATGACATCATTCCCTCTTCAAGAATTACAGTATTTCCAAATCCAAGAATATGGTCCAGAAAATCTCCATGGTTAAATTTTTTTTAAGCTGATGGGAACAGAAGTCACTATAGAAACCATGAAAGCCTTAATATTTTTGTACTCACTAAAAATAACCCACTGTAACACACTGTAGTATCTCCTATAATCTACTAATAGCACAGTATATAAATACTACAATATCTACTGAACAATGATGTAGCAATGGGTACATTAATTTCTATTTCCTACCCCTTGCTTGCTAGAAGACCTTTCTATTTACAAAGACATTTTTTTTTCATGAGTCTCCTCCACATGTTCAATACTTTTCTGATTTTATAACCTGGAGATTTCTAATTGCATTCCAAGAAATAAGGAACTCAGGATATTAAGTAATTTGAAAGCTTAAGATGTAAAAATGTTTAGAGCATCTCTATTAGCAATGCTTTATATTGGATAATTCTTTAACGTGGGGGCCTCTCCTGGAGGCTGTAGGATGTTTAGCTTCTTAAACACCGCTAAATGCCAACAGACACCGCTCCAAGTTGTAACAATCAAAAATTACTACAGACATTGCCAAATATCCCCAGAGGGGCAAAACCACCCCTAGTTGAGAACCACTGTTTTAGAATAACCTGAAATCTATGCAGTTCTCCATGGGAACTGAGGTTCAAAACTTGCAACACCTGAGGATCATTATATTCTGAATGGTTATGGAGAAGGAGGACCAGGCAGCTATGGGATTTCCATCTCTTTTTCTCTAGCAAAAGGAAACCAGAAACACAGGGTGCAAGCACGGGCTACCGCAAGAGCATCCAACACAGCAGAACACGTTGACATGGACCCACAGTCTCTACTTCCAAATATTTCAATCTCTTCCCCCTGAAACACACAATAGAACAACCCAAATCCCTAGTTATGTTTCTTCACCTTCATTTCTCTCCCTGAAGCCTTTAATCTAAAATGCCTACTCTAAAATCCACTTTGCCTCTATTTTTCTTTTCCCAAACACCTATTTCTTATTTTTAAAATTATGCCCATAAGAAATGACTTTAAATTCCCACACACATGAAAAAAAATTCTCTTAGCTGAAGTGCAGACACACATTAATCAACATGGGCTAGAATGTTGCATAGCCTGGGGAGAAGCGACTCTATCATCCAAGGACTTGGACTTTTCAGAATTTTTTTTATATAGTTATGATTTTTTAAAATTCATATGAGCTTATAGTCTATACATGTGTTCATACTCAAAGCAATTTGGCTGTATGACCTGGGAAAATCTTAATCATTTGTAAGCATACAGCTCAATAGGGTTACATATATTTACATCATTGTGCAACAGATCTCCAGAACTCTTTCATCTTGCAAAAGTAAAACTCTAGGCCGGGCGCGGTGGCTCACGCCTGTAATCCTAGCACTCTGGGAGGCCGAGGTGGGCGGATCGTTTGAGCTCAGGAGTTCGAGACCAGCCTGAGCAAGAGCGAGACCCCATCTCTACTAAAAATAGAAAGAAATTATATGGACAGCTAAAAATATATATAGAAAAAATTAGCCGGGCATGGTGGTGCATGCCTGTAGTCCCAGCTACTCAGGAGGCTGAGACAGGAGGATCGCTTGAGCTCAGGAGTTTGAGGTTGCTGTGAGCTAGGCTGACGCCACAGCACTCACTCTAGCCTGGGCAACAGAGTGAGACTCTGTCTCAAAAAAAAAAAAAAAAAAAAGTAAAACTCTATACCCATTAAACAACTCCCTATTTTCCCTTCTGCTCAGCCCCTGACACCAACCATTTTACTTAGTCTCTATGAATTTGACTACTTTAGAAATCTCACATAAGTGGAATGATACAGTATTTGTCTTTTTGTGACTAGCTTATTTCACTCAGCATAAAGTCCTCAAGGCTTATCTATGTTGTAGCATGTGTCAGAATTTCCTTCCTTTTTAAGGCTGACTAATATCCCACTGTATGTATATACCACATTTTGATTACCCATTCATCTGCTGATGGACACTTAGGTTGCTTCCACCTCTTGGCTATTGTGAATATACTGCTATGAACAAGGGTGTGTAACTATTTCTTCAAGACCTGTAATATGAAAAATTATGAAAATTATAGCTGGCTATTTTCTGGAAAGCCCTCATATACCAGAAGTGGGGTTGTTGAATCATATGATATCTGTGTGTGTGTGTGTGTGTGTGTGTGTGTGTTTGTGGTGTGTGTGTGTATGACAAAGTCTTGCTCTGTCACCTTGGGTAGAATGCTGTGGCGTCATCATAGTTCACAGCAACCTCAAAGTCCTGGGCTCAAGTGATCCTCCTGCCTCAGCCTCTCGAGTAACTGGGACTATAGGCACACGCTACAACACCCGGCTAATTTTTTCTATTTTTAGTAGAGACGGGGTCTAGCTCTTGAGGTCGAACTCCTGACCTCAAGCGATCCTCCAGCCTCGGCCTCCCACAGTGCTAGGATTACAGGAGTGAGCCACTATGCCCAGCCTGATAACTCTATTTTTATATTTTTGAAGAACCACCACACTGCTTTCCATTGCACAAATCCTTTAATCTTCTGGAGTCTGGGTTTCCTTGTCTATCAAATTATCATTCTTACAAATTCTAAGAAGTAGCCAGAGCTTATGAAATACCTGAAACTGACACTTTGCTTCTGCAAATGCAGTCAGCGATGGTGGTGTTACTCCTGACAAAGGAGAACTGAAATCAGCAGCTGGTTTTACCAATAGGGGCTCAGCCCCAAGATGAGAGAGAGGAGTTCCTACTTGTGAAAAAAGTCAAAACTTTCTGGTCTTCCAATCTTTGCTGCTCAAAATGTGGTCCTTGGACCAGCAGCAATGGCCTCACTTGGGAGCATATTAGAAATGCAGACTTTCAGGCCCAGCTCAGATTTACGGAAACAGAATCTGCATTCTGACAAGATCCCCTGGTGATTCACATGCACCTCAGAGTTTCAGAAGGACTATCTCAGACCACACCGATAACAGAATCCATCGCAATGTGAGGAGAGAGATCAATGAAATCATGTTTGAAAACCGCATCACAAATGCTTCTAAACAGGCTGCTCTCTGTTATTTGTGGTTGGGCTGAATAAATCAACATGCACCTCACTTTCCACAGTGAGGCAGTGAACCCCTTTGCTTTGCAGTGAGACCCCAAAGTTTGTTTCTCAGCATCTTAGATTAATTTGTCTCAGAAGCCAAACAATGACCACCATGTAGCTGATATAAACTCAGTCATTGCCAAGGGTGGAGAAGACACCCTTGTGACACAGATTAACTGTCCCAAGCAGATCAAAACTCATGACCATCCTAACAAGGAGCCGATGCCCTGTCGTCTTCCACTTCTTGCTCTTCATCCTTCCCGTGGATTCTCCAAGTGTCCTTGAATCGTTTCCTCAAATCCCTCCATCATCGTTGGCCCTCATATTAGTTTTCAGTGGAGATTATTTTTTATTTATTCAAGATTTGCCCAGAGCCTACTTCCAAAAAGGATTTTATGTGACTTACAAAGATAAACACGTTATAAATAAGATAAGCAAAATCAAAGCAGAATTTTAAAACCAGTTAAAAGTCTCAGGGGAGAGTGTGTGTACCCACTCTCCCTGTCTCCGTTGCTCCTCCTCAGGAAAGGAGAAGGGGATTAACGCGATTGATGAACTTGAAACAAACTTGTGCGTGCTCAGCCCAATTCCTCCTTTTTGCCTCTTGGGAATAAGTTTACACACAGGGAGTGAAAATCCCACCCTGCTCCTTCTTGGCTTAAGTCTCACGGAGGCACCACCACCAGCACCACATGGGGAAACCCAAGGCTGCCACACTGCTTGGGTCCAGCATTGCCTGTGGCCAGATGGGTAAGTTTCTTTAATTCTGTAATTATCAGAAAGTCCAGCTGGGTGCAGTGGCTCACACCCGTGATACTAGCACTCTGGGAGGCCCAGGCGGTAGGAGTGCTTGAGGTCAGAAGTTCAAGACCAGCCTGAGCAAAAGTGAGACCCCCATCTCTACTAATAATAGACAAAATTAGCCGGGCATGGTGATGTGCACCTATAGTCCCAGCTACTCAGGAGGCTGAGGCGGGAGGATCGCTTGAGCCCAGGAGTTTGAGATTGCTGTGAGCTAGGCTGACACAATGGCACTCTAGCCTGGGCAACAGAGTAAGACTCTGTCCTCCCCAACCCCCACCAAAAAAAAAGAAAGTCCACTTGCACAGAGATATGAGCTACCTTCTTCAACCTCATTTCTATCACTTTTCAAAAGTGGTATTTTGGCCCCTATGTATTTACTCCTTCATCAAATTTCTCAATTAACTCAGAACTCGAGTAGGGGGAAGGGGTGCTTTTTATTGGGCCTCTTCAAAATTCCAGCAAAAAAATCAGGAAAACTAATGCTACAAGGCACTTAGGATAGGTTATTAATACTGGTCCAAAAAAGAACAGTTCTGAACTTTCTGGCTCCTGAGGCAAAAGCGTAAGCATGACTGGTGTGGCAGATACCAAGGGGGCCACTCAGCTCTCACTCCACTGCCCTCCTCTCACCTGCCTTCCTTTCCCACACAGACTGGAAAGTCTAACCTGGCCTGCCCAAAATCGAGGTAACGAGAAGAGGCCAGGGGACTCCATCTGGCCACTAGGACATCTTGGAGAGTAAGCGGGCATGGCCTCCCCTTCTTTTTCCTTCTGTAGGAACAGGTGTGTGATGCCTGGGGTGTGGCAGTCACTGCTAAGAACAGCCCAGGAGGAAGAGAGAAAGAACTTGGCACTCTTGAAGGCTACACCAGCCCTTGCCGGCTACTCCAGCCAGCCTGTTACTCCAGATAAAGAAGCCCCTTCCTTGTCAAAGCCACTGATACACTTGGTTATATGGTTCCAGAGAACACTAGACTGAAAGATATATACAGGCATCGTTCATTGTTTATATTACTATACATAAAATCACACAGATATAGATCTAAAGTATATAGATATAGACATAGATTGCTCTAACACTGCTAAAACCCTGATCAAGATTTTTCTGTACAATATTTCTAAGGACTGACTTCTTTTTTTCCAATTATAAAAAAGATATGTTTAAGGATTTCCATACTCAGAGAAAAATATCTCAGAAAGAGCAAAATATATATATATATAAATGTATGTATAGAAATATATAGTTGCACATATATAATGTTTATATTACTACAAAATCTTGACAAAATCCCACTCTCATTTCAAACTCACAATACTTTTTAAAGACTAAGGAAATGTTTTTTTAAAAAAAGAAGCAGCCAAGAGGGATTTATTTTAAAAACGATAATAATTACTTCTGAGTATGTTCTGGGAATGGTCTTAGTTCACCAAACATCCTGCGATGGTCCATGTGGGCAAGGGAAGACCCACCATGGTGAAAATGGACAACACAAGAGCCTCAAACTTCAAAAGATCTTTTGCTACGTTAGACGAGGTGCAAATGTACATTGCTTAAATGTACATTACAGAAAGATGGTCACCAAGGGTTGGCATGCAGAAAGTTCTTGTGATAAAACCTTAGGTCCTCAGAAAATTCAATTAATCAGGTTATAACATTGCTGAAACACTGGTCAAGATTTTCCTGTACTGGTGTCCGTAGTTTCATCCAAGGAGTGATTTTCTATATGATGTTTGAATTTCCTGCAAAATGTTTCTTTCCTTCTTTTCAATTATTAAAAAAAGATACATGTAAGCATTTTCATGCTGAGAAAGAGCAAATCTCTCACTTTTCTCTCTGCTCCCTCTCTGGGATGAGTCTGAATTCTGCTTTGGTAGAGCAAAATGCCACCCCTGGCAGTTTACAGAACACTCGCACACATGGAATCCCACTTGGTCTTCAAAATATTACAGTGAGGGAAACAAATGTAATAATCCAAATTGGAAAGAGAGGCTGGGAGAAGTGAAGGGGTTTTTCTAAATCCCCACACACAACCAGTCGTTGGTAGAGTGGGACTAAAATACAGATTTTTTGCCTCCCTATCCGGTGCTCTTTCTACGACACTGGGCCAATACCAGCCCTTCCCTGTGGTATGAAGTCAGGGCTGACAGTTAACAGCACTCACACTGCTTGACTGACGGCACGCCCATGCCAATCATTACATATCCTGAATGTTACCCAGTCGGGGTTGTGGCTCTGTATTCTAGAAATGCATCCTTTTCTTCCTTTTCCCCCATGGTGAGCCATTCTTTCTCCTTTTCCTGTTGAATCATGAATTGCTTGCCCCCAAAGGATCACATTTTCTCTCTCTCCTTGATATAATTACAAATCATGGTCTAGTTGTTAACCTTACTTCTTATCAACACCTAATTTCTCTATGCCCCAGGTCAACACTAATCTTCTCTCCTTGCAGAAGTTAAGGCATTTAGTGGCTATAAACACTACTGCATCTCACCTATGACCACCTCTCTTCTACAGTTAAAGCTGCTGGAATGTTAGCAAAGAACTTTCAAAAGATTAAGATATACAATCACATTCTATTTCAATGGTTTTAACACTAATTCAGATATTTGTTCCTGCCTACAACCACTCATCTGCTACCAGATTTTTTTCTTTCTTCTGTGGTTGTAATGAGAAGTTAGAAAGACTGACAGGAAGGTTAAAAAAGGAGTGAGTGGTGGCAAAGGTAATATAAAAGGACAGTTTTGTGAAACATAACAAAGACATTTTAACTAGTTATTTGTTAGGGAAAAAATCCACATCATAATTGGTTAACACTGCTCATGTTCTGAGAATATAGTAGTCTCTGATTTTAATGTGTACAGAGGTAGTCTAGAACACCTACTTTAAAAAAGGTTTAGAGAATAATCTTATTTTGATCATGTTTGCTCACTTCAAACCATGTCTGCACTCTTCCACACCATTCCAAAACTCTGCTGAATGTGGCACATCCTTAGGCTTCAGTTGCCTCTCAGGGCCTTTTGCCAAAGAGCCACACAGGGTTCTGGGGTCCAGAAAGGCATGGGGTTGAGGCCCTTAAACAAGTCACTTAAACTCTTTGAGCCTCAGTTTCCTCATTAATAAAACAGGGGAAACAATTTCCATCTCATAAGGCTATTGAGAACATTAAATGAAATAATAGATGTATGATTCCTGGTACTCAAACCACTGTAGCTGAGATCCATTTAATAAGATGCAGAATGCTCGGAGGTTTCCTAAAGAATGTGTCCTAAAGCATTCATCAAAATTCATCAAGAAAAACACAATTTAGTCAACATCTTAAGAAAGAAAAGAAGAAAAGAAAGCGAATACCATTTCCATTACTTTCTTTCCCCTGCACATGTCACTTGACACCCCTACCTCGAATTGGCAAAATTTTTCTTTACACCAAACGCTCCTCAAATGCTGGGGCAATGTCTCATTTTTGGTCTTCCCAAAACTAGCACAGTGCCTAGCACAGAATATGTATTTAATATGCACTTGCGATTTTTCTTCTTGGTGGACAACCACTACCAGAAGAGTTCAATGGCAGGGCTCTTATTAGTAGATGTTCCCCCTTTGCATTGGGTTCTGATTGTGATTTTGAGGAAGCAAGTTTGTGTCAATAGCACCCAGAAGTGGGATGGAAGGGAGATCCAAAGTTTCAAAGTAAATAGAGTCTAAAGATCAGCAAGAATATGAAAAATTATTGGGATATTTACACAGAGTCAAAGTATCACTTTATAGATTACTTACTATTTTCAAAAGGAGAAATATATCTTTACAATGAAAAGAGCTGGCAATCACCCACTCACCCAAGTGGTTAAACTTAACATCACTACTGAATGTTCAGAGGCATGTAATATAAAACACACAGCATATACCCCCACAATATGCTGAAATAAGAATAAATTAAAAAAACACAGTTGATGAGAAGAAAGTATATTCAGTGATTTTTGGGTAGAATGTCCTGTAGATGTCAGTCAGATACTTGGCTTATATTTTTTTATCCATTGGGCTAGCCTATGTCTCTTGAGTGGGGAATTCAATCCATTTACATTTAATGAGAGAACTCATAAATGAGACAGATTGCTGTTCCTCATGTTGGGTTAAATTTCATTGATCTGTTTTCTCTCTTGAGCCATTGTGATAACTGGGTTTTTATATTTATCTCTTGAGTAGTTTTACATTCGTGGGTCTTTCTTGTGCTGGACCGTGTGTAACTCCGTTTTGAGTACTTCTTGGAGAGCTGGTCTTGTCTTGGTGAATTCTCTGAGTTTTTCTTTATCTGAGAATGTCTTAATTTCACCTACATATATAAAACTGAGCTTAGCTGGGTACAGAATTCTAGGCTGGGCATTATTCTGTTTCAGAAGAGTGAGAATGGGGCCCCAATCTCTTCTTGCTTGTAAGGTTTCAGTTGAGAAATCTGGCGTGATTCGGATGGGCTTTCCTTTGTATGTTACTTGTTTCTTTCTCCTTACAGCTCGAAGAAGGGCCTCTTTAGTGGATATTTTGGTCAGTCTGATAACTGCATGACCTGGTGTCTTCCTATTTGGTATGAATCTCCCAGGGGTTCTTTGAGCTTCTTGAACCTGTATATCTAGAGATTTGGCAAGGCCTAGGAAATTTTCCTCAATTATATCTTCAAATAGCTTATCCAACCCTTGCTTATTGTTTTCTTCACCCTCAGGAATGCCGATAACTCTCACGTTAGGCTTCTTCACATAATCCCACATTTCTTGTAGACTCTAGTCTTTTCTCTCTGAAGTTCTGACTGGGGGGGATGGGGGTGGGGGAGGGGATGGGTGCATACCTACGTGATGAGTGCGATGTGCACTGTCTAGGGAATGGACACACTTGAAGCTCAGACTCGGGGGGATGGGGAGGCATGGGAAATATATATAACCTGAACTTTTGTACCCCCATAATGAGCTGAAGTTAAAAAAAGAAAAAAGAAAAAAAAGAAAGAAAATATCTTTAAAAGACGGCATTTGTTTGAAGTAGGACTTAACAAAAGTGTATCATCCTGGGACCCCAAACAATACACTGAGAAAATGCATATAATTTTATTATTTAGCACAATTATTTGTAGATGCTTAATATCTTAGCTCATTATTAAAACTGTAATAATTGTGAAAAAAAAAACATAGCATAGTGTATGTCATATACCCACCAAAAATATTTGTCTAAATTTGATCAAGCTTTTAGACTGAACTTCTAGTGTACAAGAAATACAAGGAAAGGAGGAACAAGTTAACTCACACTACAAGAAAATAAACAGATAAATCTAGAATGTGGAACACTCTACAAATCAACTAGCCTGTCCTTTCAAAAAGTCTATGTCATGGAAAAAGAAGAAAGTTAAGGCAGTGTTGTAGATTATAAAGGGCTAAAAGGGCTAAGAGCCAAATGCAATGTATGAGTGAATTTTGATTGGCTCCTGGTTTAAAAAATAATAATTATAAAAGACTTCAGGGGACAATTGAGGAAATTTGAATATGGTCTGGATATTTAATGATATTAGGGAATGACTCTCTTGGGATGTTAATGCTCCTCCAGTTATGTAAAAGATGTGTGTTGAAGCCTAGTGGCGTTTGTGATTACTCTCAAAGGGCTTAGTCTCCCACCCACAAAAATATATTTCTATACACACCTACACACAAGTTGATAAAGCAAACATGACAAAATGAACAATTATTGAATCTACGTGGGGGTATAGTCGTATTCATAATACTATTTTTTCAACTTTTCTGTATATTTTTAAATTTGTCATAATAAATGTTAAAAAATATGGAGGCAAGATAATAATCAAGCTATTTTTCTCTACCCAGAATTGAAATATCTTTCTCTTGCATTTAATGATAAAAATAAGTTATAAAACTCTTGTCCCAATGCTTTGGGCCAGTTACTGGGAACTTAAACACCCCTCTATAACAGCTTTTGGGGACAGTAACTGCACTGAGGACAAAGGATAGCCCTCTAAAATCGGATATCATTTTCACTGTCCTTTAGAAACCTTATTATTCCCAAACCAAAGATCCGATCCTATCAGCACATGGCTAATAAACTGCTAAATGTACCTAGTATTTGCTTATGTACCATTTTAATTTTTTTTAATAAATTAACATCCTTTATCTTATTTTAGTTGGACTCCAGCAGAAAAACAGAAAAACAAAGATCTCATACAGTATGACAGCTCTTGAGCCATTTCATGGGTTCAAATCCGTCCCTTAGAAGTTCGGTTTTGAAGGCGCAGAGAATGCAGGGAGGTGCTGACAAGCACAGATTTCTAGGAAGTAAATCTTCCCACCTGCCGTAGAGGCTGCCTGGCCTTCTATGAGCACCCTGTACTTAATTCAAGCACCTCTGCCCACTGGTGCTCTTTTATGCAAGACACACACCCAATCCCAGAGCCACTGCTTTTCAGAAAATAGTAATGGATTCTTCTCCCAAGTTCATGTAACTGAGGATCTTCAACCAGCAATCAAATAAAGAAAAATGGCTTTGCATAATCCTTTACCACCTGTGGTGCTGCTTCTGCATAAAGATAACCCAGTCATTTGGTATCACTCAAGTTTTTGTCATTGTTTTTAAATAGTGATGCAGGTGACATGTAAGAAATACAAGCATGAGGGCAATAAAGTCTGGCTACTCCAGTATCCCTGCTGTTGGGGACAGGAATGCGAAGCAGCAGCAGATGAAAGCAGTAAATAATTCAAAACTTCACACACTAGTTACTTCTATTCCTTCCTGAGCACATTTTTCAGAAGATAAATAAGAGCTTTTCCAAAGGTAGGTAGCAACAGAGAGAGAGATTACCCCATAGTTGAAAGTTTGTGTTACTTGGGAAAAGGCAAACTGAAGTATGAGTCTGAAAATGTCCCCAAAACTCTCAACTAATTGATTCTCCCCCAAACCAAAAACAGACCTCAGCAACATAAAATAAAGCGAACCTGAACGCATGAAAATGTGAGGGAAAATATTTCCTTCTGATTTTTGGAAGGGAGAGTAAGTTTCAGTGTGGGTCAAACTTCTATGAGAAAACAGGAAAGTCTTACCTAGGTACAAGGATGCGTTTTCCTTCTTGACATTGTCATCTAAGTAGGTTGGTCCCAGGGTGTAAATAGGTGTGGAGCCCATTCCAATGAGAATCTGTGCGCAAATGAATAAAGCCACGTAGATCCAGTGACTATTTCCTCCCGAGTCCTTCGGGCAGGCCGGAGTCTCCAAAGTCGCCGTGGAGTTGCCGTTCTGACACAAGCCGTCGTTTGGGGCCGAGGCGTTCAACTCTTGGATCTGGTAGGGCGGTGAGATGAAGTGAGGTAAGGCGAAGAGGGCAGCCCCGAAGGCGATGAGAAGTCCGCCCACCGCCAGCCACAGGGGCCGCCGACCCCGGCCGCCGAAGTAGCTGACGAACACCACCACCACCAGGTTCCCGATGTCAAAGCAGCTGACCAGCAGCCCCGACTCGGAACTCTTCAGACTGTAGCGCCTTTCAATGGTGGTGATGACGCTGCTCAGGTATCCCGAGACCATTAACGCCTGGATGAAGGTCAGAAAGCACATGCAAACCAGGAAGCATCGGGAATCCGTGAGGACCACATAGAGGCACCTTCTCTCCTGGAGCGTGGCCAGAGTGGAGGACACCGAGACGGTTTTGCTGACGTCCACCCTGTGGTTACAGTCCACGAGCCCCGCCATCCCCGCCGTCGGGGACGGGTCAGAGGGGCTGGAGGCCGTCAGGTTCGGGCCTTGCTTCAACTCCTGGTGGCCCAAAGAATCCGCACAGCCCAAGGCCGGCTTGGCATCTGCACGCGCAGGACTGAGGGGCGGCCGGCAGGAGGCGCTGCTCAGGACCGGTAAACTCCTCGACCTCAAGGTCTCCGGCTCGCACTTCTGGACAGCTCCTGCTGTGGCCCCGGCCTCCAGCTGCTCTCCCGCCTGGGGCTGTAGTCCAGTACCTTCGTCCATGGCTCTTAGAATTCAGATTCGATCTCTGATCACACCCAAGGACTCCGGCGCTTTTCATCCGCCGGCACGAGGGGCCGAAGCCGGGCCCACTCGGTCGTGCCCACCTGGGACCGGGGCTGGGGAAGCCGAGCCGCGCGGCAGGGCATCCTCACCAGCCGGGAGGCGCCCAGTGCATCCTGACCACAGACGCGGACCCGAGGCTCCGCAGCAGCGTGCTGCGGGGGGCAGGGGTCCACGCGGTCCTGCGATGAGCCCTGCTTGGCGTCCTCCTCCGGGCGGTAGCTTGCGACAGGCGCCCTGTGCGTCCCGGGCTCATCCCCTCCAACGCCACCGCTCGGCCCGCGGCCAGGAGCGAGTGCGCCCCGCGCCCAGCGTGGAGGCACTTAGCGCTGTCTACACGGCATCCCACCTTGCCGCGCCGGGGCGTCCGGTCCTCGCCGCCTGGACTCGCAATACCCTCGGGAGTGAAGATGCCAACCTGCAAAGCAGAGAAAGGACTGTCAGCGAAGGGCAGCTGCAACTTAGGGCTAGCGTCCCGTCGCCCCAGGGCCAGGGCTAGGTGACCCCGATGGTCCCGAGTGGGGCGGAGGGGCGAGCGAGGAGCTGAACCCCGGAGGAGGCAGCAGCTGCCAGCTGCAGTCTCCAGTCCCGGAACAATAAGCAGCAGGCGGTCGGCAGAGACTCTCGCTCATTGTCTGCCGCGGACCTGCCCCGCCTTTTGCCTTAAACAGTGCATTTGCTTTTATATGTTAATAATTATCAACCTGGCAGCTCTGACTCAGAAGCAGTGTCTTTTATTCGAGTGAACTAATTGCAACCCTTTCGTACTCCTACTCCATTACCCAAAATAGAAAATGCCCAAAAGAACAAAGGAAAGTTTTTTTTACAGACACACAGTGTATTCCCTGTCCCAATTTAAAAAAAAAAAGAAAAGGGGAGGAGGGGACTATGTGTGTAGAAATGTGTGTGCACACTGGTGCGCTGGCACGTGTGCGCGACTAGATGTGAATCTGTCTGCTCCATCAGAGACACGTATCCAAAGCCAAAGGCAGCAGCAAAAAGGTCAACGTGCTTGTCTCTTTATTTCCAACACTAAAAATAGCCCCCTGCCCGAAAGAACTATTCAATTACAAATACCAGGGGCATTCAAGGCTGTGGCCCACACTAAGTCCCAGCGCGCAGTATCAAGCGAAACCGAAAATCAATTTGCTATGCCGAGGGCTAGGGAAGCCACAACCAAACAAAGAGACGCCGGCACGCTGGCAAAGCGCGCGCGAGCAGCCCACGGAGCCGGCTCGACACACGCGGGCCGCCGGGGAGGTGTGCTATTTACTGAGCGCACCCCGTGAGCGTGGGCCTGGGGTGCCAGCGCGCGTGCGCAGCCACACACACACACACACACACACACGCCTTGGTGTACGTGTTGGAACCGCTCTCTCCATCCCGCACCCAGCTTGAATTCAGCGAGAGTCGAAAACAGGTGTGCCCCAAGGGTAAGCCCCGATCCTAATTGTGGGGACCCCCACTCCACTCCTCCAGCCCACGGGGGATATGCACCAGGTGGGAGACAGCGGGGTCTCGCTGCATTGGGTTTCATTCTGCGACGCGCCTTTGTCATGCTGCTGAGAAAAGAAAGAAAGAAGGGTAAGGGAGAAAGGCGGAGAGGCTGGGCGGGCAAGGGTGGCAGCTCCGGCGTCTCGCTCTGCTGTGCTGGGCCAGACCGGCCCCCAGATTCCCGGCCTGCCAGCCACTTATAAGCCCGGGCTTCCCCGCCTCCCGCTTGCCCAGGCGCCTTCCCGGGGAACCCCACCAGCCGCTGCGTGCAGAGCCAAGGAATCCCCGCAAACTCCCTCCCCGCGCGGGGGGCGTCCGAGCCCCTGCCTGGGCGAGCACCCTCACCGCAGCGCAGACTCGGATGGACACACGGATCCCGGCAGGGAGCTCTCGGAGCAGGCGTGGAATCCCAGGGACACCCCCTGCGCGCGCGCGTACACGCACACACAGACACACACACACACACACACACACACACACACACACAAACCGGGGAAGGACAAGACCGCCGGCTGCAGCTCGCCGCGCTGGCCGGGCGCACAGCCGTCGCTACTCACTAGCGAGTCTGTCCGTCAGTCAGCCTGGCTGAGAGTGGCTCGGCAGGAGGTGGGACTGTGGAGGTACCGAATACTTGGGAGCCGCTTGGGGAGGCGGCCCCCGTCCAGCCGCCGAGAAATCAGTGAATAAGACTGTGACTCAGGCTGAACTCTTCCCCCTACCCCTCGCCTGTCATCCAAGCCTCCTCCTCGCTCCAAACAGACACACGCGCACAGGGACGCGACTGGAGGGGAGCGGCCGAGGGCGCAGGCGCGCGGGCAGCCACCCGGCCCAGCCCTCAGGCAGCCAGCCACGCGGCTGCCCTTCACCTGTGCGGCGGCGGAGGGCCGGGAGCCCCGAGGGAGCTGGTCTCAAAAGCTCAGCGACGGAGGCAGAGAGCCCACTGAGAATAAAGAAATTGTTTCCGTTAGTTTAGTTCATGCCTTGTGCACCCACCATGTCTCCCCGATCACAGTAGCTCTAGGACGAAAGACGAACAAGATTTGTGGTCTGAGGAAACCTCTGTCTTGCGGAGAAAATACTCATGCAAATGGCTTAAAGCCACGCGGTACATTCTACACAGCGTGCTACTACCGGAGAACCTAATATCCATGAGCCTTGTTTCTAGGCAGCAGGAAGAGCAGGTGGGAAGGCATAAGGGCGTGGTGCTAAAAGTTAATAGGTAGGTGACTTGCTGGGGGATTGCAGGGTTGGGGCAGAGGACTGCAAGAGCGACCCAGTAGGAAAGGACACTAAGGGTTTTCTAGTTGTGTACAGGCAGTACTGAGAAGCCAGTGACATTCCGACTTCCTCACCAGAAAGCTGACTTTGGCAGTGATGGATGGACTAAAGCAAGGCCACGCTGTGGGCACAGAGGCAAGTTAGGAGGCAATCTCAAAGCAAAATGTGATTAAGGGGGTGGAGAGGAGGAAAGTGATTGAAAACGCATTGAGAAGAGAGATGTGACCAGATTCCACAGCTGATGCAATCTGCAAGAGGAGAAAACGGGCCAGTGTAGGATGACTCCCAAGTTTCACACTGGGTGACTGGGTACGTGATAGCCAGCAAAAACTTAGGAGGAGAAACATGCCCGAGGAGAAAAGACGGTTCCCATTTTAGATGTATTGAGTTTGAAATGTTTTGGGGACATCCAAATGTACATGTCCCATAAGCCAGTGGACATAGGACACACAGGAGGTTTGGAGTAGGACTATAGATTGGTACTCACCAGCCTGAAGGTGGTGTGAGAAAGGGTGAGATGAATAGGGGAGATCATCCGAATTGTGAAGAGATGGGAACAGCGAGATCTAGGAGGAGAGGGAAAAAGATAAGGAAGATTAGAAGCAATGGCCAGAGAGGTATGGGAGAAATCAGAAAAGCCAAAAGAGCAGATGGCAGAGAAGTCATATAGGATGATACCTGAAGAGTATCTGAGGATACTGGTGACCTCTGACAGAGCAGGATAGTGCCTTGATGGAGGAAAGGAGGTTGCTCTCAAGTACCAGGGACTATCCTGGCTGCTACTGCCATGCCAAGGCCACTCCACTGGCCCTTGGCCTTAACCAGTGAGGGCATTGTCTCCATTTTACAGATGTGACAAGGGTAGAGAGATTAAATAACCTCATAAAGGCATAAAACTAGTATATAGACAATATGAATCCATGTGTTCCAAAAGTCTATGCCAGGCGTGGGGAACCTTTTCATGTTGGAAGGCCACATTAATTTAGCTGTAGTCAAATAAGGCTGCATTCAAGAAACTTCAATTAGATATACTTTAAAACATACATTATTTTGTAAAAATCTACTATATACTTAATAATTTCCAAAAAATGAAAATTATTAGTTAATTTTAAAGTTAACTAACCTTTGAATGACTTTGTTATGTCTGCTTTTTGTTGGAAAGCATTTGGTTGCAGCATGGAGGTCCACAGTTTCAGTTGATCCTCCAGATGGGTATCAGTCACTTGTGTCCTTAAGGGCATCTTGATTTGGGTTAGGTAGGAGAAGGTAGATTGATTCTCAGTAATAAATGGTTGAAAAGCAAGAAAGCATTTTTCAGGCATGTTACTGAACGCATGGGTATTCTACTGCATTTTTCCATATTTCAATTGGATCTTTCTCAGAATCAAACAATGACTTTAAGGCCAGGCTTGGTGGCTCACGCCTGTAATCCTAGCACTCTGGGAGGCCAAGGAGAGAGGATCATTGGAGTTTAGGAGTTCAAGACTAGCCTGAGCAAGAGCTGAGACCCCATCTCTACCAAAAAGAAAAAAATGAGCTGAGATTGTGGTATGCGCCTATAGTCCAGCTACTCAGGAGGCTGAGGCAGAAGGATCACTTGAACCCAGGAGTTGGAGGTTGCAGTAAGCTACAATGATGCCACTGCACTCTACCCAGGACAACAGAGTGACATTCTGTCTCAATTAAAAAAAAAAAAAGACTTTAAAATGTCATCTACTGAGAGCTCAATCAATTCCATCTGTAGTTCTTTAGGTGCCTTGGTGATATCAACTAGATGAGGCTGAAATGCTCATTTGAGTGTGATGTCATGATTCTCAAAATCAGTGAAACTTTCATTGTATTCTCCAATTAATAGGTCTGTATCAGCTGCATATTCTTCAAATGATTCACATATATCATCCTGCTCATCAATGACCTGTTAACTGGGGAAAATGTTCATCCAAATTTTCCTTTTGAAGAAGTGTTTTGAAAAACGATAAGTTTTTTTTCAAAATGCTTGGATTTTTTGCTGCATATCTTATATAGACTTAGTTTTACCTTACAGGGAAATATTCAAGTTGTTTTGATTTGACATTCCTATAGAAGTCTTCTTTCAATAATTCACATTGCTGATTCTATTCTTCATAAAATTTAATTGTCTGTTCTCACAGAGGTAAAATTTTGGCTAACACCTGTCCCTTTGATAGCCAATGCACTTTAGAATGATATGGCAAATCTACCCTGAATACCTCATGGTCCAACTTTAGCATGTTATGAAACTGAAGATGTGATGTTGCATTTGCAAGAATATAGTTAACAATACTTATAACCTATTGCAAAGTGTCACTCAAAATAGTAGTTTTAGCAGAGATTTTGCTGATGTAAGACACAATGAAAAGAAATGAGAGCATCTGGATCTGTTAATACTTTTTTTATCGGTGTAATAAATCCTTCATGTTTTCCTGTCATGGAAAGTGACTGTCCATACACTCACTAAATTTACCAAATTCAGTCCAATGTCATATTTATCTTGGAAGTTGTTGCCCGTGTTCTGTTTGCAAGAGTGCCCAAAGCGAGTTACTCTTTGTAGCAAAGAAAATCTTCTGTTATGACCTGGATGAAGTATAAAACCTGTGTTGAGTCAAGTATCAATTGATTCATCCAAAGCTATTGAATAGTGCATATTTCCCTTTGAATTACTGCATGAAGTTGTTCTGTTACACTGAAGGCTAAGTCATACTACCCATCAGTTATGGTATACCTTGAAAGAGGCAATTGTTTGTACTTTGAAATGTTATTGGGGTCTAGACATCCTACAACTTCAACAATGCATTCTTTCACAATTTCTACAATCACTGGATGGCTTACCTTTTTTCCTGAGTATATAAGCTACTTTATAAATTGCTTCTGTGGCATTCTTTCCAGGTCTTATTGCTGCTTGAAAGAACTGCCTTTGGTTTTGCTTTTCATCTTTTAATTTCTGCAATACAACATTTTGCACCTCTCCCTCTAATTTAAAATATTTGTGGTCCTTATGAGTGTTATACTGCTGATGAGCATTGAATTTCTTTAATGTTGCTATCATAGTATCACAAAGCAAGCAATTAATTTTATCTTTAGCAGAAACAAGATAATATTGCAATTCCCAATCCTCATTTAAAAATCTGTTTTCTTCCTTCAGCATTCTCTTGGTCTTTGACATGATGGGCTGTTAAGCAGACAGAATTAAAAAATACTGTCAAGCTGTGAAACTATTCACAAATTCCACTTCAAACAGAAACACAGTGCACTGTTGCCAAAAGCTGATAATAGACTGGCGTACTCTACCCCCAGAAACTCTCACCAACCAGCCTCATGAAGTAGTGGCGCCAGTCAGGTAGGGGAAGTTAGAACTAAATCGTGAGCGTAGCAGCCATCAACTTAGCCCTTATGGCTTAATATGTTCTAATTGTGCCGGTCAATCTGGGAGGATCATTTGGTTGAAATTTATTTTATTCTTTGGTATTTTAAATATGTTCATTTTTAAAATAAAATATAAATATAAAAGATGAAGAAAAATGTATTAATAAAAATAAAAGAATTTGTTCTGTGAAATTTGGATTCAGTCAAAAGGCCACACTTAAGGACCTATAAGGCCACATTCGGCCTTCAGGCTGCAGGTTCCCCACCCCTGGTCTATGCTCTTAACCTCTTAACCCTGACTGTCCACTCCCTCCCCTATCATTGGATAGCATCTTGACTCATCAATCCACCTTGTATCTGTTAATTATCTCACTTTAATCCAACAGCCATCGTGTCTATAGCTGAGCTTTAGAGAACAAGTAAAGCTAGCTGGCATCAAAGAACACTTAGTGTATGCTTAAAGTCCATGCTGAGACAGCAGTGATCCACTGGCAGCTACAAGACTGACCAATCAAACAGGGCAAAGACACACATTTCCTCATCCCCTACCTCTGTACCCTCCTCTTGACATCTCCATCAAGCTCATGATCACTTTTGCACAAACAGGCAACATGACTCCAGCTTCCACCCTGCCCAGATTTTAGTCCTTTACTGCCAATAAGGTGAGCAAAGATATGTAACAGTTCCTGTATGCAAATACTCTTCTGAGCTTATTCTGGATCCAAACAGAATCAATCTATCTCCTGTTACCTCCTTCCAAGGTCTGTGCTCCATTCTCTCATTTCAGCCTCAGCTCCAGACATCAGCTGTTCCATAGCAAATTCAATCTGTTGTATCAGGTGCCATCAGAGGACTTCCCTACTGAAAGTCAAACAATCATGTCCCTGGAACACGTTGTGTTTATTCATGGCCAATTACCATATTTAAACTAGACACAACTCTAAGGACCTATGGATTTTTTTTATCGCCACTAACAGAAAGGTCATGATTTATAGACAAAATAAAAAAAGTTAAGTTAGCTACTCATGTAAGAAACAAGGCTGGGCACGGTGTGGCTCATGCATGTAATCCTAGCGCTCTGGGAGGCTGAGGCAGGAGGATCGCTTGAGGTCAGGAGCTCGGGACCAGCCCGAGCAAGAGCGAGACCCATCTCTCTACTAAGAATAAAAAAATTAGCCAGGTGTAGTGGCGTGCAACTGTAGTCCCAGCTATTCAGGAGGTTAAGGCAGGAAGATTGCCTGAGCCCCAGAGTTTGAGGTTGCTGTGAGCTATGATGACACCACTGCACTTTGGCTGGTGCAGAGTGAGACTCTGAAAGGTTGAGGTCGCAGTCCCACAAGACTACCTCCCTCCTCCCCCAGATACCAGTCACAAGTCAGAACTTCTGATCGACCAGCTTCAAGCTGGGGGTTCCCACAACCCCTCTTTGGGTTCTATTAATTTGCCAGAGGCTCACAGAACTCAGGGAAATATGTTTCCCAGTTTACTATAAAGGCTATTACAAAGGATACAGATGAAGGCATGCGTAGGGCGAGGTATGGGGGGTGGACACAGAGCTTCCATGCCCTCTCAGGCATATCGCCCTCCAGGAACCTTTGCGTGTCCAGCTACCTGGAAGCTCTCCGAACCCTGTCCTCTTGGGCCTTTCACGGAGACTTCGCTGGATAGGCATGACTGAAGACAACCATGTTGAAATGTGATTGGACAAGAAGGGTGTGATCTAATACTGATAGGCTAGGTGGGGAGACCCAGCTAGGCCTGTCTGTCCTGATTCTTCTTGGCCTCTCTATGCAGCATTCCCTCCTCCAGGGTGTGGGGCAGGAAACTTGCTGGAATGACGGTCTATGATCCACAATCAGAAAGGCCTGAGAAGATTAGAGTCCTGCCCTGGGCAGGTGAAGGGAGGGCAGGAGAAGTTCAGAGGAGGAGATTCTGTTTCCTGAGGCAGCCTCTGAGGCCTAAAGTGCCCCGACATCATAACAAAAGCCTGTAACAAGAGCTATGGGAGTTGAAAGCCAGGAACTGTGGACAAAAACATATATATATATATCAAATATATACATATATATCATATATAGCTCATCACAATATCACACCACTCTTTACCCAGGCCATTTTTTGGGGTTGTGTTTGCAGCCAGCAGCCTGGAGGGATGAGGTCATATTCTCCCCCGCACACACAGCAGCCTTGCTTCTGCTCACTGAAAAGCAATGTATCCCCAAGCTCAGTGTTCCTCTCCCACGATGCAACCCACTGTGTGCACAGGCACCTGTGACTGGCTCTTTGCACCCCCTGTGGGACTGAGGCAGCATGGAGAACTGGTGCAGGCATCGTACTGTCAGTCTGGTGCCACTCGTGCCGTGAGTAATAACCTCCTTTGTCTCTGACTCTAGAGTCTTTTCTCCCCGGTATCCATGAAACACTAGCAGGCTAACTTGTCAGCAGGGGAGAATCCTAGACCCTCCCCAGTTCTTGACAGGCACTGTTCAGTTTAGTAATCCCACTCAGATTTTAGCTTCCCTGATACTCTACAGTCCAGCTGGCCCGGGCCTGAGCTTTATAGGTCTTTCCTCAAGCTTACAGGCTAATAAAGGAAAATAAGTTCATGAGCTAGCAGGAAACAAAATGTGTTAGATACGGTTGATTGGCACCCAGCAAGCATTCTCTGCCTTTCTGTTCCTTCCTGAACAGCAGAGTCTATCTAGAAAGCTAAAAGACTACATTCCCCAGATGCCCCGCAGACTGGGTTCTGGATAAGAATTGACACACTCTGGCCAGTTTTAGAAGGTGGAATGAGGTGCAGGCCATATGCTTTTTGGCTGTTTTATGTCTGCACTCAGGTCATGGAGACATGGCAATTTTCTGCTTCAGTATTCTTTTGTCCAAACTCCAGCTTCTGGGTGTGGAGAGGCAGTGGCAGCACTAGTGGCTTTCTGATTCCTGGATCTGGCCACCACAGGAGGTCCTGAAATCAAGAGACCAGTGAACTCCCCAACCTGCAGAGTGTTGCAGAAGTACCAGCTGCACAGGAAGAGCAGATCTGCAGTGTTATACCCTCATTCCTGCTGGCCCAACCTAGAGACTGCGTGTCCAGCCTTTCTGGATATTTCATAAGTGCCTAACTTCCTATACTGGATCCCTTTCTGCCTACAGACACAGGGTGGTTTCTCTGTCCTGCGCTGAGCAAAGATCAAAATACTAGCTAATCAACTAGTAATTATGGCTTGTCATTTGCAGTTTGAGGTCCCTCTGCCTAGCTCCCAGCTTGTCTTTCTATAGCAAAAGTCTCTTTTAGGATCTACTTCAGAGACAACCCTGAATTGTCTATAGACTTCTCCAAATCTAGATCCAGAGAGCAAAGCCCAGAGAAAGCTGGAATTTCTCCCCCCATCCCACCTTCTGGATTGCTGTTGCCTATCTGAGGACATGCCTCTTCCCTAGATGCCTGGAAAGGTCCACACTTCAGGGCTATGTAAAGGTAGTGATCTTATCCCAGCTACAGAAGAATAAATGATACAAGATGATATAAAACAACTCGATCTCCGATACAGTTGAAGTCCCCCTTACAAAACAGATGGGAAGGCAGCAGGATATCATTTCCTTACATTTATCAAAAAGAACTGAAGCTCTGATGGTTACAAATATATAGTTTTAGCTCTGCTGTTATCTTTCTCCAGCTCCTCACCCCTTTCGGAAGGCCTGTTTCACTTGTGGGACACATAGAGTAACTGACTAAGAAGGACCCCATAGCAAACCAACACTACTGAATCTTTGTGATGAGTGTATGGATGTCACTCTACCATCTTCCATCACAGCAAGATGACCCCAATTCTAAGATGCGCCATTGTTTTACATACCACTAATCAGGAAAAAATGCTGCCAATTAAACTGTGACACAACTCCTTAATGATTAAAGAGAGAAAAAGAGGACTCTGTTGCTAAACCATCTAAATTTAACCCTAGCTCTATCATCTGTGGCTGTATGGCCTTGGGCAATTCACTAAACCTCTCTGCCTCAGTTTCCAAGTTGGGGTTAATCACAGTACCTATCTCGTAGGGTTGTTGTAGGCATCAAATGAGATAACATATGCAACATATGCTTAGAACATGTGCATAGAACGGTGCCTGGGCCAAGGTAGGTGTTTAAATGTTGGCCATCATTATAGTCATGCTGCCTTTTGTATTTATTTTAATCACATTTTTCCTCTCGGATTGTTAGAGGGTAGGGGACCCAGTATCTTTTGTTTCATGCAGATCACACACTTCTCTAGGATTAGTTCCTATCTAGAAAATTATTCATTATAATTAATAAAACATTCTCTATCTTTTAGGGTCCCCAATATTTGGTTGCTTTTGTTTGTTTTTCACCTTTTAACCACAGGAATCCCTTTCTTATTAGTGATTCCATCACTACTCAAGTATTATATTTACAAAAGTTAAACAAAAACTATCCCTCTCATTTATCATATTAGGATTATATATTTTGTCTTCACTATCAGGTAGGTATTAGCAATCCCTTTTATAGAGGAGGGAGCTGAGAATCAGAGATGATCACCAACTTGCCCTAAGTCATACAGCATAGAAAGCGTGGAGAGATCCCCCACACAGATCAGCCACATTCCAGAACCTACGCTCCTAGCTACCTTGCTCTGCTTTCCCCCAACTGTGCTTTAGATAGTTTTAGGAACTCATCTGTTAACATGAAACGTGTCTCTATAGTGAAATATTTAAGTAGATTAAAGGATGAAGCAGTCCAAATGCAAATAATGCATGCTATAGCTATTGAATAAAAATACAAAATTTGCTACCCCATATAGCCATGCTCTCTAATGACTAGGATTTGGGCTGTTACAGAGCTGCTGAACATTCCAGTCACTAGCTATGGTTTCATTCCCAACTCATGACTCTTCCCAAGGCTTCTCTGCATGCCTGCCCTTTACTATGGAGCTAGCAATTCCCAGAACAAGCTTCCCATGAAGAGTGCCCCTCAGAACTCTGCAACCCACCTCCAGCCAGCATCCACCGCAAGGCTGAGAAACACCTGGTCAGTCGTGAGCAGAGGGAACACTTGGCCTCATTCCCTGAGAGCCAGTCTTGCAAAAGAGAGACAAAATCAACCTGGCTTCCTGAGATTCCAAATCAGAAACAGTACATACTAGAATGTTTTTAATATAAAAATTACAGAAGAGTGGGGAGCCGTGCAGGATACCCCAACTCAGAGCAGCCCATCTTTCCTTAATATGGAGGCACCTGGAAAGAGCCCTTTACAAAATCCACTCAAACTCCCTTCTTCCTCGCCGTCCTCTTTGGTTGTAGATGACATTTTTGATAATTACCTGATAATAGAAAAACTCTAAAAATTCAGGATGAAGTGCTGCATGATTAATATTTTACTTTTCACTGTGGGCTAAGCATGAGTATACACAAGTGCCTACATTTTTGGCCTAACTTTTATGCTCTGTTCTCTTTGGGTGTCAGTGATACACCGACAATTGTTCTAGCTCTTTTGTTGTAACTGATGAATACAAAATGACCCAATGCAAATAGAATGCACAACTTGGAACATCAGGGAAGTGATTTTAAAGGGTTTTAAAGCATTCCATTTGGGGGCCCCAAAACCTGTCACCAAGTAAGGGGATTTGAATGACAAATGAAGTGTACTGTGTCATTCCCTTTGTGAAAATTAGAGCTGTTAAAGTCTAAGTTTAGTTTGCTTAAACTGAGAAATGACCAGGCCCCTAGGCACATACACAATGGAAATCTAATATCTAAACATTAAGATCTTTTTTCCTTCCTTTGGTTGGCATTATTTGTGAAAAGTCACACCAGAAGAAAGTGTGATTTTTCAAACCGAAAAGAACTATTGTGAAAGTTAGCTCATATTGGACCTGGAATGAAGTTTAAACTCTATAAAAGGAACTGAAATGTGCTTTAAGGAGAAGAAATTTATAGATAAATGAAAACACGTGTTTTCTCCCCGTGCTATATGCATCCTTCTTCAGTCTTCCATAAACAAGTAATACTCCCAGGAAGAAAGATCTGAGTCCTTTCTAGTTTTAGAAAATGTCTTTTTATTAATGTCTTTCACATATCCAACAAAAAGGCAAAACTAAGAACAAGCAAAGTAATCCAAGCTCTTGAAAAACTAATAAATTAGCTTACTCATATGCCTTGAAGACAGAATGTTATCAGTGTCCTGCAATTTAAAGACCAAGACTCTGACGTTTGCTAGGTGCAAAACTCATGGAGGGAAACACTCCATAGATGAAGGATGTAAGTTGGACCCTGAAGAATAAGCAGAATTTTCACAAGTGTGGGTGGGACCCATGGCCTCTGGTCAGAGCAACAACACCTGATAAAGGAGACTGGAATAGAAGCCTCCTGGGCAGGATGGCTCAGGGACGGTGGAATCGTTGGGAAAGTGGGACACGTGAATGGGGAAAACAGGGAATAAGATAGGAAAGCTGGTCAGCCCTGGCTAAGAAGTCTGGACTCTAGTCTATAGGCAATGGAAACCCATCAAAGGTTTCTAAGCAGAGCAGTGACAGGATCAAGCAGAATGTTATGACAATTAACTTCTCAGGAAAACATGGGAGGGATCGTAATAGGAGACAGACTCAGAGGGTTCAGGTAAGTAAGTAAAGACTAGGTCTTGGACCACTGTTGTTTTCCAATGTGGAATTAAATGACTTTAGATTGGAAGGAATTTCGGAATTATTTAGCCAAGAGTTCACAAACCTATGGCAAAATCAGATGGCGGTGAAGCCCACATACATGCATGTGTGTGTGTGTACATATACACAAACATATGCATATGTATATATAAATATGTGTGTATATGTATATATACTTTTTTGTTTTTTGGTGTTCTGTATTGGTTACCAGAACTAACAGTAAAATTGGGAAATTTCAGATGAAAAACCCAGATTCAGATTTCTATATTCTTGAAATTTGACATTTGTCACATTGGGCTCAAGGCCCTCAGTTACCCACCTGATCCCTCTCAGCCCCTAAGTTTGAGATCCCTTGATTTAGGTTCACTCCTGCCATCCCTACCCAATCTAAAAGATGGAGAAACTGGAACTGGAGGAAGGTAAGCAATGGTCCCAAAGTTTCACCGACAGTTGGTAGCAAAGTCAGTGAGGGATGATGTGACGCAACGCCAATTCCACTCCCAGCAGCAATTTGACACATATGATCTGTGCTTCTCACAAGCCGTAAAAGGTAGACGTCATTACTCTCATTTAGTAGAAGAGGAAACGGGATGAGAGAGAGGTAAACTTTCCCGAAGCTACACAGCTGGTCAGCGGTGCAGACAGTGTTCAAACCTGGATCTGCCCAAATCTTTTTTATTATATAATTAGTGTAAGATTCTAGAGCCAGACAAATCTGCTTAAAATTTGGCCTGGCCATTGACTGACTGTGTGATAACAAGGATGTTCCTCAGCCTCTCTGAGTTTCAGCCTTTTGGGCTCTATGCTGAAATAAGCATGTTTCCAAAAGCAATTAACACATGTACACATGGTACGAGTTATGGTTCCTGTGTATGGAGGGTTCACTTGTGCCAGGTGTTGTGCTAAGCTCCTTATTGTCCACGATGAAATAACTACATTTAGATGCAAAAAAAAAAAAAAATGAGACTGGGATTTAGAAAGGGTGTGATGCCCTAGGTAGTGAAGAACAGTCTAGCTGCCCTCTAGTCCCATCTCATTTGTGTGTTTCAGCCACACCCTCCACTGGCCTCCTGATGGCCTAAAGCAGCAGTCTCCAACCTTTTTGGCACCAGGGACCGGTTTCATGGAAGACAATTTTTGGGGTTGGGGGAGGCAGAGCTCAGGCGGTGATGCAAAGGATGGGAAGTGGCTATAAATACAGCTGAAGCTTCGCTCACTAGCCTGGCTAGCCCGTGACCCGGGGATTGGGGACCACATGCCTAAACCCACAGTAGCTAGTTTAAGTAGTGAAGAATTTATTAAAGAGTATTAGCCTCTTTATGGAATTCCCAGGAAGGTCAGGGCAGCAGATTTGGGTATTGCGCAGCCAGAAACAATATTTGGAAACAGGCCTACAAGACTGTCCTGGCCAGAACCCCAGTACTGTCACCTCAATCTATTTGGCACCTCTACCATTAGGACCTTGAACCACAGCCAAAACTGCCCCAGAAGAACCAAATGCCTCCCACCCTCCCCCCACCCCCGCCATCTCCAGCAAAGAGAACTCACTCCCTGCCGGGCCACGGCCTTCCATGGCTCACTCCTCCTTCCAGATCCCTTGCCCATGTCCCTGTTTGGAAAACCCAGCTACATCTGGGTCCCCAAATGTAAAAGGATCCAGAAAATGTAAATCATAGCTTCCCAGCCGCTTTGATATAGCAAAGCATGCAGGAAAGGGGGACCAAACCACTGTATCTGTCACAAAGTTGCCCTCCCAACAAGTCTGTCAACCACAGAAGGAAACTATTTCAGTATTTTAGAGTCACACTTTGCTTTGACAAAAAGCACAGTTCATGGATTCAATCGGACACTTTATTTGCATTATTGCCTCTGAAAATTTTTCTAATCCCCAAAGAACAAAAGCCAACCCCAAATTCTCATTGTTTCAACCACTGATGGTATTTAAGATTGTGCCATAGCTCTGTTTTTCCAAAAGATTCCCCCAAAATTTGAGGTAACAGTGGCAATCGTGGAAGGGATGTTTAGCATCCCAAAGATCCTATTTTGAAAAGGACAGCACCCAACAGGATAGAGATCTTCTAAAATGTTTGCTTTTTAATCAATCCTATTAGTGACAGACATACCTAATTGGAGTTCCTCTCCAGCTTCCTCCAGAGAAGACTGCCAAACACCTGACAGTGAGCAAAGCTCATCGCTGCTTTGGCTTCCTGCCAGAATTCTTACAACCATCCACCTTTCAAAAGAGGCCTCTGGTTAATGGCTCTTGCAAACTAAGTGTTGGCAATGACTCGCCACTTAGATGGAAGGCCTCCCATAAAACAAGCATGCTTCAAAAAATCATATTGCCCTAACAATTACCATTTTCCCCTTTGGTTGAATTGGCCTCTTTTTAAGATTCTAATGACCTAAAATCAAGTTTTAATTTATACGATCCACTGCATATTCTTAGACAGTGTTTAGAATTTGTGTGATTTTGCTCTGCCAATACAAATTCTGGACAAGATTCAAAACCTTACTCAGAGTTCATACTTAGTTCTCCTCTCAGGCTATGGAGTTCTCTTTACAGATGCATGGATAAGTAATTTTAGTTTTTACCCTTTCTGAGCACATACTCACTCCTGTAGGCAGCCATCAGATTTATATTTGGCAGAAAATTAGCAGAGATGAAGATTATTTAAATCACAGTATTTGAAGTGATTTAGAAGCCATTTTGCAAATGTGATTTTATTTGTAAATGACAATGCACATAGCCACCAGGTGTGTCAAATCACAGCCAGGATCAAGACGAATGAAGATCAAGGAACCACAACTCCTACCTGGCTCCTGTGTGGGCTCACCTTAGTCATTTTATTCACCTCTCAATAACACAATGCTGTTTCATCTTTTAAACTTTTTGGATTCTACTTTGCACATCACAGCAGGGTTACTCTATTCAATGCCCTACCCATTGTAGATTATCAATATATACCAGGTTGCAATAACCCCAAAGAAATGACAGGCCTCAGAGTCAGGTGTACTGTGAGTCTAATGAAGTTTAACCTCAGGGTCTCTCACTTGTGTGACTTCTAACAATGTCCTGGGAGGGTCCTCATACATATGTTCACATGTTCATATGAGGATTTTTATAAGATTTGCAGGGTAAGACGTTTTAGCTGTAGTCCATGAATCTTGGCCTCTTTCCCATCAAACTTCTTTTCCTGCCTGTTGGCACTGGAATTACCATGGGCACTTAGGGAATCCAACTAAGAGAAAATGGAGTTGGGGAATCATTTAGTTTTTACATAGTTTTCTGATTCCCAGTGACATCCATGCACAGTTAGATTGTGACTAGCTGTCCAGAGCAGGGATGGCATCCAGAGATACTCACAAAGTGCACTGTACCCTCTCACCAGAAATCAGGACCCAAGATTGTGGTGCCAGAGGTCACACTGTGACATGGCGCCTGTCAGCTCTTGGACAGTGGGTAAGAATTAAGATTTGAAGTGTACTGTAATGGTCAGGTTCTCCAGAAAAACAGAACCAATTTTATATATTAACACACACACACATATATGAATTTATTATAAGGAATTGGCTCACATGGTTATGGAGGCTGAGAAGTCCCAAGTTCTATAGTGGGCAAGCCGGAGACACAGGAGAACTGATGCTCTGGTTAGTTCCAGTCAGAGTCCAAAGTCCTGAGAACCAGAGGAGTTGATGGTGTAAGTTCTAGTTCAAACGTTGACAGGTTCAAGACTGAAAACGAGTCAATTTTTCAGCTCAAGTGGTAGGAAAAGACCAAGATCCGAGCTCAAGCCATCAAGCCAGAGGTGTTCCCTTTTACTCAGCCTTTTAATTCTATGCGGATGTTTAATTGACTGTATGAGACCCACCCACATTAGGTAGGGCCATCTGCTTTACTCAGTCTACAGATTCAAATGTTAATCTCATCCAAAAACACCCTCACAGACACACTCAGAATACTCTTGGGACAAATTTCTGGGCATCCCATGGCCCAGCCAAATTGACACAAAAAATTAACCATTGCATGCACTAAGCCAGGAAATCTTTCCAAATTTTACACCTCACATATGATGGAATCTTAGTAGAGATTTTCCCAAACTTGACAACAATCCTAAAAATTTACATAATGTTACCCATAACAAATTGTGAAGCTGAAACAAACTTTTCCAAGCTATCAACAATAAAAAAAAAATGTATCAACCATGAAAGAAAAGACTGAATGTTTCTCTTTATTCTCTCTGTAGAAAATATTACAAAATTGCTGGTAGATGAAGAAGCAAAGAGCAAGCAGTCAAGAAATGTAGAAGAAAAAAGTATCAAAGACGTATGTCTGCTGGTTAATTAATAACATTACCTTATGTTTCTGGATTACTTTTTATGTCTGAGGAATTTATCGGTATTTTTTAAGTTTGTAATTTGTTGGAATTTCTCTTTCATTCTAAGTAAATCTCCTCTTTTATACCTAATCTTGTGTTTGTAATTTTGTATTGTTTTTATTAAAGATGGTCCCTGATATTGCTTAAAATCATGAAGTTGGTCCTTTGACAGGCCTACATCATTTCATAGAATACATTTTTCAAGATGTTAAGGCCCTTGAAGATCTTTAGAATCAACTGGGAAGATTTTCAAACTCACTGATACCTGGGTCGCAACACAGGGTAATTAAATTGGGATCTTTGGAAAGGGGGCCTGCCATGGTGTTTTCTAAATGTTCCCCAGTTGACTCTACTGTACAGCCAACGTTTAAAAACTATGGTTCTAACCTAATCTCTTCATTTCATAGATGATGATCTAGAGGCCGGGGGAGGCTGGAGCTTGCCACAGGTCACTCAGCTGGTGAGTGCCAGAATTGACCTTAGACCAGGAATCTCCTAAGCCCATATGGTACATTCCTTATTTAATCTTAGGAATGATCACAAATAACATAATATTACAGTAGATTACTAGAAGTACATACTCACAAAGCATTGCTGGCCAGAGAGACCAAGAGATGAATGTTTTAAAATCCTAAGGTAGAAAATGTACTGTTTACATTAATTTTCATTCTACTGTGGCAAAGTGGTTTAAGCCCATGGAGTGGTTTAGACACAAAGGATAGGATGTGGGGGTTTATCATCAGATTTAAAACAACCGTGTTGACTTAAATGTCAAGGTCATGCCAGACTAAAAGCGCCTAAATATAGGTGTTCTATTTTAAGCCAAATAGTTCATTCTGTTTCCATAGCTTCATGTAAAGCTTGTCCTACATTTTTATTTTTTTAAAACCTTGTTTAGGCCCTATTATGTAGATGAACAAAAGTCACTAGTGCATCCTTAGACTTTAATTTTCATTTAAATGCTTAAATGAGGAATCATAACAACCTCTTTTTCCCTGGAATCCCATGGCTGGGAATCACTGGACCCCAGTGGTCTTTAATATCCCTTCCAGCATAAATTTGTTTGTTTTCTAAAATAATACAAGCCTGTCACTTCCTTAGTGTCATTACTATGACTTAGTATTTAATGGGAGCTACAATGGGTAGCATACAGTTGGGGTTTTTTTTCTTAACAGTTGCTAATTTTTAAGTGGTTTTAAAAGGTTCCTTTATTGTGCATAGAAATCTTTTTAAAATGCTTAAATATACATTGTATTTTGATAATTAATCCCATACTGTCTCATTTTATTAATACAATCTGTCTTAGAATATCAGGTATATGTGCCTTGTTTCCATAAAGAGATAACAAATCTTCAACTGTGCATCTACCAAAGTAGTAAGCACCTAATAAATATTTAGCACCTATCTATACATATTCGTCAGATTGAATGAATAAAAGCCTAATTTTCTTTACCAAAAAAATCTGTTTATAAAATTCTTTCTACAGGCAACCTTTTAAGACATCCATTTCCACAAAGTGAAGCATAGTCTACACTAATGGAGACACCACCACTGATCCGGTCACCTGGGAGTTATGGTTGATTTTTACTCTTCCTTAACTTCCTCCATCCTTCCCCCTTCACCGTTCTGCATCCTCAGTATCTCTTATGTGCTGCTTATTTTCCTTCCCTGCTACTGCTGTCTTCTCTAGGCCCTCATAATCTCTCTCCTGTGCCATTACATGACCTCCTAGACCCTCCCTTCCCCTCGTGCTCTCCTCCAATCTTTTTTCATGCTGGTAGATGCATTTTTCTGAAATAAAACTCTCCTCTTGTCACACTCCCCCCCATCTTCCTCCTCCCCTCCCTCCATGGCTCCCACTTGCCCACAGGGAAGAATATAAAGTTGTGCACCACGTGGTCTCCTCTTTCTGCTTCAACAGTGGCTCCTCTCTGAAGGAGAAGAGTTGTTAAGCACAGCTGTCACCTCCTCTCTGCAGCTTTTCCTATTCACAGCCCTCCCGCAACTGCCAAAAGTTGACCACACCCTCCTTATTCCTCCAACATGCACTCTGCATACTCAGCATAATAATATTTTCTCATTTGTTCGTGGTCCATTTCCTCTTCCTAGAGGAAAGCTCCTTGAGGACAAAGATTGCACTTCTTCATCTTTGTGTCTGCAGTGCCTACCTTAGGACTTGCCAGGCATCGTGGCATGGTGAGGAATTGCCTTGGTCCTCAAAAGAGGAAGGTCCAAGGAAATGAAACTCAAGGATTGGAAAGACTTTCACTGGAGAAGGGAAAGGTTGAGCACATGGAATAGAGCCAGGGAATGTCCAAATGGGACGCCACAGTCTATAGCCTGGACAGCCAGAAGCCAGCTTAGAGGTCCCTAGGTGAGACAAAGGCGAGCTCTGCCTAAATCAGGGAGGTTCACAAAGTGGGAGACAAATGCAGGCAAGCCCATTTGATTGTCATAGGTAGTCCCCGAATCTATGGCAACCGATGCTGTTGTCCAAACTCCTGCAGAATAGCAAGGAGACCAAGGAGCCCCTGGGATTTTCCACCATCAGAAAGGTGTTGATCAAGGAGACATTGATAAAGTAGATGTTGTAGCAGCCAGACGGATAAAATGGAAATTAGTTGATTAGCAAGTCCTACAGAACCGGAGCAGAGAGGAGGAAGCTTTGGAAGAAATCCTCACTATATTTTTTAATGGGTCGGGGGATCAATGAAAACATGGGAAAATATCCTTTGAATTTGGCAGTTAGGAGTGAGGGCAGGGAAAATGGAGGAGATTAAACTTCATTCATCGTGCCCCATTCTTGTGAGCAGAGCTCAGGAGACATTCAGCGCAGGAAAAGGCTGAGACTGGTGGCCAACGTGGCCCCCAGGGGATTATCAGCTAACATTCATTAGCATGGAAAAGAGAGGCTGGTTACACTGCACAATAAGCAGTGAATCATGCAGTGTCTCAAAATCATTTTTCTGTGGCAGGTGGACTGTCCGGGCAGCTGTGAAGATCTGTTTTTGAGTCATGTGAGGAGAAAAATGTCACGACCCCGCAGTAATGATAGAGCAACAAAGGAAAATGATCTCTCCTGGCTGTTTTTAAAGGGCTAAGGGTGCCCTTTGGCTCGGTCTACTTCCAGAAATTATACACTCATAATAACTGCTAAGCAGCCCCAAACAAAGGAGCCCTATTTTCAATTCTTCATCTACTCTTACTTCAATCTGCGGCAGCAAAAATAGGATGCTGCTATAATACTGGTCATAACAGGGAAGAGAATGCCTCAGGCAAGATCATCAATGGAAAAATATTTTACATTTAGGTTATAAAAATCACAGGCAGTGGTTTATCCAGCACAGACAGAAATAAAATGATAGTTAAACAAACTGCTAACTGGGCCTAACCATGTTTAAAACAAGCTGTTTATGGCACTAATGAGTGAGCCCTTATTAAAATAGAAATATCCCACATCATTTGCTCTTCATTTTAATTAAGAGCACTGCAAGCCGGTTAGAAGAAAAGTCCTCACTAATTTTTCAGGATAATGATCATGGCCGTACTAATCTCCCAATTAACACTTTATACCTTGAAAAGCAAAATCGTGAAAAGATTTCGCAAAGTCTTAGGTCCACATATAAAACAGCTCCTAGACGTGTAGAATTATGCATAAATGGTAAGACTTGAAAAGCCAGACACACTGTTTTGCCGTCTGTTATCTCTAGTCCCTACAACCTTAGAAGTAATTCAAGAAGATTTTGAGTGAAGGTTTAAATTTAAAGTCTTCACAAAGACTTTAGACAAGTTCTTCGGAATTTTTTAGAGTTCGACAAATTCTGTTAAGTAAGCTGTCAGAGAAGTACTGTCTGGAGTTCAACAAGATAATGCACACAAAAGCATTTGAGAACAGTGGCCTGCTACATAGCTAGGAGGCCCCATTGTTGTTAGTACGATAGCTTTAAAAGTTCTTCTGGAATCCTGGGATTAAAGAAGACACAGAGACACCAGGAAAAGAGGTGTATCCTCTGTTGTAATCTTTAAATAACTACCCTCCCACCGACCCCCACCAAAAAAATATGTATATATATATATTCTCCTCAAACTAAAATGTGGTTAGAATCATTCTATAACTGTCTTCTTAAAAACAAGAAGTAAAAACAAACTCAGTGTATTTTCTACAGATTATTTAGATGCCCAAGGTGTTTATGTTAATCAAAAAAAAAAAAAAAGCTTAAAGCTTAAAATAAAATCATGAAATTGTGCTTTTTATTTATTTATGATTATGAATCTGGTCACTTTGTACTTGGCCAAAGACAAATATTCAAGGGGTGAGGGTGTGTGGAGGGACACATTCACCTCCTCCATCACCAATAGAAAAATTATACTAGACAGATTTGTACCTTTAGCAAATTATCTCCACACTGTTAACAACTATAAATGTGATGTTCATTATAAAAGGCCATGACTCAGAGAGGAGAGGAGGAAGAGAACAGAGAGGGAGATAGAAGAGGGGGAGAAAGAGAGCACTGTGTACATGTCAGATGCACCAGCTATATTGGAATGAGAGAATAAGAGAAGATGGATAAAGTCTTCTAACCACTGGTGCTTGTAGGTAGGGACTGAGGACAGGCATAAAAGCCATGGAATTAACTAGTCTCAAAACTCCAAATGGGAATCTGGTTTATAGTTGTTGTTGGCTGCAAAACTGACTCAGCCTTCCAAGTGCTGGGGAGGATTTGATTCCCGCCTGCAAACAATTTCCAGTGACCTTGGGAAATGAGGAAGTGGATCAGGACTCCAGACACTTGAGCACACCAATTTTAAGTCATTGCTATGTGTCAACAAGTTAATCAGTTAGAATGTGACCCGTCCAAGTGAGTTATCCTCTAATCTTAAGTGACAAAAGCAGAATACAAAAGATGTAACCAGTAATTAGAATTGATTATACCTAAACATGAATACAGGCATATCTAAGAAGGACACTGCAAAATAAAAATGGTTATGCTGAGGCCATAGAATAATAAGACTTTTTTGTTTGAATTTGTTGTTATGTTATTTTTGTCATTTCAAAAGCATCAAAAGATAAATGATAACCCATGAGAAAATGTTTACAGTTTACATCACAAAGAATAAATATATAAAAAGCTCTTAAAACTTGAGAAAAAAAGACAAAGATCCCTATAGAAAAAAAAGTTTTTAAAACATAAACAGTTACCAGAAAAAGAAAAGCCATTTGCTTAACATGTGAAAAAGCTGCTTAAACCTCAACTCATAAGAGAAATGCAGACTTAAACCTTAGGTGAAACAATTAGACTTCTAGAAGAAAATGTAGGAAAGACTCTTACAGACATTGGCCTAGGCAAAGAATTTATGAAGACCCCTAAGGCAATCACAGCAACAACAAAAATAAATAAATGGGACCTGATTAAATTGAAAAGCTTCTGCACAACCAAAGATACAGTCACGAGAATAAACAGACCACCTACAGAATGGGAAAAAATTTTCGCATACTACACATCAGATAAAGGACTGATAACAAGAATCTATTTAGAACTCAGGAAAATCAGCAAGAAAAAATCAAACAACCCTATCAAAAAGTGGGCAAACGACATGAATAGAAATTTTTCAAAAGAAGATGTAAGAATGGCTAACAAACATATGAAAAAATGCTCAACATCCCTAATCATCAGGGAAATGCAAATCAAAACCACAATGAGATATCACTTAACCCCAGTGAGAATGGCCTTTAACAAAAAGTCCCAAACAACACATGTTGGCGTGGATGTGGAGAGACAGGAACACTCATACACTGCTGGTGGGACTGCAAACTAGTGCAACCCCTGTGGAAAGCATTATGGAGATACCTTAAACAGATTCAAATAGACCTACCATTCAATCCAGCAATCCCATTATTGGGCATCTACCCAAAGGAACAAAAGTCATTCTATGACAAAGACACCTGTACCCGAATGTTTATAGCAGCACAATTCACAATACCAAAGATGTGGAAACAACCCAAATGCCCATCAATTCATGAATGGATTAGTAAATTGTGGTATATGTATACTGTGGAGTATTACTCAGCTATAAGAAATAACAATGATACGACATCTCTTTGGTTCTCCTGGAGAGAGTTGGAACCCATTATATTAAGTGAAGTATTCCAAGAATGGAAAAACAAGCATCACATGTACTCACCAGAAAATTGGTTTCCCTGATCATCACCTATATGCACATTTGGGAATGACACCAATTGGATATCAGACTGAGGTGGGGGTGGGGGGAGGGAATGGGTGTATGCCTACATGATGAGTGCGTTGCGCACCATCTGGGGAATGGTCACGCTTGAAGGTGCTGACTAGGGGAGGCGGAGGGTAGGGGGAAGGGATGAGTGTATACCTACACGATGAGCGCAACACGCTCAAATCTATAATCCTAGCACACTGGAGGCTGAGGCGGGCAGATTGTTTGAGCTCAGGAGTTCGAGACCACCCTGAGCAAGAGCGAGACCCCGTCTCTACTAAAAATAGAAAGAAATTATATGCACAGCTAAAATACTTATAGAAAAATTAGCCAGTCATTGTGGCGCATGCCTGTAGTCCCAGCTACTTGGGAGGCTGAGGCAGAAGGATTGCTTGAGCCCAGGAGTTCGAGGTTTCTGTGAGCTAGGCTGACACCATGGCACTCTAGCCCAGGCAACAGAGTGAGACTCTGTATCAAAAAAAAAAAAGAAAAAGAAAGAATGATTCTAGGTGTAGGTCAAAGAATGAACAAGATGAGTATATAATTTCAGAAAGTAAAGAAGCTATTAAAGACTAAGGGAGTGGGGAGACAAGTCCAAATAAAACACCATTTCCATGGCCATTTCCATGGCCAAATTTGGAGAGATAAAAGCATTTTTTAAATTATAACTATAGCTGATTATAAATACTGGATAATAGAATTCAAGAGTACATAGTAATACTAAATGCAAGAGGAAGAGATAAAAAAACTCATTCATCATTGTTGGAGGTGACTATTAAACTAACATCTTCTAAAAATTAGTAATTGAAGGGGAAAAATAGTATTTACCCTACCTTTTAAGGAGAAACAGCATTTCAACCCCAATTGATGATGAAAAGCTCTCTTTTACAGAAGAATGCCAGATAATAAATGTAGGAGAGGCGATACAACTGGAAATTTACTATTTTTCAAATCCTAATAAAGACACTGATTCAGCAAAGATTATCAGTGCATGCTAAACAAAACTTCAGGTGAAAATGTTTATGCAACAGGATAGTCACAAGGTGCAAAGTGTCACCCCACATATTCCTTGCTAACTGTAAAGGAAAAAGTTCCTTTACAATGGTAAAATCTGATGATCATCACCTTAACCAAGCAATCAAAGTTAGCATGGCTGGAAGTCAAACAACCTGATACAATGTGATAAAAGCTATACAACATGATCTATGAAGAAATTCTTGCAAAAAAAAAAAAAAATGGTTAACCTGAATCTAAACAAGCCATTCAATATATCAGTTTATAGGAAATACAAGTGATCAGTCAAGGTTCTAGAAAGAAATAGATGGCTTTACTCAAAAATGTAGTAAAGCATGTACTTCTGCTTCTGGCCAAGATGCAATGGCAAAGACCAGATTTGCTCTCCTGCCTAAAACAACCAAACAGTGGACAAAATATGCAACAACAGTTTGCAAGATACTAGAAATTAGGTAGTGAAAAACAGTAACCCCTGAAAAACAGCATGCCTATTATGAATTTACTGCCTCTTGATTCCATATTTGCCCTTCATTGCCTAATCTACAAAAATGAAGATAAGCCCTTTAATTTTTTTTCCTGTGTGAGTTGACACAATGTTAAGCTTTATCAGTAGAGGGCAGGAAGAAAGAATTTTGTTTCCTGGCTCAAGTGCACTGCTAACCTGGCCCCTGCAACATATACAGCTTCCCCAGGACAGGCTCCAGCAGCACCAGCAACTCTATCTACAAAAACACCTACAACTAACATTGTACATAATGGTGGAAGACTGACTGCTTTTCCTCTAAGGCCAAGAATAAGGCAAGGATGTTTGCTTTTACCATTTCTAACATTGTCCTGGAAATTCTAGCCTGTAAAATAGGTCTAGAAAAAGAAATGTGAAAGTTTCTAGACAAGAAAGGAAGAAGTACAATGGTCTTATTTGCAGGCAAAATGTAGAAAAAAAAAATCTGATGAAATCTACAGAAAGCTGAGGGGAGGGGAAGGCGGGAGGAAAAAAAGAAATCTACAAAAAGCTACTAGAACTAATAGGTGAGTTTAGCAAGGTTGCAGAATACAAGATAAATTTACAAAGGTCGACTATATTTATACTAGCAATAAATAATTGGAAATTAAAATTTAAAAGCAATACCATTTACAATAGAACCCCCAAAAAGTTAACTATTTGGGGATAAATCTAACAAAATGTTGACATATACACTGAAATTTTACAAAACATTGCAGAGAGAAATTAAAGAACACCTGAATAAATGGAGAAATAGACCTTGTTCATGGGTCCAAAGACTCAAGATTATTAAGATGTCATTTCTCCACAAACTGATCTTTAGATTCAATGTAATCTCAATTACAATCCTAATAGGCTTTAATGTAGAACTTGACAAACTGATTCTAAAACTGATATAGAAATGCAGAAAACCTAGAATAGCCAAAACAACTTTGAAGAAGAAGAATATATATACTTTAGTATACTACCTGATTTCAAAACTAATTAAGAGCACATAGTACTGGCATAGCAACAGACAAACAGATCAATGGAACAGAAGAAGAGAGGCTCCAGAAAAAGACCCATATTTATATGAACAACTGATTCTCAGCAAAGATACAAAAATAACTTAGTGGCAATAGGATAGTCTTTATAAAAAACAGGAATGGAATAATTGGATATCCATATGCAGCAAAATGAACTTTGTCCATATCTTGTATCATATACAAAAATTAATTCAAAATGCATCATGGGGGCTGGGTGCAGTGGCTCATGCCTGTAATCCTAGTACTCTGGGAGGCCAAGGCGGGGGGGGGGGGGGGGATCGTTTGAGCTCAGGAGTTCGAGACCAGCCTGAGCAAGAACGAGACCCCATTCTTGCATTTAGGTCCATGATGCATTTTGCTCTTTTTTTTTTTTTTTTTTTTTTGAGACAAAGTCTCACTCTGTTGCTCGGGCTAGAGTGCCATGGCGTCAGCCTAGCTCACAGCAACCTCAAACTCCTGGGCTCGAGCAATCCTCCTGCCTCGGCCTCCCGAGTAGCTGGGACTACAGGCATGTGCCACCATGCCCGGCTATTTTTTTCTATATATATATATGTATATATCTTTAGCTGTCCATATAATTTCTTTCTATTTTTAGTAGAGACGGGGTCTTGCTCTTGCTCAGGCTGGTCTCGAACTCCTGAGCTCAAAAGATCTGCCTGCCTCGGCCTTCCAGAGTGCTAGGATTACAGGCGTGAGCCACCGCGCCTGGCCCAAATTCTAAAACTATAAAACATCTAAGTGAAAACCTTCATGATCTTAGGTTAAGTAAACATTTCTTACATATAACACCAAAATTACAATCCATAAAAGAACAAATTGTTAAAATGGACTTCAATATTAAAAAACATCTTCTCTATGAAAGACACTGTTTAAAAAGAATGAAAAGATAAAACAAAAACTGGGAGAAAATATTTTCAAAGCATATATTTGATCAAGGACATGTATCCAGAATATATAGTGAACTCTCAAAACCCAATAATAAAAAACAAAACAACTCAATAATAAAACTGGCAAAAGGTTTGAACAGACACTTCACCAACGAGGATGTAAGGATGGTAAAAAAAAAAAAAAAAAAAAGCACCTAAAAAGATGTTCAACATCATTAGTCATGGGGAAAATTCAGTTAAAATCATAACAGGATGTCACTACACATCTATTAGAATGTCTGTAACTGAGGCTGTTATACTGCTTGTGGGACTGTAACATGGTGCAGTCACTTTCTAATAAAGCTAAATATGCAACTACCATATGATCCAGCAATTGTACTCTGGGGCCTTTATGACAAAGAAATGAAAGATTATGTTTACACAAAAATCTGTACCCAAATGTTCATAGCAGCTTTATTCATAATCGTCAAAAACTGGAAACAACCCAGATGTCCTTCAACAGGTGCATGGTTAAACAAACAGTGGTACATCCATACCATGGAATACTACTCAGCAATAAATTAAGAATAAACTATTGTTAAATGCTACAACTTGGATGAACTTCCAGGAAATTATGCTGATTGAAAAAAAATCCAATTCCCGAAGTTACATGGTGTATGATTCCATTTATATAACATTCTCAAAATGACAAAATTATGGAAATAAAGAGTAGATTACTGGTTGCCGGGAGTGAGAGGGAGGTAGGGGAAGTGGTCATAAAAGAGAAACATAAGGGACCATGTGATGATGGAACTCCTCTTTATCTTGACTGTATCAATGTCAATCTCCTGGTTGTAATATTTTACTGAAGTTTTATAATATGTTACCATGAGGGCAACCGGGTAAAGGGTACACAAAATCTCCTGATATTAATTCTCACAATTGTATGCTAAACTACAATAAGTAACCAGGGCTCCATGAAAAAAATGCTGATTCCAGGCCTAGGGTACTAAATAGATAAGATGAGCTTGGAACATCTTATACCATATAGCAAGGAAGCTGTCAGATAGTATCAGGGTAATGTCAAAAAGACACAGGAGCCAATTTGAAAAGGCTCCTACTGGCCAAAAAAGTGCAATTTAAAAATCGATAACAAAAATAACTTGGAAGGATAAAAAAAACCTGCAATTGATTGAAATATATCAAACATATTTAAATCTCTCAGTTCAAAATGATACTTTTTTTAAAAAAATTCATTGTCTAAGGATGCCAAGGAACCAATTTATTTTTTTTTTTTTTTTTTTTTTTTTTTTTTTTTTTTTTTGTTGAGACAGAGTCTCACTTTGTTGCCCAGGCTAGAGTGAGTGCCGTGGCGTCAGCTTAGCTCACAGCAACCTCAAACTCCTGGGCTCAAGCGATCCTACTGCCTCAGCCTCCCGAGTAGCTGGGACTACAGGCATGCGCCAGTATGCCCGGCTAATTTTTTCTATATAGATTTTTAGGTGTCCATATAATGTGTTTCTATTTTTAGTAGAGACGGGGTCTCGCTCAGGCTGGTTTCGAACTCCTGACCTTGAGCAATCCACCCGCCTCGGCCTCCCAGAGTGCTAGGATTACAGGCGTGAGCCACCGCGCCCGGCCCCAATTTATTTTGAAAATTGATAAGAGATTAAAATACTTCTCCTGCTGTTTCTGTATGAACTATAGTACTGGACAACCAGATAGTAGATACGGGGAAAATTCTCTTTATGGAAGTATTGCAGCTAATAAATTTTATAAAATAGATTACAATCTCACAATTTTAGAACCCCTAATAAACTAATAGATCTGAGCATCAATGTCTGTTAACATCCCAAAAAAAGAGACAACCAAACATTATGTAACCTCTAATGGAAGAAAACAACACCATCTATAAATGATTTTGCCAAGACAAATCCAATCTGAATGTGAGCAGGCCTCAAGATTCAACTACTAAGTTAAAGCAAATACAAAGGACTGAGGAACATGTTAAACTAGACCTCAGCAATGCAATCAGCAACAATGGGAAACTTCATCCACCAAACAATCTAGTTTCTTCAACAAATTGCAAGGAAAAAAAGGAGAGTCAGGGGACCCTATAAATTAAAAAAACATATGAGCTCTTAGAAATGTGTGAGGTTTATTTGGATCCTGATTCAATTAAGCTAACTAAAAAAAAGTTTTTAACATTTTTTTTTTTTTTTTTTGAGACAGAGTCTCACTCTGTTGCCCGGGCTAGAGTGAGTGCCATGGCGTCAGCCTAGCTCACAGCAACCTCAAACTCCTGGGCTTAAGCGATCCTACTGCCTCAGCCTCCCGAGTAGCTGGGACTACAGACATGCGCCACCATGCCCGGCTAATTTTTTGTATATATATATTTTAGTTGTCCATATAATTTCTTTCTATTTTTAGTAGAGACGGGGTCTCACTCTTGCTCAGGCTGGTCTCGAACTCCTGACCTCGAGCGATCCACCCGCCTCGGCCTCCCAGAGTGCTAGGATTACAGGCGTGAGCCTCCGCGCCCGGCCCAAGTTTTTAACATATATGAGACAATTGGAAATTCAAACACTGATGGATACTTGATGATATTAAGGAATCATTGTTAAGCTCTTAGGTGTGATAACAGTATTGTTATCATGTCTTTAAAAAGCATTCTTATCTTTTAGAAATATACACTGGAATAGCTACAGATAAAAACAATATGACGTATGATGCTTGGGATTTGTTTCAAAATTATATGGGAGGGGGATGCTTACCTGGAACAGAAACAAACAAACAAAAATTATGTGGGAAAGGGAAGGTAGCTGGGAGTCTGGATGGACCGACTGTCCAGGGGCTCGTGGTTGGTGGAGAAGAGGAGTGAAAATACAGGGGCCCTGTAGCCTATTCTGTCTGCTTTAGGGTATGTTTGAAATGCTCCAAATAAAAATTAAAAAGCCTAATGAGACATAACCACCAACTAGAATGCAGGAATTTTGACTGGCTTCTGATTAAAAGTAAAACAGATTTAAAACGCATATTTAGAACAATGGGGGAATCTAAATATGTGCTAAGTTTTAGATGATGTCGTAACAGAGGGAATGGCCTGAAAAAGGGTAAAAATGTTTTACGAGCTGTCTCTTTAAAACTTCCCCCACTCTTTTTGGGAATTAAAACTTGCATCCCTGCCCCAGGGCAGTGGTCAAGAGGGGCAGGGGAGTGTCCTTTGTTCTTTGTACCATAGGAGATGGCTCAAGGGAACTGTCCAGGCAGAAGTCACTTGTCTTCCCATCTCCATCCATCAGAACCATCACCTGCAGTTAAACAATCCCTGAAAACCCTCCCTTTAAAAGCTCTTTATTTCTGCTTATAGATAGGAAAATGGTACTTTAAGACAGGAGTCTGACTTTTCTTCATTTGCCAGCAAATTAATAAACCTTCCTTCCTTCTCCTCAAACCACTTGTCTCATTCTTCTGATGCAGCCTCAGGGACAAGCGCCAAACTTTCAGTAACAATATTAGAGAATACCTGTTAATTTTCTGAGATGTGACTTCGGTGCTGTGTTGATGTAGGAAAATTCCCTTATTATCAGGAGAGGCATAATGAAGAATTTAAAAGGGAAGTGCCATGTGTCAAGAAAGGACTTTCCAATGTTTCAGTAAAAATAAAAAATAGTTATTTCTACACCAATGCTCATAGCAGCATTATTCATAATATCTAAAAAGTGGAAACAATCCAAATATCCATGGGCAGATGAATGGATAAACAGAATGTGTATATACAAACAATAGAATATTAGTCAGCCTTCAAAAGGAAGCAAATTCTGGCACATGCAACAATATGGATGAACCTTGAAGACTCTATGCTAAGTAAAATAAGCCATAAAGGAAAAGACAAACACTGCATGATTTCACTTGTATGAGGTACTTGTAGTCAAATTCATAGAGAAAGAAAGTAGAATAGTGGTTGAATAGCGGTTACCAGGGGCTAGAGAGAGGGGAAATGGGGAGTTAGTGTTTAATGTTATGTATATTTTACCACAGTTAAATTTTTTTAAATTGAGATGGGGAGGGAGGGAGAGGGTGAAGGATAAAAATCTACCTGTTGGGTACAATGTACACTACTCTGATGATGGGTACACTGAGAGCTCTGACTTCAACATAATAAAATTCATCCATGTGACAAAACACAGTTGTACCTCCTAAATCTCCTGAAATAAAAACAAAGCAAGATAGGTAGATATAAAGCAAAATGATAAAATACTAATAATTGGAGATAGTTGATGAATGTGTGACTATACTCTTTCAACTTTTTATATATTAGAAAATTCCCATGATGAATAACTTTTGAATTTTTAAGACAAGCAAAAATATTTACACAAGGGAAAAAGAGAGAAGGAAGTAGAAAGAATTAAAGTAAGAAGGAGAGAAAGAGAAGAAAACGGAGAAAATTCTCCATTTGTGATACTGACCATCACAAGACTAACATTCCCTACTGTACAGACTCCCTCGTGCACCCTGGAGAGCAGGTGGTCTTCAGCTCATTCCTGTGGAAGTGACACAAACATGCCCCAGCAAGAGCATCTCCATGTAGGACCACAGCAGAAGGCTGTGCAGGTTTTGCCTTACACGAGAGGACCACGTAGTAGACATTACAAATTTTTACATGTATAATTATAATTTTCCAAAAGAGAGAATCTATGAGCTCACAGGTACTCTGCATATTAGGCTAACATTCAGAGAAAAGGAAATAAACAAATATTCAGGTCCTAAAGGATTAAAGCTTAGAATTGAATATTTTACAGTATTGTTTTAGTTAACAAAGCCACTTTATGCTGAATAATAATAAAAAGATTTTTATATGGAATCATTTGATATAATTTTCTATTTTTATTTCTGTTTCTTAAAATAAATAAAAGCATTTCTAAAGAGATATGTTTAATAAATAATTTGTTTTTCATATCACCACTAATGTTGAAAATTACAAGTCTAGCCTAAGCATGTTTTAAATTAGTTTTTTTTTAATGTCCTGATATACTTGCCTTCCAAAAAGCATAAGCCATTTTGAAGAACACATGATATTTCTGAGATTAAATTTATCAGTTGTCAAAGCATCACTGACTCGGCATTGGTTTATAGGACTTGATTACGTTTTCTATTCCCAGCTCCCTCACTTTTAATGGGGGAGCTGACCTGATTTTTGGCAGAAATATTTCAGAAGTCAAGGTAAAACAAAAGCAAGAGGAACAAAGGAATGGGAAAATCACTAAACATCAGAATTACTGGTAAAACTACAGCAGCAGCCATAAAGTGATTTGGGAATACAAAGTGCCTAAAAGTGAGTAGTAGCATAGGCATTTAATCAAAGTAAACCTCATATACAGTAAATGATATTCCAAAATATTTCATTGGCTTAAGGGATTTTTTAATAATAGAAAACATCCTAGTTTGATTAAACCCATGATTAAACCATATATAAAACAAAAATCCTTGTTCACTTTAAACACCCCCCCTTTTGAATATCCCTTTGTTACCAGAGTTTAGAATTATATGAGTCAACCTAGAAAAGGATAAAAGCCCCAACTCGCTCACCATACATTTCAGCCTGAAGGCTTTTGGCAAAAGATTCCCAGAAAATCATTCAGCTGACCCAGAGATTAACCCATTTATAAAGGCGTCCCATCGTCACTGAGTATACAGGGTTTTTACTCATTTAATGAATACTGGTCTTATGCAAATTTGTATAAAATTAAAAATAAAAGGCCCCATTTAATCCTACTCAGGACTTTTTGTTTTGCTTCTTAGTACAGAACTGCTGTCAGTGTTACTTCCAGAATGATAGATACCTACAGAATAATTCAAACATCCTAACGGTGATAGCAGGAGGACAAAGAACTCCATGTACATTGCTCAGACTCTATTCATTAGAACTCTTAAGGTTTTTTAAAAAAAAGGAAAAGATGCACTCTGCATGCACAATTGACAGTGGTCAAAAACATGCAGTTCTAAGCAAGCCAATTAAAAAAAATAGCTAACATTGAATTGCAATAAATCAAAGACTACAGAGGCTGGAAAAGCTATTAGGAGCCATTAAAAATATCAGATCTTAGACTCTGAATTCTTCCAGGAAATATACCATATTGTATCCAATTTATATCCCTAATGTTTAGCAAGATGCCTGGCACATGGTAGGAGGTTGAACAAATAAATTAATTCATGAGTTCCTGCTCTATAATGTGATAGAGACTCTAATATCCAGTCTCCACTTCTTCCATACTAATAGAATGCCAAACTTTTAGCTGGCTACAGGTATACCCAGAATCAAGACTACATTTCCCAAGCTCCCATGCAGCTAGATGTGACCGTATAATTAAGTTCTGACCAATGGGATAAAAATAGAAGGAGAATGCTCCATTTTCTTCCCTGTTCCTCCTTCCTGTTGACTGAATGCAAACATAAAAGCCTAATGCCAACAGTCATCTTGTATACCAAACTGTGACTCAGGATTAGAGTAACCGATGGTGGAGCTGCAAGAGGGATGGAGCCTGGATTTCTGACTCATGGAATTTTATAACACTCCAGGACTGATGACCCTTCAAACTCTTGAATGTGAAATAAAACTTGTATTTTCCTTAAGTTACTACTATTTAGGAGTTTCCTTTATTTGCATCTGAATCTAATCCTAAGTAATACATAAGCTTTACTTAATTACTTCCTTCCTGTGTATTTAGTTAGTTTTTCATTTTTATTCTCTGAAAACTGTGCCACAGCCATGTCCACCACACTTTTCCTATAAAGGACCACACAACAATTTTTTTTCCCTTTAAGACAGGGCTTTGCTGTGTTGCCAGGGCAAGAGTGCAGTGGTGTCAAACTAGCTCACTATGACCTCAAACTCCTGGGCCCAAGCAATCCTCCTGCCTCAGCCTCCCAAGTAGCTGGGACTACAGGCTGGCACCACCACACCAGGCTAATTTGTTTGTTTGTTTGTTTGAGGCAGAGTCTCACTCTGTTGCCTGGGCTAGAGTGCCGTGGCATCAGCCTAGCTCACAGCAACCTCAAACTCCTGGGCTCAAGCAATCCTCCTGCCTCAGCCTCCCGAGTAGCTGGGACTACAGGCATGCGCCACCATGCTGGGCTAATTTTTTATATATATTTTTAGCTGTCCATATGTCGTCTTTCTATTTTTAGTAGAGATGGGGGTCTTGCTCTTGCTCAGGCTGGTCTCGAACTCCTGAGCTCAAACAATCCGCCCGCCTCGGCCTCCCAGAGTGCTAGTATTACAGGTGTGAGCCACTGAGTCCGGCCCAGGCTAATTTTTTCTATTTTTCGTAGAGATGGGGTGTTGCTATGCTGCTCAGGCTGGTCTCAAACTCCTGGCCTCAAGCGATCTCCCCACCTCAGCCTCCCAAAGCACTAGGATTACAGGCATGAGCCACTGCCCCCGGGCCTTGTTTAAGATTTAATAGTCTACTTCCTGTTCACCAGATATAAAAGAAAATAAGAAAAGATTTAATAGTTATTAACACTGAGTATGTATCATATAACAAGCACCGAGCTAAATGCCCTTAGAGCATTATCTCATCTAGCTGATTAAGTAATGGCAGTATGTGGCTGAACTAAAACACACCGTAGGCCTTGGAATTCCAGTCCTGGAATATCTCCACTGCACCAGTGTTGGAACAAATCTGTCCAACATTACACACACACTTCCCATAGACTTCTTAACAAAATGAATCCATGGATTTTATATAAATAAACGTATGCTTTATGCTGGGTAAGTATACTTGGAGACTAAACATAACTAAAAGCAAAAAGGTTCCAAAAAACTATATGAATGACTTAACATGGGAAGAAAATCTCTTTCCGTTTAATTTCCTAACACCCATTTAATTAAATCTGCTGCATTCGTACTATCTGCATGAAAATTTTTGCATAAAATTATAATCGCTAAAGCAATGTCTAAAGACAAGGGTCTCCTTTAAGGGACCATTTCCTCCTTGGATGGTGGCAACACACATTCTACTGCCTGTCATGTAAACCCTAGAGCTTGGCTACCATCACATTATTTTTGCTCCTTTCTGGTTTATAGATACATCATATGATGTCAGCAATTTGAAGTCATATTTAGTTCTTCTCCTGGAATTCAATACACACAGGATGTATTATTTCCTAAATTCTTGCCTGCCTATTAGAAACTTAGAAAAATTCTGAGCTGAGCCAAAAGAATGATGTAAAAGGTTGAAAAAAAGACCTGGAGGGCCATTTAAGAGGTCTAAGACTATTCAGACTGAAGTAGAAATGATTAAAGCCATCTCCCACTGTATGAAATATTCTTTCCTTGGGCTCTTGACAAGCTGTTCTCTTAAAATGGCCATGCTTGTTAACACTGAGTCTTTGGGCAAAATTTTTAGAACCAGACCTCTTAGCAGATCTGAAAATATCCCATAGTCAGACATCCAGGGCACATTGGTGGTTGCCTGTATTCACAGTCTTGCCTCCACTTTCTTCCTCGATAACAGAATCTTAACTTCCTGTACCTACCTTGTCTTTCTTTTCCTTTACTGTAAATTCTTATTATATTTTTTCTCTTTTGAGGAATTTTTAAAGTTTCTTTTCTTTATTTTGATACTTTTTCTTAAAAAAAACTATTTTCATTCTCAACCCCTTAGCTTTATTTTTAACATATCTCCTTCTCACTTTCATACTTACCCTTTTATTTCAGTAGTTCTAGCTTTTCACGTCTTTTATTTTAAATCTTTTACATCACCTCTCATTTTCAAAATGTCTTACTCTTTTACCTGACTTGAACTTTTAGTTCTTAGTTATATTCTTCATTTTTATTTTTTTTCCTTAGATGATTCTTAATTTTAACTCCTTTAGCATTTTACCGCTGCTATTTTCCTTTTTTATTCCCCTTCTCTTCCTTTCCTAATATACAATTTTATTACTTATGACTGGTTTTTCTTGTGGCTACCAGGAAGTGTGACTGGAAGGGTGAAATAAGACAAAGCCCACAGCACATACAGGGGAGATTAGGGGTCTTCTACGCCCCCACCCCACTGTGCTTTACACCAGCCTACCTCGTACTACCACATTGGTTCGCCTCCCTTCTGGGCAGGCTCCAGGACAGTGTCTTATAATAAAGCTCCCACCTTACCTTCTTTCCTTCTTCATTGGGAAGATCTTTATAAACCTGGGGTGCCAGATCCCCACCTACCCACGCATCCCACTGTGCACTAGGTGATTATCCCAAATCAGGATTTACAAATTAAGTTGGCTGAGTAGTTCTCTCAGTTGGCAGCCTGCTCACCTACTCTAGCAGAACCTAAAGAGAAAAGAGGCCTTCCTTCCTTATCATGGAGAAGTTCTCTCGGCACTGAAAAGGGCTAAGCTAGATTCTTGTCTCTCTTTTCAAAATGGATCTGGACACTCTTCTGGGATATTCCTCTCCTGAGAGGTTCATCCACTCATCCACCCATCCATCAAAATTTATTGAGCATCTTTTATGTTCTAGGCACTGGCGATGCAGCACTGAATGAGACAAATGTGGTCTCTGCTCTTCTGGTGATCATATTTTAGTGGGGAAACAGAGATGACAAGCAAATAAATGTACAAAATAAGTGTTCTAAAGACAAGAAAGCAGGGCCAGGCGCGGTGGCTCATGCCTGTAATCCTAGCACTCTGGGAAGCCGAGGCGGGAGGATTGTTTCAGCTCAGGAGTTCGAGACCAGCCTGAACAAGAGCTAGACCCTGTCTCTACTAAAAATATAAAGAAATTAGCTGGACAACTAAAAATATATATAGAAAAAATTAGCTGGGCATGGTGGCGCATGCCTGTAGTCCCAACTACTCAGGAGGCTGAGACAGAAGGATTGCTTGAGCCGAGGAATTTGAGGTTGCTGTGAGCTAGGCTGATACCACGGCACTCTAGCCTGGCAACAGAGTGAGACTCTGTCTCAAGGGAAAAAAAAGACAAGAAAGCAGGACATTGTGCCTAAAAGACTACTTTAAAAGAGATAATGGGAGACATCAAGGGATGTCCTCTGAGAAAGTGACATTTGAGGCAAAAGGAGAATGAAACAATGGACCCAACGAACCATGTGAATACCTAAAAAGGGCAGAAGGCTGTACTAGTTTACATTCCCATCAACAGTGTACAAGGGTTCCATTTTCTCCATATTCATTCCAATACTTGTTATCATTTGTCTTTTTGATAATATCCATCCTAACATATATGAGGTGATATTTCATCGTGGTTTTGGTTTGTTTTGTTTTTTAATAGAGACAGGGTCTCATTCTGTCACCCAGGCTGGACTGCAGTAGCACAATTATAGCTCACTGTAGCCTCAAATTCCTGGTCTCAAGTGATCCTCCCACCTAAGCCTCCCATAAGACTACAGGCATGTGCCACGATGCTTGGCTAATCACTGTGGTTTTACTTTGCATTTCCCTGATGTTTAGAAATGTTAAGCATTTTTTCACATATCTGTTGGCTACTCATAACCTTTTCCTTTGAGAAATGTCTATTCAGATCCTTTGCCTATTTTTAATTGGGTTATTTGTTTTCTTGCTATTGAGTTGTTTGTGTTTCTTATGTATTTTGGACATTAGCCCCTTATCAGATGTATGGTTTACAGATGTTTTCTCCCAGTTCATGGGTTATCTCTTCACTCCATTAATTGTTTGCTTTGCTATGCAAAAGCTTTTTAGTTTGATGTAATCTCATTTGTCTATTTTGTCTTTTGGAGACCAATATAATAAAGCTTTTTCCCCTAAATTTTCTTCTAGTAGCTTTACAGTTTCTGTTCTTACATTTAAGCCGTTTTGGAAAATGGTATGGAAGTTGCTCAAAAAAACTAAAATTAGAATTTCCATATGATCCATCAAATCCTACTTCTGGGTATATATCCAAATGAACTGAAATCAGTATGTTGAAGAAATACCTGCACTTCCTTGTTCATTTCAGCATTATTCACAATAGCCAATATATGAAAACAACCTAAGTATACATCAATGGATGAATGGATAAAGAAAATGTAGTACACATACACAATGGAATACTATACACTCTGTAAAAAGAAAGAAATTCGATCATTTACAACTACATGGATGGAACTAGAGGACATTATGGTAAGTAAAATAAGCCAGGCACAAAAAGACAAATGCTGTATGATCGCACTTATATGTAGAACCTAAAAGAGTCAAACACATAGAAACAAGGAGTAGAAAAGTGGTTACTGGAGGTTTATTGGGAGGAGGGATGGGGAAAAAGAAGATATTGATCAAAGGGCATAAAATCTCAGACTGGAAGAATAAGTTTTAGTGATCTAATGCACTGCATGGTGGCCACAGTTATTAACAATGTACTGTATATTTCAAAATTGCAAAAAGAATGTATTTTTAACATTCTTACCACAAAAAAAATACAAGCTGGTGAGGTAACATACTTGTTAATTAACTTGATTGACTCTTCTACAATGTATCATTCTAATGTATCTACATCACATTGTACCCCAAAAATATACACAATAATTACTTGTCAATGAAAAATAAAGAAAGAAAGAAGAAGAAAAAGAAATAAATAAGAAGGGCAGAAGGTTACAGCAAAAGCAAGTGCAATGAGCCTGAAGTGGGAAAAACTTGGCTTATTGGAGGAACAAAATGAAGGCCAGTAGGGCTCAGAGAATAGAGAGGGGAGAGCAGAGAAAGAAGAGGCTCAAGCAATGATGCCAAAGGTCAGAAGAAAAAGACCTGCAGAAGAGGTCTTACCCCAGCAGATCACCTCTGGAGCCCCTTGCAGGACCCTACAAGGAGGAGTTCTCTCCACAGAACCAAACCTGCCCCTTTCTGCACAGCCTGACTTCTTCATACTGTCACCCAGACTCATGAAGGGCCTCTGTGCCTGCCCTCTCCTATCCAAAGGACCTGGGGCCAGTCCCAACTTTGCCCAGCTTACCCCTCCCAAGAGGAGCCTTGGCAATCATTCTTGGGCTGACACACTAGCGAGCTCCATGCCAGTGCAGGAAGTCCAGCCACCAAGGCCTGCAAATCCCACTTGATCTCCACCCCAGTTAGGGGCTTGCCCCTTCTGGGGGAAGCCGTTCCCTGCAGGGAACAGCAGCTGCTGCATGTGCTGAGCTACAGGAAAGGTGACTGGCTGCAGGTTTTCATGTTCAGCCAACCTATGTAATGTGATTCTTAATGACTAAGGTCCCTTTTCTGGGACAAATGTAGTGAAGACCCTGAAGACAAAGATGCCCATGTTAATTTTCTACTATTATTTCATTTTACTATTATATGCCTATCAGACTCCCAAATTCAAATACAGTCTTCTCCAATATTCCAAGTTTTAAGTCTCCAAACATATTAAGAGCTTGGAGAAAAGAAAACAAATCTCTATGAAACTTGCTGACATACTGCAGTTTGGGAATCATTCAGCATTATTTAAAGGCCAGTTTAAGGATTTATCTTTCAAGTATCCTAAATGACCAAGTCAAAGGAAAATGGCAGTTTGTGCTCATTTGTGGAATTAGTAATCCTCAACAAGGCTCCCTAAAGAATTAATTATGTTCTCAAACAGTACAGTACAACCAGACACCCTGGGACTCCACAGTGAACAGGATATTTTAAATTTTCAAAAGACACTTGATAACTGTCAGACACCAGAGAAACTGCTAACTTGAGGCATTTCACAGTTTCAACATTAGATAGCTATGTTCCTTTCAATGATGTCATACCTTTGCAAAGACAGATTTTTGGCAGTTGCTTTGATAGAACTCATCACGTAAAAATGAGTGTGGAACAGGAAATGAAGTTGGCTGTGTCTAATCTGGTTCCCCAAATTTGAGAAGTTGTTCAAGGCCCAGCAGCACATACATTTTATTATTAATGTGGTTATTTAAGAATAAAATTAAAATATAAATTTTTCTTTCAAGGTATGTGTATAATTATTTTCAAATGCCTACTGAATACTATTGCTTGAACCTAACTACTTAACGAACAGAACTGAGACACTCAGGGCACCATGAACTGAGAAAGTTTGGAAACCTCTGTCCTACTTTGCTCTTGAAATGAAATGTCAATTTTATGGGGCATAGGTTTTACTTCATAATGCATGAGTTAGTAATATTACTAAGACAGCATACTGTGTATGCTGTCTTAGTAAAATTATGCTATGTGTCTTATTCTGTTTTGTGCTGCTATAACAAAATACCTGAGATTGGGAAATTTATAAAGAACAGAAATTTATTGGCTCACAGTTCTGAAGGCTGGGAAGTCCAAGAGCAGAGTGTTGGCATCTGGTGAGGACCTTCTTGCTGTATCATCCCAAGGCCAAAGGTGAAAGGGCAAGAAAGAGATCAAATTCACAGCCTCAAGTCCTTTTATAATCATCACTAATCCATTCAAGAGGGTGGAGCCCTCATGACTTCAACACCTCCCATTAGGATCCACCTCCCAGCACTGTTGCATTGGGGATTAACTTTCCAACACATGCTTCTTGGGAGACACGTTCAAACCATAGCACTACATAAATAAGTGTGAGTCTTCTTAAGCACTTTTAGAAGTTTCTGACTTCAACCTGATTACCAACAGTTGACTGTTATGACCCAACACAGAGGCTTACACCTGTAATCCCAGCACCTCAGGAGGCCAAGATAGAAGGTTCACTTTAGGCCAGGATTTTGAGACCAGCCTGGACAATATAGCAAGACCCTACCTCTATAAAAAATAGAAAAATTAGCTAGATGGGTGGTGAACACCTGTAGTCCCAGATAATCAGGAGGCTGAGGCAGGAAGCTTGCTTGAGCTGGGAAGTTTGAGGTTGCAGTGAGCTATGATGATGCCACTGTACTCTAACCTGGGCAACAGAGTGAGACCCTATCTCAAATAAAAAGAGAGAGAGAGAGAGAGAGTTGACCATAATGGACTGAATATTTCTGTAGGCCCTCCAATTTCATATGTTGAAGCCCCAACCCCCAATGTGATGATATTTGGAGATGGGGCCTTTGGGAGGTAATCAGGTTTAGATGAGGTCATGAGGATGGGGTCCTCATGATAGGATTAATGCCCTTACAAGAAAAAGAGACACTAGAGACCCCCACACACACACCCCTATCTTCCTCCATCTGCAATCCAGAAAGCAGGCCCTCACTAGAAACTGGACCCTACTGGACCTTGATCTTGGACTTTCCAGCCTCTAGAACTGTGAAAAAATAAATGTCTGTTGTTTAAGCCACCTAGTCCATGATATTTAAGTCACCCAATCTGTGGCATCTTAGCCTGATCTAAGATATAACATTGTGAAGGAATATGAGAGGAAAGTCAGATATATTTACAGAGTGTGTCACTCTGAGGTGCAGGTTGACCACAGACAAAAAGGATCCCTTTAATCAAACTAAGTCAGCACTCCCTTTCCTCAGACGAAAGGAGAACAGAACGGTGACAACCAAACCTGACTAGAACAACCTGCCAGACACCAACAGACGAGTGACAGGAACAGTGCAGGGAGCCAGGGTGGACACTATCCCAATGCCACACTGTATTCCCCTCCCCCACCCCCCGTGGAGCACAGTGCCCGACACATGGCACACACCCAAAAATATCTGTGAAATCAATGTGTAAATTAATGACCCCAGCTGAGAGGTTTAGGGAGGTATAAGAAGCATATTTCTGTGAAACACGTTTTAAATAGAAGATAATATCATTATTAGACATTATTTGAAAGCTATTTTATGATTTGCTTTCATCGATATATATTTCTGGTAACAGCTGATTATGTACACAATGCTATGTTTTAAAGGTGTGGTCTGTGACTCCCTGCAACAGAGCCATCGTGGCTTGCTGGTCGCCTCCACAACCTCTCAAATCAGCATCAGGCCCGGAGTTACCGGAGTTTGACAACCGCTGACCACATGGGCCTCGTTTCTAAATACTTTGAGCTCTGTTTAGACAATTTATATCTGTCTTCCAGGCCTTATTCAAGCTCTCTGTTTCTAGTTCACACAAATTATTAATAAATTGATGTGTTCTGGAAGAACTTCGGAACTACCTGGAAAATCTTTCTAACGTAACCCTTACTTTTATTTTAATCACCAATGAAATGTGTGCTCACAGTAGGAAATCTGGGAAGTATGGACAAGCAATAAGAAGTAAAAAATAATCAGAGATGATCACTGCTTACTTTCTAGAATACACTTGTTCAGTAATTGTAAGCAGATATAAAATTTCATTCTTATAAAACTATAGTAGTTATAGATAGTATGCTGTAAACTCTTACTTTTTTCACAAGACAATATATCTTGAACATTTTACTTTGTCAATAAGTAAATGAGAGGCCCAGCCTCCCCAAATGATTCTGATGTAAAGGGACAGGCTTAAAAACCAGTGACTTAACCAATTATTAATTAGACATTTGAATTTTTTCCAATTTTATGCTTGGACATTGGTAAGCGTTTCTGTAGCTAAATCTTTGTCACATCCATGATTGTTTCTTTTAAACACCTAGAAATGTTTACCATCTGGTGGCAGCAAAACCTAAGAACTATTATTGGCCAGCATCTAAAACTTGGGAAGATATACAGGTATTTACTGTAAAATTCTTTAAACTTTTCTAAATATTTGAAAATGTTCACAATAAACTGTTGGGGAAAAGAAAAACAGTTTCTTAATGACTTTACCTTAAACATTATAAATAATGGTAAATATCCTATTGGTAATTAACTGGACCTCCAATTCTCTATGATAGAATTTTTTTACAGTGACTATGCACTTGACAATGCATTTGATTTGTAGAATTAGCATCTCCACATGGACAGGAAGCACAAAAATAATAGCAAATTCCTCAGGGGACGGGTTAGTTTTTACAACTTTGAATCATTTGCCAGAGAAGATGCTCTCTACAAATGAAAGTTAATCAGGGTGTGGACTGCAGCCTCCTGTGTGTGCATACAAAAATCCCAATGATTGTCCAGGCACAGTGGCTCATGCCTGTAATCCTAGCACTCTGGGAGGCTGAGGCGGGAGGATCACTTGAGACCAGGAGTTCGAGACCAGTCTGAGCAAGAGCAAGACCCCGTCTCCACTAAAAATAGAAAAATTAGCTGGACATCCTGGCGCCTGCCTGTAGCCCCAGCTACTCGGGAGGCTGAGGCAGGAGGATCGCTTGAGCCCAGGAGTTTGAGGTTGCAGTGAGCTACAATGACACTACTGCACTCTAGCTGGGGTGAAGAGTGAGACTCTGTCTCAAAAAAAAAAAATTTTTTTTCTATCATCAAGGAGCTCACAACTCCAGGACAGGAGGCAGAATGTTTGCAGTTAAATGCAGTCACAAAGCATGTTCAGACGATAGAATGCAAGCAGAATGGCATGTATTAATATTTAGTGGCCATGGAGGGAGGAGGATCCTGGAGTCAAGAAAGCTTTCCTTCGGGGCTGACCCACGCCTGCTGCCCTCTGTCACCTCAACAAGCACCCACCAACATGGAGATAGACATGCCAGGTAATCACTACCAAAAAGAAAAAAGGAGTTCATGTTTAACATCAGGCAAAGGGGAATTCAAGGTTTAAAGCACACTTCATATTAGCAAAATATATTGTCCACATAGAAGATACAATATCCTTCACTTTTAAACACTCAACTTGGTAGCATCTGAAGATATAAAGCAAGCAGAAATATACGGAAAAGTTAAGACCTTCATAGGGGCTATCTGTGCCTCCTACATGGAACTTTTTTCATCCTCTGCCTATGACTTCATTTATTTTTAAGTACAAAATATCCAAACTAGAAGAACCCTATCTATATATTTAGGATTCTTGATATCCAGTATGTGCAAAACCTAGGAAACTGCATTCTCAGAGGACTGTCTTAACGTGTCATGTTTTTGTCATTAAGCATATGAGGGTCAAAGGACTATCAAGTTGGAACCAGACACTTGCCAACTCAACTTGTGCTTTGACAGCCTGGAGATACATAATGAACCCTGGCAGTACTCTCTTAGATTCAAATAAGAGGAAGGAGGGAGGGAAGGAGGAAAAGAAGTCAGGAAGGGAGAAAAAAAAGAAAAGAAATAAACCTTTACCCCAGATACTGTGCTAGGTGCTTTCACAATTATTAGTTCTAAATTACATGCCCATTAAGTCAGAAATATTCTCTCTGACATTCAACACAATGAGCAGGGCCAGATTTTTTTTAAGCCCTAAAGCTTTGAATATGAATTAATTTGTCCCCTAAATCCAAGTCTCTCTTAAACAAATGATGTTAATGCTTGAGAGGGTTATGAGATCAAGAACTCTGTGTGCAGTTAAATTCCTCGCCCTGCCTGGATTCCAAAATAAACGTCCAGGTATCTAGCCTTTAAATCCTCTTAAGGGGAGATTGCTTTCCCCAACTTTTTCTTTCCTGTGTGCAGGACTAGACAATGGAACACATACCAAACACCCACTGGATGACTCCTGGGTGAATTGCGGACCAGTGGTCGCTTGGAAGCTTAATTGCCCACATGATTTGTTTATATACACTGAACTTGTATTGAGTGAAAATTAGTTAAAGGAGCTAGAAATGTTTGCCCTTTAAAAAGGTGGACATTGGCCGGGTGCAGTGGCTCACACTTATAAACCTAGCACTCTGGAAGGCCAAGGTGGGAGGATCACTTGAGCTCAGGAGTTCAAGACCAGCCTGAGCAAGAGCAAGACCCGTCTCTACTAAAAACAGTAAAATTAGCCGGGCATGGTGATGTGTTCCTGTAATCCTAGCTACTCAGGACGCTGAGGCAGGAAAATCGAGTGAACCCAGGAGTTTGAGGTTGCTGTGAGCTAAGCTGACACCATGGCACTCCAGCCCAGGTGACAGAGTGAGACTCCATCTCAAAAAAAAATTTTTAAAAAGGTGGACATAACTGATTTCTTCATATATTTGAAAACCTATGATGCTGAAGAGAAAAAAACCTCACCCTGTATATATCCAGAGGGCAGGGCTAGGACACGGAGTGACAGGGAAGTCATGTATTAGTTACAACTCTTCCACCAGGGGGTGGGCTGCCGGGTGAGATGATGCATACCCCTTCATGAGGAGTGTCCTGCAGAAGCCAGAAGACCACCTGTCAGGAATGCCATACCTGAGATTTCTGCCTCAATTGGAAGGATGAAATAGACCAATGGTTCCCAAATACCTGTCCAGGTCTGGGAGAGTTTCTACTGATTCACAACAAAACAATAAAAAACTAAACAATGTCATCAATTTTTCCTAGAGCTCACTTTATTGATTATAAAGGAATGTTCTTAATTCTGAGGCTACTCAAAATTAATCCTTCCTACTTTTTCATTGTTAGAGTCTCCCCTCTTCTATGGCAGCAGGAGATGATGATAGTTGCTTTTGTAACAAACTAGGCGTAAGAAAAACATAGCACCACCATACTGACTACCTCAATTTTTTTCTGTGTCAATTGTTCATAGAATTCAAATTGGGGAACTACTAGATTAGATGAACTCAAAGTTTATCCAATAGTTGAAGCCAAAACCGTGGAGGTCATTCTTAAGACTTCTCCTTTCCTCAACCCAGACATCCAACCATCAGCATGTCATATTGATTCCCTGTCCACGACATGTCCCCCAAGTGACCCTTCTCTCCTGCAGGATGACACATCTTCTCTCTCCAGTCCCACTGTGACAGGTTCCTAACCCCTCTCCCTGGTTCGACTCTTTGCCCCTCACCGCAATTCATTCTCCCATCAGCAACTAGACCAATTACGAATGCAGATTAGGTCATGACCTCCTCCTTGATGCCCTCAAATGGTTTCACAGTCCACCCAGAATAAATTCAACATGACAGCAGGCCCTACAAGACCTTGCCCCTGCCTCCCTCTTCAGCCTCAGTTTACCCTTTCATCCATATGGCCTTTCATCCTTCAAACACATCAATCTGGTTTCTGCTTTAGGACTTGGAATCTGTATTCCTTCTGATTTGAATACTCCTCCCCTAGACCTTCCCAGGGTTGATTCCTCCTCCTCCTTGCCATTCAGCCTGCCTCAAGTGTTGCTTCCTTAAGGAAGTCTTATGAGACCACGTGATCTAGAGCAGTGCCCCCACCCCCTACAGCTCCCACCCCAGTCCCTCTTTATTTTATTTTTTTTAAGAGACTGGTCTTTTATGTTGCCTAGGCTGGAGTGCAGCGACTATTCATAGGCGAGATGTCACTACTGATCAGCACAGGAGTTTGTTTTTTTTTTTTTTTTGAGACAGAGTCTCACTCTGTTGCCCAGGCTAGAGTGAGTGCCGTGGCATCAGCCTAGCTCACAGCAACCTCAAACTCCTGAGCTCAAGCGATCCTCCTGTCTCAGCCTCCCGAGTAGCTGAGACTACAGGCATGCGCCACCATGCCCGGCTAATTTTTTCTATATATATTTTTAGCTGTCCATATAATTTCTTTCTATTTTTAGTAGAGATGGGGTCTCGCTCTTGCTCAGGCTGGTCTCGAACTCCTGAGCTCAAACGATCCGCCCACCTCGGCCTCCCAGAGTGCTAGGATTACAGGCGTGAGCCACCGCGCCCGGCCTAGCACAGGAGTTTTGACCAGCTTTGTTTCCAACCTCAGCAGGTTCACCCCTCCTTAGGCACCTGGTGGTGCCCGGCTCGAGGGAGTTCACCATACTGATGCCAAACTTAGTGCAGACACCAAGAACTCCCGGGCTCAAACGATCCTCCCACCCCTATCCCCTGTTCCTCTTCATCAAAAAGATAAGATTTTGTTTTGTTTTGGAGGCAGGGTCTTACTTTGTCGCCTGGGCTAGAGTGCAGTGGTGTCATCATAGCTCACTGCAACCTCAAACTTCTGGGCTCAAGCGATCCTCCTGCCTCAGCCTCCTGAGTAGCTGGGACTGCAGGCATGCACTACCACACCCATAATTCTTCTATTTTTGGTAGAGACCAGTTCTGGCTTTTGCTCAGACTGGTCTCAACTCCTGAGCTCAAACGATCCACCCACCTTGGCTTCCCAGAGTGCTAGGATTATGGGCGTGAGCCACCGTGCCTGGCCCTGTTTTGTTTTCTTATCACACATATTTATAGTTAAAATTGTCTTATTTGTTTACATGTTTCTTCCCCTGACTTCCCCGTTCCTCACTGAGGAACATCTACTTGTTCACGTCTGTATCCTCCCAGCTAACAGTACCTGGAGTTGAACAGTGAATGGAAAGGTACCTTCCCACTAACATCCCAGGACCCATTTTCTCTTCCAAAATATCTTCCTATAAGCAACTACACTTAACAAAAGCATTACTATATTTTTTAAAGAAAAGAAAGCAATGTAATCTCTAGCTCTGATCCAAAGCAAAATATAATGTGTAGTAATGTTGGTGTTTTGTTTTATGGTGAGATAGGGATTGTGGTACATTTTGCCTCTAAGAATAAGTGGAAGCAATGCTCAAACAGAAGAAAGACATAAAAGAGTTTCTCAGAACTGCCCGTGTCTCCAAATATATTCAGAGACAGACTAAGAAATGATGTAATAATTACAATACCTACGACAATAGTTGGCACTTAGATTATTCTGTTCCAGGTTTTATTCTGAGAACCGCCTGTTAACTTGTTTAATCCTCACCACAAAACTACATGAAAGATACTATTATTATTCTCATCTTACAGAGGAGAAAAACTGACCCAATTAGCTTCAAGTCATCTAACAAAAAAAAAAAAAAACATCGAAGGCTCTGACCTTGTTTCTTGCACCTAAGGACTTTCACTGGTTGAATCAGTGCTCATTTGAATTTTTTTTCTGTCCGGCTTCTCTCAGCATGATTGAGAAAGTGAAGAGAGGAGAAATCTTCATTTCTTTCTCATGCAAAGATTAATTCCAGTAACGTATCATCTGTCATGTCCTATAATTTTCCATAATGGGATGTCAATTTTTAACTTTTGTGAGACGAGTTATGCAAATAAGTAGAGCCAAAAAGAATACACAGAATGGGGTGCAATAGCAACAAGAAAACGGAACACTAATGCCCCTTACATTTTCCACTGTCGCAGCAATCTGCTGAAAAGCAGGCTCTTCAACGTGCAGAGGGGCAGGATTTTGTCAGGAAAGAGCTGCACAGCTGCTCCCAGGCTGGCTGCAGGCAGACGCACCTGAGAGCTGCCTCCACAGAGCAAAGCCAAGAGCTTCCTATTTAACTGCCTCTCTCCTGCCCCCATTCACTAACATATGTCCCTCCACCAGACAGACAAGGAAAACACTCCGCTTTGAAAGGTGCCTCTGTACTCAGAAGGACGGCCCCTGGAGTCTGGCCTGGAAACACCACCTCTTACGTGGCAGTGCACCGCAATATGGTGTGCTAGCACCTTTTCATTCAGAGCTCCGCTGACATATGTCTACATGCAAAAAAAAAAAAAAAAGAAAGAAAGAAAAAGATATTCCCAAATTAATTGGCTCATCTGGTAGGAGTGACACGTGAATCAAGGAGAGACGGGGGCAGGAGAAAAGCATTTTAGGAGAAATGAAAGAGACATTTTTCCATTTATCTAAAATTAAGAGAACCTCACCAAAAAAATAAGAAGTTCTGGGCCTTGGACAATTTCACAAAGGCTACAGCTACTGAGTGGAGGATGCTGACAAGTCCTATTGTCCTAACAATGAGGAGAAGCTGAGGCTCAGTCTCTGAGCTCATGCTGAAGCCGAGAGTTTAAGAACCAGCTTTCAGATCAATTTCTAAATGACCAGATTTAATGTATTGGCATTTAGAGCCAAGAAACAAATTCCTTTTATAGAACGCATTTGTGTTCCAGAGAGAGGCTGTGCATGTCGGCTTCAAATTACCGCCCAGCTTTTGCTTCTCAAGGATTCAACATATCATTTTAAGCTTATCTGTCTTTTAAAAGACAATTTTAAAATTTATTTTAAAAAGCAAATAGTTAGTGGTGATGGTTGCACAACAATGTGAATGTACTTAGTGTGACTGAACTATATACACTTAAAAATGGCTAAAATGGTAAATTTTACATTATGTATATTTTACCACGGTTTAAAAATGTTTTACTTGGGGAAAAAAAGAGTAAATGGAGACATATTTGAAAGTTTCAGCTTCAACAACACAGTACAGAGACACAAAAATGCTGGTAAGAGTAATTTTACATATATATTTTAATATTAAATAACAAAACAGCAAACAAGGAAGAGAATTACTAAAACAGATGTGAAATAGTTTGTTTTCAGGAATAATGTTCCCATGGGAACACATAATTTTCACTAACACAGTCAAAATGGAGGCATTTTTACTAAAGGTTGGGTTGAAAATATTAAATACATCAAAAGGTCTTTGGGAAATAGTAACAAATCAAAAATCAAATCTCAGCCAGGTGCGGTGGCTCACGCCTGTAATCCTAGCACTCTGGGAGGCCAAGGCAGGAGGATCACTCGAGGTCAGGAGTTCGAGACCAGCCTGAGCAAGAGTGAGACTCCTGTCTCCACTAAAAACAGAAAGAAATGATCTGGACAGCTAAAAATATAAAGAAAAAAATTAGCCGGGCATGGTGGCACATGCCTGTAGTCCCAGCTACTCTGGAGGCTGAGGCAGGAGGATTGCTTGAGCCCAGGAGTTTGAGGTTGCTGTGAGCTAGGCTGACGCCACGGCACTCTGGCCTGGCAACAAAGTGAGACAATGCCTCAAAAAAAAAAAAATCAAATCTCTTAAAGTTTGATTATTTTAATTGTCTAAAATGATAGGAAATACTGTGTTTTCATTAAATTCTGAATCATTTTTTTCAATCCCTTAAAAGTTGTCAGATTTGCTGGGCATCATCAATGGAACAGAAAAGAGTAAAACAGAAACTCAAATTTATGCAGGAATTTAGTACACAGTAAAGGTGGACTTTCTAATAAGCAAGGAAAAGATAGATTAACCAATAAATAATGTGACAATTGAGTAGCCATCTAAAAAAAAAATAAAAATTAAAAATAAGGGATTCCTCCCTTATTCTACACACTAAAATAAAACAAATTCTAAATGAATCAGAGATTTAAGTGTTAAAAAAAAGAAGAAGAAAACATGGAAGAATTTTCAAAATAATCCCAGTCAGAGAAGCTTTAGTAGGATACAACATACAAAAGACATAAAGTAATGTATCAATGGAATAAAAGAAATGATAAAATATAAGAAAAATATTTGCAACAAATAAAAGCAATGAACTAATAATTTATTAATATATAAAATGCCTAAGATCATTAAGAAAAAGACCAATCACCAAAAATGGGTAAACAGTTCATACAAAGGTCATTTACATATATAAAAACCTGCTCAATTTTACTTAAAATAAGAAAACAATTAAAACTACAATGAGATGCCATTATCACTTTCAATATCAGCAAATACCAAAAATTTGATGACATATTGTGTTGGTGAAAAAATGGGAAAACTGGAACTTTCCAAACATTGTTGATGGAAACATAAATTTACACAACAACTTTGGAAAAGCCATTTAGAAATATGTATCAAAAACATCTAGTGCATATTCTCGTTGGCCTAGCAATCCCTATTTAGAAATTTAACCTACAGTCATGTCCATTCTCTTAACAAATGATGTTTGTACATGGATTTTCACTGGAAACAACAGAATGTCTGGCCAAAGAACTGTTGAGTACAGTCATGCACAGAATAATGATATTTGGGTCAACAAATGGACTATTTATATGATAGTGGTCCCATAAAATTATAATGGTCCCATAAGATTATAATACCATATTTTCACTTTACCTTTTCTATGTTTAGATATCTTTAGATACACAAATGCTTACTATTATGTTACAATTGCCTACAGTATTCAACACAATAACATGTGGGGCAGGTTTGTAGCCTAGGAGCAATAGGCTGTACCATGTAGCCTTGTGTGTAAGAGGCTCTCCCACCTAGGTTTGTGTAAGTACAGTCTATGACGTACACACAAGGATGAAATCACCTAACAATGCAATTCTCAGGACATAGCCCCATCGCTAAGCAATGCATGACTATAATCGGAATACTATTTAGCTATTTTTAAAAATTTGGTAGTTCTACCTGTAATGTTCCTAATTTATGTAATGCAAAAAGCAAGGTGTAGAACAGCATGTATATGCTACTGTTTGTGTGTGTGACTTTTAAAGGGATAGACAAACACACACATAGGCACATACATATAAGCTTAAACATGTGCCTGGGACATCTCTGAAATAATACACAAGAAACAGCGGTTGTCTCTGAGAACAAGAAATGGTTGGCTAAGGAAATAAGAGGAAACCTTCCTTTTTACCATAAACTCTAAGGTATCTTTTGAATTTTGTACTACGATCATTACCCATACCCCCAAAAAAATTTTTTTAAGAAAAAGCCAATTAACATAAATTTCTAAATATCAACACTGATTAGCTCCAGATTTAAATGGTTAAACTGACATTTTTAGAAAAGAAGCTGAATTCCTCCCCTTGCCTCTAACCACCCATATTGAGTATGGAATCAAAAGTCAATTTCATTAGGAGTCTTAAAAAAATTTAAAGAAAAAAATGAGCAAGGCCAAATAGGTAGAATAAAACTCTTCTTTTATCAATTGTCTCAAATACTTCGCATTTTCAGAAAGTCTTTGGAGCGGGAGGACAAAACAATGATAATCCATATTTAGAAAATGAAAACTTTTAAAAGTATTTTCAGGTAGAAATGAGTTTTACATAGATTTAAAACACAGCTACAGCTCTCATGCTCACTTTGGCAGCACATATACTAAAATTGGAACAATACAGAGAAGATTAGCATGGCCCCTGCTCAAGGATGACACACAAATTCCTGAAAAATAAAAAAGGAAATTAAATAAATAAAATAAAACACCTCCTTACTAAGCCCTGAGCCCCCACCCTGATATAAGCGTATTGAGTCCTCGGAGCTGGTCGTGATAGCTCACGCCTGTAATCCTAGCACTCTAGGAGACTGAGGCAGGAGGATCGCTTGAGCTCAAGAGTTCAAGACCAGCTTGAGCAAAAGCGAGACCCATCTCTAGAAAAAATTAGCCAGGCGTGGTGGCTCGCACTTGTAGTTCCAGCTACTTGGGAGGCTAAGGCAAGAGGATAGCTTGAGCCCAGGGTTTGAGGTTGCTGGGAGCTAGGCTGACGATGCCACAGCACTCTAACCCAGGTGACAGAGCAAGACTGTCTCCAAAAAAAAAAAAAAATAGGGGATCCTCATTCTAATCCCAGGAATGCACAGTTATCAATAATCAGAACTTTTTATCTTGAAAGATAGGCAGTGTGGCAAGTAGCTTACAACCCTTCCAATTTGGCCATTAAGGGTATTAGTTTTGCTTTATTGTTTACAGGAAATGTTTACTGCAAAGGCCAGCCTGGCATCCGTAACCAAAGAAATACAAAGCTGGTGCCCAGATCTCTGTGTTCTTTCTAAGGAAATCAGAGGAAACCCAGGCAGATCCGCCGAGACAAGGTACCGCACCAGGCAAAGGCAGCCAGGGCAGGCCTTGTGTCCCCTCCACCTCTCCCTCTGCTGCAGAACGGTGTAACCAGCATAAATAGACGGCAAGGAGTTTTGTCCTTGAGAGAGCAACAGAAAATACTTAACATGGTTCAGATCCAAAGATAAAAAACTACCTGAGAAAAGGATTTTAATTTTTCAGAATACTTTCAAAAGGAATATGCTATAATTACTGATAATTCGTTGCTCTTAGGTCTATTTCTATTATTAAAATAGCTTTTAGGCCGGCTGTGGTGGCTCACGCCTGTGTGATCCTAGCACTCTGGGAGGCCGAGGCGGGTGGATCGTTTGAGCTCAGGAGTTCCAGACCAGCCTGAGCAAGAGCGAGACCTGGTCTCTACTAAAAATAGAAAAAATTTAGCCAGGGATGGTGGTGTGGGATTGTAGTCAGAACTACTCGGGAGGCTGAGGCAGGAGGATTGCTTGAGCCCAGGAGTTTAAGGTTGCTGTGAGCTAGGTTGAGGCCACTGCACTCTATGTAGCCTGGGCAACAGAGCCAGACTCCGTCTCCAAAAACAATAATAAATAAATAAATACCTTTTAGTAGCATACGTGAAATACTGGTGTACACAGTGAAAATAAAACAACAAACTGGTTACAGATCTTTCCCCAGCTTACCTTTTCAGGCTTATCTCTCACTCCCCACCTCCTGCAACACTTGGCATTTCCCCACCTCCTCACCCTGTCTTCTCCTGTCCCATTTCTGCTCCCCCTGAGGCCCTAATAGGATACTCCATTTCCAGGCTATCTATTGAAATCCTGCGCATCCTTCAAGGCCCATTGCAAACCCCAGCCCCTTCCCCAAACCTCCTCTGAGCACCCAAGTCTCATGCGATATCTCTAAATTCTAACACATGCAACAGTATATATACAGTCATAAGCTATATTACAACATTTCAATCAACAGACTGTGTATACAACAGTGGTCCCACAAGATTATAGTAGAGCTGAAAAATCCCTATCACCTAGTGACGTGTAGCCGTTGTGATATCCTAGCACAACGCATTACTCACGTTTGTGGTGATGCTGGTGTAAACAAACCTACTGCGCTGCCGCGTGTAGAAAAGTATAGCACATACAATTATGTGCAGTGCATAATACTTGATAATGATAATAAGCAACTATGTTACTGGTTTATATCTTTACTGTACTTTTTATTGTTATTTTAGAGTGTACTCAATCTACTTATTAAAAAAAATGGCTAACTAAAACAGCCTCAGGCAGGTCGTTCAGTAGCTATTTCAGAAGAAAGCATTTTCGTCATAGGAGATAACAGCTCCATGTGTGTTATTGCCTCTAAGACCTCCCAGTGGGACAAGATGTGGAGGTGAAAGACAGTGACATTGATGGTCCTGACCCTGTGTAGGGCTGGGCTAATGTGTGTGTGTCTTTGTTTTTAACAAAAAAGTTTAAAAAGTAAAAAAATAAATAAAAATTTAAAAATAGAATAAGGACTTAAAGAAAAAATATTTTTGTACAGCTGTACAATATGTTTGTATTTTAAGTTAAGTGTTATTAAAAAAGAATTGAAAAGTGGCCAGGCACAGTTGTTCATGCCCATAATCCCAGCACTTTGAGAGACTGAGGTGGAAGGATCACTTGATGCCAGAAGTTCAAGACCGGCCTAGGCAACATAGTGAAACCTCATCTCTACAAAAAAATTTAAAAATCAGCTGGGCACAGAGGCTCATACCTCCTGTATGCTACTCAGGAGGCTGAGGTGGGAGGATCTCTTGAATTCAGGAGTTCAAGGTTACAGTGAGCTATGATCATGCCACTGCACTCCAGGACCCTGTCTCAAAAAAAAAAAAAAAAAAGTGTTAAAAAGTTACAATTAAAAAGTTTACAAAGTAAAAAACTTATAATAAGCAAAGATTAATTTATTACTGGAAAAAATTATTTTTTAAATAAATTTAGTGTAGCCTAAGTGTTTATAAGTCTACAGTAATGTACAGTAATGTCCGAGGCCTTCATATGCATTCACCAGTCACACACTGACTCACCCGAAGCAACTTCCAGTCCTGCAGGCTTCATTCATGCATGGCAAGAGCCCTCTACAGGCGTACCACTTTGTATCTTTTACATGGTATGTTTACTGTACCTTTTCTATGTTTAGATATATAGATACTTACCATTGTGTTACAATTGCATACAGTATACAATACATTAACATGCTGTGCAAGTTTGTAGACTAGAGGCAATAGGCCATAGCATATAGCCTAGGTGTGCGGTAGGTTATACCACCTAGGTTTGTATAAGTGCACTCTATGGTGTTAGTAGGACGGCAAAATCTCCTAAGGACAATTCCTTAGAACATATCCTCATTGGTAAGCAACCTATGACTATATGCACACAGCCCCTCACACATGTGTTTATGTATGTATAATTTAAGGAGGCAATTAGCTATAACAGGCCATTGAATACAGCAGTTTAGATCATGAGCCCTGGGGTCCTGGCTCTGGAATCCCCATCCATCACCTACTGTGTGACCTTGAGGAATTCACTTAACCTCTCTAAGCCTTCGTTATAAGACCCAAGTTTAAGAAATGCTACTTTTCTGTTTATTCACTTTGTTCATCCAATATTTATTAATACTAAAACTCAATTATGTGTCAGTCCCTGGAGAACATGATAAACAAGGTTCTCCTCCACAGGAATCTAATGGGCAAACAGGATCAGTGAACTCTAGGTACAGTCTAAAAAGTGCCTAGCTCATCAGTCCCCAACCTTTTTGGCACCAGAGACCATTCTCACAGAAGACAACTTTTCCACGGACAGGGCGGGGGGAGCAGGAGGAGGGAATATGGTTTCAGGATGATTCAAGTGCATTACATTTATTGTGCACTTTATTGCTATTATTATTGATTGTAATATATACAACTCACCATAGGTTGGGGACCCTTGGTCTAGTTCATTATAAGATAACCCACAAATAATTAATAAGTAATTCCAATGAGACATGACTTTTGTAGGTGTTTTGCCAGAACATTTTTGTTCATGGAAGCAGGAATGAGTTAATGTTACCCAGCATATGGCAAATATGATTAGGAAGAATATTTTGTGAATGCAATTGTTTAAATTAAATTTCTAGTAAAATGAGCCTGCATCCTAGATCTATAATTCATTTTTTAAATTTTTATTTCTTTAATTGGAAGTAAATGTTTTATTTTTACAAAAACATTTCTCCTTAAATAAGTTCCATCTAGTGAAAATAAAATCATAGCTCTAGACACAGTCTCATCATGCATTCTGTGTCTACAATTCTGTTGCTACCCTTAAAAAATAAAATAAGGAACTGAGTTGAATGTATATAGCCGGGCATGGTGGCGCATGCCTGTAGTCCCAGCTACTCAGGAGGCTGAGGCAGGAGGATCGCTTGAGTCCAGGAGTTTGAGGTTGCTGTGAGCTAGGCTGACGCCACAGCACTCTAGCCTGGGCAACAGAGTGAGACTCCGTCTCAAAAAAAAAAAAAAAAAAAAGAATGTATAGACACCTCAGGATAAACTTAAAATTGTTCTAACTTGTTTATCTTTAATAAACTTATTATGCGAGTTTCTTAAGAGTGGCTTGTTCTCAAGTAGACTGATGAGAAGCTAAAAAGATAGAGAGAGAGAGAGAGAGAGAGAGGCTGTTTTATTAAATTAATACTCAGCAAATATTTGTGTATTTCATAAACAATGCACTAAAATGTAGAATGGGAGGTGGGGGTGAATTTAAAGATTCCAGACCATTGGTTCCTAGTTAATAGAGGTTCTGCTCTAGTTAAATCACAAACACTACAAACAATAAAAAATTGATGTCTCTTCTATCTTTATACGAGTAATGTAAAAATAACTTCCTCTTATTAGCAGAGCAGGCCTCCCTCCTTCCTCTTTCTGTGTGTAACTGTCAGATTGCAGCTGAGTGGGATCCTTTTCTACCTAGCAACTGACAAATAAAAACAACAATAACAAGAAGAAAAAAAACCTTTGTCATTGGCCAGATCTCTGTTTGGAAACAAGCATAAATTCACTAGTCTTACTTTAGCTACCAGAATTACATCTCAGCAGAGAAGAAAGCAAAAGAATGCCACTTTTTAGAGCACATTATGCCTCTAACCAGTGTGATTCCACTGAAGAATCACAGCAGATAATAAAGAGGAAGAAAAAGCAGGACTTCATTTAATGATACATTTACTTCTTTAATTCGCAGAAACTCCTGCTATTGTCCTAGTTCCTGTAACCCAAGATGGGACAAGAGATAGACTGTAAAAAGCAACAACGCTTTGGCTTGATAACTTGTTTAAAAACAATCATGTGAGCTCACCCAAGAAAAGTGTGTAGAGAAATCCTCTCAAGTGTTCTGTGTTGACCAGGCTCGGAATGGGAGGGAACCGGCACCAAACTTTACATTTCTAAGGGTCCTTTTTAAGGTTTTCAAAGCAGTTTCACTTATCACAGATTCATCCTCCCAACAACAACACTGTGTTGAACTAGTGTGATTTGCACAAGAAACTTGGCCATAGAGGAAGTTTAGTGACTTGTCCAAGGTCAAAGTGAGTTCTCAACCAGTCCAGGAATCAAGTCCAGGTTCAACCAGTAGGGCTGATTCCCCTTCATATGCTGGGAAACATTCCTTTCCTCACCCATCTCTTGCCCTGTTCTATTCTCAGACTGTGTTGATGCCCACGCTGAAAATAGAATCTCCCTACTATTGCCAGAAACTCTTCTCTTCATTGCCTGACAGAGGGAAAGATATAAGATGGCAATGGCCCACGCAAGCTTACCTCCATACGTCCCCCCAATTACAGCTGCAATTTAGCAATAACACAAGTCACCCAGTTAAATTGGAATTTCAGATAGAGAAAACTCGTTTAGTGTAAGTGTGGCCTATGCAATGTTTGGGATATACTTACCCTAAACATTTGGTATTTATCTCAAATTCAAATTTAACTGAGCGTCCCATGTTGTATCTGGCAACCCTACCCAGGTCCTTCCCTATGTCTACCCTGGTGCTCACACACAGGAGTATAAGAAGGACAAAACACTCACCCAGGACACAGCGAGCAGTACACCATGTCTTTCCTTTCAAACCCTGGGAATGCTGTTCTCAATTCAATTATGCAAAATGGTTCTCCAATCCACACTCCAGAGAATTAGGCTCCTAGATATTTTATAAGCTTTTTTTGTGTTGATTGCTATGATATTCATGGGATTTTTTTCCCAATTGCAAAAGAAATGTAAGTGTACTTTCCAAAGATGGCTACAACATCTCTCATCTCATTTTTCTACAATGTGACAAAGAAGTGATGTTTATGTCCCTTTCCCCTTGAATATGGATGGGCACAAGACTTATAGAAGTTCTTGTGACTTGTAGAAGTTCAACTTCTATTGAGCTGCCATAACAGTCATTGCACTGAGGCCACCATGCTGGTGGGAAGCCAGGTCACATGGAAAGGCCACACGTAGGTGCAGATCCAGTCTTCGACTACTCCTAGCCCAGGTGTCAGATGTAAGCAAATCAGCCTTCAGGTGATTTCAGACCCCAGCTACTTAGTCTTTTCCCAGCTGAGATTTGAGAAAGGATGAGACAAGCCATCCTTCCTTTAACCCTCCAAATTCTTGACCCCAGAACTTGTTAACATAGTAAAATGACAGTTGTTTTATATCACTAAGTTTGCAATGGTTTATTATGCAGCAATAACTAGAACATAATACTTGCTCATTGCAGAAAATTTTTATTAAAAAAGAATCACTTGTGGCCAGGCGCGGAGGCTCACACCTGTAATCCTAGCACTTTGGGAGGCCGAGGCAGGTGGATCATTTGAGCTCAGGAGTTAGAGACCAGCCTGAGCAAGAGCGAGACCCCATCTCTACTAAAAAAAATAGAAAGAAATTAGCTGGAAAACTAAAAACATACAGAAAAAATTAGCCGGACATGGTGGTGCATGCCTGTAGTCCCAGCTACTCAGGAGGCTGAGGCAGGAGGATTGCTTGAGCCCAAGAGTTTGAGGTTGCTGTGAGCTAGGCTGATGCCACAGCACTCTAGCCCGGGCAACAGAGTGAGACTCTGTCTCGGAAAAAAAAAAAAAAAAAAAAATCACTTGTAATTCTAAATGCAAAGGCAATTGCTTTTAAAATTTTGATGTATGTGTTTTAATATTTTTCTTTTCTATGGCAATACGTACACATTTTTCCACTGGAGCAAATATGGTATCATAGCACAGGGACCATTTTATGATCTGCCTTTTGGGCTCAACAGCATTATTGGAAAAATCTTTCCATGTCATTGAACACTACTGTCTTTGACAATAATGCAGTAACTGTAATAGCTATTACTGAACATTTAAGTTGTTTCTAATTTTTTATTATTATAAATATAGCTGGAACCACTATACTTGTGTATGGAACATCTTTGCATTCATCTGATTTTTTCCCTTAAGATAAACACCTAGAAGTGGAATTTTTGGTTAAAAGTCTTACATATTCTGTAAGGCTTTCAGTACATACAAACTTTGCTCCAGAAACAGCTCTGCTTTTTATTAATGAGTTAAATCATTTCATGCTACCAACAACAGTGTATAATTGCTCATGTGTTCACATTCTCACCTACAAGAGATATTCTGATTATTTAGAATTTGGCCAATTTTATGAGCAAAAGTGATAATTCATTGTTATATCAGGACAAACAATGCTTACATGTTTATTAGCCATTTATATTTCCTTTTTGGTATGAATTGCCTTATCATATCCTTTGTCCATTTTTCTATTGGAATAGTTGTCATCCCTCAGTGATTTATAAAATCTCTTTGAATATTAATTATATGAATCCTCTGTCATATATATAGAAAAGATTTTTGAGTTGGTCATTTGTCTTTTATTGGATATGCACATCAAATATATTTAAGAAATAAAATAGCATCTATGAAATTGAATATTGTTCTATTCCTGGCTATACCCCGAAATGTCATTTTGTTATTCCTGAAGTCATATTTATTGATGTTTATCAAGTGCAGGGAAAGAAACTAAGCACAAGAAATGGAGACAAGCAAAAAGAGCACATACATTGAAACCTGGAGTAGCACCCCCATCGAAACACAAAGGAAAGCAGTTAAGAGCATAGACCTTAATGATAACTGTTATTATAATATATGTATTGTCTCATGCCTCAGCCTGAGTTCTCAAACACTAAATATTATAGCCTCCCCTGAACAACTTGCCCAACTTCTCCAAACCTCAATTTCCAAACTTGGTCTTTTGAAGATTAAATGACTTCATGTACATACAATAAATACACCCTCGGTAAAAGGTATGTCATCACCCTCATCATCTTCATCATCACTGCATGGCCTCCATCACACCTCTCGAGCTGCAGCAGCATATAAACACACCTTTCTATACTAGTGGACGTGTTTTCCTAATCGCGCCTCAACATGAAATTTTAATACTACAGATATACTATATATCGTTTATGTACTATCAGCCTTCAGAGGCCACAGTAATAGCTATTGAAATTGTAATATCTATGATTTTTTTTACCCTTTTCTCCCAAGAATCAATTCCCACCCCCTTGGGAGTAATCCTGCCCCCCACCACCCTCCCTGAGAGGTCCACGTTAACCTAGAAAGCCTCTGATGGGTATTTCTTCCATGCCTTCAAGTGCCCCTTAAGGTGATTCCTCTGCACAATATTGCCTATGCAAACCACAAGCAGATACAGGCAGTCCACTTAAAACCCAGCCCTGGCCAGGTGCAGTGGCTCATGCCTGTAATCCTAGAGCTTTGGGAGGCCGAGGTGGAAGGATCACTTGAGACCAGGAGTTCAAGACCAGCCTGTGCAACACACCAAGAGCCCCCCATCTCTACCAAAACAAAAATTAATTGAAAATAAATTTTAAAGCTTCACAAAAAACAAACACACAAATTAAAGCCAACATATCGATTGTCTGTTTTTTCCTCCATTTTTAAAAAGGAAAGAATTACCACTGATTATTTTTTGAAAAGATGAGCCTGAACAAATTATCTTGTCCAGGCTAAAGCAACATGACCTTCTGTGTGTGTTTCACCCACCATTGCATGATATATAATCCATCTAATGATGAAAACTGGTAAAGAAGTGATGCTATACAATATTTTGGAGTTATTAAATCATTGCCTAATGAGTCTCCTGCATTTGCTGCAAGACCATGAATCTTTTCAGGCTTCTACATTTCATTTAAATAATCTAATTTTCTGCTCAAGGTCAGAAAGATCCTGTGTTCCTTAACTGGGGTGGAGTGGGTCTTTGCTGAGTATTAAGAAATAAAAATGATCATTTCACAACTAGGACAGAGGATAATCCACTGCTGAAAATAGTATCCTCAACCAGCTTGGAAAATTTACTGTGGAAGAAAATGTACTCAGGCAAATGTCCAGTGACTTACTACTTTGCCAGAATAGTCCTCCTGGTGTGTGTTTTGGACCACATTCTTTTTAGATACCAAACACAGCCCCACCTCACCCTCAAATTATTTCTAGAGAATTATGCTTTGGTGGCAGGACTTCAGTCTGCAATGAAGCAATATGAAAAGAAATAACCGTATGATATTCTTATTTATCATTAAGAATACTGTTGAGAATATTGGTCACTACATCATAACGATGTCCTCTACAAGACAGTAGAAATTCATCTTTAATTTCAGCCCCAGGGATAGTTGTGCTTCTCCTAAGCAACCGGTTTATTTTTAGATACAAACCACCAAGTGGATTCTTGGCATTTGCAGATTTGATCTTTGCGTTTTCAACTGTTCAAAAGAGACGTGTCAGTTGTTTAACTCACAGCCACTGTAAAGCCGGGGTGTGGTATGAAACTCCTGCTACTCGGCGAACCTGACGCCCCAGTCACACGCTAGTACAGCTGTGTTGCTTGCAGGGGTGTGCTGAGTGACCTTCACCGTTCTTGGCGACACTGTCCTGTCCCATCAAACCTTCCTCCTCAGGCTGGCTGCTAGGAAGCGCAGAGGGGACCTCAGTGAACTGGACTATATGCATTCCGGACTCTAACCCCATTCTGTCTGCCCCCCGTGAGTCCATCTTAATGCAGATAAGCTTGGCGTTTCCAGGGGCCCGTCCCGCCAGGGGTCAGGGCGCCACTGCTCCCTGAGCCAGAACCCCGGCGCCTGCTCAGCAACCGGACGGGGTCGAGCGTCTCCCCGCGGCGCACAGCCACCCCGGGACCAGAAACTCGCTTCGTGGGAAAAGCTCCGTTTTGGTGGAAGAGAGGAATGAGCGGAAATAAGGAGGAAGTTAAATACTCATCTTTCTCGCACGCTGAGGGAAAGGGGTCATCTTTCCCAGCCAGTGACAGGGAAAGTGCCCATTCCGGAAGTGGAATTTTGAGACTAACTTCTGGGTGTTTCCAGCAGAGGGCGCTCCGGTATAGGTAGAAAGAACAGCAGCGGCGTCCACTCCTGGGGAAAATCCGGAATCGGCTTAAATTGGTTGCCAACCCAGCTCTAGACTTTGTATAAAAAGGGCTTGGGGTAACATTCTGGGTAGAAGCTCGAAGGAATTCAAAGGTGCGTTTTCTTAAAAGGGGGAGATGGACTGGAACTGCCCAGAAAAATCCTTGCAGCTTTAGCAGCCCTCCCCAGCCAGCCAGCCCTTAGAACGGTCCCCAAAAGTAGGCAAAATATTTCCAGCAATTAAACCCTATTTTATTAATAAGTTTCTCCAACACGTCCCGTCATAGCATCTTTCTGTACTTTGGACATTCACTTAATAAGCTCATTTTAAGTGGCCTTTATTGGCAAGCAGGATGCCAGATGTGGGGGAGACTTGAAAATGTAAATCCAGTCCGTGTCTACAGCAAATGCATAATCTAAAAGGGGAGGTTAGACACATACACAAATTACCATACTCTGCAAGCCAGAATACGGCCAACGCCACCAGAAAGGCACAAATAAGTTATAGCAGAAAAGGAAAGTTCACGTGAGCTGAGAATACTGAAGACACCATTTGTGGTTAGAGGCTCACCACGCAGCTCGAGCCCCGCCAGTGAGCCAGTGAGTGCTCTAGGGCGGTCTCCAGGGACCACAGATGACCTATTCTTGTAGGCATCAGATGCCCTTTGAGGTGAAAATTGATAAAAATCATTACAGTTCGCCGTGTAGAATTTCCAGACTTGATGCTAGGACCTTGTGTGTCTTTAATCTTCATGACTATGCTACAGGGTAAACATTATCAGTCTGTCTTTGCAAACGAGAAACCGAGGGCAGTGGTCATGCATTAAATGCCACCCTAGTCAGAATCTGAAGCTAAGTCTGTCCAAGTCAGGAGCCTGTGTTGTTCTCGTTACCCCATTCTGTCTCTCTCACATGTAATACTTCCTAGCAATTGTATTTTACTGAAGCCACTGTTTGGAAGGGGACATTAAGAGCCAAAGGAGCAAAGCCTTGGTAAACACTGGGCTTTGAGGGGAGAAGGGAGGGATTTTTGTTAAGATGATCCTGATATCACATCCAAAGGCCACACTCTTAGGCCTCCTAGGCTGCACATTTTCTCTCAGCAAAACCACTGGTTATCAACCGCTTTTTAATATCAATAATAGTAATATACAGATGGCCTTAGATGAACTTCTGGCAGCTTTGTGTTTAACACTGTGTATAATAGGAAAATGCTGAACAGCTCTTTTCCACAAATCCTGTAGGTGGCACCCACGCACTGGTTTCAACTAAAGGAAACCATCGCCCTTTCAGGAGTCATAATAGGTATATATACATCGTATATTAATATAATGACTCCTTTTATTCTAAGTGAATAAAAAAGTATAGCCTTGCTCCATGTGCCTTCACCTAAAAATTCTCCCTTTTAACAAGGCTTGTGTTCACCTGGATAGGACGTAACCTGTGCTGCTGAAGGAGATGCGGCAGCTTCCAGACACCCCTTGAAGGCCAAACGGCTGCGTGACCTCCAGCAGGTGCCTAACCTCTTACGGTCCCTGTTTTCTCACCTAGAAAGTGAGGAGGTAGTCTAGATGGTCTCTAACACCCCTTCTAACTCATAAATTTTATTTTGTTCTCCCCCAGAAGGAATCCTGAATGGTCCCTTAGACAAAGGAAGGAATTTGTAAAATCAGAGTTGAAAGGGACTATGAGGGTAACCCAGCTCAAAAAGCCATTCCATTCTTGGATATCTTCTGCCATATATATCTCCCAAAAGGTTGTTGTCCTCCAGGAGTCATCAGTCCATTAAATCACGCAACAGCCCATATGATTGCTAGAAAGTTCTTCTTAATTCTGCATTTCCAACTCTTGTCCCTAATCCCTCACCCCCATTCCACAGGCCACTTCATATATTCATACACTCATATTTATATACTCATCACCATACTCATATACACATATATTCATATACACATATACATATACTCATACTCATACTCACACATATACTCATGCACATATACTCATACACTCACACTCATATGCTCACACTCACATACACATATACTCATATACTCATATGCTCATACAAACACTCATACACATATACTGATCCACTCATATACTCATACACTCATACACATATATTCATACACTCATACTCATGTACTCACACTCATATACACATATACTCGTATACTTATACTCATATACTCATACAAACACTCAAACACATACACATACACACATGCCCAATCTGTCTTTATCTCCTTTAACCCTGCTACCCAGAAATGAGTGAAATGCTCCAGTTGAAGTCTAACTATAAAGTCAACTTCCTTCTTCCAAATACTGTACTTTTATTATTTCACTTTTTTTTTTTATAAGACAGGGTCTCACTCTGTCTCCCCAGCTAGAGTGCAATGGCGTCATCATAGCTCACTTCAGCTCAAGGCTGATCTCGAACTCCTGACCTCAAGCAATCCTCCTGCCGCAGCCTCCTAGAGTGGTAGGATTATAGGCATGAGCCACTGCGCCTGGCCAGTTTCACATTATTAATAGCCATAATGCACTGTAAACTCCTACACAATTCTAGCCTACTAAAACCTCTCAAGCTGCATGATTCCATGTGGCAGCCACCAGTCACATGTGATTATAGGGCACTAGCTATGTGGCCAGTGCAACTAAGGAACTGAATTTTTAATTTTATATAATTTAATTTAAATGTAAAAACAGGCACTCAATTCAGTTATTGGAAATTTTTAAAGTATTTTTTTTTAAGAGATGGGTTCTCACTTATGTTGCCCAGGCTAGAATGCAGTGGCTTTTCTCAGGTGTGATCATAGCTCACTGCAGGCTCCAACTCCTGAGCTCATGAGATCCTCCCACCTGGAGCCTCCTGAGTAGCTGGGACTATAGGTACATGCCACCACGCTGACCTTTTTAAAGTATATTCAAAACAACTTAGATATGTGAATATACTTTTTCAACTATACATTTTATGACATCTAAGTACAGATTGAATATTTTCAATGAAAATTTAGCTTAATTGAAGTGTGCTGTAAATATAAAATACATACTAGATTTCAAAGACTTTATTTTAAAAACTAAATAAATATCTCAATAATTTTTATATAGATTATATGTGGAAATGATAGTATTTTGACTATATTGAGCTCAATAAAAATATAATTAATTTATCTGCTCCTTTTTACTTTTTTAAATGAAACTACTAGAAAATGCAAAATTCATGAGTGGCTCGTATTATTTTATTAATATTTCTCTCAGACCATGCTGCTCCAAATTATTCAAAGCAGCTGCCAATCTGAGTCTTTCTGATGCAAATTTGTCCCATTGGGTTTTTGGATTCCATTGTAGAACCTTACACTAATCTCTTTACATTTCTATTTCGTGGACCCGACTTATTATTACAGCCAGGCAATATGACCTTTTAAAATTCTGAAGCCATACATTTTAATCCCCTTCAACCTCATGGTAGTGTCAGATTTGATGAGTAGACTTTACTTACATTCATCCAAGTCTCTGATCAAAATATTGACAAAGTCAAGGCTGAAGACGTTATTAGATTCATTTTTCATATTAGAAATGACCCATTAATTAACCATTACCTTGGATAGGATTTTTTTCCAGCTAAATAATAATTCACCTAATTATAACAGCATGCAGTCCTTATTTTCTTTTCTTTTTTTTTTTTTGAGACAGAGTCTCACTTTGTTGCCCAGGCTAGAGTGAGTGCCGTGGCGTCAGCATAGCTCACAGCAACCTCAAACTCCTGAGCTCAAGCGATCCTCCTGTCTCAGCCTCCCGAGTAGTTGGGACTACAGGCATGCACCACCATGCCCAGCTAATTTTTTCGATATATATATTTTTAGCTGTCCATATGATTTGTTTCTATTTTTAGTAGAGATGGGGTCTCGCTCTTGCTCAGGCTGGTCTCGAACTCCTGAGCTCAAACGATCCGCCCACCTCGGCCTCCCAGAGTGCTAGGATTACAGGCGTGAGCCACCACGTTGGGCTCAGTCCTTATATTTCCATCTCCCCATTTCCCTGGTCTGTGGGTCTTCTGTCAAAGAGATGACAGACAGAGGGTTCAGGGTAATCAGAGAAGCTTGTGGTCAGGGTAGCTTGGCCCTGGGAATGTGACAACCAAGGAAGAGAAAACCAGGCTGTGGCTGAGATAAGCAAGACTGCAGCCTGGGGGAGCAAACTATCCCCAGCTGGATCTGGCTTTCAGATAAAAGAATGATAGTTGATAAGAGGCCTGTGATAAGCTTGCAAGGTGGGAGGAGGTTCGGGGTGTCAGCCTTTTCCTTTAGCTCTCAACTCCCGTCATCTCCCTTGTCTGGCTCAGCGTCAGACAACCTTAAACTCAGAGGACTCTTAGACATACTTTCACCCAAACTTCCAGTCTGTTCCATAATACAGTATCTCTGCAAATTTGGCAGTTCTAGCCATCTAGTCCCTACTAAAATACCTCTTCCAGCAGGGGGCTCACTGTTTCGTGGAGACATGTTCCCTTTGCAAAACTCTTGAATTGTTAAGAAATCTTTCCTTATGCTAAGTGGAAATCTGCCTCCTTACAACTTCAACTCACTGGTCTTATTTCTGCCCTCTGAGTAAACGTAATTCTTCTTCCACGTAATGGTTATATAGCGAGGCAGTAAGTGCCCCCTTCATTCCATTCACACCCGGACTCTGCCTGGTACCTTCACTCTTCATTGTATGTGGTTTCCAATCTCTTCACCATCCTGGGTGACCTTCGCCAACACTCTAGTGAGCCTGTCAATGTCCTTGCATAAAATGCAGTACCCAGTACTGAGCACAGTATTCCTGCAATGTATGGTTTCTTCTCTTCCTGACACTGTACTTCCTGTAACATAATCTAATGATGTGAGGCAGTCACATGATACTGTTGACACATGCAAAACTTGCAGTCTACTAAAACGCAGAGATGGTTTTATGAAATGCTATTGACTGCATATGAACCACCAACCATCTGTGTTAGGCAATGCTAATCAATGGGTCACATTGCTCCCTGGAATTCAGAAGTATCTTCAGCGTCTTTCTCAACGCAAGAGAAAGAATCTCCAATAAGCCACGGACAGCTGACACACAGATGAAGTCTATTTGACACCCAAGTGCCAAGTTATATCTCCCCTCTGTACTTCTGCAGCTGACTTTTATCTGGCAAATCAAGGGCCTTTACATTTATCGTTGATCACATTTAGTGATATTAGATTTGGCCCATCAAGTCCCGTTTCATTATCTGCACAATATAGTACGTAACAGAACATCTATGCCTCCAAATTTTTCCCTTCCTCATCTTATTTTCCTTCTATTATTTCTCCCTAATGGGTACTGGGAATTATTTATTTTATTATTCGATGTATATATTGAATGAAGTTTTATGTTCTCTCTGTAGTCTGAAAGTATTTTCATTTTATAACAAATTAGCTGCTTTTTAAATTTATGTGGAACTGCTTTTTATGCCCATTTCAATTATAAACTTTTTTTGAGAATCCATTGGCTACAAAGCAGCAGCCATCAACACAACCCAGAAAATGTACACTGCTCTCAGTACCTCCGATAACTTCTCCAGGAAGGGGCCTGTCCCTTCTCTTAAACTGGCCTGTATCAGTAGGTTCCATGACTAGCAACACCATTTTCCTGTTTTATTTTCATTGTCATAGAGGCCATTAAGCAACATTGTATTGTATTCCTAAAATTTACTAATAGAGTAAATCTTAAGCAGTCTCACCACAAAAAAAAAGAAAAAGAAAATAGTAACTATGTGAGATGATATATGTTAATTAGCTTGATTGTGGTGGTTATTGCACAATGTATATGTATATCAAACATCAAGTTGTATACTTTAAATGTATATAATTTTGTCAATTACCCATCAATAAAGCTAACAAAGAGAAGAAAAAGCAGCTGCCGCCATTACGGCAAGGGCAAAAGACCTGAATCCTTTAAGAGTGGAAACTGGCAGAAGTTTTAGTTTTCCCCTGTGGGTCTCCCATGGGACGTGCAGCTGGAGGAGTGCAGAAATGGAATCTCCTGTTTTTTAACTCCTGCGCTATGGCCAACACACACTCTAGGCAGAGGCAGACAAAGAATCACAATATCTTACCACTGGTTCCCACAAGATTGACAATTGAAGCTCAATGTTCAGTAATATGGTGCTTTTTAGGAGCAAACTGATCTTTTGGGGGAGTAGTGTTTTGGCTCACTGGCAAGGGGAAAAAGTCTTGGGTCCCTGAAGCAGTATTTCAGTCAAATGTTATCCTAGTGGCTAAGCATGTGGATTTTTACATGCTTAACAACAATACTACAGGATTTTATCACAAAAGGTCAGAACACAGAGGTATAGCTGGGTGTGGTGGCATGAACCTATGGTCCCAGCTACTCGGGAAGCCAAAGCAGGAGGATCACTTGAGCTCAGGAGTTTGAGGTTACAGTGAGCTATGATCACACCACTGCACTCTAGCCCCGGTGACAGAGTAACACCCTGTCTTAAAAAAAAAAAAGGAATACATAAGGATATGTGGATGTGAGTCACCAAGCAGCCTAACTTACCCATAGACATGCAAACCTAGGAAACAGAACATGATTCACAGAACTCCTTCACCTCTCCCTGTCCTTTACCAGCCATCGTATTATCGGGGACGTGATACTCCGCTGGACAGTCTATACTCTAATTGAAACTACCCAAAGACAACAGTGTGATGAAGTGGTTTGAGCATAGAAGCTGCAAAGAGAGATCCATTTTCCAATCCAACTAGGAGGTTAATGATTATATGTCACTTTGGAAAATCATCACCTCTTTGTTGAAATGAAAACTAAGTCCAAATGCATGTTGCTTTGTGTTGGGTCAGACCCCGTAACCTTTGGGAGGAGAGGTCAAGGCCCCCTTCCCTCCCCTATTCCCACCCCTATAGAGGGGTTCGGTTAATGGACAAAATCCTGTCTACCAGAGGCTTAATTTAGTAACATTCCCAGAGGGTAGAACTGTCTGTGGGAGCAGACAGGGAGCTCAAAAGTCCCGCAGCCCAATGAAACAAGCGTAGGGAAGGGAGCCTTTAAGGACCCTCTGGCTATGGGGTGTTCTCACCCCAACAGGCCCAGCAGGACCCCATGGGGCCCAAGTTAGAAGAAGCAAGTCCAGGGCAGGTGGATTGCAGGGCTCTTCTCCCGGAGGAAGAAAAGAAAGTCTGAGGTTTCTGTACCATCCTCAGCTTACCAGCAGGAGAGACCTGACAGGAATTTGGGGCAACTTTTTAGCAGGAATTAAAGAACCAACATCTTGGCCAGGCGAGGTGGCCCACACCTGTAATCCTAGCACTTTGGGAGGCCAAGGAGGGAGGATAACTTGAAGCCAGGAGTTTGAGACCAGCATGAGCAAGAGCAAGACCCTGCCTCTAAAAAAATAAAAAAATAAAAAATTAGCCAGGCATGTTGGTGCACCAGCTACTCAGGAGGCTGAGGCAGGAGAATCACTCAAGCCCAGGAGTCAGAGATTGCAGTGAGCTATCATGATGCCACTGCACTCTAGCCTGGGTGACAGAACAAGACTCTGTCTCAAAAAAAATAAATAAATACAAAACAAACAAAAAACCCCAACATCTCAGTAGGAGCTGGAAAGGAACTTGGACTATTAGGATACGGAAACTCATCTTCCAAAATGATTTTTATTCTGGAACCAGGCAGCAGTATAATGCAGTGAAGAGTAGAATCCTGGTGTCAGGGCCTGGTGCGGTGGCTCGGGCCTGTAATCCTAGCACTCTGGGAGGCCGAAGTGCAAAGATTGCTTGAGCTCCAGAGTTTGAGACCAGCCTGAGCAAGAGCGAGATGCTGTCCCTATTAAAAATTAAAAAAAAAAAATTAGCCTGGCAACTAAAAATAGAAACAAAAAATTAGCAGGGCATGGTGGCTCATACCTGTAGTCCCTGCTACTTGGGAGGCTGAGGCAGAAGGATCGCTTGAGCCCAGGAGTTTGAGGTTGCCGTGAGCTTGGCTGACACCACGGCACTCTAGCCAGGGCAATAGAGTGAGACTCTGTCTCAAAAAGTAAAAGTAAAAATAAAGAATCCTGGGGTCAGGTGGGCTGACTTTCCATCTTGGTTCAACCTTGTACCAGCTACCAAATAAGTGACCTTGAGGCTCAACTCCCTTATCTATTAAAAGTGGGTAATAATAGTATGCACTTCAGAGGGGCAAGAATGATGAAAATGTTTGAAGCACAGAAAGAGATTAGCAGGAAGTCAGCCTCAAAGTAAGTGCTCCATGGATATTGGCCATTGTGATTATAACGAAGCTTTTCAAGCCCAAGTTAGAACACACCAATTTGGTGTCAGCATAATCAGGGCTCTTGATTCATATTATAAATACCCACATGGAGCCTCAGAAAGGTGAGCATTAGACAAAGAACACCCTGGGGCAGCCCCCAGAGAAAATATTTAATAATTGAGGAAGCTTCTGGGTAAGGACTAATAAGTCACATCAGTTTCCACCTTCGTCCCCAGTGGCAGCAGCAGCAGCTCAGAACCTGGAACAGAATAAAAATTATACTCGGTGCCGGGGATAGAAAAGCAAAAATACCATACAAAATCTCTGACCTCGTGGGGCATATGTTCTAGTGCACGGAGAGAAACAAGTAAATAAACCAATACAAATATCATACAATGGCATAAGTATTGTGAAGAAAAGAAGATCTTCTCAGAGCAGGTGGCATTTGAGCAGAGACAGGACTGAAGTGACAAGAAAACTGGACCTATGTGAGAGGAGTTCCATGCAGGGGAAGAAGTGCAAAGGCCCTGAGGCAGAGCACTTGGTGGTCAGCGCATGGGAGGCCTATGGGGCTGGAGACAATAGTTAGGGGCTTGAGTAAAAGGACGTCTCACCACCACGCACCTGCATTCCGTATGCTATTTTTTCTTTTTGCAGAGTCCTTATCACCTAACAATCTTTATAATTCACGTATGTGTCATATTTATTTTTATTAATACTATCTTCCTTGCCGGAATGCAAGCCCCCACTGCACAAGGGTCTCATGTTTGCTTCACTGATCCACCCCAACATCTTTTTTTTTTTTTTTTTTTTGAGACAGTCTCACTCTGTCGCCCTGGGTAGAGTGCCGTGGCGTCAGCCTAGCTCACAGCAACCTCAGACTCCTGAGCTCAAGTGATCCTCCTGCTTCAGCTTCCCAAGTAGCTGGGACTACAGGTGCTCACCACCACATCCAGCTAATTTTTCTATTTTTAGTAGAGATGGGGTCTCAATCTTGCTCAGGCTAGTCTCGAACCTCAAGTGATCCCCCTACTGCAGGCTCCCAGAATACTAGGATTACAGGTGTGAGCCACCATACCTAGCAATCCCGAACATCTTAAAACTGGCCCTGCACACAGCACAGAGCACACAATAAATACCCATGGAATGTCCAGTAGGCCAAGATAAGGACTTAGAGTTTGTTCTAAGGGCAGTGGGACTTTGAGGAGATTTTGATCACGAAAATTACATAACAAAATTCATAGCTTTGATTGCTTTAGTTGCTGTGAGGAAAAAAAGACCAAAATCAAATGAGTGAATCCCAGAGTCTATATCTCCTGCTTTGAGGAGAGAATTTTTCAGGTGCAGTTCAAATTGGAAGGTGCTCTGCGCTAGTATCAGAAAGTTGAGCAGTATACCCATGGCACCCCTCAACCCCGTGGCTCCGAGGGACCCTGTGTGAGATGGGATCAGAGAGCTGCAGGCTGCTGGAAGGAACGCTCCCAGGAAGAGGCAGGGAGGGCCCTTCCAAAAGCGAGGACACCTCAACTCTTCAGAACCCTGAGCAACGCAGAGCGAGCCCAGGTGTTTCCGAGGTTGGTGTCTGGTGCATATATCAGCTGCAGGGAAACAGCCAGAAAAGAACCAGAACAGCTACGGGGTTCTGGGTGTGACCGACCAGATGTCTCCCGACACTTGTCCAGCAGAGGGTCCTCCCAGCTGCCTCCTGAGGAATTGGAGCCTCATGCCAAAGCCACGCTACATGGTATTTGCAGTACATATATTCATGCTTAAGCCAATGGTTTGAGAAAACAGAGGTCTCGCTCCATTGTATAGTCCAGCCATTCTCAATTAACCTTTTTGATGTTATTATAAGGTCTTCAATTAAAGAACCCCTTCGGGCGTTGCTAAAGGTAACAATCTCTTGGAGTGAAGACTACTGGAAATTTCTGCCGCCTGACACCCAGAGCGCAGCACCCCCTTCAGAATGGCCCCTTGCTGCCGTCTGGGTGCGGCCATGCTCCACGCGTCCCTTTCTATGCCAGCTTATTTTTATTACCCAACTTCACTCATTTACAGTATATGTGATAAAGAGCAAAGGATCTGTGTTCTTTCTATATGGATGCCACTTTTTTCCCATATTTAATTTTTAAGTACACAGAGTAAGTGTTTGCCTCATCCCATAGCAACGTTTGCTCTAACTAAACGAGCAATCCGTGTGCAGAAAGGCACAGGCAGTAATATTCACGTCTACAGAAAGGAACTGGGGAAATTTTTCCTCTTCAAAAGGTACCTATAGTTTCTCTTTGCCTCTTAGATTGTGGTTTCCTCTCGTGGCTTCTATAATCCTATGCAAGTGATATTTTACATTTCCTAAAACCTTTTAAAAGCTTGAAGTTTGGTAAATCAGACCGTATCGTCTTTCTCCTTTGGAAGAAGAAATTGCAGTCTTGTCTTTTACCTAAATCATTTTATGGGCCATTAATTGAATAGATAATGTTTCTCAGCAAAGGCTGAAGGGTCATTTACCATTTTCAACTTGACAACTACCTGTGATCACAAGAGCACTATAGGGAAAGAGGTGACTTCAGAGCTCATGAAGAGCACAGACCTGGCTGGATTTAGAACGCCACACATCTTAGCCTCTTATTTTGCATTTAGAAGTGAGTAAGTGAGATGACTACCAATTTTTTCATGATAATGGATTTTTTTGTTTTAATTGGAAATGCTCAGTATCCAAAAGTCTTCTCGTATGACAGTTTAGTTCAGAAAAACCAGGGGATATGTTTTGCTTTTTGAGATTCAAGAAATAACTAGATGCAAGGCCAAAGATCTCACATCCCAAATACCCACCCTTTTGTCCTTGAGTGTCTACATTTTCTTCTGGTAAAGACACAGGGGCTGTTAACTGCTTTCCTAGCCAGGATCAGAGGAAACTTGGCTCTCTCAGAAAACAACCCTCCAAGTGACTAATTCACTAGACTCTAGAAGAGAAAGGAATAATCCCTTCAAAAAGATGTCAAACAAACAAACAAAAAAGGAACTTTCAGTTAGAATTCTTAGTCCTTGGAATAGACAACAAAATAAAGCTCCTTATCAAATCACCCTCCACCACTAGTTACCCTCCTAACCTCACACCCACTATATAAGACAGCAAACTTCATTGATAAATGTTGTGCATGTTCTGACTGCTCCCCTGTCTGTTTTCCTATCTCTCTCCCTCTCCTCAGTCCTCCTTAGGCAATTTTATAAATTAGGCAAATTTATAACCCTACAGGTTGGGTGCAGGGGCTCACATATGTAATCCCAGCACTTTGGGAGGCTGAGGCAGGAGGATAAGTTGAGGCCAGGAGTTCAAGACCAGCCTGGACAACATAGCGATACTTGTCTCTACAGAACAATTTAAAACTTAGCTGGGCATGGTGGTGGTGCACACCTGCAGTCCTAGCTACTTGGGAGGCTGAGGTGGGAGGATCACTTGAGGCCAGGAGTTCAAGACCAACCTGGGCAACATAGTGAGACCCCGCTCTCTATAAAAACTAAAAAAATTAGCCAGCCATGATGACATGAGCCTGTAGTCCCAGCTACTCAGGAGACTAAGGCAAGAGGATTCCTTGAGCCCAGGAGTTTGAAGTTACAGTAAGCTATGATGATGCCACTGTACTCTAGCCTAAGAGACAGAGACCCTGTCTCTAAAAAAAAACGAAACAACAAAAAAATCCTACAATGACCACTAAGTGTACAAGTGAAAGAGTCCCATGTCTCTCACTTTAAATCAAGATCTAAAAATGATCAAGCTAAGTGAGAAAGGCATGTTGAAAGCCCAGCTAGGTCAAAAGCTAGGCCGCTTGCACTAGTTAGCCAAGTTGTGAATGCAAAAGCAAAGTTCTTGAAGGAAATTAAAATTGCTGTTTTAATGAACATGTGAAAGATAAGAAACCAAAACAGGGTTATTGCTAATAGGGAGAAAGTTTTAGTGGTCTGGATAGAAGATCAAACCAGTCACAATGTTCCCTTAAACCAAAGCCTAAGCCACAGCAAGGCCCTTACTCTCTTCAATCCTGTGAAGGCTGAGAGAGGTGAGGAATCTGCAGAAGAAAAGTTTGAAAGTTTGAAACTAGCAGAGGTTGGTTCATGAGGTTTAAGAAAAGAAGCTGTCTCCATAACATAAAGGTGCAAGCTGAAGCAAGCATTGATGTATTAATAGAAGCCACAGCAAGTTATTCAGAAGATCTAGCTAAGATCATTGATGAAGGTGGATGCACAAAACAACAGATTTTCAATGTAAACAAAATAGCCTTATATTGGAAGAAGATGCCATCTAGGACTTTCAGAGCTAGAGAAAAGTCAATGCCTGGCTTCAAAGCTTCAAAGAACAGGCTGCCTCTCTTGTTAGGGGCTAACGCAGCTGATCTATGAGTTAATGTTAATTTGCTATTTTGAAAATCCTAGGGCCCTTAAGAATTATGCTAAATCTACTCTGCCTATGCTCTAGAAATGGAATAATGAAGCTGGATGATATCACATCTGTTTACAGCATGGTTTGCAGAATATTTTAAGCCCACTGTTAAGACCTACTGCTCAGAAAAAAAGATTCTTTTCAAAATATTACTGTTCATTGCACAATGGACCTAGTCATCCAAAAGCTCTGGTGAAGATGTACAAGATTAATGTTGTTTTCATTTTTCCTAACACAATGTCCATTCTGTAGCCCATGGATCAAGGAGTTATTTCAACTTTCAAGTCTTCTTATTTAAGAAATACATTTCAGAACTGAGTGTGGGAGCACATGCCTATAGTCCCAGCTACTTGGGAGGCTGAGACAGGAGGATCCCTTGTGCTCAGGAGACCAGCCTGGGCAACATAGGGAGAACCTGTCTCAAAAAAAAAAAAAAAAAGAAAAAAGAAAAGAAAAACAAAAGAACTATTATAGAATTGAAAGTGGAGCCTGAAGAGGTGACTAAATTGCTATAATCTCATAATAAACTTGAATAGATAAGTTGCTTTTTATGGATGAGCAAAGGAAGTGGTTTCTTGAAATGGAATCTACTCCTGGTGAAGATGCTATGAACATTGTTGTAATGTCAACAAAGGATTTAGAATATTACATAAATCTAGTTAATAAAGCAGTGGCAGGGTTTGAGAGGATTGATTCCAATGTTGAAAGAAGTTCTACCGTAGGTAAAAAGCTATCCAACAGCACAGCATGCTACAGAGCAATCTTATGTAAAAGAAAGTCAATGTGGCAGACTTCATTGTTATTTTAATAAACTGCCACAGCCACCCCAACTTTCAGCAAACACCCCCGATTAGCCAGTAACCATCAATCAAGGCAAGACCCTCCACCAACAGAAAGATTACCACTCGCTGAAAGTTCAGATTATCATAGCATTTTTAGCAATAAAGTATTTTTTAGTTAAGGTATGTACATTTTTTTTAGATATAATGCTATTGCACACTTAGCAGACTAGAGTATAGTATAAATATAACTTTTATATGCACTGGAAAACCAAAAAATTCATGTGACTGTCTTTGTTTTGGTGTTCACTTTATTGTGATGGTCTGGAACTGAACCTGCAGTATCTCCAAGGTATGCTGGTATATATTTGTATTTTCTTGTTTTAACAATAAGGAAACACTGGAAGGGTACCCAAGGATTAACGAAAGTGTTTACCTCTGTAAAAAAAAAAAATAAGAAGAATTCTCTGCAGAACAGGAAGCAGGATAGATGGGAATAGGAAAGAGAACAAGACTTCTCATCTATACCTTTTTATATATCCTCCTTATTTTTTAATTAAGTTCACACATTTTTACACATTTTAAAAATAATTTTATTTTTAAAAAGTAAACTTCTTTAAAAAGGACAGCCATGGAAAACACATTTCCTGCCTTTAGCAGCTACCGTGAGTGCTCATATAGTGTCAGCCTGGCCTTGGCTTGTCACTGGCAGAAGCTATGCCATGACCCAGAAAGCATCACAACAGGGAGGTCACGGATTGCTAGGGAAAACATCAAAGGGGCATTCTGTCTCAGAGAACAGACAGAGAGAAGGAGAAATGGCGACATGCTATGACTAGCAAAGTGGCAGGGAAGCTGGAGAAAGGCAGAAAAAGAGGCAAACAATAGTCCTGTGCTGAAACCAGAGTTGGTTTCCCTCCTTAAGACTCTGTGGCTTGAGCAACAGCTTTCATACTGCTGCGAAGAGTCAAGGCACACAGCAGGGCACAACTGGCGATCACATGGCTGTCTGAGGGCACTGGAAGACTGAGGAGCTGTGCTCACGAATGTAGTGGCAAAGGGACAACGATCAGACACACTGGGAGGCAGGCAAGGAGCCTTCTCGCCTGGCTACACATCAGGAGCTGGTAGAAAACGTGCAAATATTGGGATTTCAGTGACATGAGGAAATTCCTGCTTCTTTATCCCATTTACAGACCTAAAGACTAGTGGATGCTATTTTCATTACCTTATTTTTATTTTAATAATCCTAAGATAAAAATGTTAGCAAGAGCTTTGACTCATCGTACCATATTTCAAAAAAAAAAAAAAAGAAAAGAAAAATCTTAGGAGTACAGGAAAAGGTCCTAGAAAATAATTAAGGACCTCATGAAAGGAATAGTACATAGAACAGATATTACAGGAATGCTTTGGTGAATTGTTAAGGGTTGTCTAGCTAATACATGTCTTTTTGGATGAATCATGGGGAAAAAAATTGAGAAGGTGGACAAGACAGACATTTTAGATCTTGGTCAATAACTTCTTAGCACCCTTGATTAAAAACACAGTAATATTCTGTGGACTCCTCTAGCACTGTTTGCCAAGTGACCCACTTTTTTATGGGGGCGGGAGTGAGTGCCCTCTGTCCAAACTCTCAGTTATGGAATGGCTCCCTCCAAGTTCATTGGGGGACCTAGCCTTGACCTGCTCACGGCTGATGAGTCCCATTGGGAGCCTGGCTGAGCTGGGACAATCATAATCCTTCCCTCCTTAATATGTGCATGGGACTCTGAGCAAGGCTTAGCCTCTCTAGGAAGCTGGGCTTGTTGTATCTAAATTCATAACCTAATGGCAGCCATTTTGTACCCTGTCATATGGACAGAAGGAGTCAACAAAAAAGGCTTCAGATAGGCTGGGTGTGGTGGCTCACACCTGTCATCCCACCACTTTGGGAGGCAAAGGCAGGAGGATCACTTGAGGCCAGGAGTTAAGGACTAGCCTGGGAAACATACCAAGACCTCCATCTCTACAAAAAAAAAAAAAAGAAAGAAAGAAAGAAAGAAAAAAATTAGCTGAGCATGGTGGTGTGCCTGTAGTTCCAGCTACTCAGGAGGCTGAGGCGTGAAGATCTCTTGAGGCCAGGAGTTTGAGATTGCAGCAAGCTATGATCACACCACTACACTCCAGCCTGGGCAACAGAGCAAGACCCTGTCTCTGAAAAAATATATAAATAAATAAGTTTTTTTAAAAAAAAAATAAAAAACAAAAGAGGCTGCAGAGAGAGGAAAATGAATCAAACAGAGACCAAGAAGAATCCGCATAGGAAATAAAGAAAGGACAGCTTGAGTGTATTCAAGTCCCTGACTCTAGTTTGGGGCCCTCGGCTTCCATGACATTTACCTGCATCCTTACAGAAAATTCCATCTTGAGACAGTTTCTGCTCTTGTAGTCGAAAGAATCTTAGCCAATACTCTGCAAATTAATCACGTAGCACTAATAGAGGCTAAAGCCATAGAAGTGGCTTTCTCTTTTACTTCTTCCCTTTCTATGATTTATACCTTTTATTAATTCAAGAACTATTTTTGAGAAATATGTATTTAGCACCTACATGTACAAGATCTCCATGGGTTGATGAAGAACGAAAGATGTCATATCATTGATATTTGGCAACAAAATGTGAGAATTTCAAAAAAGTACTCTAACCCACATGAAAGAAAAACATCTCAAATGTTTAGAAAAATCATATATATTATTTATTATTTACTATATACTCTTTACTATTTCATATGTTATGTTTGTGTGTGTGTGTGTGTGTGTGTGTGTGTGTATGTAAAATCTTCTTCAATGACATATTTTTAAAAAATAATATATGAGTAAGGAAAATCCAATGTTCCAATCTGGGGCTGTTTGGGGTAATAGCTTCATGGTAGAAGGACCCTGATCAATGCCATTAACATGCACCAGATTTCCCCTGGACACAGGCACGTCTGTTTGGCATCCACAGAGTAATAGTTATTGCCTGCTCTCTGCCCCTGATGGGAAGTTAACTCCCAGAGCTCTCGTTTCTCTATCTCATCACCTGGGGTAAAATAAAGCAGTATTGGATGGTGTATTTGTGAATTATGTTGGTGCCATGTGAGAACTTTTCTCCAAATCTTGGCTGAACAGTTTTCTAATTCTAAATTCATATTTCTCCAAGTTTTAAAACAATGCAAAGAGAAACATAGTTTGAAATTGTCTCCTGTATAGTCCATTAAATAGCATCAATGTAAATTCAAATGTGCCTTCTTTTAGAACAATGTACAGTTTGTTCTAGAACCAACAAGTCATAAGGATTTCCATAACCATGGTTAGAGTCTTAGTCTTTTATTTTTTATTTATTTTATTTTATTTTATTTTATTTTTTGAGTCAGAGTCTCACTCTGCTGCTCAGGCTAGAGTGCCATGGCGTCAGCCTAACTCACAGCAACCTCAAACTCCTGGGCTCAAGCAACCCTCATGCCTCAGCCTCCCGAGTAGCTGGGACTACAGGCATGTGCCACCTTGCCCATCTAATTTTTCTATGTATATTTTTAGCTGTCCATATAATTTCTTTCTATTTTCAGTAGAGGCGGGGTCTCGCTCTTGCTGAGGTTGGTCTTGAACTCCTGAGCTCAAACAATCCACCCACCTCGGCCTCCCAGAGTGCTAGGATTACAGGTGTGAGCCACCATGCTGGCTGAGTCTTAGTCTTATAACTGCCTCCTATGGTCACCAGGAGAAAAGACAGAATATATGTGTTAATGGGCTTATTAATCTATGTAGCATTTATTGAGAATTTTCTACATACTATGTTGTTTCAAAATATATAATAATAATCATTGTACCTTCATTATCTCATTCAATCTTCATAGCGATCCTATGAGGCAGCTGTTATCTCCATTTTACAGAAGAATTGAGCCAACTTTGCCTAAAGTCACAGAGTTAATAAGCCCAGTGTGTCCAAGATGGGCAATATCTTCTTGGTTTTAAGAAATACAAAATAAAAGAAAATGGTGGTAAAAATACAATGTGATAAATAAGTACACAGTAGGGGAGTCGCAGAGAGTGTTCTGGGTATTACAGAATTATCCTGGTGTGGGGGGAGGGTGACCCTGGAGAGAAGCTAAGCAGGACCTTTGAGCACAGGGTTCAGGGAGAATGAATTAATTACCCAGCTCACTGTGGCCATGGAGATCAGGGAGTGGTTAATGGTATTCCAATCTGGGACAATGACCTGAGCATCTACACGGAGGGTTAAAGCAGCCCAGCTCATTGAGGAAACCCCAAGGAAGTGATTCATCTGGAGTGACGGGTACGTGGCAATGAAGGTGAGCAGGGGCTGGGGCCGGACCAGGAAGTGCTCTGTAGGCCTCACTGAGGAGTTAGACGTGCATTCTGAATGGGGGCGGGGTGTGGGGGCAGACGTATGACTTATAGCAGAGGAGACACTTGATCAGGGTGTATTGTGGAAAGGTGTTCAATAGCCAAGATACAGAATCAACCTATTAATAAGTGTCTATCGACAGATGAATGGATAAAGAGATTGTATATACACACAGCAGAATATTATATAGCCACAAAAAAGAATGAAATCCTGCCATTTGAAACAACACAGATGGAACTGGAGAACATTTTATTAAGTGAAATAAGCAAAGCACAGAGAAACAAATCTCGCATGTTCTCACTCATATGTGGGAGCTAAATATTAAAAACAATTAATCTCAGAGAGACAGAGAACAGAACAACAGTTACCCGAGGCTGGGAATGGGGGCGGTGGTTAAAGTGGGAATGGTTAATGGTGTAAAAATATAGGAAGGTAGATAAAATGAACAATATTTGATAGCACAACAAACTGACTATAATCAATAGTAAGTTAGGCCAGCCTGAGCAAGAGCGAGACCGTGTCTCTACTAAAAAAAATAGAAAGAAATTAGCTAGACAACTAAAAACATATATATATAAAAAATTAGCCGGGCATGGTGGCACATGCCTGTAGTCCCAGCTACTGGGGAGGCTGAGACAGAAGGATCGCCTAAGCCCAGGAGTTTGAGGTTGCTGTGAGCTAGGTTGACGCCACGGCACTCTAGCCCAGGCAACAGAGTGAGACTCTGTCTCAAAAAAAAAAAAAAAAGTAAGTTAGGGTATACTTTAAAATACCTAAAAGAGGCCAGGCATGGTGGCTCATGCCTGTAATCCTAGCCCTCTGGGAGGCCGAGGTGGGAGGATTGCTTAAGCGCAGGAGTTCGAGACCAGCCTGAGCAAGAGCGAGACCCCGCCTCTACTATAAATAGAAAGAAATTAGCCAAACAACTAAAAATAGAAAAAATTATCCGGGCATGGTGGCGCGTGCCTGTAGTCCCAGCTACTCGGGAGGCTCAGGCAGGAGGATCGCTTGAGCCCAGGAGTCTGAGGCTGCTGTGAGCTAGGCTGACACCATGGCACTCTAGCCTGGGCAACAGAGACTCTGTCTCAAAATAAATAAATAAATAAAATTAAAATTAAAAAAAATACCTAAAAGAGTGAAATTGGAATGTTCCTAACACAAATGTTAAATGCCCGAGGTGATGGATACCCCAATTACCCTGATTTGATTAATTCACATTGTATGCCTGTATCAAAATATCATATGTACCCTATAAAGATATATAACTATTATGTACCCATAATAATTAAGAATTTAAAAATTAAAAAAAAGAAGCTGTGGATTAAGATAATGACTGTTAGCTGGAAGGGGGAAGATTTGAGAGAGAATTTGAAGTTGGAATGAGGCAGAACCTGATGGCCAATTGTAGAGGACAAAGGAAAGTGGCGGTCCAGGGTGCTGGGTAACTCCCAAGTTTCTGGTGATGCCATTAAGGGACAATAGAGATTTTAGGAGGGACATCTAGTTCGAATTCAGATGTAAAGAGCATGCATTTGGAAATAATAGATCTGGAGCACAGGAGAAAGACTTGGCTGTACTTACAGCATCATCACTGGTAGGGAAGGCACAGAAATGCATGACTTCACTCAGCGACAGCGTAGGGGGAGGGAAAAGGGCTGAGAGCCAATCCCGCAGCAACGCCACACAGTAAGATGTGCCCGGCACCAAGCCAGATAGACATCCCAGCTCTGCCTGCCATGTGACCTTGGCCAGTTTAACCTCTACAGGTAAAGATAGTAATAATTCCTACCTCATAGGGTCACTGTGAAAATCAAATGAGGAAAGGCATCTGAAGAACTCAAAACGTGCCTGGCCCCAAGCAAATACTCAGTAAATGTCGGTTGTTATCATCTCTACTAGAAAACACTGCAAGGGTTTCACAAGTTCATGAATGTTTTAAGGGTAACTTTCATATCTAAAAATATGTGTGCTAAGTAACAATAATAATAAACATCCTTTTATTGAGCAAGCCAAGCACAGTGCTGGGTGTGTTGCATTCGTCTCTTGAATCCGCGTGGCATTTCTCAGACTTAGTCTCAGAGTTATTACTCCTCTTTTGCAGAGGAAGCAATGGAAGCATTGCAAGGTTAACTGACTTGCCCAGGGTCACACATTCACTGTAAGCACGAAGGGGGATGGGATGAAGGCTTCTGACCTTGGCCAGCACTAAGCTAAGAAAGGAATAACAAAGCCTGCTTTCTGGGTTCCAGGCACACACCCGTTAGAAAATTTCTATACATCAGTTAAATATCTAGGGCATGAAAAAAAAAAAAAAAAAGAAAATTTCTATACATACATGTAAAATGGCATTGAGATTCGCCCTATCTAGAAGCACCAAATAAAATTACTGCTCCATAGTTCTACCAATGAGGACAAATGATTGCCAAAGGTGACCAAAGAAGAAAGTAGACCCCTTGTAATTTTCCCTTGTAAATTTAAGACATTATTTGATGCTTATCTTGCCTCTTTACATGAAGTAACAAAAAGATAAATTGCGAGTGACTAGACTATATCTGGCACACTCTAATTATATTCAGGAGATAGAAAAATAATTGATTTGCAAGACTATATAAAAAGGAATAAATTATCTAAGTGATTCACTTAACTCAGTTTACCTGCTCCCAATCAAATTTACAAATGGCACAATTCTGTGTTTCACCCAGTGCTATTTTAACTAAAGAATGTATTGCAACTCACAATAAATATGCATTTACAACCCCATGTAGACTTTTATTTTCTTTCTCTATGACTTTATTACTTGAATGACCAGTAATGTAAATTAAAGATTTTTTAATTGCTTCTTTTTCTTGCATATTTATTTGCATTCCTAACTTAACAAAAGGTTTTCTGATTTACATAGATCAATCTTGAGTGCAAAGCCTATAGAATATACTTGCAAGGAGACGATAGCTCCGCAGGGTTAAGGTATCAGATTGTAACTACCTTTCACAGTTTAAAAGATGCTTCGTGTTTTTTTGTTTGTTTGTTTGTTTTGAGACAGTCTCGCTCTGTTGTCCGGGCTAGAGTGAGTGCCGTGGCATCAGCCTAGCTCACAGCAACCTCAAACTCCTGGACTTAAGTGATCCTACTGCCTCAGCCTCCGGAGTAGCTGGGACTACAGGCATGCGCCACCATGCCTGGCTAATTTTTTCTATATATATCTTTAGTTGGCCAGATAATTTCTTTCTATTTTTAGTAGAGACGAGGTCTTGCTCTTGCTCAGGCTGGTCTCGAACTCCCGACCTGGAGCGATTCACCCGCCTCGGCCTCCCAGAGTGCTAGGATTACAGGCATGAGCCAACGCCCCCGGCCAAGATGCTTCGTTTTAACCTAAATAGAGACCCCTTTGGCAGAAAGAGCCAAAGTCAGTCACGGGTCCTTGCATCATCTTTGCACCATTACAATGAGGCGTAAAACTCTAAAGGTTTTAAAAGCTTGTCTCCCCCACTACCAAATCATTAGCGGCAACCACATTGCAGCAAGTTCAATTATTTTAACACATACTAATTAGGTTTATTAGGTCTTGGTGTTTGGGCTGGGTCTTTCCTAAAGGAGCAAACAAGTCCAATCTGTTGATTGTTAACAAGTAGGTCTATATGCCATAAAGTCCATTCTGACCTTTTTATTTTTTCATGAGACATTCATCAATGAATGGATTAATACAACCACAAAGGAAAAATGAAGCACTTGTGAGCAGTAATTTATCATCTAAAAGAATGATTTCCTGACAGATTCTATTGAATGCCAAAATCTAACATCAAATTTTATTCTTAAACTGAGGCGGCTTAGTACAGCAGTTATAAAATAAACATTTTTATAAGTCCGCAGAGAGAAAGCCTGGCATAGCATGAACTCCAGATTCAGTGGTTACGACTCCCAACTAATCCTCCAGGAAACTTAGTCATTTATTCATACGTACCTTAATTTTCTGATGAAAATGGGAATGCTGGAGCTAACCTGATTCAGCAAATTTTATGGGGGAGCAGGTAGGTTATTTCACACATATTTCTGTAGTATTTGAGTTTTGTATGAGAAGAATGCAGTATTTTTATAGCCATACAAAACAAGAATTTTAAAAATTGACAAAATGTTGACCATCGCCATTTTTTTTTCAGGGCAGAAAAAGGCAGGCAGGCAGGACGCAAGCTATTCTTTCAATATATCTATTCAGCCAAGATTCTCCTTCTGTTTGCCCCTTACAAAATTTCTCTGAGGCACAGCATCCCAGAAATCTGATTTATCATTTAATTCCCCTCGCATCTCACCCCTATGTCCTTCAAAATGTTGTACTAGACAGAAACATCTATTTTTGAGTTCTTTTCCTGCACCATGTACAAAGCGAAATCTTAGAGACTCATCTCTGATCTCAATGAATAAAAACTAAGTGTGTAAGTCTCTCGAAAAAAGACATGAAGAGAAACAGCTTTGAAAACAGAACTTTGGGCCGGGCGCGGTGGCTCACGCCTGTAATCCTAGCACTCTGGGAGGCCAAGGTGGGCAGATCGTTTGAGCTCAGGAGTTCGAGACCAGCCTGAGCAAGAGCAAGACCCCATCTCTACTAAAAATAGAAAGAAATTATATGGACAGCTAAAAATATATATAGAAAAAATTAGCCGGGCATGGTGGTGCATGCCTGTAGTCCCAGCTACTCGGGAGGCTGAGACAGGAGGATCCCTTGAGCTCAGGAGTTTGAGGTTGCTGTGAGCTATGCTGACGCCATGGCACTCACTCTAGCCTGGGCAACAGAGTGAGACTCTGTCTCAAAAAAAAAAAAAAAAGAAAACAGAACTTTGGTTTTACTACATTTTTTTTTTCTCTAATTGCCTTTCCTCAGTTCTTGCAAGTTTATGTCTAAATTTCCTGTTTGAGGATTCACATATTCACACTATTTACATAAAGACCCTTTAGAAAGTACTGAAAACATGGCTCAATTTTTGCCGTCAATTAACATGAATTTCCAAATACTTATTTTTCTCCCTCGGTAATGAATTCAAACTTTTCTGCCTAAAGGTAAAATCCTGAAAAGAACATTTGCGCCTTCCCTTTTATTAAATTATTTTCTTTATGTAAAGTCTGCACCCTTTACCCCATAAAACAATAATTAACATTTTCATAAATGCTCCTTCACTTCTCCCCTAGCCCACCAACAGGAGCTGTGCGTTCTGATGTTGCTCATACGTCCTTGGCAACCAATGAGAACATTTATCTATAAATGCATATGAAGTTACCATAAGTTCTCTTGATGATGTTTACATTCAAAGAGGCCAGACATCATGGAAAGTAGAATCATTGTAATAATGCACCAAAACTATAGGATTCCACAGATAAGTTACTGATAAATGTTGGTAAACAGTTTTCGCTCTGCATTGCTTTCCGTGAAAGTTATTTTGATTGATTGCACACACACACACACACACACACACACACACGACTATGCCAGAGTAAATTAGTGTTTTGTCCCTTGCCAGAAGGAAGCTAAGAAGCTAAAAGGTAATGAGTTTTATTAACTCTCATAATGTCTGCAAAGTAGCACAGCATCAAAGTATTGGATCCCTTTTTAGTCTCTCCCCAAAGACCTACTTACAGGAGCAAGAGCATCAATACCTAATTGATCAGCAAAATGCCGGCTGATGCATTCTGCTTCCAGTCACTAGCTTAATTCTTGCACCATTTCCACGGTCTGTAACGAACCTACCAAAACACACCCTGCACTGTCCCGGAATCGGTGAGATCTGTTCCCAAAGTTTGTCCAAAGTGCATTTGTCTGGAATTGGACTCCCTTTTCCTACAGGAACTATGTTACAGTAATTGCGAAGTTCTCTCGCCAGGACACAAAAACTTCCAAAACTTCCAGTCATCCTGCTAACATACAATGAAAAAAGAGCAGAAAACAAAATGAAATTAAACAAAACATTAAAAATAAAAGGATAAGAAATTGGTTTATTTATAGGTAATTCTAGTAGTTGAGAAAAGCAGATTTAATTAGAGATTTTTATGGGCTTGTTCAGAAGGTTTAGAGGCAGGCACTGTTTGCTTCTAGTAAGAGTCCTCTAGTTGGTATATTTAATTGAGAAGCACAGCTCACTGTTTCATTGACGCTGACGTAGCACTAGTCTAATCATATCAGTCATGTTGAGTAAGTACCTTCACCTTAGATAACTTGCTTTCAAATGAAGCCACTGGAACCAGTGGTTCTCAGGGTGGGGTTCTGGGACCAGCAGTATCAACATCATCTGAGATCTGGTTAGAAATGCAAATTCTCAGGCACTACCCCAGATTTACTGAAACTGAAATTCTGGGGTGGGACCCAGCAATCTGTTTCAACAGCCCTCCAGGGGATTCTGAGACATGCTCAAGTTTGAGAAGCACTGGATTACATGTCTGTTTCCAAAACTATCCTGGTGATAAAAAGTAACCTAGGGGCTGGGCGTGGTGGCTCACGCCTGTAATCCTAGCACTCTGGGAGGCTGAGGCAGGAGGATTGCTCAAGGTCAGGAGTTCAAGACCAGACTGAGCAAGAGCAAGACCCCCGTCTCTACTAAAAATAGAAAGAAATTAGCTGGACAACTAAAAATATATAGAAAAAGAATTATCCGGGCATGGTGGCACATGCCTGTAGTCCCAGCTACTCGGGAGGCTGAGGCAGTAGGATCGCTTAAGCCCAGGAGTTTGAGGTTGCTGTGAGCTAGGCTGACGCCACAACACTCTAGCCTAGGCAACAGAGCAAGACTCTGTCTCAAAAGAAAAAAAAAAAAAATAGAAAAATTAGCCAGGCTCGCACCTGTAGTCCCAGCTACTCAGGAGGCTGAGGCAGGAGGATCACTTCAGCCCAGAAGTTTGAGGTTGCAGTGAACGAGGCTGACTCCACTGTATTCTAGCTGGGGCGAGACAGACTCTGTCTTAAAACAAAAAAAGGACTAACCTGGGGCCCTGATTAAAACTACAGATTCCCAGAACCATCCAAAACCATTCCCTGGAGGATCACTCTGTAGAACAGCCCTGGGCCCTGAGAGTAAGTATTTTAACCAGTAGCCCAGGTTCCTCTTCTCTTTAGGCAAGTTTAGGAAGTCCTGCAAGAGTTATCTCCAGGAGGACACCTTCTTTCTGCGTCTGGCTTTCCTTTGTTGCTGGAGTAGAACAGTATCTTGAAATAGAGAAAGAGAACAAAAACGAGGTTGAGAAAGGATTCGAGAGCTTTCTCCCTCCTTCAAATTACTGGAGGACAGAGAGAGCCTGGGCAGGCAGAGACTGTGTTTCTATCTGTCAGGAGACTACGGCCAGTAAAGATGAAGGGAGAGCAGCACGGCTGGGCCAATGTCCCCATGTGCAAATAACAGAAAGGTGGAAAATATTAATACGCTTTGGTTACTAACTGAAATGGCCTCCAGACGAGGAAGAGATAAGAAAATAGTGTATAATGAAACTGCCCTTTATAAAATTTATAAAGGGCCATAAAGTGGGGACTGTGGTCATGTGTGTGTGTGTGTGTGTGTGTGTGTATATATATATATATATTTCCATATATATATATACAACCAGCCAGTGGTCCCTATCTTGCTTTCCTATAATTGCTTCCTACTCAGGAGTCACATAGCTGATGGTCAGGAAGATTCTTAGCTTTCTTTATTACTCCCACAGATAACATCACCCTTGTGAAACCCAAGGCTAGTTTTTGAGATGTCTCCCAGGCCTACGTTCCTGTGGAAGGGCTGACCCACCCAGACCAGTGGCCCATACCAAGGAAGTGACCCAACTGGTCTTTCGATTCCCCCACCCAGGAACTGACCCAGCACAAGAAGACAATTGCTATAGTACCCTATGATTCTACCCCAAACCCAGCCAACCAACAGACCAATTGCCTAGCCCTTTGCTGGCCAAACTATCTTTAAAAACTCTTTCTCCCAAATTATGGGGGAGATGGATTTGAGAACTTCCTCCTGTCTCCTCCCAAGGTGCCTGCAATATTAAACTCTTTGTCTGCTGTAACCTCTGCTATCTCAGTGTATTGGCTTCCTCTCTTGCAGCAGGCAATGAACCTGGTTGGGCTGTAACAATAACTGACCACTTATCTTGGCAGGATATCCTTAAATCAAGTGTTCACAATAGGAGATTGAGTGTGGATGGTGGTGTAATTTCAGTTATATATACAGCTCTAGCACTCTCTTGATGTTAGATTGCTTTCCATCTTGACACTGGAAATAGTGCCAATGACTAGGGCGCCACCCGGATGGGCAGGTAAGCTCTGGAGGTCCTATGCCTCTGCTGATAAATGCCCAAAGTTACACCTCTAAGGTTTTCTTCCAATAGCTTTTTAGTCTTGGATTTCTTTTTTTTATTATTATTATTATTTCATTTATTTATTTTAGGATATTAGACCTTTGACATATCTTGGCTTTCTTAAAGAATACAAAAATGAAGTCTCATTTATCTCGAGAATTCCTCAGCTGCTCCTGCAAGATTCAGTACTTTTTGTAAGGAGAAGGTTTGGGGACAATGGCTGAGTGGAAGAACGTCTACATTTTAGGTGGTTTAAGAGAGCCCTTAGGGCTGTCTTGTTTGTTTAAAATGGATGGAGAGCCAGGTTAGAGGGTATGAAGATAAATAATAAATGAGTGACAGCTCAAGACCACAATTAGGCTGAGGTTAATAAGATCAAGCCCAGTGGGTAAAGCTTCTCTCTTTGAAAGGAGACACTACATAACTGTACCTCACTGATGTACCTGTTGGTATATCTATCATTTTTTAAAATATATAAATAAAAATAAATCAAAAAAAGTATATGCTTGATGAAATTCAAGAGCCTATTTGCTTAGTGTTAATTGATTCATTTTGGGAAGAGAGGTGGATTTTTGTCTCTTCTATGATAATTTACCAGTACGGGATTGGCAGTTGCTTTAACACTTTATTTCAATTTATGTTCTACATAATAAGCCAGTGTAATATAAGTTAGTGTGAGTATGAATGAATTTTTTAAATCTCTTGTTGATGAGAAATCATCATTTACTGTTCTCTTCTGAAGAGTAGACTATACAATGTAAATTTTTCTTAAATCAGCTAAAATGTCATATTCTTATTCTATAAAATTTATGCATAGAGATCTAAATGGAACTTTCAGAAGTTAAAAAAACAGCAAAAAAAAAAAAAAGAAAGAAAAAGAAAGAAAGAAAAGGAAAAAAGGAATTCTCCCATTATACAGCTGAGGAGCTCCAGGAAACCACAGTGTGTTCAGCTCAGTAATAAGGGCATGAGGGATTTTTCAAAAAGCACCCTCACGGGCTAAATTGCATAATGGTAGGTGGATGAATCTGTATGCCACTGTCTGGCTTCCTTCCAATACTAATCTTTACTTCATTTCTAAAATTTAGCTAAAACAAAAGATCCTAGCATTGCATTTCTTAGCTGAAAATTCAATTTCCCATCTGGTCATTTGGCAATGTTAAGATACAGTGGCCCTTCTGGGAACCTGAGGCAGGAGGATTGCTCGAGGTCAGGAGTTCAAGACCTGCCTGAGCAAGAGAGAGACCCCATCTCTACCAAAAATAGAAAGAAATGATCTGGACAGCCAAAAATATACATAGAAAAAAATTAGCCTGACATGATGGCACATGCCTGTAGTCCCAGCTACTCGGGAGGCTGAGGCAGAAGGATTGCTTGAGCCCAGGAGTTTGAGGTTGCTGTGAGCTAGGCTGATGCCACGGCACTCTAGCCTGGGCAACAGAGTGAGACTCTGTCTCAAAAAAAAAAAAAAAAAAGATACAGTGGCCTTTAGAGTTGGAAATGAAGACCAAGATATGTGTCTTTGGTCTTTACCCAGTAAAACTCTGGGCTAAAGTGCACTGGTGTCATCATAGCTCACTGCAACCTCAAACTCCTGGGCTCAAGTGATCCTCCTGCCTCAGCCTCCCAAGTAGCTGAGACTAATTTTTCTATTTTTTTATAGAAAGAAGGTCTCGCTCTTGCTCAGATTCATCTAGAACTCCTGGCCTCAAACAATCCTCCCACCTCAGCCTCCCAGAGTACTAGGACTACAAGAGGAAGCCATCATGCCCAGCCAATGTTCATGTTTCTAATTGACTATAGAGTAGATGATAACCAATGATCACCAAAGCTGAGAGGTTTCGGTATTGTACAAATTTAATAGTAATGTGGATGGTTCAGATTAAAAAGATTTTTTTTCTCTTTTTTACTTTGTCCTTTGGACTCAACCCTATTCTCCATACACTTTTCTAAAGGCCCATATGACTCTTCACTTGGTCTGTTAATATGTCAACTGGGAATTGAGCATGTAACTATAAACAAGAGCACAACTTTGAAAATTTCGCCATGAATTCAGTATCTTTGGCAAAGCACATAACAATCCATCTTAGGAATCTTTTAGCACCCAGATAACAGCCAAGTGATTTGTAATTATTTTTATAGTTGTTATTATATTATATACACTTCAAATAAAGAGCAGAAAACATAAATTAAAAAATTTCCAAGTGCCAGCCTGAGCAAGAGCGAGATCCCATCTCTACTAAAAATAGAAAGAAATTATATGGACAGCTAAAAATATATATAGAAAAAATTAGCCAGGCATGGTGGTGCATGCCTGTAGTCCCAGCTACTCAGGAGGCTGAGACAGGAGGATCCCTTGAGCTCAGGAGTTTGAGGTTGCTGTGAGCTAGGCTGACGCCACGGCACTCACTCTAGCCTGGGCAACAAAGTGAGACTCTGTCTCAAAAAAAAATAAAAAATAAAAAAATAAAAATAAAAAAAAAAAAAGAAGAAAGAAAAAAAAAATTTCCAAGTTGCTGATATTGTTTTAGTTGTTATGTGGGGTGACCAAAGAGAAAGTCTACGCAAAACAATTACCTGCAAATCCATATTGCATATAACCTAAAAAGCAATTTACACAGCAAACTCTAGTACTCAGTGAAATATGTTGAGAAATGAGGTGCTCTATCAAATAGTCTCATAAATGGTTAATATGTTCATCGTTTTTGGATTGTCAATTTTCAAAGAATTGAAATATAATGATAATTTCCAAGTACCAAAACTACAGTGAATGTAATATATTCTTTCTCTGTGTCCTTCTGCATCATCATTAAAACTACTAATTATTATTCTGTAACAGAAATAAATATTAATAGGTACTACATCTTTTCAACAACAAAAAGATAAAAATGCAACCAAAAAATGAGCAAAGATAGTCTCCACAGAAGATATACAAATGGCCAAGAAGCACATCAAGAGATATTCAGCATCACCAGTGATTAGAGAAATATTAATTAAAATCACAATGAGATACCACTTCACATCCACTAGGAGGCTATAATTTAAAAAATGGAAAATAACAAGTGTTAGCAAGATATAGAGAAATTGGAACCCTCTTACATCGCTTGTGGGATTGTAAAATGGCACAGCAACTGTGACAAATAGTTTGGCCGTTCCTTAAAAAGTGAAACATAGAATTACCACATAATCCTACTTGGAGGAATTCTACTCCAAGGTATATACCCAAAAGACTTGAAAGCAGGGACTCAAACAAATATGTATGCAGAAATACTCATAGCAACATTATTCACCATCGCCAAAAGGTGGGAACAGCCCAAACGTCCATCAGTGCATAAACACAATATGGCGTGGGTATTACTCAGCCATGACAAGGCATGAAGTATGTGGATGAACTTTGAAACATCATAAGTGAAAGAAGCCAGACACAAAAGGCCATATGTTCCATGATTTTATTTATATGAAATATCCAAAATAGGTAAATCTATAGACCGAAAACAGATAGGTGGTTGCCAGGATTGGAGGGAGAAGGCAATGGAAAGAGACTGCTTAATGATATGAGGTTTTCTTTGGGGCTGATGAAAATATTTTGAAATCCTATAGTTCCAATAATTGTGGCGACAAAATCATACACTTTAAAATGGTTAATTTTACTTTTTATGAATTTCACTTCAATTCTTGCAGGAAGATGCAGTGTTCCCCAAAGTCGGGTACAGGGACCTCATGGGGTGCACAACATGAGTCTCCTGCGTGCAGAAGGAAAATATTTTACTCATATTTGTGTTTATTTCATTTAAAATTTTCTATTTTTGCATATGCTTTATAATGTTCCTACAAAATTATTATGAACTGAGTATAATTTCTAAAATAAAAATATAAACATATTGGCCGGGTGTGGTAGCTCACGCCTGTAATCCTAGCACTCTGGGAGGCTGAGGCTGGTGGATCGTTTGAGCTCAGAGGGTTCAAGACCATCCTGAGCAAGAGCGAGACCTCGTCTCTACTAAAAATAGAAAGAAATTATCTGGACAACTAAAAATATATACAGAAAAAATGAGCCGGGCATGGTGGCACATGCCTGTAGACACAGCTACTCAGGAGGCTGAGGCATGAGGATCGCTTGAGCCCAGGCGTTTGAGGTTGCTGTGAGCTAGGCTGACGCCACGGCACTCACTCTAGCCCGGGCAACAGAGGGAGACTCTGTCTCAAAAAAAAAAAAGAAAAGAAAAGAAAAGAAAAAAAAATTAAACATATTGATGTGTGTCAAAAACTTTTTACTGATAAGGATGTGTTATTTAAAAAAATAGAAACCACTAACCTAGGGTTATATTTTGAAGCGAGTTAATCCAGAAGGGTTCTACCTGGTAGGTATGTTACTTGAGTCAGGTATGGGTACTTTTTCTATATTTTTTTGTCATAGGCATAGAAAGTATATAAACATCCAGCTTAAAACTTGCCAGTTTATAATTATTTGGCTTTTCATTATGTCATGGAATTATGGTGCTCTATTTCTCCACTTGCTGTAACAAACTCAGAATTTTTTCCCTGAGAAAAATGCAGCCTTGTCTGTGGGTTTTCTCTCTGTGACCTCTCAGGGAAGGGGACGGTCTTCCCTTCAGGCGCACGTCTGCATTAAATGAGAGGGGGCGTGTCCTCCCTCTTGCTGGAATGGACTTCAAAACCAGTGGGTCTGCTGCTACTGCACACACCACCAAGTCTGCTCTCCTAACACTTCCTAGGGAGCTGACATCCAACTCACTGCAGCTCCACACTTAGCCAAAGGTCAGTTCAGAGAAAGTTTTTTTTTTTTTTTTTTCTTTGAAACGGGGTCTCCCTCTGTTGCCCGGGATAGAATACATAGCTTACTGCAGCCTCAACCTCAAACTCCTGAGCTCAAGTGATCCATGTGCCTCAGCTTCCTAAATAGCTAAAACTACAGGTGGGCTCCACCATAGCATGCTAATTTTCTTTTTTTGTTTCTTTTTAGAGACAGGGTCTCACTATGTTGTTCAGGCTGGTCTCGAACCCCTGGCCTCAAGCAATCTTGCCACCTCAGCATCCCAAAATGCTAGGCACAGAAAGGTATTTATTTAGGGAATATTTTGTAGTATATGGAGAACTTCAATTCTGCCCTGATAGTCCACCTTTTACCTAGCAGCCAGAGCTTCAGAGAATAGCAAATGTAGGCCACATCCCTTTGTGCCCATTCATAGGTGTTATGCCATAAGCCTATGCAGAGGGACGGACATGCCAAGAAGCAGCTGTATTGTATAACATGGTGACTATAGTTGTTAACAATATATTGTAGGCCGGGCATGGTAGCTCATGCCTGTCATCCCAGCATTCTGGGAGGCTGAGGTGGGAGTATTCCTTAAGGTCAGGAGTTCGAGACCAGCCTGAGCAAGAGCGAGACCCCATCTCTACTAAAAATAGAAAAAATAAGCTGGTCATGATGGTGCATGCCTGTAGTCCCAGCTACGTGGGAGGCTGAAGCAGGAGGATCGCCTGAGCCCAAGCGTTGGAGGTTGCAGTGAGCTAGACTGACAATGCCATGGGTGACAGAGTGAGATTCTTTCTCTCTCACATACAGGCCCACACAATAAATATATTTTTATATATATATACACATAGTATTCTTGAAAAATGTTATGAGAGTGGATGTTAAGTGTTCTCACCACAAGAATGACAACTGTATGAGCTAATGTATATGTTAATTAGCTAGAATTAGTCTTTCCACAATGTATATATATTTCATAACATCATGTTGTACACCATAAATACAAACAATTTTATCTGCCAATTTAAAAAATAAAATAATTTCTAAAAGGCGATCTCACCATCTATTTCATTTGTCTGCAGTGTTCTCGAGTTGGAGGAGAGGGAAGAGCCAGGGGCAAGGCCTGAAGAAGACGGAGTTGGCTCATTGTTTAGGGATGAACAAGGAGCCCACTGGGACCAGAACAGAGTGAGCAGGAGAGAAGGGGCAGGGGTGAAATCAGAGGACTGAGGACACATGGTGTAGGTTTTGCAAAAACAGAAAACAAAGAACAATTTATATGTGAACAGCGGAGAAAGCTGTAATAATTGATATTCATTGGTATTAAGAAGCCATTTTATGACATAATCAGTCCAAAATATAATGAAAAAATAAGAGGATATTATTTTTCACACATTTATTTATTTGAATAGTTATTGAGTCCCTACTATGTGCTAGGCTTTATTCTAGGTCCTAGGGATACTAGTGGATGTAACAGACAAAAATCCCTGCCCTCCTGGAGTCTACATTGTGCTGGAAAGAGAAGACAATAAACATAAATATATATTATAACCAGGCTAAAGATGGTACGGGCTATGGGAAAAACCAGTGTGCAGGTAAGGAAGATCAGAATAGGCCTGACCGAAAACATGATGATTAGACAAATACCTGGCAGCGAGGGAGTGAGCCAGGCAGCTACCGCCATGGCAGGCACTCCCTGGAGAGGCTCTGAGAAGGGAGTGCAGCTGGCATGTGGCTGGAGCCAAACAACCAAGGCAGAGATTGGTGGGAACAGGACACAGAGAAGCGCTGGGGGCTCAGATCATAGAAGGCTTCACAGGCAACTGGAAGGACTTCGTTTTTTACATGGAATTGAGGAGCACTTGGAAGTGAGCAATTAAATATACAAACAAAGGATCGCCAGGCCATAAATAAAACTATTTATTTAAAACTTCAACCCTCCCACCTCGGCCTCCCAGAGTGCTAGGATTACAGGCGGGAGCCACCGAGCCTGGCCAGAGAGATCTCTTAAAAAAAAAAATTTTTTTTTAAATAAAAATCAACCAAACAAAAATATATAATTCTTCAAACTGTGAGACTGGAAGAGAATAAATCCAATGAAAAGTATCCATTGTTCCGTAATATGCTTTTTCTCTTTTCTAATCAGTAAATATGGATCTAACTCAATTCTTTTAACTGCTGCATCATGCATTCGGGATGCAAATATCAGCTTATTTCTCAATCTCTTACTATTGAATATGCAATTCTTTCCAATTTCTCACAATTACAAACACCACCACAATAAATAACCTATTTGTGCACATGCATGAGTACTTCTCTAAGGGCAACAATATCAAGAAGGAGAATTAGGGGCCGGGCGAGGTGGCTCACGCCTGTAATCCTAGCACTCTGGGAGGCCGAGGCGGGAGGATTGCTTGAGGTCAGGAGTTCGAGACCAGCCTGAGCAAGAGCCAGACCCCACCTCTACTAAAAATAGAAAGAAATGATCTGGACAGCTAAAAATATATATAGAAAAAAATTATCTGGGCATGGTGGCACATGCCTGTAGTCCCAGCTACTCGGAGGCTGAGGCAGAAGGATTGCTTAAGCCCGGGAGTCTGAGGTTGCTGTGAGCTTGATGACACAGCACTCCAGCCCGGGCAACAGACTGAGGCTCTGTCTCAAAAAAAAAAAAAAAAAATTCTGAGCCGCTGCCCACTACACTACACTGCCTCTTATCATCACCCTCCACTCATTAGAGACTACAGACTTTAATGTCAGAAAATACAACATATTTTCCAATAACACTTGCAATAAAAGCTGAAATTTATACATGTGTAACTGAAAATTATAGTAGAAGGTGTGGTTCCTACATTAGAGCTGAAAACAAAAGCTAGCAAGGGAGAGATTGCAGTGACCTGTGGGCAGGGCTAGCAGATTGGGGACAAAGGAAGAGTCTCACGGGATGAATGGTTTTTGGAGGCAACAGCCAGCAAAATCATCCACCTGATACCCTTTCTCTGATTGCCCTTTTTCCCAAACAACCTTCTGATTGTAGTTTGGTTTCCCATATACATTTGCCTACAGAGAGAATGTGCTGTAATGAACAACATGGCACCTATAGCTTGTAACAAGTGTTTCTTCATTGAAAATTAAGAAACTGGCTTTCTATTGGGGGGGTTTCTTCTAAAAGTAGGAGACAGTATTCTGAAATATTAAGAGTTGTTGAACTGTTTTGTACAGTTCTGATAATCCTGCTCCATTACACCGATGGTAATGAGAAATGTATATGTGTACCGAACAGAAAACAAGTTGGAGGAAAGAGCTATAACTTAACCATGAAGCAATAGGAGAAAATCTTAACATTCATTAAACATGTTATGCAATGACTTGAGGAATTTGTGAATTCACTCATAATTGAAAAGTGGCTTTTAAAAATGAGTTTTCTGTTGAAACAGGTGAGAGAAGTTATTCATCTTATTTTGGAAAAATAAATAAAATGCAGGGGAAAATACGAGTCCCAATGTGTCTCTCATCAGATACTTTTTCCCCAAATATATTCATTTGCAACTCGCTGCCCTATCAAATTGAAGAATAAAAGTCAAGATCTGAGGTGACTTGCTTTCTTTGGAGTTATCTGAATGACCTATTAAATGTTATTTTGTTATATTATTTTGCAGTCTGTTAATGTTTCTTAGTCCAATAACAAAAAGTTAGTTTAAGAATTTTCATTGAAATGAATAGACTTTGGAGCTTCATTCTTCCAGAAAAACCAACAGCCCAATAAGGATGTGCACAGGGACTTTTTTACTCTTCTAGGTTCTGAAGAAGCTGGAGAGAAAAAGAAAAAAAACTGTAAGTTTTCTTTGAGCATTCTCTTGGGGACCAGAAGCTCTAGAATGGTGTTACCTAGATTTAAAATGGCCTCTTGTGTGTCCCTACGCAAAACTGTCACCACCAGCACTGCCACTGGACATTCACCAAGTCTTTATCTGGTGTAGCCTATAGACCATCTTTTCCAAATAATATTGTTAAATGTATAAAACATATAGCATTACAAGAAACTCAATGATACTAAATATAATTATACTAAAGTACAGTCTGTTGGTAGAATCAGGGAATCCATGAAGTTGGATAGAATAATAACTACATCTTTAGTTTCACTAATCTTTGACTGAAATTTACCATTTCCTTTAATGACGTATGTAGGCAACAAATGGCAATTGTATAATCAGCAACTGAGACTGTCACCAAGAGAAACCACAGATTTTTTCCTACTATATTACCATCCTTGCATATACCTTGAAATATAACTTGTATATAAATTATATATAATGTAGTATATATGTCTATAGTATGTATAGTAATATATATAACATATATATAGGCACTACTTTGAAATTTCTACAGTTATTAGATCTGCTGCTAAATCTTGTTATTCAATTAATTTTAAAAAGTCAGGCTGAGGCCGGGTGCGGTGGCTCACGCCTGTAATCCTAGCACTCTGGGAGGCCAAGGCAGGCGAATCGTTTGAGCTCAGGAGTTTGAGACCAGCCTGAGCAAGAGCGAGACCCTGTCTCTACTAAAAATAGAAAGAAATTAGCTGGACAACTAAAAATATATGGAAAAAATAGCAGGGCATGATGGCACATGCCTGTAGTCCCAGCTACTCAGGAGGCTGAGGCAGAAGCATCGCTTGAGCCCAGGAGTTTGAGGTTGCTGTGAGCTAGGCTGACGCCACGGCACTCTCGCCCGGGCAACAGAGTGAGACTCTGTCTCAAAAAAAAAAAAATTCAGGCTGGTCTGAGCTCAGTGGTGTTTACAACTGATTGATCACAACCCGTTACAGATTTCTTTGTTCCTTCTTGACTCCCACTGTTTCACTTGACTAGCCGTAAAAAAAGTCAATATATTAATATATCACAAACACTTTAAATATTTAATAGCACTTCAATGTAACTAGTGTCTCTAATCTTATATATTGTATTTTTTATTAAGGTATAATTTACTTACAGCAAAATACACAGATCTTAGAAGTGAGCTCAGATACAGAATATTATGCTTCTTCCCAGTCAATAAACCCTTCAAATTAATTTTGCCACCAGCACAGATTAATTATGCCTATTCTTGAATGTCATATAAATGGATTCATGTAATGTATACTCTTGTTTGTGACTTCTAGCATGTTTTGGGGGGTTTTGTTTTTTTTGTTTGTTTGGGTTTTTTTGAGACAGGGTCTCCCTCTGTCGCCCAGGCTAGAGTGCAGTGGCCTCAATCATAGCTCACTTCAACCGCAAACTCCTGAGCTCATGTGACCCTCCTGCCTCAGCCTCCAGAGTCACTGGGACTACAAGTGTGCGTCACCACACCCAGCTAATTTTTCTATTTTTTGTAGAGATGGGGTCTCTCTCTTGCTCAGGCTGATCTCAAACTCCTGGCCTCAAGCAATCCTCCCGCCTCAGTCTCCCAAAGTGCTGGGATTACAGGAATGAGCCATGGCGCCCAGCCTTCTAACATGTTTTTAAGATTCATCCAAGTTGTTGGAGGACTAGTTTTTATTATTTTTTATTGCCATGTAGTATTCTAATATATGGCTATACCACAATTTATTCACCTCGTATTTTGTGGATAGACATGTGTGCGGATTCCAGTTTGAGACTATTAAGAATTGAGCTGCTGTGAACATTGTAGCATAGATATTTTTGTGAACATATGCACTTATTTCACTTAGATACATACCTAGAAATGGCATTGCTGGACCATGAAGTAGGTATACACTTGATTTTCATTAGAAACTGGGCCGGGCGCGGTGGCTCACGCCTGTAATCCTAGCACTCTGGGAGGCCGAGGTGGGTGGATCGTTTGAGCTCAGGAGTTTGAGACCAGCCTGAGCAAGAGCGAGACCCCACCTCTACTAAAAAAATAGAAAGAAATTATATGGACAGCTAAAAATATATATAGAAAAAATTAGCCGGGCATGGTGGCGCATGCCTGTAGTCCCAGCTACTCGGGAGGCTGAGACAGGAGGATCGCTTGAGCTCAGAAGTTTGAGATTGCTGTGAGCTAGGCTAATGCCACGGCACTCACTCTAGCCTGGGCAACAGAGTGAGACTCTGTCTCAAAAAAAAAAAGAAAGAAAGAAACTGCCCATTTTCATTTCATTTTATTTATGTATTTATTTATTTATTTACTTACTTATTTATTTATTTTGAGAGAGAGTCTCACTCTGTCACCCAGGCTGGAGTATAGTGGCCCAATCATAGCTCACTGCTGCCTGGAACTTCTGAGCTCAGGAGATCTTCTCCCTTTGGCCTCCCAAAGTGCTTTGATTACAGGGGTGAGCCATTGCGGCCCAGCAGAAACTGCCAGCTTTCAGAGCAGTTGTGGCACAGCAGTCCTCCCCCATTCACAGGTGATACGTTCCAAGACCCCTAGTAGATGCCTGGAATCACAGAAAGTACCGAACCGTGTCTATAACCATGTTTTTTCCTATACATACATACCTGTGATAAAGTTTTATTTATAAATTAGTTTAATTTATAAAGTTAGTTTATAAAGTTTAGTTAGTTTAGTTAATTTATAAAAGTTAATTTAGTTAGTTAATTTATAAAGTTCATTTATAAAGTTTAATTTATAAATTAGGCACAGTAAGAGATTAACAACATTAACTATTAAAACAGAACAACTATAACTACACTGTAATAAAATTTACATGAGTATAGTTCTCTCTCTCTCTCTCAATAATGTAACATTTTCAGAGCGTGGTTGACCGTGGGTAATTGAAATCACAGCTAAGGGGTGACTACTGTATTTTATGCGGCCATCAGCCAAGCATAAGTGCTCCAGTTGCTTCTAATGCTCGTCAACACTTGATGTGTTAGTCTTTTTACTTTTAGCCATCATAGGTGGTGTGGTGGTGTCATTTGAGATACATATTTTATTTATATATATTTTAGATATAAATTTATGCATTTTAAGACATTCCAAGCAGGGGGATCATAACATACAACATTTAAGGATTTATGTAAATAGATTATTTTCAGAAATTACTGGAACTATTAGAATTTTTTCCCAGGTAGCCGTGAACATTTGACGAAAACTTTTATTCCTGTGCTGTCTAGCACTTTTATTCCAGACTGTCTTATAGTTACAATAATTAGTATAGAAATCTGAAGTAAAATTTTAAAATATTATGTCCATATATCAAGCTAAACTACTTCAGGATAAGACAAGGCCCTGGTTCCTTGAGGAGTTTCTAATCTGTGAGGAAAGATAAAAAATGTTTTAGTTCCTGACTGAACCAAAGAATATCTCTTATTGGATGATTTGACCAGATCTCAAACAACTTGACATACAAATCAAAACAATTTCTCTTTTTTATTTCCAATCCATTACAGCAGAAGTCAATCTTTAGAAGTTAAATAAGAAAAATTAATTTATCATATTTTCTTCAAAATGCTCATAATTGTTTCTTTCCACCTCCATCAAATAAAATTGAGGGAGGAAAGGAGATGATGGCATACTCAACTGAGTGATTGAAGAGCATTTAATAAAGGGAGTATGTGTAATTCAAAGCTGAGGGGAGAGTTAAAGGAAAACAAATGACAATATAGAACCCTACTGCAAGTAGTGGCAGGTGGGGAATTAATAAAAGGGCAGGTAAAGGGAGCCATTTACAGAACCCAGAAAGGGTTATAATGCAGGCCCTGTGACTTGTTCTAACCAATGGCAAAAGTGAGAGGATGTCATTTCTGTAATTATATTATATAAGACTAATGGCCAGTTCTTTCCCATGCTGGCCTTGAAGAAGCAAGCTGCCATGTTGTGAGCTGCGCCATGGAAAGAGCCAGTGGCAAGGAACTCAGAGCGGTCTCTAGTGAGCAGCTACCAAAGAACTGAGGCCCTCAGATCTACAGCCCCCAGGAAAGAGCTGTCAACAATCAGATGAGCTTGAAAGCATCCTCAGTCAAGTCCTAAGATGAGACTGCAGGCCTGCTAATACCTTGTTGCAGCTTTGCAGAGGACTCAGTTAAGCTGTGGCCTTGCATTAATGAGCCACAGAAACTGGGGGGCAATATGGTGTGCTACTTTTAACCCACTAAGTTTACGGTGGTATTGTTATGCAGCAATAGATAACTCACACAGACAGAAACATCAGAGAGGAGCTGAGTCATCGGTAGAAAGACGTAGACCACCCATGGCACTACACAGGGAGGGAGGCACAGGAATAAATAACCCAACCTGACTCCCCTCCTACTGGCATTCTCAAGTGACCAAATCCAAACAGAAGCCAGAGAGAAGGAAGTCCATGAATGCGGTCTATATAGGTCATCCTCCCAGGGCACAGGGCGGTAATGAAAAATAGAGCTAGTGGGTCCGTAAGGGCAAATAACTTTACTAAACTTTGTTCTGAAAACTAAAACACTTTATTTCCCATGAGAATATTTGTCCATATTCAAAAGAAATACGTGAATGACGCCTATGCTAACACAATCATGCATTAAGGTATATATGGAGAATCATGTATATAGTCATATTTTAATTTCAGATTATAGGGTTGCATATTATGGCACTAGTAAAGGTACATTGCCTTGTTAAGAATTAAATAGAAAAGGAAAATATATTAAATAGAAAAGACAATAAACATTTCTAAAAAAGGAAATAAATTTTGGTAATCTTACTAGTGAATAATTTAGATGATAGATTCTTTAATATAAATGTAAATTTTAGAATTATTGTAATATAAGCCCCAAGTTATTTTAAAATCTATCAGTCATATTTCTAGCTGTGTTGTTTTAGAATAATTATTTCTGATAAAACTGAAAGTTACCTCTTTTTTAATTCCATAAAATGTTCTTTTTCTTCTGGCACTGTCATGAAATCCATTTAGCTGAAAACATTGCACTACCCATTTTTGTGAGATGATTTGAGGGCCTAAACTTCAGATTCATTATTAGTGGGAATTACACAGCATTTCTCATTAACCCTCATTAGTTTATAACTAATTTATAAACGGAATTAGGGGAAAAATGCCATGAGAGATTTTTAAAATTCATCTAAAAAATAAAAATAGGGCAAATTGTGTTTATTTCAAATTGCTTTCCCTTCTTTCTTAGAAATAAATGAGAAGCACAAATTCAAGATGAAGCTGAATATACAACTTCCTTGGACTAAATTATCTTAATAAACTAATCAGAGTCGATCATCTGGCTGTTCCTTGGAACTACTCAAAAAATTGTTTTCCTTCAATCTAAGGACAGATCATCTTGTCAGGATGAAGGTAACAGAAGGAAAATGAGATGCATCAGAAAGAGAACTCTCCCGACTTATGCTGTTGCCTTTAGGATTCCGCACCTAAAGAGAAGCTACCCTAGTGAAATCAGATCATTGTCTGAAGTAAACAATATTAAGAAAATTAATTCCTTGCTCTAAAAATGCTTAGCTCTCAAAGGTTCTTTTTTTTTTTAAAAAAAATAGAGAATTTGCTTAAGTATTAAATTGTTTTAAAAAAGTCAAAAGAAGAATTCAATGAAATATGGCTGGCAGCTTTAGGAGAAAGAGTATTTTCTTCTCTTAACAAGGTGATCCAAAGCCTGGATGCTGCTCTGTTCATACAGAGGAGCAATACCTTGAGGAAACAATGTGCAGTCCTTCACCCCAAAATCACAGTGGTAATTACCTTCCTGACGTTCATTTGGGGAACAATCATCCTTCATTAGATTCATGCTTTCTGATGTTGGAGTACTAAATTAGGGAGCTGTCTTACTAATAAGCCACCTTGGGTATTACCTGTGTGTGGCCTATTCAGATCAGTGGCTCAGGAATAAAAAGCAAAGCAGGGAGTGGGGCGAGGAGTGTTAGATAATGTTGGGAGCTAGATCAAGGAGCCACAGGACAGTTCTGAATGATCCAACTGAAATGTCATCTTTATAGAAAGCAAGTTTAATAAATCCTCTTAACAAGAGTTTACAAACATTGAAGTTCAGCTTTGCTGTGCTCCACGAGACTACTGTTGTTAGTTTCCCGGGACTGCTTTAACAAAGTGTCACAAACTGGGTGGCTTAAACTAACAGAAAGCCAAAATAAATAAACAAATAAAATAACAGAAATGTATTCTCTCACTGTTCTGGAGGTCAGAAGTCCAAAATCAAGGAGTCAGCAGGGCTCCTTCGACAGGATCCTAGGAGAGAGTCCTCTTTCGCCTCTTTCAGCATCTTGTGGCTCCAGGCATTCCTTGGTTTGTGGGTGCACAATTCCAATCTCTGCCTCCATCTTCCCAAGACTTTCTCTCCTTCTGTGTCTTCTCCTTTTCTGTCTCTTATAAACATTTGTCATTAGATTTAGGGCCCACCTGAACAATCCAGAATGATTTAATGTCAAGATCCTTGACTATGTCTGCAAAGACTCTTTTTTCAAACAAGGTCACATTCACGGATTCCAGGGGTTAGGACATGACATACCCTTTGACAGGGCCACCATTCAACCCACTACAGCTATTGAGTCTGAATATTTACTCCTTTGGATGCTAAATATCCTTTTATCTCAATAAAGTGATGACAAATCACAGCAAAAAATAAAGGCTGGCTTTATGCTGGGAGGCATTAGGGAGAAACTAGGGCAAATGTCTTACCCATTTGCTTGGATCCTCTGGTTAATTCTTTCATGATGATTTTTTAGATGAAATAAGGTCAAATTCCCTATATCCAACCCCTCTCTCTCAGGGGCTGCACATGCTGCTTTCCTGCCTTCAAACTCTCTGATTGGGTCTCTGTTCAATAACGCTTTCATTCACTCATATCCATAGTGCTCATTAGATTGTGAAACTTACAGAGCTGCTTAGACAAATAACATCAGTATTCCAAAACCAAGTTTAACTCAATAAGATCATTATTATTAAATGCATTTGTTATTAACTCAGGGTGCTTCTAATCCCTGGGGTCCTATGTAGCAGCTAATCCTGTTTCAGTCTTGGGGCATCCCCTTTTAGTGGATAGGGTTAGGGTTAGGCATTATTTCCTTTTTGGCTGCCCTGTATCTGAACCTCCTCCCAGTGTTTAAGTAAGCCCCCACATTATGAGACAGAGCCACCCCTAGAATCTAAAGAATATTTATATTTATATATCTATAAAATCTTTTATACATACACACACACACACACACACACACACAGAGTATACACACACCCAATACTCCCTTTCCCAGCCCAGCCTCCCTTGTAGCTTGTAGCAAGGGCATAGGCACAAGACCTAGGCTCTGCCAACAGATACACCTGCCAGGGATTTTTATTTTTATTTATTTATTTATTTTTTTTTTTGAGACAGAGTCTCACTCTGTTGCCCAGGCTAGAGTGAGTGCCGTGGCGTCAGTCTAGCTCACAGCAACCTCAAACTCCTGGGCTTAAGCGATCCTACTGCCTCAGCCTCCCGAGTAGCTGGGACTACAGGCATGCACCACCATGCCCGGCTAATTTTTTGTATATATATATTTTAGTTGTCCATATAATTTCTTTCTATTTTTAGTAGAGATGGGGTCTCCCTCTTGCTCAGGCTGGTCTCGAACTCCTGACCTCGAGCGATCCACTCGCCTCGGCCTCCCAGAGTGCTAGGATTACAGGCATGAGCCACTGCGTTGCCAGGGATTTTTAAATCCAAAGATTTAAATGTGGACGCAGAAGCAACGCCATTATGTAAAGGGTGGTGGCCTCAGCAGGGGCCAGCTACATAATTTAGAGGACCCAGTGCAAAATGAAAGTGATCCACAGAAACACAAACAATATTTGATAATTTTTAACTTGAAGAAAAGGGCTTTTCTGCTGAGGTAACTATTACTGGAGATGTTAAGAGTATTTTATAGGCTGTTGTAACATTGGAATCGATTTCTGATAATTTTTTTTTTTTTTTTTTTTGAGACAGAGTCTTGCTCTTTTGCCCTGGTTAGAGTGCCATGGTGTCAGCCTAGCTCACAGCAACCTCAAACTCCTGGGCTCAAGCAATCCTTCTGCCTCAGCCTCCCGAGTAGCTGGGACTACAGGCATTCGCCACCATGCCCAGCTAATTTTTTCTGTATATATTTTTAGTTGTCCAAATAATTTCTTTCTATTTTTAGTAGAGACGGGGTCTCGCTCTTGCTCAGGCTGGTCTCGAACTCCTGACCTCGAGCGATCCTCCTGCCTTGGCCTCCCAGAGTGCTAGGATTGCAGACATGAGCCACCCCACCCTGCCTCAATTTCTGATAAATTATTTCAAAGTATATACATTTTAGGACATGTATAGCTCTTAAGTCTCACCGAATAATTTTTCTAAAAAGATTTAGCTCTCTGTGCAAATCAGTCTTGTGGAAGTCTGAATTTAATTTTAAATGCAAATGTATACAATGGCATTTTTTTTTTTAATTTCAGCTTATTATGGGGGTACAAAAGTTCAGGTTACATATGTTGCCCATGTACCGCCTATCTCCCCGAGTCAGAGCTCCAGGTGTGTCCATTCCCCAGACAGTGCGCAACGCACTCATTATGTAGGTATACACCCATCACCTCCCCCCACCCCCCACCTCCGTCTGATATCCCATTGGTATCATTCCCAAATGTGCATGTAGGTGATGATCAGGGAAACCAATTTTCTGGTGAGTACATGTGATGCTTGTTTTTCCATTCTTGGGATACTTCACTTAATATAATGGGTTCCAACTCTCTCCAGGAGAACCAAAGAGATGTCGTATCACTGTTATTTCTTATAGCTGAGTAATACTCCACGGTATACATATACCATAATTTACTAATCCAATCATGAATTGATGGGCATTTGGGTTGTTTCCACATCTTTGCGATTGTGAATTGTGCTGCTATAAACATTCGGGTACAGGTGTCTTTGTCATAGAATGACTTATGTTCCTTTGGGTAGATGGCATTTTAATGCTTCCTCTGACATTTCCTGTAACTTGTGGAGGGTCCACAAGAAACCGAAAGTGGCTTCATGATTGGTATATAATTCCAAATGCCTACTTAGGCATTCTATCACTGTATCTTCAGTTACAAGGGAAAATCCATTTTATTTTTTATGATCAATTATTTTTATTTTTTAAAATATTTTATTGATGCATAATAGATACACATATTTTCGGAGCACATGTGATTATTTAATACATTCACATAATTTGTAAAGATCAAATCAGTACAATTGGTATAGCCATCGCCGTAGGAAAAAATCCATTTTAAAATTGTCTTTCTCCTTAAATAATTGGTCATCCGAAGCATCATATGGAAAGTGTTGTTTTCCATAACGTGACACTCTTTTTTTTTTTTTTTTTTTTTTGTTGAGACAGAGTCTCACTTTGTTGCCCAGGCTAGAGTGAGTGCCATGGCATCAGCTTAGCTCACAGCAACCTCAGACTCCTCGACTTAAGCGATCCTACTGCCTCAGCCTCCCGAGTAGCTGGGACTACAGGCATGCGCCACTATGCCCGGCTAATTTTTTTCTATATAGATTTTTAGTTGTCCATATAATGTCTTTCTATTTTTAGTAGAGACGGGGTCTCGCTCTTGCTCAGGCTGGTCGTGACACTCTTTAAATTTAACTTCTATTTCTAGGCCTATGAATATTCTCTTTGCAATGTTGCAAAGTTGCAGCAAAATGTCGCAGCAAATCTGCAGAATGTTGGAGCAATTTTCAAAACCAGAGTGTAAACTCACTGCAGTGTTCTGATATGTTTGATGGCAATGCCTATGTGCACGCTTTCGTTTTGTAATGATTTACTGACAAAGTTTGCGGTGCGAGAACTGGCGGGCGGGCGAGATGCTGCAAGGACAGATGAGCGGGGTCCCTCCTCCCTCCCGCAGCCCTAAGCCCCCTGCCCCTTCTGCTGGTACCGCAGCCAACTCCGAGCCGCAGTCGGGCCCGGCAGCCCGGGACACTCCGGGCCTGCGCGTGCGCACTGGGCACCCAGCCCGTTGCTCCAGCGCCTGCACTGCCCGGGCGGTGCCCGCAGGCTGGAGTCCCTTCCCTGCTGTGGGTTTATCTTTCCTGCTCCCGCTTCTCCTCGGACTTTACTTACAAAACGCAAGTTCAAGGTAAAACTATTAAGAATTTTAACCGAGTGCGAGGGCCTGAGAGGGGCTCTCAGGTGCCCCTGCAGTGGCCGTGGGCCGCAGCTACTTCCCGTGTCCAGAAGTAGCAGGCGAGATGGTTCTAGCAGCCCTATCTTGCATCCGTGGTGTCAGCCGGACAATGTAATTAATGCTTGTACCCAGCCTTCACTCTAGAAACACGTTTTAACGTAAAGTGGACTGCAGAGGAAACAAAGCAACTGGCTATTTGTGTCTTTAAAAGGTTATGGGGATTCTGCCACTCCTTGGCTGTGTGTCCTTGGGCAAGTTGCTTAACCTCTCTAGGCCTTGGTTTCTTCATTTGTAAACGAAAATAGCAGTGTCCCAATGTTAATTTCCTGGCTTCAATCATTGAAGTAAGATGCTAACATTAGGGAAAGCCAGGTTGATGGGAAGTCTCTGCAGGATTGTATTTTTGCAGCCCCTCTGGAACTGTAAAATTGTTTCAGCAGCAGATGATGTAGAAGGGACAGAGGGCCTCCTCCCATCCTGTATTAGGATTAGAATGCGTGGGCACCCACAAGTCCTGGCTTTTCAAGGTTTTGTTGTAAACCAGCACGTGTCCAAGACACATTGCTTAATTTCAAATCCCTTAGCTTCCTGGGAAAAATGTGGATATTGAAATAGATTCTCAAAGTCCTTTCTAGTGTTCAAGCGTAAGAACAACTATTAATAATTAAAGGGCCTCAAGGTTCTCCTTTACCTCCTTAGCTCTTTTCTTCCTTTTTTGATTTTTTTTCTTTTAATTCATGCTTCCAATCCTCCTTAGCTGTCTTTTTCTCTTATTTTGTGTCCACTCAGTGTGTCCTGAGCTTATCCAAAGTTAGTACTTACCAGTGTCCATGAGTATGTTTACATAAGCAAGGCAGATGTTTTGAATTTAGTCCTTTCTACCTGAAGTTTTGCATCCTTTGCCCAATATCTCCCAATCCATGTTCCTCACCCCCATCCCCACCCACTCCCATAACTACCATTTTATTCTCTGCTTCTGTGAGTTCCACTTTTTTAGAATTCACATATAAGTGAGATCATATGGTATTATCTTTCTGTGCCTGATTTATTTCACTTAACATAATGTCCTTTGGGTTCATCCATGTTGTTGCAAATGACAGTATTTTCTTCTTTTTTGAGGCTGAATAGTCCACATTTTCTCTCTCTGTTCATCCATTAATGGACACTTAGGTTGATTCCATATCTTGGCTATTGTGAATAGTGCTTCAGTGAACATTGAAGTGTAGATATCTCTTCAACATACTGATTTTATATACTTTGGATTTATACCCGATAGTGGAATTGCTGGATCAAATGGTAGTTCTTTTTAATTTTTTGAGGAAACTCCATGCTATTTTCATAATGACTGTACCACCACTTTTTATATTTGGTGCATTTGTACTACTCATCAAATGACAAGCCATTGTTTAACTAACATTACAATTGATTCTACTGAAACATAGTTCAGTCTTTTATAGAACATGCAATCTCCATATTATATAATCCCCACTTAAGTAAAATCATGGTACAAGAAAGTTCAATAATGTGTTAATTGCACCAAATGGAAATTAGTCTAGTTAAACCTTTTGTTTATACAACATGTGCGACAATGCTTTTTTTCAGATTTTATACTGTAATGGGACAAGGACTTAAACATTTTTAATAACAGATTTATTGTGGTATAACTCATTCACACACCATACAACTCACCTGTTTAAAGTATACAATTCAGGCCAGGCACAGTGGCTCACACCTGTAAGCCTAGCACTTTGGGAGGCCGAGGCAGGAGGATCTTCTTGAGGCCAGGAGTTCAAGATCAGCCTTGGCAACATAGAGAGACCCCCATCTCTACAAAAAATAATAAAACTAGACAGGCATAGTGATGCGTGCATGTGGTCCTATCTACTCCAGAGGCTGAGTGGGAAAGATCCCTTGAGCCCAGGAGTTCAAGGCTGCAGTGAGCTATGATCATGCCACTGTACTCCAACCTGGGTGACAGACCAAGATTCTGTCTCTAAATAAATAAATAATACAGTGTATGATTCAGTGGTTTTTAGTATATTCGTAGAGTTGTCAGGGACCTAAAAATTTAATTTTCGTTGTACAGGGGTATAGAATGTAAAAGAACCAGTAATTTCCATTTGATTATGTTAAGTTTTTGAGTATTTTTCCTCTAGTCATGTTATTCTATACAAGCCTTCTTAAAGGAAAGAAGGTAATTACCAGTGATAAACTTATCTTTAATGAAAAGAAGTGTCATTAATGAGATAAAAATGTCAATTTTCTCTCAGTGCTCATTCATCTTCAGTGAAAGGACACAGAACACTTCCAAACAGTGATGATTAGATCCAAAATTTATATGCTTTGCTTTATATACTTTTTGATTAATCCATAACAACCAATTACCATTCCCTACCTTTATTATTAGATTTCTCCAGCACCATTACACTCCTGACTAATGAAAATGCTAAGAAGAGTCTATTAACAGCATGCACAATATCGTTTTAGCAAATGCTGAATCGTTAATTGTCTTCAAAATTTGAAGGCATGGTCTTGTGCTATATGGGACCTGAACAATATATAAATGAGTCCATATAAAGCACTTAGAAAAACACATAGCACAAAGTAAGAGCTCAGCGAGTAGGGTGATCGTATCATCAAAACCAGAACACTTTCTTTTTTTTTTTTTTTTTGAGACAGAGTCTCACTCTGTTGCCCGGGCTAAAGTGCCGTGGCGTCAGCCTAGCCCACAGCAACCTCAAACTCCTGGGCTCAAGTGATCCTTCTGCCTCAGCCTCCCAAGTACCTGGAACTACAGGCATGTGTCACCATGCCCGGCTAATTTTTTTCTCTCTATATTTTTAGCTGTCCAGATCATTTCTTTCTATTTTTTTTAGTAGAGGTGGGATCTCACTCTTGCTCAGGCTGGTCTGGAACTCCTGAGTTCAAACTATCTGCCCACCTCGGCCTCCCAGAGTGCTCGGATTACAGGCATGAGCCACCACACCCGGCCAAAACCAGAACACTTTCAAAAGTAAAAGGGGACACTCAATCTTTCTGCTGTTATTATTATACAGCATCTTTTTTGCATAATTAAAATGATACAAATGGTCATTTTAAACAATTAATTTATTATTAAATCTTGGAAAGAAATCTCACTTAGGGGCTGGGCACAGTGGCTCACGCCTGTAAATCCTAGCATTCTGGGAGGCCGAGGCGGGTGTATCGTTTGAGCTCAGGAGTTCCAGACCAGCCTGAGCAAGAGCAAGACCCCGTCTCTACTAAAAATAGAAAGAAATGATTTGGATAGCTAATATATATATATATATATATATATATTAGCCGGGCATGGTGGCACATGCCTGTAGTCCCAGCTACTCAGGAGGCTGAGGCAGAAGGATTGCTTGAGCCCAGGAGTTTGAGGTTGCTGTGAACTAGGCTGATGCCACAGCACTCTAGCCTGCCTGGGCAACAGAGTGAAACTCTGTCTCAAAAAAAAAAAAAAAAAAAAAAAAGAGACAGGGTCCTGCTCTTTCACCCAGGCTGAAGTGCAGTGGTACAATCATAGCTCACTGTAACCTGAAACTCCCTAGCTCAAGCAATCCTCCTGCTTCAGTCTCTGGAGTAGCTGGGACTACAGGCACCTGCTACCATGCCCGGCTAATTTTTAAATTTTTTCGTAGAGATGGGGTCTTGCTATCTTGCACAGGCTGGTCTGGAACTTCTGGCCTCAAGTGATCCTCCTGCCTCGGCCTCTCAAAGTCTAGGATTACAGGAGTGAGGCACCGTGCCTGGCCTGGCTACCACTTTTGAATCACACTAAACCCCCCACCCTGATAAACTGTGATACCTGTTAGTTATTGAAAAGCCAAAATAATAGATATCTACAAACATAGTTCCTCTTGAGGCAAATATTCAAGCACCAGTTGATCTACAGATGCCAAGCTCTTATACATTTGGATTTCTGGTGCAATTCATCCATCACTTTTTGACATATGATCAATTTGCTAATAATTGAAGTTTAAGAGGAATGAGCGAAAAATGGGTCTTTATACTCAAGCTATAAGGAAATAACATACAAATGAATTTTCTCAATCACAGAAGCTTCCATCATCAAAACTTCTAATTATTTTAGATGAAAATCTTTCTAAATGTGTGAGTTTCATGACTGTGTTTTCCAAGAGAGACTGGGTCCCTCTTTTAGGGAACCTCACTTCACATCCTGAAAAAATACACCTAGTAGTCAATGCAATGCTTTGGACTCTCAGAGAAAGGAAAATAGAACTCAGTACCCACCAATTGCATGCCTAGGATAGAGCCTTGCACAACCGCCATCTTCCTCGCCATGGCCACCTTTGTTCCATTCCCAGTCAGGGAAGGGGCCATCTCACAGGCTCCTCCTTCATGATATTCCAGCCTGGCATTTTCGTCCTCTTTTCTACCATTACTCACCACAGATGCTCTCCACAGTCACAGCACTTGTCTGGGCCTCCCCAGGGCTAGGCACCAGTCTTGGTTGACCACATATAACTTTATCCTTTTTCCTCCCACTCAAAAAAGTATATAGGAAAGCAAGTAAGTAAGAGCGGTATTACCACACGGATAATCTCAAATCTGCTCTGATTTCTTCTCAAGCAAGCCAATGTGGGTATATTTACAAATTTGGGTATATTCTTGGAAAAAAGTATTTATGAATTACCTTACTTCTTCCTATGACACACCAGGGCATGCTGTGACTCCATGACTGAGAAATATCTCCTTTATCTTGAGGGATCTGCAGTGAGACCCCTTTTCCTTTTCTTCCCTGAACATTCATTTATTATTTGTTCACTCATTTGCCACTCTGTTATTCATTTCACAAATGTGTAATGAGTATTCTCTACACTATATGCTAAGGATACATAGATGACCAAAACCAAAAACCCTCTGCTGCCAGGGAGCTCACATCTACTGAAAGGATTTAGATATGTCAGCAAAAGAACCCGAGATGTAAGTATAGACATGGATATAGGTATACTGTAGATACTATATCTGCTAGCTGGATAGAGACAGACAACTGAAAACAATTGCTGCGCAAAGTCCTAAGAGAACAGAAGGGTCCCCAGGTCTCCTGAGGGAGAAAGGGTTGCCAGGGAAGCTAAAGCTTGATGAATGGAACACTTTGCCAGTCCCTCCAGTCAGTGCCACAGTTGAGCTCTGCAGCCAGTTTGTAGGTCTGGAGGACAGAGGGTTTTTGGGCAGAGGGGGAGCCAGACTGACTTATACTTTGGTATAATGGGAAGATACAAGAACGTTGGCAATTCTGGCCAGGTAAGGGATGTAGCTGGATTTTTTGTTGTTGTTGTTGTTGTTGTTTTTCCCTGAGACAAAGTCTCACTCTGTTGCCCGGGCTAGAGTGCTGTGGCATCAGCCTAGCTCACAGCAACTTCAAACTCCTAGGCTCAAGCAATCCTCTTGCCTCAGCCTCCGCAGTAGCTGGGACCACAGGCATGTGCCACCATGCCTGGCTAATTTTTTCTCTATATATTTTTAGTTGTCCATATAATTTCTTTCTATTTTTGGTAGAGACGGGGTCTCACTCTTGCTCAGGCTGGTCTCGAACTCCTGAGCTCAAAGGATCCACCTGCCTCAGCCTCCCAGAGTGCTAGGATTACGGACATGAGCCACCGTGCCCAGCCTGGATTTTTTTTTGAAGGCGTGAAGCCAAGAGATAATAGAGACCTGGGAGGATGATTTGGCAAGTGGGGAGAGGGTTAAGGATTAGAGTCCTCTCTTTTTGAGTCTTCTCTTCCTCATCCCCCTTCACTTACACGTTTTTCCTCCCAGCTCCTTCACCTCCCAGAAGCATCCTGCTTAAATCGAATTCAATTCCATCCAGAAATATGGTAATCACTGAGTTCTCTAAAATTTCTGAGTTGCATAATTACTTCCTCCATACAAAGGTTTGTACACATGAACATTCCCAGCAGTATTATTCGTAAATAGCCGAAAACTTAACTGGTGATATGTCCATACAATGGAATATTCTTCAGCATGAAAAGGAACAATCTACTGACAATTGCAACAATATGGATGAACCCCAAAAGCGTTATGCTAAGGAGAAGAAACCAGATACAGATTGTGTGATGTGTGTATCTATCTATTTTTATGAGATTTCTAGAAAAGGAAAATCTATAGAGAAAGAAAGCAGATCAATGGCCCCCTGGGGCTGAGGATGGGAGTGGGGATTGACTACCAACAAGCACACAGGAATTTTTTAGGCTGATGGAAATGTTCTAAAACTGGGTTGTGGGATTGGTTGCACAACTATAAACTTACTAGAAACCATTTAACTGTGCACTTGCAATAGGTAAATTTCACAGTATATAAATTATACATCCCTGAGGCTATTTTTAAAATGCACTACCCACTACTTTGTCGTTTTAAGAGAATACACTGAATATAATTGAGCCTTTTTCTTTAGGGCCATGAGCATAAACATGTATTTTCTGTATAGTGGAGTAATTAAGTGATAGTTAACTTGCTGTGATTCCCCTGCAAGTTGCAAAATCTCCAAAGCCTTAGTTTCCTCATCTGTAAAATGAGGATAACAAAAGTGTCCACCATATAAGGTTATTAGGAGAATTTAAGATAAAACATGTAGAACACTTAGAAGAGAGTTAATGAAAACTCAGTTAACAGGAGCTGAAAAGATGGTCATGATTACCAGGATTAACGTGACAGATGGGAGGAAAAAGGAGAAGGTGGTAGGGGAATGCCAAAAAACCCAAGGTGATAAAATCAAAGACAACTTTTGAGACCTGTCAGTTTATGTTCCCTCTGACCTTCCTGGCCTTTCTAGTTTCACAAGAATCTACATATCATCTATGAATTGGGTGTTTATCAATAACCTATTATACATCACGTACTTTGTTTACATGATCTCTTTTAATCCTTGTAGAACCCTGTGTTATCAGCTACTTTATAGATAAGGACTCCAAGGCTTGAAGACAAGTCCTGCCTCTAGGACCTGACAGTTGTAATTCAAGTCCAAATTTGTCTCACTTCAAACCTCATACTTTCCACTATAACAATAGAGAAAGAGCAGTGAGAGTGCCTAATTAGCTACTGCAAAAGGTACTTTTTTGAACCAATACTGTAATTTTACTAGAAAGGCCTTATTTTAGATAAAATAAAGGGCACATTTTCCTTTGTTTCTTGGGGATAGGAAGATAGAGTAAGGGCAGAATGTAATTTAAGCATGGTGGGCCAGAATTTGAAGGCGTTCTCTTCTGCTGCCTTCTATTTCCTCTGTGAAATTGAGATCAGATAAATTTGCTGGCGACATTAAAAGAATCAGAAGTTTGGGTGTGGTGTCTCAGGCCTGCTATCCTAAGACTTTGGGAGGGCCGGGGTGGGGGAGGATCTCTTGAGGCCAAGAGTCTGAGACCAGCCTGGGCAACATAGTGAGACCCCATCTCTACAACAAATTTAAAAATAAATAAATGAAAAATTTTTTAGAAAAAGAAGGATCAGAAGTTTTAGGCAAGTGGAAGTTTGAAATTATCATTGTGATGAGTAGGAAGCAAACTCATCAGGACGAAGAAAGGGTCGCAGGGAGTGCTGAGGGTTCAGCTGAGGTTAGAGACAGGTAACTCCTGGATGTGTTGGGATAAGTCTCAGACAGCCCAGGTAGAAGGCACACTTGGAATGGTCCAGTGTTTGGTTTTGCCTGGTGAGTGTGACAAAAGGAGAAAAGTCAAGGGATTTGAGGAAATTGTCAGGAAGGTGGCTACAGAGCCCCCATGAAATTCAAGCCAGACCAGGAAAAAAATAAAGACGAAAAGTTTGAAAGATCGAGAGGAAGTAACTGGACAAGGGTCTGGAGACCTCAGTGTTTTATTTGCTGATTTCAGAAGGTGCAGTTCACAGTCATGTCACGAAGAAATCCTCTGAAATGGGGTAGAGAGGAAGTAGGTCCCCAAGATAAGGAACCCCAGATAAGGATTATTCGAAATGGAGGGGTTTTGCATTTAATCAGCTCCTATTAAGTGTCAGGCGTTATGCTATTAATTGTACACACACATTAACTCATTTGATCTTCATAATTAATCTAAAAGCCAGAGATGATTATTCTTATTAAGGAAAACCTATGCTTGTCCAGGGAGTGAGCCTGGACTCAATCTTTAGTCTGACCCCCACACCCCACATCTTACCATTATTCCAAAACTGCTCCAGAAGTAGCTAGAAAGAATTGAACCTCTTTCACATCTTTTTTTAAACGAGTTTTTTTTTTTTTTTTTTTTTTTTTTTTTTTTTTTTTGAGACAGAGTCTCACTCTGTTGCCCAGGCTAGAGTGAGTGCCGTGGCGTTAGCCTAGCTCACAGCAACCTCAAACTCCTGAGCTCAAGTGATCCTTCTGCCTCAGCCTCCCGAGTAGCTGGGACTACAGGCATGTGCCACCATGCCCGGCTCATTTTTTCTATATATATTTTTAGCTGTCCATATAATTTCTTTCTATTTTTAGTAGAGGTGGGGTCTCGCTCTTGCTCAGGCTGGTCTCGAACTCCTGAGCTCAAACGATCCGCCCACCTCGGCCTCCCAGAGTGCTAGGATTACAGGCGTGAGCCACCGCGCCCGGCCCTAAACGAGTTTTTTAACTAAAAAATTTAAGCCATAAAAATGGTTATGTATACAAGGAAAAGTAAATCTTTTTGCCACTCTCAGTTTCCTAAATATTTTTCTAGAATACTTTCTTGCACATACAAACGTGTGTGTGTGTGTGTGTGTACAGTATTTACATAAGGTCTGCCAGATACTGTTCTGCACCTTCCTTTTCATATGTAGCAATATATCTTGAAAATATTTGATATACACACCTTTTTCCTTTTCAGATAGCCTAATATTCCTGTGGCTACCATAAATTATTTAACACTATTAGCAGACGTTAGCTTTTTTCTCCTCTTTTTCTATTGCAAATAAAATAGTAATGATTACCTTTGTATCATATATGTTTGTCTCCATTTGGAATTCAATTTTGGGATAAGAATGCTAGATAGTTACTCCAACATCATTTATAAGCTAAATTGTATTTCGCTTTAGTGATTTGGAATGTCGCCTTTATCTTATATGGTACTATGCTTGCAAACGAATTTTACTCTATTTCTGTGCTCCTGTTCTGTTTCATTGATTTATATATTCTTTATCCATATACAGTAGTCCCAACCCCTTATCCATGAGGGATAAGTTCCCAGACTCCCGGTGGATGCCTGAAACAGTGAATAACACCAAACCCTATATACACTACGCACAAATTTCTTTTTCCTTCTTCACAATTTCACAAATAGAAGATTCATTCTCACAATAGATCTTAGCAACCTCAGTCTACAATTTTTTTCTTTCCTTATTAAGTCAAAAACTTTCACCTTTTCACTTCAAGGAAGCACTTTACAGATTCTCTTTGACATATCTGAATTGCCAGCATTACTACCCTTGTGTTTGGAGCCATCTGTTAAGTAAAATAAGGGTCATTTGAACGCAAGCACTGTGATACCAGCTGGGGAGCACCTTTAGTTTGGAGATGCTGGACAAGGGGAGGATTCGGTGAAAAAATTCATCACGGTACTCAAAATAGCATGCAATTTAAACCTTATGAATTGTTTATTTCTGGAATTTTCCATTTAATATTTTTGAACCAAAACTGCCCATGTGTAACTGAAACCTTGGAAACCAAAACCGAGTTAAGTGAAGACTACTGTATTCATGTAGCCATACTCACCTGTTTCACTTACTATAGTTTTACGTAATATTTTAATGTCCATTAAGGCTAGGATCCCTTCACTCCTATTATTTATTTTAAAAAATTTTCCAGCTAACCTGAGAAAAGTACATTACATAGAATAGATTACTTAGGAGGGGTGGAGGGGACAAGGGCAATATAGGTAACCTAAACTTTTCTACCCCCATAATATGCTGAAATAAAAAAAAAAAAGAATAGATTACTTAATTTAGGGATACTTCCCATTCTCATTTTAATAAGACTTGGTACCTAGTAGAGGGACTGAAAAGGAATGGGAGATTTGATTGGGGCAGGAAAAAGAGGGAACATTCAGATGTTAATGAGTTCAGTAAATCTGCACAGACACTGGGAGTCCTGAAAGAGAGAGAAAGAAAAGAGGGTTTCAAGGAGGAAGGAGGAAACAGGAAGATGAGCTTGCAGTCCCTCCCCTGCAATCTGGCTCCTGCTACCTCCACGCCACTGAAATGCTCTTGGCAAGGACACTAGGTTTTTCTGGTTTCTAAACCTAATGAAGATCTAATCAAAAGAAAATCCAAAAATAAGAAACAAAAGCTGCTCCAGATGAGAAGGAATCAGGGAAAGATCTTGGATACATGAAAAATCAGAGTGAAACAACACTCCCCAAAGAAAACAATAACCTTGTACCAATGGAAACCAACCAAAACAAGACTATTGAAATGACTGATAAAGAATTTCCTATATGGATTGTAAGGAAACTCAATGAAGTACTAGAGAAAATAGAAACCTAACTCAAAGAAACCACAAAAACAATGCAGGAAATGGATGAAAAATTCACTAAAGAAATCACATTATTAAAAAAAAATCAAGCAGAGCTTCTGGAAATGAAAAATTCATTCAAAGAAATATATGGTGGAAAACACAGTGGAAAGCCTTAAGAATAGGCTAGGTCAGGTAGAAGAGTCTCAGAGCTAGAAGACAACACCTTTGAATTAAATCCAATGGGTTCTTTTCTTAGCGTCCTGTGGATATTCTCAACAATATGGCAGTGCTTTGCTGATGCCCTCATTTAGCTGTGGGGTCAGACCCAGCATGAATGGCTGCACTCTTCTTCTTCATTTGAATTCAGTCAGTCTGCCCAGTCCAAGAGCATCTAATCCACATTAAGTGATGTCTAAATCACACACAATAATCTCTGCCTTTACTTTCACGCGTCCTCCTCCCCTTCACGTCTTCCCCTCCCCACATCACCCTTATTCCTTTCCCACTTGAGTTTGAGAGTGGTGCAATGAAGTATTCTGAGGAGGAGCAGTGATTGGGAACAGACCGATTGAGGCCCAGGGGTTAGAAAACATTCCCCGAAAATCTCCAACATTCACCTCACAGCATAATTTACCTGAATAAATAACTCTGTATGTTTATAAGGCCCATGGTCCTGAATCATTTCCTGCTTATAAGTCAGAATTGCTGCAAACTTTAATCACAACTGCAGATTAACCTCAGGAGCTCATTTCTGCAGAACCTAGCAAAGATGAAATTTGTTATAAATAAGTATAGTTTCATTGACATTTAGTCTAGGGCAAGTAAATTACCCAATGAGGTGATTTATAAGTTCATTCAGCCTAATTCTGTGATAGGAAGCTGAGCAGTGTGCTGTGGTCATTGGGTCTGATTTATATCAGAAAAGTGTACAAGAGAAAATGGAAGTTCTCTATCTTGCTCTTGTCCTCTCCTGGCCTCCTGTTACTATATAACAGGCATCCTTTTCCTTTAATTACCTTCTTCATGGCTTGAGAGCTCTGATGACTTGATTAAGCCTTGCAGTGCAGTTCCAGTCCCTACCCATCTGATTAATTAGCCCAAACCTTATTAACTTCCTAATTCTGATCAATAAGGCACTGATGCTAAACTGTGCAAGGGCAAACTAAGGAGGCAATTTTATTTCAAGACACAGAGTCCCTACTATTTTTTTTTAAACCATCTTTTCTTTATCTTACTTTTTTTTAACATCAGCTACGTTGGATGTAGTAATATAGTGATAGTCCTGCAAAGACAGCACAAACTAACTCTCGAGTGAAAGCCACATTACTGATGACAGAGCTCTTTGATGGCACCGTTTGGAAACTTTGCATTAAGAACACATGGCCTCCATTATTCAGGATATCAGGTAAGTGTTGCTCTTGGCCAGAGAAAGAATATGATGATGATGATGATTCTTTCTCAGCTGGAAATGGACAAAATATGTAACAAGAAACCTCACATCCCACACCCAAACTTAGAATGGAGTTTTCCAAAATTGAGGGAATATTTCAATATTCTAGATCAGTATTATCCAATAGAAATATTTTAAGTTTTCTAGTAGTCACATTTTAAAAATTAAAACTTAACAGGTGAGTGCTCACTTCGGCAGCACATATACTAAAATTGGAACGATATGGAGAAGATTAGCATGGCCCCGCACAAGGATGACACGCAAATTTGTAAAGCATTCCATATTTTAAAAAAAAGAGAAAACAACATGTGAAATTAATTTAATACTATATTTTATATAATCCAATATAGGAAAAATAATAATGGGAAAAATATTAATATTGCAACCTGTAATCTAAATGAAATTATTAATAAGCTATTGTGCTTTCTTTTTCCACAGTAAACTTTTGAAATCGGGTGTATATTTGATACTTTCAGCACGTCTAAATTTCAGCTAGCCACATTCCAAGAGCTCAACAGACACATATAGCTAATTGCTACTGTACCGGAAAGCATAGTTCTAGATTAGGGAATCTCGATCTTGAGTGTGCAACAGAATTGCCCAGAGGGCTTGTTAAAACATACATTGTTGGCCCCACCACCAGAGCCAGTGATTCAGTAGGCTGGTGTTGGGCCAGAGACTTTGCATGTCTAATAAATTTCCAGGACACTGATGCTGCTGGCTGGGGACTCCACTTTGAGAACCACTACTCTAGAAATAGGACTCATTTCAACCCCATCTTCTCCAGCTTAATAGAGATCTGTGCGAAAGCAACGCTCCTTCCCATCAAGATAGGTTCATGAGTTGATCTCAATTCTATTTCCCTTCATCATTTTCAGAGCTCGATGTAGCTTTTAGCCTCGAATTTTCCCAAATCACATGAAATTCTAAAGTTTAAGGAATAGACCAGATTTTACCTTGAACTTTGAAATTATTTTGGCACTTAGTCTATGCTGATATATTGAACTACATTGGTGTATTCATGTGTTCATGGTCTGTCTCTGCAGGAACTGTTTGCATTTCCAAGGGCAGAAAATACACCTTACAGAGAAAACCTCTGAGAAAGGCTTCACTTACCTAATTCTGTGCCGGGCAGGTAGTGCCAGCACCCAGCGCTTCTGTTCTCACTCACCTGCCACTCTCTCCTCTGCCATCTCAGGCCGCCTCTCTCTTTATTGGCAGCTTAAGAAACTCACCACAAATAAGTGCCATTTCTTATTCTTGTCTCTAGTTCTTTTCTTTATTAAACAAAGTCTGTAGATAATGCATGAAGAAAGTTCAAAAATTACAAAAGTGTGACAATAAAAAAGTAATGCCTCCCTGTCCTCTGCCCCCTAGTTTTCTCCAACCAGCTGCCTTCCCAGGAACTCAGCCCATGTTAGCAGTGTTTCGTGTCTTCTCAGAGATAATCTATCGACAAATTTGTTACATGCTTTTATACACACACATGCATTTATATTTTTAAAATTGAAAGACAAAAATAGGCACCTGGTCTGCAATTTCAGCCCTACCTCATCTCTGAGGTGTAAAACAATCAGAAGTGAGTCAGATCATAAAGACAATTTCAGAACCATTAAATACAGTACACAGCTTCCACAAAATTGGATACAACCGAGGGACCTTTTAATCTGAAAGGTGAGAAATATAGAAAGGTGACCTGCAACCCAAGCAAAACCCCTGACGTTTAGGCAAGGTAACTTGAGGTTTGAGCAATGTAAACATTTTCATCCCGGAAGGCTTTTACTTCCTTGCCTTCACCAAGATGTTTTCATTTTGGCCTCTGCCTTTGACCCTACTGTACCCTCTGCCTGGAAAGTTGTACCCTACCCCTCTCCTTTTTTCTTAGCTTATTACAGTCATTTTAGTATTTTCTAGAAAAAGGTAGGTCCTTGAATTACTGAGTAACAATTGAGGTTTATGTGTTTCTCCAGATGCCTTGTGTGATGCCCAAGGGTGGGACCTCAAAACATTCTGTTAACAGTTTGTGCTTATCGTAGGAAGGTCACTGGCACGAGTACTCTAGCCCTGCCTGTTACGTGGTTATCGCTGGCTTTCCCTGTGTTATTAAGTGGAGATTTTACCTACTGAGCTGACGAAATTGTCCTGAGGGTAAAAGAGATAATGGCCATAAGAGATCCATAATCAACCAAGATTCCAGGATAGTTGGACCACAGGATGCCGGCAGAATCCAGGTGGGGACAGGGGGTGTGTTTTTGGAATCAGAGTGACAGACAGACTGTCCCAAATGCAGGCTCTGACATTAGCAACTGTGTGACCTTAGGCAAGCTCTGGAGAGGCAGCCTCTTTCTCTGTGACCACCAGGCAAGTGGAGATGGAGGTTCCCAAAGGTGTTGAACATTCTGCCTCTCATAGAACACCCCAAGGTCGAGTCTTCAAACTGGAGCGCACATACTCATGGGGTACACAAACATTTTCCAGGGATTATGGGATTTGGAGAGGCTTATGGGAATTCCTTTACTTCCACAGTTACCAGCTTCACAAAAGAAAAATGCAGATCTTACCCATGCATTAAATCCATGGGGGCTTGCACTTCCTGGTCTTCTCCCTGTCTCACCATACATCTATTATAGCAGAAACGTGGCCTTAGAAAATGTGGTATCTTGGGCTGCATTGGGTATTTTGATTTTAAGTACAAGGTATAAAAATGGTGGAATAGTGACAAGTTTTGTTAGACTTTGCTTCTTCCTTTCCTGATCATTTATCAAAGAATGCGTCATGCCTGAGAGACTGCACCAGAAGAAAGCAGAAAGAGCGCCTGGGTAAGAAATATTGAATGCCAAAGAAGACTTTCCATCATTAAACATAAGCTGTCCTTTTTCAGCAATTCTCAATACTCAATCCTGGAACTCTGCACTGTGGGGTGGGGGAGGGGATACCGTTAGAGGACACAACAGTATGGATTAGTAAAGCTGATTCCTTTTCCATGTGACTGGAATTTTTTTTGAAACTACCAAATTATTCAAAACATGCTGGATAAACCCTCAATAAAGCTTTTATGTGATTTCTTTCACATTTGATGTGTGTTATTCTTAAGGTAGATAAAAATTTATCTGCTTTATCAAATCAGATCAAGACATTTGCCTTATAATCAATCCTCATCTTATTTCATCTTATAAAATGTTTGATATCTTCTTCCATGTCCTATTAACCCAAAATAAAATTATATGCTAGCTGCCAGATGAAATTTTTTAGGAGAATATATCTTCATCTTTCATTAAGTTCATGGAAAAAGTTTAACCATGATTCATGTCAATAAGAGATGCATTTTCAGTAAGTTTATTTTTTATATGTAGTAACTACTTATCAAAATATATAATATACTATGTTACTTTTTATCAATTATGAACAAGTAATTATAATGATAACTCAATGCAGAATAAAATTATTAACACTTAGCTGCCTCATGGTCACAGGAAATTTAAAAAATTTCAAATTTTCCCTTTTGTAGAAATTTATTTTCTTTCATGTATATTTTACCATAATAAAAAAATTTAGGCCGGGCGAGGTGGCTCATGCCTGTAATCCTAGCACTCTGGGAGGCCGAGGCGGGTGGATCCTTTGAGCTCAGGAGTTTGAGAGCAGCCTGAGCAAGAGCGAGACCCTGTCTCTACTAAAAATAGAAAGAAATTATATGGACAACTAAAAATATATATAGAAAAATTAGCTGGGCATAGTGGCGCATGCCTGTAGTCCCAGCTACTCGGGAGGCTGAGGCAGAAGGATTGCTTGAGCCCAGGAGTTTGAGGTTGCTGTGAGCTAGGCTGACTCCATGGCACTCTAGCCTGGGCAGCAGAGTGACATTCTGTCTCAAAAAAAAAAAAAAAAAAAAAAATTTGCATGCTACTGCAATGGATACAAACTATATAGTTTCTGATATTGCAGCCCCAAATAAAACCCCACTTTGATTGAAAAAAATAATAATCATTAAGCATGCTTATAGGTATTTTATTTAATAATGAAAGAAGTATAACTTTTAAAAAAAAGTGTAGTTCACAAGTAAGAAAAAAAGTGAGGACAGAATAAAGCAAGCAAGAAGGAAGGAAGAAATTGTACCATCTCCATCAAGTATTAAATCATGTTAGGGTTGGACATGCCGACTCATACCTATAATCCCAATACTTTGGAAGGCCAAGGTGGGAGGATTGCTTGAGGCCAGGATTCAAGATCAGTCTGGGCAACAATAGCAAGAGCCTGTCTCTATAAAATATTAAAAAACGAGCTGGGCGTACTGGCACACACCTGTAGTGCCTGCTACTCAGGAGCCCGAGGCAGGATAATCATTTGAGCCTGGGAGCTTGAGGCTGCAATGAGCTATGATCATGCCACTGCACTCCAGTCTGGGTAACAGAGCAAGACCCTGTCTATAAACATAAATAAATAAATAAATCATGTTAGGACAGAGGCACAAAGGATTTACACTCAGTGTATCAAGTGCTTCCCCCAACGCTCTGCAGAAAAGGAAGTTCCTTGCAGGTACATGATCCAGGAAGGGAAACAGAGTCCCCATGGCAGGTCAGCTTTGGCCCCTGCCACACCTTGCGTTAAGGACTGCTTTTTTCCTGGGTGGTGCCAACCAAGCTCTCTGAAATATTTTTGCTCATGTCACCATCATAAATTTTAGCTCTGGTTCCTTAGGAAACTCAGTGATACAGACAAACCCAGCGGTCCCCAACCTTTTTGACACCAAGGACCGGTTTCATGGAAGACAATTTTTCCATGGACCGGGCGAGCTAGGGGGGGATGGTTTGGGGATGATTCCAGTGCATTAGATTTATTGTGCAGTCAAACCGCTCTGCTAATGATAATCTGTATTTTCAGCCACTCCCCAGCACTAGCATCACTGCCTCAGCTCCACCTCGAGTCATTAGGCATTGGATCCTCATAAGGAGTGTGCAACCTAGATCCCTCACATTCACAGTTTACGGTAGGATTCTGGCTCCTGTGAGAATCTAATGCCTTCGCTGATCTGATAGAAGGTGGAGCTCAGCCAGATGATGCAAGTGATGGAAGGTGGCTGTAAATACAGATGAGACTTCGCTTGCTCACCTGCCACTCACCTCCTGCTGTGCAGCCCAGTTCCTATGGGCCATAGACAGGTACTGGTCTGAGGCTGGGGGTTGGGGACCACAGATGTAGACAATAGTATCATTGTCTAACCAGGTCTAGGCAAATATCAAACATCTAGACCACCATTTACATCTTTTCCCTCGGGACTCTGGGAATTTTTCTAACTTTTCCTATGCTTGGGAACCATTCAAATCACAGAAATCATCTAATCATATGAGGGTTGCACAGATTCAACATCACCTGTAAAATCACAGGGTCCTACTACCCTTGTAGGAAAGAGATCTTAGCATGTTCAATTCCTTCTAAGATTATTGACCTATTCAAGTTTCAATCTGTTCTTAAAACAATTTTGGTTATTTATTCACAGAATACATTCAAAGAATATTTTTACATTAATCTATACATATTTTCAGATTAATTAATATCATATTTTCTATAATACTGTCATAGTTGTTCATCTTCTCAGGATTTGTAATTATATTACCTTTCTTTTTTTCCGGGTTTTTTTTTTTTTTTTTTTTTTTGAGACAGAGTCTCACTCTATTGCCTGAGCTAGAGTGCCATGGTGTCAGCCTAGCTCACAGCAACCTCAAATCCCTGGGCTCAAGCAATCCTCCTGCCTCAGCCTCCCGAGTAGCTGGGACTACAGGCATGCGCCACCATGCCCGGCTAATTTTTTTTTTTTCTATTTTAGTTGCCCAGCTAATTGCTTTCTATGTTTAGTAGAGATGGGGGTCTCGCTCTTGCTGAGGCTGGACTCGAACTCCTGACCTCAAGCGATCCTCCCACCTCAGCCTCCCAGAGTGCTAGGATTACAGGCATGAGCCACCACAGGTAGAATTTTTCAATATAGAAGTTTAAAAACCATCAAGCTTAGTTAACATAATGGGTAGTATTGTAAGGTTAAAACTCTGTTTATAAAACAATTATGACTTAGTGGTGTGACTAGGGATGGGAAGTAGAATATAACTTTGGGTTTTGTTTTTAATATAGTGTGTTGTGTTTAAAAACAGCAGGACAACCGTAAACAGCAGGGAAAAAAACTTAACGTGGAAAATAATAGAAAAACTATTACTAACCTAAAGAGAATCTCATCCAGGAAAATACCTGGATTTGGGATTGGTATTGGAAAATACCAATAACTCCTAGTGTAAATATAAAAAAAAATGTTATACTGTTCCTGCTTTGATAATCAGAAACCCCAAAGGGAAGATAGAAAATTGCAATTCTTTTGTTTTAAATTTTTCAACTACAAGGACTCAACAGAAGGGTGTTGAGAGTTTTTCACTTAGAGGATGCTTTCAACAATACGATGTTGGCCGGGCATGGTGGCTCTGGCCTGTAATCCTAGCACTCTGGGAGGCCGAGGTGGGTGGATTGTTTGAGCTCAGGAGTTCGAGACCACCCTGAGCAAGAGCAAGACCCTGTCTCTACTAAAAAATAGAAAGAAATTATATGGACAACTAAAAATATATATAGAAAAAATGAGCCGGGCATGGTGGCGCATGCCTGTAGTCCCAACTACTCGGGAGGCTGAGGCAGAAGGATTACTTGAGCCCAGGAGTTTGAGGTTGCTGTGAGCTAGGCTGACGCCATGGCACTCTAGCCCAGTCAACAGAGTGAGACTCTGTCTCAAAAAAATAAATAAATAAATAAAATAAGAAGAAGAAAAAAGAAACAAACAAACAAACAAAAGAAACAAACACAAAAATAAAAAAACAATATCTCCTCTACTCTGCATGAAATTAAAAATTTCACAAGGAGAGCCTCCTAGACACTGATTTGTAGCTGTTACTTAGATTTCGTTCCTCTTTATTGCTCTACATGGCCTTGTCAAGTAAACCAAAAAAGCATGTGTGACTGTATCTGAAATGCAGTTATTGTTCCTTGGAAAGGATGTGCAGCCCTCATCTTATCCGGTTGCTCGGTGTTTCACCTAGTTTGGTCTGGCACAGAAATTAAGTTCATTTTACAGCTCATCACACTCAGCATATGCTCCAACAAATGGATTCTTGTGTCCGGAGACCAGTAAAATCCCTGTCTCTCTTGGGGATGCTGCTACCACATTTGTTCTAGGACATTAATGGATGTCCTAACCAGTCCATGTTTTCTAAAGCAATGACAACTCAAGGTCATAGTCTTACAATGAGGCATGTTCAATATAATGACTACAAAAAAATTGTACGTATGCAGCACACAGACATTTCTGGTGATGTCCATCATACATATTGTTTCTTTTTCCAATATGAAATGTAATGGGGATTCTTATTCTAAGAGGCATTTTAAAAGTCAGCAAATCAATTTCTAGTAAGAAGCCTTGTGCATGAGTTGGAGCAAATGTTCAATCGGTACCCAATGTTTACTCAGAGGCACTGTAGGGAAACGTAACTAGAAATGTGTACCAGATGATTGATGGAAAAAATGGTCAAGATTACGTGTTTTGTCAGAACTTATACCCAAGCCAAGAAGAAAAAGGCTTAATTATAATCTCTACCAAAATTCTTCAAACTATGTATCACCAATTCTCTGCCTGAATTTCTTTTCTTTTCTTTTTTTTTTTTTTTTTAAAGAGATGAGGTCTTCCTGCTCTGTGGTTGCCCAGGCTGGAGTGCAGTGGCTGATCACAGCACACTGCAGCTTCAAACTCCTGTGCTCAAGTGATCCTTCTGCCTCTGCCTCCCAAAGAGCTAGGACTACAGGCCTGTGCCACCATGTCTGGCTAATTGCTTTATTTATGTACTTATTTAGACAATCTCGCTCTGTCACCCTAGCTAGAATGCAGTGGTGTCATCATAGCTCCCTGCAGCCTCAAACTCCTAGGCTCTAGCGATCCTCCTGCCTCAGTCTAGTGACTGAGTACACTGACTATTAGTACAGCGAAGCTGTCATTGTTCACGCATGCACATCCCAGTCCAGTCTACTTGCCTTGGCTGCCAGGTTACCTTGATGTCGTGTGATCCATTCTCTTTATATCGACAATGGCTGGATACTTTGCGGACAGATCTCGTATTCATATCATCCTTTCAGTTTAATCAATATTACTCATTGTTTTTTATTATGGCAAAGTATACTGGCTACAGCATATTTTCCCTTTTTTGTACTACTTCTCTTTATCCCTGGAGTTTATATTTGTCTTCTTTTTTGCTTGGCGGGTTGTTTGCTTAGCTTTTTGTTTCTTCCTCACTCCCCTCGCCAGCCCTTAAGGTGCCTGCCTCCTGCTCTGGTTTGCACTGGTTGTCCTCTAGCCCTGCAGCAAAGCCATCATCTTGGGACTTCTCTTGTCATTATTCTGGAATACAAACTCCTGTGCTGTGCTATTTCCTGGACACTACGACTTCCCTTTTCTTGGTTTTTGCCTTTCTTTTAGTGAAATGTCCTCCAGAAGCTTTCTGAGAAAAGGGCCATGAGGAAAATAGTGTAGGAGCTAGGGAGGAGGTTGTCATTCCTATTATTTGGACTTGGAGTCTCCTGGATTGAACCTTTAATTTTTCTTCTCTCCTATTTTCTACTTATTTTTCTTTTGGTTCTGTTTTCTACATTATTTCCTCAACTTCATCTTCCACCCTTTCAACTATGCTATTTTTTTAAAAAAATTTTGCTATCATAGTTTTAATTTCCAAGAGGTTTTTGTCCTCTGTGTTATTGTCTTATAGCTCCCTGTTCTTGTTTCACCAATGCAAGATCTTCTAGTATGTCTCTGAAGGTCTGAGATTTTATTTTTTTAAGTTTTCTCCCACTTCATACATTGTGTCTCTTTTTTTTTTTCTATTTTCTTATTTTTGTTCCTGTCTGGCATATTGAAGACTTTTTTCAAATGTGAGTGATCCCTGTTCAGGGTGTAGATGCCCAGTTTGGCAGTTCTGCCCACCTTCACAACCTGGTCCTGGATATACAGGTAGGGATGAGCTCTCTGCCAGCCTAACTGCTCCTTGTAAAACTGTCAACCAATTCTCCTAACTTCATCCCCACCCCACACATCAGAACTTGAGGTCTCATTTCCTGAGCCTTCCTGGGGTCTGTGGTGGAAACCATCTTAGTTCTTGTCAATTTCCAATCACCACCTCAGGGGAATCAGCTCTCTCAGGTTAGCTATTAACAAATCAGTTAACACCTGAACATCTGCTTTCGACCTTCCACAAAATTTTTTAGTCTATAACCATACCATATTGAATGCTCCTGGTCTCGTCTGATCTCAGAAGCTAAGCAGGGTCAGGCCTGGTTAGTACTTGGATGGAAGGCAAAATTTTTGTTGATTAGTACAACAAAATGAAAAAAAAAATTGTTGAAATCTCTAATCCACTGTCATTTCTTTTCCAGCCTTCTTCATGGAGTTCTCCTTTGTTAGCCTTTTAATATTGTTTCTTTTTTTCATTTTTTATTTATTTATTTTTTTTGAGACAGAGTCTCACTCTGTTGTCCAGGCTAGAGTGCCGTGGCGTCAGCCTAGTTCACAGCAACCTCAGACTCCTGGGCTCAAGCAATTCTCCTGCCTCAGCCTCCCGAGTAGCTGGGACTACAGGCATGCGCAAACCATGCCCAGCTAATTTTTTCTATATATATGTTTAGTTGTCCATATAGTTTCTTTCTATTTTTAGTAGAGACGGGGTCTCACTCTTGCTCAGGCTGGTCTCGAACTCCTGAGCTCAAACGATCCACCCGCCTCAGCCTCCCAGAGTGCTAGGATTACAAGCATGAGCCACTGTGCCTGGCCTTAATATTGTTTTAATGAGGTTTCATGAGGGAACAGATATAAATATCTGGGTTCAAACTGCCCTGCTTCCCCCCGAATCTTCCAAACCAAGCAATTCAGATACAACAGGCACCTGTGCTAGCATATATAGTACTTATTCTTTTTGACTTTATCAGAATTTGATGATAAAGGTGAAAGAAATCCTTAGGTTTCACAACTGCTTGGCTTCTTTTTTCTTACCCGATTTCCCACATATCTTGAGTCAACCTTTCTAGAACAATGGCATAATGAGACTTCTCCTCTTTTCAGTTTTTAGTACATTCCAGAGAAGGAATAGGTCAATCTTCACAAGTGGAGAAGACCATCTTTTTCTTTCTTTTTTTTTTCTGCTTGCAGTTTCACGCATCTTCCAAAGTCTTAAGTGTTATCCTTTCACTTCTTCAAAATTCTATTCCCAATGTTTGCTTTGGGAAGGAACATGAAGTCTTCCTTTATTCCAACTATGTCTTGTCCCAATCCTACTAGTTCACTCTAACTCACTAGCTGTCTATTGGATGCATACTTCATGTTCATGCTATTTAGACATCTGGTATACTTCCCAGTCCTCCTTCACTTCCAAGGGACTGTAGACCAGCTGAGGGATGTCATTCATTTTAATTAACCCATTCAAGGGTGGGATTCCTGAGGATTTATGTTTTCTAATATTATGAGGGAAAAGTCAGAACTAGTTTCCCAGAGAAAGTGAAGGTTAAGCTGAGACTTAAGGATGTGGAGTTTAGCTAGGTGAAGCACAGTGATCCAGGTAAATTATCTACCTCTATGTATATGTCCCCTGACCTTGAAACAGAACTCAGGGGACATTCCCTTTAAGGATGATTCAGATGGCAGTGAGTATGAGAAGCAGCCTACTGCCAAGCAGGACAATTGTTGTTGCTTTACTCCGAGGTATATCTCTTGCCCAAGCAGTAGTACAAAAGTGGACAGGTTATATATTTAAAAAATATATTCAATATATACAATCAAATATATACAAATATACACACACATATTAATCTATCAAGGAACCGACTTAAGAAACAAGAGCTGGTCCATTGCATTCAAGTTTACACAGCAGTGAAGGGAATATACCGGGGAATCGGATTTAGGGAAAGCTTAATGAAAAAAACGTCAGGAAATGCCAGGAGAGTGGTCTGCATCAAACTCGCACTTAGGCTTCCGCCTTTCACTCCCTGGGCAGCTAGCAAAACAGAAAGACAAGGATGGGGGAAAGGGCTGCCCGCCAGCTTGTCCCATCAAGAACCTCTCTCTGACGTCCAGGACCACTTCCAGCAAGCAGCAAAACGTCAGCGAAAGAAAGTCGTCGCCCCATCTCAGAGCGCAGGCAGAGCGCGCGGAGCTAGACCCGCTCCTGCAGAGGCTGGTCTCTAGCTGCAGCCCGGGCACTCCCCACGGCCAGGGCGGCCCGGCGGCCGGGGTTAGGGCGGTAGCTGGGCAGGGGAGCTCTGCCAGGAACGGGTGTGGGGGCTCCGGGTTGTCTGGGGCCTGTCTGGGGCCTGTCTGGGGCGCGAGGGGATGCAGGGAGAAAGCCTTGCTCGGTTCTCTTTGCCGGCTGCGCAGGTCTGCGGCCAGCCCTCCGCCCGCTCTCCAGCCCGAACTCACCCCGGCTGGGTGGAGGGGAAGGGGAGGAGGTCCGCAAGGGTGGGGTGAGGGAGGTAGAGGAGAAAGGAGGAAGGGAGAGACTGGGGCACCTCGCGGCTCCGAGAAGGGCCACCTGTGATCACAACCGTTGTCACGACCCCCCCTGTCATGCCCATGCACGAGTGGGACGGGGCCCCGCCCTGGGCGCCACCTTGGGGGGCATCCGTTCATAGGCCGGATCTGGGCCCGCCGGAGCCCATTCCCCTCCTGAACTCCCACCTCCACCCCAGACGCGGGTGTCTCTGCCGAGTACGGGGCGGGGGCGGGGGCACCTCTGGCCCCGTTTGTCCAGGTGAAGTGAGGGCCCCCGCTGTACCCAGGGAAGCTCTGAATAATAATTACTGGGGGGACAGGAAGCCACAGGGTAGATCAAGGAAGTAGCAATAGCCACCGTGGGAGTCCCCGCCACTGTGCCGTAGCCGTGATTTCTCAGCGCACCTGAGCCCACCCAACCTTTCCGTTCCTTCCCTTTGTTTGGTCCCATTCGCGTCTAGAAATTTATTCGAATGGAAAGCAATCCCGGGTGTAGGCGTGTATTTATCTACACAGATGTTTAGCACAGCTATTGGGGTAATATTCAAAAGTTGGGAGCTACCTAAATGTCTAACAACAGACAACTGATTCTAAATCGTGGTAATCTTTTCAGTGGAATTTAAGGCGTAAGTTTAAAGTGATTGTACCGGAGAATACTCACGATGGACAGAAAGTGCTCCCCATACACAAGGTGGGGAGAAAGCTGCTTACAGAGCAGCTTCTGGTTGAAAGACAAAGCATATGGACATAATCTGGAGGGACAGAGTCTCGGAGAGCGGTGATCTTTAAGTAGCTAGATGCTGAGCATAAATTTTCCACAATGTTATTTTTGTAAGAATAAGAGAAAAACCTTATTTTATTTTTAATTATTTTAAATGTTCTTTTGCTTCTTGTCTTTTCTTTTCTCTTTCCTTTCTTCTTCCTTTCTTCCTTTTTATTGTTGTTGGTTATTTTGTTTCTTCAAGTGACCCATGAAACAAAAAAGTTGTTTTAAATATCTCGAATCCGCTGCTCTTCAGATCATCTCTCTCTCTCGCCTTCCTCGAGGCGGTCAGGCTCACGACGAGGAAGGGCGCTGTCCCGGGCCGCGTACCCCACGTGCGGGAAACCCGCGCACCCAAGCAGCGCGGGCGGCGGGGCCGGGGGCGGCTGGCGGGACCCGCTTCCTCTGCTGGGGGCGGGGCGGCTGGCCGTCCCTGGATCTAGGCGTCTGCACCCCTCTCGCCACGTGCCTCTCGAAGCTGCGGGCGAGCCCTGCAGGCGGCGCCTTTTCCAAAGTGTGTTGAGTTCGGGAATCGATCGGAAATTCCAAGGCCAATTAAAGGCCCTCGGATTTAGAGCTCTGATTAGGCATGAAAAGCTTCGAACAGCCCCTTCAGCCCCTCGGGGCCCGCCTCCGCGGTGACCTTATGCGTATCCTCCCTCAGAAACCTCCCAGAGGCTATCATTGCACACGCAAGAGGGCTGTGCTGGGGCCTCTCCTCCCAGTGCCCCTGGCTGGTGGGGAGGAGTGGCTCTAGGTATCTTAGAGCAGAGGCTAGACTGACTCCCATTCCAGACCAGAAAACTAGGGGCAGGCAGAACACGAAGTGGTCTCTGGCTCCCCAGGGACGCAGCCGGGAGAAGGTGTCCAGGCCATCTGCCGGCCCGCCTCAGGGGCATCTGCTCCAGGATCCCTGGGAGCGCTTATCGTATTCCTCAGAGTCTGCCGTGTTGCTCCCCGACCCCCACCCCAACAAACAAGACACCCATTCTGCTTCTCTCTTTCTAGATCGCCCTGTAGAAGGTTGCTAGTGACAAGGAGAAAAATGCCTTTCCCGAGTTTTCTAATTCAAATGCCTATCAGCTCTGCACACCACTGGCCTTTCTAAACCCTGCCAAAAAAGGAAGATCTGATAGTGGCAAAAGTTAACTACGATCAAGCTGACCATGCATATTTTGTTCATAGAAGCCTTAGAAATAACAATATAATCCAACTTTTTCATTTAACAGGTAAGGAAACTGAGGCCCATTGCAGTGACAGGCCAGGCTTGGGTGGTAAAAAAGCTTCAGTCCAAAAAGACAGCCCGGAAAGCATTTAAATAAGGCCTGGGGAAGCTTGTTAGGAAGGCTTCCCCTCCAATTTCGCTCTGCCTAGCTACCAATGCCTGGAATATTGTAGTTTCTACCCATCTTGAATGAAGAACTATAAATAAGCTCCCTGTAGCCAGCTGCGGTGTCTTACGCCTGTAATCCTAGCACTCTGGGAGGCCAAGGCAGGAGGATTGTTTGAGCTCAGGAGTTCGAGACCAGCCTGAGCAAGAGTGAGACTCCCTCTTTACTAAAAAAAATACAAAGAAATTATCTGGACAACTAAAATATATATATAGAAAAAAATTAGCCAGGCATGGTGGCGCATGCCTCCCTACTTGGGAGACAGAGGCAGAAGGATTGCTTGAGCCCAGAAGCTTGAGGTTGCTGTGAGCTAGGCTGATGCCATGGCACTCTAGCGCGGGCAACAGAGCAAGACTCTGTCTAAAAAAAAAAAAAAAATAGTGCAGCTGAGAACATCCTTGTTCATAAATTTTTGGATTTCTGACCCTATTTAGAAAACTGGAATTATCAGATTAAAGACTATAGATCTTTTGATGCACAATGCTTAATTGCTTAATAAGAGGGTGGTGGGCTGTGCCAGTCTATAAATCTAGTGCAACGAGTATGCTCACTTCCTTTCATTAATGGTGAGATTGAGAGTGCATGAAAGTGACAAGGTCTATATGCAACTAGACGGTGGTCAGATGGGGTATCCTAGAGCCATCAGTTTCTTGACCTGTACCATAAACCGTTGTGCTTGCCATCTCCAGCACACCCTGTACCATGCACGCTGTTGACTGAATGAATGTGTCCCGTCTTGCTTCCCACCCCACACCTCCACTCCTGTAGGTCACTACCTGGTAGACCTCTGGAGCTGTTCTCTTTGTGCCTATTCAGTAGAAAATAGACAGACACACAAGCTGCTAGCACGAGGGATAAGGACACCATGGTGTTTTCCATTCCTGTCTTTGCACATCCCATGCTTTCTCATTTGTCCTTTTGTTTTGTGTCCTTGTCTTCCCCTTTTCAGGCTGTCATGTGCCCTGGGTGGCTGCTGTCAATCTTACTTAGGGATATTTTGGTTCCATAGTAATGACAATAGAGGGAAAGCCAGCTCTTGTCTTTCATACACTCCTTCATTCATTTATTCCTTCAACAAGTGTTCATCAAGCCACCTGTTATATACAAGCCAGTATTCTGGTTGGGGACACAAAAGGAAATCATACTGGTATTTTTTATTTATATATATATATAGAGAGAGAGAGAGAGAGAGAGAGTCTTGCTCTGTTGCCCGGGCTAGAGTGAGTGCTGTGATGTCAGCCTAGCTCACAGCAACCTCAAACTCCTGGGCTCAAGCGATCCTTCTGCCTCCGCCTCACGAGTAGCTGGGACTATAGGCATGCGCCACCATGCCCGGCTAATTTTTTCTATATATATTTTTAGTTGGCCAGATAATTTCTTTCTATTTTCAGTAGCGATGGGGTCTCGCTCTTGCTCAGGCTGGTCTCAAACTCCTGACTTCGAGTGATCTACCCACCTCAGCCTCCCAGAGTGCTAGGATTACAGGCGTGAGCCACCGCGCCCAGCCATACTGATATTAATATCTAACGTTTGTTGAACATGCAGTAAATGATAGGCACTGCATTAAGAATAAAATTATGCAAATGATTTTACTTAATCCTTATCACAGCCCAATCAGATAAGCACTGCTACTTCTCCCATTTTACAGATAAGGGAACTGAAGCCTACAGAAGTTAAAGGTCACAGCTGGTTAAATGGTGGAGTTTAGATTCCAGTCCAGGCAGTCAGCACTCAAAGTTGGGTGGGGAGAGTTCCAGGCAGAAGAGCTATCATCAGTGAAGGCCCTGAGGCAGAAAGTAGTTTGGCTTGTTAAAGACACTGCGAGAAATCTAATGTGGCATAGAGTTCTAAGCCAGACTATCTCAAGGCGGAAATTGGAGGAAGAGGCAAGCCCTTGTAGGTTACTGTTAAAGATTCTGGACTATGAAGCTGGTAAAAGGCCTTGAGCAAAGGAATGATAACAGATTTGTGTTTTGAAAAGATGCCTCTGGCTGGGAAGAAAACGATCGGGAGAGGGGCAGGAGCAGGTATTGTGTCAGCACAGGTTTAGAAGAGGGGCCTCAGGCTTCAGAGATGAATTGAATGCACTGAAGGTAAGGTGTGACAACCAGCTTCCTAGGGTGGTGGGTGGTGGTGCCATTCCTCAGATAGGGACCTGGGAGGGCAGGCAGGGGGACAATCAGGTTTGTAGGAAAGATCTTTTAGATGTCTCAAAATCAGTTGCCTCTGAGACACCCAAGTAGCGATTCCAAGTAGAATGTCAGATCAAAATGTAGGAGTTGCCTGGGTACAGAGGGCAATTGAAGCAAGCTCCCACAGTGCAGGGGACGGTGCAGGACAGAGGGTGCAGGGACAAGAAAGTGAAGGACACCAACATGCTCAGGTTGAAGGCAGGAAGGAAGCCCACAAAGGTCCCAGAGGAACCAGGAGGGGTGATGAGTATTTCAGGTGGTGACCCCGTCGTGTGGGACACCCAGGGGAAGTTAGAGTGTCCATGGGGTGAGAGCTGAGGGTGAGGGCTCCCAGGCAGGACTGGGAGTCACGTTGCCTCACATTTGTGAACTGCAATCAGTGATTCTGCTGTGGGCTGCCGGCAGCCTTCTTTCTGCCCTATTTGTCTCAAGCAGAACATAATTCTGAAGGTCCAGGGAAGTGACTTTTAGGGCCTTTCTTTGTAGTTTCTTTCAGATTTTTACATATATATTTCAACTAACAAAAAAAAAGAGATAATTTGATGAAAGAACACTTACATTTTACTGTCTACATTTTCATTTTTGTTACTCTTATTTTTCAACATTTCTGCATTAGCCATTAACAAATAAATACAATTGAACATTTTTTTTTTTTTTTTTGAGACAGAGTCTGGCTCTGTTGCCCGGGCTAAAGTGCCATGGCGTCAAGCTCACAGCAACCTCAAACTCCTGAGCTCAAGCGATCCTCCTGCCTCAGCCTCACGAGTAGCTAGCTGGGACTACAGGCATGTGCCACCATGCCCGGCTAACTTTTTTCTATATATATTTTTAGCTGTCCAGATCACTTCTTTCTATTTTTAGTAGAGACGGGGTCTCGCTTTTGCTCAGGCTGGTCTCAAACTCCTGACCTCAAGCAATCCTCCCGCCTCGGCCTCCCAGAGTGCTAGGATTACAGGCATGAGCCAGCATGCCTGGCCTATAATTGAACACTTTTAAATACAGTATCTTTAGAACTGTACAAACATAGTGAATCAAGTTGTGAACCCCAAGGCAGGAGGATCCCTTGAGGTCAGGAGTTCAAGACCAGCCTGAACAAGAGTGAGACCCCATCTCTATTAAAAATAGAAAAAAATTAGCCAGGCATGGTGGCTCACGCCTATAGTCCCACCAGCTACTCGGGAGGCTGAGGCAGGAGGATAGTTTGAACCCAGGAGTTTAAGGTTGTTGAGAGCTAGGCTAACACCACAGCACTCTAGCCCGGGCAACAGAGTGAGACTGTGTCTCAAAAAAAAAAAAAAAAGTTCTGAAACCAAATCATCAGAAACGCCAAGGTGTAGAATCTCAATTCTTTTCCTAGATCTATTCATGACTAGTTTCATTTAGTCACTATTTTTCCCCAAAACTGATTCTGACAACGACCATCGAGTCTCTGCCGTGCGAGACACAGAACGGCACAGAGGACCCAGGCTGGGTTCTCGGTAATTATTCCAAGAGAGAATGATGAGAGGGAGGAAAGGAAGAAGAAAGGGAAAGAATGAGAAGATGATTCTTGCAATAAAAGAGGCCACAAATTTGGTGGTGAAGATCTGCTTCAAATAACAAACGATATTCTCTCTCTTGGTAAGATGATGACGATACGCTTATTTCCTAAGCATGTGGTTGACAATCAGTTTTTGTGCAGTCTGGATTAAATAATCATGCAAACATAAAATGCTTTATGTGAGATAGATAATTTTAAGTAAAGTATGAAGATGGTGAATCTGTGTTTGAAATGAAAAAATAAACTTAAATACTCCTGCGTGATAGCTGATTTCATCCTCTCTGCTTTTTAGCAATGTATCAACCAATCATTAAGTGAGTTAACTCTACACCCAGGGATTGCTGATGGCAGCATCAGCCATAAATAAATAAGCTAATATGTACAATAGCTAAATGAATAGACTTTTCCTTGGTGTTTTATGGCCTGAAAAGAATGCAGCTTTTCATTAAAGGAATCATTTGAAAATGTGGAAACTGATACTGCCGCAGTTCAGTGCTCTCTGCCCATTGATAATGGTCTGCGTATTAGTTGTGGGGGTGGGAGACTGATGTCCATTTACTTTGGCAAAGATTGTTATTGAATGAAACCTTTAATGGGGGAGTTTTATGATCCCACTCAGCTAAGAGCTCAGGGCTGCCTTAGAATAGTCTTTCCCTCCACCCTGACAGCTCTTAGAGAATCAATACAGGTAATATGTCAGTCGGTGGTCAGCAGTCCTAGAAGCAGAGAGGTGGAGCTGAAATGGAAACTGACAGGTAGCCACTTAGAGAGAGGGTCTGGGGTAAACACTTTGAAAACTGAAGCTTCTCTCGGGAGGGAGGGAGTGTCCAGCCCGCACACTGCAGTCAGCGCTGGATCAGATAGGGAGAGATTAGGGACAAAGAGGAGACAGCAGGGGGGAAAGTCCGTTGGGGCTTAGGAAAGGGCGTCATCTGGGCAGTACCTTTAGAAACCCAGAATTCATATGGTTTGTCCACCTGTAGCATCTGTCATTGGTCTCACTTTAAACAAATTATTTAAAAATAATTTTTTAAAACTGTGGCAGATATGCATAACAAAATTTACCATCTAAATCATTTTTAATTTTTTTACTTATCTATTTTAGAGATGGTGTTTAGCTGTGTTGCCCAGGCTGGCCTTGAACTCCTGGGCTCAAGTGACCCCCCCCCACCTCAGCCTCCCCAGTAGCTGGGACTACAGGTGAGCACCACCGTGCATGGTTGCATGATTAAACCATTTTTAAGTATACAGTGCCGTATACTGTATACTTTTTCAGTATACTATATACTTCTTTTTTGTATACATTTTTAAGTATACAGCGTACAGTTCAGTGGATTAAGTACATTCACATGGTTGTGCAGCAGTTGCCACTACCCATCTACAAAACTCTTTTTATCTTGCAAAACTGATTCTCTGCATGAATTAAATAGTAACTCCCCACAACCCCAGCAATCACCATGCTACTTTCTATGAATTTGACTACTCTAGGTACCTCATATCAGTGGAATAACACAGTATTTGTCTTTTTGTGACTAACTTATTTCACTTAGCGTAGTGTCCTCAAAGTTCAGCCATGTTTTAGCATGTGTCAAATTTCCTGTCTTTTCAAGGCTGCATAATATTCCGTTGTATATTTGCTTGATACTTTATCATGCTAAAAAATATTCCATTGTATGTGTATTTTGCTTAGCCATCCATCTGTCAGTGGACATGTGGATTTCCTCTATTTTTTGGCTCTTGTGTGGTCTCATTTTTTTGACCCCAAATGAACTAATTCATCTTCTTTTCCTAGGTAGCAGTTGGAAGAGCCACCAAGAACCAGAAAACCTTCCTGAGAAACTTAGAAAAGCAATATAATACTTAGGTTTGGAGGATCCTCAATCCTCTGCCCTTCCCATCCTTCCCCCCTCAGTATTTACCATTGAGAGTATAGTCTAGGCTGAGCATGGTGGCTCACACCTGTAATCCTACTACTCTGGGAGGCCAAGGCTAGAGGATCATTTGAAGTCAGGAGTTAGAGACCAGCTTGAGCAAGGGCAAGACCCCTGTCTCTATCAAAAAGGAGGCTGAGGCAGGAGGATCCATTGAGCCCAGGAGTTTGAGGTTGCAGTGAGCTATGATGATGCCACTGCACTGCACTCTAGCCCAGGCAACAGAACGAGACTTGGTCTTAAAAACAAACAAATAAATAAATAAAAGAGTATAGACTACAATAACAGTACAAAAGACTATCTTTTGAAAATGATTAGTGTTTTCCAAACTTCTGATCATAAGAATCTTCTGGATGGTCTTTAAACTTTCAGATTCTCAGCCCTTACCTGCCCCAGGGTTGAGACTCAGTGGTTCAGAGGAACATCTCTGGGACCTGGGGTTTAACAGGCGTCCCAGGTGATTCTTTCCTTTAGGGAAATTTGAGAAACTCGGGCTTTAGCTTGATAGAAACCCCTTTACTATCAAAAAGCACCTTCTATTTGGGAATTAAAACATGAAATCTTGATAATGAATGGCTGGCTATATTTCTTTTAAACATCGATTCTCATTCTTGCTGGATGCCACCTACCATTAGAAAGGTAGGGGCCAGACGCTATCTAGGATGCTGAATAAGTATTTTTATTTATTTATTTAGACAGAGTCTTGCTCTGTTGCCCGGGCTGGAGTGCTGTGGCATCAGCCTAGCTCACAGCAACCTCAAACCCCTAGGCTCAAGCAATCCCCCTGCCTCAGCCTCCTGAGTAGCTGGGACTATAGGCAAACGCCGCGACACCCGGATAATTTTTCTATTTTTAGTAGAGACGGGGGGTGGGGTTCTCTCACTCTTGCTCAGGCTGGTCTCGAACTCCTGACCTCAAGCAATCCTCCACCTTGGCCTCGCACAGTGCTAGGATTACAGGTGTGAGCCACCGCTCTGGCCAGAATGCTGAATAAGTAAATGGCTGTGACTACGAACCTACTTTTCTTATTTTACATCTGAAATCAGTTTTTAAACCTGGACTGATAGACCCACTGATGACTGATATTTGGCATTTGCAGGATTCGGTTTCTCAGAGAGAATTTTCCCTATTCTGCCTTTAAGCACTTTTGCAATTAACGTACTGTAATTCACAGACAGGTCTCCATTTTTTAGTGTCTCTTGAGATTTTGTATTCGTTATTCAAGTAATGCAAACTAAAAAACACCCATTCTTCATTATTACTTTCTCTTGCTCTGAAATCCTGCCATGTCTAGAAAAAACAATTGCATGTAATACCCTAGGTAACTGGTGAACCAGGAGAGGCTTTGCGATGGATAAATGGACAGTCGCCAAAGTTCCTGACTGCTCACGGGTCTTCTCCCCCCAGACTCCACTGGGCATGCGTGTGTCCTCAGGCTCAGGACCCACAGCGCCCAGAGCTGTGCAGAGCCCAGAGGACTTTGGCTTTCACCTTGGAGCACTATCTTTGTCATCCCTTCCCTGGCCCTGCAGTCCTGCCCTTGGGCGCGTGAACAGGACTGGACTCTCACATCACACCTCTTGCTGACTGCTCAGCTGTAACCTAGGCATCTAGTCAGCTTGAAAGATCTCAGACCCTCCCTGTTATCGGGAATAGAGAGACCCACCTTGGACGCGCCTTGAGGGGGTTAATGGCAGAAGGGATTTGGTGTTTAAGAACTGGGAAGTAGAGATAGCAGGTTCCCCAAGCAAGCACCTTGGAAGACACCTCACCCAGTTTGAAGACAGTTTCAAAATCAGATTTAAGAGAACTGGGCTCTGGCACCTTTAAATCCGATAACCCACGGGCAAGGAATCCACAGCAGGGATCTGGAGGGCTGGCCCTGGTTCAGGTCTGTGCAGGGCTGGAAAACAAGCTGAGGGCACATAAAGGAGTGATTTTGTTGTGTACTGTGCCTTCCCCCTGAAGTCTCTTGCTGTGTCCCAGTACATGAATTGGTTAAGAATAGGAAAAAATTTCACATATTTGATCCTAAAATCTTACCTATTTTTATTAACACTTAAAAAATAAATTGACATAGGCTGGGTGTGGTGGCTCATGTCTGTAATCCTAGCACTCTGGAAGGCCGAGGTGGGAGGATTGCTTGAGGTCAGGAGTTTGAGACCAGCCTGAGCAAGAGCCAGACCCTGTTTCTACTAAAAAACAAAATGGAAAGAAATTAGCTGGACAACTAAAAATATATAGAAAAATTTACCCGGGCATGGTGGCGCATGTCTGTAGTCCCAGCTATTTGGGAGGCTGAGGCAGAAGGATCGCTTGAGCCCAGGAGTTTGAGGTTGCTGTGAGCTAGGCTGATGCCACGGCACTCTAGCCTGGGCAACGGAGTGAAAGGCTGTCTCAAAAAAAAAAAAAAAAAAGAAAAAAAGTTATCTAGAGAAAAAACAAAAACAAAAAAAAAATAATTGACATAGGCATATAGGTGCCAAATAGGATACACACGGAAGCAAATAGAAGAACATTTCGCACTTTTAAACAATTCGTAAAAATCAAGAATGGGATTCCATCCCCTTTGATATATATTTTCTTTCTGCTTTCAACACAAAGTACTGTGCTATAAATAAATTCAGAATACATTTTATAAATCTATGGATAGAATTTACATAATGTTAAAGCACATACAATTTATCCCACTTTTTGATATATGAGGAATATATCAAGAATCCTCACGTCAAATATACACAATAAAATTTATTTATTTATTTATTTATTTATGTTTGAGACAGGATCTTACTCTGTTGCCAAGGCTAGAGTGCCATGGCATCAGCCTAGCTCACAGCAACCTCAACTCCTGGGCTCAAGCGATCCTCCTGCCTCAGCCTCCTGAGTAGCTGGGACTACAGGCATGCGCCACCATGCCCAGCTAATTTTTTCTGTATATATTTTTAGTTGTCCATATAATTTCTTTCTATTTTTAGTAGAGACGAGGTCTCGCTCTTGCTCAGGCTGGTCTTGAACTCCTGAACTCAAAGGATCCTCCCACCTCGGCCTCCCAGAGTGCTAGGATTACAGGCCTGAGCCATCTCGCCCAGCCTAAAATTTATTAAAAAAAAAAAAAAAAGAATCCTGAGATCATTTAAGATGAAAAAGAATTTGACAATGAAAGGAATATTTTACCCTGAGATCACATGAAAAAATAGAACCACAACCAAAACATTCTTTTTTTTTTTTTTTCCTGAAAACTGCTCTCCAGAAAAGCAACCCTAAACATTCTCTATCCTAGTTGTAACTCGGGCTAACTAGCTCACTTCAAAATACTATATTTTATTTGTTACTTTAAGCCAAAAAAGAAATCAGGTGAAAATTCTTTGCACCCATAAGTGGAGGCATTTTATATTTCTCGAATAGGTAACCTTTTTTGAAAATGTAGAAAACTATTGTTTTCTATATGTGATTCCCATACTTTATGAAGAGATTATCAATGAAGGAGACATTTATCTCTATTTTACATTATCCTTAACACTATTTTTCTGTCAAAATAATTGTTTATTCTATTTTAATATTTGTCAAACAGCCAAAAATTTCTATAACATGGCAGCTCAATGTTTCTATTGAAAGAATTCAATGTATAAATTTGTTCTGAACATTGGGTAGGGTTCATAAAATAATAGTTCAGTGTAATTACTGCTCCCGGAGAGTCATAAAGCATTCTGAAAGCACTTAAAAGTACTTGTGAGTGAAATACCGCGCAACCTATCCTGTCAAAGTCGGACCCACCAGTAATAGCTGGTCCTGGACAGTATTTGTGACTGTGCCTGTATTGCACTGTGAATGGCAGCTCCTCCCAGCCCCAGCCTGCTCTAAACTTTGCCTGGGTATAAGCTGAGCTGTGACTTTATGGCCACAACACTGAGCCTACTGCAGGCCCCACTGAGGTCCCAAACATCTGTCTACTTTGATAGCTTTGTTCACTGCAACTGCCAACTGCCCAGGTCCTAGAAGGACACCCTGAGGGCTCATTAAGAGCTCCATCAATATCATGGATGCCACTTTACTCGGAGCTTGGTTATTTTTCCAGGGTTTTAAATGTCCCTTTTTATACATTTTTTTCTTTACTCTAATGAGTGAATGGATGATATTTATCATCAGATGTAGACTCAGGTAGGGAAAGAAATACGAGCAGAGAAACTACCTCAGGAGAAGGTCTCTAAATTTCACCCATAGCTGCAGAAACAGTTTCTTATTTCCAACAGCAGAATGATGGGATTGTGTTCAGCTGGTATCCATTATTCGCAGTAAGAGCACTCCTCTGCCTGCAAGCTGCATTCTAATTTTCTCCTAACGAACAGCTCTAAGATCCTGCCAAATTACCTGGCCACTCAGTTTCACCCACTGCTATGGATAAGTCAAAGCAGTGGTTCTCAAACTTTATTATATGGATGAAGATGTTAAACCTCAGAAATTAAATGACTTGTCCAACACCATACAATGAGGAAATGGTGGACAAATACAAGCTTGTCCAACTCTAAAATCCATTATTCTGTGTTTCTATATTCTTGGGCTGCTTCTCACAATGTTCAGCCAGATTAAGTATATCAGCCTAAAACTAACTAGTTTTCATTTCATTCCACTATGTGGTGGTTTGTCTTCAACTTTGGCTCTCCGAGTCTATTTTTTCAAATTGTTATAAGCTGGTTCAAATTACCTTTGGAAATAGGTGAAATATACATTTTAAAGAAATAAACATAGTAGAGCTTCAGTTAATTACTCAAAAAAGATGTGATGCTATGAACTGTATTTCCCAAACTAAAAATTGAGATATATAACCTGATCAATATGACCAAAACTTTGGGTAAACAGGTCAGACTAAATAAAGTGGTCCCCAAAGTTTTCCAGTTAGTGTGGGATGCATGGTCTATACAATACGGTGTTATTTGGCACGCATGCATTTGAATAAGTGACTCTTAGAAAAGGGGAAAAAAAATGATCTCCCTTTGCTGTTACTTCTAGTTCAAAGAACAAAGTGGGTTTATCTGAATCATGAAATGAGTGAAAAATTGGGATCACACCAGTTCCTGATGACTTGCTTTATGGTTTGATTTAAAAATGTTTAAACCCACTCAAACAGTAAGAAAATGTTTCAAGTAATATATTTTGAATGAGCAGTCAAAGAAAGGCTGCCTAATGACACGATGAGCCCCCCAACCTTTTCAAAAGACCATTGTTCTGACTTAATTAACACGAACTAAACAGTCCTAAAACAACAGGGCACATTCCCATTAGGATAAATTACTCAGACCTAGTCAAAGCAGCAAAGAATTCCCTATAGGAAAATCTGTCACTGCTGTTGCACCTGCACTGCATCTATTTCCCAATGGACTCTGCTACAGCTGGGAGCCTCCCTCTGGAAGGGGCATCTGTTCCATATTGGATTTGTTCCATTTTGAGAGATGTGGGCCATGGTGGGGGCTAAAGCAGACCACCAGGCAATCAGTAGAAACAGGGTTAGGATGGGCCAGACACTCAGTAGCTGTGGCTGCCTGCAGAGCACTTTTATCCTGCTTATTTTGTCTGGTCTCACATCTTCCAAGTGAATATTTAAAAGTTTGTTGTTGCTTGCCTTAATACAGAGAATGGGATCGGGAGCTGATAGCAGGGTTCATAAACTGAGCGAAGTGGTTAGTTAAAAAATCTGGGCTTTGGAGTCACCCAGACCTGGTTTTGCCCCTTAGAGACAAATGGCCTTCCCCCACTTCCTTCATCTCTCAGCCTCAGTTTCCTCATCTGTAAAGTGGTGAATTCAGTGGCACCATCTCGTAGAGTTAATGCCCGATGAATGTTGGCTATTGTTACCCGGAGTCTATTGGCTCTGCACGTGAGAGAAGCTCATTCCCCACACACTTGCATCAGCCCTGGGATGCCTTTTCAGTGGGTCTCTATCTTGTGTGTGTGCGCATGCACTCTCTACATTAGCAGGAGCCAGCTAACTAGAAAGACAGGAAAAAATCCACTTAGCAATACAAATACATTTATTTATTTTTTAGCCTTCCTTTGCTTGATTATAATTTCTCTTCCCCAATTGGTAAAGGTCATAGATGGTGGAATTGACTTCTGTGCCCTCCAAGAAATTTTGTTTGGTGCTAAACATATTAATTGGCACTTGTTATGTGGTGGGGGAGGGGTGGGAATAAAGGGTTTAAAATGAGTCCAAATAAAAGTGGAAGATTAATTCACATCTAAAGACTTACTTATAACACTAATTAAGTTCTAGCTTGAGTGAATTTTTAAAGAATTTGTTCTATAAAGAAATAACAGGGGCTGGGCTGGTGGCTCACGCCTGTAATCCCAGCACTTTGGGAGGCAGAGGCAGGAGAATTGCTTGAGGCCAGGAATTTGAGACCAGCTCGGGCAACATAGTGAGACCCTGCCTTTAAAAAAAAATCATTTATCCAGGCATGATGGCTCACATTGGTAGTCCCAGCTACTCGGGACGCTGACATAGGAGGATCACTTGAGCTCAGCAGTTTGAGGTTGCAGTGAGCTATGATGACACCACTGCATTCTAGCCCAGGTAACAGAGACTTTTTGTCTCAAAAAAAAAAAAAAAAAAAAGGAAGAAAGAAAGAAAGAACAGGTGATGGCTAGAAATAGTACAATTGGGGGTCCAAGGCAAATAGTAGAGAAACGAGAGAATTTGAGTCCTTAATTTCCACACTGTCCTCACACTCTGAGGGCTAGTTGTCTCCATGAAGCTTCATGTGTGAGTGGAACGTTTCTTGATCTGGGAAGGTCTTCCCACAGATGCCACAAGAGCCGTACTCATCCTCCTTGTGTGAACGTCGGACATGGCTGTCGTGGGCAGCGTGGGAGGCAAAAGATTTACCACAGTGCTTGCATTTGAAGGGCTTCTCCCCGGAGTGCTGCCTAATATGTGTGCGGAGTATGCTGGAGGCGGAAAATTTCTTCAAAGAACAGAAAGCACAAGAAAAACCAACTTCATGAGCTGGACAATGAACTAAACAAAGGGGTCAATGTCATTGTTATTGATACTTATAGATGAGCCTTGGATTTGAAGGCTATAGAGCACTCACGGTGGTCAGCAGTAGCCTTAATCAGAAAGGACTTGACTGACTTGCCCTTCTGGCTGGTTGTGAGTTGCACCGTGATATTGGAGCAGCGGTTCTCCAGTGATTATCATCACCTGGATGTCTCGTTAAAAATGCAGATCACCAGCCCTGCCCCAGAGAATGTGACCCAGTAGATCTGACATGAAACTCAGGAGACTGCATTTAAACAAGCAATTCTAATGCAGGTGGTCCCAGGACCACACTGTAAGACAAATGACCTTAAAAGAAGACACCAATACTGTCCTACATCTTTGCATAAGTCAATACCTTGCTGGTTTTCTTCTTTTTTAAATAGTGTCCCTCAATGGTGCATCTTACAATCCCGTAATACAACATTACAGCCAGGATATTGACACTGACATAGTCAAGATACAGAATATTTTCCTTACAAGAATCCTTCATGTTGCCCTTTCATAGCCATGCCAAGTTCCCTTTTGCTTCCAATTCTTTCTTAAGCTGAGACCGTTACTAATTTGTTCTCCATTTGTATATCATTTCAAGGATGTTATATGAATGGAATCATACAGTATATAACCTAGGATTTGCTTTTTTCATCATAATTCTCTGGAGATTCATCCAGGTTGTGTGTTTTTGTTGCCGAGTAGCCTTCAGCAGTACATGGAAGCGCAACAGACTGCTTCACTCACCTCCTGAAGGACATCTGGGTTGTCCCCAGTTTTTGGCTGTTATGAATGAAGCTGCTGTAAACATTTGTGTACAGGTTTTTTTGTGAACGTATGAGATTTCACATCTCTGGGATAAATGCCCAGGAGAGCAATTGCTGAGTCATTTGGTAAATACAAATTTAGTTTTTAAAGAAACTACTGAATTGTTTTCCTGAGTGGCTGTAACATTTAAGATTTCTGAGTCCTTTACTGTTTTTACATATCTTTTCTAGGCCACTTCTTCTCTTTCTCTTATTTATAACCTTTCCCTTCATTCACTTCAATACTATTTTCTGACTTGTCACTTTGAGGCAGTATGTTAGATAGAAGTAAATAACTTCCTTTTTGGGCCCACTGAAAAACACCAGGTTAAACTGGAGGGCAGCACTCAACAATGGGGTGTCTGGAGGCACCTCCACCTGCGGCAGCAGGACCTTTCAGATTGGCACGTGGGGAGCTGGGTCACTGCTCTGTAAGGAAGGAAGGCCACCCAGGCATGGCCAGTCTTCCAGTGGAGTAACTGGAGTCCAGTATGTCAGCCATAATGCCAAATCACCAATTTATGTGATTTAGCTCAGGGAATCCACCATCCTCACATTAGCTAGAAGTGCAAGGTGAGGACTGGGTTTAGAGCTCCAGAAATAGGATGGTTTGCCTTTGCTCTGGAAATTCCATTTCCACGTCCTGAGCATTCATTCTGTCTGGACAGACTGCTTTTTCATACAAATCTATGGTCCTTTCCTTTGGTTCGTGCTAAGTTCATGTAGTTTAGTTATGGCTCAGCCCTGTTTTTCTATGTTGATTATTTTCATTCTATGAACATATACTTTTTTGGAAGTACCAGTTTCCCTAAGCCTGGTAGACTCAATGTTTTATTCCTTTTTGGGAGGTTTAGAAGTCCCCCCAAGACAGCCTATACTACTTGTATGGTTTCATTGTAAAATGTGTAAATGACTCACTGATAGAAACATGTTCTGTCACCCCCAGAGCTCTCCAATAGGACTTTCTGCAACGATGGAAGCTTTCTGTATCTGTGCTGTCCAATTTGGGCGTCACTGGCCACGTGTAGCCACTGAGCTCTTAAAATGCGGTGAGTGCAACTAAGAACTGAATTTCCAATTTTATTTCATTTTTATTAATTCAAACAGCCACATACAGTTAATGGCCAACTATGCTTTGGACAGCATAGATGTGCGTCACCAAAACAGGACATGAAGTATTTTGGTATAATACTTCTACAGCATGGTCAAACTATTGTCCCTATTACAGCAACCCCTAACCGTGTATGAACATTTGTCTCTCCATTTTTATAACTATATTCTGTATAACATAGATTAGATGCCACTTTCCCAGTGTCCCTCTAGAAAGTTAGATCAGCAGCACACTCCCAATTTAAGTCTTCACAGATTAAAGTAGTAATAATAGTAGCTAACATTTCAGTAGTACTCACGTTATGCCAGCTTGGCAACAGGGGTCATATGTGATCCTGTTTAGCAAACTTGAGTGTATTTGAGGGTGGAAGTGAGGATTGGGCTGATATTTGACTAACATTTACCAAGAACTCATTATAAGCTGAGCTTATGCTTCAAGTTCATACCCCTGGATACCCAAGCAGAGCTCAAGACAGATCACTTAAAAGGAGGTGCCATTTACCTTGGTACAATACATACACTGGTAAGGTCTCTCTCCAGAGTGGACTCTCATGTGTTTCCTCAGAGTCGAAGACTGGGTGAAACGTTTCCCACATGTAGAACACTAAGGTGAAAAAGGAAAACATAGTTGAAATCATGTCTTCCCCTAGCAAGTCCATTACAACATTGCGTTTACCTGGGGGTGAGAGGAGAGCTCTCGTATTTATTTTGCATATGTCTGTAGGTGTCAGATCGCCCTCCCCAGGCTGAGGGTCTACCCGAGACAATAGAAAGTCATCCCGGGAGTACACTGAAGAATCAGGCAGCATGGGGTCTGGTCAAGACCCTGCCCAATGCTGTCACAAATGCTCATGTGGTGACTTTAGGTAATTCACAGAACATCTTTGGCTGTCAGTTTCTTCATATCTGAAATGTGGGACCTGAACAGGATTGTGGTAATGTGTGGTCTGAATTAGTCCTGCTCTGTCAACAAGTAGCTGGGTGACCACAGCAAATCAGTTAAAGTTGGAATCTTTGTTTCCCAGTCTTCCTTGTGGGCAAAATACCTGCTCTGCCTTCCTCACAGGGGAGTAAATTCCAAGTACTGTGCAATTTACTTAGCAAGTACTTTTGGAGTGTACCTACTGTCCGCTCCACACTCTGCTAGAAACCAGGAGCTGAAAACCCAGTGGGGAGGGTGATAACTATGCAAACCAAAATGGTGCTACAGTGTGACAGACAATTGTACCTACAAGAAAACGTTAAAATTTGGGGGGGGAGGGGCGGGTCCAGTGGGATCATGTGGCAGCTGTGGACAATTCCTGTCATTTCTCCATAGTCTTTCTCAGGCATTCCACACCAGGTGAAGGAAGCTACTAGAGTGACACAACCAACGAGAGGTTGCCAGGGATAAACAGAAAGCCTTTGGTTTTGACATCATTTTTAAATAAATTACATTCACTAAAAACGAAAAACAACTTTCCTCTGAGAAAGGTTTCCATGCTTCCATGCCCTGCTCCCCAGATGCATTTACGGGCAGACAAGAGAGCAGGTCTTTTTAGATGGTGGGATTTGGGGTGGATCTTAAGTCTTCTCTAACTTGTCTGTACTACTTGAAGTTTTAATAATGAACATCTATTATCTTTACTAAAACAAACAAAAAAATCATATAGAGTTAATATTGCCAAAAGATCAATTATAAAAGGATAGCAATTAGAAAAAGAAACTGTTCTTGGAAATTAAAAACAAAACAAGAACCAGAAAAAATGGGGGTGGGATAAGAAAATTCCTTTGAGCTTAGGATTTGCACCTCCAGATTGAAAGAGTCCACTGAGTACAAAATAGCAGTGGGCAGTGGGAAGGGAAATGACATCCAGTTTGACACTTTCTGATAAAATTTCAGAACTCCAAAGACAAAGAACAATTTCCACAAAGAAGAAAATGGATTATTTACAAATTTTGACCTAAAAAATCTATACATACCCAGTAAAGCTCTCAATGAAGTGTGCAAGTAAAATATCCCCAGACAAAGAAGGATTCAGAAAAATTTTCACCATGTACTCTTAAAAACAATTACTTTGAAGATATACTCCAGTAATGCAATAAAGAATCCAAAAGAGGCCAGGTACAGTGGTTCACACTTACAATCCTAACACTCTAGCAGGCTCAGGTGGAAGGATCACTTGAGGTCAGGAGTTCAAGACCATCCTGAGCAAGAGTGAGATCCTATCTCTACTAAAAATATAAAAAATTGGCCGGGCATGGTGGCACGTGCCTGTAGTCCCAGCTACTAGGGAGGCTGAGGCAGGAGGATCACTTGAGCCCAGGAGGTTGAGGTTGCTGTGAGCTAGGCTGATGCTGTGGCACTCGCCTGGGCAACAGAGTGAGATTCTGTCTCAAAAAAAAAAAGAAGGAGAAGAATTTTATCAAGTAAAAACATAAAAATCATTCTTCACTCTCAATCACATTCCTAGAACTACAGTTAACAGTTTAATATGTTTCATTTCAAATGTTTTTTCACTTATACATAAAACTTTATCTTTTTTTTTTTTTTTTTTTTTTTGAGACAGAGTGTCGCTTTGTTGCCCTGGCTAGAGTGAGTGCCGTGGCATCAGCCTAGCTCACAGCAACCTCAAACTCCTGGGCTTAAGCAATTCTACTGCCTCAGCCTCCCGAGTAGCTGGGACTACAGGCATGTGCCACCATGCCCGGCTAATTTTTTCTATATATATCTTTAGTTGGCCAGATAATTTCTTTATATTTTTAGTAGAGACGGGGTCTCGCTCTTGCTCAGACTGTTCTCAAACTCCTGACCTTGAGTGATCCACCCGCCTCGGCCTCCCAGAGTGCTAGGATTACAGGCGTGAGCCACCGCGCCCGGCCAACTTATACATAAAACTTTATACACAACAAACATAAGCCATTCTTCCACATGGGCCTCCCAAAGAGCTGGGATTACAGGTGTGAGCCACCGTGTCTGGCCAATGAGCCATAATTTATATAATCATTTCTGTGTTGATGAAAGTGCAGTCTCTTAACTTTTCACTATCAGAATGTTGGATAGTTTAACTTTTTACTTTTGTCAGTCTAATAGGCAAGAAATAACTTTACTGTCTTATTATTTTAAAATCCTTTGAGAATTACACAAATAATACATGATAATTATAAGAGCACTGAAACTTTACAGGAATATATAATATAGTGACTGAATGTGATTTTTCTAAAAGCTTGGGAAGGGAGAGATAAAGACAATTTCATGACCATTACTCTCAGTTTTGTTTTTTTTTTTTTTTGAGACAGAGTCTCACTCTGTTGCCCAGGCTAGAGTGAGTGCCGTGGCATCAGCCTAGCTCACAGCAACCTCAAACTCCTGAGCTCAAGCGATCCTCCTGTCTCAGCCTCCTGAGTAGCTGGGACTACAGGCATGCACCACCATGCCCGGCTAATTTTTTTTTATATATATTTTTAGCTGTCCATATCATTTCTTTCTATTTTTTAGTAGAGCTGGGGTCTCGCTCTTGCTCAGGCTGGTCTCGAACTCCTGAGCTCAAACGATCCGCCCACCTCGGCCTCCCAGAGTGCTAGGATTACAGGCGTGAGCCACCGCGCCCGGCCTACTCTCAGTTTTTAAATGAGGAAAACCGGAGCTCAAGGTTGTAGCTTCCGCTGGTAATGTCCACATGTCCACAGGGCTGGAGTCGAGCAAGAATCCCTCTGTGCCCAAGTCTCCTCCTCTTTCTCTCTTTTTTCTTAAAGGGCTGGAGAGTGCCCGAGGGTCTCGAACTGCTTTGCCTCCAGAGAGGTTGGCTAGAACACTGTTGAAGGAACTGCTGAGCTAAACTCCTCTTTCTAATTAAGCCCAAGGGTATTTTGTACATTTTTGCACCAAGCCTGGCAGAGCGACCAGGTGTCTGAAACAACAGAAAATGACTCCCTGATGTCATCATTGACTTTCTTCCTTACAAAATTCCTGGCCTGCCCTAGAAGCCTTCCATTCTTTGGACCATGCCTCAATACGGTTCAGTTACCTAAGGCCACATGCAGGTTCTTTCCTGCCTAGAACGGCTCAACCCTTTCCCCACGCATCCGAGTCTGCCTCCAGTATGAATCAGATGCCCCATTTGTGCCTCTAGACTCGGCTCCAGACCACCTCCTCTATGCACCTTTCATAACCCAAGCACCTGGGAAGCAGGGGACACGCCTTCCTTCATGACCCTCCTCTGCCTGGTACACCCACCCTAACACATGTGTTACTGCAGCTATTCATGTCTGCCTCTCCCTGTCCTTCAGGGAGGTGGTCCTGTCTAGCATCATTTCCATACATCTAGAACCTAGAGTCTCTCACCGTGTGTTCAGGAGTTTGGAACCGGAGTGTGACAGTGCCCTTGTCCCTCCTCGTGCTTACCTGGTGAGGCCTGTGCTTCTCGTGGACGTGACGGATGTGGATCCGGAGCCGGCCCCGCTTCTCAAAGGATCGTTTGCAGAGAGAACAGGGAAATTTCCTATCACCCTTGTCCACACAGGGGGTGTACTTGATGTGCTTGTCTCTGTAGTATTCGTAGGTAAACATTCTCCCACATCTTTCGCACGGAAAGCCATCTGCAGACTCTATGGAACACCGCAAACACAGTGGCCTTTTCAGTTATTTCCGTCCTTTTTACTTCCTCCAAGAGGATTTTTAAAAAAACCTTTTATTACAGAAAATTTAAACATATATCAAAGTGAAAATAATAGAGTGTAATAAATCTTCATGTGCCCGACACCAAGCTTTGATGGTGACCAACTCAGCCAATTTTGTTTTCATTTATAGCTTCTCTCTCCATAAGGGATTATTTTAACATTAATTCATCATTTGATTCATAAATACCTCAAACTCTAATCTTTAGAAGATAGCATCTTTTTAAAAAGCATAGGCATAATGTCATTGTCATAGTTAATACTTATATACATACATATATATTTAATTACTTTATGGTCAGTTAGTTCAAATTAGGGTTCAAGTCCACATGTTGTACATTGTTGTTACATCTCTTAAATATCTTAATCCCTAGGCTCTCCTTCCCTTGTTTCCTGAAATGTATTTGTTGAAGAAACCCTTCTCCCAGCCCAATTTTAGAGCAGTTCAACCCTATAGTTCTTGACCACATTCCTGCCTGGCAGTTACGAGGTTAATACACTGAGGCATGAGGCTAATACACCGAGGCACACCTACTTTCCTTTAAAATTAGCTTGAACTACAAGTTCAAAGCGGTCACCACCCCCTTCTCCCCAGCTAACTTTCTAGGCTTCCCAGTGCTGTTCCATCTAACCCCATTTATGAAGCTCCAGGCACCCTCTTAGTTTATAGTTTACTGCTCTAAACTTTAGAGAAAGATTCCAGAGCTAGAATCTTCATGTATAGAGTGAAAACATTTTGGCTTCCCTAATACACAGGGTTACTGTGATGATGAATTGAATTCTAACACTTATTGAGTCCTACCAATGTGAGTGACACCATCACTGAGTGACAGGCAAGACTGAGAAAGGTAAATCTGTTGTGATCAATGGAGGAGGGAGGAAGAGAGAGGTTAGAGAGGGCGCAGCTAGACTCTAGCAAAGAAGGTCCCAGGTCCAGCGGTGTCTATGTGTTGGGGGAAGGAAGGATAAGAGAGGCTACCTACAAAAGCATCCCTGCTGAGGACACTCGGGATTCCAGGAGGTAAAGTAGCTTTGACTATGAATGCACCACTGAGATCTCATTGTTTGCCCCTGGGGAGGGAGAAGAGCCAGGAGTGAGTCTATGCAAGAGTCTCTAGACAGAAATCTTTTTAGCACCAGCACAGCAGGGAAACTGTCCATCAGGGGCTTTGTTAGTTGACAACTACATCCCAGGCACATTAACAGGTGGCTAAGGAAACAAACCATTCATTAAGTAAACAACCAGGAAGGCAACTGCCAACCCCAGCCTACCCCAGGCCCATCCCAGGCCCAGCTATGTCTATCACTTTCATTGAGGTGCTAATACTCTCAGAATCCCCTTGCTGGGACAGTTTTTGCACAGAACTAGAATTTTCATTGGTCAGAAATACCTGGCCTTCCTGCTTCCTGGGGTGGGAAGAGAAGATCAGAGAGTTTACAAATCAAAGCTCTAAAGCACACCAAAATTCAGAATAAGGGCTCCATAGTGAAAGCGACATTCCTAATTAGAGTTCAACTGTCTACATTTTCTGCTCAGGACTTTGGAAATTTATCTTTACCTAATCTTATCTCGTTCCCTATCCATCCTCCTCCCCCATCTCTTCACACTTCCACACCCCAACACACACACACACACACACACACAGGCACGCACCCTCAGCAGCATGCTAGCATATTCAAATAACTCACTTATATCAGACTCTTCACTTAAGACCTTAAAAGTTTTTGAGAAAAACAAACAAACAAAAAAAAAAAACCATTTCTTTTGAGAGGGGAGAGGAATTTTTGTTTTTCTTTTTTTCTTTTTTCTTTATCATATCCAAACCATTCATATTAACAAAAAACAAATGAATTCTTCCACAATTCTTCCCAACAAAATAAGTTGTTTATAAGTTCCTGTCTACATGTTGTCCAAAATTCATGTCATCTTAACAATGCTGTAAGCATCAGATATCACTTGGTTGAGAATTGGAGCACAGCTAACTGCACACTGGGGTTTTCCCTGTTGCTTGTTATGACTGTAATCTCCGCTAGCTGCATACGATTCCATGCTAATAATATACAGGTTGACTAGCCCTTACCCAAAAGTCTTGGGACCAAAAGTGTTTCAGATTTTTTTCCCATTTGGGGATATTTCATATACATAGTGAGATATCTTGGGGTTGGGATCCAAGTGTAAACACAAAATTCATCTATGTTTCCTATACACCTTATACACATGGCCTGAAGGTAATTTTATTGAATATTTTAAATAATTTTTCACATGAAACAAAGTTTGTGTTAAGTACTTAACTATTTTCCACTTGTGGTGTCATGTTGGTGCTCAGACAGTTTTGCATTTTAGAGCATTTTGGACTAGGGACACTCAACCTGTAGCATCATTTTCTTAACAGTTATCCTACTATTGCGCATTTAGGTTGTTTGTGATTTTCACTAATATGAGTGGTGCTATAGTAAAAATCCTTGTGGACAAAGCTCTTTCCTTTTGGACTATTTCTTAGTGATAGATTTCCAGAAGAGTATTACTGAAACATCAGAGGTTATGAATGTTTTAAGAGTCTGGGGGCGGGAAATAAAAAAAAAAGAGTCTGATGCATAATGGTAAATAATTTCTCAAAAAGACAATGATTACATTTTGTGTCTCTTTAGCAAATACATGTTTCACTTTTATTTCAAAAGCAGTTGGGACATTTTGGCAAGTGACCAAAAAAGGCTTAAACTTGGTCTGGTGCCGAATATGAGACCAGACCACAGAGAATCCCACCATCTTGCCCTCACTCCCACCTCCACCTACGTCCCCCCACTCCTACACCACCCACCTGTCCGGGGAGCAGGAAGATTGTTCACAAGATCCTGGGGGATTCATATCCACCTTAAAGCCTGAGAATGAGAGTCTAGCTCAACGTTTCTCAAACTCGCCAGAGACCCATAGTAAGAAATATATTTTATAGTTGACACCCAGCATACACACATGTACTCATTGGAAATAAAAACTTCACAAAACAATGCGTACTCTTACATAAGTGATTCCCATCAATATTTTCCATTCTACTTTATTCTAATTCTCTCTCTTTTTTCTTTAATGCTGGTCTCGACCACTAAATTGATTTCCCGCCCTATTAACATATTGCAACCCTGCAACCCACCATTTGAAAAACGCTACTGTAGTGCTATGGCTTCATCAGCTGTGTTAGCCTGGGCAGAGATGAATCACAAACTGGTTCAGTTCACCTACAGTAGAAGTTACATCCATTTATTTCACTTTTCCTTTATTCTTGGGGAGGGGTGAGGGGGAAGAAGAAAAGGTGTTCTTGTGGATAGAGGCAGATTCAGCAGCTTTGGAAAGATGAGGACACTTTCCTTCATCTGGGCAATGCCCCCCTGGTTAGAGACACTCTCTGCTAGTCTCCTGCAGCAGCGTTTGGAAGGGAGGGGTGCCACAAGGAGGGTTTGTGGAAAAGAGCCCAGTCCTTCTATAAGAGGATGCCCTTGCTGGGTGACGCACAGGCGTACACTTGCCTTCAGATGGCTCCTTCCTGGGCTCTGGGAGTTGAAGGCCAGTGGGAATATCCAGAAATTTGTCATAGCAGTCTCCATACCACACAAGGAGCTCTTGGTTCTGGTGGATCTCTTTGTAGCTCTCGTAAAATATATGCCCTTGACACTGCACAGCAACTAGGTTCTGCTCTTTGGGGAAGCGGGCACAGTTGACATAGGACATCCAATTCCGAGTACTTCCATTTCCGTCTATAAAGTGGCTCAAATGATCATCTTCAAAGATCTAAATGAAATAAGACATGAAGTTTGCACTGTACTTTTTTTTTGCCTTATCTATAAATTTATTAAAACTTAAAACCCAAATCTCACACTTGAGTCCACCACATAGATTTCCACATTATTACAAGTAGCATATGTAGATTTACTAGCTTAAGGACATCCCTGTAGATGACGTGACATATTAATATTTTTAAAGATTCTTACTTTTATCATTTTCTTCATTCACAAATTTCAATAGTGAACACATGCTAATTTCATAAGCAGAGGTTTAGAAAAATAAAGAGGTTATGTTTAATTCCACAATTTATAGACAACTAATTAGTTTTGTATTTTATCCCCACTAAGTTTCCAAGCATATTGATAGAGCCATAATTTATTTCTTTTTATGCTGCTGGTAATGTCGCTGTCTCCAATGTTCTGTTATTATAAAGAACCTCATGATTAGCATCTTTCACGTGGCCTGGATTTCAGAATCTTTTCCTAAACTATATTCCTAGAAGTAGAAATTCAGGACCAAGAGATTTTGGACATTTTAAGGTATCTGATACATTCTGACAAATATTTTTCTCCTGCTTGTAATAAACTGCAGTCCCACCAGCATGTCCCTGTACACTATCACTAGAACTTGAGTATCAGTTTTTAAAAATCCTTGAGTAGTTTTACAGATGAATAATATTGAATTTTAAAATTTGTTTTTTTATTCTCTTTAGCATACTTTCAGCATCCTATAATATCTAAAGCATTTGGTTTTATTTGTAAATGTGACACAGTGTATTAATTCTTTAAATGTATATTCCATGGCTAATCTCCAGACTAAAATGACTTAAGGCACCACAAACATACAGAATTCACGCTATGCTCATGGAGTGAACACCTACCATTCCTTCCTTTTACAAACAACACGAATAGCAGGTATCTGCCCTCCATGTCCCCTCTGCATGTCCTCTCCCTCTGACCAGGACTCTCCCAGAGCAGCAAAAGCCAAGATTTCCCCAGCCAATCTCCCTTCCCACTTTCAGCAGCTCCACCAAAACATACTTACCTCCCACATCAGAGAATTGTCTCCATAGGTCTTGACTTCACTGGCGTTGACCACTGTACCTTGAAAGGGCCCAAACCTCATTCCTTTGGCAATAAAACTACTGCAGAACACCCCAAAGTGTGGCACTTCCCCAAACATCGTCTTCATGAGGCAGAGACCTAGGGGAAACCCAGGGCAGGAAAAGCGAATGAGGAAAGTGACTTTGCATTAGTTGAGAGAAAGAGATCAAGCAAGGAGTCCTGCTTACCTTCTGGAAGTTGAAGGGAGTCTTTATCCAGAGTGTGAGGAAGAGAATCAGATCCTAGGAAAAGGCAGGGTTAAATTTTTTTTCACTAAAAATGTATCATGGCCGGGCATGGTGGCTCATGCCTGTAATCCTAGCACTCTGGGAGGCCGAGGCGGATTGTTTGAGCTCAAGAGTTCGAAACCAGCCTGAGCAAGAGTGAGACCCCGTCTCTACTAAAAAATAGAAAGAAATTATATGGACAGCTAAAAATATATAGAAAAAATTAGCCGGGCATGGTGGCTCATGCCTGTAGTCCTAGCTACTTGGGAGCCTGAGGCAGGAGGATTGCTTGAGCCCAGGAGTTTGAGGTTGCTGTGAGCTAGGCTGATGACACGGCACTCTACCAGGGTGACAGATTGGGACTCTGCCTCAAAGAAAAATGTATCATGAAACGTTTTTATAAGGCATTTTCCTCCTCAACTCCCTAAAGGTAACCATCAGCCTGAGTTTGATATTTATCTGTTCTTTATTATTTTTCCTGCTTCTTTTACCTGAGCTTTTCATATACAATTTTATCTAGAACTATTCTCATTTGGGACTCAGAACAACTTTTTGCAAGGATGTGTAATTAAACCCCATCTGGAAAATTTAAGAAACTTGAGAATCAGAGCTAATACTTGACCAAGGTCAAGGCAGATGGCTGTACTGAGAGTCTAAGTGTGAACTGTATGAGAATGTCATAGAGATACCTTGCACATCCAGTAGAATCTGATCCCAGGTGACAAGACCATCGCATGAACCATTTCTCTCCTGGTCCTCAACTCTCACTAAAATCAACCTTAGGAGTCATGCAGTTAAGCAGGGCCTCAGAAGTGAGCTTAGACTCCCCAGGCTCTGATGGAGGCACACCAGCCCCCTGCCCTGACTTAGAGCCACCTGGAAGTGCCTCATCCCGACTCCTGCTCCCACTCTACTGCCATCCAACCCGGCTCCCAGATGGTGTGGACTCCCTTTACCAGCGCTGTCCGTCGGGACCAGGAGGCCAGAAATCGCATGGTGCAGGCTGGCCGGGTGCTCCAGGCTGGGCGCGACCCCATACAGAACCAAGTGCAGGTCCTTCTCGGTGAAGTGAAAACGACCAGGCGACTTTCCCTCCGGGTTGGAGGATTTGGGATCATCCTCAGACCGCTTGCTGGGTGAGCAAGATAACTGGGAGGTGTTCAGCCCCTCAGGTAACCCGGAAGCATCCACTGGAGATGGTGAAATGACCGTTTCAGATCTGCACCACTGGCCACTGGCGCTGCGGCCACCAACGGGACCCAAATCTTCACTGCTAGTACCCACGTACTCGCGGCTGCTGTTGAGAAAATGCGGAAACTCCCTGGGGAGGTGGGGAAACTGGTAATATGGTGGTGACTTGTCGTACCAGGGCAGATCGTAGAGCGGCTCCCTCTGCAGAGCCAGATCCGGGTTCAGGACGGGAGGTGCCGTCGGAAAGGCGAAGCGGGGCATGGCCGGGGCAGCTGACACCGCGGCCTTCAGTTGCCGAAAGGGTTGGAAATCCTCTTCCTCGGTGGTCACAGGGCTTCTGTAGTGGTCATAGGTCGCGAAATACGTGCAGTAAGCAGCCAGCAGCTGGCGGCTGCTCTCGGGCAGGTGGCATACCTTGTCCTGAGGCCCGGCCTCACCTGGCCGCGGTAGAGCAGTCCCTGGCCACGGCGGTAGAGCCGTCCCCGGCCACAGCGGTAGAGCCATCCCCGGCCACAGCGCTCCGCCGCTCTGCGGAAAAGCAGGGACCGTATGGGGTCGCGCCGACCTCCCCCTCCCCAGCCAGCCCCAGGTCGAAGGGAACTGGATAAACTTCCCAATTCGATCCCTCAAGCCCTATCCCACAATAAAAACAAAACAAAACAAAACAAACAAACAAAAAGAAATAAAAACAAACAGAAAAAGCCCCAAACGAAAATCTGCCAGGATCCCGCCCGACTCCAAGTTCCTGGTTAGTGTCGCCTTCGCCTTCCCTCTCTGAGCACACCTTGACCAAACGTGGCTGATTTCCAACACCCGATCTCTATATTCGGCCCCCAACCCGGTTCCTGCAAAACCCGTTTCAAGCTCCCTCTCCCTCCTTCTTGGTCCGACAAAACTCTTCTGCAGAGTCTGTCAGAGCCGCCGAGCCCTCTCGACCCCCGGGCCGGGGCCAGCAGCCGAGGGCCAGGCGGTCGCAGGGCTACCAAGCCGGGTCCCCAGCAAGGAGGGAAGCGCCAAGGGCCCGAGGTCAGACTGCGCAGGTGGAGACGCGCTCCCTGACCCCCAGCGTGGGTCCCGGGAGCCCGCGCCGGGCTCCGAGCCTGGGTCAGAATCAGTGGGCCTTGGTGGTCCCGGCAGCCGGGAGCGGAGGGGCGCGTCACCTTCTGCTCCCCCGGGACCAGCCACTAGTCCCACTTCCCACGCAGACCGAGTCCTGCCACATCCCCCAAGTCCCTGGAAGCACCAGTCATCCCAGCAGGGGGATTAGGGGCTTGGGGTCGCCTCTCGCAAGCCGGCGAGGACGAGCCCGAGGCCAGATGGGAGAGGAAAGCCTTGGCGACCTGTGGCCCTCCCGCCCCCGCATCGCCGTAGCTGCCCAGAAAGGGTGGCGTTTTAATGGACGCGCAGCAAGTTCGCCCAGGCTGAGGAATGAGGCCCCTTCAGGGCCCTCGGGTCTTGAGGACGAGATCAATGACCCCAATAAGGAAACCAAGCAGGGTCGTGACTCAGAAATTAAAGAACACGGGGTCAGGAGAAGAGGTCAGCCACGACGTGGGCATCTGCTAGTCTCCTCTCGAGCCTCCAAAGGCGCCCTGCTCCTGGCCTTCTCCCACCCCAAGAATCTGCAACTTGGGTTTGAAAGCCGCTTAAGGAGTAAAAGCCCCCAGAAGGCAAACCAACCACCCAAAACGAACTGCGCCAGCGCGTGCTGCCCGCGTTACCCAGTCGCCCTGGAAGACAACGGGCCCGGCGCCTGGGCGCGCTCCCTGCCGGGCACCTACCTCCAGGCACCCTCCTCCAAGAACACTGCAGCCGAACAGGCACCTCCAGGACCCTGCAGGGCCACGCGGGCTCGGAACTGGTAGGCTTCGGTTGGGCCCCGAGGGCTGAGCCGGGTTTAAGAGGGTGGGCGGGGCCGCAGGGCACCCGGAGAGCGAGGGTAGGGAAGGGACCCATCCCACAGAGGCCCCCTGGTCCGTCTTCTCCCCGCCCACCGCAGCCATTGGCCGACGCTAGACTCGCCCCCAGTCCCCTGGGGTCGCGCACTTAACTCATCAGTTCTCCAGACCTTCCCCGGGACCTCAGTGGAGAGCGCTCGCTGCAGGCTTGCTGGGGCGGGCACTACGGCCGCTCCAGGCTTGTCGAGTCGGGGAGCAAAAAGCTGGGCACGTGTACTACCTAGGGTCCCCAGACAAGCCCTCCGCGGGCGCACCACCCTGAACAGGGGCCCGCAAGGCCGGGACCCGAGTCCAGAGGTCGAGCTCCTGCCTCTCGGCTTCCAGTTTTCAAGAGCCGAGCTTGCCCGAAGGCGGAGTCAAACCCAACCTAGGACCCGGGGGGCGTTTGTCCCTGATACCCGATGAGGAGCCGGGCGCCGCCCTGAGGGCTCAGAAGCCGAGGATCCCGGGTGGGCGCATCTGGGCGCGGTGGGCCCGGCGCCCCCGACGTTTCAGGTGGTAGTTTTGCCCTCTCAAGGGCTTCTACTCCTTAAATGGATTTCAACCACCGAGAGCGGGCGTCCTGCACCGCCCCAGCTGTCACTTCCCGGGGGAAGGCTGGAGACCTGGGACGCGCGGGCCTCTGAAAACCAAGGTCCATACCCTTACTGAGAGCTCAAAGACCGCATTTTTATTCTCTGAGTGGGCCATTTAGGGAGAAGAAGGAGAGCTTAGGTCCATTCACATTGACAGATGAAGCGCCGAGGGTGCGGAAACCGTAGTTCTGCGGGGTGACTTGGCCGAGCTGGCACCTTAGCTCGTTACGGCGAGCGACTAGCCTCGGGGCGCGGCTGCGGGGTAAAGGAAAAGACACAAAGCCGCAAACCCTGCCTGGCCGGGGCTTGGTGGGGAGAGGGAGGGAGGAGACATCCACCGGCTGAGAAACGCCGCCTTAGTTCCTAAAGCTGGCGGGGGAGGGAGGCTGGCGGCCGAGAGTGGCCACGTCTGACACCTCCGCGACCTTCCAGAGCGGTGGTGGCCGGGCAGGCGCCCCCTTCTCCGTTCCGGGGACCCGACCCTGCAGCCTTAGCTCGCTGCGGCGGGGCCGGAGGAGAGAGGAAAGAGCTGGACTCTGAGGCTTTGGAGGGCGCGGGCGGTGCGTACCCCGCCGCCTCTCTAAGCGTCCACTTGCAGCCCCGCGTCGCGCGCGGTCACCTTGCCCTCCCGCACTGGGCGCCATTGGACGGGCCGGAGCTGTCTGGGCCCAGGCCGGTTTCGCAGTCTCAAGGCAGATCCGAGATGAGAGGTGGCACGTTATTTTCTCAACCAAATGAGCTAAGGAGCCTAGGATTTCCTCTTCTCTTTGCCTTGAGATAGTAAGATCTTGGCCAACAGGTTGAAGAAGGGAGCAGTACCCGTCGATTCCAGTCCCGAGCGCCAGGCACCTCTGGGGGAAGGATCGTTTACTCGGAAAAGCAGAATAAATTCTGCTGTCGGCTTCCTTCCGGAGGCATGCTCACCCCAGGACTCCCACGACCCACTTCCATTTTCTTCCTTCTTCCCGGACCTCACCGGTAGGATTTAAAAAAGGGCGAGCACGCACATGGTGGTCCGTGGGTGTTAGGTCCGCACGAGGCCAGTTTTCAGTGTACTCAAGGGTTGTAGCTTTATTTTAGCAGAAGCAACATGAACCTCATCTTAGTTTAGAGATTTGTTCTGCAAAGAATCTAGAGTTTCGTTTCTTGCAGAACAAAATATATTTTAAAATATTTTTTAAAATTATAAGACTTGCTTATTGAAATAGCTTCAAGAAATAGGTGAAATAAAAGTGGAAGACTCTGCTCCGACACATCCCTGCTCTAGGGAAATAGTCCTAATTAACAGTTTCGTTCACTCTCTACTCACATTTTTTTTTTTTTTTTTTTTTGAGACAGAGTCTTGCTCTGTTGCCCTGGCTAGAGTGCCCTGTCGTCAGCCTAGCTCACAGCAACCTCCAACTCCTGGGTTCAAGCGATCCTTCTGCCTCAGCCTCCCCAGTAGCTGGGACTACAGGCATGCGCCACCATGTCCGGCTAATTTTTCTATATATATTTTAGCTGTCCATATAATTTCTTTCTATTTTTAGTACAGATGGGGTCTGGCTCTTGCTCAGGCTGGTCTCGAACTCCTGACCTCGAGCAATCCTCCCACCTTGGCCTCCCAGAGTGCTAGGATTACAAGCGTGAGCCACCGCGCCCAGCCTCCCATTCCTTTTTAAAAAAATACTGTACTTTTAAATTGTATAAGATTATGTAGGATTTTTAAAAAACAAAATGGAATTATACTTAATATTTGTCTGCAACTTTCTCACTTAATATCTACTAGTCAGCAGTTCCCTATCCGTATCTTAGGATTAACTTTATTCCTTATAATGGCTGTATGATACAGAATTTCACTTTATGAATGTGCCTTAATTTATCAGCCTCCCCTTGAAAGGTATTTAAATTATTGCCAGTTTTTCAACATTGAGCAACATCTGGGAACACTGTTACACAGAAACATATTTGTGCTACTGTGCCTTGTAGAAAAAATACCCAGGTGTGAAACTGCTGGATAACAGGTATAAACACTGAACATTTTAACAGGTACTTCAATCATACCGATTTTTACCTCTTCCAACAATGCGTGCAAGTGCCCTGTTTCTCCATGCCCTCACCTAATACTGGATATTGCCGACTTTTTTTAAAGCTGCCCATCTTTCAGATGAAAAGTGAAAAGTGGTATCTTATTCTAATTTGCCTTTAGTCATTTACATCACAAAAAATTTTAACTACCAGCCGGGCGTGGTGGCTCACGCCTGTAATCCTAGCACTCTGGGAGGCGGGTGGATTGTTTGAGCTCAGGAGTTCAAGACCAGCCTGAGCAAGAGCGAGGCCCCGTCTCTACTAAAAATAGAAAGAAATCATATGGACAGCTAAAAATATATATAGAAAAATTAGCTGGGCATGGTGGCGCATGCCTGTAGTCCCAGCTACTGGGGAGGCTGAGGCAGGAGGATCGCTTGAACCCAGGAGTTTGAGGTTGCTGTGAGTGAGGCTGATGCCACGGCACTCTAGCCTGGGCAACAGAGTGAGACTGTCTCAAAAAAAAAAAAAAAAAAAAAAAAATTAACTACCTAGCTATTGATGGGCCAGACACCAAGCCAGGTACAGGAAATACAATTGTGAGTAAACCCTTGTTACCCATAGCAGTCTAATGAGCGAGATCTGCACGAGTGTAAATACTTGATGAATGTGTCTCTACGAACTCTGGTGTGAGGAAGAAAGTACAGGATAAAGTTGCAGTGGAAGAGAAGAGGTGCATGCCCCTACCTAGGCTAGGAGGACACGAGGGTTCTCCTGACCTACAAAATTGGAAAGATCTGTGGAAATTAGTGAAGGGAATGACAGCAAGTGGTATTCCAAGCCACAGGACACTGAGCCTGAGAGGAGCTTGTCTGATTCACAGAACTGCAGTGGAGGAGGCAGGCTCTTTTTGGAGGTTGAAGAGTCAACAGTCACCGGATCTTGCAGGGGACACTTGTTAAGATGAAGTATCCTTGTATCTTTACTTGCAAGTTTTCATGGACGGAGTAGTAGGAAGTCACTGCAGACACAAGTATATATATCCCTCAAGAACTTCAGCATGCACATCATTAACAAACAGTCAACATTTATGGTTCTTTTGTTTTAAAGGTAAAATTGACGTAATGTGAAATGCACACAGCTGTACTATAAATTTTGACAGTTGCATAAATCAGTGTAGCCTCAATCCCTATCAAAATATAGAATATAGCACCCCGAAAGTCCTTCAAACCTCTTCCCCAGTAATCCCTGACTCCCAGCCCCTCCTCCAGCAACTGTTCTGTTTTTTCTTCCCCCACAGGTGGGGCTTTGGCTGTTCTCTAACTTCGTATAAATGGAATCCCATGGCATGTACTCTTTAGTGTCCTGTCAGAGGCTCAGCTCTGTGATACGGAAATTTTGGTGCACCGTGAAGAAGGCAAGCAACCAGCAGAACACATGTTCATGCCCCATAGCAGCAGGTAATTCTCTGAAGTCCACTTGGAAGAGTTCAAATGGGCCTGGAGGTTTTGGTTCCTGTCCACACCTGCCCTTAATGGTTTTTCTTTTGCCAGGAGTATATTGATGGCAGGCAAGACATCCTTGGTGACAGCATCAGTGTGGGTTAGAATGGCAGCCAGTGTGTCCTTGCAATGGTGACTTGGCCCACCTGTGATGTCAGCAAGGTCCCCTCCACCGGAGAGGCTCTGGTGCTTCCAAGAAGCCATCCTGGGAATGCCAGAGAGTATCTTGAGGTATTAATAATTTACCTCCAGGTCTGTCTCTGTATTTTTTCTCTGATATTGGGGCCCAATTCTTTAGCATTCCATACTGGCTGTTTTAACCCCTCCATGGTGGTGATTTTTTTGGTTATGTTGGTGGGCCGTACTTTTGTAAGGGCCTCTGCTTAAGGTAAGTGATTGGACAGGGCATTTCTCTTAGCATCCTGATCACCCTAGCAGCTACCTATTTCTTTGGTAGCTTTAGGGTATTTTGACATTCCTTGACCTTAGTAGGGATCCTCACTGTTTCCAGAGCACCCAGACTTTATCCATGACTTCAAGATGTATCTACTATGTGTGCATATTAACTCTTTTCTCTCCAGCTGGTTGGCTGCTCCAGGGACAGCAATCAGTTCTGCCATCTGGACCATAAGGAATCATATTCTAAGGGTGACTTGAGATCTGTTATGGCAAAGTCAGCCTGATCATTTCCTGTTTGTCTGCAGATCTGACCCATCAACAATCAAGGTCAAGTGTAGACTGTTCAAAGGTATTTCTAGTAAGTCTGCATGGGGCATGGATTATTCTTGGACAAATGCCAGTTTGGCGTTTTCCCTTCTTCTCTACGGAAGGAGCACAATAGGGTTCAAAGAACTACAGCAATGGGATAAAGATATGTATAGGAGAAAGTAACAATATTTTTTTCCTTTTCCTTATTTTTTTAATACAGTCAAGATTCCCACATTTGTGGAAATCCCAGAGGTCAGCACATCCACAAATGTGCCATGAACAAGTATCACCCTGGGGAAACCACCTTTGTGATCAGGGTATCTCTCTTGCCAGGTAAGTAGAGTGTGAAATATTTCATAGAATATAAGATGGCTCATCTAGAAATGTTGTGCATTTCATTAAGTAGCAAACATTGCGCAGCTTGGGGAACCACTGGGTTTAAGAAAGATCCCAAAACTATGTGAGCAGAAACCTCCACCAGTTGACAACGTGGATAGGTCTTTGCCACTGGAGTAGGGAGGGGGAACATTACAGTGAGTTATGGGGTGGTTTACATGTAGCTGAGTTAAAACACCAAGGACCCGAGCAGATCATTTATGAACAAATGTGGAGAAGAGTTAATGGTAAGTTAGACCAAGCAGGGACCGGGATTGTGGAAGAGCTAGCTCTAGTGTGTAAAATGCCTGTTCTTGCTTGTGCTCCCAGGAAAGAGGGGGTCTGTCACCAAGGATTTAGTCAGGTCCTAAAGAAGAAGTAATTTTGGAGAAATGGGGAGCTATGTCCACAATCCCTCATGAGACACAGCAATCGATTTTCAGTGGTGAGGCCAGGGAGAGTCTGGGTGTCCTATAGTCAATCAGAGGGAAGAGACTTGCCTGAGACAGATCATGCCCTAGAAAATAAGCATTTTGCTGAAAAAAAAAATTGTAGTTTTTTCCTTTGACACCTGTTTTCTTTTGTGACAACCATGCTGGGATATAGGAAGTATTGAGGAAGTTGGAGATATCCACCTGTTGGGTTCTCTCTGACTCCAAGGACAAGGGATGAACTCAGTGGCAGGGTTATTGTTGAAAGTGTAACACCAGGCCGGGCGCGGTGGCTCACGCCTGTAATCCTAGCACTCTGGGAGGCCGAGGTGGGCGGATCGTTTGAGCTCAGGAGTTCGAGACCAGCCTGAGCAAGAGCGAGACCCCATCTCTACTAAAAATAGAAATTATATGGACAGCTAAAAATATATATAGAAAAAATTAGCCGGGCATGGTGGTGCATGCCTGTAGTCCCAGCTACTCGGGAGGCTGAGACAGGAGGATACCTTGAGCTCAGGAGTCTGAGGTTGCTGTGAGCTAGGCTGACGCCACGGCACTCACTCTAGCCTGGGCAACAGAGTGAGACTCTGTCTCAAAAAAAAAAAAAAAGAAAGTGTAACACCCATAACTCTGAGAGTTTCACAGAACAGTTAATGATCAAGTTTTAAGGGATGAATTGGAAGGTGGGTGCTAAAACTTCTCCCTTGGAGCCTTCTTGTTATCTGTCAGATTGTTCCTTGCCAAGAGTGAGACAGCTGGTTTTCCAGCATCCCTTTTGTTCATAGTAGCAGCGAGTATCCTTATCCATGAGCATTTTGTTGGGAGGCAAGTGGAGTATGGGGGGCAATCCAGTTGTTTGCTTTGAAAAACATTCGCTTGTTGAGGGTCTTACTCCGTTTTTGTTCTAAGACTTTTTCAGAATGTTTGGACAAATGCTATAAGGCTGTTAGGGGAGCTATTTCTTTCCTTCCTTCCTTCCTTCTTTTCTTTCTTTCTGTCTTTCTTTCTTTCCATTCTCTTTCTCTCTTTCTTTCTTGTTTTGAGACAGGGCCTCTCTCTGTTGCCGGGGCTAGAGTGCAGTGGTGTTGTCATAGCTCACTGCAACCTCAAACTCCTGGTCCCAGGTGATCCTCCTGCTTCAGCCTCCTGAGTAGCTGGGACTACAGGTGCTCACCACTATGCCTGGCTAATTTTTACAAACTTTTTGTAGAGACGGAGTCTTGCTATGTTGCTTAGACTTGTCTGAGACTCCTGAGCTCAAGTGATCCTCCCCCCTCGGCCTCCCAATGTGCTGGGATTACAGGTGTGAGCCACCGCGTCCAGCCCCAGTGGACTCTTTAAGGCCGAGTTTGCATCTAAAGGACTTAGTAATATATGTACTAGCTGTGTAGGGAGGTTGGAATCACAGCTCCTCTGCAGTATCCTAAATTCTAAGGTTCTTCATATGGGTCATAATGGCTCATCATTGAATATTAAATATTTGCTGCTCTCCCTTTTTCTTTGCTCTTTTGTTTTAAGTTGCTCCTAAGGTGGACAATTTTGGTCATATTGAAAGTTCCCCTAAGTGATCACTTGGCAAATTGTGTCATTTTGTAAGATATGCACAAGACTTTGGATTATAACAGAATATGTTTAAGAACCAAGTATGCAGCTTGCTGGAGGTGTGGGCTCAGGCTGAGAGAACCCCACTAGAATTGATAAGGAGCAGGCAGACAATGCTGCTTGTGCACTTCTGACCTCAGCCCCTTGCCAGAGGCTGGCTGTCTCTGACCACAGCCCTAACAACCACAGCCCCTAAGTGAACAAAGGTTTTGGAGATTTTTTTTTTTCTCCTAAATCAGTTCTTAGGGATAGGTCAGTAGAATAATAGACTTTGTAAGGTTTTTAGATGGTTACCCAAGGCAAAGTTCATCTACTGAGGACACTGGCATGACAAGACCTTAAATTTGTCAGCCCGAATCATGCACTAATTTAAAGGTTGCTCTGGACCTGCCCTAACAAAGCTTAAAAGCAAGTCTCAAAAGCAGGTGTCAGTCTGTACTTGAATGTTTACAGCAGCACAATTCACAATTGCAAAGATGTGGAAACAACCCAAGTGCCCATCAATACATGAGTGGATTAATAAAATGTGCTATATGTATACCATGGAGTACTATTCAGCTATAAGACACAATGGTGATATAACATCTCTTGTATTTTCTTAGATAGAGCTGGAACCCATTTCTACTAAGTGAAGTATCCCAAGAATGGAAAAATAAGCATCACATGTACTCACCGTCAAATTGGTTTCACTGATCAATACCTAAGTGCACATATAGAAATAACATTAATTGGGTGTTGGGCAGATGAGGGGGCGGGAGGGTATGGGTGTATACATACATAATGAGTGCAATGCGCACCATCTGGGGGATGGACACGCTTGAAGCTCTGACTGGGGGGGGGGGAAGGCAAGGGCAATATATGTATCCTAAGCTTTTGTACCCCCATAATATGCTGAAATAAAAAAAAAAAAGAGCAGGTGTCAGACCTATCCTAAGTAATTGCATACCAGGACAAAGTTCAATAATTTTTAGTGGAATACAACAAAACCCAGCACTCAAGAACATAAAATTCACAATGTTTGGCAGTCAGTGAAAAAAAAAATCAATAGGCATGCAGAAAAGCAAGAAATATGACCCATAACCAAAATAAAAATCAATTCATAGGAACAGACCCAGAAATGACAGCAACAATGGAATTAACAGATAAATATGTTACAATAGTTATTTTAGATATGCTTGGTGTGATACAGAAGGTAGAGAAAAACATGAAAATTATGGGGGGAGAAATAGAAGATATACAAAAGAAACAGAGATATTTTGGAAATGACCAATGCACTCTCTGAAATAAAAAGTACTCTGGGTGGTATTAATAGTCAGTTAGGTACTGCAGCATAATGCAATGAAACATTCCAAAATGAAGCAAAGGAAAGAAAGAGACTGAAAAAATTGACAAGGGTATCAGTGAGCCCTGGGACAATCTGAAGTAGTCTAATATATGTGTAATTGGAGTCTCAGCCCCATCCAAGGACATCATAATTAAATTGCTCAAAAGTAGAGATAAATATTTAAAGCCAACCAGAAAAAAAAAAAGATATTACTTAAGGATGAACAAAGAATGACAGCAGACTTTGCATCAGAGTCTATGCAAATTAGAAAAACAATGTAGGGACTTGTTCACGGAAAGAAAGAACTGCCAACCTGAATTCTATGCCCCCCCCCAAAAAAAATCCTTTAAAAATGAAGGTGAAATAAATACTTTTTCAGACCAAAAAAAGCAGAGAAAACTTATAACCAGCAGACCTGCACCCCAAGAAATGTTAAAAGAAGCTCTTGAGGTAGAAGGAAAACGATGGTAGATTTAAATCCAGGCATGTTGATAATTACATTAAATGCACATAGTCTAAAGATTCCATTAAGAAGCACAGTTTATCAGATTAGATAAAAACAAACAAAAATGAAGACAACAATACAACAAAGTCCAACTATAGGTTGTCTACAAGAGAGCTATTGTCAAGCACTGTGAAAAGTCTGAGATTTCCATACTTGCAAGTTACCAAGGCAGCCTGCCACAGTTTCATAGTTGCTGGTTGAAGACACCAGAATCCTGGGTCAGAGCTGTCGGGCAGTTTATTACAGCAACAGCAACAACTAGACTACCAGCATTTTGGTAGCAGTTCTTCAAGTCTCAATTCCACAGGGCAATGCAAAAAGGGTCAGATGACTCCAGTGCACACAGAGGACTGTATTACAGGAGGATAGGGAACTGGAACCTTTTATAATTTATAATGGGCAGTGAGTATGTCTGCGCTTTGCTCTGTCTTCAAAGACAGTAAGCAAATTTGCCGCTGCTTCTGAAGGGAGACACTATCTCGTGTGTGTGTGTGTGTGTGTGTGTGTGTGTATGTGTGTGTAGATTTAGGGGGTACAAGTGCAGTTTTGTTACTTGGATATGTTGCATAGTGGTGAAGTCTGGGCTTTTCATCTAGCCATTACCCAATAGTATACATTGTACCCATTAATAATTTCTCATCCCTCACCCCCTTCCCACTCTTCTACCCTCTGAGTCTCCAGTGTCTATTATTCCACACCCTATGTCTATGGGGAAACACTATCACTATTTTCCAAGGTTGTTTGCCATCCAAACATCCTTGAAAACATAGTCCAGAACAAGGGCAGTTTGTTTCACTCACAAAATATGCAGAGACAATACAAAATACCCTAAAGCACCAGAGCCAGTAAGGGAGAACAGTTTTGACCATAAGTCATATTGTTGGTGATACACAGCAGAGGAACCAATCTAACATATCTCTAGGTAGAAATATTTGGAGGATAGTATAATAATGAGAGAGACATATAATATTACTATATGAATTTTTAAAGATACAATACTTCATGTAATTGCTATAATGTGCCTTTTTGAGGCAATTGTAAAATGGGTCTGTGATTGTTGGTTGTACTCTTGTAAATTCAAAAAGAGAACTTGTTGAACTGTATTATTTTTTTAATCTATTGTTTTCAGAGTGTCTATTTTGAATTAAAATTTGTTACACCACTGCAAAAAAAAAAAAAAAAAAATGTGCAGGCCGGGCATGGTGGCTCACGCCTGTAATCCTAGCACTCTGGGAGGCCAAGGTGGGAGGATCACTCAAGATCAGGAGTTCGAGACCAGCCTGAGCAAGAGCGAGACCCCCATCTCTACTAAAAATAGAAATAAATGATTTGGACAGCTAAAAATATATATAGAAAAAATTAGCCAGGCATGGTGGCGCATGCCTGTAGTCCTAGCTACTGGGGAGGCTGAGGCAGAAGGATTGCTTGAGCCCAGGAGTTTGAGGTTGCTGTGAGCTAGGCTGATGCCACGGCACTCTAGCCCGGGCAACAGAGTGAGAGTGTGTCTAAAAAAAAAAGAAAAGAAAAGAAAAAAAGAAACAAAAATGTGCAGAGAGACCAATGGAGAATTATCTCTGGTTTTCATTAGTTTTTGCGGTTTCAGTAATTTGTATTTAATAATAAATACAATAGATTACTCCTATGTATGATACAAAATCTTTATCTTCAAAAAACAGGCTCTCCCCTCACTTCACCCTACCCGCACAAATTTGGTACAGCTACAGTAGGAGCCAGCTTTGTTTAAATCCTGTATCAGTCTAGGACCAATCAGGAGAGAGAAATGATACGGTCATTTGAACAGGATAATCTTAATATAAAGAATGATTATCCCTCCTTCTGCCTTCCTCCCCTCCTCTTCCCTCCCCTAAAAAAAAAGAAAAAAAAAAAAGAACGATTATCTATAGCAGGAGATTGGAGGGACTAGACATTGGCCACTAAAAAGTAAAGAGAACTCTACAGAACATAGGAATAGAAGATTTATATATATTTGTGTGTGTATATATATATATATATATAAAATAGCAGATATAGTAATATTATATAATAATATAATACTATATCTATTAGCCATTCCACACCCCCTGGGCTGAGATCTGGACTTTGTTGGAGAAGGCTCAGCCATGGCTACTGAATGGCAGACAAGTTGCTGTGGTGCCACACTGGTAGAACTTGCTGGAAATCAACCCTGTGTAGGGTGCTGGGGAAAGCTGTTTGCATGACGATGTCTCACTACGGGAACTCTGCTCCAAACCACTGCAGGAGGTTGCAGGAGGAAGCCACTTGCCACCGAGTGCTGCTGGCCCTGGCCCCGGGGAGCCGCGTGCTGGGGAAGCCACGCCCCTGCAAGGTCGGGCTGGGCAATCGAAACCTTTTCTCCCATAGCGTCCCTCCAGCGCCCTCTACTGACGAAGCTTCAGTGCCAGCGGGCACGTTATTGAACCGTTTCAGATTTTTGCAAAGCAATCAAATAGGGTGAATTTAGAGGTGAGAGGCAATAAATCAATCATAAAGTCCAGCAAGTAAATAAATCCACGCCTTCTATCCTTGCAAAGCTAGCCTCAGTTTCCTTGTTTGGAAAATGGTGGCAAGGAGGGAAAACAAGAGTAATATACACTTGAAATTCCTTTTTTTTTTTTTTAAATTTTAATTTTTTCTCTATATATTTTTAGCTGTCCATATAATTTCTTTCTATTTTTAGTAGAGATGGGGTCTCGCTCTTGCTCAGGCTGGTCTCGAACTCCTGAGCTCAAATGATCCGCCCACCTCGGCCTCCCAGAGTGCTAGGATTACAGGCGTGAGCCACCGCGCCCAGCCTGAAATTCCTTTTTATTATAATATTTCACTACTATTTTTAAACCAGGTGAGTGCTGAACCCCTCTCTTCTGCACTTTCCTTTTCTTACCTTAGCTGTGCTGTCTCTTGAGTGCTGTCAGTCTTTGGCAAGCAAGTGCAGATAACATTTTGTTCACTCTCAGTTCATTTGTTCAAGTCTGTCAGAAGTTGTTCCAGAAATGGTGTGTGTGTGTGTGTGTGTGTGTGTGTGGTTGGCCTATTGTGGTGATTTGTGGCTCATCTTATGGGTCCTTAGTGGAGGCGAGAAATAAAGTAAAAGCAGTGGCGCTTGCCAGGTGCTCTCGTTTTGTTTCCTTCAAGAACCTGCTTTGATGGGCTCAGGGGTCACTTCCCGATCCCTCCTGCCTAGCCCCGCTCCAGGGGCCACTCAGACCACTCCCCGGGCTCCTGGGATGACTGATGGCTATCCCTATGAGGACAAGTGGTCATTTTTTGCTTTCTCTTTCCTACCTCTCCCTCCCTTCACACTTTCATGCTTTCACTGCCACGGGTAATAACCACACTATTAACAGCAGGAACGTCTGGAATTTGTCTCATTCGCTCTCCTATTTTTCACTCTATCGTTTCTATAAGACGCAGTAACCGAGAGCTCAGAGGCGCCCGGAGGATTGCTTGCTGATAGGAATCCTGTTCCTATAGGGAATGCCTCTTTGGGGCTTTCTACACCTAACACTCTGTGGTTGAACCCCCTAAGAGAATGCCTTGCCCAGTATGTGGGGTAGGGCTGTGACACTTGGTGATGGTCTTAGATGTGGGAAAGACGTAGTCTTGACGAGAGTAAGTAGCTTTCTTTGCCAACCACCGGTTTAGGGTTTGTCCATCTGAAGGCTGTCACCCACCTTGGATTAGAGAGCCTGTATGAGGCTGGCCACCTCCACTGCCCTCCCCTGAGCCCGCTTGTCTGCTAGAGGAGGCTGGAAGGTGGCTGTCTGTCTTCGCAGGGATAGCCCTTCGGTTTCTCTCCAAACTTGGCCCCAGTGCGTCTGCCTTGCAGTTAAGAGGCTGGTAGCACTCGATTCCTTGCCTGAATCTACCTCCTTCATCTGTAAGTTTTACTCTTGTCCTTTCAGAAACAGATTAAGTGTCACCGTTTCCATGAAACCTTCCAATGCAAAGCGGTCACTCCAGTTTCCTATGATCCACTTCACTTTTTACGCTGTGATAGTTGCTTGTTTGTATCTTCAGGGAGACTGTGAGCACATTCACGTCTGTATCTACCCTCTTCAGTGGCTCGTTAAGTAAAGTTTTGTTCTGTGACTCAGTGAAGGAATGAATTACACCAGCACCCAGCACTTTCTTCCCTTCCCTTTTTCTCTGTATTTATTTCTGCCCTCCCCTCTCCCCACCTCTTAGCCAAAAAGGCTCCTGCTCTGTCTTTCCCGTAGTTACATGGTTGTAGCCACGCTGCCCAGCCAGGCAGAAATGCCACTTTTGCTATCATTCCCATAATGTGGCATTTTTCTTAAGGGATGTCCCCACTGCCTTAGGTGAAGTTAGACACCTGCCTAGCAGACAGCAGAAATGGAAGGGCTTCAAGTCACTGCCATACATACAGAAAATACTCCCAGTACTCGGGGAAGCCTTGGGACAGCAGCCTGCCAGTCAACACCAGCGGGGACAGGGGTCTCACACGGGGCAGACAATGTCCATCCATAGGTCTTCAGAAGCTTTCTGGTTTTTGGAATCTGGACCACAGGGCAGTGTGTTTTGTGACCGAGCCCCGGACGGTGAGTTGGCAAACCTGAGTGCGTGCTTTGGCCCCACTCCCCATGAGTTGGGAGTCTTGGGGGCTTCTGAGGAGCCAGTGAAGGAGGGTTGGCAGGGGCTGAACCCGCCATTCAGCACCACGGATTCTGACCACAGAACAGGGCATTACGGGGACTCGGGGTGCTGGTGGGCAGAGGCTACAAGATCCCAAAGGGGTTTATGAATTCAGGCGTCAAGAGTCTGGGCTGCGAGCTCAGCCCCCCCCTCCCGTGACTGCAGTTTTGATCTATTGTGCGAGCAAATAGATACAGCATCAGCTGCTCTCTGTTTCTCTAACCGGATCGTCTGCCCCTGCTGGGCTGCACCGGGTCTCAGCAGCACTGAATCGTGGGTGCTGTGATAATAGACTTGTCACATTTCCCCCATTGACTCGTGTGCCCCTCCTGTGTGGCCCGCTAGGCTGCGGGTTCAGGCAAGGAAGGTTTCACCCATCCGTTGGCCCCGAGCCCCCACACTGTTACTTCCTGTTGGACGCTGTATGTACTTCATAAATATACATGAGTGGAATTGAAATATGTCATTTGTAGGGCAGTTTAGAAAAGGGTGGATTCAGAGAAGGCACTTATTTTTAGGTAGTGATCATTTTCTGTGTCTGTCTTTGTTTTGTTTTTAAATTGCTCTTGGAATTTAAAAATCCTCTTGTTCAGATCAAACAGAACTGTGGAGAGCTTTCCTCGCTCTACGAGGAACCTCTGGCATGTCTCCTGGGAAAAGACAATGAGAAAGTCCAAATCGGGAGGGGGAAAATGGCCAGCTTTTGGAGCAAAAGTAAGAGATCAAATATCGAAAAGCGAACTTTCACGGTGATCTTGGCAGGAGACAGACAATGGCAGTGGTTACGCCCTCTTCTGGCGGCGGCTGCGGCCAGTTAGCTTAGGGTCTGGGGCCCCCCAGTGGGGGAAGCATTCAGTTTTCTCTACACAAGGTTTGTGTGCAAGAGTTTCTGATGACAAAAGATGACTTCATCATCACTATAGCGAATTTACAAAGGTTAGAAAAGAGTTAAGAAAAACGTTGTCTCTAATAATCAGCTCTTTTAAAATGTCTGTCTCATTAAAAAAGATTTTAAAAAATGATACTATAGTCATGCGTTGCTTAACATCAGGGATGTGTTCTGAGAAGTGCATCATTAGGTGATTTTGTCATTGTGCAAACATCATAGAGTGTATTTACATAAACCTAGATGGTCTAGCCTATTGCATACTAGGCTATATGGTTGTTCCTAGGCTGCAAACCTGCACAACATGTTACTGTACTGAATAGTGTAGGCAATTGTAACACAATGATAAGTATATGTGTATCTATACAAATCTAAACATAGAAAAGATACAGTAAAAATAGGGTATAAAAAATAAAAAATGTAGGCCGGGCGAGGTGGCTCACGCCTGTAATCCTAGCACTCTGGGAGGCCGAGGTGGGCAGATCGTTTGAGCTCAGGAGTTCGAGACCAGCCTGAGCAAGAGCGAGACCCCATCTCTACTAAAAATAGAAAGAAATTATATGGACAGCTAAAAATATATATAGAAAAAATTAGCCGGGCATGGTGGCACATGCCTGTAGTCCCAGCTACTTGGGAGGCTGAGACAGGAGGATCCCTTGAGCTCAGGAGTTTGAGGTTGCTGTGAGCTAGGCTGACACCACGGCACTCACTCTAGCCTGGGCAAGAGTGAGACTCTGTCTTATACTTTTTTTTTTATATTAAAAAAAATAAAAATAAAAAATGTTACACCTGTATAGGGCAGCTCCATTACAATCTTTTTTTTTAGACACAAGGTCTCTCTCTGTCATCTAGACTGGAGTGCATGATCATAGCTCAGTGTAGCCTCGAATTCCTGGGCTTAAGCGATCCCCCTGCCTCAGCCTCCCAAGTAGCTGGGACTACAGGCACACACCACCATGCCCAGCTAATTTTTCTATTTTTCTGTAAACATGGGGTCTTGCTATGTTGCCTAGGCTGGTCTTGAACTCCTGGCTCAAGTAATACTCCCACCTTGGCTCTCCTAGAGTACTGGAGTTACAGATGTGAGCCACCATGCTAAGCCTAGTAAAATGTGCAAGAGTTTCTGATGACAAAAGTAGTTCATCATCATTATAGCATATTCACATTAATACATTTTTATAAGATTATTCATACAGACTTCACAACTTTTTAAAACTGATACTGTGAGTGGGAATTTTGTATCCAATGTATTCTTACCTGTTAGTGGTATTATTACTTATCTTGTATGTGTTTATCATAACTGTCTTATCAATTCTATGTTTTAGTTGGTTCTGTGGGGTTTTCTGGATAAACAATTAAATGGCCCATATATTATGATAATTTTGTCTCCTCTCCAGTAGTTACAAAGGTTCCCCACTCTTCCTTGGCCCCTGAGTATTCACTTGGTAAAGCAGTAGTAGAACTTCTTGGGATGGCAACTCATCTCTCGATGATTCTCTTTCTGGTTATACTTCTAAGTTTGTGCTAAGTGGCCCAGTCTCTTAACCATAACCGTGTGTTTTTTTAAGAGACGGGTCTCGTTATGTTGCCCAGGCTGGTCTTGAATTCCTGGGCTCAGGTGATCCTCCTGCCTCAGCCTCCAGAGTAGCTGGGACTACAGGCATGTGCCACCGAGACTGACTGCCATAGCTATTTAAAGACCTGATTCAAGGTAGTCCAGTTACATTTTTCTCTCTGGGTAATTTGAAAATTGGGACAAGGAATTCAGCAACTGGGACGTTACTGCTGAAGCATGGTAATGGCAGCTCTAGAGAGAGTCGATGAACTCTTGCTGAGATGGACTCAGCTGCTCTCATTCCTTCCATTTTTGAGTTTAAGTAGCTCAACTCCTATATCCTGCTACTTGAAGCTCTTTACTGTTTTTTAATTTTTCCTTTGTGTTAGCTACATCAGTTCCAGTTGCTTGCCACCAAAAGAAAGACTAGTGCTAAACTCACCTGAAACCTGGTGGGTTTTCATGCAACATAACACTTTCTCCCGTCCAAGTACTAACCAGACTCAATCCTGCTTCGCTTCCAAGACTGGTTGAGACTGGGCACATTCAGGGTGGTATGGCCATAGATATGCAACATAACTTTCTTTCCTTCCTTCCTTTCTTCTTCTTTCTCCTCCCTCCCTCCTTTTCTTTCTTCCTTCCTTCCCTCCTTCTTTTATTAATATGGGGTCTTGCTCTGTAACCCAGGCTAGAGTGCCGTGGCGTCAGCCTAGCTCACAGCAACCTCAAGCTCCTGGGCTCAAGCGAGATCCTCCTGTCTCAGCCTCTCGAGTAGCTGGGACTACAGGCACGCACCACCACGCGCAGGTAACTTTTCTGGTCTTTGTAGAGATGGGGTCACACTTTGTTGCTCAGGCTGGTTTCAAACTACTGGCCTCAAGCGATCCTCCCACCTTGGCCTCCTAAAGTGAGTTGAGCATTTTAAAACTTGTAACAATGAGCTCTTTCGCCTGCCACTCAGCTGTGTCTGCTCTTCTACTGCTGGAGATCAGAGCCTTGTCGTGCTCTGCCAGAGGCCTGTGTTCTCATATTCAGCATTGGATGCTCCTTAACAGCCCTCAGCCTCATTGCCCTCTGCAGGGCATCGCTCCAACTTGGCAGTAGCCAGCCTTCTCCACTGCCCCTGCACGCATTTCCCCCCAAACCCCACAAGTCTTTAGGATACCGTGCATCATTCCACCTTCAGTGGGACATTTTCACTGGTCACTACCAATGAAATTCTTAACAATTGAGCCACCACCTTGTGCCAGGGACTATCTGCACCACACTTATTGCTCAGGGTGACATTCTCATCTACTGGCCTGAGTGGGCCCATCCCAAATCCCCATCTTACCTATTTTTTTGAATTATTTGGCCTAGTCTGGGCCCTCCAAGAAGCAGTGACCAAGATGGGATTGGATGTGCAAGTGATTTACTAGGTGAAATAGATGTGGGTGAAGTAGGGAGGACTCCCGGGGAGGCTAGAAGAGCTGAAAGACTGGGAAGGAAGGTTAGGTGAAAAAGACTTATTCTACGGCATAATTCTGAGAAGGTTTGGCAAGGCCGACACAGAGTGCTTGAGTCAAAGCAAAGTCACTCATTAGAGCAGTCCTGTCTCTTTTTTTTTGTTTTTGAGACAGTCTTACTTTGCCGCCTGGGCTAGAGTGCTGTGGTGTCAGTCTCACTTTCAGCAACCTCAAACTCCTGGGCTCAAGCGATCCTCCTGCCTCAGCCTCCCAAGTAGCTGGGACTACAGGCATGCGCCACTATGCCTGGCTAATTTTTCTATATATATTTTTAGTTGTCCAGCTAATTTCTTTCTATTTTTAGTAGAGACGGGGTCTCGCTCTTGCTCAGGCTGGTCTCGAACTCCTGAGCTCAACCAATCCTCCCACCTCGGCCTCCCAGAGTGCTAGGATTACAGGCGTGAGCCATCAGGCCCGGCCCAGTCCTGTCTCTTCTGAGTGGGCTTGCCGTAATTGTCCCTGCTGCACTCAGTCACTAGCTGGGAGCTGGCTGTGGGAAGGGTCCCTGGGTCAGCCACACTCCCCTGCACAACAGGAGGTCTGGTGGTGGATTTTCGCGGCTGCTACAGTCTCCTTCACCTGGGCGCTTTCCTTGCAAGTACAGTGGCCCTTAGCTATGTGCTCATGTTTCAGCGAGGGGCACTAAAAAGATGTTTGGAAGCTCAGTGTGGTGGGCAGGACTGTCACTAGTGGGCTTCACTTGTCAGGCGGCTTTTCCATCAGGGAACCACAGACGTTAGTATCTGTGGGTCTTTTCTCTGAGGCTGCTCAGATTCCTTTGTGAAGACACTAAGGCAACGAGGCTGGCGTGTGCATTCAGGAAGCTAATTTGGTGAGGAGGGATCAACATTCTAATATCCTCTTTTCAGCATGGTACCACCCCGAGACACCTCTGCTAAACATTTCTAGGGGTATATTCCACCCAGGTTGAGGAAATTGTTTGCTTGGAGCAAGAGGAGCTGATCTGCCAGCTTCTTGATTCGGCTTCTCACGGCCACATCCTTGTCCTTGTGGGTTTATGTCCTTATAAAAAGGCCTTTGTATTAGTGGGATTTGGGAGGGAGCTGAGGTAAAGTCATGGGTTCAATCCTCTATTTCAACTGATCTGTTCAGTAGCCTATTAACTGGTTTCCCTGCAGACTTTTCTCCACATAGTGGCCAATCTTTTATTTTTTAAAAATTAAATTTCTCTCTCTCTCTGTTTTTTTTTTTTTTAACCTCGTATTAAAGTCAGGGAGAGCTAGTCTTTTAAAAACAAAAATTATGGCCACGCGCGGTGGCTCACGCCTGTAATCCTAGCACTCTGGGAGGCCGAGGCGGGAGGATTGCTTGAGGTCAGGAGTTCAAAACCAGCCTGAGCAAGAGCAAGACCCCGTCTCTACTAAAAAGAGAAAGAAATTAGCTGAACAACTAAAAAATATATATATATATATATATGTATATATATATATAAATTAGCCGGGCATGGTGGTGCATGCCTGTAGTCCCAGCTACTCGGGAGGCTGAGGCAGGAGGATTGCTTGAGCCCAGGAGTTTGAGGTTGCTGTGAGCCAAGCTGATGCCACGGCCCTCTAGCCCGGGCAAGAGTGAGACTCTTGTCTCAAAAAAAAAAAAAAAAAAAAAAATTAGATCATATTCCTCCCTTGCCAAAAACTCTCCCTCCAATGCCTTCCCATTACATTAAGAATAAAACCCAAACTCCTTGCCTTGGTTGGTCTTTAAGACCTTACATGACCTGGCCCCTGGCTACCTCACCTCCTGCTACTGGCCCTCAGATGTCTTCTCCAGCCACACACTGGCCTCGCTGTCAAGCTGGTTTGTGTCTCATGACCCTTGCAATTGCTTTTGTCCTACCTGAACACTCCTCCCCCAGATTCCCGTTGTGCTCCCTCACTTGCTGATAGCGGACCAAAGGATTAATAGGGCAATTTATCAGAACATAGAGTATTACGTATGCCTATGTGCCTAGTACCAACGTTTCAAAATACAAAAACAGAGATAATATGAGTAAAAGGAGAAAGAGAACTTAACAACTCTCAGTAACTGAAAGAAATCAGATTAAAAAATTTATAGTAAGAAACCACTTACATGCTGTTTATAAGGATAAAAGTTAAAGGATGAATAGAGTACACAAAATTAACCCAGCTTTAGTGCACCTATCTGCATATCATATTGGAAAAAGAAAACAAGGATTACCAGAGATGAAGTGGAAAATTATAACAGCTTCTGAATAAGAAGGAAAAATTGACAGAACTCAGAAACAAAAACCTCAAACCCTAATTGGAGATTTTAATTGATAGGATAACTAGAAAGAATGCATGGGATGCTGCTAAAAGTGGTCAACAGAGGAAAACTTACAGGCTTGAAATACCTGCATTAGAAAAAGTTAAAGGTTGAAAATGAACTATTCATATATTCTCAAAAAGCTAGAAAGAAAATACCACACCAAAATAAACCCAAAGTAAGCACAAGCTAGGAAAGGGGGGGTAAAAAAAAAAAACAACCCACAACAGTCGGGGCAGACAACTCCAGCCACATAGCTTCGGGAATGAGTTTTACACAAAATTCAAAGAAGAAATACCCATCTTAGCAAACTTACACATTTACTCTGTAGCTGTCAAAAGATTTATATTCCCACAAGTCCATGGAGGTATGTATGGCTACTACTAATTTTTTGCCAAATGAATGGATGAAAAATAATATTTCATTGTTTTGTATCTCATTGATTACTAGTGAGTTTTAGACCTATTAATATTAGCTTTTTTTTACTTTCATTACCTGTTCATACTTTTGCTCATGTTCTGATTTTTTTCTCATTTGTTTTTATAAATTTATGTGTTCTTAATATTACTTTGTTATACATCTTGTTTGCTCAGTCTTCAATTTCTTTTAACATTTTTGGTAGAATATCAAAATTTTTATATTTTTTTCCTTTTCTTAATAACTTAAAAAATGTCTTCACCTTTCTAATAATGTAAATATATCCTTCTAGTAATTTGACATTTCATTACATTTAGCCCCCTGATCCATTAGACATTTGTTAATATTGTGAGATAGGGAGTTAGCTTGGTATTTCTCCCAAATTTGGCCAACTGTTTCAACACCATTTTTTTTACAACAGCGATTCCTATGGATTAGAAATGGAATCTCTATCATATGTTAAATTTACATTTACAGTCAACTGTCTCTGGGCTCTATCCTGTTCTTCTGATGTATATACTCACATCTGTTTTAAGTATTTTATACTACTAATCAGTATGCTTTTTGTTGTGAAAAGATCCACGTGGTTTTCTTCAAAGTTTTTCATCTGTCTTCCAAATGCATTTTACTTTTGGATTTTGATTGAGATTATAATGAATTTGGGAGAGGAATGGATGGTCTTATAATACTGGGTGTATTTCTTTCTGAGTTCATGGTATGTCTCCAGTTTTATGAAGTCTTTTACTAAAACTATATAGTTTTCTTCACAAAGGTCTTTCACACTTCATTTTAGATATGATTCTATTTTATAAGTGTTATTTTGTTGTGAATGGGGATATTTAAAACACACACTTAAAAAATTGGTTATACGTGGGGATAGATGGTATTGATTTTTGTCTATTCCAGCCATCCGATGGAGCTTTTCCATTCATTCCAAGAGCAGGTCAATTGATTCATTTGCGTTTTCCCCATAGATGGTGAAATTGGCTGAAAATGTTTTCTTTCTCCTATTCTTGCATTAATACTTTATTTCTTAGCATTGGTCATTAATTCTTTATTTCTTAGCATTCCTGTTTTGTTGACTTTAATTAATACTTTTAATAGTTCACTATTAAGTAAGATGTCTCATTGGGATTGCCATCAGATAACCTTAAATAAGTTTAGGGCATTTACTTTTCCTAAAGGTTTTCTTGTGAATGAGTGCTAACATTTTTCTTATGTAAATCTATCAAATGGCATTTATTAATCATGGTTTTTTTTCTTCCTTTATTCTGTTAATATATTAACAACCTTGATACATTTTTCTAATCATTCGTTTTGTTTTCGGTATCTTATAAAACTACATTCCAGATGTATTTACTAGTATTTCATATAGTTTATGACCTAGGTTTTAGGTACTGTATTTGCATTGTTTATCAACAATTACTAAACCAATCTATTAAACCAATATGACTATTCTAATGTGTGATATATAACCTTAATAAGGCAGTCAGAAGTCCACATTATTCTCATAAATGTTTTTGGTCATTTGGGAATGGGAGGTGGAACAGTGTAAGTGAAAAGAGTAGTAACATCATTTAGGACGCAGAGGAACTAGACTTGGGCCTATGCAGTTAGATAATCTTAAGACATACCTCCTCCTTGGCTTCAAATTGAAAAACATAAAATGGGAAGAATAATTATGGGAAGAATTAAATGTTAAAATGCTGTGAATAGTGTCAACTACCATATAAATGTAAGAAATTATAAGGTATTTTTAATTTACATGCAATTATGAAAGAAGATACAACATAAACACACTAAAATCTCTAAAGCCATGTAAAACCCGAAGGCATTAAAATTTATTAAATGATGCAATAACAACAGAATTCTTTATTTACAATAGCATTATTTAACATCAAATAAGCAAATAGCATCAGCAAAGCAATATTAACTTGCATAAATGTATTTAAAATTTCTCTGAATATATCTACCTTTGCATAAACTGCTCACACTAGAAATACAAACATCAATGCAGGTGAACAAAGTGATGTTCAGAGTCAACTCCATTTTGAAAATAAATCACAACCTGAAACACTGTAAGTTTTCTCCTGAAGAACCATAGTTAATATATTGCTTAATTTTACCCTTGTATAATCTTTTCATATACACACATCTCAGATGCAACTTCATGAGGAACTGTACAAATAAAACCCACAAATGACAAAGAAAAAAAAAGACAGTTAAATGTTTGAAGAAATGTATCATCATCACTATTCAACAACATAAAGGTTAAGTGATGATGCACTTATTCAAAAATTGTACACAATTCACTATACAAATATAATACATCGGACAGCTATGTAGGAATATACAAGACTTAAAAACAGATCTAAGGCATTATGCTAGATTTTAGCATTTTGAGGTTCTTGCACATAGCTTTTACCTGTAGTAAGAAACTTAAAAGATTTTGTTTTAGTCTATAAAGAAACACCAGGGAGAAAATTCTAATTAAAATCGAAGCCACTACAGTAATTTTCTTTTGTGCAGAGAATACTTTGCTCTTAGGCAGCATACTACCATACAAACACTAGAAAATTTTAAATTCACACCAACAATTAATGGCTTAAGTTGCATTTCAAAATTGATTGTGTATCTTTGGGTTCTGCAAGTGGGTATGTGCCACCCATTTCATGTGTTAAGCCCATATGAACTCCATTTTTGAACACAGATTAAAAATTGCATTATATAAACTGCAAAAACATTGCTTTCAATTATTACCGGCCGTAAGAGATACACATGGAGGAGGGGCAGTTTAATCTTTGCGTCGAATGAATTCACTGTAGTAAAACAGCTCACTTCACTTTTTAAACTTACCACATGACATAAACACTTAAATGAGTTTTGCAACCAAGTTAATGTATGTATACTTTTCACATTATGTTTTTCACATTTAGTAATATAAGTAAAACACTGATTATTTGTTCTATTAAACAAAAACCAAGTACTCAGTCTAACAAATTTATTGTGTACAGCATAAGAAATACTGATGATGAAGGGAACTGATTTGGCTTTTGCTTCTATAGTGATCAATATGATCAGAGGAGATTCCCTCGCTTACTGTTCTTCTCCTAATTAGATGTGAAACAAAACCCATTACCTGATCTGGACCATAGAGAATTTATAATCTCTTTTCCTTCAAAACAGTAATGATCATGAACTACTGTAAATGACCAGTAGCACAGGTTTGCAGAGAGCTGTCTGAATGGGACTGATAGTAGACACAGTGGGCGGATGGAGGAACGACAAAGGAGACACAGATCGTTTTGGACAGTGTTATAGTAAAGGGGGACCTGAAACTCAAAACAAAACAAAAATCCAGCTTAAACTCCGTTTCTCTTTTGTGCTGTGTGAAGTTAAAGTCATTCTAGTTCACATATTTCTAAAAATTAATTTAAGACTGGTCACATTACACTGTGTGCCACGTGAGCCTCGTCCCACGGAGGAGGTCCTGGAGTTCTGGGCCAACATCTGCTCGTTTCTTCCATCACAGTTGGGCAACCCAGTGGTTTGGTGGAGAAAAGTAGAGCCTTTTGAGGGGATGTGTGAACTGGTGGCCACTGAGAAGTGCTGTTCCTTGGCCACCTCCCTGTATTGAGATCCCTCTCAAGTGGAAAAAAGTCTCGAAATGCAAATTTCCAGAAAGTTTCTTTAGTATGGAGCAACACTTTCAGACTTACTTACCATTTATCTTTGGGCTATATCTCTTTCCATATTTCCATAATCTGTACATATAGAGAGAGATATAAATAGGGGTAGTCTGTACATTTTTCACCCTGCCACAAATAAACAAACAAATTTCAAGGAAAAACTTCTCTGTTCCTAAAAAGCCTGGCTAATGAGATATTATTATAAAATGCTTTGCTTTTTAGACATCAAAAAGATATCATTTTGAAATTTAGGTAAGAAAGGTATGTGTATCAGGGGTTGAGGAGAAATAGCTCAAAAAAGGTCATCAGTTTCTTGGTATTGCAGTTGTCTGAAACTGACACCAATTAATAAAAGATTATTCCCCTACCAGAGTGGGCAAGAAAAATAACCATAAAAGTGGCCTGCTTAGTAACATGTAGTCTTTCTAAGGTTCATTAAGAAAGAATATAAACATATAAAAATCAAGAATTGGTTCCTACAGCGGCTGCATATCCTATAGATTAGATAAATGATTTATGAGCAGAATCACAAGGTTTAGAAAATAAAAAGTCTTAAGTCTACAAATTAGGTCTAATCAAGGTATTGATATCCTTTACAAAATACCTTTAGGAGACATTGCTATGAAGATATCTAATTTAATACTGAAGTACCTCATTTTTGAGTCAATTCCACAATATGTATACCTCACAAAAATTATACAATTAAAACACTTAAGTTCTCAACTTAAATTATTGCTTGTTTACATATAAATTGGATTTTATGTACCTTACAAAACTTCGGCTTAGTTAGCACTGCTAAAAGACAAAATAAAAAACACATGGCAGAGGTTCAATCTGTCGTGATGTCTGCTGTCAATTTAAACACACTAGTATTTTCTCCCCTTTTGGAGGCTAGAGTTGCTGGGGAACAGAATAAACATGCTTCCAAAGCAGGTGTCCTTAGCTTGACGGGTATCAAGTCTTAACTTGGCTCTTCTCCTTGCCAGTAAATGCATTTTTCTGAAATTCAATAGTTAGCAATTGGTAAGTGGCTGGCAAAACATTTAAGGAAATAAAGGGCTTACCTGGTTTCTGTAGCTTATAGTTATTTTTTTAAAAATGAATGAGAGGAGGGAAGACTGGGGGAAGGCAGAGAGGGGAAGGGAGGAGTCAGGATCACAGAGGGGAGAAGAGATGCTAATTCAAGCTGTCTGATCAATCTAAAGGGAATTTAATTTAGAAATGAAAAATATTTCTTCTCGACTTACGATTTAGGTGAACTAGTTTGGTTTTAACAAAAGGAGAAAAAAGAAAAAGACTTGTTAATATTAACAGCCCTCTCACAGGCTCCTTTTCATCTGTTCAATAACTGGAAATGCTTTTCAACATGGTCTTTAGAGCTTTCTACAAAGATACAACTTTGACTTTATTGGTCTTCACTCATTGGGTGTGTCTGTACATACAGCGCTGTCCATGGTGTCTGCCCTGCTTCCGTCCCAAATGCAGGTTTTAGCTTAAAATACCTTTAGTTTACTTTTTTTTTTTTAATTCTTTTTTTCCCCCGGATGAAATCTTAGTCTTTTGTACTAGACTGATTAGCCAGGGAAAACAAAGCAAGAAACCAGTGTCTGGAACCAAACAGGAACAGAACAAGAGCATGGTTCTCCTTAAATACATACATTTAAATACATTCAATCTGACATGGGTATGAAATTTGCCTGTCAACATTTACTTTGCAGGAGAGATCTAAGTTGCACTAAGGTGAATGCAGTGAACAGACTGAGCGACTGTCTGGGTGTGAGCTTCAGACTGTCAAGAGAAGAGGCGGCTCCTCCTGCAAACGCCGAGTAGACTCCATCCTGGGAGCCAGGCCTAGGCCTGTCTGCTGATCTGGCTCTGGCAGAACCTGCTGGCAGGTCAGTTGGGTCAGAACAAATAGACACAGCTCTCCAGATTGGGAAGTGTCTTAAGTAAGTGAGCCCGGTCAGCTGAAGAAAGAAGCAACCAGCTACCTTCAGTGTCAGCAGTATTTCTGCAGGAAAACAGATAAAAAGTTGTGAGATACCCGAGTTTTTGATGGAACCATCACAAAGCTCATCACAAAAACATCAAAATACTTGTTTTAAATAATGCAAACCACAAGTGCCACATCTGGATGAGTACATTTGATCTGCATGTGGACAAGGAGATCGTGCGGTTCCTAACCCAACACAATGTTTCCAAAGGGACGAGAATGATGCCAACAGTCTACATGCTATTTCTTACAGGCTATATGCTGCAAATGGATTGTTAGCCTCTCCTGAATGACTGCTGCTCTCTTATCAATGACATCCTAGCTCTACTTCATCTCTCCCATCTTCTCAACAGAAATTACTGAGACACCCAGTTGCTGAAACACCCAGCAATTCACCCAGGTGCTTTCTGGCAGCATTCAATCCAGAAGGGGCCATTACTTCCTGATCCTTCCTCAGATTCATCCAGTAAAAACTCACCTTCTATAAAATGTCCCTCTTTCTCTTCTTCTTTTAAAGACTGGTCAAGTGCGGTTGTGGGAAGGGGGGAAAGAGTAGAACAAGGAGTTCAATCTGCAACTGACTGTGAACAACCAACTGAGAGAACTCTTGACCTTTGGACCAGTCTAAAAATGTCCCTCTTGATTTTTCCCTATGAGATAATCCAAGGTTCTACGAGTGTGTTCTCCCTGGCTTCAGCAAGCTAAATAAACCTAGGTTTTGACTCTAGGGGTGTTTTTGCTAGTTTTTGGCTCTATGTGCTGATGACTTAGATGACTGAGTACCAAAGGCTACAGTGAGCAAGTGTTTCCTTGGTTGATGCACATATATGTTAACGATTTTCTTTGGCTATTAACTACCTTCCCCCCAAAAGTTTTCATTCATTTAGCAAATAATAATTGTGCATCTATAATGTGCCAGGTGCTCGGAATAGAACTCCAAGACATTCTTCATCAATGCTATCACAAAAATTGCTCAATAGGCAAAGCAGGCAAATGGCAATGCGATCTGAGTTCTGTGGGTGCCGTGGGAACATACAGCAATTGCTTCAGGGATTTAGATATTCAGACACAGAATTCTAACACATCAGGGCCATTTAAGGAAGATGAGAGAGGAAGCCAGCCCGAAATAATCTATTTCACCATAGCACCCAAAAAGAGAGTTCTAAGGAAACTGTTGCCAGACCACAAGTTCTGTGGTCAAAGGTGGAATTACCTTAGTGCCCCCCCCCCACCCCCCGCCTCGGGTCAGGTACATAGCTCTCTAAGCTTAAAAAATTAGTTTAGGTCCGGCACGGTGGCTCACGCCTGTAACCCCAGCACTCTGGGACGCTGGGGTGGGAGGATCATGTGAGCCCAGGAGTTTGAGATTGCAGTGAGCTTTGATGATGCCACTGCATTCTAGCTTGGGTAACAGAGTAAAACTTGGTCCCAAAAAATAATTAAATAAGTAAATAATAATAGCTTAGGAGAATACCTGTGAGTACACTTCTTCTCAGAGAAGAACATTTAATGTACTTTGATATAAAGCTGAATATGTTTATTCCTAACTTGTGTCACTTATATAATTTTGTATGAAAACAAGTGCTGATTAAAATATGAAAAAAAACTCTTAATTTTCCAGTTAGTTTAGAAAAATAAATTCTATTGAGAAGTATTTATACCCCATTCAATTTATGGGCTTAAAAACTTTAAGGCAGAACCCTAACACGGACTAACATCAACGAGCAGCCGCTGGCCGGAATCATCCGGTGAGTGAGACCGCCGAGCACGGCGCACCCCTGGAGTGACTGCTCGCGGTGGCATCTTAGCTGCATCACTTGGGGTCGGGGGTTCTTTAACCTTTCTGTACTGGATACTTCTTAGGGCTACTGTGAGGATTAAACAACATGATGTACATAAAGTGTTTAAGCAGTTCCTGGGAGAATTTAAATGCCCAGTAAATGTCATCGCTGCTGTCACCGTCATCATCAACCAAAAGCCAATCCCAGTTAGTGATCAATTTCCTAACACTAGTAAATACAAGTAATTACAATTATACTCTTTTACTGGATACAAGAGTTATGCTGCTGAGCAGTAAACTCAGTTTAAATCTATTTAAATCTATGTAAAATATAAAGGAGTACTATGATAAGTCCTTATAAAAACATGTAAAGAAAATAAAAATATATAAAAAATATAAAAGGAATCTTTGGGTTAAGTAAACGAACTGCCCTTCTCTAAACAGTTTTTTTGGTGAATTTACAGTTGTATATACTAGCTCTGCTTAAAGCCAGGTACAATTATAATCTCCACTTCAAGATCAATGGAATGCAGTCAACAGTGTACGACAGTGCTTTCTAGCTCAACAAATAGAACCAGATTGCCAATAAAAATTCTTTTCAAGTTCCGTGATTCAGAACAGCCCCAGAGCATATTGCAGAATTACGGAGGATGAAGGCAACGGGACCCCTATCTGGGCACACATAAGCAGTATGGTGACAAACGCAAAGTGCCTTCCAGTTATTACTGAGGAAACAGAAGGGCTACATCGTACCTATTCTCTGCAGAACACTGGAGTGCCTAGGACAGACTGCTCTCAGGCCTTAACGACCAGCAGGAACAAAGTGCAGATGGATGAGCCAGACTCAAGAGGGGGACAGGCGGAGCCAGGGAAAGCAGGAGAGGTGGAAGTGGCCCGGCTAGGCAAAGACAGGGGATTCTCACCGGGATCCCCAAAGCACTTTCGATGGACAGCGGGAACATCCTATATTTATTGAAAGTTGCTGCTTGAGATCTTAACGTGCGTCTTTCCATTTTTGGGTTTAGTAGGCACTGTCAGGCATGTGGATGTGCGTGAAGGTGAACACCCTGGTCCCGCTGGCCTGCCACGGTGCCCAGCACCGCTGCGCTGTGGAGTGGTGCTGCTCGAGGTGGTCCCCCTGCCCTCCTATGACTGCCGCCAGCAGTCACCCCTCCCTGGCCAGCCACCTTCTCCCTTAGTTGAACTGGGTTTGTTCGCCAGTTCCCTAAGTCTTCAACCCTAGGTGCACCACATGCTAGCTGTGTGACCTTGGGTAAATTCGGTTTCCTCATCTGAAAATGTTGGGAGCCTTAAATATCTATGAAGGGCCCAGGACAGTCCTTGGTACACCGGAGGCCAAAGGGTACTTCCCCTTCCTCGCTCTGGAGGTTCCTCCCTCCTGAGATGAAGTGGCCCAATGCCTGAGGCTGACGACTCTTCTAAACACGTAGCTGAATCTTTACTGTCTGTCCCACAGTACCTGTGAGTATCCTTCTCTTCCCCTCAGGATCTAAGTAAAACGAGAAGGGAATGGCACCAAAGAAAACAATTTATTCCTTTTTGGTTTTTTCCAGTGCTCCATGCATTGGAACATTTTTCACTTGTGAGAAAAATCTCACAAGAGCTTGGTGTTCCCTTTGGAAGAGTGAGCAGTAGAGTACGAGGGTTAAGAATGCACATTCGGGGGTCAGCCAGCCTGGGGTCATCATTAAACTCTCAAAACTGGTGTGCCAGGGGCAGCGGCCTGCACCTGTAGTCCCAGCTACAGGCTGAGCTGGGAGGATGGCTTGAGGTCAGGGGTTCAAGTCCAGCCTGGGCAACAAAGTAAGACCCTGTCTCTTAAAAACAAAAACAAACAAAAAAAACCCAGCAGTGGCTCTACCAGATGGTTGTTGTCACTTAAATGAGGAAATCTAAATAAAGCTCTTAGTGGAAAGCCAGACTTGCAGTAAATGCTTAATAGATGTTGGTTGTTTCTGTAATTTTTTTTTAAAGGCAGAACATGGGCCCATCTGAGTATTCTGCTTTACAGTAAGCAGGTTTTCTCTTCTTGGAGGTATTATGGCAGCAGAGAAAGGACACAAGGCAGGTCAAATCCTGGGGCTCTCGGGAGAAAGGAGTGGGAGACCGGGCCCATGCAGAGCTTCTGAGGGCCTTAACCTATGGAGTGGATTTCTCAGGGCACCTGCTCCACTGGAGCCCCGGCCGAGGCTGGCACCCGGTCACACGCTGAGGAGTGAGGGAGGGAGGGAGGGCTGGAGGCCTAATCTCACTGTGGGGATTCAGGGAGGGAAATGTGAGCCTGGCCTCCCACATGCATGTTTTTCCCATAGCGATATGATGTGCTCAGAGGTTAAGCTCCCTGGCGCTTTTGGGTTAAAATGGCTGAAATCTGTGGGAGCCTGATTATCACTAATGTCACTGTCACTGCTCCTCTGGGAAGTGCACCCCACGCTTCAAGCCTCTGCTTCTGCATGTGAGCCATCACTGAGCTACGTGAGCACTCGCTTCCCGTGCAGCAGGCTCAGTAGGGGGACAACGGGACTGGCATCTGGGAAGACACCAGCCCCAGCGGGGGAGTTAAACCTCGATCAAGGGCACATTTCAAGTCTAGACACATGGTCAATATGAAATATATGAATATGTAAACCATGTGAGTGAGTTTTCGTGCATTTGTGCATCTGAGCAGTGTACCATCTGGGCTTGTATGGACAACATCTACGGGACTGCCACCCACAGCCAGCATCTCTGCCATCCGTGACTGCGCTTCTTAAAAACACAAGAAGCCACATGGAGAATACTAACACAATATGTTATTAAAATCTGGATCAAATTCATGCCATTAACTTCTAAACTTGAATGTCAACATTAACAAAACCATCCAAGACCGCCTTTTTTTGTGGGAGATTCAACATCAACCCTACATTTTTCCTATTGGGAGAGAACTTTTTAAAAGAGCACTATCTACAGCTAAGGTCATACCCTGAGCTTCAGAGGGCCATGCAGGCCCATTTACCAATGTGCCAAACTGCTCACAGAGCTCTCCCTGTGAGGGATCTGCTGCTAGGCACACGTTTCAGTTGGGTTCTAAGTACTAATTATTTGGTTTTAAGACTTGGCTAAACACGGTACTATCACTCTCCTTAGAACAGGTGTTTAAGGTACAATGAGCAAATAATACAAATAATACATAAGATTACTGCCTAAACACAATGAAATGCAGAAAAAGACTTAAGAAAGGAGAACAATTATTAATTTCTCTTCCTCCTCCTAAAAATCTAACATTATGATTCAGAAAAAGAAAAACATAGAAGTTTGCCTTAACTTGACTAATTCTTTGCTACTTTATTTTTGCTCTGCAATAATATCATCCCAGGGTAAAATTAGTGTTCTTAATTTACATGTTAACAGTGGCTCGATTAAAATGAACTTAAAGCAATAATTATTCACACAAAAGCACGGTATGCCAAATGAAATCAGAAGATATTTTACAACTATCTTTAATCTACTGGTTGCTAATATATCTATGCCAATTTTGATCTATAAAATATTCATGTTCACTTTTCTACCACATTCACACATTTCTCTGTTTCTTACCCGTGATGTGTCTCCCTCCTGCTTAATCATATCCATTCCAGGCAGCTGGTTTGGGAAAAGGTTGCCTCCCCGCAGAGCAGGATCATTAACCTGAGGCGACAAGACAGGCCGTTCAGCAGGACACACAAAAGTGTTCTGGGAAACAACCAACCGTCACCCTTCCTCTCCTTTGTTTTTAGGAATCTAATAATAGGGAAAAGGGACTATATAACAATGGCTTCATCCCTGAACTAATTCTCCCATGTATATATTTTGGGGGAAACATAGAGGAACATGAAAATAGATACTTTTACCAGCTGCCTTCAAAATTAAACTTTAGGCCAGGCATAGTGGCTCACGCCTGTAATCCTAGCACTCTGGGAAGCTGAGGCGGGTGGATCACTCAAGATCAGGAGTCCAGCCTGAGCAAGAGTGAGACTCCGTCTCTACTAAAAATAGAAAGAAATTAGCGGGCCAACTAAAAATATATACAGAAAAAATTAGACGGGCATGGTGGCGCATGCCTGTAGTCCCAGCTACTTGAGAGGCTGAGGCAGAAGGATTGCTTGAGCCCAGGAGTTTGAGGTTGCTGTGAGCTAGGCTGACACCACGGCACTCTAGCCCGGGCAACAGAGTGAGACTCTGTCTCAAAAAACAGAAAAACAAAACAAAACAAAAAAACCCTTTATTTGTATTCTGTACAGAAATCAAATTCAACAGAGACAACAATACTAGAGACATCTTCATGCCATAACCTGTTGACTTTTTTGGCTGGTTCAAATTAGACCAATGACTCACATTTGAGACTTTGGAGTCACCTGAGAGGCTCCTGACATCTTTGCTACTTAGGCAAGGTATTAATTAATTAAAAGGTATTAATTAATTAAGAACAAGTGTGAATACCCAAAACCAGTGCTGGATTTTGTGAATTTGCTCTGATAAAGCATACCATTCATTTGCATTTGTACATTTATTTTATAAATTACAAAGTAAATGTACAAATGCTAATAGAGGAATGATTTTGTCAGAAGACACACTGCAGTTGTGTTTTTGGGCTTCCAATTAACTCTGATATTCAAAAGGTTTAAAGTCCATGTAAAAGTTTCAAAACTATCTGGATTATTTAAAATGCATCAGTTTATTTCTGGGCAGGTTGGACCAGGCCCATGTGAGACTATCCCCGTGGCTCTTCCTCTGTATGCTTTCCTTAGCAAGCAAATAAAGGGTCACGACTGACCATTTTTGTAGGAAATTCAACATTAACCCTGTATTTTCTCCACTGAAAAGACACAAGTCTATATTTCTTTAATTTATATCTTTTTAATTTACCCAAATAGGCATTTAACCACCATAAATTCAACAACAGACGTACAAGTTATTGCTATAAGCACATAGCCTTTTCATAATTCAAAGAGCTTGCTTTAAATTTTTTTCATGTACCACCTTATATTTTTATTAATCATCATTTTATAGAATAAAACACTAAAGCATTGTAACATTCAGTAAATTTTCATAAAGATTGTGAGTCTACTAACATCAGAATTAAATAGACCTAATCAAACTTTTCAATCTGTCACCATTCTTACAATCTTGCTCTAATGGAAATTCAGTGCTGTCAATGATTTGTGCTTAAGTCATTTAAATGTTCTGGGCTGCAGTTTTTCTGTATATGAAATAAGGTTCAGGGTCCTTGCCACATTTTTACTTTGTGTGAACTATGGAGGATCAGTAGTAGAATGATCAGCATCTTGGGCCCTTTAAAAATAAGATCTGTAAATACCATAGTAAAATTATGAGCCTGTGTCTTTACTCCAGGGTCAGCTACAGATTTTTGAACCCCAGCCTGGCTTACCCACCATCTCAAATGCTTTGAGTATCTTTGGCACCTAGTGAATCTGGTGTGTACGTAGGGACAGTAAAATCATTTCAGTGTTATTCAACACAAAACAGAATTATTAAAAAAAAAAATTGACAAAAAAACCATGACATGCATGTTCCAAAGATTAAAAGAATAGTTTTTGGGTTATCTGTGCTAGTCTCCCTGCATAAGTGATGTGTCCTTTCAAGCTAACTGGACGGCAGGTAGTCTGGCTCTTGCTTTTCATCTGGTTTTACATTTATAAAAAAATCAGTTCTTAAAGTATAAAACTAAAATAAAGCTATTTAGGCTGGGCGCGGTGGCTCACGCCTGTAATCCTAGCACTCTGAGAGGCCGAGGCGGGTGGATCGCTCGAGGTCAGGAGTCCGAGACCAGCCTGAGCAAGAGCGAGATCCCGTCTCTACTAAAAATAGAAAGAAATTATATGGCCAACTAAAATATATATAGAAAAAAATTAGCCAGGCATGGTGGCACATGCCTGTAGTCCCAGCTACTCGGGAGGCTGAGGCGGTAGGATCGCTTAAGCCCAGGAGTTTGAGGTTGCTGTGAGCTAAGCTGACGCCACGGCACTCACTCTAGCCCAGGCAACAAAGCAAGACTCTGTCTCAAAAAAAAAAAAGAAATCAGTTCTTAAAGTATAAAACTAAAAATAAAGCTATTTAGGCCGGGTGCAGTGGCTCACGCCTGTAATCCTAGCACTCTGAGAGGCCGAGGTGGGCGGATCGTTTGAGCTCAGGAGTTCGAGACCAGCCTGAGCAAGAGCGAGACCCCGTCTCTATTAAAAATAGAAAGAAATGATCTGGACAGCTAAAAATATATATAGGAAAAAAGTTAGCTGGGCATGGTGGCGCATGCCTGTAGTCCCAGCTCCTCAAGAGGCTGAGGCAGTAGGATCGCTTAAGCCCAGGAGTTGGAGGTTGCTGTGAGCTAGGCAGACGCCACGGCACTCACTCTAGCCCAGGCAACAGAGCGAGACTCTGTCTCAAAAAAGAAAAAAAAAAAAAAAAAAGTATTTAAAAAGCACATTCACCACTCCATAATTTTTAGTGATTCATTTTAGATACTGCTAAATTCTCAAATAAGAAAAAAAAGTAAATGATGAGATAGTTAAGAACGATTTTAAAAGATCCTTGAGCAGTCAGAAATCTTTTTGTGTTTATTTTGGCATTAACAAGTATTTTTGCTAATCTCACTCACACAGGTGAAAATAAGGTGAAAAAACACTTTTCAAAATAAATGTGGGTGTCGACAGCAGACGTTAGGTACATGGAAAGATACGTTTAATGCAGAAATACACAAAGAGCTACGATCAGAAGCCTCAGGTGCTCACCTGCTCGGGACCCATGGAGGACAGCCCCGACGTAGGCACGGAGGTCACTGAGGTCATGCTGATCTGTCCTGTCATCTGGTTCATGTTACTCATGCCACCGGTGTTGGTCGCCATGGATACATTGATGTTCATATTGTTACTGTACATGCTGGTGTTTGCTTGCTGCCCGAAGTGTGGTGGGGACTGTTGTGAAAACATGCTAGAACACAACAGAGATGACATAAGACATTAGAGCCTGATGGCAAGTAGAGGCGGGCAGTGTAGCGCACTTGTTTCTCAGGCATTTACTTTAGAGAGAATAAATCTGAACCTGCGGCGGGGTGGCCAGCAGGCGGGGGGGGGGGGGGGGTGGTCCCTGAGGCCTGAGACGGCAGGGGAAGCTGTGTCCAAGGAAGCTGCAGCGGCGACCGAGCTCTTCTCCTTTTCGGAATATCACCAAGACGCTCCAAGTATATCCCCCGCTTTCATGTCCGCCTCAGAGGAGCTTTTCGCTTGTTTTTATCACATGTCCTGATAAAGGGCGGCTTCTAGGCCACTGCCTTCCACAGCAGCTTCTATCATCAATTCGGGGGTGGTTCCTTTTAGAGATGTTCTTTTTACTTCAGAGGAAAAGGTATTTTGCTAAGCTTTTGTAAATTCTGGTGACTCCTGCCTGCCCCTGGAAAAGTAAACTGGCTTAGCAGTTTATTTGATATTGCTTGCTTGAGCAAAGAAGTTAAAAGAAAAATAAAGGAAAGGGACAGGCAGTCTGTAGAAAGTCTCCCTGGTGACCATTCATCCCCAGAAGACCCAGAACCACGGCACTACCTGTTTCCGCCCATGTTCCCCTGCGCCCATCCGTTCATGTCCGAGGGCGCCTGGTAGGCTGGGGTGGCCTGAGACTGCTGCATCATGGGACTCTGGGTGTGTGCCATTCGGGGCGACATGAGAGGGCTCTGGGGAGTCGTAGCCCCAGTAAAGCCTGGATCAGGTTGCTGACTTATTCCTTAAAAGAACAAAACAGAAATCCAAAAGGGATTGTTAGTTTTATCATAGCAACTGAGGGGAGAGAAGAGAGTATTACAAATTAAGTATGTATAGAAAATTACTTTCAAATACATGATCACGAGCTGATTAATTACATACATTTCAGAGATTCCAAGCTGAGATAAAATGCATGGAGAAAAAAATCTCCATATTTTGATTCTCTATAGTAGTTAGAGTGTACCTAGGAACCATATTAACCATCATGGCTAGAGTTAGAGAAAACACTATTCTTTCCTCAAATCCACTTACAAATCAAGACTGGGTAAAATATACATATTTCTCTGTGACCTGAAATACACAAAGTCTTTAAATTTTTATATATCACTATAATTAGATTGTTTAAATTGGATTAAAGTTCTGCTACACATCAAAAGTCAACACATTTGAATAATTTTTCATTGAATTAAGTCATTCCATGATGAGATGGACATATTATTAAAAATAAGTAACTGTATTCATGGTTAGCTTGTTTTGTATTTCTGTAAAGAGCTTTGTGGTACTTTAGCACTATCCAAGATTAGCAAGAACAAGAAAAAAAATTCAGTATGTGCTTCTTGTTCAGTTTTGAGGTAGATTTTTCTAAATCATCAAAAAGGAGACAGGGTGGGCACAGTGGCTCACACCTGTAATCCCAGCATTTTGGGAGGCCGGGGTGGGAGGATCGCTTGAGGTTAGGAGTATGAGACCAGCCTGGGCAACATAGTAAGACTCTGTCTCTACAAAAAAATTAAAAAAACAAAGCAAACAAACATAGCCGGGTGTGGCGGCACACGCCTGTAGTCCTAGCTACTCATGAGGCTGAGGCAGGAGAACCCCCTGATGCTAGGAGTTCGAGCTATGATTGCACCATTGCACTCAGCCTGGGTGACAGAGTGAAACTTTGTCTTTACAACAAACAAAAAAAGGAACGAGAGCAAAGGAGCTGGGAAAATAAGGGTGGCAACTTCTTAGGATATTTCAGGGATGACATTAAGTTAGCCCATTTTTGCCTGGAAGACTTGTAAAATATGCGTATTTAATTAATACTTAAATTACAAAAGAAAATTAAGAAAAAAGCTATACATTATCTTTCTGGTTTTTTTTTTAAAGAAATAGGAGACTTGGATTTAGACAACACAATGACTTAGTAGTTATTTATAGATAACTCTGGCAAAGGGTGGGGAAAGTCATTTCGAATACTACTGTTAATGTAAACACTTTTATCAATAGTATTCAATTATTAATTGACCATGACATGCAAACAAATATTAATGTTTATGACATTACACACGTGCTATCTCATCTCTTAAGACTGACATTAAACAACAAATCGATATGAAGAAAACTAAGGAGTCTCCTATTGTGGTTTCTATATTATACTTTTCAAGTATTATTTATTCATTAAAGATTTGGTATAATCTTGAAAGTCTTTATTTTTCAAAAGTTGTAGAATGCCGTAATATTTAAATTTATATGTCTTTCAACATTTTGTATCTACGGATTTGTTTGAGTCGGACTCAGAGGCTTTCAAATATAAATATACACATATGCACCCGTGTTCACAGACAGCGACACAAACAGACCTGTTCATACACACCCACACACAGGATAGATGCATTCGCCCCACACACACTTACTTCGGTCATTCGTAAAGGAAGACCTGCCCTCAGAGAAAAGTGGTACCTGGGCCGAGAGCCTGGAAGGTACCGTGCTGGACCTGGGCACTCCTGACAGGCCCCAACTGTCCTCCCAGATCTCCTATCACTCCCTGGTTAGCCAGGTTCATCTGGGAGCCATGCAAAGCGCTGTGAGAGAGCAGCTGTGACCCAGGACTGGGGGACATCGGGGACAAAGGACTGGTGAAAGGTGGTGGGCATGTAAGTCCAGTACCGTAGTTTGGAGGAAATGGAAACTGCTGTGCGTTTGCCTGGGGAATCCGGGGGTTGTTCATGGTTGCTGGTATGCCACTGGGAGCCACCATGCTCGGTGTCATATTCAACCCTTGTCCTCGCATCATCAGAGTTCGCTGCTGAACCTGCTGCTGCTGATGCATTTGTCTCTGTCGGAGATGCTGGTTCAGGATTTCCCTCTGCCTCTGGGCCAGCATCTGAGCATTAATAGGTGCCTGAAATCGGGGGCAATACATGGAGGAGAACATTGGGGGCAGACACAGATTAAAAACCAAAGTGAGTATTACAGATAGGAAAACCATGGTGCTGTCTTGTGTAAAATTATTTGGAAAATGAAATTACATGGAAGGAACTTCGAGTTGAAGCTGAATGAGAATGTGAGTGTCTAAGTTCTAAAGATACGATGATTATTCTGAAACCCTGCTATGACTTAGCAGGGTTAAGTTCAATGAAAGAACACAGTCCTTTCTCTAAGAAGGCTCTGTGATATAAAACTTGAGGATGGCAGTTTAGAGCCTCATCTGAGGGACATATAACAAGTCTAAAGAGAAACAAAAGTCACTGTGACAAAAGGTGATACGGAACACTCCAGAAGAGGCCTAACACAGACAGGAAAAAAGGGAGGAGAGCAGGGGAAGAGGGGAACAGGAACATACAGGAGGGAAGAGGGCAGATGAAGGGAAGGGACTCCGGTGCTGGCTGTCAGTGACAGGTACAAAGTTGCTTATGGGTCCTAAGTACAGTCGATCCGGCTGGGCGCGGTGGCTCAGGCCTGTAATCCTAGCACTCTGGGAGGCCGAGGTGGGTGGATCGTTTGAGCTTAGGAGTTCAGTTCGAGACCCCGTCTCTACTCAAAATAGAAAGAAATGATTTGGACAGCTAAAAAAAAAAAAAAATATATATATATATATATATAAATTAGCCAGACATGGTGGCACATGCCTGTAGTCCCAGCTACTCGGGAGGCTGAGGCAGAAGGATTGCTTGAGCCCAGGAGTTTGAGGTTGCTGTGAGCTAGGCTGATGCCACGGCACTCTAGCCTGGGCAACAGAGTGAGACTCTGTCAAAAAAAAAAAAAAAAAAGGCACTCAAGCACAGCTGAAGGGCTGTCTGGAGTTCCCAAGTGCAAGAGGCTGTGATGCGCCTTAAGGAGAAAACAGGTATGTTAGAAAGTTTCATTCCGGTCTGAATTATGGTGCTGTTGGCTGTTGAATTTAATGTTAATGAATCAATAATACATATTTACATATTAAATAAGATGTCTTTAAGCAGAAACACATAAAACTAAGTTATGTATTGACTGGTTGATGAAAATGTTGTGACCAGAGGCTTGCAGGAACCTAACCCTGTATTCCTCCTGGGAACGATAGTTGAGTATTCTCTAATTCAGTGTTTGCTCTAACCTCGGGTCACGTAATTTCCCCAGAATAACAAGAATTGACTGTACCTGGCAATGAAAATAATAGTGTTGGGAGGGGAATTAAAAAAGTGACATCCTAGATAGATAACTGGGTGACAGTAGAGATCCAGTGTGTTGATCAAGATTTTCTGACCAACTAAGTTACTTTACTTAGGCTATCAAAGAGGAAGAAATTATAAGAAAGATGAGATAGAGACAATGAAAGTGGATGGCTGGTCTGTTCCCTTACCTGTGTCGGTACTCCGGGCCTCAGAGTCAAGTTCACATTTGAAACATTGCTGATTTGATTCATAAGTGGCTGGCGATTCTAAATACATACACATAGGAATCAATGCATTTTAAAAACAGAATACATTTTACTTTAAATCACGCCCTCCCCAACCCACTTTCTGCCTGCAGTCCGGACTGCCGCACCATCTCCCATTCGCCTTCCCCTCGTTCTCCGGCCGCCACCCCCACTTCTGGGCACCACTGACGAACACACCTGCTGTGCTTGGAGGCGATGCTGAAGTTGAAGTCGCAGCTGATTCGGCTGGTTCTGCACTAGGCCCGTGGGCCTGAGGCCGGGTCTGGGCTGCATGCGGAGTGTGGCATAGCTGGGCCGCTGTCCCATGGTGTGAAAGTTTGGGTCTTGCATGGGAGTGTAGCTGCCCTGGGCCATTTGTGCCTGAGACGCGTACTGCTGTGGGAAAACGGGGGCCTTCTGCTCCAGCAGGATGCTGGGGTCCTGGCTCGAGAACTGCTCTGGGTCCACTGCTTGGCTCTGAAGAGAAATCCCCAAATAACAGACAAATTAAAACTTGAAAAACAGCAGAGTCAGTATAAGGCTGTTTTCTTTCACTGTCATGCATTTAAAGATTTTTATACTATACTTACTACACAAAGGCACCTTTAACTTGGGTCTACTTTTCTTTCTAAAAAATGCCTGTGTTCAACAGACCCAGTTACACAAGGAAGAAGCAGGGGTCAAGTTTGACTCCTAGAGTAGCACTTCTTCCAAGGGAAGGAGAAATGGGCCATGACTCCAGAATGCCTCCTGCTCACTCCACTCATCAAAGACTGACCTGGACTTTAAAATGCACCTATCCCCTAGAAAAGTTAAGTTTGGACAGGGTCTCACTCCATCACCCAGGCTGGAGTGCAGTGGTACCATCATAGCTCACTGCAGCCTCAAACTCCTGGGCTCAAGAAATTCTCCTGCCTCAGCCTCCCCAGTAGCTGGGACTACAGGTGCACAACACAGTGCCTGGCTAAATTTTCTATTTTTTGTAGAGACAGGGTCTTGCTATGTTGCCCAGGGTGGTCTTGAACTCTTGGCCTCAAGTGATCGTCCTACCTCGGCCTCCCAAAGTGCTGGGATTATAGGCGTGAGCTACCATGCCTGGCCTAGAAGTGTTAATTTTTTTGACTAATCAGTCACAATTGTACAAATCATTTCGGTTAGACAACAACTTAGTACCTAGGTGGGATCAGCAGCGTTGGGATACCGACCACCATCATCCCCATTTTGTAGACGGCAAAGCTGCCTCAAAGGCATGAAGTGAGCTACCATACAACCAGCCTATTCAGCTGGATGTGGTGGGTTCCGATTCATTTTGTGATTTGGGATCTGAGATTTGGGATCAGTGCAACATGATGCCTATTATTTGTTTTCTGTGGCCGCCAGAACTTCCCACACGCTCATTACCTACTAGACACAGTCCAGGTGTTTGTCACTTGGGACTTCTTAGGGCTGCCTATCTACCTGGGCCAGAATGAGGCAGGTGTGGAAAGTCCAGAACTCCCCAGGGGACACCTCAGACCCAGGGGCCCTGGATATGTATGTGTGGAGGGGAAGGTGTACCTGGCTCATTCTTTCTTCTCCTGCTTCTAGGAGTACTTGCTACGGAGGAGGGAAAGACTCCAGCAGCAATACAGTCTCCCAAGTTTTCTTTAGCTTAGTACAGTCCTAGGCCTTCATCCAAACTGTCTACCCACGTAGTGCCTGAGCCACCCTGAGTCCTGGGCTCAGATGGGCACAGCCCCAAGGCCAGCCTGTGAGAGCCAGGGCCCACTGCCCTTCCCATGGGGGCTGCAGACACACGGATAGAGCCTGAGCAGCGGAAGCTGTTCACCTTGAATTACTGCTCTAACTACATATACAGAACTATCTCAGAACTTTAAATATTTGCCCATCTTTACTACAGAGAAAATCTAATTAAGTAATTTCCATTTTTAAAGAAAATATACAATGCTGATGAGCATAAAGTTATTTGTATTCTACATTTCCCTGATTCTACCTAATCATATTTCTATAATTTAGTTTAATATGACAATATTATTATGATGGTGGATGTGATAAGACAATAGAAATCACATAAATTTTAAAAGGGATTAAAAATATTAAATGATGGCATGACACTAGTTTTCATAAAAACGTTACATGTCACTCAGCAACTAACTCCAAGGCTCTCATTTTTAAATGTCACTTAGACAAACTCAAGGACAACAATACTGAATGCTAAATTCTATCACTAAAGGCAAAACACACCAGCCACACAGGAAATATTTAAACTCCATTTTCCTGTCTTGACTTATTTCAGGTTGTAGCCTGTAACCTCAAGTCTTTTCTTTCCATTCTGCTGTTTTCAATATGAATTGACAAGTCTTTACTCCCACTTCTGTCTGCTGAACTGTGGGAATTATGACAAGACTAATTTGAATGCTTCAGAGAAGTCTCCAGTGACTCTGCATGGCCCTTCTCACAGGCCTGTGCTACGTCAGCACACCCAGGAAGCAGAATGGACCCTGGAAGGTGCTTTGTGGCACTAAGAAATAAAGTTGACTCATGCTGAGTAAAGAGGAAGACAGTAACAAGAGTGTGACGGTTTTTCCAGATTACTCTTTAGGATGCACCACTTCACGTAAATTTAGCCGTGTAACCAGATTCAGACAGTTCTATGCTATTTCAACGAGACTATGTTAGGTTATTTATTGTATCATTGCTACCAAGTACTTTCCTTTTTTATTTTTATTTATTTTATCAACAAGACCAATCAAACTATCAAGCACTTTCAAAGTAGAGACTTAACTTTCTTCAAGTAACCAATGAATGACCGGGAGGAAGAAAACCAAATAAGCTTACTAAGACTGGTTAACTTCTTTTATATTCCCATGTATGCTTAAATATCCCCAAAATTATCGTGGGCTAAACCCACACAAAGGTCAAAATGATTTAGAGACAGTTGTAGCTATCTCTAAAATGATATCTGCTAACTCATGTGCAAAGTATTCTTTTAGCACCAACAGCTTCCTACCCCTGGCGCACAGGGGTAAGATGAACATGGTGGTCACGGCGTTGGAGGCTCATGCTGGCTTCTGGGTGGAAGAGCTCAGGTCTCTGGGCAACAACGTGCTGTGCGCGGTTTCTCTTTTCTCATCTCCTTGCGTGTCCCTTCCTATCAGCCAGGGCAGACACCAGGTGTGCGGAACCTGAGTTTCTGCCCTTCTCAATAACTCAAATTATATATGAAGTTCTCAGTGTTTTCCATTTTTGGGCCAAAGTTTCCATGAGAGTAACAGTAAGAGGGGAAGGAAGAAAACAGGGCCAGCCTGTTACGAGGTGAAAAACAGTGTTCTAAAAAGCAGCTGCAGAGCATCTGTATACAAAAGAAAATGCCACCTTCGTGCCCACGAAGAACACTTGGCCCCCAGCTGCCCATCTGTGCATACCTGGCTGACCAGTTCGGGAATTCCCAAAGCTCTATCAATCTCCTCCAGGCCATCAAAATTCCGCAAAGCCAGATAGAGCTGGTCCAGGAGAGCTCCCTCGTCACTTGGAGACTCAGCTGCAGGATGGGGACACAGCAAGTCGTCTGGAGAGCTGCCGAATGGCTGTCTGTAAGGAGACAACACTTCATCTTGAGCTTATGGATGGTGAGAAAACACTTTTTTCCCTTAAAGGTGAAAGTATCAACTGACTTCTGGGGTGTTTGCAATGAACTACTGTACCAGCCCAACACAGAACAAAAGGACAATCAGAAATAACAGATACCCTTTATACAGTGCCCAATCCAGGCCAGACATAGATCTAGACATCTGCGGTATGATTTTTGTTTCCATCATCCCCCACTTCCCGGCTGGCAAAGCCAAGGCTCAGCGAGGCTGCATTATCTGCTGGAGATCCCAAAGGCAGGCACTGCCAAGTTGGGATTCCAGCACGCATCCGTGTGGGTCCAGGGCCCACCTGCCCACCCTGTCCCACAAATCTGTGCTGACTCCTCAAGCACGTATACATTTACTCTGCACTGAAGGAATGAAGTACTTTTCTGAACTTTGGTAGGAGGCACTAATTGATTTAAGACTCTTATCTACAGGTCACCATGATGACAACTGGGAGAGACCAGAGACCTGTAAGCATAAAAGCTGCATTAATCTTCTTGAACTCAGCTGTAGCTAGATTCCACTTAGCTGGGCTGATAGGAAATTTCTTGGTAATGCATAAAAAGGCCTGGTAAATAGTTATTAAAGTCCTCAAGAAGCTATCTGTTAGCCTTCCTGAGTTAGGTACATAAGAAAAGTGGATCCTGAACGTGAGAATTATGTTTGTTAGTATATAACAGGTACTAAAATCAGAACACTAAACTCCAAACTCTATGGTATTTAAAAAACTCTTATAAATGAAAATAATCGACAAATTAGAGGAGCTTTTTAAAAAGAGCTTCTGACTTACTTTAATACCAAAATGGAAAAATGATACTTGTACTTTACCAAAAGTCTGTTTTGTACTCTTAGATTTACTATGTGATGTTTTGGAGAAAATGAAAGTTTACAGATAAGCAAACTCCTTCTTAAGTGAATGAGAATAAACTTATCAAGGGATGGAGTTATCTATCTAACCCAGTTCAGTACACCACGTCTTTTTAGACGGTCTAATATGCTACTTTGGCCTAGAACCCTGAAACTGAAGTGCTGAGCGCGGAAACAGTTAGAACAGGTGCATTAACGACAACCTATGCTCTCCATTCACCCTAGTCACTTTAAAAGGAGATCTCCCAGTTGAGTGTCTCCTGGAGGCCACTCCTCACCTGCAGGCCCCACCCCCCCACCCCCCAAACCCCCATTCCCATGGCTTCTGAGCCATCACGGCCCACCCAACTCCAGCTCTGCAGCGGAGCACCCGCCACTGGTTTCCCGGGGCCCTGCCAAACCCTTGGGGAGTATGTTCCTCCCACTCCTGCCCCTGCCTGGCTCAGGAAGAGGCACCCATGAGGCTTCCTGGCTCCTTCCCACTTCTCTTCCACCGTGCACGCTGTCCCAGAAGTAACTTTCTCTACTCAAGTGTGAGCAGGCCAGGCCACCACTCCCCTAGAGAGTGGGAGGGAGGAGCCGACGAAGCAGTGTGGCCACGGCAGGGAGAAAACCACAGACTGCCTGTCATGGAAGCAGAAAGAGGAGGAAATTCCCCAGTGAAGAATGACTGGCACATGGACGTGGTAAGTTTCACGAAAAAGAGTTCATGGCAGCCAAGAGTAGATGCTGGCTATTTCCCAAATTCGCTGAGACCTCATTCCCTAAAGATGCTAGTTAAGTGAGGCATTCAAGTACTTTCTTTGCCTAGCTTTAATTTGTAATTTTCAACTTCTGTTTCTTCAGAAGCTACATTCACATCCAACCCTCCCACCCCAGATTTCTCTACTGATGACAGGCTCTTATGAAATCCAATCCATGCAAGGCCACATGGATTCTGCACAAACAGACTTCCCAGTCTTGTACCTGACTGAAATCCAGTGTCAGAAGGAAGCAGAGACACTATCTCATGCCTTAAGACCACTCCACCCTAGGGCAGACCAGCAACACACCAGTTACTTAAAAAATGAAAGCAAATGTTTGTTTGCATTTAAAGAATTCTCTACATAATGCTTTCTTTTTCTTAAAAAAACAAATGGAAAAAAAAAAAAAAAAAACACCTCAAATGAGTACACAGATTAAAAAGTACAATAGTACCTCCAGGCTTTTCTAGGTTGGTCAAGGGCCTCTTCAACTCAAGCTGGGACTCTCAAGATATTTCCCCAACAACTTTCTAGCTTACAGTCTCCCTCTAATTCTCCTAATATGGTGCTCTCAGGTTCCTTTTCCCAAAAGCACACTTTACTGAGTACACCAGCCCTACTCAAAATTCTTAACGTGGTTCTTCAGCTCTCCCAGGAAAATGTCTAAGTCACTGGGATGGGGTGGTAGTGGTGGAAGAATTCAGTACCTTTGGTGTTGATGTTCAGTACTACAACATATTAAAAGCCACTTTTATATTCAGAAAAGTTCGTGGCATTGTGACCTGGTAATATAAATTTGGACACACCATGAGTTATATCACTTCCCTTAACGACATCATAGTATGCTTGGCTTACAGAAAAAGTACTGATCCAGACCTCCAATCTCAACTTTATAAATGGCCACTAACTTAATGATGAAGTTATTTTCCTGTGTGGGGGGCAATTACAAATATAGTTACAATCTAAATAGTATCTAGCAGATGAATATAATATTAAAAAAAGGATGGAAAAAACATACATAGGCTCCAGGCTGGTACAAAATAGTAAGTAATAATTTAGCAGAACATAGATCCCTAATCAACAGAAACCCCACACCTTAAAATCTACATATTTATGGACTAGTAGGTCATTAAGGATGGGAATAAGGAGAATAAGGTCAAATTCAGCTCCTGTTTGAGAAACCACATACCATTACCATTTCTTCACTTTTCATAAAAATTTTCAAAATTCTATTACCAAAATAGCAACTACTGAATGATGGGAAAGCATCAACAAAAGAAACTTTACTCTTATGAATACCTTTCAAATAAGAGAAAACCAAATTAACTCAGAAATTTTGAACTTAATGTGAAAAGAAGTCTTTCATGAAAGGCAACTACTCTATTTCAAAAGAAAACTCCTTTAATAAATCAAACAGAGATCTTTAAAAAGTCATCCATAAATTTTTGGCTATATTTTAAATATTTCTTTTATATACCAGATGAATGAAGGGGAAAAACCATAATGGAACTAAAGAAAGGGAAAATTTCTAAGTTACAAATAAATGTGTATGTGATATATTACAGGTTTAAGGGCTAAACTACTGTCATTTTGAAATGTACACGTAAACTAATGCTGGATTCATAAACATTAAAAAACCTGTTCCTGGCCAGGCGCGGTGGCTCATGCCTGTAATACTAGCACTCTGGGAGGCTGAGGTGGGTGGATTGTTTGAGCTCAGGAGTTCGAGACCAGCCTGAGCAAGAGCGAGACCCCGTCTCTTCTGAAAATAGAAAGAAATTGGCTGGACAACTAAAAATATATGTAAAAAATTAGCTGGGCATGGTGGCACATGCCTGTAGTCGCAGCTACCTGGGAGGCTGAGGCAGGAGGATCGCTTGAGCCCAGGAGTTTGAGGTTGCTGTGAGCTAGGCTGACACCACAGCATTCTAGCCCAGGCAAGAGAGTGAGACTCTGTCTCAAAAAAACAAACAAACAAAAACCAAAAAAACAAAACAAACAAACACAAAAAAACCAAACCTGTTCCTAAATATTAACTGTGTGATACTTACAAAGGGGACTTAAAAAAAGCATTGCTTTTCTTTTTAAATAAAGAGTTAGAATCTTTGTTATCCATCACATGTGAATTCCTATGACTACAGATTACCCTAAAATTGGTAATAAATTTCTTCCAAACTGAATTATTTAAAATAAAAGACGTAAGTGGCTAGGAAAACTGAAATAACTTTAAAAGTGATGAAAACGTTTTGTCCACACAGTTCGTACACAAAGAAAACTAACAATTCACAGAAGCACTAACAGACCAGGGCAGCACTAAGTCACAGACACTTGCACAGCAAACTGAACAAGCTTCCTCTGTAACTGGGCCAAGTGTAGCCGTGGAATTGTTTCCATTTTTTTTTTTTTTGAGACAGAGTTTCACTCTGTTGCCCGGGCTAGAGTGAGTGCCGTGGCGTCAGCCTAGCTCACAGCAACCTCAGACTCCTGAGCTCAAGCGATCCTCCTGTCTCAGCCTCCCGAGTAGCTGGGACTACAGGCATGCGCCACCATGCCTGGCTAATTTTTTCTATATAGATTTTTAGTTGTCCATATAATGTCTTTCTATTTTTAGTAGAGACGGGGTCTCACTCTTGCTCAGGCTGGTCTCGAACTCCTGACCTCGAGCGATCCACCCGCCTCGGCCTCCCAGAGTGCTAGGATTACAGGCGTGAGCCACCGCACCCGGCCAGTTTCCATTTTTGTTTTCACAGAACTCTCATCAGTTTGGGCAACAGTAAAAATCCTACTTTGGGGCCTAGTTTTCCCTAGAAACTAATCTTTGACATTTCTTCCAAAAATAACTCTCCGGTGCCTGATTTAATTATTATGCACTTGTACTATATCATGTACAAGTTTCCACGGAAATGGGTGGGTTTCTAAGATATCAAATAAACATATCTAGAAAACAATCTACCACTCACTGTTATCACGAAATTAGAATCAAAGAGCTGGAAGGACCTTGGGAAACCAGCACCCAAGTGCGACAGCAGGGCCATCTACAAGACACTGTCTTCCCACCACTGTTGGCAGCCAGGGTGGATGGGCCACACTGCCCTGACCGAGGTTCTTCCTCTGTCTCCCGCTGCCTTGATCCGACTGGAAGCAATTCTACTCTGGGCCTCTGACGTGCTGCTTTTCCAGTGGGACTGGCTCCCTGTCATTTTTGCCTCCTAGAATCAGACCTTTTCTTCAAGACTCTGAAGCATTCCCCAGCACTCCAACTGGACGGTCTATTGAAACGTGGCTTATTTCTCTTGGGGCATTTATACTGCATATTATCTCATACTACAGTTATCAGGGTACATATCTTGTTTTTCAACTCAATTGTAACTTCTTTAAAGGCATGTCCTAGTCTGGCCGATTCTTGGTTTCCCCCCTCCAAACTTCATTCCCTGCTGAGTAGATGATATAGTCTGAATCAACAAAAACTGGTCAAAAGGAAAAGATTAACTTCTGGCATAGGTCCAAAAATAACTTAAGAACCTCATGAATCGCTACTCTCTCGGATGCACTCGGCACTCACCTGTTCTGGCTGGCAAAAGATGCCTGGTCTATAGGCAGGATGCTTTCAGGCCACGGGGCAGTCTGATTTGGAGGAGCTTGTTGTTGGCTATACTGAGGTCCCCCCATGTTCATCTCTAATTCAGATGGCCCTAAAAAAGAAAAAAACCCAAAAATTTTACATGTTGTGATCAAGGAAGTATCTGTTTCTGCCATGTAATATACAGTCAAATATCTAGTTGATAGAAAATGGAAAAGACAGAATTATCCAGGTGAAAGCAAGAAGATAAAATTCTGGCTTTGAAATAGAAATAAAGGCAAAACATATCTAGGCTAATCACCCTTTTCAGGGAATATCCTAGACCAGCAGTTCTAAGCCTTTAGCACTCAGGAGCACCTATACTCTTTAAAAAAGAGCTTTTTGTTCCTGTGCATTATCTCTTAGACATTTACCATACTGGAAATTGAAACTGGCAAATACAAAAAAGTGCTAATCAATTACAACAAATGAATTCTATGTTAATATAAACAAGATCTTTCAATGCAAAAATGAAAAAACCCTTTTCTTGGCATTGTTTTACATTTTTGCAAATCACTTTCATGTCTGGATTAATAGAAGAGAGCAGAATCTTCCTTCTATCTGTTTCCACATTCCTTCTGCTGTGGTATCAGACAGTATGTAACTTCTGCAAAACTCTACTGCATCGTAATAAGCGTGAAGAAGGCAGATAGTGCCTTATTATCGTGAAAACAGCTTTGGCCTTGCAGACCCCCTGCAAGGACACCAGAGTGCTGGAACATCCTTTTAAGAAGTGCTGGTCGGGACCACTTGCTCCCAAACTTTTCCTGGCTGCACCTGGGTCAGCTCTTCCACCAGCGGCAGCGTGCAGCGGAGAGGAGGCCCAGACAACTCAGACATGCTTTTTCTCAGAAGTTGTCCTGGAGGCTTTAAAGCTAAGGGATGACAAGAGCTTTTACATATTGTATTATTATTACCTACAGACCTGTCTTCATCAAAATGGATTATTTTCTGTTTAATTCACAGCTTTTTTGAGTTTATTAAAAATCAGAGAAATTCAGCTACATATTTAGAGCCCATAAGTCAGATGCTCTTCAGTGAAGGCTGAGAATAAATTAAATTTCTGGATATAAAGAACGCATTATTATGATTTTAAATAATTTAATAAATGTTAAAATTTCTCTTTACATAGAGATCTGGTTATTCTTAGCATTTTCATGCAACCTTCAAATTATATAAGTTTGTGTTTGGGAACTACTCATGACTTTGAATACATTCGATGCAGAAAGGCAACAGAAAAGTCATCTCTCAGAATCAACAAGCCAAAATGTGCCAAGCAATTAAATAACTAAGTAAGAAAACTGATGCCTGGGTTAGTTAGGATGAGAATTCTGCATTATCTAGTCAAAACAACCCTGGTATCTTTCTGTGAATGATTTAGCTCTTCCTCATTGTACAATATCTAAATATGTGAAATGAAAATTATGCTAATGTACATGATAAGAGGAAGGTTAATATGTCAACGATTAGGAAAATATTCTCAAAAAGAGTTGTATAGACCATTACTTTTTTTTTTACTAGAACAGCTTCATTGGGATATAATACACATAGCATAGAATGCACCCATTTAAAGTGTATGATTCAATGAGTTTTAGCACAGAGTTGTACAAACATCACCACCATCAATGTTAGAACATTTTCATTCCCCCCAAAAGAAATCACTTACCTATTAGGAGTCACTCCCCACTCCCTGTGCCCTCCATCCCTGGGTTCCAGGCAACCATTACTCTACTTTCTGTCTCTGTAGATTTGCCTGTTCTGGACATTTCATGTAAATGGTACCGTACAATGTATCAGATCATTAATTTTAATAACATGTGAACTGTCTCCAAATAGAATTCTAGTGATCCTCACATTCTATGAGGTGTTCTGTAAGTCCTTGCAACCTTCAGTGAGGACCTGGGAGAGTGTGATTGTCATTTAGGATGGTGGCCCAGAAATCTGCATGTTAAGTTCCTCAGAAGATTCTCATGCTCGTCCAGAGTCAGGAACTAGTGATGTACTACTGAACCATTTCTTCATTTGAAAAATATCACATCTATAACATTTATAGTGTGACATGCTAATTCACTTCTCCCCAGAGTTGAAGTTAGGCAATTTAATGAAAATAAAACATTACAAAAGTAGTTGGTTCTCTGAGATTCTATACAGAGTTCCAGCAAAATCCCACTTTTCACACCTTCCCGTGGGCAGATTACCTAAACTGCAAATTAGAAGCATGTCTTCAATGAACTAATGGAGCTGATATTACCTTCAGAAAGCATAAAAATGGAAAGGAAAGAGCACTGGAACCACCTTACCTATATTCATGGTCTGAGACTGAAGCATCTGTCTTTGGCCAGGCTGGCCGTTGGGTCTCATGGGAATGTTGGCCGTTGGATTCCGAATCATACCTCCTTGGATTGGCCGGTTCATGGCACTGGTGGAAGCAGCACAGGTGACTCTTACGGCTGGGCTCTGTGGAGCCCATTCCCCAGATGGTATGGTGGGCCGAGAAGCATTACTACCAATCATTCCTGCATGAAAGCCAAAGAAAACTGAGAGATGCAGCCACTGAAAACATCTTTAGCATGTATGAACACTAGATGATCTTACTATCTACGAGACACTCATTCTGAACTCCAGTTAGCCCAACAGCTAAGGCCCTCGTTGGGCAGATGTGGGCCCTTGGCTAAGAAGGGCGATTACTATGAAGTTTTCATAACATGGACTTGCCACTCTTCATAGTTCGGAAAAGCTGTTAAAATTGTTCCCATTTGTACTCAGAAACAGGTGCTGTGGCGGTGGATAACCCCAACTTCCTTCCTCAGGAAGTGAATCACATTAGCTGATATACACGTCAACGTTTTACTTTCCAAAAGGGAGGTAAAGGCTAAGAGGAACAAGGTAAAAATGATAATCAATACTCTAATTGTAAACTAAAAACACAGAGAACATCGTGTGAAGCCTACGACAGATTTCTAAATCCCTGAATCCCTTTCACAGTATTACAATTTGTTTAACTTCAAAACTGACCAAGGGTAGCCTCTAAGTAATGGGGAAATTACAGGATTTTTCTGACATTTACTGCAGTTCTTCATATCCAGGGCAAGGGAACTCCTACTACTTCAATACACAGGGACCACCACGTTCCTGATTATACAGAACCAGAACGGGTTTGGATAGATTTGTACAAATCCTTTCATATTCGAGATTTTGGCAGTTATTTGGCTAAACAGGAACAATGAGAGCAAAATACTGGCCAACAGGATCAAGTGTTTGCACTATCCTGACCCGGCCCCCAGGATGCTGGCAACGGCCAGACATTTCCTAAAACGTGACATTCCAAAGGGGAAAACCCCAAATGAGGTCCCTTCATTTTGAAGGGTTTAATGGTAGATGTATAAAGGTTCTGCTTTCAAATACACAGCTTGCCTTCATTTTCCTTAATTATGATAAAAACCTAAAAATAGAGTGTATTTAACAAGTGGAAAGAACATGTATTGTGGGTGTTTCTTCCCTTGTAAAATGAGAATGTGCTGTGAGGATGATTAAGGGAGAAAGGTAATTAGATTTAAAAAGTTAGATGACTATTATATCAATACATATTTAAAAATTTTTTAAGATTAGATTTGAACCATACAAAAATATTATGGGAGAAAAGCATTTTATTTTTCTAAAAATCTCCTATCTAAATAACATAAAAAGATTATAGAAAGTCTAGAAAGCAGAAGGGAAAAAAATCATCCATAATTCAACAATATTAATGCAATGATAACTGGGATAGTTCCTTTCAGTCTGTTTTTTGTTTTTTGAAACAGAGCAGGGGTTATTGTATGATCTTCACAGCCTGGACACCAGTGAGCTCTAGGCTATTCAGATTTTAATATAGGCCTGTTGCCAAATTTCTACATAAGATTCCTACAAGAACTCAGATCTTCTTGTATCTGATACGCTGATAGCCTTAATAAATCACTGGCTCCTTTTCTATTACAGAAGTTTATACACATCAGTATTTTATTTATCTTAAAAATTTTATTTATATTTATTTATTCATGAAATGAATATGGTACTGTTTCTGTGAATATATAAATTAATGGAATAGTCAGAGCCTGGCACATGTGGTAGGTACCCAATAAATATGTGCTGAATAAGTTACCTTAACACAGTGTAATTCACACTTCCCATAAATTCCTTATCAACAATAGAAAGTAAAAAATCCACCTTTTCCCCTCAAATTGAACTCTTATATTCAGTTAACTATCTAAATGGCAATGTGTGTATACGGATTACAGACTAAGCTAAAAATAAAATACGAAGAATTAAAACACCCACAACTGTAAGTTCTTTTTATAAGATCTAATTCTTTCTATGCCTTTGTTTCAAGTACTTCATTGAAATAAAGGAAGAAAGCTGTAAATTGTGAGCAGCTCTTCATTAGAAACCCTAGCTTCCTGCTGGATCTGTAATAAATAGGTGTGGCAGGGGCCAGGACGTGGCGGCTGCAGCAATAAATGCTACTGCACTGATTTTTAGCCTGAATTGGATGGAAATTTGGGAATGTGGTACCACTGTGACAGTGACTACGACTTAGGAAATGTGCCTGGGCAACCTGGCAGACCCCTGAACTTACAGTAGGTCAAGGTCCAAACCAGATCACAGGCAACATCCTCCATCTTCAAAAATGGAGACCGGGGCCAGATCTGAAAGTCACTATTAGGCCAGACATACTATTGTCTAAATTTTTATTTTATTTTTATTTCTTCTTTATTTTTAATATATTTCTGAGTGAGAATTATGTCACCTAGAACCATGAAAGGTTGGTTGAATTTTAAACTTTTATTCTGAAATTCTCCAAACACAACTAATCAATTAATAAGTTCTGGGGTATCAGCAAATGATTGCTGGAAGCTAGCAATCACCAATTTATTTCACACATACCCTATGTGAATGCCTAGAATAGTAACTGGGACAGAAGTGAAGGCCAGGCTATAGGATTAATGATTAGAAATCATGTAAAAGTAATGATCACAGAATTAACAAGTCAGTTTATTGGAATCTTTCCGATATGCCATTCTCACAGTGGGCATGTGTAGAGTTTTCTTGCTTTAAAATGTTAGGCTCTAACATAACAAGTTCACTTGAAAAATTCTACTAGCTTGATGTGGATGAATACGTCATCAAATTAAATAACCCACCAATAAAGGAACAGTGCATTTGAGCCCTTACCTGTGCTACCGTTCCCTAAATTTCCTTGGTTTCCTATCATCCCTTGATTACCCATCATTCCTGGCTGAGGTATCACTGAGTAGGGACTACTGTTTCTGATTGGTGGGAAAGGTCCAGCACCAGTTGGGCTTTGCAATGTGATGTCAAGTGGTAAATTCTGGTTTGGCAATAACCTGCCCAGTTGCCCTGGTCGTGGGTTATTAAAAGCTAAGGAGAAAACAAATGAAAATTGAAGGTTAATATAGGATAATGGAAAAGAATATTAACAATAGTAGTGTTTAGGGAAAATGTCATCTGTAAAATGACAAAGATATTGTGCACATCAGGGACCAAATGCCTACATAAAAGACAAATTCACAGACAAAAACCGTACATAGCGCCAAAGTGTAGACTCGTAATATAATCAAGTCTCTCATTTAACTCTTGATGACTTTGCAAAATAACCCCACACAAACAAAAAAAAACCAAATGTATATTATTTACTGTATACTTTTCTACCCAATAGTAATTTCTAATAGTCATCTATATTTGCTAAGTAAACCATTAGTATGGTTATTTTTTTCCTGTACTTAGGAATACTGCTTTCTCACAGCTAAGAAGCTGTAAGTATCTCTTGTATATAGCACCAAATCTAAACACATGTGCTTTGTATGTTAGAATATCATTTCTTAACTGGATTTTCCTAGGATTAATATTAGATTAAAAGTGGCTACCCTCATTGGAACTTAAAATGTTTAAGGGTGAACTCTGTTACCTGGAGCAGTATTAAAAGCTTTAGAGCCCCACTTACTTTTCTAAGTACAGCTTCTTTGAATTCTGGATACATTTAAGATTTAAAGTAATTTTTACGGTTAGTTCACAAGAATTTATTTTGTACTAAGCACTATACTAATACCACATTGATAACCCATAATTTAATGCTATTAAATTTTAAAAATACTAAGATTATTATAAATTATATTAGATATAATAACATCAAGTACTTTATCTTCTCTAAATTATATAAACAAAGTCTGAAATAGCACATTTAAAGGAAAGTTCTTAACAATCAATAACAGATATAAAATATTTAGAAAAATTAGGGCTGGGAATGGAAACTATGTCCACGCTTAATCATGACTTTCTCAGGCTTAGTTATCTGGTTACCATCCAATGCTCGCAATGCCATTAGCAGCTACAGATAGAGGAGAGCCCTGAGCTCCCATGTAGCCCTTCATTACCTCCCCTGTCAATGAGCGTAAACTACCTGGTGGGTTTCTTACCCGCCTCTCAACTACGTGACTTTGTGATCTCCCATGGTCCAGAATTAAACCCCCATTGCCTAAGAAAAAGGCAGGTTTGAGAGATAATAAGCAAAAACTCATCTTTCTTTTGTTTTACTCTTTTCAGAATGGCCAGAAATCACTTAAGAAAAGATCTAGACAGCAGAGACATTCTATGATTTGGTTGATGGCTGCCATTTCTGATTTGAGAACAAACTCTAGGCACTAGGTCGAACTGTATTTGAAAGGAAAAATCATTCTGTTCATCAGTTTAACACTGAAGAGGTTATCTATCTTTCTATAAATTATAGCCTGCTACAGAACCATTTAAAACTATCAATACAACTTCAGATACTATCTAGTTCATAAACTGAGTGCTCGGAGTAAATAAAGGATTTATCCTAAACTTAAAAAATTTAAAATAAGATTTAAAAATTTAAAATAAAAGATAACAGATGTATTTTATAAATAGACAACTAATTAAACTTAGAAAACATATCATGTAAAACAGATGTTTATATAAGGATTCCTAAAAGATAGGGCAAGATATTTTTAATGTGTATAGCCCTTTCATGTATAATGATTAAATATTTTCAGAAGAATCATTAATAGCATATTATTCCTAAAAAGTCAGCATAATTCTTTAATTTTTTATATTTTAAGTATTCAGTTTGGTATTAAACACATAAAATGTATTTAAAACTCCACGTCTGAAGGCAGTAACTGAAATGAAGGGAAATATGACAACCAGCTGAAGAACTTCGTCAGTGTAGGCCAGTCTCCCTGCATCTGTTGATTGAATTACCCACAAGAGCATGTTAGAGAGCCCTGTTCACGAGAATCCATTTTGAATACTGTTTCAAGAGACCCAGACAGTAGATGGTGCTATTTGATCACGAAAACCGTGAAGTGACTAAGCTGTTTGCATCAGACTTTAATAATCTCTGTTTCTGACACTGATTACATGGACATTTCTTGGCATGACCAGCAGTATCTCATACTCACTGCTCTGTGAAATTCGCAGTGCCGTTTTCTGGGCTCCAACAGGTGTGACAGGGCTGTTGTCAGCTGTGAGTTGCATGAGGTCATTGATGATGGCTTGCTTGTCAACTGATCCAGCCGGAGCGCCTGGCCTCGTGTCTGGGAAAAGCTGTGGTAATTGACTATTCTGCAAATCATCCAAAATCTCCTCCAAGTTGTCCAGCTCACTGCCAGGCTGTAGTTAACAAACAGAAGAGTTTATCCAGTCCTACTCCAGGAGCGGGCACCACAGGCCCGTTTACAATCACAGACCCAACTGGTACAAGGAACCACAGCCAACTAAAAGATGAAGATACATGCGTACTTCAGGCTTAACAGCTAAGTGATCATCTTTTAAAAAATTAAATTGACAAAGGACAAGTAATTTAATCTCTTGGTCCTCAATCCCCTCATCTATAAAAAGAGATGGCTGAATTAGAAAGAAAGCGCTCTTCCAGCATTGTGATACATTGTCAGTTTATAAATTCCACTTTATTTTATGCTAATCATTCTATTAATTATGAATATGCATATTTCCAATTAATTATGAGTGGACTATGACTTACCGTACAGGTCTAGGATTTGTGGTTAAATCTGAGAAATAACAACAAAACCAAAACACTGGTAGAAAATATGATCCAAATTTGCACCGAATGAGCATTTAACAAATGCTCATCTCCTTTTAAGACTTTTTTCTTTTTCAAAAAGGGGGGATGCAAAATAAGCTTGAAGAAACCATGAACTGAGCATTGCTTTTTCAATTTGAGTCGTGCTTTTTGTCTGCTTGCACTTTCAGTTTCAAATGACAATGGCTTTCTTAGTCATTTATCAGCTTAGGTGACACATGTAGAAAAGCAGGATAAAAACTGGTTGTCCCCAAACGTAGCACTTATTAACCTTATAAAGAGGCCATAAAACTGTTTCTTAGGGCTCCCCCCCTTTTTTGTTTTCTTAAATTTCATTTTCAATCACCAACATTAAAATAATAGGGTTAAGTATCACCACTGTTTCATACTTAGTACTTTTCTTTCAGGAAGCTAAACTGGAATCTATTCTAGATTTTATAGATATTCTTTTAAGTAGAATCTATCTATGTGCCAGGTAAAATCAGTGCCAATCACACAAGAAAATGGCTGAGTTAACATGCTAGGATTGCTGTCTAGTGCAAAAGAGGTATGAATGATTTTCTTGATGTGGAGGTGGAAAATGTAAGTTAGGCGCTTTCCTCAGGCATCGGATGGACTTTGAATTTTTGACCACAACAAGACCTTTCATCTACATTGGCAAATCAAATGAAATACGTGTCATACATCTGATAATGAGTTACACTGAAAGCAAACTGGCTTACATTTTTTCTATCCTATATACAATTCCTATTCCCCATGTAGAGGCTGAATTTGCTAAGATTTTTGTAACTTATGGCAAATGTAATATATCTACATGGGACGTCTTCTGACTGGATATATTTATTTCTCAAGTTAGGAAGGATAGAATAAAATGACATTTTATTTGGGTCTTTTCAGAGACAACTAGCTTAGCAATAACTTGGAGATCCATTTTATTAATGCATTGTTTGAGCAATTACAAGACTATTTTTTCATTAGTTTAGCCGATCAAATCTACCAAAAGAGGGAGGCAAAACATGGGGTAGTTAGTTCCATCTGATGTTAAGGGTTAGGTTCCAAAGTGAGCATCCTGAAGTGCAGACAGTCACAGACAGACAAAATGATCCTTGAAGCTCCTTAGGAAGGCACTGTGCTGTCTGTCCCCTCCAACGGCACAGTTTTTCCTCCAGAGTGGCAGCACATGCCTAGTTCTTTGGCTGAGTCCTAAATGAAGCAGTTTATGAGGGGGCCACACTGCCTTTAAAAAGCCTGTAGTTACATGTCCACAATATTAGAGCCACAGGGGAACCCAAGCCCAGCAAACTCACGTCACCACCTCATGTTACCCTGCTAGGGCACACATACTCATCAGGCTGAAGGGTGGGCAAAACTGCTCACATATTACTTAAATGACCATTTAATAACCATCCGTTCTTTTCTTCTGAATGCATAAAATTGACTTTGTGCACTTCAAATGCATATGTAAAGTGACTCCACTGTAAATCTTCCTTGCCATGTTTTGCTGAATACATAAAGGTACAAACAGACATTCTCAGTATAAACACGTACTGCCCTCCAAGGACTATACCTGGAACTTAGCAATGGGCACTCAGTCATCGAGATGAATTTTTTAACCATGTTAACACACAATTTAAAAAAAATTTCCCCATGATCAACTAAAAATTTTCATAGAAATTCCTATACTTTCCATTAATTTCTCAGAAAAATGTGTCATAAAAATGTGTGATAGATACCCTTATAGTTTGTCGTGAAAATAGTTACAGAAATCAGAAAGAAGATCTAATAAACTGTGAAGTTTATGTCTGTTCTGTGAAACCAAGTTTTCCCACTACAATGCTGCCCCGTGTTGTGCATTTTTCAAAAGTGGAAGCTCCAAATGTGGGAGTGAGGGAGGTAGCCTGTAATAAGTAATAAGTTGCCTGTTGAGAAGGCCTTGCAGATTGCCTTGAAAAAAAATACCCAAAATAAACAGGTTCATGTAAACAATGATAAAACAAAACATGTTATTTTTCTCAATGGACACACTTATATTTGCCCTCAATCCCAGATATACATAAAAGAAACTTTTGACAATATACATTAACAACAGTCTGGGTCTAGACTCCTTCCTTTCCTTTATGCAAATAAAATTATATTGTAAACCATCCCGAATGTAAAAATAACGATCATACTTCCAAAGAGTTCTGATGACAGTATGCATGGTTCTTTCTTCGTAATCTACTCCAGTGTCTAATATAATGAGTTTAATGTAAGTCTAATGTTATAGACATATATGTATGTTAAAGTATATTTGGATGGTTTAAATTTATTTCAAATCATTTCTAATTAAAAAAATTTAAATCCATTATTTTCCTTGAATGATTTTTATTTTTAAAAAGCATGTATTAAAGTTAAACTGACTTTCAAATTTTGATCTTTGCCATTTTAAGAGTTGATCCAATTCAATTGTGGATCAGTTTAGCCCTGACAAGTAACTAAATATATTTGTCTTGAGAAAGTCACGCAGGATCTTCTTGGTGATATTAAAAGGAACTGGTTCTACGGAAACTCATAAAAACTATGAACATTATTTGAATTCATTCAGCTTACCATTTGAAAAATTCATTATGACAATTTCCCCACTGGAAATAACATTGCATTGCCTGTGTTTATTCCTTGTCAATTTTGGGAGTACATATTTAACATTAAAATTGTTATATGTTTACTTTGTATATTCTTCTTCAAGAAGATAAAGTTCAGAATATCTATATCCCTTAGGTTGTGTGGCAATAAAATTTGATGATTATAGCATTTTCTTCTGTATTTGTGTAAGTTCTGGAAGGAATGAATTTGATTACATTGTTTCTGATAAAAAAATTTTTCCCCTAAATTTTTGTAAGCTTTAATTCTCATCAAAAGTTCTTCTAATCCCTATCCACTTTGTTAAGCACAATTTCTTTGCAAGACAAAAAGATTAATGCCTTCCTTTAAAATGCTTTGCCAAGATACTTCAAAGTTTTGCTTAGGCATCTATTTGAATGCTCAAATTAGCCACATCAATTTGAGTTGTTAGTTTAAACTATTTCAGGCAGAAAATGAGTCAGAAAGATTTTTATAAAAGTTCTACAAAATGAAAATTAGACTTGATTTCTTTAATTTTTCATTTTTCTGGTTTTAGGATTTTTCATATATCCAAATCAACTTGTTCTCTGAAGGAAATATAAAAGGCACATGCATTTTAATAATGCAAGCATTCTAATAAATTACAAAATAGCTTTTCAAAATATTTTAAATATAAAGTGTAATTAATTTCACCACATTTGCCTAACACAAAATTTTTAAGAAACGGTAATACAATTCTATCACATTTGAAGGAAAATTTTCAGGACACTACCGTTTTAAAATATGGTGTGCCCTTCTAATAGAGTCAAATACCAAAAAGACATTCTTCTAAAACTATTTCCAAACCCTATTATAAGTGTTCTCCGTAGCATTAGAAAGAACATAATACTATCATTTGGTTAGGTATAAACCATGCTCCACTGTGTAAATAAGCATACAACTTAAAAGCTGGTAAACATATTGGAAATTTTTCTGTCACTGTTTCCTGTTGGTTAGGAAATGCTGTAGAAACAAATGTTAAGTACTCTACTCAGTAAAAAATGCTATTTTAAGTATAATAGCATGATCGAAGTACTTCCTGTCCTTAATAAGTTAGTAATAGGTTAAACACACGCTCAATTAATGGCTCTTTTCTGAGTCAAAATAACAAGATAGTTAATGGTACAATTCAGGCTCACCAACTATTTTACTAAATAAATAACTTATTATATTACTTGAAACAAAAGTCTTCAATAAACTTGTGCAGCAATTAATAGGAGATACAGTTAATGTGTATTTGGGAATGGTGAAAGTGAGCAGGAGGTGAAAGAATCGTTTTTTTCTTAAAGTAAGTTATTCTAACTTTGATCTAAATTTAGGTAATGCACACGCCCTGTGGTAACTTTTCAAGTTGCAATGTTTTTGATGTTAAAATTGCTCTGAAGCAGTATTTTTGGTAGAGTTTTAAATGAGAGTGGAGGGAGAGTGAGATGAGGGACTGGCTTTCATTAAGAAAAATATACTTACTGTATGTGTGTGTGTTTGAGTGGGCTTGTGTACATTGCTTTTTCATACACGTAAAATAACAGATCTGTGCTGATTATACTCTGGGCTTTATGTTTTCTAGGTGAGACAATTTTAAGTAGAAAAATGTTTCTCCTAAATAACAGCATCAAACTGCAAGTGACTCAAGGACTTAAAAAAAAAAAAAAAAAAACCCTTCTCTTTTGTCAGTTTCTTGTCTGAAGTTAGTGCAATTGTATACATAAATACAGAAATGCCAAACCATAGTCCCCTCCCCTGACCCTCTAAGCTCCTAGGGCCTCAGGCCTGGGATAGAAATAATTCTGTTTACAGAGAAAGGGCCTGGCCACGTTATGTTAGTCGCTAAGCTAAGGTAGACCTCATGAGTCACCACCTTGCCCTCTAGCGTGTGTCAAAGAGACCTGAGTGACGCTATCTGGGCCTGCCACTCTGGACCGCCACTCGCTCTGTATATTCTAATCGAGTAAACCTCAAAAGATTAAAATAGTTACAGTTGTCATTATGGTTTTATACTTCACTTTATCCAAGACACTGCTGTTAACTTTCTGCCGAGACCCCGGTTACTCCGCATCTAACGATTTTACAGCATTACAGAATAGCTGCTACATAGAACCTCTCACTAACATCTAAGTTTAAGGATTTTTCAAGATGTTTATAGAATCTGGTTCTGTTTTCCTTCTGAAGGCCATAGAGGCTTGAAAAACTGTATCTGTCCTTTAGGAATGGTAGCAGCTGTCAAGACATCAAAGTGAAAGGAAGGAAGGAAGCTAAGTGCTCAGAAGCCTGGTGAAGCCCAGCTAGAAGGGCACGTGTGGCCTGGGCATCCCTGATGACCGCTGCCAGCCCAGGCCTGGCTCAGGGGTAGCCACTGCCGACTCCGCAGAGGTCCACGGCGCAGCAAGGGCGCGCACCTTTCCTCTCCCCTTCCACCGCCAGTCCCCGAAGACACTGACACATAAAATATCTGCTTGCAAAACAAATTTCAAAGAGAAATTTGCGAGCCATTTTAAGTAGGAAAGCCCTCGTAAGTTTCTTTACTTCCAACCAATCATGACTCAAGAACATAGCTGAAGTGCAGGGCATGTCCAGGGATCAGAAGGAGAGTGGTGGCCCAGGGTAGGAGTCGTGGATCATTAACCCCAGTCAGTCACGGATTCCTCAGGTGACACCTCATGCCAAGTCATTGTGGCTGTAATAACCCATGTTTTTTAAAAATGGTTAAAAAAAAAAAAGAAAAATATTAAATGGTTTACTTTTTCCCTATGATGCCATTATCTCCTTAGAGTATTATCAAGAATGATTTGCTCAGGGAGGGCTGCAGCGATATTGGTCAAAGGACACAAATTTTAGTCAGGAAGAGTAAGTTCAAGAGATCTATAGTGCAACGTGGTGGCTATAGTTAATAACATAACGTGTGGCACACTTGCAAATTGCTCAGAGAACAGACTGTATGCCTTCACATCGCAAAGCATGTTATGTGAGGTAATGTGCATGTTAAGCTCAATTTAGCCATTTCACGATGTGTGTATATTTCAAAACAAAATGTTGTACATCATAAATATATACAATTTTTGTCAATTGAAAAAAAAAAAAAAAGAATGATTTTGAACATCACTTTAGGTGCCCTGGATTTTTTTTCAGGAAATTAATTTTTCAGAGAAGAACAACAGATAATGTAAACTATTATTGTAGCTCTGAATTTCCATACGATGGCTCCAATGTACTAACATTGACTCAACTTTTACCTCTCCTTTCTACTATCCATTTCCCTTTACATTTCTTTTATACCAATGGTCTAAGAAATTCTTCTGCATTAATCAGAAGTCTTGGCTGAGAATAGAAAGGGGTAAAATGAGTGTCAATAGATTCAAAAACCAGTTAAACTTTGATCTTAATAAGAGAGAAAGGTAAATAAGAAGTAATTCAATGAAGTCTGTTCCGACAAAGCCCAGTTTCAAGGAAGTGATTATCTCCAATTTAGGCATCTTCTGTAGCAGGGGTCAGTGAACCACCGCCAGCCTGTGGGGTCAACCTGCCCACCACCTGTCTTTGTATGAACTAAAAACGGATTGACTTTTTCTTAATGGTTAAATAAAATTCAAAAGAAAAATATTCTGACACATGAGAATTACATAAAATTTAAATTTCAGTATCCGTAAGTAAAGGTTTCTTGGAGCACAGCTCCACTCTCTGGTGACACAGTGTCGGCGGCTGCTTGTGCGCGGCAACAGCACAGCGGAGAAGCCTGCAAAGCCTGAAACATTTACCATTTGGCCCTTACAAAAATGTCTGCTCACCCGCGCTCTGTAACAATGTCACTCTTTGCTAGGGAGAGTATTTTAAAAACACACAGCTTCAGTGAAAATTTCAAGGTAAGAACAACAAAGGAGAAGCCTTATTTTTTATCAAAATGCCCCTGTGGAGAAAATCCTTGATGAATACAGATTAGCATACCTGGGAGAAGACATTACAAACTTACCTGGTCACTGGGCTCAAAGCTCATCTCCTCCTTCTCAGTTTTCATAGCTATTAACTTTGTGTTACTGGCAGGGTCTGTCTTACTGTCCAGTCGCTCAAGTTTAGGGGTTATTTCTGGTAAACCAATATCTTTAGTATCATCTTTATCTAGCAAGTAGCGAAGTAGTGCATTCTCTTTCTTCTTGGGGCTCACTGGCTCTTGTTTAATAGTCACTTCTGACCCAGGAGCTGTGCTGCTGGACTCCTGGCTCAAGTCTTTGCCTGTGGCTTCTGCTGTCAACTTGGCCAAGTCCACAGGGGAACTGCTGTCTTGCAAGAGTCTGTGCAAAATTTTATGCTTCTCCTTGAGCGAGGTTCCATGTGTTGACCCAGAACCAGGCAAGCTACCTGTGGAGTCTTTGTTTGTGTCCGATAAAGAGCTGGCTAAGGGTGAGGGCTCCATCTGGTCGGACTTGGTGGTCAGCAGCTGCAGGAGTTTGGTCTGCCCTTTGCTGTCGTGCAGCCTACTGCTCTGTGCCTCCGTTCTCTCACTGCTTACGGGGGGAGGCAGGTTGGGGTCATTTGTTTCCTTTTGCTCTCCAGGATGGCAGCTGCTCTCTGCTTGTCCAGTTGTACCTTCCGATGGCTCCCCATAAAGTCCAAAACAGTCTTTCGAGTCCAAGCTTCCCATCTTGCTGAGTGGGGGAGGATTCATATTAACTGGGGAGTTTTGCAAATTGCCCATTTTTAGGTCCGGTGAAGCCAACGATGACCCTATTGTGACCCCGTGCCCCTCGCTGAGGGCCTGAAGTGCATTGAGGGAACTGTTGGCATAACTATGGCTATTTCCTGTGCTGCTGCAAACTCCCACGGGGGAATGCAAGCTTCCTGCAGGGGAAAACTGACTGGGTGGGATGCGAGGGCTGCCAGCCACTCCTGGGCTCATGCGATGCCGTGGCGAAAGCATGGAGTTGGGCTGTCCTGGATTCATGCCAGGGCTGCTCTGTGAGGGGCTGTTCATTTTGAGTGCATAGTTACTACCCTGAGGAGTGGTTGTTTGCATGCCTGACACATGGTTCATTCCCCCAGAACCACCAAACCTGCCCATGGGCATGCCCATTTGTTCCTTTGGGCCATTTATGGGAAAATTTATATTGCTACTGAGGGTCATGTCCTGACCTGGGTTCCCACTGCACAGGACCTGATGGGCAGGGCTGCTAGAGCTAATTGGATTCAATGGCTTCCCCATCGCTTGTCCAGTCAGATCCGGATTCATCACACACACGTTCTGCTCTCTGCGTAATGAGGAAAGAAGGAAATACATGATAAGAGGAAAATACTTAGCAAGTTGTTATTAATTTTTAAAAATAAGATGGCCTCCTTTCTTTACAAGAACATACTACATTTAAAGGATAGATAATACTTTGATGAAACCATCTGCAATTATGGACAAGACTGAACATGTACCGTTTTGGACCAAGAGGGATGTTATTCAGGCAACTCATTAAGATGTCTGTGGTTTTACAGAGGGAATGTGTTTAAATTTGACTACTACCATATTGCAATAGCAGTTACTAGATAAGACATTAGCAAGGTTGCAATTACATAATGTATCTTTCTCGTAAGTAACTGAGAGCATGTACTGTCTTAAATAAATGACCCAAACAAATAGAGCTAACTACAGTTCTTTGCCAGAGATTATAATTCCTAACAACAGGCACATCCGTAAGCCTGGAGAACTCTGATATGTTCTACTTGATTCAAGATGCACAACAAATTTAGGGGAGAAAAAACTTACCCCTAACTGTTAGAGAACTGGCAGGCAGAGTTACTAAAACTATTTGAGATTAGATCACCTTGTCCAACAGCTTTCCACTCACCGCCCCCTGCCCCCACAAGAGCGCATCAGAGCCAACGACACGGGAGGGAACCTCAGTTTGTGATCTTACTCCCCTGCTCCAGGGCAGCTCCAGTCCATCTCCTTACTGACGCCTACAAGCAGGTTTTCTGTGTGAGATGATTTTCTAAGCCCTGTGAGCTTTAATTTACAGCCTTGGCAGTCACTTGCAAGTTACCAAATGTATTCACAAATCCAAATAAAACAAGTTTCCCAAATTGTCAAACAGCAGCTTTCAGTTAGGTGGATGAAATTTGCCGCAACTGTAATCACTTTCAAATTGTTTCAGTTTGAGGTCAGATTTATTAACAGTTGGCAAACAGGGCTGCCTGATTTTTTTTTTTATTCCAAAATAAGAAAGTGAATAATTGAGAAATGTAATAAAATGGGAATCTTTAACCAGAGCAACTTTATATAACTTCTGATAGTACTTCATAAATTTTTATGTAGCATACACATAAATATTTATATAACTTGAAATTTAATCATTTTCCTAAATGTGTGCTCTAAAACAATATGGTTTATGACATTTATTTTAAAATCAACAGTCAATTTCTTTACTTCCCTTTTTTATGAAAATGTTTATTACCTTGCAATTTAAAGTCCATGTCAATAAGTTAATTTAAATCTGAGGGAAAAAATCTAAAATATTCTAAGTATATACATCTGAAAATTTTAGATTTAAACATACAGGAGCAGAAATCATACTACTGGCACCAATATTCCTGTCCATGTGCACATGTCACTATGGGAGCCAATTATTTTCCCTTCTCCAATGTAAGGGCAGTCCTGTCCAAGCAAAGTTAGTGCTAGCCTTGTGTTCTTCCTGCTGGGACTTAAAGTTCACTAGTGTTAAGGCTAAAATTCAAAGTGTAGTCCTACTTTGCCAGTATAGCCGTCCCATGGTATCTGTCCTGGAGGTTTGATTCCAGCACCACCTGCCCTCTGCCTCACCCCCACGCTCCACAGATATCAAAATCCACAGATGCTCAAGTCCCTAATATAAAATGGTACAGCACTTGCATATAACCCATGCAAATCCTTCCATATGCTCTAAATCTGTGGTCCCCAATCCTCAGGCCTTGGCCTGGCGTCACTCTGTGGTCTGTTAGGAACCGAGCTGCATAGCACTGCCTAAGCTCCACCTCCCCCCCACCCCCCGCACCTCCCCCAAATTACGTGGAGAAATTGTCTTCCATGAAACCATGAAACTTAGGAACCAGGCCACACAGCAGGAGGTGAGTGCTGGGTGAGCAAGTGAAGCTACATCTGCATTTATAGCCACTTCCCAGCGCCTGAATCACCGCCTGAGCTGCTGTCCCCTCCTCATTTGTGGACAAATTGTCTTCTATGAAACCAGTCCCTGGTGCCAAAAAGGTCAGGGGCTGCTGCTTTAAATCATTTCTAGATTACGTATGATACCTAATACAATGTAAAAGTTATGTAAATAGTTATTATACTGTATTTTAAAGTTTGCATTATTTTTTATTGTCTTTTCCCCAAACATTTTCTATCTGCAGTTGGTTGAATCCTTGGATGTGAAATACGTGGACACAGAAGGCCGACTGTATCATGAGTTGTCTTTTAGCCACCATTTAATAACAATTTAATTTTATATTACTGGGATTGATGGAAAAAAATGTCTAACAAACCCGAAAAGGTCTAGGATAGTTTGTTACTTTTGTTACATTTCTACTTAATTTGGAAAAGGAAAATGATTTCTTAGAACTAGGCTTACCTGTGAAGCATATGTAAAGATATTACAAGCTGAGGTTCGTTAGTAGTCTGAGAACGGATGAGTTTGCTCTTCGTTTGCGCAGCAACGAGAGTGCCATCAGACAAGGAAAAACGATAGATTTGACTGAATGCCAATCCTTGTCTCAGTACTGCAGACAAGCAAGGAAACAGAATGCATGTTTAGAGGGAAAAAAAAAAATCGAGGAGGGGAGGACAAGACATAATAACAGTAATAAACTTCATTAGTCACAGTTGCATATTTTCTTTCCAGTATATTAAAGAATTGTAAGTAATACTTCATGATATAAAACCATCATTAATTTTTTTTTTTTTGGAGACAGATCTCGCTGTGTTGCCTGGACGGGAGGGCAGTGGCGTGATCACAGCTCACTGCAGCCTTAAACTCCTGGCCTCAAGAGATCCTCCCCCGTCTGCCTTCCAAAGTGCTAGGATTATAGGCGTGAGCCACTGCGCCCAGTTAAAACATTATAAATTTTTAAAAGCACATTTATTTTTCACTCAAAATACCAATAACCTCAATATATAGTTTTTCTTATAAAAAAGAGTAAGAGCTTAGAACCTCAAACTGTGTTCCTTTCTAAGCCTTCAGTATCATGGCAAAACAGTGTAAACTGTTTATCAGCTCAAAACAAGCTGTTCAATGATTTGTTTAAAACACAATGCATAAACATGATATCTCTAACGTGCACAATTTGATTTTAATTTCCCTTTCAATTAATATAAATATTAAATAAATTTATAACATTAAATGTGTTCTCTGAATATTCATCTTGAAGTTACGTACTGTTCAATACATCATCTCACACTACTTTTCCCCAATTCTGTTTCTCACTGTGTAAGAAGTATTATTTCTATGGCTAGGACAACAGGAAGTAAAAGATAAACACTAGGAACAATATTTTCAGAGGAAAAAAAAAAAAAACTAAACAAAACTGAAACAATGAAAGTGTAAATCTTAGTGACATGTATTGGTTTATTTTAACTTTTAGATAAAGGGTTAGATGCTTCTATTTTGAAGACAATAACAAATTATGATATAAATCAACTAGGTTAATATAATTTCTCTTAAAACAATTTTGAGATTTATCTTTTAAAACAATTATATAACTGTCTAATACTGCATATTAAAAAGAACATTTCAATTCAGGAATAAAAAACCTTATATAACTTAGTTACCTCTTAAATCATTTTAAGAAGACTATCCTGTTTTACCACATAAGCCTCAGCACAAATTTTGTGGGTTGAATAGCTAGCCCCAAAGTGACCATACACATTCACCTTGCCTCAAAATTGCCACAAGTGAGAGAGAGGCTGACATACAATGTGAATTCTGATTTCTTGGTAAAATTTCATTTTGAACAATTTGTTTAATGACTCCCCTTCGCAGTTTCAGTTAGATAGAGTATTTAGGTGTATCTTGCTTTGCACAATAAGTATGTTCCTAAAAGGTAACATAAACACAATTTTTATAATAGGACTCATATTTCCAAAGGAATTTTATCTGACCTTGGCTGTGATTCCTAAAGATTTTCATTTCCATTTACTCTACATCCAACATCTCTGCTAAGTAGGTATGCGTAAGCATGCATCTGAATGCATTTAGGAAGCTCCCCCATTTAAACAAAGCTTTGCAACAGATTTCTATTCAATGTAAATGATTATCCCTATTTCGAATGTTTGAATGTCTATATGGGGTTTCCTTTTAATGCATCCCATCTGCCTAAATCTAGCTCAGTATCTGGGCTATCTGTGTAAACCCTTTTGTAAGGAATCAGAATGCCATAGAATTAAATGTAGGACATTGCTACTCAGGACCCAAGGACACCGAATATGTTTTGTTCATGGTGATTTCTTAGTTTTTGTTTTTACTCATTCTTTTTATTTTAAACCAGACCTACTGAAATGGTAGGTTAAATATTGATTTCTGTCAAATGTGGCATCTTTATCTTCTCTTATTCTTTCCAACTTAAAGAAAAATGCTCGAAGACACAAGTGGCTGGATTGTGTGCTTATTTCTAAGAAATAAAAATAAATAAGATGAAAAGGATGAAAAAAGAGAAAAAAATAAGAGCAGGAGAGACAGGCCATTTATTATGATTGTTACTTTTTCAAAAGTGATCTAAAATGCATAAAGTTTAAACATACAAATACTACTGGTAAAATGCCAAGGTCATTCATGCACATTAGATGGATGGTGACAAACTTAAAACTCCATTTTCAATAATTAGTTACAAAGTTTTCTGCAAAGGTGCAACCAATTGTCCAACCTGAATCATGAGGTACACTGCACTGCCAGACGTCCGCCGGCGCAGCAGGGTCCACACTGACAGTGCACACGGAACCCTGACCAACTGCACTGCCAGGGCACAGAGAGAAGGAAAGTGTCTCCCTCCCTCGCTTAGCATTTATTAAAGCAAAAGGATTTTTTCTTTGTTTTCGCCTCTTTAGCAGAACACCAGAATGCACTTGAGAAATGATTTTGTGGAAAGACCTCTGGAGAAGCTCCAGGACAGGTTCAGACTGACGTCCTAGGCTGACGCTGAATGCTAGCGTGGCAGTCATTTTACCTGCCCAAGCCTTCACACCTACAGCGTGGGCGACGTGATGTCTACGGCACAGGCTTGTGGTGAGGGTCAGTGGGATGGTGCAGAGAAGGCAGGATGACACACAAAGGCCAGGTGCTCAGTAAGGGCTATTACTACTGAAAGATGACTCTGGAGCCCGGGGTCTAGTTCCAGCTGTCCTATTAGTGAAGTCTGTGACCTGAGACATGTTACTTCACCTCTGGGCCCTCTGCAAACACCTGGACAGTCTTTGTTGGTCATCACCTTGAAGGAGGCTGGGGATCCCACTGTAACTTGTACCAGGGATTCATTAGCTCTAGAAAATTCCATTTATTCTTATTTTCACATTTCTCTTATGATTCAGATAACATTTCTCTTTTATTTCTTTTTTTTGCTAGAGAGTGTGCTCTAGCACACTGCTTGCTCTCTGTCACCCAGGCTGGCATGCAGTGGTGCAATCACAGCTCTCTGTAACCTCAAATACCTGGCCTCAAGCAATACTCCCGCCTCAGCCTTCCAAGTAGCTAGCACTACAGGCATGCAATGTGACACCCAGCTAATTTTTCTATTTTTTGTAGAGACGGGGTCTTGCTATGTTGCCCAGGCTGATCTCCAACTCCTGGCATCAAGTGATCCTCCCACCTTGGCCCTCTAAAGTGCGGGGATTACAGGTGTGAGCCACTGTACCTGGCAGATTCAGATGACATTTCTTTAGATTAGATGGTACCTTGTAATACTGTCATGCATCTGATCTGACCTCTTTCCGTCTCCTTTGTCTGTCTTTGTGACATTATCATCTCCTGTTTTATTTCCTTCATCACACTCTGCTGTCCTACAGGTTTCCTGATTAAATTTTCCTTCAGATGGCAACATCTGGGCCAGATGACACAAGTACATAGGAACACTAAGAGTCACCAGATCTAAGTCCTCCAAGGTGAACTTCAGGAATCACTGTTTGAGAGAATGCTCCCACAGGAGGCAATAATTTAAGTAAAATCAACCTCAAGAAAAATATCATTTAGAGATGCTTACCTTCATGATGGTGCCTCTTAGCGTAGGACACGGATTCCCCTTCATGCTGTGCATGGAATTTCTGAATGCACCTTCTCACCAGATCCTCCCAGCCTGGCTTCATGGCTGCTCTCATGGTGCTAGTGTCCAAAGAAGTGATCTTGCCTATTAAATAAGAGTAGGCATTACACCTCCATAGTCACCTATTCTCTATGGAAATCATTACATTTTAACAAGATATAAATTTATTTAAGAGAGGTAACACAAGGACATGGACCAAGAGGGCATCCAGTGAGAATCACCGTCTCTCTCTGTTCCTCCAGCTCCTCAACACCCCACCCCAGCAGCATTCACTATTCCCGGCTTCATTACGGACTCCTAAATATAGTCCTGGCATTTCCAAATACCTAAGTATCCTAAAACGATTTCTGTCATCTTCTTTGGGAAGAAAATTTACCTTGGAGATCCTGGCGAGTAGTAAAACTTTCTGATGAGGGAAGAACTGGTCTTTCCTTCATGGGAACTCTTCTTGCCACACAAATCAAGCAGGACTGCAAATCTTAAATCATACACATTTACATTTATCATACTGGGCTTTTCTGAGTGATTCAAACAAATCCAAATGTGTTTATGTCAGCACAATCTTGTAAATCAACAAGGGAGAGAGACAAGACACTATGTGCTTCGGCTTCTCACTGGTGTTATTCTCGCAGTGACAGTGGGAGGTGGGGGGGGGAAGAGAGGGGACACCACGTAGGGCAGGCTGGGAAGCAGAGGATGAACTGCTGAAGCCCCACCACACGGGTGACAAAAGCATGCCCACTATACCACACTGAGTTAACAATCCGACGCCATCTCCCCAGTGATGGAAAAGAATGGAATGCTTTCTTATAAATGGCTGATAGCTTAATTCATAATAAAGTACAAAAATGATGAAAACTAAAATCGAATAGTTTGCTTTGTCAAGGGTTTGCTTCTTGAGTTTGGGGTTCACCATCATATAGGAAAACTAGATATACCTTCTACCACACTATGTAAATACCTCTATAGTGACAATATGCAGTTTAAAACAAAGAACATAAATTGGTCTAGACACAGATTCAGAGAACAAATCCCACAATACCTAGAAAACGCAACGTTTGCCAGAACAGCTGCATTACAGCTTAGAATCTTGGCCGCGGCTAGTTTCTCACCCAGCCAGTGCTAAGCACTTTTCCTCACCTCCCTTCAATTACCTTATGCATCAGTGTTCACTTCTGGAGAGGAAGGAAATGTTTGATTTATCTTTGCAACATGCAGAACGCATTGCATAGCCCTTTCAGTGTAAAAAGTGCTGGACAAAGGTTGTTAAAAAAATTAAGTAGCCTCAGCCAAGCGTGGTGGCACACACCTGTAATCCCAGCTACTGGGGAGGTGAGGCAGGAGGACTGCTTGAGCCCAGGACTTCAAGGTTGCAGTGAGCTATGATCATGCCACTGCACCCCATCTTGGGCGACAAAGCGAGACCCTGGCTTTAAAAAAAAAAAAAAAAAAAAAAAAAAGTAGTCTCTTCATATCTTCTTGTCATTGATTTATGATTGTCACCTTTAAATTTGAGAAAGAATTTCTTGAAATATATCCAGCAATAGCTGGTATCACAAAATTAAAATGTAATTATCATCCTCAACAAAATAATGGCTAAATTTTGGGGCACTTACTACGAGATAAACATCTTTCTAGCTGCTTTATAGGTTATCAACTCATTTAATCCTCTCAACAACTCCATGAGGCAGGCACTAGCATTATTTTCATTTAATAGAGAAGAAAACCAAAGCACAAAGATTAAGTAACTTGCCCAACATCACACAAAACTTTGGCAGAGCCAGGATTTGAACCTGAGCACACTGTGGCTCAGAAACACTGCTCTTACGCAACATTGTGTTAACACACAGAATCTGACTTGAAATGCACGATGTTTAAATATAAAGCACAAAATGATAAATAAGCTCAGCTACACCATTTTTATATTGCCTTGGGACAGTATTATAGATGAATGAATTAGCAGCACTTACTCTGTTACATAAAATAGAATAAAATCATTTGGTATTCCACACCTAAGCAAAAAGCTGAATTTTGAAATGCAATGTATCATCTATAGTACCTCTAATACTTTCTTTCCCAGTAAAATTTAACCTTAAATATATTTACATGTTTTAAATAAAAAGCATTAAATAACTAGCATTCAATGCCAACCATAGTTCAGCATATTCATTTAAACCTACATTCTGATATTGGTATTGGTGACCTCACTTGTAAATAAACTGATGCTCAGAGAGGTCAAAGTACTTGCCCAAAGTCACAGGGCTGGCAAGTGGCTGAATTAGGAGTTGGCCTGATTACACAGCCCAGATGATTCCATTCAGTAGTGGTCAGCTCTTTCCCTTCCGTTACACATGCAGAATGCACTCTTCAACACTGCCTCACACTGCAGAGAGTGACACTCAGCTGTGCGGAACTGCTACATGGAAAGCACAAGAGCTGGACACAACATCAACATCTCTTGACGGGGAACAGCCTAAGGAGTTTCTAGTCTGAAACCCCCCTCTATTCCCCATTCCCGTCTCTACCCTCTCTTTAGTGCCCTTTTATTACACACATTCTGGACGCAGGATCCATGGATAAGCTAGATGGATCCCATTAATCCCCTGAAGTGTATTAAAAATGTTTTCTGTACCTGTGTACATTTTTCCAGGGCAGTGGCACATAGCTTTCATAAGGAGCCCAGGATGCCCAAAGGTTTCACCACTAACAGGGCCACTGTAGCATGGCAGTCACCAGCCACATGTGGCTATTTAAATGTAAATTTAATAAAATAAAAAATTCAGTTCCCCAGTTGCACTATTGACATTTCAAGTGCTCAATAGCCATATGTGTCTAGTGGCTGTCACAATGGACACTGAAGATATGTCACTTCCATCACTGCAAAAAATTCTGTTGGACAGTGCTGCTCTAGAGACTTAAAACTTGGATTTATCACAAAAATAGTAACAACTAAGAAGAAAAAAAAGACTGCCTCTAAATTTTTGTGTGACCGCTGGTTTTAGATTATTAAGTATAAAATAAGCAGCAGAAGAATACACATAAAATAGTCTAGAGATTTTGTCCTACCTTCTCCTTCTTCTTTGATGGACTTTGGTTGAGAGACGGCAAAGCACTGCATAGTTTCATATTTCTGATGTGCTTCCTGGTTATCATGACCTTCCTCTTCTGAATCAGGTAAGGGTTTTACCAGCATCCGACAATTGAAGGTATGACTATTCCGCCTAGGAGGTTCGCCGGACCAAGAGCCCCCGTTCACTAGCAAGACAAAAGCCATCGAATATTACTGAGAAACTAACATCAGATGCCCTACTGCTGAATTATCAAAATAACGTAGGAAAAATATGGTTATTTACTTTTATGAAGTGCTTTTACACTTTTCTAAATACTTTCATAATCTAGAGGGGAAAAAATTCTTGGTTAATCTTTTAACAACTTGGGAAAATTCTTGGAATTTTCAAAACATTTACTACACTTTGGACTCTTCACCATGATTCCTCCTTCCCTTCAAGTTCAGGCCTTGATTATTTATTACTAGAACACTGTAGTTCTCTACTTTCGTGTCTTCCTAACTTTGATTTCTTGCAAATTTAGTTCAATCTACTTGCATCTCAGTTTTAGATGTGTTACCCTGCTGAAAACACTGTAAATGGCACCAAATGTATCATGCATTAAATTCTTTCAAAGGATTTAAACTTGATATAGTCAGGAATATGAAGGCCATTCAAACTAATAAATAATCTCACTACCTCCCTCTATCTCACCCATCTAACCAGATCTTTCACGTTCCCCAACACAAGCCTCTCCACATTCCACCATACCCAGTGCCGCATGGATTCTCTCTGCTTCTGCTGCTTCCCTACCTGAAATGTTAGCTGCCTCGATTTCTCCCTTCAAAGGCACTCATGCTAGAAGGGTGAGAACCTCTACAATCAATACTTAACCTCTAGGCAGCCCACACTGTATACTCTGACAGATCTTTCTTTTCCAATATTTTACAGACATTTTAGTGTATAGTCTGTAACTTGGCTGTTCCTGAATTACTCTCTTGTAGTCTTTTTAAATGGTTTCATGTGTATTTCTTCAATAGTCTGAGAAATCCTTAAAGATATGTGCTAATGTCATTTATTTCTTTTCAAGTGAACAATTCTACCTCACATATCTATTAATATTTGGTATTAAAAGTAAAAAATACATATACGAATTCAAGAAAGATAATGAAAGAGAAGAAAGACATCAATTATTTTTGAAATGTTTTGGAGAACACAATGAAAGCAATAAAAGAATTAGAGAATTAAAGGGTGTTTATGGATCTCCAAGTCAACATCCTCATTCAAAAGGTGAAAAAACTGATGCCCAAAGAACTTTTCAACTACTAGAACAGCTAGACTCAGAACCAATCCTAATTCTCATTTGGCATTCTTTTGTTTACCATTCCCTATGTCTTATCTAAAATATTAGGGCAAGTAGGACAATGAAATAGGATCAAAAAAGGGTAAATCGTAAGAAGAGCAAAGTTGCTCTCCAAAGTCACTAGTTAGAAAGCACTTAGAAGGGCGTGTAGGCCTATGGTGAACCCGATGCTAAACTCACGGCCACTGGGTTGTAGAGAAAAAGTAAACAAACACTAGAAAGAAAAGTCAGCATCAAGTTAACTGTAAGAAATTATTTTAGCTGGGCGTGGTGGCTCATGCCTGTAATCCTAGAACTCTGGGAGGCTGAGGCCGGTGGATTGTTTGAGCTCAGGAGTTCAAGACCAGCCTGAGCAAGAGCGAGACCCTGTCTCTATTAAAAACATAGAAAGAAATTAGCTAGACAACTAAAAATACATATAGAAAAAATTATCTGGGCATGGTGGTGCATGCCTGTAGTCCCAGCTACTCGGGAGGCTGAGGCAGTAGGATCACTTGAGCCCAGGACTTTGAGGTTGCTGTGAGCTAGGCTGACGCCACAGCACTACAGCCTGGGCAACAGAGTGAGACTCTGTCTCAAAAAAAAAGAAAAAAGAAAAAAGTAATTATTTTAAAAATAAAGAAGAACCACAACTAGCTTGTTACGGCTCTACAGACATTTGGAAAGTCTATTTCAGCACAAGCATTTTATTTTTTTCTTTCTTTTTTCTGTGAGGGTGTTTTTAGACATGATAAACATTTTAAAAAGCTTATTTACAAAACAGAGACTTCAGAGTAATCAAAGAAGAAAGAAAGAAAAGAGTTCTCACTAATTCAGGTTTGATAAGTAAGTTGAAAGTAAAATAAAAAGGTACAATATCAAGTAAGGCAAGGAGCTCTTTAGAAAAGTGGATTAATTATAGCGAATTAATAAGTATAGGTCCTTTGAGGAAGTCATAAAATTTCCGAAGAGATCTGAAAATATTAGCTACCTGAAATAAAAAAATCCCATTTTCTTATTCATTTACTAGAGAATATAATAAAGGAGTCCTACACAAAGTACTCATACATCTTGTATTACTGTTGCAGTTGCTTTGAATAAAGAGTTATCGTAGAAAGGAAAAGCGGGCCATAATGGAATTTGAAAAGGACCTTTTCCTACTTACTGTGTTATCAGTAAGATCAGCTGATATAAACAGTTTTAAGATAAAGAATAGAAATACTTGCCAACTCAGAATTGACTTTATTCTGCACTTCTTTCAATCTGTGAAGATGTTCTTATCATCAGTTTAAGTGAGAATATTAAAAAAAGAACCATTTAGTAAGTGCGAACAGCAATGCTCTAGAGCAGCAACTAAGGTGGGCCCACACTGAGTCACTGACTTTGAATGTGGCCCTTAGGCATCACCTGCTCGTTGGGACTGCGTCTCCAGACTAATGCAGTCAGGACACTCGAGAGCAGGGGGCAGGTGGAGGAGGTAGCACTGAGGAGCTGCAGCGCCACCGTGCAGTCTGTGACACAAAGTCTGCCCAGGGCTGCCAGGCTGGTAGCCCTTGAACCTCTCTGTACACCACTTGTCCCCTAGCACTTTATTTTTAGCATGTTGTGCACACACACATAATACTCTTTTCACCTGTAGGACTCAAAATAAGTTGAATCTCAAATTTCTCTTGCACCTTCAGCTTTTTAGATGGGCACAGAGAAAATGGACAAAACTGAGTTGGCTGGCACTGGATAGGCTGAGGCAATTTGTTACCTTCTTGGAAAACAATAAAAACAAACTCCAGGAAATTATTTGTCATAAATGCTTTCCATCTGAATCACTTTTGTGTACTTTAAATATAGGATCAAAATAATCGTTCATTCAAGCTCAATATCTGAAGATGCCCTTTCCCCATGACTTCTAAGCTTAAATACTTAACACAATAATCTCTAAAAAACCACCCAGGCACTCTTACCCCATCTGACATAATACAGTTCTAATTTACCCACTCCAGTGAAGATGGGGGGTGCGGGGGGGGGGGGGGGTTGGGGTCAGAGAGAGAGGACACTCAGCAGACAACCATTTACCTATAGACTTTGGCAGCAGGTTTTTGACAAATTCTGTGTGGTCCCCAACATGCAAGATGCTGTATACACTTTTGTTCATCAGCTCTTCTTGGTTATACCTCAGATACTGTGTCACATTCTCTGACACAAACACGACGTTGCCTTCCAGGTTCACCACGAAGAAGAACCCATCAAGGGCCTGAAGGAAAAGGAACAAACTGTGTTAGAAAGGGTGGAACATAAAATCACATGCAATTGTTAAGAAGGGAATGATCCCATTAAGAGAAACACACCCTTCATACATAGAAAAGAGCTTTCTCTGGCCCCTCTCAAGGTTTTCAGAAACAATTAACACATTTTCTCTTGGTGAAATAGAAATTATTCCATCTTAGTTAAGTGGGAGAGAGCCTAGATTAGGGTTATCCTGTCACAAACTAAACGAGAAACACTAACTCTGTCAATTTATGAGGAAATAATTTTTGCCAAGTAAAAGTGTACAGGCATTTATCTGTATTTGCAAATGAGACTGATGTGCTCCACAGGTCCAAGAACTACTATGTTATGAACCCGATACACGGTAATTTTGTTTTACAGTTTTTTATGTTATACAATGGGAGGAAGGTGTTACTGGTAATTTTTCCTCAGTTCAGCAATAAGTCCAGGAAAAAAAAAAAAACCCACACTTTACTACCTTTAATGAAAAGAATCACAGATGATCTCACACCTTTAAAGAAACATCAATCCTTCGTTGTTTGGTATATATGGGAAAGGGTCTAGAAGTGTCTCTGATATGGCAAACTAGTCTTCATGACTTCAGCACCGTCCCGATCCAGAGAAGCGCTAATTGTGCCCTTCTATACCACTTGCTCTCCAGATTAAGATGCAGGTTCCTAAATTACCTAAATAACAGCAGCATGCTTCCTGCAATGAGTTCATGGCCTCCCTCTTTGTTGACACCCCATTCTAGATTAGGGAAGGATATGAAAAATCTAGGATCATTTCAGGAAGTAAGGAATAATAAAAGCTATCGAGCATGTTCACTGTGCCTTACGAACATGTGTCATTTTAATATTGACATATTCCTAACGGAAGGAATGTTTCACCTTTCCCAATTTATAGAGGAGGAAATTGAAGCTCAAAGAGGTTAAGTTTGTCCATGTTGGTGGCAGAGCTGGAATTTGACTCCAGGTGGTCCTGACTCCAAAGCTCATGCCTCTGGTGACCATGAAGCAGCGTCCCCTGCTCCGCCCTTCACCTCTCATCCATTTTCCCAATATATTCACCGGGGTGATAAAAATGCTGGGGGTTAGTGAATTTCTCCTAGTTAGATTACCCCTTTTCCCCCCTTTCCATCCTTGCTTGTCAGAGCTGTTTTATGGCTCAGGTGAGAGATCAGGACTGAAGAGGCTTTATATTGATCAGTCATACCTAGGACCAGGGCCACCTGGTCTAGCTAGTTCATGCCACTCACTTTCTTCACCACACGCATTTATTACTATTTTCAATGCCAATGTCACGTGTACACACCCATATTACAGTGGCTATAGATGGAGACTACAGTGTTTACCTTTTCCTGGGTTTGTTTTTTCCTTATGTTATTATTTAACAAGCTCCTATCTTGTGAGCTATCTTTGAATGTGTTCCATCTTTAATTCTATTTTCATCACAAAACTAAGTGCTCTCTCAAATTAGAACTGACCATAAGGCACCAGTGAATAACTCTCTTTCTCTTTCTTTTTTTTAGTGTGACACCACTTGGTTTTAAGGTTTTCTTAAACATTCTGTCAGGTTTTCTCAATGGTATAAACCACATGCAGGCAGAGCAAGACTATATGTAAACAGCCTTCCCTAATAGGTTGGCACTACCCTTTGAGAACCATGTGCAAGTATGTGCGCCGGGCAGGGGGAAAATGAAGTTAGTTGATTAGTTCTGTACCAGTGTCCCTTTTAAACTCACTGCTTTAGATACACATTTGACAGGGATTTTCGTAAATATATTACCTACAGTTTTTTTGCAAGTGCATGTTACTTTGTGTCATAGTAAAAAGACTGATTTGTGGCATAATAAAACTGAAAGATGAAATTGTTTCATCTCATAAACTGTTTGTGTTGGCCGGGCGCGGTGGCTCACGCCTGTAATCCTAGCACTCTGGGAGGCCGAGGCGGGTGGATTGCTCAAGGTCAGGAGTTCGAGACCAGCCTGAGCGAGACCCCGTCTCTACTAAAAATAGAAAGACATTATATGGACACCTAAAAATCTATATAGAAAAAATTAGCCGGGCATAGTGGCGCATGCCTGTAGTCCCAGCTACTCGGGAGGCTGAGGCAGTAGGATCGCTTAAGCCCAGGAGTTTGAGGTTGCTGTGAGCTAAGCTGACGCCACGGCACTCACTCTAGCCTGGGCAACAAAGTGAGACTCTGTCTCAACAAAAAAAAAAAAATAAATAAAAAAAAAAAATAAACTGTTTGTGTTTTTTCTAAAGCTCACTATGGTATGCTCTGATGAAAAAAGCTGACATTTGGTTTTGTTGCCTAGCAACCACTATGCTATGATGCAAGCATGAATGTGCATCTATGCTTAGGAACAGCTTCATGAGAACATGTTTTCTCTGTTTAAATGATTACATGTAAACAGGGATAATGACTTAAATTCAAACCATAAGTTACTAGATTCAAGAATTACCTCTGGAACATATTCAGGACTAAAGTCCTGCTACATAGGTACTTGAATCAATGCACTGAATTCTCAGAAGACTATTTTCAAATGGCAAAAATGTTGGTTGAGTTTCATGAGATCAGGTCCACTGACATCTAGCAATCTGATTTCTACAATTAATGGCCTTGCTCTCAAACGGCTTGAGTCAAAGCCTTGTGGTTACTCCAAGCATTTCTTTTTAGAAGCCAAGTCTTCCCAGGAGTTTCCACTCTAATTTTCCCACCCAGATATAATGAATAAACACAGATATATGGAAAACTTCCCAGTTGTAATAATTTAGATTACCATAATTTTCAAATCAATTTTCTGCTTGTAATTCAAAATTCTTTCCAAAGGAAGTTATCCACTTTATTTCATCTAATTCTAAATAGTCCACCTAGTTATAGTTTTCATTATCTGCTTCTAAGAACCAAGCGGGAAGTAGCTCTCCCTGGCCTTCCATTGCCTTGTTGTCTGTGGAAAAACAGGTTAAGTGTGTTTTTGCTTTTCCCCTGAAACTTGTTGTTGAATGTTTTCAACCCAGTGATTCAAGAGAAGATAAGCCAGGCCTAACACTCGGTCATTTAAAACCTTTGGCCAGCAGGTACAGCCTCAGCGAACAAATTTTGTCATTTCTAAATAAAAAGACTGGATCAGATGATCTTTAAATTTTTTCTGTGTTCCCCGCTACACCCACCGAATTATATGGCAGGTTTTTAGACAATTAGATTTTCTAAAAATAAGTATCACTTTATGCATCAATTGAAAAAAAGAGGTGATCAGGTCCAGTGACTATTGGTTATCTTTGTTTTAAAAACCCTAATTTCTTGTACATGCGTGACTACTGCAGCAGCTGATGCTGCAATGACTACACTGCAAAGTTTCCGGCCAGGCAGTACTTTCCAACCTCATCGTTTCATCAGCAGAGCAAATTATCCTGAGAACTGACATAATTTACGTCTCAGGGTTCCTCTGACATTCACTGACATTTTTTTTTCTCATCTTGCCATAGCCTACATCTTGAATTTTAATTTTGGAACAGGTACGGCAAAGCACTTGGTATTTAGTACTAGTTAATAAAATAGGAAAACTGGACTTTACAAATTCTAGACAGTAGCTGCTCATGAAGTTTCCTAAAGTTAATAAAGAACAGGCAGTTAATAAGACCAACCATTACACTTTATGTTTATCTTAAAAGTTCCTTTTGCCTATTTCAGTTTTCTTCACTATGAGATAAATAAGTTAGTTTGAAATAACATAAATAAAAAGCATAAACCTCCTCTTTGGTCCTCAAGTTTAAACCTGTATACGTAGGCACATGTACATGGCACATATAAAATGTAAGAATTTTGAGAATGTTTTAAACTAAAATATATCATAGAATTTAACAAGACTTATGAATATGGTTTTCCAAAATGAATGCTCAACTGGCAATTAAAACCTGTCAATGCATATTCTAATCCACTTAATTTAACTCTGGAACATGTATATGCTGGCAGCAGGAGCCAGAACATAGATACCCATACGCATATTAGTAAGTTCAAGAGGTCCTTAGTGGTAGTGTGGATTCTTCTTAAATTATATCTACCTGAAACGAAATGTAATAGCGCGAAGATCAACAGCATTTTAAAATACAGAACCAAAATGAGGGTGTGGTACCTCAAGCATCATAGGCCCCAGTGCATCCTTGTCGATGACACCCTGCCCGGTGGATGATACATCTGACTTCTGCACTTCATCTATGTTGGCAGCTGCTGCTTTTTCTGCAACAAACATAAGTGTGAATTAAATGGCAGTGCTATTTCAAGGACAGAGTGACACAGAAATATTTTTATTGTAATGATTTTTAAAAATCTCTAGTGGGATCAGATGTGGCTATAAAAGAGTTAGAGTTGATCCCCATTGCCCCTGAACGGGAGAAACCGCTGGAAGCAGGAGCCAGAACATTAACTTTTCACCTTCAGAACCTGTGGCTCGGATCCCCTTTCAGACTGCTGAGAAAATGAGTTTAGAGGTTTCATGCTAGTCCCTGATAGGCATTTTTTTCTAGATTGTGAAACTATTATATACTATGGCACAATTAAGTTTCTACTCAAGAGATTCCCTAAACTAGGATAAAGGAGAGTCTGTTGTTTAGAATTCAGTAGCACAATCGGAGATATATTTGCACACATTTGAAGAAGAAATAACGAGGAGTCTGAAAGCCTGCGGTGGCTGTTCCCAGGTGACACTCTGCAATGTCTGCCTTGACTCTTACTGTTCCACTTCTGCTCACATTCACATTTAAAGTGGCTCGAAAGATGTGGCCCCAGACTTGTTCAAGGCACTTAACTATTTACACAGAGGAAAGAGGCATCCAGAGATGTCAATGGCTTGTCCTTTGACCTAGCACAGAAGTGCACAATATGTGCTCCTGGATTGAAATGTGCAAGGCAGCTTTCAGGCCCATGAAGACAGGAAGGCCTGGGAAGACATTCCATAGTAGAACGAGACTTCTATGAAAAAGCTCACAGAAGAAAAAGATGCATATTTATCAATATATGTATAAACTAGTTCTATCATATGACAATCCGCCCCCCATTTTCCTAGAATCTTTTTCATTGCCAAATAGATGCAAAATAAATGTACACTGGGGCATACTTTTTTGGGTCGGGGGGCAGTTCACTCTGTAAGACTGCAGATTTCTCTTCAGGTTCTGTTCGTGTTTCTACCCACCAATACAGGAATAGGATTCATATCATCACCTGCCGCTTCATCTAAATTTTCAGAGGAGCTTTTGGTACAGGAGCTAAACTAAAATCTCCTGGAGTACCGCCATCCACACCACTCTCTGTGGAGCCTCCTTGGATGTGGCTCGGGTACCTCTCTCAACAGTTCTGTGTTAGGGAGGCCACAGCATGCCTCAGACCTAAGGATCCCCAAGTTTCATTAATGCTAAACCTCCAAACCCATGTAACAGACACCGTAGATTGATGTGGTCCTATTGCATTCTTATTACTTGCTGTCTTTAGCATTGTCATAGTCCCTGTCTAGGAGCAACGCACTGACGTCCCAGAGTCTGGGGGATTTGCAGCCATTCCTCTGCCTCCTGACTATTCACAGGGGCAACATTCTCCCATCAGTAACATCTTTCAGGGGCAGCAGTGATTCTCAAAATGGAATGGCATACCTGAGAAGATGACCTCCCGAGAGAGGCTCCATCAGAATGTGCAGTGAGAATAAACACACAGGTTGAAACGGCCTCCTCTTTGTGTGAGGTTCTGATATATCTTCCCAGGACATCCCCGTTCTCCTACCTCCTGCGTTGTGAATCGCAGTCCATGAAATAGTGTGCTATCCCCACTAGAAGGCAGGTTTCACAAAGCAGGAACTGTGTCTGGATCCTCAATGGCCAGCACTGTCCCTATTTTAGATCAGGTTGTCACTAAATATTTGGCGCCCTACTGACATACTACACCCACCACTAGCACTCATTCCCAGAAGCGCAGGAGCAAGTGAAGTCGAGCGTGGGTGGGAAGAGGAACTGATTTTCCCCTTTAGCCTCACTGGACTTCAGGGTGCAGGGAGAGGAACAGAGTAGGGACAAGAAATATGGGAAAAGGGTCTCTTGAGGAGAACAGGTACTAAATAACAAATCATCTTATCTTGCTATAGCCAGTAAGCTAAAAGGCATCTCATATTTTCTCAGGGCCGCATGTTCTATTCTTCCACTGTCATAACTGGTTAGTTTATTCTTTTTAAAGGAGGAACTTAACTTACATTAATGCTAGAGGAGACTGAGATATGAAGTAGCAGCTGCTAATCACAAAGGCAACTCTGTACCTATGCCCGATAGCTAGGAAACATCAGGCTCTTTGGCATATGAGATTCTGATACCACAACAGTAGTGAGTTATTGTTTTCTGTGGTATCTATCCTAATGTTGCATTTTTAGGCAAAAGAAATACAAAATAATATCTGTGATAGCAATCCATTTCCAAGTCTTTTTTTAAAGACAATCACTAGACCATATGAGATGTTATTTTGAAGGTATGAACATCTTTCTGAAGATCTATATTCATCCATTAATAGTTTATGAAATTCATAAAAATTACACTTAGATAAGTTAATTAGGCAAATTCCTAAACACTGCAAAGTCCTCATCCCTGGGTATTCTAAACTCTAGCAACGTGCTCAGGCAAAGAATTTTGGACTTTTATCAGAAGATATGTAGAATCAGGATCAAATCTGCACAGTATTTTATTTTTAGGAATTTATAGATCAGATATTTAAGAGATGATTTAGATCTGGCAAAACATGTATTTTGGGCACTATTGGAAAGTCTGGATAAAAATAATTATCACCCTAAAAATTATTTATAATAATGAAACCTGCTGTTTTTTTTCTTTATGATATTCAACTGATAAATATTCAAAAGGAAAAGAAACAGCAGCTAACACCAGTAACAGAGAATGCGTAGCCTAGGTGAGCCCACATGAGGAAACGGAACAGTGACATGGGATCGGTTCAGCAGCCCGTCTGTGCATCTGTGGCTGGAGCTGTGTGTGCGGTGTAAGTGGAGAGAATGATCTTCATCAGTTGAGAGCTCACACTTTAGCCAGGAGGGCAAAACTATCACAAGCAAACCAAATGAAAACACAGGGCTAAACTCCAAAGAATTAACTTTAAGTTCGAAAAAGAGATGACAATGGCTAGACATCGCTGAAAACATTTCACATACACTATACCCGATTTGGATTCTACAGGATGTGCAAGTGGATAGCAATAAGGAAACAGGAGGGAACGGAGGTGTGCCACGGGGCCCCTAGGAAATCTCAGCCCGGCCTTGAAAAGCAATGCTAAGGAATACTGGCAAAAGGTTCATCTGAGCTGAAGCTCTAGCAATCTTTGACTGAAAAATGAAAACAACAATGGTCACAAGATAAATTTGAAATTATATTAGTGGAGCACGTGATTTGGAAGAAAACCCGAAATGAGTCTATAATTGCAAGAGAACTTTGAAAAAAAAAATCTTGCAAAATTCACACAAACGCTATTTATATATATTAAAAGAATGAGAAATTTTCATTTCTTGTAAAATAAATGAGACAAAAGAATTCAGGGTTTTTTACTTCTGTCCTCACAAGAATGGTTGAAATATATGTATTTTATAGCTAATTTGTCATCTATTCTTCAATTATGTATTGAACTTGTGCTTTGACCATTTCTCAGTATCAAGAAGAAAAAAAATAATAATATGAAGTGATAGAGAACACCCATATACATGGCTTTGCCAATGTTACTGGAATCTAAACTGGCCCTAAGTTTATGTTATTTGGGTACTTTTCATGAGGTAATTATCACCTCTGTTTAATGTTCAGCTGTGCCCTGAAATTAAATAGGAGGAGGACAAGGAATGGAGGGAGGAGGAAGAAGAATAGGACTCCTCTGATATATACTATTAAGTTAACCAGACATACACTGGTATCTGGACAGAGCATTTCAGTAGTGAGTATGCTATTTTTATGTACCAGATACAAATACGCTTAAATCCTTAGATATTTATACTTCTGTTATAAGTATAGCATTACTATACTAAAACACACTATTTAATATTTTTAAGTAAGGCATTTTCTCAGCGGTCACAGACCATATTTACTTTTCTATATTTTGCATTCATTAACCATAAAAATATATTTTGTTACAAAAATATCCTTCAGTAAACTCAACGAGTAGAAAGCTCGTCCCAGAGTTTCCTTTGATCAAAACCTCATGAAATCTCATTATTGCAGATGGAACTCTTAAATCCAAGAAGTAGGTGATGAAATTTAATTTTCAGAGCCTAGAAAAAGATTTCTCCCCTATGTCTTGACTTCATCATTTCTTCCTGCTGTACTTTAACCACTCAAGTTATTCTTTTCAGATAAAGAACATGGCCTGAGAGAGTAACAATGAAAATAGTAATTCTATCCTTTTCTTCTTTACTCCCCAAAAGATTTTAAAAATCATAAAATAGCTATAATCTTTTTAATAGCGTAGTTTTACAAATGCAAAACTCTGACTGGGGAGATGGTGCAAGGATGCCTCTATAATCTTTTTCTGACTCTTCTTTTCCTCCTGGGTGGCTGCTGGGAGAGCAATTCCTCCCGGTCCCCTTCTCCATTTGCCTGCACTCCAGAAATCCAATATCAATTAATTAGATTTCCAGTTTCAAAGCGAAGAACAAAACCCTATCTCTTCAGGGACCATGTTAAGATGAGTCATACCACAAACTAGGGGAAAATCATTAATATTATATTCCATATGTTTTTTTTTCTTAAGTAATTAATATTCATGCTTTAGAACAAAAGAAAAGGTGAATAGGGAAGCACTTGATCTCTAGAAACATAACTGATTTGAAAATACAAGGGAAAACATTTTTTGAAGCAGATGGATTGAATTGCTCTTTATCACTGGCATGTACAGGAATAAATTTATTTTTTAATTTTTTTAGAGACAGGGTTTCAGTCTGTCACCCAGGCTGGAGTGTAGTGGTACAATCATACATAGCTCACTTCAGCCTCAAAATTTTGGGACTCAAGAGATCCTCCTGCCTCAGCCTCCCAAATAGCTGGAACTAGAGTTGTGTGCCACCGCACCTGGCTACAGGCATACATTTGAAAGCAAAATTCCAGTTTTCCGGTGAGAACAGCAACAAATCAGAAAGTGATCCTAGCAAAAAAATCAATTTATCTTAACAAAAAGTACAATTTGATATTTTAAAATTATGAAGTGATGTTTTAAAAAAAACCTTTACACATTCTTCTAAAGTATCATTGATTGATTTTTGGTAGTTTACCAAATCTCACAATATTAGGGATTCTTATCTATCCTTTATTAGGCAACTGAACTGAGACTATAAACTCAAAAAGCGTCTTCCATAGAAAAGAACAGAGTTCTACCTTTTCACAGGGAGGGCGGTCATGGCTCAAGGGACAGCCACATAATTGTTCTGACTCCAGCAGCGGCAGTGGCAACTACCACTGCTTACTTAGAAACCTAACTGCTATTTCGTGTCTGCCCATTCCAGGGGCAGAGTGATACTGTCATGGTAGCTGATAGTCTCTCTTTTTTCCCTTTTTTTTTTTTTTGGACTCTCCGAAGAGGCTGCGGAAAGCTTGTAGAAAGTAGTCCATCTTTAAAAAGTCAGAATTCAAACAAATGTCACTCACTCTGTAAAAATACATCAACTGAAAGATAATCCACAGGGTATTTACACATTTATAGAAAAATTTTAGCACTGCCCATGTTTAGATATCCCTGACATGAAAAGCCAGTTAAGACTTTTAAGTTATCTTTATGTTCGGTCAAGCATGGGGATAGCTGCTTTTACTGAAGCTTGTATTATTTAAAGCATTGGAATCTTTTACTAAAATGGAACCTGATACTTTGTGTAGGTTTTATAATTAATTCCTCTGCTTCAAAATGAGTAAAATCACTCACCCAGAAATCTATCCATTTTTCAGAACACTGATGTCAAACACAAGCCTAATCACTTCCACAACAAATTTAAAGACTCTAAAGGGAATACACATCCACAGTTTTCATCTTTTTTCTTGCCTTTAGGGAACGGGATAGTTTCAGGTAAAGTGACTGTCAAACCCGGTAGCAGTGAGACCCGTGCAGAGCAAAGAAGTCACTGAAACAGTGCCGGGCAGTTTCTGGCCCAGCACTATAGATTAAATATTACAGGAAAAGTTATGTAGCATCTCAAAGGTTCTAGAAGGTAAAATGAGAGAATTATGCATCTGCACCCAACTAAAATTAGAAAAGCTGCCATATGGCTGTGTGAAGCCAGCAGCACATTCTTATTCATTAGGAAGCATTCTGCTAACATAAAAACACAAGGCCCTTCCTGTGCTCTCCAAATGTGTTTATCTTTTCAACATTAATGCACTATATATCATCAAGCTGCTGAAGTCTCCTGCCGTGCATATTAAAAACACACAGCTGCACTTTCTTTAGTAGTGGGAGGAACCTCAGCACCAAGTTGCCTCCCTCTCTTTCTGACATTGAGCTTCTCGTTAACATAACATGATTTCCCTTCAGCATGAAGAAATAGCAAAATCAACCAATCTCAAGGCCATCTCCACCCAGCAAAACCCTCTCACTCTCCTGCTTCAGAGAAAGCAACACACTTGGTTTCATTTTCGTCAAATGGTAAGGCATGAATGCTTAAATAGAAGCAACAATCATGTCACAAGTTTGAAAGACACAGGTCTACTTTTAAAATTAATGTACCATACTTATCAAGAGAACAGACAGTAACCAGGATAGGCTTTGCAAAAAACTGGCTAGAAAATGCTTTTGTTCCTAAGAAGTCTCTACCATTCCCTCTGCCATCGTCCGTGTATATTTCTATTCAGTACCCCATTTCACATCACCTATCATTACCGAATTTCCTGATAAGTAAAATGGGCAGTGGAAACATCTTTCATGGCAAGCCATGTGAGTACATAACAGTTTGTCCAAAATCTCTCTTTTACATAACCTAAATTCCTATGCGTCACAGTTCAAGTCCTATAAATTGATTAAATTTGAAGACCAATCACAGGGAAAAAATAATAATCAGGCACACGGTAAACCATGCAGACGCTGAAAGAACCCACGGAAGCATGGCTTCAGAAGTGCTTCAAGTTAGTGAACTGCAAGGCAACAAGTCCGTATTATTAAAATTATAGCAGCAGTCAGTCACTCCCCGATGTGATAACGGTGTGTGTGTGTCTCTACCTGTACCCTCCACAGCAATGTAGTATTGAGAGAGGAAGGCAAAATAAAATATGACAACCGCTTATTTAGAAGAGTTAACTTTAGGTTGTTGGGCTCAACTAGCTAAGATTTTGGGAGTTATCTGAATAAGGAAATAGAGAAATCATAATTTGTTTACAAAGTTGAAAGATAAGATTGAGACTAGATGAAAGAAACAAACAAACAAAAAAATCAATGGTGTTAAAGAAATGAGAAGTGAGGTGAAATTCTAATTGAGCACTAATACAGATTAGGTGTAGCCTAATCTCAAAAGACAAAATTATAAAAATGCTTTACTTTTTCCAAATAAACGTGTTAACTCAAAAGCATGGCCAACAAAATTACACTGCAGTAGCACAATAAAGTTTTTCATAAGTAGGTTAAAATATGAAATTATATGACTTTGGTCTAAGTAGTATAAATCTTTTATCTCCCAAATCATTATCCTGTTTATTAGCATAGCAGACCTCATTTTCTAATATTCCTACCTTATACCCCAGCAATATTAAATATTTATCTCTCCAAGTGCATCATGCTCTTTCAAGATTTCAAGCATTCTCTCCCACTGTTCCATTGAGGCAAGTGCCCTTCATCCCTTCTCTTGGAAGATCCCACCGCTGCTCCAGAAAGCTCTAGTAAGGCCCCTTCCTCTGTGTTTCTATTAATACAAGGCCCTGTGCTTAGCCCCAACTTAACACTCCACTCACCCTAGGGTTTTGAAATGCTCTCTTTGAATATCTCTGCCCTTTTTACTGCATGGTTGGATCCTCAGCTATAAGAAATGACTTATTCGCTTCCTGGGACATAGTGGGTGCTCAATAATGTCATGTTAATACTGAACACGGTACGCACAGATGTGAGTACAGTTTCACAGCTGGAGCGGAAATTAAGTTCAGTGTAGTCAGGATTGAAATATCACAAATGTCTCTTTAGAGGTATCTGTTTTGAAGAGCTTTACTATGTACTCAACATAGTGAAGGTTTATTTAAAGAGTCTAATTTCTGGAGTCAAAGCATTCGGTAGAGACAGGATAAGGAAAAAGGCCAGACCACAGGAGCTAAGGTCACCAAGCCTAATTCCTACGATGGTCAGGCCAACGGGCATCGCATTCGGAAGAAAAGTCACCAATGCTCTCTTTACATTTGAAAGATGAAGGGAAAAAAACCTCAAATAAACCAACTTTATTAATTCTGATTCTCATCTAGGAAGTTATTAATACAACCTGCTTCACTAAAAAAAGCAGTTTGGACATCATGGGATTTCTTATCAGACCCTGGGATTTCCCAGTTACTCATGGCTCTTAAGAGAGGCTGGCAAGGTTCTCACCTTATTCAACTTTGTAGACCCAATGGCCGAACACCATGAAGAGGTCCAATAACAGTGCAGGGAAGGCCAGAGGGATGAAGGAAAGAAGGGGGCCGGTTACTCACCTCCCACTGCCCCTTCGTCCTGGCCCCGCACTGGCCTCACTCACACCAGGCTCACAGGGCTTCTCTCCAGGCTGCTGCCCGACCCTAGCGGTGGCTATTCAGGCAGGAGTGCCTCCCAGGGCGTTGAGAGGACTGCAGACCAGCCTAAGGCCTGGCCTTCACTGTCCTCTGGGCCATTCTCCCACGCCCGGGAATCCTCTGTGCCCCACTTCCTTGTCACTGACATCTTGCTCTCTGATTCATTTCATGTTCCACTTCTCAGACCTGCTTGCTCTTCTCTCCTTGTGTTTTCCTCCCATCTGGGTATCTGTTCCTTCCAGTTTCTCTCTACAGACGCAGGACTTGATGTTATTCTAAAGAGACTGCTACAACTAGTTCTACGTACACTCTTCTCCCTTTTCCTCACCGTGATTCTAACAATACCACAGGCAGGCTGAAACTCTCGCTTTCATTTTGCTCACTACCGTCTACTCCCAGTTCTCTCATTCCAGCCTGTGCTTGAGCAATCATGGGAGGACCTCACGAGTGTGCTTTTTAAAAAGCAGGTGTTCCCAATTTAAAGTACCTAATGCAAAAAGCTGATAATAGAACATAGAATCATCCAATTTAGAGACCTGAAACATTAAATTATGCTAAATCATATCATCCTAGTGGAGAAAGCAAAGCAGTGATAACAATGAGAGCTTTGCACAAATAGACACGATACTGTGGTTCTGGCCAACCAAGGAAGGCAGGGGTAAAGGGGGCTGAGGGGAGGGCAGGCTCTGCAGGGGTGAAAGCATTCAGAACTCAGGAGAAGAAAGGAAATGACTGTAAGATGAGAGCAGGGTGTCTGTGGCCAAGGCCAGCACTCTCTGTGGTCAGGGACTAGAGAAGACCAGGGCCGCATGACCTCCTCCCAGGGTCACACGGCATGGTGGGACATCTCCTGAGGCAGGCTCCAGAAAATTGTACAATCTGACACCACCAAAATCTCCCACAGGCAAAAATCTCTAGCAGCTAAGGATTTGGTACAGTCTATCGAGATCAACTCGGAGAGTTGATTACTAAGACAAAAACTAGGTAATCCTAGGCTAACATTTAGGGAGGAAAAGTGGATATCTAAGAGTAGGTCTGTCTAGTCTCAAACATACTTCGGGCACTCTGAACAACTGCGATAGGTACATAGTAATTACTATCAGTAAGTATATAGTTTGTCATTTCTGTGACTCTGCAACTGCCATTATTTATTGTTTCATTGTTTATATCCTGCCTGGTTCACAGAAGATTTTTGTTTGTTTTTTAACCTGTTAGGAACTATGTATAGGGATGAGGCCAGCTAACAGTTAAAACACACACACACAATAAACCTAAAAAAATTTTATAGACTTATCCCAGAGAAACCAAGCTTGGGGGAAGGAGCCCAGGTTTATTCTCTAGGACTTCAGGAAAGAACAGGGTGAAAGTTTACAGTTCTGGGACTACGAAAACTGTAACTGTAACAAGAAGGTCTGTTTTTCAAAAGAGAACTTTTGTGAGAAAAACTAGACAAAGTATCGTTTTTATATCATATAGAAACAGAAGTTTTTTCTATTGAAATTCTTGAAACAGCGTTTTGAACTCACATTCTTACATAGAAGGGAGTGTCCCACCTCGTCATCCCCCCAACCCCCCGCTGATCCCTAGGTGGTCCTGGTCCTTAGCCACCCAGCACTAGCAAGGCCCCTCAGCGCTCAGGGCTGACCACACAGGGCTGACCACACAGGGCACAAAGCTGTTTTGAATTATTCATCTTCTGCACTAAGATCATCAGCGCCCTTTATCAGAAAACAGCTGTCACCTAGGGATGGCATCTTAAACTGTCTATACCAAATGTGAACTATAGCCTGAGAAAATAAAGGATCCAATTTGTTTTGAAGGCCAAATACATGCCACTACAGCATTTTTTAAAACAAAGTTTGCTTACACAACAAAGAGAAACCTGATTTGTATTTATAAGTTTTCAATGCACATACCCAAATTTTGTCTGTTTGTGGAGAACGATCACTGTATTCAGAGTAAGAGGTTAGGTAAAACAGCAGGTGGAAAGACAATAAAGACTGGGAAGCATTTGGCAAATAATCCCAAAGTAGATCTTCCTAATATGTGAAAATGTGAAGTTTCTTTATTGTTATCATGGTACTTAAAGTACTTAAATCCAGAGGACATTCTAGAAAAACCGGTCCTGTCAAATATCCATTCACTAATTATTACATTTAGTAATGACAACAGGAATTGATTTAAATAAATTTTTCAAGTGACCCTTTAAATACCTTATGGCATACATTCTCTCCGATTGAAGCAGGAGTGGCGGTGTATCATCAACCAGCCTTCCTCAACTATTTAAAACAGTTAAGCAGGCAATTAAAAGAGAAATAAGGGTCAGCTTCACTCAGAAACTGACATGCCTCAACTAGGCAGCAGGAGAGGCAGTGAATGCCTTAGAAACTGCTGGCACCTGCATGTTTCAAAGCCCAGCAAAAGTGGACTGAGAGGTGGCTACAATTTGCATCCTGAAGTCAAAGTGATATTAACCAAGACTGACATTTACAAAAAGTTTCTTAAATTTGGTATCTTATCTTTTCTATAACAAAAATCCTCTCCTTATACATGTTAATTCTCCAGCAAATTTTGTAAATCGAAGGGGAAAATTGTGATACCCCTAGTAATTTAGTAATTCCCTGGGATTTCATATTCGTTATGTGCTCTCAAATGCAAGGATTTTTAAGGCAGTCAAATCCACTTGCAAGAAATCAGAACAATTATCTTATTTAAAGTCTAACTATTTCTTTTCAATAAAGGTTATGGAAAAGTTTGGGGCACAACAGACAGACGCAGAGACTGTGAACACTATGGCTATCTGATGGACAAGGAAAAAAAAATTTGCCCAGTGCAGCAGCTTCTGCCTGTAATCCCAGCAACTCAGGAGGCTGAGGCAGGATTTCTTGAGGCCAGGAGTTCAAGACTAGCCTGGGCAACATAGCCAGGTCCCATGTCTAAAAACATAAAATGAGTAAGAAAAAAAGGGAGAAAAATTCCCCGAAGATTAATTACAATCAACCACATAAGCCATGGTACATATCACAATTCAGCATCTAATTACAAATATGAAAAATATAACAGTAATTAAGGTACTCCCTGTCAAATTAACTTGTTTAAATTAGCTTAAATTAGTTTTCTTGTACATATATTAACCACAAGAGGTAAGTTTCCCCACTATGCTACAGCCATTCAAATAATGAAATAAAATAAAATCTTCATAAAATTCATTCTCACTTTCAATTTAATTATCCTACTTAAGCTTCCAGATACTACATGATTTAGTATTATACTACCATCAAGATTGCAGAAAAGTTCTACCCAGTGGCATTTTTCTCCACAATGGCATTTTGAAAAAAGCTTAGCCTCAACACAGACAGATGGTTTGAATCCAAGAAACTTGTTTTTGGAAATCCTGCCTGCCAGGTGATGGCTTACAGGTGAGGCAGATAAAGTAGCTGAAGATGACTGATATGACAGCTGGGCAGGTCCAGTTTTCAGAACCACAGCAAGGGCAGAAGGTAGTCGTTCTCTGAGGACTTACAGCCTGGACTACAGGATGATACTGTACCCACGTCATATGTAATTCACCTGTCTCTTGAAATACTGTCTCAGATTTGCTTTCTCAAAATGTATTGTTTATTGTTTTTTATTGCATCAATGGACAATGGGCTTCCCAGAGATTGGAATGGTGGCGGTTGTGAGCTCTGTATTGCCAAGGAAAATATTTGGCTGCATATAGGGTTTCCTGAGAGCAAGTCAGTACATGACCTCAATCTTTTCCAAGCTTATCATAATGCCGTAAGGCTGTGCTGATTCAGCAAAGCAATCCATAATCACTTGCAAAATGCCCCTGCTTCACAAGGATGTTATGAGGCTTAATAAAATAATGCATGTGAAGCACTTTGAGCTCTATAGAAGAAAGGCACTAAGTAATATTATTATTCTGCATTTATAATTAGAAGCAGTTTTACAAAGACAAAACTCTAATATTTCTACTGAAAGTTAAGAACATTACCTTTTTTTGGACAGAACAGAAATTGAATTAGAAACCGGTAAGAAGACTATATTTTATTGAAATTATTTTGAGACATTGCTGTTAATGAATTAATTTAGTAACAGTTCTACGGTTTTCCTACTAATAAATTTAAATTTTAAATCAAAGTCAGTATTAACAAAATGCTTCTTCAGTTATCAATGACAACCCTGAAAACATTAATTTTAACTCTCATTGGGATAAAACATGGAATACTTTACCAAATATAATATTTTGTTTAAACATTAAAATAATTCTACATTTTCTTTTTCTTTGCCAAAAGCATTTGTCTCATGCCTGTTTCTTTTCCCGTTGGACAAGCGCAGCCAGGGGAACATGATGCGTTAAATTCCAGTTCATTTGGGGTGTCTCCAGCAGTGCAGGCCAGGCTGAAGTGGAATCACGGCTCTTGGGTACCACTGCCTTTACTGGATGGTGACTCCGGCCTTCTGGTTCAGCAGGTACCATTTCCTCAGGGAAGTCTTAGAATCTTAGGAGATCCAAGTTGCTTACCCTCTTCCACAGCACGGCCATAGTATCATTCACTACATCATATGGACATCATCTGATCTGATCCAGACCTCCTTAGAATTCCCTTAAGACTGTCAGCTGTCATGTCCTTGGGCCAGAAACTGTGGATTTCATCTTTGCATCCCGACCCTCCACCCACTGCTGACCCACACAGACCCTCCATACAAGAGAGCTGAACTGACCCACACCTTGGAGAAAGCTACTGTTCCCCTGAAGTGGTCTGTGTAGGCTGTAAAGGATCAACTTCAAGCACACAGATGGGACAAGGAATTTTATTTTCTAATTTTCATTTGTAATTTTGTTTTTAAAAAAGTATTTTATGTTTTTAAAGGAAACCTGATATTTGATGGTGGAGATGCAAAGACAAAAAAGACAGGCTCTTCCCTCTTACAGGTTTTAAGGCACACTGCCATGGTTAAGCCAAGTGCAGAAATGGGGTTAGTGGACTGTCATTTTAAAAAGTTAGGGATTTATGAAGGAAAGAAAAATGAAAACTTAAAATTTATAAATGTATACATATTGGAAGGTTTATTATTTATTTAGCTAGAAGACTCAGCTTGTTTGGAAAGTTAGGTTGAGGAAACAGCGTTGATTTGGATGCTGAATGAAGAGAGACTCTAATTATCTAAGATTTTCACTAAGAATGCTTTCATCAGAGAATGAATGTGGCAAAGCTGATTACTTAACTCAAAATAAACTTCCACCAACACATCAGGAACAATGCATACACCTCAGGACGATAACTGGGCCTAATTAGTTCTCTGAAATGTAGAGGCTCAAAAGAATTTTGGAAAATAAAAATGTGAAGGTTAATGATCTTTTATATTATCTTCCCAGGATAAACCTAATTGCTAAGGAAATTAGACTTACAAGTCTCAAAAATTCAGGCTAAGAACATACTCTACAGGAATAAAAATAATTTGTTAATTTTTCAAAATTAAACTCAGTTAATGTGTGGGCATAGAGAAAAACCTACAATCATTTAACTACAAAGGTATCTATACAAAGATGAATTATAGACTCTGTCCTTTCTAAGGAAAGTATAATCACTAAGAATGGAACTAAAACCCACCAGTGTCTAGATCTTTTTTCTCACTCTTCCTAATATGGAAATTGGGAGCTCAACTAAAAATGTAGATTAAAAAAAAAAGGACTTAGTAGAGTATATGAAAAGTACCTAGGGGCTCTTCAGATGAATACGGAAGAGAAGCAATATAGTGGTATTACCATAATCGACTACTTGTAAGAAGGAAAGTCAAAGAAATTTGGGAGAAGATGAAGATGAAAATTCAAAGCAACTACATTATAAAAGAGCAAAACTGGGGGAGGGTGGTCTAAAAGTCAAGGATCATTTTGGAGAAGACACTTTGGTAAGGGAGCTAAAAGAGGCAGACCTAACAGAAAGAAAACTAATTAAGAAAGTAGGAGGCACATGACCATGACTCCGGCATAAATACAAATATTTCATACTGCAGGGTTTTTGTTTTTATTTGTTTTCCTTAGAGACAGGGTCTCACTATGTCACCCAGGCTGGAGTGTGGTGGTGTGATCATAGCTCACTGCAGCCTCAAACTCCTGGGCTCAGGCGATTCTCCTGCTTCAGCATTCTGAGTAGCTGGGACTACAGGTGTGCACTACCCCACGCGGCTAATTTTTAAATTTTTTGTAGAGATGAGGTCTTGCTATGTCACCCAGGCTGGTCTTGAACTCCTGGACTCAAGGGATCCTCCCACCTCAGTCTCCCAAGGTGCCGGGATTATAGGCATGAGCCATCACACCCAGCCATGCAGGTCTTTACAAATGCTGACACTGATCCATAAGCTTTCAGTTTCAAGATGAACAACTTCTCCCACCCCACTCCAAGAGTCATTTCAGAAAAAAGTTACACTGTTGCTAATTTGTGTACTTAAAAAAAAAAGTGAAAATAGCTTTATTGTGTCCTACAGGTGAGAAATGGGCAGTGAATATATTCTTAAAATTCTGAGTAACTACTATCCTGAATAGGTGGACACCAAAATTGCCGTTGATTTGAAGCCACTAAGGTAGGGACCAGAGACTCAAAAGTCCACCTGGGCAGCCAAGTAATATATATTCACTTTAGTACTGACACAAGGCCAGTCAAAAGAGACACAATGTGGATTCCTACCCAGCCCCAAACTGCACTGATGGCTTCATCCACATTTCCCTGCATCCCCACTTAGAATATCCTCTGGCAAAGATAGATATTTAGAAGATTAGACTGAGTTTTCCTCTGAGATAGAGGGAGAGGGAGAAAGAGACAGACACAAGGGGGCTAAGTCTGAGTAGAAGTGAGGAGGACCCACAGGCATCTCCTGTGAGATTAAGAGATAAAACGAGAGGTTTCTAAAGACTGAACACGATGTGGGGAGTATAGACAAAGACTGAAATCAAGCTTCACTTATATTTCAAAAAATACCTGCGGTACAATTTATTATGAGATTTTAAGATTTGCTGAAAGTTTGTGACTTTTCCTTTGTTACTTAACTTGACTTGTACTAGCAGTAACAATCCTGAGACGATCCCAAAAGAGTCAAGCATTTGCTCCAGGGAAAAGCGTACATAAGGACCTGTGTTCCGTGCTGCTGTGGACCAGAGGAGAAGAAAACTCCCCATGGGAACAAAGGGAAGGTTAGAGGAAGACAGTGGAATGGGAAGCAGGTGAACTGTGAAGAAAAGGAAAGGAAACTTTGGCCCAGAGTTTCTGAAGATTTACTCTGCTAGCCTGAGCCCTTGGCAGCCCCTGGACTCCAGACTGCGCGTACGCTGGTGTCTGGATGTCCCCACCAGCCACACGCCTGCCCCTGTGGAACTCTGCTTCTGTGGTAAGTCTTGACTGGCCTTGCCTGGCAGTGGAGGTCTGGAGGGGAGGAAGCCAGAACAGTCACCAGGGAAGAAGGGAAACAAGAGGAAGTCATGCTATAGGCTTCTCTGGAGAGCCAGAATAGATCTTCCCAAGAAATACAGGGGTATATTAATTGATTAGCCTGTATGGCATCTTTCACCCTGTAATATACATCAGGTCAGTGTCTCCCACCATTTGGGGCAAGAGGGCTCTTTTTAGTATCAATGAAAATGGAGCCTCACAGGACAGTAACTATACTTGATATACAGGGTGTCCCCAAAGCCACCATACATAGGGAAAATGGGAAATTATGGCTCAATGTACCTTCATTTACAAAATTTTACAAAACTTTTCCTTTTAGGACACCCTGTATAACAGCAAGAAAAGGTTATAATAAATTTAGTAATGCTTCTAAAAGAATTTGTGTCTTATTTATCACAACATCTCTAAATGTTTGAAACACAGCTGTACACATGCCATATACTAAGAACTACTCTGTTGTAAGCTCTGGTGCTTCTGGTTAACAACAATAAAAAAGAACTACTCTAGTTAGAGGCATTATTGATAACAACAGGCTTTATGGAACTGGTCTAGGAATCTAATCACCAAAAATTACATTGTTTTGATGGAAAATATCCTCCATTCCAAACAATTAACTTACAAAGAAATCTCAGGAAAAAAAATGGTTTTAAGGTTAAAAACTATGTTTCTTTCTTAAGAAAGCATAACAGTGGAGAAAAAAATGGACTCACAAATTCAATCCCATAAGACTGTGGTTCCCAACCTCTAGGCTGTGGACCAGCCTGTTAGGAACAGGCTGCACAGAAGGAGGTGAGCCAGAATGAAGCTTCACTGTATTTACAGCCGCTCCCCATCCACTCACATCCCCGCATAAGCTCCACCTCCTGTCAGATCAGCAGTAGCACTGGATTGTCATAAGAACACGAACCCTACTGTAAACTGTGCATGTGAGGGATCTCAGTTGGGTGCTCCTTATGAGAATCTAATGCCTGAGGATCTGAGGTGGAGCTGAGGTGGTGATGCTAGTGCTGGGGAGCAGCTGCAAATACAGATTATGATCAGCAGAGAGGTTTGACTGCACAATAAATGTAATGTGCTTGAATTATCCTGAAACCATCCCCCACGGTGGTCCATGGAAAAATTGTCTTCCAAGAAACTGGTCCCTGGTGCCAAAAAGGTGGATGACTGCTGTTGTAAGACATGTACTTCTATACAATCTAGGAGACAAAAATACATAACTTCTTTTGATCTTTGACAATTTCAGCTCTCTTACAAAATATTCCAAATAAAATATACTACATGCTATTTTTTTCTAATATGACATAAAGGATCTACAAATTGAAGACAGTCTACCAAAGGAAAAAGTTTTTAAGAAGGTAAGCTTAATTTAGCAGTGGTCAAAAATAATGTCAATTCCCAGAGAGATTGCTTTTTTCCCTTTCCATTCCCCACTATCAGGTATAATAAAATACATGTCAGACTTAGACTCTTACAAAATGGAAGGAATCACCACTGTATTAAGAAGCACTTCCAGCCTCAGATAGAGGACACAGACTCCCCCAGTGGCCGGAGAACCCTGCAATGTCTGCCACCTGGTATGAACTGGGAGTGAAAAGGCATCTCAGTGATGAAGGTATGGGAAGCGGCACCAAGCCAGTGTTGGCATTATTTATTTCACTCTTATTTTCTTCCACAAGATAAAATGTCTTATTGCCAAAATGGACAGGCCCAGTAGGACTCTAAATCTATTACATCAAGGTTCTGACACTGGAAGAGTGAAATCCAAGTCTACTTTAATTGAACAACTTCACACTCCTGGGTAACATATTTTTACAATGTGACCATGTTGAATTGGGGCTTTCTTTTGTATAAAATGACAGAAACAAACATAGGCAAAGGTACCATTTCAAGTAAGTATGGATATCTAAGATTTTCAGTTTAAATATTTGAACATAATAAATCCCATTTTCCATACTTCCTTTCCAGAGCACAAGTTAAAACATACTCTATATGGTCTTGCATATAGGTAAGTACTCTTGGCCCTTAGATTTCATTCCTTTAGTTTTTGTCAGTAATGGAATGACTATTGGGGTGGTCACAGTGATTGTCAGTAAAGTCTGTTCTGCTCCCAGTATACTTTCTGAAACGGGAGAGAACACTTTCTTAACAATGCCAGAACTATTGTTTATCTAGAGGTTACACTGCACAAATAAGACAGACAGATAAAATGACAACAGTTCACTGTGACAGAAAAATTGTTCTACTCACATTAGGGTACAAAATGATTGTTCTGAAACAAGCTTGGTATCCAATTTTCTGGCTAACTACCAATAATTCTTCTTTGACCTAGAGAGCAACTTTCTATTTTCTTGGGATCTTTTAATCATCTTTCTCTTAGTTTTCTTTCTTTCTTCTTCTTTTTTTTTTTTTTGCCTGACAGTTAAAGCTGACCTGCCTTGAAATGTGCATCATCTTCTGAAATGGGGACCTGCAAAAAAATATTCTTCCCAGTAACAAAAACATGGTGTCTCAATGTGTTTTAAATAACAGCTGATACCATGCTTACCCAGTTCACTCAAATGGCAGACAAATCCCAGAGTAAACAGCTGGGTGACAAGTGTATTTTGTCCTTCCACCTCACTGGGAGACACTGGCTTTGGAGCTAGGTAGAGATGTAGATTTGAATGCTAGTTCCACCACTTATTAGCTGTATGACTAGAGGAGTCTAGAGTGTAGACTTAAACCCTTGGTGCCTTTTCCGTAAAATAGAGATAATAACTAAACTTACCTACAGGGTGTCGCATGGCTGAAATGAGATGACATATGTAAACAGCAGTGCCTAGCAAAAGCCAGCACTCCATATGCGTGAGCTGTCATTTCACTGTGGTAGCTGACCCTTTTGCTTTTCGTGGAGTATATATATAGACTTTGCTATTACATGAGGATGGATCTACGTTTTGTAGGGCCTGAAGCTTATATAATAATTAAAGGGAGGGTTCTCTTTAAGAATATAAAATTCAGTATGAAAGTGAATATTTATATAGAATGAGAAAAGAAATAGCAGTAAAATACTAGAGCATTGAAGAAGATTCAAATTTCTTCTTCTGAGGAATATTTAGATAATCTGAAATGCTTCTGAAAAAGCGCTTCCTGATTGAAACATGGCTTCACTGTCTAGAATACTCTACAACTCCTGGCACTTGCAGGATCCCACGCAAGTAAGGGGTCCTGAAGCTTAAGCTTTATTAGCTTCGAGGTAATTCTGCCTCTGAAGAGTAAACAGCATAAATTCTTCAGTTATTTCTTCTATTTTTACGTCGCTCATCTGGCTTTTGGCTTCTAATACTAATTAAATTTTATGTTCTATAATTTTCCTTTGCAACCAGATTGTTACAACAAGGTTGCTGATATTTGTAAGTCTCTTAAATATAAATGGTTATATATGAGTTGCTGTTTTATCAGAAGAGTCCTGGTGGCTACAGAAATCCGGCCTTCCATCTCATCCTGCTACACAGCCCGTAGCTTTCTTCCTGATGGCTGTCTCACCACATTCCTTTCCGTGGAAAGAGAGCCGATTCATTCCCAACCCAAACACACTGTGGTGACATCCTGCTGTGACCACACCATGCCACACTACAGCCACCTGTGAGATGACTTGCTCAGTAGGACCAGCATTATAGGGGACACCATTCAATGCACCCCTTATCTTGTGTCCCTTTTGAGACCAAAGAAAAACACGAATGCTCTGAACACAGAGCAACGGTATTCAGAAGGTTTTCATGGCTATGAGGGATTCTTCTCACTGATCAACACTTCAGTAGCTGGAGGGGAAAGGATAATAACCTTTCCTTTATTCTTTTCCCTTTGGATAGATATCATCAGAAATCAAAGAAGCCTAGTTAGCAGAGCATAGGGGCATAGAATGCACGAGAACTTGGGTTAGAGGCAGTTATAACCTACAGGTGCTGTAGGTTGCAGGGCTTCCTCATAGGTCTGGACTACAGTCTCCATAAGATTTAAGATATTTAATGAAACTACATCTAACCCCAAAATCATCATGAAAATCTCTCCTCTGAATGATGTATTAAAACTACCCCTAATTACACAGCAATACTACTGCAAATCTTTATTTTGGTTTTGAGTGTGTTGCCTTTGGAATTTCTTTGTGGAACAATATTTTCTCTCATAATAAACAAAGGCAAAGTTGAAGCCATGACCACCATTCTCAGAGGTAGATAATGGAACACAGGAGAAAGATCACAGGCTTCAGAGTCACCAGACTGCGCTTTGAAGTCTAACTTGGCACCTCCTGGTTTTAAGGCCTCAACCTTACCATTGTTTCTGTGTATCGGTTTCCTGATCTATGAAACATAGACAACAACCACCACCCTGAAGGAGTCTCACTTGAGGGGTAATACACAGAGTAGAGAATGCAGCAGGCTTCCAAAAAGGATGAGAAGGTAACTGAAAACAGTATGTACAGATATATTTATGACATTATTTTAGTATTGTTATTGGGAAAAACTATAGTTAAGTAGCCTTGGATATAAAGAATCCTGATTCTTAGTATCAAACTTTATTTAAACATTACCCATATGGTGGATTGATATATTCCTGGAGATCAAAAAAAGTTTAATTTCCTATCTTCAAATCAACACAGTAGTAAATGATGATCCTTAAATGCAGCCACCCTTTTTGTCCCATTATTCCAGTCATACCTTCTTAAAGCATCTGAAGAAAACCATGGATTTCTTGTTGCTTTTGCATTGTCTCTAAACTCTACTTTTTGTTCATTTTTATATAAATAATTATTAATCATCTCTTATGTGCAAGCCATTAGGGAAAAGGATATAAAAATTGATAAGCTACGGGCTAGGCACAGTAGCTCATGCCTGTAACCCCAGAAATTTGGGAGGCCAACGCAAGAGGAACTCAAGCCCAAGAGTTTAAGACCTGCCTGGACAACATAGAAAGACTCCATCTCTATCTCTACCAAAAAAAAAACAAAAACAAAACACAACACCAAAAAAACAAACAAACAAAAAAATCCAAAAAAAGCCAGATGTGGTGGTACACATCTGTTGGCCCTAGCAACTTGGGAGGCTGAGGTGGGAGGATCCCTTGAGCCCAGGAGTTGGAGGCCGCAGTGAGCTATGATCACGCAACTGCACGCCAGCCTGAGTGAAAGAATGAGATCCTGTCTCTTAAAAAAAAAAATTGTGTTTTGTTGTTTTTCAGGTTAAACTATATTACAAGCTCAAATAAAATTTATGTTTCTCTAACAATGGCACACCAACTGTGCAGCTATAGGTTAAAGAGTAATTAAGGCTTGAGGTCTGCCTAGAAGTAGGATAGCTGGATAGAAACGAGCAGGAGACAGTCCAGAAAAATAGGCTGGGACCAGCTGGTGAAGGGCCTTGAATGCCATGGAAAGACAGTTCACTCCATTCTCTAGGTAGGGAGACTCCTGAAGGTTCTAGAACACGAGTTACATATCTAACACGTTTTTAGAAAGTTAATATTGTTAACAGTGGGACTAGATTATAGAAGGTAGAGAAGTAGAAGAGTTTAGGTGAGAAAAGATGACTTAAATTAGAGTGCTGAGAATTACAAGGTGGGAAAACAGAGGGTTGGATGTCACAGAATGCAGTGCGGACCTGACAGAGCCGACTGACTGGCTGAGGATGAGGAAGAGGTAAAGAGAAGGTGGATGGAACCGGGACTCTGAGGTTTCCTGCCTAGGTAAGCACAAACGGATCATCAGTATATGGTGGTAACACACTGAGATCAAGGACAAGCCATTCTCTTGAGAAGGCCGAGGAGAGAGTGGGTTTAGTTTGAGACATGATAAATTTAAGGTGCCTCTGGGGCAGCCCCCTGTGGAGATGGACAGTGGTAGCAAGAAATGTGGATGGACAGCTAAACTGTACTCCGGGGGCAGTGGACGGGACGGGTGAAGACCCTCACTGAGCATCTGTGCAATGAATGAGGGGAAGGTCGAGGGCGGAGACTTGAAGTTGGCAGTAATTAGCACCGATGTAAGAAACAGCTAAAATTGATTAAGGCGGGAATCTAGTTGGGGACAAAAAGAAGGCCAAGGGTTAGATGAGGAAGAGAAGTCAGTGAATGAGTCAGCATAGAGTACAGCCCCAAAGTGGAAGTGCCCTGAGACAGAGAGAGTCATCAGAGGCAGAGCTACTAGAGAAGCTAAGCAGGAGGAGGAGCAGAAGAGACGCCAGGTCAGCCCGAAGTCACTGAGGACCGTCCAGGGGGCAGTGTCAGTGAAGAGAGGGGCATACAGGCCAGACTTCAGTTGCTGAATATTAAACATGAATATATCTTACTTCTTTTGTATGGAATTTGACTATAAAGGGACTAAGAAAGATGGAAAAGTAGACTGGGAAGGAAGCCCTTATCAGATCTTTCTCGGTCCCACCCAGGCCAGTCCTGACACCACCCTACTCACTCCTCTGTTAGCTGGAAGGCTAATCGTATCCACTGAGAACCAACCAGGCAAGGATTCCCTAGAAGAAACTTCTCTGATAACTCATGCTCCCAGTATTTTTGATATCTCTGTAAAATGTCTACAGTCGGTCCTCCATATCTGTGGGTTCTGTCATCCGTAGATTCAACCAAATACAGATTGAAAGTTATTCAGAAGAAAAAAAAAATGCTTGCATCTGTATTAAACACGTACAAATTTTGTTTCTTGTTATCATTCCCCAAATAACATAGTATAACAACTATTTACGTAGCATTTACACTGCATTAGGTACTACAAGTAATCTAGAGATGATTTAAAGTGTATGGGAGGTTGTACGTAGGTCACGTGCAAATCCTATGCCATTATATATAATGGACTTGAGCATCCATGGATTGTGGTATCTGCGGAAGATCCTGGAACCAATTCCTCGTGGATTCCACGGGACGACTATACAAAATATATATTTATTTATCAACTGCATGCATGTACCACTGTTAGTATATGTATGTTAAATATTATTAGAGGTCAATGTTATGGGCCCTGGCTTTTCATTTCCAGCTCAACGACAAGAACTTCATGAATGCCAGGCCATACATACTTGCCAAGGCACAAGAGAGAGAGAGGGAGAGAGAGACTCTGCACTGTGAGTTAGTTACCATGGCCTGTCTCTCCTCGATGGCAGCAGTCATGTCACCTGTGTGCCAATGCATCCCGATATGCAGCACAGAGGAGGCATTCACTAAGTAGTTTCTGACTGACAGAATGTATGGACTATTTTGACTCACCACTGGACTACCCTAGTCACGTGACATGATTCAGAGCAACAATTGCTACCACACGGATGAACCTTGAGGACATTATGGAAAGGGAAATACGCCAGTCACAGGAAAACAAATACTATGATTCCACTTATATGAGGTACCCAGCAGTCAAATTCATAGAAGACGAATAATGGTGATGGTTGAACAGAAATGTGAATGTACTTAATTCAAGTGAACTGTCACTTAACGATAGCAAATTTTATGTTATGAATATTTACCACAATAAAAAAAGGGTCAGATTAAAATCAATTCTCAGGTTAAAGGATAATTGGTATCTAGAGTCCTTAAATCAATAAGTATTATACGCAGAACTGCAATTCTTGTAATTCAATGAACTATCCTCCATGGTCACATTCTTAGAAAACCTCTAACAAAATATGATTGAAGATCTGCCAAGCTGATAAAAGCAACTCTGGAATAAAAGCTGGGCTAATGATTATAATCTCAGAGTCCAAAACTGCAGAAGGTCAATTTGTAGCGGACTTTGCACTAATGACAAAGCATAAGCTGTAAGAGTCCCCATTTCTTACCAACCAAGCGGAGGTGAAGAACACCATTATTGTTTTCCTGGAGTTATCTTCTTATAAACATCAGGGGTGGGGGAGAAGACAGCAGGATTTAAAAAATGGGCTGCCACACTTACTACCGGGGGATAAATGACTCAGCAATTAGGAAAAGGTGAACATTTTCTAAGTAGAAAGGAACTAAAATATCTCGGAGTGAACAACAGTAAAAAGAGGAAGAAAAATTGAGAGTGACACAGGTGAGTACCTGTTTTGCTCACCCCCAAAACCACAGATGAACAGACAAGCAGTAGACCTACACTTCCCTTCCCTGTAACCTACAAAAGTAAGTCTAATGCAGCAAAAGGCTTCAAGAAAAGAAATACTCTTTAGGGGAACGTGAGAAATGGCTGAAATGAGGCAAAATGTCCAGAAGGGAGACCTCAATGCCATTGTGGCTCTCTCTCATTTTCCTACTGACTTCAGATCTGCTTTAAGGGATTCTCCTTCCTGGACCTCAGAATCTCCTCCCCGTACTCTTGGCTTATGGTATGTTCAGTGGCCTAAACTCTTAAGTGATAAATGATATTAAGATATTTGACTATAGAACTCTTTCTGTGATGCAATGTGGCATTAGATCCTTACTATTTTCAAAATATCTCCTTGGAAAAGATGTTCAGCATTACTAATCATCGGGGAAATGCAAATCAAAACCATGATAAGATACCACCTCAAACTTGTTGCGATGGCCACAATAAAGAAAAATCCCCAGAAAATAGTTGTTGGTGAGGATATGGAGAAACCGAAACTCCTGCACACTGCGGGTTAGATTGTACAATGGTACAGCTGCTACAGAAGACAGTATGGAGGTCCCTCAAATAATTAAAAATAAAATAATCTTTATGATAATTTTATGAAGTAATCCCACTTCTGGGTATATATCCAAAAGAATTGAAAACGGGATCTCAAGGACTATTTGCACATGCACATTCAGTGCAGTATCATTCATAACAGCCAAGATACGGAAGCATCCTAAATGGATAAAGAAAATGTGGTATATACATACCATGGAGTACTTTACTGCCGTAAAAAAGAAGCAAATCTTGTCATCTGCTACAACATGGATGGACCTTCAGGGCATTATGCTAAGCCAATTAAAAAAAGACAAATACTAAATTCCACTAATATAAGGTATCTAAAATAGTCAAACTAATAGAAACAGAAATACAAGGATGACTGTTAGGAGATGGAGGAGGGGAAACAGAGTTGCTGGGAATAGAATTTCAGTCATGTAAGATGAAGCTCTAGAGATCTGTTGTACAACAGTGTGCTTATAGTTAACAATACTGTAATGTATACCTAAAACTTGTTAAGAGAGTAAATTTATGTTATGTTTTATTTACCACAAACACATCCACCAACCTGAAAAAAAATCTCCAAGGAAGGACCAATTAAAATAGTTGCATATGTAATAATTTATTACTGCATAATCCATCTCAGCCCACAAAATAGTCATATTTCATTTTCCCTCATTCTACTAGTACAACCGGTTGGGGAAATAGGATAATTCTTACTCATTTGTTTAAAAAATAAAAAAACCAAACAACTCAAAATACCTGTGAAAAATGTACTTTAAATCTATACCAACCAGTGAATGACAATAATAAAAAGAACAGTTGAATAGTGGTGTTTGTGCCCTTATATCTTTTATTTATTTCTATGTTTAAATTAGTATACATAAATCTGATTTTTAGCCATTTGTAATAGTGAATAAATGCTAGACACATAAGTAAATTATAATACAATTGGAAACTCTTAGTCTGCTCTCCTTACCACATATTTAATTCATTTCTCAAAAATTAGCAACATTCTTCAAACTAAAAACAGTGAATTATATGTAAATATTAGCTCATGGAAATTTAAATGTACCTGGCAAATCTTAGATATGAGTTGTTTCAAAACCAATATATCCAATATCTGCACAGCACTAATATAAAGTGTAAATGTGCTTTCTATGTTATACATTCTAAGGTATATTAGAATGCTATTTCTACATATCTATTTAAAATCATTAGGGAAAACATTCAACAGTAATTAAAGATCATAATAAAAATAATTATAAAAAGTCATAAAATAATTTTTTTCCTAGGATTTCAAAATGTACCCTAGCTGACAATCTGTATAGATTCTTTATCCTTACAGAAACAAAGAAGGCTCTAGAAAGCTAAACTTACCAAAGTTTAAGAAAGTTAACAGCTCACTACTCAAATTTTCTTTAACACACTAATGTACTTTCAGAAAGCAAACAAAAATATTGTAAATAATAAAGGTTACAAGACAGGTTGTAATTTGCAATCCTTGTACAAGAAAGCAAATGTACTCACTCAATTATTAGAATACAAATTTTAAGTTCTTAAATTAGGGCAGTATTCGTCTCTGACATAAAACCGTTATACAAGGCTAAAGGCTAGGCATCAGAAAAATTTGACAAATATTTATTTTACATAAACTAAGAACAAGCATTCTGCTCAGAACTGCTGCAGGTGCAGGTGATGAGTTGATACAATCTCTGCCACCAAGAAATGTATCTTTCAATCGGGTAAGAAAAAGAGAGGTACACAAAACACTAATCAGAATAAGACTAGACGGTACAAGAAATGATATGGAGTGTCAAAGGAGATGAGTTCATATTGGTGGGGAGATTAAAAAGTGCTTTGTGAAAAATGCATTATTAGAGATGGGACTTGGAGAATGAGTAGTAGAGCTGTAATGGTAATAGAAACAGGTAAAGGAAGCCATTTGTATAGAGATGAAAGAATGTGAATAATGACACAAATGCAAAAAAGGAGCACAAATAATGACACGAGTACGTACTGGCAACGACAAGTAGTCTGGGGTAATGGTCTTAGGGTATACACACCTATGAAATGGAATATGAGAATAGAGGAGAAGGCCCAACTGGTCAGACCTGGGTCTTGGTGAAGGCCCCTTGCCACTGGACCGTCTACTGGATTCCCTGTTGCTGTGCTCTATAAACCTAAAACAGCTGCCACACTCCAGCCTTACAGCCTATTAAAGGTGAGCAGGCCGGGCGTGGTGGCTCACGCCTGTAATCCTAGCACTCTGGGAGGCCGAGGCGGGTGGATCGCTCGAGGTCAGGAGTTCAAGACCAGCCTGAGCAATGAGCGAGACCTCGTCTCTACTAAAAATAGAAAGAAATTATCTGGCCAACTAAAATATATATAGAAAAAAAAATTAGCCGGGCATGGTGGCGCATGCCTGTAGTCCCAGCTACTCGGGAGGCTGAGGCAGTAGGATTGCTTAAGCCCAGGCGTTTGAGGTTGCTGTGAGCTAGGCTGACGCCACGGCACTCACTCTAGCCTGGGCAACAAAGCGACACTCTGTCTCAAAAAAAAAAAAAAAAAAAAAAAAAAAAAAAAAAAAAAAAAAAAAAAAAAAAAAAAAAAGGTGAGCAGATGTCAACTAGCTGAGAGGAAAGAGGAGAAAGTAATTCCAGGCAGAAGACTCAGAGGCAGGAAACCACTAACACACATGTGCCTGTGCCTGTGCCTGTGCGTGTGTATGTCACACGCCAGGGGATGCAGGCGCAAGGAGGTTGTGGGTTGGAACAACGGAGAATATGGCAGGACTGGAGACAGATCACAGAGGGACTTCTCTGCTATAGTGAGGGTTCTTCTTTTGGACTTTGTCATAGACACTACTAGCAGTCATTCAAGTTGGCGGAAATGACCAATCTGGCTCCCTAAAGGGGGTAACTTAGGGAAGATCTTTAGCAGCTTCTTGTGGCCCAGGGCTGCTCCCGCGGGCACAGTGGTAGATATGACTACTACTAAGCCCCAGCATTAGAAGAGGCAGGAGTGGGTGGCACACTCTGCCCTTTGACAAGTACAAGGGAGGGCTGAGCAGCCAGGAAACGTGGGTGTTCTTCACTAAAGCCAGGGGAGGAGGCGGGGCTAGCACACAAGGGGAGGGCTGGCACCTACAGGGCTCCGCACAAGGGCTCTTAGCTGCAAAGCGTGCCCATTGTCACAATATGACTCCGAGTTAAGTCATTAGTGACAATGTCATAAGGGACATTTTAATAAAAGATTTCATATTTAGAAATTTCTCTTTGTGTTTGAATTTGCACTGAGTTCTTCTGAGGATGTTTCCCATCTTTCTGTCTAGCTCACTGCTGGTCTGTCATTGTGGGTCTCTCTTACTGTCTTTCTATCTCTGTCATTTTGTCATTTCCTCTCTTCACTTCCTCCTGCTCCTTCTAAGTCCCCTCAAGAAGTTATAAAAATGAATGAAAGGTTATTTATAAAACAAAGTTTATTATTTCTTGTTATAGATAAGACATTTTACAGTTTTCTAGCATTTATTGTAACTTTATTTTTTCTTACTGTTTTATTAGTTATGCATTCCCCACCCCCTAGAGTCAGTAGCATTAACAAACCCAAACATCTCCTATTCCCAGTGCAGGGTATCGCTAGAGTCTAGGGAAGATGGTAGACAACGTCAAGGCAACTCTGCTGAAGATGGTTAGGGGTCTCTCATTTTATGCCAGCTTCTCCAAATTCCAACTACTCTCCTATCTGGTCCTGACCTGTTCCTCTGCTGAAGATGGTTAGGGGTCTCTCATTTTATGCCAGCTTCTCCAAATTCCAAATACTCTCCTATCTGGTCCTGACCTGTTCCTTTCAGCCACCAACCCAGCCAAATGATTTAATTTATCTTACTCTGCAGCCCAGCAGTCTGGGCACACAATGCATGCCATTGAGCACTTTTGTGCCCCTCTCAGCCTCCTCTAGTCCCTGTTTGGAATGTTCCTCCACACCCCCAGCCCCACTTTTCTAACTATTAAGTCTTACTCTTACAGCAAGGCCCAGTTCAAATTTATTCCTCCCTAAAGCCTCCTCCTTTAATCATACTTTATTTCCACTGTCCCCTACAGTCCCATAGCTAGTCGTTTATAAGCCGATTTCCCCCCAAATGAGTGAGAGCTCCAAGGGAAAGAACCATTGATCACTGGATTCCCCCCAGTGAATAACAATATGCCTTATATCTAATATGTTCTCAATAAAAATTGAGTGAATGTTTGCTCTTGGATGAAATTAATACATACAGTATTGATGTATGATCAATGTTATACATCAATGACAGAAATAATTTCTTTTCATACCAGTACAAGGTGCTCAAGAAAACAAGAAATGTCTACTTGCTATGGTGTGAAAGCCAGTTTAGGTCTTGAAGTGAGAGCTCGTGTCATAAATTGTTAAAATCCTAAAGCATTAGGGCATATTAAATTATTTAAATCCTCTTTATCTGAAAGCTGTTAAACAAAAAACTTCCATGTACTGAAGAAATAAAATAATAAGGGGATCCTAGAAGGAAATGAGAACAGGAATTCCATCCCTGCTCACTAATTTTAAGGATTTCATTAATAATATGAGCCATTAATCCACATGAAAATGTATGAAAGTGAATTATAAGCAGTTCAGTGGAAAAATATTTTATCTTCATTAAAGCTTGCAATATCAAGGACATACTGTTGATCACAAGTTATAAAGGCACACCTCATTTTATTGCACTTTGCTCTATTCCACTTTATAGACTTTACGTTTTTTACAAACTGAAGGTTTGTGACAACCCTGTGACAGGCAAGTCTATCAGCACTATTTTTCCAACAGTACACGCTCACTTCACACCTGCCACATTTTGGTAATCCTCCCAATATTTTAAACTTTTTTTTTTTTTTTTTGAGACAGAGTCTCGCTTTGTTGCCCAGGCTAGAGTGAGTGCCGTGGCGTCAGCCTAGCTCACAGCAACCTCAAACTCCTGGGCTCAAGTGATCCTTCTGCCTCAGCCTCCTGAGTAGCTGGGACGACAGGCATGCGCCACCATGCCCAGCTAATACTTTCTATATATTTTTAGTTGTCCAGCTAATTTCTTTCTATTTTTAGTAGAGACGGGGTCTCGCTCTTGCTCAGGCTGGTCTTGAAATCCTGAGCTCAAACGATCCTCCCGCCTCGGCTTCCCCAGAGTGCTAGGATTACAGGTCTGAGCCACCGCGCCCGGCCTAAACTTTTTAATTATTATTATATCTGTTAGGATGATCTGTGATCACTGATCTTTGATGTTACTATTATAATTGCTTTGGGGCATCATGAACCATGCCTACGTAAGTGTGTTCTGAATGCTACACCAACTGGCTGTTCCCTGCCTCTCTTCATCTCCTCGGGTCTCCCTATTCTCTGAGACACGACAATATTGAAAATAGGCCAATTAATAAGCCTACAATGGCCTCTAAATGTTCAAGTGAAAGAGAGTCACATGTCTCTCACTTTAAATCAAAAGCTAGAAATGATTACCCTTAGTGAGGAAGGCATGTTGAAAGCTGAGATAGGCTGAAAGCTAGGGCTCTTGCACCAAAGTTAGCCAAGGTACAAATGCAAAAGAAAAGTTCTTGAAGGAAATTAAAAGTGCTACTCCAGTGAATATGCAAATGATAAGAAAATGAAACAGTCTTTTTGCTGATACAGAGAAAGTTTTAGTGTCCTGCATAAAAAACCAAACCAGCCACAACATTCCCTTAAGCTAAAACCTAATCCAGAGCAAAGCCCTAGCTGTCTGCAATTCTATGAGGAAGCTGCAGAAGAAAAGTTTGAAGCTAGCAGAGGTTGATTCATGAGGTTAAAGGAAGATAGCCATCTTCGCAACATAAAACTGCAAGGTGAAGCAGCTGGTGCTCATGTAGAAGCTGCAGCAAGTTATCCAGAAGCTCTAGCGAAGATCACAGATGAAAGTGGCTACATTAAACAAAAGATATTTAATGTAGACAAAATAGCCTTACATCAGAACATGACATCTAGAACTTTCATAACTAGAGAGGAAAATCAATACCTGCTTTCAGAGTTTCAAAGAACAGGCTGGCTGATTCTCTTGTTAGGGCTAAAGCAGCTGGTAACTTTCAGTTACAGCCAATGCTCATTTACCATTCAGAAAATCCTAGGATTCTTAAGAATAACGCTACATCAGCCAAGCATGGTGGCTGATGCCTGTAATACCAGCACTTTGGAAGGTCGAGGCAGGAGGATGGCTTGAGGCCAGGAGTGGGCAACAAAGCAAGATCCTATCTCTATAAAAAAATCAAAGAAAAAACTTAGCCAGGTGTGGTGGTGCACACCAGTAGTCCTAGCTACTCAGGAGGCTGAGGTAGGGTGATCACTTGAGGCCAAGAGTTCAAGGTGACAGTGAGCTATGATTGTGCCACTGCACTCCATCCTGGGCGACAGATAAAAAGAGAGAATAATGCTAAATCTACTTGTGCTCTAGAAATGTAACAACAAAGCCTGGATGTACATCTGTTTATGGTATGGCTTTACTGAGTATTTCAGCCCACTGTTGAGACCTACGGCTCAGAAGAAAAAAAAAAAGATTTCTTTCAAAATATTACTGCTCATTGACAATGCACCTGGTCACCCAAGAGCTCTGATGGAGATATAAAAGGAGATAAATGCTGTTTTCATGCCTGCTAACACAACCTCCATTCTGCAGCCCATGGATCAAGGAGTAATCTCACTTTTCAAGTCTCATTACTTAAGAAATACATCTCACAAGCCTATAGCTGCCATAGGTAGTGCTTCCCCTGATAGATCTGGGCAAAATAAATTTATGATTCTAGATGCCATTAAGAGTATTTGTGATTCATTGGAGGAGATCAAAATACCAATATTAATAGGAGTTTGGGAGAAGTAAGAAGTTGATTTCAACCCTCATGGATGACTTTGAGGGGTTCAAGACTTCAGTGGAGGAGTTAACTGCAGATGTGGTAGAAATAGCAAGAGAACAAGAATTAGAAGAGGAGCCTGAAGATGGGACTGAATTGCTGCAATCTCATGATCAAATTTGAATGGATAAGGAGTTGCTTCCTATAGATGAGAAAAGAAAGTAGTTTCTTGAGATGGAATCTACTCCTGGGGAAGATGCTGTGAACACTGTTGAAATGACAAAGGATTCGGCATATTACATAATTTTAGTAGATAAAGCAGTGGCAGGATTTGAGAGGACTGACTCCAATTTTGAAAGAAGTTCTACTGTGGGTAAAATGCTATCAAACAGTATCACATGATACAGAGAAATCTTTAACAAAAGAACACTCAATCAATGTGGCAAACTTCATTGTAGTCTTGTTTTAGAAACTGCCATAGTCATCCCAGCCTTCAGCAGCCATCAACACCGAGGCAAGACCTTCTATCAGCAAAAAGATTATGACTTGCTGAAGGCTCAGATGATTATTAGCAATTTTTAGCAGTAAAATACTTTTTATTAAGGTGAGTATATTGTCTTTTTAGACATAATGCCATTGCACACTTAATAGACTATAATGTAGTGTAAATGTAACTTTTTTTTTTTGGAGACAGAGTCTTACTCTGTTGGCCAGGCTAGAGTGCCGTGGCGTCAGCCTAGCTCACAACAACCTCAAACTCCTGGGCTCAAGCCATCCTCCTGCCTCAGCCTTCCAAGTACCTGGGACTACAGGCATGTGCCACCATGCCTGGCTAATTTTTTTTCTATATATATATTTTTTAGATGTCCATATAATTTCTTTCTATTTTTAGTAGAGACGGGGTCTCGCTCTTGCTCAGGCTGGTCTCGAACTGCTAAGCTCAAACCATCCACCCGCCTTGGCCTTCCAGAGTGCTAGGATTACAGGCGTGAGCCACTGCTCCCAGCCCGTAAACGTAACTTTTATATGCACTGGGAAACCAAAAAATTCCTGTGACTTCATGCATTGTGATATTCACTTTTTTATTGCAGTGGTCTGGAACCGAACCTGCAATATCTCCGAGGTATGCTTGTACTTATTCTTCTTCTGTAGAACAGAAACAGTATCAGCCTCCCCAATTAGGAAAGAAAGTTATTTGCTACCCATGACTATTGTTTATTAAGTTACAGAAGACAGAATTTCTAAACATTTATCACCATCACCACACCAAATGTATCATGCTTCAGTATCAAATGTTGCCGTGAGGGTATAGACCTTGGTGTGAGACTGCTTGGATCTGACCCTATTGCTACACTTAGTGGCTGTGTGACTTTGTCAAGCTACTTCACCACCCTGTGTCTCATGTTCCCTACCTGTAAAAGGGGAAAACAATACACCTATGACACAGTGTGTTTTGAGTATTAAATAGGTTATCAAATCCAAGTACTTTTAAAAAGTGCATGGCATATGGTAAGAACTATTTAGGTCTTTAATAGCATTAAAAACTCTCCAAGAAAATTTAGTCAGTTACAACAAGTCTAACTTAATTACTAAGTAACTAACTTAGTTAATAACTAAGGGACTATGAATGTGGGCCAAAGGAACTATGAATGTGGGCCAAAGGAGAACCATCAGCTTGTATGGAATTCCATATTTAAAGGCAATCACACTATTAGCCTCAAATTCTTGTGTGTACTTGCTCAGTTTCTACAAAGTCCATTCCAGTGTGAATGCTCTTGCAGGACTAGCATCTACCTAACACGCGCCTCATAAAGTGCTATGTACAAGAGAACGCCTATTAATTTAAATACCTGGTAATTCCCCCTCCAAATTTCCATCCTTTAGGCCATTTAAAAATACCCTTTCTTCTTTCTCTTTATGTATAAAGCAAATGGAAAGCTGAGTACCGGCTGAAGAAAGAGCAGATTTGAGGGGAAGAACCCATCAGGCCTGGCCAATGCACTGTAGGTTCTGAGACTGGAGGGGGGTTCCATAAAGAGGACCCCAGCTTTCCTGATAGCGTGTTCTTTGGGATGGCACCTCATGCAAGAGTTTAACATCTCTAGGCCACAAATGCAGGCTTAGTATATAATGATCATCTTCTCATGAGATCCCAATTCACTTGATTTACGCTAGGTATTGATGAAATACAAATTAAGTTTGGATAGTGGGTGTAAAGACAGTAGTTGGATTTTATTTAAGGTGACTGCTGGGGGGAACAATTGGGGGACCAAGGGAGACATAGAGTGAGACAGAAGGGCCTGACTTATGTGTTGCCCTTAAACCTTGGCTGGCTGTCAGCTGCCCAGAGAAATCAAACTGGTCTAAACAAAGCTGTTGGTAGAGTGGTACCCATGGGCTGTGCAGAATTTCTGACACCAGAAAAATTTTGCTTTCCTCAAATAAGGCTGTGGGGAGAATATTAATAGCCACCCCTCAACCTTTCTTTTCTTTCATTTTCCATGTGAAGAGGTTCCTGTCTGAAGATCTTAGCATAGGTGAAGGGGAAAAAGGCACCTTTCTGCTTAATGTGGGAAAGAAAACTCTTGAACATTTACTACAACAGGTACTTGCTGAGTGAGTGTAAACAGTTCAGAATTTTTTCAACAGCGCTAAGGCCTAGGTGTTGCTATAGTTGAATTCAAGGAGGTAAAATAATTTGCCCAGGTTCAAAAAGCTCATAGTGGAACCAAGATTCAGACCCACCTTCTGATTCTGCTCTTTTTAAAAAACAATTTATTAAACAAGGAATATTCTTAAAATATTTGATTAGTTGAGAACTTAAAATATATTTAAACTTTTCATTTGGTATTAAAGTTTTGCTTCCCTTTTCAAACCATGATACCTTTCAAATTAGCAGGAACATTATTATAAAAATAAGACGTGACAGGGTGTTTATTATGCTGCTCCTTGGGTGGCTGTGCAGGCAGCCTTGTGATTAACACTACAGTTAAGGCATGGCACGGTCCCAGCGTGACACATCTTAACATGTTTTATGGTTTGAAAGGGGAATTACCAAGGTTTTGCAAACTTTAAAAACTTGTGCAAGACCTTCATTGTGGTTAAAAAGGTATGTATAATTGTTTTAAAATGTAGAAGAAGTACTATCCTAACATGCAATGTTCATAAACTTGAATCATTCCAAATCCTTAGAAACCTGAAACAACAAGCTTAATGTTTTCTCTACTACAATAGTATCAGCAACTAGAAATGCAGAGACTTCAAAGCACTGTATAACTTTAACCAGTTACTTCTCCTAAGAGTTCTAGGAACATTATTTTACCCATTTGCTGACACCAAAAAATGAGGACAAAATTGAGATTAAAACTGAGTTTTTGATAACTAGTGAACCCAAAGGGAAAAAAAGAGGAAAGAGATGAAGGGAGACTGAGGTAGTCACTGAGAGAAGAAATCCCTTCGATGCTGACTATTAGGATGATAGAATTCTGATGGAGAATTCAGGAAATAAAGATTGATTTTCAGAGTGGCTTGGTATTAGAAACTGTGTTGTATATATTATATGTATGTTTTTAAGTTCTTAGAAGACAGAACTATACTTGAAAACTGTTTTATACAGAATTTAGCTCAACTGTCTATGGCCATACCACCCTGAACGCACCTGATCTTGTCTGATCTTGGAAGCTAAGCAGGGTCGGGCCTGGTTAGTACTTGGATGGGAGACTTTAGCTCAGCAATGTATGCATCAAAATGGAAAATACTAAGATGATAATATGCTAGTAGGATTTTATGATAGGGGCAGATGCTTTCAGGCTCATATGCCTATAAAGACAAAGATGTGTTATTTTTCTAAAAGATGCCTTTTCTATATACTATATACAGTGTAGATCAAAAAAGTATGAATTCTAAGAGGATGCTTTTAAGACGGATTACAAAAGAGAATTATCTCCCTATCCCTGAAGGAAAGCAGCAAATACTTCAAGAGCATATACTGGCCCTGAGCACCAAGACATTGTTCACACATGCTGAATAAAGATTTATAAAGATTTTTTTTTTTTTTGGCAGCACAAAATAATGTTTTTTAAAATATTGTTTTCTTAATATTTTTCTGTAGGCAAAATTATCAAAGAAGAGAAGCATAAAATGATCTCAGAAAGCTGTCATGTTCTCTGTTTTAACTCCACAAAAGAATTTTTACTAGAAGGTTAGAGCCTTTCAAATCTCTTGTCATTCAGGTTATGAAATTCTAATCTACCGGCATGGCCAGTTGAGGCTCAGACTTAATCAAATATGCTGACGAGCTGAAACAGGAGGGGGTTCACTCCCATACCTCAATCACTTGCTGTTTAAGATATGAAAACTCCAAGGTGGAGGAAGGAGAACCAGTGGGCACCTAACTGAGTTTACTAGATGAAAAGTTACATCACCCTAACTCACCTCAGTTCTCCTCCTCTGTCTTTAGGGAATGGTTGAATTTTATATAAAGCCTATTTATAAACCACTGCAAGTGATACTTGCATTCATCTTGCACTGTGACATCATTTCCTCATCAATAATTTAAGCATAAGAAATGGATTAAAGGGACTCTGAAGGGCCTTCTCACACATGGAAAAACAGAAACCAATTCGATGCTCCAAAATATTAATTCAGTCCTCTTACCTTGCTCTTTGATCTGACGAATTTGCTTCACAGTTTCTTTTAAGATTGCACATTTGTCAGGTTTGAAGTTAAAGTTGTCTATATCATTAAAATTTGCAAAAATCAGCTCAGCAAGTTCTTCTATATATTTATTTTCCTGTTCACGATTACGTTTCTCAGTGTTCCTTTTGGGGCTAAAAGGAGGAAACACGTTTATGATGTATTTGCAAAAGAGCTATTATGAAAAAGATAAACATGGGAAACAAATTTAAAAGAAAGCAAACAAAAGTTACCTATATAAACACAGAAGTAGTTTGGGGGTAAAAACCCCAATTTTCCCAAGGTGTTAACGCGCTTTTTAAAAACCAAACTTAGCCTAGTTTGTAACTATATGTCTACTTGTGCAATTATTTGTTCAATGTGCTTAACGTCTCCTGTTGGACGATCAGCTTCACAATGACAAAGATCAGGGTGACTGTGCCCGCCGTTGTGCTTAATGTAGTGCTTGATACAAGTGGGCACTGAATTTATTGTCAAAATAATAAAGGAATGCTTTAAAAAGGTAAGGGAGGTTACATTTATAAAAATTTAAAAATTTATTTATAATTTGCAACAGAAAAGAAGTGATGATTTTTGGTAAGACATAAAAAATAATAAAAATGGCCAGGCATGGTGGCGCACGCCTTTGTAGTCCCAGCTACTCAAGAGGCTGAGGCAGGAGGATGGCTTGAGCCTGGGTGTCTGAGGTTGCAGTGAGCTAGGATCATGCCACTGCACTCTAGCCAGGGCGACAAGTGAGACCCTCTCTTTAAAACTAATAATTATAAAAATAAATCTATATAATTTCATGTATTTCTTTAAGAATGTTAGTAATCAAAGCAAACAGCCTTTTTAGATAATGCCAAAAGTCACAATACAGCTAGAAACAAAAGTGAAACTGGCCCAGGACATATGTTAACTGTCCAGGCTGAATGACATGAAAAATATAAACAAACAGTCCAATTTCAAACAAAGTTTTTGAAAGTTAATGAAAATGGAAAATACAAAAACTGGCAAACCTCCTCATTAAAATTTGACAAAATAGAAACTCAAAAGTTTCTCTGGTAACAACAGTGGATAATTATTTTTGCAAGTGCAGCAGAGGGCCCACTAATGACATTCAAAACAATACAATAAGGAAGAAAAGCAAGTTGTTTAATGCAGTAGCATTCTGTAGTTTTATATATAAATATCTGTATATAATACTAACTTTAAAATTTTAGAAAATTACAATAGCCTTGAAAATATTCATCTCCAAATATCAGTTTTATTTTCATAAAGTACTAAGCCTAAGACATAACACAATTTCTCAATTTTAAAGTATTTTTATGATTTATCCAAGATCACCCAGTGAGGTACTGGCACAGCAGGGACCAGAATTTGGTGTTTCTCTAAACCTTATTTTTACCCCTAGCATCTGCTTTATGAAGGATAGGGAAAGGGAGAGAGTGGCTGGAACGCTTTAGAACAGCCCCGTTCCCACTCTGGCCCCTCCACCTCCCCCTTCCCTCCCCCCTCATCCCACCATCCTACGCAACATAATAAATAAATGACAAATAAATGAGAAAGGGGAGCTGTGTTACAAAACGCCCTGAGACTCTCAGGGAGAGGGCTCAGAGGCTGCTCCAGCACAGCACCAGCACCGGGAGGGAAGGAAGCTGCCCCACCCTCTGGAGCAGTTCCCATTCTACCCAATTGCCTGCCCAGGTAGGGCTGCAGAGGATTCAAGGCTGTCTGACAGACAGAAGGTTGTGGTTTGCCAGGAAGTACTAGGGAACCTAGAGGAGCTGGGGGCTGGGATGTGGAGAGTGGAGATTTAATAGGCTTGATGTTTTGCTTGGCAACCAAGAGGGGAAAAGGGAATATAAAATATTGGCTTTTTGCCCTTTCTCCTTCTCTGCCTCTCTTGATGACTTTTCCTAGCCCTCTTCCCTACTATTACCCTGTTTGATGTTTTTACTGGCCATTAGATAGAAGCTGCTGTTTTTATTTAACTTTTAAAATCATTTATATGATTTAAGACTTCAAAACGTGAAGTCTTTCTTCAACCTTTGTTCCCTATTTTACTAATTCGCATCCACCAAATTAGGTAACAAATATTAGTGTTTCTTGATTATCCTAAAACAATACAAATTCAGAATCTTTTTCTCTTCCTTGTTTATACAATCGGTTGTACTCCATAAACATTCTCTAAACCTTGCTATTTTTCTGTAACCATATTCTTAAGAGATTTTTTTCGTATTAATCCATAAAGAACGTCCTCACAGTTGCACTGTGTTCCAGGTTATATACATACCATAGTTGTTTAAACAGTTCCCTATGAACATTTAGGTTTTTGTTTTTCCTAATCTTTTACAATTATAAACAATGCTGTAAAAGAGTAAACTCATACATACATCACTTTGCATGTGTGAAATATACCATAGGAAAATTCCTAGAAGCAGAACTGCTAGTTCAAACAGGATATGCATTTATAAATTTGATATTGCCAAATTACCCTGCATAGACATTGTAACAATTTACATTTCTACTTACAATTCATAAATTGAAACTTGCTTTAAAATTATTTGTTTTGTTCACTAAAGAGCCACAATTTTTGTCCTCGACTCAAAAGTGGATTTAACATTTCATGTCGTTAAAAAATAAAACAGGCCAGGCGTGGTGGCTCACACCTGTAGTCCCAGCTACTGGGGAGGCTGAGGCAGGAGAATTGCTTAAGCCCAGGAGTTTGAGGTTGCAGTGAGCTAGGATGATGCCACTGCATTCTAGCCAAGCGACAAAAACAAAACCAAAAACAAACAATACAATAAAATTATTAGCAAATCTTTTTATTACAGTACCTTCTAGTTGTTGTAACATTCTATGATCTAACAGAATAGAAAATGTGAAAAGCTCAAGATTACTAAATGAACTGTAAGGGCCAAATACACAGAGGATATCAGAGGTATACAGCTTTCCTCTCGTAAAGAAGTATAAAACCTGTAGCTGATTAGCATATTCAAATGTAAGCTAATACATATTTAATTATTTAACTGTTAGGGAGGAAAACCAAACACAATATTTGAAAAAGTAAAATCAATGCTAAAACAACAAAGAAGCATGCCTGTAGCTTTAATAGACAATACTGATTCTTTTTCTCGGCAAGAATCTTACCTGGGTCCAAGTTGGTCAGGACATTCCTTGCGCTTTCTTGTCTCTGCCCTGGATGGGTCAGAGGTATTTTCTCCCATCCCACTCATCTTGAACACATATCAGCAACTAAAACAGAAAGAAGAGAGGGGAAAAAGGTGAAAAGAGCCGATGATAAAGTTTCTGATCATTGTACCAACAATAAGAGAACTTTCACTCCAATCAGAAATTTGATATAAGTAACACATTGTTTTATGTGCCTGTGTAATTTCTAAAGAAAAAGCTGTCTTTTTTTTTTTTTTTTTTTTTTTAACCTTGCTTAACATAAAGGTGAACATTTAAAAAACAAACAAGCCTACCTCATTGGACCCAAACTTTTTAAACAGGAGTTGTATTTCAACAGCACCGGGAACTACCATCTGGTAGCCCTGGGCTTGGGCTGCCAGCCTCCAGTTTCAAGAGTGATCTTGCACCATGTGGAAACTACAGGTGTTGTAAGGGGCTCCTCCCAGTCTCTCTTTGGGGTTGGCCAATGTGAAGTAGGTGCTGCAATATCTCACCCATGACAGACAGCCGGGGAAGAGGCAGTGCCACCACACTGAATTGAAGGTTACCAAATTTAGCCTAGTAGATTCGAGATCCTTGTCGTAGCCCCAAGTTCCCGCACAAAGCCTCCTAACCAACGCCCCTCAAATGAGGGAACTTCCTTCCTCCCTCACTAGGCTCCCGTACCTGGCTCTCCTGTGGCAGCTCCTTCTCTGCTCCTCCCTTGGCACCCTCTCCTGATGGCAGCTCGCTTCCCTGCACACCCCCGCCTTGCACACTGCAGGGTGACTTCCTCTCTCACATCCTGCCACCCCCGAACTTTCCTTCCCTCAGTTGGTTCTAGCTGCTCTCACTGAAGGTCTTAAGATGCAACCAAAAAAATCAGGGGAACTTTACTGACCCTGAGGGGGAAGGACCATTATTGGCACTTGCTTGCTGAATTTCTTTCAGCAAGAAAATAAAAGGACATACCATAAGAATCACTAACACAATCAAAAAAATATTTAAGGAAGCAAAAACAAGAAAGTGAAAGAGGTTTAAGTTCTAAAAGAGTTAAACGGAGAGACTTACAAAGACTTTGAGGAATCTGTAAAAGACTGTTACTCAAGATGCTTAATAACTGCTTAGCAAAACAAAACATCAAGGCCGGGCGCAGTGGCTCACGCCTGTAATCCTAGCACTCTGGGAGGCCGAGGCGGGTGGATCGCTCAAGGTCAGGAGTTCAAGACCAGCCTGAGCAAGAGCGAGATCCCGTCTCTACTAAAAAAATAGAAAGAAATTATCTGGCCAACTAAAATATATATAGAAAAAATTAGCCGGGCATGGTGGCGCATGCCTGTAGTCCCAGCTACTCGGGAGGCTGAGGCAGTAGGATTGCTGAAGCCCAGGAGTTTGAGGTTGCTGTGAGCTAGGCTGACGCCACGGCACTCACTCTAGCCAGGGCAACAAAGCGACACTCTGTCTCAAAAAAAAAAAAAAAAACAAACAAACATCAAAAAAACAATGCAGCCCAAAAAGTTCAAGTTAGCATTTAAAAGTCTTTCCTAGAGCTCCAATACTATGCTGTCTCCCCTTCCTTCTGTCCCCCAGGTTTCTAAATCACCTTCGTCCCCCTTTACTTTTTATAGTGGTTTTCTTCCTTTCTGGATTGGGAAAAATCAGAGGGAAGGCCAAATCAGTAGAAGACGAAGAGAGTAAGGAAGATGCCAAAGGACAACAGGTTCATCCAGAGCACAAAGAGCAGGGTGGGCTAAGAAAACGACAGCTAAGACTGATCATTGTATCACCGTCACATACCAAACTGCCCAACTGCTGCTTCCTTCTGCATCATCTGGGCTGCTCAGTCTCACTACAGTCATCCCTTCTGGCCGCTATTCTGATCCAAAGGGGCAGCAGATTTAATTTTGTTTTAAAGATGCATACGTAAGTAGAAGGAAGAAATATTGTATCAGTTGATAGAGGCTGCACCAATTGTGCATTCAATTCAAGAGGTCACATGGGGTGGGGGCGGGCGTTAAATTCTGGGAGCTGATGCCCGAGCTTCCTGCTGGTGGGAGCAATGTTAACAAGTCCCAAGGTCCTGTACTGTGGTCACAATTTTGGCCTGATAATAAGTATAATCTATATTTGGTTACTATTCACTTAGTACACCAAGTACCAAAAACTTTACAGATTCAAACAAAGAGAAACTAAGAGAGGCAGTATAGCAGGGAAGCCAAGGGCAAGTATCCACGTCCAAGCTCCACCACTTGGTTAGCCATGTGACCTTAAGAAGTTCCTTTACCCCTCATGCCTTAATTGCTTCTTTTGTAAAACTGGGATAATTGATAGCATCTATAGCACCGGGTGGATTAGCAAATGGCAGAACTGAAGTTGGTACACAGGCTTACACAACTCCTAGTCTTCACTAAAATGTTACAGCAAAGGGCCACCTCATCAAATAAAAGCTCTTCTTCCTCTAACCACACAGGTACAGGTTAAGGTGGGATAAAGAAGCAAGATCTGCATGCGCTTCCCGGCTTCACTCTTTTCTGTCACCTACGTATCTTTCATTCATTCAACAAAGACTGCCGGCCATTAAAGACGAGGCTCAGTGTTGCCAGGAGCACAAGGAGATTGTTTCTCTTAAGAAGAAAACAGAGTGAGAAGGCAGATAAATTTGTATATAGGAAATACTCCAATAAGCACAAATAGGCATCACACGGCTGTTATGCACACCTCTGTACTATTAGGTCAAAGAGAGAATACTTTGCTGGCTGGATGGAGCAGGACAGTGTATGATTTTAAATGGTGTGGAGGGGACCCTGGGCACTGCAGGAGGTGCAAAGGTAGGAGGGCTAAATAAAAAGACACAAACCTGAATGCCAGAACCCCTCTCAGCCAAAGCATTTCTTTTCAGTACTTCTCTCTCAACCACAATTTCCATGGTTTCACTCATGAACACGTAAGAAAAAATATTACATATCCACTCTAAGTAAGCTTTCAGCAAATGACCCAGGGAACTTTCACCCTGGAAGCAGCCTTCTATAAGTCATAAAAATTTAAGTAAATTTTTATTATTAAAACATAACCATCAATATATAGCAAAATGCCCTATATATTAGGTATAGGTGATAAGTTTTGTTGATGAAGATGGCTATGTCCCCACCGCCCCCGCAGAAGTATCGCCATGCATATAAAAAGTATAATGCTATCAGAAAGATTAGAAAGCTTTCAACTGACAATTCAAATAAGTGACCATTTTACTGACAGTTGCATGTGGCCAGTTTGGGGGTTTAACATTAGCATTTGCATCATCCACCCTTAAAGGTCCCAAAATATAGATACTAATAACTGTAATTTTGCAAGAGGGCACAGCACTAACATATTTCAACAAAGGCACCAGATAGGGAGTGGAGCGCAGGGAACGGTTTCTGGTCTAAGGATAGCAAAACCATTTGAGCAGACTGTTTATATTTTGCTTGTACCTACTCAGGGTTGGCTTACAAATCACTCTATTTGTAGCTTTTAAACATCATTAATTTCCTCTCGAAGTAAGTCATTCAAATGCCAAGTTTTCCCCTTTTTTATGTAACAGTGCCTTGAACACATTTCCTCAGAATTTAAAAATTTCAGTTGTATGTACATGATTGCTTTCTTATTTGTTTGTGTCTCTGCCCTGTATGTCCTCTCTTGCGAGCAATTTCCCTGGGCTATGTGTATACCCTTCCAACCAACCCTGACATCTCCAAAGGGGCGGAATTTGGAAGCCCGGCCAAGCTCAGAAGGGCGGGCGCCTCCTGCCGGTGCCGAGCCCCACTGGGTGGGCCCCACTGGCTGGGGACGCCCAGGAAGTGCCCACAAGTAGGGTTGCCCCATCTGAATCAGTGCTAACCACCCAGGGAAACAAAAAGAAGACAGATCTGAGGACAAACAAAAAAGGGGGAGAGAGAGAGAACTCAAGTTTGGCGTGGGGACGGGGGTGGACAGGCAGCCTCTCTCCAGCGGCAGGGGGCAGCTGCGGTCCTAGAGCAGAGCCGTGGACTCATGCCCTGCTCTTGAGCGGCTGAACCAGAGCAGGAACCGTGAACCTCATCAATGAGACGCTCTAAGGGAAGAACCGTGGCGCCCTCATCTAGATGGCCGATGTCCTTAGCGCCCCATGTGAGGCTCGGCTGGCAGCAAGTGTTCACAGCAGAACCTGTGGTGGGGCCAGGTGACTTCATTCCCTCCCCTCCCCACGCAAAACACTGGGCAAAGCAGAAGCAACACAAATAAAAACCATAGATCGGTAAGTTATATAAATGACTTACTTGTAGTGTAGATTTACTCACAGAAAAACGTCTAAAGTAAAATGAGCCATAGGAATAGATGACTTTTAATGAATTTTTGTAGATCAAAGTTAAAGATTAATTTTCAATGTCAAGGGAGGAGATGGAAAATACAGAAAGTCTGAACATTTTATTTGGTAGCCAGCCTTAAATTAATAGTTTTTTAAAATTTCTGCATGTTTCCAACACTCACATGAAATTAAAATTCTTGAGCATCTCACTCTCAATTATGAAACTGTTCAACATAAATCACAAAAACTGAAAATGACACAAGTAAACTCTCGGGCTGTATTTGATGGTAATTACAGTCATTGAGAACAAACCAGTTTCTACCAGATGTTGGGGGTTGTGAAAGGACAAGACTGAAAATAAAGTTTCAATTTGTCCATTCTTCTTATCTATAAAAACACAATAGCCTTGCTTTCACTGTGAGGGTACATCCTCCCTCACATCCTTGGATACCACCTTGCATGAGCTAGGCAGTAGAGGAAAGAGTTACAACCACAAGATTAGTAAATTTTATTTTTTAAAAGTAACAATGTTCTGGGAGGAATGAACAATGCCAGTAAAATCCTTGGCATAACGACTATAAAAATAAAATGTTAAACCTCAACACAATTCAAAAATGCACTCTTTCATGGAATTCATCGATATAACTTATAAGGTAACAAAGCTGTTGCTCCAAATGCAGCCTCATAACATTAAAGCTAGTTAATCATCCAAAATTCATGTAAACGATAATATGCATTTTATCGTTTATCAGTACAGGCCATCTTCCAAACAAGGCCTGTAAAACTGTCAGATGTATTATATGCTGCACAAATTCAGTTAAAGAATAAATATGGATAATGCTGCGGAACTCCAAACATAATAAAGTGATTAAATATTAGATCTCTGTTGCTAGCTCCAAGAAATACTTTAAAGTTAGGCCCTCTCTGAAATTCCTTACTTTGAGATGATATTTACAACGAAATTCCAAGCTAGAAATAACACAGAAAGAGCTGCTGAAACAACTTCCCTTACCAATATCTACACGAGGAAGACCTGTCTGATAAATCATCTAGCTCTTGATAAGAGACCGGAAAGGCTTCTACAGCTTCCAAGGCCTCCAGGTTCTGAACTCTTTACAAGAGATACGTGAAATTGTTGTGTAATATGTCATCTGACTCTTCATAAACGTTTTAAGACCAAGAAATGGTCAAGCAATATTAAAAGCACACATAAATCCTCACTTCAGTATTTTTCCATTTCTATTCTACTAAACTATGAAAGGATATCTTTTAGAGCCCACCAGTGCTCAGAAACTCACCTCAACAGCTAAAGCTTCATTCACTATTTCTTTATCACAAATGAAAACATTTGCTCATTCTAAACTAGAAACAGTTTCTCCCTCAAAGTATACCATGTTTCAGGAGAGATCTCTCTATTATATAAAAGCAACATTTCTGAGCCAGAGTCTGATAAGTCTAAGAAAACACAGTATCTAATGCTTAAAAAAACAAAATGTGCTTTTTGGCTGGAGATGCCTGAGAAAGGTAGAAAAGAGAGTGGGCCAAACCTTGAAGTCAGTAAGATGATACAGAAGTAAAGATATCCAGTTGATAGAGGAGGGGAAATACCTCTTTCCAAATAGTGTTAATTGGCCAAAATTACCCAAAACAAACATTATTTTGGCAAGACCCCAACTTTTGGCAACAGTTAAATAAATATTCTATGCAGGAAATATACAGACCACACAAGGATATCTTGCTGATTCATACAAACAAAGAATCATCACAGATACAAATAAAACAGAAGTAGAACTATGTATATTTATTAAATGCAGGGATGAAAGCCCACAGAAAATAAAACTTTTCTTCCCACTGGCAAACAAGTAATACATTTAACACAGTGATAGAGGACACTATACAATATTTCAAAAATTTTTAGCTAGTAAAATGGTATATTTATCCCAAAGTGCCATTACTCTTTTCATTAGACCATACAGACACTTTTAACTACATCTTTACATAACACTATAGTATTGCCTGGTTTTCATACAATATTAATTTCCCTCACATATTAGAATCTGTATCTATAGAGTAAGACTTACAAAACTGTACATTAATTCATAGAGTAACAAAAGCTACAATGTTTTAGGGGACTCCCTTGAAATAAATCCAGAATAAAAGACATCTTATTTATAAACAAATGCTCAGTTCAACCTTACTAGTTTAAAGCAACTTACTGTATATTTGGGTAACTTTTTAAAATAACTGCAATAAGACAGACGCAAACTACTATCATTAGGATATGATTTTTCAATAGCAAAACATTAGAACTTTATATTTGGGTGCAGCATTACAGAAAACAACATATCCTAAACTATGACTGTTCTCCAAGTAAAATGGCTTTAGCACCTACCTGCTCTGTTGCTGTATCTTAGTCCACGGAACGGCACTAACAGTGTACAAACAAATGTTTAAGCTAAAAATTCCTTCCTTCTCAATATGCTCTGCTCTTAGATTTACTTTTGTATAATGGCCTTAAAGTGGTATATTAGACAGTAACTAGAAGACATATTCCATTTTCTGACTGAAAGCCAATAATACTCATGAATTTTTTAGCTGAGAGACACTTCAAGATGCCATTGGGAAGACTGTAATAAACACATTAGGCTGCAAATGGGCAGCAGCAGCTCTTTAACACATGCTGCAATAATCAAATAAATGGCTAAATTCATGTTCACTGGTTACACAAATATTTTGCTGTAACATGTCCATCATCTACATCTCTCTCAAAAAAGGGAAAAGCCTCTCAAAGTCTTAGCTTAGCAAAATGCAGTGCAGAATATGTAAGTAGCAGGGAGCTGATCTAAGCCATCACTACCAACAGGGGGAAAACGTCTGACATCAGTAGCATACGACGGTTTCCGCTTTCTGAATTCTCATAGGCTAGGTTCCTTAACACAGCCAGTCACTGGGCTGCTTCCACACCCGACGACATCAGCCATTGCTAACGCGGCCAGGAATAGCCAGACTACGTTTTAATAAGACCTCACATGATGAAAACATTGCAGGAAGCAGCAGCATTCCTTGCATAAGGTACACATTTTCTCTCTCCTCCAAGTAGGGTGTACTCAGTCACTTTTTAATATCCTGAAAAGCAGTTTTCACTGAGGGCTTAGCATTGTGAAAAGAAGTCATCAAACCAAGAACTACAACATAGTGTTTGTGTTTGAGTTTTATAACTTGTCCAGATCAAAATTCAATTATCCTTCTTTATTCTGAAACCCATTTTTATTCTTTATAAGGTAAGGTAAAAAAAAAAAAAAAAAAAAAAACAACTTCCTAAATTTATGAGAGAAACTTAACTGGTAAAGGCAAGACAGTCTGCATCTATACACAAGGTGTTTTTATTATTTGAGTTGTAAAAAGTTCTTACATAGATAAATGAGAGCCCTCTCCTATAGTATAATATGGTTTTTGGTTGTTTTTTAGCTGACATTTATTGAGGACTTATTATGAGTTGGGTACTCTGCGCACATTTCCTTGCTTAAAACCTACATTTTGATAACACGTATATGTAAATAGTACAGATTACCTAATCTCTCTGACCTGTTTCCATAAGTAATTTGCCTAAGTCACACAGCTAATAGGTGTAATTATAACTATTGTTTATTGAGTACTTAATATCTTGGTAAGCATTTCTTACATACTTCAAAGGTATGAGCTTCTTTATTTCCTATAACAGCCTATGATTATCACCATTTTACAGATGAAGAAATTGAGATACAGAAGAGATAATATAACCTGGAAAAGATCATACAGGAAGTTTTACAGCTCATAAGTGAATCCAAACAGATCCCTTATTAATAACCACTGGAATGTGGGTAATTAAAGTTTCCTATACTTTAATACTTTCACTGAACAGAGAAACCTAATAAACTTGTGTATATTACAAAAAGCAGTATGTTTTAACTTAGTAAACAGTGGCTATGTGATTTGAAAGTACTTTTCTTTTTGCTAAAAATGTAGCAATATCATTGTGAAATGCAAGACACTTCTTTCTGTAAAAAAATACACACTTTAGAATTATTCATCCATTCACTCAATAAATAATTAATGCTCCAGGCACTGTCGTAGACACTGGAGAAAGCCACGACAGAACAGACAACAGTCCCTCTCCTCTTGAAGCTCATATTCTAGCACAGAAAGGAAATCAAACCTCAGCTAATGCACATTTATTCCCTGAAAACAGAGAAAGTATTATTGTTATTATTGAATTTATTATGAATGTATTAAAAAAGAAACCAGCTAGAAATTCTCTCTGGCATACCAAGAATGCTCAGTTTTACTCAAAACAGTAAAAATCTTTCCTATGTTTCAGAAGTCATAATTGGTTAATTTCAAACTTAGTTATCAAGGGTAATTATAGAAAATAATACATAGTATCCTATCAATTTCATTTTAAACATATAAATGAGTTTCACAGTGCCTTTGTTGCATAAACCATACCTATACTTATAATTTATTGTCTGCTATTTTCAGTTTTTCTATATTTATAAGACCTAGAATTTATATATACTTAGATTTCTTAAAAGTGCTTATGGAAGGTACAGATTTTTATTATTTTTCCCAGTCTATAACAGATGTGTTGCATATACCCATTTGGCAGCAATTTTTGTCCATCTGACTTTAAGTCTTAGTTTGCACAGAAACAAATGTATTGTTTCAAACTCTTAATCAGTTACATAATATTTAGTTAAATTATGCAATTACAATAACAAGTACAACTGGCATAAACTCGGAGTCAAGAATCTGGCTCTTTTTAGGCACATGATGTCACTGGTGAGTGCACTGGAGTTGCCCACCAGCCCAGGGCACACAGAGCGTGGCAGCATTAGGATGCCATTAGCATTAGGATGCCATCTACAGAGGTGAATGCAGGTCATGGGGTTATGCTAGCCTACCGGGCCAATGGAGGTTGATTAACAAACTCAGAATTAACACAAAGCTAAACTGAGGACAGAGGTCATCCAACCATTCAACAAATATACCTGAATACCTACTATGTGTTAAGTACAGTCCTAGGTATTGGGGAATACAGCAATGAACACAACAGACCAAAGTGGTGACTCTCATACTCTGATAGGAAGTAGGGAGAAATAGTAAAACAAAATATTTACTGCATCAGATAGTGATTATAGGAGTAAAGAAAAATAAGGCAGGATTAGGATACAGTATAATGTAGGTGGTGTGAAGGGTGCTATTTTACAGAGGTGGTCAGGAAAGTCCTCTCTGATGGGTGACATCTAAGCAGAGATCTTTCTATCAGAGTTTTAAGATTCATAATAGGATTTCTTTATAATGCAACCATTAAAGCAAAACATATGAAAAGTTGTGGCTATGAGTACATTCTCTGGTGTCAACTCTGGTTTGAAATCCCTGGAACAACACACATTAGTTATGTGACCTGGGGCAAGTTCTTTAATTAACCTCTTTGGACCCTCGTTTCTTCATTTGTAAAACTGGTGAAATAATAATACGTAACTTTATAGGCTTACGTATGAAATGTAAAGGGCACAGAAGAGTGACTGCCACATACTAAAGAGCTTATTTAATCCATGCAAGATATTATTATTTCAATTTAGTAGCCAGCATGTAAATGTTTATAAAAATAAGCTGATGGTAAAGCTGGAGAGGAAAATTTATAGAAAAAATAAAAGGTATCAAAATATTAGCAGTCAAATTATTTTGAGGGGCACTATGAATGTAATTTGGTTTTTCTATTTTCCAAATTTCCTTTCATTAACACATTAGATTTTGGGGAGTTTACAGTAAGAAAAAAGAAAGGGAGGAAAAGGGAAAGAAAGGGAAGGAGGGAGGGAAGAAACAAACAAAGGAAAAAGTAGTGGAAAAACCTGGCTATGCTGCTAAGAAAAACAAATAAATAAACAAACAAACAAAACCCCAAATAAACCAAACAGGGATTCTTTTAAATAACCAGCTCTTTGGAATGTAAATTATAAGTGTGTAAGTTGTATACATGAATATTTTCAGGAAACATATTGCATAAAATAAGGTGACCCTATGCTATGCTAAGTGGCATAAAGCCTGCCTAAAGTGAATGAAATGAGAAATCAGATCTCATTTTACTGGAGACTATCAGCAATGAAATTTAAAGAATGAATATTTCCTCTAGTAAATCAAAGGATGTTTCTGTAACAATTTCCAAACTTCCAAAAGTACAACTATACTTATAACTATATTATAACTTACATTTCTCCAAATTTTCCTTAAGTTTTTTAAGAAAGAAGGAAACTCAGTTATTTTAGTTAAACTCATGACTATAGTCTATGTTCTTTAACTTAAGGGACTGTCTCATATTTTCTCTCCTACTGCTGTGACTCTTTCAGAGCAAGAAAAATAACTAAATTTTTTGGCTTTCCAGCAAAGGTTACTAAAATTGCTCTTTTTCCTCAGAAAAATCTTACTTATCCCTCTAGCTCAAATTTCGTCCCCTTTATGAAGGCTTCATAGATTCCACTAGGAAGAATTAAAGGTTCGCTTCTATTTGTTCCAAGCCCACGGTACATTAAAATTAAAACAACACTTCTTTCTAGGCCTCCTGTGCTCCCCACGAGCCACCCCTCTGCCCAAGCAGGCCACACTGCTGCCTCGCACCCCAGCCTCTAAGCGTCAGAACTGCCTCCTCCCCTTTCGTCCACAACCACTCATTTAACTCCACTTTCTTGCGAGCTCTTTATCTGCAATCACATGGGAAAAGAAAGTAGAGACCAAATTTTAAACATGCTGCAGAGAAAAGTGCAGGACCCAAATTAAGGGCTTGTGGTTTGAGAAGAAATAAGAGCCATTGGTTACAGCCCTTTTTGGCAGTTTTAAATTATGTTTCCTTACTAGGGTAAAATCTGTATAAGAAGTATTTTTCTGAAATACTCTTTTAATGCTCTGTCTCTGTTCTCTACCACACTTCTGCAGAAGTGGAAAATAACAAAGAGGAAAAACCTGCTTTGGGAGGACCTCGGATTCATTTTTTCACTGGACATATTCCTACAAATTTGCTTTTGGTCAGATCATCACAATAACCCTCAGCAGTATTTACTATGAGGCAATGGTTGGCATTAATAAAGAAAACATCAGCTCTGGAGCAACAGACAGCCCGCCCCCCCCCAAATCCAACTTGGTCTTATAAAAATAAAATGAATTAAGCATTTTTATTTGCAAATAACACATACCTACAGAATGATTTACTGAGAAATCCTAGAATTTAGGAAGTTATTTATAAGAATTCGTTACTTCAATGGAGTTTTTAAATTACCCTGGCACCAGAAACTGTGAGCCAAAACACTTAATGTAACCATTTTTCCTCCCTTCAATGCTGGATTTTGGTAATCATTAAATCTGACAATACTGTTTCTGACAGACTTCTATTTTAGCTTAAGTTTCAAACTCGGAACACACGAACAGCTGTCAGCAGAAGCATCATCACATTGCTATCACTGGGACTGCAGAGTGGAGACCAATTCCCTGCCCCCAGCGACCGAGTTCAGGGAGCCCTCTAGTTGGTCTTCCAGCTTTGAGAACAGCACAGAGTAGCCCTGGCAAGCTGCAAATGGAGGGTTTCCCTCCTTTTTATAGCTCCAGATGGAGAGTTATTGTGTTTTGTGGAACTAAATTTATCATTAGATTCAAGAATGCTAGCTGCTAAGAGCCTGTGGGCCTAGCTCCTGGGGAGAGTGAGGTGGGAGGATCCCTTGGCCAGGAGTTGGAGGCTGCAGTGCACGGGATCACTCCTGTGAACAGCCACTCCAGCCTAGGCAGCACAGCGAGACCCTGTCTCTAAACAAAAACGAAACAAAACAACAACAAAAAGGAATGGTAGTTTCTAATTATCTCTTGGATAGTTAACACACATTTAAACCTAAATGAGCCTGAAGTGTGTTACAAGTAATACTTTAATGAACAAAATAAGGGTAGTCTCGAACAGGCATTATTACAAAGATGAAAACAAACTCCTCCTCTTTTATAATATGTTGATCTCTACCCTTTTTAAAAAAAATTAGTACTACGATGTTTTTGCACTGAGAAAATAAAGAACAATTGTTTGTGAAAGCTACACTTATGGATAAAGATCTGTGAAATTGCTACACTGCCTTATTTAGCTATAACTAGCAAGTAATAAACATGCAATGAAACTTAAAAGAAATTAAGATAATTGCTTGACACCTCAGAGACAGCTAGCTACATTATATCCCTTCTGTCTGGTACTGAAATCAAAGCGATAATAATTCATTAAGCTGAAATCCAAACCCTGGTTGCAGCTAGGATAGAATGATGTGGAGAAAACTAAGCTAGCTCTCAGAGACACCATGGCACAGTATATATGTATTTGTAAGCACAGACATAGGATTTCTTTAGTTTGGTAGGTTTTTTTCAAGCCAATGTTTCAGAACCAAGAGCAGTGACTATTACACAGTTGGACAATTAAGTTTTATACAAGGTTAAGTTGCTAATTAATGCAGGTCTCCTCCTGGCATTAAAAACATAGCTTAAATTACAGGCTTTTAACTTAAAAATCTATTTGCATTTATTTCCTTCTGATGTTCAATTCAACAGTACTGATAATTAGTGAGTAGCTGCTGAGGGCAAATTACTGTGCTCTTTGGACACTACAATACAGTCACTGAGTTAAGTAAGAGAATTTGATCTCAAGAAATGTAAGATTTAAGGAAAAGATACAAGTATGGAATTAACTAACAGGAAAGACAGTATATATGAAAAATACAAAGTACTAATGATGGAAAAATTACATCTTCTTGTGGGGAGAGCTGGCAAAGGTTTTATGAACACCTGAGCTAGGTTTTGAAGAACAGGTAGAATTTTCCAAAGCATATGTGAGACACCTTCAGGGCTCGAAAGTGGTCCAGCGAATAAAGAGCAGGGCCATGCGAGGGCTGCTGGAGTGAGCCCATGTGCTGCCATGGCCAGGGTGGCCCAGGATTTGGGAGTCTGGATCCTTCCCTCCTTGCCCAACCTCTTTCCCCAGGTCGCTGCCAGGCCATGGTTTTGGTGCTAGCTGCATCCTACCTAAGCCGGCACAGCCCTAGAGCTGTGCTTCTCAAAGTGTTATCTTGGAACTGCCAGAAATGCACTCTCTGGCTCTAGATCAGACCTATGGAATGGGCTCTGGGATTGGGGCACAGCCCTCGGTTTGACAAGACCTCTCTGCAATTGTGATGCCTGCTGAAGTTTAAGAACCACTGCCCTAAATGTTAGAGAGAGAAATTTTCTTGCCCCATCAGTGACAGGAATATGATTAACATATGGTGATTATATTCCTCTCTGAGGGAGAAGGAAAGGGACAGGTAAAGCAGAGCACATTTTATTCATTCAATTCATTACTTACTGGATATTTGGATAAGCACTTACTTTGTTGAGTCTGAAAACCTTTCTGGCAGTGTAGGGAGGAGAGACTGAAGACTAGCTAACAGGACATTGCAAAAGGCCACATACTGTATGACTGCATTTATATGAAATGTACAAAATAAGCAAATCTGTAGAAAGAGAAAGTAGATAGTGGTTGTCACGCGCTGTAGGGAAGGGAAAATAGGGAGTGGCTGTTTCTTTTTGGGTTGATAAAAATGTTCTGAAATTAGATAATGGTGATGGCTGTAATACTTGTGAATAAACTAAATACCACTGAACTGTACACTGTAACAGACTGAATTTTACGTGATTATCTCAAAAAAGCTATTATTTAAAAGAAAAAACCAACAAAACCAACAAGCTATTAAGTGTGATAATGATAACCTGGTAAACTTGTGCAACAGATAAACGTATCCGATAGTTTGCAATCATTTAGAAAACACACACTGGGGATTATCATGAGCAAGAAAGACTTCTCTAGTAACATTCACCCCAAGTGAATTTTCCTTGTTCTTTTTGCTAAAGACATTAGAGTAAGAATTTTAATTTTTTAAAAGCTTACTTTTTTGCTTAATAAAAGTAATACATGCTCCTCATAGGCAATTTTGGAAATACAAAAGCTTTAACTAAAGAATCAAATAGGCTGGGCATGATGGCTCACGTCTATAATCCCAGCACTTTGGGTGGCTGAGACGGGAAGACTGCTTGAGGCCAGAAGTTCAAGACCAGCCTGGACAACTTAGCAAGATCCTGTCTCCACACAAAAATAAAACAAAAATTAGGTGGGCTTGGTGGTATGCACCTGTATTTCCAGCTACTCAGGAGGCTGAGACAGGACGATCCCTTGAGCCCAAGAGTATGATGTTATAATAAGCCATGATGAGGTCACTGCACTCTAGCGAGGCAACAGAGCAAGACCCTAACTCTTAAAAAAAAAAACAAAAAAAACCAAAAGAATAAAATAGCACATATTTTTATCACCCAGAGAATCATCAGTAACTTTAAAATTTTTTTCTGCTCATTATTTTAAAATATATGTGTGTATACAATTATGCACAAACCCTATGTGTAATTTTATAGCTGCTCTTTTGGTTTTTCCTTAATGTTAACCAGTACAATTTTTCCATGGCATTAAATATGTCTTTATAAAAATGTTTTTAATAAGTCTATATCCCATCATATGAATATACCATAAGATATTTAACCATTTTCTATAGTTAACCATTTAGATTGTTCCATAAATAACATGGTGATGAGTATAGTGATTCCACATTTCTGATTATTTACCTACAACGGAGTCTTACAAAAGGGTGTGACCACATTTATGTCTATTTATGTATACTGTCAAACTGTTTTCCAAGAAGGCTATATTCATTTACAATCCGCTTAGCAGGGTGTTCGAGTTCCCTTCTGACAATTCACAATAGTGATAGGTACTATGATTTTTTAAATGCTTTGCTAATTTCAAGATTATGGAGTAAGACTTTTATAATTTAAACTGATTATTAGTATATTAATATCTTTGAAGTATTTATCGTACTTCATTTCTACTCTGATAAACATTAAGTCAGGGGTGCAGCATAGACACAGTATATTGAAGTCAACTGGGCAGGTGACATAATACTGTGGTGGAGATCAAAGCAAACTGTGGGTTCCACTGTTGGTTCCCAAATTTTAAAAATACAGATTTCCTGACTCCACCCCAGACCAACTAAAGCAGAATCCCGGATGGAAGGACCTCAGGGGATCAGCTGATGCCTGCCCAGCACTGACTGGAAGGGAAGAGCAGCATGTAGAACTACCCAGCTTGACGATGATGGAGAATTAAGAGTCAGGGCTGGTGGAATAACATTCTGGGTGTTAACAGAATATTGCTCTTTCTTGCCTCTCTTGACAGGCTTCCACTCCCCTGTGGTCCATTCCAGTGGAAGGTGCTGTTCTCAGACAGAAACAGCAGCTAGTCGGCCATCACTCCATTACAAAGGTGCCCTGGTAGAAAACTTCCTGCTCCTTTGAAAAGCCTCTCTACACCCCCCACGGAACACCTCTCTACCTTCCTGTCTCTGAAGTTTACATGCCACTTCATCTTCTACATTTACTACAGATTTGGGCATCTGATTAGTTCTTCCTCCCTAGCCCAAATCTGGTCACCATCCTGAGTGCGAATGAGCTAATACTGTCCTCGCAGGTCCTGTTTGTCTCATCTCCATTTTGCTTCAGCCACTGCCTCCTATGATCCTACCCTGAATCTTGTTATCACCCAAAATTGTCCCTACTTAAATGGTACTTTTTGCCCATAACCTCCTAGCACACAAGCATTCATACTGTCTTCCTCCACAGTAACAGGTCTTCAGTGCACGGAGAACTCCAGTCCCCTGCCCCTCGTCTCATCTCCTTTCCTTCACTACCTAGCTAGATGCTCCCACCCACCCCCAGCCCCTCGGTTCCCTTTCACACCTCTCCTCTGGAAGAATTCACTCTGCAAAACTTCATCCCTAAGTCTCTGCACTTGTTCAAAGGGGAATCTGAGCGCTGGTGGAGAATATCACACAGCTATGGGAAAAATGGCCTCACAAGCATTCAAGGTTTCTTAAAGCCTTTACTGGTCTCAAGCCAGCACATTCTTTTTAACTCAACAATTATTTCCAGCTTTTACCACTTCAGCAAATGGCCTTTCCATTTGATTTTCCTCACCTTCCTTTGTCCTGCTTAGAAAGATATCCACCTCTATCAACATCACTTGTGTCTTGGAGGATGCATGATCCTTCTTCCTGTAAATACTGACTGCTTCAACCCCATTCCCTGTTCCCCTCCTCACCTTCTCTGAGGCCCTGCTGCAATAGTTATAGCCTCTCATTCCCATACTTTCAACCCCTTTTTCTCTACTTTAAGCTATAGCACACTCAGGTCATTTCCATCCCCTTAAAAAAAAAAATCCGTTGAGTCTAAATCCCTCTATAGCTACTACTCAGTTGCACATTTTTCCTCTACATCCAGACCTGTCCAAAGAGTACAACTCTGTAATCCTTTGCCCCCAAAGACTGGGGACCATATGATTTAGAATTCACACTTACAATATATATATATATATATATATATATATATATTTTTAAATTTGAGAAACATAATACATGGCATATACCATATTTCATAACATTCCCAGAGGGGCCTGCAGAAGCATTCTGTAATCAAATTCAGTATCATTTCTGCAGCAAAATGTATGAATATTCACACTAAGTGGGACAAATGAAGATTATAAATCATTTCACATCCATTCCGGTCAGGTTTTACTGCCAAATGAATTAGAAAAATCTTTCCATTTTCAGACTTTGCTGAATTTTGAGATTCACATAAGGGAATACAGGCCTGTAGACCATTCCTATTCCCTGCCACTCTCTTTGCAACCCAAAGCAATTACATTTCTTCCCACGTCACTCCATTACATCCCCCCCCCCAGTCTTCTATGACATTCAAATGCCAAACCTACAGAAATTCTGGCATGCGGAATGTTGTCACCGAACTTTCTGCTGTGTTTGCCACACTCATAATTCACCCTCCAGTCCATGCTCCTCCATGGTCCTTCCTTCAGTCTTTCTATTCGGTGGCTTCCATGGCCCAGCACTCTATAGGTCCTGCTCTTAAACCATTTAATTATTCCTTTTCCAACTCTTTTAGGGGATCTTCTCCCTCTTTGGAACTATCCAGGCTTCCATCTCGGCCAATCCTCTCCTCAGTCATCTTGTTTTCAAAATTATTTTTAATAGCTATATTGAGGTCACATGCCACAAAATTCGCCCTTTTAATGTATACAGTAAAATGTGGTTTTAGTCTACTCACAGAGTTGCGCAGCCATCACCATACGTAATTCCAAAGCATATTCATCACCCCAAAGGGAATCCCCATACGCATTATGCATTTACTCCATTCCTCCCTCTCCCCAGCCCCTAACCAGTACTAATCTACTTTTTTTGTCTTTATGGATTTGCCTAATCTGGACATTTCATATAAACAGAATCAAATAATATGCAGGGCATTTTATGCCTCACTTGTTTCAATTAGTATAATGTTTTCAAGGTTCAGCAATATTGTTGCAAGTATCTGTATTTCATTCCTTTGTATGGACAAATGTTCCATTGTATGGATATATCACATTTTGTTTATTCAATTATCAGTTGATGGTCATTTGGGTTGTTTCAACTTTTTGGCTATCATGAATAATGCTACTATTGACATTTGTGTACAAGTTTTCACACAGATACATGCTTTGAATTCTCTTGGATACATAGCTAGGAATAGAGCTGGTGAGTCATATAGTAACTCTATGCTTAACTTTTTAAAGAATTATCAATTTGCTTCTCAAAGTGGCTATACCATTTTATATTTCTACCAACAATGTAGGAGGGTTCCAATTTTTCCACATCTTCCCCAACACTTGTTATTTCCCTTTTTTTTTTATTATAGCCATCCTACTGAGAATGAAGTGGTGTGTCTCACTGTGGGTTTGATCTGCATTTTCCTAATAATTAATGATATTGAGCATCTTTTCATGTGCCTATTTGGCTATTTGCATATCTTCTTTAGAAAAGCATCTATTCAAATCCTTTGCCTATTGAAATTGGGTTCTCCAGTGATTCTTAACATGGCTTTTGAGGTTATGAACTGCTCTCAGAATCTGATCAAAGCCAAAAAGTAAAAGCACACACAGAAAAATAAGACATACAATTCTCCTAAAAAGAGTCACTAACTCACTAAGACCATTTATGGACCTTCTAAGATTAAGCACCCTTGTTCTACACCATAGCTTCTCCACCATGGCTACATATTTAAAAATCACTTGGGGAGCTTTTAAAAAGTATATTACCAGGCCAGGTACGGTGGCTCACGCCTGTAATCCTAGCACTCTGGGAGGCTGAGGTGGGAGGGTTGCTTGAGCTCAGGAGTTTGAGAGACCAGCCCGATCGATATCAAGAATGTGTTTCTACCAAAAATAGAAAAATCAGCCAGGCGTGGTGGTACACGCCTGTAGTCCCAGCTCCTCAGGAGGTTGAGGCAGGAGGATGGTTTGAGTTCAGGAGTTTGAGGTTGCAGTGAGCTGTGATGACCCTTCCACACTCTAGCTGGGGCAACAGAGTGAGATTGTGTCTTCAAAGAAAAAAAAGTACATTACCTTATGATCCAGCAATTCCACATCTAGGTTTATACTCAAAAAAATTGAAACAGACACTCAAAGAGATATATGTACACCCATGTTCAAAGCAGCAGTATTCATAATAGTCAAGAGGTAGAAACAACCCATATGTCCATTAACATATGAATGAATAAACAAAATATATACATGCATACAAGAGATTATTCAGCCTTAAAAAGGAATGAAGTACTGATGCATGCTAAAACAGGGATGAATCTTGGAAACATCCTAAAGGAAAGAAACAAGATGCAAAAAGCTACATATTATGATTCCACTTGGCATTTAGAATGGTCAGATTCTCAGAGACAGAAAGTAGAGAAGAGGTGTCAGGGGATGAGGGCAGAGGGAGGTGGGGAGTTACCATTTAATGTGTACACAATTTCACAGATGCTGAAAAAGTTCTGAAAATGGACAGTGGTGCAGGTTATACAACATTGTTTTTAATGTTATTTTACTGTACACTTACAAATAGTTAAAATGGTAAATTTTATGTATATTTTGCCACAATAAAAATATTGAAACAAAACAAAACAAAACAAAAATTTTAAAGAAAGAACCCAGATAACCAGGGCACTACTCTAGACTCATTAAATCAGAAATTTTAGAGGTGTAGTTTGACCCTCAAGTACTTTTCTTAAAACCTTTTCAGGTATTTCTAATGTTCAACTAGGATTAAGAACTGCCACTATATAGTAAGTATCCCATGGTGGTACCAACTATCCCCAAGGTTTCCCAAAATCTTTCTTTCCAGCCTTCACCTCTCAAAGCTTCCACTGCAAAAATCCAGCTGCTGGGTGGCTACTGACAAAATTGAACTCATCCATTTCTTCTGCCCACCCACAATGCCCCACCTGTAAGATGTCAGTCCACTGGACATCACCCTTACACTTCTGTGTTCTCTTCATCAAATCATCAATAAGGGAGACCATGCCTCTCAAATATTCTCAAGTCTCCCCTGTCATCACTCTGCTAATCACTACTGCTTCTGTTTCAGGTCTTCATCATGTCCCACCTGGATTATCCAAAACAAGCCTCCTTACCTCCAGGTGATTTCTCTGGTTAAAATTCTCTGGTGGACTTCATTCCCTCCAAGAGGAAGCCTATGCTTCCTCAAATGTAACATAAGGTGTCTGAAGAACCAGCCCTCGCCTGTCTCCAGGCTCACGTCCTGACCTATGTTGCTACACAGTCTTCAGAGGCCAGCATAGCTGCCACAGAACAAACACAGATACTCGCCAAGAGGTTAAAAAAAATGAACTATATGAAGTTCTAAATAAGGGAAACCAGGATGGTGGTCATTCAGGTGAAAATAACCAGGGGATGTTAGTTGATTGCAAGTTTAATATGATTTAACCAAATGACTTGATGATAAAAATAAAATAACAAATCTACTTGTAGACTGCAAGAACAAGAGTAAAATTAAAAATCTGTGATTCAGATAGAAACATGAGATTCCATGTTGCTTCAGAAGACAGAAATGACAGGTTCACTGGGAATTTGGTCAAGGAAAAAGCTGGAGTGTGTATGAGAGAGAGAGAGAGAGAGAGAGAGAACTACTTGGGAAGAGAAAACATACACAGGTGAGAAAGGATACCGCATGTGTTGAAGGGATATTTCAAGACAAGAAATGCCAGACTGACAAAATGTGCAGTTTGAAAAACAAACAAAACAATAATATATTTGATGTTCAGTAATCATTAAATGTTGGACAATGTACTAGGCAGTGTATTATTTTACTTAATTCTCAGGGCTCTTCAGAGCAAATATTGTCCCCCGTTTTACAGAGGACAGAACAGATTCAGAGAAGTTACCTGACCTGTCCAAACTCTCAGAGCTCGTAAGGCTTCAGACCAAGTTCTGACTGCAAATGCCATGCTCTATCCACAATACCTCGCGTTTTCTAATACAAGCTATTAAATAAATATCTCAAAATATATAACAGGAGAGTTGCCAACAATGATACAAGGAAATGATCTAGGTAAAACATAGTAGAAAAAAATGAGCATTTCATCCTCAAAGTTTACGGAAAGGTCATCCCTAGAGATCTTCAGTTGGAACATAACAACAGGAATGAACACTTTAAGTCAGGATTGCCAGACACGGTCAGCATTACCACACGTAGCTCATCGCTGACCTTCCAATATGAAATGAAACTCCAACAGAGAAACCATGGCCTTCCGAAGCTATGATATGAAGGAATCAGATTTTTTGCACCAAGGAAGTAGGAGCTATCCCTTTCCCTGAATTTCCTGTTCAGTTATGTCGCTGTGATATGCTTATTTGTGCTTCTGTTCAATTCCAGCACTCAGACTGTTCTCACCACCTCCAGGGACTGACGGCAACCAACAGTGACTGTAGTGCATCACTTGCTTAAACCACAAAATTATACTGAACTTAGGCGGTTTAGATTTTCAGGACAGTGCCAGGTACCCATAAACTCAACTGCGCACCCATTAACCTGCGGTCCAGACCCACATTCCAGTAAAACACATCTTACGGTAGGTCGTAAGATTAATTTCTCTTACACTAACCTTCTGCTCACACTAACTCCTGTATAAGAAACAACTTCCTGTTTATATCTGCTACCTTGCTTTCCTCTACCTAATCCTAGGTGTCCTGATAACAGTTCCAATTTGTATTAGGAAATCATGTTCCAGAATCTAATTTCAACTGTCTTGAGGTTACCTGGGAGTGGTAAGAATTTAGAGGTGATGGGATATCAGACCAAGTAGGTCAGAAGGGGCCTCAAATGGGTCATCAGAGGAATTCTATTTCAACCCCGCAGAGGGAACTAAATATAATTCAACAGTGCTTACATCTGACAAACATACATACCAACTATTATCTAAATAAAAGACTACACTCTACCGATAGCCAAGCAGACAAATCACACAATTTTAATTGGTCTGCTAATTTCAGTTGTGAAGAAACATAAGACCCAGAGTCCCCATAGATCTTGGTCAATGTCCCATAGCACCAGACTCTACTGCAATCTGTTCTGAACCAGACAGTCTATGCCACAGCCCTTCCTAAGGACCCACACTCTGCTTTTATGAGGCTTGAACCAGATCACACAGAAGACACCCTAACAATACCATGAGACACTGCTCCCCAGTACTTGGCTCAGGTATCCAGTCTATAGGCTCCCAGGGTCTGTACGGATGGCTTGGCACAAGGGTTCTGTACAAACAAATACAACGGTAATTGGTTGCATCAGTTTCTCACTCTTTGGAATATATAAGAAAGAACTGTTCAGTGGGAAAAGAGAGAACGGCTGAAAAGACACACAGAAAGAAATCACAAGATAAAGTTACAATAAGTGAGCCAAAGAAAGTCATGGGGCAGAGAAAAGACAAGCAGTGAGAGTGTGAAGGGCTGGTTAGCTGGCAGGAGAAAACCAGCAGAAGCAGATCAAGAGAGCACCTTTGCCACCATCACCAACAAATACAGAGTGGTTCTCGACCTCTCCTCTCAGTAAATCATCTCTCATGCTCAATTCCTCCAGATGGCAATAACTAGGCTATCACACAGACACGGAGGCTTCTGATACGGGGAAATCTGTGGCTAACCTTGTCCACCAAAGACAGAAGCCTATTGAGAAAGGCAGTTCTGCTTGACTTCATCTCCTGACTTGGCCCTGGAGTTGCTGCACCTCCAGATAATAATGGGCTTTGGAGTTATTAATATTTCTTGCTTTCTCCACTTACTAGCTGTGCAACCCTGGGAGAGGCACTTAACCTTTTTCTGAGGCTCAGTTTCCATGTCTGTAATATTTAGAAAATAATATTTACTTTATAAGTTTCTATGAAAAATAAATGAGATAAAATATAAAAGCACATGGCCTGGTATATAGAAATTGCCTCATAAACATTAGCTGCCTTCGTTATTATTGTCATTACTATCTAAAACACATGGCTTATTGTAGGTACTCTGCATGTAACACTGTTCGGACAAGACGACACTGCCTTCTCCTTTTAGCTCTCACGCTATAATACAAGTATCTTTTTGCAGTCTACTTAGGGCTACATTTTTTGCATTTTTGTGCTTCTACTATTTAAAATGGCCCCCAAGCATAATGCTGAAATGCTATCTAGTGTTCCTAAATGCTAGAAGTCAGTGATGTGCCTCATGAGAAAGTACATGTGTTAGACAAGCTTTGTTCAGGCAGGAGTTATAGTGCTGCTGGCTGTGAGTTCAGTGTTAATGAATCAACAATATATATTAAGCAAGGTATCTTTAAACAGAAATGCACATAAAATAAGGTTATATATTGAACAGATGACTAAAATGTCACCAAGGGCCTGCAGGAATCTAACTCTGTATCTCCCCTAGGAGCAATGGCTCAGTATTTGCCAACTAGGTGTTTGCAACAACTTTACAGAACATAACTCTTGCGCATCACAAGAATCAACTGTAGTATATTATAGGTAGAATATGGGAGTAGGTGAGAATGTTTGGACCATAAAGCTGGAAGGGTAGACCTAGAAAATGAAAGAGGCTTTCATGTCCTACTAAGGAGTATGTGGTCTTCAAATTGCTTCTAATCTGTAGTTACTGATTCCAAGACTATGGGTTTAGAAAGGGTCTACTCCCTCCTGCTCCTTACTGTATCCCTGATGTCCAGCCCAGATGTATCATCTACAAGAAAAACCACTACTTAAAGCCTTCTCCCGCTATACATGCTGTCCTCTCTGTTCAGAGCAGCATAGAGGACAGACCAGTGATGGTCTGGAAGCCACATTAAAAGTCAAAAGAAATGGGTGAAATGAAATTGAGGAATACATTTTATTTAACACAATATGGTCAAGATATTATCATTTCAACATGTAATCAATATTGTAAAAATTATTAATGAGATATTTTACATTCTTTTTTCCATACTGTCTTCAAAATGTGGGTATATTTTGCACTTAATTCAAACTAGCCACATTTCAAATGCTCAGAAGCCATTGTGGCCCGTGGCTACTATACTGGGCAGTGAAGGGCTACCTCCTTCTGTGCCTAGTGATCACTGACCCAGCGTTAGCTTAAGAATCAGCTGTATGATCATCCTCTCTGCTAAAGTGTTCCCTCACCAATCCTCACTTTCGAGAGAGTCAGTTACTTTTCTCCAGTGCTAGTGAAGCACCTGACAAAATCTTACAACAAACAGCTGTTGAATAAATGAGCAAGAGGATTTAAGTGTAAAAATGAAATTGGTTATTTTTGCATTTTAGAAATAAACCAACACATAAATGGCTACATTAGGGGGACCAAAGGTAAGTGACAAAGATATATCCATATTCTACTTTCTCACTCATTCCCCCACGGCTGCAATAACAAGGATTTAGTGGAGTGAAACCTTGCCTACCGTGAATACTGACTGGAAAGAGTGACATCACCTAGGAGCAAACAGACCATAAACCATTAACATTTGAAGAGGGACAAGGGCTCCCCCTCTGAAAGACCATATAGACAAGCATCCCTTTCTAGAAAATGTGCATGCATATAAAATGCTCTACGACAAATCTTAAGTCGGTGGTTTACATTCCAGTGTTCTCAATGCCTGAAAACAGGATCTCAATTTGAAGTCTCTGTGGTTTTTATACCTGAATTCTCCATCATAGCAATGTAGTGAGTAAAGGACTTTGGAAGCAGCCAAGCCTGCATTTGCCAAGAAAAGGGGGAAGAAGCTAAGTAAGAAAATATGTAACACACACCTTTCAGATCCCACCATTACAGAACTTCTCCCTAACCCATGGCAATTTATAGTCTATCTCTCTTAACAATCTCTGCAACCCCATCTTAATGTTCTCCCCCATATCTCCCCTTCCTCTAAGGCAGATTTCTGAATTAGCTGGGAGTTAAATTTTCATGAATATATGTTTCTTTTCAATGCAGACCAAATGCCCTTTAAATAATGCTTTACTCTTAACATATTTGAAATAAAACAGACGTTTACTAAAAGTAGACATATTAAAAACCAAAAATCACTTAATATATTTTTCTCCTTGTCCCTATGTTTCATCCCATCTTCATTCTAGAATAAATCAGCAACTCCAACCTAGCACCACTGAACTTGTCATACATAGTAATTTAGAGCCTAGATTCTGGAGGTAAACTACGAGTCTGAATCCTGCTCCACTACTTAGTAGCTGTGTGAGCTTGAACAAGTTACTCAACTTCTCTGTGTCTCCATTTCCTCAACTGTAAAATAGGCATGAGATAGCACAACCAGTGTTATTGTGAGAACTAAATGAATTAATATATATAAGATCCATAGAACAAAACCTGGCATAGAAGTTCTACATAAAAGCAGGCTTTAAGGTTAAGAAAACTTCTGTCCAACTGTTATGCTAAAGTCATTTTCCTCATGAAAAGAGAGGAAAAAGCAAAAGCAAAGCCCACAAAATGTTATATTTAATAAGTATATGTAAAAGCTAGGCATGATGGCTCACGCCTATAGTCCCAGCTACTTCAGAGGTACAGGCAGGAGAATGGCTTGAGCCCAGGAGTTGGAGGTTGCAGTGAGCTATGATGTCACCACTACACTCCAGCCTGGGCAACACAGCGAGACCCTGTCTCCAAAAAAAATATATGCAAAAATGACATATAAAAGTAGACACTTTTACATTTAAAACAAGAAAGCAAAATTTGGAAAGGCCAATTAATAAACAATTAAAAATTTCACAGTTCTTATGATGTTTCAATATCATATTTATCATTCATTTTGGTTAGAGTTTGCAGACTTACAGAAACAAAACATATTATTATAAGCCTAATAGCATGCTTTTATGGCCTTTTGTTCTAGACAATTAATGTACTATTATGTTTGATTAGATATCTAAAATGGTGAAACTAAACATTTAGCTTCTATACCTAAACATATTTCTTCAACTTGACTTACTTTTAAAGGAGAAACAATTCAAAGTCAAGATTATAGCATTTGGTTGTTTCTTACAAAATCTTTAATGAAATATGAGTAGTAGTAACTACGGTATCTTTAAAATAAAATAAAGCAAATGCATGTTTATGTAATACTATATTAGTGATTATTACATTACAAGCCATAACCTTGCATGTTAACTATGAACCTGGTGAAAAGAGTCATCGTTACAATAACAGACATCAGAAAATGCCAAGTCTTACCTCTTAATGTCAAGGACTATAGCACCTGTGAGAAAAATGGATAAGCCAACTGATTCTAAAACTTTCTCACCATTTCTGAATAATTTTTAGAATAAATCCTGTAAGAAGTACTGTGGAAAAATTTGCTGGCTATTGCACAAACTTTTTCACTTCATGAATTTTATATCCCCTTGGCTTCCAGAGAATTAAACTGTCTCTAAAATATAACCCAGTACTTTAATCCTGCCTAAACCTTCCCAAAAATTTATTTTCTCAAAAAACAAAAAGGTCCTATGAACATATTTCACTGAGTTTTACAACACAGGGTCACCTTCAGTTCCACCTCTTCCTACCCTATCTTTCCTACAAATTAAAAATTGCTCCAAGAAACAAACCCCCTTTGCTTGACAAGATCAGACCTGATTATAATATTTGCGGTTAATTATTGTGGTTGGAATTCTGAAGTGCAGTAAGATTTGCAAACTAGTCATCTGGCTTGTTTAGACACTACCTTGACGTCAAAACTTGTATCTTTTAACTCTTGATTGTGGTGCTTCCCCACACAAACCTCTAAAAGTAAAGCCTTTTTGAGATAACACAATATATTAATCCATTTCTGAAAATACTTTAAAATTTTTAAAGGACTGATATTTTATGTCCTAGAAGAAAAACAACACTATGAGGAACAAAAACCATTCTAGTTTTAGGAGACTATAAATAAATGTATTTCTATTATAATACAAAGGAAATATGAATTGGCACAGATGCAGACTGGCTAAAACTATAATATCATCCAAACCTGCTCATGTGAAACGTCATTCACAAAGTCAGCAGGGAAGTATTCTCTGAATAGTCAGATAAGTTTTACACACAATTCCTTTTAACTATTTAAAATTCCCATAAGATATAGGATAATTACATTTACTGAGGCTGGGTTCCAATGTCAGTTATAAGTTATCTTGTTGGATTAAACATCTTAGTTACCTTTGTTTTCCCATAGTGTTTCACAGAGTATCTTGTAATAATAGTAGGTGCTCAATAAAAACATCTTCAATTATTGCAAAATTCTTGGACCATTTGAAGGTTTTTAATAAGGCAACAAAATAAAATTAAAAAGGAAAACAAAGAAAGCCCAAACAACCCAGCATTGAAAATTTTATCATTCAAAATATTTAACATACGATGCTAGTGCCTTTTGGGCTAAAACCAGTATGTAACTGTCTTATAGCCTACTTAGCTGAATGTGGGAGAGACTTATACATTTTCAAAAATCCAGAATTATAAAAGCAACAATCAATTAACTGCTTATTTGAACCAAGTTGTTTTTATACGTAGACAGACTAAACTAAGTTGCCAATGTTGTTTTTCTTTAAAGAAAATCCCATTTAATAAGTTTAATGATTTATTAAACTATATTGTGTTAAGATACGGTTTGTAGATATTATAAGGAGAATCTAGTAGTAATTAAAAATTATGTTTGAGTTGCACTCACCATCCTTTATTAGAAAAGATAGCAAGAATTAATTCTTTGTTAAACTAAGATAGATATACACATCTAGTATGAATTGCCTGACAGATTTCTTAGCTCCTCAATGTCAACTTCAAAAGGGAACTGTATACAATATAGTTGTTTCAAAATACCTGATTTGGAAACATACACACACTTGAGCATATCTGCTGTAGAAGTTACAGGAAAAACATTAGCAAATTAATTCTTCAGGTATACATTGCGTCATAGTTAACCCTTTTCAGATAACGCTTATGATTATCTTTCACCAATCTCAGATTTTTAAGTACTACACCTTCCAAGCTTAAGAGAAAGGTACAGACTGCCCAGAGAATTAATAGCATTAGCATGAGCAAAAGTGGGAAAGCACAGTCTGAAGATTAACTGAATGTTATTTAGCTTTCTGCATGCAGCAGCATAAGGATCAACCAGAGAAAGTTAGGTGCTATACATGACAAAAAAAGAAAAAAAAAAAAAAAAAAAATCACTGAATCAAGGCTCAGCCAAAAGAGAAAGCTTTATTTATTATCTAATCAAAAATTAAATAATTTCAAATTTACTGCAAAGCTCCCTTTCAAGCTTGGAATTACAAAAGGATAATGAAAAAAAAAATGAACACGGAGATACAAATATAAAGCTTATACTCATATTTATTCTTTAATAATTAAGAACTCCATCTTAAAGATTAAGACTCTTGTCCTGAATTTTAGAAAATGCTTACCAAAATAGTTCCTAAAAGCAAGCATGACGCTGTATTGGCCACATAATGAAACTGCAAGTAATGTTTAAACACTAAACACAAAAGAAATAAGGACCACAGAATCAATTTGGGTCACAATGTATCTGTTTGTTCCTGAGAACATTATCACCGCCTGGTTGTCATGCTCAGTTCTCCCTTCGACAACGCACGCACATCCAATCCACAAGCACACAGAATTCCAAGAACATTACCAAATATTAAGTCAGAGTACTTCTGAAACACACCTTGTAATTGTCCACAGCCTCTGCAGTTCAAATCAGAGCTCAGCAGCTTCTCTTTATCTTCACCAGTGATGTAAATACAAACACTATACATCACTAATCAAAACAAAACAACCCCCCCCACAATTAGCAATAAATTTATTGCCTCAGAGATAAATCTCCTCTATTAACCTAAATCAACATCACGTCTTGATGTAAACCTAAGCACATGCTGAGCACCCCCGCCGCTTATCTCCTCTATCATTTGTTTCTAACGATAGCTGACAAACTAGCCACACAAATCCTTTTTTAGCTGCTGATCAGACAGATCCCCCTTTGACAATCCAGCATGGTGGAACACTCGAAAATTCTTCCTGCTTCTATTCTATTGCTTGCTCTAAAAACCGGTTTCCTTTTCATTGAGATAATAGCCTTTTCTGCAGTCACATGACTCAGAAGCTACATTAGCCGAGCTTTATGATAATAGACTGAGTAAGCCTCTACCCCCTCCTGCTATTAAGGGGATGTCTTTTTCTTTTCTCTCCCCCTCTCCCTCTCTCTCACACTCACACAGTCTCAGACTCAGTCTCTCTCACACACACATACACACGTGCATGCAAGGTACACAAGCACTCTCATATGCATGTCTAAAATTAGTTACTCTTTTTGGAATGCTCATAATAAATACGAAGGTATATTCTAAAATGAAAATACGATTTCTAGATCTGCTGCTAAAAATAACTGTTCAAAACAAACATTCTGATGCACGGTCTTCCTCTCACTAGGCTGCTTCGGCACAGTGGCTGTGAACAGTAACACGGAGAAGGACAGTTAGAAGGAAATATGTACTCTCTTGTTCTCTCTTGAGCTTTGCCCCCAGTGATATAAATCTGACAAATCCAGCATAATGAACACTTTGGAGACATTATAGCTATCCACATACTGAGAATTAATTCCCTGTATTAGTGAAACATATGTAAGCACACTTTTTAACACCAAAATACACTCTTATTAGGAATATATCTTCATTAAGCAATTTACAATTTGTTCCAAGAACAAAATACTCCGATGGCCAAAGCAATCTTAAAAAATAATACTCAAAAGTCCCTTTGAGTCCAGTCAACTTGATCTATTTCTGATAAACAACCAACTCTCAAAAACACACATTTGGAAACACTAGCACAATGCCAGATAGACAGAGGTTGCTCTATAATTTTTTTCAACGTCTCTAGTAACAGGTGGGAGCACTAGACAGAGACAGCAGCCGATTGCAGTATGTGTCTACTTCATCTTTAATTATGATTTGTCTCATATTAAAAATTATTTTTAATCCACCAACAAGCAACTTCGGGAAGAAGTTTAAATGTAGGAGTTCTGGGTAGTCAAAGGTAGAAAAAAAGATGAGGTAAGGAGTTGCCCCAGGAGAAAGCAATGCTGAAGCACAACACCCAATGTAAAGAATGCTGTACGTGATGAAACTAAAAGAAAGGAAGAATCTGTTGATCTGAAGTCAACAGGTTAAACTCCATTTTACATTTCTTGGTTATAACTGGTTTCCTCATCTCAAAAATGCAAAACTAGTAGATTTTTTGTTTAAGATATATGTTTTACTTTTAATCGTGGTAAAATACAAATAAGATAAAATTTATCATCTTAAAAATGGTTATTTTAAGTGTACAGTTCAGTAGTGTTAAGTACATTCACACTGTTGTGCAACAGATATCCTGAACTTTTTCATCTTGCAAAACCGAAACTCTATACCCATTTAAACAACTCCCATTTCCTCCTGGCAACTACCATTCTACTTTCTGTTTCTATGAATCTGACTATTTTAGATAGCTCTATAAGTGGAACCATACAGTATTTGTCCTTTTGTGTGCAGATATTTTAAGGAATAATTATTTTAATACCAGGAGAACAAGACAGAGTTTTCATCTCACAAAATCGTTTTACATAAACTGCATTATTCATAAGTAAACCAAGCCAAAGTTATGTTCTTTAATACAGAAAAACCAAGAATTGTTATAGCTACAACTAAACAGAAGGGCTACTATCATCATATAAAAATCATTTACATGAAAAACTCTAATTTCTCAGAACTCAAAGAATTTGACAACTTTAATTCCAAAACTCTTAGTTTACTATAATTATATTAACCACTCAACAAACAAATAACCAGGAAAGGATGGAATGGGTGTTTTTACTAATTCTCTTTAAGGCATTGAAGGAACCATGGCCACTCTGGAAGACAACACTAATAACTAACAGAGCCTAAAATGACCGAGGTGTCAGAGAATATAAGTTTCCATAAAGACCTGAGCAACAAAATTCAATTAGAAAACAAAAAGATTTCAGAGATGAAGAAAACAAACTTAACCATTTAAAATATTAGCATACAGCAACACCTCACAATAAAAATGCAAAGCACAATTCAGAATTTTTAAGATAACTAAACTAATTGTTAAAGAACCTTTAAAAGTTATAATGATTTTAACAGCCACTGAAATATTTTCATTATAGACTTAAAACCTAAAATCAATAAGCATCCAGGACATCATATGAAATTAATGCAATGACCAGTAGTTTAAAGAAAAACACACATTTTTTAAAGACTAACATAAAAACTGCAGGGGGTGGTTTGTGAAATCTGTCTACACAAATGTGACCTTTTTTTGCACACATGGTCACAAAACCTTTGGCGATCTTATAGATCATTTCCACAGAGGGAGTGTGAGGTCAGAGACACACTAACATTAACACCACGTGTCCTTTATTAACTACAATGGCACTTTTACAAATTATTTCTCAGCCAGATCCTGGGCAGCAGCTAAATGCTGTGCATTCCCAGATCAGACCCATCACAGTAAGAAAACGTCTCCTGCCAAATACATCTAAGGAAAATGTCTTGATCCACATTCTGTGCTTATACTTCAAGATGTATTGCTGTTAGCAAATCTGCCCCTCTGTCGTATTTTCTGCTGGCATACACAAATTGGTAAAATTGCCTAACACTCCCCCTGAGTGCAGAAGGTAGCTACAGCAGATTTTATCATGAGCAATTTTAAACTTTCTTCTTCATTAAGGCAGTAGTGTTTACCAAGGATTTAAACTAGATAATTTGTGAAGCTATTTTCTAGCTTCAACATTTTATGCTGGACATTATATATAATTGTGGTTCATTCCTTAATCCAAGAGTCTGATGAGAAGTAAAACAAGGATTTAATACAGCAATGTTTTCATTTTTAAATTGAGGTACAATGTACAATCAGGGCAATACACAGATCGCAAGAGAACTTAAGAGTAAAGTTCAAGAGTTGAGACGAATGAAAGCACCTATGTATTCCATGCTCCTATCAAGACGTAGAACACTTTCATCACTCTGAAAAGTTCTCTTGTGCTCGTTCTCAGGCAATCTCCACGGTCGCATCCCTGACAACCACGAACATATTGTGATTTTTCTATTATCACAGTTAGTTTTACTTTTTCTAGAACTTCAAATAAATGGAATCGTACAGTAAACATTCTTTTGTCCTGGCTCTTTTTAGAACAAAGTTTTGGAAATTTGTTCATGTTACTGCATACAGTCATTCCTCAGTATCCATGGGGAACTGGTTCTAGGACTTCCTCTGGATACCAAAATCCATGGATGCTGAAGTCCCTGATATAAAATGCTGTATTCTTTGCATAAAACCCATGCACATCCTCCCATATAATTTAAATCATCTCTAGATTATTTGTAATACCTAATAACATATGAATTCTATGTAAATAGATGTTATACTATATTGTTTAGGTAATAATGACAAGGAAAGAAATCTGTATATGTTCAGCACAGACAAAAAAATTTTCCAAGTATTTTCTATCCAACCTTGGTGGAATCTAAAGGTTTGGAAATGTTTATTATTAATAATAATTTGTTCCTTTTTATCGCTAAGGATATTCCATTGTATGGATATGCCACAGTTTATCCATTGTCTTCTTAATGAACACTTGAGTAGTTTCTCATTAGGAGCTTATGATAAATAGAATTCTAAGATGGTTCTGCAAAATTCTCCACCCCCTGGAGTACACAGTTCCCAGGACTGTAAATATGACAGGTTTCTTACCCCAGTGATTAGTTCATGTTATATGGCACAACTGGCTTTAAGAGAGGAAGATTATCAGGGTGGGCCTGAGCTAACCATATGAATTTTCTTTGTCAGTGGATCAAAGGCATCAGGCTCCTCAGCATTAGAGCGTAAACACTGAAGGGCAGAGACCATTCGCACCTGTTGTCTCTCTGCATCCTCAGTGGCATCTATATCCCAGTGATGCTTCTATATATTATATGGTCAAAATTTACATACTGACATTTCTTTTTCCTTAAAAAGGTGAGTATGTAGCAATATGAAAAAAATGCTTTTGAAGAGGCTGCGTTATAGGGAGAAAAGAGCATACCCTTGGAATTAGATTCTTGTGTGAATCCATATGCTAGACATACAATGCCTGAGCAAGTTACTTAACTTCTCTGAGTCTCAGGTTCCTTATCTGTAAAGGGAGAGGGAGGAGCAGAGGGGAATATCTATATTATTATATTGTTATTCTGAAGATTCTATGAATTATAAGTAAAGCAACTAGCCCAATGGCCTGACATTGAAGGGTATCAATTGATAGCTATTATTAGCGCTTAGCTTGATGACGTTCAGCAAAAAGAAGTGAGAAAGAGTATCTGTATATTATAACTGTAAGGAAAGAATGGAAGAGAATATAAAAAATGGTGAGAGGTGGGTTAAGGTGGATGGGACCATAGGTAATTTTCATTCATACTTCCAAACTTTCAGTAATGTTGTTTTTATCATTTAAAAATATGGCAAAATGGGGTGAGCGAGGTGGCTCACGCCTGTAATCCTAGCAATCTGGGAGGCCGAGGCGGGAGGATCCCTTGAGGTCAGGAGTTTGAGACCAGCCTGAGCACGAGCGAGACCCCGTCTCTACTCAAAATAGAAAGAAATTATCTGGCCAACTAAAATTATATATGGAAAAAATTAGCCGGGCATGGTGGCGCATGCCTGTAGTCCCAGCTACTCGGGAGGCTGAGGCAGAAGGATCGCTTAAGCTGAGGAGTTTGAGGTTGCTGTGAGCTAGAGGCTGACACCACGGCACTCACTCTAGCCCAGGCAACAAAGCGAGACTCTGTCTCAAAAAAAAAAAAAAAAAATAGGCAAAATGTTGACAACTTCTCAAACTGAGTGGAGGGTACATAGGAATTTATTATACTATTGTAAATTTCTATAATACAAACATCAAAAAATAAATTGAGTCCACTGTACCAACAGGTGGCAAATCCTTAATCTACAAAGATTTTTTATTTATTTTATATTTATTCATATGATTAAGCAGGTTGTTCTAAAGCAAATCAGCCTCCTTTGTTCCCTATCTCTTTTGCACATGGCCACTTCCCCTTCTGCTTTTCTGCTATGTTATGACGCAGCATGAGGCCCTCACCAGGAGCCGACCAGATGTGGCTGCCAGGTCTTGGGCCTCCCAGCCTCCAGAATCACGAGCCAAATAAACTTCTTTTTTTATAAATTAAAAAAAAAAAATGAGATAAACTCTGAAGGTGACATGTTTACAAGTTCCAGAGTGTGGACAAACTTTTTAAGTCATTTATAATATTAATTGGTAAACCCATTAGCATTATAATTTTGTATTATAGCTCAATATCACATTTTAAAAACCTGATAAAATGTCATGGAATAATCTATTTGTTAAATATATTTTTTAATGCAATGAGGAATAAGTTTCATAAATAGATAAGATGAAAAGCAATAATGTTATTTTGAATTTGCTGCCTCTATTAGGCACAGATCTGCACAGAATTATGTCACTTGGGCCTCTAACCTCCATCCTCAGAAGGTAAGCCAAGGATAGAGGAAAGGCCTATCTTTAAATATCCTGCTTGTAGATGGCATCCTACTAACATTAACCAGAGATTTTGTTTTCCTGATGTGCAGGAAAATAAGCGTTAGAGAAGGCCCAACTGTGCTAAGCTAGCAGTGAGTGCTATTTTGTTGGGTTATTTCCAATAAAAGGCTTATGCAAACAGCAGTGCATAAATGTCTATGATACTATTGCAGTAGATTATACCCACATAAAAGAGGGCTGAGGAGAAGGACTATAGAGTGCAATCACTTCTAAATACAACTCTGCCAAGTTGCCACTTCATGAAATGAAATAATATACAAATAGCATACTACATTTCCATCTCAGCATCTGTACTTCATCCAAGGATTTCAGAGGTTTCAAACTCTTGAGTCAGATTCTTTCCAATTAATGCATATGTAAACCACTCTAAAGCAAGTTGCCTTTAAAAGGTGCATTTATTCTTCGAAGTCACTGGTGTACCACTAGCCTAAAACTGCAATTCTTAAGTGACCTGTTAGCCAGAATTAATGAAAACCTTATTTTCTATCGGGGTTTATATCTTATAAACTTTAAGCATCCCAAAATGCCAAAGGCTCAGAGATATGGTAACATACCACAAGAATTTGATTTGTTGATTAACCCAGCCCTCTGAGGTTGGCATTACTCCCTAACAAATCTCTTACAGTTTCAGTAACCAACTGGAATTGTAAAATCTTGGGGCCAGAAAGAATGTGAGAGCCATCTAGTCCTGGGATTCTCAAAGTCGTCCACTTCAAATTCCCCACTTGGATAACTTTACTGTTTCTAAGTTATCTTTTCAAGTGCGGTAGTTCCCCGGTATCCATAGGAGATTGGTTCCAGGACTCCTGGGAATGCCAAAATCTGTGGATGCTCAAGTCCTTGATATAAGATGGAATAAGTGTTTGCATGTAACATACGTAAATCCTCCTGTATATTTTATCTTTATATTACTTAAACTACCTAACACAATAAATGCTATGTATACTGTGTTTTTAAAAATTTGTATTATTTTTTAAAAAATGTTTCTGATCCGGGATTGGCTGAATTGCAGATACAGAGGCCATGGATATTGAAGGCTGAGTATACCTAGTTTTAGAATCATTTAATCATATTAATTAGAGAATCCCTGGAACTGCTTTTAAGAAGTCAAAAAGTCACCAGAAGCAGACACTAGACCAATACTGCTTCTTTGAAATGTCAGAAAGGATGGAAGTTTTAGGGATGTAACAGAAGAGCTCGAATATGTACTGTGACCATGAGGCCAAATGGCATTAGCATACTTTCTTCCCATCCTTAACTCTCATGGGTTAAGCAGATTTGCTCTTCTAACTCTGCTATTCACTGGTTCCCCTATGCATTAACCTCTTCCAAATAGAACCAAAAGAGAGTGACAACCACACACATTAAAGCATGGGAAGAACCTGGCTCACTGTTCTCACTGTATTATAAAGGACTGCCACATAGGTCATTAGCATTAAGGCTTTTATTTTATTTTTGACAAGCTATTTTAACAAAAATCAGACTAAAAATTTTTGCTTATTCACAAATTTGGTCATACAAATAGAATCGCCAAAGATAGAAAAGCTACTCTTTGTGAAGATGCTATATTCTGAGGCAAATAATTAATTATACATCTACTCCAAATTTCCCCAGGCGCCAGAGCCACTTGTGACGAAAGGTGCCAGGGAACGTGTGTTTCATGTTTGTCGATAAGATGCATCGTTCAGAGTAGATCACAATTTCCTAGCACCCTGAGCCAATTCTGACTCAACTCCAGTCACTTGTCAAATGCTTTGAAGGAGGTTGACTTCTTTCATCTTCCCTTTACCACCTTCTGCTTTCTCCTCATTCTCTCCCTTCATCTCAAAATTTAGTTAAAATTATTTATCCTTGTTAGGAGGAGGGTAGTAATAATTGCAATCATAGTAGCAAGTATGGGAAAAGAGGGCAAATATCATTAGCAGAAAAAAGAAATCCTTCCTTAAAGCCCCATTAAGTCACAGAAATCATTTCTAATAATGAAAAATCTTTTTGATACCTAACTTGATGTCTTTTTTTTTTTTAGCTCTAAGTTAATTAATTTCATCCAACAAACATTTATTCAGTAGCAATGTTGCATAAGGCACTAGGTCTCCAGAATAAAATCCCTTCCCCAAAAGGGACCCATAATCAAGGAAGGCAAACAGAGAAGCAGGCAAAACTTGTATGATCAGAAACACCATAGCAGAAATGTTGCAGAAATGATAGCTGAGTTAGACAGAATAGTTATGAAGCTTATCAACAATATCAATGAGGAATGATGAAACTACATACCTAACCTTAGAAAGTCAAACTCAGCCCAGAAATAAACCTTTACATATATGGTCAAATGATTTTTCACAAGGGTACCAAGACTATTCCATGGGGAAAGGATACTCTTTTTAACAAATGGTGTTGGCAAAATTGGATATCCCCATGCTAAAAAAATGATGCTGGACCCTTACCTTACATAAACAAGATTTAACTCAAAATGATTCAAAGACTTAAATGTAAGCTCTAAAACTATAAAACTCTTACAAGAAAACAGATGGGAAAAACTTCATGACATTGGATTTGGTTAATGATCTCTTAGATAGGACACCAAAAGCACAGGCAAGAGAAGAAAAATAACGACTTTGTTAAAATTAAAAATTGTTGTGCATGAAAGGACAACTATCAACAGAGCCAAAAGGCAAGCCATAGAATGGGAAAAAATATTTGCAAGCCATACATCTGACAAGGGATTGATATCCAGAATATATTTTAAAATTCCTACAACACAACAACAAAAAACAACAAACCTGATTAAAAAATTGGTTCGATTTGAACAGACATTTCTCCAAAGAAGAAATGGCCAAAAAACACATGGAAATATGCTCAACAACACTAATCATTAGGGAAATGTAAATCAAAACCACAAAGTATCACCTCATACCTATAAGGATGGTGACTACAAAAAAAAAATGTAGAAAATAGGCGACTTCTCGGGCCCCTCTCTCTCGGGACCCGTTACCCTTGCCCGGGAGCACTCTAATAAAGCCTCATTGCTTACCCCTTTAAAAAAAAAAAATGTAGAAAATAGCAAGTGTTAGATGAGGACGTAGAGAAATTGGAACCTTTGTGCATTTCTGGTGGCACTGTAAAATGTTGCAGCCACTGAGGAATGCAGTCTGACAATTTTTCAGAGAATGCAATCCAGCAATTCCACTTGTGGGTATGTACCAAAAAGAACTGAAAGCAGGTACTTGAATAGATAGAAGTATGCAAATTTTCATAGCAGCATTATTCACAATAGCTGAAAGGTGAAAGCAACCCAGCAACCCAAGCATCCACTGACAGATGGATAAGGAAAATGCAGTATATACACACAATAGAATAGTATTAAGCTATGAAAAGGAAGGAAACTTGAGGATGGCTTGAGCCCAGGAGTTCAAGGTTGTAGTGCTTTGTGGTCATGCCACTGTACTCCAGCGTGGGTGACAGAAGGAGACCCTGTCAAGAAAAGAGAGAAGAAAGAGAAGAGAAGAAAAGGGAAAAGAGAAGAAAAGAAAGAAAAAAGGGGCAGAAGCCAAAGGACAATGCACACAGGGGACCCTTTCCTAAGCAAGGTCTGTTGTTCTACAATGATTGTACCTCCAAGTCTGTCCCGGCTACCTGCCTGTATGTCCAAGGTTTCAAGTGACTCGTGCTAATTTGTCAGTAGTTTGATAAGTAGAATTATGCCAGAATTTACGAGTATGTTTTTGCCAAACTTACAAAATAGAAGATTAGAATCATGTATCAACTAAGCAAGAGAAACTCATAAAAAAAACTACGAATAATTTAGATACATAAGTTTTCTCCAGCAAACAATGAAAAGCACACATAGGTAATTCTAAATAAAACTAATAGATGATTCCTAGTTTACTTCTATTTTACTGTGGTATAAGGTAATAAATATATACTAATTCAAAGAAAAAAAAATGCAGACACAAAATAAGACTTTGAGCCTCTCAAGGCTGAGCCCTACCATGGAATCCATCAGGTTCAGCACATGCATAACACATCTGCTGTAGTTACCTCCTCTCCCCACGCACAACAGACATTGCTCATTAATCACTTCTAAGCCTGTATGTGGCCTCTCAATTCTCCTCAACACAGCACTCTAGGCAATCACTATAATCAATAGGAGCTGGCACCAGAGATGAAGCCTGCTTATTCTTCCAGCACCGGGGTGAGAGTGGGGCGAGGTACAGGGTGGCCACGAATCACACACACGGAAGATCCAGTGGAACCTCTGCTCATGGAAAGAAGATCACACCACACATAACAGATTTTGTAGCTTGCTACATGACTGGAAACTGAATCTGTTGATTGGAAGCAGCTACCTTTCTTTTCTAAGCCTGTTTTAGACATGAATAAAGATCCAGCCATGTCTTCAGTGACGGAATAAACTCCGTGGTCCTTTTACATATAGAGCTTTTATCCTTGACAGAATTAAAGAACTGAGGGACACAATTAAAGATATGTTCTTGGAGTTTTGTTAGAAAAATGAGTAGTAAAGAAAACCTTCCCCAGCAAGAGGGGAAGGTTTGCAGACTGGCCAGCTATTTGCCATCTGTCTCTCCAATTTTCCTACCTCCTCTCAGGCTTCCACTCAAACTATATCCCCAACCATTCCTAGAGACCACCGGACAGAACAGCAGGGAAGGGACGGGGGGGAGGGGGGGCGCAGATTTGTGACAGGCAAAAACATTTCTCAGAGATAAGATCTAAACAGTCTGCCTGCTAGTGGTCGGATCTTGACCAGAATGGGGAACAAAGTGTAGCATTTTCATTGCTATACATGGAAGATTCGAAACCACAGCTACCTTATCCAGTCAGGTCAAGCCATGAAGTAGTGTTACTGTTTTTGTTGTTTTACTATATTTTCCCCCTTACACATGGCAAACTTCATTACAAAAGTATTCCACTCTTTATGAATAAGTCATCCTACTCAGATTACATCATGTTAAAACCATGTAACAGAGTAAAGAGAAAAAACCAAGCCATTATTTTACTATTACTTTTAATCAAATACCATGTGCCAGGTACTGGTCTAAACTTTTTATTAATATTCACATCTACTTTTCTCACAACAATCCCATGGGGCTGGTACTGTTATTTCTACCAGTTTATACATGAGGAAACGAAGGCACAGAGAAGTCAAGTAAAGGTAGCGAGGAAAAGGGTCAGCATTTGAATTCAAACCGCCTGGTTCAAGAGTCTGTGCTCTCAACCACTACACAGAAAGAAGAGAGGGTACCGGCACCTGCGGATCCTCCAGCATGCAGGTGTAACGCCAGCTACGTGCTTTGCAGGTGGTGTCTCCCCGGTTCCTCCAAATATCAAGGGAGACTGGTTTAATCTTCCCCTTTCAGAGATGAAAAAACTGAGGCTCAGTGAGGTGACACAGTATAAAGACTGCAAAATGCCAGTTTATCTACTGGGTGTGAACATGGTGCCAGCTACTCTGACATGTGTTATCTCTTTAATCCTCTCAATAGCCCTGTGACAGAGGTACCAGTTTTTCCATTTTACAGCTAAAGAAAATGAGTCTTAGAGAGAAGTTTGGTAGTTTAATTAGGGCCAAATTACTAAGAACAGAAGAAATTCAGACTCAGAGCAGCTGAATCACAAATCCCTGGTTTTTCCCTTCTCATAGGTCTGCAAACAAAACTTCACTTATCAGCTACAATAATAAGGCATTGTTGGGGTTACAGAATGATTCGGTTCCATTGAATAAGTTTATAGTACATTGAGAGAGAAAGGATGGTTATTCAAATCACTAGAATTTCATTACATTTATTCATCAACTATTCCTTGAGGTCTTTACTATGTGTGAAGCTCTGTTCTAGCTAGGCACTGCATATAGCAGTGAACCAATCAGATAAAAATATTCTCCTGACCTAATAATCTAGATACAATAAACAAGATAAAGAAGTAGGCCCAGCATGGTGGCTCACACCTATAATCTTAGCACTCTGGGGGGCCAAGGCAGGAGGATTGCTTGAGGTCAGGAGTTCAAGATCAGCCTGAGTAAGAGTGAGACCCCCAACTCTACCAAAAATGGCACCTGCCTATAGTTCCAGGAAGTACTCGGGAAGCTGAGGCAGGAGGATTGCTTGAGCCCAGGAATTTGAGGCTGAAGTGAGCTAGGATGATGCCACTGCACTCTAGTCATGTGACAAAGCGAGACCCTGTCTCAAAAAAAAATAAGAAGTAAAAGATACAGTATGTAAGACCGATAAGCACTAAGGAGAAAAAGCAACTGGCAGGAGGATCAGAAAAGAGGGCAGGTCGCAGACATTTCAGACAGGGCAGCCAGGACTCTCCACTTTGTGCTGGACCTTTAGCCAAGCAGCGTGCCTCCAATCACCACGACAGCCAAAACTGCCCACCCCTTTCCAAACCACAGTTTCTCACCGTGCCAGAAAGCCTTGTACAATCTGGCTTCTATCAGAACACTTTTACAACATTGTCCCTTGGCTTCAGTGACAATGTACTATCTTCTCTACCTCCCCAACCTGTGTTGGGTCCACTCCTCTGTCACTGAGTTGCACCTCCCCCCCCCCAATTTTTTTTAATTGACAAATAATAATTGTACATATTTTGGGGGCACACAGTGATGTTTCAATACCTATAATGTATAGTGATCAGATCAGGGTAATTAGCATATCCACCATCTAAAACATTTATCATTTCTTTGTGTTGGGAACATTCAATATCCTCCTTCTAGCTAGATGAAACTATATATTATTAACTATAGTCATCTACAGTGGAACAGAACACTAGAACTTATTCCTCCTATCTAGCTGTGACTATTGTTCTTCTCACTCCTTCCCTTTGGCTCTATTTGTTATAGCTATAATTTTGTATCCTTTAAACCTATGTCTCCCTTCACCCCATCTTTACCTACCTCTGGTAATGTCTATTCTACTCTCTACTTCTGTGAGTTCAACTTGTATAGCTTCCATATACGCACGAGAACATGTAGTGTTTATCTTTCTGTGCCTGGCTTATTTGATTTTACATAATGTTCTCTGGCTCATCCATGTTGCTGTGAATGACAGATTTTTGTTTTTCTTTATAGTAAAGTATTAAAGTAGCTAAATAGTATTCCATTGTGTTTATGTACCACATGTCATTCATCTACCGATGAGCATTTAGGCAGATTCCGTACCTTGGCTACTGTGAATAGTGTAAACGTAAGAGTGCAGGTAACTCTTTTGATATACTGATTTCCTTTCCTTTGGATATATATAAATTAGTAGTGGGATTGCTGGATCATATGGTAGTTCTATTTTTAGTTTGTTAAGGAACCACCATACTGTTTTCCAAAATGGCTGTACTAATTTATATTCGCAGTGTATAAGAGTTCCCTTTTCTCTGCATCCTTTCTATCATTTGTTAGTTTTTTTTTGTCTTTTTGAAAATAGCCATTCTAACTGGGGTGACATGATATTTCATTGTGGTTTTGATTTGCATTTTGCTGATAATTAAATGTTAAGCATTTTTACCTGTTGGCCATTTGTATGTCTTCTTTTAAGAAATATCTGTTCGGATCATTTACCCATTTTTAATCAGATGTTTGTTTCTTTGCTGTTGAGATATTTGAGATCCTTGTGTATTCCAGATATTAATCCCCTGTTGGATGAGTAGCTTTAAAATATTTTCTCCTATGCTGCAGATTATCTTTTCACTCCGTTGATTATTTCCTTTGCTATGCAAAATCTTTTTAGTTTGCTACAATCCCATTAGTTTATTTTTGCTTTTGAGATCTTAATCATAAAATCTTTTCCCAGATCAATGTCCTGAAGTAGTTTTATTCTAGTGGTTTAATCATTTTGGGTCTTACATTTAGGTCTTTGATCCATTTTGAGTTGATTTTTGTATAGGGTATGAGATGGGAGCCTAGTTTCACTCTTCTCCTTATAGATATCCAGTTTTGTGCCCATATCCAGGGTGTGGGCCACCCCTGGAAAACACACCCCTAGATTGGCCTAGCAGCTATGGGCTGTTGCCCCATGGGCCCCTCCCAGTAGACGGGAACCCAATTCAGCCCAAAAGCCATGTGCCCTCTTCCCCATCTTGAGGAACAGCCCTGTGGGCTGCCCCCAGCAAACATGTCCCCCAGACTTACCGAGCACCTGTGTGCCTGAGAAACAGTCCCACAAGCCACTCCTAGAAGGCATGCCCCCAGGCCAGCCCAGCAACCCAGTGTCCCTGCTCCAGGCCAAAGTAACAGCCCATGTGGCCCCAACCCCAGCGAGCCAAATGCCAAGTTGGCTGACCCACCATGTGCATGCACACACTTCTGACCTGGAAAACAGCCTGGAAAGCCCGGCGAGCCCAGCCCTGGCAAAGCTGCACCACTGTCACCACAAACTCTCTCAGCCTAGGCCACAGAGAAACTTGCAAATGCCGCTAGTTTGGTTTATAGCTGAAGAAACTACTGTGTCCACCTAGAACCAAAGCCAAGGCACCCCACCAAACCGACACCCTGAGACCCCCTTCATATGAAAAGTCTTTTCCTAGAAACCAACTCCATAAAAGTGGAAGACACGACTTTTCCATCAGATGCACAGAAATCAAAGTAGGGACATACCAATCACAAAAAAGCAAGGAAAACGATAATTCTACAGTAACTGATCCCAATCATGAGGAAATATATGAAATGCCAGAAAAAGAATTCAAAATAATAACTTTAAGGAAACTCAGTGAGATATAAGAGAATACAGACAGGCAGTTCAACCAAACCAGGAAAACGTCTCGTGATTTGAGTGTGAAATTCAACAAAGAGATCCATATCATTAAAAAGAATCAAACAGAAATCCTAGAGGTGAAGAATTCAATGTATGGGCATTTTTAGAATGACATCTTTGCTTTTTCTTCTTGGTACAAAAAGCCACTCCTTGAAAGCTTACCTGCTGATGCAGCTGCAAAGATCATATCTATGTAAATGAGACCCAATTTAACTTTTAGCTTCAAGATATCACCTTAGCTCTGGTGCCCAACTCTCAACCTCTCATAAACATCTCTCCCTAGATGTATCCAAAATTGAAGTCCTCCTGAGGAAACCCCTCTTTCTGTATCTCTCAGTTTTCATTTCATCCGTAACCCAGGAAAGTTTCTTTAACTCCTTCCCTCCCCCCACCAATCTTCAAACCCAATCAATTTCCGAGATCTTTAGACTCTACTTTTGCAGCTTCTCTTATTATATCACCTTCTTTCCAATCCCCCTGGAATTACTAGGATTTCTTTATCTCTTCAGTATCCCCCTCTTGCCCCCAGCAATAACTTCTCCCCAAACCAAGTCTCTCCCTTACTTAACTTATCCCTATAATCAGTACCAAATTATTACTGCCACAGTTACTTTGTGTTTAACGTGGGGATGGACATTACCACAGAGTAGTGATATGAGGATTAAACAGGATGATTATATTAACCATCTATCATAATTCTTAACATACAGTAGGAACTCAATAAATGTCATTTCTTTTTACTTCTCTCTTATTCTTACTCTGTGAAATGAAATAGAGATCTGGGCAATATACCTAGTTTTACAGGTTTTCCCGCCCAACATTTCCCTAGATGTGGGGTCTGAGTTCTTGCCAAACTGGAGTCCACGGTGTTCTTTGTCTAGGCCTGGCACTTTCCTGCCGATGTATCACTGCTCATGCTTTCCATCTTTCCATTTTGAGTGACTTTTCCCCTTCTACCCTTTGCCTATCTAAATCTCCCTAATCCTCAAAGGTTTGTTATCTCCACAGCCTTCCCTCACCAAGTCTTCCCTAAGCCCTGCATGCATGTGAGATCTTTCTCCTCTCTCACCAGAAACCTTCAGACTACTTGACAACACCTTCTAGTCAATCTATAAATAAGTGCCTGGCAATATATCAAGAAATAGGGACACAAAAATAGAAAACTACTCTATTCTTGTTATATCAGGGTTATTATTACCTATGTACTTATTTTACTTGAAGTATATTATAAAACTTGGAAGCGGACCAGCATGGTGACTGTGAGCTCTTTGATGTTGGAGTCTATGTATTACTCATCTCTGTGTTCCCTACAGCACTGTGGGACTTATTATGATACCTCGGTACATAATAAAAACTTTAAAATGTGATGGCAGCCATAATAATTTTGTTACATTTCAATAATATTTTATTCCAGAGAATCTTAAAGGATTTCATAGAAAAAGATTAACCATTATTTATAAAATTTTAGATGAAGAAAATTATATTGCAATTATGTGCATAAAACTTTACTATGATGTATATATAAAACAAGAAACAGAATTTTGTGTCTTAGACACTGATCCCCAAACTTCAGTCTAAAGAATATATCAAAGCAATGACTAAGTAGGAAGCACACAATAAAATCCTCAGTCCTTCTACTATTAATAAATTTTATTACAAACTTCTGTTTTGTTACTAAGGGAAGATCTCCCATTTAAGTCTTTTGACTGGGAATCACTATTACACATGTAAACAGAAATTAAAATGACTGAATAAAGAACAAATTCACTATACTAGGTCCCTGATTTGGTGTTAAACATAAGCTTATTGGTCAGAGGGATGAGTCAAATATAAAATCCAAAGAAAATCTGGCAGAAGACAACTCCTCTAACTCATCCCTATATATTCAACACCACTACCAGAAAACTAAGGTAGAACCATAACCCTCCTTACCAAAGTTACCTAAAACAAAACCAAAAAAGGCCAATTATCTAGTAGCTTAGATGTTGTCAATATATGAATGTATGCTTAGAGAGTGGAAATGAGTCTTAACATCTCAAAAATATTATTTCTTGGCCCTGAAACCTCCAAATGAGTTTTAACTCTAAATCAACAGGGTATAGTTTAATGAGGATGAAGGGCCTATTTATGCTTGGTGCTGAGCTAGGCACAAACCTAATCATTTGCTTAAAACATTATAATGAACAAATCAATAGTTTAACTGTTCAACTTCTGTGTTAAGCATAACAAGCACAATTAAACAGTCAACTAAAAAATTACTGAATAGTACACTAATATCCATCTCCTTTTACGATACAACAGGCTGTCAATTTGTTTTCCTTAAAAGCATGACCAATGTCATTTATTTTAATAGGAAATCTATTCCTTAAAAAAGACCTTCAAGTGAAGTTTCTAGCTAAAAAGTTATTAACTAAAGATATTTACAAAAAGCTTACCAAAAAATGGAAGAATCACTGTAGTTATTGAACCACGAACTGGTGAGTGAACAAGGCAGATATTTTACTATGAAAGGCTACACTATCTGGATCCTTGTTATAGGTGACAATAAAGATAAAACAGCATATTACATAAAAGATGAATCTTCAAAGCTAACCCTGTCCCTTGCTTACATGACAACATGCTTTTACAGAAAAAAATGAAGCAATGACAAAATCTTATGCATGCTCCAGATGAGAGGAAAAAGGTTTGGATATGGTAAATAGTGAATACGATGATAAAACACTGCAGAGAAAATGTGAAATAAAGTTAAATTTTAAAAACTTTGGTACATATAGCAGATATTATGAAATAATTATAGTAAAAGAAATTAGCAAGCACCTCACACTTTTAATACCTTCTAAATATCTGCAAAGGACAATGAAAATCTCAGGACTACCTCCCAACTCCTGATGCAAAAGGGAAGGTCAAGCTGGAGGCCGAGTCATGCAACAACTGTTACTAACATTCTGGATTAGCCAGATTCTCCGGGAAAACATAGAAGGCCTCAGTCACCTACAAAGACTGCCCCCACAGGTTTATGATAAGGAAATCCTTTGCTGGCCTCCCATAAACAAGGACATGCAAATTGTAACTTTGGGTCTGCAAGCTAAGTCTAGCTCCTGAAACTAAGGCCTGTTTAATTCCACATTAATAATGTTGATTACAAATTTATCTTCCCAGGTGCAGAACATAGACAAGATCAATCATTCTTCTACCTACCCAGGGATATCTACATAAATGGTTCTTCCTTCACTCCCTTTTTCTCTGCAAACCTTCACCTTATCTTATACAAAATATAATTTCCTGGGCCTCACAAGAATGTAACCATATGCCTCACTATCCCCGGCTCCTCCTTTTTCTTTCTGTATGGCCTCTCCCCTTAAATAGTGAAGTTCCCAAATTGGGGGAGAGAAGGGGTCACAGAAGCATCTGTAGTTTGTATTTTTCCTGGGTAGATCCTCAAACTTCAGCTCAATAAACCTCCATTGATTGAGATCTTTGCCTCAGACACTTATTTTGGGTTGTCATATCAAAGCTTCATATTAAAGTAATTTTGAGAGCAGCTAATATTTACTGAGTGCTTGCATGGTAAGTCCTTAGTGTTAAGCATATTTTATTATCCAGCTCATTTAATAGCAACCTTACGGAGCATGTATTTATATTATAGCCCATTTTATAGTAAACATCAGAGCTTGATTTCAAATCCAGAGTCTGACTTAGTTCTTTAACCACTAGGATATATATAATAGTGTTAACTTTCATGTAACTTTAATGATCAAGCACGTAGGAAAATTAATATGCCCAATCCTCTGGTCCAACAAGAGTAACCACAGGGATTTTTAAAACCTACACATGTTAAAGCACTTTTACATGGAGGAGAGAGAACAGGCAAAGTAGTCATAATTGGTTCCTGACCAGTAGAAGTCAAGTCAGGGTTACTCTTGTTGCAGCTCCTTGAATCACAGCTCATGCAGGGGTTTAGCTGAGACAGCTGCAGGAGGGGTCCAAAGGCACAGCACCCATGCTGCCCGGCAAACCTTAGCCTCTCAGGAAGTGGAATATGTAATTTTTAAACATGTTTAGACAAGCTTGGTGAGGGAGGGGGACAAGGGACAGTGAAGACAAGTGCTAAAAAAGAGTGGTGATAGGCTAGGCATTGGTGGCTTACGCCTGTAATCCTAGCACTCTGGGAGGCCGAGGCGGGTGGATCGCTCAAGGTCAGGAGTTCGAGACCAGCCTGAGCAAGAGCGAGACCCCGTCTCTACTAAAAATAGAAAGAAATTATATGGACAACTAAAAATATATAGAAAAAAATTAGCCGGGCATGGTGGCGCATGCCTTTAGTCCCACTTACTCGGGAGGCTGAGGCAGGAGGATCGCTTGAGCCCAGGAGTTTGAGGTTGCTGTGAGCTAGGCTGATGCCATGGCACTCGCCCAGGCAACAGAGTGAGACTCTGTCTCAAAAAAAAAAAAAAAGAGTGGTGGTAGATGTAGAGCAGGGAAGAAGGCCTGAGAAGGCTGCTATAATTTCAGCCTTGATCCAACACAGATTGTAGTTGGTTTATTTTTAGGGAAGTGAAGTACAGTAGTTGCCCCTTATCCTTGGGGGATGCATTCCAAGATCTCCCCAGTGGATGCCTGAAACCCCAGACAGTATTTATTCCTATATACACTGTTTTTTCCTATATATAGATACATATATGTATGTATCTATAAAGTTTAATTTATAAATTAGGCACAGGAAGAGATTAACAATATCTAATAATAAAATAGAACAATATACTGTTCACAATTTCACACACAGAAGATTTGTTCTTACCATAGATCTTAGCAACCTCATCATATAATTATTTTTCTTTCCCTATTAAGTCTAGAACTTCCATCTTTTCACTTAGAGGGAGCACTTTATGGCATCTCTTTGATAACATGGGAATTACCAGCATCACTACTCTTGTGTCTTGGGGGCCATTATTAAATTAAATGAGGATCATCTGAACACAAGCACTGTGACACCTCGACAAGGAGCTGGCTCCTAAGTGTCTAATGCGCTGGTAGCCCCAACAGCGTGGAGACGCTGGACAAAGGGAGAATCCACGTCCTGGGCCAGACAGAGCGGGACGGTGCATGCAAGATGTCATCATGCTACTCAGAATGGCACACAATTTAAAACTTATGAATTGTTTGTTTCTGGAATTTTCCATTTAGTATTTTTAGATCACAACTGACCACGGATAACTGAAGGCATGGATAAGGGGAACGACTATAGTGAGCAAGCAGAATATTCATTCTCATGTATATACTATGACCCTTTTTCGGAAAAAAAAAACAAAAGACCTATGTTTGTGCCTCTTACATTTTATAGGACTATTTAAGGTAAGCCTATACTTTCTATTGCTAGTTTTAGCATTTGCCTTTTATTCTCAAAATCAAGGGTCAAATTCTTATTGCTGAACTAAGTCTGCCAACTACACACAAGTCTACCAAGGATTAGCTAAAAGATATTTTAAAATAATTTATTAAAAATAATACAAAGACATATGTAGATATCTATACAGAGTCAAATTGAACAACTTTTCCAACTTAATCAAAATATATTTATGTTAGCCTTTTTTTTTTTTTTTTTTTATTGGAGACAGGTCTCATTCTGTTGCCCAGTGGTGTGTGCCCAATGCAGTTTTGAACTCCTGGGCTCAAGTGATCCTTCCATCTCAGCCTCCTGAGTAGCTGGGACTACAGGCACAAGCCACTACACCTGGCTATTTTTTATTTTTTAGTAGAGATGGGGCCTCTCTATGTTGCCCAGGCTGGTCACAAACTCCTGGGCTCAGGCAATCCTCCCGCCTCAGCCTCTCAAAATGGTGGGATTACAGGCATTAGCCACTGTGCCCAGCCATATGTTAATATTTTTAAATAATATAGGGCATACATAGTATCCATTCCTTTACCTTAAAATAAATATGCTCCTAAATGTATGTAAAATTATTTTCACATATCAAACTATGTTCCCACCAAATCACAAAATACTGGAGAAATATGATTCCATGAAAAAGAAAAATCACATTGAAGGCATAAGCTAAAGCTTTGAAGGAGAGATCTGACTACATGCCTAAGGAGTGTACTCTCCAACAGGGGCCTGCCAGCCATCAGTTGAGCCCCATTGGCTTAAGTCCATCAATTCTAAAAATCAAGAGCAATCAAAAAATTATCAGAGTACGGCAGGAGAACTATAGATGCCTTGATAATGACCCCTCTTCAACCTGGACAATTTAAACTCAAGCTACAAAGCAATATAGGCATAAGTTATGATCTTCCCCTAAGACAGCCCATCATTGAGGATCACGATTGCATAATCAGGATATGGAAACGATATTTTAAAATTCATCATAAGAAAATTAAAAACATTTGATCAATGCTTAATATATATTAGAAGCTAATTCTTTAAATATCTTTCAGATCATTTTAAGTGCCAACATAGCTGCAACACCTACCAATGGGTCTTCTTATGTGCAACTAAACATTCAGACTTACACAACTATTATATCACAGGCAACACTTGGCACAAGTCTTCTCAGAAGGACACAGGACAGGAACACGGCTTGCCACCAGCAAAGCATCAGGCCCTGCTCTGCTGTGGAAGTACTTCCACTGACTGGGCATCATCCGTTCATACCACAGTTTTGCTCAGGTAGGGGGAGACACAGTCACACTGGGTGGGTGTGCAGGAACTTCCCCCTTAGAAGTTTTTCCATAAAAGCCAGTATCTCTTTCAACAGGTTTGTAAGTAACGCTACCAAGGTCCCCATAAGGGAAATGCTCATTTATGAATCACTGTAACTGGGGAAGCCCAAAGCTAGGGCTCCTGCATCAGGTATGTTTCAGTCACCCTCCTATCCAGATGCAGTTCACTCATTGGGGGTCATTTTTGCCGCATACAGGATAGCCTAGAATCATACTGGTATACATCCTTATCAAGTTACCAAAGGAACAGAGTTACAAAGTTGTAAAATTCTAACCTGAAGTATTTAGAATCAATATCTATAAATCAATATGAAAACATAACCCACTAGAAAGATGGGCACAATATTTTAACAGGTAAATCAGAAGGAACCAGAATGGCCAATGTATAATCTCAACAGTCATCAGAAAATGCATAAAACTACAGTGAAATACCATTTCACGCCCTTAACACTATCAAAAATTAAGTCTTAACAAAAAGTCTTGTAATACCAAATGTTAACCTAGAATACCAAAGTTAACCTAAATTCCAGACTGCAAAGGAAATTGGGAGATGAAATTGACATGATTTAATAAAGCTAGAAATCACACATGCCACAACCCGGCCTAGGAGTATTACCCACTTAGCTAATACCCTAGAAGAGAAACTCTCATATGTACACAAGTGACATGCACAAAAATCTTCACTGCTGGAATGCTTGTAATCACAAAGATTAGACTCAATCTAAATGTTGATCAAAAGGAAAATGGATAAATTGTATATGTTCATATAAGGGAATATTGTGCATTTGACTGACCTGCAACTACATGGATACTATCTTAAAAAAACATGTTATAGGAAAAAGGCAAGTTGCAGAATAATATGGACAATATCATACTATTTAATAAAGTTTTAAAAACTAGAAAATGGTACTAAATATTATAAATAATTAAATACAAGAAGAGTAAAAGTTTTTTTTTTTTAATTAAAGAATGGGTAAAATAAACAACAAATTCTGGACAGCAGTTACTTCTAAGAAAAGAAGAGAAGGGCATAAATAATCCAAAGAAAAGGAGTTTAAAAAGTAAGTGTATTGACTGAATGTTTCCCCCTAATAGTCAAAAGTTCAATTCCTGGGGTCTTTGAGAGGTAATTAGGTTTAGATGAGGTCATGAAGGTGGGGTCCTCATTGCAGGAATTAGTGTCCTCGTAAGAGACCAGAAACTTCCCTTTTTCTTTCTCTCCCCACAGCAAAAAGGGGCCATCTGCAAGCCAAGAAGAAGGCCCTCACCAGGACCCATGCTGGAACCCTGATGGTGGACTTGCAGCCTCCAGAACTGTGAGAAATAAATGCCTGCTGTTTAAGCCACAAAATACCAGTCTATAGTATTTTGTTATGACAGCCCAAGGTAAGACAACAGTGCTTCAATAGCTTATATATGTTACAATATACAAAACTTATACAGTTGTTTTTAATTGGCAAAAAATAGCAACTAAAATCCAGATTAAGAGAATGACACATCTTGGTAGTTCTCAATCAGAACACACTAACAAGATGCTGGTTCTCAGATAACAACTTTAAGACTATTATCCTATTTGTAATTCTATTTTTTAGTACTGAATATCTCTTCTCAAAAACAATCAGTAACCAGGTTTTGACAAACAGCCACTCAGTCCATTTTGAATCCCATCCTTACTGTTCTAAACCAACACATCAATTGTCACTACTCTCTTTACCTCTGGTCTCTCTCTTCCTCCCCATTTCCCAAATTCACCCTGTGTACCAAGAGCAAATCAGAGACAGGGTCTCACTATGTTGCAGGCTGGCCTCAAACTCCTGGGCTCAAGTGATTCTCCCACCTTAGGATCCCAAGTGGCTGTGACTACAGGCACATGCCACTGCGCCTGGCTTCCAGAGCAAATCGGTCTACACAAAATGTCACTTTGGTAATGACACTAGTCAGCTCCCAGAATTTAAATCTTTGATGGCAGACATTGCCTGAAGAATAAAATGAAAACTCCTTAATCTAGTATTTAAAGGTCTCAAAGCCTGGCTCAAATCTGCATTTCCAACCTCTACCTTCCACTACTTTATACAAATGGCTCCCTAAGGCTAAGCCGCTCTATTCAAAGCCCTCTATAGGTTTTGCTCATTCCCACCGTGCTGTGTCTCTTGCCTGCAACGCCAATGTTCTCTAGGTATCTAAATTTCAGTTGTCATTCAAAGCCTTGTCATAAGTCTTATCTCCTCCATGAATCTCTCCCTCACCAATTCATCCTAATTTACACTCATTCTTGCACTCAGTAAATATTTATTAGATGCCCACTAGCATGTGACAGGAGACATGATTATTCTGGGGGCACTAACAGGATGCCCACATATACTACACATGGATTAAATATTACTTTGCTCCTTTTGCTAATGTTATGTCAACCTCAACTACATTATACGCTTCTTAAAGACAAGGGGTCATTGTATCCTACAGAGCAATTAACTGAGTACTTAGAAAGTGGTCAGGGTTCAATAAATATTCTTTGGTTAAATGAATTTTGTAATGATATTAATATTGTGTAATGTTTTGACCCAAAATAATGCCTATCCTGGCAGCTTTGAATAATTACTACATTTTCTTGTGATGGATACATCTATGTAATAAGAACAATGGACTTGGAGTCAGAAGGTCTGAGTGGAACTTGGGCTCCACTATATTCTACCTCTGGACATAATATTCTTTCTGTATACTCATCTCCATAAAATGAGAATATTTACACCAATCTGGTAAGACTTGCACAAATGTTACAAGGAATAAGTAAATTATTATGAGACATACTTTATTGTGCTAGAAGAGTGCCTAGCACTCATTCATGAATCCAACAGATATTTACTAAGGCTAGTCTCAATAGATGCCAATATCCTCATTTCCTAAAAGACCTTATAAAAGATCCATTCTCTTTCTGCTAGATGATAGGAATGCTGCCTTTGGCTAAAGGAGTGCCCACAGAAATACTCCATTAAATATTTTAATTCTATATCAAATAATAACCTCAAAGTCATAAAATTATTCTACTTCTAAAATGTCTTTATCTCATGAAGTACAAATAGTAAGTATTTAGCCTTGCTAAAACACTAATGAAAATGGTATTCGGAAAACAGAAAAATTAACAGTATCTAATTAGAATAAATATGATCAATAAAATTGTTCTTTTCTTTTTGATATAATCATTTTATATGTGACTTCCTGTTTGAAGAAGGACAGGTGGGAATTCATTAGTGATCGGCCAATGAAACCAGCTGGCCCACCTGGTTTTTCAGAATTATTAACCTCTATTAGGAATCCATGGTGCATCTTTGCTGCTCCGGCTAGATGGAGTTACCCATATGAGAAGCAGCTACTTTTAAAATCATTTTCTGCAATTTGGAGTCTACCCTGGTGGACTTCATTTGGAGCTCATATTTTAAACCACTATTTGCTCTCTAGCCTCATTGTCTTAATATACAAGGCCAATCTCTCCCAATCTGCAGTGCCACTAAGCTCTCTCATTGTTCCTCTATTTCAGCTACTTGAGAAACCCACTGCCTATCTCTGAGATCCACCCCAGAAAGCTAATTTCAAGTGCACCAACTATTTTATGTTTTAAGCCTCCTAATAAACTCACTAAATTTATACTCAATCTGGCCATTTTTACATGATGTGGCAACAAGCAGAAATCTGCCCATTTGACATTCAGTTTGTAGGCCAACATTCAGTTACATTAGGCACAGTTTGACTATTTTTCCCTGTATTTTTCTTTCTAGGTCACCTTTTCTACACTACAATGCAAAATGTAGGTAACTACTATATAATGCTTAAGATTATAGGCTCTGGTGCCAGACTAGTTTAAATCCTGGCTGTACTGATAATTATCTACATTACCCTAGAAAAATTATTAACCTTTCTGCGCCTCAAGGTTCTTTCTTATGAAAGAACAACAACTACCATCTCACAGGGTTGTTATTAACATTAAATGTACATGTAAAACAGAACAGCCCCTAACATGGATTCCGTACAAATTCTCTATTTTTAATAGGAAATAACACTAGTTACTGGAGAAATAAGCTGTAAATATGGTGTCAATGCTTAAAACAAATAAGGTTGAGCCAGTATCTTACTGGTGGTCAGTTGGCTCTTTTAAGCTAAAAAAAATTATAAATACAACATTATCAGCTGTCTCCTCAGCTCATCTGTAAGGACAAATATTTATAGATCCCCCCCAAGTTTATTATTTTAATATTGAAAGTATGTACTAGAAAAAAATGTAGAAAATGTGGACAACTATAGGGAACAAATCATGCATATTTCCACTGTCTGAAGATACTGTTTAACATTGTGTTATCTTTACTTCCAGGAATTTTATGACAAAAACATAATTTTTAAAATCAGTTTTGTAAAACTGAATCCTACCACTTCCACCAAACAGTATCATGAAAGTATCATTCCTTGTTATTTCAGCCTCTGATAACATAATTTTTAATAGCACCATAATATTCCAAGTTGAGTTCATATATTTTAAAGCAAACCAGGGCAAGATTTTCTTGTCCCAACTGCAACCATGCCAGAGATTCTCACTTTAACACACAAGCACACTTGTCATAAAAGAATGGTAATTGGGATCTACATTTATGGGCATGCAGATTATTTTCTATACAAGCACTGGCATCTTTCTAGTGTTTAGTACAGCCAAAAACGACTGCAGCAACAAATTAATAAATGCAGGAAGAATAAATATTGAACAAAAAGTTGTGGCCTCACCTTAAATGCTAACTTTCATAAAATAGTATTTGCAATTTTTCACTAGGAACAAAGACAAACCAATTAACAACTTACATTCCAATTTAAGGCAAGTCAACCTAAATTTGTTCACAATAAGAAAAATTCATGGATGTACATTTGTTGAAACTTTAACTTTCCATCTATAAGCTTAAGGGTGCCTTAGGTTGGTTATTTAAAAAATAAATATACACATATTCACTGAAACCCAACTACTAATTTTGCCAGATTCAACATACACCACTTTGATTGACTAATAGGAATCGGTGAAAATGTTTTGTTTATAAAAACAATTAGGGAGGCAGCATGGTTTGATGAAAAGGGCCACTAAACCGGGAAGGCGAGAACTTGGATTCATGTTCTGGCATGGCCTATAACTATGCAATAGCCAAAAAATCATTTACTAACTCTAGGCTCTAATTTTAAAGTGCAGTCTTTGAATTATATGGTTCCTGGGGCCTCTTACAGCTCTAAAGTAAAAATGCTACGAAATAAAGGTGACAATGGTACCATCAACTGGCGTGCAAATCACTGACTGCCATAGCATATGTGACTCTTATTGATGGACATCATGTTCTAACACCTGGAATTAGGTTCAGCGTTGTCCCAAACGATCTGTGCTTCTTTCTTATATAAATGGACTGGTTTCTTTTAAAGTAAAGAAATTTAAAAAATCCTGCTTTAGTCATCTCTGCCACCCTGGTTCCCCCATACCTTTGAACAACAAAAACAAAACTGAAATTAAATATTTTGAGTTGCTCTCATTTAAGAAACTTGCTTTTACTTTTCTGGTACACAAGGAAATCTATACTGAGATCTGCCTAATCAACATTGTCTATTCAAATAAGTATGCCTGCATAGTTAATAAAAAGAACACCATATACAATCATGCTTGAATTCATTTATTCTGAACACACCAATGTAAAAATTCATTTACACTGAACATACCAATGACCAATTAGCTTAAAGATAAAGACAACAATGATGAATTAACTACCTTATATTTAAAATATTTAAAATAGAGTATTGCTTTATATAAGTTTTAAATGCACATTAAATTAGCAACTGAAATTCTATGAATGTACTTCAGAATGCTAATTTTGCTAATTTTTTGTTTGTTTGTAATATGCAATAAAGGGAAAGCTATATGTTGAAAATATATTTTGGCTCATTAAAAAAGCAACATAGGCATATGTGCTTTTTTTAACATCTTTCTAAAGCAAGGAGGAGCTCTCTTTTTGCCATCTTTCAAATAAACATTCATTTCTGGTCTGGATTATAAGCAAGATATAGTACAATAAGTGGCATGCTTGCCATGTCTTTCTTTTAGTTAATAAAAAATAATAAACTCAAAGAAATGGGAACAAGGTAAGCACCAGAGTACCAACGTGGACACTGAGCTTATTAATTTTTTACATGTTTCAACTGACTAAATGTAGCTATCTATAATGGGTACCCTGCCGTAAATTTAAAATGCTACGCTTATGTGAAGATTGCGCAATAAGCAGTCATTATCTTTTCTTTTGTGATCCCTAATGGGAAAACTGAGAAGTCCTTTCCTCTTTTAAAATTAAATGCTTTAATAAATTAAGACTTTTAGGGGGACAAATACTCAATCTGAAAGTTGTAAATTACTAAAGGCTGTTCTCACTGGACTTCACTATTTAGAAACTACAGTAATTAAATGCTTTCCAGAGCTTACATGTTAGTGCTTTCAACATGAAAACATAAAATGAGAAGGAATGAGAATCCCGTCAGCACTCTGCTTTGCGAAGCTTTAGGCAAAGAGTGAGCATCAGCACAGTATGGCCAGGTCCTCACCACTACTCAGAGGAGCAGAAACAACTTAGCAACCGAGAACGCCCAGATCCATCATTTGCTTCTGATGCCCTATACCTACGTACTTGCTCACAACCCACCTGTTTGCAAACACAAGCTTATACGGCTTCTACACATTAAACTACCAGACTTATTTCCCTTGCTCCTGAATCACACTACCTCATGAAGAAAGTTCCTAGCTAAAACCCTTCACTGAAAATACTTTCTACAAAAAAAAAAAAAAAAAGGTATAGAGATCCCAGTATTGATAAATTGAGTAAGAAGACTGAAAAATTGTAGGGATTCTGCACACATCTGTAATTACCAAAGGAAAAGAAATATTCAAAAGTACATATTTATTGTCAACTGATTGCCAACTTATGGGAATTTAGGTATAAGCACTTGAAAAATAAAGTTTCAAAAGCAAAAACTTTTTGTATTTTGGAATGTTTTCAAACTTTATAGAGTCTGTGGGATCTCTGAAACATCAAGCTTTTTCACTTTTTCTTCTCCCTTCTTAAACTGCTGTAAACTTTCATCACCAGTATTTTGCTACAGGTACAGACATGGCAAAATGCATTGATTCATCCTAAAAGGAGGGATGTTTACAGAAGTTAAGCCAGATTCATGCAAAGCAAAACACAAGCTTCAACATGAAACCCTTCCTCAGTAGTGGCTGCCTAACATAGCTTCATGTCTCCTCCACTCTTCCCTTAATTCTTCTCTGTCATTTTTCTGCTTATATTATCATGTGCTTCCAATTTCTTTTCCTTTGATAACAGTAATTTTAAAAGGCTAAAGAAATTCTTTCTGACCACAGATTTAATACAGCAGTCTCTTAACTGGTCTAAAAGCAGAAAATCCTTTCGCTCCACCTCCTAACATCTGTCACAAGAGTCAGATTACAAATCAACCCAAATGAAGGGATCAAGGGGCGTGCATGTGAAGGCGGAACAGAGAAAGGAAACACTAGTGGTTGGGTCATCAGCAGAAACTACAATATAGTTTCTATTCTTTACTTGATACAACTGCATTATACAAAAGGACACCTTGCTAGATACAACTTTAAGCTAAATGTTAATGTTACACTTTCTAATTTCCTAAATATTCTCTTTGAAGATGTAAAATAAGCCCTTTATTTTTCAACTCTGGAAATTTCTTAAACACTTATAAAGTGTTTATAAGGTAAAGTTAAACACTTATAAAGTATTATAAAGTAATTTAATATTTACAATGAAGAAAATTAACTTTTCATCTCTTTTTTAAAGTCATCTCTACTGCCATCAGAAATATTAACAGTGAAATACATTAATTACAAACCAAACTATACACTGTATATAGCTACTTAGGTTTTTTACTAAGAAAATAACTTTATCTTTGATATTTTACATTTTAAGAAATGATCTGTGCACTGACTTTAATTACTATACATATAAATCTGCTAAGATTATTTCATGGACAAAAAACTAATAAGTACCTATTCATATCCTGCCAAAACACACCTATAATTTTTTAAATGATGACAAGAATAGCCTAAGGCAGTCACCAGACATCTCAGAAGTCTAAGTCTAAATGGTTTTAACTTATAACTTCATGCCAAAAAACTTTTGTCAGGAAAACATTTAACTAAAACAACAATGAAAACTTGTATAATGCTGATTTTTGGGGGGGAGGGCGTTAAAAGTGCTTGATGGCTCTCTAATATATATATATAAGCACTTGAAAAAGAATTCAGATCCAACTTTACTCCATTAAAATTCTGAAGTTTCCGAAGTGTACAGAGTGTAACCTGATTCTAATTGCTGTGAAGAGACATAGCCGACGATATGCTAAATCTTGCCATCTGTAGGTGCTTTACACAACTCCAGTTTTTTTTGTTTTGTTTTGTTTTGTTTTTTCTTTTAAGTAGGGTCAAAAGTTTACAGTATCTTTTTTTTACAGTATTTTTTTTTTTAACCAATTACCAATCACAAAATTCTTTTACTTTAGGTCATCTTTGAAAACGTCTCTGAACAGTTTTGGTACTACTACCCAATCATAAATCTGCTCAACATTAGCTCTATCACCAAATCCATTTTACATTCATAATGCATTACAGACAATCTTTAATGATCAAGCAAATATTTATTTCCTTATTTCGCAAAAGGATTGGTTTTCCCCAAAAATAATTCTCCCAAAGACACTGCTTTTAGGATATAGCAATTATTCTGATTCTAGGACTCATTTACAAAACCACTGCTGGCCTGAAACCCAACAATCCACAAACTATGGGCTGAACAGTATTCATACTCAGGACCTCAATCGCATGGCTATTGGGTGAACTCAACTACTATTCTAGATACTCATTCCACTTTTCTCCTCTGTGTCCATAACAGAAGCGCTGATGCACCACCTCCCACAGTTAAGATTCAAGGTAGAGAACTGTCACAGCAAGTTATATTATTTTCAGACCAAACAGATTTACACTACAATTAAATACATTAAAATGGCTCAATAAAAAAAATTCATATACATCTAATAAAAAAGGCATTTTCGCCAAGCCAGCAGATTGAGCGGTAGTTTTGATTTTAAATCAGGAGCTAATTCAAAATTCAAAAATAAGTACAAATATGCCATTGTCTAAAATCCTCTTATTCTATAGTTTTATTTCTCTCATTTACAGTTATCAAATATCACATGCCAAACTCTATCCTTAATTATTCTCAAGAAATTTCTAGCAAATTGAAGTCATCACCATAAATTCAGCAGGAATGATGGCAAAGCATCTAAGAATATAATACAGTCCTTAAAAAGAAATAAGAAAACACTAATATATAATTGCACTTTTAGCTTATGAAAGAATTGTATTACTAAAAACATTATATGAATTATGTAGTTGAAATCCTATTTTCAATATACAATGGAAATATAATATTTAAAAGAACCCTGCTAAGTCCTTTTTAAAACAGAATAATCTTTAGCAGTACAAATGATCAACTCCTACTTAAATTATTTTATATGTAGAAATCTGATATATTAAAATGGGTTAAATCTATGTAGTATTACACTAATTTAAAAAAACAAAAAACAGCTAACCAAAGAAGAACAAGTTCAGCACAGAAAATATGAAAGAAATTTTAAACTAATGTTTCTAATTAACAAGGGTTTTCACAGAGACGTAAAAGCAAATTTTGCTTTCCTGATTAATTAGAACACCAACACAAAGAACTAAACTCTAATTGACAATTCTTCCAGAAAACTAGGATGGGACATGCTCATCAAACAGCAGAATACATGTTCTTTAATGAAACAAATTGCACTGAAAATCGTGTGTTCCAGATATACAGATAGATGGTGGTTCTTATGCTTAACAACAATTCTGAAAACTATAAAGGCTGTGTACCTGGTGATGTAGAAATATTTTAGCCAAAAAATAAGCTCAATCTGCTTAATATAACACTAAAACTTTCCAAAGAGCTTTTTGTCAACTAAGATGTAAGGTGAAATGCTGACTGAAAAGACCTTTGAAAAGATCTAAAATTATTCCTCCTAAAGAGATTCCCTAATTATCAGAGACATATTTCAATGTTTGCCGTTAACTTTAATGGAAGAATTTCTCCATACACTCAAATACCAGTTTCTTCCTCCAAGATAAAAAGAGGCAGATCATTAATATGAAATGGATATGGCTAAATTAAATGAAAAGAGAGAAAGAAATTAAAAAAGAAATTTAGGACAGGACCCATAACAGCACTGCAATTAAAAAGATAAGGAAAGGAAATTCTCAGGAAAGAAAAATAAATCCTTCAGTCTCTAAAATGAGGGACTTGCTCTTGAGGGAAAAAAAAAGATTAACATTTAAGAACAGCAAATTGGCCAGGTGCGGTGGCTCACGCCTGTAATCCTAGTACTCTGGGAGGCCAAGGCAGGAGGATCACTTGACGCCAGGAGTTCGAGACCAGCCTGAGCAAGAGCAAGACCCTGTCTCTACTAAAAATAGAAAAATTGGGCGGGCGTGGTGGTGCGCACCTGTGGTGCCAGTTCACAGCTACGCAGGAGGATCCTCTTGGGCCCAGAAGCTGGAGGTTGCAGTGAGCTATAATGACGCCGCTACACTCTAGCCCAGGCGACTGAGTGAGACTCTGTCTCCAAAAAACAACAACAACAAAAAGAACAAGCAAGTTGAGTGGATTTAAAAAGCAAATTCAAAAATACTGCAGCAAAGATTTCCGAATGCCAAATTTAAAATATAAATATACTTACTAGTCTCAAAACAATTCTCTCAAATTGTGATATATAGACCTTTAAGAAACATGCCTATAAGGCACTTTAAGTTTTCTGATAATTTTTTCATTCTTTTGTTAGCCATTACCTTATATTTTGCTATCTCATTCTGTAAGTATGATAATTTCAGAGCCAAAAACAAATAAAACGTAAATATACTATAGCCAAAATACCTTCCTTGTCTTGAAAAATAATTTCTAAGATTCTCTCTAAGCAGAATCGAGAGGGTTTCTCCACCTTCTGTTTCCCCAGCCCCAACCATGGGCAAGCTCTTTCACTTCTCTTTTCCTCAGTTTCCTCATTTAAAACAGAGACATTTGTTTTTATTTTTTTCTGATTGCTTCAGTGAAAATATCAAAACAAAATGAGACAAAGGGCCAAAAATGGTTTACAAATCATTTTTGCAATGAAGTATAAATGACAAGTCGCTTAACAGTTGACTGATGCTCAATTGTTCAATTTCCTTCTGTTTTTCCACACAATAATCTCTTTTTTTCTTCTTACTCTAACCTTAAAAAATTCACAGCTCAAGTGTGAAACTGTTTACTGGTTCTTCTGTAAAGATCTTCAATACACTAAATCTTTCTGTTAAATGAAACTAATCCTGAAATTCTTCTGAAAGACAAAAAAAAAAAAAACCCTACATTTTGAAATAAAACCTTTTCTAAAACACACTGTCTCTTTACCTTCTTAAATGGTGTTCTTTGGTAAAGTTAGGAGTAGTATTAAGGGCTAAAGGTTGAGTGAAAATATTTTACTTTTATACTAACTGTTTCCACAAATACTGTTTTTAGGTCACATCTCTAAGTTATCAATATTTTTACGTGGATTTGTTAATTATCAGGGTTCTCACCGTCATTTCTCTTTTTAAATGAATATATCACAATGTATCCATTCTACTGTTAGACATTTGAACTTTTTTCCAGTTTTCTGCTATTTCATTACTGTCATTTTTTTACATATTCCATCTGCCCAATTCCACCAGCCTGCTTTCTGTTTTCTAGACAAATTAAGGGTGATTTTACTCCCATATTCATATTTTTAGAACAGCTTTATTGAGATATAATTCTCATACCATACAATTCATCCATTTAAAATGTACAATTCAATGGTTTTTAGTATATTCAGAGTTCTGTGACCAACACCACAATCGATCTTAGAACATTTTCAACACTATAAAAAGAAACCTTACATCCATTAGCAGTCACTCTCATCTTCCCCTGCTCCCCAGTCCCAGCCCTGGGCAACCATTAATCTACTTTCTATCTCTATAGAGCTGACGATCCTGGACATTTCATGTAAATGGAATGATACAATTTGTGACCTTTTATGACTGGCTTCTTTCACTAAATACAATGTTTCCGAGACTCATCCATTTCGTAGCATGTATCAGTATGTCATTTCTTTTTATCGCCAAATAATATTCCACTGCTATATATAGGAAATTTTATTTATCTATTCATCAGCTGATGGATGTGCAGATTTTTTTCATCTTGAGGCTATTGTGAATAATGCTGCAATGAACATTCCTGTATTCGTATTTCTATCAATGCAGAAAATCTAACTAGTTTTTGGTAATGGGATGATATAGATCTGGATATTCACAGGAGCCTGGATATTCACAGGAGACAAAGCCAGGTCCTTTGTAGGACCTGCAATGACTCCTCGCTCCCTGAGCATTCAAGCACTACTTCCTACCAACTTGGTTTAATATCATTCAAATCGACTTCTCTCCCTCATTCTGCCACTACCCCTCAGTTCACATGGTCCTCCCTCACCTGGATCCCTTCAACAGTCTACACTTACTTGTCTCAGCTGTCAGCCTTGCCCTCCTCTAGTCCATTCACCCCAGTGCGGGACATTCATTCTAAAATACAAGTGTCATTGTTTCATTTCCCCATATCAATCCTTCAATGCATGCCCATGGCATTCAAGATGAAAGTAAATTGCCTTAGCAAGCAAAAGGCCCTTGGATGATATCTCCTCACTAACCCTGACAGTCCTGAACTCTAGCTACTTCTGCTGCATGTGTAAGGAATTACCCCAAAAAGGCCCTGATCTCTCAGCACTGGACCTTTGTACATTCTTCCCTCCCTGTCTGGAAATACACCCGGTGGATGCCTCCTTCTTGCCACAGAACTCCACAATAGTATATACTCCAAGCAAGCAAAATTTGTCTTTTTTCTCATGGCTGGTGGATCTAGTACAATCAATGTCAGAGTGGATTCTCAACATATACTTCTGGCTTTGATAACAGAATGCTACTTACTAGTATACCTGAATAATTTCTGTGAGTAGGAAGGACTTTTCTAGGCTCTGGGCTTGAAAATAAAGCAGGGGAGGAAACACAACAACACACAAACCGTAACCTTGGCTTACCCCTCTACCACAAAAGGAAGCAACCCTCTGCTGTCAGGTCCCATGGTTCTTGGTGACTGACATCCATCCTTCCACATAGCTCGTAGTGGGACCTGGACAAGCCAAAATGCTTGCTCAAACCCCAGCCCCTTGGCAAGATTGGCCCAGAAATGGGCAGGTCATCCAGCCTGGGCCAGTGAGAGTCATTCCTTTGATTTTTGTTAAAGCTATCAGAAAAAAATACCCTTTCAAGGGGATTAGATAGACTGTTAAAATGACATAAGCCAGAGCTGCTGGTGACCCTCTCTGCCATCATATAAGGTCCTAATTGAAAAAAGAAGTAGAGACTAAATGAGAGAAGGTCCTGATGACTTCATTTAATTTATTCCATCCAGATGTGCCCAGAGCTAGGTGTAGACTTGGCCTTCTCACTTAAATGAGGTAGTAAGTTCCAGTTTTGCTTATACTGCTTTCAGCTGGCCTTCTAACACTTGCAGCCAAAGAGTCCAGGACTATACATCAAAAATCTATTTTCCTGTGTTAGTCTATGACCAGGCATCAAAATAAGAGATGATACCTCTCTTTCGAGCATCTGCCATTTTGCATCATCATTTATATAGTTCAAAGCTCAAAGAGTATACCCTAATCTTAGGGATACCTCGGTAAGAGTGCAAGCCATTACCTCTAATGCCAGAGCTGGACTCCTGCTACTTCCTTTGCTGGGCCAAACAATGAAGGTAGGTTGCCAGAGCCAGGATAGAATCCCGAGCCCCATCCCCTCTTCCCTCCCCAAAATTGGGACATTTGAAGCTTTCAACCTATAATGGTTAAGAAGATAAAAGCCAGCACTAGAATTAGACCAACTGAGGGAAGACCACGCTTCTGTGTGAATCTGTGTTACTTGCTTTCATCCTTAGACACTTCCTTTTACCTATACAACTACAAGTAAATAAAAATTGACCAATTTTCTATCAATTTGGTGATGCTGAAGGGTCAGGTTTGGATGTGTAGAATCCTTCCCAATTTCACGGAAGATGTAGCAGTACTGACCCCTATACTCAGTACATCACCTGCTTCGCTACAGGTGAAGTAAACGGGATAGAACAGTTTTTCTGAATAAAGCATTGGGAAATGTTATAAAACCGGGTGTTCATCTCATCTAGATTTCTACTCTCGGAGATAGAAAAAGATATTGAAATTAAAACATCATCTATGTCCTCAGTGACTGGCACAGTAGAGTAGAAAGAACAATATGACAAAGAACAATCAGAAAACAGGATCTGAGTGTGGCATCTACACTATGCAGCCTTGGAGGTTTTTCCTACCAGTTACTTATTCCTCACAGAAATCCACCCTACTCCTTACTACCAAGACTTTTTCCTGAAGAATGGCTTTGCATAACACTGTCGGTGGCTCCTGCTACACGGGATATTAAGAATGTGTGGCCAGTGTGAGCTCGGTGGAGAGAACGCCACATGAGATAGATATTTGCAGAGAAGGAGAAAGAGTAGATACACATATGTATCCTTCTAAGGAAGATGCTAATGATCGAGTCATCAAAATTTAGGAAAACATATATTAGAAATCTCAGGTCTGAAATGCTTTTCTGTAGTTGCAGTAACTTAAATCTCTCTCAACTTAGGGAGCATAAGTAGCTGGTAATGGAGAAAAGATTATGCTGCGGCCACTAGTAGGTCGGGGGAAAGGTAAGTCAAGTACAAGTGGCTAGGGAACGTTCCCAGAAAGGCCTGTAAACTAGGAAATTCATCACCCCACTGAGTTTTCTTTGACAGTAGCAGCAGTATTTTGAGGGTACAGGTGATATTCTGATACCTGTACACAATGTGTAATGAGCAAATCAGGGTAACTGGGTACCTCAAATATTTGTCTTTTGTGTTGGGCACTTGTGCCTTTTCTAATTTAAGACACAAAGATCTGAGAACCCGAGCTTAACTTTTTATTTACTACAGCAACTGGCAGAACAACCCATAAAAGAGGTATTAAAAGTCTTTATGTTGTCTACCTAGAAAATATTTTAAATTAAAGACTATCCTGCCCAAACGGTATTTTCTGATATTATGTCAAAAGGATAATACAGGTTGAGTATCTCTTATCCAAAATACTTGGGACTAGATGTGTTTCAAGTTGCAGATTTTTTCATATTCTAGAATAATTTATTATACTTACCAGTTGAGCTTCCCAAATATGAAACTCCAAGATCCAAAATGCTCCAGTGAGCATTTCCTTTAAGCGTCATTTTGCTGCTCAAAAAGTTTCAGATTTTGGAGTATTCCAGATTTGGAATGCTCAACCTGCATTTGTTTTATTTGTCTGGTGATAGTCTGAGTGATTCTTCTTTGCTTTTTTTCCAAATTTACTATAATACATTTAGAAAGAAGAATATTCAAAAGTATTCCTCTTGAATAAACGAGCAACATTTCCCTCCATTTTAAAAATCACCCTCTCTCCTCCTTACTGGAAGACTGCCAACAATGACACCTCTTGACAAGGCAAGATGCACTAGAACGCTGATGAGAGGAACTGAAGAACACAAATGATCATCTGCTGGAGTCTACAGGTAACATGTTTAACCACTTTTTATACTTCTTTTTATATTCTCATCCTTAGAATCTGTGAACTGTGCTACCAAAGTAAGAATTTGTGGTAAGCCCTACTTGGGTACAAGTTTTAAAATAAATGTGTTCCTTTCCCTTCCTTTTCCCTCTTTGCCCCCTCAAATGAAGACAGGGTATAAGCTGACAGATGTAAGGAAGTAATCACAAGGGAAACATCTATAAAAGAATACTTAGTAGAAATACATAGTGATTTTCAAGAAAGACAAATCCCAGAAGACCGATTTTTTCAGAGCTGGCCATCACTTTTTGAAGGTCTTTAGCTCTGATGATATTCATGTGTTCTCAGAAGGCTGGAAAGGAAACAATATAATAGGGAGAAATCTCAACTGTCCTGTCCACCTTATCCCATCTCCCTTTTGTCTGTTAGCAAACTGCCTGCTCAAATCATTTAAGACAATGTGTAGCTAACTTAATAGTATCTTTTCTTAAGTGATTGTACACATGCATGAGTGTGCGTGTCTGTGAATGTGTGTATTACTGAAAGGAATTTCAACCAATTACTAGGTTGTTAGGAAGGAAGCCTTGACTCTACCCTCTGGCGGCATGAGTTAAGACTTTTAAGGCACAATACAGCGAAAAGGGAGGGAGGGGCTGCTGCGGTGCTACCTAAAATATTCAGAAATATAGTATAACCTACACTAGGAACAGGAATCAGAGATGAGGAACAGTCGCAGATGAGGAAGAGAGGAAGGAGAATGAGAAAGATAAAAATCAATTCAAAAAAATAATTTTCTATTTGCTGTTTAATGCTTTATGTGAATTATCTTAATACAACAAAATCACATACTGGAAACAGAACAGATATCTTACGAAAGCAGGGAAGTGGAATCTGCACAAGAAGATGATTAGACTCAAGTTGGTATCAGCAATAAAGGAGCCTTGGGCCAGGCGTGGTGGCTCACGCCTGTAATCCTAGCACTCTGGGAGGCCGAGGTGGGAGGATCGCTTGAGCTCAGGAGTTTGAGACCAGCCTGAACAAGAGTGAGACCTTGTCTCTACTAAAAACAGAAAAAAATAGCCAGGCGTGGTAGCGCACGCCTATAGTCCCAGCTACTCGGGAGGCTGGGGCAGGAGGATCACTTGAGCCCAGGAGTTTGAGGTTGCTGTGAGCTAGGCTGACTCCATGGCACTCACCCGGGCAACAGAGCAAGACTCAGTCTCAAAACAAAAAACAAACAAACAAAAAATATCAAACAACAACAACAAAAAAGAATAAAGGGGACTCAAGGTAGGCTTTGCGTCAGATGCTGACTAAAACTGGACCTTCTCTGTACTTTCCATCTGATGTACCTATAAAAACGACACACTCTTATAATATGCTTACATTTGGAATAGTTTTTAAAGCTTCATATTTAACCACCTTTTATACCTCTTCAAATAGAGGTGTTTTTTAAATAGAGACTATACCAGATACAATTTATTAAGCTCTAGTAAGAAAATTAAAAATCGACAAGAATTTACTTAAAGCTCTATATGCTCAAGTGTATGAGTTCTTCCCTATCACTTAGCAGGGAAATTAAAATCCGGTTGGGCTCAGTTTTGAATGCAGTAGCCACCATTCATTCAGTGCCTACATACTCAGGACATTTTCGGCCAAAGCTGTAACCAACAGTATTTTTCTATCTTTTGGCACTTGCGTCCTATCAACAAAACAATTCCCTTACTTAGGAGTTTCATTTCTGAATACTCATGCTGTAATGATCTAGAATAGATAGTAGGGTTGTAGGCTGCATAGCGAGATAAGCACAAGGCCAAGAGTGCCAAGAGACAGATGGCAATGGGCCCAGTGCCCATTACCCTTCTCTCGCTCCATACCTACTACATTATTTTACATTTGTTCATACATTGCTTTGTAATCCCACTTATGTAACTTAATGTCTGTTGGCCATTTCTCTCACTATATTGTAAGATGTGGGTAGAACAAAAGCCATATATATTGCTTCTGTAAACCTAAAACATTCCTACTTCACTCTGTGCACAATACATGCTTCAGAAATGAATACAGACTAAAGCAATTAGCTGGGAAATTAAAACAAATTAGGATTTTCACCTCATCAACAAGTTCTATCTGTATCACTAGAGAAGGCCCTGTGTTATAATAGAGAAGAGATTTTGGAAATATATAGTCTTAGGTTCAAATTCCAGAGCTACCTACCTTGCAACATAATCTCTCGAACCCTTAGTGTTTTCACCTATGTAATGCGGACAATTTCTCCCTCCCAAGCTGGTAGTAAGACTATGTATGGACTAGAAGAATGTGGTATGCAAGAACAGTTTCCTTCTTAAAACCCCTTTATATTCTAATTTATAAAAATATTTCCACACTTTGTTTTTAAAAGATGTGGTCAAGGCCTTACTAGAAAATATATGAAACAAACTTTTCAAGAGACTTAACCACCATGAGTTGCAATATAGACTCAAAGTCAAATGGCTAAAGATAGATTTAACTCGGGGTTTAAGAAATAGCATGAATTATTGAAATGCTGAAAGCATATTTCATAGTACTAATTAACACTTTCTTAAGTATATGCTTTAAAAACTGCTTTATAAGAAAGGAGGGAAAAAAACTTCTGGCTCTGAAAAAAGTAAATTCTAGGTGGTAAGCAATTAAAATCTTTTTGTGTTCATGGTGAATACTGTTAATTATATCACAAAAACTCATAAGCAACCAAAATACTATACACCAATTCTGTAGAACAGCTGTAATTTCCCCTATAGGTATTTAAAAAGAGAAAAATCTGAGAGAAAGGATGGCATATATTTTTTTACATTTTATAAAATATAAAGGCCATGTCTGTTAAGATATGCCTGAGCAACATGGCAAGACCCCATCTCTATAAAAAGTAAAAAAATTAGCCCGGTGTGGTAGTGCACGCCTGTAGTCCCAGCTACTCTGGAGGCTGAGACAGGAGGATCACTTGAGCCCAGGAGTTTGAGGTTGCTGTGAGCTATGATGACGCCACTGCACTCTAGCCTGGGCAACAGAGTGAGACCCTGTCTCAAAATAAATAAATAGAAACTGTTCAAAATAGATTAAGTTTTTTTTTAAGTAACAGAAAAGTTTCTCCAGTTACTCTTAGAGTATAATCTTTTCTAAATAAGAAGTGAAATTTACTTTTGAGTTGAAGATTTTCTTCTCCTGATGTGTAAAGGTTTCTCATAGTGGGAATTCCAGGAAATTCCTTTTTAAGATTTTTTTTTATTGAGTAAAACTTCTAAAGGTATTTTTCAAGAGAGGAACATGAAAAAGGAAGTGGGCTAGCTCCCCTTTCCATCTTTAGAAACAAAATAACTATGTTAATAGAAAACCTAAACACAAATCCTGTAGAATACATTATCTATGTAACTGCATTTGAAGCCAAGGAACATCTTAATATCATTTCTGTGATTTTCCTTTATTAATAGCAGATTATCATTTCTGATATAATACGCCATTTATCAACTTCATGGACTTCGGTCTTGCTAGTAGCCACAATCATATGGGCCTGCAGACCCTCACTGAAGCGGAGGGAACACACAATGGTAAGCCTTGTTATATCCTTACCTATACTTACAAAGTGAGTGTGAAACTTTATTTTGAAATTACTAGCCTTTTTTTTTTTTTTCTGGCTTCATTGGTCTTTTTGATTGTATGTGTATTTTCTTAAGAGAACCAAGTTCCACAAGCCAAATACTACAAATGCCAGACTGCATTAGAATCCCAATTCAGACTCTAACTAGCTAATTAAATTAGATGCAAATCACTGGGCAAGTCATTTAACCTCTTGGTGCCTTCATCTCCTCATCTTTAAAATAGGATCATAATAGCAGCTACTACACAGGTTTCAAATGAGGATTACGTGAATTAACATTAGAACACTACCTGGCATGATTAAACTAATAGCAGTAATAGGGTTGATGATACTTTGTTTCACATTCATGTCTCCACTGAAATGACATCGTTGATTGGCCTAAAACTACCAAATTTAATCAAATATAAGTGAACTGTATGTTTGATTAAATTGGTGACTTAAATACACATGTTCTAATTTGTATTCACATCCTACTTTCTAGGTTTGGGGATACCAAAATTGATTATTAATCTTTGGTAATACAGTAATGTTGTTTGAAATGAAATAAATTTATATGCTTAATGACATATTAAGGCATTATGGTTTTAAGTGCATTTAAGGGGCAGCTGTAATGTTAAAAATGTTCTGTAAATAAAAAATGAAAACCCAAAACATTAGCTGATAGGCTCTGTATAATGGAAATTTTTTTTTTTTTTTTTTTTTTTTACTAAAGATGAGGTCTCACTCTTGCTCAAGCTGGTCTTGAACTCCTGGCTCAAGCAATCCTTCTGCCTCAGCCTCTCAGAGTGCTAGGATTACAGGTGTGAGCCACCACACCTGGCCGAAAAAAATTTTAATGAAATAGTGTGCTTCTACACAATTTCCTTTCCTGATTTATACCTTTGACCACATTCTTCTGCCACAGCTCATTTTGTAACATCTGATGGAAATCAGTGAATCAAAACTTTTCTTTTCTAAAATCAGAATCGTTTTTCCCACTTAACTAATATAGTAGAAGGCACAAAATGTCTTCACAATCGTTCTCAATTAATAGCAGATAAGTTGTAAGACATAAAGTTCTGTTTCACTATATATACTACAGCCCAGGATGTAAAATTTGAATGCTTTGAAAATAAAGTGGCACAGTCTCAACTTCAAAGGGAATTTATACATTATCAGAATCAGAATACTTCACATTCTGACACCAAGAATTTATCCAAAGTTTAAGCTGATACAACATGTGTAAAGGCCAAGAACAGAGTCTTGTCAAAAGTAATAGTAAATTAGTAAATGTTTGGTTTTTTTTTCTTTGCTGTCGTTCAAGATAACATTTGTAAACACTTTAACTTCCTCATGAAACCTCATTGTGGCATATAAACAAATGATCAAGTATATTATTTTCATAATCAGCCTTTGAAATTTAGTGGGAAACAGGACCCTTAATTAACAAAGACTTCAGTCAAAATAATGACTTAATTGAAAGGAACACTGGAGTAGAAATATCACAAGAAGCCAAAGACATCAAATTTATTAGAATGACGCCTCATATTTTCTATCCCTAACATGTGAAAGGATCAAGAAGGTAGCATCTGGCTCTTGGTGTGGCAGTACTATACTCCACAGCAACTCAGAGGCGGCCACTCTGGGCAGAGCGTCTATAAGGACTGTGGCCAGCGCTGCAGCCAGATTTGGCTCTGGGATTGAACAGCTTTGGTGGTGAGCCACTAGGATGTATGTGACAGGGGAAGAAAATTAGAATACTAGAAACAGATAAACATGTGCATACATATTATAATTTAAAGCAATATGCTTTAGCACTGAGCATATGAAAAAATGAAAATACATTTAAAAGATAACAGCAGGATTTTACAAAAGGCTATCACTTCATATTTTCAAAACACACTTTAAAGTATAAACCTGACTTTGATATGTACTAAAATTATTCTGGAGGACAAGTACAAAGAATTAATTTATCAGTTTATAAAATTTTGTGGATATTTTCAAGCAGCAACATTTAAACATCTTTTACATGAGAGAAAATTTTAACTATCCTAAACCATCTAAAACCTAAAGGAAACCTAAAATCTAAATTCTACTGGGATGATAAAACAAAAATCTGCTGCTATAAATTGATAAGAGACTCATGAAACCAAACTAATTTGTCTAATAGATGTTTAATTAAAAGTCAAAGGAATTTTACTTTCTATTTTATTCAAATATATCGCATGAGTAGCCATGATATAGTTTTCAAACTCTATTTTATAATCCAGGAAACAGAAGTTATTTTTTGGACTATAACAAAAGTGTAATATAAAAGGAAGAATTAGTAATCTAGATAAAATAGCTTTTTTATGTCAAAGAATTGAAAGAAATTAACAGATCAACTGTTTTCTGTAGCCACTACTCTCTATTCTATTAATAGTTTAAGTCATTGATTCAATATTTATGGCACAGTTGTTTCTTTTAAAAATATTCTTTTATAGTTTAGGTAAAGATTTAAAAGTCTCAGTACTCATGTACAGAGCTGGTAGGTCTTTTATAAGCTCCCTTACTCACCTGCCACTAAAGCCTACCCAGGCCTATCACACCCATGCTTTTCCAGTCCTTGTCACTTCTCAAGGAGGCATGATAAAACTTGGCTGGGATTTTGTGGATGCTGATAGGTAACAAATTTCCAGTCATTTAGGTGATGACTACAAAATCTTAAGTATGCCATTTCTACTTATGAAAGGTATGTAACTGGCACCAAAGGGGCCAAAACTGTTGGTCTAAAGAAAAGGAATTCCTCAAATTAATCCATTCTGCTTTTCCAAAAAGCAGTGAAGACAAACAATTCTGAAGACAATGGCACCACAAAAGCAACCTTACATGGAGGCATGTAGTTAAGAGATCCTCCAAAATTGGACTACATACATTTAAACTGTATGTTGACTTCCCACTTGGCCATTATTACATGCTACATGCTTCTTTTTCTTTCTTTCTTTCTTTCTTTTTTTTTTTAAGACATCAGGTCTCAGTATGTTGCCTAGGCTGGAATGTAGTGGCTATTCACAGATGGAATCATCGTGCACTATAGCTCTGAACTCCTGGGCTCAAGCAATCCTCTTGCCCTCAGCCTCCCAAGTAGCTGGGACTGAAGGTGCATGCCACCATGCTTGGCTAAATGCTACATACTTCTGACTCTCCCTTTGCTCTTTTGGGGTAAGAAGGTAGAGGTGTAGCTGTGCCTAGGCCAAAAAATATATTGCTTTTAGATGCCCATGAATCATTCATGAAATAGCAAACATGGCTTAAACAAGCTAATGTATGAAATTAAGATAAAATCACAATTTTCAAAGCTACCCATTAACTTCTCTGCTTTTCTACAGTTATATGAAGACTCAAACTAGCAACAGAAGTCACAATGGAAACATCTATATCCTAATACCAAAGAATCACAACAAAAACAAAAAACCTAATTAATTTTATAGATATTAATAATTTTACAAATAAATGCTTAATTTATTCCTTATAGCTAGATGTTGTCAACAGATCAGAATAACATATATGGATTTGAGCTTCAAAAATAAAATAGGAGGTATTTAAGCAGCCTGGCTTTATTTGCTATTTTATCTTTAAGGAGATTCTGGCAAGGTCTGCTGATTCAAACTCAGCACCTAGAAAACAAAATATATCTGGCATCTTCCTTCCAAAGGGAAAGTGAACAGCCGAGCTAAAAATCCTAAGCCACCCAAATCAAATGCCAAGTATTTCGAAAGTTACTGTGGTAGCATTTATACGAAATTCTGCCTATCACAAATCTTCTCCTCAAAGCTAACTCTACCATCCAGATAGATAGACTATACAAGTTTGAATTGAAATCTAAGGGCCAATAACAGAAAAAGCTTTTTTTTTAACAGTCTACAAACCACTTCTCCCAATCCTATGCATAAATGCTGCTATTTTCCAGTACAGAAAAGCACAGCTGAGAAATCATGGCCCGCCCTTTCTCAGAAGACTTTGACACCAGTGCTGCCTCCTGTAAGGCATGCTAACTCAACAGATCTGTAAGGTACGGCATTTTAATTACTTTCAAAGAATACCAGTTATGCCAACAAAAGTCACATTTTAAAGATTTCAATTAAAAAAAAAAGTTGTTCACTCAGTAAAGTAGCTCCAAACTGAAATTCAATTCTTTTATAATCTAAGAAGTATCCTTATGTATTTTATTAAAATTTGAAAATTATTGTTTATAACTTTAAATTGTTATTTCTGAATTTAAATCAATTAGAAAAATTAGGTTCTCCCATATTTCCGGTATTTTTCAGCAATGCACTATGATTACTAATACCACTCTGCTTGTCGGTCGATACAGAAATAGCAATGCCACCATTCCAAATGAAGACTACCTGGGCTCTTTGTGATTGGCTAAACCTCACTAAGCATGACACATCTACCAAAATCACACTCGGAAATCACTGTTAACTCTAATTTTAAAATGCACATTTACTAATGATAGAGAGCATTTTCTTCTTGTTGCTATTGCCTTAACCTCAACTCATAAGACTGAATATGAATAGACGTAAGTCAGAAATCAATGCCCAGTTTTTTTCTTAAAAAAGAAAAACCAAAAAACCGAAATTCAATGTAATACTATCAAACAAGGAAATCTGGAGTTAAACTCATTGTCAATGCTAAATTATTGTTTAATAATTTTTAGTAATCATACTTTACGTCTCCCACAGTACTTATTAACAGCATAGACTAGCACAATACAAACAATGAGTATTTCTGAAAGCAGGAAGCGGGCAGGAAGGAAAGACGGCTGATCAAGAGAGGGCATAAGAGTTAAAAGAAGATGGAAAGGGAGAAAGGAGAGTTAATGGTGCTAAATGAATTTAGTTTAACGAGGAAAACTAAACCAATCTGTTCATACTAATGTATACACAGAATAGGGAGAAAAACAGAAGCAAATGGTAAAAATGCTTTAAAAACTGGCCTGTCAGACAAATAGCTTCCAACTGATGGCTTTGTGTCAACACCCATCAGAAGATAATTTTAATTAAACAGTGAGCCTATGTCCTGTGTTCAACAGTCCATTCTACATATTAAGTGCAGCGGAATCTACCCTGTGAGACTAGCATTGAGATTCCACTCTGAATAGTTAAGTGACTGAGGACATTTTGTCAGCTGTTAAAAAATTTGTTACTCTCCAGATCACAGTGCCTATGGCATCCAAAAGAAATACCACAAAAGCAGTAATACAATTAAATTACCCGCTCACCCTCACCCTATCCTCCCACCTCAAATCTTCCAGCATAGAGAAAAATAAACATATAAATAAATCCAAAGTCTATATAAATCCACAGTGAGTTCAACTTTCGATAGTGAAGGGAAAATTACATTTCAAGGCTATATTGTCAAATAGATTTATCTAGCTCTTGTTCCTGTTTTGATTATCAATGCCAAGTAAATTTTATTGCCTAACTTTAAAAATGCTTAAAATGTGAGACTAGAATGGAAATATTGACTTATCTATAGATTAAAGAGCAGAGTTTGGTCTGTTAACTGAATTGTGTCATTTTAATTCAAACAAGGGAATTTCATTTTCCATATACTCAAAACCTGGAATTTGCATTTACGCTCATAGATATAACCTTTTTGGAAAGTCTTAGGAAGTATAATTAATCATATTTTCAAATCAAAATTTTAAGGTGTATTCAACAAAGTTGCCCTCAAGAGCATTTTGTCTATATTATACATTTAAGTCTCCAATATTTTTATATAATATGTCCGTGAAAATAAATTAGAGAAGCTAATATTCTATTAAAACCAACTATGATCTACTTCATTTCTTAAATACTTAACAAAATTTTCCCCATGGACAGAAATTTTCATACTTCTCAAGGTAAGGGTTCTAAGTAATTCTATAGTCACTATATTTCAAACAACCTGTTCATGACAGGAAAAGTGACTTATCCAGTGAACCACAGATGCCACCAATAACATAAAATTTCTAATATTGCAATGGAGAAGAATGCTGAATCACAACATACTATGTTTACAATGGAAAAAGGAATGCAAATGACTGTCCCCACGCTACATTCCCCAAAGTGAATATGAAATGAAAGTGCCAGAATGGAGCTTTAAATTGTTTAGGTAGTAGTTAAATTTCAAGCAAGTCATCGAGTTTCACAGTTTAAAATAAATGTTAAAAGTTAAGACATACTAACAAAATGTAAGTGAAATGTTTGACTTTTAAAATAACTTTGAAGTCTTCAGATACAAATATGACTTTTATATACTACACTTATTGCCACAAATGTACTTGTACTCAGGGTTATTTAGGAAGAAATGGAGCTCAATAGTTAAGATCAAGGTCTCTGGAGTGGCAAACTGCCACTTACTGGATATGACCTTGGAAAAGTCACTTAACCTCTCTGAGCTTTAATTTCCTTATCTGTTATTCTGAAGATAACTCAAAAGCACTTACATAACGCCTGGCACACAATAAGAGAGCAATAAATAATAATTGCTGTTATTGGTATTATGAATGGAATTTCTGCAAATTACACTTATAAAATAGATGTCAAATCAGAAATGGCTATACAATCTCTAAAATTTTACTTTTAAAAAAACCCTAGAGGCCGGGCGCGGTGGCTCACGCCTGTAATCCTAGCACTCTGGGAGGCCGAGGTGGGCGGATCGTTTGAGCTCAGGAGTTCGAGACCAGCCTGAGCAAGAGCGAGACCCCATCTCTACTAAAAATAGAAAGAAATTATATGGACAGCTAAAAATATATATAGAAAAAATTAGCCGGGCATGGTGGTGCATGCCTGTAGTCCCAGCTACTCGGGAGGCTGAGACAGGAGGATCGCTTGAGCTCAGGAGTTTGAGGTTGCTGTGAGCTAGGCTGACGCCACGGCACTCACTCTAGCCTGGGCAACAGAGTGAGACTCTGTCTCAAAAAAAAAAAAAAAAAAAAAAAAAAAAAACAAAACCCTAGAGGTCAGACTTAGTTCTTTCTATAAATGAAAAATCATGGTGTCAGAAGGAGAGGTAAATGCCTGAAGAAGCTAACAGCAAAAAACAAAACAAATAAGAAAATAAGAGACGAGAACCCAGTAACAGCAACTAATACTGTCAAACACTTAAAGAAAACTGCCACAGACACGGGCAAGTGAGTGGTCAGCTTATAAAATTATACCTACAACTACATTTGATAATAAGTTCAAGTATCAATACATAGGGCAGGAAAATGACAAAATCTAGAAACAGAAAACCAAGCAAGTTACACTTTGTATCCAGTGAGCGGGTAGTGGGAAAATTTTAATTTATTTGTTTTTCAGAGATTAAAACTGGACAACCTTCAAATCTAGCTTGTTCTCTATAAAGATATCACAAAACACACCCAATATGTTAACATGATCCAGTAAGGAGATTGAGAAGCTACCATACTTTCTTTAGGTTTTTTTCTTCATTTGATCATAAGAACCTTCTGGGGTACTGACAAAAATTTCAAAACTGGAAGAACTCTCTTCTGAATTCTACCCTGATTAAGCATATTTGAATACATAAAATATCCAACACAGCTAATTTGTCATAAGATTTAAGAACTATATACTTTAAGTTCATGGTATAAATTAATTTCACATCTAGAAATAAGTCTTAGGAACTATTTTTAACTTGTACTTATAAGTGCAGTGCTCAATGACTCTGAATATAAACATAAATATTTATTATCCAATAATTACTTTAACAAATATAATCAGTCTTTTCTGTTTCCCAGGCACTATTCTAAAGGCTATGGATGCTGTTTTGAACAAGACAAATGGTCTCAATGTTTGTGAAGCTAGTAAGGCAGCTAATAAATAAAGAAAAAGAACAGATCACATGATAATAAATGTTATGATAAAAATAAATTACAGCTCTGTGATAAGGAGTGGTGGGAAGCTATTTCAGAGTGATTGCACAAGAAAGGTTGGCTCATTACACTTACATCAACCCCCAAGTCTGAGATTTGCTTCTAAAATCTATAGTAACTTTTCTACTATTTTCCCCTAGTTTGATAAGAAATGAGAAATACCACCACTGAAATATTTTGCATATAAAAATAAATGTAAACATTTTGCCAGGCTATGAAATGATAATCTAATAAATTATAATCAATTCATCCAATGGTATACGTAAACTCTTCCCAAATATATACTATATATAACCAGTAAATAGATATGTTCATTTTATCTTCAAATGTCATTTCTAGCACATTCATTAAAAGCTTTCATAATAAAAAGAAATGTAGACAAATACACATTTTATTTACATTCATTTTATTTGCATATTTTCTAAACAATAGAATAATTTTTAAATATTTGATTTTACTTAAAAATCAAAATATTACCATATAAAGGATTCAACTTTAACTCACCTGTGCCTGTTCACAGTGCAGAAGATCTATAAATTTTTCACCAAATCCAAGAGAAATCTACAATATAAACAAACAAACACGTGAATAATGTGAGATCCTGTTAAATTCCATAGAGTAGATGTGATTTTTGCAAACCAGTTTTCAAGTAATACTTGTTAACTGCCATCAATATATAAGTAATATTCGTTAATTGCATCTCTTCATTAAACTGCGTGGTAAATGAAGAAGTAGACTTGCTGTATTACTTCTACTGGTACAAGATAATGTAAAACATATAAGGCCACATTTCACTGGGTATTATAAGGTGCCCATAAATTTGGAGTTCCTGTCATTATAATTTTTTTAACTGCTTATCTAACCACTAGCCTTTCCCAGCAGACCAAAATCGGAGTAAAGGCAGGAGGCCTTAGCAAGCCATTTACATACTGCACTCCTAGGGCCAGCACAGCGCCTACACACTGTAACAGGCAGTAAATGCTTGTTCAAGACATAAATAAATAAATTACACATACTGATCTTAATTTGCCCTGATTTACAGTCTATCTGTATGGACCCAAAAGCCCTGAAATTGTTGAACCAAAAATCTATGTAATAACTGTTTTAAAAAAGAAGTACAAAAGTGATTGAATAATTTGTTATTTTAAGAAAAGTCTTTACAGGAATAAAAATGATGTTATACATAACAACCAAACCAATCTGTAAGAGAAAAAGTGAATAAGAAAGAATTGAATATTTTCAATAATGAGCGCAACTGCTTGTCAAGTTTCTTCCCAGTCTGTGTCTTTGAGATAACAGGGCTGCTAAACTGCAAGCAACCCTGTAGCTTTTTCTCTGATCCTTCCTCTGCACCAAAGAAGTTTGTTTCCAAGATGTACAGTGAGGAATTTGAAGATAAAAAAATATGCATTTCAGATACTGTACATAATATTACTGTTTACTACTTTTGTATATTTTACAGATCCAAGAAAAACTGCTTGATTGCTACTAGGAGTGGTACTGAAAATGTGTCTCTCTTTTTCTAAACCATTAAATACTATTAGATTTAATAAGCTTCAAAGAATGTTTTCACAACTGAGCTACTAGATTTTTTTTTCCTTCAGATGACACCAATCAGTAATAATTTACACTTTGGATTCACTACCATACTTAAAACAGCATTAATTCTTTTAAGAGCCCTTTTTACTCTTCAGGATAGTAAGCAGAACCTAATAGCACAAAGAGTTACTTTAATATCCAAATTACTATTTTTTCTAGGACACCAGAAAATCTGATTTCATAATCTAAGAGAGCTAAAGGAGAGAGAAATAGAAAAAACTGCATTTTGATTTTTACCAGGACCTGACCAGTCTTGAGATCATCATACATAATAAAATATAGCTAGAGATGATTCATGAAAAACAAAAAATCTGTATACAAAGAAGAAGTCATCACAGTAAGTAAAACAAATGGATTCTACACAAGTGGCAGTGAGTAGTATACAACAAACTGTTGTGTAAGAGGAGACATCAATTCTTTCTAACAGTACTAGGGTAAATGTATTCATTGTGCTGGGCTACTTAGGCCCGTTAAAAATAATTCTATACAGGCCGGGCGCGGTGGCTCACGCCTGTAATCCTAGCACTCTGGGAGGCCGAGGTGGGCGGATCGTTTGAGCTCAGGAGTTCGACACCAGCCTGAGCAAGAGCGAGACCCCATCTCTACTAAAAAATAGAAAGAAATTATATGGACAGCTAAAAATATATATAGAAAAAATTAGCCGGGCATAGTGGCGCATGCCTGTAGTCCCAGCTACTCGGGAGGCTGAGGCAGTAGGATCGCTTGAGCTTAGGAGTTTGAGGTTGCTGTGAGCTAGGCTGACGCCACGGCACTCACTCTAGCCTGGGCAACAGAGAGAGACTCTGTCTCAAAAAAAAAAAAAATAATTCTATATCAACAACTAATTTGCTCTAGGACATCATACTATGCAACAATCATGAGCTAAAACTTGTGATATTAAAAGGAATGATGATAACAAACTATTACTGCTTGCTCTATACTATTCAGCAAGCTTTTATTAATACACAAATAAAACATGAGGCAAAAGTTTCAGTGCACCCATGCTAGAGAAAAATATATATGAGACATGAAGATATTTCCAAACAACCACATATCTTGGAGTAACATTTTAAACAAAATGAATAAAATACCTTATAAATACAAAATTACAAACTGTTTTATCATTTTATAAGTTACTAAGGGAAAACAGTAGTCATTCAAAGCAACAGAACAGGTAATAAAAGCTCACTCGTAAGTAAGCATCACAAAGCCCCTCTGGGAATGTGTTTCAAGGAAAGAATTTCATTCCCAAAGTTTCACTGCAAAAGACTTAATAATGTAAAGAATGTGCAAAGAATATATACTATATATGCAAACTCTTCCCCAATTATTAAGTAGATGATGCTAAAAATAAGCATCTAGACCACAGAAGAATTTATAAATTAACTAATTAATTTCTATATATACTGCAAATAAGCTCATGTTTTCTTTCTTTGTTCAAACGGCTATATCTCTACTGCAGACAATAACCCTTAATTAATGAAAATGTTTAATAAATAATTTTCATTTTCTTATTTCACATTCTACCATGGTCAGAACCAATACAACAAAGCAAATGGTAACTCTCCAAAGACTAGTATTCTTGCCCAGAGATAAACCTAGAAAAACAATTAATCTCATATTTGTAGTTGAATGTATAAGGTTCAAATTTGGAACAGAACTAAAGATATTAAATTTGGAGTCATCAACCTGAAAACAGCATCTTGAATCCACAGAAATGTAGGATCTCTTGGTCAGGAGAGATCAAGAAAGGAGGACTGGGAGGGAGCCTGGGACTAAACCCTGAGGAACTCCTGCATTAAAAACTGTGTAGAAAAGGAATCAACCAAGGAAAGTGAGAAGAAATTACCCAAGAGGCAAGGAGGAAGACCTGCAAACTCTAGTACTATAGCAGCTGTCCCCAACCTTTTTCGCACCAGGGACCAGTTTCAAGGAAGACAATTCTTCCACGGATTAGGGGGCAGGGAGTGCACAGAGCTCAGGTGGTGACGCTGTAGATACGGATGAAGCTGTGTTTTCTCTGACTGCTCAGCTCCTGCTGTGAGGCCCTGTTCCTAACAGGGAGTTGGGGACCACAGTACTACAGAGGAGAAGATAGTTCCAGGAAGGAGAGTGTGGTCAACTTTGTTCAAATGCCATGGAGAATTAAAGTTTTTACTTGATTTAGCAACCAGAACTTACTGGTGCCCTTTACAAGAACAGCTTCATTGGAGAGATCAAGATATAAATCAGACTGGAGAAGGCTGAAGTGTTGACAAGTGAATATGAAATAAGGACTTGGACACAGCATGTGCAAAGGATTGCTATCATTACCTTATGCTAAAATGGATCTTCCCCTCTATCTGTGAACTCCTTGAGGGCAAGGATAGGGTTTTATCCATCTCTGAGTAAGATAACTACCTGCTGCTGGACTAGTGGTTTTAAGTAATACTCCAGCAGAGGGCCTGGGGCTTTAATTAGGGTGCACAGGTAAAACATTCACACAGTAGTCCTTAATAGAATTCCAGCAGAAAAAAGAAAAAAATAAGTTACTTGGCAGAAATTAATCTTTCTCAAACAGAGGTAAAAGGCTCAGGAATAGCTCCCCACAGAGACTAGAACACGCAACCATGATAACCAATCTGCAACCCCCCTCCAACTGAGAAGGCCCAAACACGCTGTCATCAGAATTTGCACTGTTCTTCTCCCAATAATGTGGATAACTTTTCGATTATGAATTCCCCTCAGAAATTCACCTTCTCCTTAGGTTTTTCTCCCTAATTGCAACAACTACTCTGACACAAAATGAGCCTAGAACCCCTTCCTTTTATATTCCTGGGTACGATGCAGACAAACCTGTAAAACTCTTCAAGACTGTGTATGATATACAGTCATGGGCCATATAATGTTTTGGTCAAGGACACACCACATATCCCAAGGTGGCCTGATACGGTTATAATGCCTTATTTTTACTGTATGTTTTCCATGTTTAGATATTTTAGTTACACAAATACTTACAATTGCCTACAGTATTCAGTACAGAAACATGCTATAGGGTTGTAGCTTAGGAGCAATTAGCTATACCACACAGCCGAGGTGTGTAGTAAGCTAGACCATCTAGGTTTGTGTACAGACACTCTATGATGTTCACACAATGATGAATATTCTTGGCCACGCATTTCTCAGCAGATATCGTCAAAGGACACACAACTGTGTATATATAATACCTTAAGACTCTGGGGTAACAAAAGAGAGTGGACCAATCTGTCTACAAAAGGCAGGGGCAGCCTTTAACCCCTACTACCTAGGAGCATCCTCAAAGACAGCCTCAGAGAGACCAGCAGGATCCTTTTCACCAAGCCCCCCTGCCCCCACTTCCCCAGTGACTGTCGGTCAATTCCCACCTCCTGCAGACAGGCCACATTATCAGCAGTGTGTGAGCACAGTAAGACAATTATCATTTCAATATAGGAAAGGGAATATTAATTTTAAAAAGGGTCACAAAGTGTGTAGGTTCCCAAAATATATCTCTGAAACATAGCTAGAGAACAAAGTTTTTACACGTTTAAACCTAAATGAGGAAAATGTAGTGCTGTAATTTTCTATGAAACTAAATTTTATTAAATTTGAAGATCTGCCTTTATTATTAGATTGTGCACTTACTGTGTTATGGGGTTACGTTTTCCTTTTATTTTCTGAAATAGCAGTGGTAAATAGATGGTTATTTTCATTTACATATCATGACTTCACAAAATTTTAAATTTGAGAATCCTATGTCAGTTCCCTCGATTTTGGGGTAAAATTTTAATAGTACAAGAAATCATAATGTCTTACTACAACTAGCTTACAAGCTGTCTTTCATGAAATGGTTGTGTGTGTGGATATATACATAGATAGATATATTATAGATATACAGGTATAGGTATTCCCTCTGGGAATTCCTATTCCACAGGGAAAATTCATTTTGAGCATGCAGTCCCAATCAAGAAGTTCTTATTTCTACCAAAAGAAACTGAACACCCCCTCTCTCTAGCCCATGTGGGACAAAGTGCACGCCAGGCAGAGGGGCCACAAACTACAACATGGAGAAATGAAGATAGGTGCCATTATGTTAAGTCCCTAAATAATTAGAAGTAGTTATTTTGCTAGACATTCTAGAATAAACCATAGCCTAATAATAACAAAAATGACAAGTAATACATAAAGAACAGAAACTCTGAACAGAAACTGTAGAAGATTAAAGACAGCAATAAACTCTTTGCTACTCCTCCCATTGAGAAATGAAATATAATTGCCCTCTCCCCTGAAACTGGGATTGCCTTAGAATTGGTTTGACCAACAGAGTGTAGCAGAAGTGATAGTCTGAGACATCTGAGATGTCTAAGCCTTGATGCTTAACCCTGGGACTCTTGAAACCTTTAGTCTTAGTGTCCTGCACTGGGACATTATGTCTGACTGCCTTGAGGCCACCGTACTAGGAGGAAACCCAAGTGAGCCATGTGGAGAGGACATACAGAAAAAAGAAAACAAGACTCCTAGCCAGATCCATCTGTTATAGCCCCTAAGAGTTCCTAGTCTTTCCAGCCAGGACTCCAGACATCATAGAAGAGAGACAAGCCCTCCCTGCTATTCCCTGTCCAAATTCCTAACCCACAGAATCATGAGACATGATTAATAAAAAATTATTGTTTTAAGCAATAGATAACCAGAATAAAAACTAATGGCTTTTCGGCCGGGCGCGGTGGCTCACGCCTGTAATCCTAGCACTCTGGGAGGCCGAGGTGGGCGGATCGTTTGAGCTCAGGAGTTCGAGACCAGCCTCGAGCAAGAGCGAGACCCTGTCTCTACTAAAAATAGAAAGAAATTATATGGACAGCTAAAAATATATAGAGAAAAAATTAGCCGGGCATGGTGGTGCATGCCTGTAGTCCCAGCTACTCGGGAGGCTGAGGCAGGAGGATCGCTTGAGCTCAGGAGTTTGAGGTTGCTGTGAGCTAGGCTGACGCCACGGCACTCACTCTAGCCTGGGCAACAGAGTGAGACTCTGTCTCAAAAAAAAAAAAAAAAAAAAAAAAAAACTAATGGCTTTTCATAAATAGCAATAGGACTTTAAAGCAAAAAGGTCTCAGGCAGACTAACTGGAAACTAGAATGGCGTCAGACACAAAAAAGGATTGCAATGCATAAGGATAAATATAAATCCATTCATTCCTTTATCCAACAAAGATTTACTGTACCAGGATTTGTAAATAGGGATATATACAGTTTCTGGGAATATAATGGTTTTAAAAAAAAAAGGTCATCAAGGAACCTTACAGACTATGAAGTATTATATATCACAGTAGTGTCTTCCTATATACATTACTTTCAAATTTTGTTTTCACAAAAATAGCTAGCCTTTCATGACATACCCCACAATTCAGATCAAATTAAAACATAGAAGAATCTCTTACAGTGATCCAGGGTTTCAGTTCCTCTATGAGAAGGAAGTGAACACCGAATCAAAATCCCACAAAAGGTCACTTGTAGTCTGTTGCGTCTAAACGTGCTTTACTTAACTGTAGTATTTAATAAAATGTATGGGTTCTCATTTCAGAGCATAAATTCAAGGTACATGTAACTAATCCTTTTTAGTTTTTCTTCATAAAGTATCAGGTTAAAGATACCATTAGAAATATGCCTAGTTAGACCTTTTCTACTTTACTACAGTCAAAATTCTAGAACCCAAAATGGGGAAAGCAAATAAGGTCAGGAGTAAGCTGTTGTTTTAACAAGATTTATTTCTGTCTAGGTGTGCTACAGTTTAAACAAACACAGTATTCCAGTGACTAAAATAATTTTTAACTGCTTTTTTTTATTAAAGTGTAGACAATTTAACCTTTCATAATATCATCCTCGGGGCTCTAAAATTATTCACACCTTTCTATTTGCAGCATTTCTCTATTCAATTCTCATATGATGCCAAAAAGAACACAAATAGAGAAAATTATTCTATCAGGTATTTTTAAATACAAGGAAATGTTTGATCTCACATTGTAAAAGAACAAAAAAGTAAATAAATATGTTTCTGGTCTCTTGTTGGACAATAGACCATAGTATAACATATCTTAAAATCATCAGCACCTGGCATGCCTCTGTAGAAGGTATTCAACAAGTGTTTGTTGGCTGATAACACATTTATTTCCCAGTTATTTTTTTTTTAATGTGGCCAATAAAAATAAGCAATGCTATTTTCTGTCTCAGTAATATTAGTACTTGAAGCAAAGAAAAAAGGATAACATTTTCAAAAGAGGTCACAAAGAAACATACCTGTCCTTTTCATTTTCCCTTAAAAACATTTAAAGAGGTGTAGTGGTCAGGGTGTGTGTATGTGCTCTAAAGGTCAAAACAGTACAGGTGACAATGAAACAATAGCCTCAATTATATATACACTGGCTTCTGGTTTATCTTTTCTCTACTAATTTCAATTTTAGCACATTACATGGTAATTTGTCAGAATTTCTTTTTTAAAATATGACACAAAAGAAGAAAAAAATTCTCATTGCTAAAAAGAAACTTATTAATATTTTATCCAAAATATTCTATAAAAGTCAAAACAGAGTTCTGAACAAGAATATGATTGGGAACTTAAAACTGATAATACTAACATTCCATTATAAAAAGTAACAATGTCTGGGAAGAAGATACTCAAGAATATCTGACTTAACAGCTCACTGTTCTTTCCCTTCTAGACTGGTCAAGAAACCAGCACGGCATCAGAGCGTGCTCAGGAGATCCTCCTAGATCTCCCTGAGAATCAAGGCCAATGACTTAACATGTCTAGTCCTTTGTTTCCTCAAAGAGGCTAAATTCCTGTTTAGCTCTAAAAAATTCCACCCTCAAATAAAGAGCCATTAATCTACACCAGTAAGGTTTTAAGGCATCCACATCTTCATTTGCTTAATTAAGGTACAATTATTTTCTTAATCTTCCACTAAGTACTTTATAAGTTTCAAATACCTAGAGATAGACTACTTTTCTCTTGTTTTATCTTACAGCTCTGTGAGATAGGTTGGCCTGTAATGATGATGTGTATTATGAAAATGCCAAAAGGGAGGTTCGGTGACATTATGTGACTTGATTAACTTTAGTCAATCAGTCAACAAAAACCTGGAAATCAGATCCTCTGACTTCAGCTCAGTGCTCACACAAGAAATTTCCAGCAAAAAGTACTTTTAAATCCATAAGACCTACAAAATAAATTATATGCCAGTAAGAAAGAAAAAAATGGTGTTATTTTTAAATGAATACATCACTTCTTCAAATCACAATGTCATATGTCTTAAATTCCCTAATATAACACAATTTTAGGCCTTTATAGCTCAAAATTACTTTCAAGATTACTAGAATAAGAAATCCCAGTGGCTTAACATGTTATCAAAATACTACCATCTACAATTTTTAAAAAATGTTACCATCTAATCAAGATTTCCTAAATCAGTATATATTCCTTGGAGGTAAAAGGGAGTCTATGGGAAAATAAGTTTGGGAATATTTGTAGATTAATAATGAACATAAGCTTTTTAGTTTAATGTAGCTCTTCACAAATTTGTTGATTGATGATACACATCCCAGACTTTTAAAAAAATACCAATTGTCGTTCTAAAGCATTTTTGTTTCAATGAACAAAATCATCTTGGAAAATACTTTTATATATTTTTAAAAGATGATCATTTCCTAAATAAGAAACAAAATTATTATAGTTTTCCCTTCCCAAACATATCCATTTTCACATTTTCTGAAAAGGTAAATTATCTTACAATTTGTACATTTAACATGACAGTATTCTTTTTTTCCTTGAAAAGTTATTAATCCAATGCTGTACTTTACAATCAATAGCAACCTGAAATATAGAACTATGATAAAAAATTGTCTCATAATCTTAAAGTGTACTCTCAGTGACACAAATGACATCATATTAAAAGGTTTCCTCTAATAGTCATGCTAAATCACATACCCAGAACTGATACTAAAAAATCTGAGAGGACACCTCAATTCAAATGAAGTGCACACTTTGAATACATATTAGCAAAGACAGGTAACTGCGGGGAAATGTTCATCAGAGAAATAACATTTGAACCATAGCTTGAATCTTAAGCTATTATAAGAATTTGTGTCTAAAATTGGGAGCAAACATTTACAGGGCAAGTCACAATGCTTAATCATTGAGCCCCAGTTAACCTACCCTTAACACGGAAGTAATTGCAAGTGTGGTTTTTGCCCTATTTATAAAATAGCAAACTATGAGGCAAAGACTAATTAGCTAATCTGAATTTCTCTTGTGCTCATGATTTTATAACACTAGATGAATTTATTTATGCCTCAAAGGAATTGGACAACATTTCTCACTCTTCCTCCAGACAACTGAGTTCCCTAATACAAATTAACCAAATACACTTTCTTTACACTTCTAACTAATAATGTTTGGCAAGTCCAAAAATACTTTCAAATGCTTCTGAAAATGTAAGGCTCCTTAGAAACTTGAGCTGTTTTTAGTAATGGTATTTTAGAAGTGGTATAACTTACCACTTCAGGCAAAGAGGTATGACTTGTCACTGGTAATAGTGGTAACTCAGTAGGCTTAAAAGAGTTATTTTGAGAAAATAAGAGATTGTGGGTTCTAGTCTCAAACCTCACCCTTCCCCTCATACGTATGAAATTTAATGCTTATGTCATTCACAAATCAAATTTCTTTTTAAAAAGGGACGACATTATAGCAGAATAAGTTATATATACATTTTAAAGGTGTATCAGAATTTTTTTTAGGAATAGAAGCAGTCAGTGTTGGCTAGAAGATTTTAGATATTTCAGTTACTTCCTAATTCTTAAAATGTTTGTACAAATTTCTCCCTCCTCTGCTTCCCCTTCTCTATTATATATACTTTACACTTTAGAAGGTGATTCTGTTATCCAGCCTATAAACAGTTCTCCGATACAAAATAAATTGCAAAAGCAACTTCCTTTTCCATAATATATGAACCAGTTGTGTTTTAAAATAAATTACAGACTACCACAAAAAGACTCACATAAAGGTATCAAAGTATATAGTATGCTTAACCACCCTGTAGCTATCCTATTTCCAGCTACAGAGTAAAATTAGATAAAGTGACCTCTCTACAAAAGAGTTTAGACTCTTTAGGTTAAGGAATAATGCAAGTCTAAAACCACTTAAGAAAACAATAGCAAACAGCATTTTTCAGAAGGTCACATTAAAAAGATGAAACTACCATCTCTATTACCCAAACTCCATGACGTAATATGCCTGCACAAGAGTAATTAACTGAAGAAATACACATTATGCAGATTGTTAAATGGAACAAAAACCCTGCAACACTGCTAAGTGTTCTGAAATGCTCTTTAAATATGAAACCAAGCAACATTCACTTCCTAGCTGTGAAATATAATTTTAAAAAATAAGTCTAAAGGAAAAGCCTGACATTTAGGCATTCTGAAACTGTTTTTCATCAATTGTTATGCTTTTTTTTAGAGTATTAAAACTACTATTATATGTGTTATCTTGCTAAACTAGATAATGACTGACATGTTTTATAACTTTGAGAATTTAAGAGTGTTCTCTTAAGGCCTACAACAGAAATACAGCTGTCATCTGTAATCAATGCTTTCTAGAGGACCTTTCCCCAAACTTATTCATTTTATCTAACAGGAGAGTAGAAATGTTAAACAATGATGTGGATGGAGATCACAACTCACTCCTACACATCTGAGTCTTCTCATTTATTTGAGTGTCCTAAATCACCAACATGTTCAGTAAAGTACTGGAAGGTAAAGAAGTTTTGGAGAGCTGATGAGGGCAATGCACTGGGCTTCACAATCACTTCTTGACTATGTCCTACAGAAATCAGGTAAGATACTTGACACTCATTGTAAATGTCCATCTAGCTTGTTGAAGATACAAAAGTCATTCCATCTTTGATTTACTCCTCTTTCCTTCTGGCTATCTCTTTGGGCATTCAACATCTCTAAAGAAAAGGAAGGGCCGGTGATAAGAGGTAAAATTTCAACCTATGAATTTCATTCCCAGTAAAAGCACTTGAAAAACAAAACAAACAGAATAACTTCTTAGAGACCTAAAAGAAAATACACTTATAACACTACAAGTGGTTACATAAGAATGCTGCCATTACAGGTAAATTCCTTAATGTCCACACCTTCTAAATTATAACTATATTATTAATAGTTATATTTAATACCAAAACAATTAAAGAATTGTTAGTAAAGTTAAACCCGATGATTCCACATTTTAACTATCCTGACTTTATATTACATAAGACAGGGAGGCTTGCCTACATAACCTGACAATATAAACAAATACAGAAGTATCTTATGATTATCCCCTTCTTCACTGAGTGAAGGAATGGAAAGAAAGAAAGGAAAAGAAAGCCATGAGGACACTCACAAACCAAAACCACAAGAAAAATAATCTGAAACCAGACTATAGGAGGCAGGAGTAAAGTACAACTCTCTACATAAGAAAGATTTTGCAACACTAATAGGGCAAACCCACATTCCTGCCACAAGCCTCATCCAAAGCCTAGAGCTCTCAAACAGGCCACACAGCTGGCGGCCTTGAAAGCTTTCTGGCCAGTAACAAGACAGTAAGGGAAATGAGAAGGGCTCAGGACTGAATCGAGCCCTACTCTGATTCTGATAAAACACTGCCCTGCTGGGGTAAAACATTATAGGTCAGAAACTAAATTAAATAGATGATTTGAACTTTTATAGAAAAATCCTAAAGAAGCACGGCTTTGAACCTGGGCCTCCTTACTTAGGTAGTAATGAAACGTCCTAAGTATCTCACTACATGCTTTCTAGGGAGAGTCATCCACACGACACATGAGGAGAATGCAGCACCACCTTCAGAAACAATACAGAGGGTATGCCTAGAGTCAAATCTGCTCTTGGTAAATAAACTATGTTTGTGTGCACATTAGAGTCTAGTTTCCTCTCAAAATCAAAGCACAACATGGTTGAAAAGAAAGCTTCATATTAGATTTGGAGACTCAACTTGGTTTACAAGGGCCCAAGGCTTGCTTAATGAGCTGGTTTAAAGGCACCATATTTTACCAAGCCCTGGGAGTGTCCCCTATGAAACTACCTTGACCAACTCCAAGAAGCCAGACACCTTCCTACACAAGTCCCAAACCCTTCATCTCAATCCCCATAGAACGCTCTAAAGCAGCACTCTGGTTTTGTTTCCAGATCATTCAAGAAATTACTCATCCAGATCCAGCAATCCCACTTCTGGGTATTGTTAAACAAAAATTATGGGAAGCCATTGTTTTGGACTGAGCTCCTGCAATAGGCCCCAACAGACCATTCCAAACCAAAATGGAGTCACTCATGCTAAACACCAGATCATCAAACTGAAACTTTAAAGAAGCAGATAGATCCCAAAATAGACCAGTTTCTCCTGAAACCAGGAGGTCCCAGTCATCCTGAGTCAGTGCAATAAGGAAGTCTCTTCTGCTTCAACCCTTACAAAAAAGTAAACTGAAGTTTTCCAATCAGTTTTTCTTTCTATTGTTCTGTTTCCTTGTTCCCATCTTAGAAAACACACTGTTCGGTTATTGCCCGGTGCAATCTCATTCTATTTTGTAGAATACAGCTGCACTAATCTAAAATAAAAGTCAATCAGATCTATAACCAAATTCGTTGTAATTCTGTCTTTTGACAGTTCTGGGTCAAAAAGGATCTGAAGGGCACTGCTGTGGACTCCCAGGAACCCTTGAAGAGCCCAGGAGAGGCATGACTACCTTCTCTTGCAGTCCCCTGTCTTCCCCACAAAGCCCCAAGGGCTGTAAAGTCTCTGCTCTCTTTTCATTGAGAGCCCTGAGCCGGAGTTAGTTTGTGCTGTGAGAGCACATGACCTTGGTGTGGGTACCAAGGGTTAATTTGCACAGTGACAGAACATATGACCTCTTGGGATTTGTGGTGGCTGACTAGTCACTGGCAAGAGCTGCAGTTTTAAAGGCAACTGATAGTGGTTGCAGTAACTGGTTACTACTGCAGAAGGCGTGAACTCCAGCTTTCAGAATTCTCAGGAATTGGGTTCTACCCTCTGTTTTGTTGTTGTTGTTGTTGTTGTTGTTGTTTCTGGGGGGGTGGAGATAGGGTCTCACCTCAGCCTCCTAAGTAGCGAAGACTACTGGTGCACCAACACATCTGTCTTCATTTCTTTTTCTTGCACATTTAGGTAGGGGGAAATCATTGGCTTAGTCAAGAGGATCTTGGTGCCAAAGACACAACCTGACTGGTGGGCATGGTTCGGGAACTTCAGAGCTATCAGAGTACCCAACACTGAAATATTAGACAACCACACAAGAGGAAAGGCTAGACAGCCTCCAGAAAATGTCCACACAACAGGGTATACTGTGGAAACATTACAGGACCCAACCCTGTGACATTTCCTTCTAGGCAAATGAAAAGCTTAAGGGACTGATTTTTTTTTTTTTTAAATTAAATCTCCCATTCCTTTAACTTAGTTATTAATACTATCTAACCACGAAGGCAAAAAGAAACTTAGATATAAAGAGTTTATAAAAGTCAGGTCCTTAGGTCAAGCAGGTTTCCTTTTTTTTCCATGCAAAGTCTAGCCACACAAAATGCTTTTTTGGCCCTATTTGTTAGCGGGCTCCACCCTGAACTCAGTAAGCCAGTTAAGAAACACAAGCTAAATTGAAAAGCCTTCTGAATTTTCTCCTAGGCTCACCTGAGTTCTTCCTTGTAAAACCCTGAAGTGAATTCCTATGAATTTGTTGTTGCCTGGGCATCCATTACTGAAACCTCCTCTGTGTCTCACCTGATTGGCACACCCAAACCTAATTCTCCACCTGGTCAGGGCTCCGCCTATCTTGTTAGACCCATCAGGGCAGTATTAGAGTTTATAGTCACACTCAAGAAAGAAAACTCAAGACCAAATCAGAGGAAAATGCATCAAATCCAGTTTTAGCAGAAATGGATGTTTTGTCAACCCAGATGAGCTTTGAGGACATTCAGACCTAAAATTTACTCCACAGCCTCTACGCCTCTGAGAACAGGCAACAAGCCGGAAGCTCTTTCTTGGCTTAAAAATCAAAAACAAGGGCAGGCACGGTGCCTCATGCCTGTAATCCTAGCACTCCCGGGAGGCTGAGGAAGGTGGATCGTTCGAGTTCAGGAGTTCGAGGCCAGCTTGAGCAAGAGCGAGACCATTCCCCCCGCCCATCTCTACTAAAAATAGAAAGAAATTATATGGACAACTAAAAATATACAGAGAAAAAATTAGCCGGGCATGGTGGCGCATGCCTGTAGTCCCAGCTACTCGGGAGGCTGAGGCAGTAGGATCGCTTAAGCCCAGGAGTTTGAGGTTGCTGTGAGCTAGGCTGATGCTACGGCACTCTAGCCCGGGCAACAGAGTGAGACTCTGTCTCAAAAACAAAAACAAAAACAAAAACAAAAACAAAACACACTTGCATTCTTTCTCAGTGCCTTTGAGATATAACTTTTTCACAGTTTGGAAGTACAAATTTAGGGCCACCTGGCCAACAACTGATTAGAACAATTGGACAAGTAATTGAAAGACTGAGAGTCAGAAAGGGGAGAGAAACTTTTATAAAATTGGCAAGTGAAAAATCTTAACGAAAACTCTAAGATCTACTTCTGTCTGTATGTTTACATATGTCTATAAATGAGATGTATGTTACGTATATGTGATATTTTTCTAAATTGAATGATATTGCCACAATTTATAAAGGGCTCTATTAAATTGGCTTAAAGAAAAAAAATAAGCACTTAAATAAATCAGGTATTCTTTCAGAAAAATAGAACTAACTCTAATGCCTTTTAGTTCATATAGTCCGGCATAATCTTTTAGAAATAACACTAGTTTTAAAATTGTTGGTAAAATAAAAATAAGAATGTCTTCAGAATTGACAGCATTAATTATAATGCAAACATACTTTTCTTTTTTACCTAGATTTACCAAACAACCTTGTTATCTCCTAGATATTAAGGTCATAGAACTATAAATCCAACCTATGAGCAGAATATACAATGAAAATAAATTGCTTGATGCATGTCAGTCATGGAAATAAAAAGGAAAAGGGAAAACCATGTTTAGTTTTTTAATTTCTTTGTTTCTGTGATAGTTTTGATAATTTCTGGATTTGTCAAAAATGATTTTAAGGTGATGGCTTGCTTTGTTTTCAATGAGCAATTCAAACATACTTGTTAAGAACAAATAAACTAAGTGAATGTGAATAAATGTTTATAAATGAACTTTTCATAGTTCTAAAATTCTTTTTCAGTAACTTGAAATCTTAAAGTTGTATTATGCTAAATTAAGTAACAGATATTCAAGAAATGTCTGAGTCACCTCTTAGTTAAAATGCTGAAATATAAATTTCTGAATGTAAGTTTAAAGTATTATATTTTCACTAGAAATTAAGGTTACTAAGAGTTAAAAATTCTAATTAGTACATGGTAATTAAAATTGGAAATAATAGAGAAAAAACTCCTAATGCGAGGAAAGTTAAAATGTGTCTTGGTAAGTAATGCTCACTTGGAAGATGTGTTTTTTATGCAGGGAAAAGAGTAATTTTTGTCCTAAAGTAGAATGACTCGTTGTTTCAATGTAAGAAAGAGAAAACATATAGGACAAATAACAGAAAAAATATAAGAAGGGTTACAGGAGGTTTGTGGAAGATGAATCTTGGGAAAAGGAATTTAGTGTCATCAAGCTGGCCAAAATTACAAGAAAATTCTGTTTTTCTGAAAAATCAAGCATTAATATGAAAAGTACACTGATACAAAACTAGAATTTGATCCTCTCTGTTACAATAATGAGGTTTTCTTAGAGTATCTGCTCTTAGTAAGAAATAGTGAAAAGTTTCTTGTTACCTTTTAAGTAATTGGCCTAGGAAACAAAGATTCTATAGTTTATCAGGATGATTTCTTGAGCATAATGTTGTCTTGGTAGGTCTCTGAAATAAGAAAACTGAGTCCTGTCTATTAAAAAGGTAAGGTTTTATCAACAACTATAACTTTCTATATTTGCCTTTGAAGTCTTTTAATTATCAATCTAGTTGAATGAATATTGTTTCACAATAACCTGTGATCCTACTTTGATTGTTTTAAAACTTTGATATTTGACAAACTTCCCAATATCAAATTATAAATTAAGTCTTTTCTGATGTCAGAATAACCTTGGGATTTACAGCTGGGTCCCCGGAAAGCCCCAAGTTCGTTGGTGTTTTGTTTTTGTTTTGTTTTTTATGGGGAGGGGGACATCTATTATACAGCATTGGTGAGTAGTGCGTTGCACACTTCAAAATGCCTAGAAGAGTACATTTCAAATGTTCTCACCACAAAAAATTAAGTTTGTTAAGTGATGAATATGTTAATGAATTTGATTTAATTATTCCATATTATATTCTTGAATCATATTTGTAGCCCACAAATATAAACAATTATTATATAAATTGTCAATTTGCAATACATTTTTTAAAAAGACATTACTCATCCAAAGGAAATCTGCATAGGCACCTGAAGAGCAGGATATGTGACATCCATTTCTTCCTCAGAAAGGAAGTAGTCTTACTAAGACATTCTTCACCAAACAGGAAGCAAAACAACATTGTTTTCCTATGAAGTTTGAAGTTTTCTATTGCTACAAGAGAAATGCTTTCTTTTTTTGGTAGAATATACTTACAAACTTGATTCCTAGGTAATGCTTTGCCAAGTTATATAAGATAGCTCTTCTGGTTGTTTCCTTTTTTGTATTTGTTTTGTTTTGTTTTGTGACAGAGTCTCACTCTGTCACGCTGGGTAGAGTGCAGTGACGTCAGCCTAGCTCACTGGAATCTCAAACTTCTGGGCTCAAGCTATTCTCCTGCCTCAGCCTCCCAAGTAGCTGAGACTACATGTGTGAACTATGACGCCCAGTTAATTTTTCTATTTTTAGTAGAAATGGGTCTCGCTGTTGCTCAGGCTGGTCCTGAACTCCTGAGCTCAAGCAATCCTCCTGCCTCAACCTCCACGGGTGGTAGGCTAGGATTACAGGCATGAGCCACCAACTGACCTGTTTTTATTTTGGTTTTTTTGGTAAAATGACTAAATAAATAAAACTATCTACAAACTGCCAGTAAGTTATTTATTTTATCACATCACCTAAATATAACACTAAGAAACTCATCATGTTTACCATTAAATCTAAGGTACACTGATAATCTATAACTCAATGTTTTTGGCATGGTTCTTAAAGAAATCCGCTTCTTTCAACAAAGTTATTATATGTGTAGGTCTTAATCAAGACTATTAATATTAGTCCACTATTAGAAAGAGTTATAAATATATTTAAAATAAACATTAACAATTATTATAATGTGGCATAGATAAATGGTATGAGCTTCCTTTTCACTTAGAAAGCAGTATTCATTCCAAGTACAGAAAATTATAGATTTCTATTAATATGTAAGCAAGACATCAGTTATTGTATGATTATAAGTAATACTATTAAGGGCAATATGAGTATTTACAAGTATTATTCAAAATGCTAACAGCCAGCACCAATATTTGGATTTCAGCACAGTTCCTTCTCCAGCAACCATACCTGATAGGTATTAGGAGGTAAAATTCACATAAATTTTGGAATTTAACAAACCACAACTCATATATTGACTTCTGCCATTTACCATGCATGTGATCCTGGGCAAGTTAATTAACCTCATTTGGCCTTAGCTTCTTCAATTGTAAATATTGGGAGTAATACCTTATTGAGTTTTTAAAAGAATAAATCTTAAAATGTATATAAAGTATACTACAGAAGGGTCTGGCCTATATATGCTTCATAATAGCAGCAATTACTATAATCATTGTTAAAGTTGCAGAGATCAACCAACACCTACTAATTTAACCAAAATAAATGTGTAATGCTCAGGACCTTCAGAAATATTTCATAGAATTTGTTTTAAAAGATATTTTTAGACTTGTATTCTGGGTTCTACAAAGTCCAGATAGCATCTTCTGTCATACACAAGTTAGGCCTTGGCATAAGACTCTTCTATCAGGCACTATCTTGACATTAAAGACAGCCAACCAGGTATTCCATCATTACTTGAAACACTAGGTCTGCCAATTACTGAGTCAGATTTAACTAATATATAAACTACTCAGGCTATGCTAAACACTTACGGAGGCTGTATTAAATTTTTCAACAGCTAGTCAGTGAGTGAGTATTGAGTCCACTGAGTATATAGTTGTATAATGGAAACTTGGCACATACATCAATGATCAAATATAATCCCTGCTCTCCAAGAGTACAGCATCTACATAAAATAAAGAAACAAGGAAATTAAATAAAAAGGTGGGGAAATGTATAATAATATTTTCTAGTATAATGGTTAGCTAAAGATGGTTATGCAGGGTGGTTGATGGACAAATGATGTTATTTAGAAGAGCTTCTTTGAATCAGTAAGTGTTGCTGTCTTAAAAACAAGAAACAATATTATGGATGACTAATAGATGAGAGGCAGTTATAAATTACAATTTGGATATTAAATGAAGCAACAGTAAGAAAGCACATCAACCCGGGATGAAATGTAAGTAATTTTCACAGTGAAAAGCAAATTATCTGGGGTAGGAAAAGAATAAAATTAGCAAACTTCAAAAAGGTTACTGACATTAAGCATGCTAAAGCCTTATCTGGAAATTTAACAAAATTTTAAAAATGATTATTTGATACATTAAGACCTTTGATAATTATTCAATGGGGCGGGGAACGGGGGATCATTGCCTGGGGATACTTAATTTATTACTACAACTAAGTCTCTATAAATAATAGATAAATCAGATTGCTGATTATATAGTTATAACATTGTCTCACAACAAATACCAAACTATCTTTAACCTTTCTGTACCTTAGAAAGAGCCTATTATGTGTATTGTTACAGATACAATTTCCTAGTTTGAAAAGGTCCAAAATTTAAAGAATAATATGCATATGTACACGCAACTATTCAATATTATATGGTAAGTTACCATAGTATTTGCAGGATGATCCTGATTTTCACTGGGAATGAACATGCTTCCCTGAGCCTGTAGGGTCCTACTTCCTACACCCAGCCCCACCCTATTCCCATGACTGGTCCCACAATACCACTCTAACTGGCTCTGCAACTAGTTTTTCTCTCCCTCTGCAAATCTGTCTTAAATAATAAAGGATTCCATTTTTCCAAGACTGACATACATATAGCTAGGATTCATGGTCTTAAAGTAAGCTGGCCATTGTTCCACTGTGGAAAATTTGTAAAACAGAAAAAAGTACAAGAGAGGGGGAAATGTTTCACCACCGTCACTACCACCCATAAATTAACACCTGTTAATATTTTAGCTAATATTGTCATTTAGTTTATTTCTTTCAGATGTTTTCCTATCCATATCTTTAAACATGATTAAATATGATTCTTTATGACCATTTACTACTCAGCTATTTTCCTTGCTATTACTGTGATTTCTATCATAAGAATATGGTATCATTTACATAACCATTTCTTCCCTGTTGTTCAGTTTCACCGTTTACAGAAAACATATGATAGAAATCGTGGCATGTAAGTCTTCATCTGAATATATAATTATTTCCTAGGTATTGCTAGGTCAAAATATATGCTCAGGCCAGGCGTGGTGGCTTACGCCTGTAATCCTAGCACTCTGGGAGGCTGAGGCAGGAAGATCGCTTGAGCTCAGGAGTTCGAGACCAGCCTGAAGAAAAGCAAGACCCCGTCTCTACTAAAAATAGACAAATTAGCTGGGCATGATGGAGGGGGCCTGTAGTCCCACCTATTCCAGGCCCAGCAACTGGGACACAAGAGGATCACTTGAGCCCATGAGTTTAAGGTTGCAGTGAGCTATGGATGATGCCTCTGCACTCTACCCAGGGCAACAGAGCAAGACTCTGTCACAAGGAAAAAAAAAGATATGCTCAGATGTAAGGCTTTTGATATATAAAGCCAAAGTATTTTCAGAAAAGTTGTAGCAATTTACATGGTAGACTAGCTGCTGTAAATGATCTTTTAATAACAACCTAATTAACAACAGGCAGTTTCTCATTCATTCACTCACTCATTTTACTAATTTGATAGGATTAGAAAAAAATGACTTTTTTTTTTTTTTTTTTTTTTTGAGACAGAGTCTCACTCTGTTGCCCAGGCTAGAGTGCCATGGCATCAGCCTCGCTCACAGCAACCTCAAACTCCTGGGCTCCAGCAATCCTCCTGCCTCAGCCTCCCAAGTACCTGGGACTACAGCCATATGCCACTATACCTGGCTAATTTTTTCTATATATATCTTTAGCTGTCCATACAATTTCTTTCTATTTTTAGTAGAGACGGGGTCTCGCTCTTGCTCAGGCTGGCCTCTAACTCCTGAGCTCAAACAATCCGCCCGCCTCAGCCTCCCAGAGTGCTAGGATTACAGGCATGAACCACCGGGCCTGGCCAAAAAAATGACATCTTAACTGCAGTTTTTGCTTCTACTTTTTATTTGAGAGTCAGGTTGGCTGAGCCCGGTGGCTCACACCTGTAATCCTAGCACTCTGGGAGGCCAAGGCGGGAGGGTTCCTTGAGCTCAGGAGCTTAGGACCAGCCTGAATAAGAGCAAGACCTCCCCACCCCCACCCCTGTCTCTACCAAAAATAGAAAAAGTTAACCCATGCCTGTAGTCCCAGCTACTCGGGAGGCTGAGGCAAGAGGATCCCTTGAGCCCGGGAGCTTGAGGTTGCTGTGAGCTATGATCATGCCATTGCACTCTACCCAGGGTGACAGAGTGGGACTCTGTCTCAAAAAAAAAAAAAAAAAAAGGTCAGGTCTATTCTTTATAAAGGTTAAAATGGGACTTAGCTTTCCTCTGGCATTCTGATCATTCTGCCCAAAGCTTCATCATCTCTAACCTCATCACCTCATAAATGGAGGCCATTACCACTAACATCCTAAGCAGCTGACTGTTCTTGCGGTGGGACACACCTACCATTCTAATAGCAGAGACAGGCTCAAATGAGGCCACCAGGCCTATACTACTCCTCACTTCCTAAAGGGCAAGACAAGCCTAAAATACTTGGTTAAGGCTTAACAGACTTCCACCAAAACTGCTATAGTTCTTAACAATACTCTTCCCAACTGTTCCTAGTACCCATGGATTTGGTTCAATGTAGTACTATTTCCAAAGCAGCCTAGTACATATAATACAAACTGGGAAGCTGTATATATATATATATGCACATAAAGTACACATGCTCTTACCCTTAATAAAGTCAATAGCACATACATATAAGTCTGTATATAAAGTACATATATTCTTACCCCTATTATTTATTATAAGTTCTAGCACATACATGTGAAAAGATATAGCCATTTCCCTGTTAGTTGAAAATAGTGACAGTAATAAAATTAATACAAATAAAGCCATGGATTACTGACCTTTGTACTTATCACACACATGCACAAACACACATGTATACACACACACACACACACACACACACAGAGAGAACCAGCTGTGATTCCTAGAATTATACAGAGAACTTAAAGTAATTTGGAAGACATGTCTTTTATAAAATATGCAGTAAGGAAGGTTGCCATGAGGAAAACTGATAGGAAGATTTTAATTTCTAATGTTACTTATGTATGAGGAATCATGAAGATTGTTGGTCACTGCCTCCAGCAATCCCCTGTTGAAGATTTTAAGCTCAAAAGCTAGTGAAGTGCACTTGACCATCATGGAGGTTACTCTTAAACACACTGTAACTCTAAGCTATTTTTCCCCAACCCTCATGATTGTCCCGATATGTAAGGCAGAATAGAAAGGTGATGAGATATATTTAACTTTCACTGGTTTTAGACTTTAAAGTACTGGCAATAGTCCCTAAATTCAACATCAACTTACAAAAAGCAGAATTAGCCTTTAAAAAAATAAAAGGGCTCAGCTACCTTACTATGGTTCTAATAAATAACTTCTTTGCTAGGTTTCTCTAGAGCCTGCACTTAGGACCATCAGTAACTTCACTCATTCCTGACCCAACCGCCCTTTACCAGCAACAAATGCACTTCATTACCTTTGCTTAAGCTTTCCTTGCCTAACTTCAAACTTTTCCATTCATATTGTAAGATTACATATATTCTTGAAGTTTGCTCACGGAGATTAATACAGACTGCTGCTGTCATCGCTTTCGTTACAAAACAGGCACATATGAACAGTCTTCAAATGAACAATCTTCAAATGAGCAACAATCTAGCTTTGTATTCATTTGCATTTTGAATAATAGTATTATTTAAGGAATATATCTGAAACAAATTAAGTATGCCTAGTAACAGAATACTCAACAGAAAGTAAGACTGCGGTATGTATCCTCTCTTCATAAATGCATACCTGCATCTATACATTTGTGAGAAGGCCTGAAAATTTATGAAGTCTATAATATATTATAATTCATTCAAATATTGTCCATAGGATAACTCAAAGCTTGCTGAATACCAAAACTGCTTTAATTGCTTTAACTGAGTGTATTTCAAAGATATTTATTTTAAGCAACTCCTCAACCCATCCTCTGTAAGAAAAAAAAATGGTCGCATAAATCAAAACACTGACAAAGTTAATTCAGTTAAAAGCCAACCAGTTAAACAAAGCAGCAGTACAATCTCACAATATGACAGTTTTCACAACTAACCAAAACACTCCAACTAAAACAAAATCTACTTAACCGTGGAAAGACATTTACCTGGATTTCCAAAGTGGTTTTTAATCTTACTAGAGAAAGCAATCACACAGTGGATAATAGGAACACTGATGCTTAAAAAACAGAATGAAGATTAGATAGATAGATAGATGTTTAAAACTACATTACCTATCAAGTGCTTCCAACAATCTCCAGTCCTTGGAGAAGCAGCATTTTAATGAACCAACTACATGCATCTCAGAGGCTCAACCCACATTTCCTGATTTCTATGACAAAGATTGTCATTAAGCTACCGAGATCACCAGGAATGCAGTACCAGTGTGGCCACACTTAAATAAACCTTTCATCTACTCTGAGCAAAACAAAAACACTGTGAAACTGGTATGGCAAGTCATACAACTTAGCACTATTATACATTAGTTTCAGATGAGACCGCCTGACTAATCAGTACCTGAGACACACAGAGAAAAGCTGAACACCTGTAACTTGCACTAGGAAAAACAAGAATAAATTTGAGCACTTTTTAGCAGAATAACTGAGATTATATAAACAATCAAATGAATATAATTCCAGATAAAGTTCCACAGATGATATGTAGTTGCTATATTTCATTGCAAAAATCCCCATGACTTTTCAGTAATAAAGGTCTCTCTCGCCTCAGCTCCTCTACAAGGCAATTTGGATATTGCTAACTGTAAGTTTGCGTCACTTTTGGATACAATTTTTCTTGTCCTCTCCAAGTCTCCTTTGTAAATATCATTTATAATCTGGAGTCCTTGAATAAAGATCTTTTACCATCTTAAATTTCTTAGATAAATTTCCTTAAATACAATTCTAAACAAAGTAAGTGGTTTCTGGAACATTCAACTTGTCCTTATTATAGGAAGAACTTTGTTAATATTAGTGATTAAACAAGCAATCAAGGATCACTTACTAAAAAAGGGATTAAGAGAAAAAAACCTCAGCAATGTTCAAGACCATGTACACATTTATTAATCTCTATACAGTAAATATTTTTTCATGTTAAAACATAACTTTTAATTTGAATATCCCTGTGTCAAATTCGATACTCTACCACAATAATTAAAAATTAAAAGAGAGGGGAAAAAATAGAACTGACAATACCAACAAGTAATGAAGATGTAAAGCAACTAGAAGCCCCAATACAGTTGGATGTAAACTGCACAACCACTTGAAAGCCTGTTTGGTAGTACCTACTAAGGCTCAACATACACATTTCCCAAGACTCAACAGTTTTGTTCCTTGGGTATACCCAAGAGAAGTGAAGGCTTATGTCCACTAAAAACAAGTACAGGAATGTTCACAACAGCTTTATCCATAATAGCCAAAACTAAAAATGACCAAAATGTTGATTCATTCATCAATAGGATTAATAAATACATCTTAATATATTCATAGAATGGAACACTACACAGCAATGAAAACAAAAACCCCAACACTATGTACTACGACATTGATGAATCTCACAGATGCAATGCAGAGTGAAAGAAGTCTGCCACAAAAGTGTAGTCCATCCTACATGGTTAAATTTGAAGTTCAAGAACACATAAAACTAATCCATGGGGTACAGAGATCTATCTATGGGGATCAAGGTCACAATAGTGGTTGTCTTTGCATCAAACAAGGAACAAGGTGAAAAAAACTTACGAATGCCAATAGTAAAATGCAATAGCTGACGGTCATGGGAAAAAAAAATCAGACAAAGAAAATAAACTTTGGAAAAGTCTGATGCCATAGTATAACAGCAAAATGCTAAAAATAACTCAACAAAAATTCATATGCATATTTACTGAGTCACCAGAAAAAGAAATTACATTTATGCAATCTTAATAGATGTAACTGTGTGTAATACACTTACAAAAGATTTCTGGTTGTAAGTGGTTAAATAAAATCAACTCTGACACCCAAGAGTTGGTTATCTTCATTTATCTGGAAAAGGCAGTTATGCAAAGTAAATAGGTAAGAAATTAATAGTTACTTTCTTCTCCTAAATAAAAACTTTCAATTAGCTAATTTGTTTTAAAGGCTCTCATACTCCCATTTACTTAAGAATAGTCAGCATAGAAAATAATTCTAACACAGAGGAATTTATTTACGTCCTGAAATGCTCATACAGTACAGCTTTTTAATTATAAAAAGCAAACTATGCTTACATTATGTTAGCAAACATATTCTATTTTTAACGTATTATTTATTGGGCTTTCTCTTATAATAATGATCAGAAGTAAAATTATCATCTATTAATCATTTCTGCATCTAGAAATAACAGCATAAAGCTTTCTTACTAAAATAAAACAAAAAACAGAATCTTTTACTGACCAATTTAGTGCCAAAAGGCTAAAGTAAAAAGTTTAAAATAACCTAACACAATAGAGTATAACACATAAGTAATCACAAAAATAATCATTTTGGTCTTTAAATTTTAACTACAACTTTCATGGGTCCTTGAATTTACTCTAATTCAAAATTCTAGCTTGCTCAAATATAAAATGCTACTAAAAATTTTAAACTAATTTTTAAAATTACTACAAATGCATAAATTACAGAGGTGTTTTCGTTTTACAGTTCTGTTCAGTTCACTAAGAATTCATAGCTAAAAGTAACAGAAATTCCTTCCTTAAGGTAGAATGTCTAAAACTAGTGCTCTGTATTAATTTACATCAAACTCTTTAAAAGTATAACATTTTGATGTTATTTTAGATCTAGATTTTTTTTCTGGCATTAAACTGCATACTACCAGAGAAATCAAAGTGAAAGTCAGACTTTAGCCAAGTTCATTTTCAACTCAGCTTTAATTTTCATTTAAACTTCATCTTTAAATGCTTACATTTAAATTTTCTAAAGCAAAATCTCATATTCAGTGAAGTAGCAATCAAATACATTGTGAACAAAATAAAATCATTAAGATGTTATAGTCCCAGCAAAGGCAGTATGAATAAATGCAGTTTTCACACACATAGACGAACTACACTTTTAAACAATAACCCATGAAATGGTTTATATCATCACATGAATAAAGATGCTGAAAATGTTAGAATGCAAAGTCTCCCTAAGGTCAACAAGATTTGCTTTTATATTCATGTTACATGGACTCCTTTATTAAAGTTTCAAAAACAATACTTATGAAAAGCAGTTACTATGTGACGACAGAAGCTACTTTAAGACTTGTAAATCAACTATTTTACTAAAAACCAAGTATATAGTAAACAGTAACTTGAATTAAAAGTGGTTGGGGAAGAAGCCAACACAATTAATTGCTTGTAGCTAAAACTGGACAAAGTAAATATTCTAAATTTTTTAAATCTCTAGGAATTTTTTTAAAAAGGTGAGTTAATTTTTTCAGTTTATAAACATCTACGCTTCTCTTTGAGCAGAGAGTATCTTTGCCAAGATTAGCCTACTGTGAATTAAAATGGTTACATTTTTAAGCAGGTTTAAAACTATGCTTAATAATTGAAAAGAAAACCACATACACTTGAATATATTCCAAAATACTACAATATATTACAATTTGATTATATTTCTGAGCCCATTTCAAGAATGCTGATATGACTAATACATTTTCCCAACTTATTCCTAATTCTAAATAGAAAAATGAGTCTTTTTCTGTGGAAGTTGATAGAAAAGTCTGCCAAAATCCCCTTTGACTATTTTAGTCATAAGTTTTACCGTTGCAGTTGTTTTTTAGGGGGGGTGGAGCTTTTTTTAAACAAATACATGTACTAAGACATAATTTAAATGGATTTTAAGAGCAAATTTTGATGCTTATATCAAATTTTTTTTTCCATTTTAAATAATTCACAAGTGATCAACACTTGCTTTTTTGCCCTTACCACTCCAAGCCTATTTAATCTTTAAAGATCAAACTCCAGGAGTCCACAGTTCAGAGAGACACACGCTTTCTGAAAGCTGGGATGTGGTTGCTTAATACAGAGGGAAATAAAGCACTGAAGTCATCACATAATGGAGACAGGGAATAAATTATTTTTATTCACAGAGTACAATTTTGCCTGTACTTTATCGTAACAGGCCTGAAAGGTAAATATGAGAAAACTGAGTTTAAATAACTTGTCTAGGGTTTCCCTGCTCGTGGCAAAGCGAGGATTCAAACCTAAGATTTCATTTTCCAGATTCCATTCTCTTTCCACCCTACCTTCATCCACCCCAATGTACTTGTAGCATTTATCGAGAAGCTAGCTGGACCGGTCTTTTCCAGGTGCTTGCAGGGCATGTTCAAAGACTGGACTTTATTACTGGCAGACCTGAATGAATTAAAAAACTCAAATCCTAAAGTGAACCAAGTCCAGGATCCTCAGAAGCAGTCACTATTACACCGATGCGTACCCGGGTGCCAGTGCAGTCAAACCACCTGTGGCCGCATCAGTCGCAGACCCCCTTCAGCTCTGCACTGCATCCTGAACTCCTCAGGCAGTCCTGGGCACCGGCCTAGAGATGAAGCCTCTTGCTCAGTAACAGCAATCATTCCCTTGCTCCAACACACCCTGAATAACCTGCTTGGTTAGATTCTCTTTCAAACACTGCCGGACATCAGCAGCAAAAAGTTTACACAAACTTTCAAAATTGCACTGGGTTTGCAGTTTACCGAGGCATGGAAGTTTGAGAACCACTGGCCTAGGCACACCTACGGACACAGCCAACAAAGCCAGTACCCGTTGATGGTGGCCATTATCTGCACTTGCTGATTCAGCAGTCCTAAAAGCCGTCCAGCACCCTTCATCAGCGTGCTGTAGCTAAGATTCTTCACTCAGGCTGTGTCATAACAACATGCCCCTTGTCTGAGCAATATGGCACACCTAAGACTGGGTGATACTGGCCAGTTATAACGTCACATACTTTGCACACAAAATATGCTTATTAATCATTAATTTCCCTCCTTCCTTCCTTCCTTCCGCCATTTCCTCTACTTCACATCAATCTTCTCCCCTCTTTTTGTTTCCACTGCTACTATGCTAGTCCAGGTCTTCACACTTTCTTAATACACTGTTAACTAACTAGTCTCTCTCCCATGCAATTCATTCTACATACCGCTACCTAACCGATCAAACTCTGCTCAAAACTCTTTCAGTGGCTCTATGTTGTGAACCAAATCAATTCTTAACACTGCTGCCTAACTTTTAAGGCCTAATTTGTAAACTCCTTATTTATCCAAGCTAATTTCATACTTTAGATGGACACCAAAGAACGGAATCGGCCGGGCGAGGTGGCTCATGCCTGTAATCCTAGCACTCTGGGAGGCCGAGGTGGGCGGATCGTTTGAGCTCAGGAGTTCGAGACCACCCTGAGCAAGAGCGAGACCCCATCTCTACTAAAAATAGAAAGAAATTATATGGACAGCTAAAAATATATATAGAAAAAATTAGCCGGGCATGGTGGCGCATGCCTGTAGTCCCAGCTACTCGGGAGGCTGAGACAGGAGGATCGCTCGAGCTCAGGAGTTTGAGGTTGCTGTGAGCTAGGCTGACGCCATGGCACTCACTCTAGCCTGGGCAACAGAGTGAGACTCTGTCTCAAAAAAAAAAAAAAAAAAAAAAAGAACGGAATCAGCCTCTACAATTCAACAATCACAAATCAGACCAAGTCAGCCTTCATGCTTCCTAACACAGCATAGGTCGGCTGGACCTTTGATGGTGTCAATGTACCCTCATTCCCACACTTGAAAATTTTCAACAGTTCCCCCACGATGTACATAATTAAATTCACACTCTTAACATGACTTCCAAAATTCTCTATAACCTGGCTCCAAACTGTCTTTGCTATACCTTATTCTTACCACAACCAACATGCATCCTATTCTCACTGGGCTCTTTGACTTTCCTAGCAGAGATCACGGTGGCCTTCCCTGAATCTGTCTGCATCATGTGTTCACCCTGGATCTATATCCCCATTATCTCTACCTATTAACATCCCTCCCATCTCTCAAGATTCTGCTCCTACTTCTTCAGGAACCTTCCCTGATCTCACCTCTGAGAATTAAATCTCTCTAGTCTGTGTTTACACAAAACATTCTTTTCCTTTTTTTTTGAGACAGAGTCTCATCTCACTTTGTTGCCCAGAATGGCGTGCAGTGGAGTGATCATTGCTGACTATAACCTCAAACTCCTAAGCTCAAGTGACCCCCTGCCTCCACCTCCTCAATAGCTAGGACTAAAGGTGCACACTACCACATCTGGCTAAGTTTTTAATTTTTTTTTTTAAATGGGGGTCTTGCTATGTTGCCCAGGCTGGTCCCCAACTCCTGGCCCCAAGCAACCCTCCTGCCTCAGCCCCAAAAGGCCTCCAAAATCACTGGGATTATAGGAATGAGCCACCATGCCCAGCCCACAAAACATCAAACACTGTCTTGTATTTTTTTTTCAATTGGTCTACACAAGTTATCTTGCCTATTAGACCATGAAACTCTTAGGAGAAGGGAGTTCTGGCTTAGTCTTTACCTCAATCCTAATAACTCATAGCACAGTGCTTTCCTTGAAATGCCTTGGTTATAATAAATACCAATAAATGGAATGTATCTAGATCCTTGGCAGATGCCATCAAATACTCTACCTGGAGGATGTGGTGAGAAATGAAATATAAGCAAAATAACAAAACTTGGATTATCAAAAAGTAGAGACTGAAAAACAGTGAAGACTGCTAACACTATTTAATAACATTCATTCCACTCAGGTAATTATCTCTACCTACAAAACCACGATTATTTCAAACATGTTCATTCATTTCTGCTTCCACAATCTCTGCTCACACTGCCCCATACTTGCTTTCCCCTTTCTTCAACTTCTACAATAAGCTTTTCCTGAAATGGCATAAACACATTCACACAGGTACCGCAATGTCTGTTATCTAGAAAGCAGAACTGAGCTCATTGTTTGCAACCATGGTAGGGCCAGCTGCTACCAATAAATGTCTTTTTGTCAATTGAAGCAATACACTAAAACAGTTGAACAGACTTTACACCACCTCTGAAGGGCTTATTTTTTTTTTAATTGTGATAAAATGAATATGACATAAAATTTACCATCTCAATCATTTTTTAGGTGCACAGTTCAGTACTATTAAGTACATTCACACTGTTGTGCAACCCACCTCTAGAACTATTTTCATCTTGCAAAACTGAAACTGTACACCCATTAAACAACTCCCCATTGCCCCCACCTCCCTGCTCCCTACCCCTGGCAACCACTATTGTACTTTCTGTCTCTATGAATTCACCTACTCTAGGTACTTTGTAAGACTGGAATCATAAGTACAGTCATGTGTCACTTAATGATGAGAATACCTTCTGAAAAATGCCTCACTAGGCAATTGCATAGCTGTGTGAACACCAAAGAGTATACTTACACAGACTTGGATGGTCTCGCCTACCATACAGCCATCTAGGCCACACGGTACAGCCAACTGCCACGAGGCTACAAACCTGCAGATCATGTTACTGTACTGAATCCTGTAGGCAACTATGACCATATGGTAAGTACTTGTGTATGTAAACATAGAAAAGGTAAAGTAAAAACACGGTATAAAAGATAAAAAATGGTATACCTGTATAAAGCCCTTACCATGAACAGAGCTTGCAGGATTGGAAGTTAGTTGCTCTGGGGGAGGCAGTGAGTGAGTGGTGAGTGAATGTGAAGGTCTAGAACATCACTATACACTTTTCTACGACCAGCAGCACAGTAGATTTGCTTACAGCAGCACCACCAGAAAGGTGTGAGTAATGCATTGAGCTAAGATGTTCTGAAGGCTACATCACTAGGCAACAGGAATTTTTAAGCTCTTTTATAATTTTATGGGACCACCATTGTATACGCAGCCCATCATGGACCGAAACATCATTCTATGGCACGTGACTCTATGTCTTTTTATGACTGGCTTATTTCACCCAGCCAGCTCATCCATGTTGTAGCATGTATCAGAATTTCCTTCCTTTTTAAGGCTAAATAATGTGCTCTTATATGCATATACCACATTCTGCTTATCCATTCATCCGAAGACGGACACCTGGGTTGCTTCCACCTTTTGGCTATTGTGAATAATGGTGCTATGAACACACACGTGCAACTGAAGGGCTTGCTTTGAGGTAATTCGAAAGTCACTCTGAAGGGGCTGTGTGATGAGGGGGAGAGGACAAGGACACCTCAAAGGGAAAAAAAGTCATCTTCCAAAGTAGCTGAAAATAAGGGAGGATCAAGTGTCCCACACATACACTGATGGAGACAGGTTTGTATTGTGTAGAGATGCCATGGACCGGGAGATGCTCACAACACAAATGAGTGCCAACATAAACTCATTACTATTTCTGAACACCTGGTATGGACTGAATATTGATAACTGTAAATGTGTACATACACACACATCAGGTCCCCCCAGCATTGCTCAGGAGAATCGCAAATCATCAAATAAATAAATCCCTGCTACTGCTCATCCTAAAGTATACGAGAAAAGCAGGTCCTTCAGCACTGGCACTCGTGGTGTTCAATTTTTTATCAGGCAATGGTACTGTCTCTCTCCCTCTCTTCCCAATGCCTAGCTTCTCCCATGAACTTGAATACAGGTCTCATTTTTAGCCCCAGATCTGCAGGTTGAGAGGGGAGAATTTGTTCTGGGTACAGGAAAGTCTCTACCATAGAATAAGAATTCGCAAACGGCTGCTAACAAAGCCCGATCAGGGTCACTCATGGTAAGAAGCTGCCACATTGCCTGCCTTCCAAATGTAGGGAGGAGAAAGACTGTGAGGAGTAACTCCAGCCAGCATATCCCTCCCAGAAAGCTTCAGAAGACAAAGGAAAGAATCAGAATTCAACTTTCCAAGAGAGATCTTTCTGAGGAGGCGACAGACCACAAATTCGGGGAGGCTGCCTGCTGAGAATGGAGTAGTGGCTCTCCACACACTTGCTGTGGGACCTTAGCCAAGTTACCTCACCTCTGCGTGCCCTCTGTACAAAGGGGGAAATTGTCATTACTCCCTTCATAGTGTTGCTATCAGGTTTTAAGTAAATGAGTTAATATTCATAGAGCACTTAGAACAATGCCTGGCCCATGGTAAGCACTATACAAGTTTTTGTAAAAGAAATAAGTAGTTTTAGCCGGGCATGGTGGCGCATGCCTGTAGTCCCAGCTACTCGGGAGGCTGAAGCAGTAGGATCGCTTAAGCCCAGGAGTTTGAGGTTGCTGTGAGCTAGGCTGACGTCACGGCACTCACTCTAGCCTGGGCAACAAAACGACACTCTGTCTCAAAAAAAAAATAAAATAAAATAAAAAAGAAGTAAGTAGTTTAAGTTCTATGAAAATGTCCAACACTACAAAGGCACTTCAATGAAGTCGTGGTGCTTCAACCAATTTTTAATGTGTTCATTCCTCAATATACACATGCATAACCACAAATTTAATTATCCATAACCAAAAAGTCAGTAAAACTGTCTTGCAATGATGCATGCCCAGAGGAGAGGAAAACAAGCTTTGATTGCTTTGTTAATTACTAATGAATTTCTTCTTAACAAAGATAAGAAAACATATTACTCACGAATGCTTCCATTTAGTACTTAAAATATTACTTGATAGCTTTATACATGTTTATACTCATTTAATTAGTGAATTCTAACTTCTAGTGTAACACAGTATGAAGGATAAGCTGTATGATTTTCCATAACACTAGCAGATACATAAGGAACAAAACAAAGACGTTAGGCTGAATTTTCCAATACTCAAATCAATTCTATTTAATAATACATGTTCAATACCATGTTGTCACCTCAATGTATTTTGTGCAAATGCTACATTTCAATCATATAAAAAGTTTTCTTTCAATACAGATCTCTTTTTTTCTAGAACAGTACTTTCTGAATACAACCAATTTTAAAGATCCTGGGATTCTTTTCTCCTAAGAAAAAAATTTAAAACCTTTTTGAAATGCTGCTAGGATGTGAAGTATTTTGTTGTTACCTATACTATAGAATTCAACAATACACCTAATACTGCACATACTAAGTAATTATTTAACCAACCAGCCATTTCTAAATGATTTATCTGTTTTGACATTAAGTTCCTTATAGTTTTAAAATTCAAAATATATGGATTTTAAAAATTAACCACACTAACACAAGCAATTTCAAAAACTTTAAAATTAATGTAACAGAAAGCAAAGGAAAACAAAACAAAGAATCCCAAAGCAGTCCTTTAAGGTTTGTGGAAAATCAAACCTTCTCTTCCTAATTAATTAGCTTTTATAAGTCAATTTTGAAATCTTACTGAATTATTTCCCTCAAAATCTAAAACACAAAAATATTACTTTGTTCTTCCTGTTTATAACAATTCAAATAAAATTACTTTCATGTTAAGATATTTTTAATACTACATTATCATTAATTTGAAGGAAATCCAAATAATTTGGCTTCTTTCTTTGATTCTATAGCCACAAACACATTTTCATTTGGTCATCCTAATACTAAGCTAACATGCTTGCCACAGACTTTCATATGCTGAATTACTGCCAACCTTAGACATTCTGGAATGCACTAGATAGTGCATGTGTGCCAGAATACACATTATAATATTAATACATTATTATTTTATGCTATTTGGTTTTTAAAAAGAAAAAGATTTCTCCCTAGTCCACAATTTTTGTACTTTTTCTTCCTTTGCAGTTACCCCCCTCACCCACTGTTGGAAAATCTCTTCTAGAACATTTTTTAGCCAAGCAGCAAAATATATGTAAGATACATCCTAAATATGCTGTTTAACACCTACAAAATATAAACGACACCACCAGATAGAGCACATGAAGACAGTATTTCACAAATAACAGCCTATAAGCCATTAACCATTAACTTATATTCTATTTCACTACAGGCACTAAGCAGGAAAGATAAATATTTAGTATTCCCCTTTGGCCAATAAATTTGAATTATTTCAACAAGTTACTGCAAATACATTAGCAAGTGCCTATAGTTATAACTCCATAGGTTAGTGAACAAGTTTCAAGGGACAAAGTCACTAGTAGAACTGAAGTTTATTCAATGCCTCAGATCGAATATTCCTTTAAAACTTCTGTTTTTATAAATGAAATCAGTGCAAAATTTCTACTTACGCCTTTTCCGGTCTTCAGGTTCCATTCTGTCATACATAACATCCTTCCCAGAACATCACCAAAAAATTAAAATAATGGATAAACCTTTCAACACCACTACCATTCTAAAGGTGATCCAAAAACTCAAGTAATCAGTGATGACTTATATAGCACTTTAAAATGGGTGATCAACTTGAAATTCTAAGAACAAAAAATCCCTACTTTCATTAAGGATCTGAGTCTTACTTGAAGCTTTCATGCTAATTCAGGGTTAAGAAAAAGTGAAAGAGAAAATGTTCAACATGAGTTTCATGGGAGAATATAATCCTTCTAGAAAAATGTGTTTCAAAACTCCATTTTAGGTTGACTGTTTGGAACTTAGGACCCTCGCTCATATGAACAGGATTATAAATGGTTATTAGGTTGCCTCAAACCAACAACGAAAGCCTTTTGAATCCATATATTCTATGTGTGTACGGCATACTTACAGTTCTGTAAAAGCTAACTGGCATTCACAGCTGGCATTCACAGCTGGCATTCACAACATCTCAATGAGAATACTCAACATCCCAAGCAGGGGTGTCAGGTATCCATAGACCCTCCCTCCGTGCAGCAGTGGAATAATGTCTCCCACTGAGTGAGGCAGGAGTTCCACTGGGCCAGTGGGGGTGGGGGGCACTTTTGAGATGTAGGAAATGTTACAGGAAAGATGATGAGGTAGGTAAAGTGGGGAAGGTTTGACAATGGCCAAAGGCCAGGACAGGGACCAGACGTATGAGGGCATGGTAAGCCTGAGAGCAGACAGCCATGGGTGAGGAACAGCGAGTGGCGAGGCAGGAGGACGCTGAACTAAACCAGCAGGCAATTCTCAGCGCAGGCCAGCCTCTGCCTCTCTTTCAACTCACCTCACCTGCTACCTTTGCCCAGGATTTTGCTCCTCCTCTGATCCACTACAAAATAGAACACAGCCTTTCTTACATCTCCATTAACAGCAAACTCTCTAGACGGCTAAGGATTTTTACTGTTAACGACAACACAGTATTAAATGGGCTCTCTCACGCACTGGTTAATGGTGAGTTGTTTTTGGAGGGAAATGAGACCCCATTCTGTGGAATGAATGAAAGATAAATGCCTTCTCTCTAGACTAGGGCAGGGATAAAAGCAAGACTGAGAGGAGGAAAGGTTCCCAGATCAGGAGACAGAATTCTCCAGCTATTGTAACAGTCTTACCAAACAAAGTCAAGATTATGTAAATCAAGGCCTGCTTATTAACAAAACTTTAAGTATTCAAAAGACAAAACATAGTTCCAAACTGTGTTATAAAAAATAATAAACACTTAACTGTCTCAAGATGACAGTTAATTTATTTAATGTAAAATGTGTCTCAAGTGGAGTTAATGTTAACATACTCTTTCCAAGTGCTAATGCCAAAACTGCAGTTTTATAGTAAATTACAGAGGCCAAGATAATCTAAGAATAATGTCCAAGTTCTTCAATCACACCTGGAAATATTTAAGCCTGTCATGCCATGTATGTTCATAGTTAGGAAGCAGGGCCTGTACATTAACCACATCTGTAAAGTTAAATTATCATTTCATATCACTCCAAAGGATCACAAATAATGCAATATGGTTACCCTCCAGGGGTAAACAGGCAATGTGTGACATATGGGAATACAGGGATAAACACAATCACACCAAAGACCTTCACAGGCAGTTTTTTTCAAAGAATTTGTAAACATGTCATGCATGATTTATAAAGTTTTTCTCTGCTCAATTCTCTTCAAATTTAGAAATGTAATTTCTCAGCCAGATAAAATTTCAAAGCATTTTTAAAGACATGCACTTAATGTAATTTTCTTCCAGAGGATTAACAGCACATCCACGCAACTACTGACCCAATGTGTTCTATCGTCTCTCTTTACAAAAACAATTAGCAGTTAGATAGCAACAAAACCTTGACTTCTAGAAATACATATAATGCTTGGACCTGTTCCAAGTACCCTGTAAAATCCTATTAAAATGATGAATCACTCATAATTTAGATCTGTTTTAGCTATAAAATTCTAAATGCAGCACAAGCATTAAATTCCTCCCTCCAACTTATCTTGCCTAGTATTTTCTGCTACTGCTCTCTGAATCGCAGATTTTGTTTTTCAACTGGACATGACTTGAAAGAGCATCTACTCCAACAGCCTCAAAATGTTTAAGTAATTGAGGCAAAAAAAAAAAAAAAATGCCAGGTGATTTGCCTAAGGTCAAACAATGCCAAAGGATACAGGAAAAAGTGGCTTCAAGTTCCCCGTGATCAGCTGGTAGAAGCAGAAGCAGAGCGGAGGCTAAGAAGGCAATTAGAACCCAGACTCCAGGTCCAGCCACCTTCTCTCCACACCAAACTGAAACTCCTACCTCATCCACTGCTCTTCTCCACAAACAGAAACTGTTGTGCCTGCTGTTTTCACATGAAATGACCCTACCTTTCTAGGTCTTACAAGGGAGTTACCTTTACTGTGTGGGATTAGAATTTACAGTATCATATATATACTATCCTAATCAAGAAACAGAACTGGTGTTTAAAAACAGAACTTGAATTTCTTGTGATGTTTTGAAATGTATAGAAATCTACAGACAAAATCCTAAGTGTAACTGTTTAATAATAAAATGTTTCATCAGGAGTAGAACATTTTCACATGTATCTCCTTCTTCAAAGCTGCAAAGACCCTACTTTTCTAACCTGTGCACCAGTCAACCACACAACTTGCCATTCTGACCTGTGCAATGGCTTTTTAATAACTGTTTACAGCCACTGGGTGTAAATATCAAAGTGCTTGCTAAACATTAATTACTTCTCCTCACAACATCCCTGTTGACAGAGATAAGCAAACATTCAGATTAAAGCCTGTGCCTGCACTAAGAGCAGTATTTTTCTATACCTGCTAAAGCTTAAACTTCTGATTATTATTGAAATGACTATCAATCTGGACTGGAAATGCATGCCTTTTTCCTTTAAAGCGATAAACATTACCATAAGAAATAATATTCTTTTATAAAATAAGGAACATTCTCTATCAAACATATCCAAAAGACCCACTGGAGTGGAAGCTCCACGAGGCAGCCTCTGGGTCCACCTTATTCACCACTGTATTGCTGGTTACTAGCCCAGTGTTTACATCATGTTAAGAACTCCAAACATACCTGTGGAAGGCAGGGAAGGAGAAAGGGTGGAGCAGAAGTTAGAGAACCAAGACTAGGCTAACAAGTCCATCTCTGTGCTCAAAATGTTAGGCTGGATAGAAATCTAACTTTTATAAATGGTAGCAAATTACTGCTTAATATAATTTCCATGTGCATCTGTTCCCTGTATTCCCAAATCTTTCATCATTATGGAATTTCATAAGTTTAGTCTGCTGACAGGTTTATGGACTGGTTAATCATGATTTTTCAACTACGAAGGCTTTATTGTAATAATTGCCAATGCCACGATTATGTAAAACATACTGGCAGATTCACATTAAACTGGCCTAAAACTGTTTTCTTTAATGTGAAAAAAAAATGTAATCCCTTCTCTTTTAACCATCTTCATTCTACAGATTAAGGAACAAAGATAGTGGGATTTACTTCCTACATTGATCCATGCTAAATTCACACACATGACCTTTTATCCTAAAACTTAAAATATTATGAGTTGTTGAAATCTTTTCTTTAAAAGAAATAATCAAAAAACAGAGGGAGAAAAAAGATATAACCTAGCCCTGCTAGTGCAGAATTAATCCCTGCTGCTACTGTAATGTCTCTGAATTCACTTCAAGCAGAAGCCTCACTATGCTGTAACTATAGCACCTGTTAGAAAGGTAGCACTAATCACCCCCAGGAACATGACTTGTAACCTTGTATACATGCAGCCACTTCTCTGGAATAGATAAATTTACTGGGCTTCTACACGGTTAATTTGCAATGGAATAGTAAGAGTTTAGTAAGACTTTTCACTAAAGTAAATTAAACAATTATAATCATTTTAATCATATTCAATCAATATTTCCTGTCTATGCTAATTGCTGAGACAATAAAAAGGAAAAAGCTGAGTAAGAAACAATTCCTACCCACTAGGAGCTTATAATCTGAGATACTAAGCAAGCACATGAATGTCTATAATCCACAATGGGCTAAGTGCTGGAGTACAGGTACCTAAAGTAATAAAGGAATGGCAAGCCAAGATGGGTATATTTGGGGCATTATTATGGAAGACCTAGATAAGCTAAAGAGTTTGTTCTTATTTTAGTAGGCTGTGGAGAGAACTAAGTAATTTTGGACTAAACAGTATACAGTTACTGTACTTTAGCAAATTTAGTATCACTTTAGTGTAGAAAATGAATCTGGACTCAACCCAAAAGACAAGGAGGTGTTACAATAGTCCAGGTACAAATTACTGATGGTCTGAATACAGGTGGTGGCTGAAGGGATGAAAAGGGTTGTCACACATACTCATGGACAGGTTGTGAAGGTAGACTATACATATATAGCTTTGCAGGTGAGCACATATAAAAGGGAAGAGGGAATAGCCAAATGACTGACATTTGGAGCCTGGATGAGTGGCAGTGCCAATTAACAGAAACCATGAAATGTGGAGGAAGAACTGGTTTGGGTGGGGGGGAAATAATGAGTTTCACTTTGGTTGTGCTACATTGAAGGTGTACACAAGATACTCAAGGGGAAATGTCAGGCAAGCGGTTAGAGCTTAGAAGAAAGGTCAGGTTTGGGTTATAAACTTGGGAGATATTTAAATAAAGGAGATGGCAAAAGCTTGGATTGGATAAGATTACTAACAAAAAGATACTACTGGCATAGAAAAGAGGAAAATTGCCTTGGGAGTGGTGGGGGAGGAAAGGAGGAAGAAAAGCTAATGGTAGGCACAGAATTGGCCAAAAACAGAGAAGAACTAAAGTCAAGCTCATTCCATCCGCTGGGGCATGATATATGTGAGTATTATATTGGAGGAAAAATGATGAATAACAAACAGTATAGTACCTACTTTTAAAAAGGTGATCTCAAGAAAAGCAAGCAAAAAAAAAAAAAAAAACAGCTGCAAAAAGAACTCAGGAGTACACAACTATAGCTACAGATGCAGCAGAGACTTAATGAAAAGGAATACTACGAACAACTTTATGCCAATATTTGAAAATGTATATATGAGGAATTTTTAGAAGAGTATACATTATCAAAGTATCTCAAGAATAAATTATAAACCTATGATAACACTAAAAATAAATTTTTCCCTGAAATCCCCTAATAGATAAAAGAAGCAAAACTGGCCATATCAATACATGCAAATTAGAGAAGAAAAAAAAAACTATCAGCAAACTAGGTATAGAAGGGGACTTTTCCCTCCGACCCTCCCTTCCTTCCCCTGACGGAAGGTATTCTAATAATCCCGGCACTGCACACTCTGGGCGGTTGTGCAGTCACAACCTGCTCTACTCTCCAGTCAGGCCAGCATTCCACCAAATCCCGAATTCTGTCCGACGCTGAAGAAGATCTTCACATTTTTCACATGGAAAAAAATCCATTCTGAATATCTCAGATTTGCTTTAATATTCTATTGTATATGTATCATCTGTGAATCTAATTTTCATGAAAATATTTTTCAGTCTGTATCCCATCTTGTGGTACTAATTTCCACTGGGTTACTCTCTAACATGGATTAAATTAGGATTTTTAACTTTTCCTAAAACTGACTTTTATAAAATTCCTAGAAGCACTCTTACCCCATTCACAATTCCAGCAGGATGGAAACTGAGGAATTTATTCAAGGTCATATTTTACTTACCTCAATTACATCCTTTTCCTCCTCCTCAGTATTAATAGCCAAAAGAAACAAGTATTTGTTAGTATACTGCTATATACGCAGACAATTCATTATTTTTATTAAGCAACATATATAGCACTGTGTATAAAGTATAATTTTGAACAATGACAAGATAACATCGTTCTCATACTCTTCCAAAGAATGCCTAGCATATTATTGATCTCCTTAGCGCATTGTCTATAAAGAATCATCTCTTACAGCTTATAGATTCTTATACTGATAACAACTACATTCAGGACTCCTCGGTTAATAGATACAATTCATATGATTTTTCCTTAAATATACACTGAAAATTATCCCACAGGAGTTCATTCCATATTTTCCTCATTCATTATCTGCAGTGAGGTTTTTTCACTGGGGTATTTCACTACCGAAAAGAGCTAAAAATTGACTATACTCTAAATCTTCTTTTACACCATTTATAAAAATGTAAAACGAGATTAGTCCCAACTTGGGGACCCGCATAAAACACTTTTTCCTCTCAAGGATGACAGTTCACAACTAACATCTGTTTACTGTTTCTAAGTCAAATGTGACTCCATAAATAAACATTTCTCCTCCATCCCATGGTAGTACAAAATTTTTATTCCTTTTGGGTTAGAACCTTGAAAGGTTTTATAAAGTTTACATATTTTCTCTGTGCCTCATCAACATACTACACAATCCCCTACAATGACTCCAGTATACCAATCATGCAGATTTGTCTTTTATAAAACCAGATTCAATAAATTTTTATTCTAAACTCCTGAATATTAAATATAGCAAGACCAGCTGAGGCATGACTTTTTGTGAATTCTCTATAAGCTTTCCTTTTTTTTTTTGAGACAAAGTCTCACTCTGTTGCCGGGGCTAGAGTGCCGTGGCGTCAGCCTAGCTCACAGCAACCTCAAACTCCTGCGTTCAAGAGATCCTTCTGCCTCAGCCTCCTGAGTAGCTGGGACTACAGGCATGTGCCACCATGCCCGGCTAATTTTTTCTATATATTTTTAGTTGTCCAGCTAATTTCTTTCCATTTTTTTAGTAGAGATGGGGTCTCACTCTTGCTCAGGCTGGTCTCGAACTCCTGAGCTCAAACGATCCGCCCACCTCGGCCTTCCAAGTGCTAGGATTACAGGTGTGAGCCACCGCGCCCGGCCTCTATAAGCTTTCTAATAATGAGATATTGTCTTAGTCCATTTTGTGTTACCATAACAAAATACCACAGACTAGGTTATTTATAAATAAAAGAAATTTATTTCTCACAGTTCTGGAGGCTGGGAAGTCCAATATCAAGGTCCCAGCACCTGGTGAGGGCCTTTGTACTGTGTCATCCTATGACAGAAGGTGGAAGGACAAGAGAGAGCAAGAGATGGCCAGAATTGCTTTTATAACAACCTACTCCATGATAACAACAATAATCCATTCATGAGGGAAGAGCCCTCCTGACCTAATAACCTCTGAAGGGTCCCACATCTTAATACTGTCACAGTGGCAATTAAATTCCAACATGAGATTTGGAGGGGACATTCAAACCATAGCAGACATATACTAACAAGCTCTCTTCATATGAACCTATCTTTATAGGATTGGTATAAAGGGTAACAGCTTAATATTCTAATCAAAAACTCAGTAACTATTTTCTCAAAACTCTTGAGTAAACACCATTTTATCAAGCGGTTTGACTGTACTTCTTTGCTAATTAAACACAGAATATTCTATTCTTCCAACAGTTGTATCTGTTTCTAATTTTAAAAGAAATGTAGATAAAGATTCCATCTAAATATATCCTTATTCTTTTGTCCCTGAGTATATAATTTACACATGAATATCAACCAATTCCAAGGACTACTAGTGAATCTTTTTCTGTTTGTGGTTTTTTTGTTTATTTGGTTGGTTGGTTTTATTTCATTGTTTTACTTGAGAGGGTTTATTTGGGTTCATTTTCAATCTTTACAAGTACCTCTTTGATTTGACTGTGGCCCATTTGATTTCTGGTTTATATTTCGCATTTTATAGTTTCTTAATTGGGCAATATTTGATTTTAAAAAAGAAAGCTATCTTCTATAATTATGCTTCTTTCAATTTTTCAAAAGGTCATGAGGAATTTCTACCCATGCATGTGATCTAATTAATCTTACACTTCATACTTTTCCCAAGATACTCAAAATAGTATTTTAAAATAATCACAATTTATTTGTGTTTTATACCCTTTTAATTTACTTAATAAATGTTTATAAAGCATTTTCACATTCCAGACAAAGGACTAGGTGTTTATAAGTGACACCTTTCTTAATCATGAGGTAAGTGCTATTATTCTACTTTTTAAATGAGAAGCTGAAGCTCAGAGTGCTGAAAAAAATTGCCCAATTTCCCCAAAGTTTGTATGTGTCAAGAGACAAAACTGGAACCAAGATCCTTCTGACTCTAAAATAGGCTCTTCCATCATACACACTGATGTAAAGCTAAATGAGATATAGACCCTAAACCCAAGAAGGTCACCAGCATAAAACAAAATATATCCCAACACATTTAAGTTCTATCAATTTTCCTAATGCCATTTTGTGTTAGAAAATTTTTTTGAAATTATTTTGCAGGTTTTTCCTATATAAGTTTACTACATTAAATTTTGCAAAGAGTCAGGTGTGGTAGCTCAAGCCTATGATCCTACCACTTTGGAAGGCTGATCACTTGAGGCCAGGAGTTCAAGATCAGCCTGAGCAAGAGGGAAACCCCATCTTTACAAAAAATAAAAAAATTCAAGCTGGGCATAATTGTGCATGCCTGCAGTCCCAGCTACTCAGTAGGCTAAGGGAGGTGGATCACTTGAGCTCAGGAGTTTGAGGTGGCAGTGAGCTATGATGATGCCACTATACTCTAGCCTAGGAGACACAGCAAGACCCTCATTCAAAAAAAAAAAAATAAACAAAAATTGCAGCTAAACATTTACTGACTGCCTGTTACCTTGAATGCACTATGAACTGTGCTAAGTGCTCATAGTAAAGATGGATGTGGTTAAAAAATGAATTTTACATTGTGAACCAATACATACAACAACTGAAACCGAAGTTTCATGAAAAGTAATTATTATTACTACATGTACTGATCTTTTCTATTTTCCATTGTATTTTTCTTAATGGTGGTCATAACCCACTAAATTATTAATAATTTTATAACCCACTTACAGGTCATGCTCCCCAATTTGCAAAACATTGTCCTACATAAAGCAGGCTGTCCAGATGAAATTTCAATTTTGCTTCTGATTCAATGTGGACATCCTTTATAGATGAAGCATTTGCAGCAGATAACACCCATAAATTAGCTTATTTTGCTACTATCCTTAGTGGTAGTATAACAGATACAGTAATTCAAACCACCCTATGCTTTAATACGTTCTTATATTTAATGATGCATTACTTTGGAAAGCTTCAAATTTTTCCTAATTTAAAAATATTAAGTTGTTAGTCCAAACTACTAATACTAAAGTTTTACTTTTTAAAAAGTAACTACAGCAATCCAGTATGAAGTCATATCACAGTGACAGTCTATCACCATTAAATATATTTAGGAAAACCAATCACCTTAAGTGTTTGAAGAAACCTAACCCAACCTTAAACATTATGTTCATAAGCCAACTTTTCCTTCAAAAAATTTTTTTAGTCTGGTAAATCTTTCTTGACAAAATAGATGAAAGAGACCTTAGAAATCAAAATGATCACATAAACTCATTTCAAAAATGGAAAAAAAAAAAAAAACTAAAGGTTTAGAGAGATAAGTGATTTGGCCAAAGTCATGCACATCCTTAATGGCGGAACTTGGCCTAGATCTGTGCTGCTCATCTGTCAGTTCGGTCTCTTTGCACCATGTGCCACATCATCTACGCCTTACAAATATCAGTACCAGCAACAACAGCAGGAACCCTGATATGTCCTGTATCTAAAATTCTAAGATAATTATGGCTTGACCTATACAATTTAAGTACACTTGATTATGGAACCTTGTGCATGGTCCTCTAATTGTTTCCTGGGTATATGTTTTAATTCCCCAGTAAGACCTTCAGATATGTCTTATAATACACTGACCCAAACTATTAAACAGGGTAAATATAATTTAGCCATAAAACTACTTGAAAATCAGTTTCATTTTTAATCTCCTTAATTGTAAACAATGCCTGCCAAAACCTTAGCTCTGGATTCCATCAAAGTTCTTGTAACCATCAAATGAAAACCGCTGCTCCTCTAAAAAAAAAAAAAAAGGAACTGCTCTCTTTGCGTAATCTACCTTCTCCCAAGGGTATGACAAAGAAGGTTCCAGTTGTAATTTCAAACTCATTACAAAGAATCACAAATAATATGAAAACATGTCATTTTTATCTTTTCTTAGATTGTTAAGCAGTTTGTTTTTATAAAAACTATTTAAATAGTTACTTTTTTAAATCATCACTATATATCCATGTGACATTTTAAAATACCAAATCATAAATCTGACTACATTTATAACTATTTAATTGTGATGTTTCGTTGATATAGCTTTAATTTAAGCTATCTCAAGGGCAAAATTCACAGTCAACTACAAATCAATTAGAAGCCTGTACGTTCTCATAGAGATTCTCCCAAAAGTAGTTCTAAGGGAGAATTCAAAAAGAGGTGACCTCTACATTCTTCTCCTTCAAAGCAGTAACAAACTTATTGCCCAGAAAACATATACTTTGAAAATATGCTTTCTTAGCAAAGAAGAAATGTATTCTACTAAATCCGTATAAACTGTTAAGACATGGCCCTGATGGAATAAGTCAAGGACTAGGGATACCTAGCCTCCATCTTTGAAGAAATTTATCAATATGGTGCTAAACTCCAAGTACAAAATCTCTTGACAATGGTATCTACCAGGAAATTACTCATATCTCTTAAATGAACTAATGTTAAGGATGTAATAGTAATTAAAACAAGTATCTACTTAATGCTAATGGACTCTATTAAAAATATCTCTGCATAATAGCAATCCTAAAAAAATAACAGAACTTTACGTAAGCAAGAGTGGAAAAGACATTTATTCCTCATGTGGCACAGACTGTGAAAACAACTGATGGCACATTAGTCTCAGAGATTTGAACAGTTCTAATATAATGAATTTATTTATGGGAAAAATTAAGACGATCAAAGCCTACTGTAATTAAAGGTGTTTTGGCACAGATGTTGGTCCTCAAATGTTTGCTCTGTCAGCTATCTAATCCACATTGACACTGCAGTAATTAGCACATTGTCTATAATATTTTAAATGCAAATTCAACAAAACTAAGCTATTATATACTGGGAAATGAATGCTGATCAAGCTATCAAATGTATTTATATCTCTATTACGATGTTAACCATATGTGTGGCACATGGCCAGATCAGCCATGCTCAGTACGAAAAACATAGAAGGATATTCAAAACCAGAAGAGAGACTGTGCTGACCTAAGCTAATAAAAACACACAATATCCACCTAAAGGGGAACAGATTCTGCTACTTAAACAAAGGAACCAAAATTAGAGTCTTCAAGACAGAATATCTCACAAACACTTTCTAAGACAGATATTCATTCCTTATTTATTTTGATATTTATTGAACCTGTATTATGTGCCAGACACTATTCTAGGCACTGAGGATGGATAGAGCGATAAATGAAATGAGCGGAGAGACAACTACCCTCTGGAACCTATATTCTAAAAGAGATGCAAACATTTTCCTGTTATATACTAACTCCAAAATACTGCCTGAAGCCCTACACTAAGGAAACTTCTAAGGCATGTCCAAAATTCAACAGAAAAGCTATGATTCATTAGCAATCTTTGTTATGGGCATAGAGAACAGTGAAAGACAGAGTGGGAACTTAAATTTGTCATCCTCATTCTAAAGAATTTTTTTCATACTTATACATCACATACAAGCTAATCCAATAATATAGTTTTCTCAAATTATGCTAACCTCTTTCGTGATTCTTAATGGGACTAAATGGATTATCTCCACTGTAGTAGCAGAGGAAACCATATTTAAATGGAACAATTTCTACAAGGGCTACGTATTTTCACACTTCTCTGATCAAACATACAATTACGATAATAATTTTTACCTGCCTTCTCAGAATTTAGAATGACTATGGGGAGATAGTTTTATTATCCATGTCTTCCTTGTAAAAAGTTAATCTCTTTTTTCCTCCCAATAAAGGTCCCTGCAGCAAGAACAAACAAAATCATTCCACTAGTCATTCCACAGCAGCATAGGAACGAACACACAGCCCTAACAGCTGTACTCCTAAGGAACTGGGAATTATGAAAACTTCTGTTACAGAAACTATTGCTTCAATGATATTTTAAAAAGGGCAGGCGGAAAATAAAGGCTAGAATGTTTAGAACACTACATGTTTCAATACAAAAGGTACATTTAATAATTACAAGTAAATATCTTTCTTCCTTAAAAAAAAAAAACCAAGCAGGTCACAAATTCTTGATTAACAATTTAAAAAGCAGCAAACATCTCTAAAAACAAAATGGTGGCAGTGGGCAGTGGCTCATGCCTGTGATCCTAGCACTTCGGGAGGCCGAGGCAGGAGGATTACTTGAGGCCAGCCTGCACAACATAGTGAGACCCCCGGTCTACAAAAAAATTAAAAATCAGCTAGTTATGGAGGCACACACTTGTAGTCCCAGCTACTCAGGGAGGCTGAAGCAGGAGGATCACTTAAGCCCAGGAGCTTGAGGCTGCAATGAGCTCTGATGATGCCATTGTACTCTAGACAGGGTGAGAGAACGAGACTCTATCTCAAAAAACAAACAAAAAATGGTTTCCCTATTAGGTGACTATTCCCCAAACTAATGATATTAAAACTCACAAAATAGGAGACAAGACTTCACCTTACATTTTTATAATGCTTTGCCAGTTTTGAGGGTGTTTTGCAAGTTCATTCCTTCATTTAACTATTAAAATATTTGATGGTATGACTAAAAAGTCTAGTTGTTTTCATAAAACAGGCAACATCATTAATCTAGATTGAAGTTATCTTTTCTTGGCTTTCTCCCTATATTCCCTGTCTCATAATCTGTTTGCTTTTAGAGTTATCATATATATTTCCCCTAATATAGTTCTTTAAAGGTAGCATCTACGTTTTATAAACTTTTGCTTCCCCATACATGAAGATAGTTTAATAAATGCTTGCTCAGGGAGTTCCCTCTGCTTGAAATATATACTTCTCCCACATTATTTTGGCTATCAAATCTAGTCTTCAAAATTTATTTTAAGTATCCCCTTCTGTCAGAGTATAAAAATCAACACGCAAAAACCAGCTGTGTTTCTATATGCCAGCAGTGAACAATCCAAAAAGAAAATTAAGAAAACAATTCCATTTACATTAGCATCCACAAGAATAAAAAGTAGGAATAAAATTTAACCAAGGAGGTGAAAGACCTGTACAATAAAAACTATGAAACATTGCTGAAGGAAATTAAGACCTAAATAGATAGAAAATCATCCTCTGTTCATGCATTGGAAGGTTTAATATTGTTAAAATGGCAGTAATACCCCAAATGACCTAAAGATTCAATGCAATTACTATCAAAATTCCAGTGGGCTTTTTTACAGAAATGGTGAGCCAATTCTCAATTTCATATGAAAATGCAAGAGACCCCGAATAGTCAAAACAAAGTTGAAGGACTCACATTTCTCGATTTCAAACTTATTACAAAGCTACCATAATCAAAACAGTGTGGTATACTGGTGTAAGAATACACACATAAACTAATGGAATAGAACGAACAGCCTAGAAATAGACATCTATAGTCAACTGATTTTCAACAAGCATACCAAGACCATTCAGTGTGGCAAGAATGGTCTATTCAACAAATGGTGCTAGGACAAAAGGATATCCACGTGCATAAGAATGCAGTTGAACCCCTACCTCATACCACACACAAAAAATTAACTCAAAATAGATCAACAACCTAAATGTGAAACCTAAAACCATAAAACTATCAGAAGTAAACATAGTGATAAATCTTTATAACCTTAGATTTGGCACCAAGAGCAAAAGTAACCGAGAACAGATAAACTAGACTTTATGGAAATTAAAAATGTCTGTACATCAAAAGATATTATCAAGAAAATGAAAAAAAAAAACCTACAGAACTGGAGAAAAATATTTGCAAATATTTGATAAGGGTTTAATATATCTAGAATATAAAAAGAACTATTACAACTCAACAACAAACAGACCAATTAAAAAAATCAGCTAAGGACCTGAATAGATATTTCTCCGAAGGGGATATTCAAATCGCCAACAAGCATATGAATGATATTCAACATCATTGGTCATTAGGGAAATTTAAATCAAAACAATGAAATATCACTTCACACCCATTAGGATGGCTATAATTTTTTTAACAATAGATAATTAACAAGCATTGGTGAAGATGTAGAGAAATTAGGAACCTCATACATTGCTGGTAAGAATGTAAAATGGTATGGCCACTGTGGAAAACAGTGTGGCAGTTCCTCAAAAAGTTGAAGATAGAACTGCCATGTAACCCAGCAATCTCACTCCTAAGTATATACCCAGAAGAAGTATAAACAGGTAATCAAACAAATGTATATGCACACATATTGATAGCAGTTATTCAAAACAGCCAAGAGGTAAAAAGAGCCTAAGTGTCCATCAATGAATGAATGGGTAAGCGAACTATAGCATATCCATACAACGGAATATTACTCATCCATAAAAAGGAACAAAGTTATGATAACATGCTACAACATGGATGCATCTCAAAACCATTGTGCTAAGAAAAAGAAATGACATAAAAGGTCACATATTGTATGATTCCATTTATATGAAATATCCAGAATAGGTAAATTCATAGGCAGAGTGCAGATTGGTATTTGCCGGAAACTGCTACAGTGATGGAAATGGGAACAATTGTTTAATGGATACAGAGTTTTCTTTTTGGGTAACAAAATGTTTTGGAACTAGATAGGGGTGCTGGTTACACAACATTGTAAATGTACTGAATGCCACTGAATTGTTCACCTTAGAAAGGTTAATTTTGTTATGCCAATTTCACCTCAATTTTAAATATCCCCTTAATCTTTTTCTCTTTAAAAGAGATTTATATCCTTGTATACTGGCTTACAAAGGGACAAATCCTTATCTTCTAATCAGCATAGGAGTAACCACTGTACATTTTAAATATTTGCATTTCAAATATATATACTTGGTCCTAAAATTTTTCTTTTTTGAGACAGAGTCTCACTCTGTTGCCCAGGCTAGAGTGCCATGGCTTCAGCCTAGCTCACAGCAACCTCAAACTCCTGGGCTCAAGTGATCCTATTGCCTCAGCCTCCTGGGTAGCTGGGACTACAGGCATGCGCCACCATGCCCGGCTAATTTTTTTTCTATGTATGTTTTAGTTGGCCAGATAATTTCTTTCTATTTTTAGTAGAGACGGGGTCTTGCTCTTGCTCAGGCTGGTCTCGAACTCCTGAGCTCAAAGGATCCACCCGCCTTAGCCTCCAGAGTGCTAGGATTACAGGCGTGAGCCACTGCCCCCGGCCTTGGCCCTAAAATTTTATTTTGAATGCTGATCATTTCATCTTGCCTAATTCTGCAGTTCCTCTCTTTCCCAATTTCATCTCTTTTATTCCTCTTTCTCTTCCTAGACTATAAATTTTGTTGCAATTCCTTAGGAAAGAGAAATGGACACAAAAACTTTAAAACAAATATTTTGACGTTATACCTACTCTGAATTGGCTATAACAAATGTGGTATTTTTTATTTTTAGTACATCAGCAGCCCATACTAAGCAAACTAATCTACCTAAAGTAATTGAGCAAATTTCAGGACATTTTAAATGTCTCCAAAGTCAAATCATTTATCAATAGGCAAATCATAGAGTATAAAAAGAAAACTGTAGTAAACAGCAAGGAAAACAAAAAACTTTGATTTGTTCCTTTCAGTCATATGTTTAGTTTTTAAATAAGCTAGTTACTATCTGAGAATTTAGCACATATCTTTCTGATACATTTTAATGAAAACTCACTATTTGTACCTTCATCACCTTTCAAGTTATTGAAGTCCCAAAACAACACAACATATAAATTAAATGCTGTCCTGCAAGTCTTAACTATGAATTTAATTAGCAGTACAAACAGAACCCTCATATTTAAAGAGTAGTTAATTACAGTACAGGAGTTTTAAAAAGAGGTCATTGGAAGATTTTATGTTCACGATTATTCCATCCCACCAAGAGAGTTTCTTTCTTGCAATATATCTGATTATCACAAAACCATTCATTTCCACATAAACAGAGCATTGAAATACCTGTGCCATTTAAAATGTTATTTATAAAATACTGATCTCAATATGGCCTTTGGCCAAACATAATGCTTAAATAAAATAGCAAAACCTAGTTTGTCAAAAAAGCCAAATTAATTTTTTAAAGATGAAATTAAAATTCTATACCCAATTCCACCCTTGCTAATAACTGCACTGTTAAACAAAATGACCCTGATCTTAATCTCTCATCAATTTTAACACTAGCTTCTTCATAACAAAACTGTCTCTGCAGAGCAAGCACCTACAATGAAAATTTTAGCTTTATGAAAATAATTAAATAGAAAAATATTAAACTATTAAATTTGAATTCATTTTAGATGTATATATATATATTCTAGCTTTCATATGACATTTTGACATGTATTATCTCCTATGATTATTCAAAATGAATAGACTAGAATATGTTGTGGTCCTCAGCTTTCCCTAAAAATCTACTTTTACAGACCTTAAAACCAACCTGTTCCATTAATATGGAAATCTGAAATACTTCAATTATGTATAAATACATTTCTGAATGTCCATCATTTGCAAATGGAATGCCAATACTTATGAAGCTCAATCATTTATCTAAATGGGCTAAACACTTATGTCTACTGAGAGAAGGTTTAACAGTAAAGTAGGGGTTAACTGTAATCAGAAACCAAGCACTCCTTAGGAAGGATAAAGAGGAAATGGTAACTTTTGGAAAATCCCAAATATTTTAAATACAGGAACATATCCAGTTTTGACAAGCTATATGGCCATGGCATAAATGCTTCCATCTTCAGTAGCTATTAAAACAAGCAGTCCTTTACAATTTTGACAGAGAACAGATTTCATTTTCTCTATACAGCTGCATTGTTTCAAATCCATTAAACATCGGTGTGACAGGATTGATTTTTTGAAGCATAGATATTTACTGTATTGCCCTCAAGGACCTCATTTTAAAATAAATAAGGAAAATGTGCATGTGTACATGTATGTGCTCGCGTGTGTGTGTTTATGAGAGTGGAGGGGTATGGAGGGAGGAAGGGCAAAGTTAAACAAAAGAGGGAAACAAGGAAAGAGGATAATAAAAACCATACTTCTATATTAATGCATACAGTCATATTTAGATGCTCTTTTTAAAGCTTTTTTTTTTCTTGGTAGAGTACAAAATCAATGCTCGGAACAATCCATCAAAAAACATCGACAAATGAAAAGACAAACCACAAACTGGGAGACAATCCTTACAAATCACATATCTGATCAGCAAATATAAAGAACTCTCAAAACTCAACGAAAAGGAAACAAACCAATTTTTTTACATGTGCAAAAGATTTTAACAGACTCTTCACCAAAGAAGATACACAGCAAATAAGCTAAGGAAAGCATACTCTACATCACAAATTAGTCATTAGGAAAATGCAAACTCAAACCACAACTATATATAGACCAGTATACATTTACTAGAATGGTTAAAAGAAGAAACATCCCAGCGTAGCACTGAAGAGAGAAAAAAAAAGGAGAAAAAAAAAAAAAAAAGAAACAACCTGGCAATACAAAGTGCTGGTGAGGATACAGAGCAACTAGAATTCTCATATACTACCAGTGGGAATGCAAAATGTCACAGCCACTTTGGAAAACTATTTGGCAGTTTCTTACAAAGTTTATGTTTAACAAGTTAAGGTTACAAGTAAATATGTTAAGTTTAAACTTATCACACAACCTAGCAAGACCATTCCAATATTCACCTATGTGAAACGAAAATTTATGTTCACACAATTTGTAGGCAAAAGTTTATAGTAGCTTTATTCATAACTGCTAGAAGCTGTAAACAACCCAAACATGAATAAACTGTGGTGCAACCATACTAAAGAATATTATCAGTAACACAAAGGAATAAACCACTGATACACACAACAGCCAGGCTCAAAAGGTTACAGGATTCCATTCATACGACATTCTAGAAAAGGCAAAACTAGAGAGAAAGAAAATAGATCAGTGGTTGCCAAAAACTGAGGGTGATGGTTGGCACTGACTAAGAAAATTAAACAGAATAACTTTCACCAGAAATCAGGCGGGGGGAGGATAGGTAAATTTACAACTAATGAGTACAATGCACACTATCTGGCGGATGGGCATACCTATAACTTTGACTCGAACGGTACAAAAGCTATTTATGTAACCAAAACATTTGTACCCCTGTAATATTCTGAAATTTAACAAAATGTTTACAAAGAGACAAATTGGTGTTATTGAAAAAAGAAAAAGCGGCCGGGCCTGTAATCCTAGCACTCTGGGAGGCCGAGGTAGGCGAATCGTTTGACCGCAGGAGTTCAAGACCAGCCTGAGCAAGAGCGAGACCCTGTCTCTACTAAAAATAGAAAGAAATTAGCTGGACAGCTAAAAATATATATAGAAAAAAATTAGCCGGGCATAGTGGCGCATGCCTGTAGTCCCAGCTACTTGGGAGGCTGAAGCAGTAGGATCGCTTGAGCCCAGGAGTTTGAGGTTGCTGTGAGCTAGGCTGATACCACGGCACTCTACCCCGGGCAACAGAGTGAGACTCTGTCTCAAAAAAAAAAAGAAAGAAAGAAAGAAAGAAAACAGAAAAAGCACAGTAAAATTTGACTAATACATTTATCTATACATACTTGATTGCATACATTTGCCAAAACTTGCAGAATTGTACATATTAAAAGATGGATTTTACTATAAGTGATTTTTTTTTAAATGCTCAATTTAAGGTCAAGAAAATACTGGCCATCATCAGGAGTTTACTGGAAACAAAACCCTCCTTACCTTATAAAACTATGTTATTCCCACAATTTACATACTGTATGTAGTACTGGTGGATACAGCAATGCAATAAAAAACATAAATAGGTAAGACTCAAAGAATGGCACAAAAGTGCTAAAGGGAAAAGAGTGCTGCTATCAAGGACATGGTCTCCAGTTAGAAAGACACAGACTGAAAGCAGATGTGACTAAATCTCTATGAACAGGAAAACTATGGAGGGAATGTTAACTCAGTTGTTAATCCCAGAACATCAGGAAGAGGGGTTATTGCTTACAACTTTTGCATTCCACATTTAGAACTGGGAGAAAATGTCCTGAAAGCAAACCTATAAAGCTCATTCCTCAAATACAGTATGTGGAAAGGGGAGGAAAGAAAGAAACAGTATATGCAAAAAACACAAAATACTTGTAGATGGGTAAGTAAACAAACACTATTATAGTGATGGGCACACTAAAAGCATTATACAAGTTATCCATGTAACAAAAACATTTGTACCCCCTTGATATTCTGAAATACAAAAAGAAAAAGAAAAAGAAAACTTCAGAAATTGTTTAATCAACTGTTTAATTTGACGGTAACAGAATTCTGACTTTTTAAGGAAATTTAATTCTTTTTGAAGAGGAAAATGTGGCAAATTTGATTTAGGGCATTCTTTTTTTTTTTTTTAGAGACAGAGTCTCACTCTGTTGCCCAGGCTAGAATGCCATGGTGTCAGCCTAGCTCACAGCAACCTCAAACTCCTGGGCTCAAGCGACGCTTCTGCCTCAGCCTCCTGAGTAGCTGGGACTACAGGCATGCACCACCATGCCCGGCTAATTTTTTCTATATATTTTTAGTTGTCCAGATAATTCCTTTCTATTTTTTTTAGTAGAGACAGGGGTCTCTCTCTTGTTCAGGCTGGTCTCGAACTCCTGAGCTCAAATGATCCCACCCGCCTCGGCCTCCCAGAGTGCTAGGATTACAGGCACGAGCCACCATGCCCGGCTAAATGTGGCAAATTTGAAACAGCTGGAAATACAGAGTCAAGGGATCTTAAAGATCTAAATTAGGTGATATATACTGGAGTCCATTAATGGTGAAGCGTAGAAATCCTAATAGTTATTATTTTATTATACTCTCTCTGAGCTGTAAGCAATGCACCTGAGATTTTTAAACTACTATGCTAATTCCACAGATGATAATGGTCACAGGGCCACGAATGGAAGATAAGACTCAACACCAAATGTGTCTGACACGATAGCCTCTGTTGACCACTATATTATTCTATCTTCTAATAATACTAAAAACACATATATATATACTAGTGAAATTAAGGAGTAAAGCAATATTTAGTAGCTGCTAGACAGGCTCTATAAAGTAAACAGAAGTTTCCTCTTTTTTCCAGGCCATGCATATCAGCATAGGAATTCTGTGGTGGGGACTATCATTTCTGTTTGTGTACTCTGATGTGGTTGCAGTGTTTGTACAAGTCTAGGAGGGATTTAGTGCAAGGGTCAAATCATATGCATATTTAAGCAATACCTTATGCTGGAATAACAATTTCTATAGGTTTTTTTTCCCACTTTAGCATACATTATCTAATTTGTAGCAAATTGTTATCCAATAGAGATAGATAATAATTGGTTTCCAAAATTTGGAAAAAACATATTCAATCCAAAGACTACTTGCGGAGTGCCATCTCTTTAGAACAGGTATAATGTCATAAATAATAAACCCAAAGAATGAAGTCCTATTCTGGTTGAAAACAAGGAATCTACTATATACAGCCAAATTTTATTCCTTTCTCTGAATATCTATATAAATTTCCAAATCATCTAATTCAGAACCAGATTATACAGAATATTATTCTTTTTTAGGCTTATCTTCAAATAGACTATGGGCATTCTTTCACAGGAAAATGCCCTCATCTTATGGACTTGCAGAAATGTTAACAATTAAAGCTCATTATTTTCCTAGGGGGCCCTTTTGCAATTACAAATATAAATGTTTTTTAAATGCCTTATAAGTGTTCCACGCTAGAGACACCAATGTTCTTTCTGCCTACAGAACCCACTGCTGGTACCAGAAGACCAGAAAACATTTGTCAAAATATAAAGGAAGAAAAGTAAAGAAAAAAGAAATGAATAAATATGACAATAAAAGAAGATAAATAAAAACATGCATAATAGAAAGAAGGTATTAGCCAGTAAAATCACATCAGGCCCTTAATCACCAGTCCAGGCCGGCCGCGGTGGCTCACGCCTGTAATCCTAGCACTCTGGGAGACTGAGGCAGGAAGATTGCTTGAGGCCAGGAGTTTGAGACCAGCCTGAGCAAGAGCGAGACCCCGTCTCTACCAAAAATACAAAGAAATTATCTGGACAACTAAAAATATATATAGAAAACAATTAGCCGGGCATGGTGGCGCATGCCTGTAGTCCCAGCTACTCGGGAGGCTGAGGCAGAAGGATTGCTTGAGCCCAGGAGCTTGAGGTTGCTGTGAGCTGGGCTGACGCCACCGCACTCTAGCTCAGGCAACAGAGCAAGACTCTGTCTCCAAAAAAAAAAAAAAAAATCACCAGTCCAGCAAACACCTTCATTTTAATAATGGAGGGGAGAGACAGTGGGAGAAAACAATGAAATGAGCAAACAATGAACTGAATTACTTAGTGTGAACCTAGTCAGGAAAAAGCTTTAAACAATAGCTAATACAGCCATGAGCATGTGCTTCTTTTAGCATCAAGTACACTGGTCATTGCCTAGCCTCAAAAGCCACAAGACTGATTTTGGCTTCCCAGCTGAATCTAGGCAGATTCCAAAGATCCCACGAGAGTCCTACTACTACCACAAGGCTCTCATGATCGTGTTCTAGGAAAAAAAGTGGCATCCAAAAAGTGAGGTATGAGGATTTGAGAAAAGGACTCAGGTCGGTGAAAGCATGTTCTCAACTGTTAAAAGGGAGGGAAGAAATACTTCAGACTACGATGGTTCACAAAGCTTCTATAGCAGGTTCCGTACAGTATCTAACACAAATTATAAATCTAAGACATAATATTAAGGATATTAAATGTTTCCATGTGAACTGGCTCTAAAATAGCCTTAATCACAACTTAATAAGAAAGGGCTCAGGACCAAAATATTTAGTCTAACACTCAAGGGCTTTGGCAGGGAGGGAGGGGAGGTGAAATACACATACACATACACACACACACACACACACACACACATATATATACATATATATATGCCCACACACATACACACACAAGGCTTTTTAAAAATGATGGTTGTTAACCTAAAATTTACAAATTAGATTTTTCTACTTGAAAGGTTTTAATTTTTTATTACATTGGCTTTTCCATAAGGATTTATTTCAGAATTACATATCCATTATCTACATGAATACCTACATATAAATAACATCCAGAAAGCAAGCAAGAAAAAGCATTCAACAAAATTAAGCAGCCATTGGCTTAAGAACTAAAAAAAGAGGCGGGGTGGGGGGGTTACTTGGAAGCTTGGAGTACGTACTGAATGGTGACTGTTCTTTTCTAGAATCCTAATTTTAAAAGATGGGATCCCAGGAGAACTCCAGTGGCCACAATTCATACACTTTGACAATATGCTAATCCAAACTCTGACCTCATAGCTTTGAGATAAAATGACATCTTTTACCCTAGGTGTGCTAAAGGTTTATAAAAGCAAAAGATTCGTGCAGAATAACAGTGATCAATATATTCCAAATCTACCCACAGCAACTTGTCTTTGATACAGCACAGCAGAAGTCTTCTACGATTCTCATGAAGGGAAATAATAGCCACCCAATCATGTCTGACTTTACATATGTCCTTCAAAACACCCTGTCAATCCTTGGGGGAGGAAAAGATTCTTGTTTTAGAAATAAATGCAAGTTAGTAGTAGCCCAGATTTTCCCTTCAACCATAGCTATCTCCTTTAATACAAACTCCTAAGACCGTTCTCATTTCCCTCTTCTGTAATGCTGGCCTTGTTTCAGCTTCTGTTTCATAAAAAGACACTGAATACTGTTTTGAAATGAAATAAATTCAAAATAACTGCATTTGTGAGATTAACATGAAAACTTTTGTGCCAATTTCTGAAGCTCTGTGGGAATAATGGTATTAAGTGCCACTATTTTTTTCCTTTTTTCCTCAGGAGGTGGACTACATTTCCAGACACGCTGAAAAGACTACCAACAGAGTAATAGTTACACCAATAACATATATAAATAGGACTGCTGAGAGTATAACATAGATTTTGGAGTTACTGCACAAAGGGACCAATAATCACAGTACTCCAGCTTTGAGTAAAAACCAGTTCACTGGTACAAACAGTTTCAATTTAAATGTTTGATCATCAGTTTCCACATATAAAGTAGTACTATTCAAAGTGTTTGAAAATTCTCTCAGTAAAATAATTACATACCTAAATGCTAAGGAATTTTTTAAAGCTATTTAAAAAAAAATCAAAGTAAAAAACTATTTACAAAGACTCTGCTGAAATAAAAATAACACAAATAACAAGAAAGCTTGTTCAAGCCCTACTATGATTCCAAGAAGAAACTATTTGTTAAACTCAGTATTTCTATGACTCAGTATTCTCAACTATAAATGACAACATTTGACCAATATTTTTTGCTCTAAAATTCTATGACTTTAGGAATTCTATGTGTTTTTCAGGGTTTTCATATGTGCAAAATACTGTTAAACAGACGTAGATTCTACAGAAATGAAGTCAATATAGATTCAGAAGTAGAAGACGTAGGCCTCTGCTCTCAGGAAGTTTCCAAATGAAGACTAGGAAGTGAGACAAATAATACAAGAGCTTAGTAATGTTATAAGACAATGCAAAGTATGACAAGACAGCTTTTATACCAAATGGGAGGTTATAGGAAATAGCAGCAATAATTTCAAAATGTGAGATAAAAGTGTCTGGCTTGGTCTGGAAAGTTAAATGGTGCTTAAGCTATAAAGCATATGCAGGATTTGGATGGGCAGAAAGACAAAGAGTGCCACAAGGAAGTGTCAGTCAATGCTGGCTAGAGAAGTCTGGCCGAAGTACAAGGCTTAGGAGTACACAGAGATGAGGCTGTAAAACGTACTGGGCCAGGACTTTCACCAATGGGCAATTTACAAGACATTGAAAAATTGAGGGAGGAATGAAGGCAGAGTATTAGAAAACTTAATCTCAAAGGGGAGTGAAGGATGGATTAGATAAAAGACCAAAAATGTAAAACAGTATACAATGAATTAAGGTAGAGAAATACAGCCATTAATTAGGTTTCAGGTGAAAAGAAAATCTACTACAGTGGTTAAACTAACTGGTTATCTGTATCAGTGAAATTTGTCAACTCTTAACTATTTCTTACAAAACAGCTTAAGTATAGCTTAGATGGCTAATTTTATTATTATAAAACCTTTAACTGTATTTCTGAAGTGTCATATAACAAACTATATTTATGTAAAAATCTACTTTAATTTAGAGAAGTTAGGACAGTTATCATTAGTCCTAACCTTTTAAAAGGAAATTAATGTTGCTGCACACACCATTTGGCTACTGGAAGAAATCATTTTTTGGTCAACGTAGCCCCTGCCAAAACTGCACAACTTACTTTGTCACTCCCTGTGGGAAAGTCTAGTTTCTTATGTACCATATAAATCTATAACACAAAAATAAAATTATCATCTCTGATATAATGGCTTCTAAGCTAAAATATTAAGTTATATTAAATTTTCCAAAAATAACATTAAAGTCCCAAAAAGAGAAAAAATGGCATGATGTTCTTCATACTTTCCATTTCTGCCCTATTAACTACTTCATTATACATTTACTAATTTCTTTATATTTTACAGTATGCCTAAAATAACAAACTTGAGTAACATTTTAAATACTTTATAATTTTCTATCCATTATCAAAATGAATACATTTCAAACTCACAGTTCATTTGACACACTGACTTTTTGTGAAAAATTCCACACAAATTTAATTTTCCTAACTCAAAATAGTTTAAACATACTTTGGAACATGTCCATTTAAGGAAGCCTGTACTACAATTGGTTTTTTATAAAACTGAGAGATATCAATGTAAGAGAATAAATCAGCCCTGATTAATCTGGTTTTCTAAGTTTAGATTTAAGATTTTCTTCAAGTTTGCTCTTTTCAGATGCTGCTATACAAACTGGCTTATGCTGAAATTACTCCTATCATTACAGACCAGAGAAATGTGATATATTGGAACTCAGTTTTCTGATTAGTGAAACATGGACCCAATTAACCCACAGTGAGCTTCAGTGTCTTGCTCCCTGGCAGCATGAAGTAGCCTTGAAGATAACAGCAAACATAACACAAACTTTACAACCATCCTTCAATTTAAATCCTGCTTCTGCCAATGATTAGTTTGACATATTGCCAACCGTTCCAAATGGTGAATGTATGTGTGCTGAGGGCTCACAGGGGCTGCTTCCATCTCCTAGGAATATTGGTAAGGTTTAAACAAGACAACCTGAGTAAAGTTCTGGGCACACTGTAAGTCCTTTCTGTCTCAGTCCCATTTTACCTTCTGTGCTTGCCAAAGAAGTAAAACAAGAAGATAGAAAGTGTTAAAGGCAGAATAGAGCCTCATTAAAAATTTTTTTTTCAGGATTATAAATGGAGTATTTTAAAACACACACACACAAACGGTGAGAGCAATGAAGAGAAAACAGACAAATGAAGAATATTATGGGCCAGGAGCAGTGACTCTCACTTGTAATCCTAGCACTCTGGGAGGCCGAGGCGGGAGGATTGCTTGAGCTCAGGAGTTCAAGGCCAGCCTGAGCAAGAGCAAGATCCCATCTCTATTAAAACAAAAAACAGAAAAACTTAGCAGGGCAACTAAAAATAGCAAAAATTAGCCAGGCACGGTAGCATGCGCCTTTAGTCCCAGATACTCAGAAGGCTGAGGCAGGAGGATGGCTTGAGCCCAGGAGTTTGAGGTTGCTGTGAGCTAGGCTGACGCCACGGCACTCCAGCCTGGGCGACAGGGCGAGACTCTGTCTCAAAAAAAAAAGATATTAAAAGGTGTTAAGTGATTTACAGAAATTCCTAATAGTCTGATAAAAGAATATTATGTTGGCTATCAATGAAAACTTTGATCTTTTGAATATGAATCTATAGGATTTTGTTTCTTTACCCACATAAACACAAATATACTACACTTAGGAAAATACTTCAGTCCCAAGAAGACATAGAAACACTACTGCAGTTTTTAAAATACACTCATGGCATCAATTTCCTCAAAATGCTGATAAGGAAATTCCTTATCACTTCTAGTCAACATCATGTGGACCTCTTAAGAGAGCTACTCTAAAAACTAAGTTTTTTAAAGTTCATTATCAGATAATGCAACAAAGTGATGCATTCAATGTTAAATAAGTAAAACCTATTAGTAGTTGAAAAATAATAAATTTTCCCAAAAGTTGTTAGATAGCTATATAATTTTTTTAACTCTGAAGCATTAGGGCAAAAATGTTATTAGGCTAAAAATCACGTTAACTGTAAATCCATTTGGCCAAACAAAAGTGGAAAAATTAACGAGCTAGACACTGAATTAACGGAGAAGGAAAACAACAAGAAAAAAAAAACCCCAGACATAAGCGTACATTCATTTTGAAACCCTACAGACAAAAAACAAAAATTCCAAGCAGATTTTAAAGCAGTATTTCTGGAAACCAGAATCTGTTCCAAAACTCTAAAAGAGCTCAAAGGTCATCCACCCATGCAAAAAAATCACTACTAAACTTCTGTCAATTATTGAGAAAAGAGGAAAAGAATATTATATTTAATATAGAAATTAAATTTAATACTTTAACATGTTTGGGAGTGCTAAGATTAGTTAGGGGTTATGCCAACTGAGCACACAGCCAGATTCCAGAGAAGTAACTCAAAAGTAGAACCCCTCCCACCCATCCCCAACCCACACTCAGCAAAGTTGGTACAACCTCTGGGAAGTAATATGGAGATACCTCAAAAGAGCTACAAGTAGAACTACCATTTGATCCAGCAATCCCATTACTGGGCATCTACCCAAAGGAACAAAAGACATTCTATAAAAAAGACATCTGCACTAGAATGTTTATAGCAGCACAATTCACAATTGCAAAGATGTGGAAACAACCCAAGTGCCCATCAATACATGAGTGGATTAATAAAATGTAGTATATGTATACCATGGAGTTCTACTCAGCCACAAAAATAATGGTGATCTAGCACCTCTTGTATTATCCTGGATAGAGCTGGACCCCATTCTACTAAGTGAAGTATCCCTAGAATGGAAAAACAAGCACCACATGTACTCACCATCAAATTGGTATTACCTGACCAACACTTACGTGCACATAAAGTAGTCACATTCACTGGGTGTCAGGGAGGTGCGGGGGGAGGAGGGGATGGGTATATTCACACTTAATGGGTGCAGTGCGCACCATCTGGGGGATGGACACGCTTGAAGCTCTGACTTGGGTGGGCCAACGGCAATATATGTAACCTAAACATTTGTACCCCCGTAATATGCTGAAATAAAAAAAATTTAAAAAAAGAAAGAACCCCCTCCCCCCAAATCCTACACTTTTCAGAAAAGTGCCACAAATGCTCATTTTAAATCATTTTATGATTTGGCCTAGGCCACGTGTGTGGCTAGGGAGTGAGGGGAAAGAACAATTCATATTCTTCTCAAAGGTACACCCTTTCATTGTTTAAATAAAGCATTCAAATCATGGCCATACCAAAACATGTTTTTTTGTAAAATATACTAATGTGTGCAAATATGTACAGAACTGTATATAGTTTGATGAGTTTTAACGAACGTGTAACAAGTGTTTATTTCTACCACATTATATAGAACATTTCCACCATTCCAGAAAGTTCCCTCATGACCCTTTCTGTCAATTCCCCACTTCTACCCCAAGCAGCCATCTGTCTGATTTCTATCACTACAGCTTGGTTTTCCTGTTCTAAAGCTTCATATAAAAGGAAACATACAGTATGTGTCTGGTTTCTTTTGTTCAGCATAATATTGTTGAGACCCACCCATATGGTGGTTAGGTTTATCATTAGTTTGTTCTTTTTATTGCTAAATAGTATTCTATTGTATAAATAATACAATTTATTCAACCATTTGCCCTACTGATGGACATTTGAGTTTTTCCAGTTTGAGGCTATTAACAATAAAGCCACTATGAACATTCATATAAAAAGTCTTTTTGTGGACATGTGCTTACATCCTCTAAGATAAATGCTTAGGAATATGGTAGGCATATTTTAAACTTTACAAAACACTTTCTAAAAAACCACCACCATGTTTTCCAAAGTGGTTGTACCTTTGACACCCCCACCAGTAAGGAGAAATCTGATTTGCTTCATATTCTCCCCTGTACGCAGAATTAGCACTTTTTTCATCTTAAATTTCTCACTGTGGTTTTGATTTGAATTTTCCCTATAGTTTATGATACTGAGCATCTTTTCCCATGTTTATTGGTCATTTGAATATCTATTTTTTATTAAGTATCTAAGTCTTTTGAACACCTGTAAAATGGGGTTGACTTCTTAAGTTATAAGCGTTCTTTGTATATTCTAGATACAAGTCTTTTGTGTTGTGAATACTTTCTCTCAGTCTGTGGCTTACCTTTTCATTTTCTTAACAGTTTTGTTAGAAAAGCAGATAGCTTTAATTTTGATGAATGCCAATTTATAAACTTTTTCTTTTACAGTTAGTGCTTTTTGGGTTCTAAGAAATCCTTGCCTATCCCAAAGTTGACATTATTTTGTCATATGTTTTCTTCTAAAACATTTATAGTTTTAGCTTTTCTATTTAGGTCCATGAGCCACTTCAAGTTAACTTTTACTATTTTATGAGAGAAAGGCCAAATGGACATGGTTCATTTTTTTCCCATACCTATATCCAGTTGTTTTAATACCACTTGTTGATCAAAAAGCAACTGACTATAAATGTATGGGTATAGTTGAGGGCTCTATTCTGTTCCATTGATCTATATGCCTATCATTATGCTAATACCACACTGTTCTGATTCTTGAAAACTTTGTAATAAATTTTGAAATCAGAGAGTGTAAGACCTCCAACTTTGTTCTTTATTTTCAAAATAAATCCTGGGTATCCTAATCTTTGCATTTCCCTATGAATTTTAGTACCAGCCTATCAATTTCTATAATTTTTTCATTCACTGCTGAGTGGGAAAAAAAGTCACTTGGCAGTTAATACTGAAAACATAATCCCATTTTTATTAAATCCAACCTATATAACAAGGTACATACATAAAAGAAGCTAAAAACATATACGAAAATATAAAAGAACTCTTTCTAAAGGGTGAGATTATAGGAGATTAAGTTTTTCTTTTTACTTATCTGTGTTTTCCAGTTTTTCTTTAATGGACAATTTCATAAGAAAAAAAAACTACACATAATTAACACAAACCTATAGAATAATTTAAGTAGAAAAAAAGAATTACTGCTCAGTCATCCTATTTCTGCATCCTTCATCTCACATACTACTTGTAAATGCAAAATAAAAGGTATTAAATGATGAACTACTTATTAACCCTCCTCGGGAAAAGAGTGATTATTGCAAGAAGAAAGAAGGAAAGTCTTTCACTTTCTATATACTTCTATTAATGTTTGCTTTGTTATAATGACCATATTTTAAGTATTTAAGAAAAACTAAATATTCATCAATAAAAATAAAGTAAATGTATATATGTAAGTACGCTATTAGCTGAATTGAAGTACTAACGAAAAGAGCATCCCAGAGGAAGGCTACCCAACGCCATATGCCAAAAACTCCAAGTGTTTGTCATCTGAATTTTGACTTAAAGAAAAGTGTTTGCCTTGCTAGGAATTTGTCTATGTATCATGTGAGATGGCTATTTCAGAAAACTCAAAAAGGATTCATCCTGTGTCCTTGGGAATCAAAAGGAAACAGAATATGCTATTTCAGTAATCTCCTTACATAGCTAGAAATTAAAACTGAGGGCAAAAATAATGAGATTTAAAAGATAAAGGGCTGTATTTCAACACATTATGATACTACTGTTAATATAAAGAATATCCCAAGTGACTGTGATGTTGCTATTGAATTCTGTTAGATCATGAAACAAGTACAAATGCAACATTATTTTAAAGGTCTATGGTTGAATGATTTATTTTATATTAAACTGCCACAAAAAATAGACCAACGAAATTCAATTTTCATAGACAGGCAAAATCCACTCACTCCCCAAGGTAGCAGTGTTAAAGATACTCAGTCCACATTTTGTGATACCGATTCACTAAGGGACTGATCAAAAAATCAAAGTGGACCTGTTAGGGCTCCACAACCAGGGACATTCTCAGACTTGCTTAGGTGTCAGACTACCTGAAAGTCATGATACTGTTTTGTTTGCTTGTTTGTTTGTTTGTTCGTTTGTTTTTTGAGACAGAGTCTCACTCTGTTGCCCAGGCTAGAGTGCCATGGTGTCAGCCTAGCTCACAGCAGACTCAAATTCCTGGGCTCAAGCAATCCTTCTGCCTCAGCCTCCCTAGTAGGTGGGACTACAGGCATGCGCCACCATGCCTGGCTAATTTTTTCTATGTATTTTTAGTTGTCCAGTTAATTTCTTTCTATTTTTTAGTAGAGATGGGGGTCTCGAACTCCTGAGCTCAAACAATCCGCCCGCCTCAGCCCTGCAGTGCTAGGATTATAGGCGTGAGCCACCACACCCAGCTCATAATACTGTTTTTTAATAAAAATTCTGCACCTCCAGTGTGGTGGTTCACGCCTGCAATCCTGGCACTCTGGGAGGCTCAGGTGGGAGGATTGCTGAGCTCAGGAGTTGGAGACCAGCCTGAGCAAGAGCAAGACTCTTTCTCTACTAAAAAATAGAAAAATTAGTCAGGTGTTGTGCCTATAGTCCCAGCTACTCAGGAGGCTGAGGCAGCATTGCTTGAGCGCAGGAGTTTGAGTCTGCTGTGAGCTAGGCTGACGCGACCTCACTCTAGCCCAGGCGACAGAGCAAGACTCTGTCTCAAAAAAATCAAAAAAACAAAACTCTGCACCCACAGAACAGCATGAAATGTCAATATACCTAATTCTACCCTATGAACAAGGAATATTTTACTAGCAGAAAATAAGATCATATCACACACATGAAACATAAAATTTTGTATGTTCATGAAAAAAATAGCACTATTGAATTGAGCATGAATTTTCCTACTAATATCCATTTGCTCTATTCACTGTCATTTCATCATGAGTCATGGAAGACTTATGGAAAAATTGTGGGAAAAGAACTTTAAATTGAGAAAATTCTATCTATTAACTCATTATTTTCTATGATTTGGGAAAATGCCCTTCCATTCAACTTTAGAAATGAAATACCTCAGTCTACGGGCACATTGTTTGAGAGCCATTATTATGTATCTTACCAATAGTGAAGAAGGAATAAGTATTTTCAAATACAGAATGCAGGGACAATTTTATAATACTCATCAGAAGGCACCATATCACTTCCTATTTTAGGAATAAGTACCCTCAAAATTTGAATAGGCCATCAGTTAGTCTCCTTCAGGGAGAGTAATTGATATTATCACATCTTTCTAACTCTTTGAATACAAACCATAGTAAAAAATATATTTTACACAGTGACCCAGAACACACACACACACAGGCAAACGCCCACCTGTGCCTACCTCTATACTTGCCTAAACTCTATGCAATGCAGTCTGAATTTTTCTTCTATTATATTCTGTAATTTCATTTTGTTTTTAAGATGGTTATAACCCATTAAAGTGATTTCAGGACTCACTAATGGATCATGAGCTAAAGTTTGAAAAATCCTATTACAGAAGCAAGAGACTAGGATGTGAATAGATTTAACATCTTTGAATTCTGTTAGATCATGAAACTAGTACAAATGCAACATTATTTTAAAGGTCTATGGTTGAATGATTTACTTTATATTAAACTTCCAAAAACTAGACCAATGAAATTCAATTTTCATAGACAGGCAAAATCTACTCACCTTAGCCCAAAGTAGCAGTGTTACAGATACAAATCAACACAACACTTATTTAATACTATTTCCTGTCAAAATCTTATTCAGGTATATCTTTCATCTTTAGCCAGAGAGCTTGGGGCCTGTGCTGGGAAAGAGCTGCCTGAGAAAGTCAATCCCATAGTCACTGATGATGCAAGCGCTCAGCTGGCCTGCTCTTGACCCCTGGAGCATCCCCCAAGCTTCAGCTAACATGCATGGCATGTGATCATCAATCTAAATTTTGAAAAATATATATTGATTTTCCACAGATGATGATGATGGCTTTTTCTGCAGTAAATGTGCTCATACAATGTTGTTTTTCTACACACCAAGACTATGTTCAATACAGGAAGAAAAAAGTGCTTTATGTATTTATTTTTAAGGCCCATTAATCAAAGCTCCTTTAATGAATCAAAAACAAAATGAAAATAAAATATCTCAAATAATGCTTATATCATGGACAATATGTACTCTTAAAATCCTAATTACATGCAAACTTTAAAAACACAATCTGCCTATCTTTTTAAAGAAAACTTTATTTCTCATTTATTAGAAGTCCTCCTACAATTCTAACATATTTATATTTCCTTGAATTACTTTAAAAAAGGAATAGTACTCTATAGCGAATTTAATTAGATATAAATAAGTAACAATCTAATGTTACATTAGATTTTTAATGTAATAACATTTGCCATATTTTTCATCAGTTTGGCAATTTTGAGCCATCTTTCTAAGGAAAATATGTTGAACAGCTTTGAAAAAAAAAGAAACCTTTAGCACATTTATCAAATCAAACTGTCTTTTATGGTACTGCATGATGATCTGGAATTTTTAGTCTAGAATTCCAGGCAATGAATTGAAAAGAATGTTTCCCATTTCCATAGCACTGCAAATGGAAATATGTAAATTAGTTCATGGGCAGAATCATTAATTTAGATAAAAAGTAAAAACACATTAATTGAGCACCAAAAATGTGACAGTTTTTGCACAAAATCTAAAATGAGACAGCTGCTACCACTGGAGCTTATAAATCTAAATTAAATGGGCAAAAAAGCAAAGAATTTTAATTCTTTTTGTTTCCCAAGGAAATGACAAGTCTGATAAGGCTCCAGTCTTTAAACTAACAATGATAAGTCTGATTCTGATTTCCATGGACTGATACAAGCCTAATTATCAGTGCCAAAATCATAGTTTGGGTTTGAGTAGGAAGAAGAAAATTTATCCCTAAATTGGAAACACAAGAGATCAAGTAAAATGGATTGATTCCCTCCAGTTATCTATTTCCCGGAAGATTTGGGTCAGTAACACAGCCTTAATAGATACTGCTTACAACCCATATCAACGGCCTTGAATAAAATAGCTACAAACTAAATCTAAATAAGATCTAAATAATTATTTAGTAATAATTAAATATGCAGACCTTTGAACTTGTGATTTCAAAACAATATTATTTTAAATATTTGATATATTACATAAAATATTTTTAAATGTTGAAATTTGGTTCTAAGTTAAAGGAATTAGAGTCGTGCAGAAATGAGAAGGAATATCTACTCAATGCCATTATAACACAGGCAATCCATGTATGTTTCTACACAGATGGCTGAAGGAATATGCAAAATGGAGTGGGGACCGGGGTTTGGAGTAGAGGTCCGTTTTTCCAAGGAAAAAATGGCTTTTGGTAAATTTGCAAAGGGGTCTGGCAACTCAAAAAATAGTTTCATTGATTTCTTACCATAATCTCATGATGTATTACTTTAAAAATGAGAGAACTGAAGCTCAACAAATTTAAAACACTTTCCCAAAGTCACCAATTAGTAAAATAATAGCAAATGAGAAAGCAAGTTATTCTGGTTCCAAGGTCTCTGCTCCTGTAGCTGCTATGCTAAAAAAAAAAAATGACATAAAAACGAAGAAATTGTTATTCAATCAACTTCGCTAAAAGCAGCCTGATGATGCTGACTATAATAATTGTGAACACGTACACAACTATGTACCACGCACTGTTCCCAGCACCTCATTTAATCCTCAGAACAAAAGAAGCAAATCGCGGACACTATTATGATGATCTCCACATAGCTCCCAAGTGGAGAGCTGGGTTTCAGACTCAGGCTGTCCTGGCTCCTCAGTCTTATTCTTGCTATCTTCCTCTCATGAGGACAAGCAGATAAACGATAAGGGTGGAAAATGTGGAAAGAAGTCTTTTCTAAGGTAAATCTCTTGATGTTTTAAGCAGAATTTTAGAAAATAGATATATATGGGCCAGGTGCTGTGGCTCACGCTTATAATCCTAGCACTTTGGGAGCCTGAGGCAGGTGGATCATTTGAGGCCAGGAGTTTGAGACCAGCCTGAGTAACACAGCGAGACACCATCTCTACAAAAAATAGAAAAGAAAACCGGGTATGGTGGCACACAGCTATAGTCCCAGCTACTCAGGAGGCTAAGACAGGAAGATTGTTGGAGCCCAGGAGCCTGGGGCTGCACTATAGCCTGGGAGAGAGAGAGAGAGACTCTATCTCAAAAAAAAATATATATATATATGTATATATTATATGGTAATTCTTCCTTATTTTCACTGAATTGTAACACCATGTAAGCCTAAATTATCAAAAATAGCTACAACAATTTTTTGCTTTCTAGAAGATTTGGGTAAACCCAAAACATTATACGCAGCTCCAATCTAGGAAATCTATCTTCTTCCACTTCAATTCACATTTTGATAAGTATAAGAGAAACACTACATTTTAGACATATTTATTAAACATATATAACACATGACAGGAGAAGGGAGAATCAAACCTCTCAAGATCCCCAAAAAAGATTTATCATCTGATTGCACAAACTTTTCAGTTCCCTTGCAGAATTCTCCCTTTTCCATGAATGGGTCAGATAAAGGCACTACTGCTTGATGGAGTCATTGTCACTGACATTTTTACCCATTTCTGCCACATTTTAGTTTACTGGAGACAGTAGCTGGAAAAAATGAATTGCATTTACTGGTTATACATAGTACATAGCACACCCCATGAGGAAAAAAGGCTATCCTTGTGCCCATTCAAAATTTTAATATAGTATAAAGAAAATAAAGATTAGCAGCAACAGAGTAACTTGTCTTTATCCACTGCATAAAACTTTGAGCAACTAAACTTCTACCAACTGTTGCTGTATGATGGTTACATTATTAGCTTGCATCAACTATTATAAAACTCATACAAAAATGACTAATTGCTGGTTATAGATTAAAAACGCTGTTTTCTCAAATTGAATTTCCCATCCAAGAATATACAAGGGTCAGTGATTATGAAGTTTATAAATAACTCACCAAAGCTCAAAAAAGGCAGTCAGATGAATTCTAAGTGTTTTGAATATGCAAACATGAGTACTTAACATACTGCTTAAGCCTTCTATACTTAATTTTTTTTTTTTTTTTTTTTTTTTTTTTGAGACAGAGTCTCACTCTGTTGCCCAGGCTAGAGTGAGTGCCGTGGCGTCAGCCTAGCTCACAGCAACCTCAAACTCCTGAGCTCAAGCGATCCTCCTGTCTCAGCCTCCTGAGTAGCTGGGACTACAGGCATGCACCACCATGCCCGGCTAATTTTTTCTATATATATTTTTAGCTGTCCATATCATTTCTTTCTATTTTTAGTAGAGATGGGGTCTCGCTCTTGCTCAGGCTGGTCTCGAACTCCTGAGCTCAAACGATCCGCCCACCTCGGCTTCCCAGAGTGCTAGGATTACAGGCGTGAGCCACCGCGCCCGGCCTTAAGCCTTCTATAAATAAGACAGGAAATAAGTATCAAGCCGGTTCTTAATGTAAAAAAGAAAATAAATACCAATAATGCCATAAGTCAATTGCAGCCTTTCAAAGATTCAATAACTGATTATATGTACAAGTTTCAAAATTATCCTTTATGCTCAGTTTCATTTAGAAGAGCTGCATGAATTACTTTCTACTTATCTATACATTTCATATACCTTCTTAAAATGAGATCCTACCAGGTTTCAGCAACTTGGTTTTAGGACAAATCTAATTCTGAGTGAGTGAATGAGTAAATGAGTGAGAGAGAGTGTGTCTGTGTGTGTGTGTGTGTGTGTGTGTCATAAGGCAAATTCTTAATTCATTTTCCCCACTCTCCTGGCCCCTAACTCACTCTCACACACACTTTAAATCCCAAATGACACTGAACAAAAATAACAAGACCCGTTTTTCATAAGAATTCCACTTTCAACTAATTTTTTTCATTCACTTAACAAATTACTTAGCATTTGCAATGTTCCAGGCACTGTGCTAGGCAAAAAAAGACAAGATTTCTGCCCATCACAGGGCTTAGAATTTCATGTGATAATTAGTAGCACAGGACTTTTTCCTAGCACTCACTCTCTAAGCCTAACAGCAATGGTCTATTACTGCACCACAAAACAAAAATTGTAAAGGATTGACAGCCCAAGATTTTGTTTCTTCAGTTAGTATTTGTTAATTCATATAAAACACATAAAAATCTGTTCTTTTTAAAAAAAAAAACTGCCTATAAGATGAAAAGATATGATATCTGGGACTTGCTTCAAAATAACTGGGGAAGTGGCGGATATAGATGAGTTGGTTCATGGGAGTACATTGTATTATTCTGTCGACTTTTACAAAGTTTTAAACTTTTCCATAGTAATTTTTTAAACTGTTTGTAAAAGACTTTTTTCCCAATACCAAAACTTAAACTTTAAGGAATTTCAGGAAGCTTCACAGAAAAACAGGACAAGAACAACAGGGTATTTCAATGCACAGGGTATTATTCCAATGCACTTTCTATTTAATCTACCATGAGATCCTAAATCCTAATCTTTACCCAAGTATAAATATCAAGTTTCCATTGGTTCATATTGTTTTTTTTATTGTTGTTGTTGTTAAAATGAAGACACTAGTGCTCTCTCATAAAAATATATTAGGGCTCTGAGATAAAACTACGAAGAATCAATCCTACAAAGGTATGATACTAATGCTGTATAAACACTATCACTAATCATGGAAAAGTATTTTTCTTTTCCAGCCTGGTAAGTGAATTAACAAATGTATACACCATATAATTAACAAATGTAAAATAGTATTTCTTTTGTTACTCAAGCTTATAGAAGTGATAACAGAAATACAAAACTGAACCTGAGGTAATGAAGTACGTGGCACAGGGAACAAAGCTAACAGGTTTTGAAAATATAAAACATTTTACTTGATTATTTCCAAGAAACTCTGAAGCTCTCATTTAAAGTCAACAATTGATCCAGGTATTGGACAGTTTAAACATGTGTCCATAACCACAAACAACAATATTTGTAATGGTATTTTATAAATAATAAAGCATTTAGTCTATATTTTCTCATTTTCTTCACAAAATCCTATGAGTTAGGTATTATTACATGAAGACTATGTTTAAAAGCTAAGAATCTGCCCATGCTTCCTTCCAACTCAGGGGTAGAAGAGCCAGACTGATACCAAATCATCATCTAAATCCAAATTCTTTTCACTTTCCATTACCCCAAGCTGCTGCTGCTAAAGGAGTTCGTGATTTCATTAGAGATATGAAAACCCAAAGAGATACATTAAAGATACAAAACCCAAATACATACAGAAAAAATCAGGACACGAATAAGCTACCATAAGGCCAATAGCCAGTCAACAGCCAAATGCATGTCTGGGAAATTAGTACCAGAGACGATCAGAAAGGGAGAAGACCACCGACGGGCCACCGCTATTGGAAAAGGCTTCTCAGAAGAGTGAACATGACATACGCCATGGCAGGAACACAAGGGCGGCTTTCTGCCTCCCCAGAACACTTTAACAGTCAAGGAACTGCCAAGTTTTTAACTGAATTATAATAATAAATTAATTGACTAGAAAGGGTCATAAAAGCATACTGCAAGGCTTACATTTAAAATGTTTTGTTTCCTTGAGCCCAGTTCAAGGCTGCAAGTGAGCTATGAACACGCCACCACCGTACTCCAGCCTGGGTGACAGTGAGACCCTCGTCTTAAAAAAAAAAAAAAAAAATCATTTTATTTCCACAAAGAAGAAAGAACAAAGAGGTCTTGGCCCCAACATTATGGAAGGCTTGAAAGACCAGGAAAGACTAATATTCCATCTTGGAAAAGCTTGACTATCTATTGCTCCAGGCCCACCAACGATATCTAGAAAACAAACTACAGGCATTGTTGCTCAGGAATTCTAGAAGATGAACCAGGCAGAGAAGTTAGGACATATCTATTCCAAATGATAGTTATAGTTTATTTGTAAAAACGAAGTTGATGCAAGTCAGAGCATAGATGCATTTCTTTTTCAACATACCAAGATAGTAAATTGGTGTGTACCAATTGGTAAACTAAATGGTATCACATTTAGTATTAACTCTTTCAGAAGGGTTAATACAGTCCTTCTGATAGGGAAAAAGCAGTTTGTCTCCAGAGAGTCATTTGATTCATTTTCTCACCCTGATTCACTATAGATCAACTGTGTTAATAATAATACTTTGCAATTTTATATCAGTTTTCCTGCTAAAAGCTCAAGTATGAGTTGATATGGCACATCACAAACTACACAGATGGTACTCCACAGTTTCCACAGCTCTGACTGAATAGCTCATTTGACTTACTAATAAATGTTCCTATTTCAAGATTAAAAACAAATATGAAAAATTAAGGAAAATGGTAGAAAGACAGTGAATTTTCATACCCAGTTCAGTGGCATCTATCTGAAAGGGTGAACACTGACTAGAGCACCCAGAGCACAACACGGTTCCTTCAAATGCTAGTGTACACAGGTGTGCACTTGCAGAGAAGTCAAGACACCAGCAAGCTGGGATATGAAGGCGAGGGCTAGATAGTGAATGAGGGTGTGCTATTCCTTATGTGAATGTACAACAACCAGACCCAAAAGGAAAACACCTCACCAAGGAGGAGCTAGACCAGCAATTGTCTCCTTTTGTTTTAATCCCTTGACCTGTAATTACTCATTTAAGCTACATACATTGTCAGAAGTTTGACTAGAAGTGAAGTAATGGTTATCAGTCTGACATACTGAGATTTATAAATCAAATTTAAATTGAACTACTTGAAATCCAACATTCTAAATGGTTATGCTCTTCTAGGACAGGCACAATAAAATCATCCTAGAAACTTCCTTTACTGCTATTGAAATGCTCTGTTCATACGTCTAATAAAAGGAATTTTTTCCATTGAACTTCATAAACACAGCTTCTAAATAGTCTTCTCTGGTAACTATAACTAAATATCTCATCTTTCCCTGTGGATCTAGAAATTCCCCATCAGGGAATTTAGTTCTATGAAATTTCCAACGTCTCTGAATACATCAGTGCATAAACATGGGCAAACACAACTGAATAAAGGCATCCTCAATTGTCACTTACGAAATGTGACTATGTTTGGAACAGGCCAAATCTTGAAAAATTCAGAGTCAACTTATCCTTACGGAAAAGAGAACTATTACTGATTATCAGATTTAATTAAACTATACAGTGAAGACCACTTAGATGGAGAGTAACTAAAGAGACTTGCTATCCTTGGTGATTCAAGTGGCTTTGAAACATCTACTTATGGGATTATATTCAAGCTACAAAAAAAAGACAGTTGATTTTGGTGAATTATGTCCAACCATTCTCAGCAAGAGCTTCATTTTTTTCCTGAGAAAATCACGGTATTTTAAGGCACAGTCTGAACTACTCAAAAATAATATTTATGTCTTGTGCAGGAATTTTCTCAGAAGAAAAGGGGTTTTGTCTTAAATTATAATCAAACTAACCAAATGATTCCAATAGAGTTCTCATTAGATACTTCTCTGAGATCTAAGTATAATCTCCTTGAAGAGAATAGCATTATCAACTTCTAAAACCAACACATATGTAAAAAAAAAAAAAAAAAAAACCAAGCCCCCAGGTCAACGAAATGTGAATCTTATGTGCTTTATTTTTCAGAGTTTCAGTATGATAATTATAATGTTCTACCACCTCCCAGTTGTTTTTAAAATAATCCCCATGTTTTCCAAAACATAAAGATCTCTAACTCTTTTGAGTCGAAACACCTTCCTCTCAATCTCCTACATAAAACAGCACTCATTATCAGCTTCACCTTAGACTACCAAGGAACCACATGAATGCAACAGACAAGAATTTTGGTAGACCAAATGATACATCAAATAATCTTTGTCCTCATTCCTCACCCCTACCCATTAAGAACCACTGAATTAGATGTACAGGAGCTAAAATGTTATAGGATTATAATAATAATCATTCTTCAATCAAAGTAGAAGCACATTTACTCTAACCAGTGAATACCTGCAAAACAGTTCATAATGTATCCTTATGGACTATAAAATAAAGTGTTGCATGATCCTGTACATTTCTGGAACATGCTTTAATTGATAAACAAGGAAGTTTAAAAAAACCTGACCATAAATAATCCTGAATATACAGGTGGTTCCAGTCTACAGAACTAACTTCCTAAATAGTTCTTTGAAACATCCTCAATTTGAATTTGAAATAATCTACTCTAAATTATAATCCCAAATATTTAATAGCTAACCAAGATTTATCGAACACCACCTGTTTGTCAAATACTGATCACTACAGGCCATTCAAAGAAATGACTATCACAATAGTGAACAGTTAAGAAAACTGGGGCACCAAGTCATACTTTTACAAGTAATGGAGGTGGATGGCAATCCGGGCAATGCTACACCAAACTGCCTTCATAAAACTGAAAAACAAGCAAAAAAAAAACTCCTGCATTCAAGGAACTCAAATTTTGCTGGCACTTAATATTAACATATACCAATGGAACATTCCACAAATTTTTTTAGATTCTCTAAGAAAGATTTTACAATCTTTCTGCCTCTTTAGTGACATCACTTTCTAAAAGGGATAAGAAAGAAAAACCTAATGACAAGATCTTGAAATATTTTAATTTTACCCTTAAAATTGACATGCCTATCCCAAAGACAAGTCTGTAGCTGACAGTATATAAAATATCTGTTACTTCAGTGCATGGTTTTCTTATCTTTCTGCTATTGAGCAATTTCTTGGAATGGAAGAGTGAGCTCAAGTAATACACGCAGACTGATGGACAAGTCTTGCCTAGTAATCTCCACCCTGATCATCCCCATCATCCTCTACTTCTCAGGTTACCGGGATTCCTGATGGGAAAGAGGATCCAGTCCCATTCCCGCCCAGCCTCACCCCACCCCTGTGCTTAGTTAGGTGTGTTGCCCTCCATATCAATCATGAGTCAACTGAAGAGTCTCTTTTAGAGATACTTTTCTAAATCTCGATGAAAGAGACCTTGGAACATCCACCTTGATAAGCAAAGTAGATAATTTATGCATTCTAAAATTGGATAACTCTTGGACCAGAGACTTGTTTTATCAGCCATGCTCCCAGCACATAAAAAGCAGCATCTTTTTAACAAAAGGCTGCCTTAATCCATAAAACAGATCTGCTGAAGCAAGCACCATTCTGGTGCCTTCAGAAGGAAGTGTGTTAATTATTACTCATATTATAGGTGGTTTTCAGGGCTAACTCTCTAAAATTTTTCTGCTAAAACAAACAGTCCAAAAATACATCTTGCCAGTGTAATGATAACACTTGCCTTATATTATTTTGTTGCCCCCCACCCCCATCCTTAATGTCCCTGTTTTAGTTACATTTCAGAACCCTAAAGTACTTCCCTCCCACCTGACCCAAGCCACTATAGTATCTATTTGGGACTCAAATTTTTATTTTTTTATCATTTGTAAAACTTTCCTGACATGTCCTATAGACATACTTGGTAATATCTTCCTTTTCTTGTCATGTTGTATGTATCGTGCTGCTTTTTAAAAAATGTTGGCCTAATGGAGAAAGTTGGACAGAAGTATTGCAGTCACACTTTAAAGTAGCTAGCTCTGTGCTACATCCCAAACAGAAATGAAAATATGAAAGCACTAAAATAGTCATTATTTAGCCACCCATTCTACCCCATTATCACAGCATCACAGGAGCAAGGAGAGGCACGTGACACTGCACAAAGCATCACCTCACTTCCCCCCCACCCCCAGTCATATATTGTTTCTACTATTTAACACAGAATTGGCTGCTGGCAGAATTTGAATAGATGGCAGACAGCCCTCTGACTTACTCTGCAAATAAAATGATCCCACAAAATAAGGAACTTTATTAAAAGTAGAAATTTGGGAAGAAGTTGAGAATAGTTTTACAAGTATTGTCACAAGTATATATTAACGTGTAGACTCTAAGTGCTTTGCTCTTTGGATAAAGAACTTCATTATTTATCTATTGAGACATCAGCTCTTCAAGTGATGCTTTCATTCCATTTTTTATCACTTCTTCAATGGAATTATTTAAGTGCCAACCCTAGTATGCTTTGTGTTTGGTTTTGTTTTATTACCTTTCTAGAACTACTGAATTTCCCCAAGGTTTTCTTTACCTTTTTCTCCTCTCCCCACTATAAACTCAGATTATTAATCCCTTTTCTCACTATAGTGTCAAAATATTCTGCTGGGGAAAATTTAATAAGTCCAGGTGTGAAAAATGTTCAATTTTACTGAAGTGACAAAGCCAAAAATGCAATTCTTTATTGTTTCTGATTTGAAGCTAAGAGGACTTCCTTTCTGTAGATCATTTTTAATAAAATCTATAATTGATATATTAAGCAACTTATTAATAACCTATGAATATTTTTGGACTCTTCCTTTTTTGTTTTGATTGATTGTATACTTTGGTATTAACTGAGATCAGTAATATAAACTTCCAAAATAATTGAGGTTTTGTTTATTTTTTTTGAGACACAGTCTCACTTTATTGCCTGGACTAGAGTGCAGTGGCATTATTATAGCTCACTGCACCCTCAAACTCCTGGGCTCAAGTGACCACCCAGCTAACATTTTTATTTTTTGTAGACATGGGGTCTCACTATGTTGCTCAGGCTGGTCTCCAACTGGCCTCAAGTCTGCCTCAGGCTCCCAAAATGTTAAGATTATAAGAGTGAGCCACCATGCCCTGCCTCAGCCTAACTCAGTTTTATGTCACAGGATTACTTCCTAGATTTCAGAATAACTCATTCATTTCTCTAGGCAAATCAAAGATCATGAGCTTGTGTGGTCAACACATGTGCACAGGAGGCTAGGAAGAACACACTGACAGGTACAAAGCTTCCTATAAAGAACAGAAATAGGGAAAGCTGGGTTCATGACAGTCCCATCCAGTGTTTGGGGATATTATTCTATAATGAGTGGGAAATAGTATTATTAGAAAAGAAATATTTTGGGAAGAATCAATCTATTAATGACTCAAAGCAGAGAAGGGGATTTTGTTAAATGTCAGTCTAAAATATAGTTTAAAAAGGAAAGCCTTTATGCTGTTCTATATACTATTTGAGGGCAAGGGGAAAATGAATAGTATATATATTTCATCCTTACCATCTCCCCCAATTTTAACAAACCTATTTAAAAAAAAAAAAGTGCAATTTCCTAAATCATTCAGGCAATAAGCTAATGTATACTATCATTTCAGGCATATTTATAAGACACAATAGACTGTAATTAATACCTGATTACTCAAAGCGTTTTAGTTCATGGTTTCTCTCTTGATATTAAACTTCAAAGACTTATATCAAAAGATCTAATTTGTTTTACTAACATATTAGGAAATAATCATCCATATATTTATCTAAACCTTAAAAAAAACTCTATATCTCACTTGAGTAACAAGTACTATAAGTTGACTACTCAGTTTGATAACTTGATAAACTATTAGTATATCCTTAAAAATCTTTCAGGCTACAAGGGCATGTACCCACTACTCTTGATTTATTCCACATACACCTTCACGAATTCACAGATTTCAGTCACGGCTACTCTTTACACTATTTTCCATCTGCATGGTCCTAACCCTTTTAGCCTACATTCATACAACTCTCAACATTCCTCAAAGGTTTCTCTTTAGGCCACCTCCAGTTTCTTTCTAAATGCATTTCTTCCCCCTCCCTCCCCATTATTCATCCCTTTAATAAAAAGAGTAAACATCTATGAAAAATTGGGGCAGGCTTGGAAAATCTGGGATGAGGCTCCTAGAGACACCTGAACCTCAATAAGAAATAGGAAGGAGATGAAAAAGGGAAAACTCTCTTTACCTCTCTGTAAGAAGGCATTGCCTCCCCTCATTCCTTCAAGGGCATTAGGGACGCCCAAACCTGGCAAAGGCAGGGAGCTCAGCCACTGAAAATCACAAGGCCCAGAAGACCTTTCCTGCCGTAAGACTTACCTAGTCTTTACCTGCTGTTCCGAGGTAGAGTGGTGCCTCTACTTCTCACCTGAAAAAGGGAGAAGAATCCCCCAAATGCTCAGGCTGTTAGAAGGGATAGAGGGCTTTGAGGGGCTCAGTGGTGCTTGAAGAGAACAGGCCATCAGCACTGACATCCTGTTCCAAAATTAAGGATGCAGGTCAGACAGTTCTCCTATACACGCACTCGTGGTGGGTGATCCTGATACATACAACTGCCATGCAGATGAACATCTAAGGCTTCAACCCCATGGGACTCGCCCTACCCTCCATCTCCCACAGGCTCTCCCTTCTCCTCACCTCCCCTACCCACCAGAGGGTCAGCAGCTGCCCCTCCCCGCTACACACCCAGTAAGAAGAGACATGGAGAAGCTGAGGGCCTCTCCTGGTGACAAGTGCATGATCCCTGCAAGAGTCCCAGCTTGCTGCAGCCCAAGTGCAGGGCCAGGCCAGGTGTGCCCAGACCCAGCTCCTTCCTGCCCATGTTTTTGCTCAACATGAGCCTGAAATCTGGGCTCCCCTGGTCTACTGGCTCTCTTCTCTTCCGTAAGAAAAGTGTTTTCTTACAGTGAGAATATTTAATTATCAGAAATAAGATCATCAATGACTACAAGAGTGGTAGCCAGCATGGTGGCTCATGCTTATAACTTTAGCTACAAGGGAGGCTAAGGCAAGAGGATCACTTGAGGCCAGGAGCTTGAGACCAACCTGGTCAACACAACAGCACCCCATCTCTAAAAAGGATTTTTTTTATTACCTGGGCATGGTAGCGTGCCTACATGTAGTTCCAGCTACTCAGGAAACTGAGACAGGAGGCTTGCTTGAGCCCAGGAAAAAAAAAATGATTATAAGAATGCTGCTATTGATTATGTGAGTGTCCTTTAACCAGGGAAGAATAATGAATGCTCCAGTTTTGTTTTCCAGGGCCCTTCAATGTCCAGGCATTTTGTTGACTTTTTTTTAATTCACTGTCAATATGTTCAGTCCACAGTGAATATCATGTCATTTTTTTGTATTATATGTAATAGCTTAGAGTCTTCCATTCCATTAGGATCCTTAATTAAAGATCTTTAAAATATATTTAAAATATATTTAATTAAAATATGCACCCCAGCTTAAAATAAAAGGTAGTATAGCATAAGGAAAAGATCTTCACGTGACTTTCATGTCCTGCAGTAGGTCTCATTATTTATAGTATCCATTTATTTAGAAAAGACTCTAGTAGTGCCGGAATACAATCAAATGACATTGTAAAATGGAATAAATATTTTTATATCACACTTATATGGAAAAACCTTAAGGAATCAAGACATCAACAGGAACAACACACAAAAAATAAGTCTCAAAATAGAATTACAGAAATTGAAAATATAATACACTATGAGAAACTCCAAAGATGAAGGCATTCTTAAAGTCTTGGAAATTTGATTACAGTTTTCACCAATTTTTTTTTTTTTAACTGAAACAGGGTTGCACTCTGTCTCCCTGGCTGGAGTATAGTGGCTCAATCATAGCTGACTGCAGCCTCAAACTCCTAGGCTCAAGAGATCTTCCTGCCTTAGCCTCTTGAGTAAATGGGATTAGAGGCACACACCACCACACCCAGCTGATTTTTAAATTTTCTTTAGAGACAGGGTCCCACTATGTTTTGCAGGCTGATATTGAATTCCTGGCCTCAAGTGAGCCTCCTGTCTTGGCCTCCCAAAGTGCTGCAACTACAGGTGTGAGCCACCACGCCCAGCAGTTTTCACTAATTTTAAATCACCTTAATATTTTCAGCTTACACTGGTTTTATTACTTGAACCTAATGACCACTTTCAAGACACCTAAACATTGTAGAATTTGTGATAATACCCTTAAACAGGGGAGCAATAAAATACATATGTAAAAGCTAAGGAATATCATACTCAATCCTATTAAACAACAGAGACTCGGCCCCACTCTGCTTGACCATAATGCTGTCCAGCAACCAACTTCCAAAAACAAATCAGCTAATTACCATACTGTGCCCGGGTTAAGATTACTTAACAAATAGCTAGCTTCTTCACTAAGTGCTGTTTGCAGAGCAAGTCTGTTTGGTAAAGAGGGAAACTGTAGATCGTGATCATACATGATCCACATACATGAAATCCTTAATGGTAGTGACAGACTTCCCCCATAATCTTGATTGTGTTCTTTTTACTACCACTCATCTTTCATCTTCAACTTTAAGGAAAAAAATAAGAAAGTCAAGGAAGAAGGAGGCAGACAAGAAAGATCTGCAAAGATTTATATCCAAATTGAAGCAGTCAGAAGTTGTGCCATTATTTATCATTCCACCCTCAAAGTACTGAGCAGCGAGTTGCTGGAGCTTGGTCTTACTGTGTAGCACATCCTACACCACCATCCGCAACAGGCTGCAAGGCCCAAGACGGCAGGTGCAGGACAGGGGAATCGCCTCCAGCACCAGCAAGCCCCCACTGCCTGTCTCCATTAACTACTACAACAAGCTTCTACCGTATCAAGAAATGCTATTATGTTAAATTTGTAAAGATTCATATATTCCTGACATTCAGAATTCTAGTGAGGAATTTCTGTATTCCTTACTTAGGAATCTAAAAACATTTTGACAATAACTGAAAGCTTTTCATTTTTAAACTTATTAACAGTAGCATTAGAAATTTTCAATTAATATTAAATCTTCTGAAAAATGCTACTTGAACCTCAAAGGCAAAGGAAGTCCTTTCACGTTTGAATCTGAGTTGATTTTATAAGCAGGATGATATGCTAAAAAGACAATCGTCATTTAGATGGGTACTTCAATGGGCAGAGGTCAGTGGCACCCACAAAAACTTCCAAAACTCACTCACACTCTGCAAGTTAAGCCTTGGAAGGTTTGGAGTCACGTCTCATAGGGACACGCTAAAGGAATAACAGAAAATACCCTGTATTATATAATATTTTCATCTATGACAAAAGGTCTTCAGTCCCAGCAACTGGAACATTAAAAGCAGTGCATGCTGATCCTCACATGTGCAAGGTGAAAGAGTTCCCTGAAAGCTCTCCTTGCTCTCTGCAAACAATTGAGCAGACAGAAGAACTCCACAAATAGCAGAGCAGAAGTCAGATGACTGAATATATTATCAGCCGTCTTTTGGGACTATAATATCTCAACACCGAGTCATCCATGTTACATGGATTACAAAACATCCACAATTCGTAAAACATGCATCACACAATCTGCACCCAACAGTTAAACATACTAGAATTAAATATGTTTTAAAGAAATAAGAAGCCAAATATTTACATCAGCATTTATCCTTTCTAAACCTATATCCTCTATAGTGCTGTCAATCTGTTGTCTCCCTTTCCCCCACAACGAAGTTTTCTTGGGCTTTATTTTCTGAGCTTTTCATTGTGAGAACAATAGGCAACCTGAATATGCTTTTGCAAAATACACTCCCTACCCCTTTCCCTTTCACTAATTTCATAGAATTATTGATCTATGTTATCTCAACAAAGCACGGGATAAGATAGGTAACAAGAACAGGGTTAAGGGGGCAACGGCTGCCGAGGCTCAAACTTCTCTTCAACAGTCTGGCTGTGTGACCTCTGGTAAGTTATTTGACTGTTTTGTACCTCCATTTCCTGAGCTATAACAAGAGCACTTACCTCCCAGTGCTATAGTGAGAAATATGCAAGACTATACAATCTGGGCACCTTAACCCTGCACTTGGTTTTTAGTAAGCATTCAATAAATGTTAACTATTTTACTTCATCCATTATGATTCTTACTTCTTGAAAATTAAAAGACAAGAAAGAATCCTATAATTTCAAGAATAGTTAAAAACTGGGCTGATGACTTAAAAAGCTAGACTGTTTGCAGGTCTTAAAATAAATAACTTTTGTCTAGATATAGGCCCTCCTTGAGGCAATGGTCTCAGAGATACCTGCTGCCATAATTTGTAGGACTGGAACTATTCAAATCTATTCATCATTTTTATGGACTAAACAACTAAACTGAGAGCCTTAAATAGTCCTTCAAATATTTGCTTTATCAGATTCCTATCAGGAAGACATTCTTAGACTCACCATTCCCTCTGATGTTTATGATTTGTTTCCCCTACTCAATGGCCAAGGTTAATTCCCCCCCCCCAAAGTTTTACCCATAGGCACAATGACTTAATCCCCTTTAAGCTTCAGTCTCCTGGAAAATGGAAGTAACCTCTATTTTACAGAGTTGTGGCAAGATTTAAAGAATGGAGCAGACGTCAAAAAAGCCTCTTTCAGGCTGCTGGCACTTCATGATAGCTGCTATTATCAATTATGATCATTGTCACTCTCCCAATACAGACATTTTAGTCAAGAGCAAGAATGAGCTACATCTAGAAAAACTGACAACCATAGCAAAACACCTGCACAAGGCTGCACAGACGAGCTTTCCATCCTTTAGAAATCTAGGGCGGTATGGCTTAGAATATGTAGCCCTAAAGCAGCAACAATGCAAAGGCAACCCACAGAAATGGGAGGTGCTGACAAGCTGCCCTGTCACCTTCCACCAACTACAGAGTGCCATCCTGATCACACACCACACAGGGCTTACCCACAGAGAGGACATAAAACAATTTCAGAGGAAATAAAACAAAACTAATTATAAATATTTATACCTTCATTAAAGGAAATCTATTTAGTCGTAAGTTAATCAGTCAACAGGACATTTAACCACTTTTTTTTTTATTATAAACATTATAATCCTATTTTCAGGAAAAAGACAACCCAAACCCAAATCAAAGCAAAATTTGCTGACATTACATAATTAAAATTACACACAAAAGAAGAAAAGATCTTTAGTACCAAAGCAAATTGAAATTAAGGCAAACATGTCCCTTTCCACCTCCTGTCACAACGAAAAGAAAAAATCATCACCTACTCTACATCCCCGCTTTCATCACCGGATTGGTAATGGATGGTTTATACTATCAAAGTATTCTGCCAATGCCAGGATAGTGCACTGATCAAATGACTAAGGGAGCAAATGAATGAAACAATGTTTAAATAAGGCAAGAATGTAAAGACAAGATCTAAAAAGCCCAAAATGAGATTTAAGTTGGCCATGGGGAACTCAAACAGTTTGGAACTGGTTGTCTAAAAAGCATAAATTCTGCCAAAATTAATAGGCTAACTTCAATTCTCCATAAATCTGTCAGTTGATGCCTAGTCAATGTAACAGATGGGTTTTCTTCTTTTAGAATCTTTGACTAGTTGCTAATAACTTCTACCTATAAGCAGCTCCTTCTCTTTATTACTTAAAATTATGATTCTATGTCTGAAAGCCTCAAAAGTAGCTAAATAAAACACCACCATAGGTTCCCTGTTCCTTTAATTCTGCTCCAGAAATTTCCAACCAGAGAATCAACCGAAAATTGTCCTAGAATCAACATTTCCACAATTGCATTATGTCATCACAGCCACTGGAAGCCAGAAATGTGGTCACGGCTCAACATTTCATAGTGTAAACACATAAAAAATCTTTGCCCTAAAAGCTAACAACAGTATTATGATCTACCTGTAGACCATCTAGTCTTTTAATTTCAGTTACCTTCATAGCAGATGGTTTAGCTTTAAGATGTCCACTCCTTATAATCAGTTTTATAACAGCTAGTAGAACTACACCAGTTTCTAAAATATCCACAAAAGTCACATTCTCACCTCTATCTAGAAATTAGCATCTAGAATCCATAAAGTATGTGTTTTCTTTATGTTGTCTGAATTGAAGGTCTGTGACACTAAACTTGTATTTTATAGCTTTTCCAGACATTACTTTTAATAGATTTTAGAGAGTAATATAATATTCTTCTACAGTTTGCAATTCATAAACCCTTCTAAACACCCTTAAAACAAAAAAGGAAATAAACCCACAAACACTAAGGACATCTTTTTTGTTTAGAAAAGCAAGGCATATAGGTAAAATTGGCCTGACATATGAAAGAGTAAAAAAATTGAAGGTTTTATTCAGTTTGCCTTTAAATGGCTTTCATTATTGATATGTAAATATAGTCTTATTATTTCACTAGGGGGAAAAATACTGATTTGCTGCTGATTTTATGATTTACTGCAATAAAAGACCAACACCTTAAAGCAGTGACTTATTTTCTCCCTCCTATTCTCTTAATTTAAAATCAATAAAGCATGTAATAACATATTATGAAACAAAACTATAAACACAAAATATTAAACAGCTAGTAATTTCTTAAATAGCAGTTTTTCCATAACAATAGCCAAATATTAATTATGCTTTTAAATATAACTTTGATTATGATACAATAATGGTCAAAATACCAAATAAGGGCACACTGTACATTTCAGAAAATTAATCTTCTAGAAAAATTGTTTAGAGAGACTGTCCTTTTCTTCCTGTTACTTTTTTTTTTTTTTTACTACCCAACAATCCTAAGAAGGACTGCTTTAAAAAATTGCTTTTAAACCTAATATAACACAAACAATTTTTCCTAAGAAATCCAAGCTGTCAACTTACGGGTCACATTTCAACCTGATGTGATTTGAAACAGCTAAGGTACTGAATCCTTAAATATAGGGTGTGTAATGGAAGCCCTGCTCACAGATCCTTGATTCTACTGAGGCTTGGAAAGCTTTCATAAGATGTAACTATAGATAAATCCAACCAAGGAGCATTACCCCTTTATCCACTCTCATACCACAGCCCAAGACCCCCTGGAACCCTTACATTTTATATTTCCAGTCAAGTGCTTGTCTAACACCAAGAGAAAGTCACTTAAATTATTTTTAACCAATGAAGGGTTAAAACGCAAAAAATTATTAACTATCCAAAAGATATTAAATTCATAATTGGTTAGCTCTTTTCTGTCCTCTGTTTCAGTATTCTGACATCTAAAAAAGAACTCCTCTGTTTAAGGCTGAAATTCCCAGGAGGAAGAAGGCTCAGAACCAGTCTGAGAGCACACAATGGAATCACAGCTGACGATGCACATCTTTTTCTAGATGTCTCCATATGCTTGAGAGTTTTTTTTTTTTTTTTTTTCCCCTAGCCAGGCATTAGGGGACTTGCTACTCTCTGCCACCAAGAATCTGATAACATTTTCAAGGACTGTTATAGAGAATGAAGTAAAATAATGTGTTGCTCTTAAACATACAAAAGACAGAAACGGGCACGTGACAGGGGGCCCATCAGTAACTAAATTAACTGGGGGGTTTTGAATGTTGTCCCATTTTGAATGTTGTCTGTAATACTCCCTTACTTCTGTCAGTCTAAAATGTTTGCTTTATCTTCTTCTTTTTACTCTTATCACTAAAATAACACCTCAAGGGCTACAGCAAAATGCAATCAATTTATGTCTACATGAGCCCTCAAAATTACACTAGATTGGAAATTTGTATTATAAATTTGAAAATGGTATATTACAACAGAACACATTTGAAGGGTTTGGTAAATACTATTCCCTAAAAGTATAATCCCTCCTCAATTCTTTCTTAGTTACCCAATATTAATAAAAGCTTGAGAACCCAGTATAGATGAGGTAAATATCATGCACATAAATCAGGAAAAAAAAAAACCCAAAATTAGTTAAATTCATGGGATACTTATTACAAAAAAGAAGGATTCATTGTTAATCTAATATTATTCATTTTTTGAACTTCCAAAGATTCTACAAATGCCAGTTGGGAAAAGGAGTGTTGCTGCTGTGTGTGTGCACTAACCCAATCAACAAAGAACAGGAGCGCACACAAACATATACACAACAAACGCACAGCTTTTTAGCGCCTGCTGTCTTTTTAAAAGGCTGCTATTCCTGCAGAGCAACCTGTGATCTTTATAAAGAAGCTAAGACCTACCCCCACTGTTCTTAAGTCAAGAGTTGAGAAAGTCACTTGACTGAACACACAATAAATAGTTAAAACAACCAAAGATGTCTCCGAACCTTGTATAAATCATTAAAGTAGCCACACACTTTACAAGTCAGCAGTGTTTAAGAAGAAAACTAAAATTATTTTTAAGAATCTTTTGTGTGGGAGTAATCTGGCAAACTACATTTTACTCAGACTTTTTTTCTGTAGACAAATATGCTTTGACTAGATTTGCTCCTTAAATACCCTCGCTTAGTGTTTCAATCAGTGATGCTGTGGTTTCTAACTTCATTGTTTACCCAAGAAAAAGCAAAAAGAAGAAAAATGCATACCATAAACCACAACTTTTTTTTTTTAATATCATCCCGAAATGCCGAACTTTCAAGTGCACTTTGGGAATTGGCAGTCTAATTAAACAAGGAACCAGTGAAGCCATTAAAAACAATGATGCTTTCCACTCCCAAAAATCAGTTGACGTAAGACTACTCCGATGCCTTCATTCTGAGGGTCCTCTTTCAAATTTCATTGTCCCCATACTACTGCAGCTGAGTGAAACTGAGATAGAGATAAACAGATAGCTTCTATGATCCTTAGCATGTAAACCGGACGCCGTGGTCCAGAACACGATCACTACAACATATGCCATTTTAGAAACGGGCCTCGGGGAGTTCCTGCCACATCCTAAAGTGGCTTTAGACTTGGTCGTGTCTAAGACAACGTCTATGGCGGTACGAGAGAAATACACTACCTCGTGTACCTCTACATGTCTCCTCGGGTCACAGCCCGTATAAGTGACACTACCCCACAGATCAAGGAGCGGGTGACTAGGGATGGACAAGAGTGGATAGCTCTTGGCGTCTCCATGACTCCCCCACCCCGCGTGCAACTCTGCTCTAACTGGTCGGGAGAAACCCCGCCCTCTTCCTTCCTCCGGTCCCCACGATTGGCTTACCAACACCCGGCAGGTCAGCTCCCCGCCTTCGATTGGCTCACTGCCCCATCAGTCAGACGCAGAGAGATTCGGGTCGGTGGGAGGGGAAGGCGTTGGAGGAGGTGGAGTGGGAGTGGGATTAGAGGACGCAGTGGCGGAGGAGGGTGTTCAGGCTTGGTCTCTCGTTTAGGAAAGTTTCCCCTACCAGTGACAGACCCAGCAGGCGTTAGGCCCCGTCCAGCTCCGGGCCGGTGAAAGGGGGATTCGGTCTCCGATTCCCGCCCCTCGGTCCCGCAGGCCCCGGAAACCACCAGAGGGAGGGGGAAGAGGGAGGGGCCATCTAACCAGGGACCGACCCACCCCCGATCTCGGAAGAGGCGCCTCCGGGACTCCCCGGAGGGGAGGGGGGCGGGGAGCTCCAGCCCACAGCTACGACCCTGGCCCCCTCCCCCAGCAGCCTTCAGGGGCCCGAGAGAGAAGTGTCCCAGGGCCTGGGGCGTGACCGTCGCGAGCCGGCCTGGAGGGCCCCTCCCGCTTCCCGCCTGGGGCCCGGAGGGCCTGTCCCTTCAGGGGCGGGGAGAAGGGGGAAGAGAAAAGGGGGCGCTGGCGAGCCAACCCGGAACCTCCCGGACCGCCTCCCGCCCCCAGCCCCGGCCCCAGCGCGCCTCCTGCACACATGCCCGCACCCAGAAAGTTAAGTCAGGGGCGAGCCCAGCTCGGCGCCGCTGCGGCCCGGCCCCCGGCTCCCCGCCCCCACCGCGGCCCGGCTTGCTCGGCCCCGGCCCGCCCCGCCCGCCGCAGCTCCTTCCCGTCCGCCCGCGGCGCGCGGCGCCCCTCGCCCCCCGCCCCCGGCGCTGACACGGGCCCGGCCCGCCCGCCGGGCCGCGGCTCCCCTCCTCCTCCCCGCGTCTCAGCCCGCCGGCCGCCCCTGACACCCCGCTTCACCTTCACACACCCCTAGCACTTCCCAAGTCCTGCCTCCCCTCGCCCGGCTCCCACTCTCCGCTGCAGCCGCTCCGCATTTCCATTAAAGAATGCACCTTCTCGGGATTCACCTTCCCGGGTCTGCCGCGCTCCCCCCGAGGGGGCAGGAGCCTAGATCCCCAGTGACCCCGCACTGGGCTGGGCGGCAGGCACTCGCTCCTCGGGGCGGGGGCCGCACCCGCGCCCCCGGCCTCCCCGCCGCGCCTCGGCGCTCACCTCTCGCCTGAGCCCCGGGCTGCAGCCTCCGCCCGCCTCGCGCTCCGGGACTCGTCTCCTGAGCTCTCGCAAGGCGCTGGAGCGCCTCCTTTCTCTCCCGGGGACTCCGCGTCTCCCCGCCGCTTCCCGCCCTCCCCACCCCGCAATCCCCAACTCCCCAGATTCGCGGTGCCTCCGGGATGCAACTCCCGTATTCCGCGCACTCCGGCAGCGGTCCCCGCACACAAAAACAGCCCTCTCGGAGGCGCACGGCTCCGCCGGGCTCCGCGCAGGAAGGGCAGTCGCGGCCGGGGGTGGGGACGCGGCGCCCCCCGCCTCCCGCCCGCCCTCACGGCCCCGGGGGAAGGCGCGGTTACCGGCTCGGGTCGGTCACGCCGTCAGGTGCCGGCTGCCGTCGGCGCTGACCTTCGCCGCCGAAGCTGTAGCTGAGACTGCGGCCGCCATGTTCCCGTGTTAATAACTGCTGCCTGGTTGTTTATTTCAATGGAGATCCTCCCCCAACTCCCTCCTCCTCCTCCTCCTCCTCCTCCTCCTCCTCCTCCTCCTCCGCGTCTCCGCACTTGCGGAGAGAGAGACAGACCGCGCGAGCTCGCTAGCAGGGGAGGGGGCTCGGGAGCCAGGCTGTCCCTCCCTCCGCCTCCCCAGCAGTGGCCGCCGCCAAGTCCTGTCACTGAGGAAAGGACGGGGCGGAAACTTGCCTCCCGCGCCCCTGAGGAAGGGGCAAAGGTGGACTGAGGGCTGTCTGGGGAGCAGACCCCGGCTGCGGGGTCCACGACATCTCTGTAGGCAGAGTCCTCTGAGAAGGCACCCGGGGGAGAGGTGAAGAGTAAGGGGACAGGGGACAAAATGGGTGACTGTGGTAGAGAGAGGGTGACCTACGAGTGACTGGAAGGGAAGGGAGAGTAAACAGAGGACTCCATGGGAGGGCAAAGGGCAGTGCCAAAAAAGAAAGCTAGCGACTGGGACAGGCCGGGGCGGCAGAGTGGAAGCAGTGGGACCTTGGGGCTGCAGACAGTAGGGACGATGCCCCAGGACGAAGATCCGGCATAGCCTAGTGTCAGGGTCGCCCCAGAGGAGCCTCCCACCCGCGCTCCGGCCCGGCCCCTCAGCCGGCAGCCTGCCCCTCCGGCGCACCTCACCCAGCTCCATCCCACCCCACCCCCGGTCCTGCTGCTACTCCCAGGAGGCGCCCCGGGTCCGTCAAGTCCCCCTCGGTTCCTAGGAGGATAGGTCTTTCGAATTGCTGTCACATTTCAAGAGGGGATACTTGGAGTGTGTGGGAGCTTATGGAGGTGTCACCCAGCAATTGCATGATAAAGCAAAAGCTGCACAGAGTGTGTAAAACCTAACCTGGTTGAGGATTCTCGGCACGCCAAGGAATCACAAAAGTTTTCCTTGGAAAGTCCACTTTCTAGACATCAGTGAAGTATTGAGGGGACGAAGGAGATTGGCGCAAAATCGAGAACCCCCTTTTAAGTGTTACTTAGATGGGTCAGTTTTAAGCTTTGGAAAAGCAAGTGTTTTCCAACTTACGCAGTTATTAGTTGAAAAAATCAGCAACGATTATTAACAGCAGTTATCAAAATATGAGAGAAATACCTTTCCTTTTTTTTAGTCTTATAATGAGAAGGGTCTCTTGCTATATACAATAAAAGTGTTTATTGAACCGTTACTATGTATCTGGCTCTGGGCTAAGTGGTTTATATACACTATAGATCTTAGTCCTTAAGTTTACAAAGTAATTACCATTTCACACTTCACACAAAAAACTGAAGCTTAAAGAAATAGTTTGCATAGGGTCACATAGTCAAGCAGTTGGGGAGGATTTGAGCGTAATTCTCTTGAGCTCCAAAACCTATGCTTTGAATCGCGTCTTCAACCTCAAATTTGTGGGAATACCACCAATTTTATTTGGGGAAAGAAAAAAAAATATGTGTTTGGGGACGTATGTGTGTTTGACTGTGGATAGAAACTGGAAGGCCGGCCGGGCGCGGTGGCTCACGCCTGTAATCCTAGCACTCTGGGAGGCCGAGGCGGGTGGATCGCTCAAGGTCAGGAGTTCGAGACCAGCCTGAGCAAGAGCGAGACCCCGTCTCTACTAAAAATAGAAAGAAATTATATGGACAACTAAAAATATATATATAGAAAAATTAGCCGGGCATAGTGGCGCATGCCTGTAGTCCCAGCTACTCGGGAGGCTGAGGCAGGAGGATCGCTTGAGCCCAGGAGTTTGAGGTTGCTGTGAGCTAGGCTGACGCCACGGCACTCACTCTAGCCTGGGCAACAAAGTGAGACTCTGTCTCAAAAAAAAAAATTAAAAAAAAAAAAAAAAAGAAACTGGAAGGCCGTAACAACAAATGTTCGCACAGAGGAGTATAAGAAGTGGGTGGGTAGTGAGGTACTTCCACTTTTTATTTTGTACACGTATCTATTGTTTGAAATGTTTGCACTGACCGTGTGCTAAAATAGAAAAATTTTTAAGATTTTTTAAAATTAGCTGGAATAACAGAATTCTGTTCCTTGAAAACCCAAAGCCCATTTCCAAAAATTGGAAGAGGAAACAGGAAATGGAGGGGTTTTTTCATGGCCTATGTTCTACTAATAGTCTATAGTGTTCCGACAATGAGATAGGTAGTAGTCACCTGAAGTCTGTCACATTGCTGAATTCCCAATTTTCTTTCCTGTCCTCATCCCCAACTGTGAGTTACTGGGAGTTGCGATAAAGAAAAGATCCTCCTTCTTGCTTTCTATCCCTCCCTTTTTTGGCAGAAGTGCGGAGTCCATCAGTCCTCTGCGATAGATTTCACACTTTCAAAAACTACCCATATCTGTGGGGATGACTCCCCATTGCGCTTCCATATTACTCAATAAAACTTCTTACTACATGGTAGAGATATACAACCGTTTCTACAAAAAAAAAAAAAAAAAAAAAATCTGACAGCAAAGTACATGAGTTCCATGTCCAGCTGCTACTCAATTGCCTTGAACTTGAGGAATCATGTAACTTCCACTCTCTACTACAGTCCCTGGGCTCCCTCCAGACTTCATACCCTTGTAATAACAAGGCTTATTTATGTATTTCTCTTTCTCTTTCACTAGATTGTAAGCTCCTCAGGACCAGGGACGTAGTCTTGTTCTTGCTTGTACATGCTATAGCACCCAACAAGGAATTGTGTAATGGTGGTTGTTTCATGTACTCTGTGAAATATAAAAAATAGTATCTGTCCCAATCCCATGTCCCCACCTCATCCTCCAATGCCTTGCTCATAAAACATGTTTATAAAAAACATTTTCCATATTTTGAAAGAACTTAGATTTCTGTAAGACCTCAAAATAATTGTTTTTTTAAAACTAGCCATAATAATTAGAGAATCATCACTGTGATAATACTAAATGAAAAGGTAGAAAAGGCAGTAAATAAGTTGACAATGACACAAAAAAGAAAGCAAAGGCCGGGCGTGGTGGCTCACGCCTATAATCCTAGCACTCTGGGAGGCCGAGGTGGGAGGATTGCTCGAGATCAGGAGTTCGAGACCAGCCTGACCAAGAGTGAGACCTCCATCTCTACTAAAAATAGAAAGAAGTTAGCTGGACAACTAAAAATATGTATAGAAAAAATTAGCCGGGCATGGTGGCGCATGCCTGTAGTCCCAGCTACTCGGGAGGCTGAGGCAGGAGGATTGCTTGAGCCCAGGAGTTTGAGGTTGCTGTGAGCAAGGCTGATGCCACAGCACTCTAGCCAGGGCAACAGAGTGAGACTCTGTCTCAAAAAAAAAAAAAAGGAAAAAGAAGAAAGCAAAGATATAGGAACTGAGTGTATTACCAAGAGAGAACAACCCAATAAGGAAAAAAATGTGGGTGCAAATCATAAAAGGGAAGGAAATTATTGAAATTTAGTAGAGGTAGACTTTTCAGACCATAAATGGATGAGGCAAGGAAACAAACCAAAAAGAAATGTCAGCAGAATCATAAATGCAACATAAAGTAGGAAAGAAAATGACAAATTATATATTTAACAATATACTTCAGAAAAATCAGAACAGAATGAGTACTATAGGACAAGAATTTCTGTTTTTGTCTGCTTTTCCACATTCAATTTTCAAGCTACTCACTTTTGTCATATATAAACTACATAATAATGGGTGATTCTATACCATTTTTTGTGTTAATACTACTAGCATGAATCATGTTATAATGAAAGGTAACACAGTGTATTAATAGTAAAAAGAGCTATAGAAGATAAGCAAATAAACATGATATGAAATGGCTCTGCAAATTACCATGTAATCTCACACAAGTCACTAAATATCACAATTTCCTCGTCTGTGTAATTGTTGCAAGACTCAAACAAAATGTTGCAAATAAATGTACTTTATTAACTATCAAGCTCTTTATACAGATGAAAAGGAATATTATGAAATATTAACATTATGTTAACTAAATCTGTGTGTAGCACAGTTATCTCTATTTTGGTGTACTCTCAAATTCCAAAAGCAAAAATTTGTAGTTTATCCTATTAAAAATGTAATCATTGGAGGGAAAATCAGTTAAAACATTTGTTTGTCGATTTGATTATTGAACAAAACAACCATGTGACCAAATGTTTCATTCTTACTGTTTGCTCTCTTCTAAATCCTTAAATAGTACAGCTACCATAAATAAGTGTCTATTATGGGTCAAGCATAATACATAATTTTTTACTGAAGTAGTCATTATATGTATTATTATTCCCATTTTACATATGATAAAACTAAGGTTCTGAGAGGTCAAATAATTTATGCACGGCCATACAGCTGCCTTTGCTGCATGGCTAAGAAATTGTGCTAAGATTCTGTGCTCTATCACTTCTATCTCTACTACTTTAAGCAACAAATTATCTTCATCTTTATTTCCTAAGTACCTATAACAACTCTTAGAATATAATGTGTGCTCAATAAATGATCATGAAATAAAGGAATAAATGAACGAATGGGCCCCATTCAAGCCATATTGCACACTGTCACAAGATTCATCTTCCCACTTTTATTCTGTTATTCTCCTGCTTGGAAACATTTAATGATCCTTCATTACCTACAGAATACTATTCATATCCTTTACCTTATGTTAAAACCCTGTTTGGTGTGACCCTACCTACTTTTTCTAACCATATATATCCCTTATTCCTTAAACAACAAATATTAATACACCTACACTCATTCCAGGGTATTCTGGAATCAAACTGACATGAGTTTCAATCTGGGGTCTTACTGTGTGAACTTAGGCAAGTTATTTAACCTCTCTACAAATCCTATCCAGTGCAATAAGGCAAGAAAATGAATAGGAAGGCGGTAAAACCAATTTTATTCACTGATGATGTGATAGTGTACATAAAAGTTCAAAAGAATCCACAAACTACTAAAATAAATGGAAGATCACAGGACATAAGATCAATTGTATTTCTGTATATTACCAAGAAACAATTGAAAAATGAAATAGTTTAACATGCCATTTACAAAAGCATCAAATAGGAATAAATTTAATGAAAGATGTGTAAGATCTCTACACTGAAAAAAACATTGCTGATAGAAATTCACAAAGGCCTAATTACAAAGAAAGAAGGGCCAAGCACAGTGATGCACACCTATAGTCCCAGCTTCTGAGGAGGCTGAGGCAGAAGAATGGCTTGAGCCCAGGAGTTGAAGACTAGCTAGGCAACATAGCAAGACCCCATCTCTTAAAAAATTAAATTAAAAAAAAGAGAAATGGATATGCTCAATATTAAGATGTTAGCACTTCCCAAGTTCATCTGTACATTCAATGCAATCCCAATCAAAATCCCAGCAAGCTTTTAAATAAAAATTGAGATGCTAATTCTATAATTTATATGGAAATATATATTACCTAGACAAGACAAACGAAGAAGCACAAGTTGATGACTTATACTACTGATTTCAATATTTGCTATAAAGCTACAAAAATTAAGACACTATGATATTGGTATAAGAATAGACAAATAGATTAATGGAGCAGAATACAGAGTCTAGAAATAGACCTACAAATTTATAGTCAATTGATTTTGCACAAAGTTGTCAAAGAAATTCAATGGAGAAAACAAAGTCTTGTCAATAAATAGTGCTGGAACAACTAGATATTAGTATGGAGAAAATAAATTTGACTCCCACCTCTTACCATACACAAGAATGAATTACAGATGAATCATTGACTTAAAGCCAAAACTATAAAGCTCCTAGAAGAAAAGATGGGGTAATAAATATCTTTACAACTTTGGAATAGGTGATTTCTTTTTAACAAGACAAAAAGACACTAACCAGAAAAGAAAAGTAAATAATAAATTGGACTTCACTAAACTTCTCATTAAAAAAATAAATAAATAAACTTCTTATCAAAAAATGCCACTAAGGAAATGAAAAGACAGTCCACAGTTTGGTAGAACATTTGTGATACACGTATCAAGCAAAGTAACTGTCCAGAATAAATAAAGAACACATCCAAACTGACAATAAGAAAAATAGCCAAATAACAAAATGGACGAAAGACTTGAAAGGTACTTTACAAAAGTATATGTATGGGCAAAAAACATGTGAAAAGATGCTTAGCATCGTTAGACATCAGGAAATAATGCAAATTAAAACCACAATAGATACCTCTTACACACCTACTAGAATGTCTAAAATTGTAACAGGCTGACAATACCAAGTATTGGGGAGAATGTGGAGCAAATGAAATCCTCAGTCATTGCTAGCAGGATTATACAACCACTTTGGAAAACCGTGGTAATTCTTCAGAAAGTTAAGCATATACAATTCTACCCAACAATTCTCCTAGGTATTTATCGAAGGGAATGAAAACATATGTCATATGTCCACCAAAAGACTGGTGTTTTTTTTTTTTTTTTTAGACAGAGTCTGGCTTTGTTGCCCGGGCTAGAGTGAGTGCCATGGCGTCAGCCTAGCTCACAGCAACCTCAAACTCCTGGGCTTAAGCGATCCTACTGCCTCAGCCTCCCGAGTAGCTGGGACTACAGGCATGTGCCACCATGCCCGGCTAATTTTTTCTGTATATGCTTTTAGTTGGCCAGATAATTTTTTTCTATTTTTAGTAGAGACAGAGTCTCGCTCTTGCTCAGGCTGGTCTCGAACTCCTGACCCCAAGTGATCCACCCGCCTCAGCCTCCCAGAGTGCTAGGATTACAGGCATGAGCCACCGCGCCCAGCCTAGAAGTTTTATTCATAGTAGTCAAAACCTGGAAACTAATTTCCATCATCAGGGTTTGTGGAGGAACAATGTACGGTATATTTACACAATGGAATAGTGCTCAACAATAAAAAGGAACAAATTAGGCCGGGCACGGTGGCTCACGCCTGTAATCCTAGCACTCTGGGAGGCCGAGGTGGGCGGATCGTTTGAGCTCAGGAGTTCGAGACCAGCCTGAGCAAGAGCGAGACCCCGTCTCTACTAAAAATAGAAAGAAATTATATGGACAGCTAAAAATATATATAGAAAAAATTAGCCGGGCATGGTGGTGCATGCCTGTAGTCCCAGCTACTCGGGAGGCTGAGACAGGAGGATCGCTTGAGCTCAGGAGTTTGAGGTTGCTGTGAGCTAGGCTAATGCCACGGCACTCACTCTAGCCTGGGCAACAGAGTGAGACTCTGTCTCAAAAAAAAAAAAAAAGAAACAAATTACTGATACATGTAGCATGGATGAATCTCAAAAGTAGTCGCATGAGTACATTCTCTATGATTCTGTTTATACAGAGTACAAGAGCAGATAAAATGAATATACACTGATGAAAGTTGATACAGTGGTTGTGGGGGGTACAGATTGACTGGAAAAAGAGAATTTTCTGGAATGATGAATATTGATTTAGGTGATGGTTACACATTCGCAATGGTTTGTCAAAATGTATTGAGTTGTACCCTTAGGATGTGTGTATTTTGCTACATGCAAATTATACCTAAACAAAGTACTGTTGGCATTTTAAAAGGCGGAATAGGAAGGAAGTTCCCCACTATGATGAATTGTATATACAAAAAGCCTATAACAAACGTCATACTCAATAGGGAAATATTTACAGCTTCCCAAGATCGGGAAAGAGAATTGGGAATAGCATGCCCAATATTACCATTTGTATTCAACTTTGTACAGGAGGTTCTAGCCCATGTGGTAAAGGAAAAAGAAATGCTATAAGGATTGCTAAGGAAGAAATAAACCTGTCATTATTTGCAGATGGCATGAACGTTTATGTAAAAAAACCCAAAAAGAATCTATAAACTATTAGAATTCAATTTAACAAGATCTCCAGAATGGGAGGTTAATATTTAAAAATCAATTGTATTCCATATATTAGAAACAATTAGAAAATGAAAATTTGAAACATAAAATGAAAGCTGTTTGGCAATATCCATTAGAGCTAATGACCTAATAATTCAGCTCCTAAGTATATATCTTATACAGAGTCCTTCAACAGAAGAATGAATAAATTATAGTGTTTTTGCTAAATGGAATACTATACAGGAATGAAAATGAACAAATTGTAGCTCCACACACAATAACGTGGATGAATCATATATAAATAATCTTGAGTAAAAGAAGCCACATGCAAAAGAATACTACTGTATGATGCTATTTACATCAAGATCAAACACAGGCAAAACCAATCTATGGTGATAGGACACTTGTTACCTTTTGTGGGAGTAGGTGGTGCCTAGGAAGGCACGTGAGGGAGATTTGGGGATGCTGAGAATATTCTATTTCTAATCTGAATGGAGGTTACACAGGCATGTTCATTTTAAGAAACATTTGTGTACAGTTCATTCAAGGTATACAAATGATTTGTTACCTGTGTATATTACATTACACTTCACTTTTTAAAATGTTATTGTTGTATGCATTTACTGATGTCTCCCTAACTAGACTGCAAGCTCCTTGAAGGCAGGGACCATATTTTAGATTTCTTAGTAATCTTCACAGATTTTAGCACAACAGCTTCATAAAATGGTACTTTCCAAAAATAAATAGATACAGGTACCAATAAAATTTGTTTATTTAGTTTTAGTCTAAGTACAAAGAATAGTAAAACAACATATTCATGTATAAAAATGTATATAAACTGGGCCGGGTGCGGTGGCTAACGCCTATAATCCTAGCACTCTGGGAGGCCGAGGCGGGTGGATTGTTTGACTCAGGAGTTCGAGACCAGCCTGAGCAAGAGCGAGACCCCCGTCTCTACTAAAAATAGAAAGAAATTAGCTGGACAACTAAAAATATATAGAAAAAATTAGCCGGGCATGGTGGCGCATGCCTGTAGTCCCAGCTACTCAGGAGGCTGAGGCAGTAGGATCGCTTGAGCCCAGGAGTTTGAGGTTGCTGTGAGCTAGACTGATGCCACGGCACTCACTCTAGCCCGGGCAACAGAGTGAGACTCTGTCTCAAAAAAAATAAAATAAAATGAAATAAAAATAAAAATTCATGGCAGGAAGGCTGATGGGGCCTCTCTTAGAATAGAGACATGGGTTCCAGACCAGAATCTGAACACATATTGGTGTGACTTGGACATGTCTTTTTTGTTTGTTTTGCATTTTTTTTACTGTGACAAAACATGCATAACATAAAATTTGCCATTCTAACCATTTTTAAGTGTATAATTCAGTGCCATTAAGTATATTCACATTGTTGTGCAACCATCACCACTATCTATCTGTAGAACTTTTTCAAGAAAATGTTCTGGCCATGTAATCAAATGCACCTAGGACTCAGTTTCCTACCTCAGTGCTACATTTTTAAGATCCCACACAGCTCAGAAACACTGTATCAGAGAACTAAAGCACATTCAGAGGAGAAGCGGACTCCTTTGGTTAAAATGAAAGAGGTTTATAAAATCCTAGGTCCAGAGGAGGACGTTAATGGTCAATTATAGCTAAGATAGAAAAATGTCTTTGTGAAAGAGAGTGCACCTAAATAGTGGCTCTTTTTCCTCAGTAGAAGAATCATCTTCAGAAGAGTAATACAGTCTTTGCTTCTTTTGAAATAGGCCTTTGTAAACATGGACCACTTACTTGACAAATAGACTTACCACAGAACACTCATTCTAGCAATAGTTCCTGGGCTTTAAAATATAAAACTCTGCTTTTATTCAGAACATTTCCAGGGTCAATCAATATTATACTTTAATTAGTCTATTATTTATGAATGTTCATTTTTAACATGCTTGATTAAATGCCTACGCTCCTGAGTTGTTTGTTTTGTTTTAAGCATTTCCCCAAGATAATGATGACGTTCCAGACACACAACTACCTCAGAGATGGCAGTTGTCTCCTGCCCCACCCTCACACCCTTTTAGGTTATTAACGTCCAAGTTCCTAAACTGAGTGGTAGGTATATGAATATGTATTATTCCTTATATCTGTCACATATGTTTTAAATATTTCATGTATATATGACATTTAATAAAAAATTTTAAAAATTCTTTCTATAATAACTATTTTACTTCAGCACATTCTTTAGTTGTAAAACAACGAAAGCTAGTATTTAGACCCTATTTTTCTTTTAGACTAAGTTTTAAGTAAATTACTAATATTGGGTGCTTTCTAATACACTTTGTCACTGATTCATACATGGTCAACTAACCACCCCAGATTGCCAAAGCTCTTATGTGACTGGAACCCCCTTCTCTTTCTGCCTCTGCCTAGGGTTTTCCTTACCCCTGTTTTCTCTTCTCCCTCCTTATAATGGGCTTTACAGCTATTTCTTTCCCACTTTAATAGTGGTTTCATTTTCAATATCACCATTCCCAGCCAGGCGCGGTGGCTCACGCCTGTAATCCTAGCACTCTGGGAGACCAAGGTGGGAGGATCGTTTGAGCTCAGGAGTTCGAGACCAACCTGAGCAAGAGCGAGACCCCATCTCTAGCAAAAAAATAGAAAGAAATGGACAATATATATAACCTGAACTTTTATACCCCCATAATAAGCTAAAATTTAAAAAAATACAGAAAAAGGAAAAAAAAAATTAGCCGGGCATGGTCACGCATGTCTGTAGTCCCAGCTACTCAGGAGGCTGAGGCAGGAGGATCACTTGAGCCCAGGAGTTTGAGGTTGCTGTGAGCGAGGCTGATGCCATGGCACTCTAGCCTGGGCAACAGAGTGAGACTCTGTCTCAAAACCATTCCCTCATATCTGAGTTCTACCCCTCTCAGGAATTTATTGTTTTCCGTGCTTGGAACTCTCGCTGCCATCCCTAAGATAAAACACCCAGCCCAGCTGGTTCCAGTACTCTTCTGCAGTGCAACCGTATCACCCCAGGACTCACATTCTAATCTACACATGTAACAGAATCCCTATCCAAGTGCAGCACAGTTTCCACAGAAGTACAGACATGACAGTTACAGTCTATCACCAGTATATTACTATTACTGATGTTGCCGGTTTTAGAAGGGCAGCTCTGAGAATTTAAACCCCTTGAAAAACCTTGTTTCCATAGAAAAACATGTTCTACCTCCCCACCAATCAATGAAAAAGTGAACTTTCGAAATAAGTCCATGAAGATAGCTTGTGCTTTTCATCTAAGATGTCAAAGCCTTTCACAAAACATAGTTTTCTATTTTATTTATTTATTTATTTTTTATTTCCCCAAAATGTGAAGCACAAAAAACAGTTCTTTTAAAAGCCTTTTGGCCACAAATAACTGTTATTAAAGAACTTGTTATATTCACAACTAAGATGCATATATTAATAACCTTTGGACATGAAGCACAGGAGATAAAGCATAAAACTTTCACAAATGGTACAGCAGCAGTCCCCAGCCTTTTTGGCACCAGGAACCAGTTTCATGGAAGACAATTTTTCCACGGACCGGGGTTGGGGGTTGGTTTGGGGATGATTCAAGCACATTAGATTTATTGTGCAGTCAAACCTCTCTGCTAATGATAATGTGTATTTGTAGTCGCTCCCCAGTGCTAGCATCACCACCTCAGCTCCACCTCAGATCATCAGGCATTGGATTCTTATAAGGAGCACACAGCCTACATCCCTCGCATGTGCAGTTCACAGTAGGGTTTGTGCTCCTGGGAGAATCTAATGCTGCTGCTGATCTGACAGGAGACGGAGCCTGTGCAGCGATGCCAGCAATGGGGAGCTGCTGTAAATACAGATGAAGTTTTCCTCACTTGCCTGCTCACCTCCTGCTGTGCAGCCTGGTTCCTAACAGGCCACAGACCGGTACTGGGGTTGGGGACCGCAGTGATACAGGATTTGCTTCTTTCCATTCATTAATTGAGCCCAAAATGTGTTGTGTTCCTACCCTATTCAAATACCGGAGACCCAGTACTGAACTAAACTCTGCTATCTTAGTGAAAGTTACAGATGTGGTTCATGTTAGGCACTCAATAAATATTTGTTCAGCAAATGATTGAATGTGGCTAAGAAAACTATTAGAATATGATAAGTATTTATGTTTTATAAAATTCAGTGAAATCAATGAACAAAGAGGTTGTAGAATGTGAATTAGACAGGAGAATTTGTTCCAAAAATCAAAATTAAAACATTTCCTTTTTCATAATGAAGTAATACTGGGCGGGAATATTGGGTGATCATGACCAGAAAAGTAACACCTCTACAAACCGAGTGGCCTTTACTCCGCTGGGCCCCGGTTAGGAGACAAGTGCCGTCTCACCGCTACCTCCACACTTTTTTGCAAATTATAGCTTTGAAACCTAAGCGTATTTTATCTACAAGTAATTTAGATTTATCTTCTTAACTCCAACAACTCTGCATCTGTTTATGGTGGCATTTTAACAAAAGACAGAATTTTACCAAATGTAACACAGTCTTTAGTCTATAATAATTGAGTTGCATTTTAAATCCCATCTTCACAGATGTCCACAATGTATTTCTTCCTTATGATAATATCTATGATTGCAATCCCCCCCAAACCCAAACACTTTTTGTATTAGTCAGAGTCCTCCGGAGAAATAGAAACAGCATGTACATACATATTAAAAGAGAGATTTATTTTAAGGAATTGGCTCACACAATTGTGAGGACTTGCAGGTCCAAAATTTGCAGGGCAGGCCAATAGGCTGGAAATTCCAGCAGGAGTTGGTGTTGCAGTCTTTAGTCTCAAGGAATTCTGGAGACAGAATTCTTTCCTTCTTGGGGGAGGTCAGTATTTTCTCTTCACGCTTTCAACTGATTGCATGAAGACCATCCACACTATGGAGAGTAATCTGCTTTACTACTGATTTAAATGTTAATCACATCTAAGAAATACCTTCACAGCAACATCTACACTGGTGTGTGGCCAAACAACTGGGCACCATAGACTGGACAAACTGACACTTAAAAAAAATCATCACAGTCCAGTCCTTGTCACCTTGGATCCATACACATCTTCTTAAACCATACTTAATCTCTAAATAAAGACAATAACAAGGTCATAGTTCTGCCTAACATGATACAACTATCCTGTGTACAACCAAAAACACACTAGAGGAGAAAGCAGTCCTTGGGTGATGTTCACTCTTCTTCTTGATATCCTGTAACTTAAATACTACGATATCGTCTTAGTCCTTCTTATGCTGCTATAATGGAATACCACAGATTGGGTAATTTATAATGGATAGAAATGTATCGGCTCACAATTCTGAAGGCAGGGAAGTCTAAAATGGAGAGGCCAACATCTGGTACAGGCCTTCATGCTGCATCATCCTGTGGCAGGACGAAGAGAAAATGAGAAAGAGAAAAGGGGACTAAACTTATCCTTTTATTTATTTTTTAAAAATTTTTTAAGGCTGGGCACGGTGGCTCACACCTGTAATCCTAGCACTCTGGGAGGCTGAGGCGGGAGTGATTGCTTGAGCTCAGGAGTTCGAGACCAGCCTGAGCAAGAGTGAGACCCCGTCTCTACTAAAAATGGAAAGAAATTAGCTGGAAAACTAAAAATATGTAGAAAAATTAGCTGGGCATGGTGACGCATGCCTGTAGTCCCAGCTACTTGGGAGGCTGAGGCAGGAGGATTGCTTGAGCCCAGGAGTTTGAGGTTGCTGTAAGCTAATGCCCCGGCACTCTAGCCTGGGCAATACAGTGAGACTCTCTCTCAAAAAAAAAAAAAAACAAATAAAATTTTTTTAGAGATAATATCATGCTCTGTCGCCCAGACTGTAGTGCAGTGGCCTGATCATAGCTCACTGTAAATTCCTGGGTTCAAGTTATCCTCCTGCCTCAGCCTCCCAAGTAGCTAGGGCTACAGGGATATGCCACCACACCCAGCTAATTTTTTTAATTTTTTGTAGAGACAAGATCTTCCTATGTTTCCCAGGCTGGTCTCAAACTCCTGTCCTCAGCCTCCCAAAGTGCTGAAATTACAGGCATGAGCCACTGCACCCAGCCCTCACTATATATTCCCCTTGCCCTCAACAAGCACCTCACTCAGTGGTTGTGGTTCTTTATCTGGTGGGGTGACCCAAAACTTCATTCATGAAGGATCTAAGCCCTTAGTAGTCATGCCTGGATTAGGTTGTTGAAGTTTTCCATTGACTTTAATCCAGGGTATGGTAGTACTAAGAGAAGCTCTAACATATCTCCTGTATGCCAGTCTTCCTTGCCTCCACTGTGTGGTTGCAGACCAATTTCCCTTTGGCAATCACAGTTAATTAACCCAGCACTTCCTTCTTTGTCTGTTAATTCAGAGGTATGAAAAGCCTGAAGTGGCCAGGTAGCAATCTTAACTTCCACTTCCTGAAGTCGTTGTGTTTCCTAGTGGAAGCATTCTTCCCTTTGGAAGTAGGACCTCTAGACTAGCAGCACATAAATTCTCAGTAATAGGAAGCAACATTTTGCTAGTGGATCACTAGGATAGTAGTGAATGGTGTCAGTCCCAATTCCACCCTTTGATTCTTGGACCTGTGAATTTTGGCTGTGAGACAACCAGGAGCATATATTGGTGCTGATTTAGAGCATATAACAGCTACCTGGAGAAGTTTGCCCCAACCCTGCAAGATATTGTCACCTAGCTGGTACCATAACTGAATCTTCCAAAGGCTGTTCCACTGTTCTATTAAGCCAGGTGCTTCAGGATGGCAGGAAATACAGTAAGACAAGTGAATTACATGAGCATGGGTCCAGTGGTAGGATACCGTGGTGGTGAATGGGATGACATGTTCTGTGGTTACTGGTCGGCCTCTTTCCCTAATAACTCCTGTCACCAACCAGTGAACTCATAAGCAATGAGACTGTAATGGCAATATGGACTTCCAGTCAGTGGACACAACGGCTGAGTTCCCAATCTGCAAGCAGCAGAGACCAACACAGAGCCCCTCCGGTGGCACTATTCCCCAAGGTGATCAGCTCGGTACCTGGTGGCAGGTTGCTTACGCTGGACTGCTTTCAACATGAAAGAAGGAACACTTTGTTCTTACTGGAATAGACATTTACTCTGAATATAGATGTGCTGTCCCTGCACACAATGCTTCATGAAAATTGCCATCATGGACTACTTCGCTTGGAAGCACCCTCTCTTTGCAATATTTTGCAAAAGAATATACATAGCACTAAAACAGAAAGTCTAACTTTCTTTTGTGACCAAAAATCTAGTACTATATTTTCTATAGATTTGTTTTAATAAACTTGCTCTGAAATGGAAAAAAAGAAAAATCTTGTCCACAGATTACCACTGGTTAGAAATGCACTACTAACAATGTGATATGTCTGTAGTAATAAAGTGAGTGCTATATTCAGTATACTTTCCATCAGTAGATATAATGGGTTGTCAGTGCCAAGCTGAGAAGATTTGGATCCCCACGGGCATAATTTCAAGATTTTTTTATAGTATAGTGGAATTTTGTGGGATTTTATAAAAAATGAGATACCCAGATTCTTTATTGAACAAATTCTCCCAGTGCATTTGGCTTGATTTCACTATTGGTTTTCTCTTGATTTTTACTAGGCTTTTCATATGTTAAATTTTAAGTAGGGACATTGTTGCAATTCTTTAAGGAGTTTTTATTTTCTATCTGCTCATTACTAAAATATTTTTTAAATGAACCAAAATGATTTCTATAGTATGTTTTAAATAGTCAATGAAAATGTGTACATTAGAATCTATATATATGTAGTATGCTATTATGCATAATCTGTTTTCTTTAAAATTTGTAACTTTTTTCTTCCCTTTAAATGTTATTAACTTGTGATAATCTTAACCACATTTTAACTCTATTTTGGAATGATTATGGTTTCTTAAGGACAGGCTTTTTAATTTTCTTTTTCTTGCCCTCTTTCCCTTCCCTACAAATTGTTTCTATTTTATCCTTGGTCTGCCCTCTTGTCTCTTTCTCATATATTTTTGTTGTTTACTTACTTCTCATCTAACTCTATAACTATCTTTTCTTATAATTCTGAATGATTTGCGTCATCTACCAAAATGAGTTTTTACTATATTTTACACTGTTACTATATTTTAGCCAGTTTTTATTTGTCATTTCAAAGCATCCTCAAATTTGACCTCAATTTTGAATAACTTCCCATTTGCTACTGATACAACTATAATGTTTGTGTGTCTCTCACTTTCCCATGACTTCCCATTAATTTAATTCCAATTAAACATGAATTACTATAGTTTTAAAACTTGATTTAGATATAATGTAATAAAAATATACTTTGCTAATATGCTTGAAATTAGATTTTAACATATTTCTTATTTGAAAGAAGCCTGTGTATGTGCCTCTGTCAAGCACATATGGCATTTTGTCATGTTTACCGGGAAACTTTTTCTCCTGCCGCTAGATTATTAAGCCTTTAAAAGCAGGGACCACATTTAAATCTCTAGGGTCTGGCACAGTGCAGGTTTTTAATGAATGAATAGTAAATGGATAAATGAATAGATGGGAACCGTTAGTTGTATAATTTCCATGGTCTTGTCCAAAAAATACTTCCCCTGCCAGCTCCAAATGATACCAAATGAAATTTCTTTTGCAAGGGCCAAATCTTTTACTTTCTCAACTGGACTTGCTCTTAGAAAAACACATTCATTTTAACCTATCCATCCAAGGTAGAAGTTCTCAATTTTGGCTGAAGGTGAGAATCATATCCCCATGTTGGTAAAAATAAATTAGGAACCTCCTCTCCCCGTAGTAATTCAGCCAAGGCTGAGAACCATCATGCTAAGATATTATAGCAGCAACTGATGGCATGTTCTGAGAAACAAGAAACGTGAAGTCCCTAATGACTGTGGTGGTGTGGCGGGCGGGGTGGGGGGCGGTATTTTTTAAAGTATCTGTTGTCTTGAAGGCTTAAGAGGAAAGATTGTAAGTACTTTCGTTCTTTATTTTCTTTCTTTCTTTCTTTTCTTCCTGGAGACAGAGTCTGGGTCTGTTACTCAGACTAGAGTGCCGTGGCGTCAGCCTAGCTCACAGCAACCTCAAACTCCTGGGCTCAAGCGATCCTCCTGCCTCAGCCTCCCGAGTAGCTGGGACTACAGGCGTGCGCCACCACCCCCAGCTCATTTTTCTATTTTTAGTAGAGACGGGGTCTCGCTCTTCTTGTTCAGGGCTCAAGCTGGTCTCGATCTCCTGTGCTCAAGCAGTCCTCACGCCTCTGCCTCCCAGAGTGCTGGGATTACAGGCAGGAGCCGCCGCACCAAGCTTTGTAAGTACTTTCTAAGGAGGTAAACTTTGAAGAGGAAAAAATTTTAAATTTGAATTTTAAAATGAGGTCAGAGATTCCAACAAGTGCTAATAAAAGGGCTCTTTGAGTTTCTTGGGCTTTTTACAAAAAATACTTCATGGGCAGGCAAATAGAGCGAAACATATTAGGTATACAGACTAATACATTACGGGGAAAGTCTAAAGAACAATCAAAGTTGAAGTGACAGAACTTGAGAGAAGAAAAAATGTTTTAAAGAGTTATTATTCTCCAAATTTGTGTCTATACTATTAATATAATCAAAACATAAAAACTGTAGGTGCATATGCACGAGAACCAGAAGAGAGACTTAATGATTGACGTGTTTAGGTGTATTGAAATTGAAGACTAAAGTTCTAATTCCAAGTTTGCTATGAATATGCTGTATGTCCTTAAGCAGGTCTCTTCACTTCTCTGGGACTCAATTTCTTTATCAGCAAAATTAGAGACTTAGTGCTTCTTGCAAGATTCCTCTAAAACAGTAAATATTGGCACCCCTGGCTCAGAGTGCAGTAGCCTGAAATACCCATTCCAAGTCCAAATATTTTTTAAAGTCTCATATTTTGTCTTCAAAGTTCATGTCCTAGTACGTGAGTTATCTCTCCAAAAGCTATTTTTTATTTTTAATTTCATGTGCTTTTTATTCCTTACTATGCTTTCTTGCTTTTTCTTTTAAATATAGTCAACCCTGCATTGTACATAAAATCTTATATTCTGCTTTTTTCAAACTTTGTATCGTATCTTTCACATTTTATATGCGTTGTTAAAATCTTTGTTGCCTTTCTTTTAATAGCTATGTAATATTTAATCATATGGCTGTATGTTGTGTATTAACATTCTCCTAATTTGGGATATTCATGGGACAGCCCAGTGCGTTTTCACCTCAGCCACACTGCCCTCCTTCCCTCTGCCTGGCTCCATGTAAAGGCTGAGGTTTCTTCACATGGTCTAATCGAACCACCTGAAGTGCAGGAGATCATAAAATGAAAAAAAAAATTTTTTTGTCTTAGTGTTAAATGGTCTTTTGGTGATGTAAACTGTAATTCATCCTTTCTGGAAATCTCGGCTAAAGAGGGGGGAAAGAAACTAACATTCCTGCCTGTGGACTCCACATATCTTCTGTAAATGTCATCACATGTCATTACCCACCCAGTGAGGGAGTGACTCTATCCCACTTCGTGGAACACTAAGCGGAGATTCAAAGGAACCGAGAAACTGGCTGAAGATGTGTGACACCAGGGTTTAAGTTGGTCCGATCTGCCCCAGGTCTGTCCTTGAGTCACACACTCTGTCACACAGCAGCAATAGAGACCACAGTCTCGTGCTCTCAGCCACCACATCCAGCCCCCCAAGCCCTTCGCTCAGCCCCAATCCCCTGTGCCAGTCTCTTTCCTTAGCTGCACAAGGGTCTCTCCTGCGATTGATTGACATCTCATTTTTTTGGTGAGAGCCCTTAGACATACAATAAATTGTTTGTTTTCCAGAGGATATATAAATGTTGGATTATTTAATGCTTAGAGCAGGGGGTCAGCAAACTTTTCTGTAAAGAGCCTGACAGTGAATATTTTAGCCTTTGAGAAACATGTGATCTCTGTCCTAACTACTCTGCTTTGCCCTTCTAGTGGGAAAGCAGCCACTGGACAATACGAAACAAATGGGAGGGCTGTGTTCCAATAAAACTTTATTTAGGGACACTGAAATTGAATTTCATGCAATATTCATTTCTCACAAAGTTTTATTCTTCTTTCGATTTTTTCCCATCCATTTGAAGATGTACAAACCATTCCTAGCTCATGGGCAGTACAAAAAAGGCAGCACGGGCCATCACTTGCCCACCCACTGCCAACCCCACCCCCCATTATATATGGGCGAGGTGTTCAAACTTCAGGCTTGCTGAGCTGAGTGATGAAGTGAATGTGGGTCATGTACTACTCGTGCCATTAGGACAGTTCTAAAGGACATACATAAAACAGAGATCTCAGCCAATAAACCCCTAAGTTGTACAATAGGTGATGAGTGATGTCAGAAGTTCATCTCCTAGAAACCAGGCAATAACCAATCCCCTCCCATAGCAGCGATTCAGTGAGCACTCCCATTTCCTGGAAGGCATCCTCACACTAAGCATGATATGTCTTGTTATAATATTTCCATGTGCATTCTAACCATACCTCTAAGAATCTCCCACCCTGGCCTCTCAGCACCCTGCAGTTCTCCCCTTTAAAGACTGTCTGCCACCCCACCTCGGCCACACCTGTAATCCCAGCACTTTGGGAGACTGAGGTGGAAGACCGCTTGTGCACAGGAATTCAGGCTGCAGTGGCTATGAAACACTGGAGAAGACATGACAAGTAGAAAAGAGGATGAGTTAACCCTCATAACCTCCCCACAGCTGCGCTACCCCAGAGGGCAGCCCTCCCCCATCTGGCCTAGTGGTGCCTTCAGTGCTGGGGGCCTTGGGTGCGACTATGGCCCTAGGACTGCCTGCTCCCTAGCCTAAGTCTGGCTCCACAACTAGTCTTCCGCTCTTCCAGACATCAGGCCCAAGGCACAGAGGAGGAAATGGGAATGGAGCTGGATTTTCCAAAATTATCAGGACCTCTGTCTCCATTTCCCTCAGCTCTTTTGGATGTATTTTCCGTGAAATAAATCTGAGCAGGGAATAAAAATTAGATGCTAAGTACACAGCAAAACTCTTCTCTCCATAGTTGGATAATGTGTGCCTTCTGGGCCAAAAGAGAGATGACCCTGTACTTCCCACTGGGAAATAACAGGTTAGGGAAATAGTCTAGTGATCTCACATTACAACTGATAATCTGAGCTAATAAGCTCTTAAAAATACTGAACATGTATCAGAGCAAGCAAAAATGTATATGACATGACACTATTTCAATGACCAATAAAAGCGTTCATACTAAAAAAAATGTATACTAAGAAAAACTAAACTGCTTTTAAACGGAGCTGTAAGATTAATAGATGAAAAGAAGGTATTTTTCTTCCTTCCTTCCTTCCTTTCTTTTTGAGACAGGGGCTCATTGTGTCACCCAGGTGGGAGTGCTGTGGCTATTCACAGGCACAATCATAGCTCACCGCAGCCTCAAACTCCTGAACTCAAGCGATCCTCCTGCCTTAGCCTCCCCAATAGCTGGGAGTATAGGCAGGTGCCACTACACCCAGGTAATTTTTAAATTTTTTCTGGAGAAATATGTCCCAGGCTGGTCTCCAACTCCTGGCCTCAAGTGATCATCCACCTTGGCCTCCCAAAATGTTTTGATTTCAGGTGGGCGCCACCTCGCCTGGCCTTATACTTTATGTATTTGATTTTTATAAAGTATTTATACACTTACATGAAATTGTACTGAGGATATCAATTAAAATTGACTTCGTTATGGACACTGGTATCTGAATTAAGAACCGACTAAGAGACCAGCAGAAAATGCTGTCATGCTTTAAGTTAAAGGTTTACACTGCTAACTCTTTGAGACCTGGCATGCTCTCCACTGGAAAGCTTTAGTGAGTGTGTCTTTTATCTAGCCAGTCAGTATTATTTGGTCCAAGTTCCTGGAGGGCAGGGTCCATGTCTATGCATCTATTTGTTTTTTAATTTCTTGTGCCTAGTACTGTGCCTGGCATGTAGTAAACTCAATAAATATAGCTTGAATGAATAAATAAATAAATAGGGTGGTGAGGCTGAGACACTGCAAAATTCTGAATTAATTTTGTTTTTTAACCAACAAAGCCTATATTATATTCAGTATGTATTACATTCTAATTATTTGAATATTTTTAATCTGATAGTGTGTTAAATGGTAATTCTCAGTTAAATGTGATATTTTTATTTTCTCATTGAACTAAAAATTAGAGCTTATTGACATATAATATCATTAGATGGTGGAGCCAGTGTTACTATTTTTTAAAGTGGCCTTGAAGTTAGTAATGAATACCTTAATTCAGTTTTCAGGGGAAAAAAATGAAGAATATTCCATTAAAACAGAGAAACTAGTAAAATGAGAAATAAAATGAAAATTAACCTGAGACATATGAATCTTTAAATATATAACTTTTACTTTAAAAAGAAAGAATAAGGCAAGGTAGCTTATGTTTTTGGGATGCTGAGGGAAAAGGATTGCTTGAGGCCAGGAGTTCAAGACCAGCCTGGACAACATAGCAAGACCCCATCCCTACAAAAAATAAGCAAAATTAGCTGGATGTGGTGGTACATGCCTATAGTCCCAACTACTGAGGAAGCTGAGCCAGGAGGATCACTTGAGCCCAGGAGTTTGAGGTTACAGTGAGCCGTGATGGATCAGGCCACCGCACTCCAGCCTAGGTGAGAAAGCGAGACCCTGTCTCAAAAAAAAAAAATTAATTAATTTTAGAAAGAAAGAGTTACATATTATCAGGTATAAAATTATATCTGAGTATAAGCAGTGATGTGCTTACATAAATGCTTTACTAAAATCAGATATATAAAGTATAATACCTTCTTTTTGTCTGTTACTCTTACATCTCTGTTTAAAAGCAGTTAATTTATTCAGATTAATTTCATTTTAGTTTGAATGCTCTTATTGGTCAGCAAAATAGTGTCATAATCATTCATACGTTATAGTACCAAAAAACCCCCAAGCAAATAGCTCGATAACCTGCTGGTTGAATGCTCTGAAAGCCCCTACAAACTGTCTTGATGGTATAGAAAGTTAAGGAGTGATTTCCCGTAATTTATGCAAGTGGTACTTCTTCCCCTGACCTGCTGCCCCTGTTTGATTTCTCTCAACTTACTAGAGCAAACTTTTAATATCTATGCTAAAAGTTGGCTGTAGGAGAAAGACGCCAGGAGGCAGCCCTGTGGCCCCAGAATTCATGACCTATGCCATGTGACACTCCTTCAATATGATGCCAAACCACTGCTGTACATTCGATTATAGGAAGTAAACCAGGAAGGGTGCAACCGGGGTGTTGTGGCTTTTCCAGCTTGATAAATTGGGTATTTTAGTTGGGTGTAGACAAATGTCACAACCATATGACATAAGAATCAGTTTACATAAACCTGTCCATAGTAAGGCATTTTTAGTGAAAGAGGAAAATGTAAAATCTTTAATACTTTTTATTTTATTTTACTTTTTTGAGACAGAGTCTTACTGTATCACCCAGGCTGGCCAAGAACTCCTGGGCTCAAGCAATCCTCCTGCCTCGGCCTCCCTACAGGCATGTACCACAGCACCCTGCTAAATCTTTAATATTTTAAATAAAATATACTTTAATCTCCAATTACAATGACAAAAATATAGAAAAAATAGCGAGAAAGTTAAGATGGTTCTCATGGCAGGGTTGATAAAAATATGATATTTTTCCCCACAAAGTTTTTTTTAAGAATACTTTTGCTGTTACATAAAAAAAAAAAAAAAAAAATTTAAGTAAAAAATTACAATGTGTCTCAAAATATTTCATTTCCAGCTGTTTTACTGTCAATGATGACGGGAGACAGGAACTTAGTTTAGCAGTTTGCCTGAAGTGCGACAGCGTAGTGACTGTTCTGTAGGACAAATTGTTCAGCAAGCAATATGCCTTCTGCGTGGCAACCTAATGTCTACCGTGTCAAGCTAATTTGCTAAAAAAAAAAAACAGTCTAGAATAAAAGCTGCCACTTCATCGCAGTTACTTCCTGTGGGAAACTACTATCCATGTTTTTCAGTCTAATATAACAAGAAAGGTATATCGTGGTTGATGTCAACATTTAAACACTTTAGAGTCTCTACATTTCAAAACCTTAACACATTTCCAAATTCCAGTTTGTAATTCTACCGCCTTATGCCGAAGCATGTTTAGCAGGATCAAGCTAATACAATGCACATCAGCTTGCCTTAAGGAATTATAAATGCACAATTTTAGGATATTTTGTTACATCTATACTGTTAATATATATACTGTAACAGGTCTATTCTTCTGATAAAAATATGCCTGTAGTCCCAGCTACTGGGGAGGCTGAGATGGGAGGATTGCTTAAGCCCAGGAGTTGGAATCCAGCAGCCTGGGCAACAAAGTAAGACCTAGTCTCTGAAAAAAAAAATACACACACACACACACACACACACACACTCATACACACACTACACATATGAACGGATGATACTGGGGCATGAGGTCACGTGAGCACCAGCCTCTCAGATTGCTCCTACCAAATGGAGGCCATCTCTCTTCCCAGGGAGCTGAGGAGGCTAGGGGCATCCACATGGCTGTCCCAGAAGGTATCAAACCTTTCAATGAAGCAGAGCTACTTGGATATGTCTTTATAAGACAGTAGGAGTACTGTAACCATGTTATAATTCCACTTAATTTATGCATATTTCTTTCTACTTCCCTTCCTTCCTCTCTTCCTCCTTTTCATCCTTTCTGTTTTTTTTGTTTTGTTTTTGTTGTTGTTGTTGTTTTGTTTTTCCAAGACAGATCTCCCTCTGTCACCTGGGCTAGAGTGCAATGGTGTCATCATAGCTCACTGCAACCTCAAACTCCTGGGCTCAAGGGATCTTCCCGCCTCAGCCTCCAGAGTAGCTAGGATTACAGGTATGTGCCACCACATTTGGCTAATTTTTTATTTTTTGTAGAAACAGAGTCTTGCTATGTTGCCCAGACTGGTCTTGAACTCCTGGCCTCAAGCAATCGTCCCACCCTGGCCTTCCAAAGTGCTAGGATTACAAGTGTGAGCTGCCGCGCCCAGCCATCTTTCTTGGTTTTTTATTTTTAAATGTATGCTCCTTCCTAGACTAAAGCCGCTTGATACACACGTTGGGGCAATTTCCCCGAGATTTAATGATGGTTGTATACAACCAAAAAAAAATAGAAAATGATGGTTGTACAGTCATCCCTAAGAATCTTGTTTGCCTTGTCATTCTCTTCTTATACAAGGAAAGACTAAAATTTATTAAATATGAATAATGGGAAATATGGAACATTCATAATTAATCATTAGTGGGGAGTATAAAAATAATACATGTGAGGTTTTAAATATTAATCACCAAATTGAAGAACAGGATTAATTCTTTTAGTCAAGTGTCCCTTGCATTTGTATTTTTTAACGATGACAGTAAGTTGCAACTATGAATTACAATAGAAAGCAAGCTAAACAATACATAAAAAACTAGGCTTGCCTTAAGTAAGTGTTCCCAAAATTTTGAATTTACCTTACAGATAGAGGTAAAAAAGCAAAAAAATCTTGCCCCTTGAGGAAAATGGTATAAAATAACAGACATTTGATAATTACTTTTACTTTAATAATTACCTCTACTTTTACAACGGCACTATATTTTTGTATGGCTTTATTAAGAGAGAGTTGGCATACAATAAAGAGCACATGATTAAAGTGTAAAACTGGATAAGTTTTGACCTATGTATATACCCTTGAAACCACCACCATGATGAAGACATCGAACATACCCACCATCTCCAAAAGTCTTCTTATACCTTGTGATGATTCCTCAGTTGGTTTCTTGCCCCCACCTCTTTTCCTTGGGGCAGCCACTGCTCTGTTGGCTGTCACTATAGGTTAGTTCAGCATTAATTTTAATAGTCTATAACGAAACCCAAATAACCTTTTTCATTCAATTAAAAAAAGAGTTGTTTTGTTTCTTAACTGGAAGGCAAAGTAGTAGTGCTGGAGTGAGGAGGAAGATACGCACGCAGGTTATTAGAAAGAACTCTTAACTGAGTAATGATTTTGCAGATTATTTTTCATACTCTACAGCCTAATGCTAATTGGATTAAAGATTCAAGAATCCAGGAAATGAAGTAAAAGAAGAGCTGTGTTGGTTTTAATAAATAGTTTTTTTTTTTCCTATCTCATCTATCAGCTTGTTTCTAATTAATAAATGGATTTGCAAAACCTGGCCAAAATGGAGATCTCCACTGATAGACGCTCAAACAAGCTGCATGTTGGAGTTTTATGTCAATAATAAATAAAGTGGATTGTTGCACATGACATTAAAACACTGCCTAAACTCTACCTTATGAAAATACAAGTTCATTCTAACTATTATTACATTATATAAAAATTATATGTATAAGTAAAGACTGGCTGATAATGCTAAAAACTATAGCAATCAATTTTTCTGGTTTGTGGAATTATGTGTATATATTGTACTTTGTTTTGAATTAAACAAATATTTTTATAACGTATATATAATAAATAATTTATTTCTATCCCTTTCTAATATACATTATTCTGTTGAACTTGAAGGTATGCTTTTGCATTTGAGAGTGTTTTTGTAAGATGTGATATCTAAAATAAACTCAGTACTTCATTTTATAAACAGCACATTTTTCATTCTCTTGACATTGCCAAAGGAAAATGCTGTACATTGAAACATAAAACAAAAATAGGCCCAACTCAGTTGGAATTATAATGTATGTAGCACTAATGCTACTTATTGATTACCACAGAGGTGTTTGCTTTTGCTTTTTGTAGCTCTTCCGCTATAGAGCAAAAAATAGAAATACAGTATTTGTGAAAGGCGGTTATACTAAAATGTTTTCATGCGTTGAATGCATATTCCACACTCTCATAAAGCAAATTAGTCTTTCATGGTGAGTGAAGTATTAGTTCTTCGGGCTATGTGCATTTCAATGCTTGAAAATGCTTAGACAATTTTAATACCAATAAATTTATGTAAGATTTGTGGCTTAATATATATTTTATACATGGTTTTATGTGTGAATTTTAATTAAATATATTCCAAGTAGTCTATTAGTTCTAATTACTGTTTACATGGTCTTGAAGATATGGCAGTCACCAACCTAATTTTATGATTTACTAAAATGTTTTATTCATATATTTCTGGTTTAAAAGATACAGAAGTATTTCCAAATTGACTCACATACTTGAAACACATTTTGTGAGTCCTCTGTATATAGCACCAGACTAGGAATCAAGGTATATTCAAATGAAATAGGAAATGGCAAAATGAGAATGTGCCCCTAAGGTAAGCACACAAAATTAGGGAGGCGATGAACATAAACCAAGGGTTGATAAACATAGGCACAGATGGGTATGTAGATAAGTCCGAGATCAGCACTGTATTTCTACGACCTGCTAATGCTGATAATTGAAAAGATACTGCAAGTCCATCTTCATTTCTAGTTTCAAATATGTTAACAATTTCCCTGACAGTTGAGGCCAAAGTAGATAGTTTCGATGTAGAAATGAAATAGTTCTGTGGATCTGCAGATTTGATTTACAAATGAAATATTTCTGTGATGTATCTGCCCTACAAGGATTTTAAATGCTAGGGTCTTCACCTCAGACTGGTAGGAGGCCAAGCAAATTTAAGTCAGAAAATCCTGGGACTTTGAGGTGGGAGGATGGCTTGAGCCCAGGAATTTGAGGCTGCACTGTGCTATGAGTGCACCTGTGAGTAACCACTGAACTCTAGCCTGGGCCACATAGCAAGACCCCATCTCTAAAAACAAAAAAATCCTGGGATTCACTCACAAAAACAAAAGAAATCCTGGATTCTCAAGAAATAAAATTATAATACAAATTATTTTAATTATAATTTCATATTTATATGTATTTGTACCTCTTATAATAAGTTTAGATTTAGCAAGCATGCTTCAAACTAATGAACAACTGCAATTTAATATACTTTCTTTTCTTCTAAAATTAAAATCTGTGTTTTGGTTAAAGGCCTAAATTTTTAACAAAGAAACAGTTAATTTTCATCTATTTCTTTCAGTGATTTATGTGTTGCTTGAGAATTCTTCTGTTTAAATATTGATTATGAGCTATTTAATTACATTAAATAACTGAGAAAGCATGTCACAAACTGGTTTTAGCAATAGCTGTATTTTTACATCTGTTTTTTGAAAAAGCTGAATTAGATATCTATATTTTACTTAGTAATATCTCAATTTCCTCAATAAGTAAGTCACTAAATTGAATTTATAGTTTACTTTGTCTTTCCTCCCATCAAATTACATGAATAAGAAATACTGTGGTTTCATAACATAATTCTATTTCCAAGAGAAAGAACATGCAAGTCTATAGAATAATAGTCAACAGTGACTTTGACAAAATATATTTATTGAGCATCTACAGTATACAGGGTACCGTCGGGGTTATAGATATATATTTTGTTTGATGTTCTTGCTTTTAAGAAGAGTACACTTTTAAAAAAAGAGAAAGAGAAGAGTCCACTTTAGGCAGGAATCCACATTTAGGCAAAACAAATAAAAAACATGTTTTCTGATCTATATATCAAAGGTTGATTTGGTGGATCCATATACACCAATTTAGGGCCTCTGATTCAGATAGTTTCAAAATAACAATGTTAAAAATGAATTGCAAGCCTCAGAAATTGAGGGTGTGAGTGGTAATTGGATGGTATGCCCAATGAGACCAGATCATAGAGAGTCTACTTTCTCTGAGCAATGGACAGGTATTCAAGGGTTTCAAAGCAGGTAGCAGTTTTCTATACAGTGGTGGTAAGACTCCGAGTTTAGTAACAGTATTTGACTAGAATGGAGAGTACAGATCTGAGAAATGTTAAGGAAATACAATCATCAAAACATAGTCAGTGATTGAACATGACTGGTGACAAAAGGCTTCCAAGTTTCCGGCTTGGGTGATGAGGTGGATGAAGTTGCCTCCTCTTAAAGAGAGGAGCCAGGCCAGGGCGTGGTGGCTCACTGCTGTAATCCTAGCACTCTGGGAGGCCAAGATGGGAGGATCACTCAAGATCAGGAGTTCGAGACCAGCCTGAGCAAGAGCGAGACCCCATCTCTACTAAAAATAGAAAGAAATTATATGGACAGCTAAAAATATAGAGAGAAAAAATTAGCCAGGCATGGTGGTGCATGCCTGTAGTCCCAGCAACTTGGGGGGGCTGAGGCAGGAGGGTTGCTTGAGCCCAGGAGTTTGAGGTTACTGTGAGCTAGGCTGATGCCATGGCACTCTAGCCCAGGCAACAGAGCGAGACTCTCTCTCTCAAAAAAAAAAAAAAAGAAAAAAAAGAGGAGTCAGAAGGAGAAGCATACATGGAAGGGAAGACGTGGGGTTTTTGTTTGTTTATTTTTAGACAGGGTCTCTCTCTGTCACCCAGACAGTGGCATCATTATAGATCATAACTCACTGCAACCTTGAACTCCTGGGCTCAAGGGATCTTCCTGCTTCAACCTCCTGAGTAGCTGGGACTACAGGCATGTACCACCACACATATGGCTAATTTTCAAATTTTTTGTAGAGACAGGATCTTGCTACATTGTCCAGGCTGGTCTCAAACTCCTGGCCTCAAGTGATCCTCCTGCCTCAGCCACCCAAAGTCCTGGGATTACAGGCGTGAGCCACTGTGCCTAGCCTGAATATGTTATGTTTAAAGTAATTTGGGGGACTTTAAGATGAAATGTCCACTAGTCAGTCTGACCCTTTAGAAATTCAGGGAAGAAATCTTTGCTAGGATTAAAGATGTCAGATTCATTAAATAAATTACTCATTAGCATATATGTTGTCATTGAAATCATGGGAGTGGATGAAATTGCACAGGGTACTCAACAAATGTATAAACATTAGATGGAGTGTACAGCATTCATTAGACGCCATAAGGGTCTAATGAATAAATGAATAACAGAAGGTTAAAAGAGAGAATTAAAAGGTCATATAAGAGTTTCAAAACAATAGGGAAAGTGCTAGGATAAACTGTACCCACTCTGTAAGTTTCCCTAGAATAGTCTTTGGTCATAGGAACATACAGTTATGTAACCAAAACTAGCTATTCCAGAACTGATACATTTCAGTAGATTGTGAGTCCACATTGTTATGCAGCTCATGGATCCACATTATTAATGAAATGTGAGGTTACCCCTTCAATTTGCTTTCTGAGAGAAGAAAAAACCTAACAGGAAGGTTGAGAGGCAATATTAAATGGAAGTTAAGAGCATAAACTCTAGAGCAATGATCCTCAACCTCTTTTTCATTATTGCCCCCCAGGAGACTTTTTAGACATATTTTTCCTAACCAATCCCTTCTCCCCCATGAAATTTTACTACTGTTTATATACTGTGTCTCTGTTTACCTAATGTGACCCTTTAGAGGGCCACAAACCATGGTAAGATCTACAGTTTATTTTTACCCCCTAAAAACCAATATTCACCTTCACTGAGAATGCGCACACTCTGAGACCCATGCTGCCCAAATTCAAATCCTAGCTGTGCTACTTGTGAGCTGTGTGACCTGTGCAAGCTATTTAATCTCCCTGGGCTCCAGATTTCTCTTCTGTAAAATGGAGATGATAATAGTACTGTCCTCACAGGAATGCCCTGAAGATTAAATAAATTCGTAGGTGTAAAGTACCTAGCAAGCCTAACATGAGCTGTCAGGCCTTTCCCACTTCATATGTATCTTTCTCTCTTCTATCTCCTTGGTCTATTTTCATTTTACCTTGTTACTGTGTTGGTCTTTGTGAATAGTCACTTTGTGTTTAGTAATTTTGCTCCTTATCATTTGGAAAACATTTTCTTTTCAAAGATAGGGTCTTGCTGCACTGCCCAGGCTGGCCTCTATCTGCAGGCCTCATGCAACCCTCCTGCCCGAGTCTCCTGAGTAACTGTAACTACAGGCACACACCACCATGCTTGGCTTGGAAAACATTTTATTATTAATTTTACCCATGATAGTTTTTCTTCTCCTTGATATTTAAGAATGACTTGACTTCATGTCAGTTTTATTGAACTGTGTTTAATAAAGCTATATTTTAGAAGAAAAAAATATTTTTTTCTCAAAAACTAGGTATCAAAACAAAAATACTAACAAAAAAACTAGGTACCAGTATTCAGAGGCTCTGATTTATTTCCATGTCTCGTATTATTTTTCTGTTTTAGCCTAATACCTAGACATTGATTATTTACAACTGTTACCAAAATTCTGGATTAAAACAGAATTATCCGGTATACTCCATTTAACTAAACCTTAAAAATTTAATCCAGATGTTTATCATTATATAGCCCCTGTTTATTACACATGTGGAAGTTGGTCAGGTATAGAGTGAGCACCTGCCCTTGGAGGTCCCCCATGTTTCAGGATCACAGAGCACTCCCAGGAACTTTCACAACATGGTAGAGACTATTAGGACCTGTGCAGCTGGGCACATGTCCCCATACCAGTGAGCCATATACCCAGATATGTGGTATCTCCAGTTTGCCCGCAGGTAACAATATTTTGCCATAAATTTCACAGTTCATCTTAGATTGTCAAAATACTATATGCACAGCATAGAACTACTAAAGGCTTTAACTATCAGTTTTGATAATGAAGAAGCAGTGGCACAAATTGCTGAACCAGAGTGTTAATTAAATTTAATCTACTCAAAACATTTATTGAGCACTTATGACATAAATGTGGAGTACAAAAGTGAATAAACTCACATCCCTGACACTAAGCACACAAGGGGGAAAGGCATGTATAAAATTAACCATTATAAGCCGGGCACGGTGGCTCACGCCTGTAATCCCAGCACTCTGGGAGGCCAAGGAGGGAGGATCGCTTGAGTTCAGGAGTTCCAGACCAGCCTAAGCAAGAGTGAGAACCTGTCTCTACTAAAATAGAAAAAATTAGCTGGGTGTGGTGGCGCTCACCTGCAGTTCCTGCTACTCGGGAGGCTGAGGCAGGAGGATCGCTTGAACCCAGGAGTTTGAGGTTGCTGTGAGCTATGATGATGCCACTGCACTCTGCCTGGGACAACAGAGTGAGACTCTGTCTCAAAAAACAAAATAAAAACAAAAAAAAAATCCAAAAATACCATTATACCAGGAGGAAAGGGATAATGATACAGATATAACCAGAGTTATTTGGAGCATACAGGAGGGGGACAACACATTTAGCTGAAGGAATTGGGAAAGGCATTTTGGAGGAGGTGGCATTTGAGAAAGGCCATATAGGATTTTGAAGGGCATTTTAGAATAAATATCTTAGGATATGATGAAATTCTGATTGTTTGCAAGGTCCTTGCAAGGGGCATGTTCTGTCCCCTACTTTCTCTCTGGAGCCTCTCCTGAACATGCTCCTGTCCTTTCTCTGGTCTAGCCACACTGGCCTTTCTCAGTTCCTGGGATGCTCTCTTACCACGTGATTTCTACATATGCCATTCTTTCTGCCTGAAGCACCATTTCTACCACCTTTTCACCTAGGTAACTCCTGAGTATCCTTCAGACCCCACTGCAAGTGCCACTTCCTCAGGGAAGCCTTCCCTGGCTCCTCTGATGGCATCAAATCCTCTAACACAGGCTCTCAGACCATTCATTTGTGTGATCACTTGATTAATATCTGTCTGTACTAGTGGACCATAAGCTCCATGATGGCACTGACTGTGTGTATATTTTCACGTGTGTAGTACTTGCATCTAGCACAATGTCTGGCACCTACTAGATGCTTTCTTAACTAGTTACTGAATGAATACATGAATTACTATTAGCCAAGGAAAGTAGAGAGGTGAAAAAGCACAAGTGTTTTTGGAAATTGCTGAAAAATCTAGCTTGACTGAAGAAATAATCCGCAAATTTATGTTCTGAGAAAATGATGATCAACAAGGTGTTACATAAGTATTTTTCTGATAAAAGTAAATATTGGCTCAACCAAAACAAAAATAGACAATTGGGATTACATCAAGGTAAAAACTTCTGCACAGCAAAGGAAATAATCAACAAAGTGAAGAGACAATCCACAGAATGCAAGAAAATATTTGCAAACTATCAATCTAACAAGGGATTAATAACCAGAATATATAAGAAGCTCAAACGACACAATAGCAAAAAGAAAAAAATAATCTGATTAAAAAATGGACAAAAGATCTGAATAGACATTTCTTAAAAGGATATATACAAATGGCTAACAAGTATATGAAAAAATACTCAACATCACTGATCATCAGAAAATTGCTAATCAAAACCACAATGAAACACCATCTCACCCCCGTTAAAACAGCTTGTATCAAAGAGACAGGCAGTAACAGATGTAACAGATGCTGGTGCGGATGTGGAGAAAGAAGAACCCTCACACGCTGTTGGTGGGAATAAAGAGTAGCATAGTCACTATGGAGAACAGTATGGAGATGCCCCAAAGAACCAAAAATAGAACTGCCCTAAGATCCAGTAATTCCACTACTAGGTATATATTCAAAAGAAAGGAAATCAATATATCAAATGCAGCAATATATCTGCACTTCCATGTTTATTCACAGTAGCCAAAATATGCAATCAACCTAAGTGTCCATCAGGGATGGATAAAGAAAAAGTGGCAAAAACATACACTGGGGAAAAGAATCCCTATTTAATAAATGGTGCTGGGAAAATTGGATAGCCACATGTAGAAGACTGAAACAGGATCCACACCTCTCACCTCTCACAAAAATTAATTCACAATAGATAACAGACTTAAACCTGAGGCATGAAACTTTAAGAATTCTAGAATAAAATGTTGGAAAAACTCCTAAAGACATCGGCCTAGGCAAAGAATTTATGAAGATGACCCCAAAAGCAGTCACAGCATCAACAAAAATAAATGGGACCTGATCAAATTAAAAAGGTTCTGCACAGCCAAAGAAACTATCACTAGAGCGAATAGACAACCTACAGAATGGGAGAAAATATTCACATGCTACACATCCGATAAAGGGCTGATAACTAGAATCTATATAGAACTCAGGAAAATCAGCAAGAAAAAAAATCAACCCAATTAAAAAGTGGGCAAAGAACATGAACAGAAACTTTTCAAAAGAAGATAGACTAGGCCGGGCGCGGTGGCTCACGCCTGTAATCCTAGCACTCTGGGAGGCCAAGGTGGGCGGATCGTTTGAGCTCAGGAGTTCGAGACCAGCCTGAGCAAGAGCGAGACCCCATCTCTACTAAAAATAGAAAGAAATTATATGGACAGCTAAAAATATATATAGAAAAAATTAGCCGGGCATGGTGGTGCATGCCTGTAGTCCCAGCTACTCGGGAGGCTGAGACAGGAGGATCTCTTGAGCTCAGGAGTTTGGAGTTTGAGGTTGCTGTGAGCTAGGCTGACACCACGGCACTCACTCTAGCCTGGGCAACAGAGTGAGACTCTGTCTCAAAAAAAAAAAAAAATAATAATAATAATAAAAAAAAAAAGAAGATAGACTAATGGTCAAGAAACATATGAAAAAATGCTCCACATCTCTAATCATCAGAGAATGCAAATCAAAACCACAATGAGATATCATTTAACTCCAGTGAGAATGGCCTTGATCAAAAAGTCCCAAAACAGCAAATGTTGGTGTGGATGCAGAGAAATAGGAACGCTTGTACACTGCTGGTGGGACTGCAATTAGTACAACCTCTATGGAAAGCAGTAGGGCCAGGGCATGGTGGCTCATGCCTGTAATCCTAGCATTTTGGGAGGCTGAGGTGGGAGGATCGCTTGAACTCAGGAGTTTGAGACCAGCCTCAGAAAGAGTGAGACCCTGTCTCTATTAATAACAGAAAAAATTAGCCAGACATGGTGGTGCGCACCTGTAGTCCCAGCTACTCGGGAGGCTGAGGCAGGAGGATCACTTGAGCCCAAGAGTTAGAGGTTGCTGTGAGCTAGGCTGATGCCACGGCACTCTAGTCCAGGCTACAGAGCTATACTCTGTCTCAAAAAAAAAAAAAAAAAAAAGTACTATGGAGAGACCTCAAAGAAGTAAAAGTAGAAAACTATCATTTGATCCAGAAATCCCACTACTGTGTATCTCCCCAAAGGAAAAAAAGACAGTCTATAAAAAAAAATCTGCACCCGAATATTTATAGCAGCACAATTCACAATCTCAACGATGTGGAAACAACCCAAGTGCCCACCCATACATGACTTGATTAACAAAATGTGGTGTTTGTATACCATGAAATACTACTCAGCCATAAAAAAATGGTAAACTACCTATCATATCACCCTGGATGGAGCTGGAGCCCATTCTTCTAAGTGAAGTATCACAAGAATGGAAAAACAAGCACCACATGTACTAACTGTTAAATTGGTACTAATTGATCAACACTAATGTGCACATATGGAAAGTAACATTCATAGGGTGTTGGGCAGGTGGGAGGGGGGAGGAAGAGATGGGTAAATCCACACCTAATGGATGTGGTGTGTGCTGTCTGGGGGATGGGGGATGGGCATGCTTGTCGGGTGGTGCAAAGGCAATTTATGTAACCAAAGTGTTTGTACCCCCGTAATACTCTGAAATAAAAAAAAAAAAAGAAAAAAGAAAAAGTGGTATATACACAATGGAATATTATTCAACCATAAAAAAGAATGAAATCCTGTCATTTGCAGCAACATCGATGGAACTCAACGCCATTATAATAAGTGGAATAAGCCAAGCGCAGAAAGATAAATATGACATGTTCTCACTCATATGTGGGAACTAAAACAGTGGATCCCATGAAGATAGAGAGTAGATTGGCGGTTACCAGAGGCCAGAGAGGGGTGGGGAAGGGGACGATGAAGGGGGAAGAAAAAGAATATAAATGTATTTATTACCACAGAAATGTACACTTAAAAATGGTACAGATGGTAAATTATATATGTATATTTTACCTCTATTAAAAAAAGGAAAATAATTATTACATGACGGCTCTATTTTCCCAATGCATAAAAACAGTATATCAGTGGATAGATTTCTTCACTTAAAGTTTTTCTCCTATACATGTTTCTTAAACATCTGAAGACTCTTACAGTGTTTTTCCTGCTAGTAAGCAGCAGGGAACAACAAAATAAATGAATGTGCAGCAAATAATATTAGGAAAATGAGTTAATCATGATTAGTTTGACAACATAATCATTATGGACATGTGCTCATGGATATTGTACTGTGCATACAGGTAGCAGTTACATTTTTCATGAGTTAAGTTGTTCCATGAGTTAAGTTGACCCTGTTTCTACTGCAAAGATGTAGAAAGGGTTGGCCAGAATCAAACATTCACAGGAAAAATGCAAGTTCATTGAAATATTATATTAATAATTTTGCAACTGTGTAGACAAAACATCTGGGTGATTGGAAGAATTTTTCATTTTCCATCCAATTGTTTCAGCATTATTTACTCCTTCAATAGCTTGATATCACCATAGTATCTTTATATTATATGTGTAAGTTTTGCTTTTGCTGCATATTAATCATCTGAAAACATTTTAGGATTTAAAAATCACAATTATAGTATGCTCTAATTATTCGAACAATTTCTATTTTTGTGTCGTTATCAGAGTTTTGCAGTTTTCTTATTTTCTAATTCAAGGGTTTCTATTAAGAGGATATGGTAATGCAAAATTCTAGTTTGTTCTAGGATTTTTTTGCCCATTATATTTTCCTAAAGTATTCATTTTATTCTTTTTTTCTTCCTCTGTTTTATTTAATCATTACATTATCTTATTTTATTTGGCTTTATACTAAAATAACCCAATATATTATACTGACCTCACCAAAGCTAGACATATGTAAAGCATTTACTTAATTGAACCTCTCTGGCTTGTCTTGTTCTATATTTAAGCCTCCATTATGCAATGCTATTTACTTGATTTATTGGGTTTGGCTTACATGTTTTATAAATTGTGACTGTTGGGAAAATTTTAAAGAGATTGACTTGGCCTGATTGGGGAGTTTTATATTGAGGACTCATTGCCACTGAAGTTATATTTGTTTAGAAAAAAATACATCCATTTTAATAAGGACCTAGATCTAGGAGTAAATAACACTGGCTTCCAGAAGCTAGGACAAAAGGTTTCTTCCAATTTTAGATTCTTTTTTCCAATATTAGAATTGGAAAAAAGAATGTAATACCAAAGTCTATGTAATACCAAACACCAGGGGGAGGGGTTGGAAATTTGGTCATTGAGACGCTTCAGAATATTTGAACAGAGGACATTATGTAGGCCCTAAGTTTAAATGGTTTTCTATGTTGCCCTCTTCCCATCCAGAATTTGGGCTTCTGCACTCTTTTTCTAAGGCTATCTTTATGTAAAATAGGTAGAGTAATAGTTATCTAATTAACCAGGTTTAATGGGGGTTACTGTGCATAGGTCCTTTAATAGCCTCTGATGAAAGGGACAATTCAATATAAAATAATGCCTTTTTTTTTTTTTGCTTTTACCTGTGGTTTGAATTCCTATTTTTGTATGTCTTTTGCTATGATATTAATACATGGAGTGCCACGATGTGCCAAACTCTGTGCTAAGTGTTAGGGAGTCACAACTAAGTTAAACACAGTCCCTGAAGGAACTCAAAGAAACATGCTGGAGTAATGGCGACAGGTACATAGTGTAGCGATAGCATTCAAGAAAGGCAGTGGGCCACACTACCTGGCCAGTGGGAAGGAGGAACAGGGAAAACTTCAGAGAAGAGGTGACCCTTGAACTGAGTCTCATAAGAGACTTAGATCTAATCACTCCGCCAAGATGGGGAAGGCATTCCAGGAGAGGAAATAGCAGAAATGGAGATGTGATACCTCATTCATTCAACAAATATTTACTGAGCAAGTTCTGTGTGCTACGGATAGAAGACATGGCTCTGCCTCAAGAAATGTACTGTCTAGTGGGGAAGGAAGATCTGATAAGCAGTTAATGTAAATATAATACTGTAAGAAAAATAAATACAGGCATTCACAGGGTGATGCAGAGCTCAGAGGAAGAACTTCCAATCCAGATGCCTCAGCCAGCTTGACTGATGATGATACCGCTGGACATGGTGGACACTCCTGCTGCTCCACTCCAAGGTGGAGCCTCCTGGATCAAGCCTGAGTTGACTCTGCTCATCCTGACGCTGTAGTTGGGTTTTGGGAGCCATCCCCGTCAGAGTGCCTGCCCTGTGCTGTGTTCCTCCCCTGCGAGGCCACCTGTCCTCATTGCCCTTGGGGTCCCAACATGCTTTGTGCTCAGGACTTGAACATTAAAACAATGAGTCAAGAGAGCAATCTTGCCAAAGACTCAGAGATCTGGAAACGCCACTGACAGACCCATTGATAGCACAGCTCCTTGTCTCTGAACCAGAAGGTTTATCTCAACTGGAAGATTCTTAGAAGTGCAGAATCTCAGGCCTCTTGTCAGACCCACTGCAACAGAATCTGCATTTTAACAGGATCCCCAGGTGATTGATATTCCTGTTAATGTTAACGCGCACTAGTGTAGCTCACACATCCAGCCATAGTTCCATTTAAGCCATTCTAAATGTACAGAAGTCTATTTGTAGGGCTGAAGAACACTTACCAACTTTCTTAGGTATCCTAGGCCTTACTTGGATGTATTTACACATAAATCCCTCAAGCAACAGATTTGAAAGCTTATTTTCACCTTTGTTATAACCTCAGTGGGGATGAAAATAGTCACCACTCTTGTACATTAACCTTCTGCATACTTTTAAAGTACTGGTTTTCTTAGCTCGTAATTAACTCAAAAAAGCCTTCATTTGCACAAGAAGGGAAATTTCTTGGATTAGAAAATTTTGCTAACTTAAATAACACATGCCTAATTGTGAAACACAGGGTCAAATTTTTCCTTTAAGCAGTTATTTCTTGTCTAGTAATAATGCTTTGCCAACAGCTACTGACTTCTTGTTTGCTTATGCAGAGGGTCTTACCTTTCCATAGGATGTAACAATCCTGACCTACCAGGGCTTTTTCTCTTGCCCTGAAGTCTTCAATAACCATATTTATCCAGTCACTTCTGCTGGATAATGATTCAGACTTGTCCTGTGTATGAACGGCTCTCCTTACACCTCTTCAGAGCCACAGCTGTGCTTAGCACAGCGCTTCCAAGATGGTAAGATGATCACATTTCATTATCTTAGAGTCCCCCCATAAAAGTAGTGATATTGACTCAAAAGTGGGCATTTATGTATGCACAGCCATACACAGTCCGTGGTACAAAAAAGCTTGGGAATTCTTTTTACTGATAAAAACATAGTAAATGAAAAATTTTAGGCTTTCCTCAAAGATATAAAAATTTAATACAATTAACAGACATAATATATTCTTCCATGTATTCTGTAACTTACAGGAATCGCTATTTTTAGACAGCAGTGATTTTCTGCATATTTATATGTATTTCGAATATAATTGAATTGAGTTGGAGCAATTGCCCTGATTCACCATACTGTGGGGTAGCTCTGCTCTGCTCTCTTTTCTGCCTGGCATAGTGCCTGGCACGGTGTCAATACTCTAGTGGATGCTCAATAAATTTTTGAATTAAGGGACAGACATTGAATTATTAGTAAATGGTCAAGCAAATTACTATTGGGATGTTAATACAATGTTTCTATTACTAAAAGAATAATACTATATATCTTGACTGTCGTGGTGGTCACACAAATCTTAACATGTGACAATTTGCATAGAACTAAGCACATACATACAGAACGATTGTCTTGGGCATTTATTCCAGATAAATGAAAATAAACATGTTCACACAAAAACGTATGCACAAATGTTTATAGAAGTTTTATTTGTAATAGCCCCACCATCCAAATGCCCTTCAGTGGGTGAATAGTTAAACAAATTGTGGTGCATTCATATCAGGGAATATTACTAGGCAATAAAAAGGGACAAACTATTGATTGGATGGATCTCAAGGAAATTATGCTGAGTGAAAAAGACAATTTCAAAAGGCTACATACTATACGATTCCATTTATATAACATTCTTGCAACGACAAAATTACAGAGATGGAAAACAGATTAGTGGTTGCCAGAGGTCAGGAGTGGGGTTGGAGGAGGTGGCTGTGCTATAAAAGGGTACACGAGGGATCTTTGTGATGGAACTGTTATGAGTTTTGACCGGTGGTGGTCACATGAGTCTACAAGTGTGATAAAATTTCACAGAACTAAGTACACACAAGTGGAAATGAGTGCAAATAAACTGAATAAGGTTTCTGGATTGTATCAATGTTAATTTCCTGGTTGTGATATTGTACTATAATAATACAAGATGTTGCCATTGAGAGTAACTGGGCAAAAGGTATGCCAGATCTCCCTGTAAGATTTCTTACAACTATGAGAATCTGCAATGATCTCAAAATAAATATTAATAGTTAAAAAACAACATAGCAATTTCTCTGAACCTGGAGCTGTTATAAGAATTAATAAGACAAAATATAGAATGCACATCTTTGAAAAGCTTTCTTTATGTCTGCAAGTCATTAATGTTATTTTTAATCTTGAAAGGGAACCCCAGCATTAGGTTTTATAATTCAAAATTACACCAAGTTGATGTACCTAACCTTGATTCTGTCTTTTAAATTTGGAGTGTAAGGTTTTATTAATTTCTTTCACTTATTAGTGTCCACTAGTTTTGCTAACAACTTCAGCAAATGTTTCTACTACTTAAGAGATTTTGTGTGAGACGCTGAATGCTGTATTATGGGTGCTCTCTATAAATACTGTTTAAAATTAGATGGCAAAGACTTTCAATTTACATTCTGCCAACTGTTTTACCACACTTTTTTCCTTGCCTGTTTGCCTGCCATGTTATCCTCTATAATGAGTGAGTTACAGTAATTGTAGCTGGAAAAATCATCATGCAAGGAGGAAAAAAAAAAAGCTCAAAACCTGCCTTATTTTTAAATCAGTAAAGCTTCTGTCATTTTTTGGCTGAGTTACAGCCTCACAGCAAAGTCAAAGAACCAGTAGAGTAAATGCCACGTGGGGAAAGGCTCTGTTGAAGCATAAATTAACTGTATTTCATTTTCCCTTAATAAAGAATTTCAGTTTTTCCACAGTTAACTGTATAATCAATTTGCTCCCCTGCTGGTTTGCTAACTTGCTGTTGGCTTTACTTCAATAATATCGAGCTGAGGCTGTAATGAGAGAAAGAGGAGGAGCAGATCTCACTGAGAAAAAAATGCGCTACTGTGATAGAACATACAGTTTCTTCTTCCTGGAATTTTTCTGGGCCTTTTATCCTTAAAAAGCCTAAATGCATTGCCCCAAGACTCCTCACTCTTCTGGCTGCCTAACTCTCCACTATAATATCTGGCATATTCATAGAGCTTCTGCAATCACGTTTTGGTGATTGAATGAGGCTCAAGTTTTAAATCTTTCTCAATTTTTCTGCAGCCTTGAGCTATCCAAACTTTGAGCACCTTGGGAAGACTTTTTTGTGTTATTTATTTATTTTATCTTTTTCTTTTTTTCTAAAAAGCATTCAGAAGCAGAATATTTTTTTATCATTTAACTGTGCAAGAATTTAGAGTTCTAAATAAGAGAGTATTTCAAGTAAAGTGGCTTCCATGAGTAATGCAACATAACTTTATATCAGACGCCGCTGCGCAATCAGCACTTTAATTGTAAAATTATCCTTAACTGGAAGGGTTGGAGAGAGCACAGAAAAAATACATTCTATCATAACTGCTGATTTTGTTCTTCCTGCCCTTCCCATGCCGAGAAATTATACCCTATACTATGGGTTTGTTCACTAACTTACTTGTAATTCCACTTTTTTTTTTTTTTCCAGCTCTCTGGATTACAAGACACAAGTTAAACATACAAGATAAACAAATATTATCTTTAGTCACAGAATCACCAGACAAAAAGCTGTTCAGAGCAAGCCGTCCCCACCCCTCCACTTTGCTATTTCTGCTCCTCATTTCCTAAAGTGGTGTTTCAATTTGAGGACGGCACACTTGGAATTGGGAGAAACAGACATGAACCAAAGTCAAACTACCACCAACCCCTGTATCAGCTCCAAAGCTGGGTGTCCCAAATTTGATTGGCCTCCCCAGATAGCTTCTTAGTCACATTAACCCCTAAGGTAACTTCCAGAGGACTGTGGGAGAGTATAGGATTACAAAACTTCATAGATTCTTGGTCTAGAAATTCACAAAGAACCTCCCCTTCTCAGCAGTAATTATTTCCTTTACTTTTTCCTTAGTTCTTTTTCCAATAGTTATAGCTGTTACTGTATAGTTTTGGACTATATTTCTCATTGCTCTCAGTCCTGGGTCATCATTACATAATGGTTTGGGATGAGGTTTTATTTTTGTTTTCTTCCTTAATTCTATTGTAAATCCCTAATTTTTTTTCTCCCTGCCTTTCCCCAGAGACTCCCCAGGAAGTATTCTAATTAGCTGAGCTATTTTTCTATTTCACTCTTTTTTCATCTGATGGGAAGGTCCATTTAAATTGATTTTTTTTTTCAACAAGTTATATGAGAAGGAGTAAAAAAAAGTAAAAGGATAAGAAAATATGCCATTTAACCTTTGCCCCTCTGGAATCTTGAAGGTTTGATGTCTACCCGAAACTATGCACAAAATGCAACAAAGCATTCATTATTGTCCTGTCGTCGGAACATAAATCTGAGGCTGCCCAGCAATGCTAGGCTTCCTGAAATTTTTTCACTGAAGTCACCAAATCAAGAATTCAGTTTAGAGCTGGGCGTGGTGGCATGTGTCTGCAGTCCCAGCTACTCAGGAGGCTGAGGCAGGAGGATCACTTCAGCCCAGGAGTTGGAAGTTGCAGTGGGCTATGTTGACGGCCCTGTAATCCATGCGGTCTAGCCCGGGCCACAGAGTGAAATTCTGTCTCAGAAAAAAGAAAAGGGGTGGGGGAGGATGGAGCGGCACATACTTATTTGAAGAAAACAACCTAACACATTGTCGCTGAAGTAGAATATTCTGGTTAAAGCATTCTAAACCCCCTGCCTGTCATTTCTCCTCCTGATGCAGACCAGACTAGGAGCATAGCCCTCAGTCTCATCAAAGCACACAACAGCTGGATTGGGACAAAAAAGCACATTGAAGGCAGTTGTTTGACTGCTTTGGGACAAGCCATGACAAGCCTAGGCAATAATTTGAAAGAAACTTTTCCAAAAAGATCATGTACCAAGCTCCCGATTTAGAAAGCCGTAGGGATCGTGTCCAGTCAAATAATGGTGGCCACACCCATTGTGTCCAGTCAGATAACCATCCAAGAGATTTATGATGTGACTCACTTAGAATCCACCAAAAAGATGTTCCACAAATTTTTCCTTTGAGACTGAAGGGTTTTTTTTTTTTTTAATCTCCTAATCCCTAGTTGAAAGTGAATCTGTATTCCCACTTTCATTTTTCTTTTCAGTGCTGGCTGGAATGATCACCATTTCTTTGGTCTTTGATCTGTTAATTCAGTATTACTGATCTTTGACAATCTTTGATATTCTCATTCTCATCAAATTTCTTGGCAAAGAGAATCTGCATAGGCATACTTGTTATTAGACATTTTTTTCTTTGAGTTTATAGAGCCTCTGGCATAAAGGGATAAAATGGAAGCTAATGCTAAATTATGTTTCTTTCTTCTTGCCCTCAAGAAAATGAGAGGACTGAAGAAATCATTTATGAAAACAAAAAGAAAGTTTTATTGGTCTTTGCAGGGTAGGTAGCTGTGGAAATCTTGCTTCAGTGAGAATGCTGGTAGTCTAAAAGAAATGTCTTTGGATAAGTGTGCTTGAAGGTAAGAAATTCCTTTTTCTTTCGCATGGCCATGTTGAGAATATGTGTGTGCACACACACACACACCATATACACAAGGCAAAACAAAACAAAAAATCAGAGTGAGCAAAGAGAAAGCAAAATTTAAAGAGGTAAGGCAAAAGTTAAAATTTGGTGTACTACACCCCAGGGCTTTATCTGAACTACTGCCCTGTGATCAGAAGCATTCAGTGTGACAACTGGCAAAGGCAGAAAGTGGAAAAATGACTGAGAAAGAAATTGCAAGAAAAAGTATGATGTTTTTCAAAGGAGAGAAAAACTACTCTTTACTCTTTTTCCTTTGATCAAAGCGCGTGCACACACACACACTCTTACACTGCATGACTTAGAGAAAAAATTAAAATGTTTCTTGCTGTGGTACCCTTACATGCTTTTTGCTTAGTGCACAGAAAACAATATATTTAATTACTGTGATGAGACAATAATGCAGATTGATCATACAATGAGACATGCCATGTGGCATTTAAAAATAAAAGTAGATTTCCCAAATGAAGTCAACTCAGACATCAAGCGCAAACTGAAAATTTACCAGTTTCATAGACTTTATGAAAAATCTCACCTTGGCCCAAGTAATTTTCAGGGAAAACAAAATGAAATGGAAGCATGTGCTCCCCATTGATTCACTTATGAATTATTATTGTTATTAATTTATTTATTTATTTTGAGATAGAGTCTCACTCTGTTGCCCTGAGTAGAGTGCAGTGGCGGCGTCCCAGCTCACAGCAACCTCAAACTCCTGGGCTCAAGCAATCCTCCTGCCTCAGCCTCCTGAGGAGCTGGGACTACAGGCGTGCGCCACCACACCCAGCCCACTTATGAACTATTTAACAAATACTCATTAAGCACCTACTAAGGTTTTGGACACTATGAAGGTTTATATCAGTTAGGGTCCCAAGAGTAAACAGATGGCACATTCAAATTAGGATAATCCAGGGGGAGTTTACTAAAGGAATTCATTTCAAAGGTGTGGGTAAGGCAGGATTACGCAAGAACCCAAGACTAGCATCAGCGACACTGTTACCATCCCTAGGTTCTGAAGGCACAAGGAGAGGGGAGGGCAGAGGAACCCACCAGAGGTAGAGCTGAGAGGATCAGGGGTCGTCACAGAAAAGGAGCCTGGAGAACACATACCCTGATCTCAGTCTCCTTCCTTCCTCCAGCCTCCAGCCAGATCCCACCGACGAACTCAGCGGAATCTGGGGCGCTCGGAGCCTGCAGGCTGAGTCCCCGCAGGCCTGCAGCCAGGGAGCAAAAGGGCGGAGTGAGCCAGAGAGCTACAGGGGCTGATGGACGCCCCTAGCATAGGTTCAGACAAGCAAATGACAAAGCTCCTGTCCTCACAAAGTTGACTTTCTTATTAGAAAGTATATATTTTCACCCGTAACAGTAAGAGCCTTAAGTGCTATTAGGCAAGTTAAAACTCAGGGCTAATTTCCAGTTGGGGCAGTAGGAAATGCAACGAGCTAGCAACAAAATTGAATTAATGTGCTCTGAATGGTTGCTCTGTGTCTTCATAAGCATAATTGTAGAATAATATATACCTTTGTTTATTTTTGGAAACCTTTCTCCTTGCTCTAATAGTGTGACAATGTAAGAGGTTGGAAAGGGGAGAACAAAACCACTGTGTGAAACACAGGTTATATTTTCAATTCTTTCTCTCACCGTAGAAGCTTACAAGGTTGCTGTACCCTTCTTAATGCCCCGACACATTCAGCCCTTGGTAACTGCTGTGGTCTGCATGATTATGTCCCCCCAAATGCCTATGCTCAAACCTAACTCCCAGTGTGATAGTGGTGGGATGTTTGGGAGGTGATTAGGTCCTGAAGGCTCCAATCTCATGAATGGTATTAGTGCCTTACGAAAGAGACCCTCAAAAACTAACTAGCCTCTTCTACCACGTGAGGATGCAGCAAGAAGGGGCCATCTCTGAATCAGGAAGCAGGTCCTCACCAGACACTGAATCTGCTGGCAGCTTGATCTTGGATGTCCCAGGCTACAGAACTGTAAGCAGTAAATTTCTGTGGTTTCTAAACTACCCAGTGTATCGTATTTTTGTTATCACAGACTGAGCAGACTAAGTAACTCACTTCCTTTTTTAAACAAAATTTCTCTTAGTCTTAGTGCTACGTATCCGTCAGGGCTGAGACTCCTCTGAGTATCCCAGCACTAATCTCTTCTTCTAAGCCACCATAGCACAGAAATCCTACTTTATTTGTCGTTTGTTTATGTGTGTATTTCTTCTGTCCTTTCATCTTGGCCTTTAAAGTTGCTTAAGAGCTCACAATTTTGTTTTAGTATTTCTTTAGATTCCTTTCCATAGTACCTAGCACTATAAATAATACAGAGAGGATACTTGGTTTGATTAACTATATTTGATTATTTAGATAGATTAATTGTGCCATTAAAATTAATATAACAATTATTCTTCAACCTTCCAGATGAAGATCCTCTATAGGAAGGCTGACCCTATGCCCTCTTTTGCTTGGAACAGTCTTAGTTATGCCTGTATTCTCTGAGTATTAACAGTTCTCTCCCTTCAGTTATCAATGTATTTTGGGCCGGGTGCAGTGGCTCACGCCTGTAATCCTAGCACTCTGGGAGGCTGACGCAGGAGGGTTGCTTGAGGTCAGGAGTTCGAGACCAGCCTGAGCAAGAGTGAGATTCTGTCTCTACTGAAAGTAGAAAAATTAGCCAGACATCGTGGTGTGCACCTGTAGTCCCAGCTACTTGGAAGGCTGAGGCAGGAAGATCGCTTGAGCCCAGGAGTTCGAGGTTGCTGTGAGCTAGGCTGATGTCATGACACTCTAGACCAAGGCAACAGAGTGAGACTCTGTCTCAAAAAAAAAAAGTGTATTCTGAAGAAAATATTCACAGTTCATATACCAGATAAGAGTCTAGTATTCACAATATATGAAGAACTCTTATAACTCAACAATAAAAAGACAACTCAATTTTTAAAATGGGCAAAGAATTTTAATCAATGGTTCTCCAGATAAGATATGCAAATGGACAGTAAGCACATGAAAAGATGCTTAACAGCACTAATCATTAGGGAAATGCAAATAAAAACTCCAATGAGAGGCTGGGTGGGTGCAGTGGCTCATGCCTATAATCCTAGCACTTTGGGAGGCTGAGGCAGGAGGATCACTTGAGGTCAGGAGTTCAAGACCAGCCTGGGCAACATAGTGAGATCCTCTCTCTACAAAAAATTTTAAAAAATCACTGGGTATGTTGGCAGTGCCTGTAGACCCAGGTGCTTGGGAGGCAGAGGCAGGAGGATTGCTTGAACCCAAGAGTTTGAGGTTGCAGTGAGCTATGATGCTACTGCATTCTAGCCCAGGTGACAGAGCAAGACCCTGTTTTGAAAAACAAGCAAACAACCCCCCCCCCCAAAAAACTACATTGAAATACCATGTCACACCCCTGGGGATGGCTGTAATCAAAAGAAAAACAAGTGTTGGCAAGGATGTGGAGAAACTGGAACCCTCATGAGTTGCTGGTGGAAATATAAAATGGTGCCACCACTCTGGAAAACAGTGCAGTGGTTCCTCAAAGAGTTAAACATGAGTTTCTGTATGACCCAGTAATTTCACTCCTAGGTCTATACTCAAGAGAAATGAGCATATAGTTAGCCCTCCATATCTGTGGGTTCCATATGTGTGGATTCAACCAACCTTGCGTCAAGAATATTCTGAAAAAAAAATTGTATCTGTACTGAACATGTGCAGACATTTTTTTTAACAGTAGTCCCTAAACAATATGGCATAACAACTATTTACATAGTATTTGCATTGTACTAGGTATTATAAGTAATCTAGAGATGATTTAAAGTATACAGCAGGATATGTGTAGGTTATATGCAAATACCATTTTGTATCAGGGAATTGAGCATCTGTAGAGTTTGGTATCCATAGGCGGTCCTGGAAGCAATCCCCCACGACTGAGAGACGACTATATGTATCTACACAAAATACACAAATATTTGTAGCTGCATTATTCATAATAACCAGAAGGTGGAAACAACCCAAATGTCCATCAACTTATTAATGGATAAACAACGATGGTACAGCCATACAATGGATTTTTATTTAGCCACGAAAAGAAATGAAGTACTGATTCATGCTATAACTGAATGAACCTTGAAGATATGCTAAGTGAAAGAAGCCAGACACAAAAGGCCATATATTGTATGATTCCATTTATATGAAATGTCCGTAACAAGCAAATCCATACAACAAAAGTAGATCATGGTTTCTGGGCCCTGTGGGGAAGGGAATAGGGAATGACTGCTATTATGTGAGTGGAATCTCCTTTAGGAACGGTGAAAATGTTTTAGAACTAGATAGAAGTGGTGGTTGCAGACTTAAACCTAAGGCATGAAACTTTAAGAATTCTAGAAGAAGATGTTGGGAAGATCCTTTCAGACGTCAGCCTAGGCAAAGAGTTTTTGAAGAAGACCCCCAAAGCAATCACAGCAGCAACAAAAATAAATAAATGGGATCTGATCAAATTAAAAAGCTTTTGCACAGCCAAGGAAACTATCATTAGAGCTAATAGCCTACAGAATGGGAGAAAATATTTGCTCTCTACACATCCAATAAAGGGCTGATAACCAGAATCTATCTAGAACTTAAAAAAATCAAGAAGAAATCAATAAATGGGCAAAGGAAATGAACAGAAACTTTTCAAAAGAAGACAGAGTAATGGCCAGCGAACATATAAAAAAAAGCTCAACATCTCTAATCATTAGAGAAATGCAAATCAAAACCACAATGAGATATCACCTTACTCCAGTGAGATTGGCATCTATCAAAAAAAATCCCAAAACAACAAATGCTGGCGAGGATGTGGAGAGACGGGAACACTCTTAACACTGCTGGTGGGATTGCAAATTGGTGCAACCTCTGTGGAAAAGAATTTGGAGATACCTCAAAGAGCTAAAAATAGAAATACCATTCAATCCAGCAATAGCACTATTAGGCATCTACCCAAAAGAGCAAAAGACATTCTATAATAAAGACATCTGCACCCGAATGTTTATGGCAGCACAATTCACTATAGCAAGGATGTGGAAACAACCCAAGTGCCCGTCAATTCATGAGTGGATTATTAAAATTTGGTATATGTATACAATGGAATATTACCCAATTATAAGAAACAACAGTGATCTAGCACCTCTTATATTTTCCTGGATTATCTACAGTAAGGTATCACAAGATCAGAAGAATAGTCTCCACATGTACTCGCCATCAAATTGGCACTAACTGATCAACACTATGGTGCTCACATGGTAGTAGTATTCTCCAGGGATTAGGGGGTTGGGGGAGGGGTAAACTCACAACTGATGGACGTGGTGAGCATTGTAGAGGGGAAGGGCATGCCTCTAATCCTCGCTTGGGTAAGGCAAAGACATAAAATGTCACCAAAATGTTTGTACCTTCATAATATCCTGAAATAAAAATAAATAAATAAATAAAAAGAAGTGGTGGTTGCACAATACTAAATACACTAAAAACCATTGAATTGTACACTCTAAAATGGTGAATTTTATGTTACATAAATCAAATCTCAATTTTTTAATTGCAAAAAAAAGCTATTAAAAAACAAAAGAAAAAAAAAACCACAATGTGTCCTGGTTTGGACAATTAATTATATTATCGCTCTATTCATAGGGCAATTAGTAGGCAGTAAATGGAAGGAAGTAAAGATTACAAAGATTTCAAGGATCTGTGAGTTGAAGGCTAGGAAGGATAAAGATCTTTTTTTAAGACCCTGTTCTTGAAGAGGTAGATAATTATCATTACAGGTGCAAAGGCTTGGTTTTGTATTCCCAATGTGATATTATCCAAGATCAAAGTCAGACTGAAATTCCCAAGATTCTCTTGAAGAATAAGGGTTAATATTTCTTAGTACAGAAGTTCCCCTACCTAAGAAACTTTCCAGGTAGAACTTCCAGCTAGAGGAGCCCATCAGCCTAATGTTAATTCAGGACAGGGCTTGGTCCTTGAAAACTTAAATGCTAAGCATTGCCACAGTGCTCCTGATGAAACTTTTGTGGCAAGACCCTGCTAGTCCTTAGGTCTTGGGGCACATTCGACTGGGCCCAATCAATGCCAGAGTCAGTGGCAGGTAGACAACAAGGAAGATCCCATAGTGGCTGAGGGGTCCCCTAGGCCCTTGCAGAAATCTTCAATGGATAGGAGTCGCCACCTTCTTCACATATGCAGTGGAGATGAAACTGACCCATCTTATACAAATGTAACCGATAGAATGTGTACTAACCTGGTCCTAAAGCTTAAAAGATGAACTCACACTGCTGTGTAGGGCAAATGCATTTGGGGGCTACAAATTTATAAACCTAGCCTGTTCATAAGCGGTAAGCTATACTGAGTCTATTCCCTTTCTTTATTTTAAATCCAGTGTTGAGTAAGAGGTTTCCTTATTAAACAAAATCCCCTGAAGTCTCAATGAGGCCCTCTCAGAAACGCATCTGTTCCGCCTGGATTTGTCACACCATCTTCCTTCTTTCTCTCTCCCTTTTATTAAGGACTATTTTAAACTTAGCAATATGAAGCACACACAGAAGGAAAACACTGGAAATATTTGCCCTCAAAAACCTTACAATCCAGTTGAAGAGACAAATAGAAATACATACAAAATGCTAGATGATGTTACACTTTAAACAAGCATGTCACAAAGCAATATATGATTACATTATACATGAACGGTACAGGAGTAAGTACTGAGTTTAGGAGGGTGAGATCCCTGTGAGCTGAAAAAGATTGAGAATAGTTCATGCTTCATTTAAAGTAACTCTCATTTTGAAGAACTCTTAAGGATTTTCTACTGACAATTGAAATATGTTGTCCATTGACTAGGGCTTGAAAATGGTTTTGTTTTATATATAATTATAATCAGATTTGAGCCGTACTGTAAAATTCTAATACAATCTCCCTTCCTAACTCCAAATTGGATAGCCTCTTCGCATTTATGGTAACAGGATTTGACCTACAATACATTGTGTTTATATAATAACCTATATTTAGCATCAAATGGAAAAGTTTTCCAATAATGAGGTTTTGGAACACAGTCAATTCACAGGAATCAAGTCATGCTCATGACAGCTCAGCAGCTCTGAACTGTTCTTGAGAAGAGAGAGAGTGATGAGATGCAAAACTAGCAATTGTGCAAAGAACTGAACTGCTCCCTTCATCAAAACTTCACTGTAAACTTTCCTGGTAATTGACTGCTTGGCTATTTGACCTTTCTCTGAGGAAATTGTCCTTAGAGGCCCCGATCTTCCCACCCCCTGACTCCTAAAAAAACCTTCCGTTCCATCTCAAAGGTAGTACCAGATTATCAGCTAAATTATCTCAGAACACTGGCAGGCTCCGGTTTCTCCTTTGACAATTACTTCATCTGTCAGAATCTACTTGAGTGCTCCAAAAATAACTAAATAAATAAATAAGAAAAAAGAGGGAAAAAAAAAGACAATTACTTCACTTAACTGCCTTTTTTGGTTTCTGAAAAGCCAAACCAATCTCAACCAAAACAAAACAAACAAAATTTACCAAAACACCACCGTCTCTGCCAATAATAAACAAACAAAAATCTACCCAACAACAATAACAACAAAAACCATTCCATGAGACCAAATTCTCCTGCTGATCTCACTTTGTGTTGATATCAGGGACACATTTTGTGAACCCTCTATGCTGAGAACATTTCGACACACAAAGAAATGAGTGAGACGTTTTCCTGCTTCAGGTGTGGTTTTTAGGAACAGAATTTTCCCATCAAGACCAATATCCTGCTTAGCTGACATGAAGTTAATGATGGTGAAATGCTTTGAAAACATAAATACTACATACAAACGAGCAATAACGGGCTTGTATACTAGTAACTTCATGGCCCCAAGCCCTGGCCCGTGAAAAGATACTTTGAAAAGAGCGTTAAATTTATAGAAGAGACAAAGTATTTAAAGATTAATGTCTTGCTTCTTTTCACATTTTATATGACTTGAGAAAATAAATAATTTTTTAAAAAACTTGGAAATATTAACAGTTAAGGATGTTTCCAGATCCAGCTAAGCATGTGTTTTCTGATATTCTTTAAAATGTAGAAATGTTTCATGGGTCTGGCTCTAAAGAACTAAGGTAAGCAGGTTGCATGTAACTTACTGCCTAGAAATTATTATTTTGTTCTTCTCTCCTGTTGGAAAGGGAGCAGGGGGACACAGAAAGTTTTTGAATTAATATTCTTAAGTTGTATAGATTTAAATTTGCTGAGAAATTGGGAGTCATTTTTTTTTCAGATCTGTTTACCTGGTATATTTCAGGTTTGTCCAATTGTTCTTAAACTATGGGAAGAACTTTAAAATAAAGAGTACAGAGTTTGCTTTTTTACTTTAAATGTTGTTTATTGAACAGCTTTTTAAGATTAACAACGACAGAAGAGTGTATGGGATTCATCAGTGAATTATGGTTACTTTACTCTCAACAAAGGCTGAAAAAAAAATCACCCAACAGACTTTCAATCTTTTTTTTTTTTTTTTTACTGTTTAAAAGGCATCTCAGCTTTTCCATTTCAAAAGTTTCCAGATAACTTTACCATTTGTTCTTTATTTAATTTGGAATTGTTTAGATAATCTGAAGAACACTTGCTTTCCTAAAAATTTCACAACAATTAAGATTCTGATGCTTTGGGAGCTTACATTTTTATTAAAATTCTATCTGAGATGCTAACTAGGTCACATCTAATTTTCCCAAGCATTACTGAATAACAGGGTTTATAAAATACAAAAAAGTTGTCAAAATAATGCTTAATATTTATATTTAGTTTCTATCTCAAAAGTCCTGAAGCACTTTGCATGTAAATATTTATTCTGCTTTTATAGATGAAGAAATCTGGGGACTAGAATAACCACTGTAGAGTTCAGTAGCCAAAAAAAAAAAAAAAAGCCCTGAGGCTGGAAACAGAACTTTGTTCTAGTCTTGCATGTGTTTAAGTTGGTGCAAAAGTAATTATGGTTTTAGCATTTTTTTTTAAATTTGCCATTCAATATTGGAATACATTCTAAAATAAATGTGGTCATGTTATATATCATTTTAATGTACATTTCTTGCTTTATATTCTTTTGTTAATGACTCATTATTTGCTGTTTATTTTATATTTATTTTAGAACATGGAAATGATGTTAGACAAAAAGCAAATTCAAGCGATTTTCTTATTCCAGTTCAAAATGGGTCGTAAAGCAGCGGAGACAACTTGAAACATCAACAACGCACTTGGCCCGGGAACTGCTAACCAACTTACAGTGCAGCGGTGGTTCAAGAAGTTTTGCAAAGGAGATGAGAGCCTTGTAGATGAGGAGCGCAGTGGCCGGCCATTGAAAGTTGACAAGGACCAATTGAGAGCAATCGTCGAAGCTGATCCCCTTACAACTACACAAGAAGTTGCAGAAGAACGCAACGTCCACCATTGCATGGACATTCTGCATTTGAACCAAATTGGAAAGGAGAAAAAGCTCGATAAGTGGGTGCCTCATGAGCTGACCAGAAATCAAAAAAGTTGTCATTTTGAAGTGTCATCTTCTCTTATTGTATGCAACAATGAATCCTTTCTCCATTGGATTGTGACGTGCAATGAAAAGTGGATTTTCTAGGACAACCAGCAATGACCAGCTCAGTGGTTGGACCCAGAAGCAGCTCCAAAGCACTTTCCAAAGCCAAGGCAGGGCGGGCGCGGTGGCTCACGCCTCTAATCCTAGCACTCTGGGAGGCCAAGGCGGGAGGATAACTCGAGGTCAGGAGTTCGAGACCAACCTGAGCAAGAGCGAGACCCCATCTCTACTAAAAATAGAAAGAAATTATCTGGACAGCTAAAAATATATATAGAAAAAAAATGAGCCGGGCATGGTGGCGCATGCCTGTAGTCCCAGCTACTCGGGAGGCTGAGGCAGGAGGATCGCTTGAGCCCAGGAGTTTGAGGTTGCTGTGAGCTAGGCTGACTCCACGGCACTCTAGCCTGGGTAACAGAGCGAGACTCTGTCTCAAAAAAAAAAAAAAAAAAGCCAAACTTGCACCAAAAAGGTCATGGTCACTGTTTGGTGGTCTGCTGACAGTCTCATCCACTATAGCTTTCTGAATCCCAGCAAAACCATTACATCTGAGAAGTATGCTCAGCAAATCAATGAGATGCACTGAAAAGTGCAATGCCTGCAGCCAGCATTGGTCAACAGAAAGGGCCCGATTCTTCTCCATGACAACGCCCAACTGCACATCGCACAACCAACGCTTCAAAAGTTGAATGAATTGGGCTACGAAGTTTTGCCTCATCTGCCATATTCACCTGACCTCTTGCCAACCGACTACCACTTCTTTAACCATCTCCACAACTTTTTGCAGGGAAAATGCTTCTACAACCAGCAGGATGCAGAAAATGCTTTCCAAGAGTTCGTAGAATCCCAAAACCTGGATTTTTATACTACAGAAATAAACAAACTTATTTCCTGTTGGCAAAAATGTGTTGATTTTAATGGTTCCTATTTTGATTAATAAAGATGTGTTTGAGCCTAGTTATAATGATTTAAAATTCACCTTCTGAAACCGCAATTAGTTTTGCACCAACCTAATACCATCTTAGTCCTGGCATTTAACCTTCATGGGCTTCAGTCTCTGCACCTATAACATGAGGGATTTGGACAAAGTATAGTGAGATGGACACTGGCATTCTGCATGTCTGACCTTGGAGAACCTTGTCAATAGTAAGAAAATGAATAGCTGTAAATTTGATTTGTCCACCTCAGAGAGAAAAGGGGACTGGGAGTAGGAGGTAAAAGACAGTGGGAAATGGTGGTCTCGAGAGGAAGTATTGTTGGGCACCAAGCTTCTCAATGCCCCAGTCAAGTGCCGCACGTTGTTGAGAATAGCACTTGTTCTGAGCTTGTGTGTGGGTGCCAGCAGATGTATGTTGGGATGTGTGTACGATAGAAAGTTCCAGTCATTTCAGCGAGGAAAAACCTCATTGTCAGGCCCATTGTTTCCAGCCATGTGTGCCTAGTAGTCATTAGATTTCCAGAGTTTTCATATCTCTGCTAACTTACTTTTTACTTGCTTTACTGAAACCAACACAACTTACTAGTAGGTTCATAGTTACGATTGTGTTTACAACGCCAAGCAATAAATTAAATTCTTTCAGTTTTCAAATTAAGTGATATCACCTAATCACACAAGTAAAGTGCTTTTATGGTTATAAAAGCAATACATGCATTACCGAAGAACATTTAAAAAGTTCAAAAAAACTATTACACCAGTAAAATCAAGATCAGCAATAATCCCTCCACCTAGAGAAAGGTCCCTGTAAGCATTTCAGTATGTTACCTTCTAGGTTCTTGCATGAGCCCATGGTACAATGGGCATATATACAATTTTTGTTTTCAAATCTGGGATCACATTGTATATACAGCTTTAAACCTTTGTTTTATATGAACAGTATATTATGAGCACTTTTGCATTATAAATGTGCTCAAATAGTAAGGTGGTATTTAACTCTGATGCCAAACATCTGGATGATAAGTAAAAAGTCAGTCAATTATCTAGATATTTTCAAATACCCAGATGTTTGGCAACATGTTGACAAAACATTAAAATCCTTGACCAAAATTTTCAGCTTTCTTGCAGATGTCTGGCATTATGTAGGCAAACTCTCTGAACTGGCGGATATTTTGGCAGTAGAAAGAGCATTTATTACATGTTTTGGGTCAAAAGTGTTTTAAAGTTTAGCTTTTGTGCATGGGCAACCTTCTCATTGTTTCTCAATGAATCAGCAGCACAAATAAAAAATATATATTTTAGGAGCCCTTAATCCATTATGATGAAAGTCTGCTATGTCTATTTTTGGTCACTTCTCAGCCTGTCAGACAGTTGACCTTGAGAGCTTCGCATAAAGTTGTCATTTCATTCAAATCTTGGTCTTGAGGATTTGTGCCCTAGCAGTGGTTTTATTTTGTCTTTTTGCTATAATTAAGAAAGTTCTGGCCGGGCGCGGTGGCTCACGCCTGTAATCCTAGCACTCTGGGAGGCCGAGGCGGGTGGATTGCTCAAGGTCAGGAGTTCGAGACCAGCCTGAGCGAGACCCCATCTCTACTAAAAATAGAAAGACATTATATGGACAACTAAAAATCTATATAGAAAAAATTAGCCGGGCATAGTGGCGCATGCCTGTAGTCCCAGCTACTTGGGAGGCTGAGGCAGTAGGATTGCTTAAGCCCAGGAGTCTGAGGTTGCTGTGAGCTAAGCTGACGCCACGGCACTCACTCTAGCCTGGGCAACAAAGTGAGACTCTGTCTCAACAAAAAAAAAAAAAAAAAAAAAGTTCTTTCTGGCTGATGATTTTATTAACAGATTGCTCTGAATATTTAAAAGTCATGTTAATGTGCCAATATCCCTGACAACAGTCCCACCTAAAATACATTCAAGGTTTTTTTTTTTAAAGATATTTTTGTGTTTTTTTCTGATTATCTTGTTCCTTGGGTTACGATCCTTCTAGATCTGCATTAGTCAGTGTATATATTTTCCCACGAATGCTTGTTTTTGGTTCCTTGAAGGAATAATTTATAAAAATACAATGAATTCAATGTTACCCACCTTTGAATCACACCCAATTTTAGGTACTTTAATACACAATTTAGATTATCTTAGAAATGACCATCCTCAATATATTTTTCTACTTCTTGACACGCTAAAATTTAGTTATTCATTTTCCATCCTGTTTTTCTTTTCATTAGTGTTGCTTTGAATATGTCTATTACATGTCTGTTAGTGTAAAAATGTTTCCAGTTCTGTTGCTGAGATAGGAAAAAAAGCAAATCTACGCAACTTAGGTCAAAGAGGGCAATGTAACTGAATGATTAAATGCATGAGTCAGTTAGTGATGCAGGACTAAGTTCACCTGTCACCTCTCATCCGCACAGAACTGTTCGGCTTGTCTCTCTGTGTCCTCCTGGCTCTGTTACTAAGTTGCTCAATTGCCACAGGCAGGACATTAGCTCAGGCTTTGCCGGAGCCTCTTCATCCTTCATCCATAAAAAATTCGACACTCCCACACTGGTATGTTTTGTGGAATAATTTGTAAAGGTTTTTTTGACATCATTAATATTCAATGCTGTTACTGTTGAGTAACTTGATTTATATGAAGAAATTGCATTAGGAAAACCAGGTGGCTATAAGTTTCTGATTTTTTAAAAAATATATAAACTACTGCAAACTTGACTGATTGCTTCGTTTCTTGCAAGGTGCTGTAATCTCCTCATTTTCAGTTTTAGCATCTGGTTTTATGTGTGTTCTTTGCTATTATGAATATTTTCTTTAGATTTCTTGAGTGTTAGCTTATGCTTGGTGTTCTTGCCCAACTGCAATTGCCTGGGATTTTATATTCTGGGTGCTTTTCTGGGGGTCTTTGCAGGTCTAAGTAAGGCAGTCATTAAGGAGCTGATATGGCCGGGCGCGGTGGCTCACGCCTGTAATCCTAGCACTCTGGGAGGCCGAGGTGGGCGGATCGTTTGAGCTCAGGAGTTCGAGACCAGCCTGAGCAAGAGCGAGACCCCATCTCTACTAAAAATAGAAAGAAATTATACAGACAGCTAAATATATATATAGAAAAAATTAGCCGGGCATGGTGGCACATGCCTGTAGTCCCAGCTACTCGGGAGGCTGAGGCAGGAGGATCGCTTGAGCCCAGGAGTTTGAGGTTGCTGTGAGCTAGGCTGACGCCACGGCACTCACGCTAGCCTGGGCAACAGAGTGAGACTTTGTCTCAATTTAAAAAAAAAAAAAAAAAGGAGCTGATATGCCATGCTATTCTGGGATGATATCTTTAAGGATGGCTGTGTTTATGTTTTTGGATAAAGATGAAAAACCAGGCCCGGAGCAGTGGCTCACGCCTGTAATCCTAGCACTTTGGGAGGCTAAGGTAGGAGGATCCTTTGAGGCCAGGAGTTCAAGACCAGGCTGAGCAATATAGTGAGACACCATCTCCACAAAAAAAAAAGAAAAAAAAAAAAAGAAAAATTAGTCAGGCGTGGTGGCGCATGCCTGTAGTCCCAACTACTCAGGAGACTGAGGCAGGAGGATCACTTAAGTCCAGGAGTTTGAGGTTTCAGTGAACTATGACAAACCACTGTAGTCTAGCCCAGGCAACAGAGCAAGACCTTGTCTCAAAAAAAAAAAAAAAAAGTGAAAAACTATAGCTACTTAGCAAAATATTTGGGAATGTCCAGATAGTTGCATTCTTTTCATTTTCATCCAAAGTTCTATAGTGATGAGCCCTAAAAACCAGTACCCTGAAACTTCTGACCTAGTCTACTTGGCCATATAGATTATTATCTTAGTCTGTTTGTGCTGCTGTAACAAAATACCTTAGACTGGGCAATTTATAAAGAACAGAAATTTATTTCTCCAGTCTGGAGGCTGGCAAGTCAAAGATCAAGGTGCTGGCAGAGGCTGGGCGCGGTGGCTCAGGGAGCGGTGGCTCACACCTGTAATCCTAGCACTCTGGGAGGCCAAGGCCTCCCAGAGAAGGAATTTTGCTTGTCCTGTGTATTGATGTGTCCCTACCAGCTAAATTGATCTTGCACATAGTATGTGCTCGATAAATGTCCTTGTTTAAAAAAGACTCAGGGTTTACTAACACAGGACTTTGGTTCTCTAGATTTTTATTATTCCATCATATTGTCCTGGGTTTGCAAAATTGTCATGGAAACATATATACATTCTTGGAAGCACAATTATCAGCAAATATTGTCTCCTGGATAACATACCTAAAGTATATTAGGAGCTAAATAATATTAGGAGACAATTGCATTACTTCCTCACCAATCAATGAACTGATTTGCTTTTTCAACTGTGATGATAATTTCTGCCAGGTGACGCAGACATGGGTTCTGTTGGCCTGGAGCATGAAGGTGGGTAGACGTGCCATCCTCGTGTGTCATCCATGGAACAGGATTGCACACACACTCTCGGTGTTATTAGGGTTAATTTTCTTTTCCATCTTAGTTCACCTCACAAATCATTGAATACTCTGTGTCATGGTAATCTGTGTTCTTTGAAGTATTCACTTCCCACATTATTGAAAAATTAAAAAGACAAAAGTCAATCAGAAAGGCCTCGGCACTTGGGCAAAAACTTCCCTTTTATGAATACTTGTGGTTAGTCCCACGAGCAGTATATGTTGAATTCTTTCCATGTGTCAAATAATTTAGGATGGTGCTCGCTTCAGCAGCACATATACTAAAATTGGAATGATACAGAGAAGACTAGTGTGGCCCTTACACAAGGATAACACACAAATTCATGAAGAGTTCCACATTTAAAAAAAAATTATTTAGGAGGCACTAAGAAAAAGCAAAAACACAACAGCCCTTACCTCTGTATTTCACTCTTTTGGAGTTCTCTCATTTGTTTCATTCATAGTAGCTGTTCTCAAGAGGTTTATAATCTATTTAAAACTAAAAAACCAAAACAAAACAAAACAAAAACCACGTAAAATAATTAGAGACTAACGTGAAAGTGTATAGTTAGGGGCTAAATTGCTTGGTTGAAATAAACATTATGGGAATTGAGGGCTGAGCAGTCTTGGACTGGATTGGACCTTTCAGAGAAGGTTCTACGGAATCAAGGAAAGCCTCACAGAGAAGTGGACACAGGACCCAGTCTTCAAGGGTGGGGGATGGAACTGCAAGCACGATAGAGTCACTCAACTGCTGATGACTCAGTATCGGCCTGGTCAGCATCATCAAAGCATTCTGCATGTGTAGCTGAACCTAAATAACTTCCCAGAGGTAAATGTATCTTTTAGGTTTATAACGAGCAGTATTATTAAAGCATTCTATATAAGGAAGCTACTCCAGAAAGAAATTCAAACCCACACATGATTAAGCAAGAAGGATGAATCACACTCAAAATGGAGGAAATAACTATGCAAGACTTAAATGACTACTGGTGCTTAGTTAAAAAAGCTTTTCATTTCTCCCCAAACACAATAACATGATACTATTTAACCTTTTCAGTACAAAATTTAATGCCAAAGAAAATAATCATCATATTTATGTTGCATAAATTATTGCAAGATTGGTAAGAGGGGATGTATCAGATAATGTGCTTCTTTCATATAGAACCAGTAATCCTCATAACAACTTTATCAAGGAAGTGTGATTAATACCATTTTGAGATGGCAAAAGTGAAGTTCAAAACTATCATTAAGGGCTGAGCGAAGTGGCTCATGCCTGTAATCCCAGCAATTTGGGAGGTGAAGGCCGGAAGATGGCTTTAGGCCAGGAGTTTGAGACCAGCCTGGGCAACACAGCAAGACTCTTTCTCTACAAAAAAAATAAAAATATTATTCAGATGTGGTGGAGTGTGTCTATAGTCCCAGCTACTCGGAGACTGAGGCGGGAGGATACATTGAGCCCAGGAATTCAAGGTTGCAGTGATCTGTGACCGTGCCATTGCATTCCAGTGTGGGTGACAGAGTGAGAGACCTTGTCTTCAAAAACAATAACAACAACAACAAAATTGACTTTAAGCCAAGTTCTTAAAGTCCTGCGGCTTGTAAGTAGCATTGCTCCTGGGGTATAAAGTCAGGTCTGTCTGGCTCCATAATACCACTGTGATGTGCTATAAAGAAAATAAGTGAGAAAACAGGCTAAGGAGAAGCAGGGAGCCAGTCTGTGCTAGTCCACAAAGTGAACTCATACACTCATGCATAATAATCTGCTTGGTGTACAAAGAGATTCCATCAGCTAGCAATCTAGGGCATATCCCCCGCAGCAAATCTTGCTTTTAATTTTAACAGCACTTAACATTGTCCTCAATAATTACTTTATTTGACTTTTCAGTTTTCTATTTTTACACCAATTTTTACATGAAATTTACACATTAGCAAAGGAAGCACTTTAAATCAATCCCCAACAAAACACAAAATGAAGTTCTCTGAGTCAGGAAAGATTTGGGAGGCAGAAGTTGGGGCTGGGGAGCTGCATCCAGCGGGAACATTAGCAATCTTCGCCAGCCAGCAGCGGCAGGCAAAGGAGGCAAGACAGCTTCCCAATTCTCTTGAGTTATGCCTCCTTTTTATTTTGTTTGAATTTTTTTTTTTTTTTTTTTTTTTGAGACAGAGTCTCACTCTGTTGCCCGGGCTAGAGTGAGTGCCGTGGCGTCAGTCTAGCTCACAGCAACCTCAAACTCCTGGGCTTAAGCGATCCTACTGCCTCAGCCTCCCGAGTAGCTGGGACTACAGGCATGTGCCACCATGCCCGGCTAATTTTTTGTATATATATATTTTAGTTGTCCATATAATTTCTTTCTATTTTTAGTAGAGACGGGGTCTCACTCTTGCTCAGGCTGGTCTCGAACTCCTGACCTCGAGCGATCCACCCGCCTCGGCCTCCCAGAGTGCTAGGATTACAGGCGTGAGCCACCGCGCCCGGCCTTTGTTTGAATTTTTGAGATCACATCTGCCCATATGTAAATACAAGTCTTTAAAAGAGCATATTTCAAAGCCAAATGCAAGTAATGTTTACATCAGCCACTATTTGACATTGCTCAGGCAGTGCCCTCTTCCATTAATGCTATTAACTGAACATTGGTTCAATTACTTAGAATGGAAATAAAAATATAATATTTCATAGTTACTGTCCTTGACATATTTCAAAAGAAAAGTGACACCGAATGTAACAATTCAAAGAAATTCCGACATAGAACACAACTTTTGCCCTCAATTCTTCCTGTTTCTTCAAGTAGAGGTGCTGAGTTTAATTTCTCATTCTACTTATTTGTTGGTTCCTGCTCGCAGAACTGGGGGAGTTCAGTAGATTGCCCTGGTGGCATTGGGGGAACAGGAGAAACAGGACCTGCCAATACTCAATAGAGCCCAGGGAACCCTGGCTGGAGAGGCCTGAGGTCATGCACAAGGAAAGCCACAGTTACAACTAATGGCACCTCCCTTTTTCCATTTTTTAAATTGTAGTAAAATACACGTAATATACAATTTACCATCTTAACCATTTTTTAAGTGTACGGTTCAGTGGTATTAAATACATTTATAATGTTGTGCAACCATCACCACCATCCATTTCCATAACTCTTTTCATCTAACTGTTTTTTTTGTTTGTTTGTTTGTTTTGGTTTTTTGGAGACAGAATCTTGCTCTGTCACCTGGGCTAGAGTGCCCTGGCATCAGCCTAGCTGACAGCAACCTCAAACTCCTGGGCTTAGGCAGTAGCTGGGACTACAGGCATGCGCCACCATACCCGGCTAATTTTTTCTATTGTTAGCAGAGGTGGGGGGGTCTCACTCTTGCTCAGGCTGGTCTCGAACTCCTGAGCTCAAGCAATACTCCCGCCTCGCCCTCCCAGAGTGCTAGGATTACAAGCGTGAGCCACTCTGCTGGGACTTTTTTTATTTTTTATTACTTAACTATAATGTGGTACTTAAGTTTTCTTTTAACATTGTAAACTGAAACTCTACACCCATTAAACAATAACTCCCTACTCCTCTTTCCTCCCAGCCCCTGAAAACCACATTCTACTTTCTGTCTCTATGATTTTGACTACTCTAAGTATTAACGGTACCCGTTTTATGTGGCACCTTGGTGACTTAGGAACAGGTTCAGGTTCTTAATTTTGGTACCCATCTATTCTACACATGCAGCAGTGGTAACTATATGAAAACATACTATTGTTTCTATTAATTTTTATATATATTTTATAGATATAGATATACTTAAGATAGTTTTCAAAATCTTAGCATTGTTATAATATTCTTTCTGTCTTGTCTTAGCCCTCTCCTGCCAATTCTAAAAACCAGTAGAATCAAAACCTTAGCTACTTTTTTTTTTTTTTTTGCTCATCCACTCACCCACTCACCCACCCACTCCAAAACCTTCGGTACTAAAATAAACTTTATTCTTCACTATTTTCTCTCATTTATTATTTCAACTCAAAGTCACAAGAGAACACAGAAGAACCTCATTCCATCACAGTGGTCATACGACAGTCGGTAACACGGGAGAAGGACAAGCCACCTTTACATGTGGATTATATTCCTAGGCAATTTACCATATGTGGAAATGAAGTGTATCGAGTATTATATTCTCATAGAAACAGTGCTCTGCTAGAAGGGTAAAGTTCCTGACCTAGGGCTTCATGCCAACTTTTACCAAATGCGGGACTTAATAAACTATAAATGATGTATTTTATGTTTCATAGCATAAAGCTTTCTAAAGCACGCATAAATCAATTAAGTAGTGCTACAAGTAGTCAATAAACAGAATCCATTTAATACGATGCAGTCTCTTTGACCACATCTTCCTGCCAACTCTTCCACTGAAGCAAAACAACTCCAAGGAGCAGGTTTATTGGTGTTATGGATTTCAGGAGGATTTCCGTGAGGACATTTTGACAAGCATATGGAAGGAAAGTTTGGGGCAGTTATGTAATGCTGTTTGGGAAAAGAAAAAAACAAACTCAGGAGTGATTACTTGCCGTTCCCTCATTCTCTTCTAGTCAATGTTCCTGTTGTAAAACCTGGGGATTAGAACTAAGCGCAGCCTGCTAGCGAGGCTGAGGTTGGAATTCATTTCCTCAAAAGGGGAGAACAACATATGTTCGTGTGAGAAACTGGCTGTTTAAGTGTCAGAAGTTACAAGGAGGGTGTAATTGGCAGAGGGCTGTAAGTGTGAATGGCCCTGGGTACAAATCACTGTAAGGATTGCTTGCATGATGTTTTTTCTCCCCTCCAATTTATCACTGAGTGGAAGAAACTTGAACTGGGAGGCCTTGGTTCTTATAATCCCATTTAATAAATTCAAGGCAAAAATGGGCAGACCCTGACAAGGCCTGAGAGTCCGGGACTAGACTTTGAAATCATCCCAAATGTCATCACGTTAGACTACTATTCTACCATAAGAAATCATCAGTTATCTTTTAAGAACCCAATAAATGTCAAGCGAAATGGATCTCTGATAATTATTCTCCAAATCTTGCGATAACATCCCGAGTTTTATGTCAAGCCAGCCAGTGTGGCAGGACACAGTGAGCAGTACAATTTGTTCTAACTCATGTTGGGAGAAAAAAAGAAACCACTCATTTAATCTTGTATTACATCAAAATTGATTTGGGAGAAGTCACAAATTAGTTCTGTCATTTTGACAACATGACTTTTATCAAGAAGATGAAAGACTTGGTTCAATGGTAAGAGGCAAGAGGAGAAGATTTTATTTCAAATCTTGGGAAGAAAAGACCCTTGCATCAAAATTATTCAACCGCTATTTGCAGAAATCGTTGTTCAAAATAACTCTCTTAGAGCTGTGTTTATTTTTGCAGAAGGCATTCTTTGTCAGTTACATTTATCTTAAAAGGCCTAGTTATTCCTTTCCTTGCTGTACAACCAACTCCACCAAAGCTGTGTTTATCTCTGCTTGTTTTCCAATCCAGTGGAACTGAGGAGGCAAGATGGTCAGGTATGATTTCCCCTTGAAATGGAAACTGCTGTTTACCTAGCATGTTGCCAAGCAGGAGTCTTGCTCTCTAATCTCCTGAAACATACCTGAGAGCAAGAAAGTTAAGAGCTGGTAAACAATATCACAAACCAACCTCTCTGGGATGAAGGCACTGAGTTGCCCAGAAAGCGTCCTTCAGGAGGTCAAAAAAGTGATGCTCTCAGGTTCTGAAAGTGGACAACCCTTTTTAGGGCCCTTTTAAGCATGGAAAAGAGGAAATGAAGCAGGGATTCGTCATGAGTTTCGCTTCTTCGGCAAATCCAGCTTTTTTCCTTTTTGCCTTCATAACAGTGAGGTAATTCCTTTGAAACAAGGAGGCATTTCTTTCAAGAACACCTTTACCTCTCTCGGCTTTTGTTTTCTGATCCTCAAACCCACCCATTGTTTCCCTTGACAAATAAGGAAAGGAAATTGTGTAGAAGCTACAGATTAAAAAAAAAAAAAAAAAATGTTTGAAAGAAGGAAAATCTGTATGAACGGAACTTGAAATTGAAACCCCAGAAGTGGACAGCCATTGTGGAGGGCGCTAGGAGCAAAGATGTGAGGTGGAGCCAGCCTGTAAGTGCAACAGGCCTCACCCAAATCCTAAACCAGTTTAAATGTCAACACACCTTAAACAAGAAGATGAGCCCTTTAAGCAAAACAATGAAACTCAAGAGGCACTTGTAAGATTTAAACTGAATCTCTCTCAAGCTTACACAATGAGCTGCATTAAGGATCATGAAATAATGACGTCCACCATGCATTGAGCCCATTTTACTCCAGGTACTTTACCTACCTTATCTCACATTTGCATAGCAGCTCTACTAATTATTATCATAACCTCCATCTTACACACGAGCATGTGGCTACATCCAGGCAAGGTACTAGTGAGGAAGTTGGGATTTGTACTTAAAACTTTATGCTTTTTCTGCTACACCAAGTGTAGTTTCCCTTAAAAGAAATAATCTGTGAAACTGCTTTGTAAGCAGTGAAGTTCTATAATATTTTATAGTTAGAGATTTCCTACTGTTCAAAGCAAAACCTTAGGCCGGGCACAGTGGCTCATGCCTGTAATCCTAGCACTCTGGGAGGCTGAGGCAGGAGGATCGCTTGAGGTCAGGAGTTCAAGACCAGCCTCAGCAAGAGCAAGACCCCATCTCTGCTAAACATAGAAAGAAATTAGCCAGACAACTAAAAATAGAAAAAATTAGCCGGGCACGGTGGCGCATGCCTGTAGTCCCAGCTACTAGGGAGGCTGAGGCAGGAAGATCGCTTGAGCCCAGGAGTTTGAGGTTGCTGTGAGCTAGGCTGACGCCACAGCACTCTAGCCAGGGCAACAGAGCCAGACTCTGTCTCAAGAAAAAGAAAAGAGAAAAGAAAAGAAAAGACCAGACCAGACCAGACCTTAGACAAATTCAATGTAACAGAGTTTATTTGAGCAAAGAAATATTTGAAAATTGGGGAACACTGCCCTCCTGGCCCACCCCCAACGAGAATAGGTCCAGAGAGACTCTGGGGCTGCTCCATGGTAGGGCAGGATTTATGGACAAAAAAAGGAAAGTGACATGCAGAAAATGGATGTGAGATGCAGAAACATCTGGATTGGTTACCGCTTGCATTTGCCTTATTTGAACATGGTTTGAACAGTTGGCCGCTTTGATTGGCCGAATTAGTGATTAGTACAAGGGTAGGTTGCAGTCTGTTTACACCTTCAGTTAGGTTACAGTTTACTACATACAGAGAAACCTTAGCTTTAGGCTAAACTGAATTTAACACTATTTTGCAAAGTCTGGCCAAAATTCAAAACAGACCTCACTGTTTTACAAAGTGCCACAATCCTGGGTTTAGTTGTCACTCGCTGTCTGGATTAGACTCATACCTCATTATTCATCCCTATGGGAACCTCAGTTGTTGTCATTCGTAAAATGGTGATGAGAATAGCTACTTAAAAAGTTGTTTTGAGGAACAAATGAGATAATGTATGTAAAATACTGCCGGGCACACAGTAGGCAAAGCAGACAACAGTACTGTAGAAATGTCCCTTTCCCACTTTCCCTCGAAACTGTTTAAAGACAATAAAATGTGTCCTCTATCTTGACTAATACTATTTCTCATCTCTTTAGTCCTCTAAGCTGAGGTGAACTTTTTTCTACAGCAGGGGTCTTGCTCTGTTGCCCAGGCTGGCTTGTAGTGGTGCCATCATAGCTCACTGCAGCCTCAAACTCCTGAGCCTAAGCAATCCTCTTGCCTCAGCCTCCTGAGTAGCCAGGACTACAGGTGTGCATCACCACACCTGGCTAACTTAAAAAAAATTTTTTTTTTAGAGGTAGAGTCTTGCTGTGTTACCCCGGCTGGTCTCGAACTCCTACCCTGAAGCGTTCAGCCTCCTGAGGTGCTGGGCTAAGCTGAACTTTGAGTCATTCATTGATTCATTAAAAATATTGGCCAGGTACAGTGGCTCATGCCTACAATCCCAGCACTTTGGGAGGCTGAGGCAGGAGGACTTTTGTAAATAATTACATTGTTTATGGCTGCGTTGGTGCTATGAGGCAGATATAAGTAGTTGTGACAGAAATCTTTTGACCTACAAAGCCTAAAATATTTATGATATGACCCTTTATAGAAAAAAAATGTGCTGACCTCATCCTTACCATGTTAAAAAAATGATCTTGCCAAAAATATGCCCATCTTGTCCCCCCGACTTAAAAAAATACCAGATGGTTCCATTGCCTACATAGTCCAATCCAAAGTCTTCCATGGTGCGACAAGCTGTCCAACACGTTTACCAATCTCTTTGTACCCTATCAATAATTTGGCCATCCTGAACTTAGTTTTCTCTGAACACGTCAAATCCTCTTCCATTTCCATGTCTTCCCACATTTTTTCCTTCTATGCACAATATTCTTCTCCCTTTTCTTCATATAAGTACCTACATTACATGTGAATTTAATTTGTGAGAATCTATTGACTCTGTCACGCAGAGGCAGGGAAAATAAGCACAATCCGGTCTGCCTCTCTGCCTTCTTTTCTTTTCTTTTTTTTTTTTTTTTGAGATGGAGTCTTGCTCTGTTGTGCAGCTAAAATGCAGTGGTGTCATCATAGCTCACTGCAACCTCAAACTTCTGGATTCAGGTGATCCTCCTGCCTCAGCCTCCTGGGTAGCTGGGACTACAGACGCACACCACCATGCCTGGCTAATTTTTTCTATTTTTAGTAGAGATGGGGTCTTGCTCTTGCTCAGGCTGGTCTCGAACTCCTGAGCTCAAGCGCTACTCCCACCTTGGCCTCCCAGAGTGCTAGGATTACAGGCGTGAGCCACCGCGCCCGGCCTGCCCCTTCTGCTTACTGAGTTTATGTTTCTGAAGGAACATGTGATGGGAGGCTTGACTCCACTGTTCCCTCAGTCTGCTCAGACCCGCGGTGCCTCTCATGTGTTAGTGTGAGGATCTCACTACAGAGGGTGTAATCCCAGTGTTTAAAGATAACTGCTTTTCATACAACAGAGCCAATAAACACAAGCCAACTTCTTCATCTGGTGCTCAGAGAAGAAGCAACAATCTGTTTCAAAGCTGGAGGAAAACCTGGCTGTGTTGGGCTTGCTGGATACTGGACATCTAGATACTAACTCTGTAGAAACTGTACCTTATGAGTGATTTAAGAGTTCGCTTCAAAACATCAGCATTTAGAACCTAAGCCCTAAATAAGATCTGACCCTGTTTTGGGGGGAGGGGCTCATTCTCTAAGTCTCCGTGCAAATGTCATTTTTTTCTCATTTCCTCTGATGCGGAGTCAGCCTTCCTCAGTGCTCCCACAAGTACCTTTGTTCCCTTAGCAATTTGCACATGTCCATATTATAACATGGAATTGTAATTATTTATTTAATTTTCAGTCTCTCTCCACTGGGGGCAATGAGCACTTCGAGGACAAAGGCATATTTTAGTTACCCTGCGTCTGTGTCTGTCCCAGTACTGAGCCTGAGTGCAAACATTCAGCAAGTGTTTACTGATGTCATGAGTGACATCCCGCATCCCACTTTAGGCCACTTGCCCTTCTCTGAAATGATCTATGAACTCCCACCGAACTTTCAGTTAATGTTCATGATCTAACATTTCAACGCATTTTAATTCTTCCAGTATCCATTTTCTCTTTTCAACTAGATAGATGTAAGCTTGGTCACAGCAGAATCTACAAGCTCATCCCATTATGAGAACAAACTATTTAACAGATTGATTGTTACTTTGGGTATGATATGCTCAAAAGATGAAGAGAAACTCATCAAATTAGTTTTTACTTGGGCAAAGGTTTATTTATATTGTGTCTGCTTATCTAAAGTTAGAAAGGCCTTAAATATGGGTCCATGTTGAATACGGACTCTGTCTCCCTATTTTGACAGAGCCCATGTTCACAAATGTGCCACACCTACCTTGATTTGTTGTCTGGAGTTAGCTGCCTAACCTGTGTCCTCTGCCTGGAATGTCCTCCCTTGGTGGCTGGCTTCTGCCCACCTGTTGTGCCCAGGGTTGCTCCTTACTCCTTCATCAAAAGTCACTCTCCCTTCCACGAGCCAGTTTATTTTTTCTTCATAGCATGTGTTACAAATGTAAGTTAAAAGTTCTAAATACATATTTGTCCAATGAATGTCAATGTGCCACAGATATTGCACAAAGGTAGAAAGAAGCCAAGCTGATCTGACCCTGTACTCAATTTTTCTATCCAAAGCAAACAGTAAGGAGGCAATAGCAGAAAATTGGTTACTTAAAAGTTAACCAAACCTAAGAAAGTCTAGCATGCAAGGTAGTGATTATCTTGGAGCATTCAAAAGACATTTGGTTCTCATTTACCAGGGGTTTTCTGTAGACCTCAATTTCTTAGAATTTTAATCAATAGATTTTTAAAATAATCATAATTTATCATACATTTTTGCAACCATAATCTTTATACTAAGAAGCTTTAGAAAATATTTTATTTTCCTTTCTCCTATCTTTTTGAAAATGAAATTGAAAGTTCATCCAATAAAGCTGTGCTAAAAAATTTGGAATAAGAAGAAGAAAGGTCCTTATCCTGGTGAGTTTCAGGGTGAAATGGCTGGGAATGTTGGTGAGTGGATCTGTGTTTGTTGGTTAGTTTGGGGCCTGGACTGTCAGGGTTAAGTCCAGTTAGAGATGCTAGAAAAGCCAACCTTCTGGCTAAAAGCCAAGGATTAATAGGGAGAGAGGGTTAGAGACTGAAATAGGTGATACGGATTTCTCTCTCTGTCTATTTTCTCTTTCCCTTCTTTTGTTTATGTATAGATTTTTGTTGTATGTCCTTTCATCTCTTCCACATTGCCTTTCTCTCTTTAACCCTTACACCACCAAGATTTAGAACTACAATGAGAATTTTAAAAGGTACTGGCTATAGTTATTGTTAAAAAAACTTCGTATTTTCTGATATGGTTTTTCACTTATTCCTCTAACATAATATTTTGTTACTCAGGTTGACTTTAGAGAAAAATCTACCTCCTTTGCTTACTTTTTTTTTTTTTTAAGAGATGGGGTCTGTCTATGTTGCCCAGGCTGGTCTCAAATTCGTGGCCTCAAGGGGTCCTCTTGCCTCAGCGTCTCAAGTAGCTGGGATTACAGGTGTGAGTCACAGCAATGGGCTTGTTACTATTTTTAAATGCTCATTTAAGGAGGCAATAGCCTGCAACATGTGCATTTCTTTGACTCAGAAACTTTGCTTCCAGGAATTTGTATTAAGGAAATAATTAAACTGATATATAAAGACATTTATATAAGGCTGTTTATTCTAGACCTGTTCCATCTTATTGAAAAATTTGTACACAACCTAAATGTCCAACAATAATATTGATTAAGTAAATGTAGGTACATCTGTACAATTAAGTGTTATGCAGCCATCAAAATTAATGCTATAGATATTTATTGCTATAAAAGATACTTATGCCATATAGTATAGAAATAAAAATAGTTTTGTTCGATCGGGTTTCCCCTAGACCCTCAGAACAAGGAAGCAGAGACCAAGGTTGCAAATGGCAAAGGAGTTTATTTGCTAGCTTGAGCTAGGGTCCAGGTCCCAGAGCACGAACGCAGTGGCCTCTCCATGGGCAAGGCCCCCGCCTTGTGGTACAAGGTGAGTTTTTATACTCTGTGCTGTTTACAAGACTCTGGTCTCTGGTTTACAAGCGATATTGGGAAACACATGCCTCACACAAGCTGTACACACACTGATCATACCTTTCCCTTTTTATCTAATTGGTCGGTTGGAGCCCCGGGACCCCTAGTCCTTTATCAGGAAGTTTGGTCAGTTGGAGCCCTGGGACTCCTAGTCCTTTATCAGGAAGTAACTTGCAGTCGCCTCCCTGGGGCCTTGTTTTTCTCAATTTTTCTGAAGCCTGTTATGCCAAGCTAAGCATCAAGCAAGCAAGCCATGGATACAGAAGCTGAAATAGGCTGTTAGCCCTTTACAATATTTTCTAGTTCTACAGTTTACCAAATGATGTGCATAAGATCTGTATTTTACATGAATATATGTATATACATACATGTATAAAGAAAAAATGTTAGAAGAAAATATAATAGAAATTCAATAAATTGCATGGTGATTACTTTTGGTGACATGATCATGAATGAATTTTCTTTTTTGTTCATATATAACTTCTAATTTTTATATAATTAGAAAAACTATTACTTCTAAAATATAGTTTACTATAACCAACAAAATTTGGTGCTTATTTAATGTGATAGTTGACTAATTTGTAGAATTAATGGCATCCATTTTTGTTCTAAATAATTTTATAATCCTGTTCTTTCACTCTCTTTCCAACTGTTTTCCTTCTTTGCCACTTCTCAATTAAAGAAATTCTCATGTACTAGAGAAACCACGGGTGAGAAACTTGTCAAGGCCCCTGGAGCCCAAACGTGCCTTCAAGTAAAAAGGAGATAAAATGAAAAATTTACTACTCAAGGGATCTGTTCTCTAATGGAAATGTTTCTTAGACTACTAGGATTTTCTTTCAATCTGTTTGATTTTAATGGTTTTTAACTTCAAAATGTCTGAGGAGTAGATTTCTGAGGGATTTAGTTCACTCAATGTGCTCTCCTTACCTGGACAGGCCGTGCCTGCAGGAGTGGACATTTGTAAGGGCCATATGCACAAAAGCAAAGGAAACTGGAGATTGAGACAATTTTCCAAAGCCTCACACTACTTTCCTCCTCCTGCCCTTCGTCAATGGCAAAACTAGAGACCTGGCTTGAATAGTCCTAGCAATAGGCACATGGTCAGCCCTGGCAGGAGAAAAGCTTCACCAAGGAGACACATGGACTTCTAATATCTTCTAATATTGCAACCCCAAATGTGAGGTTAAAGGAGCTGAGTGAAGTATCAGGGCCTGGCAATTGCACGTGCTATTTTTAGCTCCGGTATTTGGTCCAGGTGACCTGGGGGACCACTTGTCCTCTCTGTGTATTGGTTTCCAATTGACAAAATGGACAGTGTGCTATTGTAGGCAGGGGAATTGCTTAGTTAAGGGCAAAGGAAAGAATGCAACAAACATGGTCTTCTCAGCAGAGATAATAATGATGGGGGGGGCAGAATTCTTTCCTAGATTTTATCTCTGACTTGTTACGTGTCCCTGAGCACTTAGGCTATTTCTGTGACCTTGGCTTTCTCATGCATAGACAGGTAATAATACCCTGTTCTCTCCGCTTTCATTATATGGGCACTGTGAGGATAAAATAGTTCATTAATGAGATTTAAAATAGGAAGAAAATGTTTTTGAAGCCTTTAAAGTAACCGAAGATTTTCAGATCCTGATTAAATAGAAGGTATTGTTACAAAAAAAAAAAAATCGGTATGGTTCCTATCATGTACATATTGTTTCCTTGAGTGCTGAATTTATTTGACAATTTCTTTTTCCTTTCTGCACAAATGCGGAGGGAAAATGGAGGCAAAGCAAAATAATAAGAGCAGGCAAGCCTGAAGACAAAGTGTTGCCTGTCAACTTAAGCCTCGGACACATATTTTGAATGAAGCTAAAGTTTACAGTCCCCTCGGATAGTGTTGGAAGAGTGCATTTAGTAGGGTGACTAAAATGTCCACACTGGCAAGCGCCTTTCTCACGTGGAGAAATAGTGCAATTTTATCTTAGGAAAGGGACGAGAACCCGCTTCTTGAACACATACAATGCTGAAGACATTTCCTGGAAAATCACAGGCCTGGGGCCGCTGCATCACAGAGATGTTCAAGGTTCAGATTTATAAGCAATATGGGAGCTGAAGCCAAAGCACTACTTTTGTTCAGCACTGGGTGCAAGATCTAAAATGTTAGGCAGGTTCCTGTTTGTAGTTAGGAAAAAGTTCCCCAAGTTTTGGAGGATTCCTCTTTGACCTCCCTAACAAGCCAACAAATCGAAACAACCAGCTCCCTTCTGAAGAAAACAAATGTATGCAGTTGATGCGGATTTTTAATGAGACCGTTACTCCCCTGTGTGCCTTTCTTTTCTCTTGTTCTAAAAATACATCTAGAAAAACAGAAAAATGGCCAAAAAATGTTAATATATTTTCTACTGGATTTTATGTCATAAATGTTTAGTTGAGGGTGTGGACTCTGAGGAAATATGTGCTTTTCTAAATATTATAAAACTCTGTGTTCATTCTGGAAAGACAAACAAAACTAGTAACAATGGTTGGCCGGGCGCGGTGGCTCACGCCTGTAATCCTAGCACTCTGGGAGGCCGAGGTGGGCGGATCGTTTGAGCTCAGGAGTTCGAGACCAGCCTGAGCAAGAGCGAGACCCCATCTCTACTAAAAATAGAAAGAAATTATATGGACAGCTAAAAATATATATAGAAAAAATTAGCCGGGCATGGTGGCGCATGCCTGTAGTCCCAGCTACTCGGGAGGCTGAGACAGGAGGATCGCTTGAGCTCAGGAGTTTGAGGTTGCTGTGAGCTAGGCTGATGCCACGGCACTCACTCTAGCCTGGGCAACAGAGTGAGACTCTGTCTCAAAAAAAAAAAAAAAAAAAAAAAAACAATGGTTACCTCCTTGGGAGCCACGAGAAATGGGGAGGGAAACTTCACCTTTTCATCGCTGTTAATGTTTGCACCCTATGAATTACCCATCCCCAAATTAAAAATACTAATTAACAAATTGTTTACTTTTGAGAAAAGAAACTAGAAGTGAAGGATGAGGAGCTGGAGATTTTTTTTTTTTTTTTGAGACAGAGTCTCACTCTGTTGCCCAGGCTAGAGTGAGTGCCGTGGCATCAGCCTAGATCACAGCAACCTCAAACTCCTGGGCTCAAGCGATCCTCCTGCCTCAGCCTCCCGAGTAGCTGGGACTACAGGCATGAGCCACCATGCCCGGCTAATTTTTTCTATATATTTTTAGTTGTCCAGCTAATTTCTTCTATTTTTAGTAGAGACAGGGTCTCGCTCTTGCTCAGGCTGGTCTCGAACTCCTGACCTCAAGCAATCCTCCCACCTCGGCCTCCCAGAATGCTAGGATTACAGGCGTGAGCCACCATGCCCAGCTGAGACTTTTAAAATATAAGGAACCATTCTGATGTATTTGCCTTTTTTGCAGTGTTCATGAATAAATAAATAAATGTGCATTCATAACTAAAAAGAACAAATAACCTAGAAAAACAAAAACTAAATCCTCTGTGCTCACTGCCCCCAGGTAAGAAAGGATGAGCCTTGTATTATTTCCTTATACCTGTGTATCTTTTCCATGTGCCAAAGAGCTGCCCCATGGTCAAGCCAAGGGGTGACTATGTGGCTTTCTCGGTACAGACATAATAGGGTTACACAGTCACTGTGAAAAAGCTGCAGACAGATTACACCAGTCAACAGAACACCCTACACAGAAACTGTAAAACCATTTTAACACTTACTTCAGATATTATTACATGTGACAACGTATTTGAAAGATCAACCAAATAAACCGTTCCTAGGAAACATTTCCAATAGAATACTTCTTGAATTATGTTGCTTTTCTTAGGTCAGTGGGAATTGAATTAAGACACTGAAACATAGAGTCAAGATGAGAACCTGTATTTTTAGCTGAAATCTTTTATAGAAGCCTCCAGATACTATAATACTTCTCGATCCTTTCTTTTTTTTTTTTTTTTGCATAGAGAAAAACTGAAATAGATTGTCTTTTTTAACATGGCAGAGAAACTAGATGGGGGGTATTACAAATGTGACAAGATTCCAAATTTGACAGCATATTTCTGTGTAACCAATTACCCATTTTTTCATTCATCATTTATCTTACTATGCATGAGGCTGTGCATGAGATGCTCTGAAGATAGAGAAATGAGTAAGACCCGGTTGTAGGAAGGGAGGCTGACGTGAACATCAGAGAGCAGGGGTATGAGCTAGTATAAAGACTGTAGTAGAGTAATGCCAGCAGTATTTTGGGAGCATCTTGGATGAATACGTAACTCACCCTGAAAGTGAGAGAGAGAAAAAAAGAGAAAGTCGGTAAACACTAAGATGTATTTTAGGAGCCAGCTGAGAGTTTTTTAGAACTGCATTCAGTTCATAAAAAACAAATAAATGACTCTAAATCAAAAGAAGGCTGGATTTTCTTCCAAGTTTATGTTAAAAGCAGGGACACTTCACTTATACACTAGAAACAAAAGAAGGCCTCATCCTTGGCACGTGTAGGCATTTAGACTTGGCATTTCTTTGTCGTAGAGGGTTGTGCTGTGCACTGCAGGATGTTTAGCACCATCGCTGGTCTCTACCCGCTAGATGCCAGAAACAGCTCCCTGGTTGTGACGACCAAAAATGTCTCCAGACATTACCAAATGTCCCCTGGGGGTCAAAATCCATCCCCCCACTCCAATTAAGAAACACTGCCTAAAACCAAGGTCATGCCATTAAGTATTTATAATGCTTAGTTAGCTATTAAGCTGCAAATGGAAAATTAAGGTTGATAAAGAACCAACTTAAATATTTTCCTATTATTTCTATGGCTGCTAAATGTATCATGATGAAAACTATCAAGTTAACATGTCTGAAGACTCGTTTATTCTCATTTTCTACTTGCCAGTCATAACAGGACCTGAGACAAAATCCAGAAAAACAGCTCAAATTTGACATGGGCACCACTTACCCAGGGAAGTGAGAACTTACCCTACTTTCTAAATGCTTTTATTACATTAAGGCTTCTTTGCAGAAAGTGTAGATTAGAGTTTTTGGATCGCCAAGGCCACCATGACTTCCAGACTCAAGGTTGCCGGCTCTACTTGACTCTCCCTGGCCTATTGGCAGAAGGTCCTGGAGTCCCTGCCTTTTATCATCTTCTATCATCTTCCTCTGCCCTTGATGGGAACCTGCAAAGAGCAAAGGTGCCCCAGAGGCTGCTGGGAGGTGTTCTGTTTACCCGCTGGGGTTATCCCATCCTGCCTTTCACCGTCCTCCTCGCTGCTCAAGCAAACATCTGCAGGAAACCATCGTTAACTGGAACTTACTATGTAGCAAAATGAAAAACTTTTTTTTATCATAAAAACTTTTGTTTTTAAAAGAAAAAAAGGAAACCAGAGAAGGCATGTTTACATTTAAAGTGTATATTTTTTAAAATAAAATTTTCAGGCTGGGCATGGTGGCACGTGCCAGTAGTAGGCCCAGATATTCAGGAGGCTGAGGAAGGAGAATGGTTTGAGCCCAGGAGTTCGAGGCTGCAGTGAGCTATGATGACGCTGCTTCATTCTAGCTGGGACGACAGAGCGAGACTCTTGTCTCCAAAAAAAAAAAAATAAATAAATAAATAAAATTTTAAAAAATAAAATTTTCAATGTAAGAACTGGATAAGAGATAATTAGTCAAAGACATCCTTAATCATGACTTGTTGATGATCAGATTGATGTTGCTGCCATTACATAAAGGATCAAAGTGCTTTATTCTCTTTCGATGGTTTATACCATTTCTACTTCCAAAATGGCATTAAGTTTTCCTTTAAAAAACCATATATGCATATATAAGTATGTGTACGTAGAAATGGCCCTCTCTCGTTTTACGTAAACTCAAATTAGAGTATACTCTGCACATTGTAGATTTTTAAATTTAACAATATATTGTGAGGCCGGGCGCGGTGGCTCACGCCTGTAATCCTAGCACTCTGGGAGGCCGAGGCGGGTGGATCGCTCGAGGTCAGGAGTTCGAGACCAGCCTGAGCAAGAGTGAGACCCCGTCTCTACTAAAAATAGAAAGAAATTATATGGACAACTAAAATATATATATATACAAAAAATTAGCCGGGCATCGTGGCGCATGCCTGTAGTCCCAGCTACTTGGGAGGCTGAGGCAGTAGGATCGCTTAAGCCCAGGAGTTTGAGGTTGCTGTGAGCTAGGCTGACGCCACGGCACTCACACTAGCCCGGGCAACAGAGTGAGACTCTGTCAAAAAAAAAAAAAAAAAAAACAATATATTGTGGAGACAATTCTATATCAATTCATAATGACGAAATTCAGTCTTTTTTTTTTTTTTGAGACAGAGTGTCACTCTGTTGCCCAGGCTAGAGTGAGTGCCGTGGCGTCAGCCTAGCTCACAGCAACCTCAAACTCCTGGGCTCAAGCGATTCTACTGCCTCAGCCTCCCGAGTAGCTGGGACTACAGGCATGCACCACCATGCCCGGCTAATTTTTTGTATATATATATATATATTTTAGTTGTCCATATAATTTCTTTCTATTTTTAGTAGAGATGGGGTCTCGCTCTTGCTCAGGCTGGTCTCGAACTCCTGAGCTCAAACGATCCGCCCACCTCGGCCTCCCAGAGTGCTAGGATTACAGGCGTGAGCCACCGCGCCCGGCCAAAATTCAGTCTTTTAAACAGTTGCATAGTATTCCATTGCATCAATGTGCCATGATTTGTTCAACCAGCTCCTTATTGGTAGACATGTAGTTGTTTCCAGTATTTTGTTACTAAAAGTACTGTAATATTTTGGGGGGGGTGTTATTTTATTTATTTATTTTGAGACAGAGTCTTGCTTTGTTGTCCTGTGTAGAGTGCAGTGGTGTCAGCCTAGCTCACTGCAGCCTCAAACTCCTGGGCTCAAGCAATCCTCCTGCCTCAGCCTCCCGAGTAGCTGGGACTACAGGCATGCGCCACCATGCCCGGCTAATTTTTTCTATATATTTTTAGTTGTCCAGCTAATTTCTTCTATTTTTAGTAGAGATGGGGTCTCACTCTTGCTCAGGCTGGTCTTGAACTCCTGACCTCAAGCGATCCTCCTTCCCTAGCCTCCAAGAGTGCTAAGATTACAGGCGTGAGCCACTGTGCCCCTTCAGAAATTAGCCCTTTTTCTATCTTACCTCTACTGGAAATATTTTTTTCTGAGTTTGATTTTTTCAACTTTGTTTATAGTAGCTTTTCATGCAGAAATGTTTAATTTATGTATTCAAATGTATATATTTTTTTCTTTATGGATTTTGTTCCATAATTAGAAAGGCTTCCCTTACTTTGTGGTTATAAATAAAAAAAATTCTTTCATGTTTTCTTCTAGTACTCTTTTTTTTTTTTGAGACAGAGTCTTGCTCTGTTGCCTGGGCCAGAGTGCCGTGGCATCAGCCTAGTTCACAGCAACCTCAAACTCTTGGGCTCAAGCAATCCTCCTGCCTCAGCCTCCCAAGTAGCTGGGATTACAGGGCATGTGCCACCATGGCCGGCTAATTTTTTCTATATATATTTTTAGTTGTCCAGCTAATTTCTTTCTATTTTTAGTAGAGATGGGGTCTCGCTCTTGCTCAGGCTGGTCTCGAACTCCTGACCTCGAGTGATCCTCCTGCCTCCGGCTCCCAGAGTGCTAGGATTACAGCCATGAGCCACCACGCCCGGCCTCTTCTAGTACTCTTATGGTTTTACTTTTCATCTTTAAATCTTTGGACTATCTGGATTTTACTTTTTAATAAGGAATGAGGTAGAAATCCAAACTTGATTTTTTTCCCCATATAGCTACCAAGTGTCTCAACACCATTTATTTTCCCTCTAAATTGGAACTATTGTCTTTATGTTATATTAAATATTCATATTTAAGACTATTTGTGAAGTCTCAATTCTTTTCCATCTATCCCTATCTCTTCATGCACCAGTACGAAACTGTTCATAATGTCTTAATATATGCTTTTTAATAATATTTTATTTTTATGTATTTATCAATATCTGTCTTCCTAACTATATGATTTTATGTTTAATCCTTCAGGTATAGTAATAATGGTACAAGGTGTTAGGAGACAACCATCTTCATAGTAAGTAAATTCTGACGTTCATTTTGGGAAACCTCAAACTCAAGCTATTGAATGCTTAGTGGGTTTTTATATTTCAAAGTCTGAACGTTACCTTAACTTTTAATACCTATTGTATCCTGATTTAACATCTCATGTCTCACCTCAAGAACTTGACACAAAAATCAGTTTACTGACTACAATGGGGAGGAGACGAGCTTTGACAGGAAGGTCCAGGTGATTGTAACAAGACTGAGCCAAATGGGATAAGCCGTTCGGGGAGCCGCAGCTATGGCACCTTGGTGGCCAAGTGGGCATGGGAGAGGCTCAGTACCCCAAGGCTTGGCTTATCAAATATGAGGACCATGAGAACAAAATTGACATGCAAGGCTAAGACTTGTTTGATTGTATCAGGAGAAAAACCCCAGACCTGACAAACAGGATCCTGCACTCAATTCAAACTCAACAGAGCAAGGAGTACCGGGCCCTCAGGCAAGTCCCGGGCTTAATTAAAGAAATCCGAGGCGGTCTTAAAGAATGGAAAAGCTAGATATCTTTAAGGAAGGCTGCTATGAAAGCACAGGTGTATGTCATGAATCTTCCTCCTAGTCCTTCCAAAAGAGACTTACTTGGGAACACTTTCCATTGGTCTTACGAGTTTAGAGAGGCCTTTGTAGATCAGGATGCTGCGTGGAGCCCGGAGGAAGTCTGGGAACTATTAGGATAATCCTGGAGGTTTTGGAGCAAGTCCATGCCCCCTGTCAACACTCCCTGTCCATATGAGACAGCTTCTGACTTGCTATTGGGCTCAGAAGTTGCTCATGGCAAGGAGGTGATCTGCCAGGTTTCATATCTGAGTGTGCTAACATCAAATGGATTCCAGATCTGCCACTTACTAGCTGTACTGCCATGGGCAGGTACTGAATTCCTCTAAGCCTCAGTTTCCTTTTTGGTAAACGAGTTTTACAAAACCCATAGGTTTATCTCCTAGGGTTGCTATGAAAATTAAATGAGCAAAGGCATATTATGTACTTTAAGCAAGAATTCACGTGTAGTATGTTATCAATAAATGCAACGGTTGTTGTTATTATCATTATTACTGCAACCATTTTGTTTAAAGGGTAGGATTCCATGGGGTACAAGCAGAATACGGCTTTCTTTCTCCTGCGCAGTAGGGCTAGCCTGTCCCTGCCCCTGTCCCTGGGGTAAAATTTAAGAGTCTTAGGACTACTCCAGTCACTCTGAGGTACTATAAAGTTCTCGGTCACGTGCTGTCACAAAACAGTCATGTGTCAGTAATTGAAATGTCTCGTTATATGTAAAAATCTAAACTTGAACTTTATTTCCCCTTTCCCTGATGTCAGTCCTGACTGATTATATAAATCTGCACAGGAAAAAGGGGTGGGCTCTGGTTGTCTTCCTCTATCTTTCCAACCTCTGCCTGCCTACTCCTGAACCCCCACTCCCCCATAGCCCCCACCCCAGAGCAGCTGAACTCTCTGCCATTTTTCTTGACTAACGTTGCAGCTGGAGTTCTCTGATGGTGACAGATGTTCAACATTGACTCTTTCTTTTATGGTATGTCTCCATTGGTTCCTTGGAGACCCCAACTTGGGAACACACCAGCAGCACCCCTGACATGGGCATGTCCCTCTTGAGGCTGGCCACTTACAAACCCCAGTGACCTGCCACCCCCAGTTTCTGCTTAAGGTCCCATGTCATTGGCTTCAGGTCCCTTTTAAAAGGTCTCCCAGGCCTGCCCTGTCCCAGGTGGTCATCCTGTCCATGGAAAACACATACCTCTGCCCTGCCATCCCCAGCAGATCAACTTGCTCCCATGAAGGCAGCTCTCTTTGCTCTGCCCACAGGCTGAAAGTCCCAGTTCTTCAGACTGGACCCTTGAGACCCCAAACTCCAGGAGACACAGGGCAAGCTCTCTAAGGAGCTCCATAATGCCTCTCTTGCTAAGTTTAGGGTCAGGGAAATACTCCTCTCCTCTTTCCATTTACTACGATGCCCTTTTCCAAAGGCACCTCTCTCCCTGCCTCTTCAGCCTCAGAGTCACAACTGGTTCTTAACCATGTCCTTTGCAAGTCAGACAGAAATCAGTTAGCATCTCACTTTGGAATGTGGGAATTCCAGCTAACATTATTTTGTTCTCAGCTGACACTCAGGCAGAAAGAGTCCCTTTTAAATATCCTGTTATATTATTAGAGTCATCAGCATAGGGTTGTTATGGGCTTTAAATGAAAAATGCATGTAAAATACTTAGCATAGTGTCAGGCACACAGTAAGTGTTCAATAAGCTTTACCTATTTATTGAACAATTTATATGGTTTTTAACTAGGTAATCTAAGTGCTTCATAACACTCAAAACAGTTCCATCATTCTCACTTTATAAACAAGAAAACTAAGGCACAGAGAGGTTATATACTTGCCCAATACTGCACAGGTAGTAAGTGACAAACCTGGGATTCAAATCCAGTCTGGCTCTAGAGACCATGCTCTAACCCACTATGCTATTTCCCATATAATAGCTATGATTATCACTATCATAATGATTAGTATTTAGGATGTATGGGACCAGGGTGTGTAAGCATGAAAGCCAAGTAAGTTACACGAGAAGCTGCTCATCTGCCAAGCTTGGCTTCATTAATTGAGCTGCTCTCCTTCTCTAGATGAACGCCACTGGCTATTCCCCACTTGCCTTGCCTCTCAGGGGCCGGCATCCCCTCCCCCCTGCAAAAAAAAAAAAGAAAAAAGAAAGCCAATGGATAGCTGGTTTTTCCCAATGAGGTACTGAAGAGAATAAATACACGTGGATCTGGTTTATAGATGGCTGTGCTCACTATTACAGCACATTCCAGAAACCGATTTCAGCATCGTGGATCCTGAACATGTGGCTGTCTCTGAGCAACAGCAAGGAGGGGGACATCTCCGTCACATTCCCCTCAAATTCACAGGAGGGTTGGGCCAGAGTCAGCATTTTTGCAGTTGGGTCATATGAAAAGGAACTTCAAAGGAGCAAATTTGTTTACACAGAAGAGACAGAGAGATTCCATCAATTAGTTAATTAAGGCAGAAATAGGAGATCTGTCACCTTTGTGGTGGAGCACAAAAAGAAAGAACAAGGGACACCTGCCATCAGATGATTAGACGTAGTCCTTTGTCCTGAGCAACATACACACAATGGCTGATTCCTTTCCTCTCGACTCCCTGTGTATCTTCATAATACGCTGATAAAACTGATATAACTTGAGCACGATTCTATGCCTTGCAATCCAAAAAACTTAGTACAATCATATTATCCTCAAATAATGATAATTTAATCTTTCTCATTTCCAATAGTTATGCCTCTTGGTTCTGTTTCTTGTCTTATGGTATTAGCTAGAAATTCCAGGATTCTAGCCAGAATTAGCCAGAAACTCCGGAATTAAATAATAGTGGTACTACCAAGCAACATTTTCTTGTTTCTGAGATTAATGGTAATACCTCTAGAGAAATTCTGGGATGCCCTTTGAGAATTTGATAAAAGCTAACTCTATAAATGCACATACCCTCAAAAGGTTGTCTACAGTTTTAGGAAGTTCAAGGATTATGGACACATGGATGGGGTTTTTTTAATTCCATTTTTTCCTTTTTTTTTTTTTTTTTTTTTTTAAGACAGAGTCTCGCTCTGTCACCCAGGCTAGAGTGCTGTGGCATCAGCCTAGGTCACAGCAACCTCAAACTCCTAGGCTCAAGCAATCCCTCCTGCCTCAGCCTCCTGAGTAGCTGGGACTACAGGTATGTGCTAACACACCCAGCTAGGCATTTGAATTTACTAGAAGGATTATAATGCATATTAGAAAGATATTTGAAAAAAAAGTATTATAAAAAAGAAATTTGTTTGGGTCATGCCTGTAATCCCAGCACTTTGGGAGGTCGAGGTGAGAGGATTGCTTGAGCCCAGGAGTTCAAGACCAGCCTGGACAACATAGCCAGACCTCATCTCTACAAAAAATAGAAAAATTAGCCAGGCATGCTGGTACATTCCTGTAGCCCCAGGAACTCAGGAGGCCAAGGAAGGATGATCACTTGAGCCCAGGAGTTTGAGGTTGCAGTGAGCTATAATGACTCCACTGTGCATCAGCCTGGGTGACAGAAAAAAAAAAAGAAAAGAAAAATTATTGGTTGGATAAACCTCAGTTGATAAGAAAATAATATCAATCAAAACACCTCTTTTCTAAGCATTCTCATAAGGACCAGAGAATTAGAACTTCAGAAAATCATAGAGATGGTAGGAGCAACTCATGAAACCTACTCATTTTACAAATTAGAAGGCAGTTGCTCAGAGACATTGTGACTTATGCAAAATTACACTACTTGATAGAGGCAGGAATTGGTTAATATAAACTACTTATTGAGACTCAAGAGAAAATAAGGGGAAAGACTTTTGTCTTATTTCCAGTGGAACATTACCTTAATTCCACGGCAGAGCAACAAGAGTGGCTAGGTTTGAAAGTTTCACAAAGAAATGATGCAAGCATTCTAATAAATTAAAGACATTATTGTCATCTTCAAGGGATGAAAAACATTATTGGGCTTAATTTTCCCATATCTTTCAGTTTCAACTGCCTCACCCTCTGTGTGTGTGTGTAGTGCTGAAATGTTTCAGAATTTCAGCTCCTTGGACAGTTCTCCCCAGCACACACCAGGGAGGTCTTCCTGCCAAGAAGGGGCTGAGTGCATTACAAATGGGGATGGAAGAAACATAGAACAAAGGAAAGAGGCTTCAAGGACATAAATTTTAGAAAGTCGCCAACTTTTAAAAAGATCTGGGCCGGGTGCGGTGGCTCACGCCTGTAATCCAAGCACTCTGGGAGGCCGAGGCGGGAGGATTGTTTGAGTTTAGGAGTTCGAGACCAGCCTGAGCTGGAGCAAGACCCCATTTCTACTAAAAATAGAAAAATTAGCTGGCTTTTGTGGCTCATGCCTATAGTCCCAGAGTCCCAGCTATTTGGGAGGCTGGGACACAAGGATTGCTTGAGCCCAGGAGTTTGAGGTTGCAGTGAGCTATGATGATGCCACTGTACTCTAGCCTGGGCAACAGAGGGAGACTGTGTCTCAAAAAAAAAAAAAAAAAAAAAAAAATCCAGAACTACACCCCAACACACACCTAGGACCTACGCAGAATAGGGGCTTCTCTTGCTGTTTGTGCAAGTTCCTGCTCTGCTTGTCCTTTAATGTCTTCTTCTTTTTTTTTTTTTTTTTTTGAGACAGAGTCTGACTTTCTTGCCTGGGCTAGAGTGACATGGCATCAGCCTAGCTCACACCAACCTCAAATTGCTGGGCTCAAGCGATCCTCCTGCCTCATCCTCCTCCATAGCTGGGACTACAGGCATGCGCCACCATGCCCGGCTAATTTTTTCTATTTTTAGTTACCTGGCTAATTTCTTTCTATTTTTTTTTTTTTAGTAGGGATGGGGTCTCACTCTTGCTCAGGCTGGTCTTGAACTCCTGAGCTCAAGCAATCCTCCCTCCTCCGCCTCCCAGAGTGCTAGGATTACAGGTGTGAGCCACCGCGCCCGGCCTAATGTTTTCTTTTAAGATGAATCCGGATCAGCTTTGTGCTGAACCTATCTACCCAACTGTTCCCTCCCTGTGGCCTCAGTAGCAGTCAGCCGAAGGCCCGCAGAACAACACAGCACAATGCCCGCTGCCCAGCCCAGTACCTGACTTCACATGTGGCAAAGGGCTGACTTTCAAGGGCTGCAACAGTAGGACTGAGACATCTGCTCCCAAGCAGTGAGGAACTCAGCCAAACTGGTTATTTGGTGTCACATAGCAAAACAATCAGTTAGATGACTGATTTCTTTTCTCCCAACTGCTATGTTGTCGCTGCCTCAGATCCTAATATGGTGGCTTATGCTACTGAAGGCTTGCTACAAAGAGCACCTTTGTTTTTTAAATGTTCAAGCGGCTGTTACATTTACTATTTATTTGAATTTCTAAACACCCTATGTATCAGATAGAGCAGCTAATAACTGGGGTTTAGGGGGTTTTTGTTTGGTGTTTTTGAGACAGAGTCTCACTCTGTCACCCTGGGTAGAGTGCAGTAGTGTCATTGTAGCTCCCTGCAACCTCAAACTCCTGGGCTCAAGCAACCCTCCTACGTCAGCCTCCTGAGTAGCTGGGACTATAACAGAGGGATGGCCTGGGAAAAAATGGCAAAAAATATTTTCTATCTCTAAAGCCTGCATCCCTGCCTCAGGCCAGTGGTTGAGAGGGGCAGGGTAAGTCTTTCGTTTATTTGTATGACAGGAGCTGGCCCAGTCCGGCCTGGTAGAGGGAGATCCTGGGCGGAGGTCGGGAGATCGCCTTCAGTGGAGATGGGGTGAGCAGAATTATCAACTGTAATTACCTGAAGCCGAGAACCCATCCTTCAAAAGCTCTGTATTTCTAGAAATGTTCAGGAAATTTGTGATTTTGAGACAAGAAGTTCTGCCATTTTTCCTCCTTTGCTGCCAAAGTTAAACTCTCTCTTTCCTTCCTCCTCAAACCACTTGTGCTCCTTATTCGACCTCGTGGACAAGGGCTGAGATTTCGGTAACAGTACTACAGGCTAGCGACACCATGACAGACTAAGTTTTTCCATCTTTGGTAGAGATGGGGTCTGGTTTTTGCTCAGGCTGAGTGGAGTGCAGTGGCATCACGGTCATCGTGTCTCCCTGCGACCTCAAATTCCTGCGCTCAAGCCGTCCTCCCGCCTCGGCCTCCCAGAGTGCTGGGATTATAGGTGTGAGCCCCTGCTCCAGGCCAACTGTCCTAATTTTTTTTTTTTTTTTTTTTTTTGAGACAGCGTCTGGCTTTGTTGCCCGGGCTAGAGTGAGTGCCATGGCATCAGCCTAGCTCACAGCAACCTCAAACTCCAAACTCCTGAGCTCAAGAGATCCTCCTGCTTCAGCCTCCCGAGTAGCTGGGACTACAGGCATGCGCCACCAGGCCCGGCTAATTTTTCTATATATATTTTAGCTGTCCATATAATTTCTTTCTATTTTTTTAGTAGAGATGGGGTCTCGCTCTTGCTCAGGCTGGTCTCGAACTCCTGAGCTCAAACGATCCGCCCACCTTGGCCTCCCAGAGTGCTAGGATTACAGGCGTGAGCCACCGCGCCCGGCCGGCAACAATATTCTTTACATCAACTGGATAACACAAAGGGGAAAATGAGACTTGGCCAAGTTCTGATTGGCCTCAAACATGGTAGTTTGGTTTTTACATCTTAGAGAAGTTTGACATCACAGATTAGTCTCTGATAAGGTGACTGTCCACTTTAAAGAATTTGGGTGTCAACTAGTACTCTTCTATTTAACAAAAGCCTCTGGATAAGGGCTGGCAGGCAGAAAAGGTGCATAATTGTATCACAGGTCGTAATATCAATGAAAATAGGGAGGTTCTAAACTTTTTTTGCCTCAGGTCACTAGCAAATTTTGAAAGTCAAAACCCTTTGATTTCTCCCTGGAGAAATTCCAACCTGTGGGTAAAAGAATTTTGCTTCTAGCTATCTGTGCTTACAAGAAGGAACTGAATTGTTTATGCAGTTCCAAAAATAAAATTTAAAAAAAAAAAAGAAAAAAAGAAAAAAAAAACCCTTACATATCTATAATATATTCTCATGGGAGGTTTGAGATATTCTATTATTGTCATTCAGTTTACTCATCTGTAAAATGGGATGATAATAGTCATCTACCATAGAGTGTTTTTGGGAGATGAAATAAATTATATCAAATGTTTAAACAGTGCCTGACAGCTAGTGAGCATTTTATAAACATTAGCTATTATTACTTTTTTTTCAGGTGAAAAAAACAAGGTAGGAAAAGAGTGAGTGACAACCAGTGGTGGACTTCGTCCTGGAAATCCACTATCTTGACTCTCACCCCTAGCTCTTTCCCTTTCTCTGTTTTGCCTAAAGAAAGGATTTAGTAGCCTTTTAACAATTCTACATCAGTAAGTCTCTTCATCACACTAAAAGTTTTCAAAAGATTATAAAATAATGCTTACAAACTGTACAGACTAGAAAGGCTCTTCTGTAGATAATTCTAAGTAGTAGTCAGTTTAGTTAGTGTACCTGCTTCCTAAGTATGTCTCAAAATAACAACATTATTTGAGAAAGAATTTTTTGTCAAGTTCTTTCTTATGTAGACTCTTCTTACAAGTTCAGACAATCACTGCACTAATGGTTGCCATGCAAAGGATCTTGTCTTCAATCAGCTCACTAAGGTAACTTTGTAAAGATAGTGTTTTTTTAAAAGGCACTTTGCCAACTCCCTCCAACATAACTTTGCAATGGACAGCAAGAAAAACATGGTAAATCACTTCCATATGGCTCAAGGCAATGAGAAACTTTTGATTAACAACACATTCACTACAATAAAATAACTTCCAAAGCTGCTAAAGAGACACTAACTTATCAGCTACATCTATTTTCTGTTTGATTTTTCATTGTTTTGACTCTCTAAAAACCCTCCTAAACCCCCAACTGATTCCTTTTTAAACAATGGCCTCTTCCAAGACCATCACCTGTTATTTGTCAGTTCTATTAAGCAAATAGCTGCTCTTAAACTTATTTTAGAGCCAGCTGCTTTGAAACATATGCTTCAAACATTCAAGAGAATGTTTTTACAGACTCATCGGTTGATACAATCGTTGACATGTCATCTGCATATGCAAGTGCTAGTTTAAACACCTAGACTGCTCAATTTCCTTCCACACCTGTCTATATAGTAAGCTCAGCAGGTTAGTTCACATCATAAATTCTCATCAAAGGGCTTGTAATTAATATCTAAAGGACAAAATGGGCTCCCTGGCCTCAATGTTTTCATTATCTGAATCTCTCCATTTCTCCCAGACAGAAACTAATCACATCATTTTTGCACTCTTGACAGATTGAAAAAATATGACATAAACCTTTACAACTTTAAATAACACATCGTCACACATCAAGTCTCCCTTCTCCCCTTTTCAAATGGAATAGAATAAAAATATGATTGTCTTTTGCTCTCTGTGTTTTGCAGTTTTTCTTGGTATAATGAAACCATCTGCCACCTCTGTCCCTTAACGCCTGGAATGAATCAAATCATCTTCCTTGCAAACATTGTTAATCTCACAGTAATCCCTACTAATCACATTGTAATCAGCACTCAAAGGGGCTAAAGGTTCTTGATTCTTAATCATGATATTTTAATCATCATTTTTGTGAGACGGCAGTTAGTAATCCCTGAATCTTAGGTTTATTTCTTCTCAACTTCCTAATTATTCCCTAGGACAGAGAACAGGAGCTCTCTGGATAAGAGAAACCAGATCCCTCTGGCTAGAACCGGTTGGGGAGAACATGGCAAGGCCTGGGTGGTGTTTCTGAAGTCTGACATTACTTTCAATTTTGGACACTGAAGATAAAGCTCCTTATTTTTGTTTTCTTTTACTTCCTTATTCTTTTCCTTAGTCTCTTTCCTCTACTGCACTTCCTATTTAGCAAATTTTTGGATGAGTAGCAACTTACTTTTTCCCTCTGCATCCTTAAAAAGCTTTGATTTCTGGTTCGTATAATTTCCTTTTTTATTCTTTACCAAGTTGAGGAAATTCTCCTCTATTCCTGGATTCCTGAAAGTTTTTAATAATAAATAAATGGATATTGGATTTGGACAAATGCTTTTTCTGCATCTATTAATATGATCATGTTTGAAACATATGATAAAGAAACATTTGAAAGAAACATATGAAAGAAGCATTTTTCTTTTTTAACCTGTTGTGATGGGTTACATTAATTGATTGTCGTCTCTTGTATTCTTCAGGTACAATATCCTCACTCTTTTATATACATTTATAATTTCTTTTTTTCTTTTGCTTTCCAATTTCTTTTCCCTGAAGGGAACGAAAGAAACTTTTTACATATTTTAGAGGCTTGCTGTCTTGTTAAATGACGAATATTCCTTCCTCTTCATTTTTACCTTTTTCTCCCTCACTAGTTTAAGATTGTTATTTTCTCTTGTCACAGTCCTTTTCTTGGTCATATTTATATAACACATCATAAAGTCTATTTTTACTCTTAAAATTCATTTATTTATTTAAAAAAATGCTGAGGACCTACTATGGACCAGGAACAAAACAGAAACTCATTCACCATTTGGTCTGAGGCTCTACATCAGCTTATTATTTCCTGTCCAGAACTTAAGTGCAGATTCCTGACCTTTAAGTAAACAATTGAGAAATGGGCCCTTTGCCCTTGGCTACTTACATAACAAAAACGATCACCGAAGAGTCAGGAGCTCCTTTTTATGACCCCCTTTTCCCGAGCCCCACCCTCTAGCATATTTATCAGTTTATCAAGCCTAGATTTGATAACTATGTTTTAATTCTATTTGAAAGGAATGGGCTGGAGAGTGAAAGAAGAAAAGCCCTGGGGATGAGATGTCTTCTCTCCAAGAGTCTAGATTAAAAACCTACAAATTGGTCTTTGTGCCTTCTGTTTCTCTTCACTCCAGAGTGATCCCCCTAAAGTATAGCACTGATTTTTTTCTTTTTCACAATTCAGTGGTTTTTAGCATGTTCACAGAGTTGTGCAGTCATCACCATAATCAATTTTATTTTATTTTTGGAGACAGAGTCTCACTCTGTTGTCCAGGCTAGAGTTCCGTGGCATCAGCCTAGCTCACAGCAACCTCAAACTCCTGGGCTCAAGCAATCCTCCTGCCTCAGCCTCCCGAGTAGCTGGGACTACAGGCATGCACCACCATGGCCAGATAATTTTTTCTATATATATATTTTAGTTGTCCAGCTAATTTATTTCTATTTTTAGTAGAGGTGGGGGCTCGCTCTTGCTCAGACTGGTCTCGAACTCTTGAGCTCAAACAATCCGCCCGCCTCGGCCTCCCAGAGTGCTAGGATTACAGGCAGAAGTTTTTAATTCTGAGGAAGTTCAATTTATTGGAGGTTCAATTTATCTATTTTTTTCTTTAATTGCTTGTGTTGTGTTGTTATATCTAAGAAATCTTTACCAAATCTAAGATTAGGAACATTTACTTCTATGTTTTCTTCTAAGAGTTTATAATTTTAGCTTTTACTTTTAAATCTTTGATCCATTTTAAGTTAATTTTTATATATGATATAAGACAGAGGTCCAACTTCGTTCTTTTATACATGGATATCCAGTTGTCCCAGCACCATTTGTTGAAACAATTGTTCTTTCCTTTATTGAATTGTTTTGCCACCCTTGTCAAAAAGTAATTGACTATAAATGTTAGGGTTTATTGTTGGATTCTTAATTTTATTATATTTCATTGATCTGTATGTCTATCCTTATGCCACTACCACACTGTCTTGATTACTTATAGCTTTGTAGTAGGTTTTGAAATTGGGAAGTGTGAATCCTCCAACTTTGTTCTCTTTTTTAAAGACTGTTTTGGCTATTCTGGGTCCTTTAATTTACATATGAATTTTAGGATCAGTTTGTCAATTTCTACATAGAAGCCAGCTGGAAATCTGATAGGGATTACATGGAATCTGTAGTTAAATTTGCTGAATATTGCTCTCGTAACACTATTGTCTTCTGATCCATGAACCTGGAATGTCTTTCCAATTATTTAGATGTTTTTGAACTTCTTTCAACAATTTTTGTAGTTTTCAGAGTAAAAGTTTTGTACTTCTCTTGTTAGATTTATTTCTAAGTATTTTATTCTTTTTGATATTATTGTATTATTTTTACTATTATAATTTTGAGACAGAGCTCACTCTGTTGCCTGGGCTAGAGTGTCATGGCATCAGCCTAGCTCACAGCAATCTCAAACTCCTGGGCTCAAGGGATCCTCCTGCCTCAGCCTCCTCCATAGCCAGGACTATAGGCACACACTACCACACACAGCTGATTTTTTCTATTTTTAGTTGTCTGGCTAATTTATTTCTAGTTTTGGTAGAGACGGGGTCTCACTCTTTGCTGAGGCTGGTCTCAAACTCCAGACCTCAAATGATCCTCCCACCTTGGCTTCCCAGAGTGCTAGGATTACAGGTGTGAGCCACCATGCCTGGCCCTATGCTATTGTATTAATAAGTGGAATTTTTTTTTTAATTTCATAATTGGATTTTACAGTGAAAGTGTGGAGAAATACATTTGATTTTGTGGCCAGGCACAGTGGCTCACACCTGTAATCCCAGCAGTTTGGGAGGCTGAGGTGGAAGGATTGCTTAAAGCCAGGAGTTTGATATCAGCATGAGCAATATAGCAAAACCCTGTCTCTATAAAAAATAAAAATTAGCCAGGCATCATGGCTGTTGTTCCAGCTACTCGGGAAGCTGAGGCAGGAGGATCACTTGAGTCGAGGAGTTTAAGGTTGGAGTGAGCTAAGATCACGCTACTACACTGTAACGTGGGCAACAAAAAAAGACCCTATCTCAAAAAAAAAATGCAATTGATTTTGTATATTGACCTTGTATCCTCAACCTTGCTGAACTCATTTCTTAGTTTTCTTTTCTTTTCTTTTCTTTCTTTCTTTCTTTTTTTGAGACAGAGTCTCACTCTGTTGCCCAGGCTAGAGTGAGTGCCGTGGCGTCAGCCTAGCTCACAGCAACCTCAAACTCCTGGGCTCAAGTGATCCTCCTGTCTCAGCCTCCCGAGTAGCTGGGACTACAGGCATGCACCACCATGCCCGGCTAATTTTTTCTATATATATATTTTAGCTGTCCATATAATTTCTTTCTATTTTTAGTAGAGATGGGGTCTCACTTTTGCTCAGGCTGGTCTTGAACTCCTGAGCTCAAAGGATCCACCCACCTCGGCCTCCCAGGGTGCTAGGATTACAGGCGTGAGCCACCGCGCCCGGCCCTGGTGTGCTAATTCTTTATTGAAGATTCTTGCCCTATATTCATAAGGAATATTGGTCTATAATTTCTTTTAAAGAATTCATGAAGAATTGGTGTTAATTCTTCTGTAAATATTTGGTAGAATTCACCCAGAGAAACCAGCACTGACTTTTTTGTCTTACTCTTCAAAAGCCTTCAATGGTTATCAATTATCTAATGAATTAGATACAACATCCCATAGTGTGCATTCCCAGTAGTACGTCTTACTATTCCCAACTAGTATCCTGTCTGCCACTACTGATAGGCAACTTGTACACGGGTTATATCTCACTTCTTATCTTGACCTAGGTGTCTCATGTCCTTGTAGATCTCACTAGTCAGATTCCTACTCCTCCCTTAAGACAAGGCAAGTCTACTTATACCTTGAAAGCTTTTCTTGACTCTCTTGTTGGATTAGTTTAGATTTCCTTACAATATTCTGACCAACTTCTCCTAACTGCCATTTTAAAATTTCTCTATTGATCTCCATTGCATGGGACTTATTATGAAAAGCCTTCATAGTAGGCTTCTGTACCTAATTAATTTTTAAAAGTACCTTAATGGGAAAAGCCCCATTCCAGTTAAATTGGGACCTATTGGTTACTTTGCTAATGACACGTAAGTATCAAATGCTATATGGAATCCACTGTGAACAGTATTTCTCTGTGAGTTCTTTTCCCAATGTCAGAATAATTAAAAAGAATTTTTGCTTGAGGAACTCATTATGAATGACTTCTCTGTGTTTCACCATATTTCTGAGGAAAATTTGTCTTGAAAAATTGATTCAGTACTGGGGGAGGTTCTGCATGCCTTTTTGCTGACTTTCCAACTCTCAAAATAATGATCTTCACAGTAGGGAATACCAAAGGAGCTAATGGCAGGGTCACAATGGTAATAGTTTTCTAAAAACTATTTCTTATTCTGATCAGAAAAGTTTTTTAATATTTTAAAGCTAACATTTAATTTTCTGTTAAGAAACTGTATTACCTTGGCTAACATAGCATTTAAAACACATAACATTGCTTTTCAAATATAAATGAAGATTACATTTTCTTAATATAGTTTTGAAATGTTTATGAGGAAATGAGAATTATATAGAACATGCTCAAAATCCTTTTATGTTTTGCCATACTTAGAGGGGCTTACCACATAAGCGAGTTAGAATTGTGACAAAGCAGCCGTTGTACTGACACAGCTAATGTCATCTGTTTCCTAAATTTCATTAAGATAAAACTTTTATTTTAGTGATGGATGAGTCAAGAAGGGAACTCTTTAAGACAAAATTATCAAGAAACACATGTCATAGATCTATATGATTATGCAAATGTTGTGACTAGAGCCATAACTTTAGCCAACTTCAACAATATTGCCAATTTTCTCTCAAAATTAGCCAGGGAGGCATGTTGGTTTTGCCTCTACTATTGTTATTAAGTATCAATAAAAATATTAATAGCTATGTTCATTTATTGTCACCATGTATGAGGAATGATTCCAGACACTTGTCACCTAGCTCACAACAAACCAGCAAGGAAACTACTTACTATATGTTAGCTAGAATTAGGTTCAACTGTGAGTAACAGAAACTAAAATAATAATAATGTCTTAAACAAGAGAGAATTTTATTTATCTCACACAAAAGTTTAGAGGTAGGTGATCTAGGGCTGCCTTTATAGTTCTGTTCCACGAAGCCCTTAGGGACTCAAGCTCTTTCTCCCTTGGAATTGACTACTAGCTACGGTGCCAAGAGAGAAGAAAGATATAAGAGAAAGGGGGCAAAGGAAATGTACTAGTTTCCTCAGAAAGGGTTCTTTTTGTTTGTTTGTTTTTGGAGACAGTCTCACCCCATTGGCCAGGCTAGAGTGCCGTGGCATCAGCCTAGCTCACAGCAACCTCAAACTCCTGGGCTCAAGCAATCCTTCTGCCTCAGCCTCCCGAGTAGCTGGGACTACAGGCATGCGCCACCATGCCCGGCTAATTTTTTCTATATATATTTTTAGTTGTCTATATAATTTCTTTCTATTTTTACTAGAGACGGGGTCTCACTCTTGCTCAGGCTGGTCTCTAACTCCTGACCTCGAGTGATCCTCCCACCTCGGCCTCCCAGAGTGCTAGAATTACAGGTGTGAGCCACTGTGCCCGGCCCCTCAAGAAGTTTTCTACTACGTGATATTTCTTGTACACCTCATTTACCAGAACTTAGTCACATGAACACTTGTAGGTGGGTGTCCATGTGTCCAGATAAAACTTTGAGGGTCTAAAACATGGAGAAAGGAAGACATCAGATAGACAGGATAACTAGATTCCTTTTCTGCTACAACCTTATCAGCAGTGTTTTATAGATAAGGAACCTGAGCCATAGAACTATTAATTAACTTGCCCAAAGTCACTTGGTTGATAAATGAGAGAGGATTTAAAACTACATCTGTCTTTCCAGGCCAGGCGCGGTGGCTCACGCCTGTAATACTAGCACTCTGGGAGGCCGAGGTGGGTGGATCCTTTGAGCTCAGGAGTTCGAGACCAGCCTGAGCAAGAGCGAGACCCTGTCTCTACTAAAAATGGAAAGAAATTATCTGGACAACTAAAAATATATAGAAAAAGTAAGCTGGGCATGGTGGTGCATGCCTGTAGTCCCAGCTACTCGGGAGACTGAGGCAGGAGGATTGCTTGAGCCCAGGAGTTTGAGGTTGCCGTGAGCTAGGCTGACACCACAGCACTCTAGCCCAGGCAACAGAGTGAGACTCTGTCTCAAAAGGAAAAAAGAGAGAGAGTGAGAGAGTCTTGCTCTGTTGCTCAGGTTAGAATGCACTAGCACCATTATAGCTCACTGCAGCCTCAAACTCCTGGGCTCAAGTGATCTCCCTGCCTCAGCCTCCTGAATGTCTGGGGTTACAGACACCTTCCACCATGCCTGGCTAACTTTTAAACTTTTTGTAGTGATGGGGGGGGTCTAGCTGTGTTGCCTAGGCTGATCTTGAACTCCTGGCCTCAATTGATCCTCCTGCTTCGGTCTCCCAAAGCACTGAGATTACAGGTGTAAGCCACTGTGCCAACTTTGTTTTCTTCATTATTTGGACTGGCTTGTTGATTCATGCACTAAACAAAAATGCATTGAGTCTCTGCCATGTACCAGGTATGATGCTAGGCACTGAAATATAATAATTAGCAAAAATTAAAATGGTTCCTATGCTCATGGAGTTTACCATTGTGGGTTAGGAAAATGAGACATTAATTAAATAATCACACAAATAAATGTGTCATGAAAAAATGTAAAAAGTGACATGAAGTAAAGGTATAAGGTGACATGAGACTCTCTAAACAAAGAGCTCATCTGGTCTGGGGCATCAAAGAAGGCTTTCTTTCTTTTTTTTTTTTTTTTGTTGAGACAGAGTCTCACTTTGTTGCCCAGGCTAGAGTGAGTGCCGTGGCGTCAGCTTAGCTCACAGCAACCTCAGACTCCTCGGCTTAAGCGATCCTACTGCCTCAGCCTCCCGAGTAGCTGGGACTACAGGCATGCGCCACTATGCCCGGCTAATTTTTTCTATATAGATTTTTAGTTGTCCATATAATGTCTTTCTATTTTTAGTAGAGACGGGGTCTCGCTCAGGCTGGTCTCGAACTCCTGACCTTGAGCGATCCACCCGCCTCGGCCTCCCAGAGTGCTAGGATTACAGGCGTGAGCCACCGCGCCCGGCAAAGAAGGCTTTCTTGAAGAAGAGATGTTCCAGCTGAAATCTGAAGGATAAGTCAGAGTTGAGGGGATGGGGTAGAAGATAGGGTTCCAGGCAGAGAAACAGCACGTGCAAAAGTCCTGAAGTGGCCAGGAGCCCGGCACTGATGAAGGACTAAGAGAAAGCTGCTGGCACTGAGTATAGGGAGTGAGAGGAAGTGGGTTACAAGATGAGACTAAAGGGTGATGTCAGGGCCCTGAGTCATAGAAGAAACATTTGTCATTATCCTCAGAACAAGGTGCAGCCATTGCAAGTGACATAAGCAGATCTGTGAGTTGAAAAGATCACTTTGGGGGTAGATCCAAGACTGGATAAGCAGGGACCGGTTAGGAGGTTACTGCAGTGTCCAGAAAAAACTTGATAGCTTGGACTAGGGTGATTATGAAGTATAGGGTGAAAAGTAGAACTACTCAGATGTTGTCGACAAAATCAATAGGACCATGTGACATGTCAGCTATGGGAAGCAGAGAAAAGGAAGAGGTGGTATACTGAATCTTTCCCCCCTCCCTGCTTCACACCATTGCCAAGGCCTCACTGGTGGGGCCTTTGGGCTTGACAATGGGGCCTGCGTCAGCCAATGACATAAACAGAAAAGTCAGTGTGTTACTCCAAGCTTAGGATTTGAGAGACCTTGTGTGTTTCCACTTTGCTCTGGAGCCTCAGCAACCAGCAGGAAAGCAACATGCCCAGACTGGCTGACTAGTCCAGGGAAGAAGAGAGACATGTGGAGTGAAGCCACCCCACAGATCTACAAAGCAGAGCCGCTCCCAGCTGCTGCAGCCTAAAACAGAGTTGCCCCACTGAGTCCACCTACATCAGCCAAATTCCAAGTAACGTGGATATATGAGCAATCATAGATGAATGTTGTTTTCAATATCAAAATTCAGAGTTGTTTGTTACTCAGCAATAACTGACTGATACCAGAAGGGTCAAAATTTACTCTTGGGCTTTAAGGCTGCAAAATTAAATGGATGGTAGAACCATTCACTTCAGCTAACACACTTCTTATTTCTGAATCCCCTTCTTTGCTGGGCCCAATTTTCCAAGTTCTTTGTTTTCTTTTTTTGAGACAGAGTGTCACTCTGTTGCCCAGGCTAGAGTGCCGTGGCGTCAGCCTAGCTCACAGCAACCTCAAACTCCTGGGCTCAAGCGATCCTCCTGCCTCAGCTTCTCGAGTAGCTGGGACTACAGGCATGTGCCACCATGCCTGGCTAATTTTTTTCTATGTATATTTTAGTTGTCCATGTAATTGCTTTCTATATTTTTTTTAGTAGAGACGGGATCTCACTCTAGCTCAGGCTGGTCTCGAACTCCTGAGCTCAAACGATCCATCCACCTCGGCCTCCCAGTGCTAGGATTACAGGTGTGAGCCACCGCGCCCAGCCCCAGTTCTTTCCCTTACACATTGACTCCCATCACTGCCATTTAGTCTCTAGAGACAAAGGTAGGTAGGCAGCTCAGTGGGAGGAAGTGTACCAGGGTGGGTGCTATGCACTGAACTGTGTCCCTCCAAAGTTCACATGATGAAGTCTCAATCCCCATTGTGACTGTTCTTGGAGATAGGGCCTTTTAATCAAGGTTAAATGAAATCATAAGTGTGGGGCCCTGGTCCAACAGGAATAGTGTCCTTATAAAGGAAGGTGCCAACACCTGAGTTTTCTCTCTCACCCTGCAGGCAGCCCACAAGGAAGGCCTTACGTGAGCACACAGTGAAGAAGGTAGCTGCCTATAAGCCAAGAGACAAGCCTTGGAATGAAACCTGCCTTGCTGGCACCTTGATCTTGGACTTCCAAGATCACATAATATTTTTAACATGACTGTTCTTTGCTGCCTAAGAATTTCATACCACTAACTATTGGAATGTTTAAATGTCAAGGCAAAAGAGTGTCTTTACCCTGAAGAAGTTCTAATTGAATTCCATTTGCAAAGTGTGTGTTTTGTGTCTCTCTGTGTGTGTGTGTGTGTGTGTGTGAGAGAGAGAGAGAGAGAGAGAGAGACAAGGACAGAAACAAAGAGAAACTGTGACACAGGAGAGATACAGAGAGCTGGTTGTGGTAGTTCATTCCTGTAGCCAAACTGTTGGCTAGTTTGGTTTTCATTTAACAACCTGACATTTGACTCTGTTGCCCCTTTAGAATATGGTCTTTTATAATTTCCTCCTTTTCTCTACATGATTTCTGTCCATCTTTGGAGAAAGCAGAATGATTCCTCATGGGTTTTAGATTTGTTCTTTGGAGCCCCAGTTTTTAGTCAGCACACAAAAATCTATTCATCCACGTTGCTACCTTATACTAAACGTTCTTTGTTAAGTTCAATCTACAGGCTGGGCAGCATAAACATTCAAGAAAAAAAAAATTCATTGTACCGCCAGCTCTAAGAATCTGGCACCAAACATTTCTCTAAGATTTGTTTAAACAGGAAATGTATTAAAAGAGAGACATTTTTCACAGCGATGATGGCCTTGACTACAGAGGGCACATATTTGAGTCCTGGTCATTGCAGGGAGCATGAAGGGGCCTGTCAATGAAGTGTTCCTCCAGGAAAGAGCCAATGGGAAGGTTTCTTCACTTTGGAAGTTCTGCGCCTTTTAGTTTTCCTAAGGGTAGTTTCAGCTTTTTCAGACTTAGTGCACGTCAGTACTTGGGGAGAGAGGGAGTCAGAGAAAAGCAGCTGGAAACGAAAATAATTTGCTTTAAGAACTCAGGACCAGGCGCGGTAGCTCGTGCCTGTAATCCTAGCACTTTGGGAGGCCGAGGCGAGAGGATCGCTTGAGGTCAGGAATTCGAGACCAGCCTGGGTAACATAGCAAAACCCTGTCTCGACAAAATATAAAAATTAGCTGGGTATGGTGGTACACACCTGTAGTCCCAGCTACTAGGGAGATCACTTGAGCCCAGGAGTTTGAGGTTGCAGTGAGCTATGATATGATCATACCACTGCACTCCAGCCTGGATGACAGAGCGAGACCCTGTCTCCAAAAAACAAACAAAAAAACAAAAAACAATGCAGGCAGTGCTTCTGTGAAATCATGCCATTCAGTGACTTTCAACCAAGTGGATCCTAATTTTCTAGCCACTTTCCTTTTAGTTCAATCCCCTAAGTCAGCTTCGGCACTGAGGATTGCTCTGGGTGGAGTTGGGGCCCGGATGCTCTTTTGTCTGTGCTGCGCCCCTGCTTCCGGGCAGTCTTCCTTTCCCCATCTCGACTGCCTATTCCCTGCTTCTTCCTCTCCTGCTCAGACCTCTGTCCGTTCCCACCTCGCTGCCCATCATTGTTCAGGTGTTAGTGTAATCTTGGAATTCAACAGTATTTTTCACATTTTGTACAGAAGCACTCATAGACTCACGGGGTGTTTAGAGATGACGTGGTCATTCATGCAAGCATTCATGCATTATCTTCTTCACGTTTTTGTGCTTTGAGCCAAGAATTTCCCCAGGCTCCCAAGTAATTTCCGTTCTAGCAAAGAAGCCATTATAACCCAACCAAATAAATCTACGATGTTAGTGTGAGCAGAGTACAGTGGAAGCACAGGAGAAGCAGTGTGCCAGTCTGGGAGGAGACAGGAAAGCCGGCAGTAAGCAGGTCATATTCAGAAAACACTCAAACAAATAATATCTCCATTAGAGGGAACGTGTGTAAAGACAGGGAGAAGTTGAGAGACAACTGGTGGCTGAGTATTGCTGTAGGGTATATTGTGAGCAGGAAAGTCACCGCTGGTGGTCCTAAAATACTGGGACAAGGACCTTGAATTGCATGCAAGGGAATTTAATTTTTATTTATTTATTTTTGAGACAGGGTCTTGCTGTGTTGCCCAGGCTGGAGTGCAGTGGTGCAATCATAGCTCACTGTAACTTGGAATTCCTGGGCTCAAGTGATCCTCCTGCCTCAGCCTTCCTGAGTAGCTGGGACTATAGGTGCACGCCACCATGCCCTACCATGCCCCACCATGCCCAGGTAATCCTTCTTATTTTTTGTAGAGATGGTGGGGGGAGGGTTGTCCCACTATGCAGCCCAGGCTGGTCTCCTGGCCTCAGCCTCCCAAAACGCTGGGATTACAGGCGTGAGCCACCGCACCTGGCCTTAGCAATCTTTTACATTAGAAAGATCCCCTTGGAACTAAGGGGTAATGGATGGGGTGGGAGGAGAAATCAGTGAGATTCAAGTTAGAGAAATCTAGGAAGAGGTGAATTCACTGGTCCAGGCAACAGACAATAAAAGCCTGAACTGGGGCAGTGACTCTGGGGGAAAAAAAAAAGAGGAATGTTTAGGCTGAAAGACTGGGTGGGGAGAGGGAAGAATCTAAACTGAATGCTGCTGTCTCCCGCTGGCTGTGTGGATTGGATGTGTGGTTGCCCTATTCACCTGCAGGAAATCTGCATATTAACAGAGCAGTTTGGGTGTGAATGAAGTGATGGATTCAGTTTTGTGCTCCTTAGGTTTATATGGAAAATATCCAAGTCTGAGAAGTGAAGGTCAAGGACAGGGCCTGGGGGTGCTCCACCTTGTAAGGGCATTGTTAGAGGTTATCTTGTCAGCTAGGAATAGATTCCAGGTCCCACCCAAGATGATTAGATGATTTCGAAGGTCTAGGTGAAGCCTAAGAATGCTTGTTTTTAAAAAGCTCCTCAGGGGCTTCTGATAAGCAGATCAAGCCCCACCTTCATCCCTACGGAGCAGGCACCTGTGATCCAGCAGGGTGGGAACTTTCCCAAGGTCACAGAGCTCCCTAGAGGCTGAGTGAGGCTAAACTCCCAGGCCACTGTTTCTCCTCTGTGGGGCTCACTTCTCCACACTTAGATTTATTTATTTATTTATTTATTTTTTAAGAGCTGGGGGTCTTACTCTGTCATGCAGGCTGGAGTGCAGTGGCGTGATCATAGCTCACTGCAGCCTCAGACTCCTGGGCTCAAGCGATCCTCCTGCCTCAGTCTCCCGAGTAGCTGGGATTACAGGCATGTGCCACCAAGCCTGGCTAATTAAAATTTTTTTTTATAGAAACAGTATCTCACTAGATTGCTCTGGCTGGTCCCGGTTCTTGGCCTCTAGCTATCTTCCTGCCTCAACCTCTCAAAGTGCTGGGATTACAGGTGTGAGCTAACTGCACCCAGCCTGTCTTATTTAGATTTTAAAGCTACCGTGGGGGGTGGGGTGGGCGTGTAGGAGCTGCATTTCCCTCTTGTGGTTGTAACATATGATCAGTTATAACAACAAATCTGCTTGAGAGGTGGATTTGGTAGATGGAGAGCGATGTATCTCACAAGTTCGTGACACTGGTTTCTTAACAGTTCTATCTTGTACAGCATTCTCATCAGCAGAGAGGAAACGTGTTCTCACTAGCTCAGTCTTTATCATCTGCCTAGCAGCTTTTGCAGAATCTGGTATTCAGCCCAACATCTTCATATGTAATCTGGATCATGGAATAGAAAAATGCTCCCACTTTGGTAAGAGATGCTGAGTGGGAGAAAAATAGGCCAAGAATCTGTAAGTCTTTTTTGAGAGTTTATGGATGATGCAGAAAGAAAAGACAAATCACTGTGTTTAGAGAAATTAGAATCTCACTGGTTGTGGGAGACCTTACTAGTGAATACCAAGATTTTTCTCTAATTTTCTTTCAGAGCACACGTCCCCTTGGAATTAGCCACAACCACGTGACTTGCTTTAGCCAACAAAATGTTAGCGTACGTATGAATAGCACTTCTAGAGGGAATAAGCACAGGAAACTTCTGCATTCTCCATGCTTTCTTCCCTTTCCACAGCGAACCCTGAAACCTTGCGTTGAGATGGCGATGTCACTAGATGATAGAATTTGTGTCAACCTGAGCCATGGAGTGACTATGATGACAGAGCTCCTCTGCTGAGCAGTGTAGCAAATGCAGTGTGAATGAGAAAAACAATAAGCCCAAACTATTGTTTCAAGACACGGAGATTTGGAGCTGATTTGTTGACTGCAGCACAATTTAGTTTCATCAGGCTAATGCATCGGTCAATAATAAATATGCACAGGAAGCCGGCAGCTAAGAACAAACCCTGAGGTGTGATGAAAGGGGAAGATCTCAGAGGGCTAGAGCCCTAGAAGGCAACACTGGTCAACTGCAATAATGAGACATAGACCGGATAGAGTTCAGAAGAGAAAAATTCAGGGTTATGCACTTGAAGTTGAAAAGTGAACATGTTCAAAGGCAAGGTGCCAACCACTCAAAGGCAGTTGGCTGGAAAATTGAAAGTGTAGCTTTAGTGGACAGCCAGTTGACCGGGAGGAATTGTCACAATCCTGCAGTTCTGTTGATTGAAAAAAATACAAGCAGAGAACTGTGGCAAATGAAAAGCATGTCTGTATCATGAGGTAATTGTTACATTGCTCTCTGGGCTGACCAGAGCCCTAACAGAGAGCCGGGGCTGGCTCCAGGCTCTGTAGTTCAATGGGAATTGAGAGAATGTGGACCCAGTTCAGAGCAAAAGCAGAATAGTCATTCAGCGACCAGCAAACAAGGGCTAAAGGACCTGGGATGATTTATCCTAGAGAGGGGATGTATAAGGGGTGACTTAAGAAGTGTCAGCATTGGATTTAAACTTCAGAAGAGCCATTGCATGAAGGATGATGGCTGTTTTTTTCTTTGTTGCCAAGGACACAAAAAGAATGGGCTCATTAAAGTTAAACAAAAGGAAGAATTTCCTGACTCCTAGGGTTGTTGGACACCAGATAATGTTGGAGATTTTTTTTCTGGAGGACTTTACAGAGATCACAGTTTCTTCCAGTGCAGTGGATTCACTGGGTCCTTCCTGAAGTTCAGGCATGGAAGGCTCACAATCTCCTTTCTTCCATGACCTGGATGATGGATGATGTCCACTGTGGGACACATTCCATGGCCTTGCTGCACTAACATTTTGCACAAATCCCAGCATCTTGTTGGCAGCTGCCTCCCCTTCCTTCCTGTTACGAAAACATGTCAGAAAACAAGTGAGAGCCATGCCGTGATGAGGATAGCCTCAACTCCTCTTTTTTAAAAAAGGTAAATGTTATGTAATTGTCAGACTTTTAACTATTGTTTGTAAAAATAACTTGTGATCATTCAACATTTATTTAACAGATAATTATTGAGTGAAGGTTGTATGCATGTGTGTTGGGGGTTGTCTAGGGTTAAACCAACATGTGAAATGCGGCATGCTATGGGACTATGGAGAAGGGCTGATTAGGCCGAACTGGAAGGAGTGCACACTCTGAGATGCACAGGAGGAGAAAGTCAATCAACAGAAGAGCTGGGGTAAGAACACAAGGGAAGCTGCCTGTGTGAAGGCTGAGCGGCTAGAAGCTTATGGAGGAATTGGAGATGGAAAAGTATCTGAATATAGCACCAGGGATGGTAGGAGACAGAGCTGCCATGCAGGAGGCAGAACACCTGGGGTCGCAGGGACCTTCTTAATAAGCTCAGATTTCATCCCAAGAGCATAGTCGAGCCATGGAATTGTTTTATGCAGGCGGAGGATGTTATCAGTTCTATGTTTCAGAAAGATCACTCAGGCTGCAGTGTGAAAAATTGGATAGAGGGGCTTTGAAATTAATCTGTCCTGAGTTTGAATCTATGGTCCATACTGTCAATTTTAAGATTTTCTTTTCCTTTTTTTATTAACTTTTTTAATTTCAAAATATTAAGGGGGGAAGGGAAGCAAAAAAACCCCCCCAAATATTAAGGGGATACAAATGTTTTTGTTACATGGATCGATTGTTTAAATGCTTGAGTCATGGCTATAAGTGTACCCATCACTCAAATAGTGTTCATTGTACCCATTTGGTAGGTTTTGGCCCCTCCTCTCCTCCCCCTTTCCCCCTGAATTTTAAGATTTTTAACCAATTATTTAATCTCGATTTATCTCAGTTTCTTCATCTGTAAAATAGAGATGATTATGCCTATCTGGCAGGGTGGCCATGAGGATAAGTTTAAACATTGGATGTGAAGGCTCTGTAGAGTGCCTGATGCCCCAGTATGGGTGCTCAACAAACATTGGTTCCCTTCTCTACAAATTCATAGTCAATTAGCAAATGACAAATGCACTTGCCATGGTCCTGAATCAAATGGTTTTTTTTTTTTTCAATTGAGAGTGATCATTACATGGGTAGTTTCCACCACCCTCTTAAAACTATAGAGACCAGATTTGATTTTCCTTTAGTCCTTTAATCATCTTTGTGGTTCTTTGCAGAACTCTCTCCAATTTTTCCAAATTCCACTTCAATTGTGGAGACCACATCTAGATTAGTCACCGAAGAGAACTCATTATAATTAGATCAACACTGTGCAGCCACTTGGGCGGCTGGCTCAGCCATGTAAACCCAGTCAGCCGGTCCCCATCGACAAATAGGTTGTGTTCCAGGAGTTCATTAGTAAGTTGGTTGTTTGGAACACAGAAAGCCTTTCCCCATAGAAACAGAATTATAGATGGTGGCTTGTTTCCCAGGCCAGTGCACAAAAATCTATTTAATGCACATGCAGCTGAACCAGGGCCCGGCCATGTAGGCCCTCAAGCCCTTAACTTGCCTAATGCCCAGTGGAACAGACAATCCCACAGAGCCCAGCACCTCTGACCCCAAGCATCCAACCCTGAGCCCCGAGGGAGGGGAGAACTGAGCTGACAGTTTTAGGGTGAGAATCACTTGTAGCCTGACATGAACACTTCTTGGAAATAGGCCTTACCTGAAATTGTGCTTGTTATTATGTATGCAAGCAATTTAGAGCTACTTCATGATGAATATGCCTATTGTATACTAGATACTTTACCTAAATCTACCTCACTATCTTTAAGTCTCATGATACTCCCGTTACAAAAATACTTTTTTTCTCAGTGTTCCCATTTTTCCTGTATCATAAGGAGATTGTGGCCCAAGGTCAGGCAAATAGAAGGTGGCAGAACTGATGTGGGATCCCTGCCTGGATTTCTGTCTTGCAAAGCTGAGATCTTTTCACTGCACAACACTGCCTCCCAGTGGAGTGTCCTTAACACATACGCTAGCGTCACTAAACCAACGATATACCTCCCAGAGCAGTAACAAGTTCTTCATTCATACATCCAACAAAGAATCTTTGAGTGCTTCCAATGAGCTAGGCCTTGGGAACACAAAATCAAATTAGACTCGGTGCTCTCACAGAGTGGTTGGGGAAAAGAGTAAGTAAATCAACAACTGAAATCAATGACATGAGAATGTGATCAAATTTAAAAAGATTACACAGAAACCCAGAAGAGAGATGTGTTAGACTAGGGTGATGGTGGCCAGAAAGTCTTCCTGGGAAAGGTGAGCTGATCTGAGTTTTGAAGGATGAGGTGGAGTTAGATGTCAAGCTACAATGACAAAGTGTCAAAGGGCATTCTATGCAAGAGGAACAGCATGTTTAGATGCACAGGTAATGCAAAACACACCAAAAATATGTTAAGCATGTCTCTGACTCATCTGCTTTTGTGATAGATTATGACCTATCTTGTGGAATTGGCAAATGAAAATGACATTTTAGTATAGGTTTAATTTGCCTTTCTTTTGAGAGATAGGGTCTCACCATGTTGCCCAGGCTGGAGTGCAATATCTATTCACATATGCGATTAGAGCACACCACAGCCTGGAACTCCCGGGCTCAAGCGATCCTCCTACCTCAGCCTCAGGAGTAGCTGGGACTACAGGTGTGTACCACTGTGCCCAGCTAAATTCTTTATATATTTAAAAAATATATTTGACATTATCGTGAACTGTCTATATTTATTGTTGATTTGTCTATTGGGTGTTGGTCATTTAAAGAATTGTAAGAGCTCTTAATACATTACATAATCTTTTTTATTAAAAAATGTTTAACATCAGAAAAATCTACAATTGTCTTTTGATTTTTTTTTAAAAAAATTTTCTTCTGAAGACCCTCTTGATCCTATGATTATTAAGAAAAAATTAGATTCTCTTTTTACATTTATTTATTTATTTATTTTTTATTTATTTTTTTTTTTGAGACAGAGTCTCACTCTGTTGCCCAGGCTAGAGTGAGTGCCGTGGCGTCAGCCTAGCTCACAGCAACCTCAAACTCCTGGGCTCAAGCGATCCTCCTGCCTCAGCCTCCCGAGTAGCTGGGACTACAGGCATGCGCCACTATGCCCAGCTAATTTTTTCTATATATATTTTTAGCTGTCCATATAATTTCTTTCTATTTTTAGTAGAGATGGGGTCTCGCTCTTGCTCAGGCTGGTCTCGAACTCCTGAGCTCAAACGATCCGCCCACCTCGGCCTCCCAGAGTGCTAGGATTACAGGCGTGAGCCACCGCGCCCGGCCTCTTTTTACATTTAAATCTCTGATCCAGCCGAAATTTATTTCAGCCAGTGTAAGATGCTCCAACTGCATCTCCCAGCCTGCCTTGTAGTGTTTAGTCCTCATGGCCAGGAGACAGGGAACCGGAACATGGGGCAGGGGGAGACGGTGAACTTGGGGCAGGGATGGGGCTTCTCCAACTGTGAAAAAAAGTCTAAAAAACCTGGGGCCCCTGCACAGGGCATAATGCAGAGGCGCCCATCCGCACTCTGGATGCAGCGGAGAGCAGCAAGGACAGAGAGAGCCTAACTGCCTGGTGTCAGTGTCCCCTTCTCTCTGTTGAATGGGGACTCTGAGCAACCAGGAAAACACCTGGTTCTGGACCAAGGGTCCTAGGAGCCCAGCAGACTCCAACAAAACCACAGGGGAGTGAACGCAGAAAGAAATAACAATCACACACGAACCCACAACAAAACAAAGAAAATAGACAAGACAAAGGCTGCAAACAAAATTCCAAAGCACACGAGGAAAACTACCCAGCTAAAGGGTCCAGAGATAATTTAACTGCCGATAAAACAAGCAAACAATAAAAACCCCAAAACCCCGCCACTGGCAGCCTCCCGACTCATACCTCTTTTGAGTTGACCAGGGCTTATCTCATTCTGCCTTCGGCCCTGTTCCAACACCTGTGGCGCCCCAGATGCCCAGGGCACGGCCCTTCCTGCCCTCTTAATCCCACACCCACCACACTTCCCTTATTCCGCCCACACCTGCCCTTCCTCTCCACCCCGGAACCCCTTACATCCAGCCCACAACCGCCACTTGGTTTCTTTCTTTCGTTTCTTTTCTATTCTTTCTTTCTTTCTTTCTTTCTTTTTTTTTTTTTTTTGAGACAGAGTCTTGCTCCGCTGCCCTGGCTAGAGTGCTGTGGCCTCATCGTGGCTCCTGCAACCTCAAACTCTTGGGCTCAAGCGATCCTCCTGCCTCAGCCTCCCGAGTAGCTGGGACTACAGGCACAGGCCACCATGCCCAGCTAATTTTTCTATTTTTAGTAGATACTAATTTTTCTACTTTTAGTAGAGATGGGGTCTCACTTTGCTCAGGCTGGTCTCGAACTCCTGACCTCAAGCAATCCTCCCGCCTTGGCCTCCCAGAGTGCTAGGCCACCGTGCTGCTCTCCACCTGGTTCTGAATGTTCTCCTCTGCTCCTTGCTCTACACAAAACTTGGCTGTCCCCAGAGGTCAACCCTCCCCTGCTGCCCTTCCACAGCCCCTCCGCCCCTGTACCACCGAGCCTGGGGGTGTCCTCCCCCTCCTGGTTAATGCTTCTGGCCCATCCCCCTCCCTCCTTCCTACACTCACTGGACTTTCGTCTCCAGTCGTGGGGCTGTGTCATCCACTCCCTATGACACCTTATTGCTGCACCCTCAGCGGAGCCCAGGGTTACTCCCTCCGTGTCTCCACCATTTTGGCTTCTAGCTCACTGTAACTCTCTCCAACACCACTTCTGCCTTGGTTCCTGGTGGTTTTGACATCCACACTGATGACCACTTCAGTACCCAGGCTTCTCAGCATCTCTCACCCCGCACCGGTCATCTCCCCCACCTCAGCCACTCACCATGTCACTACCAATACCTGCCCTCCTGCGGCGATCTTGAGGCCAGGCACCCCACTCTCCGACCAGGACCTCCTATCTCTCCAGCTCTCTTCCTGCCCCAGCAGTTGTTTGAGCCCGCCAGGACCTGGTCACCTTTCACTGGCCTTCACCTCGCACATGTCCTCTCTTCTCTTCCTACCCGAACTAGATTTCATGGTCAAATACTGTAACCACACCCTTGCACGCACCTTCAATTTCTTTGCCCCTTTCTTGCTTCATACTGTAGATTTAATCATGTTTAATCACGCATTACATGTTTCTTTGTTGTTTGGCTTCTTTGCTCAACATTGAGAGACTTCTCTTTTTTGTTGAGTGTGACAATTGTTTGTTTATTTTCATTGCTGTATAATGCCCTATGGTATGAATATCCCACATTTTATTTCTCTGTTGTATTGTTGATGGACATTTGGGTGGTTTCCAGCTTTTTGCTAATGCTGCTATGAACGTTTTTGCAGCTCTTTTCCGGTGCACGTGTGCACACATTTCTGTCTGAGTGGAGTGGCTGAGTCATAGCATATGCACGTCTTCAGCTTTAGTAGACAACGCCGAACTGTTCCACAATGGTCGTACCCATTTATAACCCGCCCACAGTATATGAAAGTCCCAGTTGCTAGCGTCCTCTCTTACATTTGCATTGTCAGTCCTTTTAATTTTAGCCATTCTGCTGAGACTGTAATTATAATTGTAACATTGAAATTTTATTAATTAATTTGCATTTCTCTGACGATTAAGGAGGTAAAGCAATTTTATATGTATTTATTGCCCATTTGCTACTGGGTTGTCTTTCCTTATTGATTAGTATGAGTTCTTTATATGATTATCCATGAGTTAAATGTATTGCAAATAATTTCTTCCACTCTGTTGCTTGTCCTTTTATTCTCTTGCCTTTTTGATGAATAAAAGTTCTTTTTTTTTTTTTTTTTTGAGACACAGTCTCACTCTGTTGCCAGGGTTAGAGTGCCCTGGCGTCAACCTTGCTCACAGCAACCTCAAACTCCTGGGCTCAAGTAATCCTTCTGCCTCAGCCTCCCAAGTAGTTGGGACTACAGGTGTGCACCACCATGCCCGGCTAATTCTTTCTATATATTTTTAGTTGTCCAGCTAATTTCTTTCTATTTTTAGTAGAGACGGGGTCTCACTCTTGCTCAGGCTGGTCTTGAACTCCTGACCTTGAGCAATCCTCCTGCCTTGGCCTCCCCGAGTGCTGGGATTACAGGCATGAGCCACTGCGCCTGGCCTCTTTCTGTTTCTTAATTTTTAAAATCATAACCTTTTCTCTGATTATAGAAATATCCCAATATAACCTATGTGATTCCACCACAGGTAATGAAGTTCTGACTTCAAAATGAATTGTTGAGTCAAAATCCTGCACACTAATGAAGGAATTATTCTACAAGCTTCTGGTAATAGCAAATATACCATACTTATGCTACAAAATGCATTTCTCAAAAAGCCAAACAAAGGAAATAGGAAGGAACAAACAAAGTTCTTTTTTTTCTCCCTATTGCCCAATTCTGAGTTTTCAGAAGGCTATTTGAGAAAGGGTAAGATTCTGGAGATTTGGGCCTCTGCTTATTTGATCACCTTCTCCGTGGCCCCCTCTTCCCTCTTTACCTTGTCTGTGATGACTTGTGCTCACTTATTCCATGAGTAATAATGTCACCAACTGGCATTGCAGTGGCATCACCAAATACATAAGTTACCCTTTTTGGAACAGGTTATAACAAGATTCTAAAATACAATCGTAATTCTCAAAGGATTTCATAGGTGTAGAGGCAGTCTTACCTGGGAACATTGAGACTTACTGTATTTGAAGAGTTTTGGGTCTTTCTCAAAGGAATTATTGGACTCCACTGACTGGGTTTGCAGGGGTGGTCACAGAGGCAATGGGGTAACATGTAAAAATGGAACCTTAAATGCAAAACCTAACGTGGGCCACTCCCCAACCCCCAACCAATTTCCCCCTCTTTTTTCTAGGGGAAGGGAAGTGTGTTTGGTTAAGGAAAGATGGGGATAGGGTGGGTGGAGGCAGGAGGGAAGGAGACAAAGGGAGGATGAGTGAAGAATGGAATGAAATTCCTATCCCCCAGGTGCTGCCCAAGTCTCCACAAAACAGAGCTGTGTCTGCAGTGGTGGCTGGTGACCCCCCCCACCCCCCGCCCCGCCCCGTCTTTGATTCTCCCTCTGCCTTGCCATACCCCCTCTCTCCTTCTAGGCTGCTTATGAGGGTGGGGCTCGCTTATGAGATACTGTGGCCGAGTCTCACCTCTGTTAGAAAGACCACATCCAGTTTCCATCTGAGCCTTTCTGGTTGTTAGGAAGTCCAAGAAAAGAAGAGAAAGGGAATGTGAAAGAACAAGTCCTGTAGGCCTCAGTTTCTTAATTCCCCATGAAGAAATCTAATCAGCTGAGGCTTCCTCAAGGGGGCAAGTAGCTAGGATTTTGCCTTGGCTAATTATTATTATTTTTAAAAATTATTATTGTTTTTTTCAGAGACAGGGTTTCTCTCTGTTGCCAGGCTGGAGTGCAGTGGTGTGATCCTTGCTCACTGCAACCTCAAGAACTCCTGCGCTTAAGCAATCCTCCTGCCTCCTGAGTAGTGGGGACTACAGGTGGGCACCACCACACTCAGCTAATTTTTCTATTTTTTATACAGAAAGGGTCTCACTCTTGCTCAGACTGGTCTTGAACTCCTGAGCTCAAGCTATCCTCCCACCTTGGTCTCCCAGAGTGCTAGGATTACAGGCATGAGTCCTCGCGCCTGGTCTTGTATTATTTTTTTTCTATACTCTTTAATTTCCAAAATTTTAAATCAAATTAATGGAGACTTGAACAAAAGAGTACCCCAGCAAGGAAAATAAATGCACTTCAAAAGTGAAAAACAGGAACATGCTGCTTAACTTACATCATTTTATTAACTGGATTAGTCAACATTTACTGAGAACCCACTGGGCACAGAATGTAATAGACATGGGAAAATTACAAAAGATAGAGAAAGATACATTTTTCTGCCTGCAAAAAGCAACTAATTTAGTTTAATGGAAGACACCAACTAAAGACATACGAGAACAGCTAAGGATACAAATAATGGAAATATGGTAATGTCCACCAAGGACACATTAGTTTCGATCACCAGTGAATGCTGAAGAGCAGGCTCAGCGAGTGCCCTTGGACCCCTGTAATTGCCGTGTTGCTACCAAGTGTCCTACTTGGGGATGTTGTGGCACAGCCCTGGCAAAAATCAGGCCAACAGCAGGCCTCACATCCGTCTCTTGGTCACTATAGGAGTAACCAGGCAGGGAAATTTGGTGACTTTGAAGGGCTGGTTTCCTACCAAAAGTACCTGACTTTATTTTAGAGACAGAGTCTTACTCTGTTGCCCACATTGGAGTGTAGTGGCCCAATCATAGCTCACCTTTGCCTGGGCTCAAGGCTCAAGTGATCCTCCTGCCTCAGCCTCCCTGGTAGCTGGGACTACAGGTGCGCAACACCACTCCCAGCTAATTTTTTTTATTTCTTGTAGAGATGGGATCTTGCTATTGTTGTCGAGCTGGTCTCGAACTCCTCACCTCAAGTGATCCTCTTACCTCAGCCTCCCAAAGTGTTGGGATTACAATGGGAGCCACTACTCCCAGCCCCTGACTTCATTTAATTGAACATACCATGGTGGCCATTTGGGGATTTATGCCACATGATTTGTGACCATCTGAAGACACCACAGGTAACCCACTCAAGCTCTCTGTACTGCCATTTGGCCAACTTGTCATTTTGTGGATTTCATGTGAAATCAAGCCTCTGCTCTGGAAAAAAGCAATCATCTGGTTTATCACCTGACTTTTGAGGGGAGTGTATTTTACTTTCCACAGCCTCCTTATCTGTGGTTCTTGCTGCCTAGAGTCAGGAAATCTGCCCAGAACTCTGGGTTTTGAATGAGAAAGTCTTCGGAGGGGCATCAAGCTTCCTTCTGACTTGTGACAAGTATTCTAGATCCTTCTGGAAACTGTTTTAACTGTCTGTGCATACAAGTGGAATGCCTTTGACGCCCACTGAGTGGCTCAGAACAATGCATCTCAGACTGCCTGTAGAGAAGGACTGTTTTGTTTTAAATCCATCATGGATCAATATTTAAAAAAATACAACAGGCCGGGCACGGTGGCTCACGCCTATAATCCTAGCACTCTGGGAGGCCGAGGCAGGAGGATTACTTGAGCTCAGGAGTTCGAGACCAGCCTGAGCAAGAACTAGACCCCCTCTACTAAAAATAGGAAAAAAAAATTAGCCAGTGAACTAAAAATAGAAACAAAAAATTAGCCAGGTATGGTGGCACATGCCTGTAGTCCCAGCTACTCGGGAGGCTGAGGCAGAAGGACTGCTTAAGCCCAGGAGTTTGAGGTTGCTGTGAGCTAGGCTGACGCCATGGCAGTCACTCTAACCTGGGCAACAAAGCGGGACTCTGTCTCAAAAACAACAACAACAACAACAACAACAACAAAATAAACTACTAGAAAAATGAAATAACAAAGGACATACAAAACACAACAAGCTCAATTCTGTTTATTAGTTTCAACAGACATAAAATTTCTCTATCCACTTGCCATAAAAGTTCTAAATGCTGACTCTGTTTCTGTACTTAGCTCATTGCAGACTTCTTATGGTTTGCAGAATGGGGCAGGAACTGACTGCAGTCTGAGTAGCACTGGCTCATGAGAGGATGAGGCTGTGCGCTATCTTCAAAGAGGCCTGTTAACGAATTGTTGGAGAGACAGAGAGCAGATCCCTTCAGCTAATTCTGTGTAGTCATTTGCTCTGACTTCAATCAGAGCTTGAAAGTTTGAAATCAATGTTTGTCCCTAAAAGTCAGTTGCCATTCCTCGTGGCCTCCCAGCTGAGAGGCAGGCTCCTCCTGCCTGCTCATACACAACTATTTACGTATCCTCTTATCTCTTTTGCTAACCTGCAAGGTCTCACTTAATACTGCTCAATAAGTGTGGGGAGGAGGAATGAAATAATGAAATAATACTAGTTACATGTCCTAGAAAATAAGCAGGCACTTTACTGTCACTGAGTACCACATTAAAAACATTGCTGGGAGTGTCCCAAGGAATTTCACTTTCACTAGTGTCAAGAAAGACTTGCGGAGAAAGTAAGAGGGAGAAACAAGATGAATACGTGCCGTCGCTAGGTCCTGGATGGTACAGGCCTGCAGACCACATTCCTGATGGCAACTGTGACCTGAGGAGGACCATGGGGACACCTTGCCAGAAGGAAAGAGCGCTGGGCCTGGAGTCACAGGCCTGGCTTCAACCCCGGCTCTGAGCTTTGTCGTGGGAGATCTTGATTCAAACTGAGCTTCAAGGTCACTTCCTCAGGGAAACCTCTCAGTTCCAGACAGAGTCCCGCTCAGTTTAGCCTTAAACCTGAAGTAACTTATACCTGAGGACCCTGGTACTTATCCCCGGCTCTGGAACATTCCCCATTGTTGTTGTTCATTCGTTCGTTCTTTCTTTCTTTATTTTTTTGAGACATAGTCTCGCTCTGTTGCCCAGGCTAGAGTGCCGTGGCATCAGCGTAGCTCACAGCAACCTCAAACTCCTGGGCTCAAGTGATCCTCCTGCCTCAGCCTCCCGAGTAGCTGGAACTACAGGCATGCACCACCGTGCCCAGCTAATTTTTTCTATATTTAGTTGCCTGGCTAATTTCTTTCTATTTTTAGTAGAGACGGGGTCTCACTCTTGCTCAGGCCAGTCTCGAACTCCTGAGTTCAAATGATCCTCCCCCTCCTCGGGTTCTCAGAGTGCTAGGATTACAGGCATGAGCCACCATGCCTGGGCAAACATTCCCCATTGTTATAATTATTGTCTGTGATTCCATCACTAGACTCTGGACCCATGGAGGCAGGGACTGTGTAATACTAATTTTTGTTTCCCTATAATGCCCATAAAAAGAGTCTATTAGTGTTTGTGAATAAATTAAAATTCATAAGCTATTTTGCTGTGTGCATAACATTCTGCGGTTCAATAATTAGAGATAACCTTATGTCTAAATTGCAAAACCCCTTGGAAGAAAGAACACTGAAGATCAAATAACCAATCCTCTCCCGAGGTCAGGCTTGGATGGAAACAGGGTGTGGTGGAACACAGTGAAGAACAGGAGCTCCATCAAACAGACATGTTCTTGAAGCCTGGCTTTGCCACTTACCAAGGCCCTTCACCCCTCTGAGATTCAGTTTCTGTAAAACAGGGCTAAGAACGGTTCCTACCTATTCATGGGATTCTAATGGAGTTAATAAATGAGGGTGATAAAGCACTTACAGTACTAACTGGGGCTTAGTAAGCCCTCAATAAATGTTAGCCATCTTTAATGAACTTCATTCAGTCTAAGAATTCATCGGTGTTTGAGTCTGTTTTGTGCTCCTATAACAGAATATCACAGACCAGGTGATTTACAATGAACAGAAATTTATTAATATTGGCACATGGTTTTGGAAGTTGGGAATTCCAAGACTGAGGAGCTGACATCTGGTGAGGGCCTTCTTACTGTGTCACCCCATGGCAGAAGGGCAAATAGAGGGAGGGAGAGAAAGGGGTGGGGGTGGAGGTTAGTGGGGGGAAGGTAAGGGGGGGTCGAACTTTTCTTTTTATAAAGAACCCACTCCCGTGATGACATTAATCCATTCATAAGGGCAGAGCCCTCGTGGTCTAATCATCTCTTAAAAGTCCCATCTCTTAATTCTATTATAATGGCTATTAAATTCCAACATGAGTTTGGGAAGGGACTAACATTCAAACCGTAACAATCAGTTTTTTTTAGAAAATCCTTATTTTGTGAACCACAAAGAAAAATATGCCATTGATCATTGATTGAAAGATCCATTTTAGGCCAGGTGCGGTGGCTCACGTGTGTAATCCTAGCACTCTGGGAGGCTAAGGTGGGGGGATCGCTTGAGCTCCAGAGTTCAAGAACAGCCTGAACAAGAGCAAGACCCTGTCTCTATTTAAAAGAAAAAAATAATAAAATAATAAAGAAAAGAAAGACCCATTTTAATTTCAGTAATGCTAATGTATGAAGGCAGCACATTTTAGAATCAACAAAATACAGTACTCTTGTTGTTATGGTCTGAATGTTTGTATCTTCCTCCAAATTTATGTGTTGAAATCCTATCCCCAAGGTGATGGTGTTAGGAGGTGGGACTTTTGGGAAGTGATTAGGTCAGGAGGGCTCTGCCCTCATGAATGGGATTAGTGCCTTTTTAGCAGAGGCCCTCGTAAGCTGTTCGCCCTTCCCACCAGGTGAGGACATAGCAACATGGCACCTTCTGTAAGGAAGGGAGCTCTCCCCAGAAACGGAAGGTGCTGACACCTTGATCTGGGACTTCCCAGCCTCCGGAACTACCAGCAAATTTCTCTTGCCTTTAACCCACCCATCTTATCGTATTTTGATATAGCCACCTGAAAGGACTAAGAAAATTGTGACTTATGGGAGAAAAAGATTGTGGAAAATAAAGATTGGACTGTAGGAGGATATTCTGGGTTCCTGGGAGAGGAGAGTTAGATCCTATGCTATATAATAGGATGTAAAAATGCAAATATCCTCTCCCCCTTTCTTCCATTTTAGGTGCAGGGTGCTAGCCATTGGGAATGCATGCTGGAAAGATGAAGATACAGTGTAATCGATGTAAACTATCCTCTCAGAGACAGACATTTGCAGAGCTAAAGGGGAGTCAGAGCATTTCAGGATAGGAACCCATTAAAACCAAGATTCTCTGCCATGAGAATCACTATGTACAAAACATCCTATACAACTGATAACTTCTGTTTGTAGGTATTTGGAAATATCAAGAAGAAACTAATACCTTTAAAGCCAAACTATCAGATAGATGAGTGAAGTTCATCAAATCATGGGAGTGTGTGCAGGTCTCTTCTTCAGGATTTTGAACTTTAGTGAAATGTAAGAGCAGTATTTTATTATATATATATATATTTTTTTTTTTTTTTTTTTTTTTTTGAGGCAGAGTCTCGCTTTGTTGCCCAGGCTAGAGTGAGTGCCGTGGCATCAGCCTAGCTCACAGCAACCTTAAACTCCTGGGCTCAAGTGATCCTCCTGCCTCAGCCTCCTGAGTAGCTGGGACTACAGGCATGCACCACCATGCCTGGCTAATATTTTCTATATATATTTTTAGTTGGCCAGATAATTTCTTTCTATTTTTAGTAGAGACGGGGTCTCGCTCTTGCTCAAGCTGGTCTCGAACTCCTGTCCTCGAGTGATCCTCCTTCCTCAGCCTCCCAGAGTGCTAGGACTACAGGCATGAGCCACCGCCCCAAGAGCAGTATTTTAGATGGAAGTGCAGATTCTGCATAAGAAACAGCTGGAGTAATCAATTTTTTAAAAAATCACAGGCTGAAACTCTTTCCCTTTGTAGAGAATTTGTGATATTAGGCAAAAAAAAAAAAAAACAAAAAAAAACCCAAAAAACCAAAAAACAAAAAACCCAAAAACTAAAAAAAGGAACAAATATCAAGGGCGGCTGGGTTAATAAGTACAGTGAGTACAGCTGCTCTTAACTCCGGAGACTAGGGCGCTGACGTGGATGGGGTGTGAGTGGAAAATTGGGTGTTGATTGCAGCAGCCCCTAACGGGGCCTTACTCCACAGCGGTATGTAATGGGGTATGATTGGCATTGCCTGCTAAACAAGAGATGCTGGACTGTAATTAGAATGTTGGTGCTCACCAAAATGCAGTAAAACAAGGAGAGCAGTGATTACTTAAACCTGAAGCTACATTCCACAAGACTGCTTTATTCTCTTTCAGCATTCATTAGGAAAACCACAGGTCATGAAAAAGTAAGATGCCATCTAATAGAAGAATGAGATGTGCCTGAGCTTTCTGTATAATGGCCAGTATTTAGAGGTATGTTCTATACATTTCAGTGAAAATCACTGCAGAGTATTTCTCTTACTTTAGAAAAGAGATTTTTTGCTAATGGTTATCTCCCCATCTCCGTCTCACTCTACTGTACCTGTGTTTCTGCACTGAGACAGAGTTGACTCACCATCCCATAATATGAACAAAGAAATGACTTCTAGGCTTGAATTGGGGCTTTCTATTCCCTGAGAGTGATTGATAGCTTTACAGTGAGGGAAGTTCTCTTTGCGGATGAAGTCGAACCCAGCCTCATGTATTTTCTTTTGAATTTTTCAGACTCCTCCATGTATTAGGATTTAGGTAAACCACCAATCATTCTAACATCTCGGTAATCTTCCAGACCTTAATCCTACAGAATTGAATTCACTGTTTAGGAACAACACTTGGCTTCTTATTTTTCTTACACTTAGCATATATAGTACAGACATTTTCCCTTCAGACCTAAGTTATGAATAATCTGTGTTTATTGTTTGTTGTGAATGAAATTAGCAAGAAATAGAATAGGCTGTAGTTGGTCACGAGGTCACTAATGACCTACATTAGTTGGAATAAATTGCATTTAAAAAATATTAAATTCTAATTGTTTTCATAAAGAACTTTATTATAGTTTCACATATTTGATAGAAGAATAAAAGGATTAGAGGCCGGGTGTGGGGGCCTTAGGAAGGTCAGGAGGGGAGGACTGCTTGAGGCCAGGAGTTCAAGACCAGCCTGGCAACCTAGGGAGACCCTGTCTTTAAAAGAAGAAAAAACGATTAGTACAGAAGTCAATCAGCAAACATACAACAGAGGAGACACCTTAGTCTTCAGATTTTAGTCTGTTTCACACATGACCCACACTTACGCGTGTATCCCCCACACACTGGCACATCCAGGCCTTCAAGCCCACTAGCCCACTTGCAGAAATGTTGTTTCTAGGACATTTTATAAGATCAGTTCAAACTATTTCATAAATATTGTCTCGTAACATTCTCATATACCTAATGGAGTTTGATTTTTCCCACCAGAAGGTATGACAATGCCAAGCAGCTAAAAATTCTCTAGAAGTTATATACATCAGCTAAATGGAAGTATATATTCATCGACCATATAGATATCTGATTTTTTAAAAATATCCTTCTTTAGAAACTATACATACTATTTTCTTTTATTATTTATTTATTTTTTAGAGATAGGGTCTTGCTCTGTTGCCCAGGCTAAAGTGCAGTGGTGTGATCATAGTTCACCGTAAACTTGAACTCCTAGACTCAAGCAATCCTCCCACTTTAGTCTCCTGAGTACCTAGATTTACAGGCATTCATCACCATGCCTGGCTAATTTTTTAAATTTTTTGTAGGGATGGGGTCTCACTATGTTACCCAGGCTGGTCTCAAACTCGTTCTCCAGCAATGCTCCTGCCTCAGCCTCTCACAGTGCTGGAATTACAGGCATGAGCTACTATACTCAGCCACTACTTGCTTTGATAATTTTCATGTTAAATAAGGGTAAAAGATTCAGTACAGACTTGGATGTTTCATTTATGAACTTTTGTGCTGGTTACGCATGCCTGCATCACCATGCCTGGCTGATTTTTTTATTTTTTGTAGAGATGGGGTCTCACTGTCTTACCACTGTGTAACTATTAATGATAACTAAAATCAATAAGGTTGTTTCTCACTTGAATTGGTTGAAGTTTGGATTGTCAAAATATGACTTTTGTCTTCAGTAACTTAAATAAGGTCAAAGTTAAATTACTAATAGTTGTGAACAAGACTATGTCATGGACCTAAGCCTCTTTTTTTGTTGATTTTATTTTATTTTATTTTTATTTTTTGAGACAGAGTCTCACTCTGTTGCCCGGGCTAGAGTGCAGTGGCATCAGCCTAGCTCACAGCAACCTCAAACTCCTGGGCTCAAGCGATCCTCCTGCCTCAGCCTCCCCAGTAGCTGGGACTACAGGCATGCACCACCATGCCCGGCTAATTTTTCTATCTATCTATCTATCTATCTATATATTTTTTTTTAGCTGTCCATATAATTTCTTTCTATTTTTAGTAGAGACGGGGTCTTGCTCTTGCTCAGGCTGGTCTCGAACTCCTGAGCTCAAACAATCCACCCGCCTCAGCCCCCTAGAGTGCTAGGATTACAGGCGTGAGCCACTGCGCCTGGCTGCACCTACGCCTCTTAATTTTTTTTTTTTTTTTCCGGCTAATCAGGTGAAGCAGTGGGAGTGGAGCAGGAACAAAGAAATCTGTAACTGGTTGTGATCGATAAATTGTAATCACCACCGTACTTGGACAAGCCTTACATTCTTTTTCTCATTTGCTTGTTTTCAGGATGCCCAAAATGTTTGATTTCAGCCTTAAACAAATACATTAAAAGTCTTTTCACTGAAGAATTATCTAGACAAATTGGCATGAATTAAAGCTGGTCAACTTAGACACCTAGCTCAACTTTTTGTAAAGCAAATTATGCTTAGATAAACAGAGACCATTTGTCTTTGTAAATATTGGGTCCTCTGCTGTCTGCACAAAATGGAGCTGAGCCACGGAGGTGTGTTGCCTTCTGCAAGTGGCTAACAGATTTTTAAAAGTGCTTAGTAACTAGATTAACAAAGCACTATTAGGCCGGGCGCGGTGGCTCACGCCTGTAATCCTAGCACTCTGGGAGGCCGAGGTGGGCGGATCGTTTGAGCTCAGGAGTTCGAGACCAGCCTGAGCAAGAGCGAGACCCCACCTCTACTAAAAATAGAAAGAAATTATATGGACAGCTAAAAATATATATAGAAAAAATTAGCCGGGCATGGTGGCGCATGCCTGTAGTCCCAGCTACTCGGGAGGCTGAGACAGGAGGATCGCTTGAGCTCAGGAGTTTGAGGTTGCTGTGAGCTAGGCTGACGCCACGGCACTCACTCTAGCCTGGGCAACAGAGTGAGACTCTGTCTCAAAAAAAAAAAAAAAAAAAAAAAAAAAACAAAGCACTATTATTATGAGCTTGTCTGCTGGCCTCTCATTTTATTTGAATGGATTGGGCTGAATACCTAGGGCTTTGCTAAAACACCTCTAGAGACTGCAACCCCACTCACTCTCCTTAGGCCCTGGATTCCTCCTCCCAACACCTGCCAATGTCTACTTTGAAATTTCCAAACCTGCCTTGCTTTGAAGTTTTATTGTAAATAATAGCAAAAATCCTTCTTAACTGAATCACCCACAACATCTAGAGTGGTCTTTTGGGAAAAACATCTGCATCAGCATTATTCCCTAAAATTTTCTCCAGGGTTACTTTTAAAGTCACTCATTTAAAGATTCAAATATTTACATAATGATCACTATCATTATTCTTATTTCTTAAAAACAATTTTTATTGCTGTCCATATGTAGATAAGCAGAGAACTAGTTTTCAGTGATATTTGCTAACATCATGGAGATACAGGGTATAATTGGGCTATTTATAATCACATCTGTGCAACAAAAAATCTCCTATTTCCTCACCTAAACAAGCTTTGCTTCAGGATGAGTTCTGAATTTAAGGACTTGGGAAGATTGCTTAATTTTGGAAGAATGTAATTAATACCTTTGTTCTAGAATAGTCCACCTGGACCACTCACAAACATATTTTAACATGCAGGCATCATGGTAGCCATAAAGCAAAAATCTATAGTAGAAGCAGAAAACAAAAATAGAGAGGATTCATAACACTATAGAAAACCATCAAACCACGAAGGAAGACAGCAAGAGAGGAAGAAGGAAACAGTATCTACAAAACAACCAGAAAATAACAAACAAAATGGCGACATTCATTCCTTACCTATCAATAATTACCCTGAATGTAAATGAATTAATTTCTCCAATAAAAAGATATGGTGACTGAATGGATAAAAAAGGGAGACCTGTCTGGGTGTTGTGGCTCATACTTGTAACCCCAGCACTTTGAGAGGCCAAGGTGGGAGGATTGCTTGAGCCCAGGAGTTCATTTTTATTTTTATTTTTTTTAGTTTTAGTAGAGACGGGGTCTTGCTCTTACTCAGCCTGGTCTCGAACTCCTAGGCTCAAGTGATCCTCCTGCCTCGGCCTCCAGTGTGCTGGGATTATAGATTTGAGCTACCACATCCGTCCAGAGCCCAGGAGTTCAAAACCAGCCTGGGCAATATAGTGACATTCCATCTCTACAAAAATTAAATAAAAAATTAGCCAGGTATGGTGGTGTGCACCTGTAGTTCTAGCTACTAGGGAGACTGAGGTGGGAAGAATTGCTTGAGCCCAGTACTTTGAGATTATAGTGAGCTATGATTGTGCCACTGCACTCCCGACTGGGCAACATAGTGAGACCCTGTCTCTAAAAACAAAAAGCAAAACAACCTCCCCCCCAAAAGCACCCACCTAACTATATGCTACTTATAAGAGACTTACCTTACTTTCTTTTTTAATGGAACATGTCTTGAATTTGCATGTCATCTTTGTGCAGGGGCAATGCTAATTCTTTTTGCATCATTCCAATTTCAGTATATGTGCTGCCAAAGCAAGCACTCAACTTTAGTTTTAAGAACACACATAGAATGAAAGTGAAGGAATGGAAACAGGTATGTCATGCAAACAGAAACAAAAGAGCAGAGGTAGGGGTAAAATAGATTTTAAGTCAAAAACTGTAAAAAGACTCAAAAGAGGACATTATATAATGATTAAAAAGGTCAATTCATCAAGAGGACATATCTATTGTAAATATATGCAACTAACATCAGAGGAGCTAAATATATAAAACAAATATTAAAGGATCTGAAGGAAGAGACAGATTGCCATACAATAATAGTAGAGAACTCCAATGCCCCACTTTCAACCATGTGTAATAAGAAAATAATAAGGAAACATTGGACTTGAACAACACTTTAGACCAAATGTACCTAAAAGACATATACAGAACATTCCACCCAACAGCAAGAGAATACAGTCTTCCAGGATACATCATGTTAGGGAAGAGAACAAGCCTCAGTAAGACTAAAATTATATCAAGTATTTTTTCCAACCATAATGGTATGAAATTAGAAATCAATAACAAAAGAAATTTCAAAAAATTCACAAATATATGGAAATTAAACAACATGCTCCTAAACAATCAATGGGTCAAAGAAGAAATTTAAATAAAGAGTAGTTAAAAAAATATCTTGAGACAAACAAAAATGGAAACAGAACATACCAAAACTTATGGGATACAGCAAATGCATTTCTAAGAGGGCAGTTTATAGCAATAAATGCCTACATCAAAAAAGAAAGGTCTCAAACAATGTAATGTTATACCTCAGGGAACTAGGAAAAGAACCAAGCACAAAGTTAGCAAAAGGATGGAAATAATAAAGATCAGAGCAGAAATAAATGAAACAGATTAAAAGAATATAAAAGATCAACAAAATTAAAAGTTCGTTTTTGGATAAGATAAAATTGACACAGCTTTAGCTAGGCAAAGAAAAAAGAGAGAAGACAGAAATAAACTTAGAAATGAAAGAGGAGATATTACAACTGACACTATAGCAAAAAAAAAAAAATCATAAGAGAGTATTATGAACAATTATATGCCAAGAAATTGGATAACCTAGAAGAAATGGATAAATTCCTAGACACATACTAGCTAACAAGACTGACTTATAGGCCGGGCGCGGTGGCTCACGCCTGTAATCCTAGCACTCTGGGAGGCCGAGGTGGGCGGATCGTTTGAGCTCAGGAGTTCGAGACCAGCCTTAGCAAGAGCGAGACCCCATCTCTACTAAAAATAGAAAGAAATTATATGGACAGCTAAAAATATATATAGAAAAAAATTAGCCGGGCATGGTGGTGCATGCCTGTAGTCCCAGCTACTCGGGAGGCTGAGGCAGGAGGATCCCTTGAGCTCAGGAGTTTGAGGTTGCTGTGAGCTAGGCTGACGCCACGGCACTCACTCTAGCCTGGGCAACAGAGTGAGACTCTGTCTCAAAAAAAAAAAAAAAAAAAAAAAAGACTGACTTATGAAGAAATAGAATATCTGAACAAATTGATAGTGAAGAGATTGAATCAGTAGTAAGTCTCCCATCAATGGCAAGGTCAGGACTTGATGGCTTCACTGCTGAATTCTACCAAACATTTATTTTATTTATTTATTTATTTTTTTTTTTTATTGTTATTTTTTTTACTTCCCTCTACCAAACATTTAAAGAAGAATTAGGCCAGGTGCAGTGGCTCATGCCTGTAATCCTAGCACTCTGGGAAGGCAATGCAGGAGGATTGCTTGAGGTCAGGAGTTTGAGACCAGCCCGAGCAAAAGCGAGACCCTTTACTAAAAATGCAAGAACATAGCCGGGTGTGGTTATGCATGCCTGTAGTCCCAGCTACTCGGGAGACTGAGGCAAGAGGATCGTTTGGGCCCAGGAATTTGAGGTTGCAGTGAGCTAGGATAATGGCACAGTATTTGCACTCTGGCATGGGCAACAGAAAAAGACCCTGTCTCAAAAGACAAAAACAAAAACAAACAAACAAACATAAAAAATAAAGAAGAACTAATACCAACCCTTCTCAAAACTATTCCAAAAAATCAAAGAGAAGGGAATACTTCCAAACTCCTTTTATGAAGCCAGGATTACTGTGATATCAAAGTCAGAAAACGGTAACAAGAAAAGAATATTACAGGCCAATACCCTTGATGACCACAGATTTAAAAGTCCTCAACAAAATACTAGCATACCAAATTCAACAATACATTAGAAGGATCATTCACCATGATCAAGTGGGATTTATCTCTGGGATGCACAGATGGTTTAACATATGCTAATAAATAAATGTGATACATTACATTAACTGAATGAAGGACAAAAACCATATGATCATCTCATTAGATGTAGAAAAAGCATTTAACAAAATTCAACATCCTTTGATGATAAAAACTGTCACCAAATTAGGTATAGAAAGGATATACGTCTGGCCGGGCGCGGTGGCTCATGCCTGTAATCCTAGCACTCTGGGAGGCCGAGGTGGGCGGATCGTTTGAGCTCAGGAGTTCGAGACCAGCCTGAGCAAGAGCGAGACCCCACCTCTACTAAAAAAATAGAAAGAAATTATATGGACAGCTAAAAATATATATAGAAAAAATTAGCCGGGCATGGTGGCGCATGCCTGTAGTCCCAGCTACTTGGGAGGCTGAGGCAGGAGGATCGCTTGAGCTCAGGAGTTTGAGGTTGCTGTGAGCTAGGCTGACGCCACGGCACTCACTGTAGCCTGGGCAACAGAGTGAGACTCTGTCTCAAAAAAAAAAAAAAAAAAAAAAAAGAAATTATCTGGCCAACTAAAATATATATAGAAAAAAAAAATTAGCCGGGCATGGTGGCCCATGCCTGTAGTCCCAGCTACTCGGGAGGCTGAGGCAGTAGGATCGCTTAAGCCCAGGAGTTTGAGGTTGCTGTGAGCTAGGCTGACGCCACGGCACTCTAGCCTGGGGAACAGAGTGAGACTCTGTCTCAAAAAAAAAAAAAAAAAAAGAAAGGATATACCTCAATACAATAAAGGCCATATATGAGAAGCCCACAACTAACATTATACTCAACAGTGAAAAATTGAAAGCCTTTCCTCTAAAATCTGGAACAAGACAAGGATGCCCATTCTGTGTCACTTCTATTCATCATAGAGAGCAATGAGGCAAGAGAAAGAAATAAAGGCATCCAATTAGGGAAGGAAGAAGTAAAATTGTTTGTTGGTAACATGATCTTATATATATAAAACCTTACAGACTCCACCAAAAAACTGTTAGAAGTAAAAACAAATACAGTAAATTTGCAGAATACAAAATCAACACATGAAAATCAGTATCATTTCTATATACTAACTATGAACTACCTGAAAAAGAAATCAAGAGAATAATCCCATTTATGATAGGTACAAAAAATAAATAAATAAAATCTTAGGAGTAAATTTAACCAAGGAGATGAAAGACCTGTACATTGAAAACTACAAAGCATTGATGAAAGAAGTTGAAGAAGACACAAATAAATGAAAAGATATCCCATATTCATAGGTTGGAAGAATTAATATTTTTAAGTGTCCATACTACCCAAGGCTATCCATAGATTCAGTATAATCCCTATCAAATTCCAATGTCATTTTTCATAGAAATAGAAAAAATAATCCTAAAATTCATATGGAACCACAAAAAATCCTGAATAGCCAAGGGAATCATGAGCAAGAACAAAGCTGGAGGTATCATACCACAGGATTTCAAACTACTAAACCAAACTATACTACAAAGTAGTAGTAATTAAAACACCATGGTACTGGCAAAAAAAGAGAGACATATGTGGAACAGAATAGAGAACCCAGAAATGAAACCTGGCATACAATATATATATATATTTTTTCCAGAAACAAGGACTCACTGTCACCCAGGCTGCGGTGAAGTATAGCTCACTGCAGCCTTGAACTCTTGGGCTCAAGTGATCTTCCTGCCTCAGCCTCCTGAGTAGCTAGAACTACAGGCATACCACCACAACTGGCTAATTTTTCAATTTATTTTTGTAGAGATGGTGGGAGGTGGTATCTCACTATGTTGCCCAGGCTGGTCTTGAACTCCTGGCCTCAAGTGATCCTCCTGGCTTGGTCTCTCAAAGTACAGGCGTGAGCCACCAATTAGCTTGTGACAAAGATGCCAAGAATACGCAATGGGAAGAGGACAGTCTCTTCGATAAACTGTGTTGGGAAAACTGGGTATCAACACGCAGGAGAATGAAACTGAATCTTTATCTCACACCATATACAAAAATACACAAAATGGATTAAAGATTTAAATGTAAGACGAGAAACTGTAAAACTGCTAGAAGAAAACATAAGGAAAAACCTGAAAGCACAATGAGATATATTGTAAAACAGAAAAGATAACAAATGTTGGTGATGTGTACACTGTTGGTGGGAATGTTAAATTAGTATAGCCGTTATGAAAAACTACTGGAGGATTCTCCAAAAACTAAGAGTAGAATTACCATATGATCCAACAATCCTGTCTATTTACCCCAAAGATTTGAAATCAGTTTCTTAAAGAGATAACCGCACTCCTGTGTTCATTGCTGCACTATTCACAATAGCCTAGTTATGGAATCATCCTAAGTGTTGTGAATAGCAGATGAATGGATAAAGCAAATGTGGTGTATATACACCATAGAACACTATTCAGCCTTAAAAAAGAAGAAAATTCTGTCATTTGCAACATGATTGGAATTGGAGACTATTAAGTGAAATCAGCCAGGTACAGAAAAACAAATACTGCATGTAGTCACTCAAATGTGGAATATAAAACAATTGGGAGTCAGAATCAGAGAGTAGAATGGTGGTTACAGAGGCTAAGGAGGAATGGGGAGATGATGGTCAAAGGGTACAAAATCTCTGACAGAAGGAATTTTTTTTTGTAGTTATAATAATGTACAGCATGGTGAATATAGTTAATATAAATTATACATTTTAAAACTTAAGTCAATTTCAAGAATTCTCAACACAAAGAATGTTAAGTATTTGAAGTGATATGTTAACTAGCTTGATTTTATATTATTCCACATTGTATTCATAAATCATAACCACTTTGTACCCCACAAATGTGTGCGTGGAACTTACACAATTATAAATTGCCAATTCACAGTAACAAAGATGAAATGTTGGCAAGAAGGCATTTTGCAAAGGGAAACCCCAGGATGGCAAAGCAACTAGTTCAAAGTCACTCAAAGAGTCTTAAGACAGCAGCTGTCTTGGTTCAGGATCCTACATGCTTCCCATCAGGTTTCAAAGTTAAACCTGAGTCCAGGTGATAGTGACAGCTTCTGCAGAGTCTGGAAGCCAGTAAAGATTTTCCGGTGCGTATGGTGGTTCACGCCCATAATCCTAGCACTCTGCGAAGTCAAGGCGGGAGGATTACTTGAGGTCAGGAGTTTGAGACCAGCGCTGAGCAAGAGTGAGACTCCGTCTCTACCAAAAATAGAAAAAAAAACGTCTCTACCAAAAATAGAAAAAATTAGCCAGGCGTGGTGTGCTGCACCTGTAGTCCCAGCTGCTCAACAGGCTGAGGCAGGAGGATCGCCTGAGCCCAGGAGTTTGAGGTTGCTGTGAGCTAGGCTGACGCCATGGCACTCTACATGGGGCAACAGAGTGAGACTGTCTCAAAAAAAAAAAAAAAAAAAAACTTTCCTCAGGGTATTTGTGGGCAGGGGCCTTCTGCTTATAACTTACAGTCTTACTTGTGTATATGTGCATGTTTGTATCTTGTCAAGTTCTAACTATATACCAAGGGCTTGTTTTTCTTTTCCTCAGTCTATAGTGTATGCGGTAGAACACAAATGCTTTAAGTAATTCATTGACAAGAAGATTCCACAGTCAGATGAGGTGGGAAACAGCATATTATATCACCACTGCCAACATTCTTGGTGCACCAGGAAGCACATCTGCATATCATGGACTGAATGGTCTTGTAATAAAGAAACATTTTTAAATTTGTTTAACCCAATGGTTCCTGGATTTATTTGGTTATGACCATTTTCTCCCCCAGTAGCCCTCATAAATATCCTAAGGAACTGCACATTTTTTTGTAGAACATACTTTTTAAAAAGGGTTGTTCTAAGTGTCTATCTAGAGTGTGCTCTTTAAACATAGTACATTTTAATGAGATTAGAAACTAAAAGGCGTAACTGCTAATAATGAAGGAAACATTCAGGACGCAGCTTTTGAAAGTAAAAATTTTTATTTTGATTGATTTCTCAATGTGTAGTTCAATATAATGCCAGTTTTTAATGGCAAAAATTTGGTTCCACTGAAAACTCCATAATGCTACAGAGAGCTACTACTTTTTTCAGGAAGTAGGCAAACAGCTGGAAAGAAAAAGCACAACTTTCTAGCAGCATGGCAACTCAAACTGTAGACCTAACAGGTCTACGACTTTTACACTAAAAATGGCACAACCATTAGCTGGTGACAGAAGTGAGAAATGGGTAACAAGATGTGAACACCAAAAAGAAGCAATATATATTATAAAGTCAAGGAACAAATCAAATATAGCTATAAGGATTTTAAAGGATAATTATAGAAAAGGGAACCAAATATTTTACTCAAATGCTTTTTAGAGCCTTTCTGTAGAGATACAAATATATATATATATTTATCCAAAAATATGCTTTGTACAGATAAATGTTTTTCAATTAAAGATGGGACCAAAGCTATAGTTATAACATAAAGCACACTGTCTTTTGTAAGACTATTTATCCACCTGAATTTTCAATTTCTTTAAAGTTAGTGCATCAAATATTTTCCAAATATAATTACCTGACATTCTTTTTATAGATATAAATCAAGTAGGCATTATTTTTTAAAAGGGTTTCCAGGTTAAGCAATATTTTTCTAAGATGTTGTGCATATCAAACTTATGACAAGCCCCATTAAGAATCATTAACAAACATATCAAAAAGGGGTATATAAGTCAGATTTTCCTCTTCATAGTAAATATTTTCTGATTTCCAGTTTACAAGTGTTGAAAATGCACAAGGAAGATTTTACTTTACATGTACTTTTATGTTAATAAGATATTTTGATTCAATATATATGTCAATAAATCTCCACATGTTGTAACCATTAGTATGTATTTTTTCTTTTAAATGGGGATGTAAACACTAACAACTACTACTTATAAAATAAAGCACACAAATTATTTTGGTAATTTTATAAATCTTTTTTTCCAGGTGTAAAGGCTACAAAAATTCCTAAAAATTAGAGAACACCGAAAACATATTAAAGTTTGACATCCAAGTTTATATCATTTCCATTTTACCCTGAAAGATAACTTAAAAAAATATGACCTTGTTGGAATAGGCCACCTTGCTAATATTATAAAAAACTGGTGAGCGCAAGAAACTGTATCACTGATATGTGGGATTTCCGTAAACAGTTTTCTCTTCAAATCATTACAAAAATGTTCAAAGATAAAAAACAAAATAGAAGATGGTGGTGGTCCCTAAACTATTTTGAAGGCAAGTAGCTTAGTCTAAGCTAAAATATTGTGTTCAGTCATAGTAATCATCCTCCCCTCAAATGCCCTTTTAAAAAATGCATGAAACAGTACAATGGCAAGAATCAAAGAGCACAAACTGTATTTTCAAGAACAGAAAAATCTCTAATGCTGAAAGATATAGTAAAAAGCAGATTTCTTTGGGGACATTAATCAATTAGTTTGTAATTCATTATGAAGATTTCTCTTTTCTGTTACGAGGCGAGTCCGCTGCATTTGAAGTTACTGCTCCATTTACACCATTTTCTGAAAGAGAAAAGAATCAGTGTTACTCTTGTATAAATAAATGCAAGTAATATAATCTTTACACATAAAGGCACCTTCAGAAAAGAAAATTTATACACAGGTGCAATCTATTTACTAGTATCTAACCCATCTTAATCTTTACTAGTATCTGACCCAATCAGAATATCCAGTAATGTGTTGAACACAATGAACTGAAAGCAGCAAATTAAAATAAAAGTGAATTCTATTCAAAGTAGGAAAAAGTGACAGGATAGAAAACTATTTAAAAAGTTACAAGGATTTAAAAATAATACTCCAGAGGTCGGGCACCATGGCTCAAGCCTCTACTGCTAGTACTGTGAGAGTACTTTGAGAGGCTGAGGTAGGAGAATTGCTTGGGACCAGGAATTGGAAACCAGTCTGAGCAACATAGCGAGACCCTGTCTCTACAAAAAATAAAAAAAAAAATTAGCTGTGTTGGTGGCGCATCCTTGTAGTCCTAGCTACTCGGGAGGCTGAGGCAGGAGGATCGCTCGGGCCCAGGAGTTTGAGGTTGCAGTGAGGTATCATGATGCCACTGCACTCCAGCCTGGGCAACAGAGTGAGACCTTATCTAGAAACAAAAACTTCAAGAGCAGTACTTGAGGTAGAAATAAACTTTTCACATTTGACAGCAAAGTCCTTGGGGATATTTCTTTAGAACATACAAAAAAGTTGGTGCTTAGGATGATAACTCTTATGTTTAAGAGTGTATCACGGTTTTCTTCTTCAAGATATGATGGAGTAACTGATGTCGGACTAAACCCGCCCTCCAAAAATATCTATAAAAGTTGGACACAAAAATGTATGTTTGAAGGCTCTGGAAACAATCAAGGCAAGATAGGACTTGATGTGTCAAGGTTCTGGAAAGAAAAGAAATGAGGCTGGGTGCAGTGCTCACGCCTGTAATCCTAGTACTCTGGGAGGCCAAAGCGGGAGGACTGCTTGAGCTGAGGAGTTCGAGCCCAGCCTGAGCAAGAGTGAGACTCTGTTTGTACAAAAAGAATTATCTGGGCATGGTGGCATGTGGCTGTAGTCCTAGCTATTTGGGAGACTGAGGAAGGATGCTTGCTTGAGCTCAGGAGTTTGAGGTTATAGTGAGCTATGATGGCACCACTGCACTTTAACTGGGGTGACAAGAGCGAGAGTCTGCCCCCACCCTCAGCAGAGAACTTAGGTGACTCTGCATTTACTGCTATTTCTCCTGGACCATTTGTAGGCAGGTTCAGTGGATCTGAGGCAGAGCGCACAAGAAAGTAATAGTCTAGAGCTGAGATTCTGGCCAAAATTCTGGAGAAAGGAGAACTGTAGAGGAAAAACCTAACATCCTATATGAATTTCTCCCTCAAGGTATTTGCCAATATCAAACTGTGCATGCACAAAGCAAGACTCAGAAATCATGCAGAAAGCAACTCCTAAGAAACTGCAAATTTAAACAGATAATTGGAAGTCTCACATCGATAGGGAGACAAAAATTTGATTTCAAGGCCTATCAGGGAAGAAAGCCCTTATAAACACCCAGTATGTCAATGTCCTAGGAAGGAGGGCAAACTGGAAATAGATCAGCTTCAGTGAGGTAGAATGATCTAGCCATATTCAATCTAGAGCCTCTGTAAATTTTTGCACAAAATGTACAGGAGTCAATTAAAAATTACCAGGCATGCCAGCATGCCAAAGAACAAGACTGAATGACTTCCAAACTTGGTGTTGCGGCGGGGGGAGACTGAATGACTAATGAACTGGAGAAAATACTCAGATTGAAACTTAGACAAAAAAGGATGGAAAAATGTAGAAAGTGTGAAAAGATATAAAAGACAGGATAAAGGGGTTTAACACACATATAACTGGAACCCTTGAAGAATATGAGAAACAGAACGGGGCTGAAGCAATATTTGAAAAAATAATGGCCAAGAAATTTTCCAAAAATTACAGAAAAAAGCAAGCCAAAATTCAGAAAGCTCTATGCAACACAGAATAGGATAAATATAAAGGAAATCATGCCCAGGCACATCACAGTATAACTGCCCCAAAGCAAAGACAATAATGGTAAGATTGGATGGAAAAAAAAAACCAAACAAAATCCAATTACATGCTGCTTACAAGCACCACAATCTGTATATAAAGACAAAGAAAGGTTTGAAGTAAAAAATACAGGAAAAGATATGCCATTAGAATATTTTATCAAAAGAAAGCTAGTGTAGCTATAGTAAAATCAGACAAACTAGACATCTGATAATGAAAAAAGGATGAATTAAACAGGAGCATTCCCAAATTTTGATGTACCTAACAACATATCTTTGTATGTTAAGCAAAAACTTACAAAACTACAGGGAGAAATGGTCAACTTTACTATTATAGTGTGAGATTTTAACATTACTTTCACATAACTGACAGAACAAGTAGAATTCCCTCCACAAAATCAGTAAAGGTATAAAAGACTGAACACGATTAAAAATGTGACCTGACACGTATAGACACAATATCCAACAAATGCAGAATGTGCATACTTTTGAAGTCCAAAAGAAACATTTACCAGAATTGGAATCAGGCTGAACTGTAATAAAAGTCTCAATATATTTCACAGAATTGAAATAATTCAGAAGACATTCTTTATCCACAGTGGAATTAAGCTAGAAATCAACAGCAAAAAAAAAAAAAAAAAAAGGAAAGAAAAAAATACCACACAAAGAGCTAGAAAGTGACCAAATATTTGTAAACTAAACAATGTACTTATAAATAACTCATGAGTCAAAAAGGAATCAATCAGAAGGATAAAATATCTTAAACTGAACAATGAAAAAGACATGAAAACTTGTGAAATACAGAAAAAGCAGTGCTAAAAGCAAAAGTTTATCCTTAATTGAATGTAATTCACAAGAAGGAATGAAAATCCAAAATCCAAAGATCCATTTCAAGAAGGTAAACCACAAACAAAACAGCAAATTAAACCCAAAAGGAAATAAGAACAGAATTCCATGATATAGAAAAGATACAACTAAGAGGTTAGGGGTAGATGCACAAAAAAAAGAAAAGATTCAACCAAGAAAATAAAAAATAACAAAAAGGCAAATGTTGGTTTTGACTGATGGAAGAAAAGAAGAGACAAGGCATAGGTCACTAACATAGGAAATGAACAACAGGAATTACTGCTGATCTATAGGCACTAATAAGATAATAAGGATAGTATAAATAATTTCATGCCAATACATTTGCAAACGTATATGAACTAAATTCCTTGAAAAACACAATTTATCACAAGAGAGACGAGACAACTAAAAAATAGAAAATCTGAATAATCCTATTGTCTATTTTAAAGAATATGAATCTATACTTAAAAACTGTCCCATAAAGGCTCTAGGTCAGATGCCTTCACTGGCAAATTCTTCCAAACATTTAAAGAAATAATGCTAATTTATATAAAGGACAAATCTGCCTAATACTTTTTATAAAGACAGCATAACCTTGATATCAAACCTTGACATATTATAAAAAAAGGCTAATCACAGGACAATCTTTTATATGAACACAGATGCAAAAATCCTAATCTGAAAAAACCAACTCAGCAACGGTGATGTACAATAGTACATCAGTACTACTAGTGCAGAAAGTCCCTACTCCTTCCTTATGTTTTATTATTATTATTATTTTTTTTTTTTTTTGAGACAGAGTCTCACTCTGTTGCCCAGGCTAGAGTGAGTGCCGTGGCGTCAGCCTAGCTCACAGCAACCTCAAACTCCTGAGCTCAAGGGATCCTCCTGTCTCAGCCTCCCAAGTAGCTGGGACTACAGGCATGCACCACCATGCCCGGCTAATTTTTTCTATATATATTTTTAGCTGTCCATATAATTTCTTTCTATTTTTAGTAGAGATGGGGTCTCGCTCTTGCTCAGGCTGGTCTCGAACTCCTGAGCTCAAACGATCCGCCCACCTCGGCCTCCCAGAGTGCTAGGATTACAGGCGTGAGCCACCGCGCCCGGCCTATTATTATTATTATTACTATTGTTAATCTCTTATTGTGCCTAATTTATAAATTTAACTTTATTATAGATATGCACGTATAGAAAAAAAGCAGTATATACAGTCATGCATCGCTTAATGACAGGGATATGTTCCGAGAAATGTCAGGCAATTTTGTTGTGTGAACATCAGAGTGTACTTACACAAACCTAGAGGGCATAGCCTACTACACAACTAGGCCATATGGCATGGTCTGTGGCTGAAACCTGTGCAGCATGTTAATATACTGAATACTATACGTACCTGCAACACAGCGGTATTTATCTATCTAAACACAGAAAATCTATAGTAAAAATATACTATTATAATCTTATGGGACCACTGTCATACATATGACCCATCATTAACTGAAATGTGATTATTTGGCACATGACTACATAGAGTTTGATACTACCTACAGTTCTAGGCATCCACTGGGTTTCTTGGAATGTATCCCTCCAAAATAGAGGGGGACTACTGTATTATCATCTCCAACTCAGATGAATGCCAGGAATGCCGGATGAGTTTAACATTTGAAAATCAATGTAATTCTCTACATTAAGAAAATAAAGAAAAACTACATGACTATCTAAATAGCTTCAGAAAAAGCAGTTCTTAAAATTCTATATCCAGTCATGAAAAAACATAGCAAATACAGTGCAGAAGAGAACTGAATAAAGGGTATCTATAAAACATTATTAACGATGAAATATTGAAAGCTCTCCCCTTATATTAGGAAGAAGACAAGGAAGTCTGTACTCATTTCTTCTATTCAATATTGTGCTATGGTCCCAGCTAGTATAATACATCAAGGAAAAGAAAAGGTATAATATTTGCAGATGACATGACCGTGTATTTTAGTGTAAACTTTAAAATAAGTGAATCAGGAAGGTTTCTCAATACAAGGACAGTATGCTAAAGAAAACAAATAGTATTTCTTTATAACAAATAATTAAAACTGTTTGTAAAAAGGAACATGTATACTAGCTTAAAAAAATAAAATATCTGACAATAAATCTAACGGAAACTGTATGAAATCCCTATATAGAAACCTATGAAATATTTCTTCAAGAATTCTTCCAAAAAACAAAAAAGGAGGAACATTTTTCAAATCATCCTATGAGGCCAGAATTAGCGTGACAGTAAAACTAGACAAAGATGTCACAAGAAAAGTACACACCAATATCCTTTATAGATACAGATATAAAAGTCCTCAACAAAATACTAGCAAACCAAGTCCAGCAAAAGATAAAAAGGATTATACACCATGCCTCATAAATGTAATGTTGGTTCAACATCTGAAAATCAGTTAATGTAATCTATAATATCAACAGAAAAAAGTGCAAAAACTACAAGATCATCTCAATAGAAGTAGAGAAAAAAAGCAATTGACAAAATCCAATAACCTTTCATAATAAAAACACAAACATACTAGGAATAGAGGGGAACTTCCATAACCTGTTAAAACCATTTATGAAAAACCCATAGCTAACATCATACTTTATGGTAAAAGACTGGATGGATGCTTACCCCCTAAGATCAGGAACAAGACAAGGATGTCTGCTCTCGCCATTTCTATTCAACATTGTTGTAGAGGTTCTAGCCAGGGCAATTTGGCAAGAAAATGCAATAGAAAGCATCCAGATTGGACAGGAAGAAGTAAAAACTATCTTTATTTACAGACGACATGATCCTTGTATACTGAAAATCCAAAGGAATTCACAAAAAAAAAAAAAAAAAAAAAAACTATTAGAATAAATAAGTTTAGCAAGATTGCAGGATACAAGATCAATATACAAAAACCAACTGTATTTCTATACACTAGTAATGACTCTGAAAACACAATTAAGACAATGATTCTATTTTACAATAGCATCAAAAGAATAAAATATTTAGGAATACATTTAACGAAAGATGTGCAAGACATATACATTGATAACTACAAAACTAGAAAGCAATTAAAGACCCAAATAAATATACATCCACATTCATACTCCCCAAAGCAATCTATAGATTAAAGGTAATCCGTATCAAAACCCCAGCTGGCTTTTCTGCAGAAATTGACAAGCTGATCCTAAAATTCATGTGGAAATGCAAGAGACCCAGAATAACCAAAACATGAAAAAGAACACAACTGGGCTTTTACTCGCATTTCCTGATTTCAAAACTTACTACAAAAGCTACAGTAATCGAGACAGTGTGGTATTGGCAAAAGAATAGACATACAAATTATTACAATGGAATTCAGAGTCCAGAAATAAGCTCTTATTTTATTATTTTTCTCAAGAGTATCAAGACAATCAATAGAGAAAGAGTAATCTTTCCAACAAATGGCACAGGGACAACTGAATATCAACATGCAAAACTATGAATATAAAGTGGTGTAGCCACTTTGGAAAAGAGGTTAGCAGTTCCCTCCAAATGTTAAATATACAGTTACCATATGACCCAGCAATTCCATTCTTAGGTATTATATATACCCAAGAGAATGAAAATAGGTGCTCAAACAAAAACTTGTACACAAATGTTCACAGTATCATTCGTAATAGCCAAAAAAGTGGAAACCACCCCAATGTCCATCAACTGATGAATGGACAGACAAAATACAGTATTATGTTCATACAATGGAATATTATTTGGCCATAAAAAGAATGAAGAATTGATACATGCTGTAACATGGATGAACCTAAAAAACATTACACTAAGTGAAAGAATCCAGTCCCCCCAAAACATGCAGAAAATAGATTAGTTGAATTAGTTGCCATGGGCAGGGGAAGAGAGAAATGGAGAGTGATTAATGGGCCTGGGGCTTCTTTTTGGGGAGATAAAAATGTCCTGGAATTAGTGGTTCACACAACTTTGTGAATATACAGTACTTAACTTTATGATATATGAATTATATCCCATTAAAGATGTTATTAAAGATAATCTAAATAAATGGAGGTATATATCATGTTCATGGGTTGAAATACTCAATTATTCCTAAATTTATCTATAGATTTGATGTAATTCCAGTCTAATATCCCAGTAAGTTTTTCTTGTGTGTGAAAACTGAAGAGGTTGTACTAAAATTTATTAAGAAAATGCACAGAGCTCGGAATTGCTGGGACAAACTTAAAAAGAACAGAGCTGGAGGATATAAACTATTAGATATCAATACTTACATAAGGAGCAAACCAGTCTTGATATATCTTCAAAACTGTGTTACAGTTCCAAGTATAACACATTGTATTTTTCAAATAATACAAATTGAAAAAATTAACTGCAGTGTCAATGCATTTTCAATTTTTCCAAGAGCCAGAAGGAGAAAAGAGGTTAAATAGAGGCTCAAAGACAAAAGCTCAAGCAATCAGAAGTTATGGAAAAAAAAAAAAAAGCTGCTCCACTTGGGACTAATGGGCAGATGGGAAGAAGTTACAAAGAGGTTTTAAAAATGTGAATGAGATGCTTGAAAACAAACTATCACATTCTAGTTATCCACACTAAACCTGCCCACATTATACACTGGTCTACAGTGGCTCAACGTAACCAAGACTGAAAAACCTGTGAGAGAGAAATTTAGTAGACAGATTTTGAGGGGAGTAACTGACTCCCATCACCCAGAGTATCACCAACTGTGGAATGGGGTAAGATTACTTTGCCTCTAATTATGTTAAAAAGTAGAAAATTTTCTTTATATGATCTGAGAATAGGTAAGATCTCACAATAAATGTTTTAATGTTTTCTAATTCCACAGATTTTTCATTGCTTACTGAATACAAACCTGTTCCTTTTCTAGAAGACCTGCCTTTAGTCACTGTTGGTTTCTTCTTCACAACTGGTGCCTGAAAAGGAGAATGTTCCCTCCACCTCCGAAGCTGAAAATTAATGAACTTCCACATCATGAATGCTTGGGTAATGCAAATGGATGCCAGAACAGCAATTCTGAGAAATATTAAGAAATAAACAAAAAAATTTAGAGTATATGAAAAAATGTCATTGAATAAAGTATTTATTCTAAACTGCTTTGATAGTATTTGGTACTAAAAGTCCTATTCTGTTGACAAGACTATGTTGATAATCATTCCATTAATAATTTGCCCTAGAAGTTAAATAAATGCTTTAGTACTTCAGTTTAGACATAAAAATCTGCAACAGGTATGAAATCACATCGAATGAGTATTTCCCCCAACCCCATAGTCATCCATTTTTTAGATGATTCACATCATAATGAAACTGATACTACCTATGATATAGCTGTACAAAGTGAAAAAAATGTTAGATAAACTGTACCTAACAGCCAACACATTGAAGTTTCCAGTACTGAAATCCAGCTTCTGATTCTCTGCTCTTGCAAGGCCAAAACCAACAGTAAGTACCGAAAGAATTAAAGTCAGAAGTCTTCCCAAGACAAAAAGAACTGCCCACAGAGAAAATCTGTAAGAAAAATGTCATAAGTCAAATTCATAAAATCTCAAAAATAAGAAAAAATTCTATGAGAAATTAGATTCCTATTAAGTAAATGCATATTAAAATAGCACTTATTCTGCAAAAAAGGATTTTAGAGTCAAATGTTTGGGAAATGCTTAAAACACATACTATACCACTCTCTTGGAGACACATAACACATATTAGCCCATTTAAAGTTCTAAGAAATCCAGTAATCTGTTTAATTTCTTGTTTAGTTCATCTTTTTTATGTAAGTACTATTAATGTCCCTTAGAACTACTAGTATACAGAATAACTTTGAAAAAATGATGGACAAAACAAAACAAAGCCGTGCTGTAAAGAACAGGATGTCCAATTCCATTTGAATCCCAGTTTTACTTTTTCCAAAGACTTTTTACTCTTTACAAGTTATACCTCTCCAATTCTGTTTTCAGTCTAATTTTCCCATCAAAATCTTTTAGTATCTTTTAAGCTATATTACCCATCATTTCATTTTCTTCAGAGATTTCATTTTACTATTCCTCCAAAAGAAAAACATGCAACAAACAAGGTAGGAGAAGTTATAAAAGAAAAGTGAACCCAAAAAGCCTTTAAAATTTCAACTTCCAATACTATATCTCTTCAGCTGAGAAGGACTCCATTTTAGGGAGTAAAATATCAAGTTTGAATTGCTAAATAATTTCATTTTATTTAAACTTGCTACTGACTGCTTAAAAAGTAATTTAATGGCAAGGGCATGGATCCTGGCAATCTAGGCACTGATTTTATTTATTTAGAGATGGGGTCTCAATATGTTGCCCAGGCTGGGCTTGAAATCCTGGGCTCAAGCAATCTTCCCACCTTAGCCTCCTGAGTAGCTGGGGCTACAGGTGCACACCATGGTGTCTAGCTAGGCACTGACTTTGAATACCCACTACGCAAGAAATACAATGGCTAAATGGCTTACCCTTTCTGATACTTTTCATCGCTAAAATAAAACAGGCGGGAAATGTGGAAAAGAAATTCAACAAAATAATGCAGCACCAGAAGAACAAGTCCTAGATGATTCAAGCTGTTAAAAGAACAAATTTAAAATGAAAAGATTAATCATCAATTAAGACAGATCAACATACTATCTGTCCAGTCCACTTGCACACCCAAGAAAAATCCCAACTCACTTCAAAAGATAAGCTCCAGCAATGTGAAAGAGGTAAAGACCAATGTAGACAAGCTGACGAGGAATATCTTCCTGAAAATAGAAAAACACATGATAGACTAAAACATATTGAAACATTTCTGTTCTTTAAGAGCAGTGTGGTAGAGTGAAAAATATGAAATAAAAAAAAACAAAAAAACCAAAAAAACAGACCCTCTATCCCACCTCAATCCCTGACCCCCAGTGAGCTATATGGCTTTAACAAACCATTTAATCTCTGTTGGCTTCAGCTAACTCATCTGCAAAATGTGAACACTTGAATTTGCTTCAATCAGATGAACTCAGAATCTCTTTTAGTGCTAAAACCTATGGTTCTTTTTAAAATAAACATGTATTAAATGATACAAAATTAATAACCATAGTTACATGCTGACAATTTGATGTCTTTCTAATATTAAAACTGCTATGTTTATAGCAGTAGAGATGCTTTTGTTTACCTAAAATAGTATTCACATTTTTAGCTCATGTTTAGTCACTTCACTGACAGTTAGTCATTAAAACTGAAGTTCAACATTTTAGCTTCTCATTTATAACACTTAATTACATATTCTTTCTCCTCAACTCTGCAAGCCCAAGTATCTAGATTTTACTTTTGCTCTTTTTTCCTCTCATAGTTCCTAGATGACCTGGTTATTTGAAACAGTGTTTTTTTTTTTTTAAATTTTTTTTTTTTTTTTTTGTTGAGACAGAGTCTCACTTTGTTGCCCAGGCTAGAGTGAGTGCCGTGGCGTCAGCTTAGCTCACAGCAACCTCAAACTCCTGGGCTTAAGCGATCCTACTGCCTCAGCCTCCCGAGTAGCTGGGACTACAGGCATGCGCCACTATGCCCGGCTAATTTTTTCTATATAGATTTTTAGGTGTCCATATAATGTCTTTCTATTTTTAGTAGAGACGGGGTCTCGCTCAGGCTGGTCTCGAACTCCTGACCTTGAGCAATCCACCCGCCTCGGCCTCCCAGAGTGCTAGGATTACAGGCGTGAGCCACCGCGCCCGGCCTGAAACAGTGTTTTTAAAAAATGTAAATCAAGACCTCCTAGTAGATCATGAAATATTTTTTTAAAGTTTTTTGTTTGTTTATTTGTATTTTAGACAAGAGCCTCGCTCTATCGCCCCATCTAAAGTGCAGTGGTGTTATCACAGCTCACTGCAACCTCAAACTCCTGGTCTCAAGCAATCCTCCTGTCTCAGCCTCCTGAGTAGCTGGGCCTACAGGTGTGCAACACCATGCCTGGCTAATTTTTTCTATTTTTGGTAGAGATGGGGTCTCGCTCTTGCTCAGGCTGGTCCCAAACTCCTGTGCTCAAGTTATCCTCCCACCTCAGCCTCCCAGAGTGCTAAGATTACAGGTGTGAGACACCATGTCCACTGCATCATGTAATCTATTTATGGGTCACACTAGCATCTTCTGAAATATGAAATAAAATAAAATAGAAAATGCTTGAGTGTACATAACTTTGTATTATGAAAACTTTATTCCAGATTTCACACACACACACACACATATAATTAGGATGTAAAATCTTGTTTTTCATCTTAGGTTGTAGTAAAAAAAAAGTTTGCAAAACACTGACAGCAATAAGCTCAATAAAATGCCTGTTGATTGATGAAACACTTACACCCCATTTCGACTTTCTCTGGTTTTAGCAGTTTTCCTCATGGATGTTTACAAGGCTTATATTATTAGCCTGGTTAGTACTACTCATATACTACAGCTGTTAATTAAAATGGTGGGTTGACTCTGGCAGACTGAACTGTATTCCTTTGGAATCTCACTCAACTTATCTCTTGCATGTATAGTGGCACACGGGTCTCTACTGGATCTCCAGTTCTCCCCTCATATTTCAGTACAGAGCTACCTCACCACATCTTCTGAGAAAGAGTAGAGATTTTATAAGTCTAGTTTTGAAATTGAAAACTCTTCTCTGGTAAGAATGGCACAAAGATCAAAGTCTAGGTAGAACATAAGACGGTCTGAATAGTATTATATACAATATTATACTTTGGGGCTCTTGTGAAAATTTCCAAGACATGATACCAAGTTGACAGTGGTTCTTTCAACTGGACAGAGAAGTATCTTTGAAAATAAACAGTCTTAAGATTCTCTCACATAATTTTTAAACTTCCATTTGGAAATTATTTCCTATTTTTAAAATTTCCCCTTATAAAAGGAAAGAAGGAGAAATGCTGTCAAGATAACACGCTAAAGTTCAACCACAAGAGAATGTCTCTTCTGTTAGAATATTTCCATAAGCGCTCACTTGTAGCATTATCAATGCAATATGATATGCTATGGATATAGAGGTACCACTACATGTATACACCAGCGTTTCCCAAAGTATGGTATGTTTATTTTTGGTACTGTACAAAATGATTTTAGATAGTACACAACAAAACACTTATTTAATGGTAATTTAAAATAAAATATTCTAAGTTATTTATTTTAATATGCCTTAATAATTAAAACGTCATGAGTATTACTGCATAGAATAAGAATATAGTCAAAAGTATGAATCAGTAGTATGTGAATATGGTAAAACAAGAAGGTGGCATGTAAATGACTAGGTATGGGAAATACTGCCATATTCCTTCAGATGTGTCAACCGATGCTCCAAATGTTGGAGGAGAAAACATACCAAGAAAACTCTCAATAATTATGAGGGAAGCTTTTAAGTTTTTAAAATGCTGATTAAACTCATTTCATTACATAAAAACTTGTGTAAGTCAACGTAAAAAACTAATTTGCTGGAAAAATATGTTACAGTGCAATGTAACTTCTCAAGAGAATTTTTAAAAAATTAATTTTAGATGAAACCAAAATTATTTTTTTAAAATTCATGTTAGTCATTTACCAGAGAGGAACCTAAGCTATCTACCCTTTTCCTCTCCAACAAATCTAAAAACACTATTATAAATGACAAACAAACTAAATTTCCAAAAGCCATTCCATTTCTCTGATCTTTTGTCTTTACATCTCAACAACCCAATGAGGTGGGGCATGATTGTACTTGTCATTAGCAAAGGAAAAACCCATAGGGTTTCTTCCTAAATTCAGATTCAACTTTGCATCTTAGGTCTGCCTTTTTGATAGTCACCCAGCTGAGTCAATAATAATAGAGGATAAAATGCCATCACCAGCTTCCGTCTTCACAACCATCAAATGCCTAAGCAAGAGCTTTTAAAATAGTATGCATAGCTTTCAAAAGGATAGAAGTATCAAGAAATCTTTTTGTAAGTAATGGTGCATTCAGCTGTATACAATTGTATACAAATTGTATAATCTAAACCAATGTTTGTACTCTTAAAGCTTACCACAGAAAAAGTAAAAATGAGTAAGAGAATGGGTAGCTAGAATAAGTGTTCTTACTAGTTGTGTGACCTTGGACAAGTTCCCTAATCTCTCTGCACAACAGGTATAATAACAACAAAATAATACCCCCCAAAATACCATAAATTATAATAATAGCAAAAAAAAAAAAATTAAAATTGAGTGACAGAGATGAATAAAATGACACAAGAAGTGGTGGGGATTGTGGTTAACTGAAGAACATACACTCTAGATAAGGGTATTTCCATATGATTAAAAAAATACAATGGAAGTGGAGGTGGTGTACCATGATTTTTAAAATGAGAAATTTTACCTAGAAAATGGCTACTTTTAATATCCCTGTCCTATCCTCCAATTCGCATAGGGTTACAGCCCCAGTGGCTCGGTGCTCACATGTCTGAGGCCAAAAACAAAGACCCTGTCCAGCACCATGGTCTCTGAGGCTTACACGTTTACATGCGGTGTGGGGAATGGGAGAGAACAGAGGAGGCTGGGTGAAATTGGCTCTCGTAGGGAAGTTCATGCAATCAGTTTACTGGCCACATTACAGATTTCAATTAGGGAGTCAGCAAGCTATCCAAGGGTGGCTCATCATTGCTCTACAATCTAGAGTCTGGATGAAAATAAAAGTGACTGAAAAAAAAATCAGGAGCTTGAGGCTGCAGTGCACTATGATTGCTGTGAATAGCCACTGCACTCCAGCCTGGGCAACATAGCAAGATCTCATCTGTATAAAAAATAAAAATAAAATTAAAAAAAAAGTGGCTGAGAGAAAGCTTTTGTATTTAAGACATTTTTATATGTCATTATATGGTTTTGTCATGTAAATTAACTTTCCCTATCAGGAGCCAGAAATGGAAGTTTTGTTTACTTAAGATTAACAATTTTTTGAACTCTTTTTTTCTACTCTTTCTCCCCTTTTCACTACTGCACTTGACTAGTCTTAAAAAAAAAAGATTAACAATTTTTTTATACTTGAATGGAAAAAATATAGAAATGAATTATTAGAAAAGTTTTTCCGAGTTCTTAAATATTCTTAATGCTAACGTTCAAGTAGCTTATATAAGAATGAAATCATGAAATAATGACACAATTCTGATAGTTTCATTTTTCATGGAAAAATCTAATAAATATAACGAACTTAAATCATTAACACATTTTAAAATTATAAATAACTTCAAGTACTTTTCAGTTGTTATTACATCTTTTTTATTAAAAAGGATAACTGCATACTTCAGCAAATTTATTATTATACGAAAATATATTTCTTGGCTACAGTATACTAAAAAATAAACGTTACCACAAACTGAATAACACATATATGCTAAGGCAAAGATTTTTCCCCAAACCCCAGATGGAATTATCTTATATTTAAATCTTTACAAAGCTCTCCTATTACAAAGACTTATACCAATTATTCTGAACAACAAATAAATGTTTGGGTAAGACATATAGACCTGAAAAATTTCAGTATATGCCATTTTTAAATGCTTACAGAGTTCTAATGGAAGAATTAGTAAGATATGTAAAGATGATGTTCTCCGGAAAAACTGTTAAGATGATTCAAAAAGTTGCTCTAGCTACCTAGTGATGAATGGCAGATATTAATATCAAAGTTATGGCCAGGCACGGTGGCTCACATCTGTAATCCTAGCATTCTGGGAGGCCGAGGCGGGTGGATCGTTTGAGCTCAGGAGATTGAAACCAGCCTGAGCAAGAGCGAGACCCTGTCTCTATTAAAAAATAAAAAAAAGAAATTAGCTGGACAACTAAAAATATATAGAAAAAATTAGCTGGGCATAGTGGCGCATGCCTGTAGTCCCAGCTACTTGGGAGGCTGAGGCAGAAGGATTGCTTGAGCCCAGGAGTTTGAGGTTGCTGTGAACTAGGCTGACGCCACGGCACTCTAGCCAGGGTGACAGAGCGGGACTCTGCCTCAAAAAAATAAAATCAAAGTTACATACGAAAAGTGTGAATATAACTTTCATGAAGTAGGAGTGGGGAAAAACATTATTTCTAGTTTAATGCTTTATGTGATATACAATTATATATATACATAATTAAACTAAAATTGAATATTAGAAATAAAACATTTGGCTATTTCATGACTTCCCTAAAAGCTCATATATTCAAGTTGGCTCAGAAATGATATTTTGTATCTTCTCATGGGCAAAATGGAGAACTGTTTACATTAAAATATACATGGTATCTGTAATTTAAATTTTCTCCCTGAAAGAAATACACCTCTTGAACTGCTACTAACAGCCTTCCTTTCTTTCTTCATTTGTCTGTAGGATTGGTTCAAAACAATCACTCTACTAGTTTCTTCCAGTAAAGAGTTCTTCCAAAAATAATTTTCATAGAGAAAATTTTAAGAAACTGTTTAACACATATGCAGCTGTTACTTTCAAATTATGTTAATTGCTTGAAACAGTTACTTTCAACTGTCATATGTAAGTGTTAAAAATAGTTTCAGTTAAGTTCTAAGTTATGCAAATTATTCCATAAAAATTAGATTGCATTTCTGGAGAAATGCCATCTGGCAGGAACTGGTAAGAAAAGAGCTTCAAGAACTAAAATGAACAATTACTTTGAAATGTCCCTCTTTAGTTACCATGGTCAGTGAACAAGATGAAGACATGGTATTATGTTCCTGAGTATACAAATACCTGCAGAAAGTTTTAAATATTTGAACCATGGTACTAAGACATCAAAAAAACCTATGACATTCTCAGCAGCACTGTTCCATAGAACTTTCTGCAATTATGAAATGTTCTTTATCTCTTCTCTCCAAAATGGTAGATACTAGCCACATGTGGCTAATGAGCAGTTGAAATATGGCTAATGTGACCAAAGAAGTGAATTTTGTTTTTTTAAAGTTAATTGAGATGTGGCTAGTGGCTACCACTTTGGACAGTACAGCTCTAGGACACCCGTGCCTCACATTAGGCGCTTACTGAATATGGAAGGGTTACTGTAAACTGTGGGCCTAATAATTTTATTTTAAGATAGTTCTATGTCAAAGGTTTAAAAATAAAAGATCTTCATTGTAATCCTTACAATCAACTTAACTGGAAAAACATTCTACTTTATAAAAGAAATCAACATAAAAAGAACTTAAGTGCCTTAGTAAATGGCCTCTGCTTTGGTGCTGTTTTCTAATCACAGCAGACATCAATGACGACAGATACGTAGGACACATAAAACACAAACAGTAGCAAATCAAGTACCTAAATCATGAATTAACTATTGGCAGCACATATAAAAATAAGTGTTTGTGGCTTTTGAGGAGGAAGAGATAAACTGGTCACTGGACGTGTTATCACACTTCCATTTAGGTAGGCTTCTCAAAGTAAGGGGATTTTAAAAAACAAGTTTTCAATGTGGAAAAATAGAAATATATGTACAATGGATAGAGAATATAATGAATCTCCATATACCTATAACCCAGCCTCAATAGTTATTAACAAATGACCAAACTCGTTTCATCTATATACCTTCTCACTTCCCTTCACCCATTATTATTTTGAAGTAAGTCCCAGATAGCACTTCATATATTGGGATTAAAAAAAACCTTATAAAAAAAGGAAATAAAAGTGTTTGATTACTTTGTCAGAAGGAAAAGGTATTCCAGGAAAAAGGAGTGATGTGTTGGGATTATAAAACTAGAGATATCAGTGTGAATGAAACATAAGGAGAGAAGCGGAAGAGCAACCAGGAAGAGGTGGTCCAGGCAGGTTTATTTGCGTTTAAAACAATAAGAATCTAGTACAGGTTTCAGAGAAAGAGCTAAATAAAGGAAATAAAGTGGACTTTTGCAATACCATAGAAGCCAGACTTTAGAAGTACCGAGGGTATAACTAGAGAGCGAGATACTGCAGTTCTCCAACAGTTTAGTTTTTGCTCAAATAAAATAAACAAACATCTTTCCCACATGCTAAAAAGGGAATGCTCCACCCATTTCTGGAAAGGTTTCGCTGGTGAATATTTAACTATGTTTTACTTGTTCAATACTGAACTTTTCTTTGAGACTTATACACAGAACTGTTAGTTGTAGAGTAATCCGATTAATCCCTTTGCCTCACTTGTCAAATAGACTGCTAGGAATACCAATAAGAAGAAACTAATTTTGCACTTTAAAAATCAAATTTTAATTTACATTACCAGTATCTGTATTTTTTTGAGTCCAACTTCTTACTTAATATCTAATGTTCCTCCATTATTCTTTTAAAAAAGCTAAGACAGGCCGGGCGCGGTGGCTCACGCCTGTAATCCTAGCACTCTGGGAGGCCGAGGCGGGTGGATCGCTCAAGGTCAGGAGTTCGAGACCAGCCTGAGCAAGAGTGAGACCCCGTCTCTACTAAAAATAGAAAGAAATTATATGGACAACTAAAATATATATATACAAAAAATTAGCCGGGCATGGTGGCGCATGCCTGTAGTCCCAGCTACTCGGGAGGCTGAGGCAGGAGGATCGCTTAAGCCCAGGAGTTTGAGGTTACTGTGAGCTAGGCTGACGCCACGGCATTCTAGCCCGGGCAACAAAGCGAGACTCTGTCTCAAAAAAAAAAAAAAAAAAGCTAAGACAAATATATGCCCACCACCCCAACCCTGTTCCACTCTCAGGATATTTATGCATGATCCTGAGAGTTCAATCTGTCCCAGGTGTTCTCACTAGTAATATAATTTTAAAATGAGCAATCAGCAAGTCAAATGTAAAAGGGTCCCCTCTAAGTTAAAATACTAACTAAAGGTTTTTAAAGAAATACTTAAGGATTTTAGTCTTTGTATAAAGGGGGGTGGTGGGAGAAAGACAGAAGAGTTGAGGTGAGAAGGAAGGCGGAAGGGCAAAGATGTGAGGAAATACTTAATTTTACAAAGACTTTCCAAAAAAAGAAAAAAAGGACAAAACTTTTAAAACTACCATCCCAGCTTACTTTTTTGGTCTTCTGGAAGTAGAGTTCAGGAAAAGCATGAAGCCAGTAAGCCAACTGTGATATGTAGAAAAATTTCATTTGAAATCTGCACAAAACAAGAAAGTGAAGAATATCTTTTAAAGAATAATATTTGTAAAGAATAAAATAAAGGATATGCTAAGTAACTACCTTTTGCCTTATCAGTTCATACATATTCTGCACGTATTTAAACAACTCTTCAAAAACCACTTTCCCCATCTCCCTAGGATATTCCCACTGTCAATTCCCCTGGATTAAACAATGGGCAAAGATCTGAATGCTGTTAACATGCAAACTAGCCGGGAGGAGCCAGAGCCCCTGTCTATTAGTTAATTAAAACTGATTAGTATGTCATGTTAGCTATTGAAAACATAAGAAACATAATCAACCCACAGATCTATATGGTTTCATCAAAAAAGGAATGGGAAGGGCAAAAAGCCTGACACAAAAGCAATGGTGCATAGATTAATAGTCACCCGAAATTGGGACAATTACAATTTCAAATATCCTTTCGCTTTTTTTCTTCTTAGGGAAATATAGTAACTTTACCTGGTTGGAACATGGAGACAGCCCCCCAAAATGGAGGCAGAGCCTGGACTAAAGAGAGTAATAAGGCATACAGGGGTTCTCCAGGGGGTATATCATAGTCAGTCTAGATGCAACAGTCTCCCTTTACATTATATCCCTCTAGCCCTTCTGTGTCTTCTTTATTCTCCCTTCCCCCTCCCCTCCAGAAGGGGAATACGGTCCCATATAAATATGTTTATAACCCATTCTACAGAAGTTCACTGAACTAATAAAATTTTTAAAATTCAGAGTATGATTCGGTAGAGTGGGTATTACTGTTGGACTTAAAGAGATCCATGTTCACGTTATTCCCTTCTTTGCTTTCTATCTTTTTCTTCAATTCTCACACTGTAATGTATTTACAAGTACTTCTACGTGACAAGCACCGGCGACCTAGCTGGTACAACAAAGGATATAAAATAAAAAGATCGTTCCTACTGTTGCCAAGGCACATATAGTCTTGGTGGTTATGGGCACATTACAAGACTTACATAAATGACACAAAAATTATAGATCAAAATAATATATAGATACTTCATAAAACATAAACCAAAATGATGAATTCAGGGAAGCAAAAGACTAATAAGACTAATACAGGCTAAAGTAGCAAGGAAAATTATTAATAACATGGAATAGTGGTACTAGAGCTAGGCTTGAAGAAGGAATAATTTAGCTAAACATCTTTATAACCACTGAGCGATGTAGCCTGGCAGCACAGTATAGAAACTCAGGGCTGGAGAGATTAAAAAACAATCCCTATCCTCAAGAAGCTTACAGAAGAGGACAAGAAAGGAAGGAGTGAAAAAAAATAGGGGTATGGGGAGCAAAGAAAGGAGCAAGAAGGGTAAAGAGTATTAAAATTGTTACAATCAGCTGTCTCAAGCTAACAAAGATGCCGAAAAGATTATATACATTAAAAAAAGTATACAGGAATTTTTTTCTTATGGCAGTGGGACTGTCAAAGACATACTTTAACCTTTTTTATGAATTTGTCTAAGGTCCTAAAAAAAAAAAAAAAATAACAAGAATGAATTCTGCTTAATATTGACATGACCATGATACTTAACGAAGAAAGGCCTGCTAAAAAGACTTACGTCATCAGGTTATGGGGATAAGCCCTCCATAAGATAGTTGGGTCTGAGATGTAGTTTTCCTAAGAAAGAAGACATAAAAATTAACCTATGAGCACAATGAAAATTTCCTAGAAAATAAGACAGTATTTTCATTTCTTAACATTTACAGTTTCTCATATAAAGTTCCAAAGAACTCACTGAAGTTAAACCCTATAATTGTTTTAGCTATTTTTCAATTCAACTTGAATTGTTTACTTTAGTAAAGTGAAAATCAATGATATGAATGAGACGTGGAATCAACTAAGACATAATTATTGGCCTTCAAAAACCTTTCAATCCGGTAGAATAAAAAATACACGTACACAAACATAAAACAACCAATAAACAGCAAAGACATATAACAGAGGCATAACAGCTACAAAAGAGATGAATTTTGTCACAAGGATTTCAGGAAATGATGTAGCACCTAACAGGAGACGAAGGATCAGAGAGCTGCCAAGTTTTATGAATTTATGCCCATAAAATACTACCCAAATCTTTTTCTTAGATAACCAGATCTATTCGGTGAGAATTACCACATATGTAAAAAAATAAAATAAAATAAAATCTAAAGTGACTTACCTTTTATAAGTCTATTTTCTCACAGAAGTGTAACTTTTATAGTTTTTTAAAAATTTATAAGATTTTAAACTAAAATTTACATGTATTTATATAGTATTATTAAAGCAGCAGAGTAAAATGGAATGAGCACTGGATTGAAAAGTTGAGTTTTAGTCTATTTCCAACATTAAGTGGTGTACCCTTAAAATTCACTGACTATCATTCATCCCTAACATAGTGATTAAAAAAAAAAACTATGTGTTCAACAAACTCAAAAGTAGGTAAACTATGGAACACCATATAAATTTAAGGGACTGTTATTATTAATAATATATATGCTTATTTGTTTCAGAAAGCCTTTTCTCTCCTCATTAGTTAGGGTGATACAATTAAAGGTTTTGACTGCCTCAACTGAAAAGTTATACATTTTAAGTTTCTTAGACTGCTTTTAAAGGAGGAAATGACTGGAAACATTATAACTCCTGTAACCTAGTAGGAGTATCACTAATATCTTACGCTCTTGCTAATACAGAGGCATCTGCAAATGTCTATGAGTAAGGCTTTCCGAAACAATAAACATAGTTTAGAATTTTTGCTGTATAAAAACTTAACTAAAACAGAGATGTATCACTAAAACTCTTAACTTATACTTGTTCATTAGCAGAGTTCCTAATCTTAGATGAGGAAGGAGAACAACAATATGAGACATACTTACAGAGATTAGAATGAATGTGCCCCAAACACAAGCAAAAAGGTAGAATGCACTAAGCTGACCAGATTCATTAAACTTGCTGTGTTTCGTTTTGGAGAAGTGCATTCGCCTGTTAATTTTCTAAAAATAAAAACAGCCATTAGTAATTAACAATAAAGTATAATATATATTCAATATATAACTATCAGAGTATGGAAAGCTAATACTTTACAAAGCATAGATTTCTAAGATTGCATACTTACATCCAACACATACTCCTGAATTATGGCATGAATAATTATCGCCACTAGCATGTAGAAGAAAACTGTAGCCAAATCTTTGATACCATAGTAATAAAGGGATGCTGATTCAGTAGCTTGTTCTTCTGAAGGCCAAAAAGGACATACATACACAAAAATATACATAAGGTTATGCACAACACAGTTATGGAAACAAACAAAAGAAAACAACCTAATAAAAAAGTTCTATACAAACATCATAAATAACTTGCTCCTGGGCATCTTGAGTCTTAAGGGGCAAAGAAAATCGAGCAGACTATCTAGAAATCTAAAGCTTCAGAAATATAAAGACTTGACACATGTTAGTTACAGCCACCAAACACCAAAAAACAGGGGAGAGGAGGCCACATTCAATAAACTGTTACCCCAGGGGTATAGATTAAGTTGATAAAGTTATACCTAGTCCATGTACCTGTTTTGTCAAAGAACTTTTGAAACTTTCTACCTCTACTTTCAAACTAGACATTACATTATGATTCTGAAGGAAAAACTGACTTGATCTGTTTTTTCCATCAGAAAACAAATGGAAAAACAGATCCCCCCCCCCATGTTTCTGACCTATTAAGTTATGTTTTGGACCTGTACTAACAATCCTTTAAGCAGTAGATAATTAGTATCTATAAGCAGTAGAGATAAAGGCAACTGCTACTTAAAATTGTTTTTAGTCCTTGCATTTGCTATAATTTTTCAAAACAAATCTGTATCAAATACTTGTGAATTGCTAATACTTCTTGTTCTCAAGCTTTATGTTTATAGGGACCATTTAGGTAAAAGAGCTTTGTTCTTCTCTGGCATATTCAAATTTCAAAACAACACTGTAGTTCTGAGTAACCTGATATCTAAGTCACTAAATCAAGCATTTACAAAGGTATATGTAACTGAACAAAGCCCCAACTCAATGTTATATACTACGTGACCATACATTCTAAATAGAAAACCTCTGGACAGGTTTACTGACTCTGAATGTTAATATTTTATTAATCAAATTTATCCCATCCCTCACTCATGCTAGTTAATGTTACTGTCTTCAATTAGAATCAACTTCCAGTAACAACTTGATTTTCACATAGAATAATTTAGAAAGAATATTTTTTTAAAGAGATAGGGTCTTGCTCTGTTGCCCCGGCTGGAGTGCAGTGGTACAATCATAGCTCACTGCAAGCTCAAACTCCTAAGCTCAAACGATCCTCCTGCCTCAAACCCCAAGTATCTGGGACTACAGGAGCAGGCCACCATGCACAGATGAAGAAATAACATTTTCTAAAGTAAAGATTAAAAGTGTAGGCCGGGCGCGGTGGCTCACGCCTGTAATCCTAGCACTCTGGGAGGCCAAGGCGGGTGGATAGCTCAAGGTCAGGAGTTCGAGACCAGCCTGAGCAAGAGCGAGACCCCCGTCTCTACTAAAAATAGAAAGAAATTATCTGGCCAACTAAAATATATATAGAAAAAATTAGCCGGGCATGGTGGCGCATGCCTGTAGTCCCAGCTACTCAGGAGGCTGAGGCAGGAGAATCGCTTAAGCCCAGGAGTTTGAGGTTGCTGTGAGGTAGGCTGACGCCACGGCACTCACTCTAGCCCAGGCAACAGAGTGAGACTCTGTCTCAAAAAAAAAAAAAAAAAAAAAGAATAAAAGTGTAGACACTATTACCAGATAATTACTAGAGTTTACCAACATTCTCTCTAATCAAAACAATTGTCAGAAGTAGAGCACAACAAAAGTGAAAATAAACTTAAAAGAATTGTTATTACAGGTCCAAAACATAACCTATAGGTCAGAAAAACTGAACCCGAACATTGTGCCTTTAGATGCCCTGACTAAACAATGACACTTTAAACAAATTTAAAATATCTAAGATTCAAATTTTCTTATGAAAAAAATCAGAAGGCACAGAAGGCAAAACAGGATGTTCTTTGTTTTAAGCCCAGTCACAAAAATATGTAATAAATATTAAACCCATAAAACTGATTTTCATATAACATAAAAGATAAAGTCAACCAAAACCACTACATCTAGTATTACAAAATCAAAATAATGTTTAGTTGAATTATGGATGAGGTCTGTGATGATTGATGTAGAACCTAGTGTTCATGGAAATTTCCAAGTTTGTTCAACTGAACGTTTATTTAAACAGAAAATTTTTAATGAAAATTACCTACCTGTTGCAGGGAGGGTAACATTGTACTGAAGAGTAACAAAAATGATAGAAGCTTTTGCTGTTATCTAGAAAGGAAAAAAAAAGAGCAAGTCAATTTGTGACCCTCCTCAAACAATAGATCTGGGTAAAAACATTACAAGCTCTGTCCCCAAACCTAACAATCAAGGGCACTCTAGTTTCTGTGGCACTCTACAGACATAACTGATCACCAAGGAGTTAATTTAAATCACCAGAGTACTCTTCTGCAGTTTAGATAAGATTGCGTAATTCATCCCTAACTTTAAGATTTCAAAAGAGACACCCTGCAGGTCCAGAAAACCATGATTTGACAAATAATGATTCTCTACTCTAAATCTATACAATAAACACAAAGTTTCTACCAAGAAAAATTCTAAATGTAAACGAATAAAAGTAAAAGGAAGCACAGTTAACATGAGAAAAATGGATCAAAGGTAGGGTCTGGTTTATGTGTTAATCTCCCACACCCCTGGCATAGTTACATGATCAATAAATATTTAACTGACCTGACTATTGATAAAAGTAAAGCGCTCAGAACAGATAAATGGCATGCTTAATATTTATTAGGCACCAGGGACAGTGCTAGATAAGAAAGAACAAAACGAAGATGAATGAAATAATCCTTGATATCAAGGAGCTCAGTCATGTCGGGACAGGTAAATAAACTTATGTAAGTGCCAATAGCTTACGCTGTGGGGTACTCAGAATAAACAACAGACTTTTTTGTTTTCTTCCTGGGGTAGGGAATGGAGCACGTTCTGGAAAGGCTTCTTTCTCTCAGAGGAGGTGGTGGTGGAGCGTGTCTTGCTGGAAAATAGAAGTTCCCTAGGCTCACAAGGCCAGACAGAGGGCCGTACAGGTAGAGGAAACAGACAGTGCAAAGGTCGAGTAGCAGTAAACATAAAGGCCAGGCATAAGCACACTTCAGCGAGTGGTGGAAAAGACTAGAAACAGAGTGCCAGAAAGGACCTTGTTTGTTGAGCTAAGTAGTTTAGAATTTATTATAGCACAACTGGAGAATTTTGAGGAGGGGGAAGGTCATTTATGCCTTTTAGAAAGATTGTCGTCTATGACCTACAAGTGGTCTCTCAGGCCCCCCTCGGAGCTGAGCACACTGCAGCCAGAATGATCTTCTGATCACGTTTCCACACCCTCACCCACCTGCTAAGGACGCTTCACTGGGTTCCCAGCTTTCTAGTATAACGTGGTCTATACAACTTTCCACGGTCTGACACCTCCCCTCTGCCTCGGCAGCCTCACCTCAGACCACTGCCTCCCGCTCCTTTGCCCTGCAGTTCCTCCTGCAGGGCCTGGCCACATGGGGGACTATTTACAACACTGTTGGAAAACCTACCCCTCAGATCTCAGTGCAATCACACCTTTTCAAAGAAGTCTTCCTTGTCTTCCTAGAGTAGGTCATTTCCTTTGTTAGATTATCTCAGAGAACTGTGCTCTTTTTCTTCAAAACACACACTCCGGCTTGATTATATTAATAATTTCTGTTTCACTCATTAGAAAGTAATCTCCCTAAGAGCAGGGACCACACCTGTTTCTGCTCATCATGGTATGTTCAGAGCCCAGCATGGGGCTTGGCACATATTAGGTGACTGATCAATATTATTGAATAAATACCAGATAAAACACGAATTGCAGCAAGCATGCAGGCAAGAATAAGTCTTGCGCAAGATACCATAGGAAAGACAATAAGGTCTGAACTAAGGCAGTGCAGTGGGACAGAGGAGGCTCTTACAAGGCAAAATAAGGTTTGGTAAGTAAGAAGAAAGAGTCAAAGACTATTTATTGACGCTCATAGCAGAGACTTCTGTGAGATATACAGGTAGAAAGAGCAGGAGGTGGCAAAAACCTAAGTCTAGAACTCGGTAGGGAAAACCTAGCTTAGGTAAGGATTTGGGAGTGTCTACTTACAGATCATAGTTGAAGCTGAGGAAAGATGTAAGTTGTACAAATAGAGTGTAGAGTATTTGTAGAGAAGTAGGACAACATCAGAACTGTGGAGAAAAAGCCTAAACTTCAAGTCCCCAAAACTAAGAAGAAATGGTCAGACAGAGAATGAAGAGAGCATGGTATCCCAAAAGCCAAGCGGGAAGCATTTGAAAAGGTGTGGTTAATAAGGGCAAAGTTTCAAAAGAGATGTGTTAGGGAAAGAGTACAACATACTGGACAATTTAAGAAGTCATCAGTGGTCATGGCTTGAGTACTCTCAATGAAGATGTGAGAACAGAAGCTGCATCGCAGTAGACTGAGGAACACAAGAGGGACAAAGTGGTATCCAGTAGATGCCTGGTCAAGATTCATGTTGTTTTTAGAATAGGAGAGACCGCGCTTATGTGGGGGAATAGGAAAGGTGACAGGGAAATGGGAGAAGTTAAACACACAGGATATCCAGGAGATTCTGATGCTTGCAGCCAAAAAAAAAAAAAAATCACACACAGGGTAAGGTCCAGTGCAGTGGCTCACACCTGTAACCTCAGCACTTTGGGAGGCCAACACAGAAGAATTGCTTGAGGCCAGGAGTTTGACACCAGCCTGTGCAATGCAGTGAGACCTCTTCTCTACAAAAAATTAAAAAAAAAACAAAAAACACAGGCTAGAAAGAGGATAATGAATGGAAGGATATGACAAAGAACAAAACCCTAAGGACAGAGTACTACTGCACTCTTGAACAACTTTTCCTCTTAGATTGGGAAAAAGGTAGTTAATGGATGAGGCAGATAAGTTCAAAAGACAGGAAACTGAAGAAATCCACACCTGATAAACTTTTATTTTCTCTGTGGGGAAAAAAAGCAATGTCACATGTTAAACATAATGGGGACCTGAATGATGAGTATTTATATAGTTCCTATAGGGAAGGGAGCTGGCCAGGAAAAGTAAAAAGATCACTGGTTGTTACTAATGTCTAAGGTTAGAAACTTGTGATTTGTAATATTGTCTATCAGTGTCAGTGTATGACTTTGTCGGGTAACACTCAGCAACCTGTGAATTGAGAGGCACAGAAAAGGCAGATAGAGTAAAGCCTGCAGGAAGAAAAGCAAAACAATGAGGGGCTAATATAATGAAAAAAAGGAAAGGGGGCCAAGGTACCATGGTAAAGAACTGGCTTGTGAGGAGCAGAATGAGGAAGGTGAACAAAATGCAGGTTGAGGCTGAACTTGCTATCCTGGAATTCAGGATCTGGAAATCAGTCAGGCCTGCATGATAGAGTCAGGGATAGGGCCACTAAGGTGAGTTGCTGAACTGCGAGAGGTATGAGGGTCACTTGAGTAGAAAAGGCTAGTAAGACCACCGTATTAAAATTTGGGTCATTCCCAAGGATTCATTAGAACAGAACGATGGCATGAGTTTCTAGGGTAACACTACTTTCATGTGATTATTTTTAATAAAATTGATTGGTTACTAAATTTCATTTAGTTTTTCTATCTTTGTTTAGACTTCATCTCTCTCTCTCTCTCAGACACACACACACGCACACACACACACAACCAGGCAAACACCACATCCTTGTTTCTAGTTTGTAATATAAGGTCATTAACACAGCGAAGAAAACTTTGTTAAAGAGTCCTTTACGAACAAGTGAAATTCTTCAAAGATAAATTTACTATCAAATTAAAAAAGCAATAAAAAATTAGATTATCCTTTTATGCTAGCCTTTGAAATAAAATTAAAATCTGGCCTCCAGCAGGTTTAGCATGTGACATGAAGAATGAGAAGACGAAAATATAAACTACACATCACAAAAAAGTTTATACAAAACCTAAACCAGTAATCACGCTCCCATTTCCAGGCCTCCTAAGCCTCACACCCCAGCCAGCATAGTTTTAAACTAATACCACAATTAATTAATAGTAAGATAAGTTAGTTTGGAATAAAAATATGCTACAGAAATATATAATGCACTCAACTCAGAAGTAAAAATAACTGAGTTTATAACAGTTTGGGAGATTTATACTGCTTCTCTCCCATTTATAAGAAAAAAACGAGACTTATTCAGATTTATCTTAAATAGGTTACTACAAACTCCAATGAATTATCTAAATCTATGCTGTATGTAATGTCATAACTATCATGACTTTTTTTTTTTTTTTTTTTTAAAGAGACAGGGTTTCACTTTGTCGTGCAATGGCGTCATCATAGGTCACTGCAATCCCAAACTCCTGGGCTCAAGCGATCCTCCACCTCAGCCTCCCGAGTAACTGGGACTACAGTGCGTATCACAATGTCCAGCTAATTAAAAAAAAATTTTTTTTAGAGACGGGGTCTCATTACGTTGCCCAGGTTGATCTCAAACTCTTGGCTTCAAGGGATCCTTCCGCCTCAGTCTCCCAAAGTGCTGGGCTTACAGGCATGAGCCACCATGCCCAGCCCATAATATTTCTTTAATTGAGTGGTCACCAGCTGGGGACTGGTATCTTTTCTTGGTATATTGAGATATTAACTATTTTGTACTTGTTAAAAGAAGGTGTGACTACTATATGGACTGAATTCCTGAAAGGTAATTTTTTTTTTTTAAACAAATAGAGACAGGGTCTTACTCTTGCTCAGGCTAGTCACGAACTCCTGAGCTCAAATGATCCTCCCGCCTTGGCCTCCCAGCGTGCTAGGATTACAGGCGTGAGCCACCGCGCCCGGCCCAAAACAATTCTTAATATCAAATTCCACTCCTCACCAGCTTATACAAAATTAAGTTCTTAAAAAAGAGAAACTCGGCCCAGAGGCTTGTGCCTGAAAATTCCAGCTATCTGAGAGGACAGCCTGAGGCCAGGAGTTAGAGACCAGCCCGGGCAGTTGGCAAGACCCTGTCTCTAAAAAAAAAATATATATATATATTATTTTAAAGAGAGAGAACGAAGGAAAACATTGGCAATGACCATGGTGGCGTACACGTGTCGTTACAGCTACTTAGGAGGCTGAAGCAGGAGGATCATTTGAGCCCAGGACATTGAGACTGCAGTGCGCTATGATCACACCACTGCACTCCACCCTGGGTGACAGTGAGACCCCATCTCTAAATAAAAACATAAATAAATATTGGCATTAAGACAATTTATGCTTAAAAATAAAGCAAACCCCTAAAAACTGTTCCAAGATTGTTTTAACTATAAATCTCCCCAAACCCTGTAAGGCATATCTTGTAGATTTCTGAACATCTATCTGGAAAGTGACTCCCTTTTAGAAGGAAATATTTCTCTTATGAACCCCTAACTCTTCACTCCTTTTCCACATCTTCACTTTCAGAAAGCTTTCTATGCATTCTTACATGTTTCGACTGTTCAAATTTTCCTAACTCAAATATGAAGCCATTAAATAAAGACCATGGTTTGTATTCTGAGGACAGATACTGACTGTAATAAAACAATGATTTCAAAATTCACAAGCAATTTTTGGTAATATAAAGTTCCCTGGAAATTAAACTCTCATATTTTCCACAGACTGACTACTTTTTTATCAACCTCTTCAGTACATATAATCTCTTAATATGTTAACTGCTGGGCCATTCTCTCACATAAAAATGCTGTTTTGTATTTTCAAACTTTGATGAGTTTCCAAGGAATAATAATCACTACCATTTATTGTATGCCTTTTGTAAGCCAAGCATTGAACAAGGTATTATACGTATTAGTTAATTTAATTCTTAGAGTAACCCATAAACCCATTTTATAGATAAACTTAAGTTCTGAGATGTCTCAGGTCACCCAGTCAGCAAGCTGCAGAGCCCTAACTTCAACATGGACCCCTTTAGCTCCAGAATCCATGCTTTTAAAGTATATCTATATTGCCCCTTAATTTTGGCTAGTAACAGTATGTTACTTCTTTGTTGATTTCACCATAAATCCTCTGACATTTCCTCAGTATATTTACACAAAAGGCTTAACAGTTCTGCAAAAACATCAACTTCCCTATTACTCTAGCACAAATATTGCAATTCTGTAATTATGTTAACTTTGAAATTTGGTAGTATTTTAAGTATTTTAAAAGTCAAATAGCAAGACTCACCTAGTCAGTATTTCCCCATTCATAGATAACATACTTTCAAATCCCAACTCTTTAACATATGGTAAGAAAAATGAACAACTTGCACACACTTCCCACTTTTGTAAACCACTTTAACACTCACTTTCAAATTGACTTTAAAAACTTCTGTTTAGTATTTTTGTTATGTCTTTTTAGATTTACAAATTTTACAGATTTATATAAAGTTGAAAATCCACTCACTGTTAAAAAGTCATTAACATGTGAGACAAGGTACAGGTGGTGAACTTTCCTATAAATGTAATAAGAAAAGTAATACCACTTCTAAGTGTCAGAATTTCTGATTTATATTCCATTTTATTCAAAGCACTGCAAATATGCCTTGCAGGTCATAGTTCTCCTAAATTATGTTTTTAAAGTCAGGAATTCTCACCATGTGGAGATGGGTTCTAGCAAGTTACACAAAATAGCTGAATATATGCATATATGGAAGTATTGCTTTTACTATTAAAACAAAGTATATGTAAATATTAAATTCAGAAAATGAGTACAAATATTTAGCATTATATTTTTAGTGATACCATACTTTAATATAATGCTTTGTAAACTCTCAGGTGCCTTCCCACCATATTATCCCAACTTTGCAACAATGGCCATGAGAGATTAGTACAGGTGATATTATTTCCTTATACAGAGCAGAAGAATTGATGCTTGGACTTGGGTCATCCAGTAGGTAAGTGGCACAGGCACAGCCTAATATAGAGCTTGTGACATATGTTAGTTTCCTTTTACCTACCCTTCAACTATACCTACCTCCTTAGCACTGGTTTCAAACACACACGATACTACCAGGAATAAAAAATATCTATATCTAAATACAGAAAAGCCTATTTGAAGAGAAGCAAAAATAAAGTAAAATATTAAGTTATCTAGTAATAAAATTAAAAAAAACCCTAATGGACTTCATTTAAATTTATTCTTAGGAGAGTCTGGATGATTTAAAAAACAAAAATTAAAAAAAAATCCATTCATCTTTTGGTCACTGGCAGTGTCATTCCATTAATTTTTCTCCAAGATTCTTAACATGGCTCTTTTTTTTTAAGTACCTCCTACGTCCTAGGCACTATTTTACATGCTGGAAATAGACTGGTACAAAATGAAATAAAAATCTCTGCCCTCACTAAGGTTAGACGCCAGGAGGGAGGAGAAAAAGCAATAAGTAAATAAAATAATTAGTATATTTGATGAGACATAGGGGTTACAGAGGAATAGAAAGGAAAAAAGAAAAAAAAGGAATAGGCGTATTGGGGGAAAGAACGTAGGATGTTACATGTTCACCTTGCAAAGTTTATTACCCATATTCAACAGCTGTTAAATAAGTCATCAAAATACTAGATATGTGGGAAGAGAATTTACACACTCCTGACATTTCCATCCTCTCTTACTTCAATAAACAAAAAGAAAATTACTCGGCTCTCTGGCACTACTGTTCAGAAACTCGATTTACTTATCAGACCTTGTTTCTTCAAGGCAAAAGCAAGCATCAGGGCAAAAAGTTCCCTGTCGAGTTATAATACCAGTTTAAGAGACAAGAATTAAAACAATCGGGTGCGCCTTCAGTGTGCCGGTGCCCAGCGGCCACCGCCCTTCAAGTAGGCAGCATATGCCCGACTCCGTCTGTTTCTCGCTCACCCCAATCTCGGTCCTACAAGGGGTCTCCCTGTCAGTTGGGGCCTGTGGTCTCGGGGCTGGCACGCCCCGTACCCCGGGGGCCTGGCCTCCACATTTCCCCCGCCGGCCGGACGCACACCGCAGCCAGGGCGGGCCATCCCCCCAAGTCCGCCCACCCGCCCAGAGCCAGCTCGGCAGTGCAGGGGCCGTCCCCGCCCGCCCGCCGGCCCCTAGCCGGCTGCCACGTAACCCTTCGCGGGAACCAGGAACTGCTCTGCGCGGCTGGCGGGAGGGGGCGGCGGCGGGTCGGGGAAGGGGGCGACACGGCGGCCCCAGCCCCCTGCGGGCGGCAACGAGGCCCACCCGGGCTCCGCATCCCCAGGCCGGCCGCGGGGGGGTGCTCCGCCAGAGCTGGGCAGCGCAGGCCCGCGCCTCGGGGGCCAGGGGGCCGCACCTTCCCCCGGCCCGGACCCCCGGCGGTCCCGGGCGGAGGGGCCGGGGCTGGCAGCCCGGGCCCAGGCAGGGGGCGGCAGGGCAGGCGGTTGGGGCGCCAGACGGGCTCACCTCGAACATGAGCCCCAGCAGGAAGACCATCGCCACACAGGAGACGATGTCCGCGTGATTCTGCAAGACGAATTCATGGCTCAAGACCGGGGGGCTCTTGGTACTCTTCTTGCGAATCGCCATGGTGGGGCCGCCGCCCGTGCTTGCAGGTGCTCCGCCCCAGCTCTGCTCTTCCCAGCTGCTCACCGACTGGCAGCCGCCGCCGCCGCCTCCCCCAGACTGCTCTTCACAGCCCCGCCGCAGCCGCTCGCTGGGGCTTCACTTCCCATCCCACGGCCAGTACGCAGCCGCCAGGGCCGCCCGGGAAAAAAAAAAAAAAAAAAAGAAAAGGGGAAAAAAAAAAAAAAAGCGAGCCCGCAGCGGGGGCGAGCATGCGCACTAGAGAGACGGCGCTCGCTCGTGCCGCCGCCGCCCCTGCGAGCCCACAGCGCCACCTGGGGGCCGGAGGCCGTTGGCCCGCGCCGGGCGAGTGTGCAGGAACCCGAGCGGGTCGCCCCTGCTCCGCGCCAGGCCGGGCGTTGGGAGTCGTTTGAGGCGCGAGCTTCCCGCGCCTGGTCAACAGACTGAGACCCCTGCCTGATCCCGGGGCGGCCGCGTGCTGGCGCGCATGGCCTCAGGCGTGTCTCCCCCGCCCGTCCTCCTGGCCACCCTGGGCTCGGGTGCTGGTGGCTTCTTCCACACTTGCTTGTCACTTTTCTAAGCCACTGCCACCGTCAAGATAATCTAAAAATACGAATGCTGCCTGACTACACAAGGGTACGGCGTATTCTCCAGTTTTAGCATCCGCCTTAAAAATTAACCTGAGTTAAACACTCTTGGGGACTTTTTCCTACTCATTGTAAGTTTGGACCAGCTTAAAAAAAACAAGACTGTCCCTGTTCGGTCTGACTACCCATTCCCATCCCCATCCCCCACTTCAGACTGAAGAGGATGGGATCGGTTTGAGTTTGCTTTGCTCTATATATTTTTTTATTAACACTTCTTAGTAATTTAGGGAGATAGTCAAAAAGGACTGTGGATTAGGCATGTCCTTCTTTTTCATCGTTCTGCCCAAACCAAGAGTCCTTTGTATTCCTTTTCCTGATGAATTGCTCCACTGTTTACCCCTTTGCCAAATCTAGAAACCAAAATCATCCTAGATTGAGCCTTTTCGGCACCCTTCCACGTCCAATCTATCACCAAACCCTGACAATTCTGCGCCTTTCCTCCAACTCACGGCCACAGCTTCAGGAGTGGACTTGTCTCCTGCATGACAACTCTGATGCAACCAGATATTATAACTCTGATGGAATCATTCATTGGCTTAAGAACGTGGGTTTTTGGATCAGAAGTCTGCTACTTATCACCTGTATGATCACGGACAAGTTATTTAATCTCTGAGAGTCGGTTTCCTCATTTATTTATGTATTCATTTATTCCAAAAATACTTATTAGGTGTTTACCATATGCTAGGCACCAGGGATACAGAACTGAATAAAAAATAAAAATTAACCTATTCTTATTGGCTTTCACTCTAGCAGGGGGGGGGAGTGGGGAGAGAATCTTTAAACAAAATTTCAAAAGTGAAACATATGTTACATTAAGTTGAGCGTCCAGGGGAAAAATAAATCAAGAGGAATAGGGAAAGTGTGAGGGAATTTCAGTGTTTGCCTGAAGACCTGAAGCGGGTGGGGGAGCAAGCCATGTGGAAAGCGCAGATCATTGTAGTACTTACTTTAGCAATTAAATGAGATGATTTAAAGAAAGTGATTAGCAGAGACTTAGGGCTTTATAAATTTACTTAGCTATAATTATTTTTTTCCTTTCTGGGCAATCACTAATTTCACTTCCCTTCAAATCACCTTCCAATTTTTATGTTAGAATGATGCTTTTAACAGGCTGAAAAATTTCAGTAGTTTCCCTTTTCTTTCCTGCAAAGCTACCATGACTAAATAGTCCTTTAGGATTTGGACCCTATGTACCCAAACAGGCTGGAGCCCTGCCTCTGTAGACCCCAGTCTCTTTTTATCAGCGCTTACTGATAAAAGTCCGTATAGACTACACAGACTATACAGTTGGCACTCAGGATCAGTGGGTTCCATGTCCCTGAATTCAACCAAGTGCAAGCCAACAATATTTGAGAAAAAAAATTGTGTCTGTACTGAACGTGTGTAGACTTTTTTCCTTGTCATTATTCTCTAAAATTATATAGTATAACAACTATTTAAGTAGCATGTACATTGTATTAGGTATTATAAGTAATCTGGAGATGATTTAAAGTATATTGGAGGATTTTGTAGGTTATATGCAAATGCTACACCATCTTATATCAGAGACTTAAGCATGGGCAGCTTTTGGTATCCACAGGGATCTTGGAACTAATCCCCCAGAATGCCCAGGGATGATCGTGCACACTGTAACATGCTGTCATCCCATGCTCTGCCCTGCCTTTGTGCCTGCTGCTGCTTCTGTCTGGAATGTTTTCCCTTCTCCTCCCATATATCCAGCAGACTCCGTTCTTTCAAGTTGCATTTATGTATGACCTTCACTGAAATGCGTGACTGATCTAAGTAATCTGTCTTTTATGATTCAATTGTATCTTTTTTCTTTTTTTTTCCCTGTACCCTCTGATGGCAGACATTTGTATTTTTAAAAACAGCTTTATTGAGATGTAATTTACATCAGATAGTTCACCCATTTGAAGTGTACACTTCAATGGTTTTTAGTATGTTTACAGAGTCATACAACTGTCACCATAGCCTAACTTTAGAACACTTTTATCATCCCCAAAATATACCTTGTACACATTACCAGTCACTCTCTATTTCCTCTCACAGTCTTGGCAGCTTTTGGCAACCACTATTCTATTGTCTGCCTCTCTCCATTTGCGAATTCTGGACATTTCATGTAAAGAGAATCATAGTCTATTGTGACCAAGTTCTTTCACTTCAGATAATGTTTTTGAGGTTCACCCATGTTGTAACATGTATCGGTAATTCATTCCTTTTTACGGCCAAATAATATTGCATTGTATGATGGATATACATCAGTTGATGGTTATTCTCATATGTGTCTTGTATGGCCAACTAGACATAAACTCACTGAATGCAAAGATCATTTTTCTGTTCTTTAACATTTCTTATAATTATAGTAACCCTGTGCCACAGAATTTCCTGGATAGACCTAATCCAAAATAAGCTTTTCTTTAAAAAAAAAAAAAAATTAAAAGTATCCTGAGAATACTAACATTTCAGGATCCAGGCTACATTTTCAAAGTATCACTTACTCAGGACATGGTTACTGTATACATGGTAGCTGAATGGTGCTAGAGCAATCAGTGTGCTTAAAGGAGGCCTCCAGAGCCCCTTGTGCCTTGGTAATACCAATTTTCCCACCACTGTGACCTACTCTCAGAGGATTTAATGGCAGCCACTCTACAAACTTCTTAAACTTCCCTGTAAACTTCTTAAGAGGACAATCCTGAAAAGGAAGCTAAAATGAGAAGTGATTCCCCACTTTCCCCTAGAAGGCCATCAAGATAATTCCACCATGCTTCAAAACTCTTTCCACATTAGTCCCCTCCAGAGTCAAACTCCAGTGTCATCCATCATCGCCACCTTCTCCTCCCCACAAGGCCCCAGCCCTTCCCCTGTATGCCCCAGAACCCCAGGTGTGCCATCTGCCAGATCCTCCATGACCTCCATCTCTGTCTGAATGTTTTCTTCACCCTCTTGCCCAGAAACCTGGCTGCCGCTCTAACTGAAAACTGAAACCTGCCTTCCCTAGGGCCTTCTCAAGAGGCAGCTGTTTCTTCCCTCCCACGCCCCACATACCACAGCGCCTCGGGGTGGAGTGGGTGTCTTTCATGATCCTCATTGCTGCTGACAGGTACTTGTCCTCCCTTGCTCAAAAACCCCAGCTTTTCTAGAAGCCTATGCTCTGAAACTATACCACCCACTAACCCCCATGGCAGTCATCTGCTAACCCCTCTGAGTCTTCCTCATTGGCAGCAGATGTTAGTGCCTGGCCCCTTCACCGGCTCCCTTCCCGTTCTGCTCCTTCTGTCCTTCTTGGTGAAGTGGGTGCGGCACATCCCAGCCTCTTACTGCCTTTACTCCTCATTTCCAAACTCCTTCTCCACCACCTCGGCCACCCACCCCTATCATCCTCCCCTGCCTGAATTATTGCCAGTGACTGCACAACCTCTGAAATCATTGCCAACCTCCCACTCCCTGACCACTTCCTCCTCAGCCAACCCTCCCCCCCACCGCCAGCAACAATTCTTCAACCCCCTGGACACCTCCAATTCAGAAGCCCTAGCACTATTTCTCTGCCCTTTGTCTCTGTCAGAAAACTGGCAAGGAACAGACAGCCCAATCAAAAGGGTTTAGCTGGAGAGAGATTAGTGAAGGGCCTAGTCACAGAGGAGTAGGCAGGTTGAGGGAACCTACAAGTGACAGTGAAGTATCCAGAAACAAGGAACATGGGAAGCCATTACCACCAACAGCCTGCAGCCACGAAGGAGAGAATGAGACCCCTGGAGCATGCTAAGGGCTGAACCAGTGAGAGAAGAGCTACCTGACAAGGGCAGTGACAAGCATAGTCACTGCCAGAACCACAGTAAAGCAAAGAGGGTTCAAGGGGGAAAAAATAAATCCCTGAAACTTTTCTTTTTGGCCAGTGCCTTCCACTTCCATTCCACCCAGAAGTCAGGGGCAGGGGAGCTCCAGTAATGCAGCCTGCAGACATTTGCCTTTCACTCCAGAAAAGGTGGATTGTCAGGGTAGAGGATGACAAAGTGTCATGAGCACAACCACCGCCTTGTGGCCTTCACGTCGTCACCCCTGCCCTCACCTGCACACATCCTTCACCTCCTGGCCCCTCTGTCACACCAGCCTGGCAAAGCCTGACTCTGCCTTCTCCGCACCTGTCTCCAAGCAGGGAGATGTGACTGGAGAAAATTATGTGACTCTGCTTACTAGTCTCACTCTAAATTTATGTTCCCAAATCTCAAGAGGACCCTGCTATCTGATTATAGCCCCTTAATCCAGTCGCCCTCCACGATCTTACCCCATTCTCTCCTCAAACACCATCACACTGTCCCCACTCCTGATCATGTCATTTTATATTTTACTGGGGAAATAGAAGCCATCAGAAGAGGAAATTCCATCTTGGTGTTATTAACCTAACCATAAACTCTGCTCTCCCTGTGGTTACTGTGGACACCCCATCCTTGTCATTGTGGGTGCTCAGCTGTATGCTACATGCTGTCACCTCTGACCTACTCAGGCACCTTCCTTCTGCAAGTGTCTCCTGTAGAAGAAAGCTCTCACTTTTCTGGATCATTCCCATCTGCATGCAAACATGTTGTAATATAGCTCGTACAAAAAGAAAAGCAAAACCCTTAACTAGACCCATCTTCAGCCACTTACCCAGTTCTTTGCCTCTTCTTACAGGAAAACCCCTCAAATGAGTTGCTTGTACTCATGCCTCCTTTTTGCCCCTTCCCGTTCTCTCTTGAACCCACTCCAATCAGCCATTTGTTTCTACCATTCCAGAGAAAACATTCTCTTCAAAGTAACTAATGACTTCCATATCAATCAGGGTCCTAGTGGGAGCAAATGGCACATTTGGATTCAGTAACTTGGCGAAATTTTCCTAAAGGTGCTTTTCAAAGGTGTGGGTAGGGTGTAAGGAAACCACACAGGACAGTGCAGTACCCAGAGGCTGTTAACAATGGGGTTCCTGAAGAGTGAAGAGGAAGAAGTGGTTACCAGAGCCCAGGAGAGAGTTGTGGACAGAGGGCCTCCTGACAGAAGACAGGACCTTCTGTGGAAGATGGCAGGAGTGCAGGATAGGAGCCCACAGTGCATGACTGGGCACTGCAGTGGTGTACAGAGACGCATCGTCTCTGCCCAGCCAGGAAATCCTCAATGGACAGTCTGTGCTGCAGCTCCCCACTGGGCTGGCCAAAGCACCTCAGTCTGAGTGCGTCCTCCCTTTCACAGGGATCAGATCTACATTGGGGTCTGAAGGCTTTCTCTGCTGACTCCTCTCCCCTTTACTTTTCGCAGTTGTTATCACCAATAAATCTCTTATGCTTCTAATTCTGTCTTGGCATCTGTTCCCTGGACAACCCAAATTCACACAACCTCAATCTTACCAAACCCAATGGTCATCTCAAGTCCTATGGCTGACCAGAGTATGATAAGCAACTGAAAGAAGACCAGTGTGGGTATTTTCTCAAAAAGGAGTGAAAAATAATTTTAAGGTTTGAAAGGGCCAACTTCAGTTTTAAAACTGACATTAGTGGAACAATTCATTTCCAAAGGACCTAGACACTCCCATTGCACCTTTCACTGTCCCTTTGAAAACACCCATCACATTGGTAATTGCTTATTATCTGTCTTCTATTTCAGGTATGAGTTTCCAGAACAAACACTAAGTCTGTCTTATTCATAATTATATCCCTCACACTCAGAACTTGCTTTGTGCATTGCAAGTCCTCCTTAAATGTTTTTAAAATGAGTAAGTTTGTAGGGCCATATTTCATTTTTATATTTGCTTCTTGGGTAAGCTATCTTAAGGTTTTATCCATGTGAAGTCTTTTTTTTTTTTTTCATTCACTCATAAATATTGAGCACCAAAAGTTCTACAGCATAGGTCCAAGTAGTAGGTGATACAAAGATGAAAAGACTCCCAGTTCCTGAGGAGCACTAATCTAGTGGGAAGACAGACTTAGAAACAATTAGAATACAGTTTGGTAATTGCTAAAATGCAGTGATGTACAAAATATAATTGAATCATCATAGACCCAAATGTAAGAGCTAAAACTATAAAACTGTTAGAAGAAAACATAGGAGTAAATCTTTGTGATCTTGGGTTAGGGAACAATTTCTTAGCACACGAAGAGCAAGTGATTAAAGAGAAAATAGATAAGTTGGACTTCATCAAATTAAAAACTTTGTGCTTCAAAGGAAACCATCAATAAAGTAAAAAGACAACCCTCAGACTGGGAGTAAATATTTTCAAATCATACAACTACTAAGATCTAGAATATACTTTTTACAACTCAATAAATTTTATTTATTTTATTTTTAAACATTTTTATTTCATGTTTTTTAGTTTCTTTGTTTTTTTTAAACATTCTTAATGTTGAGGAACTGGTTTTTCTCTTTTTCTGAGATGAGGTCTCTCACTATTGCCCAGGTTGGAGTACAGTAGTGTGATAATAGCTCACTATAGCCTCAAACTCCAAGGCTCAAGTGATCCTTCCACTTCAGCCTCCTGGGTCACTGGGATTATAGGCATAAGCTACTGCACCTAGCACACAACTCAATAGAATTTTAAAACAAAATTCAACTTAGAAAATGGCACAATATTTGAATAAACATTTTTACAAAAAAAAGATATACAAATGGCTAGTTAGCACATGAAATGGCCAGTAGTCAAGGAAATGCAAAGCAAAATCACAATGAGATACCACTTCATAACCACGAAGATAGATATGATTAAACAACAAAAAATAACAAATGTTGGCAAGCAAGTAAAGAATATGGAACCTCTACACATTGCTGGTAGGGTTGCAAAATGATGCAGCCACCATTAGTGTTCAAGTTCCTCAAAACGTTAAGCATAAAATTGCCTTATGATCAGCAATTCCACTGCTACATATATACACAAAAGAATTGAAAACAGGTGTTCAGGCCGGGCGTGGTGGCTCACGCCTGTAATCCTAGCACTCTGGGAGGCCGAGGTGGGCGGATCGTTTGAGCTCAGGAGTTCGAGACCAGCCTGAGCAAGAGCGAGACCCCATCTCTACTAAAAATAGAAAGAAATTATATGGACAGCTAAAAATATATATAGAAAAAATTAGCCGGGCATGGTGGCACATGCCTGTAGTCCCAGCTACTCGGGAGGCTGAGACAGGAGGATCGCTTGAGCTCAGGAGTTTGAGGTTGCTGTGAGCTAGGCTAACGCCACGGCACTCACTCTAGCCTGGGCAACAGAGTGAGACTCTGTCTCAAAAAAAAAAAAAAAAAAAGAAAACAGGTGTTCAAACAAAAACTTATACACAAATGTTCGTAGCAGCAGTACTCAAAATCGCCAAAATGTAGAAACAACCCAAATGACATTTATTGTGCAGCCAAACCTCTCTGCTAATGGTAATCTGTATTTGCAGCTGCTCCCCAGCACTAGTATCACCACCTCAGCTCCACCTTGGATCATCAGGCATTGGATTCTCATAAGGGGCACACAGCCTAGGCCTTGCATGTGTAGTTGACAGCAGGGTTCACGCTCCTATGAGAATCTAATGCCTTCGCTGATCTGACAGGAGGCAGAGCTTATGTGGTGATGTGAGCGATGGGGAGCGACTGTAAATACAGATAAAACTTCACTTGCTTGCCTGCCCCTCACCTCCTGCTGTGTGGCCCCATTCCTAACACTGGTATTGGTCCACGGCCCAGGGGTAGAGGACTGCAGATTTACGGTATGTTTAAAAATATAAAATTGCACTCATCTTGTGAGGAGGATATTGTATTTCTATGAGGAAGCATAACTACTCCATTAATATTTGGAAATTATATAATCTTCTTGAGTATAAGTTTTGCAACTATGGAAATGAAAAAACAAATTTATAATGCAGAGTTTTCACTAGTAGGTAAGACAGGCAGGAGACGGCACATGACACTTGGAGGTGGATCTGGCCATTGAGACAGAGCTGGCTGGTAATGGTTGTGGACACTACTGTGTCTCTCTAGGGGTAGACTGTGATCCTGTGACCTATAGAAGCTTAAGGAGCCCAAGGTGGAGTTTCTCATCTTAACCAAGCACATCATGGCCTGAGTAATACTTCTCTGATACAAGAGATCAGTTTCAGTAAGTGGTGGATGCAAAGTGAAGAAAGGGAAACAGGAAGTGTAGACAATATTATAAAGAAGCTTAGCTTTGAAGGGGAGGAGAGAGCAGGTAACTAAAGAGGATTAAGGGAGTCACAGTAGGTTTTGTTTTCATTTTTGAAGATGTGACAGTTGAGCGTGTTTAGATGATGAAAAGGAGGGGAGAGAGGAACAGGTGTAAGACACAGGGGAGAGGTGGGGAAATTGATGGAGTTCTCTACAGTTTGGGATCCACCTGAACACAGATGGAGGCTTAACTTTACATAGGAAAGGACACCTCTTTTCACACTGAAAGCAGGGAGGAAGAAAGGTTAGTAGAGGCAAGGCAGTCACAGAACTGAGAGTAGAGGTTCTTCCACGTGGACGTGAAATCAGGAAGGGCATTGCAAGGAGGACTGTGAGCCAAGTGTCTATTTTGAATTGTTAAAAGAAAAACTACAGACAAAATAAACTTAACAAAATTTATTTGAGCATTAAAGGATTCATGACTCAGGCAGCACTCACAACTAGAAGAGGTTCAGAGAGCTATGCTTTAGCAGCGTGAGCAGCAGGTTTTATAAGCTGAATGAGGGAAAAAAGTAAAGAATCACTTGATTGGCTACAGGAAAGCATTTACCTTGTTTGGGTATGATCTGGTGGAAGTCCCTAGTTAAAGGTTAGTTCAGTTTCTGGTTGGCTAAGCTTAAGTTTCATTTTACTATTTATGTGGAATTAGGTTTTAGTTTGCTTATGTAGAAACCCAAGGCACTGGAGCCATCTCAGCCTAATGGCCTCCCAATTAATTATTTTAACAGAATGAATAAATGGTGATTAATAGAAGTAAGGGTGGAGGGAAAGACAGTAGGAGCAGGGTTTTTTCAAGAGTAAGCAGCTCCCCAGTGGTTTGGAGAAGGAGATGACTATCAGTCCACATCTGACCTCAAGACATACAAAGCTTGAGAGAGGAAAGATGTTCACTTAAGAGGGCTGAAGGGAATTGGGGTTTTGAGGGGTGAGCCAGGATATAGTTAAAGCAGCTGGTCAGAGGGAAACTTTGATGCAGTGGGGGAAGATGTAGGGGAGTTTATTGATAACAGAATGAATTATATTAGTTATAACTCATTTAGTTGCAAGTGACTGAAAAGGGTATAAATTGGATCAAAAGTTAAGAATCAAAAGAAAATCTTTGGGAACCAGGGTGCATTGTGGATATTAGGAACTAGAACCAAGCACTTGACCTCCTTGGATTCTTTTTCTACATCTCTTTCTTTCTCTTTCTCTCTCTCTGTTTCAGCTTGGCTTCATTTTTCCTATTGTAAATAGACTTTATTTACATGGCAGAAAACATGGTCACTTGCCAATTCTATCAGAAGAATCCCAAGGAATTACCTAGACTAGGCTGGCTTAGGCTGCATGATCATTTCTAGGTCCATTATTGTGGTGCATCTTGGTCACATGCTTTTCCCGGTGGGTAGGGTAAATTGGTCTATTACCAAAAGGTGTGGAGGAAGGACTGTTGGGCAAATAAGAACATGAACCATCATTGGTGTTCCAGAGAACATGGTAGAAAGGTTCTGGAGGCATAGGAACAGTGAGAAGTGGTTGGATCAGGGAAGAAAACTCCAACAGTAATTAATATGAATGTGAGTGAGTAAGAATGAATGGAGCGACTTGAATTTGAGGCAATGGACAAGGACAACTGAGATATGTAGCAGGGTGGATTTCTAAAATAATCTCAGCAGCCACAGATAGAGGAAGGGGCTTCGTTTGAATTTGTTATGCTTTCAAGAGAGTCCTTTATTCTCAGGAACAGATAGGAAAATGTTGGTAGGTAATTGATTCCTAGGAAGACTGGCATATGCCGGAGACAGCAGCAGCTTCTGGGGATGCTTCATAAGGTAATTGAGCACTTAACATCTCCCAGGAGGCCACCCAGTAGATCACTTTCACCTGAAGAGAATTAAATATTGAGCGCATCATTGTGCACAAAATGCCTTTTTAAACTGCTTCTAAAATTAGAAGGACTTATTATGCCTTAGGGAATTTGTTGCTGGTAGAACTGAGTAGATACCTTGTAGCCACCAAAAAATGGTGTATGGCTCAATGCCTAGTAGAACCAAGGTCTTGGGGGTGATGGTCAAGGATTATTGGCCGGGCAAGGTGGCTCGTGCCTGTAATCTTAGCACTCTGGGAGGCCAAGGTGGGAGGATCGCTCAAGGTCAGGAGTTCAAGACCAGCCTAAGCAAGAGCGAGACCCCGTCTCTACTAAAAATAGAAAGAAATGATCTGGACAGCTAAAAATATATACAAAAAAAAATTAGCCGGGCATGGTGGTGCATGCCTGTAGTCCCAGCTACTCGGGAGGCTGAGGCAGAAGGATGGCTTGAGCTCAGGACTTTGAGGTTGCTGTGAGCTAGGCTGATGCCACGGCACCCTAGCCCAGGCAACAGAGTGAGACTCTGTCTCAAAAAAAAAAAAAAAAAAAAGGATTCTTTGTTTCTCCTTCCTTGTTTGCATCAACCCATGTGCTCCAAGACAAAACTTACGGCATAAATGAAAACAACTAAAATGTCTACAAATTCTTTGCAGTCCCTGAAGCACTTTTGATATATATTATTAATTTTAACTTCATATAAATCCAGAATACAATGAAGAAACAGAGGCTCAACAAATGACTTGTTTAAGATTTCACATCCCAGGATGAAGAATGTGAATTTTATCCTATGAAATTATGATAAGATTTTTATTAAAGAGTAAATATGGGGCTGGGCACTGTGGCTCATGCCTGTAATCCTAGCACTTCAGGAGGCTGAGCCAGGAGGGTTACTTGAGGCCAGGAGTTTGAGACCAGCCTGATCAAGAGCGAGACTCTGTCTCTACAAAAAAAAAAAAAAAAAAAAAATTGAAAAATTAGCCAGGTGTGGTGATGCACACCTGTAGTCCCAGCTACTAGGGAGGATGAGGTAGGTAGGAGGAGGATTGCTTGAGCCCGGGAGTTTGAGTTTGCAGTGAGCTATAATGACACCACTGCACTCGAGTCCAGGTGACAGAGTGAGACCCTATCTCAAAAAAAAAAAAAAAAACAAAAAAAACAAAAACAAAGTAAATATGGTATTTTGAGGCACTTAATTGGTATAAGCCAAAATGAAATAAGGGAATATGTGAATGTACTCTTAACAACACCAAAATAAAAGCAACTAATATTTACTGGGTGCCAAGCACTGTGCTCACTGTGCTACAAACTACTCATTTAATACTGATAACAACTCATCAGTTAGGTCCTGTTATCATTCCTTTTCTACAGATGAAGAATTGATTAGACAAATATTATTACTAAACTGTTCCTAATACCACCATCATGAAAGAAAACAGGAATAGGCTGTATCTAAGGCAATCAGTTAGTAGTAGCTTATTTTAATTAGGGAATGAACACTAGTCTAGGGAAGAAAAGAGAAAAGAATGAATCCCTGAGGCCAAGATAAATGATGGGTTTTGTCCCTGTGAAGAAGCCACTTTCATTTCCTAGGCAATTTGTCACTCTTGAGCATCACTACACCAACCAACATTTTCTTGGGTTCTCAAACTGCCTTCAGATTACACCCTCAAATTATAGCATAAATATTGCCCCACTAAGTGGATTGGGGCTTAAAACTAACAAGAGTGACCAAGGACTAATTCAGCTTGGGCATCAGAGAATGGTAATGCTGTTTACTCAAATGGTGAGTTGGGAAACGGAGGTAATCAGGAATACGAAATTGTGGTGTGAGCAGAAGAGTTATCTTAGATGCACTGAGTTTCTTTGCATTGATGCCTGGACTTTGGGAGAAAGTCAAATGAAGGATGCCTACCGAAAGCAAAAGATTCAGGCCCAGGACTATGCTGAGTAATTGAAGCTCAACCAAACACTTGGAAATTATTCAGCAGGGTGCTAGTGGTTAAAACCACTAAAATGGATTAGCTCTCTGAGGTGGTGAATAAAAGGAAGAGCAACATATTTAGTCTTGGGGTTGTTCATGAGAGTCTGAAGGGGGCTCAGGAGCTTAATTGTGTATACATCATTTTAATAGCAATTTTCAGAGTGCTTTTCAAATGATAGTTTCTCACAAAGTCTCCATAAAATGGGATGATGAAATTTTTAAAAGTCCACAATATTCTTAAACTCTATAATCCTAATGACTGATTTATTTTAGGCTTAAATGCTATTGCAAGGAATGTCCTGGTCTAATGGACAGTAGTATTATTATATTATTTCCTCTGGAGTTGAACATTAAAAACAAACTAAATAGGTGAAGTAATAAAATGGGGAAAGAAAAGGAGAATAATTATATTAAAGAATTGATTTCTAAGAAAAATTGCTACAAGACTAGCTTCCAGGAAGCCAAGGCAAAAAGTGAGCATGGTGAATTAACTATATATTGTCCCATGTAGAGTTCTTGAGACCCAGTTTATTATCAGTATCACATGGGCCTGCCCTCACCTGGAGATTCTGATGAATGGTCTTGCAGATGGGAAGCTGTGTATGTTTTAAAAGTTCCCCAGATGATTCTGATAATCAGGCAGATTTGACAAGCACTACCCTAATAAAGGAGACATACCAGTTCATAGGAGAGAAAAACTTTTTTCCCAGCTCTGAAATCTGAAAGAGATTTTGTTCCATGGACATTGAAGAACATTCAATAACATGGACAATACCCTGAATAGAATAAAAAAAAAAAAAACAAGTAGAGATTTTATATGTCTATGTCTTTATACTGACCTTTGATAAAATAAAAACCAAGAACATAATGTTAAATTATTATTCTGTTACTGTACAGAACGAATCATCTGTGTCGATTGAAAAATTCTTTGGGCCGGGGCGCTGTGGCTCACGCCTGTAATCCTAGCACTCTGGGAGGCTGAGGCGGATGGATCCTTTGAGCTCAGGAGTTCGAGACCAGCCTGAGCCAAAGCGAGACCCCATCTCTACTAAAAATAGAAAGAAATTAGATGGAAAACTAAAAATATATATAGAAAAAAATTAGCCAGGCACGGTGGTGCATGCCTGTAGTCCCTGCTACTCGGGAGGCTGAGGCAGAAGGATCGCTTGAGCCCAGGAGTTTGAGGTTGCTGTGAGCTAGGCTGACACCACGGCACTCTAGCCCGGGCAACAGAGTAAGACTCTGTCTCAAAAAATAAAAAAAAAGAAAAGAAAAGAAAAAATTCTTTGGCCCTCTTAGGAAATTCTGACTCAGTAAATCTGGGTAGGGCCCAGAAATTTGCATTTGTAAGACTCCGCCCCCCCCTGCAGGCGGTAGTAATGCAAGTGGTCCAGGATGACATTTTTACACTGAGAGAGTGGATGGTTAACAATATTCCTTAGCATTTCAGGTTTAGATGTCAAATCTTAGGATGCACCATTTGTAATAAATATTTTCACCATATTTGAAAACTGAAGAAGGGGAAGAAAGCAGGGTTAATCTACTTCTGCAAAGTAGGAAAGATTCCCTGTGTTATAACACTAGAATCCTTCTCCTAGTTAAACTTAATTATTAAAAGCATAGGTTGCTGGCTAGTCTGAAGGTAATGAGTTATCTCACTTGATTGTTCAGTCAGTTACAGATTGAACTCCTTGTTCTACTACTTTCCCTGCTTCTCACTACTGCACTTGACTAGTCTTAAAAAAGAAAAAAAAAAAAAAAGCATAGATTGCTTCATATGCCATTAAAGTAGATATTAATGTCACCCTAAAAGGAAGAAGTTGATATTCAATAGATTAAAACTTTTGGAATTATGGAGGAAAATGGGAAAACTAATTTACCAATCTTTTGGTAGAGATGCACTTAAAACACTTAAGTACCAAAGATATCACAGTATTAATATAATCATTCATAATATAAAGTCATATACATGTGTCCTGAATTGCTGCAACCTTACATATTTGGAAAGATCTGATTTGTAGCAATGCATGCTTTTCCAGATTGGTCTTTATTTTCAAATACATCAAGAAAAAAATATTCTTAAGGGGAGTGCTTCCTTATGGTCATTAGCCATCCCAAACGTCTGAAAAACACGAGTAAAAATACGTAAGGTAATCTGCCATATAAGTGTTAGTGTTCCTGCAGATTTTGTAGAGGGCAACTTGACCAACCACAGAGAAAAAGTGGCGTTGGCAGGAGACTGTGAGGGATAGGGGCTGAGTCCTTTCTGTCTTTACGTGGCTAATTACTGAATCCTAAATTCGATTTAGCTCTCAATAAGAGAAACTTGTGCTATCGTAGATCTTTAATAGTCTATGTTGTGACTGAAAAACAAAGTTTAGATCTACCATAGACCTATAAATGGCACTCTGCTGGATTCAGGTAACCTTGCATCTAATTTAGATGGTTTTCATGCTGCAGTGAAACTTTAAAGGTCATGGAAGTCTTTGACTTCAGTTCATCTTAATTCTCTAGGTCTTCAGTCTAGATATCATACTAGGCACAAGAGTTCCCTTTAGGGAAAACTTCATGCTTGAAAATAGTATTCATTCAAGAAGTTGAACTTAAAGATCCTTATCTTTAAACCTAAGTTAGCATTAAATAAGCATGTACCTTTCATTGTTTCTAATTCCTGATAATTTTTGCAGGAGAAAATTCTAGGACAAAAATGCTTGCTCCACTGAACTAAAAAGTTGGAACCCACCCATTGCATAATATCACCGTTTTGAAATTAAAAATTTTAAAATTTATACCAAGCTGATAAAGAACTTAATTTAAAAATTAAACAGTACCAACAGGAAAAACATTTCCCCATTCTCTCTCCTCCCTGTCCAACTCCCCAAAGGCAACTACTTTAAATTCTTTTTAGATATTTTTTTCTGGTATTAACCAATAAAATGCTTAAATTCTTTTTTTTTTTTTTTTTTTTGAGACAGAGTCTCGCTTTGTTGCCCGGGCTACAGTGAGTGCCGTGGCCTCAGCCTAGCTCACAGCAACCTCAAACTCCTGGGCTTAAGCGATCCTACTGCCTCAGCCTCCCGAGTAGTTGGGACTACAGGCATGTGCCACCATGCCCGGCTAATTTTTTGCATATATATATTTTAGTTGGCTGAATTCTATTTCTTGATTTGTCAATTTTAGACTTTATTGACTTTCTATGATCATAGGTGATGATTTAGTATTCTTAACCTCCCACTTTCTCCTGTTACCCTGTCACAATTTTTAGTCAGTGTTTACACTAATGCCTATGTAGGAATGCAGAGGCAGATATTTCATGATTATTTCCTTCTTTGTGTAACTTCAGTTTTTTTGGAATGAATAACTGCCTTTTCTTTCTTTCTTCTTCTTTTTTTAACAGCATAGCTTTTTCCTTTTTTTTTAGAAACAGGGTATCACTCTGCTGCTGAGGCTGGAGTGCAGTGGTGTGATCCTAGCTCACTGTAACCTCCAACTCCTGGGCTCAAGTGACTCTCCTGGCTCAGCCTCCCCAGTAGCTAGGACTACAAGTGTGTGCTACCATGCTCGGCTAATTTTTATTATTATTTGTGGAGACGGGGTCTTGTCATGTTGCCAAGGCTGGTCCCAAACTTCTGGGTTCAAGTGATCCTCCTGCCTTGGCCTACAAAATGCTGGGATTACAGGTGTGAGCCACCGTGCCTGGTCTACCAGCATTGTTTTCTGTGAACTCATCATTGTTTCAGTTGGTCAACTACAGCTGCTGTATGACCACCAGCAGTTTTTTCTCCTCAATGCTCACATATGTAATCTGTTGGTTCCATTTCCCCCCTGGAGATCTCTTTCTTAAGCCCTCCTTCCTCCTGCTCTGATCTGGAGAAGGTTTTGGGCACAACTTTGTCTCTGTGCTTTCCTTTTTCTACAGTGTATCATCCAACAATTCTCTGAAGAGAGGTGTGTGGCAGGCACACTTTTTGAGTCCTTGATGGGTTGGTTATAAATTTCTAGGATGCAAATAATTTCTCCCTCAGATCTTTGAAGGCAATTTGTCCTAATACCTATTGTTACACCGAAAAAGCCAGTGCCATTTTGATTTGTGTTCCCTTCTATGTGATTACAAATCCCTAATCCTACCACCATACCCAACACCTAGAATCTATAAGAGCGTCTCTCCCTATCCCTGATTTTCTGACATTTCATAATGGCATAACTTGGTTTGGATTGTTTTATCCTTTTTACATTGTTAGGCATTAAGAAGACCCTTTCAATTTATTTTATTTTTTACCCTCTCAATTTAGACTCATGTCTTCTGGTTCTGGGAATTTTTCTTACAGTTCCTTTGTGATAATTTCTGACTCTCCATTTCGGTTCTTTCTTCTGGAACTCTCATTACTTTGATATTGTACTTCCCAGTGTCTTCCTAAATTCTTTCTTTTCTATTTTCCATCTTTGTTTTTTGTTGTTCTATTTCTGAAAACTTTCTCAACTTCATTTTTCAAACTTCTGTTTATTTTGGTTTTATATTTTTACTTTCCAAAACTTTTTCATAGAGCTATTTTTCATAGTATCACCCTGTTCTTGTTTTATGAATTGTAACACCTTATCTCTCAAAGGATACTATTAAAATTTTTTTCTCTGCATTTTTTTCCTTACTTTTGTTTGTTTTGCACTTTCATTTCTATCTTTGGATTTCTGTTTATGAGATACTGATTGGAAATTGTATATATGTATGTGTATGGGAGCATTTGTCAACTGGTAGGTTTCATTCTTTTTTTTTTTTTTTGAGACAGGGTCTTGCTCTGTTGCCTGGGCTCTAGAGTGCCGTGGCATTAGCCTGGCTCAAAGAAACCTCAAACTCCTGGGCTCAAGCGATCCTCCTGCCTCAGCCTCCAAAGTAGCTGGGACTACAGGCACATGCCACAAGGCCTGGCTAATTTTTCTATTTTTAGTAGAGACGGGGTCTCACTCTTGCTTAGGCTGGTCTCGAACTCCTGAGCTCAAGTGATCCTCCGGCCTTGGCCTCCCAGAGTGCTAGAATTATAGGTGTGAGCCACTGCACACGGCCTGTACTGCTTCTTGTTTGAGATATAATAAACTACACTTTTGATTCGAAATCAGACAACTCATATTAATGACCTAATAGCATGCGTCATAATTTCCTTCCTCTTTAAGGTGAAATAATATTCTATTGTATGTATATAGCACATTTTATTTATTCAGGTTGCTTCTACTTTTTGGCTACTGTGAATAATGCTGCGGTTAACATGGGTGCACATACATCTGTTTAAGTCTATGCTTTCAATTTTTGGGTTATATATACTTAGAAGTGGAGCTGCTGAATTGTATGGAAATTCTATGTTTAACTTTTTGAGGAAGCACTGTGCTGTTTTCCATAGTGGCTACATTTTACATTTCCACCAGCAATGCACAGGGCATCAATTTTTCCACATTCTCCCAAACACTTGTTATTTTGTTCTTTTTTTTAAGAAAATTAATAATAGCCATCCTAATGGGTGTGAGGTGGTATCTTGTGGTTTTGATTTGCATTTCTCTAATGATTAGTGATGTTAAGCATCTTTTCATATGCTCATTGGCAATTTGTATATCTTCTTTGGAGAAATGTCTGTTCAAGCTCTTTGTAGACATTTTTGAATTGGGGTTTTTCTTGCTGCTGAGTTTATAGTTATTTTGTAATATGGAACAGTTTTGGGAATACAGCAGGTTTCCAAGGCATGAGAGAATAAGTGTGTTAGAAAGCTATGAAAATGCTAGGGCCCTTGGGAAAAGAGGCAGAAAGAGGTAAGGACTTCAAAGAAAATTTCTAAAAAGTTTAAGTCTTACCTTTAGGAGAGAGTAAAGAAAGTATTTTTAGGATTCTGAGCTTATTTTATTATAGTATTGTAGTTTGGCAACTTTAAATAAACACTGGCAATGTTAAATAAACATTGGTGGGTTACCCTGTGAACCTAACCACCATATAAGAATACTACTTGTATAAAAAAATGCCGTCTTATAATCCTCTAATATAAAAATAAACTTTTTGCATATAATTCATATACAAACTGATGACTATACACTAAAATCTAAACTTGGAAAGTATGTTGGTTGCACTAATGCAGGGGTCCCCAACCTATGGTGAGTTGTATAATTATTTCATTATATATTACAATGTGATAATAATAGAAATAAAGTGCACAATAAATGTAATGTGCTTGAATCATCTTGAAACCATCCCCCCTGTCCCCAGTCTGTGGAAAAACTGTCTTCCATGAAAATGGTCCCTAGTGCCAAAAAGGTTGGGGACCGCTGTAATGGGTTACATAAATAATTACTTATCATATAATACTTTTAATTGTGAATTTAATATGTTTCAACTACCAAAAATTGATTTGCACAAATCATTTGTGGGATGCCATTATAATACACATGATACAGAACTACAGAACCAATACATAATCATGATATAATTGATAGAAACATGAAAACAAAGCTGGTATCCACAGGCATAGACAAGAGTTGAGGAAAAGGAAGGATTACATAGAAATACGTGCTGTTAACTGAAGTAGCTAGAAAAAAATACTACTATTGCCCACTGGTAATAGATAACTTATATCCAAATAATTACACAAATTTTAATATTTTTAAAGTAACCATTTTACATAGTCTATTAAAAATTGATAAATTGATTCTGAATTTTTGGTAAAATGTAAGATTAAGGTTAGATACATAACCTATATTATAGATGTTATAGATGTATAATGTAATTTATATATTTTAGAATAAATATGACATTATTGTAAATTATTCTAGGGTTATTGTCAGTGTTTTACATTCTATATTCTCTGTAAATAATCCATAGTTAAGAAAACATACCATTCTCTAAAAACAAAACAAAACAAAACAAAGCTTTCATTAATCTGAAACTAAAGGTTGGCCTTCCATTTCTTTTCAGGATCCGTGTTGCTAACTGTGGAAAGAAAATCAGAGAGTAAGAATTTAACAACAGGTAAGTAAATACACTGGATTTTAGGTTATCTTGTGGCTAGAAAAAGCATTCATTCTTAAAATAATTTTGTTGCTCAGTATAAAGTTGGTATTTTTTTTTTGTACACATAAAAACTGAGGCTTCTACATGAAATTCAAGTTTTGAACCTTTTGATTTTAAGGGTTAAACTTCTATAAAGATTATTAATTTGACAAATTAACACTAATAAATAATTACAGAATTACTGCTTTAATATCTTTTGAGTTTACTACCTTTACTACTGCTTAAAACCTTTGCCTGCTCTCCAATCTACCACATGTAAAATTCTTTGTGGTTTCCTGGGTCTGAGAGAAGAGAAGTTATCTTCCCACTACATGCCTTTGATTGTCATTCTGGTTGATAAGGACTGGAACCCTAAGAGAGATTCTAAGTCCTGTCGCAACTTTTGGTTCCAATTTGTGGTCAGCCGGCCTTGTGCTACTGACCTTCCTAGTTTTTGTCTCTCCAACTTAAAGAGATATTCAAGGGAGAAGTCTGATGGTGGCTGTTTTTCCTAACAGGAAACTAGTGCATCTGTGAAAATATTTTAAATACTGGCAATAAATGAATTAAAATTTGGAAGTATACTCACATATTTTTCCTTCTTTTTCTAGTTTTTTCAAATGAGGCAAGAGATTATGTTCAGCTGCTCTATGTAAATGTTCAGGAGTATTCTAAAAGAAAAATGAGAGTGAAAGAAAAACACTTTTTTTTTTTTTTTTAAAAGAACACAATCTTTTTGAAACTTTTAAAGAAAAACAAAATGCAGCAAAAGAAGAAAAGTTTAACTTAAACACATTTTTAAATAATAATAACCTAAAGAATTTCACTTTGTACATGTTTTGCTTTAGGACACTATATTCCTATATATATTTTCTACAGATAAGATAGACTGTATGCATCAAAAAGATGGTAGCCATGTCTGTTTCGTTCACTACTGAATACCCAGTGTTTAGCATAATGGTACACAGTAGGAACTTGCTAATATTTTATAAATGAGTGAATGTACAAATTATTCTATTTTATTTTACTTATTATTTTTTTTGAGACAGAGTCTCACTCTGTTGCCCTGAGTAGAGTGCCCTGGCATCAGCCTAGTTCATAGTAACCTCAAACTCCTGGGCTCCAGGGATCCTCCTGCCTCAGCCTCCCAAGTAGCTGGGACTACAGGCACACACCACAACGCCCGGCTAATTTCTTTTTCTATTTTTAGTAGAGATGGGGTCGTGCTCTTGCTCAGGCTGGTCTTGAACTCCTGAGCTCAAACAAACCTCCTGCCTTGGCCTCCCAGAGTGCTAGGATTACAGGCCTGAGCCACCATGCCCAGCCCAAATTATTCTTAGTTTTGATGATGCTACAGACATTTGGCCCTATGGTTTATTGATTAGGTTATAGGATAATATCCTTGCACATTTTAATAAAAGTATATATATTTTAACATTATAACTTATAATTTTTCCTTTACTTTTGTTAAAATAGCAATGTAATATTGACAACTATTACCTGAATGAAAAACAAAGCCAATATTCCTTTTATTTTTTTTTTTTTAGAGACAGGGTCTGGCTCTGTTGCCCTGGCTGGAGTACAGTGGCCTAATCATAGCTCACTGCAGCCTCAAACTCCTGGGCTCAAGAAATCCTCTTGCCTCAGCCTCCTGAGTAGCTGGTACTACAGACACGCACCACTGACTGACTTAACTTTCCTATTTTTTTATAGAGATGGGGTCTTGCTATGTTGCCCAGGCTGGTCTGGAACTCCTGGAATCAAGCAACCCTCCCGACTCAGTCTCCCGAGTAGCTAGGACTACAGGTGCACACCACCATGCCTGGCTACCTTTTATTCTTCAAATAAGGATTATATTTCTAAAGTCAAGCTTCTTGACTAAATTCATGTTCTCTACTCAGCTCCCTGAAAATGTTTTGCCAAGATTATCAAATTATCTCAGTCAAAATTCAATAGATTCTTTTAGTCTCATTATACCTGAAAGTCAACTGGCTAGTCTCTCCCTTTTGAATACCTCTTCTCTTTTTTCCCCCTTGGTTACCCTACCTCTCTTATATTTTAGTCTTCATTGGATATTCTTCCTAACTTATCTTAAACATTGATGTTAACAACGAGTTGTATCATCGGCTCTCTTCTCTTTATTACTCAGCCAACTCACCACAGCAATTATGCACTAATGATTCCCAAATCTAAACTCCCAACACCAAATTTGCCCTTAAGCTCCAGTACCATATACTATATCTACCAGTGTCATCTTCCAGATCTCACTATATGACTTCTCTGCCTAAGATCCCTGAGTGATCATTTCCAGATTATTGGCTAAAGCCCCAATTTTTTAGCTAGCAGTCAAGGCTTCCCATGATGCGATTATGCCTCCGTTTCCTCCCTTATTTCCTGGAACTCCCTGTCCATCCACATATGCAACCTGTGCTCCAGTCACATGTGGTTTCTTTGTGGGGTTTCAAACACATAATGCTCTTTTATTACTCTTAGTGTTTGAACAGATTTTTCCTTCCGTCTAGAATAACTTCTTTCTGCTCTATGCTGGCCTAGAAAATGCTTGCTCCTTCTTTAAGATTCAATTAAATAATAAGTTTCTGAAGGCTTTCCAGACAAGCCTTGTTACACTGCATCTTCATTAGGTAGGACTGATTTCTCTTTCTTTTCTGCCCTGACATACTATATAATAGGACTTGGAGGAAGGTGGGCATAGAAGAAAAACATAAGATCTGAGTATCTGACATCCGCTAGTTGTGTGCTCTTGGGAAAGTGACACTTTTTGAGTTTCGGTTTTCTATCTATTTAATTGGAATAGTACCATCTTTGTGAGGTAGAAATTTGAGGTACTATATATAAAGCACTTAGTACAGTGTCAAGCATGTAGTAATGTGCTATATAAATGGAAACAATTATGATACAGCCAGTATCACAACTATCTGTTGAACATATCTGTCTTCACTTAACCATGAATCTCTAGGAGCAGGGATCTGTAGTCATCTTTTTATCTGTTGAACGAATAAATCATTCTGTAATACCTAATGCCATTCCATATACAACAGTTGCTTCACACACATGCACAGTGAAGACTTATGAATACACACTGATAGGTCACCGAATATTGACAATAAAAAAAAAAAAACCCACATACCAAATACACTTCTGAATGCAGAATAAACTTTTTATTTTTTGAGACAAGGTCTTGTTCTGTTGCCTGGGCTAGAGTGCAGAGGTGTCATTATAGCTCACAGCAACCTCAAACTCCTGGGCTCAAGTGATCCTTCTGCCTCAGCCTCCTGAGCAGCTGAGACTACAGGTGTGTGCCACCATGGTCAGGTAATTTTTAAACATCCTTTGTAGAGATAGGGTCTTGCTATGGTTGCTCAGGCTGGTCTCAAACTCCTGGGCTCAGGCGATCCTCCTGCCTTGGTCTCCCAAAGTGCTAGGATTACAGCTATTGGGCCTGGCCAGAATCATCATATTTTTAGGCATGGGCAGTTACTTGATGCTCATTGTTGAGGGTTATCAGAGTGTTCTACTACCTGTGCTTAGGTTATGGGGAAAAAACCCTCAGTGTACCAATGTATAGTCTACAATGGCTATACTCTGGTATTATGAAGAAATAGACTGTTTCTCAATATTTAAATATTTATATTATTCTTTTGGCAATGACATTTAATATCTTAATAAACACTTTAACTATTCATCCCTCCTTTTTAAAACAAAGCACAATGAGTATGAATTAACTGTTTCTTGATAACTTTGGCCTATGGAACATTAAGGCCCTTTACTAATTGTAACTGGTCCCAGGTTGACTTTCAAAATTCATCTTTAGTTACAATCTCTTGTATCTTCTGGCTGTACAAGTTGTAGTAGTGAGAGTTTTTAAACCTAGGTAATCTTACTCCAAGGCCGACATTCTTAACCTCTAAGCTGTACTACCTATAGAGCAGACATCTAATAAACATTAGCTGAAAAACTGAATTTCACTAACTGATTGCCACATAGTGCTATCATACTTACAGTGATGTACTCAGAGGCCACTGAGGTGTAAGGCTCTTTCCCTATACTAAATTATTCATGTTCTTTGATATGTATTTTCTCTATTGTTGGGCATTGTTACTAATTCTTGCGGCTATTACTCCAATATTTGTCTCTAGCAGATCACCCCTTCTCACTTGCAGGTGAGGACACCAGATAATCAAGATGGCTAGAATAATATATAAACTTAATCATTAGGCTGTCATTAGGAGTTTCTCCTACGGAGTAAAGTATATAAGGTTTAATGATGGCTCAGGATAGCTATTTTTGTTCTCTAAGGCCAGTTTTTGTTTAACATCAGTGTTCTAGAAAGTTGAGACTGCTGGTTTCAAATCTAGACAAGTGGCATAACATAAAATTAACAGACTTGTTCTGATCTGGGATACGGTGAGTTTACCATATTTACAGCCTATTAAATAGATTATTCTAATAAATTCATGACTATGTACAAATGAAAATTACCTTGTAAATAATTTTTACAAGCTCCATTACTGTAAATGATTTTTCAAAGTTCTCATGAAATACTGTAAGAATTTGCTGTTCTCGGGTATTTCTGTGAGAAATGTACTGCAGAATTTTAGCTTCAGCATTGTGGATTACTGGGCCATGTCCTAAATTAAAATAATTATAAAAATTACTTCAACCAGATAAAAAATATTAAGTACAAATGAAGTTAACTCACTCTATTTCAAAGTAACTTATTTGATATAGTGAGAAAGCACACTAAATATACAAATATAAATTATTTGGAAAGCTATACAGGTATGAAGGATTTAAGATTACATATAATGCCTCTCAAATTAGAAAATTATAGCAAATAAAATCTATAGAAAATGTTACTGTGTACCTTAAAAAATATAAAACAAAAAATTAACAATAAAATATGGTAATAGAAACAGCAACCACAGATAATGTTTATAGAGTGCTTCATATGTGCTGGGCACTGCTCTAAATGCTTAATATACATTATTCTTACAAGAATCTCATGAGGTAGGTACTATTATTATCCCTTTTTAAGAACAGAAACTGAGGCATAGAGAGGGTAAATAACCTGCCCAGTTACATAGCTAAGAAGGCGGGGAGCTGCAGTTCTCACTTGGGAGCTCTTAACCACTGTGCTAAGCTTACTTATAAAAGACTGAAAAAGTGGAACGTAAAAGACAGCTTCATGTAAGTGACCGATACTAACAATTCACAAGACCCATATTAGAACTTTAAGAATCTTATGTACAGGCTAGTGATTCAGAAATTTTGATAACCCAGATTAAGTTACACTGAAATTTACTTCCTCTTTAAGACAATACAAATTAATATATCACACAAGTCTGCAAGTGCGATGTTTCAAATATCTGAGAACAAAGTATCTGGAAGCAGGCTAACCTAGTTATCATGTATGGAGCACGGGCTTTGATTAGACACAGACTATTATTTATTAGCTGTGTGGCCACGAGGAAGTCTCTCAATCTCTCTGAGTCTGTTTCTTCAGCTGTGTGATGAGGACACCACTACCTGCTTCACAGGGTTTTTGTGAGGATGACAGCTGTAAAGGCCTCTGTACAACCTGAGAGCTAGCAGGCTTTAATATATGGTAGCTATGGCTACAGAGCATAATTTACATAAAAACAACTGCTGTGCTAATAAAGCCAGTTCACTGGATTCACTAAAGCAAACACTCGAAGAACCTCTACCAGGTAGCCTCTTATTAACCTAGCTTCGATGTGAGTACACTGAATGCCTCTCTCTTCTTTTTAAAAATAGCTAGCAGCTTCCATTCCTTTTATGTCATAATATTAATCTAAATGGTCAGCTCCACTGTATGTTTCCTATTCCCTCAGCACTAGGAACTCATGAGAGCATGTAAGTATACTGAAGACACTGTACTGACACATCTTTCCATGGCTGTCTGGTTAGGAGCAAGTTTGAAGGAGTTAGAAAATTAAGTAACCTAGTCCTGTTTTCCTTCTGGGCCTTCTTACTCAGTCCTGTATCTTTCTTAGCTTTTGAGATGCAGAGGAGATTCATATTGTAAAGCAGTACAATATGAGATACTAACAACAGGTTTCCATTTCTGGAGAACAGAAATAAACATACTATTTTACAGCTGAGATGAAGCTCTTGATATTTCAATATTGTGAGTTAAGAAACTAGAGCTCAGAGGTCAAATGTTACCCAAGGTTACACAGCTAAAATGTAGTCCACAGTAGAAATCAAGTTCACAAAAATGATGGTAGTGTATGGAATGAAAAAGTTTTCCTGTTCCAATGTAAGTTTACTTCCTTTTTTAAACAGTTCTATTAACAGCTGCTTAGACGTTGAAAAATAACCCTCATATCTTATAAAAAGTTACTAATATAACTCTTGGCCTTCTCTTTAACTGCATGGCTAGATAAGACTGAGGGGTGTAATTTAAAGAAGTGGTTTATATGTATCTCTTCAAGGCTGAATACACACAGAGACAAGCCAAAATCAATCTTTCTCATCATTTGACACAAATGGCTTGCGAGATTTAGAAAATTACCCACCTGGATATATAATATCAGCTTTCATTTTCAATAATTCTTTTAGGGAGTTCATATAATCATAGAGGTCTTCAAATATAGTTGTTCCTTCCCCTAGGATGCAATCTCCAGAAAAGAAAGCATTTTCCTCTTCTAAGAAGAGAGCCATATGATCATCAGTGTGGCCAGGTGTATATATAACTCTGGTTGAAGAAAGAAATAAGAAATAGTAACAATTACAAACTACCAGACTTATGAGAAATTTTGAGAAGTAAATTATTCTCTATCCTTATCTTTGGACAAGACACAAATAAATGATGCCAGTGAGTTAAAAAGCCCTTTTTTTCCCATGTGCCCACCAAAAATTATCAGAAAATTGTCCCCCTTAACTAAATCAAATTTCTCATTCTCTTTATCAAGTATATATTTAATACTTCTCCCATCTTTTTTCCTTATTTTGTAATAGGCGCTGATTACAACAAATGTGGAAAAGAGAAAAGGAGATAAAAATCAGCAATCATATCCATCACTCAGAGAGAGTGCTTTTAATAGTTAATTTTTTCAATTTTTATGCATTTTTATATTTTAGAAACAAAATTGATATTGTTTTAATACCTGATTTTTGAATTTTTCACTTACTATTATTGTATTTTCCTAGGTACCATGTAAAATGTATTAAATAAATTTGTATGCTTTTTTCCCCCTGTTAATCTATCTTTGTCAGTTTTATTTTCTTACCCAGCCAGGGATTCTAAGAGGGCCGAGCCACTTTCTTTCCCTACGCTGACTAGGCCTGACCCTGAGATTCCCTCCCTGTCATTACAGAATCAAGTTTGAGCAAGAATTTGCTAAATCAGTTTAGGGAAAATCCCCTACTCTTGGTATCTGAACCCCCCTCCCACCCAATATCTTATTGCTTTGGCCTGCCTTCAGCAATAATCCTGTCAAGTAAGTTTAGCCAGAAACCCCCTTACCCCTGATGTTTCCTCTTAGTGATTTCCCATCCACTGATTCCCACCCTGTTCCTTGGTTATAAATCCCCACTTGTCCTTTTTGGAATCGTGGAGCTCAATCTCTCTCCCCTGTTGCAAGACCTCATTTTAGTAGTCCCTATACTTACTGCCGTGGCTCTCCTTGAATAAAATCTGCCTTACAGTCTTTAATAAGTGTCACAAATAATTTCTCTCTTTAATAGGACTTAGTACCATAAACTCTCACCAAGGCATATCACTGTGAAATTTTACAACATAGTGGACAAGAAGGAAAAAAGAACAAGGGCCAGGTGACATAAAAAGTTCAGGAATCAGAAGGGCTTCAGAGTTCTCAATTGCATTAATGAAACCAGAAGGAAATGAAACCTTGTATATAAAACTGAGAAGGAATATGGAGATACCTTAAACAGATACAAGTAGACCTACCATTTGATCCAGCAATGCCATTATCGGGCATCTACCCAGAAGAACAAAAGACATTCTGTAAAAAAGACATCTGCACTCGAATGTTTATAGCAGCACAATTCACAATTACAAAGATGTGGAAACAACCCAAATGCCCATCAATTCATAAATGGATTAGCAAAATGTGGTATATGTATACCATGGAATATTACTCAGCTATTAGAAATAATGGCGATATGGCATCTCTTTGGTTCTCCTGGAGAGAGTTCTATTCTATTAAGTGAAGTATCCCAAGAATGGAAAAATAAGCACCACATGTACTCACCAGCAAACTGGTTTCCCTGAGTGCACATTTGGGAATAACACCAATTGGGTATCGGACAGAGGTGGGGGCTAGGGGGAAGGGATGGGTGTATACCTACTTGATGAGTGTGATGCGCACTGCCTGGGGAATGGACACGCTGGAAGTTCTGACTGGGGGGGATGGGGGTGTGGGGGGGGATGGGGGTGTGGGGAGGGGATGGGTGTATACCTACATGATGAGTGCGATGTACACTGTCTAGGGAATGGACACACTTGAAGCTCAGACTCGGGGGGATGGGGGGCATGGGCAATATATATAACCTGAGCTTTTGTACCCCCATAATGAGCTGAAATAAAAAAAAAGTTAAAAAAAAAAAAAAAAAAAAAAAGGAGGCCGGGCGCGGTGGCTCACGCCTGTAATCGTAGCACTCTGGGAGGCCGAGGCGGGTGGATCGCTCGAGGTCAGGAGTTCGAGACCAGCCTGAGCAAGAGCGAGACCCCGTCTCTACTAAAAATAGAAAGACATTATATGGACAACTAAAAATCTATATAGAAAAAATTAGCCGGGCATGGTGGCGCATGCCTGTAGTCCCAGCTACTCGGGAGGCTGAGACAGGAGGATCGCTTGAGCTCAGGAGTCTGAGGTTGCTGTGAGCTAGGCTGATGCCACGGCACTCACTCTAGCCTGGGCAACAGAGTGAGACTCTGTCTCAAAAAAAAAAAAAAAAAAAAAAAAAGGAAATTATGGGGTACAGGAAAGAGGAGATGCAACACCGAAGAGAGGCAAAAGGAAGCCCTATGTGAGAGTAAAGAGAATCTGAGATGACAGCAATGCCAGGCCCGAAGGAAAACAAGTCCAGACTGGAGAACATTAGAAATTAGAAAGCTCAGAGGGAAGCTTCTTTCAGAAGATGAAATTGAGAGAATCTCTGATACATTTAAACATTCTGAGAGAAGATTTATATACTCAGACTTGAATAAGTTATAAATATTAACACATAGAAAACTATCCAAATAACAAAGAAAAATAATTAACTGTAGGAAAGCAAAAGTAAGCATGGTTTGCTATTATATAATACATAGTTCAGCTGTAAATAGTGTCCATAGTCATAATAACATGAACATTGCATACCGATCTAACCAAAACTATGACATTGAGAGGTTGGAGGATAGGAATGGTACCCGTAAGTAGAAGATGAAAACCCAATCCTAATTTTTTCATGAGAGGAAATTAATAAATACCTAAAATTGAAAAATCAAGATGTAGCAAGGAATCAAAAGTTCTCCAAGATCTGTTTCCATTACTGCCCTATCCTATTTAATTTCTTTCTCCCTAGAGGCAACCACTTTTACCTCTTTAGCTAATTATTTATATCAGTTGTCTGTACGTTTCTGCACAACAAACCTATACTATCAAAGGTAATTACATGTATTTCTCTTCCTCGAGACCTTGATGACCCTAGCCAATGATATCTAAATACATTTTCAAGTTTGGATGTTAGATTCTAGAAGCTATAACAATAAGCAAACCTTTAACGAAATGATCTGATAGAAGCAATTTAGAATATAAAATTTGTTTAGGTCAACCTTGTATTTAAAATATCTATAAGAAGAAGTACACAGAAACAAAGTTATTTGTGTTAAGCTTACCTCACAGGACCACAGTACTAATAAGGAACAGTGAAGCTCTACAAAAAAGATGTGTGATTGTCATTAGAAACTAAAGGCTCAGTATTTTCACGGGATTATTCTACCAAACATTCAAAGGTCAGATAATTTCACTAGTAAGCTATCCTATATTAGGAAAACTTATGAAGCCCAAAACTAACAAAGGTTGCACAAGAAGAAAAATATTACCCAATCTCACTAATATTGTTATAAAAATATTAACTAAAATATTAGCAAATAGAATCCAAAAGCACACTGAAAAATAACATATGACCAAATAAAATTTATTAAAAAATGTGAGGGTGTTCCAACATTATAAGACCATTGAAAATAATAATAAAGATACGGAGAAAACTAATAAGTTTATCTTCCTAGACATTAAAGAAACATTTGACAAATTTTAACTCTTAACAGTATTTAAGAAAAATAAAATGACTATAACTTAGAGGAGTTTCTCCTTTGCCAAAAAATAAAAATCAATCAAATCCTTAATATTAAATATTAAATATGTAAGGTGTTTAAAAACTCTACTAAAAATGTAATAGGTATAAGGTATAAGATCACATGATACTAGTATAATGGGAGCAATTATTTTTGAAAGGCCAATGCCTGACATAAGAACTATTATGCTTTTATTTCCAAGGGTATGCTTCAGGTATTGCAAACAATTACAACATTATAGTTGCTCCAATAGTGAGGTAGTAAAAAGCTGTTAGAAACCATCTCTTTTGCCTGATTAAACTCGCTGTAAGTTGTTAATAAAAGTTATGTTAGATGAAAATAATTCCAAGCGAAATTATGAAAATAATTTCTAGCCAACTATGAAAATATGTATGTGTGTGTGGGTATGCGTTATGTCTTATGGACAAACTTATGAACACAAAAACTCATTTGGAGAACCACTCTTTCAGATTCTTCAAACTGGTTTCTCCTTCACTGTGTTTGCAATGCTTCCTTTATTTTCTGTGCCATCCCTCCACCACACCAGAACTCAGTGATGGTTTTCTGTGATATTTTCTAGGTTGGAGGCAGTAAAATTTCTTAAATTAGGCGATCAGACATTACAATTCTCCAGTCACCTGGGTGGCTAATGCTTTAATTTATATGAAACTGTGTTAAAATTCACTTCACATAGGCAGGAGGAGAAAAGGAAATGACATCAGATGTGCTCTGCTAAACATCAGAGGAACTGCAGCTGTGGCCTTCCCATTCATCAGGTAGAAAATTTATCTACTGCTGCCACTTCTGTGATAGAGTAGACTTTATAAGAATGGCTGTCTTAGAAAATTCAGGACAGTGAACAAAAATTGTCAGATTGACTTTTCTTCAAGAAATTAAACTTCATTAGACAGTTCCGAAAAGTTACATTCAGAATCAAATTCTTACAGAAAAACCTTTCTAGTTTTCTACTCTTTACTACAAGGGTTCTTGGTGGGTATTATCTCTGCCCCTACTGCGTTTTGCTTTTTTCCAAAAGTTGGCAAGTAGGCAAGATCAACTCAATGAATACTTGAGGATTAGGCAGATTTTAACCTTCTGCTTACCGAATGTTTGCTCAACACCAAGTCTTCATGTTAATGTTTAAAACAATTGGGTCTCTCACTAACTTCATAAAAATGGAAATTGGAAACCATGGTCATCAGAAAATTAAATGTTTTATTCAGTCTTTATCATAACTAGAATTTATATTTTGAGAAAAGATTATTTACTAATAGTCATTTTAAAAAGTGTGTCTGCTTTTTTGATTGTGTTAGTCCCTCCAATTCTTAACACAGATTTCCACATTTAACTTATCTTAATCAGAATGTGGTAAAACAAAAACTAAATAGAATTCAGATAATTTTGAGATCTTTGGCATCACTTTACTCCATGAATCCAAGACAGTACTCAACTGAAGGGGAGGCAGTGATAGGAAGCTTGGGGCACCGATACTGTTTCGTTTCTTCATCTGAGTGCTGCTGATATGAGTGCTTGTTCAGTTTGTAAAAATTCATCATGTGGTACACTTATGTACACTTTTAGGTATAGATCTAATATCCATGATTCTATGACAACTGTGATAAACCAGTACTGTGAGTCCCAAACCTCAGAGACAGAAGTCTCAATGAACCACTTACCATCTCTACCCCTTTTGTTAACTTGGCCCAGGGCTGGTGTGCTATGGAGGTAATTCAGTATCGTCAAGAATACTTTTTGAAATAGTAATGTAATGTTTGTTTTCCTTTGGTGTCATGAGCAAATTATATGAGATGCTATTGTATTTTCAACATGAGCATTTTAAGGAAACTGTCCAGAAACCAGCTGTTTTCTAAATGACATTTTGTAAATCATTGGCATAGTGACAAAAGGGGGCACTAGTTTGAAAGAGGACATGGACACTCACTACTTCATTTTCTCATTCTCATTCATCTGTTCATCTACGTGCCTCTTCATAGGTATTTAGTACATACAGGATAAATATTCAGTGCCTTCTATGTGCCAGGGACTGAGGATATGAAGATGAACCTGGTATCTGTGTCAGAGAACGACTAGCTAAATATCAAACCCATTTCCTCTTTTTCCTGGGTATGCAGTTTAATGATATCTCTCAGCCTCTCTACAGTTAGGGAAATAAAACTTACAATCAGGAGACAAAGAACTATATACTCAATATCTTTTAGTGACTACTAAATGGACAATTCAGCTAATAAAAACAGCAGGAGTTCAGAGAAAAGAAAAAACAGGAAAGGATTCATAAATACGATAGAACTTGATGTGTACCTTATCTGTTCAGCAGGATGGGTAAAGATACAGAGAAGGACTTGTAAGTAAGGGGAACAGCATTAGTAAAGGTGTTAAAGTGAGAATGAGCAAGTACATGTGCAACAACATAATGCCACCAACTTGTCTAATGCAAGTGGTATATGATGGAATTTACAGAAAATGCAATACAAGGCTTAGTTCATGAAAACCTCCCATGCAGTATCCCTTCCATGCTCTTTTCTACTTGCTGGATTGATTGAGGTGAGCATGGTAACCTTGAAAGGCAAGCGTTGAGGAGGGTGGAATCACAAGACAAAAAGAGCTTGAATCATTACTTGCAGGAGGGCCAACCAGCTAATCACAAATCTTTTCTGGACTTTATGTGACTGAGAAAGAAACATATTTCATGTTTGAGCCATTCTACATTTCTGAGTTGGTTTGCTATGGCAATTGGCCTTAACTAATATTGTGAACTTAAGGAGCTAATTACCTTCTAAGAAGACACCTACTCACACAAAAAGCCACAATTTAGTAAGTGCTATAACAAAATTTATTATGAAAGCTGGAAGCAGTTAATTCCGCTCAGAAAGGGTTCTTGAAGTAACTAACATGTGAACTGGGTTTGCAGAATAAACAGATAAGAATTTATTAGGGAGACAAGTAGGCGGAAAGGAGCAATGCCTAGTAAAGAAGAAAATACAAAGTCATGAACACACATGATGTGCCCAGGAGAAATTTGCATATGGCTAAGTATTTTTGCAACAGGAGTTACAGACTAGAAAGGTGGTCTGGGGCCAGAAGGTGGCATGGTAAGGAGAATTAACATTATCTTGTATGCAGTGAGCCATGAAAGATTTCAAGTGACAGCATAAGAAGGGAAGATTGGAATGGGGAGAGCTGGAGACAGGAAGATTAAGCAGGAAGTAGTGGTAGAGGACATGAAGAAGAAGGGAACAGCACTGACAATTTTTTTTTTTTTTGAGACAGGGTCTTGCTGTGGCCCAGGCTGGAGTGTAGTGGTGTCATCATAGATAGTTCACTGCAACTCCAAACTCCTGGGCTCAAGTTATTTTCCCACCTCAGCCTCCAAGTAGCTTGGACCAGTGGTCCCCAACCTTTTTAGTACCAGGGACTGGTTTCATGGAAGACATTTTCCACAGCTGGAGGGCTGGTGGGGTGGAGCTCAGGCCGTGATGCCAATGATGGGGAGCTGCTGTAAATACAGATCAAACTTCACTCTAGCTCACCAGCTACTCACCTCCTGCTGTGCCCTCCCAGTTTCATGGAAGCCAAGGGACAGAGGTAGGTAAGGGGTACGGCAGAGCTCTGAGACCTGGTCCTTAACAGGCCATGGACCAGTACAAGCTTGCTGCTGAGGTGTTAGGGACTGTACCACCACACCTGCCTGATTTTTTTCTATTTTTGGTAGAGATGGGGGTCTCACTCTTGCTCAGGCTGGTCTCGAACTCCTGAGCTCATGTGATCTTCCCACCTTGGCCTCCCAGAGTGCTAGGATTACAGGTATGAGCCACTGCGCCCGGCCTGAGACACATTTTGAATCCCTCAAAGAGGGCACAGGGGATTATGGGTCTTACCTAAAATGTACTTACTTTAGGTATGGGTCTTTTGGAAGTAAGAACATGGGAAAGCCCTAAATTGATAGGTAGATCCCTAAATCACTCAAGGAGGAAATGTTAACTTTTTAAATGTAAATTTTATTTAAAAAATGGTAATCATAATGAGCAAACAATTTTAAAAGGGTATGTAGCATGTGTAGTCTTTTTTTTTTTTTTTTTTTTGAGACAGAGTCTTGCTTTGTTGCCCGGGCTAGAGTGCCGTGGCATCAGCCTAGCTCACAGCAACCTCAAACTCCTGGGCTCAAGCAATCCTTCTGCTTCAGCCTCCAGAGTAGCTGGGACTACAGGCATGTGCCACCATGCCTGGCTAATTTATTTTTCTATATATTTTTAGTTGTCTGGCTAATTTCTTTCTATTTTTAGTAGAGATGGAGTCTCGCTCTTGCTTAGGCTGGTCTTGAACTCCTGACCTCGAGCGATCCTCCTGCCTCAGCCTCCCAGAGTACTAGGATTACCGGTGTGAGCCACCACGCCCAGCCGAAGTCTTTCTTTTCCTCTTTGTCAAGCAACCCATTTGCTCCCCTCAATGTTATACCAGATTTCTTTTGTATCCTTTTGAGGTATTCTTCACAGTACAAATCTGCTTTTCCCTCCTTTTCACAACACATACATAGACCCCTTGCCTTCCCTGGCTAAGGGACATTTACTTACCTTAGAGTGGCTCCCTCAGTCTTAATTATATCTCCATCTTTCAGATAAACATATTGTTGCTCTCCATTTCCTATAATTTCTTCTCTATGAGGATTCCGTGGGAGTTTTTTAATACAATAGGTAGTGTCTGGTCACAAAACATGTGAAATAATATTAAGTCACACTTTAAATGATAATTTACCCCTTTAAGAGATCAATTTTCATAGAGCTAACGACTGTGAAATGACCATGTAAAACACTAACATCAAGAAACAATATAGCACAAAGTTCTCCTAATGTCAAAAAGATATGGAAAAAAAAACAATAGAAAAATGGGTTGAATTATAGCAGCTTATCTCTGGGATGTAACTATTTTGTATTTCTGAACAAAAGAACTCTTTATTCTCTCAGGCCCTGCTAGGTCTACATAAAAGTCTTTTGTGTTTTTCTAGTAACTCATGGTTTATACAAAAATTTGGAAGTAGTACTTCATAATTTCAGCTGGTTTTGACATCCTAACAGGTGTTGAAGAGGCAGTAATGCAGAACCTGGGAACTTTATTGAGGTGCCTAATGTATAGTAAAGAAGTCATGGCAGTAGTTAGTAACAAAAGGATGACAGCGTTAAGGTCCTTGCTGTGAGTGCTCAAAGGGAGCCCCAACTCCAGGGCTAAGATATTAAACCTTTAAAATAACCTTAACCCACATGACCCCTCATGACAGACAAAAAAATCTATTAACTAACAATCCACAGTGGAGTGCCAATTATCTAATCAGTATACTATGTATAGTGAATACAAGCTCCATAACCTCAAAGTACTTAAAAGCTGCCATTGTTGGGGAAACAAAACTTACAATCAGGAGACAAAGAACCATATACTCAGTATCTTTTAGTGACTACTAAATGGACAATTCAGCTAATAAAAGCAGCAGGAGTTCAGAGAAAGGAGAAACAGGAAAGGATTCATAAATATGATAGAACTTGATGTGTGACTTACTGGTTCAGCAGGATGGGTAAAGATACAGAGAAGGACTTTTAACTAAGGGGAACAGCATTAGTAAAGGCATTAAAGTGAGAATGAGCAAGCACATGTGCAACAACATAATGCCACCAACTTGTCTAATGCAAAATACTGGCTGGGAAGAGTGGAGATAAGTTGGATAGGTAAGATAAGCTCAGATCAGGGAGGGCCTTAAATTGCCTTTTGCCTAATAGAGGAACTTAAACTTTACCATATGTGACCACTGCATGCTTAGTAAGACACTGAAATAGTGTTAACAGGTTGATCAATAGAGTGGCTATGAGTGGGGAGACTAGAGGGGGGAGATCAGATCAGGAGGGGACAACTGCAATATACCAGCTGGAAGGTAAAGTCAGGGAGGCAGCACTGAAAATATGGAGGGAGAAAAAGACATTTAAAAGAAAAATTGACAAGGCACAGAAATCTGGCTAGCATGGGGGATAAAGGAGACAGAAACATTGAAATAGAAATAAAATGAACAACCCCAAACTCCATTACCTTGCACCTTAGAGGCCAAAGCAAAACAATTATATGCTTTTTTGGGAACTGACATTATATAACAAGATTGAAATAGTAAGTTTTGTTTGTTTTGTTTTTAATCTGTATAATTTTATCTTTCAGTAAAGGAGTGGAGGTATTACATTTCTAATTATGAGACCTTTGATAGATAATCTTTCAAAAAATTCACAATTATCTCAAAATTATAAAATAAATATCATACTATAACTTTGCATCAGTTTTCAAAATTATGTGCAAATATAAATGAAAACACATATCTTAGTCACAATAGTCATTAACAGACAGGTTGGAAAATGCTAAAAGCAATCACATAAGAATAATTATTTTTAGTAATTCATTGAGATAGAATTCATACTATAAAATCCACCGTTTAAGTGTGTACAACTCAGTAATTTTTTAGTACATTTAAAGAACTGTACAACTATCACCATTATCTAATTTTTGAAGCCCCTAAAAGAAACTCTGTACCTAGTGATAGTCTCCATTTGTATCTTCTCAGCCTCTGGCAATCACTTACCTACTTTCTGTCTCTATTCTATAATTATTTTAACAGGAATAAACTCTCAGTTATTTGTTAAAGTTTGTATAATGGATTAAAACATCATTGGTAATGCTAATTATTTAAGCTAAAACAAACATGTGATATTGTTTATGTGTAATAATTTCTAATAAAAACACATTTTAATTGAATAGCACAGAGGCAAATATTTGACTCCGAGGATTCAACTGTGAAACATGTGGCAAAGACACAACCTCAGCTGCAAAATAATTTTTAATTATCAGATACCAGACCATATTTTACAACTGTGGTCCGCAACCCCCAGGCTGTGGACTGGTAAGCGTCTGTGGCCTTTTAGGAATGGGGCTGCACAGCAAGAGGTGAGCGGCAGGACAAGCGAGTGAAGCTTCATCTGTATTTAAAGCCATTCCCCATCGCTTGCATCACTGCCTGAGCTCTGCCTCCTGTCAGATCAGTGGCAGCAATAGGTTCTGCATTATGGTGAGTTGAATGATTATTTCATTATATATTACAATGTAATAATAATAAAGTACACAGTAAATGTAATGTGCTTGAATCATCCCTAAACCACCCCCCATGCCACTGGTCCACGGAAAAGTTGTCTTCCATGAAACCGGTCCCTGGTGCCAAAAAGGTTGGAGACTGCTGTTTTACAAGATTTACTTAAAAACAAAGCAAAAAACTCAACTGGGAATACATAGTTTTCGTGTCTAGTAAAATTCTGGTTTCCTGCAAGACACTAGGAGTTCCCAAATTATATCCTGATTTTATTTTAAAATTTTGTAAGCAGTTTGCTTTGAAGTTACTGTATCTTCCCATAAAGATCTTATAAATGGCGTTTGTATTTTTGGTGTGGCCTATAAAAATACAGGTTGTTAGGGAATGATTCTGTATGTTTTCATTATGTGACATTCTAGAACAGGCAAAACTAATGTATAGTGAAAGAAAGTAGATGAGTGGTTGCTGGAGGTTCACATAGGTATTTACATTTGTTAAAACTTACCAAGCTGTACACTTAAAAAGGGCACGTTATGTATGTATATTAAAGCTCAATAAAGTTGAGTTATGAAGGAAAAAAACAGGCAATAAACATTTTAATTTTTCAAATTGACCCTCATGCTAAAAGAGTTGACTAATGTAACAAAGCTAATTAAGAAACCTCAGAATAGTTTTTTAATTCACAAAATTTAATAGGTAGATAGACAAGACAAGGAAAGTCAGAGTGAGAGATTATATGAGTCCCCATGGCACTCAGTTCCCTTGGATTGGAAGAAAGGAGGTAAAAGGGAAAGAAAGTTAGGTTAGACAGTTTTATATAACTTGTAGTCTGATAATATATTAAGTGTGGTAGCTGAGACTATCTTTGTATCCCAATTGTAGTCTCAAGGCCTAAAAAACCTATTTTTTAAAAATAATATTTGAATGCACATGCAAGTCTTTGTGTGAATGAACATCCTTGACCTCCTTGCTATGCTTTAAACATGCCAAGCACACTCCCATACCAGCATCTTTGCTCCTCCACTGCCCTCTACCTGGCATGCCCTAAACTCAGGAGCTTACTCTTTCTCCCTGTCCAACCCAGAAATGATAGCCCCTGCTCTCTTCCACTTTACTCTCTCCTCTTTCTCTTCTTGTAGTTTTATTCCATCATAATCTGATCTATTATTTATTTACCATTTATCTTTCCTGCTGGAATGAAAGGTAGATAGAACAGTGCCTGACATATAAAAGTAACTTGAATATTTGTTAAATAAATGAATCTAGGTATATGATGGTGGGGTGAGAGAATAAGGTGAGACATGGTAAAAGGTCAATACTGAATAAGTTTCAGGGACAAAGACTTATCAATACAATGACATTTCACCTCAATTTCAGTATATCTTAGTAATTAACTTCAAGTTATGAAAGGCCTGAGAGCATCTGTTTAGAATGTGGACAGTAACAGCACTTACTTCACAGTATCCACATAAAGTGTTTAGCACAGTTCCTGGCACAGAGTAAATGCTCAACAGTTGTTACTTATTATTAATAAGTCTGAAGCAGTAATTGTCACACAGACTAAATTAAAACTGACCTTCATCACTGAGAAAAGAGAAAGAGAGGGAGAAGATTTGAAACAGAAAACAGGACTTTTCCTTTCCTTTGTTAAAACTGGGGACAGTATTCAAGTCATACACATTTCTAAAAGTACCATTTAAATACATTTAGTTTATATTAGGTTTATACATTACTTAGCTCTGTAACTGAAATAAATTATTCTCCAAACATAGCTTTCCTTAGTGAGCTCAGTGAATGCTTTCTGTTTACCATTATTAATGCTTTTACAAATATCTTCTATGCCGCCAGTATGATCGCGGTGCCAATGAGTCACTACGATTTCCTGTATTGCTGTGTTAAATTGCGTTAGAGCCTGCTTTAAACAGCTGATATATTCTGGAATTGCTGGTTCTCCAGTGTCAATGAGGATTCTCCTGAAAATTAAATGGAAGATAATCACAAAATTGGAACAGAGTTAATATTAGCATATTTCTCACACAGATAATTTATATTAAAGAAACTGCATAAATTGTTTTGCTTTCAACATGCTTGTAACCAGCCACATGTCACTTCAACTTAACTACAGTAATCACCATAAGAAAGCTGTTTGAGGTCGGGCACGGTGGCTCATGTCTGTAATCCTAGCACTCTGGGAGGCCGAGGCGGGAGGATCGTTTGAGCTCGGGAGTTCGAGACCAGCCTGAGCAAGAGCAAGACCCCGTCTCTACTAAAAATAGAAAGAAATTAGCTGGACAACTAAAAATATATAGAAAAAATTAGCTGGGTATGGTGGTGCATGCCTGTAGTCCCAGCTACTCGGGAGGCTGAAGCAAGAGGGTAGCTTGAGCCCAGGAGTTTGAGGTTGCTGTGAGCTAGGCTGACGCCACGGCACTCTAGTCTGGGCAACAGAGTGAGACTCTGCCTCAAAAAAAAAAAAAAAAAAAAAAAGCTGTTTGAAAAATATTATAGCTAAGTCTCAACAAGGAATAATAGCAGTAATCTTGAACACTTACATAGCAATTAAAATAAACATGGCACTGTTCCAAGGACCTTACATAATTTAATTGCATTCCTCCTAACAACTGTTTAAGGTAGATATTTCATGATTATATTTAGAAATTAAGTAACTTACGCAAGGTTACTCAGCAAAGAAATGGCAGAACCAGCTTTCAAACCCAGGTATTCTGTTGCCAAAATATGTGCTCTTATATTCTCTGCCTTTGAGATCTCCTATCTCAATATATCTCAAATGTCTCACAGATATGAAAGATTTGATTCATGGAATCCCTAAAGAAACCCAGTCTTCAGCACTAGATACATAACTTATCACTGAAGTTTACCTTGGCACCCTTAAACACACGAAAATGAAGACTGTAGCGAAGCATGGGGGAAATGGCTGTTTTAGTAATATTTTTTTGCTTGTGGTTCTGAACCTTCCTTATACTTTTTGTTTGCCCTTCCTCACTTTTTTATGGGATGGCCTTTCTCTATGAAGTTTTCCTGAACTAAAGATATCAGGGTGACATTTTCCTCAAGAACCAATTCACAAACTTCTGGCCTAATTCATGTTGTTTCACAGTAACACCTCACTAATTGAGGCTGGCGAGAGATTAGTCTTGATGAAATGTCTGAGTCATTCATTCATTCATTAATGACTGATTATAGATTACCTACTATGTGTCATGCCTTTATTTCTTGCAGTAAGACAAAACCCCTAACATTCTAGTGGAGGCTGGTAAGGGTGAACTGTGCAGGAATGAAAAAGAACAATAAAAGTAACAGATAATAGAAAGCATTTTACAGAGCACTAAAATTGGGTATATATGACAGGAAATAACTGGATGGCTATTTTATATTGGATGGTTTGCTTCCCTAACCCTATTCCCCGAGCCCCACAGCCAATAAAAACAAACTGGCCTCTCAAAGGGGAGGAAGGTAGTGGTCTTATGGCCTATTGGCCTCTGTCTACACTCTAAGCTCACAGGGCAGTGGATAAATTTCAGAAGCACAGCTTTGAACTGCGTTCCAGAGACAGAAGACCAGATGGTTACACTGGTCCAAGGGGGCATTGTAAGGTCCTGTTGGCAGTGGAAATGTAAGGAAGAGATGGCTTAAAGAACATTTAGAAGGTGCAATCAACGGGATTTTTTTTTCTTTTAAACAAGAGGCTGTGGAAGAGAAGGGAAATAGATAATGATTCTGAGGTTTCTAGGTAGGATGATTGGTGTGCCATTATGCAAGACAGTAAACACTGGAGGGAGCAAATTTGAGATGAGTTTGATTTGGCTCACAGTGAATTTTGATGGCATTCCTAGACATCTTCCCTTGCTTATCCTCCACAGCAATTATTACTATATAACACATTATGTACTTACATGTTTATTTTATCTATTGCTCATCTTCACAACTTCCACCACCCTACAAATTTGAGCCTTATGAGGGCAAGTACCTTGTCTGTTTGGTTCAAGGAATTTACAGATTTCCATATCTATAATACATTGTGCCATGCTTGGCACTGTGCATATTTAGTCACACTAAATTAAAAATATGCAAAACTATAATAGAACGATACTTCCAATAATATTCTCTAGCCTACTATCCTAGATTTTAGCTGCCTCCATGAATTTGGGGTTATTTACCACAAATTCTTCTGCTCCTTAATTAGTGTCACTCAAACTGTTTTGGGGGGTCTTCTGTGGACCTTGAGAAGAATCCTTCCATGCTTCAGATCAAGACCTCTCAAATTTTTTCAAACCATTAAGGTATCTTTTGATTACTATTTTTGAATCCTTCCCTTCCCCTCCTTCCAAGAAACTCTGTTTTGCAGTATCTCTGTCATCTAAAACTGAATTGAAATCTCTGTATTTTTAATTACAGACCAGATCATATCATGCTTATCAAAAGTCATGACAAAATTAACAGGGTTAGTGTACAGATTTGACAAAATCTAGTAGCAAAGATAACAGATTTTTCAGAATGCCTGTGCTGCCTGTTTGCAGGTAAAAGTGTGAGTGACCACAGATAGGCCTGTCGCTAGAGAACATGGTTCCTGGGCCTTCTTTTTAGTCTCCTAGTGTTCCTGTCTTGGGCTAATAAAACTAAGAGTAGCAAAGAAAGGAATCTCAAAGTAAGGAAAAATGACTCTCACAAGTCCTGAATTAAACACTGTCTGTTCAGAACAAAAGAGGGGTGTCTAGATGCTATAAAACCTAAAAAATGAGTTTGTATCAAGCATTAAGGGGAAAAAAAAGTCACACTGATAACACCTTACATTGCCATAGCAATTTAAACCATCTGGAGCTTTCATATATGTTAATATTACCTCTTTTGATCCTCAGATCAACTCTAAGGAGGTATTATTATTTTGCTTTACAGAAAAAGAAACTAGTTTTCCGAAATGCTAAGTGATTTGTTCCAGGTCATATAACCAGAAAGAAGCAGTGCTGGGACTAGATGTTCAGCTATAAGGTCCAGTGACTTTCCCATTCAAAACACTGCCTCTCTGGTGGAAGAGGACTGCTTATGTAAGCACTAGATTCATTCCTCATGTAGCATAAATAAAAGTTCAGCTATAAATTAGAAAAAGAAAGTTCTCAGTTTCCTCCTTAACAAATAGTTATTCTATCTGTAATGTCTGTAAATAGCTATTGCAGATTATTAGATACTATTATTCCTATGTGGGCTGGCTGAATTTGCTCTTCATGGCCACAGATAATATCCCTATCTCGGGAGGTCATTTTGCAAATGCAGTTATGCTAATAAAGGGCTCAAGAGAAGAGTGTGAATGAACCCGTACAGGTCTACAACTGAATTGCACTAGAGGACAGTGCCTGGCACATAGTAGGCACACAATAATCTGCTACATGGAGAAAAAAATTCCTCAACTGATGGGAAAGCTGGTGGAATCAAATTCCTCTTTGTAGGTATTTTATATCAATATTAAGATAGCTATTAACTGGTCTCTATTTGCTGTTACTCTTACAAAATCATTAGATAGAAGTTTCTGAGCACCTACTCTGAACCAAGTGTTGTCTAGATGTTATCAGGAAAGCAGAAGTGATGAAAATAATAGCTAACATTGTATGTTTTCCACATGCTAGAACTTAAGTACTTTTGGTATATGCTTTTTCATTTAAATTTCACTGAATCCTCATATCATCCCCATGAGGTAGGTCCTATACAACTCTTACTGTAGAAGTAAGGAATCTGAAGCTTTAAGAAGTAACTGTCTTGTCTATAAATGGAGCCAGGATTCTAACATAGGTAACCCAAGTCCAGAGTTTTAACTCTATTCCACTAGACTGCCTTTTCATATAAGATACACTATCTGCCTTCAAACTATATACAGTTTTGAGAGGAGAGGTTAAAATTGCAGCTTTTGGAGGTTCTCGAGCAGAGGAGGAACATGGAAATACTCTAGACAATTTGGTTATCATTTGTTGATTCAACTACTTATTGAATACCTATGTACAAAGCATCATGGTTAGGTCTAATAGTGCTTTAGTGAAATTCATTTGGCATCTATGGGCTGATCACATGAGGAAGGAAGATCAGCTAAAACTTTATCATCCAGCAGTTCTAGAATCATAACAGTGAAAATTAAGATGTAGGGAGCCCTCATTCATTCAGCAAATATTTACTGTACTACCCGTGTTGTGTACAAGGCTCTGTGCTAGATGCTGAGGATGTAACAATGAATACACCTTCACTGAATTTACGTTCTAGTGGGGCATGAAGGTGTGGAAAGACATTAAGCTGCTTGAACAAAAAAATTTTATTATTGTTGAGATATGGGCCATGAAAAATATGGAGTGCTAAGGTAGTATATTACATTGACCTAACCTAGTTGGAGAGGACAAGGAAGACTTCCATGAGGAAAGGATTCTTCAACTGAGCACTGAAGGATGAGTGAAGTTAGCTGGGTGAAAAAGGGAGGAATGAGTGGAAGACAGAGAGGAAAGCATGAAAGCTCTGAGGCAGAAATGATACAACTCATCTGAGGGACTATGGGGCCAGCAGGGCTAGAATGGGAGAGGTTCGAGAGGAGCCTGATGAAGCAGATGGAGGCCAGAATATGCAAAAACTCCCAAATTTCTGTCAAATCACAACTTGGTAAGAGAAAGAGAGAGGGGGGAAAAAAAAAAAACCAAAACACAACAACTACGCTGGCTACCTGGGGGGACACTTAATTGAAGAGAAACAAAAGGAGATGCAGAGAAGCCAGTTAGGAGGCCATTACAGAAGCCTTCTCAAGAGGTGCACTGGTTTGGACTGGGTGATAGCAAGGGACATGAAGAGATCTTCATAACAGCTTGGATGTGTGGTAAGAACCAAAGAAATGTCAAGGAGGGTACTTAGGCATTTCCCTTGATCAAATGTGGGAATGGCTCTGTTTACCAAGATACCGACGACTGGAGAAGGATCTCATTTAGTTTCCTGTGAAAGCCTATGCGTTCAGTTTGAGAAACACTGAATTTCAAGTGGCTCTCAAGAGTCATCCAAGTAAAGATTTAAAAGTCAACTACCTGAGTGTGAAGATAAAGTATGGATTTTGCCTAACCTGGAGCTATATATTTGGGAGTTAATAATAATAGGTAAAGCCTAGAAAGTATGCAAGATCATCTGGGTAGAGAATACATTATGAAAACAGAACAGAGGTTAGGATTGCATCTTGAAGAACTCAAATAATTAAAGATCTTGTAAAGAAGATGACTCTATAAAGAATGAGAAAGAGCATCTAGAGAGGTAAGAAGAAATTTGGAGAATGTGGTGTTGGCAAATAAAGGTGGGAACAGTCAATGGTGTCTAAAGATAATAAAGCTCAAGGAAGATGGGAATAGAAAAATGCCATTGGATTTAGTGATATAAAAGCAACCAGTGATTTTAGAACTGTTTTGTGAAGTGGAACAGGTAGATACCAATCTCAGAACATCTGCTTTGGACCCAATTAATAATTATTTCTGGCCACCATTTACTTTATACCTTTTACTTTATAGAGCAGTATCACCTGCACTAATTTATTCTAGCTCAACTATATGGAGAAATAATTTAAATAGTGTGATTCCACCAGCTATTCTACTCCATGAGTTTATGAAATAATGTTAAGTAGTTTAAGATGGTAGATCATGAATCTGTTTTTCCCAATCAGTTTCAGGTCCTTTAAGTCACTTTTAGCACAAGCACTTCGCTATGTTGAGTGTGATTCTAGTGTTTAAAGATACAGTATGTATTTTTCATACAACATGGCCCCTAAATGCAAGCCAACGTCATCTGGTTTTCAAACAGAACCAGCCATCTGTTTCAACACTGGAAGAAAAGCAGGTTGTGCCAAACTTATTGTGACAGTACATGGATCTCCAATATGGTGTTGTTCTAAGAGACTTTCTAGGGTAATTTCAACTAAATGCCATTTTCCACCTGCAACAGTGACTTGGAACTAGTTTAAGATGATACACTGAAGAGAGAATGTCTGTGGATTTCCTGGTTGAGGGAGTCCCAGCCAAGACACACTGTCTTCTAAAGAGCTGGTATTTCTTCTGCTTAATACTCTATCCTCCTAGATTCTGGAGGCAGCCCAAAGCTCTTGTACTTACCTGACCCTACTGTGTTCACTCTGCACTCAACCTTTTGCCTGCCCTCTCACTCTACTGCTTCTAAAATTCTTATTTACTGGAAAAAGGCAAACACAGTAGATATTTCCAATGAAAACTCAATGAGCTATACTTATTAAATTCTTTTTAATAATCAATTATTATTATTATTATTTTTTTTTGAGGCAGGGTCTCTCACTATGTCACCTGGGCTAGACTGCAGTGTTGTCACTGCAATGTGAAACTGCTGGGCTCAAGCAATTAAAGCCACAGCCTCATGAGTAGGTGAAACTACAGGCACATACCACCATACCCAGCTAATTTTTTCTATTTTTTGTAGAGAAGAGGTCTAGCTCTTGCTCAGGCTGGTCTCAAACTCCTAGCCTCAAGCAATCCTCCAGCTTCAGCCTCCCAAAGTGCTGGGATTACAGGCTTGAGCCACTGTGCCCGTCCCTCAATTACATTTTCAAAAATATTTGTAATGTCTTGACTGCACAATTAAATTCTCTGCTTAAGAGGAACTATATCTCATTTTAATCTTGTATTATCTAGGTTATTTAGTAAAGACTACAAAAGTTGCTCAATGCCTACTAAGACATACTATGCAGTAAGCCAAGCCTCCCATTTATCAATAATTCCATTAAAAGAGAATGCAGCTCAACAAGAGGGAAAATATCTTCTCAGAAATACAAATACGTTGTCTGCAAAATAACTCAAAGAGGTCACACACAATCTGTAACTAAAACCAAAATTAGTTACGTTCAGCTCCTCTTTCCCACAGGCTAGGGGGGTTCTTTCGGGTTTCACAAACTCAAGCAATGTGGAAGCCAAGAAACTCCTGCCCTCTGCTGCTGAGTTTAGGAAATGGCCTCAGCACAATTAAACCGCTTTTGTGAAAGGAAGTTATACGCTGGGCAAAAACATCAGTGAAAGTCAGGTGAGCAAAGTAAACGCTTCCTTGGACTCAACTTCAGCAAATACTAATTTCTTAGCAGATTAAACACGCTCACCCTGGCATTCAAACATCAAGTAAACTAAAATCAGGTTTCAAAACAGGAAGTTAAGGTTTGTTTTCATTATATCTCCCTAAGTTAGAGAGGTTACCACCCTGGGCGGTCGTAATTTGGCGCAGCTCGGGGATCCGGACCGCTGCGTGCGTCCCGAGTGGGGCTGCCCAGGCCGGGGGCTGGACGCTGCGCTCCCTGCTGCGGGCGCACAGGCCTCTTGGCCAGGGGCGAACGGTTGTCACAGCCCCAGCTTGGCGGGTCCCGCGGGGGGTTGTTGATACTGGGGCGGGGGGGAAGGGACGTTTACCTGGGGCCGGTCCCCACTAGGTAGGTGTTGGTGCCCTGCAGGGTCATAGGACCCGGGTTACAGCCCAACACACGCACCACTCGACTGGACAGCCGCTCGATGCGCTGCAGCACGGCGGCCATCTCCGCCTCAGCCGCCCGCCGCGCGTGACGTACCCTGCGACTCGGCACAGCGTGGGCCAACCAAGCAGGCCGCGGGTCGGGAGCAGCGCTCACGTGACGCCGCGCGAGCCTGGAAGGAGAGGATTGGCCCCTGGGTCGGGGGCGGGGCCAGAGGTCACGTGGCGCCCCGTGGGCGTCTGCAGCGGGAAGGCTGGCGCGTGGTGTGAGGGGGCGTGAGGCGAGGGGAGCGTCTGGGCCTGTCGCAGAGCTTGGTGCTTCACAGGGGTTTGTGTCCAGGCGGGCGAGTGCATCCAAGTGGACTAGACACTTTTTAACCTGCAAATTTTGGGATGGAGCCAGGAGCAGGCAGGTTTGACGTTAGTTATCGAGTACTAAATACTGGGAACGATTGCGTGCCAGGTTTTTAGGCTATGGCGGGGTGTGTTTGTGAGAGGTAGCCCGTTTATCTTTTATAAGAAACAGTGGTAATTAATTTTTACTTAGCGCTTACTTCTGTGCTGAGTGCTTTCTGCAAACGTCTCATTTAATCCTCAAAACAACATTAAGAGGTAAACACTATTTTTTGTCACCATTTTACAAATGAAAAATGGAGATTGGGAAACTTGCCCAGGTGACAGAACTTTGCGAACCCGGCTCTGCAGCCTCGTTCCTACCTGCCTTGCACCAACACTTGCCCCTGGTGAGATTCCCGAGCTTGCTTCTCTCCCTGTGCTGCCCAGGAGACTGGGTTGGTTTTGTGGAGGAGTTTTATGCTCAAGATCAAAGGGACTTAATTTTTCTGTAATGAGTTCTTTTCTAATTAGGCAAATATTAACTGCTGCTTGCCATTAAAAAGTTGAATTACAATTTACCTGAAAGAAAATGTAGAGATCCTGTAATCAATTCCATCGAGTTATGGTTAACAATTGTATGTAATCATTACCCCCAAAGGGATGTAGAACATATCCACCATACCAGTCCACTCTTTTTAAAAAAGTAATTAAGGAATTGACACATTGGACGCTTGATTCCAAAATTTAGGATAGGCATTTTTAACATTCTTTTTGTTGTGGATATTTCTGAAGAAAAAATTAACTTACATTTATTTTACAAATCAGCAGCATAATTTTCTGAATTAGTTGAATGACACTCATTATGTATGAGAAATGTCTTTGCCTTGTTTCACAAGTGTTTAAAAACTGCTGCTGAAATAATCATATAAATTATTCCCTTTGCCATGGGAAGTTAAGCAATATCTCTTCAGAAATCCTTGGAGTTGGAGTAACCATCAAAATCTACATTCCCTAGTCCTAGCACTTTGGGCGGCAGAGGCAGAAGAATCCTTTGAGGCCAGGAGTTCCAGACCAGCCTGAGCAACATGGTGAGACCCTGTCTCTACAAAAAATAGAAAAATTAGCTGGGCCTAGTGGCATGCCTGTATTCCCAGCTACTTGGGAGGGTGAGCCAGGAGGATTGCTTGAGCCCAGGAATTTGAGGTTCTGGTGAGCTAGGATGATGCCATTGCACTCTAGCCTGGGTGACAAAGTGAGACCCTGTCTCAAAAAAAAAAAAAAAAAAAAAAAAATATATGTATATACTTCAGGCATTTCAACCTACCAAGATGTATTTATGGTAGCCATTAATTAATAGCTATTCAGGCAGGAAGCTGCTTCCATTCTCCCTTTTTAAGAACTCTATTGGAAAGTCAGTGAACCCTAGAGAAGAGAGTAGAGTAGTGATTTAGTGATTTCTGGACCATACTGCCCTTCCTGAGACTCTGGGCAGCTCCTTTCCCTTATTCTTTAGCTTTTTTTTTTTTTTTTTTTGAGACAGAGTGTCGCTTTGTTGCCCTGGCTAGAGTGAGTGCCGTGGCCTCAGCCTAGCTCACAGCAACCTCAAACTCCTGGGCTCAAGCAATCCTACTGCCTCAGCCTCCCAAGTAGCTGGGACTACAGGCATGCGCCACCATGCCCGGCTAATTTTTTTCTATATATATTTTAGTTGGCCAGATAATTTCTTTCTATTTTTAGTAGAGACGGGGTCTCGCTCTTGCTCAGGCTGGTCTTGAACTCCTGACCTTGAGCGATCCACCCGCCTCGGCCTCCCAGAATGCTAGGATTACAAGCGTGAGCCACCGCGCCCGGCCTTTTTTTTTTTTAAATTAAAATTTCACTTGTGCTTTCCATCTTGATTTTAATCAATTTTCAAGCTCCTCATTTGGAAGTTGAAGAAATGAGCCCAACAAATTATTTAAAAGTTAAGTGACTGATGTAGGGTTGTACAAGGAGACTCTAGCAGAAGAGCACAGAGGGTAGATAGTGAATATAGTTTGGACAAGTTGAAATTGAGGTGATGGTGGTATATACAGATAAATCTATAGACAGCTATATGGGTTGAGCTCAGAGGATAAATCTAGGCTACAGATACAAAATTAAGTCTTTGTGGATATGTTTAGCAATGTGACTTGAAATTTAAGTTCCTCTACAAGAAATAAGACCAAAGATTTTTACATTCTGTTCAGTTACACTTGCAATCATTTATTATTTGCCTAAAACATGCAAAGTATTATTGTAGACATACTGAGAAGGTATTAAAAATGAATAAAATAGTCTTTGTTTTCTAGAGGGTCATAACCATGAATGAGACATTACATGACCTTATTTTAAAGCATATGTAGGCTGGGTGCAGTGGCTCATGCTTGTAATCCCAGCACTTTGGGACGCTGAGGTGAGAGGCTTGCTTGATTGAGGCCAGGAGTTTGAGACTAGACTGGGCAACATAATGAGAGCCTATCTCTATAAAAATAAGAAAAATTAGCTGGATATGGTGGCATCTGCCTGTAGTCCCTGCTACTGGGGAGCCTGAGGTAGGAGGATTGCTTGAGCCCAGGAGTTCGAGATTATAGTGAGCTATGATCACGCCACTGCACTCCAGCCTGGGCAACAGAGCAAGACCCTGTCTCTAAAAAAAAAAAAAAAAATTATATGTGGGGAAATCTTAGAAGTGTAGGTAATAAAGCGATAGGATTGCAAGGAGGAACAGGGGGAATCATTGAGAAAATCTGGGAAAGTTTAAAGTTAGTTTTGAGCTGATTTTTTTTTTCCCTTGAGACAAGGTCTTGCTCTGTCACCTGGGCTAGAATGCAGTGGCATCATCATACTCATTGCAACCTCAAATGATCCTCCTGCCTCAGCCTCCTGAGTAGTTGGGACTACAGGTGCATGCCACTGCACCTGGCTAATTTTTCTATTTTTTTGCAGAGACGGAGTCTCTCTTTGCTTAGGCTGGCTTTAAACTCCTGGTCTCAAGCGATCTTCCTGCCGCAGACTCCCAAAGTGCTACGATTACTGGTGCAAGCTACTGCACCCAGGCTTGAGCCGATTCTTAACGGATTGTTAGAACTTATCAGAGAGATGGCAGTTATTCTAGACAGTAAATAACCTTGAGCAAAGGCTTGGAAATGGAAGAAAAGTAGTGTTTATTTTAGGAATAGAGACCAATAATCATGTTCTTGGGGCATAGGGTTTGAGAAGGTATATAGGTCAAAAAGTAGGTAGGGTTAAGTTAATGATACTTTTTCAGGGTATTTCAAATTCAAGAATCTCTCTCCTTTTCAAACATGACTTGTTATCCACTTGTATATGCTGTTAGGAAAATTGTATTTTCCTAAGACTTAATTGACAAATACAGTGAAAGCTTGGAACCTCGTCACCCTATATGGGGAACCATGTCATTTCTTCCCTTCAATGAGGTAGTTATAAAGGGTGTACTGTATTCACAGTGATACAGACTTTTATCACTAGGTTGGAAAATGCCACATGTGACTAACAGGTGATTTCAGTTTCAGTTTAGTATTCAGTCTTAGAAGTTTACACACCCTTTAATTATACTTGTTTTCAGTGAAGAAGAAATAAAAGATTTATAAGATCAAGATTTTCCAGAAGATCCTTTGAGTTAAAGAAAGCTTTTTATTTTTGACAGGTAAGTCTGTATTTTATGTGTGTTAAATTTGATCTACAAGCGAAAGTTTCTCAGCTTTTTTTTTCTTTTAAATATCTACTTTAGGCCGGGCACGGTGGCTCACGCCTGTAATCCTTGCACTCTGGGAGCCCGAGGTGGGAGGATTGCTGGAGGTTAGGAGTTCAAGACCAGCCTGAGCAAGAGCAAGACCCCGTCTCTACTAAAACTAGAAAGAAATGATTTGGACAGCTAAAAATGTCTATAGAAAAAAAAACTACCTGGGCATGGTGGCACATACCTGTAGTCCCAGCTACTCAGGAGGCTGAGGCAGAAGGATTGCTTAAGCCCAGGAGTTTGAGGTTGCTGTGAGCTAGGCTGATGCCATGGCACTCTAGCCCGGGCAACAGAGCGAGGCTCTGTCTCAAAAAAAAAAAAAAAAAAAAAAATCTACTTTATTGCAGGGAGATGTACAGTTGGCAAAGGTTATGTATTTTGGCTGGCAGCCAGCTAGCCATGTAGCTAGGTTGACCCCTGAATGAAATTGGATTGAAACTGTCCTATTAAGTTAGTAAGTGTATGAAGTCTCCTATGAAAACAAATTTTGAAGGTGGCATTATTTCTCCTAAGATGGTTTTGGAATTTTGATCAACTATGGAGCTAGAGATGAACTGTCTTTAACACAAGTCATCTCACTATGTGACTATTGAAAGAGCTCTGGGCTCTCTTTATGAGAGCGGCTATGTTTATTAGCTTGCTGTGTTGGCATTGTGTTCTTCCTGACTAAATTAGGAATATGGACATTGCTATATCAGATTAATCTACTGAGTCTAATGTTCTGTCAACAATGCAATTCCTGTTTCTTAGAAATTATTTTTCACGTCTTGTAAAACTTGACTCAAAACTGCTAGTGTTAGCTGAATGTGGTGGCATGCACCTGTAGTCCCAGATACTCTAGAGGCTGAGGTGGGAGGATTTCTTGAGCCCAGGAGTTTGAGCCGAGCCTGGCCAACATAGCAAGACCTTGTCTCTAAAAACAACAGCAACAAAAAAACTGCTAATGCTTTTCTTATTCATCCCTGGTAAAGGAAGCACTCTTTATGGGTAGAGAGATTAAGAAATGTGCACACGGAGTGCTGAGTTAGTAAAGTCTTTAGTTTTAAGGAAATTATCTACATCCAAAACAGTTTAAGTGAAATTTTAGCTCAATTATTGCCTTATAGTCAAGTTTTACTCTTTTGAACATGTTCTCAGATTATAAAGTTTTGCTGAGAACAGTCAGTGGAAAATAAGTTAAAGACTTGTGCTTAGAAAGGTCTAGTATCACATCATTTGCAATTCTGTCTATATTTCTCCTTCCCTTTTTTTTTTGTTTTTTGAGACAGAGTCTTGCTCTGTCGTCCTGGCCAGAATGCAGTGGCGTTATCCTCAAACTCCTGGGCTCAAGCAATCCTCCTGCCTCAGTCTCCCGAGTAGCTGGTAGTACAGGCATGTGCCACCATGCTCGTGTAATTTTTTCTATTTTTAGTAGAGATGGGGTCTTGCTCTTGCTCAGGTTGGTCTGGAACTCCTGGTCTCAAGTGATTCTCCCTCCTTGGCTTCCCAGAATGCTAGGATTACAGGTGTGAGCCACCACACCTGTTCTGTCTTTCTTTTTTATTCCTTTACAGAAAAGAGTAATGTGCTATCGTTTTTGGTATGTCTAAAATCTGTAGGATACTATATGCAAGTGTAGTAGTCAAACAACTATTAGTATTTTCTGTTCTTTTTTCATAGTCCGTGTGGTATATTGTTGTGGTTAGGACCAAATATTGAAGGGGAATGGACTTTACTCATTCGCAATGACTTACCTAAACAGCTACCATCTCTGAGCCTCAGTTTTATGGTCTGTAAAATGGGGCCAGTAATCCCCTTCTCACAAGGATTTGTGAGGATTAAATGAAATAATGTATGCAAAACACTTCACTTATAGTAAATACCCAGTGATGGTAGCTACTATTACTACTATCTATTTTTCTACTATATATTTATTTTTCCTGGATAGTAAAGCTTAAGAAATTATATTTTTAATGGAAATAGAAGGCATTTTATATATATTAAACATATCCAATATAACCATGGTAAGGAATCTCTGCCAGTATTTTATGGAACTTTTGTTTCTGGAGGAAACAATGTTTCTTCCTAATGTATGAAATCTCATCCATTAGACTTTTGAAGTAACTGTTCCTTCTACCTGGAAAGCTTTTCCATTTGAATCCACATGGATAATTCCAGTATTCAAATATCACCACCTCAGTGAATGCTGCCTTGACCAATCTAATTAATATTATAGCCCCTAATGCTCCCACCTCTACTCCAACTCCTGATCTTCCTTGCTGTGCTCTGTTTTTTTTCCATAGCACTTACCACGTTGTAATAAAATATATACTTATTTATTATTTTATTGTTAATTGACTACATTTTTTATTTTATTTATTTTTTAATATTTCTTTTTCTCATTTTTTGCTTTGCCTCACATTAGAAGTTGTATGATTTTATTTTTAAAATGATAGATAATGTACATATTTTTGGGGTACATGTGATAATACATTCAAATAATTTGTAAAGATAAAATCAGTGTAATTGGGATGTCCATTGACCATCTTTGTCTGTTAGGATGTAAATTCTACAGGGGCAGGGATTTTTGTCTCTTTAATTACTTGATATATCCCAAAGGAGCCTAAAATGGCACATGGTGTGTTCTAAGTAAATATTTAATTAATTCAATCGAACAGAACCTTTCTGTTCTGTTCTGTTAGGAGGATTAACTTTATCCTTCTAAACTCCATGTGTATGTTGGGCTTGATGTCTTTCATTTTAAGATAAGAATATCTGCAGGGACATCCATGGCCTGCTAGATTGGAAAAAGTCAGATTTTAAAATGATTTTTTTCCATCCTGATGGCTACAGCATTCTTGATAGGAAAAGCAGTGATTATGAATGCTTTTTTTTTAATTCTGTAAGAAGAATGAAATACGTTTATTCTGAAGACTTTTAAAAAACATAAGTGGTAAAATGATAAGAACACAGTATTAGTTTGTGTGTGTTTTTAGGAACCCTTTTCCCTCTGAGTTTTCAAAGTAATAAATAATCCCTAAAACCAAAGCCTAATCCAGAGCAAGGCCCAGCTCTCTTCAAATCTATGAAGGCTGAAAGAGATAAGGAAGCCGCAGAAGAAAAACTTGAAGCTAGCAGAGGTTTCTTTTAAAGAAAGAAACCATCTCTATAACATAAAAGTGCACTGTTCATGAAGGAATGTTAGTCTAGTATAGATCTTTCAGTTATTAATTAATTAATTACAGAGAGGATCTTCCTTTGCCCTGGCTGGAGTACAGTGGCATGATCATAGGTCACTGCAGCCTCAAACTCCTGGGCTCAAGTGATCCTCTTGCTTCTGCCTCTTGAGTAGCTGGGAATACAGGTGCATGCCATCATGCCTGGAAGTTTTTCTTACTTTTTATAGAGTTAGGGTCTCACCACGTTGCCGAGTGTGGTCTTGGACTCCTGGCTTCAAGCATTCCTCCCTCCTTGGCCTCCCAAAGTACTTGGATTACAGGTAGGAGCCACTGTACCTGGGTTCAGTTTTTTGATATCAGGCAAAAATCTGGATTTTTTTTGTAGAACTTCTTTCAAAGTTGGAGTCAGTCTTCTCAAACCCTGCCACTGCTTTATGTTGGTAATTAATTAGGAAAACAAACAAACAAAATGCTATTTGGTCAGACAGATCTTGTGTGAAGATTGCATTGAGTCCATGTTTGCAAAACAGTGATCATAATAGTACTGCCTACATCCTAAGTTTGATGTAAGAATTAAATTGGGACATTTTATATACAACATTTTGCTCAGTGCCTGGCACATAGTGATAAGTACATGTTAGCTTTTATTAATAAAATAAACATTTTCTCCAGTCATCAAAATTCTTTATAATTATCATTTACTGCTGTTTTTATTTTAAGAAATTGTATACATAACAACATGAGTACTTGTCTGTTGTAAAAAACTCAAGCGATGTAGTACAGAGAGTAAATAACCGAAGTTGTATTTGCTTCCTACTTCCAATCCCCTTCCCTTCTCCGTATATAATTGGAACCAATAAATGCTATACAGGCATACCTCAGAGAAAACCTGGGTTTTGTTCCAGACCACTGTAATCAAGCAAATACCACAATAAAGCCAGTCACAAGAATTTTTTGGTTTCCTAGTGTATATAAATGGTATGTTTATACTGTAGTCTATTAAGTGTGCAACAGCATTATGTCTAAAAAAGCAATGTACATACCTTAATTAAAAATACTTTATTGCAAAAAAGTGATGATTTTCTAAGCCTTTGGTGAGTTGTAATTTTTTTTTGCGGGTAGAGGGTTTTTCCTTCATGTGGATAGCTGCTGACTGATCAGGTTGGGGGTTGGTGAAGGTTGAGTTGGCTGTTGTGGCAATTTCTTAAAATGAAGTTTACCACATTGATTAACTAAAGTATTTCTCTGTAGCATGCAATGCTGTTTGATAGCATTTTACCCACAGTAGAACTTCTTTCAAAATTGGAGGCAGTCTTCTCAAACCCTGCCACTGCTGTATCAACTAAGTTTATGTAATATTTTAAATCCTATGTTGTCATTTCAAAATTTTTCAGAGTCTTCACTGGTACCAGATTCCATCTCCAGAAACCACTTTCTTTGCTCATCCATAAGGAACAACTCTTCATTTGTTAAATTGGGTGGTGGGATTGCAGCAATTTAGTTCTACCTTCAGGCTTCACTTCTAATTCTAGTTCTCTTGCTGTTTTCACCACATCTGCAGTTACTTCCTCCCCTGAAGTCTTGAACCCCTCAAAATCATCCACAAGGGTTGGAACCAACTACTTCCAAACTCCTGTTAATGTTGATATTTTGACCTCTCATGAATCACAAATGTTCTTAATGGCATCTTGCATGGTGATTCTTTTCCAGAAGGTTTTTGATGTATTAATACTTTGCCCATACCCATTAGAGGAATCACTATGGCAGCTATAGTCTTTTAAAACATAGTTACTTTTTTTGAGACGGAGTCTCACTGTGTTGCCCAGGCTAGAGTGCCGTGGTGTCAGCCTAGCTCACAGCAACCTCAAACTCCTGGGCTCAAGCAATCCTTCTGCCTCAGCCTCCCGAGTAGCTGGGATTACAGGCATGTGCCACCATGCCTGGCTAATTTTTTCTGTGTATATTTTTGGTTGTCCATATAATTTCTTTCTATTTTTAGTACAGATGGGGGTCTCACTCTTGCTTAGGCTGGTCTTGAACTCCTGAGCTCAAATGATCCACCCGCCTTGGCCTCCCAGAGTGCTAGAATTACAGGCATGAGCCACTGTGCCCGGCCCTAAAGCATATTTCTTACATATTAAGACTTGAAAGATGAAATGACACCTTGATCCATGAGCCAATAAAGCTTCACTCCTACTCTGCCCCCATCTGTGGAAAAATTGTCTTCCATGAAACCTGTCCCTGGTGGCAAACAGGTGGGGGACTACTGAGGTAGTTTTAAATATTTTGCTCTTATAAAAAAGGCTCTGCAAAGAGTATCTGTGCACATTTGTGAATATTTCTCTAGGATAGAATCTTAAATGGAATTACAGGATTAAAAACATATTAAGAATGTTTCACAGCTAAAACATTATATTTTAGTAGTTTTGTAATATTCCATTTTATGAATCTACTTTTATTTACTTTACCATTTGCTTATATTGATACATTTAGGTTATTTCCAATTTTTTGCCACTATAAATGGTCCTGTGATAAATATCTTTGTGAATAGGTTACGATTTTAAAAGATAATGTGAGAGGACCTTGTCAACTAATAAGTATGTTTCTGAGACTTTAGATTCCCAAAGCTATTTTAAGAACTATATTTAGTGGTAATACATTATTTCTAGAAAAAGTAGAGCTTTGATAAAATCATGGCCCAGGGTTTTTAATATACTCAAGATTTTTAGGAACTTAAGTTTATGTTTCATTTTAGGTCTTGTCAGCTGTAACGAAGATCATGGTGAAACAGAAGATTGAATAAAGCCTTGTAACATTGAATCTGGATTAGAGATTCAGAAAAGAAAGTTAAAATTAGTCACTTTGGTTTTAGTGTTCCAATTTCATAATATTCTTTCTTTCCTCTAAATAGATGTAGGGAGTGGCAATTAAAATTCAGTGCTTTACCAAAGGATGCACTAATATTTGTTCTGGCATTTTTTTTTTTTTTTTGTATGAGAGAAGAAAGTAGGTAACCAAGAGCTGTAGTGATTCATAATGAAATATACTAAACATGATTTTATGATGTCAGTTCTTGGCATTATAATCTATATAACTGACTTAATTGTGGACATATGGATATCTGTCAAGTTTTTCCATGAAGGACAATATGTTTTTGGCATATTAGCATTAAGCTTTATGCTTTTTGGAACACTTGTGGTCCAGTGTTTTAGTTATTCTTGGTTCAAGGCTGATTTAAAGAAAACAGGCCAAGAAAGTCAGCATTGTTTGCTTCTACTTCATTGCTTGCAAGGAGGAGTTTTTACAAGGTAAGCATACACTTTTGATCATTAACACTTTTTCTTTATCCAAACAGAGACTACCTTTTTGTATCTGGGTAGTCACATGTACAAAGGTCCCCTATTTGCATGTAGCACAAAGGTTACTTGCTCCTCACTAGTGGTGCTTAGATGAGTCATTGCTGCATTGTCAGAACTTTCTAGGTTCGTTAACAGAGTGTTTTAATTTACCTCATTAGGTTACTTTTTTCTGATATGTACTCTGTTTTTATAGAAAGGAAAAAGACGTCTACGTCTTGTGAAATTTTTATCTTCTGTGTATATTCTAAGCCTGATTGTGCAAGTATAGATTATTACCTGCAACTCTGAGAGAGCACTTAAAGTTACTTATACCATTGATTTAACTAAATGTGATTTTTATTGCAATAATGCAATAGCCATGTGGTGAGCTAGATTCAGAATCATAGACAGAATTAAAAACAACCTTAACAATCATTTTGTTTGAAACCTTATTTTTTTTATTCTTATTTCAGCATATTGTGGGGGTACAAAAGTTTAGGTTAGGTATACTGCCCTGGCCGCCTCGGGGCGCGCCCCCCCCCCCCCCCCCCCGCCCCCACGTCAGAGGTAAAGAAACTGGAATCTAAATAGGTCTGAGAATTCTATGATTCTCCATATATTTAATTTCATATGACCTCTCCATTATTACCTTAGGGGATTTCATTTTGTTAAAAGTAATATACAGCTTAAAAGTAAAGAAAAAAGTGAAAGGCACTATTAAAAGAGGATAACATACTTTTTTAAAACTAGATTTTGGATTTGGGCTATTTTTATAGCTTACATAGAAGTTAATTTCTGATTCTATCCTGTTAAAAAGCAACAAATTCATGGGCCTTAGTTGAAAGTATTAAGAAAAATTCCAGCTTTTCTTATTTTAATGAATAATAATGCCATTATGTTTGTATGGAGATTTATAGTTCTCAAAGTATTTTTCACATACTTTGTCTTTTCAAAGCTAGAGTTTAATATGTAAGAGAAACAGAATGTGCAATAAGAAAAAAGTTTACATATTTTAGAAAAGCTGGAAAGAAAATACTTTAGTTGTTGGTATTGGAAGTCAGTTTTGGAACAATACATTCTAAATTAGATGAAAATGTTTAAAGAAATGGAGTAAAAGTGCTGATAAGTAAAATATGTGTGTAATAAGTGAGATTTAATGAGTATTCTGTATGAGCAATAGCAAAAATTACGTAGTTATAATATCTGAAGAAGGATAATTACTTTTGCAGAGACTTTAGAAATATGTTAAATTCTCTGTTATTTGCCATTATATTGATGGAAAATTTTCACATCTACAAAACTGTTTTCATTGATGTTGCAAATGACTTTAAGTTACTGCAAGACATTGTGTTATAAATTGTGTCATAAAAGGAAGGAAAAAATTGCCTTTATTTTTCTGTGTTTGTTGATATACCTAGTAACTTTTTATTGGATGTCACACATTGTATACAAAAGATGATTGAGGCTCCAAATGATGGTATTTTTCTTTTTCTCTGGAAGGCATTTAGAATAAGGTTCAGTGTACTTTTGGTTTGCCTGTGTTCCTACGGTGCAGCCTCGAAGGCACTGAGAGCGTGGTGTGGTCATTCTCATCCCCACAGGTTCTGAACACTAATCCTTATCTCCTTGGCACCACAAGACTGCCAAAAATTCTGCTTTGTTTTTCCAAGACTTTCTGGTTAGCTTTTAGCCTCTATGTTATAGTTTTAAAATTTGGCAAATGTCTTTTGGGAAAAACTGGCTGAGTTTGTGGTCCTTCAGTCTACAGTCCTGTAAGACCTCTAAAACCTATGCTAGTTTCTCTGTTTCCTAACAACAGCCTGGGGAAAAAAAATACCGATTTTCAACCTCCTGTCCTGAGTAACAGAATCAGCAAATATTCCCGGCAAGAAACATTTGTAGAAACATCAGCTCAGTTTCTAGTCTCTCTTGTTTTGACATGAGCATGGGTCTGCTCAACATGCTGAGTCCTACCTAAAAGTGTAACCCACGTACTCTTAAATTATCCCAGGTGTAAAGTAAAAAAAAAAAAAAAAACCCTTTACTGCTAATATTGATAATATAAAGACCTCAAAACATTTGAATTCCATTTAACCATGTTTCCAACTTATACATTAATATTGCTGGCTTTTAATTCTTGTTTTTAATCTCACTAGATGATATTACTACATTATTTTTTCTGCTTTATGTAGTTAAATTCTATTAAATTTTGTATATGTTTACCCATAGATTTACTAATCACTTTATTTTTTATTCCTTCTTGAATCTCAGACCTTCCACCTAGAATCACTTATCGTCTGCCTTCCTTAGGTCTGTTTTTAAGAATTTCATCTATTGAAGGTCTATTGGTGACATCATCTTTCAAGTTTTGGTTGTTTGAAAATGTCTTTATTTCACCATCTTTCTTGAGAAATATTTTAGTGACTATAGAATTCTAGATGAGTTCTTATTTTCTCTCTACATCTTACATTCTCTTGTCTTTTGGTTTCCATTGTTGCTTTGGGGGACTTAGATTTCAGTCTAACTTCTGCTCTTTTGAAAGTATTTTGTCTTTTTCCCCTTATGATTTTTCTCTTTATCTCTGGGTTTCTACAGTTTAATTATATGTTTAAGTGTAGATATTATTTTTCTTGCTTAGGAATTGCTAGTTCTCTTGATTTTGTGGATTATTATCTTCCATTGGTTCTGCACAATTCTTAGCCATTATCTTTTCTAACGTTTTCTTTACCACATTTCTGTTTCTTTCTCTTCTGGAACGCCAGTCAAATGTAAGTTAGAACTTCTCACTGTATCTAACATGACTCTTACATGTTAGATTGTTAAAATTCTTATTTTTTGACTCTTTATGGTACAATCTATAAAATTTTTCATAACTCTTTTTTATTTGACAACTATTTTCTTTCACTGTGGGCAAGGTGTTATTACATCCAACCACTGAGTTTTAAATTTTGTTTATTATAAATTCAGAAGCTCTATCTTTTCAAGTCTATGTCACTTTTTATAGTTTTCTATTCACTGCAAGTATTTTCAAACTTGTCTTTATATCTTTGCTAAACATAGTAAGCATTGTTGTTTTATTTATAATTCCAATATCTGAAGCCCTTTCAGGTTTGTTACTGCTGGCTCTGATTCTACAATTGGGTATTCATAGTGCCTTGTTTTCCTGTATGCCTGGTACCAGTGATTGTGTTCTGGTCATTGCCCTTGAAAAAATAATTTGTGGGGCCTTCACAAAGCCCTCTCTAGAGGCCTTGACTTTGTTCTTAGTAGATGCCTGGAGGTTCTATCAGATGGAGTCTACACATAATTTCATGGCTTGAGGTTCCCTGGCCTACACAGGTTATGCATACCTGGGATGCAAATCTGTTCAAGGAAAGTCTGTGTTAACAATATATCAATCAATTTTTAAACAAATGAACTTTATTGAAGTATAATTTTATATATGATAAAATGCACATATTTAAAATATACAGTTCTAAATGACATGTTAACAATATTGAGTCTTCTAATCTATGAACATGGGTTTCCTCTCCATTTATTTAGACTTTTTTTTTTAGGTTAGGCACTTCAGAATTATTTAGACTTTCTTTAATTTCCTTCAGCAATGTTTTGTAGTTTTCAACATATAGATTTTATACATACTTTGTTATAATTTTCTCTAAGTATTTCATTTTTTGGATGCTCTTATAAATGGTATTTATTTTTAATTTCAATTTCTAATTATTCATTGTTGTTATGTAGAATTAGTTGGTTTTTATATTGATAATTTATCCTATATGACTTTGCTAAGTTCACTTTTTAGTTCTAGTAATTTTTTTGTGTACTCCTTAGTATTCTTTACATAATCATCATTTTGCAAATAAACCATACTGTCTTAATTACTATATCTTTATAATACAACTTGATGTCATATATTCTTTTTCCTGATTTTTTAAATAGACTTTATTTCTTTATTTATTTTTGAGACAGAGTCTCTCTTTGTCATCCCAGGTAGAGTGCAGTGGCATCATCAGAGCTCACTGCAGCCTCAAACTCCTGGGCTCAAGCAATCCCCCCACCTCAGCCTCCCAAGTAGCTGGGACTAAAGGCATGTGCCAGGAGGCCCAGCTAATTTTTCTATTTTTAGTAGAGATGGTCTCACTTTTTCTCAGGCTGGTCTCAAACTCTTGAGCTCAAGCAATCCTCCCGCCATGGCCTCCCAGAGTGCTAGGATTATAGGCATGAGCCACCGTGTCTGGCCTTAGTTAAATATATTTCTAAGTATTTTGTCATAGTGTTTTTGATCCCTAGCATTTCTTTTTTATTTTTTCTCAGTTTCTATCTCTGCTTATATTGCCCATCTGTTCTTGGATGTTGTCTACCTTTTACATTACAGCCCTTAGTATGTTAATCATAGTCATTTTAAATTCAGAGTCTGATAATTTCAAAATTCTTGCTATATCTGAGTTTGGTTCTATCTGATACTTGCTGTGTTTCTTCTAACTGTATCTTAAAGTATGCCTTGTAATGTTTGGTTGAAAGCTTGACATGGAAAGTAAGATGGAGATACCTTGAAGAACTAAAAGTAGAACTACCATTTGATCCAACAATCCCATTACTGGGTATTTACCCAAAGGAAAAAAAGACATTCTATAATACAGACATCTGCACATGAATGTTTTTAGCAGCACAATTCACAATTGCAAAGAAGTAGAAGCAACCCAAGTGCCTATCAATGCATGAGTGGATTAACAAAATGTGGTATATGTATACCTTGGAGTACTATTCAGCCATAAAAAAATGGTGAACTAATACTTCTTGTATTATCCTGGATGAAGCTGGAGCCCATTCTTCAAAGTGAAGTATCACAAGAATGGAAAAACAAGCACTGCATGTCCTCACCATTAAATTGGTACTAATTGACCAACACATATGTGTTGTTTGTGCACGTATGAAAGTAACATTCATCCAGTGTCAGACAGGTAGGAGGGGGGATGGGTCAATTCTCAGCTAATGGGTGCAGCGTGTACTTTCTGGGAGATGGGCATGCTTGTAGCTCTGACTCAGGTGGTGCAAAGGCAATATATGTAACCAAAATGTATCCCCGTAATATTCTGAAATAAAAAAAAAAAGCTTGACATGACATACGGGTGAAAGGAAGTGCAGTAAGTAAGACTTCAGTAATGTGGTTGTAAGGCGTAGGGGAATGGAAAACATTCTGTGTTCCTATGATTAGGTATCAGTCTTTTAGTGAGCCTATGTCCTTGGTCTGTGAACTTTCTAAATGCCTCTCATTGTTCCACTAGATAGAAATACAATTGATTTTTTTCTAATCTTACCTCCTGAGATCTTGCTAACCTCATTAATTGTAGTAGTTTTTTTGTTTGGTTTCCAAGTATTTTTCTGGGTAAATCATCATGCCATTTACAAATAGGAACAGTTTGACTTCCTCGTTTAAAATATTTATTTTCTTTTATTTCTTTTTCTTGCCTTATTTGACTGGTTAGCTCCTCCAATAAAATGTTGAATAAAAGGAATGAAAGCAACATTCTTGGCTTATTCTTGATCTCAGGAGTAAAGTGTTGAATGTTCTCCTAGACTGTTGTGGTTTTTCAGATGCCTTTTATCAGATTGAAGAGGTTTCCTTCTCTTTTAATATCTTGAGAATTTTTTTTATTATGGATGAATGTTGAATTTTGTCAAATATTTTTCTGTATCTATTGAGATGATCATATGATGTTTCATTGATTCATTTTTTTCATTGATTTTTATACTGTTAAACCAAATTTGTAGTCCTGGGATAGACCCAGTTAATTATGATTCTTTTTATATGTTGCTGAATTTGATTTGCAAATATTTTGTTGAGCATTTTTGTGTCCATGCCCATGAGGGATATTTGCCTGTCATTTTCTTTACTTGTGATATCTTTGGTAGGTTTTAGATTAATTTTATGTTGGCCTCATAAGTTGGAAAATGTTCCTTTTTTATTTTCTGAAGAAATTTGGACAAGACTAGTATTATTTCTTCCTTAAATGTTTGATAAAATATATTTTATCAAAATTATATTAGATGGAGTTAATGTGTGTAGATTTTTGAGAACTAATTGAATTTCTCTGATAGATATAGGGCTATTCAGATTTTCTATTTGATCTTGTGTCAGTGTTATTAAATTGTATTTTTTAGGGAATTTATTTCATCAGATTTTTCCAGTTTATTGGTATAAAGTTGTTCCCAATATTTTCTTATTATAGTTTAATCTGTGTAGGATCTTTGGTGATTTCATATTTTCCCTTCTTGATATTGGCATTTTGTATTCTCTTTTTTTTCCTTCTCCCTCTCCCAACTGCTATTCAGTCTTGGTAGAGCTTTATCAGTTTCTTCTGTCTTTTCTTTTTTTTTTTTTTTTTTTTTTTTTTGAGACAGAGTCTCACTCTGTTGCCCAGGCTAGAGTGAGTGCCATGGCGTCAGCCTAGCTCACAGCAACCTCAAACTCCTGGGCTCAAGCGATCCTCCTGTCTCAGCCTCCCGAGTAGCTGGGACTACAGGCATGCACCACCATGCCCGGCTAATTTTTTCTATATATATTTTTAGCTGTCCATATAATTTCTTTCTATTTTTTAGTAGAGATGGAGTCTCGCTCTTGCTCAGGCTGGTCTCGAACTCCTGAGCTCAAACGATCCGCCCACCTCGGCCTCCCAGAGAGCTAGGATTACAGGCGTGAGCCACCGCGCCCGGCCTTCTTCTGTCTTTTCAAAAAACCAAATTTTAGCTTTGTTAATTTCTCTGTGTTGCTTGTTTCTTTTCTGTTTCATTGATTTCTGCTTTTATCTTTATTTCCTTCCTTCTATGTACTTAGGTTTAATTTGCTTCTCTTTTTCTATCTCATTTCTATGTTTAATTTGCTTTTCTTTTTCTTTCTCATTTTTATGGAAACCTATTGTCGCCATTAACCATTTCTTCTTTCCAATAAAGCATTTAAGCCGTAACTTTCCCCATAATTCTTGCATTAGCTATATCTCAGACATTTTGATATGTTTTGTCTTCATTATTTATCAGTTCAAAATATTTTTTAGCTTACTTTGTGATTTCTTCTTTTATCCAATGGTTAGACTATTAACTTTTTTTCAAATATTTGAATCTTTTATAGATATTTTAATGTGATTCATAATTTAATCTCTTTGTGGTCAGATAACATACTTTTATGATTTCAATCTTTTGAAATTTATTTAGATTTTATTTTCTAACATATGGTCCATCTTTATGAATATTTCATGTATACTTGAAATATATGTGTTTCTATAATTATTGGTTGTGATTGTCTGTAAGTGAAATTTAGTGAATGTAGTTGATACTGTTATATAGATACTGTACAGTCTTATTGATACTGTGCTTAGTTGTTAGAAGTGTTGGGAAAATTCGATAGCCATTTAGAAAGAAATAAAGTTTGTAAATTTTAATTGGACAATAATATTTTTCACATGAAGGTCAGGCTCAGGCCATGCCCTACTATGGCACATGATCTGGAAAAGAGTTTAGCCTTTTCTGTAGAGGTGAAATCTTCATTCTGTGGAGGTGGTGGTAAAATCTTCAGAAATATATTGGTAGAAACATAGAAGTGAGGATTGAGGGAATTTCAAAATGTAGTTTATGTTTTTAGCATCCCTCAGTCTTTGATGTGACAAAATATGGGCTCTAATTCCTTCAAGCCAGGAGAAAGTTTGACAGGATAATCTGGAAGAGCTTTGTTTCTAGAGTAACACTCCCTCCCTGCCCCTTATATCCATGCCACAAGTGCAAGGAAAGAGTTTTTCTCTGTATGCCATGTGCATAGACAGACCACAGACTTATTTTTTTTTTTTTTTTTGAAATTGACTACAATAGAATAATAAGCAATAGCCAATATGAGAACACTAAAGGTTTTTATTAACTTTAGAATTGGGATAATTTAAGATAGCATATTATGGGGTATACTACTAGGTAGGATACTACATAGCAGGATAAATTTCAAATGAATCAAATATTTAATGTAAAAAACCCATAAAAGTATTATAAGAAAACATGGGAGAATTCATTTATAACCTTGGAATGGGGAAATCTTTTATAACTATGACTCAAAATCCAGAAGCTATAAGAATTGTAGATTTGACTGTAAAAAATGCATGCTAATAGACAAAAGCAAAAATCCCCAAATAAAAGCAAAAACAAAGCCACCAGGAAAACATTAAGAGGGAAAAATATTTGCAACTTCTAACAGACAAAGGGCTAGTCCTCTAATATTAAAGAGCTTCTGGAAGTCAAAAAGTAAGAGACCATTCACACAATAGAAAAATGGGAAAAGAATAAGGGTAGTTCATAGAAAAGGAAATATAAATGAGTTTTAAGTTGCATGAAAGATGCTAAGCCTCATTCATAATACAAAATGCCAATTAAAACTACACTGGAATATTATTCCTCATGAAATTGACAAAAATCTAAATGATAATACACCCTTTTGGCAAGGCATGGGAAATCAGGTACTTTCATACTTTGTTGATCAGAGTATGGATTGGTATAATCTATGGAGGGCAGTTTGAACATACTGCAAATATAAATAAATGTATCTTTAAGGGTTTACTCTTTTGGGAGTTTATCACACTTGCATATATGTAAAATGATATATTCACACAATTTTTTAATTGTACATTGTTTATATTAGCAAAATATTGAAAACAATTTAAATATCTTTTGATAGAATTTATGATATATCTATGCAATGGCATACTACATAGCTATAATGAAAAATGATAAAGTGCTTTATGGGCCGGGCAGGGTGGCTCATGCCTGTTATCCTAGCACTCTGGGAGGCTGAGGCGGGAGGGTTGCTTGAGTCAGAGTTTGAGGCCAGTCTGAGCAATGGTGAGATCCAATCTCTACTAGAAATAGAAAAATAAGCCAGACATCGTAGTAGACACCTCTCAGCTACTTGGGAGGCTGAGGCAGGAGGATCACTTGAGCCCAGGAGCTTGACTCTGTAGTGAGAAATGATGACACCACTGCATTCTACCCAGGGCAACAGAGTAAGATTCTGTCTGGAAAAAACAGAAAAGGGAATTAAACTGCCCTTCTCACTCCCCTACTTCCTTAAAAAAAAAAAATGTTTTATGTATGGAAATGAAAAGATCTCCAGGATGTATTTTTCAGTGAAAAGATAAGATGCAGACATCAGGTATAGTATTCTATGATCTGTGCAAAAAAAGATGGTGAAAAGGAATATATATTTATGTTTGCCTAAATAAACTCTAGAAGGGTACATATGAAACTAATGAGTGAATTCTTGTGGTCATGAGGTCAGGTGAAAGCTGGGTACTTGGGTCACAGGACTGGGATAGAGTTTTTTCACTGTATAACTTTCTATATTTTTTGATTTTTGAATTATGTGAATGTTTTGCCTATAAAAACAATCATAAAAAAGAAGAAAAAGAAAAATTGAATTAGGTTGGCTATTAGTAAGAGATGCCAGGTAGAAAAACAGACACTTTCCTCTTTTTGTCTGTCTTTTTCTTTCTCTGAATTTTCTTAGTTCAGGAAGTGGCAGAATACTGAGACAAATAGTAAGAAATAAGCAAACATTGAACAGTTCATAAAAATGGACCAAATTATCCAAAAGTTTGTCCAGGCTGAATACAGAAAAAGTTGAGATTTGCTGAACTGTGGATTCCTTTCCCTAAGGAATAGATAAATTGAATTTGTGTTAGTAGATGAAACACAAGGAATATTAACATGAATTATTTATTAGGTGTGTGTGCCTGCTGCGACTAAGTATGCTGTTACTACTCATGGGTCTCTGGAGTAGAGTGTTTCATTTCCAGAATGTAAATTAGATGACACTTTTACATTTCTATTATATATATTATTTGTGATAAAAACCTCTCTTTGCCAAAGAAGAGTTTTCCTTTCATGGATATATGAAAGGCATTTGAATTATTTAAAATATGGAAATGATTTTTGCTCCTTTTAAATACATGGTTTTAAAATAGTTCAAGTTATATAAAATAGCATACAATGGGACATGTCTCCCTCCTCCCACAGATCTCTAGGCCATTCTATAGCATTAAATGGGCATTAAATAATTGAACCCTCTTTCTTACCTACTTTTCAATTTACAACCCCTTAGAGGTCATTTAGTTGCATTCAAATTTCCTAGGATGGGATATTTATAAAAATTTATGATCTGGTCTTTTTACTTCAATCTCCAAATATTTTTTCTAGGTATGTTATTGATTTCTTATTTAATTTCATTATGAGAACGTACTTTGTATGATTACAACCTTTTTATATTTATTAAGACTCATTTTTATGGCCCAGCATATTGTTTAACTTGGTGAATAGTCCATGTGCATTGGAAAAGAATTTGTAATTTTCAGTTCTTGATTGTAGTGTTCTATAAATGTCAGTTAGATCAATTAACCTGATCACATTATTCAAGCTATCTGTGTTCTTACTGATTTTTTTTTTTAGGTCTACTTTTCCTTTTAATTACTGAGAGTCAGGTGTTAAAACCCTCAACTAAGAATGTGGCTTTGTCTTTGTCTCTCTTTACCTTTGACAATTTTTGCTTTGTGTATCTTAAAGCTTCATTATTAGATACATACAGATTTTGAAATGTTACGTATTCATGATGAATTGATTCTTATATCATTATGACATGATCCTCTTTATCTGTGGTAATATTCCTTGATTTGAAATCTGTTTTGTCTGGGATATTAGTATAGCTATATCAACTTTTTTTTGGTGATTTCCTTTCAAACTATCTGTGTCTTTGTGTTTAAAGAGAGCCTCTTATCAGAAGGCTCTGGGAGGGGCAAGATGGCGGAGGAGAAAAACCGCCACACAGAGTGTCTCTGTAAGAAAGACAGATTTTAGAATAAAGTGAAAAAAAAAAAATAAACAGGCAGACAAACATAGATTGGATGACGGTCAGAAGGAAGGGTTCCTGAAACTGCAGAAGACTCCACAGGAAGAAGTTGCGGAGGAGAATTTGAAGGAGAAAGGCCCCAGAGAGTCTTGGAGACCAGCAACGAGGGTAGGTGGAGCAGTTAAATTTCCCCTCCCTTGCATCTTAGACTGCTGGTGGGCTCCTGAGCAGTTGGAGAGACCTGCCAACATCAGCCCAGAGAGTGCTGCCGCCAGTGAGCGCTGAGCTTCTTGCAGACAGGGCACCAGGCTCCTAGGTCCCTCAGGGCACCTCCCCGCCCGCAAACCTGAGCCGATTGGCAGGCACCAAGTTGCTTCATTCTCCCCTTCCCCTTCCTTACCCACTGCTGCCGCTGCCGAGAGAGACAATTCAGCCACCACCCCGAGACATTTGCAGGGAATGAGACCTTTCCTTTTGGGGCCCTACAGTGCACTGAGGGGTACTCAGACTGTGACCTCCCTACCCATCAGACCACCCAGGTGCTGCTTGCCTGGTGACTCCAGGAAAGCGGGGCAAATCCTGAGGCGAAGAGACATTGATCCAGTTGGATACCCCTTTGGTGACTTGAGACCAGCACTCCTCTCCCTGGCAGGGTCAGAGATTGATCTCCAGGGCCCAGAGGACAGGCCTGCAGACCACATCTCGTACACCCAAGTCTTGATCACATTGCCCCGGGACATAGAAGGGATATTTGTGAACGAGCCTGCTGAGGTGTGGGTGCCCTCAGGGACAGATCAGTGTGCTTGAGAGACGACCCTCCTCCCATGGGAGGGCTGTGCACCCAGCTCAGGTTGCAGTCCAGGGCAGGGAACCTCCTGGCTCGCATCACCCCCAGGGAAAATCCACTGGCTTAAGGTCCTGCCTGCTGGCAGAGGCCCGGGAGAAACTGCAGAATAGGGGAGGGTGGAAAGGAACGAGGCCTGCTCCAGACTGGTGGTATCAGACAGCCCCTCCCCCCCCCACACAGTCTTTTCAGTTGAGTGGGGCCATTTCAGCCCCTCCCTGGCAGCTTTGCCCAGAAGCAGAGAACAGACCTTTGACCCCTGCTAACAGCATTTGTGGAACTTGAGGGCAGGTTCACCCAACCGAGCTCTGCCCAGACTCACTCCCCCACCTGTCCCCACTGAGGTGGAGAATAAGGATACACCTGGAAGTCCCAGGGCCCCTCTCACAACCTGAGGCACTAGAGTGCCTCTCCAGAGGACCAAGAACTGGTTGCAGGACCCAAAAACAACACTGCAGCCTGCTCCTCCTAGCAAGCGACAACTACCAACAGGGAGGTCATTCTGCACACCCTTTTACTGCATCTACTGACTCATCATAAAGGGTGTGGTTGAATCTCACCCATAAACACCACCTACTGGCTCAGAGACTGAACAGGGTATGTCATTATCCAAAAGAAAATCTAAAGGTAAGAAGCAACAACTGATCCAGGTGGGAAGGAATCAGCAAAAGAACTCTGGAAGTATGAAGAATCAAACAGAAAGCACACCCCCAAAAAGGAACATCTGCTCTCTAGCAATGGACATCAATCAAATTCAGAACACTAAAATGACAAAGAATTTCAAATATGGATCATAAGAAAACTCAATGACATGCAAGAAAAAATGGATTACCAACACAAAGAAACCACACACACACACAAAAATCCAGGACTTGGAAGAAAAATTCACTAAAGAAATTGAAATATTAAAGAATAATCAAACGGAACTCTTGGAAATGCAGAAATTATTCAAGGAATTATAAAACACAGTGGAAAGCCTCAAGAACAGGGTAGATCAAACAGAAGAAAGAATCTCAGGGATTGAAGATAACACCTTTCAATTAAATAAGTCAGTCACAGAGACAGAGCAGAGAAATAAGAGAAAAGAATAAAGCCTACAAGAAATGTGGGATTATGTGAAGAGGCCTAACGTGAGAATCATAGGTATACCTGAGGGCGAGGAAGACAACACACAAGGGTTGCATGAGCTATTTCAGGATATAATAGAGGAAAATTTCCAAGGCCTTGCTAAAAATCTAGATATCCAGGTACAAGAAGCTAAAAGGACTCCTGGGAGATTAATTGCAAACAGGAAGACACCACAACACACAGTCATGAGACTGACCAAAAAAACCACCCTAGAGGCCCTCCCATGAGCTGTAAGGGAAAAGAAGCAGGTAACCTACAAAAGAAAACCCATCAGAATAACAGCAGACTTCTCAATTGAGACCTTACAAGCAAGAAGAGACTGGGGCCCCATTCTCACTCTTCTCAAACAGAATAATGGCCAGTCTAGAATCTTATACCCTGCAAAACCAAGTTTGGTATACACAGGAGAAATAAAGATCTTCTCAGACAAGCAAAGACTGAGGGAATTCATCAAAACAAGACCTGCCCTCCAGGAAGTACTCAAAACAGTGTTACACACGGGTCAGCACAATAAACACACATGAATGTAAAATCATCCAAAAGCTAAAGGTCAAAGGCCAGATACCACAATAGCTCAAGGGAGAAAGCAAAGTAACAAAGTTCAACTCAACAGGATGAACAGAAATCTGCCCCACTTGCTAATTCTCTCAATAAATGTGAATGGCTTGAATTGCCCACTAAAGAGACATAGGCTGGCTGAATGGGTAAATATACACAAGCCAAGTATCTGCTGTCTTCAGGAAACACATCTAACGCACAAGGATGCATTCAGACTCAAGGTGCAGGGATGCAAGAATGGAAAAATAAGCACCACATATACTCACCATCAAATTGGTTTCACTGATGATCACCTAAGAGCACATTTAGGAATAACATTAATTAGGCGTTGGGCAGATGTGTGTGTGTGGGGGAGGGAATGGGTGTATACATACATAATGAGTGCAATGCATACTGTCTAGGGGATGGACACGCCTGAAGCTCTGCTTTTGGGGGGGAAGGGCAATATATGTAATCTAAACTTTTATGCCCCCATAATATGCTGAAAAAAAAAGTACAGGGATGGAAAACAATATTTCAAGCAAATGGAAGCCAAAAGAAAGTTGGCGTAGCAGTTCTGATTTCAGATAACTTAGTCTTCAAATCAACAAAAGTAATGAAAGACAAAAAGGATCACTATATAATGCTGAAGGGTACAATTCAACAAGAAGACATAACAATTCTAAATATTTATGCACCTAACTCAGGTGCACCCAGATTCATAAACCAAATCCTACTTGATCTTAACAAAATGATAAACAGCAATATCATAATAGCTGGAGACTTCAACACCCATCTGACAGAACAGGACAGATCCTGCAAACAGAAAATAAACAAACAATGGACTTAAATACAACTCTAGAACAAATGGGCTTGACTTACATTTACAGAACGTTCTACCCAAAAACCACTGAATATGCGTTTTTCTCATCAGCTCATGGGACATTTTCTAAGATTGACCATATCCTAGGCCACAAAGCATGTCTCAAAAAATTAAAAAAAAATAGAAATTATACCATATATCTTCTCAGACCACAGTGGAATAAAATTAGAAATAGACTCCAACAGAAACTCTCATCTCTACACAAACTCATGGAAACTAAACAACCTTCTGTTGAACTATTATTGCGTTAAAGAGGAAATCAAGATGGAAATCAAAATATTCTTTGAACTAAATAATAGAGCAGGCACAAGTTATCAAAATCTGTGGGACACAGCTAAAGCAGTCCTGAGAGAAAAATTTATATCCATAAATGCCCGTATCCAAAAGACAGAAAGTTCACAAATAAACAATCTAATGAATCCTCTCAAAGAACTGGAAAACGATGAGCAAACGAACCCCAAACCCAGCAGAAGAAAAGAAATAACAAAGAACAGAGCGGAACCAAATAAAATTGATAACAGAGGAACTATATGGAAGACTAATAAAACAAAAAGTTGGTTCTTTGAAAAAATTGAACAAAATTGACAGGCCTCTGGCTAGATTAATGAGAAGCAGAAAAGAAAGAACTGTAATAAGCTCCATCAGGAATGAAAATGGAGAAATTACAACTCATGCCATGGAAATACAAAATATCATCTATGAATACTATAAAAACGTATATGCACATAAACGGGAAAATGTGGAGGAAATGGACAAATTCTTAGAAACACACACATAGCTTTCCTAGGCTCCATCAGGAAGAAACAGAATTCCTGAACAGACCAATATCAAGTACTGAAATTGAAACAGCAATACAAAACCTTCCTAAAAAGAAAAGTCCCAGACCAGATGGTTTCACACCCAAATTTTACCAGACCTACAAAGAAGAACTGCTGCCTATCCTGCAGAAATTATTCCACAACATCGAGAATGAAGGGATCCTCCCCAACACGTTTTATGAAGCCAACATCGCCCTGATACCAAAACCAGGAAAGGATACAACAAAAAAAGAAAACTACAGACCAATATCCTTTATGAATATAGATGCAAAAATTCTCAACAAAATCCTAGCAAACCGAATTCAGGTGCTTATCAAAAAAAAAAAAATAATCCATCACAACCAAGTGGGCTTCATCCCAGAGATGCAGGGATGGTTCAATATATACAAATCTATAAATGTAATTCACCACATAAATAGAAGCAAAAACAAAGACCATATGATCCTCTAAATAGACACAGAAAAAGCATTTGACAAAATTCAACATCGTTTTATGATAAGAATGCTTAACAAAATAGGCATAGATGGGACTTACCTAAAATTGATACAAGCCATATATGACAAACCCACAGCCAACATCATACTGAATGGGGAAAAATTGAAAGTATTCCTGCTTAGAACTGGAACCAGACAAGGTTGCCCTCTATCACCACTTCTATTTAGCATAGTGCTGGAAGTCCTAGTGAGAGCAATCAGGCAAGAGAAAGAAATCAAGAACATCCAGAGGGGGCCAGAAGAGGTCAAACTATCTCTCTTTGCTGATGATATGATCTTATATCTTGAAAACCCTAAAGACTCTGCCATGAGACTACTGGAATTGATAAACAAATTCAACAAAGTCTCAGGTTATAAAATCAATGTATAAAAATCAGTAGCATTCTTATATGCCAACAACAGTCAAAGTGAGAACCAAATCAAAGACTCAGTACCCTTCACAATGGCAAAAAAGAAAGTAAAGTACCTAGAAATATATTTAATTAAGGAAGTAAAAGACCTCTATAGGTAGAACTATGAAACACTGAGGAAGGAAATAGCAGAGGACCTAAACAGGTGGAAAACCATACCATGCTCATGGGTTGGCAGAATCAACATTGTTAAAATGTCTATACTACCCAAAGTGATATACAGATTCAACTCAATCCCTATTAAAATACCAACATCAGTTTTCACAGATCTAGAAAAAATAATTCTATGCTTCATATGGAACCAGAAAAGACCCCCATGTAGCAAAAGCAATCTTAAGCAAAAAGAACAAATTGGGAGACATCAATTTACCAGACTTCAAGATATACTACAAGGCTATAGTAACTAAAACAGCATGGTACTGGCACAAGAAGAGACATAGACCAATGGACCACAAATGAGAACCCAGATATAAAACCACCCGCATATAGCCATCTAATCTTTGACAAATCAAACAAAAACATACACTGGGGGAAAGAATCCTTATTCAATAAATGGTGCTGGGATAACTAGATAGCCACATGTGGAAGACTGAAACAGGATCTGCACCTTTCACCTCTCACAAAAATCAACTCATGGTGGATAACAGACTTAAGTCTAAGGCATGAAACTATAAGAATTCTAGAAGTAAATGTTAGAAAAACTCTGATAGACATTGGCCTAGGGAAAGAATTTATGAAGAAGGCCCCAAAGGCAATTACAGCAACAACAAAAATAAATAAATGGGACCTGATTAAATTAAAAAGCTTCTACACAGCCAAGGAAACTATCATGAGAGCAAACAGACAACCTACAGAATAGGAGAAAATATTTGCATGTTACACATCTGATAAAGGGCTGATAACTAGAATCTATATAGAACCCAGAAAAATCAGCAAGAAAAAAATCAAACAACCCTATCAAAAAGTGGGCAAAGGGCATGAACAGAAAATTTTCAAAAGAAAGTAGACTAATGGCTAACAAACAGGAAAAAATGCTCAACATCTCTAATCATCAGGGAAATGCAAATCAAAACCACAATGAGATATCACTTATGCCCAGTGAGAATGGCCTTTATCAAAAAGTCCCCAAACAATAAATGTTGACATGGATGCAGAGAGATAGAAACACTCATATACTGCTGGTGGGACTGCAAACTAGTACAACCTCTGTGGAAAGCAATATGAAGATATCTCAAGGAGATACAAGTAGAACTACCATTTGATCCAGCAACACCATTACTGGGTATCTACCCAAAAGAACAAAAGACATTGTATAAAAAAACACATCTGCACTCGAATGTTTATAGCAGCACAGTTCACATTTGCAAAGATGTGGAAACAACCCAAGTGCCCATCAATACATGAGTGGATTAACAAAATGTGGTATATGTATACCATGGAGTTCTCAGCCACAAGAAACAATGGTGATATGGCACCTCTTGTATTATCCTGGATAGAGCTGAAACCCATTCTACTAAGTGAAGTACCCCAAGAGTGGAAAAACAAGCACCACATGTACTCACCATCAAATTGGTTTTAACTGATCAACACTCAAGTGCACATGTAGTAATAACATTCATCGGGTGTTGGGCAGATGGGAGGGTGGAGGAGGCGATGGGTATATGTACACCTAATGGGTACGGTGCACTCCATCTGGGGGATGGACGTGCTTGAGGCTGTGACTCGGGTGGGGCAAGGGCAATCAATATATGTAACCTAAACATTTGTACCCCTGTAATATACTGAAATAAAAAATAAAGAGAGCCTCTTGCAAGTCACATAAAGTTGTATCTCACCTTTTTATATAGTTTGACAATATCTTTAAATGGGGTATTTAATCCATTTACATTTAGTATTTTTATTGACATGGTTGTCTTATGGCTTTTGTTGTTTCTGGTGAGAAGTCAGCTAACATTCTCATTGTTTCCCTGTTTGGAATGTATCTTTTTTCTCTGTTTTTAAGATTTTTCTCTTTATGTTTAATTTTCAGCAACTTCAGTATGATGTGCCTACGTATGGTTTTGTTTGTATTTTTTTCTGATTGGGTTCATTAAGTTTTTTAAAAATTTTAAATTTTTAATTGACACATGGTATTAATAGTTGTATATCTTTATAGAGTACATGTGATGTTTTGATACAGGCATACAATGTGAATTATTCAAATCAGGGTAACTGTGATATCCATCAACTGTGGCATTTAACATTTGTTTGTGTTAGAAATAGTCCAATTCTCTCTTTTTGTTATTTTAAAGTATACCCTAACTTGTTGATTATATCACTTTGTTGTACTATCAAATATTGTTCATTCTATCTATAAAACCGTATTTTTGCACATGTTACCCATCCTTATTTTATCCCCCCTCCCCATTACCCTTCTAGGCCTCTGGTTACTGTCATTCGACTCACTATCTCCATGAGATCAATTGTTTTAATATTTAGCTCCCACATATGAGTGAGAATAAGTGAGATTTGTTTTTCTGTGCTTGGCTTATTTCACTTAACATAATATTCTCCAGTTCCATCCATGTTTTTTCAAATGGCAGGATTTCATTTCTTTTGTGGCCATGTAATATTCTATTGTGTATATGTACCACAATTTCTTTATCCATTCATCTATTGATGGACACTTAGGTTGATTCCATATGTAAGCTATTGTGAATAGTGCTGCAATAAACATGCAAGTGCAGATATCTTTTCATTATACTGAATTTCCATCCGTTGGATGTATATCCAGCAGTGAGATTGTTGGGTGATATTTTAGGCCTATTTTTAGTTTTTTGAGAAACCTCCATATTATTTTCCAACATTGGTTGCACTAATTTACATTCCCACCAACAGTGTATGAGGGTTTCCCCTTCTTTCACATGGTCACCAGCATTGCTTATTGCCTATTCTTTTGATAACAGCCATTTTAACTGGGGTGAGATGTTATCTCATTGTAGTTTTGATTTGCATCTCCCTGATGACTAATGATGAGCATTCTTTCGTATACCTGTTGGCCATTTCTGTGTCTTCTTTTGAGAAATGTTTATTCAGATCCTTTGCCCATTTTTAAATCAGATTATTTGATTGTTTTCATTTTGAGTTGTTGGAGCTCCTTATATATTTTATTATACTTTTTAATCCCTTGTCAGACAGCTAGTTTGCAAATATTTTATCCCATTCTGTGGGCTGTCTTTTTCCTTTGTTGATTGTTTCCTTTGCTGTATAGAAGATTTTTTAGCTTGATGTGATCCCATTTGTCCAATTTTGCTTTGGTTGCCTGTGCTTTGGGGGTATTACTCAAGAAGTCCTTGCCCAGACCTGAAGCATTTCCCCAATGTTTTCTTTTAGTAGTTTCATAGTTTCAGGTCTTAGATTTAAGTGTTTAATCCATTTTGATTTGATTTTTGTGTATGACAAGAGATAAGGGTCCAGTTTCATTCTTCTGCATATGGATGTCCAGTTTTCCCAGAACCATTTATTAAAGAGAGTGTCCTTTCCCCAGTGTACCTTCTTGGCACCTTTGTTAAAGATAAGTTCACTATTGATGTGTGGATTTATTTCTTGTCTCTCTATTCTGTTCCATTGTTCTATGTGTCTGTTTTTAATGCCAGTACCATGCTATTCTGGTTACTACAGCTCTGTTGTATAATTTTAAGTCAGGTTACGTGATTCCTCCAGTTTTCTTTTTTGGCTCAGGATAACTTTGGCTATTCTAGGTCTTTTGTTGTTCCATATAAATTTGAGGATTATTTTTTCTATTTCTGTGAAGAGTGTCCTTGGTATTTTGATGGGGATTGCATTGAATCTGTAGATTGCTTTTGGCAGTATGGGCATTTTAACAATATTGATTCTTCCAATTCTAGAGCATGGAATGTCTTTCCATTTTTTTGTGTGTGTATTGTCCTCTTCAACTTCTTTTATCAATGTTTTATAGTTTTTATTACAGAGATCTTTCACTTCTTTGGTTAATTTTATTCTTAGGTATTTCATTTTATTTGTAGCTATTGTAAGTGGGATTACTTCCTTGGTTTCTTTTTCAGATTGTTTACTGCTGGCATATAGAAATGCTACTGATTTTTGTATGTTGATTTTGTATCCTGTAACTTTACTGAATTTGTTTATCAGTCCTAATAGCTTTTGGGTGGAGTCTTTAGATTTCTCTATATGATTTTTTTTTTTTTTTGAGACAGAGTCTTGCTCTGTTGTCCTGGCTAGAGTGCCGTGGTGTCAGCCTAGCTTACAGCAACCTCAAACTCCTGGGCTCAAGCGATCCTCCTGCCTCAGCCTCCCAAGTAGCTGGTACTATAGGCATGCTCCACCATGCAGGCTAATTTTTTCTATATATACTTTTAGTTGTCCATATAATTTCTTTCTATTTTTAGTAGAGACAGGGTCTCGCTCTTGCTCAGGCTGGTCTCGAACTCCTGACCTTGAGCAATCCACCCGCCTCGGCCTCCCAGAGTGCTAGGATTACAGGCGTGAGCCACTGCGCCTGGCCTATATGATCTTATATAGATCATATCATCTGAAAACAAGGATAATTTAACTTCTTCATTTGCAATTTCGATGCCCTTTATTTCTTTCTCTTTCTGATTGCCCTAGCTAGAATTTCTGGTACTATGTTGAATAAAAGTAGTGAAAGTGGGCATCCTGGTCTTGTTCCAGATCTTAGAGGAAAGGCTTTCAGTTTTTCCCTATTTAGTGTGATACCAGCTCTGGATCTGTCTTAATTTGGCTTTTATTGTGTTGAGGTGAGTTCTTTCTATACCCAGTTTTTTGAGAGTTTTTGTCATGAAGGGATGTTGAATTTTATCGAATGCTTTTTCAGCATCAATTGAAATGTTCATATTGTTTTTGTTTTTCATTCTGTTGATATGATTTATCACATTTATTGATTTGTATATTTTGAATCATTCTTACATCCCTGGGATGAATCTCACTTGATCATGATGAATAATCTTTTTAATGTGTTGTTGAATTTGGTTTGCTAGTATGTTTTTGAGGATTTTTACATCTATGCTCATCAGAGATACTGACCTATAGTTTTCTTTTTTTGTTGTGTCTTTGTCTGGTTTTGGTATTAGTGTGATACAGGCCTCATAGAATGAGTTTGGGAGCATCCCTTCCTTGTTGATTCTTTTGGAATAGTTTAAGCAATATTGGTATTAGTTCTTCTTTGAATGCTTGATAGAATTCAGCCGTGAAGCTACTGGGTGATGGGCTTTTCTTTGATGGGAGACTTTTCGTTACTGCCTCTTTCTTGTTACTTGTTACTAGTTTATTTAGGTTTTGGATTTCTTTCTGGTTCAATCTTAGGTTGTATGTGTCTAGGAATTTTTCCACTTCTAGGTTTTCCAATTTATTGGCATACAATTGCTCATAGTAGTCTCTAATGATCCTTTGGTTTTCTGCAGTATTAGTTGTAATGTCTCCTTTTTTATCTCTGATTTTATTTATTTGCATCCTCTCACTTTTTTCATAGTCTGGCTAATGGTGTGTATATTTTGTTTATCTTTTCAAAAACCCAACTTTTTGTTTTGTTGATCTTTTGTATTGTTTCTTTGGTCTCAATTTCATTTATTTCTGCTCTGATCTTTATTGTTTCTTTTCTCTTATTAATTTTGGGTTTGGTTTGCTCTTGCTTTTCCAGTTCTTTGAGATGCAGTGTTATGTTGTTTATTTGAAACTTTTCTACTTTTTTGATGTAACCACTCACTGCTATAAACTTTCCTCTCAATACTGCTTTTCCTGTATCCCACAGGTTTTGATATATTGTGTTTTAGTTTTCATTTGTTTTGAGAATTTTTTTTTTTTTTTTTTTTTTAGACAGAGTCTTGCTCTGTTGCCCAGGCTAGAGTGCCGTGGCATCAGCCCAGCTCACAGCAACCTCAAACTCCTGGGCTCAAGCAATCCTTCTGCCTCAGCCTCCCGAGTAGCTGGGACTACAGGCATGTGCCACCATGCCCGGCTAATTTTTTCTATATATATTTTTAGCTGTATAAATAATTTCTTTCTATTTTTTTTAGTAGAGACAGGGTGTCACTCTTGTTCAGGCTGGTCTTGAATTCCTGACCTCAAGCAATCCTCCCGCCTCGGCCTCCCAGAGTGCTAGGATTACAGGAGTGAGCCACTGTGCCCGGCCGAGAAATTTTCAAATTTCTTTCTTAATCTCTTCATTGACCCACAGGTCACTCAGAGCCATATTGTTTAATTTCCATGTGTTTGTATATTTTCCAGTGGTCCTTTTGTTAATGATTTCTAGTTTTATTCCATTGTAGTCACAGAAAATACTTGGTATGGATTCAGTTTCTTTAAATTTTTTGAGACTTGTGTTGTGGCCTAACATATGGTCTATTCTTTTTTTTTTTTTTTTGTTTTTGAGACAGAGTCTCACTCTGTTGCCCGGGCTAGAGTGCCATGGCATCAGCCTAGCTCACAGCAACCTCAAGCTCCTGGGCTCAAGCGATCCTCCTGCCTCAGCCTCCCGAGTAGCTGGGACTACAGGCATGTGCCACCATGCCCGGCTAATTTTTCTCTATATATATGTTTTTAGCTGTCCATGTAATTTCTTTCTATTTTTAGTAGAGACGGGGTCTCACTCTTGCTTAGGCTGGTCTCAAACTCCTGAGCTCAAACAATCCACCCGCCTCGGCCTCCCAGAGTGCTAGGATTACAGGCATGAGCCACTGCACCTGACTTTTTTTTTTTTTTGAGACAGTCTCACTCTGTTGCCCGGGCTAGAGTGCCGTAGCGTCAGCCTAGCTCACAGCAACCTCAAACTCCTGGGCTCAAGCGATCCTACTGCCTCAGCCTCCCAAGTAGCTGGGACTACAGGCAAGCACCACCATGCCTGGCTAATATATCTATCTATCCAAATATAGGTATACATATTTTTAGTTGTCCATATAATTTCTTTCTATTTTTTTAGCAGAGACAGGGTCTCACTCTTGCTGAGGCTGGTCTCGAACTCCTGAGCTCAAACGATCCACCTGCCTCAGCCCCCAAAGTGCTGGGATTACAGGCATGAGCCACTGTGCCTGGCTATTCTTGATAATGATCCATGAACTGATGAGAAAAACATGAATTCTGCAGCTGTTCAATGAAACATTCTGTAAATGTCTGTTAGGTTCATTTGGTCTATAGTGCAGATTAAGTCCAATGTTTCATTGTTGATTTTCTGTTTGGATGACCTTTTCAATGGTGAAAGTTAAGTGTTGAGGTCTCCAGTGATTATTATATTGGGGTCTATCTTTCTCTTTAGCTCTTATAATATTTGCTTATGTATCTGGGTGCTCTAGTGTTGAGTGCATATATATTTAGAATTGTTATATCCTGTTGCTGCGTTGACCCCTTATCATTATATAATGACCTTATTTGTCTCTTTTTACAATTTTTATCTGGAAATCTATTTTATCTCATAGAAGTATATCTACTCCTGCTCTTTGTTGCTTTCCATTTCATGGAGTATCTTTTTCTATCCCTTTATTTTCAGTCTATGTGTGTTTTTATAGATGAAGTATGTTTTTTTTTGCAGACAACATATATTTAACTCTTGTTTTTCTTAATCCATTCAGCCATTCTATGTCTTTTGATTGGAGGGTCCATTCAAATTAATGTTATTATTGATATATAAGGACTTACTACTACCATGTTGTTATTTGATTTCTGGTTGTTTTGTCGTCCTCTATTTCTTCCTTCCTTCCTTTCTGTCTTCTTTTGTTAACATTTTCTCTGGTAGTATGTTTTAATTTTTTGCATATCTACTATAGGTTTTTGATTTGAGGTTACCATGAGGCTTGCAAAAAATATTTTATAACGAACTATTTTAAACATATAACAGCTCTGCTTACAAAGAGAAATCTAACAGAAATCTAAGAGAAAGTTAGTGAGCTTGAAAGCAGGCTATTTGAAAATACACAATCAGAAGAAAAAAAAGAAAAATAAATAAATAAGAATGAAGCACAACTACAAGATCTAGAAAATAGCCATAAGAGAGCAAATCTAAGAGGAGATAGAGAAACTAAGGTAGTAAGTTTATTCAAAGAAATAATAAAAGAGAACTTTCCAAACCTAGAGAAAAACATCAATATTCAGGTACAAAAAGGTCATGGAACACCAAGCAGATTTAACCCAAATAAGGCTACCTCCTGGAATTTAATATCAAAGCACTGAAAGGTCTTGAATAAAGAAAAGATCCTCAATGAAGCAAGAAAAAAGTAATATATAAAGGAGCTCTGATACATCTGGCAGCAGACTTCTTAGTACAAACTTTGGCCAGTAGAGTGAAACAACACATTCGAAGTGCTGAAGGTAAAAAACCAGAACCCTAGATTATTATACCCTGAAAAGCTATCCTTCAAACATGAAGGAGAAATAGACTTTCCCAGACAGACAAAGCTGAGAGATTTCATCAACACCAGATCTGTCCTATAAGAAATGCTAAAACGAATTCTTCTATCAGAAAGAAAAGGACATTAGTGAACAATAAGAAATCTTCTGAGGGTATATAACTCACTGGTGACAGTAAAGGCACAAATACAGAATACTCTATTGCTGTAATTGCCGTGTATAAACCACTTATGTCTTCAGTAGGAAAACTAAAAGAGAAACCTATCAAAAATAACAACAACATCTTTTTGAGAAATAGATAATATGAAAAGGTATGAATAGAAACAACAAAAAGGTAAAAAGCAGGAGGGATGGAGTTAACAGAGAGTGAACCCATCCTTCTTGATAAGGCTTTCCAGATATTCATATGGAATTGAGTATTATAGTCTAAGACTCTGGTTACTGCAGCTATATCAGCACTGGGGGTGCCCCAAGCCCAGTAATACTGTGACTCTTGCAGACTTCATATGGTACCGCCTTGGTGAGCTTGGGTAAGATACAAGAGAATTTCCTGGATTATTAGGCAAAGTCTTTCACTCATTTCCCTCACTCTCTGTGCTGGGCTGGTGGAGTTGAGGGATGAGTGACATGGGTACTGCCTCACGGCCACCAGCACCTGGTCAAACCTCAAACCAGCCCAGTCTTACCCAAAGCCAGTGGTTAACTGCTGGCGGGCTACCCCTGATGATTATTCAAAGGCCAAGAGCTCCTTAGTCATCAGGTAGTGAATCCTGCCAGGACTGGGTCCTTCCCTTCAAGGCAGCATGTTTCCTTCTGGCCCAGGGTGGGTCCCGAAATGCCATCCAGGAACTAAGGCCTCAGGAGTATGTGTGGTACTTTATTTTACTGTGGCTGAGCTGGTACCCAGAACAAAGTTCTCTGAGCTCTTCCCTTTCCTTTCCTCAAGTGGAAGAAGAGCCGCCCTGAGCCATGCTGCCTCTCATTGGGGGAGGCTGTGACACAGGCACCGGCTTGGCTATAGGTCCTGGTATATTACTGGGTCCTGTGTACCCTAAATTCACTGGCTCTGAGCCAGCACAGCCACAGGAATTGCCCAAGAACTGCAGCCCTCATGGCCTAACTGTCTTATGAATTTAATCCTGGCCACAAGCAACTCTTTTTCTGCTGGTGGTGGGACTAGCGGGACCTCAGGCTTTGAGATGAGGATTTCCTTTTGGCCAGGCTGATCAAAATGCTCCCTTTGCGGGCACTGGCAGAATTCTGCCCTGTGCTGTATTCTCCTGTGCCAGGGTGGCCCTGAGTTTCAATTCAAAGCCCAACAATCGCTTCAGTCTCCCTCCCCCCAGGGGACACAGATACTTTACACTTTCAGGGGGATGGGGGAGAGGGGTGGTGTAGGCAATGCAAGACTGTCTTTTCTGCCCTCTTCAGTGCCTCTTTCCTTAATATAATGTTAAAATCAGGTAGAATGATTGCTCACCTGATATTTGGTTTCTCTGAAGGTGCTTGCTTTTGTGGAGAGTTGTTGAATTAGGTGTTTGTGCAGAGGGACGATTGCTGGAGGTTTCTGTTTGGCCATCTTACTCCCTCACTGAGCTTTTTGGATAGGTATATTGATAGTTTTGATCAAGTGTGGAAAATGTTTTTGGCCAATATTTTGTCAAGTATGTTTTTCCTGCCCCATTCTTTCTCTGTTTTTTTCTGGGACTTCAGTTATATCGATGTTATTGAGGGTTCTATTCATTTTATTCACCAAGTCATTTTTTGCTCTGTGCATTAGTATAGATTATTTCTCTTGACCTGTTGTCTTAGTCTAGTGAGGCTGCCATAACAAAATACTATACAGGTCAGGTGCAGTGGCTCACACCTGCAATCCCAGTGCTTTGGGAGGCTAAGGCAGGAAGATCGTTTGAGGCCAGGAGTTCAAGACTAGACTGCGCAACATAGCGAGACCCCCCCTGTACAAAAAATAAAAAAATTAGCTGGACATGATGGCCATGACTGTAGTTCTAGGTACTTGGGAAGTTGAGGTGGGAGGATAGCTTGAGCTCAGGAGTTTGAGATTATAGTGAGCTATGGTCATGCCACTGCACTCTAGCCTGGGTGATAGAATGAAACCTTGTCTCAAGAAAATAAAATCAGTAAACAAAATACCATAAATAAGATAACTGTTAAGCAACAGAAACTTATTTTTCAGTTGTAATGGCTGGGAACTCTAAGATCAAGGTGCTGGCAGATTTGGTGTCTGGTGAGGGCCCAATTTCTGATTCATAAATGGTGTTTTCTAGCTGTGTCCTCACATGGTGGAAGGTCAAGGCAGTTCCGTAGGGCCTCTTTTATAAGTGTACTAATCCCTTTCATCTAGTCATCTCCCAAAGCCACCTCTTCTTCCAAATACCATCACATCGGGGATTAGGTTCAACATATGAATATTTGGGTGAACACAAATATTCAATCTTTTGTACCTATTTCATGTTCAGTGATTCTACTTTTCTTGCTCTTCTGTGCCATTTTTTCTTTTATATTTTGTTCGGAATTTATCATTGTCATCAGTAGGAGGGTTAGGCGGATATAAGGTTATTCATCATTACTGGATGCTGGTGCCTTTTCATGTCAAATAAAAGAATATGTGGGATAAAGTATACTAAGAAGAAAGCTCTTCTTTCTTTTTCTTGGCCTATTCATCATTTGCCCCATAAAACTGAAACGTTGCCCTATTGATTGAAAAATTATATCCATACTCCCTTTGTCCATGAAATTTCCTTCAGATAAGCAGAACTTTGTATAGATTTGCCATTAATTGCTACAGAATTGGAAAATATTCCTCCCTGATGTCACTGGAAATGTGAATGTACACATTTGTAAACAGCTCTATCAGTTTTGTTTTTAACAGAAACTTATATAGCATTTAACATGTGCCAGTACTGGTCTAAGCATTTTATATATATTAATTCATTTAATTCTCATATCAACCCAGTGAGGTCGGTATGATCACTAGCTGTATTTTCCAGATGAGGAAACTGAGGCACAGAGAGATTAAACTAGGAAGTGGGGGAGCCAGGATTTGAACCCAGTCATACTGGCATTATTAGAGTCTGTATTCTTTTTTTCTTTTTTGGGAGACAGAGTCTTGCTCTGTTGTCCAGGATAAGGTGCATTGGCATCATCACAGCTCACTGCAGCCCTCACACTCCTGGGCTCAAGTGATCCTCCTGCCTCAGCCTCCTGAGTAGCTGGACTATAGGCACAGGCCACCATGCCTGGCCAATTTTTTGCATTTTTTGTAGAGACGGGCTCTCACTCTTGCTCAGGTTGGCTGAGTCTGTATTCTTAACCATGTACTCTGCTACCTCTCCTAGTCTGTGCTGCCTGTACTTATGCTCTGGGTATGTACCTATTAATATTTGTGAATTTTTCATGCTTTTTCATTTCTACTTTGGTTTATAAACCACTTCAAAAACAGGAACCACATACTCCCTACTGTGCCAGATACTCAGAAAAGACTCAAACACGACTTTGCTTGTAAATCTCTCCTAGGCAGTATTAATCAATTTTTTACTTCTGTACTTTCACAGCACAGTATTTGCTTGTCTAATGAGTGTTTTTTTTCTGTCTTGTATTGCAGCTAGTAGTTTATAGGCTTGGCCCTCCCATTAGATTATAAGGTCATGGAGGGTGGAGACCATGCCTACATCATTTTTGTTGACATTCTTCCCTACCCTGGCATCTATTCCACATTGAATTCAAGGGATCATGTTATTCCAAAACTGTGCTGGTAAAAATATGTTTCTATTTGCCAGATGGAGAATCTTTGCATATCTGTATATGTATATATTAATATCTTATTTACAATGAGAACATCTTATATTTGTGTTGTACTTTCAACTTTCTAGAGTTCTTTTATATCTACTATCTGTTTATGTTTATGGAAAAAATGTCATGAGCTTTCATTTATGCATTCAGTAAATATTTTTTGAGTACCTATCATGTACCAGGTACTGTTCTAGTTGCTTAGGATATAGCAATGAACAAAACAAAGTCCCTTCTTTCATGTATATTACATTCTTGTGAGAAGGTAAATATAATAAACAAAAATAAATAATGTGCCATTTGGCAGTAAGTACTATGAAGAAAAATAACAGGGTAAAGGGACAAAATATGTTGGAGAGTACCACTTTAGATGGTGTGGTCTGGAAGTCTTCTATGAGAAAGTAAGATTTTAGTATACAGACACGAATAAAGTTAAGGAGCAAACTTTTAAAATATCTGGAGTTAGGTGAGTTCCAGGCAGAGTAGCAAAGACAAAGGTCTTTAGTATGGGAAAAATGAGATGGAAGAGTAGTGATGGTAGTGTATGTGGGAGGTAGATCATGGAGGCCTTTGTAACATATGATAAGGACTTTGGGTTTGGTGGAAATAGGAACATTTTGAATTATGTTTAAAAGGTTCAATCTGAATGCTGTGTGTAGAAAACATTACATGGGGGGAGCAAAAGTAGAATAAGAGAGACCAATTATGAGGCTGTTGAAATAATCCAGGCCAGAGAGTTGGCTGTTTAAACTAGGATGGTAGCAGTGGAAGTGGTAAGAAGTGTCTAGATTCTGGATATATTTGAAGTTAGAACCTAGAGCCAAGAGAACTTACTGAGGAATTTTTATAGGGCTTGAGAAAAAGAGAGAAGTTGGGAATTATTCCCACATTTTTGGTCTGAGCAACATGGTGAATGTTAGCACCATTTACTGAAATGGAAAACATTGGCAGAAGGAGGAGATTGAAACAGGACATATATGACTGCCTTTATTTTATGTATGAGGAAACTGAGGCGTAAAGAGTTTGATAAGCTCTTGGGTAGGATCCTGATTGCCTTACTGCTAGCCTCAGATTTCTTCTAAATAAATGTCTCAATTTTTTGTTATTTTGCCTATATGATGATAGCTCATGTTCATTTTAAAATTCTTTGAAAAGAAGAGCCTGAGCAGGGATGTTTTAAGAGACTTTGAAGTTTTATATATTTACTGGGATGGTAATGATCAAAGAGCCTAGCACTTTGTAGGTATTGAGTAATTGTTTGCTAGATTAAATTGAAAGAAAATTCAGTCTCATCTTCAACCTTGACATCCTCATAGAGAATTTATCTGTGTTGCAGTTTAGATAAATTGCATGAGCTAAAAATTGTAGTTTGTCTTTCAGAAAGTAGTGGTTAAGACTAGGAATTCTAAGATCTGGGTTTGGATCCTAGGTCTGCCGCTTGCTCTTTGTAACTTTCAGTGAATGATCCTACCTTTCTCAGCCTTAGTTTTTCCATCTATGAAATGGAAATAATACCTACTCATCTCACATAATTATTGTAAAGATGTCATGAGATCATTCATGTATGCTTAACAGGTCTAGCATACAACTGGCATATCAAACATACAATAAAACTTTATGGGGTCTGAATCTCACTAAAGCCACTATGAGATGTTCACAAAAATTCTGTAGTAAAGGAAGTTTGTGGAAAAATTATTAAACACATGTTGTTGCTTTTTTTCAAAATTGTGTATATTAATGTACATGTTATAAATAATATAAGACTGTGAAGATAAATGTTCATGTTTGCTTTACAGGTATTGGTTTGCTTTGAAAAAGGGTTATGGTATAGCTTGCAAATATAGCAGCAAAACTAATAACTTCATGGAAGAAGAAATTGATCAACATAAAGAAGTTATAGATAGAATGACTGATTTGAGCATGCTCAGGCTATTTGAGACCTACCTGGAAGGCTGCCCACAAGTTATTCTTCAGCTCTACATACTTCTGGAGCATGGTCAAGTGAACTTCAGTCAGTGTAAGTTTTTCTTAACACCTTGTGTTAGAAGAATGCCACTGAGATCTTATGTCAACCATATATCTCTTCCGCAGGTTTTAGAATTTTTTAAAATCCTTTTTCTTTTAAAAATTATTTATTCTTTTGAAAATGAAGTACAGTAACATGATTCAAGTATTAAAAAGTATATAAAGATATTTGTCTTTCTCCCTCTTCTCATTCCTTCTTTAATCTGCTCAGAAAGGAAACTAATATTGTCAGTCATTTTATGATCCTTTTAGAGAATTTCAAGAAGCATATATTCTTTTTTTCTTTAACACAAGTAGTAATATAAAATAAACACTGTCTTTTTGCACATAACAGTACATCCTGGAAATCTATCTATATCATTACAGAAAGGGTTCACTCATTCATTTTTATTATCTGCATAGTATTGCAAATTATGAATGTACCATAATTTATTTAACAAGCTCCCTATTTATGTTAATTTATGTTGTTTCTAATATTTTGCCATTGAAAACAAATGCTGCAATGAAGAATCTTATGTAAATCATTTTGCATGTGTAGAAGGTATTCACAGGGTAAATTCCCAGAATTGGAATCACTGGGTAAAAGTGTAAATTCTACAAAACTAATGAAAGCTTTGCAAATTGGCCACATGTTTAATGTTTTATAGTATATTTCCTCATTAGGATAAAATCTTCATTTTTAAAGGAAAGTTTATTTCCATCTTTATTTTAAAGAATCTTTTCATAGGTATGTAATTTGAGATATTTAAAAAGTATTTATCTGCTAAGTAATAGTCCCAATTTTTATTAATGACTAGGGCTCCATGTAGACTTGGATTCATCTCAAGGGCACAAATCTGTGAGATTCATTTATCGCCCTACAGTCTCCCTGCTCCCATTTTCCCTTGAACCTCTAGAACATAGCCCCTTCTAATATTTCTGCCTTTACTTTGATTGTTAGTAAGGCACTAAAATGAACTCGAAAGAGTATGAGACCTCTTTTTCCTTGTGGTGCAAAGAATTCACGGGTTGGGACTTAAAAGTTGTATATCATATATTTGCTGAAGTTAGAAGTTCACAATTTAGGGCATACAGCCTGTATAATGGTAGGTCTGCTGATGATTCCAAGTGATACATAGCTTCTGGATCAGCTATGGGATCCAGTGACAGCTATGTTTATGTTACAGTTCTGTCTTCATCCTTATAGTTTCTCCTTGAAGTAACAAATTGAGGTAAGTTAGTTAAAAATGGCAGAAAATGAGAAATAATATAATTGTCTAACAATTGAGGAAATGGTAAATAAATTATTGTGGTCTATTAGTATGGAACATTATGTGACCACTAGAAAGAGTGTTTACAAAGAACTTTTAATGACATAGAGAAGTAATTATGAAATAAAATGTAGGCAAAAAACAGTTTATAAAATTTCCTATCAGCACACTTTTTTTTATTTTTTATTTTTTTATTTTATTTTATTTTTTTTGAGACAGAGTTTCACTCTTTTGCCCTGGCTAGAGTGCCGTGGCATCAGCCTAGCTCACAGCAACCTCAAACTCCTGGGCTTAAGCAATCCTTCTGCCTCAGCCTCCCAAGTAGCTGGGACTACAGGCATGTGCCATCATGCCTGGCTAATTTTTTCTGTATATTTTTAGTTGTCCAGATAATTTCTTTCTATTTTTAAGTAAAAATGGGGTCTTGCTCTTGCTTAGGCTGGTCTTGAACTCCTGACCTTGAGCCATCCTCCCGCCTCGGCCTCCCAGAGTGCTAGGATTACAAGTGTGAGCCACTGTGCCTGGCCATATCAGCACACTTTTAAGGATAGAAAGACATTATTATATAGAAAAATATCTGGAAGAAACATGCCAAAATGTTAAGTGTGGCTGCTTCTGGGTAGTGAGATTATGAATGATTTTTTCATCTTCTTTATACTTTTCTGGATTTTCACATTTTCTACAGTAACTATATAAAAAATCAGGTTATATGTAGAAGTACTTCAGCAGACTGAACATATTCTTTTATTTCTGCTCCATCTGAAATCTCACTAAAAAAAATAAGAGTAAAAACGTTATAAACATATAAGGATAAAGAGATTGCAGAATAGCATAGTGGATTAGAAATATCAATAATTGTTTAGAAGATAGAAAGCAGTTAGAAAACAGCTTATTTAAATCAACCCTTCCAGTGAGAGGCTAAATTATTTAAGTCAACCCTCTCACTGAAAATAATCTAACAATATTGAATAAAATATTTTTAAAAGTCTTCCTCAGATATCAGTTAAAATATCTGATACAGTAGGCCAAAATATGCATGAAAGTGGGAATATGGCATGATTAAGTAGGACTCTGAGGCATCTATACACTGAGGATTTTTTTTTTTTAATATGGGAAATATTCATGATAAATTATTAAGTGAACAGTGCAACTTAAAAACAATAGTTTCATATTTTTTCCCCACCCCCCCTTTCCCGAGTTACTGAGGATTTTTTACTGAACCTTGTAAACAAGAAGTTCAGTTTTGATGACTTCCCTGGGTGTGAAAGACAGAAGACAAAACTCAGGGTCCTCACAAGGAAGGACATCTCTCTGCTAGTAAATCTTAATCTGTAAAACTGGATTCTAAAAGGCTCCCTTCTCAGAGTAAGAGTGAAGTTACCTGACTCTCCACTTCTAAGAGACTGCAAGTAATATTGCCTTGATGTTGAGTAGAATAGGGAAAAATGTCCCTGAGAAGTTGTAACATTTGCAACAAAAATTCATATTTATTGGCTAGTTCAAAAAACAAAAGCCAAGCTGTAAATATAGTTTAACATGGTCATAGACTGATAGTGCCCCTAGGTGTCTGGCAGAAACAAGAATAAATCCTCCCTGGAACCATCCACCTTCTCTTAGGCCTCAAATAATTTTCACAAATAGTTTTCCAAAGAAAATGAATGTTTGACAGCAGTTATAGCACCAAAAGAAATAAGATATCATGAGTAAGAACCAGCAGAAATAGAAAAAAACTCACTGCGATTTTAGAAGTTACCAGATGCAAAGTATAAAACAAGCATCCTATCATGTTTAAAGAAGTAAATGATGAACTTGAAAATATGGAGCAGGACACTATTAAAAATTGAGTTAAACTTTGAGAAAGAAGTAAGTAGAACTTATGGGAATTAAAAAATTCAAGAATTGAAATTAAAAACTCAGCAGATTAGAGACAACTAAATAGGCAATGAGTGAGTTAATGGTAGATCAGAAGAATTTATCCAGATTATAGTTTAGAGAGACAAAGAGATAGAAAATATAAAAGCAATATTAAAAGACATGGAAGACAGAGTGAGGTCTAATATACAACTGAGCAGAGTCCCCAAAGGAGTAAAAAGAAAGAATGGAGTAGAGGCAATATTTGAAAAGTTAATGAGAAAATTTCAGAACTGATAAGAGATACTTAGAGATTCAAGAAGCCCATTATCTCAAAAACATACTAAGTAGAAAGAAATTCATGCCATAGTATGTCACCACTGAAGAAAATTCCAAAGAATGTACTTCAGACAGAGCAGTGTTCTGAGATACAAGAAGATATAAAGAGCAAAGAGAATATCAAATATATAGGTAATTTTAAATGAATATTGACTGTAAAATAATGCTATGTGGTTAAAAAATAAAATGAAAATATAGGATAACAATAACATGTAAGTCAGATGGAGGATAAATGGAGTTAAAGTCTTTTAAATTCCTTGTATAGTCCAGGCAAAAGGTAAAGCAAAGGTGGATCTGGGTTTTTTGAGGTATAAAACAAAAACATTTAGAGACACCCTGTTTAAGAAAAATAACGTAATATTATGGAAACAAAATTAGGTACTGTGTTAGTTTGCTTGGGTTGCCACTACAATACCACAGACTGGTTGGTTTAAACAAAAGAAATCTCTCAAAGTTCTGGAGACTGGAAGTCCAAGATGAAGGTGCCAGCAGGGTTGATTTCTAAGGAGGCCTCTCTCCTTGGATTGCACATAGCTGCTTTCTTACTGCATACTCACAAGGCCTTTCTTCTGCGTACACAATCGGGGAGGAGAGGAAGTCTGGGAGGGAAAAGGAGAGAGAGATCTCTAATATTTCTTCTTCTTTTTATAAGGACACTGGTTCCATTGGAGTAGGGTCCCACCATTATGACCTCATTTAACCTTGATTACCTCTTTATAGGCCCTATCTCCAAATACATACAGTCACATTGGGGGTTAGGGATTCCAAGTATGAATTTTGGGGATACACAATTCAGTCCATAAAGGTATGAAAGTAAATATTTATTTAAAATAAGAAAATAAATTACAGCAAATTACAGATGTAAGAAAGCTGACATCTACCACAGATTTCACAAAAGGAAGGAAAGTAATATGTTTTTATTACCTTAATACTGTTTTCTCTAAATTTTATGAGTTTATACTCTGATTGGCTGTAGATTTGATAATGATTTTATAATATAATTTTCATAGAGAGAATAGAAAAATAATTCAATCTTTTCTCTAACAAAGTTGATTGAAATTTGCTTTTTATTACTTTTAGTTCAGAAAAGTTTTTTTTCAACTTCATAACTTATTGGTAATATCATGGGTGTTTTTTGGATGTCAAATTTTGGAATATCTCTACCAATTTCTTTAATAATGTGCTATAGGATTTCTGGGTGCTATAGGATTTTTAAATTTTTAAATTAAAAAAAAATTTTTTTAGATGAAATGACTAATTTTAAATACTGTATGAATTGACATCACTAGTGTCAGTGTATTATTTAGTGAATATTGGGAGTTGTATGTTTTCTTCACTGATATCAGTATTTAGTGTCAAATCAGAACTAGCAGTTTACAAGAATCTATATAATGTGATTGGGCAAGGTCATTTCAGATGAAGGGAAATACATCAGCAAAGGCATAGCTTGACAAAGACAAGGAATTTGGTTTGAATAGAGTGTACTATACGGATTAGGGCAGCAATATGATCATAAAATTATATATTAGAAGCAAGTAGGTAAATGGGAAATGGGCAATAATGTCAAACTGATATTGTCAACTGGATGAGAATAGATCATTGTGCCCTTATGTTAGGAATCAAAGGCCTGTTGATGGCATAATCATATAAAAGACAATACAGTGAAATGTTAAGATCAGGCAAACTGCCTGAGCATTTTAGCTCTGGCACTTACTAATCTTCATTATTCTAGCAAATCTTGTAAACATGTCCCCCTACACTTAAACTGTTAGTAAATGTATTCTCAACTCAATTTCCCTTAGCCAGATCCCGAAATTGTCCACAGCCACTTTAGTACACTGAAGGAAAATGTAAGAGAGGGTAAGAGTAGAAAGAAATAGGGAACTTAATCAACTGCAATTAAATTGTCTTATTTTTGAAAATTTTATAAAAATATATAACAAGGTGAACACATTGCTAGGGCTTTCCCAGGCTTGGAAAAAGACTGGGCTAATGAGGGTACCCAAAATTTAAGCTTCACTATCTTCATGATAAATCCACCTTTGACATAGCAATATTGGATAGCTTTAAATTATAATATGTTTAATATACATGTTGTGAATTCTAGGGTAATCACCAAAGAATAAAAATAGGGCATATTACTAAAAGATGTGAGTTATTAGATTGAAAGAGTGAATAAAAATGGTTCACACCAAGCACATTATTATATCATTTCAGAAAAGCAAAGAAAGATAAGATTCTAGAAGATTTGAGAGAAAAAAATCAGTTACTAAATATAGAGAAACTGGATAGCATTGAAATTCTTAACCATAACAGTTGAAATTGGAACACAATAGAGCAATGACTTCAAAGTTTCAATGGAAAACATTTTAAACTTTGAATTCTATTTCTAGCAAAACTGTGTACCAAGAATGAGGCTAGAATAAAGATATTTTGAGACATATGTGGTCTCAAAAAATTTAGCTTTTGAGCAACTTTTCTCAGGAAGGCCTGGAGAATGCTTAATCAAAACATGAGAATAAAGCAAGAAAGAAGATAGGAGAAACAGGAAACAGGAAATCAACATAAAAGTGAGGTGAAGGGTAGTTCTGGGAATACTGGAGGCAAGTCTTGAGAGTAACCATCTTAGAGCAGGAGGATGGTACTCTAAAAAATAGAAAAAACCCTAATAGATGTATATAGAGGAGTTTTATTAATTAATGAGTTTGAATATTTTGCTAAGAAATAACAATAGGCTCATGAAAAACTATGCAAGTAAGGAAACAGGGCAATTGTTAACTCCAGGAAAAATGGAAGTTTTAAAAGAAAGAAAATATGGGCGGGGCACAGGGGTTCATATCTGTAATCATTGTACTCTGGGAGGCCAAGGCGGGAGGATTATTTGAGCTCAGGAGTTCGAGACCAGCCTGAGCAAGAGTGAGACCCTGTCTCTACAAAGAATAAAAATCTTTAGCTGGGCATGGTGGCCTGTGCCTATAGTCCCAGCTACTTGGGAGGCTGAGGCAGGAGGATCACTTGAGCCCATGAGTGAGGTTGCAGTGAGCTATGATGACGCCACTGCACTTTAGCTGGAGTGACAGAGCAAGACTAGAAGGAAAGGAGGATAGGTGGGGAAGGAGGAAGAAAAGGGGAGGGGAGGGAGGAAAGAAGGAAGGAAGGAAGAAAGGTGGTTAAGAAAAAGTAGTGCAGGGACACAGACCAGTGGAACACAACAGAAAATCCAAATATAGAACCATCCTCATATAGTCACCTAATTTTTGACAAAGCGGGAAAGAATATACTCCGGGGACAAGAATCCCTATTCAACAAATGGTGCTGGGAGAATTGGTTAGCCACTTGCAGAAGACTGAAACAGGACCCACAGCTTTCACCTCTCACAAAAATCAAATCACGGTGGATAACAGACTTAAACCTTAGGCGTGATACAATCAGAATTCTAGAAGAAAATGTAGGAAAGACTCTTACAGACATTGGCCTAGGCAGAGAATTTATGAAGAAGACCCCCAAGGCAATCACAGCAGCAACAAAAATAAATGAATGGGACATGATTAAACTAAAAAGCTTCTGCACAGCCAAAGAAACAGTCCAGAGAATAAACAGATCACCTACAGAATGGGAAAAAATTTTTGCATACTACACATCAGATAAAGGACTGATAACAAGAATCTATTTAGAACTCAGGAAAATCAGCAAGAAAAAATCAAGCAACCCTATCAAAAAGTGGGCAAAGGACATGAATAGAAATTTTTCAAAAGAAGATATAAAAATGGCTAACAAACATATGAAAAAGTGTTCAACATCTCTAATCATCAGGGAAATGCAAATCAAAACCACAATGAGATATCACTTAACCCCAGTGAGAATGGCCTTTATCAAAAAAACCCAAAACAACACATGTTGGCGTGGGTGTGGAGAGACAGGAACACTAATACACTGCTGGTGGGACTGCAAACTAGTGCAACCCCTGTGGAAAGCATTATGGAGGTATCTTAAACAGATTCAAGTAGACCTGCCATTTGACCCAGCAATCCCATTACTGGGCATATACCCAAAGGAAAAAAGGTCATTCTGTAACAAAGGCACGTGTACCCAAATGTTTATAGCAGCACAATTCACAATAGCAAAGATGTGGAAACAACCCAAATGCCCATCAATACATGATTGGATTAGTAAACTGTGGTATATGTATACCATGGAATATTACTCAGCTATAAGGAATGATGAAGATACGACATCTCTATGGTTCTCCTGGAGAGAGTTGGAACCCATTATATTAAGCGAAGTATCCCAAGAATGGAAAAACAAGCATCACATGTACTCACCAGAAAATTGGTTTCCCTGATCATCACCTAAATACAAATCTGGGAATGACACCAATTGGACATCAGACTGAGGTGGGGGGTGGGGGAGGGGATGGGGGTATGCCTACACAATGAGTGCATTGCACACCGTTTGGGGAGTGGTAACCCTTGAAGGTGCTGACTCGGGAAAGGGGGGGTGGGGAAAAAAATATGAAACTATTGTTTTTAACTTGCACTGTTCACTTAATAATTTATCATGAATATTTCCCATATTATTTCATATCATTGTACAAGAAATAATGTATACATTATGAGGACATACTGTATCTAACAAGATATACTGTTAGACTCTTTGATTCTGTAAAACTAAATTGAAAAAAAAAAAAAAATAAATAAATAAATAAATAAAAAAAAAAAAGAAAAAAAGAAAAAGTAAGCATCTGGGAGGCCGAGGCGAGTGGATCGCTCAAGGTCAGGAGTTCAAGACCAGCCTGAGCAAGAGAGAGACCCCGTCTCTACTAAAACTAGAAAGAAATTATCTGGCCAACTAAGATATATATAGAAAAAATTAGCCGGGCATGGTGGCGCATGCCTGTAGTCCCAGCTACTTGGGAGGCTGAGGCAGAAGGATTGCTTAAGCCCAGGAGTTTGAGGTTGCTGTGAGCTAGGCTGATGTCATGGCACTCACTCTAGCCCGGGCAACAGAGCAAGACTCTGTCTCAAAAAAAAAAAAAAAGAAAAGAAAAAGAAAAAAAGGAAGCAATAGCAAAAGCTGTACTTATGTGGTTATAATAAATTAAACCCCAAATATTGATTTCACCAAAAATTGTGATGTTATTCTTTTGGGCAGATGGAGGGAGAGCAAAATGGAAGGAGAGTGTGCATACATGTATGTACATGTTAAATTTTCTTCTTTCCAAATAGGAAATCAATAAACAGTGCCTAAAATAGGTAAATTAAGCACAATATATGTTTTATTTAGAGATATGATGATATATGTCAGAAAAAAAGAAGAGTTGATAGTGATTTCTTCTGGGGGTTGCAGCTGAGGGGTATGAGGGGTAGAGCAAGGTACTGTTGTTTTTCTTATAAGCTTTGTAAACTCCTTGACTTTTAAAAGCAATGTATGTATTAATTTGATAGTAATTAAAACCAATTTATAAAAAAGACATCATAGGGCAATTTAGGGGAAAATCATGTTTTAATTCAAATATTTTTGAATTAAAGAAGAAAAGAAGTCTGACTAGTGAGGTCCAGAGTGGTATATGCTAAAACCAAGAGAGTGCATAAAAGCATTTATAAGGGCCTATCTTCATCATCTTCATGAGTAGATAAATTATCATAAGTCTGCCTTTATGTCATATGATATAGATCTCCAATGAAGTTTAAAGGAAATGACTAGTAGTCTCTATTCTGTTCTAAATTAGCTTTCTAATTCTCTAGTCTTTGATATCACTTTTATGAAAGTCCCCAGCTTTGGCAGTGGGCCCAGTAATGACTTGCCTTTCCAATGTAGTAATGAACTTGCTCTTCTGTTATTTGTTGGGGAAAAAAATGAGGTAAAGATGTCAAACCTGGGCCGGGCGCGGTGGCTCACGCCTGTAATCCTAGCACTCTGGGAGGCCGAGGCGGGTGGATCGCTGGAGGTCAGGAGTTCGAGACCAGCCTGAGCAAGAGCGAGACCCCGTCTCTACTAAAAATAGAAAGAAATTATATGGACAACTAAAATATATATATATACAAAAAATTAGCCGGGCATGGTGGCGCATGCCTGTAGTCCCAGCTACTCGGGAGGCTGAGGCAGTAGGATCGCTTAAGCCCAGAAGTTTGAGGTTGCTGTGAGCTAGGCTGATGCCACGGCACTCACTCTAGCCTGGGCAACAGAGTGAGACTCTGTCTCAAAAAAAAAAAAAAAAAAAGATGTCAAACCTATAGAAATTTGTAAGTTTTAGAACATACAAATGTTCTAAAAGATAATGAATTCATTTGATTCACTGTCTTCAGGATATGGGAAATTGAGCTTGTTAATACCTCATACTTAAGTTAAATTTTCTGTTTAACTCCTCTCTTTCTCTCTCTCTCTGTAAGCTCTCTCTCTCTCTCTCTTTCTCTTTCTTTCTCACCCTCACCTTCACTCCTTCCTCCCTCCTTGAAGCTGTCTCTTAGTGAATTAGGTGTATGCCCAAAGTCACAGCCAAAAAGTATAGACAAGCTAGGATTATAACCATAGTCTCTTAACTCCCAAAGTATGCAGTTTCCAGTCTATCAGCTGCTCAATAAAATTTGTCCAGTGAATTTATTCAGAATCATTATATAGCAATCTAATTCAGTGGATAAGTAGACCAACTTTGGAACCAGATAGTTTTAGGTTCAAATATCAGTTCTGTAACTTGTTAGCTATGTGTCTTAGGTTAAGTTACATATCTCTCATATGTAACTTGCTAGCTATGTGTCTTAGGTTAAGTTATATATCTCTCATATGGTTTCATGCCTTTCAAGCCTCAGTTCCCTCATATGTAGCAAATGGGAATATTAATATCTACCTCAAATGATTAAATGAGATGAATAAAGTACCTGACGTGTTTGTGTGTGTGTATGTATACAGATAAAGCATGTATGGCATATAATAATTTAATATTGCTATTATTGTTCCTATAACAATATCTTTTTTGTTTTTTGTTTTATAGATTCTGCGATTGTGGTCTCTTGCTGTGCTATTTCTTGTTCAGCTGTTGATTATCAAATAGCTTTAAGAAAATCTTTGCCTGATAAAAATCTCCTTAATGGATCTGGTCCCAAATTCACATATCTCTTTTACAAGCTGTTTACATTAATATCTTGGATGCTGAGTGTTGTACTTCTGCTACTCTTCAATATTAAGATTGCTTTATTTCTGTTGTTATTACTTTGGTTTTTAGGTATAATATGGGCATTTAAAAAGCAAACTCAGTTTTGTACTTCTGTAAGTATGGAATTCTTGTACCGGATTATTGTTGGATTCATTCTTATCTTTACATTTTTCAATATTAAGGGACAGAATACCAAACGTCCAGTGTCTTATTATTATACTGTAAGGGTACTTACCACATTGGGGATATTGATTGTGTTCTGGGTTTTCCCCCTGTCTAATTTTAGTCCAGACTATTTTATACCTATCAGTATCACTATAGTTCTTACTCTTCTCCTTGGAATTATTTTTCTTATTGTTTATTATGGGACTTTTCACCCAACCAGAAGTGAAGAAACAAAATGTGATGAAATTGATGGAAAATCAGTTCAAAGAGATTGTAGAGTGAGATATTTCTTAATGGAATAGCTATTCATTTATGAGATATATTTTCTTATTTTATGTTTCATTGGTTAGTAAAGAAAATGTGTGTTATATCTGTGTGTTGTCTCTTATTTTTGCCACCTTTAATTTGAAATCAGGTCTAGTACATTAATTGTGAATATCAGAGAGCATAATAATATTTTAAAATTTTCTTTTTCTTTTTTTAATTTCAAAATATTGAGGAGGTACAAATGTTTTTGTTACATGAATACCTTTTATAATGCTTAAGTCAGGGCTTTTAATGTGCCCATCACCTGAATAGTGTTCATTGTACCCATTAGGTAGGTTTTTTATTTCTTTCTTTATTTTTGAGACAGAGTCTTGCTCTGTCACCCCTGCTAGAGTGCAGTGGCATCATCATAGTTCACTGCAACCTCAAATTCCTGGGCTCAAGTGATCCTCCTGTCTCAGCCTCTGGAGTAGCTGGGACTACAGGCATGTGCCATGATACTCAGCTAATTTTTCTACTTTTAGTAGAGATGGGGTTTCACTTTTGCTCGGGCTGGTCTTGAACTCCTGAGCTCAAGTGATCCTCCCGCCTTGGCCTCCCAGAGTGCTAGGATTACAGGCATGAGCCACCTTACCTGGCCTCAGTAGGTAGGTTTTTACCTTTCCTCTTCTCCCCTCCCTTCTTCATTTTCTATAACTTTTACATCTCTTTATGCCTGTGTATACCTATCAGTTAGCTCCCAATTATTAGAGAGTACATGTGGTATTTGTTTTTCCATTCCTGAGATACTTCATTTAGGATAACAGTCTCCAATTCCATCCAAGTTGCTACAAAAGACAATATTTCATTCCTTTTTATGGCTGAGTAGTACTCCATGGTATATATATACCACATTTTCTTAATCTACTCATGAATTGATAGATACTTAGGTTGATTGCACATCTTTGCATTTGTGAATTGTGCTGCAATAAACATTCGAGTGCAGGTGTCTTTTTGATAAAATGACTTGTTTTCCTTTGGGTAGATGGATACCCATTAGTGGGATTGCTGGATCGAATGGTATATCTACATTTATTTCTTTGAGGAACCTCCAGACTATTTTCCATAGAGGTTGTCCTAATTTGCAGTGTGTAAGCATTCCTTTCTCTCTGTATCCATGCCAGCATCTATTGTTTTTTGGCTTTTTAATAATGGCCATTCTGACGGTGGTAAGGTGGTATCTCATTGTGGTTTACATTTGCATTTCCCTGAGGATTAGTGATGTTGAGCATTTATTCATGTTTCTTGGTCATTTGTCTATCTTCTTTTGAAAAACTTCTGTTCATGTCTTTTGCTAACTTTTTAATGTTTTTTTTTTTGCTGATTTATTTAAGTTCTTTATAGATTCTGGATATTAGCCCTTTATCAGATATGTAGTTTGAGAATATTTTCTCCCATTCTATAGGTTGTCTGTTTACTATCTTGATTATTTCTTTTGCTATGCAGAAGCTTTTTAATTTAACAAAGTCCCATTTATTTATTTTTGTTGTTGCTGTATTTGCTTTGGGGTCTTGGCCATAAATTCTTTGTCTAGGCTATGTCTAGAAGAGTTTTTCCTATATTTTCTTGTAGAATTTTTATGGTTTCATGCCTTACATTTAAGTCTTTTATACATCTGGAATTAATTTTTATATATGGTGAGAGATAGGGGTCCTGTTTCATTCTTCTGCATGTGGCTATCCAGTTTGCCAGCACCATTTATTAAATAGGGCTTCGTTTCCCCAGCATATATTATTGCCTGCTTTGTTGAAGGTCAGTTGATTGTAGGTAGATGACTTTATATCTGGGTTCTCTGTTCAGTCCATTGGTCTATGTCTCTACTTTTATACCAGTACCATGCTGTTTTGTTACCATAGCTTTATAGTATAATTTGAAGTCTGGTAATGTGACATATACAGAATGAATAATTACTCAGAGAAATATGGGACTATGTGAAGCAAACTAATATAAGAATTATAGGTATCCCTGACGGAGAAGAAGAAAGAGAAAAAACATGGAAAATCTATTCAAGGGAATTATTGAGGAAAACTTCCCTGGTATTGCCAGAGATTCAGATCTCTAGATATAAGATGGTCATCCAACACCAGGAAGATTCATAGCAAATAGGATATCTTTAAGATATGTAGTCATCAATCTGGCCAAAGTCAAAATGAAGGAGAAAATTCTATAATCAGCAAGATGAAAGCAACAACTAACCTACAAAGGAAAACCCATCTAACAGCAGACTTCTCTGTGGAGACCTTATAAGCCCAAAGAGATTGGAGCCCCATTTTTAGTCTTCTTAAACAGAACAACTGCCAGCCAAGAATTTTGTGTCCTGTAAAACTAAATTGCATAATTTATTGAGAAATAAAGACTTTTCCAGACAAGCAAACACTAAGGGAATCTGTAACTACTAGACCTGCCTTACAGGAAATACTCAGAACTGCATTATACATGGAACAGCGCAATAGATACCCACCAGTGTAAAACCACCCAAAAGTTAAAGCTCACAGCTGTAATAAAACAGTAGCACAAAAGGGAAAACAAAACAATAAGGTATCACCCAACATGATGAATAGAACAGCATCCCACATATGAATACTGTCACTCAATGTGAATGGTCTGAATGCCCCAATCAAAAGATAGAGATGGGTTGAATGGGTAAAGAAACACAACCCAAGTATCTTCTGTCTCCAGTAAACGCATCTAACCCACAAAGACTCACACAGACTCAAGGTGAAGGGATGGAAAAAAATATTCCCCATAAATGGAAACCAAAAGAGAGCAGATGTAGCCATTGTCATATCAGATAAAATAGACTGTAAATCAACCATGGTTAAAAAAAGACAAAAATGGTCATCATGTAATAGTAAAGGAAGCAATTCAAGAAGAAGATATCAAGTCTAAATATTAGTATATATGCACCTAACATAGGAACTCCCAGATTCACAATATTTTATTATTTAAATTAATTTCTCACTTGGTTTTGAAGATCTTGGGTACTCAGACATTTGCTACTGCCTGGCAGAGCTGCTATCTTGAGCCTGAAATGGAAGAAATGGCCTGGTTCTCATAATTAGAAAGCTGGAATTGTGCCACCCTCCAACTTCCACTCATTGTTCCTGAACTAAAAGTGCTGTGCCTATTGTGGAGGACTGTAAAGGGAAGAGATGCGCAGAACACCTCATTTTTCTTACCTTTATTGTCTTGATTCAGTGCATATATTTTGAGTTGGGGACAGGTTGAATAGAAGAAAAGGGAAAGGAAGAAAACAAATTTTTATGAGTACCTATTATGCTTCTTTCCATGAACTTTCTAATTCAGTAAGTGCAAAAGAGAATTGGTGTGCATTTGAAAAGATTGAAACATTCATTACTTACTTATTTTCTAACTTTTCTGGATTAATGTATTCTTGACATATAACTTATATTCTATTTGTGCTAAAAATAGTAACCAAATCATTTTATTTTTAGAAATGTGGTAAAAAGCACATATAAAATTTATAATCTTAACCATTTTCATGTGTACAGGTCAGTAGTTTTAACTATATTCACCTTGTTGTGCAACAGATCTCTAGAACTTTTTCCTCTTGCAAAACTGAGACTGTATATCCATTGAACAACTTCCAATTTTCCCCTTCCCCCATGCCTTGGCCACCACAATTCTACCTTTTGTTTCTATGAGTTTGACTGCTTTAGATACCTCATTACTATGGTTTGACTGTGTCCCCAATTTCATGTATTGGAAACTTAATCCCCAAATTCATATGTTTTTAATTAAAATAATTTTTTTTTTTTTTTTTAGAGATAGGGTCTCTCTGTGTCACCTAGGCTGAAGTGCAGTGGTGTGATCATAGCTTACTGTAGCCTCTAACTCCTGGACTCAAGTGATCTTCCTGCTTCAGCCTCCTGAGTAGCTGGGACTAAGGCACAGGCCACCATGCCTGGTTAATGTTTTTAATTTTTTATAGAGATGGGGTCTCACTTTGTTGCCCCAGATGGTCTCGAACTCCTGGCCTCAAGTGATCCTCCCATCTTGGCCTCCCAAAGTGCTTGGATTATAGGTGTGAACTACTGTATCTGGCCCCAGATTCATATATTGATGGCATTTGAAGGTGGTGTCTTTGAGAGATAATTAGGATTAGATAAGGTCATCAGGGTGGGACTCCCATGGTGGGACTGGTGGCTTTATAAGAAGACAAAGAGAGACTCGAGCTGGCACAATCCTGTCCTCACCCTTCAATGCCCTCTGTGGTGTTATGATGCAGCAAGAAGTTCCTTGCCAGATGCCAGCAACATGCTTTTGGACTTCCCAGCCTCTAAAACCATGTGCTAAATAAACTTTTTTTCTTTATAAATTATCCAGTCTGTGGTATTCTAGTTTTTGTTTTTTGTTTTTGATATAGGGTCTTATTCTGTTGCCTAGGCTAGAGTGCAGTGGTGTCATCATAGCTCACTGTAACCTCAAACTCCTGGGCTCAAGTGATTCTCCTGCCTCAGCCTCCTGAGTAACTGGGACTACAGGTGCATGCTACCACACCCGGCTTATTTTGCTATTTTTTGTAGAGATGGGGTCCCACTCTTGCCCAGACTCTGTGGTATTCTGTTATAGCAACAGAAATGGACTGAAACATTCATATAAGTGTAATCATACTGTATTGCTTTTTTTGTAACTGGCTTATTTGACTTAGCATAATGTTCTTAATCTTCATTCATGTTGTAGCATGTGATAAGATTTCCTTCTTTTTTTAAGGCTGATTAATATTCCATTGTATGTAAATTCTACATTTTCTTTATCCATCAATGGATATTTAGATTGTTTCTACCTCTTGGCTATTGTAGAATAATGATGCAATGAACATGGATTTACAAATATTTGAGGTCCTGCTTTAAATTCTTTTGGATATATACTTAGAAGTGGGATTGCTTGATATGGTAATTCTATTTTTAATCTTTTTAGGAACCTTCATACTGTTTTCCATAATGGCTGCACCATTTTACAGTCCCACCAACAGTACACAAAGGTTTCAATTTCTCTGCATTCTCACTGACACTTGTTGTTTTCTGTTTTATTTTTTTAAATAATGACCACCTAATAGATGTGTGGGGATATCTCTTTGTAGTTTTGATTTGCATTTCCTTAATGATTAATGAAATTAAGCATTTTTTCATGTGCATATTAGCCATTTGTATATCTTTGGAGAAATGTCTATGTTTGATTAGGGGTTAATATCCAGAATATATTAAAAAAAAACTCCTACAACTCAACAACAACAAAAAACCCAAATAACCTGATTAAAAATAGGCAAAAAACTCAATAAAATGTCCCTTGTGCTACTCTTTGAAAATGTTAAGCAGTGTGGTAGAACCATTTACTTTTGCAGGAGGTAGGGTATCTATAGTTTACCTTGGGCACATGATTCTTGTATATATGAACCTCAATTATTGCATATTTCTCTGTCTCTGCATGGTTGGTGTGTATGTACACATGCATATTTGACGGGGTGTTGGTGAGAAGTTAGGCTGCCTGGCAGCACCTGAGTCAGAATCTTTGCGTCATAAAGGAACAAAAGACTTGGAGTCATAAAGTGAAATTAGTCTTCATTTGTTCCTGAAGATTTAAATGTACATGTATTATCATTTTCCCTCAGCCTAGAGAACTTCTTGTAGTATTTTCTATAGTTTTTTTGGTGATGGATATATATATATTTTTTTTATCTGAACATGTCTTTATTTCTCTTTTATCATCATAGGATATTTCTGGTGGATATAGAATTCTAAGTTGACAGTTCTTTTTTTTCTTTTAAGTGTTTTAAAGACATATTCCACTATATTCTGGTCTCCATTGTTTCTGATAAGAAGTTAGTGATCATTCAAATTATTGTTCTCCTTCGTGTAATTTGTTACTTTTCTCTAGCTGCTCTTGAGATGTTTACCTTTAGTTTTTGGTTTTGGTATGACTACTATATTCATGGCTGTTGTTTCTCCAAGAAGCTTCTTGAACCTGTAAATTTTTGTCTTTCTCCGTACTAAGGAAGCTTCTGGCCATCATAATTCTCTTTCTTCCCCATATATCTCTCCTTGGACTCCACTTACACATATATTAGACCTATTGATAATATTCCACGCTCTGTTCATTTTTTTTCCAGTTTATTTTCTATTTTTTTTTTTTTTTTTTTTGAGACAGAGTCTCACTCTGTTGCCCGGGCTAGAGTGAGTGCCGTGGCGTCAGCCTAGCTCACAGCAACCTCAAACTCCTGGGCTTAAGTGATCCTACTGCCTCAGCCTCCCGAGTAGCTGGGACTACAGGCATGCGCCACCATGCCCGGCTAATTTTTTGTATATATATATTTTAGTTGTCCATATAATTTCTTTCTATTTTTAGTAGAGACGGGGTCTCACTCTTGCTCAGGCTGGTCTTGAACTCCTGACCTCGAGCGATCCACCCGCCTCGGCCTCCCAGAGTGCTAGGATTACAGGCGTGAGCCACCGCGCCCGGCCTATTTTCTATTTTTTAGATTGGATTTGTCTTCCAGTTTATTGAGTTTTTTTCTATCTTAAATCTGCTGTTAAGTTCATCCAATGAATTTAAAAAAAAATTTCATATATTGTATTTTTATGTTCTAGAACTTTCATTTGGTTCTCTTTTATGGTTTCTCTTTCTCTGCTAAAATTTCATAATATTAGCACATTTTTTATCTCCTTGATCATAATTATAAAAGCTGCTTTAAAATCCTTGTCTGCTAATTCAAATTATCTGGGTCATTTGGGGATTGGTTTCCATTGACTGCCTTTTCTCTTGAGTTTGAGTCACATTTTTATGTTTCCTCATATGTCTACTAATTTTGAATTGTGTGCTGCTTGTTATGAATAATGCATTTTAGACCCTCTTAATTCTGTTTGTTCTTCAGAGGAGGTTTTTTTTTTTTTTTTCCTTTTAGAAGGCAGTTAACTCTGAACTCTAAACAACCTTTATCTGTTTAGCCTCCAGTGGGCTGCTTGGAGCCTGCCCTTCATATGCATAGTTCAGGGTCAGCTAGAGATTTGAGCAGAATTAATATATGGAGTGAGGCTTACTTTCTGTTGGTTCTCCCTTTCCCAATATTTTCCTCTTCACTTTTTAGCAGCTATCGTTACACCATACTCTGTGCCCTGGACCTCAAACCATTAAAACTGCAGGTTTTTTCATTTCGATTTTGTATACTTGGTGTGCTGAGTGGGGTCTGTCCTCAGTGCCTTTCCTTCTTTCATACGTTGACCCCTCTCCAGTGTCTGTTTGCTTTTTTGCTGTCAAGTGTTTTCAGGTGGTTTTTAATATTTTTTTCCAGAGTTCGTAGTAATTATCTGTGAAAGGGTTTGTGTGGTAGGAGCTACATCTACCTTCTTATTAATCTATAACATCTTCAGTAATCTTTCTGTAATATTTGCCTAAACAAGATGTGTAAAGCTCCTTTTTTTTTTTTTTTTTTTTTTTTTTTTTTGAGACAGAGTCTCGCTTTGATGCCCGGGCTAGAGTGAGTGCCGTGGTCAGTCTAGCTCACAGCAACCTCAAATTCCTGGGCTTAAGCGATCCTACCGCCTCAGCCTCCTGGATAGCTGGGACTACAGGCATGCGCCACCATGCCCGGCTAATTTTTTCTATATATATTTTAGTTGGCCATATAATTTCTTTCTATTTTTTTTTTTTAGTAGAGACGGGGTCTCGCTCTTGCTCAGGCTGGCCTCGAACTCCTGACCTTGAGCGATCCACCCGCCTCGGCCTCCCAGAGTGCTAGGATTACAGGCGTGAGCCACCGCGCCCGGCCTCCTTTTAATACTTAATTCTCTCTTTTCCCTAATTATTTGACCCTCAAAAAAAACACTGTGCAGTATAGATATTATTATCATTACTACCCTTTAACTGGGAAAACCAAGGCTCACAGAGTTTTAGTAACTTGCCAAAGTTCACACATATCAAATCTCAGGCTTTTTGACATCCAGTCATTTACTTTTTGTGGAACTATGCTGTCTTTATCTGATGAATAAGTGACCAGCAGCAGCCTAGACCTGACACTAAGTTATGCATGATTTGAAAATTATTAAATCATTTATTTGCCCACAATATAATTTCTAAAAACTCTAGCGCAAATATTTTTCAGGCTTAGCTCAAGGTATGGCTGGAGTAGTGTCACTGTTAGTTTGAATAATCCAATTAACAATGTATGTAATGGAAAACAGCAATTTATGTAATGGAAAAAGGGTTAGAAAATGATATATATCTACTAAAGAGTCAATATTAAATGCCACACACAAACCTAGATCAAATATTCATTCCATTCAGCAAACACTTTCTCATTGATTTTATAGCCAACGAATAGATGGATAGATCCTGGTCACACGTTTTGCTTAGTTTATATGAACTTTAAATATATAATGAATTTACTTTTATTCATTTTATGCCCTTGTGTTTTATATGGTTCAATCATGGCTTTAAAGCACTTTTAAATCTCCCCAACTAAATTGTAAGCTTTATCTAAATTATTCTGTGCATATAAATGGCATTTTTGAAATAAAAAAGAAGTAATTGTGAGCAATAATCTCATAAAAGGACACTTATGTGCACCTATATATTTTTACATGTACTTCAAATATGAATACTATGCTTACCCTGGACTAATGGTTCTTAACATTTAGTATGCGTTCGAATCACCTGGAAGGCCCATTGAAAGAGACTGCTGGCCATCACCCCTAGAGTTTCTTTTCTGTAGGTCTTAGGTAGGGCTTGAAATATATATGTTTTAAGAAGTTCCCTGATGTTGCTGATGAGGCTCGTCTCCCCACCCTACCTTGAGAGCCATTGCTGACTTTTGAAGGTTAGTATCACTGTTAATAACTAGTTTCAAAATAGCCACTAGAGGGCGATGAAACCATAGACAAATTGGATGTGCTGTTTAAGGGTCCCCTGGTTCATGCTATCTGTGTATTGCTGTGAGCCAGAACACCAAAGCCAAACATTAGTTTCTTCATTGCCAAATGTAATATAGAGCAAATATTGTCCTTGTGATTGTGGGAGTCAGAAATATATAATGTATCTCTAACTCTGGTTGATGTCCCTTGATTTCCATAATAAATCTCCTCTCATGTATGTATGTATGTATCTATCTATCTATCTATCTCCTATTCATTCTATTTCACTGGAGAACCCTGAATAATATAATTGTGTAGGCCAATTTCTTAAAATAAATATTTTTCTTTCTATATGTTATTCATCTAATAGGTTTTGTTTCTTTGGAGAACCCAGACTAATATAACTCCTCCTCCCCTATTCCCATTTTCCTGTTGCTGATCCCAGTCCTAAGCAACCACTAATCCACTTTCTTTCTATATATTTCCCTATTTTGGACTTTCATATGAATGGAATCATATAGGATGTGGTCTTTTGTGACTAGCTTCTTTAAAGCACAAAATTTTAAATTTTGATGAAGTCAATCTGAGTCTGTTTTCTGTCGCTATAACAGAATACCTGAATCTTGATTATTTGTTTTTAATTTTTTAAAATATACACAATTTTATTTTATTTTCCAGTTTTTCCCCAATGTCCCTGCCAATATATTATTTATTTATTTATTTATTTTTGCGACAGAGTTTCATTCTGTTGCCCAGACTAGAGTGCCGTGGCGTCAGCCTAGCTCACAGCAACCTCAAACTCCTGGGCTCAAGCGATCCTCCTGCTTCAGCCTCCCGAGTAGCTGGGACTACAGGCATGCGCCACCATGCCTGGCTAATTTTTTGTTTCTATTTTTAGTTGCCCAGCTAATTTCTTCTATTTTTAGTAGAGACAGGGTCTCGTTCTTTCTCAGGCTGCTCTTGAACTCCTGAGCTCATGCTATCCTCCTGCCTTGGCCTCCCAGAGTGCTAGGATTATAGGCATGAGCCACCATGCCCAGCTCAATGCCCCCCTTTTTAAAATTTCAGAGTATTATGGGGGTACAAATGTTTTTGGTTATCTAGATCACTTTTGTAATGCTTGAGTCAGGGTTAAAAGTGTGCCCATTACCCAGATAGTGTTCATTGTACCCATTAGGTAGGTTTTCACCCATTTCTTTCTCCCCTCTCCTCCCTGCTTGATTTCCATTGAGTTTTACTTCCCTCTATGCACATGTGTGCTCATCAGTTAGTTCCAATTTAATAGTGAGTATTTACCCAAAGGAAAAGAAGTCATTTTACCTAAAGAACAGAGTCTTGATAATTTATAAAGAGATTTATTTAGTTTACAATTCTGGAGGCCGGGAGGTTCAAGATTGGGTTGTTGCATTTGGTAGACTTCTGGTGAGGGCCTCATGATGTGTTATGACATGGTGGAGAAATAGAAGGGGAAGTGGGTATGTGCAGAGACCAAACGTGAGAGGCCATCTCACTTTACAACATCTTGCTCGCATTGTAACTAATCTAGTTCTGTAAGAACAAGAATTCACGCCTGAGAGAAAGGCATTAATCCCTCTTAATGACCTAATCGCCTCTTAAAGGTACCATCTCACAACACCACCACATTGAGGACTAGCCCTTAACATGAGTTTTGGTGGGGACAAACCATATTCAACCCTAGTAAAGTCTAATTTATCATTTTTTTTCTTTTGCTGCTCATGATTTTAGTGTCATATTCAAAAAGTTCACAAAGATTTGCTCCTCTGTTTTCTCCTAAGAGTTTTATAATATACATTCTTACATTTAGATCTTTGATCCCTTTTGAGTTGAGTGTGAAATAGGGTCCAACTTCATTCTTTTGCTTATGGCCATCCAATTGTGCCAGCACCATTTGTTGATGAGACAATTATTATTTCTCCATTGACTGGTCTTGGTACCCTTATTGAAAATCAGTTTCCCACAGATGTATGGGCTTATTTCTGGACTCCTAATTCTATTCCATTGGTCTATATGTCAGTTCTTGTGTCAGTGTCTTGATTACTGTTGCTTTGCAGTAAGTTTTGAAGTTGGAGAGTGGGATTGCTCCTAATTTGTTCTTCTTTTTCAGGATTGTTTTGATTATTCTGGGCCACTTGCGTTTTCACAGGAATTTTAGAATCAGCTTGTCAGTTTCTACAAAGAAGTTAGCTAGGAATCTGGTAGAGATTGAATTGAACTTCTAATCAGTTTGGGAAGTATTGCCATTTTAGCAATGTTAAGTCTTTTGATCCATGAACGTGGGATGGTTTTCCATTTTTTTTAGGTCTTTAATTCCTTTCAATGTTTTATAGTGTTTAGAGTATAAATTTTGTACTTTTGTTAAATTTATTCTAAGTGTTTCATCACTTTTGATGTTGTGAATAGAATTGTTAATTTCATTTTTAGATTGTTCATTGCAAGTGTGTGGAAATATAATTGATTTTTGTATATTGATCTTGTATCTTGCAGTCTTAACTGAATTTATTTACTAGTTTCAATATCTTTTTAGTGGTAACTTAGGATTTTCTACATACAAGATCATGTCATCTGAAAATTGGGATTGTGTGGAAGTCCTTCCTGTCCAATTTGGATACCTTTTATTTCTTTTTCTTGCCTAATGACATGGCTAGAATCTCTAGTACAATGCTGAATAGAAGTTGTGAGAGTAGACATCTTGTTTTGTGTCTTAAAGGAAACTGTCCAGTCTTTTACCATTAAGTTAGTTGTAGATGTTAGTTGTAGATTTTTATAGATGCCCTTTATCAGATTGACAAAGTTTCTGCTTACATCTAGTTTGTTGAAAGTTTTTATCATAAAGAGGTGGTAGATTTTTTTCAAATTCTTTTTCTGTGTCTCTTGAGATAATCATGTGATTTTTGTTTTTTAGTTTATTTATAGGAAATATTACATTGTTTGATTTTTGGATATTAAACTAACCTTGAATTTCTGGGATAAATCCTGCTTGGTTATGGATCTTCTCCTTTCTCATCTCCGTCTGATACTTCCTTTATGTGCATGTTGGAGCATTTAATGGTGTCCCATATTTCTGTGAGGATCTGTTTAATTTTCCTCATTCTTTTTTTCTCTCTGTTCTTTGGCTTTCATAATCTCTATCAATCTCTCTTCCATCTTCTCATTCACTAATTCTTGTCTTCTTCCAGTTCTTGTCCTTCTTCCATATACTGTTTATACCCGTTAGCAAATTTTTTATTTCAGTTATTGTACTTTCCAACTCCAGAACTTTTTGATTTGATTCTTTGTTATAATTTATATCTTTTTATTGATATTCTCTATTTGGTAAAATAGTGTCATAATACCTTCTTCTTTAATCATGCTTTCCTTTGTCTCTGTGAACATATTTTTATAATGGTTACTTTGAAATCTTTTTCTATTAAATCCAACATCTGGTTGCTTTCACAGGTGGCTTCTCTTGCCTGCTTTTGTTTTTTCTGGAGAATGAGTCATACTTTCCTGTTTCTTTGCACGCCTCATAATTTTTGTCGGTAACTAGACATTTTAGATAGTATAGCTACTTTAGGCACTGTTCCCCTTATTTTTAGGCTTGTTATTGTTATTTGTTTATTTATTTGTTTAGTGATTGGCTGTATTATTTTAGTAAAGTCTCTCCCTTATCCTTCCTGCTATCTGTGCCCCAACCCCACATTGTTAAGCTTCTGATGTTGCTCCTCAGAGAGGCACAGCTTTGGGTATGCTCACAGTTCCTTTGGAATGACAGCAATACTGGTAGGGCTCCCTCCCTCTCTTTCCCTGACCACACTCAGAAGTTAAACTCTACTAATTGGTGGACCATTGCTCTATTGTCTAAAATAATGCTCTGGAATATAAATTCTTCTATACACGAATCCAATCAAATTGTGGTTCTTTGGACAGAAAAGTTTCTGAGGTCAGTGTTTGATATTTGTTTTGATTCTGGATGGCTCCTCCTAGCTGTCTTAATCCCTACTTATCACCTGTAAACTAGCTAGTTTTATAGTCTAGGCTTTTTCTTCAATTATATCCACAAATCCCCCAGTTGCCTTTTACTTTTACTTTTGCCTCTACTGTTCTTGAGAATGCTCTTAGGTTAAACCTTTCCATGCTCTGTTGAAAATGAAGTCAGGTTCTTTGGGGAGAGATTAGGAGCCATCTGTCTTATGGCCTGCCTCTCCTTCAGGCAAAATTTCTCAACCAGGGCTCTGGACCTTGGTCTAAGGGCAATGGCAAACAAACTTCTCTCTAAGTGACACCTCTAATGTAGGAGCTCAGTGCTGAGTGGAGGTGGGGGAAAGCAGCCTGAGGTCCTCTTGGCTTGCCTATGCAGGCCTGGGACCATGCCCTCAAGAGCCAGGAAATGGCTATTGGGACCCCAGTATTCTCAATGTACCATGCTCATTGTACCATGTCTCAGTTCCACAAGTAGGAGTTGGGTGGAAGAAGGGAGCCCCCACATTTTGACTACACTTTCCTAGGACTTAGCCTCAACAACAGGCAGCCAGTGGTGGAATGAGAAACACTTGTCCTCCTCCTGAGAAGAAAGACCTCCTGCTGGGAGCTGGGGAAAGAGAGAGCCTTGTGTTCTTGGCTGCAGCAGTCTCAAGTGGAGTCTCTGCCTGACTAAGCTGGGAGCGGGGAGAATATTCATGGATGACTTACTTTTCATATATTTTCTTGAGTAGATGTTTCTTCATTTGCTGTTTGCACTTAGGCCCATTTCTGGAGGCTTTAGTTGCTTGCTGTTTAATAATTTTCACCAGTTTCACGGGGAGTGAGTCAGTAGAGTTCTTCACACTGTCACACCACCATTCATAGTTGTTCTTGACAATTGTCCACTAACCTGGCATATGGAAATTGGTACAACTCAAGCCAGTAAGAGAATCTCTTGATTCATTATGGGAATTCAGGGTCCTTCAGGCACCCGTTTAAACAAAACTCTTTTAGAGGGCTGTCCAGATAATGTGAGATCAGAGATAGATACTCTACAGTGGTCCCCAACCTTTTTGGCACCAGGGACTGGTTTCATGGAAGACAAATTTTCCATGGACTGGTGCAGGTTGGAGGTGGGGTGGGGTGTGGGGAGGAGACAGAGCTCAGGTGGTGATGTGAATGATGGGGAGTGGCTGTAAATGCAGATGAAGCTTCCCTCGCCTGCCAGCTGTTCACCTCCTGCTATGCCCTCCCTGTTCGTTCCTAAGTTTTATGGAAGACAATGTTTTGGGCAGGAGTGGGAGTGGGGGTGGGGTGGGGTTTGGTGGAGGTCTGCAACAGGCCAAGGACCAGTACCAGGGGATGGGGACCACAGCTCTAGGAGACCCACCCCTCAGTTCAGTTCTTCCTAAACCTTGCACTATAATACAATGGCAACAGTTTTTGTCTTTCATAAATAGCACCTGTATTTAGCCATTGTTCTTTTAAATCAGTCTTTTTTTATTTTATTTTATTTTTAAAATCAGTCTTAATGACATAATTTCTTTGGTTTAAGATTAGAGTAGCTCAACAGCTAACCTTTTAAATTGTCGCTCACCATCTGTTTATATTATCATTAATAGCCAAGCCAATAGGCTTGGGCAGTGAAGTTATAGAGTAATGGCAGAGCTCTGCATGTGTGGCCTTAACCTACTAGCACTTCACATGGAGCTGCCTGGCCGGTCTAGAGGCAAATCTCTAATGTGCTGACTTGGCAATTTGTGACAGACAGGGATCCTTCAGTTACCACTGCTAAATAGTTACGTGTAAACAAAAGAGAAGAAACCCTTTAGAACATTATTGTACAGGAAAGCATAAAATGTCTATTTCCAGTATGCAAGATACTCAGATATCTTAAAGAAATTATATGTGTCATTCTCTCTATAAAGGAAGAGATACTTTGCCTACATAGGAAGCAAAACCAAGTCAGTTAAGGACTTTTAACAAGTAAAGGTTTAAAAATAGAGAAAATGTTAACAATTTTGGTAATGTTGATGTAAGACAGAATTCTTAGGTTTTATTTTATACTATCATGTTAATCACTCAGATCTGATTTTTCTGTGTCTTTAACTGGATTTAGAATATCAAATGTCAAGAAAATGTCCTACTACTCTTAGCTATAATATGTAAATGCCTTTTTCATTAAAGGCTTTGTTCCCCTCCCTTTTCGTAGCACCAGGACTATACAGGGATTTTCAAAAGTCTTTAGATTAAAAAGTCTGTCCAGTTTTTAGTTGAAAATGGGTTTGTTGTTTTGCCAGAATTGTCTTGCCAACTGTTTTCTTTTTGGTGGTAAAGAATGTAAGTTTTTATCATGGAACTTTCAAACAGCTCAGTTCCATGTAATATGCATCTGAATGCACATTGAGCCAGCTCCATTGGGTATTACTAATAGTATTCACTTCTTCAGGAAACAATAGCTATTTTAAAAAGGGGGTAGAGGAAAGGAAGAGAAGAAAAGGAAGAAGAAGGAATAATTCTTTTAAGGACATAGTTCAGTCTTGGGATACATGCAGATGAAAATTTCCCCCCTTTTTATTGTAAGAAATGTTTGAAAATCATCTGTCTGGCAGATCATATGTCATGCTTGACCTTGTCATTTTAATGCTATAGTAAATAAAAAACAAATGTTTTTTTTTTTCTTTGAAGGTATGGTTATGACATTTTGCAGAAGTATTTTCAGTAAGTTGAATTAAAGATAGTAAGTATTTCTTCCTGTTTTGACTACTGTCATTGTGGAGGGGAGAGACAGCATTCCATAGACTTGGTTTAATTACCCTATTTGTATTCACTGTGACATCTGGTGGCACTGGTGAGCTCACCTGATGGACCACAAAGAACCCTGATTTATGAACCCATAATTGGGTTTCCAATAAACATTTGTCAAAATAATGTATTAGTTCAAACCAAAGCCTTTTTTATTTATTCATATAAAAGAGCACTTAACTTTCGACATAGAATTGCCTATCATCAAAAACACTCTATAAATGGAATCAAATTTATGAAGACATGGTTCTAGAAGGTGACCACTCAAAGACTAGAGCTTATTTTAACTCTTAAGGGGATTTAGTATTCTAACTTGTTTTTACCATATTCTTTCATATTTTTATTTTCAAATAATGCATATTTTAACATTAACACATTAAGTTACCTGTTACAGAATGAATGTAATGATCTTTTAAAATATTTATTCAATTATCAAGCTAGTATATCTTTAGAAGTCACCATTCCATAACTATTTCAAATTCTATTAGGACAACATATTTTTGTCTGTTCTTACTCAGTTTACTTCTAAGTAAGAACAAAACATACACTGCCCTCAAACTACTTTGTAAAGTGAATTTTACACTTGTAGAGTGAATTATTACAAAGCAATTTATGAAGCATCATTTTAATATTTAGTAGTCACTGTCCTCTTTTTTATTGTGGTAAAATATTAATGTATAGAACATAAAATTTAGGCCGGGCGCGGTGGCTCACGCCTGTAATCCTAGCTCTCTGGGAGGCCGAGGTGGGCGGATCGTTTGAGCTCAGGAGTTCGAGACCAGCCTGAGCAAGAGCGAGACCCCATCTCTACTAAAAATAGAAAGAAATTATATGGACAGCTAAAAATATATACAGAAAAAATTAGCCGGGCATGGTGGTGCATGCCTGTAGTCCCAGCTACTCGGGAGGCTGAGACAGGAGGATCGCTTGAGCCCAGGAGTTTGAGGTTGCTGTGAGCTAGGCTGACGCCACGGCACTCACTCTAGCCTGGGCAACAGAGTGAGACTCTGTCTCAAAAAAAAAAAAAAAAAAAAGAACATAAAATTTACCATTTTAACCACTTTTTTAAGAGACGAGGTCTCTCTATGTTGCCCAAGTTGGCCTTGGACTCCTGGGTTCAAGTGATCCTCCCACCTCAGCCTCCTGAGTTAGTTGGGACTACAAGGTGTGCACCATCATGGTGGGCTCATTTTAACTATTTTTAAGTGTATAATTCAGTGGAATTAAGTACATTCACAATTTACAACTGTCACCACTATTCATTTCCTGAACTTTTTTTTTATCATTCCAAACAGAAACTGTATACCCATTAAACCCAGTAATTTCCTGTTCCCTTTTCTCCCAGCCCCTTGTAACCTCTGTTCTACTTTCTGTCTCTATGAATTTGACTACTTTGGGTACCTCATATAAGTGGAATCATATAGTATTTGTCCTTTTGTGTCTGGCTTATTTCACTTACAATGTTTTCAAGGTTCATCAATGTTGCAGTACGTATCAGAATTTCACTCCTTTTTATGGCTAATATTGCATTGAAGGTATATAGCACATTTTTTTTTATTTCATCTTATTGTTATGGGGGATACAGAATTGCAGGTTACATACGTTGCCCATGTACCGCCTTTCCCCCCAAGTCAGAGCTCCAGGCGTGTCCGTTCCCCAGGTAGTGCGTGTTGCACCCATCATGTAGGTATATGTCCCTCCCCCCCACCTCCCCTTCCCGAGTCAGCACCTTCAAGTGTTACCATTCCCCAAACGGTGTGCAATGCACTCATTGTGTAGGCATACCCCCATCCCCTCCCCCACCCCCACCTCAGTCTGATATCCGATTGGTGTCGTTCCCAGATGTGTATTTAGGTGATGTTCAGGGAAACCAATTTTCTGGTGAGTACATGTGATGCTTGTTTTTCCATTCTTGGGATACTTCACTTAATATAATGGGTTCCAACTCTCTTCAGGAGAACCATAGAGATGTCGTATCTTCATCATTCCTTATAGCTGAGTAATATTCCATGGTATACATATACCACAGCTTACTAATCCAATCATGTATTGATGGGCATTTGGGTTGTTTCCACATCTTTGCAATTGTGAATTGTGCTGTATAGCACATTTTGTTTGCCCATTCATCTGTTGATGGACACTTGGGTTATTTACACCTTTTGGCTATTGTGAATAATGCTGCTATGAATATTTGTGTACAGATATCAGTTCAAGTAACTGCTTTCAATTCTTTTAGAGTAGAATTATTGGATTATATGGTAATTCTGTGTTTAACTTTTTTAGGAACCTCACTATCTCTTTTTAAAACTTTATTAAAAGTATCATTCCTTTTGTTCAGTATTAGAGTCATCCCAAGTCATGATATTTTTTAAAAAATGTTAATATATAAACAGGTTATGTTCAGGTGTTCAATAAGTATTTAAAGACAACTAACTGTGTTCCAGATACAGTGCTAACCATTGATGTCATAAAGGTAAATAAGATAAGATCCCTAATTTTAAGGGACTCTTACAGTTCCTAAGTCTAGGGAAAATTCAGTCATTAGTAATAGTCTCAAGTCTGCTGTAAAACTTGATGAACCTTTTTTGAGTTAAGAAGCAGAAATAAGTTTTTCCATACTTTTGTTATCCTTTTAACAAAAATATGGAGACACTATTGAAATTATGAACATTATGTTGCATACTTTTGGTTGATCTCATCTTGTAATCAGATCCTGAATAATTTTGTGATTAGAGGATGTAAAAAGGGATTTAATTGTGTAGTAATTCCTGCCATTTACATGATCTGAATAAAAAGGAATCTCATCTTGAGATCTGTGGAAATAGGTTAGAAGAGGGAAAAATTGTGGGCTGTAAGGTAAACTAAGGGGTTCCTGCTGGGATAGTCTCTGCCTAGAATTTCAGTGAGAGCCCAACACATCTAGGGGTATAAAAAGGTTTACCATTTCTTTAGACACATGATGATTAACTTTGAAAAATGTCCTGAGCCAGTGGACTTGCTTACTTAGTGCACTTGTTTATGGGCCCTTCTGGGCCTTTGCAAGATAGAACAGGGATCATCATGCTAACATTCTTTAAGATAACTCCAGGGTATTTGTGAGTTCATATTCTGCTGCTTTCAGCATTTCTACAGAGTTGGGCGTGATGTCAAGACCCCCCCATAGGCCTCACCTGAAATAGAATTTGAAAAGTCATGGCTGGCTGCTCTGGCCCTTGGGAGGTCTCAGTAATGTTATTCTTCTATTTATAATACATCATTTTCATAAATAATATACATATTCAACTTATAGGTGTTTGAATTTTTTTCTCCATTTGCTGGTGATGTTCAGAATAAGTGTTTCAACATTCTGATCTAAAAGGAAATTTCAGATTAAAAAGCAAATGTAGAACTTATTTCTGAAAGAAAAATTCTTTTTTTCCTTGTCATAATAGATATAAGAGCAGTGAATTGTTTCTGTCCCCAATTTGAAGTAGAAATGCAAACAGTGGTGTTGCCCCTATTCAAATTAATATTTAAGTATATTGAGGGAGGGGGATTTATACCCCGGCCTTGTGCTGGTCCTTGGGTATATACTCTCTGAGAACTGGTGAGCTAGATTTAGTGGACTCCATCCCTTGGCAATATATTGACATTTGCTCTTGGAGTCTGCAAATGGTGTAATTACTGACAGAACTGTAGACTCAGAATTTTTAGGACCTGGTGGTCCAAGTTGTCTGGCATGGATTTACCTTGACTCCCACTGGTGCTGCATCTGTGCCAAGTCTCCACCATATACTGCAGATAGCACTGAGTCCTATAGCCTGTATGAGTTCTCCTTGCTCCTCACCATAAAAGGCCCTGTGTTATGACTGCTCTCTTGGTACCTTCTCATTCTTTCCTCTGGGTCATGTGGAAAACTTTGAGTTTACTCTACCAAATGAGAGATTAAGAATAATTAGGCCCTCTTTCTGCTTGGCTATCTTTCTGTCCTCTTTACTCTTCTAGGGTTATACCATATTAGCACAGGTTTGCCTTGTACAGCAGTTTTATTCTTGAGTCCTAAAAGGCAAAAAAAGCCTTTCTATTCTCAACATTCCTTTCATCTTATCTAAAAGTTTCTCCTTTCTGAGACTTCAGCTTGGAATGGGTAGATCAGGAAATGTACTTGCTTCCTTTTCTGTTTCCCCTCTCTCTGTCTTCCTTTCTCTCCCCAAAATACCAGCAAAGGAAAGAATAGATGCTTCTTGCTGTCTTGTCTGGACCTGTTCTATATAAAAATCTGTGATCAAGTTGGCCACATCTGCTTCTTCATTCGTTAAAGATGGAGACAAAGGAATTTAGAAAATCCTTTCCTCTTATACAAAGCCCAACATTCAAGACTATTTTCTATTCTGGTTGACTTGAAAATTTTACTTTGTGGTCCAAGTGATTACTAACTTTTATTTCTCTTTATATTAATATGGTAACAATCCTTATCTCTTCACCTCACTTCCTAAGGAAGGTGGATACCTTAGAATGTCTATAAAGAATGTAAAAGAGGAAAGCTTATTAATATACTTTAAAAATTGTACTTGGTACCTATGGATCACCTATGGATCAAGTGACTGTTTTAGTCAACCTGGCTTGCATATGATATTGATTGAAGAAAGGGTTGGTCTAGTTCAGAAGAAAATGTGGCCTATGACCTTTGCTAGTGTTGTAATAGCTGAAATGTTTCTTACCTCTGTCCACTAATGACATCTTGTGGATTGACCTTTCAAGAACCCATTCTCACTTGTCAAGCCCTGTTTCTTGCAATTTGGGTAAAGCAGTTGGTCTGATCCTGTTGTAGCATGAATCTGCCAGGGTGTGGCAAAAAGAGAATTATAGATATTGACAAGATCTTTATAAGAATTACTTTTGAAAAATTAATTAAAATTGGTTTATTAAAAAAACCCGTGAAGATTTTCTACATGAGATTTAGATAAATAAAACATATAAAAGAAAAATGTTTTGTCTGTCATGTACAATGTACTGTATTTTTATAGCTAGATGGTCCAGCCAAGTACCAAATTTATATTTCACATGAGAAATTAATACCATAACACCATGAGAATTTCTTATCTTCACATAATTAAAATGTGTTTTCTGTACAAGACAATAAATAACTTGAGACCAGGATTGTATCTTACTCACTTTTGTATCTGGAATCTAACATGATAATTGGAATATTGTAAATGCTTAAAATATGTTTGCTGTCCATCTAGATATTTGCTGATCTCTGAACAGATTTATGAAAGAGAACACGAAATGATGTACATCTCTTTTTAGTGTTGTGTATGCTTGGCACAATACTTTATGACAAAGGAGCCTAATGATTTGAATTTCAACTTGTGTTTACCCTACAATGATTTTAAATGGCCTAATTAAATAATAGACAGGGACAGTTGGGAGAGAAACAGATTTCTTGGCAATCCAATCTGGTTTAAAACACCATGAAATGCCTTGGTTATTACATCTTCCACTAGCTAACAAGCCAGGAATCTTATAACATTGTGACACTGACAAGAGTTGAAAAATGTGTGCTGTGCAAGGTTTCATTTTGATGCGCTGCAGTACTCTTGATTGTGATATCTCTTGGTCACATAATTATACTGAAATAACATGGCAACTTTTTTTATTATTACTGTTATGTACAAATGTTAAAAAATGTAAAAAGAGCCTTTGAGAAGATGAACAGCAAAATCAGTCCTTTGATTTCTAGTTTTCTGGTGATTTCTAGTTATGGGTTGTAAGTCTTTGCTTTTTAGATCTTGAAAATGTTTCAGCCTTCCCAATTTTCTAGCCAGGCATAAAGTAAAGGGGAGTGTTTGGTATAAAAGTTTAAAGGATTTTAATGGGAAAGATAAAATGTTGTTGGTTTCAGTTGAATAGTGTTTTGAAAATTATTATTTTTAAATGTTATTTTCCATTGGCTTGAAGAGAAATCAATATATCATGAAAATATTAAACTAAAAGGTTATTTGTACATGTAATAGAAATGTATGTTTGTGATAAACATACTACATAGTCATTGTACTATAGCATGAGTCTTATTACTTTGTAAAAGGCCCCAATATTATGATTACTAAGTGCTCAGAAATGTTCTTTCAGTGATTATAAACAGATCTGACCAATAGATATAGTGAGGTAAGTAGTTTATAAGTGTCTTTGAGGGATTTTTAGTTTGGATTGCCCAACCAAAAGAGGACATTTGGCATGTTTATTGATGTGGGTGTGCAGGGCAGCAGGGCTATGGCCTAATTCAGTTGGAGAATACTCATTAACAAATTGGCTCTGTCAATGATGGATTATGCCTGAAGAAGTTAGCTTGAATGCAGTCTGCTGGCCATGGTCATGGAGCAGCACAGCTTTTTTTCTTTCTCCCATCAGGCTGACTTTTCTCTTGGCTGAGCACATAACAAGCTCCACATGCAAAATTGGATGATCCTGGTTGTTGTAAAGTGGCCTCAACTTGTGTATTTTGGGAAAGGGGAGAAGCCCTTGGATTAATGTTTTTGTGTTAATTTTTTGGAATGTGTGTGGATCAGACTCTGGGAAGGAAATTGATAGCATCATGGTGAAATGCTGGCATACCATTTCTAAATTCCATTTGTCAGTTAAAAAGGGGAAGTGTTCAGGGTCAAAACAGTGTTTTATTTGCTACCTACAATAGCAATGAATCAACACAATGAGTATGTCATTGTAATATTTGGAATCAAAGCCCCGTGTGAAGTAAGGGCATTTAATTTGTTCTGAAACCACTTGGTTGCAATGGACTCCTCATTTTTTTGTAATCTTTTTTAGGTTAAGTAAGAAGTCAGAGCTTGCCTGTTAGAATAGGGATATTTTCATGTAGAGTAAAAGTATGGAGATTTAAAATCTAGAGCAGTGATCCCTAGAAATGGTTTTATAACATTCTCTTTAATATAATAATACTTTTATGTGATAATACTTCTTGATTTTTCTTTGCACAAGTCACCTTTAACAGAACATCTCTTCATTGCTGTTATACCTCTAATTTCATACGTGATGGAAAATTCTCAACTGATGATTTGCCAGATTTCACTTTTAGTACCAATAAGACCTTATGTTTCTAAGAGAAATAGCATATGAACTGTGTGATCAATGCATTTATTACTGAAGGGGCTAAAATATGCCTCGGTAATAAAGAATGCCTAAATCTCAGTGACTTAACATGACAAAGGCTTAATTTTTACTCACACTACGTGTCCAAAAATGATTAGCAGGATCTCTGTCATATACACCCAGGAACACTGGTCAACAGAGATTCTATTTTGATAGATACTTTCTTATTAATAATTCTGTGGAAAAAGGAACATGTTAAATTATGCACTGGCTCTTAAAGCTTCTACCCTGAAGTAGTACACTTCATTCACATTTTATGGGAATGTGAATGAAGCAAGTCACCATTTGCCTACCCTTGGGTCTTAAAAGTTTTTTCTTTTGTTTTCTTCTGGAAGCTCTATAATTTTAACTTTTAGGTCTATGAACCATTTTGGGTGATTTTTTTTTTGTGTGTGTGTGTGTAATAAGACATAAGGGTTTAGTTTCATTTTTTTCCTGTATGGATTTCTAGTTGTTCCAGCACAATTTGGTAAAAGGACTGTTCTTTCCCCCATTGAATTACCTGATACCTTTGTAAAAAAAGAATTGACCCTATATGCATGGGTCCATTACTGGGTTGTCTATTTTTTTGTTTGTTTGTTTTATGGGTGGTCTATTCTGTTCTTTTTTTTCTACCTATTTTTCCTTAGGCCAACGTACACTGTTTTGATTAATGTAGCTGTATTGAAATAAATAGTGTAAGCTCTGTAACTTTGTTCTTTTTCTAAATTGTTTTCACTGTTTTATGTCCCTTATATTTCATTATAAATATTATAATCAACTTGTCAGCCTTTAAAAAAAAGCCTGAAGGGATTTTGATTAGTAAGACATTGAATCTTTGGATCCATTTTGAGAGGCGAGAGTTTACACCTTAACACTGTTGAGTTTCCCAATATCTCCTCATTTATATAGATCTTTAATTTTTCTTAGCCATGTTTTATAGTTTTCAATGTACGTATTTTATTAAATTTATCCTTATTTTATGCTATTGTAAAATTTCCAAATTTTCTAAATTTCATCTTCTAATTGTTCATGTGAGGAAATACAACTGAGTTTTGTGTATTGATCTTCTATTCTACAAAATTCCTAAATTCACTTCTTAATTCCAGTAGCTTTTTTGTAGATTTCTTAGTATTTTCTAATTTAGTTTCTTTATTTGATATTGGGGCTATTCATGTTTTTTCTCTGTTCTAGAATAAGTTTTGGTGATGTCTTTCAAGGAATTTATTCATGTCATTTTAAATAATCAAAACTTTTTAATGATAGTCTCTTACATGCCTATAGGATCTTAGTGATTTTTCTTTTTTTAATCGTAACACCAGTAATTGTCTTATCTATCTCTTTTTGAGCTAGAGGTTTGTTTTTTTTTTTTTAATTTTATTGAACTTTCAAAGACCTGGCTTATACTTCATTGATTTGTCTCCTATTTGTCTCTGTTTTATTGTATTCTACTATTTTTTTTTTTTTTTTTTGAGACAGAGTCTCGCTCTGTTGCCCAGGCTAGAGTGAGTGCCGTGGCGTCAGCCTAGCTCACAGCAACCTCAAACTCCTGAGCTCAAGCGATCCTCCTGTCTCAGCCTCCCGAGTAGCTGGGACTACAGGCATGCACCACCATGCCCGGCTAATTTTTTCTATATATATTTTTAGCTGTCCATATAATTTCTTTCTATTTTTAGTAGAGATGGGGTCTCGCTCTTGCTCAGGCTGGTCTCGAACTCCTGAGCTCAAACGATCCGCCCACCTCGGCCTCCCAGAGTGCTAGGATTACAGGCGTGAGCCACCGCGCCCGGCCTATTCTACTTTTATCTTTATTATTTTTTTCTACTACTTATTAATACTTTGGGTTTAATTTTCTCTTTTTTCCTAGTTCCTTAGGTTAGATGAGTAGATAATACACTTTTTAACCTTTCTTCTTTTCTAATATAAGCATTTAAAGGTATAAATTTCCCTCTAAACATTGCTTTAGGTGATCCAACCAATTTTGACATGTTGTGTTCTCATTTTTCTTTAATAAAATATTTCCTAAGTTCCTTGTGATTTTTTAAATTTTTAATTATTATGGGTATATAATAGTTGTATATCTTTATAGGGTACATGTGATGTTTTGATATAGGCATACAAAGTGAATTAATCAAATCAGGGTAATTGGGGTATCCATCACCTCAGGCATTTAACATTTCTTTGTGATAGGAACATTCCAATTCGACTCTTTTGTTATTTTTAAACTATACCCTATTTTATTGCTGATTATATTCACTTTGCTGTGCTATAAAATATTGTTCATTCTATCTAACTATATTTTTGCATCCATTAACCATCCCCACTTTATCCCTCTCTCCTTTCTGTCCTTCCTAGCCTCTGGTAACCATCATTCTGCTCTCTGTCCCAGTGAGATCAATTATTTTTAATATTTAGCTCCCACATATGAGTGAGAACATGTAAGATTTGTCTTTCTGAGCTTGGCTTATTTCACTTAACATAATATCCTATAGTTCCATCCATGTTGTTTCAAATGGCATGATTTCATTCTTTTTTTGTGGCTATATAATATTCAGTTGTGTATATATACCAAAATTAGCAGCAAGGTTTGATGTAACTATTCCAGTAGTATTGAACCATTTGAGGCAAATCGGCAAGGCAAAGAAGCTGGATAGATGGGTTCCACATAATTTAAAGGAGCATCAGAAGAGAAATGGTCCAGAAGCTTGCCTTTCTTTGTTGTCATGACATAAAGGCAAACACTTTCTATACCATATTGTTACATGTGTTAAACAATGGATTCTTTTTGACAATTACAAGCATTCAGCACAATGGTTGGATGAAGATGAAGTGCTGAAACACAGTCCAAAACTGAATAAATTTGTTTATTCCTGTAGTGTAAAAATCCATGCTTCTGGATTCAACAAACTCTTGGAAAGCATTTTCTACATGTTGCTGGTTGTGGAAGCGTTTTCCCTGCAAAAAGTTTATTGAGATGCTTGAAGAAGTGGTAGTCAGTTGGTGAGAGGTCAGGTGAATATGGTGGATGAGGTAAACCTTCATAGCCCAGTTCAACTTTTGAAGCATTGGTTGTGTGATGTGCGGTTGGGTGTTGTTCGTGAAGAATTGGGCCCTTTCTCTTGATTGATGGCGGCTGCAGACATTGTAATTTTTGGTGCATCCCATTGATTTGCTGAGCATACTTCTCAGATGTAATGATTTCACCAAGATTCAGAAAGCTATAGTGGATCAGACTGGCACCAGACCACGAAATGGTGACCATGACCTTTTTTTTGGTGCAAGTTTGGCTTTGGGAAGTGCTTTGCAGTGTCTTCTCAGTCCAATCACTCAGCTGGTTGTGGCTGGTTGTCACATAAAATCCACTTTTTGTTGCACATCACAGTCCGATTGAGAAATGGCTCATTGCTTACAAGACGAAAAGATGACACTTCAAAACGACAATTTTTTTGATTTTTGGTCAGCTCATTAGGCACCCACTTATCGAGTTTTTTTCAACTTTCCAATTTGCTTCAAATGCCGAATGACTGTGCAATGGTCGACCTTGAGTTCTTCAGTAACTTCTTGTGTAATTATAAGAGGATCAGCTTCAATGATTGCTCTCAATTGGTCATTGTCAACTACCGATAGCCAGCCACTGCACTCCTCATCTTCAAGGCTCTCCTCTCCTTTGCAAAACTTCTTGAAACACCACTGCATTATAGGTTCTTTAGTAGTTACTGGGCCAAATGCATTGTTAATGTTGAGAGTTGTCTCCGCTGCTTTATGACCCATTTTGAATTCGAATAAGAAAGTCACTCAAATTCGCTTTTTGTCTAACAGCATTTCTGTAGTCTAAAATAAATATAAAATAAACAGCAAGTAATAAGTCATTCATTAGTACAAAAAATAACATGAGAAATGTGCATTAAAATGATGTATAACATAGCCACATTTATTTAAGAGTGTATTCCCTTATCAAACAGCAAATTTCAACAATACTAAAACTGCGATTACTTTTGCACCAACCTAATGCAACATAGATCTCTTACTTATCACAGGATACCTTGAAATAATGTTATGCTCCTTCTTGGATAATGTAAAAATCTTACAACAGTATAATTCCATTTTTCATTTCCATCCTTTGAATTATTATTTCCATTCATTTAATTTTACATGATTACAAATCTTAAAATACATTATTATTTTTGCATTAAATGGTCAATTATCTTTAAAGAACTTAAATAAGAAAAATCCTTTTATATTTACCCCAATATTTATCAGTTCCAGAGATCTCCATTATTTTGTGTTCATCTATGTTTTTGTCTCTTATTGTTTTCCTTTTGTCCGAAGAAGTTCCTTTAACATATCTTGTATTGCAGATCTTTCTCTAAGCTGTTCCCTTCATTTAAAAATACCCGGACTTCCAGTTCCAAAATGACACTGTAGAAGCAAGCTGGCTTCATTCCCACCTCCCAGAAAACCCTAAAGAAATACTATCACCAGAAATATTCCAGAACTCAAATATGAGGATGAGACAGTTCTGAGAGCCACAGGGAAGTGAAAAAGGCTCCAAGAAGACTATAAGAGAATTGGACTCCCACATCTGTGAAACCCCTCCTCCCATTCTGTCCAGCACCAAGCACATGGAAAATTTCTCCCCAACTCACTGTTTCTATACTGGAAAAAGTGAACTTGGGGTGTACAACCAGCTTCTCCACCATATTGGGTTCTCTGGCAGGAGACCTATCCCTGTATTAACTCATGGGAAGCATTGTGAGTGTCTGAAGGGAGAAATATCCCTGCGGACAGGTAGAGACTAAGAGGGGAGGCAGGACTACTATCCCCCGCTCTGGAAACTCTGCTCTATGACTCAGCCAAAGGAGACACCAAATCACAGTGCGTATTTAGCAGCACCCTGCTGTAGGAAGTTCATCTCAGAGGTCCCCTGGGCACAAATCTCTAGCCAGACTTCCCACACTGCTGGGATATCCCAGCAAACAATCCTTAAAAGAAATCAAGAAAACAATATCTTTTACAATAGCTCCAAAGACTATAAAATACCTAGGACTCAATTTAACCAAAGAAGTAAAAGATCTATACAAGGAAAGCTATAAAACACTGATGAAAGAAATTGAAGAGGACACACACACAAAAAGTGGAGAGATATTCCATGCTCATGGATTGGAAGAATTGATATTGTTAAAATGACAATATTACCTAAAGCAATTTATGGAATCAATTCAATCCTATCAAATTCCCAATGACATTCTTCACAGCAATAGAAAAAAATCCTAAAATTTATATGGAACCATAAAAGACCCCAAATAACAAAAGTAGTCCAGAGCAAAGAGAACAAAGCTGGAGGCATCACATTACCTGACTACAAAATTTACTGCAAAGCTATAGTAAACAAATCAGCATGGTACTGGTATAAACACACACACATAGATCAATGGAACAGAATAGAGAACCCAGATATAAATCCATGCATTTACAGCCAACTCATCTTCAACAAAGGTGCCAAGAATATACAATGGGGAAAGGACAGTCTTTTCAAAAAATGGTGCTGGGAAAACTGGATAACTATATACAGAAGAATAAAACTAGGTCCCTGTCTCTCACCATACACAAAAATCAAATCAAAATGGATAGGAAATTTAAATATATGATGCCAAACTATAAAACTACTAGAAGAAAACATTAGGGAAGCACTTCTGGACATTTGTTTGGGAAAAGATTTTTTTTTTTTTTGGTAAGAACTGAAAAGCACAAGCAACCAAAGCAAAAATAGACAACTGGGATCACATCAAGCTAAAAAGCCTGCACAGCAAAGGAAACAAAGAACAAAGTGAAGAGATAACCCGCAGAAAGGGAGAAAATACTTACAAACTATCTATCTGACAAGGGATTAATAACTAGAACATATAAGGAGCTCAAACAGCTCAACAGAAAACAAAACAAATAATCTGATTAAAAATGGGCAGAAGATCTGAACAGACATTTCTTAAAACAAGACATACAAATAGCTAGCAGGTATATGAAAAAATGCTTAATATCACTAATCATCAGGGAAACGCAAATCAAAACCACAATGAGATATCATCTCACCCCAGTTAGAATAGCTATTAGCCATAGTTGTGACAGAGACCATATGTGGTGATCTCATTGCTTCCCACTACTGTTTAGTGTACTAAAAATTGCAGTTATAACTTGATAGCATTTTGCTTACCACGTATCACTGTACATTACATTATATTTACTTTTTTATTACCAGTGCATTCCTGTCATGTCAAAGCAAGAAGAGAAAAAGTGGGCCTTGAATATCATGCTTTTAAGCTTCAGTGGAGTTTAGATTATTTTGTTAACAAATTAGATGGTAAAGCATTTTGTTTATTATACAATCACATTATAGCTGTGCTGAAAGAATGCATCATACATCGACATTATCAGATTATTCATCACAATATTCCAAATACATAGGAAAGCAACTGTGAGAAAAATTAGAAAATTCAATATGGAATATCTTATTACAGCAAAATTTCTTTCCAAAAGTAAAAAATGAGACTACAGCCAAAGTAAATTTCTGAGAGGTTCATTTGTTAGCCAAACAAGGATTACTGATGGCAAATTAATTAAATCATGTTTGATTGTAGCAGCTGAAGAAATGTGTTCTTTTGGTGAATTGAAGACATTGGGAGCAATATCAGTAGTTAGTGAAAAAACAAGACAAATGATTTCAAGTGGTTTTCATTGGCTTTTGATGAGTCGAGACATACTATTGATTTTCCTTAATTGCTGATATTCCAAATTGTTGATTTGAAGAATTAATATCAAGTTCAAAATGATAAAGTCTGCCTGCAACAACTACAGGTGAGAATACCTTCAAATAAGTTGAAACAACACTATCAGTACAATCTGAAGTGGTGTCTTCTAAAATGTGTTATAATTGATGGTGATGAAAGATGTGTGGAGCAGGAAAGTCTTGGTTGAACAAATTAACCAAGCTTTTGAAAATGAAAAGTGTTTAAAGCTTTGGTTATTCAGCAGGTACTTGGCAGAGAATACTTGAATTGATAATGTGTTATTGAAACAGCAGTATAACAGTTGAGTTCATTCACTCTCATGGACTTCACCACTGTCAGTTCTGTGAACTTTTGTTGGAAACAGAATGTCCTAACTTGTCCTTCCACACAGCAGTTCAATGACTTAGCGGTGGTAACATTTTAATGTGATTTTTTGAGCTCAGGGCCAAGATTGGATTTCAAGAGAAGAACCTCCTTGAATCGCTACTATTAAACATCAAATGACTTTGGAAATTAGCTTTAGCTGCACCTTAACAAAGTTTCTTAATGAATTCAACCTAAAATTACAAGGAAAACAGCATTTACATGAGAAACTTATACTGACGCAAAGTCATTTTGATTTTTGTTGTTTGAATTGCAAGTAATGTCAAACTGCCTTGTACTCTTCCTGAGATGCATAAGTTAAAACAAAAATATCTTCATTCCTACAGAAATTTGTAGCAGATTTATTTTCCAGCATTTTTTGGAACATGATGCAAATGCAAAGGAGATTCCCTATTTCAAAATCCATTTAACTGTGCAACTGAGGAGCTTCCACCTAACCTTCACATGGAAGTAATTACTCTGTGATGTAATGATATGCTAAAAAGAAAACATTGAAAGGACCTAACAGAATTTTATAAATGCCTTCCAAGTGATAAATATACTCAATTAAAATCATATGATTGTGGATGGATATCAATCAGTATTTGGCAACGCTTATTTGTGTGAAAAGACATTTTCAATGATAAAATCTGTAAAATCTCATCACAGATCAGCATTAGCAGATGTACATTTGCAATTAATCTTTTAAAATTTATTTTTTTGAAAAAAAATAAAATAAAATAAAATTTATTTTTTGTATTGAGATATAATTCACATATAACATTCATCATTTTAAAGTGTACAATTCAGTGTTTTTACTATTTTCACAAAGTTATACAACCCTCACCACTATCTAATTCCAGAACATTACATCAGATCCAAAAGAAACCTCATACCTGTTAGCAATCACTAATTTCCCCCTTTTCCTATATACTGGCAACCATTAATCTACTTTGTATTTCTATGGATTTGTTTATTCTGAACATTTTAAGTAATTGGAATCATATACTATGTGGCCTTTTGTGTCTGGCTTTTCATTTATTATGTTTTCAGGGTTCATCCATGGTATGGAATGTATCAGTACTTCATTCCTTCTTACCATTGGATAACTTTCCATTGTATGGATGTACCATATTTTCTTTATCCATTCATCAGTTGATGGAAATTTGAGTTGTTTCCACATTTTACTATTATGAATAATGTTCCTATAAACATTCATGTACAAGGTTTTTTGTTTGAACACCTATTTTCAATTCTTTTTTTTTTTTTGAGACAGAGTCTTGGTCTGTCACCTGGGCTAGAGTAGCGTGGTGGTGGTGTCAGCCTAGCTCACAGCAACTGCAAACTCCTGGGCTCAAGTGATCCTCCTGCCTCAGCCTCCTGAGTAGCTGGGACTACAGGTTGGCACCACGACCCTGGCTAATTTTTCTATTTTTAGTAGAGATGGGGTCTTTCTCTTTCTTAGGCTGGTCCCGAACTCCTGACCCTTGGCCTCCCAGAGTGCTAGGATTACAGGCATGAGCCATCATGCCGGGTCCTATTTTCAATTCTTTTGGGTATGTGGAGTGGAATTGCTGGGTGCTAAAAAAATTATAGCCATCCTAGTTGGCATAAAGTAGTATCTCATTGCAGTTTTGATTTGCATTTCAACAACTAAAGATGTTCAGCATCTTTTCATGTGCTTATTTGCCACTTGTATATCTTTTTTTTTTTTTTTTTGGAAAAATACTGTTTAAATCCTTTCTACATTTTAAATTGGGTTATTTGTCTTTTTATTGTTGAGTTGTGAGTGAAAAATATACACTCCCTACCACTGGCTTTTAATGTTTAACAGAACAGGTGTCTTTTGAACTTAGTGACATAGATAAAAACAAGCTGAAAGAAATACAAAGTACAAAGGGTATTCTTAAGTAGCTTCTTTTGTGTAGATGGTCATAAGTCTTAAGACCAGTTTAAACTGTTTTAAGCTGCCTTAGTTGTCTTTAGCACCCTTTAGTTAATTGTAATACTAAAAAGTCCCCACCTAATGGCAAGTACTGCACATGATTAGCCTGTATGGTATGTAAATATGTGATTTAAGAAAGGAAATTAAGGGTTGCCAGAAAGGAATTTAAGGCTCCTTAAGTAGGTAGGCAGTGTAGATTTTACTCTCTGAACCCTTGCTGCCACCTAGGAGTGAGTGCCAGGAGGATTCCTATCTCGACTACGAATGAGAGCCCTGTGTAAGTAACCTCTAATAAACTCATCTAACTTGCCAAGCTGGATTTGTCTGAATCATTTCTTTGGTCTCTCTGGCATCATCTCAGTTTGGAGGGAAGTTTTTCTTCACTGTTCTGGGATTTTCTGGAAACAAGTTTTAAAGATTTATTATGCATTCTGGATACTAGACCCTTATCAGATATATGATTTGCAATATTTTCTTCCATTTTGTGGATAGTCTCTTCACTTTCTTTTTTTTTCCTTTTTAGTTGACATGTATTAGTAATAATTGTACATATTTATGGGATTTAGAGTGATATTTTCATACATGTATACAATGTGTAATGGTCAAATCAGTGTATTTAGGATATCCACCACCTCAAACATTTATTATTTCTTTGTGTTGGTGATCTAAATAATGTGTACACATGGGCATAGAATGTGAAAATGATAGACATTGGAGACTCAGAAGGGTAGGAGAGCAGGAGGAGGGTGGGTGATGAGAAATTACTTAATGGGTACAATGTACATTATTTGGGTGATGGATACACTAAAATCCCAGACTTCACCACTATGCAATATGCCCATATAACAAAATTGTACTTATACCTGTTAAATTTATACAAATAAAAAAAGAGAGGGAAACATCGCTCTTCTAGCTATTTGGGAATGTACAATAAATTTTTGTTACTTATAGTTACCCTATAGTGTTATAGAACAGTAGAACTTATTCCTCCTATCTAGCTGTACTTTTATATTTGTTAACCAACTTCTGGCTATCCCATTCTTCCCCCATCCTTCCTTACTTCTAGTAACCACTATTCTACTCTCTACTTCTATGAGATCAACCTTTTTTAGCTTCCAAATATTCATGAGAACATGTGGTATTTTTATTTCTGTGCCTAGCTTATTTGGCTCTACATAACATCCTCTAGCTCATCCATGTTGCCAAGAATGACAGAATTTTGTTCTTTTTAATGGTTAAATAGTATTCCACTGTGTATATATACCTCATTTTCTTCATTCATTCATCTACTGATGAATACTTAGGCTGATTCATATCTTGGAAATTGTGAATAGTGCTGCAATGAACGTGGGAGTGCAGTTATCTCTTTGATATAGTGATTCCCTTTCCTTTGGATATATACCCAGTAGTTGGGTTGCTGGATCATATGGTAGTTCTATTTTTAGTTTTTTGAGGAACCGCCATAGTGTTTTTTATAATGACTATACTAATTCACATTCTCTCCAACAGTGTATCAGAGTACCCTTTTTTCCCAATCGTTGCCAGCATTTGTTATTTTTTTCTTTTTGATCATAGCTATTCTAATGGGGGTGAGATGATATCTCATTGTGGTTTTGATTTGTATTTCCCTGATGATTAGTAATGTTGAGCATTTTGTTTATATATATGTATGTTGGCCATTTGTATGTATTCTTTTGGGAGTTGTCTAATCAGCTCATTTGCCCGAAGAGTACACTCTTGATAGGCATTTAGAATAATCTTTCCACAAAAGTATGTTCTGCCAAAAAATGATTAGTTCCTTATAATATTTATGAAGGTTACTGGGGAAAATTGGTCATAACCAAATAAATCAAGGGAGCATTGGGTTAAACAAACTCAAAGGTGTTTTATTGCAGGATCATTCAGTCCTTCATATGCAAATGTGCTTCTTGGTACATCAAGAATGTTGGCAGTGGGGATATAATCTGCGGTGTTATCCACCTCATTTGACTGTGGAATTTTCTTTTCATTGAATTACTTACAGCACTTGTGTTCTACAACATACACTATTGGTTTAGGAAAATTTTTAAAAAGCCCTTGGTATGTAGTTAGAATTTTATAAGACACACTTACACACACAAGTATGATTGTAAATTATAAGCTCTAGACTCCTGCTTCCAAATACCTTGAGCAAAGTCTGTCTTTACTGGCTTCAGGTCCTGAAGAAGCTGTCACTATCACCTGGACTCAGATTGAACTGGAAGCATGTAGAATTGAACCAGGACAGCTCCAATTGTAGACTCTTTGAGTGACCTTGAATTACTTGCTTTGCCATTCTGGGGGTTAGTCTTTCCCTCTGCAGAATGCCTTCTTGCCTACATTTTATTTTTATTGTATTTAATTTTTAATTATAAATTGACAGTTTATAATTGTATGAGTTAATGGGTACAAAGTGATGTTATAATTTATTAATATAATGTGGAATAATTTAATCAAGCTAGTTAACATATCCATCACCTCAAATATTTAACATTTTTTGTGATGACAACATTTGAAATTTACTCTTAGTTTTGAAATGTGCAATACTCTATTATTTACTATATTCAGCATACTGTGCAACAGAACTAAAAAAATATTCCTTCTTTCTGAGATTTTGTACCCTTTCTCTGTCATCTCCCCATCCCTCCCACTACCCCCAGCCTCTGTAACCACCACTCTACTCTCTGATTCTATGAGTTCAATTTTTTTAGATTCCATGTGTATGTGTGTATATGAAGTATTTGTCTTTCTGTGCTTGGCTTATTTCACTTAGCATAATGTTCTCCAATTCCATCCATGTTGTCATGAATGATAGAATTGCCTTCTTTTTATTAAGACTGACTAGTATTCCATTGTGTATGCATACCACATTTTCTTTATCAATTTATCTGTTGACGGATGCTTGGATGGATTCCATAACTTAGTTATTGTGAGTAGTGCCACAATGAACACAGGGGTGCAGACATCTTTTTGACAAATTGACTTCAAATCTTTTGGGTAAATACCCAGGAGTGGGACTGCTGTATCACATTGTAATTCTATTTTTAGCTTTCTGAAGTATCTCTATAGAGTTTTCCATAATGGCTATACTAATTTACATTCCCACCAACAGTGGAATGTTGAAACACCAAGGGTTCCCTTTTCTTCACAACCTTGCCAACATTTGCAATCTTTCATCTTTTTTATAATAGCCATTCTGACAGGTATGAGATGATATCTCATTGTCGTTTTAATTTGCATTTACCTGATGATTAGTGATATTGAGCATTTAAAATAAATCTGATGGACATTTATATGCCTTGTTTTGAGAAATGTCTACTTATGTCCCTTGCCCATTTTTTTTATTGAGTTTTTTGTTTTCTTGTTATTGAGTTCTTTGAGCTCCTTGTATATTTTAGATATGAACTCCTTACTGGTTGCATGGCTTGCAAATATTTTTTCCCAATTTGTAGGCTGTCTCTGCACACTGTTAATTGTTTTCTTGGCTGTGTGGAAACTTTTTATTTTAATGTAATCTCATTTGTCTATTTTTGCTTTTCTTGTCTGTGCTTTTCGGGTCAAATTCAAAAAATCATCGCTCAGACCATTTTTGTGTAATTTTTCTCCTATGTTTTCTTCTGCTACTTTTATAGTCTAACATAATTCTTTTTTTTTTTTAAAAGTATGTGAGTTGTTTTATTTTTAATGTCAGAAAAATCCCTTTGAGAAAAGGCAAGATCAGTTCTTCTATGGCTTGTTGTAAAACCTGAAGTGACATTAGAAAAGGTCTATTTTGAATAAACAATATGTTTTTAACTACTACTTCATAAAATTGTTTACACTTTGCAAGGATAAGTTAACTATCAATAAAATAAAACCCTTTTTATGATGAAATTGCTTCCAAAATAATTTTAAATCAGTCTATTTGTTTTTCTTTTCTTTCTTTTTTTTTTTATTTGTTTTTGGTTTTTTTTTCATCTTATTGTTATGGGGGATACAGAATTGCAGGTTACATACATTGTCCATGTACCGCCTTTCTCCCCAAGTCAGAGCTCCAGGCGTGTCTGTTCCCCAGATAGTGCGCGTTGCACCCATCATGTAGGTATATATCCCTCCCTTCCCCACCCCTCCTTCCTAACATAATTATTTAATCCATTTTCAGTTGATTTTTGTATATGGTGTGAGATAAGTGTCCAGTTTCATCCATCTACATGTGACTATCCAGTATTCTCAGCACTGTCATTTTCTCATTATGTATTCTTGGTACTTTTGAAAATCAATTGACTGTACATGCATGGTTCATCTCTCAATTTCTTATTCTGTTCCATTGGTTGATGGATCTATTTTTTTTTTTTGCCAATATCATGCTGTTTTAATTACTATAGCTTTGTGGTAGAGTTTGAAATCAGATCGTATGATACCTCAGGCTTTGTTCTTGCTCATGATTGCCTTGACTATTTGAGGATTTTTGTGGTTCTGTATGAATTTTAGGATTGTTTTTTCTATTTCTATGAAAAATGACATTGGAGTTTTGATAGGGATTGAATTGAATCTGTAGATCACTGGATAGTATGAATATTTTAATAATATTAATGTTTTCAATCCAGGAATATGGTATATATTTTATTTGTCATCTTCAATTGTTTTCATCAATGTCTTATTGTTTTTAGTGTACAGATCTTTTACCTTTTTGGTTAAAATTATTCCTAAGTATTTTACTTTTTCTTGTAGCTTTGTAAGAGGGATTGTTCTCTTGATTTCTTTTTCAGATAGCTCATTGTTAGTGCCACTGCTTTTTGTGTGTTAATTTGTATCCTGCAACTTTACTATATTTGTTTATTAGTTCTAAACGTTTTTTGTTGGAATCTTTAGGGTTTTCTACATATAAGATCATGTTGTCAACACACAGTGACAGTTTTGCTTTTGCTTTTTCTATTTGGATGCATTTTATTCCTTTCTTTTGCTCTGGAAAGGACTTTCAATACTATGTGACTAGAGGTGGTAAGAATGGGCATCCTTGTTTTGTTCCATCCAGATCTTAGAGGAAAGGCTTTTAGTTTTTCACCTTTGAGTATAATGTTAGCTGTGGGATTCTCATATATGGCCTTTATTGTGTTGAGGTAAATTCTTCTATACTTAATTTGGTAAAAATTTTTATTATGAAAGGATATTAAATTTTGTCAAATGCTTTTTGTGCATCTAATGAGATGATCATATGATTTTTGTGCTTCATTCTGTTAATGTGATGTGTCACATTTATTGATTAGCATATGTTGAACCATCCTTGCATACCAGGGATAAATCCTGCCTGATCATGGTGGATGATTCTTTTAATATGTTGTTGAACTTGGTTTGCTAGTATTTTGTTGAAGATTTCTGCATCTGTTTTCAACAAGGATATTGGCCTGTAATTTTTTTCTTGTAATGTCTTTGGCTTTGGTATCACGGTAATACTGGATTCATAAAAAGAGTTTGGTAGTATTCCCTCCACTTTGATTTTTTGGTAGAGTTTGAGAATAATTGATTTTTTTTTCTTTAAATGTTTGGTAGAATTCAGCAGTGAAGCCATTAGGTCCTGGGTTTTTCTTTGACGAGAGACTTTTTATTACTGATTCAATCTCTACTCATTGATCTGTTCAGTTGCCATTTCTTCATGATTCATTCCTGGTAGGTTATATGTGTCTAAGAATTTATCCATTTCTTGTAGGTTATCCAATTTGTTGATATATAATTTTTATACCCTCTTATGATCCTTTGTATTTCTGTGGTATCAGTTGTAATGTCTTTTCTTTTACATCTGATTTTATTCATTGAAGTTTCTTTTTTTTCTTAGTCTAGCTAGGGTTCATCAATTTTGTTTATGTTTAAAAAATAAACTTTTAGTTTTGTCAATCCTTTTTTAAAAATTGCTTTTCTAGTCTGTATTTCATTTATTAATATTTCTGTCTGATCTTTATTATTTCCTTCCTTCTGTTCACTTCAGGCTTAGTTTTTTTCCCTTGTTCCTTAAGGTATAATGTTAGGTTGTTTATTTGAGATCTTTCTTCTTTTTGATGCTATTATTTATTGCTACAAACTTTCCTCTTAGAACTGCTTATTTTGTATCCCAGAAGTTTTGGTATGTTGTATTTCTATTCCTTTTATTTTTGGTCTGAAGACATTTTTAATTTCCCTTTCAATTTCTTCAGTACTCAATAGTTGTTTAGGAGCATGTTGTTTAATTTTCATGTATTTATAAATTTTCCAAAATTCCTCTTGGTATTGATTTCTAGTTTCATACCATTGTAGTCAGAAGAAAATGCTTGATATAAGTTCAGTCTTACATTTGCTGAGGCTTTTCTTGTGCTCCAGTATATGATCTATCCTGGAGCATATTCCATGTGTACTTCAGAAGAATGTGTATTCTGCTGTGGTTGAATGGAATGTTTTGTATGTGTTTGTTAGGTCCTTTTGGTGTAAAGTGTTGTTCAAGCCCAATATTCCTTATAAATTTTCTGTCTGGATGATCTGTTCATTATTAAAAGTGGGATATTGTAGTCCCCTACTATTATTGTACTATAATCTTTTACTACTTCTTCACTTTCAGTCTATTTGTGTCTTAAAAGTAATTCTCTTACAGGCAGCATATAGTTGGGTCTTTTTATTTTAATGCATTCAGTCACTCTGTGTCTTTTTACTAGAGACTTTAATCCATTTACATTCAGGGTAATTATTGATAGATAAGAAATTGCTATTGCCATTTTGTTAGTTGTTTGCTGGTTGTTTTGTAGGAATTTTATTTCTTTCTTCCAGTCTTACTGTCTTCCTTCATGGTTTGATAATTTTCTGTAGTGGTATGCTTTGAATCATCCCTACTTTTGTTCTTTGCTTATACTAAAGAGTTTTGCTTTGTGGTTACCATGATGCCTGCATTGTAGAATATGGTTGGAATATTCTGAAACAAAGGTCTTAACTATATTCTTAGAAAATTAAGAAATCTTGGAAATCTTTTAAGTTTATAATTAATCCTGAAGTAAAGTTTGTGTAGGTAAGGAAATAGGAGAGAGAAATTTAATGCTGCACAGGTGATTAGTATTAGCCTGATGACACCTTTTATCTCCATGGTGTTGCCAAATGTTTTCACTGAAAACTAGTTCTGCTACTTACCTACATATAGGCAACAATAAAAAAAATTTTTTTAAAAGAAATAATAATGATGATACTAATTACCTATTCGAATCTCCAATGAGTGGCTCTAAAAGTAACCATGGAGAAATTTTTAGGGGGTAATGCTGAAACAGATGTTTTTCCCAAAAGACTACCCTAAATGTGGTGGGAGATTCAGTTAAGAAGAATTATTTACTTTAAAATTTAAGCACAGAACAGGTTTAGAAATTTCAAAGTAGATATTAGTAAGTGTTGGGAGGAGGAATTAAGACTAGAAACTCAGGATCTGAGGAGACTGAATGAGGTTTTAATATCTATGTGCTTTACAACAGCCCTCGGTATAGAGCCCAATCCACTAGAATAAAATGAAACGCAAGAGCATAAGCTCATAATAATAATAGAATTTTGTTTCTCTAGTTACTGAGCACTTTAAAAAAGCTATTAGACATTTACAGAAGGAAACAAACCATGGCTCAGCTCCATTTTGTGCAAACAGCGGAGAACTCAGTATTTACAAAGACAAACCAGGTTTATGGTTTTATTTAAGCACAATTTGCTTTACAAAATGTAGCACTAGGTATCTAAGTGATACATATTGACCAACTTTATTCAATACTATTTGGGAAAAGGCTAAGCCAATTTGTCTAGCTTAAATATTTTTAGTAAAGAGATATTAAGGTATTTGTCCAAGAGTGAAAGCAAACATTTTAGGTGTCCTGAAAAAAAGCAAATAAAAAAAATTAGGGGCTTACATTCATGACATAGTCTCATTTATGACTATCTGTAACTTAACTTTGACCTTATTTAAGTTGACTGAAGAAAAAAAAATCTCATATTTTGAAGGTCTAAACTTCAAACAATTCGAATGATAAACAACCTCATTGATTTCAGTTATCTTTAATAGTTACACAGTGGTAAGACTGGCTGACCAGAGTTCAAATCTTGACTCCTCCACTGATCAGCTCTGTGTGATTAAATGTTTATGCAATAGTTTCCTGCAATAATAATAGCATCTATGCCACAAGTTAGTTCCACGAGCTGAGACAGTGTACATGAATTGTGCATAGATCTATGCCTGATGTTTATTAAATGTTAGTTGTTAGCTCATAAGCTTGCAAGCACAGTGGTAACTGTCAGTTCTTACTATTTTTCCAGTTTTATGTTGAAGTTTTACAACATTGTTGAGATTCATGCTATGCAGTACAAGCACAGTGTTCCATGCTTGCTACCCTTGGGCAAATGGGCCAATAAAATTGCATTCAATGTTCAAACCAACATTCTAGCCAGCAGAGTTACACTGAATTATTGGAAGACTTGGTAGGCATGCTTAACCAGCACAGAAGTTCATAAATCAAACATCTAAGTCTGTACTGAATCATTTATACTTACGTTACATGATAATTATAAAAGCAAATAGACTGTATAGTTTCTAAAGAATGATTTGTTAAAAATTAGATATCTATGGTTTATGAAGCCATATTTCCATTTAGCTGATATATATAACTGCTAGAGAATTTTTAGTTGGGTAGAGTTTCCTTACTGCATAGTGGGAAGAATCAAATTCCAACAGGTAAATGAGAATGTTATAAGATAATATTTACCAAGAAGTTTTTTTTTTTTTTTTTTGAGACAGAGTCTCACTTTGTTGCCCGGGCTAGAGTGAGTGCCGTGGCGTCAGCCTAGCTCACAGCAACCTCAAACTCCTGGGCTCAAGTGATCCTCCTGTCTCAGCCTCCCGAGTAGCTGGGACTACAGGCATGCACCACCATGCCCGGCTAATTTTTTCTCTATATATTTTTAGCTGTCCATATAATTTCTTTCTATTTTTAGTAGAGATGGGGTCTCGCTCTTGCTCAGGCTGGTCTCGAACTCCTGAGCTCAAACGATCCGCCCACCTCGGCCTCCCAGAGAGCTAGGATTACAGGCGTGAGCCACCGCGCCCAGCCTAGAAGTTTTAACTTATCTCATAAAATGTCCTAAAAATTACATTTCTCCAAGTGGGCTGGAAGGCCTGGATATGATACTGTGTGTATAATATACACATAAGGGTGGGTCATGTGTGAAACAGACTAAAATGTGAAGACTAAGGTCTGTAATCTGTTATATGCTTGCTGATTGACTGCTGGACTAATCCTTTTTTCCTCTATCAAAAATGTGAAACTAGGCCGGGCGCGGTGGCTCACGCCTGTAATCTTAGCACTCTGGGAGGCCGAGGCGGGTGGATCGCTCAAGGTCAGGAGTTCGAGACCAGCCTGAGCAAGAGCGAGACCCCGTCTCTACTAAAAATAGAAAGAAATTATCTGGCCAACTAAAATATATATAGAAAAAATTAGCCGGGCATAGTGGCGCATGCCTGTAGTCCCAGCTACTCGGGAGGCTGAGGCAGTAGGATCACTTAAGCCCAGGAGTTTGAGGTTGCTGTGAGCTAGGCTGACGCCACGGCACTCACTCTAGCCAGGGCAACAAAGCGACACTCTGTCTCAAAAAAAAAAAAAAAAAAAAATGTGAAACTACAATAAAGTTCCTTAGAACAATGAGAATTTAATTTCATTTTTCAAAAATGTAATTTAACTAAACTAATTTAGGTCATTAGTGACCTCATAACTACTAGAGTGGTCCTTTTCTATTTCTTGCTGATTTCATTCACAACAAACAAACAATAAGAGAAGAGTAATTCCTAACTTAGGTCTGAAGGGAAAATGTCTATACTGTATATACTAAGTATAAGAAAAATAAAAAATCAAGTGCGATTTCTAAAAAGTTAATTCAATTCTGTAGAATTAAGGCCTAGAAGACTACCAGGAATATGCTATAATACAATGATTGTTGATTTACCTACATCTTCATACATGGAGGAAGATTTGGGAAAAAAAATATGTATATATGTGAGGCTAGGTTCAACTTTATCTGCAAAAAGAACTTCCGTAACTGCAGGATCATCAGTCAGTCTTAGGGAACAGAAAACCCCGATTCAAACCTAGAATTCATTTCTTTGTTGATATTGTAACCAAACCAGACCAATATGGGTCAACTTTTATATAACAAAGTTGTTTCTCAGTTGCCGTGGATCCCTGGGTTGAACCTGAGCATGCCCAGATGAACCAAGCATGCAACCATAGGTGGAACCTAAATGCTTGGGCTGGACTGAGAAGACTGAATTAGGAAGCATACATTGTATGGCAGGATCCAGGATCCAGGGTCCAAACAGATTAAGCCCTGGCGTCACCCCATGGCATGGTCCAGTCAGAGCAAGCCTCCAGGTATCAATCACCCCATTGCAAGATCCAATCGGATCACACCTCATTACTGTATGCTTATAAAACCCAACCCAGCCCCCAGCTCCAGGAGACAGATTTGAGCATTTTCATTTGTCTCCTTAACAACTGACTTGCAATAAAGCTTTTCCTTTCTCAAAGGCTGGTGCCATGGTGTTGGCTTCTGTGCGCATCAGACAGTGATCCCGTCGATTGTTCAGTAACAATATTATGGGAAGTTGAGTCAACTCAGTCTCAATGCAGAAACACTGACACAAAAGAATGAGATGGAGATAGGAGATAACCATTACCAAAAGGAAATCTGTTTTCTGAAATAAGAGAAATACTGTGCAGTGATTTTCATTGAAATTTATGGAACACATCTCTAAATGTTGGCCATTGTGCAGAAAGCTCAGGCTTATCTCATTCTTCTATTATGTAGCATCTTAATTTTTCATGACCTGTAGGTTATATGTTTATGAATACTAAAACAAAGAATTTATAAAGCAAAGTTATCTTGTGGATTGTAGCTTTAGTAATCACTGCTCTCCTTGTTTTACTGCATTTTAGTGAGCATCAACGTTCTAATTATAGTCCAGCATCTCTTGTTTAGCAGGCAATGCCAATCATACCCCATTACATACCGCTGTGGAGTAAGGCCCCATTACGGGCTGCTGCAATCAACACCTTAATTTTCCACTCATGCTCCATCCACATGAGCGCTCTAGTTGCCAGAAGCAAGAGCAGTTGTACTTGCTGTACTTATTAATTCAGCTATCCTTGACATTTCTTCCTTTTACTTTTTATGCCTAATGGCACAAACTCTACTAAGTGAAACATGTTTGGCTTGTGATTTTTAAAAATTGATTTCTTCAGCTGTTTCTTATGCAGGATCTGCACTTTCATCTAAAATAGTACTCTTACATCTCATACTGAGGTTAATAATTCCCAAGAGGAGACCTGTACACTACTATGATTTGATATGATAGGATGGCCAATGTGGGGGAACAAGTTGAAAGCAGGTCCAGAACTTCACTTCTTTATCTGATAGTTTGGCTTTAAAAGAATTGGAAATTAATTTCTTCTTGTTATCGCCAATTGCCTAAAAAATGGCAGTTTTTGTACTCAGTAATTCTCATTTCAGAGAAGCTTAGTTGTAATGGGTTTCCATGCTGAAATTCTCTGACTCCCCTTTAGCTCTGCAAATACCTGTTTTTGAGACGATAGTTTACATTGATTACACTGTATCTTCATCTTTCCCTGCATGCAGCAGAGTTCCAATGTCTAGTGCCTTGCACATGAAATGCAGGAAATGGGGAAAGGACATTTCTATTTTTACCCATTAGTATATAGCACAGGACCAACCTCTCCTACCCTGGAGTCTCCAGTATATCCTCCTGCATCCCAGTCTTTATCCTCCACAATCTTTTTTTTTTTTCCATAAGACACAATTGTCTTAGTCCTTTTGGGTTAATATATCAAAATGCCATAACCTGGGCAGCTTATATACAAGAGAAATTTATTGTTCCTAGTTCTGGAGGCTGAGATGTCCAAGATCTAGGTGCCAACAGAGTGTCTGGTGTCTGGTGAGGGCCTGCTTCTTTCTATAATAGATAGTACCTTCTTGCTGTGTCCTCATATGGTGGAAGGGGTGAATAGCTCATTTGGGCCTCTCTTATTAGGGCACTAATACCATTTAAGAGGGTTCTGCCATCATGACCTAATCAGCTCCCAAAGATCCCACCTCCTAAGACCATCATTTTGGAGGGTAGGATTTTAACATAAATTTGGCATATTTTTCTTAGTAGTACACAAAATATGGATTAAAATGATTGCTATGATTTTAATATTTGTCTCCTCCCAAATTCATGCTGGACGTTAATTGCCATTGTAACAATATTAAGAGGTGTGACCTTTAAGAGGTGATTAAGCCATGAGGGCTCTGCCCACATGAATGGATTAAAGTTACCATGAGAGTGGGTTCTTTATAGATGGGCAAATTTGACCCCTCTCTCTTTTCGTTTCTCTTTTTCCCCCTCTCCCTCTCCTTCTTCTTCTTCTCTTTGCCCTTTTACCATGGGATGATGCAGCAAGAGGACCCTCATCAGATGCCAGCTTCTTCATCTTGGATTTCCAGCCTCTAGAACCATGTGTCAATAAATTTCTGCTCATTATAATTTACCCAGTCTGTGGTATTCTGTTATAGCAGCAGCATAAAAGGGAATAAGACACTAATGAATTCTCAGCTTGTATGAAATTCAGTAAAAATTACTAACATTTATTGAAGGCTTACTATGCCCCACTTAGTATTTTAAGTGATTTATCCCCCTCACTTATTAACTCCACTAGAATCACATGAATAAGTAGGGACTATTCTTAGCCCTGTTTTACAGAAACTGAATCTCAGAGGGGTGAAGGGCCTTCGTAAGTGGCAAAGCCAGGCTTCAAGAACATGTCTGTTTGATGGAGCTCCTGTTCTTCACTGTGTTCCACCACACTCTGTTCTCCATCCAAGCCTGACCTTGGGAAAGGATCAGTTATTTGATCTTCAGTGTTCTTTTTTCCAAGGAGTTTTGCAAGTTAGAAATAAAAGGTTAATTCTAATTACAGAATACTGATTATTATACACAGCAAAATAGTTTATGAAGTACTTAAATATATTCAATAAAAATATTCAATAACATTCAATAAAACAAAAAAAAAATTTAAAAAGAAAGGAATCTAAAGATGAGGAGAGCATCCTGGATTATCCTGGTGGGCTCTAAATCCAATGATGTGTCCTCATAAAAGAGACACAGAGAAGGAACACACAGATGGAGTAGGAGAAGGCAGTGTCACCATGGAGGCAGAGATTGGATTGATGAATCCACTGACCACAAGGTGTGTGATGAGGCTAGAAACAAAATCCCCCTAGAACCTCTGGAGGGAGTCTGGCATTGCTGACACCTTTATGTCACATGTCTGGCTTCTTTAGAACTGTAAATTTCTATTGTTTTAAACCACCAAATTTGTGGTAATTTTTTTTTTATTTCAGCATATTACAGGGACACGAATGTTTAGGTTACATATATTGCCTTTGAAGCGTGTCCATCCTCCAGATGGTGCACACCACAGCCATTAGGTGTGAATATATCCATCCTCTCTTCCCCCCTCCCATCTGCCCAACACCTGATGAATGTTACTACTATATGTGCACATAAGTGTCGATCAGTTAATATCAATTTGATGGTGAGTACCTGTGGTGCTTGTTTTTCCATTCTTGTGATACTTCATTTAGTAGAATGGGCTCCAACTCTATCCAGGATAATACAAGGGGTGCTAGATCACCATTGGCTGAGTAGCACTCCATGGTACATATATACCACATTTTATTAATCCAGTCATGTATTGATGGGCACTTGGGTTGTTTCCACATCTTTGCAGTTGTGAATTTTGCTGTTATAAACATTCTAGTGCAGAAGTCTTTTTTATAGAATGTCTTTTTTTCCTTTAGGTAGATGGGATTGCTGGCTCAAATGGTAGTTCTACTTGTAGTTCTTTGAGGTATCTCCATATTACTTTCCACAGAGGTTGTACTAGTTTGCAGTCCCACCAACAATGCATGAGTGTTCCTCTCTCTCTGCATCCACACCAACATTTGTCGTTTTGGGACTTTTTGATTAAGGCCATTATCACTGGAGTTAAGTGCTATCTCACTGTGGTTTAGATTTGCATTTCCCTGATGACTAGAGATGTTGAGCATTTTTTCATGTTTTTGGCCATTAGTCTATCTTCTTTTGAAACATTTTTGTTCACATCCTTTGCCAACTTTTGATAGGGTTGTTTTTTTTTATTTTTTTTTTCAGCTTATTATGGGGGTACAAAAGTTCAGGTTATGTATATTGCCTATGCCCCCCATCCCCCCGAGTCAGAGCTTCAAGCGTGTCCATTCCCCAGACAGTGCGTATCGCACTCCTTATGTAGGTATACACCCATCCCCTCCCCCCACCCCCCACATCTGTCCGACACCCAATTGGTGTTATTCCCAAATGTGCACTTAGGTGATGATCAGGGAAACCAATTTGCTGGTGAGTACATGTGGTGCTTATTTTTCCATTCTTGGGATACTTCACTTAATAGAATGGGTTCCAACTCTCTCCAGGAGAACAAAAGAGATTCTATATCACTGTTATTTTTTATAGCTGAGTAGTACTCCATGGTATACATATACCACATCCACTCATGTATTGATGGGCATTTGGGTTGTTTCCACATCTTTGCAATTGTGAATTGTGCTGCTATAAACATTTGGGTGCAGGTGTCTTTTGTACAGAATGACTTTTGTTCTTTTGGGTAGATGCCCAATAATGGGATTGCTAGATCGAATGGTAAGTCTACTTGAATCTGTTTAAGGTATCTCCATATTGCTTTCCACAGGGGTTGCACTAGTTTGCAGTCCCACCAGCAGTGTATGAGTGTTCCTGTCTCTCCACATCCACACCAACATGTATTTTTTGGGGACTTTTTGATAAAGGCCATTCTCAAAAAAGGTTTTGTTTTGCATTTCCCTGATGATTAGAGATGTTGAGCATTTTTTCATATGTTTGTTAGCCAATCTTATATCTTCTTTTGAAAAATTTCTATTCATGTCCTTTGCCCACTTTTTGATAGGATTGTTTAATTTTTCCTTGCTGATTTTCCTGAGTTCTATATAGATTCTAGTTATCAGCCCTTTATATGTGTAGCATGTGAATTGGCTGTGCAGAAGCTTTTTGATTTGATTATTTATTTATTTATTTATTTTTATTGTTGCTGTGATTGCCTTTGGGGTCTTCTTCATAAACTCTTTCCCTAGGCCAATGTCTATAAGAGTTTTTCCGACATTTTCTTCTAGAATTCTTATAGTTTCATGTCTTAGGTTCAAGTCTGTTATCCACTGTGAATTGATTTTTGTGAGAGGTGAAAGGTGTGGATCCTGCTTCAGTCTTCTACATGTGGCTGTCCAATTTTTCGAGCACTATTTATTGAATAAGGATTTTTTCCCCCAGTGTATGTTTTCGTTTGCTTTGTCAAAGATTAGATGGCTATATGCGTGTGGTTTTATATCTGGGTTCTCAGTTGTGATCCATTGGTCTATGTCTACTCTTGTGCCAGTACCATGCTGCTTTAGTTACTATAGCCTTGTAGTATAGCTTGAAATCTGGTAAATTGATGTCTCCCAATTTGTTCTTTTTGCTTAAGATTGGTTTTGCTATACGGGGTCTTCTCTGTTCCATACGAAGCGTAGAATTATTTTTTCTAGATCTATGAAAAATGATGTTGATATTTTAATAGGGATTGCATTGAATCTGTAGATCACTTTGGGTAGTATAGACATTTTAACAATGTTGAATCTGCCAACCCCTGATCATGGTATGGTTTTCCACCTGTTTAGGTCCTCTGCTATTTCCTTCCTCAGTGTTTCATAGTTCTCCCAGGAGAGGTCTTTTACCTCCTTAGTTAAATATATTTCTAGGTATTTTATTTTCTTTGTTGCTATTGTGAAGGGTATTGAGTCTTTGATTTGGTTCTCACTTTGACTGTTGTTGGTGTATAGGAATGCTACTGATTTCTACACATTGATTTTGTAACCTGAGACTTTGCTGAATTTGTTTATCAATTCCAGTAGTGTCATGGCAGAATCTTTGGGCTTTTCTAGATATAAGATCATATCGTCAGCAAAGAATGATGGTTGGCCTCTTCTGCCCTCATTTGGATGCCCTTGATTTACTTCTCTTGTCTGATTGCTTTGGCTAGGACTTCCAGCACTAAATTGAATAGAAGCGGTGATAGTGGGCAACCTTATCTGGTTCCAGTCCTAAGTGGGAATGCTTTCAATTTTTCCCCATTCAATACAATGTTGGCTGTGGATTTGTCATATATGGCTTGTATTATTTTTAGGTATGGTCCATCTATGCCTATTTTGTTAAGCGTTCTTATCATAAAAGGGTGCTTAATTTTTTCAAATGCCTTTTCTGTATCTATTGAGAGGATCATATAGTCTTTGTTTTTACTTCTATTTTCTTGGCCTTTTGGCTAAGATCAAATGTAGTATCTGTTCTTATCAGTTTAATGTTACTTTTATTGAGGGTAAATAAGGTACTTACTCCATGTTCACTAATGTCACTCTGCAATCAATTTTCATGTTAGGAAATACTTACTTTGAGATCCAATTGAGCAAAATATTATCCCCCTCCTAAGAGTTCCATTATTGTTATCCTAGACCAGTATTGAAAAAAAATTGCACTCAGTTACTATCATTGTTATATTTTGAATTTCTTGAAAAATTTGTGGAAATTTATCTGTCTTGTTATATAATACACATAAAATATCCTCAATTTTTCTTACTCATTAGTTTTGATGAGCACGTAGGTTGATTCCATATCTTTGTAATTGTGAATTTTGCTGTAATAAACATTCTAATGCAGGTGTCATTTTTTTGTAAAATGACTTCTTTTCCTTTGGGTAGATAACCAGTAGTGTGATTACTGGATCGAATGGTAGGTCTACTTTTAGTTCCTTGAGCAATCTCCCTACTGTTTTCCATAGAGTTTGTACTGGTTTATATTCCCACCCACAGTGTGAAGCATTTCCTTTCCACCACATCTGCTACAACATCTATTGTTTCTTTGACTTTTTAATAATGGCCATTCTGACAGGGGTACGGTTGTATCTCATTGTGGTTTTAATTTGCATTTCCCTGATGATTAGTGATATTGAGCATATTTTCATCTGTTTTTTGGCCATTTGTCTATCTTCTTTAGAAAAAAATCTGTTGATGTATTTTGCCCACTTTTTGATAGGGTTATTTGTTTTTTTCTTACTAATTTGTTTGAGTTCTTTTTAGATTCTGGATATGAGTCCTTTTTCAGATGTATAGTTTATGAATGTTTTCTCCCATTCTATAGGTTATCTATTTACTCTGTTGATTATTCTTTCAGTGTGCAGAAACCTTTTAGTTTAATTAAGTCTCATTTATTTATTTTTGTTGCTGTTGTATTTGCTTTCGGGGTCTTGGTCATAAATTGCTTGCCTGGGACAATGTCCAGAAGAGTTTTTCCTACATTCTTTTCTAGAATTTTTATGATTTCAGGGCTTTAATCTATCTTGAGTTAATTTTTGTATCTAGTGAGAGATAGGGATCCAATTTCATTCTTCTGCATGTGGCTATCCAATGTTGGGAACAGTTTTTAAACTGAAGGGGGTGTGCTCTTAGTGTCTTTCTTTCTTTTCTTCTACTGCTTTCTTGAAATACATGGGATGGCGGGAGCTCCAACAGATATCTTGTACCCTAAGGTAACCCTGAAAATGGAAGCAATATGCTGAAGTTCGCAGAATGTAACTATGCAACCCTACAGCAACTATTGACTGGCTACATCTGCACTTCATTTATGGACTTCATTCATAGGAACAAAAATTAAATTATATCTTGTTTAAGCAACTATTATTTTGGGGTTTTATGTTAGATATAGCTGACTTAGTCTTGACTCATACAGACAGAGATAATATTAATAAGAATAACTTAGGTATTACAAAGGCACTTTCTGAGACTGACCAAATGAATCAACTTCTACCTCTTTGGCCTTCTGTTTTCTCTCTCCCTTGCCAGATTTTCTTCCACTTGACTGCTAACTGTTGGAGTTTCTCAGGTTTTAGTCTTAGGCCCTCTTCTCTTCTCTGAATGCTTTCTCCATAGGTAATATCATCCATTTCAAAGACTTTATATAAATTCTCTATGTTGGTGATTCTCAAATTTATATCTTTAGCATAGAATCCTTGTACATACAGGTATATCTTAAAGATATTATGGGTTCAGTTCCACAGCACTGCAATAAAGTGAATGTTGCACTAAAGCAAGTCACATAAATTTTTTGGTTTCCCAGTGCATGTAAGTTATGTTTTCATTATATTTTACTCTATTAAGTGTACAATAGCATTATGTATATAACACAATGTATATACTTTAATTAAAAATACTTTATTGCTAAAAATGCTAATGATCAACTGAGCCTTTAGCAAGTCATTTATCTTTTGCATTATCTTTTTTGTCATTATCGTCTTGCCTCAATGTTGATGGCTGCTGATTGAACAGGGTGGTGGTTGCTGAACAGTGGGATGGCTATGGAAATTCTTAGAATTAGACAACAATGAAGTTTGCCACATCAATTGACTCTTGCTTTTATGAAAGATTTCTCTGTTGCATGCAGTGCTGTTTGATAACGTATTACCCACAGTAGAACTTCTTTAAAAATCGGAGTTAATACTCTCAAACCCTGACACTGTTTTATCAACTAAGTTTATATAATATTCTAAATCCTTTGTCATTTCAACAATGTTTGCAGCACCTCTACCAGGAGTACATTCCATCTCAAGAAACCACTTTCTTTGCTCATCCATGAGAAGCAACTTCTCATCTGTTGAGTTTGATCATGAGATTGCAGCAATTCAGTCACATGTCAGGCTCCACTTTTAATTCTAGCTCTCTTCCCATTTCCACCACATCTGCAGTTACTTCCTCCACTGAAGTCCTGAACCCCTCAAAGTCATCCATCCAAATTCTTCCAAACACCTGTTAATGTTGATATTTTGACCTCCTCCCATGAATCACAAATATTCTTAATGGCATCTAGCATGGTGACTCTTTTCCAGAAAGTTTTCAATATACTTTGCCCAGATCCATCAGAGGAATCACTATCTATGGCAGCTATAACCTTACAAAATGTATTTATTAAATAATAAGACTTGAAAATGGAAATTACTTATTGTTTTTTTTAAATTAATTTTTATTTTATTTTATTTTTTTATTTCAGCTTATTATGGGGGTATAAAAGTTCAGGCTATATATATTGCCCATGCCTCTGCATCCCACCGAGTCAGAGCTTCAAGTGTGTCCACCCCCCAGACAGTGTGCATCGCACTCATCATGTAGGTATACACCCATCCCCTTCCCCCACCTCCCACCTCAGTCCGATACCAAATTGGTGTTATTCCCAAATGTGCACTTAGGTGATGATCAGGGAAACCAATTTACTAGTGAGTACATGTGGTGCTTATTTTTCCATTCTTGAGATACTTCACTTAACAGAATGGAAGAACAAAAGATATCCTATGACAAAGATACCTGCACCTGAATGTTTATAGCAGCACAATTCACAATTGCAAAGATGTGGAAACAACCCAAATGCCCATCAATTCATGAGTGGATTAGTAAAATGTGGTATATGTATACCATAGAGTATTACTCAGCTATAAGAAATAATGGTGATATAGAATCTCTTTTGTTCTCCTGCAGAGAGTTGGAACCCATTCTATTAAGGAAATTACTTATTGATCAGAATGGGTGTTTTATTAGCAGGCATGATGAAAACAACCTTTATCTTCTTGTACATCTCCATCAGAGCTCTTGGGTGGCCAGGTGCATTGCCAATGAGCAGTAATATTTTGAAAGGAATATTTTTTCTGAGCAGTAGGTCTCAACCATCGGCTTAAAATACTCATAAACCATGCTAAACAGATATGCTGTCATCCAGGCTTTGTTGTTCCATTTCTAGGGCACAGGCACAGTAGATTTAGCATAATTCTTAAGGGCTCTAGGATTTTTGGAATGGTAAATGAGCACTGGCTTCAACTTAAAGTCACCAGCTTCATTAGTCCCTAACAAGAGAATCAGCCAATCCTTTGAAGCTTTGAAGCCAAACATTGACTTTTCCTCTCTAGCTATGTAAGTTCTAGATGGCATCCTTTTCCAACATAAGTCTGTTTCATCTACATTGAAAATCTGTTGTTTATTGTAGCCACCTTCATCAATGATCTTAGCTAGAACATCTGGATAACTTGCTATAGCTTCTACATTAACATTTGCTGCTTCGCCTTATACTTTTATGTTATAGAGTTGGATTCTTTCCTTAAACCTCATGAACCAACCTCTGCTAGCTTCCAACTTTTCTTCTGCAGCTTCCTCATCTCTGTCGGCCTTCATAGAATTTAAGAGAGTAAGGGTCTTGCTCTGGATTGGGCTTTGGTTTAATGGAATGTTGTGGCTGGTTTGGTCTTCTAACCAGACCACTAAAACTTTGTCCGTATCAGCAATAAGGCTGTTTTGTTTTCTTACTATTCATGTGTTCACTGGAGTAGGTCTTTTAATTTCCATTAAGAACTTTTCCTGGCCGGGCGCGGTGGCTCACGCCTGTAATCCTAGCACTCTGGGAGGCCGAGGCAGGTGGATCGCTCAAGGTCAGGAGTTCGAGACCAGCCTGAGCAAGAGCGAGACCCCGTCTCTACCAAAAATAGAAAGAAATTATATGGACAACTAAAAATATATATATATATAGAAAAATTAGCCGGGCATGGTGGCGCATGCCTGTAGTCCCAGCTACTCGGGAGGCTGAGGCAGGAGGATCGCTTGAGCCCAGGAGTTTGAGGTTGCTGTGAGCTAGGCTGACGCCACGGCACTCACTCTAGCCTGGGCAACAAAGTGAGACTCTGTCTCAAAAAAAAAAAAAAAAAAAGAACTTTTCCTTTGCATTCATAACTTGGCTGTTTGGTGCAAGAGGTCTAGCTTTCAGCCTGTCTCAGCTTTCCATATGTCTTCCTCACTAAGCTTAATTATTTCTAGCTTTTGATTTAAAGTGAGAGTCATGCAAGTCTTTCTTTTTCTTGAACACTTAGAGGCCATTGTAGAGTTATTAATTGGTCTAATTTCAATACTCAGGGAATAGGGAGGCCTGAAGAGAGGAAGAGAGATGGGTGGGGTAGCTGATCAGTGAAGCAATATTTACACACAATATTTATGGATTACATTCATTGTCTTACATAGGCACAGTTTGTGGCACCCCAAAACAATGACAATAGTAACGTCACAGATCACCATAACACATATAATAATATTATAAATGTTTGAAATATTGAGAGAATCACCAAAATGTGATGCAGAGACATGAAGTGAGCACATGCTGTTCAAAAAATGGTGCTGATAGTCTTTGTCAATTCAGGGTTACCACAAACTTTCAATTTGCATCAACAATAAAAAATCAATATCTGCAAAGCAGAATACAAAGTAGGCACAATAAAATGAGGTATGCCTGTATATAACTGCCTCCTTGATCTCTCCTCTTGGATGTTTCATAAGCACTTCAAAGTTAATATACCGTAAACTGAATTTTGAATCCCTATTCCCACCTCCCCAGCCTGCTGATTCCTTTTCTTCCTTCAATCTTCTTCTAAGTAAATGGCACCATCATTCAACCCAGAAACTTGGGAATCATGTGTGATTCTTTCCTCTTTCTCAACCTCTACCCACCTCATTCAATTCGTTGGTATGACTTGTAAAGTTTATCTCTAAAATGTTTCTTGAATCTGCCTACATTTCTCCATCCACTGCCATTACCTTAGGCAAACCACCATTATTTCTTGTATAAATGACAACAATGGCATCCAACTGTGTTTTCTCTCCCTGTCTTATTTTCTTCCAATCTATTTGCACATAACAATGAGAGTAAATGGACTTTTAAAAATGTAAATAGGTTTAGATCAGTCCTTAGCTGAAAACACTTGATTGTTTTCCCATTATATTTATAAATAAAATCAAAAACTTTGTGCCATGGACTACAAGATCTTCCATGTTCTACCCTCTGATATTTACCTTTCCAGACTCAGTGTTCTGCCCTATGCTTATTGTACTCCATCCATTACGGTCTTCTTGTAGATTTTTAAGCCTTAGCGCTTCTGCTCAGGTCATTAGTTTGGAGTGCTTTTTTTCTGTAAGTTTCCACAGGATTACCTCTTTTTCATCCTTCAAGTTTCAGCTTAAATCCTTAGAAAGTCCTTCCCTGGTTATCCTATGTAATAATTATTTTCCATCCAGGCATTCTTACTTCCTATTAGAATGCCTTATTTATTTATTTTTATCTTTTGCAGCACTTCTCTTACCTTGTAATATCATTTTACTTGTCTACTTATTTACCTGTTTATTGACCATCTCTTGCTTAGACTATAAGCTTCATGAGTGAGGATATTATGACTTTTATTGTAATATAACTAACACTTTTTTTTTTTTTTTTTTGAGACAGAGTCTCACTCTGTTGCCCAGGCTAGAGTGAGTGCCGTGGCGTCAGCCTAGCTCACAGCAACCTCAAACTCCTGAACTCAAGCGATCCTCCTGTCTCAGCCTCCCGAGTAGCTGGGACTACAGGCATGCGCCACCATGCCCGGCTAATTTTTTCTACATATATTTTTAGCTGTCCATATAATTTCTTTCTATTTTTAGTAGAGATGGGGTCTCGCTCTTGCTCAGGCTGGTCTCGAACTCTTGAGCTCAAACGATCCGCCCACCTCGGCCTCCCAGAGTGCTAGGATTACAGGCATGAGCCACCACGCCCATAACTAACACTTAAAGTATGACTGTTTACCACCATATAACTAGTACCTGGCAGTATTTGTTAAATGAATGAGTATATTTGAATGTCCTAAGGAATCTGGAGAAATCTATGAAATCTGGGGGCAGATGGCCATATGTATCATAGTATAGTATTAGACAACATTTACACTGGGTTGTGTAAAATACATTTTATGGCCTGGGGCTTTCATTTATACTAAATCGATAGAAATGTAACTGGTGGTTGAGTAGTCTTAGAGACTGTGGCATTTTGACATAGCTCTGCTAAGTCATTCCTAGAGAATTGGGTTACACACTGGCCTATTTACAGTGTGGTTGCAGTTTGGCAAGACCAAGTCCATGGCCAGCCATCTGGGTCTCAGATCCTTCTTTAGCTCTGGAATGGTGAGACAAAAGCACTCCTGTCTTTCTAAAGCTGATGAAGAACAGACTTCTTCCCTAGAAAGGGGCCGAATGGTAATGTGCCTCTAAGGACTGCACTGAATAAACCTTTAGAGCAAGGTGCAGTCAAAGCTGGTTAAAATCACACCATTTCATAACAGTGCTTACAGGCAAAGACATACACCAGGAAGCTGTGAAGAAAGAGAGCCGGGTGCACAAGGAACAGCAGTTTGATCTGGTTCTCTCACCCCCTTCAGCTGTTTGGTTAGCACTGCATGGAAACAGATTTCCTGGTTTGTCTGTTAAAACTCCAGCTTCCCTTTTGTGTCTAACTTATTGATAAGATGCCTGCAGATGTCTCACAGTTTTCCATCCTGAGATTGGAAGTTGAGATCACACTCCTGTTTCTCTGTTACTTCCTTGAAGTAAAAGATTTAGTGACATTTTAGGAAAAGTTGAGAAAGAGAAAATCATACCTCCTAGAAATTTTCAGTATGTTACCATCATACAAAAAGTTTCCATTCTCGCTTTGATGGATGAGACTGTGTTTCCAGGAAGCTGTCAGTATTCAGTTTTTCATGAGTGGTGAGGAAAAGATTGTTGCTCCTGGAATTTAAAGCAGGGTTGAAAGTAAGAGTTTGTCACTTAACAATTTGAAGACTTCAGGCAAGTCACTCAACATCACTGAGCCTCAATTTCCTTATGTAAAATAACAGCTGCTCTACCTACCTCACAGGGTTGTTTTAAGAATCAAATAAAACAATGGATGTGAGGGAACTTTGCATCCCCTTGAGCTCTTTGCAAATGTAAAGTGCTATTGTCCTTGCCAAGGCTTTTCTCTCCTTTTCTGTAAAGAAAATGTTAACATTTTCCAAACATTAGTTTATCATTTTTCTAGGGCCACACTTGTTTGCAGACAGAACAGGTGTCAGGCTCTATGATGAGATTTGGAGGAAAGTAGAGAAGAAACCCTAGTCTTTTAAGTGACCTAGTCTGCCAGCCTTCAAAAAGAGAAAGTCTGGCTCATGTAAAACCCGCTTCCTTGTCATACCTCATCTAGCAAGGCCTCGTTGGAAGTACAAATTTCTGATAGAAAGCGTTGGTGGGGTTCAGAACATCTGACTCCAAAATGCCATATTGGCATTTGAGAAAACAGCAGAAGCAGGAAGGTCACTCTCTGGCCTTCTCCCATTCTTTTCTCCCAAAGCAGGTCAGAAGACCCTTATTTGAGAAGTACCCTCCCTGTACTCAGAGGAAACTAACATCCTTACCTATGAAGGCACAAGGACCCAGGGAAAAATCTGAAGAAATAGGCCTTGCTAAGTTCCCCTCAGTTTATTAACATTAGCTGATACCCTTTTGTCCAATCATACTTCTCTAACCTGTCCACTCTTCATCAAACCTAAGCGTAAAAATACAGAAGTTTATTTGGTTCCTTGAGTCTTTATTTCTGAAAGCTCCTATGTCATGTATAAGTTATATTCAATAACTTTGTTTGCTTTTCTCTTGTTAATTTGTCTTTATTATAGGGGCCTCAGCCACGAACCTAGTGACGGTGAGAAAAGAAATCTTTTCTCTCCTATAGCATATATTCATAAGAATATTGTTAGTATGTATTTACTAAAGGAGACTACAGATATGTTGATTTAGTAGTTTTAATCCATTACTTTGTTGTAAAAGAAAATAGAAGCACCTTTAGCAAACATCAACCTGATTAAAAATCAGTTTAATTGTATTGCATAACATTTTTTTATCCAAGCAATAATATTTTTATTGAAAACAATCTTTCTTCCCTATCTAAATTTCATCTGGACTGTGAGCTAAAATGAAATCTTAAGGTCCCCTCCCCCACTGGCTGACTGAATGGACTCTCTCTTGGCCAAGGGGATATTCTAAAACTAAATTGCCTGCCATGAGGAAGGAGGTCAGACATGCCTCATCATGCCCGCTCCCTTCTTGGAGATACTCTTGTAACAGGCCAAAGTGTATGCAAGACAAACCTGCAGGTCCTCAATTTACACAACAAATACATGTCTGGTGGCTTGTCTCTGATTAAGAAGAGCTCCTTACCTTGGTCTCTGAGAATTCCTATAAAAAAAAAAAATAAATAAAAAAAACGAAGAGCTCCTTATCTTAAAACATTCCAAGTCCTTAGACAAAGCTTCATGACTTTTTTTTTTTTTTTTTTTTTGACAGAGTCTCACTCTGTTGCCTGGGCTAGAGTGAGTGCCGTGGTGTCAGCCTAGCTCACAGCAACTTCAAACTCCTGGACTTAAGCGATCCTCCTGCCTCAGCCTCCCGAGTAGCTGGGACTACAGGCATGCGCCACCATGCCCGGCTAATTTTTTCTATATATATTTTTTAGTTGGCCAGATAATTTCTATTTTTAGTAGAGACGGGGTCTCGCTCTTGCTCAGGCTGGTCTCGAACTCCTGACCTCGAGTGATCCACCCGCCTTGGCCTCCCAGAGTGCTAGGACTACAGGCACGAGCCACCGCGCCAGGCCAAGCTTCATATCTTTAACAAATTACAAGTCAAAGAATCTTTAAACCCACCTATTACTTATAATCCCCTGGTGTGCCCCCCACCTCATGGCCCACCTTTTCAGGCCAAACCAATCTATGCCTCTCACGTATTATGACTTTACCTGTAACCCCTGTCTCCCTGAAATGTATAAAACCAAACTGTAACCCAACCACAGCGAGTCCACTTGCTCAAGGCTTCTTGGGCGTGACTCCGGGTCATGGTCCTCAAATTTGGCTCAGAATAAATCTCTTTAAAATTATTTTACAGAGTTAGGCTTCTTTTCTGTTAACAGGAGATTTTTAGTGGCTTAATTATAGATCTTGTCCGTTTATCATAATTGTCATAGAAGCAGATTTTGTCAAAATAATTTCAGATAGTTCAGGAAGAACAGGAGTATTTGTGGTTATGAGTAATATAAACAGAAAATGAATTCTTTGTATCTGAATCTGCTAATTTCTTCAAAACTATTGATATTGCTCTACTTATATTTACCCCAAAACATAGAAATATAATTTACTGATTATATTTTTATAATAATAAAATAATATTAAATAATATAATTAATATTAGGAAAGGAAAAGAGGAATAGGTTCAAATTTTGGTGGCAGGGATGTAGATAAGATAATCATTTTAACTTAGTGACTTCCTAGGACAGTGAAATGAGCAGTCAGGTACCCAGTGAAAGTTGGTTCTGAGCAGCAAATTTAGCTTTAGCAGCAAACGTGGCTTGTTTCCACCCATCCCTGTCCACAACTCCACATTTAAGACTTTACCTACTCTGAAAATTCACACAGAGCAGACTGGGATGGTCAAGTTCATGAAAAACTCTTTGGTAGGAAAATTCATAGTTATAGAATATAAGACATTATCAGATAAACACAGAGATTGAACTTTTAGGAACCTATGAAAGTTCTTATAATCTTAAAGTCAGGAAAATAAAACAATGAACACAGGACATGAAATAAAGAGAACAGTCAGTAACATTTTAGCCATTTGATATAATATCCCTTTTTTTTTTTTTTTTTTTTTTTTTTTTTTTTTGTTGAGACAGAGTCTCACTTTGTTGCCCAGGCTAGAGTGAGTGCCGTGGCGTCAGCTTAGCTCACAGCAACCTCAAACTCCTGGGCTCAAGCGATCCTACTGCCTCAGCCTCCCGAGTAGCTGGGACTACAGGCATGCGCCACTATGCCCGGCTAATTTTTTTTTTTTCTATATAGATTTTTAGGTGTCCATATAATGTGTTTCTATTTTTAGTAGAGACGGGGTCTCGCTCAGGCTGGTCTCGAACTCCTGACCTTGAGCAATCCACCCGCCTCGGCCTCCCAGAGTGCTAGGATTACAGGCGTGAGCCACCGCGCCCGGCCGATATAATATCCCTTTACAATTAATTTCCGTCTATTACAGCTTGCTTCTTAGAAAATTTTCAGGATCTTTGCTAGAGTTTCATTGAGATGAAAAAATGTTCAGTTTGCCTTATGGGAGATAACATGTATATGAAGGGACTACTTTTGTATCTGATGCCCTGTTTGAATGCCTTTATGGTCCAGATTTGTTGACTCTGTCCCCAGATTCCATTGTGGTCCTATAAATACATCATAACTTAGATATTTGACATTGATCTAGCTTTGGGTACATATTTGCATATTTGGCATAACTAAATAGATATTTCCAAAATTATATCCTCAGCCCAAGATTCTACAACTATGGCTCTGATCACTGCAATTTGCATGAAAGCATGCCTCCAGCTGTTATGTATAATGCAACTTCCTCTCTCCTTATACAGAAGGAGAAGTGCAATTCAAGGTTACTTTTCCTAGGCTTCTTTATTTTTGGAGAGGGACAAATGCAAAAATTTATATTTTGCTCTGCTATACACTTTATCTTATCTCTTCCCAGCCACTAGATCCTTTTTATTTTATTATCTCTAATAGGAATGGCATACAATTTTTGCACTCAGGAACTCAAATTCTCATGGCTGCTAAAAATGTGTGCAGGAGACCAAAACTTCTGGTAAGAGAAAATTGCTGTTGGAAAAGGATTCTGGTACTGAGGTAAAGTTAATATATATTTAGTATTTTTGATTGTTTTCATGTTTCAATGAGGTGAGTTTATGAGATTGTTCCCTGAGAGAAATTTTAGATGAGGATGGGGTAGGGGTGGGCACGGGGATTGGGGGATAAAGAGGAACAAGAAGATCTGTGTCCTTGATCAGGTGGACAGGGGTTTATACAAAAGAGTTGAGGATAATACTGAAGAAGGGCACTAGGAACATTGAGGATAAACTTTGTCCATTTCACTATTTTGCCTAAAGTAGAAATAAAGTCTCCATTCTCAAAGAACTTGAAATCTAGTTTTTGTAGCAATCCCTGGAATATATTATCAAAACAATTTGTAGTCTTTTGAGAATTTCTTAATGAAAAAAAATCACAACAATTTTTTGGAGTAGACTGGCTTAAATATAATCCTGTGCAGAGACTACTGTGAAAAAAAGCTATATGCTGTGATTCTGAGATAGTGACTAAGGAAATATGTTAGGAGAAAACAAGTCATTTTCAGCCATTGGGTCTTTTAGAAAAATAATATCTGAGCACTTGATTAACTTCATCTCTGTATTACCTGTTTTACATGTTAGCCTGGCACATAGGAAGTAGACCATACTTATGAGTTGTTTTTAGCAGAACTAGGAATACAAAATTATTGTTTTCAGTCTACAATTTTTCTGTAGTATAAATTAATCCTATGTTTGCTATTTCCCTTCTTTTCATTAGGTTTAATAGCTCTGTTCTTTATCCATGACTGACCCTGCTTATTTAGATCTCCCTATTTCCTGGCCTAATAATCTTATTCCCAAATTTTCTCATTATCACCTTCAGCAAAATGCCTTTTACTGCTTCAAGAGATCAGATAGACCCAAAGAATAGGTCTACGTAAAAGACTAAACAAGGACTATGTAGAGTTGATAATCTTGCTGTTTGCCTACTGAGGAATTAAGAGAAGTTGAACACTAAATCTATCTAACAGCAGTTGTATTTTTTCTCTTTCTCTCAAAAATTCTATGTAGGAACCATGGCAGGCATTTATACCCTCGGAACATTAAGAAGGGGTAAAATAGTGACTATGATTATATGAAGAAAGCTATTTTATAGTCTTCTTGAGTTGTGGTATATGGTCTTAGATTTTGGTGGGGTCGATTTAAATAAAAGCACTTCCCGAGAGATGCAACTTGGATATAGGGACTCATTAGGGCAAGGAGTACTAAATAGTATTAACAGAGAAGTTAATAATAACATCAAAGAGGTCCTACGAGATCTTAATGTTTTCTCATTCCTGAAAGTCAGGTCAAAATGTTCAGTATGGTTTTAGTGGGAAGAGTATTTTATTTTAAGCCAAATCAAATTGCATATTCATCATGATTCTCTGGTTCTTTGTGTGGACTCTCTGAAGCATGGAAGTCTGATCTTTTCCTCAAGTTTTTCAAGAAGTTCTCTTTCCTCTGTTTGAGTTATTTGGTGAATGATAATTTTTAATCTGTAGCCCCTCCCCTCCCGGAACGGATCATATCTTTAAACTTTCCTCTTCCCACTGGAGTTCTCAATTGGACTTGATAGGTTTTTCTCATCCTTACTTCATTAAGTGGTGTGTTCAGATATCTTGGAAAGTTTGTTGGCCTGAATTCTCCTTTAAGTCCCATTATTTGGGAAGGATTGTTTCCTCTTTTTATGCCTCCCTTCATAGTTTTCCTAGATATAATAAAACATTTTAAATTCATACAATTCTTTTGCAGAATTCTGACAAGACATCCTATTTTGGAAAAATTATCTGTCTAGTTAAAAGGACATTTCCTTGAAGGATTGGCTTAGTTGTCTCTTCAGCTCCTGGAAACACCAAGTTCTTGTAGTTCTTTCACAGGACCACCCTGAAGAGCTTTTTTAACGAGGATCCAGTCACTTCTGTGCCTCCCAAATTGTCTGTGAATGTCATTGCTGTCATGTAGAATTTTAATAGATAAGCCATAGGGAAATCTATTAGACACCTGGATACTTAAGAATCCTTTGAAAATTGATCATTCATTTGTGGGATCTATGGACATGGTCTATTAACTATCCAACTTCCTTCCTCTTTCCTCCACCCCTGCAATGACCATGCTGGAAAATGGAATTTGCTGCAAAGAGATTTAAAAAATGAACTATACTTCCTTCACAATGATATAATTTGTTCTTTTGTTCATGTAAAGTATATATTTATAATTTGTTTTATGATTGACTTAAAACTAAGGTATATAGTAGAATAAACTAATTCATAAGGAAAAATTAAAATCAGAGGCCTCAAAATAGTAGATAAATTCATGCTGATAAAAGTGAGGTTCTGTTACTCACATATTATTCTGGGTCTTTGTTTTCCAAGGGAAGACTATCTGTTGGCTATGTTTTGGGCCAAAACATTTGTATAGCAAATTTTCAGGTATTGAATTTTAACTCTGGCTTCAAAAGTTTTGACTGGTTCTCAGTATTACCTCCTAGGTGTGGACTGTAAAAATCAAGAGATGAAATTTGAAATAATCAGTTTTTGGTGTGTCAAAAGCTTTGTAAAAGGTCTATTTGCCTGTGTTCTATTATACCAAAATCAAACATTGACTTCTTTTGGTTTGTTCTACTATTTTTTTTTTTTTTTTATTCTTAAGCATCCTTCATCTAACAACATAATTAGATAACTTAAATTCTGTCTTTTTTTTTTATGGAAGACATCAGTTTGGTCCAATTTAAGTCAGACAAAACGGCTTAAATGGTTCTTGTCTTTAAATTATGAGAAATTCAGAGGCATTACTGTCTTCTACCCATATAAAGTTATTTATATTGATTTATGTTACTTCCTTTAAGAATTGTAATAGCTTGGGCTGATTTGTTTTGCAGGCTTTCCATTGCCCATATATAGAAGATCTTTTTCTGTTACAGTTAATTTGGGAAACTCTTCAGGTAACACTGTTATATTATTCTCAAATATTGTCAGGGTAGAAATGGAGCTTTGCTATTTAATATGTTTATATAAGTAATGATTAACTCATTTTAAAATAAAAATGCTCTCCGTATATCAATAAAAATGAATAAATTAATTTGTAATGATGCATTCACATCCTATCTTGAATGTAGTTTAAAAAGAAAAATAATTCCTAGAAGTGATTTTTTTGAAGGCCATTTTTTTAAAAAGAGGTTAACAAATAAAATAATGCAGGCTACAGGCTCATAATGTGTCAGTTCTTTAGTGATCCCTCAACTTTTAAAATTTGTTGGACATAAAAGCGGTGCTAATCTGATTAGTAACTGTGATTGAGTAAATCTACTGTAAAAATGGACTGTGTTATGGTTTTTAACATGATACCATGAAGTCATTTGAGAACTGCCTCTGTGGAACATAAAAGTCTCTTTGATGAAATATTTATTCCATGATTAAAACCTATATTTATATATATAGTGTTATATATATGTACACATGTACACATACATACACACACATGTGTGTATATATGATTTGTGTTATTTTCATAAATAGTTATAAATTTTAGTTTCTAGAAAACTGATAGGCAGGAAAGAAAAACAGTATGACACAAACAAATGCCAATTCTGGATGTGAATGTGGTTACCAAAAGTTAAGACCCAAAACTATTTAGTGCTCTTTTTAGCTTCCACTCTGCTCTCTTCTTGCCTCCAGACACACATATAGAGAGAACTAATATCTGAGAGACTGTTGTGTGTAGGCATTTTACATATGATACCTCATTTAATTGGAAGAATAAGGGGAAGCTTGGAAAGCTTTGTGATGTTGAAAAATCTGTTAACTATGTTGTGAGACCTTGGAAATATTCCTCAAGCCTTCTATCTCACCTGTAGCATATTTTTGTATGTCACTTTAGCAGTCACAGATACTTCTTTTAAAGCAGAGAAGTTCATTCCTTGGCACCCACATACACTGCAATTAGACTTTTTACAAAGTGCCAAAAATCTCTGACAGTTTAAACAAAGTCCAAAGAAATGTCAGCACTGCTTATGAATGTACTTATTGGGAAAAGAGTGGTCATTTCCAAAGTGTGAATATGTATGAAAATATACTAAGAAAGGAAGTGTTTTAACCAAAAAAAAAAAAAAAAAAAAAACTAAACTAAAAACTGCTTAATTTATAGTTTATATGGAATTTAAATGAAACTTTCCATTTTTATCACAGGAGATATCTGTTAAAATTTTAAATTAGGTGATCTAATTTTAATTTTTTATATATCCAGTAAACACCTTATTTATAAATAAAATCACTTTGTACTGTTATAATGCTTTTAATACAAGAATTTCATTATTGACAATGTCATAGAACATGAGTATGGACATCATGTAAGACACATATAATAGATGAGATGGGCACAATTGGCCCAACAAAGTTAGGATTTTGTTTCAACTTGACTGCTTGGTATTTTTCTTTAGTTTCATAACAAATTTTGAAATAATCAACCAAGTTTGTTGCTCTTTTAAGGATTTCAAACAGCACATTGTTTAGTTTGTGGTGGAGTACTCTATCTTCAAAGATGAAGTTTAATGAAAAGTTTTGAAATAGGCTTGTTTTATATGATTTAAAAATGCAGATTCCAAGAAAACCTATATTTTAGATTCATGATTTAACTGTGGGCATGGAGAATGGCACAAGAGTTCCAAGGTTTGGGTGGGGGCAGTGGGTTGAACCCCTAATCATTCAGTTTAATGTACAAGAAGGACTTGTGGTAAGAAAATAGTGCTTAGGAGAGCACAGGGTATCACAACCATAAAGGTTAAATTACCCCAAACTGTTTTATCCATTGGGTCATTAATAGTCTTGAGAATAAAGTCCATGTTCCCATTCTAAGATCTTTACATTGCATTAATTTGTCCACCTCTACCTGTTAATCCCCTAATAATTTTCAGTTACCAAGTTTTAGAAGAATTTAAACTGTTTTCTTTGCCAGAGAAATTCAATCTGTTTTCCTCTAAAAAAAAGGAAAATTCTGGCCGGGCGCGGTGGCTCACGCCTGTAATCCTAGCACTCTGGGAGGCCGAAGTGGGCGGATCGTTTGAGCTCAGGAGTTCGAGACCAGCCTGAGCAAGAGCGAGACCCCATCTCTACTAAAAATAGAAAGAAATTATATGGACAGCTAAAAATATATAGAGAAAAAATTAGCCGGGCATGGTGGTGCATGCCTGTAGTCCCAACTACTCGGGAGGCTGAGACAGGAGGATCCCTTGAGCTCAGGAGTTTGAGGTTGCTGTGAGCTAGGCTGACGCCATGGCACTCACTCTAGCCTGGGCAACAAAGTGAGACTCTGTCTCAAAAAAAAAAAAAAAAAAAAAAAAAACAGGAAAATTCTCCTGTTGAAAGTCATGATAACTTTTACCAACAAAATAAGTGGTACATATGACATTTCTTTGGCCTTTATTGCCCCATATGGTTGTGTTGCAGTTTATCCCTTACATAGAAAGAGTGGACTTTGTTGTCCAAGTGCCTGAACGCAAAGCCTAGCTTCTCTACTTACTAAATGTGTGACCTTTGTGAGTTAATCTTTCTCTGCCTCAGTTTCTTATTTGGGATAAAGAAAATAATCAGACTTTTGTATACATTAAACAGGAAAATATAAGTAAGGTACTTAAAACAATAAGCACTAAATAAGTGTTGGCTATGACTATTATTGTTGTTGTTATTATATACTTTTATTCCTATGAACTTCTGGGGGTTCTCAGGACCTAGCTCTGGTTTGGGAAGTGGAATTTCTGGGTCAAGGATTTTGACTATTTTAAAGCCTCTTGATACATATTATTAAACTGTTTTTCCAAAAAGATTTTACCAATTTATGTTTCCGAAGCACTTATGAAAGCTCTCATTTCACTTGGGCCAGCACATCATGATTGTAATTTTGAATCTTTGCTAAGTAATGCTCAAACCTGATGCTATATTATGGCTTTAATTTATACTTCCTTGTTGACTAAGTAAGTTGCTTTTTTTCCATGAGTTTATTTATTTATTTGTAAAAGTGCTAATGTTCCTGTCCTATTTTTCTTTGAGGTGCTATTGTTTTGGTCATATATTTTTATGAAGCCATTATTTATTAAGGCTATTCATCTTTGTTGTAAATATTTCTTCCTTTTAATTTTATATTTCTTATGTAGAAACATTTTAAATGATTATGGAAGTGAAATCTGTTGATCTTTTTTTTGTGATATCTTTCACTGAAAAGCCACCATACTTAAGATTTGTTACCTACTGCTGGTTCTAAGTCTTTTTTTTTTTTTTTTTTTTTTTTTTTTTGAGACAGAGTCTCACTCTGTTGCCCAGGCTAGAGTGAGTGCCGTGGCATCAGCCTAGTTCACAGCAACCTCAAACTCCTGAGCTCAAGGGATCCTCCTGTCTCAGCCTCCCGAGTAGCTGGGACTACAGGCATGCGCCACCATGCCCGGCTAATTTTTTCTATATATATTTTTAGTTGTCCATATAATTTCTTTCTATTTTTAGTAGAGATGGGGTCTCGCTCTTGCTCAGGCTGGTCTCGAACTCCTGAGCTCAAACGATCTGCCCACCTTGGCCTCCCAGAGTGCTAGGATTACAGGCGTGAGCCACCGCGCCCGGCCTGGTTCTAAGTCTTGATCAGTGTAGTAAGGAGAATTGTTTACTCATCAGTTTCGAGGACTTGCAGTCATTTGTGTGAGCTTACGAAGTCACTTTCTCTTACTGTAAATAAAATTTATCATCAAAAATCATAGCAAAGTTTTATAATAAGTATAAATTATTAATAAACCAATTAGGTACCCAGTATCTGCTGATATAACACATTATAGTTTACAGAGCATTTCTAATGTGCATTCTATAATTCTATTTCACTCTTCACAACTACCTTATGAAGTAGAATAAGATGGGCATTATTATTGTCTTCTTATATGCAAAGACCCAGATCTCAGAAAGAGTATGGCTTTTCTAAGGTTATATAATTAGTAAATGGTAGAGTTTGAACTTGAATCCAGATCCTCCAATTCTAAATCCACACTTCACTGGTGGTACCACCTTGTCTTCATGTTTTAAACCAAATAACTTTTTAAGAATGTAAGTTCTTTGAGTTTTAAAATTCCAAATCCACTGTTTTAGACATTCTGCTAGAGAAGGGGAAAGGAAATAATGTTTGTTGAGCTAATATTTATATTTAAAATATGTTGTTTACGTTTAAGTTTCTTCCTTGATTAAAATACCCTTTAATTCTTTTTCATTTTTCCCTTTTGCAGTGAGTGTATAATGTCCTGTTAGTAAAGACTTCTCCTTCCTCTCTTTTCCATGTTATAAACCCTCCTTTTTGTCATCTTTCTGCAGGGCTCTGCATTTTTGCTTTACAATTGGTGCTGATATTTTGCCAACTAAGTCACACTTCTGTCCTTTTTTACTTTTTTCAAAGATGAAATCTATGTTCATATCTCTTAAATGTTTAGACTGGGATGCTTTTCACAATCATTGTCTCCTTTTATTCTCAAAATGGTGTATGAGGTAGATATTATTATTATATTCTCCATTTTAGGGGTAGTGGACAAACTTAGACTAGTGAATATTGCTGCAGTGCCATGATTGGAACCCAGGTATTTTCCTGCTGCATCCTACTGCCTCCCTGGCAGGAATGACTGAAATTCTTTTCACCTGTTATGATCCTGGAAGCAATTTTTCTTATGTGTCTGAGCAGCTGTAAATGCACTTCTTGGTTCCTATCCCGTAAACCTAATTCCATCTCAGGGTCATTCTGCACAGCTTGACTTACACATAAAAATTAACTTTTAAGAGGTTTACTTTAGCTTGATAGCCATCTATTCACTGATCTAGAAAGCAGGTATCCTGAGTGCAATTTCCTTTTTATAAATGAATACACTGCCCTACTCTTCTGTGAGCTCATTCTTACAGAGTATCACATTTGCATTATTGTTCCAGACTAGATGAGGGCATACTGACCTACAGCTCTCAAACCTTCCTGGTCTTCAAATTTCCACAAACAACTGGGTCTGGACATTCATGGGATCTGGACATTGAATTTTTTTCTCTTTTGGAAAAAAGTAAAAGAGAAATGGAAAGTATGTGGCAAAATTACACACAAGTAGCTTTTGGAGTGGAAAAAAAGATTTGTAGAAAAATACGAAAGAAGCAGAATTTCCACAACATAGACAAAAGATGACTTGAGAGGGGAAGTCTTTACTTATAGGATTAATATTAAAAAGGAAGTCTGCTGAAGAGAGAATGAGTTGAAAGCTGATTTAGTTGTAGCAGGGTTTTTAACATGAAGAAAATATGTATGTAAGTGCTGAAATGCTGTGTAGTCACTGAAATATCCTTATCAGTATTACTAGATAACCCTTATTAACTGTTACTGTGTGCTGCACAGTTAAGCCATTTAGTCCTCAAAACAATCCTGTTAGTAAGGTACAATAGTTATCCTTGTTTTACAAATGAGGTTTAGAGAAGTCAATAACTTGCCCAAGCTCACAGTGAAACTGATACACAGCCCTAATAATGCTTATCATGATCTGTAATTATCTACTTATTTACTGTCCATCTCCTCCACCAGAATGTAAGCCCCACAAGGGAAAGACAATGTCTGTCTTTTCACTGCTGTATCTCCAGGACTGGATCAGGGCTTGACACTTAGTTTGTTTAGCAGGTATTTATCAAATGAATGAAATGAATGGATAAATTAACAAAATCCAGTATAACCCCAGAACCATACTATAATACTTCTGCAATAATGGATTTTTATTAAAAAGTTTCTCACTGGTTTGTCATGTCTTCCTTCAAACACCTACGTGCAATTTGTCTGAAGCTTTTATAGATTCAGGGGAGAAGATTAGCTAATCAATAGAAGATTCCCACATCCTTATGCTCCCTGCCACAACTCCACCCAGAATAATGAGCTTACCTCCGTCTGGAGATGGTGGAAAGAAAATTTAGTATTTAACCAATTTGAGTCAGTTGTAGTTTCTCAGAATTATGATTTATAGCAATTGTCCTCTATAATTTTCATGGAATTCAGGTGAATGAACAGATGACAGAGTGTTGTAACAATGACCAAGACAGACATAGTCCTTGCACCACATAGAGCTTATTGTCTACGTATTAGTTTTGAGATTTATGTCATATTCCTCATTAAATTGTGGACTTAACAATTTAATTCACAATTTACATAGGACATATTTTTCAAAAACTTTAGGTATCAGAAATGAAAGGTAAAATATATGTAGATATTACTCTGAGGTTTGAGACTTGTTAGATGGTAAAAAAAAAAATGATAAGAAATATGATGTACTTTGTAGAAGGTACAGCCCCCAACCTCTATCCCAGTGGCTTTCAACTCTGGCTGTGCATTAGAAACATCTGGGGAGTTTTAAAAAAATACTGATGCCCAAGGCCTACCTCAGATCAACCACATCAGAATCTCTGGGCTGGACTCTGACATCTGCATTTTTAAAAATGTAAGTTTAACTATTTTTACTATAACATGGATTTGAATCCCTTCACTGTACTTTTTCCCCTCAATGTACTTCCTTTTTTTCTATATTCGTTCCAATGGTTGGTGCTCCTCAAAAGAACATAGAAGGTCAATACATGGTCTCATTAGTATAAAGCAGAGGAATATTATTTTTTTTTATTTTTTATTTATTTATTTTTTTTGAGACAGAGTCTCACTCTGTTGCCCAGGCTAGAGTGCCGTGGCGTCAGCCTAGCTCACAGCAACCTCAACCTCCTGAGCTCAAGGGATCCTCCTGTCTCAGCCTCCCGAGTAGCTGGGACTACAGGCATGCGCCACCATGTCCGGCTAATTTTTTTTTTCTATATATATTTTTAGCTGTCCATATAATTTCTTTCTATTTTTAGTAGAGATGGGGTCTCGCTCTTGCTTAGGCTGGTCTCGAACTCCTGAGCTCAAACAATCCGCCCACCTCGGCCTCCCAGAGTGCTAGGATTACAGGCGTGAGCCACCGCGCCCGGCCAAGCAGAGGAATTTTAATAAACTTATTTCCCTTGTGGTAGACAATATATTTCTTTAAATGCAATCTAAAATTTGAAAATTATCATATAATACTTAAGACATACAAAAAGATTTAAAGAATAATGCAATGGTTATCCATAGACTCGCCACCAGATTTAAGGTACGGAATGTTCCCAAATATAATTGAAACTCTCTGTGTAGTTCCCTCAAATGTACTTGCTCTCCGAAGTAACCCTGTATTTCTTTCTCTCTCACATTTTATTATATACTTATATATTTCTAAGCAATATGTAGTATCATTTTGCATTTAAAAATTTTGAAACTTTTTGAAAATTTCATCTGATTATATGTATGCTTTTAAAACTTCCTGTTATGTTTGAGAGATTTGAATATTTTGATATACGAAGCTTTTGTTCATTCATTTTCACTGCTACATTATATTCCATTATAGTAACTATACCAATATTTATTTTTTGTTTGTTGATGGACAGATAGGTTGTTTCCACTTATTTTAACGTAGTCCAAATTCATATTAGCTTTTGAATAACCAACTCACACTGCTGATTCATTTTTTACATGTGCTGCTGATAATCTATGATTTACCCATCTTGTTGTAGTTAATTTTCTCAACAATTTTAAGGCAAGGCCTTAAATTTTATGCCAGTTATTTTTCATGTTGTTTAAATTCCTGAGATAGATTTTTTTATTTGAAAATCTATCTTGTTAGCTTCATCTAAACTTTTAGCTTATAAAAGTGTTCTTTGGATTGTAATTTGGTCACCTGGTATTTTAATTACCAGAAAAATGTATAATAAAACCTTCTATATATTCATTTGAAGCACTGAAAAGAATTATATTGAGTAGGACAAGACCACTTTACAATGAAGCAGAGTCCATATTTTTCCATGCTACAGTTTGGATTTACCAAGGATAAAAGCAAAAAAAGTGAATTTATTGTTTATAATTAGATACAAGTAGCTAAAACTTATATGCTGCTTTAAACCAGCACAGTTCAAGAAAGATTCTGAGACTAAAATTGCACTCTGGATTCTCTCTCAAGTACCACCATTGACTCATTGAGCTGGATTAGTTAATCAGATAAAAGAGTTAGAATCTAGGGATATGGATTAAAGACAAAATTGTGCTGTGTTTTTCACCTTAGAGTTAATCCTAATATGATCATATTAATTTTATTTTTTTAACTGAGTCTATGGCTGTAATTTAAGGGTCTTACATCTGTCAACCACAAGGAGGAGCTATGGCCTAATAAGGAAGAAGCTTGCTTCTCCGGATTGAGAGTGGCAGCTCAAAGATCTTTTAGAAGAGGCCATAGCTTTGAAAATGATCTATCTCAAAAATGACACTAATATAGGAAATTTTAAATGTGTAAGCTAGTCTTTATTTTCCATTGGAAAGGAAATAAGACAGTTATACATAATCCAAATAAAACTCTTTCTACTAAGAAAAATGTGAGTTTCCTATTCTTTTTCAATTGGTTAACTATTTGGAACAGATCAATTGGCTAATTCTTTAATTCTTCACCCAAAACCATAAGGTTTAGAGTGGAAAGGAACCTCCACTCCAAAGGTGTACCTCTTTGCTTTTAGGTGTTCAGCTATAAAGATTTTAAGCAATGCAGTGTGGACTCAATAATCATTTATTGAATGAGTGAATTAATGACTATGAAAACCTACTGACCAGATAGGTTAATCAAGTTGACCAAGGCAAACGATTCAGTACATGAGGAAAAGATATAGGAAGAGGAGTGGTCAAACAAATCCCAGGTTTCTATTTTCTTGGACAATACTTCTTACACAAAATCATACAGTCCCTCCTGTCTTCCTTGCTTAAATACAGTCTAAATGTAAGTTAAGTAACTATTTTTAGTCATAGCTAAAAGATGCAGTATTCTACCTTGGAGCATTGTGACCCTCCAACCACTGAACATATATAAACTGAGGTGGTCATGATCTATTGTTTTGAGAGGTTGTAGAGGAGATTCCTGCATTAGATACAATTTTAGAATAGATGATCTCAAACATTCTTTCAATGTTAATATTTTCACTTATTTTATTTCATTTTTTCCTATTCTATTCATTCATTTGAAGAAAAACATTTTATTGTGGAAAATTTTAAATATGCAGAAAAGGTTAAAGAATTTTACTGGGAATACCCATATACCCACCACATGGATTCTACTATTAACATTTTGCTATATTTGTCCTATCACATATCTATCCACCTCTCTATCCATCTTATTTTTTGGTGCATTTCAAAATAAATTTTAGACATCAGCATGCTTCTCCCTAACCATTTATATCAGTAAAGTTCAGTAGTTATTTAATTTTTTTTTTTTTTTTTTTTTTTTTTTTTTTTTGAGACAGAGTCTCACTTTGTTGCCCAGGCTAGAGTGAGTGCTGTGGCGTCAGCCTAGCTCACAGCAACCTCAAACTCCTGGGCTCAGGCGATCCTCCTGCCTCAGCCTCCCGAGTAGCTGGGACTACAAGCATGCACCACTATGCCCGGCTAATTTTTCTATATATATATTTTTAGTTGTCCATATAATTTTTTTTTTTTTTGAGACAGAGTCTCACTCTGTTGCCCAGGCTAGAGTGAGTGCCGTGGCGTCAGCCTAGCTCACAGCAACCTCAAACTCCTGAACTCAAGCGATCCTCCTGTCTCAGCCTCCCGAGTAGCTGGGACTACAGGCATGCACCACCATGCCCGGCTAATTTTTTCTATATATATTTTTAGCTGTCCATATAATTTCTTTCTATTTTTAGTAGAGATGGGGTCTCGCTCTTGCTCAGGCTGGTCTTGAACTCCTGAGCTCAAACGATCCGCCCACCTCGGCCTCCCAGAGTGCTAGGATTACAGGCGTGAGCCACCGCGCCCGGCCATATAATTTTTTTTTTTTTTCTATTTTTAGTAGAGACGGGGTCTCGCTCTTGCTCAGGCTGGTCTCGAACTCCTGACCTTGAGCGATCCACCCGCCTCGACCTCCCAGAGTGCTAGGATTACAGGCGTGAACCACCACTCCCGGCCTTTATTTAATTTTTTAAGATAGAATTTTCATGTAAAAATGTACAAATCTCTGTGTGTGGTGTTTTTTTCTTTCTTTCTTTTTTTTTTTTTTGAGACAGAGTCTTACTCCGTCACCTGGGCTAGAGTGCCATGGCATCAGCCTAGCTCGTAGCAACCTCAAACTCCTGGGCTCAAGCCATCCTCTTGCCGCAGCTTCCCGAGTAGCTGGGACTACAGGTGTGCACCACCACACCTGGCTAATTTTTACTATTTTTAGTAACAACCCCTCTTGCTCAGGCTGGTCTCGAAGTCCTGAGCACAAGCGATTCTCCTGCCTTGGCCTCCCAGAGTTCTGGGATTATAGATGCGAGCCACCAGGCCTGGCCAAACATGTACAAATCTTAAGTAAACATTGCTGAGCTTTGACAAATGAATACACTGTGAAACCTAAATTTCTCTTAAGATATGGAGCATTACCATCACGCTAGAGGATTCCCTCTTGTTCTGGCCCCCCTATCCAGAAGAAACTGCTGTTCTATATTGTTGTTTTTTTTTTTTTTTTTCCCCCCACTTCAGGTTAGTTTGCCTATTGTAGAACTTCCTATAAATGAAAGTACACTATGTATTTTTGTGTCTGCCTTCTCTTACTTAGTATACTATTTTTGAGACTCATCAGTGTTGCATGTACCACTAGTTTGTTCCTTTTATTTTTGACTGGTATTCCATTACATATATACACTACAGTTTTTTTAAAAATTTAAATCCATTTGATTGATGGATATTTGGATTGTTTTTGGTTCTTAGTTGTTATAAATAAAGCTGCTATAAACATTTTTGCACCAGTATTTTTAAAGGACATATGTTTTCATATCTCTTGGGTAAATACCTGTGTATGGAATTGCTGGGTCATAGGTGGATGGATATACATTTAGTTTTATAAGTATTATTTTAGTTTTTAAAAAATAAATATTTATTAGATCCCTACAATATGTCAGGCACTGTGCTATGCACTGAGGATAAGTTGTGAAGACTATATTAATGTCTCAATATATATCATATTTTTCCCCTACTGGTTCAATATATTATTTTATAGTTTTATTTTTATGAAATTGATCAAGTACATTTTCTAAATTATTTTGTGATTTTTATTTTAAAATAATTGACCTCATTAGGGACTACTCCCACTACTACACAGAGTTAAGACCACAGATTCTAGAGCCTGAATTCCTGGGTCAAAATCCCAGTTCTACCACTTTCAGGTCTGGAGCAGGTCACTCAACCTCTTTGTGCCCCAGTTGCCTTCTATTATAATTGCTGGGTTTGCCTGTTAGATTATTAGTGTATAAAGCAGTGAGTTGAAGAGACGGGACAGAGTACATGGAAATTTTTTGGAGGTGGAGTATGGGACAAAGGGGTGCTCTTGGAAGCAGGTCAGTGAGCCTGAGCCCTGGCAAAAGGCTGAAAGGACATGATGTATAGAGGTAAGGGACTGAAAGGGGAAGAAGTAGAACAAAACAATGAACATAGCAAACTGTACAGTTTAGCTAAGTCTTGGCCGTGCTGGTCTCAACCCTGGTTTGGAGGCAACAAGAGCACCTCTTGAATTATTGTTACTCTTGGATTTCACTGGAGCCTGTGAACTGAGAGAGAAGCAATGTTCTCTTAGGGTTACTAGCCAGGCCATGGAAGATGTACATTCCTTCTCTCTGTTTCTATACTTCAACATTGAACTAATTAGAAGCAGAGAATGTAAGGATGGTGAAAACAATTATCAACTACCGTTGATGTTGAATAAAATGTCTTGAAGTTTTTAACTAATATCACCTGTTTAAAAGTTCATGATCCTTTACTGTTACTGAAATTTCCTTCCTAGTGAGGGCTTGAAATCTCCTTGAATATCATTGCTGAGACAGAAGTTTAGTCATTTGGTGTTACCGTTAGTGACAAAATTTTTTGTTCCTTTAGCTCTAGGACTTACAGCTGCTGAAAAGACCAGCTGATCTAGGGCTAGGCATGATTATGGTTAGTATGTTTCAAGAGATGATTGTTGAATAGATTCCTAAATAATAGTAACAACAGCTACTATTGAGTGCTTCCTATGTGCCATATCCAGTGCAGAACAATTTTATATTCATTGTCTCTTTTTATTCCTACAATCCTCCTGCGTAGTATTATTGCACTCACGTTATAGATGGTAAAGGTGAGGCTCAGAGAAGGCGAAGAGAGAGAATGTATGTATGTGCTGTATGTACTTAATGCATTTTATGATGTCATTTATTTAGGCAGGGGTATCATTACCTTCCATTTTACAGGCAAGGAAACAGACTGCAGAAGACTCAGGGAAAGAGTATTACTGAATACTTAGAATGTGTCAGGCATTTTGTTAAGTGCATTCCCAGCATTGTTTTATGTCATAGCCTCGTAACAACCCTGTCAGATAGATAATCATTATCCCTACATCACAAACGGGAAAACTGAGGCTCAGAGATGTTAAGACCTTGGCCCAAATTCATACATTCAATGAACAGAACCAAAACAGACCTGGGAGTCAAAAGCAGTCACATCTTTCCCTGAAGTTCATGTTACCTCAAAGATATGTTCTCTGATGCTTAATTTGTCCAAGGTTACCAAGTTAGCAAGTAGAGTGGGATTTCTGACTCTAAATGTGGTTGTTTTTTCTACTACACCCCGTCCCTTGCTCTTGTGGTTTTAGTTTGTTTTATTGTGTGCTCTGCAAAGGTAGGGAAAACTGGTCAAGGGTTTGCTCTTTATGAGACATTTTCAAATCCATGTGATTAAGCAACTTTGTATACTCCTTGTCTCTAGACTAAATAATTTGATAGCAAATCCTTTAACCTTCATTTATAGATCATGTTTTCAGCTCTTTAATATTTTTGCTTATCCTTGACAGTTTTGTACCTTCTGTTACCTTCTGTTACTAGGTAAAATAGCACAAACTGGCCTATTGTGAGGGGCTGTTTCCTGATACAGAAGTCCTGCAATGTTCTTAACAAAAAGAGAATGAAGAATACAATGTGGGTGAAATAATATGCCCTAATTCCATATTGATTACATTTATATGACTTGGAGGTATACTGGGAAAATAGTGAGGGAAATTTCATAGTCCTAAAACCCATATTGTTTCCTGAAGGACTGAATTTTGTCTGCACAACTGTACCTACAATATAAAGCAGGTAGGCTTCCAGGGGATTTCACTAAAGAGGGGAACTTTAACCTCCTGAATCTGCACATTTGTGCCTGGAGGCTAGTGTTTCTTTGTACCACATGAAAAATACATTCTCCAAGAGATTAGGATTCTCAGAGATTTTTAGACTTGGTCTTTAAATATGTGCTCGATATACCAATGCACTACATTTCTATCTTTTTACCAAGCATAGGAGTCACCATCACTTTTATTAAAGTGTGTTAATAATTGCTTAAACATAAAGATAATTTTATCTCCAGGATTTTAGTGAATCGCTTGGACAAAAACGTATCTTTGCAAAATGTGTTTCTCATCTATTTCTTTTTTCTGTTTTGTTTTCTGAGATACCTTGCACAACTTCCTCAGAAAAATTTTATATTTATCTAATCAACAGAGAAGACAGTCTAATTTTAACAGTGAAAAAGAAACCGCCATTTGCTGAATAATAGCATATGCTCTGGGGTAAGGCACAGTCCCTAGATTTTAAGGGTATTTGTCCCTGAGAAGAGAGCTACCAGCAGATGGCAATACCCTTTCATGGAATCTTCTTCCAGACAAATGGCAAGTGCCTAAAGTAAACTGATACCCGGGTGAAGTCACATGCCATTTCAGAGAAATCTGATAGCTTTGGCTGGGTGGGAGCCCATTTAACATTCTCTCTCAGCTATTATCTCATCTCTCCATTCCATCTGACAGTTCTCCAACTCAGCATTTTGTATACACCATTCTAAAGGTCACGCATGGCTACTAGTGTGGGTGCTTTGAATGTGGTCCCTGAGTTTGGTATTAGGAGCAGACGTTTTTAAGTAACTTGTGTTGACTGCTCTCAGCAGTGACCTTGATGGGGATATTTGCTGTACTCACCTCCATGATTTCCTGGCCTTGGCTGACCGATGTTTTGGGATGCTAAGCATTGAATTACAAGAACATAATATGTTGTTGGTGTTTTATTTAAATAAGAAATTTGGAGATTTCCCTGTAACAAAATGTTGTAGTTTTGAATTTGGTTGGTTGATTTAGCTCTCTTCTTTTTCCTCCTTTATCCTCAGCGGATTGGGCCTGGTGGGAGGCTTCTAGGATAACTCTGGACTTCTTTGCTTACAAAATCCACTTGCAAAGTACTGTAATCTTCCAGAAACTGGTTGAAATGTGGAAACTCTTAAGTATTTTGAGGCCTATGGCTGATACATGGTATTTTTTTTTTTTTTTTTTTTTTGCTTATTTTAGGATTTATTCTCTTTGTAGGAAAATTTCTTTGACCTTATATTTTTTTCTCATTGATGTATATGTATCAAGATCCTTTTGGTGCCAAGAGAAAACCCATTTCACACTGGTTTAAATAATAAGGATATTTATTATTTTCTGTAATAGGAAATCCTGAGATAAAGCAATCTCAGGGCTGGTTAATTCAGTGGCTAAATAATGTTATTGGACACAGATTCTTCTATATCTTTACTTTGTCATTTATAGCTTTGGCTCCATCTGTAAACTTCTTATGACCATAATTTGGCATCATCCAAGAGAAAAGACTCACCCTGTCCACTAAAATCCCTGAGAGGCCTGTGTATCATTGAATCAACTATTGGCAAAGGGAGAAGAATTAGAATGATTGACTAAGATTAATCATTTGGACTGGAATGGAGAGTAAGGAGAAATTCACAATGTTTACTACAATATCTGTGGAACTTGTTTGTACCTTAAATATGCTATTAAATTGATTTTGACACTTTTTAGTCCCTAAAAATTTTGACGAACAAAGTATTGAAAGAAATAGTTATTTCTAACTGCAAGATTAAAAGTGAGATATCTTTTATGAAAGTAAAAAATTTTGACTCTAAATTCACAGGGTTTGGGGCAGGTTAGTTACTAAAAAAAGGTGTATTAGAATGTCTATGCTTTATAAAAATTACCTGAGGCATTATTTGAATTGTGAAAAGCAGGCTTTTGTTTTAATAACATCAAGACATAAGAGAATAACCTCATGTTTTTCAAAGAAAAAATTCTTATCTATGAGTAGTTTTTTTTTTTTTTTTTTTTTTGAGACAGAGTTTTGCTCTGCTATCTGAGCTAGAGTGCAGTGGAGTCATCATATTCACTGTAACCTCAGTCTCCGGGGCTCAAGCGATCCTCCTGCCTTAGCCTCCTGAGTAGCTGGGACTACAGGTATGTGCCATCACACAGGGCTGATTTTTCTATTTTTTTTTTTTGTAAAGGTGGGGTTTTACTATGTTTCTCAGGCTGGTCTTAAACTCCTGACCTTAAGCAATCCTTCCATCTTGGCCTCTCAAAATGCTAGGATTACAGGCATGAACCACCATGCCTGGGCTTGAATGGTATTTTTTTAAGTTTGATAAAATCATAGCATTCCATCTTTATTTTCTGGGCCTCAGTTTCCGGCTCTATAAGGAAGGACTGGATGACTTCTTAGCTTTTTTTTTAAATTTGAATTTATTTATTTATTTGAGTTCAGCCCAGAAATGTCAGTTTTATCCATGTTTTCCTTTCATTAAAATTTTTTTATTTTAGAATATTATGGGGGTACAAACACTTTGGTTACATAAATTGCCTTTACACTGCCCAAGAGGCGTGCCTATCTCCCAGACAGTGCACATTGCATCCATTAGGTGTGGATTTACCCATCCTCCCCTCCACCTCCTGATTTCTCAGCTTTTAATAAGGATATAATTCAAAATAAATATTTCTGCTTATTTGAGTACCTACTTTAATAATGAAATAATTCATCAGATTTCTGTGAACTTTTTGTTTAATTATATAAATCACAATTTGGTTTTATAGTATATCATATTCAAGATTATTTCATAATCTGAGATTAATACAATAATTTATTTGGCAGCAATTTCAAACCTACATAAAAATTGCAAGAGCAGCACAAAATACTCTTGCATATTCTTCATCTAGAGATTATGTTCAAGTTTCACCAATTGCCTCATTGATGTCCTTATAGTATAAGGACCCAGGATCACATACTACAACCAGTTGTCATGCTGCTCTAGGTTCTTTAAATCTGGAATGGTTCCTCAGTCTTTCCTTGCATTTTATATCCTTGACATACATGTTTTAGGGTCACACCTCTGTCACTTTCTAGAAATGTCACTGAAATAGAGTTTTCAAATGTTTCCTCATGTTCAGGCTATGCAATTTTTGACAAAAATATCACAGAAGTGATAGCATGTTCTCCTTGCAGTCCAATTGGGTGACATGTGATGTCAGTTTGCCCTCTTACTGGTGGTATAAATTCTGACTACTTGATTAACATAGTGTCTTTCAGGATTCTCCATTGTAAAGTTGCTTCTTTTCTGTTTGTAATTAAGTAAGTATTTTGTATGGAAATACTTTGAAACTATATAAAACCATATAAATATTTGTTCCTCATTCATCCCTTACCTACTACTTTTAGCATCCATTGATGTTTCTTGCTTGAATTAATTATTACTGTGATGGTGTTTAAGTGGTGCTTTTTCTAATTCCATCTAATTAGATGGAATAGATATCTAATTCTCTTTATATTTATTAGTTGGTATTATACTGTAAGCAGAGCTTCCTTTTTCTCCCCTTTTACTTATTCATTCATTTATTTAGGTCAGTGTGGACTCATGGGTTCCTATTTTATTTAATAGTTTATAATCTGTTATGGTCATTATTATTTTGATGTTCAAATTGTCTCAGATTTGGCCACAAGGAGCCCCTTTAAACTGGCTTCTGTGTGCTTTTGACGTATCTTCACCATTCTTTTAGCATTTCTTTACCATTTGGCACCAAAATATGTTTCAGGCTCATTTTGTACTTTCCTTGCTCAGCCCTGGATTCAGCCATTTCTCCAAGAGGTCCTAGTTCCTTTGAGTGTAGAGTGGAATTTAGAAACCAAGGTTTGGGTGCTAGATGTTGGATTCATTGCTATTTGTTATTGCTGTTCGCAGGCCAGAGCTAAGAAATATACACAAATACACAAAGTCCTTTACATCTATGTTTATTCATATATAGATAGATAGATAGATTTTAAAACCAAGAGTTCATATTGATAAATCTAATTCCAAATCAATACCATAAAGTTCTTCTCAGTCATTGAGAAACCTGGCTCTCATTATCATCAATATATTTACTAATTTACTGAATCCTTTTTATGTAGCTAACTGCTTACCTTGTCAGGCTCTCCCTGCTTCCTTACTCCAACACTATCTTCACAAGGGCTACCATTTACTAGCTGCAACAGGGCTGCTCCTGCCACCCAACTCCCACACCATCTTCAAGAAGCCACATTTCTGAACTTCTCAGGGTGCCTTTTCTCCCCAGCTCCAAAATCATCCTCCTGCAGGCCACCATTACTATATACCCGACTTTTGGACTAAAGAAGGAGACAACGAAGGAAGGAAAACAGGCAGAAGAATAGAGACCTAAGAAATCATGAATTAAAATAAATAGCTGAGATTTTAACTATAATTAAGTTATGGTGCATGTCCATGATTTATTTATTCTTCGCTAGTTTAAGTTTCATATTAAAATATACCTTAAAAGAACATTAGCATAATTTGTTCTCCAAAAGAGAAATATACAGGCTTAAAACACTATAAAAATAATAAAATGATTGCATATAACCTGGATTTGGTATATGAAGTCATACAAGTCCTAATATGGCTGGTAAGTGTAGCCTTCTACTATGAATATCTCAAAAGTTAAGTACAGCATGGATTTTAGCTTAATTTGCCTGAGTTTCTTGTTAGTTACTTAAACTTTATATTCCTTAGTTTCCTCATGTGTAAACTGTGAATCATAATAGTACTTGCCTTCTAGAATAATGTGGAGGATTAAATGAGTTGATTAATATAAAGTTCTTAGAATAATGTCTGATACTTAGTAAGTACTATCGTAATGGTAGTTATTGTTTTACTATCATTTTTTGTATTTCTATATCCCCTTTTTGCACAAATCTTTGTCATTTGAGTTTTTTCCATCATATCTCTAACTTCTTTAAAAGTTACCCTAGAGGGAAGGGCTTCAAGATGTCTGACTAGAGGCATCCCACACTGACTCCTCCACAAAGAAGAACCAGAATAGCAAGTAGATAGTCACACTTCAGATGGAGCATCTAAGAGAGAACACTGGAGTTAGAGAAGTGACAGGAGACACCTGAAGCACAGAAGAGGAACGGAGAGGGAAGCAAGACAGACAGCTGGGCCAGGAGACTGGAGAGGCTCCCCAGTGTGTATGTGGGATAAGCGAGAGAGCCCCAGCAGTCCTCATTCCCACTGAGGACTCCTGCAACCACTGCCGTGGGAGAGCCCCTCCTGGGCCCTGAGAATTGCATAGGGACCTGTCTGGAGACTATACGAGGGCATTGCTTCAGAGAGAGAGCTCAAGCCGGGTCACACACATACCACCAGTCCTAAGCAGCTGTAGCAGGTGCCATTCTGAGAGCCCAGCTCCCACCAGACTGAATCCTGACCTGGGGCCCAACAGCCCCTACATCTCCAAATCCCTGGAGCTGCACTGGATCTACCTGGAGGACTGCAGGAGTGCGATGCCATTGAGACCTGGCAAGAAGCCAGGGCTCAAGCACTCTAGCACGCATAGTATCTTGCACCCTGAGAAATGGGTTGTGCAGTGCACTGGGGAAGGTGCCCCCAGGGCAAAGGGAACCAAAAAACATGCTCCCTAGTGCCTGAGAGCTGCCTACCATGGAGGGCTACCCCAGATAGAAATCCTGCCCTTCACTCGCAGCAGCAGGGCTGCTGTGCATATGCCCTGAGGACAGGCTCTGCTGCTGCCTACAGTAGTCCGCTGCTACTGCTTTTGAGGGCTGAAGCACTTGCCACTGTGAGGGGGCCCACTCAGCCTGCTGCTAAAGTCATGGTCAGCACTCACCTGCATATGCCACCTGGGGGACTAGGGATGGACTTACCTGTCCCATTGGAGCCATTGTCAACACCAACGTGCCACTTTGAAGCTCAAAGTTTGTCCTGCCTTGGTTACTGCCATTTTCCATGCCACCCACACTACCCAGGACACTGAGGAACCACCTACTGCCTGACCCCCTACTGTAATTGCTGGCATCTGACTGAACAATCTGCCTGGAGGTTCAAGAATTGACCTGTTTAGGCCTGCTGACACCAGTGCCTGTGTACACTGAATGGGGGTCCAAGGACAGGCATGCTCGACCCACTGCTGTCACCACTAGGGCCTGAGGACTGGCCCACCTGGTGTCCCCTTCCCTAGCAATATATCACCACTGCCTCTACTGACAACTGTACCCTAAGCCACTGAGGAAATCACAGACATCACTGACACTGTTTACAGCCAAAAAAAAAAAAACATATGGAGACTGCACTATTGCTCGTACCCAGAATCAAAGCTAAAATGTCCTACCTGATCAACACTATAAATATATCTTCAGAAAAAAGTTTTCCCATATGAAAACCAAAAATTTAGAAGTGACTGTTACACCAGAGGCACAGATATCAACATAAGGATAAAAGAAACATGAAAAAACAAGGAAATAGGAAACTTACAATGGAACACAATAATCCCCAGGTAACAGATTGCAATGAAAAAGAAATTTACAAAATTTTGGAAAAAATTCAGAAGAATGATATTAAGGAAGCTCAGTGATATACAAGAGAACACAGGTAAACAAGACAAGGAAATAAGAAAAACTATTTAGGATATGAATGAAAAATTCACCAGAGAGATATCACGAAAAAGAACCAAACAGAAATCCTGGGACTCAAGAATTCAGTGAATGAAATTAAAAATTCATTTGAGAGTTTTAACGATAGACTGGAGCAAACAGAAGAAAGAATTTCAGAATGTGAAGATAGGTCTTCTGAATTAACCAAGTGAGACAAAAAAAAAAAAAAAAAAAAAAAAAACCCACACACACACAAAAAAAAGAATGAAAAAGAATGAACAAAGTCTACATGATATATGAGACATCAATCACAAGGCAACCGAATATAGAAATTTTGGGTGTTCAAGAAGGTAAAAATGTTACTGAGTCATCAATGGGCTCACTGCCCAATGCATATGGAAGCCAATACCAAGGCACTGGCCTCTGATAAAAGAAAAGCTTTATTGCAAGTCATCTGACAAAGAGATAGGAGGAAAAGCTCAAATCTGTCTTTCCAAGCTGGGGGCTGGGTTGGGTTTTATAAGCATCAGGGAATAGAGTGTGATCTGATTGGATCTTACAATGGGATATGCCTGGAGGCTTACTCTGATGGGGCCATGCCATGGAGTGATGCCATGGCTTGACATGATTGGATCCTGGATCCTGCCATGTGGTATCTGCTTCTTAATTTATTCCCTACTTCTCAGTCCAGCCCTAGCACTTAGGTTCCCCCTACGGTTACACACTTGGTTCATCTGGGCATGCTCAGGTTGTATGGCTTTCAACCTGGGGGTCCATGGCAACTGAAAAACAACTCACAACTGTGTAACATAAAAGTTGAGCCAGATTGGTCTGGTGTAGTTACAAATCCCCTCTTTTTTATATCCATCCTCAATCTTGAGAGAAAAGGGGTAACAGTTAGCTCTTAGAGAGCAGGGTGGGTAACATTGGTGAGGATAACTGAATAGATGAGAATTTGGATAACAGCCATTTCTGTGGCCAAATGTCCTGGTGAGGATAACTCAAGTATTATTTCTCCCTCTTTGTGAGAACCAAATATGGGCCTGGCAGGTTTCTAAGAAGTCACTTCCCAGAAGGTGGATGGGGCCAATGGAACAAGCGAAAGCAATGAATGTCAGTGCCGGGGGTCCCAGTTGGAAGGGGAAAGGTAAAGATTAGGGACCGCCATAAGTTTGTTGGCTACCCCAGCCATCTGGATGAACTCAGAACTATAGGGAAGGAGTGTTGAAAGCCTGCTGTGGTTAAGGAGGACTAAAGAAAGGGCCTTTGGGCTTGGCAGGCTGAATGCTGCACAGATCTTTGCCAGTTGGGCCTTTGTTATTCCATTAGTCTTTTCCATCAGCCCAGAAAACAGAATGGTAAGCACAATGGAAATGTTGACAAATAGGTCAACTTAATTTGTCATGTAAAAGGAGTTCTTTGCTCACTATGAAGCTTAGAGAGACTACCCATGTTGGTAAATTTTTCCAATAGGGCCTTAGCCACTGCCATGGCTTTTGCCTGTCAACCAGAGAAGGCTTCAACTCAAGACAAAAACATACAAACCATAATTAATACCTACTGGTATCCTTGAGAGGTAGGGAGCTAAATAAAATCTTGTTGTCATACCTCAAAGGAACCCTTTGGTAATGGGAAATGGCCCATGGAAGCATGCAATGGTTTTCCAGTCTTACGTTCTGGACAAATTTTATACAGCTACCTAGGTCATGAGCAACCCTACAGGCAAATCTGCTGTCTGTATAAATACTGGCCATTTTACCTTTGACTAAAAGACTTGTCCTGCTTTTTGGGAAGATCTGGCATCAGGAAAGGTAAGTAAAGTGGCAGGATTAAACAAGTTACATTGAATGATGGTAAGGTGAGGTGAGGATAGGAAAAAAACCTTGTAATTTGCTAGGTAACTGGAAGAGAGGTGTTGAGTGTGATGTGAATTGAGGAGAGCCTCAGCAGAGTGAGAATGTAGATTGTTAGAGGTGACCCCATAACTCTTTTTTCTCTGTGGCTTTTACAAAGGAGAGACAGTATCAACAGCTTTAAGACAAGAGGCAAGACCCTGAGCAATAGGATCTAACTGCTGAGCATAGTATCCTATAGGTCTAATTTGTCCTCAATTCTGATCTATAATTTCCCTAGCTGGTTAAATTTAAGAAGGGGAAATCCCCTGATTGTCACTGGAGCATCCCTAGTTTTGACTGGAGGAAGAGGGCCAGGGGACTTTATCAGGATTTAGTTATAGCCGAATATTCGAGAAAGAAGAATTCAGGATCTAGTCCAGACTGCAGGCAGATGACAAGGACTTGAAAATAATGCACAGGGTTACAATCTAATAACAGGCATATTTTTGCTTTCCTAAAAGCATAACTTTTTCTCCCCACATTGATTATGTAGGAAATCTCAGATTTAGAACCTCTTGAGGCTAGGAAGCCAACCCAAGGTAGGCTTTAGATTTTACTTACAGTCTTAAGGTTCTTGGGCCTGCCAGGAAGTGATAGTTTTTACTCACCTACTGTAAAGCTAGGAATTCTTAAAGTCAAGCATTTTATGTACATTCTTAAATATGACATTTCAGTCTAAACTTTGGTAACACAACCAATGTTTCCAATTGTATCCTGTTTATAGAGAGAGAGCAGATTTTTACTGAACTTATATAAATGAAATAAGAATACTCACAATAGTTTCTCTTTGTGAATAATAGAAAGTGAGTAAATCTGTGAGTAAATTTGGAGGAATCAAGGAGGGAGAAAAAGCAGATGGTTCCATCTTTGTTCACAAACCATACTTTACCAGATTATTGCAAACAATACATAGTTTGTGACAGAAAATTTCCTTGACTCCAGAAAATAAAACACTTAAGTCACAAAAACATTATCCTTTTCAATTACTTAATTTCATGTAATTAGTTTGGTTTTACTCAATCTTTATTAGCAATTTTGGACTTAGCCTATTGCAAATACTCCCAGAGAAGAATTTAAAACAACTATAGATGACAAAAACCCAGAACAGCCAAACATCTGATGAGAATTTACAATTGATATGGAAATCTAGGTATTTCTGTGGCATACAGCCATTAAACATAGTAATCATAATCATGACTGATAATACATATCACAGCATACCAGAATTTTAGGAATCTCTTACAATTTCACATGTTTTATTAACACATTTATGCAAATATAACTTAAAAGAAGTTAAACAAAATTTCTTATTTGGCAGTGCTTCTGTATTATTTACCAAATAAGCCGAATCATTTCATATCTCTACAAGATGAGAGATGTACTCTTTGAAGCTCTCCAAGGGGCCGACCTGGAAAAATCTCAAAGTTAGTTTTAGGTCAAAAAAACTTCATTTAGGATATGGATCCTGGGGAAACCTGCCAAAGATGTCAAAATATTCAAAGCACTTCCTTAAGCAGAATCATAGATCATGGCTAAATATTGCTCTTTCCATCAGAGTAACAGTAACAATCAAAGGACTTCAGAAGCAATATAGAAAGTTACATGGATGTAAAAACCTTAACCCTTTTAGAGCTCAGTTTCTCCAAGCAGTTAAAACCTAATAAAAATAACATGAAGCACCGGAAATTATCTTTGTAAAACACAGAATCTTCGTTTCCTAGGCCAGTTACCTTGAGCAGGGAATACTTGGCTCTTAGTAACAGCATATGAAATCTTGGTTACATGATATAATTCAGAAACATCAAGAAAAGCCAAGAGTACGGAATCAAGTTATATTGGAGTACAACATTGCTTTTATTGACCTTCAAGGTAGACTTGAAACTAGGAAAACTAGACAGTTCTCAGAAATAAATGTGGCAGAAATATAATAGAAACTTATTTGTAATCCAGAGAATGGTTGTTAAAGAAACAGATTTCAGAATTTAAAAATCAAAACCTCTTGCAATCTTACTAAGTGCTAATTAATACTTTTAAAAACCCTCGTTTTTTTTTAACACAGGGAACCAAATTTTTAAAAATTCTGTATCAGTGCATTTTGACATCAAATTGCATTCTGTAGAAAAACTCATAAACAATTTCCTTCCAATTGTATCCAATATGATCACATATAAAATTTCTTTCATAAAATTCATTCTCCAAGGACCTCTTACAACTTTCTTAAATCTTCAGTTTTGCCCTAAACTTCCTCTTTCTGAAGTAATCAGTCATTTTACTGTAGGACAAATATTTACCACACAAGATTCTCCCTTATACAAAATTATACATCTTCACATTCATAACTTTCTTCACATCTTTCTGTCTCTCCTATTTACTAGTTCCTTCTATGTTGTTTCTATTTCTTTCCTAATTCCATATTTTGAACCTCCCTTTAAATAACCTTCAAATTAGACAAAATTATTCTTTCTCAATAAAGAACATATTTTATGCCTTTCTTATAATTTTTTCGTATTAACCACACCTTACTTTTGGCAGACTTCATATACAGAAATATATATTAATTAGAATTTTTAACACTTAGTAACCATGAATTTTATTAAAAACTTAGGAAGCACCCAGAGCCAACATCATGCTGAATGGGGACAAGTTGAAAAAATTCCCCCTAAGAAATGGAACAAGACAACGGTTCCATTCAACATAATGCTGGAAGTCCTAGCCAAAGCAGTCAGGCAAAAGAAAGAAATAAAGGATATCCAAACAGGGAAAGAGGAGGTCAAATTATCACTCTTAACTAATGACATGATCTTGTACCTAGAAAACCCCAAAGATTACACTGAGAGACTCCTGGAATTGATAAATAAATTCAGCAAAGTCTCAGGATACAAAAACAATGTACACAAATCAGTAGCATTGCTATATACCAGTAACAGTCAAGCTGAGAGACAAATCAAAGACTCAATACCATTCACAGTAGCTACAAAGAAAAATAAAATACCTAGGAATATACTTAACAAAGGAGGTGAAAGATCTCTACAAGGAGAACTACAAAACACTGAGGAAGGAAATCACAGAGGACACAAACAAATGGAAAAACATGTCATATTTATGGAGTGGCAGAATCAAAATTGTTAAAATGTGCCTATTACCTAAAGTGATTTACAGATTCAATGCAATCCCCATCAAAATACCAATGTCATATTTCACAGTTCTAAAAAATAATTCTACACTTCAGTTGGAACCAGAAAAGAGCCCAAATAGCCAAGGCAATCTTAAGCAAAAAGAACAAATCTGGAGGCATCACATTATCCCACTTCAAACTATATTATAAGGCTATTGTAACCAAAGCAGCATGGTATTGGTACAAAAATAGAGACATAGACCAATGGAACAAAAAAAAAAAAAAAAAATAGAGAACCTAGATATAAAACCACCTACCTATAGCCAACTTATCTTTGACAAAGCAGACAACAATATACACTGGGTAAAAGAAGGCTTATTCAATAAATGGTGGTGGGAAAATTGGATAGCCACATGCAGAAGAGTGAAACAGGACCCCTATCTCATCACTCACAAAAATTAATTCAAGATGGATAAAAGACTTAAATGTAAGGCATGAAGCTCTAAGAATTTCAGAAGGAAATGTAGGAAAAACTCTTCTAGGTATCAGCCTTGGCAAAGAATTTATGAATAAGACCCCAACTGCAATCACAGCAAAAACAAACATAAATAATTGGTATTTGACTAAACTAAAAAGCTTCTGCATAGCTAAGGAAACAATCAAGAGAGAAAATAGACAACCTACGGAATGGGAGAAAATATTCACAAGCTATACATCCAATAAAGGCATAATAACCAGAATCTACAAAGAATTCAAGCATATCAGCAAGAAAAAAACAAACAACCTCATTAAAAAGTGGGTAAAAGATATGAACAGAAGCTTTTCAAAAGAAGACAGACAAGTGGCCAATAGACATATGAAAAAATGCTCAACATCACTGATCATCAGGGAAATGCAAATTAAAACCACAATGAGATATCTATCACCTTAGTTCTGTTAGAATGGCTTTTATTAAAAAATATAAAAACAGGCCGGGCGCGGTGGCTCACGCCTGTAATCCTAGCACTCTGGGAGGCCGAGGTGGGCGGATCGTTTGAGCTCAGGAGTTTGAGACCAGCCTGAGCAAGAGCGAGACCCCATCTCTACTAAAAATAGAAAGAAACTATATGGACAGCTAAAAATATATATAGAAAAAATTAGCCGGACATGGTGGTGCATGCCTGTAGTCCCAGCTACTCGGGAGGCTGAGACAAGAGGATCACTTAAGCTCAGGAGTTTGAGGTTGCTGTGAGCTAGGCTGACGCCACGGCACTCACTCTAGCCTGGGCAACAGAGTGAGACTCTGTCTCAAAAAAAAAAAACAAAAAACAAAAAACAATAGATGCTCGCATGGATGCAGAGAGAAAGGAATGCCTTTACTCTGGGACTACAAATTAGTACAACCTCTATGGAAAACAGTATAGCAATTCCTCACAGAAGTACTGATACAGTAATCCCACTGCTGGTTATCTACCCAAAGGACAAGAAGTCGTTCTATCAAAAAGAAACCTGCACTTGAATGCTTATTGCAACACAATTCACAATTGCAAAGATGTGGAATCAACCCAAGTGCTGTCAATTCATGAATGGATTAATAAAATGTGGTATATGTATACCATGGAGCACTACTCAGCCATAAAAAGGATGAATTAATGCCTTTTGCAACAATTTGGAAGGGACTGGAGACCATTCACCTAAGTGAAGTGTCTCAAGAATGGAAAAACAAATATCACATGACCTCTCTATTAAATTGGAACTAACTGATGTGCACACATGTGCACAGAGGGACGTAAAACTAATTGGACAACAAGCAGGGGGAAGGGGGAGGAGAAGAGGGGCAAAAACCTACCTAATGGGTACAATGAACACTATTTGGGTGATGGGCACATCTATAGTCCTAACTCAAGAATTACAAAAGCAATCCATGTAACCAAAAATATTTGTACCTCCTTAATATTTTGAAATAAAAAAACTCCAAAAACCTAGGAAGCACAAAATCTTGAATTGCCTGTTACATATCAGTATTTTATAGATCAGAATCATTTTATAATTGTTAGAAAGAATTTTTATGTTTAGCAATTTGTTTCAGTTTTTGTCTTATTTGGAAATGACCCACACATTTAATGAGTATATATTATTTAATTTGGGATTTCAAATTACATTAAAATATTTATGGATATTTATCCCATTTATCTTTACCTAATTTATTTATTTTTACCAGTTTACCAAGATTATTTATGAGAACTGAGATATTAGACAAAGCTAGTTATCATTTCAAATTATTTTTCTGTTAATTACTGCATGAAGTTAATTACTTCTATATAACTGCATGTCAGGCAAGTATCACAAAAGTAAGAAGTTTTAACATTTAATAACTCAGAGGACACAACTATCCCCATCAAACCAACAATTTTAGACTAGTTATGTGAACTTTAAAAGCACTTAGGCTTTTTGCTTAATTTATGAGTACTCATTTCTTTATAAGCCAATTAGGTCCCATAGACAAATACCACCAGACCTATACATATCAACCGATACAAATAATGATCTTGTAGCTTTAATTTTTAAATCTTTAGCCATGGTTCGGTTAAAACTCACTAGTTTAAAAGGACAGTTAAATTCAAACTGCGTTTCTGTAAAACTAATAATTTTAACTGAAATTTATCTGTCCCACATGGCTGAAGCTTTTTATCAAATTTTCGAGAAAACAGGTAGCAAAGCAGACAGGCAGAGTGGCAGGAAGGTGGGAGGACCAGTGGAATAAGGTTAGCTCCAGTGTCAATTAGAAAGTTCACGAGTCTCTTTCCCACAGCAATTGTTACCTGGGTTTCCTAGATTGTAGAGGGGCCCTGAGCCCCATCATTTCTACTCAGTATTAGCAAACTGTGGCATCTGGTGGGCTGATTGATGGGAAGCTTCTTCCCTCAACCACTGGGATGGTTAAGACACTCCTACAATGGTCCTGTTGTTTACAATATGCAGATTGATTTGGCCCCAAGGGTAGATGGCCCTTTCTTGGCCAGGTCAGCCAAGCAGTGGGGGCCCCAGGGTCTTACCCATGGCCATTTTTCTCCAGCACATGCTTTCTTATGTCCTGGCTGGTCATAACCAAGAACTAGAGTGAGCAGAGTAGCTTGTTGTCTCAACTCATGTTGTTTTTGCCCTTCCTGGACTTGATTGCAGCTGTTAAATACCTCAGAGGCAATCTTGACCAATTGAGATATTGTCATCCTTAATCCCCACTCTACTTTTTGTAGTTCTTCTCTTTGACTAATGAGAGTCATATCAACCAGTATAATGTTACCTGGGTGTTCAGGGTCAACATCAGTATGTTGCCTGTAGGCTTCTAAGACCTTCTTAAGAAAGGTAGAGGGATTTTCTTTTGGCCTTTGTTGTACTTGTATGGCTTGTGCCACAGGAGTCCTGCTCCAACTAACATTCTCCATTAGGGGTGGAGGTGCAGATGGCTAGTGCAAGGCCCTGTGCTAGGGAGCTGTTTCGGATCTGTGGTGTGGTGTTTATGGAGATTCCTTCCCAGAGAATCACCAATGGGCCGGATATCCCCTAGTCATCTAGAAGTACCCTAAAAGGGCTGGGGAGAAGAGTGTAGTCTGAAAACCCTCATTTAAATAATTTTCTAATTAGGCTGTTGCTGTGACCATCAAACTTTTTAACCTCTGCTTAAGCCAAACATAAATCAAAACACAAACACATAGACAAGGAGAACCAGATCAGAACCAGGCCAGAATTGGGCCCAAACCAGGCTAGAACCTAACCAGAATTGGACAATAACACCTTGGGACTCTAACTCAAAAACAAATACCTTGGGACTCTAACCCAAGACTCTGGACTCTAACTTGAGATTTGGGCCCATAATCAGCACCTCAGTAGTTACAACCTTTTAGGATTGTCCTCATTTGGGACTCTAATCCAAATATGATTTGAGACTCTAACCCAAACCAAGTTAAAGACTCTAGCTCAAAGCTGATCCCTGCCCTTTAGGGTAGGACTTAAACCAACAATCCTAGTTCCAAAGGATGGGACTCAAGGACAGCTTTTAGGTGTAGGTGCATATTAATGAGATTACTCACCCACAGAGCAGTTTCTTTTCTTTTTTTTTTTTTTTTATTGGGATCATCAAAATTTTTTTTTTTTGTTAGATACAGTATGTCTTCATAATGTATACATTATTTCTTGTACAATGATATGAAATGATATGGGAAATATTCATGATAAATTATTAAGTGAACAGTGCAAGTTAAAAACAATAGTTTCATATTTTTTCCCCACCCCCCCTTTCCCGAGTCAGCACCTTCAAGTGTTACCACTCCCCAAACGGTGCGCAATGCACTCATTGTGTAGGCATACCCCCATCCCCTCCCCCACCCCCCACCTCAGTCTGATGTCCAATTGGTGTCGTTTCCAGATTTGTATTTAGGTGATGATCAGGGAAACCAATTTTCTGGTGAGTACATGTGATGCTTGTTTTTCCATTCTTGGGATACTTCACTTAATATAATGGGTTCCAACTCTCTCCAGGAGAACCATAGAGATGTCGTATCTTCATCATTCCTTATAGCTGAGTAATATTCCATGGTATACATATACCACAGTTTACTAATCCAATCATGTATTGATGGGCATTGGGTTGTTTCCACATCTTTGCGATTGTGAATTGTGCTGCTATAAACATTTGGGTACATGTGCCTTTGTTACAGAATGACATTTTTCCTTTGGGTATATGCCCAGTAATGGGATTGCTGGGTCAAATGGCAGGTCTATTTGAATCTGTTTAAGATACCACCATAATGCTTTCCACAGGGGTTGCACTAGTTTGCAGTCCCACCAGCAGTGTATTAGTGTTCCTGTCTCTCCACACCCACGCCAACATGTGTTGTTTTGGGTTTTTTTGATAAAGGCCATTCTCACTGGGGTTAAGTGATATCTCATTGTGGTTTTGATTTGCATTTCCCTGATGATTAGAGATGTTGAACACTTTTTCATATGTTTGTTAGCCATTTTTATATCTTCTTTTGAAAAATTTCTATTCATGTCCTTTGCCCACTTTTTGATAGGGTTGCTTGATTTTTCTTGCTGATTTTCCTGAGTTCTAAATAGATTCTTGATATCAGTCCTTTATCTGATGTGTAGTATGCAAAAATTTTTTCCCATTCTGTAGGTGATCTGTTTATTCTCTGGACTGTTTCTTTGGCTGTGCAGAAGCTTTTTAATTTAATCATGTCCCATTCATTTATTTTTGTTGCTGCTGTGATTGCCTTGGGGGTCTTCTTCATAAATTCTTTGCCTAGGCCAATGTCTGTAAGAGTCTTTCCTACATTTTCTTCTAGAATTCTGATTGTATCACGCCTAAGGTTTAAGTCTGTTATCCACCGTGATTTGATTTTTGTGAGAGGTGAAAGCTGTGGGTCCTGTTTCAGTCTTCTACAAGTGGCTAACCAATTCTCCCAGCACCATTTGTTGAATAGGGATTCTTGTCCCCAGAGTATATTCTTTCCCGCTTTGTCAAAAATTAGGTGACTATATGAGGATGGTTCTATATTTGGATTTTCTGTTGTGTTCCACTGGTCTGTGTCCCTGCACTTGTGCCAATACCAGGCTGTTTTAAGAACCACGGCCTTGTAGTATTGTTTGAGGTCTGGCAAATTAATACCTCCCATTTTGTTTTTGTTGCTTAAAATTGCTTTTGCTATACGGGGTCTTCTTTGATTCCATACAAAGTGTATAATTATTTTCTCTATGTCTGTAAAGAATGATGTTGGTAATTTAATAGGGATTGCATTGAATCTGTAGATCACTTTGGGTAGTATAGACATTTTAACAATGTTGATTCTTCCGATCCATGAGCATGGTATATTTTTCCATCTATTTGCAAGTTCTGCTATTTCTTTTCTCAGTGTTTCATAGTTTTCCTTATAGAGGTCCTTTACCTCTTTAGTTAGATATATACCTAGATATTTTATTTTCTTTGTTGCTATTTTGAAGGGTATTGAGTCTTTAATTTGGTTTACCGATTGACTGTTATTGGCATATATAAATGCCTCTGATTTGTGTATATTAATTTTGTAGCCTGAGACTTTGCTGTATTCGTTAATCAATTCCAGGAGTCTCTTGGTTGAATCCTGGGGGTTTTCCAGATATAACATCATATCATCAGCAAAAAGTGAGAGTTTGATCTCTTCCTTCCCTATTTGGACTCCCTTGATTCTGCTCTCTTGCCTGATAGCTCTCACAAGGACTTCCAATACTATGTTGAAAAGTAATGGAGACAATGGGCAGCCCTGTCTGGTTCCAGTTCTAAGTGGGAGTGCTTTCAGTTTTTCCCCATTCAGTATGATGTTGGCTGTGGGTTTGTCATATATGGCTTGTATCATTTTTAGGTAGGTTCCATCAATGCCTATTTTGTTAAGCGTTTTTATCATAAAAGGGTGTTGAATTTTGTCAAATGCTTTTTCTGCATCTAATGAGAGTATCATATGGTTTTTGTTTTTCCTTCTATTTATGTGGTGAATTACATTTATAGATTTATGTATGTTGAACCACCCCTACATCTCGGGGATGAAGGCCACTTGGTCGTGGTGGATTACTTTTTTGATAAGTACTTGGATTCGATTTGCTAGTATTTTATTGAAAATTTTTGCATCTATATTCATGAGGGAAATTGGTCTGTAGTTCTCTATTTTTGTTGTGTCCTTTCCAGGTTTTGGTATTAATGTTATATTGGCTTGGTAGAACGTGTTGGGGAGAACTCCATCCTTCTCAATATTGGAGAATAGTTTATGTAGGATGGGCACCAGTTCTTCTTTGTATGTATGGTAAAATTCAGGTGTGAACCCATCTGGACCAGGGCTTTTCTTTTTGGGAAGGTTTTTTATTGCTGTTTCGATTTCAGTTCTTGATATTGGTCTGTTCAGGTACTCTATTTCTTCCTGGTTGAGCCTGGGAAGACTATGTGTTTCTAAAAATTTGTCCATTTCCTCCACATTCTCCAGTTTGTGTGCATAAAGATTTTTGTAGAATTCATAGATGATATCTTGTATCTCTGTAGCATCGGTTGTGATTTCTCCTTTCATGTTCCTAATGGAGGTTATTAGAGATTTTACTTTTGTGCTCTTGGTTAGTCTAGCCAGAGGTGTGTCTATTTTGTTTATCTTTTCAAAGAACCAACTTTTTGTTTTATTAATTTCCCTTATAGTTTCTTTGTTGTCCATTTCATTTAGTTCTGATTTGATCTTAGTAATTTCTCGCCTTCTGCTGTGTTTGGGGTCATTCTGTTCTTCTTTCTCCAGCTCTTTGAGTCTATTCGTTAGGTTGTCTATTTGCAGGTTTTCTGTCTTTTTGATATAGGAATTTATGGATATGAATTTTCCTCTCAGGACTGCTTTAGCTGCATTCCATAGATTTTGATAAGTTGTATCTCCATTGTCATTTAATTCAAAGAAATTTTTGATTTCCATCTTGATTTCTTCTTTTATAGAATAATTATTCAGGAGAAGGTTATTTAGCTTCCATGACTTTGAGTAAGAGTGAGGGTTTCTGTTTGTGATCATTGTTACTTTTATTCCGCTGTGATCTGAGAAGATGCATGGTATAATTTCTATTTTTTTGAATTTTTGAAGACATGATTTATGTCCTAGGACATGGTCAATCTTAGAGAATGTCCCGTGAGCTGATGAGAAGAATGTATATTCTGTGGACTTTGGGTAGAATGTCCTATAGATGTCAGCCATGCCCATTTGTTCTAGCATTCTATTGAGGTCCATTGTGTCTTTGTTTATTTTCTGTTTAGAGGATCTGTCCTGTACTGTCAGTGGGGTGTTAAAGTCTCCAGCTATTACAGTATTGTTATCTATCATTTGGTTGAGATCTAGTAGGGTTTGCTTTATGAATCTAGGTGCACCTAGGTTGGGTGCATATATATTGAGTATAGTCATGGCTTCTTGATGAATTGTGCCTTTAATCAGTATGTAGTAGCCATCTTTGTCTTTTATTATTTTTGTTGGTTTGAAAGTTAAGTTATTGGAAATTAAGATTGCCACACCAGCTTTCTTTTGGTTACCATTTGCTTTAAATATCGATTTCCATCCTTTTATTTTCAGTCTAAATGCATCTTTGCAGGTTAGGTGAGTTTCTTGAAGACAGCAGATACTTGGATTGTATTTTTTTATCCATTGGGCCAGTCTATGTCTCTTGAGCGGGGAGTTCAAGCCATTCACATTTATTGAGAAAACTGATAAGTGAGACAGTTTTTTGTTCAGCTTGTTGGGTAGAACTTCATTGTGATGTTTTCTCTCCTGGGCCATTGTGGTATCTGGAATTTGATCTTTAGCTCTTGAGTAGTTTTACATTCGTGGCTCTTTCTTGTGCTGATCCGTGTGTAATTCTCTTTTGAGTACTTCTTGGAGGGCTGGTCTTGTCTTGGTGAATTCCCTCAACCTTTGTTTATCTGAGAATGTCTTGATTTCTCCTTCGTATAGAAAACTTAGCTTAGCTGGGTACAAGATTCTAGGCTGGGCATTATTCTGTTTCAGAAGCATGAAAATGGGGCCCCAACCTCTTCTTGCTTGTAAGGTTTCAGCTGAGAAATCTGGCGTAATTCTGATGGGTTTTCCTTTGTAAGTTACTTGTTTCTTTCTCCTTACAGCTCGGAGAAGTGACTCTTTAGTGGATATTTTGGTCAGCCTGATGACTACGTGGCGTGGTGTTTTCCTATTTGCTATGAATCTCCCAGGGGTCCTTTGAGCATCTTGAATCTGTTTGTCTAGAGTGTTGGCAAGGCCTGGAAAATTTTCCTCGATTATGTCTTCAAATAGCTTGTCCAACCCTTGCTTATTATCTTCTTCACCCTCAGGAATGCCAATAACTCTCAAGTTAGGTTTCTTCACATAATCCCACATTTCTTGAAGACTCAGATCATTTCTCTTACTATTTCGATCTATCTCTGTGACTGACTTATTTAGTTGGAAGGAGTTATCTTCAATTTCTGAGATTCTTTCCTCTGTTTGATCTACCCTGCTCTTGAGACTTTCCACAGTGTTTTGTAGCTCTCTGAGTGAATTCTTCATTTCTAGGAGTTCAGTTTGGTTTTTCTTCAATATTTCAATTTCTTTAGTGAATTTTTCCTCCAAATCCTGTATTTTTTTTGTGTTTTCCTTGTGTTGTTTATCCATTGATTCTTGTATATTATTCAGCTTGTTTATAATCCATAATTGGAATTCTTCCTGTGACATGTTGGTGTTTTGAGTCTGGTTTGTGTCAAATGGTTGGGAGCTGGTATTTCTCTTTGGGGATGAGCTTTCCATTTGATTCTTTGTGCTCTCCGTGTTTTTTCGCTGGGCCCTTCCCATCTAGATTTATCGTTGGATCTTTACTTATAGATTTAGTCTGGTTAACAGGACTCTTTGTGCTCTATTCTTAGGCTGTGAAACAGTCTAGGTATGTTGCTTCTTTTGGCAAGAGGGGGAGACTGTTGTGTATTGTTTAGAGATTTTTCTGTTTCCGTTGGGGGACTGCTTCCGATGGGTCCAATCCTAGAGGATTGGAGTGATCCAAGACCGCTTTGGTGAGTTAGAACACTGCGTTGTGGTCTTTCAGAAGGCAGGCTGGGTCCACACTAATAGTAGACCGAAATTCTCTTTGTTTGTTTGTTTGTTTCCCTTTGGTTCTTCCTCTATAGGGGAGGTTTCTGACTCTATCTGCAGGCAAGATACTAGCTATGGGGAGAGGACGGTGACCTCGCTTGCTCAGCGCCCCAGTTGCTGTAGCTCCCACGGGCAAAAGTCTGTCTTGGCCCAATGTCCCCAGGGATCAGGTTCCACACTCTCGCTTCTGGAGAAGTATTCAGTGTTTACACTTGGGCGGGGATCCTATATAAGGTCCGTGGACCAGGGGAGAGGGCCGTCCAGGGAGACTCTTGGTACCCTATTGCTCCGCAGTGACTTGGCCGTGGGCCCTAGAATGGCGATTGTGTGCCCGCAGATCTCCGGCCCTGGGGGTGACTGCTCAGGATCCGGTATGTACCAGAGCCAGGGACCTGGCCCGTTCCGAAGCTCACCGTGGGTCCCCAGTTAGAAGGCGAAAAGAGAGGAGAAAGAGAAGAAAAAAAAAAAAGAAAAAAGAAAAGGAAAGAAACAAAAGAGGAGAAAACGAAAGAGAAAAGAAAAAAAAAGAAGAAAAAGAAAGAAAGAAAAAGAAAGAAAGAAAAAAAAAGAAAAAAAAAAGAAAAGAAACGCAAAAAGCCAAACCAAAAAAAACCAAAAACGCCAACAAAAATGAACAAAAACAAACTACATAGCACCTCACCACACTGCAAGGCAGAAAGATACACAAATCTGAAGTATATAATTTAGCGACTCAATGTTTTTTTGTTTGTTTGTTTGTTTTACGCCTTAGCACAGCTCCGCCCCTTCACTTCCGCTCGGCTTGGTCCGGAGCGGCCATTAGATGTTTTTGTTTTTACGCCTTAGCACAGCTCCGCCCCTTCACTTCCGCTTGGCTGGGTCCCGGGCGGTTTCGCAGTGGATTTCAAGATGGCGTCTGCGCTCCCGCACAGCTCCGAGGGTGGTGGGGATCCAACCTCCCCGCTCAAAAAGGCGCGGCAGCCAGAGGCCCAGAGGGCAAAGGTGCCCGCCGAGGCTGTCCAGCTCGTGAGCCACCGGAAAAAAAAGAAAAAGAAAAGAAAAGGAAAAAAAAAAAAAAACACCAAAAAACCAAACACAAACACACAAAACCCAGAAGAAATTTACCAAGAATAAAATATACAGTTCGGCGAGCCTATTCTTCTTGTTCGTGTTGTTGTTTTTTTTTTTGCCTTAGCGCAGCTCTGCCCCTTCACCCCGAGCGCGGCCCCGGCATATCCCGCACTCCTGGCGTTGGTTCAGAGACCAGCGGAGGGCGCCGGGCAGAGAGAGCCGCTCGGCACTTTATGGCTCCCGAGCAGTTTCGCCCTCACTTTCAAGATGGCGCCTGCAGAGCTCCGGGGCTGGAGGAGACCGGCTCCCCGGCAGGCAGAGACCGCCACTGCCCGGGGGCTGGCGAGCAAGGACGCGCACCGGGGGTCACCGGCTGGAGAACCGCCGAAAAAGGCAGCACGGGTAGAAAGAGCCGCTGGGCACTTTTTGGCTCCTGAGCGGTTTCGCCCTCGCTTTCAAGATGGCGCCTGCGGAGCTCCGGGGCTGGAGGGGGCCGGCTCCCCGGCAGGCAGAGACCGCCACTGCCCAGGGGCTGACCAGCAAGGACATGCACTGGGGATGACCGGCTGGAGAACTGCCGAAAAAGCCAGCACGGGTTACGACGCTATTTGCTGTCCGGGAGTCTTTTGTGTTTTTCCGCCCTGGGGCAGATCCGTCCCTCCTCGCCAAGCGCTGTCTCAGCTGAGATCCCCCAGGTTCTAAGGTAATTTCGCAAAAAAGCCTCCTGTCTGCAATGCGCCGCGTATCCCTCAGTGATTCTGCGCTGGCCTGGGTCAGGGCTCTGTTCAATTGGGAGCGGAGGGCTAGCCGCTTTCCCGAGAGGCTGCACCCGCCCCAGCTGGGGGCGGGTGTATCCGACCGGCGCTTCGCTGGCTAGTGTCTGTCCCGCGTTCCCAATTTTCGTTCACCTCAGACCTCACTCGCTCTGTTTGTCCCACGCTGATTCTCTGTGGATTCACACCGCTGTTCCTGTGTGGGAGCGGTCTTCTAGCGTTGTGGCAGGTCCGGATCGATGCCTTCCTTCCCGGGAGCGCAGATTCAGGCCGTCACCACCACTCCGCCATCTTTGATTCGGGCCAGTTTCTTTTCTTAAAAGAAGTTATTACTGAAGATTCTAACACTGCCTGGGGAAGCAGCGGCCTCTCAGTTGAACCTCTAGACAAACTGGTCTAGCTGGCCACTCAGGGTTGATGAAGAGGGCCCACACCCTGCCAAGGGGCTGCAGTGCCTTGGGCAGGCCTTGTTCCCTTCATGGTTGCCAGAATTGTTACTGAGAAATCAATGGGCTCGGTGATAATCAATGGCTTTCTTGGCATAGAGGCCATGTCACTGGCCTTTGAGAAAAGAAAAGTTTTACGGAAAGTTCACTGGCAAGGAGACAGGAATAAACACTTGAATTTGTTTCCCTGAGCTGGGGGCTGGGTCAGGTTTTATAAGCATAGGGTAATGAGATGTGATCTGATTGGGTCTTGCAATGGGATATGCCAGGAGTCTTATTCTAATTGGACCATGACATAGGGTAATACTGGGGCTTGATATGGTTGGCTCCTGGATCCTGCCATGTGGTGTCCACTTCTTAATTCAGCCCCCGCTCCTCAGTCTGGACTTTGAAGTTAGGTTCCACCTATGATTACATGCTCGGTTCATCTGGACATGGTGAGGCTATGTGTGACCTTCAACCTAGGGGTTCATGGCAACTGAAAAACAACTCACAATGTTGTTATATAAAAGTTGAGCCAGATTGGCCTGGTGTGGTTACAACAAGACCAAAGGCATAGAAAACCTATTTAACAAAATAGTTGAAAACTTCCTAAGTTTAGTAAGAGATTTAGATCAGCTACAAGAAGCTCAGAGATCCCTAAATAGATACAACCCAACCCAAAAATGTTTTCTCTATGGGACATTATAGTGAAGCTGTCAAAAGTCAAAGACAAAGAGATAATTCTAAAAACAGCAAGAGAAAAGCATCTAGTCACATATAAGGGAATCCCCATTAGAGTAATGGCAGATTTATCAGCAGAAACATTACAGGACAGGAGTGAATGGGATGGTATATTCAAAGTGCTGACAGAAAAAATTGCCAGCTAAGAGCACTATACCCAGCAAATAGTATAGTATTCCTAGTATTTGTAAATGAAGAAGAAATAAAGTCTTTCTAAGAGAAGCAAAAACAGGGAATTCACCACCTCTACATCAGCCCTACCAGAAATGCTTAAGGGAGTCCTACATCTGAAAGTGATAGAATAATATCTATCATCATGAATACACATAAAAGTATAAAACTCCCTGGCAGAGCAAAGACACAGATAACAAAGAGAAAGGACTCAATTGTTACCACTATGGAAAACCAACAAACCAAAATGGTAAAAAAGTGAGAAAGAAAGGAACAAAACAACTAGAAAGCAATTAACAAAATGACAAAAATAAGTCCTCATACATCAGTTATAACCTTGAATGTGAACAGATTAAAATTTTCACTTAAAAGATACAGAATAGATGAATGGATAAAAAAAAAGACCCATCTCAACACAGTATTCCTGGCTGAAACAAAAACAAAAACAAAAACAAAAAACAAACAAACAAAAAAACCCCAAAACATGACCCAACTATATGCTGTCTAAAAGAAACTCACTTCACCTGTAAAGACACATATAGACTGAAGGTAAAGGGATGGAAAAAGATATTTCACAATTGAAATTGGAAGACAAGCAGGAGTAGTTATATTTAGATAAACAGACTTTAACTTGAAAACAGTAAAAAGAGAAAAAGAGGGAATTATACAATGACAAAGGGATCAATTCAGCAAGAAGATTAACAATTCTAAATATATATGCATCCAACACTGGAGCACACATATATATAAAGCAAATATTACTAGATCTAAAGACAGTGATAGAATCTAATACAATAATAGTTGGGGATTTCAACACCACACTCTCAGCATTAAACGGCTTATCTACAGAAAAAAAATCAACAAAGAAACATTGGATTTAAACTGGACTTTAGACTGAATGGACCTAACAGACATCTATAGAACAATTAATCCAACACCTTCAGAATATGCATTCTTCTGATTACCACACGGAATAGTCTCCAGGATAGACGATATGTTAGGACACAAAACAAGTCTCAACAAATTTTAGAAAATCAAAATCATAACAAGTATTTTCTCAGGCCACAGTAGAATAAAACTGGATATCAGTAATAAGTGGAACTTTGGAAACTGTATAACATACTCCTGAATGACCAATGGGTCAAAGAAGAAATTAAGAAGGAAAGAAAAAAATTTCTTTAAACAAATGAAAATGGAAACACAGCATACAAAAACCTGTGGGATACAGCAATAGCAGTGCTATGCGGGAGGGTTATAGCAATAAATGCCTACATGAAAAAAGTGAAGATTTCATATAAACAATCTAATGATGTACCTCAAGGAACTAGAAAAGCAAGAACAACCCAAGCACAAAATTAGTAGAAAGAAAGAAATAGTAAACATTAGAGCAGAAATAAATAAAATAGAGACAAAAACTCAACACTAAGGATTAATAAAACAACAAGTTGTTTTTTTTTGAAAATATAAACAAAAGTGATAAAACTGTTAGGTAGACTAACCAAGAGAAAAAGAGAGAAATAAACAAAGTCAGAAATAAAAAAGGAAGCATAACAACTGATAACACAGAAATACAAAAGATCATCATAGACTATTATGAATAACTATATACTAACAAACTGGAAAACTTAGAGGAAGTGGATAAATTCCTGGAAGCATGCAATCTACCAAGACTGAATCAGGAAGAAATAGAAAATCTGAACAGACTAATAACGAGTAATGAGATTGAATCAGTAATAAAAAGTCAACCAACAAAGAAAATCCCAGGACCAGATGGCTTCATTGCTGAAGCCTACCAAATGTGTAAAGAGAAACTAACATTTATTCTCCTCAAACAATTCCAAAAAATGAAAGAGGAGGGAATTCTTTATAATGCATTCTGTGAAGCTAGCATTACCCTGATACCAAAACCAGACAAGGACACAGGAACAAAAAGAAAACTATAGACCAACATCCCTGATAAACATAGACACAAAACTCAACAAATACTAACAAACAAAATCCAACAGCACATCAAAAAGATAATACATCATGACCAAGAGGGATTAATCTCAGGGAAGCAAGGACGGTTCAACATGTGCAAATCAATAAAGGTGTTGCATCACATCAACAGGATGGAGGACACAAACCCTACTATCATTTCAATAGATGCAGAAAAAATATTTGATAAAATCCAACATCCCTCATGATAAAAACTCTCAAAAAATAGGCATAGAAGGAACATACCTCAAAATAATAAAGGCCACAAATGACAAATCCACAGCTAACACCAAACTAAATGGGGAAATGCTGAAAGCCTTTCCTGTAAGAACTGGAATGAGACAAGGATGCCCAATTCCACCACTCCTATTAATATTTAATATAGTACTTGAAGTCCTAGGTAGAGCAGTCAAGCAAGAGAAAGAAATAAAAAACATTTAAATTGAAAAAGAGTAAGTCCAATTGTCTGTCTTTGGAGACGACATAATCTTATATTTAGGAAAGCCTAAAGACTTATAAAAAACCTTTTAGATACTCACAAATTCAATACAGTTTAGGATACAAAACATACAAAAATCAGTAGCATCAATAATACATCAATAATGAGCTAGCTGAGAAAGAAATCAAGAATGCAATCCTATTTACAGTAGCTATAAATAAAATAAAATAAAATAAAATATCTAGGAATGAATTTAATCAAGGAGATGAAAGACCTCTACAAGGAAAACTATAAAACATTTATTAAAGAAATTGAAGAAGACACAAACAAATGAAAACACATCACATGCTCATGGATTAGAAGAATTAATATTGTTAAAATGACCATACTAGCCAAAGTGATCTACAGAGTCTATGCAATCTCTATGAAAATGCTAATGATATTTTTCACAGAAAGAGAAAAAAAATTCTAAAATTCATATGAGACCAAAAAAGAGTCAGAATAGCTAAAGCAATCCTGAGCAAAAAGAACAAAGCTGAAGGTATCACACTACCTGCCTTTGAAATATATTATAAGGCTATAGTAACCAAAACAGCATGGTATTGGTCTAAAAACAGATACATCAACCAATGGAACAGAATAGAGAACCCAGAAATAAATCCACACATTTAAAGTCAATTGATTTTCAACAAAGGTGACAAGAACATACATTTGGGGATGGACACTCTCTTCAATAAATGGTGCTGGGAAAACTGAATATACATATGGAGAAGATGAAACTAGACCCCTATGTCTCATCATATAAAAAATTAACTCAAAATGGATTGGAGACTTAAACTTAAGACCCCAAACTATAAAACTACTAGAAAAAAACATAAAGGAAACACTACAGGACATTAGTCTAGGCAAAGATTTTATGGCTAAGACCTCAAAAGCACAGGCAACAAAACCAAAAATAGACAAATGGGACTATATTAAACTAAAAAGCTTCTATACAGCCAAGAAAACAATCAACAGAGTGAAGAGACAACTTGTTGAATGGGAGAAATATTTTCAAACTATTCATCCAAGAAGGGACTAATATCCATAATACACAAGGAACTAGAGCAACTCAACAGTGAAAAAAATCAAATAATCTCATTAAAAAGTAGGCAAAGGACATAAATAGACATTTCTCAAAAGAAGACATACAATGGCTAACAGGTACAAGAAAAAATGCCCAATATCACCTATCAGGAAAACGCAAATCAAAACCACAATGATACAACATCTTATCCAAGTTAGAATGACCATATTAAAAGACAAAAAACAATAGATGCTGGTGAGGTTGCAGATAAAGGGGAACTCTCATACACTTTTGGTGGAAATGTAAATTAGTAAAACCATTATGGAAAACATTATGGAGATTTCTCAAAAAACTAAAAATAGAACTACCATATGATCCAACAATCCCACTACTGTGTGTTTATCCAAAGGAAAGGAAATCATTATATCAAAGGGATACCTGCACCCCCATGTTTATTGCAGCACTGTTTACCATAGCAAAGATGAAGAATCAACCTATGTGTCCATGCATGGTTGAATACATAAAGAAAATATGATATATATATATATATATATATATACATACACACACACACACACACACACACACACAACAGAATACTACTTGGCCATAAAAAAGAGTGAAATCATGTCGTTTGCAGCAACATGAATAGAAATGGAGGTCATTATGTTAAGTGAAATTAGCCAGACATAGAAAGACAAATATCATAGGTTTTAACACTTACATAGGAGCCAAAAATGTTGATCTCATGGGGGTAGACAGTAGAATGATAGTTACAGAGTATGGGAAAGGTATGTGTGTGTCAGAGGGATATAGAAAGTTTTGTTAATAGGTACAAACATACAGTTAAATAGAAGGAATACATTCCAATGTTTGATAGCAGAGTAGGGTGACTATGGTTAACAATAATGTTTTGCATATTTCAAAATAGCTAGAAGAGAAGACTTGAAATTTTCCCAACACATAGAAATGATCAATATTTGAGGTGATGAATACCCTGAATAACCTGACTTGATCATTACACATTCTGTACATTTAACAAAATACCACATATTCTGCATAAAAATCAATAAAAAGTTACTCGAACAAAGTGTCATGGTCTGAATTTTTGTGTCCCCTCAAAATTCATATGTTGAAACCCTATTTCCAATATGATGGTATTTGGAGATGGAGACTTTGGGAGGTAATTAGATCATGAAGATGGAGCCCTTATGAATTGGATTAGTGCCCTTATCAGAAGAGGATGGAGAGCTAGCTAGCTCTCTTTCTGCAATGTTAGGATACAATGAGAAGTTGGCAGTCTGCAGCCTGGAAGAGGGCCCTCACCAAAACCTGACCAACTGTACTGGTATCCTCATCTCAGACTTTCAACTTCCAGAACCGTGAAAAATAAATTTCTCTTATTATAAGCCACCAACTATGGTACTTTGTCATAGCAGCTGAACTAAGACACAAACACTCTCTAAACATTATTTATAATATTTGCTTTTCTATATGAACCATTGATTATATTTTCCTCCTTCTAATCCTTTTTATCCTCTTCCTCATCCTCCTGTATAGGCATTCTCTTGACAATTAGTTACTTAACCTAGCCACCCTGCCCCCTACCCAAACTGCTCTGTTTTTGCTCTTTTCCCCCTGCTTGTTCATAAATGCCTTATCCAAGTTCTGGGGGTAAGGCATCTCCCAGTCTGGGCATTTAAACTTTCTAGACTAGGGCAGTGGGCTTGAAGAAACCTGACGCTCAGAGTAATAAAGCAACTTGAACAGATCACACAGCCAAGACCTGTTCAAGTTGCTCTATTACTCTGAGCTTTAGATTTCTTCAAGTGTAAAACGGAGCTAAGTATTGTTACCTCATAGAGCTATTGTGTGATTTAAATGAGATAATTTGATAAAGTACTTAGCACAGCACTTAAAAATGTTAGCTATTATCATTATTCTTAATATTATTATTATTTCAAATTAAAGGAGTTGATTATGACCTTCTTTACTTTCACTTTCTTCTCTCTCTTTCTTCCACATCTTAAATATTTGGTCAAATGCTTAGAAAAATTGATATATGCAGCTTCAAACACTTGTCTGTTAGTAGCATTTGTAAAATGAACTAAATTTTTGGATGTTTTAGAGTGACATGATGAATTTGGGACTGTTGAACTTGAGATAGACAACTATTGAGAGTCAGCATAATATTTTTAAGAGCATGAATCTGGAGCCAAACTGCTCGAATCCTGAATTTCTTCCACTCAGCATTTGTGTGTCGTTGGGAAAGTTACTTAACCTCTCTGTGCATCAGTTTCCTTATCTGTAAAATGGAGATGATAATAAAATACTTAGTTCAAAAAGCTGTTGCAAGAATTATGTAAGTTGATATCTGTAAAAGTACTTAGACTGGTGCCTGGCACTTAGTAAGCACTGTATACATGTCAGTTATTCAACTACTGATCTGTAATGGCCTTTCCATGAGCATAGGAGGTCTTCCTGTCACCACACCAAATTATTCTTATTTGCTGTGGTTTAGATGTTCTTTTCCTTTATATGTAAGTGGTTGAATTTTTGTAGTGTGTGTATGTGCATATATATCTAAGTTTATGTGTGTATGTTTGTATATATACACACATACATGCAGCTATGTTTTTTAACTTGTCCATTCCACTGATACAATATGATGATTGCAGTGTGGGAGAAACCCTTTTGCTTTATCCTTTGTCCATATGAACAAGTTAGATGGAGTGAAACCAAAGCACATCACCAGCGTGATTTATTGGAGGATGTCTGAATGGCTGGGAAACAGTGATGGATGCCTCCCCTTTAGTCCCATGTGACGCAGACACTAAAAGAGCCATGGAGAAGCAAGTCACCTGAATGTTTTGGCTCAGTCCCTTTTGTTTGTGACATAAAACTGCACATAGTCTCTCTTAAGTCATTGCTGTTTTTTTCCCCTAGCTGATTAGAGCACGTAAGGTTGGAGTTTTGCATTGTAGATTTGAAATCTCTAGCAAAAGAGATGTCTTTTTGAATGGGTGTCTCATTATTTTGGTATAATACTTATTTTTTGGAAAAGCTTTTTTTGCTGTTTGTTTTAGATAAATTTGGGGCCAGTATAGATTAGGTTTGAATATAATTATTCTTTAAACCACAGATCATACTTAACATCTGTCCAGATTTTTCTTAGAGACAGCATGGTATAATACAAAGAACATTAATTCATTAAATAAACATGTATTACACTTATAAATGCTAATCAACTGTACTGGGTAGAGAATAAATAGGGGTTTACAAATGCATTGCCCCACCCCTTGCCTATAAAAAGAGATTTTTACTCTTACAGCTTACATCCAGTGGGGAGATAGATATTAATCTAAAAATCATATAAACATAAAAATAATTATGATTGGAGTAAGAGTAAAGTACTTAGAGAGAGTATATTAGGAGAAGAAATCTCTCTACTCAGAGAGGCCAAGATGGTCTTCCCGGAGGCAATTGCATTTGAGCTGAGATGTGATGGAGAAGAAGTAGGAGATAACACTGCTTGTCCTTCACTGGAGTCAGGATGTGAAGGAAAGAGAATATTCTAGACAGATGATTGTGTATGCAAAGGTCCTGTGGCAGGAGAGAGCATGGACTGTTTGAAGAGTAGAAAGCATGGACTGTTTGAAGAGTTGCCAGAGTTCAGAAGCAAGGAGGAGTGAAAAGATGAGGCTGTTGAACTAGGTGGGAGCCAGGGCAATCAGGGTCTTGGGGGCCATGTGAAGCACTTGTGTTATCCCAAGTTTGCTGGAAAAAGACCTCTCAGATGTTGAGAAAAACCCTTAGCTTCTGGTATATAGGGGAAAAAAAGAGAAGAAATACAAAACAAGAAAAGCTCTAATAATTAATGCTGTAATGTTAATAGTCTTGATACATAAAAATATAATTCATAGGTATGCTAGTCACAAGATAATTACAGAATTAAAAAAATCAATTTAAAGTGTATTATAGGTGGTATGGACTGATAAGGGCACACCAATTTAAAATTGTATCTTCTCTCAATCCTGTCACTGTGTCTCCGTGACTGTATGCATGTCCTCCTTTGGAGGTAGGTCAAACTTTAAATTTGTTTGGCCTTTCATAAATACCAGGCTTAGGCCACATGACCTTCTTTGTGCTTCTCTGATAGGCTCTAAATACAAATACTATTGAAATGTTTCAAGCAAAGGAAAGGGATGCAGTCAGATACACATACTGAAAAATATCACTTTCAGTGTAAATTGATTTTACAAGGGCCAGTAAGAATTTGGAGAGGTAAGTTAGGAGACTATTGCAGTAGTCCTGACAGGAGATGATAGAAGCATGTCTGTCGTGATAGCAGTGGAGCTGGAAAGAAAGAAATGGATTGTTTTAATCTTTGTTTAGGATGAAATGTAGAGGACAACCATAATTTTGGACTTTATAGAATTATACTTCGGCTTTGTTTTTAAAGCAGAAATTGAACAGAATTTGCCAATAAACATTTATTGAGTGTCAACTATGTGCCAGTTGATAAAGGATTTTAGTTTATAATCTATAAATTTGTACTTTTTCCCCCTATAATCTTAAAACATACATGATAATTCTGAACAAATTTAAACAATTTCAACTTAGTTTTAAATAACTTGGTTAAAATTAAAAGGAGAAAGGAAAAAAATTGAGCTCATTATTCTTGAATATTGTGAAGTAAATGTCCTAAGTGTTTTAAGAGTCCTGTTAGCCTTTCACCCTGTTTTTCCTTCCATGTGCCTGGAATAATTGATTATCCATGTATGATCCTACATGCATTGCAGCATAAAAAGCAGAAAACAATGGACAAAGATAATGAAATTTCACATTTTTCCCTGCCTATCTTTTTCTTTTAAACTAACGTAGGTTAATAAAACTTCACATAAAAGCCTTTGAAATTTCATCATGGGTTTTCCGAAAGAGGTGAAAGTTGACTTAGAAGCTCCTGACCTATAACTTGGTGGCTACTGAAAGTCTAGCCTCATAATTCAGCAGTCCAGTGACAGCTTTGCCTATAAACCCAAGTCTTCATTTCACCGACATTTTCAGGTTTAGTCTCCTTGAAAATGCTAACAAAAGTGAAGCGTATCATTTCTCTGCTTGGGACAGCAACAGTGATGTTTATGGAACCATTTGTTGTCTCAGGGGTAATCTCCCGGATAATTTGGATTAACCTCCTCAGGTCTCTAGATACCACATTACCCAGGGTGGATGATCTCCAAAATAACCTTTCCAGATCTTAAAGTTTTAACCCCATCACCATGTTTTAACAAAAAACTTTCAGCAGAAATTTAACTATCTAACCAGGCTTACTTCAACTATTTTGGTCTAAAGTGGCCTATATCCAGGCCAGAAAACATAATATCTTCTGTGAATAATTCTAATTAGAAAGTGGGACATCTTGACATATTCTTCTGTTTACTTTTTTCACAAGACAGTTGTTATATATCAAAGCGCCTCTCTCCTCATATTTGGTCAGGTTTTGAAATTAATTACCCAGAAAGGGGGGAGGAATGCTTTTGTTAGTTTATTTGCTAGTAGGAACAATTTGCTTAAGTGAGTGGAGAGTTCTCCCCAAGGAAGAATTTGTCTTTTGGACTGGCAACAGCAAGAATCTTTCATTTATATTTATATGGATCAAAAAGTCCTTCTGGTCCTTTTTTTTTTTTTTTTTTTTTTAAGGAAAGAGAAAGTCAAATGCCTCCGGAAGCTGGGAGATCAACCCTGAAATTCTGTCCTACTGAAGACTTCCATATCGTGATAAATTTTCTCTTTTTAAATCTAATTGTATGCTAAGAAATAATTACTTCTTAATAATATAAGGCCAGAGCTTATAGTTCCAGTGCAAGGTTATGAATTTCACTTTCTAAAAACTGAAAAATGGAAAATTAAAATAAGTTAGCAATTGTAATTATAATGGTATAAGATGTTGAATCCAGGTGAAGTGCTGAGGATTTTCTGGAGAATCTTCAATCAGTTTGAAGTGGTAGAGCAGAGCAGAGGTGACTAATAGAACTGGTAATAATATCACGTCTACAATGATTAGAGGACTTTCATGGTCTTAGTCAAAATAGATAATGGAAAAAAAAGTCACTTTGCATTTATCATACTGAAATCTGGCCTGTGCTTCTGAAAGTGAGGTGTCCACAAGCCTTTAGCCAATGTGCTTTAGTTACAGTCTTAAAGTAGGCGCTTGAGATATGGAGTGTGAGAAATTGTTGCCTGCAGTTGAAACCCTGTGAAGTTAGTAATGCTAGTTAGGGTGCTTTTTGACATGTACAGTCAAGGAAAGTATTGAGGTTGTCTCTTCTTAAAATATAAGGCCCTGATGCTGATTTATTCTACAATATAGATTGAGCTGGTTAAAGTAAAAGATCCAACAATTTTACCTGAGAGGGAATGGGTAAAGCACCCTTCAATATTATAACGGTTTCTATTTCCTGAGTGTTTCCTTTGTGTCAGATACATTGCATGTATATAGTCTCATAAACCCTCACAACACAATCATTTCCATTTTACAGAAGAGAAAACTGAGACTCAGGAGACCAAGGCACTTGCCTAAATTCACCTGTCTGGGCTAGAAGCTCACGGTAGAGGAGCTGTGATTGGAACCCAGTAAGTCTCTGAAGTCTGTGCTCTTTCCACTATGTGTCTTGCCTACATAATGCTTACTCACTTCCTGATGTATCTTTTCAAAAATCAAATCTGAGAGATTAATGGGAAAAGCCAGACTATGGGGATAGAGAAAGGTAGTGATTATAGATGCAGTGTTACATATTTGGATTATATTGTGTGGATTTAGGGCCAGGCAATTAGGGAATGAGCCAGTTAGCTAGCTAGAGGCATTTCCACTGAGCTTGACAGAAAAATCCTTTAGAAAGATTAGTATAAAGACTGGCTGGGGCATTTCCTTGTCTCAGACCAAGGAAATAATGGAAAGAAAATTTTGCATTCCAAGTAATAGAACAATTCCCTTCTAAAACTAAAGTGAGATATCTAAACAAATAATAAGAATAATAATTATCATTTTTGGACTCATCTTAAGTGCAAAACACTTTTCATACATTATTTTTAACTTCACAACACCTCTGTAATGTAGGTATTATTATTTCTATTGTACACTTAAAGAAACCAAGTATTGTGGAGAATTAAATGAGTTTCCCTAGGCGGACAAATAGGTCCATCTTGATCTTGAGTTTGCATTCTTTCCACTATATCTTGCTGTCTCAAAGGAAAATATTTGATACCCTTCCTTACCCATTGCATATTAGTATATGATCTGAAATTAAAAGCCTTAGAACTGTATTTTAAGAGTGATTAGTTTTGGGTATCTGACTAGAGATACTGGTGAGGGCACATAGCAGGTTAGGTGGGCTACAGTAGGTTTTAGACAGGAGAAACCTACAAACTTTTCTCATCTTATTAGGCTAGAGGGTACCAAATCTGCCTCCATAGTCTTAGATAAGTCATGTAACCTCACTGATTTTTGTGTATTTTTTGTTTATCCTCAGTTCCTAGTGCAATGTCTGACACATAGTAGGAATGAGAATGATACATGCTATTAATGAGGAGGTGGGGGCTGCTAATTTTTAATTTCTTTCAGTTCTAAAATTCTGTGATTCTGGCATAGTAACTTTGGTTTCTTTATTCTTTTATTGAGGAAAATTGCATCAATCTCTTTTATAAGATCATCATGAGAATCAACTAGTTTGATATTTTGTAAGCTATGAAGTTCCTCCAGAAAACAATAATAAGACCGCATCTTTCCTTTCAAAGAGTTGTGATAATTTTATTAATATTTTGCATTGATCAAATGTCACAAATGTGATAGGTACAATAGAGAAAATAGGACATGCCCAGCAGGTTCACAGTCTGAACAATTTCATGGCACTAGTATTGTGACTGAGTTTAAAAGTGACTGCATGCCAATGTTTGAGAGAATCTGGTCACATATATTGCAGCAAAGGAAAGAATCAGCCTGAAATCAGCCCAGACCTGGCCAGAGAGAAGAGAGTTCTCTAAAAGCCTGTTCTACTGGTGGAATTTTTGCGTTGCTTCTTGTTTTTGTGGTTTGGAATGGTAGCCACCAACATGTGGTCTCAGAAAGTACGGAAGCCATGGGCTTTGTGCTCCAGGCCTGGAAATTTGCCATGTAAGCGTTAATCACATATCTTGATTCTCAGTTTACTTATTTTGGAAAAGTTGATGGTAGTGTTTACATCATCAGTTTACTGTGGAGATTCATAATGAATTACTGTAGAATAATCCAGGAAAGTCCTATTTCCATGGCAACTCTGTGCATATTGCCAATTTTCCAATCTTGTGAAAAGATCAAAATAATCAGGAGCTCATATTTACTACAGTGTTCCAGTGGAACTTGCATCATGTGCTTCTATCACTCACTTTTCTTTCCTAAAGGCCTTAATAACAAAGGAAAATAAAAGAAAAATAAGGATGAGACTATTTCTCTACTAGCAATGAAAAGTGTGTTATTTGCAAAATCTTTTGAAAGCATAGTATTTTCTTCAAACACAAGTGTGAACTATTTGTAAAAGTATTAGTGTATGCCCCAGATTTGTATTCATAACCTTCAGTGATTCCAAGTTGTAATTTATACCTTACACTTTACTTGTAGAGAATTTGAACTAATAAAAAAAATGTTACATGGGAAACATCCAAGATTCAGATGTTGGGTAATAATTTTCCATTATTTTTTCATTCTTCTATTCATCTCCGTATTCATTCATATATTTATTTTTCAATCAAAATTATTAAATTCCAGCTATTAAGCTAGATGATAGAATAACTAGAATCATGTTTTTTCATTTAATTTCTTCCATATTAATTCAGACATAACTCATTTTATTGGAATTCACTTTATTGTGCTTCACAGATACTGCATTTTTTACAAATTGAAGGTTTGTGGCAACCCTACATCAAGCAAGTCAATTAGTGCTATTTTTCTAAAAGCATATGTTCACTTCATGTCTCTGTGTCACGTTTTGGTAATTCTCACAGTATTTTAAACTTTTTCATTATTATATATTTTTTATGGTGATCTGTGATCAATGATATTTGATATTAGTGCTGTAATTGTTTTGAGGTGCCACAAACTGCATCCATATAAGATGGCAAACTTAATAAATGTTGTGTATATTCTGACTGCTCCAATGGCCAGCCGTTCCCCCATCTTTCTCCCTCTCCTTGGGCCTACCTAGTCCCTGAGACACAACAGTATTGAAATTAGGCCAATTAATAACCCAGAATGGCCTTTAAGTGTTCAAGTGAAAGAAAGAGTTGCATGTCTATCAGTTTAAGTCAAAATCTAGGAATGATTAAATTTAGTGAGGAAGGCATGTCAAAAGGTAAGAGAGGATGAAATCTAGGCTTCTTGTACGAAATATTAACCAAGTTGTGAGTGCAAAGGAAAAGTTCCTGACGGAAATTACAAGTGCTATTCTAGTGAACATATGAATGATGAGAAAGCAAAACAGCCTTTTTGCTGATATGTTTTAGTGGTTTGGATAGAGGATCAAACAACATTCCCTTAAACTAAAGCTCAATCCAGAGCAAGACCATAACTCTTTTCAATTCTATGAAGGCTGAGAGAGGTGAGGAAGCTGTAGAAGAAAAGTCTGAAGCTAGCAAAGATTGGTTCATGAGGTTTAATGAAAGATGCCATCTCCATGACATAAAAGTACAAGGTGAAGGAGCAAGTGCTGATAGAGAAGCTGCAGCAAGTTATCTAGAAGATCTAGCTAAGATCATTGATGAAAGTGGCTCCACTAAACAAAAGCTTTTCAATGTTGATGAAACAGCCTTATATTGGAAGAAGATGCCATCTAGGACTTTCATAACTAGAAAGGAAAAGTCAATGATCTTGTTAGGGACTAATGTAGCTCTTCATTTACCATTACAAAAATCCTAGGGCCTTTAAAAATGATGCTAAATCTACTGTGCCTGTACTCTAGAAATGGAACAACAAAGCCAGGATGACAGCACATCTGTTTAGCATGGTTTAACAAGAATTTTAAGCCCCCTGTTGAGGCATGCTGCCCAGAAAAAAAGATTCCTTTTAACATATTATTGCTCATTGACAATGTACTTGGTCGCCCAAGAGTTCTGACAGAGATGTGCAAAGAGTTGAATGTTGTTTTCATGCCTACTAACACAACATACACTGTTCAGCCCATGGATCAAGGAGTAATTTCTACTTTTTAGTTTTAATATTTAAGAAATATATTTTGTAAGGCTATAGCTGCCACAGATAGTGATTCCTGTGAAGGACAGGGGAAAAATAAATTGAAAACCTCTGGAAAAGAGTCAATTCTGGATGCCATTAAGAACATGTATGATTCATGAGAGGAGGTCAAAATATCAACTTGTACAGGAGTTTGAAATAAGTTGATTCCAACCCTCATGGATCTCTGAGGGGTTCAAGACATCAGTGGAGGAAGTAACTGCAGATGTGGGTCAGAATGGCAAAAGAATGAGAGTTAGAGGTGGAGCCTGAATATGGTTTTGAATTGCTGTAATCTCATGGTCATATATGATGGATAAGGAGTTGCTTCTTATGGATGAGCAAAGAAAGTGGTTTCTTGAGATGGAATGTACTCCTGGTAAAGATGCTGTGAACATTGTTGAAATGACAAAGTTTTTAAAACATGACATAAATTTAGTTGATAAAGCAGTGGCAGGTTTTGAGAGAATGGACTGCAATTTTGAAAGACATTCTACCATGAATAAAATACTACCAAACAGCATTGCATGCTACAGAGAAATCTTTGAGTCAATCAATGTTGCAGGCTTCATTTTGTCTTATTTTAAGAAATTGCCACAGCCAAACCAACCTTCAGCAACCTCCACCCTGATTTGTCAGCAGCTATCAGTGTTGAGGCAACACCCTTCACCAGCAAATATTTGCTGAGTCACTGAAGGCTCGGATAATTGTTAGCACTTTTAGCGAGAAAATATTTTTTAATTAGGCATGTACTTTTTTTTTTTTTTAGAGACAATGCTGTTGCACACTTAATAGACTACAGTAAAATGTAAACATAACTTTTATACGTATTGAGAAACCAAAAAATGTATGTGATTGGTTTATTCCAATATTTGCTTTATTATGGTGGTCTGGAACCAAACCCACAATATCTCTGAGTTTTGCCTACATTTATAACATTACATCAGTAAATAACCTATGAAGGTTTATGCTGGATCATTCTGATATGTAAAATTCTCTGTATCTATAAAGAAATTTATTCCCTATGAGAGATCTCTATGAATGGGGAAATTCTTAAATATTCTAATTTATCTGTAATAAGTAGAAATATACTCAAATTAGGAAATAAAATACAATATATTATAATGAAAAACTATGGTGCTTTCTAGAGACTCTCTCTATTGCAAACAGAAGAATCTTTTAGGATTAAAACATGCTTTGGTGCTGTCTCAAGCAAACAAAAAAGATTAAAACAAAACCTATATGACTGTAGTACCAACTCTTTTCAAATATTTAAAAGTGTGAACCATGTGTATTTTTTAGACTAATCCTTTTGGACATCTCTTCTTAGGTAGGACTCTCCTTCAGTTGATAATTGGCTTAAAGGGCAAAGAAAGAAATTTATTGACTTCATATCTTAAAATCTTAGGGCTTCAGACATGGTCTGATCCAGGAACTCTTATAATGTAAATTAATTAGTCAATTAAAGGAATTTTAATATTGGTTCTGCTTTTCTCTGTATTGGCTTTATTTTGAGCAGGTTCTTTCCTAATGGTGATAAAATGGGTATCAATAGGTCAGTTTATGTCCTATTTTCCAAGCAATCCAAATGGAAGAGCGTGCCTTTTTTCCAATACTTTCAACCAAAATATAAGAATTGCATTTCATTGACTCTGATTGGTCTGCCTTGGGTCACATGCCCATCCTTAGAGTTGTTTAGTGCCAGTCTCACCCCAACCATATGAACTGAGAATGAGGAAAGGGAAAATCAGTCTTCTGTTATTAGAAAGAGAAGGCCTAAATGCACATGTCTATTATATTATTTTTTATCAATGTTGGTATCTAGGGAGGCTCTGCTTGTTCTGTATCATATATCACAGCTGCAGATGTCATGTTTGGCTGCTTCTCACTCTGATGCACACATTTCCCCCTATCTTACATATTTGGGTTTGCTCATTAGTCTTTTTATGAGACCATGGTTTACAACCAGGGATTTTCAGGACAATGAAATCCTCAAGTGGAGAATGCTTCCATTTATAGCAGAAAGATTACTCTGTATTCTTTAACCATACGGTCTGCCTTGGCGTGAAGACATGTATTCTTACATCATCAAAATCCCTTGATATTGCTATAAAATCAACGTTTATAGAGCAGGATACACATTTTATGTCCTCTTCACAAGGAAATTTTAATACTGGTGTCTCCTCAAAAAAGCATTGTGAAGCTGTGTGAATTATGTTAGAAATCATTTTTCATTTGAAAATTAAACTTTGTATCCAATTGTATGGTTGTACTTAACCTAATGGATTTCTGGTTGTTCAAAGATGGCAAACTTCTGCCAATGGACTCATAAGGGACTCTGTAATAATCAGAACAGGATGAAACTTTTAAATATAACTTTCCATGAAGATGCAAGGTCCTTATACTTCATTTAAGAATATATATAGACTCATTCAATGAAGTTTCATTATGTTACTGACCACCCATCCTCAACTTATTTCTCTAAGAGTTTTCACATTTAAAGGCTAAAATTCTGTGCCGGCGTTGGTGGTATAGTGGTGAGCATAGCTGCCTTCCAAAGACTAAAATTCTTCAAAATAAACTTGTCACAATATGAAATACTCAAGATTAAAAAAAAAACCATAATTGAATTTTAACTAAAAACCTCTTATTGGGAGTGGTAGAAACCAAGCTAGATTCCTAGTATATCATCAAATCATAAATTTAGGGCAAGAAAACCTCAGGAAGACATAAATAGAACACACTGAGCACACAAACACACAACAATATTTAACACAGAAATAATTACAACACAATACAAAGGTTTAAACTTTACATTAAAAAACATTAGCTTCTTAGCTTGGAATTGAATTCCATAATCTGAAATGAAATACAATATTTCAGAAGCATTCATACTACCTGAACTTTTAGAAGCATTAAGGAGTCTAAGAAGTCTTGGGTGCAGGAAGTAGGAACCTCAGATAGTTTACTTTTATTTATCAGAAAATCCATTCTTAGCAAGTGGGTGATTGGGCAAGCATCATTTTTCTCCTTTGACCCTCACATAGATTTGGCTTTCGGTTTAATCTCTCCAGTGTAAAAAATTGTCCTTAGTTTATATCAATAAAAGTTGAAGAAATCTGGGCAACCTCACTATGTAAACTCCCTAAAAGAAATAAATCCATAACTGGCATAAATTTCAGAAGATGAGAATTTGCATGAATGAAAATTCTGATTTAGTAAAAAGCACAAGGGTAATACTTTCACTGGGAATCCCTGAGTTTCTGAGCCTGTATTGGATTCTCTTACAAAACTTTGAGTCTTGTATTGGATTCTCTTACAGAGACAACTTTTTGACCAGGTTTCTGCTTAAGTCCATTATAATGTATTCCATTTTGTTTTTCAATGTAATAGATTTTAGGAAGTGACTTCTTTTTTTTGTTGTTTGTTTGTTTTTTGAGACAGGGTCTCACTCTGTCACCCAGGCTAGAGTGCTGTGGCATCAGCCTAGCTCACAGAAACCTCAAATTCCTGGGTTCAAGCTATTCTCCTGCGTCAGCCTCCTCAGTAGCTATGACTACAGGTGCACCACCATGCCCAGCTAATTTTTCTATTTTTAGTAGAGACAGGCTCTCACTCTTGCTCAGGCTGGTCTCAAACTCCTGACCTCAAGTGGTCCTCCCATCTCAGCGTCCCAGAGTGCTAGGATTATAAGCATGAGCCACCGCTGACCTGTGGATATCTTTTTGATATAATGATTTCTTTTCCTCTGGGTAGATATCCAGTAGTGGGATTGCAGGATTTAATGGTAGTTCTACTTTTAATTCTTTGAGAAATGTCCATACTGATCTTTGTAGAAGTTGTACTGGATTTACCTTCCCAAAAATAGCGTATAAGCTTTCATTTCTGATTGTATTTATATTGATCTTCTATCCTCTTTTCTTGGTTAGTCTAGTTAGTAGTTTATCAATTTTGTTTATCTTTTCAAAGAACCAATTTTTCATTTTGTTTATTCCTTGTATATTTTTGGTCTCTATTTCATTTAGTTCTGCTCTGATCTTTATTATTTCTTTTTTTTCTATTAACTTTGAGCTTGGTTTGTTCTTGTTATAGTTCTTTGAGGTGTGATGTTAGGTTATTAATTTGTGATCTTTTTACTTTTTGATGTAGGCATTTAATGCTATAAACTTCCCTCTTATCAGTCCTTTTGATGTATCCCACAGGTTTTGATATGTTGTGTTTTCATTTTCATTCATTTAAAAACATTTTTTAATTTCTATCTTTTTTCCTCATTGAACCAATGATCATTCAGGAGCATGTTGTTTAATTTTCATGTTTTTATATACTTTCTGAAGTTCCTCTTCATATTGATTTTAATCTTCATTCCACTGGTCTGAGAAGATGCTTGATGTGATTTCAATTTTTAAAAATGTGTTAAGATTTGTTTTGTGACTTAAAATGTAGTCTATCTTGGAGATTGTTCCATGTGCTCATGAAAAGGATGTATATTATGTAGTTGTTCAGTGGAATGGTTTGTAAATGTCTGTTAAGTTCATTTGGTCTAAAGTGCAATTTAAGTTCAATGTTTCTTTGTTGATTTTCTGTCTTGGTAATCTGTTTAGTGCTGTGAGTGGGGTGTTGAATTCCCCCACTATTATTGTGTTGCTGTCTGTCTCATTGTTTAGATCTAGTAATATTTGTTTTGTGAGTCTGGGTGCTACAATGTTGGGTGCATATATATTTAGGATTGTTATATACTCCTGCTGAATTGATCTTTTTATTATATAATGACCTTCTTTGTCTTTCTCTTTACTGTTTTTGATTTAAAGTCTGTGTTATCTAATATAAATATAGCTACTCCTGCTCACTTTTTATTTTTGTTTGCATGGAATATCTTTTTCTGCCTCTTTACTTTTAGTCTGTATGTATCTTTATGGATAAGGTGAATTTCTTGTAAACAGCATATTGTTGAATCATGATTTTTTATCCATTCTGGCAATCTGTAACTTTTAAGTGGAGGATTTACTCCATTTTTATTCAAAACTAATATTGATTTGTGAGGCTTTGTTCTTGTCATATTGTTAGTTGATTTCTACTTGTTTTAAAAATTCTTTGTTTCTTTTTCTCTGACTTTTTGTACTTGTGATCTGCTGAACTCCTGTCATGTTGCCATTTGATTCCTTTCTCTTCCTTCTTTGCATGATTGTTTTATAAGACCTGTGAGTTTTGTATTTTTATGTTTTTGTGATGGTGAGTATTGACCTTTTGTTTCCATGTTTGAGACTCCTTTGAGCATTTCCTGTAGGGCCAATCTAGTGGTGACGAATTCTATCAGTGTTTTTGTTTTTTTTTTTTTAATCTGGGAAAGGCTTTAGTTCTCCTTCATTTATAAAGCTTATTCTGGAAGGATATTAACTTCTTTGCTGACAGTTTTTTTTTTTCTTTCAGCACTTTGATAATGCCATCTGATTCCCTTCTAGCCTGTAGGGTTTCTACTGAGAGGTTCACTGTTAAACTGATGGGATTTCCTTTATAGGTGACTAGACACTTTTGTCTTCCTAATTTTAAAATTATCTCTTTCACTTCAGCTTTAGTCATTCTGATTATAATGTGCTCTCATGAAGTCCTTTTTGCAATGTATTTGCCTGGGGATCCTTGGTCTCCTGTATCTGAATGTTTAATTCTGTTGGTAGTCCTGGAAAATTTTCATCAATTATTTCCTTATACAGGGTTTAAACTTTCTGATATATCTTCCCTCTCAGGAATACTGATAATTCATAAGGCTACTTGCTTTAGGTAGTCCCAGACATCTCAAAGTCTTTCGTCATTCTTTGTTATTCTTTTTTCCTTATTTTTATTTGACTGGAGTATTTCCAAAGACCTGTCTTCAAATTCTTAGGTTCTTTCTTTTGCTTGGTCTAGTCTGTTTTTGAATTTGTTCTGAATTTCCTTCAATGAATTTTCAGGTCCAGAATTTCTGTTTCTCTTGTGTTTGTTGTTTTTTTTTTTTCTTTTTTTGTTTTGTTTTAAGATATTTATCTCCTTGGTGAATTTCTCATTCATATTATGAATTGATTTTTTTTTATTTCTTTGTATTGGTTTTTAGATTTCTCTTGCATCTTGTTGAGCTTCTTTAGGATCAGTACTTAGAATTCTTTATCTGGCATTATGAGGAATTCTTTTTTATTGGGATCCATTGATGGCCAGTTGTTATGGTCCTTTGGCAGTGTCATATTTGCTTGCTTTTTCATGTTGCCTGTGTCTTTCCATTGAAATCTCTACATCTAATGTAGCAATCACTTTTTCTAATTTCTTGAAAATGCTTTTCAAGGGGAAATTTTTTTCCTAAAGATGTATATAGGTTGTTTGTTGAGTAGGACACTTTGGCTTTGATTTTGGGTGGATGCAGTAGTGTGATATTTTTGTTTTAGTAACTCTAGGGTAGATTTCTAGCTACAGAATAATGGTTCAAAGGGTATGTGCATACACAGATATCATCTGAAAATTTTACACTTCCACAATAGTGCCTGAGAAGGCTGAAGAATGACTCCACTCATGCTCAACTAGAAGCTTAAGAATGTTCACAGTCCGATAAGTAAAAAAGGTTGTTTTTTGGCCGAGCGCGGTGGCTCATGCCTGTAATCCTAGCACTCTGGGAGGCTGAGGCAGGTGGATCGCTCAAGGTCAGGAGTTCGAGAGGAGCCTGAGCAAGAGCAAGACTCCATCTCTACTAAAAATAGAAAGAAATTATCTGGCCAACTAAAAATATATATATAAAAAAAAAATTAGCTGGGCATGGTGGCGCATGCCTGTAGTCCCAGCTACTCAGGAGGCTGAGGCAGTAAGATTGCTTAAGTCCAGGAGTTTGAGGTTGCTGTGAGCTAGGCTGACGCCATGGTACTCTAGCCCGGGCAACAGAGCAAGACTCTGTCTCAAAAAAAAAAAAAAAAAAAAAGGTTGTTTTGATTTACACTTCTTTCTATAATGGTTGAGATTGAGCTTTTCCCATAACTTATTGACCATTGTGCTTCTTGTTCTGATAACCACTTGGGGTGTATGTTTATTAGAAAGGTTAATTCCCATCCTTAACCTCTGAACAAAATTTTAAATAAATTCACCCAGATCTCTCACTGGTTACTTTATAATTTTATTTAGTCTACAATCTTTACCACTCACAGCCAATGAAAAATGCTGAATTAAAAAGAAACTCCAGGCCGGGCGCGGTGGCTCACGCCTGTAATCCTAGCACTCTGGGAGGCCGAGGCGGGTGGATCTCTCGAGGTCAGGAGTTCGAGACCAGCCTGAGCAAGAGCGAGACCCCGTCTCTACTAAAAATAGAAAGAAATTATATGGACAACTAAAATATATATATACAAAAAATTAGCCGGGCATGGTGGCACATGCCTGTAGTCCCAGCTACTCGGGAGGCTGAGGCAGTAGGATCACTTAAGCCCAGGAGTTTGAGGTTGCTGTGAGCTAGACTGATGCCACGGCACTCACTCTAGCCCGGGCAACAGAGCGAGACTCTGTCTCAAAAAAAAAAAAAGAAACTCCAATATTTTAGCATAGTTGACTCATGTATCCTTAAGTAGATTTTTTATAGGTCTTACAGATCTTACAGGTTTGAGTCTAATTTTCAGAATAGAAAGAGCTTGATTATTTAATTTATAGACTCGAGTTTAGCATATTATTAAGCTTTATAGAGTAGCCTATGAAGACTAATAAGGCAAATTAGAAAAAAAATTATAACACATTAACTTCTGTCCCTTTTGGTTCTAGGGCTAGAAGAAAGGGTGGAGTGTGTTCCCAAGGCTGGTCTACTCTACTTCATTTGCTGACCTAAGCAGACATGCTATTGGCTCAAAGGTAAACACTCATCTACATAAATTATCTACCTTTCAGCTTGAATGGTAAGTTGAAGAAGGAAGTAGAAAATGTGTTCATTCTGAAATACTGGCTTAAGAGAGAATAAATGTATTGCTGTTTATGCAAAGGCCTTTTCACATTGACATCTATATAAACGATGTGTCCCTTCCTTTGATGAATATATGAAAGATTTTCTAAGATAATTAGATTTCTATGCATACAATATTGAAAATTTTTATTTATTTTGAAATTTACATACAGTAAAATTCATTGTTTTTAGTGCAGTTCCATCAGTTTTGATAAATGCATAGTTTGTGTAACTACCACCACCAAGATATAGTTCCACCATTATCCCCAAATTTCCCTTGGGCTACCACTTTGTAGTCAACTCCCTCCTCATCTTCAACCCCAACAACCATTGATCTGTTAGCTGTCCTTACAGCTTTGCTCCTTCCAGAATCACATACAACATTTCAAAATGGAAATGTGAAACATGCTGGCACATTTTAGTAACCGTTTCCCATGAAAGTCATGTTTTAAAACTATGCTCTACCTGCTACTGATGTATAAGGATTCAGTTTGAAATTCCGTGAACTGTTTCATCTCTGCTCAATCTCTGTACACTAATAGAGATTTTCTCAAGGAGTCAGTAATCTTAGATCTTTGGTCAAAGCATTGTTAGTATGCTGTTCTGTATAAAAATTTGTACGGTTAAAAACAGTTAATAGTGATAGAATAAACCATGTTTTTTATTTTACATTGCTTTTCAAAACTTAGACATGCCTTTATTACATTCTGGACTGAAACCACAGTTGTTACCATGATTAAAGACTTTTTAATAGCTTGCTGTACTCATATATTTAGAATTCTTGCCTCCCCTCTTCCCTTTCTTTTCCTATCTCTAAAATAGCACATGCACACTGAAGAATGTTAGAAAATACTGGTAAGCATTAAAGAGTTTGGGGATTTAACTAGTATAAATTCCTATACAGTAAGAAATGGTTAACTGCCTATGATTGATATCTAGATCTGCTTTAGATACCACAATAATTTCTGAAGATTGTTGCATTTTCTTATATTTAAACATGACCTCTAACCTTATTCTGTTTTGATCCTTATCATTTATTTAAAATATCATTTACTCTTTGCTTTCTAAGTTTTGCAAGGGCCTTTGGGCAAAAACAATAATATTCTGATCCAACCTATTCTGATGTATTTGAATACATGTGTAAGTGCTCAAAATAGAAAGTTATAAAAATAATTTGTGCAAGAGTTAAAAAGAAATTATTTTGTTTCTGAAAACTGAGTAACTGAAAATTGTTTTTTTATGATGATTGCCTTATAATCTTCTGCATAATTTTTTCTTAATTCTTTGAAACATTACTGAGTTAATCTCTGGAGATCTTATTCAAGTTAAATTTATGTTTTTGTGTAAATGGACAAGGCCCATTTTCCAAAAGTTTTCTGTGGCTTTGAAATGAACATAAACTATATCCCAGATTCCTTGGATAAAAACTATTTCAATGAGGAGTAATTACTTCATGTATTCATACAGTACACGTTTACTATCTGTAGTGTATCAGATACAATGCTAAGTACTGAGAATACAGAAAGGAAATTTTATTCTTTACCTTTAAGGAGCTCATAATAACAATATAAACCTCAAAAATGTGTTTTAAAGTCTTTCTTTCACCAATCACATTTAATCAGTCACTAAGTTCTGTCAATATAACCCCCTAAATCATCGACTGCACAAGGTGAAAGCTCACCAGGGAGTTTTAAACAAATACTGATGTCAGGGTTCCACCTTTAGAGATCTGACTTGGGATAAACAGTTGATTCTAATGTGTAGCCAAGAATGAGAATCATTGCTCTAGATCACAAGTTGGCAACTTTTTCTGTAAGGGACTGAATAGTAAATTCTTTAGGCTTATTGAGCCATAAAGTCTTTGTTGCTACTATTCAACTATGCCATTGTAGTGCAAAAGTGGCCATGGACACTATGTATTAATACATGAATGAGTATGGTCATGCTCCAATAATTTTATGGACACTGAAATTTGAATTTCATATACTTTTCATGTGTCACAAAATCTTATTCTTTTGGTTATTTTCAACCATTTAAAAATGTAAAAACCATTCTCAGCTTGTGGGCTGTATAAAAAAAAATAGGCATGAGGTTAGATTTGGTCTACAGGTCAAAGTTTGCCAAATCCTGCTCCAGAACAGCTCAGAAACCTATATGCACAGAGTCATCTGTAGCTCTTTTAAAAAAGTTCCTGGCCTTGCCCCCAGAGATTTTTATTCAGGAGGTCTATATGGGACCCAGGAATTCTATCATGTAGGCAAGGTAGTCATATTCGTATTCTAAAGATTTATTGAATCTTTTTTCACTTCCAAATCCCTACCACCATTTTTCCATTTTAGGTTTTTATTACCTTGCACCTGGACTATGTTACCATAGTAATAGTCTCTACCTATGTTTCCAGTCCAGACTCTCATTAATTAATCTTCTACACTGCCACATTTCTCACCTTGCTTTAAACCTTCTAATAGCTTCCATTGCCCACAGGACAAAGTTCATACTTTCTAGCAAGTCATACAATGGTTTTCATTATCTGGCCTTTGCCTATGAACTGTCTCCCCAGACTCTTGGTTCTTGGCAAAATGGGCTACTTGTAGTTCACACCATTCTATTTCTTGTTTGAATGCTTGGGCTTATGTTGGTCCTCCTGTCTGAAAAACCCTTTTCTGGTGGCAAACGTCCACTTTTCCTTCAAGATGCACCAGTATTTTCTGCCTCCTTTTTCTTCATGTCTGGTTGGATGTGTAGGTCATATGGTCCTCCTCTGTGTTCCCATGGGCCGTTTGTTTACCTTTGGCATATCATACATTACTTGACATTGAAATAATCTGTTTATAAATGAATTATTTGAGATTGGGAACCCAATTTTATTTATCTGTTTTTTTTTTTTGTTTTGTTTTGTTTTGTTTTTGAGACAGAGTCTCACTCTGTTGGCCTGGCTAGAGTGCCATGGCGTCAGCCTAGCTCACAGCAACCTCCAACTCCTGGGCTCAAGCAATCCTCCTGCCTCAGCCTCCCCAGTAGCTGGGACTACAGGCATGCACCACCATGCCCGGCTAATTTTTATATATATTTTTAGCTGTCCATATAATTTCTTTCTATTTTTAGTAGAGACAGGGTTTCACTCTTGCTCAGGCTGGTCTCAAACTCCTGAGCTCAAACAATCCGCCCGCCTCGGCCTCCCAGAGTGCTAGGATTACATATTTATCTTTATATCACAGCACTTAGTGAGATTTTTGATATGTATTAATAGTAGGTGCTTATTGACCCTCTAAAGAAAGCAGGGCAGGTTCCCCTTGTTCAGACAAGAGAACTGAGGCTCTGAGGCAGTGGATGACTTCTTAAGTGTTTGAGCAACTACTAAGTCAGGGAGGAGCCAAGAGCGAATTCCCATTTAGTCACTGCCAGCTGCGGGCCTTCCTCCTGTTACTCCCGGAGCCTCTCTAGTATAGCTGCAAGCCATCTATGAGAACCACAGTTACATGTTATTGTGGAATGAGTACTAGGCTGGCAGTTATAAACCCTGGCCTCAAATCTCATCTTTCCTGCTAGTTGGGGATACGCATCCCAGTTTCCTAGTCTGTAAAATGGGGAGATTCAATTAGATTTTTAAGATTATTCAATTCTTAAAAACATTAAGTTCTGTCAAATAGTTGTTTTTACTTAATTTTATTTTCAAGCCCATTTATTAGACCTTTGTAACAAAATTAAAACACAGAAATGTGAAATAATTTGTTTAAAGACTCCCTGAAAGCTGGTGGTAGAACTAGGAAATAAGCCTCTATTTTAGTTTTTTTATTATTGCCATGATAAATTACCAGAAACTTTGTAGCTTAAAACAACATAAGTTTATTATCTCACAATTCTATAAGTAAGAAGTCTGGGTGGCTCATTTGACTGCTCTGCTTAGAGTTTCACAAGGCTAAAATCAAAATGCCAGAGAATCTGGGGCAGAATCAGCCTTTAGGCTCATCCAAGTTGATGGTAGAGTTCCATGTTGTTCAGGACTGAAATCCCTATTTCCTTGTTAGCTCTCTGTTGGAGGCTGTCCTCAGCTTCTAGAAGCTGCCCATATTCTTTGATTCATGACTCCCTTCATTCATTTTCAAATCCAGCAACTAGGGTGTGCTCACTGACCTTCTCTTCTGTGACTTCTCTTCTGACTCTGTCTGCCTCTTTTGCTTTTAGGGGCTCATGTGGTTACTTTGGACCCATATGTGTAATCCAGGACACTCTCTCTCTGTTAAGGCCAGCTGATTGATAACCTGATTACCTCTTCAGTCTCTTTACAGCAGGATCTAGTGTTAGATCAAATAACTGTTAGATGGGAATCTTGGGGGACATCTTTAGAATTCTGCTTAACCCAAAGCCCAAATTACTTGATCTTCAAGCAAAGGAGCTGGCCATCATTACTTATTTCCTAATATAAGTTTGCTTTTCTTGGCATCCAGTCGTTTTCAACATCTTTTTTATTCACATAACTTAGTAACAAACATCCACATACACATCCACACACCTCACATATATGAGATAATACAAATTTAACATGTATTTTTATAGAACATTTATTAGGGCCATCCATCCATTAATTCATCATTTATGAAATATATCCTTTTGTCAGCAACATGAGTTCTAAGTGCTGAGGATAAAATTGTGTAAAAGTTGGAAACTTTACATACAAAGAGCACATTCTTTCATTTACCTGTCACGTATTTATCTAGCACTTATCATGTGTCAGGGAGTCTTCTAGGTTCTTGGAGTACAATAGTGAAAGAAATTGTTCTCACGAGTGGACATCATAAATGGAAAGTCTGAAGCTAAACAGATGAACAAATGAATAGATGATATATTTGTTGACGGTTATTAGTGTCATGAGGAAAAATAAAGCAAGGTAAGGGGATAGAGTGTGATAAGGAAGAGGGTTGGGTGCTGTTATAAATAGGATAGTCAGAGAAGGCTTCTTTAAGGTAGAGACCTGAGCAAAGTTAGAAAGTGCTAGTTGGGAAGAAAGAAATACAGGCCAACAATGACCACATAGTGTGATAAATGTTACGAAGGAATTGAACATACGTATGAGAGAATAAGAGCACACAGAGGACTAGCATCTAAGCCAGGGGCCAGGAAGCCTGTAGGAGGAGTTGATACCTAAGTCAATACTTGAAAGATGGGTCCGAATTAGAACTTGGTTAGAGGAGGAATGTGTTGAAGGCAGAATAGGCAGTACGTGGCAAAGTATATGTATGTTACTGAAGACTATTTGGAAACATTTTGAGCCCAAATGTGACATGATCAGATTTGTAATTTTATAACATCACTAGAAGAAGTGTGAAATATGAACACAAAGGGGACAAGGTTAGAGGAAGGGAGATGAACTACAGCTGCGCCTCCTGAGGACTAGACCAAGGTGGCTCTGGCGAGGATGAAGAGGAGGGGGCAGAAGCTACAGATAATATGAGTATAAAATAGATAGGATTTAAAAGTCTTCTGGAGTGGACCAGGTGTGGGAAAGAACAGAGTCAAGTATCTGCCATGGTTAACTGGGAATAGCCATTCATGGAGACAGGAAATACTGGAGGAAGAGTAGATTTGGGGTAAAAGTTGAGGAGTTCAGTTTTTGACATACTGAATCTAGATTTCCAAGGGAAAGTTAAATGAATATTTTCAACGGGAAATTGGGTATTCCGGTTTGGAGCTCAGATTGGAAAAATTAGGGGTTGTCATCTATTGCTAGTAGTTGAAACTACAAACTTATGTCACATAGGGAAAATGTATAGAACAAAAGAGAAAATGGTCTTAAGAGAGAAGGGCAAAAAGAGAAACTGAGAAAAATTAGCATAAGAAGTAGACAGTGTCACAGAAGACAGGGGAGTTTCAAGAATTCTTTCTTTTGAACACCTTAAGAAAGTCTACTACATCTTGCTTGATTGCTGGAGCCTAGGAGTTTGAGGTTGCAGTGAATTATGATGACACCACTGCACTCTAGCCAAGGTGACAGAGTGAGATCCTGTTTCAAAAAGAAAAGATTAAGCAGTTAAGTTCAAGTAACGAGAAATACCAACCTTGCCCTTACTACTTGCTCCACCTCTCCAAAATAATGTGGACCAGTGGAAAGTTTTTATCCCATGAATAAAAAACTCAGAAAATTAAAAATCATCAAAATGGATGGTCCATGAATGGTTTCCAGAGTGATGGAGGACCCATTGCATCACACCAGTTGAGGTACCTGTGAAACATGCAAATTCCCAGTTTCTATCCCAAATCCTACTGAGTCAGGATTTCTGCTGAGAATCAGAAACATACATTTTAAACAAGTTTCCCAAGTGGTTTTTATGTACTTTATCAATTGAGAATGACTTGTCTTCAAGAAATGCAGTAAGTTTTAAATGTTGAAAATCTATTCTCAGAGCATTAGAAGGACAAAAAATATATACCTGTATACAAAGATTGGCTTGAATAAAATGAAAAGTATTACTAAATAGTGAAAACTATGATTGGTAATTATTAGAAATACTAAAGAGTATCAGTGAAGCATAAATCTGATATATAACAATATCAGTTTATATAATAATGCTCTCTCTATAGAAGAGGAAAAAATAGAATGGAATTTATTATAAAGAAAAACTTAGTAGGAGAAGAATTTTCAGTAATTGAAAAATTTTTAGCTGGAAAATAGAAAAAGGTCATAGAGTTTAAGTCAGTATTTTTAATACCTTTTTATTGAGTTCAACATACATAAAAGTCATAACTAATGGATGCGGTGAGCATTGTAGAGGGGAAGGGCACACCTCTAATCTTCGCTTGGGTGAGGCAAAGTCACAAAATGTAACGAAAATGTTTGTACCCTCATAATATCCTGAAATAAAAATAAATAAAAAAGTACGCTAATTATAAACATACAGCTTGATGAATTGTCACAAAGTGAGCATACCTGTGTCACTATCACCCAGATCAAGAAATTTGCCAGCCCCCAGAGGTCCTACCTAGGTCCTTCTTTCCCCAGTCACTAGCCTCCCCTCTCCCCAGAGGTAGCTTGATTTCTAATACCATGATTTATTGGCCTGTTCTGGAAACTTATATAAATGGGATCATATAGCATATTTTTATTAATATATTCTTTTATATCTGGCTTCTTACATTCAACATTATGCTTGAGAGTTATATATGTTATAACAGTAGTTTATTCATTTCTATAGCTGATAGTATTACTTGTATCAATATACCATAATTTATTACACTATTAAAAGATACATGGGCTGTTTCCAGTTTTGAGCTATTATGCCAAGAACATTTTTAAACATCTTTGGTGATCACATTTACCCATTTTGTTGAGTATATACATAGAAGTGAAATTTATGCATCATAACATATGTATATGTTTAATTTTAGTAGATACTAACAGTCTTCCAATGTGGTTGCATCTACTTAAACTTCCACCAGCAATACATGTGAGTTCCAGTTGTTACACATACTTGTCAATAAGCATTTTCAGTCTTTTAAATTTTTGATCTGGTGGATGTGTGGTAGTATCTCATTGTGTCTTTTATTTTCATTTCTTTTTGTTCTATGAGGTTTTTGGCCATTTGAATATCCTATTTTGTGATTTCTCTTAGTGATTTATAGAACTTCTTTATATATTCTGAACAAAAGTCTTTTGTTGGATATATGTATTACAAATATCTTCTACCACTCATTGGCTTGCTTTTTACTCTCTTAATGGTGTCTTTAATGAAAATAAGTCCTTAATTTTTGTTAAGTTCAATTTATAAATCTTTTCCTTTATAGCTACTGCTTTTGCAACCAGTTAAAAAATCTTTTCCTGCCTTGAGATCATGAAGATATTTTCTGAAACTACCTTCTAGAAGATTTGATTTTTATTGCCTTTCATACTAATCTATGTTCCATCTTGAATTGATTTTTGTGTATAGGATGAAGTAGAGATAAAGATTCACTTGTTTTCATATGAATATTTAATTGATCCAGTATCATTCACTATCCATTTAAAGAAAACCAAAAATATTTCACTCTGAAATATACTTCTTTGACATATGTTGAGATGGCTGTTCAGAAGGCCTGCAGACATGAATAGCCCTGAAAAGGCTGTTTTTGTCTAGGGAAATTGCATCCCAATATATAGAAAAATCTCTATTAGTGAAATAAACAGCCAGGTTTTATCTGAACCCCTTCTCCCACTTGTTGGATCTAGGAAAGATGAACTGAACCACAGGCCACTGTCTATTCTTTCTGAGGGCATCTCTGAGATTACCTGAGATATTTTCACTTATATAACAAGACAGACTTTGCTTGACATGCTTTCCTCTATTCACTGTCCCATAGCCTGTGATGCTACTTCCCTTAGAACCCAGAGAAACTTGGTCCAAGGCCATTTTTTCTTTGGATTTATTCGTTTCCCCTGAAAATCATTTACTGTTCCTCAGAAGAATTGTCTACATTCCCAATCTCCCCCTTCCCCTATGAAGAAGGGTATATAAGCTTCTTTATTCCACTGGGCTATTGGGTAATCATTCTCCTGTGATTTCCCCATGCCATGTACGTTAAAATAAATTTCATATGCCTTTTCTCCTGCTAATCTGCCTTTTGTCAGTTGATTTTCAGTGAACCTTTAGAGGGTAAAGGGAAGTTTTCCCTTTGCCCCTACACATTCTCCATTGCACCACAGTGCCATCTTTGACAAATCACGTAATCAAGTATTTATGGATCTGTTTCTCTAGCCTCTATGTTGTTTCATTGATCTATTTTTTTTAACTACTTGGGTGGGAGACCACCTGGGAATATTGGGTGCTGCAGACTTAAAAAGAAAAACTACTCTATTTTGATTACTGTAGCTTTATAATAACTCTTAATATCTGATAGCATAAGTTCTTCAACTTTGCTTTTCTTCTTTACCCTTGGCACTTCTACAAAAATTTTAGAATAAGTTTAATAATTTCTATAAAATTTTTTGTTGGATTTTGAATTGATATTTTATTGAATCTGTAGATAATTTTGTGGAGAATTAACTTTTTTAAAATAAAATTACATCTTTCAATCCATGAATAGATTATATCTAGCCCCCTAGTTACTGAAGTCTTCCTTAATTTCCCTTGGTAATATTTTACAGATTTCTGTGCAAAATTTTTTATTTTTTATTTTAGAGTATTACAGGCATACAAATGCTCTGGTTACCTAAATTGCCTTGTACCACCGGAGTCAAAGCTACAAGTGTGCGCATTCCCCAGACAGCACACACTGCACCCGTTAGGTGTGAGTTTACCTATCTCCTCCTCCCCCCTCCCACATGCCCAATACCAGATGAATGTTACTTCCATATGTGCACATAAATTTTGACCAATTAGTACCAATTTAACGGTGAGTACCAAAATTTTTTTTATATCATTCATGACATTTGTTCCTATGCACTTTATGTTTTTGATGCTGGGCTATTTTTTTTCCTATATATTTTTAGTTGTCCAGCTAATTTCTTTCTATTTTTTAGTAGAGACAGGGTCTCATTCTTGCTCAGGCTGGTCTCAAACTTCTGAGCTCAAACGATCTGCCTGCGTTGGCCTCCCAGAGTGCTAGGATTACAGGTGTGAGCCACTGTGCCTGGCCTCCCTTAAATTTTTGAAAGCTTTTGTTCCATAGGGAGATCAGAGGGATGGAGCTGGGTGGAGTTTTGGCAGTGGCTGCTCTTTCCCTCCTTCAAACATCACCGTGGAGGAAGATTTCCCAGGATCTTCCTGATCTTCTGTTTAAGTCCCTGGTAGCATTTCTGGAGAAAATTCCTGTGGGAAGGTGCAAATCCCTCCTATGTTTGTGGTGCCTGGGAGCTTTCCATTCTCATCTTAGCTGACACTTAGCCTTTAGCAATTTGTTGAAAATTCCTAGCTTAATCTTCTTACTGGCTGCTATGAACTGAATTGTGACACTCCCCACCTCTCCACCCCAAGTTCATATGTTTTAAAACTCCAACCCCTAATGTGATAGTATTTGGAGATGATGCCTTTGAGCAATAATTAGGATGAAGTCATGAGGGTGGGGACCCAGTGATGGGATTGGCGTCCTTATAAGAAGAGGACACATTCTCTCTCTCTCTCTCCCCAACCCCTTTCTTTCTATCTGTCTCATGAGAACATAGCCAAAAGGAGGCCATCTGCAAGCCAGGAAGACAGCTGTCACCAGAACCCAACCATGTTGTCACCCTGATCTTGGACTTCCAGCATCCAGAACTCTGAGAAAATAAATTTCTGTTGTGTAAGCCACCTAGTCTATGATATTTTGTTATAGCAGCTACAGCTAACTAATACACTGTCTTATATGATGTTTGGTGGCATTTTTCCCAGCTAAGGAAATGCTCAGGTCCTGTTTCTCCATGCAGGTACCAGTCTCTCCCGTATTTTGGGATTATTGTTTGTCCTGTGATCTCAGTTCTCTGATAGGTCCAAGAAACATAATTAATTTTCTATTTTTCTAGCTTTTTTTCTTGTTCTAAGGGTGAGACTGATGATCTTTCCAGGTCTTTTATTCTCTGAGCTGAACCATTAAATTTAATTAATGACCTCTTGGTTATGTTACCCTAACCCATTTCAGCAACAGACTGCAATAGAAATTTACTTTAGATACAGAATTCATAATGGTAGCATACTGTATAACAAATCTGCTATAGTGCAACCCAGAACAGAAAGATAAATAGAAACTAAATTGGCTTTCTCTCTCCTCTTCAAGTACATGTACCACAGACACATTTTCTGAACTAATAATGGGGATAAATTGTCAGGTATATGGTCTGTAATGTCACCAAATATTTGTAAATAGGACTTTCTTGAAAAGTCTGTAAATACATGAGACTTAATGTAACATTGTGATGGATATGCCACTCATATTACCTTTTAAGGAAGGACATCTGCTCCACTGTAGGGAGTGCCATCAGCAGATAGCATTCTGGCGCTCAAAACTCCTATTAGTATCTGCTTCCAGAAAACTCAACCTCCAATAGGCATTGCATTTTAAATTTTCCTTTGCATGGTTCTGTATTTTCCCGTTACTCATAGTGGTCATCAAGTTGTAAGTGCCCAAAAATGTGTTTATTATTGACTGATTTGGTTGATTAGAACCAATGAGAAATGGGATGAATATTGTTACCATTATTTGAAATTACTTTATTTGTTATTTGCTTATTATTTGTCTCACTCCAGTAGAATATAAGCTACAGGAGGTCAGGTCCCTTATCTATCTTGTTTGTGTCTATGTCCTGCTCCTAGAATATTATGTAGACAGTCTCCACTTAAGATGGTTCAACATACAAATTTTTTACTTTATAATGATTTTGTCGGGGTATTAAATGCATTTTCGACTTAATGATATTTTCTACTTAATGATGGGTTTAGAGGGATGTAACCCCATCATAAATAGAGGCGCATGTGTAGTTCCTGGCTTTATAATTATTTATTCAAAGAATGAATGAATGACATGGCGAAATCTATCCAGCTGTCTCCAAATGCTGGTATCTTGTAAACATGGATTTTTATAATCTTTAAAAGTGTAGCAGTTAAACGTGTAGGCTTTAAACCACATTGCCTAGGTTCAAATATCAGTTTTACAGATTTTTAAATTGTGTCACATTGAGAAAGCTACATATCTCTGCAAGCTTCTTTCTTCACTCTCCTCCCCCCATGAGGATAATATTGGTATCTACCTGAAGGCTTACTATAAGGATTACACAAGATAATCCATGCAACACACTTAAAGCCCCATGGACAATAAATGTTGGTTATTAATTATATCACAAGGATAGTATGGTGAGTTATGTGGAGAACTTACCTTAAACCTACATAGAATCAGCAGTCACCTGTGTGGTAAGCTTTGAGGGACAGTGTGAAAGTTCTTCTGCTTCAAAATCTTTTACATGGCTGCTAAATTCCTTCACATTTTACTTTTGACTATTTTTTTCTTTTATATTTAGTCACAGTTTGTCTTCATCCAGCAGCTATGATGATTAGATAAGATCAGGGGTTAGAAGACAGAAGATGAAGTGCCCAGAGATTAAGGGAGACCAGTGTAGAGGGAAATCAACAAAGGTGGGTGCAGGTAGCAGATAGACTGTATTGGGAAGATCCAGAGAGAACGGGAACATAGTGAGGGACTGTACTTCAGGAGGAGAGCTCTCATTTTTGGAAAGATTTGGAGGAAAGAAAGCCCTCAGATACAAAGGAAATGGATTCTGGGAACCAAGTCAGAGGTTAAGGCATAGGTAACATCTACTTTCTGAACTGGAGTATAAGATAGTGCAACTGGGGAGCAAATTCAGTTGGCCTCAAGGCTGAGCCAAGAGGTCTTACAGAGCTCCTGTAAAGGGAACAGCACTGGTCTCAGGTGTAGTCATTTGGTTAGAATAAGCCTAGAGGTTTTGAATAGCTAGCATTCAAACAGATCACGGGGTCTTTACAGTGATGGCATGACAAGGACTTGTGCTAGAGCCAGACATTTACATTTCGGCTCTGCTGTTTACAATCTGTCTTACTTTGGGGAAGTTACTTAACTCCTCTGAGCCTCAGTTTCTTTATCTGGTGAAAAGAAAAATATTAATAATATATATCATAGAAGTTTTTGACGGGAGGGGAAGATTAAGTGAGCTGAAATGTGAAAGCATTCAGCAGAGTTCCAGGCATGGCACAGATGCTCAATAAATGATAATTTTTCTCTCTATTATTGGTCGTTCATATATTAGGGTGAATGTTTTGGTTTGCTCTCTAATAACATTTCTTTTTGCCCACCAAGGGCAAAACATTGTGGCATGAATGGCTTGATTAGGAGAAAGTGGAAAAAGAAAGGAAGAAGAAATAATATTGAATGTCAGGCCTGGGTAGGGTACCCGTATCGCTGATATGTTCTAGGGTGCTCCAGGCTATTGCTTTAGCAACTGATAAGGGTGGCTTGAACATGCTCTAGTTAACTCTTCATTTTCCCTACAATTCCTCAGGAAAGTCTGCCCTTTTCATATTTCCCTGCTCTATCACAGTTATCAGACTATGCATTGACTTTTGTGATTCTTTGATTACTAGTTGTCTTCCTCACTGGGCTGTGGTCTCCATGAGGGCTCAGCACTGTGTTTATGCGATGTCCCCACAGTATACACGGTGACTGCAGCAGCACCTGGCACACAGTAAGGGGGCACTAGATCAGGAAGAGGAACATAAAAAATTGGAAGTGTTGAGATCATTACAAACTCTTCTTCCTTCATAGTTTTTTGCCGAGGGCTGTTAGAGTTGTTAAAATGGTACACAGATATTAAGATTTATTTATTAGGAGAGGTCCTGGAGATTTATAAACTCTGTTCATTATCTACATCATAGGCACAATTTCCTTTCAGGGAAATCTTGATATAGTTACTTATAATCATTGCCTCGTAGGCACTACATGCTCTGCTGCTGATACCAGCAGAGAATGTAGTGCCTACGAGGCAATGATTATACTTTATGGCCACTGCAGGTGTATTAAAGATAATGAATATAGGATTATCCATACCTTGGTAAATTTTAGAAAAATATACTATCTTAGTAATAGGGAATATTTCTTCTATCCCACATATTTTTAGGAGTACATGTTTTTCAAATAATGAAATTATGTCCGTCCTAGTCTAAGAGTAGAATCTCATTATGAAAATTGGACATTACGTTAACAATAAGCAAAATTTAGGTAAAAATATTATGAAGTATGAGATTTATTCAAGAATGAAAATATAAAACCCCTCAAAGCTATCCATAATAAATTAATATGTTCCTATAGTAACATTTAAGATTTTTGCTCAATAAATATATTTTTAAAATAAATAAAAGCACAGAAAAAATTTTTGTTCAATCATGAAAAATACCCTGAATAAAACTCCACTTTATATACCAGAATTTTTTTGTTTGTTTGTTTTTTTGGCATCAGCACAAAAATGCAGGCTATTAAATTTGAATGACTAGAGACTTTCTTAGAGAATGAATATGAAATATGACATCTTAATTTTTGGCAAAATACCAAAAATAATGATGTATAATTAAGTGAATTCAACAGTTTTCAAATGAAAATGGTCCAGGTATAAGGATGCATAAGAGGTAGACACTTAAGGGAAATGGTTATGCACATCTATCTTAAGTTGTTAGGACCTGATTGTGATGTTTTCCTTGTAACTTGTCTACATTTTTGAGTACTTGTTTCCATTATTTTGAAGTGATGTAAGCAAGGAAAAAAAAAAAGCAAGAAAAAATATTTCAACTTCACCAGAGTAAGTGAAATAAACATTTTCTATGTACTTTCCTTAGCTACTGCCTATTAAGCCTCTTCTGTGCATCACGCACTGACCAGGCCCATTAAATATGTTCTCATTGTCTTCACAACAGTCCCAGGTGTTATTCTTCCTATTTTACAGATGCAGGAACTGATGCTTACTCATGTTCACAAATTGAGCAGGAACAGTCTGAATTTTCACTCAGCTCTATCTGACTTTCCATTAGTATATGTTGTATTTCCCCAAATTAAAACTACAAAAATGCTAACATAATAAATATAATTTTAAATGCTAAGTAGAAATTAAAGTATCCAATAAAGTAGGTACTTTTCTGATCTGTTCAATTAGTAATAATAGCTTATAAGAAAAGATTTTATATATTTTAAAATGGTTAACTCAAGTCCACAGTTCATTCAGATTTCCTTACTTTTTACCTAATGTTCTTCATATTTGTTTTAAAAATGTGTCTGCATGCATGTTAATTAGATGGATTTTCTGAGACCATTTTGTGGGGCTCACATGTTTACATGCCTGGTATCGTGTACATGATAAGAAGAGCTTTGATAATGAACCCTCTGATTCTCATTAGAGCTTAAAAGACTGTACATGGCCATATCCTTTTCTATACTGCATATCTGTAAAAACCGAGTCCTCTCCATATTTCACATGTATTCATTTTTCTGTTAAAAATAAAAAGCCACTTAGGTTTCTATGACAAGTAATCTTTCTTTTATAAGAGGATATCCTTTTCCTTTTGTTAATTAAAACAATTCACAAACATGGATGTTAAGGAAGAAGGATTGTTTAAATAACATTGATGAATAGACATAAAAGAGCCAAACACAGGAAACCATGGTATGAGATAAACTGATAAGCCTCCTCACCTTGCAGAGTTCTCTTGTGGCCAACCAGACTATTGGTTGTTGTGAGCTGCACCTCAGCATTTCATTCTATACCAATTCCTCATTCCATATACTCAACCAGCAAGAGAAAAATCCCATATTTAATAAATGCAAGTCCTAATTCGAGTGGGCTGTAGCCAGAAAGGTGTAGGCCTAATGATACAGTATAAAAATGGAAGGATGTAATAGGAGCACAAAAAAATTCCTTGAATGCTGAGCTGGCCCCTTGCCAGCCGCCCTAGTTAAAGGCCAGGACACTGCCATTCTGGGATCCTCTAGCCTGAAGAATGCTCCATTCTGTGGCAGCTCCTCACCTTCAAGGGCCCTCCTTGATGAAGTGGGGAGACAAGAGAGCTTCATCTGCTCCCGTGAACCTTTGATCTTGTCATATGTATTCTCACTCTGCTCATTCGCTGGTTGGGTAGCAAACTAAAATGAAATTAGTGTGAAAGGGAGTTGAATTTAAATTGTCAGACTTGTGGGATGACCCAGCTCTGTAATATCAGATTCCTTTCCATTTTTCCTAGTCTTTGCATAAATGAGTCACTATCAAGCATATTTCTTCTTTCTTTACAAAAATATTTACTTTACTTTTATTTTATTATTTAAATTTCTCCCATGGGTACTTTTGGTTGAATTGTTTACATAAATTTTTGAAAAGAAAGAACCAAAAATTGGTGACAAGAATGTAATGGGCTATTTAATTTTATGCCAGGCAACCTTTGTATATTAATAAAGATCAAAGCAGAGGTTGGCAGTCTTTCAGAAGAGATGTGCCAAGTCTCTATTTTCGCTAATTTCCCATTTTGGGTGGCAGCAATACCCACTCTCAAAATAAAACAAAACCCCCAAATATATACAAACAACAAATTACCCTCCCTTCAAATCTATAGAAATTGGAAACTTTTATATGAGCTTAGGACCAGGAGAATTGAAGTAAGATTGTATAGTGAATAATGTTTATTCAATATATGCAATGATATCTAGAAAATAAATGTGTGTCTTTATAATAACTGGGCTTGGGGATGTGTGAGGGAGAGGAGGGGGGAAGGGCAAGCAGGCAGTGAGTACAGAGAAGCTATGGGTTCAGAGGCAGGAGATAAAGATGTTGTGGAAACAAGAGCAGAGTTGAGAACTCACCTTGTCTATCCTCTGTATACCTCTGAGGGACGTCTGCCTCTTGCTACCTGCATGCCACAGACCCAGCACCAGAACACAAGTTGCTCCTCTCTCCCTTCCTGATTCCAGTAACTATTCCCTGTGCCAGCCATTCCATGGAACTTAGTTTTTTTGGCAGAGCTGATGTATGAACATGTAGCAGGGCCACTGAGAATTTTTTATTTGTTGCTTTGTGTGTGTACCATAGTCGTGGAACTCCAGAGGAAGTTATCAACCCTAATATCTCAGATAATAGGTCACTACAGGTAATGCCATTGATTTCCAGTCCCCTTCTTTGGGATAATTACCTCTTGTGCTAATTATGATGGTGACATTTTCTTTGACTAGAAAAGAAAATGAAGACATTTTATCAATGTAAGCATCCATCCATTTAAAGTCTTTTCCCAGCGATTATGGGGTATTATCCTTGTTGAAGAGATGAAGAGGGTGAGATAAACACATCAAAAAACTCCCTGAACTGGCTACTGGGCAAATAGCTTCTTTATCTGACAGAGAAATTACGTGCAGTCCATCAAACCAACAATAACAGGATGCTCACAGGGACAGAGAGATCTTTCTCTGCTCTTGCCTTGTGTGGCACATGACAACCAGTAGTAAAAAATTAGTAATTATTGGCATTTGTCAACTCTCTAGTTCTGTGGCAGGAAAACGGAAACAGCAGCAATCATGCTCAATTTAAGTCTCTCGTGATGTCAGGCTTTTCACGGACTCACACGGACATCAGAAGAGACTGGAAAAGGTTTACAGATGTGCAGTCAGCTATGACAGTGATGCTGCCAACGTGGCGCATGGATCAACTAACGATTAAGAAATCAAAAGCGATCCCTGTAGCTTGCTGACAGCTGGTTCAATTGTTTGCACCTGTTTCCCCTGCATTACACATGTGTCTGGAATGGATTATTCTGGCTTGCGCCAGACACATTTCACCTTTCCTCGCAGTGACGTCCTGCAGAAACATCACGGCTGAAGGGCTGAAGACCAGGTGGCTCTCTGTGAGGGCCCACTGAAGGAAGAAGCAATGTGCTTTTGAAAATGCCTCTGGGATGTTGGAGCTGACAAGGTTATCAGTTAAAGCTGGTTCTTGATAACAGTTAACAGAGATATATGAACAGTGCTTGCTTCCCCCATGAAGAAGGGAGAGAGCTCTGAACTCTCAGGGTGACACTGGGCCCTAGACTGCCTTCTGGATACTACTATCACCATTCATCCCACCATCTTGCATCAGTTTTGGAAGTAGACAGGGGTATAAGGAAGTACATCAATAAGCCATCCCCCAAGCCTCCTTAACCTTGGTGTTCAGGGGGGCTCTCTGACTCTCAGAGGCAAATTCACCGTGAAGCTGGGGAAGCTCAAGCTGCAACACTTGTACTTGCACAGGCCCTTCTCAAGTTCTGAGAGTTGCCCCAGCCAGGGGTTCACATGGTTACATGTTTTTGTAAAATGTGCAAAAGTAAGACATTTTAACCACAGTGGGTTAAGACTGCTGTTTCTTTCCACACTGACTTCTCCTCTGACATACTTCCCATCATGTGATGTGGGGTTGTAGTGGATGTGGGCACTTTTAGTGTCTGGCTAAAGGGAAGCCGAGTTGGGGACACATTTAGTTTGGGTTTAGTGGGATATTTTTATGTGGTTTGCTGTCACTTCCGTGTATATTTGTTTCTGGCTTCCAGGAATACTCCTACTGTCCATGATTTATGCCTAATTTTGAATTTGTAATTCTATATTCTTTGTCTTAAGGATCCCCCAAATTGTAATAGCTTCATGCCCCACAAAACTTGGTATCTCCTGCTTGCTTCCTATATCTAGTCACCAAATCTTGTCAATTCCATCTAATGGTATGCTGGCGAACTGGCTCTCTGAAAAACAAAGAGCCCCGATTTATAGTGTTTGCTAATTTCTGCGTCCATTTTCCATTGCTGATTTTAAGTTACTAATGGCTTAATAACCAGCTCACAAAATATCTGAATATGTGACAACAAACTCTTGCAGGGTGGTACAAGCTGGCTCCAGTATAGTTCCCCCTCAGAAACAGTTCCACGAAATGACCTTTTTTCTTTGTGTCCTTTCTAATTACCTTAGTTCAGACTTTCATCTCTCCTCAACCCTTTTCCCCCAAGACCATCATGAACAGCCTCTTAGCCTGTTTTCCTGCCTCCTGGCTGTTCTGAGCTCAGTCTACCTTATAAAATACCACCAGATTTACTTCTTTTTTTTTTTTTTTTTTTTTTGAGACAGAGTCTCACTCTGTTGCCTAGGCTAGAGTGAGTGCCGTGGCATCAGCCTAGCTCACAGCAACCTCAAACTCCTGAGCTCAAGCGATCCTCCTGTCTCAGCCTCCCGAGTAGCTGGGACTACAGGCATGTGCCACCATGCCCGGCTAATTTTTTCTGTATATATTTTTAGCTGTCCATATAATTTCTTTCTATTTTTAGTAGCGGTGGGGTCTCGCTCTTGCTCAGGCTGGTCTCGAACTCCTGAGCTCAAACGATCCGCCCACCTCGGCCTCCCAGAGTGCTGGGATTACAGACGTGAGCCACCGTGCCCGGCCCAGATTTACTTCTTAAAATGCAAATTTGACCATGAAAGCCTTTGGTTTTAATCTTCTCCTGTCTTCCCTATTATCTATACGGGGGAATGTACATTCCCAAGCTGGTTTACAAGCTCCTTCATCCTCTGACTACTAACCTGTCATCTGGCCTCATCCCCCTCGATAGTGCTGAGGCCTCCTGAGTGAACTTAACACTTCTCAAACTTACTGAAGCCATCACTTTCCTGTGTCTTTGCCTGGATTCTGCCTCTTTCCTTTCTTCACCTGGCAAATTCCTATGTACATGTATATATACTGGTCCATTTCTCAGACTATGGAAAAGTATCTTTGCATTGAGGCCACCTCAAGGATGTCTTCTGTGGGGACTCACCAAACTCGCAAAAGTTTGCTTGTCGACCCAGGACAAAAAAGGGGACAAAAGAACAAAATATTTTCATATAAAGCAGTTACATTTCTACAAATTCTCTATGCACCTGACCAACAGTACCAAATAAGATGTCACGCTATATTTGACTACTTCCTTCATGGCTGCTCTGAAACAACTCAGTATTGCAGGATTAAAGAAACTGAGCTGGGATATGGGCTCTTGAAGCTAGGAGCATCAAAATTTAACCTCCAGTTTTTTGCCCAAATAAGCTTTCAGGTGATTAAAATAACGCTGTCTGCTTGCTGAACTGATAAGCTTTATCATGTTGTCATATTCATAGATCATCCTGTGTCTCTCTTGTACTTTCAGTTGCATTCCCTGTGAAGGCCTCTCAACTTCACAATGTTCTTAGGTTCTTTTCATACTTTTTATAGCACTCATGAGTACAGATGTAATCATCTTTAGACTATATGCTCCTCAGGAATAGGCATCATGTCATATTAATCTAGGAATCCCCAATGCCTGACAAAATGGGCCCTCAACAGCATATATAAACCCTTTATGTGTTGAATAAAGAATGAATGGATAAATGAATGAAAGGTTGAAGTGGATAAGGCATTGGTCAAGGTAGGAAGGATAAGTGTTCTCATGTCTATGCAAGTGGCAATCAGAATACTTTACTTCTAAGATGATGGACCAAACTATAATTCTAGGAATAAAAAGTGGAAGCTCTTGGTTTTGTGGCCAATTAATGTTTACAAGTATAATGCGTTTATAAAATTAATCCTTATTCTTGATTTGATAAATTTTAAATATTAAAAAAAGATAGGGTTGGGATAATGGAATCATCACTAGAATAGAAGCCTGGTTCATGAGTATGGTGGATTCATCATGCGTACCTACTACAAACGAAGAGTTAAGAAAAGAGGATGGACAAGGCTGACTGGAAAAACATGTGGTGAGTGAAGAGAGGAGAGAAGGAAAAGCAGCATGTGAAAGATATGCGGAGGGGGCTGGTGTGATAATATGGGAACATTTGTTATTGGGTCTGTAGGAAAGAACTGCAACGGGGCACAGGAACAAAAGAAGGAACAAATACTTAGAACAGAAAGGTATCTGGTAAACTAAGTGAAAAATGATGAGAATTTCCGAAATGGATGAGAAGACAATTGTAGGCACTGATTTCAGAGACTGTTTTATGGAGCACTTTCTTATACATTATAAAAATACACATTATATGATTTATACCTCCCAAATTATGTTTTGTGAAACACTAATGTCTTTAAGATGGTAAGAGTTGTTACACTGGAAAAATATTCTACATACGTTATAACCAATTTCTTATAGATTCATTATATTCACCTATATATTAAAGGCTCTGATAAGTTCTACATTAAAAATTTTTTTTTTCCTTTTTCTAAACCCAACTTCTTCTAAACAGCTACCAACCACTGAACACTTCTTTCATGAACCATCTACCAACACATCAAAGGATGATAGTTTTCCTCAGGATACAGTTTGGTAAATATATGTGTTTCATCTAATTGACTTCAAGAAGGGCCCAGAGTGTGACATAGAAGATAACTGTTTATCTCAACCACTCTTAGTTGTTAGCAATCACAGAGACAAAACATGCACAAGTGGCTTACTATCTGAAGATCGGTTTTCTTCTCTTTGGTATGTGATAGATTACTGCCCTACCAACTTGTGAAGATAAAGGGGAACAGCACCTTTGAAAATGCATTGGAAAAGTTTAAAACAGCAGCATGACCAGACCACCAGACCAGGAGTCAGGAGACCTGGAACACTGGGGTTTCACAGTGATTCTTGCCATTAAGTGTGTTGGTTTGGGAAAGTTATATGAACTTTCAGAACTTTTATTCATTCCTATGTATATATACACACATACATATATACACACACATATATATAAAATATATATGGATATATGCATACATACATACATACAAGGGACTTGGTCTAAGAAAGTTGCAAGGTCCTGAGCAGGGATTATTTGACAATAAGCTCGGAACTAGACAGCACACAGGGTAAGTGCCCAGTCCAGGAGTGAGAAGCAGAAAGCAATTGGGAGTGCTTTCAGATAGAAATAAGAGGTAACAGAGGAGATGGGGAGGGCACCAGGGATCAACTTCTGCTGGCTGGGGAACCTCTTTGGGTGCTGGGCAACAAAATAAAAAATGCAGGACAATGAGTGGCATGGTCTTTCCTGTCTCCACCTGTCTTAGTTCATTCATGCTGCTACAACAAGACACCTGAGACTGGGTAATTCCTCAATATTTAATAATAGAAATTTACTTCTCATAGTTCTGGAGGCTGGGAAGTCCAAGATCAAGGTGCCAGCAGATTCCATGTCTGGTGAGGGCTTACTCCCTGCTTCCAAGATGGCGCCTTGTTGCTGCATTCTCTGGAGGGGATGAACGCTGTGTCTTCATGTGGTGGAAGGGACAGAAGGGTCAGGCAGCTCTCTGAAACGAGATTCATCCCTTTTATAAGGGAATGAATCCCACAGGGGTGGAGCCCTCATGACTTAATCACTTCACAAAAGGTCCCACCTCTTCACACCACCACAATGGAAATTAAGTTTCAACCTGAATTTTGGAAGGACACAAACATTCATACTATAACAACCCATATATGTACCATTCCTGTGTCAGCTTATTTCTATCCTGGCTTCCTACAATGATGTCTATACTTCCTGGCTTAGGTCATGGGCCTGTACGTGCTGGATTTAGTGGTAGATGAGAAACCCTCTCCACTCATTATAATGATAATGGTCTGGAAATTGTCTACTATCTCACACCTACCTCAGTAAAACTGAACTGAGCTCCAGGACCCATTTGAGCCTAGAGCTGTAACCTTCCTGATCATTAATCCTTGTTTATGGCCTGCTTGGCACTATGTGTAGGTGTTGGGCCCTTTGGGTCTTCCATTCACAGTTTCCCTATTTTCCTCATCTTCCCAGGGCCCTAGTATCTGGTTCTTCCCTGTTCCCCCCGGCCCCCCACCCCGGCAACCCCTCACCATCTCCCTGGAATGACTTGAGTCCAGATTTGAGGCTTTTATCTAACTCCTGTATTTTCCTTTTCTACCAGGGCTCAAACAAAAAAATCTGATTTCTGGATTTTTATTAGGACATTTTGGCATTTGACTCTGTGATCTTGACATAGCCTTGGGGACGTTACTAAGCACATGCTGTGCAATAAAGTTATCAGTTGCAAAATTTTTTTAAAAGGCTTAAAAAGTGATTTGCTTTTTGGTTCATGAAATATGAGCAAACGACAAAAATGCCTGAAATAACAATGGTAAAAATTTTATTATCTTTCAGGAAAAGAATTCTGTGGCCTAGCAATTATGCCTTAGATGACACTCTCTATAGTTGCTACCACCTTCAAGCCTGGGTGCTCTTCCGTGTTCTGGGTCTGCACATTATCTCCACACCATTAGCAAGGTTCACACTTCCCTGGATTTGGTCTTAGATGGCCAGGGTATCCTCTGGCCAAGCTAGTCTGACTCCAAAGTTAGTCGCTGCTTGTTCTCTTCTCCCAGCTAGCACAGACATGTATATAATTGTTGGCCTTCTGCAAAGAGAGAGTAGGAAGGGTACGTGGAATGACATCATATGCACATTTAACTAAAACAAGTCCAATTACAGAAGTTGAGGGAGGTGGAATGGAAATAGTGTAATAGATTCTACCTACCATTTCACAAATTGATTATGCATCTGGGAGTGAGCAGGAAATGGAAGTCAGAAATCTATTTTCCTTGAGCTGTCCTTTTGCTTCTCCTGATGTGAGCATCTCACAGGGCTGAGTGTGATTATAGTATTAAAGATACATATTTTCCTTACTACGTGGCCTGTATGTGCAATGCAATGATATCATTTGCTGCTCAACCAAAGAAATAGTCATCTGGGCCAAAGCTGCAGGAAAGCTGATTGTTTTGGATCTTCCAGAGCAGTACAATAGAACTTTTTGTGATGATGAAGAAGTTCTGTAGTCTGTTGTGTCCAGTATGGTAGTGAGTAGCCCTGTGTGGCTGTCAAATACTTGAAGTGTGGCTAGTTTGACAGAGGAATTTAAACTAATTAAACTTAATTTAAGCTAAATATTTCATGGTACTGTATTGAACAGTACAGATCCAGAGAATTTCAAGTGTGGCATTGTATTTACTATTAGTTTTCTCTTTCTGTATAACAAATTACTACAAACTTTAGAAGCTTACACAATAACGATTTATTAATTAAGTCAGAAGTCTAGCCTGGCTTGGCTGGGTTCTCTGCTTAAAGTCTCATAAGACTGAAATCAAAGTGTTGGTCAGGCTGGGCTCTTATCTGAAGACTCTGGGGAAGAATCCCCTTCCAGGCTCATTCAGGTTGTTGGCAAAATTGGTTTCTTGTGGTTGCAGGACTAAGGTCAACGTTTCCTAACTGGCTGTTGGCCAGGAGTTGCTCTCAGGAGCTAGAGGATAGTCTCTGGTCTCTGCATGTGGCCCCTTTCATCTTCAAGCTAGAAATGGCTCATTCTGGTACTTTAAGTCTCTGATTTCCTCTTCCGCTACCAGCCTGAGAAAAGGCTCTGCTTTTAAAGGGCTCACTTAATTGCGTCAGCTCCACCCAGATAATCTCCATATCTTAAAGCCAACTGACTTGGGGTTTTAATTGCACCTACAAAATTCCTCACACCAGTACATATGTTAGTATTTGGTTGAATAAGGAGGGAGTAGGAATCGAAAGGGGCCATCTTTGGAATTCTGCCTATCACAGGCACCTTCTTGAGATTTCCAATGGTAATTTTGACAAGATTTGATTTTATGGTATCTTTGGAACCCAATCCCAAGTTAAAATATGAACTCATAGTAGGTAGAATAATGCCATTGCTTTGAATTTGGAATTTTTTTCTGTTCTAAAGAATCAGTTTAAAAATGTAGACACCCAGGAGTTAGTGGGTGGGGAGTGTGGGTGGGTTGGAGTTGGTGAACTTAAGCCTACAACTACCAAGACTTTAGCTTAGCTTTTAATGCTCTAGTTAAGATTAGGTAATATGTAGGTGAGATGGGCCCCTAACACTTGGCTGGCTGAGATGTGGGGAAGGAGGATGGAGGGCCTGGTGAGAAGGGTTAGGAGACAGGGGACTTGGTGCTACCAAGGGCTACTTAATTCCTCTTTCAGAGTTATCTGCCACTTTGGTATTTGGGCCATAGGTTGCCACTCCATGCCTTAGCATATTTTGAAAGCTATTAAAGTCAACAAAACAGCATGATTTGTTAAAAAAGAGAGCTCCTTCAAATCCCTTCAAAGTGATATCAGGCTGCATTAATGGAAGCATTATGTTCCAAACCAGAAAAAAAAATCATTTCAAGCTACTTGGCACTAGTCTTGCCTGAACATATTTCAACTGCTTTTAGTTTGGAATACCACATGTTGAAAAAGAGACAAATTAGAGAAAATTCGGAGAACGGCAACCAACATGATAAAATGTCTAGTTAAAGGTTCATAGCGTGGCTCAGGGGATTGGTAATGGGATATAAATCTTCTCTCTCGTCAGCACTTCATTTTTAGCAGTGTCTATCTAATGGCTGTCGTCGCCACTTAGAATCAGAGACCAGCATGGGAGGAATTGATGGTTCAGGATGTTGTAGTCCATATGCCAAATAGCATAACCATCGGAGCCTTATTCACCTTTCTGGTAAAAGAGCAAAGGTTTTAAACACAGAGGCTAAATCTGGCATTTACCTTGACCTGAGGCAGTTAGGTTCCAAGTTTGGCTGGGCGTGTTACTCTGAGTAGTAGACTTTGCTATATTTGAATTTGGACTAAAAGAAATTCATTTTCTCAAGTTTAAATAAATATCCACAGAGTTGAACTATTTCCAAGAAGTTTGTAATCTGTTTCAAGTTAAGAAAAAATGGAATGCCAATTCATTTAACCACAATGAGGAATAAAACTATAATCTAAATTACAATGTTCATGTTAATGAGATCTGTGCATCCTATACTTATAGGAAGAGCTTCAACAGGTATAAAATAATAATCAGAATGTTACTCTGTGGTCAGTACAGTATTCTCAGATGATTCTAAAATGGCTGGATGTGTCCATTTACAGCTTTTGACCAAGTCTGGATGAGTGGCCAGGTGGTGTGGTGGGGTGATGACCAGCCTAGGATCCATTAGACCTCTGTTTCAGTCCTGGATCTGTTATTAACTTACTGGGTGATGCTTGGTAAGTGGACAAAGTGAGAACCTAGTAATAAATTGTCTTTAAGACTTTTTTAGTTATAAAATTCTTTGATTTTATGTACATACGCTATAGGCAGCTAGTTAGATAATGAGATAATTAACTATCTTGGTTCTGTTCATTAAAGACCTCAAGGCTTTTTACACATATCAGTCAATTCAATAAACATTTGTTGAGGGCTACTATGTGCAAAGTATTGAGTTAGGCATGGAAGTAGACATAGCCTCTTCCCACAAGAAATTTAAATGATTAATTAAAATATAAATCTTATGAATTAATATAAATATTAATGAATATGAAAGATAACATGAATATGGTAGTATAATATGGATAATAACTGATGGCAGTATAAGGCAGAATTAAATAAGGGCAGCAATGGAGATGCAGACACTTGTGGGATAGGATATGGAGTAGGGAAGAAAAATTAATTGCACCTATGGAGATTAGAGAAGCATCCATAGAATATAGTGTTTGAATTGGACCTTTAAGGATATACATGTTCAGCTATGAGAACCACTAGTTTAGGGTTAGAGTTGGAGTTGCAGTAATGGTGATGTCAAATTCAGCTTGCTTGGTAGGAGAAGAGGATATAGGGAGAAGCTAATGACACTTTAGCTTCAGGACCTCTCATTGGCATGTCCCACTTCTGTATTAGTTTGCTAAGGCTGTCATAACAAAGTACTACAGATTGGGTTGCTTAAACAATAGAAACTTATGTTCTCACTGTTCAAGATCAAAGTGCCAGCAGGGCTGGTTTCTCCTGAGGCCTCTCGCCTTGGCTTGCAGATGGCCACCTTCTGCTATGTCTTCACATGGCCTTTTTTCTGTACACTTGCATCCCTGGTGTCTCTTCCTCTTTTTGTAAGGACACTAGTCATATTGGATTAGAGTCCCACCCTTATGTCCTTATTTAACCTTAATTTCCTTCTTAAAGACTTTATCTCCCAATACAGACACATTGGGGCTTAAGGCTTCAACATATGAATTTTAGGGGGACACAATTCAGTCCATAACAACTTCTAACACTCTGAAGGGACCCTATCCTGCAGTTCACATGATTTTTTAATATATATATATTTTTAGGTTATTAAATATGAAATGTCTGATTTCCTTAAGAACTAAGTTTGGCAGTTGATATCTCTGACATTTCACTTTGACACTTCTTGTTTTATGTTTATTGTGAAGGTACATCCCCAGTCCTTCAAACACACAGTTTGGCTTGTGCGTTCTCTCAAATTTTTTTAGAGCAATTTTTGTGAAACCACGAAGTCAAAAATTCAGGATATTTTTGATTATGAGTTCTGTTGTGGAATGAATGAAAAGTAGACAGCTTGAAATATGAATGCAGTGTTTGGGGAGGATGTGGTTAATGAATGCCCAGTATGTGGATAGTTTAAGAAGTTCCATTCTGGTGATTTTAATCTTGAAAAGGAGCCACATGAGCAACCCGAGACCAAGGTGGATAATGATGAGTTTCGAAAACTGTAATGGAAGAAAAATCCATCTCAATCTATGAATGAATTAGCAGCAAGAGTTGATGTTACTGTTCCAACAATATTGGAAAATTTGAAAAAAATGGGCAAGGTAAAAAAGCTGGATAGATGGGTTACACATGAATTAAATGAGTGTCAGAAGAGAAATTGTCTGGAAGCTTGCCTTTCTTTGCTGTCATGACATAAAGGCAAACCATTTCTACACCATATTGTTAAGTGTGATGAAAAATGGATTCTTTTTGACAATCACAAGTGTTCGGCACGATGGTTGGATATGGATGAAGTGCCGAAACACAGTCTGAAATGGAATATTCATCAAAAAAAGCTAATGGTGTCTGTTTGGTGATTCAGCACTGGTATTATGCACTACAGCTTCATGAAACCTGGTCAATCCATTACAACAGATGTCTACTGAAGTGATGAGGATGCTTACAATTAAACGCTGAGATTGGTCAATAGGGACAGGCCAATGTTCTTGCAAGACAGAGCTCGACCACATGTCGAACAAACAATGCTACTCAAACTATAGCAGCTGGACTTGGAAACTCTCTGTCATCCATCATATTCACCAGACCTTGCACCAGATAACTACCACTTCTTCCAGGCTTTGGACCACTTCTTGCAAGGAAAAATATTCAATTCTCAACAAGCTGTGGAAAATGCCTTTCATGATTTCATGGCCACTCGCTCTCCAGGCTTCTTTGCTCCTGGCAAAAACAAGCTACTGTTAAGATGACGAAACTGTGTTGATAGTTTAGGTGCACACTTTGATTAATTGTACTGCTTCTTGTTTGAGATATAATAAACTATACTTTTGATTTGAAATCAGACATTTCATACTTAATGACTATATATTTTTTTGTTTGGTGAAAAGTGAGTTAGTTTTTGTATTCTTTGTTTTCAAGAGTGCCCCCCAAATGGGACAGGCTTCAGTCCCTCTAAAACCTGGGTCAACTTTCTGCCTGGGAGCAAGATATTCATTAGGCTCACTGTTCAGCAAGAAAGGTAGCTCCGAGTAGAGATACTGTGTGGGAGAAGTGGGCAAGTTAGTGCTCCCTCTTTTGTCTGACATGGAGGATTAGGGGCTCGTGTGAATTCCAAGTTTTGATGGGGCTATGGATGCTTTTAGATTGGGGATTAAAACATATAAATAAAATCTGTAGGTCTTTAACAATCATCCTGCTTTTCTTTGTTTTATACCATGAGTGTTAGAAGGAAGCAACACTAATGGAAATCCAAAAGAACAAAACATAGTGGAACACTGAGGGCATTTAGGGCATAGAGGAACATATTGTCAAGTTGGAAGAGAATGTGGTTAGCATTGGTGGAGATGAAATGGGAGAAAAATTCTGACTCTTCTTCTTCTGTTTTTTTTTTTTTTTTTGGTCTTTGCTGGCATGACATAAATATAAGTTAGATTTAGGAAACGATTTCTTGGTCTCAGAGTCAGGAGAAAGTAGTCAATGTTAGTAAAGAATGAAGGCTGCTAGGGTGCAGGGCATATATTCTATTCCTCTTTCTTTCTTTGTGGTCCCCTACTCTTACCCCTGTATCACTGTTTCTCACCAGAATCACTTGGACGTGCTTGTGAAAAATGAAGATTCCCACACCTGAGTAAATCAGAATCTTTGGTGGGTGGAGTCCAGACATCTTCATTTTGAAAGTTCCACATTTGATTTTTTTTTTTTTATTTCATCTTATTGTTATGGGGGATACAGAATTGCAGGTTACATACGTTGCCCATGTACCGCCTTTCCCCCCAAGTCAAAGCTCCAGGCATGTCTGTTCCCCAGATAGTGCGCGTTGCACCCATCATGTAGGTATATATCCCTCCCTTCCCCACCCCCCCTTCCCGAGTCAGCACCTTCAAGCATTACCATTCCCCAAACGGTGTGCAATGCACTCATTGTGTAGGCATACCCCCATCCCCTCCCCCACCCCCCACCTCAGTCTGATGTCCAATTGGTGTCGTTCCCAGATTTGTATTTAGGTGATGTTCAGGGAAACCAATTTTCTGGTGAGTACATGTGATGGTTGTTTTTCCATTCTTGGGATACTTCACTTAATAGAATGGGTTCCAACTCTCTCCAGGAGAACCATAGAGATGTTGTATCTTCATTATTTCTTATAGCTGAGTAATATTCCATGGTATACATATACCACAACTTACTAATCCAATCATGTATTGATGGGCATTTGGGTTGTTTCCACATCTTTGCGATTGTGAATTGTGCTGCTATAAACATTCAGGTACATGTGTCTTTGTTACAGAATGACCTTTTTTCCTTTGGGTATATGCCCAATAATGGGATTGCTGGATCGAATGGCAGGTCTACTTGAATCTGTTTAAGATACCTCCATAATGCTTTCCACAGGGGTTGCACTAGTTTGCAGTCCCACCAGCAGTGTATGAGTGTTCCTGTCTCTCCACATCCACGCCAACATGTGTTGTTTTGGGATTTTTTGATAAAGGCCATTCTCACTGGGGTTAAGTGATATCTCATTGTGGTTTTGATTTGCATTTCCCTGATGATTAGGGATGTTGAGTATTTTTTCATATGTTTGTTAGCCATTCTTATATCTTCTTTTGAGAAATTTCTATTCATGTCATTTGCCCACTTTTTGATAGGGTTGTTTTATTTTTTCTTGCTGATTTTCCTGAGTTCTAAATAGATTCTTGTTATCAGTCCTTTATCTGATGTGTAGTATGCAAAAATTTTTTTCCCATTCTGTAGGTGGTCTGTTTATTCTTGTGACTGTTTCTTTGGCTGTGCAGAAGCTTTTTAATTTAATCATGTCCCATTCATTTATTTTTGTTGCTGCTGTGATTGCCTTGGGGGTCTTCTTCATAAATTCTTTGCCTAGGCCAATGTCTGTAAGAGTCTTTCCTACATTTTCTTCTAGAATTCTGATTGTATCACGCCTAAGGTTTAAGTCTGTTATCCACTGTGATTTGATTTTTGTGAGAGGTGAAAGCTGTGGGTCCTGTTTCAGTCTTCTACAAGTAGCTAACCAATTCTCCCAGCACCATTTATTGAATAGGGATTCTTGTCCCCAGAGTATATTCTTTCCTGCTTGGTCAAAAATTAGGTGACTATATGAGGATGGTTCTATATTTGGATTTTCTGTTGTGTTCCACTGGTCTGTGTCCCTGTACTTGTGCCAGTACCAGGCTGTTTTAAGAACCACAGCCTTGTAGTATAGTTTGAGGTCTGGCAAATTAATACCTCCCATTTTGTTTTTGTTGCTTAAAATTGCTTTTGCTATACGGGGTCATCTCTGATTCCATACAAAGTGTATAATTATTTTCTGTACTTCTGTGAAGAATGATGTTGGTAATTTAATAGGGATTGCATTGAATCTGTAGATCACTTTGGGTAGTATAGACATTTTAACAATGTTGATTCTTCCGATCCACGAGCATGGTATATTTTTCCATCTATTTGCAAGTTCTGCTATTTCTTTTCTCAGTGTTTCATAGTTTTCCTTATAGAGGTCCTTTACCTCTTTAGTTAGGTATATACCTAGATATTTTATTTTCTTTGTTGCTATTTTGAAGGGTATTGAGTATTTAATTTGGTTTTCCAATTGACTGTTATTGGCATATATAAATGCCTCTGATTTGTGTATATTAATTTTGTAGCCTGTACTCTCTAGGCACTGCCCTACATCAACACAAGAGTAGAGTATTGTCTGAATTTCAGTACTGCTACCATGAATACCTGTTAGTTATACCAGGAACGACCACTTAGGGAGCACTTATTATGGGCTGTCCTATACAACATACCTGATTCTCATGGTAAACCTTTATGATGATAACATTACTCCTATCTTGATGATGAGAAACCAAAACACAGAAAAGTTAAATGAATTTCTCAAAGCCACATAGTAGTATTATCCAAAAAGTGAAGGTAAAAAGAGAAGGAAAAATTTGGTAAATATATTAATTTGCAAATATTTCTATATGTTAAAACTACACATAGAGTTATATATTGTCTTAATTGTGTGGATGCTAAAATAAATATTAACTCTTAAGACCCTTGTCTGCTTGAGCATTGCTCAGATATCCTGTTAAACTAATATTCTGATGAAATGGAATGCCAGGAAATTCCAGGCACTTTTGGCAGAAGTAATAGATTTCATGCACTTTTCTTGCCAATACTAACATCTCTCTATGACACTTATGGGGCTATAGAGACTTGTTTGGTTGGCTGATATTCATATTTTTTGGTTTGATAAGAAATATAGGCAGCCTCAGCAATAAGGTAGTTTTGGAAAATATGAACAAAGACTTGTGTGACAATCTATTTTATTTCAGTTAGATTTGAATTTATAAATATGATGTTTTATTTTTGTAAGGCAAAACAACTCAGACAAAATGTGACTATTATTGTGACTATTTTAATATTTTACCCCTTAGTCCTCCACAATTTCACCTAAAAGAAGATAAAAATATCCATCCAATGGACCAAAAACACAAAGTTTCTTGAGGTGACTTTTGCAATTACCATGTTAGTTTATTATAACACAGTGGAAGAGACTTAAGCAATGCCTGCATTCCTTCAAAAAACTTGAATTTCAAATATGCAAAAGAAACAAAATATACAGACAAGTTTAATATATTTAGATTAACTGGATACCAATGACAAGAGATGGTAAAGGAAGAGTCTAACTTGAAGTAATTCATTTTAACAAATGTAGTTCTCCCTAAATGAGGAGGTCATTTATTTCATAAATGCTTTATCTGCAGATAACAGGAATATTTATTATACTTCTTTTAGTGTTTACTTAGGTATAGGTTTCCGGTTTCTAAAGTATTTTTCTAGGTTAAATGTCTTGAAATGTACTGAAAACTAAAAATAAATTCACTGCCATCCCTCCATATATGTTTTGATATTATAAAATAAGAAGCTACTCGTGGAATCTTTAAGAAATGTATGTTGACCCATACATTTTCTCCACTTGGGGTTAGTAACTATTGCATAGCTGTTTGATATACATCCTTCCTGTTTCCTCAGTTTATACTTTATATGTATATACACATTTGAAACTCTAAATTAGAATATTATTAAATAGATTTACCCAGAATATATTTTGCATTTTATTTACTTAAAATGTACTATGTAAAATTTTCTAGGTCACTTCATAGGACTTTCTAGCTTTTTAATATCTGGATATTGTTACTATTGAACCATTCCCCTGCTCAAATTCCCCCCCTTTTTGCTATTGTAAATAGTTCTTCAGTGAACAGCCTTGCAAAGTATGCACATTTCGAATTTCAATAGATATTACCAACGAAATCACTTTCCACAAAATTTGTATAATTTGTCCTCCCACGGTGTATGAGAGTATATTTCTCCCACATGTTTGCTGGCACTTAGCTGTTAGCAATATGTTTAATCACTGACAATCCACTGAGAGAAAATTATGTTAGTTTTACTTTGCAATAAAGAATTGGATGAATTCTAAATGTTTTTCTATATTTTAAATTTGTTTGGTATATTTCTACAGGTACATGTAATCTAGAGTTAAGAATAAGAAAGATAGTTGTTTAGTTAGGACTAAACATCGTCATTCACATTCTTAACCTCAGATTCTAAGCACCTTTCATTTGCCAGGATGGGAAATTTATTCAAAATATTTCAAACTTTAACTTCAATTTTTGGTACTTCTACAAGGGAACAAGATAAAGAATAAGTAATTCTGCTTGTTAGAGAAATTCAAGCTGTTTTGTTTTTACCATCTGCACTTTGTTATTGGGAACAATCTTCATCTTTATTGCCCATGTTACAAATTATGTTTTAATTTTGAAATTTATACAAAAACCCCAAAGATTATGATTTTGGACACTTTCTGACTAGTGCTAATTCATTTGAGCTTTTTCACTAGCGTTCTAATAAATTAGAACCATTTTTTTTCATCTTTAGAATAAGTCATCAGGTCTTGGTGAATAAGAAACTGAAATGAGATGCACTTTATTTAGTTGAACCAGCAAATAGCTCTGCAGGCTTAGTCATAAAAACCCAGTACGGAAGTAATACTTGTCTCACAATCAGGTCAGAAATGATAACTGAAACCATGGAATCCTTAAGATAAGCTACCTGTGCAATCAGGGGAAATAGCTGAAAGCCTAATAGGAGGCTTTGTGTTGGAGGACAGTGATTGAAGTTCAAAAGGCTTAGCAGAGGTCAAGTTGGCAATGTCAGGTATTTCCCCAAGTTTACTTCATTCAATTAAGTTGAAACAATCTGCTCCTGTGAAAGACTTAGTGGCTTTTCTTACACTAGAGGGGCCCAGGCAAAGGGATGCTTGGTTTTTCTCCATACCACAACCCTGTCTGGGATGACTTTAAAAAAGAGATTGATTCGATTTTCATGAACTCTGTGGGAGAACATAGATGAAATACAATGATTGTAAATCTTGTGAATTTACCAGATACATTTGAAAGGGATGGAAGATGTAATTATACATCTGCATGTATTAGCCAACTATCAGCAACTAAATTCTTTTCAAACATTCATTGTTTTTAAATGGGATGACCGTTCCTGTGTCTGTCCCATTAATTCAGCTGGTTTTCTTCCTGTTTAGTCTAAGCCACTGTTGATTGCCTTGACCCCTGCCCAACTGAGGGACAAAATGCCCTGGATTGAGGACTTTCTTTCTGTATGCCTAGCTCAAGGCTGCTTGATTCAGGCAGATTTTAGCGTAGAAAAGTGTCCAAAGTGGCTTCTTTAAAAAGTAAGTTTCAAACACTTAGGATTTTATCTTTTTTCTTGGTGTGTCACCTCCCCCCCTTTTTGAAGCACACTGTCTTATTTCTTAGTTGAAGTAATTATTTTACAAACATGAGTGAACTTTGTGGAGGAATAGAAATGGAACATACCCTAACTGCAGCAAATGATCAGATTACAGAGATAAATTTGATATATGAGAGGTTCCGGAATACTGGGTAATTACGGCCACATACCTCCAGGAAATTCTCTCACACACACACATTAACCTCCTGCATATATGTATGTGTGTGTGTGTGTGTGACCATATAGATTTTAATTATAAAAAGATTTAGGAGATAAAGACTGCTTTTAATTTGGAAAACACCATATGTCAATATTGATGTGTTTATTAGCATTTAAGATATGTTTTTAAAAGTCCAAAACCCAGTAGCTATTCACTAGTCAGACACTGGGCAAAACAAATGTGAACAAAAATAATTTAATTCAATAATTCCTAATTGAATTAAATTGGCTAATTGTTAGAGTCACGGGAGCCTACCTAGACCTACTGAATCAGAATTTCCAAAATTGGGATCCAACAATCTATAGTTTAACAAGGTCCCCGATGATTCTGATAACCACGTTTATGAAGCTTAAAAAAAAAAAAGTCTAGAATAATATGTCATTTTGTTTTAATCAGTTTGATGTTGAAGGAATTGTGTGGTTTACAAAGGAACCATTAATGCATGATTTTGGTAATGTGTATGAACACTGTAGTCATAAATTGCTTCTTTACAGCTTTCCGCTAGTCCCCCGATTTTCTTATTGCTGGTTGCAATTTACAAATGAGGAAACTTATACTGTTAAAATTATTAATATCATAAAGTTGATAAGTAGGAGAACCAGGATTCAGTATCAGTCCTTCTGGCTACATGTTCAGGGCTTCCAGTACATTGACTTCCAGTAGCTTTGAAGAAAAAAATCATGAAAGACCTTTTCTATAGAATCTCTAGATCTAGCATTTTGTCTCTTCATTATCCTAAAATAACTTTGAGGTTAGCATTTTTTCAGGTTAGAACACATTTATTGAGTTGCTGTATACCTAACTTTGTGTTGCATGATGGTTAGGCCCCAGGGGGACAGGTTCTGCCCTCAAGGAGTCTTGTTGGGGAGATGAGATTTACTTGAGACAACAGCTGAAAGCAACAGGTTAAAGTGACAAAATGTACAGTGTAGATTTTTAGTACTATATCAGTTCTGAGAAAATTATTTTGGGCTAACATTTTTAGGGAAGACTCCAGGAGAAGCAGGATTTGATTTGGGTCCTGAAGAGTGGGATTTGAAAAATTCAGGATAAGACATTTCAGGTGTGGGAACAGCATGAACAAAGCAGTGATTGTGTGTTCTACGTGCATGTATATGCATGTGTGCTTGTATATGTGTATTTAGTCATATTCAGTGCTCAAGAAGATATTGATCCTGCTGGGGAACAGTGAGAGAGATGGAATAGGGTGTAGAAGATGGGGCCATGCACCATCTTTCAGGGTGGCCAGACTCCATAGGACATTGAGATTGTCATATTAAAAGGTGGCTTTTGGGGTTATTGCCCTCTTCTTCCATGTGTTGTTTATTATTCTCTCATTAATGTGCTCTCAACCCCTAGAAAATACTTTAACCTAATGCTCAAAAAGCCTCTGTCATTGTCCAGAATCAAATTAAGCACAGTGAATATGACCATTTTTTCTGAAACACACATGGGATTTGGGATGTTGAAAGACACAAAAGCCTCAGCACAATAGACAGAGAATCAGCAGGTTCCTGGGATATGACTAATTTTTCTCTAGCTGTTTAGTAACAGGTGGTATTTATCTAAGCAGACTGCCCTGGGCAGCTGGTTGATGGGTTCTTCCAGCTGGACATCTTCTCCCCATTTAGTCCAACCACACCTGCTTCATACAGCAAACAAGAGCCCTTCTCATCTCCAGTGTCTACACGTGGGGGGTAAGGGGTATAGATCAACCATTCAGCTTCCAGCTGTAGTGTTTCATGATGTCTGAGGATCCCATCTGGCCTTCTACCAGGAAAAGAAAAAAGAGTTAGGTTTTAAGTTTAGTGGTGGGCTTTTTTTTTTCAGGGGGTGGTTTTGTCCTGTTGTGTTGCTTTCTTTTAAGGAAGAGATTTCATTATTGGCTGCTATCATGTGATCAGACTTATCTCCCATTAAAATTTCCTTTCTTTGTAGCATGCACTGACATGAGGGTGCCTGTTTCTTCAAGTTCTTACTGTACTGCATTAAGAAATAGTAGAATAGTCTCATGAAAGATTAATCACTTCCTGCAAGCATCTTGTACCTGCAGACAGGCAATTACTGAAATATGTCTGAAAGAAAACAAGGAAGCATGTTAAAATGTATTGGTCAGGTATTTTTTGGCAGTGTGACTACAAAACGTGTTTGGGTGCCAGCTTTTTTTGAGCCAAAAAGAGCCTCTCTGCTGCGTTAATGGATCTAGCTTGTTTTGTACATGAGTAGCAATGTTTTCTTTGTAATGATAGCCAAAACTTTGACACTGCACAGGTATTTCTCTTGAGGCTGTACAAGTGTATACATTCTTATTTATTTCCCTGTCTAACCCGAATGATGAATCAGCCATTTGCACTAAATTCCAGTCTTTGCAATTTAGAGAATCCTGTATCCCCAGCGCTGGCACTGCCAGAAAGTAGATGTTCAATAAATATTTGAGGACTGACAATCTCTATTTCGTGGTTGTCAAAGAGTTTACAAAAAAGGAGCAAGATTTTTCCCCCCTTTCAGGGGACTTTGGGAGGAAAGGGGACATTTCCCGTCACCCCCTACATCATCAGGCATACAACATCTTCCTGAGATATTTTCTCTTCCTTTTTCTTTTCTTCTTCCCACTTCTATCTTCCCTACTTAGCTTAAATTCTGCTTGTCTTTTGGGTCTTGGCTTAGATGTTGTCATAGCCTCAGTTCTGAAAATCCTAGTAATCAATAGCATACTGGGTTTGCCATCATCTTGACTCAAACTTTCCACTTATCAACTGTGATCCAGACTTTGTGCTAAAGGCTGGAGATTAAAAAAAAAAAAGTTGTGGTCTTTGCTTTTAAAAATCTGAGAATTCCTGGCAAGGGAAATAGTAATACAGCAACAACATCAACAACAAAAACAACATTTATTGAGCACTTGCTGTATTCTAGACACTTAAGTCATTTGTTTATTTTAATTTGTTTAATCCACAACTATTGTTATTATTCTAGTTTTTTAAATGTGTAAATGGAAGCACAGAGAGTTACACAACTTTGTATAATTTACTCAAAGCTAGTATGAAACTAGAATATAGATAAAAATACAAAAACAAACACTGAATATGTAGAGTGCTCTGCTTGGGTAAGTACATGGTGTAGAAGGGAGGCACGCTCGACTTGGTGTGGTGTAATGGGGATTGGAGAAGAGTTTCAGAAGGAAGCTATTTCTAAGCCTTTTCCTTCTTATGCCTACTTCTGTAACTTGGATCTGGAATCTAAGACATCTGTTTCTCTCCAGGTCTGGTCCCGGTTCCTTCCATATACCTTGCCACTGACAGGAAGCATTGTGCTCTACTTTGTGACATCTCTCCTACTGATGTCTCAAACAGTTATTTAACTTCAAACAGCTATAATTATATCCTTTATGATCAGCAGCCTGCTTTGGTGGCAAGAACTGAGCTTTGAACTCAGACACACTTGGGTTTAAATCCCGTCTCTTCCATTTGCAAACTGTGCAATATTGGGCAAGTTGCCTAACTTCTCTGAGCTTAAGTGTTCTTATATGTAAGACAGGGTTAATTAGACTCATCTATTAGGTCTGGTGAAAGAATGAATTGAGGTAATATATATAAAATATCCATCACAAAGAAGGTGCTCAATAAATGCTAGTTTTATTTCTCAACAAATACGTATTAGTGTCCCAGCACCTACTGTAGTATGTTTCCCCACAAATAGTAGATGACTTATACATGTTTGTTGATTTGATTTTATGAGAATGAAGAAATAATTGAAATCATCAGTATTATTAAATCATTGAAAGAGCTCAGGAAATTTCACCCCAAAATATGACTGGTTGGTATAAAGAATATTTTGAATTAAAGGCTCTTTGAGATCAAAAGGCATGGAAGGGGTTTTTCCGCTATCTGCATAAACCTGACTGATCCATCAAAAGAACAATTAACTTCCCTTTCCCTCCCTGTTATCTCAATATGTTGCAGGAAAAGAAGATCAAGACTGCAACCAGACCTTGCCTAAATCATTTTAAATATAATAGCTGTCTCTCAGGTTAATTTACAAATCAATCTGTTTCCCCCATTCTATCATTCTTCCAAGTATCTATTCATCCTCCCTAGCAACCACTTATTGTCTCTAAATCTATACTCATGTGCCCCTCCCCTCTAAAAGACAGGTATAAAAATATCTGGATCCCATTGGGATATTGGGTTATCACTCTGTGATTCTCCCCATGCCCACGGTAAATGAACCTCTTCCTCTCATTAATCTGCCTTAATTGTGAGTTGACCTTTCAGGAGACTTTGGGAGGAAAGGGGACGTTTCCCCTCACCCCCTACATCATCAGGCATACAACATCTTCCTGAGATATTTTCTCTTCCTTTTTCTTTTCTTCTTCCCACTTCTACCTTCCCTACTTAGCTTAAATTCTGCTTGTCTTTCGGGTCTTGGTTTAGATGTTGTCTAATCCAAAGGGTTTTCCCTGGCTGAGTTAGTCTCCCCCTGACCCCTACTTTTGTAGCACCTTGGACTATAGAAACTGCAGGTGCCATACAAGCTTTATTATTTAATATTATTATTTTTTACTGAAGTGAAATCCATTTCATAGAAAATTAACCATTTTAAAGATAATAATTCAGTGGCATTTAGTACACTCACAATGTTGTACAACCATCACCTCTATCTAGCTCCAAAGTATTTTTATCATTTCAAAAGAAAACTGCATGCCTATTAAGCAGTCACTTTCCTTTTCTCTCTCCCATAAACCCTTGGCAACCACCAATCTGCTTTCTGTCTCTTTGGATTTACCTATTCTGGACGTTTTGTATAAATAGAATCACACCATATGTGACCTTTTGTGTCTGGCTTCTTTCACTTAGCATAATACTTTTGAGGTTCCACATTGTAGCCCATATCAGTACTTCATTCCTTTTTATGGCTGAATAATATTCCATTGTAGGTGTATACACTAGCTTTGTTATTTCCTTATTTCAAAATCTTGCCCAAGTCAAACCTAAAAGCAATTCTAGGGCCTGGAATTATCTGTATTTAGAACAAGTCCAATACCAGCAGGTCTTAAAACTTTGGTTCAGGGTAAAAAGATACTTACTAAAGGTAGTACATATTAAATCTATTTTTGAAGACAGTGTTGCTTATGTGAAAGAAAAAGAATGTACAACAATCTGACTATGGGACATTCAAATTGGGGGTTAAGAAAGATTAACCAGTCTTCACTCAGCTCCCAAGAACCCTCCCAACAAAGACCCTTGGTTACCTATTAGCAGCTGGGCTCTCTGAGATTTGACTGTTTCCTACCTATACTCTTTAGGTTGCATTTTAAAGAGCAGCAACCTAAGCCTAGTGACTCTAGCACCAAAATCTGTCCTTAGAGTGTGGAAAACTTCTCAGTTGTGACTTCTTGAGCAGTTACCATGTGGAAGGCACCATGCTGGGAACTGAAACAGGTGCAATTTGGGGAGGATTTAGATTGGTTCTGTTGCATGTTAGTTTTCTGTGGAGGAACTGATAATTTAAGTGAAATTAAGATATATGAACAAAAAAAGATAATTGTGCCAGTATGTGCATGATTATGCCACATGAGTTCTACAGAGAAGAGTCGCAGGCAGAAACGAACACTTCACCTGAGGATTTTCAGCAAAAGCTTCAACAGAAAAAGGAGGATTTGAGCTGTTTTTAAAGATATGTAGGACTTGTATCTAGAGAGGAGAAGACTATTCCAAGTAAGAAATGGTCTGAGTTAGGCTAGTGAGCTTGGCTGTTGAATTTGGCTCTGAAACGTCTTATTGTTTCAGCAAAACAAAAAACAAAGCATGTAGCAGGTACAACCACTCCAGAGTGAGCCAGCAGAGCCACCTGAAGAAGAGAATGAATTTCCTTAAGAAAACAAAGACTTGAAATCTGGATTGGAAATTGTGGCTAATTCGATTAGATGATAGAGATTTACTGCTAAGGAACCCCAGAGGAAGGAACTGAGTTTCTTTGGAAATTGAGTGTCTTGGGTCTTAAAACTAGATATAGAAGTGGCTAAGATAATGGTCTTAAACATTCTAAGTCTTTTTTTAAAAATTTCTTGAATTGTTCCTCTTTTTTTAAAATTTCAGAATATTATGGGAGTACAAATGTTTTGGTTACATGAATTGTTTTGTACAATTTTAGTCAAAGTTATAAGTATGTCTATCACCCAGATAGTGTGCATTGTACCCGTTAGGTGTGAATTTACCCATCCCCTCCTCCCCACTCCCACCTGCTGTATTTCCATTGAGTTTTACTTTCATATATGCACATGAGCATTGAATGATAAGTTCCAGTTTAATAGTGAGTACATGTGGTGTTTGTTTTCCATTCTTACGATACTTCATTTAGAAAAATGATCTCCAGTTGCATCCAGGTTGTTACAAAAGGTATTAGTTTACCATTTTTTATGCCTGAGTAATACTCCATGGTATACATATATCACATTTTGTTAATCTACTCATGTATTGATGGGCACTTGGGTTGATTCTACATCTTTGCAATTGTGAATTGTGCTGCAATAAACATTTGAGTATAAGTGCTTTTTTGATAAAATGACTTTTTTTCCTTTGGGTAAATACCCAATAATGGGATTCCTGGATCAAATGGCAGGTATACTTCTAGTTCTTTGAGTTACCTCTATACTACTTTCCTTAGAGGTTGCACTAGTATGCAATCCCACCAACAGTGTATAAGTGTTCCTTTCTCTCTATATCCACACCACCATCTGTTGTTTTGGGACTTTTTGATAAAAGCGATTCTCACTGTAGTTAGGTGATATGTGATTGTGGTTTTTGATTTGCATGTTCTTGATGACTAGAGACATTGAACACTTTTTTATATGTTTATTGGCCATTAGCCTATTTTCTTTTGAAAAGCTTCTGTTAATGTCCTTTGCCTGTTTTTTAATGGGGTTTGATCTTTTCTTGCTGATTTGCTCTAGTTCTTTGCATTTTGGTTATTAGCCCTTTATTGGATGTATAACATGCAAATATTTTCTCCCATTCTGTAGGTTGTCTACTCATTCTATTGATTGTTTCCTTGGATGTGAAGAAGCTTTTTAATATAATAAGGTCCCATTTATTTATTTTTGTTGTTGCTGTGATTGCCTTTAGGGTCTTCTTCATAAATTCTTTGCTTAGGCCAATATCTATTATATAAGAGTCTTTCCAACATTTTCTTCTAGAGTTCTTATAGTTTCATGCCATAGGTTTAAGTTTATTATCCATTGTGAATTAATTTTTGTGAGAGGTGTGGGTCCTGTTTCAGTCTTCTGCATGTGGCTATACAATTTTTCCAGCACCATTTATTGACTAGGGATTCTTTTCCCCAGTGTATATTTTTGTCTGCTTTGTCAAAAGATCAGATGGCAGTATGAGGAAGGTTTTATATATGGGATCTCTGTTCTGATTCATTGGTCTATGTCTCTGTTCTTGTGCGAGTACCATGTTGTTCTGGTTACTGTAGCCTTGTAGTATAGCTTGAAGTCTGGTAAAGTGAGGGTTCCTGATTTGTTCTTTTTCCTTAAGGTTGCTTTGGCTACTTGGGTTTTTTTCTGGTTCCATATGAAGTGTAGAATTAATTTTTTCTAGATTTACAAAAAATGACATTGGTATTTTAATGGGAATTGCATTGAATCTGTAAATCACTTTGGACAGTATAGACATTTTAACAATGTTGATTCTGCTGACCCATGAGCATGATATGTTTTCCATTTGTTTACATTCTTTGCGATTTTCTTTCTCAGTGTTTTGTAGTTCTCCCTGTAGAGGTCTTTCACCTCCTTGGTTAAGTATATTCCTAGGTATTTTATTTTCTTTGCAGCTATTGTGAAAGATATTGAGTCTTTGATTTGATTCTCAGCTTGACTGTTGCTGGAATATATGAATGCTACTGATTTGTGTACATTGATTTTGTAACCTGAGACTTTGCTGAATTTATTTATCAATTCCAGTGGTCTCTTGGATGAATCTTTGGGGTTTTCTAGATATAACATCATATCATCAGCAAAGAGCAATAGTTTGAGTTCTTCTTTCCCCATTTGGATACCCTTGATTTTCTACTCTTGCTTGATTGCTCTGGCTAGGACTTCCAGCACTATGTTGAATAGGAGTGGTGAGAGTGGGCAACCTTCTCTGGTTCCAGTTCTAAGCAGGAATGCTTTGAATTTTTCACCATTCAGTATGATGTTGGCTGTGGGTTTGGCATATATGACTTTTATAATTTTTAGATATGTTTCATCTATGCCTATTTTGTTAAGAGTTGTTATCATAAAAGGGTGCTAAATTTTTTTCAAATACTTTTTCTGCATCTACTGAGAGGATCATATGGTCTTTGTTTTTGCTTCTATTGATGTGGTGAATCACCTTTATATATTTGTATATGTTGAACCATCCTTGCATCACTGGGATGAAGCCCACTTGGTTGTGGTGAATTATTTTTTTCATGTGCAGCAGAATTCAGTTTGCTAGGATTTTATTAAGGATTTTTGCAATTATATTCATAAGGGATATTGATCTATAGTTTTCTTTCTTTGTTGTATCTTTTGCTGTTCTGGTATCAAGGTGATATTAGCTTTGTAGAACAAATTGGGGAGGATTCCTTCCTTCTTGGTCTTATGAAATAATTTCTGCAGTATAGGTACCAGTTCTTCTTTGTAGGTCTGGTAGAATTTGGCTGTGAAACCATCTGGTCCAGGACTTTTTTGTTGGAAGATTTGTTATTGCTGCTTCAATTTCATTATTTGATATTGGTCTCTTCAGGAACTCTATTTCTTTTTAGCCTAGAGAGATTATCTGATTCTTAGAAATTTTCCATTTCCTCAACATTTTCAAGTTTATATGCATTCAGAGATGATATTTTGTATTTCTGTGATATCAGTTGTAATATCTCCTTTTTCATTTCCGATTGAGCTTATTAGGGTCCTTTCTTTTTGTTTCTGTTAATCTAGTGAGAGGGCTGTTGACTTTGTTTATCTTTTTGAAGAACCAGCTTTTTGTTTCATTAATCTTCTGCACAATTCTTTTGTTATCAATTTCATTTAGTTCTGCTATGACCTTAGTTATTTCTTTTCTTCTGCTGGATTTGAGATTGGTTTGCTCTCCCTTTTACAATTCCTTGGGAAGATTCATTAGGTTGTTGATTTGTGATCTTTCTGTCTTTTGCATGCAGGCATTTAAGGCTATGAATTTTCCTCTTAGGACTGCTTTCACTGAATCCTACAGATTTTGATAACTTGTGTTCCCTTTGTCATTTAGTTCAAAGAATCTTTTGGTTTCCATTTTAATTTCCTCCTTGACCCAATAATCATTCAGCAATAGGTTGTTTAATTTCTATGACTTTGTATAGAGTGGAGCATTTCTGTTGGAATTGATTTCTAATTTTATTCCACTGTGGTCTGAGAAGATACATGGTATAATTTCTATTTTTTAAAATTTTTTGAGATCTGTTTTGTGGCCTAGGATATGATCAATCTTAGAGAATGTTCGATGAGCTGATGAGAAGAATGTTCTATGAGCTGGAGCCACTAGAATGAAGTTCAGGACAATCTCCAAGCTGGGAAGGCTGTGCCTGAGGGAGGGGCTTAATCGCTTGAGTGCTAAGGCCCTGGGCCAGGCTCCTTCTGCCCTTGACCACTAGCGTAGTTTCTTTGTCGGGTGGGGTGAGTGCTCTGCCTATTCACTCCCTGGAACGCCACAGCACTCTGTTATAAGATCAGTCACCGTGAGCGCCTCACTGCCGGAAATCAGCTCTTGAACTACCCCTCCGTCTGTGTGTGTCTGACCCACTAGCTTTCATCTCCATGGGATGCCAGTGGGTAGAGGGATCCCCACTTGTGCACACCTGTTCCACCACAAGACCCCAAGGAGAGAGAGGTAGGCGTCTCTGTCTGCAGGGGCCTCTGCCAGGGGCCTGCTCTGGCTGGGGAAAAGCGGCAGCCCACAGGTTTCTTGGCTTAAGCTGCACTCCCTATTGTAATGGTGGGGGAGGGGCTGCAGCTCCCATTCAGCCGGCTGGAGGCATTCTGTTGTCATGGGAAGCAGGGGCTAGGTTAATTCACTCGAGTGCTGCACCCCTATCCAATATGGTGGTTCTACAGCAGGGGTGGGCACACCCACAGATCCCGGGTCCCCAGCACCCCTTCACCCTCTCCCATTGGATATGTCTGCAAGGGTTTTCTCACCACCCAAGTCCAGAACCGGGATCTCTCCCCTGTGAGACTCCCTACACTGCTCTTGTGTCCCTGGGCCACTGGGTCCAGCCCGCCTGTTTAAAGCTGCCAACGTGATTCTGTGAAACACTGGCGGGCAGGAAGCTCTCAAATTGTAGTGGTCTCGCTCTCAGTGGTGGCTCAGCCGGGAACACACACCTGCCGTAGAGAAGCAGCCATTCATGTGCTTCTCAGTTCTGAGTATTCATTCTCCTGGTTGCAGTGGGGTGGGGGAGGGGCCACAGCTACCCACCAGCCTGAGCTAAAATTACTCTCTCTGATTCTGTGATTGGAAGAGGTGCAGAGGAGGAAGTGTCCAGGTGTAGGGAAGCTGGTGCTCTAGTCTCTCCTGGTACTCTCCTGTGGAGTGTCCCTTTTCAACAACGGAACTCCTGGGGTTTGCTGGTTCACCCCGCTATTCCTATTTAGCCACCATGCCTGGGCTCCTGAAGGGTGAAAGTGCCTCCCATATGTTTTATGTCCCACTGTTCACGGAAGGTACTTAGGTGGGGAAGGGGAAGCCCCCCGTTACCCTTCCAGTAGGCCTGACCGTCTCTGGATTTGGTCTGCGCTGCTGTCTTCTCTCTCTTCTTTTTTCTCACTTTGCAGTTTTTCTCGGTTGGGTCCCCAGCTGTCTATGTTGTTTCTCCCTGTGATCACACTTGAGTTGCAGCTGCTCTCCACTCTCCTCAGTCCAATATTCTACCTTCCAGCAGGGACGATCTGACAAGCAATGTCTCTAGTAGCCATCTTGGCTCCAGTAAAATCTCTAAATTCTTTTTATATATTATCAGAGTAATTATAAACGCTATCTTTCCTGAAAGTTAATGTTCTCCGTCTTTCTAGACTCAGGGTTATGAATCTCTCTTTGATAAGTTGTTTGTCTAAGCCCCCAAACCAACCTGAAAGTCTACCTTTTGACCTTTTATTTGAGCATACTCATTTGTTCCATAATTTGGCACTTTTATCTCATAATTAATAGGTGTTCACTCTCTTTCTATCCGGAGAAATGAAATTGTAGTAGTTGTACACTGGAAATAACAACCTCAATGTATCTGTGGAAAAAAGAATGGTGTCCTCTCCCAAAACCTCTAACTTCCACCTAGATAAGGAACTGTCCACCTGGGGCTCTCAAATCATGATTTCTGTCATTGGAAAGGGTTTTATTTTATTTTTTTCATTTGAGTTATGTGCTTATTGGACAGTTATATTTTTACTTATAACTTTGTCTAGTCTCCATATAAGTTAAGAAAGTGTCATAAGCAAGCTCTTTCTGTAACAGTGGAATCAGTCTTGTCCTAGGGTAACAGAGACATAAGATGCTTCCTTGTATCCTAGAAACACATCACCTTGTAGCTAGTTAAGAAATGATTTTAGTTGATAACTATATTTGACTTTCGTGGTTCCCCAGGAACATTTCTATGATCTGCCTGCATATTACCTGGATTCAGATTAGAGTTACCCTTGCAGCATTACGTTTTACAGGAACCTTGGCATTAATCTCTTACTTACCTGCCTTGGTAACCTAAAAACAGCCCATAGGCAAAGGAGGAAACAACAGTCCAAGAGACAGGGTGAGCTGGGGAAAATTCCACATGGGGGAAGTGACAGATTTTTGCAGTCCCCATTCCATGATTTTAAAGGCTGTCCCCAAACTTGGGAAAGCTAATGGGTGCCAGTGGTGGACACACATGGTTTTAGGGTTTAAACCATGGCTCACCCTATCAACTATGTAACCTGGAGCATGTTAGCCTTTCTAAAATTCCGTTTTCAGATCTGCAATTGGGGATAAAAATATTATCTACCTTTTCACCTTTTTATGAGAATTAAATAAAATAATGTATGTGGCACACAGAGCACAGTGCCCGGTACATGATTAGCTCTTAATTAGTAGACAGTAGCTGTTATTAGAGTTCTAGGATCATATTCTGTGGCCAGCCCCTAAGTCTTATCTACTTTTTCTATTGTGTTCCCACTTTAAATGTTAAGTTTCATTTTGCCAGTCTTCCATACTTTCAGTAAACATGTGCATTATTTCAAAGTCTGGAAAGGTTTACCTTTCCTTTAGTTTATATAGAGCATATGGGAATCTGTAATATAGCCTAAAAATTTGTGAAAATTGTATTTTTATTAGCCAAATTGATAATTGAAGGAATGAAGAAAAAGCTTTCCCTGGAACTGGGATAAAATTTTCAATCATGGCTTACTGATAGAGTTAAAAAACCTATTTAAATATTATCTGGATGGTTCTGAGTTGTCCCCTATTTGTCATTCATTCATTTGCTCATTCATTCATTCAAATGTTTCTTATAGATCAAAATGTTCAGGATTGTAATAAATCCTTGGTTTTCCAAATTCGCAATTTAATAATTGTTGGTCAAATACAATTTAGTAAGTAAAGGACAAAATCTGGAAATGGATTAATAAGAGTTTTTAGCTGCCAGATGATCTTCTAAAACAAAATGTTGAAGAAGTAAAAGGAATAAAGTAGGAGCATATGGATTTCATTTTCCTTGAAATACATTTTGACTTGAAAATTAAGGGAAAACTGGGATAAAATATTTTTGAAGCCAGTTTTTAAAAAAGGTAAATATTTGGCTAAATGCAAAGTAATACCAAACTCAAATATTTCAGTTTTAAACACTGTTGCCAAAAGCCAAAAGATTTTTTCTTTTAAATGACAATGAAAGTTAATAGGTCTTTCTTTACCAAAATCAGCTTTCTCCTTCTCTTTCCCACATGATTAAAAGATCTTGGGGAAAGAATGGAAAAACAAGCATCACATGTACTCACCAGAAAATTGGTTTCCTTGATCATCACCTAAATACAAACCTGGGAACGACACCAATTGGACATCAGACTGAGGTGGGGGGTGGGGGAGGGGATGGGGGTATGCCTACACAATGAGTGCATTGCGCACCGTTTGGGGAGTGCTAACACTTGAAGGTGCTGACTCGGGAAAGGGGGGGTGGGGGAAAAAAATATGAAACTATTGTTTTTAACTTGCAAAAAAAAAAAAAAAAGCACACATAATTCATAAAAAAAAAAAAAAAAAAAAAAAAAAAAAAAGAAATAAATTTCTGATGTTTTTAAGCCAAAAAAAAAAAAAAAAAAAAAAAAAAGATCTTGGGGAAAGAAATTCTAAGTAAAGATCCATTGTTAGAGTCCTAAGCTTGGAGCTTGGAGACTTAGGTACCCTATTTCCAGATAAAGACATGAAAACTTTCAGAAATCAGGAACTATGGAAATGGCATTTTAAATTAAATTAAAGCCTAATTTTAAAACTTGATAATTTTGTGACCATTGTGAATAGTATCTTCAGATTTTTATTCTTTTCCAGAATTGGAAAAATATTTTTAATAAAGTTATATTCTGCTTAAATTACATATTTAAGTAGCACATGTGAATATTTTTAAGAATTCAGGCCTGTACATCTTAGCATTTTCTCAAAAGAACAAGTAAAAATGTTTCATAATTGTCTGAGCTTCTAATAATTCATAATACTAAAATTTTCCATGAGCCTTTATCTTGTGCAAAATGTTCCAGTTTATCTTCCATGCATACATCAGGCAAACATGTGCTTCTCAGAGACTGAAGGTATTATTTTTCTCCCCAAACAGTTGTATTTCCTCTTAGAGTGCTGCACCCACACCAGATTTTCATCTGAGGGAGAAGCTGTTACACAGTGTTAAAAAGAGAATAAATCCATCTTTATAGGCAAATGATATCCCAGTTCACAGTGTAAAATATAGTTGTCTAGCCTAAGAGAAAACAATCAGGTTGTTTTGGAGAACAAGTAATTTTGCCAAACGCAGGAAATCTTTGTGAGTCAAAAAAAGCACAAACATAATCTTCTTTAGAATATTAATGATATAAAGTTATCAGGGGAAAAATTACCAAGAAAGAAGATTAAATGAGAGTATGGGGTCTTACAGGAAAGTTTACTACAACTAGGGATCTTCACTACAAATAACCTCTCATCTTTTTTATGGTCTCTGTTCCTCATGAGTCTCAGTTTACATCCTATAAGCAGCTGGGGTTGAACTGAGGGAGTTTCTTGCTCTCAGCAGCAGATCTTTGCATAGAAACCACCCATAATATCCTGAAATAAATAAATAATAATAAAAAAGAAACCACCTCTCTGTGAAGGGGTGACCGGTTAACTGCGGCTAATAAGGACGGGTTGAAGGAGAGAAGACACAATCAGAACATTCACCTGCCAGGAGCTTCAGAGGAAAGGGACTAGCAGAGCAGCTGAATGGGGAAGATCACACAAGGTCATCTCTTTTTACCCCATTTCCCTGGCATACGAGCATATACACAGAAATCTCTCTGTAAAATTGCTCTCTGGGTTCATGTTCTCAGGCAGTCTTACAGTTGAGATTGTCTTACAATGAAAGAGGGTCTCTGATACTGCAGAAAATAGCAAATGCGTGGCCACCAAAGATGGAGGATCTGGTATTAAATCCTGATCTCTAGGATAAGAAATACAACATTAGGTAAGACAAACAATGTAATAGGAGAAAATACCTACCAGCATGACATTGGGTACAGATTATTTTCTTAAGAAACACTTAATGGTTAAAAAGTGTTACAGTAATGTTTTGGTATAATTTACACTGTAATACTTTATCATTGTTAATTTGTATATATTGAATCTCCTAACTTAACCGTATGTTCATTATCTATCCATGTTTAATGAGTATTTACTTAATTGATAAAGGTTAATAGTGAGAGGTACTTGGGAAAATAATTACTAGCAAGACCTTGGGCATGAGTCAGTGTATGCCTAAAGCTTGAAAACATATGATGAACAGTGGAAACTGACTTGGTCTTATAATGCTGAGTAAAGTCTCATAGAATTACATTAAATGAGAAATGAAACTTGACACTTCTGGCTTCAAAATTTAATTTTGAAAAAGGGGATCATGGGCATCCCCTAAATGGCACATGTCTGCTGACTAAGCAGTGCAAGATGCTGTAACTAAATCCTAAAAGTGAAGGTTGAAAATAGAAATAATTGGAGAAAAGGAAAGAAAATTGTGTTAGTAAATTCAGCAACCACTAATCACTGTTTTTTGATCAAAGGCGTCTAGACACTACCTAACTCCATTCTATTAGAGCTTTTATGACTGCTGCAAAGAAGTGTGCATTCCTATTATCTTATTTACAATGCAGAAGATGTCCGTGTAAACAAACATCTCCTGAACACTTGTCCATTTGTCAGAGTTGCCTGTTCTCTGGGCTTACTTAGAAATTTGATTGGGTGTTAACTATCATTTTTTTTGGAAGCTACAGCCAGCAGCCCACAGACTTATGGACTTACTACGATTGAAAAACGGACATGCTATTTTATACGTAGTGTTCTAGTTCCAGCCTGGCTGAGAGATCCTCTAACTCTGAGTAGCACTTTCCCAACTGTGATGCGGCAGACGTTACAGATATGTTGCCTATAGGACCCAGATCTTTTTGGGTCAATCTTGATTTCAAATATTATATTTTTGTCCTTTTGTTCCCCTATGCCATTTATACTTGTCACATCCAGAAAGCCTAATTTTTGAAACAGAAAATATGATCATAAATATAAGTGCCACCTCATTTTTCCACTGGAAATAATAATGCCAAACATTTATTGAGAACTTATATTCCAGGCACATTGCATGCCTATTTCCTACAGCAATCCTTCAGTGTAAAGTATCATTATCTTAGTTTTATAAATGGGCAAACTAAGAACTAAGGAAGGTTAAGCAGCTTGTCCAAGACCACACAGCTAGTAAACAGAAATCAGGATTAAAATGAGGCCTGATTGTAAGGCTCTGTTCTTATTACAGGGCTCTAGGAAGTGCCAGTGATTCAGGCCAGTCTTGAGGGTGTGTAGAAGGAAAGAGCTCTGTGATATGATTTGCCTCTAAATGTCCCCTGCTCAAGAGTTTCTCCCCTCTCCAGTTAGGTATGAAAAGCTCATTTGATTTATAACGCTGCAACACTGGGGAGGGGATGAAATTCATATTCACAACTTATTTTAATTAGTTGACTGAATTATCTAGCAGGACTCTGAGAATGGGATATAGGACCAATGGTTTTTAATATAGAGTGGTTCCAGAAGGGAACTTTTCAGCTGAAAGAGGGATGTAACCGAAAGCTCATGATGCTTTTGCAGGGTCTAATTTCTGCCAGCAGGGGCCAGTGTGCAGGTGCTAGAAATCTAGGCACGAGACAGCATCGGGAAAACAACTCAGGTCAAAATGGAAAATGTAAATGAAAACTGCATTTCAGTTAGTAAGACTTGGCAAAACGCCCCTGGCAGTTTAAACCCCAAACCAAAACTGTAAATCGTAAGTTGCTTATGATTAGGTCTATCTGAAGACCTGAAAATATATTCTGCCTAGATGGATGAGGATTGCTAATAAATGATGATTTTAAATGACAATGTGAGTAAGTCACAGCACCCAGAAACATACTGAGAACAGTTTTCTCAAATATATTAAAAATTCTCTTATTGACTGATTATCCTTAGGGTGAACATGTGACAAGAACAGAAAAAGGTCAAAATAAAGAGGAAGATTGAGAGGTATATTTTACAAACTATCAATATTTAAATGCAAATACCTCATATCTTAAAATGAAAAAAGTACTCCTGAATGTGTTAAACAATTGTAAAAAGCCATTTCAATCCTTTATCTCTTCATTCTTTTAAGACAACACAAGCAGTAAGAGGAAAATATTTAAGATGTAAGAAATGTTTAAGAAAATACATACTCCAAGAAAATATCACATTCATTTTTATTACCTCCCAATACCTAATTTTTATCTAGGCTCATTTGTGAACTAATTTTCTTGGTTATAGCAGGACTATTTGCAACAAATGCTCATATTTTTTTTCTGTAGACATAGCTATATGGATTTTTTAAATATGATTTGAAAATTAGAAGGGTTTAACATTTTTATGTTAGAATAATTACGTACTCCAGGAAACTGTAAGGTATTTAGTTCTCTTCTTATTTTCCTAAATATAAATACATTCATCTGGTAGTTGGGAAAACATATTCAAAATGGTAGTTTGCATCCTTCATGATTTAGTAGGAGCATGTGTCTGCTAAAGAGCATGGTGAAAGTTAATTGCTGTCTACTTGGAAAGCTTGAAGCAGCAGATTTTGCCCCTGGCAAGATAATTTTACAAAAGCAGGAACAAATAATGAGCCAGGCTGTCTCTTAGCCATTAGCGTGTCAGATGAAACCCACCCCCCTATATATATGATAAACTTAAGAAAAGAGACACAAATTCAAAATGACTGTTTATGACCTAAGCAGAAAAACCATAACACAACACATAATATCACAAAAGGCTTCATCTGTGCCAATGAATTTTGAGGGATGTATTTCTAGAGTCTAAAAGTGCAAATTATCTTCTGGTGAAAATACCTGCCTGCATTAGCTTTGACTTACTTCATGTAGGTCTTTCAGTGCTGGGACTTAACATTCTGACCTAACATTTAATGTTATTAATCCTAATTTTAATCCGATACCAAGACTTGCTGTTGTATTGAATCAATTCAGGTTAATTCAAAATTATGTTGCTCCCACCCAGAATCAATAGACCCACTGTTGGTTCTCTCCAAAGCTGACCACCCAGTTTTGTGAGAATCTGCAGTGAATTAGAAAATCTGTCATTGCTGGGGAGACTGGGCAGCTCAGATATGGCATGTCATTCTCTCTGGTCTATACAATACCCACTCTTTGTCTACCATCTCCTAAACTAACCTGACATAACTGAGCTTGCCGGTCAATGAGATCTTTATTCTCCTGGAGGGAATGCCTTGCACACCAGCATTATTAAGAAATTTCTGGACAATGTTTAGTGGCTAAAGAATAATCCAAGTTTCTATTAAAAAGCCATCTGGGTAATTAATAGCACATTTGCTCTCAGCCTCCTCCCAATTTGTCCATTAGTGGAATAAAAGCTCAGGACAAAGGGTAATGTGGTTCAGTTATATTTTACAAGAATTCTTCAGGAAGTTGAAAACACATGATAGTTTTCCAAAGATACATATGTTTATGGGCTCTTAGAGCAGCAAATAGGAAAATTCGTGGGCTTTAAACTGAAGTTTTCTGCTGCCACTAGCTATTTAAATTAAGAAAACTAATATGGAATATTAACAATTTGTCCCTGGAATTGACAAGCATATTGCTAGAATACTCCAAAACTGTGTATAGGCTGGGATGTCTCCTTCACATTTAAGTTCAAAAAAATTTTTTTGAACATTTACAAATTTGAAAACCCAACAGTTTTATACACTTTCACCTGGTAGTTGAAGGCTTTTTTGGGGATTGCTTTTTAATTTTCATGCAAGCAGTATCCTCAGGCAGTATATTTCTGTAGCATTGCCAAATAAACTGTTTTTCTTATTGATGCTTTCTCTTTTATTCCCTGTCAGTTTACTTTTTTTATTAACTGCATATATAGACAAACTTTGAAGTCCTAGATTTGTAGGTAAAAGGTAAAAACACTTCTCAAAGTTAAATGAGGATTTAGTATGTTTCTTTCTGTCTTTTAGAATTATATTAAAACAGTGACCAGCTAAATACCATAGGAACCAGGAACTTACTAGGACTATATTGCCACAGAGTATATCTGGGGATGTGTGTGTGTGTTGGGGGGTGTGGTGGGGTGGGATGGGGACAATGACAGGGTCATAACCATTGTATTTGCAAATATACTCCAGTAGCTTGGGAGGAGATGAGAATCAGAGACAGAGAGACAGACCAAAAGACAGAGAGAGAGAGAGAGAATCTCTCAGAGAAAGCTCTGCGTGTATTGGAGTCATCAAGTCAAGAGGAGATTCTGCAAGACATTAGTTTTAGTTACTTTTTATTGTGTGCTTACTATGTGCCAGGCTAAGTATGTCTGTGGATCATCTTATAATGCTATAAAGTAGGTGTTATCCTCATTTTCCAATGAAGCTTTGAGAAGTTAAGTTCACACAGCTAGTAACAAGGCTCTGTGGCCTCCCACCACCCTGCCTTGCTCATTTTTCCCTCCTAGCAGTCTTTCTGATGCCAGCATGATGGTTAAGAAAACATGCTTTGGAGACACACAGAGACAGGCTGTGTTGAGTCTTAACTTCATTCATTCATTCATTTGTTCAATACTCTTTAAACGCCTATTATGCCCCAGACACTGTTTAAGGCACAATGATAAGCAAAAATATTTCCAGCTCTTGCCCCCCAGGGGCTTACAACTTACTGGGGGGAGAGAAAGAGACAATCAAATGCTCACATAGCTATAAAATTGTTAACAATGACAAATTTAGCCAGGAGAGGTACAAGATCCCCTGAGAGCCTATGCTAGGGGGATTTAAACTTAGACAGGGAAGTCATGGCAAGGCTTCCTGAGGAAGTGACTCTTGAGCTGAGATCTGAAGGGTAACTGGCAAAGAGTGGAAGGAAAATGAAGTCCAGGCAGAAGAAGCAGTAAAGGCCCTGTTCTGGGAGAGAGCATGGTATGCAGCTGGGTCCTAGAGAGGCAGGGAGAAGTGCACAGAATGGAGCCATGGGGAGAGGACCAGATCACACTGGCCTTGGAGGAGACCCTGAGTTTTGTCTTTATCTTCAGAGCAATGGGAGGCCATCCAAAGGTTGTGATACTTGGTATTTCCCCATAGAGAAACTCTTCCCTCCTCTTCCTTCTCCCTTTCCTCCCTCTCTTTCTCTCCCCACACATCAGACTGTGCCCAGACCGATGTCATTCAGAGAGTCACCTCTATCATTTTCTTCCATTGTGGCTTTTGGTGGCACGTTTACCCCAGGATGGCTTCAGCTCAGGAGAAGGGTCTGAAGGCTCGACAGACACTGGTCACCACTACCATAGAACAGCCTCAAGTAGGGGGTCCTTCTGAACTTGTAAGCACTTGAAGGAAAGCACAAAATTTTATTCCTAAGCTAAGTTCTGTTTTAGAAACACAGACTCTGAGATGAGTAGAAGCAATGAAGCTGTTTGAATAACCATTTGTGACTGTTTTTTTAATTTCACTGAGTTAGGAGGTCGGCTGCAGCGGCTGCCAAGGTGTGAGGGGAGCACAGAGCTAGAGGCCTGGGGGCCCTCACAGAGGCTGTTCTTGGCCAGCCAAAGCCATCCCAGGCTGGGTGGGCCAGGACTCTCCTCAGCAGAACAAATATTTGTTAGCACTTTACACAAGAATACTCTTGAGCTCATCGTATTTACATTGCAAATGCTCTGTAAATAGCAAAGCAGTTATGTGTACCTGAAATCTGTCATTTATTTGAGGACATTATATTCATAGAAGATGAGAGAAGTGAGTTTTGGAAGAGAAAGGCGTGCCATTAAAAAGTAAACAAACACAAAACCTCCAACAGAACCTCTCTTTGCCAGGGCAGATACTTAAAAGGCCACCCTTAAATGAATCCCAAATGAATGCTCCCTCCAAGTCTCCCTCTTGGCAGGTTAAGTGGTCCTAGAGTTATAAACCCCAACTGGCAGTTCAAGCTGCCTCTGAAAGGAGGAAGTGGCAACCTGGCACTGGCTCAGGGGTCTCCACAGCATCATGGCGAGGGTTGGGGGGGGTTTCTCCATGTAGGACCCCCCAGTGCATAGCCCCTGTGGACTATAACTCATTAGCAATGTCTGGAAGGAAGAGAACAGAATCCCTGTTTGCTAAAACAATGTGTCTTAAACATTTTCAAGAGCCACATCAGCACAGGTCTACACATGTGGGTAGATTAGGGTCATGTGTAGAGTACTTTCCTATATGTTTTGGGACTATGCTTTTCCATTATAAAATGAATAAAAAGGAAAACATTTTAAATAGAGTAGGTTTGAAGGAAAAAACCCTTTAGTCCAATAAAACAAAGTCAACATTCTTCCCATTGTAGGGGAAGTTACTCCCGTCTTTTTGTCTATACAGTTTAAAATTTTTATTTCTATATATTCTACATAAGGATCCTCCTCACATGGTGTGATACTTCTGGAAGTATCTCCACCATTCTCCCAAAACTTCCCCCAACAGACAGGTTTGGAGACATGAAATCTCATCATTGATCTTTCTTTATATCAAACATTTTTCTTCCTTTACTACTACTTTGCATATCAAATCCCTTCCTCATCCCCTCTGCCTCCTTTTCCCTACCATGTCCCTAAGGTGAAAGTATGAATTTGTTTGTCCAGTGGCTTTCTTGGGCGTAGGGTTTGCTTTCCATAGGGCTTCTCTGTGCCAGGCTATGCTGGGAAGGAAGAGTGAGGAGATAATAGAGAGAAGAGGCATGAAGGGAGCATGGGGCGCAGCGGGCTTTGACCACTTTACAGATTGTGTAGCTCAAGGCCTGAGATGGAGGCAGGGTCATGGACATTTGGCAGGTGAGCACGCCTCTGGCCTGAAGAGATGAGTGGGGGTGTATTTATTGTCTCTGAGGCCAAGCACATTTTCAAAGATCTTTGGAACTCAGAGTAACCCAGCCTGGTGGAGCCCTGCTCAAGAGCTCTAGCCAGCCACTAACCCTGGCTCCTCAAAGTGTGGCCTGAGAACTGTTTTCTCACTGGACCATGATCAGAAATTGAGAGCAAGCATTTAGAAACATTTTTAGCAATATGACATTGCTGTGACATTCAAGTGTGCATGTGGCATGAGTACATTCTAGACACACACAGTAGGACCAGCACAGACTGGAAATTAAAAATGAAATTAGTCCTTAGCCACAGTGTGAGAAGCACTGCAGCAAACTATGATTTTCAGCATTTTCCTTCCTTCAACTATATCAGACTTTGAGACAGGAAGGAGGAGGACCAGGATGTAGGAGAATAATGATAATTGAGTACTCACTAAGTGCTAGGCTCTGTGCTAAGCACTTATATCAGATAATCTAATTTACACTGTTACTATTTCCATCCCATTATACTATTATTATTTCCCTCCACTGGGGAGCAGGAGGCAGAAGTAGAAGCTCTGTGGGTAGACTTCCATCCTGATAGGATCCGGGGTGAACTCTGCCTCAGCTTAAGACCCTTCCATTTCACCGGGGTCTGCCCTTCTCACTGCTTTGAACTCTGGTCCCCACTCCTTGCTTTGGCTCTCCCTGTCTTGGCTGCTGGCTCTGCCTGTCCCCTTTGCCGGCTGATTCACAGGGTTACAGAGAGGTGGGAAAGTCCTCTGAGGCAAGGGGTGAGAAAGCAAGGGGAAAGAGTCAACATAGGAAAAGAATCCAGGGAAAGAGCCTGAAGGAGTGAAGGAGAGCTTGGCTGGAGGCTATTCTTTAGGGAAAGAGTTGTAGCAACTTGGAGAAAGTAGAAATTTAGAGAAAGGAATAGTTGTTTAAAGAATTAAGTGTGAGGTGATCACTTCCTCTGTTTCTCCATAACCTTGGGAAAAGTCTACAGACCTTTCCATGCTTTTGGAGTAAGGTTGATGAGGTTGGTGTTTTCCCTTTTGCAGAAATGGTCCTGGGTGAGGGAAGAGCAGATTGCCCAGCTGCATTTTGATTGTGTAGCCCAGGACATATTGTTTACACCAGAGGAAGAGGAGCCTCGTAGTTGTCTCTCTTTGTTTTTTTAGGAGAGCTAGGGTTGGGGAGGGGAAGGGGACGGAGTCTCCTACTTTCTTCCCACAGAGTAACCATGTGGGGTAAATGTCCTCCCTCCGTGTTTCACCTGCATGTCTGCAAAGTGTTACCCGGAGAAGTCTAATTTTTAACCAGCATTACCATTGCTTGATGCAGACTTTTCAAGGTGGATTTGTGCTCAATTCAGCATCCTTCTTTGCATTGTTTTCCATCAAAACAGTTATTTTAATGATTTGTAAAGTGGTCTCACTATTTAGGGATCTGAGGTTAGTGACCCTTAGGAGGCACTGTTAACCTTGAGCAGACTTCTCTAGGCTTTACCCTCAGGTTTGTCCCAGGGCTCCTCCTGCAGCTCTGTACAAATGTATTTGTCATTTACATTCAAATGCCAAACTGATGCTTTCAGGGAGAAACCTTCTTGTACACAAATCCTCGCGCATTTGTATGCCAGCAAACAGAACTGATTGTTCTTTACCAGTCTTTCAGGTGTGTTGCTAGGGCTGAGCTGTATTATGTAGAATATGTAGGAGACTTTCCTAAGAGCTTCTTCTCCCCCACCCCCTGGAGATGCATAATTTGTAAGCTGGGGAAGACATCAGTCTTTTGTAAGTCTGAGATTTTTCAATTTAAAATGAAATATTTTGCTTCTGGGGACTCTTCTCCATGGAATTTTTAAGTGCCCTTGTGTCCATGTGTAATTTGTTCCACGAGAGCTTTATCTTGGGAGCACTGCAGTGGCTGGAAATTAAGAAAGTTCTGTTTCAATTTCAACTTCGCCAGTGACTTCTGTGTGACCTTAGGGAAATTAGTTAACCTCCTTGGGTTTTATGTGCTTCAAAATGAGGATCAGACTATTACCTCATAGTCTGGGCTCAAGACTGAATAAGAAGCGGAAGCCCTATGGGATCCCAGGTAAAGGCTGCTAAAACTGTGCTTGCTCTCCAGTGTGGAAGACTCTCACTCAGTTCAGAAGTGCACAGTTACTAATTCTATCAGCCTGAAGTCCTTGGGGAGGCTTATTACCTGCTGGCAGTACCTTATATTTGAGGAATGTCATGATTTTTAAAAGGCTATTATATATTTGATTTTCTCATTTGATTGTCTCCATCCTGGGGAAAATGGGGATTTATTATCACTTCAATTCTATATAATCGGTTTAGGTCAGGGAACGTAAAAGAAGTGTTAAGAGTTAATCTATAGACTCAGTAACATATAGGAAAATGCCTATTTTTCCACAATCTAGCCTCATGCAAAGACAATTTCTTTGGCACTATTTACGTTTTTACTGTAAATCACACCTTGGAAGTATACTAGCTCTAGAATCAGAGTGGTTGGATTTAAACCTTGGTCTATCACTCAGTGAGGAACCTCAGTCAAGTTACTTAGCTTCTCTAAGCCTCATGCATCTCATTTGTAAACTGGGGATAATAAAAGTGCTCATTTTATAGTGTTGTTCTGAGGATTACATTAAATAACATATATATATATATATTTATATGAAGGCCTTAGTATATTGCCTGTTATATAGTAAATCCCAATTTTTATGTTTTGTTACATTTTATTTCATGGTATGTTAATATATCATCAAGTTATTCTTCAAGTATATAATTTAAATATATAACACACATTGGTCTTTTTATAGATCAGAAAAGTACAAGGAAGAAAATATAAAAATGATTTGTAATCTTCCCACTAAATAATCCCTGTCAACAGTTTTAAAAACAAAAATAACACATTTGTAAGGTCATAATAGAGAAGGATATAATATGGAAAGTGGGAAACTGTTTCCCTTTTTCACAAGGAAGTCACTATTAACTGCTTATGATTATTTCCAGAAAACTATGCACATTCCCACATATTGGCATCATCTACTTTTTTCTTTTTCACATGTAAGATACTAAGCACACTACTCCGTACTTGCTTTTCTCCACTTCTGTATCTGGGATCTCTTTCCACAAATATATCTGTTCAATTCTCTTTAATGTCCTCCTAGGAGTCCATCATATAGATGTATTATGATTTATTTATCTTGTTATCTATTGATGGACACTGGGTTGTTTTCAGTTTTGGTTAGTTTATAATTTAATTATATTTCAGTAAATATTTCCATACTTATTGAGCATGGAAGCTTTGGAGCATTTTTTGTACATATATCAGTAAGATAAATTTCTAGCAGTAGACCTGCTGAGTCATACATTTTAGTTTTGATTTTTGACAGATCCTTCTCTACCGATTTACACTTCTATTAAAGGCTGTTTCCCATGTCCCTGCATATAGTAGATATCCTCCAGTTATAAGCACTTTCAAGATTAAAAAATGGCATCTTTTGATTTATATTTTTGGTGAGTATAGTTCTTCACTTTCTCTTTCTTGTTTTGATTTTATTATTAGTGAGGCTGAACATCTTTTTCTATGTTTGGTGGGTGTTTGTACATTGTCTTCACTATAAACTGTGTGTTAGTAGACGTTGCTCATTTTCTATTGGTTACTCATCTTTTCTTATTTATTTATATGACCTTTTTAAAAATCTTTGGTTTAAAGAGATATACTAAATCATATGTAATTTTAATTACATCCTGGGATAAAAAAATTTGCTTAGGAGATACAATAGCCAAAAATTGTGTTTGTTGGCCCAACGTCTATTTACCTTTCTGCAAATAGCACTCAGATTTTCCTTTTAGGTAACAGCCCCATTTTTATTCTATTAACTTTGGGTATCTTTAGGCCTGGACACATGACCTAGACTTGACCACCAAGACCCTGCATGTGCCTAGCTACAGTGCAGAGGTAGATATGTGACCTATGCTTGACCAAGGGGAGCCTTTCCCGTGACTTTTCTGTATCCACATGAAAAGAGGTTCTCTCTCTCTCTCTCTCTCTCTCTTTCACTCTGCTGCAGTTGCTGAGAGGGATGGATAGGATGCTATAGAAAAACAGTACAGTGGAACCTCAAATCAGGAAGTAGAGCAGGGGTATAGAGGAAGGCAAGTGTACATTCAAAAATTGTCCTCTCTAATACCGTAGGCCTCATAGGCGAAGTGGGCTTGATTTGGAAGTTTGATATGAAAGTATGAAAGGATAAGATGAAAGTGAGCAAGGGCAGGTGGAAGAAATGCTGCTAGGGTGACTTGAAATCCAAAATACTCTTGCCAGAGCTATGAATGCCAAAGAACAGTTTATTCAAGTAGGGGAAATGCGGACTTTTCTTTTTGACAAATTTCACTATTACCTCTATGTTGTGAAATGGCCAAGTCTTCACAAAAGACTGGTTTAATAAATATTAGTCAGGCTACAGCCTATAGTGTAAGGGACAAACTTCCTATGTATGTAATTCAATGTGCTTGAGTTGATTTTTGGTAAAGTCACACATGGTGATAGCTACAGAAGCATTTGAAATGAAGGATGTCTCTTATTTTCGTGTCTCCTTCTTTCTCACCCTCCCTTTCTGTTTTAATTGGGAATCTGGGATTTGAACGTCACCACGTGTCAGGGGGTGAGGTCCTACCGCATTACACATATTTCAATAAGCAGGGTTCAAGATTAAAAACATGTAAAGCCAGGATTTAAGAGTACAGTTTCATAATGCTGCTTACTTTTGGCATTGAGCACCAGTTTATGATCATATTCCTTTTAGCAAGCCAGAAATTCAACTTTCAGTAAGAAGAGTTAAGTGGTGAAAATGTGTAAGATAAACTCATAAAATTAGGCTTCTAAAACAAGAATTAGCTAAGTGAAAAAGCATAAAATCAGCTCATAGTAAGTAAAGGTAGTAATTTATATCCACTTAAAAAAGTTTTTTTTTTTGTTTTTTTTACAGTGTGATAGTAGCAGGAGTGACAGATCAGCACAATTCAAACCATAAAATAAAACCAGCCACACTGATTAAAGAGAAAAGTTTACTAAATGTAGATCAAAATGATTTTCTCTCTTCAGGATGAGCTCATTAGAAAAGTCAGACCTGAACCATATGGGTTCCATTCAGACCAACAAGCCATGGACTGCATTAAAAGGGGAGAGCTTCAGTCTCTTCTTCTTTGGGGATCTTTGGCATTTGAATGCAAGGCTGAAAATCAAGAGGGCCACATATCCATTGTCTTCTGCAAGTTCATCTAATTTGTTGAAAGCCATTGTTCCAAATTCCCCTTTCCCCCTTTCCCTATTTTTCTATGGCTATATATAAAAATGACTACCTCATCTGGCCTTAGTCTTTGGAGTGAAGTATTTTAAATATGTGAATTTTCTAGGCAAATCTGGCGCTCAAACTTTTATATTTTAATTATTTTTCATCATTTTCTAAGTGGTATTTTTTATTCCTTAGTATCATTATTGGGACTTATTATTATTCTGTGTGTCAATACAGCTCTGCGTTCACATGACAGCCTGCACATCAGGCTGTCAACTATAGCTTATTTGTCATCCATTGCTCCTGCATCCAAGAGTCAGTGTCACCTCTCCTAGATGAATTTCTTAACTATGAAGTGATAGTCTTGGGAGTCAGGCAGCAGAGTTTGGACCACAGAGTGCCAGTAAACTGCAAGAGGATTCCTATCCTGAATGCATAATGAGTTAGATGACCCAAAGGGCTTCAGTGATTGGTTTTTCAAGACTTGGTAAATAACATTCTTTCCTTTTCTGGGCTAGTCTTCCTTCTTACTCATTGGCTGCCTATTCCTGTTCATTCTTTTGGTCTTAGCCACTTCCTCTAGGGGACCTTCTGGACTCCTCTGCTTGGTCTCCTTTGTGCCTATAACACTCTGACCTTCCTGTATCATCACTTAATGCATAATTTTACCATCATTTCTTATTTAATGTCTGTGTTTCCCAGCAGACTCCATGCAGGGTGGCACCATGTTCATTAAATTCTCCCTAGTACCAGCCCATAGTGCTCTGCACATAATAGATGCTTTATAAATATTTGTTTAATAAATGAATGGAACACTTGCTACTTAAGTTGAAGTGAATGTAATTCCTGCCTCACCACACCACACAGCTAGTGTGAAGGCCATTCAGGGCCTGAGTAACAATCACAATAGCAATAAAATGATAACTTTAAGAAGAGCTTATGCTATAAACTTTGGTGTACAAGGAATAGCACTTTAAATATGAAATTATCTCTACTTTCTGAGTTGCTTTCCTGCTCTGCTGGTAGTAGGACATTAAAACTTGTCATTGTGGGGGTTCCCTTCCCTTTCCTGTGTGTACATAAGAATCCAGAAAGCTTATGTTTTTGGTACCTGTAGAAATGGGGAGAGCTTTTAATCATCAGTCCCCCGTTGTTGCCACTGCTATTCGAATTGTTCAGAACCACATGCGGCTTCAAAGGTAGGCATTCTGCTGCCTGCAGGTCAAGGAGGGGCCGGGGGAATCTGCTTGGCCTGGGACCCATGATACCCTCACAAGTGTTACCTGTGAAGTCTTGCCACATCCTGCGGGATCTGATAATCTCTGCTCTCTTCCCTGTTCTGTGGCATCTCTCCCTTTCTCCTGCTTCCCTCGAAGCCGCTTGCTGTCTCTCTTCTTTCCCAGCCTGATCATCCCAAGTTGTTCCTGGAAACAAAGACTCAGTAAAACGTAAGCCAGGAAAGATGTTTCACTCTAGTTTCTGCCATCTATGCTGCAACACAAGCACTTCTAAGGAGACAGTTCCCAAAGATGTAGCTATTTGTTTGAAATGGGAAAAGGGGAAAAGGAAATACAAATTAATAACAGAAAATGATCCTGTACTTAATGTCAACTTCATGTCCCCACCCCACAGAATCCCTGGTATAACAAACCAGGCCATTCTGTTCATTAGGCACCCAAAGTACAAGGTGGGACTTGCCAGGACTTAGGGCTTATGAAAAAGCTGAGAACTGACAAAAAAATTAATTGGCTTTAAAATAAGAAAATAAAACTGCAAAACTGAAATTATTAAATTATTAACAAGTTCAATGAAAGGTCTATAAAACGTAGCATTGTGTCAGCTTCAGTAATTGCTAAATTTAGAAACCATAATAACTTTATGATGTTTAAAAATAATTTTTACATTAGATTTTTCTCACTTCTCCAGATTTCCCAAATATTCACAATAATAGATGAGATGGAATAACTAACAATAAATTAAATGAGTTATTTATAGATAATTTTCCAAAAACAAAATTATAAAAAGCCTTTTGATTTTTACAAAGCACAATGATATTTAACATGGGGCTATGAGAATATTTTACTGTGTTTGATATGCTATGAGAGAGAATCCCAGAATTTCTAAAGTTCCTAAAAGCTCTCTGTGCCTCCAGCTCCCTCACTTCCTCGGGAGTGTCCTGATGAGCCTGAGTTTTCCTCCAGAACCTCTTTGTTTGGAGAGAGTAATGCAATTCTGCTGCTAACTACAGAGTTACTGCAGACTTCACAGGTTGAAGGCACAGTCCCCAACAAAATTGTCCTCACTTCAGACACCAACCTCAAGCTTGGGGATTTCCAGGTTACACACACTTCTGACCAAAAGGCTACAAAGTTGAGGGTTCCTACTGCCTCCTCAGGTTTGATAGTTAGCTAGAATGACTTACAGAACCCAGGAAAGTCCTATATTTATGCTTACAATTTTACTACAGAGGATGCAAATCTGGACCAACCAAATGAAGAGAGGGATAGGGTGAGGTCTGGGAGGGCCCCAGACATGAAGCTTCTGTGTCCTCGGAATGCATCACCCTCCTGGTACATCAATGTGTATAACCAACTAGGAAATTCACCTGCGTTTCAGGTGTCCAGGGTTTCTATTGGAGTTTCATTATGTAGACATGGTTCGTCTTTCTGGCACCGGCAGCCCCCATCCTGAGTCATCCCATTAGCAAAAGGTTTGATATGACAGAAGGGTCCACTAAGAATAATAAAGATACTCCTATCACTTGGGAAATTCTAAGAATTTAGAGGTTAACCCCTAGCAATCAGGCACTAAGGCTAGACAAAATTTTTATTATATATAATAAATATAATAGCTCATTATATGTTATATACATATTATATGTAATAAATACATATAACTCAGAGAGCTGAGAGTGTTACACTCACTGAAAGGTTTTTAGGACTCTCTCCCCACTTGAGTCACAATTATTTTCCTAGATTCCCCAAAGAATAACCTAACTTTTAATGTTTTCTGAAAGCCCTGTCTTGAGGAACTTGAACTAATGTTTTTCAAGGCTGGGTTAAAGAACTTTTGAGGGATATCATAAAATGTCACTCTCAAAACCATTCTTTTCTATTCCCAGTATTAGATTTTATTTTTTAGAGACAGCTATTTCCTCTAGTTACCATGATCTTATATTTCTACTGGGAGATCTTGAAAACTTGATTCTTGGTAGATCTCTAGTTTGCTAGAGTTTCTGAGATGATTGTAGAGAAAATATCTCACCCTCCTCTGGTACAACACAAATGAGGCTTTTGCAGGGATCTAATTAAGCAGGTAATTTTTAAGTGGCATCATCACAATATGCTTTAAATTGCATCTAATTTTTTACTGTCACAAACAGGACTGAAATAGACAATCCTTGTGTGTGCATTTGAGCAATGATTCTAGCATTTCTGAGAACAACTCTATTTTCAGGGTATGACCATAACCTTTAGGGCATAAGCTACATGAGGGAAATAATTGTCTCTTTTCCTTTATTTCCTCTCCACTCCCCCATCTGAAAAAAAATACCAAGAATAAATCTGGTAAAAATTTAATTTTTAGGGCAATCATTTTATCCATTTGCTGAGAACTCCACTATAGACAGCATGCACAAATATCATGTAAGAAAGGTGATAAAAATAATGAAAGTAATCTATAATTCTTTTTCCCAAATAGACATTTTGTTAATCTGATATTAATGTTATGGTCATATTAATATTGAAATCTAGTAGATAGCCAGGCTAGACATCAAAAGATTAGAGAGGGAAAGTGGTTAATATGACTGAAATTCCTCTTATCAAGCAGCAAACAAAAAATTCATTATAGAACAAGTAGTAATATAAGTCACTATAGAATTCTTTCATTCTGTGAAGTTCATGGAAAAGTAAACATATGTTAAGTAATTAATAGGGAAACAATATGAAGAAAATAGTGATTTTAGAGTTAACACAGTCGAAATGCTGGTTCTGCCATTTACTCTCATCTAAACTTAGGCAAGTCATTTAACCTTTCTTTGTCTTACCTTTCTCATCCATGAAATAGGAACACCAATTTTGCAGGGCTTTGAAAAATGGAAATATAAATTTTGTTTCCCTAGTGTACATTATGGTATTTGGGGATATTCTCTACTGAAAACCTTTCTACTCTATAATATAATAAAATGTTGAAAATCTCATATATGTAAGGGAGAAAATATATAGTTTCTGGGTACTAGATGTGCTTTGTTCCTTGACCTGTACAGAGCCAGGGGCATCCTTACATGTTGTATGACCCTGGCGTGCAGTGAGAATTCTTGAATTCTCTCAAGAATTCAAACTGGGAGACCAAGGCTTTGTAGACAGTAGACTTTTGAACTGAAAGGGGACAGGGAGGGAAGCCATCTTATTGGGTCAAGTGGAAACTAATTAATAAGCAGAGAAAGATAGACTATAGATAAAGGAGATATGCAAAACACTGAGCTTTACTTTGTTCTGGATGTATTTTTTAAATACTTCTCCCTGTTAGTCCCTTTCTTAAAGATGATGAAATTGAAGAAACTGAGTTAGTAAAAGGTAGATCTAAACCCAGGCAGTCTCAGTTGAAGTTCAGACTCTTAACTGCTCTGCTCCATCGGCTGCCTGTAGCCTGTGAAAGAGCCCTGGAGAGAGGAGCCTTAACTCTGACCCAGCTCCTCCTGGGAGACCATGCTGGGCACAGAGCCACTATCATGGATTTCTGCAATGCTTACTGTACTCTTTTGATAAATTTCCTTTTTATTAAGAAGATCTCTGTTCTTTAAGAAAATTATCCCAAACTAGAACATCCAGAAAAATCCTAAAACATTCTACCATGCATGGCAAAAAACAAACAAGCAAATAAACAACAATAAATAACAACATTTTTCAAACCAAGCATGTTAAATTCTCTTTGAGTTGAATGGCATCTTTACATCTCCATGGTGCTGGAGTCATTGTGTGGGTGCATGGCCTTTTGTATGTGATGAGGACAAGAAAGATGCTTCTGGTGGCATTATATTGCCACAGAGACAGGCCATATGAGTCTCTGCATGTCTCACTCTTGTTTCGTATTATTGGTTTTCCTTCCAAGTGAGCCTCAGCAGCTTTTTATTATTAGTTTTCCATTCAATTGCCATGACCACACAATTTTTTTTGAAAAAAGTTATGGTAGTAAAAAAAAACCCATTAAAATACCAATTTAACCATTTTAAGTGTATAATTTAGTAGTGTTAAGTATATTGACATTGTTGTGCAGCAGATCTCTAGAACTTTTTCATCTTGCAATGCTGAAACTCTGTACCCACTAAACACTAATCCCTCCTTGCCGCTCCCTGAATCTTTGATAACCACTTTCTATTTCTTGTTTCTATGATTTTGACTTCTTTAGATACTTCATATGGGTGGAATCATATAGTATTTGTTCTTTTGTGACTGGCTTATTTCACTTAGCACAATGTCCTCAAGATTCATCCATGTTGTAGCATGTGACAGGATTTCCTTCTTTTTTAAGACTGTATTATATTCCATTGCTTGTATAGACTACAGTTTCTTTATTCATTCATCTGTCTGTGAACATTTGGGTTGCTTCTATCTCTTGGCTATTATGAATAAGGCTGCAATAAACATAGGATTCATTGATACATATTTTTGGATATTATCTTATGGCCTGGATTTAGAAGGTTTGATATGAAAACTAGCATGCTGTTGAGAGCAATAGCAGACAACAAAAAGACAGCATGAATCTCCCCAAATTATTTCCATAAATTATGTATCAAATTATCTAAAATTAGTGTTTGCTCTTTAAAAAAATCAACTTGATATAAAATTTATTTACTTTTAAATAATAAATTAATTTAATGAATATATTTAACTTAATTTTTATATCTTTAATGCTTTTAAGATTTTTTTTTTTTTTTCTGAGACAGAGTCTCACTCTGTTGCCCAGGCTAGAGTGAGTGCCGTGGCGTCAGCCTAGCTCACAGCAACCTCAAACTCCTGAGCTCAAGCGATCCTACTGTCTCTCAGCCTCCCGAGTAGCTGGGACTACAGGCATGCACCACCATGCCCGGCTAATTTTTTCTATATATATATATATTTTTAGCTGTCCATATAATTTCTTTCTATTTTTAGTAGAGATGGGGTCTCGCTCTTGCTCAGGCTGGTCTCGAACTCCTGAGCTCAAACGATCCGCCCACCTCGGCCTCCCAGAGTGCTAGGATTACAGGCGTGAGCCACCGCGCCCGGCCAAGATTTTTAAATTCTTTATAAAAACTTTTAGTATAGAAATGCTATTTCATGCTTCTTAAACCTTAAAAGCAATATAGCTCCTTTTTCCAAGGTTATAGTTAACACTTTACTTGTGTGGGGGAGAAGGGAAAACTTCCCCTTTTCCCCCAGATTTTTGAAAGATCAACTCACAATAAGGCAGATTAATAAGAAAGAGATTACAAATTTATTTATCATGCACACAGGGAAAAATCACAGAGTGATTACCCAATATCCAAATGGAGTCCAGACGTTTATAGACCCTCATTTTAGAGGGGAGTGGGGAGGGGGTTGGAAAATACAGGTATTTCTGTTGAGGGGCAATAAATGATTACTAGGAGGGATGACTAGATACTTGGGAGAATGAATGGATGGGGAGAAACAGATTGACTTGTAAATGATTCTCTTTTTGGAAATTAAATTAACCTGAGAGACAGGTATTATTTTAAAAATGGATTGGGCCAGGTCTGGTTACATTCTCGATCTTGCTTCCCAAAATGAATATTGCGGTAGCAGGGAGGGGAAGGAAAGACAGTTGTTTTCTTAGGTGGATCTCAGGCAGATAAAGAAACTTGGAAGATTTAGGGAAAGCCGGTAGTAGAGGATGGAGGGAAGTCAGAAAGACCTTGAGGCTTTTTTAGTCAATCCAGTATATCAAAATGCCATATTTTGGGGTAAAAATATTTCTAATTTCCTTTACTTGCTGAGCTGTGAATCTGAGTGATAGTGAACCCGGATAATGAATGAGCCAGGAAAGAACACAGGCTCTGCAGTTAGATATTCTGGATGTAGATCATCCTTGCCTCTTATCCTTGTATGTTCCTGGACAAGCTAGGTAACCTCTCATGTCTTTATGGCCTCCAGTGAAAAATGAAGAGGATAATAATGATAATACCTGCCTAATTTCTCTCATGAGGCTATTTGGATTATCAAGTGAAATAATGCCAGTGAAAATATTTTATAAACTGTAAATTGTTAATGATAGTTGTTCTAATTTTAGTAACTCTCCTTTATAAATGTCCTTATAGCAGAGATCTTGATATTTCTAATATAAAATCTCACATCCTAGGCCGGCTCCCATGCCGTGGAAACACAGAGAGAGATCCTCTGAAGCTTGAGGCAGCATCTGGAGATATAAAATATGGACCTGGAATTCATTTATTTTAATATGATCCTACAAAAAGGAAAGAATTTATACCTTTTGAAATGAAATTTAACTTGCCTGCAATCCATAAAAGCAGAGTTATATTTGTTATTCTTAACTAATTTGGGCTTTCAAAATATCTGAAATGTTATTCTGCCATTTAATATTTCCTAAAGGATCTCCACTTTAGTTCAGTTCTGTGAAGCCACGTTCCATTTTAACCCAAATTGCAAGTTTTCTTTCCAATCCTTTAACAGAAAGTGATAATAGCCAAGAGAAAAATTCTCAGAGACTGATAAATCAGGAAGTTTTGAGGAGGGAGAGAGAGAGAGAAAAAGAGAAAGGGAGAGAGTGAGAATAAGCATGTGTATTTCATGCATTTGCAAAGCACCATCTGGGAACTTTCAGAAACTTGGGGTCATTTTATAAGTTTGCTTTCAAAATGGGCGTGCAGTCTCACCCCTCTTTCCTGGAATATTCAGGTGAAATAAAATTACTTTGGATATGTTAAAATCACCACTGGTGAGAGGTGTGTTTATCTAATTTCAATAGGTCTTTCAACTTCTTAGAAGTTCATATTGATTTTAGCAAAATTATATTTAGGGCAGGGGACAAGAAATCCTGATTTAGTGATCCGTATTTTTCCCTAAGATGTTTTTTTTTTTTCCCTCATGATGGTCAGCAATTTTGGGAAAGTAAGAAGTGTACAATCTAGCCAGAAGGGTAGTGGAGCTGCCTATGAGCAATTCTATTGTCTCTTGCCACAGGGAAATAATCCAAGGAGGCTGTGTAGGACCCACCCAGAAGTGCACAGGGCCCAATAAGGCAGCATGCTAGAAAGTGGTAGCTTAACTGGGCCAGTCCTTGGCATCAGAATCTTGCCTGAAGTACTTGTTTGAACTCATCAGATCTGGATATTTTTATACAGTGACATCCAGGAGGGTTTCACATTTTGATTTTATTAAGACAACAAAGGATGAAAAGAAAATGAATTTATTCTATGAAATGGGGAATTATATGCTATTTACAGACAATATATAGCAATGTATTACAAATTGTGTTCTGAAAAAAAAAACAAAAAAAACAACCCACTCATTCTCGGAGAAGCTTATTGAAACCAGGCTTCTTGAACAAGACTCTCAGGATCTTTAACATGCTAATGTCAATCCTGAAGCTCCAAGCAGACTGAAGATATTTTTTCTTTTGTGGAGCACCTCTTAGAACTATATGTACCTCCTAAAACCACGACTGTAAAATACTAGAAGACTCTGCTATACAGTTAATTTAAACAAATATAAACAACTACGAGTGATATGCTATGGGGTTTTGATATTAACTTTGAATTTCTCCTCTGTCATGATTGGTAGAAGGCTCAGCCTGGTGTGAAGGGGGTATTTCTGTTCTCTTTAGATTTGGTTGGTCTTTGTTGCCTGTTGACTTCTGCGTGTTCCCCCCAGGCCCAATCCCATTTCACTGTCTGCCTTGCATTTCCCATGTCCTTTAACAAAACCTTTAATATTAATTGCAGAGAATCCTTAGTACCTCAATTTGTAATTACTTCAAGTCCAGATTTTTGTTAAGTACAAAGCTTCGATGACAATTTCTTTTTTGTTTGTTTTTTCTTTTATTGATACATACTATTTTACATATTTATGGGGTAATGTCAATAATTTTTACATGCATAGAATGTGTACTGATCAAGTTGGGGTGTTTGGGATATCCATCACCTTGAGTATTTCAGTTCTCTGCGTTGGTAATATTTCAAGTCGTCTCTTCTAGCTATTTTGATATATACAATATATTGTTGCCATTCAGTGACAATTTCTAAGGAGATTTTGCTTGCTTCTGATGTACCCTGCAAAGTGCCTATCACTAGTTACTTAAAAATGATCTATCTTGGCTGGGCACAGGGGTTCATGCCTGTAATCCTAGCACTCTGGGAGGCCGAGGCAAGAGGATTGTTTGAAGCCAGGAGTTCAAGATGAGCCTGAGCAAGAGTGAGACCATGTCTGCACAAGAAAGACCATGCTTGCGCACCTGTAGTCCCAGATACTCAGGAGGCTGAGGCAGGAGGGTTGCTTGAGCCTAGGTGTTTGTGGTTGCTGTGAGCTATGATGATGCCACTGCACTCTGGCCTGGGCAACAGAGAGAGATCCTGTCTCAAAAAAAAAAAAAAATCTGTCTTAAAAGAGTTGCATCTAAGTCTGCAACTTTATGCTTGCTCTCTCTCTGTATTCTACATACCTTGAGCTATACATTAAATGAGTAAAGCTTTATATCATTTTTTAACTTCCCGCCTGAAATCCATAACTGACCAAACCTCTTAAATTAAAAAATAAAAAGTTTGCTACCTTTTTAGAAATTATACGTGGCATCTGTCCTCTACTAGGTACTCAGGAGGTACCTATTCCTAGTCTTTTAGAGTTTCCATATTACTTCTGGCTGCCCAGCAACCATTCACCTTTTACCAGAACCTCAATTTCCTCTGAAATATTTCTTCAAACATTGTGTTGGTGTCAGTGGAATGATGTGCCAGTAATTAAGCTATTGTCTTTCGAATGTCATCCACTCTGCTATACCTGGCTTTGTGATGCTGGGGCAGGGATCATGTAAATTAATGTTTCTTCTTTGTCAAATCCCTATTTATAGGGGGCACTAGAAGGAGACTGGAAGGCAGGAGGAAGGAGAAGGGACTTCAGCCTTCCTGTTTACTTGCTGCAAGTTCCTGTCCTCAATGCCCCAGTATTGGTGCTTTACCCGTGCAGCAGCAGTGTGTTCTGGAGTCCAGCTTCTTGCAGCACTTCCAGAACCAGGCTTAGGTGTCTCAGCAGCAGCCTGGCAGAGCACCCTCTCCTCAGAGGTCTGAATCCAGATTTACAGGCTCTCCTTTGAGCTCATAAGACACCAGCAGCAGTTGGACTCTGTTCTCTTCTTCGGAGATTGAGTTTCAGCAACAGAGGGTTTCTCCTAGCTTCTAGATTCTCATAACCCCACCCCTTCCTTTGTTCTGGCAGCCCTGGGACAGTAAATGCTTTTTGGTTACTGCCTCTGTGTTTCTTCAGCATTGTTATTTGACTTTTCAGCCCTCCAATTGCCTATGTTAAAATCTCTCTGTTAAACTCACATGGCTTCTGTTTTCCTGAGTGGAGTCTGACTGAGGCCGAGAGTAAATCTCTCTCAGTAAAAGTCAAAAGCCCTAGAGTCCAGGTTGTCCTTCTCCCACCATAACACAGCCAGGGTGTGTCCACAAACTAAGCACACACAAACGCTTTTCACTGAGCCTTTCAATCTTTACAAAGCTGAACATAAATGAGTTAGAGTTTGCTCATCTAGGCAGGGGAAAATTGACTTTACTCTTTTTGTTTCGAGGCTTCTCATAAGGTTCCTGTTTCCTAGCCTTCGGGAGCTCCCTTGATGACTCCTGTTGCCAAGCCTGGTTCTCCAGCCTTCATTCAAGTCTATAATTCCAAAATTTCCAAAATTATTTTCCAAAAATGTCCCACTTTAGCCAGAGTCATATTTATATACCTGCAGCCAGGGAATCCAAACCCCAAATAATATTAAAATGTATTTAAAGTTAGTTGCTTCACTGGTATCTTTACTGTACTAATAATGAAAATCTCTTAAGTTTCATAAGATTTGTCCAAGAAGGGATTTTTCCAATGAAAGGAAATTCTAACATTGATGTGTACTCAAGAAGTAGCATTATATAATCGTAAAGTTCCAAGTGATCTTAAAGGCCATTTTTTCTACCTCTTTCCTTCCCTGTAGGATGCACTCTACCTTATCATTCCAGCCTGTGCTAGAAAAATGCTATTGATGGAGAGATCACTACCTCCCAAGCAGTCCACTCGGTATTTGAACCACTCCAATGCCTGCCTTTGAACAACTCTAACTGTTTTTATTCATCTAAATTTACTTTTCAATACTTCTTCGTTATTGGTACCAATTCTACTCTCAGGAGCAGTGAAGAATACGCTTGATTCCTCTTTGACAAGACATCACCAAGTGTTTGAGTATTCTTCTCCACCGTGGTACCCTTCCCTGCCTCTCTCCCACCAATCATACATATGTGTACACATATACCTGTTCTTTTCTGGATTATATAGTTCACTTCCCTTCTGTTCCTTCTTTTGTTGAGTTATATTTCAACAACCTTAGGCAAATAATTGTCTTTAACTCTTTTAAATTATTATTTTAAATAATCTAAGTCTAACTCCAAATAACACTATACCACTTCCCATATATAGTACAGGTACCTTAAAACAGAGTATTCTCTCACTTTCTTCTATCCCTTATGACAATGCTGTCATTCATTTCACTTATCCATATGCCAAACATTGTTGCTTTAAACAGTTTTATTTTAGATCAATTAAGAATAAGAAAATTTAAAATTGCTATGGTTTGAATGTTTGTGTCCTCTCCAAAATTCATACTGAAACTTAAATCCCCATTGCAACAGTATTAAGAGTGGGTGCATGTAGGAGGTGATTAGGCCATGAAGGCTCTGCCAACAGAGCCCTGATAATAGACAGATGAGCAGGGAAAAAGGCATACAAATTTATCAACATGTACATGAACACAGACATCCTGCAAATATGAGACTCAAAAAAGAGTAAGATGACTGAAGTTTTAATACTATCCTGAGGCTGTAGAAAGAATAGGGCCTTGGGGTTTCTCAGGGGAGGTGGTGACACAGGTTATGGAAGAGGGAGAGGAAGGAAGCATGGCTAGAAAAGGCTATGTAGTTATGTAGATTAAAATCTCCCAGGTATGATTCATGGACTTCCGACAGTAAAGAAAGAAAAAGAAAAAAAGAAAAAAAATCTCCCAGGCAATCTCGGAACTGTCCTCAAAGAATAGATGATAGCCAGTGGTAAAAGTTTCCCTGTCAGACATTTAAAAGTGTCAGACTTTTAGTCTCTTTTTCCTCTGAGCTAATCTTTCCTAGATCTAGGTAAGGCCAGTAAGGAGGGCCTCAGATAAAGTCTGATTGCATCCATTCTTTACTCCATTGATGTAGATTTCCTCTATGGATGCATGTTTCCCCCACAAAAGGACAACTTTTCAAAGCTATTCCTATGTCTGCAGCCCCTCTGAATAGCCATATTGAAATATGCCAAAGAAGTATATTTTGGAGTGGCATACTTTGGTTTTCTTCACAAAGATCAGGCCCTCATGAAATGCTGAAACTGCCAGTACCTTGATCTTGGATTTACCAGCCTCCAGAACTGTGAGAAATAAATTTCCATTATTTATAAATCACCCAGTTTGTGGTATTTTGTTATAGCAGCAAGAATGGACTAAGACAAAGATATTATTTTACATTCATTTGTCTTTCCCTGATACCCTTCCTTTCTTTACATATCATTTCTAACCCATATCATTTTCTTCTCCCTGAAGTTCTTATAACATTTCTTGAAGGACAAGTCTGCTGGTGATGAATTCCTAGTTTTTGTTTGTGTGAGAAAGTCTTTTTTACTCCTTCACTATTGATGGATAATTTTGCTGGGTATAGAATTCTAGGTTGATGTCACCTTCTTTTAGCACTTTAAATATTTCACTCCACTTTCTTCTTGCTTGCATGTTTTCTAACAAGAAGTCTGTCATAAGTCTTATCCATGTTCTTCTATAAATAAGTTTTTTAATTATTTATTTTTTTAGCCTCTGGCTTCTTTCAAGATTTTCTTTTCATATTTTGTTGACTTCAGATTGAATCTTATATGCCTAAATGTAGGGTTTTGTGTTTTTTGTTTTTTTTTTTCTTTTTTGGTGTTATCTGAGTTTTCTGGATATGTGGTTTGGTGTCTGTCATTAATTTTGGAAATTTCTTAGCCATTATTATTTCAAATATTTCTTCTATTATGTTCTCTCCCTTTCTGGTATTCCAGTTACACATGTTACACCTTGAAATTATCTCATAGTTATTAGATGTTCTGTACTGTTTTTGTTTTTCTTCATCCTGTTTTTTCTTTGCATTACAATTTGGGAAGTTTCTAGTGATACATTGCAGGGAACACTCAGAGATGAGCAACTCAAAAGGGTGGTTAAAACTTGGGCTTATAAAGTATCTTAACAAAAGAACAATAATTTTTTGAGAAGTGACAAGGCAAAAGAAAAGGACTTTGTGTTTCTAGGGAAGTAAATTGTGGGAAGGTAAATATATGGGGGAGCTAATGGTAAATAATGGCTAGTTAGTAAAATTTGTTATGTAGATTCTTTTGGGCTAACACAGTTAGAGAGTTGTTTCTGGTGATTAACTTTTATTCTTCCTGGTAGAGAGAAAAGGGGGGATGCCTTCACAAACTATGTCTTGCTTTTATGCAAATAGGGAGAAGGCAGAGAGCTTTTCTTGTATCTGCTTCTTCTCATTGCCTTCAGCTCAAAATAAAATGATGAATGACTAAGAGAGAGAAAGCACATCAAACTTAAGCAACTGTAAAAAGAGATTGTTTTCATGTTCATGAGAGCCCATACCAGCCTCCTGTAGCCCCTGGTCATGTCCTCTCCTAGAAATTAAGAAATAAATATGAATGCAAGAACCATCACCATGGTTATTAACAGTAGATTTCCCTATATTTGTTTTTTAAATTGACAACGATCTATGGCCCCAAATATGCCTGGACTAACTTTCTCTTTTATTTGCTCTTCTGTGGCAATCAAGACAAATATACCATCCTCATTTTAATCTTCCTAAAACCCAGTCATCAACAATACACTTTGTTGCCCAAACACCTTGAAGAATCCTCTTTTTCCCACAGGAAGGAACCTACACTCTATAAACAGGCCCTTGATACACTCTTATGGGAATTCTGTGCCAGCCAAACTCTTTGTTCTTTGAATATGTCTAATTCTATGCCTTATTCTGCATTAGTCTTTCTGTCCAGAATTCTTTCACTGACAATTTTCCACTTATCCAAGTCCTATTCTTCCTTCACTTAATTCACATATTACATCCTTTATAATCACTTTCTCACCAAGCCAGCCCACAATGATCAGTCTATCTTTGAAAGTGCATAGCACTGTTGTCTGTGCCATTCATTCATAATTGAGCACCTTATCTGTAAATAAGAAAAATTTATTATCTTTATATAAAACTTTCTGTGTAAGGGAGGAAAAAATTATTTTTTTTCTCTACTCATTTTAGGTTCATTGGCTGGATCCTATAAATTAGACTAACAAAAGACAGATTAACAAGAGAAAAATAAACAGAAGTTTATTTAACATATGCATTAAGCATATACAGATAGTACTTAGAAATATTAATACTTATGCAGAAAAAAATCATTGAATGAATTAATTTTCTTGCTTTTGTATCTCTTATAGTTTACCCTAAAGCTACTTGGAGTGTTATAAAAATCATGTCATAGCTAGAATGTCTCTTTATATACTCCCTGGAAAGACAATAAAGAATATTTGTACAAGTTGTGGCAATAAGATGGTTTCTTGGTTTCAGGTACAAAATAGAAATATGAAGTATATGGGCTACTGGTTATTCAGATATTCTTTGTTGCAAGTTCAAGAAAAAATAATTACAACCTGAATGTTTGATATCTATATTATTTTAATTAGTTGAACAGATTTTAATTGCCTGATAGTCTTTATTCATTCAGTAGGAAGCATAGAAACACTGCTTCTATACACAATGATTCAAATAAGAAGACAAAATAGAGTTCAGGACATACTACCCAAAATATGGCACATTGGCAATTGAGGAAACAGGAGAAGGAGGGAGGTCTTTCTCTGCCCTTTTCCTACTTTTCTCCCCTGAAACAGGCCATAAAAGAATTCTCTGACCTTCCTCTCTGAATTGGTCAGAGACACTCATTCCAGAGGTATCTTCCCTACACCTAGAAGAAAGGAACAATCCTTTTCTTGAAGACACAGAAATACCAAGAAGAATCTGAACAAATAGGCCTTGCTGAGTTCCCCCTAGTTTATTGCCATTAGATCAAATATTTTTGTTCTCCATCATACTTCTGCATGACTGTCCATAAAAATATACAAGTTTATATGTTGCATTGGGTTTTCATTTTCTTGTGAAGGTTTTTGTGCCACATTAAACTTAAATAAATGTATATGCTTTTCTGTTATTGATCTGTCTTTTGTTATAGGTATTTCAGACATAAATCTTGTGATAGGTAAGGAAAAATACTACTTTTTCTCTCCTATAGTACCTTTGAATGTATGTATTGTAGAACAGAGGCTGGTTGGGATTGTTGCTAAAAGAGGAATTTAGGAAATATATTTTAGGCCATTTGGTGAGCAGTAACACATCTGCCTGCCCCAGTCTAACCATTAAACCCCTGTAAAGAACCTACATTATTTGTAACTAAGCTATTTTCAATTTAAAAAATTATTAAACAAATGTCACCAAGTCCAAGATGATACCTCTGATGAAATAGCACTAAAAGCTACACTCCAGACTTCAGACTTCAAAAGAGCTCTTTTTCTCACAGCAATAAGAAACATTTCTATACACAGCCTTTTAGCACCCTGTATATTTCCTAGTACTTCATAGATCCTCAAAGTTAATTGAACATGCACTCTCTAATTATCCAATTTCTGCATGAAGTATGTCTCAATTAAGGGATTCCTGCGACCTATGGACCTGCAGGCATTTAGCATGCTCTTTGGTGAAGTGCTTCCTCTCTGAGTGATTAGCAATAATGAGTTCTACTGTCTCAAGAGCACAGGGACTCCCCTTTTAGGCCTCCAATTGTACTGATGGTTTGCCACCCTACCCCCACCCCATAATATTTTCTGTCTGAAATGGAAAATGTCTACTTCCCAGCAGAGCTTAAGATGTAAATCCAAATTTAGTTCCTGTGAGTCAGAGTCAGATGCAAGCCCCGTATTTTTCTTTAAAGGACTGGAGACAGTCTGAATAACTTTGAGTTTATTTTGAGTCCAATGGTTCTCAGATTTGCCGGTGAATAAGAATTGATGGAAGACCTTATAAGTACAAATTCCTGGACTCCACTTGCAGAGTTTGTGCTTCCTTCAGTCGGGGGAGGAGCTCAGGAATTTGCACATTTAACAAGTACCCCCAACAGATTCATTTGCAGACATTTTGAGCAACAGGACAGCTCATCACTGAGTATGGTTTGTATGGAGCTTAACAAGGTGACCAGTACATGACCATTCCCACATGTAATACAGTTATCCTTCAGTATCCACGGGAGATTGGTCCGGGACCCTTAAACAAAGGGTATACCCAAATCAGGGATACTCAAGTCCTCTATTGGGCCCTCCATGTCCCAGGATTCAACTAACCACAGATGAAAAGTCAGCCCTCCATATCCACAGGTTCCAACTTTACTATAACTATACTTTGAATGTAGCTGCTGGGGAAGCTTTCTCCCTCCTGCTTCTCTCTCTCTCTCTCTTTGTTTTCCATAGACAATGCCTAAAGGTTAGTGAGAACACTTGAAAAGGTAGAATATTGATATATCAGTAGAATTCTGATAAAATAGATTACATTGAATAGGTGTCGGAATGAGGAGCTTAATTTTTTTAACTTTAAGGATTCCCCCAAAAGATTACATTTTTCATTTAGCTCATTATTTACAGATACTGCAGCCCAGTGAAGTTGTTTGCAATTTGCTGCAGCTCATACATAAATGAGCTAGTTCCTAGTCCATTTTTGTTTCCACCATACCATAAGATCTATATGTCACTCTTAATTTTAAGTTTTTATTATGACCAAAGTCACTGAGTTATTCTAGCCTACTGCTGGCATTTTAGACAGCAAGGATAAAAAAGTAATATAATCATGAGCTTAGAAAAAAGTAAAATGCCAGTATTCCACCAAATAGATTAGTAATTATACTAGCAGAAATAAAGGACAGACATGGCTTCAGGGGGTCCTTTTGATCTGTTCTTCATGGTGGAAAAAAAACCCTAACGTGTTCATACATGATTCTCAGTGACTTCTAGAAACTGCCTTTGTCACTGAAATACAGAGCAACCACAAAGTAACGAGAATCAGACACTTTTGTTCTTGTAGTAGCTGTTTCATGTCATTTACAAATTCAGACCATTGAAACTGTCAAAGTAATTTAGGGACAAAGTGGTCAGTTTCAAACTCCAGTGTTCTTTCCTTTTAGGAACTAACACCATAACCTAACAAAAATACATTTAAAAAAATAGCCACGGCATTTATTTTTCATTTTCCATTTTACAAGGTACCACATACATATGTCACTGCAGTAGCTTATATGGATAGCTGTTAATAAGTATTTCACTTCTCACCAGAACCTTACATCTTTTTCTCCAATTAAAAATAAATACCTATTAAAGTAAACCATTTTCTCAGTCTTTCTTACTAACTCTCCCCTGATTAAAAAAAGGTGATGTTAGCTTTATTTTTAGTGTTCATCGAATTTTGTGCACAGTTTATGCACCTAAAAAGTTGTAAGAATATTTGAGGTTATTTCACAAAAAATTAGAAATTCTCTTGAGGTAATTGTTTATTGGCTTTAGCTAGAGAAAATTGGAATAATTTAATTCACTACAAAGAAGTTCTGGAGATGAGATAATTTACCATTATTAAATGATTTGAACCCAGGCGCCGTCCCATTCTGTTCAGAGAAAAATAGTCAGAGCTTTCAAATATAATTGATCTGAATAGGGACAAGACATTGTTATTTTTCAAAAGCACCCAGCAGATCTAATGCACAGTTACATAGAGAGTCACTAGCTTAGACAAATAGGAGCCGCACACTGAGTAGGGCACCTTGCCTCTGGCCAAGATGAGGGTTCTGATAGCCAGGGATGGGTGAAATGGCTTTTGCTACAAGGACACAGAGGTCTCATTAAAAGTTGAAAAATAATTTTTCATTTAAATTTAAGCCGGAAAGGATAGATTCTTTAAAAAACACAAAAAGACTGGATTATAGAAAATGCACCCCCGTAAGCACACTATATATTTTTTCCTATTTGACAGGCTAAGAAATCAAAAGTAGGTATCTAATCTTATTCAAGATTAGAGGGTTTAGTCAGAATCAGGATTGCACTTTGCCGTCCCAAATGCTTTCGTTTCGTGTTGTTCTTACAGAACCCGCTGCCTTCTTTGTGTACCTTTTTGGTGTTTATCATGCTCAGATCTGTTGTACAGTCAGCTGTGCACATGGCAGGGCCTGCCACAGGAAGATGAGCCCTTGGAATGTGGAGGCAGTGCTGTTGGTCCTGCATCTCCCCAAGGAGCCTGCACCCTGCCTGCCTATTATATGCAGAAATGAGAGGGCTGCCTCTCGGAGGGGTAGAATGGGTAACAAGAACAGGCAGAGAGGAAGGGCCCTGAGCATGAAATCAGACCTCAGCTCTAGTTCCTAGCTCCGCTGCCTATTAGGGGGTGATTTGGGATGCTACTGACCTTCAGTTTCTTGTTGAAAAATGGGAAAGCTATATCCCATACTTTCCTCTTAACGTCCTCATGCGGATCAAGTGCAACCATTGAAGAACAGGAATTGATAGTAGGAAAATGTGTGCTCTCTTTGATTCTGATGCTATTCGCTTCTGTGACTATGCTTGCTTTTAGTTGTTTAATAAATATAGTTAATCAGAATGAAAAACAGAGATAAGAACAAAGGTAACTCCATGATAGGCTAGGCTTCCTGGATGTGAGAAGCCTAGTTCTGCTTCTGTATATATGGCTTGCTGGCTTGGTGTTTAGCGTATGGCAGGCTTCACTAAAGTAAAGGAAAACAAAGCCCCGGGGAGGTAACCGCAAGTTACTTCCTGATAAAGGGCTGGAGAGTCCAGGTGCCTTCCAACCAACTAAGTAGGTAAGAAGAGCAAGACATGATCAGCGCATGAACGGCTTGTGCAGGGCGTGTGTTCCCAGTATCGCTTGTAACCAAAAACTAGAAGGTATGCAACAACAGACCTCCCTCCCCGTCGGAGACCCTCCTCTTCCCCTGGATGACGTTAACTACAACTGGCGCCAGCGTGAAAAGCCCGAAGCTTAGAGTCAACAAACCAGAAGCCAACACGATCAGCCACTTCTAAAAAAAGAACAAATAAACTGAAGGGGGATGATGTGCAGACTAGTGTGTTGTGTGCAGACTAACGTGTCGTGTACAGACTAACGTGTCATGTGCAGACTAACGTGTCATGTGAAAACTAGCATACAGAAAAGTATAAAAGCTTAACCTTTACCCCAGGGCGGGGTCCTAGTTCCTGGAGAGGCCACTGTGTTGGTGCTCTGGAATTTGGACCCTGGCCTGGGCTAGTCAATAAACTCCTTTGCCTTTTTGCAGCCTCAGTGACTCTGCCTCTCTGTTCCTGGGGCCAAGGGGAACCGGATCTAACACCATAAAAAACAAAACAGTTTGTGGATTAGCAGCTACTTAAAAAACATAAATAATGGGAGGTGAAATGGAGTAGTCAGTGGAAAGAGAAATAAGCGTGGGATCTAAAGGTCTGGTTCTGGTGCTGGCTTGATCACTTATTTTGGTTCTATGTTTGTATCATTCAATTTTTCTGAGCCTCAGTTTCCTCATTCTAGGATGAGAATATTTATACCTGGCATGCCTACTCAAATGAATCTACTCACTATATCAAAATAGAGTTAGTTAGCATTTAATTTCAGGCCAGGCATGAGGGATACAGCCCTGAATAAGATAACTGTGGCCCTGGCATGGTGGAACTTACAGCCCAGTAAAAAAGATAATGGATATAAAACTACTTTGTACAGTGTTATGCAAATGTGTGGTATTAGCTTTATTATTAATGTTACAAAATAATAGAAAGACAATCTAGACAAACTTAAAAAATCAACCATTTATCTCATCCTGTGGTTCCAAATGTTCTAAATATAAATAAAACTCTAAGCAGTTTCTGAATTGATGTCCACAGAATACAGGAGCTCGGCTTTAAAAAGCTGGATTAGCTTGTGTTTTCCAGATAGCATATATGATTACCTAATATGTATATACATATATATATAAAATATATACATATATGAAAATTTCTAGCAGAGGATTTCAAATGTTTAAGAGTAGATATGATGATACCAATCAGATTCTCCAAGTATATAATTGAATACTGGCTACCATGAGGTCTTAGGAGGAATTCCACTACTGTTTTTGGGCCATTGAGATACCAAGTAAGGAATTCCTTGTCATTTTAGTACATGTAGTTAATTCTCTCATGTCCTGATAGGCTGTGTCAGAGGGCATAATGCTAACGCTGGGGAGATTGTGGTTGACGATAGTTTGTAGACTATGAGGAATGGGCCCATTATATCCGGGAAGGGTTTTGTCTTAAATAGTTTTATTTATTTATTTATTTTTAATATTTATTTATTTATTTATTTTCAAGACAGGTCTCACTGTTGCCCAGGCTAATGTGCAGCTTATGGCTCACTGCAGCTTCCAAATCCTGGGCTCAAGCGATCCTCCTGTCTCAGCCTTCTTAGCAGCTGTGATTACAGGCAGATGCTACCACTCCTGGCTAATTTTTATTTTTTTTTATTTTTTTTTATTTCATCTTATTGTTATGGGGGATACAGAATTGCAGGTTACATACGTTGCCCATGTACCGCCTTTCCCCCCAAGTCAAAGCTCCAGGCGTGTCCGTTCCCCAGGTAGTGCGCGTTGCACCCATCATGTAGGTATATGTCCCTCCCCCCCACTCCCCCTTCCCGAGTCAGCACCTTCAAGTGTTACCATTCCCCAAATGGTGTGCAATGCACTCATTGTGTAGGCATACCCCCATCCCCTCCCCCGCCCCCCACCTCAGTCTGATATCCGATTAGTGTCGTTCCCAGATGTGTATTTAGGTGATGTTCAGGGAAACCAATTTTCTGGTGAGTACATGTGATGCTTGTTTTTCCATTCTTGGGATACTTCACTTAATATAATGGGTTCCAACTCTCTCCAGGAGAACCATAGAGATGTAGTATCTTCATGATTCCTTATAGCCGAGTAATATTCCATGGTATACATATACCACAGCTTACTAATCCAATCATGTATTGATGGGCATTTGGGTTGTTTCCATATCTTTGCGATTGTGAATTGTGCTGCTATAAACATTCGGGTACATATGTCTTTATTACAGAATGATCTTTTTTCCTTTGGGTAGATGACCAATAATGGGATTGCTGGATCGAATGGCAGGTCTACATGAATCTGTTTAAGATACCTCCATAATGCTTTCCACAGGGGTTGCACTAGTTTGCAGTCCCACCAGCAGTGTATGAGTGTTCCTGTCTCTCCACATCCACGCCAACATGTGTTGTTTTGGGATTTTTTGATAAACGCCATTCTCACTGGGGTTAAGTGATATCTCATTGTGGTTTTGATTTGCATTTCTCTGATGATTAGGGATGTTGAGCATTTTTTCATATGTTTGTTAGCCATTCTTATATCTTCTTTCGCGAAGTTTCTATTCATGTCATTTGCCCACTTTTTGATAGGGTTGCTTGATTTTTTTCTTGCTGATTTTCCTGAGTTCTAAATAGATTCTTGTTATCAGTCCTTTACCTGATGTGTAGTATGCAAAAATTTTTTCCCATTCTGTAGGTGGTCTGTTTATTCTCGTGACTGTTTCTTTGGCTGTGCAGAAGCTTTTTAATTTAATCATGTCCCATTCATTTATTATTGTTGCTGCTGTGATGGCCTTAGGGGTCTTCTTCATAAATTCTTTGCCTAGGCCAATGTCTGTAAGAGTCTTTCCTACATTTTCTTCTAGAATTCTGATTGTATCACGCCTAAGGTTTAAGTCTGTTATCCACCGTGATTTGATTTTTGCGAGAGGTGAAAGCTGTGGGTCCTGTTTCAGTCTTCTACAAGTGGCTAACCAATTCTCCCAGCACCATTTATTGAATAGGGATTCTTGTCCCCAGAGTATATTCTTTCCCGCTTTGTCAAAAATTAGGTGACTATATGAGGATGGTTCTATATTTGGATTTTCTGTTGTGTTCCACTGGTCTGTGTGCCTGAACTTGTGCCAGTACCAGGCTGTTTTAAGAACCACAACCTTGTAAATAGTTTTATTTAATTTAATATTTAAAATAAGGGACAAAGCTGTGGTAGGTTTTGGCTTCTTCAAAATAATTTAAATTATATTTTTATTTATATTATTTTTCTTCTCAGTATGTTCTGTCCCTCTGATATCATACAAAATTAACTTTCTAATTCTGTTTATTACATCTTTAAGTAAACTTAATTTATGTAAAATAGTCTAAAATAAAAGGCAAAGTATGCACGTTTAACAGGTAACTTCTTTTAAAAAAATATTCTTTTCCTTTTTAAAGACTGGGGTCTCACTATGTTGCCCAGGCTAATCTCAAACTCCTAGGCTAAAATGATCTTCTCACCTCAGCCTCCCAAATAGCTGGGACTACAGGTGCACACCACTGTACCTGGGCCCTCAACAGACAACTTCTATTTTTTATACAGTCTTCCTTTTTGTTCTTTCTTATTGATATTACTGTAACTACAATAAAAACATACTTGCCTTTATATATGCCATTGGGTGAAGCTTCACAACCACTTAACGTTCTAGTGAAAACGCTGAAACTCATCCTCTGAGAAGTGAATGATGATCACCTAAGCTGTAAAACACTCAGACATGGAAATGCCAACACTGGAGGAGAGCTCTAGGTAGCTGTTGATTTGACTGCCCTATCACTCAGATGGCTTTTCCCATGGAGATGTCTTTGCATCTGGCAGATTAAGCTCCTTCTCCCTGGGCAGCAGGAGACCAATTCTCTAATTAGAACCTTGTTAGGCTGTCAAAAGCAGAGGCCCTAGTTGGGGGTAGGTGTCCCTTTGGCACCAGCTGTGAGGGGATGACATTTGCATCCATGTACTGTGTTCAGCACTGCACTTGAAAGCAAACCTCTTCAACAACTTTCAAGTTATTGTGTACAACATCACATTTAAGTCCTGCCTGGTGCTTCCAAAGGCACTGCTGTGTTTTGAATGTGATCTCTTTCACATGAAGTTTATTTTTGGGTCATTGAGGAAATCAGTGCTCAGAAACTCTATAAAGCCCTTGGTGTTTTCATCCCCGGCTTTAGAAGTCATTGGCCTGATACTATCCTATATAATATAAATGTCTCTCACAGTGGGAAGCTTCAAAGGCAGATGCTCACAAAAGAGTAAGGGGAAAAAAAAACCTCACGAAACAATTCCTACTTAAACTGCAACCTTGATACAGATCATTTAACCAAGTGCGATCAGAGTTAGGAGAGTGCAGTATTTTCCTGGCAAAATTAGTTTTAGATTGTTGGGGTTTTTTTTTTTGTTTGTTTGTTTGTTTTGTTTCCTTTAACCCAAATCTCATTTCCCCATCACCTTTCCACAAACTCTCTAATGAAGTAATGGCTCTGAGACCTAACTAGCCTCTGGGTAGTGTTTGGCCAAGGAAACTCCTATAAAGGCTCTTCGCTATTTTCTGTGCTGTGCTTTGGGCCCTGGTTTATTGCCGTCTCTCCAGCACCTGGAACAGTGTAGTATATATTAGACACTTGTTAAATATTAGTTAATTTCATGAATACATATGACCTTTCTGTATAAACTGAAGATTTGCAGCCAGGAAGAACAAAGTTATCCACTTTATCTAACTTGGGTGATTTGCATTTCTGAGGACCCATAGTCTTGCTGTGATAACTGCTAGTTCATTAGGTTTCTGACCTTCCCAAGATGAATACCCTCAGAGGTAGCTCCTTGAGATAAAACTTGTAAACCAATAATAACGTGACAAAACCTTGTAGGAACTTAGAGAGAGCGTGACCTTTGTAGGGAGGAGAAGATAATGAAAAGTTTTAAAGTATGACTGGTTTACCAGGTGAAGATAAAGAGGGCATCATTCTTAGAGGGAACAGCACATTGCAAAGGAAACCAGGCATAAATGAACAAAGCATTTGGAGGATGGTGAGGCATGGAGAAGGGTGGATAGGAAATCAGGCCGGTAATATTGGCTGGGTCACTGTGGAGGACCGTGCTGTGAATCACGAATGTTGTTTTAGGTACTGGGAAGGAAGCTATAGAAGAATTGTTGGAATCATGGTGATAAAATCAGATTTTGCGCAATTTCTCTGTAATCTCTAAGAGGGCTGGGAATGAGAGGCAGGTGACTGATGGACCTCAGTGTCCCAGTTAACAAGGACACACAATCTGGCCACACAGAGGAAACTTATTAGCAGCTTATTTGCCCCCCACAGAGGACACTTGGGTCATTATTTTAGCGATATATGAGGCAATGTTTGGTTTGGGGCTATAAAGGTGACTAAAATGGAAAGGCAAATAATTGTAAAATGAATAAAGACATAGGCTCTGCCTTCAAGGGGCTTACGGTTTAGTTGGGAGAGAGACTTGTAAGCAGCTCCTTATCAGACACTCGTAGAAACAAGTGCAATAAATAGTATAGAAGAATCTCATTTCTATATTATCCCCTTTCTTTAATGGGAAATAGGCAGCTATTTCTCAATCTGCCACAGAAGATGTCTCAGCTAGGGCCACCCAGGTGATTGTGAAGCATGATCCAGGTAAATTGGCAAGGAGCTGACAGTTGCATTTAGCAAAAGTCAGACAGTACAATAGCAGGCACTCTGGCTAGGGCAGGCAGTAGTAAATGCTACTGAGTGTGGGAAGCCAGTCCCTTCTCTCTGTGAGGGTATTTTCTCCTTACAGCTGCCAAGATAGCATCCTTTCTAACTTCCAGATGAAAAGTTGCCAATTTTGGATCTTTACATTTAGGATTTTATTTAGCCACATTCCACAAGAGGAATGTTGCTCGTGAGAGGAAATTTCTGAAGAATCTAGTGATTTAGGGATGTCACATCCTACGGTGGTTAGTTGCACAACTTGATGTGAAATGAGCAGTCTGATCTACTTAGATAAAACTATGGGATGGCTATGTTCTTTTTGACATGAGAATTTTCAGGATCTTCAGGCCAAATAACTAATATAAAGGCAATCTTTGTGAAGAGTTAAATGGCTGAGAATAGTTATTGCAAATCAGAGAGAGTGGAGACTAACATTTATGAGGGCTATCCCGGGAAACCAAGCCCTAGAGCAGGACGAATGGCCAGAGAGGGATACTGCGGTAATTGATAGCCAGTTGGTGGATGGGGATGTCAATAAGACAAGTCCATCTAAAAGAATGAATTTCTTGAATAGACCTCCAATTGGAGTACATATAAGTATAGTAAATGAAAGGAACATTAAAGCAGGGGAGTCAGACTCTGTTCATTAACCAGGTTATTTTTCAGGGACTCAAACTAGTCCAGAATGGCATCTAGCTCTATGGTAAGAAAATATCTTCTTTAATTGTCTGTAACTTAAGGACTTTGAGGTGGAAAACTGAAATTTATGAGAAAAAACTGAAGCAGCCATTATTGTGGGCTCTAAAGCCTACCAGAGACATTTTACTGCTTCCAAGTTAACTTATCTTTGGGCTTCTTAATAAAGGGATAGAGTTGAGGAGACTTAAACACTGGGAAAGTTCTCTAGGAGTCCTGCTTAAATGAATGATGAGAGATATTGGTGATAATAGGTTGGCGACAAGTGGAGGTAGGATTCCAAAACTTGGTTATGGAACCTGGAATAATGGCTCTGTTAATTGGAAGATTCAGTATCCTCAGGCTCCTTGTGAAAGTCAGAGAGGTTTACCCTGAGAGTGCTACTTCTCTCAGCATCCTGTCACACAGCAATCAATTTTTTCTGGATGTCTGTGATTATGTATGCCATGGTTGTGGGTCACATGACTCCTATTACGTGGGATTGGAAGGAATGTGGTAGAAGAAAAGCGTACTGTTCCAGTGGCCCAAAAATGCTGCCTGCCCAGGTAAAATTATGGTAATCCTGGGAGGGAATTTAATCTATGGGATTTCCTGCTTGCTTCAAATAAATTTTAGATAATTCAACATTGAGGGGAAGATGATCTCTGTCATGAGGAGTCTGAGGGCTGTTAGGAAGTGAGCCCCCAACCATCCCTGTTTGGGGAGTCCTTCTCCACAGTAGCAGGTAATTCATAAACATAGAATGAAAAGAATTAAAGAAAATAAAAACCTTGCAAACAATACAAAGCAAAGTCAATGAAAAGGTTAAAATAATAACAAGGACTATATTTCAAAATTAGAACAAACAACAATGGTACAAGAAAACTAATAGAAGAGTGAAAATGTGTCAGGCTAAGGAAAACCCAAATGTGGAAAATAAAACAAAGGGATCAAAGGTGAGAAAGCTAAACTAGAAAATTAATAAGAATAAAAGAAAAATTGCATATGTAATAAAAAAGTATAAGAAAAGCTACCCCAGAAAAACATGAACTTAAGATAAGTAGAAGCAAAAAAAGCATTAAATTAGACTAAATGGTAAAGTCTGTAAGAAAGACAAAGAAAGCAGAGAATAAACAATACAAACAGAACAAAACAATACAAACCAGAAATTAAAAGATTGAAAGAACCAAAGAAAATGTACTACAAGAATATTTTGTAAATATTTACAAAATTGAAGAGACTAAAGAACTTTTAAAATGGAAAACATTAAAAGGCCTAAGAAATTCTTGGGTTTAAGGCTCTCTGTTAGGGGCTAAGCTGGCCCCCTCCCTCAGCTGGAGGTCACCACACATGTCCTCAGGGAGGAGGCACAAGGGCAAACAGCAAGTCCCTGCCTTTTCTTGCTCACCTTATATTGAGGGGTCCTGGCTCCTGTGTCCCACTAAAGTTGTCCAGCAAATTGTGTGGCAAAATCAAATTCCCCTCATTCCACGTATGTGTGATAAAACAGTTGGGGGCGGGGGGTAGGGGTGGGGGGGAGGCATACTCATGGTTTCTGAAAATGCCCTTGATGTGGCAGCTATGAGTTTGCTGTCATTCTTCATTGTCTTGGCAGTTTTCATCTGTGCCTTGAACTGCTGCTGCAGTATTTGGAGGCAGACACCGAACCGTACACATTCTGAGGGCAGGAAGAACAAGGAATAAGGGAATGAGTGTGTATTGAGGGTCTACTCTGGATCAATCAATGTACTAGGGATAATATTATACTATGCATTTTATTTTGGTCTTTGCCATACCTTATAAGGTAAATATTGCAATGCCAATTTTGAGATGATGAATCAGAGGTATAGAGAGGTCTTATAGTTTGCCCAGGGCCAAACCCAGTAGTGAAGTCTGACTCTAGAACCCTAGGAACATGCCAAGCCAACTGAGAAAGCACCCTTGAGCCCGGCTGCTCCATGCTCCTTTCTAGAGTAAGGAGGGAGCCAGTGAGAGTGGAGGCTTTCCACTGAAGCCCAGCCAGGGCATAGGGGGTAAAGCACATCTGCCTGGAAGCCCTGGTTAGCACAACGGCAAGGTTGAGATGGCCCAAAGCCCTCCTCCCCTGCCAGTAAGGAGGAAGGGCTCCACTGTGGGAAAGTAGCAGAGAGACTAGAGGTCAGGCTGGCAGTGGTTCCAAAGGCTGGCACCCAGATCAGCAGCCTGGGCATCAGATGTGAGCTTGTTAGAAATGCAAAATATCAGGCCCCACCCTGACCTATTGAGTCAGAATCTCTGGGGATGGGGCACAGAAACTGAACAAACTCTTTAAGAGATTTTTAAACACAATAAAGTTTGAGAACCACTGCCATAGGGGGACCAAGGAGTTGGATGTGGGATTTGGAGACAGAGTAACGGAGCTTAGATGTTGGTGGGGAGGGTGGTAAGTGGATGAGTACTCTGAGCTAATCAGCAGTATGGGAGATGAGATTTTGGTGGGAAGAACAAGAAAAATAAGGATCATGGGGGCAGTTATGGGGCTGGGAAATGGCCTATAGTCAAGAGACTATGTTTGAATCTTAGCCACTACCAGCTGAGTGGTCTTAAGCACCTTAGGCTTAGGTGATGGTGGGGCCATTGCTACTTACCTCTTGGGGTTGTTTTGAGGCTGCAAAGCAAATTAATATAAGTGAGTGTGCCTGACACATAGTCAATGCTCAATAAATATCTAATAGTACTGCATTTGAATTTAAGTGGGCAGCTGAGTGGATGGGGCAGCAGAGTGAGGAGAGAAGCAATTCCTTTTCCTCTCACAGCGACCCTGACTCACTCAAGCAACTCCTGCCATTGAAATGTCCCATTTCGGTGTCCAGGCAGCCTGAAGTTACTTGAACAGGTACATTCTCAACTTAGATTTGTTTAAACATTGACGCAGATGCTTTGCCTATCTTCTGTTGAGGCACACTAAGTACATCCCATAAAAGACAGGAAGGATAGGTTTTCTCAAAGTTATAAATTTTGTGTTATATGGAGGATGAAAGAAAGAGATTGATCAATGCAGCACAAGCAAGAGGCGGCTGGAGGACATGGTGTGACATAGTGAAAAGTTCAGCATCATGTGCTCAGAAGGAGAAGGCCTAGGTTTGAATCAGCTTTACTCTGTGGCTTCTTACCTGAGTGACCTTCACAGGTTATTTATTCTTTCCAAATTGTAAGTTATTCATTTCCAAAAGGGAGATAATTCCCCGACTCTTAAGAATTGCAGAAAAATGTCGGTGAAAGTATCCCTAATAGTGCTAGGCACATGATGGCTGTTAAGAAACATTTTCTGCATCTGACTTTGATACCCAGCCCTTGCCCTGAATAAGGCCAAAGAAAGCTACTCCACTGCTACCCCTGTGCTGTTCTACCTCTGCATGGTTCCCAGGGACCCTTTTGAAGAAGCCGTGTCTTTAATGGTCCCTTATGTATTTATGTGACACAATTCCTTTGCATTTGACATTCCCCAGTCTTTCTTGGGTTGGAAAGAACGTTTGCCAAGCCAGCTGATCAGCTTTTCCACGTGACGTGGGATACTGTGGACCCTGTCTCTTACTTATGTCTGGATTATAGGGTCAGCTCCTCTCCTTTCCTGCTGTCTTGTGTTTGGAGACCTTCAAGCTGGGAATGGGGTCTCTTTCTAGGCCAGTGAGAATAAGATTAAGACAAGCAGCTTCTGGGAAACAGCATCATTTCATGGGCACTGATTTTATTGTAAGGCCAAAGGAACTGCAAAGTGGGGGATGCTTTTAGTTTCTGTAACAGTCTCCTCCAGAGAGATGGTGAGAGAGAAAGAAAAATCAAACAATCAGTTTGCTCTCTTGCCCTGGGCTCCATAATTTGCCTTTTACTTTCTGCATTTTCATATTTGAGTCTGAAAAGCAGAGGACCAAAACAATCAGCAACAGATGTCCTTCACAATCTGCACAGTACACGAATTCAGTTAGCATGCAAATTGTCATCCTAGGGCGATTCCAGGGGACTGCTGAAAAAACAGCAGGCCTGCTCTGCAAAATAGATAGATGGCATGATTAAAATGTCTGGATCCAATCATATGTTTAATTACCATCCCTTTTTTATCTCAACTACAATGACTGGTAGCTATTATGACACAATATTGGAAATGCGTGTGACGCATGGTGGCACTTGGAAGGCTGATAGGTGGTCTGTGTTTGATCAAAATGATCAAAGCTTCTCGCCATAGAGAGCCCCCTTTCCTTCTCCCTCGTCTGATCCACTTAGACGAGCGAAATATGATTTACACGAGACAGTTTATATGATTCTCATTCCCCAAGAGCAGGGGCATAATTTTTGCACCACCATTTCCCCTAGAAACATGGGAGCTTGACAGTGCTCATAAACACACAGTAACTGACTTTCGACTTCATGCTTGTCTGCAAGGCATTGCTCATGCTTCAGCTTTAATTTACTCTCATGGGTTCAAACACTTTCGAATTTTATTATTGATCGGTATGACAAAAAAAAAATCTTAGTGCTGAGTAGAGACGCTCTTGATTATTTCATACTATTCACACATCCAGATTATATATTTTTTTTCAAATGAAACTAAAAGTGAACTTCTCATAAGAGGGTATGTTGAACATGAAGTTTATAACTACTTCGTTGATAATATAAATACTGGAATTTCATTATTTGAAGTTGTGGACCTGGTATGAGCTAAAACTGCTGTTGTGTTGTTATAAGAAAGAACTTATATTGTCATTTTTCTTTTTCTTTTTTTCTGTTAGCTGAAACTCTGGAAAGCAGAGAAACACGGAACATAAAACTAACTTGGTCAGCATGTCTCATCGTGGGGATTTAAAACTATGTAACAAGCACTATGAGGGGAAACTAAATTTGCCAACAACTTGATGAAAATATCCGCTATTAATGGGGACTAAAATTGATTAGATAAAAGTCTTTCAGACATTTCACAGATAGGTAGCAGTATATTTTTCACATATTCAAGGCTTTTGGTTTGATTAGAACTTCATAAAAAACTTGGGTTGTGGTTTCTCTTATATTTGCTTGTGTCTCTGTTTTAGGGGTGTCCTGCACTACCATGTTCTCCTTTTAGGTTGGTTATTGTTGTCTAAAGAAAATTGAAAATTGTGCTCTTTACTGGCACAGCGAAATTGAATCAAGTATTTATTGTGCTACTGCTGTGTACTCAGCACTGTATTGGGGGCTGTGGGGGGCTGGCTGGCCAAGTGCTGGTTCTACAGTAAGTCATATCTGAGAAAGAAACAGAGATAAAGAGATGGATAGAAAGACAGATAAAGAGAGAGTTGGGGGAGTGGAGGGGGGGAGGGAAAAAGTGTGGGTAAGCAGAAAGAAAGGTCAGAATCCTCTAATCTTTGATCAGCTTTGTCCTGCTGCTACAGGTTCCCAGGAAGATGGGGTGGGGGCATTCCAGGACAGAGCACTCTGTTCCCTGCTATAAGGCTTTGGCTCCAAACCCTTCTGTTAATTCTAGCCGTGATCCGCTGAGATGGACCGTGGGTGAGTCATAAACACTGCTTTTGTATCTGTGATCTATGGCTTACCCTAAAAACAGGCTGAGTGACCTATTTGGCTCTTACCCTATTCAACCCTTTAGATCTTGTACCAGCTATCTTTCATTGAGCTCTTTATGTGTGCCAAGCATTGCAATGAGCACTTAATAGGTGCTTTTCTTGTTTAGTCCTCATGAAATTCCCCTTTGAGATAAGTACCATTTTTCCAAACTTCAGGTGAAGAAAGTGAGACACAGAGAAGCTAAGCAACTGACCCCTGGTCAGAGCTCAAGGGGTCCACATTCAAAACCTGCGTGTTTAACCACTATCCTGACCTATCTAGGTACAATACATATTGACCATGAGAAGATAAACCTAAAGAAAGATTTCAAAACTTAAGAAAAGAAAAAGATGAAAGATGATGCTTACGCCAATGCAGTCTTACTATATTCCTGCTACTGAGACTCCATTGCTTCATAATACAAACCAATTTTATTCTAATCTTGGCTTGTGTTCAGTCTCTCTGTTCTCTTTGGGAGACGGATGGAAGTGGGTTGTGTGAGATGCTCCTTGTCACCGTGTGTGCTGTAACGATGGGACGGAAGGCTGAGGTTTGAATAGTTGCAGAACTTAAGCCGGTCTTTGGAAAATGAGGAGAAGCTGAATAGGTAGTGAGGAGAAGGAGAACGTATGCAGTTTGTGTAGAAAAGATGTCTAGAAGAAAGGAGGAGGCAGCATGAATAAAGAGGAAGGGTGGGGACAGTGTGGGATCTCGGCAGAGCCATAAGCAGACTATACCAGCAGGGATGGGTGGCTTGGATAGAGCAGGTGAGGAGCATTATAGGGGAGTGCATATCGAGTTCCTTTACTTTTCAGCTTGGATGCACCCTCTCTCCACTTGTGGGCGGCCAGCTGCTAGAGGCTGGGTCCTGAGACAGGTGGCGTGGGGTGCTCGTATAACCCCACAGTGGGGAGGATGCTGGCATTGTCATGGGGGCAGAAGGGAATCTTCAGAGTTTCCACAGTTGACCTCATACTGGTGTGAGTTTCATGGGGAGCCCGCAGAGGTGTTGCTAGGCACAAGCAGATCACAAAGGAGCCTTAAAAGGGGACAACCAGCAAAATTAGTTGGCAGGAGGTGGTAAAACATCTTGATCACCACAGCTGCATGAGTGTGTTAAAGAATACCAGCTACTTTTATTCCCAAAGAAACTCATTTGTATTGTGTCACTTGCTTCTCTTGGTAAAGTGATGGGAATGAGCACTAAATGCCAGTGCCTCAGGGGTTCAGAGCCCCTTTGTGTCCTGAGGGACTCGATCAAGACTCCACAGAGCCATCTACGTGCGTTCAATGACTCTGCTGTGTTCTCCAAACTTAGTCACCTAAGAGAAAGACTTTAATTTAATGGCGTTTGACACTTTGTAGGAGTATGCTGCCTTTTGTGCATAGTCAAATAGGAGGTTGGTACCCCACCATTAGTCACACCCAGTTGTTCATCGTTTTCCAGGGCTGAAGATGGATCTGCCCCGATCCCCTGGGCCTGCCCTCTCTTAACCGTTCTTCCTCTTGCCTGTGAAGCTTTGCTGTGAATTTGGGTTATGTGTCCTTCTCTGACTTGGGAGTTTTCACAAGTCCATTAACAACACAATCTGAGTCAAGCTTCCAGCCATAATGAGAAAAGCATCTTTTCACTTGGGTTTATCTAGAACCTTTTTCAAAGGAAACCTAAACATTTTCTTGGCTAAAATAACTTATAAAACATTTGATTTAGTTCATATTTTTAAACTCCAGCACACTGTAATATCATTGGATTCGTTTTCTGGGGCTGCTGTGACAAATGACCACAAACAGCTTATAACAACAGAAGTGCATTCTCTCCCAGGTCTGGAGGCCTGAGCCTGAAATCAAGGTGTCAGCTGGGTCATGCTCCCTCCAGAGGCTCTAGGGGAGAATCCTTTCTTGCCTCTTCCAGCTTTGGCTGGCGCCAGGGATTCCTTGGATGCATAACTGAGTACACAAACACAGGCAGAGGAGTTTGATGCTGTTAAAGGCCATGAGAACTTGCAACGGGGTTTGATTTTTGGGGCACATGCTACGAAGATGCTTCTGAGTCCATGAAACTATCCAGGTTTGTATCATACCACTTCAGTTAAACACTTCTAATATGAAGCAACTAACTTTGAGTTAGCAGGATTTCTTCCTAAACAACCTGTATAGACCTGTACTGTATCAAAAAACGTCTAATGATAAGATGTTAGATAACAAAAGGACTACTTTTTTGCAGGCCTTGGTACCTGCTTTAGGCCTCAGAAAAGAGCTCTACACAGAGAAACCCATTTTGATTTGGTTGTCTGCACCATGCCTTCTGTCATTCAGCACTTATGGCCTGTAGTAACAAAAGAGGAACCAGAAGTTTATGAAAGCCCAACAGACTTATGGGAGGGTGGCTTTGTTGGATAAACACATTTAACTGCAGGGTTTTTATCACTGCAAAATCATACACCAATACACCAGGGAAATTTTAATGCATAGAGATTATCTTTAAATTAAAGTGCTAAGACTGGAGTTTCAAAGCTATTTGTTTTAATAGTGCCTCATTAGCTGTTTAAAAAAAACCTTAAAACTTTTGAGTTGCTATTTCATCTTACAAATGTTAAGTATTCTTTGTAGACAGGAACTGTCTGTTAAAGTAATATTTGACATCTACTGAATCAAAAATACTTTATAGTGAAAGGCTGACATCTGTTTACTATATAAAAAAGGGGGCTGTGTATTTTTACTAGAAGAATTTTCCTTTAATAAGGCAGCCAAAAGTCATCTACACACACCAAACCGATTTACAGCCAAAACCTGTTGAATACCAACACAGCATCATAGCTCCTTAGCAATCCATTTTCTTCCCCCAGTATTGCCCTGATTTTGGTATTGAATTTGTATAGGAAATATGTTTGTCTTTTTTTGATGATATAATAGCAATTTTTACTAATTAACCCCATAATTAATAAAAATTGCTGGGTTAATTATTAATTGGGTGAACTTCAGTTTTTTTAGTGCTTTCCACTTTGATTCCATTATATTGGCAATTGATCTTCCTTATTTAAAAAGATCAAATTACAACTTAGCTCTTTTTATATTTTTTCAATCAATTCAAGTAGTAGCAAACAAAGTCTGTATATTTGGCCAATTCCACCTGAGATCTGTTTAAGCCACTGCAATTAGGAGATCAGACAGAAGGCAGTCAGCTTGGTAGAGAGTTTAAATCTGTGTGTAATCTCATACAGGTGCTGTTTCCTGTGCTCTGGAAAATCCCTCATCACAAAACAGGCCAACTGAGCCACACCTGGGTTTAAGCAGAACATCTGGACCTACTCTTTCTTACTCGCTCATGTTCTTCAAATCTTCCTTAAACAAATGGTGCTTTAGCATGGGTCTGACACTAGAGATTTGTAAGCTCAATGTGCACTGCCAAATCCAGTTTAATACAAAACACAGCTACTCTTCTTGAGTCAAATACATTACAGATATGATACCCCAGTCACATATTTCAATTAGTCAAACCTCAAGTAATTTATGGAGGTCATTTCCACCCGTAGTAATAAATTTTGTAATGGCATTAACAATTAAATAGGGAATTTGGAGGGAAGGTTGAAGTACAATGTCTATTAAATTCCCTAGCATTCATTGGTCATATGCTCTTTGTTTTCTAGTCATACAACCATTGGCAGGGAAAGTCCTGAAAATTAAATATGGGTGTATATATAATTATTGGAATGCCAATTTGAATGGGTCCTGGTTTCCTTAGGAAAAAGTACATATCTGTCAAGCTCCTAAATATCCGATTTTTACTTAATGGAGCCCCTTCTTAGATGTACAATTCTGTGACAGTTTTGGAATTAATTAATAACTAGGTATTGTAGGTATATGCTGGGCCTACCCTTGTGCTGGATTACTCGCAAGTAATCCAGCAAACTATCAATGTAATTTGTACAGTCTTATACGTGGCCTTTCAGTAAGTGCTTTATGTGGAATTTTGACATTTCAGATCAGGCAGATGCCAGGGAGTGGGTCAGCATGAAGAATGAATGGTAGGGAGTAGGTATGTCTTTTATGGCTCCCATAAAGCATGCAAGAAACATGGGGATTGTGTGGAGGGGGCCATGAATATATGTGCACATTTTAGATAAACACATCTAAATATATCTTCCAGTATTAACATTTTGAATTGCTAACCAGTTCACGACAGTGAATTTATTACACTTGCAGTGCTGTATTGTTTATTGCTTGAATTCCTTGTATTCAATTGGTATCAATCAAATTCACCATCCTTGAGAAGGCTTGGGGATAAAGAGGTAGGAGGGACTAGGGATTGAGGATATGGTGGGATGAGAGCGTGATGGAGGAGGAGGAGCACAAAGAGCACTTGTCATCGTACCACCTGGCTGGTGGTAATACAGGAGCCGGCTCAGGAAGGTTCAGAAAGTAGTCTCAACTTTGAGGGCTGTAGCTAGTTTAGCAAACAGTTCTGAAGCACCAAATGATGCCTTATATTCCTGAAGGATCAGAATTGAGAGGGACTCCGCAGGGTAAACTTTGGAATTCAGTAACCTGGGTTTGGTCCAGGTGTTCCCAAGGTGGGGCTAATGAGAAGGCCTACCAGATGAGCAGGTTCATCTGTCTTGACTCAGTAGTGATGTGACTTGACAGTGAATCAAACTCAAGGGCTTCTTGATAATGGGGTCTAGTCATTCAAATAATGGAAACACTTGATTTTCTTTTCCAAAAGTCTCTCCGGAGCATAGTTTGTTTTTGGTTGGGTAGCTGTACGTTTGTGATATTGAATGTATGAACTAAATAGCCTTTGAGGTTCAAGAATTCTCAAATTGGTAGTTTTTGTAAAAACTTACTTTGCTTTCAAATAATTGAGATTATAATAGGCATTTTTTCTCTGATCTTTATATTTTGTGATGTGAATGGGTAAGTTACACAAATCAAAGTTGAAGTTTTCTTGTGTCACTTTCTTGTAAAGTTAAGGATAATTAGGCATTGGAAGATTACCAAGAAAAAAAGGATTGGAAAAAGAAACTGCTGTTCAAATCTAACAATTTGAAGAGAAAGGCTCTTCCAAGAAGATGTGGTGTAACACAGATATTGAAATCCTGCCCTACAATTGTGTGAGAGTCAAAGAAGTTTTGGCTTAGAAGAATAAATTCTGAAGTATATGTCTAATGGTGTATCTGATGTAAAGAAAGCTGGAGTAACCCAGGTTATAAATACTGGGAGGAACACATTACCTGAGCAGTAGGAAATGAGTTTCATAAAGACAGAGATCATGGCATGGATATATTTGATTTCCCAGCCCCTAGCACGGACCTGGGATATAGTAAGTACTCCGTGTTTGAAAAATAAGCAGAGCTGTAAAGGTATAAAAAATCAGCCAAAATTAGCAAGGATGGGAAAATATTTTTTAGACAATAGGATAAGAGCAGGGAAAAAGGAGATGAATTTCTAAGTAAAAGAAACTGTAAAAGATGACACAAATTAGCCTTTTTTTGAATGAAATTTAGGTTGGAAAAGTTAATCTAAAACTTCTTGGAAAATAGATTTTAAAGTTTCAGATCATGTTTTCTAATTAAAACATGCCCATTTGAGAATAAAAACACAAGATAGTAATAAAACTACATGGCTCTATTGACTAGTTTAGGAACAAAAAGGCATAGAAAACCGAGTATCATTCAGATCTGTAGCTGACACCTCCATTTCACCTAGTGTTTCTGGTGAGACCACATACCGCTTTTCCTCTGCACTCACTTTCTAAAAATGAGAATATAACTTTTTTTTTCTACATAAGATCCAATAGGGAAATACTTTCTTTTTTTAAATACTGTCTGTACCTCCAGGTTCTATCAATAAGGTAGTTTATAGATGGGAACAAATAAGGAAGGATTTGGTTGGTTAAGAGGCTTAAGGTCTGTAGAATTTTAGCAAAGTCCTTGGAAGTGATTCACCATCGTGTTTGTTCAAGAGACAACGCAGGGCCGGGCGCGGTGGCTCACGCCTGTAATCCTAGCACTCTGGGAGGCCGAGGTGGGCGGATTGTTTGAGCTCAGGAGTTCGAGACCAGCCTGAGCAAGAGCGAGACCCCATCTCTACTAAAAATAGAAAGAAATTATATGGACAGCTAAAAATATATATAGAAAAAATTAGCTGGGCATGGTGGTGCATGCCTGTAGTCCTAGCTACTTGGGAGGCTGAGACAGGAGGATCGCTTGAGCTCAGGAGTTTGAGGTTGCTGTGAGCTAGGCTGATGCCACGGCACTCACTCTAGCCTGGGCAACAGAGTGAGACTCTGTCTCAAAAAAAAAAAAAAAAAAGAGACAACGCAGGAAAAAGAGCCTGCAGGGGAACACTAAGGAAATCTAGTTCTTAACGTTGGTGTTTCCTGAAAGAATTGATCTATAAGTATTAGGAAGACTAAAATGTTTAGGATTATATTCTTTATTTCTTCACAAGCCAGCTGACTAGGAAACCTTTTCTCCCTGTTGCGGCCGACAGAGGTTCAAACCAGCAAGTCGGTTGAGTAGCTGCCTCTCGTGCTGGTTCCAATAAAGAGATCAACCTCTTCACTTTCCTTTAGAGTCTTTAGGAGAACACAGGTTGGTCTCAGAGCTATTCTTTTACGTTTTTGTTAAATCTCTAAGGTTGAGGTTGATTAACTTTTAGATTTGGCCACACTTTGAGATGAAGTTTAAAATGTCTTAACCTTCAAATAGGAATGGAATTCTCACCAGTCATTATTTGAGCTCACTGATGCTACAAATTTGTGGACGGATGTTATCCATTAAGGTGAAAGCAGAAAGGGGCTATAAAGTTGACTCAGAAGGCTAAATACTTTACCTTCAGGGAAGCACATATAAAAATCTTGCCTGAACCATATATATAGTAATAGTTAAAGCTTTGAACACCTGGTTCTTAACTGGCCAGGCAAAGTCATATAAAATACTGACATACCTTCTACTTACTGTTATTCTGATCTTTAGGCAGGTTACTATTTTTATTATATGTGCTTAGGAATTTAGCCTCAGTGATCAGTCAACTCAGAGGGTATTTAGTGAATGCCAACCATGTGCCAGTATAAACCAAAGATAAAGTTTTAGGTTGGGACTAGATTTCCCAGTACCTGTATAGGTCTAATTCTTGGACTAATAGAAATAATGGTTATGTTCCATTGTGTTCCAAATCCTTTCCCAGCAATTTGACAAGTACACATTTTCCCAGAGAGTTCAAAATCTGCAAGGTGCTGCCAGCCTGGTATAGTTAGCTGAGCTAGTTGGAAACATGGAACTAACGAGGCCAAGGTTCAATTCCCATATGGCCTAGGTCATTCTACATTAGAAAAACTGTTCCATAATCACAGGCTGTATCTCTAACACTGCATAACTTCTTGATTTGCCAACAATAGCCATCATTCAAAAGGAGGACCACTCTAGAGAGAGTGGGACTCAAAGAAAATCCTTTAACACTCCTGGAAAAATAAAATTTAAAGTTCACATACTGTGATGATAATTCAGTGATGTCACTTCTGTCAATGAACATCATTCTAGTCAAGGAAGCTTTCACAAATGGGAGAGAGTAGAACCCAATACCATCATCATAAAAATCTAATTTCTCTCTGTATAATGGGATGTATGGGAAAAAATAGCTAGTTTTTTGATTATACATAATATTTATACATATTTATAGAATACATGCAATATTTTCTTACATGTATAGAATGTGTAATGATCAAGTCAGGGTGTTTAGGATAACCATCAGCTCGAGCATTTATCATTTCAATGTGTTGAGAATAGTTCAAGTCCTCACTTCCAGCTGTTTTGAAATACATAATACATTGTTAATTATAGTCCCCTACTCTACTCTTGAACATTAGAACTTATACCTTCTATCTGAGTATATGTTAGTACCTGTCTTAGTCTATTTAGTATAGCTTTAGAGGAATACCTGAAACTGGGTAATTTATAAAGAAAAGAGATTCATTTAGCTCATGGTTCTTCAGGCTGTACAAGAAGCATGGTGCCAGCATCTGCTTAAATTCTGGAGAGTTTACCTGGTTGTTTCCTCTCATGGCAGAAAGTGAGGGGGAGCTGTCATGTGTAGAGATCACATGATGAGAGAGGAAGTAAGGGATGGCGGTACCAGGCTCTTTTTAACAGCCACCTCTTGTGGGAACTAGCAGAGTGAGAATTCACTTGCCTCCTCTTCAGGGAGGAAATTAATCTATTCATGAGGGAACTGCCCCTATGAACTCAAATACCTTCCATTAGGCCTACCTCTAATGTTAGGGATCAAATTTCCACATGAATTTTGGGAGACTGACAATATCCAAACCACAGCAGTACCTATTAACCAATTTCTTTTTATTTTCCCCCCATACCCACATGCTTCCCAGCCTCTGGTATCCATTGTTCTACTCTCTACCATTATGAGATCAATGTTTTTAGCTCCCACATATGAATGAGAACATGAGAAATTTGTCTTTCTGTGCCTGATTTATTTCACTTAATATAGTGATCTCAAGTTCTACCCATGTTGCTATAGATGACATGATTTCATCCTTTTTAATGGCCAAATAGTATTCCATTGTGTAAATATACCACATTTTCTTTTTTTCATTCATCTATTGATGCACACATAGGTTGATTCCATGACTTAGCTATTGTGAATAGTACTGCAATAAACATGGGGATGCATGTGTTCCTTTGATATAATGATTTTCTTTCCTTTGGATGAATATCCAGTAGGGGGATTGCTGGATCACATGATAGTTCTGGTTTTTTGAGAAACCTCCATACTGTTTTTGGACAAATCTTCATACTATTTTCCATAATGGCTGTACTAATTTACATTCCCATCAACATGGTATGAGAGTTCCCTTTTCTCTGCATCCTTGCCAGCATCTGTTATTTTTTGTCTTTTTCGTAATAGCCATTCTAGTTGGGGTGAGATGATATCTCACTGTGGGTTTGATTTGCATTTTCCTGATGATTAGTAATATTGAGCATTTTTTCATATACCTGCTGGCCATTTGTATGTCTTCTTTTAAGGAATATCTATTTAGATGCTTTTCCTACATTTGAATGGGATTATTAGATTTTGCTGTTGAGTTGTTTGAGTTCCTTGTATATTCTGGATATTAGTCCCTTGGTGAATGAAGAGTTTGCAAATATTTTCTCCAATTCATCAGGTTGTCTTATCACTTGGTGAGTTGTTTCCTTGGCTGTGTAGAAGCTTTTTAGTTTAATGTAGTCTCATTTATCTGTTTTTGTTTTTGTTTTCTGTGCTTCTGGAGTCTTAGCTATAAAATCTCTGCCTAGACCTATGTTCTGGAATATTTCCGTGTTTTATTCCAGTAGTTTTATAGTTTCAGGTCTCATGTTTAAGTCTTTAATCCATATTGAGTTGCTTTTGTATATGGTGATAGGGGTCTAGTTTCATTCTTTTGCATGTGGATATCCAGTTTTCCTAGCACCATTTATTCAAGAGGATGTCCTTTCCTCAATGTATGTTCTTGGCATCTTCGTTGAAAATCAGTCAGCTTTAAATATGTGGTTTTATTTATTATATGTGGTTCTGAGTTCTCTATTTTGTTTCATTGGTCTATATGTCTGTTTTCATATCAATACCATGCTATTTTGGATACTATAGCCTTATAATATATCTTGAAGTTAGGTAGTGTGATGCCTCCAGATTTGTTCTTTTTGTTCAGAATTGCTTTGGCTATTCTGGCTCTTTTTTTGTTCCATACAAATTTTAGGATTTTTTTCTATTCCTGTGAAAAATGTCATTGGTATTTTGATAGGAATTGTATCAAATCTGTAGATCACTTTAGGATAGTATGATCATTTTAACAGTATTAATTCTTCAAATCCATGAGCATGGGATATCTTTCCATTTGTTTGTGTCCTCTTCCTTTTCTTTCATCAATGTTTTGTAATTTTCCTTGTAGAGGTCTTTCACTTCCTTGGTTAAATTTATGCCCAGGTAATTTATTTATTTTGTAGCTATTGTATATGTTATTTCCTTTTTATTTTTTATATCTAGTTCATTATTGGTGTATGGAAGCACTACTGATTTTTGCATGTTGATTTTGTATCTTACAACTTTACTGAACTTGTTTATTAGACTAACAGATTTTTGGTGAAGTCTTTAGGTTTTTCTAAATATAAAACTATGTCATCTATGGACAAGACAAATTTGTCTTCCCCTTATCCAATTTGGATGCCTTTTACTTCTTTCTCTTGCCTGATTTCTCTGGCTAGGACTTCCAATACTATGTTGAATAGGAGCGGTAAAGTGGGCATCCTTGTATTGTTCCAGTTCTTGGAGGAAAGGCTTTTAGCTTTTCCCCATTCATTATGATGTTAGCTGTGGGTTTGTCATATGTATTCTTTATTATGTTGAGATATGTTCCTTCTCTGCCTAGTTGACTGGAAGTTTTTATCATGAAGAGATGTTGGATTTTATTAAATGCTTTTTCTTTGCCTATTGAGATGATTGTGTGGTTTTTGTCTTTCATTGTGTTGGTGTGATGTATCATGTTTATTGATGTGCATATGTTGACCCTCCTAGCATCCCTGAGATAAATCTCATTTGATCAGTATGTATTAGCTGTTGGATTCAGTTTGCTAGTATTTGCTTGAGGATTTTTGTGTCTGTTCATTAGGGATATTGGCCTGTAATTTTCTTTTTTTATTGTGTCCTTGTCTGGTTTTCATATCAGGATAATACTGGCCTCGTAAAATGAATTAGGAAGAATTCCCTCCTCTTCTATTTTTTGAAATAATTTTAGGAAAATTGGTGTTAGCTCTTTTTTATAAGTTTGGTAGAATTTTGCAGTGAAACCATCAGGTCTTGGGCTTTTCTTTGTTGGGATACTTTTTATTACTGATTCAATCTCATTATTCATTATTGGTCTGTTCAGGTTTTCTATTTCTTCCTGATTCAATCTTGGTAGGTTATATATTTCCATGAATTTATCCATTTTCTCTAAGTTTTCCAGTTTGTTAGCATTTAGTTTTTCATAGAAGTGTCTGATTGTCTTTTGTATTTCTGTGTCAGTTGTAATGAATTCTTTTTCATTTTTGATTTTGTTTGTTTGAATCTTCTCTCTCTTTTTTTCTTTGTCTAGCTAAAGGTTTGTTGATTTTATCTTTTCAAAAACTCAACTTTTTATTTCATTAATCATTTGTATTTTTTTCCTTAGTCTCTATTTTGTTTAGTTCTGCTCTGATCTTTATTTTTCCTTCTACTAATTTTGGGTTTGGTTTGTTCTTGCTTTTCTAGTTCCTTGAGGTGCATTGTTAGGTTTTTTATTTCAAATCATTCTACATGCTTCATGTAGGTATTTATTTCTATAAAATTCGCTCATAGCACTGCTTTTGCTGTATCTTGTCAGGTTTGGGATGTTGTATTTCCATTTTCATTTGTTTCTAGAAATTATTTAATTTTCTTCTTAATTTCTTTACTGACCCATTGGTCATTAAGGAATATGTTTAATTTTCATGTATTTGTGCAGTTTCCAACATTCCTCTTGTTACTGATTTCTAGTTTTATTCCATCATGGTCTGATAAGATAGTTGACATAATTTTGATTTTTAAACAATTTGTGATACTATTTTTCTGTCCTAAAATATGGCCAGTCCTGAAGAATGTTGCATGTGCTGATGAAAAGAATGAGTATTCTGTAGCTTTTAAATGAAATGTTCTCTAAATGTTTGTTTGGTCCATTTGGTCTAATGTGCAGTTTAAATCCAATATTTCTTTGTTGATTTTCTGTCTAGATGATCTGTCTCTTGCTGGGTGTGGGGTGTTGAAGTCCTCAATTATTTTTATATTAGAGTCTACTTATCCCTTTAGATCTGATAATATTTGCTTTATTTGCTGGGTGTTCCTTTTTTGGGTGCATATATATTTAGAATTGTTATATGCTCTTGATGAATTGATGTCTTTTTCATTTAAAATGACCTTCTTTGTCTCTTTTTACTGTTTTTGGTTTAAAGTCTGTTTTATCTGATATAAGTATAGGTACTCCTGCTTGCTTTTGATTTTCATTTGTGTGGAATATTTTTTTCTATTCCTTTACTTTCAGTCTATATGTGTCTTTACAGGTGTGGTGAGTTTCTTGTAGGCAGCATATAGTTGGGTCTTTTTAAAATATTCATTCATCCAGTCTATATCTTTTCAGTGGAAAATTTAATCTGTTTATATTCGAGGTTATTATTGATATGTGAGAACTTATTTCTGTCATTTTGTTAATTGTTTTTTGGTTGTTTTGTATATCCTTTTTTTCCCTTTCTTTCTTATTGTTTATCATTACAGTTTGGTGTAGTAGCAAAATTTGAGTTCTTTCTGTCCTTCTTTGTGTGGTTGCTCTACTAGTAAGTTTTATACCTTCATCTGTTTTCATCATGGTAGATATCATCCTTTTGTTTCCAAGTATAGGACCCCCTTAAGCATTTCTTTTTGGGCCAGTCTAATGTTGATGAATTAATTAATAGTTTTTGCTTATCTAAGAAAGTCTTAATTTCTTCTTTATTTATAAAGGATAATTTTGCTAGTTATAGTATTCTTGGCTAACAGTTTCTTTTTCTTTCAACACTTTGAATATATCATTTCATTCTCTCCTGGACTGTAAGGTTTCTGCTGAGAAATCTGTGTTAGTCTGATAGGGTTCCTCTATAAGTGACTAGATGTTTTTCTCTTGCTGTTTTTAAAATAATCTCTTCATCTTTTGCTTTTGACAGTTTAACTATAATGTGCCATGGAGAAGACCTTTTTGGGTTTTATCTCTTTGGGGATCTCTGAGCTTCCCATAGCTAGATGTCTAAATCTCTTTCTTGGGAATTTTTCAGCCGTTATTTGACTAAATAGGTTTTATATCTTATTGAACTTCTCTTTACCCACTGAAACACCCCAAATTTGAATATTTAGTTGCTTTCTTGTGTCCCATATGTTATGTAGGCTTTCTTCTTTTTTTCTTTTCTTTTTTTTTTTATGACTAGGTTATTTCTAAAGACCTGTTTTCAAGTTCTGAAATTCTTTCTTTTGCTTGGTCTATTCGACTGTTGAAGCTCTCACTTGTGTTTTTTATTTCATTCATTGAATTCTTAAGTTCCAGGATTTCTGTTTGCTTAGTAGTGTTTGCTGATGGGTGCTGGCCATGGTGATGGTGGCAGGCTAGGAGGGGCCAACCTCAAGCCCCCAGGAGGAGTGCCCAGATACCTGCTGTGGTGGATGTGGTGGAGTGATCCACAGACCTCTTGATGGCAAGCTTGGGCAAGGCAGCAGGTTTTCTGGCCTTGTTGTTAGGTTGCTTGTTGGTGTATAAATGCACCCTAGGTGACCAACAGGGCAGAGTTACCCCTAGGTCCCCAGATGGTGGGCCAGGCCCTGGGTGTGACAGTGCCAGGCTGGGCAGGCCTATCCTCAGGCTCCCCTGCTGGTGTGCATGGGCACAAGCTATGGCAAGTAAGGTAGGGCAATCATTAGGCCCTCAGTGCTATGCTTGAGTGGCAGCTGCAGCAGTGTGTGGGGAAAGTTTGTCATCAGGGTACATGCAAATGTGCAGTGGCCCTGCTGCTGGGGTAGGAGTGGCAAGTGTTGCTGTCTGTGGTGGCCACACCAGGCAGGCAGCTCTCAGGCTCTGGGAGCACACACTTCACCTTTGGTGGTGGCAGTGGCTGGCAGCTAGTTGGGAGAGCCTGTCCTTAGGGTGCATGCAAGTGCATGCAGTTCAGCTGCTGATGGGGGTGGGGTTATCATGAAGAATAAATGAGTTAATACATATAAAAAGACTTTTAAAAGTCTTAAGTTAAAAGCCATCTCTATTATCCATCTAGTTAAACACCATTTAAGCTACTGCATAAAATTGAGCTAGACATTCAAAATCAAGGTAAAGGGCATAATCTTCTCTCGGGTGCCTTCTTCCCGTCAGCCTCATAAGCATGTCTGAGTCTCCCTGATGGATAAAAGCTTTCATGGAGCCCAGCTTTCCAACAGTCTAGTCGTATCCATACATCCTTGCTTTTAAGGTTGAAATTCTGAAAATCATTCTCTTTTCTTAATCCACTGCAGTGTGCCTTCTTGTTTATTCTACTGAAATAAGTTCCTTAAACCTCGTCAATTCTCTATGGTAAATTGACTCTAATGATCTTTTCTGTATCCTTTTATTTTGCCTTTCCTCTTCATAGTGTCCAATGTTGCCTTCCAAGCCAGCCTTCATATTCATTAGGCTATGTCATTCCATGCCCTTTGGGTTTCTCCTACATTTCCTGTCTGTTGCTCTTACTCAGCCTGGCTCAAACACAAACACTACGTTATGTTCTTGTCCTTTTTTTTTTTTTTTTTTTTTTTTTTGTTGAGACAGAGTCTCACTTTGTTGCCCAGGCTAGAGTGAGTGCCGTGGCGTCAGCTTAGCTCACAGCAACCTCAGACTCCTCGGCTTAAGCGATCCTACTGCCTCAGCCTCCCGAGTAGCTGGGACTACAGGCATGCGCCACTATGCCCGGCTAATTTTTTCTATATAGATTTTTAGTTGTCCATATAATTTCTTTCTATTTTTAGTAGAGACGGGGTCTCGCTCTTGCTCAGGCTGGTCTCAAACTCCTGACCTCAAGCGATCCACCCCCCTCGGCCTCCCAGAGAGCTAGGATTACAGGCGTGAGCCACCGCGCCCGGCCTGTTCTTGTCCTTAACCCTCTCCTCTCCTCATCCTCTGTTCTCACGGTGGGTGATCTCATTTCCATTCACACACCCAACAGAGACTTCTTTATGGGAATCTCTGAAGTCTTGACTTCTCTTTCAAGCACCAGACCTACTTTTCCATCTCTCTCCTGGTTATTTTTCTTCTACTTCACCTACTAACATTTCAAAGTCAGCTTGTCTAGACTATATTCTTGCCCCTAAATTATTCTCATATTTGTGCCTTACCAAGTTGGAAATCTGATTTGCTCTTGGCTCTTCCCTCTCCCTACTTCCCGACTCCCAATGGCTTGCTAAATCTTATTGATTCTATTTCTAAAAATGTTCTGGAATCTGCTCTCTTTCTATGGTAATAATTGAGATTGTCCATCCAAAAATTATTGAGAACCTACCAAATGTCAGGCATTGGGCTTGAGGTACAAAGATAGATAAAGCTTCATTCTTGTATCAGGGGCCTTTTAGTTTGAGGGAGAGGGTAGTAGGAAATGAGTTACTGATGTGACAAGTGTTATGATAGAAGAAAGAATGCACAATATGTCCTGGGAGTGCAGAGGTGGGAGAACAATTGCTGTTGGCACAGGGAATGCAATCAGATAAACACATCGGAGGTGTTTGCCTGTACATAGCAAATTACCTCTTCCTGAGCACCAAATAAATACTTAATTACACAAGCAATGCTTTAGTTAATCTGTTTCATCATCAGCGGAGAGAAGTTTTTTTAATGATGTTTATTATTCTAAGTGTGATCTGCCTCTCCCTTTTGGCAGTGCTAATTTGATTATTATAAAATTCTGCTTGTTCTGTGTTATGTGACCCATCTGAAATTTAGAGACACTCTGATTTCCTACAGGAGTAAAATACAGGAAATTCTGTCATGAAGGAACCACTCAAAAATGTCATTATGGATCTTACTAGAACCAGAAATGAAATTTTTTTTAATGCTGCTGTTCATTTTTTAAATTTTTAAAAACTTAATTTACTTAGTGGTAGAAGAATAGTTTATTGGCTCAAAATTTCATCTTTAATCCAAATATGCTTGTGTTTAGAGCTTAAAGTTATTAAAATTATTATTGTATGTCAAAATGATCAAATATTGGCAATTTTATTAATATATGGCTCAATCTAAGAAATCTATGACTATGGGACCAGTAGAATTGAGAGTGTGTATTATGATTCTTAAGGTAATCAATGAGAGGCCATCTTTGTATATTAATTATCAGCATTCTTTATTTCTGTTTGATTCATTTTATTTTATTATTTGAGTAGAAATTCTTGAATGATCAACACTCTTACTTTTTCCAAAAGATCCTCCATATGCTATGAAAAATTAAAAATATATATATATTTGGGGGAGAGAGAGAAGTCTCAACAAAGCACCGTTTTGAAGCTCACCTGAGTGATTCTTGAATTTGGAGCTCCCTGAGAGAGCGATAGATGTTAGAGGTGGGAAGAACCAGTTCTCCCTTTTTAAAGACAGGCATCTAAGGGAGTGTGATGCATCTAGCTTTGTTTTTTTGCTCAAAATTGTTTTGGCTATTTTGCATCTTTGTGGTTCCATACCAGTTTAAGGGTTATTTTTTTCTATTTTGTGAATAATGACATTGGAATTTTGATAGGGATTGCATTGAATCTGTAGATTGCTTTGGGTAGTATGTGCATTTTCACAATATTAATTCTTCTACTCCTTGAACATGGGATATATTTCCATTTACTTGTGTTTTCTTTCATTAGTGTTTTATAGTTTTCAGTATGTAGGTCTTTCACCTCCTTTATAACTAAGTATTTTGTTATTGTTGCTATTGTAAATAAGATTATTTTCTTAATTTTGTTTTCAGATAGTTCATTATTAGTGTGCAGAAACAAAACACTACTGATGCATGATCTCACTTATATGTAGAATCTAAAAAAGTTAGGCTTATAGAAGTGGAAAGTGGAATTATGGTAGCAAATGGTAGACAGTTTCAGTTAGACAGGAGGAATCAGTTTCGAGATCTATTGTACAGCAGGATGAAGATAGCCAACAATAATGTTTTGTATATTTTAAAATAATTGAGAGTAAATTTCAAATGTCTCACTACAAAAAATGATAAGTAAAAAAATAAAAAAATTTAAAAAGTGATAAGTGAGGTGATATATTAATTAGCTTGGATTTAATTGTTCCACATGGTGTACAAATGTCAAAACATCACACTGTACCCCATAAATGTATACAATGATGATTTGCCAGTTAAAATAATATTAATTCAAAAATAAAGGCAAAGTATCTAAGAATTAGGGATATTACCATACCTAATACTAATGCAGCTAACTGTTTACAGAACTGGGACTAAAGCTCTTTCTGTTTGCAAAGGTTAAGGGTACGTTCCAGAGAAGAGATGGGGAGAGAGAGAGAAAGAGAGAGAAAGTGAGTGAGAGCACGAGAAAGATGAATGTGGAGGATTTGTGATAGTATTAAAGAGATAACTTTATTTTGGGGCAAACAGGACCTTCATGATTTTCATTAGTCCATATTCCTCTGGCCGCACTGAGGAAGGCTCCTTCTGATGTAATCCCTCCAGGACTATTGCCTTCCCCTTGGTCTCCAGGACCCCAGATGAGCTGTTCCGTGGCCTGAGGAACAGGCACTTATGGTTCCAGGAGCTACAGTGACACTTGGTTTTATGTTCCAACAATTTGGAAATATAAAATCATTTCTTTAAAAAAATCACGTTTCTAATGTAACAAATTCAATGACTTTGGCATATTTACTGTTATGTCTGTTCCTATAGAGCCAGACAAAAGATTAAATGGAACAAACATTTCAGCTATTTTCCTGTTCATATGATGCTTAGAAGTGTCCTCAAGGAAATAAATTTTGGGAAAATTTTCAGGGGTGAGTTTTATTTACTTATTAATGTCATGAAATTCTCAATTTTTTCATTCATCAAAAAAGTTTAATCCAAAGTGGAGGCTATAATTTCTTAAACTAATACTGTGCCCCAGAATCCCTCTGGAACCTAGATGGTATTTCAGAGTTGTCTTACTGAATTATTAATAAAAGAAAACTATTTTGAAAATATAATATTGTCAGTAGAGCAATGGTATTAATTCTAAAATTATTACTCTACCTTTACAGTAAATAGATCTTAAAATTTTTATTTAAGAAAACCCAATAATTTAAAACGTCAATTTTATAAAACATATATAAAAAGAATATGGAACTAAAATGTAATTTGCTGAGAAAAGCCACTAGTCTTGGTGCACTGACAAAGTACTCACAGTTCTCTTTGAACATTTAAAAGTCTGTCCCATTATGCTGTGGACAAGCTTTTAGATTAAAAAAAAAAGTTGGCTAATTGACGTATTTTAAACTCTTCTCACTATGTCCTCAGCCTGAAAACCAGAGTGCTCCTCTAAAGAGCTGGATTTTTTATGAGGTGTTAAATCAACATTGCCAAATGGGACTTTGTGGAGCTCTCTGCAACCTCATAGTAGAGTGATGCAGGCTATTAGACCATTTGTGTATCTTTAATAGCCTACGATTAACCCTTCTTACAAGGAAATGTGTGGGATGTCTTGGTTATGTATAAATCTTCATGAATAGAACACATTTTTATTTACATAGGACCAAGGCCAGGAATCGCTCTGCATATCTGTTTATATTTGTTTTGCAGACTTAAAAATGTTGGCAGGACAGACTGCATGCATGGCATCTTGAGTAGCGATGCATTCTTGAGACACTGATGAACAAAAACCAATAAACCAGCTTGGGTTTCCTAGAGCTTTTGGGGGCAGGAGAAGACTTTTGTTATTACTGTGCTGGCTACAGTAATAATAACCTCGTATAGTCATGTAGTCCTTTCCCGTTCACAGTGTGCATTTTCCCGTATTTTTTGTGCTATGTGATCCGCACAACCACCCTGAGAGCTGAGTAGGGCAAGTAACACCTTTAATTCATAGATAAGGAAACCAGTACCCAAGAGAATTTGCTTAGAAGCGTAGTGAAAGGGATTTTCAAGTCCAATGTCCTATGCAGTACTTTTACCACAGGACCCTCACATTTTGGTCTCAGAAAGCTTGAAAACACAAAGCTTTCAAAAACTTTAAGTTGAAGCATTTGGTTAAGCTGGTGCTTCATTTTCTCATAATTGGGAATTTAATGATAGAATTAAGTCTATTTAAAAATCTAGCCTGAGAATACTATAGAAATAAACGTATAGTAGAGACAATAAGGGAATTTCAACAGCTAATCCATCTAAAAGTAGGTGGAGATGGAGGGGAAAGGGAACTCAAGCGTAGATTTTAATGATTCCCAAGTGGCTTTTTACAGGGTTTGGATTCTAGCTACATTGATGCTTCATTATAACATCGTCTTTGAGTTTCTACTTTAGAATCACCTTATAGGTGACATCTTGACCCTCTTTGGATGAAGTCCTAATCTCTGTAATTCAATGACTATTATATAACACTAGAAGTGGCCTATTAAGAGTGAGGCTATGTCTACTTTCTCTATAAAACAGCATTTTATTTTCTTTGCTAGTGTTCAGTAATTGAAGAGAAATAAATTCTTCTTCTTGTTGTTAGATGTATATTTGTGTGTCTTACCCTTCCATGCTAATCTGTAAGTTCTAAAAAATGGGGACTAATTTCTATATATACTAACTGGACAATAAGTGTTAGTTGAATTAGATTACTTGTATAAAATTTGCTATGTGCCTTTCAGACAAATACTTATATATTCCATGTCTCTATCCAATTGATCGTTTGTGTACTTTTAAAGTATTTTTTTATAATGTGTTTTTATATTGGTTCTAACTCCCTTTTCCATATACAGAGAAGCCACCTACTCAAGTAAGATAGGTTTTCAATTCCATGGCTATTAAATATTATATATATACTTATGCAGGACATCAATGGATATATGGCCTTTATTAGTATGAAGACCACTCTGGTATCATTTAATGATTTATTACTTTATTTGGTTCAAATTTCAGCTCTGAAACATCCTAGCTGTGAAACTTTGGGCACATGACTGTAGTAGTCTAAGCCTCAGTGTGCTCATCTGCAAAATGGTAAGGATAGCTCATAAGAGTATTGTGAGAACTAAATGAGGCAATGCACGATAGTTGGCATGTAGTAAATTCTCATATAGTAGATGTTAGTAGGATTATTTTTAATTGAGAATATTTAGTGATGGATATACAAATGCTTGTTCCAAACAGTAAGATACATGATATCCTTGAGTGGCAGTTGAATTGTTTTCACAATTTTTTCCCATCTGAGTAAAAATGTTAGAGCTTTTATGTTTCAAGATAACAACAGACATTATAAAAAGTTTGGAAAAATAAAATTATGCAATCAATTCACATTTCTAATTGATTTTTTTTTATCATAACTCTAGATGTTAGATCCTGCTTAAAGTTATTTTTTAAGTAACAGGAAACTGCTTCCTTTGACTTGTGGAGTTCACTAGTATTTGCCTATTGTACCATGTTCTCACTACTATGAATACATTGTGGCAGATTATTTTTCTCAAAGATGACAACAATACTTCCCATCCCACATGTATCATGCCTCATCTGAAAACACTTTGGGAGTTACTACAACTCTAAGATGCTACATTGTGTTTTAGGACTGTTGGGAATCCTTTAGCTATCAAATTCTTACCAGCCTTTAAGAGGGAAGTACTTTCTTATTACGTAAAATCACTAATTATATGGTTGAGTGGTTTCTTTTATTTAAGTGGTTTCTGACAGCTGCAAAAAAAGGGAAGGAAAAAGAAAAACCAAATAGATTTAGGAGAGCTCAGACATAATATACTATATAGTAGAGACTCCTAACTTTACTTAATTCAAGGGCTTGTTAAAATACAATTACCCAGGCCCTTTCCCTGAAGATTCTGAGTCAATAGGTGTGGAGTGGGGTCCCAAATTTATATCCTTTACAAGTTTGTCAGATGATTCTTCTAATCTGGCCAGTTTGTAAAGCACTACATATGAGTGCTATGAGTACAAGGACAAACTCAAGCAAACACTCCTTTATTTTCCTCTCCTTTTAGAAATATCAATAAACAAAGAGGAACAACAAGTATAATAATCTATAATATAATTTCTCAGAATTAATATGGCCATCAGCAACCCTTACAAATGGGGGCTCTGGAACCAGATTGCTTGGGTTCAAACCCAGACTCCCCTACTTCCAGTGTGATCTTAGGGAAGTTATTTAATATCTCTGTGCTGTGATTTTTTTATTTGTAATAAGGCAATGATAATATTACCTCCTAGGGCTGCTTTCAGGACTATATTAGTTAGCACGTGTAAAAGTTTTAGAATAGTCCTTGAAACTCAAATACCTAATAAATGTTAGCCATTTTTATAAATAAAAATTATTAATAGTAGCATTCTCACCATTACTACACTGTGGTAGTGCTATGGTTTGGATATGGTTTCTCCCCATCAAATCTCATGTTGAAATTTGATCCCCAATGTGGCAGTGTTGGGAGGTGGGGCCTGGGGGAGGTGTTTGGGTCTGGTGTCTGGGACTGGATGCCTCATGAATAGATTAATGAGTGAGTTCTCCCTCTTGTGGGGATGGGTTAGTTCCCCAGAGAGTGGGTTGTTAAAAAGAATCTGGCTTCCTCAGTTTCTCTTCCTGCTTCCTCTCCCACCATGTGATGTTGTTGAACATGCCTGCTCCCCTTCCACTGTCCGCCGTGAGTGGAAGCAGCGTGAGGAGGCCCTCATTAGAATCAGCTGCCCAATCTGGAACTTTCCAGCCACAGAATTGTGAGCCAAATACACCTCTTATCTTTATAAATTACCAAGCCTCAGGTATTATGTTATAGCAAATACAAAATGGACTAAGATTGGCAGATTGTATTTTCCAAAAATGACAAAAAAAAAAAAAAAAAACCCATATCACATGTTCACCTACAATGTTACATTGCCACTCTGTATGGCAAGATCAAGAAGAGAGTTTGATTCCTCTCCCCTTGAATTTGGATGGACTTATGACTGCTTTGACCCAGAGAGTATGGTGGAATGGTAACTTCTGAGGCTTTGTCATAAAAATTGATGCTGCCTTTGCCATGTTTGCTGGAACACTCATGCTTGGAGTCCTGAATTGCCATGTGAGAATCCAATTACTCTGAGGCTGCCATGATGGGAGGAAGCCACGTCACCTGGGGAGGCCACATATAGGTGCTGTGGTTGGCAGTCGTAGTCTTTGATTCATTCTGGCTCAGTCGTGTAAGCAAAGGATGTGATTTCAGCTTCCTGCGGTCAAGTCACCTTCAGTTTTCATGTTTTCCCTGCTGAGGTCTCAGACATCATAGAAAAGAGATAAACACCTCCCACTATGCTCTGTCCAAAGTACTCATTCATGGAAACTATAAGTATAATAAAATGGTTGCTATTTTAAGCCATAAAATTTGGGGGTAGTCTGTTATGCAGAAGTAGTCACTGGGACATCTTCTAGTAGTTGGATACATCTTTCCAACTCCATGAATGTAGTGATCATTTCTGTCTTTTTCACTACTCAGTCTTTGTCACGTAGCACATAGTAGTCCTCAACTATTTGTTGAACAATGTAATGTACTATATTTTAAATAATTTCTTATTGTTGGGTAGCTAGATAGTTTTCTGTTATTCTCAATTATTTCACTTAGAGTAAATACCTGGGAGTTAAGCTTCTGAATCATAGAATATTATAAATGATTTTGATATGGAGATATTAAAACATTAACACTCAACTGCTATTTTTGCCTACAAAGAATCATTCAGGGACAACTTGTCAAAGTTAAACCATCAACATGTATCTTAAAGAATTAACATAGGCTAATTAAATGCATAGCACTTATTTATAAACCAGAATGATGACTTTTGAACAGAATATCAATAGGTTAACTTTAAAATGGGAAGTTTGCTAGCCTCATTGTTTTCTACTTGACTTCTAGAGGTCAATAAAGTAGTAAAAAATAGGTTCACAGGTTGTGTCAAATATTTCTGCAAATCTAACTTATGTGTTCTTATATTAAGGCAAATTGTTAATGAGCATGAGTTTCTTTCCTTTGGCAAAACTTAAAAATCACCTCATATGGTTCAGACATTATGATGTTGAAATCATGGGAATTTGGGGGCATAATTGTTGTAACATCTACTATTAGCAGAGCCACCTATCAGATAGTTTCTAAACTGAACACATCCCCTCCATCATTTAACCAATTGACAAGATACGGTGTGGTAGGCAAAAGCAAGGACCCATTAGCAGTAAATGGTGCCTAGCTGCCTGAATCCTTATTTAAATCAGTTGCTTATTCTCATTGACATGGGGTTCAGGACATGCTACCCCAAAATATGGCCCCTTTGCATTTGAGAAACAGCAGAAGGAGGAAGTTCTTTCTGACCTTCTCTTGCTGTTCTCCCCAGAAACAGGCCATAGAAGAATTCTCTGACCTTCCTCTAACGTACTCATTCCAGAGGGATCCTCCCTATGCCTGGAGGAAAGGAATGCCCTTGTCTCTGAAAGACACAGGAACACAGAGCAGAACCTGAACAAATAGGCCTTACTGAGTTCCCCCTGGGTTTATTACCATTAGATCATACCCTTTTGTCCTCTATTCATAATTCTATGTGACTGTCTACTCTTCATCAAACAAAAGCATAAAAATGTGCAGATTTCTCTGTTTCTTTGGGTCTTCATTTCTAAAGCCTCCTGTGTCATGTGAAAGTTATATTAAATGAATTTGTGTGCTTTTCTCTTATTAATCTGCCTTTTGGTATAGCAGTCTCAGCCATGAACCTAGCAATGAGTGAGAAAAAGATAATATCTTTTCTTCTCTACAGTATCATAGCCATATTAGTGATTGATGTGACTTTATAATATTATGGTGAACACTTAACTGATTTTGGGATCTGTGGGTAAAACTTATATTTTATAACAGAGCACACATTACTTACTATCACTTGTTTGGTTGTCAAAAAAACCTTCAAACAATATAATTAATATGGATAAAATGGTATAAAACTCTAGAGGCAAAAGTTTGAAAAATACAGATGTGTGAGGGGTAGAGGGGTTTCATTTATAATTTTTCCAACAATGAAGAACAAATTAAGTTTTTACAAGTATAAACTTTTAACAAAGGTTTTGTTAAGACTACTTTTTTTAAGACTAGGGTATTTAGAAAAAACTTTTTCTCCATTGACTGAAGAGTCAAACATTATAGAGCATAAAACATTGGGATTTGGGGTTAGAAAATAGGGCTAAATTCCAGCTGGGTGATATTGGACAGTCTCATCTGGAAAATTGGGATAATACTTATCTCATAGGATTTTGTGAGGACTAAATGAGTTAACACATGAGAGAGTCAATCACAATGGGTGGTACACAGGTGATCAATAAATGTTAGTGAAATTCATATTTATCTTTCTTGATATCTGTCATGGGCTTTCAAAATTAGGGCATCCTCTTCCCTGAATACTACTGTAAACATAATAATTCTAGATTTTTCTAGTCACCAGATAGTTTAAACTTTTGATGATTTATAATTTTCTCAAAACTGTAACATGAGATTATATATCTTTTTTTATCCTAGATGTATTACTGATAATCAAGGAAGTACCAGGTTTGGAAAACTATCTTTTAAGATAAATTGCTGGACTGGTGATTAATCTTATCTGCTTTATCTTATTTTTAATATGAATTCCAGAAGGTGACTTTTTCTAATTTTATTCTTAATAATTTCATAATTTTATATCTTAACAAAAAGATAGGATATAACATATCTTCTGAAACTTGTAAATGCCTATGAATTGATAATACTGACAAATGAAAATATAATTATAATCATATTATTGGAAGTGAATTCAGAATTCATTTGGTTTTGTTATAATTTCCATTATATTGATTAGGGAACTGAAGTCCAAATAAGTCAAAGGACTACAGGAAGAAGCAGAAACAAACTAGTAATTACCTAATAAAATACTTCCATATTACATATTTAGAGGCCCAGAGATTCATCATGGTAAAACACAGAGAGCAGTTCTTGGGAATCATGACTCCTAGTCCAATGCTTTTCCCAACTACTTCCCTCTGATTTTATAAATCATAAAAAATGATAAAAAAATTTAGATACCTATTGCTAATTGAGAAGATGACTGGGTTTGAATAAGGTCCTTGTGAAAACATTGGGCAAGATTTAGAGAGTTTGTTTGCTATAAAATGCATTGTGAAATTAAGACATTCTGAGATGGAACATAAAGTGACCGTACAGTGACATGTTTTCAGGTGCTTGTAATAATCTTAATGCGCTTTGTATACTTTTCATTTTGTCTTGAGTCTTAGTCCAAACAAAGCCACTGGAATAACAAAAGAATGAAGTAAGTTCCTGGATAGATTTGAAGCTCAATTTGTCTCCTTATATGGATAAACTGTATTAAAGCTCACATCTGTCTTTGGACAACAAGAACATAAAAATGTACATGAAATGTTGGCAAAAGTTAGATTCACTTATTTTCACACACACAAAAATTGATATTGTCTTGCTTACACAGGCACTGAAAGCAGGTATGTATTTAGTGCACAGTTTATACCTTTCTTCCTTTTTCTGGAAGTGAATAATTTTTAAGTTTTTTTTTTTTTTTTTCCTTGAGCTTCCCTAATAAAATGCTACCAGATCAGAATAACTTACAAGTCAACCTTTGTCAACTCAGTGACAAGCAGGACAAAATAGACTGTAAACTTATTTCTGAGACCTCACTCTGGGTTAAAATTAACTGACTTCTTTAATCATCCTATATATTTGTTATTCATCTTTTGGCTTTAGAACCTTACGATAAAACTGAGGAAAACATATTGTTTTATTCCAGCAGTTCTCATGAATAATTGTCCTAGCTCACTTCCTCAATTTAATTAAAATGAATGAGACAAGTACCCCTTTTTTGGATGCTAATTTTAACAACCAATCTAAGACAGAAAGCACTCTGAGATTCTGAAAGTGCTGAGGTATTCTACAAAGGTGGTTAGACGCAGTTATATATTTATCCTATCCTTTATATAAAGATGCTCCTAGACTTAAAATGGGGCTACTGCCTGATAAACTTAAGTCAAAAATGCATTTAATCCACCTAACCTACTGAACATCATAGCTTAGCCTCGCTTACCTTAAACGTGCTGAAAACACATTAGCCTACATTTGGGCAAAATCATCTAACACAAAGCCTATTTTATAATAATAAAGTATTGAATACCACATGTGATTTATTAAATACTGTACTGAAAGTGAAAAACAGAATGCTTATATGGGTACTTGAAGTATGATTTCTACTGAATGTGTATCACTTTCATACCACTGTAAATTCAAAAAATTGTAAGTTGAAGACCATCTTTATTCTGAAACTGATTAGACACAGTTATATATTTATTCTTTATAGCAGAAGGACTAGAAAAAAAAAGAAAAGAAAAAAAAAGAAAAACTAGATTATTTTCCAAAGAATGTTTGTTAGTAGAGTGTTGCCAAAGAGCTACATGCAATATTGGAAATATTGTTCAACTGTTTTGAATCTGTTCCAGGCCTCCTTAGGTTGATTCCCCGCTTCCTCCCCTCCTGGTTACCTATGATGTTTGTTGTTTATTAGTTGCTGGGGGTGGGAAAGGGGATTGTGATGAGGGAAGGGAATATTAAATAAAAGTGTTTTCTTCGCAAAATAGGGAGCTTCCATTCAATATTTCCACTCTGCACCTATGAAAGGGAATAAATTGGAAGACCACCAGGAGTGCTCTCAGGATATTGAAAAGGAATCACTGATTTTTTTCTAATAGAAAAAGCCCTATGCCTTTTAAATCATCTAGTGAGATTCTCTTTAGGTGACCAGGTGTAGGAAACTGGACTTATCAGGTGTCAGTTATCCCAAGATGTCATGTAATGATATACAAAGAAAGCTTAAGATTCATGCCTTTCTTCTGCTTAAGCCCTAAAGTATGTCTACATGATGACACCAAGATTAGGAAAAAGTCAGCAGCAGGTCATATTTTTATTTTTTTAGCAATATCTTGTCAAATATCCACCTAGATTATTTGACCAGCATGGGGAGAAGGGAGGCAGAGAGAGCTATAAAATACTCCCTTAAAGTGGATGGTTTATTAGCCATTCCTGTATTTGGGGACGATTAGGTGGTTGGATTACTGTCTTTGTGCATAAAGCCTTTTCTGTTATTTCAGGTTATTTCCCTAGGACAGAGTCCCCAAAGTGGAATTACTTGGTCAAAGGGTATGAACATAGGAAAATCTCTTGATACATGTCATCTGGAAATAACTGTATTTTTAATACTGCTTGATATATGAAGTTTGACTCCTCATCAGTCACAGGATATGTTAAAAAGTGTTTAAAACAACTTGCTTACATGGTGGTCCAAAACCATATTCAATGACAATGTCATAGTCAGTATTAAAAAAAAGGTTTGGAGTTGCTGGTATCAAGAGAACCACTAGCTTTTCTCAAAGCGAATGCCTCTGACAAGCTGATACCAAAAAGAAAGACTGAGTTCCCAATGCATGCATGATTTCTGAAAGTTCTGCTTGTAATTATTTTGCCTCGAGGAAATGAGGAAAAAGGATACCAAGTATCAGCCTATGTTTGAATAATTTTCTAAAGAATAAGTTATAATTTTCACATCTTGGGAAAGAAGTAGTAAAAGGCAGGATATATTTAGGTTTAGATTGTGTGTTTTGGTTTAAATATGATAAATCAGAGATAACAGTACTGGTCAATAACATCTATCATAAGCATATTTAAAAATTCCTATGTGTTCACTATAATGTATCTCCCTAAATAAGATAAAACAATTGAACTAATGCTAATTAGACTCTAACTTCTCTGGGTCTGAGGAGGAAATAAAGTAATGAGGACTGATTGGGAGGGGTGGCAATGGGGAGCTCAGAGAGAGGGAGTGGGACCACAGAACCCAGGTGTGACTGCCATGTGTGTGGCCATCTTGCTTGTGCAGATGATGCTTTGAGACCAGATTAAATTAGAATCCAGAAATGGGGCCCAGCAAAAATCAAGCCATGGTTCAAGTGGGGTCACTAATAATACACAGATCACCAGTCACGTCATCAAAAGGAAATACCTGGAGCCCGAGAGTCCTCTGCCTTGGGCTTAGGATGAAGCATCAGACAAGGGGCAGTTGTCAGGGCCTCTCAGAGCCCCTTCTGTGGGAGCCATTAAAGTCCCTCAGTGTGAGTCTGCAGCATGGACTCTGTAGCTGGGGTTAGAAACTGGGTGCCACCCCTTACTAGCTGTGCAACCTTGGATGAATTACTTTACCTCTCTGTGCTTTAGTTAACCATCTGTAAGATGAGGATCATAATAGGCCCTACCTCAGGATGGCTATGAAGAATAAGTGATTTAGTATATAGTAAGTGCTTAGAATGGTGCTTGGCATATAGTAAGTACTGTTTATTTATTTTTTTTCTCCCAGTATATTAAAATAAACATACAAACAAGATTATAGAAAAATGTTTAGTCTATTTTAAATGTGTACGTTTAATAAATCTGCCTTTAACACACACAGCACAGTGTCTGTATACATAGCTTCATTCAGAAATCAAGTCCAAAGTCTAAATCCAAGGTCCTTTGTGACATGAGCCATGACACACGGGCCTCCTGGTGCATCTCATACAAGGCCCTAGTGGTTATTCCCCTGCTTCCTTCTTGATCACTACACTGATTAAATAGGTGGTTTTCCTTTTTTCAGTAGTAGGTATCGAGAGTGCTCTACTCAACTGCATCATTTGTTGGGCTGAAGAGCAACTTCAATAAGCTGTGTCGGCCTCCATAACTTTTCCAGATACTTCCGAGCAGCCATTTAGAGCAGTGAGCGTACTGTTGAGGCTCCATGAATTCGCTCTCCTGAGATCTGGACTGCTAAGTGCGGTGGAGCGTTGGGGTGGGGGCCAGGGAGAAAAGCAGTCAAACTGGGCTTGTTCATGGAGAATTTGTGGTTCTTCCAGTGCCCTGACACTGGTGAGTGAATGGAAAATCAGACACTGGTCACAGGAAATAGCACAAAACATGACAAAAGGTTTCTTTTGTTTCTGTTCTGGTCAGAGGAAACTAAAGAATCTGGCCACTCTATGCTTTGGGAGGCAATCTGGAATAGCTATGCTTGAAGATGTCCAATTCTGAGTTAAAAGTAGGAGATATTATAGTTTCTTCTTTGTAATTAGACATTTGAAAGAGCATTGTAAAACATGCATACCTGTCCACAAGGGAAAGCACAGGTCTAGAAGACCTCAAGTTTTGGTCAGACTTGCAAAATCCTTGTGCATTACGAAAAATGGTACCTGAAATATGGATCAAGGAACCCTGAGCGTTTTCGACATTCCAGAGACCAGCAATCAAGGAAAGGTATGTTATTTCATCTTTGAATCATGAATACCTAGAGTTTCAACAAAGAATTGTTGACTTTAGGTAGCTTGTATGTGCCTGTAACAAATTTAAGACCTCTTGCTTCTCTTGACAATTCAATCTACCTGTTATGTAAGCTGTTTTCATAGTTTTTTCTCCCTCTTGGATAATCATTTTTCCTTGTATCTCAGTATCAGTGTCTCACAATAAAGCATGTGATTGTGAAATGCCAAAAATATCTTTGATTTCTTGTTATCCTTTAATATATGCTGATATAGAAAAACATGAAATTTACAAATGGCATTGGGTTTTGCCTAAATTATATCTTTGGACAGAAAAATGGACTCTTGCAGACCTGAAAGATATAATTACTTTGAAAATGACTTAAGGCTAGACTGAATATTAACTATCTGATTCCAGGGCTATTACCTATGTGTGAAAGAAAAGGAAAACTGCAAAATGTGAATTGAAAGGATTCATTAAAATTCATGGCAAAACTCATTGGGAGTGATTCAAATTGGAAAATATTGTTAAAGCTGTAGCAGAATGTGTGCTTATGCCTCTAGGGGTCATTTATTTGAAAGCTTTCTCACACACGGGCCAGATACATAGATTTTTATCTGTTCCAAGTGTACTGAAGCTTACAGAAAACATGTTAACTCTTCTCAGAAGAGACTTTCTCCAAAGCACTGGAGAGTGATTTCTATTTTGGCCTTGCATGTGCGCTGGCCAGGTAGTTCTTTCAGCTGTTGCGATCACTCACTTGGTGTGCTGCTTTGTGTCTGACAGAGGAGGAACAGCCCAGAGATAAGGACTGGTTTGAGCAATTGGAAGATGCTTGGAAAGATTAAAGACAACTGGAGAATTCACTAGAGCAGCATGAAAAATAAATTATCTGAGTGAAGCAATGATTAATGAAGTTGCTCCCCGAGACCAGCTAAAATTGTTAAAGAGTATTCTTAACTACTTCTTGGAGTTCTCTGTTGGTTTGTGTATGCAGTACAATATGTTGCAACATTGCTTATACTGTAAATTACTAATACAGAAACAAAATGTTTTTTTTTATTATACTTTTAAAGAAAGTATAATATACTCTCTCCCCATTGCATGTTCTGACTTCACTTCCTGTATCTTGCCATCAGCCTCCTGAAGTATGAAAATTTCAGGGTTAGAAAAATTTAATGTATTGTCCTTGAAGTTAATAATTAAAATAAATTGGCATGTATTTCAATAACTTTTCTCAATGGATTACATTATTCTCACAAATATAATAAATACAACCAGCACAGTTTATCAACTGAGTAACAGAAAGCTCTGTTCATGGGGGAATGTAAGCAAATGTTCCCTAGGCTAGAAATATTTAACTCAAGCACATTTATAGACTGATGGATTTTCTGAGACAAAGGTCTTGGATCAATATACATCTTAATTTTGGTGAGGGTGAAGAGAATAGAAGACGGCTGAATTTTGGTGTGTAAGTTGGTGTGTGTATACTTTCTATGTGCAGGGAGGAGGAGTAAATAGAGTTTTAGAAAAATACTCTTCTATTTCCAAACACTGTGTTTCATATTAAAGTCATTTATCAAGAAACTGTAGGTTATAAATCTTCAGCTTATGACTACAGCAAAGGCCTCGGCTTGAACTCAAAATATATACTCTCTGAGTCCAACACATCTGAGAGGCTTGTCACATGCTTGTCTGGGATCTATTTGAAAGAAGTCCAAGAAGCCTCCTGAGAAGGAGTGAGTCATCCTAAAGCAGAGTTATCCTAAAAGAGAGAAAAGGTTGAGGAACAAAGGCCTAAAGGAAAGAGGAGGGGCAGTTTTGTATGTGTGTTGCTCATGTTTATCTTCTACGTGCCCTTCTTAATTTTCTTGGGGATTGTGCCAGATCCCAGTGGAGAGGACTCAAAGTGAGACAAGTACAAGAGCCTTTTTACTTTTTTACTCAAATGTCTAAGAAACTAGAAAGCATAAAAGGCAGCACTTTTGTGGCCCAGGGAGCAGAGGATGGAGAAAGCAGAGCCTTTGTGCACAACTGAGCAGCAGGAGGTGTGCCGCACAGTTCCAGGGGGCAGCAATCACGTGGGGAGTCACAGGCAGGGGTCCTCAGGAGAGGCAGTCTCTCCACTTCAGTAGGAGAGACCTCTGGTGTCAGGGTGACATGAGCACTTGAGACTGCTACAATTTTGGCAAGATGCAGCTTTGATGTAGTACACGCCTCAGGGCTTGGATGGCTTGAGAAGCTGGAGTGGCTTTGGAGAGTGGATGGCCTCAAGCCCGCAGGAAGTGTCACTCATCCCAGTAGTAGGAAAAGACAAAAGGAAGGATTCCATAAAAGGAAGGATTCCCTGTGGGAGCTGGGAGGAGCTGGACCGTGAAACTACTGCAGATACCCAGCAGTGACTCCCAGGCCACCAGGTGGGAAATTGACCTGGGGGAGACAAGAGTATGAAACTAAAGCAGCAGCAGTGTTTTGTGACTTGTACTCATGCATGTACCCCTCCACTCTCATGTAGCTTCTGGAAAAGTGGATGTTCCATATTATAATCATTTTATTTTTCTGAAAATAGAAACCAAGAACTCACTATTCAGTAATACGGAATATAATTGTCACTATTTACTGAGTGGCTACTAGGTGTTAGGGAACATCAACAGTCCCTTACATGGAAGTGCGTGGGTTATTAGCATTGTTTCTTCCTGAAGGAGCCCGAGTCTGAAGGGTGATGGTGCGGGGATGGCTGAGGCTCTCAAGGCTGTCGAGGGCGATTCTCCTTTGAATGAACAGTATTTCAGACAGTCGTGTCCCTTCTGTGCATACATTGCTGCTCTGTGTGGCCATGTCATTTCTACTAAGATTGCTTTTCAAATTAGGAACTTGACTACTTTCAGAGTGGATGTATGTTGCCCCTTCCCTCTAATCTGTACTCCCTGTAATGATTCAGTGGGCATCATTGTGCCCGTCTGATAGATGGCAAAACTCAGAGGACTCAAACAAATTGCCAACGTGAGTGGAAAGCAGAGGTGGAGCCGTGACTCAGTCCCAGATGCATGTTTCTGTACGACTAGTGATCTGTGTGATCTTCTCTTAGAGCAAACTACTGCATCCCCTTGTGGGTAGGAGTAAAAGACCTTAAGCATTAGACATTTACTTTTTAGTGAAATTGCCACACTAAATGGTAAAATGTACCAATGATGGTTTCTCCAATCTAGGAAACATGTTTCAGTGGAGGAATAGCCATGCAGCTAAATCGTAAATCTAGTTCCTCAGTTTGGCAGATCTTCAAGTTGTGGTTGATTCCTTTGACTTCTCCTCATATCTAAGTTCGTATAAAAGCTACCAGGATGACATTTTGGTCCCGAGAAAGAACATGGCCTCTAACATGAGGTCTGTTTTGTTAAGAAGCAAGAGTGCGTGGGATTTACCACAGATATGAAGAAATGTGAACCCAAGTTTGGTCTCTTGTTATGTCCATCTATTAGGATAATTGCTTTGTTCTCGATGTTGTTAGATTTATCTATATACAAACAAATGAAAAACTTTATGAGAATCATGCATGGGTATTGTCTCTTGTGCAAACACATCATTAACAAGCAAAGTTGTGGGAAAGAAGATTGAGTAAGAATAGAAAGTGATTCATACTCTAAAAAGCTGGAGATCCTGGTACGTAACCCAATACAGCCCCGTCTTGTTATTTGGCTGCCACATGTGTGATTTTTACTGTCTGGTTAAATGACAGACTCTGAAGGTAAAGGCCATCGCTTATTCTCCATTTATACTCCCTGCTGTGCCTCAGTGCAGTGCAAGGCAGAGTGGAGGCTTCATCACACGTGTTTGCGTCACAGTACACACTTACAGGTAACCTGGATCTTAATTCCTGCCAAGACATGTACCCTAAAACCATCTCCTCTCCATTCCTTTTATTTTCCCTGCAATGCGACAACGTGCAGTAATGAAGTTATCCTCTCAGACTGCAAGGCGCAGACCAAATGTCGATCTTTCCAGGAAGCATTTCTAGGCGCATCACTTGGATTAGATGCATTCTTTCTGTGTTCTGCACATGCTGAATTTGAGGCACTTGTCTCTCATTTTTAAAACTAATTGGATTTGTCTGTTTTTCCCTGTGGGCCTGTGAGCTCCTGGAGGGAAGGGGTCACATTTTTCTCTGTACCCACAGCACCTTCCCCAGGCCTATTACTACATTATAGGTGTTCAGTAAACACGTGTGAGTGTCTGGTCCTCACCGTGCTTTTATAAATGACCATTCATTTGTATGTGCAAATCTACTCATTTGCATATGGAAGCACTGAATTTTAAAAGGCCACACCATGTCTGTATTAATTTGGAGTCGCTAAAAGCTATTAGCTTTGGCCGGGCGCGGTGGCTCACGCCTGTAATCCTAGCACTCTGGGAGGCCGAGGCGGGTGGATCGCTCGAGGTCAGGAGTTCGAGACCAGCCTGAGCAAGAGTGAGACCCCGTCTGTACTAAAAATAGAAAGAAATTATATGGACAACTAAAATATATATATACAAAAAATTAGCCGGGCATGGTGGCGCATGTCTGTAGTCCCAGCTACTTGGGAGGCTGAGGCAGTAGGATCGCTTAAGCCCAGGAGTTTGAGGTTGCTGTGAGCTAGGCTGACGCCACGGCACTCACTCTAGCCCGGGCAACAGAGTGAGACTCTGTCTCAAAAAAAAAAAAAAAAAAAAAAAAAAAAAAAATAAAAGCTATTAGCTTTGATTTAAATAAAATGTGAGGATGGGCAAATTCACACCTAATGCGTACAAGGCACACCAACTGGCTGAAGGGCACATTTATAACTTCGACTCAAACTGTACAAAAGCAAATTATGTAACCAAACTGTATGTACTCCTATAAAATTCTAAAATAAAAAAAATAAGAAATAAAAAAATGTGAGAAAACCTCTAAAGTGGGAACCATAGAAATTAAATCCCAATCTTCAGTGTGACTGTAGGACTGGGATGTTACATACTCACATCTCTACTGTGTCTCCCGTTCTAGAAGGCCTTGAGAAGATGCTCACAGTGTGTGTACGTGGGAGTGAGTACAAAATACGAGAAGTCCATAGTTCTCTCCGTGAAACATAAATATGACATGATTTATGTGCTTCTCAGCTGCAACTGCTCTGTGAAAGGCCTGTGCTGTTTGACTTTTTCTTTTCATACCTTTAAGTAACAAGACCACTTGAAAACTGCATTTCTCCCTTTCTCCCTCCTGTCTGGCAGACTCCTCTCCCAGCCTGTGGGTTTCCATTCATTGTCCTGTCACATTGCTTGAGGCTGAGCCTCCCTTAGTCTTTGAAATGTTGATTCTCTTTTTTCCTTTTTCGATTTTAAAGATAATAGAAATCTATTACTAATGGGTCTAATCCTTATAGAAATATTAAGATAGATAATATCTTCTATAAGGCTTATTTGCTTATCTATAATGGTTTCTTCTAATGCTTTGGTGTCCACCCCCTGGGCCGTGGACTGTTAGGGACTGGGCTGCAGAGCTCCGCCATCACCCACTCCACCGTCTGTGGAAAAATTGTATTCCGTGAAACTTAGGAAGGGGGATGGGCTGCACAGCAGGAGGTGAGTGGCTGGCAAGCCAGCGAAGCTTCCTCTGTATTTACAGCTGTTCCCCATTGCTGGCATCACCGCCCGAGCTCCGCCTCCCCCATGGCTTGCCCCATTTGTGGAAAAATTGTCCTCCGTGAAACCAGTCCCTGGTGCCAAAAAGGTTGGGGACTGTTCTAATAGATCTGTTGTTCGGCTCTATTTTTAATAGTTATGAGACATTTGATAACTATAAATTGTGGCTCTATTTCAAACTGTCTGGATGTTACCTTTGAATTGCCAAAATGATTTCCTGAATTTGTTCTGGCCTTTGGCTTGTAAGTCTCAACATCACCAAACAATTTCTATTCTTAGTGTAAGTAAAATGCATATTCTATTTCCACAGTCCATGCATTGAGAGAAGGGCCTTCTCTTTATAATAAGCTAATAATCATAATTGCTAGTATTTCTCTGAAGCACAGCAATGGGATAAGTGCTACAGAGTTGTGTTGATGCAGCTTTGTGTAGCTGAATTTATGAGTTGTAACTCTTAATCCAAATGAAATACAATTTTATTTGAGGTAGATCTGCAAGTGGGAGAATGACTATTAATTCTGCAATTCCAAAATAACTAATGTACTTGGTTTGAAGCCAGGTACACTGTGAGTTCTGGATTTAAGTGCTCATGTGGGAAATACAGAGAGAGACTTTAACATATGGATTCTCAGAAGAAAATGCAACTGTTCCATACAAGAAATATTGAGTTATTCTTAGTACTTTTTAATGTGTGGTTGACTATATATTTTTGAGTGGTGCCATTTTTAACACTTGGCAATTTAAGCCAAAGATCTTCATTTCCTGGGGTAATTTTAATAAGTCACCCATTCATACAGCAAGCATTTAGTGAGGATTGATGGTATAGTGTTGTACTTGATTTGATGAGAAATGCAAAGAAAGTAAACACAAGATCTGTCTTCATTGAATTTACAATATTGTTAGAAAATAAAACTGATACATGCTTGTATATATAATATATATGTATGCACACACACACACACACACACACATATATATATAAACACACGAGACAAGTAGAAAGCAAAATGGAACTGCATGTTAATGTATTAAAAATACTGACTGACTCCCCACTACGCTATGACATGGGCAGAGGTTTTGCAGCCCCCCTTCGAGGTGCTCATACCGGTGGTGGGGGGAGGTAGACATGCAAAGTGATCCCAACACAGTGGAATCTGGTAATAATCAAGGGACAAGCCAAGTGTCTGAGTTTTCGTCAGAGCTCTGTTGACACAGCTACAAGTTCTGCCAGTGACAACTGGGAGAGGCTTCAGAAAAGAGTAGGGGTCTGAGGAGGTTCTGGAAAGAAAGCGTAAGCAAGTTGGGTTGTGTGTCCACACACACTGGGAGAGGGCAAAGGGGGAGGAGATTCATGTGAGGTAAGAAAAGCCTCCTTTGAGGAACTGAGTTACGTCTTGCAAGAAGTTTATATAGGACACTGATAAATATTTACAATTTATACTATTTGATATATGCATGTCAAAGAGAGAAAAATGGGAAGGCAGCCCAGGCAAGAAAAAAATCACAGGCAATGGTGCAAAAAGTAGAAACATATACTTACAAGGAGAGTAGTCCGCTTAAATGGGGGGCCTTTTACTAAAAGGAGATAAAACGAAATGAATTTAGGTATAAATGGCATCTGACTGAAGGGTTGGGTCAAATGAGAAATAAATGAAAACTGTTTAAAAAATACAAAGCATCATATGGGTTCTAGTTATTCTTGGCTGAGGTGGCATAATATATGGGTTTTAAAAGCACCGACTGGGGCCGGGCGCGGTGGCTCACGCCTGTAATCCTAGCACTCTGGGAGGCCGAGGTGGGCGGATCATTTGAGCTCAGGAGTTCGAGACCAGCCTGAGCAAGAGCGAGACCCCATCTCTACTAAAAAAATAGAAAGAAATTATATGGACAGCTAAAAATATATACAGAAAAAATTAGCCGGGCATGGTGGCGCATGCCTGTAGTCCCAGCTACTCGGGAAGCTGAGACAGGAGGATCCCTTGAGCCCAGGAGTTTGAGGTTGCTGTGAGCTAGGCTGACGCCATGGCACTCACTCTAGCCTGGGCAACAGAGGGAGACTCTGTGTCAAAAAAAAAAAAAAAAAAAAAAAAGCACCGACTGGGTTCAAATCATGACTCCATCACTCTCTGGCTGTGTGACCTTGGGCAATCATTTAACCTCTCTGTGCCTTGGCGGCCTCATCTATAAAAAGGGGGAAGTAATAGTTCCTATCTCATAGGATTATTACGAGGATTAAATGAGTTGATATTTTTAAATGCCTAGAACAAGCCTGGTATATATATAGATAAGATATGTATATATAAGGATATAAGTAGGTGATAGAAAACTATTACGGATTCTCAAGCAGGGGGTGATATGACAAAATCCTATACGAGGAAGATTATCCTGGTAATGATATACAGGGAAGACTTGAATCAGAAAAATTTCTGAAAGCTGGAAGATGAGATGGGACAGATTTCATAGCTATCTGGGAGTAGGCTAGAGAAATACTAAGAGATTTGAATAAACGACGTATTTCAAAGAAAGAAAGAACTATTAGAACTTGGGAGTAGAGATGGGACTGAGAAGTTGTAGCCAAAGATGACTGTAGTGCTGAGGCTTTGCGAGGCTGGGAACAGAGAGGTGCCATAGACAACAAATGTGGGAAGTTATGCATGGATGGACCTCAAAGCCTAGTAAATGAAATCTACAGCACTTAGCCTGAATTTGCCCAAATAATAATAATCATTAGCTAGAATTTCATCTTCCTTTGTGCTTTTGTGCAATTCTTTTGCCATCTGTTCTAGGAACAATTCAGGATGTCAGTGCTCTTTGAATGGAAAGCAAATTCTAAAAGAAGAGATTTCTTATTTAAAAACACGTACTTCTCAAGCATTTAATTAAATTAAAAATACGATAAGGATAGAGAAGAACTTAATTTTCCAACCACTTAGAATTTAACCCAATAATGTTGAAAAATTATTTCAGTTGGGAATAAAAAAACCAAGTCCACGAAACAAAACAAAACAAAAACTAGGTCAAGAAATGACCCCGAGGCAAAGTCTTAAATCTTAAAGGTCAGCAGGTCAGTATACTTTAAAAACTGTAATTATAGTTCTTAATTCTTCCATGGGCTTATTGTGTCATGTTAAGGTTGTTCACTCCTGTATACCGTAGCCCATAATGTCACTCGAGGCATCCTTATGGCTTCTCCAGGTATTAAAGAAGCTTGATATGTTTTTGTTTCATTAATCTTTTTTCAGAGTCCAGTGATGAGTTCATCTGACTCTTTTCCATCAAGTTGAAAATTTTTTTTCAATTAAAAACTCATCTCTACAGATGGTATTAACATTAGGAGAGCCTGTTCTGTCTAAAACAACAAATATTTAGATATTTTAGGACTTGTTCTATAAATCATTGGAAGTAGAATTGACTTCAAGGTTTCAGTTTTTTGTTTTTTTTAACATGAGCAAAAGTCGAGCTGATGAGGATTTGGCCCATATGGTTTATTGTTGCTAGAATGGATCAGTTTCATCCCAGTGCCTGGGCAATTTTGTTGTACATTAATGTGAAATATTGTGAATGTTTTAACCAAGCTATCAACTATGAAATACTTTATCCAAAACATTATGATTACAAAGGTGATAATAGAAACAGTTTAAACCAGGAGAGAATGCTCTGTTAAAGAGGATTAGAAAGACCATTTATTGAATAGTATGGATTTCTTCCAAGCCCCTGTGTGCAGAAAGCATGCAATGCGTGAATAATTCATCTAGAAATTCTATCGTGAAGTTGTATCAGTTTCCACAGTAAAACCTGGCTGTGGAGGAGGAAAATACATCAACATCTGTGACAAGCTCTATGAAGAGACAGTGGCAAAGCCTTTCAGGCACCAGGAGCAAAGCAAAATATAATAAATTCACTTAAGTGTCAAATTTGTGTCGGCTGAATAATGATACCATATGTCTGCGTTGCTATGTCACCATAGGCTGCTCTGAAAAAACACATGGCTTTATAGAAACGGCTGTCAGTCCAGGGAAGAAACCTTGTTGGCTACTGCCTTTCTGTCAAAGAAAACAGAGATTGCCCACTAAGTGCAGTGTCCGGTGACCAGAAATGATTGTTATTGTTGTTGCTCTGTTTTTTCTTAATTTGTCAGTGTCTAAAGTGAGCTTGCTATTTAGGCTTGGGTGTGTGTAGCTAGAGTGGTGTCTTAGGTCCCTTAGCCTTCAAATGAGTTGGGGTAAGGCTTTGAAATCCAACAGTTGACCTGTTTCATCGGTGTTAACAATACACCTTGTCTTTATATAGCTCTCTGAGGAACTCTCCTCAGGACATTTCATCGACATTGTCTCATTGATCTTCACAGCATTCTTCCCCAGGAGGAATCTAGGACTCAGATATTATTTTGCTCCAGGGGAAACTGAGGCATAGAAAGATTGTGTTCACATTAGCCCATAGGAGGCATGACTTTGCCGACAATTCAGCGTTCTTACTCCAGGCACTTGGCATTCAACGAGGCGTGCGGGCACTGCATGGGAAGGATGCTTTGCTTTGTCTCCTGGGCCTTTCTCTCCTTTCTGCTGGCACGCACGGTGCTGGCTGCGTGCCCACTTCGTGGCTGCTTCGATGCTCCAAAGGCGCTGTGCTTAGGTGCAGCAGCCCTGTGAGTGGGGATTCCTCAGATTGCACTCTGGGACACTGTTACCGCAGTTTTCATGCTTGCACATAGACCCCATAGAATGACAATTATGTACTATGTAACTGCTCTACACAGGCTGGGGCTCTGGAGAGTACCTGTCCCACCACGCACAAGAATTAGCAGCCTTGCGTCACCTGGGCACAGCTAGCTTTGACTGTGTCTCAGTACCAATTAGTCCCTTGGTACTTAAAGGAGGTTGTGGCAAAGATAAAGCATTTGGAATGGGTTATATTTAACTTTAATCACAAGGCTATAGGCAGGACCAAGGAAACTGTGGAAATCCATCTGTTACAAGAAAAATTACTTTCTCTCTCTATATATATTAGTTTTCCACATGAGAACCTTCTCCCATAGAATTTTTGAAAACTACATTAAATTTTAAACAATAACCATTTTAAGAGTGGCTCCCAACAAAATGGTGCGTGATTCGGATCACTTGGAGAGCTTTGTGTGTGCGCGCCTGCTTCCATGCGTACCCTCAGACACACTGACTCACTGCCTTCGCGACACAGCCCAGGAGTAGGGATTTTAGAAACTCCTTCCCCAGGTGAATCTGATGGAAGTCAATGATTCTTCAGAGGGCTGTACCTGTCCTCATTCCTCTACCCCAGCCACTAGAGAGCATAAAACATCAAGTGCAAAGTAAAACAGATAAAAAAGAATTGTGGTTTCCTGCCCAGACAGAGGTGGTTTCCATTCAGCAGTGTAATGTAAAGAAATGGAGAAGGTAATATAAATGCAGTGGTTCTGACTGAATCTGAAAAGTGGAGTTTAAGGCACACGAAAGAAGCCTGGGAGGAACCATAGCCAGGATGCTTCCGATCGACACCCCCATTCCAACCCCATCCCAGTGTTTGTGGTAATAACCCAGTTCTCTCTTAGCTGTTTTATCCCTTCTTGAAACAGAGATTATGCAGATGAAAGATGGCCACACATTCACAAGAGGAATCTATTTTTCCATTCTTTTGAGCTTGGGCTGAGCCTATGACTGCTTTAATTAATAGAATACAAGGAAGTGACGCTGTGCTAGTTCTTGGCCTAAGCCTTTGAAAAGATGGGCTGCATGTGCTTCTCCGCTCTTAGAACACTCATTCTGGGGCTGGCCTCTCTTCAAACCCAACTGCCAGGCAGCTGAGCAGCCCCATAACCTGGAGAGTCTGTGTTCAGGCATCTTGTTCAATAGTCTCAGGTGAGTTCCTGGCCAAAAGCCCGTAGCGCTTGTCAGTCATGGAAGTGAACCCATCATCTTGGGCTTTCCAGCCCAACCGAACCCCACGTGACTGCAGCCCCGGTCAGCAACGTGTGGAGCAGAAGTACTACCCAGCTAAGCGCCATCAAAACAATCACAAAAATTAAAACAGTTGGTGTTTTGAGCCACTAAATATTGGAGGGGCTTGTTATACAGCAATAGATAACTGAAACAAAGGGTCAGTGTACTTCCCAGTCCATACCAATCTGAAGGTAAAAAATTGGATCACGATTACAAATTCAAAATAGTATCGTTGGCTGTATTTTCACCTATTTTGTGAGAATTTCGGTGCTGTCATATTCTTCCCATGTAATTTCTCTAAGGAGCGTCTAGAATGCATGACCTCGGAACCAGTCCTTTTGGCCACCGTGTGGCACTGCTATTTTTAAATGTTCACTCTGATGACATCTCTGCTCCGAGGTGATGTCTTTCTTCTGTGCTGACACTCAGAGTAGCAGCCTGGCCCCAGTGTCTCTGCACTGTGTGGGGGGCCACGATGACTGTGCCAAGCCTGTCGATTCCCCTGGATCTGTATCAAGGTGCCATCTCCATTACTGCTGAGGCCACTGTGCCACTTCAGCTTCTGCCGTGTTTGTGGGGTTCCAGGGGGATTTTAGGAAACAGTTCATTATTGTAATTAGTGACATTAGTGCCCATGTTCGTATACTTAATAAATGTATGTTCAATTGAACTAAAGAATTAAGTCATACTGTTTAGATTCTTTGTTATTTTTTCATGAGGAAGATTCAAAAGATCTAAATTAAGAACTGTATAGATATTGCTAAAGTTGAGACCTTTAGCCTAGCAAGAGACTGACTAGACAAATATTTATCTAATAGGGTCCAGTTGGGGATGGTTCTCAATCAGATTTTCCTTGGCAGGAATTTATGCTATATTTGGATGAATTAAAGTATTTAGTTTGCTTTTTATTCTTTAAACAATACCAGTAGAAGATAAAAGATTTTCCTCTTTAGACTTCAAGGATAACCTTAATGGTTTCTCAGCCTAACAAATAGGAAATATTTAAGAAACAAAGTTTGAAAATCCAGAGGATAACAGATTTTAATCTTTAGTGTACTAATTAGGTAGGTGTTTGGTGTCATATTTATTACACCAGTATCTTGAGATTATTTCTGGGAAATAGTTAAATGTACCCGCTTCCTTTTTGTTTGTTCTAAAGGGACCGCATCTTCCTCTAGGATAAAAGTTGAAACAGATGGAAGATATTTGAAGTATAAGATCATTGGTTGAAAATATGAGGGCATATACAAATTTAATGAAATGGGAAAATAGAAGAACAAGGGGAAATAAATAAGCATTGAGCAAGAGGGTATGAAGATGGAATTGTCTTCTGAGATTGTGTTGCAGAAGAGCTTGATTCTCTAGTATGTTGTTTTGGAAGACTGGCGAGAAGAACATCGATGATTCCTGGGCATCTAGGCATCAGGAGATTAATGAGAAAAAGAAGAGGCCGTTATGCCTGAAACAGAACCCTCTTTGATGTTCCCCTTTGAGATAAGAAGAGAAATAAGAGCAGAAAAGGATTCTACTGATTACTACTTCCTACAGTAATATGGTGATTGAACATTAATCTTCTCTGACATTGATACAATTTCACTGTTATAAAACATCTTAGAAAAATAGAAAAGTCAAAAAGAACTGAAAAATAGGCTCTTTCCTTACTGTTTTAACCAAAAAATAAAGTTTTGGGGTCCATCTTCACAAAGTTAGGTACCAATGTTGGAGAATTATTGCTAAATATTTCTAAAAGTAATTGTTTCAGTTCCTCTGAATAGATCCTTAGTTAACTTGGCTATTTTTCCTCATAATGAACATCTGGTTAAATTCTTATATTCAAATATGAGGAAATTATATTTTTTGGAGATACAGTTAAAGGAGTCCATTTGACACTTAGTTCTCTCTTTAATCTGCCAAGAGATGCTCTGATAACTTTCAAATTTTGAAACTTACTTTGTCAGACTCCCTGGCAAGAAACCTGCATTTGAGGAGTAGACCTTATAGAAGCAGGACCCCTTAGCCAATTTGGAAGATTTTGAATTTTTGTTGGAACAATAAAGTTGATTTCTAAACCCTTTCACCACATGTTATAAATATTAACAATGAAGGTAATGTGGGTGGTGGAGGTGGTTTTTTTTTTTTTGAAATGGGGATTTCAGTATTGGCTGAGATGATAATAAAGCCATTCACTGAGAACCAGAACAGGAAGTTGTTCTAATTTTACATTTGCCTTATTCTTCATGAAGGAAAAAGGAATAGGAAACTTCAGCATAGTGATCAAGTTTAAGAGGCAATATTGATGGATATAATGGATTAGGCCAAATTACCCAGATATTTATGATTTGAAATTTTGAGGAGGCATGTTGCTTAGTAGTTAAGAAGGCAGCCTCTCTGGTCATATTTTCTGTGCTTAAGCACCAGTTCTGCCACATATAAGCTGTGTGAATTTGGGGCATACGTAAGTTAAACGATTTTCCCAATTTTCTCACCATGCCTGTTAGAGTTAATCATAGTACCTAACTCATCAAATGGTTATGAGGATTTCTTTAGTTTCTGGTGCAATATCTGGGATAAAACACTAAGTGCTCTATAAATATTAGTTGTTGCTATCATTATTATTGAATGGAAAAAAATGACCATGAACAAATTTATTCACTCAGGGAGAAAAATAAAAATAATTTATTCCCTAGTATTCTCTATCAAATGGGGAAAGTGAGAGATTTCCAAAATTATGCATTTGATTTCAATGAATTATTTCTTAAATGATAATCTTCCTTATACTTAATATGTTGGCTAATGATTTCAGCTCCTTTTATACCACACCTTGAGGAGATCCTGGGCTAGAACACCTCTTCTACATTGCTGGCCAAGAAAGATTCTCTAAAATCTCCTTCATTTTACTACCGAACCAAAATTGTTCTGATGGAAAAGCTGTCCCATGAGCACAAGAAGCATCTGTGGCTACTGAGCATCCTGCCTGTGCCCTTGGCTGGTATCATGGGAACATGGCACACAACAGCCAAGTGCAGCAGGACACAGTCCCAAGTTTGGGAGCAAGGTCAGGAAATGTCATTTTTCTGAGGTAAATACAAGAGAGCACATTGTGTATAAGCTTGTCATCTGCTCATCAGCTGAACTAAGCCTTCTGGGTGGAGTCTAATTTGTGTGTTGCCCATGAAGCTATTGTGTTTTTCCAGTCACCACAGAGGAGATGCAGGATGTCTCCCAAATTCATTCAAGGGCCCTGGACATTCTCCCTGAGTCCTGTCAAAGTCATCAGGGTATTTTGTAGTATTTTGTTTTTTCAGGAAAAGAATGATGTAATCTACTCCATACATGTAGATTATATACTTAAAGGGATTATTGTCTTATCATTGGGTTGGTGTTGATTTACCTGAATTCTAGAAAAAGATGAGGAGGCTAATGTATCAGTGGGAGCATGGAGCAAATGACTGTCCCTCCTGCCCTCTTTGAGAACTACCCCGGGAAGTGCAGTGGGCAGCACAGGTTGTCACTGCTTGGTGGTACTTCCCCTTAGCATCACATGACACTGTACTCACCAAACTGCCCTTTAAATGTAATTTAGATTCCCATGTAACTTCTCCTCTAGAGGAAAGAATGATCTGATCACTCTCAGGAGCCACTCTTAGCCTTTAGGGGTTATATTTATCATGGTGGATTAATAAATTGGTGTTTTAAGTCAATCTTATGGGTGTTTGGCTAATGTCAGTATCTAGAAGCTGATCACTCTGGGCTGATTAAGAAAACAAGCGACATTAGAGTCTTGAACTTGCAGAGCTGGGCCTAGCTACAGTGAGGTCAGTCTGGGATAGCTGGCATCTCTGTTTGACCTTGGTCCCCTGCAGCAAGGGACTCGAAGATCAGGGGAAGTGATCCTCCCTTTCTTCCACCCTCCATCTGCAGAGACACATATCACCACATTCGCATTAGGCTGGGCGATGTTCTAATTCTTCATCAGTTGGCATAGAGTGGGAAGAAAGCAATTAGATTGACTAAGGAATTAATGAGTATAACAACTGAGATTCTGTGAGGTTTCCTAATCACAGCTCCAATTATGACATCATCGGTGCAACGTCATCGAAGACACTTGACTTGGGCTATATTTTCTGGGCCCCAATCCAATTCTGTTAAGAACCGAAGATGAGTTTTTATGTCTTACAGTTCAAATTCTTGGCAAAGATCCAGAGAAGCACACTATCCAGAAGTAGTCACTCTGATGGTTTGAAGTCTGTCTTATTCAGTGGGGTGTTACGAGCTGACTGCTGAGGAACATGTCTTATGGCCCCAGAAAAGTGAAAGCACATAATAAAAATATGGCTTGTATTGAAACTCATCCTCACTTCCACACCATTTGTTATCTAACATTCAAATTTTCATGTGGTTATAAACACTCTTATCTTAGAAGAAATAAACCAATTCCCAAAGTTGTTAGGGCCCAGATAATAAAAAGTTTTAATTAGACACATCCTGTTTGTTCTCATAAAATCTAAAGAAAACATCGACTATATTTTGCCTTTCCTGTTTGACTTAATTCATTGAGAAATATGGTTACAGAAAATCCAAATACCTTTTGAGAACCAGTTTTAAATGACTCATCCTTATCCTTGCCTTAAAAAAGAAAAAAAAAGCCAATAAAAACAAAACCTTGGAGTGTCAACCTTTGCTGACAGAAGCTGCCCTCTGCTTTACCTGTGGAAAACATAATAGCAGCAAACCCTTGGGAGCCCAGAAAGTGCCCTCAGGCAGCAAACCTGCAGTCTCAGAAACCACTAACAAGGTGATTTCCTTTTAGGGACACTCCCTTCCCCTTTGCCAGAAATGTAAAGAAGATGAGCTACCTCATAAACTCCTGGCTACCTTTGCTCCCCCTGAAGTCACAAGTTCTTTGTTTATCTTTTCTTTTTGAACCCTGAGAAAAGTATATCAAAGTGATTTGGCCTGCCAAAAGTTTGTGCACTTAGGAACTGGCGCTGTGACAAACGCCTGCAGAGAAGAGAAAAGATTTCTGTGTTTCTTAGTGTTATTCTCTCCCTTGAGATGTTTCCAGAGACTTGAAAGGAGGGCCGTGCCTAGGAACTGATTAAACTTGCTGGCATTAAAAGTGAAAGTTGGTGTGAACCACCAGCTCTTTTTGCTTCCACTCCTGGCCCAGTGACCCAGGTAACTGGGATCACTTATCACAGACACTGGAGCTAGAAGAGACCAGTCCAGCTCTGGTCCCTCTTACCTGGTAAGGAGAGAGTCGTTCCTGTGGTCTCCATTGTTTAGTCTGGTTGAATTTTAAAACATGCTTTGGGAAGAGAGCGTCCCCAGTTTCCTTTGGGAGTTCTCTCCATAGATGAAAACTCGGGAAACTTGTTTGGCTAATAAGTTGAAGATTTCTTTTGGTTAGGCTCGTCCCTTTATTTTGAGACAGTCCTTGCCTCCTCGATGCTTTGTGGTCTTATGAAATTATTCAGTTCTTCAGTTTCTCCACATCTGAAGAGGGGAATTGTATCATCATTAAAATACTGTTTGGAAAAGACTAGAGAGCTGGGGCCACAGAGAGTGTTTAAATCATTCGCTCCATGAGTAGTTACATGTGGCCTCAACATTTCTTTAGAAAACCCTAGTTTTTCCAAAATCTAAAGAAAGCATTTGTAAATGTTGAAGTTGGCTGTATTGTGGAGATGCTGGGCCACCACCACTGGGCCCTGTAGCCTGTGCTGGACCCTGAGCCTAACGGGACTGTCTGACAGGAGTCGTGACCAGACTGAGAGAGCCAGTGACATTTTTACAGAGCGCTTTCCTCCACATGCAAGGCTATTCTGCTTCGGGCTCTCCCAGGCTGTGGTGTAGTCACCGTGTCTTCACAGCTCTCCCGTCTAATGCTCTTACCTTCACTCATCCACCCTGAAATTGTCTCCTCGGAAAGCATGTGCCGAACCAACAAAACTGCAACAAAACTGCGAGCTGTTGGCTGGTTCTCCTCCTCCTGGCCACCCTGGGGCATTTACATACAACAGTGACTACCACCTTTGAACTGCTTTTCCAACTCAGAATTCCAGATGCCCAGACACAAATGGCAAATGGTGAACATTTTTTTTTTTTTTGTTGGAATATTGAGGAGAGGGGGCCTATCAGAACCCTTCAAATGGCGTGTCATATAAATAAAATGACAGACAACATCTGACAACCAAGTGACTAGTTTGTTTAATCTGCACTTCTACCCCTGTTAGGCAAGTACTACTGTTGTTCCCATTTTATGGGTAAGCAAACAAAGTCTTGGGGAGTTTAAATAACTTGGGTAAGACTACATGGCTAGTAAGGGATGGCATCGCATTTGCATTTATGTCATCTGACTCCAATCTATGTTCCCAGATTACCATGTAGTTTTCATAGTGGTAATGGCTGTGATAGTAATTATACCAGCAAACATTTATTGAGGGCTTATATACCAGGCACTGTGATAAGCCCTTCATGTGTGTTATCCTATTTAATCTTCAGAATCATCCCATGAGGCAGATAGTTTTAATATAGACTCTTTTATGTATATAAGGATAATGAGACACAAAGGGGCAAAGGTTTCATTCATTCACAGTTATCTTGTTCAAGGTTATATTCAAGGTTACATAGGTAGAAAGTTGCAGAGCTGTGGATTCAAACCCAGGCAGGATGACTCTAGTGTCTGTGATCTTCCTACACCACTCCCTGCTTTCCTTGATGACTCTCCAGGTTTGTCCCCATAGAGACAGAGGTAGCCCTGCCGTCACAGTGGCTATTTTGACATGTGGGGCTTCAGACATTGCTTTAGATACTGGTCCACTCATAACTTACCCCAGAACTCCTGGAGCTACTGAGGACAGAGTTGCATGCATAGGAGGCAGCAAGATGACAGGGTGGTGCTCCAGCCTTTCCCACCAGTTCCCAGTGCCATCTGGCCCATCATCTCTGTGTTCTAACTTTTATGTAGTTACATATATTCCAGGTGGAACCAAATGTGTCTCCCTTCAGTTTCTTGTCCCAAACTATACATGCAAAACAATGATCTGAAAGTCCACCAAACGTTGTCTTCAAAAGGCCCTCTGAATTGACACCACTTTGGACTATGCTAAAGAGGAAGAGTTTGTTTCTATTGGAGAGACAGAGAGATGGCAGAGTGGGAGATTCCAGCCTGAGAGTCAGCTGAAATATAGATGCCAGGTGTCTGTATCCCAGGGACTGAGAAGCCACCCAAGAGAGCCATTTGCCTGAGGGAAGAAGGAGCCAGGCAAGACATTACTCAATAACAAAGCTCGGCCATTAATTGGGAAGATGGGATCACAATTCTGAGTATGTCCTAGTATATTTAGGGTATTATGCATGAAAATGCAAAGAACTCTTCTACTCATAGCTCTGTGACACTGTGGCATGAACAGCACTGCTTGGTTACTCTTAGAGACAAAAGAGGCATTCACTGTGTCCCAGGCATTTAGCATTCTTGAGTTCATCGTGTTCCCCTGGCCAAAGTGGTTGATTCAGGGATAACCACACAATCCAACTGGAACCAGTCCCTGATCTTTTGCAAAAGGAACTGGTAGAAAGGAGAGCTTATGTCTTCAGGCATTTACATCTGGGTTGATGGCTACATCTTGCTGTTGGTGGCCATCTAGTCATTGCAGGAAGCCTGCAAATGAAGCCATCACAAAGAACAGCAGATCTGGAACAGTGCCTTAATACATCCAGGACGTTATAACAAAATACCATAGACTGGGTGGGTTATAAACAACATAAATTCATTCCTCACCATTCTGGAGACTAGGAAGTCCAAGATCAAGGTGCCAAGAGATTGGGTGTCTGGTAAGGGCCTGCCTCCTACAGGGCTGTCTTTTGATTGTACCCTCACATGGTGGAAGGGAAAAGAGCTCTCTCTGGGTCTCTTTTATCAAGGCACAAATCCATTCATGAGGGCACCACCCTCATGACTTAATCACCTCCTAAAGGCCCTGCCTCCTAATACCCTCGCATTGGGGGTTGGGATTTCCACATATGAATCTGGGGGTGGGTGGGGAGACACAAACATCAATCCATAGCACAGAGAGAGACATCATTTGCGCCTCTAGATTACTATCCCTTCCTGCTTAAGCTAGTCTGATTTGGGTTTTCTGACCTTTGCCACCCAAAATTTTCACAGTGGGGTTGATAGTGACAAATTGGGTCTTTTTTTAGTTAGATTTGTCAGAGAAAACCTCTCAGAGCATCTGGAAAGCTGTGGAATGAGGTGTTAATAGGGCACCATTCTCTGGAGGTGGGATTAGGACTGTTGTTTTTTCTAATACCTTTTTTTAAAGAAACACGTATTTCTTTGTTACTAGGAAAATATTCTATATACAATTTCAACATTTCCTAAAATTGTGAGGCAGTCCACTGATTACACTGCTTCTTTGTCTCCAGCCCTTCTGCATTTGAGGCACAAACCATACATTTACTCCTCTAAACGCCCAGGGATAATTTGTGAGAGAGCTCACAGATGTGCGTTTGCACTTACGCACACCTCATTCGTCTTCCTCCTATAAGGGAAGGTTCAGTCTTTTTTCCTGTAACTTGGTTTAGCATCCTTTCTAACCCAACGTGTCTCCAAATTCTCTAATCTTGAGAGGTCAATTGCAGAGTTATTTGTCAAATAAAATAATAAATTTGTTGTGATAACTACAAACTGGGAGATGATGATGACTAATAGCTTCCAGAGGCAAGATGGCGTTCCCCAAAGAGTCGGGGGTGAGGAGAGCACAAGTGTGTGAACAGATTTGTTTTCCTGGTATATTTACCTCCTGCTTCACCACACACTCACCCCATTCACGTGAGAAGTCAAATGGGAAGCTTTATTTGAATAAAAGTCCCTCAGGTAGGCTAGAGGCTCCACTTAAACCCAAGGTCATATTTGTCTTCTATCTGGCTGCTGTGCTTCTGAGTAGGAGCAAGAACTGTGCATGCGGGGAGAGGCGGTGGGAGCCCGGGGCCCTTAACGTGACTGAATTTACTAGCGTCTCTGAATTGGCTTCCTGTATTTCATCTTGGGGAAAAAAATTCAGAGCAAGTGACAAAAAAAAACTACTTCTGGCTTTTTGAATACCCTCAAGGGGGAAGGTTTCTAACCTTTTGAAAAGTCTTTCAAACTGAAGCCTAAAGAAAATGTGTGTGCTCTTGTGTGCTTTCCACAAAAATTTTGCTGTTAATGTTAGCTGCCTGTGGACTGAATTCTCCTGAAGGTGCATCTTGGCATTACCATGGATGACAAGATGCATAATGCCAGCTATTGAAATCAAGCTGGCCCATCCTACTCAACATGGTATTTTCCTTCAATTCTAAAAATAGAGAGAATTAGTGTTGTTTCAAATCTGATCAATGTGTACTCAGCAGCAGAAATGGGAAGAATGGGATATTTTTCTAAATAGACAGATATGTATCTTTTCCCTTGTGTCTTCTTTTGTGGGCCATTCATACACTGCAGAGTAGTCATACTCTATTAGATAAAGCACTAATAATATTTTGCTTCCTAAGCTTTGTTAACTTTAATATAATATATAATATTAATATATATAATATTAATATATAATATATACTATGTATATTATATATTATAATAGTATATAATTGTATATTTATTATATAATTATATAATATTATAATATATTATATGTAATATACTATATCCTATTTTTCAGTATGAATTTTTAGATATAAAATCTTTATTGATAAAAGTATAGAGACTAGTCAATGAACTACCATATACCCATATACCCATCACTGAGATTTAATACATACTTGCTTCAGTTTTTGAAGTATTTGAAACTTAATCACAGACTTATAACATTCACCCCTAGATATTTACTTCCATGTGTATCTCTGAAATAATTCTTCTTCTATAATAACACTACTGTCATCAAACCTATAAAAATTAGTAACACTTACCAGTAAACAAACATGTGATAAATTGTTTTTTAAACTTTAATAGTGAAAATATTTTACATGTTGAGTTTTTATATTTATGCCTGGAATCATCTAGAACTTTATATCATTGTCAACAGACAATAGTTTTGTTTTTATATGCGGTAAAACCACATATGGAATGAAATATTTCTTGTGTTCAATTTTAGAAGTTTCAGTGAAAAGCTCATTGAATGAATCTGCATCAGTTTTTTTTTCCCACATTCTTCAACATAATGTTTTCTTGTTCAAAATACATGTGCTTTTGGCACCGTGAATAATCATTTATTCCTTTATGAATTTTTTTTTTAGGACTTGATGGCTTACTGTGAGAACAGCTGAATCTCCTCTCAAGCCATATTCTTGGTGCACATGAGAACAGATGACATATTAAGCTGTTTCCATTCTATGGGGTTCAAGTCACTAATGTGTTAGATGGTCAAGTGTAAGAATTACAGTGTTGGACTTTCAGAGAAGGTCTCTCTAAGGACCATATTATAAGCCATGTGTTTTCACAATGTCTGTTAATGCTTTATAAGTACAGCTATTAAAAGGTGACCAAAGCAAAAGGTCATCTTGGACACTTGGAAAGAGTTCTAGAATGTGAATAAAAGTTATGTGTTGAGTGCCAGCTTGCCTCTCACTAGCTGTATGACCTTGGCCAGCCAACTGAGGCTTCTCTGAACCTCAGTTTCTCAATTTGTTAAATGGGGCAAATCACAAAGTTATTAAATAAGATGTAAAAAAAAAAAAGCAATTTGAAAAGTATAAGTATTGCTTATTCACAAGGGATGGTGTGGGTGTGCTGTGGACTGAATTGTTTTCCCCCAAAATTGGAGCCCTCACCCCTAATGTGACTGTATTTGGGGACAGGAATTTTAGGAGGTAATAAAGGCTAAATGAGGTAAGGGTGGGGGTTCCCATCTGATAGAATTGGTGGCCTTATAAAAAGAGGACAAGATCTCTCTCTCTCTCTTTCTCTCTGAGCGCACACACAGAGGAAAGGCCAGGTGAGGTCACAGCGAGATGGTGGCCACCTTCAAACCAGGAAGAGAGTCCTCACCAGAACTTGACCATGCTGTCACCCTAACTTCAGGCTTCTAGCCTTCAGAACTGTGAGAAAATAAGTTTCTGTTCTTTAAGCCACCCAGACACACCTGAGCTGACCAATACAGGGTGTGAGGTGGCTTTCTGTTTATTTCAACTAAAAGGTCAAGAGAATGGGTCTACTTTATAGTAGGAGGAAAGTAGGTTAGACATAATGTAACATGTAGAGAAAGAATATTGGTCTAGAATGATGGTATTGAGCATCTAATCTTACCTCAGTCATCTGCCTGTATGATCTTGGGCAAGTCATAAAAGATGAAAGCCTTTGGAAGATCTTAGTTTCCTAATTTCTAAAATAAAGAGATTTTTTTTTTTTTATTTCATCTTGTTATGGGGGATACAGAATTGCAGGTTACATACGTTGCTCCTGTACCGCCTTTCCCCCCAAGTCAGAGCTCCAGGCGTGTCTGTTCCCCAGATCGTGCACATTGCACCCATCATGAGGTATATATCCCTCCCTTCCCCACGCTCCCTTCCCGAGTCAGCATTGATGGAACCTACCTAAAAATGATACAAGCCATATATGACAAACCCACAGCCAACATCATACTGAATGGGGAAAAACTGAAAGCACTCCCACTTAGAACTGGAACCAGACAGGGCTGCCCATTGTCTCCATTACTTTTCAACATAGTATTGGAAGTCCTTGCGAGAGCTATCAGGCAAGAGAGCAGAATCAAGGGAGTCCAAATAGGGAAGGAAGAGATCAAACTCTCACTTTTTGCTGATGATATGATGTTATATCTGGAAAACCCCCAGGATTCAACCATGAGACTCCTGGAATTGATTAACGAATATAGCAAAGTCTCAGGCTACAAAATTAATATACACAAATCAGAGGCATTTATATATGCCAATAACAGTCAATCAGAAAACCAAATTAAAGACTCAATACCCTTCAAAATAGCAACAAAGAAAATAAAATATCTAGGTATATATCTAACTAAAGAGGTAAAGGACCTCTATAAGGAAAACTATGAAACACTGAGAAAAGAAATAGCAGAACTTGCAAATAGATGGAAAAATATACCATGCTCGTGGATCGGAAGAATCAACATTGTTAAAATGTCTATACTACCCAAAGTGATTTACAGATTCAATGCAATCCCTATTAAATTACCAACATCATTCTTTACAGACATAGAGAAAATAATTATACACTTTGTATGGAATCAAAGAAGACCCCGTATAGCAAAAGCAATTTTAAGCAACAAAAACAAAATGGGAGGTATTAATTTGCCAGACCTCAAACTATACTACAAGGCCGTGGTTCTTAAAACAGCCTGGTATTGGCACAAGTGCAGGGACACAGACCAGTGGAACACAACAGAAAATCCAAATATAGAACCATCCTCATATAGTCACCTAATTTTTGACAAAGCGGGAAAGAATATACTCTGGGGACAAGAATCCCTATTCAATAAATGGTGCTGGGAGAATTGGTTAGCCACTTGTAGAAGACTGAAACAGGACCCACAGCTTTCACCTCTCACAAAAATCAAATCACGGTGGATAACAGACTTAAACCTTAGGCGTGATACAATCAGAATTCTAGAAGAAAATGTAGGAAAGACTCTTACAGACATTGGCCTAGGCAAAGAATTTATGAAGAAGATCCCCAAGGCAATCACAGCAGCAACAAAAATAAATGAATGGGACATGATTAAATAAAGAGATTTTAACAAAATGTTTTTTTCAAGATCTTTCTTCTTCCTCTTGGAGGTTCATTTGAGATCCATAATCATCTTTGCCCTCACCTGAAGAAACAATTAAAAATGAACCACTTGAGAGCTATCTAGGATTATAAAAGTGTGTACCTTTTAAATTATGCTAAACCTCATTTGTCTGCAATAATACATGCTATTTACCCGGGTAGTAAACCTGCTCATTTCTCTCTAGAGTTCTCTCAAGCCACCAGGTTTTCTAGTACCTGGTTTTAATTTAATATCTTTTAGATAGAGATGGTACATTTTTGAATTGAATAGACAGTTGTAGTGATATTATTAATCCAAGTAAAATTATGCTAAACCTTACTTTACACTTTGAGAAAATCTTTTGCTTATTTTGAGCTTGGCCTTGTCAGAGTGATTTTGAATACACACACATGCATGGGCACACACACAGACACGTACACTGTAGGAGGTTTATCGGTGGTCCTTCAAAAGATATTTCTATAAGGAAATTGTGAATATTACCTTATTTGGGAAAAATGGTCTTTGCAGATGTAATTAATTAAGGATCTTGAGATGACATCATCCTGGGTTATCCAGGTGGGCCCTAAATTCAATTACATATGTCTTATAAGACAGAAGAGAGAAGACTCAGAGGGCAGAAGGCTGTGTGGAGACAGAGGCAAAGGCTGGAGCGATGCCAGCACGAGCCAAAGAACACCTGGATCCACGAGAAACTGGAAGAGGCAAGAGAAGATTCTCCTCTAGAGCCTTTGAAGGTAGTGCAGGCCAGCTAACATCCTGATTTCAGACTTCTGGCCTCCAGAACTGTGAGCAAATAAATTTTTGTTGTTGTAAGCCACCCGGTTGTTGAGATGGCCCTAGGAAACTAATACACCTACTCCTTTCCCCCATCCTTTCATTATGTACCATTTCCCATCGGATACATTAACTAGCTTTAGGTGACTTTGCATCTCATGGAAAGGCAGGCATGGTTCTTATAATTAAATACCGAAGCTATGAACATTCCTAGTATTGAAGGTTGAATAGTTATCAGCATAACAATATGCTTTTGGTTGATCCTTGAGAGGAGTCATCTTGGTAAACAGGGTTAGCTCCATTTTGAAAGATGGAAGGACCGTGGTAATGTAGAGTGAGAGAGGAGCTTTTAGTGTAAGTGGGAGTTTTTCAACCTCAGCACTATTGGCCTTCTGGGAAGGACAATTCTTTAATATGGGGACAGACTGTTCTGGAGAATGTCTACTCACTAGATGCCAGTAGTGTTCCTCCCACCTCTACAAAGTTGAGACAACGTTGCCAACTGTCCGCTGTGGGGGAGGGGAGTCACCCTCTGTTGAGAACCACTGGTTTCAAAGATGGCAAAAAGCATAGGCTCTGTGATAAGGATAAAAGTGCTTCTGAAAAATACCCATCAGTTCTTCAAAATCAACAGAGGATTTTCTAAAGAGAATCATTTTCCTAACAATAATAAATGATTCTACTTTAAACCTAAATAAAACTAGATCTGTATGGAAAAAGATCTGTCATATTCATAACTATTGCCCTGACAACTTTTAATGTCAAAGAGGATCGTTCTATGACAGAAGAGAGACCTTTTTTATACATATATGTGTATGCACATATGCACATACACATGCATGTATACATAGGTGCTTATACACATACACATAGGTGTACATGTATACACACATATAAATATATATGCATGCATGTATGTATATGTGTGTGGTTTATATATGCATGCATATATTTAAATGCTTATTAATGAAGAGGGCTATAATACTTCATTGTCTTGCTTGGGAATTCTGAAGTTTCAAGGCATAACAAATAATTTCTAATGATGATGAAGTGGATTAAAAGTCTTTGAGAAAGCTTTTTTTTTTTTTTCCCCCCAGAAAGGGCCACAAGCAACATTGTTGTAAGTGGACCTAACTGGAACAATAGTGTTGCCATTATTGCTCGAAAAGCCCTCATTTCCCTCACAAATCTAAGATTCACCCAGCTAATATGAAAACAGAATTCTGTTCTTTCATTTGTTCTCTACAAAGTGCTTATTACCTATCTGGAACTTTGTGATCTTCCCCATGCAATTCTGTGAGTCACACAGCTGAGAACCCCTCTATTTACTTACACACACTATTGCCTAATGTGTTTTGTAAGTCATATATAATTACAGTGAACCTATCTTTTTAAAGATACACTTGTGGTAAGCTTGGAATCCTCTACTTCTAGAAAAATGTTCACATACAGAAAAAAAGTTTCCTTTGAGAATATTTAAATTCTTCCTTGACTAGAGAAATATTTATTTGCCTTTACCTTCACACTTGAAAGGATGCAAACAGGCTGAAGTTTGCTAAGGACTGCTTCCTGGCTCAGGAATTGGATTGAACTGGCTGACCTAGCAGCTCGCTGAGATGGCATTAGAATAGCACCACTTCCTGAAGTCAACAGGAATCATGAGATAAGGTCTGGAAACAAATCCAGAATTTTTGTGGAGAAAATCCTGTGGTCTCACAGAGCAAGTGAACTTGTAGGAAGGATCTTTTTGAAATTAAAATTCATGGATCACAAGTGTTTTCAAGATGGTCTGCAGATGTGAAAAGTGCTCTTTAGGTTTTAATTGACAAAAAGTAAATTAGCATAAATGTGAAGAAGGATGACATCGGGCCAACAGACAGCTAAAGAATGTTTTACACAGGGTTATTTCTTTTTTTGAGAGAAAGATATTTTTTTGGCAGTTAGAGAATTCTTTTTCTGCTAATAGCACATTCTCATTTTTTGGAATTATTAGCAGACTGCTTGTGGTGGGGCAGTGCGGTCACATAAGGCTGTGACCCAGTCTGGAGCCATTTCACATAGGGGTTGTTTGAGAAATAACTCATCTGAAATAATTTGTAAGAGGCCCGATTCTGGCTACGGAATACGCTGGAAAGCTTTTGAAGGCAAGGCACCTGCTGTTGGCCGGCTGTCTGAGGCAACATGGTGCGGCCCCTTCCGTGCCAGCCTGCCCGCCGCTGTGTGGACGTCGATCGCATGGGCTCAGTTTTTCCACAGCTAAGTGACATGAGAACTTGTTCCTTACCACCCCTACTTTTGCTTGTACAAGTGCTGGGTTTTGCCCACACAAGCAACTCCAAACCCAAAAATGTAAGTCTCATTTGTGGTTACTAGAATGAAACCTGATGGAAAATTTGACTGTAAGTATATAAAAGTCATGTGGAAAAAAAAAAAAAAATCCTCTGGTAGAGGAATCAGGAAATAATTCAAAAAATATATTGTGTAACCAACACTTGCTTCCCTAACTTCCACAGCAGCCTGCCATGGTACATTAAAAAAGGGTGCAGGTGACAACCACCACGAACATTGCTACCACCTTTGTAGTCTGAATCCCCACAGCACAGTGGCTGGTCTCTCCCTCCTACCCTTCCCCTGCCAGCATCCTGAGGGAGTCCCTCACTGTCTTGGCCTGCCTTGGATGCGCTTCTGAGGTGCATGAGGCTGGTCTCTGCCTCAGTGGCTCATCTCCGCAGTCCCTGCCTCCCCTCAGCTCCACAGGCTACTTTGCTGTGGTTGGGGCAGGGCCCCTTCTCACCTCAGTGTTACAAGCTTTTATACGGCTTCAAAGGCAAGATGAACTCTCAACCAGGCAACTCTTCTGGAAATTCTGGAGCATGTTTCTTTTAGGGTAGCTGGTGTTTGGTTTGCTTTTTCAGTTTCTTGCAAGGGAACTTGTGACTGATCCCCTGGGAGCTGGGTTATTGGGCAGTAAGAGGGCCCCCAACACACCTCCACTCCCAGTTAATGGTAGACCTGGAATTCTAACCCAGGGCCGTCAGACCAGAGTCTGTGCAATGTTTGTATCCAAGGTCCTCCTCCTTTAACCTGAATTTGTTGCTGCTCTTCATGTGGAGAATAAAATCTAGCTCTTTTCCACTGTTGCTTGCTTTCCTTTCTTCTTTCGTTCCCCACACTTTGAAATAGAAATTTCATCCGTAAGTACACTGTGGGGACTTTGAGAGCTGTAGCGGGGGGAAGTGAGAGCGTGGCCTCTGGAGGCTGACTCTCTGCTTTTAATTTGTCACCTTCTACCTGGGCAGGTGACTTAATCCCTCGGGGAGGAGAAAGGAATCTACTTTGTTGTTGTGGGGGCTAAAATAGCTTATTGATAGTTTATTCAGGAAAACACTGAGCATAATCCATTCTTTTTTGAAAATATTTTTTTTTCTGTTTCTATTGTGGTAAAATATACATGCTATGGTTTCAATGTGTCCTTCAAAGTTCGTGTGTTGGAAACATGATCCCCAGGGCAAAAGTGTTGAGGTGATGAGGCCATGAGAATTAATATTATCATGGGAGTAGGTTTCTTATAAAAGTGATTTTGGCCCCTCTTGTTCTCTCTCTTCTCTCCTCACTCTTCTGTTGTTTATTATTTCTGCTCTAATCTTTGTTATTTTCATCCTTCTGCTAACTTTGGGCTTTTTTTTCCCTAGTTATTTCAGATATAAAGTTAGGTGGTTTATTTGAGATCTTTCTTCTTTTTTAATGCAGGTGTTTATTGCTATAAGCATCTCATTTGGTACTGGTTTTACCATATCCCATAAGTTTTAATATGTTGTGTTTTTAATTTCATTGTCTTGAAATATTTCTAATTTTCTGTTTTATTTCTTCTTTGACCAAATGGTTATTCATGAGTGTGTTGTTAATTTGCACATATTTGTGAATTTTCCAGTCTTCCTTCTGGTATTGATTTTCAGTTTCATTCCATTGTGGTCTGAAAAGATACTTGGTATGATTTTAATCTTCTTAAATTTGTTAAGACTTGTTTTGTGACCTAACGTGATCTATCCCAGACAAAGTTCCATGTGAGGTTGAGAAGAATGTGTATTCTGCTGTTGTTTGGTGGAATGGTCTATATATGTGTTAGGTCCATTTTGTCTATAGATTTATTTGAATCCTATGTTTCCTTATTGATCTTCTGTCTGGATGTCCTATTTATTATTGAAAGTGGGGTATTAGACCACTCTACTATTTCTGTATTGCTATCCCTTCAGTTCTGCCACTGTTTGCTTTATATATTTAGGTGCTCTGATGTTGAGTGCATATATATATTAATGATTGTTATACCTACTTGATGCATTGATCCTTTTATTATTATACAATGGCCGTCTTGTATTTTGTGACATCTTTTGACTTAAAGTTTATTTTGTCTGATATAAGTATAGCCACCCCTCAATTGAATGGAATATCTCTTTTCCATCCCTTCAATTTCAGCCTGTGTGTGTCCTTAAATCTAAAGTTGTTTTCTTGTAGACAGTATATTGTTGGGTCTTATTATTTTATATTTTCAGCCACATTATGTCTTGGTTGGGAGTTTAACCTATTTACTTTTGAAGTAATTATTGATAAGATATGATTTACAATTGCCATTTTGTTAATTGTTTTCTATATGTCATATTTCCTTTTTTCCTCTTTTCCTCTCTTGCTGTCTTCTTTTGCATTTTGTTGATTTTGGAGGTTGATACACTCTGATTCCTTTCTGTTTTCTTTGGTGTAACTTCTATGGGTAGTTTAGGGGTCTTCAATAAAATATTTCATAGTTATAATAGTCTATTTTAAGCTGATAAGATCTTCAGTTCAGTCATGTACAGTAAGTTTACACTTTAACATTTCCCCTTTACCATACTTTATTGTTATCATTGTCACAATTTTTCATATTGTGTATCTATTAATAAATTTTTAATTATAGTTATTTTTAATACTTTTGTCTTTTAACTTTAATACTAGAATTAAAAGTGATTTACTTCTCACAATTACAGTAATACAGTATTCTATATTTGTGTATGTAGTTACCTTTACCAATGAGTATCATGCTTTCTATGCTATCATGTTAAGTGTTCTTTTGTTTCAACTTGAAGAACTCCATTTAGCATTTCTTATAAGGCAGGTCTAGTGTTGTAGACTTCCCTGAGCTTTTGTTTGTCTGGGAAAGTCTTTATCTCTCCTTCATTTTTCTATGACAATTTTGCTTGGTATAGTCTTCTTGGTTGGCATTTTTTTCTTTCACCACTTTGAATATATTATCCCACTCTCTTCTATCCTGTAAGGTTTCTGATTAAAAATATGCTGATAATGTTACAGAAGTTCTCTTGTATGTGACAAGTCACCTTTCTTTTGCTGCTTTTAAAATTATCTCTTTGTCTTTCACTTTTGACAATTTGATTGTAAAGTGAACTGTACACATTTCTCTAGATTCATCTTGTTTGGTGACCTTCAGGTTTCTTGGATCTGGATGTTCATTTCCTTATTTAGACTGTGGAAGTTTTCAGCCATTGTTTCTTTGAATACACTTTCTGGCCATTTCCCTTTCTCTCCTTCTTCTGAGACTCCCAAATGGATATATCAGTTCTCTTGATGGTGTCCTGTGAGCTCCTTAAGCTTTCTTCACTCTTTTTTACTCCTTTTTTGGTTTCTCTGACTAAATTATTTTCAGTGGCATGTGTTTGAATTCGCTGATTCTTTCTCACACTTGATCTAATCTACTGTTGAACTTCTCTAGTGAATTTTTTCAGTTCAATTATTATGTTTTTCAGCTCTATGATTTCAGTTTGGTACTTTTCATTATGTTCTATATTTTTGTTAAAATTCTCACTTTGTTCACGCATTATTTCTTGACCTTGCTGAGCATCTTTATGACAATTATTTTGAATTTTCTGTCACATAAATCATTTAACTCTACTTCATTAGACTTGGTTTTTGAAGATTTATCTTGTTCCTTTGTTTGGAATATTTTTACCTGATTCTTCATTTTCCTTGACTTTCTGTGCTGTTGTCCATGCCTTTGATAAGGCATGTACCTCTACTAGTCTTCATGGGCTGTTCTTGTAAAGGAGAAGACCCCCATCAATCAGCCTGGCCAAAGATTCTGGGAACATCTGCCAACTCTTTCTCTCCCAGGGAGAAGAAAGTAGCTGTAAGAAGGCAGTTTTTATTCACTTGCTCTGTGCTGAGTTGGGGCTTGGGTTGCTGTAGATGTATGGTGTCTACTTGTCCAAACTAATGTCTCTGTTCTGCGCTAGGCAGCTAGACAGTGCCAGATATTTCAGAATCCCAGGACTCTCAAAACATATGCCAGTTATTTGGACAACTCTGGAGAAGTTGGAGCACTGGATGCATGGATCAACTCTTTCCCTCCCAGGGAGTAGCTGAGAGTTGGTATTTTTTATTTTTAATCTGCTTACTGACCAGAGAAGAGGATCTGTGACATCTACCAGTCTGAACTGCTATCTCTCTTCTCCTCCCAAGTGGCTAGACTTTGCTGACCTGTCAGAGCTCTAAGACGGGGACAAGAGAGAAGCTAGTCCTTTGGGAAGCCCCCATGGATAAGTTAGAGCACTGGATGTATGAATCAACCCTTTTACTACCCTGGGAGAAGGTGGGAGTGAGAGTGTCTCTTCCTGATAGTATGGTGCTTTGCCAGGGGTAGAAATCCTAATTCTGGTGAGAGGGTGTCCCAAACCTCCCTACCAGCTTTGGTGAAACTGTTTTCACATTTGCCTGGGACACAGGAGCCTTTCAATTAGTTTCTGGATTTCTCACAATGGGAATTTGTCTATGAACTGTTCTGAATAGAGATGGGGAAGGAGGATCCTACTTTGCCATCTTACTGATGTCTGAGCACAGTTTATTCTTTTTTTTTTTTTTTTTTTTTTGAGATAGGGTCTCTCTGTGTTGCCTGGGCTAGAGTGCAGTGGTGTCATCATAGCTCACTGCAGCCTTGATCTCCTGTACTCAAGTGATCCTCATGCCTCAGCCTCCTGAGTAGCTGGGACTACAGGCATGCGCCATGGCACCCGGCTAATTTTTCTATTTTTAGTAGAGACAGGATCCTGCTCTTGCTCAGGCTGGTCTCAGACTCCTGACATCAAGCAATCCTCCTGTCTTGGCCTCCCCAAGTGCTAGGTTTAGAGGTGTGAGCCACCATGCCTTGACACAATTCATTCTTGACCAAGAAAATCTCACTGTATCTTACCATCTTCATCATCATTAAAGAGTTAAATTAGCTTTTTGTTGTCAAGGGCAATAAAGGGCTTTTAAAAGTGGTTGAGGTTGGAAGAGGAGGAGCAAGGCAGTAAGTGTTCCTCTCTTCCACAACAGTGCATCTTTTTCTTTTCCTCTTGGTCTTCCTTGAACTGGAAGGTCTTCATAAACCTCTTTGTTAGTCATCATAGTAACTGTGATAGAGCAGATTCAACCAGGAGAGAGTAGTTTTTATCTGCATTTTGAACTCACAGATTCTATGAGATACCTGGAATGGTGGTTTGGGGCTGCCTCCTTCTTATTCCTACAGATATATGATTCTAAAAACCATTTAATCACTTTACCATTACTTCTGTTTTTCTTTTAATTTCTCTTATTATTTCATACAAAGTCTTGATAGAAATTCTGAAAGCTTTAAAATACTCCTAAAATCCCAACAAAAATTTTGTCCATTTCTCTTTTATTCTATCTATCCCCATTGCATAACAGAATTCAGTGGGGTTGGGAACTGTAACAGTAAATTATTGAGTTTTTTCTATCCATGGCTATTTTTGAACTTTTGAATATAATTTTATTTTGTCTGGATGTGATTATAAGAAAGATAGAAATATTAGAAAGAGTTAGATTCATACTTGGTTGGTTGTCCTAAAACACTAGGTGATATTTTTGATCAGTAATAATACAGATTAGTAGAAATTTCTGAGTAGTGGTAAACCATGCACATGTCCCCAGCATGGATCTCACTTCTATCTGGTCTCACTAGGAAATGAACCTACATTGTACTCTTAAAATTAATATTCTTACTCCTTCCTTTGGGTAAATGGTTAGCTTTAGAATAAAAAGGATTAGATAATATTTACTTTTGGATCCTTTAATGTGATCCGGTAGGAAATTTTACATTTTGAACACCATTTTACATTTTGAGCTCTGTTAAACCAAAGCAGTGAATCTCTAGCAGTGGAATGGTATAGGAAATGTCAAATATGCACATTATACTCTGTGCAAGTGAGAAATTACATCACTGTGAGTAATAGATATCCCATTCCCCACATTCTCCCCCACAAAAGTCCTATTGCTTAAGTAAGTTAGGGGTCATTTTTATCTCACACAAAGGCAGAATGGAGATAGGTGGTTCAGGGCTTGCATGGCAACTTCATGAGAAATTGAGGACTTGGGCTTCCACTTGGTCATCCTCAGGATATGTCTCTTGTCCTCATCCTCCCAACATGGATTCTGGAGCCCAACCTAACTTGTGACAAATCAGGGGAAAGAAGGGGCAGAGGAAGGGGCAAAAGAACATGTCCCAGTTACAGCAATAGTCTTTAAAGAGTTTTAGAAGCTCTGCGCAGCCCTTCTGCTTGTGTTTCATTGCTTGAACTATAGCTCATGACCACCACTTCTAGCTGTAAAGAAAGCTAGAAAATAGAGTTGTTTATTTATTTTTGTAATTGAACACATTACAACCCTGAAATATATGGGGTTCTACTGGAAGGGAAAAAGGAGATAATGGATTGGCCATTGGAGAGATAATTGGCGGCTCTGTACTCTCCTTCTCTAACATAAAGAGTATATTAAGATCTCAATTAGAGAAACATTTTATAGAATGGAATTGACTCCTGAAATCTCCAAAAGAACTTTTTTTTATTTGTTCTTTCTTCTGTCCATCCTCATTGCAGAACGTAGTCAAACAGTAAACTCTTCAGTTTTGTTTATCTATGGCTATTTCTGAAACATGTTCCATTGTTAGGACCATTTATATTTAAACCCATTTCTCCTGGTAAAATATCCCATCTAACAACCTGGAGCATTAAACACCTCCTTAAAACTGTTCATATGGTTTACTCTTTAGCTTACAACATGGTTTACACCATCCTCCCAAAGAGGCAGTCAAATTGATCATAGCCACCTGTTCCCCCACCGCCACGCCACCCCCACCCCGCATGGAGAAACACACACCACCAGCCTTTCAATTGCTGCAAGCCTCACTTTGAAGCCACAACTTGCTAAGCCATCCTGGTGGCAGCAGCAACTCCTGAATTTGTCTTTTAAACTGAAATATTTGTCTGTGAATTGCTAAGTTAATACAGTTTGACATTAACCTGGTTCTTTGGCCTTGATTTTCTTCATTTCGAATTTGTGTTCTTAGCTTCTTAGTTCTCTGGGCTAGTTTTTCATTATAAACAGTGCTCCCTATTCATTGTACATTCTGGGCTGTTGTCTTTACTATCCCATTGCCTACAAAAGGTACTGTAAAGTGATTTTCCTGCCACATCAGCTATAAGGTAAGTCATTCCTGTATTCTTACTGTTGCTAAATTATCTGACTTTGGCAAGAGATCACAGACAAACTACAGACAGGGTTATAATCACACTGCCTGCAGTCTCACAGATCTGGCCAGAAACACTTTCTCCTCCAGACCCCTATCCCCTTTCACGAAGTTTCTTTCTCTAGGACACTCTCTCTTCTGTCGTTTGCATAGTGAATTTCTCCCCCCCTCTCTACATGCTTAGCTTTCCCTTCACCCCTGTTGTGTCACTGAAATTATCTTAAACAATAAAGTCAAAGAGAAGTTATAAGCAATGTGTTAAAAAGATTGCATTTTAAAAAGCGATTTAACCTTTTTGATGTACTTTCGCCATGTAAATCATTCTTTAAAGCTCTTGTACCTATGAATTTTTGTATGTCTTATAATTACATCTTTTATATAAAATAAATTTAAATTTCATTAAATTATTCCTGCTTTGATGGGGGACTGAGCTATAAAATGTGATTGTTTGGAGTGAGGCATAGATTAGCAAAATGATTTCCTTTTCTCTATGTATGGAAAACATTATGCCACATTTAGTAAGTACCTACTGAAATTCTTAGCTGCAGTTAAATCATGTTAGTATTTTCCTTGGGGTAGAGGCAGAGTGGTTAAGCCTGCTGAATGATTTGATATAGGTGAAAACTTGGCGGGAAGCCTTGTAACCTCAGGCTGTGAATCTGAGCTCAGCCACACATTTCTACACATCCCCCAGCATCTCTTATTATACACATGAGGGGCTAAGTTTTAAAGAGGTGGTGGAATCATTCCTATTTACTCAAGGACTGAACAGAGCTATTAGAAAGAAATCTTCAAGTCCCCTGTGGGATGAAAATAATTCTTCCACTGCAGCAAGACAGTGATGGAAGTTTTGTGTGCCAAGAGGACGGACCTGAAGGGGCTAGAAAAATCATCATGAGTGTTTTTCCACTCTTTTAAGTCATTAAAATTGGTTTAAAATATTGAAACATTTTTCAGTGCGGCTGGCTCCTCCTACCATAATCTGTCAACATAATGGTTCCTATTCTTTCCTGATTTTTTAAAAGTGCTACATTGAAACAAGGTAAGTTGATTCAGAAACTCTACGGTGCTGATGTTTCTAGATAGCATTAATACTCTCAGATGTTACTTTTCCTGGTGGTACAGTTACAAAAGAGAAGTGGCTTTGAGGAAGAATCCTGGAGTTTGATTATGCACTTGTCAGTCATGACCCTGGGACCAGTTACATGTTCTCTTTGAGCCTCAGTTTTCTTGTCTGAAAAAAAGAGGAAAATCATGTTCAAGTTGCCGCATTGTTGAAAAAAGATTACACAATGGCCTTAACACAGTACTTGGCACAAAATAAGTACTCAGGACTCAGTAAGCATTAATTGCCTTCTCCATGACCCTTCACTAGTGATATGATGTTATTTTATTAGTAAAAACATTATATTATTTATAGTTGTACTCTAGGTTTATTAAAAAACCAATAGCAAATAAGTTAGATGAATGCAACTAAAAATTTTTTAGTAGAGATTCTTTATTTCAGCAGAACATAAAGTATTAGCATATGTTGGCAGGTACAGTATGTCTGTAGGGTTAATTCTTAGCAGTGAAATTATTGAGTCAATGGGAAAATGCGTTTTTTATTTGATAATTATGGGCAAATTCGTCTACAAAAAGGCTGCACCAATTTTGATTCCTTCCAATGATGTATAAGTGCCTGTTTCTCCATGCCAAAATTTAAAAGTTTTATTTTGGGGCCTCTGTGGGAAATAGAATTATCTATCACACCAGCAAATAATTTGTATAGGATTTTAAAGTGCTAGGAAACTACCAGAAGTCTTTTTAATAACATGACCTACTGCTTTACTTCTACTGGCTTGTACTTCTTTTCAGTGTTTAATTACTGGGTGAAAACACTCCCTTCTTCCCTTTATCCCATCCCCCCCCCCCGCCCTGTCCCCCCCCTCCCTGCAGTCTCTTATATCCTCCCAGGCTTTCACAGAAGGTCAAATTTCTTAGCTCAAAATAACACAAACAAGGATGAGCAGACCCTCTATAATACAGTCCTTTATTGCTAAGAGAAACTTCTTTGGACTAGTCTTGTATAAAATATGTAGAGATCAGTGATATTCAAACTTGAGTGTGTATAAAAATCAGAGCATTGTGCAAAAATAAAAATTTATATATTCTCCTCAAGAGAGTCTCATTCTGTATATCGGAGAAGGGGCCTGAAAATTTTTTTGACAAACACCACAATTGATGCAGGCAACCCCCAAACCACACCAGCATGGGATTCAAAAGGCACAAAAAACCACACGGTACAATACCATGTGCTGCCCCTTCATTTAGATATCCAGCTTTTACCCAGCCAGGTTCGGTCTCTGTGAGTATGTCTTTTGTGCTCATGAGTACTAGCAGGCCTAGGACAGGCAATTGAGCTCCCACAGTTACTGTGTGTGCTTTGCTTTTGAGCTGTGATGAGTTTTGGGGAGGTTCATCTAAAAAGTCAACACCTGATGGCAGTAAAGAAAGTATTTTATGGACCTGGTGCTCATCCAGGAATGGGAAAGCGACACCGTGGAACCTCCTCAGCATGGCAGCATCTCACACCTCACCAATGACTCTGTGTACCTCATACTCCCCAGGCCCCTGTGACCTCAGCCGAATTGGCGAAACTCTGTCAGGGGCAGCACCATAATTGTAATTGTGGTACAAAAACTGTGACTAAGGAGAGGAAGGAGGGGAAAGGGACATCCAGAATTAGCTCGTTTGTCTTACAGTTTCTCAGCACTTTAACCAAGTTTGTAGATGTTGCTATTGATTCCACAAGCCTGGCTCCAGTGGTTTCTGATTCCTTTTGCCTAATCTGTACCTAGCACAGTTCCCCGTGCATGGCATGTAGTCAGTAAGTGTTTATTGAATGTTCGTACATGTACACGCTCTTTCAAAATATATCTGTCGAGAGTCTGACTCTGGGTAGGCATGTGGGCCTTTGAGATGGTGAGCAAGATGGACCTGGTCCTCGCCCTCTGGGGTTTACATTTCAATTTTCAAACGTCATTGGAAACTGCAGTTCTGTTAAGTACTACAAAGAATAAGTGGGCTTTAATGGGAATGAACAATTTAACTGGGAGATTAGACTTAGAGAAGGTTTCCTTCAGAGCATTCCAAACCAAAAACAAACAAAAACAGTGATGAATCTTTTTGGTCAATGTGATGATCTATTTCAGGATAGTTTAAGTCATCTTGAAGATTTGTCTCCCAGAATTAACAGGATTGTCTTTTAGAGTAGTTTTAGAATGTATAGATGGGGATTTTTAAAGCTCCTTGGTTCATTCGTGTAGATAAGTAGGTGTTTTTGCCTCTTTGTGCCCAGTAGCCAAGCATGTGCTGAGTTTCTTGTGGTCTTTCCAATATCAGAGCCAATTTTAGGGCCCAGACATGGCTTCCAGCCAGAGTGTGCATGTGACCACCCTCTTGGACGTGCTCTGGGAAGTATGATCTAGACAACATGATAACTACTGTCTGGAATGAAGATCTGATTCCCCTGAGCAGCATGCTGTATAGACAAATGACTCCCATGGACGGGTGGCTTGTGCACAGCTTGAACATTCTCATGTGGTTGCTTTAGTGGATATCTCTTCATCACCATATTTAGGGACATCTGCTCTTGGAGATTCTGTGAAATAAATTAATTTGTGATTTGATCAGCCTGAACATGTAACCTGGATACTCTCTTTCTTTTCCCCCAGGCAAATGTGTAGTTATGTATACACATTGAAATATTTCAGTGCTGCTGACACAGTGACATAATTAAGAATGCTGTCTTTCCCTCGGGGAAGAGGTTTAGAATAGGCTTATTGTTGGTACACATTGTTAAGGGCAGGGCTCCAGAAGTGCTTGTGGAATTGTTAAGTGATTATCCCTGGGATAATCAGTAGAGAAGAGTAATACTCACATTTTATTATGCATAAAAATTACAGTATTTGTAAGGAATTTATGTCTCCTGGCATCATAAGGTGAAATGTTAGGAAGCAATGGCTTAGGCTCATCAAAATCTGCTGGTACCTATTTGGTGTGCTGGAGAGGGACCTTACGTGGCCTCAGAATTCCTAAAGTGACTTAGTGATGGTCCAGGTCAACTCAACACATACTTATTCAATGCCTGATCTGTTCCAGGCACACTGCTGGATACTGAAAGGTGATAAAAGAATGAATACGGAAAAGTTTCTATCCTCAATATCTCACCCACCTGGGGAATCTGTGGCACGTAAATCACAATACAGATTGACCAGTATGAGGATAGTTTATTACAGTATTGCTTTTCACATAGGATGCTGGGGTTGTGTGGTTCATTACAAGGGGGTGAATAACTTCGGCCTTGATGTGGTGACCAAAGAACATTATTTCATTTTACAGCTGTCCTTAAATTTTCATATCTAATATAATAAAACAACCCAGAATTGAATGAAATCTCTGCAAATTACTTTATGGATCCACTGTTCACTCTAACATTTAGTCAGATTGTTGCTTCTCTTATGTGGTCTCCCTGCCTGACTCCTCACCTTCATTCTCTACAGTTCTCTCACACTGTACCCTCTGTATTCTCACAGCTGAGAAGACTCAAAGGAAAGAACTTTGCATACTGAGAACCAGAACTTTTGGCTACAAAAAAAAAAAAAAAAAAAAGTCAACAAATTTTCCCCCAGATATTCTCTGCATAGCCATTTGGATCTAGTCAGCTATAGCACTAATTTGCTTAAATTAGAAATCCACCTTTTGCATCAGGGAAAGGTGGGTGAGATGCAGGAATCAAAGTCTCAAATAGGCTGTCCTGGTACCAGTTTTGCCACTCTAGGCAGCTAATGCAATTGGCCTGCACTGAAAGCCTCATGGCAAAGTAAGAATTTAAGGTGACTTCTGACTTTTGTGGGAGGTGAGAGGGAGCAACCTCAACTAAGACTCATATAAGTGCCCAACTGCTGTTCTGGCTGAAAAATAGCCCTTGGCGAACTCCTCCATAGGAGCTTGTTGATGGCACCACGGCAGATGCCTGAACAACCATCACACATTGAGGAAGGGTGAATTAAATGTCCTCACTCTGGAGTTTCCTTTGTCCTTGGATGTTTCTTCCTTTTTGAGATTCCAGGTGTGGCACCATAATTTGCTTGTGTCTGTTCTTTGGGATCCATTCTCTCTATCATTAAGCATTGACTACCGACTTAGAAGCACTGGATTCTGGGCTCAGGTCTGGGTATACAAAGATAAAGAAGAAATGATCCCTGGCCTCAGACGTGACAAGCGCTGTGACAGACAAGAGGGCCACAGATACAGGTGCAGGTGGGGAAGCATAGAGGAGCACAATTGAGCCACCTCTGAGAGGAAGTGACATTTGAGTTTCTTCTCCTGAGGAGTCAGATGGAATTAGGGTGTTGGATTGGAGAAATATGGGAGATTGTTCCATGTAGTTTTAGGTGCGATTGGAGAGTTAATAAATATTGCTGCTGAAGGGGAGGTATTTAATCCTGGAGAACTGTGTTCACCATATCAGGGGACATGAGTTTCCTGTCAAGAGTTTGGTTGAGTGGGTAGAGAATCATAACAAAACTATTATGTGTGTACTTTGTACCGACAACTAAGCTACTGCTTTATTTGGATGGTGTCATTCAGTTTTTAGAATGATGGGTGAATTGAGGCATGGAGAAGTTAAGTGGTTTGCTGACATTACACAGCTAACAAAGTGTGGTGCTGTGATTTGAGCTCAGCCTGACTCTGAATTCAAGTCCCTAATCATATGTCACATGGTCTGATAGTACTTCTGGGTTCTCTCCTATATGAATAGTTAGGATCACCCAATGTCAGACGATATGAAGTCTTAAAACATCTGAGCTTTGTTTTAATGAATGTGAGTGCCACATTTTCTCAAGGCAAGCTTTTCTGTTTTAGGATCTGTATTTTATAAAGGGAATTTGATGAAATGTAAAGGGTATGGGCTTTACAGTCAAGTGGACTTGTGTTCAAATCCCAGCTAGGGCGTTTGCTAGGGGTGTGACTTTGGGGCAGATTGTTTAAACTCTCTGAGCCTTAGTTCCCTCATATGTAGGGTTAGAATGAAAATGCTCAACTTGTAGGGATATAGTGAGGATTAGCAGTAATATATATAAGGCACCTAGCACAGTGTATGGCCAAGAGCAGCATTGAATAAATTATTGTATTATTATTCATTTCCTTGAATCTGCCAGCAGGGCTTTGGTATAATCCTCTGTAGTCATGGTTAGGGCTCAGCTGTCCAAACCGAGTACAGATGTGGCAGAGAACACCTTTCTCTTATTCCCATGATCTTCTGGGTGAGCCTGCTCTACCTGGGTTGTAAACAGAACGTATTGCAGAAGCTACTCTTTTCATGTCTCTGAATGAGCTATCTTCTTTTTTACAAACTATTACAATTATCCAATTTGGTTTCTTATAAACACAACAACCTACTATACCATCTTAGAATTGCAGAGCTGTGATCGGTTGCATTAGCAGCAGTGAGTGCCCTCCCCAGGCTGCAGTTCTGCCTGTGAAATTTAAGTGTGTGAATTGTGACTGGGGATGGTGAGAAGCTTTGTTTTAACAATGGTGTGAGCTGGTCAGATGTCTTGGTATCAGATGAAGCAAGGGTTTCATGGGATCTCGTTATTGTACACGTTTGGACTACCATAGACTGGCACTCAAGACAGTTTTAGTTCAGGGCCTTCTATTTTGTTTTGAGGGAAGCAGGCAGAAAAGTTCTTGGGGTATGATTCACAGCAAGTGCACAATTATTAGAATACTATGTGTATACCCCTGAGATGTCAGTTCATGTACAAGATGGCCCTAGTTCCAGAGGAAAGGGCACATCCAGTTGCCTGAAAACTATCCTCACACTGTCTGCTGTGACCTTGGAATTTTTCTTAATTTCATCACATCAGTATTGATCGATAACAAAGAGGCCAGTTGCTTCAGCGACTAAAAAGGTAACTAAGTGATCCCCACCTCTGTACTCAGCTCTTGTGGCAGGAGGACACTGAGAGGCATACTCTACGTATACGGATAACTACTATGTGAAGTATTGGATGGAAAATGTCTTAAGAGATATAATGGGCAAGTGCCATGGAGATTCCAAGGAAGGCAACGTTAAATCCAGTGATGGGGAGTTGGGAAAGTGTTGTGGAGAACAACTCCTTCCTTGTGGTTAGAAGATGACATGTTGGGTAGCAGTAAAACAGGTAAGAGATAAGTAGGTCTGCAATAAAACCCACTCTGCTACTGCAAAAATGACTCTGGACTAGCCCGACTCTGAATCGCTTTAGTATGAAAGCACAGAAAAGCGAACAGTGGACTTAAGGCTCCTCGAGACAGATAACACAGGCTCTGTTCCAGGAGGCAAAATGGGAAATGAATATTTCATTCAAGAGGTTACCTTTTCGCTGAACCCTAAATACACACACCTGAGTGCACAGCATTCTGAAGACCCGTGTATCTCTCTAGAGGGTAAATTTATGTTTTCCTAGATGTTACTAGTGTCAATGAATCCATAAATTCACCATTCCGTGTTTAGCTCATAACACCTTTAATGTCAAGATAAAGCAAACTTGGTTTTATGACATACAGATATGGTCTTGAATGTTTTTTTTAAATCCCCCTTTGTTTTCTTTTAAGGAAAGACCGACTTTTTCTTTCTCAAATTATTTTTTGCAGAAGCATGGGCAGACATACGCATAAAACTAGGAACCACATCCCCGTTGTATCCAAGTTTTATAGTGAGCCTGTACTGGCCTTTACGATTCTCCTCAGGGCTTTGAGTTTTTCTGGCTTGGCTGGAATTTTATAATTGAAAAATTTTCCATCTGACTTTGGCCCTTCAAGCAAATACTGCATAAGCTTTTCATGTGATATCATGCTGAGTTTGAAGGGAGGCAAAGCAGATGTGCAGTTCCTGTTTCGACCAGGGGCCTCACCCCAGGACGCAGTCTCAGCTGCTCCTGTTCTTGATCTGCTGGGATGGATGTAGACAAACAGTGACTTTGTGACGGCTCCAGCCAGTGCCTTCCCGTGTTGCCCACATTACCCACCATCCATCAGAAACATGGAAGAGCAGGAATTTCCCCAAAGGATGTGCTTGAGTTGTCTTTCAGCACAAACATCGAATGGACCCAGCTCCGTTCTTCCTCGCCTTCTCTTTTCCTCCGTGATGCTTGTGTGCTCACTTCCTCCCCTTCTTTTGCACCTTGTTCTCTGAAACCCGAGCTGTGACTTGTCACCGACTTGCTCTTTTCCTACTCACCGTTGTACCTTTTCCACATTTCCTCCCCCACCACCCCCCTCCGGCCGCAGCAAATGTCCCTTTTCTCTTTTGTATCTCCAACCTTTCCCTCACCACTGACTTATCCTTTCTGTTCACAGACATCTTCTTGTTTCCCCATATATTAATAAAAACAAAGATAACAAACAAATACTTTCCTAGACATGCTGTGGCCATTTCTGACTTCTTTGACATCCACACTTCTCATGAGACTAGGCTCTACTGCTAAGTTGTTAAATTGTTACTTCTTCTCCCACTAAATTCTGCTTTCCTCTCCAATCGCTCTAGAAAAACTGCTCTCCCGAAGGTTACCAGGGGTTTCCTGTGATCCAAGGCAATTGCAGTTTTTTGGTTCTCAGGCTGAGTTTATATTAACCTGACGCCATTGGCCACCCTCCTCTCACCCCCTTGTCCTCCTGGCCTTGGGGAACTCCCCTGGCTCCTCCTCTCCCATCTGCCTTTCAAAGGCAAGTGTTTCTGAAGATTCTATGCCTGGTCTCCTTTCTGTTTGAAAATTTTCTTCTGGGTGTTCTCTGCTGTTACTTCTATGTTAATGGCTCCCAAATCTGGATTTCTAGCCCTGATTTCTCTCCTGATTACTGAAGACTATTATGCAAAACAAAACAAAAAAATCTGCAGGTGGTTCTACGTCCATGCTCCTTAAACTCAACAGTGCCTACATCTGATTTATCCTCCCCGTCTAAACTTGCTTCTTCCCCTCCAGCCCTCTACTCAGCTAATTACATGCATCTCGGAGCCAGGTGAGCTGGAACCCTTTGACTTGTTTCCCAATTTCACTCTCCTCATCTAATCAATCCAAAATACTGTCAATTTTACTACCAAATGTTTCTTAAATTGTGCCTTTTCTGTTTTTATGACATTAGTCTAACGAGGGTTTGGATTGTTTCATTCGTCTCCTGGATCCGAATCTACTGCTTCTCCAAATCATTGTTTCCATTGATCCCAAAGTTAAGATTTTAAAAACATAGTCCAAACTATCTCGCCTCCTACTGCTTGTCTTCAACAGCTCCTCCAGTGATTCAATTTAAGCTACCAAGCATGGCATTCAAGGTCTCCCATTATGTCTTATATCCTTTTAGGTTTCTCTCCCACAGTGAACCTCCAAGTACCTTATGGGCAGCTGAGAACACACCAGAATGAACAGAAGGCACCCTCAGGTCCCCTGACCTTTGTTCATGCTACTGTTCATATCAAAACAGCCCTGTGGTCTCCATGCTCTGTACCCTGCTCAGATACCACACCTTTCCTGAAACCTGTCTTAACACCCTGAAGAGGATTCTCTACTGTGAGCTCTACAATACGTTGCAGTAGACATAGCAGGATAGGAAGGAGTCCTGATTTTTGCATCAGACAACTTAAATTCAAATTCCTTTCTACCACTTCAAGTCTTGCAGCTCACTGTGGCTTCCAAGTGGCCTGGAGAGACTTTGCCAACCCCATGCCTAAACTCTCAGGAAATGGCAACTCCATTCTCGCAGTTGCTCAAGTTACAAACCTTGTAGTCATTCTTGACTCTTTATTTCCCCTACACCCTATATCTAATCCATCAGCAAATTCTGTTGGCTCTGCTTTCTAAATGATCCAGACTCTGACCACTTCTCCCAGCCTCCACTGCTACCACCCACGTCCAAATGGCCTTCCCTCTCATTTGGATGCTTGCAAGGGCCTCCTCACTGGCCTTCCTGCTTGCTCCCTTAGCCTGATTTAGTCTGGTCTGCACACAGCATCTGGAGTGATCCTGTTAAACCTTGTCAGATCTTATTACTCTTCTGCTTAAAAATTGTCAGTGATTTTTCTGGCTCACCCATAGGTTTACAAAGATAAAGAGGGAACAGCCTTACCCATAGGCCCCTGTGACCTGCCTCTTTGCACCCTTATTTTTCTTTTCGTCTTCTCATGCTACACCACTCTTTCTCTTCCTCACACTTGCTCATCAAATATGCCAGGGGAAATCCAGCCTTGGAGCCTTTGAACTTGTGCTTGCCTCTCCTTGGAATGCTCTTTCCCAAATATCCACACTCCTCAGAAAAATGGTCCTAGGCCAAAACCTTCATGAACATCCATTGGTAATAAAAACAATACATCATTATCTTTTTCTGTAAATATTTATTGCACAAGCATGCAAAGGGAGTGGTAACTCATGTCTATTGACCTCATTGAGCTAAGTATTGTGTTAGAATCATTGTGTGATTTTATTCTCATAGTAAGCCTGCATGCCCATTTTATAGGAAAAGAAAGCAAGGCTATGAGATATCAAGTAATTTGACTGTAATAGTGAAAGAGAGCTGAAATCTGAAACAAGTTCTAACTTTAAGCCAATGCACTTCTCTTTTTATATCATTTTTATTATTGTTGTGGTGGTGGTGTTATTTGCACCTGCTACACACCAGACCCTGTGCAAGGTGTAGAGGTAGAGAAATGAATGGAAAATGCTTGTGATCCGGGAGCTCAGTCTGTGGGAGAGCCGTCCTCACGCAGCTCTGAGCGGTAGGCCAGTTGCTGTAACGGGAGGCGAGTGTGTCGGTGGCAGAACATACAGAGCCAACCAATGGTCCTTCCCAGGGAAGCGGTGTTAGGAAGATGCGCAGTCCATCTCCAGAGAGACTTTGGTGGGAGACAAGGGAGGGCGTCCCACACAAAAGGAGCAAAGCAGCTCAAGTCACAGTGCAGAATGACCAGCCACTCTGCTGCTCACGTCAACCCTCTGCTGAAGAAAATAGATATTCTAAATCTATGCCTCCAACATCAGCATCCTCACTAGTTACTAGGCAACTATCAATTATTGCCTCAACAAGAGCCCAATGTTGCCAGATCTTCCACTTTCCCCCCCCCGAAATTTGCATGTGTATGTGAAATCCTCTAATGGCTTTCAACGTCCTCTCTTTTGGAGCCCTGTGCCTGGCCAGGCCCCCAGAGAGTCCCACTCCACAGTGTAGTAGATAGGGGTGGAGCAGAGGTCTTGTTCCACTAAAAGGGGGTGGGGTATGAGGAATATATTTCAGACATCTCAGATACTTCCAAGAGAAATGTGCAATGAGCCAGAGATTGTGTGCACCGTGATCAGCAAAGGGGCCGTGGGAAGAGGACTCAGATTCGGCTCAAGAGGTGCATGGAAGACAGTGGTTCTATCGTATCCTCACATGACCTCTTCTAAAACAATTGCAGAAAGTCTCACTCTCTTTCCTGTGATTGTGTTTCTTGAACAGGACAACTTTTCAGAAATACCCTTTATTCAATGAAAAAGGCTCCTTTGGCCACCAGTTTGTTCCCACCTTTCAGTGGTGTGCTGATCTTTCTAAAGCACGAATCTATGTCTCCTCCTACTTTAATCCCTTTAATGGCTCCTTTTGTCCTTTGGGTCATCTTGGCCCCCAAAGTGCCTTATGATCTTGCCTCTGCCTCATCTCTGGTCTCTCCTTTCACCTTTCCCCACCATGCAACATCCACCTAGATGTACTTTGTGTTAGTAAAAAGCAAAGCCTTTTTTAAACTAAAGGAATTAAATAGAGGATGGTGGAGGTAAGTGGTATGAACTAAGAATGGGTTAAAATTCTAAGTTCTATGACTAACTGAATTAAATAAATGATTGTCCTAAATATGGATCATACTTATATATCCATATTCACATATGGATAGGAATTTAAGAATAATTACAACACATGTGCCATAGATAAAATTCAACTTTTTAAATGGCAAATTCTTATTTTGTAAAAGGTTACTCAAGATTTCATGTCCGTGATGGCATATGACTAAAAGCTGGGGCTCTGGAGTCACGCTGCTGGAATTTAAATCCTAGATCTGCCACTTGTTAGCTGTGTGGCCTTTGCCAAGTTTCTCTCAGTTAGCTCATCTTTTATTTTTTTCCCAAAATAGGGATAATCATAACATTTGTGCCAGTACTCTTTTAAATATTTTACATATATTATACCAATTAATTGTCATTATTCTTATTTTATCCATAAGAAATAATAAAAAATAAAGAGAGGTTAAGTACCTTGCCTAAAGTCATGCAACTAGTTGGGGGCATAACAAATACCAGCCCAACCTGACTCCAGTATCCGTGTTTCTCACTGCTGAACGACTAAGCAAACTCTCATAACAGAACATATACCCTAGGGTATCTACCTGGTAAGTTTATTACAATGGTTAAGTAGACAATCATATAAATAAAATCACCTCATTAAATTAGATGATCTATTTAAAGCCACAGTGCTTGGCACATCAGTATTGGCAGATGAATTATTGTTATCATTATTGTTGTTATTTTCATCGTTATCATTATTTGGTGTTTTCACTTGGCTGCCAAGATCTATTTAAAATAAGGGGATTCTCAATTGTCCTTCACATTAACTATCATTATGAGATCTATTCAAAAGTATGCAGTTATTTCTATTTTGAAAAATTCTTCCTGGTATTTCCAACCACGAGATTTTACAGTAACAAGTACTTCGATATGTAGTAGTTTCTAAGCTGTGTCAGCAGAAAAGCCATTCTGGTCAAATTTTTTGATTTAACGTTTAGCATGATTTATTTTTTCCATCTTTCAGATTCCTAAACGTATTAGAAATGAATAGATCTTAAGAACCTATAAATTTGGTTTTAAAAATTAATGTGAAGTAGTGTTGGTAATAAGAATGTGCATAAATATGATGATCTATAAAAGAGTTGTGCTCACAATAAAGACTGACACGTTTAAATTTTTATATCAGTGCTAAATGCTTCTTCCACAATAGCAGTATGTCATTTAATACAGTAGCAACATGAAACGCTGTAGGGGGTAAGTGCTAGGATACTTTATGTTGCCTCATGTGCATGTCTTTTTCATGTTACCTCCATGCTGAGTAGCAGCCTCCCGTTCGACCTGTCTTAAGGGCCTCAGTTGCTTAAATCAACAGCTCAGTTGTCAGAAACTTGATTTTGTCTTATAACGTGCCCTCCTAAGACCTTTGCTTGTGAGATTTTTGGTTAACTGAGCTTCCCTGTAATATAAAAAACATCTTTCATGTTTGGCTATTTTCCTATTTCCAAATCCAGAGCTCCTTTCTGAAATTTGAGTTTCTTCCCTAGGAAAGCTTTTATTTTTCTTCTTTACAACTGGCCCTCTCTTTTCTAACATCACCACACCTGTGTCATATTATCCTGTAAATGCATATTGAGTGCAAATGTATTTTTCTCTTTGAGGGATATAAAGTAACATGTATTCAGAAATATGAATCCATTTCTGCAGAGTCTATGCAATCAATCATTTCATAAATGAATGAAACTTTGGTACTGTTCTGGTACTTTCAAATAGCCTCTTCATAATAATTCTAGATATTGATAAATTAGTATGCCACCAACCTGTGTGTATATGACTCCCTGATGTAACAAGGACGTGTTTTATAACAGTTTTTCCCCAAAAGATTTTAAATGCAATTAGAGAATAAAATAGGTATATGTGGGTAAATAAATTAGAATAGATGGATACTATGAACAAAAGTCAGAAATAAATTCTACAAGTAGTGAATATAATTCCTAAAAGCTGTTGGTTCAAGGGACTTATGGTTTTGCCTTCCAAAGATGAACCAGCTGTTTCTCACCTCTTTGAATGACTGGGAGCATATGGTGAAATGCAATAATTTTAGTATATAGCACCTTTCACTCAGGCATCTCCTAAGACCTAATAGATGTTTCCATGACTTTGAGTAGGAATGAGGGTTTCTGTTTGGGTTCATTATTACTTTTATTCCGCTGTGATCTGAGAAGATGCATGGTATAATTTCTATGTTTTTAAATTTTTTAAGACATGCTTTATGTCCTAGGATATGGTCAATCTTAGAGAATGTCCCGTGAGCTGATGAGAAGAATGTATATTCTGTGGACTTTGGGTAGAATGTCCTGTAGATGTCAGTCAGGCCCATTTGTTCTAGCGTTCTATTTAAGTCCATTATGTCTTTGTTTATTTTCTGTTTAGAGTATCTGTCCTGTACTGTCAGTGGAGTGTTAAAGTCTCCAGCTATTACAGTATTGTTATCTATCATTTGGTTCAGATCAAGTAGGGTTTGTTTTATGAATCTGGGTGCACCTAAGTTGGATGCATATATATTGAGTATAGTCATGTCTTCTTGTTGAATTGTGCCTTTAACCAGTATATAGTAACCATCTTTGTCTCTTATTACTTTTGTTGGTTTGAAAGCTAAGTTATTTTAGCTCCTGCTAGACACCAACTCAATGACACTTTTCAAAAAACAAGCCATGCTCAACAATCTAAATCTGAAGCAAGATTTTGGTGATGATAGGTCTGCCAAGTAATTTTGGCACTCTTTCTTTTCATTAGCTATTCTCTGGGGAGAAAAGGAGCTAAGTGCTGCATAAACCACATCTTGATGATTGTACAGCATCCCCCAATGTTATGGCCATGTGTACAGTATACTCATTTTACTGCTAAAAAACCTGAAGCCTCTGTCTACATCTGGGTTAAAAAAAAAACAAAACACGGAATCTTAACCCCACATTCCAAATTCAACCCAGTTTCTCATTTAGACACAATTATAGTTTTTCTTGTCTTGTTCTTAACTGACTTACCACTGCTGCTACCTAGTATTGAAACCCTCTTTCTCCTACTCCCATTTCCAAACTATTGTTCTACCTCATCACTCATAATCATCCTGGGAAGTCCACCCTGTGCAATTATTCTACACTTTTTTCCATCCTCTTCATCTACCAAAGACCAAGAAGTGCCATTTCTCAAGGACTTCAGCACATTCAGTCATTTAACAAATATTTGTTGCAGGTCTACTATGATGGGGCTAGAGAAAAGATGGAAATTATACTCCCTGCTATAGTGGAGTTGGCATTCTAGGTTGTTCCCTCATTTACATCTGTGTTTCTCTGGGATTCAGCTGGGCATGATTTTCACATGATCATCTCAGCATGAACATACAATTGTTCCATGATCATAAAAATCATGTTTAATTTATAAATGTTGACAGTAATAAGTTTTAACTGTTTATAAGAATGACATGGATTTTTGAGCCCGTAACAGGGACATACATTTGAGAATCTGCTTTTAACTCTGAAAACTGTATTTTATCATAGATAATGTGTTGCTCTCTCAATCTTTGGACATTTGAAGGATTGCATCTCAAAATGAGATTGTTAATCATATTTTAATAACATACACAAATAAATTACATATGTTTATACTTTATTAACTATCAAGATCTACTAGAGTGGCACGTGCATGTTGCTGAAGCGTGTAAGTATCTACCTGCAAACACTAAGGGCTGTGAAGGAAAGTTTCAGAGCTTTAGAAGAACATGTGCCGGGCACCTGACCTAGCCTGGGGGCTCAGGCCCTGGTGCCTGCAGGAGTGAGACTGCAATGAGAATAGGTGGAAACCGGTTAGCAAGTCAGAGGCAAGCTAGAGTGATTCAGCCAGAGGGCCCAGCATGAAAAGGAACCTTCGAGGTTCTGCAAGGACTCCAGTAAGACCTGAATGTAAGGAGCAAGGGGAATGGTTGAGGTGAATCTGGAGAGCTGGGCAGGGGTCGGCTCATCTAGGCCTCTAGAGACACTTTAAGGGTTTTGGTCTTTATCTTATTGGGTCACTGTTTTCCAGTCTCTATCATTTCCTACCTTTCTTATCAAAGACCCCAACATCTCTTTTGTTGATTGTTCTCAAGCACTGGCCTGCGGTTCCTTACCCTGGCTCACTACTCCTTCGCAGCTGCTGAGGATATAGCAGCATGGCACAGAAAGTGTTAAGCTCAGGGCCAGAGCTCTGTAGAGAGTTCCAAGGAAGGGACAATAGGAAAGGCTTCACAGCACTGGCCATCAGCATTTCTATGGGTAGACACGGGCATTGATTGTAAGCCATGCTCAGATATTGATGTCATTCTCTGCAAAGTTGGCCATCAGAGGTTTTAACATAGGGCAGGGATGTGGTAAGTTCCATGTCTTAGAAAGATACCTTTGAGAGATGATTTGGGGAACAGAATACAGACTGGAGGGACTAGAGGCTGAGAGCTCGATTAGGAATAGGTCTCAATAGTTCAGGTCGGACGTAGTGAAGACCTGAACTCAGGGACTGTGTTGGCAAAATGAGTGCCATTTGGAAGAAATTCCCACGGAGAAGGCTCTATAAGATTTGGAGACCAAGGAAAGCCAACAGTGACTTATGAGTTCTATCTTGGCTGAGTATATGAATAATAAAGTCAATATCAGGTGGTGATGACAGAAGGAATAGTAAATTTAGGGGTGAGGAAGAAGAAAGAATAATGAGTGTACTATGGAATAGGTTGAGTTCAATGTCTGTAATTAACAGAAAATCCAGGCTATCTTGAATTTCCCAACCCGAATATCTCCCCATATTTCTTTTTTTAATATCTCAACTTTGACTCACTTTATTCAGTTTGAGGACTTAAACTAGGCAAAGTCTTCCAGATTTACATTTCTAGTTTCAACCTCTCTCTTGAGCTCCAGATGTGTTTCCAGATTCCTACTGCACAACACCAGAGTGCTCCAGCAGACCCCAGTTCGACATATTTAATTGGCAATCCTCAATTCCTCCCAAATCCATTTCCTCTTTGAAGATCCTATCTCAGTTAATGTAGCTTCCTTTGCCTACCCCCAGGGTTCAAAACCAAGGCGTTATATTCTGTGCCTCCTCTATCACCCTCACATCCAAACCATTGCTAAGTTCAGATGATATATATTTCCATGACTTGCTTTTACTTCAGTTCCCGTTTTCATCCTTTCTGCTGCTGTTGTTTTAGCCTGTGCCGTCCTTATGTCTCAACTGTCCTCCCTACTACCAGTCTCTCCTGCTTTCATTTCATTCTACACCCCAATGCCCACCCCATTCTTCTAAAACTCAGCTCTAAACATACCTCTTCTAAGCAAACAGCAACAACTAAACCACACACACATCACACACACACTCCTCTGACAATTCTACTTTGCTGACTAATAGTTCCAATTTATTTTCATGGAAGAGGTTTTTTTCATGATTCAACTCCAGCCTACTTTCCCCATGCTACCTGCTGCATCCAGTGCTCCATTCAAAATAAACAACTTGTACTAAAATTGTTAATAAGGAGTCCTGTTCACCTCTGTAACCTCTGTGGTGCCTGGAACGCTGCTCAGAGCACAGAAGCGCTCAATCAGTGTACTTATGTTTTGAACAGAGGTAAAGACTGCTGCGTCACAGTGTATGGATGACTTCAGTTTTCTTAGGAGATATAGCAGTCTCCTAGGGAAAACACCAGCAGCTGAAGGAAAAGATTACCCTGGAATTTATTGTCCAATATGTTTTTCCAGTCACACTTAATTTTCTTTTCTTTTTCTTTTTTTTATTTAAGAATATTACAGGGGTACAAATATTTTGGTTATATGGATTGCTTGAGTCAAAGTTATAAGTGTGCCCATAACCCAGAGAGTGTACACTGTACTCAGTAGGTATGATTTCACCCATCTCCTCTTCTCCCTCCCACCTGTGTGATTTCCATTGAGTTATACTTCTGTCTGTGCACATGAGTGCTGATCAGTTACTTCCAATATAATTGTCAGTACAAATGGTGTTTGTTTTTCCATTCTTGCGATACTTCACTTAGGAGGATGGTCTCCATATAATCAAAACATTTGTAGCCTTCTAATATTCTGAAATGGAAAAATAAAAGCCATTCTCACTGGGGTTAGGTGATATCTCATTGGGGTTTTGCTTTGCATTTCTATGATGATTAGTGATATTGAGCATTTTTTCACGTATTTGTTGGCCATTAGTTTATCTTCTTTTGAAAGGTTCTATTCATGTCTTTTGCCCACTTTCTAATGGAGTTGTTTGATTTTTTTTTCTTGGTGATTTGCTTGAGTTCTTTGTAGATTCTGGTTATTAGCCCTTTATTGGATGTATAGCATGCAAATATTTTCTCCCATTCTGTAGATTGTCTGTTTGCTTTGTTGATTCTTTTCTTGGCTGTACAGAAGCTTTTTAATTTAATCAAGCCCCATTTGTTTATTTTTGTTGTTGCTGTGATTGCCCTTGGGGTCTTCTTCATAAATTCTTTGCCTAGGTTGATATCTAGATGAGTTTTTCAACATTTTCTTCTAGAATTCTTATGGTTTCATGTCTTAGTTTTAAGTCTGTTATCCATCTTGAATTAATTTTTTGAGTGGTGAAAGATATGGATCCTGTTTCAATCTTCTACATGTGGTTATCCAATTTTCCCAGTACCACTTATTGGATAGGGATTCTTTTCCCAGTGTATATTGCTGCCTACTTTTTCAAAGATCTGAAGACAATATGTGGATGGTTTTATATTTGCATTCTCTGTTCTAGTCCATTGTTTTTTGTCTCTATTTTTGTGCCAGTATCATGCTGTTTTGGTTACTATAGCCTTGTAGTATAGATTGAAGTCTGGTAAAGTGATGCCTCCAGATTTGTTCCTTTTGCTTAAGGTTGCTTTGCCTATTCGGGTTCTTTTCTGATTCCAAATGAAGCATATAATTATTTTTTCTAGATCTGCAAAAAATTATGTTGGTATTTTCATTGGGATTGCATTGAATCTGTAAATCACTTTGGGAGGTATGGACATTTTAACAATGTTGATTCTGCTAATCCATGAGCATGATATGTTTTTCCATTTGTTTATATCCTCTGCAATTTCCTTCCTCAGTGATTCATAGTTCTCTTTGTAGAGATATTTCACCTCCTTAGGTAATATATTACTGGGTATTGTATTTTCTTTGTAGCTATTGTGAAAGTTTTGATTTGATTCTTAGCTTGACTCTTGTTGGCGTATAGGAATGCTACTGATTTGTGTACATTGATTTTGTAGCCTGAGACTTTGCTGAATTTATTTATAAATTCCAGGAGTCTCTTGGTAGAATCTTTGGGGTTTTCTAGATATAAGATCATAACATTGGCAAAGAGCTATAGTTTGACCTCCTCTTTCCCCATTTGGGTACTCTTACTTTCATTCTCTTGCCTGATTGCTCTGGCTAGGACTTCCAGCACTATGTTGAATAGAAGTGGTCAGAGTGGGCATCCTTGTCTTGTTCCAGTTCTGAGTGGAAATGCTTTCAACTTTTCCCCATTCAGTAAAATGTTTGTCATATATAGGTTTTATAATTTTGTGGTATATTCCATCTATGCCTATTTTGAGTTTCTTTTTCTTTTTACTATAATGTACAAAAATCTACCCCTCTTCCTTTTTTTTTTTTTTTTTTTTTTGAGACAGAGTCTCACTCTGTTGCCCAAGCTAGAGTGAGTGCCGTGGCATCAGCCTAGCTCACAGCAACCTCAAACTCCTGAGCTCGAGCGATCCTCCTGTCTCAGCCTCCCGAGTAGCTGGGACTACAGGCATGCACCACCATGCCCGGCTAATTTTTTCTATATATATTTTTAGCTGTCCATATAATTTCTTTCTATTTTTAGTAGAGATGGGGTCTCGCTCTTGCTCAGGCTGGTCTCGAACTCCTGAGCTCAAACGATCCGCCCACCTCGGCCTCCCAGAGTGCTAGGATTACAGGCGTGAGCCACCGCGCCCGGCCTACCCCTCTTCTTTTATGAGGAAGTTAAAATTATTAATTAGATTGTGCCCAGTATGTGTTTTGATCACTTCAAAAATGCACTCTGTATAATTAAACTTTTAAATGTCCTCAGGTGTACAAAGCAAACATATAGATAAGTGAAATACTAACTCCCAAAACATCAGTTTAGAACATTTAGTTTTAAATTTTCTCCCATACTAAAAATTTTAATAATTTACAATACATAATGGAATAGCATGCTTCATATATTAACCTATTTCTTTTTCTCTTGGTGTCAAGAAAATATACAACTATAAAAGAAAATTAGAAACAATGGCAGAAACAAAGGCTGTCAGTATTCTAAAAATTGGATATTCAGATATTGAGTTGATTCTAAATACTAGCTCATGTAAAAAATTTTTTTCATTTTCCTAATTTCTATTGAGCAGTATTTATTTAGAGTACAGGAATATTAGGAATCTTCCTTTCATGGCTGCATAAAGAATGACCCAGACAGTAGAGTGACTTGTCCAATATCCCATAGTTATCTGGTGGCATTGCTGAAGTATCACAGACAGGTTCCTGGGGAGTAGCCGTTTCTAACTTATAATTGGGGTGACCATCTGTGGGACAGTTCCCTGGTCTGGGCCTAGTTTTGGGCCAACAGTGTGGAAGAAGCTCATCAAAGACCATGATGTACATAATAATGCTACCCATTTTAGGTAACCCCGAATGTCCACATTTTTGTTTCTTCTCTGGGCCAGTACAATGGTTGGTGATAGAGGCCAAGACCATAATAACTGCCATCAGAATTTGTCCTCTTTCTCCCTGAAGCTTCAGAGAGCCACCTTTTATACATTATATATTTCAGATTGTATTTAAATACTGAAGCTTGGGTAAATAAATAAATAGAAATCTAGAGATCTTTTTCCTTTTTCTGTCTCCTGAGGGTGGTCAGTTTTTCTCCTTGATCTTATGAACAGTAATATTTTTGATTTTTTTCTTCTTTAAGGATCAGTCTAAAAAGTATGATGAAATGTTCATATGGCCAAAGCCTCTTAGATCAGCATAATAAAGAGACTCTTTTTATAAACAAGTTCTTAATAAAAATGTATACTTGCTTAGGAAAGTAAATTGATGATACATGCTGGCTATTTAATATTGTAATTAGGTTTATATATAGATACATCATAGATATGACACTAACACTTATTGGTAATGAATACATCATTAATGATCATTGATACCATCAGGATCTTGCTTCATTCTTATTAATGCTTTATTGTGGAAAGGTGGAAAGTTCATTAGATTATGCATATGTGTATATACATATATATTTTAAGGCTCAGTTTAATGTTTCTACATTTTCTTTCTTAGCTGTTTTCTCAACATACAATGATGTTCTTTTATAGATATAGACAGAATAAAGGATGGCATTGGAGGAAGAAATTACACTGGAAGAAAGGAGACTTGGGGTCATGTGAGGGAAAGGGAGCATGGGACAGTGAGAAGGGAGGTCAGTGGATATGTGTAGGAGAGACCTGAGGGCGACCCAGGGGGCATTTGAGGTCATTACCTCACCAGTTGCCTCTCATCGCTTCTTCAGTATCATTACACAAAATTCAAAATTAAGCAGCAACAAAGGTCAAACGGGAATCGAGCAGGATGCTGTTTTCTTTCCATTACCGTAAGATCTTCTTTCCTTCTCTCAGCCCTTTACTGCTCTTCCCCTCTTCAGCTCTGTTTCATCTTTCCACTGCTTGCAGCTATTGTTTGTGTTACCTGTGGGGTGGAAACAGTAACTGATTTATGAACCAGAGCCCTGGTCCTATACAAATGAACACAGAAGTGGTTATATCCATGGTTTCAGGGGCAATTCATCTGGCATTCAACACCCATCAAATAGTCTTCCAAAAAGAAAAAAGAAAAAAAGAATAAACAACACTCTGTACTAATACGTTCTCTAACTCCAGGAGTATTTTACTAAACAGATAAAAATCCTTCAAAATTAGACTTACAAAAAGCAAACTCATTTCATTCTGATTATTTGAGGGAAAAAACCACTGCTTTCTATAGAACTCTTTCTCCAACAGATCATCTGTGTACAAAATTCAGAAATACATATTAAATTGTTTAGGACCATGATAATTAGAGGGTAGAGGGGGATGGGGGCATGTGTATTCTATTTTGCTATGCTGTTTAGTTTTAATGCCAAATTGTTTTATGAAAATCATACCGTCCTGAATGATTCATGCAGTATCTATTTGGTTGTAAGTCACATTGGTTTACATTAATATTATTTTCATTTTTGAATAAATCAGGGCTTTTGTCAGTGGTTTAACAGTCTGTCTTAAGGAAGCATTGTTTCAAATATACCTTAAAGGCTCATAGGAATATTATTTTTCATGTGTGAGGTATTTATTTGTGTTGGTTTGCATGGATATAGCAATGATTTGAATGGGGAAATGAGGAGATTTGTTAAAGCATCCAACTCTGGTGAGCATGATAATGAATGTTTTCTTAGTTATATTCTCCTTAGTAAACATCAATTCCTATGAAGAAACTTATTGGATGGTATTGGCTATTATCCTAAATTTTGAGTATGGTTGTTTCCTGCCATTTTCCCCCAACGTGTGTTCTGACTGTTAAATTGTCTTCTTCCAAAAGTGTTTTTAATGATAGAATCTTCTTGAATCTACAAAGGCAAATGTATCTTTTCCTTAAAACATAAGAGCAAAGCAGACTAAATAAAGGATCTGAAAGAATAGAAAATGAACCCTTAAAATTAATCTAGGAACAGGAGATAGATCAAATGTTTCCAATTTATTTTGGAATTTGACATATGGCCTATTTACAATAAAAGATAATTGGGGTCAAACCCAATGGCCTTGTGGATTCTTTTGACCACCCACCTTGCTTTGGTGTAGACTTCACCAGTGTCAAAGAGCAGGTGCTGTGGATGGGCAACTAGCAGCAAAGTCATGGTTTTTAATCATTTTCTGTAAGGCATATCCATACTTTTTAAATTTGTTATATTTTTTAGCCCAAGCACTGTGGGAGTTTTATATGACTATGACTAAATAATTACCTCCCAATTGCTTCAACATACAATTAATATTTAGATTTAGATACACTTCACTAGACAGAATCCTTTGACAGAGTACTTGGGCAAGTATTAGGGTTTTGAGAGATATCCAAGTAGACTAAAATGTAGAATTATGATGTCAATCATTTTTTATTTCCTTTATTTTAAAGATGCTACTAGATGGATAAATATTTATTTTTGCCAACCTATTTTAGTGAAAAATTGCCTGAAGTACCAAGTTCTGCACGTCCCTCCTTATAATACAAAATACAAATAACAGCAAAATCTAACTCCACCTTTTTCTTACCACTAAATAGGATAGTTAGAATGCTACTTATAATGGGAAACTCTACTTTCCCTGAAACGTCTACAAGTCATAGAGGTAGACATATTCTTATAGATGTAGCTGTAAAGATGTAAAATTTGGGATAGATATGTGTGTGTCTCAGGGGACAGGGTGGTAGATATAATTATATCTGTCCTTGTTCTTACTAGAACTACCAGCTACTAAGGCAAGAAGGACTCTGAAGGTTATTTGGGGCTAGTAAACATTAGCTTCATCAGAACTGCCTTTCTTTTTTTTTTTGTTTTGTTATTTTTTTTTAAATTTTTTTAGAACTGCCTTTCAAAGCAGCACCACTGAGCTAACCTTTAGCTGTGGTGATGCTACCCTGTCTCCATCTGCACAAGTGTTTTGCGCTTGAGCCAGTCTCAGTTTGTATACTTCTGAGCACCACATTGAGCTCTGAGAATCCTTGCCCTTGCCATTTTCTAGATAGAGGTGTGAAGATTTCAAGTGAGTTAGTTTTGAATAAAGGATCTGAAGTAATAGATCTGATATGAACACAAACTATCTCTGATGATTTTGTCAGTCAGTTGCTTTTCCTTTAAATTTCAGTTTGTTGACTTCATGCTTAATAGTGAATTTAGATGCAGTATTATTTTTTTGTTTTTTTGAGACAGGGTCTTGCTCTGTGGCCCAGGCTAAAGTGCAGTGGCATCATTAGCTCACTGCAACGTCAAACTCCTGGGCTCAAGCAATCCTGCCTCAGCCCTCCCAGTAGCTGGGACTACAAGTACACTGCCACCATGCCTGACTAATTTTTCTATTTTTAGTGGAGAAGAAGTCTCACTCTTGCTCAGGCTGGTCTCAAACTCCTGAGCTCAAGTGATCCTCCCTCCTCGGCCTCCCAGAGTGCTAGGATTGCAGGCGTCAGCCACGGTGCCCAGCCTAGATGCAGTATAATTTTTATTGAATGTGGATGAAAATTAAACTCAATGGTGAAATTGAACTGAAATCATCATCTTCTCCCTGTTTACATTTTTTATTCAATTAACAAGTAGGGAATAAATGTCTACTAATAGGATGGAAAAACAGGTGGTGTGTGCTGCCATTTCCTTCTCTTGAGGACATGGCAGACATGTTACTTATCAACCATTGGCAATCTCTTTTGGTGGCGTCTAGTCATCAATTCATAATCTTTCTCAGTGCACTTCCCCAGGCAGACACTATACTTATGTGGAGATGAGAAATAAGACTTATTTGTCATTTCCAATCTGTTATTTACCAAGCATTGTTCTAGGCAATGTAGGGAAACAGGAGTATAAGACATAATTCCTTAAAGAGCTTATAATCTATTTAAATAAAGACAAAAACAGATGAAACAATTAGAGAGCAGTATAAGGCTTCAAAATTAAATTAAAAATGAATTGTAATTAGAAGAGGGAAGTATTTTAATCATCTGGCATATATTTAACCAAGAAGTGGCAATAATGTTTTGTTTATTCTGATACAGTAATTCCAAATTTTGTCTGTTCATTTCTTTAATTTATCAGCAATGCATTTGTGTAGCCCTTGGAGAACACCTCTGTGTCCCTGAACACAATTTCTTATATGTTTTCAAGATGATTTTGTTTTCTAGGTTTTTCTGCATTAGTTCCATTTTAAGATTAACTTGGCTAAGGATCAGAAGGTAGACAGCCTCAAAAGTCACAATGTGTTGATAAATTTCAAGAACTCTGATTGTTTATATTCAGAGATGTCTGTGAAGAGCTAATGAAAAGCTGAAGTTGTAATGAAATCTTAAATCAGATTAATTTGGAATTTGTGCTAATTTGGTCAGAGCCTGGGCACATGGTTACCAGTATGTTAAGCATTTGACTGAGGACTTAGAAAAAGTTAATGCTGCAAATAAAATCATAAGATAAATTCCTTAATTATGTAAGAGAACACACTGTTTTTTAACAACAGTTTTAGAAACATCTACTTTTTAACAGTGTAATTGCATGTAATCAGAGACTTGCCTTTTGAATACTCTCTTGGCATAGTAATTATAAATCCTTCTACTCACTGGTAAACCATGACCTTTTCTAGGCATTGTTTCTTGGCCTCGTTAGAATTCCATTATGTACTTAGCAATAACATCACATTTCATTTAAAAATGTATAATTCAGATATTATACAAATTCATTGACTTCTCCTTATATAGTGTAAGATACTGTTTTGCTATTTTGGTGTTGGGTTGGTTTTTAAAAAATCATTTCCCTATCATGCTTTAAGTGCCAAGAAGAGGCATTGAATCTTATAGCTTCTTTGGAACCTACCCCAGTGTTTCGACTGACCTCATGTGACTGATTTCACCTGGCAGCCAAGTGTCTTACTGTTAGATATCTGGATGGCATTTATGGCCCTAACTTTACTTCCTTCATATACATTCAGGAGTGAGGCAGTAGAAAAACATGATCTTTGAAGTCAAGGAGACCTGAGCCTAATCTCAGATTGGCCACTTACCAACTAGCTATATAAATGTAGAAACTGCATTTATTTCCTCATCTATGAAATGGGGATGATTTTCTGCATCCCAGGGAGTTACTAAGTCAAGATTTAATGTAATATCTTTTCTAAAAAATTTGGCATAGGGGACAGAGAATCACTGGATTCTCTCTCTCAGTGATTTAAACTTAGAACACAGAGAATGGCTAAAGTGTCTCAGTGTAGCCTTTTGAATCATTGGGTCCATTCATGAGAAGCACCATCTTTACTGACTCAGATGGCTTCTCAGATTCCTTATAGTCTAACCATTAAAGAAATGACAATGTATTTAAGCTGCAGGTCCAAAATGTATGTCGCAACCCTCAAGACAGCATCCCAGTATTGCCAGGTATCATCACTTATATCTAAGTTAGAAGGCCATTGCCATCTTTCTAAAAAGTCATCTTCTTCTTGATGACAGCATAAATGACAAAATTGTGGGAATCACAGGGATTGCCTCATTGCGACACTGCATATCAAGGCAGTAAGTAGGAAAATGATGACAGAGGAAGTGAAACAAATCCAAAATAATTGATAATGATGATTAAGATAAATCTGCTCAAAATAAGGGAGAGGCCCAAGGAAATCAACTCATAACATCGTCTCTATGATTATTTCCTTATTTGCAAAATAAGGATAGTACCTACTTCACAGCATTCTTTTTTTTTTTTTTATTTTACAGAATCAAAGAGTCTAACAGTATATCTTGTTAGATACAGTATGTCCTCATAATGTATACATTATTTCTTGTACAATGATATGAAATAATATGGGAAATATTCATGATAAATTATTAAGTGAACAGTGCAAGTTAAAAACAATAGTTTCATATTTTTTTCCCACCCCCCCTTCCCCGAGTCAGCACCTTCAAGTGTTACCACTCCCCAAACGGTGCGCAATGCACTCATTGTGTAGGCATACCCCCATCCCCTCCCCCACCCCCCACCTCAGTCTGATGTCCAATTGGTGTCGTTTCCAGATTTGTATTTAGGTGATGATCAGGGAAACCAATTTTCTGGTGAGTACATGTGATGCTTGTTTTTCCATTCTTGGGATACTTCACTTAATATAATGGGTTCCAACTCTCTCCAGGAGAACCATAGAGATGTCGTATCTTCATCATTCCTTATAGCTGAGTAATATTCCATGGTATACATATACCACAGTTTACTAATCCAATCATGTATTGATGGGCATTTGGGTTGTTTCCACATCTTTGCTATTGTGAATTGTGCTGCTATAAACATTTGGGTATACGTGCCTTTGTTACAGAATGACCTTTTTTCCTTTGGGTATATGCCCAGTAATGGGATTGCTGGGTCAAATGGCAGGTCTACTTGAATCTGTTTAAGATACCTCCATAATGCTTTCCACAGGGGTTGCACTAGTTTGCAGTCCCACCAGCAGTGTATTAGTGTTCCTGTCTCTCCACACCCACGCCAACATGTGTTGTTTTGGGTTTTTTTGATAAAGGCCATTCTCACTGGGGTTAAGTAATATCTCATTGTGGTTTTGATTTGCATTTCCCTGATGATTAGAGATGTTGAACACTTTTTCATATGTTTGTTAGCCATTTTTATATCTTCTTTTGAAAAATTTCTATTCATGTCCTTTGTCCACTTTTTGATAGGGTTGCTTGATTTTTTCTTGCTGATTTTCCTGAGTTCTAAATAGATTCTTGTTATCAGTCCTTTATCTGATGTGTAGTATGCAAAAATTTTTTCCCATTCTTCACAGCATTCTTGTTTGCAAATGAATGGAGTGTTTAGCATAAAATTGAGATTCAATAAATATTAATTTCTTTTCTCTTATCTTGCCTATCGCTTTATCATCCAACTTTGTTCAGGGAGGAGGGTATAGAGCACTTATGGGAAATAACATTGTGAAATGTTAGCACGTTGTCACTTACAAATATTTGAACATTGAAATAGTTTTCCTTTCTAGTCTCATATGCAAACCTAGGGGCATGAAACAGATGACCAACTACAAAATTATATTCTAAGATGCATGTCCATATGGTTAGCAGTTAGGAGTCTAGAATCTAGTATAGTGGAGAGTTAGAGTCAGGCAGATTAGTATTTAAATCTTAAGTATGAATGACTGGAAATTCTGCTTCCAAACTCTGGCTCTTTCACTTGATAGCTGGGTGAGCCTCCCAAGTTCCTCTGTCTCTTGAGGGTCCTTGTGTATAAATATCAGGGTAATGTCCTATCTTATAAGGTTGCCATTAGGGGTAAATGAAAAAGTGTATGTAAACTATCTGGAGCACCACTGTCCAGTGTAGAACTCTTTTTGATGGTGTATATGTTCTATCTGTCCAGTCTGCTATGCCAGACACTAGCCACAAATGCTTATCACACACTTGAAATGCTGCTATTGCAACTGAGAAGTGGAATTTTTCATTTTATTTAATTTTAATTTAAAGTACTAGTTTTTCAACAATATGTGTATCAGTCTCCCTTTTGTGGTTCCTTTGTATCTTATTTTTACTTATAAAGTTCCAAAAGTCTTAAAATTGAATATAAAGAAAAAGTGAAATAGAACCCATAGATTTTTTCCATCTGATCCTCTTTCCCCCCGTACACCAGGACCCTGGAGGACTGTTTGTGGCTGAAGCTGTTTAGGGAGGTAGTGTCTAGGGGAGAAAATGAACTTGATGTTGGGCAAGTGATGCAGCACATCAATCCAAGTGGCAAATGAGAGTCAGAGTCCAGTCATGAGTCCAGAGGTGCAAGTCAGGGACACCAGGGATGACAATGGAGGAATTCTCCACCCACAGAGTTTTCTACAGCTATGCAGCAAGGTAGGGTCAGCTATTCTCAGGTGTGGCATTCACTGACTGGGGGACCCAGTACCAGACATCAGTAAGAGCTGAGGACTGGACTATACTTTCAATAGCAAGAGTCTAGAAATTCAAAATTTTCCAAAGTTACCCAGGGGTTGCTGGCATATTGAAAGTTAGTATTTCCTGTAAACTAACCAGTTATTACGACAAACATAGAAAACCAAAGGGGCAAATGGTTTTTACCGATGATAAACACATTCACAAAGAAGGGTCATTCCTAGGAGCAATATAAAAGCAGTGACATCAGCATATAACAAAATGAAGTTCTTTCTGGGATAATTAATTACAGAAATTGTAGACATATAATGGCTCAGAATTCGTTGATCCAAAAATCTAATTTTCATAATCCCATCAGCGGTATCAACTTACATTGCCAATGAACAATTTAATAGCAAGGAATGATAGTCGGATATAAAATTATCAAGACTTCATTGCCTTTACAAAAAGCATTAGAAAGCATTTACTGGCATGTTATGAAGTATCATAAATAATTAAAATACATCTACTTATTAAAATATCAGAATAGATAGTGATGTTATAGTTTCATTGTTGTTTATTTCCTCATGCTCATTTGTAAAATTCAATAACTTCCAGAAGTTAATTGTCATTAGTGCAAAATGGAAAAATATATGTGATTAATGGGTTGAAGAAAGAGAAAATGGAGCATCGACTATACATTTTCCTAAAAGACAGGAGCACCAATTGATGTCTTCATTAGGGAAAAACAACTCAGGAATGAATCAAGTTTTTGCTAACACTGCTTTTGGAGAAAATTATTTAAGTTTTTCTTATGAATAAATTACAGGTGTATTCAACTTTGAAATGTTGGTTGGATCTAAGTCTCTTATGAAAAAAACATCAATATGAAACTGAAGCATCAGAATTCAAATACCTTTTCACCTGTTTTTATATTAGTTCAAGCAACACAGAACATATTATTCAATTTTGACAAACTATGTCCCAAGAAACTATGATGAATTTGCAAATTATTTTTCTCAACTATAGATAATTTCCAGTATTTGATTTTTGAGTATGCATGAACATGTAAAACACCTAAATATTTGAAGTGACACGCACACACATATATATGGAATTTTGGGGTAAAAGAGTCTGTTGATATCATCCTGGCCAGCTTTCAGATTTTACTGATAAGGCCTAGATGTGTGTTGCTTAAAATTTTATGTGCATATAAATCACCTGGAGATCTTGTTAACATGCAGATTGTGGTTCTACATTTCTTCACAAGCTCTTGAGTGATGCAAATGCAGCTGTTAGAAGAACCATACTTTGAAGAGCAAGAGATGAGAGAACTGAAATATTTGTCTGAAGTCACACAAGTAGTTAGCAGAAAAATGAGGATTAACATTTCTTCCCCCTTACATAGCTCCACACCCCCTCATCCACATTTTTTAAGTATCCATAGCACAATGGTTAAGAGCAGTGGTTCCCAAGCTTTTTGGCACCAGGGACTGGTTTCATGGAAGACAGTTTTTCCACGCACTGGTGTTGGGGGCGGGGTGTGGTTTCAGGATGATTCGAGTGCATTACATTTATTGTGCACTTTATTTCTCTCACTATTGCATTATAATATATAATGAAATAATTACACAACTCACCATAATGCAGAATCAGTGGGAGCCCTCAGCTTGTTTTCTTGCAACTAGACCGTCCCATCTGGGGGTGATGGGAGACAGTGACTGATCTGACAGGAGGCGGAGCTCAGGCAGTGATGCGAGCGATGGGGAGTGGCTGTAAATACAGATGAAGCTTCACTTGCTTGCCCGCTGCTCACCTCCTGCTGTGCAGCCCGGTTCCTAACAGGCCACGGACTGGTACCAGTCCATGGACCAGGGATTGGGGACCACAGGTTAAGAGTATAAGCTTGTAAACAACCTGGGCTCAAATCCCACCTTTACCACCTACCTTACCTTGCTGTGGTCTTAGACAAGTCATATAACCTTTCTTTCCCCTAAGTTTCTTCTTTCATACGATGGATAAAATAATAACAGAACTCATCTTGTTAGGTGGTATAAGAACAAAATGATTTATGGGAGGTAATTAGATTAATACCAGCATATGAGACATTTAATAAATGTTACCTTTTATCATTATGATTATGACTACTGTTCTTTCTGCTACATAGCAGTACCTCAATCTAGCAACCTATCTAGGAGATCGTTTGGGAGCAACAGATGTTTGTTTTCTTAACAGAGAACATCAGAAGCATGGCTAACAATTTGAGTTAGTTTGGGCCCAGGTGATTGCTTTGATATTGTATTTTTACTTGAGTGGGGCAATGTTTGGGGTATTAGGAAATTGTTTCACATGATTAATAACTGACTCTGTCGAGTGTATAAGTTGGCCAGTAATTCTACAAAGTCACTCCCTTTTACTCTCTGCTAGACGTGGAGAAACTACCCTTTTTGACTGGTGGAAAGGCCTTTTTTTCTGACCTTCTCTAGAAGGAACTTGACTGTGTGTGAACTAGAGACAGGTGAGATGTCAGTCAATCTATAATAACATATCTATTGCTACTAATAGTAAACTTGAAAGCAAGATTTGCTATGAATAAACCAATGCAAAGACACGACAATGGAAAGGTGTCATTGAGAAAGTCTTGGAGAATCAGGGTTTTTTTTTGTTTTTAAGGTTTTTGGAGTTGGATTTGGGTTCAGCTCTTTTGGGTTCCGCTGAGTGGTGAGGGAATTAAGAGGGCCCCATACTGTTTTACACTGTTTCCTGACAGGAGTGTCTTCCAACAACTTAATTGCTCCTATTTTGCTTTCCCCCAGCCGCCTAACTCTTACCCGATGTCCTTAATTGCTCCTGCCATCGGTCCACAAAGAACAATGTCGGTATCATGATGCTGCAAGATGATCCTCGCTCCAGGTGGTTTCACGGCAAGATGAACAAAGGTGAATGAGAAAGTAATTTATTTTTTAAAAACCAGAATGCCAATTTACTAATGGACAATTAGAGCTATAACTGTCACACAGACTAAAATAGGTGTCAGTAAGAACTGTGCTGATACAGACTGGTCTGTGTGACAGTTATTGTTATTGTAACTTGTAAATTAGAATTTGTTAAAGTTACAGTGTACATTGGTGTACAGTAAAAGCCAAATTTTATCCAGAGAGTGCTCGATGAATAAAAAAGGATCAGAATAAGGAAAATTTCATAATTTGAATATTAACTACCTCAGGCTAATAGAGCCTGCCGTAGTCGTCTCCAGATGGGGTGAGCCTATTATGACTGTAGAATAGAGTATTATCATGTACCTGAAAGGTAAGGAATTGTCATTTAATCACATGAGGTCAAAGACAACCCAAATTTCATACATAGGGGAGTATAACAATAATATTTTAGCATATCCAGTTACTCAGGAACTATGTAGTTGCTGAATCATAGAGGCAATAAAGACTAAAATTAATACTGGAATCATACCTGGAGTAGGATAGTCAGCCAACATGATGTGCAAAGCACTGAATTTATTCTCAAATCATTTTCGATGATATAGCTTCAGAAAAAAGAACTTCTATGTCATTTTAGATCTTGAAAGCAGATACACTTTTGTTTGACTGTTTTAGCACATGCATTTCTATTTTGGAATTTTACTTACTTCAAAAAAATCTTATTGATTTTATAACATAATCCAAAATCTAAACAAATAGTATTTATTAAAATTAACTTAGTATTTACACTAACATTTTATTATGTACCTGAAAGACCACATGCAAACATAGGTTAGTAATTTGAATCCCTTTGTGAAAATGATATAGATTTGACTATATTTAAATAGCCAGCATTTTATTTATGATATTGCTAATGTCTTATTTTCCTATGCTTTGTGCAACATTCATAAGTGCTGAGAAGTTTGAGGTTGTATTATTGAACATGGATGGGATTCTTTTTTGGAAGGTGATGGGGAGTATTATGTCTCTCTAGAAAAACACACACAGGCACAATGTTTCTGAATGCTTCAAAGATAAGAAGAAAGGGTTGACAGGAGAGCAAGCAAGACAGTGAAATGATTTTGAGTGATACTGTGTTTTTTAAAACAAATCACTAAAGTTGTGTCAACAAGTAAGAAGTCAGTATATTAAAAAAACACTACAACTGAGTCCAGGTCATCTCTCAGCAATTCTTTGGTGTGTTCATGCCTCACCCACCAACATACATACCAGCATCTATAAACCTGGTCCCTGCTGTTGACAAGTGCACAGTCAAGACAGGAAGGTTATTTCATCCTGTCATCAATAAATATTTCTTTAGGAGATCAGTCTAAGCATTTTCTTATAGTATTAGGTAGTTTGATCCTTCCCATTCAACTTAGTTTTCTGTTCACCCTACTTCTAATTTTTTGTTTTAATGCTTTGCATTCCTTCACTACATTCATCAATTCTCATCACATTTCTTCAGACACATTTCCTGATAGGTAATTCTCCTCTTAGTCCTGTTCTTCAATGTTCCTTAAAGTTATCTTTTAGATGTCGAGGCTGTCCATTTCTTGGTTATCAACTCTGTCTTAAAACTTCCCGTGTCTGATGGGCCTGGCCTGTGTTTCACTGGAAGGCACACTGTATAGACTCTGCTGAGTGTCAGAGGGGGCTTGGATCCGGGTAAGGATGGTGACCTTTGTTGCCACACCCATCACCATGGGCTGATGTTGCCCTAAGGGGAAAGCTTTCAGAATCATCGTTTAAAGAGATTAATGAATTGATCCCAAGAAAAACCTGTCCAAAGGGAGAGAGGGAGAGAGAAAGATTGAGATTTTGGCAGTTTTCTCAGAGTAGAATTTTAAGATAAAAATGTCTAAGGAAAGGTTTCTTTAATATTAAGTTTTGCTATATAGATGAGATGTAACCTCCTTTTCCCCAGTAAAACTGAATTAAGGAACTTCACTAGTCTTCGAAGCTTTGGAGCTGGGTTATTTTGAATGGGAGCAATGTGCTAAGACTGGCCTCATGAGGAGGGAAAGAATCTGGTTGTATTCGAGAAACCGCACCATGGTGCCACCTGGGTGAACTAAGATTTACTTCCTGACTCTGCCCCAGACATGATAAATTATAGTTGCCATTAATAGTTCAAGGAATGGCACTTGAATTTTTCTTTTGAATGTTGGAGTCCTTCAGGTTAAATTCTACTGAACTTCTAGTTACAGTGTTTAGCAGGGTGCTCAGCCTTTGGTGCACATCACCATCATCTACGCACCTTTAAAAAAATACAGATTATAGACAAGGCCTCAAACCGGACCTACTGAATCAATTTCTGCCAGTGGGACCAGCATGTGTGCATTTTCACTGAGTTCTGTATGCATTTGTGATGTTCAAGAAGGGTTCAGAACCCTGAGTTCGCTTGCTTTGCCTTGTAGTGGCCTCAGGAACAGAGAATTCTGGCTTTAACAGTAGAAAAAAACAGATCCAGAACTTAGAATTCATGCATAGAAGTGCTGAGGTGGAAATAGAAAAGAAAAGCTCAGGATGAAATATTGAAGAATGCCTTCAGTGGTGGTTCTTGGAAGCAATAGTTTTCTGGGGAAAAAAGACAAAGAGCCATCAAGGAAAGAGAGAACCAGGAGAGCTGTATTCATCAGGGCTGATGCTGCAGGAGGATGAGTTCTGAGAAAAGGCAGTTGGAGCTGGTGATCAAGAGATTATCAGAGATGTTCAAGAGAGAAAATAGTGTTGGGGATGGAAGTCAGATTGCAAAGGTCTGAGGCCACTCTTCTCAACAGTGGCTGTGCCTAACAATCCCTTGTGGGAATTTAAAAACATGGGATTTCTGATTCCTACTCCACATGTTCTGAACTGGGATTGCCATAGGAGAGGTGTGAACATTTGTCATCTGAATTTTTAAAAGCCACACAGGGCATTTGTGGGGAAGCCAGGGTCCAGGAGCTAGCGAGTAAGTGGGGCCGAGGGAGGGGAGGCAGGAATACAGACCTCTCTGAAAAACAGTGGTAGGAAGAAAAAAGCAGATTTGAGAAAACAAGAGGTGGGTAGAACTAATGGGAAACTCTGTGGAAGGAAACTTTGTGTGTTTTTGTATTTTCTTTGGAAGAAACTGAACGTGCTTGAAGGGAAGGAATGGTTAAGAACAAGAGGTTAAAGCAGCAACTAAGAAAGGGGAACTGAAGCAAGAGTCTCAGAAAAATAGCAACAAAATCTAACTTGGGGAAAGTTAGATCAACACACATCAATTCTTATTTTATTGTTAAAATGAGTTTGGGTAACCCTTCAGAGTCAGGAGAGTAATTGGCTTGTAGCTGTGACTATATAGGGCTCAGCTGTTCCAATGTTGCTTTTCAACGTGAACCTTCAGCCCACATCCAGCACGGAAAACGATGGACCCATGTCAGGCCTGTACGGTCTGAAATCAACCTGAACAGCTGATCCTGGGAATGATGAATCCAGGGTGAATGTGAAGTCCAGGAAATCCTGAGAAAAGTAATCACCTGCTAATAATTTCCATAGGTTTATGGAAATGGTGATGAGGGAAAGTTTAAGTTTCTGTAGACTTTCAGGTCTATTAACAAGTTATAAAGCTTCTATAATTCTTCACAAAGATGGTCATTGATTCTGAACAATGATTTTTTCATCACATTTGAGTGCTGAGCAGCACTTATTTATGTTCTCAAAGAAACTTACTTTTTGCCCCTAAAATGATTGATTTTTCATTTCAGTTCTTTTTCTCCTGGATTCAACTCCAGGAAATGTGGGGGTGAGGGTGGAGCGGGGTGATGTGTATTCAGCACGTGTTATAAGTAAATCATTAAAGCTCTTGCAAATACACCTTATAGCTGTCAGCTGGCTCATTCTCAGTGAATGGCTCTTTGGCTATATATGTTTAAGCTGGTGACAATGAATACGAAAAAAGGTGTCAAATTTTAACATGTCCCATGCACAGGCAATAGTTTTTTTTTTTTCACCTGGCTACTATTTCTGCTTTTCTAAGTGCAGCAAACGCAAACTTTCATAGAAAATAATCTATTAACAAACGATTTCTAATTACAGCTAGGACAATGTGCTCACATTTATTCCTTTGCACTTGGAGGGGGGTGGGCGGCAATGTGCACACCTCCGCTTTCACTGTATCAGGAAGCTCTGTTAAGGGACTGAGACGTGCCAGCGAGCTTATTGAAACTCATGATGTTATTCTACTGCTTTAGAATTAGGTCTAAACAGTAAATTTCATTCAATTGTCTTCTCCTTCAGCTGCTATATTTCCTAAGATACAGTTAAAATCCCGTGGACCCTTAAAAAAACATGTAAAATGGACATGCAATTCACTTTACACCAGGGTTGGTAACTTTATGGTCTTTTTAAAGCCAAGCTCCGGGAGAGAGAGCTCACAGAACTTCACCCAACGCTTACAACCCCTGGGGAGAACGAGGCGGGCTTGTTACCCGTGGCCCGTGGCCTGGCTTTGTGTTTAACCTCCAGCAGGCAAATCGGCTTTACACTCAGGTGCGGTGGTTCATTTGTAGTTATCTTAGATGTTTCTCTCGTAAGAAGAGGCCGATCACCAAAAATTTTAAAGACTTCATTGTTAAATTCAAAATTTTTGCAAGTTTACTTATTTACGTCATTTATTAATATTTGTTCTGCCAACAAATCGAGTGCCCTCTTTTATGACCAGGTGCCCACTGAGGCACTGAGCTCACAGGAATGAGGAGGACAGGTCCCGACTGCAAGCACGTCATAGTCTAGTGGGGGACGCTGACTTGTAGATGGCAGCAGAGTAATCGTTTGTGCTTTAAAATGTTTGTGTATATTCACATTTGAATGGATGCCCATACTTTCCATGCTGGTGTGGCCATTTAAAATCCGGTTGCTAATCTCTGAAAATCAATCAGGAAGCGTAAAATACTCTTTGAAAGTCAAGTGCCTTTCCCTGTGAGGTCATTAAGGAGCCCCGCCCCTCCTTCAAACCACCTGGCGACCGTGACCCGTCTCTCTTTCTTAAGAATGGTTAGCTCGCCCTGCTTGACCGTCCCTTCAGGGCTTTCCTTGTGCCAAATCATCAGCGTAAACGGAAGAGGATTCATTTTGCCAAAAGCTCATCGTAGATGAGTTCACAAATTTAAAAAATCATGAGCCCTGCAAATATCCATGGTGAAGAAGAAATGCATCAGGAGAACAGATCAGGAGGCCGGCTTTTCCTTCAACAGCAAAAAATGGCTTTTGAAGATCACTGTGCCCTTTGCACGACTGCCACAGGCAGGCAAATGTGCCAGATTATAAACTGTCACAGAACTGGCTAGAGCAAAGCCCGCCAGGTCTGAGTGGGCTGCCTGGCTGACCTGTGGCCTAGTGACTACACCGACGTGCGGGCATGGGCAACCTCAGCCTTGCCGTTACCTCTGGGGGGCAACCTCGGCCTTGCCGTTACCTCTGGGGGACACGGTGCCAACCCTTGAGGGCAGCGCGCTCAGGTGAGTACTTTATGTCTTCAGAGGTGTAAGCCAGGGAGGCTCACTGACTTGGTGACACAGTCACCAAATTCTTGCATGAGCAAGAATTTAAATATGCCAAAAAGCAAATACTGTTCTCACTTGTGATTTAATTTCCCACAGGTGAACTGGGCCCCTGCCTGCACTGTCCTTTCCAGAGCTGCTTGAGCCCCGTTGGCGTGTCTGGGGATTTCAGAGACTGTATGACGGGTCCTGGCAGCGTCAGAGATATAAAGTCCATGGGAATGACTTGAAGCTTATTTTGTAAGTACCCAGATATGGGCTTCCATTTAGCAAATAACACTATTAAACTGTATTTTATAGGGGTGTTTGGGAGGGGAGGAAAGGAGAAGAGAAACAGAAGCCTGTCGTAAAAAAAAAAAAAGGTCAGCTATGTTCTCAAAACATCCTCAAGAAAGATCAGGGCTCTTTGAATTTTGATAGAAATCTTAAGGAAAATCATGGGTAACTGTCATTGAAGTTACTGAAAAGAACTTTAAAATCAGTCAAATAACGTCTGTGAACAACCACAAAGAAGTATTTTGTAACCAAAATGAAGTTGTGCAATCAATGTCTCCCTTACTATTCTCTGAAATGGTATCACTGGAAATAAAACCCCTGCTCCCATTTGAAGGGCCAGGTTTGCATTGCTGCTGGCTGAGGGGAAGTGGTGAGGAACGTGGTTGGGTCCATCTTCCCACTCTGTTCAGTGAACCTTGTAGATTGGTATAGCAATGAAAAACATGGAGTCTAGGGTTTCTACAGGAAAGAGTTTGTTTCACTGCTGCATATTCATTTATTAATTGATGCAGTACCTAGTTAACTAAGTGTGCAGCACTGGGCTATGGGAATTAGTCAAGATGAAAAATATCCCAGTCCTTGATCCGAAGGCACCTTGAATCAAGTTAGTAGAGAGAGAACCTATGTATACAATTGATGAGGAAACCAAGTGGCGTGGGCAAAGTACCTGAGAGGGAAACAAAGTTGGAAAAGCTCGTTCTCTAATGACTTACGTTTTTGTCAGTAAAAGTATTCACTGAGAGTGAGATGGAAATGGTTGGCCATTTGAGGAGCACTGGAAAAATCTGGAAAGACTGTGACGAAAAAAGTGATCGGGTGATTTTGAACAAGGAATCTCAAATGTGTGGTGGTGGAGAAGGCCTGGGTGCCATCAGCAGGTAGCACGAATTTCTGTGGGACCAGTATGAACCATCTTCATAAACCGCCACGTGGCAAATAATGAGGACAGGTGACACACGAGAAAATACTATGGGCTAGGGGCCATTGAGGATGTTTGTCCCAAGACAGGATACCACTGTCTTCTACAGAGAAGATAGCTCAGGAAGCATAGACTAGAAAATAATTCCTCACCTTGCCAAGGGTGTGAAAAAAGTAAAAACGAGAGGAAAAAGTCATTATTAGTGAGTCAGCATAACAAGGATGAGGAGAGGAACCCAACTTTTCAATCTACCAGTGAGGCGGTGTTGTGTAGCAGAATTGCGGGGTCTTGCAACTCTGTGTTTAACCTTTAGAGGAACTGCCAAACTGCGGCTGCACCATTTTACATTCACATCAACAATGTATTATATATGGGATCCAATTTCACCACATTCTCATGAATGTTTGTTTGTTTTTTAATAGACTTTATTTTTTAGACCAGTTTTAGGTTCACACCAAAATTGAGTGGAAGGCGTGGAGATTGCCCATATACCTCCTGCTCCCACACATGCACAGCCTCCCCCATTATCAACATTGCCCACCAGAGTGGTTAATTTGTTACAGTCAATGAACTACACTGACACACATTAGCACCCAAAGTCCACCGTTGACATTAGGATTTACTCTTGGTGTTGTACATTCTTTGGATTTACACAAATGTGTAATGACATGTATTCACCATTATAGGATCATGCAGAGTAGTTTCACTGTCCTAAAAATCCTCTGTGCTCTGCCTATTTATCTTTTCCTCCCCACTAACCCCTGGCAACCGTGAACCTTTTTACCTTACCGTAGTTTTGGCTTTCCCAGAATGTCATGCAGTTGGAATGATACACTCTGTAGCCTTTTGAGACTGGCTTCTTTCACTTAGTAATATGCATTTATGTTTCCTCTATGTCTTTTCATTGCTTGATAACTCATTTCTTTTGAGTTCATTGTCTAGTTGTCCCACAGTTTGTTTATCCACAGTTTATCCATTCACCTGTTGAGGGATATCTTGGTTGCTTCCAAGTTTTGACAATTATGAATAAAGCTGCTATAAACATCCATGTGCATTTTTTTGTGTAGACATTAGTTGTCAACTCCTTTGGGTAAATACCAAGGAGTGAAATTCCTGGGTCGTATGGTAAGAACATATTTACTTTTATAAGAAACTGCCAAACTGTCTTCAAAGTGGCTGTACCATTTTGCATTCCCGCCAGCAATGAATAAGGGTTACTGTTGCTCCATCTCCTCACCAGGATTTGATGTTTCTAGTGCTCTGGATTTTGGCCATTCTAAAACATATGTAGTGGTATCTCATTGTTTTAATTTTCATTTCCCTGATAACATATGATGTGGAGCATCTTTTCGTATGCTTATTTGCCATCTGTACATCTTCTTTGGTGTTGTGTTTATTAAGGTATTTGGTACATTATTTAATTGGGTTGTTTGTTTTCTCATTATTGAGTTTTTCAGTGGTTTTTGTCTATTTTGGATAACGGTTCTTATCAGATAGGTCCTATGCAAATATTTTCTCCCAGTCTGTGGCTTGCCTTTTTTTTTTTCTGTTGATGGTGTCTTTTGCAGAGCAGAAGTTTTAAAATTTAATGAAGTCCAGCCTATCAATTAATTTTTTTCATGAATTAGGCCTTTGGTGTAGTATCTGAAAAGTCATTGCCAAATACAAGGTCATCTAGATTTTTCTCCTACATTGTCTTCTAGGAGTTTTGTAGTTTTGTGTTTTACATTTAGACCTGTGATCCATTTTGAGCTAATTATTGTAAAGGATATGTTGGGGCTGAGAGAGATCACTCCAAAATAAGACTGCTGGAGACCAGAATATGCCACCCCAAAACATGCCACTCTGGCATAGTGATTACTTTGAGCTAAAAGAAATTGAGAACCAGCCAACACAGGAAAAGCTCTTTATTTCCCCCTCAACTGCCTAAAATAAAATACAAAACATTCCTTTTGTAAAGAGGAATTTATAGCTATAAAGAAAATTTCATAATAAAGATTTCTATATCAGGAAAATAATCACTCCAAGACAACTTTTATCATCTGAGAGGCTTTTATCTAGTTAATAAGGCAACATTTATTCACCATACATTTCCTCTCCTTCCCTTGCCATAATTTATCTGCACTATCCCCTAGAATTCCCAAGCCCCTGTTTTTTTCTGTAGCTTAGGGTGCTATTATAAACTTCAATCATCTAGCTCTTTTTTGAGTTTCATGTTTTTGTGAGACTCCCATGCATATGCACATAATTAAAATGGCTTTTCTCCTGTTAATCTGTCTTATGTCTATTTAAGAGTTGTATTCCAGCCAAAGAACCTAGGAGGGTGGAAGAAAGCCATTTTTCCCTCCCCTATAAGTATAAGGTTTGTGTCTAGATTCATTTTTTTTTTTTTTTTGCATGTGGATGTTCAGTTGTTCTAGCACCATTTATTAAAAACACTATCTTTTCTTCACTGAATTGCTTTTGCTCCTTTGTCAAAGATGAGTTGACTATATTTCTGTCATTTTATTTCTAGGCCCTTGCAACATAATAAAAAATATATGTTTTGTCTCTCTCCCTGGTTCCTGATACAGTTCCTAAATCCCTTGGAATCTCTGGGTAATAGCATATTTTGTTCTAATGAGGTGACACTTGATGGGCTCCTGGATAGCTTCAGGATGGAGGCTAGGCACCAGAAAGACCAAGCTGTGATTAAAAGCTTGGAACTTTCAGCCCCACTCCCATCCTCTGGAGAAGAAGAAGAGGGGCTGGAGATTAAGCCAGTGATTGATCGTGCTTACATGATAAGCCTCTATAAAAAAATCTCCGGGGTTTGGAGAGCTGTTGGGTTGATGAACATGTCCATTGCAGGGAGGGTGGTGTACCCCACCTGCACAGAAACAGAAGCTACTCTGCTTGGGACCCTCCAGACCTCACCCTGTGTACCTCTTTAGCTGGCTGTTCATCTGTATCCTTTATGATAAGCCAATAAATGTAAGTAAAGTGTTTAAGTTCTGAGAGCTGTTATAGCAAATTATCAAACATGAGGTAGGGATCGTGGGAACCTCTTATTTGTAGCCAAGTCAGACAGAAGCGAGGTACCCTGGGCACCCAACACTTGTGACTGATGTCTAAAGTGGGGGGAAGTCTTGTGGAACTGAGCTCTTAACCTTTAGGGTCTGTGTTAACTCTGGGTTGTTAGTGTCAGAATTGGATTCAATTGTGGGACACCCAGCTGGTGCCTGCAGAGAATTGGAGAATCGCTTGGTAAGCAAAACCCACATATTTGGCATCAAAAGTGTTATCAGTATAGGAAAAATTTTATATGTCTATTCTGTTTCATTGATCTATTTGACTATTCTAGGTTTTTTGTCTTTCCACATAAACTTTAGAATCAGTTTATTGATATTCACAACATAACTTCCTTGGATTTTGATTGCAATTGCATCAAATATATAGATCAAGTTGGGAAGAACTGACATCTTGACAATATTTTGTCTTCCTATCCATGAGCATGAAATATTTCTCCGTTTATTTAGTTCTTTGATTTCTTTTGTAGTTTTCCTAATACAGATCTTTTGTACATTCTGTTAGATTTATACATAAGTATTTCATTTTTGAGGGTGATAATGTAAATGGTATTGTATTTTTAATTTCAAATTCTAATTGTTCATTGCTGTTATAAAGGAAAATGAGGGCCGGGCGCGGTGGCTCACGCCTGTAATCCTAGCACTCTGGGAGGCCGAGGTGGGCGGATCGTTTGAGCTCAGGAGTTCGAGACCAGCCTGAGCAAGAGCGAGACCCCACCTCTACTAAAAATAGAAAGAAATTATATGGACAGCTAAAAATATATATAGAAAAAATTAGCCGGGCATGGTGGCGCATGCCTGTAGTCCCAGCTACTCGGGAGGCTGAGACAGGAGGATCGCTTGAGCTCAGGAGTTTGAGGTTGCTGTGAGCTAGGCTGATGCCACGGCACTCACTCTAACCTGGGCAACAGAGTGAGACTCTGTCTCAAAAAAAAAAAAAAAAAAGGAAAATGAAAAACTTTTCTATATTAAACTGTATCCTGCAACCTTGCTATAATTGCTTATTCCAGTTTTTTTGGTTGTTGTTGACTTTTCTGGATTTTCTACGTAGACAATGATGTCATCTGCAAACAAAGACAGTTTTATTTCTTCCTTCCCAATAGGTGTATCTTTTATTTCCTTATCTTATTATAATAGCTAGGACTTTCAGTACACTGCTGAAATAAAGTGGTAAGAGGAAATCCTTTTTTTGTTCCTGATGTTAGCTGTATGTTTTTTGTAGATATTCTATATCCTTTAAGAAAATTATTTTATATTCTTAGTTTACAAAGAATTTTTATCATGAGTAGGTGTTGGATTTTGCCAAATGCTTTTTCTGGATCTATTGATATGATCATGTGAATTTTCTTCTCTAGGCTGTTGATTGATGAATTGCATAAATAGATTTTTAAAGGTTGAATCAGACTTGCATACCTGGCATAAATTCCACTTGGTCATGGTGTATAATTTTTTTTATACATTGTTGGATTTGATTTGTTAATGTTTTGTTGAAGATTTTTGCATCTATGTTCATGAGAGATACTGGTCTGTAGTTTTTTGAGTTTTTTTGTATATCTTTTGTTTTGGGATTAGGGTGATGCTGACTTCATAGAATGAGCTAGGAAGTATTCCTTCTGCTGCTTTTTTCTGAAGAAGATTGTAGAGAATTGGTATAATTCATTCCCTAAATGTTTGGTTGCATTCACCAGTGAACTCAGCTGAGATTGGTGCTTTCTGTTTTGGAAGATTATTAATATTGATTCAATTTTTAAGATAGATATAGGCTTATTCAGTTTGTCTATTTCTTCTGTATGAGTTTTGGCAGATTGTATCTTTCAAGGACTTAATCCAGTTCTCCTGGGTTATCAAATTTGTGAGCATAGAGTTGTTCATAGTATCTCTTTGTTATCCTCTCTTTCTCTTTTTTATTAAACTGGTTAGAGGCTTATCAATTTTATTGATCTTTTCAAAGAACCAACTTTTGGTTTCATTTTTTTCTGACTTCCTGTTTTCAATTTCATTGTTTTCTGCTCTAATTTTTATTAGTTTTCTTTTGCTTACTTTGGAATTAATTTGCTCTTCTTTTTCTAATTTCCTAAGTGGAAGCTCAGATGATTGATTTTAGGTCTTTATTCTGTTCTAACGTACGTATTCAAGGCTATAAATTTTCCTCTAAGCACTGCTTTCTTCGTATTCCACAGATTTTGATGTTGTATTTTTATTTAGTTTAAAATATTTTAAAATTTCTCTTGACTTCTCCTTTGACCCATATGTTATTTAGAAGTGTGTTGTTTAATCTCCAAGTACTTTTGGAATTTTCTGACTATCTTCCTATTATTGACTTCTAATTTAATTTTATTGTCATCTGAGAATAGACATTGTATTAATATGATTTCTAATCTTTGTTAAATTGTTTTATGGCACAGAAAGTAGTTTCTCTTGGTGAATGTTCCACATGAGCTTAAGAAGAATGTGTGTTCTGCTGTTTTTGATGAAGTAGTCTATAGATGTCCAGTTGATTGACATACTAAAACTTTTTGATTTTAGTCACCATAATGGATGTGAAGTGCCATTTCATTGTGGTTTTGATTTGCAATTCCCTTACAGCTAATGACATTGAGCATCTTTTCATGTTTTTATTTGACATTTGTATATATCGTCTTTGAAGAAATATCTATTTTGATCCTTTACCCATTTTAGTTGGTTGGCTTTTATTAATGAGTTGTAAGAGTTCTTTATGTAGTCTACATACAAATTCCTTTTGTAGTATAGATACAAATTTCTTATCAGAATATGGTTTGTATATATTTTCTCCCATTCTTTGGATTATTTTGTCACTTTCTTGATGGTATCCTTTAAAGCACAAAGGTTTTTAATTTTTATTAAATCCAATTTATCTGTTTTTTCTATTATTGCTTATATTTCTGTTGTATCTAAGAAATTATTGCCTAACCCAAGGTTGTAGAGATTTAATTATATTTGTTTTCTAAGAGTTTTATAGTTGTAGCTCTTACATTTAAAGTCTATGACCATTTTGAGTTACTTTTTGTGAATGGTGTGAGGTAGGGATCCAACTTTATTCTTTTGCTTGTGGATATCCAGTTGTCCCAGAACCTTGGTAAAAATTAATTGACCCTAAATGTAAAGGTGTGTTTCTGAACTCTCAATTCTGTTCCACTGACCTATATGTCTATTCTTAGACCAGTACCACACTGTTGTGAATACTATAGCTTCTTAGTAACTTTTGAAATCAGTAAAATTTTTCAAGATTGCTTTGGTTATTCTGTGTCTCTTGCATTTCCATCTGAATTCTAGGATCAACTTGTCAATTTCTGCAAAGAAGTCAGCTGGGATTTTGATAGAGGTTGTGTTGAATCTATAGATCAATTTGAAGAGTATTGACATATTATCTTTTGATCCATGAACATGGTGTGTCTTTCCATTTATTTAGGTATTTTAAAATTTCTTCTAAATTTTTTTTTAAGTTTTCAGAGTATAAGTTTTACATTCTGTGTTAGAGTTCTCCAAAGACATAGAACAAATAGGATTAAAATATATAAAATAATAATTGGCTCACACACTAATGGAAACCATGAAGTTCCATAATCTATTATCTGCAAGTTGAAAAACTAGGAAACTGGTAGTGTAATTCAGTCTGAGTCTGAAGACCAGAGGACCATGAGAGTTGATAGTGTAAGTCTCAGTCAGAGTCCAAAGGCCTAAGAACCAGGAGTGCAAACATCCAGGGAGAGGAGAAGATGAATGTTCCAGCTCAAACAGAAGCAAAATCACTCTTCTTTTGACTTTTTGTTCCATTCATGCTCTCAATGGGTTGTATAGTGTCTACCTACATCAGTAAGGATGATCATCTTTACTCAGTCTGCTGTTTCAAATGCCCATTTCTTCTGGAAACACCTTCATAGACACCTCCAGAAATAATGTTTTACTAGCTATCTGGGCATCATTTAGTCAAGTTGACACATAAAATTATCACATACTTCATTTTTTAAATTTATTTCTATGTATTATTTTTTTTTTGATGCTACTGTAAAGAGAATTATGTTCTTAATTTTGGGAGGTTGCTGATTGCATGTGTATAGAAATATAATTTATTTTTGTGTTTTGTTCTTGTACCCCACAATCTTGCTGAGGTCATTTATTAGTCTTATTAGGTTTTTAGTAGATTACTTAGGATTTTTCCATATATAAGGTTATGTCTTCCACACAGATAGTGTTTTGCTTCTTCCTTTCCAATTTGGATGCCTTTTATTTCATTTTCTTCCCTAATTTCCCAGGCTAAAACCACCTGTACAATGTCAAATAAAAGTGGCAAAAATGGACATCCTTTTCTTCTTCCTAATCTTATAGATAAATCATTTGGTCTTTCATCATTAAGTATTGCATTAGCTGTGGGTTTTTTTGGTCGATGCTCTTTATCAGGTTGAGGAAATTTCCTCTCATTTCTATTTTGTTGAGTGTTTTCATCACGAAGGGGTGTTGGATTTTGTCAAACACTTTTTCTGCATGATCATGTGGGTTTTGCTTCTTACTTCATTGATATGGTGTGTTATACAAATCGAGCTTCAGACGTTAAAACAGCTTTGCATACATGGGATAAATCCAACTTGGTTATGATGTATAATCATTTATTTCTAGATTTGGTTAGCTAATATTTTGGTAAAGATTTTGGTACCTATATCCATAGGAGATATTGTCTTTATTTTCTTGTGATGCCTTTTTCTGTTACCTAGACTACATAAAGATCCCTTACAACTCAATAATAAAAGACAACCAAACTAAAATTGGGTAAAGGATCCCAATAGACAATTTTCCAAAGAAAATATGCAAAGTGCTAATGAGAACATGAAAAGATGCTCAACATCATTAACCACTAGAAAAATGCCAATTAAAACTACAATGAGGTAGCACTTCATACCCACTGGTGTGGCTAGAATCAAAAAATGTTTGTGAGAATGTGTGAATGATCATAGCAACATTATTCATAATAGCCAAAAAGTGGAAACACCCTAAATTTCTATTGACTGATGAATGGATAAATAAAATGTGTATTCATGCAGTGGAATATAATTACTCAATATAAAGAAAATACTGATGTATACTACAAATTGGATGAACTTGGAAAACATTATTCTAAGTGCAAGAAGTCAGTCATAAAAGACCACATACAGTATATGATTTCATTCATATGAAAGGTCTAGAATAGGCAAATATGTAGAGAAAGAAAGTAGATTGCTGATTCCTTGAGTTACAGGTTGAAGTAGGGAGGATAGTAAGTGGGGGAGGAGGGAAGAGTTGTAGAGAAATGGGGAGTGATTACTAATGGAGACTGGGTTTCTTTTTGATGAAAATATTCTAAAGTTGATTGTGGTGATGATTACAAAACTGTGGATATGTGAATATACTAAAAACATTGAATTGTATATTTTAAAGGGGTGAATTGTGTATGGATTATTTCAATAAATTGGTTATGTATTTTTTAAAAAATATAAGAAAAAAGTATGAACTAGTTATCTTGCAATGACTTTCATTTCTATTAAATAATTTCAGCAACCCTGTTAGGGGAGATTATTACACCCATTTTACAGATGAGGAAAACTGAGACTTAGAGAGATTTAATATTAATAACTTGTCTCAGGTCATATAGCTTGTAAGTGAAAGATTCAGGAGTTGAATCAGGCAGTCCAAAGCCCAAGGTTAACCACAGAGCTCTACTAGATGAGATGATGTCTCGTTTCATTTCAATTAACCTCTTTTCCATCCTATATCATACTTTTTGTATTAGTACAAGGAAAGAAAAATGGAGGCTAAAAACTACTTAAATAATTGAATAGCCTTATAAATTTGTACCTACAAAAAAGGAAGAGAATGATTGGTGCTGGCTATTTAAAATGACAGCTCAACTCTCTATGTGGTTTTTTCTTTTCTTTTTTTTTTTTGTATAGGCACATTCTTTAAGACAATTCAGGTCTATGAACATTTTTTTTTAAAGACTTAGATAGAATAACTAGTTTAAAACACAGATTTGTGTAGATAGAATAACTAGTTTAAAACACAGATTTGTGCTGCAATGAATTAAGGCATGGGCATAAGACTCCATTTTCCTTTACAAAAACTCTTTTGCCATCTGGTTCTCAGTGTCCCCTTAACATAGTTTTCAGGCTATGAAATTCTGTACATCTGTATGAGGCTCAAGAGTTGACCTTTGAGAGGGAAAAGTCTTATTTTATTATGCTGACACCACACATCATAATTCTTATTTTGCTTGGAGATCTCATTCAATGTCATCACCAACATGTGCAATAAGAGATACATCATGTTTATGACTAGAGTATTCCTTTTATTTCCAGTTACAGTTTTCCCATAAAATCTCTATTGAAAATAATCTCCATGTAGTTATTGAATGTTATTACTTGGAACAGCAACGCTCAAACAATTTGCTTATTTAGGATCTTGAGTTTTTCCAACATTCTGAAGTGTCTCAGTCCCTCAAGAAATATCTTTTTAGCCAGAGCAGTAGTAATGTAAGTCTGTGGCTTTTCTCGTGATGTATTTTATGGGATTGTGTTACCTCCATAATATATTTTGTGTTCCTTCCACTTATATTAGAGTACAATGGGTAAACAGTTGCATTTTAACTCTTCTCTTCCAGATATTTTACAGCTGTGATTGACATTTTCTTAAGAGTTGTTTATTAAAAAAAAATAGAATTTCCCAGTGGGATCAAAGAATGGTAAAAGGCAGACCCTGTGCATTATACTAAGATCCAAAAAATACTTGTATACATCTTCCAAATTAGGTATTGTTTGTCTTCTACCTATTGAGACTTTCTTTATGTAAAAGCCTCTCTTGTTGGACAGAGGTCAGCCTGGCCATTGCACTGGGTAAGCAGGCTGGAAGGGAGCCCTTGCCCCAGGTGGCCATGGGCAGAATAAGTAGCAGGTCCCTGGAGAGCCCTGAAGTTCAAGCCCTGGGAACGAAATCCAAAGGGTTGGGAGGAAGGGTGCAGGAAGGAGCTGAAGGAAAAGTTCAGTGGGGAGGAAACTGGCAGAGCTAGCAGGATAGGGGCAGAGAAAGAGTGATTTGGATGTTTTTCACAAATGCAGCTGAAGCGTCTAGAACTTGGTACATGTAATCTGATGCAGTGAAATGAGTGTGGCTTTGGAGTTGGATCCAGGTTCACATCTTGGTCATAAGCAGGCTTGGATGGGTGAGTTAATCCCTCTGTGCCCGAGATTCTCATCTTTTATATGAGCAGCAGCATGATTATAATCACATTAACAACATCATAGTAACTCCCACTTCTTCAGTACCTGCAATATGCTGGATACTTTACATAGATAATCTTTAGTCATCAGTGCAATCCAATCAGGTATTTTTTTTTTTTTTACTATCACTGTTTTTCAGATGGGGAAAACTGAGGCCCAGAGAAGTTAAATCATTTGCCCAAGGTCCTTTCCTACAGCTGGAAAGTAATAGAGCCAGGATTTTAATCCAGACCTATCAGATTCCATAGTCCATGAGATCATTGGATCAGAATGACCTGGAGCTCTTGCTATCAGAGCATTCTAGATTCTACTGTAGACTCTACTGTAGGTGCATTAGCACCACTCGGGATGGGGCCCAGGAGTGTGCATTTGAACTCACCACTTAGGTGATTCTTAGGTTCTACCTAAGAGTACTCTATGCCCTTTCCACTCAGGATATGGTCTGTGGCTCAAGACCAGCAGCATTAGCATCACCTGGGAGCTTATTAAAAGTGCAAATCCTAAGACACATTACTCTAGCCTTATTGAATTAGAATATACATTCTAATAAGCTCTCTGGGTGATTCATATGCACATGAGGTTTGGGAAGACCTGTTTCACAAAGTGGTTGTAAGGATTAGAGATACTAAATGTGAAATGTCTAGCATATCATAGGTATTCAACAAATACTCTTTGTTATCAGTTCCTTTTTTGATCAAATAGAAGGTGATGTGCTAGGAGGGCCTACAAGTATAGGGCCAAGGTAAGCAACTGTTTTGCCTCCCCTTCCTTTGGATCTATACGCAGTGCTGTTACGTTTTTTCCCAGTTTCCGAGTATATTCCACTCAAAGTTTCCTGTCCTAAAAGCATATAGTGTTCTAGAATTTTTCCTGTCTCACCTTTGCCAACACCTCACTTTGGAGTCAGAAAATATTTGACTCTTGGCTTGGATAATTATTAAGTCTGTGACCTTGGGAAAATTAATTAACCTTTTTAAACCTCGATTTTTATCATTTATGAAAAGAACATAATGATGATGAAAATAATACATTTTGTCATACTAAAACCTAAGAGTTTAGTCCTATTTGCCCCTTCTTTGGGGTGTCAATTGAACAAGTAAGCAAAGAACATAGAGAAGGAAAAGTATTAGACTCTGTATTTTTTTTCTAAATTTTAAACACTGCAATCCTTTAAAATAGATTAATTTTATGAAATTATCTGTTCTGCTCTAATGACAACCTGATTTTTTTAATTAAACAAATTAGAAATAGAATATAAATAATCTATAATCAACAATTTAGGTCTAAATTCACAAAATTTTAAAATTCTGTAGGATCTTTAAGAAATCATGCAATCCAAGTTCTTTTGTGGCAATAGAAACAACAATTAAGTGACTTTTTAAATGACACCAAGGTATGTAATGTATGTAATTTTAATTGGTATACAGTTGTCCCTTAGTATCCTTGGGGTATTGGTTCCAGGACCCCCAAGGATACCAAAATCCACAGATGCAGATCCACGGTCCTTTATATAAAATAGCATGGTATTTGGATATAACCTACACACATCTTCCTGCATACTTTAAATCATTCCTAGATTACTTATAATATCTAATACAATATAAATGCTACATAAATACTTGTTATACTGCATTTTCAAATTTATATTATTTTTTATTATTTTCAAATATTTTTGCTTCTTGACTGGTTTAATCTGCGGGTGCAGATCTGGCAACAACTGGAGACAGCTTTACTTGTCACACCTGGTGGTGTTGTTACTGGCACACAGTAGATAAAGGCCAGGGATGCTGCTAAACTTCCTACGATGCACAGGACAGCCCCACCATAACAAAGAGTTATCCAGCCCAAAATGTCGCAGTGCTGCTGTTGAGAAACTCTGCTCTAGATTGTGTTGTCAGTTACATGAGAACACCACAGTGGCCAAGTCTGCCTCCATCACCACTGATTTCCTAGCACATAAACAGACCTCAGGTGAATAAGTATTCAATAAATGTTGGTTGAATTATTTTTAATTAAATAAATGAATAAACAAATGCACAAAAAGGATATCAACCTTTCCTTTAGTACACTAAATGTTAAAACAGACAGGTCTGCTTTTAACTGTAAATATAAATGGCAGCCTTCACTTGGCCTTAGGGAATATCATACCAAGTTTATCACAGCACTATATTTTTCAAAGTTTGGTTGACAGAAGTAATAAGGGAGGACATCATCCTATATATGAAAAAACATTATCTTAAGATTAAACCAGATCACTGAGGTGCAAACCTGGATCATTATGTTTGCTTTTAAATCCTCCAACTGAGTTGATTATGTAAACTGTGAATGGGGTATTACTAGCAACCTACATTATGGACTATTGCAAGGAACAGCTCCATGAAGTAGGCATCTACTGGAGGGGATGTTATTGAGGGTGTCTTTCACTACATAACATGGTCCTTATTAAGGATTTATGGGAGAAATTGCCCTCTGGCCTCTCTTTCTGATGTGCTTCTAACTTGTATTCATCTTAGAAATATTATGAATTACAGAATTGTGTTTCAGTTGTGGCATTGGTTACTAAGAAACATAAATATAACTTTATGATTCATTTTAAACAAATGTATGGAGTACTAGGATATCCTAATCCCACCCCTGGTTATCTTATTCTTTTAAAATTTTATTTTCCCTTTACTCTGCTTTTCTTTAAGCTTTTTTTCACTTTCTTCCTTCCCTCTTTCCCTCCCCTTTCCCTCCCCTTTTCTTTCTTTCTCTCTCCATATACTGAAAAATATTAATAATTTGTTTACTCCATAAGTATCTGAGTGCTTATTTTATGACAACTGCAACATTTTGAAAAAGAAATATACAACATGCCTTGAAAAGATAAAACTTTATTAAAATGGTCATCACAAATAATGACAAACAGTATCTCCATGAGGCTGAGGGCATGATACATTCATGGCAGTCTTTACTTGCTGTTTCTGGACCCTAGTCCCAGAAGGCAATTGAGGGATGCCTTTGGGATATTCGAGAAGAGAAAGAGTGAGAAGGAGCAGTAGGTCTACAACAATCAAATCATCTCACAAATAACGCAGCTGATTCACTGTCAACTCGGCACAGTATCTTCCCGTATCTCAGGTTGTCACACATTTTAACTCATTTCTAATCTTTTGAGGTTTTGTTATATTCAATTAGTTTGGCTGTCCCAGGTTATACTATACGTGGATGGGCTCCCAGGGTTTCAGGGTTCTCCTGACCTCAGTTTAAAAGGTCATTATTATTGCAAAATAATAATTTCTTTTACTCAGCCTGTTTTTTACAAAATTCAGGAGGGATTGGGGACTGACAAAGAATAAACAAACAAAAATCACTCAGTGTAATCACTAAGAGGTAGTGACTACTATTATTCCAATAAACTCTTCCAGTATTTTTATCCTATGCATTTGGAAGGAGAAAGAGATAGATAGGGAATGGTTATGGTACACACTCCTTTGCAATTTTGAGTGTTCTCTTGTCTGTGATGTTATCATCTTTCCATGTCTTTGAACCTTGTTCTACATTGTCACTTTCAGTGGCCAGATGGCATTCTGTTATATAGATATATCATAGTTTTAGTAGCCAATCCATTACAGTTGGACATTTGTTTCCATTATAAGTACTATTAAATTATGGCAAGTGTGTGTGTGTATGTTGTACACATGCTTTTAAACAGCTTCATTCTGTGAAGTCAAAACATTCAATAACTTCAATTTAAAATTGAGACACAAATATGGAATTAGTTCCAATGCAGACTGATACAGGAGGGTGACTTTATATTAATAATATAAATTTACATTAACAGCAGTTAAACACTTCATTTTATATTTAGTTGGGAAGATAATTTTAAGTTGTCTAAGGCTACTAAACAATGCATAGTGCCTAATTAATCTGTGTATAGAGCATACATCTATCTAGGCAGGGAGGATGCAGTAAATGCTAAACCTTAATTGAAAACAATGCCAGTTTTGCATCTTACAGACCAAGAATCCAGACGGACATTTTTCTTTTTAAAGAGGAATGTAGGATAAAGATCTTACAGATTAAATTTCAGGAAGCAAATTGTTGATCAAAATTAATGTGTCATTTTCTGGGCATAACAACCCAATCTCCTTTCACATAAAAGTATTAGGAGGACTGTTTTATTTTCACAAATAACTGAAGAAGAGGTAGAGATAAAAGAGATGGGGAGGGAAAGACAAATCCCTGCAGGTTTCTCTGATTTACAGGTGGGGCTCAAAAGTGCCTGCTGTGTGAAAAAGGGACCATTATGGGGAAACTCTCCTCAGGTTACCCAGTGAGAAACAACCAGAACTCCGAGTGAGCACACCCTTTCAGTATTGTTGTACGGCCGCAGCAAATTAAATTCATTCAGGTTGACTTCATGGTATGTGGCACTTAAAAAATTTTCTTTTTCTTGTCTGGGCCTCTCCCCCACCTACCCCAAATGAACTGGTTACCTTGGAAACAATGGGGAAAAAAACTGATTTAAGTGCAGTGTTGGTAAATAGTATAGCATGTTAAAATACAATAAAGGAACATTCCGGGTTGCTCTGCTGCCGTCCAGGTTTGGGGGTCAGTTTTCTGCTTTGTAAGGTTTATTGTGTAGATTCTGGTATACAGAGTTGGTGAGAATGTCGGGATGAAAAGCATTGTTTTGATGCTATAGAAGGATTGGATTTTGACTGACACGTGGGTTAGTTTGAATGGGTTTTAGGACCAGGTGTTAAAAAAATTTCCCTTAAACATCCAGGAACTCAGGAAGGACCATTTCTACCCCATGCTGAGATTTGTAAGCAAAGGCTCTAGGAGGTTCCCCTTGTTGGGCTCTTTACTACCATTGATTTGCAGCGGGAGAGTGAGGTCAACCTGTGGGCTGTGCAGTTTGGAAACTCTGAGTCATTCTGTCTGCCCTCTGCTATACCTTTTCAACTTTAGTAGCCTTTTCTTGTAGTGTGGTGATTAGAACCGCATATCCTCACACGAGCGTGGGCTCAGTGGTGCCGGCTATGGCACCAGAACAGCTCCCACTGTCCTACCTCTCTGTCCCTATCAATACTCCCAAAGAGACCTGGTGGTCTTTTATGGCATATGCTAATAAGAGTATCGAACAGATGTTCACTTTTTGGGGGGTGACACTAAAATGCATTGTGTAAACTGGGCATGCTGTGAGGGGACTTGGCTGTCACACTGATTTTTAAATTACTTTTCTGCATGCTATTCTCTTTATAGTAAGACTCAAGGTGTTTGGAAAGGATATCAAGCTATTCTGACTCTGCTGAACAGGAAAATTTATGTTAAATGCAAAACCAAAAAAAAAAAAGTTTCTCCGTCACGTCTTTCTGACCTGGAGTTGACTCACGCTTTTCTTCAGCGAGTCTAAAATGCAGGGAAATCGCCCGAAGGACAGTGTTTGAAGACTGTGCTGTGTGCGTGTCTTTGTACACTTACTGTCTGTGTATATGTTATTTGTCCTGGGGCCTGGGGGCAGGACCCGGCCTTCCTCTGCCTCCTAGTTCCAGCTTCTCTCGGAAAGCAGGTACACAAAGCCTCCTTTAACTTGCCCGCAATGAGCGGTAAGATGAAACATGCCCACTGATGAGTAACAGATCTGTCCCCTACAACGCCTCTCCTCAAAACACGGCATTTGTTGACTCTGGGTGAAGCTTTTAGCATTTTCAGTCTGTGAGACGATTTGGCCGGCAGCCCTTCTGTTGATTGTCATATTCCCCAGCCAGAAATGTCAATTACCAGTTTTCTTTCTTCATCTGTTCATTAAGCCTTTTGTATATTTTCTCTCTGATTCTTAGGAATTAGCGATGACGTGTGTCATTTTCATATCGTTGAATTTCTTTAAAAGAATAAGGACACAACCGTGAAGCAGTTCTTCATTCTGTAGGGTTTCAACTATTTGAGGATGTTGTTTTCTTTTTAACTGAAAGCAAGTGAAAATGGTTAAATTGATGGGATTGTTTAGCTCATCTAACTCCTTCATATTTACTGAAATAAGAATGAGGGTGGTTTTTTATAAGTGAACTAAGTCCACAAGCTTATTTCTAAAAGGTTCATTATAGGCAATAATTTTATCCTTTAACAACTTGTTAGAGGTAATAAAGTGGGCTGATGTGGGTTTCCTATCTTCTGATCCATCTGGGAATGATGACTCTGTGGGGAATCTTTTTCCATCTGTTTGGGTAATGAGGAAAAAAAGGAGTCAGTGGGAAAGCAGAAGCAAAGAGCCGGGAGCCCGGGCAGGACACAGAGCAAGTGGTCACCGTGTGACTGGTTGTGGGTAAGCCATGTATGGGGGACGTGCAGGGCCATCGTGCTGTTACAGTGAGAGCTGTGTTGCTGCTCACGGTGCCCTTTTGTTTTCCCTGTGCCCCTGCCCGCTCTTCATCTAGCTTTGTGTCCTGGGAGAAGCCCTTTCCACACCGGGTCTATTTTGTGCTCCGGCTGAATTGCCTGTCTGTGGCTCTCCAGAGACTTGTATACCATATAGATTCCAGCCGTAACATTGAGTTTTCAAACAGCTCTATTTTACTGAGAGGAGAGTGGAGCAGGTCTCACCAGAATCCTCCTGTGTGGTTTGGAGCCAGAAAGGAGCCTGAAATGGACTTGTTTTTGGAAACCTACATTGTTTACGTTAGGGTAGTTTCAGAATTGTTCTCTCATTAAGACTCACCTTCAAAGGGAGAGGTAAAGATCTTAAAACTGAATAGGCAACCTCTGTGGAAAGCGTATGGAGATTCCTGAAAGAACTGAAAGTAGACCTACCATCCAATCCAACAAACCCACTACTAGGCATCTACTCAAAGGAAAAGAAGTCATTCTATCAAAAAGACTCCTGCACTTGAATGTTTAGTGCAGCAAAATTCACAATTGCAAACATGTGGAATCAACCCAAGTGTCCATCGATGCATGAGTGGATTAACAAAATAAGGTATATGTATACCATGGAGTACTACTCAGCCATAAAAAAGAATGAATTAATGCCTTTTGCAACAATTTGTATGGAACTGGAAACCATTATCCTAAGTGAAGTATCTCAAGAATGGAAAAACAAACACCGCATGTACTTGCTAATAAATTGAAACTAACTGACATGTGTACCCATTGGAAATCAAGCAGGAGGGAGTGGGGAGGAGAGGAAAAATCTACCGAATGAGTACAATGAACACCATTCAGGTGATGCGCACATTTATCAGCCATGACTCAAGCAGTACAAAAACGATCCATGTAACAAAAACATTTGTACCTCCTTACTATTTTGAAATAAAAACTGAATAGGGATCGAATTAGTAGAAATGTCCTACTCTGCTGCCCCTCACTGAGTCCTCTGTGTGTGTCAGCATCTTTGTTAGACACTCCATAGCATTTTCTCATTGAGTCTCGTAACCTCTTGAGATAGGGGCCATTATTACCTTCATTTTTTGGTTGAAGAAACCCAGGCTTAGAAAGTTTAAGTCTCTTGCCCAAGGTTGCGGAGCTGGGATAGGAAGTCAGTCCTGCTGGGCTCTCCAACCTTGGGCATTCTTCCTACTGGTTATGCTTCTTATAACCATCCAAACTACCATCTCCCCTTTGATTTCCTGTATCCCTGTCCTCCCACAATGCTCATCTGGCAAGACCCTATCGTTGGATTTGCCTTTCTGCTCCCAAAGAGAGACAACTGATATTTGAAGGGGGAAAACAAAACCCAAGCTGTAAAACTGTGCAGATTAACACCAGTAAAATTCCTTGTCCACTACCCTCAGCTGAGCCCTCTGCATCACCTATTCATCCTTTTGGACGTCCTTGGTCAGCTTTCATTCCTACTCTGCACAAATAATTTCATACAAATATTTCCAAACTCCTCCAGCCTCCTCTCTGCCTCTAATCTCAGCAGTGCTTCAAACTTCTTGGAAAAACTGAGACCATCAGAAAATTTCATCCATCTTGTTTACAAGGTGATTTATAGCCACATCAGTCCTTGCCTTCTTCCCAGTTTCAGAGTATCAGCCCTCTGTCCTCCTTTTCAAGGTCAAACCTGTTACCTAGATCCTTTGAAACCCCTCCTCACCTCCTGTTTCCTCTGGGAACTTGTTCTGTTAATCAGACTTCCTCAACTACTCTGCTTTTATTCTCTCACTCTTTTTAGACATTTTCCCCTTAATCTTAAAACAAACTCATATCTTACCCAATGTAAACCCCAAACCAAATAAAAAGACTTAAGTCCCCTCTAGCTACTGTCTAGTCTCTCTTCTCTGTTCACCCAAAACCCTAGAAGATTAGTCCACAACGCTTGTGTCCCATGTTATCTCCCATTCTTTCTCCCATAATATTTGGCTTTTGTTTTTTCCAAGGAACTAAATAGGATCCAACTGGACCAAAAAAAAAAAAAAAAACTTCTATTATTTATGAAGAAAATACAATGCAGGGAAATTGACTAGATGGAAGGCAAAGGAACTGAGAAACCAAAGAGAAGATGGTATTTCAGAGATAGCTGGAAGCCATTACCACACCTAGAATGGAAGGACAAAGTGGAGCTGGTGTTATCAGACCCTGGGTTTGGGATGACCATGAAGGCTAGGACCTTGGGTTGGCTGGCCTGCCCAGAGAGAACTGAAGTCACAGAAGGAATTCAGCCCAGGAAGTAGAGACATGCCATCCAAGGTGGAGAGGAGAAGCAGAAATATTTGGCATCTCTGTTCCCTTCATCCATGCTTCCCATTGGCTGAACTCAGCCCAGCTGGAAACCAGCTGACACTGGAGCCTGGGAAATGCACAGTGTGAGGGGAAAGGTAGGAACGAACCTGAGGACTAACCAACCTAGGACCAGCACATTATTCAAGGACAATGGTGACTTTGGAGGTGCCAGATCCAGTGGGGTTTTAGTTTTTCTATGATCTGATTTCTCTGAATTATACTGTTGATTACTCCCTCTTTAGAACTCTCCTTTTCTTGGCTTCTGAGAGACAGTGTCCTCATTCTGTCCTGTCTATTCCTTCTGCCTTCTTTAGAGACTTCTTTTCCTCCATATCCCCGTACCTACCACTTAAATATTAGTTCTTCAGGATTCAGTTCTTCATCGTCAAGGTATTAACTCCCATGTAGATCCAGTAACTTTCAAATATGTTTCTGTAGCTCATACCTTTCTCTTGAAGGCCTGTGTTGACAACTCCATGCCTCTATTACTGTTTCAAAGTCAATGAGAACAAAACCAAACTCATCTTTCCCCCAAATTTCCATTTTATTCTTTTTTGTTTCCTATCTTGTTCCATGATGCCACTACTCATCTGTCAAGAATTGTGAACAATCTGAGATTTTATTCTAATTGTCAGCTAACAAATTTGCCTGCCACAGTTTCATGAATGCTGACAAAGTCTCCTGGGTCAGAGATAAAAAAAACATTCTTACTCGTGGGGGAGCAAGCACTGTGAGCTTTATGATGGTATTGGTTCCCCTTGTTCCCAAGTCCCTCAGAGATACCGTGGGGTGGTTCAGGTGCATGCTGCCCATGCAGTATGTTTGCATCGCTACAGAGGAACACTGAACTTAGGGACTCCCAAGCTTTTACAATGAGCTGTAGGTAAATCTGCCCAACCTTTGTTCTAGAAGGAGACACTGTCTTTGCTATACTGGACAATCAAAAAAACTTTTTTTTTTTTTTTTTTTTTTTTTTACTCTGGAGGGAGACTACGATAGCCTTAACAAAGGTAAGGCTCACCTTCTTATGAGGAAATTGATATTTCACTTTCTATGCCTTGCTCTCACTGGGACTCCTATCTCCCTTATCCTTTGGTTTCCTGTCCAGTTGAAGAGCTCTGCTCATCCTTCAAGGCTCAGCTGCCTCACTTGCCACCCATCAACCTCTCTGGTAACTTTTCCTTTCTCAATGACCCTAAGAAACTCCATAGGTTGCTTTGGTTTGGAGCTTCTCACGTGAGAGTTGTTTACTGGTTTGCCTTCCTATCCAACTGTGAGCCTCTGGAGGGGCCCTGACATCGTTGTCATGTTCACCAATAGCCCTGTGTTATCTAACAAGCCCTGTACAGTTCAGATGGTGTTGCTTCTGCAGTATCTCTTCTTTTCCTTCTAAATGGTCTGTGGTGCCATGGGGTTACCACATCTAGGATTCAGTCTGACATTATAGAAGTATCGAATTGTGGAAGTAACTGTTTATTTAATAAGATGGTTAAGAAAAAAAAATGGTAAAAGTAGCCATTACTTTTTTTTTTGAGTACCTACTATGTGCCCCTTTAGTAATGACAGGTAGAACGTTTGCTGCTTTCTTAGAGAAATCAGTCCTAATCTTTCATCTCGTTTTGATTATTTCATTTTTATGTCAAAAGTATTGAAGAATTTGCCCCTTTTTATTATAAATATTTGAAAGAATGAGTTTGGAGTATCCTGTCTTTACTCAAGTTTGGATGACATTTCAGGAGAGTTTTGCAGCTGGCAAGCAGAGGAGAGCCTGGCAAGCTACAGAGATGCACACATTTCAGAATGGAATTCAGTTCTTCTTTTTATTCCTTCAGCAAATTCAAATTTGGTTAGGCTTCTTTCCATTTCTGCAAATTCTGGAAATTCCAAAATCGTTTTGCTCTAACCTCACTGGAAAAACCGTGTAACTACTTTTATAATGAACTGATAACCAGTCAAATATTTTTTCATGCATTTCACATAAAAAGATAAATCCCACCCACTGGAGAATTAATGAAGGAAAAGCATAAAAACCACCTAAATCCCAACAAAAGTGACTTTTATGAAATTGCTTTAGGTTTTATAGAAATCTTTTATCAATTTGTTATTCATAAAATATATAACCTCGATTTTTATTGATATAGTCATTTAGATTGGATGTATTAGGTAGAGCATTCAGGTAAGGTTTTGTTTGATTACTCTTAAAATAGCTGATAAAAACTCATGTTTTAGTTTTAATTAAAAAATGAGGAAAAAATAGGTTTTATTATGCTTCATAATCTGAAGACATGAGACATTCGTTTCTTAAAATGTATTTTTTAAAAAAGATAGTGAAAAAATCCTACATGTGATTGAATTTTCTTTAAGTGCATGAATATTAAATTTTTCTTAATGAAATTTTGAGGACTGTCTCTTGGACTGAGTCTATGTGATATAGGTGACAATGAGTGAAAATTTAGGTTGCTCGGATGTTTTGATGTATTCAAGTATGACACAATTACTTTGGATGAATCTTTTTTTTCTGACAAATACACAGTGCTTGGATTACATTGAGTTTTTTGTTTGTCTTCCCTGAATAAGGATAAATAAGCTATATACTTTTTACGACATCCTAGATGTTTTAACTTTTTGCTGCTACCAGTGTTTCTCACCCTAAATTGTCCTATAAACCAGTGTATTAAGTTTTTAAGACACACTCCATGGGTGAATGAAAGAAAGAAGTAGCAGAGCAGGCACAGAAAGAGGGACGGGAACAGGCACAGCTGGCCGAGGCAGCCAGCCATGACAACTTGGCTTTACTGAGAAGCGCCAAGAAATAATTGCTATATATTGTTTCTGGACTTTTGTTTGGATATTTAAAAGTAATTTTTCTGATTTTTATCTTCCTTATTTTTAAAAGCCATATACTCTTTGGCAACAAATTTAGTTAGTATAAAACAAAGCTAAAAAAAATCGTAGATCTTTGTTTCATTGAAAATAAACTTTAAAAGAAATATTTTTAATTTCAGTATATGTTTCTATACCTTGGCCATCTCAGTTGACCCTGTCCTTAGAGATAAGTGTTCACAGCTTCAAGTTCCTTGTGGGTTGGTCTGATTTGGAGCCATGCTGAGATGCTATTTTAACAATACATAGTATTGATCACCAGGGAGACTTGCTTAAAAAACCTGTAATGGATAAAAACAAAGTATTATTATTTCTTAAAAAAAAAAAAAATTCAAAGACCCCTTTGTTAGTGGTAGTTTAATCCCAACCTATAAAAAAAATGATAGTACCTTATTTTCTGTGGTTTTATAATGGACTATAGGTTTATTTCTTCTTTTATTTGTCCTTAAAATTTGCTGTCACATAAATCTGCTCATTGGGAGACTGTTAAATCCCCCTAGACATTTTACTTGCAGTTAAGGTCGTTACTGCTATACATACAGTGCCTTGGGTTAGAACACACAGGCAAAAGTGCTAGGACTTCCTCAAATGCAGCCAGCTGAGGGACTTAAAATGACACCTAATCAGTTTTCATTTTGGTATAAAAATAGAATTTGTCATTAAGAAAATTTAAATATTTAACAATTTATTATAATTAGAAACTCAGAGATAACTATATAGATACAGACCAAGAATTAAAGAAACACAAATATCAAGGTGCAAATCAGTAATCACTTTTAATGTCAAACTGGGATCCTAGTCACAGATTTTTGCCAGAGACTTGAAGTTTTCCTACTGCTATAATTTCTACTTCGTAGTTTTGCTGCTGGTTGGTTTTTTATGCTCCCGGTTGCTGGTATCGGCTAACTAGCTTCTTTTGTGGCTAAGAAAGAATTGCTATCTATAGCAAGTACTTCTCCTTCTCTCTGGCTTTTTTCCCTCTCCCTAAAGCTAAACATACAGATGGTATGATTATCCTTCTATCCTATCTATCTACATTTAATTAGTGCGTTCCAGCTTCCTCTTCCTTCATCAATATTCAATTAATGTTGAATAACTTATTCATGTAGCTCTTAGAGTTTCTTTCTTTTTAAGCATCCTTTCTGTTTACCGAATCTGCTGTACTTTTAAAAGGCATATCTATGCATCCATCCGTCTACATGTATCCTACTTTGTTTCAAAAATAATTTAAGGTAGACTCTTAATGGAGTATGATATTGTTAATCTGTAAGTTTTCAAATGCAAGTTGAATTTAAGTGAATAGTAACTTCTTTATGAAAAATTAACTATTTGCCTCAGACTTTCAAGCAAAATATGAAAAAATATATTTACTGTTTCAAAACTTGAAAATAACATCTTTATAAAAAATGACTTTTTATTAGTAAAAAACCTCACACTTCTTGTCTCAATAGGAAGATGAATAAGATCCAAACATAAACATAACGCTTTTGTTATATAAACGACAGATTGGCCTTTGATTTGAAGAGGTAAAAATTATAAATTTTTAAAAAGGGTTTGAAATCAGTAGATTAGAGAATGAAGTGATTTAGGAGGGAAATTAATAGCAAAATGGTGATTATTGCAAAGGCAAGTGGCGTCTACAAAAGGAAACTCTGGTCAGTTCTCAAAAGGGGAAAGAATTTAGCCCAGAGCAGCAGGAGCAGCACAAAAATGGATGTGTCAGACAATTGCACCTGGCATATGGCAACAGAATAATGTTTAATCGCTTGACATGAAAGTAAGCAAATATGTCTGTCCTTGAAGAGAATATTGATTAAGTGAAGGTATTTAGTACTATAATTTGAGCTGAATAGCTCTTTTCCTGTCTAATCATACCAGTACTGCTTAAAAACAAAAACTCATTAAAAGGATGAATATAGATTCTGATAGATTGAAAACCGCTACTGTGCTGGGAATTATAGCTACATCTAACCAGTACTACTGGTTACAACATAGTGTACATAATTATTTAGCAAAATCTATCTTTACCTCTAGGAGAATACATGATTTATTAATATGCATAATGTGCAGTATTGTGAATTAGCATGCATAATATATGAAAACATGTATGGACTGTATTATCTAGGGCGTGAACCAAAAGGTTCTTCAGGAAACTGCATTTAAGTAATTCATATATGCTCAAGACAAAAGAACATTCGCTTGTAGATAACATATATTTATGCTTTTCATCTAGTACCAAGCTAGCTGTTTTCCAATCTGACTTGGCTCCAACAGGGGGAATCTCACCTACATGTCACAGCTTCTTGGCTTCTTTCATCTAGAGGCATCCCATGGCTCTGTGTCTGGGGGAGAAGCCCAGTGGGGAAGATGAGGTTGCCTTGGCCAATGACTTTTCCTGTTGCCAGCTAATCCCTGGTTATTTGTGGACCCAAAAAAAAAAAAAAAAAAAATAGAGCAATTGGAGAAATGGAATCCTTCCAATTCCTGAGCCTGGTGCTATTCATCATTTCCTAAAACCATTTAATACTTAGCACCCAGAAAATTGTCCATTAAATTATGACAGAAAAGTAATTCCATATCCTCTCTTTCCAGCCACTTTAGCCCTGGAATTAGTCATTGGCATGGTAGAACATAAAATCAAATAGTCTAAGGCACGTGAAAAAACAGCAACATTTGTGTGAAGATGACTCTCCTTGTCACTTCTCTAAATGGGCGTTTCTAAATGTGGTGAGGAATCTGTATGGCAGGCAACTCAAGTAAATGTAAAAATGAGAAAAATATCAGAATTTTTTTCTACCGCCACTTAATGTTGGTCAAAAATTATGTGAAAATTAATGGATCAAAAATCAAAATGTCTTGTCTTAATCCATTTGGGGCTGTGACAAAACACCACAAATTGAGTGGCTTATAAACAACAGAAACTTATTTTTCACAGTTCTGGAGGCTGTGAAAGTCCAAGATGATGGTACCAGCATGATCAGATTCTGGTGAGGGCCTTCTTTGGGGCTGCAGACTGCTGACTTGTGGCCTCATGCGGCAGAAAGAGGGTTAACTAGCTCTCTGAGGTTCCTTTTGTAAGGCAACTAATCCCATTCATGAGGGCTCCACTCTCATAACCTAATCACCTCCCAAAGGCCCTGCATCCTATACCCTCCATTGACATTAGGTTTGAACATGTGAATTTTGGGAAGGATACAAATGCTCAGACTGTACTATGCCTATAGACACAAGCTCTTCTTTGAGAGCCAATGATTCTTGACTGTCCTTCAGATTCAATGTTCATTTTGAACCTTGAGGAACAAGGGGAATTCTTATACCTCCCAAAGTTCTTGGTTCCCTTCATTTATGTGTGAATGTCAAATCTTTTTACTGCAGGCTGTTATGTCCACCATCCCAAAGTGTTTATGTTTACTCTTATATCATGGGAGGAAGAAAACTTTAGGATAAATTTTTTAAAGTTACCTGGTCAGAACCTATCTTCTGTAGCATGCTCACATGAATGGAGGAAAGTAACTTTTGCCTTTGGTTTTTTTATACTAAAGGAAAGCTATTAATAGTAAGTCTGAAAAGGTCATTTTCTTCCCCATTTCCTGATAAAGGAAAATTACTGATTTTATGTAATAATAATTGGTAAATACATGAAAAATGGGTGAAACTATAGAAATATCTAGAGTAACATCAAAAGCAATAGGTTTTTGTTGCTCTGTAAGGACCTCCTGCTATGTATGTTACTAGGGAGTGTAGAGAGGGCACATGTATAGGATGGGGGATCAGAAAGAATTGTCCTAAATTATAAATTCAAGATTTAAAAAAACCCAATGAATAGAAAACAAAAATATGAATTGGGGTTGACTTGGATTTTGTAATCCTTATCCTCGGATTTTTGCTGAATACTGTGCCATCCTGGCTAGAGCATGTTATTTGAGTGCAGATGGCTGGGTCAGCTAAGAATGCAGCTTGTACAGTAGAACCAGGGGAGAAACCCAAGGAAGGCTGTGCCAGTTCATGGACGTTAAAACAAGTTTGCATATAAAACAAGAAACCATAACTAATTAACACCAGGCAGGTGGTCTTGATGGAAATTTGAAATCCAAACCGGGTCAGCAGGGAATACAGACTTGGCAGACAAAACTGTAACTGAAATGATTCCCCAAGACCCGCCAAGTGAACCTTGAGCCAACTGCCCTTACGGAAAAGCTTCCTGTGCCAGTCATTTCTGGGAAAATTGAGCCAAGGACAAATGACTGTAGTTCTTAAAATGAGTGTGATTACATTAAGATTTCAGGGCATTAAGATTTATAAGAGCTGAAGTGGGATCAGCATGGATGCTTTTCTGTGTGCATTTATTAATAGCAGGGAGGAGCAGGGGAGGGGTTGGCTGAGCTCTCAACAAGACAGAGGAGATGAAGGTTTGCTGGAACAAGTTGGAGTTGAGAAGAGGAAATATTTAGACCCCCATTGAGAGCCAGAGCAAAATCAGATACCAATAAGGATTGAACTGTCTGAGAAACAGCCAGAATAGCTGAAGTGTTGGGAGTGAAAAATAAATTTTACTGCCATATGATCATCAAGAGAATGAAGGCTGAGAGGGTGAGAAGAAATAGAGAAATGGAGAGAAGGGGGTTGGCTGAAGTGTGATTTCTATCACGGTGCCATGATGAGATGACTCAGCAATGTACGTCTGTGTTGCTCGCTCTTCCTCCCCAGTGGGGCACATAAAATAGTGGGATGGCAGTCCTAGATGGGCCCTTAGAGATGATCTGGTTCACCACCCTCATTTTATAGCTGAAGAAGCTGCAGCCTGGAGGGGAAGTGTCTCACCGAAGGCCACTCAGTGAATTCTTTAGCAGAGCCGGCTGGAAACCTGAGTCTCCAGTCTTTCCATTTGTTGCTCTTTCTCTCTCAAGTCAAGCTAATGCTGCGATTGCTCCTTACAGACTCATTCACCTTATTTGCATTTAAATTCAAAGGGAAACAGAGGTTCTGAAGAAAACTAGTGCTTGTATAGCAATCAGAACAATGGCTGGATGATTTCACATGGACAGATATGAATTTAAAATCAGTAGGTTCTAAGTAGTCAGCACTGCTCTGAACAGACCATCAGCTCATTGGAACACAACTCTCTTTCAGGAGGATTTCACTTTTTCAAATTATGAAAAAAAAAATCTGTGTACTTATCATAGGAACTGGAAAATAAGAGGCTGTATGAAATTAACACTTACAATCCTACTACTGAGAAATAACCACTGCTAATATTTTCATATTTCCCTTCCAGATTTTTCTTTTTTTTTTTTTTTTTGAGACAGAGTCTCACTCTGTTGCCCGGGCTAGAGTGAGTGCCGTGGCGTCAGCCTAGCTCACAGCAACCTCAAACTCCTGGGCTTAAGCGATCCTACTGCCTCAGCCTCCCGAGTAGCTGGGCCTACAGGCATGCGCCACCATGCCCGGCTAATTTTTTGTATATATATATTTTAGTTGTCCATATAATTTCTTTCTATTTTTAGTAGAGGTGGGGTCTCACTCTTGCTCAGGCTGGTCTCGAACTCCTGACCTCGAGCGATCCACCCGCCTCGGCCTCCCAGAGTGCTAGGATTACAGGCGTGAGCCACCGCGCCCGGCCTCTTCCAGATTTTTCTAAGCATATTGTTTTACAAAAATTAAATCATAATATATGTAATTTTTAAAAATCAACTTTTTGAGTTATAATTTTCATATACTAAAATGAACCCATTTTCAGGGACTACTTTGAGTTCTGGCAAGTGCAGTTAAAATCCCCTCAGCTATTCCTGCCTCCAAGATTAACTTGCTTGTCTTGTCGCACACAGCTCCACCTGCCCCCGAAGCTCTCATTTCTTTCTGGTCTGTTAGTCTCCCTCCATCTTGGGTTCTGCGTGTGTCTGTCTGTCTCTCTGTGTGATTCTCTTTCTTTGTTTCTAGTCCTCCAGGTTCCTCATAAAGTCCTCATGATGGGAAATCATTGACAGCCTCTCTTCCTCTCTTACTTTTAATCCAGAATTCTCTCTGTGTGGGTTAGTGGCAGGGTGGGGGTGAGGGAAGAGGGAAAGGTAAGAGGCTTTATTACTCATAAAGATGTTGGGCGTTTTGCTTATCAAAAGATAGTTTTTCTCCTTAAGAGGCAGTCTTCCTCTCTATTATGCACACCATGAAAATAATTTGGGTCTTCTCAATATTTAGTCTTTCCAAGAACCTGGTATTTTTTTTTACCATGGTTTGATTTCTTTTCTTTTCAGAAACAACTATTTACTAATTCCCTTTTTACCCCTACATCACAGACTCACTACTGCCCTCTTCTGAGTCACGATCCTCAACTTAATACCCTTATAAGTACATGTTCAATAATAATAATACTAATACTGCAGCTGATGAAATTTAGAATATAGTGCTTATAGCTTATTACATCATTTAATTCTTTAGCAACCTTGTAAAATGGGCCTTGTTCTCAGAGTTGAGAACATTATGGCTGGTAATAATAGTTATTTCTTCCTTATTTTGTTATCAATTTATTTGTGTATATATGTGTATTAAGTATCTTTGTTTTCTTACTTCGCTTATCCCCTTATCAGCCAACATAAAATGTATTAATAATAGTGAATTTCATATCACTATTTAAGTAACAGACTATCAAAGGAGAAGCATAAACTTTACGCAAGATCTTTGAGTTCTCTTCTGGGGAAAGGGTTAGTGTGCTTTCAGTTACATGCAGGAGAAGTTGCATCACAGTAGGCAGAAGTATGACTTTGTTATTGTCCTTATTTGGAGATTGTTTGATTTAAGAAGATATGTGTGGATACCAAGTTGACAAGGGGTGGACTGTGATAGTCTTTTGGTATGTCAACTTGTCTGGGCTATGGTCCCCAGTTATTTAGCCAAACCCCAATCTGGGTGTTGCTATGCAGGTGTTTTGTAGATGTGATTAACGTCCATAATCAGCTGACTTTCATAAAGGATACTAGATAGTCTGGGTGGGCCTGATTTAATTAGTTGAAAGGCCATTAACAGAGATGAGTCTTCCCTGGAAAAGAAATTCTGCCTGTGGCAGCACCTGGTCAAGACCTCCAGGCTGCCCTTCCTGATGGCCTGCCCTTCCTGATGGCCTGCCCTGTGGACTTCAGACTTGCCTAGCCAGTCCCCATAATCATGGAAGCCAATTCTTTGCAATAAATCTCTTAATATATATCTCCTACTGGTTCAGTTTCTCTGGTTGAACTCTGACTGGCATGGGGGAAAGAAACTCACCCAAGCCAGACAGCCTGTAAGTGGCAGAGGTGGGGCCACTACCCTCTGTTCTCCCTTCCTGTTGGACTGTGACACGCCTCCCCATTCAGCTGCTGCGCTCCTCCCCGACCTGCTGTCCTGGGTCCTGCGCCATGTTCTCCTTGACACTGACTCTTTGTTGAACCATGACGTAGAAGGAGAAATTTATTGTTTGCCACGTGTTTCTATTAAATGAAGATATCTTCCCAAACAGCTTAGGATTTGGCTTATGTTCTTCCCTTTAACAAATGACTAGTCATTGATTAGTTTATTGTTTGTGAACAATTCATTACATCAATGTAAAGATATGAGATTTTCAGAATCCTTACTTAGCTTGAAATTAAAATTTCCTGTGACTATGGAATGTGATTTGTTTTAATTAATTTCATCATAAATAACCATATGCATTTTTCTTCCCCATGTGGTAAGATTCTTATTAGATATAGTTCCTTAAGGAAGTATTCTTCAAAATCGTGAGACTGATAGGGACCGTAAGTTTTTAAAAACAGGAAATTTGAGAGAGCTCCTATCCTCAAAAGGCTTTCTTTAGAAAACTCCCACTGAAGGCTGGGAGGCTGGGTACTTAAATGATTAAGGAATTGATTTCAACTTATCAGATGCAGTAGCCCCTCTTTATAGGAAAGTTTCATTTTTTACATCACATTTATGATGTTGAAATGAGATTCATTGATAAGATATCCAGCCACATACATACACTAAAACAACAACAATATGCCCTAACTAAAATGAAGCTGAAACTAAAGGAAAGAAATTTACAATAAAACAATATCTTTTTCTAAATTTTTTTTTTTTTTTTTTTTTTTTTTTTTTTTTTTTTTTTTTGAGACAGAGCCTCACTCTGTTGGCCGGGCTAGAGTGCCATGTTGTCAGCCTCACTCAGCAACCTCAAACTCCTGGACTCAACCAATCCTCCTGCCTCAACCTCCCAAGTAGCTGGGACTACAGGCATGTGCCCCCATGCCTGGTTAGGCTAATTTTTTCTATATATTTTTTAGTTATCCAGCTAATTTCTTTCTATTTTTAGTAGAGACGGGGTCTGGCTCTTGCTCAGGCTGGTCTCGAACTCCTGAGCTCAAGCAATCCTCCCGCCTCGGCCTCCCAGAGTGCTAGGATTACAGGCGTGAGCCACCACACCCGGCCTAAATTTTAAATGTTTGGATATGGCTATGTGAGAGAACTTAATTAAGGAGTCAAATGTTTACCTGGTCCTCAGGTCTCTGTCAACATTTTCTGTTTTTTAGCAACATTTTCTAGTTTTCTTGGGCTTCTCTCCTTCAGTGTTCCAAAGTGGACTCATCCCTCCCTCACAAAGATGTTTATGTGAAGTGTATAAATGTGACAAAATGAAACTGTACACAGTACGTGATGTGGAGAAAACTGTGTGGCTGGGGGGTCGGGCGTGGCGGGGAGGGGGGATAGTGGGGAGGGCATGAGGATGGCATGGAGAAGGGGGAGAAAAGGCAGAAGGCAGATAGTATCAGTACTTTTCCCTCTCTCAGAGTTGTCCCTCATACAGACAGGCCAACAGATACACAGCCCCTGAGCTCAGAAGCCATTGTCGCCCCGGTCAGACAGAGTTGAGATAGCCACAGCCACGTGGACAGCTGTGGTACAGCCCTAGAGACTCGGGGCCACTCCAGGACCCCTCCCTTGACTCCAAGTCTTGGACCCTCAGTTTCCTTCCTGTTTTTCCTCCAATAACCTTCTTCCCAAGGGCAGGATGTCAGTTTCCAAAAAGAAAGTGAAAGCTGAGGTCCACCTGGAAAGCACAGCTTCTAGGCCACCCTGAAGGCAGGGAGACATCAGGCATGAAAGTGGTGGTTATGGGGCTTCTCTCTGTTCTTTGGCCACATGATTGTGCAGAACGGGAAGGAAAAGCACAGCCCCTACTTTCAGATCCAAAGCTAGGGAGGAATCCATGACAGCCCTCCCAATCTCCACCTCAGTAGGCATCACTTTCTTGGGCTTGAAGCACCTACAGAGGCCAGGTCAATAGCTACTGGATAAAGAGGAGCTAGTGATGAAAAAGATAAACCAGGAGTTGTGCTCAAAGACTACCGGGGCTAGAAGCAGTATTACATTGCACAGTAGGACCAGGACCAGACCAGACCCCCAGTGGCTGTCTTTTCCTGGTCTTATACATTGGCTGTGAGGCTCAGGCAGGACCAACAAGTCAAAGAAGTTAAAAATCAAGAAACAGAGTACAAGAACAAAGTAACTACCCAAGCACTGGTGTCTGCAATACTGGAAGTTCTGCCTAAGTTTCTAGTCTGCTGGTCTGACCTACAAATTTTGGATTTGCTAGCCCCTACAATCATGTGAGCCAATTCCTTTAAAATTGGTTCTGTGTCTCTGCAGAACCCTGGCTGATATTAGTTGAGGGCTGAAATCTGACACTCCTGTCAGCACCTGAGTCTTCTTTACAAATCAGGCACATCTGTGCTTTCTGTTTCCCAGGACTTTGACCCTGAGCTGCTGTTGATAGCAGCAGAATTCCAGCCTGGTACCAGTGGGAGCAATCAGGAGAAAAGAACCACACAGACCTGATCATGGCAGGCAGGTGAAGGTCTCTGCCAGGTCCTGGCCACTCACAATGTGGGGGCCACATAGCTGCCTGCAGGATGGCCCTGAACAAGGTGATGATGGCACTAAATACAGGCCTCAAGGTGTTCTTGCATAAGGATAGCTGTGAGCACTTACTTACAACATTAGGAGGGCCACCTGGCTCTTAGAGTCCCCAGGAACTAGGGTATTTGCTTGAGCAGGAAGAAGTTGAGGGCAAGAGAAGAGCAGAATGGTACATAGGGTCAGGATATATGAGGATCGTGCAAGGAATACCTACTCCCGGCAGAGCACCAAGGAAGCAGCCAAGGCCTTGGGCATATCTGCTAAGCTGAGCATGGCCTGCAATACATTTGGAGCTGGTCCAGGTAGTTTGTGAAGAACTTGGTGGAGATGATGAAGAAATTCCAGGAAAGCACGATCCTCAGGCCCAGCAAGGAGATAGGCCAGGTAGACTTATATCTCTCCTGTAGCTGGTGACTGTCATGGCAATGGCATTTCTGGGTCTGTCTGTTGTCAGCTTCCTCAGGCATCAGGACCAGGATTAGAGAGGCACCGGACAGTCCCTGGAAGAAGATCTGGTTCTGGCTTAGGCATCTGAACGTGGGCTTCCCTCTGTGGAATCCTGTTTGGAGTAGAGGCATTTCCAGTTAGGAAGGAAACTGCCAAGGTACTCTGCACCATTCTCCTTATAGAAATTTTGGGTGAGGCTACCTGCTTCTAACTGTCAACTCTACTAACTCCAGTTTCACCAGAGTGGCTTCCTTCCTCTAATCCCTGAATTCATTTCAAGTCTTTGAGAGACACATTTTAAAGTGCAAAAACACCATCAACCCTTATATTTTTATAGTTCTCACCTCAGTTATTAGTTGCTGTCTAATCCGCTGTAATTTGTTAACACTCAATTAAAAGCAAGAATGAGTTTTCACCCCCACCCCTATCACCACCATCATCACAGTATTGCTGGGTGGGGATCCAGCAGCTGCAGGGGATGTAGTTCGTGTCTTTGGGAGACACACAAGGTATTTATTGTTAATTTGGAGGTGCAAAGGCACAAATGTGTTGTAATGTGGCTGAGTGAAAAAAATAGGGCAGTTAATTTTGTTCTTCTGAGGCTGTTTCACACACCAAGTCTCCAAAACCACCAACAAAGTAATTAATGATGTCCATTTTGGCCGATCAACCAACACAACAGGAAAATCAAGTCTTTCTTCTTTCTTCCACATAATAGCTAGAGAAATATTGAACTATGATTTTGGATATAAGACCGCATAGGTCAATTGTTTTATTTAGTATAATTTTCTTGTTACCCATAGAACATCTAGGGGTCATGGTAAAATATAAGAAATAATTAAAACTTATATTTATTTTTTAACTTTAGAGAACTGAAATATTACTTTTGGATAGTAGGCAGCAAGTACATTATCTCATAAGAAACATCCTGAACAAAGTCAATTCGTTGGAATTCAAAAATATAAGGATTGTCTTTTGACATTTATACTTTGCAATAAATTAGTCACCTTTAAATGTCTGTATACCTCTTTTTGTTTAAGACTTCATTTTTTTAGAGCAGCTTTAAGTTCACTGCAAATAACGAACCTATATTAAAAGAAGGTACAGAGATTTCCCATATACTCTCATCCCCACACACGCGCAGGCTCCCTGATTATTAACATCCCCACTGGGAGGGTTTATTACAATCGATGAATCTGCACTGACAACCGTAATTACCCAAAAGCCATAGTTTACATTAGGGTTCACTCTTGGTAGTGTGCATTGTATGGGTTTGGGCAAATGTGTAATGACATGTACCCACCATTGCAGTATCATACAGAGTATTTTCACTGCCCTAAAAATCCTCTGTGCTCTGCCTATTCAATTCTCCCTCTATATTGAATCCCTGGCCATCACTGATCTTTTCACTATCTCCATAGTTTTGCCTTTTCCAGAATGCCATATAGTTAGAATCATATGCTATGTAGCCTCTTCAGACTGACTTATTTGTAATATCACTTAGTAGTATGTATTTAAGACTTCTCCATGTCTTTTCATGGTATGACAGCTCATTTCTTCTGCATTTGGAATAATACTCTGTTGTCTACATGTACCACAGTTTGTTTATCCATTCACTTACTGAAGGACATCTTAGTTGCTTCCAAGTTTGGAGAATCATGACTAAAGCTGCCATCAACATCCATGTGCAGGTTTTTGTGTAGACACTAGTTTTTAGCTCCTTTGGGTAAATATCAAGTAGTGCAACTCCTGGGTCTTATGGTAAGGGTGTTTGCTTTTCTAAGAAACTGCCAAACTGCCTTCCAAAGTGGCTGTACCATTTTACATTCCAAAGGACAATGAATAAGAGTTCCTATTACTCCACATCTTCACCCACATTTGGTGTTGTCAGTATTCCAGATTTTGGCCATTCTAATAGATACGTAGTGGTATCTCGTTGTTTTAATTTGCATTTCCCCCTGATATGTGAGGTGGTATATCTTTTCATATACTTATTTGTCATCTATTTATATTCATTAGTGGTATGACTTTTAAGGTCTTTACAGTAGTCCTATGACCACACGCAAGGGTGTCGGAGAGCAGACTGGAATGATGTCGGACACATCAGTTCTTAATATTATAATCATGTACTCTGCCAAACACTTGACACAAAAGCTTTTGCAAATGAAAGTCACTACTTTTCCCAGCTGTCTCTTCTAATAGAATTCTGCTTATTAAGCATATAAGAGTTCCCTATGTCAACAGTGCTACTCAGAACATTCACTATGCCATTATCTCCTGATAATAACATAGTGCAAAATCATTTTAGTTGATGGTTTTGTCATCCTAATCTAATGAGACATCAGCAGTCATTGTCAGAACTGATGTAGGTAAATACAAAGAGGGACTGCATAACAGTCCCTAGAACCATGTCTAGGCAAGAAACAGGAACGGGAGCCTCCAGTTGGGTTGTTGTTTCCTGGTAAAGCTCCAGCATCATGCGCTCCAGTGAGGAGGCGAGTGAAGGAAGCCAAACACACAGGTCCCCAGGGTATATAAGGGCCGCAGAGGTGGTGGCAGGACAGGCCCTTCTGGCCTCCTGGGGACTGGAGCCCTTGGTCTCCAGGAACCGCCCCTTTGTTTGGTGTTAAAGAACCACTTCATCAGGCTGGTGATGGGTCATGGTGGGTCAAAAATAAAAGATATTCAAGTACAACAAGTACCAGTATACAGATAATAAAAGGACATCCAGAATCATTAATGAAAATATTCAGCACCAAGGCAATGCAAACAAAAGCAAAAGCAGTGATAGATAATTTTAAGAAACAAGAAAAAAAAAAATTATTATTCAGAACGCAAAGTTGACTTACCTCTGATTAAGAAAAACTTTTATAAAGAGTCAATAACAACAAGCTCAGTGACACAAGTGCAAGTAGACAACTGGAAAAAGGAAAATTTTAATATAATGTGTGATGTCTTGAAAGATGGTGAAAAACATCCAATCCCTGATCCTACCTGCACATTTGCTGATACCTTTCAGTGTTACCCTGAAATTTTAGAAAACATTAAAAAGGAAGGTTTTCAAAAGCCAACACCTATTCAGTCACAATCGTGGCCTATTCTATAAGGAATAGACCTTACAGAAGTAGCTCAAACAGGAATAGGAAAGACATTGTCCTGTTTAACGCCTGGATTTATTCATCTAGGTGGTCAACCAAAAGTTAAAGGAAAAAGGGACAGACCCGGTATACTAGTTCTTAAGCCCACTTGTGAATTAGCTATTCAAGTGGAATCTGAATATTCTAAATATTCATATAAAGGGCTTAGGAGTGTTTATATATTTGGCAATGGAGATAGAGACTGACAAATAGAAGATCTTAGAAAAGGTGTAGATGTAATCATTGCAACATCTGGGAGGTTGAATGATCTGCAAATGAATAACTTTGTCAACTTGAAAAGCATAACCTACTGGGTTTTAGATGAAGCAGATAGATGCTAGACATGGGATCTGAACCCCAGATTATGAAGATTTTGTTAGATGTGCGCAGATAGGCAGACTATTATGACAAGCGCAACTTGGCCATATGCTGTTAGGCAACTCGCGCAATCTTATTTGAAAGCACCGTTGATTGTCTATGTTGGAACATTGGATCTTGTAGCTGTGAGCACAGTAGAGCAAAGTGTGATTGTGACAACAGAGGAAGAAAAACAAAGTCATATCCAAACTTTTCTAGAGCATTTGTCACCCAACAACAAAGTCATTGTCTTTGTTTGCCGAAAGGCCACTGCAGATCATTTATCAAGTGACCTGATTCTCCGACGTGTATCAGTGGAATCGTTGCATGACAGTAGAGAACAGAGATATCAAGAGAAAGCATTAGAGGATTTTTAAACAGGAAAAGTGAGAATACTAATTGCTACGGACTTAGCATCTCCGGGTCTGGATATTCACAATATTACTCACATACATAACGATGACTTTCTGTGAAACATTGAAGAATATGTTCACCGAGTAGGGCAGACTGGAAGAGCAGGGAGGACTGGAACTGCAATAATGAATATCACGAGAAACGACTGAAGAATTGTAACCGAATTGATTGATATTCTAGAAAAAGCAAATCAGAATGTCTTGAAGGAGCTTAAGGGACTGTTGGAGAGATATAAAGTGCATCAATTGAAAAAACAAATGGAAAGAAAAATGGGAAGACCTCAAGGAAAGCCCAGGAAGTTTTATTATTACTGTCTCATTCAAAAGTGCTGGAGAGGTCAAGATTTTTTAGAAATATATACTAGATATGGAAGTACTGGAACTTACTGGCAGTATGAAGAGACTGGCATGATTTTTAAAATAATAGTGTTTAAAAATGTAGAATTCAATATTTTATGCTTCAATAAAATAAAAAATATTTAAACTTGAGTTAATTTTTTTCCTAGATATTTGTTAAGGAATGTAATATGTAGAGGTTTTCTTTTACTTAAAACTTTTTTATTTAAAAAAGAAAAAAATTTTAAATTGTCTCCTGTAATGTTGCTCTACTAAGGTCAGTCTTTAAAGAGTTTAGTGCTTATTCAAATGTCATGGCAGTGAAAAAGATACCATTAACAAAATAAAAATGTTAATTTATGTGAGAAAAACATCTTTGGCCCATTTTTAAATTGGGTTGTTTTCTTATTGTTGAGTTTTAAGAGTTCTTTGTATCAGCATAGCTCTTAATGAGCCAGAACAGTTTGCTATCAGCAAGTAAGAAATCCAACTTAAATCTTTAATAACTCCCTACATTTGTAGTGTGAGTTTAGCATATATTATAAAATTTGATCCTTCAAGAGAGACAAAGTAAATAGTGTATGACTAATTATATTAGAACTATTTTTTCCTTTGCTTAGTGTACCTTAAGATGCTATAGCTAGTATTTCTATTTTATATAATAATGTATGATGCTTCATAACATCAGAAAGAACACACAGTTTGATTTTTTTACCCAGTGACCACCCTTCCTAAAGGTGTTATATTGATTATTTTACTTTGAAACTGGGTGAAGTGGAGTAATGATAATTGACTTTTATCGATCACCAATTTCATAGCAGGCATTTCACTACATATTTCTGAAAAAATCTTAACCATGGCCAACAAGGTAAGAGTTCTTAAACACATATCATAGAGATTAAGAATCTCATTCAAGGATCCAGACTAGCATCAGAACCCAAGATTTAAACACAGTTTGTCCTACTCAAAATCCTGAGCTTTTCCCACTCTATCTTTGCTGTTCTTGGAACTGCAACATTTAAAGCAAATAATGAAATGAGATCAAAAACCCAGGAGGCCAGTTGAACTTCCCTATTGATCGTGAATGGGAAAACAATAGAAAAAAAGATCTTTCTTCTCAAATATGTCTTTGGGGATTGTGAAATATTTTTTCCCAATAATCCCTGATGCCCAGAATGATCATCTTTTTGTTTCATAGGCTCTATTGTAGGCTCCTCAACACTTTTTTTTTTTTCTTTTAATTTTGGCTCCTGCTAAGGAGGTTTTTTACACATTTTTTTTTCTCTAATGGTTCCACCCACCATGGAATTTTAATCTTACAGATACACTATATCTGTTTATGTACTGGGTGTATATCTATGCTTTATACATAAAATAATTTTTTTTTTTATCATCCAAGGACCAATTTTTGCCACCTTTATCACCCCTGTTGGGAAGGCATGTTCTAGGGCCATTTGGGTGAAAGAAAGCTTGTTGAGGAGTTGATCTGAAATCGTCAGCCCAATGCCTTTCTTCTGCACGCTTGAGATGCCGGCAAAGCACTGAGACTGTACACCTGCACTGGTGCACTGACCAACCTGTGGGTAGAATGCGCACCTCTCGCATAGTTAGCGAAACAGCAGGGGTTTGCCATGGTCTAGGATGTAACAAACTCAAGAAGGGTTTCCAAAATCTCCTCTTCTGAAATCGATTAGCTTCATGCCTCAGAATATGGTAGCCTCTGGTCTTTTAAAGAATTGGGCAATTTATGCAAGAGCAATGCTAATGAATAGTCTCAGCCATTCTGGGCTTCATTAATGTGGGCTTGTTTTTTTTCCCCCCTCTCATGATTTGAGTCAGGAGGAGCTCTCATTATATTTAACTAGTTTGGGCAGCAATTTCAATATTAACTGCTCAACATGAAATGGTCCCATTGCCCAAGCTGTGGACAGTTGATGCCTAAAGCGATGGTAAATTCTAAAAACATTTTTATCAAATTGCTTGTAAATGTTTCCCTGAAGGAGCTGATCCAGGAGCAAGCTGCTTCCCCTTGTTCTATTCTGTAGCCTTGGCCGTATCTGCTTCCCTGCACACCACGACCTCTGCACACATCTTTTCCTGTGCTCTTCAGCTCCATCCTCCTGGGTCATTTTGTCCACACACATTTTAGTGTGCTTGAAACTGCCTTTGCAAACATGTAAGAATGGGTTCTTATTACAAAAACAGATATTACTCTCTCATGTCCGTATTCTCCTTTCCATACCTCTCATAGTAAAAGCACAGTTTCTAAAAGCATTTGGTCTCCTAAAGGAAGCAGCCCAGTTAGCGTGGTGGGTACAGCTCTCCCTGCTGAGGTCTGGCTAGACTGGTACCCTTATGTGCAGGGAACAGCACAGTGTCCATACTGTCCCTGTTTGCTGTGATGTGTAGGGGACAGCTATTGAATGCATGGGCCTGGTTCAAATTCCTGGTGTACCTACCACTTCGTGTGAGACCTTAGGAATTACTTAACTTTTCTCTACCTTGGTTTCTTTATCTAAAAATGGAAAAATAATAGTAGTTACCTCCCATGACTGTTGTGAGGACTCAATGAGTTAACAAACATAAAGCGTTTTAACTATTGTCTGGTACCCATTTAAATAATAAACAGTGGCTGCTAGGATACTTCTCCTGCTAATGATGTTCTCATCAAGCATTGTGAGCTCCTCTTCATCCATATACACAGAGTGGGAGGTGTGTTTTGAGCATTTCTCTCTCCTTTCACTGTGGCTGTGGTTTTATGGACCCCGGATCCTAGTTGTCTGAGTTAGGTAGACAAACAATAACCCAGATGCATATTAAACTCTTGCTGCAATTTCATTGCATCATTACATGGAGCTTTGGTATCAGATGTAGCCTAAAGAGTTTTGAAATTAGATTGGAAGCGTCATCGTGTTTTTTTTCTCATTCATCAAACATTACCATGCAGCACTTACAACAATGTGGATAGAAGACTGAGGAAGGTCATTCCCCTCTTCACGGCGCTTATGACAAGAAGGAGTAATGCATGATACAAATCACTTTAAGAATGACAACAACAGGATGGCGGCCTGAAGGACCATGCCTGGCATGGAGCCCTTGACACGTTCAGGCAGTGTCAGTGCTGTTGGCTTTCTGTTTGCACCCAAAAGTAAGCCCAGAAGCTTCTGTGTCATAGTGTATCAGGGTACCCCAAATATTTTCTCAGTCTTTTTAAACCCATTGGATAGTTAAAGTAGGGTAAAGTTTTAAGACGAATTAGAGCTAGAAGATTGACTTCCAGGCATGAAATACTTCCCCTGTAGCATTCTGCCTTGTGTCCATTGTAGGATAGATTTCCCATTACATTAATGAAGCTTCAGCTCTGTGGGATTTTCCCAGCTCTGTTTCCTCCAGTTCAGTGGAAGCCGCATAACTATCATGACTCAATATAGCCTATAATTATGTTAGATCCACTAATGATCAATAACTGTGACAAATGGATCCCTTCAAAATGAAAGCGTTTATCCCAGCACCTCACTGATTGCCATAAAACCCAGCCGCCATCCAGCCTGTGCTTTCCTTCTCTGTGCCAATAGATGTCCATATTTCTTGTTTGTCATTCCCAAGTATCAGAAGGAAGACAGTGTCTTTGATCCCTGCCACATTATTAGTACTATATACCAAGGTTGCATAGTTTTGATAAGAATAAATTTCAAATAATTATTTTGATTTACTTCATAAATGTATCTTGTCTTTTACGTTGAGGCATAAGCACTGCATTTCTCTCTGAGACTGGGGCTGGTGTTGCACCACTTCAACTGTTTTGCTCATGACTCGGTCATGAGAGTCACACAGAGCTGTTCTGGCAGGAGCAAGGACAGAGTGTGTGGGACAGGCCCGGAGAGCTGTGTGCTCACCACTGGCAGAGGACAACTTTGCCAGTGAGAGGTCGAGCCCTGTTTCGTGGTGAGGCACGAACATCAGCAGCTGGAAGTTTTGCTCCGAAGCCAGCTAGGAAGGAGACAAGGCATGTTAAGACAGGCTTTTGTTTGTTTGTTTGTTTGCTTGATTTATTTTTTAAACATGCTTGGAATGTAGAAATGCAGCATCCTGGACAAACAAGACAGAAGTAAACATATACCGATAAGTCAGAGTCCTGACTTGCCGGCTGGAGCCCTGTGCCAACAGCACATATTTCCCTCCAGCTCACAGACCACTCGCTCATCAGCTCGGACTGTGGAATCTGCAAGGAGAGCTAAAAGATGCCCTGAGTCCACAGGGTATGTTCCTCATCCCAAGCCTCTCAGCAGGTCTCCTTCTGGCCGTGACTTTTATCAGCTGGTTTACTGTTGTATCGTCAACACCGACAACCATAATGAACACCTGCTGTAGTAGCTGTTCCCTAAAAGTTTAAGTCAAAGGTGCCAATACCTGTGTTCTCATCTTGTTTGTCATGACCAAACCCTGTCCTCTTACTCTGATCCAGCATTGGGATTCTTGGCTTCCTTTACTTGCTTCGTTTTGGACTGTTCTTTTGATTTTCTTTTTTTATTCACCTCTTCTCTGGAGTTTATATCCCAGTTACTTAAGGAAATGGATAACCCGTGTGAAACCTCTTGATGAAAGACATTTACCTATGGCTTCCAAGTAGAGAGCATCCTGAATTCTTACTGCATGACCTTTTCGGAACATGTGCTGTGGGTCCCTGGTAGTGGGTCCACCTTGGTAATCCACAGTCTCTCTTCAATGGGCTGAAAAGGGCCTGACCAGGATTTGTATTGAGAGGTCAAATTAAAGGAAGAGTCCCTATCTTTCCTCACTTCCCATCCTACCTACCTCTCTCCACAGCAGCAGGGCAATATCTGAAGATAGTTTTCAATCACTTAGTTGAAGAATAAATAAAAGCCCTTCAAGGAATCACCATAAAACCATTGGTTTGACTTTTTCTCCCTCATGCCATCTCTAAGGCTGGCAAATAAAGCATCCAACGCCTCTCGCTCAGCACCTCCCCCCCCGGGTTGACAGAGGAAGCCGATTAATGTGCCGTTTGGTGCCGGTAACTAGCATCAGGAGAGTTAGCCAGTGCGGCAGGGGAGAAGCTGAGTTTCATGCTTCGACTTGGCAATTGCACCCCTAATTGGGCACACAGTTCACTTTCATGGCATTTAAACACTTTAAAGAACCAATACTTAAGAGGGAAGGCTACTGTGTGTTTTCCTGAGGGTGTAGTCAGGGAGCAAAGAATTCAGGGGCTTTTTAAACATAATCAGGCATTTAATTGCACATGTAGACTTCGCCGATGGTTTTGTACATGCACGCGATTATGACTCACTCCAAAGCACTCCATTGACGATAGTCTGTATTCTCCTTCTCTACCAAACAAATTAGGAAGGAAAATATTCGAAACATTTAATTCTTAAGGCCTATTTCTTTAGTTTCTTTTTAGTTCTTGCTTGCCTTCAAGTTTCTAGAGAGTTAAAACAACCACCACCACAGGGAATTCCACATCTGACTCTTATAAAGTACTTAAAACAGAATATACATAACTGTGGGTAGTTTGCAATTAGAGCGTAAGTATAGTACAAATGTGGTGTCTCTCATCTACCAACATCCCCCCTTCTTTCTCTCTGCCCAAATTCTCAGATTGAGAAATTGAGGCATTGACGTGAAAACTTTTACCTAAGTCACCAAACAGCAGAGGAGGGTCGAGAATGTCAACTGCCCTTGGCATCGTGCTCTTTCCAGCATCACGCCAAGAGTCCAGGGCAACGTGTTTAGCTCCATTCTTCAATGACATGTTTAAGACTTGAAACAGTGTATAATCTCTGAAACTTGAGTTACACAGAAATGTGGATGTGGATATTTCGGTCCAATTTTTTTTTTCCTACCCATCTCTATGATAGCAACATCAAAAAATTTCAGATGAAGATTTTGGAAATGGACTAATTCATTTTCTTGATCCCCCTTCTGCCTTCCTATTTTGAGTAATTTGTAGAGATTAGTATTCTTGGAATATCTGCACTCAGTCCAGGGATGTCTGCCAGATGTTTAAATTTACGTACTCATTTGCCAAAAGCCACCTGAGCCATGTTTGCATAGTGTTTGCATAGCTACACCTAAACCACTTGCTCCTGCCTCTCCCTTCCAGTTTGTCATAGCTTGGCTATCTTGAGAGCATTCTATGAGGAGTGCTCTCAACCTGGTTTTGGCTCTTCTGAATTTAACTTATTACAATAGTCAAGAATGTGCCATTCAGGGTAGACATCAGCCTAATACAAAATCTCTTGGGGTCAACTTAGAATTTTATGAAAAATCTTAAAATGTTTTAGAGAATGCCTGAGCTACCACCAAGGAACTAAGGCTATTTGGCCACTACTGCATGTTTATCAGAAGTGCATTTCTACAAACGACAAATGCTAAGTAGTAACATGAGGTGTTGATTTCTAATGCCTTCTCACTAAGAAATAAGTGGAAACTCAGCCACATACAGCTGAATTTGTCAAGAAGTTCTTAACAGGAGGTTTGTATGAAAATCACCCAGTGTGGCTTGGGGAATTTCTTCAGAACACAGACACGCAGGCCTAAGCTAAGGCCTCTGAATCAGAAATTCCAGGATGGGGCCCAAGCATCTGTATTTCCAAAATATTCCTTAGTGATTCTGATGCTTATGCTGTGAGGAACCATAAGGCTGAGAGAAGAGTCTCTGTTGTGGCCCTTCTTTGGAGATGAATGAGTTCATTTCTAAAGTATTTCTTCTTGCCATGGGTGTTATGTTTAGAGTCATGGAGTTGGAAGACTTAGATTCAATTTCGGACTGTATAATTAACTGGAAGCAGTGTGAACTTGGGCAGGTGTCTGTCAATGTCTCTCAGCCTCAATGTCCTTACTGTAAAAGATGAGATGACAATAGGGGTTGTTGAGATTAAAAAAGATATATTCAAGGCTCTTAGCAGAGTGTCTGTTATGCATCAGCTATGAGTAAGGCCCATCAAATGGATTGCTTCTTATCATTATTCTGATAAATTTGTGCCCCACACACTTCTTGTTCATTGCCATTCTGTGTTGGAGCAGTCAAAGTCTGGTATCAGGGCTCTTACTATATTTTGCAGAGAGATGTTATACCTTGTTCCTAATAATGATGTCAAAGTAACCAAGAAGCATGACTTCCCTCAAAGATACTCTGTGAAAAGCCTGCTGCTTGCTCTAACTCCCGGCTCTAGCTCTCCTCCGTCTTCCTCTCATCACAGTATTGCTTTATCAGCCTACGTAGGACGAGGAACTTCCTGATGTGTCTGAGCAGAAAGTGGATTCTCCCATGGGAAGAAGCATGGCCATCTTAGAACCTGCTGTGTATTAATAAAATCATCCTACCTTCCTCCTGTAGGAGGAAGCAGCAGTGCAGAGGGACTGGTTCGTGTCAGCGAGCACGCTGTGTGGTGTGCTCAGCCCTCAATGTCAGTCTACTGTGTTTCCCAGCTGTGCTGTCAGGTCCTCAGGGGCAGCCTCGTCCTGCACAGGGCTTTGCAGGGCTCTGGGAACGAGGATGTGTGTGCCAGGCAGCCCTCTGGCACAGGCCTGATTTGTTTACGCTGCTGGTTTAAACTGCCTCTCTTATGTACTGGTATTTATATGTGTAACAAATGGGGGCTGGTTAATTATGTGGTTCTTAGTAGGAATCAAGTCTCTGCTGGAACCAGCCCAGTCTCTGCCCACTATTTATAGCCTTCATATGTCCCAAATTTTCCAGTTCTGATTTCAAATATTCTATCCCACTGTCTCCAGAAGTACACTTTATGCTTGTCAGACCACATGTCAATTTATGGTTTGAGGAATATAGTCACAGTATTATAACTGCCACCCTAAACACCACATTTTCTGACTGTGAGATTGGAATCCTGCCTCTTAAAAACAAATTGGACATACGTAGGAAGTGTAAAATAAAATCTTTTTTTTTCTTCAAGTATTCTTGTTAAGCAATTGACTTGAAGCTTTACCTAAAAAACCATATAAATCTGGGATGAAATGACTATGTGATTAAATGAAGAGCTTGATGCCAATTGTCCTTCTTAAGACAATATCTTTCACATAGAACATGGTCAATCTGTGGAAAATTATCTCCAAAAAATGCTTATAAAATTAAGGATGTGGAGTACGGGTTCTGCAAGAGGCATGGCCCTGGGACTAGAACAGTGCCTGGTCCAAAGTTGGTACTCAATAAGTATCACAAGTAAATGAATAAACCAGGGAAAGTCCACAGGCAATTGCGGCATTTCATAAAACTGCAAGACGTGATGCCCAAGGCAGAGAAGAATCTTGATTGATCCCTGCTGGTCATGTCAGGGCTTGTCTTATTTTTAGAGGTCCCTGGATCCCATAGCAACCAAGCCATCTGGGAAACCCAAATATCCCAGTACCTAGCACAGTCCTGGCGTAGAATAGGCATTCTATAGTGCAGTATCTGAACCATGGCATTTCAACGGCTAAGAGTATGAATTGGAATTCTCCTCTTGGTTATGGGATATCCTTAAAAAAAAAACTATATCAAAAAGTATTATTTCAGACTTAGTTGTCAAGGGAGCCAAGACCAACACCGTGTTCTTTATAGTTACAGTGATCACCAATTGATGCTGCTGGAAGCTTTGCTTCATGAATAATGTTCTATCACCTATGAGAATGCACTGAAGTAGCCTCTTGGGAAAACACTGGTAGGATTAAATGTTCATGACTTTTAAGCTACTGGAACAATCAGTCAGAGTAATGGAACAAAAGAAGAATCACAGGTTCTTGCTTTTCAAATATGGCTAGAAATCCATAATATGATTAAAAACCCTTTCCACCACATGGCATTGTACTGGTAAAGTTTGGAGTGATTTTTGAGTCGTTGTTCAAAAGCCTGAAACTCCAGCCTCCACCATGTACAATAAAGACTTCAACGAATGAAATACTGGCAGCATCCTGTTTTTATTTGATCTGTATTTGGTATGGCAGGATATGTTTTCAAAATCACTTTACTATAGTGAAGAGTGAGCAATTACAGATTAGCTTTTAATAAAAACTAATTAAACTGTCTCCTCTGCCTTCTGGAGAGTCATCCCCACCACCAGATGAAGAAGGGACCATTGACCGTGGGTTGGACTTGACAAGTGCTGAAGAGTAGACAAGTTTGTTCTCTAACCAGTGGTCTTGCATAGAGGCAGTCACAGGATGGAGTTGCCGCCTGCTGGTAAACTACTATTCCACCTGGCAAGGAGGCTGGAAGGAAAGAAAGGGGCAGTAGAGACTGGGCACCGAGGAGATGGGGTTCTTCGTGCGTAAGCTGTGCTGGGCACTGGCTGACGGTCCCTTTTAAATGGGCAGAAGTCGGGTTGCCTGGTATGCGTCAGTCATTTCCAGCACTGTCCAATCTACCACAAACCAAAAGCTTGGGGATAAGGAAGATAGATGACCAAGGAAAAAAGAAAGTGAATGTTTAAAGGGAAACTTAATAATAAAACTGGTTTGATGCTATAAAAGGGAGTGAAAAACAATTTAATGGTTTTACTGAATTTATTGAAAACTGAATTTCCTATTGCCGAATTTCCTTTTCCTCACCTTCATAATAATTTGAAGCTACTGTGTGCATATACAAATGACAAACTGTTTGATACTGCATTTCTTTTCCTAAGTTTAATCCAGTGATATTTCTATTAAATGTGAGGTTTATAAAATAGGAAACTGGGCTTGATGCTTCTGAACTGGGAATGTGGGCTTTTTGAGTGGGAATGCTGTGTTAATTCTATTTTAAATTTTAAACAAAAAACGGGGCTTTCTTTTTTCTTATCCAGAAATGCTAATTTCAGATTTAGTACACTGTGTTATGTTTTTAGTATCCAAAAGAAGTTTGGTGGAAAGTCATATCAGTTTGGTGATAGCCTAGAACATAGTCGGTGCTTAATCAATGTCTGTGAAATAAATGAGTGAATGACCAGGAGCATTTAGCATTCATTTAAGGGCTGAACACATCAATACTCTTGACACAGCTATGGAGCTCAATCAACTGGTGGCCTGAGGGAACACTTTACTGTTACAATTTGTTACTGATACAACTCATGGGGCAGATGCTCGTTATAAGATAGAGAATTAATGAGGCCAAGGATCTCAGCGTAATGCCTCGAGGGGCCAGTTATCTTTGTTCTGTTCCATGGCTGCATCCACAACCCATAACCTTTGCCAGCTGTCACACACCAGGGCATGCTCTTTGTCGCAAAGAGGCCCGGCAAGGAGATGGTGAGTAGATTAGCTCAGACCCATTGCCACTTAGCAGGAATAAAGCTGAAGGCACACGCTCTGTGGAAAGGTCAGTTGAAACAACTGAATAAACGAACAACAGCCCACTTTACAGCTGAACAGCCCTGGTGCTATGACAACATGTTGTGGTTCTGTGTGTACAATGCTCTGGCTGCCTTGGCTGAAGACAACCTAGCCACATTTGCTGAATGTGGAGTAGTTCCAGAGCCCTGGCTCTAGTGAAATGTTCAACCCACGGAATTCAAAATGGACTTGGGCATATTACAACCGCATACCCCTTCCATAAATCCCCTTTTGCTAAACCCATATATTTCAGATTATTTCAGCATTACCTAGTAACATTCTCTGAATAATAGACTAGTATATTTTCTTCCTGGCAAGCCTCACCTTGATCTGCATTATCATTTAGGTCCCATCTGAAAACACCATTAATTTAAATAAGCAATAGAGACTGAAATAAAATTCCATTCATGCTTAACTCTCCAATGTGGTTTGGAAACGCTTTCTTCTTCAGCCAGTCTTATGTTACATGCTGGATGGTCTTTTCTTTGACCACCTCATAAAAACGGGCTCATAAATACTTTTCATGTGTTATTTAAACTAGCGGTACTCCCCGAGGCACTGTACTCCTATTTTTTTAAAAAATCCTTTGTGTATTTCTGAAGCATTTGTAAACCAGTAGCAGAGGTAAAAGCATATTCTAACGTTCTGTCACTATCAGGCCACAAATTTCCTTTACTGATAAAAAGAATTCTCTCCTCTGCAGAATGTTGCCTGATTTATATGCTTTCTTTCTAAAAATAATCCATTGTGAGAACAAGCGCCAGGGTTAAAATATATGTGTGTTTTCTTGATGCTTCTGATGCTAGAATTGTGGCCTTTCAGCACAAGGATGTTCTAGGATATTCTGATAAGCAAGAGCTTTATTTTCTCCTAAGAATCTGTTCACTTCTGATTAATGAGGAGGAAGAGACGATAGAAGAGCAGTTGCCTAGTCTGTAGATTTGTTTTGCTGTGTGTGGCGTGGTCTTGGCGAGGAGCTAAAATGCTCCATCTGCTCTCTGCAGCAGTTTGGGGTCACAGCCTGTACTTCACCAGTGTCCTGACTCCTATCTTTCTTCTCCCTATAGTATCTTAGTTCTTTCTTGTATTTTTGTTATGCTTGTATGTCTCACTTTAAAATAAATTTTGGTTGGCTCTACTGCCCCACGCAACTGCTACATCTCTCGTTTCAAGTTCACACAAACCCATTGCTCCCCACTCCTCACTTTAGTTACGAATCTTAATATATCGTGCATTAGAGTTGCAAGGGAACTGAGAGAGCACCCAGTCCAGCTTCCCTCCAAATGCAGAAATTCTTCCTTTAACATACCACATGGATGCTCCCTCAATGTCTGTTTCCACGCTTTTATAATAAAAGATGTGGTTTTCAGCTTTGCAGGTCATATACTTATTGCTCAAACTGTGAGAGAATCTAAACATGAATTGCGTCTTCCAATCTCTGTTGGCACTCACCTATAAAGTTTATGAGCCCAGTGGAATTTCTTATTCCTAATTCTACTGGACTTCTTAAGGATTTGAAAAATATCAGCTCTATAATGATTTTATCTGCCTTCTTTACAACTATCCTTCCTCAGTCTGTATATCCCAATCCATGTGAACAGATGTGACTGTGACGTCTCTCCACAGTTCATAGATCCGTATTTCCAGTCGCCTCCTGGTCCTCTCTACCTGGATCAATTCAACATTCTTTCATTCATTTAGCAGATCTTTATTGAGCAGCAGATATGTTCCAGGCATTGTGTTAGGCACTGGGGATACAGATGTGAACCAAACACACCATTGCTTTCTTGGATTTTACATCCAATGGGGTGATGGATAATAAAGAAATACACAACGTGTCCCATAGGTTTCTCAAACAATACGTGCTTAGAAATGAACCCATCAGCTTGCTTCCCTTTTAAACTAACTCTCCACCCCCTTAAATCTATTATCAGTGATTCTCGAAGTGTGGGCCCCAGAGCAGCAGCAGCATCTCCTGAGAACTTGCTGAAATGCAGGCTCTGAGGACCCACCCAGACCTACTATTAATAAATTTAAACTTTGGGGGATGGGGCCCAGCATAGTGTATTTTAAGCAAGCCCACCAATGATTCTGATGCATGCTCAACTTCGAGAATCTGTCTATACAGGATCACTATACATGTGTCCCTTAACAGTGGGGACATGTTCTGAGAAATACATCATTAGGAGATTTCCTTGTTATATCTATTGCTCCTAGGCTACACACCTGCACATTCATGTACTGAATACTGTGGGCAATTGTAACATGATAGTAAGTACAGGTACATCTAAACACAGAAAAGGTAATGCATTGTGCTATGACATTCCAACGGTTATGTCACTAGGGGATAGAAAATGTTTAGCTCCATTATAATCTCATGGGACAACCATTGTATAGGTGGTCCATTGTTGACCCAAATGTCGTGTGGTGCATGATGCATCAGCCTCTCCAATTAGAAACTTCATAGCCCTCTTGATTTCTCAGTCTCGTCTTCCCCTCAGTCACAAAGTCTTGTTAATTCTAAGAAATGTCTTCAAAACCTGCCAGGTTTTAAATTCATACCCTCACGTCTCTCCTGATATATAGTACCAGCTTCCTAACTGGTCCACTAATCATCATTTACGTTCCCATCCAATTCATCCTATGTTGACAATCTTGTCCTACTGCAAAATAAGAACAAACAAAAATTCCTATTAGCCCCCTGTTATCCTCTGGATAAAATCAAAACTGAATGAGCCACAGAAGGCCCTACCTAACCCGAACAGAACTCATTTAACAGCATTGTCTCTGCACTCTTTGTGCCGTTATTCACTGCTTTTCCCTAATCCCTGAATACACCATCACACACCCCCTTCCATAATAGTCTCTGCAAACGGCTGTTGATTGTGACTGCAATGCCTGCTGTAACTACACAGCAACCCTTATCCCATCCTATCCCCTCATTTCTGTCCCTGTCTTTTTCAGCAGGCAAAACTCTACTTTTCCTTCGCAGACTAGACCAAATATCACCTCCTCTGTGAATTCTTCTGGGACTTCCCCCGGGAGAGTTACTCGTTCCCCTAAATTCCCACGGCACTTTGTTCATCCCTGATGGAAACGTACCATATGCAACACCCATTTTAATAAATGGGAATGTGAGACCTGGAGAGCGTATGATTTCTCCACAGTCACACAGCTAGACAATAGGAGAGTTAAGAACTAACCTACGTCTCCCAGCTACTAGTCCACAGTGATTTCTTCTGTGTCAACAAAATCCTGTTTTGTATGTTTAGTGGTAGGAGTAGTGAGCATTTTGCTTTTCTTTAGATATTACCAGTGAAATCCAGGAGATTCTTCATAATCCCGCTTAAAGTGGGAGCCTTTGTTTTCGCTAAATTGAGAGCCGGGGAAACTTGAGGATCACTTTATGCTGCTGGAGTCTCCTGCTGAATTCCCATACTATCAAGATTCTCTTACAACATCTGGCCACTTTACAGGGCATTTCATGGAGCAAATCAATTAACATTAAAAAAATAGGGGCAGAGAGAAAGAAAGAAAATATTTGAATGGTAGCGTAGCACTCTCCAGATTCCCTAAGAGGCAGTTGGTGGCTGAATTGCACAAAACATTTTATGTAACCCAACTTATTCTTAAACAAAAAATATAAACATTTTATTTTCAAGTTTAGATCAGGTTCATCAGATTCTTCGGACCATCAACAAAACATAAATAGACATAATTTAATATGAATACTCTTAGCTTTACCACTGATTTATCCTTTCTCTGACAGTGGGCTCTGAGACTAAGATTGTGGGTTAGGAAATTACATTTAGCCATTAAGGCCCTGGGGGTGTGGTTCTTTCAAGATGTAGTCATTGGATTCTGCCTAAACAGTGCAGGGAAATCTTGGCAGTGGCTATTGTAACCACTTGAGCAGTGCTTGATGTACTCAAAACATATAAGCTGTTTCCACTTGTGAAATTAAGTCCTGGTAAATTCATTTCAAACTATGTTCAACAACTATGGTTGTTCCTATAGAGCCTCAGTAGATATATGTGTACACACACACATGGAATAGTGAAGTAATTCATTTATTTCCATTTTGAGCATGTAAACAGCAAAAGATGCTGGTATATCTAAAGTGCCTAGAGTAGTGCTTGACACATAGTAGGTGCTTAATACATATGTTGTTGAATGAATAAGTGAATGTGATTAAAGAATGGTATTGATGTGCTAATGGCCATGTTAACCTAGTAAAGTCATCATTTTACAAATTCTATGATATTTTGGAAAGTACCTAATTTCTCTGATTTGAAGAAATCATCTGTAATAAGGGATATTAGCACTTCTCTTACAGAGCTGGTTTAAATGAAATAACATTTACAAAATAGCTCTATCACTAATTAGCAGTTAATGGAAACCAACATATTTAACTTGAGTGTGTGTCTTTATCTGTGAAAAGGGGATTAAAACATGGGGCTTATGATGCTCCTGGAGTGTCAATATCCAATAGTTCATAAATGCGAATGTGCTTACTAAATTGTAAATGTCATGGAGTGTAAAGCACTGTTACCATGTGCCTTTGTTAAGAGTTGTCAAGAAAATGCCACTGCCAGGCACTCCACATAATTAAAAAAGTGAGGATCTTTAATGAAAATGAGTTTGAGATTGCAAGGTTTGCCCTAACTTTAATCACCTCTCATACATAATCAGATGAATTTACTAAGAAATTCTTTAAAATAACGGGCCTTCTCTATCATTTAACTTATATAAACAATGCTGAGAGTAAAGGAAATGAGAAAGATTCAGTCCTACATCATCTATAAAGTAGGGGAAGGGTCTCTCTTCTTTTATCCACCCTGAATGTCTTTGGATCTCACTTTTCATCTACTTATTTGCCACAATCTTTTTCCCAATCATCCCTGCCCCCATATTGAAGTAATGTAGGCTTCAGGCTTTGTTTTCTCTTTCTCCTTCCCCTAAGTCTTTCCCATGCTGTGAATGGTAATGGACTATGATCTGTTGGAAATGGGAACATAGCAATAATTCTAAAACAGAGCCTCACAAGTTTGAAGAATTGAGCCAAGCTGCATGATTTTCTAAACATTCCATTGCATTAATACCTTGTGGGTCCATGGGGACCTTCATCTAAATCTCTCCAAACACTTGCCTGAGTTTGGCTAATCCTCAGTGTAGCCATGGTGAAACATTCCCACATTTTGGAGGAGCCATAAATGAAGCCCCCACTCAGCTAGGAAGCTGCTAAGGAACTGGGGTGAGAAGAGGAAATTTCTACCCAGAGCCCTGTTCTTTCTCAGCATATGCAAGAACGCCTAGCAAATTCATAGAGCAGGACATGGGGAGAAGACAAGGAAGTTTGTTTCAAATAAAAATAAACCTTGAAATGGAACAAGAAACATCTTTATTTTTCATAACTGAAAGATTCTATATTTGTCAAACAGTGGAATCAAAAGAATCTGTCTGTAATCAACTGCTGTCTGTGGCCTCTGCCTGGAATTCTCCCCATGCCCAAATTAATTATTAATAAAGTTATGCATTCAATAAACATTTATTGAACATATTCCAGGCATTGTCCTAGGTATTAGAAAAAAAATAATTTATTTGCCTCTGAAGCAGGTTGGGGTTAAAAAAAGAAGAAAGAAAAAAAAAAAATAATGTGGCCAAAAGAGTATCCTTTGCCCTTACGGAACTTGCTGTGGTATAATGGAAGAAGACAGACAAAAAAAGATTTTTTTTTTTTTTTTTTTTGAGACCAGGTCTTGCTCTGTCACCCAGGTTGAAGTGCAATGGTGTGATCATAGCTCACTACAGCCTCAAACTCGTAGGCCCAAGCAACCTTCCTGCCTTAGCCTCCTGAGTAGCTGGGACTGTAGGCATGCACCACCACACCTGGCTAATTTTTCTACATCTTGTAAAGACAGGGTCTTGCTATGTTGCCCAGCATGGTCTCAAATTCCTGGCCTCAAGGGATCATCCCACCTCAGCCTCCCAAACTGCTAGGATTACAGGTGTTAGTCATCGTGCCCAGCCTAGACAAATTTTTAAAATGCCATGTGGTTATATATTTGCATGTGTGTGTATGTATATATATATATACAGATACGCATGCACATACCCCTCATATATATGTTTGTGAGCTTATTCTTCAACCTTAAAAATATTTCTTTTAAGGAAACTTTCCCTGAACTTTTTCTACCTAAAAGTATTTCTCTGAACTCTTCTAGCATAGTAAGTCCCTCATGGTACTTTTCTCTTCTTACCTTGCATTGCGATTATTCACATCCCTTATTTTCCTTAATAATCTCTAGGTCTCTTGAGTGTAAAATTTCCGATTTATGTTTATATTCTGAGCTCTTAGCACAGTAACTTGCTCACAGTAGGCACTTAGTAAATGTTAACTGAATAAATGAAAAAAAGAATGGACAGTTCAAACTTGGTCAATAACTCGGTCAAAAAGTTGTTATGCTTTAAAAGAGAGTGACTATAAATATTTGTCCAATAAAAGGATCACAGGTAACTTGTCAAGAGTGTGAAGGAAGGAAGGAATTCTAAATATGTAAGACCTGAATATGTCTCAAGGAAGTTCTCAACTATATTAGTGAGAAGTTTAAATAAGGCAGCGTGGCTGATTCAAGTGGATTTTTGTTCTTAGAGTTCATTCCAATAGAGAAACTGCACAATAAATGGTAGTATTCCTAAATCATTCAAAGCTCAGACACAAACCTGTATGAATTTATTAAGAACCACTTTGTATTGCTGTTTTGTCAATATGAAAAACTTTTTAAGTTTTGAATACTTAACATCCTCCACTCTGCCCCACTCCAAATTAGTGTCTGGTGAATACACTGAGACCACTTAACTTTATGACGGTAAATCTTTGGGGCTACGTGTGTCAATCTTTTGGGTCTACATAAATTTGGAGAACAATTTTTAAATAACAGATGAAAGGATACAAGGAACAGTAGGAATCATGGAATTGCACATGTGAGGCAGAAAAGCTGAGCATACCTAGGGAAATAGGCATAAACAAAGAAAAACGCTTATTGCTCAGAAATAATCGGCAGGATCCAGGTGAATAAATGGATGTCAGAGCCTACGTATATGGGTGATGACATAGTAGTAGCTGTAATAGAGTAAGCATGTTAGACAAAAGCGTCAGTTCATTTTTGGGAGTTCCTCGGCAGTCTAGAAGCGTGCTCGTACAAAGCTTGGTAACCAAATGTTAAATTTCCTTAGATGGATGCAGGATGCATTTGGGACGTAGAGCTACACGCCGCCTACTCTGCTAGGCCCTTCTCATCTTTCTAAGCTGGGGAGTTGGCTTTGTAATACGTCTGTGGCATGGTAGGCTCATGTACCAGATTGAGAAAGAGAGGGACTGTTTCTTCCCCCGCTGTGAGGAAGGTTGGAGCTACTTCGTGTACTACTGGGATTCCCTCTCAAGGAATATCTTGGACTAAACTGTCTTTTTCCTGATGGATTATGTTTTGGATCATCCTTTACCAAGGATATAATCATGGGCTGTTAACATTTTTTTGGACTTTGATTTGGCCAGTAACTACAATGTTTTTAGAAATCTGTTTTCATTTAATTTCATTTCCTCTTTCCTGTTAAGCACATCATTGGGCTAGAAGAGAAGAACCTCAGGTTTTTGGAAGTGGCTGTGCTTCGTGCTGCTGCTGCTAGAGTCGTGTTGGATTGTGGAGATGGAAAAAGCTGTAACACTAGTGACTTCCGTGGTTCCCCCAGCTAGAAAGCCAGAATCCACACCCTGACCTGCCTTAGGTGGTTAGCACTAACATCAAAACTATAGTCATTTAGCGCTAGCATAACATTACGTAGGCCATTTCCTTCCCCTCCAGAATGTGGAGGGATATATGAGAAGCAAAGAAAAATCTGTGACCCCACTACTCATATTTTCCACGGGGCCTCCAATTTCCCTTTCATCTGTACCAAATATGGAGGGTGATGTTAAAAACTTGTGTGAGAATCTGGCAGAGTTTTGCATGTTAATGTTGTCTCTGGTCTGGTTTCCAAAACCATTTTGGTAATTTAGAAGATTTGCCAGTGAGAGCCAATGGTGCTACAGGAATTGTCAATTTGATTCTTAGTGGCTTTCTGTGGTTGGTTTGGTAGTGTTTTTTAAAGAATAAAACATATGCACAGCAGGATTCCTGCTTACTCCTTGTTTGGTTAATGTGTTTGGTTTCTACGTGACAAACAAATTAGGAGTCAAATGATCTTTAGAAGACAGGAATTTTATCATATGAGAGAAACGTTGATGCAAAGGAATGACGAAAAGTCTCAGAGAAATTCATTTTCAGACATCACCTTATGAATCTAACAGATTTTTCCTTTGCCACTGAACGACAGGTAAAATAGACTGATTTTATTTATTCATTCATCCAGCAAATATCCGTTGAGCACTCACCGTGTGACAAAACTATTCTTACACTAGTGATATAGAAGGTAACAAAATAAACTGCTCTCATGAAACTCTGTCTAGTAAAATCGTGTGACAGGGAAGCAATGTTCTAGGTGAAGATAAGCATGTTATTATCACGAAGCTTTCTCTTCAAAAGCCACCATGAAAATAATCTGAGAGTGATACGGTTCTATAAAAAAAATTGTGACAATAACATGGTTATTAGTATCCCTTTCATTCTCTTCATCACTAAAGCTGAGATCTTCCAGAATAGCTTCTGGAAGAGGTGGAATGCATCATTAAGATAAAAACAAAGTGTTAAAAAGACAGGACTTCAGAGCAGGCTGTGTGTGCACCAACACGACAGCAAGCACACTTTGGGGGAGGGATTTCTTGGTCTAGCCAAGTGTGGGCCCCATTCCTTAACGTGCCAGCTGGACTCCCCTTACCAAATCTTGGCCCCAAGAGTTTGTTTGCAATCAGTAGGCTTTGCCACACTGACAGACATGTTCCAGAAGCTTCTCACTGGCACACAGTGGTGGATACACTGTCATACTCAGAACCTTCCACCATGTGCCTTCTCTCAGTGCCACTGGCCTGTGTATTTATCAAACTCTTGGGTCTATGTAGACCATTAACAACGTGATGACAACATCTGGTTTCAAATGACAGTGTGAGCAGCACTGGGATCAGATAGTTAATTGGGCTTCGTGAATAGCTTTTCTCATTCTCATTTCTCTGCCCCAAGCAAGTAAAATTAAAAAAACAATAAATAAACCCACACACCCTCAGTCTTTTCCTCTTTCATGTCTCACCATCTGATAGGTATAAGGGCAGATCTGGTACCCAGCGCGCTTGCCAACAACCATGTCAGTGTTCTCTGACATGTGTTCAAGAAAGGTGGCTGCTATTTAAATATGGATTTTACTAAAATGCCAATAAACAGCACTCCTCGTTCCATAACATTATTCAGCAAGGATGAAAGTTAATGCCATCTTTTTCCATCCTGGTGCCCAAGTCAATGTCATCACTAATTGGAATTTCAGGAGATCAAAACTGTCAATATGGAGATTATATAAAGGGCTTTTAACGTCTGCTTTCTCACCGTGATTACAGGGAAGTAGAGTCGTACCGATTCTTTTCCACTAGGAAAAACATGTTTCATCATAAAAGGGAAGGGGGGAGGGGTTAATTAAAGAAAAAAAAACTTTAATAGAATGCTATCCATTTTGTTTTCCTCTTGACAAGAAATCATGTTCTCAGCTTGTTACTTAACTTAAAACTACAGAAGTTTCCTGGTTAATTTTCTCATCGGTTTCAGAGCGTTTGTGACTTTGAAGTTGGTCTCACTGGTGAGTGGTTGGACATTGAACTAATGAGATTTTACTGTTTTGAACAGCTGATCAAATTTGGAGGCCCCTTGAGCCTGAAGGCAACTGCTGATTTACAAGAATTCTGTAATATATGCAGTCTTGGCCGATGCTTTTGTTGTTGATTTAGGCTAAAGCAAAGGTGTAGATTTTGTGATGCCATAAAAATGTCAAATGACTGATTTGAGAATGTGTAATACCTACAGGTAGCCCCCACCAGGAGCCAGCGTCTTGTGTGGTTCATATTTGAGAATGTTTTAGGAAGGTTTTGGGTTTTAAACGTGGCAATGTGTTCTAGAGGAGAGGCAGGTTTGGATAAATCAGCTGTTTATAGCTGGGTAGAGCCAAAAACAAGCATATCAACACTGTAATTCCCTTCCCTCTCCCTCCTTCCCTCCCTCCTTTGTTGGTAAGTATATCAAAGCAAATTCCAGAACTTATATCATGTTATCTATACATCTTAGCATGAATCTCTACATAATATGGACATTCTTTCAAAACATAAACATAATTCCTTGGCATCATCTAATACACAGTCCATCTTCAAAATTTTTTGCTTATCTCAGGAATCTCTCTTTCAATTGGTTTTTTCATATCAGGATCCAAATAAAGTTATACGTTACGTGTGGTTGTTAAATCTCTTAATCCAGAATAGTCTCTCCTGAGGTACTTTTATCTCATTTAACAGACAAGAAAACTGAGGCTTAAGAGGACCTACAGGTGATGAGAAGAAATTATGGTCTTTAGAGTCCATGTATGTTTCTATACTGCTTCCCTCTTTTTCTTAGCAAATTCATTATTTCTGTTGGGGCTGAGTTCATTTCCCCTGGTTATCTTTCTGTCCTACTATTTTATACTAATTGTACCTTTGTAGAATCTCAGAAGGTCAGAATTCTGTTCATATTGAATTCATGTTACATGTGTTTGTAGCTTTGCCTGAGTTGTTTCACAGCAGAGTGGCAGGATCACTAGGCTGGAGGAAGGGCCCTCTGTTTCCCTTGGTAGTTTCCAGAGTCTTCCCGGGCACCGGTCAGTTCCTTTGCTCTTTGTGGAAGAAGGGAAGGCTGCTGAGAAAGAGATAAATAGGACACATTTATTTTTCTGTTTCTGAAAAAACAGAGATAAGGCTTCCATGTTTAAGCCTAGTAACGAGTCTAGGTACATATCAAGATAGAATTTTTAAATTGTGTTTTCACTAGTGCATGTCCAAAACATACAACTTCCTCTCAGGTAGCAGTGAGAGCACAGAGGAATCTCCTGCTGGTCTCCTTGCCTTGGTGGGGCTGGTGAGATCAAAGAAAAACACAGGAAACATTTCGTATGTCCATAAAAACCTATGATTTACTCCTGTCCATCTGGCCCAGCATTCATTCCATCTTTCCCAGAGGCAGAGACACACTCTAGAAGGATGTGGCGAAACTCCTAAATACACATCCCAGAGACCAGGCCTTGGTCAGCCAAAGAGCACTTCCCTTAAGATCTTCCCATGGATTAATCATCTACTTTATTGAATCCTCTGTATTACCATCTGGATACCCAAGTATTTCCCTCTACCCTAAGAGGGGTCTTTCAAGCTTTAAGGGGATCACCTCCAACCAGTGCCATTTCTTCCTTCTTTTGCTATACTTGGCCCTCCCAGAGTTAGATCCATTGGTGGGCAGGATGGATTTGCAGAAGCTTCAGCTCCACTGAGCTTGTAGGACTTGCTGACAACAGATCAGCCTGTGTGGGCCGATAGTCTCTCCATCCCTGTCTGCACCCACAACAGGCAGGTGGCAGAGCTACTGCTTTGGGTGCCTCTGTCACTTTCCTGGTCACTTGAGCCCACTGCCTAAGTCTTTTTCTAGACTGTGGCATCTGTCTGTAGAGCTGGATCACAGCTCCTGGTCCTACCCTCAGCCTTCTTCTCACATCCTGCCAAGAACGGGCAGCTTGTTTGAAACCATGATGCCAGCGCCCACCTGGCCTGACCTGAGCTTTGCTGCTGCCTCTGAGGCTTCTGCATTGATGGGCTCCTTCCCCTCTCAGGTCCCCTCCTCGCCCCTCCTGGACGCAGAGCCATGCCGGAGGCAGTGCCAGAGCTGTGGCACTACACTGTGGGCTTGCTGTCTGTTCTTACATTAATCAGGCCTGAATCACTAGTCAGCGGCCCACTCCCCCTGTGATCTTGCACAAGTCACTCTGATCATGCTGTGCCTGCTTTCTGACTGTAAAAGCAAGATGATAAGATCTAGCCCTTGGGTTAGGAGCTGGCTAGCCCTTTCTGACTTTTAGTCCCAGTTGTCTTAGGGCAGCTCTGCTATTAATACAGTGATTTCCTTCATGCTTTTCTTTTCATCTCTCCAGAGTCTTTCTATCCTAAATCTCTTCTCATCTAGTTAATGCTATTTCTTTGTAATGGCTGTGATTTAGTTATTTAGGGGGCCTAAAACACTAGTTCCTCCATTTAAAATCTGGCACTTCCTCTGTTCACCCCAGAGGGGAGTGAAATCTCCCTCCTTTGATTTCCCATAAGTTGTTATTTTAGTACATTCCGCGTGGTCTCCGCTGTATCCTGCTTTCCCTGTATTCCCGGTGTACGTGTCCTATTTACCTTACCAGGCTGCGAGTCCTTCAGAGCAGGGTCCTTGCCTAGAGTCTTGAGCCACAGCTGCCTCATCTCAGGGCCCAGCACAAGGTTCTGAGCCCACAAGGAGCTCAGTACGCACTTATCAATGACTGTTGGCTCCTCCAGGCACACTAGGAAGGAGCAGTGTAGTGTTGATTTCCACTTGATCTCTAGCCTTGATTCTTGTGCCGGTTTGGAAGAAGAGAAAGGAGAGATGAAGGAAAAGGGTGTTAGAAACAGTTGGACAATTACCTGCCTCTCTGCCTTTCCAAGGCACCTCACTAGATTATTTCATTTGCTTATCTTGTTGACTAGACATTTGTCACCCGGTTTTCTTCCACAATGAGTAATCAAAATGGATATGCCTATAAAAGAGGCCAATTCCTCTTCGTAGTGTAGATGCCATGTGCTCCTTTTAAAATCCCATCAGTCAAAACAAACTCAGAACCAAATGTTCTAAGGGGACTTCAGTATGTGTCAGTTGTTGGCGCCCACTTAGAAACGCATTTCCTTGGCCCTAGGAACTGTGAGGCTGCTGTGAGCATGTTCCAGAGAGCAAGACTGAGACATCAGCTGCATCTGAGCTTCCATTTTTGATGAGTTTCTTTCCATTCTTGCTGGGGTGACCTTGAGTGTGAGAGGCTACATGAGAAGCTCTCCCATGGGAAAGGTTAAGTACGATACGTACACCCCTCAATTTCAGTTGTGTACAGGTCCCATGCCACTGCTCCACATCAGGGGCCAGGGGGCCTGCAGCTAGGTTTCCCCAGGGGCAGTAGGTTTAGAAATTCTGACAACTTACCAGCCAACCCTTGGGGAGCTGATTGCCAAGCGGCCTGGGTGCTTCTGGGCTCTGCTGGAAAGCGGCTGCCCAGAGCTAGTCACACTGTGAGAGTGAAGGTACCGTCTTGCAGGCTGCCAAGTCTGCCCAAGCCTCTGACACCAGCTGCAAGTCCATGGGGGTTTCCCCAGACCACCCTCAGGCTTGATAATTCACTAAAAGAACACCCAGAGCTCACTAAGAGCTGTTATCCTCACAGTGATGTTTCATCACAGGAGGAGGAAGCAGATGAAAATTAGCCAAAGGAAAAGATGCATAGCAGAGTCTGAGAAGGTTTTGAACACAAAGCTTCTGTTGTCTTTAGGGACATGTTTTCCTCCTGGCGCTGGCGTGTGACACTATACATGGAACACTGCCGTCTAGGGAAGCTCACCTGAACTTGAGTGCCCGCAGTTTTTATTGGAGATTCATTACATTGGTATGAATGATCCATCTCAGCCTCTAGGTCAAATGCGTGACCCAAAGTATCCATTCTAAGATGCATGGCTGAGGTTTCTGTAGTAGTCAACTTCTTCCCTAAACAAAGACATTCCCATCAGGTATGACATAGGTTACCTCCCAGAAGCTGAGAGGAAAGGCCAGACCTCTGTTTAGGCAAGGCCAAATTCCTGTCCATGCAGCGACTTAGCAGGTCTCTTCACTGTCCACAGGTCTTCCACCTCTGGGGCTCTTTTCCTGGCAAACTCATTAAAATAAACCAGTAAACTTGTCACCCTATAATACCTCCCTTTAACCCTTAGATCCAAACCTCATCACTTGCGAGATTAATGTATGTCACTTCGTGTTAATCCACTTAGCACAGCACATAGTACAAAGCGGCATGCAGTAGACCAGAGGTTCTTGTCTGGGGACCTCCTGAAATCACAGGTCATTTTGCAAGTATGGTTGTATCTGGCTGTGGGTGGGGAATCAGAGTTCATGTATTTCATCAGATTTCGAAGAGGTCTGGATGAAAGTGGATTCTCTTCTCCCACACGGCTACTGCTGGGCTGTTCCCTCATGAGCTCTGGGAGTCTTGTTTGCCAAGGGAAGAGGCAGAGTGGCGACGGTGCCTGGGCTGGCAGGGGAAGGGCAGTTTTGCTATCTTGGTTTACAAGGCCTCTTGGGCTAATTCTAGAAGCATCAAAGCAAGCTTTTCTTCTGTCTTTCCTGTGCTCCACAGGCCAGGAGTTTCTTGTGCTAAAATAAACAACTGGCAGTTTCATTAGACTCCACAGAAGGAAGGAAGAGGTTTATGTTTCATACCTTTTATATTATATAACAACATTACTATGCGAACTTCAATTCTTCAATCTGTTTAGTTTATTTAAACTTAAAAAATAGTATTAATGGTATAAATAGAATAAACCATGTCCAATCCTAAGCATTTACAATAAACATGCAGCTGGTAATATAGCCTCTGAAATAATAAACCACTTATCCCTGATGGTCAGGCTTTGTATATATCATCCTTAGATTGTATTAAGCTATAGCTGGCTGGAGGGGGCAGGTGAGGGGGGAGGTTCTACTTGTTTTAAACTGTAGAAAAAAACTGCCACACACTTTATTTTGCATTGGTGGTAGCTCTTATATAATCATGGAAATTATGACATGTTTGTGCTAGCCAGGATTCAACTTTGTTTTACTTCACTAAGAAATCTGAAATCTGTTCATAAAAAAGAAATCTCTTAATTTTCAATTTACTCTGTTTGGCTTTTAAAACATCTTGGTTCTTATCAGACAAGGAAACAAGTATTTGATCCCCTATAATCCTGATTCATTCAAAGGCATTGAGTACTACCCAGTACATGCTTCAACACTGGATTCCATGAGGGATACAATATGAATGAAATGGATATTTTTGAAATGCTCATAGTTTAGTGGGGGAAGATTAGTGGCTCCCAACACTCACAACATTTTATTACAATTGTCAGTTTGCATGTCTTTACTGTAGACTCTTTCAAAATCTCAATGATATTTTTTTGCAGAAATAGAAAAATCCATCCTAAAATTCATATGGAATTTCGGGGGACCCCAAATAGACAAAACAATCCTGAAAAAGACTAACAAAGTTAAAGAACTCATACTTTCTGATTGCAAAATTTACTATAAAGCTACAGTAATCAAAACAGTGTGGCGCTGGCATTAAGACACACATATAAACCAATGGAACAGAATGGAGAGCTCAGAAATAAACCCTCCTGGATATGATCAAATGATTTTTGGCTAGGATGCCAAGACCATTCAAATCATTCAACCGAGAAAGGATGGTCTTTTCAATAAATGGTGCTGGGGAAACTAGATATCTATGTGCAAAAGAATGAGGTTGAACCCTTATCTTATACCATATGCAAAAATTAAAACAGATCAAAGACTTAAGTGTAAAAGTTCAAACCATAAATCTCTTAGAAGAAAACAGGAAAAGCTTCATGACGTTGAACTTGGCAATGAGATGATTTTGTTCTCATATGGAATAATAGTTCAGTTCAGGGCTAGAGTCAGAGCCCTGGATTCAAACTTGATACTGCCACTTCCTACCTATGTGAGTACATTATCTATCTTCTCTACTGAGATTTCTCATCTATAAAAAGGTGAGAGTAATAGAATGTCGGTGAGAATTAGGAACATTAATGCATGCAGAGGGCTTAGCTGCCTGCCTGGCATATGGCTCATTCTCAGTAGGTGTCAGTCATTACTATCCGTTTAGGGGGAGGCAGCATAATATAGGAGTTAAGTAGGTGGGCTTTGAGCCAGATGTTCTAGGCTCATATCCTGATCCTACCCTTTACCACCTCTGTGACTTTGGGCAACTGCTTTATAGTTCTATAACTGAGGACTTTTAAATTCTGAATAATGGAACTAATAGTAGTACTCACCTCATAAATTTGTAAGGATTAAATGAGTTAAGCCCCTTGTTCAGTTTTTAGAAAAGTGGTTAGCACTTTCCACTGTTAGCTCCTGCTACTGCTACCGTATTTAGCACAGCATTAGGCACACAGTAGGTGCTCATCTAATAGACTGTCATGCTGTCTTAAACAATGACATTTAGAATGCGTTTAATGACATGGGTAAATACTAATCATAACTGGGAAAAACAAGATAAAAAGATCAATATGCAATTTCATCTCAACTACGTAAGAAAGAAAAGCAGAGAAAAAGGGTTAGAAAGTAATTTATTGAAATATTAACAGTGGTCACACCTTAAACGGAAAAGTAATGCATTGGTTTATTTCTTATTTCTTTATATTTTTGTATAACTTTTCAAATTTTCTACCATGATCGTGTTATTTTAGCACTGGCAAATATTAAAATGCAGTTAAATGCTGGAAAGGGACAAGAGTCAAAGCTTTCTATCACTTGGCACACTGGCTTCTAGGAGTGACTAGCAATCACCTTAATAGTGCAAAGACCACGGCCTTGAGGGTGTAGACTTAGATAATCCTACTCTTTACTGTTCATGTGTGCTTGTGTGTGTGTGCATGTGACCACGTGCATGTCCGACGTCCCAGGGAGTTTGAGATCTCCTGGAGGGCATGGAGTCTGCTGGCCAATCCCCTGTGCTTTCCTTCTGTCTTGCTCGGGGTCTCACATAGATATTCAGGGTCCAGGCACATGCATTGCCACTGAATGCATGGTGAGCAGTAAATAGCATTGATGGTGGAGAGAGCGGTGCAAGCTGGCTGCCACTGCAGGAGGCAGGCCTGCCCGAGGGACCCACTGCTTGTCCAGCCCACACACTGGGCAGATGGAAGAAAAAGCAGAAATCATGGAAAGTCAGACAACTTCACATCTTGGACTGGGCTTGGCTCTCAAAACACTCAGCTTCAGGGAAGGAGTTACCCCTTTGCAGAAGATATGGTGCTTAAGCTGATCTTACCAAAGGTGATGATCAAGAAATGGGAAAAAATTTTAATAAATTAAAATAGGTTTGCATTATTTTAGACATATCATTTGCTTATTGGAAACTTTGGAAAATAAAGACATCAAGAAGTTAAAATGCTTCAAAATTCCACCACTCAGAGATTATCACTATCAATATGTTGGTATATAGTCATCTAACTCTTTCACTAGGCATATACATGTGCATAGTCATATATATATAAAATATTCAAGCAATATATACTGTTTGTACTGTGATTTGTTTTCTTTAAACAATATATTATAGACAATTTGCCATGAATATAGGTATAGCTGTACATGATCTGATTAATGGTTGCACGGTCTTTCATTGCATAGATGTACCTTAATTTATTTTTAATCAATTCTAGTATGTGTTGTGTTGGGGACACAATGGACATGGCTCTTGTCCACATAGAGCTAAGGACTGCAGAGGAATTTAGGCAATTGAACCAACACATATAAAAGGTGCCGACTGCTATGTGGGGGAGGTAGAAGTTTCTCCTGAAGCACAGAGGGAAAAGTCCCCAGCTTGTAGGCACAATTAATTATTATTCATAGTACCCCTACATTTGTCACCAAGCATCCATTTCTATGCTCTGGTCACGATGCTCCCAGCCAAGTCTCAGTGCCATGAGGGCAGGAATGTAATCATATTTGCTCCCAAATGTACCCTCAGTGCCTGGCATAGTTTCTGGGGACTACATAAATAAATGAATAATATTTCTCTGGATAAATTCCCAGAAATGGAATTACAGCAAATTATTTAACTGAAATCTAAGACATCAGCATACTTTAATATGTAGAAGATATTAAATGAAAAAAGAAACAATCAAAGACAGATTTTTGTGTGACATATAAACAAACTTGTTGATCTGCGGTATAAATCAGCCTCACTTTCAACAGATACTTCTGTGTATTTTCTTGGTACGCTGGTGGTGTAGCGAATGAGACACTATTCCTACTCCAAGAAGTTTAGAATGTTGAGCAGGGGATTAAGAAATACGCATGCGAAAAACCAACCATTGTTTTGCAAGGTAATAGACAATACAATAATACCAAATAAATGGCATAAATAGAACTTTAGAACTTTTCTCAGTAATTCAGAGGCGTGCAGCATGATTGCATTTAGTAGTTATTGCCACATAGTTTTACCAAGAGGCTGTACCAGTTCACTCGTCCACTAGTGTTGTGTACTGGTATTACCGTTCTTTCATTTCAGCCATCTCGAAAGTATGGGAAAGTATCCCATTATTGTTTTAATTTGTATTTCTTTGATGGCCAATGAAATTGAGCAATTTTTCCTGTGATTATATGCCAATTGGATACCCTGTTATATGAAGTGGCTGTTCAAATCTTTGGCCGATTTTTAATTTTGGGCTTTTTCTCTTTTTCATATCGTTTTGTAGGAGTTCTTTACATATTCTGTTTATGTGTACTTTGTCAGATATATGTACTGCATACATCCTTTCCTGCTCTGGCTTTGCCCTTTCACTCTCTTAACGGTGTGTTTTAATGAGCAGAATATCTTATTAATAATATAGCCCACTTTATTGTTTTAAAAATGGTTAAGACTTTTTGTGTCCTCTTAAGGAATCTCTCTCTCTGAAGGTCATGAAGATAATTTCACATGTATTTTTCTAATATCTCTATTATTTTACTTTTGGACTCACACTATCAGGATTTTATTTTTGTATATGGTGAGAGGTAGGGGTCAAAATTTATTTTCTTTCCCACATGGCAATCCAATGGATCCAACATCATTTATTGAAAAGGCCATCGTTTATCTACTGCAGTCATCCTAGTCATCACTCAGTGACAGGGTGTGTGTAGTTTGTACTCTCTGTCCTTTTCCTTTGTTCTTTTTGTCTATTCTAGTGACAATATAACACTGTCTTAATTGCTGTAGCTTTGTGATCAGTTTTAACATCTGCTTGTATAATTCTTCCAGCTTTGTTTATTTTAAGAAATTAGCTTATATTCTCTCTCTTTCTCCTCCCCCACCCCATTCTTCTTGGACTATGGGATTACATTCAATCCACAGATCAATTTGAGGAGAACTGGCATCTTTGTAATATCAGGTCTTTTAATTCATGAACCTGGTATAGCCTTCTATTTATTTAGGACTTCTTTAATTTCTGTCAATAACGTTCTGTAGTTTTCAGATATTAATTGCAATTAGATAAAACATAGTTAATGTTCAGCTTGTGTTTAGATCAGTAGGTCCAGAAGCTGGCAGTTATTAGAACTACCTGTAGAGTTTTTAAATAACATTGATCTCCAGACCCTACCTCAGACCTACCACATTAGAATCTCTGGAAGTAGGACTCTGGGAGTCTAAAAAGCCTTCCAGGCTCCACAAGCCTTTTAGTGGAAGTAAAAATTGGTTGCAATCTTTTTGCAGAACAATTTGGCAAATTTTATTAGCATTTAAATAGTCATATCTGTTGACCTTATATTTCTAGGAAGTTACATGAATTATTTGTGCACCTTTATAAATACACATATAAAATGTTTATTACAGCATAGTTTCCAATAGGAAAATATAGCAAAATACCTCAGTTTCTATCAATGGAAGATGTATTAAATAAATTATGCCACTTACATATAGTATAATACTAGGTAGCTGTTGGAAGTGAGGAACTAATCTATACATATTGAAGTGGAAAAATATCTATGGTACTTAAAGTTTAAAAAAATGAAGCAGAAAATTACATATTGTATAGGATAAGATATGGTTAAAATATATATCTGCACTCACAGGTTACACATAAATGTGCACAAAGAAAGTCACATGATTATATCCTCTAAGGAATTTAAAGCTTTCGATCATTCCTTCTGCATCCAAATCCTTTAAATCATTTATCCAAATCCTGTAAATGAGCACTAGGACAATCAGTGAGTTAGAGTCAAATCATATGAAACCCAGGATGATTTTAATGGAAAGAGTTGGGTTGTTGCCTGTGAAGTATCCAATGCTGGGATGCAAGAGCCCAGTGGGATGAATTCTTAGTGGTTTCTGATAGGAGCGGTGAGCAAGGATTGGCTGGTACATTGTATATTCACTTGGAGACAGGTTGAGAACAAAAATTCTTTTTACATTTACAAACTTCTATACTCCATTTCTGTTTATAATAAGGCATCAATTAAATTGCATAAACATTTTTTACCATTTTAATTTTTTTTAGGTTTTATATCTTTATTCAGAAAGTGATTTAATCATAGAATGAAGCTCTTTTAGCATTATAAAATCCAATGTTTTGAAATCTTTTTGTGCTTGGTAATTCTGTTTTTACAACCTTTGTAATCCTGAAGAGATTCTCTTATCTGAAGTTTTTCATGCATTCAGGTATTTTGCATGATGTCTGATGTGATCAGTAATAAAGGTTGCAATGAAGTAGTAGCTATGGTCGTAACCCTCTTGCAATCTAAAAACAATGGGGATTTTCTTTTCTGTGCAGGCAGCTATGAAGTTATCAGGGAGTAACTGTCCATCTGAAGGAAACTGGTCATCTTTTCCTTGATCAATTAGTATGTCTAGCTGAGAACCTTGATAGGACTTCACAAGATGGGTAGAATCATAAGCCTTCCATTTACTTTGATCTGTTCCCAAATATCCACCAAAGGCTTTTTGCCCCAAGGACAGAGGATTGGGTTGCAAATTGGAGCAAATGCTGACACAGATTTGTATTTTTCAGGATTTTTCAAAGCACAAATCAGAGCTCCATGGCCTCCCATGGAGTGGCCAAAAATAGACATCCTTTGGGGGTCCACGGGAAAATTGGCATTTATGAGTTGGGGGAGCTCCTCTGTTATATGAGAGTACATTCTGTAGTTAGTTTTCCAAGGATCTTCAGTGGCATCCACATAGAACCCAGCCCCGGTACCAAAGTCCCAGCTGTCATCTTCTCCTTTGATACTGCAGCCACGAGGGCTGGTGTCTGCAGCAATGACGACAAGACTGTGTTCTGAGGCAGTTGGTGATAACAAGATTTTGATATAAAATTTTGCTCTGTGCACGTTAAACCAGACAGTATAGTGCAGACAACTTTCCAGTTTCTGCCTTTGGTGGTAAGTAGATAGCAAATTTCATTTTGCAGTTCAGTTCAACACTGTCATGTTCAAAAACTTTCTGCAGTCCCCCAAAGCACTTGTTGCTGGAAATCTGTTTCAATGCCATTCTTCCCCTGGCTGCTGCAGGTGCAGAGAGGTAATCCTCCTTGCTGTTAGGCCAGGAGCTGAGAACTAGTAAGTCACTCTGACTGCGGCAGCCATTTTAATAATTTTTAAGTGTATAATTCAGTGGCATTAAAGTACCTCCAAAATATTGTACAACCATCACCACTATCTAGCTCTAGAATTTTTCAACATTCCAAAGAGAAACTCTGTACCCATGAAATAATAACTTCCCATTCCTCACTGCCCCAAGCCCCTGGTAACCTCTATTTTATTTTCTGTCTCTATGACTTTGCCTATTCTATGTACCTCATATAAATAGAATCATATATTTGTCCTTTTGTGTTCAACTTATTTAACTTACCATAATGTTTCAAGGTGTATGCATACTGTAGAATATAAATAAACATTTAAAAATTAAGTATTAAAAACATTTAATAAATGTGGGGGAAAATTTCTAAGTTCATTTTGATATGTAGCCAAATTTGGGACCACTGAATTAGAGGACCTTCAGAAGGATGAATGATGCTCTCACTTGAGCCATTTTGCCCCTCAGTCTCCTACCTGAGGCACTCAGTTCTGCCAATAGCCTTCTCAAAGGTCCAGCTTAAACATGAGTTCCTCCACGAAGTCTTCCCAGACATTCCAGACAGAAATATTTCCCGTTCCCATTATTTGAATGTTTTAAACTAGGAGCTCCACATGTCCAACATCATGTTTTAATTGATCTACAGAATTCTTTATTTTGATCCATAATTTATAAAGTTTAAGATTCCTACAACCAACTCCTTCCCAATATCAGGAAATCTGGCTTCTCTTGAAAACTGGAAAACCAGACACCCTGAGCCAGAATCCCTACGTGGAAACAACTGGTTAGAGTTGAGAAGCAGGTATCCTCTTCATGTGGGCCGTGCTCTTTTCTGTTTGACACACTCCCCACCACTCTCTATTGCCTCCCTAGTTCTGAGGCTAAATGCCTATTGCTCATTACTTGTACTGTTCTTACATTTTTCTTATACTGTAGAAATACTTTCTGAATACTTGTCACTGTCAAAAGAAGAAAAATTTTTTTAATGAGAGGACCCTGGAATTTCTGTAATAGGCCCATATCATTCATTCATTTATATCACCTAGCGCATTCTGATTGCCATTTGAGTTTGCAGCCCCTAATGAATTTAATCCCAGGCATTCATGCACATGGCATATCTCTCTTGCTCTGCTAGGAGTCTCTCACAATAGAGGTAGAAAGCACTGCATAAGTGGTTATAAACTATCAGGTCATCCAATGTCATGCTTAATTTTTATAGCCATTTGAAGGCTCAGTTTCTGAAATGTTTTAGACATTTTTCATTATTTCCCCCAGCAATGCTCTCCTTTCTCTTTTCATCTGTGATGCTCCCACCTGTTCTTCACAGAACAGATTAAACATTATTTTGTCCTAGGAGTCTTCCCAATAATCCCTCCGTAATTCTGTGGCTGAAGCCTCTCGGCTCACCCTGCTTCCTGCCTGGTGAAGTCCAAGTCACCCACTTACCGCCTTGATCTCAGCAGCACCCGACTCTCACTCTAGGAACACGAGCTTCTCAGGGCACTGACTCTGTCAGCACCTAGCAAAGGGCTGGGCACATAGTGGGTCCTCAGAACGTGTTGCAAGATTATATGTCAAAGGGAACTATTTTTCTAGCATTTAATTTTCTTTAAAGTCTGTTGATGTAAGGCTGTTTAGGACAGTCTGTTGTTTTTTCTGATTCCTGCATTTTCCTTTGTTTTTCATGGAACGTGCAGCACCGATTTCCTGTCAGGCTTTGCAAATAAATATCAAGGTCAGGGGCTGGAAGCATTTCTGGAGTTATCGTGGCACCTCTCGATTCCACTGGGCCAAGAAATGCTTTCAACCCCAGAGGGCAGAAGTTTTTCAAAACAAGACTGTTCCAACAAGGGCGTGGGCTTCCCCCATCCGCTCGCTCACCCTCCCCCTTGCATTTTAACAACTTTGGGAAGATTGGAAATTCTGGAAACTCTTTGGTATTTTTGAACCACTGAGCAGGCTGGGTGATAGAGCCTGTGGTGATTTCTCAGTGAGAGGTTCCTGCAGACAGGGACAAGGGAGGCCAGGAGGTGAAGGGCCCTTTCTGGAGGACTGGGGAGGTGGCTGTTGGACTTGTGCTCACGGGGACTTTGATCTCTGCACCCTGGGGCACTTGTCCAGCCTTGCGCACTCCAGGGCTGCAGCAAGCATGGGGGATGAGCCTTTGGTTTAGTCCTTTTAATGTCCAAGTTAACACAACAAACTTTCTCCCTTTCCTCCACCGCACCCTTTGTCTTGGTTTTCTTCTCTGTCTTCCCTTTCTTTTCCTCTTCAACACTTAGCTGTTTGTCTAGGGCGGGCTCCTGGCCCCAGGAAGTGCCAGGAACAGTGTCAAACGGGCCTTGTGTTAGGGACCTTCAAGCAGCGGCTGGATGCTTGGCTTACCTCTGAGGATACAGCACCTCTGTTAGTGCACCTCTGAAGTGCAGGACCGCGTGTTTTCTGGAAGCTGTGTCCAGAGGCCCTGCCCAGGGATCAGGGTCCTGAGGTTAGGCCTGGGCCTGCGACCACCCCTAGGCTATGATTGCCGTAGTGACTTGAGGGTGGACAATAAGAGCCTTCACAGCGAGGGGTTAGCAAGGCCCCTCTCCCCAACTGGAAATGGAAAAGTGACATTTTCTTAATTATATGTAAAGGGCTTCAGTACTGTACTTTCTGGAACCATCAGGGAAACCAGGTTGCTATTCTTGTCCCTCCAAACAGTTCACTGCAACACACACACGCACACACACTCACTTACTTCCAGACAGTGAAGCCTTCTAGTTCTGGGACAGTGAGAAGATTGAGCATGAACCAGCACCCACCTTCCTTAGCTGTAACCCTCTGACTTAATGCACGTCACTTTGTACAAGGCTGGCTCTGTCCGACCCTTTCCTGTGCTGGGTGGGAAGGATGGAGCAAGAGGACCTTGGCAGCCGGCCCCTCCCACCGCGCCCGGCTCTGCCCTGGGACACCTGCCATGTGGGTTCCGCCTTCCCATCCCCAGGGCTCCCGCTGGACGGAGACCCTCAGCACATCTTGCCCTGATGGTCGCAACCATCTCCCACGTGTCTGCCAGCCCATGTCTGTACGTTTGTCCCTCATGAATCAAATGAACACACATCTGATTCAATCACCCCTCAGGTTAAAATTCCTTGATGGCTTCTTCATCATAACAGATAAAGTCCCAACTCCTGAATCTCTGAGTCTGGACCCTTGGTTACCGAGACCCACTCCATTTTTCAGGGTTTTTTCCTCCTGCTCTTGCTCCCCTACCGACCCCACGTGCAAGCTTGGCTCGGCAGAACTCCTTGCAGTTTCCCCAGTAAACATTGTCCTCTTAGTCGCCAGTGCCTTTGCTCTTTCATCCGTTGTTTATTCATTTATCTCGTCAACAAATATTTTAATTTTTTTATTATGAAAAGTATTAACGTGTCGAGCGTTGCACTTGATGCTGGAAATGCGCTACTAGTGGTGTTCCTCATCTTCCTGCGGTTTCCAGCCCGCTGCGAGGGGCGGGCGACAGAGTAATCAAACAGGTTAAAAATGATAAGTTGTGGGAAGTGTGATAAAGGGAGCAGACGAGGGCTCGGTGAGGGGAGAAGAGAGCAGGGTTTTGGGGAGGCGAGAGGGTTGTGGGGGCTGTGGCGTTTACGCTGAGACCTGAAAGGCGGGAACAAACCAGCGACCTCCAACGGACGGAGCATGTGCGAAGGCCCTCGGGAGCCCACGAGGGGCACGGGGAGCCCGGACTGCAGGTCTTCATAAGGGGCTGAAAGTGGGGCTTGAGGGAGGAGAGAAAAGAGAGAGATGTAGAATCCCTTCCCAGGACTGGACTTGTGGCTTGAGCAAGTAGGCCTTTTACTGGGGGTAGTTGGAGAGGATTAGGGTTAGGAAGCTATCAGCATCTTATTTATTCTTCTATTTCATTTAGGACAATGAAAATGTCACCTCTTCAGTGAGACTTCTCCCGTTTCTCCAGGCAACATTAGTTGCTACGTCTTTTGGGCTTCCCTCACAAATTAAAATTCTTTGCAACCTTTGTTCCCCTAGATTGCAGGTGTCTTTGAAATCTAGTGTGGCCCTTATAGCAGGCTGGCTTTTATCACAGATCCATTCCCCCACTAGCTCTTGAGGACATGCCTGACACTGGGCAGAACACGCACATCAGGAGCTACCCTAGACATTTGTTGACTGGTGCTGAGTTGGGGTCATAAGGATTTCAGGGGCCCGGGCCTGGCCAACTGGGAATCAGAATGGAGGAGACAAGAAAGGCCAAGAGCTGGAAGGCACACGCCGCCAGTTGGCCAGTCCTGCTGGGGGTGACTGGATTTCTCGCATACCTGCTGCTGCTGCCCAAGCCCCACCCCAGACAAAGCAAATTAGAAGCTTCCGGGAGGGGCTCAAGTATGGGTATTTTTTAAAGGACCCCAGCTGATTTAAATGGGCAGCTGATTGGGAGCCACTGGCATAGGGAGGGTGGAACTTGCAGGGCCATTTTTCTTTCATGGAGTTGACAGAAGACGGCACACAGAGGAGGGAGGACAGGAGGATGAGTTGGTGGGAGGCACCCACATGGAAAATGTTGGGTAGCTCATCTCCTTCACACCTGGAACAGCCCCTATGATCTGCGAGCCTCAGCGCTTCACGTCAAGCTGAGCAGGCCATGGGGCGCCTGCAGCAGGGGACCCCAACTCAGTTAATGAGGGAATCTGTTTTTAGGGTCATCAGTCTAGCTATTGTCCCAAGCAGCAAACCCTCCCTGTCCAACCAGCCCACAGACCAGCACAGAGCTACCATGCTGTTAATACCATGCAAGTGTACAGTCACGCACTTGGCCCCGGGGCACGTCTTGGTCCCCCACTGGCGAGCTCTCCGCCAAGGGCTTTCCCCTGGCAGCGCGTGGGTTTTTCTCCTGTTGCCAATAAAGATCCCCAGCACTGTTCTTTCTCCTTCACTTCTTTCTATTGCTTCTGACAGAGTTTGCCAGTTAGCTGAGGTCAGGATTTCCTTTTTACAAACAACCTGCTTTCAGTCAGCAAGGCCAGAGGTTTCCTAAATTACAAACCCTTTCATTGCTCTGGCCGCAAGTCATCCTGTCAGATCGTATTATAGAATGGCACGGAATGGGGAGCCGTGGAGCCGTGCAGAGAGACACTGGAAGAAAGCAGTGCTCTCACCCACACCAGCCTTTTGCGTTGTCAAAAACTATCCTGAACGTGATGGGCAAGACTATCGCAGCGGAAGCTTTCAGAACTGCAGACAGTGTGGGGAAAGTTCCAGGGTCCGGAAGGAAATTTCTTATAAGTCTTAAATGAACACACCGTGTCCATCATCTCCATCTTCTGTAAGCAAATGGCCTCTTTTCTATACATTTGAGTTGGGAAATCTCCATGTCATATGCAAATGTTTTGAAAAGCAAATTTAAAAAGGTATTATGAAATGTCTGTGTGTTTTCTTTGACATTTGTAAGTGCTCACCGGAATCCACTTTGGAAGGATGACATAGGACTAAGGCACTAATGTTAAAAAAACAAAAGGCATTTGGACAGCGTTGGAAAATTGTACCAACTGTGGGCAGGACACCAAATCCACCTTGAAAACTGTCATAAAAGGGGACCCCTAAGCTCATGCTGCTGTTCAGTGATGGATCAGGGAGGCAAAGCCAACGGTGCCTGGCCTGGGCGTTCCTCATCTTTTCAAGATTCTGAGTTGTACCTAAGAGGGTGGGTTAGGATCACCACTTAGCCTTACTTTGCTGTGACCCGTGGGCAAAGTATTTAACCCAAGTTTTGTAATTTGTAAAATACAAAGGGCTCACCTAGACACTCCCCAGACCTAACATTTTAAGTGCAGTTTAGTGTGGAAGCATCACCCACAGTGAAGGCTGTGTGCGGACGCGGGAGGCTCATGTCCTTTCTGTTCTCATCCTCTTTCTCCCATGAAGGCCGAGAGCAGTCCCACTCGTGTACAATAGAAAAACTGTGCCTGAAGCTGTGCTCAGAGATGAAGGACAACTGAAGCCCTTGTCTCCTCCCTCTCCTGGCCACCCGACCCCTGACTCTGAGCCCTGGACCATTAGCCCCTGGCTGTCCTCCGTCTCCTTCCCCGGCTTGCTGCACCTTATCACTCTGGGCTGCTCTGCTCTTCTCCCTGCCTTGCTTGGACCAACTCCACTCCAGCCTTCAGGTCTCTGCTGGGACATCAGTTGTTCGGGCAGTTTTGCCCAGCCCTACCCTGGGCTCCACCAGGACTGCTCACTGAGCCTTCCTGGAATTGTGATGAATTCCTTAATAGCCACTGTCCTGATGCTCAGGGTCAGGGACCAGACTGTCTTTTTTGGCTTGTTTTCTAGACCAGGCCAGAAGGACGCAGTGGACGTCTGCAGGGTGTGAGTGTTCAAGTAGCTGGTTCTTCAGCTGGGGGGGAAGAAAGGTCTGTGAAAACTTAGCCTAATAACAGGCCACGCTAGAGGATTTGTCAGGCAGTGTCCCAAGCACTGTACATATAGGTATTAACTTATTTTGTCTTCATAGTAATCCTCTGAAGTAGATATTATTCCATTTTATAGATGGGGAAACAGGCTCAGAAGTTAAATAACTTGGCCGCTATGACAGGGCAGCTGGGATTGCAGGCATCCTGGGGCCTGACGCCGGCTCCTAACCACTAGGCGGAACCATCTCAGGGTGGTGCTGAGACCCCTTACCCTGGATGTGTCCCAGCTCCACTTGTGTCTCAAAGTTCCCGCCCTCTGACCTATAGCAAGTATTTAGCCATCACTAAAAACAAACCCAGGCTTCCATTCCATCATCCTCGTCTGAATCCGACCCTGCCCCCAGGACTGCCCTGATAGCCCAGTAACTGCTGCCCCCGCCTTCCCTGGGTCCTGTCCAGCGCCTCCTCCCAGCAGCGAGAGTGACCCTTTCAGAGAGTAAACTAGACCAGGGCCTGCAGTGGCCTCCTATTTCACTTAGAATAGTGTCCAGACCCTGACCCTGACCTCAAGGCCTTCCTGGTCTCCCTCCCCATACAGAGTCATCTCCCAGTCCTCTCCTCGGGAGTAGTTTTCACTTCCAGAATACACAGAACAGAAGTGTCCTCTGAGGGCCTTTCCTGCGTGCTCCTCTTTACATTCTGCCCACCTCTTAGCAGTCGGTCTCAGCTCAGACGTCTGGGCTCTATATCCTATCCCAGGTGGCTTACGCCTGTCACTGACCCATGTTCTGTTCTATTTTCCATAAAGAACTTGTAGCTTATTCATTCATTCAGTAATGCATTCGTTGTCTGTTTCTACCAACTCCACTGTAAACTCAGTCCTGGGAGCAGGGATGTCTATCCTCAGCACTTTAGGACCGGGCCACACTGTGGGGGCCCAGAGAGTCCTCACTGAATGGAATGTGGCCTTCCAGTACAGGCATAGAGAGGGCAGGAGAAGGTCAAGAGAAGGCACTAACTCCCACGCTATGGTAGGAAAGAAGGCTCTGCAGAGGAGGAGGGACAGGAGCTGGACAAGATTTGGGTGGGTTGAATGCGGAGGAGTCACTGTGGGCGATGGGGTGCTCTGAGCAGAGATGCTTGAGGGCTGTTTGGCCCACTACAGAGCCCAGTGCACTAGCCTAGTGTGCTAGGTCATTTCGTATTGAGAGAGAATGCTGGGAAGAAAGTAGAGACTGTATGTGGGAGGCTCTAGAATGCCAGGGGGAAAACTCTGAGCTCTAATCCATGATAAAAGGGAAGCTATGTAAACACCTTGACGAGGGGGTATCATGTTAGAAGTGATGCTTTAGAAAATTCATCTTCTGAGAGTATGCCATTTTGCCTGTTCACCTGAGACCCAACAATCCCTTCACTCCCCACCCCCGCCTCTCTTTAAACAATTTCTCCAAACTCTCTTCATTCTTGGGGTGTCTGCACATGCTAAGACACCTCATTATCCAGGCCATTTGGCCTGATGTGTGCATGTGAAAAATACACATTAGGGGCCTGGCAATTGGGCCAGACAACTGCATGCTTGATTTTCATGTGTTTGCATATATTAATGTGTTTTTGAGATTAAATTCTCAGGAGGAAGCAAATTGTGCTGTTTTATAGCTCTGTCAGTGATTAATCTGGCCAAATCATAAAGGTATATGTTGTGGGTGTTCTTTATGGACAGAAGTGCTTTAGATTGCTGTCCCTTGGGTATTTAAGTGGCTAAATCTCTACAATCCAAGATGCTTTATGCTGAATTCTGTTCTATTGCAGATAAATGAGTTGAAGGTACAGTTTATATAGTTTTGGGGGAAGTAAAATGCTTTCCCATTCATCAGTTCTTAACAGTGATCAAAGAAACAGCTGTTAGCCTTCAAGTGTAGTCCGCCTGAAGGACTGATAAAGCCATCATTGCAATTGCTTCATACAACTTCCTTTTGTTGGACTTCGTGTGCTCTACTGCAACCAAGATCCTGCTATTTCATATAACCGAAAGAAAAAGATGATGATAGTGACAGTGAAGGAACTTATAGTACTTCACAAATCAATTTTATTAACTTAAACACAAAATTAATGAAGAAAAATTCTGTACACAATTGTGGACACAACACACCTTTATACAGTAAGGCCAAGATAAACTTTGTCTTTTCAGTCTGCAGAGTACAAAAACGTAAAATGAAAAGGTTAAAAAACTGTCAAATTCTCTTTGCTTCAAGCAAAAAAAGAAAAAAAAAACACCCCAATTATTAATTTAAACAATTTGGAGAATTCACAAATACTAATTCTAGCAGCAACATGAAATCTCAGAGAAGGATGGAGTAGCTCTTCAGCTACTTTGCGTCAAAGCTGGTGTTTTTTTTCCCCCAATATTAAGAAAATTCATCCTAAGAGTAATTTTATGACAATGGGAAGCTTTAGATGTGAGAAAATAGTGCCCAAACTGTTCATTTTGGAGAAATTTTCTTATGGTACAACAAAGGTAATATTTTAATTTCCCAGATTTATGCTTGTCATGTAATACACAATGCAGGTGGAGAGGAACATCATTTCCACGGTGATAATGACTGGGCCATGTTCACTGCTGGCAATGAACTTTCCTCTGGGAGGGGAGGAAGACAATATGAACGTAGGGCGTAATGCAAAGTTTTGCTGATTTCCAGATACATGGTAAAGTATTCCTTTATTTAAGTAAGAAAATGCAGACATAATAATAATTCTGAGCACATGAAAACTTTGCTAGTCTCCAATTCATGAACCATTTTATTAATAAAATATATCTATCATCTATATTCTTTCTGTGGGAAGAAGCATTTGAATAATAATTTTTTCCAAGTAGTTACATATAATACATTATTGAAATGAAATAATGAGGTGGTAAGAGGACTTTTTATTTTTTTCAAATTATTTAAGAAACTGCTGTATTATTTTTATCAAGGCCCTCATAACAGCATTTTAAAAATTTAGGAGAACGGATGGGAAAAATCATTTAGAAAACAGAATCCTTATTGACACTTGACATCCATGCTTTTGGTCTTGACAACATTATCTAAAAAAAAAAATCCATGATCTACATATTTATACCAATACTTGGATAAGGCACAGCACATGAGTTTGTGCACGTGTTGCCTCATGCTTCACTACCAAGGCATTGCTACCTTTCAAGATCATTTCCCTAAACAATATGTAAAAGAATCATCCATTATTACAAATTTACACCAAAAATTCTTTCTGTACATGATTGTCTCAGTGATGTACATATTACACGTTTAAATTAGACATACTTTAAACTACTTTGCCATATGCTAAAATTGAAAGTACTGTACTTGCCACGTTGTGAGGCAAAGGACTTTAATCACTTATTTCTACTGCTATTGTCTCTTCAGTCATTTGATGTCAAAAAAGTCTGCTTGGGTGAACTGTATGGTATATGAATTATACCTCAATAAAGCTGTTTTAAAAAAGTCTGTTCATAAATAAGTAGAGATGTACAGATTACCCTGGGTATGAGACACCAAAAAGTAAACCTCCTTTATAAGACAATTCCTCCACTGGATTCAGGAAACACATTTCAGTCTTTTTTGTGCAATCAAGTTTTCTGTATTGGAGAAGCTGTTTATGTCACATTGAAAATGCTAAAACTGAAGTGTCTGCAGGTCCTTTCTTCACAGGTTTGAACCGTGTAGTTAATGTGGCAAAGACACATTACACTGTGCTAGAACATTGTCATGGCTTATTTTCACTGGATTCACAGTACTAGAGTCAACAGCTGTTCTGAAGAAATAGACGTGGTCCTCCATTTCCCACAAGGGCAGAGGTCAAGACCGGCAGCAGCTGTGCATCAGTATGTTGAAATCGCTAAGTTCTGGAGTCCAGCGCTGATGAGACATGCAGGCTTGTTGGAGTTGTCCCTGGTCACAGAGCAGGTGTGCGGTTTCAAAGTGCCATGCGCTGTTACAGGTACTCCAGTTCCAAGGCGTGATGTAGGGCCATGAGGTCCGAGTGGCTGGAGATCCTCCAGAAGGGCATAGCGTGCTGCAGAAGGGGGCAGACACATGGTGAGGACGGGGACGAGCACGGCACAAGCCCTGACAACCCCTGAAATCCACTGTGCTGCTCACCCCTTTTCTCAGTGTGAAAACTGCCAGCTCACATCTTAACATCACATCTATTTAAAACAAAAATTCAAACTTAATCCTCCCCTAAGAATACTGGACTGAATTTTAAAATGTAAACTAGAGTCTGTTTCTTTTAAGAAGGTGATGGATATTTCTTAACTTGGTCTTTAAATAAGAGAATGCTGCTGAACACATATGTATCCAGTAGGTTTTTAGTGCTGAAAGTTTAAAAAGCTTGTATTTTATGAGTTTTAGCAGTTTTCCTTAGTTGGTAATATTTTAGATTTTTTCCTAACATAATCTTGTTTGTATATTAATATGAAGCAATATTTTTTCATTTATTTCCATCAGTTATTCTTCACATTGACCTTAAAATGGCTTCACCAAGTAAGAAAAAATTTAAATAAATATCTAAGGTTGTTTGTTTTTGTAGTTTAAGCCATCAATCTAAAAATCTAGTTTAAATGATGGGAATGCTTGTGAAAGCACCTGAATAAACCAGAGACAAGAAAAACAGGTCAAAAACAGAGGTTACCTTATCCACAAAAGGTGAAAACATGATGATAAACTTTCACGCTCAAAAGCACTATAGTGAGTACTTTTGCACCAGCAAAATCTTTTTCTTAAATAAATTTAGATAATCACCTTTCCGAGAACAAAATTCTGTTTAGCTCATAGAAAAATAGGTGGTTTTACACAAAAAATATGGAGCCCAGAGTATAATTTGAAATTATAGTTCTGAGAAATTTGGGAAAACTTCAGACTTTCAGGAGAATTTAGCATGGAAGCAAGCAGAAGTGAGGTTTTTTTTTTTTAATCTGTAGGTAACTGTGGAAGCTACTACTTTGATATAGTTTACACAGATGTTATATATTGGCATACAAATTATTATTTATTAACAATGTCTTTGCCTCTAATTATCTGTTAAAATCATATACTACATTCCAATATTAAATGTAGACCTTTCTGAACTCAAGATTTTTTGGAGTATCTATGTATCTCTGTTATCCTTTAATAACAGAATAGTCCAGAAATGAGTACTAAAGATCGCTTTAGGTTGTAAGATGTACCACTGTGCATTCGTTCTTACAGGGCACACTGCGCTAGGTGTAGAAGACCCAGAGATGCACCTGGCCTACCCTCTCACAGTCTGGGTGAGTAGCAGAAATGTACAACAATCACAAGTGTTCATTTACACGTTCTAGGAGGAGTGGGAGAAGGGCAATTACCTTTGCCTAGGGGACTGGGGCAATGTCTGAAAAGAGGAGGTGATAGTTGAGCTAGGTATGAAAGGATAAACATTCAGAAAAGCACTCTTATGGCTGTGTGGGTTGGGGGACAGAAGATAATAGAGAAATTCATTATTAGCATACTAGCTAGCTGGGTATGAGAGAAAAGACATAGCTGGAGACATGACTGGCTGCAGGAGCCAGATGGTGCTGGGCCTGGTAAGCCCTGTTAAAGAGTTTATTAATGATAATAACAGTTATGATTTATTGGGTATTGTGTTAGGCACTGTGCTAAGCACCTCAGAGATAGATAGGTACTACTAGCATTATTTTACCAATGAAAAAACTGAGGCTTAGAGGAGGAGTGGAGCCAAGATTCATACCAGGATTGAATCTGAAGTCCATATGCTGTACTGCCTCCTAAGGGCTCTCTGTGGCCTTTGTATTCAGCTGTGTAAATTACCAGCAGCATAGCACAGGTTAAAACACACAGGTACCATCCTATCCATGCTCTGCTGATCAAAACGATTTGATCAGTTACAATCCAGAATGCTTTCTTCCTTTGTTTCTTATTAAAGCAGAAATTCATGCATATTATAAAATATTTGTATAATATAAATTGCATAAAGAAATACAATTTCTTATCCTACTACTCAAAGATAGCCACCATAAACATTTCCCTATTTGTTCATAACAATTCTATATATGTACACACTCAAACATACTTGACTTTGTGTGTATATACAGTATGTACCATTCAGCATCCTGCTTATTTTACTACTTAATCTCTAATCCATTTTAGACAAATCATTTTTATAGAAAACCATTATTTCCATTTAACTGTCTATTTGGTATTTATTATCTTTTTTATTTCTAATTAACTTGTGTTTTTATGTTATTATATTTGCCAGTGATTCATTGCCCTTCCCCAAAGCTGCTTCTTGTCAGCAACTGAATAAAGAAATACTACACAGTATGTCTATTGATCTTAAGTACCATTATAATAGGACATAACGAAGAATGCTGGAGGCTCTTCAGATAGTCATCCAGAAACTTTTCAGACAATTATCTTCATAAAAACATACACAAATACTAGTGAGAGACAGCATGTTTTCAGAGCAGGTTTAGTCAGATTCATTCACATGCTAATTATCTGAAGTTAGATATGTTTCTCACAGACAAGTTCTCCACATATGCAACCGTTAACAATACGAATCTGAAAGCTATTGGTGCACTCAGAAGCAGACATTGAAGAATGCAATGACTGGCAGAGAAATAGAAAAAAGAACTGAAAAAAATCCCGCTAATTCTTTGGTATGAGGTTAAAGTGTAAACGGGGCATTTAATCCCACCGTAAACAAAGAACTGGTCCAATGGCTGTGTGTCTCATCTTTACAGGTGTCGGGTTGATGCAAACCATATTCAACACTATGTGGAAAGGTGAGATTACCCACAAGGAGCCTGAATTGGCTTGTTTACTTGCACTGAGGCACTAATGGCTTTAGTCTTCCTGTAGAGAATATCAGTAAGAACCACATGGTCAAGTAGCACCGTGAAATGAGTTCAAATGGTGAAATGTGCCCGTGGTATATTACAGACAACTTGTCACCATGCATTGGCAGTGGGGCCATTCACTTGAGCAAAAGTACCAAAGGTTTTTCAATGAGAACTGGCGAACCTTAGGTACGTGTGACAGAGAACTGGCGGGCTCTGGGGACATTCCCACCCCAGTTGCTGAGGACAGCAACTCTATCCTCAGCATTCTCTCATAACAGGAAGTCTACTAGAGTCAACAGCTTCATTCTCTCTCACACAAACATGAAAAATAGTGGGCCTCTCAAAGAAACGTAGCTTTAATATTAAGTGAGTAATTATAAGAAGACTGAGTCTAGGGGAGAGAATAGGTGATAAGTTCTTATTAATGATTAAAACTAATATTGCACAATGATAATATGCAAAGATTTTTTGCATATATAAGAGTTTCCCAAGACAAATGGGTGCAAAGTGAAGTTTTTTTCTTGTGTCAATGCTTAGCTACTGGAACAAATTTTTCTTGTATGAAATCAGAGAGAAATAGTGGCAAAAGGGGAAAAGAAAAACACGTGCTAGAATGAGGAGACCTGGGTTTTGCTCTCAACTCCAGCATTCTCTGTGTGACCTTCAACTACGGCACATTCTCCCTGGAGCCCTAAAACCCCTAAAGTAGGGTTAAGGGGAAGTGACTCAGGGTTGCTTCTAGCTTTAATTAAATCTATGACTTTATTATCAAAATAGTATATTACCTATATAGCACCATTGCTACAGCAGATACGTAACACACACAAGACATATGTCCCCAATGTCAAGAACTGCTCAGCAGGAAAGACGTATGTGATGAAACAATTTCATCACAATGTAAGGCAGTGAGGAATTAAGAATCAAAACGATAAATTCAGAGAGGAGAGAGCTTAGCTGAGCTGCAGAGGTAGAGGGGAAGGAGGTGGGATTCCCAGTTAGGAGTGATTAGTCCAGAGGTGATGGGGCTGGAATGGTGTGTTCGTTATAGAGATGTTAAGGAAGGAGGTTTTTCAAGGTAGAAGTGCTTGGAATATCTAAGGAGTTTAAATTCCTATCTTGTATTAATACAATAAATGATAGAGAGGCTAACATTCAAAGCTGGGAGACACAGGGAAGGGGGAGGTATTTTCAGCAATTTAAGGCAGCAGCCAGGGAAGAATGGATTGGAGGTGTGTCCGGTGAGTGGCAGAGAAAGTCGGCAGAGTGACGGTGGAAACGGAGTGGGTGCGATGGATGAGAGACATGCATGTGAAGAGAGAATTCAGGTGACTCGTTGATGGGCTGGAAGTAGAGAAGCCCAAAGAAAGTTGGAGAGGGCAAACTGGGTTGGGACAACTGACTTTATTTGCTTGTATTCACATGGGTACAACATGGGATGCCTAAGTGGAGATATTTCTTGAGGTCACTGGAGCCCTGAGACTAAAAACAGCTGCCCACAAATCTTAACAGAAATGATGCTTGAACTATAACACATGTATCATTAGTTTATCAAGATTAGACATATGTTGAGAGAAGTGGGTACGTAAAGGCCTAAAGAAGCACATGCTTTTGGGTCTCTAGAACTAAAATACTGCCTATGGGAAAACTATGACACATTTTTCCTGCTCCTCTTGTCTACAGGAGCAACTTTCCAAATCTCTTTACCACACCCTTCCGCATCTGGTATTTTGCCCCCTGGTTATACATAACATCAGTCATATAAAAAGCTAGGTACGTGAATACCCACATGTAAAGTGAATTTTGCTGAATTATTAAAAATGTGTTAAAATGTTTCAAAAATTTTAAAGCACATACTCTCTGACCCAAGTGTTGCACTTCCAGGAATTTAACCCACAGATACACTTGCACATACATGAACCAAATAAAGACCCTTCACTGTTTGTAACAGTAAATACTGGAAACCAGCTAGTTGTTCAGCCCCCGGGGGCTGGTTAAATAATAGCACATACACATAATGGAATACTGACGCAGTCACTTAAAAGGATTAGAAACGCAGAGGTCTGTGCACTGATAGGGAATAACTGCCAGGACAGAAGTGAAAAAAAGCAGGCACAGAAAAGTGTATAGGAGTGGGGACCAAAAAACATCTGTGCTTTCATATGCATACATTATCTCCAAAAAGTTTGCATATGGAGGTACAAATACTTCCCTAATTGCAAGGCCACTTTTACTCAAGAAATGAAAACTAGATGTCAGCATAGCGTACAGGAGACTGTTGCATTTTGATTTTTTTGTGATCATACCTATGTCTAACTATTTTCACTCAAACCATGTTGTATTAGGGAAACAAAGCATTTTATGGTAAAAGAAAAAAAAAAAAGAAAGCCTGGCAGATTTTGACAAGAAAAGACAAATGTCAGTGGAAGACTACGGAAATAGGTAGGTGGCTTTCTAGGAACAAAGAGGCACTCACAGAAAACTCTTGCAAGAGATCCTTTTAGAATGAGGTTCTCTTACAAAACAGAGGTATTCTAACTTCTCTTTGAAAGGGGTATTTTTTTTATGATACAAATTATAGATTAAATTACTGATGACAACCCTTGGACTACATTGGCAAAAAGAATAAGGATGACAGAACAGACTTCAATTGACCATTACCAAAATAGGCAACTGGTAGATTTACTGACTGGTTTTTGTTTCTGGGATTAAGAAAAGTACCTATCTCTAGGAAAAGAACATTTTTAGGGAGATGAAAGACATCTCCACAGAGAAAAGAGGAGAGTGTTGTACTAGATTTTAAAAGGACACAGAAACTAAGAGAGACAAGTTAAATGGTTAAAATCAATTTTGAAATACAAAGTGTTTTGATTTGACAGAACACTTTAGTGCTCAAATGTGTAGAACTTGTTCACTATTAATTTAATAATCTAAATTGCTCAGTACTTAAACATCAGATTAACATGTTTTTAAAATTTTAATCATGAATGTAAATTTAGGGAGAAGACATAGTTATATCTATCTCCCAAAAGGAAGGAAATAAAAATTGTACTTTGATAATTTTAAAAATATGCATGTAAACTCTTTTTAAAAATCAAGTCGTATTTAAGATATATAAATGTAGTTTATAGTTTGAAGGAACTTTGTGCTAAATCTTGTGGCCAGAGGTTCAAATCCTATTTGGCCACTTTCTAGCAGTGTGATCTTGGTCAAATTATTAATCCTTATTGTGCCTCAGTTTTATCATCTGTAAAATGGGTCTAAGGATTTCTTCCTCATCGAATTGTTGTATTTAATGAGATAATAAATAGGAACACCTAAAAGAAAAACTGAGATAATAACGGTTTCCTAACTGGTAACAATTCTTGTTACTCACCATTAGGATTATTATCAATCCTTCAAGGTGGATAGCATCTCAATTTATTTCTTTAGCTTTAATTTTTACACATAGTTTTTAAAATGGGATATTGTTGAATTGTAATGTTTCCCCCTAAATTAAATATTTTCCCCAAATTAAACATTCTCTACTTCTATGAAGTACTCCACTTTAAAGATACTTACTATCTATTATGAATTATTAGATCTTTGTCTCTCAACTCATGCTCAGGTTAAATACTAGTTAACCTCAGAAGGCTAAACAAAAATTCTCCTTCAATAAAGTTAGAAATAATAAAGGAATGTTCAATCTATCACTCTGAGTGATAGACTGATAACATCTGAATCTTTTGTTAAGATTATTAGGTATCTGAACCTGAAAATGCTGTACATTTTACACACACACAGGCAGGTCTCAAGGTGCAAAGAGTTTGTTTGCAGCAGATGTTTTTGGAATCATTACATAAAGTCGTCCACAAAATCAAATTTGAGAGCTAGGACGCCTTCTTCATAGTAAAAAAGTTCAAAGAAGATATTCTTTGCAGGTGGCTATCTAATTTCTTTTTGGTATATGTGTGTGCCCTGTTTAAAAAGAATGACATGTCCAAAGATAAGAAGTGGAAACAATTTTAACTGTTCTTCAAAGAGAGCAAATACTTTAGTCACAGAACCGGTAAGCGGCAGAGCCATAATTCAAATCCAGGTGTCTCACTCAAGAATCCAAGCTATTTACCATTACAGCTTCTCCAGCAAAAGCGAATGCTACTATAATTGAGCCCTTAAAAACAGAGGTAATAGAAAAGGTGGTACATGAATTGAATTTTGAAGTGTATAAAACAATTACAGCAGGGCACTGTTGGGAAAAGATCATTCCAAGGAGAGGCAACAGCAGAACAAGAGGGCTGGGCATGGTCAGAGGAAGGTGAGCCGATGCATGAGACGGCAGCATAAGATGTGGGCGAGAAAGATCAGAAAGGCAGGTTGTGCCAGATTGTGAAGACCCTAAGTGCCAGGTATGGAAGTGGTCCTCTCCTGTATTAGGTCATTAAGTATGAAATGTCCAGTTTCCTTAAGTAATAAGTTTGACAGTTGATATCTCTGAAATTTCACTTTGACACTTATTGTTTTTTTCCCCCTATTGTGAAGGTACATCCTTAGTCTTTCAAACACATGTTTTGACTTGTGATTATCTTTCACATTTTTTAACAGCAATTTTTGTGAAACCATGGATAAGTAAAAAATTCATGTTATTTTTGAATATGAGTTCCATCGTGGAACCAATACAGCGCAGACAGCTTGAAATATCATCAAGGTGTTTGGGAAGGAGGTGGCTAATGAATGAAGAGTACATCAGTGGTTTGAGAAGTTCCGTTCTGGTGATTTTAATTTGAAAAATGAGCCACGTGGGTGACCTGAGAACAAGGTGGATAATGATGAGCTGAAAGCTGTAGTGGAAGAAAATCCATCTTAACCTACACGTGAATTAGCAGCAAGGTTTGACATTATCATTCCAACAATATTGGACCATTTGAAACAAATCAGCAAGGTAAAGAAGCTGGACAGATGGGTACCACATGAATTAAATAAGCATCAGAAGAGACATCATCTCGAAGCTTGCCTCTGCTGTCACAACATAAAGGCAAACCATTTCTACACTGTATTGTTACGTGTGATGAAAAATAGATTCTTTTTGACAATTGCAAGCATTCAGCACAATGGTTGGATAAAGATGAAGTGCCAAAACACAGTCCAAAACCAAATATTCATCACAAAAAGCTAATGGCGTCTGTTTGGTGGTCCAGCGCTGGTATTATCCACTACAGCTTTGTCAAACCTGGTCAATCAAGTATAGGGGATGTCTACTGCAACCAGTTAGAAGAAATGATGAGGATGCTTGTGATCTAGCAGCCGAGACTGGTCTATAGAAACAGGCCAATCCTCTTGCAAGACCACATGTCACAAAAAACAATGCTGCTCAAACTAGAGAGGCTGGACTTGTCATCCACCATATTCACCAGACCTTGCACCAACTGACTACCACTTCTTCCAGGCTTTGCACCACTTCTTGCAAAGAAAAATATTCAATTCTTAACAAGCTATGGAAAATACCTTCTGTGATTTCATTGACACTTGCTCTCCAGGCTTCTTTGCTGCTGGCATAAACAAGCTACCCTTAAGGCAGCAAAACTGTGTTGATAGTTTAGGCACATACTTTGATTAACTGTACTGCTTTTTGTTCAAGATATAATAAACTAAACTTCTGATTCAAAATAGGACATTAGGACATACTTAATGACCTAATAAAAATGCAATGCATAATGAGAAAACTTTTGCTAAGAGAAATGATAGAATTGCACTTGCAGGGATTCAGAAGAATATGGTGAAGTGCAATGGGTGAACTGGGAGCCAAGAGACTTACAGTCGGGTCCACTCCCTTCCCCTTTACAAGTGCCCTGAGGGAGGCAGGCGCTGAGCTCATGGTAACAGAAGGCATCAAGTTCTTGAGGGCAGCAGATAGTTTTCATCTTGCAAGCCAGCTCTGACCAACCAGCAGAGGGTTTTCTGAAGGATGTCTGAAAGTTTCTCAGGCTGCGTCCAGGCTCAGCTAACAAGGTTTGAATCACCTGGCAATGTCTGCCATAGGGTGGGGCGGGAAGAGGGCACTGGTATGAGTCAGGCACTTGTGTTCTCTCTGTTCTGGGTGACGGCTACACCACTGAGCCTTCCTTTCTGCTCCCAGAGTCTACATTCTCTGAAGACCGACCACCTGTGGCTCAAGCTTGTACACACCACTACTCAAAAATATCACTTCATATTTATTGAATCCTATTCTGCCATTGTTTTAGCGCTTACAGTTCTACACACATGCATAGTTTCAGAGAAATGAAACTTGTTTAAATGATACAGTTGTGAGAATTCTGAGGACTAAGAAAAAGTAAATGGGACAAGATGCACCATCTGGGAATGCTCACCTTTTTCGCTCCTTGTTCTTCTTCCACACCATCTCCTATGACAACATACACCACTTTTCTTCCAAACCTTTGAATTATCCTTTCAAAACAGCTTTCCTTTCCTAATTAATAAAAATAAATCTATTAGATGTAAAGTCTGGGTAACTCAATGTGATAGCGCTCGAGCTTTTTATATAAAATGTTTTCTTCCTGCTCTGATTCAATCCTATTCCACTTGTGCAACTAGGAGTGTGTCTTTATGCCACTTGGGTGGTATGCGGAACAGCACAATAAATTAAAAATTATAAATTAACTGGCAGTGTGGTGTCCTGTCCCTTGGAAACTGATAGTTTAGATACTCTTTTCCCAAGGACTCATTTATTAAAAAGTGGGATCTAGTCAATCACCTCATAGCAACTGGAGGAAAAAGTATTGTTTCGCAGTAGTACTTTTTTCCCCTACAAGCTGAGACTAAACAAAGGCATGCAATTCTGGCAACACGTTTTACCTTGATTTAAAAAATATATATCAAACTCTAAAAATAACATCCAATCCAAAGACAATTGAGAATGATAAAATAACTGGATTTGGTTTTGTTACAGCATGAAAAAACAAGCACTGGGATTAGTTTATTCCTTCACTTTCAGGTTGAATTAAAGGGCCCCAAAGCCTAATGTGTTTACCTGAAATATTCTCATCAAACTTCTCCTGAAACAAATGTCAGGTAATTTGGGGTACTACAGCGAGATCATGCCTACCTTACCCAGGCATCTAATGTTCAGTGAAGCACTTCCCTGGAGGAAAAGTGGGATGAAGGTAACAGAATACCTTTATCTGTCTATTATCTTTCCCATGTCATGACTTAGTCTGGGCTCCCGTGGTGGCTACACTGTCAGCACATCCCCGCAGTTAATGCAGGCATTGTTTCTTCTTAGAGAAGAAACTGGCGTTCCAAGACGTGGGCTGCCAATAGGGTCATTTTAATGGACAATGGGCAGTTTATAGTTTTCAAATGTGAATGGCTGAGCGAGGCCTGCACCTCTTTCAAATAAGGATCAGATATACACATGAACAAATTGCTTGTTTGCTTAAACAAATGTCTGCTTTATATTTGTATTTTGCGCTAAAATCTCTAGTTTGCATCTGACAGAATGAAATAGAGCCAGCCTTATTCAAAGGATGCAATTTCAATGCTTCTTTAGTTGCCCACTAAACTGTGAAATACTAAATCACTTTAAGAAACAAGGTATAGTCTTCACTGCAAATATATGCAACCCAAAACTTAGATGTCATGAAACTTGTTTGCCTCCTAATAGGGAAATGCTTATGTGTTTTTGCAAAGTTTCCCTCATGTGGAAAAAGGGAGGTAAACAATGGTATTTAAAGGTGAAGTGGTGGTGGACAAAAAAAGTAGTGCTATTATCTACTATAGCCTATTATCTACTATAGGCTTCTTTGTGAATTTTGGATCATGTAGAAATTTTTCACAATAAAAATTAAGAAAATGAAGATGATTTAATTAGAAGTTAATTAGAAGTCTTATATATTCATTTTGATGAATCTATTTTGTCTGAAAGAGCATCATAGCTCTGTTAAATGAGATACCAGTTATCTTCTCTTATGACTTTGGCATGCTGCCTACAGTGAAAATTACTGGGTTTTCTGCACTGATCCCCACATAGATCTTATTTGATGGCAAAATTACCTAAAATGACAGGAGTTTCAATCTCTACTTTTCTCATTAAAATATCAGAGAAAAGTGAGATGATTTCCGGTTTTGAGATAATTTCTGCCACCATAGTTTTTTTAATTATAATTTTTATTCTGTACTAAAAAAAATAATTTAAAGCCTAATATGTCAAACAAAATGCCCATTTAAAAATAATCTGGCTGGGTGTGGTGGCTCACATTTGTAATCCTACCACTTTGAGAGGCTGAGGGGGGAGGACTGCTTGAGGCCAAGAGTTTGAGACCAGCCTGGGCAACAGTGAGACTCCATCTCTATACAAAATAAAAAAGTTAGCCAGCATGGTGGCGCCAGCCTATAGTTCCAGCTACTCAGAGTCTGAGGCAGGAGGATCGCTGGAGCCCAAGAGCTTGAGGCTGCAGTGAGCTATGATGACGCCACTGCACTCTAGCCCCAGCAACAGAGCAATACTGTCTCAAAAAAAAAAAAAAAACAAAAAACAAAAAAACCCAAAACTTAATCCTTACTGGATTGTCACTGTACTTTCTTACTATATTCCACTTTTAGATTATTCAGGATTAAGCTTCCATGCACAAGACATGTAATATTACTTGTACTTTCCTTCTGGGAAGCTAAGCACTACCCTTCTGTACTGTATGCTTCTTTGGCATTTGTTCCACCTTTCATGCACTGGTAAACTTTTACCCCAATCCCTGTTTACAAAACACAATATAATTCCTCTATCGATAAAGATGAAAATAGGATAAACATATGACTTAATGCTGATTGCTATTTTTATGGAACATGGGAACATATAAAAATTCTGGTTGTAATGGGCTACTGGGAATTCTATTCTATTTGGTATATTTCTTTCTTTTTATAAGTATTTTCCAGTATTCTATTCTTGGTCCCACTCAAGAAGCATCAATCATTCTCAAACTCCAGATATGTATCTCCAACTTGAAAGGTCAACCTGAATACCCCATAGGCTCTTCAAACTCAACATTGATGAGATCAAACTTGATTTCCCCATCTGTTAATCATGTCACATCTGACCCAGCTGCCTGAAAGAAACCTCTCTGTCAGCCTTCCTCAAAATAAATGGCCATCTATTCATCCATGTCAAGCAACAAACATTTACTGAGGACCTACTATGTGCTGGGTGCTGCAGCTACTATGATGAGCAAGAGAGATAAACCCAGTCCTCAAGAATATTATAGTCTAGCAAGAAAGACTATGAATAAATCATCATACCAGTGATTCTTTAGTGATCACTTAGTAAATACTTTAAAGAAGAAGTATAGGAGGAATATCAGTGCAGACATATGGAAGTCAGACCTACAGGGACCCCATTTTGGCCCCTTTTTATTTTAGATAGGGTTGAGCATCCACAGACAGCCGCCTTCCCACCGACTAGGATGCTCATCCCCCTCTTACCCTGGGCTAGGATATACCCATCTGCTTAGGGTAACATACAAGGCCACTGATGACTAAACCCACATCCACCTTTCTGGCTTCAGCTTCCCATGAGCACTGCACACTAGCCACCTGGGACCACTCCCAAGTCCCTCCGTAGGGAACACGTTTTAATGTCTCCGGCCCTTTCTTCTCACTGGCCCATCTACCTGGTAAACTCTTGTCTGCCCCCCCAGCTCAAATGTCTTTCTTCTCTTTGACTTTCCCTGACCCTTGCCCTCTGCCACCTCCGGGGTGGGAGTGAAGCTTCCTCAGCCATGTGCACACTCAGGCACTTAAGCAGGAGGAGCCTCTCCAGGCATGGAAAGGAGTCTGGACCTGGGAGTCAGGGAGACCCTTAGCTTTGCTTGCTATTGACTCGAACAATTTACTTAAGACTCTGAGCTTTAGTTTCCTCATTTGCAAAATGGCAAGATTGTGAAGACTGACTTTAACATGTACAATGTTTAGCACAGTTCTGGACATCTAGAAGATAACTGATAAATGCTCATTTTCTTCCTCCTTTCTCACACTGGATTATAGTTAGTGAGATGTCTGCTTCCCTGAGAAAAAGAGCCATGTCTTCCTTTTACCCCTACTTTTATTCTGCCTTGGTTTATATTCTAACTAAATTTCTTTTCCCCTTAAATGTTTCCTTCATTCAAGAAGCTTATTTTTTTTTTTTACATCTCCACAACAATGGGAACTCAATTGTTGATATATACAGAATTAAAAACAAAATAAAACAACATTTTACTGAAGTTTTATGGCTTCAGCTACATAGATTATGCTTTCTATTTCTCTTAATGACTAAAGCCAATTTTGCAAATTGGTTAAATTATTCTTCTAGTTTTCTGACCTATTTAGCATTCTGGGGAAAAAAAAAAAGTCTCATTTGTTGCCTTTCATTTTAATTAGCCTGAAGGAAGAGGGTTGATTGTTTATAAAGAAAAAAATGTGGCTCACCTATTTTAGTTGCACTGTAAATATTTTCTATTGGAAATACAATTCCTAATCCATATAGCAGGACTTTCGCCAATGCTGGGATAAGCTGAGTAGTTGTTACTAAGATATTCACACAGTTCGTCCTATGAGAACAGGAAGAAGAAAAGACTGTTGAAAAATAAATCTCCCAAATGAACAGGCATGAGCAGCGCCCACCTCCCAGCAAAGGCCCCACAGACAGCCTCACCGGGAGTGAATGAGTGAGAGTGCTTTCAGGGCCAGTGTCAGCCAGGAGTCCGTCAGGGCTTCAATCTCGGCCCTCAACTGCAGCCAGGCTTCCCTCTTAGCCGGACCAAGCAGACCTGACGATTAAAAAGCACAGGATGAGCTGCACTTCCTTACCAACATGGCTCTTGGGCTTTATAAAGAACAAACATTTAACAGTACTGCTAACACTCCCCTCGAGGTTTATAGTACACAAAGTATTTTTCACGTACTATCATTCAGTGGGCAAATATTTATTTAATATTACAGGAAACATCTACTGATTTTGCATTCCTAGCATCGTTTCTTCTGGTTATAGAAGTTTTTTCTTCGTTTTGGGGAGTCTACTCTTCCCCATTCCTCTAACTTGTAGTTTGGCCAGACCCAACCCGACCAACCCCAGGTAAGCTTCTGGCCTTGACTTGGCCAGTGAAAGTCAGTCTTGGAACTTTGGTGGAATCTATTGGGAAAGATCTCTCCCCCTCTCCTTCCCCCTAGGGAGATGCCAAACTGGTGAAATATAAACCTGGATCTACTGGTGGTCATTTTACTGCTTCTAGGGACAGACGGACCTAGCATGACTCCTTCCCTAAGGACAGCCTAGGCTCTCCTGCTGGCCTCATTTGAGCACCTGGATACAGGCATGCTATAATATCCAGAAACCAACATCATCCCTAAACTTTTCATTATTGTCAATATATTTCCTTTTTATGCTAAAGCCATTTTGAATCACAATGGAAAGATCCAAACTAATAGAAGCATCTACCAGGTACCAGGAGCTTAACAACCCATCTGTGATTTGGGCGAGGGTTGCTAATCTTCCTTCTTTGGAAGGACAACTGAAATGTCAGAGATGTCAAGAAATTTGCCCCAAGTCACACGACTAGGTAATGGAGCCAGGGGTAGACTAGACTAGCCAGGGCAGCTGGATCTAGTCTAATATTTCTGTCACTAAATCACAGCAGAATGGCCAGTTAGATGAAACTGCCCTGAAAAAGCTATTATATACACAATAGTGTGACACACAAGTGTATGGTATTTTTAGAATTTTATCTAGACTATCTTAACTAACCCACTGAAATACTGGTGGGAGTCACTTGCCTCCAACATTATTTTTGTAGGTGTTGTAGATCTCTTTTACCCGTCGGTAGCGGAAGGCCAACTTTCTCATCCAGTCCACGCCGCCCCGGACGCCAGTTGCCAAGCATAAATTAGCACTGGTTGCTGCAGCAGGAAAGCCATCTGTTCCAAAGTTATATGTGCTATTTAGATGCAAGAAAAGCCCAAAGTTAACCGAAAAGAAAGTTCATCTTAATTAGGTGAGCAATTAAACTATAAAAGGGGGACAAGGACTTCACATTTCAGTGTGCCCACCTTAGGTCTTGTCCATTATCATCTGAAGAAACATCGTCTATGTGAACTTGGTCACATTCCTAAAATGCAATTAAAATGATACACGTCAATTTTTTTTAAAAGCATCTCCATTTTTTTTTGAAAAACCACACATACCTATTTTTAAAAACTCCTTAATTGGAGTGTTTTTCAACTATGTCAATCAGTAGGTGGCAGTCTTGTTAAATTGACATTTTTACCTACTTAGGGTCCTCCTCTACTATAAGAAAGAAGCTGTGTCATTAAGGACTACTGTGATTCAGCTTCAGAAAACACATTTTTGTGTTTAGAAAGGAAAGTGATTGAAAACAATTAGCATATGTGTTCCATAAACCTCAGGTACCCTAAGACATCATGCTGCTCAAAGCTGCTCAGTCAGTGCCTAAGCATAACTGAAACCAGACATTTTGGTAAATGTAACATGCTAGAAAAATTAAACCTGATGCTAACTGCCAATGAAATTATGACCTCTGATTGCTGTTGAGCCACACACCAACACAGCCTGAGGCCAGTGTGCTGAGGAGCCCAGACGAAAAATCTGTTACTGGTTTGTCATTTATTTGAGAGATGTACATTTTATTCTGTGTGTGTGTATACGTGTGCAGGATAAAAAAATCAAAACCATGGGAGACTTCAAATCCTAAATAAAAATAATCAAGCGACGTGGTGTTTTTTTACTGTTTGAGTTTTGTTTTGTTTTGTTTTGTGTTTTTTACTCTTTTCGTGTTATTTTTCACTGCTTTCCTATAGTTACATATTCATCTTACACCACTGGACTTAGTGGATTATAGCATTATGTTATTTTGAACAGACCTGATTTTTCAATCCCAAACAGTGTGTAAACTATTCAGAACAGCAGGCCATACTCATGGCTGCAGCTTTATGGGACTGAATTAATGTGTATGCATGCACCTGTCGGCACCGGAGCACCCACACACCTTACCACCGTATCCCAGCCCCTAGCGTAGTTGTGGAGAGAGTCGGCACTCAATAAGCTTTTGCTGAATGAATGAAGACATACTAATCTGGAGACACACAAGGTCTCTAGTCCAGAAACGAGTAAGTAACGCACACTTGGCTTTCATATGTCAGCCACGTTCTTCCTCTTTGCAGTCAGGCTCCAAATACTCCAGAGGCCTTTACTGTACTTATTTCCATTAAAGTTTTAGTTTAAAAATATTATTAAAAGAAATTTCCAGGCACACATCCTGTATTTTAAAAGGTTCTTCTGGCTACAGCTCTGGTCACGTTTCAGATATAGTAAATTTTATAAAATCTAGCCCATCTCTATAGCACTTAGCATTCAACTTTGTAACAGAGATGACGTATGTAAAGCACTACAGTAATTGATGGTGTATTTTTATGTTGCTGGTTCCTTCTGAACAAATTCTTCTCTCTCCATGGATTTGTGAGGAAGGGAGCAGTAGATAGAAGTGGAAAGAAACTCAAACCAGCTGTTCCTTAACAGAATTAAAATTGTGACCCCCAACCTCTTCTCTAAAGCATCTATTTTCCAGGCAGCCCTCTCCCAGCAAGCAGCAAGTTCCAAGGAGGAAAAGACTTTGACCTTGTAACCCTCCCCTGCTCTCCTGAGGTCCATAACCTCAGATAAGAAAAAAGGAAAAGCAAGTCTAGGAGCCCTCACATGCTGACTGTGAATTTAACATTTTAAAAACAGGTCATTCTTAGAAAACATGGTTGGGAACTTCTCAGAGTTATTAATTTAATCTTATTTTAGAAGATGAATGATAGTTGTGTTTTCAACAGTATACTTTATTCGAGGCTTAAAGATTTACTAAACCAAGAGCAAAAAGTTCTGATATTTATCTAACCAGAAATGCAATTTCTATGTTGCTGGCAAACTACTTTTTAACAATGTGTGGTTAGTGTACCCTCCACCGCCCCCCCCCCCCCCAAAGCCAGTGCCATGATGGAGACATTTTCTCTCTTGAGAGAATGAACAGAAAGGGGGAGGAAGTTGGGGGACTCCTAGAAGAGGAAAAGATATGTTAAAAAGAATTTAATTCAAGGAATCAAAGCTGACCTAGAATTCCCTAGTTACCTCTGAGGGTGGGAAGAATTCTTTGGAGAAGCAGGGTGTTAGGATGCTTTTCTTAAGCTAATTTCGTTGTAAATCTCCATTACTAACAGAGAAGTCAGTTATCTTCTAAAGACTGTTAATGACTCCATTGTCCCTATTATTCTTCCACATCCTGTATTTGTTTTCTCCTGCTAGCTGCATTTAAAACTTTTTGTGCCCAGGTCCTCATCTGAAGTATCGGTCAATCTCTCAGTGAGCTCTAATTAAGTGTCAACACCTTCAAGCTTTACCTGCAGATAGCAAACTCACTTCACAGTGACTTGATTAAAGCTAAGTTTGGTGTAGTGGCAACAAGGAAATCCTCATTCTTTATCAGGAGAATTTCTGCAGAATGATTTTAATGAAGAGAGCTTAAAAAATCAAGGGTATTTTTAAAAAGCCTCGTGAGCACATTTAGGAATAAAAAAAGCGTTAAAATATCTGTTTCTAGTATTGTTGCTCATTTCAGTTATAAATAGAAAAATACTATGTTGAACAAATTTCAAATATGTAAAATACGTATTCAGGATTCATGACCTACGAGCCTTTGTGTAAGCTTACAAATGATGGTATAAACGCCTTGGGAAGTATGCTTTCTAAAAAATTTTAATGAGAACTGTAATATTACTACCTTAATGCTTACCTATTAAAAACTCTGGTTGTTAAAAGAATGGAAACTATTAGGATACTGCAACATCTCACAACAGAGCTGGGTAATGTGTTCGCTTGTGCTGAGTGCACTGGCTCTCAAATTAGAAATTGTGGTTACCTTCCTTCAGATAGCCTGAAACTCAGTCTCCTCCCCGGGCATGAGCTTTCCTTTTCCCATTTTTCAGAAGGCATCCACCTTTTTTTTTTTTTTTTTTTTTTTTTTTTTTGTCTGCTTAAGAGCAAAACTTTAGGTTCTCATTTTTACCTTCCGGGCTTGGTTGCTTTTTAGTTTCCAAATTTGTTTTAAACACGGACAATGAGATCACTGGGGGAGGGGAGCTGGGCTTGATTTAAGAGCCGGTGGCTTTTGGCAGAAGGGGCTCTGGCCCCACTGAAACACCACCGGCCACAAAGTTTAAAGCCCCACGGGAAGAAGCTATGGACACAAAAGACAAAAAATGGAAGCTTTTAATGTATTTCCCAGTGCCAAAATATATCCCTAAAAACCCTAATGTGGTGCTCAGTACACAAAGTGCAGAACATAGGGAATTCCCTGGGAAAATAAGTATCCTGAACACGGACTAAATATGCTGAAAATGTACTTTTGAAATAAACTTCCAAAAAGTATAAGAGTTTTAAGGCGGTGAAATCATAACTGAATCGAGTCTTTGGACGGCATTCACATTTCTAGGGGCCACCAGCAATTTATATATTAGTGTGCAGTGGCAGGGGTGGAGATGCTAAGGGACCCCCTACCGTGTTTGCCTAGGACCTCACTGGGGGCACAGGTAGTGGTTCCAAGGACAGGAGTTAGATTTTGCACTCACACCCACCTGAGCTGACTAATGGGTGCCTTAGCTCAGAAACTGGTGGTCAGTCAGTCATTCCTTCGTGTGTTGGATTATTTATTAAGAGGCGACTGTGTTCTATGTACTGTTCTAGATGCTGAAGACACAGCACTTAACACAGGGGACAAAAATCCTTACTGCCTTGGAACTGACACTCTAGTGGGGGAGACACACAAAGGAGAAAATATGCAAAATGTATACTATGTTAGATAATGATAATTCATAAGGAGAAAAAAATACAGCAAAAGGAAAAAAATATGCAATGCCAAATGCGTGTCTGGGGAAAGAGCCTTCCAGGCAAAGGAAACCAAGTTCAAAGGCCCTGAGGCAGGAGAATCCTGGTGAGAAGAGGCAGGATCAGGGAGCCAAGGGAGGAGTGCCCTGGAGGCTTGCAGGTCACAGCACCAGCAGACTTTGCTGAGGGAGCAAGGGACAAATTGATCAGTCCCTGCCCTCAAGGCACTTACATGATTAAGCAGGAAGAAAGAAGTTAATTCATTAAGGACACATGTAATAAATTAATTACAGTTGTGGTAAATGCTGCAGAGCCTCCCTGGGACCCAACTGGACGTCCTCCTGCTGAATGGCTGAATTCTATTTAGCCCAAGAGGGCGGCACAGGTCTGAAGCACTGAGATCATATTTTGCTGGATCAGGGAGGGACGGCATGGTCCACCGCTTGCCCTTGTGGCTTTTGGGTTGAAGCATGCCAATGAACAGATAACGGTGGCCTGTGAGAGATGGTTCATAGTCACTGAGCTGTGGTGACAGGAACAAACATCTCTTTGGTCCCAGACTGTCCCTGCTGGGCCTCTACCTTCACATGGCCATGGGGTGGAGTGGGGGAAGTGGGCAAGCCCTTGTTATCTCTAGGAAACAGTCAGAATTTAGAGATGCAAAGGAACTCAGGCCTCAGAAAGGCGACAGGGAAGCCTCGTAAGACATTGTTTCTTTTACCCCCAAATCACAGATGTGGAAATTTGCTATGGGAGCTGGAAAGGGATCAAGATGTAGAAAAAGAGTTTTATTAATGGCTCTTCAAAGGGATGTCAAAATCAGCAACATTTTTGCATACATATGCAAAATATAACAAGTCAATAGTAGAGGAATATATGATCAACATTTTAATTTAACCAGGCTTCACTCGTATATCCACACAGCACTCCATGGAAGAACTGAGGCCAGTGCAAGGCAAAGTTGCGATTATCCTTCACTAGGAAAATTTTACAATTACCAAGCTTACATATCACGCAAGCTTCTGGCCCACTGTTCCCATTCTGAGGCTGATCTCCCTTTTCAGAAGTCCTAAGGCACCAGGGACACACTACCCCTTGAGACTTGATTACCCAAGCGCCACAGGTTGGCACTTTGTGTTTCTGTAAAGTGTGTTCTTCCTTCCCCAAAGCAATGGCTAACTACAACAGTAAAGGGCATTTCTTAAACTTCTTGTGCTATTTTTGCAGAGGGAGGTACTTGGTCTCTCTCACTCACACAGACTCCTACTGTTGGGTTGAATTTATGGTGAAAATAGTCTTTAATGTTATAATCCATTTTACAGATATGAAAAATGAATACTCAGAAAAGTTCAATAATGTAAGATAAATGCCGAGACACTATGTCTTTGATCCTCGATTCGCTGTTTCTTCCCAGGCTCCTCAATTTCACACAGCATAGACAACTGTTCACTCTCCATGCTGGCTATGACCGAGGTCCTTTGGGGCTTCTCAGTTGTTTTGAGCTTAAGGGACTCCAGCTCCGAAACAACCTCCCCTTTGTCTGCCTCCCTGCGACCCGTGCTCACTGTCTGTGATCACGGCGCCCTCTCCTTGCCTGGCGCGTGACGGGGGTCCTCCGTCCTTCAGTACGAGCCCCACCCCCTCACACACACCAGGCCTTTAAAGGATCTGTACGTCAGAGGGAAATGGGCCTGGAAGGGGTGCTGTTGTGGTAACGGGGTCTTTGCCAGCCCTGGAGGGTACAGAGTGCAATAGCAGGCAGCGAGAGCAGAGGTGTCGGCATGTCACATTGACACGTGTGTCCTGAGGAGGAGGTTTAAGGCCCGGGAACACGGATTAGGCCACGGTCACAGCAGGGGGAGCTGAATGAGGGCAGATGGCAACAGGCAGAGGTGCGGTGTGGAGCCCTCAGGGACTAGTCTGCGACCCTCTGCTCCAGTGGGACAGGCTCCTGAAATCATCTTTTAGCAAATATCACAAACCAAACCACCACAGTTTACCCTCGCCTGGCTTCCCTTTATGCGACATGGCCTGTACTTCATGGAGGAGTGAAATAAATAAAATTAGCAAGCTTCAGTTACTGCTGGCCCTCAGCTCACGGACATCTAAGCGCTCATGGAGCTGGACTGTAAAATGCTCCATGGATGGTCGGGGAAAGCTGCCAGCACGGGAAGTGGCGAGTACCAGCTCCCGTGTGGGGAGCAGGCGGAGAGCCGCGTGGGGCCGCTCTCACAGCCGTGCGGGGAACGCACGCAGAACTTGCTTTCAGAACTCTGGTTGCACTGTTATTCTCCCTTTTTGGTCCCTTCTGTCATTATTCTTGGCATTGTGACTCAAGCTGACCTTTTTCTGATCCATCATCATCTCTGGCCTTCTACTAGGGCTGGGCCACAGACATGTTCTTTTGGACCAAGCCCCGGGAATAACTCACATTTTGCACAGGGGCTCATATGCAAAATATTAAGTTATGGCAGAATTTTTCTGCAAATATTTATTCTGCTTTGATACTGTAGTGGTTGTACTTTCCCCCCAAGCCTTTCACTTGTACCATAATTATGTAAAAATACACCATACAATTCAAGTTAGTTTAGGAAAATAAAAAGAATTAGGACAGTTACAATGAGTCTTATTATCTGTGCCAAGCGGAGTGACGTCGCAGCCAGGACACTGATGCTCTATACCTCTGAACACGAAACTAGAAACACAAACTCAGAGACAACCTGAAGGCTTTGAATAAACAGAGACTCTCAGAAAACTTTGAGGCAGTTTGCACGTTATGAAAGGGAACAATATGAAAAAGTTACAACGTGTCTTTGGAGAAGTTAAGTTACACAAGCCTAAATTCTGCTGATGGAGGCTATATTTGCTCCACGTTCCAAATTTACCATGAGAAAACTAACACCATACTGCCAACTAATTGTTTCAATACTTTCCTTTACAAAGAAGAAAAGAAAGGAAAAAGAGTCACAAGAGAACCAGCTCTTTTCATTGTGTCTTTACATCAGTTGCCCATTGAGACCAGCTGGAGTTGGCCAAGGCAGGAGAAACGATCCTTGGGTTCTTTGTCCCCTCTTTTCTGTCATTAGGCAATTATATCCACAGCTCTGACGTCCCTATTAAACAATATAGATACTTGCTTGATACTTTGACGTCAACAGGTCACTAAAAAGAATTATTCCTCTTATTTTCTAACGTGGAAATGCTTATATATAGTACAGGGGTACTTCTAGTACTTTAGAGACAGACACACAAATTGTCTGACAGCTTAATTTTGACAAAGTCATCAACAATACTTAAAAAAAAAAAAAAAAAAAAAAGACACATCTCTCTGTTGACCTTCCCACACCTCTTTTTCACAGAAAATCTAAATTGTACAGATGGCCTTACTGGGTGACCAGTGTTTGAGTGACAGAGGTTTTAAGGGCTTCCGTGGTGGTTTGTGAAAATAACTCTGGACTCCCTAGATATTTGATAACTTCTTTGGAAAAATAAGGTAAAATGGGGCATCCTTGGAGCTTCTCTATGATTTAGAAGTTCGAAGGGGTGGAGGGGTAGCCAAGGAATAAGCCAATTGGTGGGAAAGATGGGAAGAACTCTGCTTCTAATTAACTGACAATTAGATTTGGTACATCCAGTCCAGCCTCTGTGGTTAAGAAACTCTGACCATGAGTTAATAACTTTGCAGAAACCAGTTTTTTACTTACATATTTCTCTCTGTAAAAAGGAGACTGCCCAATCGACGTACTGTGTACATACTTACTAATGTGAAATAACATGATTCCGACGTGCTTTCTAAAGGCACGTCCAGGGCCTCACTGAACTTTTGAGATGTACCGGGGAGCTTAAGCGACACTGGGCACCCTCTGCCCAGCATCACAGGCTCCCTGAAAGTCTGAGGCTCAATCCATGGGGACAGGGAAGGCGTGTACTTGCAGCTTCTCCACACTGGCACTCACTGGCAGGAACTGTCATCTCTGTTCGGGGTGCACTTGGTGACAACCTATTTCCCTTGCTTTCCCACCACAAAGCTTCCTTGCAGAACAGGGTGCACACATTACCTTTGGGTAAGCCACAAGTGATGGAGAACAAAACGTTTTGAAATTGGCCCCCTTCTGTGTGACAGTTTGGGGAAGTGCAAGTTAAGGAAGGAAGACACACCTGGACAAATGAATCTTTAAATTCCCACTCTAAACTATCTACTCAGCATACCATCGGCACCAACACATATTTTAAGTCAATATTTAAATATCTGTATCTGTTTTGATAGGAATAAGATGACACAACTATATAATCCAATGAGAAAAGAAAAACAGAATTTCAAATCTCAGAAACTGAAGAGAGGAATTTCAACACCTATTTTTGAGAGCTGGTAATAAGATGCAACTTACGGAGACGTACACTGCTTTTACAAACAAAAATGGGGTTTTAATATATTTAATGTTATAATATCCTTTAGAGATTATCTAAGTAAGAGAGATTTTCCCAGAGTTATGTTTATATTAGCTAGGAGACCTAAGTGCTTGTATTAGGAACCCAAGATTTGAATTACAGCAGTTTCAACAAAGGTAAGATATTAGCTATTTTGATCTGATTCTACTTATACTAATATTTAAAAATATTTAGAGAACAGTCTTTATCGAAAGTGTCGACACATGGTATGTTGAGGCAAAAGATAAACTTAAGTGCTTAAGCTATGTGCTGGAATATATATAAAATTATGGTAAACATTTAAAATCACTAAGTAAAAGTTTCCAGGACTCCTAAACTTATTATTAATCACTAAACAAAGCATGGAAACATGTTTTCTAGAGTTTTAATATTTTCTTATTAATATAACATTAATTCCTTTAAAATGTGCTAATTAGAAAATAAGACATCATGATAATGTTACTTTAGCATGTGGCTCACAGAGTCCCAAAAGAATCACAGGAAGATAGTTCCTTTTTAGCAAATACAGTGTTAAAAATTATTGGCCGGGCGTGGTGGCTCACGCCTGTAATCCTAGTACTCTGGGAGGCCGAGGCGGGTGGATCGCTCGAGGTCAGGAGTTCGAGACCAGCCTGAGCAAGAGCGAGACCCCGTCTCTACTAAAAATAGAAAGAAATTATATGGACAACTAAAATATATATATACAAAAAATTAGCCGGGCATGGTGGCGCATGCCTGTAGTCCCAGCTACTCGGGAGGCTGAGGCAGTAGGATCGCTTAAGCCCAGGAGTTTGAGGTTGCTGTGAGCTAGGCTGACGCCACGGCACTCACTCTAGCCCGGGCAACAGAGTGAGACTCTGTCTAAAAAAAAAAAAAAAAAAAAAAAAAGAAAAAAAATTATGTCAGCTCCACTCTGCTTGGAGTTCCTTCTTTCTCACCATGAATACCTTCTTTATCACATGATTATTAAATATACTTGTCTTTATTCACACTCTCAAACTTAGGGTGAGGAAAAGAAAGTTATCACTTAATGAAGGCCAGAAAGAATTGAAAATAAACTTTTAAAACAAAATGGTCTTATTTAAAATTATTCAACAGTGTGTCTCTAAAAGTAATGGATTAATTTAATTGATAATTATGGCATATTTTACATTTGATCTAATGGTATCAACACTTGTAATTTTACTGTTGAAAAAGTTAAGTATACAATGAATATTTAATATTTAGTATAAGATCCTTTATTATGTTTTGTACAGTAGCACAAGGTATTTTAGTGCATTCTATGTTCCTACAACTGACATTGTACACAGAAGCTGATGCCCAAATATATAGCTTCATTTATGGTACAGTTAATATAAGAGAATGTGGCATTTTAAAAATTTGTGTAGGAACCAGTGAAAATGTTGCAAACCTTCAGATGCAACATAGGGCAATGCACTAGTGTTTGATAATATGTTAAATTATATCATACAATTTTGTCATTAAAATATTATACATATTTTAAATTGCATCATGTAACTTCAAGTATGAAGATAAAAGACTAAAGGCTGGATGAATGTATAATTATTATTCAGAACATAAAATAAAACTCAGCACACATCTAATATAAATACCATTTTTTTGAATGTCAACTCAGAACTACTTTTAAGAGTAAGCCTTTGATTTACTGCAGAACTGATTTCTCAATTTTCAACGGCCTTGCTCATCATTTTTGCAAACATAATTTGTCACTGGCAACAGTCAGTGTTCTTTTTAACTCCTGTTTCCTTTCTTTTAGATCTATTATTCCTGCTGAGAGAATCTACTAAAGAAGAATTTTTCATAGTGACACCAACTCTAGGCTTGCTGTGAATAATCACAATCTCATAAAAATCATTTTTTTTATTGCAAACTTGCTGCCAGAAGCATGGAAAAATATCCAAACCGGAGACCTTTTATCCCTTTCTGCAACCACTTTCTTTTAACCCTCACTGCCATTTGAAGAAAATGAATCACATACCAATTTATTTACAAAGCATTTAACTAGAAGCTGCAATTTACACAGAAATATTTCTGTTTTGCTCATATATAAAACAATGTACTATAAGTTGTAATATTAAATAGGTCCTATTTTAAGAAAGTCTTTTTTTCAGGAGCAATTTTTCACTCTTTCTAAGATTATTTGCAAAAAAAATAAGTTCCTGTTTATCACTATTCCATGTCTATAGATTCATCTTTATTTAACTGTAAACTATATGTCAATACAATTTTTAAAGAAATATTTTCATGTAATTAACCTTTTTAAATGCCTCTATTTTTTGCAAGGGGTGGGGTTGAAGGTTTGAAAGTCTGAGACTAATTTATCAACTTTAGTTAACTTATACAACCAGATAATTTTATAATAGTAAGAAATACCCAATTTTGTGTAAAAGAATGTATAGCTCAGAATAAATCACGCTCAATAATATCCTTAGTTAATAAGTTAATAAAAATTTTCCAAGCCAATTTTCTCTGCCCTGTAATTATTACTGACTCCAGAAAGAAAAATATGCAGAACCGGACATAGGCACTTTTTTGAAAAAGTTTCCCTGTGAGCTGCAGGAAGGGTTCCATCATCACCTCCCTCACTGTCAGTCCCTGGAGGGGAGGGCCGGCCTCAGAGGGCATTTTCTTACTCACAAAGTTCCCTCTTCTCTTCCAAGTATCAGTGGTTCTGAAATTCCACCATGCAAAATGGTCCCTTCTGAATCTTCTTTTATAAGACAAAGACTTCAGGTAAGGGTAAATTATTTAAGCCCTATTACCTTGATGTGAACTGTCCTATCAGATAAATTTCCTCCAGCACAGGGAGCCCTGGTGTGCCCTAAATCATTGGGTGTTAATAGAGGAAATAGAGTTGGCTGCCTGAAAGGAAAACTAAAATTTTGTCTATACTTATATTCTCACTCCCTATAAAACCACCCTCTCTTCTCAAGAATTATACATTTAGATCTATAAATAATCATGCCTTGGTTGTTTATATGTTATTCAGGAAAATACTATATTATACGTTAAAAGAGCATGAATATATGTTATATATTAAACTGTGGCAATATCACTAGGAAATATTAGGCCACATGTTCTGTATTCTTTCATTCATTTTGTCATGAATTCAACTTATAATGACTGAACACCTATTTATATTCCAGGTACCCAGCACACAAAAATAAATGAGATGCAGACCTTGCCCCCTGGCTTTATAAACATTGGGAGGGGCTGGAGGGGGTGCAGTGATTGTCACAATGAGATGATTTACTCTCAGGGAAGGTACCAGAATTCTTGCAGAGCCCTCCTCCTTCCGCTTCACCCTGTGCAGCACTTTCAGATACAGTTTTTGAAAGTAAGTTTTGCTCTTCCAGGAAATGTAATCTCCAATGTGGAGTACAAGCCTCTGAGGGTGGGGAGGCAGGGAATGAGTTCCACCTCTGTTTCCGTCTCCTTCAATAGATGTATTAGAAAAATTAAATTGGAAATAATATATTTCAATGCCGTTGAGCACTCAAGGGCTTCTATAATGAGCCCTAACCTTACCAAAGCTGCCTGCTCCTCACATCCCATCATGAAGCGCCTGTTCCAGGTCTCCGCCAGCCTGGCCCCCACTCCCTCCCTTCACCAGACAGTAGTTGTGACTACTGCTTGCTGGAATGCCTTTTCTTTCTCTCCCATTAAGGCAGTGCTCCTCAGTTAAGCTTTGCTGATGTACCCTCTGCAACCCGTCATCTGAATAACAGTAGTGCCATTCATTATAGAGAGCACCCTGGGTGTTAGGCACCGTGTTACACGTTCTTCCCAATCCTCCCTAAATCTCTGCATTTGATGGATAGGCAAATGAACACTTACACAGGTAACTTCTGTGTACCCTACCAGATAATAAACTCTTTGAACAAAGAGACCATCTTTTATGTATTCCTTTCTTCCTACATATTTTCTAACACTGGACCTAAGCACATAGATGGCATGGACTGAAACCTTCCAGATTATCTAATTGGCAGAATTTGGTTATGAAAGAATTGATGACTCAATCTGAAGTTAACTGGTAATGTTAGTGCACTTTGTCAGTGAAGTGTCAAAGTGTTAGTAGTTTTGTAAAAAACTTATTTTGTCTAATTATAAAAGGCTATGTACTCACATAGAAAATTCATATAAAAGCATACATAAAAGAAATCAACCCCAATGTCAACCCTCAGAATGAACCACCGTGAACATCCTTTTGGTTCTTCCTGCACTACTGGTCACTCATTCATTTATGCAAAGGTCCTCAGGCTCTTCACAGAGCTCATATTCTAGCAGGGCACACACACAAACAAGCAGGTAAAGGCAGACATGCATTTTGTAGCTACTTTCCCTCTCCACTCAACAATATGCAATAAAGACCTTTCTTATATCAATTAATCACTTATCTTTTAAGCTGTTTTATAATATACCATTTTGTGCATGTTTCATATTTCCTTTAGCTGAGCAATGGCTGATGGATAGTTTCCAATATTTTTAGACTGCTAACTTCATGGCAGCAATTATGTCAATTCTTCTCATAATCTTTTTTTTTTTTTTTTTTTTTTGAGGCAGGGTCTTGCTCTGTTGCCAGGGCTAAAGTGCACTGGTGTCATCATAGTTCACTGCGACCTCAAACTCCTGGGCTTGAGCCATCCACCTGCCTTAGCCTCCGAGTAGGTGGGACTACAGGAGTGCGCCACCATGCCTGGCTAATTTTTTCTTTTTCTTTCTTTCATTTTTGTAGAGAGAGAGTCTTGCTCTTGCTCAGGCTGGTCGAGAATTGAGGTGGGAGGATTGCTTGAGGTCAGGAGTTTGAGACTTAACGATTCTTTTTTAAGCATTGAAAATCATGCTTGGTACATGGTCGTTGCTCCATAAATGCTTAAGTGAACAACCATGGCAATGAACAGGCTTGGGCAGGTTTATGGTATTCGTTTATCTCCTTCAGCTGTACTACGTGTATTTTCCTTAACTGATATTTTTAACCACTCAGGTCTCTCATCCTTGTTCGTTATATGCCTTCTGCTTGGAATGCTCTCTTCTAAAGCCCACTCATTCAGTCTGCTGGGTTCTCTTGGTCCTTCAGTGGTGGTTTCTACGTTACCCTCGTCGGTCTGAGCACTCCTGCGGCCCTGCTGCTTTGCTGATCTGCACGCCTGCCCCAGCCCGAGCACACTGTAAGCTCCTAAAGAACAGAAGTATCTCCATCTTGTTTATTGCTATCTCTAAAAACAGTTTTACAGGACTCATTTGTTTCTTGCCTCACTGTAAAGAAAGTTTTACACTTTCCCTTGGATTTTGGAAAAGCTCCTCTTGTCAGTTTCCATAAAGCCTTGGCCAATTATGAGGATGACTTCTGTCTAACATCATTTGAATAGTATATGACTGTAAGTATGAATTATTCATTTGCCATTTAAAATTTAAATCATTTTCCTTATGTTTTTAAGTAAATGTTTTAGTTACTACATTAAAAAGGAAAAATATTCTTATGTCATCAAACCGCTACATGTTCTTATTACATACATGTGAAACACTTGGTGTTAGTTTTCCAAGCTACTTATTTATTTATTTATTTTTTGGCTTGACAGAAACAACTTATCTCCAAGTTCAGTAGGATTGCATTAGTATGTATGTAAAACGAACAATTCCCACCAATCGAAAAGGATGGTATCTTGGACATAAGAGTTCCCTTTAACTTTCTGACAAAATGCCAATACCAGAAGATAATTCTTAGCCAATTATTCCTGAAGAGGCAAAAGAGTTACAAAATAATGTTGATCAAAAGCAACATCCTCTCCCCATGCCCAACCCTCCACCTGACTTACAAAAGAGTAGCAGGCAATTAGCCTCGAGAAGAATCCAGGAGTTAGAAAGCCTTCCCTTAGAAATGCCGTTAGAACTCTGAGCTGAGCCCAGATAGAGGCTCTATTGTAGCTGCACTGAAATGGGAGAAGCCTCCAGGGGACCGCAGCTTAAACACATTTTGGGGAAGTTGAAGTTACAGGCCTACAGGCCTTCTCTTGCATTATTCAATCTAAAAAAATAAAATAAAATAAAATAATAAAGGCACCTTGAATTCCTTTCTCTACTGAGCAAACTTCCCATGAAGGGAACTGAGTAAAATCTGGCTTTACAAAGTAGTGACTCTCTCCCAGATCGAAGATCAGCAAGCACCTGTCAAAATCGAAGATCTAAACTAAAAGCCTGTCATAGGTGACATCGACAGGTCAATTTCACAGAATTTTTAAATAAGCTGAAGCAATCCAGCCCACTCTGTGAAAGCTGAAGTGGCATTTCCATTCAGCAAGAAGGGAAGACACTCCCTTCACTAAGGCACCCCCACATGGCAGGCACTGGGCTGGAGGCTTTGGATTCTGTGTCTCCTAACTCCACGACATCCCTGTCGTCCTCCCTGAAGCGTTAGGGTTGACAGAGTGAAGGTCACACGTTAGTGGGAAGCCAGGCCTGAACCCAGGTCTCTCCATCTCCGAAGCATTCACTCTTCCCTGGGACCACACTTCCTAGTTGCTTCATGCAACAGAACAGACTACGGCAAAACTAGGAAGACGGTTTCATGGGCAGGTTAATGAAGTCTGTTAGAGTAACTACTGCTTCAAATGACCAATTTTTCTTTTTATAAGTCATTTAATTTTCTAAATTAGGAATTTTCAATTTATATTTAGATTCTGTGTTTCCAAACTAACTTTTCTCTTTCACTGAGTATATTCTCCCTGGGAAACCTTGACTAATTTCATGGGTGATGGCTTCCCTCTTTTGAACTTCAGTCCCGTGCATGTCTAATGCACACTTCAAATTCAACATCTCAAATCTGAATTAAGCATCTTCCTTCCAAAGCCAGATTGTTCTTCTGCGTTTTCTATCTCTACTTTATTGCTCAAGACAGAAACTAAGATTCTTGCTCACTACCCCTTATACCGAATATATCTCCAAAATCCTACCCAGATTACGTTCCCAATGGCTTTCACATCTGCCCCTGTTCTGTTCCCACAAACACACATTACTGATTTCTCATCTAGATTATTATTGACACCTTTGATTTTACAATACAATTCATCTCCATAGTAATGCAAAAAATTATTTAGTGATTACTTGTCATTCAATAATAAAATCCAACTTCTTAGCAGAGAGTACAAAACCTTTCATGGTCTGGCTTGTTTCCGTCTTCTCATCTCACAGTGCTGTGTGTGTGCTCTCTGTTCCCAAGTGCCATGCTCTCTTTCATGCCAAATGTTACTTCCTAGGGAAGTCACTTCTGCAGTGCTCTCCACCTTGACACCTCTCCCTGAGTCTGGGTGACCCATCCAACCTTTGGACTCTAATTAGTCTCTACCATTGTGGATGTCACACTCTAATGTCCCCACCACTGTGGATGTACTTTTACTTTTCTGTCTCCACCCAGCACCTGGTCTCCTTGAGGAGAGAGAATCTATTTAATCTCTTCTCTTCACTGCCTACCTAGTGTTCAGAATGCAGCAAGCATGAGTAAATTTATAGTAAAGTAGCTCTTTTAATCTGAAAAGCAGGGGCTGCTAAAATAATATTTTTGACTATTCAACAACAGGAACTTATAAGCCCATGTCTGTCAGTCCACTGTCTCTCTGTCTACCTATTGATCTGTCTCCCAACATTTCCAAAACAGATTTTAGGTTGTTTGAGCAACTACAGTGTATAGGTTTGTAAGACATAGTAAGAAACAAGGCTTTCAAAGAACACGTTAGAGAAAGCCCTGCTCTATTGCATCCTTGTGTGATGACACCAAGGTGCTGTTTACTTCCTTTATGTTGCTAAAGAGAAACAGCCGGGTTCTGTGACACAGCTGGAAAGGTTTTGTGAAATGGTATTTGCAAATGGAAACCCATGTTTCAGCCTCCGCTTTACCATTACCTACCCAAGTAGCTTTGGGCAAACATCACCTCACTTCAAGTTCCCACATATGCAAACTAGAGATAATGATAAGACTGAATTCACAGTGTTGATGAAGAATCTGTCAATGATTTTTTACTGACATGAGAAGAGTTTCTCCAGGGCTGTCCCCCTTCCCCCATTTCACACAGGGAGGCCTGAGCCTGCTGCCCTGGGGCTGTGTCCAGGGAAAGGATGCTCTGCTCCGCTAAGTGACTTCCCACACAGCAAGGCTCTGCTCCATGCCGAGACACCACCAGCAAGTTCCACGAGCCATTCCTCAGAACATGAGGTTGGAGGACAACGTGTAAAAGAAAACTTATCAGCACAACCAAGGAAACACATGCCTTTTTGGCATGAAGGACAGCACAGTGTGATGGGAGCCAGATACAGTAGCTCCTTAACTCCCAACACCACACCTCCCCTCTGTGAGTGAGGCAGGGCCAGAGAGTACTCTGTGATGTGCCTGGAACCAAAGGCATTTGCAGTCTAACCACTGGTAGATTTTTGTGGTGTTTCTGCTGTGATTTCTGTTGGAATACAACACGGGAATTCTGGCAGCAAACCACTTATTGTCTCACTCTCATTCCCTAGCTCCTCTTTAAGCCATTTCTTTTTCCTTCTCTACAGCTTTACAGGCCTGGCCCAACCTTCTTCACATAGAAGATGCTCAATAAACAATAAAAGCAGCTTAGACATCCTCAGTGCTTCCTGTGAGCCAGTGCTAGTTCCATGCGCTTAACAGATACTGACTCATATAATCCTCACATGGTCTGTATGAGGTACACCATCACCCAATTTCACACACAGGAAACAGGCATAGAGAGGACCCTTAGGAATGAATGAATTCAGCAGTGCAACCTCTGGTACCTCTAGAACTGTAAGACGAACCACGCAAACACAGGGCTTTGAATCAAGTTGGAACAATACAGCTATGAGTCTATTCAATATTTTCCTAATTATGAGAAACATTAACCATAGTAAGTAAAATAAAGAAAATTTAATCTCTCATCCCACTATCTATAGATAAATCAGTTTTTATTGTAGAAATTACTTATTTTTTGTAATATTTTAAATGTAGAAAACCTTTCATCTTCTTTTTGATTTCCTTCCTTCCTTACTCCCACCCACCCCTCCACCCAGGCTGGAGTGCAGTGGGGTGACCATAGCTCACTGCAACCTTGAACTCCTGGGCTCAAGAGATCCACCTGCCCCAGTCTCCTGAATCCTTTTTCTTAAAACTCCAAACTAGAACCACATTGTATATCATTTTATATCATACCTCTTCCACGTAAATTGTGTTTTGACACTAAAGATTTTGAAATATGACTTAAAAAATAATACAAAGTTTAACATCTTGAATAATCTTAATTGTTTTTAAGGTTGTGATTAATCTTCACTTAATCCCATCGACCCGCATGTGAACCTGTCGATTCTGCCCTCCTTCTTATTTAAGACCAACCCTACAATTTGTGTTCAGGATCTCATTTTCTCTTGCCATCCAAGGACTTCACTCCTGTAGCTGTTCTCTGTCTTTGCCACACCATATGTATTTTCCTTTCTACGGAATCATTCCCACTGACATACAAATATGTCTAAAAACTAAATCACCCTCCCTTGATCTTGTGGTCCCTTCCACGTACCACCCATCTCTGCATTCGGTCTCTGTGGAAACTCTTACTAATTCTTCCCGTCTTCCCTGGGTCAACTCTCATCTTCTTCCCAGCCCATTCCAATCTGGCTTACATCTTCTGGCTTCCCTGAAATGGTGCTTATCAGAGTCATTAACAACCAACATTGTCGCCCACTCCAACAGTCAGTCACTTCTCTGTCCTCATCTTACTCGACTTCGGCTGCATTTCACACAGCCGTGCATTTCCCTCATTCTGGAAACACTATTCTCTAAGTTTCTGGGACACTTTCTACTTTTCCATCTACCTCGTTGGCTATTCCTTACAATTCTCTCTTGAAAGCTCTTCCTTCTTGGTTCCATTTCTAAATGTTAGAATGCCTAGTGCTCAATCTTGGGCCCTTTTCTCAATTTATACTCTTTCCCCTATGAGATGCCATCTAGTCTCATGGCTTTAGGGCTCCCAAAACTATACCTTTAAATATGCCTCTCTACTTTGAGATTCAAATCTAGATGCCCAGATGTCTAACTGCTTAGATGCCATCTCTTGACTTGGATGTTGAATAGATATTTTAAACTTAGTATGCTCAATGCAAAATACTTGAATCCAACCCCTCCCTCCTCCTCACCCCAAACCCAATGCTTCCTCAGAAATGGGATTGCTCTTCTAGTTGCTCAAGGCAAAACCTAGTGGTCATTCTTGATTCTGCTTTCCCTCTTCTCCCACATCTGATCCAGTAGCAAATCCTGCCAGTGCTTCCACCAAAATACACTGTGAATTCTGTGACTTCTCACCATGTCCAGAAATGCTATGGCCTCAGCCTCGAGCTAATGTCCTTCTTGGCTGGCTGTAACGGTCTACAATTGGTCTCATTGGTTCCACTCTTGCCCCTGTTCCTCATTTGATAACCAGACTGATCTTTAAAACACGTAAACACTAGTCTGTCATGTCCCTGCTTAAAATTCTCCAGTGGCTCTCCACTGCGATTAGGAAAAAAACATCGCTTACCATGATCTACAAGGCCCTGTGTGATCTGCACCCTGTCACTTTTCCCCCATTCACTCTGTTCCAGCCACATTGGGCATCCCATTTCTTTCCTGAAGGAAGGAAACTCATTCCTACCTCAGGGCCTTTGCACTTGCCATCCCCCTGCCCAAAATGCTTTGGTACCAACTTCCTGCTTCCTTCCCAACTTCCTGGTTTCTTCACAAATGTCATCTCCTCAGAGATAACTCTTCCTGATCATCTTAGCTAAAGATGCCCCAATCCAATTCATCCCTTTTCCAATACTGCTTGATTTTCTTCATAGCATTTAATCTCTATCTGAAAGTATTTTATTTACATAGTGTTTATCTCCTACTTTCCTTCCAGAGCACTTTATCCAATCATTACTGAATCCCCAGCATCTAGAACGATACTCAGGCACTTAAGAGTTACTCAATATATAGGTATATATTGAAACAACAAAGAAAGAAACAACAAAGTATAAAGGGACTACAGGATGCTATGAGTATGTCAGTTTTGAAGCATCTACACTAGTACGTTATAACTCCATCATCCAGAAATAACCACTGGCAACTTTTTAATATATTTACCTTTAATATATCATAGATCCTAAAATCAGGATCAGATACCATAATTTATTTTGTAGACTGCTTATTTTAAAAGTTTTATACATATATATACACACACACACATATAAAACTTCATGATATCTATCATGCTAGCTTTTAAAAATATATTTCCCTCCATTTTTTTTAATATGGCATAAACTTTAATATTAAGGCTAGACTACATTTTATAGCCAATTTTTTAAAACTTGAAATGGACCATGCATATTTTCCTTATATACAATAAAGAATCTTAAAACAATTTTCAGTGAGGATGTACTATAATTTATTTCATCGTTAATCTATTATTGGACATTTAAATATTTCTATATTTTAGTGGTAAAAAACACTGTTGGCGGTGGGTATATTGTGTGGTTGAGGGGACTTCTAAAAAGTGTTAGACCTGAGTTAGAATCTGCCACTTAGTAGCTGTGTGACTTCAGACAAGTTTTGTTTTACCCAACCTAAGCTCTGCTGAGCTTCACTTGGCTCCTCCATAAAATGGAGATGACAATAGTATCACTATAAGATATATCAGGATATTAAATGGAATCATGTATGTAGAACACTCAGGACAAGTGTTTGACAAATGCTTATTATCATTATCTTAATTATCTCTCTGCAATTCTGTTTTCTTAGAATAGATGCTAAATGTGGATTAATAAGTAAAATAATTAGCACATTAAGGTTTTGAATACATATTATCAAGCTGCTTTTCTGAAAACTTGTATCAATTTATAGCCTTACAGCAATGTACACAAATATTTATCTGACTGTAGTATAGACCATATTATTGATTTTAAATCTTTGCCAATTTGATGGGCAAGAGGCTGAACATTTACTCTTTGACTTCATATTTCTGATAGAAGTGAAATCCAGCATTTTCCATATCTTTATGTATGCTGACAATCTGAATGATTTTCTATTGTGAACTGTCCTGTCCATTCATGGACTTTGCTCATTTCTTCTACTGAGCTATTTCTTTATGTCTTTCTTAGTGAGTTACAATAATCTTACTTCTTTGTTTCATTGGTTACAAATATTTTGATCAGTTTTGTCTTTTAGTATTATCTGTGGTTTTTAAAAATAGTATTTGTTTTAGTCTCTGATTACAGAAAAGATAAGTATATGCTATATAGAATTTGGAATATACAGAAAAGTGCAAATAAAAAATTAAAAAAACCCAAATCCTATATATAATTGGTTTATAAAATTCTGGAGTTTACCTTTCCATAAGATATTTAACATTTCACTTATTTACTGCATATATATTTACTGGGTACCTTCTATGGGCCAGGCTTTGTGCTAGAGAAACAGCAGTGAATATTTTATACATGGGATGTGTATGTGTGTGTGCATGTGTGTGTGTGTGTGTATATATATATATATATATATTTTTTTTTTTTTACCAGAATTCAGAGCAAACAATGTGTGTGTGTATTCTCAAGGGATTAGCTTTTATTATAAAAATTAACTTTTTATTGAAAAAACTTACGGCTCAATGAATTTTTACAAACTAAACACACTGGTGTAACCAACACCCAGATCAAGAAAGAAAACATGATCAGAATTCCATAATTTAGAAATGTTATTACAAATTCTTGCCTTTATTTCTGTTAGTTAAAAATCTTAGATGTATAATTGGTACAAATGGTACTAACCTTTTCTAGGATCTTGATGCTTATTGACAAATGGCCATCTAAAACTTTTGATTTACCTATATTTTCTCCTTGTGTTTTATTCTTTCATACTTTAACCCCTTATCTACTTTAGCAAATAAGTTGAACAATCCATTCCATCACTATGTTTGGTTTTATTTAACATATGTAAGTTGGGTCTGTGTCCAAGCTATCTCTTCTCCCCATAGTTAGTACAATGTCAATGTTATGCCAGCATAAATCTTCATGTTATTATAGAATTATAGAACATTTTAATACTGGGTTGAGCCAGATACTCATCACCTTTCATCAAAAATTTCTAGGTATTTTCCCCTATTTATCCTCTCAAAGAGAACTTATAACAATTTTGTCATATTGCAAGAAAGAAAAGAAAGAAATCTCATTTATTCATATCTTTCCTTTATGTCTCTCAGACTTCATAGGTTTATTCATATATTTCTCACAAATACTTCTTATGTTTCTCCTTATCTTTCCTTTTATTATTTTTGTGTTATAGTTACCACTATTTTAAAATTATAATTTAATTAATGTTTCTACAAGTTATAGCTCTAACATAGAAAGGCTATTGATTTTTAAATTTAATTCTGTATTCTTTCACTTTTCTGAAGGCTACTATAAATTCTAAGAATATTCCAGTTGATTCTTTTCAGTTTTCCATGTATATCAAATCTTCTGCAAAAAACACTAAGTTTAATACTTTCATTAATCATAGCTTATGTCTTATTGAACTATCCAAAATTCCTAAAACATTGATGAATAATGTTGACAGAAGGCATTCTTATTTGGTTTCCATTTGTTATGACAATTTGCCTCCCTTATTTTACTGCTAAGTACAATGTTGGCTATTGGTACAGTATGAGGCAAATCTTTTATTATGTTAAGCAGCTATATACTTTAGCTCTTAATTCTCTGATGAACATCAAAATTAAGGAAGTCTTTGAGTATATATTTATATTTCTATTTTTACCTGCAGATAAAATAAAAACAACAGAATCTTAGGAGGTATGCTGAAGAAATAAGAATAATAAAAATTATTCATTAGTAACAATAATGGATAAAATATGGGCATTGCTTCTTTTATGGCCATCAGTTACAATACAGTTAAAACAAACTCAACACACATTTATTATGTCTAATAATCATTTGTTGCTTGAAAAACTTATTTTGCACCCCCTCCCCCAAAAAATGAGGGTTACGGATTACTCTTGTTAACTAAGGAAATGGACAGGGCCAAGCAACCTACCTTAAAACATAGGAAGGCAAAGTCAACTCTATTTTCTTCTACGGGGAAGGAAACAGAAATCGGTTTTCTAGTCTAAGACAACACATAAGAATTCAATCTAACAGATACTCATTTAATGGTTAATATATATAAGGAAACATTCTGGATGTCATGAGGGGTATTACCAGGATTTTAAAATGTAGTCCTTTATGTTTGCTGAATTTATTGGGAGAAAATAAACAAGTATACCAAAGTCTATGAACAGAGTTAGAAATGACAAGTGGCATATACATGCAAACATACGTGTATACAGGGGTATTTATGTTTGGAATGTAATTACTGATATGCCTACACACTTTCATATAGCTATTCTTGGCTAGTGGAAGGGTCTGAAAGCAGAGAACACCTACATACAGTATCTTCCTTGCAAGTACCCACAAGATCATTTCTCTGGCAGCAGAGAACCAGAGGTTCCGGCCCACACGATTTGTTTATGGAGAATAAAGTACATTCTGGCTGAGTTATATTTTTTCCAACATGAAAAATCAACTTCTGAATTAGTTTAAATATTTTACACTTTTGAATGCACAAGCATTATGTCAGTAGTTATATCATTCAGAATCGAAGTACTTAACATTGACATAACCGATATTTTGAAGGAAAATAAATTTATAAATAAGACATATTAAAATAATTAATAGATGATAACCTAAGTTTTAAAGTAATAAAATATAGTTGCAAATTTAAACACTGAATTAAACCAGGGGGCACACTAATTTCTTTCCTTTATGAGAAAAATTGTCGTAGCTTACACCCGTTAACTTATGTTACCTAGAGGCTGGTCCACAGCTCCCTTCCTTAGCCTTTGACTCATCAAACCCAGGCTCTAGTAAGACCAGAATCTTCTGCCCCAGGCCTTTTTTGTTTTAAATAAAAAAGATGAAAACGAGGGACTACAAATGTAGGTGTTTAAAAATCAGAACTGGGACAAGAGTCTACCTATTGAAGGCCCCAGAAAGGGCAGAAGTATTCATGTAAATCCTGACACCAAAGTATCCTCTGGTCTGTCCAACTAAACTGCACACTAGGAGAGTGAAGAGAGATCAACAAAGCTTCACACTTAACTGGGTGGATATGGTGTGTGCAATTAGCTTCACAAGCCTGTGTCTCTGAAGACACAGGAGGAGGCTTCCCACCAAGTTCCAGACCTATCCTCTACCCCTGCAGGGGTAAAGTATGACCTGAGACCAGAGGGCTGGTTCTTGCTGACTTTTAAAGACCACCACGTCAACAACAACGATTAGGATGGCAACTGTAATGCCAGTGCAATCATATTACTTAACACCAGAAAGAGAAAAATCAACAGAAGCTTAATGCCTTATTTTTACTTAGACTTCTATCCAACTTTATAAAATATTTTCTTCTAACTGAAAAATCCAAAAGGAACACTGACCAGCAGCAGGGTAAACTGAAATATTATCATATGCTGAAGGCCTTTCCTCACCGTTTGCAGACTGCCTTTCAATAAAAATCCAACAGAAAGACCTCTTTCTCCAGCCACTTAGAAAAAGTCATACTTTACTAAAGAAGCTGAAAAAAACTCCAATTCCATACTGTCGTTCATAAAAAATGACTTCCATATAAGCACCATCGTATAGCACATGGAAACCTTTTTTGTAAAATAATATGTAGGACATTAGTCAGACTTAGAAATAGGAAAGCCAGAAGTACACTATGGAACCAAAATCTAAACGCCAGAGTCTCTGGTGGGGAGAAATATTATTTCCTATGATAATTATGTCTCCCTGTCACTCATGTTGCTTAACACGTCAAACATTTTTAATGGTACAGGGAAAAAAATTTCTCCTTTTTATTTTTTTTCCCTGGAATGTCAACAGAATTAATATAAATTGTGAGTTTTTTAAAATTAAAAAAGATTGCTAAGCAAGATGATAAGACATTTAAAACTACAAAGGTTAATGTTATTTCTTAGAGTTCAATTAAGTATTACTAAATGACTTTAAAATTTATACTCTAAATTTTCTAAATCATACCCTAATAGCCATTTTAAGCACATACTTAGATAACACAATAAATGTTACTGGAACCCCCTCACATAGTATATCTCATTATTCAGAATGTCTTATTAACCCACAGAGTGAACTAACCAAATTACATAGAGGGTAAAAGTTAAGATTGAGAAGAAAATAAAGCCAAATGTCAATAATTAGAGTTCAGAAATCACCCTTCAAGCTAACCAAGAGATTGTTAAACCTCCTTGAAATTACTTATACCACAGGCTTTAAAAAGCTAAAAACATGTAATTTAAATATATTAAAATATTCATGTCCCCTACCACAGCACATTGCTAATTGGAGTGTGAAATCAGGCATTACCACATCATTTCTGCCTGATGAGATAATTTTAGTTTTCTTAAAAGCATTATGCCAATACACTTATTTTTGCCAGGAAATAATTTTACCTTTTATTTTGAAAGAAACTTATATTTGCAATGACCAGTCCCAAGTTTGCCGCACTACAGAAATATAAAAGATTTAAATAAGTATAAAAACCAATTTATTTTAAAAATATCGTGTAAATCTGGAGCAACTAAACAATTTCCAGCAACAGGCTAAATGCTTCTTTCATTTATATTTTTGTTGATATCTTTAATGTTATTCTCAAGTAAAATAACTTAAAATCAACTTTTGTAAGGTTACAAGCTTAAAATTTTTCCACTATTGTTTTCTATTGTTTTATATTATTTGGTTCAATTACATTTTTATTCTCTTTTCTACTTTACCTTTAATAAGAAATAGTCCTAATGTCAAGAATAGAAACTGATATTTCAATAACTGTACTGACGACTACTTTTTCTTTAATTTGGGTTTACAGAAAAACTATATCTCTTAGATTCTTAAACTAGAGCTTTTAATACATACTTTTCATATATTTCAGTACTATTTCAGTCTCTATATATACTTCAGTGTGAGTAATGTCAATAAAAAAATAAAAATATGGTTGTACCACATCAAAATTGAGGTTGGAAATTTTTTGGTCTAACTTCTCACTTTCACCCCATAGTCTTGGCACTGTATGGAGAAGTTTCGGTGTTTTTTAGAAGGTAGAATTTTAAAACAATAGCAAATTACTGCTGATTTCTTCTTGATGAGTGCTATTAACACCTATTAACATCAATAAGAGTAACAAAGTTGTACCTAAGACAAAAATATGAGTGTAGTCTATATCTTTAGAAACAAATGAAAACTTAGGGAAGGAATTTTAACATACTAGAAAATATGTAATTTTTTTTTGTCCTGGTCTCTCATGGAGGGGAATACAACTATAAATCAGAAACAGCTTTTAAAATACATATGATAATTAAACTTTTTTAAAGGTAATTCTGAACTTGTCACTCATTTGGAAAATTTCTACCTTAAATAGTAATGCCTTAACGTGTAATTTCCTTGAGGAAAGTAAACATTTTAAAATGCAAAAAAAATTTTATATTTTACCCTTAAGTGTAAAAATAAATATTTCACTAAGGAATAGAAAAAAATAAAGCACATTTAAATAATTTTATTGCACTGGAAGTTGCCAATTCGTCTGTGAGTAGTTTCATTGCAGATGAAAAGAAATCAAAATACAGGACAGATGTTGAACAAACCACATTTAAGTTCTGTCACACACTGGCATTTTTCAAATGATTTTGGCTCATCTATTAAATAAGGTGCATTTTGCTTGATTTTGAAAAGGGAAACATCAGGAAATATTTAAAGGCCAATTGCTGCCAATTAACTTTGATCAGTAAAAGTTCTATCTAAATCTTTCAGATTCTTCTCCTGTCTGAAATAACATACATTTACAAAATCTAGCAAAACATCATCTTGATGATTAATGCCTGTTGGCAGCCCTACCACACGCTTGCTTAACAGCAGGATTTAAATAAACAACTGTCTCTATTAAGAAGGGAGTAAAATGTAGCTATAGTCATGTTTTCTTATAATCGAGATATGAAAAACACTATTCTTTATTCTTAAGAATGCTGCTAACCAAGATCACCATGTTTTTCAGTGCCCCTAACACATTTAGCTGGATAACTTATAGAAATTCCCCCCAAATCATAATGGATCAATAAGATCATCATCATCAGTTTGACATAAGAAATCCTGGAAGCCCAGACAGCAGAAGCCTGACTAAAATGTCCTCTCCTACCAATCGAATCAGCCAGGAAGAAAAACATCTGAAGCATCTGACCTAATATACTGAGAGTCTGACATAGACAGCATTTGCAAGCATCACAAATTCTGTTAGATTCTAAAGGTAATACAACTTAGCAGTGATTATGCAACTGAGAAATATGTAGCCTCTGATAATCAACAAAGTTTAATATTTAACATTTTTACTATCAAGATTTTAATCCTTACCAATGGTCATGGGGGAATCTAACTTTGAAACACAACAGCCAAAATAAAGCAAAACAGAAATAACATGAGGAAAAACACGATGCCATATAATCGGTAATTACTTTGTCTCATTATTCCAATTATGCATCTTAAAAAATAATACTCCATTGTTATTTTAAAACTAATTGCCTATTTTCAGATATGCAAAATGAAGTAGATATCAAAAAATTAGAACTTACTTCTAAGTCATTAAAAAATAAATGTGTGTCTGCCAAGTTGAAAATCATTTCTTCCATTCGCAGTCCAAGGGAAACTGAAGTGGGTGGATCCTAAAAGAAGAATTTTACAGGTCAAGAACATATATACTTCAGGTTACATGAAATATAGTGTCACATTAAGAGGAAGTCAGCATCAAGAAAGGCTGAAAGTAAGAACATAGGGAGACTTGGCCTCCAGCTGCTTTCTTTTGGTGTGCATGATTTATTCTATGTGCAAACTTCAGTGACTTATTTTATAGAAAGAAGTAATGAAGAAATAACTTGCTTCTTAAAATATTACAAAAATATAAAATCTAGGGTTACTCATATGTGTAAAGTAGAAGAAATTCAGCTTTACATGTCTGTTTCAGAAGAAATTCAACGAATTAAAAAACCATTGTTTATATTACATCACAATCCATTAAGAGCATCTAAATGTAGTGTCAAAAACATTATAAAATAGATACACTATACAAAAAATATATACACCGTATATTCAGAAGGGTAGCAAATGATAATTTTACCCCAGGTGATAACTCTCTATTATTTGCATTTATTCAGACTGCCTGAGAATTTTAAGTATATTCAAGATAGGAAACAATGGCCACTCTGACTACTGGGCGCCATGTCCAGCTCAGGGAGCTGATCTTGACATTCACATGACACTATCCAGGCGTCAAACAGCTGATACCATACACAAACGGGAGAGCTGGCACTCCACAATGTACAGTGGTTTCTACCGAAAGCTCCAAGCTTTGAACACTAGTGGTGAGTAGCCCGTCTATTCTACACAACCCATACCACGATGATACCTACTGCCACTGAAATAAACTTGGGGGACAGGCAGATATTTGCAGTCTTTATGGCGTTACTTTATTTGTAATATATCAAATCCAAGAAGCAACATGGTTCATGGTTGAAGATCCTGTATACTTAGTGAAGAAGGAAAAAATTTCCAAAAGAAAGTAAATGAGGATATAAAATGAATTTTTGAAGGTTTTACTAGCATTCTAATAACAAAATCAACTTTTACACGTATGGAGTTTCAAATTTTTCCAAAAAACAATAATTACTGATATTATCACAGCAAACCTTTGGAATAATTACAGAATCCACCTGTATCATTTAACCAGGGAAACTGTAATTAGAGAAATTATGCCTTCAGCGAGGTCACCCATCTGGCCAGGGTGTACTCTGCTTATCACCATTCTTTGAGTCTTGTATTAGAACTAAGAACATAAAACCCAAAGAAAATAAGTTTCTTACTATTCAGTATAACCCAACATAAACTTTGTACACTTTCTGTATTGTCTTCTGAACACACAGTTTCCATCCCAAATATCAAAACTTGCCTGCGTCTTACTCCCTGCTCCCCATATATTTAGAGTCCTCCTGCCCTGAGCAGCCACCACACGCCCCTGTCCTCACATGCTTCCGGAAGCAGCAGGAAGTAGCGGAAGAGCCCTAGACCGTGGGGCCAGGCCTGCCTTTACCCTCCCACTTTGGTGTCTTTGTTTTATGGAGCCTCAGTTTGTTCATCTAATGAATGAGACGGCTAAACAGAAATCATAAAGTTCTCATATAGACAAATAAAAAAATTGTCTCCCAATTTGGTACAGCCCTAAGTGTTTGTACACCTGAGAGAGAGCAGGGGCGGAGCATCCACGAGCACCTGCCCTGGGCCAATCAGGTGTGGCCAAGGTGGCAGGGCCAGCACCATCTAGTCCTCCAGCACCGCCCACATCCCACCAGCACCGCCCACATCCCACCAGCACCGCTTATATCCTTCTAGCACCGTCCACATCCCGCCAGCACAGCCCAGGTTCTACCTTTCAGGAGTCCCAGAGGAGAAAAGGAGGGATGATTGTTAAATAAGAGGGTATGGCATTTCTTTCCCCTCAATTCCTCTCCTGCCTGCCCCTTCTCTGCCTGCTGACAGTGGAAAGGAGGCAGAGGACATAGTATCACCAAAAGTTGGGGATTAGGTTGGCGCAGGAACAAAGCAAACACCCCTGGGTTTGTAAGAGGGCAGAGAAGAAACAAAGACCCAGAGGCTAAGTGTCCAAGAGCTGCGTTGGGAGGGACAAATGAAAACAATTCCCTCAGATTTCCTGTGTGATGATTCATACTTCTTAGTATTTTTAAATTGTTCCTTTTTAATACCACCTGAAATCACTATGAAGGTCCATAGGTTGTGGAAGAATTAAAAACAGTTCACCAATAAGTGAAGGAAAACTCATTCACTCTTAGTTTTATAGGAAATTGCTCCTCACAAGGATTCTAGACATCAGTATGCAATGCTGGAAAAAGCAAATGCTCAAATATACTCTGCAGCAGAATTAACCAGGAGGGGAAGTTCATGCAGTTGTTTCTAAAGCAAAACACCTAAGGTGTTTACTCCCTCTAGTTCAGGTCAATAAAAATACAGACTTGTCCCATAATCGTGTCAATGAATCTTTTCATGTGGTAAGGATAGAGGCTCACCACATTTATTTAATTGCCAATTCTTAAATTTATGTGCCATCGTATTGTTACTTTTGAAAAAGTACTAATTCTCCTTGATATAGTTGCTTATTTATATGACCACTGAAAGAATTACTCTATTGTTTGTTAATATATAGCATACTTTAACTTTTCTTCATAAATTACAGTAATGACTTGCTAGTCAGAATACTAATAAATTTTAAAGGCTTGTTCAGTCTTGTGGTAAAATACAACACAGATGTTGGCCTTATTTACTTTTTAATGTTATTCTCTTCTGTATTAGCCGTCATTCCTTAACAGTTTTTATACCTGCCACTCCACGGTACTGTTATGAAACATTTATTACTGGAACAAGAAAATTTTAGAATAGAAAGGGGGTTCTTGTCCCCTCTTTTCCAAACAGTGTTTTCCAAAGATCTTTTTACCACAATCCACAGTAAAAAATATATTTTACACCACGATCTAATAGTTTCTCTCTCACATGCACACGTGTGTACGCCCACACACACACAGCTCAAATATAGTTTGGCAAAACACAACTTCTTTACTGTCTGTGCGGAGTGCACGCTGATTACTCTCCACGTTACAGCTCTGTCCTGATGTATAGTTTGAAAAGCAGAGCTCTAGAGGATCCCAACTTTTTTGATTTTAGAGAGAGGAACACTAAGTTCCATGAGTGTGATTTGTGCGGGGTAACCAAGCTGGCAAGGGTACAAAGTCAGCTCACCTTAAATGTTTTACCTAAAAGGAGACTAGGAGAAGGACAGACAGATAATCGTGTTCACGGATTTGGTTACACATTTTAGCAACTGGAGTTCTTCTCATACACAGGTGAGATTTTATTTTCCTGTTATAATAAATAATATTTTAACACCATTAAAATTTTTAAACATGTCTGATACAGGTCAAATGTGACAAAAGCTAACATTGAATAGTTAATAGGTTACTTGTAGCTTGATGGTTTATTTTGGCATATTTAGAAGGAAAAAACATGTTCTTAGACCAAAACTAAGACCTTAAAAATCACATCTTTGGTTTAACCTTTTTTTTTTTTTTTTGAAAGAAATAATTTTGTTGCAATCCTAGGCTACCCATAGCTGTTTTCAGTATATCAAAGACAAATTATGTCTACTAATAGAAAGTAATATTATATAGAAAAATCAAATAATGATGAAATCTGAGTGTCTGCAGACCCAGGCCTAAAACAACTGTGTTGCCTTCATCCTCCATCAAGTGATCTTTAATTATCCCATTGTTTCAAAATCTTTTTCTTATGTTCTCAACAAAGAACAATAGAATTCCTCAACACAGAACTGCCCACAGAGACTAAAATTATTACCATACTATACTCAAGTCACCATCATCATCCCTGGTCCACTGTTGTTTTTTGAACTGTTTCCTGATTTGAATTCAGATGTTGAAAATATAATCGTGTTTGTAGTAAATAAAACAAAAGGGTGTCTATAAACACATGTGGGTACTGGATCATCAGAGGACTGGGATATTGCCTCTTGCCTTCCTTTGTTTTATAGATGGGCTAGGGCATTTGATTAACTTCAAGGATCGTTAAAAATGTACTTTTTAGTAAACCTAGCCATACAGTGCTTCAAAAATTGAGTTTACTGAGAATCTCGTGCCAGATGAAGGCACTGCTACGCCTGCAGGGCTGAGCCATTTGCTGTCAAACTTCAGGAAATCTCTTAGGATGACAAGTAATGAAACTGCCTTGGATATAGAACTTACAACATCATCATCCAGCTCATCTCTTGACTGAACTAGGTCTAACAGTTCAGTCGTCAGCAGCGGCACTTTTTTGCCACATATCACAGAAATTAAAGGAGATCTTCTAAAATAATTGTGGTTATAACTTGCAGGCAAAGAACTTTCACGTATAGGGTAGAAGAAGGCTGGAAATGTACACTCGCATAATGGTCATACCACAGTCTGTGCAGTCAGAGTCTAGACTGGAATTCTAACTGCCATTTGCTTGCTGTGTGTGATGGTGGGCAAGTTAAGTTACTTAACCTCTGGGCCTCAGGTCCCTCATTAGCAGAATGGGAATAAAATAGCTTTGTCTGCAAGATGAAATTTGGTATCATATTTAATGTTCTGGACATAATGACTGGGAAATAGCAAGCTGCTACTGCCACTACTACTACTGTTGTGATTTCTACGATTATTACAATAGCTGTAGGACAATCCAGACATGGAACTCCATGCCATGGCTACCAAAAATGCATCAATAGTCTTCATTCAAACTGGACGTGAAATTCAGGCTGTTTAAAGATAAGAGCCACCCCCCAAAAGTCCCTTCTCCAACTTTCATTGAAAGGAAGTTAAGAAATTATTCCTATAATTTACTCATCTACCTCTACAGCACTACCTTTAAGGAGTCATGAGTTCAAAATGGACTTTTACTGTAGATGTTACATCAAGGCACTTTCTATGGAATTTTCACACAATTCTTCATGCCAGTATTTTTGAGGTGAACATGTTTTTAAGAGTCCAGTCATCAGTGGTCAGGAAACTAACCTGACCACCATGCAACATGACCACTCCCAGGAGGGGATGCCATTGGTTTTCCCAAGGGCCTAAGCCCAGCTTCTTGGTACAGAACTGATTCTTATCACTAGGAAAGATGACTCAATTCTAGGAAGCTGGCAAATGATGCCCGCTACTCTGCAGATCTAGAAACTAAAGGGAGGTGGTGTCATTCTGATGGGATCTAGGCAATGAACCAATTCAACTGAAACGGAGAAGTGTTTTTCAAACAAATCAATCACTTGGATAGCCAAGTTGTGTGATGGCTTTGAGTTAGTCACATGTGCCTTTTAGCTTATACAGTTTAACAATTAAATGGTAAGAGTTTGTAAATAGGCACTTAAGCACAGCTCAAATCCACTGCTTTTGGTCAATTAACAAATGACTGGGAGAATAGGTCTTGGCAAAATCTTGACCCTGCCCAAGTTTATTTATCAACCAATGTCTTCCAAGAATACGTGGCAGTAAATTGTAATTATTGAAATACAGTCCAAATTTAGTAACTTCTATACATAGTCCCTGAAAATTTTCAGTGATCACAAAATGATACTGTACTCTAGCATTTCAGGAATAATATAATATTTTAGAGAGGTCTTATTTGTGGTACAGTCAAAGGATAAATTTGTGGAAGCACTTTAAGAATATCAAGTAAATATAAAAATATCAGCCACCACAATAAGAAAGAAGTGGAGTCTTTCAATGTTGGTTCTGGAGCATCTGTATCAAGCATCTAGTATTCTGTCCACTCAAAGTAAGGTGCATGCAATTTGGACCATGCTCACTCCATGATGAAAATAGAGTTTATATCTTTGGGGGATTATTTAAAAACAAAACCAAAAAAATCTTTCTTCTACAAAGAGCAACTCTGGTTGGATCATCCAACTGAATGCAAGGGAAAGGTATTCCATGCCTTGGGTCTCTGATGTGAGCACAGCATTTTTTCCTTAATAGTTAATGACTTCCCAAGTAAAGATCAGTACATTAGATTGTACATAAATGTTTGCTAAATATATATTCTCACACTGAGACTTACAAGGACACTACCTGTACAGAAAATACATAAGGTTAGACTTCGGCCTCTAGTAGGACAATTGGGATCCACCTTTAAAGTCAGCCACCAAGCACACCTATAGATTAACAACATTAGTTCACTGACTTGAAACTATGGCTGGTGAACTGAACTTTACCGGGCTGTTAAAAGATAGTAAAGGCATGCAGCACCTGCCAGATTACTCAGTATGAGCCACTGAGGACACCTATCTGTCCACTAAAAGTGACCAGGAAGATTTGATCAAGGATCTACAGTAACATTGTAGAGCTATTCAAGGAGAGGAGATAGCTGAGAAAATATCAAAATTTAGAAAGGTGTTTAGTTTCATCTGAAAACTTTGCCTCACTACAAACATCTCTGAGCTAGTTATCTGCAACAGGAACTGTTAGTCCGTTCATTTCTGGCAGCAGATCTACATATACTTGATTCAGTTGAATTAAAGATCTAATACTTTACAAAACTCACCAAACTCTTGAGTTTTCTCCTTCCTAATCAATCATCTTTGAGCTAAGAAGAAAGGCTGTACGGAGTAAGACAGACCATCCTGTAATGGACTGTGTAAGAAGCCTCTCAGACCAGAAGACTGAAGTTTTAAAGACAACAGCAACCAGACACACTCAAGACGACTATACCCCCATCTATGAAGTCTTGACAAAAAAATAAATAAATAAAAATAAAAAAAAACCCCTGAATATAATTAAGCTTCTAGATCTACCAGTTGGTAGGAAATACAAGGGACAATGGAACATGTTAAATGATACAACAGGAATGCAATCGAGAAAACTTAGACTCTCAGGAACTCTATAGGACAGATAGTCTGGTTACGTCAACAGAAATACACAAGGTTATCCGTCCTTTTGTAGTTCTTAAGCATGAGGATTAGGTTTTCACACTTATGTGTGAGATGTCCCTCCCTCAAACCTTGTTAGGACCTCAGTACATTCATTACCTGTCTGCTGTGCAAACAAAACAAAACACAAAATACACAAGGTTAAGAAAAAAGATTGAGTTGGAATCTACAGATTAAAAGATACTTCAGAGACATATAACCCATAAAAAAGAGAAATAAATAATGCCATTGGAGAAGAACAAACTAGAAATAGAAGAAAACTACTCCAACGTAATAAAGGTCATATATGAAAAGCCCATAGATAACATCATTCTCAATGGTGAACAACTGAAAGTTTTTCCTCTAAGATCAGTAACAAGACAAGGAGGTTGCTTTCACTACTTCTGTTTAACACAGAACATAGGAAATAGTCCTAGTCAGAGCTATTAGGCAAGAATAACAACTAAAAAGCATCAAAATTATAAAGGAAGAAGTAAAACGATCTCTGCTTGCAATGACATGATTGTCTATATAGAAAACCACAAAGATTCCACAAAAAACCCGTTAGACATTTAATAAACGAATTCAGTACAGTTGCAGGATATAAAATCAACACTCAAAAATCATTGTGTTTCTGTACCCTAATAATGACCAATCTGGCAAGAAAATTAAGAAAAAAATTCCATTTACAATAGCAATAACAAAAGGAATCAAATATTTAGGAATAAACTTAACCAAAAGACTTGTATACTGAAAATTTTAAAAATGTTGCTAAAAGAAATTAAAGAAGACACAAATAAATGGAAAGACATCTCACATTCACCGATGTAAGACAATGTCAAGATGTCAGTAATCCAAAGTGATTTATAGATCTAATGCAATCCTTATCAAATCCACAATGGTATTTTTTGCAGAAATAGAAAAATCCATTTTAAACTTTATGTGGAATCTCAAGGCACCCTGAATAGCCAAAACAATCTTGAAAAATAACAAAGTTGGAAGTCTCATACTTCCCAATTTCAAAACTTATTACAAAGACATGGTAATCAAAACAGTGTGGTCCTGGCATAAATACAGATGTATAGACCAACAGAATAGAAGAGAGACCAGAAATAAACCCTTGCATATATGGTCAAATGATTTTCAACAAGGGTGACAAGACCATTTACGGGGAAATTATAGTCTTTTCAACAAATGGTGCTGGGAAAACTGGATATCCATATGCAAAAGAATCAAGCTGGATCCTTATCTTACACCACACACAAAAACGAACTCAAAGGAGATCAAAGACCTCAATTTAAGAGCTAACCTATAAAACTCTTAGGGGAAAAGCTTCATAAGATTGGATTTGGCATTGACTTTTTTGACACCAAAAGCAAAAGCAACAAGAGAAAAAAAAATAGATAAATTTGACTCCATCAAAAAGAAAAACTTATACGCATCAAAGGGCACAATTAACAGAGTAATAGGGCAATCTACAGAATGGGAGAAAATATTTGCAAATTATATATTTGATAAGGAGTTAATATCCAGAAATAAGACCTCCTGCAACTCAACAACCAAAAGACCCCTGATTTAAAAATGGACGAAGGACTTAAGTAGACATTTCTCTAAAGAAGATATATAAACAGTCAACAGCACTTGAAATATGCTCAGCGTCACTAATCATGAGGGAAATGTGAATCCAAATCATGATGAGTACCATCTCACAGCCATTAGGATGGCTACTATCAGACAACAAAATAAAATAGAAAGTAACAAGTGTTGATAAAGATGTGGAGAAACTGGAATTCTTGGGCACTGCTGGTGGGAACATAAGATGGTGCAGCTGCTTTGAAATAAAATAAATAATATGGCAGAAAATTAAACTATAGAATTATTACATGATCCAGCAATTCCACTTTCAGGTATATACTCAAAAAGATCGAAGGAAGATATTTGTACACTCATGTCTATAGCAGCATTATTTACAATAGCCATAAGGTGGAAGCAACCCAAGTGTCCACTGACAGATGAATGGATAAACAAAATTGGTATAAACCTACAATGGAGTATTTAACCTTAAAAAGAAAGGAATTATGACACATGTTATAACATAGATGAGTCTTGAGGACATTGTGCTGAGTGAAATAAGCCAGACTCAAAAAGACAAATACCATATAATTCTACTTATATGAAGTACCTCAAATTCATAGAGACAAAGTAGATTAGAGGTTGCTAGGAACTGGGGTGGGGACGGAGAACGTAGAGTTGTTTAATGGATATAGATTTTTAGTTTTGCAAGATGAAAGAGAGTTCTGGAGATCGGTTGCACAACAATGTGAATGTACTTAATAATAATACTGAATTGTATCGTTAAAACTGGTTAAGAAGGTAACTACTTAACTGTACCATTAAAAATGGTTAAGACGATAAAGTCTGTTATGTCTATTTTACCATAATTAAAAATGAAAATTTAAAAATATTGGAGCAATAGAACTATTGATTAGTTAATATAAAATTATTATTAATTTGGCTAGATGGCTAAAGTACTGAATACCACCTATTTCTATTTTAAAAATTATTTTAATCGATTCTTACATACTGAAATATATACAAATTAAATGATAAAATATCTGCAATTTGCTTTGAAAAATCATCCTAGGACTGAACATGGAGCAATGTGGCAAGGATGTAAATAAAACATTGATATTTGTTACAGCTGGAGAGGTTACACTGAGTTTCATCATACATACTATTCCATCTACTTTTCTGTATGTTTGGAAGTTTCTATAATAAACAATTAAAAAAATATAAAAACATTCACTGAGACAAAATTGGTTTTCTCTGATGGATTAAAAATATTTATTTTGAAAATTTAAAGCACATGCAAGCCATACATTTAAAATGCCACGCCCCCGACCCCTCCCCCCAAAAAATTTAAAAGCCAAAATTACAAAAGCCTTGTAAAGTTCCTCAGCATATCACCTTTTATTGAATAGAAGGTGCTAGGACTTGCTTGGGTAATCTGTACCCAGACATGAGAGGATTTGGAATATAGACAAGAACGTATGTCAGGTACTGCTTTGCTTGTATTAACTCTACTCATTTTTAACATACGGACTGTTCTTTTCTAGGAACCCAGAGGAACTCCTACATTTATTATTGAAGCCACAGGATCTTCATCTCATATATTTAGGAACAGCAGTGTCAAATTGCAATGCTGATCAGCTGCAAAGGAGAAATCCCAGTGTAATTTAAGAATAGCAGTAAACCTAGCAACATCTCATTTAGGGCCTCTGGCATTTATTTTTTGGTCATATGGCTCCTGCGGATCCCGGTTTTTTGTTTCCTGATCCACAATGCTAGTGTGATCATTGACATCCTATTACCGGCTGTTTCTTACCAGTTAAATGATGGAGCTACTAGGGAATGCCTGTCACAAATAATACAGGGAGACTTGTTTCCTTCTTAGCATTGTTATTTCTTTAGAGATTCTGCAGTTTCACTCTTAGTGGATTTAGAGTGGCATTCGTTTTAAATAGTTTTACCCCAATGATGGACTGCAGTTGCAGATTCATACATCCCCCACAAAGAGCCTCCTTTATTAATTTATAAACTCGCTGAAGGCAGGAATTACGGCTGAGCACCTACTACACTACTCTGTATGTATTTTGTAAATCATGAATGACTGACTTTCTGAACAACTCATTAGTGTCAGGCCAGGAAACAAATGGTGACTTGGGCAGGAGACAGGTGTGTAGCCAGGCATGTGTTTTGGGTACTGCAGTCCACGTAACCTGGGAAGTTTTGTGTTTGCAACTTGAGAAGGGTGCACTGGGTGGTACAATTTTCTGAATTACTTCATGGATGGTTTTCACGATCATTATCCACAACTAAACTACTCTATGCTAGAAAGCTAAGGTACTGAGTACCACCTACTACTTCTATTCTGACAAATTCTTCTGCTGGAGTCTCATGTTTCGTGGTCCTAATGGAGATCACATGGGAAGCCACCATGACTCCTTCCAGGTCGCCAGGAAAGAGAGGTAGTGGGGACATCCTTACATGCCATTTGCTTTATTCCGGTGACCAGGTTGAAGTTCATGCTGCTCAGATTATTCTGTTGCCCATTTATGCAGAAAACTATCATAGTTACATCTTCACTGCTAATTTCAGTAGTTGTACATGATATTTGACCTTAACTACATTGTAAATAGCAGTGTGAAAGCTGTTTTGAAGGAAGTATGTGCTTATCCCCAATTCTCTCGACCTCGTCAGGAGGTTGTACCTTTCTATGTTGAAGCCATGTTCACGAAGGTGGCTTACAGACATCAAGCAAGGGAGAAGAGGCATCATGTAATTTCACCGACTGGACAACTGAAGCAAATCGTGTCACAGAACTGCTTGTGACCCCACTCAGGGTAAAGCTTGGAGAAACAATTGGAATGCAGAGTGTATGGTGTTTTTTAAAGAAAACGTAAAGCAGCCACTCTATTTTACTGACAGTGCTACACAAGCATACATCATTTTTCTGTAAATTCAGCAGCTCTGTCCTCATGACAACAACAAAATACCTTTTATGCCCTGAGCTCTATCCACAGCCAACTGAGCAAGATCCTTATCACAACCTCTTGGTACTACTGAGGACTTTCCACAGTAGATCTTCCCTCTCCTGCAAAGCTGACTAGAGACCCCTGCCCACCACTGTTCACATCACCATGTCACACAGATGCCAAAGAATGAGCATCACCTGCAGGCACATTGGTATCTTTCCTAACTTCTCTCACTGTTTTTGTTTTTTTTTTTTTAAAAAGAGAACTTGCTCTGTCGCCCAGGTTGAAGTGCAGTGGTGCAATCACAGCTTCCTGCAGCCTTAAACTCCTTAGGCTCGAGGGATCCTTCTGCCTCAGACTCCCAAGTAGCTCAGAGTACAAGTGCGTGCCACCATGCCTGGCTAATTTTTTATAGAGATGGGGTCTCACTATGTTGTCCAGGCTGGTCTTGAACTCCTGGGCTCAAGTGATCCTCCCGCCTTGGCCTCCCAAAGTGCAGGGATTATAGGCACAAGCCACTGTGCCTGGCCATATCAGTCTTTTATCAGTTCTGTGAGCTCCATTCCTGGAGCTCTCTACTGGCCCAGCACCACTTAAGCACATTATTCTGGCAAAATGCATAAAAGAATCACACAAGTCTCATGAAAGTCCCACAGTTCAGCCAGCTAAAGAAAGGTAGTCATATATGAATAAAACGATCACAAAGCTGAGAAAAAATGTAACACTCCCCAGTTCCTGGCTTCAAATGACAATGCAATCTATTTTTAGTGGCGAACACAAACACTCTACAGAATTGAGGCTGCTTCAGAAATGATTTTCTTAACCTATTTTTATTTACTTTTGGCTCAGAGTATCCATAGGCCTTTGAGACTCAAAATAGATGGAAAGGTGAAGGAAAACCAGTTTGTCTCTTTTGGGCTTTTAGAACGGGATAAAGAATATTTTTCTGATTATAAAAACAAAATATCTCTTCTCAGTTATCTAGAAATCTTAAATGTAACTCTCTATCTAACCATGAAAATATCTCTACCTTTTACGTAACTATTTTTAAAAGATAACATTGATATTTTTAGAGTTGATTTAACAATGCCACTAATGTCAAACATTACATTAGCTCTTGTGTAGTCTAAAAGAATAAGTCATTTCAGTTTTATTATAAGAACCACTAAAAATAGCACCAAAATGTTAATGAGGAAGCAGTTTCTCTTTATTGCTTAGATATACCAGTAAAGCATTAAGAGAAAAATCGTTCCTATTTTTAATGCAGCTCTGATTGTCATTTATATGCCCTTGCACATTTTGCTCTGCTATTCCTTTCCTCTTATCATTTTATTTTTCTAAATTGAAAAGCAAAAAATATTAACAGTAAAATAAAGGAAACAAACACATTAGACAATATAAATTATCCAATTGAAATTCTTTAAGTTCAGACATTTAAGAATCATTTTGGTATCTAAGTAATTATTCCAATTTTAAGTAGTACAGTATTTTGAATTAGTAATTGGGCTCTACAAAGTATCTACAGTGTTCCTACAAAAACACAAAAAAGTTAATTTTGCCTTTTAATTATTTTCCTATTACTACTTTCAATTAATAAGTACATTTAAAATATATGATAAGTGTGTTCTGTATCTCTCCTCTTTGAATGGGTGTCCTCTTATATCTGTGAGATCAAAATCTACACAAACTTGTAGCAATTGCTGTTCTACTTTGGATCACTAAGTAGAATGCATTATGTTTTAAAAATGGTTATTTGAGTAATTAATCTTAGGCTACAAGGAACTACTAGAAGATGGTTCAACTATTTCAGAAAGTGTGACTAGTTCCACAGAGTATGGTACTTATAGTTTCAATTTGTGCAATAAAAGATAAGATTCCCAAATTCTATCTGTACTGACCCTACAAGGGCAGCTAAGCCCCTACTGGCAAGCAGTTACTGAGAGCTGTGGTGGCCCACAGAGGTGTGATCCTAACAATGTGAGCAGGTTTATGAGGATTTGTTGTTCCACATGAAAATCTTGTTAAGTACGCTCAAATCAAGGACAAATCTCCAGGCAGAATCAATCAAATGAAAGAAAAATACCCATTTTGGGCCCCTTAAACAATTCCTTACTTAGAATGCTAATATTACAACCACAAACAGGGCCAGAATGTCATTTAAAAATTCTCTCCATTCAGGATCTTTTGTTTTGGGGGAAAAAGAAGCTGAAAAACAGGAATGGGCACTCTGAATACAGGAGTGGTTTATTTTTAAGGCCCCTTGCTGGCTGTTCACAGGAGAAGGATTAAGGTTAAGCTTTGCAAATTAGCTCCCTTTCAGAAAGAAGAAAAAAATACATATGCAGAAATGTTATTTCTTTTTCAAAAAAACATTACCAAAAGTGTTATCCAAATGAGACCCAAAGGTTCTACTGTTGTCTTTCCTGCTATCTGAAAGTATCCGACCATCAGTGAGATATTAACTTTTTTTCAAGTTTTAAGGCCTTATCACTGAGCGAGCAGCTGACACAAAATGTCCAGTTTTGGGAGTTGGGTGTAATTCTGATGCCAATTAAGAAATAATCTGGATTACCACAAGAGATTGCATGCACATGAGAAATAAATCGTGGTTGAACTACTGCCTGAATGATTTGGGAAAAAAAAAAAAAACATCCAAACTTGTGGTGGGGCTAATCAGGTCATTTTTACTGATTAGATATGTGACACTTGACTGCGTTAATTTTCTCCTTACTTAAGAGACTCCCTTTCAACATCATGAAAATAATACCCAAGTATTAACAGAGAATAAGAGAAAGAATTTCACCATTCCAAAGATTAATTTCAATTGTGGAAAAAACTCATGAATCCCAAACACGGGACAACTGCCAAGAAGTGGTACAAAGAGGGAGAGAGAAGAAGAGAGCCAGCGTGGACCTGGCCAAATTGGCCTCAACACGCAGGGGCCCACGCAGTGCCAAGGGAAAGCTAAATCCGCTCAAAGGACTGAAGAGGATTTCATTAGTGACCACTCTGCTCTCTCTCTCCTTTCTAGTGTTACAGCCACTTTTTAGCCCTTATTACTTCCTACCAGAAGTACGGCACAGTAATTCCTTCTGCCATCAGACTAATCTTCCACAGCTTACCCTTCTGTCACGTCACTGCGCTGTTTTAATATTGTACACGGCATCCCTGTGCCTACAGCACGCAACTCCGCACCCGGGGCTCTCCACAACCCTCTTTTGAGGGCAATGGACCTGTTGGAAGACTGGTGTCGCCAACTGATAGGTGTGCTTCCCTGGATGAGTAATTTTTCTGAGCCAGAGTTTTCTTATTGGTACAAAGAAGGAACTCACTGGATAATTAACGTGAGATAGCAGTGTAGACTGTAAAAGCTGAACAAAGGTGCGATATTTTTATTACAACTTCAACACATTTTCTGCTACTCATCTTCAAGTCTAATCCCCTAAATACACTTTGTAGATATCTACCCTTTGTGCATATGATTTTGGCCACTTGTGATGCTCTTTTTCCACCTCTCCCCCTCTGCTACCTGGCACAGCAAAATATGTATGATTTCCAATTGCCTCCTCTGAACCCCCAAAGCAAGCAATAATGGTTCTTATTTATGGAGTGCTTAAGAGCATTTTTCTAGGTGCTTTACACTGTTCTAACAGCCTAGGGATCGCTTCCAGGGTGGGAAGAATAAGATAGAACAAGTGACACAGAGACATAAGGTGCTTTTCCCAAGGCCACAGAACAATGGAGGGCAGAGCAGGGGTTGAGAAGCTGTGATGATCCTGTCCATTCACTGCATCCCCTTCACCTCCGGGCGTGAGAACACTAAGGCTGTGTTCAACAGGCAGCAAGAGCAGAGTTTCAGTTGCTGCTGCGGGCAGTGAGGAGGAAGGGGCTGGCAGCTAAAAGGAAAGAGCACAGCAACCTTCAGGATGCAGGCAAAGAGATGAAGAAGCCTCCTTCAGCTGGAACTCTCTCTGATGCTCAAAAAAAAATTGTGTTTCTATTTGTTTTAAAAGTTTAGATTCTGTGTTATTCTACAGTATCCAGAAGTTATATATGGAGACATATATTATTTCATCATTTTGATCTAATTTGGCATTGATATACAGAGAAGAAAACAAAAGCAGGGGGATGTCCTTTGGAAATGGATGAACCAGCACCACTGGGCAGTCAAAACGCTAGGGCCCAGCTCTGCTGGGATGGCCGGAGCCACCAGGAGGTTGAAAGTGTGCATTGGGTTTTGCTCACTGGTCAAAGAGTTGAGAACTGGGGCTGTGACCACTACCATTCGCACTTAAATCCATTCTCTGTGTCTTCCTGGGCACATCGCAAGGCCACACTTCCCAGCCTCCCTTAGATGGGGGTCTCAGCCTGGCCCACAGACCCCCCCCAGGAATGCTGCTCCTGCCTTTTCTCCGTGTGGCCAGTATGCTGATGAAAATGATCTCAGAAGCTTCAAAGCTACTCGGTGAAGATGGCACCACCAAACCTTGTCCAAACCAAGCAACCTGGAATATCCACTCTAGACCAGTAAGAACAAGATGCATTTCTATTGTGCTTATACCATTACGCTTTGTGCCTATTTGTTTTATAGTCCTTTCACCTGCCCTAGCAAATTCACGTGCAGGCCTGTATGTCCTCGGGGCCTCAGATGCATGTATGCGCTGTCTGCATTGCATGCACAGTCTAGTTGAATGATCCTGGTACTCTGAAGGCCAGGAGTAAAATGAACCAACACAAAGCTCAGAGCATGATCTAGAGCAGAGGTGGGCAGCTTTTCTCTCTAAAGGGACGGAAACTATTTCACTCTTTGCAGGTCATACACAGTCTCTGACACACGTTCTTATGTTTTTGTTTTTCAAAATAACCCTTTAAAAATTTGAACCACACTCTTAGCTTAAAGGCCCCATAGAAGCTGATCATGAACCAGATTTGACCTATGGGGTATGGTCTGTCAATCTCTGGTTTAGATTTTTAAAAACCAAAAGAATGACAATGTTTCATAAGACAGGAAAATTACATAAAATTAAAATTTGGGGACTATAAATCAAGTTTTAGTGGACTGCAGTCACATTTATTCATTTGCATACTGGCCATGGCTGCTTTTACTCTTATTAGGGCAGAGCTGAGTAGTTATGACAGGTATATGGCCCAAAAAGCCTGAAACATTTGCTATCTGATGCTTTACAGAAAAAGTTTACTAATATCTAGTCTAGAGGTTCCAAAAGAAAGATCGTACTATTTAAGTAACCAGATCCTCTACAATCCAACCATAACACTGGGTATCATACTGCAATGGTGCCATTCTAAGAGTTTAGCATCTTCACCAACCACCATGCAAGAGGGTCCTCCCTCAAAAGGTCTTGGAGTTTAGTGTTATCCCCTAAAACACAGTAGGAACAACAATCTTTACTGGCCAACTGGAGTGTTCTGATGGGCTATGCAAACTGCTTTCAAAGACATACACTCACTAGGGAGGTTTAGTTTATCTGAACTCACTATGACAACTGATATCCTCTTAGAAGCCTGGTGTGTTATAAAACAAATACTCAAAGCACAGCTCAAGTTCAACACGTGACATATGCTTTCTTACCATTGGTTGTTGTCATTAATAAGACACTGCTGGGCCTTTTGCATTCAGGATACAATTTAAAGTCTTAAGACAATTCTGCAAGTCAAGTAGCTGGCTTTATGGATGAGAAAACTGAGGCTCAGGAAGAATAAATAATTTTCCCAAGGTCAAAGAGCTGAAAAGTTAGAGCTTGGATTAGAGAGTCTAGATCTTCTTCAATTCAAAATCTAGTGCTCCATCACACAGAATGAAATATAATAAACTGGCTAATTCACAAATTTGAAGACATTGCCTCCATATTAGTCACTGGCCGCAATGTCAGAATTCAAGTATATTTTGACAGTCAAGTCTTACCTATATTCAAATATAACTAGTGTTTATCGAATATTTATTTTATGCCAGACATGGTGCTAAGTGTTTTCTAAGTGGTCTCTGACCTCTCTCAAGTCTCAATTTCCTCATCTATAAAATGGGCTCAATAAAAGTGGTTACAGAACATTAATGTTGAATTGAATGAATGCAGGGTACATAGGAAATTCTTAACAGGACTTACAATTACACATGCTAAGCTTCATGCTATCTTAAGTGTTCTTGTTTTGGTTTTTGTGTAAAATGAGGAAAGAGACTCAATACTTTTAAGACCCATTCTAGCCTAAATCCCCACGAGACACAAGTATTCAACAACAATAAAAAAGTGTTGAAACAATCACACCACTGGGTGTAGATGTCTTGGGGAATCCTCCCATAAGAGGGGAATCATGTTTGGGGACAGTAGCAAAATATTTATTTGACATATAAGCTTTGAGTATGTACTTTGATTTTAATAAATTAATTATATTGTCTATTTTAAATATACTATTCATTGACCAAAAAAACAAGATTAGTTTTCTTTCAATAACATTTGGGAATTTGGAGTTAGTTTGAAAGCAACTTTTTAAAATGCTTTAAAGAAAAACAGCTAGGACAGATAATTATTCAAAACATCCTAATTTATGGTAACACCCATAGACTTCATTTTCCTGCTAATATGCTGTTTCTTTCTCTCCCCTAGTCAAAGCTATACTGTACCCAGCACCCTTTTTTCCCCCCATCACCTTTGTTATAAAATAAGCCTTCCTTATAACACCCAACATGCCTTCTTCCCACAGGTCGGATTACATGAAAGGTGGGACACTCTCATACCTTTTTTTTTGTACATATTGCTGTAACATGCCCTAATTTTGTATTATATCAACCGGATCCTATATCCCCTTACTGAATGGGCTACTCATTGAGTTGCCTAAGCTACTGTGACTAAGCCACTTCTCAGGTATCCGCTTCCCTTCGAGACAGAACAGCGATCACATTGTCAGGCATTCGTTTCTTTATGTGCATGCAGAGGAAGGCCGAGAGACATGCTCCCCTCAACAATGCTCAGGAACACCACGAAATCTGCGCTCCAAAAAAGAAGTCTTGCCACTGAACTCCTGTAAAGACTCTTCTCCTCGGTTCCCAGGGAGGGAACGAAATGGATGCAAGACATTCTGATCAGCTTCGTTATTAATATTGTTTGGAAGAATTTTTGTTGAACCACATTTTTATAAAGCTTGATTATCAGATTTAAGGGCAAATTCTGTTCAACTCTGAAGTTCTCTAATGAGGAGAACATTAAGTAAGTTTTCTTGCATGCTTCCAGCTGCAATTCGACATCCTCAGCAACGCATCTTCAAAAGCCACTGCACTGTAGCCCAGGGAACAGAGTTGAGACTGTGTCTCAAAAAAAAAAAAAATCATCCTGCCAGGAAAAGACACCTCTGGGCAATGAGACCACAGGCTGACCACAAGTGTCCAACACAAAGAAAGTGCTCAATAAATGTTTAGGAAGAAATAAAGCTAAGAGTGTCTGAGGAGCTTCTGACCCTAAACTGTGCATTGTTGACTGTAAACCTGACATTTCCAGCCCTGATGGTCCCTCAGTGCTCCAGGCTCACCGACCAGCTGCCTTCTTGTAGGCGTCCAATTAAGCATCTCAAACTTGTCCAACACCAAGCTTTCCATTTTCCCTCCAAATTGAGTTCTTCCCCAGCTCAACAAATACATGACTGTTCTCTCAGTTGCTCAAAGCAAAAACCTTGGAATCAACTTGTACTTCTCTCTCTTAGTTACTGCCTATCACCCCAATAACTCCAAATCATTTCCAAATCTTATTCTCTACCTGCCATTAATCCAGAATCCACCATTTCTCTCTATCTCTACTGCTAGTGTGTTGATCACTGCTAAAACCTGTCTGAACCCCTATTCTTCTTCTCCTGCCATTAATTCTCCATATACAGCTAAAGTAATCTAACAATGTAAACCAGATCTCGCTTCCTCCCTTGATGTCCTCCAGTGACTTCCTACGGTCCGTGCGATGAGATCAACTCTCTTGACCATGGCTGGGAGGCCCTTAGGAACCTGCCCTCATCTCTGTTGACTTTCCATCTCCATCACTAAGCTTGGTCACACTGGTATCTTTGTCCCTCAAACATCAAATCCTTCCCTGCCTCCGTGCCTGCCGTTTCCTCTGCTTACAGCAGACAAACACGTTCATCTCCAGATTGTTACAATGACTTCAGGCCCAAAGTCATGTTCAGGAAGATCTTTCTCAAAAAACTGGCTTTCTCAAGTTCTCCCCCTGGCCCCATCAACTTATCAATAAGGGGCATGCTTACATTTAAATAACTCAAATAATCCATACTTTAAAGAATATAAACATTTGGCTTTTGGAAATTATATAAAACTTTTTATCACATGCTCTAAAACCTGTGATAAACTAAACAAATACTTGATGAAGCCTCAAAATACTAATGGTTGACACATCAAAAAATTAAACTCATGGTATTTTCTAATGCATTATTGAGAGAGTGTTTTGTTTAGAGATTGTTGAGAACCTGAATGAAATATTATAAGCAGCTGGGGGTTTCCATGTTAGGTGTGAATTCCATACATAAACCAACAATTTATGGACAAAGACTGACAGGAGGTCAGGAGGTCATGGGTGTCCCCACACCTTCCTCAGCTTGCCCCTTTCAATGGTAGACAGAGCACTGCTCATGACAACTCTCTTTTGCATCAGTTTGGCCCTTAATGAGAGCTATTAAAGACTGGAGACATTCTGGATGGTTTTCCAGCGCTGCTTTCCTAAGTGCCTACTGTTTGCAACACTTCTCTGTGAGTTCCGGGCACCACTGTTCTTCCTCAGGAGTTAGTTGTAGGGATACTATAATGGCTCAGTTAAGATGATCTTCAAGGTTCAGCCTACTAACTGCTTATGTTAACCTTCAGTTTTTAAGTAGTAGTTTTTATAGAAATAGGGAGTGATAGCATTGATAGAAGAAATAATACAAAAAAGCCCCACAGCTAGTATTTATTGAATCCTTACTATGTGCTAGTTATATAGTAGAGACTTTTTTTTTGACTGACTGATTCCATGGCCTTATTTTTTATAATCTGCATTTTTGTTAACTGTCTTTTTCTCATACAGAATTTGCTTAAAGATAAGATGGGACACAGGTGTTTTACAGATATCTTATCTCTGAAAAGAAATAAAAATGGTGGAATGTTTTGCTCTTATAAATATGCATGTTTTCTAGCCTATTTTTTATTAGGTGTATCTTTAGGATTGCGAGGAGGAGAGCTGGACCGTGAAGCCAGATCCCCCAACTCTCTCCTCCAGACTGCATGTCACAGCAGGCACTTGTGTGAATTAACTGAAGTAAGCATTTATTGAAAGAGTGAATACCTGGTCAGATTCATAATGAAAGCATACACATCTTATGGGTATCAATTTTAACATTTAATTGTGATAAACCCCTGGAGTCACTAAGACACAAGAATTCAGTTTCTAAGGCTCCAATCCAATAGCTTCAAGGATCTAAGACTTATGTTATTTCTTTAAATATTTAAAACAATGAGAAATATCATATTCATAACTTTATAAATTGCCTACAGCCACTTTAAACAACAGGATTTTTGTGTGGGAAAGAATTATGAAACCATCAACATACCAAAAAGAATTTCCAACATTTTGAGAAACCCAAATGCACAACATTGAAACTGAAGTTCTACTCATGGAAGGTGGTCTATGATATTATTCTTTACCTACAACACCAACGTAAGTACTATAACAACCCTCATGTGGATGTATTTGTCCTATTGCCATTCAGAGGTTCAATCTCACATACTATTCAAATAAATTTATTGCAAATAGAAGAGGGTAATATAAAGACATTCATTCATAGCAGGTAAAAATAAAAATATCAAAATTGCTGAAAGCAATAGAAAGTGAAATATTTGCTCTACTGAAAAACAGGACACAGAAGATCTATGTCACTTATATATTTTAATCTTTCATTCTCAAATAGCACTCAATCACTTTTATTCATTGGGGTCTTAAATAAGCATGAATTTAATCCCATAAATTCTATTTCATTTTTAAAGACCTAAAAATAATCTTTTCTTCTGTTCTTTACATGTTTTTGCCTTACATATATATTTGACTATATCAATAAAGTTATTTTCTTTTATTAACTTTAATTTTATTAAAGTTAAATTGCATTCAGTTGGACCAAAAAAATAAATAAATACATTCTAAGCATATTTATGCCAAAGGAATTAGAAAATGATGACTCTTGGTACTCACCCTCCCATATCTGTTGGCGTAGGACCCAGTAAGCAAGGAATGAAAAACAATGATCGTCTCGTCCAAGTCCCAGATGAACACTCTCTGCAAGGAAGAACCAAATTAGTGTGTCTTTGCCTTGGTGGAGAAAACTGTTATTCAGTTAACTTCAACATGAAAAAGTCATCTTGAAATGGGAAACAAATGAAAAATCTGAATTTACTATTTTTTTAAAAAATACAACTGTTCTAAAGAGCATCTTCTAGCTTTTCTTCAGATGTAACTTCAGATGAGGTACAAGAAGATAATTATATTTGCAGCATCAATATAAATATAGAAAAGAGATAATAATATATATCCTTTCTACTTCTCTAAAAGAATCTCAGTCTCATTTCCAAAAAGATGAAAGGAAAATGAGCTATAACTGGTCTGTTTATAACTTCTGAGATAGAGAGATGAAAAATCATTTTATCTTTTCCTTATCCCTAACCTCTGTTCATTAAGAAGTATTAAAATAACTAATCTTATGTTTTACTCTTACCAAGCCAAGTATTAAAAAATAGCACACAAAAACTAAAACTGTACATAATCTATTCATCTTATGTTACCTACTGGGTTGTCACCAAAGGGATGGGATATACATTGTTCTTACTAGGTTTTTTAAGTCTTCAGGTTATAGATATTTAACAACTTAAGCAGACACATCACTCATTTTCTTAGACACACTTTTGGGGTATTTAGAATTAAACCTGAAGGAATTAATTTCAAAAAGGTCTTTGGGGTACCACAAAAAGCCTCCCGAGCCTGTTTTTCTTCTTCCCATTCCCACTCACACCAGTGCAGATTCATATGCATAGATTCTGCTGGAAAAATTTCATCTTTTCAGCCAAAATAATCATGTTTTCCACCATCAGATTTCACTTTGGCAAAAAGCAGACACTTAATTGCAGTGGATTCAAGGCTATGAAATCTACCACCTTTTAAGTTCTCACTTAATCCCTCCCGCTTTTGAACTCCACCAAAACATGTCTCAGAAGGTGATTACCATCTCAGTTTAGAACATTCCAGGTTTTCCTTTCTCAATATACACAAGCATGTCTTTAATTTCAAAGTGGATTTTATTAAGCATTTTTAGAATGACACTTAATTGAAATAGCAATGATATAGAGGAGCACAACAGAATTTTGTTCAAGCAGAATTGTGTAATTTACTATATTTCTCTCAAGAGAAATAGATGCTTTACCATATAGTTAATATGGAAGGAAGAAAACAGAAATAAATGCTTAACCTATAGTTAATATGGGGGAGAGAAAAATGCTTTGATTTTATGGTTAATACGAAAAAGAAAGCAATAATAAAAGCATCTAGATACCTCGATCAGTGCCATTTACACAGCAGGTACATAAAACCATCAGTTAGCTATTAAGCCACACTGTTGTTTGCTTGGGCATTGGCAATGACATACCTCAAGATCGGAATCCGGGGGAGGTGAAGGATTATTGTTTCTTCGGCCCCGTCCACGTGATTTCCCATCTGAACCTCGACGTAATCTGTCAGAATCTGTATCTTTAATGGGTGTTGATGGGCTGTGGATTGTACCGTACTCTGCAGGAATATAGGAAGGTCTTTCATGTTTTACTTCCACCACTACGGTGCCAAGATTAACCTTGTTTTAATTCACAGGGGGAGTTTGGAGAGTAAAGCACATTTCATTCTGCTTAAATCCTACCTTATCTTTTATTTGCATTGGTAAATAATTTATGAGATATCTGATTCCAAGATTTGTTTTGAAAGAAAGTGTGATCAGGAACAATTAAAATTTAATTAAAGGTGAGAAACAACAGGCTGCACTAAGTTGCCTAGATTTTCCTCGTGGTTCTCTATGATTACACAATGCACCCCCAGCCTGCCCCATGGCATGGATCAATGGCTGCACTAACGGCAGCTGGCCATGCTGAGAGGTTCACACATTTGCCTCAGCAGTGGTCCTTCCAGCTACAAAAAGGCTTCTGATTCACGGAAAGAGATGAAAAGAAAAACCAGCTCTGAGACAGGGAAGAACTGAGTCATCAGGCAGATTTTTCTTTGAAAATTTTAAATGCCCCATTTTCTCCCTCATTTTATGTGAGAACAAGAGAGTGACCAGATAGAGAGAGCAGATACATGTGCAATGCCCACTCCATGCTGCATCCGTCACAGGCTCTTCCTGTGTTTTGGTCTCTTTGAACCGAACATCTAAAACCAAGCAGCACATTAAAATTACTCATCTGGGTAACTCAGAGAAGCCACTGAAATAATTACACAGAAACCACAAAATAAAGAACAACCCACAAATGGCTCAAAGGAACAGCTGGGCAATATGGAGGGCAGAGGGAGATTCGTATCCCGTGTCCAGAAGGAAAAGCAAAACCATTCACTCTCACCTCTTAGGTGAGGTTTTTCCTTAGTCTATCCAGGACATACATCAGATAATTTCTACTCCCCCTAAATTCCAAACGTCTAGGGTGCTGACTCTGCCCAAACTCTTTGCTGGATTTCTCTACTGGATGTGGGTTGGAGTCTTTCAATGTAAGATGAGGAATGATTATTCTGACATTGTTGACATATTCACCAAACAAAAAACTATGGAGAACTGAAGGCCTGGTAGCCTTTATTAATGTACTATCAGCCTCAACTCTACCAACAAGGCCATCCACATGTCACACTGTGTGGTATCAGTATTATCGCCAAGCTCAAGTGCTTCTCCAAAGCCTTCAATCAGAGTACATAGGAAAAGACTCTGACAGAGTGAAATCTCAATCACATGAAAGAACTGCACGCCTCCTGTTTAATCTTAAAACCTAAACAGATTCCTCTTACTTGTAGATGAGACTTTTACATGTCCTCTCCCATAAAGAACAAGATGGCAAACTTCCTCATATAAACTGGCCATGTGATTTTCATACCCAGAAACCACTACAATGACCTAAAAAGCCTACTAATTAATTACAGCCAGAGAGTCCAAAACAACTCCACTCAATGCATCAGTTTATTTAGTTACTTGAGATGCATTTTTAAGCTAACTCATCTCATAGAACTGTTAGAATACAATGCTGACTAGTCAAAGTTAATCCCTCTGTAAATCTATATTAATATTCTTTTATTACAGAGACAGAAATCTATGGCTTCCTCTCCTTAAGTTGTTCCAAACTAAGCATCTGTCTTCCCTGTTATAAAGAGAGTAAGGAACTCTAATTGGGTATATTTTTAAGTAGTCAAGTGGATTCAATGCTGTTCCTTGTAGTAGTAGTCTTGGCCTTTTTTTTTTTTTTTTAATATTCTACAGTGTGTATCTCCATGAAGAATCTGGATAGTCATCATCTGAGACAGAACACACACCAATCTCTTTAATATGTTTCAAAACTGAGCATTCATTTTGCATCATGAACAGTAGCCATCTAATTCTACCTGCACTTCAAGTACTTCACCACAAAATCTATCTTGAACTGGGAGCTCTGCAGCTTTTGGAAGTTCACATTTGAGGAGAAGCTAAAAGAGATCAAGTGATGTATCTTGTTATATACCTTTTGCCTTGACTTCTAAACAGGTTAGAGTTAATGTTCGTCTCACAGTAATTTATCTTACCTAGGTTATCTAAGCCTAGATTTCCTCTTATTGATTGCCCATGCCTTTATTTCTAGGTGTTTACTTTATCTCTGCATTAAAAACTCAATCAAATCTTTTCAAATATATTCTATCTCTGGTTTTTCTTTCTTATTTTTTGGAAGCAGACAAGCTGTAATTAAATGAGTTCCTCACTTCTTTAAGCCTTTCCCAAAAGAAAACAAATTCAATGAGTAAAGTATACAGGAAAAAATGTTTAAATTATATTATCTAAAGTTTTTCCAGCTAGAAGAAAAAAACTTAAAAGATGGACAACCTGACACCTTTAAATATCAAAATACACCCCCACCCCCACCTTACAGGTCTCCACTTACTACAAAGGAAAATGAAATTAAAAATGATGCAAGCTCGTTTTTTAAAAAAAACTCTTCCTTTTTGTTTTATGAGGTGGCATTAAAATAGGTCCACTCCCTTATCCAGCTTTCCTGACTCTAACTTCTCCTTCCTCATATTAGTGCAAAACAACTCTAATAATTTAATCTTCTAATCCAATGACAGCTCATGTTTCACTAAAATCCTCTCCAAATTGTTCAACTTTACTTCTACTGAGATAATGGCTGTGCAAACGCTGTGAAGAGCATTCTGTTTAACAAATGTTGACTGGATGTCATGTTCTCACTATTGCAGACACTGTACCAGGAATTTGAAATATAATGATGTACCAAACAGATATGGTTCCTGCCTTCTTGGAGCTTAAAGTTCAGAGGAAGGAATGGACTCAGGGACAAAAAATGAGAAATTCCAAACCAATGTGGAGAAGGTCATGACATGGGAAAGGCAGAATGTAACCACAGAGGGAGCCCACAGAACTCAGATTCACAGGGTCATAGAAGTTTCTTGAAGACGGAGGACAAACTCACCAGTGAAGAAGGAAAATGAATGTATTTTAGGCAGGGGCACAAGCACGTGTGAAGGTACAGAAATAAAGCATGTCATGTTTAAGAACTGAAAAAAAAAAAAAAATTCAATCTAACCTGAATCTACAAAAGAAGAGCACAGAGGTGAGGCTGGAGTGACAGGCAAAGAATTTGACAAGGGAGCAGTGGCTCCAGAGCCCGTGTGCAGGGCAGTGGAGGCGAGTCAAGACTGAGGAAGGGAGAGATTAGCCAGGAGGATAATTCAGTAATCCCAGTGGGGTATGGAGCTGGCCTGGACACAGGTAGTGGGGATGGAGAGATTTGAAGTGTGATTAGGAGGTGAAGTCCACCACTAACTGGATAAGGAAGTAAGAAGACGTCAAGAAGTAAAGGATGATGCCCATGTCAGCGGTTTGGCAACTGCATGGGGACTGTAATTCGAGGTATGGGACTCAGGTAGAAGAAGGGATTATCAGGCAAGAACACAGGTGAGAATTCCAGATTGGCTTTGGACATACTAAATTTGAAGAGACTGCAGGCAGCCAAGTAAAGATGTCCAGCAGGCTGCCAGACTGCTCTGAAGCTCAAGAAAGGAATATGGGCTGGGTTTAGGTTTGGGAATTGACATCATATGTAATTAAAGAAACGAGTGTTAAGAAATGCAGTGTGTGGAGAAGGGATGGGCAGAGAAAGATGGGTGGGGTGTTAAAAGAAAACCAAGGTCAGCCTATTGCGGAGGAAAGAGCACGTTAGGAAGGAGGGATCAATAACTTCAGAACAGCCACGACATAGGTAAAATCAGGACTGAACTCAAGAGTACTTTAGATTTAGAGTCGAAGAGATACTTGGCACACGTGGCGATGGTATGGATTCAGGAAGGTAGAAGAGTAAATGGGGGGAGGGGTAAAACAAAATGTTACCAATGACCCTATAATGGCCAAATCCAATAATTATCTCTTAGTCTTCAGTCTTATTTGCCCTCTCTGTGGCTGTGCTGACCACTCGCTCCTTTAAACCATGTACACATCACAATGCCTTGACTTCCCTTTCTTCCACTTCACACTACCCCTCTCAGTCTCTTTGGTGAGCTCTTCTTCTGCCCCAAGCTTCAATGTTGGTATTCTCTATATCAGTGATACTCAAAGTGCTGATCTGTGACAAGATATGGAGTTTGCATCAGGATGTTAATCGACACAATGCTTCCTTCATTGAAAAGTCTTGTTAACGTAAAAAAAAAAAAAAAAAGTCAGCTAAAGGTGGCAGTGTGCTTAGCGACACTGTTGATTACAGTCTGAAGCAAATCCCTTCTCTTGTCTTGGAGTTGTAGTAAACTGGAAAAACAGCCAGTTTGTGGACTATATTCTGAGCAGCAGTGCACTACTGTAGGTTCTCAGTGGTCGGTAGTATCTTCAAGAGGGATTTTAATGATACCCTAACAGGCTGATAATTCTAAAGCTTTATCTTCTGATTTCTTGACCTGAGTATCCCACTGTTTTCTAGACCTCTCTACCTGAATATTCCATGGACATCACAATTAAACTTGTCCCAAAATGAATCCCCCCTCTCTATTAACAAGTTTGATTATTGGTACGAGTAACTATCCAATTTTCCAATCCAAACACTCCTTACTGGCTGTACCAAATCAAGACTAAGTTCCGTGGGTTTTACTCCTAAATACTTTTTGTTTAAGTTCAGGTTCTTGCCTCAATTCTTGCAACAGGCTGTTTCCCAGGATTGCTACCCTCAGTCTTTCAACTGTCTTCTGCACCACCATTACAGAGAATTTTAAAACCATTCAATGCTCTAAATTCCTTGTATGGAACAGGACGGACAGTCTGGATTTAAGGACACTGAGCTATAAAGTCAACTGCCACATTTTAAATTTTGTTTTTTTTTTTTGTTTTTTTTTTGAGACAGAGTCTCACTTTGTTGCCCAGGCTAGAGTGAGTGCCGTGGCGTCAGCCTAGCTCACAGCAACCTCAAACTCCTGAGCTCAAGGGATCCTCCTGTCTCAGCCTCCCGAGTAGTTGGGACTACAGGCATGCACCACCATGCCCGGCTAATTTTTTCGATATATATTTTTAGCTGTCCATATGATTTCTTTCTATTTTTAGTAGAGATGGGGGTCTCACTCTTGCTCAGGCTGGTCTCGAACTCCTGAGCCCAAACGATCCGTCCACCTCGGCCTCCCAGAGTGCTAGGATTACAGGCGTGAGCCACCGCACCTGGACCACATTTTAAATTTTGACTGGACTACTAAGGGTATGACTTTGCTAGTTACTTATGCCTTGCATAATTCAGTTTTATCATCTATAGAATGGGAATAAATGGCACAAAATAAAACCAGTATACGTGTAAAGGTACGTGGAACTGTGCATGACACTAGCACTCTGTGACATTAGCTACCTTAAAGAAAAGTCCCACTGAGTTACTCTTCCACAACCTTCTCTCTACTCTCTTCATAGTCTACTTCAGATGGACAAACGTAACGACCTCAGTTCTCTGAAAGTGTTTCATGACTTCACACATGCTGTTTTCTTTTCTTAGGAGGACTTTTCTCAACTCTCACCATGCTCTGTCTGTGAAATTCCTATTAAACTCTGCAGAGAAAGCATAGGTATCTTTGTGAATTCTATAAATGTTGGTCCCTCCTTTGTAATTTATGTACTCTTATCTCCATTATAGGGTTATACAATTTTTTTCAATTATTTATATTTGCAGCAGACAATAAATAATTGACAGAATTATTCTGACAAAATACCCACCACTCCTACTCTGGGAGAGCAGAACCCAGTGGTGTTCACATTTATATTCTGAGAGCATAGTGCGCATCTAGAGTGCAAGGTAGACATTAAAAAATCAACGATGATGGAAAGAATGAGTGTTTCTCCAGTTTAGCTCTTACTCTATTAAAGCTATGAAGCTTATTCAATTGTTTATACTGGTCAAAATATTTATAAATGAGAAATCGCTGTAATTACTTTAAAAGCCCATTTAAAAGTTAATGTTTACATATTTGATCATAAAATATTAAAATCTACATAAGATCATTAAAATTCTATATTTGTAAGTAGTACAGAAGATTTCCATAAATTCTTCAATATTACAAAGAAAAAGAACTGGAACTTGAAAGGATCCACCTAGTTCCTCTCAGTTCCTCTTGTTCCCTTGAGCTAATAACTCCCACTTGAGCCCTGGGTAAGTTTCTTCCATTTTCTCAGTTCTCAGTCTCCTTGTTGATCACATTGAAGAACACAGCCTAGATTACTTAGCTTTAAAATTCTATTATCTATGGATGTACAACACTTACCAGATCCTCTTAACGACTAGTTCTTGGTCTCTCTTTCAAATAGATTAGTCACCTTCAGACTAATCCATATAAAAGACCTCAAGCAACTCCAACCTTCAGAAACCATCAGGGTTTTTCGCCTACTATAGCTAGACCATATCCTTATGCGATTTTACTTCTCATGCCTCCCTCAACATGTTATCTGTTTACTTATACATATTGCCAAATAGTTTTCAAAAGGGTTGTATCAATTTAAATTTGTGCCAGTTTTACCATAACCTTATACATATTGGCTGTCATAGTTTTAAAGTCATTGCTATTCATGTGTACAATAGTAGCACATGATTTCAATTTGCATATCTTCGAGATATTTGTATATATTTGCTTAAAAATTGTATTTCCTTCTGTGAACTCACCAAATTGGCCAATTTTTTTATATTCCTTTATTGATTTACATAAAATAGTTTTAACTCCTTTTCATATCTACAAATACTTTTCCCAGCCTGATACTTCCTTAAATTATGCCTTCCTTCACAGAAGCTTTTTATCTTTATGGAGTCTTGCTGCACGGCATGGAGGCCTGGTTGGCTCCTTGAAGATTTAGGGATAAGCATTCACATTTGTTCTAAAGGTAGCAGGGGGTTTCTGATCTAACTTTATACCTCTGGGACCACCTACGCCAGTAGTAGCTGTAAAGGAAGTGGAACACAGGTTCCTGCAGGCTACCTTCTCCGTGCTTTGGGAGGATGGGGCCCTCCTTACTCAATCTAAGTCGAAGTGAGGTGAAAGATTACTCCCCGTAAACAGAATTAAGTAACTGAACTCCTAGCCAAGAGGAAGCTCTCGCCACATGTACAATGACATTGGATTGAGGCCAGGGGAGCTATGATCTGAATCTGTCGGCTAAGACACTCTAGCTTACAAAATGAAGTGCAGAGCTTTTTGTGAAATCCTCAGAAAAATTATCTGAATTTAGGGAGCATGAGACATGCTAATCAATAATTACATTCTATTTGTGGCTATGAGGGACTCAGATAAAAAGAACAGAGCATATCACTTCCCTAAACGCAGATACTGTCCTGTTCGAGACTCGAGCCTTAAAGCACAATGTGCGAGTGAGTGTGAAGCAGATGCCAGACAGCAACTGACACAGAGGCACTCTCGGACTCTGAGACTCTCAAAAATCAACATAGGTAGAAGCAAACATCATCTTAACAGATGACATGGCAAGGCAAAATCAGGAAGACTGAAAGAAAGAATGCAGAGAGGGTGAACTCTAATACAAGAAGGAGAGGATAGCTTCCCCCTCAGGGAGGCAGATGCATCCACTTGTGCTACTGGCCAAAGCAATCATATACATCCATTGGGCATATTTCTGCTTATGTTAATAGTTTTTTTTAATTAGTTTTCCTATGGGGGGAAAAACTGTTCTGTAAAGCTGAGTTTTATTACATTACTTTAAGATAAACAAGTGGGATTGCATCTTACCCCAGGGACGGACAAGGTAAAAACCAAATTTAATCGAAATTATCCAGAACTTCTCTCAACCAGCTGCACTGTGAGAGGCAAAGGCAGTGAAATTAACCAATGGGACAGCAGGGGATGGGTCATGTTTACGGTGGAGCATAGAGACCAACTTGCCCATGTTATTTAATTTTTAATTTTCTTTCTTTGTGTGTGTGTGTGTGTGTGTGTGTGTGTGTCTACGGTCTAGAGCAGGGGTGAGTAAATTTTTCCTGTGATAAGACAGACCGTGAATATCTTAGGCTTTCTGGGCCACATGGTCTCTGTTGCAACTATGGCATTTTGCTGTCACAGTGGCACATAGACATGCAAAGTAGGATACAGATTTCCTTTTGGTTGATACAGGCACCAGACACATGCATCTTGAGTGATTTTTTGTTTTCATCTCTAACGTAACAGCCAGGTGCAGGCACCAACCCTCACGAAGCTGGTGTAAGACAGGCACTGCCCAGGTGTGGGGTGCTCGAGGCACTTGTTTACTGGGCTCACTGTAGTCACTGAATCTGGAGGATATAATCACTCATTACACAAGCAGGCAAGCACACCAGTGACACCAGGTAGTGAGCTGCTTCTGAGAAAAGAAAAACTCAACAACCTTACCATTGTCACACCATGCTGTTCACTATACAGGAAAACTAGGAAGTTTAGGCAAATGGACAAAAGGCACAAAGGTCTTTCACACTGAGGTTTTCCCTGACTCAAAGTGACCTCTAACAGCTGAATCTGACAAATGTTTCTAACCCCCATCTCTAATCCTCTAGACAACACTATGTAAGATGGGGTCTTCTCTTCTGTGAGGTAGCTGGGGAGGGCCACCTAGATTCAACCTGTATTGTCAGAGATCCTCAAATTGAAGCCCAAAATTCCTATTATTCTCAAAGCTCTAAAGAAGTTCCAGTGGTGGTCTAAACTTCATGCTTGAATTCTCATATGACTGAATGCAACATCATTTTAACCAAATGCTCACAACAGAGAATGTATACGCACACATTCAGCCAACTTGCTTTTTTTTCCCTGATAAAAGGGGAACGGTGTTGGAAAACTCTTAAAATGTCTTAACACAACTTTTTTTTTTTTTTTTTTAAACCATCTTTGAAACAAATCAATTTAAAGTCATCTTAGCACTGGATCTAATCTGTCCACACCACCCTTCACCACTGAAGTTTTGGGAATGAACGGGGTTTTCTTATGTTGTTGTGTTTTTAATGGTCATTAATGCCACCTCTATACTGACAATGAACTGCAACCTCCAACGTTGCTCAGGTTCACTCTGTCCCACCACTGGGCACCTTTCCCTTCCTGGAGTTTGTGGTATTCTGATTCAAGAGACACCACCATAGTTAACATTTTGGTTCTCAAGTTTCCTAAATAGCTAAAAGCATTTTCCTGCTCATTTTCTTTGAAGACTCCTACACCTCCATCTCTGTTAATCTGTAAGGATGGCCACTTCTGCTTGGACTCGATCTTAAACGTCTGAATAAAAGGTAAATATGTAATGTTTCTCTTCTCAGGGAGCCATATCTCTGGCCACTGTCTCTGGTCTGCTGACCACAGACTCTGATTCATCCTTCCCTCATGTACGATCAAATTTCACCAATACCTGTGGCCAGAGCCAGCTTCCTGGACACATAACCTGTGCACTCACACAGGACTTTGTGTTCAGATGGGCCCATCCATTATGTAGCTGGTCCTGCCTGTGGCTATCATGAACACATTCCTACAGCCCGGGAAGCAAGTGCTACCTTTGGATTCTGTGGTAAGATAGGGCACCTTCTATGTGCCAGGCAACATGCTCAGCACCAGGGATCTGACAAGCAAGATGACAGTTCCTGCCCTCGTGCAATCTTTAATGCTGCCTGTATTTATTATGCACCAGGGGTGTGGTGAGGAATAGCAGGAGGCAGCTTGCTACTCTTTCATTACCAAGTCTACTTCATAGCCACAGGCAAGGAACCTGGCTTCTCGTTCACCCAGAAAATAGAAGCAACCACTTTGTACTCTCCTCCCCTGGCTCTACCCACCTCCCAGTACTTTGTATAGGACTTTCTGCGATCCTAAGGCCAACCCCTCGTTTGGGCACGAGACCCCAACCCCTCTCACCGCCTCCAGCCAGGGTCCCCTCCCTTGTGGATTCTCCGCATATGTATACAGGCTAGATGTGTTTCTTGCCTAAAAAGCATCCCCCACTTCTCCCTCTAGGTTCTGCACTATTTCTTTATCACCTTCTAGTATATAACAAAAATCACTGAAAGAACTGTGAATCCCTGCTGGATAAACTTCCTCTCCTCCCATTTTCTCTTGAACCCACTCCCATCAAGCTATTTTCTCCAACACTCCCCTTTGTCAAGTTCACCAATGACCCCCCCTCTGTCAAATCTAATGGTTAAGTCTCAATTTCCATCTTTCTCAGCCTTTTGCATCACACACAGCTGATCATGCCTTCCTTCTGCAACACTTGCATTCCTCAGCCTCTGGAAGGCCCGTGCTCTGCTCTCCTCCTGCCCCGCTGGTTCCTCCTTCCCCGTCTCTTCCACTGGCCCTTCCTCTTCCAGGTTGGCGGATGCTGGGAAGCCCCAGGCTCAGTGCTTGGCCTTCTCCCCTTCTGGATTCACACCTACACCCGTCATTCATCCAGGCACACAGCTTTAAATGGCATCTGTATGCTGAAGACTCACAAATCTAGGCCCTAAACTATCTTACGAACATCGGACTTATTTATCCAACAACTGAACTTACCCGCCAATTCCCCTTAGATTTATAATGGGCATCTCAAACCTCATCTCTTCAGCACCACCATTTCTTCCTGCCGTTTTCCCGTCTCAATAAAGAGCAAGTGCACTTTTCCAGCTGTTTGGGCCAAAAACCCCAGTGCCATCCATGATGTCTCTCTTCTCCTCTCCCTTACATTTAACCTACTGACAAATCCTGGAAGCTCCACCTTCCAACCCATTTAGAATCTGACCATTTTCACCACTTCTACCTCTGCCCCCGAGCCTGGCCACCATGACTTCTCACCTGGACAGGGGAATCATCTTCTAGTTGATTGCTCCACTGCCCCCTTTGCCTTATTACAACTTACTCTATGCCCACGACCAAAGAGATTATTTTTAAATGTAGTGAAATCATGCTGCTCTTCTGCGTAAACACTGCTTATCTCATTCAAAATAAAATCCAAAGTCTTACCCGTGCCCAAGAGGCAGCTATGATGGCTGTGATGGCTTGTTTTCCTCCCTAACCTTACCGGCGACCCCTTTTCTCTCCCAGTTGGCTCCAACCACACTGGCCTTCTTGGCACTTGCTGAATCCACCAAGCACAGTCCTGCCTGCAGGCCCTGGTAACCACTGTTTGCTTTCTCCAGAACACTCTTCCTCTCGCCCCTCCTTCAGGGCTCTGCAGAAGTGTCACCCTGCCTGACAATTCCTCGGAAATAGCTTCCTGCCCCAGTGCTGCTCTCCTCATCCAGCTGTCCATCCTTCCAGGCACTTCCCACACCAGATGCATCTTGTATTTACTTGTTATCCATGCCCTCAGGTAGAATATAAACTCCCTAAGGGCAGAGACTTTATTTTGTTCACTGCTGAATCCCCTGTGTCTAGAACAGTGCCTGGAACATATCAGAGGCTCAATAAACATTTGTTGTTTTCACAACCTGGCATGCAGAGCATCCCTGTTCACACAGCAAAATGCACACAATCATCGATAATCCCCCACATAAAGGTCCACTGAACCACTCTCTTGAAGAATGTGTCTCACAGGTAAATATTAACAATGTGCCTTCCTGCTCACTGGGGAGGATCTGATAGGAAGGGAACTCAGATACACTCGGTTCGTTATCCCATCCTCTAGGTTCAACTCATTCAAACAGTGCGTAGCCAGGAAGAGACCTTACCTCCTTATCCATTCACAGCCAAAGAAAACTAAGGCCGGATTAGGGCTGAGAAATGGAGGAGTAGACAGAACAGGGGTCCTTCTAGGGCTTTGGGATTATTTTTACCCTTGATTTATTCAGAGATGTATTACTGTCCCCAGTGAACAGATGAAAAGATTGAAGCTAATAGAAATGAAGGGCCTCTAGCTAGCATGTACCCAGGCCTGTCATCTCTGAAGCCTCCACTCCATCTGCCTCTTCCTGCCTCGTGCACCCTCCAGACCTGGCTTGCTTCAGGCCTTCACTCCTCAGAGCCAGAAGTCTCACTTGGCAATGATGAGGACAGAGACAGGCTGTGCAGCCTCTGATGGCTACCTGCTTGGGGACACTTGGCTGCCGCCTTCTCCTGCAAGTTTGAAGACAAAGGAGAGCAGCTTCCCAGGACCAGGGCTGGCTGCTGACTCCAGAAATAGGACCCTCTTTCCTTTCACTGTTTGGGAAATAACCCACCTGCAGACACAGTGGCTCTTACAAATTTTGGTCCATCTGCACATGCTCCCTAACTTACAGGACAGAACATGGAAATTGATTGGTTCAAATTTTGCTGTAATAGACAGCATAAAAAAATTAAGACTTTAGGGTCTACGTACATTCCAGAATGGCCTTGGTAACTTGCAATTTACATAATTATCTGGATGTTATCTGGTCTTCAGGTTCCTCAAGAGTAAAATGGGGAGAGCATCATTGTGAAGATTCTAACAAATAATGCATACTAAAGTATTTTGTACAGCCGTGTTGTTGTTGCTTGTGTTAAGTGAATTGCTCAAAGTCACCTGTCTAGGTTCGGTTATCGTATTTGTAAAGATGATTACAAACTGATCTTCCAGTTCAAAAATGCTTTCATCCTTTAATGAGATTTAAATATAATTTAAGTTCATTTCAATGGAAATGACACTCTGTCATTTTAAATGGCCTATTTCTCTAGCCATGAATAAATATCCGTTCCCTTCTGTCTCTCCCTCATTTGCATCTTTCAATGCTGAGGATAAAGTTCATCTCCTTTGTTAATTTTTTTCTCTGAACACTTTATTTAAGAAATCTCTGCTCCTGCATTCTTCCTGAGCACTTTCTTCTTCTAGCATGGCATTTTTAAAATTGAATTTTTATTAGGTTTTATTAGGTTTGACTATACACATGGCTATTTTCTTTAGTAGTAAAATGCGCCTTGAGGACAGGGAGTAACCCTCTTGCTTTCCGTATCCTCACAGAACCCAAGCGTACTTTGAAAGTAAGAGATGCCCAATCACTAGTGAATGAAACGTTGAAGCATATCATCAAAACTTCATTTTCATATGTCAGTAGAAAAAACTGTGTTTTTTACTTTTCCTTCAATTTGGGAACAGTGTGATAAATTTAATAGCACGATTAAGGCATACTTCTCAAGGGAAGTGTGCATTCTTTGTAATCTTTACCAATAGCAAAGCTGAGTCCAGAGAGGTAATTAGATGAACAAACGCACTGAAACACATACTTTAGGAAAAACATTAAATAAGAAACCCGAAAGGAAAGAGACTCCAAGCAAAGCCTGCAGTTCTCAGGATGCTTGAGGGGAGAACATTTAAAAGGTAGTCAGGGATGGAAGATAAAATAAACTGCAGAATCTAAAAAATAAGATCCATGGTAGAGAAAGTGAATGTTTATATTGGGAGCTATTTTACAATTGGCAACATGCTTTTTTATTTAAAATAGCCGAAATGAAACTAATAACAAGCCTATAAATTAGACAGGGTAGGTCTGGGACTCTGAGTAGAGAGAAGATGAAGAGGTGTGTGCTCTCGAGGGGCTACAATTATACGAGGATCCTGAAGAGGTTTTTGTGAGCATATTAACCACAAAGGTGATATTTTCAAAATTGTGGCTGGAACACAATTTGCAAAGTAAGTACTTCCTGGGCATGGAGTGGTTATGGTTCTCTGGCTCTTTGTCTCAGTGAATAAAACATTTTAATTCTTAGTTTCTGAATAATTTATAGCCTACCTTTCTCCAAGAGGAGTTTAAGATAACCCCCCGAATATATACGTAATAGCTACATAGCAATCTTTTTAAAACATGAATCAGTACATTAGAAAAATATGAGTCAGAAAGGTAAAGCAAAGCCAAGGAGAGAGTGGTCCGCACAGATCTTCTAGCCCGAAGGTTTGCACTCAATGCAGGGCACAGGCATGGACAGTTCTCTTATTCATGGGCCGCGTAATATGCGACAAGCCAATTTCTCAACAAAAATGTAGGTGTTCCTAGTGCAGAGATGAGATGCAAATGCCTCACAGGCCTGCTCACTGAGGGATGCTGTGGAATGCCAGGACCACATCCGCACGGTAAGTAAAATAGCAAGTTTCACGAGATTCCTACTTCTAAGGCTGATTACAGCTGACTCTTACTTGAAAGTTCACTACTTCAGAGCGCAGACCGCTGGGATGAGGCATCTTATTTATCTTAAAGGTAAAATTTAAAATATCTACAAGGACGGGGCCATTACGTATCTTTCTGCTAGCTGACAAAAACAAGATCCTCCTTAGGGTTTTGCAGCAATGAGGTATGAGGTTATACCAATGTGTTACTTTGAGTGCAGTGATTGGTCGCTGGGTTGAGTGGAGACCCATGTGCTTTACTAAGTTAGCCCTGCTGAGAACAGAAATGACATTCTCTTATGAAAATTAGGGGGCCCAACCAGGCAAATAATCCTGGACATGGAAGGCCGCAGTCCTGAGGGAAGGCCCATTAAATTTCCCCAAAAGCACTTGGGATCTACAGAGACCTATAAAGTAATGGGCCATCAAATCTTCAGAGTTACATGTGATAGTGGGACTTTGATAATTTAATACTGGGAGATTTTTTAAATCAGATCTTGGCCAAACAAACAAAAAACAGGACCTCAGCAAGGCCCTGAATAAATTACAGTATATTATTTTAGATTCTCAGTGAATCTTATCAAAGGATGAAAGACTTAAAGTAAAGGAAGCTTGATAATTTTAAGTTATCAGCCATAGAAGTCTCCCATAAAAACTTTTGTAAAATAAACTGAAAGCAAGTAAACTTGTTGACTAGTCTTACAGGGTTAACTAGTAGTCTGAGACCAATAAACATTAATTTAGAGAATTGTTTCGCATTTCGACCTTTATTCCATAACCATTATTCTTCTTTTACACAGGTACTAATTGAGGTCTCCTAGGTAACCTAATTCCTCAGTCACGGTGTAGTAACTAAATTAAGACAGTTTCTTTATCCCTAGAGTATGGCCATTTTCTACTCTCCAGTACCCAGTGGAAAATGTGATAGAAACTTCTATCAACCTTTTCACACTTTGCAACCACTGGTTTAAATCCCCCACAGCTATTCTAGGTGAAGGAAGCCAAGGGCTTTCATCTCTGATACAACCACAACACGCAATGTACAATAGTCATGAACTTCAGAAGGGAAGAACACTTCAGCTTACCGAGTGAGGCCAGGGACTTGGCCTTTCTTATCACCTCTACAACCCCAGCACCGAGCATGGTGCCTGGCACACAGCAAGCACTTACAAACATCTGTTCAATGTCTGAATGGATGAAACAGACATTTGAGGGCCTGGTATATGTCAGTCAGCTTGCTAGCCACTTACATCGTTCATTCTCACAGTCATCCCATACCCAAGAGTGGTATTAACCTCATTTCATGGAGAAATCTACATCAAGAAGCTAAGCGACCTGCCCAGAGTACTTGGTAGAACCAGTATGCAAACCCAGGTTAGCCCAACTCCAAATCCCTAGCTACCACTCCAGTTTCTCCAAATTGTATTCCAAGGAAGAGTGGTAGCCAGAGATGTTCAATGACAATTCCGGGGGAGAGAGTAAGGGGAGCAGAGGTGGAAAGTGGTACCTGGCCAGGCACGGCTGGGAAGTACCACTGGTACATTATATTCAATTCTCAATTAATATTGCTGCATCAAAGGATCAGAAAAGACTTAAAGTAGAGGAACCCCTGTAACTTTAAACATGGTAACTTGTGTCCTTAACTGATTCTACCTTGGCAGTCATTAAAGGATAAAAGGACATCCATCTCCGTCTCCATCTCCATCTCCAAGAGGCAGTTGTGCTGCTGGGGAAGTGTGGGAAAGGCCACCCCACGCCCTTCTGTCTCCCAAGGTTGCCACTCCAGTGTACCATCAAGAGACATTGCCGATGGCAGGCTGTGCTGCTTTGGAAAAATTTAATCTTTCTGGATTCATATTCAGTAAAGTAGAGGTCTTAGGCAAAAGAATCTATGAAGTCACTTCTAACTTAAAATTAAAAGCTTCCCTATTGCCCAATTGCTTTATGCTAAAGTTATTCAAGTGGATTTATAGATATAAGGGAGCTGTCAATTCACAAACTGGGTACATTCTAAATATTTTTAAGTCAATTGTTTGAAACTCAGAAGCCATTTTCTTGTAGAAACGCTAGCAGACATGATTTCCACACCAATCCATGATTACCAAGTCAATCAATAATCCAGATGAAATACTACATACATATAATGTAAAATAGTAGAAAATTATATCTTTAAATAGCAGAAGTTACATAAAAGTGAAAAATAGTAAAACTTATCTTAAATAATGGCATTGAAGAAAATGCAATTTTAATTTTATGAAGAGGCACTTGGTGAAATTTCTGAAAGACTCATAAGTATTTTCAAAAACTTTAGAAGGTGATGGTACTGGATTAAAATGCCCACTTTCACTGTATAATGGATGGCTTCCCTTCTCCTTGATACAAGTAGCATTACTCCTACACTTAATGCTCATCAACCATGAGCTGCAAGTAGAGACGTAAAAAAGAAAAAAGGAAAAAACAAAAAGAAAAAAGGAGGACGAGGTGGAGAATGAGGTCCTTGGGGGTAAGTTGTGGCAAACTGTTCCCTAAGCAGGTCTACGACAGGGAACTGTTAATTAGGATAAAGGGGAAGGGGGAGAGAACAGAATCAGGAAAGTGGAAGATGAAAGAGAAAGTGTGCAATTGGCTGTTGGATTATCCACGATATCCACAAACTGGTTTTACGATTCGGTGAATATTTACAACAAGATAACCCAAAATATGCTACATACTTTCCCCCTCTAAGTTCAGACCTGTATTATTTTATCAGTAAGTAGAGCTCATTCAAACATTAAACACATATTTAACTGAATACCTCCAAATATATGCCTTTGCTGAGTGTGTGAGTGTTTAAAAAAAGTGAAGACCATATAGCTACTGCCCTTAGGACTCGTTTACATTTTCATTTTTCTGCTTGTTTAAAATTTCCGACATAGTGGTTTTGAGAAGCAGCCTTTTACTGATTAAGAGCTCAAGTTTGAAGCCAAGCTTCCAGAGGTTTAATCCTGGTGGTGTCACCAACCTCGCCTTAGCTTTCCTGTCTGTAATATGGGGATAATGACAACACTATCTAGCTCACAGAGCTGGGTGGGAATTAACTAAGTTTATACATGAACAGTGCTTTACGACAATGCCTGGCACCAGTAACCACTCAAAAAATATTTGTCATTTACATTTATATATACAATCTACAATAAAAATACTTACTGAAATTTTCTCTGTATGTTGTCTAGCGAAAAAAGCAAGGTTCAGAACAATCTGTATAGTATTATATGCAAGGGGGAAAAGGTATACATACTTGTATGTGGGAAAAAAGGTGGTAGGGGGCAGATGCTCTGCGTATGTTTATATGAGCAAAGAATATCCTTGAAACTCTGCTGAAAGAAACCAAAGGGCTCAGAGTGTGGAAGATGAAGGAAGGTTTATTCTTCTCTGTAAACACTCTGTGCCTTTATACTTTTGTCTCATGTTCATGTATTATTGTTCAGTAAATTTAAAAATATTCATTAAATAAAAGTTTTTGGATATCTAGCTAGGAATAACATTACTAGGCATTAATCCATCAATTCTGCCTTTATTTAAAACTTAATCCAAAACCCATTTACTAAACTATGCAATCCCAATTAAATGGAGGGAGGCAAACACGTATAACTTTGTATGTCCTCTTCTCAACCCTCTCCAACTAAAAAACTGAATCAGTAAATGCTGATGTCCTCCACCTTAATTAAACAAGGGAACTTGTTACACTGATTGGTGTTGATTCCCATAGGACACTTAATACTTTCAGATAATAAATCAATTAGTTACAAAAGAAGATAAAATAATAAATGTTTCAGAGGGGGTAAACTAAGTCAGTTAGCTCAATAATACATGCTTTCTTAACTTGACTATTCATATATTAATACAATCATATGTTATGTATAAATATGAGAAAGAATTACATATTGGAATCCAGTGTACTAAAATCGACTCTATAAGGCATCTCAACATCTGGCTAACTAATTGAAAAAATTAGGCAAGCCACTAATGAGGCACAAAATGGGTAAATACGAAAAGAATGAATTTTTCGTTTCTTGGAAATGCAGTCCAAAATTCACAGGTAACAAAACTCATTTTTATGGCATTGCTGACAATACAAAACAAAGAGGGAATTTTATTTCCATGAATTTTATAATCTCATTTACCACTGTATATCCTCTGGGACAAAAGAAAGAAAGAAAGAAAACAAATACCATCAAGACAAACAAACCCAACAACCCAAAACAAACATCTGTTTTGTCTTCTCACATCTTAACAGCCTGGCTATTTTAGATACAAATATTTGTTTTGCTGACAAATGTTTCCAAAACGTTAGTTAAAATTGTTTCACTGAAATAGTTTATTTTTGAGCTGAACAAATTGCAAACTTCTCCCAAGTCCACAAGGCATCTGTGAAAATGAGCAAGTATGGCCTACAGATTTTCCAAACTGTTCCCTCAGCAAAATACAGGCATCGAGATGCCTGCTATTGCAAATCTCAGGATATTTCCACAGTGAACAGATGTGGCCATGTTAGGTAGTATAGACAAGACCCAAATTTCCTGCATTTAGAAGGAAGATAGCTGGCAATTTAGTTTTTCACCCTGTCACAACGAGTTCCTGTGAGAGCTCAGAGTTCTGCAACTTTGCACAAGAACATTCCCGTTTTTCAGGCGCTTTGCTCTACTTTCTTGTGCCTTGGCAGGGATCAAAGAAGCAGAGGGAACAAATGGTTTCCCATGCATATTGAATTCCCTCTTATACTGATTTTTCTTCTGTCATTTGAAATTCAATATTGGCAAGATTCCTGTACATCACCTTAACCAGTAAATTGCATGCGGTCAGTGTACATGAAGGTAGATTTCAACATCAAGTTTTTGGTAAGAAATTCAAATGAACAAATCCTTTGAAAAATTGACTTTTCTAGGACATTCATTCTAAAACTTATTCCTAAGAGGTAATTAGCTTTTATTTCATGTTAACCCAAAATGTAATGTTTTACTCACCACGCACTCTTCCTTTCTCTCTGATTGTTTTGTATTATTTTAAAAATACAACATTATAGGTGAATAGTCCTTTCATAAAAATATAGCTTCAAAATTATTAACTTAATAATACCTAATGTTTATTGAGCATTTAAGAGCTATGTGCCTCATTTTCCTCATCTGTAAAATGGGAACAAATAGTCCCTATCTCATGGCTTGTTGTAAGATTGCATGTGATAATGAATGTAAAGCTCTGAGCACAACAATTGTGTTTAACTGTATTTTACTATGTATGATGATAATAGTTGTCATAATTATTATGATATAGTTCTAAAAGATTTTGGATAAGAAATTTGTTTTCAAGCCAAATTATTTAAATGCAGCATAGTAAATGGGTTACAAATGAGTGTTCACATTTTGATTATACACGAGTCATATGATAAAGAAAAAATACGTTTAAAAAAATGGTTAAGGTGCTCTTTTAAGACAAATAAATTAAAAAATTTCATGAAAATACTCTCAAATATTTTCATCATTTTTTAAAAACATGTATTCAGTTATATTGGTAGTAATATGCCTTAAGCTGTAAGGGTTCAGTATAAGGTAATAACACACTCTACATCTCAGTGGCTAAGAGATGATACTGTTAGTCTAGATATTAGCACAAAAGGAAAAACAACTTCAGTTTCTTTTTTCCATACCTCTCTATATTTTGAAAATAGAAGAAAATCATTGACTTTGTAAAGAACTGTTTTCAAAAAGAAATTAACAATGAGTGAAATCAATCAATTAAAATTTAAAGCAATCATGGATATAACTGTAACACGGTCTTACAGTCTTAGATTGAACAACGGAAAAAAGTTGATTCAGATCAAAACTTTCTTTCATAGTGAGATTTGAATTTATAAGAAACTACACATATTTTCTAATAATGGAAAGCCATTTAATTGGTAAGATGTGAATAACTGGGTGACTAATGATATCTACTTACACCAAATTTCTAAGCTCCAAAAAAATGTTTACAAATATATACCTCGTTTAAAGGGAGGGTACCAATGGTAATAAAAATAAAAATATTTTGAAGTAAATGAAAATGAAAAGAAGAACTTATCAAATTTTGTGAGATGCAACAAAAACGGTGCTTAGAGGGAAATTTATAGCATTGAACACATATATTAGAAAAGAAGGAAGATCTAAAATCAGTAATTTAAACTTCAGTCTTATGAAATTATAAAAAGAAAAGCAAGATACCTCAAAAGAAAGTAGAAGAAAAGAAGTAATGAAAATCAGAGCAGTGAATAAAATTAAACAAACAGGAAAACAATGGGAAAAATCAATGAAACTAGCTCTTTGAAAAGATCAATAAAATGACAAACCTCTAGCCAGGGTAACCAAGATAAAAAGAAAGAATACACAAATTACTAGTATCAGAAATGAAAGAGGGCCAGGACTAGCCATCCCATGGACATTAATAGGAGAAAAAAGGAATATTATCAACAGCCCACAAATTAGATAAACTAAATGAAATGGACAAATTCCTTGAAAGATACAATCTACCAGAACTCACACAGAGAGAAAGAGATAATCTGAATAGGCCTGTATCTATTAAAGAAATTGAATTAACAATTAAAAACATTCCAAAACAGAAAGTACTAGAGCCAGATGGGGTCACTGATGAATTGTATGAAATATTTAAGAAACAATTATTCCAATTCTCTACAATCTGTTCCAGAAAACAGAAGCAGAGGAATGTTACCTAATTCAGTTAATGAGGCCAGCATTACCCTAATGTTGAAACATTACAAAGACATTTGTAGACCTTACAAAGACATGAAAAAGACATAAAGATATAGACAAAGACATTACAAGATATGAAAACTATAGACTAGCATCTCTCATAACCAAAGATATCAACATCCTCAACAAAATATTAGTAAAACTGAATCCAACGATGTCTAAAAAGAATTATACATCATGACCAAGTAGGATATATTTCAGGTATGCAAGGATTGTTCAACACTTGAAAATCAATTAATGTAATTACATCAATTGGCTAAAGAAGAAATATCATATGATCATATCAATAGATGCCTAAAAAGCATGTCAAAAATCCAGCACCCATTCATAAATAAAAACTCTCAGTAAATTAGGAATAGAGGAGAGCTTCCTCAAGTTGATAAAGAACATCTTAAAAAAAAAAAAAAAAAAAAACCCTACAGCTAGCATCATACTTAATGGTGAGAAACTAGATGCTTTCTCCCTGAGATCAGGAATAAAGCAAGGATGTCCCTCTTTCACCTCTCTTCAACATTATACTAGGGGTCCTAGCTAATGCAGTAAGAAAAGAAAATAAGAGGTATACAGATTGGGAAGGAAGAACTAAAACTGTCTTTGTTTATAGAAGACATAACTGGCTATGTAGAAAATATCAAAGAATCAATAAAAACAACAACACAAACTCCTGGAACTAATGAGTGATTACAGCAAGGATGCAGGATACAACGTAATAGACAAAAATCAATTGCTTTCCTATGTACTAGCAATGAGTGATTGGAATGTGAAATTAAAAATATACCACAATTTCCACCAAAAAAAAAAAAAAAAGAGATAGAGAGACAGGAAGAAATACTTAGGTATAAATTTAAAAATGTGTAAGATTTATATGAGGAAAATTACAAAACTCTGATGAAAGAAATCAAAGATCTAAATAAATGCAGATATTCCATGCACATGGATAAGAAGATTCAGTACTGTCAAGATGTCGGTTTGTTCCAATTTGATCTATAAAGTCAATATAATTCCAGTCAAAATTTCAGAAATTTACTTTGTGGATACTGACAAACTGATTCTCAAGTTTATATGGAGTGGCAAAAGACCCAGAGTAGCCAACACAACATTGAAGGAGAATAACAAAGTTGGAGGACAGACATTATCTGACTTTAAAACTTACTATAAAGCTACAGTAATGAACACAGTGTGGTACTGGTGAAAAAACAGACAAACAGATCAATGGAACAGAACAGAGAGCCCAGAAATAGCCCCACATAAATACAGTCAACTGATCTCTGAAAAAGGAGAAAAGACAATAAAGATAGTTTTTCCATAAATGATGCTGGAATAACCAGACATTTACATGCAAAAAAAAAAAAAAAAAATCAATCTAAACTCTGACCTTACACCTTTCACAAAAATCAGTTGAAAATGGATCAGAGAACTAAATGTAAAATGTAAAACTATGAAATTTCTAGATATTAACAGTAACACAGGAGAAACTCTAGATGATCTTGGATTTGGCAATGAGTTTTTAGATACAACACCAAAGGCATGATCCTTGAAAGATAAAACTGATAATCTGGATTTCATTAAATAAAAAACTTTTCTGCAGAAAACACCATTAATAGAATGAAAAGACAAGCTACAGACTGGGAGAAAGTATTTGCAAAACACATATCTGATAAAAGACTTGTATTCAAAATGGACAAAGAAACCCAATAATAAGAAAACAACCTGATTAAAAAGTGGGCAAAAGATCTAAATGGACACTCAACAAAGAAGATATACAGATGGCAAATAAGCATATGAAAAGACGCTCCACATCATATATCATTAGGGAACAAATTAAAATAAGATACCACTACACATCTATTAGAACGGCCCAAATCCAAAATACCAACACCACCAAATCCTGGGCAAGAATATGAAGCAACAGGAATTCTTACTCATTGCTGGTGAGAAAACAAACGGTACAGCCACTTTGGAAGACAGTTTGGCAGTTTCTTACAAAGTTAAACACAGTCTTACTATATAATCCAGCAATCACACTTCTAGGTGTTTACCAAAAATAAGTTGAAAGCCTGTATCTACGCAAAAACCTGCACAAAAATGTTTACAGCAGCTTTATTCACAATTGTTCCAAACTGAAAGTAACCAAGATGTCCTTTAATTAGAGGTGGGGGAAGACTAGCATTGCTAGTTGATGAGCAGGCATGAATTTATTGAATATAATAAATAAATCAAAACCCTTTGGAGTGACCAGAAAATATCTTACTATATTTCTCAAGGTAGATGGATTCTTACATATCCCAAGATGGTGTAAATTTTGTCTTATTAAGATAGTCAATACATGGCTAACAAACTTATTTTTCAAAAATGAATGCAAAGGCACTATTTATAGTTTTTCAAATAGACCAAAATTTTGGGATTAAACTTTCATATTTAAGTTATATTATTTTTAATGTATTAAACTGTGCATACAAAGGATAACATAGCTTTCAATTTTTAATTATAAACACATAAACTAATTTTGAACTTAAATTCATGAGGAAGTACAAGTTTATAAGGAATACCACATACCTTCATAGATATAAAAGATATCTAGTCTTTAAATAAACAAATGAGTCCTTACATGTGCACTCTGAAAAATCTTTACAAGGTTATCTTTATATGTCCACTATGACACAACAATTCTATGAATAATCACGAAATATGAGAGGTGCACACATGTACCTGTAGATTTGTCTATACTGCATAGTACCTTTAAGTTGAAAGGCAGAAATCTGGTTATACACAAGATCAGAAAATGACTAGACTCTAACTTTCCAGTATTATAAAATACTGACTTTAAACCTGGTAGACTTTTAAAATTAAAAGAAAAAAAGACTTGAAATTATTCCAACAAAAATAAGCATTCATTAGTTTAACTATTTTTTATTTCTACCTCAAAACAGAAACTATTAGATTATATTTAATAAATCATTTCTTCTAATTTCTTTTTTTTCTTTCTTTTCGAGACAGGGTCTTGCTCTGTCACCCAGGCTGGAGTGCAGTGGTGTCATCACAGCCCATTGCAGCCTCACACTCCTGGGCTCAAGCGGTCCTCCTGCCTCAGCCTCCCAAGCAGCTGTGACCATAGGAGTACACCACCATGCCTGGCTAATTTTTTTATTTTTTGGAGAGATGGGGAGATGGGGTTGGGGTCTCACTCTTTTGTTGCCCAGGCTGGTCTCAAAGTTCCCACCTCAGCCTCCCAAAGTGCTGGGATTATAGGCATGAGCCACTGCACCCAGCCCATTTCTTCTTATTCTTTCATTTAATGAATTTAAGTACTTTACCATCAAAACTTCTTTTCATCAAGAAGAATAAGTCTATAATGTTCTATATGACGAGTAAGAAAGGCAAGTTAATGACAAAAAACTTAGGCAAATTCTGTGGTCTTATCACAAATGTAAAACAAAAACAAAAAACTCAGACTAGGTCTTCCTTGAACTTTTAAAGTAAACCATTTCTTTTTCAACGTGGAAACTCGTTGTACTCTCCACTTCAAACTACGAAACACAGGAAAGGCTGATCCATACATATTCACTTTGGGGGAAAGTAGTGAATAAAAGAAATCTGAAAAATATTATTTTCTCCCCAGTTCACTTTATTCCTATTCTGTAGCCATAAGATAATGAAATTGAAACAAGTACCTAAAACACTGAAGACTTTTTCAAATAAAAGCAAAAATACATCATTCACTTTCAAAATCATACACACATTTTGAAAACTATAATTTTCATTGCTTCCCGTGTAGCCTGGCTTTGTGCCCACCCATCCCCAATGCTTTCACATGGCATCACTTGTATAAATAACACTTAGAACAATGTCAAGTTTCAGAGACAAACTCACGATATGACCAATGATCTTTTAAAAAAATCCTCTAATCAACGTTAATTTAAGAAACATGATTAAGTCTTCACAAGTTTATTTATACTGTAGTCTTCCCAACCAAAATGTCATGAATTAAATAAAATTTTTCTTCCATCTCCTTTTCTCATTCTATTACTCCTCAGACCCTAAAAGAGTTTTTCCTACTTCTCATTCACGTGGCTATCCTTATTTCAAAACTCCTTTTAGACCTCAGGAAGCTTTCATGATACAGATTGCCTATATTAAAATACAATATCTCCCTAAAGTCGGGACAAGCCATTATCTTTCCTCATGATGCCTATATGAACTTTATGGAAGTAGAGAGGAACATTATACAAAAAGTTCTACAATAAATTCAGTACTTTCTATAATAAGGTTTATTTTCAGTGTGATTATATAGATGTGAATCTATGAAAAAGACAGAAGAGTGAGACATATATACTCAGTTCTATGAACAATGTATATACACATGTAAATGGAATGAAGAATATAATATCAAGTTAGTTTTTTCAAAAATAAAGATAAATAGAATACAATGATCAAAGATAAAAATGTTTAAAGTTGAAATATACAGCAGAAATAGTGAGCATCTGAAGTTAGTTGGAAGACAAGTTTAAGAATGATGTAACTTCCTCCTTTAGAATAAAACAATGTCTGCATGCATTTCAAAAAAAGTTGAAAAGGTGGAACATGGAAAATTTAGAGGACTTTTTTGGGGGGGAGGAGATCACCTGCTAATATTGGTAATTGTTTTTTTCTTCAAGATAATTCTACAGTCAAAATTTAAATTAGCGTCTGTTACATAAAACTACTTTCATGATTTAGGATAACCACCTAGAGTGAACACTCGGATGACAGCATCACAGAGGTAATGTTTTCAACGTTAAGACCATTTTAACCTGACTTGTAGCAATAGAGTGGGCTTTAGCTCTGGGAACAGGCAAGAAGAAGAAAACTTTGACGCTTTGAGAAGGATAGCTTGTCTTATAATTCATGAAGGAATGACTACATTTTTAAAAAGTTAAGGCAAAGAAGTGAGAAGTACAAGAGAAAATATAGAAAATGTAGGCAAAGATCAATTCAGAGGCCAGGCGCAGTGGCTCATGCCTGTTATCCAAGCACTCTGGGAGGCTGAGACAGAAGGATCACTTGAGCTCAGGCGTTCGAGATCAGCCTGAGCAAGAGGTCTACAAAAAATAGAAAAAAGTCAGCCAAGCATATTGATGTGCGCCTTTTGTCCCAGCTACTTTAGAGCCTGAGGCAGAAGGGTCGCTGGAGCCCAGGAGTTTGAGGTGGCAGTGAGGTAGGCTGACACCTGGGCACTCTGGCCAGGGTGACAGAGCAAGACTCTTATCTTTAAAAAAAAAAAAGACCAATTCAGGGAATTAAGCATACAACATTAAGAGTGTAGAAGGAAAGAATCAATGGAGGGGAAGAAGTATCGAAGACACAATGCAGGAAGATTTCCAGATACAGAGGCTCTCATTTGAAAGGGTCCAGCAAAGGTTGTGCAGAAATATGAAAAATACCCACACTCAGACACATTGTTATGAAATTCACAACAGGCCATGAGTGGGAAAGGGTGGAGCTGGGCTTGCTGTTTTCCATGATCAACCCTTTGATGCCATTTGAATTTTTTAACTCTCAATAATATATTACTCTGACAAAAATCATTAAATTTTTTTATGATGATAAGCACCAAATTCTAGGCAAGGTCACTGATTTTAATACTCAATATGTAGTGTCCACAAATTATTTATAATTATAGTTAATAATTATAGCTAAATATTTATAATTATGCATTTAAAATCTATATATACATCTTGAAAATTGAGTTATATTTACAAATAAATATCTATTTCACGTGCTTTTGAAGGTTATATACTTTTTAAAAATTTTCAAATACAAAATAAGTAAAAAGTTAATGCCACGATCATACTGCTGGACTTATATTCAGTCCTTGCCAAAACGTGCCAAAATTGTACAACCACTGCATGACTATATGACCGTAGAAAAATGCATTTAAACCACCAGAAATACAGCCTGCAGGACTAATAAAATTCACATAATTACCTGCTGTGGGATCTGTAACTGCTTGGCTGGTGATGCCAGATGGTGGTTCTTGAAGCTGGTAGGTGGCATTGGTGGATGGTGTCGTTGGGCTGGTGTTGCTGCTGGCCATATAATGTGCTGGGTATGGTGAGCTGTTATAATACTGTGCATATTGACCCTGGCCGAATCCGGGATAAGACGGATAGTCCTACCAAATCAAACCATACAAGAACAATCTGTCAAAATACTGCTGCTTATCTCTTATATTTCAAAGTATAATTGCAAATATGCATTTCTGTGTCTTTTCTGAATTCATACAGGAGGGCATGCATGCAAAAGTATACATTAACTGACCAGCCCAGATTTGCAAACAAATTTTATGTAAGATTATATACATTCATATTTCTTCTATGATGCATTACTAGGGTGAAATTAAACCAATCTGAAAACCAAACAACCCATCATAAAAGAGTTGAAGATTTTTAAAGAAAAAAAAATGAAAACTATTAAAAGGCTTAGAAAAGCTCTTACTTATAGTTTAATACAAAAAGATCTTTCTTCATATAAGAAAATCATGGTGCATTTTAAAATATTTCAGAAGTTATACTGGCTTTTTAAAAATTACCTGCTGTGAACTGTTAAATCCAGAGGAATTTGTGAGTGAATTATTTCCTGTATATAATCCTGATGATGTTGTAAAACTGCTACCTGAAACAAAATGAAAAGAAATATGGTTTACTATGCTACATAGAATAATTTCCTGGCTACAGGAAAATATCATTTAGTTAAGGCAGAGTCAGAGTTCAGTTGATCTGTAACATTAGAATCCATTGCCATGGCTAAAATTTTGTTTTCTTAAAATGGCTGATGATTTTAGTTTCACTCTATTACAAAGGATTTACAAAGAGGTTTAAATTTCTGAGGACATCAGTAATTCCTATAAACTAAGGACACAATTACACATTTGTGCAAAAATATTAGATACTGAGCTTTTCATTTCAATTTGAAAGCGCACAAGATTTTTTCCTATCTTTCTATTAAGTATGCTTAATATAAAATGATGGGATCAGATTAGATGATCTTTAAGGTTCTTGCTACCTCAAAAACCAGGATGGTACTTCAAAGAGCTTAAAATACTTTCAGATTTATATTATATGGTCATTAAAATGGCCCACTGAAGAAGCTACTTCATTATTTCATTCCACAGAAGAACAAATGGCAGCATTTGATGAAACTGACACAACCAAGATTAAAGAGGAAGACGATCACTGTTTCACTGATCACATGAACTGTCATAGAGCAAAACTTATTTCTCTCCTTTATGTCATTTACTATCTTGTTGAATTATGCAAAACAATAATATATTGGAAAAGGTTTTTCAAAAGATTAGGTATTGGCAAATATATTAAAAATGGCACTTATACACCCCCAAATGGGAATTTAAATAGGCACAACCTTCCTGTTGGGCTATTTGGTTAATAACTGAGAAACTGTATACCATTTAACCCAGCCATTTTATTGTAAGGCATTTACTCCAGGAAAAACATAATCATGGATTTATACAAGAAGATAGTTATCAAAGATGCTCTTCAGTGTTGTTTCTAACAAGAAAACATAGAAAGCAACCCCAAGTCCTTAATAGGTGTTATCCAGAAAATAGACTACTATGAAGCTGTTAAAATGGTAGAATGATGTTTAATGACAGGAAAAATATTTTCAAACTATTTTGTAAAAGTAAAAAATAAAAACAACAGAAAGTAGTTTTGGTGGTTTCATTTAAAAATATTTTTAAAGCATAAAAAATTTTCAAAAAGTACAAAAGTCTCAGAAATGTTATCTGAAGGATTTGAACTATGGCCACGTAATATCCATTAAGGCAATATACATTTCTAAATTTTCTACTCAGAACCCATGTTGCTTCTGTAATTAGTAAAGCCATTTTTTTTAAAAAAAATAAAATTTTAAGGCAAAATGAGCAGTATAGGCAATAAGTGTGTTGGCAGTTCAATGAGAAAAATCTTCAATGTGACCTCATTATTCACAGGTGGCTTCAGCTATAAAATGTAGTTACTATATGCCAATTATTTACTTGCTACCGAACATTTAAGTATTGGCTTAAGAGATAGAAAACAGTTTTCAGTTCGTCACTTATGAGCTGTTTGGACTTTGGACAAGTCACCTGACCACTCTAAGACAGGATTTCCTTATCTGTAAAAACCGTATTTCTTAGTGTTCCTAAAAGCTCAGATGAGGTAATGTTTTGGAAAGCAAAACATACACTCTATAATATCACAGAACTGCTAGGCACTGTTATTGTTTATATTCCAGCAAACACTTCTAAAATTCTTTACTGTATTTATATATCTTTTCCTTCTTTTTACTTTACCAAGTTAGATAAATATGACTTAATCTTCTTGCATATCTAAAATTCTTTTCCTATTTACTTATCAAGCATCTATGAACTCTGAAAGCCTGATCCAAGGATTTGTTATTTTTATTAAGAAAGAAAAATATTTCCTAAGATAGTTTCAAATTTAGTTATCACACAGGCTCATAGTTGAGGTTTCTTCATTTGTACGTTTCAGGAATATCAATTGTTCAAAGTTTTCAGAACACCTATCTCAGATAAGCAGAGAGGTCTCACATGACTAATACTCCTCCACCACCCTTGGGCCCTCACTAGACAAGCTTCCCATATTAATATCCATTTGCACGTGGCAATCACATGCTAATTAAACTTGTATTAAACACCAGGCTTACGGTGATAATTATATGGGGATAAAAGGGTGACTAAGACACAGTCTCAGATCTCACAGGACTTATCAGAATGATGTCAGGTTTTTTTAAAAGATTGGACCCCATGGGCAGACAACTTACTTTTTATGCATTTGCATATCAGTGAACAATTCATGAATACTGACATTTTATGTAAAGCAAACATAAATAATGAGCCTTTAAAACTTCCTTGTAAAATAAAAACTTAAATTTCTTTCGTATTAAGGGTATGAATATCAATTTATTTTTAACTTTCGTTATGTGCATTCGATAGGGAAAATTACTTAGGGTTATGACCTGTTACTTGCATTTAAACTACACATTTTTAGGTTACGACTTGTTACTTTCATTTAAAGGACACGTTTTTGAGCAATAAATACTGACCTCAATAATCCCTATGAACCAAGAAAATGAAAAAGATATAGAAAATATATTTTAAAAATGGATGTTTTCATTCCATAATTTATCCCCTGAAACGAAGTAGGAAAGACCGTGGAAGCTATATTGGCACATAGAGGCCACTGGGGTATGACCAAGTAAATCACAGTTCAGTACTCCAAATGGTACCCCGGTGACTTCCTAGACTTAATGCTACTTCTAAGACTGTACATTAGCTGGAATTCAACATAAGTTATATTCATTTACTGGCTGACTACAGGCTGAGATTCCATTCCATTTAGTACGCTGAAACAGGAGTTTAATGGCACCCCAGTGGCCTTGGAGACTTAATGCAACTTCCAAAAGGATCTAACTTACTTCAGGGAGAGGTGTACATACTAGAGAATCAGGCTCGGGTAATATTAATTTTTAACCACCAGAATCAAGTTTGCAGGGCTAATCTACCTGCCTTCGTGTAGGACTTAGGCAAACAGAGCCGCTAACTGAGACCAGGCCACCAGCAGCGGATTTCTGCAACAGCCTCCTTCACCGGTTTCCTACCCAGCTTCTGGTACTGTTCAGTTCATTCTCGACAAAGTCAGCAGAATCCTTCTCTAATGAGCATGATTGATCTTGTCACTCCCCTGCTTCAAAAAGTAACCTTTAGTGGCTTCTTGTTGCAATCAGAAGAAAATTCAAACTCCTTACCAGGGCTTATTTATTAGGCCTTTGCTGATCTGGCCTAGTTTTATCTTTTTGACTTCTTTGGTCTCTTCCCAGCAACCCCAGCTTCAACCCATCCAGATATACATTATAGCCTAACACTAGTAAACCTAGATGCTGTCTTCCTAATGCCACTCCTGACAGCTCCTACTTCTTCCTGTTAAATCCTGGGTAACTTCTTTATTTTCTGAGGTGAGGGTGGGCACAGGGTCCCACTCTATCACCCAGGCTGGAGCACAATACCCAATCATAGCTCAAGCGCTCACTGTAACCTTGAAATCTTAAGACTCATGTGATCCTCCTGCTTCAGCTTCCTGTGTAGCTGGGACCACAGGCTGGTACCAACATGCCTGGCTTTTTTTTTTCCTTTTATTTTTTGTAGAGATGGGGTCTTGGTATGTTGCCCAGGCTGATCTCGAACTCCTCTGGCTAACTTCTATGGAACTTCATGATTCAGCATGGACTAGAAACCTTCCTCAGAAGAGCCTCTCTGAATCCTCCTCTCCTCTTCCCCACTAAGCCTGGGTCACTGAATCTATCTATTTACCTACCTACCTCCCTCTCTGTATGCTGTATGTTTGTGTATATTAATCAATCTCTGTGATGTATATATGTCTGATATATACATATGTATCCATGACTTACTAATCAGTATTTTAAGCTATTTACTAACTAACCAGTTAACTAACAAATACTTACTAGTCCTTCCCCTATAAAATTGGCTAACAAAAAAAACCCTTGGCATTTATATAAATAATTGAGTATCTGTACCCAACTTATACAAATATCCCCAAAGTACAAAATACAATAACAATAAAAATAGATAACACCCACTGAGTACTCACTATATGTTAGAAACTATACTCATCTTTTATGAGCTTTTCCTATATTCCACAATGACTTGATACTATAAGGAGTGTTAATATTCCCATTTTGCAGATAAGGAAACAGAGAGTTAGGTTAAGGTAATACAGCTGCCATGGGATGAAAGCGAAACTCAGACATAGGTCTGTTTTTAAGGACTACACAATGCTCTCTTGACTCCTCTTACCCTATTCTACATTGTTTCATGGGAAGTTCTGAAATTCATTAATGTTTTTCCAGAGATCGTTCTATAGGATTAAAAAAAATATATATAATTAAATATAGGAAATAGGAAGGATATATATAGGATTAAAAATAATATATGCTTTATAGATACTTTTATACACACACACACACACACACACACACACACACAAAGCAAAACAGAAATAAGAAAAACTATAAAACTTGTTGGGTGCTTACCCTGAGCCAGGTCCAAATAAAGCATTTTATCTGTTATAACTCACTGATTCCTCACAACCCCCCCATGAGGTAGATATTATTATACCCCATTTTACCGATGCGGAAACTGCCTGACGTTCTAAGAAAGTATGGCAGACCTGTAATTCAATCCCAGGCACCTGGCTCCAGAGCTGAAGCTCTTAATCTCTATAGCATATTGCCTCTCAGAGTAATAAGGTTTTTGACTTAAAAGTACTTCCTTTGTTTACCACCATTTTCAAAATAATGGCTGACCAACTGCCTCAGAACCACGAGGAGATGCTTGTAAAAAGGTGTACACCTGGGCCCTCCTCAGACGCAGACTCAGTCCTGTTGAGGCAGAGAGCTGGGATGTGACCCGAAAGCCTGCGTGTTTACCAAACACCTATAGTGCCTGATTTTTAGCACCAATTCAGCAGGTGTTTAAGCAATTGCTTCAAAAATATGTAACCAGTCTAAGCTTTCTTGTTACATTAAGAAAGTAATTATACTCTTCAAGCATTTACAGTTAAAGCTTCTTGGAGCCTGTGAGGGGGATTTTTGGTTCTTGAGCTGAGCTAAAGATCATATGGAGTAAAGGGTCCCAGTTTCACAGCTAATGTGATGCAGACTTCAGTGCCAACACTACTACATGGATTTCACTGATGTGTTGAACACCACAAAGCACGGGCACAACAGCAGCGGCCGTTCTCCCAAGAAAGCTGTGTTGTCTAAGCTGCTAAACCCACTTCCTGCTCCATGTAGGCCTGGTGAGAGGCGCGTTTGTGTAGCAGGCTGCGCACACCAGGCCTCGCACCTGGATGCCAGAGAGGAGACAGGACAAGACGTGACCAGGAAAAAAACCCACCTTCTTCTTCCATTAGAGCGATCCACTGAGTTTCTGCTGGCTTTATGAGTTTCCACTTATAATTTTAGGTCACAGAATTAGGCTTAATGTTCAGAATCTTTTATCAAAATAAGTATTTATTTTCCTTCCTATACACAAATGACTTTACATGAAAAGTCACCTCCAGATAGATAAAATAGAGCATTTCCCACAATAAAATGGTTTACGTTTCACTTCACATTTTATCATGAAAACTCCCCGGAGTAGAAGGAATTCCCACTTAGAACTCATTATTTCTCAATCAAGGAGTTCGGCAGATTAGTTCAAGTGAAGCTTCAATAATTCTTGGTAGAGTCTGGAATTAAATTACACTCCAAGTGGGTGGGGGTGGGGGTACATTCTTACCCATTAGTTAAAAGAAAAAGCCTATCTATTTAAGTAATTTGCTATCATGAACAATCACGGCCACTTTTTTTTTTGACATGGGGCGGGGAACACTCATTTCTAAAACAGAACATTGAAATATCTTTCCTGTTAGAATGTCTCTAAGAGACAACATTATTTGTTCTTCCACTGTCCTCTTTTAAAAGTTGAGAATTTTTATACTCTGAGTAGGCAGATTATATATCTCTAATCACAAAACAAACGAAACACTTTTCAAGTTATTTCCATCAACAGCACCTACTGGTACTGTTTATAGGTACAAGCCTAGAGATTGTTGATGTAGACCAGCACAAGTGGGAGCATGAGTCTAGCCCTAGCCCTTCGGGAAAGTTAAAAAAAACAAAAAACTACACACTCGTGAAGATGACACAGAGAAACATCAGTTTCGTTCCCTACTTAGGTGCCACAAGCTCTGACAGGGAGCTGCTCGGGGACGATGGGAAGACACCTGGTTCGATTGGGGAGGAAAGCGCATGGGTCACAGGAAAGGCGAGAAGTGTGCTCCTGGACTGGGTGAGGATAAACTATACATAGAAGATTAGAGAGTGGAAAGTTTATAGGGAAGCAGGGACGAGTGGTGACTGCTGGAGGGGATAGTAATTTCTTAATCATTTGTTTAAGAAAAACAGCTCAGAAAAAGAAATGGTATTCTTTTTCTTGACACAGAGTCTCGCTCTGTTGCCCGGGCTAGAGTGCCATGGTGTCAGCTTAGCTCACAGCAACCTCAAACTCCTGGGCTCAAGCGATCCTCCTGCCTCAGCCTCCCGAGTAGCTGGGACTACAGGCATGCGCCACCATGCCTGGCTAATTTTTTATGTATATATTTTTAGTTATCCAGCTAATTTCTTTCTATTTTTAGTAGAGACAGGGTCTCGCTCTTGCTCAGGCTGGTCTTGAACTCCTAACCTCCAGCTCTCCTCCCGCCTCGGCCTCCCAGAGTGCTAGGATTACAGGCGTGAGCCACCACACCCGGCCTAGAAATGGCATTCTTTAACTGAAAAATCCGAGAACCTGAATGATCAACATATCACTGTTAGTGTGCTGGGAGGCATGAACTGTTACGATTCTGACTCTCCTTCTAAGAATGGTGAGGGAGAGAGCTGGGGACCCACTATACATGCAAGCTTTCCTCAGCTATTCCTCTTGAACTGATTCTACCTTCTGGGAACCCGAGCTCACCAATAATTAATACCATGTACTATAATTCATCTCTTCCTTAGACCAATGCTAAACAAGTCCTCTCTAGTCTTGTTTTCATCCTGACCATAAGTTCCTTAAATTCATTTGCTGTATTTATCGTGTCTGCCTCACACAGAGATGGGTAAACCATGCCTGACTGAAGGGCTTCATCTAGTGGGAGCCAGAAATGTCGCTTGAGAATTTCAATCCCATGTGGTAGGTGACTAAAGGGTCCAGGGAGAACACGACTGTTACAAGGAATCAGGTGAGGGACAGGAGGGGGTCTTTCCATACTCCTTTTTTTTGGTGTGTGTGTGTTTTGGGGGCAGTTTGGTACGGTGACTAAGGGCCTACAAAAGATTTCAGAGAAAAAAGTCTCTCAACTTTTTTTTATCTGTTCAGCAAAAAAAAAAAAAAAAAAAAAAAAAGTAGGGAAAGGAAAAATCAAATAACAATTGACGTGACTTCTCAGATTTTATCTGGAGGACACACTTTGCTGGTTTCTTTGAAACTAGATGGTGTATAAAGGGTTATCTTTAAAAATCGGGTTATCACAGTTTTAGATTTAAATTTTATGGAGAAAATTAAATTCAGGACCTATAAGCACCTTTTGAAAGGATTTAAAATATTTCTGAACCTCCAGGAAAAAAGTCCAGCAAACTTTAAGTCAAATAAATTTTAAGTTGATTAAGTACCATAGATTTTGAACAGCTCATAAAATCTCACTGACTTGAGCTATGAATACCACTGGACCCCAGAGATGGTACGAGGACCTCACATCTACATACCATATGGACATCCCAACAGAACGTTAACCTTACTATTCTAAATAGCAGCATCCTAACTGAATCCTAACACTGACCTTATGGTACAGGACAAAGGCCTCCTAAAAGGGTATTTACTCTGTTAGCTCAGATATTGGCGTTATCTCAGGTATATTAATGAAAACAAGAGTCTTGCTTGCATAAGAAGAACTTCAAATTCAGAATGCAATAACATCCTCTGGTTTTAGAGTACAGTTAGAGTTCAAGACTTCCACACCCATCGTCATAGGTTGTTTCCAACATCACCACATGAGGTAGCTGAGGCAGGCCCCTTATCTTCATCCAAGAATTAAAGAGGATGCTGAGCTCCGGGGGCATGGTCTCTTGGGTAGAGATCGAACGTTAGCTCCACTTCCAGGTAATTGTTTGCGATTCTACCATGCCAAATCTACTTTTCAGATTTTTCTGAACCAGTAATGTTGAAAGGAAATTATAAAAGAAGTGGTATTAATTTTTGGTTACACGAAAATAAAAAAAACGCAAAGAGGAGAGATAATGACACCTAAGAAATTTAATAAGTAAATTTGGACTCAAACTATCTCATTTCTAAGACTTTTTCATTGTAACTCCTTTTTTTAGACTAGCAAATTTAAAAGTAAATTATATAAAGCAACCCAGGGACAGCGTATCACAAAGATTTTGCTTTCTTCTTGTCACCGTCAGGGGTTCCTACAGAGAAAGGGTGTGGCATTCTCATCAACCATAACAAACAAGAAACAGTCTCCCTAGAAGATCCTGTCTAGGCCACCCAGTTCTATAGGCGCTAAGCAATTGTAGTTTTAAAACAAACCAACTCTCTAAAACTTTCATTAATAAATCTCTGCTACTTTTTCACACTTAAGAAGAACGCAGCCTACATTGATTTATAATGTGACTTAAAATATTAAATCAAAGTTTGTGTGTGATTTAATCTGGGTAACACTGCCCAGCTATAACTTCAAAAAACTTTTCAAAAAAATCAAAAAAAAAAAAAAAAAAAAAGAGTCACATGTAGGTCAAAGGTCTACTTCACAGAGAACAAGGACTCACATTAAAAACCCGAATCCCAGCCAACATAAGAATGCTGGAACCTGCTGGGGCCTGTCTGTACTTCCCATGTTTGAGAGCATTTTCTAGCACTTACTCGGCAAGCAGGATGCTGTTTGTCCCTCGTGTATTTTCACAGAAGTCCATTTGCTTTCCTTCCCTGGCCTCTTTGCCATGGGCTATGTCCATCATCAAGCTGGATCTATGTGGCAGAAGTTAGAGCAAGTCCCTGGGGAAAAGCCTCCGCAGGCCAGATGGGCTATTTAAAGGCAGGGAGTTTCCCTTCTTTTGAAGCTAAATTTTAAAAGACCAGGTTTTCCTTTTTATCCCAGGAATAGTTTTTATTTCCAAAGAGAATTTTTAACTTAAGTAATAATGTTGGCAAAGCCTTTAGGCTTACCTTTGTTAGTATATTTTAACCAAAAACAACTCATTCAGACAATAAAATTGATATTGGTCACTAATTATTGCTATACCTGGATTTTTAAAAGATTTCTATCCAATTTTCAACACTTGAAATGACACAAGATAGAAAGAGAACTGAAACAAAAATATTACTTTTAAAAAACAATTTAAGCCAAAAAAAAAAAATCTAGAATGTAAAATAAGCCAATAACTAAAAAATAAATATGAGTGGCAAAACAATTAAGGGGAGATTCTGAACATCAGTGCAAGCTGCAATAGCTATTCTCCAACTCTAACTCTGTATGTTATTTTATGCCAGAAAGTGCAAATTTCAAATGCTTTATTATAGTTAATTATTTAAAAAAAGCTTAGGATATATTTTCCTAGAACTCTATCTTTTGGAGTCATTCCTTTTGAAAATACCATTTCTATAGATAATGAAAATTTTTAAAAGTGCAACAGTACATTTTGCTAAGCAATTTTACAGTTCTAAATGACTGATAATCTGAAATAGTTCAGGCACATTTTGAAAAGCTATAGAAAAGCAGATCAAGGGAAACAAGGGTGATGTTATCAGACCGTTCCCACTTCATAATGAGCCATGGGTATGGGAGGCATGATGGGGAGGGAGCCGTGTTCCTTCCACACACCCTTTAACCAATCTCTACCCTGAGTCATTGTTTCTCCCCACTAGTTTGAACCCCAATCTCTTTAGCAGAACAAACAACATTATATCCAAAAAGGGAGTCAGAATTTGTGTTATTTTCTTCTCTAAGTGAGAGCAATAAAGCCTAAAAGAAAATAAACAAAGCAGAGTTTCCAGGGCCCTCTGGCTTTAGTCCATGTGCATCTGTGTAGGCCCCCATCTATCACAGCAAATCCTGACACCTTCCCTAGCGCAGAAGGGCAGGAATGTCCCATACTGTCATTGCTATTTGGGCAATAAAACACTCAAAGGCATTTTATATCACCACCGTGATGATTCTGCGGCCTCCAAGCAGCTCTGCTGGCATCAACACAAGGGAAGATTGCTTTAAACACATTATGATAATAAATTCACTGAAATTTTTATTATGCTAAATTCCAAATTCACGTCACCAAATGAAGAGAACTAAAGACCTTTATGAATCTTAATTTTTAACTTTCACTGTGACCATAGGCCTCTCTACTTCTAACAAGCATTTGTGTATTTTAGATATAATGTTAAATACTGAAGATAGAAACAAGAACAAAGATGGTCACTACCTTCAACGATCTAGAATCAACAGAACTAAGCTATGATGGAAGACTGGTTTTTCTCAAAGTTGAGGCTTAACCAGTTAAGTGACACAACTAACTTTTACTTGTGTATGTGCAAAAATCTTTTGCAAGTGAAATATACAGGTCTTTCCCTCAAATAGATTGCTAAACAAAATTTCATTTTCTTCATATGATTTGGCGCCACCAACATGAACATAGTTTATTGTTTCCTGTGTTAGGTGGAACTATCAGTCTCTATTGTATGCGGAGTTAAATGGATGGAGACACCAGCCTGCAGTAGGGAAACTGCGGCCTTCTGATTTCAAGATTGTCCTTTTTTAAGCATAAAAGGAGGGAAGAAAAGCTTCATTTTTCTCTGCTGCACCTTTTTTAATAAAAGGATTTGTTCTGTAAAATTTGGATTCAGTCCAAAGGCTGCACTTAAGGATTTAGAAGGCCACAGGTTTCCCATCCCTGCACCAGCTGCATTTAAAATAATAATCACAATAATAATAATAATAATAACTAAAAGGTTGATGTTCAAGTTAGTTGTCCCCTTTACATAAAATGAGAATAAAAGTTGTTTTATGATACACTGGGCAGATATTCTACGACAGTGGTAAGTAAATCAGCGGCTGAAGCAGCTTCTCCTAAAGGGTTTTCTTACCTCTCAGGCATGTGCACACACACACACTCACACTCAACACCCCGCTTCTCTCTTGCAGCTAGTGCACTTGGATTGGTGAGCAGCACTGAAAACACGTTTTCTGCACAACTGACCCTGGGGTCTCCAGGCGCCCTCTGTCTGTCCACACCCACCCATTCAGCTAACTCATTTGCATCAGGTTTGTAATGGTGTGTGAAGAAAAACCTCCTCAGACCATTCTAACACTTCTTCCAAAAACACTAAGGCTAACACCGGGGGAACAGGAAAATGGCAAAAACGAATAAGCAAGGATTTCACTTGCTTAGGGTGAACTCTACAGCTGTGTATGAATAAGAACAGTTTGTCTTTCTCAGTTGAACTGAAGTTTCTAATCCTTCACTGGATGTACAAATGAAGTAATTAAAGCAGAAACAGAATTTTCCAGTGATCTTGCAGCAAAGGTGAAAGCAATCAGATTTCCCAATCACCAAGGTTTTATTCCATGGAATTTTAGTATTAGTACAGGCAAAATGAAAATCTGATCCTTGTTTGGCTTAAGAAAATGGCATGTGTCAAATTCACAGAAGCCTGACTGGCATAACAGAAGCATTGGACGTTGGAGCCGGAAGGGTCCAGAAGGATCAGCTGAACCAAACAAGGAGACACCAAGTAAGTATGGCCCAGCTTACAAGGCTTAACAGTAAAAAAATGGCCATAAATTGCCAAATCTCCCAAATCTGCTCCTTAAGGGCCATAAAAGTGTTTAAGCACAGACAATGCTCAGAAAAGAGTTTTCTAAAAATTGTTTCTAGAGCTTCACGAGCTGGTGTTTGGCTAGTTATATAACTAGTTGTGTAATGCGATCTCTTGGTTTTAATGGTCACGTCCACTTTTCAGAAAATTTAAACACTACAGGCAACTACATCTTGGTTTTTTGTAGTATTCTCTGAGAGCCACTCCTGTAGGTATTATAATTTAAGTGTACGTATAATACAACAGGGTCAGACAGTTCTAAACCATTCATTATGTGTTGATTTTGAGTAGCCATCCTTGAGTAACCGCTGATATTATACAAACTAAATAAATTGCTAATTTTTTGCGTTCTTCAGCATTTTCAGGTTCTTATCCTTTGAAGTCATTGCTCAGAGTTATTGTGAAAATTAAATGAGATGTCACATGGGAAATAACTAGGTTTAGTCCCAGGCATATAAACAGTGCTCAATAAATGTCAGCTGTTACTTTACATTGTTGGATGGGCATGAGAGTTTTCCATCTCTACACAAGCATAGCTTGGCACATTCCCACTGTCTCCCCTAATCTTCTGAACTCAACAATTTGCTGTTTGAATGGCTGTTGTCTCCTCTTTCTCCACCCATTCCTTGAAATCAAAGTAGAGATGTGACGGCTCTTGGTTGAGACCTCTTTCTTTCCCAACCACTGCAGAGCTGAGTTTGGTTCTCTGTCACTGGCCCTTCTGTGCTTCCCACCACTCCCACTTTCCAACACCCCATCACCAGTGCTGCCCGTGCAGCTTTTTCTCTCTTCTGATTTCCTTCCTCATGCTCTTGGCTGCTTTTTCTTGTTTCTCCCGCTCTTTTTTTTTGGTATCATGTACAAAAAGCCTGATCTTTGCTGGTAGCAATTTTCTTTCCATGCCAGCACATTAATTCCATTTGGCTCTTTTTTTTTGCTATGCTTATTTGGGTTCTTGGAGTTCTCTTTGATGGTAAAAGATTTTAAATATATATTTTTAAATATGTATTTTTATTCTATTATTCATATTAAATTTTATATTTAATATATATATTCATATTCCTCCCTTGGGAAATGGAAGAGAGGGAGCATTTAAGTAATGCTTTCTAATCTGGAACCATTCCAGAAAGCTGGACTATAATAATAATAATTAAAATAATAGTAACTGTATCATCACCACAATGGGAACAGTAAAAATGAAAACCATCATTTGAGTTCTTACTATATACCACATGTCAGTCAGAGTGATTCACACATAAAATCTCAATTAAATCTCACAATACTATTGTAGGAGTAGACATCATCCCATATTCCAGATGAGGAAACAGAGGTGTGAAGAAGTCAAGTTCCTGCTGGAGGCCCACAGACAACAACGGCAGAACCACAGATGGAAAGTCTGACCCCAGAACCTATACTGTTAACCAGGGTGAAAGATTTCACTGTATCTTTAGTCCAGTCCTTCTATGTCTGATAGAACCAAAGAAGTGATCATCATAAATTTTCTTTAAATTACTCAGCATAACACCTAGAGGAGGCATACACAACACATTTAAGTTTGAGTCATATGTGCTACTAGAATATTTCTTCTATTATTATGAAATTCAGCTAAATCTCTGAATAACTAATCATCATACCTTATATTTTAAAGAAATATAAAAGATCTTCCTGGAAAAAAGCTAGGAAAAATATCCCCAGATCACTAAAATAAATATAATCTCATCTAGGATTCTAAGAATTTTTAATAGCTATAAAATGAAATCGATATAAGCAAAAATCACCATTATTCATTAAGGATTAATAGAATTCAGAGAATGTTCAAAATAATTTTAGACATTATAAACATTACTATATTAAAAAAATACTGAAAAGACACTCAAAGGTCAACAGACTCCCACAACTAGGCACACAATTGAATAATGGTGAGGCAGTTTTCATACTGCATTTAATATTTAAGAAATACATATTAATCAGAATTTAATTATGTACCCAAATCTAGCCATATACATTCTATAGCAAGTTATATATCATCATCCATCATCATATTGGCAAGTTAAATTTCCAGTTAATAGCAAATTATCATTTGACTTGATATGTGGAAATAATATTACAGGGTGAATATCCCTTAACTGAAATGCTAGAAACCAGAAGTGTATTAAATTTCAGACTTTTTTCAAATTTTGGAATATTTGTATCATATTCTGGGTGAGTATTCCTAATCCAAAAATCCGAAATCCTGAATGCTTCAATGAGCATTTCCTTTGATCATCATGTCGGCACTCAAAAACTTTCAGAAATTTTAGAGCTTTTCAGATATCAGACTTTTGGATTAGGGATGCTCCACCTGTATATCCAATAACCTAAAATTGAGCCAAATACCATTATAGAAATACCCATATAACATCATACCTCAAGGAAAATGGGCTCTTAAATCCTACTGGAAAGGCCATTCAACTAGGGGATGTACAAAAACACGCAAAGAGTTTTAATGCAAGATCCGTTAAGACCAGACAAAACAAAACCTATGGGTAGAAAAGCAATGCCTTATCTAGTGCTACACGTTACAACTGCTTTTCAAAAATAGTTTTCAATTTTCTCCAAATTCATTTCCTTTTCTCCTTCATTTCCACTGTTCTTTATTCTAGCACCATGCTGTACTCTGATAGCTGGTTAGTCCTTTTACAAAGTGTTTCTGTTGCATAGCTCTCGACCTGGGAGAAGAGCAAGAGGTAAAAGTAACTCAAGTACGATAATTCTCCAACTATTTGAGGCTCAGGACCAGTTCTTTCCCCTAATCCTTCACAGACTAACAATTGAGCAAAATACAATAGTATTTCTTTAAAAATAAAATAAAAAGGAGTCCAAAGTCTTTTTTAAAAAAATTATTAGATTTAACAAACATAAAATTTACTATCGACCGACTATGGAAGTTCCCAAATGCTCGCCATTTCTATACTTAGCTCACGGTAGACTGGTAACCGTGAGGGCACATGCGGGCGCAGGCCCAGGTACCACACACCTGTAGCTCTGCTCCAGGGAGGGTACTTCATCTGCCACCTTCTCACCTTTAGGATCCGCTTCTCCTCAAGGAGACCTGGATTCCCAGTGGACAATGGGACCCACTATGAAGTCTGTTTATTTCCCTCAAAGCTCCCAGAGGAATCTGCAATTGTGTAATTTATTTGGTTGCTTGTTTACCACCTCTCTCCTTGACAAGAACGAAAGCTCTATGAGTAAAACACAGCTTGTCTGCCTTATGATCTATTTCATTACTAGAGCCTAGGGCTGTTACATTCACTAATGAAGTCTTTCCATTACTTTTTGTTCTTTTTATCCCTTTACTCAATTGATATTCAGCATGTTTAGAAACAGTTCTTTTCCAAGGCAGCTTAGAAGTTTTGGAATGAGGTACATAAGTAGTATCCTTCTAGCAATAAATTCTATATATTATAAGAGTAACCACTAAATATATCAAACTTCGTAATTCAGGCTTTTTTGAACCAAAGGCAAAATCAAATATAAAAAGATTAATGGATCTTGTCCCACGAAATCTAGTTTGCTGTATAGGAGAAAAAACACTTAAAAATGATAAACTGAAAATATATTTATGAAACACTATAAAAGGTTAAGATCTTTAATATAAGACAAAAACAAACATCACCATTGAAAAGAAGAAAAATTACTTTCTCAGTTTTTAAAAAATGTGTGAAAACAATAAGATATCATCCAATGTGTGCACTCTAATACACAGCACTTCCTTGTGTAAATGTATAAGAAATCCTTAAAAGAGTATAAACAGTTTACTTAGAAATCCTACACTTAAACTTATCCAAAGGAAATAAAGATGTAGATAAGATATGGACCTAGATGTCCAATAATAGAGAATTAAATAAGATACACCCATGGATACCATGCAGCCATTAAAATGATGCTGTAGAGCAGAACCTATTGATGTGAAAAGATGTTTACAGTATACTTGTTGCCGAAAATAGCAGTTTGCAATACTATATCATACAATATGGTTCCATATTGAATATCTAGAAGAATATATATCAAAATTATAATAATAAATGTATGAGATACAGGATTGTAATTACTTTTGCTTCTTTGTACATTCTAATTTATCTACAATAAACAAACATTAATATAATGAAGAATATGACAAAAGATATAAAAAAGATAAAAACTATAAAAAAGGAACCCCCTTCAATCAAAAAGTGGTAACCAGGGATTTAATTCATCTATGGCTTGGCACGTATTTGGAGGCTGAATATGATTTGTTCAACTGATTTACAGTACAAACAAGATATTAGCAGAATGTTTAAATTATGTGGAAACTATTCTCAAGTACTTTACAGATGCACTTGCATGATATAAAATATGCAAATTATAAGTAATGTCTATGTATTCTTGAAAATAGCTTTGACAATATAAACTTTCAGCTGTCATTCCATTTGACTCGCACTTACATTATGTTTCACCTATAGTTTCACAAACAGAACCCACGGACAGATTCTTGGAACATTATCTTGAAGATTCATTGGGTGGCTGTAAATCTGATTTACTCGTCTTTGGCAGATCATTTTGTCAACACATATCACATACTTTAGCTCTAGACCTATGACTGCCACCCTCCAACCTCTACCCCATAATAAAAATAAAGAAAACAACCCTTTTAGAAAACTTAGTTTGTAAAACCAAGTGCTGGAGTTTTTTAGCGTATACCACATTGCAACCTCTTACATGACTGACTTTTGACTTTTTTATTCCTTTTTTCATTGACAGAAGATGACAAAGGAAGGAACAGCTCCACAAAAAGTTTTACAGCTTTTTGAAAAGAACCTTATAGATCAGTTTAACCTCTTGATGTTATAAACATGGGAATTTAGGCCCAGAGAGTAGGTTAAGCGAAGAGCTGAACTAAAAGCAGGTGTCCTGCCTCTGAGCTCAGTCCACTTGCCATTGTCACTGACTACTTATACGAAATACCAGATTCTACTTTAGAAATTAACTATCAGCCTATAGGGTTAAGGAAAACAGCAATGTCAACATGTATACAGACCTTGCATCTGGTAGCTGTATGGTGCCTGTCCAGGTTGAGGGGTACCAAAGCTTGTGCCATAGCTGAGAAATCCTGTCTGTCCAGGTGACTGGGACTGTGACAATCCACCTTCGGTCTTGATGCCTGCCCACAATGCACCTAAATCAGTTAGTGATAGCTTATCTATCTGTTCATTTTCAAAAGCTGATAAATATACAAAAACACACACTTCCACAACTGTTTAGTCACAAATGCTTCCCAATCTTATCTCAGTGACAAAGAGTATACATGTTTATAATGGAAATATCACAAAGTATAACTTCAGTTTTTTAAAAAATCCAGGATTATTACAGATTTGAATGCCTATTCACACTATTCTCTCTTGTTCTGCATTCAACTTCCTATAAAATATAGGATATTTTATAGGAATAAAATATAGGATATTTCATAGGAATAAAATATCATCAATTCAGTGATATAATTTCTATACTTCATTTTGTTGTTTTACAAGAGTTGAAGATTATCTCCTTCGTAGTTAAGAAATAGCCATAACTGAACTTAGCTAAATTATTCCACAGTTGTTATATTAACTACTATCAAAACAAATTTTTTTTCTCTAAAAAATGATTAGAGTTTCTAGCCTCACAGTGGTTTTTCCCCCTTACTCTATCACAAAGCTGATTTTAGTACACAACTCATTTTGAAGTCAGAGGAAGGTACACTGGGCACAAAATTAAGCAACATGCAGCAAAGCCTTCTCCTTAACATCTAGGTCCTCTCAGAAAGTAAGCACAATGGAAGTGAATACTAAAGAACTGAATCCTGTAAAACAGCATAGGGATTTATAAACAAGTGAAGTTGACAAGCAGTTCCTCTTTTGTCCCTTTTAGTTTCAAATATTCAAATATAATTGTTTTAAATGTAGTCTAAAGTACCTTTGTTTTTATCATAAGGCAGCATGAAAAAATAACGTATCTGTGGCCCCTAAATTGCTTCCCAAAGCACCAGGCTGACATTGTAATTCCAGGACTGGGGTTTGGCAGCACTGAGGTATACAGCTCAGCTCCAGATCATAATTAAAGACAGTCGTAAAGTGAACAACTGTCCTTAATTCCCACACAGGGATGAGAGCAATTTCTGCCAAGGGAATTCACATTTTTGAATAATTTTGCTTTGCACTTAAGATAAATGATATCTTTAGAATCTAGAATACACAGTAGTCTTACTGTTTATTTCCATTTTAGGGGAATTTCATCAGTAGAATGAAGTTAGGTAATTGTCCTAAGGCAGTGGAAGAATCTGACTCTTGGCTGAGGAGCCTATTCTAATTCCTGGAGTATCTCTAAATAACTTCATAATGACCTTAGCATTTAAGTTTTGACACAACCTTAACATTTTTAAAAAATGCGATTTTCCCTGTACAGGCAATTCCAAATCAATGAATAAATCTGTACACATAAAGGGACTCTGGAAACACCCCTCCCCAAGACAGGTGGCTTGATGGCTCTAGAAACTCCTTTTCTTTTCATGTTGTCACCACTAGGGATTTTCCCCTTCTTTCTCCATTTGAGGCTATTCTGATCTATTTCCAGCCATCACCTGTACCACCTCTTGTTTTTAGCTTGACAGTTCAGGATGAGGATGGCTGTGATAAGAGCATGTAAGGCAAAGCAGGAAGAGGCAGAAACTCCTATAGCTGTGCCTCTCTCCATGACTCCTACCTATAAGATGGCAAAGTCATTTCACTGGTAGACTCCAAGCAGTTTCAGTGAAGAATAGAATGAATGGTTTTTCCCCATTACTCTACTATTCTCACTACAAAAAGATATGCCTATTTTTTCTTACAGAGTCTAAGTAAAATGTCAAGGGGCACAAGTCCTTGGGGAAAGTTTTTTAAGACCATCTGGACCTTGATTATCAGCAGTGACAACCCTAAACTATGTGTTCCTCCTCCATGAACAAGCAAAGGGGGAGAAGGCTACCATATTTTTCAATGCATTGGCCCAAGAAAAATAGAATCTCTGGTCACAAGCACTTGGGGCATCTCCTTGTACTCAAGGCCCAAAAAGAGAAGAAAGGGGGTGATCAGGAAAACGCTAAGGACTGAAAATTATTCCCATGGGATTTACAGCCATGGAAAGCTCTCGAATCCAAGCCCTTCACACTGAGCCATATTCTCACCACCTCCTTGATCCCCACCTATCACTCTGAAATCCCCACCCTCACTAGGCTGGCTCCTGATTCTATTCTCCAGACTCTCTGCTCATCTCACTCTACTGGAACAGCTATTTCAGACAACAAGGACATTCATTGATGCTTTAGAATTGGAAGAGTCCCTATGCCCAGATATTAGCAAAAGGAGCTGCCCAGGCCCTATGACTGAACAAGGGACGGGGAGGCACAGGGGGGAGAGAAAGAAGAAAGGAGGCGTGGGGCTGGCAGCCAAGGCAGTGACGGGAATGGCGCCTTCCCACGGCAGCATTGGTAGGTTGACAGTACTTTGGTATCCTGTGTACTGGAAAATACTTTTACACTTGAAATAACCATCTTACACATAAATTTTGAGAATATATCCTATTAGATAGCATGGAAGCTGCACAATGCAAATCATAGATTCTTTTTTCTTTTTTAGCCCACGAATAGTTTGAAAGTAAATTACAGATAAACTTGACCCATATCTAATATTATCATGAGAAACTTTCTGAATAAAAGTTATGGAAATGAAAGACAATTCCAGAAATTCCATTTTAAGGCTGTTTCTAAAGTCTACTTTAAAAACATCTAACTAGATAACATTCAGTTCTGACAAGTTTGAAATAAAGCTATAAAGGCTGAAGTTATATATAATTTAGACTTTTATTTCTATATATTTCATAAGAAATTCATAAATGGTCAATTTTGTTTGAGGTAAAGACAGAATTAAGAGGAATAAGGTAATTTATCTAATTATTAGTGAAATGCTTAAAGAACATCAGTAATTCTTTCACTACATTGCAGAAAAGAGTACTACAAAACAGTATCAGCAGAAGCACGATTAGGATATTGGTCACAAAAAATATAATTCTGTGAAACAAGTACAAAATTACTTATTCTACTAGTTCTTTCCTCCAAGTGTCCACATACTTTTTCTTGATCACTAATTTTATTTTTTTCTTAATAAAATGCCAATAATTCATATATTTTTATTCAGTTCAATTTGTTTAAAATTGCAATTGCAATTCAATTGAAGAAAAGGCATCTCGAAATTCTAAGGCTTTTTTAAAAATTAAACTTTGAGATTTTGCTGGATTTATTTTTAATTTACAGGTATTGACCCTGTAACAATTGAGTTAAATTACACCAAGATAAAGATAATCTCCAGGTGGGGAGGAACAAACAGCGATGTGAGCTTTAAATGTTTCCCGATTTGCCTCTTCAAAGTGCAGATCACTTTCCCTAATGGTTGATAATGCTGAAATTTGAGAAGACTCCCACCCTCAAGTTTAGAGTGAGAGTTTGTTGAATTCCACTTGTACTTCCCTAATCACAGCTGTGCATCTGATAAATAGGAAATGAATCTTTACCCCAAAAGACTTCATTCACAGAAGTTTTATCGCAACTATGCACAAAAATATTTTGGATTCCAGAGCCGAGTGCTCAGATGGCAAACTCAGAGGTGAGATATACATGGAGAAAAATGAGAGCCAGAGGGCACACGAACCAAGCAATCTGTTTGCCACCTCTGACCTCAAGGTAAGGAGCCACCAGTTCTCGCAGTGCTCTTTAGAAATCATCATAATACGAATTTAGACATGAAAGGTGACAACACTTTCTAAAGTGGCCCCCCGATTGACAGTCTGTAAGGACCACTCAAAAACACACGTATGCCCACTAGATAACGTCGCCGCTATAGTGGCAGGTTACTCACCATAGGAGGAAATTCCATACGGCTGTCCTGGCTGTGGGTATGTGGCGTAGGCTGTAGCTTGTTGCATTCCTGTGGTAAACTGTGTTTGCCCATATGCAGCCATAGTTTGTGAGGAAGGAGTAGGGAGAATATGTGGGTATGGTCTGCTATTTGTCAGAAATGACAGAAAATAGAAAGCCCATGCATTAGATGGAAACATGCAAGGTAACCGATTAACAACCACATCACAAATTCCAGTTAAAGACTGTATCTTAAAGTAAAACTTTCAAATATAATAGACAAAGCACTGAAAGACTTCAGTGTCTCTTCTACATGATGCTCAACATAAATTGTTTAAACATATTTACATCTCTAGGAAACACACTCTCATTTAAATTAAGATGGAACATGTGGGCACAGACATGACTTGAAATAAGGTAAAAGTTTACTCAGAAAAGTTGATTGATTAAGAGAAAATACATCTTACTTGGAAGGATAAATCTGTGGTGGAGAGAACTGGTGAGTTGGTCTTGGGCTGAAACTACTGCTCCCAATTGCTGAAACAAACAAACAAACAATGCACAATAATCCAAGCGTAATACAAAATACGTAGAAAGCATTGATGTATTTTGAACTATGGTTTGGCCCTATGAAATTTCGGGTATTTGTCCTCTATGACCTACAGAAATGGCAATTTCATAGGGTTTGACCTAATAGAAAGTTAAACTATAAAAAGGAACTGATAGGCACTGATTAAGTGGCTCTAATTTTAAACAAACTCTTACAAAACACAGTCGCAGTCTTGTTAAATACCTGTCAGCATGCTGTAATGGCTTTTACAGTGGCAATGCTTTAAGAGGACAAGGTGTCCCGGCTACTGTTTGGAAATCATGCTGAAAGGGAGGTATGAAGTTGAACTGCAGGGCTGGGCAGGGCCATGAAAGGCCATGTGGTCCATTGTCTGTGCTCAACAGGGACACACAAACCCGAGGCTGTATTAGCAAGAAACGTGGTCTAATCTTCTCTCAGGTGAGGAGAAATAGGATAGATCCTTATTTGCCTGCACTGATTCAGCAACGTTTTGTATAATAGTAAAAATGCATTCCTATAACTACCTTAAACATCTCAAGTTGCAAGCTAAGCCTGTTTTTTCTTGTGCTGATCTGGGTGTTCCTTTGCCTTTTAGTTATATGCATTCAACTTTAATGTTCAAGCAAAAAACCTTTTTTTGCCTTTTTTTTTTTTTTTTTTTTGAAAGAGGTATTTAAGCATTCAAGCAGAACTTAATTTCTTTGAAATCACATTTACTTGATTCAATATGTTTCAGAAACACAGTAAACTTCTGTCAAATGTACTTTCACTCTCACTCTGAACCAAAGAAGCAAAAATCCATGTTAATTCACCTAAGGCTGTAAAATAGTTCTTAGTTTCTTCTGTGTAAATAAGGACGCTCTATTTACATATATGTATGTGAATATAGATATCTAGACATATTTATATTTCTGTGTGAATTTGTACCTATATATGTAAATTTTTCTCTCAAACTCCCTAATCTCTACCTGGCTAAGATGCATATTCTTTGGGTACAATTATTATTAGATGTAAGAGGTTTATTTTCTTCTTCCACTACTAATCACTGTCTTCAGAGGCTTTACTATTAACATTTATTAATAGTATTCTACATTACAAACCCATTCAGGAGGTTCCATGCACTCAAAGTTTTATGTCTTTTTCACGTTGTCACATCAGTACATCTATGTGTCTCAAATTTATTTTCCAGCCCATGTTTGGGAGAACAGTGGTAAATTGGACTAGAATCTCCAAATCTATGAATAATTCTCTCCTTGTGAAACAAACGAGGCCTAACACCCAGTGACAATAGGACAGATCTGGATTAGTACTACTCTTGCAAGCTCCCAGACTGCAACCATCTGGCCGCCAGCTCGGCACAGATGGACTCGGACTGCAGAGATGGCAGGCCAGCGCAGCTGGTGGCCCCGTCTTTTGGCACTTACTGAGTCACTACTCTGTTCCAGGTGCGGTGCTAGATGCTGCAAATGCAAACATGCAAAGACAGGTTCTGTCCGCTGCACGTGGGAATGCTGACACACAAAGGAGCTGTGGGACGATTTGTTAAATACGGCAATTTATAGAGGGGAGGGATTAGTGAGAGAACATTGGAACTATAAAGGCTACCATTTGGCTGGGTCATCTGCAGCTGCAACCTCTTTCTTCTATTCTCTCTAATTCCTGAAAAGAGGCCCAGGGTAAGGTGGACTTATCCAGCAGAGCTGCTGGAAGAATATGACTGAAAAATAATTGCTTAAAAACCAAACAACAAAAAAGTACAATGCCACCTGATGGCGGAAGCCACAGAAACCCTTTTATCCTTTTCTGGCTCTCTATGTTTTTCAAACTGTGGGTCATGACCCATGAAAAGTTCATAAACCCAACTTAATAGGTTGCACCCAGTAATTGTTTTTTTTTTTTTTTTTTTTTTTTTCCCCATACAAACAACAGAATAGGAGGTATCAGGGATATTACACAGGGTAAGGTCTGTTCTGTGGAGCTTTGATTTAGATTATATGCACAGTATGCGTGCATCTACATGATGAACAATTAGGAGGCTGCAGAGCGTGGTAATTAAACAGAAGTTCTGGAATCAGAATTTAATTTCAGCTCAGATTCAAATCCCAATTCTTCTATGTGGCCTTAGTCAATTTATCTCCTCTAAGCTTTAATACGTTCTCCTGTAAAATGATGGCAGTAATGCTACCTCGGTACTTCATAAGATTGTTGTGAAGACCAAACGAGATAATGGACATAAAGTGAATAACACTACATTGTATGTGTAATAAATGTTTATTTTCTCAGATTCCCAGATTCCCACTATATTTGCCCCCAAACTTGCCCTTCCTATTTTTTCCTCCAGTTTCATGTATTTTTAAAATTTTTAATTATTATGGGTGAATAATAGTTGCATATTTTTATAAGGTACCTGTGATGTTTTGATACAGGCATACAACGTGAATTCACCAAATCGTGGTAATCAGGGTCTCCATCACCTCAGGCATCTATCACTTCTCTGTGTTAGGAACATTCCAGTTTCACTCTTTTAGTTATTTTAAAGCACACCCTAACTTATTATTGATTGTAGTCACTTTGTTGTGGTACCGAATACGCCCTTCCTTTTGTACTTTTAATTCTGTTCAACAGACAGCATCAGCATCTGTCCAGCAACATGTTTAAAGGTGGGATTCTCTGCCCTCATTTTACACAGGAGGGACCAGGGATGAAGGGAAGTAACACATCCAAGCAAATAAACAGGGAGCTTGGTATTAGAAGCCAAGTCGGCCTAACATCTTCCACCAAAACATACTATCTCCTGACGCCCTAGCTAGAAACTAGAATCCTCAACATCATCTCATTTTTTCCCTCTATTTCATGAGTCTTAAGTCATTCACCCACCCCAAGTCCAGAAATTGCCTACTGATCTGTCCTGTGTGCTCCATCCCTACTCTCAGGATTCCAGTCCCGGTTCAGGTCCTCATCATGTCTCCCCTAGATCAGTGTAACAGCCTACAGTTATTGTCCCTGTGTCCCACTTGGGGACAGCTGCCCTTTGCCCTTTGGCTCTCACTACTGCCACCACAGTGATCTTTCTTAAATGGAAACCTCTTCACATCCACCCTCCAGCTTACAACCTTTTGACTGCGATAAACTGCGATAAACGCCAAATTTTTTGGCAAAGTATGCAAAGAGATTCAAGCTTCAACTCCCTCCTGGGTTTAGTATTATCTGGCCTCCCTGGACTTCAGGACTGTCTGTCCGTGTCATGCATTTTTATATCTGCCTTGGTTGTTCACACTAGACTCTTCTGTCTTATAATGCTCTTCTTTCCTCTGCCTGACAAACACTTGCTCCATCATGGGGACTAACACATCATTTTCTCTTTAGGATAATGTCTTCCTTCTTGGCACTTTCTTGGAATGTCACAAACATCGGCAACGTAGCACTCATCCCATCGAATTACAGCTAGTATACAGATGGTTACCTTCCCCTGCTAACCCTGAACTTCAGGGACTTCTTGCTCTCCTCCGTTTCTTCAGCACCTGACAGGGCCTGGCACGTGGCAAGTCACCAGTAAAGAATATTTGTTTAAAAAGAATATGAGATTCAGGTCTTAAGTAGATTTTTTAAAACCACATGATCTGAACAATGGTTCAGTTATTTTAAGTTATTTATAAACAAACATACTTAACCTGATTCAGCTCTTTGGCAATGTAAGTTGGAGTAAAGTGTATTCCTTATGAAATAAATGTGAAGAACCTACAATGCTGTCTTGCTGCTACCCATTTAATTATATACACTGAAAATTGTTGAATATCTCAAGTACCATATATTAAGCCAGATCTTTTGGGCTTTCTCTTAAATCCAAACCCCTGCAAGCTCTACGCAGCCTACAGTCAAAAATCTGCCATCTTATACTTCAAGTATTTTTTTCCTAAATGGCCTAAAACATCTTTAACTTTCTTAAACAGTCATCTAGGAAGTCAGATTTAATTTTAATTTCATGGGACTAGAATAACCCCAAGCAAAGGGAATACCCCCAGATCATCTATCAAGGTAAATAAAATGGTCATTTTACCATTAGTAAACTCCAGAGTACACATGCCACAGAGCCTTGGGAGCATGTGGACCACCAGTCCCTCCTTATCTGTTTTAGAACAGTTGTTTTCAGTTATTCCGTTCTTTTTCCTAGTTCCAACATATAATTTAAAGAAGCTCCTCAAATCTCGCAGGGAGAGGAGAATCCAAAGTGAATAATAATCATTAGCTTGAGAACCCACTGGGAAGAAGGACAGAAACCTCAAAGTCAGCATGTCCTTAGTTCACTGCTCCTACAGGCTCCCATTCTATCGAGGCAGCACCATTCAGTCAGATAAGCAGGTCAAAAGCTGGAAGTAAGTCTTGACTATTCTCTTTCCCCCACTCCTCACCGTCCCTTTTGTCCTAAGTCCAGTCTGCTTTCCCTTCAACACACACCTGAATCTCACAACTTCACACTTCTCCTCTATCATTCTGCTCCAATCACCGACACTACGACAACTAGAGAAGACACATTCTGGTTCTCCCGCTGCAGGGCATGTACCTGAACAGGGGCCCAGCTGCTACGCTCTGGAATCCACATGTGCAAAAATCAGAGAGGCCACATTTTAAAGGGTTTCCCTTGACCAATGACAGTGCATCAGGGACACTAAGGCAGCCTGTTCCTGGAAGGCCTTGGACTCCTCTGATGGCCTTGATGAAACATCCTTAGGATGCAAGGAAGCCTTGGATACTCCCACCTAACCTAACCTTCCTTCCTTCCCTTTGCCCTCTTTTCCCTTAACAAAATCCTGGCAAGTTTAATCCTGACGGGTGGCTCTTCTAGGAAGACATGAGCTAACACAGTCATCTTTCTTCTAAGTCAGGCAAACGCTGGTCTCCCTTGCTTCCACCTACCCTCTCTCCTCTCTCCTCCCCATAAAGCACCTTCCATGCAACAGTGATCTCTTAAAAATATAAATTAGGTCATGCCACAACCCCCTGACCCTCAACTCCAAGCCCTCCATTATCCTATCACATCTAGCTTAACCCAAACTTACTCCCTCACTTCCCCAAGATTTCGGCTTAGATGCTATCTCCTCAGAGCAGGTCCTCTAAGAGAGACCCTCGTCCTCTCCTCCATCACATTCTTTGATCAGCTTTCATTTTCCTCACAGCACTGTTCACTGCCTATTTGCGTACACTGACACCTACCACTTACCCATGTGTTACCCATCTCTCCCACAAGAATGAAATCTCCAGGAGGGCTGGGACCTTGTCTACTTTTCACTGCTATATTCCCTCGGCCTACAACACTGCTTGGCATACAGTAGGTGCTCAACAACTAATTGTTGAAAGAATGAGTCAGACCCAGTGTAATGTCTGTTTATGAGCAATTAAAAAAAATAAAGAAACCATATTTGTCACATGTGATATTTTTTGTCCTCCAGAAGCATTCTTGTTTCTATTCTCAACTTTCAAATATTAATACCACCAGACATCAACTCTGTATGATCAATATCATCAGCTGCTGTTTTATTTAACAACTTAATAACAAATGTAGGCTTTGTGGAAATGGCAGAAGCAGCAAAGATATTAAAAATACATTCTTTTCAATCTTTACTGTTCTTAAATTTTATTTATTTATTTATTTATTTATTTGAGACAGAGTCTCACTCTGTTGCCCAGGCTAGAGTGCCGTGGCATCAGCTTAGCTCACAGCAACCTCAAACTCCTGGGCTCAAGCAATTCTCCTGCCTCAGCCTCCCAAGTAGCTGGGACTATAGGCACACGCCATCATGCCTGGCTAATTTTTTCTATTTGTGGTAGAGATGGGGTCTCGCTGTTACTCAGGCTGGTTTCTAACTCCTGAGCTCAAGTGATCCTCCTGCCTCGGCCTCCTAGAGTGCTAGGATTACAGGCGTGAGCTACCACACCCAGCTTGTTCTTAAATTTTAAATCATTAAAATATTGCTTTTCATTGGTAAACGGTACATGAGCAAAATATCACAATATTTTGAAAGCATGATAACCAACCTTGTGATTTTCAATTCAGCCTCATGCCTTGGAAAACCGACCCTTCCCCTTCATGCTCCCCATTCCAGGATATCTGAGTGACTTCCTGGAAAAGAGTGAGGCTCACCATCTCCTAAACCCTTTAAGATGCTAGGGTGCCTTGAAAGACAGAGGTGGAGACAGTGATCGCCAGCATCAGAGTGGCTCCATTTCTTCTTTATCCTTGTTGTGTATTTTCTTGAAACACTAAGAATAGTTGGGATAGGGATTTTTAAGTGTATATGAATTTTTAAGCCATTGTGGAGAAGAACGTAGGAATGGTGACCACAAAGGTTAAAAGACCAGCTTGGAGTTAAAGGAAACTTCTTCTTTTTTTTTCCCCCCCAAACCCTAAGCCCTATTCACAGCCACTCCAACATGCCATGACTTTTGTATCTTTGCTCATTAAAAAAAGAAAGAAAAGGTAAAAGACAACAAAAGAATATCCATTCCCTGGTGCTCTGTGTTTTCTACGCCTTGACCCAACTCCCTAGCTCCCGGATTCTTTCTCCTCTGTGTCTAGCACAGATACTCAATCTATGTATGGAGAACAAGATACTTTATAGCTTCAGCCTCTTCACCAAATAACCCCTTCACCTTCAGCTAAGCCCTTATTTCTCCTGTGTATCTCTTCCAAGTAGAGGCTGCTGACTTTCTCAGATTCCAGGCATCACAAAGACCTGAAAACATATCTTAATTGCTGCTTCTTTCAAACCATTGGTTTTCTGCTCTCTGGTAAAACCTTCCCTTCTCTGAGGTTCAAGACAGCTCTTCAACACTTCCATGAATGACTCACCTCCTGGATACTGCCTCGTATTTATCAAAAACTTCAGTGCTTTGCTGCATCTCCTAACAAGCCCCAGCATTATCCTAGGTCACACTTTTCTCATTCTGTCTAGACCTCAACCCTGGCCTTCTACTTCAGTTATCAAGCTCAAGACCACATCCTGACCCTCCCCTGCCATTCCATGTTCTCCAGCCACAGCCACACTGACCAATTCATTCATTTCCTTAACATTTACTGAGCATTTCCTTTGTGCTTATCCTTTGTCCATGATAGGACAAACAGAATCTCAGTTCTCATAGGGCTACTATTCAGCAGGAAGACAGGCACTGACAAAAACAATTTTAAAAGGAGTAATGAAGGCTGAGGAAGGGAAGTAGAGAGAACTAACCACAGCAGCGTGGGGTGGAGGCCTCATGAGTTTGAAATTAAGTAAGGAGCATCATCTCTGTCCTTTATTCTCATTTAACACATTCTCCAACCTTATCAGGAGATGCAGGATCCGTGACATCCTTATCTTCTCTCAAGGTTTCAGTTCCTACCTTCTCCTTCTTTCTACTTATGTTGGATACATGAATAATTATTTTAAATCATTCTTTTACTGATACACTCAATTCTCTTAACTCCATATCCTCCCCTGCCCTCACTGGCAAATCCTTGCCCCTGGATCAAGCCCAGTGTCTTTACACCTGAGCTGCTAAGCCCTGGTAGGGAAAAACTGCTCTACCATAGACATTCCACGCTCACTAGCTCCAGCCTTGTTCGGACCTTGGGCTCTACTGCCAATCCTTTTCTATGTTTCTAAGCAGCCTCACACTTCCCCTTTCTCCACTGCATCTATTTCCATCTTCTCCAACTCTTCAAGCTCACGAGCCCATCAATACTCTCACTTCGAGTCACTTTAGAGAATAAAAGTAGAAGCCATCATTCATTCATTCATGTACCTGCTAATTCATCGAGTGAACATGTGAGTCCCTAATATGTGCCAGGTAGTGTCTTAGGTGTAGGGATACAGAGGTGAATAAGAGATGACAAAATGCCTGCCCGTACAAGCTTATTTTCTGATGGGGTGAGAGTCTACCAATAAACATAATGCACAAAAAATGATACAGTTTGCAAAAGGTTCTGAGTGTTAAGGGGCAGGGACGGTGGGGGACCCAGCCTGTCAGAGAGAGCAGGAGCGAGGAGAGCTATGCAGCCCTCAGCAGGATGCTCAGGGTGGGCCTCGGCGAGAAGGTGGGATTTGAGCACAGACTGGAAGGCAGTGAGCCAGGTAAGCAGGTACATGGTGAGGGCGCGTGGCAACCGCACTGGGGGAACAGCAGCAAGGGAGCCAGGCAGCCAGGCCAGAGGGTGATGGGGCCTGTGGGCTTTTGTAAGGATTTGGCTCTTACCCAGAGATGAATGGGAGCCATTGGAGGGTCTGAACGGTGGAATCAGACAGGAATTCCCTCAACGTATTGTTCCCTCCTCCACTTCAAACTCATTTGCACTACCTCCCATTGCATCTTCCCCAATGTTTCTCTGAAAACGTTATTCCCTTTCTAGGATGATCAGCTTCTGTTTTGGATTTATGCTATTGCTAACCCTTCAGGGACTTTCTTCCATCAATGAGCCCCCAGTTTTGCCCAAACCTTTAATTTCACTTCTATCAACTTTGTGTCAGCAGCATGACACCAGCCAGACATAAACACCACCCCGCTCTCTCCTGCACCACCCTCCCTTCCCTTCCTTGACCACTTCAGTACCTGAAAGACATTTTTTTCTTCCTGGGCTCTGCTTCCTCACCTTATTAAATCTTCCATTCATTTGACAAACTTTGGGAGCACATACTATCTGCCAGGAGCTATGCTGGAGACACAGGAACAGGGAATGTGGTCCAGTAGGGACAAGAGAAAGCGAAACCCACCCGCCCACTGAAACCGCCATAGGCTAAACCATTGATGCTTGTAACTTTTTTATTTTTTAAAGTTGCAAGAAGAGCACAAACGCTTCCCAGATGGCCTTCATCCAAATTCCCCAACATTTTGTTATTCCATTAGCTTCATCTTCTCTTTCCTCTATGTGGGTGAATGCATACCCATATATATTCTACATTCTTTTGGAGTCTTTATATATGATGTCCTTTTACTCATAAATACTTCAGTGTATATTTCTTGAAAAAAAATTCCTTTACCACAGTACAGTTATCAAAATCAGGAAAAAGTGATGCAATGCTATTTTCCAAAAATTCTTTCAAAAAAAACGTATCTTTGTAGTATATGATTTTTAACTTATACTTTAAAATTATTACTTTTTAAAAGTATAAATGTTATACATCTGTATTGTAAAAAAAAATTTAAAACAAGATAAAAGTAGAAGGGATAAAATTCAAATTATTTTCCACCATCCAGAGAAAATCACCATTAATTTTTATACCTATACACACAGGCCCATACACATACACACAAATGCCTTTTTAGAAAAACAAAACTTATGTGGTTATACTGAACATTATTCTTTTGTAACCTGCTTTTTCACTTAATATACTTAATACTTTCTCATGTCATTAAGTTCTCTTTGAAAATTCTTAATAGCTGTGTATGAATCTGTCACATAAACAGTGCTTCTTTGAAATTCTTTCCTGCCTTCACTTCCAGTTAATAGTCTTGCTTCTTCCTGAATTCAACTGTTTTCATTTGATCCTCTGCCCATCTCTTATACATGCTGGCTTTCACAGAGTTTTGTCTTCAACCCTATTATACCTAACTAGCTTCAACTCCCTATACATTTTCAAAATTTCCATTCCAAATCTTTTCTGAGCTCCAAACCCTAATATGCTTGACATCTTCAGGTGGATGTTGCCTCATATTCAACACACCCCAAACTGAGGTCCCCATCTTTCTTTACCAACCATGCCCCTCCTGGATTCCCCAGCTCTTAACTTCTCTCTGCCTTGCTCACCCCCCTACCCATTAGTCACTGATGACTATAAATTCTACTTCATAAACATACCTAATCCATTATCTTCCCACACCCACTGCCAATGCCTTAGCTCACGTCTTCAATATTTCTTGCCCAAATTAATAGAAAAAAATCTCTAACGGGTCTCTCCGCTTCAGTTCCCCTGCCTCCGATCTGTCCTGCCATCACAGCCATGATTCTGTATATGAATGTGACCATGCAGCCGTTCCCTTGATGCCTCCCACTGCACTGGGACTAAAACACAAACTCCATGCTCGACACACAAGCCTCTTCAGAGACTGGCCCCTGCCTCCCTCTGCATCACGATGTCACTGCTCACGCCAAACACACCAGGAACACTGAGCCATTACTGCTTCCCCCAAGCTCCAAGCCCCCTGTGCCCCATATGTTGGCATCCCTCTCCCCAGTTCTCCATGTACCTTTTTCCTACTCATTTTTTAAGACTGAGTATCTATTCCAGAACACCTTCTCTGACCACCTCACCCCAACCCAGTCTCCATTGGGTCCCTTCCTGGGTATTCCTAGGGCTCCCTGGGATTCCCACTGGCATTCATTACCAAACTGCACTGTAATGGTCTGGTCATTTGTTCATCCCACCGATCCCTGAAACAGGACCACTTCATACTGCTATGAATCCATAATGGCACCAACCACATTGCCTAGCATAAGTCAAAATCTAGTAAATGTTTTTTGAAAGAACAAATTGACATAACACCCATTGTTATTTCCTTATTGCGTCCATCTGCTATCATTAGCATGAAAGTTGTGCATTTACATTTCTTTTTATATCTACATATAATTCCTTTTAGTTGTGGTACATATTAAGTAAATGATCCTGAGAGTTAGATGAAATCAATCACAAATTTATGAAAGGACAGTATTTCCAGTTGAGATTTTATAAATACAGAAGATAATATGAAAAGGTTTAAAATTTTAAAAATTACCTCTGATATAAACAATTTTTAAAGCTGGGCTGGGTAACTTGGCAAATATATAATCACGTTCTCATAGTTACTTTATTATCGGTAAATTTCTTATCAGCAATTTCATTATGACAGGTGTGAAATGAATATTTTGTTTATTGGAAGCAGGTTTTATTAATTTCAAAGAGAATAAAAACTAATGCTTCTTTAAGAGTCTACTTAAGGTAGATCTATAGCTGACCTGACAGTTACTTAGGAGGATGGCTCGATGAGGCTACTTAGGGGCTACAAGACATAAGAAGCCAAATTATGCCTACCCAGATCTGCATGACTGGAAAAATGATATAAATGAAGGACAATGGTAGGGGGTCACTATTAGCATAATAAAGATAATTTAGTAAAAGAAAGGAGAACAAAACCCCTTTTATCTCCTTTATTGGATACCAGTATTTTCAGCAAACACTTCATCACACTGAATAAAAACAAATAGAATTGGTAATATATGTCTTTGAGCAAAGCTATATTTTTATATGTATACATACGTAAATATACATATACATACATAGGTATGCAGACACAGATATATTTATGTATATAAATAAACTAGAAAAAATTTAGTATTAATATGAAAACCTAATATTTATTTCTTACCTGAACCTGAGAAATTGTCTAAAGACCCGTCTGCTGTTGTTGAAGCTGTTTCACTGCTGCTCATTGGCTCTGTTTTAACTACAAAAATGAACAACATATGATATATCCAGTTAATAGTTACTTGTAAAGACATGGTCAAGAACATATAAAATTCAAAATATTGATAAGAAACTCATTTTTTAAAACAACCTTTTCCTATTTGAACATAAATCAGACTAATATTCCTAAAAGAATCCTTTTAAAAAGACATTCACATATTAAATTTTTTCTCCCTAAGGAAACAACCTATTGTGAAAAGTTACCCTTTAAAAGAAGCACTTTAAACTAAAAGTAATTCAATTCATTTACTAAATTACTTATTAATAAATGATTGTCTCTCAAGATATACATAATGTGATGTGAAATTATTTCCTGGGGTTGTATAAAAATTTTTGTTATTTAGCCAAACAGAATCAAAAGATTAGAAAAAAAAGATCGGAAGAAGTATGAAATAAGTGGCTGTCCTTAACACCAACAGGTTTCCGTGACATGCAAGAACAGGTGCATAGATATCTACACACACACGCTCGCACACGCACACAGGCACTTTCTTGGTTATCCAGCACGGCCAAAAAACGGAGTGCTCGATTTAATGGATTATTATTACCACCTAGCCATATCTGAGTGTCAATTCTCAATATTTTATGTATGCTGAGTACCAAAAACACAGTAAATCCAAATGAAGCAGAAATGAAGTTATCCATTTCAAAATAATACTGATGGGAGGCAGTCTGCGGAATAAATATATGCTCTTTGGTCAAGTCCCTTTGGCCTGTAATATAACTTTTAGATCTATGCTATGGATTCTCCAAAGCAATCCACTCCACTGATATGGTGACAGTGTTACTGCATCCATACCAAACAGAAAAACCAGACCACCTCAAACATCTACCTTTTTTCTCCCTAGTTTTAGATTTGTTTTTTTAAACAAAGGAATAGCATTATTGTTTTCCCTAGAAAGTACTGGTGAAGTGCCATGATCAGAATCTGCCGAGCCTACTTAGTGGAAGTTATTCATTCCCTATTAACAGGTTTTCAGAAAGAGTACAGTAATATTTTAAAGGATACCTACACATCAATAACATGTTTCCCAAAATGAAGTCTCCCACAAGAGAATATTTGAGGAGGCTTCTCTTTTAAAGTAAACACACTGCAAAATGGGAAAAGATGATGAAGAAAATGAAGCTTTTTCTTCTTTCAACATCACCAATCTATTACAAACATCAAGGAGAAGACAAATTCATGCAACTCCTGGACCTTCAAATATTTTACTAAATGCATAATGCATGAATAAGCATTATAAATGTATCAGATCGTCACTTTTTAAAAAAGTATTTATTTAGATAGTTTCTAAACAAGGTTGGGGAAAAAAAAACAAAACAGTGAGACTAATGGAAATCACTCTGCCTGATTGTTTTAATGTAGACCAAAGAAGAGTGGAACTGAAGTTGTAACTGAAGTTTTCACTTTTCTGCCAGTTGTTTTGGGTTCAGAAGTCTTTGTTGATGCTAATAAATTCTGATATAAGCCTACATTTCCCTTGTCTCTCCAAGCCACCAGACAACCTAATGATTTCGTTCTTTGTAACTATTATACTGCCATAGCTTTAAGAAAGCCGGTATTTCACTGCTAGTGCACAGTTTCTAAGTTTCCTACATTTTTGTCCACATCAAACCTTACCTCTTTAAAAAAAAATTTATGTAATGCCCTGTACACAACAAAGCAATAGTTCTACTTCACTCTGTGCTGGACAAATCACCACTGGGATTCTGAATTTAGAATCAAATACAATACGCTGAGCAAAAGATTAGGATTAGCTGCAATGGAAACAGGTCATATAAAGTACCTGTCACATATAATCTGACTATGTGTCAGATTTTTTATAGACATTATAATTAATCCTTTTAAACAACTCTTCAAGGGGGTCTTAAAACACACTCATGAACTCCCTAGTCATTATTGTCTTCTAGTTACACATGTAAAAATTGAAACTAGAGGGGTTAGAAAGTTGCCCAAGGTCACACAGTAGGTGGCAGAAATAAGATTTAATTTTGGATGTTTTTGACTCCAAGGCCCATGACCAAAGCTTGAAGAAATGGCGGTAAGTGGCACTTTCCAACAGTTGGAGCTACTCTACAACACAGCAAGGCAGCTGGGGCACAGTGCCATACACTGTAGACAGAGCAGACAGCAAAACCCCCACAGTCCCTGCCCCCCTCGAGCCTTACAGCTCCCATTCTAGCAAACTTGCTGAAAGATCTCAAGCACACGTTTTACACCCAACTGTTAGAAAAAGATGTGAAGAAGAAATTCTTCCGCAGTGTGGGATATTAGTCAAGATTACTTCTAAGTCTCTGCAAAGCTAAGGTCTGTGATTCTGTAGATTGGACAATATAATCACTTTGCAAAAGCTTGACTATACCAAAACCATTCCTATTTCTGTACCCCTAAAATCTACACAGCTATCCTCCATATGATTAGCTTAATCGAATGTAGCTTTCGCTCCCAAGAGGTACATTCAATCATCCTTGAAATCCATTAAAACTAAGCAAAAAAGAATAGAAAGGAAAGGAAGAGGATACTTTTTCTTTTAGGCCCCAGGTATGTTGCTTTTTGCCATTGTTCAAACATACTCATCTATACACTAAGGAATAAAGACTCCCTTTTCCCAGTGAATCCAATTGATTAAAAGGCTCACTGTTGAAGAGAAGAGGATGTACATAAAGTAACTACCAGGATATTCATGATTTTTATCAGGTACTGTAATTGAATACTTTGATCACCAGGGACTTGATGCTAAAAAGACTGGTGATTTATTGTGATGTAAAATAGTTTCTGAATGAAAGCCAAATGAACAGAGACTACTACTGGCTTTGTTGTTGCCAAACATACACTCACTGGAGAGTTATAAAGACAAGAATAATCTCCAGCCACCAAAAATTTACCCCTCCCATTCTCACTAGCACTATCACGTTTATAAATATGCCATAGATGATATAAGAGAGCACCTCTCCAAATCTTTGAATTTAAAAACATCACACACTGATTTTTTTTTTTTAAGTCTTAGAGGTTTAAGGTACAGTGACATCCAAGAACAATTATTCCATCTAAGCCACCTATCTGAAAAGAAAAACTATGAATAATCTGTTTGCCTCTAAATAACTGTAGTATCATTTTACCTCCACTATACTATTTGCTTCATTACATGACCTCACAGTCTAATAGAAGACGGTAACTTTTGTTCTCTTTTGCCTCCACCCAAGAGTCTCTTTTTCTACCATTCCCAAGTTTCCAATCTTCCATCTGATCCTTAAGGATCTACTCATCCTTTAAAAATAATGAAAAATTTCCCTTTGTTCCTTTAATCTCTCTGCCCTTCCAAATCCTTCGCTCAGCCATTAGCTCTAGGTCTAGCTACCCTAGGCAACTTGCTACTCTCAGATATGACGCAAGACTTTCTAAAGTTACTTGAACTCTTTGATCTTAATTATCTCACACATGCAAAATTTTAAATGTATATCTACATTATAGAAATAAGAAGTCATAAAAATTTATGTAAACTATCTAGTATAAAATAGGAGCTGAAATTCTGACTAGCATCATCATTAGAAATAGCAATATTCCATTTCTGTCGGGCTGAATGCCTTTCTCCCTTCTCCTAGGGAGTAAGACCAGGAGCAATACCTAATAAAGAGGAAAAAGCACCAGCTTGGGAAGTATCAACTGAATTTCAATCTAGCTTTGCTACTAACTGTGAAACTGAAATAAGTGACTCAACTTCTGTGTGCCCAGTTTCCTCATCTGTAAGTGGGGATCATAAATATACTCATGTGAGGACCAGAAAAAAAAAAAGATAAATGCTTATAAATCACTTAGCACTGTGCCAGGTACAGAGCCTATGCATTTTATACTCACTCTGTCATTGTAGTGCCTCTTTAATTATGATACTTTAATTATTTGAAAAGAAAATTAGAAGACTCTAAAGTGAAGTGATTTATCCAGTATCAAACACGAGGCCATGCCTCAGAATAGCCAAAATCGAATTAAGGCAATTTGGAAATAACTCAAGAAGGCAGGACCAAATTGTGATTATATTAAAAAATCTTACTCATTATAATCAGTGTATACTTTTCTGAAGAAACAGGATAGCAAGAGGAAGATGGTATGCAAGGCAACTGTGATCAAAAATTCCAGGAGAAAATGTGGTCACCTTTCTCACATTCTTTAGGGCAAGTTGGCCCATAAAAATGAGAAATCCATCTTCCCTTCACCATAAATTTAAGTAGAGACCTATCTATCAGACCACTGAAGCTTGATGACATTAGTTATCAAGATCATCCAATTAACCCATCACACCACAACTCCCTGCTCATCAAGCAACTTCTGGTTATGCTTTGCATGTCATGGCCATGTAAATAAATCTCCGGGAAGATGACAAACCAATCAGAGGGAACAAATATTCAGTCCATTCAATTGGTTATATTTTTCACCATAAATTAAGAGGGCAGTTAAAGCAAGTTTACCCCCAAAGGATACACTGCCTGCTGGCCTAGGAGCCACCCTCTGTGTTATAAAGAATTCACCCGGGAACACACAGGGAAGGCACTAGCCTAGGCAAATGACAGGCCTCCCCAGGCAGCATCTCAGCTCCTCTCACAGCTTTTCTCAAGTCATAATAGCTAACACAGCTTGCCTTTGCTGGGTACAAGCTCAGTCTTCCTTTCAGTTTTGTTTCCTACTATAATATGCAGGGATTTCAAAAACTCAGTTCACTACCTCTCTACATCTCTTTATGATTCCCTCACCTTGTCTTCCTCAATGAGCCTCATCTCCATTCAATTTCGATTATTAAGTGGTTCAGCTACACCACTGCCTAGAACTTCGTTACCACTCACCTCTTTCATTTGTTTACTCCTGCCGGACTTGCTGTTAATGCTCATCAGAGCATTCTGTCTTTCCAAATCCCTGTCTACTCTCTCCTCCAGCTTCACTGGTCTCCCTTGCTCAGCCTGGAACCCAGAGCCAGTCATGTCTAGCTCCCATGCTAGAATGCTGTGTCATCTCATTTTTCCAAGCGTCTTTTTTTTTTTGCCAAACTCTAATCCCAGTATTGGCAATCTTGTGCTGTTCACTCTCTGTCTGAAACATGTTCCATTGAGTCTCTTCCACTTTCCTCAAGGTGCAGAACCACACCTCATTCCCCACCATCTTTAGCACATCCTCACCAGCTACTGCATAAAGAATGTTGACACTGCATTAAATATTTCATCTTCCTGCAACATTTCCCAATTTTCCACTGACTAATTTCAATGAAGTTTCCTTTCCTTTAGCAGGATTGAACCTCTATACCTTTATTCTTGGTGCTACTTCCATCCCTCCTTTGCAACAAGACACTATTATTTGGTTATTTGGTTTCTCAACATCTTCAATCGTTTTGTCTCGAAAGGCTACTTTCCTTCTGCCTACAAAATCAGACAGGTCTCCCCTAATTTTTTTAAGTCTTCTCTCAACCATGATACTTGTCAAGCTGTCTTCTCCCCCTTCTATCTCCAAGTTTCCTGAACACCTGTCTTCAAATCCTTGTCACCTACCAACTTCCTGTGATTTCTTCAACCCTCTGCATCATCCCTTCATATAGCCTATTTTACCAAAATGACTCTCCCAATTGCCCAATTTAAACTCGATTTTCCTCAGTCCTGATTTTCCTTAATTTTTCTGTAGAATGGGCTTTCCTCCTTGACACTTTCCTCATCATTGATCAATATAACACAGCAATAGTTCTCTTCTCCCTAGTATCTCTTTTTCTCCAGATTTTCTTCCTTTGCCTACTCTGTGGTTCTATAATTCCACTTCCTTCTTACTTGCCTGAATTTTATCTCATAATCATTTCTTTCCTTGCCAGTTTTTTAAAAAAATCACCTTCATATAGGCAACTCCCAAATCTCTGTCCACATGCATATCTTTTTCATGGAGACTAATTCCCACATTAAAATTATGCAATGCCCTCGCCTGGTTAGGGGTCAAAACTCAGCCTTCCCAAACACAAAATCATCACCTTCTCCCTCTGTAGTGGTAAAACCATCACCTATCCCTCTTTTTGCATAATGTGAGTCACACAGACTGAAAGTTTCCTTTTCACCCTAATTTCTCCCAGCTCCTCTTTCCTCACACCCTATTGCCAAGTCTATAATTTCTACCACTCTAATCTTTCACGATCATCTTCTTTCTAATTTCATGGTTACTATCCTAATTGCCTTCTGTCTCTTCTCTTGTGAAAGTTAGCAAATTGGACTTTCAACCTCAACTCTCCCTTCTTTGGGAAGAGACATTTATCTTTTCATAACTTAGACTTGCATGAGTCACTTCAGGCTCCGAGGTCTTACACTAGCTCTCACTTTCTCCTGAATTAAGTTCTTGTTCTCTACTCATGTATTTAAGGCCCTCTATAATCTAACACAAAGCTCTTTTTTTTTTTTTTTTGCTTTATTTTCCATCTCTTTCAGATACACTTTATATTTGCATAACAACTAGTAAAATTTACCAAGAGTATAAGAGTATTAAAAAAATACACAATCTCATCTACTCATCCTAAGTCTCCTGTGTGACATTATCATCCTTATTTTAAAGAACCACACATCTGTACATATAGACAACACTTAAACCGAACTGGCCTACTAAGACATTTAGTGCTTCCTGAAATTGACAGTTTTGCTAGTGTTCTTCCCTCAAACATTAAATATTCTACAAATTTTCCATATGACTAAATCCAATTGTTTTGCAAAGTTCAATCAAAATCCCACCTCCTTCCTTAAGTCTTCTTTGATTTACTCAGAGGTAATTTTTTTCCCTTGGACTTCTGAGTTTATTACTCCCTTAGAATATATGTCCTCTTCTATCTCATTTTATATTTCATGGTCTCATCCATTTTAATATATGATAAACTTCTTCCTGGTAAGAGCTACATCTTTTTACATCATTTTATCCCTCCAGAATGCTTGACCTACAGTTGGAACTCAATATTTATTGAGGGAGTGGATAAAGATAAATTGACTTAAAAAACAGATTACAAGAGACTTCACAACACTAGGCATATTTGCACAGGGCAATTAAAAACACCGTGCATGCTAAAACATAAGACGATGTTTTATTCCTCCCAAATTATCACTCAGTCAATTTACATGCAGGTTCTCCTCTCATTTATAGGACACATATCGCTTATGTTATTTTGAACAAATGATGAAGACACATTAGCATAAAAGAATATCAATCCCTGGAACTTTTGTATGTTTAGAGAAAACCCTGCCTGAAATCAATAAAAAGATAAGTAGATAAATTACCACAGATTTAATAATAATTCATGGGACACGACCACTCAAAAGCAAATAATGAATATTGCTGCAAATAGGCCTTAATAGAGCCCTGTACAAAGCAACACTGTATATGATTATGCTATAGAGATCACAAAAGAAAAGCAAAACCATGTAATGTTATGTTACGGTTTAGATTCAATGACAATATCACTCACAAATTTAATGAGCCTCTTTCTCAAACCATGAGGCAGACATAGAAGTGTATGTTTTTAAAAACTGTGTCAAATGAGTCAAAAATGAGGCATGAAGAGACACATAAAGAGAATGAATAAAATTGTTACATGAAATATGAAAGTGGAAAATAGCAGTATTTCTAAATTTATATATTTTATTTGACATCTTACTATGAATACATGATTGAATATTATAAGTAGCCATTTAACAATATCGTCTTCATCTACAAGTGTATACACAATGGGGACTTGGAGGGGCAGGGCAGGTGGGAGGGGACGGAATGATGGGCAGTCGCTCGGTGGGTGCAATGTGTGTCGCTTCAGTGATGTATGCACCGAAGGCTCTCACTTCACCACAATGCAATATTTAGAGCAAAATTGTACTTGTACCTCATGAAATATATACAAATTTTTAAAATTAAAATAAAAGTGTATGTATCTATGAACTATATGGTTTTATTTTTAGTTAAGTCCAATTTAGCAAATGAGGCATCCCTTTATGTTTGGATTGGCTCCTGGCATATGATTATTATGCCTCCAAATATTAAAGTTAAAGTCATCTTCTTTATCTTAAGACAGGGTACAAAAATATTAGCTCTTCAAAATAGTATACCTTGTACAATCTTATGAAAACCAAATTAACACATACAGACTAAACTTGAACTTAAGGGTTTAGATGGCCAACCAGAAATGCTAGTCAATTTTAAAAACCTGTTATTCAAGTGCAGCATACTAGAGTAGCATCGTACAATGACTTACATAGAGGTCTAGACTAGCTGACTTTTTTTGCAAAATAAATAATATATAGTAAATCTTGACTGCTCCTTTGAAATGTCATTTGTAACTCCATGTTTATTTTTTGCAATGCATTCTTGCCACACTAGCTCAAGTTCCTAATGCATAAAATCTGGGCACATTACATGAGCCTCTGTACTGTCACTCATCTCTCCCCTACAGTCCAATGTATCCTTGAAACTGCTGCCAGATTAATACCTAAAATACTTTTACCATGTCAGTCCCTTGTTCACAATATTCAGTGGTTTCTGTACTGGCTCCAATGCAGTCCAGATTCCTTAGCCTGGGATCCACGGTCCTCTATGGTCTGGCTCCAGCTGACCCTTCCAATCGTATCTACCATCAATTCCTTCTTCAGCTAAACCAGTCTCCTCACAGTCTCCCAAACTATCCCACCTTTGTTTGTATTGTTTCCTCATTTAGAATGCATTCCATCTCTTCTCAACCTATTCAAATTCTACCCATTTCCCAACACTCGGCTCAGATTCCATCTCCTCCTTGAAGCCTGGCCAGACCTTAGCAAGCTAAAGAGTCCTTTCTTCTGTACTGAGAGCACTTTTGTTTGGATCGGTGGCTTCTAACCTTACTGAGCATGAAGCCCTCTTTCTAACACCAAAATATTTCAGAACCCAAATGAGAGCTTATTTTTAATCTGTTGATGGAAAAAGTGTGTGATGACAAAAACCTACTGTGAATTTGCAGACAAAAAGAATTGTATTTTAATAAACATAACAGAATGTCCATATGTGAAAAAGTTAAATATATATGTGGCCTGTTCCTCAGCCTACAGACAAAGCTTTTTGCACAAAGAATTTGCTTCCCTTTGGTACCAGCTCTACAATTCTCCTGGGGAACTCTAAGCTAGAGACTGAAAATCCTAGCCTTCATAATTTATTTGGCATTTTACTACCTTTTAGTTTTTATCAAATGCTTAAAAAGTCTAACCTCCATTAACCAGACTGTGAACTCCTTAAGGCAGGTGTCAAAGTAAAAATAAGATAAGATAGAGAGATGAATCTGTAAATTAAACATTTTATTTGGGAATTACAGAATTGCAATTTGGGGCATACACACAGACCAAGGTGGTCTTCAGCATGTCAGAAGAACAAAGAGAAGGTTGGGAGTCTTACTAGAAAAAGAAATGTTTCCTATTGTTTTGAAAGAATTTTCATTGGCACTAGAGAAGCTTTTGGGAGCTGACAAGCTCTGATTGGTGAGCGACTTCGGTAGGTAAAACTAGTCCTGGAGTCATGGCAGGTTGTTTCAGCAGCTGCTAGGTAAAACTGGCATTAGGGTTACAGCAGGCCATTTCAGCAGCTGGGCTTGCAGAAAATTCAATTCTTAAAGCTGGTGCTATGGGCTCCGAATGCTTTTTCCCCCTGGCTCTGCCCCCATGAATTGATTAATCCACTCATGGATTAATGGGTTATTATGAGAGAGGAACTGGTGGCTTTATAACAAGAGGAAAAGAGACCTGAGCTAGCAAATTAGCGTGCTCAGCACCCTCCCCAGGTGATACTGTGTGCTACCCTGGGACCCTGTAGAGTCCCCATCAGCAACAAGGTTCTCACCAGATGTGCTCCCTCAACTTTGGACATCTCAGCTTCCAGAACTGTAAGAAATAAATTCCTTTTTTAAATAAATTATCCAGATTCAGGTATTCTATTATATGCAACAGAAAACAAACCAGTCCAGCTGGGTATGACAAGAATGGCCCAATCAGTATAATCAACTTTCACACAAGGGTAGTGCCATATTCTTCTTAATATCCCTTCCAGAATCTGGCAGAGTGCTTTGTATACAGTAAAAACTAAATGAATGCTTGCCTCCTTTCTTTCCCAATAGTGTGCTACAAAATGTGTCACACATATAGAAAAGTTGGAAGAATTATATAGGGAACGATTATTAACCTAACACTTGGATTCTACAATTAGCATGTTACTATATTTACTTTTCTGTATTCTTCAAAAAAAAAAAAAACTATCTTATTTTTCATGCATTTGAAAATAAGTTGCAGATATAAAATACTTCCCCTAATACTTTAGCATTCGTATCATTAGAGTTCATATTTGTTTATGATTTTTTTCTTTTAAGTAAAATTTATACATAATGAAGTGCACACATCTTAAATGTGTTATTCAATAACTTTTAATAGATACATACATTTACATGGCCCATTTTTAAGAATTCAAGTAGCAATAAAACTTTCCCAATTTATGACACAGGCAATATCAAAGTAGACTTTTAGAACAGAAGAGTAATAATTTTAAAAGTAGTTTATATTCGAGCAGTTACTATATGCCAGGCATTGTGCCAAGCACTTCACAAACAATAGCTCATTTGCTCCTTATGCCAACTTTGAGATATTTATTATTGTTGTGTCATTTCATAGATGAGGAAACTGTACCTCAAAGATGTTAAACAACTAGCCCATGGTCACACAGCTAGCTTCAAAATTCTTTAATTACCATATCTTTTATCAATCCACTGAAAAGTCAAATGTTTTCTGAACAGGGTTTTATCGTCATTAATTATTCCTCTGATACAGATCTGGAATCAGTGAATGACACAACAACAGGAAAGTCCAAGAATATCAGGGCACTGAATAAAAGTGTATCAGTGTATCAGTGTATGTTGCAAATTAGCAGATGGTAAAATAAACTAGTGTATGAAGATTGGAAGCAGATGAGCTGGCTCTGACTCAGAAACTCAATCATATCAACATGGAAAAATGGTTTACTTGCCTAAAAATGTAATCAATCTACCAAATGTACACCTCAGACCATACCTTCTTCCCAGCCTTTGCCAACTCACAGGAGTACTCAGACATAAACCCTACCCACATGAAGTATTAACTGAGCAAATTGAGCAAGTACTTAGTGAGTACTTTAAGTATTCCAAGAACTTACAAAGGCTGCTGGGCAATGTGAAGAATCTCAAGGGAGGAGAAAACATCCTTTCCTCATGTGAAGATACTACAGTAGCCAGTCCCAGAAGATTTTTTAAAAATATAACATTATTTAATAATAACTGCTATTTTTGAGCACACAGTAGATGCCAGTAACTGTGCTCAGTATTTCAGACAGGCTATTTGGCAAAACACCCTGTGGCAAGAGGCGATCCCATTTTACGGTGAAGAAAGCAGAGGCTCAGGGGTAACAGATGATAATAGCCAATGTTCCTAGGAGTCAGACTCTGTTCTAAGCACTTTACCAACTCATTTAACCATCCCAGCAACACCACAGGTAGGAAATATGATCTTCATTTTACAGACCCGGAAGCGGAGGCATAGAGCAGTTAAGTAATTATTCAGTATCACATTAGCTAACTGGTTAAGTGGCCAAGCCTGGCTTAGAGTGGAGGTAGTCTGGCTTCAGGGCCACCTCCCCAACCCTCTGCTCTGCTGCCTCTCAAAAAGCACATGTTTAGTTGCAGGGTGAAAAAACAGCTGAATTGGGATTTTCAGCCCAGGTTAGTCTGACTGTAAAATTCATGCTCTCACCAGCATGTAATGCTGCTTTCCTGTATTTTTAACGTTACTCATTTTGCACTGTACTTTCCTTATGGCAAATATCAGCTTTGTTGGGGGCAGGGGAAGATAATATGTAAATAAGTACATGATTTCAGATAAAATGCCCTTATTACATCTCATCTGGAATCCCTTCTCAGCACCCAACACCCCTTGAATACCATTTCAAATTGTGACTTTCTAAAACACAAATCCAATCGCATCACTCTCCGGTTTACAAGCCATCAAGTCTCCTAGCTCCTGCACGATCAAATCCAAACTCCTAAACCTCATACCTGTGGTATCATCTGCTTTGGTGGACCGTCCTTAGCCCCACTTCTGTGTCCTCTCTGCATGCCCCTCACCTTAAACACACACGCACAGTACTGCTGACATTAGGGATGTCTTTGCCACAGCTGTAAAAACTGTGCTCTCTCCCTTTCTTGTGTGGTGCCCAGTAGTCTCCTCTTTGAGACTCAGGTTAAGCATCACCAATGTGCATCTTCCATTTTCAGTCACCTCAGTCATGATTAGATTTGCCTCCTCTCTGAGGAACATAGCCCTTATCAAAAAGTACGGTGGTTATCTTATTATAGGTTGGCAAATCCCACAGATGATGACTCCTTGGCTAGAATGGTGTTTGGTGAATTTCCAGGTATAATCACTTAATATTTATTGAATTAATTAACAATGTAGTGAGGGATATAGTGTAGATATACAATATATATACCCTTACTGCAGTGTGTATGTGTACATATATATCCTTGCCCCTGCAATTTTCCCCACCTTCAAAATGTTTAGCTCCAATTTATCATTCCTTTACCATCTTGCAAAAACAGGAAATCTAAGTGTACTAACTGCCTTATCCTTATATCATTCAGTTGTTTATTGGACTATGCGGAAGTTACTTCATCATTGCTAAAATACTAAGTCCAAAAGTTGAAGTTTCCATTTATGAAACAGTTAATTAGCATGTGTCAAATGCAAGTAAGTCACTATAGATCAAATTAAAAAATCAGCAGCAATGTTGACTGTGGGTGTTCTGTGAATGGACAGCCCACAGCTACTATAAGAACTGTTTGTGAAATGACCCATTTCAAAAATTTAAAAAGCAGGCTTTAGCTACTTATTGAATCTGTTAGTGTATTATAAATAAAATTAAGGGATGCTCTTCTCTTGTAATTACTCACCTATTTGCTTAGTAATATGGGGCATTCATTTAACAAATATTTATTGACTTACTGCCAAGCCTTCTGCTCGATACCGAGAAGACAGTAGCAAACAAGTCTGTCCTGACTTCAAGAAACGTAGAAACTCAAGGGGGTGAAACACACATATGTAAATGCATGCTATATATCTTTCATGTTGGTCATAATCTTAGATAAGGCAACATGAGAATGTCTTAAGGCAGATAAAGTATTTCAGCAAGAACCACGCTTTCTGGCTAGTAACCTCAACAGTGCTGTTGGGGAGTTCATGTTTTAGAGTGAAAAGAATGTGGGCTTTGGCATCAGCCTGACATGTTTTTGAAACTCTTCTCCAACACAGCTAACATGCTGTATAAACATAGACTAGTCACTTAAACTCTTTAAAATGAGGTGCATAAAAAATTACCTTAAAGATTTTGAGGATAAAAGTACATAGAGGGCATAATGATGTCCTCATCAAACAGCCAATTCAATAAACTTAGTCAATTCAGTACACATTATTTTGGTAAAATCCCACTCAAAATCCTCTTATTAGTAATAGATGCAATGATAAAATAGGTAAGCATTTTAGATTTGTGGTTTATGTTACAGAAGGAAAAAATGTTCTCGATTTGTATTATACAGAAGACATAAACATACCTCCTTGGAATGTGTTTGGTAGTTTGTCTACCTTTTTTTGGTGTAATGGGATATTGGAGGCATGAAATAAAACTGAAAAATCTGCAAAACCAGCAAATTACCATGAATTTAATAACAATAAGCTCTCATTTATAAACATTTCTGAGTCCCAAAACTTAACATAAACCCTTGAGAAGCTTCTCAAAACTTGGGTCCCCTCTACTATATAGTAAAAGCAGTATTTGGCAGTTTTGGAGGACAGCTATATGACAGATTACTTTTTCCCTACCCCAAGTAAAAATGGAAAAACAGGAAATTTGCAATGTATTTTTTTATTATATTGTATGCTTGGAGCCAAAGAGAGGAGAATGAACTACTCCTGGCCCTTGCTCCAAGTTAGCAAGGTGAGAAGAAACACATACACACACCATTTTATCTATATACTGTTCACACCAAGGCATCTGCGGAGGAGTCAGGAATTACTTAAAGCAAGGAATCCATGACCAGGATATGAATTAGCCTAAATACTACCACTCACTAAAGGTTCTCCTTGGAGGGAACCAGAGGTTCCTCTCAGAAGATAGGATGTTGTCAGGGAGATGTATTTCTGCTCATACCAAGGTTCTGGCCCAACCAGGGGAGAGATGCCATAGAACTGTGATTCTCTGTACTATTAAAAATTGAAATAGGTGAAAGCTGTCTACATCTAGTTCTTAGTTTATCAAGAAGCCTAGCTCTCTATAAATCCTGAGTCTAGTTGCAGGCAATAGCATTGGAGTTCCTATTCTTACTATGAAAGACAGAGCTCTAAACAAGAGGCTATTTAGTCAAATCAGAAGTCTCAAGAAATTTAAAAAAAGAAGAAGAAAAATGGAAAAAAACAAAAACAAAAACAAGAGGCTAGAGTCCATCTGCTAACCTACAATGGCCACATGCCATCAACCTTACTTCTTATAGTCCCCACCATTCTCTCTCCTCCAGCCACACTGAGCTCCTCACTGATGCTAGAACATACCAGGCATATTCCCAACTCTGGGCTTTGGTAATTTTTGTTCCTATGGAGCCCCCAACAAATGTCAATGTAGAGCTGCTTGGTTTATATAATATGGTTCCCAAAGTTAAGAGAAGTGTGACCAAATTTTTCATCTACTTAAAAATATTTGCTGAGGTACAAAATATGTACTCTGAGCAGTAGCAAAACTGCAACCGCTTTTTAAATTTCACAATAGTACTTCTCCAATCCAAATGTGCATATAATAATGACCATTATAATAAAAAACAGAGATGACATCCCATCTCCATTTGATCTCAGAGAGGCTTAACACAGACGGCTGATGGAATTATTATTCTTAAGTCTAAAGCTTTGAAAAGCAGTAAGAGACAATTCCCTAAAAGTTAACCTAATGATGCAATATGCTGTGCATGTGTGACCACGGGAAGAAATGTCACACACTCATGCACACAAAACCTTAAAGACCTGAGTATAACTACCCTGCAGAGTCATCCTTATAACGAAGTCCTTTTGTCATCAAAGCCTCCGCCATTGTTTCTTGGACAGCTTTGCTGTTTGCTAGAGAATGGCATTCTCCAGCCATGACAGCACCAATGTGGCCATCAAAGCACCAATGTTTAGCATGAAGGTATCAGAAAAGGCATTTGCAGATGATGAGAATCACATATTCTCTCTGTAGAATAATAGAATGATTTAAAAACTCAGGCTCTGGACCCAGACGGAACTTGATTCAAATACCAGTTCAAATGCCAATGGTACCAGTTATAACCCATGTGCTTTTAAATTTGAGGTTTAACATTCTAACACTTTGGTTTTTGTACATAAAGTAGGAACTATATTATAGAAGTGACTTATTTACATATGACATAGCAGTTAATAGATATAGAATATTTAATAAGGTCCAAGTATGCTACAAGTTTTATGTTACATCCTTCACAGCAATCTTGATGTTCTGTTATTATCCGCATTTGACAGATGAGGAAACTAAGCCACACAGAAGCTGACTTGCCCGAGTTCACATAGCTAGCAAATAGTGGAGCTGGGACCCAGTCTCTTAGTCATTAGGTTAGCAATCTCAAAAAAATTTTCTAAAGATTAATAAAGCATAAAGAATGGGCAGCATAGTGATTAATGGGTTTTACATAAACATTAGCCATTATTATTAATTAGTAACAGGCATGTGAAAATTATTCCCATACACAAAATACAGGCAAATATTAAATCCTAACAAATTATTTTGTTCATTCTTTCATAGCTTTTGCTTAAGAATAATTTATAAGAAGTTAATTCTGTGGCTACAGAGAAACTCTAAAAATGTCATTTAGAAATTCCTTTACTCAGAATGTCCCTTAATCTTCCAGAAACTAAATCATGTGCAGAATGTAAACAATAATAAAATTAGATTACCATGTTTCTATTGATAACAGAATATTTGACCACAAATATATAAATATAGCCTGTAAAATGCAGTCTAAAATCATAATTTTTATACCCATTTACTTCAGTTTAGATATTTCTTATAAATCAGATTTCTTTAAAAATAATCTAGCTGGATGGCACTGTATTTTGCTAAATTAAAATTAGAGTGAGAAAAACAAATTCAGATAATGCACTAGTGTTCTAAGTTTTGTAGGAATGATAAAACAGCTTCAAAATAGATTCTGATAATATAAATTTGTAAGATTGAATTAACCTATCATCCTAAAATATGCAATCCTTAATTAAATAAATTTTAAATGCAGAAAATTTAGTCACCTAATTCAAGATTGCATCTGTTATCATCTTCGAAATCTGATATACCAATTTTAAATTACTATTTGAATTACCATCAGAATTTCTAAACCCTATTTGTAGTGAAGACTCCAATTGCATCTGGTTTTACTCATTTAAAGACAAATTTATCTATTTTAAGCTTCATCTTGAGTTTGAATCTAAACTTCCTCTCAAAAACTCAGAATTAGAGCTCTTAGTTTTGCTCGCTAACACATTTTGGCCCTTCCCCACTCCTTATCCCCAGACAACCAAAAATAAACACTCAAACTAGCAATATATGAACTGACCAATCTTAGGCTCCCATGGACTTAAGACAACCAGAGAAAACAAAGATGGAAAGAATCAGTGCTTTGCAAACAAGGCTTTAATTAGGTACGTAAATAACAATCCTTTTACTGCCACAGCCTGCAAAGGAACCTTTCCCAACTACTTCTCACACTTAACACAAATATCAACACAAAGTGTTTACCACAATAGAGGCTTGGAGCAGATGCCCAAACATCAGAAATCCTCTCGGATTTGATGCTCATTTAATAGAATTATCACCAAAAAGTTTATTTCTTAAAAATTATCCTTTAACAATCTCTCCAATGACAAATTTCGATTCCACTCTGGCCTGGAAGACTAACTGCCCAAAAGACTAGGGAAAAGAGTTAAAAGACAGACTATGATTGGTGTTTTCATAACCATCCCTTCGTCTCTTCCAGGTCAAGCTTGAATTGCTTCATAGTAAAGAAATATGTATTAATTCATTTGGAAACACCATTTCTAACAGTGCTTTTCTCAGTGCAGGTCAAACTTTCATTTATGCTATTATTTTTTATTTTTATGTATTTATATTTTATGTTTCAAAGATTTATAAACTAGATGAAACCAATGGTTAACTGCAACAATAAGAATTCAGAGAGGTTGAAAAAGCATATAAAAATATGAATAGCTGAGTTTTGAAATATGACATATTCAAACAACTATTTTAACTGAAGAACATTTCATTTAAGAAATATAAAAGCACAGTACTTGAGGCTGTAGCTCAGTGTCTTTCTGTCTTTATCCCTTAGATGAACCATGAAAATAGGCACTAGCCTGTGAGGACAGAACCTACAAACATTGAGTCTTATGATAATTTGGCAGCAGACTTAAGAAGAAACTTAATATTCTCTGCCTCTCCATTGCATTCCCTTCTTGTTTGTTCTTCAGATGAAGTTATGGTTTTTGATACAGGAGATTTTCTTGTTTTCTTAGCCTCATTATAGGAACAAGTGGTGGCAGGAAGTAAAAATGTCTCTGAGTGAGAGAAGACAACCTATATAAATGCAGGCAAAGCCAACAACTGTGTAAACGGAATGGAAGTTTTCCTGACCTAATTAATTTCAATTGGATTGAGATGATTTTCAATTGGACTGCAGAGAAGTCACTTAAATATAAATCATGGCTTATGTAGCTGGAAATATTTTTTGAGTTGGGGAGGTGATCGATAAAGACTCTTAAATTGTAATGAATTTCTTGACTTCATTTCTCTAATTCATGGATAAACACTGCTGTTTTCAAACTCAATAAGATTTCAAAGAAGAAACAGGAAAATCTATAATGATTATATTCCAAGGAAGCTTGCCAGACATTAATGAATTCACTAATTTTAAGCTTAATTCCTCTAGTGGTGACAGAGAGAAATGAAACAAATACATTATGGGACATACATACAAGTAGCATGATAAATTGATTCACAAACTTCATCATAATGTAGAAATTTCTAATATTGTTTGGATGTAACATGAACCATGAAGAAAGTTTGGGTCCATATTTTCAAACTGTATACTAAAATAAAACTGAATATTTCAGTAGATTGACAAAAACTTCCTTCATTCTTCATTTGTTCTAATTTCTACTGATACCGTCTAACTTCTCTGACTACGGCAACCCTTGCAAAGTACACCAGTGAAGAATGCCTAAAAACAGGGTAAGATGAGTAAGTGTGTATTTGTCTGAAATCAGGTCTTAAGAAATTCATTTCCAAGACATAAAACAATTAACTTTTTTTGGTGGGGGATAAGGAATAATTTCTAAGTGTTTCTTACATTGGATGGTTCAGGAGATCACACAATTACCTAAAATATCTTATTATTTTGAACTTATTTTAGTTATGCAAAAATCTAATAAAATATTAATAGTATTCCTGAATATGAATGTGATATCAAGCTATGAAATGTAAAAATTCAGAAATATATTATCACTCCACATGCACTTAGAAAACAAACCACATATCATTCACACAAAGGCATTCAAGGAGAAAGGCCCCAAACACACACTCTGTTTCAATACTATGTGGTTCTTATTCTGTGGGAGACAACTTGCCAGTAAAATGTCGAGAAGATGAAAATTTCTTACTATTTCATTTCTTCATATGCAAAAAAATTAACTATCAGTATTTCATAATTGCTCTTCCTAATATGTATTGGTATATTCTATTAACATTAAGCAAGACAATTGGACATACTTAGTCTTCCTTATTTTTAAGTACTTTAAATGATTGTCTTATCTGGACTTTACAGTGATAGAAACGCCTGTGACTGGTTTGCACCTATGGCCCTTCTGCGGCTCCCGGCAGTGGCTGCCCCTCACGCCGACACTGGCCTGAGGCTGGCAGTGCAGGGACCTCCGGTGATCCGTGTGAATGTATTCACACCCAGTCTCCACTCTGCAGCAGGTATGTCTTCACCTGAAGTCGAATTCCCAAAGGAGAGGAAAGAGGACTGCTTGCTTTTATTTTATGCGCTCTATAAAATCCACTTACATACTAGAATTGCTTTCCTATAAATAACTTAAATTTCTCTTTGCCTATCAAAATGGGAAGAAAAATGTTTCAGATGAAAAGGCACCGTATTGACAGATTAATTTTTTTGCTACATCAGCAAAGTTTCTACTTTTGACAGCAACATTTTCCATAAACACTGGAAATGAATGTATTTACTCTAAAAGAAAAATACACAAGAAGTTACACATGAAAAACAATCATTATTGGCATAAAAATTAAAACATCTCAAATCAGAAACTGATTTTATATTTTACCTATTATAAATTTCATAACAAGCTTCAAAAGCCTTCATTAATATAGAATATTGCACCAAAAAAGATAATAATCTTATAGCATTTAGTTTTATTTTTAGAAAACTGTGTGATAAAAGATCACCATGGTGATTGGGAAATGATGGATTAGGGTTCTATGTAGGGATGGAATTCTAACATGGATAATTCATTGAACTTCTAGTGAAACTTATGCTTGAGTTTATATCAGGGTCCTGAGACTCAGTAAGGAATAAATAAGCAAAAATATTATGTGTGAAGAAGTAACGTTTCAATAGGTTAAAGTAGAAATAAATATAATGCAATATGTAACGTATCTTTTCATATGCTGAGGTTTTATAAAATACACATAGTACCTAACTGCCTGCGCATAACAGGTAGCAATACATACACAGAAACTTACATGGTTAAACTTAAGTATATATTGATTAAAGTAGGCATTTCTATTTACATAAAATTTACATAAATATTTATATGGATTAATTATATAGAAATAATTATAATAGCACCACATTTAAAGTATACTATTTAATTTTTAAGGAAACAACTAAATGTGTATTTCTTCCAAATAAGGCTGCATATTTTATAAATACTTTTTTCACTTATATTTTAATGGCCAAAGCCACAAGAACACTAGGTACACAATTTCACTGATATTTAGAAACAATATAGCCCAATGTTTACACTTAAACAAGTTTGGTTATATTTAGTAACAAAAGGGGAAAGAAAAATAAAGAAAATAATTCCAAATTTTCATCGCTCACACAGCAAAACAAGGCAAATTGATACTGTGTTGGTGACATGATCAACAAGATAAAACATACTCAAAGGTTCAAAATGTTATGCACACACATATGTATAATATGTGTGTGTATATATACGCATTAGGCAAAATAAAACCAGTCTATGTAATGTTACAACAATCTAGTAACGTGAAGCAACTAACGATGAATACTGATTCATAAGTCAAATTATTACATAAAAGGGAAATACAACAGTAGTTTCATGGATTTGACAACTGAAATCATAACCAGCTAATAACAAAGCGTAGACTGTTGAAGAAACAAGGTGCAAAGTAAACATAAAGGAGGAGACACTCACCTTCGGTGCCATTGGGAGTCATGGAATTACTATTTATATGAGAATTATCGAGTTTGGGGCCACTGGGGGATTCACTACTACCACTCAGACGGCTATGCGGGCTGGTTAGATCCTGCATTTCCATAGACCTAAAGACAAGAAGCCTTCCGTTTGACAGATGTACCAAATTCACAACACCACTATTTAATGCGCTAATGACTTGACACCTTCTTTGAAACACTCGTACAAAAGTCCCATTGTATCTATTTTCTTAGACTCAAAATAGTTCATCTTGCATTTTGACTTCAGTCATCCTTTCATTCGATGTTTCATTAAAAGATGTCACTTGCCTTACCTATCCAGCCAAACATTCACATGGAATTTTTAAAATTGCTTTTTTTTCCTCTTACACAGTTCAAGTCACAAGGTCTAACGTGAGACAATGACATCTATTTCAATTCTCAAAGAAAAAAAATGCAGTCATGGTTTTCTTGTTATATTAAAGAAAACAAACCAAAGGCATTATTCTTCTAAAAGAAAAGGCAAATAGGTAAACAGGTATAATAGAAATATATCGCTTTTCTATGGAATCTGTTTCATCTAATAAATTAGCAGTAGGTACTCCCTTATAATTTACCACCCAATTGTAATTTAATGGGTCTCCAAACCAAATAAAACACTTGAAACCTATAGTCTAGTGACAGGGAATGAGATAGTCCTGATGCATGTGTTTACTCTGGCAAACTACTTAATTGTTCCTCTGTTTCCCTTGAAACAAATGCAGCATTAAAACATTATGATGTCGGCTCACTTGTTTGCTTTGTGGATTACATACAGCGTGCCCAATTGAAAAGGGATAAGGCCAACATACAGGGGAGTCTCTCTGAGCATTAGCACTCGGAATACCTCAGCTGTCACTTACTCAGGGAAACAAGAACGACTCTACTTCAGTGCTATAATTTTGCATTTTTACCATACAAAAACAGTTAAATCCCCCCTGAAAGTTCTTAGACTCAGCAGTTACTTATTCCATAAAAGGTACAAAAGCCACAACTCATGTTCACAATTTCAGAACTACCCATTTATATTTAATACTCTATTAATGAAGAGAGAAGACGATTTATTTAAAGTCACTAAAAACACACCTAGATACTGTTCTGTTTTCTGACAGTCAATTTTTTAAAAGTCTGGGGCCCATTTGCTTTATTTTAAACTTTGTATGGTTTTCTTAAAAAAAAGTGGGGGGAAGTTTAATGTTACATATATAAAGCTAATACTATTTGCTTCCCACTCCCACCAGGTCAATAAAAGCTAGTCATTTTAATTCCGAAGTTGCACTTAAATTGACTGAGGATATCAGTTTTTAAAATAGCTTAACATGAACCATTTTACTTCTAAAGTGAGTTTTTCCCCAAATCTTCTGAATTCAAACTAGAAATGGTTTAAAATCCAATTTTTCCTCTCCTAATGCTCATTACACATTCACAGTTTTCCTGACACCAGAAACTATAGCCCATAATCATTTTCAAACAGAGGCTCCTATTCCCTTTCTACATACTTAAAATTTTTTACAAGCACACACACACACACAAACTGTTAAGTAATTTCTGAGGCTGTTGCTATTAATAGAAATAATTAAGAAATACCAGACAAAAATAGATATGGGTCACAGAAAGGTAATCTCCAAAATGTCAAACTTCAACAATATCCTTACCTGCAACTTGAGGAAACAGCAACATCTGAACTGGCTTGAGATGTTTGCACCTGTGATCAGGGGTAAAAAAATTAGAAGCTGTTGTTACTCTGCTTCGGTGTCAGCTCTTAATTATACAGAGCACATGGCTGAGAACGACAATGCTCTCTTGTAACCAAAAGAGAAAAAGGAGGATACTGCAGCAGTGAAAGGCATATTGTCTTTAAGTTGAGGTCTCAACTGTTGTTTCCTCCTGCAGGTCTATCCTCCTCCTCCCCTTCTCAGGGGGGAAGGCAGCCAAATGACGGGATAGTGATTCATCACTGGCCTATGACAGCTGCAAACGGGATTACCCCTCCCCCAATCAACATGCAAAGCAGTCTTGCCCAGGCAGCTTGGAAAAGGTGCTTGGAAAAAAATAGCTATTAACAAAATGAGCGTGTTTAACAGCAGCAGTTCAAGCAGTAATCCTCTAGCATCCTCAGAAGATCTTTCATCTTCTGTTATCACCAGCTGAAATAGAGCTCCCGCCCACCCCTTTGACTCCTGACAGTTTCTTATCCTTATCATAATGATTTTCTTCTACGTTTACTATTTGTCATTTAACATTCACTACAACAGCTTGTGGGCAACTTTCAGGCCATGCTGGACTAACTCTAAATGGGCAAAGGCAAGTTTCCATACCCAAAGTCACATCACTGAGCAATGTGTTCATTTGCCCACGCCAATTTAAAATTCAATGAGCGCTTACTCAGTAAAATAGAAAAAGTAGTTAAGCTCTTTGTAAATTTTCCAGCTTTCAAACCAAAAAAGACAATGGAGAGTTTAATAATCAATTCACCATCCCAGTTAGCCAGCATTTTAATCACTTTTGTTTCTAGATGAAGCTGTATTTCTGGATTTCACTGAACAATCTAACTAACATGCAGGCTTTAATAGTCACTGCCCTTCTTCCACAAGCAGCTCCAAATGCCAGCAGGTGATAGAGCTCAGGTGAGGCTAGGCTGCTGGCTTGCAAGCCCAGGCTGACGCCTCAGTAGGAAGAGCGTTCTACATAATGCTTAAAATGGCTCAGAATTCCAAATCTTTGAAGTGCATTTTCATTCAACCTGAACTGACATCAATTAGGGTTACAGAACAAAGATGAGAAGTGAAGCATCTCAAATGGCATTAAAGTTATCCAACCAAACATCTTCTGTTGAGTCTTGTTATTTTTAATTATGATTTATGAAATTAAGAAACACTAATTTTCTAGGAAGAATAAAACATCATGAAAGTCTATACGTCTTGGTATAATGTTACGTGAAACTTCTAGGTATGCGTTTCTATAATATGTGCAGGATGAAAAACAATCTTTAAAAGATGCTTGAGTATAAAACGAAAATTAAATTTTAATGCCTGCAGATGTGTCATTTTGTGATAACAGGCTTCTGTAATTTTTGTTAAAATTAATGTTCTCATACAAGATTAAATGGTTTCCTTTAGAAACTGTAGCAATATAGCTCAAGGATAAATTTCCCTTTTTTTTTTTTTCTTTTTTCTCCCCATTTTTATACACCTGGAATAAATTATAGGTGAGAACTAACTTAGTTTTAAGAACTCTCCTGGCTTAATTATGTGAAAGAGCATTTAGAGCATACTTTCTGTTAAATGTTAGAATACATTTCCATTTTTACATTAGCTAGAAAGCACAATCTTGGAAATGTAATTTTAGTTTCACTGTACACTTTGAAAGTTTGGTTATATTTGTATTTGAGGTTTAACCTATTATATTTAAATTTCAAACTTGTTAATAAAGAAAAAATGAACTTTAAAACAGAAATTATTCTAACACATTTCGTCACTGAAAAAATACATTTTCATGGCAACATATTTCTTTTATGCCGGCTCAACTCAGTCTCTACTGTACTTCCATACACTGCCATTTTTGAAAGTCCATATCCATGATCTACATTTCATTAAGTACACTTCAGATATATTCTTTTGTGTCTCAAGGATTATTTAAACCATGTGTTGTGTGTTACTGTATTTAAAAATGACTCTTTAATCAAAATAACTTTAAAACAACTAATCCTCACTTAGGCTGGTCAGCTGAATCCACATCGTGGTCCAGGAAAAATAAATCTACTCTCAAGAATGCGAATGCAGACAACAATTAGACACAGATGTGAGCAAAATTAGTTACAGTTTACAAAATGCTACACTTCACATGCTTTTAGTTTTTTATGTGTAGTACAAGATTACAGTGCAGTAAGGAAACATACTCTTATAATGACTTATCTAAAAAGGACACCTATTTCTGATTGCTATTGATTTCCCTCAATGTTTGACAATATCTCTGGAAGTTTCTGTGTTTTAAAGCTCTAAAACCATAATGTGTTTCAAAAATAATTAATTAGGGATATTTCCATTAAAAAGAGAAAAATATTATTTCATGGTTTCCAGAAAAGTGATGTTAGGCATTCAGTGAGCTCACATTTTCTGCTTTACATCCATAAACTTAATATGTTTCTTGTCTTCTCCTAATCTGGTATTTTTAATTCAAATACTTCGATGAGTGTAAAAATATTTCCCAGAACATAATAAATGGTCATCTTTCACTTTAAGGTCTTTTAAAACTCATTGTATGGAATACCATTAGTAGCATATTGACAGAGTTGTAAAAATACAAAGAGAAAAAAAGATAGCAGAACTTCCTAGAATTCAAATTCAAGAATCCTAAACTAGTAACTCTGACTTCTGATTAGTTAATGAGGTCTTTTAAGTTTGCCTTTTTTCTAATTAAATTTATAATTCTTCACAGATGTAACTTTTGTTGATGTTCAATTTGTCTCTCTCATTTTGTTAAACCTCACATAGTACTTCGCCAATCCATTGAATAGCCACATTAAATCTGTTAATACCATGCTCTTCAACCCCAGAAATTATTTCCAGAAGGCAAACTTGCTTTGAGAGATCATCAAACAAGACTTAAGGTACACATTTTATCACATTTTCCCTACCACAGAGCTCAGGATGCAGAGCAAAATTCATGACTTTTGCACTGTTTATTATACTTTGCTAAATTACAAATCAAAAGCATCTGACAGAAGATCATGCATGAAGCCAAAAAGTTAATAATGTTCTGTGAAAAGTAAACTGTAAATGGAAAGGGATTCTAAATCTCAGCAGCACAGAGCAAATAAAATGTAGGTACTTGTCTAAATTATGGGTTTTCCATAGGCTTTTTTGCTTGCTAGAAGCAATTTTTATAAAATGACTATAATTTAAAACTTTTTTTCCCCAAACTAAAAAGAAATTTTCAAAGTGAAAGTACTAAACTTATCTAAATAAATAGAGTTGGCAGGCGAGCTAGTTTTGTCCAACCACAGATCAACCTGAGTACTCCGAAAGACAATGGCAATTTTCTAATCACAATGTTTTTTTTTTTTTTAAAAAGGTTCTTTAGCCATAAACCTGCATTTTAAGCAGAATATATTCTTATTAAAATTTCTCCTCAATCAATATCTCCAACTATGATTCAGTGTTGTAATAAAGACTTAAATTTTAAAAATAAAAACCTAAACCTAAAATTGTAACGAACTTCTAGGAAGAGGAAGATTTTTTTTTAAATGTTAACACTGTATTTCCTTCTTTATCAAAGACTCCGTAAAAATCAATGCTTAAAACAGTTGCTGATTATTCTAATGTAATATACTCTATTACTTTCTGCAGTATCTCGTTTAAAGAAAATGAGGAGTCCTCATGAAAACAAAAACAAATATTTAAATCACATTGATTCTACCTACATATAGTTTTAAAGGATTGTTTTCAAAAATAGCTTTTATTTTAAATGTTGAATGAAATGCTTTTGATATTGGATTAAAAAGTGATTTTACTCTCACTGCAAGCGTTTTTCTTCTTTCCAATATAGTCTTACAAAATTTTTCACATTCAAATGGAAATTTTCTTTAGAGAAAATCATTTATCATCTCTATGAAACTCACATAGCAGTTGACTTCCATTTGGCACCCTAAAACTGAACAGTGGCTCAATTAGGCTTCTATGTCTGTCACCGCAAAGAATTTTCAAAGATTGAAAATCCACGGCTGCTTGCTCACTTACTGAACACTTTGGGCCTTTGGAGAACTCAAGCATGTTGAAAGTCAAATATCAAACATTTGATAATGCAAAAGCATGACTATCCATGTGTGCATGTCCTCAGAGCCCAAAAGGTGGGGGGAAACACTCACACAAGCCTAAAATAAAACCTACCCTGAAAGACACATTATAAAAACAATCCCAAACCTATAAAACTACACTTAATGTGCTTAACTACTGGCTTTTTGTACCCCTTGCCATTTTAAGAAATGAAACATAAAAATGCTTGTCTAAATGCAATGACAGCTCTGAATTTATTGAATTCTTGCAAATGCTATGCTTAAATGTGTTCAAAAACTCCTCCCAAGAAATATAAGCCCATGAGTCATTAGCAATTCATATACTGATTTTGAATGGCAAATATTTTAATAATTCAAAAGCTTGAGAATTTTATTATAAAGTGTCAATAAGTGAAAAATATTTTAGCTGGGCAAATGATTATGATAGCACATTTTGAAGATGAGCCGGTTTAACATGTTTGGGAAATTTGTTCATTGAAGCAAAAAGATTTCCTTCCTTAAAAAGTGGTATCAATTTTTTGTTATCTATTGTCCTTCCAAATGTTAAACCCTTCCTCGTTTTTTCACATCAAATTAAAGCGTGTAAGAAAAGCTACATATGTGTTATAATAGACATATATGCACCGCTTTATTCAATACCGCACAATATTTGAGGTTTGTGCAGCAATTCAGTGAAATGATATGAAGTAATTTCCCTACAAGAATATGGCCCTGTAGTATATTTATTTATATAGATCATACAAAAGTAATTGTTAACGATTAATTTGTAATTATCTGTTAATGATCCTAATTGCTCAGATAATTTTGGGGTTAGGAATCACACTTTCCGAATGGAACCCTGTGGCTAATAAAGTCCTAGGTACAAAGTGTCATAATTTTCCCCATGCCATAATGTTTTTCTTTGAAAACAAATCAAAACAATAATAAAAGCGCCCCTGTTATCTTGGGCTTTGCCCACAGGACAGCTGTTGTCAGTCACTACAATTTTTCAAACAATCAGCTTGTACTTACAGCGCTTACATCTGCTGCATCCACCAGTTTAATGTGCTCCTTCGAATTTTCTGGTTTAGCAAACCTCCATTCCTGACATAGTTTCGCTCCTGGCTGGGGACGCGCGAGGGCTCTCAGGCGCTCTCGTGGAGCCGCGGCGGCGCTAGTGGCAGCGGAGCGCCCCTGCAGGGGACAGCCCGGCGCGGGGGGAAGGCGCCTGGCCGCTGCTGCAGGCTCGGGCGGCCGCGCGACTGAGCGAACACGCTCTCCCCGGGAAGAAAACCGCCACAGTGGACGGCAACAGGAAGGCTTAAAGTCGGAAGTGGCACTGGAGAGTTTCTACCTCGCCCCAAACTCGGAGCCATCAGCTCCCACCGTGCTGTTTAGTAACAGCTTTGCGCGCTGCGCTCTTTCCCCAGCAAACAGCAGCGGCAGATAGCATCTGAGAAGCCCAGACAAAGAAACGGCACAATCTCATCCCTCGATTTGTTTGCGCAGCCTTGTAGGTCTGCCCACGGAGCCTCGGGGCTTTTTTTGTTTTTGCAACGCAAACCACAGCTATTCTCTTGTCCTAACCTTATTGGTTTAAATGCAACAATTGAAAGGGGCACTGCTCTGTCTGACTCAACCTTGCTGCTTTAAAAAAAATTTATTATGTAAATGAACGCGCCCCACGCTATCTGGAGAAACAGCTGTGTGAGAATAACTTCTCTGAGGTTACTGTCAACACGCACACATCCTCTTGCTGCAGGAGCTACCAATTAAGATCTTTGGGGAGTAGTTACGCGTTATCTTTTACACTTTTCCAAAACTTTTTTCAGGCCTTGAAACTTGGGGAATCAATACTTTTCAGAATTGTTTTCCTAATGTGTATCTACTCCTCTAACAGGTCTGGGGAAAATAAAAAATAGAATGGCCATTTCCATTAAGGAGAGAGAGAGAAAAAAAGCAAACGTGTAAACTATTATGAGATTAACAATGAAAGTCTGAAGGGTGATTCTACAGAGATTTCTAGAATGCCAAGTCTTCAATGAACAATTCTTTGGATATGAACCAGATAATATTTCAGTGTTAATATTTTTAAATGACTTTTGAGAAAAGATTCCTTTTATCTAGAACTTTCTTTGCAGCTGATTCTTTTAAAAAATTCTCACTAAACTTGGAATCTATGCATGATAATCTGTAACGCTCACCTAGAGAGTTGAGCTTCAGTTAAGATATTATGTTTTATGCAGATACATGATTTCAGTCATAAGATCAATGACCTAACCGTTATGTTAATTTCAAATATTTAAAGAAGGCATTACTTATGTGACTAACGACTATACTTCAGTTTGCCAACCCTATACCATAGTTCATATACAAATATTTATTTTGATACTAGTCATCATAACTAATTTTATGCTTTTCTAAAATAAAATCTTGATACTCATTGGATTTTCCTTAAAACTTTTGTCATCACCATATAATACTATTCTACTTATTTGGTCTTTTAATTAAAAAAAAAATAGCATCTCCTTTTTTTTTTAGGCTCTTGCTTGATATGAAAAAACATTCTAAAAATCACAATAACTTCTTAAATGATTTTATAATACATTTTCAGATCATCAACTAATAAAACAGACACAGTCTTACCTTTATTTTGCTAATTTGTAAATGAAAGCACCATTCCAATGCAAACAAAACAAAACAAAACAAAAAGCTTCCAATGACCAAAATTCAATACAGACTTCCCCCCTTCCCTGTGGAAGTATGCCAGCCTACATTCCCCAGAAAAGAACACTTTGTCAAACCTATGAGACAACTTAAACTGCAAACTCACCTAGGATTTCATTTTGTATAGTACCAGCAAGGGATCATGGGCTAATCATCTACCATATTTGGGAAGTCAGGTCAAAAAACAGTTGATTGCTATTGGATCTGCTCATATATGCAGCAGAAATAGAATTACGTTACCACCTACAGCACTTTCTCAGACCAGAAGTATCAGCTATTCAATATACTAACATATATACGCAGAAAATAAAATACAGTCTGTAATGGAGGTTTCTAGTGTCATCAGATAAAATGTAATGTTACATTAATTCAATCAATGATATAAAACAGTAAATGCTTTTGCAACCATATTTATTTCTAAGCTCCATAAAATAAAAAATTTGAGTTGTTGTTTGGAGAATTAAACCCTGTTTGAAACTTTAAATTCAGCTATTGTACTCAGGCTTCTCATAGTTTAAAAATTATTTTAAAAATAAAAGGGTAAAATATTATTTTTCTGATCTACGAACCACTATTTTGGCAAATCCAGAATAATACACTATATGAAATCAAAACAGCAGGAATATCATGTAAAGTATACACCCTTTATATACAAATTACTTGCCTACATTATAATCAAATTTATCATATTACATGTTTTTATACTGAAATTCAATTATTTTTATTTATATAACCAAACAAAAACCCATTAAATAAATGATGCATATAATTGTGAAGAAAATTATGAAAAACATGATGAATGTAATGTGACCACTAATTGATATACTGTAGCTCATGCTTCATAGTTATGTAACAAAGAGCTTAGTCACTGGCTAAAAGTAATATCCATGTATATATTTGCCACTTTTAAATAGTTTCCTTTTCCTAAAGCAAAATTAGATGGATTAAAAACAATGATGTTTACCCATAAATTTTGTCTGGTTACCTCTTTAGAATATCAAATATGTAATAATTACTATTGCATACAATTTAAACCAAAAATAAGGTATTCTATAATAAATAACTAACATTTAAGCCATTATTCATAAGACCCAGTTTGTAGTGTATTGTTAACTTTCTATTTCTAAGTTTTCAACAACTATAATTATGTAACTTAACCATATACTGTGCAGACTAAATTGTTCCCTAAATACAGTCACACATATTACAACAAAATTTAAGAAAATTTGCTGAATATTTTCTATTAATAAAAACAAATAATAATAGAAAACATTACTATCTGATATTTGCTGTGGAAATCTCAACACATAAACATATGAATAGAAGTTTAAAAATGTACCAATATGCTTTTTTCTTGATAAAATAAATACATAATTTTATCTGGAAAACGAAAATACTTGAAATATTCAACTGTAATGAACTGTTTGAATACCATCAATGAGAAAAATCTTTCATATATTGTATCTCCAAACAGGTTTTATCTGGCACAGCCAGCTGTTGCCTAGATGTGTGCCTGGTTATATAGAAGTCTGAAATTTGGAGAGAAGTTTTTGGTGCTTTTAGATTAACAGAAAATTTTAAGTAAAAACATAAGAAATATAAACAAATGTCCTTAATTTTTATGTGCGTGTGTTTGTGTATATATATATGTATATATATATAAAGCAAAGGCAGATATGGGACTCATTAGAACTACCTAAAAGATAACTTAGAACTTTTTTAAAGCTTCATGAATGAACAGTTGATTAATCAAATTAAACATAAAAAATAAACATTGAGAAAACCAAGGATAAAACACAGTGAATGTCCTTGTCCCTTTTCCATTCCAGTAATGATGATAATGAAGTTCCTGAATAGTTGTGAAGTTTTCCATAAAAGATGCACTTTGAAGTTATTTTTTTTCTATTTATGTTTACTTTGAAATAATTTTAGAAGTAAGCATGTATGCTATTACCTGGTCTAATGGTTTACTAATCTTTTTGTTTCTACAATTCTAGTGAGATGATTATTTCTCAAAAATAATGATATAGCAAGTTGCAAAATATATTCAGCAATTAAAGACCAATGCTTTCTCTTCAAAGGCAAAATCCTTGTCATTATTTCTTCTACATTATTAAAATCAATATCTATAAATAGTCAATATTTTGTAATTCAAACTGTTCAAAGTAGAATGACAACTAGAGTATCCCAAAATACTGTACTTCTAGTCCTTCTGTTTCCAGATAAGTTTCTTTTTCTTGTGGTCCATGCCATGGCACAACATTTCTGGCTTCTTCGTGGAACCTTTGGAACCCTATCTGGATGGCTGACATTACGATCCTTGCTGGCATTTGGAGCAGTCACTTCCATGACCTGCTCTTTCTCCACTGGCATAAGACCTACAATGACAGCCCCCCTCCCAGAAGTCTTCTGCTGAAATGCAACCAAGTAAAACATCCTCTATTTATTTTAAGAATGATATTAAATCCACCAAACTGAATGTCTACCAGTATTTTGCTAAATGTTTTCCATTCAAATTCCAACATGAATAGCTTTTAACAGTAAAGTTAAGGAGGTAATTACTAACTATTAAGTACCATGGAAAATTATTTTAATAAATATTAGTGTTTATACCTACACAATATGAAAATATAACCTATTTCCTGACTTCCTAATAATCACATTGGTTATTATATATCAAGAATAACCATTTATTTATGTAGAGTAGGAAACTTGTTATCCTATGTAGTAATGACTGCCTATAGAATGTTTTTTAAAAAAATTATTATTCTTAATAGAAAGTTTGAGCAGTACTTATTGAAACTAATAATGATAGCAAGGGCAGTGATAGACTTTTAAGAAAAGGAACTAAGATGATACAGGCACTTTAAGAAAAATATGACACAACAGGTTTTCTATTTTAAAATCAACTGATTTTCCAAAATGGCAAACAGAGTTACATTTTCTTCCTTCTGCCAAAAATATGTAAATAATTAGTCTTGGAAGCATATGTTTAATCTCAGCAATAAGCTATTTTGCTTTCTCACACTGTAAAATGGATTTCTGTTGACATGAAGCAACCTAGAAAACCCAGGTTGTCTCCTCTTCAACAATTTTTTTCTCTAAGCCATGGGCAAAACCAATCTTGTCAGCACCTCCCAAACATGTAAGAGGATCTGGAAATTTGCTTTGTGTTTTCCAGGTTTCATGACAGCTGAGTTCACAGTTTTTAAATTCTTCAGAAACAATGAATAGCTCATGGAGGAAGAAAGAGAATTAGCGTTTATTAAGTGCTAACTACATGCCAGGCGCTGTGCTAGGCATTTTATATTTTTATGAATCTTGTTTCTTAAAAATGTGGTATTTTTAGCCCTAGTAACTGCTTGTTCTGGAATCTGCCTCATTTTTCTAGCACCATCAAAGTCACTACTAAACGGCAGATGGAGCAATGAGACATTAATGTCTCCTCATTGTATCATCATTTTGGAACAAGGTGATATCCCATAAAGTTAACAAATCCAGAAAAGTATGTGATATATGAAACTATATATGTTGACATATACCAAAATTATATATTCAGTATGGAATAGACATAATCACTATACAATATCTGATTATTCCTGAGTACATACTGCAAGTTAGTTTGCAGGTTCAAAGATAAAAGTACATTAAATGATCAATAGGAAAAAAACAGTGTGAGGAATCCTTAAACTTGAAATGGTAAAATCAGGAAATATGGTTTTTTATTCATTATATATAAAAAAAAGGTGAGTTATCTTCCTAAAATAGGGATTATAAATAGTCCCAACTTTTTCTTTATACTAAAAAGGAGAAGCTGAGTCTGAGTTTACAACAAGCAATTTATATAAACAATTTGCTTCACAGTTATATCAATTTCTTACATTTTGCCTTCCTTAATTTCAGTTATCCAGTGTGATACACTTTGATCTTAGTAGCCATTACATCATAAATGCTTGATTTATCCACTGAGGAAATAATTACATTCAAAATGCACTCCAAGTTTCCTGATGCATTTGGAGGTATAAGTTTAAGTATTCAGAATCAAGAAGCTCTATTTTTGTTACAAAGGAATTACCGGCGGGTGGGGGAGGGAGTAAACCCCAAAACCTAATAACCTGTAGAAATTTTTAATTTAGCATTAACTTTTTCCCCCCTCCAGTCTCCCAAATCAGAAAAAAAAAGAGTAACCTCTAAAGCTGTTTTAGACAGAAGGTCAGAATTCAAAGGATCGGTAACTTAATCCACAGTGTGCTGCAATCACATTGCTATTGGAAACACAACCAGCAGCACCACCATTCCAGAAGTTTTTATGAAGCAATGTCAATAGGTATACAACCTGGAGGTTTCTCTCTACTGTGAGGTTTATCCAGATTCATACTTACAAGCGATCAAGTTGCCGTGGGTCTTTGAATTTTACTTTAGTGTGCTGTGGTGTGAGGAACAAAACGAGACTCTGTATTACACACTAAGGGAAACAATCGCCTCAGTTTCTTCACATACTTAAAGAGAGTACCTTTCTGCGGCCAAAATGTAAATAAGATGAAACATATTTTAGTCTTTAGATACTCATAATTAATAAGAATGCTTGTTTTAGATGGTTTAATATTTAGGGTATTATACTGATTATTTACATTTGATTCATGTTATATATTCAAAGTATAAGTGGGAGCATCCTGTGCCTTTTTCAGGGATTCTGTTTTAATATCACCAATGATCAAGTTTACCTGAAATGCAGAGTAAAACAGACTTAAGGATCTGGGGTTTTCTCAGTTAGTGTATTTTAAATGTGTACGATTCTTCATAACAACCCTGGTTGATAGAGAGTTACAGGCTGGTGGCTTGTTTTTTTAATCAATACAAGGAAAAACAAATAGTTTACCAAGAGGTCAGAGTGTCCTTAGAGGAGCCCTCTCTGCACGATTATCATTGACAACCCCGGCTGAAAGATCCGCAAAGCCCCCATTAGCTTTGGCCTCCAGGGATTGCCATTCACTTTCCTTCCTGTCCTTGCCCGCCAGGATGAGGACGACTTGCCCGGCCAGCAGAGTGGATGGAGAGGGGTAAGGAGAAGGTGAAGGACAAAAACAAAGCAAAAAGGAAAGAAAGAAGTTATTCAAGACAATAATCAGAAAACCTGCTCAAGGATCCTAGGCCTTTTTTAAAGAATGGGTGCCTTTGACTCAGAAATTCTAAAGGAAAAAGATAATGTTTTTAGATATGCAGATTTCATACGTTGTAAATTGACAGCACCATCACTAGTATACCCATCTCTTTTGTGGGGCATTATATTTGACAAACATAAAAATGAAAACACATTTAGATGACCTAACTCACCACAAATAAATGTATTCATGATTTAGTCATGAAGACTGTTAAAGAGGAAGAACCACACCTCTAGGCTCTCTATTTAGAAATTTCCAAAATCATGCCTATGACCAGCCTATGAATGACCTATACTTGAAAAAGAAAAAAGTTTTTAATGAGATATTTCACATTAAGATCTTCTTAAAATAGCATATGACAACCCTGATTTCCTACTCCATCTTTCTATAATCTTGGATTTTATATCTCTTACTGTTCAAGGCTGAAATGCTATTCTTTTCCTTAAATGTGTAGAATTATTACTATCTACAGGCAAGCATACCACTCACTAGACTAAAATAAATGTGCCAGAGAGTTGAGTGAGTTCTAATTCTGGCTTCAGCATGGGTTTTCTCTGTGCCTTTTGTTATCACATTACTTATCCTCTCAATTTGTAATCTATAAACTGGCCAGCTATAAAATGGATGCAAGGTTACACATCTTACCAAAATGGCATGGGAATGAAAATTTTACTGCTATGGTAAGCCTCACATGGACAGTAAAACAGCAACAGAAAACCAAATTTCAAATCAATTTAACTAAATGAGTATGCAATGAGGGCCCAGACAAGGCATGGTGAGTTTCCAGGGTTTAGCACAGCTTGATACACATAGTAGGTGCTTGGTAAATGTTAGTTAAATTAATACATGCACACAAGGCTACTTAATGGAACATGGCCTTGGTTTGTGAAAGAAAAATGATTTCCCTGAATTTTCTTTGCTTCTTTTTTTTCCCTTTATTTTCCTTACACATTGTTATACTTTTCTTCCATTGGAAACTCTAAAGCTGGACTGACTGGCTGGGGCATTGTCATCATAGGGGTAATTAATTTCATTCTCATGCACAAAAACATACTTTAAATACTTTATGGAACAAAACTGAGTCAATGAAACTGTGCAGGAATTTGCCATCCTGACAAGCAGACTCCAAGAGAATTAGGAAATTAGAACAGACTTGAAATCACTGCATTTACACGATATATGTATTTGAGTGGGACAGGAAAATGGAATAAAAAGTTCAGTTTCAGTATTAAAAAAACAAGCCAAGATTCTAGGCTGGGCATTATTCTATTTGAGAAGAGTGAGAATGGGGCCCCAGTCTCTGCTCGTGGGACTGCAAACTAGTAGTACAACCTCTGTGGAAAGCAATATGGAGATACTGCAAAGAGATACAAGTAGAACTACCATTTGATCCAGCAATCCCATTGCTGGGCATCTACCCAAAAGAACAAAAGACATTCTATAAAAAAGACATCTGCACTCAAATGTTTATAGCAGCACAATTCACAATTGCAAAGATGTGGAAACAACCCAAGTGCCCATCAATGCATGAGTGAATTAATAAAATGTGGTATATGTATACCATGGAGTTCTACTCAGCCACAAAAAACAGTGGTGATCTAGCACATTTTGTATTATCTTGGATAGAGCTGGAGCCCATTCTACTAAGTGAAGTATCACAAGAATGGAAAAACAAGCACCACATGTACTCACCATCAAATTGGTATTAACTGGTCAACACTTAAGTGCACATATAGTAGTAACATTCATTGGGTGTCAGGCAGATGGGGAGGTGGAGGGGATGGGTATATACACACCTAATGGGTGTGGTGCACACCATCTGGGGGCGAAGCTCTGACTCAGGTGGGGTAACCTAAACTTTTGTTCCCCCCTAATATGCTGAAATTAAAAAAAATTAAAAAAAAAAAGCCACCATACAGTATATGTTAGCTATACCCAACATATGCTTCCCTAAGTACTCTGTTATTCCAATATCAGTTCATATTTCCCTTTTAAATTCCTAGCCAAAATATTCAGAAAAATTAATTTAAAAACTTGAAAGAATACACAATAGCATGAAAGTATCTTTAAGGAAGCCCTACACCTCCTGCCTTTCAGAAATATTTCATTGTAGATATATCCACAAAGCTGTCATTTTCAAATTTTGCTGTTGGTAGGCTATTCAGAAATCTAACCAACCAAACTGGTTGGTCTATCAGTCAGTAATCAGTCAGTCGATAAATATTTATCATGAATCCAGTATGTGCCAAGTACTGTGGGCACTAGATGAAGCAGTAAACAACATAGACAGAATTCCCACAGTTAAGGAAATTATGTTATGTGGGCATAGAAGAGTGTAAATAAATTAAAAGATGGCTGACTGAACATAAAAATTTATTTTTGCTTTCTCTAGAAACCCCACTAGAGCACCAGTAAAGGGATTTTTTTTAAAGCATAAATCCCTAAGAATGAAGAAAGCAGGTAATAAGAAAACAGTAACAAATGTTAAAAGTGGAGGGGAACCCCAAACAGTCAGACCATTTTTAACTGACTTAGCAGATCTGAGAAAGCTTAATCCAAAGTTGACAGTGAGGAAGGCTGAAAATCAACCCAATTTATACCACAAAAACACCCCCTCACACACACACATCTCAGGAATTGATGGTACCAAGTACTTCTGTTAAGTGTAAGTAAAAATAGGGATAAACAAAAGGAACATTGGGTAGAAGTCAGCGTAGTGTGCAGTTAGATCCCCTTGCCCACTCTACATAGTTAGTAGATCTAGTAGACTGGGGGCTGTAGGAGAAGCCCTGGGATTTGTTCAGGAAGGAGCTGCCATATTGGAAACAGGCAGATTAAAAAACATTCACACACTGAATGCTGGGACAACCCCTTCTGCTCCCTTCCATCATAACCCTTTCCCCATCAGGGTTCCCAGATCACTGTCAGCTAGAGTTAGACCATCCAGGCAAGAGCCTGAAATTGGCTACACTGAGTATTCAGACCAGCCCAAGGGTAAGACCTAAGATACTTAATACTTGGGGGTCTCCCAAGGAAAGGACTCAATCTGATTACCCCAAAGTAAAAATCATGGTCAACAAGTCATTACACAATAATCAACTTTAAAGTGCCCCACTCTTAAATATAAGCTAATAATTAAGGATTATTAGGAGTCTGAGGAAAGCCTTTACCAAGAAATACAGAAACAAAATGAAAAATGCAACTTGTAGGAACCAGAGATCAGACAAAAGCAAATGTCAAGAAAAACAAAAATAAACTCTCATTAATATTCCCAGAGAAATAAGAGAAGATACTGCAGCCATGAAACAAGATAGGAAAATAACAGTAATGATATTTGTTTTTTAAAAAGAAGAACATCAAACAACAAAAAAGAGCCCTTGGGGAAAAAAGTGAGATAACAGAAATGTGAAATTCAGTAAGGTTTGGAAAACAAAATTGAGGAACTCTCCCAGAGAAGAGAGCAAGAAGAGATGGAAAATAGGAGAGAAGTACAGAAAATACAAGAAAATGAGTTATAGTCCTGTTGGTCCAACATCCAAATAACTGGAGCTTCAAAAAGAGAGCAGAGAAAATGAAGGCCAAAGTTTAGACCAATAATTCTAAAATTTTTCCTAGGGCATGAGTTTTCAGATTGAAAGAGCTCTCAATAGGTACCCAACAAAAAGAATAGAAACAGACACACACCAATAGATATTGTTGCAAAATTTCAGAACTTTTCTGGGAAAAAAGGCTCCTTTATCTATGAATATAAAGGAATTAATAGAATAACTGACACATCTGAACTGAACATATGGAAAGGAGAGTTAAACAAATACAGCAGAGCACAAAATTGAAATATTAAAAGGAGTCAGCAACTGAATTCAATAATTCATTGAAAAGATTATACATCATGACCAAGTGGGGTTTATCCCTTGGATACAAGATTGGTTTAACATTCCAAATCAATCAGTGTGATACATCACATTAACAGAATGAAAGATAAAAACCACATGATCATCTAAATAGGTGCAGGAAGAACATTTGGCAAAGTTCGACATCCTTTCATGATAAAAATTCTCAACAAAATAGGTATAAAAGGAGATTTCCTCAACACAATAAGGGGCATATATTAAAAGCCCATAGCTAGCATCATAATCAATGGGGAAAAACTGAAAGCTTTTCTTCTAAGATCTGGTACAAGGGAAGGATCCTCATTCTCACCTTTTCTATTCAACATAGTATTGAAAGTACTAGCAAGAGCAATCAACCAAAAAAAAAGAAAAAAAGAAAAAAAAGAAATGGCACACAAATCAGAAAGGAAGAAGTAAAATTATCCCTGTTCACATGATCCTATATGTAGAAATCCCTAAAGACTCCACAAAAAACTGTTAGAGCTAATGAATGAATTCAGTAGAGTAGCAAGACACAAATTGACATACAAAAATCAGCTACATTTTTATACTAATAATAATATACTTGAAAAAGAAATCAATAAAAATCATTTACAATAACATCAAAAAAGATGAAATGCTTAGGAACAAATTTAACTAAGGAGTTGAGAGATCTATACACTAAAAATTATAAAACATTGATGAAAGAAATTGAAGAAGACACAAATAACTAGAAAGATATCTTATGTTTATAGATTAGAAGAATTAATATTGTTAAAATGTCCATACTGCCTGAAATGATGTACAGATTCAGTTAATCCCTATGAAAATTGCAATGGCATTTTCCCCAGAAATAGAAAAACAATTCTAAAATTCATATAGAACCACAAAAGACCCCAAATAGCCAAAATAATCTTGAGAAAGAAAAATGAAGTTGGAGGCATCACACTTCCTGATTTCAAATTATATTACAAAGCTATAGTAATCAAAACAGCATGGCACTGGCATAAAGACAAACACATAGACCAATAGAACAGAATACAGAGGCTAGAAATAAACCCTAGCACATATGGTCAACTAATTTTCAACAAGGCCACCAATACCAATGAGTAAAGGACAGTCTCTTCAATAAATGGTGCTGGGAAAACTGAATATCTATATACACAAGAATGAAACTGGACCCTATTTTACACCACCCACAAAAATCAACTCAAAATGGATTAAAGATCTAAATGTAAGACTTGATACCATGAAACTCCTAAAAGAAAACATAGGGAAAAATCTCCTTGACATTGGTCTTGGCAATACTTTTTTTTGGCTAGAACACTAAAAGCACAGACAACAAAAGCAGAAATAAAGAAGTGGAACCACATCAAACTAAAAGCTTCTGCACAGCAAAAGAGACAATCAACAAAATGAAAAGGCAGTCTATGGATTGGAAGAAAATATTGGCAAACCATATACCTGATAAGGGAGTTAATATCCAAAATATAAGGAACTCACATAACTCAATAGCAAAATAACCAATAACCCAATAAAAAATGGGCAAAAGACCTTAACAGACATTTTTCCTAAGAAGACATAAAAATGGCCAACAGATATATTAAAAGGCAACCAATATAACTAATCATCAGGGAAATGCAAATCAAAACCACCATGAGATATTGCATCACACCTATTAGAATGGCTATTATAAAAAAGTCAAGAGGCCGGGTGTGGTGTGGTGGCTCACACCCATAATCCTAGCATTTTGGGAGGCTGAGGCAGGAGGATCACTTGAGCCCAGGAGTTTGAGGTTGCAGTGAGCTATGATGACACCACTGCACTCTACCCGGGGCAACAGAGGAGACTCTGTCTCAAAAAAAAAAAAAAAAAAAAAGAAAGTCAAGAGATAACAAGTGTCCTCAAGGGTGTGGACAAAAGGGAACCCTCATACACTGTTGATGGGAAATGTAAATTGGTACATCTATTACTGAAAACAGCATGAAGCTTCCTCAAAAAATTAAAAATAGAACTGCCATATGACCCAGCAATCCTTCTATTGGGTACATAACCAAAGAAAATGAAATCACCACCTCATAGAGGTATCTGAGCTCCCATGTTCATTGAAGCATTATTCACAATAGCCAAGCTATGGAAATAACTTAAGTGTCCATTGACAGATGAATGGATAAAGAAACTGGTGTGTGTGTATATATATATATACACACACACAATCAAATATAATTCAGCCTTTAAAAAGAAGGAAATCCTGCCATTTTCAATAACATGGGTAAACCTGTAGGAAATTATGCTAAGTGAAATAAGCCAGACACAGAAAGAAAAATACTGCATGATCTTATCTATTTGTGGAATAGTCTTCAAAAAGTCAAATACGTAGAAACAGAGAGTAGAATGGTGGTTACCAGAGGAAGGGATAGGGAGGAAATAGGGAGAAGCAGGTCAAGGGGTACGAGCTTGCAGTCATGTAGGAGGAACAAGTCTAGAAATCCAATGCATAGCATGAGGACTATAGTTGATAATATTGTATACTGAAAATTTGACAAGAGGGTAGATTTTAGGTGCTGTAGTCTGTCCTCCTGCAAACAACAAAAACAACAACAAAAAGTAACTATAGAAGGTGATGCGTAGGTTAACTTGCTTGACTATAGTAATCATTTTACTATGCATACCAAAACATGATGTGGTACAGCTTAACTATGTACAATTTTAAAAAAGAAATCAGAATACGACATGCTGCTGTAAGAGCTTACATAGAGATGAAGTAATGCAAACACCAAAAGTTGATCTAACAAAAATCAGGAGATTGGAAGGATGGCAGAACCCGTGTGTTTGTGGATGAATATATTGGGGTAGAAGTGAGATGAAGGAGACAAATCCCTATCTTCCACACACCTAAAAATGAAAAATCAACGAAGTACAGCATAACAAAATTCAGCTGAAAAGTGAGAAGTCATTTTTTCTGGGAAGTGGAAAGGAAGATGAGAGGGAGGTAGGAGACTCCCCTCCCCAGAAAGATTTTTATAGAATGATTAGACTTTTAAAATTATGATGTTGGCCGGGTGCAATGGCTCATGCCTGTAATCCCAGCACTTTGGGAGACAAAGCCGGAAGGTCATTTGTGCCCAGCAGGTTGAGGCTGCACTGAGCAGCCACTGCACTCCAGCCTGAGCGACAAAGCAAGATCCTGTCTCTAAATACGTACATACATACATACATAAAATCAACATTTAATTTTAATTAAAATAAAAATAGAAAAATAAACATTTGTCTGTTTCCATTATATGTGTACTAGTTATTGACAAGTAGTGAAAAATAAGATTCAGGTAAAATTTGGCAGACAAGGACATGGGAGAAGCAGTGCTTCAGTTAGTCAAGGAAGGCCTCTTGGAGGAGGTGCTATTTGAGTTGAGAACTAAACCATGAAAAGCCAACATACTTGTAAAAACTGGAGCTGGGAGAGTGGTCTACACAAAAAGAACAGCAAGTTCAAAGGGAACAAGCTTAATAAATAGGAGGTGAGAAACAACTGCAGTGATAGTGAACAAGAAGGAAAGGGTCGGGCAGGGTTGAGAGTGGGGTGTGGGGTATTGTCAACCAGGTGAAGAGTGGGATTTTATTCTAAGTGTGATGGGAGGTTACTAGAGGTGGTTTTTGTTTGCTTGCTTTTGTTTTGTTTTTGAGCAGAAAAGCGACATGATCTGATTTACACACAGGAAAGACCGCTCTGGCTGCTGCATGGAGGACAGACTACAGGAGCGCAAGATCAGAGGCAGGAAGGCAAATCTGCGGAGTGTGCAGTGGTCCAGGTGTGAGGGGTGGAAATGTAGAGCAGGGTCTTATCTGGGGAATTGATGATGATGCAGTCAGATTTAGGGTACATTTGGAATTAGAGCCAAAAGGAGTCGGAGATTGGATGTGGGTTTGAGGCAAAGAAAGAAATTAAGGATGACTCCAGTCTTTCCGCATAAACAATAAACACCACTGATTTGACTTTCATCTCCATTCATTTCTTCTTTCTGCTTTCTTGCGCATACAATAACATGACATAAACACAAAGAGCCTGAACAACCAGCATCTGAAAGCAAACTGAAAGTCTTTGCATGACTATTTCCTCAAACCAGCCAACACTTCCCCTCCCCTGCCCATGTTGACTCCTCATGGCCTCCCATGAGGAGGATAAAACTCTCCACATACTATGCTCACTCCTGTCTCAGTATATATGTTCAGGTGTCTCCACACCACCAGCCTGATATAAATGTCTTTACCCCTCTTTTCTCCTTAATCAACTTCTTATCCACTGTTGGCTTCTGTTTTATCATGGCAGATTGTTACTTTGGTGGCCCGCAATGAACCATGCCTCCCAAAATGTTAGGCCTGGCGAATGAGACATTAGCAGAGACTTGGGTGGTGCTTGCACAGTGGGGCTAATCCTTTGGGAATTCTGAGTGTTTGGATCCAGGTGCCATGAAGAAAGCCCAAGTTAGCCACATGGTGGAAGAGAAGTCCCAGCCTACCTGCCACCCATCAAAGTACCAGATATAAGAGTAAGGGCATCTTGGACATTCTCGCTCCAGCCACCATTTAACATAAATTGGGAGAGACTCAAAGCAGTACCAGCGGAAGGGCCATCTGAGCTCAGCCAATCCACAGAACCATGAGCAAATAAAGTGATGATGGGGTGGCTGGTAACGCTGCAATACACAATGAAAATACCCATCACTGCATTGAATCTACTCTTGCAAATGTTACCAATCTCATGCATGTTATCAAAACCAGTGAAAATATTTCTGTCTTTAATTGTCTCGACTGTAGAATTTTCTTATAGTGGTAAAATATACATTACATAAAATTTACCTTTTTAACCATTTTTAAGTGTACAATCCAGTGGCATTAAGTACATTCATGTGGTACAACCATCATCACCATTCATCTGCAGAAGTTTTTCATCTTCCCAGAGTGAAACTCTGCAACCATTAAACACTCACTCCCCATTTTCCTCTCCCCTCAACCCCTAGCAACCACCATTCTACTTTCTGTCTCTGTGGAGTTGACTATTCTAGATACATCATATAAGTGGAATAATACAAAATATGTCCTCTGGCATCATGATTATAGCATCTTAGTTTAATTTTAATCACAGAATCTGACATTGCTGTACATTCTCTCCTTGAAAGGTTCTTCCCATGAGGTCCTGTCACAAAACTCCCTTTTGGTACCTTTTGCCCCATTTTTCCGATTCTTCCATCTTTGTCTCTTTCGAGGGCTGCTCTTTTTCTGACTCCATTTCCTCTTAAATGCCAGGCGCTTTTGGGTATCTTCTCTTAGGTGACTTCACTCCCATATCTGCCTCAATTACTACATAAATGCAGTTGGTAACCAAATCACCATCTCTAATACAACAGAGTTAATTTTTAAAAAAATTTGAAATACTCCTTGATGTATTTTCCTTTTTCAGCAATTACAGTCCCTCCCCCTCCCCATCCTGCACAGCCATTCGTTCTGCCATTCAGGTTAGGCTTTGCGATGTGGGTAGGGAAGACAGAAGATACGGCGTAAGGGAAGCTCCTTTAAGACAAGAAGGGGAAGAGAAAAAGCCTTCCATTTGGGGCACTGGTTGCTACAAATGGAAACTCGTGCAATTGGTTAAGGTTGGAGGACTTAAAAAGCGGTGGCCATAATAATAGAGAACAACCCTAATTCATGGGTTCAGGTTTGAATCTCTTCAGAATGTGGAACCAGTTCCCATGTGTCAACCGAAATCAAATGGTCAGTAATCAAGAACCAGTAACCTTGCCTAGTATGAGGTGGTATTTTCTTGGTGTCTGGTAAGATTATCATAACCCCAGGAATATACAGAACTAAGTTTTCAGAAATGAAGATGTGTATATGGGTTATATTTCACAATAAAAATGTAGAATGTAAAGAAATTAGAAACCTTTATTATTAATACTACTGTTTATTATTCATATTAATTATTATTAAGATTTGAGGACAGGTGAGATAAAATATTTTATTTCATTTCATTTTATTTTAATTTTTATTTTTTCTCACTGCCTCTTTGATCAGGTCTTTATTCAAAATAAGCTGTCCAAAATGATTTGACCTTTATGGAATAAACAAATTTAAGAGTTTATGCAGTAGGCTTCTTTTCTTTCGTGGTAGGTTTCTTTTCTGCTGGTTTCTTGGTAGAGGCAGCCTTTTTTCCCACCAAAGGCTTTTTCTGCTTCCTAACACCAACAGGCTTTCTTCCTTTCCTCACTACAGGCTTCTTGCCTGCAACCCCCTTCTCATCAGATTTGGCCCGTAATGCTGCAGAGGCCTTATTCACCTGCAGTTTGTGATTCCTGGCCTGGCGAGAATGGTATTCCGGCGAACGGTCTTTGCATATGGGTTTAGCTTCAACATGATTCTCAGGTTTTTCAGTGGATTCTTCTTCAGGACTCCGCGGTGAATCTTCTTGCGTGGTGCTCAAAGAGCTCTTTGGATCTCTGGGCTTTTCAAGATTCTGCTAAGGTCTGTGTTGATCATCTTGGGCATGGGAAGGTTGTAGTTACTCTTGAGGGAAGCAGCTTTACGCCAAGTGCCATATAATTCATCTAACTTCCGGAAAGCACTTTCAGTCCAAACGCAGAAACGTCCCACATGCCCACCAGGAGCAAGTTTCAAAATGTTCAGCTTGCTTACATTAAGCAGAGTAATTCCAGGGATGTTCCTGAAAGCCTTGATGATACCATTGTCCTCACTGCAGATGATGCAGGGTCCCCTGCGCTGGATGCGACAACGGTTTCTCATTTTGCCCTTGCCAGCCCTCATTCGCTGAGAGGCATAGACCTTTTTGATATCATTCCAGGCCTTAAGTTTCTTAAGAAGTAAAACAGCCTCTTTGGTCTTCTTGTAGCCTTCAACTTTATCTTCGACCACCAAAGGAAGTTCAGGAACTTCCTCAATACAATGACCTTTAGACATGACCAGTGCTGGTAAGGCCGAAGCAGCCAGGGCAGAGCAGATGGCATATTGCTTTTGGGTTGTGTTCACACTACGGTGCCAGCGATGCCAGGTCTTGGTTGGTGCAAACAGGCGGCCCCCACGACACATATTTCCAAAAGCACCCTGTCCAGAACGGTGAGTGCCACCACCTCGAACTCTGGGAATTCTAGCCACAGCTCTGCCAGTACCCCAAGACTCAGCACTGGTTGGATGACCTGCTAATTCACTGACAGTATAGGGCTGTCTCTTGTTTTTGCGCAAGTTGGTGTGAACGAAGTTCACAATATCTGGTCGAATGGGAGCCTTGAAGACAGCAGGCAAAGTGACATTTTTGCCAGATGACTCCCCCTTTTCGGAGTACACCCATACCAGTGGATGAGCACAAGCCATGGCGGGGAGAGGAAAAGGCCACACTCCGAGGTAAAATATTTTATAATCATTGCATTGCTCTATATAAACTTTGTCAACTTTTTAGGATATTAGAAACCTTTACTGCATCCTAAAATCATAGGCATGATCATAATTTGAAATGGCTGAGGGAATTTGGTTAAGTGGCGTTAATGTTTAAAGGAGATGCAATTGGTTAAACTTATGGGTTTATTAAACTAACTAAATAAGTGAAAATAATTATTCTTATTTTGTGAAAGACGACCAGATTTACAAGTAAAATAAATTTTGTAAATTGATTTTTAAGCTTTGGAATTAACGATTATTTATCAAAACACAGGTGAATGTGGGAATTTCCTTCTATACATAATAGTCTTCCTCAGGCATGAAAAATTTGCCCAGCATGGCAGAGAGAAGGCAGCCAAGAGTTCCTGGATCTCCAGTGGGGATGCAAAAGTGCTGAGAAACCTGACGAACTAAGTGGAGGAGGCCTCCTGTGAGAATGAGGAAGCCACAAATGGGTCACTTGAGCCTGGAGGCTATAGAGGGGACAGGGACTTGAAGTGTAGAGACCAGCATGACAGGACCGCACAGGAGCAGACACACCTGTGCCTGCTCCCACTCAGGGCTTGCAGGGATCAAACAGGATGAGGACATCTCCACAGAGGCCAGAGAGAACACCCAGCACAGTACAGGTACTGGAGGCTCAACAGCCACCCCTAGGCTATGGCCAGGATGAGCCTCTGGGGACTTCAATCACCCCAGCGAGAAGGATGAGCAAAGGTGCATTGGAGAATCCTGAGCTGTCAGGACTGAAATCCTGAAAGGAAGACCTTTGTACCTGGGAGACTATTTCCTGGAAATAGGCACATTTAAGGGTTTTGTTGTTAATTTTTGTTCTGCTATTGTGTGCTTGGAAACAGGATGCAATAGGATGTGAAAAATAAAACTAGCTTTGATTTCACACCCGTGTCACACACACTTTGCTTTAATAGAAAACTTCTGAACCCTAAACCCAACCTACCCACAACACTGCATCCACACTGCCGGACCATCTTTATAAAATGTCAAGCTCATCGTAACTCTCACTTTAAAATCCTTCATAGATTTTAGGGTGAAGTTCAGACTCCTCAGTTTATCACGGCAGCCCTGGATGACCCAGCGTAAGCCACCCTCTGCAGCCTGCAGCCCCGCCCTGCTGTGCATCCACGCTTCCTTCTAGCCGTTCTGAGACGCTGCAGTTCCCAAACCTGATCTATGGGTCCAAGCCTTTGTGGTGTTCCCTGTGTTTGGAATTTCCAGCCCCGACTGTCTTTCAGAGTTTGGATCAGAATTACCCTAGTAATCTCATAATCTTACCCCTTTTTAGTATAACCAATAGCTGCCCCCATAGACACTTCAAATATAATTTAGACCAAAGTCAACTCATATTCTTGGCCCTAAACCTGCTTCTCTATTTCTCTATTTCACTCGGGAGCACAATCAGTAACCCAAGCTGGAAATGGAAAGATTTTTTTAGACTCTTCCTTCTCCACATCCAAATCCAAAGCCAAGTCCAGCCGATGCCACCTCTACCTCTCCCGGGCTCAATCTCCACGTGTCTTGCCCTAGTTTCACGCCTAGCTCAGGCCCCTCCCAGCAGGTCCCGTGGCCTCCAGCAGTCTAAATCCACACTGCAGTCTGCCTGGCCTTCATAGGCTGCCATTCTGGTCATTTCACTGCAGGGCTTAAACCCTTGAACAGTTAACAACACCCATTATCCAAGATTAAAATCTCAACCCATAGAACAGCTTGCCAGGCCCTCCACCATCTAGATCCTGCCCATCTTTCAGTCTGGCTGGGTTCACCTGCAGCCCTAACCTGCCCGTAGCTCCAGGCACAGGCTTCTTCTCAAGATGCCTTTACGCATGCTGTCCCTGCCATTTGCAACCTCCCTGAAACCTTCAGTTAAACGCCAAATGGAAAGAAAGCAAATTAGGGCCATGGTATTCTTGCAGACAAATCTCAATGGGAGCCAATAGAGAAGGAAAGAGACTTCCTCTGCCCTTTCAGGCTCTGCATTAACCTCCTCCTCCTCTGCCCCCATTGACAAGCTGCCAAGCCTTGCCTTCTCTATGCCAACTCAAGATGAAACTCCCCTCCACTTCTATTTTATACCAGCTTGGAAATTGGGCACATGAGAACACTGGGAAACTGTGGGAGAAAAAGGAAAGAGGAGAGTATAATCAGGGGTCAGGCTGAGGCCTGGGGCAAGGTATGTGCAAACTATGACCTAGGAGCAACTGACTCCATCAGCAAGCTTTTGGCTTTTTGAAAGACAGCAAAAAAATTTGAATACATTTTTATCAGAACTCAGGAAAATCTCTTTTTTTAAATTCATTCTTATAACGTTATCTCTAAAGCAAAAGCTCTACAGTTGTGAGTACTAATTGTGGAGACACACAGAGACACAACTGTGTCTAAAATTGCTTTGAAGACTTTGGCCCTGTCTACTCCTCTTAGAGGACTGTGAAGATATTTCAGTGTTCTCCCCTCCCCCACCAACACACACTGCTCCCCGTCACATATGCTCTGGTGTGCAGACACCATTTATAATTGTCTTCCTCCAGTGTGTCATTTGGGGATTTATTGGTATTTTAGTTAGCAGGTTGATTCTAAGCTCTTATAATGTAAAAAGCACTTTGTATACACAACATGGGCACAGATCCAGAGTAATGTCTTTAAAGCCTGGGGCACTTTAAAATTTGTTTTACATCAGGCTAATCATGTTATGAATCTGCATTTTCATTATACATCATAACCATCCTTATTTTTACTAATGATATACAAGATGAGAAGAAACAGAATGCATATATTAAGGCTACCGTCTGATCTTCCATTTGTTAGAATAAAACTAGACATTCTAGTAGAACCACAGACGAATTACATAATATTTATAAAGGGATCTTATAATAAAAAAATGAAAAAATCAAAACCAGATGAAAGTAGATAAAAGCTTTATTTTCACAATTAAAATTATAGTATACTGAATTGAAGTAGTACTTATATCATGGTAACAAATTACTATGTAGAATATTAAATTACTTTGCATTACAAGTTGTTAAAATATACACCAATTTGTAACATAAAAAAATCTCTCGGTTCCCTACCTTAACAGACATATATAAATTAAAAAGAGCAAGTATCCCAATTGTTGTCCTAATGGCATACCAGAGGTAAAGTATCCGTGTTATAAGTACATTAAATTTAATTTTATATTTACTTCAAATATGTTTCAGCACACAATATTATTTTATACTATGAAAATTTTTAAAAAATGCTTTAAAGTTGCAATTTATCTCCTTAAAGGTTATGCATTAATAGGAAACATAAGTGATATTATGTTTTAAAGGGCATGGCATCTTCTCATTGACTAGTACAGGATATATATGCTTATTTCTTAAATCATTGCACAAAATAAAGCAAAGATGTATTGTGTATCTCTAGGGTTGCCTCAGTTACAGAATTCTATGATTTGGAGGTCTACACTTTCTAAATCCATTACTCTCCTGCTTCAACCTGTGTGTTAAGTCATAGCATAACAGCTCATAGAAGTCATATTCATTTCTAGGTCCGAAGAAGATTTTATAATAAAGAAATACTTTTGATTATAATGCTAGGAAATTGACATTAGTCCACATTTTGGAAGAATGACATAACTCAGATGTGGCATGAGACAGACATGAATAAAAAATTGTGATTTTAAAAAATTCTAATGCCACAATTTTGGGGAGAGGTTATACCTTTGCTTGAGTAACTTTTCTTCCATTTTTGAAAAGTTAACATTAATGTATCTTCAGTTACATTGTTTTCAAAGAACACCTTTTATTTTATAACCAATTTTTAAAACATGGCCTCATTTAAGAAAATGCAAATTAACATGATATACCATTTTATTCCCAGCTCAACCAAAAGGATAAATGCTGACAACTCCAAATGTTGGTGAAGTTGGAGCAATATGAATTCTTTCCTGTTGCTGTTAGAGTATAAAAAGGTATATCAATTTTTGTTAAAGGTCAACATACATTTGCACCCAGAAATATCACTTCTAGTTTTATTCCCTAGAGAATCTCCTATACATGAGCACAAAGAAAAATGTACACAAATATTCACTACAATATTGCTTCAAATAGTTAAAAAAATTTTTTTAAGTTAAAAGTTTTTGAAAAAGAAGAAACAGCTTAAATTTCCATCACCAGGAGAATTTATTTTAAAATTGTGGTATATTTGCCATTCCATGGCAGCAAAATGAATGAATAGAATTACACATATCAGTATGAAAAATATAAATATATACATATATACTTTAAGAAATAAAGTAAGTTTAACACATTAACTGCCATGGGAGTTGTATCGAACTCACTCTAGTTTTGACCCTGGGGCCGCGTGAAGCACATATAAAATCTTACTTGTTGATGTTCTTATTGTTACAATTAATATTGACAATTTAATTGTAAAGCCATGGATTAAATGAATAGAAGTCAATAAATTTTGGTTTTTTATTTAAATTACATTCTAAAATTTTATTCTATTTTTGTAATAAAATACTGTGGCCCCAAGGAAAAAGTTTTTGATTTTTTTTGTGTGGCAGTCAATGTGTTAAGGATGATACAGATAATAGCATACTTTTTACTTAAGTTTTAAAATATGTAATCATATGACTTGCTCATAAATTCAGATTTGTAGTGAAAGTATAAAGACATGAGTGGGAATGATGAACACCAAATTCAGAATAGTAATCACCTCTGGAAAGGAAGGAAGGAGAATGAAAATAATGAAAATGCACAATGGGATTTAACGGCTTCTTTATGTTTTATTCCTTGAAAAAAAATGTTTGAAGATTATGATATAAAAATGTTACATTTTACAGTCTAGGTGGATGTATACTGGTATTAATTATATTATTATTTCTAGTTTTTTATATGTTTAAAATATTTCAAATTTTAAAGAGCAAAAATTTATTCACCCTAGTAATTCATTGCCTCTTAGAGACAGCAACTATAATTTTGCATCTTTCCATTTTCACAATCTTCTCTAGATCTTTACGTGTGCGTCCAATTTCCTAATCTCACTAGAGACAAGTTTAGATCTCCGATGATATACTATGTGATAAGGTAATTGGTTGTTTTTATGTTGCTCATATTATCAGCCTTTATACATTTTAAACTGGTGTGTCTGTTTGCCATTTAAACATTTTTAGGAAGACTTATTTAAAGAGCTTAACCTCTCCAGGTACATTTATTCCTATGGAAGCACTGTGAGATGCACAGTGAGGTTGACATATTCTTCCCCAGATTTCTCTGCCCACTCACATTGGGACTCCTTATTCTTCAGGACTCACCTCAGGCAGTGCCTACCCTAGGCTGCCTTCTCTGACCAACACAAGCCAGACTGGGACCCTCCCCAGGGTTTCTTTTGTTCTCACAGTACCCTACAAATGCCTGGAAGGCAGAATATATCACCCTGTGCTGCTCTGACAGATACTCCAACTCCTCAACTGGTATATGAGCTTCCTGAAAGCAGCAACTATGTTCTGCCTTTACTGTCTCACGGTTTTAGAACAATCAAATGTTTGCTTGATAAGTATTTGTTGAATGAATAAATGAATAAATGAAGCTGTTAAAATACCAGCATTAATCTTTTCCTACTAGTATTACTTTTAGACAGTCCTTTTGTGTCTTAGAAAGGTGAAAGACAATAGCAACATAAAATCTTTGTCTTAGGAAAATGGCTTCCATGCTCCCTGGAGGGAGAAATGCATCTTACTCTTGAATCCAAGTTTGGAGCACTAAGGCATAAAGATTGTAGCACTTTGAGCTGATAATTAATAGTTTTCAGAATGGGATGTTCACTGAGGCAGTAATTTTTAAGCAGGTACTATATACAATTATACCAAACCATGGCAAGTAGACTCTCATAGATTTAAAGTATTAAAGCATAATCCAAAAGATTTTTATAACTTACTCTTAGTAATTGAGGGATGAAGCTAATGGATGTCTAGATCTGATACTAGAACTTAATTTCCAATACAAGAAAGTAAGTTAAGAATTATTATTTAATTAAAATGAGTGACCAAAAACATTCAGGAGCAGCCAGGTGGAGGGTGAGCAACAGGTCTCAATATGGCAGAATACCCTCCAATCCTACAAGAATAAGTAATCAATTGATCTGACCCTAGCCATCACAGAAAACAGGAACTAGAAGAAATGTAGGTACAAAGGAAGAAAAGAGTTAAAAAAAACAAGCAGAAAAAACACAGTTCATTGTGCTAGTTACAACTATCTACTGATTAAATAGCAAAGTCTGGAGTTTATATAATACCTTTTTTCATTTATAAAGTATTTTCCCACATGTCATCTTATTGAAAGTAAACAACAATGCTGAGATTAGGAAGATCAGGTAATATGCCTGTTCTACAGATGAAGACAGTGAGGCTCAGAGAGGCTAAGGACAAAGAGGTAGTGTCAGATAGGATACTTAAACTACAACTTTTTAACTTTTATGCAATCCTTTTCTAGAATGTGGCACCCGACTTTAAAAAGTGCTTCTAAGTAAATACAGTTACATTGGAATTTAGATGATTTTGAAATTCTGCTATAATTGAATAATATCTAGCAGGTTATACTTAGCTGTACATTTTACTTCTGATTGCATAAATATTCATAGGGAAACACCTACGAGGAATGTTCAAAGCACTGAATGGTGTGGTTCCTATTAACATTAATAGAGATCAGGAGGATAAATTCCCATTTAATGCTTTGAAAATCTGTCCCCGACTTTGTACTATTTAGGTAGCTGTAAAGTACACCCCTGTTTGTTTTGATTTTGTAGTAAAACTTAGGCTTCACTGTATCACGTTCACACCACTCAGGAAGATGTTTCTGCTTTTTAGCAGTGATAATTTTCTCCATTAGGTAATTATTCTTTAGTGTCTTTAATTTTATCATCTTATAATTCTCTGAATCTCAACAATCTAGAAGCTCCCACACATCTCAGATCAGCACTGTTTCCAAGACCAGGGTCAACACCCACGGCATGTCTGGCAAACTGCAAATCCCCCAGGAGGCTTTGTATGTGAAAGAAGCCAGTATGTGAAAGAAAAATTGTGTTATAGGGGGTGGGGCACATGCCCTCGTGAGGGAGCCACTCAAGGTCTTATAAGTGGGTCATCTGCTATTCAGCCCAGCTGGGTGTCATGCAAGACTGTGGATTCATTGTTGCTGGATCTTCCAAGTTTTTGAGGAAAGTCAGAAATCTATATTTTTCATAAGAAAGTTTTAACCTTTAAATGTCACAATTACAAACAATTTTTTAAACATTGTGTGAACAACACTGTCTAAAGCAAACAGTATTTGTGGACCATAAGTATACAAGAGCTGATTCAGTTTTCTATGCTAACAAGCAGAATGGTTGACACAAAGTCATTAAGCTTCATAGCATTAGTTCAGATTTCAGTAGGGAAAACTGTTTTCCTCTATTTGTTGCAATGCAATTGCTGGACATAGTTAAGAAAAATAGGATGATATAAACATAATTAGAATATTAGAGCACTACAGAATGAATACAGAGGAAGAAATTGTTTACTCATGCTATCATAAGTGAATGCTGATGAGAAGACAATCATAAGGAATTTAATGTTACCTTCTTTTATTTCATGACAATCTGATATAAGGATTCAGAAAATAACTGTAAACAGAAATTTTCATTCTGAATCAGACTACTTAGTATTAATATCATCTTATTGACTAACAGCTTTGTGAAATGGTTCTTAACATGGAATTTATTGAGCAGATGGGGGGTTAGTTCAATTCATGGCAATAAACATTTTCTAGTTCCTCATGTGGGCCAGATTGTGCCAAATGCTGAGAATACGGGTGAATGAGACATGTTCTCTACCTCCATAGAGCTCATGATCTCACAGGCAACCAGAACACACGATGCGATAGACTTACTTAAAGGGTGCCAGGGAAGTGACAGAAAAAAATTGGGGAGCACAGAGAAGAGAAAGTGTGATGACTTACTGTAAGTGACAATAAACTGAACATTAAAGAATGAATGGGAATCATTCCAGTAAGCTGGGAATGACAAGTAGAACAACATTTGCAAAGGGACAGAAGATGGAAACAATGTGGTATCTTTATCAAAAATCCATAATCAGAGAACTGTTGCTAACACTTAAGAAAAGGAGTAACACTGCCTTCTATTTTAGAGAAACCATTCTGGTGTAACGTGTAAAGGACAGATTTAAGAGAGACTAACTAGAGGTAGAAACACCACTTAAGAGACTGTAGCAGTGGTCCAGGTGAGAGCTAAGGACCTAGACTAGGGAAAAGAGAGCTAAGAGTCTTTGAGAGAAAAGGGAAAGATATGAAAAGTATTTGACAGGTAAACTGTTGGAACTGAATGATTTATACAGTGGCAGAGCTCAGGGAGAGCAACTAGAATGATGCCCATATTTCTAACTTTGTAGACAGTGGAGCATCCACAGAGATCAAGAATAGAGGAGCATGTTGTACGGAAGATGCTACATTCCGTTTGGATGCTCTAAGTTTGAGGTACCCATGGAATATTTAGGTGAAAATGTTCAGCTGTCTGCATCTTGGGGATAAGATATGAGCTGGAAATATTATGAAGAATTTTTAGAAACTAGATGGTGGGTAAAGCATGAGAGCAGTGGAGAACATTGAGGGTGAGTATGTGAGGAGAAGCACAGAAGCTGAACACAGAAGTCAAGGGCAAGACCACGATTTCACCCAGACAAGAAATTACCAGAAAAGTGGGAGAACTAATAGAATAGGTGATGAAAAAAAGAAAAGAAGCCAGTATATGCCAGGAACTGTGCTAAGCCTGTACACACTGCCTACACTCCCAGAAGTTAGTTATTATTATATTGTACCCATTTTCCAGTCAAGAACTGACCTACCCCAAAAGGTGAAAGTACCTTGCTCAAGGTCACTCTGGAATTAGGATTCCTGAGGTTAGACCTAGTCCTGCCACATTTCCAAGAATGAACAATTTCCACTTCATCCTGACATATGATCCGCAAGGTCATATAGCAAAGTGGTAAAGTAGGTTAAAGATGGAAAACCATCCATGGGATTTGCAATAGGAAGGCTGCCGGTAACCACAACCAGCAGCATTTACCTGGAATGAGTGGCAAGTCAGGAAATGAAGTTAGCAAACGCACACGACTCTTGTAAGGAAGCTTGGCTATGACAACACAAAAAAAGAAAGCTAAAGAGGACATGCTTTAGACAGTGAGGGGGACCACAGTTATTCAGTTGTCTGTTAAGAATTGTTACTATGATGGCTAACGTGTAGCTTAACACACAAACAGAAGGATGGTCTGAGAACCTTTCTGGAACTCTTGACTCTACTCATCATTTCCAGGTAGCTTTAATCTCAGTCACTGAGGAATAGGAACTGGAAAGAAAGATGATACTATCCCATCTCCTAATTAATGCCACATTAAACAAACAAACAAACAAACAAAAACACAGAGAGCGCCTATGACACTACGATGCTGAATCTCTATCACACAAGTTTGATTGGGAAGAGGAAGTGAGCAGGTCTTTGTTGGCCCAGCAGCTCGGGTCAGAGGAAGTACATTTTAATAAGCATGATAACGATAGTCAAAAATCAGCTTGGGAATGAATTGAATTATACAAATCAAGTCTCATGCAGACTGATCCTGGTTATCAAACAGCATGCTGGCAACTCCACAGCATCCAGCGAGTTCCAGGAGATTTGGGAAGCCTGCCAGTTCCTACACACAAGTCCCTTGTAGACTAACAGAACATTCCTCTTCTGGGCCCCTCTCACCCCTCCACACCAGAATGCCTACCAATCTGCTTCATCTCAGGACTTTACCAAGACAATCAAGAAACACCACCACCAGAGAGAGAGAGAGAGAGAGAGAGAAAACATTACATATCCGGCAGGAAAGGCTCATGATCTTTTCATTCTTTTTATTCCAATAGGATTTCACATTTAGGTATACAGGGTTTACTTGTTTATCTTTCCTTTTTTTTTTCTTTTTATTTTTAGTTTTTGAACCCATTATAAATATTTAAAAACTCACAAACTATATTTAATTATATTACTAAATCCCTGCTTTAGAGCCAAAATGTCAGTATATGTGGTCTCTCTCTTATTAATTATTAACAACAACAAAACCCTGCTTCACAATATGCAGGTTAAATGAGACTTGAAATGCATTAGAAATCCCCATTAATGAGATTCGTTAAATGCCCTGCATATAACCATGAGAACTTGGCAAGCTTTTCAGAAAGTGAGTTGGCAAAGCAGATTCTGTATTACTCAAGCAGCTTTTATTAAAGAGGATCAATCTAGAACTTTTATAATATGTTCTCTTATTGGGCTTGGTTTTTGAAGTTAGAAATAGCAGCGTCATGAAAAAAAATCCCTTCAAACAAAAGACATTAACACCTGGAAAAAGTTAATTCCGGAAAACATCTGACAGTCCATGTATGACTGGTGACAGATGCGTATTAAAATCTTTTGAAGCTGACTTTGTTTGGTATGAGATTCTAACTTACTGGTCTCCAGCTCCTAGCAGTTTTCTTGCTGTCCACCAGGCCCCTTTATACTGTAATGCCAATAGTTCAATTGGAAACCTTGAACATCTTTAGGTTAATATTCAATATGGTGAATTTCCCAATTTATCCCTTTGTTCCGTTGATTGTATATATACCATTTCCCGATTGATGCTTAATATTTTTGTACCATTATTGAATTTATCATTTAACTGATGCTGATTTTACTAGATGCTTTTTTTGCATTTAGTGATGTATTATATGTGATTTTTCTTTTTAAGTTTTTGATGTCATAACATATGTTGATAGATTTCCTTATGTTAATTGTTTCTTAAATCCCTGAAATAAATCTGCCTCGGTCATGGCATAGTCTTCTTTTAATATACTCCTAGGTTTGATTTGCTAATCATATTCCCTTAAAGCTTTGGAAATGTTGCATCTACACTTACAAGTAAAATTGGTCAATTCATCCTTTTTTAAATTTAGATTTTGATATCATGTTGTTTCACAAAAATGAATAGGAGAAACTACCATCTTTTTCTGTGATCTGAAATAAGTTAAAAGCTATAGGAATTATTCTTTCTTTAACAACAGAACCACCTAGTCTGGTGCCATTTTTCTTCAATTTTTCTTTCTGCACCAATTTCTTTTTTCTTTCCTTCTTGGACTTCAATGGCATGAATGCTAGACCTTTTGACATTGTCCCATAGGTCCCTGAGGCTCTATTAATTTTTTTCAACATCTTTTCTTACTGGTTTTCAGATTGAATTCTATTCTATCAATCTATTTCAGGTTCTCTTGCTCTTTCCTTTGTCATCTCCATTCCATTACTGAGCCAACAAGGTGGATTTTCTATTTCACATATTGTGTTTTTCAGTTTTATAATTTCCATCTTTTTTTATAGTCTCTGTTTCACTGTTGAGAATTCCTGTCTTTCCATTCATTTCAAGAGTGTTTACCTTTACATCAATTAGTATAGTATAATAGCTTCTTTAAAATCTATATCTGATTGTTCCAACATCTCTGTCATCTCAGGGCTGGCATCTATGGGTTGTCTTTGCCCCTAAAAATTGGTCATGTTTTTGTTATTCTTTGTAAGGCAAATAATTTTGGATTACGTTCTGGACATTTTTATTATTATGCTGTGAAACTCTGGGTCCTATTAATATCCCTGGAGAATGTTGATATTTTTATTTTAGCAGGCAATGAATCTGGCTAGTTTCAGACTCTAAGTTCTATCTGTGGGTGAGCTCCAATGTTAGTTTAGATTTCAAACCCTTTGCTGTGCTATCTTGGGACTTACCCAAGTGTGAACCACACAAGGGCTAGTCTGGAACTTGGACAGTTGTTTATACAGCAGTACAATTTTCAAAGACTTCGCCACGTTCTTTTTTGTCTGTCCCTTGTCTGTAGAGCTCAGGGGTGAGCCCACGATGTTTGCCATTCTGAATACGGAATTAGAGGGTCTTCTCCAATTTTCCCTTTTCTAGAATCCCACACCACACTCCATCACTTGTTATCCATCCTCTGGCTGAAAAGATAAAGTTTCTCTACTTGACTGGGGTCTTCCCTTTAGTCAAAGCAGAAAGATTAAAGAGAGAGAAAAATAATAATAATAGGGATTTCCCTCCATACTTTTTAGACCACAGAGCTCTGTTTTCTCAATTCCTCTAGACAGAAAGACAGAGTTTCTCTCGGAGTTTCAGTGGTCTGCACTTTCTGCTCCCACAGCCCCACAATTGGGGCTGCACTCAGGGAAACAAGGAATGAAAAACTAAAAGAAAAAAAAAAAAAGAAAAAATCCTGAAGACTTTACTTCTACACTCTTTGGCTTGCATTGGTTCCTTTTCCTGGTTTTATGTCCAGAATGATGGAGCTTTTCTCCATTCTTCCTTCCTGGATCTCTGCAGCTACAGCACTGTGACTGCAGATCACCCTCAAGCTAAAACCATGAGAGGAAAAAGGGAAAAAATTAGACTCACTCCTATATAAGTTGCTTTGTCAAGTTTTGACCTTCCTCCCTAATTTCCTGCTTTTGTTTACATTCAGAGTTTTAAATGGCTGCTTTTGGGGTGCCTTTTTAAAATACACACCTTAATATTTATCTTTCTCACCTGCTGTAGGATTATTGGTCTTTTTAGGATTGTAGTTTCTTCCTGAGTCAATCTTATCAGTTCATATTTTGCTAGAAAATTATTCATTTCTTCCAAATTTCAGGTATTGCCAGGAATTTCTAAAAAAAAAAAAAAAAAAAAAAAAAAATTCTTAAGTCTATCTCTTCCACAGATGTGGTTTTATCTCCTTATCTTCAATATCGCTTTTTTTTTAACTCCCTTTTCAAAAAATCAGGCACAGCAAGGGTTTATTTATTTTATCGGACTTTTCAAAGAGTAGACTTCAATTTTATTATTTTCTTTAATTTCAGTCTTAATTACTGTCATCTTAAGATTTGCTGTTTACTGTTAGTTTCTCATTACTGCAACTAAATAATTTACTTTCATACTTTTTCTCAGAATAAAATAGCTTAAAGCTATAAAGTTTCCTCTGAAACATACTAGCATATGCATATTAGCATATTTCACGGGTTTTGCTTTGACTTGTTCTTATGGCTTGGTGATTAAGAGTATAGGTTGTCTAAATTGCAACTGTTGTCTCTTGTATTCTCTTGGGAAGGTAATTTAACTTCTCCATGCCTCAGTTTCTTTGTCTGTCAAATGGGAATAATAATAGTACCTAACTCGTAAGATTATTCTAAAATTTGAGACTTACTTTATGAAAGTGCTTAGAAGCTGTGGTTGGCATTAAATAAGCATTCAAAAAATGTTTGTTGTTGTTGTTACCTCTACTACTGCTACTACATTCTGAATAATTTTTATTATAAGAACCCCACTTGGACGAGTTATAGTTTTTCTTTGTCTGCTTATGATTTTTGATTTCCCTCAGCATTCATCCAAGCCAGCCTCTTAATATCTCTCAAGTGGAGACAAATGAGTAGACAATGGATGTTCACGATGTCTCTGTCCTTGAGGGCTTTCCAAACATCTCCCCCTGTTAAGCACGGGAAGACAGCCTCTGCTGCCAGATCTGTCTGGTACAGGTCTTTTCCCAACCTCAGGAGCTGTGGATTATTCTGCCCACCAGTGTAGGCCCTTTCCAAATCTGCAAATTTGGTAGGATTGACACATCTGAGAACCATATGCAGCAAATGGGCAGGTTTCTACCTCCTGGGCTTCCTCAAAGAATCACAAAGTTGTGGTCTATTTCCCCAGACTTTGCTTAGAGGTAGCCTTTTCCTCTGCCACTGGTACCCCTGCTCTCTCTGAGATTTAAGAACATGAAGTCCAGAGCTTACTAGCAATAACAAGATGGAAACAGGGGAGTGGGAGTGAAAAAAAAAATTTCATTCACAATAGTAACAAAAACAACAAGGTACCTAAGAACAAACATAACATGAAAAGTGTGGGGCTTTATAAAGAAAACAATAAACTATTATAAAATGTTATAAATCCAAACACATGTACAAAACATAACATGCTCAAAGATGGAAAGGATTAACATTCGATAATTATTTTAAAAATTAAAATTTAACATATACAATAATGTAATTCAAAGCGAAGTGTCTTGAATGTGGGGTGATGAGAGAACTGGGTAAAATGATTTGCGTTTATATGAAATAAAATGTGTTCAAAGATATCCCCTCAAATCTTGAAGAGTAAGGCAAGATTTGACTTTCCAGCTAATAAAAGTTAGTATAAGATTAGTTTAATTAAAATGGTATGCTTTTGGTGTAGGAATATATACTGAAATTAGTGGAATGGTAAAGAAAGACAAAAAATAAATCTAAATACATACGGATATTAATTTATAACAAGGGTGGCATCTCAATTCAGTGGAGAAAGTAGGGTTTATTCAATAAATAGTGCAAGCATCACTGGCTGGAAAAAAACAAAGTGAAATTTTGCATGCACATTATGTAAAAATCAATTCCAGATGGATTAACAATTCAAACATAAATAATAAAAAAATAAGAAAACTAGGATACCATTTGCATAAGCTTCAAGTGGGTGAGATTTTCCCAGGCAAAATGGTAAACCCAAAGGCAGCAAAGGAAAAGAAAAACATAATTGACCACATAAAGGTTTTAAACTGTTGCATGGCAAAAGACAATATAATTGAAGTCAAAGATGATAGACAAGGAAGACATTTGACAGAAATTGGGTTAACAATCTTATGTAGAACTCCCCATCAATTACAGAAAGGCAAGCAATCCAATACAAAATTGTTCAAAGAGTACGATCAGGCATTTGGCAGAAGAAGGAATCCAAATGGCCAACAAACATATGAAACAAAATGGATCATTACTGGCAAACCAAAGACACTGACACTCAAAAAAAGTGTTCAGGGGGTAGCAGGTAGTGCTGGAGGATAGTGGAGTTGTGAAGAAATGGAAATTCACATCTGAGGCTGTTGGGAGTGAAAAATGCCACAACATATTAGAATAGAAACATAAATTGGTAGTATTTATTAAAACAAACTTTAGAGTTTGGATATATAGGCTATGACCAAAAATCTCACTTTTGAGATTGTATCCTATTGAAAGAAAAAAGACTAGTATGTAAGGACTTCCCCTGCATCATCTTGGTAACGGCAAAAGTGGAATGTACTCCATCCTCAACCAGTAGAGAAATAAATGGATAAATTATGGGTGTGAAAGAATAACATGCTGCTTCTAAAAAGAATAAGATAGTGTCACATCCATAAACCTAAAGCGATGTCCATTTTCTAGTAAAAAAAAAAAAAACAAGTTACAGAGAGATATACATATACTATGATACCATTTAAAAACAAAAACAGAACCTTATAAATAATACACAGGTGACCTTTGAACAACTCAGGGGTTAGAGTTGCTGACCCCTCATGCAGTTGAAAATCCACATACAACTTTTAACTCCACCAAAACTTAACTAAATACTAACAGCCTCCTGTTGACTAGTAGCCTTACCAATAACATAGGCATTCGATTAACACATACCACATGCTGTACTCTTACAATAAGCTAAGCTAGAGAAAAGAAAATGTTATTAAGAAAATCATAAGGAAGAGAATTAATACATAAGCCACAAGCCAAGAAAATAATAAGGAAGAGTATTTACAGTGCTGTATTGTATTTATTGCTACCATAAGTTTATGTCGTCTGTTTACAAGATGAATCCTCTGTCTTAATTGGTGGCAACCATAGCTACAGACCTCAATCTATGGTACCTATCAAGCAATTGGACTGTTTTTTTGCAACATCATGACTTTGCTTCTTGGGAGCACTGCCAGCATCATTAATGGCACTCTGTATGGATCCATGGTGTTATTCAAAGTTTATGATATTGCACTAAACATGATAAAAAATATGCAAGAAATGTGAGAGATCACTTTTTACTGCAATATGCAACTTACTGGAGAGACCAACTGCCCACACAGAGGCGATTAGCCTCATACCTCATGTTAAGTGGGTATTTGCAATACTTGAGCTCGCAGCAATAGCAACATGGTATGTGTTCACGTGCATAAGTCTTGATAAACTTTAACTTTTAATAATAGATTTGTGTATATTTTGTGATATTTTATGATAAAATAGACTGGTATCTACATAGGTTTTATGTATTCATGACATATCTTTTCCTTAATTTCTTCAATATTTCTAGGCTATATGGTTCATCTCCAAAACATTATCCAATGTATTTATTGGAAAAAATCCGCATGTAAGTGTACCCACACAATTCAAACCCAAGTTGTTCAAGGGTCAACCGTATAAGTGTGGAAAACGATGAAAATATCCGTGAAAGTATATACTCTGGACCGTTAGCACTGGCTACTTCAAGAGGATACGAATGGAAGGAGGTTAAGGGAAGGCTATTAGTTCTTTCTTTTCACATATTTGGATTGTTTTACCTCTTAAAGTGTATCCTTGTTTTCTGTGACTTTAGAAAACATTAAAGACATTTAAAAAAGTAATCATGCTTCTTTGGGCAGCTGATGGTTGTGGTCAATTCGACTCCAGTACAGTGACTGGGAAAGAAAGAACCATGAAATCAGATTGAAAATTACAGTGGTGTCCAGAGTAGGAAGGAATAATATACTTCAGCTCCATGCAGGAATCCTTCGTGGTTAAGAAGGAGAGTGACCTAACTAGAAATGTACACTAAAAAGAAACAAAATTTCAGAGCAGGAGGAGGAGATTTTGAAGGTGTCTAAATCACACAGTTATTAAAAAGTCCCAGCCAGAAGGGCAAGGAAGGAGAAAATACGTGAATAATGTTTTTCAAACCGCTGGTCACAATCCATAACGGGTCTTGGAATGACTTGAATGGCTTGCTATTAACATTTAAAAAAATGAAATAAAACATAAAATATTAGAGGGCATCACACCTAATAAGGGTACCACATTCCCCGAACTTTTTTCAGGCATGAACATATCCACACACACAAATGTATTTGTATTGGATTGTGATGGAAAATATTTCCAACTGTGGGTTGTAGTTTACAAAGTTTAAAAGCCACTGCTTTTAGAGATAAAACTGACAGAACATGTCACCTGATAGATTGTGAAGTGACAGAAGAGGAGAATCAAATATTGTTAAGGTTTAGAAATTTAGGAAATGAAAGGTTAACATACTTCATCTTATTTTATATAGCCCCAGCCACCTCTAGGACTCCATCTCTTTATTAAAGTCTACTCCAAGATGCCTGAATAAAATTAGGATTCAGGCCAGTTCTTACAAATAAAAGTAGTATACAGGTGCCAACATGGTACTACATTAGGCATTCCAGAAAGGCAAATGGCCATAAATATGCCCCACCTTCTAGCACCTGAAATTCTACCATTATTGCATTTCCTTTTCTAAATCTTTGTCCATTCCGGACAAGTTGTTGTTGTTGTTGTTTGTTTGTTTGTTTTTAAACAAATGTCATTTAGAACAATGGTTCCTTAAGCCCCTTAACTCATTCTCACTCTCTTCTCTCCTCTCCAACCTTTTTCTCGGTAGCTATTTCTTAACACTCAAAATTTGGGCCAATCAGAATGAAAGACTGGACCCCTTCCTCTTCTGTGCCACCCAGTGTTCCCAGTACAGAAGTCTATGAAATTGTTATTAACACTTCATTCTCTTATCAGCTTACATGGTGGTCTCTCTCTACTAGCACATAAGGCCCTTAAATGTAGGACAAGTTTTTTTTAGTTGTTGTTGTTTTAATTTATCTTCATTCCCCCAGCATCTAGCTCTATGTCTGGTACACAATAGGCAAATATTGGGATAGAGGAATAAATGAATACATGCTAAGCTACTCATTAAATTCTAACCCTTGCATCTCTTACAAGTCTTTGCTTCATAAACGTCCATCTTTCCTGCATTTTAAACTTCTATCATCTAGATCTTTCCCTTTATTATTTGATAAGCATGTACAAACTTTCCATGTACCCTTTACAAAAACAAAGGAATAAATCTTTCCTAAAATTTTTAAGCTATTTCCTTACTTCTTATCACTGCCAAACCTTCTGAAAAACTAATCAAGTTTTGCTATCTCCCCTTTCTCAACTTGCGCTCACCCCTCAACTCTTAAAATGTGGCTTCCCCCGACCAAAACTTTAGAGCCAACTGCAATGTATAGGAAATGGAGATGACAGAGCAGATGATACAGCATAAAAATGCAATCAGCAAAATCCAGACTGTGGCACACTCTACAGAACAAACAATTCAATTTCTTTAACAACTAACAGTGTACACTATGTCCACATTCATCAAACTGTATACATTAAATATGTATAGTTTTTGTGTATCAATTATACCTCAATAAAGCTGTGAAACAAAAACAACTAATATCATTAAATGAAAAAAAGACGAAGAGATGGAGCTAAACATAAATTTAAAAGATATTAAATAATCTCAATGCATGGACACTTTTTGTTCAAACTTTTAAAAAGCAATTTATGATATTTATGCAAAATGGTGGAAAATGGCCATTATAGAAATTAGAATTAACTACATATCTGATGTTAAGAAGAAATTATTGCTCATTTATCTTAGGTGCAATAATGAGATGATAATTGTATATTTTTAAGTGACCTTATCTTTTAATGATATACACTGAACTATTTATGGAAAAAGTAATATGTTGTCTGAGATTTCTTCCAAATTAATACAGGGGGAAGGTGGATGGAGACATAGATGAAACAAGGCAGTGAGTTTGCCCATCATTATTAAAGCTGGGTAATAAATACAGGGGAGTTATATTTGAGATATTTTATAATAAAAAGGTAAAAAGGAGTTTCCATCCCCAAAGTCCTACTTAAAACTGATTTGGGTATAGTCATGAATGACCATAATGGCCAACTTCAAGGGCATCTTTTTGAGTCATCATCATGAGCCCTGTCATACTTGACACTGCCATCAAGTCCCTGTGTCTTGACAGTCTCACATTAGATTTCAAGGTCCCCTCTCTCCCGATTCTTCCTTAGCTCTGCTGTTCTGACCACAAAGTCTCGTAGGCACGCCTCCTGGGGAGCAGGGCTAGGATAGGGGTTCCAAGACTAACTTAGAAAGGGTGAGAGGGATTTGTGTGAAGCAGCAGAACCACACTGAGAAAACAGAATCGTCGTCCAATGCCAATGTTATAGGTAAAAAAGCCATAGTCTAATTCTACAGAATGAGAAGAATGACCAAAATGAAAAGAGGTTTCACAAAGGTGATATTTTGAAGGTTCAGCGGTAGAACAGAATCAAAGATGAGCAAAAACTGCAAGAGATTATCTTTAAAATGTCAAAAAAAAATTTGTTCTTGGGCTCCATTCTTAGGAATCTCCAGCGCCCATTTGGTGGTGGTGGCAAGGACAATCCCAGGTGTCACCCCTGTTAGGGAGTCTTGCTCCCCTAACAGAATCTTCTCAGTCTCAGGCATAAGTTTTGCCCCCAATATTCAGTAAGTATTTGAGTGCTTTCCATATGCTTAGTATATTATCCTAGTTCTGCTTCTCATTTTACTTTATACCAATCGTTCCTTACCTTTTTTGGATCATGAACTCCTATGGGAATCCAACGAACAGCATGGTTCATTTCCCCAGGATAAAAGGCCCATAAACACCTACACACAAAATTTGGCATACTATTTATTTTATTGCATTAAAAATTTACTTCAAATATGCACACTTAAAACCACCTTCTTTATGTCACAGATTTCAAAAATAGCCTTTTCTGATTATAAAAAAAGAAAAATACAAACTGTACATGCAAAATAATCTGTGTTCAACAGTAAATCTTCATGCTGTTTTGTTTTTAGCTTGACAGCAATGCTGTAATTGTGGTGTCCTTCATGATTAGGTATATTTGTGTCATCTTTGGATACTCAATTGATTTTGAATTTCCATTTAGTTAATAACTAGAGCTAAATATCTTACTCCTAAGGGTATGCAGCACGAAAGGAATCAGTTTGCTTTGTTTCCTGTTAGGTGACAGTAAGTGTCACAAGCTGAGTTTCCTACCAAGTAGAATCTAAGATGCTCAGCACACAGGGAGATTGTGATGGACTGCTGTTGGGATTAACACTACGGAAGAGTACAGAAGAAAGGACTGGGCAGAAAAAGAGGTTAACTGCAAGGCCGCTATAGGAAGGCCCTCAAGAGTCACCCTGAGTCAGGGCTAGCAGCAGGAGGTCATGCTCCCACATCCACCAGTAGCTGGATGCAGGCTGCCCCGGAAAGGTGTGCCCTTCGGTGAGGCTGTGCTTTTCAGCCAAGGCAATTCCTGAAGAGAGCTGACGGCTGAGGAGCGTCTCCCAGCTGCAGCCCCAGCCTCTCCCAGCAGCTGGGGGGCTAAGTCCTTCACTCCTGAAGGGGGATGTGGGTAATACATGACAGTGTCCACTACCGGAGGCTTCCATCAAGAAATACAAAAATTCCCTACGACTCCTTGAATTGAATTCTTGTCCCATCACTTCCTGTGTACCCAAAGGTCTATACTGTCACTTTTGACAAAGTTTACCGTTTTTCTACTTTTGACTACAGAGAAATGGCTAGTGCTTTATTACTCCTGTCTGCATCCTCTAGATACACGTTCCCATCACTAAAAATTCCATATTTAAAACCTATCTGCAATCCTTTCTCCCAGAGAGGCGAGTGGGCCAAAACAGTGTTCTCAGCCTGTTTTGAAAGAGTTCCTTCAGATTCTTGAGGCAAAATATTTACCTCAAACATATGTAAAAATGTTCCACAAAGCAAGCCAACGTGTGTCATAACTGCTCTATCTGGTCAAATACTCTGAGAGTGGTTTTCCTTTTCACTCAGAGAAAGTGAAATATCCATTTGAAAGTTAAGTGCTTTAAAGCCTTGATCTCTGGAAAACCTGGGAACTTCTTTCTGAAGTAAAGAAAACCCTTATATTATTTTTCCATTTATGGATTAAACTTCTGGAAAAAGTGATTTAAATCTGCGGCTCTGATCGAGTTTATGACTGTCAAGTCCGGCTGATTGTTTGGAAAGTCCTTCACTAAAGTGATAAAATCTGACATATTTTGAAGCATTACAGATACTCTAAAAACTTCTAAGACAAAACAGAAGAAAACCAGAGGCACTGGGTGCTCTGAGAGACAGCAGCAGGATAAAGGCCGGTGGCAATCTGAAGGGAACTGGGGACACATCAGTGATTCTTCAGTAGGTGACATCCTTGGGCAAAGGGACTGCTTCAGTGTTCTTCCTCTGCTTCTCTGACCATGTCCAGAGCACTTAAAGTTCCCACTCATTTTGGTTCTCACCAAAAGAAAAGTTCTCGCTAATTGTTTTATTTGGATATGAGACAATTGATCTTATAAGAACAACAAAGCTAATAATTGTTGAAGATCTTCTCTGTGCCATCTATAATTTTAAGCACTTTACTTTTATTATCTCAATTAATTATCTCGATTTTCACAACAACCCACTGGGGTAAGTACTACCCCTCTTCCCATTTTATAGGTTCCCATTTTTACAGATGAGAAAACTGATACAAAGTGTGGCTAAATAACTAGCCTACACTCATATAACTAGTAACGGTCAGGCCAGGATTCAAACATACCCTGCTCGACCTCAGTCTGTCCTCTTAACTACGCTACATGATGTTTCAAGCATCTTTGGGGGACAAATGTTACTTTGGGAACTGGCCCAACATATTTTTACATTGAGCCTTACTCTCATCGAAAAATCCTTCTTTGCCTGGGCGACACACACAAGCTGCCGCTTTGGCTTCATCGGCTTCATGTTTCTGTAGACAGGACTTGGCCACACAGAGGCATTATGGTTCCTGTGTTGCACGGGCAGCAACGAAAGTAAAACCAAAAATAGCTGAACCCTTCATTGACATTTCCCAATTAAAGACAGATCCAACATAAACAAAGACAAATGTCTATGGTCGCAACAGCAGGATGTTTTACTTAATCCCTGTAGATAGGAAGCTATTCTCAACATCATGATGTGGGGATAATGACAAGGACACAGTGCTTGAGTATGCCCACTTGACACCTGTTTGGAGCATGTGCTGGCTGTTCTTCGCTTGCCCCCTGGATCCATTCTCTGCTCTGCTTCACATCCCTGTGCCTCAGGAGCCTGATGTCTATAGACTATGTCACCCAGGCTCCCTTGCTGACAGGCTGCCATTGGATCTTACCAGTAGGACGTCCAGGAGGATGGTCAGAGGCCTGGAGGAGACAGAGGTTGGGTATTTCTTCCCTGCTTCCTCCCACTCTATGCCATGGTTCTGGCAGGGGCTGTATCCCTCCAAGACTACGGCTCCTCCTCAGCGGTCCCTTCTCCATGGTGCCAGCGCTCTTGGGACATCCCAAGGTTGCCAGTCTCTTGATGCCTCACCATTCCTTACTCTGGTTTCATTAACCCCGCCTACATCTGTGTAAACAGTCCTTTATTAAATGTGTTTCAATTGTACCACCTGGGTGGAATTTTATCTCCTGCTGGGATTCTAGCTGATCCAGAGTACAGAAGTACAATGCCACTCTCATACAATATTTGAGATGCAAAAGAAAAAATAAGAGAAAGAAAATGAAAGGAAAGGCAGCAGTCATGTGGGAGGCCAAACTCCTAACTCCGTTAAAGCCCATGTTTGCAAGGTCAGAGACTCTGCTCTGTACCACCCTCCTGGGTGATCTCATCCATTCCCATGATTTCAAGCGTCATCTATAATCTTGTACTCAAAGTGTGGCCCTTGGATTGGCAACCTCAGCATCATCTCAGAGTTGTCAGAAATGTAGAATCTCAGCCCCACCCCAGACCGACTGAATCATGTCTGTATTGTAAAATACCCCAGTTATTCATAGTCACATAAAAATTTGAGAAACACAAACTATAAATATGATAACTCCCAATTTAATATCTTTAGCCCAGCAGTTCTCAATGGTGGGGACAATAGTCATCAATGTTTGTAGGCATTTCTGGTTGTCACAACGGGGACATGTTATTGGCATCTAGTGGGTAAACACAAGGGGTCCTGTTAAATAGTCTACAATGGACTGAGAGCCCTCTACAAAAACGGATTAACCAGCACAAACATCAATAAAGTTGAACTGAGAAACCCTGCCTCAGCCCTACCTCCTAAGCCTTGACCCATATTGTTGACTGTCTAAAATACATCTCTATCTGGATATCTAGAGATAACGCAAATTCCACTCTTCCTCCAATAACCACCATCACTCACAGACCTAAAGCAGCCTCTAAACCTAAACCCCTTCTTTCCTAAGTTAGAAAACTGGAAATCATCCTGAATGCCCCTCTCTACCTCACCCAATTGTCACCCCACCTCCTTTGTACCCCCCTCTGAGAATGCCTTGAGGCACACCCCCCTCATTCTTGCCTTGCCTACTGCAGCAGCCTTTTATCGACTGGCTGTCCTGCAGCCTGGCTCTCACCAGCCTGGTCCACGCCTCACACTGACATCTGAGTCATCTTCCAAGGACAAATGTGATCCTCTCACTTTCCATCTAAAAATTTATTCTGGCTCCCTCAGTGTTTGGTGCTGATGTTGCAAAATGGTATCCCATGGATGTGATTAATTTGGGTCACACAGTATTTTTTAAAATTGGGAGATATAACATAAAATTCTACTTTTCCAGCTTCTCTTAAAAAATTAGAAGATGTGTCGACTCTGAGCTTAGAGTCCCACACAAATTGCTCCTGCTACTTTCTCGCGGTGGGTCATGAGTTCTCCACTCTGCACCAGTCCTCATAGTACCTGAACCCGTTTCTGACTTGAACCCATAAGAACTTTGGCTTACAGAATAATATCTAAAAACTTTAAATTTGACTTATAACGTGGGTGACACAAACTGGTCTTAATTTTCCTTTTCAGTTCATCCTCTAAACCCCACCACACACCCCCAAGAGCTATCTAAAAAAATACACTTTTGTGAATATTCAAACATACACATTATCTCAGAAAGTTGAGTAAATGATTTATTTTCATTTATTCAGCAAATATTCCTTGAACATATTATTATATGCCAGGCATTGCTCTAGGTTAGGGGATACAGAAGAAAGAAAAAAAAAGTGCCTCCACTCATGAAACTCATCTTCTGGGAGGAGAGGCAAAAATAAACAAATATCTATGTCAGAGGACAATGAATGCTCTGAAGAAGGGGGGAGTGGGGATGAGAATAAGGAGGGACAGCAGAAGGAGGAAGCTGCTCTTCCACACATGGTGCTCAGGGGAGGCCTCTCTGATAAGCGGACATTTGGACAGGGCCTACCTACAGCAAGTAAGACAGTAGGCTATGGACACGGCTGGGGGAAGGGCCCCTGGGATGGCCTTGAGGTCCAAATATGCTGAGGGTACCTGAGAATCTGGAATAACTTTTTTTTTTTTTTTTTTGAGACAGAGTGCCATGGCATCAGCCTAGCTCACAGCAACCTCAAACTCCTGGGCTCAAGCGATCCTCCTGCCTCAGCCTCCCGAGTAGCTGGGACTACAGGCATGTGCCACCATGCCCGGCTAATTTTTTTTCTGTATATATTTTTAGTTGTCTATATAATTTCTTTGTATTTTTAGCAGAGACGGGGTCTCGCTCTTGCTGAGGCTGGTCTCGAACTCCTGAGCTCAAAGGATCCACCTGCCTCGGCCTCCCATAGTGTTAGGATTACAAGCGTGAGCCACCGCGCCCAGCCATAATGACTCCTTTTAAAAGGGTCACTCTAGTTCCTGTGCAGAAAACAAACTTTAGAGTGGCAAGGGTGGAAGCAGGGAGACCATTCAGGGAGCTAGTACAACAGTTCACCGTATTGTTGTACACATGCCATCGATATATATATATATATATATATATATATACACACACACACACACACACATATAGTAACTTTCAAATCACATGCTCCTTCCCATCTTCACTTAAGACAGCACAGATCATACCAGCAGAATAATTAATTGCATATTCATGAGACGTGATAGGAGAGTCTATGCCATGAACTGGCCTTTACTATCACAGCATTCACTAAAAACTCACTCCATTATATGAGCATGTTTTGCCTTTGAGACACTCAATTTTCTTCTCATCAAGACTGTTAAAATGATGTTGTGTCTCAGGCTTGCTTCAGTTTTGGAAGGTGACAGTTAAAACCAGATTGGCTATGGGTTGGAAATTGCTGAAACTAGAAGGCAGTCACCTCGGTGTTCATTATACTATTCTTCCTATTTTTGTCTATTTAAAATTTTTCCAAAAGAGTTTTTTATCAGCATTTAAAATATTACTAATATTAACATTGTAATATAGGTCCACTTTAAATGCATACTTTTCTACTTCCATAATTATTTCTATATTTAAAATCTAAGCTATATTTGATAAGTCAATGATAGAAAAATCCTCTAAGATGCACTACAAACTATACTAGGAAAATTTTTAAAAACTGGAAGTCTAGAACACTAGAATATCTGACATCATTTCTCTTATCTATTTTTCAAACATAGTAATTTTAATCCTTATTATAGTAGCTTTTAAGAGGATTAAATACTTATCCCCATTAAGGCCTGCTAGATACAGTATCCCAAATGTACTTAATAAATTGCACCTTCCATGAAAAGAAAAGGTGATGGACTGAAAAATGTTTAGCTCAACCATGCATAATTGATAGGCTCCCTAGTGCAAATAAGTGTCTAATAAATAATTAAATTTAATCTCATTATAAGAGTTTTCATAATGGGATAATTTAATTAAATGAAAGCCAAAAGGGTTTCTAAGGGTTGGAAAGATGCTAATGTTGCTATATTTGGCTAATGGTCTGGGGATACTATAGTGAAGAAAGTAATTCACATGGGTGCATGCATTATTTAATGAATCCCTCTGAGATGGAAGAAAGGAAAGATCAATGATAACTTGTCATTTTATCATTGCTTACAAAGCACATTTAAACAACCTAGGATATGTTAAAGGTAGAAAATATGCAAAAAATTTTAACAGATCTTTTAAAAGACAAAGTAGCTACTCCCATAATATTACACTGGAAGGGTTTTTCTTTTTTTTAATTAAAATACACATTTTTCTATGCACCACTATTTCTACTTTTTATCTACTACAAAAATGAAAATAAATAAAGTCTCATAAGCTGCTGTACAGTCAGGTCAAATTTGGCTCTAAGTGAAAGTAATAATGGATACAGCATGTATATCTGATACTAAAAAATTGATAGCTGAGTCATGAGGGACCCATTAACAAGCTTTTTGAGTGAGCAGAGTTTTGTGCTTCAAGTCTCCAGAAGCACTTAGCCAGACTAGAATAGTAAAATTGTAGTCTAAGTAGTTATCTCAGTTACAGGTGATCAGTTATGAATTAATATGAATGGTGAAAGCCATCATTCTTCTGTCAGATATTATTTTTAAAAGCGTCATTTTGTGAAGAGGCAAAGTTGCAAATGTCACAAAATTCGAGCCAGGTGGTCCAGGTAGTTTTTTTTTTTTTTTGTCCCCTACCAATAACACGGCAAGTAACAATGCGTAGAGCAGGCATACTTTTGATTTTTTAAAATAAGTTAAACATAACTTTTCATGTGGTGTCCATGTCCAAATTTGCATTTACAACAGCAGAGAACCAACACATTGGCCTCAGAGTATCTGCTGTATAGCTGAGGCATATGGTCCATCCCTTGAAACCTGAGTCATGGGGCTCTCAGAGCCTAGGAAAAGGGGCACCTTGTTTACCGGGAACCTCCTTGTTTTCATCAAGGATAAGGAGATGAATGAGCAGTGGATCATTACTTCAATCCCAGGGGTGATCAATCAATTCCTTTCATGTGGTGCTATTGCAAGGAATCCCACTGAAACTTTGACAAATGTGTCTCCTGGATAGGAATATATCGTAGAATTATAGAATTATGTAGATGAAAGGGCATTGGACATCTCCTAGTCCCACCACTTCCTTTTATAATGAGGAAAATGAAGGTCAAGAAAGGTGACTTGCTCAAGGCCACCCAATTAGTTAATGGCCAAACCAAATAAAAAATCCAGGTTTTCCAAGTGCCATTCTAGGGATTTTTTTCTTCTGTGCCAAGTTGCCAAAAGGAGTTTTTTAATGGTGGTGACCTAATAGTGTTTTTCAAAATTTATATCCATCAGTACAAGCTCAAGTGTGTGTGTTTGGTGGGGAGGGGCAACTTGTGGATAGGAAAGTCCTAAAGGTTGTGGAAATAAATGATGCCGCTCTTTGAGCAGCTGTTCAATGGCGGCAGCGGTCAACCATAGGTTACACAAATACAGCGAATTGGTTTTGTCCAGCGCTTCACTTGGCCTCCTCCAAACTTCCTCCCTTCTCTCTAACCTTCAATTAAGACATATGGGATGTCAAAAAGGTACCTGAAACTGAACTAATGTGCTCTTAACAGCTGCTGCCGCTGCACCTGCAAAATGAACAATGGGTTGTGTTGTCCATGTGTATACATGTGTGAAAGGGAGGGGGAGGGGCTGACATGGGGCAAAGGGAATCCTAAGATTTGAAAAACATTTGCCTCAATATTCAAGGTATATGTGAGTAGGATCGAGACACATGATTACTTATAACATCTATTTTTAAAGGAGATGGATTTTTCTGTAGTCCTCTGATAGCTCCTTTCAGGTATTTTTTTTTTTTTTTTTATCAGAATGTCTTGTTTCACTTAATGCACAGATAGGAATTCTGTACCTGGAAATTTCTTATGCAATAAACATCTTTCTTCTGGATGACTCTGAAAAAAAAAAAAAAAAATGGTCACTTTGCTTTGATGGGGAAGCTTCCCTGATTTATTTTGCTCTGTTCTGTTTTACAGAGAAGTCAGTGAAATTTGGTGAGCTTTTCTGCGGAAAAGATGATATTTAGGACAACTTTTCTAATCTGTTCTACCTCTGAAGATACTAGGGGTTTTATTCTCTAGGGCTGATGTCTCTTGAAAAACTACTGATTACTGACCTTTGGTAATGGGAACGGGAGTATCCAGGTGGCAGAATGTTTGTTTCGGTGGCTTCATAGACAGTGCAATGCCCTGGGCAGACTCATTCTTAATCTGCTCATAATTAGGGTTTTGTCTTTGTCTGGGGTTGTCTGTGTATTCTCAGGGAAAGGGACTTATATACAGATACTTATCTTTATTAGGAACAATACTATAAGACAAATATGATTATTATGATTATTGTCATTTTACACATGAAGACTCTAAACTCAGAAACCTGCAGAAACTCATCCAAAATGACAAAAATAAATGGGAAAATCAGAATCCAAATCCCGGTTTGTTTTTTTTTAACTTAAAGTATGTGTTTTTTCCCTTCACCATAAGATGCTAGAAATCACCAGTGTTCAAAAAGGCATTATGTTTTCCTGTTGTTGTGGCTGGCTGGAGGGAGTGTCTTTTCTGCCATTCCAAAAGTTTAAAAGATCCCTTACAGACAAAACTAGATTGACAAGAATATCCTTAAAGACTGAATTTAAATAATGACAATTGCATCTGTGTAAACATCTGGAATATTTTCCCTCAACAACAGTAAAAATAGGATTGACACTCATTTCAATGTCCGTAGTTACAATATGGCTTTCAGGATTGTCCTTGAAATATTTTTATCTTTATATTTTCTGATCCATCACATTCTAATGGAGTACTATTTATTCTTATTCTTCAAATTTACAGGAGAAATCCTGTCAAATTGATTTTATTTCTTCAGGATACCCAAGTGATAGTAATAATTTTCAATAAGTGTGTAGTATTGCATTGTCTTTCTTGTTTAATGAACCCCATTTTCTTCACATTTCAATTGCATCTCTGCCTACAGGAGTAGCGATCCACAACAGATAAGGGTAGGGATAGGAACAAATGTCTCTTATGATTTCATTTAATGTGACTCAAATATACAATACCACTATTTAACACTGAGCAAATTATTTTGATTTTATCCTTGTATATGTACAATTTTTTTCATAAAATACTTAACAGCAAACTATAGAAGACTCTTGATTCTAATGAAATACATTCCCAAATATCCCTATAGTATAAGAGTTTTCTGAGAAAATGTAGAAGCAAGACCTGAAAACAGCTGAGTAGATACTGGTCTTGGAAAGCAAATTAAGATCACTCTCTAGCTAGCTAATTGCTTCTACTTTGCTCCCCTATCTTCAACTAATGCTTGTTTCTTTTGTAACTTTGGATTCATGTTAAGCAACAGCTTCAAATATTTAGAAAAACGGCCAAGAAACATCTCCTCCTTATAATTGTTGCAAGCTTCCTTCTACTTTCAAATATAAAACAAAAAGTTTGATGACATTACCTCAAAGACATCCACCTACAGGTGCTTCCTAAGCTGCAACACCACCTATGCAGGCCCAAGGATCTTTCAGTAATAGAATGTTGCCAAGAAAATGTATTTCTTGAGGCATCACATAAGCAATCAAATTTCCTACAACTGCTATAGTCAGATCCATGATCTCCAGTCAACACAGTCACTCCTAAGACATACTTAGGTCCTCACGAGTCAAAATTCAATGATTTAGAAGGTAATGACAATTTATAAAGTGTATAAGAAAATAGTCATGACTGTTAGTTCTAAAATTAAAATTCTAATATTGAGCTTGAAATGTCCTAAAATGCTTTACTTAAGAACAATCTTGGGGTTTTACATCTGTGAACATACATTAAATATGGTATATTTCTACAAAATATAAGTTCCCCCAAATCCAAGACTCAACCTTAATAAAATGTGAAGCCCATCGAAATAAAAATGTATTAGAGACAGAACTATTTTGACTTGGAACACTGATCTCAGTAAGATGGCAAAACTGGCTGATGTCACCCTATGTGCCCAGCTAGAGGAGTATGTTTGCACTCTATACATCTTTTTTCTCTGCTCTCCTGGATCGATGCTAGTTCCCCTTGAACTTTCTGCCTGCTGAGGTTTTTCATTTTAATTTGTATAACCCGAGAAGCCTTTTGTGACTTTCCAGGTGTCTGTCCTCATCCTGGCTTGATGGATGGTTTCCGGGTTACACGTGCCTTCCTACTCTCTTGACTGTGAGCAGTGACATCAGGGCTTCTAGTAGGAACAGTCACTAAAAAACTCTTCAAGAAAATCCAGCAGGACTCCAGAAAGGAAAAAAGAACTTCCTGACTCAATTATTACATTGTTTCTGGGAAAATTCTCACTTTAAAAACCGGCTTCTTAAAGAGGGAGAGGTTGAGAAAGCAAACAATAAACTTTTGAAACAGTAAAATATAATTTGTGAAAATAAAGTATGCTAATGATTTTTATAAATCTAAAAAAGATGTTTCCCTATGTTTTCATAAAGCCTGTAAAACTTTCGTATGAGTTTTAACTATTACATCTTCTGAAATGTGATTAAACATCCCTCCCACAATACACACACAATGGGAAAAGTATCTTCTGTGTATAACTAATAAGGGGGAAATTTCCCTCATCTTAAGAGCTTTAATATAGATAAGCACCTGATTCCTTTCCATATTTGGATACTCTTGCATCATATAAAGGTATCTTTTTTTTTTTCCTTTGGAGTCAGAGTCTCACTCTGTTGCCTGGGCTAGTGTGCAGTGGCGTCATCATAGCTCACTGCAACCTTGATGCCTTTACATGAGCCAGGCACGGTGGCTCAAGCCTGTAATCCTAAAACTCTGGGAGGTTGAGGTGGGAGGATTGCTTGAGGTCAGGAGTTTGAGACCAGCCTGAGAAAGAACAAGACCAGGTCTCTACAAAAGATAGAAAAAATTAGCCGGACATGGTGTCACACACCTGTAGTCCCAGCTACTCGGGAGGCTGAGGCAGGAGGATCGCTTGAGCCCAGGAGTTTGAGGTTGCTGTGAGCTAGGCTGATGCCACGGCACTCTAGCCTGGGCAACAGAGCAAGACTCTGTCTCAAAAAAAAAAAAAAAATAGTTTGTGAGAGACCCTTCCTAGCACTCCAGGGTAAGTGTGATAATATAACCATAAGTAAAAGAAAATAGACTAAAACAATATGTCAAATGAGTGGGTCAGTTGCTAACCACTATACATGAGTTTGCCTCATTCAGGTCCCTGCCCCAGTTGGTAGCAGAGAAGTGGAAGGGACCCCACGAAGCGCCTCTAACAACTCACAGGTCATTAAAATTGTCAGACGTGAAACCTTGGGTCCACCATACCAAAGTAAAGAGGTGTAGCCCCCAGGCTGGAGGTGGATCACCAGTCCTAGGCAATCTAAAATAGCTGGTTGAGAAAAAGGAAAAAAAATGAAAATGTTGATATTTTTGCTAATCATTTTTGGTTCTGTCTATAGGATAGAGGGACAATGCCTCAATGAGGATTTCCCGGGGGATTATCGCCTCTTCTATTGATCTGTCTTGCTGCTGGGTGTACAAGTATTTCTGTACATGATTTCTGAATTTTCAGAAGTTGGTTTCTTGGATCACCTATAGCAGTGGTCCCCAACCTTTTTGGCACCAGGGACGGTTTCATGGAAGGCAATATTTCCACGGACGGGAGGCAGAGAGGGCGGAGGAGCAGGAGGTGGAACTCTTCAGCCTGGTCCCCAACAGGGCACAGATGGGGTACCAGTCCTCGGCCTGGGGGCTGGGGACTACAGACCTATAGGATACAACTAGCAGCTCTGCAGTCAGAGGTCCCATATTTCTTTTTTTTTTTTTTTTTTTTTTTTTGAGACAGAGTCTCACTCTGTTGCCCAGGCTAGAGTGAGTGCGGTGGCGTCAGCCTAGCTCACAGCAACCTCAAACTCCTGAGCTCAAGCAATCCTCCTGTCTCAGCCTCCCGAGTAGCTGGGACTACAGGCATGCACCACCATGCCCGGCTAATTTTTTTTTTATATATATTTTTAGCTGTCCATATCATTTCTTTCTATTTTTAGTAGAGATGGGGTCTCGCTCTTGCTCAGGCTGGTCTCGAACTCCTGAGCTCAAACGATCCGCCCACCTCGGCCTTCCAGAGTGCTAGGATTAGAGGCGTGAGCCACCGCGCCCGGCCTATATTTCTTTTCTAACCCAGCCCTGTATCAGACATGTGTGCGAGGTGACAGTCCATTTCACCTTGTCAGGCCTCACAGCTGTAGTTATTGCTTATGCCCTTTTTCACCTGATCATCTGTACCATCCATCTAAAACATCACCCCACTTCAGAAGTAAGTAACTCGATGACTACATCTCTCCTCCTCCCATAGATATGGAAGGGTAAAATTGACAGTGGGGAATATGTAACAGAAAGAATGGCCTGAAAAAGGGTAAAAATGTTTTCTGTGTCTTCAAAACCCCCTCACCTTTTTTGAGAACTAAAACCTACATCCCTGCCTCAGGCCAGCAGCCGGGAGGGGCAGGAGAGTGTCCTTTGTTCTTTGTGTCACAGAAGATGGTTCAAGGAAATCCTCCGGGCGCAGGTCACGAGACTGTCTTAGCCAAATATGGGATTATGGGACTAATCAGAACCTTTAAAAGCTTTGTACTTCTGCTTAGAGGAGGACATTGGTACTTTGAGACACGAGCCTGCCAATCCCCTCATTTACTGGCAAATTAATAAACTCCTGTTTCCTTCTCCTCCAGAAAAAAAAGTATCCTTAATATGTTTATGTGTATGTGTGTGTGCGAATGTAGGAGAATGTATTTGTTTGCTGTGGTATCAGTGGTATCATTGGAGTCAAATCAGTCGTATCTCAGTATTCTACCTCTGGACAAGCACACCTGCTGGGAGAGGCTGAAAGAAAGGCAATACTGCAGGGACTCAGGATAGGCAAGCGCCAAGAGGAGGCACTGCCAACGATGGGGCTTTCCAAAAGGGAATTTCTGAGACAAATTCTCTCTGCTCCAGGCTGGATGTACACAGGTCTGGGAGGACAGAAAAGGTAGAAAGGTCTTGATTAAAGCCATATAGACCTCAGGAGGCTGAATTTGATATGATACAACTTCTTATTTATTTTGCTAGGATGTTTGAATGTTAGGGGAGCAAGACTAAGGAGTGAAATATGATATCATCCATTCTGGTTGATGTTTTATAATGTTGAACAACAAAAGTATGCATTTATAAGTTAATCAAATATTTTAATATGGCCTAAACTGATTGTTGAGGGTAATTTCCTTGTTTAATCACAGGATGCAAAACATAGCTCTTAACAATGCTATTTTATAACTTCTAAGAGAATTTTTTATTGCAATCTGGGTCCATTCTCACATGGAGATATTCACAAACAAAGTAGAATTATCATTGACATGTGAAGCATCCTCAAATTATAAAAGCTAAACAACAAAAGGGAACCACAACTGGATGGCAGGATATCAGATATACAAGATGTATTAGATGTACAAGATCTACCATTTGCCAAGATTCTTGCCAAGGAAGTATCACTGGAGTTTGGATAAGAGAAAGACTTAGGGGACCAGGGAAGATGAAGTATGCAGGTGACCACCAAACCACGGACCATAGGGATACTCCCCCTGGCCAGTCTCTGGCCTACCAGGAGGGCTGTCCTCAGGGAGCATTAGTTCTTTGCCTTGCTCTTGGAGAGGGTACAGCTGATGACTTGGTTGTTTTCCTTATCCTTTGTAGACCTTCTCCCTAATATTTCAACAACCAAGTCTGCAAAATAGAGATCTGGTTTACTCAAAACTGAAAAAAAATATTGTAATGTCCAAGATCAAGAACTTATAATTTTCTTTATAAATTAGAAATATAAATTCCCAAATCTAACGTCCTTTAATGTTGCAGTGGTTGGACTCTTATTTATTAGTTGTTTTGTTCTAAAATAAAGAGTTGTTTTTAATAGCTTTTTATGTATGACAAAAAATTGTGTCCTACTTAAGACACAGAATTTATGTATTAACTGATGAAATTCCCAAATAAGACAAGGAAAAAAAAAAAAAAAACAGGAAGACTCAGAATGAGAAACATGAAGCCATGCCCTAAAATTTGCCTAAAATGGACTGTACAATAGTAAATATCATGATTCCAACTTGTGAGATATAAGTGATTTCTAATAGAGTATTACGCTGGTCTTCTTTGAAGCACTATCTTGACCTTTTCTTCTTCAGTGTAACTGATCTAAACTTAGAAGCGATCTTGGAACTACAAGTTTTATCCTCTCGAAATTTTTTGTGTTTTCCCCCAGCTCTTTTGGGATATTGATGTTGGCCTTAACGATGCTTCAGATGGGAGTTTACACAAGGCAAGCCCTGCTTAGCTGCATCAGGTTGTGGATCCTTCCTTCCTACATTGTTTGTTTAGCTTATTATATCATCTCCCCTGCTGTTTAATGACCTGGTTGTAGTTTTGTTTTATGGGTTTTCTTTTTAAATGATAAAGATTAAGAACAAGAGAGAATGAATGTCCCAGGCATCAAACCAAAATATACACAGAAATAAAGAGACATGGAACACTTAAGGAGATAAGTCCATTCAGAAGTCTGAATTATCTGTATTTCCATCATTGCCTCATTGAAGGATACTGAGTAAATCACATACTTCTCTCACCTCATTGTGAGCTAAGATCATATCTCTTTTTATACCTTATATTGTTGGAAAACAACAAAAACAGGAGAATTTAGTGCGTCTCAAAAATTCTCATAAATGGAGCAGTAATATAATTTATATTTTCCTATGAGTGAGTCTGCAAAAGGCCATAAGGGTGAGTCTACACTGGCTCATGACCATTTCTCCACTGCATGAATTAGCTGAGATGGGAAAGCGAATCTTTGGCATACAGGAGAAAGAAAGTCTTAGTAATTGATGGACTCAAATGGATTTCCCAGAAAGATCTTTGTTTAGTGTTATTTTGTTTTGGGGGGTTATGGGGAAGCATGAATAAATATTGTTTTACGGGAGGAGAGTATTAATAAAATGTTATTTTGTATTTAAAATAACATCAGTTGCTGCTTTAAAACTTTAATAGCAACCTATGTTGTTGTGTGGCAATGATGCATTTCGTGTAAATCTAATGAATGCCAGAATAATATTTATGCAATTGTTACACAACTTAAACAATCTCATGAATTTAAAAGGTACACAACTTCCATTACATATAAAAAATTCATAATGCAAAATACGTGAATAAGATCAATCTTCAAGGCTTAAACTTTCAACTGCCTCTCTTTTATCTAAATGCAGAAAAAACTAGCGGAAATACTATGTACAGAACAACATGAAATATACAAACTTTCCTAGAACAAGATCCTGCTGTAGCCAACTCTACCCTGCTGGCTTGTCTAGTTACCTCAATCTGAATGAGAAACACTGGTAAATTTAACAAAGAACATCTGTTTTTCATTTGAGGTGCATTCAAGTGTTCATTAAAGTGTCCTAACTGCTCTTTTCTTTTTCTATTTCACAATGGCTTTCCTTTCTAATACTATTGCAAATTCAGCATGTGACTTAAAAAAACCTCAGAGTCATTGTGGCATTTCCTTTGAAAAATGCCAGAAGAAACAAGGGAGAAAGCTGAAATCTCTAAGTTTAATAACATTTTATTACCATTCACCTTTTCCATACTTCCTAGGGGTGTTTATTTTCTACAATTATTCAACTAGGCTTCACTGAACGTGAATACCCCAGAGGCCTTCACTCCCGTCTACAGGGAGGCCCAGGAAAGCGGAGCTTGAAAGTAAGTTATTGGTATTAGCCCCCTTGATGGAAGTATTTGGTCACCTTGTATAGGAGGAGAAATCAGTTCAAAATAGTTTAAATGTCATGCCTCAGATTGCTCTGTTCTGCCAAATTCATTTGAATAAATAATTTATCCTGAATGTCAAAGTCATCATTTTTCAAACATTTCCTTTGTTTTCTTAAAAGCATTAGCCCATTAAAATTAACAAATGAACAAGGGTGGATACTTACTTCCTTGAAGAAATAGAAAATATTTTATAGATTTATTGGGCAGACCTGTTAGATTTCATCCAATAAATTGCATCTAAACATAAGCCAAAACATTTTAATTTTAATAAATGATTAAAAATGTCTTATCACTTAAGTATACAAGTGGATTTGCAAAAACAGTATATTTTTAAAGAACTTTGCTAAGTACACTTCTAAAATAAAAATCTTTGCATTTTAGATAATTTAAGTCAAATTATAATAATATACTACATTGGTAGGCACCTTGATAATAAGAGAAATGTTCAATTATCTTCTGGCCAAAAAAGCAGCATAGAAATGATCAATTCCAGTATGCTATAGACCTTTTTCAAAGATCACTTACCTAATATGATGAATTGTTCAAATGTTATAGATGAAAAAAAAAAGCCTGACTCACAATAGGCTCTAAATAAATATTAGATCCTCAAAATATATTTATTAAATAGAGAGGTGATAATCCAAGGATCTATCTATCATTCTATTTCATGGAAAAGGGACTTGTATATTTCCAGATAACATTTCTGATTCCCTACCCAATTTTAAATAGAGAGGATGTGTAGCACTATTATTATATTATTCTTGTTGATATAAAAAGTGAACTATAAATACAGCATTATTAAGCCTTGCCAAATTAAGTTTTTTGATCATTTGAGCAAAAACCACACTGTAGTTTAACTTTGGCATTATGAATACAATCCAGTGCTCTATGGGAATTAGTTATGAAAGTAGAGTCTTAGGAATAAAACTATATATAAATCTACTTTAAAATGCAAATAAATTAGTGCTAGTAAAAATAACAAATGCCCATGAAGCAAGGCTTTGTTGCTATGTCCTGAGCCACTGTATAAATTGGAAAGAAATAAATATATTTTAGTCAAAATTTATTACCCCTATAGTTAAAAACTTTAATTTGCAAGTTTCATCTTCTCTGAAAGAAAGGCCCTGTAATAGCTTGCCTTTATTAAACACAAGTGCCAGCAACTCTGCTAAATCCTTTATGTGTATTATCTCATTTGATTTTTCCCATAACCACAAGGGAGATATAATTAAGAAAAGATAATCATTTTTATCCACATGTTACAGTTGCAGGAGACTGATGTTCAGAGAGTTGAATACACTAGGCAGAATCCTACACAACTAGTCAGAGGCAGGGATAGAAGTCTGGGTTCGCAACCTGTTAACTGTACTTGAGTACAAAGACTATCCTGACAATCCAATAGAACCATACAGTAAATCAGGCAAATGAATACTAGGGAACCAATATTAAAATCACGAAAAAGAGGGGAGATAAGAATAAGTTGGAAGTCACAAATCAATAATGTTTAGAATAGTGCCCTGTGTCATCACCCCTGATTTGGGCTAAGAACATCCAGTTGAATCATGTCTAGAAATAACCCATGCTAAATAATTGATTCCCTTATGGGAAGCTGGAGCCAGCCCATCCGGGATGCTGGCCAAGGGGTTGTTATCCCTGAAACCAACTGGGGCCAGAGCTGTAAAGGTCCCTGAAGTGGCCAGAAACGCAGAAGCCAGAGGGTAAGAATGAAGTCCTTGTAGAGTACAGAGTCAGAGCTACCTACATCACTTTAAGATCAAACCCAAAAGATGACATGGGAGAAGATAAAGGGCAACCAAAGACAAGGAGTTGGAAATAAACTGGAACAGAATAGGAAGCAGAAGAAAAACCTGCAGGGCCTAAGAACATGGGACAAGAGAGCTTGGTTCTCACTAAATGGATAAAGCCTTTTAGGGTCAAGGTAGACAACAAAAATCCTCTAGGATATAAGAGGAATTTTTAGTCTAGCTTTGATAGTTATGGATAGCCTAGAATGTAATGTCTTAACTAGCCCTCTCCCTAGTATTAACCCAGATATTAGCCAAGAAATCTATTAATGCCTATTTGCTGAGTACAGATCATGTTCTCAGTCCTCTGTTAAGTGCAAAGAAAAAGAGAAAGGAAGTAAGATATATCCCTGTTTCCTAGGTTTACATTCTGGTGAGGGAGGGAAGAGTAACCTCCCTGACTCCCTTCCTCCAAACTTTATATTCAATGCACATCTCTCTCACACGACCCATGTGGGCATCATGTTAACTCACTCTGCCTCTGAAATGCCTCTTGAATATAATATTTTTTTTGGCTTTCTTTTGCCTTCTTTTGCCACCACTCCAGTTTGGGCCCACAAGCCGGGATTAGTAATTCCTAATGTCACTATTCTGTGGATGACTAGCTCTGTGAAACATTTAGAGGCATTACTTTGTCCACTCTCATTCCCCTCACCCCCGTAAACAAAGGGAAAAAAAGCAAGTCCCAGGATTAGACAAGTATAGGAAACACAAGGTTAAACATAATTAAACCAGTGCTTTTATTGAGCAACTGCTTAGCGCCTTTACAATATACTAATTTACATGGTGCTTGTCCAAGAAGTCACTGCCCACAGGTATTTCTCAAACTTATTTAACCATGAGTCCCTTGTTTTGAGGATAACACTTCAGGAAGCATTAGCCTGTATTCCTGAAATAGATTCCAAAGGGTCTACACAATCTCCCCCACCCTTTAAACCTCTTCTACACATTGTTTTTCTGAAGGTATTATTTGCATATATCATCTACCTAATCACAACTTTCAGAGGCTCCCCATGACTACTTTATGAAGTCTAAATTTGGCACTCTGTCAAGATATGATCCCCGCCTCCCCAATTCAACTAGCCTGATCTGCTAATCCATCCTAGATTATCCCAGCCTCTGCACACCACTAGTATCAGTTTCACAAAATTTTCTACATTTTGCTTAGATATCATTGGAATTTCTCTTAGTTGTTTCCTTCTCTGAACTTTTGCCATACTTAATTTTTATAGACTATGCATGTTTTGTTTACCTAAATAGATGACAAGCCTCTAATGGTTAAGAACCAGGTTTTTGTTTTGTTTTTACTTATTCGTTATACCTAGGACTTAGAACAATGTTCCTTCTACACAAAGATGTAAACAATGACAATATAATAAAGATAATAAACAGTGACATTTTAAAACTAGCAAAGCTTTGCTGGCCTGAGCCCTGCCTAACGAAAAGGCTAGATGCAGTGTGCTTCCGGAGTGGCTCCATACATCCCCACGGGGCTTTCTTCAGTAGAGTGTTGTATTAGCTAGTCAGGGCTGCCATAACAAAATACCACAGACTGGGTGGCTTAAACAATAGAAGTGTACTTCTCATAGTTCCAAAAGCTACAAATCCAAGATCAAGGTGTCTTTGGTTTCTTCTGAGGCCTCTCTCCTTAGTGTACAGATGGCCGCCTTCTCACTGTGTCCTGACATGGTCTTTTCCCTGTACGTGGGCATGTCTGTATCCTAATCTTCTCTTCTTCTGAAGACACAGTAATATTGGATTAGGGCCCACCCACAGGACTTCATTTTACCTTAAACATCTCTTTAAAAGACCTATCTTCAAATACAGTTGCATTCTGAGGTCCTGGGGCGGGGGGCGGAGAACTTCAACATATGAATTTGGGCAGGACACAAGTCAGCCCTTAACAGATTACTCTGAGAAACTTAAGTGGAACCAACCAGACTGACCAGAGTGAACAAAGACTAAAAGAAGATAACTAGACACCATAGTACTGTGGTGGTTCTAGATAACCAGATAACTAGAACCACCACAGTACTCTTCCAAATTTTCATTTTTAAGTTGCTTTAGATGTTTTTGAACTTATATTATTGTTCATTCCAGAATGTTGCCTGGTACATGGTAATAAAGCTTTTGAAACTGAAAGTGCTTACCTTCTCTGTTTCAGGGAACATATGAAACAAACTTAAAGAGACACAAACTGCTACTAGTTTAAATCAGCCACGTGGTTAAATACCAAACTGCCCATACTCAGGCACCTGCACAGATGAAGCCTTCCTTTAGTCCCAACTACTATGCCTTCTGAAGTATGAAAGGCACATATTTAGACATTTTTCCTTAGAACTTAACATTTTCACAGCCAAATGCTCTCTAAAAAATAATAATCTATTGCACATATGAAAAGGTGGGGAGAAAGATTTGAAAAGAAAAAAATATGAAAATTTTAGGACTTTCTAATTTCTTTTAAGATGTCTTAGAATATTTCAATAGCAGGAATTAATTTTTGGAATACACTCCAATGTCACATGAATGATTTTGAATAAAACAGACATAAATTCTTCCCTCATGGAGCTTACATTCAAAAGAAACAAGGAAAATACATACTTAGTGTATTAGATGGTAATCAGTATAGTAAAAACAACAGTTCCCCACTGGAACTTAGGGAGCTGCAATTTAAATGGTGACTCGGGCAAGTAAAGTCTTATCAAGGAAGTACTATGTTAGCAAAGACCAGAAACAGGGAAGGGAGGAAGCCATGGAGATGTCAGGGAAAAAGAACATTCTAGATACAGGAACAGCAAATGCAAAGGTCCTGAGTGGCAGTGTGACAGGTGGTCTGAAGAGCAAAGAGGCCAGCATGGCTGAAGCCGGGAGGAGGAGGCAATTGGTGAGGTCATAGCAGCCAGATCATGCAGTGTCTCGAAAGACACTGGGTGTTACTCTGAGTGAGAAGCCACAAAAGGTTCTGAGCAGAGGAGTGACAGGGTCTGACTTGCATTTTAGTGGAAATACTTCTGGCTGTGGAGATCAGACTGAAGCACATGGAGCAGGAAGTTAAGAGGCTATTTCAATAACCCTGTTGGAAAATGGTGGTGGCTTGCACCAGAGTGGTAGCAGTGGAGTTACTGAGAGTGGTCAATTCTTGGTATGTTTTGTAGATAGACCCCACTGACTTTGCTAATGGATTGAATGTGGGTGTGAGGGGAAAAGCAGAATCAAAGATAACTCCAAGATGTTTTTTCCCTAGTTACCTTAAGGATGGAGTTGCCATTAAATGTATATTTGAATATTTACATGCTGATTACTCACCTGTAGTGAGGGTGATAATTTTCTAGGTATTATTTTAGTTGCAAGTTGAAACTTTGAGAAATGGCATGTTTCAGCATATAGCACAGAATTTCACATATATATGTACTCCAACGTTTCCTCCATAAATGCAATAATGAAATGTATGTAGGTAATAGAATATCTCAGTTTTCTGTAAGCCTGTCTCTCAAAGGATATTTCTTTGCACATTACCTGGGTGATAAGAAGATTGTTACAGAAGGGAAAGCTTTACACAATTAGATAAGTTGTGGCATTAATTCAACTCAGAAAAGCTACTCATTGGTTCTCTTGGTGAAAGACAAGAGCAATAACATGAACTTCTCATAAAAAGAAAAATTAGAGGTTACATAGAAGGTAGAAGAAGGTTGCCAAGGAAACAAGGTCCTTCAAAAGTATGGCTGAAATGCCTCACCAGGAATGTCATACATTTAAACGATGACATTGTTCAGCTTCTACTCAGAATATAGGTAGATGTGAATTGATGTTGTTGATAGGGATAAATGCACTGAGTGGCCATAGGACAGAGAAAACAACTGGTGATTCAAAAGGTTTTTACTGAATCTGAATAACAAAACAAAATAGGAGAACTGAGTCTAATTTTTAGAAAAAGTATATGTTCAACTAAAAGCCTAAATACACTTATAGAGGCAATTCAAGTTTTCTTGTAGCAACTTTACCAAACCAAGCACCATTTATGTAAGAAAAAAAAACTGTGTACGCCCATACATATACATGCATACACACATACACACATATATTCAATATATTTAATACTACCTATATATGTACAGACATATACATACATTACACATGCCCATGCAGCTTCCTTTTATACACTCATGAAAAAATTCACAGTTACGAAAACGTGGCAAATGCGTCTTTCAAGCAAAGTCAATTTCTCCAGATTTATGCTTTCCATTTATCCAATTCCTAGCCATCACTCAAGGCTCTGGGAAGCCTTCTTAGATCTCTCTAACCCACAATGATTCTTCTCTGAACTTACTCCATTTATTATAATTATACTCACATGACTCATTATCACAGCTGCCCCAGGGAATCTCTTAGGTTGCAATACTATACTTTCAACCTGCTTTCATTGTTTTGTCTTTTCGGTGGTGTTTTAACTGTGCTACCAAAATGAACTGTGAACTTCCTGAGGGCAGAGTACATATGGCTTACTATTTGGTAGCTAACACATAGTGATAAACGGGCATCACAATGCTTTAGTGAATAAATAAATTGACCCATCCATAATTGGTAAAATGTATTCATTTTCTTCTGTTTAACTATTAAAATTATCTACTGAAACACAAGCTGAAAAGTAAGCCCTAAAAGAAAGGTTTGTCTTTGGAATAAAAATATATATGTGGGAAATTATCCAATCACTTAAGAATTCTGGGGGCAAAAAAGTTATAAAGATAAAGCAGAAGACTGTTTAGATGCTTTCTAGTTTTTCCTAACTGTGTCTACAGTATTTCCCATGCTGCTTAAATCTAAAACATACATAACTTTATGTAACCATAATTAAAAAGAATTTATGTAGTGTTACCCTGTAAAGGGGATCTACACAATTCTATGGAGAGGCTCTCTCGTTGCGGCCTTTATCTTCATACCCTAAGAAAATCTCCTGATCCAGGGCTTTCTCCCGGCAATGTTAAAACCCACTTCAATATTGCATGAATTAAATATGCCAAGAGTCTAATAAAGACAGTAGTCTACAATGCCAACTTTGGTACTGTCTCTCCACTCTCCCTGTTATTAGGTTGCATTAAACTTGGACATGATGGATTTTAGAGTACCTAAGTATATAAATGTATTTCTCCCATATCATAACATCATTTTAATTTTAGTCCTTAAATCTTTTCTTACATATTGTCAAGAATACTGACATTTAATGATGTATTTTCCAATTGTAGTACAATAAACCCATAGAGCTACAGGAATCTTTTTGAGAAACAATGCAAATACCTGAATATTCCAAAGTCTTAACAATAGAACCTAAGCATCTTAAATGATATGATATAATATACATGAAAGTATCCTATAAACTATAATATAAAACTCCATTAAAACACAAGATCAGATGACACAGCCCATAGACTACCCAATGCAAGATTTACGTTTCATTTATTTTCTTATTATAAAGGTAAGTAAAACTAAAAAAAAAAAAAAAAAAAAAAAAAGAAAAGAAAAGAAAAAAAGAAAAAGTTTTAAATAACCTATTCCAAGGAACATACCCTAAGAGAGAACCATTATTTATTTGCCTGATGTATATATGGTACACTTACACCACGCCATTGCCCTTCCCCAATAGTACCATTTAGTACAAACAGAGAAATAATTTGTTTAGCTGTATAATCAGGAGAGGCTGCACACAATAAAAGAAAGCATTCTGGTTTTTAAATGAATAAAAATTGATTGTGTCCCTATAAAAACCAAATTGGCAGAGTGTTAACTGCATTTCGCATAAACATCTGTAGCAGACTGCGCCTCTCCGCTGTGCTGTAATGCAATATAGGACACTTAGGAATAAATGCATCCTCCAGATGAGTTCAGAGAGATTTTCTAAAAGCGCCTGATGAGATTGTAAAAATCGGATTAGTCAGAACTGCTAATGACACTTAAAACAAAGGGAAATCTTTAAACAAAATTATTTTGCACTTCTTCTCTCTTGATAAATTATATGCAAATTAGTGTTGATTGAAAAATGTTTGCCTTGAAGGTAAATTCACACTAATAAAGGAAAGGTCATCTGCCTCAAACACAGTATCTCTCATTAGGGGGACTTTAAAATGAATCATGTTATTTCCTTTTTGTAAACTATTTCAATAAACAGTATGATGATGTTAGAGACATTTATATTTTATCTTCAGTGTGATTCCTGGGTATTATAATTATAGTTATGATATGCATGCTTTTATATTATTCTCAGTTCCAAGTGTGTACGTACGTTTGTGTATCTATACCTCTTTATGTATCCATTTTGTGTGTATACACTTTATATATAAATATATGGTATGTGTGTATACAACTATATGTGTGTATATAACTATGTATGTGTGTATATAGATATATATATATAAAGCTACCAAAATTTTCCATTTTTTTCACTCCAGTAGTTTGAGGAAAAGCAGTTATTTCAGTCAGAATTTCGTATATTTTTGGATAGTTTCATTCTTGGTATAATTTTTTAAAAATTCAGTCCTGGTGGTTCAAGTAAACATTTTTGTTATTTATCCTCTCTGCTAAAAGATCGATGTACTTGTTAGAAAGGGTAGAGTTCAAATTCTAGTTTTCCCTGTTGCCTGCTTTAAAACCAGGAACAAGTTTATAAAAGGAACAGCTTTATAACCAGGAACCTGAGATCAGCCTTTAAGCCTCAGTTTCTCCATCTCTCAAATATATAACATAATGCATAGCTCTTTAACATGTGCAAGATTTTGCATAGCTCTTAGGTTTTCTGTGGAGTTCATACACATAAAATGACATGTACAGAGCTTAATATTATATAGGCATTTCACCTGGTACATTATTACTTTTTAAAGACATTTAATGTTAAGGCAAATCATGCTTTAAAATAGAGACGTCAGGTATATTTAGAAGATTGAAACAAATTAAACAATTCCAGTTTACCAAAAGCCCAAGATATTTTATTTGCAAGTTAGAAGAGACAGGTAAAATTATATATACACTACGTAATCCACAAGGTTAGGAAGTAGAAATTGAAAGAATGTTGACCATCAGTACCAGATGACCTGAAGAGTCTCTACATTGGGAAAAAAATGACATTTATAGTTTTATACCAATTCCAAAAGGAACAAGCAGTTGGAAAAACAATGTTTGATAGAAAAAAAAAACCAGGAGGTGTGTAACACTTAATTTGAGAAGCAAAATATTAAAGAATTATTATTTGGAGATACTAAAAATATATGACACATAAAAAATATTTAGATCAGGTACCTGACAGGATCATGACATGAAATCTATTCTGAACAAATCATACACGAAGAGCTCCAGTAACCAATGCAAACTGCTTCTGACACTGCAGCAGTGTTGAAAACTGACCTCCTAAATCTCCACAGGCTTGTAAGTCCTAAGTGAATTCCTCACTGTCTTGCTAATCCTCACCAAAAAACAATAAACAGAAATAAAACCAAATTGCCTTTAATTTATATTTTCTTTCCCAAGAATAACAAGGAGGTTTTTTTTGTTTTGTTTTCTTGTTTTGTTTTTTGGGTTTTCTTGCAATTATTCTGGTGTGCTAAGAATGACCTTTGGAAGACAATAAAACAAATACATCAAATACAGAATTATAACCAACTAACTTGATCACAATCAAATGATCTTTGGTGAGTTAAATTAATTTATATAATATATTTATATAAAATAACCTAAATAAATAATAAAGTACATTAATTCAAACATTTACTGCCCTATACATAACATTGCGATGGACACTGAAGAATGCCATAGACATAGGTCACAGTTCTTGTTCCCAAGGATGATCAGCTCTCTTGGAAGAATTACAGACACTCAAAATATTTAATAAGATTAAAGTGAGTGGTACAGGCAAGATGTGCTGTCAGGGTTGACCAGTGCAGAGGGAATGATGGGTGATGGCATCATGGAAGACGTGAGGTTTACGGTGATACCTGGAACATAGAGAGAGTGCACAGATGGAGAGTAAGGAGAGGGTATCTAAGTGGAGGGCCCAAGAGAAGCTGGAGTAACCATGGCAACTACACGAACCTGAGACTGGCTTAGCCATAAGGAAAGCTCTGGGAAGAGAGTATCAGGAAATAGATCTCTGGCTGCAGCTTGGATGGCAATGTTGCAAAACTTACAAGGGTGGGCCAACTCTGTGTATTGAGGTTTGGAGAATTTCTTCATGGATCTGACAGATAACAGCAATTAACAGACCTGGTATCTGAGAGAAAATTCCTAAGAAGTGGATTGGCCAGAGCAGCCAATGAGTCAAACTCAAATAGCCAGGCTGCACTGGAATTTGAACAGCCAGGCTATGGTCAGGTTTCAAGGATAGGCACGGACCCAAAGATGAGGTGAGAGATTTTGATATAGGTGTCTGCATGATTCTGGAAAGCTGAATCTCAGAAAGGATAACACCTTTGTCCATAGTCACAATATGAGGTGGCACCAAAGCTGGGACTAGAACTCAGAATGCTTGACTTCTATCCATAGCTCTTGCCCAGCACCAACTATACAGTTCCCTGCTCCACTGTAATTTGCTGCTCGACACCTTGAGCTTGTATGGTCTCTAGTGAATGGGTAGGATTGTGACTGGGTAGTTATTCCAGTGACTATAAGTTGGAGGTGGGAATATGATAGAAACTTGGAAGTGGTTGCTCCAAGCGGAGGTTTTACAGACAGCTATACAAGTTGGGACATTGTTCAACCAGCAGATAGCCCAGGAAACACCTAGAGTGCTGGTAAATGTCTGACCAGGATTGTAGGACCTGTACTTGAGTATTTATTTATTCAATAAATACTCATTGGGCTCCTCCATAATTTCTATAATTCATGGAACTAGTTGGCTTACCATTCGTTCTGGTGTTAGTGGCATGGAAGTAGAGCTGTAAAGCTTAATGGACTAGGCGCATCTTTCCTTTAATGATATTAACTCAGTAGTGAGGACATTTGCTCATTCATTCATTCCACAAATATTCACTAAGCTCCTACAGGTATGAAAGGAAGTATAGTGAGTAGTGTTGCGCCATGAGTAGGTATATTCTCAGCTCCCCCACTAACTAGCTGTGTGACTTAGCTCTGATCATGAATACACACATCTCACAGGGCAATTTTAAATACGAACAATAAATCTACTCAAACATGTAACATGCTTAGACCACGGCCTGGCATATATTAAGTTCTCAGTAAGTGTTAGTTATTATGATTATGACTATTATTGTTATTTCATTTCAGAATATTATAGGAGTACCAAGGATTTGGTTACATAAATTGCTTTTGTACCATGCCCATCCCCTAGACAGTGTGCACTGTATCCATCAGGTGTGATTTTACCCCTCTCCTCCACCCCTCCCACCTGCTTGATTTCCAATGAATGCTATTTCCATATGTGCACATAGGTGTTGATTGAGTAGTTCTAATTTAATGGTGAGTACATGTGGTGGTTGTTTTTCCATTCTTGTGATACTTCTCTTAGAAGAATGGGCTCCAGCTCCATCCAGGTTAATACAAGAGGTGTTAGTTCACCATTTGTTTTATGGCTAAGTAGTACTCCATGGTATACATATACTACATTTTATTAATCCACTCATGTATTGATGGGCACTTGGGTTGTTTCCACATCTTTGCAATTCTGAATTGTGCCACTATAAACATTCAAGTGTAGGTGTCTTTTCTATAGAATGACTAAGTAAGCCAAGTCAAAAATGGCTTCCAGAGGTAGAGATACTTGTGTGGGACTAGGAAGTGCTAGTAGGTATTTTCTATTAAGAAGAAATAGAAGGTCATTTAAGGCAGATGAAAATAGCCTGTGAAAATAATGGACACATGAGGCCACATGATAGGGACTGCTCATTCTGGCCAGAGTTAGAAGACTTAGAAGTAGAAGCTAAATCACAAACGACCCTGTGTGCTAAGCTAACGGGTTTGAGTTTTATATTTAAAGCTATACACAGCCATTGGCAAGTTTTGTAATGGGGGTATGACATGATCAGCTTTGTGCTTTAAAAGATCATTCTGGCAGCGGTTACAGCAAAATCATTTGGAAGCTTTTTGAGTAGCACTGGCAGGGCTGGTGAAAATGAAGACGGGGCACATTCAAAAGGATTTATGAGGACATTTTTATATGACTCAATAACTACATTAACTAGATGTGAGAAATGCGTGAGAGAGTACAGGATGACAAAGTTCCAAGAAGTGGGCAGCTGTGTCATGGATGGGCCATTTCCTGAGATGGGGAAGACTAAACATGCAAAAAGTTTAGGGATGGGGATGAGCTCCGGGTCAGACCTAAAATCTAAAATGTGGAATATCCAGGTGATGGTGTCCAGCGGGCACCTGGATATGAACATGGAGTTCATACATCAAGTTTCTTTTGGAACCTGGATATTAGTAGAGACATAAATTTATGAATTATGGGTTTTTAAATTGTAGTTAATGACGTGAAAACAGATAAAGTTGCCCAAGAAGAGTATGTAGAGAATAAAGGGATATATAAAAGAGACAGAGAGACAGAGATGGAGATGGAGGGAGAGAGAGGAAGAAATGAAAAAGACTTGGGTCCGTGTGGTGAAGGTTCTTATTAAGGTTCCTAAAGGTGGAGAGAGAAAAGTAGGCATATCTTCCCACAGACACACAGATGCTTAGGATGAAGCCACCTAAATCTGTATGTGGGTCATTTTACAGAGCAAGTCGTATTGATTATGAAAGTCAGACTTTTTTCTGGCATCCTTCAAAACCATTTATAAGTCCAAAAACCAGACCCAAGTATACATACATGAAGGATGAGAAAGAAACAAAGGAAACCCCAAGACCTAGGGCCTGAATGACTTGGGGAATTGTAACCGTCATAAACAGGAGCTTTCATAAGAAGTAAACATTGTAAACAGTACATGCAGTATAGAGAAAGAAGAAGATAGAGATACACCCGTAATCTGCTTTTGAGTTACTAATATAGACAAGACAGGTAAAACCACCCAAATCAGATTGGAAGGCTAATTTTTATCTGTCCCCGCAAAAAACAAAATTGGAATACCAATGGGGGCAAGTTTAATGCTAGAATAGCCACCACTGTAGTTTTCTTTCAAGCAACACAGTATAGTATACATACATAATGTAAGAAATAATTTACAAAATTAGATATTTCTGGATTCAAAATCCAGTTCCTGATGGGTGATCCATGCATAATGCAGATCTGAGTATTTCCTGCAGGGCAGGTGTGGTCTTGAGAAATTCTCTCAAGTTTTGCTTGTCTGGGAAGTCTTTATTTCTCCTTCATGTATGCAACTTAGTTTTGCAGCATACAAAATTCTAGGCTGGCAGTTGTTCTGTTTAAGAAGCCTGAAGATGGGGCCCCAATCCCTTCTGGCTTGTAAGGTCTCAGTTGAGAAGTCTGCAGTTAACCTGATGGGTTTTCCTTTGAAACTTGATGTTTTCACCTTACGGCTCACAGGAGTTCCTCCTTGGTGTTGACTTTGGCCAGTGTGATAGTGTAATGACTATATGTCTTGGAGATTGCCTTTTTGCAATGAATCTCCCAGGTGTTCATTAAGCTTCTTGTACCTGGATGTCTAAATCTCTAGCAAGACCAGGGAAGTTTTCCCTGATTATTCCCTCAGATAGGTTTTCCAGCCTTTGTGCATTTTCTTCTTCACCCTCAGGGATGCCTATGATTCTTATATTTCACCATTTTACATAATCCCATATTTCTTGTAGGCTTAGTTCATTCCTCTTCATTCTCTGTTCTTTACTTTTTGACTGATTGAATTAATTCAAAAGAATTGTCTTCAAGCTCTGAGATTCTTTGGTTGGTGGGACTGCAAATTAGTACAACCTCTACGGAAAACAGGATGGAGATTCCTCAAAGAACTAAAAGTAGACCTAAAAGTGGTGGGATGTGATCCAGCAACCTAACCATTGTTTTTCTCTAGGAAGGTGAGATGCATTTGAGTCCAAAGGCCTCTATAACCTGGATTCCTGCACATGTAATGCGACTGTTTCCCATAAGCATCTACTGACTGAATGAATGGCTAGTTTGTTCTCAAGGCGAAGTGTAAAGAGTAACTACATATTCTGTCCAACTTACGCTCAGATGACCTCTATCAGATTGATTTACTGCAACTTATGTGACCAGTGTAAGTAAAATGAGTTCTTTTCAAAGCCTGGAAACAAGGCCCAATATTCCTTTCTAACAAAGCATGAGCAGGTTCACGAGCAAGGCTCAGTCAGACAGGAGTGAGGTGGATTTCCAGGATTGGATCTAAACATGAGTGCAGCTGGTACTTGTTATTCTAAGGAAAGACATGTGGGGACACAGATTTGGAACAGAGAGCAACAAGAAAGACTCATTTTAGAAAGCAAAATCAGAAATTAAGTACCGTTTGCCAAGAATAGAACATAAGACCACAGAACAAAAGTAGGCAGAGACAACAAAATTTTCAGTGGATAGGTTTTGGTACCAAGGAGATAGCACACAGATGGGGGACTTGGTCAATTAAGTCAGATTAAGATGTGAACAGGAGAAACTGCTTGCTGTTCAGGGCTGATACTAGGTGGAAACCATTTGGTACCAAGGCGAGAGGAGAGCTTACATGGTGCTGAGCAAATGAGCATCTTCATGTGCTTCTCGCTCATAGCAGGCATATGACATATACTAAACCTACACAGAAAAGTGAGAAATGTAGGAGCCAGAATTTTATATCTGAGCTTATAACCTTATAAAGGGACTATACCCCTAACCATTGAAGTTGGATTTGAACTGTCTACACCACCAGCCAAATTTCACTTTGTGGGAGGTAGTGATATTAAAACTATCTTTAGAATAATATTCCTCAAGATAGCCATTACCAACCTATTTGTGGAAAATATGTAGCTTTAAGTACAATTTTAAAATGTAATACTTTTTTCCAACAGCTAGAGATGTTAATTCAAACCATGTGTGAAATTGGAGAGAAATGGAACTCAAAGCAGACCCTAACAAAAAATTCTGAGTTTTCACAAGATAATTAACCCAATGTTTCCACATTGCCACTAGTAGAATACCTTTTGTTTGGTTTGTTTTGTTTTGTTTCACTGTGTGTGTGTGTGTGTGTGTGTATTTTGAGGAATTCTGAATCTGCTTCTAGAGTCTGGCTGAGGTCAGCAGTTAAAAACCCACCTTCATCATCCATCCTCATGCTTTTAAAAACTCCCATTCCAGATTAGCTCTTTTACTGCTATTACTATACTGAATGATTTCGGGTGGACAAAGATTGGATTTTATACATTCACTAGTGATTTAAGAGAAGCTGAAATTGGTAGTTGAAATGAAGACTTTATAGTAACAGATAATCAAAGACTATCCAGTAAAATTATTTTGAAGAAAAAAACATCAGTTAAGTAAAATGCAAATGTAGACTTACCCTTAGTGCTGCGGTCCCCAACCCCCAGGCTGTAGACCAGTACTGGTCGGTAGCCCACTGGGAACCAACTGGGCAGCAGAGGTCCCCCTCACCCCCCAGTCTGTGGAAAAATTGTCTTCCATGAAACCAGTCCCTGGTGCCAAAAAGGTTGGGGACCACTGCCTTAGTGTATGCTGAAGACAAAATAATATTTGTGTCTGGCTTGGTATCTAATGACAGTAAGAATATAAGCATTAAGAACTGATTTTTTAAAGTAATGACAATAATTAATATTAATTTAGGCTCTTATATTCTAGATGTACATTTCACATTAAGATTTTTTGTTTTCATCAGAAATCATGCTAAACTTTTATAAATTAACCAACATGAGTGCAATGGTCCTTCATCATGTATCAAAACCTCCCTCTACTCTTATTTCACTCATTTCCTCTCTAGAACTATTGACCAGGGGAATACAATTGACTGAAACAGGTAAGCATAAACTATACCAGTTTCAGACATAAAAACTTGATAAATATATTTTTAAAAAAATGCATTTGTCTTTATACCTGAAAAGCCTTCAGAATGATATAAAACATTTCAATCAACATTTTGCAATTTTATTTATTAAACACACATGTGCCCTTAATTTTAAATAATTTTTAAAACATCATAACATACACTACCTCAAGGAAATCCCCTATTGAGGCACATAATAAAAATTTTGCTCTGTATTTCCTATTATGTTGCAAATGTCATAAGAAGACAGATGAACTGCAATTCTTCACATTAAGCCTAAACGTTAAAAAAGACCTTTTGAATTATGACGACAGCTGCTATTTTCAGGATTGGTGGTTATTTCTGGCTGTACTTCTGCATCTTAGATCTTCCTAATGCCTTTGTTGAGAATGAACCATTGCAGCTCTGATGGATCCTTGGCATTTCTATTTGCCTGAGATTTTTGGAAATTGAAAGCAATGCTAAAATATCTCACATTATACTTCACTGGGTCTTTATAAAGTGCTCCTGTCCACACATCTTCTAGCTTATCTTGAAGTAGCAGCTTAGTTATCCTGAAATCTCTTCTCAGTTCGCAGGCACTGAGTATCCACTACATGTTCAGCAAAAGTCAAAGTATGCCAACTAACTCCTACATTGCTCTGAAGTTAGTGGAATTGTCATGCTCTGAAACCTCATTACTGATAATTCTGTCTTGTTATACATATTACACAAAGTGGCGTAACTGATGGGCTCAAATTTTATGCTTCCTCCATCACAAAACACAGTAACCTGCTTTGTCTTTTGTCACTCACCACTAGGCCTTCCTCCTCTTTGGGGTCCTCAGCTTCCCCAGCTTTCAATTTGAATATATCTTGTCTAGACCATTACCAAATGGCTAACCTATCATCGTTCCCAATCCATTTTTTAAAAAGTCTTAAATATAGGCAACTGCAAATGTTAATGAACCCACAGGTGGGGGGTTCTCTGTGGCTCACCATACAGAAAGCCAATTACTGAGACAATGAGGATTGTCAAGGAAGAAAAGATTTATTGCAGAGGATGCAGCAACTGGGAGGTGGGGGGAATGGACTGCCTCAAATCTGCCTCCCTGACCAACAGGGTCAGGGTTTTTTCTGGAGGTGAAATGAATAATGCATGAGGGGAGTGAGCATCATTATATGTTTGGGGACGAGTGCAGGGCACACAAGCACAGTGAGAAATCATGCAATTACATACATCCTGTGATCAAAAAATGGTGGCTAAGTCCCTCCTAGGGTGGGGATTTTAGTAGTATGATGAGCTAGGGGTTAATATTGGTCATTCTTTCAGCTTTGTGTGCAGGTGGGATGTGGGGAGTAGGCTGCTCAACGGGTCCCTGGACACAATCTGTAGGGGGGATGTTGCTTCTCTTCTCTTCTCCAGACAAACAGGTGGTGTAAGGCTCTGTAGTCATCTAGTGACTACAAGGAGGCTCTGCTGTTTCTGGGAAAAGAACTCAAAAGGGAAGGCATCAATGCAACAGAAAGTTACAAAGTTCTGGTCAGCAAATCTTACGGGCCTGGGAACTTGAAACATAAGAAAACTACAATAAAAATTATAAAAAAGTTTTCTTGCTTATGGAGCTGTCACACAAAGTTTGCAAAAGGCCAGAACTACCTCTTCAAAAGCTCTCTCCATAAATTTCATGACATTTAATCTTTTCACTAGTGCTACTTCACAATGGCTGACATTACCACACAGTAGAACAGCATTTGTTCTCAACTATCCCAGTTGTATGCACTTCTAGGCTTTTCAGGTTAATCTGTTTTGCACCATTCACATTTATAGTATTATAAAAGTTCTATCTAATTGTGTTGAATTAAATTCAATTGGTAATTCACTGCCATTGAATGCTAATAGAGGCATACTTCGGAACTACTACGGGTTCAGTTCCAGACCACTGCAATAAAGTGAATCACACGAATTGTTTGCTTTCTCAATGCATATAAAAGCCGTGTTTACACTACGCTGTAGTCTATTAAGATTACAGAAGCATTATGTCTAAAAAAATGTATATACCTAAATTAAAAATACTTTATTGCTAAAAAATGCTAAAGATCATTGGAGCCTTCAGTGTGTGATCTTTATGCTGGTGGATAGTCTTGCCTTGATGTTGAGGGCTGCTGACTGATTAGGGTGGGGGATGCTGAAGTGGCTGAAGCAATTTCTTAAAATAAGATGACAATGAGGTTTGCCACACTGGTTGACTCTTTCTTTCATGCAAGATTGCACTGTAGCATGTGATGCTGTTTGATAGCATTTTACCCACGGTAGAACTTCTTTCAAAATTGGAGTCAATCCTCTCAAACTCTGCTGCTGCTTTATCAACTAAGATTATCTGATATGCTAAATCCTTTGTTGACATTTCAACAATGTTCACATCTTCACCATGAGTAGACTCCATGTCAAAAGACCACTCTCTTCGCTCATCCCTAAGAAGCAACTCCTTATCTGTTCAAGTTTTTGCGAGACTGCAGCAATTCAGTCACATCTTGAGGCTCCACTGCTAATTCTAGTTCTCTTGCTATTTCCACCACAACTGCAGTTACTTCCTCCACTGAAGTCCTGAACCCTTCAAAGTCATCCATGAGGACTGGAATCAACTTCTTCCAAACTCCTGTTAATTTTATATTTGACCTCTTCCCATGAATCACAAATATTCTTAATGGCATATAGAATGGTGAATCCTTTCCAGAAGATTTTCAATTTAGTTTGTGCAGATCCATCAGAGGAATCTCTACCTATGATACCTATAGCCTTACAAAATGTATTTCTTAAATACTAAGATTGAAAGTTGAACTCCTTCATCCATGGGCTGCAGAATAGATGTTGTATTAGCAGGCATGAAAATATTAATCTCCTTGTAAATTTCCACCAGAGCTCTTGAGTGACTAGGTGCTTTGTCAATGAGCAGTAATATATTGAAAGGCATCTTTGTTGTTGAGAAATACTTCTCAACAGTGGGCTTAGTATTCAATAAACCATCCTATAAACAGATGTGCTGTCATCCAGGCTTTGTTGTTCCATTTCTAGAGCACAGGAAGAGTAGACTGAGCAAAATTCCTAAGGGCCCTAGGATTTTTGGAATGGTGATTGAACATTGGCTTCAACTTAAAGTGGCCAGCTGCATTAGCTCCTAACAAGAGAATCAGCTTGTTCTTTGAAGCTTTGAAGCCAGGCACTGACTTCTCTCTAGCTTTGAAAATCCTAGATGGCATCTTCTTTCAACAGAAGACCATTTCATCTACTTTGAAAATCTATTTAGTGTAGCCACCTTCATCAATTCTCTTAGCTAGATCTCCTAGACAACCTGCTGCAGCTTCTACATTAGCACTTGCTGTTCCACCTTGCACTGTTATAGAGACAGCATCTTTCTTTAAAAGAAACCTCTGTCAGCTTCAAATTTTTCCTCTACAATCTTCCTCACCTCTCTCGGCCTTCAAAGAATTGAAGAGAGTTAGGGCCTTGTTCTGGATTAGACTTTAAGGGAATGTTGTGGCTGGTTTGATCTTCTATCCAACACTAAAATGTTCTCTGTATCAATAATAAGACTGTTTCACTTTCTTATCATTCATGTGTTCGCTGCAGTAGTACTTTTAATTTCCTTCAAGAACTTTTCTTTTGCATTCGTACCTTGGCTAACTGTTTGGTGCAAGAGCCCTAGCTTTCAGCCTATCTTAGCTTTCAACATGCCTTTCTCACTGAATGTAATCATTTCTGGCTTTTGGTTTAAAATGAGAGATGTGTAATTCTTCCTTTCACTTGGACACTTAGAGGCCATTGTAGGCTATTAATTGGCCTAATTTCAATGTCGTTGTGTCTCAGGGACTAGGGAGGCCCAAGAGGAGGAAGAGAGAGAGGGGAATAGCCAGTTGCTGGAGCAATTCACTGTCTGATATGGGCACAGTTCGTGGTACCCCAAAACATTTGCAATAGTAACATCAACAATCACTGATCATGGATCACTATAACACATATTAATAACATCAATGAAAAAGTTTAAAATATTACATGAATTACCAAAATGTGACACAGAGGCACGAAGTGAGCACGTGCTGTTGAGAAAATGGCACTGACAGAATTGCTTGATGCAGGGAGGCCACAACCTTCAATTTGTACAAAATGCACTGTGTGCAGAGCACAATAAAGTGAAGCACAATAAAATAAGGTATGTCTGTATATAGACAGAGCACTAGAAAGAGGCCCACAGAAGCCCTTACCAGGGTAGAGAATGCAATCTGTGACTACTGGGTTCAGTACAAAATTATAACCATAAATGTATAAATAAAATGAAATTACATTTCTATAATGCTTTTCACTTCCTTAATATTATTTCAAAAGTAAGAAAAGATCATGAGCTAATAAAAATATGCAAAAGAAGAAAAGAAAAAAGCTAATAAACAGGAAAAATGTTCATTCACATTAATTATCAGAGAAATACACACTATAATACTATTATCACCCATTAAATTGGGAAAGATTTATTTTAAACCATCTTTTTAATGTTGATGAGGGTACAGTGAAATTATAGATATTTTTGTTCTCTGCTGATGGGAATATAAATTGGGAAACTGATCTGTAAAATGATTTAGCACTATGTATGAATAGCTTTCAAAGAATACACAATTTTGGACCTAGGAACCACATTACTTCTGGAATAATTCCAAATGTACACATGTTCATCATCACAGCAATAAGTGTAAATACTACAAATATGGAACAACCAAAATATTCAAAAAATAGAATACATTTTTAAAATGTTGGTATGCAGAGATTAAATATTATACTGTTATTTAAATATCTTTAGAGAGAATTATTAGAAAAAAATGTGATATAAATAAGAACAGAATATGAAACTATATATGATGAAACAAATCTGTAAATTGTACATGCAGACACACACACCAGAAAGAAACATGTGAAAAATCAACCTTGTTATGTGTTTATGAGCAATTTTTTTTTGTTTTTCCAAATTTCCTTTTTATTTATTATCCTTATAATCAAGGTTCCTCTTTGAAACTGTTTTTACATATCTTTACCTTTTACCACAGAAGATCTCAACTATGTGGTTCCTCATGTGAAAAACTATCAGTTGGTAGAGCAGACGTATCTTCATTAATTACCTTTCCTGATTTATGACATTTTTAGTCTTCCAATGCTAAGTCACAAGAGATCATTTCATCAATAATTTGCATGTACACTAATGGTACTCTATGTTAGGTTATGGACTTAAGTTTGACTCATCTTACCTCTTAATTATAGGCTTCTATTCTGTTACAGTTCAATCTAATATTTGGAAACTGTAAACTCTGAGTGAGAAACTAAGTGTACACATATTGTAATTTTCAACATAGGGAGTGAAAATCTTGTTCTGGCTGTATATATTGATATTTCACTTTAAAAATATAAAAAAAAACTAGAGGATACAAACAAAAATATATTTTAAACATAGAAAATAGAGTTTAACTTATATAAGTTGTATGCATCCTTAATTGCACATTCCAGTCATTTGAGAACTTTAAAAAACTATTGATGTTCAGGTCAAATCCCTGAAATTTTGACTTACTTGGTGTGAGGGAGAACATGGATTTTGGAATTTTTCTTTTAAAGTTTCTAAGACTACTAGTGTTAAGAATCACAATGGTACTTCTTGAAACACTCAATATTCAATATTCATTATTTGGACCAGAATTCACTAATTTTTCATCTTTTTCCTATACCCTTTTTATAATCCTAAGGACTTCTTAGAGTGCATTACCTTACGTGGTTAGAACATGCTTTCTTCATTAGCCATATTCCATTAACCACCAAGAACTGTTGAATATACCACTGAAAAGGTAATCAGGTATTACACAGCTACAACTACAGCTACCTATAATCTCCTTTAGTCAGCTCAAAATGCATTGAGTTCTTGGTGATGGGCTGGATACGGATGATGAAGAAGAAAATGATATTAAGGAGGATACCAAGGTTGAGGGCTTGAGCAACTAGACAGTAAGTGGAGCCACACCTGAAGATAAAGAAAATTGGAGTTGATCCAGGCTTAGAGGAAAAGCTCCAGCATCCAATTTTGTACATGTTGAGTTTGAAGTGTTTTTATGACATCCAAAATGAAGATGTTAATGAAGCAACTGGATAGCATATATGCAGCTCAGAAGCATGAAAAAAATGGACAGATGGGCTTATCCAAGGGTGAGATTTTGCTAGATGGAAGAAACAAACAAACAAACAAACAAAAAAACACACGCTAAAAGTGGGGCAAGAGATTTCTATGATATTGACAAGAGTTTACTGAAATGATGGCTCATGGTCTCCAGCTGGGGAGGGAGGGGAATATGGGAAGGAGCTGGTGTGTAGAAAGAAAGTGGAGTGAACAGACTGGCTCTCAAGTTTTTACAAAGTTTTTGAGGCAAATTACTCAGAGACTTTGCACGTCTCTCTGACATAATCTTGGACTTCTCCCCACGTTCTCCTGTGCTCATTATGGCATGTCTCTTGGCTTCGTATCTTTATCCATGAAGTGAAATTTGCTGGAGAAATCTCAAGAATCTTGTAGAACCTGACTATGTGGCCAAATCCTTAAATGTGTTTCTCACTTCCGTAACTGTGATTTTTGTTTTCAATTTCTGCCAAATCTGTACCTGATTGAATTCTTTCCTCCTTTCTTCACACCTATATCAGCTTTAAAAATATTTTCAGCTGTTTTGTCTTTACATTTTGGTATAATTATACTAGTGATTGCTATGGTCTGAATGTGTCCCCTCCAAAAGTAATGTTGAAACTTAATCCCTGTTGTGTTGGTATGAAGAGGTGTAGCCTTAGGAAAAGCTTTTTGAAATCACACAAGGCAAAATTACTCACAAAGTTAAAAGTAACTGTATTATCTTTTAACATATCCATTTATTCAAATTATTTATTAGTCACCTATGTTTCCAAAGTGATAGAAGGGCACAAATTCTACAAAACAAAACAAAAGGTCATTTTCATATTTCACAGAAGAAAAAAAAAGATTTACAGATGAAGAAATGGTCCATCAAAACTTCCTGCCCTAGATGAGTAACAGAAATCTTTTGCTCTAAAAAGATACAACTTTTTGCAGTAAATAATTTTGTTGTTTTATTAAAAGGCTAATCAAAAGATTTTGGAATGGAGCTAGCAATATTTCTAAAATAATGAGAAGATTAGCACTGAAAAGCTTAATAACAGCTTTGGTGGCCTCAGGATGACAATAAAAACATCAAAGCAACAATTTCTTGGCAATATGGTATTTATGTTAGAGCACAGAGGGAAGAATAAAATTTTTTGCATATCCAGGCAAGCACAAAATATACACTGGCATTAGAAAAAGATAATAGCACTCATTAAAATTTGCCCTTAACATGAGTGATATAATAGGCAGTACTGTACATACATATAGTACGACTTGATTCAATTACATGTGAATCCAAAGCTTTCAAAAAGAGAACAATAATAACATGCAGTGACTATAAAATATCAATAAGAATGCATATCATTTATGTAAGCAGGTGTAGAGATATAATCCTTAATCAATATTCAGGAGAGCTGCACACACTATAAATTTATGGCCACAGATTTATACTTCTTGACAAAATGTTTCCCAATGGAGCACCATAAAAGTGGTTTTCTGAATTAAATATGTTATTGTTTTCCCATTAAAAGGGAATAAAACTAATAGAGCAAGGAGAAGATATTTATGTATTTTTACAAGTAGAACCTCTGGAGAAAAAGAGAACCCTTGAAAGTTAAGATATAGGAAACAGTGTCACATTCTGTTCTTCGGAAATTTCAGTGTATTTTTCTTAACATGGGGGTTTGAATAAGAGCCATCCAGACACATGAATTTAAAAGTGATTTTTTGTTTAAACTTTGATGTTTACTAATAATGGGATTCCTATCTGTACCTTATAACATTTATTTATGTTATCAGATGAAACACAAGTTGGGAATAAATAGGTACACAGCCATACTCTAAACCATTTCAGGCTTTTTAGGCTAATAAAGTTATAAACCTATTTCATTGTGGTATGTTGGAGCCAAGTTCTTCCCTTGAAAGTAACAGTTAACTAAACGTGGGAGATAGAATTATACGTGCATTAAATATATATATACATGATTTTAAAAATAAATATAATTTAAAAGTGCACATTTTGAACATACATTTTAAAAATATGCAAGATTAATGTGCTTTCTAGAGTCCAATATATTTTAATACCCCTCATATTTAAGACAGTGCCTAATAGATTGGACATTAGAGTCATCGTTGCTATTTGCCAACTAGGGTATTGTTGCAGAGTATAAATGTTTTATAAGTCGATATCTTTCCTTTGTGGCATATTTCTTTCTAAGAACAAACAACAAAAAAATTACTAGTACTTAGGAAAAAAGGGAAGTTGTTGTTGTTTGTACGTTTTGTTTAACATGTTAAACAAGTTATAAGCTATTTCCTTCTTCCAAGTTTGGCACCTTTGGAACCATAAATGATTTTTCATGTCTCTAGGGTACCATTTAAAACTCACTATTTTGTAATTAATTTTGAGAGTTTCTTAATAAATGGTTCTAAGTGCCTAAGGGCCTCTTCCCATTAGAGTCATTGACTAGGGATGAAAGCATATCAAAATACATCGCATCTGAAGTGGTCATTGGTTGGTATGGATACTTGCATAAATGATACATTATTATCTATGAATATGCATGCACAATTATCTGAAATATTAATAGCGTGACAATAATAAAATGATTTTTACACATTAGGATATCTGTAACATTAATTTTGTTAAATTTTCTCTAATACTCTGTTGCATTCAGTTAAGTCATGAACAATCTGAATTTTCCTTTTCATTGCTTAAATTATTTACTAAATCTTAATTGAATGACATCATATTGAATTGAATATTGGTAAGGAAGATGTCTGTAACCCTGACTTGGACAAATTTTCAGTTGCTCAACGGTAAAATCTTGGTGGCATAACTGATCTAAGGGCAGTGCAAAACTGAGCTAGACTATATTTAGGTCTCCGTGTCTAGTATTATGACCAAATTACTCCCCATTTTCAGAGAAACACAGGACATTATCTCATAAGCTATTTTAGCACATTTGGATTCATGAGATTTACTACTAGAAAGAGACTTTAGAGATATTACTTGCCCAAATTTATTTTAATAGGTAAAGAATAAGCCCATTGATAGCAGAGCTGTTATTGAAACTCTGGTCTTACCATCCAGGACCTCCACTACTCTCTCTCACCTGGCATGTATCTTTTGACCATATTTCTAGGCACACCAGCTTTGCAATTCTAGGTCTGTGGAAATCATGTTGCAATTTTTTCATAAATAAGCTGAGTTTGGGGTTCCCAGGGGAAGTGCTGGAATATAACCACCACAGTTTACATAACTCTAAAGAGAATTTTCAGCAGGTAACTGGTTAGAACTTGTCTAATCATTAATTTCTAAAACTGTCACAAACATTCATCATTGATATATGTAGTGCCACTGAATTATATGTTTTAAGATGGTTAAAATGGTAAATTTTATGTTAGTGTATTTTACCACAATAAAAATATTTTGTAATGCCCATAAACATGTCTTAATGATGTTTTGTTAGGGCTGTTTTCCCTGCCTAAAACGTTCTTCCCTCCAGTTGTAGAAGTCCAAAATTTTCAATGCCCAGGTAATTCTGCATCTGCCATGACACCTTTCCCAACTGCCCCAGTCTTTAGGATAATATGCTCCTCTGAGTTTCTACAGTATTTATGCCCATTTAACAATATTGCAAATTTAATACTTATCAAATGTTTGCATTTATTTTCATGAATTTTATCACTATGAATAAATTTGAAGCCCTCTATGGGGAGGTAATGTCTTATTTTCTTTGAATATCCACATACTCTCAAATTGTCCTCATGTTAGCAAGGGCTAAATAACCGTTTCCTGAAGTTGACATGTTATCTAGCAGTAAGGTTTAACTAAGTCTATTCTGAGAATTATCACAGCTTGGAACTTGGTATCTGATTGGGTCAAATGTTCATCCATTTATTCTTTTATTAATTCAAACTAACTACAACACCTGATATGTGTCAGGCACTCTTACTAGGTGTTAAATATCGACACAAGTAAAACAATCTGTCCTCAAGTTGCTCAAATCTTAGGAGGACAGAACAGCTGTAAATAATTATATTTCAATGTGGTAAGTACTGGGTGTGTTTTTTTTCAGTTGGAGAAATGTCAATGACTCCTTAAAATTGTGAGCTCGAGAGTCAAAGCTATATGAAAACCCTCCTGCCACTAGTTAACTGTGTGGTTCGGGGATACACAACCTCTCTACACTTTGGCTTCCTCCCCTGTAAAATGGGTGTGAAAACAGTGCCCATCTCACAGTGTTGTGAGGATCAAATGAAATAATGCATGTGTCCTGCTTAGCACTATGCTTAGCACATTGTAAACACCCAATAAATATTAGTTCCTTCTGTTGCTTTAGAACATGACACTGAACCGAAACCACACTCTGTTTTCTGAGACGTGAAATGAGTTGTGTGTGTGCATGTAAACATATAGACATACAACACAGTCAATTGTTTTTACGTTATCTATTAATATTAGCACATTTGCACTTAGGTAGATGCCAATTAGGTGCATCCTTAACTCACAGGGGTTCCTCTTTCTCTTGAAATAGCCAGATACGCAAATATGAGCCTCGAAGTGTCCACCAGATCCGTGCCCTTGAACTTTTCTCTTGGCCACAACTGACTAGTGTAAGTAAAGACTCATGATCTCAGCTAGATCAATCAGATTCTTACTCTTGATCATTTGATCATCAAAATGAAGACCTGGAGAAACAGAAGGTCACTGGATCTGAGAAATCTTAATGAAAAAATCTGGAGTGAGGGTCCTTGAATTGCCCCAGCTGCTGCCCTTCTGGAGGTTTGGTTGTTCAGCAAAGCCTTTGATTCTACAGGCTATGACAGCGTCCTTTCAATAAACCCCCTCTGAAATTTACCAGAGTCAGTAACTTACAACAAACAAACAAAAAACTTGACTAAAATTGGGAAAGTGTTCTCCCTTTGCTGGTGTTCTCTGGAAGACTGGTCAGATGGTTTCTCTTCCTACCAAAACCTGCGAGCGTCCCTGAAGGATGGTCTAATCAGTTGGTTTACACAATTGCTCTCCAACAAAATTTTAAAGAATAAAGGGAAAATTGCATATTTGGTTTCAAATGATTTGCTTTCTAACCTGGCTTTTATTTTAACATCTGCGATTTAAGGTAAGTCAGTATTTACCTTCCTGTCCCTTTCATTTCTCCACTGATGAGTAGAAACAATGATGTTCCTCTGATTGAACTCATAACTTACATATGAATTTCATAAAAAATAGGAAACCAGCTCTGAGTTTACTACAAGAACCTGAGTTCCCTTTTCTAGAAGGTTAGGTACTTGAGTATCTAGTCTCTTGGGTGCTTCAATGACTAATGTAATAATTGATTCTGTCACATTATTCAAAAAAGAGAGATAAAATAAATGTTAATAGGCAATAGAAAAGATTAACCATGTAGGAAACACAAAGACATTTCATTTTTTTGATGTCCTAAATAGTCAAGGATTAAGGGGAAAATCATCTGTGTAATGATATAGACTTACTACAGCATGACAAAAAGATATATGTAGCATTTAAAAACACAAACAAAACTGTAACTACTTATCTTAATACTACACAATAAAAAAAGTTTGATTTACCTTTAATTTCTGGCTAGAGCTGTTGCTGTGGTTGCTCTCAGTGTTGTAACATATCAAATAGCAGTGCCAATGGACTTTTAAAAAAAGCAAGAAGGGGAGAAAAACCTTACCCTTCAGACATTCCTGTTTATTTTCCCACATCTTTTAAAAGTTTACTGCTCTTACTTAACTCATCTTGAGACATTGGTAGTTCTCAAACAATGTGTGGTTCAAAATTTTATATTTGGTGGTCCTGGTTCAAGCCCCAGAGAATAGCAATCCCCATCATAAAACTATTTCACAAGACTCACAGGATTCAATTAGCAGAGAATCTGAATTGCCTCTTACTCTGGGGAAAGGGTCAAAATTCAGATCATTTAGATAATATGAACACAAACAGAAAACAACTGTTATACAATTGGGTTTTTTAATTAATTCAGGAATGATGCATGCATGTAATCCTTATTAAAGTATGAAGAGTATGTTGTTAAAAATTCTGTACAAAGCAAACTATACCATAACTTGATTGCTGTATATTAATATCTACACACATTTCAACATGTTGATTGTATATGTGTATAAGGATTGTATAAGTATTTATGTGTATATATATGTATATATGTGTGCATCTATATCTATGTAGATACAGATATTCAGCTATATTAAACCTAGAAAAATAACTGTTTATCATAAATAAGACACAAAAATGATCTAGTAATCAATTTATAGACTACTTTTGTCCTGGTTATATTTTCACTCCAATGTAATATATTAATAAAATTCGAAATTGTTTCAAATTATTTGATTATGGGCACATCCCCCACAGCATGAAGCTTCCAACTTCCCAAAGCATAAAATTGATTTTTTTTTTTTCCATATTGTGGTTGACTGGATGTCGAGGCAGGATGGGAGAAGAGGATGTTATCATATAATGGAAATTAAGTTTCTGGAGTTTTGGCATACTTGTGGTTATCAAACATTCAAACTTTACTTTTGATTTCAAATCATGCAAACCCCTTTTATAGCCCATCGTTTTCTCTATTATAAACTAGTCATTTAAACTGGCAAATGCAAAATCACCATTGTTCTGTTTACAAGTCTCCTCCAAATACATATCCAGTTGTGCAGAAGGTACCACTACCATTCCCTAGGAACCCAGAGTCTTGTGTGAATCAGGAAAACTAACAGAAGCAAAGATCATTTGGAGCTTAATACATGTTCTATATTCAGCTATAAAAATGTGTACCCTATTTTGCAGCTGAGTTTCTCTCTCGTGAAATTGTTCTGTGCTAGCCTAGTGTTTACACCTTAGTTTCTTTTTTCACTTTAAGACAGGCATTAGGCCAACTTTAAACACTGCCTACTTCTAGCCAATTGTTCTTTTCTCTCTGGCAACATTTTTTTTGGTTAAAGGAAAAGCACACGACTAAATGCAATGTTTCTAACACATTTAAAAAGAAATTCTATTGAAATGGTGGTGATGTCCAGTAGATAATCATTGCATACCATTTTCTTGATGGTGCTCCAAGAATTCTTTAATTTCCTTGCTATGTTCTTGGTGAATGATTTATGCAGTTTTGAATTAAAAATAGGTCAAGATATGACCATTTATTCATTAATTACTGCAGATAAAAGTTATTAAATACTAAAAGCAGCCATTATTATTATGCTAGGCACTAAGTACTTTACAATGTATAATCCAATACCAATCTATTCTTCGTAATACAATATTTTTCTTTTATAATGAAGAAATTGAGGCTCAAAAAGACTATGTATCTTGCATAAGGTAACTGTCAGCCATTGAGTGACATCATCATCAAAGTACAACTCAGGCTGCCTGACTACAAGCTGTACACTTAACCAGTGCACCATGCAAATATGTATTGAGTACATGTATTTTAGATGTAGCTTTGGAGAGATATATATATGAATGGATCTATGTATATATGAATATATAATAATATATTTATATTTATACTTATCTATATTGCCAGCTTACTATCTAAACAAAGAGTAAAACACAGTATAATGAGGGAGAGTACATAACTGTCAAACTAATAGTATAAAACAATGGTTTACAAATATTATTCCAGCCAAGGCATATACGCAAAACCTACTCCCAGTTGATGTTCTATGACTTAGATAAAAATGAGCCTAAATAATGGCCAATCAAGCATGGTGGCTTTAAATCCACCCCTTTCTTTCCCACTTAGGAAAACATAAAGGAAGGCAAGTACAAAATAATAACATTATAAGGTGGATTGATTGATTCATTTATTTATCAAACAAATATTTATAAAGCAAGAGTAATAATGGTGAAGCAAAAAAAAAAAAAAAAAAAAGCCAAGGCCCCTGCCTTCATGGAGTTTATAGTCTAGTGCAAAAGATAAACAATCAAATAATCCCAGATGTAAAACTTCAGACAAAGCCAATGCTATAAAGGAGACCCGATGGGGACATTCACTGGGGGCATTTGTCAAGGATGTCAGTAAAGTGTCCCTTGAAGTAGTAATTCTTGATTATAAATCTGAAAGATGGCAACTCAAAAAGGAGGTAGAGTAGTGCTCCAGACTGAGAGGGCAGCCTGTTTCACAGGCTCTGTAGTGAAAGGGAAACAAGTGAATGAGACTGAGAGAAGATCAGCATGGCCGAGATGGGGGTAAGATTCATGTGGGCATTAGGTTCATCTGGGGGATGGAGGTTGGGGGTGGAGAATGTACAGTATAAAATAAGGCAAGAGATAGATACCAGTCTATTATAATCCATAAAAATATCAATAAAGGTCACTGGGAATAGCAACAAATTACATGCAACACATCTTATAACTGATTTTATCACAACATGCAAGTTGAGAATTATCAGAATACATAAGGAATCCACCAGAACGCAGACAAAGGGAGTGCACCAAGCAGCTCAGGAGGAGGGAGCATTTTCATGAACATGATGGGACTTTATTAGCTTTAGGAGAATAGGTATTTTTTAGATAGATGGAGAGGAGAAAAGTATGAAGCTAAAAATGGAGCAAAACAGGAGTAGGGTTATTGACCATATGGAATCCTGACAACCCAAATGCCTTCAATGCCTACTTGAAGGTTGTTGAAACCCTAGTCTAAAGCTCCTTTTGTCTAAACCTGGTCTATCGGACAACTCACTACAGCTTTTCACACTGAGTTCTGGACAGAATCCTGGCTGCTGGCTCTGTCTACCAAATAGTTCCAATGGTGTATGCAGGGGGAAGAGGGCAGAGGTGTTAGGAGAAGAGTTTTGATTCGAATGGAATTTCCCTAGTGCCTATCAGTAGGGTACTACCTTCCAGATGAGTGCACAACCCCGAAGGGCCTAGGGTGAGAGTTGCATGGAACATAAAACCAAGAGAAACAGCAAAGGGCTACACATTTTAAGCCACTCTGCTCAGCAACTGTGCCATAAAGACATTCAGCCATTCCATAACACCATGCTATTTTGTAGAATAACAGAATAAAGCTTCCCCCTGGAGAACTATACCATCAAAATAATAGCTATCACAGGATACACACTCACTCTCAACTGTACAAATTGTTTTTAATTCTACTCACAATCAAGTTTACTGGGCTATTTGTTAAATACTGACATACAAAATTGTGAAAATGATAATGTACATAAAACATTGCACCCTGGAATATACAAAATCATTTTTACAGTCAAGGAAAAGACAAACAATTTTTTTTATTTTTCTCTCCCACATAAAGATCATTTATAATTAAAAGGAAAAAGAAAAGAAAATCAACATGTTTAGCAACAGGGAACTGGTTACATCAATTATGGTCCATTCATACAATGGAATACTCTGCAACGGCTATAACGAATGAAGCAGATATTTATGTGAACATGAACTAGCAAGATAGTCCATTTAATTAAAAATAAAGGCACATAAAAGTGTGTAGATTGGGTCAAACAGGGCTAGGGGGGTGTGTGTGTGTATGTGTATATATATATATGTAGTAAATAGGGAATAATTGAAGGGTTATGTGTGGGGAGTGGGACTGGAAGTCTAGAACAAAAGGAAGATTTGGTTTTCATTGACCTTTTGTACTATTTGAATATTTTTAAACTATGTGCATGTGTTCTTTTCATAATAAAAATAATAAAGGAAAACTAAGCTTGGTTTCAAAGTTTAACTATTTACAATAAAGATATAGGCAAAAATGGTAAAAACAGAAAAAAACAGGCAGTAAATTTCAGTGAACTTTCCTTTATTACATTATTGCTTCCTTTTCATCTGTCCCAAAGCTTAACTCCATAGACTCAAAATAAGCACGACGGTATGACTGAAACACATGATAGGCAAAGACAAAAGTTTTGGCTCCCCCTCCAAGTTCTATTCATGGCCCTTAGCTTCCTCCTTTCCAGTTTGCGTCACTGGGAATATGGTTAGACTACAGATTTTTTAAAAACAAAAGTCCTTGCTGGCTATAATTTTCATTTGTTTATTTTATTACTCAGTCTATCCTGAAACAGAACCTCAAATTATTATCCATTTTTTGTTGATATAGCTAAAAGCAAATTTCAAACTAACACATTCTTGAAGACCTTTTTTATTCCTCAATAGACATGCTTCTTTAGCAATTTGAGTCACGGACTATTTTGAAATTTGATTTCACAATTTAAAATTGTTCAACAGAATAACTGCATCCAATATCTTAGTAACTATTTACCTGAAACTCTCATCTGAAACTTCCTGGTAAGTGAATGGTATGGGCCCAGCTGATCCTACCAACAATTTGAATGGAAAAAAAAAAAAAAAAATGAGTTTCTGGTCTTCTCTTCCTACCCAAACCCCTAATTCTTCATATCCTCTTTAACCATGTGATGTTTTCCAAGTCTTAGAAATTACAACATTCTCTTGGTCTCAAAGAGTATAGAGCTTACATAGAAAATTTACAAAATTCAATTATTCTGGGACAGGCAGGACAAAAATCCAAAAATACTTTTTCCTCTAAATCACCATGTTCCTCTAGCTCAGATAAATTCTAATTAAGAGTCAGCAATACTCAATCTCTAGCTACATCAATTCATTAAAGACAAGCAACATAGGTGTGTCTGTTTTTAAAACTGTTTGACACATACACTGAATACACTTTGTTCATTATCTGAAAATGAAATTAAGAAAACAATTTCATTTACAAAGCATTGAGAAGAATAAAATACCCAGGAATAAATTTAACCAAGGAAGGGCAAGACTTGTACACTGAAAAATGCAAAACAATGTTTAAAGAAATTAAAGAAGAGATAAATAAATGGAAATACATTCCATGTTCATGAAATGGCAGATTAATCTTGTGAAGATGGCAGTACTCCCAAAATTGATCTACAGGTTCAATGCAATCCCTATCAAAATTCCAACTCCCAAGTTTCTCCAGAAATAAACAAGTTGATCCTAAAATTCATATGGAAATTCAAGGGACCTGGAATAACCAAAACAATCTTGAAAAAGAAAACCACCAAAATTGGAAGGCTCACACTTCCTCATTTCAAAACTTACTACAAAGCTACTATAATCAAAACAGTGTTGTACTGGCAGAAGATTAGACATTTAGATCAATGCAGTAGAATTAAGAGTCCAGAAATAAACCCACATATCTATGGCCAATTCATTTTCAATAGGGGTGCCAAGACCATTCAATAGAGAAAGAAGAGTCTTTTTCATAAACAGTTCTGGGACAATTGGATATCCTTATGCAAAGAATGAATTTAGAGCCCTATCACACACCATAGCCTAAGATTAACTCAAAATGAACCAAAGATCCAAATATAAGAGTAAAACTGTAAAACATATATAGAGAAACATAGGCTTACATCTTCATGACCTTGAGTTACCCAAAGACTTCTTAAACACTAAAAGCACAAGCAGCAACAACAGAAAAAATAAATTGGACTTCATCAAAATTAAAAACTTTTGTGCTTTAAAGTGATCATTATGAAAGTAAAAAGACAATCTACAGAATACAGAAAATGCTTATAAATCATTTCTCTGATAAAGATACAGCTAAACTATACAAAGAACTCTCACAACTTAACAATAAAAAGACAAATAATTCAATTTTAAAATGGGTAAAGGATTTAAGTAGACATTCTTCCAAATAAAATATACAAATGGCCACATGAAAAGATGCTAGACATCATTACTCACTAGGGAAATGCAAATCTAACATACAATGAGATAGCATTCCACATGTACTAGAACAGTTAAAAATTTTTTTTTTTTTTTTTTTTTTTTTTTTTGAGACAGAGTCTCACTCTGTTGCCCAGGCTAGAGTGAGTGCCGTGGCGTCAGCCTAGCTCACAGCAACCTCAAACTCCTGAGCTCAAGCGATCCTCCTGTCTCAGCCTCCCGAGTAGCTGGGACTACAGGCATGCGCCACCATGCCCGGCTAATTTTTTCTATATATATTTTTAGCTGTCCATATAATTTCTTTCTATTTTTAGTAGAGATGGGGTCTCGCTCTTGCTCAGGCTGGTCTCGAACTCCTGAGCTCAAACGATCCGCCCACCTCGGCCTCCCAGAGTGCTAGGATTACAGGCGTGAGCCACCGCGCCCGGCCTAAAAATTTTTTTTTAAAAAAAGAAAAGAACAAGTGTTGGTGAGGATGTGGAGAAACTGCAACTGTCATATATTGCTTATGGGAATATACAATGCTGCAAACAGTGTGGTAAACATTTTGGCCATCCTTCAAAAAGTTGAACATAGACTTACCATATGACCCAGCATTTTCATACCTAGGTATACACTGAAGAGAAATGAAAACATATGTTCATACAAAAATTTGTAAAAGAATGTTCACAGTGGCATTATTTATAATAGCCAAACCCAAGCATCCATCAGCTGATGAATGGATAAATAAAATATGGTATATCCATACAATGGAATATATTCAGCTATAAAAAGAAATGAAGTACTAATACATGGTGTTATAACATGGATACACCTTGAAGACATTGTGCTAAGTGAAAGAAGCCAGACACAAAGGCCACAGACACAGAAAAGAGATTAGCGGTTGCCAAGAGCTGGGAAGAGGGAGGAATTGGGTGTTACTGGGAGTGGGAACAGGATTCCTCTTTTGGATGATGATAATGTTCTAGAATTAGGTGATGGTGATGCTTGTACACATTGTAAATATACTGAAAACCAGTGAATGGTGCCATTTAAAATAGTTAAAGGAATGGGAAAAAGATTTGTGCCCTTCACTCTATGTAAATTATAACTCAATGATCCTAAAACAGGGAGCAGGGAAATAAAGGACAGCAACAATTATTTTTAAGAACATGTGAAGGGCTGGTAAGAAGAAGAAAGAATAGAAAAAGATCAGCACTCAACTTTATAAACAGAGGTATCCACAGACATTATTTATTATAAATGTACCCATGCAAGTCTATCGCTGATATTGTAGGGACAACACAATTGGTGGTAGTCCAAGAGAGCCACCTATATAAATAAACGGAGAGAGTAAAACCAGGGAGACGGTAGTATGTTCATGCTTTCTGTGACAGTCACTTTAAGAAATGCTATCCTAGCAGAACCTATGACTACCCTAAAAATCATGGGAGTAAATGAAACGGCTGCATAAGGATTAACATCTTACTTCAAAGGCCTGTGAACAGCCACTCATCCAGAGATGCTGCTAGCAAGATACATACTGTCTCATGCTGTGGACACCAGCCATGTAAAGGTCCTTCTCAAGGTATTGTCCCCTGATCTAGAGGAAACAGCTGCCAAGCCCTTAGCATGCTCACAGTGGGGTCACAGGAGGCACATGAGGCCTTCCATGGAAAGCCTACCACTCTGTTAGTCACAGAGTCCCACAGGGAGGGAACACAACAGTCCCACAATAAGGCACTTTATCGTCAGATGGATCAAAAACCCGTACACGGGTGTGTCGCTATTTTCATCCACCCATTCAACAAATATTTACTGAGCACCCACCAGGCACCAGGTCCTGTAGGGATACAAGAGAATGGTTATTTTTGTGTAATATTTTTTGTGGCTATCAAGAAGAATGCAAAAGGACAGATCTTCTGTGTACAACCCTGCAAAGAGGCCTCATTTTTCTGCGAACAAAAGCCAAAGTCCTTACAATGTCCTATGACATGGGCCTACTTCCCTCCTCCACAACCTTTACCGCTCTGACCTCACCTCCAGCTTTTCTAACCCTGCTCCTTCCACCACAGTTGCTGGCCTCTTCACCTCTTCGCTATTCCTCCCAGGCGCCAGCGTGCTCCCTCATTTGGGCCTTTGCACCAGCTGTTCCATCTGCCTTGAAAATTTCCCCTGGATTTCCCCAGGGCTTACCTTCCCTACTTCCTTCAAGACTCTGCTCAAATTGTACCTTCTCAGTGAGGTCTACTGACCCTGATGATCTTATTTAAAATCACAACTCACGTGCCTCTAGAATTTCCTAGTCCTCTTACCCAGCTCTAATTTTCTTTCTCTTTCCATTTTAACATTCTATGTCATTTCTTTACTTATTATACATTTTGTTACTGCTCACCCCAAGACTGTAAGCTCCATGAGGGTAGGGATTTATCTTTTGTCTTTGTTGTGCACTACTGTCTCTCCAGCACCTGCAATAGTGCATGCTCCCTAAGTATTTGCTAATGAACAGAAACAGTAACAACACCATTAAAATACTTTGCTTATAAGAAAGTCCCTTTGGACTGAATCTTTGAGGACACTCTTTTGGAGCACCTGAAATCACAGCTGTAATCCCATGGCACTAGCAGCTACATCCAGCCTCTGAGATGCAAAGGTGAAGACACCCCATCGCTCAACAGCAGATAGCATTTCCTAAGATGCCTGAATACCGCTCAACTGTGTTTCCCATCCCTGCTCTGCCCATTAGTACCTGTCAGTGAGCTATGTGGGTAAATGAAAATTATTTCTATGTAAAATGTGTATTAAGTAATGCTCTGCATGTTCCGCAAACAGTCTAAAAGGGAATGGAAATAATAAACTGGGAGAGAGAGAGAGAGAGAGAGATTTACTCTAGTTCTTAAATCTCCTCTGATCTTCATAATCCCTAGTATCTCAGGCGATACATGTGGCCACTTAAATTTTTCATTTCCTCATCTTGTTCTAATTTCTTCCACTCCCAAAAAAAAATAAAGAAGAAAAAAGAAAAAAATCCCTGGTGCTTTACTCCTAAGTAAAGTTTATCCATAATGTATTGTTAAAGTTTCCTTGATTTTGTTTGTAATTCCTGTCTAATCTTGTACATTCAGAGGCTAAGAAAACTCAAGGCCATTTAATCATGACAGCTCTAATCAACAGAAAAGACTTCATTATTAAAATGTTCATTGAGAAATGTGTGAAAACTGCAAATGGGGATTATCTGTATATGACATGAGATTATCAGGATACAAAACAGGACCAAGTGAGGCGCCTTTGTTTGCCTTTACACAACAGCACAAAAGCAATAACTTGGCTGAGAGCAGATGCTGTTTTCTATTCTCCTCCCAGTTAAATCACTTGTACACACGCATTGTCTTAAAGCATTTCAGCTAAATTCCACTGATTTGTCTGTAAAATTGAGAGATTAAGATTAGCCTCTGAACAATTTATTTACCTTCTAAAGTGGAAAAAAAAATGCAGGCACCTTCAGCCAAAAAGGAAAAATCTCATGAATGCTTTTCCTGTTTTCAAAACCTGAGCTTAATTTCTCAGCACTGTGGAGTCTAAAATAATGTATGTCAATGGATTTAGCACTAAGGAATTGAAACATTATATCTGGTTCACCAGAAAAAAAATCAGTAGAAGAGATAGTTTAAGCTTCAATTTGAAATAAATATTTAAGCAAAATATCAACCTGTTTAGAATAACCTAAAACAAATATCAGTTATTTACATCTATCCATTGCAAGTTAAAAGATTTTGCCTTTATGTGCATATTAACTTTAAAAGGTCTAGTAAAATTTCTTAGAGGTAAAAATGGCTTTTCTTAGGGATCAAGAAAAATAGAATTTTTTTCCTAATAGATGAACTTTCAAAAGCAAATGTCAAAACTTGACTCAGAAAAATTCCAGGAGCTCTAACTATATTATTAAAACTAGTTTAAAATAAATTTTAGGTAGCAAGTTTTATACCTGTTAAAATATTTCAAGACATAAGCACATATTTCAACTGAAAGGAAATTAAAAAAGGAAATTGTACAAATTAAAAAAGGAAATTAAAAAAGGAAAATGCATAGATGTTACTCCATTGCTTTAGAAAAGCAAAAAAAAAAAAAATACAACTTACTAGAATTTACAAAACAAAGTAATAAAGTTAAACATTAAAGTTTTTAAATTTAAATTCTATAAGCATATGAGGTAGCACTTGTACAAAATATTTATTTGTATGTGCATGAATGCCATTTTTTATTAAAAAACTAGGAAGCACATGCTAGCCAATGCTGTCATCAATTTTAAGATGAAACTCACTAAATGACCAGGAAAGTATTACACCGTCTCCCACATTGAACTGGGAATAATGATAATTTCTAAGCTGGTACATTGACTGCAAAACTTACTTCTTTTTTTTTTTCTATTTTTATTTATATTTATTTATTTATTTATTTATTTTTGAGACAGAATCTCACTCTGTTGCCCGGGCTAGAGCGCCGTGGCATCAAGCCTAGCTCACAGCAACCTGAAACTCCTGGGCTCAAGTGATCCTTCTGCCTCAGCCTCCCAAGTAGCTAGGACTACAGGCATGCACCACCATGCCCGGCTAATTTTTTGCATATATTTTAGTTGTCTAGCTAATTCCTTTCTATTTTTAGTAGAGATGGGGTCTTGCTCTTGCTCAGGCTGGTCTTGAACTCCTGAGCTCAAACGATCCACCCGCCTCGGCCTCCCAGAAAAAACTTATTCCTGATCTTTTTTCAAGAGCAATCCACTTAATCCTTTAAAAATTTTTGTGAGTGCCTACTCTGTGCCAGGACTGTGCAAGATGTGAGATATGTGTGTGAAATAAAAATTATATTGCCTTTGCTTTGTGGTACCGATTTCCTTTACATGATGAGCTTACTACACAACTGTAAAGCAAGTTGATCAAAATGAGTCCTCCATTACATGCTGACCCACACATTTCCTGTAGCCCAGCTGTACAGGCCCCCAAATGACTGGCCACATCAGTAGTTGCTACATGGGAAACCAAAGCCAGCACGATCACAGCAGGAATTTACCTTCTGATGGAGAAAGAGAAGAGGAGGAGGAAGAGAAAAAGAGGAAGATGAAGAAAGAAGAGGAATATAGGAGGAGAAGAAGCAGGAGGAGAAGTGAAGGACAAAGGAGGAGAAGGGACAAAACATTTTAGTAGGTGGTTTAGTCTTATGCCTACCTGAAAGCTGACTGAACCAAACTAAGTTGCTTCCATTTCTGTAACTTTTCTATTTAAGAAGGAAAAGGAAGACTACAATTTCTTTATCAGGACACGGGAAGCACTATCCATCATAGGAAATATTAATAACTTAATTTTCATTAAAATTAGAACTTCTATTTGTCAAAAAAACACCACGAAGAAAATGAAAAGGCAAGCTACAGACTAGGAAAAGGTATTTACAAAACATATATCTAACAAAGGACTTCTACCCAGAATATATGAAGACCTCTTAACAAACAAAAAGACTGACAATCCAATATAAAAAATGGGGCAAAAGATCTGAACAGGAACTTCACAAATAGGTTATCCATATGGACAATAAGCACATGAGAAGGTGTGCAACATCATTGCTAATCAGGAAAATGCAAATTAAACCACAATTACATTCCATTGCTCATCTACCAGGATGGTTAAAGTCAAAGGAGTAATATCAAGTGTTGTCGAGAATGTAAAGTAACTGGAGTACTCATACCTTGCTGGTGGGAGTTTAAACTGGCTCAACTACATTGGAAAGCTGGCAGTATCTTCTGAAGGTAGAAATATGTCTAGCCTATAACCTAGGAATTCCACTTCTAGGTATATACTCTAGAGAATGTGTACGTTCACCAAGAGACATATACAAGTATGTTCATAGCAACTTTGTTTACAAAAGTCAAAAACTGGAAACAATCAAATGTCCATCAACAGTGGAGTGAATAAATTGTGGCCTACTCAAATAATGGAATACAACACAGCAATGAAAAGAATGCACTAACGACATGCACGATGACACGGACAAAACTCACAGACCCAACGTTGAGCATGCAATAGATGCCAGACACAAACGAGCATACGCTATATGACTCCCATTATATAAATATACCATATAAGGAATCAAAAAAGGTAAAACCAATCTATCAATCCCTGCAGTGGATACCTTTTTGGGTGAGTACCAACTGGAAGAGGGGGTAAAATGGAGGTACAGTAAATATTGCATCCTTTTGTCATCCTAGTGGTAGTTATAGGGCTGTCTACATAAATAAAAATCTATGTTCCCACAATTGCGTCTTCTAACTGGTCACCTGATTCTCTGAAGTCAGTAAGCCTGATCATGGCAGTCTTCTGCTCAAACCCATCAGTGGCTCCCATTTCACTTAGAGTGAAAGTTAAACTCATCATCATGGTCCACAATAACCTATTACCATTTGGTTCCTACTCTTCTCATTTATTCTGCTTCTCACTGCTGCTAAAACATGCCTTGAATATTGCTGTCTCAGGGCCTTGACCCTGGCTGTCCCTTCTGCCTGGGATGTTCTTCCCCCAGACAGCCACCAAGTTCACTCTCTCACCTCCCACAAGCTCTACCTGATCTCATCCTATTTAAAACTGCAAAGCCCTCACTTAAGTTGTCTGTGTGTGTGTATGTGTGTGTATGTGTTTGGTTGGAACCAATCGCAATCAGATGGACCATACAGGAGAAATAAAAAAGAAATTGGGCTTCTGTGAATTATCAAGAAACAGAAAAATACTCAGACTTTCAAAAAAATGTATAACAGCTTTTTTTAATATGTAAAATTCACTCACATTCTTTCCTCTTTAGTCTTCAGCAAATATTTAGAATATATTAAAAAAACCTTTTTATGTGGCCTCTAGGGAAGCTGGAAAAAACCAGCAGGATGTGGGAAGACTATGACAATATCCCAATAGTGTCAACGGTGCGAGTGTGTGTGTGTCTGTGTGTGTGTGTGTGTTCCCGGGCACGCAAACATACAGGATAGCAGGCAAGCATTGAGAGCAGTGAGGCAATGTGTAAAAATGGGCCCAAAAGGAGAGTTAACCAGGGCTCTTCCTTCATTCTGTCCTTACATCTACCACCAAATATGACTTTTAAAAGGAGTGCTTCTTGTTTCTCCTTCCGGCTGAGGACATGGGTTCAACGAAGTAAGGATAAGATGCCAAACTGGAGGTGGGACACACAGGATCAATCAGAAGCAAAATGAGAGGATAAACTGTTTTCTTCTGTCATGGGATAAAGTTTAGCAAAAACTTTAGAAAAACTCTCGTATTTCTGGGACTTCCACAGGGCCTTCCACAGACCTGCAGAGGCAGCTACTGAATTACACTCAGGCCACCTGAGCCAGTTGACTGGTGGACCCCACAGGTCCAGGAAGGCAACACGGCAGGTTACCCCTCCTCTGCATAGCTGGATTACCCACAGCCACCCGTCCCTGTCCCCACAGGGGAAAGGGAAAAGACTGACGATTGCCACAAGAGAGTTTTAAAAGATGAAGGTGTGCAGAGACCTTCCTATTTTAGAATAGGCATGTCCTGTGTAAAAGCACGAACAAGAGAAACAGAACGTTGGGTTCAGAGCATTGCAAGAGTCAGTTTTGCTGAGGTGTGCACTAGTGCAGGAGCAGAAGGGACAGGAAAGGGAGCAGGAAATCAGCCAATGAAAGGGAGGGTGCACACTAACTCTAAAGTGCTAGGCAACTGTTAGGTATTTCTTTTATTACCCACCTCAAAAGGTTATCGGGAGGACCAAGTAAGTCAATGCACTGCTGTGATGGTTTGGTTTTGTCATTGCTCACAACTCTGCCCTCAGTTTGATGCTATAGTGAGGAAACCCCAGCTCCAAACGTGGAGGTTGAAATCCCTTGGGGGTCAAGCACATGTGGAGGGCCGGGTAGTGGGCATATGGGAAGGATACATTGACTTCCCTCCCCTAGCCGAGACCCCGCATTTTCATTTTGCACGGGGTCCTGCAAATTATGTAGCTGGCCCTGGACAGTGGATGGAGCACACTGGGAAATCCTCTCCAAAGAAAAAGACCAGTAATTCCACCTTGTACTTCCTATCACCAAGAAGGAAACGCAACACTTGATAGGCCTCTGTGGGCTTTGAAGGCTACATATTCTACACAAAGGGATTCTGTTTTCTCTCATTTCTTGGGTGACAAGAAACATTACCAGGGTGCCTTACAAACAGAGGGTGATATACAAGCAGCCCTGTCAACTGGGCCACGTGACCTGGCAGGCTTATTGTGCTAGTGGCATCTGTTGTGGCAAAAGATGCTACATGGAGTGTATGGCTGGCTGCAACAGAAAAATCACAGTGTAGACCTGTAGGATTCCGGAGCAAGACCATGCCACCTGCAGTGAGGAATTATTATATACAATTCACAAAGCAGCCCCCAGCATGCCACTGGGCCAGGTGGAGACAAAAAGCACGGTGCTTTCCTCTCACCGCAGGTGACCACCCTGCCACCCACCAATACGACATCTTACTACCCCTCCTTGGTGGCTGAGGTCACAGGCCTTGGCTCCAAATTGGCCTGTCCCAGGAGCACTGGACGGTAGGGAACAGGTGCTGGTTGGGAGCCACGCCTGTGAAATTCTTCACAGGCCACATGTAAGCCACATGCAAAGATCTGTGCCTTCAGCAGCCTTCAACTGTGATTGTCAATCGCCCTAAACAGCCTCATGGTCATTCACAAGTGGGACAAGATGCTAAGGACAAAAATTCTGGGAGGATCCGACTGACTGATGGATGCACATTTCAATTGCAAACTGGTTGTTGGTATACATTAAACTCTGTGATTATTGTTGTGAATAAAAGTAGTTAGGAAAATTCTTTTCAAATTCAAACTCAGTGATGTTAGATAAAGTGTCAAGATAAGATGTTTTACTCCAACCAAAGACTCATGTAAAATTTGTAAATGATCAAACATTTCATATTGAAGACAACTTGTGATTTTTCAAATTTTGGTTTTGAAAACAAATTTTGTTTTCATACTTTGAAACATTTTCCTTTTGATAGATAAAAATATATCCATATAAATATAAATAATGTGTTCCTTCTAAAAGTTCTAGGTGACATAAAACTGACAAAGAGCTTGGCAATGGACAGAAATCATAGGCTAAGAATCTCAACTCCCATATCCACTTTGTTTCCTCATTCCTGTAAATCCTATAAGTCATATAAGAATTTTAATCAACAAGAGAACAAACTTTACAAGAATAAAAGTACAAGTGAACAGAAGAGTAAGCCATTTTTTTTTTTAAAGGAATTTACTAGTTTTGGAAGCTGTCATCCCAAATTCTTAATTGCCTCTGGATGAATAGGTATGGCTTTTGATTTTCTTTATATTGTATTTTAAAAATGTATTGGGTTTTAAATGAGAACCTGCAAAGTTATTCTCCTAATCCGATTTAACTGACTACTCTGCAGAAGAGTTAATAAGGAAAATAAGGACAGAAATATTTTCAAAAGCTTTGACATCCAAGACAAGGGTTTTGCATAAGGTCCAAGTCATTCTAAGGGTTCTGTGGATGGCGTGAAGGCTTCTCTGCGTCTCCTGAAACAATACAGAAAATTCTATGTTTGACACATCTTTTATTGAGAGAAGAGTCCAGAGCTTTAGCCAAATTTAAAGAGATCTATGAAGTCTCTGCCCTCTCCTAAGACTAGGGTCTCAGAAATAGTTTAATTAGTAGCAATAGTTCTGGGGGAACCTTGGCAGTATCAGGTCGCGGGGTTTGAGGGGTGGGGCAGAATCATCACAGCAAGTATTGAGCACTTGCTATGGTGAATGAAGACTTGGGACCGGGCACGGCGCTGTCAGACCTAGTATTGAGGCACTGTGCCTGCCTTGGAGAAATTCCCACTGCAGTGGTGGAGGCAGACTCAGAACTCTAATGGTGGCAAAGCACTATACAAACACTGCCTTTCCTTCTTACAGTGCAACAGTCGCTGCTGCAAGTCATTTTCCCTTGGGTTGGTACCTCTGATCCCTCAATAATCCTGGGGGGCACACAAGAGAGACATAACCAACTCTATTGGAAAGAGGACAACTGAGGTGTTAGGGGACAGCATTCTTTCTCCTCATGTGCCCACAACAGGTCTTTAGGTCAGGAAGCTTCTGCTCCTCTCTCCAAAGAGAACAGCATTTGAAAAGAATCCCTGGGCCCTTCCCTTTCCCTGCTGCCCAGTCATACCTCCTTGTGGGAGAAGGATTGGCATATCTATACTGACCGGGTGGGGGGGGACAAACAGACTGTGTGCTTTTCTCTTTGAGGATTTGCAGGATCCAGAGAAGACCTGGATCCTGCTTGGTTCCCACCCTCCTCTGTGTAGGCAGCGGGTCAGGGCCCAGAGCCGAGGCCCCACTGCAGAGGCAGATCTGGAGGTCCAATGCCAAAGGATGCAAGGGTGGGGTTCTGGGAAAGCACATCTACCCTGCAGACCCAAACTCTCCTTCCAGGGAGTTGTCTCAAGGCCATGCTGGGGGAAAGGGAGGAAGAGGATGAACATTAGAGCTCCCAACTGTGGCAAGTTGCCTCACACTTTCTGATTTCACCTTATAGGTAACAAGGGTGCTCTTTGGATCTCCATTTATGTAAGTCCTGTGTCATTTCTCAGGTGGTTCCAAATTCAAGAGCGGGGAACAAGATAAGACTCATTATTCTCCCTTAAATTCCCAGCAAGAGTTTTGTAGACCTAAATGACTGAATCAAGATCACATGCCTAGTAAGCAGTGTGTCAATGGTAACCACATTTTCCCAATCCCCTCCCTTCTAAAAAAAAAAAAAAAAAGAGTACCAGGAAACAATCTTCACAATTTAAGTGTATTATTTGGACAATGAGACAAAGTATTTGAAATGAGGACTAACCCAGAAAATCATCCCACGTGTAATTCACATATTATTTAAGAAGCAGCACTAACATCACTTTCTACCTTAAGTTTAATCTATTTACTGTGAGCTATTTAACATTCTTAGGCCTCATTTTCATTTGTAAAATAAGGGGTTCAAGCAGATGATCTCCCAAAGCCCTCCCAATGTAAACATTCTCTAAGTATTAAAGCCGAAACCAGTCTACCAAAATTTGAAACTTTCCCTTTTTTATCTACCACACAATTACAACCTTATCCTCCACCATTGCGATTTACACCTGTATCTATAATTCAAGCACTTTATCATAATATTATGTTTTATCATAGGTTCTTGCCAGAGAATATCAGATGTAATCCTCTCTTTGCTGCCTAGATCCTACCAAAAGCTCAGTATCATTTGTTCATCTAAAAATATCATTGAGAAAGCAAAAACACAAGGCACACACTGGGGAGACGGTACTCATAATGTAATACATACACCCAAACAAGGACTCATATTCAGAATATATAAAGAATTCCTATGAGTGCTTAAGAAAAAGAATACAATTTTTTTTAAAAATGGGCAAAAGAGGCAAACAGGCACTTCACAAAAGAGGCTAACCAAATGACTAAAAGGCATAAGAAAAGGGTCTCAACTCATCAATGAAATACAAATTAAAGTCACAATGAGATTCCACTATTTTACCACCAGAATGGCGAAAATTGAAAAAACATTAACAATATCGAGAATTGGTGAAGACACAGAACTACTGGAAAGTTCAAACATTGCTAGGTGAAAGCATATACTGGCTTTGGAAAACAGTTTAGCATCATCATCTAAATCTAAACATGCATCTACCCTATGACCAGCAATTCTACTCCTGGAAGAAATGAGTACCTGTGTCCAACAAAAGCAGGCACAAGAATTATCATAGCAGTTTTATTTATAATAGCTACAAAAAAAAAAAAAAAAGGAGGAGGGAGACTACCCAAATGTACATCAATGATATAAAGGATAAATAAATTGATGTGTATTCATGCAATAGAATACTCAATAGCAAGGAAAAAGAATGAACAACTGTTAAACACAAAACAGGGAGAATAGATACTATGTGATTCAGCTTACGTGAAGCTCACTTAGAAACACAACCAATCACTTGTGATAGAAACCAGAGCATTAGTTAGAAAGGAGGACAAAGGTCCTTCTGGGCTGCTAGACAGTTCTAAATCTTGATCTGGGTGTTAGTTTTCAAAAAGTGTTTACAGATATAAATATTCATCGAACTACATACTTGAGATTAGTGGATCTTTACACACTGTACTAAGTGTATGTTACAACTTAATTAAAAAAAAAAAACACAAAACAATAAAAGCCCAAGTTCACAAAAGAACACTCATGAAAGTTCACTAAAGAATATCCAACCCACTATTTCTTGGGATAGTCTAAATTTTACTCTTGAACAAAGCAGATCTACACACCTCATCAATTGCACTGCACACCTTCAACTTCTAATTAGAAATTCACTGAACTATGCTTTAGACGTTATCTCCTATTTTACATTGAAAGATTTCTAGAAACAAGATTAAATCTGATGTCATTTTACCCTAAGGATGTTGTTTGAGGATATTTTCTACCACGTCTCCTTGATGGAGAGGGCTTGGACAAAATTCTTTCAGGGCTCATGTCAGGAAAGCTGTTTCTCTCAAGCAACTGGTATATGTTTACGTGATGGACGCTGCTCATTCTGTAACTGAACTTCCTGGTGGTCAAAACAAAACGTGTGAAAAAATCCCTTATCAATTTGCTTGTGACCTTTCTGGTTTTCCACATACCTCTTGAGCCACTCTCTTTCATAACTGGCTGGAAAGTTCAGCTTTGTTCAAACTTTTAGCCCTGGCTTAATTTCACTTCCCTATCCTTATTTTCTCTACCATAGTTTCTTTACTCTTTTCATCCTACTGTACTATTTATTAATGTACTACTATTTGTTATTATACCATATATGAGTCACTACAAATGCTTTGTTTTAAAACAACACAAAGAATCAACAGATTAAGACCAATATAGGGATGTGTACGTTATATACCTACATAAGGGCGGGCATTATTGTTAACTACTCTTCTCCTGCTCACCAATTTTTTAATAAAGCATGTTTTATCTCTTTATAAGATAAGCTCTTTCGGTCTGGCCCATGTATGAGTGTTTGAACAGTTTCAGGTAGACAGCAGGGGCATAACAAATAGCATTTGACTGCTTCTGTGCAATTATGGCTAATGGCAATGGTTTCAGAGCATGTGGTACATGAACACATTTTTAAACCATGAAAGAGCTCTTGCTCTAGGCCTGCAAAAACTTGCACACCATTTGGAAATTGGGTTATTTTAATTATAATGTCATAGAGAACGACATGTATTTTAATCAACTTGAGTTGACAATGCTGCAACCACATCATAGTTGCTGCTGACTCCAAACCATCTGAAGAATTACTTCCAGGTTTTAAGAACTTGCTGCTTAGCTAGGCCAGCTAGGAGCACGGCCTTCCCAGCTGCTTCCTGAGTCCAGCCCCACAGGATCCAGGCCTTGTCAGTAGGTAGATTTTGAGGACTGAGGTCCTGGGCCAAATGTGATCTCTAGGACTGGATCCCAGGCCCTGGGGAGGAGGCACCTCCCAGAGGCTATGCTTTTCCTAACAATTTTCTAAACAACTGGCAAGAATTTAGCTTCTCTGCCCTTCAGCATAGTCAGCAAACAGCACCAAAGTTTTGCTTGGCACTTCCTTATGACAACATCTTGCAGTTTACACAGCTGGTCGTCTATTATAAAAGTTGTGGGTGACCTTTAGTACATAATAATGCCTTAACTTTTGAGAAGCTGGTTGCCATTTTTGCCCACTGACCACAAGACTTCCTGAAGGGAGATGATTCTCCACCATTAAAACTGACTGACAAGATTTCTTGATTTGCTTAATTAAGTAAGCATGGGGTAGCTAATGCTGGAATAGCTATTTCAGAATTAAACCTTACTGGTTCTTTGTGTTAATGTTATTCTACACAATAGACAGAACTATAAAAGCTTTTATGGGAGGAGGGTCATATAAAAGGAGTCACACTATTGGCACTCAAATAATTGGTGAATGAGTAAATTAATGATTAAATGAAAAAAAAATATTAGGCAGAGTCTGGAAATATTCACTTTAAGAGAAACCCAAGCAGTCATTTGGTCCCACCTCTTCACTTTGTAGAGAATAGAAAGGGGCCTCTATAAGACCATCCAGATAATCAGTGGCAGCAACAGAGCTAGAACCCAGGACTTCTGCTTCCTAGGTCACTACTTTCTGCATTTCCCTGTGTTCTCTTTTTATTTTTAAAAGAAAGCACTTAAGAGAAAAAAGGAAGCATTGTGTGAGGGGGCTGAACCCTAGTTATTTGCAGGGCCAGGAGGAAACAGTAACCCCTCGTTCTGATAGGACTCACAGAGAAGAGAGTTTTTAATCAGAGACTAAAACAGGTTGGTTTTTTTTGTTGTTGTTGTTTGTTTTTTTTTTTTTTTTGAGACAGAGTCTCACTCTGTTGCCCAGGCTAGAGTGAGTGCCGTGGCGTCAGCCTAGCTCACAGCAACCTCAAACTCCTGAGCTCAAGGGATCCTCCTGTCTCAGCCTCCCGAGTAGCTGGGACTACAGGCATGTGCCACCATGCCCAGCTAATTTTTTCTATATATATTTTTAGCTGTCTATATAATTTCTTTCTATTTTTAGTAGAGGTGGGGTCTCGCTCTTGCTCAGGCTGGTCTCGAACTCCTGAGCTCAAACGATCTGCCCACCTCGGCCTCCCAGAGTGCTAGGATTACAGGTGTGAGCCACCGCGCCCGGCCTAAAACAGGTTGTTGTTTTAAGGCTGCGTTGTGTCTCCCCAAAATTCATGCTGAAGTCCTAACCCCAGGTACCTCAGATTGTGACTGTATTTGGAGATGGGTTTTTTTTTAAAGAGGTAATTAAGGTTAAATAAGGCCAGATGGGTGGGCCCTAATACAATATGACTGAATTAAAAGGGAAGATTAGAACTCAGGCACAGAGGGAAGACCATGCCGAACGAACACAAGGAGAGGCCTCAGAAGAAGCCACCTTGATCTGACAATTCCAGCCTGCAGACTGTGAGAAAACGGACTTCAGTGGTGTGAGCCACCCAGCCTGTGGTACATTGTTATGGCACCTGCAGCAAATTAGACAAGATTGGACACGTCCAGAGTGGTGTGGCCTTAGATAACCTGTAGCAAATTAGTACACAGGTATTGACAACTTGTGCCCCTCAGAGTCACAATAAAACCTACAATCCAAAATTCAGTTATGGCAAAAGGGGTTTCAGGTCAAATGCCAACTCCAGTCCATTAGCAAGGGCTGACCGAAGTGTCCTGTTTAACACTGATTTCGAGATGGAGTCTTGGTTGAGGGAAAAGGGGACCTTTGTAACTGTCCTGGGCACAGGAGGGCTGATGGCAGCAGACAGGCTACAGGGAGTGGACCATCCAAATGCAGACCTGTGAAATAAACACTGAGGAAACAGGCTGCTTGCCTTTCATGTTCAGTAACTTTTGAAAACTGTCTTGATAGACTAATACTGACTATAACATTTTCAGTGGAATAAGAACATGGAGAGGAGATGGCAGCAGGAGGAGATAAGAATTGTCTGTCCTCGGCACATGACATCCACCGCACACAGAATGACAGTGTGTAACAATAAACCAACATTTACACACATGTCCTTTGAAGAACAAGCATAACTCTTCCTCTACTTGTTCTTTCTTCCACTCGCCAGCCTCACTGTCCTACCTCCGTGGCTGGAGCATGCAACAGTTAAATGTCTGGAATGATGCCAATGTGGTTTATCAAGTAAATAGTAATATAATAGCCACTGGTATACAAACAGTAAAACTGTCCTTAAGGAATTTGCACTTAGAGAAGCACCTTCCTTACTACATAAAAAGACCAGGGGGGATTAACTACTAATAGAAAACTGTGCCATAGGAGCTTTCTAAAATCCTTCTTATTCAATACCACATGTAAAAATCACTGTATTCTCATTAGGAGAGAAAAGCATTTTCATTTTTTTGAACATTTTAAATATTGTGATTTTCATTATATATTTATCCAAGTGAAACTTTATGTTGTGAAATACTGAATCATTTTAAGAAAGGCTTTTTTTGTTTGTTTGTTCTACAAAGGATCGGACTAGATCAATTATGGAAATTTTCAAAATAACATTCAGTTTTAACTTACTAATTTTTATTTTTAAATTATAATTATTGTATTGAGTCACAGTAGCTTTGCACATAATTTCACATCCTGGTTTTGTAGATCTGAAATTAGATAGTACTTCATTTCACAGATTTCAAACAAACCCCGAAAACAACAAATTGCATGACAGTAATAAAAATATAAAAACTATTGGTTCCTTGCAAATAGAAATGCTTTATGCAGTAATGTTAATTCACTTAAAGTTCCAGTTTGCTTACTTTTTTAGATTACACAACTTTTCCTCTATCTAATCCATGTGTTATGGTAAGGAATTTCAACAGTGTAACAACATTATTTAAATGAGGACATAATGAATAGTAGGTTAAAGCATTCAAATTACTCTTAGGACCTCAGCAATATACACTCTAGCCAAAATCATTCTTCTTTCAAGTAAAACACAAGGGCGAAAGAATTTTAAGAAAAGTAGGCCAATAACTGCAGTTTCCATATAACATTTGTAAATAATTTGCCGGTTTCAAAAGTGCAAAAAAAAAAGAAAATGCTGCACATTTGAAATCTGGTGAAAGGTAAATGAAAACAAGGCTTAGAGCAACGCTTACATGCCAAGGGTTAGAAAAGAAGTGAACATGCAGCTGCTGTAAGTCAGGCATTCCTAATCTAAAATATGTATAAGGAAAACACCCTGCAAATAACAGAATTAGGCATGAGAAACACATTTGTGACTATTTTTAAGCCAAATTCAATAAAATATTCATTAAACAAATTAACAGGCAAAAATTGAACCATAAGTTTTGAAACTTGTGTAAGGTTCATGCCGTCTCTTAAGGCCAGAGCAATATCGTATTTACAAACATAGCAACAGCAAAGTAGGAAAGTAGTTTATGGATATTTTCTGTACTTCTGGAAGATACCACAATACAGAACATACTTAGGCGAACCACTAACTCATGGCTAATTACCTTGCAAATTTATACATTTTTTAAAAAAGGAAATTGTGAAAAGCAAATCCACACATCTCTAAAGAGATAAACATTAGTGGTTTCCTAAAATTTACTGCTATAAAAGATCTTTTTTGCAATAAAATGCTTGAAATTTTCAAAATTGCAATCATAGTATGACCATGACCATTTTTTTTCCACAATAAAAATAACAACAAATGAACTGTGGCAATAGCTCTGATTTGATGTGAAATTCAAGAGTTCAATAAAATTTAATTGTAGGAATGATTGGAATTACTTATAGCTTATATTTAGTTTTATTCTTCCCTGACCAACAATATTAACTCCTAAGACGTCTCCCCCACCTCTCTTTCTCTCTCTCTCTCTCTATACATATGTATAAAAATACATACATATATAAAATCAATAAGAAGAACACACATGATTCAACAATTAGCAGACACATGTGGTCCCCTCCTCGGTGAAGGGGCAATATTTTACAGTTTTCTCCCTTCTCCCCCCATGAGGATGGAAAGCCCTGCTAGGGGCTCACTCCCCAGCAATGGCCCTACACACAGTGTGGATCCTAAAAATAAAGTTTTGCAATAGGTGGGCAGTGAATTATTATTCCTAAACACTGGTTTTATTTTGACACTACTGAAACTTGAACCAAAATTTTTTACATTTTTAAGTCAGATTAACTTAAAAAAAACCCTCATGAATTAAGACACTACGTCTAATTTTTTTGAAAATGTTCCAGTGAATCATTTTTAAGAAGAGATCATATAACTAAACTGAAATATGTAGAGGCAAGTTTGATAATCCCTAATTTCCATAAAACTCAACACCTGCAGCCCATGTAATAAATCAGTTTGTGAATCTAATTGCTCTTGTTTTGCATGCTTCCATGAGCCTGGATAGCTAAGCTAACACCATTGTCACAGCCTTAATCACAGCCAGGCTTATTTTTGTTGGCAGCCCTATGCAAATCATTGTATTATGGGTCTTTGCACTTAATTCACTTAGATTATACCCTGATACCAAAAACAGAATGTAAAACAGGAAGGGATCTCTGAATTGTTTAATTAACTATGAGCTATAATTTCTATTTATATCTATCTGAAATGTTATAGCTCTGTGTTAAATATTCATAGGAAAACAGATTATTCTGTTTCTAATTTAAAATACTTAAGCTTGCTGTAATTTAGAAGCTATAGTTATCCATAGAGAGAATATATAAGCATTTTTTTACAATGTTTTAAGCCAATTTCTCTTATGTGAACTAATCTCTGGAACTAAAATCCATCAACAAAACACCTAACTTACTAAATGGTACATTGGTGGCCTAAAAGAGTTGCAACAACTTCAAAATGGCCCCAAATTTTACCCTCTGTCTTTAAATCTTTTACCACACACTCTTTCCAGAAGCCACAGGGAAACAAATTATATCACTCAATTACCGGCAATTATTGTTGGTCAATTAAATTCTCAAGTGCCAGAAAAAAACTGATATCTATCTCACATTTTCTACCTCACTCATTTTTTCTAACATGGTAAGCTATCTGAAGAATAAAAAAGAAGGGTTGCCTGGCCCTCAAAGCCAGGAGACAAAAGAAAAATAGACAAATGGGATTACACACATCAAACTAAAAGCTGCACAGCAAAGGAAACAATCAACAGAGTGAAGAGACAGCTAACAGAATGGAAGAATATATTTGCAAACTATATGTCTTATAAGGGATTAACATCCAAAATATATAAGGAACTTAAAAAATTCAATAGCAAGAAACCAAATAACATAATTTTTAAAAATGGTCACAGGACCTGAGTAGACATTTTTCCAAAGAAGACATAAAAATGGCCAATAGGTACATGAAAAAATGCTCAACATCACTAATCATCAGCAAAATGCAAATTAAATCACACTGAGATACCACCTCATACCTGCTAGAATGGCTATTTAAAAAAGACAAAAGATAACAAGTGTCAGCATGGATATGGAGAAACGGTACTCTCATACACTGTTGGTGGGAAGGTACATTAGTACAACCATTATGGAAAACATTATGGAGCTTTCTCAAAAAATTAAAAATAGAACTACCATATGATCCAGCAATCCCACTACTGGGTATATATCCAAAAGAAAAGAATTCAGTATGTCACAGAGATATCTGCAATTCCATGTTCATTGTTGCATTATTTACAATAGCCAAGATATGGAAGCAACCTTAGTGTTCATCAGTGGATGAATGAATAAAGAAAATTGTGGTCCATATACACAATGGAATACTATTCAGCCATAAAAAGGAAACCCTGTCTTTCGTGACAACATGGATGAAACTGGAGGACATTATGCCGACTGAAATAAGCGAGGCACAGAAAGACAAATACTGCACAAGCTCACTCATATGTGGAATCTTAAAACATTGATCTCACAGAAGTAAAGAGCAGAAAGGGGATTACCAGGGACTGGGGTGTTTGGGGGAGTGGGGCAGGCGGTACTGGGTGAAATAAGTTCAAGAGATCTACTGTACAACATGGTGACTATAGTTGACAATATATTGCACTCTTGAAAAATGCTAAGAGAGTGGATGTAAAGTGTTCTCATCACAAAAATGGTAACTATGCGAGGTAACGCATACGTTAATCATCTAGAGTTAGTTATTCCACTATATATATATATATATATATACTTCAAAAGAATATGTTGTATATGGTAAATACATATAATTTTATCTATCAATTTTAAAAAATAAATGTAAAAAAAATTTTTAAATCCAATCACATTACAGTCTCTTGCTATGAGGGAGTACACTGGCATCAAAATATTCTCGTAGTTAGAGTAGAATTACATTCAGACTTTTCCTATTGATTAACCTGATCTCAGAACCCTTCTGAACACTAAATATTTTCACACAAACTGAGAAGTGGTGGATAAAAGAGGAAGAAGAGTACAGGAGAGCACCACTGCAGCCACTCCAGGAACAACCACCCTTCAGTGGACACAATGTTAAGGAGCATTAGCTACTACTGACCACGTGGCCAGACAGGCTCAGCCCAAAGGCACTCTCAGGATCTCTCTTCTCATGTGAGGAGAGGGGCATTCCTGCAACCATGTTAGAAATCAGCGAGGGCCTGCAGGACCTCTTCTGCTTCTGGGCAATTAATCTCTGAATCTGTTAAAGTATGTGTGATCTGTGTTTATGGTAAAAATGTAGTGACGGGACTCTGGAAGGTCACTTGAGAGAGTTATCAGAGAATATACTGGAGTTGTGAGCAGAGATGACAAAAATAAGTCAAAAAAGAATGACCACTCTTGGGACTCCAAGTGTCCCTCATCTTCATGCCACTATTAAGCCTGAACTGGAAACATCTTCCTGATGAAAGCATCCACTACACTCTCAAACAGGAACCAGGTAGTTGTTTAAGATGTTTGATTTAGACAAACACAAGGTGTCCCCTGCCAGTTCTGGCACACTGGGGCACTAAATCAACCACGGTGTGACTGCAGATTGTGGGGCTAGAGACCCTCTGCCTAGGGATTTCCCTCATGGCCTGAATAACACTTACAGGGAGGCACATTGGGTCAAACTCAGCTTCTGGATGAAAAGTAGACTCAAGTCAGCTCTCACCGCTAGCCCGTCACCAAATCCAGCTGGTCCTTTCCCTGTGATGACTTCTCTTTATACACCTTCAGTTTTCTAAGATACTGAGCACATTCTTTATAATAATATGTAACAGTGGGGTGCTCAGTCTATGCCATAGTGTCCTAAATGCCAGACATTTAGGCCTATGAAGTAGGTATGATCATCTCTGTTTTACAAACACAGAAACTGAGGCACAGAGGTGCTAAGTAACTTGCTAGAAACAGCTCAGTTCCTAAAGGATGGGACTAGGGTTGAGTGCAGTGTGATTCCAGGGCCTGCTCAGAGCCATTATCCTATGCTGAGCAAATGAAAATGAACAAGATTCTGTCCCTGCCTACTGAGAGACCAGAGATTTTTTTGCTTGCTTGTTTGTTTCTTGTTGGCAGGGAGGAGGGTGAGTTGAAGGCTATAGAAAGTTCAACAAATTATTTAAATATAGTGTGACATGACTATAACAGATTTATGAATGGAACATCTAACTCAATCTGGAAAATAAAACCTGGGGTAAGAAATGGGTCGAGATATTGCACAAGTTGAGATGGTCAGGTCACGGTGAGCTTCCTATGCCAAGAACCTTGGCGTTGCCTTGAGATAGATCATTTTGGCTGCATATACCAGAAAGGAGCAAGAATAGAGATGGATGGATAATGTTGGCAATTACTGAAATCACCCAGTCAAGAAAATTTAAGGAACAAATTGGAGTAGACTTGACATCAAGGTTTGAGAATTATTTTGATGGTAAATTAGCAGGATTTGACTGACTGGATTTTAAAATAAGGAATGGCAGGGGTGGACGGTAAAAGATGATTCTCAGGGTGAGTGGGAATGGAACAGAAACACACAAGCAAGTCAGTTTCTGGCAGGTTGAATTGAGCTCTCCATATCCTCAGTACAGGGGATGCCCAGAAAGCATCTGAATGCATGAGAATGAGCCTCAAGGAAGAGATCCAAACTGAAGATAAATGTGTGAGAATATTAGTATATGAATAAATTTGTTCTAGTCCATTTTAACTACCTTAAAAGAAAAAAGGATCAGATATGTTCCCAGGGAACAAATGTGGGTAAAAGAAACCTAATTTGAAAGACTAACCTCCAAGTATGAGCAATATTAGAAACCAGACTTGACTGGGAACTACTGTTGTCAGAAGCTACCATGGCTAAGAGCTAGGAGACAATGTCTTGTGGAATTTCCACAATGATTCTTCTTGATTTCTCACCTTCTCTTCAACATGCTCTCTCCTCTTCTCTATTTTGTTTCAAGCACTCTTTTATCCTTTTACTCCTAATTTTCCAGTGGTGTTTCAGTGTTTCTTCTTTTGAATCTTCCTACTTTCTCTAGGAGTCAAGTGTGTGTGTGTGTGTGTGTGTGTGTGTGTATATATATATATATATATATATATGGCAAAAAACAAAGACAAAAAACAACAGCAAAAAAAAACAGGAAATCACCTGCTATGAATCAGTATTTACTCTGTGGGTACCTTTCCAGTGGCTATGTTATCAATAAATATATGTATCTTCTTCAATCTTGATATTTCTATATTTTTGTTTCAATTAAGTCTGTGATCCAAATGCAAGGGAATTATCTACACTCTGCAATTTATTATCACTTCATTACAGCATATGAGTTTTTATTCACATTCACACACACACACACACACACACACACAGGCAGCTTCATCGTGACTTTATTTTTACTACTATAAAAGGCAAAGACCTCTAAAAGCAACATGAGTTCCTTGCCTCAGCCAAACCTTCATAATCTTTACATTTTAAGTCAGCCCCCAAGTTAGGCCAGATAACTTAATGTTTAATGGTATGATTTGATGAGGGCTGAGAGACTCTGTGCAAAAACATCTCCCCTTCAATGTCCACCCATTGCAATTTATGCTTACATTCCCGTCTTGGCTTCAACTTGGTGTCAAGCCATAGCAGGTCACCATTAAAATGTAAATATATCATCTAGAGTAGTAACTTATCCTGCCATTAAATTTTATTAGCATACTGAAATAAATTTATTATATTAACTTACAAATCACTTGATACAATTTTAAGACAATAGTATGATATATTAAACTTGGGTGGTGGGACCGAAGGAAGAGAACAGTCCAGAATATGAGGCAAGGTCTGGGATAAAAGGGAAGCTGGGATCCCTCGGGGGAAGGGGGAGGGGGAGGATGTCAAAAGCAGAAGGAATAAACAAATTTGCCTAGAGCAATCTTGCCCAGATGATGAAAAAGCACTTTCACTTCTGAGTCTCTGGTTTTGAGATGATTTAAAACATGGTCATTATTTGCCTGAAATCCTGCAGGAAACTTTGAATTATATACGTACATATTGTACTAGTTATCTTAGAAATGTGATTGGGCTGCAATTATGTCAGTAAAGCTCTAACTACCAAAAGAAAATTGTATGGCATCCTCTATCATGCCTGGACAAATTTAGATGATTGAAAGCATAAAGCAGGCCATATTTTATACTACACATCTATGTAAAGAAAAGCAGGAAAACTCCCAGTTCATGCATGCTGGATACTAAAACAACTTTGAGACTGTACGGTAGAAGGAGCGTGCTCCACGGGGAAAATGGACACTGAAATACAGTAGCGATCCTGCCTCGGCTACACAAAGTCAAGATAATGATCCACTGACAGAGCACTGAAGAGCTCCATATGGTTTTTAAAATCCAGCCTGAAAGTCAGCTTTTCTAGAAATGGCAAATATTGTACACTTAACTATTATAGCTAAAGAAACATTTTGCATAATTCTCAGACTCAAATTATGATAAACTGTGAACTTATTCCGTGGTGTGTGCAACTAGAACAACAGCAAGCACTGCATCTTGTCTCTTTTAATACCATAAATTTTCACTCAACAAAGCTCCCAATTCCAGGACCTACTAGCAATATTCTTCATTTTATGAAATACGCATGTCAAAGTACTTAGTACAATACCCGATCTATATTGTGTTTGATAAGTGTTAAATCTGAACCTAGGAAAACAAAAAGATTTTAAAAATGTATCTCTCACAAAACTTTAATCAGTGGTGTCTTCAAATAATGCAATCCCAGATTACTTCCTCCCTCTCTGATATTGCATTCGACTAGATGATACCAAAAGGACTTGAACACCGCAGGACAGATCTGTGAGCTCTGTGAGCATTTCCTGTCTTTATACATCTTATTTTATACCTCTTTTCGAAATAGTCTTCTTTCTCATTCTTCTTCTTCTCCTCCACATATTACTTTTACAGGAAAAGAAACCACCTGGCTTCTCAGTACTCATCACTGATACTGGCAGAGGTAGATTTCAGTCATCCTAATCCAGGTGGGGTCACTTGTAGGATTGCCCGATTTAGCAGATAAAAAATGCAGGATGCCCAATTAAATTCGAATTTCAGATAAATTAAATTTGAATTTTAGAATAATTTTTAGTATAAGTACATCCCACGCAGTATTTGGAACAGACTTAACACCAAAAATATTTATTCATTTTTTATCTGAAATTGAAATTTCACTGGACATCCTGTATTTTATATGGCAACCCTAGTGAATTGATAAAATCACAGATTATGACTTGAACTTACCACTTTATAGGGAAGGTGCCTGAAGCACAGAGATAAAGAGATTTGTGTAATTCACACAGGCACTCAGTAACAGCCCTGACTACCACTGCAAACCTCCAGTCAATAGCTCTGCCTCAGTCTCATCTCTTTGTAATAGCATCAGGTTAAATTTATCCACTTGCCTTTGTTTACCTGAATATGTCTCATGACTAGCTCAAGGGTCAAAGGCATTTTCATTATAGCTAAATGGTGGGTTCTGCTCTTCCCCCCAATACAATTATAGCAAGGTCTTTTTTTGGTAATAAATTTGATAATCAGTTAACTATTCCCCTCATTATAGCACTTACCACATGGAATTATAGTTGTTTCTATACATGTATTTCTTTCTAACAAGAGTATATACCCCTTGAAGTCAGGAGCTCGATTCATTTTTTTTTTTATGCTCAGCACAGGGTTCTGGCTCACAGTAGCCTCTCACTAAATACTTAATAAATCTCTAAAGACTATTGAACAGTTTAAATGAACAGATTCTATTCAAAATGGGAGAGACGGCCTTCAGTACACCCAACATAAAGATGGGAAGTTCTGAATAAAGATCTACCTTTGAGGTCTACACACTTGGAATATAGAAACATACTCTTACACACAGTAATCCTTGATGCCTTTGTCAAAATAAACATATTCGTATACATTAGCTTTGGTGCTAATCTGATACTAAGGATAATTACTTCTTCAGCAAATGATAGCCAATGTTGATTGAGCAGGTATTATGTGTACTCATTATCTCATTTAATACTCATAAGTTACTACTGCTGTGCATGCTTGATTTACAAATGGGTAAACTGAGGCTTACCAAGGTTAATAATGCACCCAACATCCTCACAAACCGCAGCAAAAAACAAACAAACAAAAAAAAAAAAAAAAAAAAAATCTAGACATGAACCCAGGTGTCTCCAATTCCAAGCCAATGTACTTAACTACTACTCTGGCAGTTCCAATGGTGGTCTCACATCTCAATGGTTCCTGCAGTTGTAGGACGGTGGGGGGTGGTCCCAATATCAGCTACCCCTTAGAATGAGAGGCACATACATTATATCAATCATTTTCATAGGTATCATGATCACTTCTTGCTGTAAATAAATTTTTTAATTTATGTTACTTTTTATGAAATTATCTTTTGGGAGGTGAATGTGTTAATGCATTTGCTTCATCCTGCATCTCTTTCCAGTTGGTACACAAAGTACAAATCACATTTTTATTTACTATGACCATTAAGAATTTGGATTTACAGTTGAAAAACGTTAAGACTATAGAAATAGATCATAACTGAATTATTGACCACAGGGAGATTCTTGATGGTGCAGTTTGCATTTAATTGTAAATGAACTTTACTCAAGTTGTTAAGAAAAACTCAAATTTGTAATCAAGTGAATTTTAAAATATGTATAATACAGACATATTAATTTTTTTTCAAATCCCATTTTTAAATGGCTATTAAACTTCTTTATAAACCACCCAATCATCCATTATTCTTTCCTTGTGTATATTTTTACTACTGAAAATCATAGTTAATTTCATATGTATTTTAAATCTTTTATAAAGGTAGATCTTATAATACTTATTCAGATAAAGAGAGAGATACAAAATATGATAAAGTTCATTGGATTTTGCTAGGTTTAAATATTCTAGGACTTACTTTCATTATCAGTTTTCAAACTTTAGTGTACATAAAAATTACCTGGGATGCTTATTAACACATCCACCTCCAGAGATTCCGCTTTGGCAAATCTTGGGCAGAGTCCTTGAGGCTCCATTTTAACAATAGAGGTAATACTGACACAGGTGGACCAAAGACCTCACTTTAAGAAACTGTGACTTTTGTCCTTCCATTATGGCATTTCCCACATAAATAAAACAGAATAAATATGAATGCAGTGGTTTTCAACCCTGGCAGCCCATCAGAATCCCCAGGTCTGGAGCCAGGTCAAGTTCCCTAGGTGATTCTGGTGGACAGTCAAGACTGAGAATCACTGGCTCAATAAATACAAGGAATGACTAGAGAGTACTGTGGCACACTTCCCTATGTTACTTGTAGAATATGTCTTAATTAATAAGCAAACCCAAACCTTGCATTGAGAAGTAACAAGACCAACAAAAACACTTCTATTAAATTTCTTCATCTTCCATTCCTCAGCAATGTATGAAAGGAACAGGCTACTTTCAGGGTGACCACCCACATAGGAGAAGCCCTGCTCTCCCCTCAGTGTCCAAAAAGACTGAAATTTAGGAATGCTTTTACGGCAGCAGAGTTTGCCACCCTCTGCACTCTCTCGTTTTTGATCTAACAGATTTTTGTGGGTGCTGCAACAGCCACAGCCAACCTGGAGAACCCAGACAGCTCAGTCCTCAAGTATATGTCCCTCAACTGCCTCAAAAACCAGAAAAGCAGGGTTCATTTGTACAGCAGCTTTTTGACCCCTTCCCCACTCTCATGGCTATTAATACTGTTTTGTACCAAAATATAGAGAGCGAAGAAGAGGAACCTTCATTCGCTTTCACACAGAACGTCAAAACCACACCACCACGATGAGGTATGTCAAAGGAAGACCCAGAGGCAAAAATATTTAGAAAATTAAAGAAGTTGACTCACAAAGGTTTGCAAAAGAGGCCAGCCTTTAGACGTACCAGCTCAAGGCTCCATTTAATTTGTGAATTAAGCTAGACAAGGTGACGCTGGTTTTATTTGCCTGTTTATCTCAGTGTGCAAAGTATTTTTTCCTGACTGTGAGCTATAAAGTGTATCTTTAACCATTATTCCAACAAGGCAGATATTGCAGGTGTTTCTTGTCAAACCTATATGTGCCAATTATACTTGTTGTAATTTTGTAACTTAATTTTATTACATAAGATGCCCCCTGAGCGTGAAAAGGGTTCCTTGTTGTTTGAAAACTAATCTTATGGCTTTGGAAAAGATCTTTGATAAAAGCAAATTAAAATATTTTCTATAACCATAAGCCAGTTTAAATCCCAATGGACCAAGGATTCAAATGTAAAAAATAAAATCATGAAAGTCCAAGAGAAAAACACTGTAGATAATTGCTTTATAACCTTCAAGTGCTTTTCTATGAATCAAAATCCTGAAACCATGTAAGATTGATACATTCGATTATATAAATGTGAAAAACATGCATGACATAAAACACCATAGGCAAAAATAAAAGACAAGCAATGGACTGTGCAAAAATACCAGATTATATACAAAGGGCTAATCTGAACATATTAAAATTCATAAAAACCCATAAAAGAAAAATCAACCAATAATAGAAAAGGAATGGGAGAAAGGACAGAAATTCACAGGAAAGGAATCTTAACTTAAAATAAGTTATCTTCTTGTGAGTTTCCACTCTAGCCAACTTTTGTCAGTTAATCTGATCACAGCTTGATGGAGTTTTAAGGTGATGCTCTAGGAAATGTGCCTTCTATTTAAGGGACCATCTACATGGTGGTACCACTCACCACCCAAGAGGGATGACCACCTCCTCCTACACTTTCTCCTTTGTTTGGATTCTCATTTCTCTCCATTATTTAGAAAAACTTTCTATCCATACTTTTCCTGAGGTCTTCAGAGACACTATGAAAGTATACAGGACTGGTTTTAAAAAAGGACACTATAGAGTTGCTATGGTTTGAATATTTATGTTCCCCTAAAATTCATGTTGAAACCCAATCACCAATATGATAGTAGTATTAATAGGTGGGGCCTTTGAAAGGTGATTAGGTCGAGAGAGTGAAGCCCTCAAGAATGGGATTAGTGCCCTTATAAAAGAGGTCCCAGGGAGGTCATCCTCACTTCTATTGTGTGAAGACACTGGTCTAAGGCACCATCTGTGAACCAGAAAATGGGTGCTCATTAAACACTGAATCTGCTGGCAACTCGATCTTGGACTTCCCAGCCTCCAGAACTGTGAGAAATAAATTTATGATATTTTGCTACAGCATCCTAAACTGACTTAGACAAGGGTCATCCAGAGAAAATAGATTGTTACCCTTATTCTACTGTACTAAACAACATAGCCAAAATATATTACTATACCATATTTTCTCATAACAATTCATTTTGATTGTTAAAGCAAGTAAATATATTATTTTTCTGGAAGTAGCCTAAATCACAGAACTTCATAAATATCTGATTAAAAAAATTTTTGTTTTAAAGTCATTATTCCCATTACAAAAGGTCAACTTTTTATAATTCATGCAATAAATTATTTATTTTAGAAACTACCTTCATACAAAAATAAGTGGGCAGTTGGCCCCTTAATAAAGCTACTTTAGAAATTATGCTTAAGTAGAAAGTAAGCTATCCCTAAAATTTTTTAATTACTTGTCTAGAAGGCAATTTTGGAATTTCCTAAACAAAGAAAATTTATCCTTTGGCACCAGATTAAATATGCTCCTTACTGAGGGAACTTCAATATATTTTGACTTCCAGTACCTTAAACGTAAAGTTCAAACCATTTCTCAGCCAGTGCAAGTCAATAAAATATAAAAAGAAGATATCTTTACATGCTTCAATAAGGATATGTCTACAAATACATTTTAGTTGCATACAAAAAAATGCCATTTTTATTTCAAGAATACATTTAGAGAAGGTTTAAATGATTGGCATTTTTACTATGCACTTGAATCTACTCCACTGGAGAGCACATTGTCCTGTCTCCTAAAAATAGTGAATCATTTCCTGCCTTAAATAGCCAATACATTAAACAGTGCACAGTAGAAAGTGCTATGCACAGACAGACTCAGAAGGAACTCAGAAGCAAAAGTTACTGCTTCTAGCTGAGGGAATCATAGATAAGATGGTATTGTATTTTGGATTATTGTTCTGTAATAATATACTACCCTCACACCATAAATTATTATTTTAATGTATAATAAAATAGAGTGTTATTTTATTAAAGTTGGACTTGGCCACAATGACTTACTTGGCCAATGGAATGTTAGCAAATATGACACTAGCAGAGGCTTAAATGTGCTTTTTTTACTATCAGGTAGTCATTAGGCCCAGAATGATGAGAGACTTATGGAGCAGATCCAAACCAAAGCACACCCTGAAACAAACCCCGCTGAGCATGGCTTAAAACAGCTGCCCAGCTGGGCTCAGCCTGGGGCAGCCAAACCACAGTCAACCGCAGACACTTGAGCATGAGCTGTTGTTGTAAGCCCTTGCTTGACATTTTGAGTTTGCTTGTTATGCAGCATTATTGTGGCAAGAGCTGACTGAAGATGGGTTTTGAATTGGACATAAAGGGAAGATAAAATTTAAATGTGAAAAGGGAGGAAAGGGCTGAAGAACCATGTGAGTAAAGACATCTATCCAATCAATCACTCATCTAAAACTGTTATTCTTTCTTTGTTATATTTTTTGTGCCTATTTTTTTTCTTTCCATTCTAACTACTTGGACCCCAGTTGATTTGTCTTTGTATCACACCTATTACTATAAAGTCTCCTGAAGAATTTTCTTTATTTAGTCTCTTTAAACTCCCCTATACATAAAAGCCACATAAATGGTGCTAAAGAAACAAATAATGTGAACTCCTATTGAGATACCTTCAATACCTCTCCATGCAGACTGAACTAATTTGTCAATCCATTCCTTCATTTCAGTAAATAGCTCTGAGTACCTATTATATTCTAGCAAGATTACCAGATGTAGGCAGTGAAAAGCCAAAATCAGACATGGTATCTGATCCAAAGGAACCTAAAAGCTCAGGGAAGAGATGAGCAAGGAAATCAATTGTTACATGGCAACGAGACAAGACCATAATAGAAATGTGCTGAGAGCTGGTGGACCTTTGGGGTTGGGACAAAACATCCTCTCAAAAGAGATGATGTTAAGCTGAGGTTTCTTGTTTAGTTTTGTTCTAATGAGTAGAAATTAACTCCAGGATGATGATCTACAGGGGTTAGGAGAGACCATCAGGGCATTCCAGGCAGAGCAAACAGCATGGATGAATACACGGATGGCGCCACAACACAAAGGTACAAGTGGGGGAGAGAGGTGGTTGCCTGTTCATGAAGCCCTTAGACCTCCTGTAATCTCCATGCCCTAGGCTGCTGCTTACAACATGCTGTCACTGTTGTTTTTGTTTTCAAGCCTCAGGGTTGAATAAAAAATTGGGGGAACGTATGCAATTAATACAATAATCTTAGGTGTCATCTTTACATCAACACAAGAAGCAAAGCAGGAAGGGGCAAGCACCAGCCAACTAGGAACCAGAAATGGGCTTCAGTATTGGTTCCACTCACCCCAGTGACCCTGACAAAGACACACACACTCTTTGAAATCCAGTCCCTTCAGTAGTAAAAAGCAGACCATATTTCCTGGCTATTCATGTTTTTTGTCATGATCAAATGATATGTCTAAAGGCACTTCCCAATCTGGAAAGTGCCACATAAATTCTAAGCATTTCTACTAAATGTAAGAGACTATACATTTTGTACAATGCTGACCTCAATTTATCAGGAGTAATCACCAGCTTCTCTGCAATCCATCGGAATAGCATCATGAATGAATGATAATATCTTCTAAGCGAATCATAGTTCAAAGCTGAATTTCAGAAACATGCCCAACAGACCAAAGCTCCATATGTCACAAGAGCCATTATTATGCAAGGAAAGTGAAAAAAGGTTTAGAAAAAGAGGTTTAAAAAAAAAGATGTTTTAAATACATTATAGACCACATTATCTCTTAAAGAAACAAAAAAGCTCAAACAAGACAACATAAAACAACAAAGGGTGATAAAAAATGAGCAGGCAGAACACCAGAAAGAAATAGAAAACTAGAGATGTTACAAAATAAAAGCTACAATAGAAGCAACAACAAATAGAACACATGTGAATTAAACAGGACACCAAAGAGAAGATGGAAAAAATAAAAGCAAAATGGAAAATAATTAAAAGCTGATTATATAAAAGATTTATGAAAGACAGGTAAAAATAAACTAAATATGTATAACGAGTATCTAGAAAGAATTAAGCAAGTAAGTGAAACAGAGCAAAATTTTAAAATGTAATGAAATAATATCTTTCCTGAAATTTATACTTGAACTTTTCAATCAAAAGGGAACACCAATCGCACATAACATTAATGAAGTTTTCCTAGCAAATAATTTTTTTAAATGACACACCATGTCTTACAAAAAAGAAAAATAATGATACAGAAAAATCAACTGCAAACATATATTACTATTAAAACCTCAAGAACAAAGAAAGACCATAGGGATATTCAAGGAGAAAAAAAACTAATCCTATACAAGGTGGAAAGATCAAGTTGATCTCATCATTCTGCACAGGAACATGCAATGATAGAAAGAATTAGTGTGATGTCTAAAAACTTAAGGAGGAAAAAGTGAGACCCAATGATCTTGTACTCCTCCAAGCTGCCTTTTAAGTATGAAGGCAACAGAAAGACATTCTCAAACTTGCACAAAATTGAGGAGCATACAGCCCTTCTTAAAACATTACTAGGTCAGGCACAGTAGCTCACACCTGTAATTCCAGCACTTTGGGAGGCCAAGGCGGGAGGACTGCTTGAGTCTGGCAGTTTCAAGGCGAGCCAGAGAAATATAGCGGGACCCTGTCTCTACAAAAGACAGAAAAATTATCTAGGCATGGTGTATGCCTGTAGTCCAGCAACTCAGGAAGCTATGATGATGCCATTGCACTCTAGCCAGGGCCACAAAACAAGATCTTGTCTCAAAAACTAATTAAAAATTTCTCTACTAAAAATTTCAAATAAAAAGAATGGTGACAAACCCTAGATTCACTGAAATAGTAAAAAATATTCAGTACTTAAGATTAAACAACTATTAGAATTTTTTTTCTTTTTTAAGCAATACTCCTGCCTCAGCCTCCTGAGTAGTTAGGACTATAGGTGGGAGTCACCGTCCCTGGCTAATTTTTCTGTTTTTTTAGAGAGACGGGGTCTCACTATGTTGCCCAGGCTGGTTTCAAACTCCTGGCCTCAAAATCCTCCTGCCTTGGCCTCCCAAAAGGCTGGGATTACAGGCATGAGCCACCACATCCAGCCTAGAATATTCATAACAAAATGTTATAGGCCCTGACAATGTGAGAGGATTATAACTGACAAAAACTGTAAGATAGCAAAGAGGAAGGTAGAAGTAGGCTAATTTCTTCAGCCTTTATATCAAATAGTCAACAGTCTGGTACAAGTATTTAAAATTGGTACAAGTATTTAAAAAATAATCCTTACTTAGGAGTTTTGTATTAATGTTTTTCTACTAACTTGAGATTGTCTTTTCTATGTTAATATTACTTGTAAAAATAACTAGAGTTATTTTTAAATTTTAAATAATTTTAAACAATTTAAGTTATTTTAAATTTCCTGGAGTTCAGAAATTCATTAGCTCGCTTCAGTGTTTTTTTCCTTTCAAGCCCAATAGAATGAAATAGTTTTAATTAAAATATTTACATGTGATCCAAAATTTATAAAATTATTTTTAATCTGTAAATATGTATCAGAAAAGTCTGGAATGGTATATATCTAACACTATCAATGGTTATTTCTTAGTAGGATTTAAGGTGGTTTTCTTTTGCTTTAATTTTTAAATAGTTTGTTATGCCACTTGTAAGTTTTATTTTCAATGTACTATTTTTATAGAAATAGTACAATCTTTTAAAAAAACTGAAAAACATAAAAGTAGTAAAAAAGACAAAAACTATAAAGAGAATTATATTAAGATCTGGAATAAGACAACTCTCAAAAATTAGCACTAAACTTGTCCTTGTTCTTCCTTCCCATGGCAAGTTTAAAGAGATAGGACAATGAGTTACATGTTTTTAGAGTATGGTAAAAGAAAACAGAACAAAATCAGCTTGGAAAAGAGACCAGTGTTACTTGACTAGCTACCATATGTCAAGCACTATAACAATGTATTTCTTGTAACTCCATGAAATTTTATTAGCTCGTTTTTCAAATGAGGAAGGCCAGATAAATAACTTGATATGGGTCCCCTAGCTACTCAGTGGCAATGCCCAAATGGGAATCCAAGTCATATGATTTCAAAGCCATACTCCACCTTCTCCTATTCAATGCTTCCCAATTTCTTGACCCCAACTCAAAGAGAATTAATCTCATTTATCCTTTTATAATAAACAAAGTGTTCAGTTGCTGCTATGTAAAAGCATGTAGCTAACCACAAGCTCAAAATCAAGTTGAATCTGAACAACAACAACAAAATAAGTTAATTAATTATGCGGTAGCACATTTTTACTACTGATACAGTTCATACCAGGGCATTGCTGTGACAGAAAAGTACCAAGTCTGGTATTGTTGAAATAAATGATGGAAAACATAGAAAACTATGTAAAACATTTCTTAACCCAAGTCTTTTTTTATACTAATTTGCATTTCGCTTACTTTGAAGATTCTTTTGCAATGGGAGCAACCATTGTAAAGAAAACAAAATTTTTCAACAATAGTCCATTGAACGTTAAACCTCTTAAAACTATAACTGTATACTCCAAATACTCCTAAGACATTCTGCAATTCAAATTTTCTTTTGAAATTCTAATTTATTTTCTCTTACTTGACAAGTAATGATGAATATAATAAACTAAGTATATCTGTACTTTGATATATTACATACAATTAAAGCCTACACAAATATATACTTTTCAAGAGGATAAGATTAATAAGCTAAATATATCCTCACTTTGAATAAACAGAGATCAACAGATGTGTAAACATAATCTGAGTTAACTGTAGTAATTGCCTTTCTTTAAAAATCAAGTTGGTCTTTAGACAGCTACACATGGATGAGTATAATGAGCATAAATAACATAGTCACAAAGACAGTCTTTTGGTGCTTCTCTTAATACTTACAGTTTGTCTTATGTACTCCATTCATTCATTCATTCATTCAAGCAATTTTAGTACAGTAGCAGGCAATGTGATAGGCTAGTGATTAAGAGACAGGACAGGGTGCTCCTCTGAGAATTCACAGTTCACTGCAGGAAAGATGTGTAAATACTTCATTGTAAATAAACTTACTAGGGGCCACAACAGAGCTCTTAAAGGATTGCAGATGAGAAAGGACAAATAGTTGGAATTACCAGGGTAGACTTCACATAGGGTTGACCTTTAACTTCTAAATGGGAGGAGGAGGAGGCTTTTGCCAGGCAGAGAGGTGAGCTCAGCATATATGAAGCCAAGGAGGAAAATATGGCTTTGGAATCACAAGAGATGGTTCAAGATGACCCTCAGTCAGTGACACATAAATGATTACTTGCTATTGTGCCTTATTAGTGCATCTCCCATTTCCTACAATGCTGCTCTCTGAATAAGAGGGTGCATGGAAGTGGGAGCAACATCAGAGGGAGGCTGGGATCCGAGCATGAAGGCCAGACTTTCCAACACTCCTTCTGTATGGACAACTTCTCCTCTAACAACCTTGCCTCAGTTCTTCATCTCCCTCTAGTATGGCCCTGACTCTTCCCTACTCAGCCAAACTTCTAGAAAGGGTAGCTGAATCTCCAGTACCTCAGTTCTCATCTGCTTGCCAATACAAGTTATCTAGATTCCACCCTTGACTGTCCCACTCAGACTGCTAGTGCTCTATCCATTGTATACCTTTCGGTACTTATCTGATTTAATCCCTCAAAGACACCTGGCACCATGGATTATTCCTCTTCTTGTAGAAATCTTGCTATCTCTGGTTCACCTGCTTCTCCAACTGCTCCTCAGTCCTCTCCCTGACTCTGATATTCCCCTAAATCTTCTCTCATTTGGTCCTTTTCTCCCTCAACACACTTTTCTGGGTCACCTTATATATTAGCTTCAATATCACCTATCTGTGGATGACCCTAAATCTATACTTGCCACTCCAGAAACCCACATCCAAATTCTCCATTGTCTACACAAATCACTGGGACAGCCTCAAAACCCCTGAGATTCAAAATGCCCAAAACTAAACTGTGACTTTTGCAGCTAAACATATTGTGATGAATTCTTCATCTCCATGAAAATCTTTTAAATATTTGGAAAAAAGCACTCTGCCCTCATCAAGCCTCCTATTTCCAAGTAACTATACAGTGTTACTTATCCAAATGTCAAATTTATAGTAATTTCAAATGGAAAGAAATGATGAGCCTATGAATACTGAGGAAAATAGAGTTATTAAAAACTTCACTAACATAATTTCAAAGAAAAGATCAGCTACCTTATAACCAGGGTTCCTCACTATTAAGTGTAAGCATAAAATAATATTTATGTAATGATATACATTCACATTGCAGTGATTTGAAGCAAAGAACTATCAATAATATTACTTTTTAAAGACTAAAGATAGTCAAACCTCATTAAGATATGTTGTCCAGAGCACAGACAAAAATATAAAATATATATATCCAAAATTAAAATATTTACATGTATTTGTTAATCATGAGTATGGAATTTCATATTTCAATTACTTAGATTCCTGATCAATATATACACAATTCCTGATTCTAATGGAAAATATGCAGGATAAAGCATATTATGCTAACTATTGTCTAAACTAGTAGTTTCAAAATGTTTTTTAATCATAAATCCTTTATCAGTAAAAAAATTTGAGCACACCTGTATCTATAGATTACATACAAATTGTGATTTACTAATATATTACATATAATAATAAAACCTATACAAAATATATACTTTTCAAAAGGATAAAATTAGAAATTTTTTTTCCACAGTTCAATTGATTGTACAACCCTAGGGGACATCCTAATTTACAGTTCATTAGGATAAGCAATCATTATCTGCCAATTGTCCTCCAGTACTTTAAGCTGCACACATTTCTCAAATCTCTACTATGCAATTAGAATCTTAGTTCTTATTACTAAAGACAGTTTGACTTACCTTCCTTCCAAAATTCATCACCATTGCTGGCACCAGTAAACCATTACTTAAACATCTAACTTTCCTTCTTTTCCAAAGGCTATTTTCCACAACCATTAAAGAGCTGACATTTTTTACTCAGAATCTCAGTAGCTAAAAGAAACATAAAGAGGATACAAAAATGAAGGGACAATCATATTTTCTATAATACCTAGGAATAATATGACATCACCTTCCATTAGAACTCTGCCTTCAGAGGTTTTTCTTACATCTACCATGTACTCTGCCTTTGCAAGGGCAGCAAATCAAATGAGAAAATGGTATAAAAATTGAAGATGAAACTTGGAGAATAAAGTTTGACAACTTCAGCAATGAGAATGCAGAGTACCAATCAACCCGATTCAAAAATAAGTAAACAAATCTGAAAACAAATCAAAAGAAAGAAAATTGCAATTTCTTTTTCATTCAAATTAATTCATTACATACTTCACCAATTAAAAGAATGAACAATTACCAGCAACAGGACTGGCATACCTGTGGCCTCATCGGTACATAAATTACTTTATAATTCTCCAAAATTATAAAATAAAGCCTAAGTGTGTAAAATCAGCTGGCATCTACTAATATCCAGAGCTTTTAAAGTACAAGTATTGTCTAACACTTTTTCCCTAAATAATACTACAGAAGTGCATATTCACACTATAGGTGACATTGAATGTATTGTGAACAAAGATGAATTTCCCATTTATATCTTGATGTACAGTTGTTTGGTTACTAATTCCTACTTCTAATTTATTTTCCTCACTAAAAACACAGAAAGTATTTTTTTTTTCTGTGACAGTGAATATTTACAGTACAAGGAAGGAATCGCTTCAAAATGACTTTGATCTCTTCTACTGAATTGGTAGTCAAAAAATATTTGTTACACCTGGATAGTTCTATGCTTCAACTCACGTTACAGTTTGCTTAAAGATCCAATGGCCTTAAAATCTATTAATTTTTTTTAAATTAGACAAATATGAAATATCTACTCTGTTTCTAGTAAGCTAATTTGGTACAGCAAGCTATTTTAAATTATAACCTCTTGTTTAATAAAATTAAGATTAAAATATAGCAATGTTTTTAGATGGCAATAAATCAAAGCAATTAATGTTCTCTTTTTTAAAGTATTAAGAAAATAAATTCAGATTTAATGATAAAAATACAGATATAGATATGTTGACTAAAATATATCCCCTCTAAGAATTTTTAAAGGATATAATAATTTCGATTTTGCCAGCAATCTAAGTTTAGTAAATAAGCTTCTGCTATATACCTTGGAACTTTATTCTCAGTCTGGTTGCCTTCCTGATTACTAAGTCTTTCTAAATTAGAGCAAGCAATTTCTCTTTGTTTTACCTAATATTTGAAAATGGCAAAAAAATCCCCTGGGTCACTGAAAATTATCCTTTCATTCCAGCCGCCTGTTTCAAGTCAGTCAAAACATTCCAGACTTCAAAAGGAGGCTCTGCCTTCTTAGGCCATTTTGGTGTCCCTCTATGGTTGGCCTAGGAGGGATCGGTTATTTGGATAAATTAATTTCTGGAGCCTGCTGGCCTTCTAGAAGACCTCAATGTCTGACTGCAAATTAGTTCTACTGAACATGAAGAAATCCCTGGACAGGCTAGAAGAAATAAATGGTGATAAAATCTAATACTACAATGTTTGTAATGTGATTTTATTCTGCTATGTAGCTTGTAAGCACAGTTAATGTTGAATTAAATATTTCAAATTTTTTTAAAAAGGGCATGAAAGCAGAAAATCAGATCAGTATCCAAGTCACAGCAGAAAAGGCTGAAAGCCAACTTTAAAATAAAACTTCCAGCAGGAACCTTTTATGAGAACAAACAAAAATGTCCCAGTTTTCCATAAAATCAGCTATGTATTTACATTACAGATACAAACCCCCTCATTGGCCACCCCCTCCTCAGAGGCAGGAAGTCACGCAGTTGAATTTTGCTTTAGCTGGGCCTGTGAATAAACTGGGAGGCAGCCCCTGAGCACTGCGTGGTACAAGTGCCTTAGGAGAGCTTATCCTGAAGGAAGAGAAGTCCCAGAGCCAAAACTAACAAACAGGGCCCCTCAAGCGGAACAATGGTCCAGAAAACTCAGCAAAAAAGAAAATAAACTTCATTGGCAGTTTGTTTTTGACTGTTAAGAGCTTAGCTACAACTCTATCAAGATTTTTAAGAAGGTAAGAAATTTCACACATACTACATTCTCACAGCTGCTTGAGAGTTTATAGTGCAAATGTATCATCTTGTCTTGCCATGTCTAATCCACTTTAGGAGATACTTGTATCTTTTCCTTCCAAAGTAAACAAAGCCACACCTCTGAGAAAGAGATGAAGAACACTTCCTCTCCACACCCCCAGGCCTGGGTTCAGTTTGAGTGAGCTGATTCTAACTCCCCATCAACTACTGCTAATGCTAACAAGGGGTTTTAAACAGCAGAGGTGATGAAGATCAGAAATAAAGACTGAAGCTGTGAATATTTTTTTTAGATTCAAATATATATGCATGTAAAATAAATACCTAAAATATAGTATCCTCAAGACTTTAAAAAAAAATTTTAATGCATGTCATTCTAAAACTCAACATAAGGAATTGCAATTATTTGTCTTTGTAGTTGGCTGCAAATATATTCTGGTTCCCAAAGTTCCATGAATCTCAACAGGTAATTAAATTGAAAAGTTTTTCAAAAATATTCATCACAAGACTGGACATAGTAGGTTAACTATTATTCCAATCCTATACTTCGTTCCCTTCTTTTTTCAAAAAAAAAAATCTTTATTTTTTTTCCTAACTCAAACTATGCCAGCATTACTTAGAACTGAATCAGAGAACAGTTAAAGTATAATTAATAATAAATAGAAATGAATAATAAAAGTGAACATACATAGTACAAATAATAATAGCAACAAGAAATACCGAGGAAAAAACTACCAAAATGGTTGACTATAATGCCTTCAGTTATGTCAAATTTGTCCTCAATATCACATTTCAGTGAGATGGAATTAAGGCTAAGATTATATTGTATTTGTGAGTTTTATTCTAATTTAATTGAAAATACTTATAGAGTAATGTTTTGAAACATTTGGAACTATATATAGGAAGTGATTCATGTAAACGTAAAGAAGCAATAGAAGTTAAACAAAATGTTGTTCAAAGAAAAATGAAGATTCATCTGTAGATTCCCCACAGAAATTTCTAAAAGTAGAATACATGGAAAAGCAGCATCTATTCCCTTATATAAAACTTTAAATGGGGAAATGTGGTCTCTTGACATATTTTTTTAGACCATCAAAATTTAAACATACTTCTTTTTTCCCCTACATGCAAAAAAAGGTGAGGTGAATTGCTTTATAAACCATAGGTCAGTGGTTTCCAAACACTCACAAGCAAGACTCTGTTATACTTTTCTCTCAAGGCTTCACATATTTTCGAAGGTTTTTATTACTTATTCACCAAGTAATTAGTTAAATAACCCATTTTAAGTTCAGATCTGTAACCATCGATCTGACCTTCTGTTAAAAAGAAAATAAAAGAAAGAGAAAAGAAGAGAAATGAAAAGGAACAGGATTATTACCCTGAGTTAATTTATGACTGGCTAAAGTATATATTGCTTAGTCATGGGTCAATACGTGATTTTGCTAGATATTAAAAAGAATTAAGGGACTTTATTTTAGGGTTCATAGAGGGCTTCATTGAAGGATGGGAAGAAATATCAGAAGTATTTCAAATCTGTATGTGATTTATGTGAAACTTTCTGGAAAAATATAGCAAGGTTTCTTTAAAAATATATGCTAACTCCAAAGGAACAGCAGAGAGCATTATGCATTTTGCCTCCTTGAATATGGAAAAACCACCTTGATCCTCAGAGCCCCACTTCCTCTCTTTCATTAAGTACTAGGTAATAAATCATGGAGTCACTAAATCTTAGCAGTGGAAGGGATTTTAGAGGTAATCCAGTTCCACCTTATTTTCCATGCAAGAGCCTCCAACAGATTATCACCAAGTAGTAATGAGCCAAGGCTGTATATATGTAAAGTGCTTAGAACAGCTCCTGCTACATAGTAAAAAATGCCTCAAACATGTTATTTATTCTCTGTAGTAATAGTCAGGCACTGAACATCTCCAAGGACATAATACTTTCCAAGAAAATCAGCTCATTTCATCACTTCCCAAAACTTGTAGGGCTTAAGGATTATTATTGGTTCAATGACTTAAAAATATATAATGTATGGAGAATTTAACTATCAATACAAACAACTTTCTGGCAACAACTTAAAAGGACTCTTGGAACAATATCTCTATCAAATTAATATGCAATATTTTTTTTCATTTTTTAGCAAGATCCATTTATCATCTTGAAACTTTTCATTATAGAATTACAAACTTGTTTTTAACCTTTACAAATGCCTTTAATATTTACTATCTTTTCTCATTTTTTAAGGTGGATAAGAACATTATAGGAATTTTGGACCTGGTCTTCCATAGTAATATCAAAATCTATTATTCAACCCTTATCAGCAGTGTAGGTAAAAGACACTAACCTCAGTTACAATTGCAGCAGATCACCTTTGTCTCAAAAAGTTAATGCAGGCTGGGCATGGTGGCTCACGCCTATAATCCTAGCCCTCTGGGAGGCCAAGACGGGAGGATCCTTTAAGCTCAGGAGTTCGAGACCAGCCTGAGCAAAAGTGAGACTCTGTCTCTACTAAAAATAGAAAGACATTAGCTGGACAACTAAAAATACATAGAAAAAATTAGCCAGGCATGGTGGCACACGCCTGTAGTCCCAGCTACTTGGGAGGCTGAGACAGAAGGATTGCTTGAGCCCAGGAGTTTGAGGTTGTTGTGAGTTAGGCTGATGCCACAGCACTCTAACCTGGGCAACAGAGTGAGACTCTGTCTCCAAAGAAAAGAAAAAAAAAAAAAAAAAAAAAAAGGTTAATGCAACTTTCAAAGGACTCTAATGCTCAAAGTAATGAGAAGTTCATCACAGAATTTCATTGCACACTTGTGTGAATTAGCCCAGCTATTTCTCTTGCTGCCATTGCTGATGGTTCTGTGAATTATCATCCTCATTCAATGTCACAAATGGATCACATGTTCATTTGAAAATTTTTTTGTTGGCTACCATTTTGTTTTACAATGGCAGCTTGGCTCACAGTTTGAATTTAAAATGAGTAGGATCTATATCAATTTTGATTGAAATCTGTCACTACATTTTATAAAATTATCGTAGGCCAAACAGAAAGAAAATAATTTTTTTAAAAGGCTAGATAAAATGCAATTGATGAAGTGAAAATATAGATCTGATTTTGTTAGTCCACAGGAAATAATGAGTATACTTTTATCCCAAAATAATTTGGAAACTGAACAAATAACTAGTTCTAATGTGTAATGTAAACTTTTTAACAGATGAATTTTAATAAAAGTCAACTTTATGAATGGATTTTATAAGTTCTTTGGGTTCCATTTTCATCACCAGCAGTTTCTTATTTTGAGAACACAAGTGGTTAAATGCATACATAACCAATTACAAACATTTTTCAGATACATAATGTCACACACACACACATAAAATACTTTTGAACTCCTTTTTAAAATTAACCCTCCTAGCTTACCAGGTGAGGCCAGGTAAGCATATATTTTTAAAATGTTTCATAGAAACTTAAATGGACAAATCACTATAAATCACTAATGTGAGCACAAAGGATAAAGTAAAATGTATATATGGTCATTTTTCTTCATGCCAGGAAAATTTATTTTTTTGTAAATGAAAATTAGAAATGCTATTTTAAATAATCAGTCTCAAACCCAGCACTTATTTTTATCCTTATAAAATATGACTGGTACTAAAATTAATATTTGGATGTGCAAAGCATAAAATTTTATTCTTGAAAAATATCCCTGAGATGGCTATACTTTGAAAGAAATGTAACAGCCTCATGAAAGAAAGAAATCAGTATAGACTGTATACCTAGCCAAGTGATTTTTGATGTAATAAAAAATTTGAGAATTTTAAACATCAAAATAAGTTGCCATAAATTCTGGGATCCTTAAATAGAATTTTAGTTTATACCTGATTTATGTAATAACAAGAACTAGGGAATGAATAGTCATCCATTTCAATATCTGTATGACCCAATACAACTATCTCTTGCATCCCTTTGCACTACAAACACCGTATTTCAAAATAAAAATTTAAATAAACTGATGATTTTTAAAAAGTTTCTTTTCTCCTTTCCCTTACGCAAAGAAGGAAAAATGTTAAAGAGAACACAGGAAGTTTTGTTGTTTTTGTTTTTTATACAAGCTGGAAGAAAACACATGTATTTGCTGTTTTTTAAGACATGCTCCTGATAAACATGTAATATTTGTATGTAGTAATATATTGCTATATTGCTTAATAAAGGCCCTCATGATTGCCTTTAGGTCCTCTCAACAATTCTGAGATACCCAGGGCTGAAATATTATCCCCATATTAGAGATGAAGTCTCTAGTACAGGTATGATCAGAGATTGCACACACTTGGGCAGCAGCTGAGCCAGGACTCCAAAACAAGCTCTCAGGTGCCTGCCAAGCCCCTGCTCCCTCCTCTACCCTCACAGGTATGCACTGACTTAAACTGATAAAAACATAAGCTCAGCTATTGCTTCTGTCATATGAGATGAGCATACACGTTAGCAGAGTTACATGAATCGAAATTTTAAAAAAGGGAACGTTAGTATGATTTATGTTAAGTTTGAGTTTGGGAGACCTCTTAAGGAAATTTCAAGAATTCCTTTGAAATATAAACATTAATTAATCTAGTTTAACCTAGTAGAGCATCTTGGAAAAATGTCTTCAATGAATAAAATTTATTTGCAAAAACCACCTGAAATTTTGGTATGTGATTGTTAAGTGATTTTGCCTACCTCTGTTTCATGTATTCATGTACACAGGCTAAATTATCAATAATCTATATTGTTAATTTATTTTATAACCCTATTTTTATAAAGGAACATACATAAAATTAACCTCATCCTCAAAGTATCAGGAATTTTTAATTAATGGAGTTCCAGTTAATGAGATTTCATAGCAGTGGTTGTTTTCAGCATACCTCTACCTTCCTGAAATCTGGCAGAGCAAGAAAAGCTCTGAGCTTGATCCTGGTCTTTTTCCAAAGGTGCTGGGTTCCCTGGAGCCAGGTGGAGTGAAAGCTGCCAAACTAGCACTGGTGAAGATTTCTCTCTGTTTACAAAACCTCCACTCCAGGCAACTGTACTTACTCATTCATTCATTCAACCAAAACATTTTGCACATCTATAATGTACAAAATAGAGAAAAGGCTAAGTGACAGAGGGAGATGGTTATTCCTTTTCATTCTCTCAACCCACAAACAGCTCAGGGTCTAGAAGGCAAACAGACTTTTAAAATCAGGGTGGACAATACAAGCTAGAATAAAATACATGCTAATTAGCAGTTCAAAGCACTTGCTGTGTGAAGAAGAAAGATTCTGTTTCAGAGGGCAGATAAAGATAAATAAATTAACATCTAAATGTGTCCAGTCAACAAAAATACCTAGTGATTGATTCTGCATGAAATGCAATAGGAGAAAGAAGAGTTATGTTGATTATATTAATTATACCTATTATAATTAATTATATATTTATGTGGTTACATATAGCATATAATATCTATTTATTAATTATATTAATGATCAAGCTTCATTTCTTCTGTTCAAAAATACTGTTTTACTACTTTTAATGCAAAAATACATTGAAAGGATCCACTGTATTAGCTATCTATTGCTGTGTAACACATTACCCCCAAACTTAGCATTTTAAAATAGCACATGTTTATTATCCCACACCATTTTTGAGGGTCAGAAATCTGGGAGTTTAGCTGGGTGGTGCTGGCTCAAGGTCTCATGAAACATGCCTAGGCTGTCAGATGGGGCTGCAGTCATCCAAGGCTTAACTGGGGCTGGAGGATCTGCCTGCAGGAGGGCTCACTTACATGGCTCTTGTGAAGGCTTTGGTTCCTGGCCATGTGGGCCTCTCCACAGGGATGCCTGAGCGTCTTCACAACACAGCTGGCCTCTCCCAGAGTGAGTGATCCAATAGAGAGCAAGGAGGAAGCCACAGTGGCTTTTGTGGCCTAATATCCACAATGGCACATCATCACTTCTGCTCTCTTTCTGCCTTTCAGAAGTGAGTCACTAAGTCCAGACCACACTCAAGGGGAGCGGTTCATCCAAGTGGCTCCACCTCTTAAGGGAGGAGTATCAAAAAATTTGAGAACATAATTTAAAATCACCACAAACACATTCTGGGAATGGGATGCAAAATGTAGATAGTCTAGGCATCTTTTAAAATCAGTCACAGGAACACTGCATATGATATTATATATAAGGAAAACTATAGACATACAGAAATGTGCGCATCAAAGAATTCTTATCACAACATTAGTGCCAAAATAAAGATACACTATGGGCTGAACAAATAAATAATATTTATTGACTAACATATAAAGAAGGTTGCAAAAAAAAGACAAAATTTAGAAATATAGAAATGTATCACATTGAGGTTCAAATGTAATACTGGAACTGTGGAACTGGACCATCAAACTGAGCACTTGAGGTCACACAGACGCTGGACTTTTATGATGGTTCCTCATGTCCATCCCTTAGTAACCCACACACATTTATTTTGTGGTGTAAAAATTGTTTTAACTTCAATTATCCAGCACAATATGAACACCAATAGAATCACACTCTGTTAGAATTGGAATAGATCTCCCAAATTCTTCATTTTATAAATGAAGAAAATGAGCCCTAGAGAGAGGAAACAAGTCAAATCCAAGATGACCAGGCCAGCCTAATAGGAACAAGGTGAGAAAACCTGAAAGGGGAGGACGTGCAATTGTAGCCCCATCTCCCGAGCAAGTGCTAACAGCAGAACAATGCATGGGTCCTTATTTTATCTACATGCATTAACACTGTCCTGGGACTCTGTTCTGTATATATAGGGCAAACTTTCATGCCACAACTGCATAGTTGAGTACATGTGATACCTTCTGGCTGCAAAGCCTATAATGTTAATATTTCCTATCGGGTGCTTTACAGAAAAAAATTTGTTACGTTATTGTTCTATGGAAATGGCTTTTCTTATTATAGCTCACACTTCTGGTGACTACCATCATCCCTAACAGAGTTACAACCAGGAAGGTTTTTTCCTTTCAAGTATTTAAACTGTTCTCCCTACTCCCCTCACTCACTCCCACCCCACACACAAAAAAAAAAAACCCAAAGTCTGTGCCTTTTACTCAGAGAGAGAGATCCTAATGCGATCACCACTAAATGCTCATTTACACCAGTTCATAGTTCTTTGAGCTCTCAGATCTCTGCACATTAAGGATGCTGGATCAGAGGCAAACCAGGGGCAGGGACTCTGAATGGTTACAGGCTCGCTTTCCTTTCTTTCCAGCATCAGTCATAAGCAATTTTTATCTTTGTCACACTCCATCAGTTCGGTGCACATGGACCAAGTGAACTACACCAGAACACGAGATGTTGGCCAGCTCAGATAAACAAACGTTTACTGAGTGCATGGAGAGGGCTTGACATTGTGTTTGGCCCTGGAAATATAAACATGTCACTGTCCTGGCTCTGGAGTAATTTTCTTGTCTAGGTTTTATTTTTTACCTAAAATATCCAACTTCTAATACAACCTGGTGCCCAGTTTGAATCTAGACATCTAGCATTTCCTACCCTCTCAGATCACATTCCAATCCAGGCTCTTTTAATGTGCCCAAGCCAGCCTTCCCTGCTCGCATAAAAACTTTTGCGTAATTCCTTCCAGTATGGTCTGACATCCCATGTCATAATCTCACCTTAACCTTGAGAATGTGTCCATGACATCTAAATTAAGAGACAGTACCTCATCTCCCCAGTCAAATACATTTTAATTAAATAACAAATCATGGTTTTTAAGCCCTTCCCGTGTGTGTGTGCCTGGCAAGTTAGAAATAATATCAGTAATAACATCAAACACTGAGATAGCATTTGCTGTATGTCAGGCAACATTCTATGCACTCTATAACTTCATTCAATCTTCATAACCTACGATATATGTTATCACCATCCCTTCTACAGACAAGGAAAATGGCCCAGGGGAGGTACATGAACTTGCCCAAGGTCATGCAGGTAATTAGTATCACAGCTCAAATTTGAAACCAAGAAGTTGGGCTCCAGCATCTGTGCTCTCATTCACTATATGTCTTACATATGTTATTTCTAATCACAAAATCAAGCAAGAAAGATATTATTATCCCTACTTTACAAATGAGGAAGAAATGAGGCTCAGAGGGGTTAAAAAAAACTTCTCCAAGTTCAAAGCAAAGACTAAAAGCAGCAGCTATCTCTGGCTTGAAATGTCCTGCCCTTTCCAAAAAGATGCCCAACTGGGCTTGGCACTGGTGGCTGTATATATTGCTTTACAGTTTACAACGTGCTTTGGCATATAATATCTTATTTCTTTGTCACAGGGACCCAGCCATACAGATCTATTATGTCTCTCTATAAAAACAAAACTGAAGCTCAGAAATTGAAATAAGGTTCTTAAAGTTATTTACTGAAAGAACCCATAGTTCATAAACTATGACTGAAAACTAGGTATTCTGATTCCAAGTAAAGGTTCTCTGTGCCTAACTGCCTTCCCAAGTTCAAGTTATCTATTTGCTGTGCGCTCTTCACAACTAGACAGACTACCCCAGCTCTAGGGTAGTCTACCTAGTGCTGAAAATGCAAACCATCACTCTTACCCAGCAGATCAAGGGAGAGAAGGAAAACTAGCATATTAGGGATATAGCTTCTAACTGATGGTTGTAAAAAGGACCTTAAGCATTAGAAAGTAATTATATAATATATTCATTATTAGATATTTTCATCAAGATGGTTAGAATGTAGGTGATGGCACATCAAGGGCTAAATCTCCCCATCTATGAGATGAAGAGATAGGATTGGAACTGTGGTTTCAAACTGGTGCTTCAGGGATCACAACCTGGGGGGTTCCCAAGGTCCATAAAAGGCGACTGTTGGGTGGTCTGCCCATCACCTCCTCTGGGAACTCCGGTGTTCCTGCTGCAGCTCCCTGCTCCCTCAGCCTGAATCAAGACCCATGCAAGACTAATCAGAGTCTGTCCTTCCACACTGTGGATGGCCCAGCAATGTATAAACCATGGTGGTCAGCCAGTGCTGGGCAAGGGGAATAGAGAAAGCCAGTCTATAGACAGAAAGAGGACTGAAAAAAATGTCCAGAGTAAAATAAAATGAAAACTGTCTCTATTTCCTGGATACCTCTTTTCTCAAGACTTTCCTTTCATTTGCTTAAGCCAGTTCGTGGTAAGTTCCACTACTTGCAACCACATAAACAGGAGTTAGTCAAGGTGCCGAGACGGTAGGGGGATAGTTGGCAAGTAGATAAGGTTTTAGGCCCCACATTCTTATTAATCTTTGCCATGGGTTGAATTGTATCCCTCCAAAAAAAAAAAAAAAAATGTATGCTGAAGTCCCAATCCCCAGTATCTGTGAATGTGACCTTATTTGGAAGTACGGTCTTTGCAGATGTAATCAAGTTAAGATGAGGTCACTAGGCCCTAATCCAATATGACTGGTTTCCTTATAAGAGGAGAACAGACACACACATAAGAGGGGAGAAAGCCATGTGACAGTGTAGGCAGAGATTGAAGTGCTACAGCTATAAGCCGAGGAAAGCCAAGGACTGCGGGCAAATCCCCAGAAGCTAAGCAGAAGCAAGGAGAAGCCGGGCTTCCCCTCCAGGTTTCAGAGGGACATGGCCCTGCCAACGTCTTGATTTTGAAGTTCTAGCCTCCAGAATTGTGAAACCATACATTTTTGTTGCTTTAAGCCACCTAGTTTGTGGTACTTTGTTACAGCAACCCTGAAAAACAAATGCAGGCTTCCAGTGAAATGCTTCTGCTTTAAAAGTAAAAAAAAAAAAAAAAAAAGAAAGAATTTGCAAATTACTGTATTCTATGATTTTAAATTTAGGTTATCTAAAATTTTCATTTATATAAAATATTTCACTTGTGGTGAATCTGAATAAATAAAACCTGATTTAATTTATAATTTCCCAGCTAATTTGACCTATACATGTGTATTGAATTTGTCAAACTACTTTCAGAAACTTCTGCTAAAGACAGGGCTTCTTTCTATTAATAAAATAAATATTTAAATTTTCCATTTTGTTTAAAAGTCACCTTTTATTTCTAGGATTTCCAAATATAGGAATAAGGTACATATACATTTGATTTAATGGTTTTCTTGCAAAACTCAGCATCTCAGCAAAAACTGCTGTTAGCATTTCAAATTTACCCTAATTTAAAGGAGACTGGAGTAGTACAGTTACGAGAATGCAATGGAGCCCTAAGGCATAATTATTCCAAAAGATCACCATCTGAAATTTTTGAAATAAAAGTAAGTTATCTGTCTACCATTTATAATAAAATGTCCCTTTTAGAATCTCAGGAGACCTAATTCCACCCCCTGGTCCTGCCAGCTGACAACAGCATGATCAAACGTATGTAGTGGTGGTGTTTATATTAATAATACCTGGCACAGGTATGATGGCTGCATTTTAAAAATTTTATTGTAGACTTGGAGGTGGTCAGATAATTTTTTATTCATGACCACATTTTTCTGGAGATGTTTCCAATAAAAAGTGCATTAGAGTTATATTACACTTTTTAGTTTTCAAAGAACTTTTAAATACATGATCCCACTTGACCTACAAAATTGTGATTTTAAATAAGAGAAGGCAAATATTATCTTCTCTGTTTTATGGCAGAAGAGACTGATGCTTGGAAATCCACCCCAGGTCATACAACTAGTAAAAGGTAAAACCAGGTCTTCTGACTCCAAATCTGAAATGTAGTTCTCAAAATACCAGGCTGCCTGTCTGATTCAGACACAAGGTTTGCATTATTGAGCGGTGAGATTTAAATGCAAGCTTCACAGCTTCATAAGGAAAATACACCGATTTACTTTTTAATTCCCTGTTTTTTCAAAGAGTTAATAGATGCTTTTTTTTTTATCTTGACATGATTTCTTTATAGAAATCCTAATATAATGAAGAAACTGAAAGACGCAGCCATAGCTCTGCTCTTTGATGTCTGTGTTTCCGAGATGTTCACCTGGGATTGGGACTGCCATTGAGCTATCAGTGGCGCTGCTCGGAGAAGGTGGGGCTGTGCTCCTCCAGATGGGAGCTCCTCAGAGGCAAATTGAAAAGTGGCCAAAATTATGAGAGAAATGATGTAAAGCCCCGCAAACCTCTTCCTCTCAGTTATGTCTTCATGAAGTGAATAGAAGAGTGGATAAAACTTACAGGATCACATGAGTTACTTCCTTTTCCTAGATGTGGGAGGAGACACATACATAGAATATTCCAGAATAAGAAAGGTAGAATTTCTGATTTAGCATTTTTGTTCAATGCTGTGTCTATGTAGTACCAAAACGAGAGGCTGCTTCACCTCTGCCCGTAGTCCCTCATCACATGGTAGACACATTTCCAAAACTCTGCTAAGGTCAAGAGGCTACAGTATAGGAATATTGTGCTTTTCAATGTTCCCACAATTGGCCATTTTCCCTCCCTCAAGTGTCATGAGCCACCTCAAAAATCTTAACTTCAAATCCCACAATGCACAGTGGTAGCACCAAGATTAAGCGTGGACGTGCCCTCGTTTTAGGGCTTCCCTACATCACCACCCTCACGCCCACTGAAACGACAGGGAAGCTTGTCTCAACCTCTCCCACAGAGACAGCGACTGACGCTCAGCTCACCAGCTGTGGTGGGCTACAGTACACTGCTTAGCCTCCTGCTCAGCCCACAGCGCTGGGGTAAAAGGAAGAATGAAGAGGCACTGCTGCTCCCTCCCCAAGCTTGTCACATCTCTATCTATGGAGTAGAGAAAGAACCATAGAGACTTGAGAAAGAATCATTGTTTACAAAGGTAATAGAGATTCATAATTTTACATGAATAACTGCATATGTTGAGAGTTACAAATATATTTTGTAAACTGGAGTTGTGTGCATCAACTCTCAAGAAGCTTTTTTTCTTTTAATATCCTTTTTCGGATAAGAAAACCAAAGGTCTTACTCCTTTCGAGACTATGCTTAGGGAGGCAAGTAGTTAAGTCTTACTAGAAGAGGCACAATCCAGAACGGGCCATTAAGCAGGTGTAATTCTGTGAGCAAAGCTCAGTAAGAGTGGAAGAAAGTAAGAGTTATAAAACAATAAAGCTGGACAGGACATTAGGTTATATGGATTTCACTCTTCTCAGTTTACAAATGCAAAAATCAAGGTTCCCAGAGAAGTTCTTAGAATATATTTAATGTTTTTTTTTTAAAGAATGTATACAATGAATACAAGTCATCAATAAAAAAGAATAAACTACCAATGCATGCGACAACATTGGTGAATCTCACTTGATGCTAAATGAAAGAAGCCAGTAAAAAAGAGAGCACACTATGTGAGGAGTCCATTTACAGGAACTTCTAGAACAGGCACAGCTGATCAAAGGTGTAGACAACTGAAACTGTGGTTGCCTATGGGGCCAGAGGATGGGAGGTATCGAGTGAGAAAGGATACAAGAGAATTTGCTAGAGAGATGGAAATGTTCTAATTTATAACAGCGTTTCGGTTACACGGCTATATTCATTTGTAAAAACTGGACAGTTGAGATTTGTGCCTTTCAATGCATGTAAATTTTGTCTTTAAAAAACACTGTAAAAAATTAGCAATCTTTCAGTGCTGGTGTGGAAAATAGGTGGTGGTAAGATGAAATAGTAATGGCAGAATCTGCTCCGTGCTGAAGCGGGTGCCAGGGTGCACGAGGGTACAGGATACTCTTGTGTTTACTCTTAATATGTTTGAAACCTTTGTAAGATAAACTTTAGAAAGATGACTGTGATGAGCAAGGGAAAGTTCAATCATGTTTAGAAGTGTGAGCACTTAGCTACTGGTCCAGAACGCCTTTCGATCTTTTATTTTCCTGAGTTACCTTAATGTTTTCAGTTAAGTTAGGTGCTCCTTCCATCTTGAGCTCTTTCCCCACCTTCCTAGGGGAAAGAGGAAGCTGACAGTGGAGGAAGCAAGCATGGAGCCCCAAGCAGCCCACTCAGCGCCTCCACGCAGGGGTCTCCGAAGAGACAGCCTGATTGAACGGGCAAGAGCCAAATTGCCAGGAAACAGCTTTTCCAATCAATGCCACACAGTGGTTGCCCTTGAGAAATATCCCTCCCTAGTTTTGTACCTCTGAGCTAACCAAATACGTTCCAAGAACAAAACTGCTTCACTCTCACATAAAAAAAGAATGAAACGATACGCAGTTAGATCACCCACTAAAATGCCTTTTTGTTTTGATAGCCAAAGTAATTTTTTAATCTTTACATTTTTTATCTATTTGTTATTTTGGTCTCAAATCGTAGTTAATCGAGTCAGTTTTAAATTAGAATCTGCATAATATGAAATAGCGAAAGAAATATTATTGGCAGCATTTCTTTGCAGATACTATTAAATTAGTTGGTGATTCTCCAGCATGTCAACCTGCCACCAACTAATGAGCAAAGCAAAAAAGTAGTGAGTTATTAGTGAGGTGATTTTTCATTTATTTTATATGAACTACAAAAGTGTTTTTAACATAACAAAATCAAATATCACAGACCCATAACAGGAGTTTCAACAAACAAATTAAATGGGTGAAGGGTGCTTTTCCTGTTTAGGGTAAAAGCTACGCCATACAAAGTGATGTGAAGTACTTTATGTGAATTACCTCACACGATGACTTAGAAGATCCATAAAAATACACTCTGTAATTGCATCCAGCATGAGAGCAAGACTACCTGGATAGCACTGGACCATTTGTGATTAAAATTCTCATCCATTAGCAGTTACTGCTTATTGCATAACACCAATAGGTCTTGTAAAACACACATTTACAGGAACCACAACAGCATTACTAAAGATCATACTTCAGGTCTGTAATAATTCTATTGTGAGCAAAGTTGAGCTGTAAAACCATAGGTCTAAAAGCATCGCCTCTGACCAGAGAACTTAAAATGCAAAGTCACATGTGCCGCCCCAAATATTGCTATGGAAATTTTCCAAGGAAACAACTTTAACTCACTGAAATATGCTTTTTTAAAATTAAAACTCATTAAATTATTCAAGTTCTAAATAACGCAAAGGTTATTTTGTAAAATTAGCTCTAATTGGGAATATTTATTTATGAGCCAAAGGAAGCTTGCTTTCTTCCTGATTATGAACCAGAGGAAAATTTCTGAACCCTTTCTCTTCTGTTCACAAGATAAACAAAATATAACCTAAGGCTCTCTTAATTTAAAGCCCATTCAAGAGTTCATTAAACTGTGAAATTTCTACACTAAACACACATTTTAAAGATATATACGTACATACATATAAATTCATAAAACAAATACATACAAAATAATCCAAAACGTAGACATTAATTTCAAGTTTTGTAAGACAAATATATGTTTTCCCTGAGGCAAAGGAAAATGTTAGCCTGAAAATTATGTTATGCATATTAGTGTAATTACATAATACTAAAGGTTGGCTTTTTCCTCTAGGATTCTACTTTTGATAACTGATACCTCTAAGAAAAGATATAAATTAGGTTAGGATGAGGAAATAGTGTACTACTTAATTCATAAGTTTCAAAATCATTAAAAATTGGTACAGAGCTCGTGAGAAATTTCCAGACACTCAGGTTACAATGAAAATAGCCATTATGATTTTAAAAGTAATAACTCTTTCCTTAGGACTGACGTTCTGTTTACTTACAGATTGTCCATTTATCCCCCGGGAGTCTTCCATCGAAGACCTCTTCTTCTGAATTATATATGGGCTATTAGCTACACACTTCTTCAAAGGGTTCCAACACCCCTGCACCTGTGAACAACAGAGCATCAAGCAGCCGTATTAATTGTGTGCCATGAAATTAAGAGCTGGTCTTCACATCTGCAGCTTTCCATTTACTAGCATGTATACACAAGTCAAGAACACTTACCTTCACTGAATGAATCTTTAAAATAAATATTATGGGCTCATTGTTTATCACAATTTACATGAGCCAAATGTGGCCAAATTATAGCTCCGTTGTGCCTGCTGTCAGCAGCTGCAGCCCAAGGAAAAAAAAAAAGAATGTTAGGGAGCAGGAGGGGGGCAGCTAAAGAGCTTTCCACACACATTATTTTTGAGCCAACAGTACAAGAGCTTTTTTTTTTTCCTCTTGTTTTTTCTTTTTGCATTCAGTTTCTCCATGCTATCTATCAACGTCAATTGCACCACAATGCAAAGAGGAAATACTAACAAAGAAATATGATTGTAGTCTGGGCAAGGATGAAAGAGAAAAAACTAGAGTTGAGTGTTTTACCCTCAGGGCAAGGATATTATTATACTATTTTTAAGCAAGTTTACATTAGGTCACAGTTTCACGGATGATCAAGTCTGCACCTTCAGAAACTCAACACCTTCAGGAAGAATGGGTTTGGGGGATGCTTCAAAACATGGACAGTAAATGTAGTATTTTGAAGTATAGTCTACATTTAGCTTTCTTCAAAAAAAAAAAAAAAAAAATAGCCATCCAGCTGCCCATTCTAGTTTCCTAACTTTCAGAATTAATTTTTGTGCTTATGCTCAAATAAGGAACCCAACAGATACTCTCAGATTTTCTTGCTTGAGCTTGGCAACTGAAAAAATTATTCTACATGTCTCACACAAACTTTAATGCAGATATTTAAATATACATGTAATTTTAAGCAAAAAATAAAATACAATCTTAATATTACCCAAGATAAAATTACACAACAAAGAACATGTAGCAGTTTAACCTCAGTATCACTTTTTGTAAAGGTACTTGAATTTCTGCCTGCTGGCATGTTAGGTAAACCACTGTAGTGGAAGTCAAGAAATCTTGATTCAGGTTCTGACTCTGCCACAATACAGCTGAATGATCTCGGGCAAATAACATAGGCTCTCTGAGCCTTAGTTTTCTTATATGTGAAATGGGAGATTTTAACTGGATGATAACTTACAGCTTTATATTTTACATAAATATTTTATATTTTATAATTTAATGAGTATATGCATCCACACACATTTTTCAGGTAAAATATTCCAAGCGTGTCTTATTTGAGAAGCAATTTTGCAATACTGGAGTAATTCTCACTTATGTTTGTTTTGCTCACAATTATCAATGCTGCAAAATATATGCCTAACCCACGGTCAACATAAAAGTGATGCCTCTTGGACAACATAATACTCACAGATAACTAGATTCTTAAAATTCTGGGAACCTTATTAAAGTACCACATTTTTGTAATTTTAACAAGACACAATTTTATAGTTTCAATTTGTGAGTAAATAAAAATTATATGAATGTACTTATGATCTGTGAAGCCAAGAAAATACCACATAGCACTCTATTTTGAATTGTGCAAAATTTCAGAACAGAATCTTAAAATTAACCAGCATTGCTTTTAGAGGATTCCTTGCATAATTAGGGAAGAGATATTACAGAATATACTAGACTGTTTTTCATTGCTTAAGTTACTCTAGGGAGGCACATTAACTTTTCCAGGCACTAAAGTGGGATTTTAAAATAATGATAATAATCCTGCCTTACATCAGTAAAACACTTTACAGTTTAGAAAGTGCTTTCCCATAAATTGCCCACAGTGCACCTACATATGGGAAGACAAAGCCCAGTCTCATTCCTCACAGAAGGGAGCAGGCCTGAGACAAAGCCCCCTCTGATTTCCCATAAATTCCCATCTTCTCCATACCTGTCCTGAGAACACGTTTCAATCAGATTCTGTATATTTGATATTCCAGGATTATTTCCCATGTGTTTCTTTTCCATATTCCCATATTGAACTTACTGAACAGTTTAAGGTATTAAGAATGGTCAAGTTACACGAGCATGAAAGGTATTTCATTTGTAATTTTATTTCTGCTGAAGATGAAACTATTCTGTACTAAATGTCGTGTTTGTTATTGTTTCCTAGGCCAAAAAGAAAAGACGGAGATCATTGAGAAGTCAAAGCAGTCAGCATTCATCTACCTCAGGTAAATGCCTCCAGTAAAAAAGACTATCACTCAAAAATCAAAAAATCGCAGAGAGTCATGGACTCTATTTACAAATCCTCCAGCGCTTGCTAAATCACCATAGTTGTTTCCAGATTTCTACATGTCAATCCAAACCATGAAATATATGACATGACTGGGTCTCCTGATATTTAGGAGCCTAGCTCTGGTAAACCCTTAATTCCCTTGCTGGACTTGATCTTTCATGGTTTATAAATAAGCCTGCCTCCATTATAGCACTTAGCTAGTGGGACTGCAATTACTTCTCTACCTATCCCCCCTACTCGACTGTAGCTCCATGAAGGGTAGGTCTCATGCCTTACTCTCTCATTTATGTCACATACGGCACCCATTAAATATTTTGAATGAATGAATAGATAAATGAATCAATGAGTGTTGTTGATACATGACAACTTTTGAATACGTGTAAACTCTGAGCTAGAATAGAATGAAGTGGGTAGTCAAATGGTGGTGCTATCATTCAATCAACTTAAGAAGCACCCATAAAATTTTTGGTCCTGAGCATTTGTTTTGAGTACCCTAAGAAACAGTCCCAAGCAAGAACAGGTGACAATGTCTATCTATCCACTACTTACCTACATACCTACCTACACACATAGAGTAGCTACTCATAAAACTGTACAGACCTACACATAAGCACATATGGAGGTAAACTCAGAGAAGAACTTCCCAGGGACCCTGATTAAACCTAGGAGTGGTTCCTAGAAAAGGAGAAGACTGTGGGGAGGGTAATCCATGTATAGAGTGGTTGGGGGTGAGGGATGGTACACACTGATAGAAGAATGAGTGGAATGAGGTTTGTTTTGGGAGATGTGTGAAGTACAAGAGGCAGGCGTCTTGGTATCAGAGGTGCCCCTACAGTACAGGGTGCCGTAAGTCTGGTGGCCATTACCCATTCAAAGGCTATCCACAACATTCAGCTTGCTAAAGCAGGGAAGAGGATTAATCACTCACTTGTGCATTTACCCCAAATGGTCAAATCTTTTACTTAACCACTTTCAAGTCAACTATGACAGCACCACCCAGAAGAGGCCTGCCCTTTAGAGTTGTGCACAATGGAAGCCCACCCTGCTATAGGCCACTGAAGTGAAAGATTCCTCCTGGGACCCTAGCTGCCAACTCCAAGACTCTGGGTTAGCTATCTACCCTGATTATAGAGGAAAAGCCTCTTTCTGAAATGTATTTCACTAACTCCATAAGTAGGAAAAAAGATCAACTGAACAAAACATTGAGGAAAAAGCTGCACAGTGTCAGGCTAGGCATGCATTTAAACACAGCCTGACTCTTCATATTTTCTAGCTGTATGAGGCCATCTGAGAAGACGTTCTCCAAGGGCAGATGGTAGCAAGCAGCCTCTTCCAAGGTCGCCACAGCCCACAGGAGACAGGGTAGAGGCCCCCACAGCTGCAAGCGGTGGAGTTCCTGACTTGCATTCACAGTCCCAGGCCAGATGCTTGCCTGGTGTCTGTTGCAGGTGGCAAGAGGAACAGTAGGAGGCTTCCCTGCAAGGAAGAAACAAGTAGTGACGGTCCCCTTTGAATTGGTCTTTTCAACACCTGAGGGAACCCTGCCTTCTTCAGTCCTATGCTCAGAAAAACCCAGCCAGGGAAAGTGAGGAAGGAGAACGCAGTCATGTCTTCGCCAACCACGAATGAAGGAGGTGCTTTAGAAAGCAAGATTTTGGACTACTGACGAAAAGCTGGCTTTGTTAGGTGAACTTGCCTGACACAGGATTAATGGAAGCTTTAGGAACTTCCTTATATTTTCCACTCCTTAGGGAGTGGGGCAGAAAGGAGTTAAAATTAGTGTACATACTCTGGCAAATAAACTATGGCAAATACACATTAGATTTAGATACTGATAAAACAAACCCTACAAGAAAACACCGTATTGAGACTCCAATCTGACAGAAATTTGCAATCGTTCAAAATCCCCCTCGAGGGCCCAGAGACATTATGAAGTTGGGCCCCAGGTGATGACATTATAATTATACCCACAGAGTTAGTTCAGTGGTGCATATTGGAAGTGATATTTTATACCCAATTGTAATCAATAAGCCAATTAATTTTCAAACTACAGAATGGTTCTAAACACAGAAACTCTAAAGCATGTAAAACAAAACATCTTTTCTGTGCATTTCTGCTATAATTTAAACTCTCCCTGGGCTGCCAATCTTTCTCCCCAATTCTACAGACAGCCCTTACTACTTAAAAAAGGAAAAAAGTATTCAAAAGCTCTGAGCCTAAAATTTTCCAGGTTCAGTTATATCTATAGTCACCCTTACATAGACACTTATGACTCCTTTTCTACCCATCAGCTAAAACCAGGCAGTCAATAAAATTAGCAATACCACCTCACCTTACAGGTAAAAATTAACTTTCTTTTATTTTAGTTCTAGCTCATCACAAATATCCTGGCTACCTTCAGAATGACAGATTTGGAGAGAAATTGGAATAAGTGCGTAGATCACAGAGAATGAAGTAGACAGAGAAAGGGCCACACCAGGCAGGCCACTGGGACAGACTTTCTAGATTGAAGAAAAATAGGGTGGGGTGGAGGTTGGGAGTAATATGCTAGGGAAGAAAACAATATTTCTTTTTTATTTGATACATTATATGTATTTTAATTTTTCCTGCTGATTTTGGGAAAATGGTTACATTTTAGATGCCATATTAATCATCTCTAATGAACCAGAGACTCATCGAAACTATTAATAACTTGTGGCTCCTTGGATGAAAGAATATTTTCATTACAACACACCATCACTTTATTCTTTGCCTCCTCACCAAGTGTTGAGTTTTCTAACATTCCTGAGAAGCAGAAGGAAACTAGGAGTTGAACATTGCTTTATAGAAAAGAAAAGGCTATTCTGAAATATGTCCCCAGAAGACTACAACTACAGACTGAATAAACATATCAAATCAAGGGGTCTCTAAGAAAATTTACAAACAGAAGCCTGTAGTGAAGTGAACCATTGGATAAATGACCTCCAGAGACCTTCTCCACTCACTACTTCATGGCTCCAGAAGCCACAAGGTGCCACGTCTGTCACCTCTTCTTTGCTTTCCTCACCTTCCTGAGAAATTTGGTTATATTAAGGAAAACTGAGATTTGGCATATTCAGATGAGTCAGACTCAGAAATCATATACACATCAGTCTTTCAAATAGTAAAAGGGCACATCACAACCACCAAAGCCATGAAAAACAAGCTGATCTCTACCTTGGTGAAAGTCTTCTATAGCTGTCAATGCGATTTCTATAGAAGTAAATGTCTACACTAATTTTCTTTTATAGATTTTTTCCACTCCTTTACTGGTACTGCTGATTTAAAGTTTTTAGTATGAAGCCTATCTATAAATAATAGGCTTCAAAGCAAATATGGCCATATTTCTGCATCTACCATATGTAACTTCCTTCCAACTTCAAATGAAAAATGCAAGGCAAGTGGAAAGTCACATGAGCTGACACTAATTATTAATAGAATGATGACATGCTTATTTGGTGACTAAAGTTTAATTCAAACTATATTTTCAAGAACATTAGACCTACAGATTATTTAATATAGCACTTACTATGTTAACAATATTAAGGAAACTCTAAATAAATGCTGATTATGATTGGTTGTACACTCATGAGGAATTTAAGGAAGAGTGGTGTGCTATAGCACAGTGGTCCCCAACCTTTTTGGCACCAGGGACTGGTTTTATGGAAGACAATTTTTCCACAGATCTGGGGGATGGGAGGTGGGGAGGGGGGTGTGGTTTGGGGATGATTCAAGCACATTACATTTATTGTGCAGTCAAACCTCTCTGCTAATGATAATCTGTATTTGCAGCAGCTCCCCAGCACTAGCATCACCACCTCAGCTCCACCTCAGATCCTCAGGCATTAGATTCTCATAAGGAGCATGCAACCTAGATCCCTCACATGCACAGTTTACAGTAGGGTTCATGCTCCTAGGAGAATCTAATGCCTCAGCTGATCTGACAGGAGGCAGAGCTTATGTAGTGACATGAGTGATGGGGAGCGGCTGTAAATACAGATGAAGGTTCCCAGCTTGGGCCTGCCACTAAGTTCCTGCTGTGCAGCCCAGTCCCCAGGGTTGAGGACTACAGCTATAGCACACAGCTTGAGAACTACAGCCCTATAAATCCTATGTGTAATGAGGAAATTCAGCCATACAAGAGAAAATAATCTAAACTATAATCCAGTCATATATAATAAACTTATCTGAAATTTACCAGTTTGATATATTGATTGTGCTGCATCTACTGAATTTAAGGCATTGCTAGTCCTCCACAAATGTTGTTCTTTTACAACGTATCATAGAAATAGCTTCTCAACCTATTAAGTCTATAGTTTCAGTTTTAAAATAATTTAAGCTTCAGAATTGGTGGCAAACAAAACTAGCTCCATTCAGTGGTTTTATGTTTGCTATGGTCCAAATTAAGTACTAAATGACTACATCTAAAATGATGGATTTTATTACTTTATTCAAATGGAAGAGAGGAAATATGAAATATCTACTCCCTTATTTTTGTACAGAAAGATCTACCACCAAACACCTCTTAAGATGTTAAAATACACCACAAAAACTCATCCATGATAGAAAACAAAACAGTGGCTACCTGATGCCAAGGGCAGGGGGTTGGTGCACTGCAGAGTGGCCTGCAGGAACTTTTTGGGGTGTCGAAAGTGTACTGTATCTCAAGAGTAGTGGTTATATGGGTGTACATAACTATCAAAGTGCATTGAGCTATTAGCTTGTTAAAGATGCCTTTTAAAAATATGCTACGACTTATATACCTACAATTTGTCAACCTCTTTTTCCCAAGAAGATCAAGAAAGTAAGAAACTGTTTAGATCATGACTGCCTTCTTCACTGGGCATACTGACAAGTCCCTGCCCCTCCAAATTAAACATGATGTTAGTGCTAATCTTTGTCCAGATGTTCATCCACCAATACTTCTCTTGAATGTAGGTGACATTTATTCCTACTTGAGTAAATTATAGGGTTTCAAAACCAATAATGTTCATTTTTAGGTGCAGAACTGGAGAAGGAGCTGAAAAATATATCCTTAGTTTAAGAGTGAGGATTAGAAAGCATTTAATGTTCTTTAATATTAAGGTTCAATTGATATGTCAATAACTGATATGATCCTGTAGGTTTGATTTTATTTTTAGAAATTAAATCAGGGATGAGAGAATAGATGCCCCCCGTCCCCCCCGCCCCCGTTCTACTCCACCACCACCCTCCAGACCCTTAACAATCGAAACTAAAGTTTAGCAAAGCAATTTCCTCATTTCCTGGATGCTGACTCTTCCTTTTCGTTGCTTCTTAACCAGAGTAAGGATGGCCTGATGGAATCAGACTGCAGGACTGCAGTTTTAGAGGCCAAAAAACCAAAAATAAAAAAGACAGTAATGGAGAAAGCATTAAGCTGTCAGAAAACAGGCACTGACTCAGGATTTCTTTGACTTTCGCTCTTTCCTTAAAACTGAAGGACAACTTATGTTATAGCAAACTAGAAGGTTTAAGAAACCTGCCTCCCCACAATTCCATGAGAAAACAGTTAATGGGTGGCATAACATGATGGAAATAGACATGGTAAGAGATGTTGTGATGGGGTCATAGAAGAAAGTGGTAGAATCCAAATTTCTTTCCACCTAGGCAGGAAGCACCTGAAACATCCTTGGCAGACAGCCAACCTGCTTCTGTGTGGACACTTCTGGGGACAGAAATTCACCAGCTTGTCAAGCCACCTGGTCTAGAGCTGGAAATTTAGTCTTTAGGCTTTTCTTTATACCAAGCTGAAATAGGCCCATCAAACCCTCTTCTCTAGGGTCAATTTTTCTTGTGCACCAACAAAAACATAATTTAACATCCTCCTATACAAAACAGTCTTGAAATATTTGAAGATTATGATGATATTCCCTAAGGGCTTTCCTCTCTAGGCCCCAAACCTGATTATCCATCTTTTTAAAATGAGTTAATTAACTTTCTGATCCATCTCTGCAGGACATGCCTATCCGTCAATGACCTCTGGATCTGAACACCAATGGCACTTACTGAGCTTTAGGGACACTCAAATTCTTCCGCAAATGACCTGTTTTCAAGTCATAATTCCTCTGTTCTATATTTGGGGAACTGATTCATCCCTGTGAAATTCTCACCTTGTTAGTTTCTGCCTATCAGCCAAGCTCACTCAGATTCTCTTTGACATATGATTCTGTAAGCCAATGACTGAGATATCCATTCCAACTGTGTATAATATGCCAACCTAAAAACCATTACTTTAGCTTTCTTCTTTCACTGATTAGAAATAATGAAGGGAAGAAAGCCCAAAGCAGAGCCAGTCCTCATGAGTCAAAGGGTAGAGAAAATGACTATTGAAGACCTGGAGTAGGAAGCTAGGGAACTGAATCTGTAACTCTGGCACTTATCAACTCCAGAATCTTGGAAAAATTCACCACTCTGAGCCTGTTTCTTCATCAGTACAATGACATTAATTCCATCTAATGGGATAGAGAACATTGATAATGCATCCTACACATAGTACATGCTCAATAAATTGTGTGCAAGTGGATGATAAGCACTTTGTAAAGGATAAAAGGTCATAAGACCATAATGCAGTATACTTAATTGTCTCTAGATTTACATCCAAAAATGATTAGCTAGATCATGTAAGTCAATTGCTTAAAGGCAATTAAACACTTTTAGAAGCTGCATTTCAGGCTATTAAGATAACAATTAGTAAATCAATACTGTCATTGTACCACTTTCTCTCTCTCTTTAATTACCTTTTTATGAACATCTTGACTTTTTTTGGCTAAATTCCACTATTAGATCTTTTTCAGTTCTTATTTTGTAACCTGTCTTAATTAGCACTTTCCTCTGCCTTCTCTCCAAGGCCTTCACATGTTTCCCATGGTGAGACAGGTTAGACTGTGCTTATCAAGCAGTGAACAGATCTGATTTAGTCTGATTTGGTCTGACATCCAAGCCCTTTGTAATCTGGCCCCAGCTACCATCCCAGCTCATCACTCTACTCTAGGCCTCTCCTGCTCACCTGCAGCTACACCAGACTATTTCCAGATGCCCATAGTGCCAACAACTCTCCACCTGGCCAATTCTCCTTCCACCCAGACTCCTACATAGCCTCCAAGACTCATCCAGGCTGCTCCTCCAGGAAGCCTTGCCCATCTGCTTTTTCTCCCATGGGGCACTAGCCACATTGAGTCACAATTGTTCACCAGACTGCTCCTTTAGCACAGACACCATTTTTATCCATGTAACAAGATGCCTGGTACACTGCATCCAGTACTGTTTTCCAATACTGACTGAATGAACAGCCCAGAACGAGAGACACAGGACAATTAGGTACTAAGGACTTTGAACAGAAGAATGCCTGCATTGGCCACCATGGACATCCTGCTCCTACATGAGTCCGGCACTCCTCACTCACAGCTGGGATCCTCTGTGCTGAGTACACACTTTCTACCGATTCTTTTGAATATATAATAAATTCATACCTTATGACAGATTTGAGTACCTCTCAAAAAAAATTCATCTGATTGGTTTTGTTTTTAAGAAGTCTTTGGTTTTATGAGATGATTTACCTAACTAGCAGTCAGTCTGGCTACCAGAACAAAACAGTGAGGTGGGTCTTAATTAACATAAAGAAAACGATGAAAACTGTGTACACAGCATGCATTATCCAGACCCACCCATCTCCAACCCTCATGAAAGGTAAAGCATAGATCTTGTTTATTTTTCCTTGCTTTCCTAATTATTCACTGAAATAATAATTCCTCGATATTGTCGACCCCTCTATTTCTTTTAACTGGCCTTTTTGATTTGGACCAATCAAACCACTTTGGGCCCAAGGAAAGAAATACCTGGGCCAGAACGCGCTACAAATAAATACCGGCTCGCCTGGGCTGCCCCCCAAATGTTTCCCATTACTGGAGCTTCAAGCGCGAGCACATGTCTAAGACAACAATCAAACTTCAAATAAGGCCAAGACGATCTTCCCCTCCATTCCCCGACGTCCCAATCAGTCACCACCTCCCCGAAGGAAAGCAAAGCGGCCCGGGACACGTCCCTCCACGTGCAGCGCGCTAATGCTGCCCGGTCAGGGGGCGACGGCGGGATCCCGCCACCGACCGCCCCCACGCGCGGCCCCCATTATTGCGCGCCCTCCAAGTGGCTCCGCGTACCTGGCTGCGGTGCCCTCGGCGGAGAAGGCGGCCTCGGAGGCGGCCCGGGCGGGCTGGGGCGCGGGTGGCGCTCGCCGGGGTCGGGCCCCCCTCCGCCGCTCCCTGGGCGCCGGTCGCCGCCCTCCTGCCCCGGGTGGGGCCGCTGACGGGCTCTCGGCCGCCGCCTCGGAGCCCAGGGGTCAGATTTAGTTTCACAACAAAGTCTCCTCGTCACCGCAACCCGACTGAGGCCAACGCCGGCGCAGCGGCCGGGCGGGGGCGGGACGCGGCCGCGGCGGCGCGAAGGTGGGAAGAGGGCGCCAGGGGCCGGGGGCGGCCACGGGGCCGGCGGCTGGACTTACTCGTGTCACAACGTCGGCGACGCGGGGCTGAGGAACCAGTTCTTCTCAAAGCAAACCGAAAATGGGTAATGGAGAGGCCAGGGCAGCGCTAAGAGGGGTTCTGTCTCGGTGGTTAGGGCAAAATCCCTGCTCCGGCTTCCAGAAATTCGAGCCAGTGGTGGCTTTTTTCTTTCTTTCCTTTTTAAACGCGCCTGTGCCTCCGGGTCGAGGGGCGCCCTTGGCGCGGCTCAGAGTGCACAGCAACACGAGGCCCGGCGCTGGCGAGGGGAGCCCTCTTCCCGGCACCCCTCGGCCTCCCAGGACCCCCACCCCAGCCCCTTCCCCGGGCCCGACTCCCCTCCGCGCTGAGCCTGGGCCCGAAGACCTCTGCCCCGCAGGGCGTCTCGGACGCCTGGGCCCCTGCAGCGTTTCCTAAATGAGGGGCCTCAGAAACAGAAGGAGGGGGTGGTGGGTTAGCTGTGTTACCATGGGGGAGCTAGGTGGCCCTGAAGGGAAAGATGGGTGGAGTGACTTGGTGATTTTTTTTCTGGTGGGGTGGGTAGGATATAAAAGAATATTCAATCAGCCTTACACTTTTTAAAACATCTGAGATTCAAATAACTTTAGAAGTGGTCTTAAAGGCATGTACTCTAACTTCTTTTTACAGATAGGGAAACTGAGGCCAAAAGGTTAAATGGATTACCCCCAAATCATGCGGGGGAGCCTGGACTAAATGCTGATGCCTAGCCCATTATCCTTTCCTCTAAACTTTTTGTTTCTTTGCATCGAAGAACACTTTGGGAGGGTAGGGGGAAGTTCCTCTGCGTCTGTATCCTAATGGGAGCTAGAGAGTCTTGATTCAACCTGTAAAGTAGTTCAGCATTGGCCGAAGCATCCATTACAGGCCGGTAATCTGAGATATTCCTTCTTCAGGAACTTCCTCTTACTTGATTAGGGAATCCAATCACAAGCAGTGAAAGATATGCAAATACCTTGATGATTTGCTCTTATACGGACTCATCACTTTTCAGTGAGCATCAAAATGTTGGCTCTTCTCTCCCTCAAATGAAATCCCTTCCCCAACCCCAACTCAATTATTCACATCAAATGAGATAATGTAAGCAAAGGGCCTCAGCAAGTATAAAGCATAGCATGAATACAGGTATTATTGTACACACTCTTTCAAAATCGTCTAGATTCACACGCTTTCTTATTGTTTCTGTCAGTCATCGAGTATCTGTTGACTTGTGCTAGATACCATGAAGTTAGAGTCAGAACAATGAGACCTAATCCTTCACCTTCAAAGACCACAGATTATAGATTCTGAGATAAGACGAACACACAGGAAATAATTAGAAATCTACACAAAGACTGATTTTTGGGTCCTAAATTGTTTGATGTGTATATGTATACAGACCCAGAAACTTTCCAAAATAAACCATGGATATTGGGTGAGGGAGACTTCTTGTAGAAGTCAATGCATTGATAAATTGTTAACCCAGTAAGGCCCCAATACCTTGCCCAAATAGAAATATTAACCAAATTATCTATTCAATGAGGGTGCCTTTGCCTTTTTGAATCCACTGCTTATCCATTCTGCCCATTCATAAATATAGAGAATTTCCAGAACATAAAAAAGCAAATCCAGAGTCTCTTCAACCTTAGGTGATGAAAAATTTTATTTAAGGAAGGAGCAGAAATAACCCCAAACTACCAAGTATAAGTGTCTGCCAAAGAACTCACCAAAGGCAATGAAAGTTTCTCCTGTCAAACACTGTAGGCATGGTATTTATTTGAAAATTGTATCTTAAAAATCAATCTTGGCCGGGCGCGGTGGCTCACGCCTGTAATCCTAGCACTCTGGGAGGCCGAGGTGGGCGGATCGTTTGAGCTCAGGAGTTCGAGACCAGCCTGAGCAAGAGCGAGACCCCATCTCTACTAAAAATAGAAAGGAATTATATGGACAGCTAAAAATATATATAGAAAAAATTAGCCGGGCATGGTGGTGCATGCCTGTAGTCCCAGCTACTCGGGAGGCTGAGACAGGAGGATCGCTTAAGCCCAGGAGTTTGAGGTTGCTGTGAGCTAGGCTGACGCCACGGCACTCACTCTAGCCTGGGCAACAGAGTGAGACTCTGTCTCAAAAAAAAAAAAAAAAAAAAAAAAAAAAAAAAATCAATCTTGATAATTCAGAAGTAACATATCATCTAAAATTTTTATGTATTAATACAAGAATTCTTTTGATCCTTGATCCTGGTATTTCCTAAAATTTGAGAGAACAATTCTCAACCCAAATATCTTACCATTTTATTTTTTTTAATTTCTGAAAATTAGTTTCATATGGCCTTTGCATAAAAACAGATCTAAATTTCGAACCAGTTTCTGAATTAGAAGGTGTGGAGAATTATTTCATTGTTGCTTTTTTAGAAATGCCATATGTTTAGAATGTTGGCAGTACTAGATTCAGAAGATAGAGTCAGAATTTTCTATTAAGGAAAATTATTTGCACAAAGTACATTTATTTTAGCACAGTATAAAATTCTTCATATTCTCCAAAACGGGAGTAGCAGGAGCCAATTTATCGAGTATAATGTATTCCAGACACTTGCTGGAATAAACAATGCTCTTGGGCCCCTCAGATGCACAGCCAATAGGGAGCTGTTGACTACTTGAGGTTTTTACACATCACTCAGCCAAATCAGAAATCCAAATCCCAAATCAGTCACAGGCACACAGTGTGGATTTACAGTCCTGCCTGGGTATAGGGTCACAACCTGCAAATGAGTTATACCACCCAAGATAGGTTTATTTTTTACATAAAATATACTTAATTTTTTTTTATTTTACATGAATACAAGTATGGATAAAATTTTCAATAAAAATTTAAATGTCCTTTGCAACACCAAGCCAAAACACAGTAGACCCATATATTCCTAATTATCCATTTGAGAATATATATGACAGTTCATATTCATATATTGATGTATATATAGATATATTTATCTGTAGACTTTCCATGTAAGCAACTAATAAATGCCATAAGGACTCAATTATGTACCTGTTAGTTTATATTGGACTGAGAACATTCAGCTGTTTACATGCCATAAAATGCTAATCCTAACTGCTATCCTTAACCTACATTATGTACAATAAAGAAATGACAAAGTTTTTTGCACATGGAAGTATAAAAACTGCTGAAGGTTAAAGTTATACTCTGGCTTATTGCATAAACACAGAACACATGTGACAGAAATGTGCATTTAAACTCAGTTCCTATTCAAATTCTCAAATACAGATCCACAGAAGGCAAAGGGCAAAAATCAACAGGAATTTTGTAGGTCTTTGAGCATTTACCTTCTGCCTATACTGACAAGTTAGGTATGTTATGACCAATCCTGACTCCAAAGAAATTGTTCTTTCTCTCTCTCCCCCTCACCCCAGTTTCACATACACGCACGCTCATTTAGAAAATTTCTTTAATTTGACAATGTAATTTCATATAGAAAAACTTGCCAAATGTACCTAATGCGAGTTTTTCTTAAGGAGAATGAAGACCCAGCCCACTAATTAGGATCAAGATTTATTCCTGAACATCAATGAGAGAAGACCGGACCATAGGGGAACAGCTAAGAGTGAAGCCCATGCCCCAGGTGTGAGTTAAGAATTTTCTTATGTACAGGAACAATTACAGAAACTTTTAATGGATGGATCATTTTTTCCAATACTGGGCTTTCTTCTTTCACTTGGCTAAATCACTGAATAGGGTTAGGAAGCTGGGAATTATGTTAACGCTTTCATTATAGAATGCATCTTGAAGGCACTAGAATAATAATACCAATGAAAGTTATGCACAAGACCAAAGAGAATCTGTAAGCTCTAGGACCTTTATATTATAAATAAATATGTGTACTCTTTAGTCTACTGTAATATCCTATAATCTGAAAATTAATTTCTGTGCCTACTGATCCTCTAAAAAAAAAGTATGAAGTAAACCAAGAGGTATACTCACTAGGCAGGAACTTATTAAATATGCCATAAATTTTGACTTTTTCATCCAATTTCTTGTTATGTTAGGACTGGTTTTTTAAACCAGTTATTGTTGATTAATATTAGGAAGTACATTTCTCCCTCTTAAGACTGCTAAAGCACATCACCAGATTGTTTAATCATACTAGAAATTTTGGAGGTATGCCGCAAAAGGATCTGGGGTTAAGGGAGTAAGTTTGCTTTTATCTTTATGCAATTGTAGCTTAGGTGACCAAGTGAGAAATGCAACACTTGGATTCTTGGCCAGGTTTCTACTAAAACAAAAACTTAAGTTTAATTTTCAAGTGATGTTTTACCCATAGCCTATGTCTCATAAATAATTACTATGGTAAATTTTATCATATATTTGATTTTTAAAAAATCTGTTCTATTAAATTTTTCCTTTTAGGTAAAACCTCCAAAGTTATTGAGGTACAATGTTTGTGCATATTTAACTTAATTTATCTAGTTTTTCTTGTATCATTTTTTCTCTTGGCACATATATATATGTATATATATGTTTTTTATTGTCAACTACTGTTACAGGTGGAGCTATCCTGAGCTTCTAATTTACTTTTATCCAGATCATTCTACTTATTAACATATCCATTTATGAGCTGGCCTTACCTTTATAAAGTGATAATATCTAACAAGTGCTTTGGGGGAATATGATTCCTCAATGTGGCAGTCACATGTTCCCCCCCCCAAAAGGCAATGGCTTGATTGTTCTTTCTAAATTTTATAATATCATATGACAAACAAGCATCAGATTTATTATTCTTTCTCACAAGGGAATTTAAAAAATAACACCTTTTCCTTCAAGAATAAAATTGCAGGTGAATTTTTAAAAATATTTAACATACTGTTCGTCCAATATGGTTTAATATAGAACTGAAGCTCTACAAGTAAACCCTAATGGCCAGCAGAATGGAGACATTTAGAAGTTTGACTCATGAAGATCGTGGAGTTGGACCTCAAGTTTATGACTTCTAGATTGTATTTCCCCAGACATACTACTTTCACTTATCTAGGTTAAATCTCATTTGCTATTTCCTGACCATGCTTTTGGCAGATAGCTGATAGTACTTTTGTTGACTTTGGTTTACAGTTGTAAATCACTATTAAACTCTTTTTAAAGAAATCTATGCCATTCTGTGAATTCTGTCATAATGCAAAAATAAAACTAAATAGGTAAATTCTTATTTCAAAAAGCCCAGGATATGAGAGCTTGGATTCATTGAAAAGATGTAACATAAAGGGTTTATGCTATAAAAACATAGACTATGGACTGAGGCCCATTTAGACAAAACAAGCAGCTCTCTATTGGCCAACAATAAGCCTTAAGAATAGTTCTAGTGGTAGCAGTAAAGATAATTTTCAAGCTTCCTTGCATTGTATGCCAAACCAAGCATCACTGAAGTGCCAAAATTAGTGGCAAAATTAGTGGAAAGAAGAAAGCAAATAATACATTGTTTGATAAGCATAAAATATTTAGAGTGGGGAAAATTATGTTTCCAACACTGTAATTGTCTTTATTTCTTAACATGTAACAAGAGGCACTGAAGAACTATTTTTGGTAATGAAAACCTAATGTGTCCTTGAATATTAGTCACATATTCAGAGAGCTGAATAGCTGATTGGGATAGACTTCTTTTGTTTTGCTTTGCTGTCTGTTTTTTTCTATTTTGTTTTGTTTTATTCTTTGCCTCCATGTGGTTTCTGTTCTAACACCAGATATTTTGTTTGTATTGTTTTGCTAGGGCATTCTGTTCTATCAAACAAATATATTATTTTTAAACTGTCCTTTAAGGAACAAAACTAAAAATTTCTTTATAGTATCACTTAAACCAGTGCTTTTTACATAATATTAAATCCATGTATTAACTGAATCATAGCTCCAAAGTATAAGTTTATGGTGAGCTTGAAAGGAGGGACTCCAAAGGATAAATTTTATCATTCGTTTTTCAGAATTCACAATATACTGACAACTAATGGCGATTTTATTCTGAAATCTTTGTCCCAGGATTTCATTTTTTAATTTGCTGAAGATAATGAAGTAAATGGCTAGCCTAATAATTTGCCTAAATCTAACATTATATAGATATTTCCTTTCAAATCATGGAATTTATATGAGGAAAACTCAAATCATTTCACAATCAACTAAGGAAACCACTGGTGATCAACCAGGGTAAAATATTTTTGGAGTAAAAACGAGGTATTCTCATACACACATACATAAACAAGAACACATATGAGCCCTGTGGTCACTGCAGTGTGATTGCTTATAGAAATTTTTAATCTTTGAAGTTATGTATAATTTTTTAGCAGCCTCAAGTCACTAATTTAATAGTTCTGGGTCGCGTTCCAGCAACTCGAGGAATTCTTCTGTGCAATCAGATACAGTCACATCGACAGAGGCAAAACGCAGTGTGCGTTTACCTGACTGCTGTTGCAAAGTGGGTTTCCAGTGAAAATTCATCGTGAGCTGGAAATGCTGATCAAACCGTTTGCATCAGAAAGAGGTGTTTATGTTCAAGAAATAGTTAGAATGTGGTTGCAGGGATCAAAAGTGGATGACTCATTTGATGTGGAGAAAGAGAGAGAGAGACAGAGAGAGTGTCTGAGGTCGCGCGCCGGTCTGTGGAGACGTGGGAGGAATCGCATGACGAAAGGCCATGAAACGACTTGAGCCGGGTTCAGATAGTTAAGCGAAATTCACCTCAAGATAGGAGGGTTTTCTTTCGTCGATTTCGCCTTCTACCAAAATCTGGCTTCTTACGCAAGGCGCGACTCCTTCCTCAAGCTAGGAAGCTGGTAGAGTTGGAAGCAGTCCTCGAAAAGTCCTGGGAGACTCCCGGGAGCTGGCACCGTGTGCAGGCGCGACCAGTAGCTCTGCCTGGTGGCTCTGCAATTCGATTGCAGCCCCTTTTTCCTCTCGGCGTTATTTTTTTTCCCCCCTACTACTTGAGAGGAAAAAAACAAAAACTGTATAAGAAACTCGAGAAGAGACTGTGGGATGCAGAACCGCACACGTGGTCCTGCAAATTGGATAGGAGGGTGGGGGAGGCGGGGAAGAGAGAAGAAGTGAAACTGGAAATTATGGTACAGCTCGAGAATTCGAGAATCACCCTTATTCTTTTCCAATATATATTGTTTTTGTTTCTTCACAGCTGCACTTATCCAATAAAAATGGAAGAGGGAAGATGAAGGACTGAACAGTGACGGGTCTACGGGGACATAAATGTACAAGCAATCCGGCGGTGAGGATTTTTGCCGCGGAAACCTCAAAGAAAGATGCTGTTCCTGAGGCTGTTTCTCAGTAGTGGTAGATTATTTTCCCAAAGATTCTGAACAGTTTCTTTGTCCAAATCCAAGACAGAGATGTGTAAACTCCCTCAAACAGGGCATTCAAATTTCATTCAGAGAGATTTCAAGACCTCAAGGATTAGAGACAAGGAAAAGACATCCTTTTATTATATGTTTTGGGTAGCTAAACAGGTAGGCAGAGAAACAAAAGAGTGGCTTACTTCTGGAAGCTGTTTTGAGTCAGCATGTACCTTCTTTTTGCTAAAAAGAATAGATTATTGTAAATAACATGAAAAGACAAACTGTCAATGTAGATGCTTCATTTGATAAGTACAAACACACAAATTTTCTTTGGAAAGGAGAAGATAAACCAAAGTGCTACTGATGATATCTCAATCAGTCAGGATTTAAGAAAAATTATTCCCCCGTAAAAGTGTTGAGTTTTGTTTTTCTTTTTTAACATGTCTTGAATTAAACAAAACATGTTAACGAGATTGTAACGAAAACTCTCCATATTGTAAACATCCAAAGAAGGAAATTCTAGATTGATTATATTATGGTACCACAAAGATTTTATTATTAGATATCACTGAAGTAGTGGAACCAGAGGCTATCAAAGCAGTGGGACTCAGGGGGAAATTCTTTAGAGAACTTCCCCCCAATTAAAAAATATGCTGCATAAAAGTTGAGCTGAGTTTTATTTTCCCAGAATTCAAATATATAGGTTTTGAAGGCCAATTGCCAATTCATGAATGTATCAGAATAAAATATGAGCAAATGCCAAATGCCTGTGGTTTATGTACACTACATAAAAATCACGGCTTTTTATAGTCAGGTGGATAACAGAGATATAAAATGATAGATAAATATCAGTTGTTATGCTTTGTCGTGTATTTCTACCCATGATAGAAATTTTCCTAAGTTTCCAAATTTTTCATTTACAAACAAGTCTCCAGTATTTAAAGCTTCTGAAACTGCAGCAGGCATTTCCTTATTTCCCTTTTCGGAAATACTTGGGTAAAGATAACCAAAGAATTTCTTCTAAGTGCAGCGCGTCCTTGCTGCTTGACCTCAGGAAACAATAGGAAGTGTTTGGCCCTCTGTGCAAGGATGCTGGGTGTGAAGGAAAGAGGTGAGGGGTCTTTAACTGAAGTCCAGCGTCCCACCTCTTTATGAAACTTTGAATAACGCCTATTTAGCACCATTTTTCGGGCGCGAGGAGAGAAAAGCAGAGAGCTCCTCTGGGTGGGAGAAATGGGGTGTGGGGCCATTTTGTCAAGTCTTGGTGAGGAGGGCAGATCAGGAAAGCCCTCTGGGACTGTTCGGTGCCACAGATTAGGTGAGACTGCAGTTGAGGCCTGCGGGTTGAGCGGGTCGCTCCCTCGGGTGTTTGCTCTGGCCACGCCGCCGCCCTCGCGCCCGCAGCAGCCGCGAGCGTCCGGGGCTGGGAAACCCGCTCCCTCCCAGCGGCGCCCATTACCAGCAGCTGCTTCTGCTTAGCTGGGCGAGGATCAGTTTGCCCCAACCCACGGCCTTTCCCAGGGTTCGGTCTCCTCCCGCCCCTCCCTTTCTCCCCCGCCTCTCCCCCTAGCTCCGCAGTGGCTGCGGCGGGTCAGCGCTGTCGCGCAGTCACTGGCGCAGGTTCCCAGCTCCAAGATGGGGCAGCTGGGGGAGGGAGCAGGAGGAATGAGCCAGAAGTATCGAGAGGCTTTAAGCCCACCAAGGGAGGTCAGACGAAGGCGCTAGGGCTGTGGGATTAGGAGGCCGCAGGCGGGAAGGACGCCGGGCTAAACTAGCTGCAGAAAGCTGCCTCTCCGCCAGTCTGGGCGCACCGAAAAGAAGTCGGAGGCCTGGGCGGGAAAGAGGCGCTCCAGCTACCGCCACCTGTGGCGTCGGGGAGACTCGACCCTCGGAGAGGGTGTAGGGGTGCGGCTGCCTACGCTGCCGAGGGCTCGCGAAACAATTCCCTGCGCCGGCGCCGGAGGAGCGCGTGGTGCCCCAGGGGCACGGTGGCTGGGGCGCTCCTCTCCCTGGTCCTAGCGCTCCCTTTTCAGCGTCGGCCACAGGCACACGCCCTGCAAGCGACAGCAGACGCTCACAAAGGTTTCGATGGAAGCTGGGACAGGAACGTGGGCTCTACAGCGCCAGGCGGTGCAGGCCGCGGGCCGGGCCACAGAGGTGGTTCTGGCTCTAACTAGCTGGAGTCGGTTTCTCCTCCGAGCGCCCGGCGGGAGTGGGACCCCGGGTCGCGGCAGGAGTCGCTTGGTGAGGACGGACGGAACCCCTAATGTGGCGCCGTAAAGGGGCCTAATTCCTCCCCGCTTGCCGCGGAGGCCTGTTGGGACAGCAAGGAGGGTCAGATACTCAAGGATACGCTTCCGAAGGGAGTTTTCACCAAGTCTGTGGAAGTATTTTGGAAAACGAGCTTCTCGTAGTGCGGTTAGATTCCCGCACCCTTGCACTGTTTTGTTTTGGCAGCTTAGTAGGAGAACAATGGCATCTCGCCTGCCCAGAAGTGACCAAAATGGCCTATCGGGTCCTTCTCCCCGCCCACCGGCGAGAGTAGGGGGCTCTTCCGTCTGCGGAGGGCACACCCATTCGCGCCTGTGTCATATTTGACAGCTGAAGGAATCTTAGCTGTTGTGTAGTTGTCCAATATTGCAGTTCTGCAGATGAAGAAAGTGACATTCCCAGGGGTCAAGTGACATGCTCAAGACGACAGTCTAGAATAGTGCCTGGCGCAGGGCAAGTCACTAGTAAATATGTGTGCAATGAGTGAGCACCCAGCACGGTGGTGGTAGACTCGGGATCGGAACCCAGGTCGGATTCCTAGTGAATGCCCTTTAACCCAAGTCCAAGCGTAACCACACGCTGGGGCATTTTCCTCCTAACCCCAAGCGCTCCAAGGGTAGGACACAGCACTCCAAAAGTCGGATACCCTTTTGCTTACAGATTCCAGTGAACCAAAACCTTTCGCCTTCTTTTCTGATTTCTAAGAATCCACGGTCTCCAGCCCCCCTCCCCTCGGTTTTCCCGCAGTTCTGGGGACTGTCTTGTGGTCAATATCATTTCGTTACTATCAAAAACGGCCGCAGGCAGAAAATTACATTGAGTAAAACCTAGTCTCCTCTCTCCTTTATGGACATCCTCCCTCCCCCTTTAACCGCGGCGGAGTACAAACGGTACGTTTCCTGGCAGGGGTGGAGCCTTTAAAGGGTCGCTTGGGGGGGGGGGAGCTTTAGCATCCCTCCCCCAGCCGCCCTCCAGGAACACACGATCTAAGCGGTAAAAAAGCGTGCGTGCAGTGCATCACAGCTTGAAAACAAGACCCCCAGTCACAGGCCAGGAAAATTGTTGCCCTTAGCTAAGGCGTCCTAGAATTTCTGGGGCTGCCACTGCTCTGTGGGAACCGTGGGGCACAGTCCCGGGAAGGAACAAGACAAGGCGCAGGGAAGTGCGCATTGGCCGGGACTGGTCAGCCGGGTCCCAACAGACTCCGGTTCTTTTCGCAAAGCGGGGAGGGAGGTGGCTGGACAGGACGCAGTCAAACGATGCCCAGTTTACTGGAGATGCACCTTTGCTAATGCTGTTAGGGAAGTTGCTAATCGTCAGCTATGTGTCACCAACAGGGCTTCTTCCAGGTAAAGACGCCCTCCCCCAGAGTGCGGATGTCGGCAGTTTCGGGAGGTAGAGAGCGATTTGGGACATTTTGGAGGTTTAGATCAGCAGTTTACAAAAACATACTCTGACAGAAAATGTTTTTACAACTCGACACTCTTTGAGGGGCACCTGCAGGAAAGGCCGCTTCTCGCCCCTAACTCAGGGCTTGCGCATCAGAAGTGCAATGATCGTTGAATGAATGTGTGACCGGCAATGTTCTTTCTCCAGTGGTCCCTCCGCAGCTGTCGTTTTCCCTGTTTCTATGATTGCTCTGGGACCCAAGTAAATAATTTCAACGTCATGACTGTCAGCTTGGAAAGCTGTTGAAGAAACTGCTTTTCTTATCTAATACATCTAAGTTACCGGTAGAGTCTTAGAATTGGGGTTCCCTCAAACATTGTGGTTAATATTTTCTGAGATCATCTCCGTTGTGATCAGAAAAACATGTATCCGTGTTTATATTCACAACTAAAGAATGTAAAGTAACATAGACAGTTTTTTTTAATAATGTAAAGAAATTGGTTTCTTTAGAAGAAAAATGGGAGAAATACTCCCAGATCTATTTACTGATAATGAATCTGGGCAGTACATAATATCTAGAGAAACAGTCACTGTAGCAGAAATACCACAGCAGCAAAACTACTCTGGTGATGCAACTATCTTTTCCAAATATCCCCTATTCTATCGTTGTACCTGTGCATGAGTTCAGGATCCTCACATATATCCATTTTCTTATATTAGCAAAGGTTCTGGAAAATACTACAAATCATTCAAGGTAGAAAAAAAATGAAGAATGACATTTTCTAAGACTAGCTGTAGACACCTGCAAATTTCTCATTTTCCTGAGGTTAAGCTTTGCTTTCTTTTTCTGTTGCAATTTAAACTTGAAAAAATATTTGTAGGTAATATTGAATTCTTGGTCCCACATCTCTCAACAAAGAGATTTTGTCTTGCCTCTACCAAAGTGTTTTTGCAATAATGGGTTTTTCATTTTTCACCTTTTAATGCCATACACCCTGGATTCTTAGTGTTCTTTGAGCACACATTGTCAATATGTGAGTTGAAGGAATGTTAAAAAAAAAAAAAAATCTCCCTTTGGCCAGCCAATCCGTGGAGTCTGTGGGGATACACAGTGCTGTTAATTCCTCTGAGCTCCATCTGTGGGAATGATGAAGCTTCGCCATTATGGAGAATTGTGAGGTTAAATTAATTAAGTTTTTCCATTATACTGCAGTCTTCTGGAGATGGTTGCCATTTTCCCTTTAAATGTCATTATTTCTAGATCTAGTTAGCAGCTGATGCAATTAAAGAGGAGATAATGTAAATTTAACAACACAAATAACACTTTCTTTCGTGTATGTCGAAAAACGCATGGAGAATAAGACCAGCCAAGTTGTGCCGGCTCTCCATAAACAAGCGATGTAACTCTGGTGCTTTAAAAGAATAAACGAAAACCAGCCAGTGTGCACTTGGATTCTTTTCTTCAGTAAATTCTTGAATCAATACTTTTGTTTCATGTTTTCATGTTCTCAGTAATGTTAAAGTATCCAGTTACAAACTCTTGCCAGTAAGAAAGAAAATATGCCCTGCTGTGCACCCTTCTAAACACTTTTAAAGAATCGTGCTTTCTTTTCATTTGGAATTATGATTTTGATTGTCTGCTGTATCTTTGCAATCTCCAATCGATAATGAGTGGACACACTTAATTCCCTACACTAATCACCGGAGTTGAAAAACAGGGTCACATTAGCAGACCCAGTAACGTCTCTGATCTTGTACAAAAAGGGCACATATAAGCATAAAAATAACAATAATTATGATACTTATTCTACCACTGCAGAAACAGATCAGAAGAACTGGTAGGCTAATGAATCTATACAGCAAGTATTAAAAACAGATGTATTCCTGTTGCATTAGAGAGTAACAATGTATTACTAATAGATGGTAAAGTACACATTCTAATAAAAATCGTGCAATATAATTTTTTATAAATTATTCTGCCTTTCAAGGAATATTAATCTTATAGTTAACAAAAAGTGGGTACTCAATATCCAATAATTCTAGCACCAATATTTTAAACAGATCACAGATCACAAATGAAAGCCCTTTTGTCCACAAATAGTTTTGTTTGCTGGAGGTGTTTTCAGCTTTTCTGTTTTGTTTCCTACGAAATAGCTGAAACGTTTTTAATTGTCCATAAGGGGCACTGTAAGATATAATTTAACTTATGAAAATCACAGCTCGCTTAGATAGAGGAGATCCAGGTACACCGTTGGCCTTTTAATTGCATTTGTGGGTTTTCCGTGACAGTTGAATGGGCGTTGAAGTCTGGGTTATGTGCTGCTTCTTCAAAGAGATGTATGTAAAGATGTGTCCTGGCCACCATTCCCTCCTCCACCCCCGGGTGCGTGTGTTTGGACGGAGGATCGCAGTAACCCTTTTACCGTGGGTTGTGTGGCCTCGAAGGATTCCAGGGGAAGACAGCTGGCGGTCAGGGATGCTTCGGTGCGCAGAGAAAGCGCCCGTGCCCTGGAGACAATAGGCGCAGGCACCGACAGACCGACAGACTGTGACAACGCCCAAACCTGCCTCTCATTCAAGATCTTATACTCTGGTCCAAATGCACACGAAAGCCTTTAGGTGTTATCAGTAGTCCTGGAATCTAAAAGTACCCACGTACTTCGAACTGGGAACGTCTCTGGTTGATGAAAATTTATAGTTTAGTAAATAATTGGGTTGAGGATAGGGAACAGAACAATTAAGTCGAAAAAAATCGAACTAAAATAAACATTGTATTATCAGATAGCCCAAATATGTCACCAGCAATCAGAAAGTCATACTGTCACACCCAACCTTCTTCTACATCTTTTCTCTTTTATGCCACATTCCCAAAGCAACATTGTCCTTTATTTTCAAAAAGGAGGATCTAGATTTTGGACCTTTGAAAACTATTCTTCCAGACCTACTGAAGATGTAAATCAGATGTGTGTGTGTGTGCGTGTGTGTGTGTGTGTGTGTGTGTGTGAGAGAGAGAGAGAGAGAATGAATATGAATGAGATGCTTACATTGGAAGGACTTTGCCCCTCCCTTCCCCCCCTTTTTTTTCAGTAGAGGGAGGAAAAAACGGTGAAATTCTCTGCAACACACGCTATAAATTGCCTTTTGCTGAAAGTTTTAGTACTTAATTTAAAGTCAAAGGACATTTTCTTGACTACTTTAGTTCTTGCTGTTCATCTGGGAGAAAATCCAGGTGGCAAATTTAATGTAATTCAGTAAAATTTTCCAGTGAGCCTTGTTTAAGGCAAATGTCTTGAGTGCAGCAGGTACTTTTAGACGCAAATCAAAATCTGTTTTTGTTGACATAAAAAGCAACTGGCATTCATTCAAATATTCATTAGTTCAGAACTCTTAAAAAAAGTGGATAAAGTAAGTATTCAGAGGAGGAAATGAAATGGATGAATAATTATGAGCAGGATCTGCAGGTAATAAAGTTCTTCAGGATAACTTCTGGATAATCTTATCTCTCAAGTAATATTTAAAGTTGGCTGGGGGAATCAACTCTTGATGCTTTTGTATTGTGAACTATAGTTAACAAAGAACTGATCCAGGACTTCTAAAAAGCCAAAAAAAAAAAAAAAAAAAAAAAAGGTAGATTCTGACACTTAAAAAAATTAATCACTTTACATTACATTAGCCTAAAAGGAAAATGTGATGACTCATTCAGAGAAAGTTCTTACTCTTTTCTTATTTGTAACCTGCTTGGAAATACTGTTAATAATTGCACTAACTACTTTCTGATTCTAGTTAGATACATTTCCAAAGAAATTCTGCAGAATGCACAAGGAATCCACCTTGTTTTTAAAAACAAAAAAAATGTTCCTAGTGTAGTTAATACTTTTTTTTTTTTCCACCAGAGATGTGATGAAACCAAGCCTCAGAACATTTTTTAATGTTGATAGAGCAGGCTTGAAAAAACTTGTCATATAAATCAAACTGTTCTGGGGGCCAAGATGTGTTGTTTTTAAACCACAGAGTGGGGCAATGGGTGTGGTTATGCACATGGTTGAATGGTGAATGTATAGATTAAAATACATTTTGCCACACTAGTTTCCAGAGGATTGTTTTGGCCTGGTGTTCCAAACCGTGAGCCAAAACTTTGGTCAGTATTTTGACAACAGAGCCAGGAAAAACAAAAAGGCTTAGCCTGTGAAAAAGAAATGAAGATGTAGTGAAGGAAAACAGTAGTCCCTCTGCCACTGCCTTACTCAATCCATATGTGGGCTTAAACACAGGAAATACCCACCATTCACCGCAATCAAGCCAGAGGCTTGTGCATCAGAAAGTGCCTTGTGGAACTAATTGGACTCTATTAAGATTGTCATTGACATGGGAAAGCATTTTGAAATTTTAAATCAGAACATGCAATGTACATAGAAAAAGATAACAGTCACATTGTTGATTCAGAACTACAAATGTAGGCATAATACACATATGGACATGCACATTTTGTGTGCTTTATTGAGTGATGTACTGTATTAATTATCATTCAGGAGCATGTTTATCTTCCTTCACTTTATATGTTTATTTTTAATCTATGATATTTCCAGAATGGGCAGATTTCACTGTGTTCTGGCACTACCTCATAAGGCAGAGAAAATCCAAGCATCGCCAATTTAAAACAATAATCAACGAAGTTCATGGTACTTGCCATAACAGCAAAGTTTACAGAAAAAAAAAAAAAAACATAGTTTGAAATAATGGAACTTCCAGGGAACTTTTCACTCATGATGTTGGACAAAAACACATATAGAGTAAGTGTTCATGCACACACATAAAGCTAACTTTACCAACAAATCTTTGGGAAAGAGTATATTTTAGCATTTTCATTACAGATGTCTTTAAAATTTACCCCAAATAAGGCAGCTTACCCTCCGTTTGTTCTTGCTGCACTCCATCTTATTTTTACTTTGAAGACTTACATTGGAGTCATATGTGCTTAGCTCTGACAACTGTCTTAATGTTAGGGTTGTCAATCACATTTGTTTTATAGATAAGGTTAACTCATTGCTAATATTCTTAGGTCTGAAATCTGTATTTGGTTTGCTTTTCTAAATATATGATTTCCCACTATGATCAAGAACATGTTGTATTTCATCTACCTAAAAGGTTTAGATGTATTGTGTAGTCATTTAAGATTTCTTTTATATGAAAGGTGACAATAGCCATAACCACAATCTATATTAGAAGATAATTGAGGATAAATATAGACAAGATGATCTCTCACCAAATTTCTCAGTCCAGTGTTTACTGCCATTTTTTAGTAGGAAGCTTCTTTATTTTATTGGTTTCAAAATGTCTTCTTTGTCATGGGTCACTTCTAGTGTAGTTCAGCATTTCTCCAATTTCAAAAACACAATGATTGCAACTAGGAAGGGTATGTAATTTGTGTTCATGAAACTTAGATTTACCATGAAAATTTTGCCAAAGGGGAACACGGGACATGCAACAAATCATTGGAAAGCTTTGATTTGTGTGTGTGTGTGTGTGTGTAAGTACCTTTATAATCCTAGTATCATGAAAATTTCAATCCGATCCTCTGATTGCCAGGTTCTTTACATGAATTCTGAGAGCTAGGATTGTTACATAAATTAACTCATTTTATCCTCACACCAACTCGTTGGAGTAGGTATATTTATCATTCCCAGTTTTTGAGGACACTGAGTCACAAAGGAGTAATTTATCTGAAAGCACACAGCTAAAAATCAGAGCATAAGTATTTTATTGGCAAATGATAACTCTTCTTGAGGTCATTTAAGTGTCTAAAAATCCACACCCTCATTTTTTTTTTATTCCCAAGCATTGAAAGTATTATGTGAAAATATCAGGTGAAAAGTGGGCAGAGATCAAAAATAGCTACCACAGAAATATATTATGATATCAGTTAAGATGGTGTCATTTACCCTCAAGACCACATTGTCTCCCATACATACACATCACTTGCCAGCTGACAGCCGTGAAAGGGTCTCACTGAGGAAGGGTGAGGTAGGCCACTTGATAACTCTATGGGCATAGAGATCTTAAATAGATTTTTATTTTTAACCACATGGAAAAATTCTCTTCAGTGGGAGGAAAAAGCACTACACTATACAAAGAGAGAATTGAAGGACATTGATTATTTATACTTTTTGAAAGTAAAATGATTTTAAGGAGGGTGAAATTTAGGTGGCACGGTGGCAAGAGCTTTGCTTTGAAGTCAAGCAAAGCTGTGATCTTACCCAAGGCCGCAGCCTGTTTCTCCAGGTGCAAAATGGAGGTAGTAAAAACTCAGAGGTTTTTTGAACATCCTGGATGGCACTCTCACCTTGAGAAGTAGTTTAGCAGCCTGGTTTTAGTTAGGTGCTCTGGAATTAGGCAGCTGGGTCTGAATCCCCTGGCTCCGTGAGACTGAGGTAAATCACTTAATCTTTTCAGCCTGCATATCCTCATCTTTAGAGTGGTTGTGGAGACAACAAATTTCTAACATTGTTGTGAGAATTAAATATGATAATGTAGATTAAGCACCTAGTAGAATTCTTGGCACAGAGTAGGTGCTCAGTAAGTGCCATTATAATAATGGATATTTGAGAGAGAGTAAAGCAAAAACAGTAGGATTGGAACCCCCTGCCTTTTTTAATCCCTTAAAGAAACCTTCAAATAATAAATTTCTGTTTTCTGTATAGCAAAATCCTGAGTTCTATATTTCTTGTTTCCCCCCCCTTGTGATTTTTACATTTGAACTTCAGTTTCTTCATCTATAAAATGGGTATACCTCCACCCCTAACTCTATGCTGGTAAATTTCAAAGATATCATTAGGGCATCTTCACATGGAATTAAATTTCTCAAAATAACATCTCTATGGTATGGCACATAAAAATTATTAATGAACTGACATCTAGTGATGCATGAGCTATCATTTGTTAGGCCAAATTCTTAACCTCAGAAACCCAGGGGGTAATTTTGCTTTATTGGCTTGAATAGGATGATAATCTATCCAAACAGATTTAATTCTAAAAAGTAAATTTCAAGACAAGTCTTTCTTTCTTTTAAAACAAATTGTGCATAAATATAAATGTCATGCAACAACTTACAAATGCCAGTGAGAAAAACAAGTGAAAGAAAATATATAATAATATTTCCAGACTTAAAGGAAAGACTGTCAGTTGGGAATGTCGTGGGTGACTGTTACACTGTAAGTCACCAAGAAAAGATCAAGGAACTTTGGACAGTATCTCTGTGTTCTTTATATCCTGACCTTTGTTATAGCAGACTTGGAGTGATCTTGACTAAAAATCACCCCTGAGGGTACAATGAAATTTGCTCGTTAAACTATTTTACTGTTTTTTCTGGATATCATGCATAGCATGCTGCTGTCTCTCTGTGGTGGAACCAAAAGCTAATAGCTTTTACTGATTCTGCAGATAAATATCGTATGTCATTGCCCATTAAAAATCCGTCCTAAAACCCAAGTTCCCATTAATCAACATTGTCTTTGTTTTTAAATAATTAATTTAAAAAACACTAAAAAAAGCTTGTAGAGAATCCACAGTTAATTATGAATAGAAAAATTTAACTTGCATATTATAAAGTAATTTTATAAATTCATATTTAGTTCTTATGTATTTTCTTTGTTTCCTTTGAAATACAGTATTATGTTCTATTCTGTAGATCATTTATCTGTAACTAACTTGACATATATTTTATTTTCCAAGCAAGGATACTTTTGATATTGTTGTCCAAAACAATAAGGTTTGTTCCAGGAAGAGAAGGAAGAAACGTCCCCCTACCTACAAGTACAGATTTTAATCACTCTAAGGGTTCAATTCTGTAGATTGTGGAACAAGTTGGTGGTTTCATAAAAAAAAAAAAAGGCCATAATTTTTATCAATTAATATTGATAACAGATGTGCAAGGATCTTTAAAACCTAATAATTTTTCAAATTGGCTAGTGAGTTGTCATAAATCCATATTATTTTATATCATTTGATGATCTTTGGATCAGATTAAATGACCATTTTTGCCTTTTCATTAAATAGTCTTAGATTTGCCAACAGGTCTACATAATAAAAAAAACTTATAATAGAAAATGAATCTAGTTTTTATTATATCTCTAACATTTACAACAGTATATTCAGTAAATATCTGTTGAATAAACGAAAAAGTAAACCAAGATATTTCTGGTTAATTTGGGGCTCTCTGGTTCACTTAGATGTAATCAACAAATGAAAAAAATTCATCATTTCAAATTTCTATGTAAAAAGAAAAGCACATTCTACCTCTTTTTGGAAGGTATACCTCTATAAACATGACCACATTGTTTACTAGAAAATTCAAGCCATTATGGGCACAATACTGAAAGAAATCACACAATTCACCTTCAAAGACACAGAAATGCAAATCTTACAAAATAAGTAGCTTTGCTGTTTTAATTAATGGAGTCATTTTTATGACTAGCATGTTCCTTCAAAATCTTGAGAAATCATGATTGAATAATGTCGAGTGAGACAGTTATTTAGCAGTAGTGTATTTTTTTCATATTTAGACACTATTTAATACCACCAACTATGTTCATCTTCCAGAAGATAAATAAGAATTTTTAGTTGTCTCATGTAAGGACCACCATGTCCAGACAATACAAATACTTCGTGACATCTCATTATCCTCGGGTCTCAAGGTTGTACGGCAACTTGAAAGTTACCTGTTACAAACACGTGACCATCAATCTTCCACTCTACTGTCATTCCCAAATGCCCCATATTTCTTGTCCTTGACCAGCTCTGAGACTTGGGGAACTAAGAAGCCACTTTCCTGAAGCCCCTGGAGTCGTAGTTGTCTGTTTTCCTATACCCCACCCTACTTAGGACCTAGGAGTGGTTTCTCTCCCCACTGTGCTCTCAGATGATGAGTCATCTCCTGCTTGAGGTCCGTGCCATCCAGTTAGGCCATTCTTCCAACCTACCAGCCAGTAAAACACGTTGGTTTGACACCTTTCTCTCACCCTACACCCTGCCACCATTTTGAGTTACTTCCCAGCCTCAGGCTCCACTGGATCCCCAAGGCCTCTCAGTTCCTCCTTCCTCTCCAGTCACCCAGGCCACAGTACTACCTCAGACATTGTCATCTCTTGCAATTTCTCCACCATCAATATTACCAATTTTAGCACCTGCCTCTGACCACAACCCTCTCATTTTCAGCTTATCTGAAATGAGGTTCAACTACTCCCATTATGCTGCTTCTTTTACCTCATTTGAGACTTTGAGGTCATTGACTATTTCAGTTTTTACTTTATTTCACTGCTTAAATTAGAGCTTTCAAGCCACCATTCCAGTGATAATGACAATCTTTTCAATAATCTAAAATTCCTCTACCTCTTGTCTTTTGATTCTATTTCCCTACAAATCATGAAGCTTGGTGAACCCAACTATTTACTTTCTCTGTGTTGTATAACATGGCAGCTTGGCTCTACCAGTCATGACTAGCCTCAAACGGGGCCTCAGCAATGCTTCTTTTTATTTATTTATTTATTTATTTATTTATTGTTGTTGTTGTTGTTGTTGTTAAATCATTTTCCCATTCTCCTTAAATCTCTAACCTTGCATCCCTGCCCTTTCCCCCACCTCCTAAGTCATAGGGAAGACAAAAGAGAAATCAGAGAGGAACCTCCTCTGGTTTTTGCCACAACACCAAATATACCTTTATCCATACCCATTCTATATTTCTTCTCTGCCATTTCAAAATACAGGTGGGGCTGGGTGCAGTGGCTCACACCTGTAATCCCAACACTTTGGGAGGCCGAGGCAAGAGGATTCTTGAGGCCAGGAGTTTGAGGCTACGGTGAGCTATATCCATGCCATTGCACTCTAGCCTGGGCAACAGAATGAGACCGCGTCTCTAAAATAAAACAAAACAAAAAACCAAAATGAAATCTCACTTTTCATCTAAAACTAACTCCTCTGCCATGTAGGAGGCTACTGCAATTATCTAAGGGGCGATGATGTTGGTTTAGAATAGAGTAGTAATAATTGGTTATATTCAAGATATATTTCAAAGGTAGAACCCATGGGACATTCTGGCAAATCAAAAGTGGGTGTGCATTTAAAAGAAAAAAATATCAGTTGACTCCTATGGGTTCTGCTCTGGCTATGGTGTATAAGATTTTATCAGATCATGCACTGAGAGCTAGAAAAGGTGAATAAAATACAAAAATCATGGGTATAAAGACATAGGGCTACCAAGACAGCCAGAACATGAAGTTTCAAGAACCATTCTCCTCCTTTAAAAAGAGTAAGTACAGAGAGTGAGCCCAACGTTCAGTGTTGCTTTTCACCTTGAGATATTTAGAGATCTGCAAGTAGAAACAGAGAGGCTGAAAAACAATGCAGAACTCTCAGCAGTCTCATGAGGCTAGAGAGACAGGAATTCAAGGCCCCTCCATCTTGGAGTAACACTTCACACTTGGGAACCCGGAAGGGCTACACTCATGAGTAAAAGTGACTTGGAAATAGAGCAGACTTTCTAAACACTGAAAGACGAACCAATCAGCTCAAACTCTGATTTCTTTAAGATTTTCTTTTCCTTCCTGCTAGACATAAAAGTAAATTCTCTGACAGAAAATACCATCCAGAGCCTTGAATGTCTGGTAATTAATCAAAATTAAATGAGCATATCAGAAAATATGACTAAGTGACTGAAAACCAAGAGAATAATAAAAGACAAACAGGTTCACTGATGATCCAGTTATTGCAGTATCAGACATAAGCTTAAAAAAATCCACTATGAAAATATGTTCAAAAAATAAAAGACAATAGGGTGAAGTTCAGCAGATAACTAGAATATAAAAAAGTATTAAATCGCAATTCTAATGCTAAAAAGTAATTAAAATTAAGGACTCAATGTTGGGTTTAACTACACATTAGATGTAGTACAAAAGAGGATAAATGAACTGGAAGAAAAGTCAATAGAAATGAAACACAAAGAGAAAATGTGTAAGAGACATATGGAATATAGTCTTGAGCAATAAATGAAGATATGGAAGCCAAACATTTTGCAAAACTAATAGAAGTCATAGCTTATAAATTCTATAATGACACATGGGTTTTTGGTCTGAAAAGCTCGATGAATAATAGGTTATTTACTAAAGATGACTAACACTGAGGAGAAGTTGTTACAGTGGGGTGGGATTTGAGGAATCAAGAATTTAGTTTTGGACAGTTAATTTTGAGACACCTGTTAGATACTCTTGGAAAAATGTATAGATAATTTGATATAAAACAGATGGGTGAAAAATTCAGAATCCATAGGTTGTTATTCTATTTCTACTTTGTGGTAGAAGGTAAATTATTCCCCTTTACTGTCTCTAAGAATGACTTCTCATTTTTTATGAGGAGTAAAAACTTCATTAAATCACAAGATCATTCCAGTACTTAATGTTACTTTGAATGTGCATACAATACCCTTCGAAATTAAATCAGCCAAAATATAATGCTTATACAATTGAAAAAATACAAAAGGTAAATGTCTCTATGATGTTTAGATTTAGGAACTGATTCATACATAATATTTGACAGTCAAGATGTATGTATATGTTACTGAAACCTGCAGGATATCACCTAGGAAGTAGGCATAGAGAAGGGAAATTTTGCAAAGAATTAGCCCTGTTCACATGGATATTTAAGATCCAGTTCAAGGAAGAGATTCTAGTGCAGGAGTTTGGGAAGAAGCAGCTAGCTGAAGTGGGAGAGTAGCACGTCCCAGAAACCAGGTGGGTAAAGGAAGGTTTGACCATTAATACCAGATGTTGCTGAAAGGTCAAGACGAGAACTGGTAATTGACCATGGGGATTGCCAGTTTGAGAGTCACGGGGACCTTGACCGTTTTAATGGAGAGAGAGGGATGAAAGTGTGATTTGAATGTTTTTATGAGAGAATGGGAGATTTATGCTTCTAGTAATGATAGTCTAGGTTATTCAGACTAACACTCCAACTAAGACAGCTCAAAAATATGGATGAAATACCTTTTAAAAATTCTAAAAGCAATAAAAAGCTAAAAAAAAAAAAAAAATAGAGAGCAACTGCAGAAGAAGATATAAATCCAGAGAAGTGAGTCTGCAGCATGGGGCTGTTTTTGCCCAGGAAGTGTTTGGTGATATGAAAGCTGCAGCCCAGAGAGAGGGTAAGCAGCGTTAGTTGTCTCAAAGAACTGGGAGCTAACATTTTAGTCCAGGGTCTGCCAAGAGAGAGAGTCTGGTGGACCACCATGTGCTTTGGGTTAATTCCCTGAAAGAATGCACATTAAAAAGGAAAAAAAAAGGAGAAGTAAAAAACAGTTTCTGCACTGACTACTGCCTTTGACTCATCTTGGTAGTCTGGAAAAATCTCAAACCCTGAAATTAGATTGAAATGATCCTGGTTTGTTATTGTCCCTATGTGTTTGGCTAAATGAATGAATAAATAAATATTTTTAAAACCCTCTCAGACAAGTAGATGTGATAAAGTAAAATATTAAAGGTAGAGTCTAGGTGGTGAATATAAGTGTTCACTATAAAATCCTTTACAATGTTCAGTATTTTTGAACATTTAAAAAATAAAATGTTAGTAAAAGAAGATAATTATCTCTGGAGAAAAGTAATATCATCTTGGGTCTTGAATAATGTCCACCTCCACCATTCCCAGGAGTTGTGAACTAAAATGTTTGTGTACTCTCAAAAGTCTTATGTTGAAATCATAACTCCCAATCTGATGGTATTAGGAGGTAGGGACTTTGGGAGGTAATTAGGTCATGAGAGTGGAGCCCTGGTTAATGGGATTAGTGCCCCTATTAAAAGTCTTGGGATAGCTTGCTTTCTCTTGTTCTCTATGCTCTCCACCATGTGAAAATACAAGAAGTTGGTAGTCTGCAAGCCAGGAGAGGACCCACACCAGAATCTGACCATGCTGACACTCTGATCTTGGACTTCCAGCTTCCAGAAATGGGAGAAATAAATTTCTGTTGTTGATAAGCCATCCATGATACTTTGTTATAGCAGGATGAACTAGGACACCAGGCCAGGGGTGAGGAAACCGTGGCCTTCTAGGTCCTTAAGTGCAGCCTTTTGATTGAATCCAAACTTTATAGAACAAATCCTTTTATTTTTATTAATACATTTTTGTTCATCTTTCATATTTTTATTTTATTTTTAAAATGAAAGTATTTAAAATACCAAAGAATAAAATAAGTTTCAAACAAATAATCCCCCCCAGATTGACCAGCACACTTAGAACATTACTAACTAAGTCATAAACATTACTAGACTAAATTGACTGCTGCCACGCTCATGATTTAGTTCTAACTTCCCCCGCCTAACTGGCACCACTACCGCACCAGGCTGGTTGGTGAGAGTTTCTGGGGGTCGAGTACGCCAGTCTGTTATCAGCTTTCGACAATGGTGCACTTTGTTTCTGTTTGAAGTGGAATTTGTGAATAGTTGCACGCTCAACAGCATTTGTTAATTCTGTCTACTTAACAGCCCATCATGTCAAAGAAGACCAAGAGAACACTGAAGGAAGAAAACCGATTTTTTAATGAGGATTGGGAATTGCAATATTATCTTGTTTCTGCTAAAGATAAGATGATTTGCTTGCTTTATGATACTGCAATATCAACATTAAAGAAATTAAATGCTCATCAGCATTATCACCCTGATAAGGACCACAAATATTTAAAATTAAAGGAAGAGGTGCAAAAGGTTGTATTGCAGAAATTAAAAGATGAAAAACAAAGACAATTCTTTCAAGCAGCAATAAGACCTGGAAATAATGCCACTGAAGCAACTTATAAAGTAGTTTATATACCAGGGAAAAATAGGAAAGCCATCCAGTGATGTAGAAATTGTGAAAGAATGCATTGTTGAAGTTGTAGGATGCTTGGACCCTAATAACGTTTCCAAGTACAAACAACTGCCTCTTTCAAGGAGAACCATAACTGATCAGTGGCATGAATTAGCCTTCAACATAACAGAACAACTTTATGCAATACTTCAAAAGGAAAATATATATTATTCAGGCACTTTGGATGAATCAACTGATACTACTGACTCGGCACAGATTTATACTTCATTCAGGTCATAACAGAAGATTTTCTTTGCTAAGAAAAGTTACTCGCTTTGGGCACTCTTGCGAACAGAACACAGGTAATAGATATCTTCAACAACTTTCAAGGTCAATGTCTTGAAGTTGGACTGAACTTGGTAAATTTAGTGAGCTTTTGTTTCAGGTGGGAGGATAAATCTGGTCCCTGTTACTCAATGTTGGCTGAAAACAGAAGTCTAACATTAGATTTTGATGTTGTTCAGATCTTATATATTCTTGCATACTTAATGCGTGCTTGTTCTACTAATTACTGAGAGGAATGTGTTCAAATCTCCCACTCTGACTTGTTACCTCCTCCTTGTAGGGCTTTCCATTTTTGCTATATTATTTGAGACAACTTCACTTTGTAAAAGCCCTTTATTAGGTTGAGAAAGTTTTCTTTTATTTCTGGTTTTTCCAAAAGCTTTTCAAAGTCTTTTTCTGCATCAGTTGAGATAATCACATGGTTTCTCTTTTTTACTTCATTAAAATAGTCAATTACACTGAGAAATTTTTGCTTGTTAAATCAACCTTTTCTTTCCTCCTCTTCCTCCTTCTCCCTTCCTTTTTCCCTTACTCCTCTTTTTCTTTTTCTTCTCCCTTCACCTGCCTCTCTCTTTCTCTCTTCATCCTTTCTTTTTTTATGTGTAATATTTTTGTCTGGTTTTGGCATCATAGTAATACTGGCACCATAGGATGAGTTGGAACATATTTCCTCCTCTTCAATTTCATAAAATATCTATCAACTGGGTATTAGTTCTTCTTTTAATGTTTGGTAGAGTTCGCCAATGAAACCACCTGGGCCTGTTGTTTTCTTTGTTGGAAGGGTTTTAATGATAAAATTAATTTCTTTAATAGAGGCTGATTCAGGCTTATTTCTTCTTAAGTGAGCTTTGGAAATTTATGTCTTTCAGGGAATTTGTCTTGAAATTTCAACAAAGCTAATGACTTTATTGGCATAAAGTTGTTTGTAATATTAGCTTTTATATTTTTAGTATATTTAGATTCTATAGTTATATCACCTTTTTCATTCCTAATATTGGTAATAGATATTTCCATATTTTTTAATTCCTTATCAGTGTGGCTAATAGGTTTATCAATTTTATTGATCTCTTCAAAATCTCAGTTTTCGGTTTCATTGACTTTCTCTTCATTTTTCTTTTTTCTTTCACTGATTTCCACTCTGATCTTTACTATTGCTTCTACTCTTCTTACTTTGTATTTTAATTTACTTCTCTTTTTCTTATTTATTACATTGAAAGCTGTAATCATTGATTTGAAATTTCTTTCTAATGTAGCCATTAAATATTATAAATTACCTGTAATTACTGCTTTAACTATATCCTACAACTTTTGATATGTTGTGTTTTTATTCAGTTAAAAGTACTTTCCAGCTTCTCTTTTTATGTATTCTTTGATCCATGGATTATTTATAAATGTGTTAGCTTCCAAATCAAATAGGTGGATATTTTCCAGAGGGTTTTTTTTTTTTTCCAGTTTCTAACTTAATTCCGCTGTGGTTGAAGAACATACATTATATCACTTGAAATATTTTATGGACCAGAATTTAATCTATCATAGCAAATGTTCCATGTTTATTTAAAAAGAATGTGTATTCTGATGTTAGGTGGAGTGTTCTATAAATGTCAATTAAGTTGTTTCATAGTGTTTTTCAAGTCATTTATATCCTTACTGATTTTCTGTCTACTTGTACTTTTGTCAATTATCTGTGACTGAAATCTCTGACTAAAATCTGACTATATATTTCATCTCACAGATTTTTCAGTTTTTGCTTCATGCATTTTCTTGAGAGAGCTTTTTAAGTTCTCTTATTAGGTGCATAAACATTTAGGATTGTTATGCTCCTTGATAAGTTGACCCATTTATCATCATGAGATAACTCTCTTTATATCTGTTAATACCTTTTTCTGAAATCTAGTTTGTCTGATGTTAGTATAGCTAATTCAGATTTCTTTTCATTTGTATTATATGGGGTATCTTTTCACATCCTTTTATTTGTAACCTATTTGTGTCTTTGCATATAAAGTTTGTTTCTTGTAGGAAGTATATAATTGGGTCTTGGTTTGTATTCCAATCTGGCAATCTGTACCTTTTAATTAGAATGGTTTGGACCATTTGCATTTAATGTGATTGCTGATTTGGGTTGGTGCTAGATATCTTGTGTTCTATACATTTTCTTAAGCTTTACCCTGGAATGTGGTTATTTAGAACTAGTTAGATCTTTCTGGGTTTGGTTTTATCCTTTGTTATAAGGGACAAGAACAGCATCTAGCCTACAGTTAATTTTTCCTCACTGCTGAGGTAATAACAATCTAATCAATGATTCATGAATTATGAGGTTTTTAACTCTGGTTCTTGGGAGCAGGCACTATTCCTATCCCTGGTGATTTGGGAGGCACTGTTCCTTCTAACATTTTGGATGTTTCTTTTCCTGCCCTTGGGTGGTTGCCTCATGTGCAGTGTGTTGATCAGTATTCAACTGAATACTTGAGGCAAATCGTTTGCAGATCTCCACAGTTTTTCTTTTTGTAGCTCTCTCCTTTTCAGTATTCTGTTTTACAGACCCTCGCAACTTGTGCTTCCCTTGACATTTTCACAACTCAGAAATGCCACCTAGTTCTCCCTGGGATCCTCCATTCTGCACCACAGTCTGGAAACTTTTCCACTCAGTAAGCAGGGGCAATCCTTAGGATCACCTCATTGGGTTCTTGCCTATCAGGGACCACTATCCTTAGTTTCTTTATCCAATGTCTTAGAGCTATTTTTTCATATATTTTACCTGTTCTGTCAGATGGGAGGATAAATCTGATCCCTGTTACTCAATGTTGGCTGAAAACAGAAGTCTAACATTAGATTTTGATGAGTCAAGGACACATATTATAATTTCTAGGATAAGAACTAATAAAATAGGAAGGAAACATTTAATTTCCAAACCAATTAAAAAAGAAAATGGAATAAATAACTAATTAGCCTAAAATAAGGCAAGAATGGGGTGAAGGAGTAACTAAGAGCAGGCAAAACAAATAGACATAGTAAAATGGTAGATTTAACCCAAATATATTAGTAATTACATTAAAAATTAAATACAGTAGATTATGCAATCAAAAGGCAAAGATAATACTGTATTAAACAAAAACTAACCATGAGCTGTTTTCAAGAGTAATAACTATTACATAAGCTTGCAGAAAGGTTGAACATTAATGAAGGGAAAAAATATATGCCCTATTAAGCTAAAAACAACAACAAAAATCTAGTGAAGCTATATTAATATCAAAATAGAAGTATAGAATTTAAGGCAAAAATTATTAGAGATGGGGGAGTCACTTCTTGATATTAAAAAATTTAAAATGTATAATTCTAAATTTATGTGTCTAATAAGATTGTCTCAAATAATACAGCAAAAACGGAAAGACCTGCAAGGAGGAGGTAACAAGTCATAGTGAGAGACTTGAACATATTCCTCTCAGTAATTAGCAGAACAAGCATGCATTAAGTATGCAAGAATATATAAGATCTTCACAACGTAATAAAAAATGTGATCTCATGGACACATTGGGTACACAGTGTACCCAACAAATGAAGAAAAGTGTTTATTTTCCTGTGCGTACAGAACATTCACAAATATTGATTGAGCCATAAAGCAAGTGGCCCATAGAAGGTATAGGTAATGTATAGTTTCAAGACCATGATACAATTAAATAGAAATTAGGAATAAAACAATGTCTAGAAAATCTCATATGTTTAGAAAATAGGTAATATACCACTAAATAACCCAAGTGCAAAAAGAAATCACAAAGGAAATTAGAAAATATTTTGAACAGAATGGTAATAAATGTATCATACAATATATTCATGGTGATGTAAAAATTTGTAGCCTTAAATGCATATATAAGACAAGTACACTGGTTGAAAATAAATAAGTTAACCATTTATCTCAGGTAGTTAGAAAAAGAACTCCAACTCAATCCAAAAAGAAGGAAATTAATAAAGTAAGACAAGACATTACCAAAACAGCTATAATTTTTTAAAAAACCCTAAAAGATCCATAGTTATTAAAGAGATTAATTCTGTCATCTTGAAACTTCAACAATAACTGGAAAAAACAAACAAACAAAACCAAAAACCCTCTGGGATCATTGGCTAAGTCTACTAAACATATAAGGAAGGATTAGCATACAAATTTTTTCAGAGAATTGAAAAAAGAAGGAACACTTCCAAACTCATTTTTATAAAGCCAGCATAATTATAATATTCAAACCTGATAAAACTATTATAGGAAAAGAATCATTTAGGCTGATATTACTCTTGGGGATAGATGCAAAAATTATAAACAAAATGCATACAAGAGGAATCCAGCAATACAAAAGTTAGATAACACATGACCAAATTGGATTGATTTCAGGAATGTAATGTTGGTTTAACATTTATAAAATGCATCAGTGGTGTTTGCCTAATTAGTAAAATAAAGGAAAAAAAACTATATGATTATTTCAGTAGATGCAGAAAATGCACTTGGTAAAATTCATATTTATGATTAAATATTCTTAGTAACCTGGGAATAGAAGAGAACCACCTTATTGACAAAATGTCTGCAGCTAAAATCATACTGTGGACCACATGATCAATATGAGTCAGCAGTGTGATGTAGCTGCCAAAGAACTTGATCCAAACATAGAAGGAAACACAGAGCTCTGCTCCGAAGGCAAAATTCTGTTCTACTCTGCCTAGGTCAAACAGCACTGGGATATTGTGTTGGTTTTGGGGGGCCATACTCTACATGGACATTGACAAACTAGGAAGACCCAGAAAAGATGATGAAGACCATAAACCATGATAAGTAAGCAATGACGAAAACAGCCTCATAAAAGTGAGTTAGGGAGTGTTCCCTCCTTTTTCAATTCTCTAGAAAAGTTTGTATGCTAATTCTTTCGTATATGTTTGGCAGACTTTGCCAATGATCCATCTAATCCCAGAAGGTTTTGGTTTTGTTTGTTTGTTTTTTCCAGTTATTGTTGAAGTTTCAGGATGACAGAATTAAGAAGAAGAGATGTCACAAGTGGGCGGTGTTTCCTGGTAAGGAGGGTCCAAACACACTTGCTTGGCTAGGGAGGGTGTAACAGGAACTAGAGAAGGGTAGTTAAAGATAGATGCAGTTTGTAAATCTACCAGGAAGAATATTTTAGCAATTAAAACCCTCTGGAAATGAGAACTATCTACTTTCTAAGTTTTCTGGTGCTGATATTATTTATTAAGAAGCTGGACGAGTCTTCAGCAGGGATACTACAGAAAGGATTAGGATGAATTAGCAATATCTAAAATGACTTCTAACCATAAGATTCTATAATTCAGTAACCATAAACCAGAACATACACGCTTTTTACAAAACGCCATTGCAAATTTATACCGTGATTCTTATGACAGCCATAACAGAATAGTTTTAAGTGTCAAAGCCTTTGTACCTTCTTTCTGAATGTTGTCAGAAATTACTGACAAAGCTTATTTTCTAAAAGGATATTTTGCTTATCTTGCCATTCAGTCACCATAACATTGCATATGGCCCTTAAAGTCCATCCCTTAGCTTTTACTCCTGGAGTCAGGATACTTAATGAATGAACAGGCTCAAAGAAGTTGAACTGGTTTCTCAACATCCCTGAATTTACTCATGACTTCTTGAACTCTTCTCATCCATTATACTCACTTTACATATCATGTTTCTTCTCTTGAGACTGGCTCTGTTTCCAAACTGCCTTTCATATTTCTTCCTACCTCAACAGATTTTAAATTAAATAACAGCAAAAATGTAGCATTTAAACAAAATTTCCCATCTGAATTTCTTGGGAATCATTACCTTGTTAATGCATACTTCCAACTTATTTGTCTGCATATTTACTCTTATTTGAGCTGTGGTCCTTTAAAATTGTATCTCATTTCTATGGGTTCACGGGAATAAGAATACCTCATATTGCTACTAAATTTGGCTATTTATCAGTTCCATAAAAATATGCAGGTGGTTCTAATGTCTTAATGGAGAATTTGTGTGGATTCCTCTATTTTTTCCCAAGCCATCAATAGTTCTTTTCAAGTAAAATCTTTGTTAGTTGAGTAGTAAGAGAGGGTGTGTCACAAACTCAAGCCCTGCAAACAGCAGCTCTTTTCAAAAGACCTTCATGGCTCTGTGTCTAGTGTTTGGAAACCACTCCTGGTTACATGTCTTATCTCTTCAGAAACATCTAAGAATTGAGACAATGGTTAATGCCAAGGTTAAGACCCTCCCATCTGAATTCTAGTAATGTATCAAAAGGATTTAAACACATGTATAATTTTTTGCCATCTTTTGTGATTTGTGGTTTGTTCAGATTGCCATGTGGAATATCACCAATGTTTCTTTAGTTACAATTCACTTTGAAAGAAGTTTAAGAAAATTTTTACCCTCCTCTTTTAAATAATTTTATTTTAGCAAATAAATATTTGCACCTTTATTTTACTTTTTGTCTTATTATTTTATTACTTTGTCAAACTTAAATTTTTCATAGGGCTAGAATAATTATATATTGTTAATACTGAGATATTTTTAAGTGCCATTACAGATATTTGTAAAGAGTATTTCTTTTTATATCAGTATTTGTTTTTACTTACTCAAATTTTAATATTACCACAGGTATGTGCATCGTCTTAAGGAATCCTTGCTAGTTTATTTTTAAATTTACCTAACATTTTCAGCTAATTATTTGAAAGTATGCTATTTTAGATGGTTAATATAAATTTTATATAGTGTACAATATTTTAAACAATACACTAGTAACTCAACAAATGATATTTATAGGAAATATTAAAACAAAATCTCATATTACAGTTTTTTGCATGATTGATCTCTATAAAATTTTCATAAATTGAAACATTTGAATGATTAAAAGCAGATATTTTAGTAATACACATATCTAATTACCTCCAAATTTATCTATTTTAGAATTTCACAAATCAGGTCATAAACACCTATATTATAATTTTGTTAAATGAAGTTGGATTGTATGTTAACAAATTACAAAACATACAAGAAAACATTACAAAATGCATGGGTGTTATATTGTAACTCAACATTGCATAAACTTTGGTACAAATGATATAATTTTGGGTTCCTTCCAAAAGAGGTTAGCTACGAGCAATGCTGGAAGGAATTTATTCTTTCCATGAATACTGAGGACATTGTAAGAGCAATAAAATGCAATTAAAAATCAAGAAATGATTAAAAATCCAATATAAATCAAAACCAACCTTGTAGTAATTTTATGTTAAAGTCATCAAAACTGTACTTAGGAGCTGGGTTTCCCAGAGCAAAGCTCAACCAAGGCTTTTACTCACCTACATTTAATAAATTTTGTGTCCTAAATAAATAAAAGGTGAAGGAAGTTTCAGCAGTAGGATAAATTTTTAGAGAGTACAATAAAGAATATTTTCCCCGGGTTAAGTAAAAAGAAGATAATTCAAAATTTTATGGCTTTATGATTTGCAATAAAATTTGCAAATGACATCAGGAAATATAAAGATCTAATTTCTCTATCATAATGAAAGGAGACTCAAAATTACAAAGCTCAAGACTCTGGAACCATGCTATTCAATATAGTGTAGCTGTAACCACACTGGACCAATCTGGCTCAACTTTTATGTAACAAAGTTGTGAGTTGTTTTCCAGTTGCCATGGACCCGTAGGTTGGAGGTCACGTAACCTGAGCATGACCAGATGAACCAAGAGTGCAACCATGGGCAGAACCTAAGTGCTTGGACCGAGGAGTGGGGATTGAATTATGCAGCAGACACCACATGGCAGGATCCAGGATCTAATCAGATCGAGCCCTGGTGTCACCCCAGGGCAGGATTTAGTCAGATCACACCTCCTGGTATCACCTCATTGCAAGATCCAATCAGATCATACCTCATTATCCTCTGACTATAAAAAGAGCCCAACCCCCTTGTTCGGGGACATATTGCTTTGGGAACTATCCCTGGTGTGATTCTTACTTGTGCCAAGTATTATAATAAAACCCCCTTGCTATAACCAACTTGGCTGTGTCTCCTGGCCTGATACCTGCCAAGCGAACGAACCCTTCCATTTGGGAGGTAACAAAGCCACTAGTCAGATGTGGCTATTTAAGTTTAAATTTTAATTAATCACAAAAAATTAAAAATTTATTTCCTTAGTTGCACTAGCCACATATCAAGTATTCAGTAGCCAAATATGGCTGGTGGCTATTGTATTAGACCACACAGATACAAATCATTTCCATCACAATAGAGGAAAGTTCTATTGGACAGCACTGCTCTAGAATGTAAGAGAGGAAAGGTATGTCTATTATCAAAGGGAAAAAGAGCCCAAGTCCTCTGGATTAACAGCATGCAGCAGGTCCTTCTTTTCTTCCTTTTTTTCTCCTTCGGTTTTTATTTAACCAGAAAATCCATAGATCCCAAAAGGTCATTCTTTGGTCTTTTTGAAGCAATAGTATATTTCTGATGAGAGCAAGAATTGCTGTCAAAAACTGACCGGTTATATAAATGAAAAGACCAAAACTTTACCAGTTGGCAAGCCACTGAAAAGGCATACCAGTGTTAGAGTAGCAGAATTGATTGATGCTAGATCTTTATAGAGTAGTAAGGGGAAAAAATCATGAATACAAAATAATGCATATGAGATGGGTAGCTTGGTTTTTGAGAATGGATTTAGGTCTCTGTAGACTGAACTGCCTGAGATCTCACTGTTGTCTTCAGGAAGGGTCTATATAGCCAACTGGGAAGAGAGGGAGACAAATAGTTGCAGGTTGCTCAGGCTGGTGACTCAAGATAGCAAGTGAACCAGAGAACTCTGGTTGGAGTAGGGGTTGAAAAGTCTCTTTGAGACAGAAAAAAAAAAATGTTAAACCATGTAAATTCCAGCCTTCGAAAACCAGTTCAGTGAAAACCACAGTGACTCAGCATAAAATGTGCTTATTGGAAGAAATGTTTCTGAACGGAGACTCTCAAACTCTGCATTTGATTAAGCCCACTTAAGAAGAAAACACCCTCATTTTGTGTTGGCCTATTATCTTCAAATGATTAAAATGATATCATTACCACTTATAAATTTTATATCTCCCTTAAAGATTACATTTTTAAAAACCACTTAAGTGATACCAGGCCACCATAAAAGGCAGTTTCTCCTCTCACTGAAATAATATTCCCTTAGGGGTAAGATTTACATCTCATGCACGCCATGGGAGAATTAGACTCCGAGAAAGCAAAGAGAATCCTCATAGAGTTACATAGGATGAAAATTTGGCTGAGACATTATTTTTTAGATGGAAACTGATAAACAGAATAAAAGTTAAAATATACAGAAACAGGGATCCAAGGTAACAATGCCAAAAGAAAGGAGTCTTTTGTTGTTGTTGTTTCCAGATTGTTTTTTTTTCTCCCTTCTCTGTGCTATTTTGGCCAGTTCTCTCGTGGTCTTTCTTATGGTCCTTGTGCTACTAAGGCCTGTTCAAAAGTAGGATGTCAAGTAAAAATAAAATGGCTCCTTGTCCTACTTACCTTTCACAGGGATTAGCTTTCAGTTGCATATTCCATATGTCTCAAACTGAACTAAAAGACCAGACTTCTGAAATTATTCCATGGGACACACTAACCACAGGGCAGCAAGTACAAAGAATGCCTCTTCTACTCTCTTCAAGAGCCATCCGCCAGGCTGTGACATCTTCATGTTTAGGAAACCAATGAGGTCTCACGCGTATTAGAATTGCAAACGTGAACCTTGAGATGTGTATGTTGCAAGTGTAAAAGTGATAGATTTCATTTCTTTTTCTTACAATTCCTTTCATGCTTATATTTTTCTATTGCTTTATTGCTATCACAAAATATCCTAGTATATTTTTGGGCTAATTCCAAGAACAGATTAACTGCGGTCTGCATTACTTATTATTACACAAATAGCCTATAGCAGCTCCTTGTAATTTCAAAAACCCAGACTGTGGAGTTCTTTCTCACTTTGTGCAAAAATGTAATGTACTTTCTAGGTACATGCAATATTTCTATATAACATAGTCTGAGCTGTTCCCAAATTGCTTTTTGATTAATATTATTTGGATAAAGTTCAATTCCACAACTATACACCATCTTACAGAATGTGGAAAATGTTATTTTATACCGGCATTAGGCATATTTTCAGATATTTCTAAAATGCTAATTGCTGATTTTAGAGACATAAGTCTAATAAATGAAATGAAATCTGTAAAAGAAGTATATATCTCTCAAAACATTGCCTTATTTCTGTTGCTCTTGTATCTATGTATAGCTGTTAGTCTACAGCTGTGGTTGGTAGTTTCAAAATTTCAGGTGCTTTCCTAACAAAGAAGCCAATACTGCTTTAGCTTGCAACCTCAAAAACCATACCACTATTCAAAGGGTATGAAAATATGCAGGACATTGTTCTAAGCACTTAAATGTATTATTGTTTTCTTTAATTGTCATGACACTTCTCTCATTGTCTCCATTTTGTAGACAAAGAAAACCAGCCCAGGAGAGGTTAAGTAACTTGTCCAAGGCCTCACAGCTAAAAAATGGTAGAAACATAATTTGACCCCCAGAAAATTTTACTTTGAAGAATCCATCAATATGAGGAGAAATGTACATCTGGATGTTTAAATCATGATGGGAAATATTAAAGAAATTTTTATATTAATATTTAGTTGTTTATTACTATTTAAGTCTCCTTGGCATCCACAACACAATCATGGCTTATTTAAAAGGATTGAAAGAAATGGTGCTAAACTTATTGGATATCTGTCATGTGCTCAGCACTGTGTCATTTCATGATTAGCAAGAAAGGTTAACGATGTTTGATTTTCCATTGTTCCAAGAAAAGCACTTCTCTTTTAATATTCAGATTTCTTGAATTGTTTTGAAATGTATCTGGAAGAGGAGATTAAAGCAAAAAGTTCAGTAAAATTAGAAATGAAAAACTGAACTGAAATATTTATTGCTCATTTTCAACATTTGTCATAATATGAAGATATCTGAGATATATAAGCATATAATATTATGGTAATGCATAATATATTCAAAAGGTAACAAAATATTTTTCAACAGGAGAAAGATATTATCTCTCTATATATTTCTCTCTCGTTGCATATATCCATCCATCCACCCATCCATTTCTTTTTGTATAAGAATTTTTGTAGAGAATTATAGTTTCTATCACCTTATGCCATAGATGTTTAATAGTTCCAAATCTCTTTTTGCTGATAAACATCAGTCCCTAATAGCTATATGGCTTCATTATACTTCCTGTGCTTAGTGTTTACTAAAAAAAAAAAAAAAAAAAAAAAGATGAAATGAAGGAAATTGTTATGGCTTGAATGTCCTCTCTAAAAGTTATGTTGAAATTTCATTGCCAATGTAATGGCTTTGGGAGGTGAGGGCTTTAAGAGGTGAATAGGTCATGAGGGCTCCGTCCTCATAGAGGATTAATCATGGGAATGGGTTAGTTATCACAGGAGTGGGTCCCCGATAAAAAGATAAAGTTCAGCCCCTATTTCTCTCTCAGTCTCACACACTCATCTTTCTGATTTTTGACATGGGATTATGCAACAAAATAGGCTCCTACTACATGGCAGAGCAGATGCCAGCAGTATGCCCTTGGACTTCCCAGGCTCCAGAACTATGAGCCTAATAAATCTCTTTTCTTTATAAATTACTCAGTCTGTGGTATTCTGTTATAGCAGCAGGAAATAGACTAAGACAAAATTTGTTCTCTCTTGGAGCAATACAGTTTCACTTTTCCCTCCCTAGCTTCCCAGAGTTCCCCCTTATCATTGCATTAGTCCTGCCCCTTAGGCTTCTCATCTGTCTACCCCACTGCAGCCTCTGGTCAATTCTGGAACCAACAGCATGCTCAGTTAGAGCTTCTTGTTCTATATGAACAGCCTGGCTGACCAGATGGAGTAAGTGTGAATACTTGCACCAGTATAGAAGGATACCTGTGGGTGTGGCTTGAACCAAAGGCTTGCTTGAAAGAACTGAGAGAAATCCAAGAGATGGTGTAAGGCAATGTGTGTATGTGTCAGGAAGAGAGGAGAAAATTGTTCTTTTGTCCAGAGGCAGAAAGCAGTTGCTTTTACCCTTTAACTATGGAGAACTATAAGAGGCATTTTCCATTTTTGTTAGAAAGGGAGCCAGGATCTCACATGGTTATCCCCTCTAAAATGTAACCTTAAAAGCAGGAATGCTGAAATATTCCTATTTGTATCGGCAAGGCTACCATACTGTCCAGACATTGTTGACTTTTATTTACTATATAATTATATAATGAATGATGGAATGAATAAATTTGTATTATTTGGGGGATGCTGGACCACAGATAAAATATATGAGGAGACTGTAATAAGTGTATTGCAGGAGGGGATGGTGTGTATGAACACCTTGAAGGAAGCCTGAGACAGGTGAGTGTTGATGTGCAACCTAGAGAACTTGCTCATATTCACCCCACCCTCACTCCCTCACCCCATCCAATCTTAGATGATTGCAGAAAACAATCTATGGATCACTTGGGTATGGGCAGGACTATTGCAGAAAATGGGTGGGTTACTTAAAGGTATCCTAATGCTGTGGTCCCCAACCCCTGGGCTGCAGACTGGTACCTGTCTGTGGTCTGTTAGGAACCAGACCGTGCAGCAGGAGGTGAGTGGTGGGTAAGCTAGTGAAGCTTCATTTGTATTTACAGCCACTCTCCATTGCTTGATTGCTTGAATTGCTACACAATGATCACATAATAAACTCTGCCTCCTGTCAGATCAGTGGTGGCAGCATTAGATTCCCCTAGGAGCATGATCCCTACCGTAAACTGTGCATGTGAGGGATCTAGGTTGCATGCTCCTTATGAGAATGTAATCCCTGGTGATCTGAGGTGGAGCTGAGGTGGTGATGCTAGTGCTGGGGAGCTGCTGCAAATACAGATTATCATTAGCAGAGAGGTTTGACTGCACAATAAATGTAATGTGCTTGAATCATCCCCAAACCACACGCCCCTCCCCACCTCCCAGCCCCCAGGTCTGTGGAAAAATTGTCTTCCATAAAACCAGTCTCTGGTGCCAGCAAGGTTGGGGACTGCTGTTCTAATGTATCCACTCATTCAGTATTTCTCTCACTCATTTATTCATTCGTTAATCCATAAAACATTTATTGAAGACTCATGAGTTCCAGTAACTGTTCTAGGAACTGGGGATACAAAGATAAATAACACACTGTCATTGTCCTTAGCAATTTGCTGTCCAGCAGGGGAAATAATTACAAATGCTAGGACAAAGGAATGGAACTAACAAAGGGTATTGTGGGACCACAAAGTAGAGTTACCTACCCTAACCCTCAGAATCAGAGAAGACTTCCTGGAAGAAGTTATGCCTGAGTTAAGTGCTGAAGGTTAAGTCTGCCTTAGTCAACTAAGTATAAGAGGGAAAAAAGAGTAGGAGGGTAGAAGAGAAGAGCACCCCACACAGAAACTATGCACATACTAAAGTACAGAATCATGACATAATGGACATATTTAGAAAATGACATGAAGTTCAAAGTTCAGTGTAGTGAAGCCCTGTGTTTGAAGTAGGAAATGATGGGAGATGAGGCTAAAAAAATGGTCTGGGGCAAGAGGATCTCCAGTCAACAAACCTTGGCATTTAATTTCTAGGGCAATGGGGAACTATAGAGGGGTTTAAGAAACATAATGATCAAATTTCCATTCAGGGGCTCTGAGGTGGCTGTGTGGGGAGCATGGTGGTGAGGCCTTTCCAATAGTGCTGTTTGAGATGATGAAGGCTTTCCATAGTAAGGACAAGGAAGGGAGCACAGTCAAAGATGTCGCAGCTTTCTGGAGTGAATGAAGGTGCCTCTATTTGAGCAATAGAATCTAGAAAAATAGATTCTAGAAGAAAGTGATGAATTCAGTTTTGGATATATTGAATTTGAGGGGCTTGAGAGAAATACAGGTGATGTGCATGAGTGAGTTAGTGCTGTGGTTTGAATGTTTGTGTTCCTCCAGAATTCACATTGAAACTTAATCCCCAATGCAATAGTGTGAAGAGGTGGGATCTAGAGAGATGATTAGGTCATGAGGGCTTTGCCCTCACGGATGGGATTAATGCCCTCAAAAAAGGGCTCATGGAACTATCTAGGTCCCTTTGCCCTTCTGCCACATGAGGATGCAACAAGAAGGTACCATCTTGGCAGCAGAGAGCAGCCCTCACTAGACATCAAATCTGCTTACATCTTGATCTTGGACTTCCCAGTTCCAGAACTGTGAGAAATAAATTTTTATGATTTATAAATTACCCAGTCTAAAATATTTTGTTATAGCAGTAGGAATGGACTAAGAAATATCTAGAGCTAAGGAGGAGTCTGGGTTGTAAAGAGTTAGAAAGTTCTCCCATATAGGTGGTCACTGAAATTGTGAGTTAATGGGCAATTCAGAGACAGCAGATATAGTTAGAAAAACCTTAAGGAACATCACTATTTAGTAGTCAAGAGAAGGAAACGGAGCTCACCAAGGAAAGAATAGTCTGAGAACACAAGGAATATAATAAAGTATAATGACAGGGAAGTCTTCTCGACACCTCCTTTAGATGCTCCTGTAACATCATAAACTCATCTTTTGTTATAATATTTACTGCTCCTGTAACATCATAAACTCATCTTTTGTTATAATATTTATTACTCTTGCATTGATCTTTTCCCACCAGACTGGAGACTCCAATTGAACTGGAACTGTGTCTTAGTCATCATTGTATCTCCAGTGTCCAGTGCGGAGGATAGAGGAAGCATTCAATACGTCAGGCATACAAAAATAATACAAACATACACACAGGTTCCCCTGTCTCTTACATGAGACTATTTTGGTTGTAAGTTATAGAAACTCAACTTGAACTTGACAGTGGCTCATGGCATCCAAGGAAGAATTAAACATTCAAGCTCTATGAATGACAGGGAAGGACTTAGGCTTTAGGAACAATAGGAATCAGGAAACTGAAGGCCCTCGATACTTCATTCTTTCATTTTTTGCTTCATTCTCTCTCCAGATGGGCTTTGTGAAAAAACACCCTGGGAAATGTAACCACTGATGACTCCTACATTTTGCACTTTACACCTTCAACCATGGACAGAAATTGATCTGAGATTTTTGTTTGGTATAAGTCCAAAAATCCAGGAGTGTAGATTCACTGGTCTAGCGTAGATCATGTGACCACATCTGGACCAACTGGCTGTGCCCAGAAGGTCAAGTCAATTTTTACCAAATGTCTGCCCTCACTGAAACCATGAAGATGAAGGAACATTCCACCCAGAAAGGGTGTCTGCCACAGAGAATTATAAAACTATTCAAGGGTCAAAGAACATGAAGACTGGAGTAGAATCCTGATTACCTGGAAATCTTGAGAATCCTGGAAATGGCCCACAAGTTGAAGCAGCATGTGTAGTATTAAAAGATGGGTCTTGGCAGAGATTTCATCTTCATCTGTATTTCTTACTAGCCCCTTGGACTTGCTGAAATTATTTTATCTGGCTGAAGGTTTTTCCTCAGATTTATTATAATATGCAGATAATAATTATTATTGGGTGGTTGTGAGGATAAAGTGAGATAACGTGATAATAATATTAGTAGCTAGTATTTATTACATGTTTATGAAGGGCCAGATATTTTTCTAAGTGTGTTGTATCTATGATAGATATTAAATTTATTTTCTTTTTTTCAGAGAAGGAAACTGAAATCTCACTTCCCAAAGTTTCACAGCCAGTAAGTGATGAGTTCAGGTTTGACTACAGTAGTCTGGTGCTAGAGCTCATGCTATAAACCACTGTGTTCTACTGCCTTGAGTATTAGCTATTGTTATTGTTGTACATTATCATGTATGCAAAGGGCTTACAGTACCCGGTCCACAGTTAGGGAGCAAATTCATTTGACTAGTATTTATTGATTATTTACAATGCAAAGACACAATTCTACAATAGATACTGGAAGTAAAGCAATAAGACAAAAATCTCTGACTGCATAAAGTTTACATTCTAGTATAGGAAGAATTATCATAAATACATACATAAAAATATATGGGTAATTTTAAGTAGTGATCAATGTCATAAAATAAATAAAACAGATCCATGATACAGATAATGTCTGGGTGGTTGGGGAAGGCCCTTTCAGCTTAGATGATCAAGAACTTACTCTCTAAGGATGTGACACTTGGCCTGAGATGTAAATAATGAGGAGACCAGCTGTGCAAAGACCCAAGGGAAGAATTTTCCAGGCAGAAGAGACAGTATTGCCAAGGCCCAGAATGGGAATGAGCATGGGTTTGAGGAACACAAAGGAGACCAATTTGGCTAGAGGCAGGTGGGGTTGGGGGGTGGAGGTTAAGAATTTTAGATAATGATGTTGAGATTATTAGGAACTTTAGGGCATGGTGAATAGTTTTGAAATTTTTTCTTGGTATAATGGGCTGTTTTAGAGTTTTATGAAGGGTAGTAATACTATTTGATTTAGACTTTGAGACAATCACTCTGACTACTACTTGGAGAATGGAAAGTAGGCAGTAGGGAAAGTAATAAGAGGATGCAAAAGATGATGACGCCTCAGACTAGTGCTTTGGGGTGTCAAGAAGTGGTCAGATTAAGACTGTATATTGGAGGTAGTACTGATAAAATGTGCTAATCCATTAAATGTGTGCATAAAAGAAAGAAAGGAATTAAGGATAAATCTTAAGATTTAGCATAAGTTATTGAGGGGATATAAAGAAGAGAGGAGAAGTGCTTGGGTGGAGGAACAAAAAATTCTCTCTTAGGAATATTAACTATGTGATACACCCAAGCAAAGCTGCAGCAGTATCAGCTGTCTACTTCCCAAGGATGTTGTAGGGGGGATACTAAAGTGGTTTGCAAATTATATCCTGATTTGGATTTAAATTGTATTAAATTTAAAATGCAATTGGATTGGGATTTAAAATTTTGCATTTTTTAGCCCAGTGAATTGCTGTGTTCTGGGAAAGGCAGGAAATTATTCTTATAAGATTTTTTTATTGATTAAAGTTCTTAGAGATCATATGTAAAAAGCCCTCAGGTAGCAAATTGATCCACAAATCCTACAAATCTTGTTAGTTCATAGCCCCATCCCCTAGATCTATCTTTATTGCTGTTGACACTGGGACCTAAGTAAAGGCCTAGTCTGAAAGCTGAGTCACCTGGGACTCACCTGCCCAGGCCACCATGACAACAGGGCACTAAATTTCTCCACCCCCCCTTTTTTTTTTCTGAATTTGGGATAAAGATTTGATTTTCATGGGGAGTGATTAAGTACAAGGCTGGTGATCAGTATGGTAGCCTGGTTTCCTCCCGCCCCACTACTTTTCCAGGGGTGGGAAGAACAGTCAATTACTGCTTCCCTGCAAATTTAGCCTAATTTCATGACATGGGAAATCTGCCAGCCTACTTTTGTAGGTGGTCCACTTCCCATTTCCAAGTCTCCCATTTGTGGCTTCTAGCATCAAATCGTATCCTCATGAGTGTGAAATGCCCACCTAGATACCAAAGATGCCAGGGCAGGCTTGATCTGCAGACCATCTGGAGAATGTGGCCCCAACCTTTCTCTCAAGTGTCTAGGCATGACTGCAGCATAACTTCTGTCTGCATACTCAATTTAAGAGTGATTTAGGTCAGTGGTTTTCAGAAGGCTTTCTGTGGGATCCTGAGGGAGAGGGAAGCCAAGCAGGAGGAACTCCGGGCCTCCTGCCTCCATTTCAGCATAGCAGCTCCACAATTTTCTGTTTTATATTTTGGGGTTCCAAGTGAGGTTACATGGGGAACTGTTGAGGCAAAAATGCTTGAAAAGCTCCATTTAGACTAATTGATCTATTACTTTAAAAAAATAGCCTAACAGATTAGATTTGCACCTTTCCCCTGGCTTTAATTTTCTGCAAATGCTTTAATATTAATACATTTTTTAGGGAAGTTAAAATGGACTAGTGAGCTGAGGCAAAGAAAACTTCTATGCTCCTCTTATTATATTTATATGCCATTTGTCACCAAGATAGAGGTAGCTGTCTAGAAGCAGGGAGGAAACATTGACAAATCTTCCTTTTGGGCTCAGTGTCTTGGCCTAGTTTTCTTAATTTCTTTTGGTTCTGGTTTAGGCTAAAATCCTCATCAAGCTCTCATTTGTTCTTGTGTCAAGAAATATTTAGTGATTGTTGCCTGGTCGTCTACAGGTTTTCTAACCATCCTTGTTGACTGATGCGCGTGCAGCAAGAGTAGGTGGAATAGCTGGGGCTTTGTTTTCTTTCTTTTCTTCAAGTTCCTGATGAGTTTTCAGGATCAGCTCGGGACATATCAAAATAAAAATCTTCCCTCTGGTTATCTTTCATTAGGTCAGGAAGATGTGAATCAGCTTGCAGGTTTACCAGGGTGATTGGTTATTTTCCATGGAGAACTAGAGAGTTCTGTCTGGTCAGCATGTTTCCTCTGCCTCTCTCTCCTTTAGCACTCTAGCCCAGCCATTGCGCAAGTGGATTTACAAAAAGAAAGAAAAAAGAAAAGAGCATGGAAAATTTTCTCAGCTGCACTAACACACGGGGAACTTGTCCTGCATCCAGATCTCCAGCAAGTCCTTCGGGAGCCCGGCAGACAGATTCTGGCGTCAACAGGGCCCCGAGCTCTAGATCAAGCTAAAGGTCTACAAATAATGGAGCTGCCCAAAAGGCTGCGAGGCTCTGATACCTGGCCTGCCACAGATACTCCTTTCAACTCCTGGGCTGCGTCCTATCGGTTATATCTATAAGCTTTATTTAACAAGGCCACCATTAATGTGGTTCCTCTGTGTGCTCAAGGAGGCCATTTCTTTTCAGTTCAGTTTCACAGGGCTGTGCGTCTTAGGATCACGATGCCTGTCCAAGTTGCTAATGGGCTGAACTAAAGTAACCTTGAAGAAACAATATAAATACAGCAGAACCTAATATTAATTACTTAGACTTCAAGGAAAAAGTTTCGAATAGGTTTCCTTTGAGTACCTTTTCCCACCTTTTCCAAGACGCCCTTCCCCTCCATGGATGTGGTTACAACAGGGGTTGGCCATGTCCTTATACGACCCTGCTTTGCCACTCCATTGAGGTAGCCACTGACGAGCCATGGTTCATTGGTCAGGGAGAGACACCAGACCCAGGTCTGTTCACTGGGCTGACTGATTAGACTTTGGAAAGTCAGAGATGCAGTGAGAACCCTCCTCTGTGGCTGCAAGGAGTAATACTGGGGAATCATTGTTGGTCCTATTTTGTGTCATTGAAAAAAGCCATTTTGTAGCAAGAGAAAAATAAATCAATGTGCAGGGAACAGCTTTGGATTTGCCTTGCAGTCTCAGACCTTTCTGCTCTGGGTGGAGTTCTTTCCTCTGCTAGAGATGTTCTTCATCCCTGACTTCACCTGGTGAGCCCTGCTTTTCCTTCAAGGTTTGGCTCAGATATAATTTCTTCTGTGAAGAATCCCTTCAGTTCCCCAGCCCTTGATACAATAAATGTCTTTCATCTCTCTGTTCTCCACATGTTCTTAGTCAACAGGAAGGAACTTGAGGGCAGGAACCCTGACATTAATCCTCTTGGTAATTCTCATGGCCCCTCAGCACAAGGCCAGGGACATCACAGGTTTTTTTAAAGTAGAAATCTGCCTTGGGTTGTGACAAGTTGTCACGACAACAGGCCATTTTCTGGAATGGCTGGGAAAAAGACTTTCTGATTAGGCTTTGCTTTATCATGTCTCTTAGCAGCATTGGGTAAAGAACCTCATGACTGCTGGGGGCATCTGGGTTTCATCATCCCAGCCGACAGCATTCCCAGGGGTGCCACAGCTTGGATGAGTTGTTGGAACTAGGAACTGTTCCCTTGCCTTGACTGAAACTATCAATAAAATTAATTTTTTTCTGCAAAAGTTCACAATTCCTGGGTATCAACTTCCTCTCAAGGCACATAGTGTGCACAGAACCTACTGGATTAAGAAAAGATAAGAGAGCATGATTTCATAAAGAATCTTCTATATTCACTCACCTGTAAACACAACTCCAGTGTTCACTTATTTGGGAAGTGTAGTGTATATGCTCCTCGGGGTCTGTGAGCTGGAGCAATGGGACACATCCCTGAGAAGGGCCGAGAAACCTGCCGGACTCAACTATTATTGATGGGGATCTTAAGCTCTAGACTGGCATGCAAGAGGGATACCTACTCTATTTTACCTCACCGTCTGTTGACTATGCCTCTGATAGCACTACTTGTGAGAAGTGACCTGATTTGTCATTCCTGGTACTGAAAAGAGTCATCAGCTTAGGTTGTTTAGTGCACTTGGGACTTACCTCAAACATATTAGCAAAATATAGCATTGCATTTTCATTCCATTAATTAATTGATTCAACAAATATTTATTGAGTGCCTACTGCGTGAACACAACAGGGAACAAAAGCTGACATGTCCCTATTATCGTGTCTTGGAGTTTACCTCCAGTAGGGAAGAGAGACACATAAATTAATATGAAATTGCTACCAGTGGATACTACAGAAGAGAGATTACCAGGGCTATGTATATTCATAAGATTTAACTGTGCTGGGGAGGTAAAGGAAACCTTCCCTGAGAAGGCAAAAAGAGGAAGGAAGACCATTCCAAGGTGATAGAACAACATATGCAAACTCTGTGCAGCAGAACATAGCAAGTTCAAGGTGCTGAAAGAAGGCTGGTGGTGCTGGAATTCAGGGAAAGAGGAGGAGGGAAGTTGGACAAGGGGCCGGGAGGGGGTCTACCATGTTACAGGGGGTTGGCTTCATCCTGGGAGCAATGAGAAACCTTCAAGGGGCTTAAGCCAAGTGAGATGGTCAGATTCACATTTTGGGAATACTTCTTCTGGTTGCAAGGTGGAAAATGAATTGAAGGAGGCCAGATGCGGTAGACTAGGTGGGAGGCTACTGTGGCTGGAGTGAAAAATGATGGTGGATTAGACAAGGGTGATAGTGAAAGGATATATTCAAGGGGACAGATTTGAGAAATATTTAGTATGTAGATATATATTTTCCCAGGAAAACTGTAGGGATTCTTATATCGTAGGATCAGAATCTGACCTTTGCATCAGAGAAGTGAATGTATATTAATACTGAGGGGAAAAAACATTCATTCACACAAAAGAAAAAAGGAAAGGAAAAATTCTTCTATTCTGTGTAAGCTATTGCACTAGGCAGAATTATCTGAACATTCAAGGCATAAAAACAACTCTATCATATGTGGCTTGTGCTTAATACTAAAACAGGATAGAAAAGGTTTATAAAATGTGATTTAAAGCTTTCAATAAATGTGCAGCAGGAATTGAATTTAATATAACTAGTTATGTTAATTTTTTTCAAACTGGGCTCTTCGTTGTTAAAGTATTTTGGAGGGAAAATGACCATTTCTACTCCTTAAAATAATTCTAGTCCAAGTGAATAATTAGCGTCAAGAAAAAATAAGTTATTCGGAGTAGTCAGCTTCTAGTGAAAACATTCCAAGATCAACAAGCCATTTTTTCCCTGTGTTTATCCCTGAGACTTCACTAGTATACCACAGAGACATAGGGTCTTCTATGTGTCTCTGTGCAGAGATTTAATTAACCATGAAGGTGCTTGATGGTGAGGAATCCTGCTTATTCATGGTGTTTTAACATCTACGAAAAAGGAAATACCACGGTTTTTAGGTCTGGTCACGCAGCCATACATTTCCATTGAGAAACATAATTGGGAGGAGGCATATTCCTTAAATAAGTAAACTCGTTGAAAATATGTACTGCTATAGATGAGATAGCAGAAGGACTGACAGTTACTGTTCTTAGATTGATCAAAATGACTTGAATTAGAAGCACTTTATATATATATAATAAAAGCAAATGCATAAATGAGAATATATAATCACGCTACTCTGGAGCAAATATTTTAATCAGGAAACATCTTAGAAAACATACATATAAAAAACTTGTAATCACAAGCTCAAGTTAGACTGCTTGACTGTAATTTCAAATTATGTGATATAGATTTATCCTCCAGTGAAAAGTCATTTTTCGTCAAAAATAGTCATAATTTGGATTCACTAGAGCACTGGAAAAGAAAGTCAGAAAAGCCATATGTGCCTCAACCAACAGTAAAATATGAAACAAAAACTATAAATGTAAAGACTAGACTTCCAGTGCTTTCAGCTTCTACAATCTGTTTGAAGAAGGCTCAGCGCCATTTTTCATACGGGGCCATATGTTGCCTGGTGGTCATTTTCCCCGGCATTGGATCCATTTTCAGCTGCATAAACCAGTAACTTGTTTGTAGCCGTCAGTTGGTCTAGACAGACAATTCTTTTGAGATCCATTCTCTTTTGATGGGTTTATCAGATTTCCACCCCCATTTTTCCTTTATAATTTTCTGTATCTTCCTGTCTCTCCTGCTTGCATGTGTGATGCAATGACACTCACTGGCAAAGGTCATTCGGTGGCCTCACATCTCCAACAGCGGCAGAAACAGTAAAGGAACAGTGCATGGTGTATTCTGCATGCATCCCCCACTCTGCTGCTAGGAATAATTCCTTCCTCACCTACTTCCATAAAAATTACCACCCCTACCTATTTTCAATTTCTTTTAAGTATTGAATACGAAGGAAAGTCCTGGCCACCTAAGAGGCAATGAAAGGGAACTGTGAGGAACACATGCTCTGGATGTCAGTCTCCTGGGTTCAAGCCCTAATTTTGTCACTGTTAGATGTGTAACCTTAGGCAATTACTAAACCTTCTCATATTTATTTTCCCCACCTGTAAAGGTGAGGGTAATTGTTATGCGGTCATGGGGTTGTTGTGAGGAGTACGTGAAAAAAGTGTCTAAAAAGATCCCTATACAATGCCTGGCATGTTATAATCAGTCAATAAATGTTATTCTTTAACATTTAGGAAAGGTCAAAGACATAATCATCTGAACCCCAGCAAAGAGACACTAGGAACACAGGATATAGAATTCTGTGTCTGTAACAACCTTGTACAGATATTTCCTCTGGCAAGTTTTATTTTGCATAAGAACAAAAAAGAGTTCTGTCCATAGAGAGGATTACTTTAAAAAAAAAAAGTGGGGAGCACTTTAATCAAGTTGTGTTTAACTATGGGGATATTTTTTTTTGTTTATTTTCAGAGTAGGAGGACTGTGTTCTGGGAGTCCTGTCCTGCCGGATGTGTGATATATTTAAAAATCAATTCCAGAAATCAAAGCAGTACTGTTTAAGACGCATCAAGCACTAGATTTGAGCCACACAGTCAATGTAAATAATGGAAAGGCATAAGCCACACTTTATGGTAAGTTGAACAAAATAGAAGCAAGACAAGCTAATGAAATAATTTAAATCAATGGAAAATAAGCAGTTGAGAGCAACAAATCCATTTTTTTGTAGACATACTACTAAGCCCTACCTATATATACACATACATAGATGATGGCTACAAATGAGCTTGCGATTTTCCTCTGAAAGTATTTGAGCAGGAAATAAAACCTTTTCCCAGTGGATGAAATAACAGTCATTTCTGCCAATCTAAGCAAGGCAGATTTAAATTTTATACGTGTCCAACTGCTTGTTCCCCTTTAGCTAATAACCTGCATGCTGGAAACATTTCAAATGAAAGGGAGTTCACAGCCCCACAGCCCAGCTCTGAATATATCTACCGTGCATGTAAACAAGTAAACCATTATGTTTCTTACTGAGATAAAGAACACAATGATAAGTGGGGACTTTCACAAAACAAAGAGCTTCCTATTGCGAGTGTGGATAATCTTCCAGAAAACCCTGTGTTTTGGCAAATCATGCCAGATTAATCTATTAGGCATCTCCTTTCATTATCAAATTTCCGCTGCCTATCACAGTGGCTGCCTTATCAAGCACCCCTTTTTTAATAGCAACCCCATTCCTAAGATTTCAGATGCTGGCCTTCCCTGCTCAGAAAACAGGTGTCCCTACTGTTTGCAGGCAGCAAAGGTCCCTGCACAGAGCCTGGGAAAGGGCAGGGCTATCAGGCTCTGTTCTACCTGAAGGAACAGGTAACAGAAAACTGTTGATTTCAATGAATAGAACTTAATTGGCACACATTAGCCAGAAGTGTTTTCTGAGAATTAAAATTCCTTAAAAATTTCCCACTGACAAAAAAAGCTTAAACACACACACACACACACACACACACAGAAGATTGTTTTGTAATAATCAAATGGACAGCTCCAAACAACAGAACTATTCCTCATGGAATTCCTTTGTAAACATAATATTCACCCAAATTCATTCTTAAAATTAGGTATTGTGGTTTAGGACAACTTCAGAGTCACCTATGGGGCTTAAAAGTTGTTGGGCATATTGTCTGCCTTCGAGAGGAAGCATATTTCATGGGTCTGCAAGAGGCTAATATTCCAAGTCAATTAGGATGATAGATCAGGTTTTCTGGTTCTCAGTGTCTCCACTTGCCAGCCTGTCTTCTCTTTCTTACTTAATAAAACCGGGCATGTGGTTTCTGACCGGCTCTTTTGTGTGCTAGGCCAGGGTCACCCACCAACATGGAGCAGTGAAACCCACTACTAACAAAAAAACTCAGCTTTAACGGTGGTTTGCAAAATATGCACACTCATATATAAACAGTATCACCTGGTTGTTTGCTTATATTACAGATAATATTTGTTGTATAGATATACGTCATGCTTATGTGGAAATTTATTTGCAGAAGATCACTCAGAGGACGACAATCATCCATTTGGCTTAGTCAATGCCAGGATTTCTTTAATTTCTAATTGTCAAATTGGTACCCGGCACGTTCTTGTCTTGCTAGTATATCTACGTCCATCTGCACTCTCCAGCAAGTAGAAAGACTTCATTCTCTGCTCTGAACTTAGCCCTTAAAAACTTGGCTGGTGTGTGCTTTACTGTAATAAAATAAAGGCATTCAGGAAGGCCACCGCACTGACAACCGGAAGATCCAGTCTGCCTGCAGCTTCCCCACAGGACGGCTCAGAGATGGGTGCTGTGTCCACTGGGTGGGTAGGAAGCAATTGATAAGCACATGCCTTTGCTTCCGGCCCTCTACAGCGCCAGCTTTGTTTCATCTACGGATGATTAAATGGTCTACAGGGCAATTATGAACTGGAGGAAGGAACAGCCAGCTCTCTCCAGGTTTCCTCAATCAGCGTGATTGAATTTCTCAAAGGCAGGCAGCAGTAGCAGAAGCAGTTTCAATGACTTTTCTTGGAAAATGTTCGGCAGCCCAGAATTGAGCCTTTCATTTAACTACTTGCTGTTTCATTTTATTATGTGCAAATTGTGGCTTAATAGATTTACAGTGGCTATAAACTCTCAACTGTTAGGGTAGCCCAAGTGGCTAATACATATTAAAATGAATGGTATAATATGAACCCCCCAAAAAGTGATAGTTGCAAATTCTAACCAGAGGTGCAATAAACTCTACTTTAATAAGTAGCACAATGACATCTTATACTATTTTCATTCAAGGAGCATTATTTTTATTGCCCCTTATAAATGATAGAAAAATATAAGGCATTCATTTTGCATTGAAAAGAAATGGAAGGAGCTCTTGAGAAAGTCAAAATAATTATTTACCATCTCACAATTGAAAGGTATTGGTTTAAAAATTTATACAGTAGGTAAATATACATATAAATATAGCGCTTATAAAGTTTCATTTTCAAAAAATAAGTAGATGTAGAAATGCATTCCTTTCTTCTTCCCTGCACATTAGATAGCAGTAAAACAAAACCAAAAAAGTCATTTTTGAAGTCCAATACACGACTTCTGTGTCAGCATCTTCCTCATGGTTTTTTATCAACAATGATCATAGCCAGATCAGAATCCCAATTGTTGAGGTCCTTACCTAACATGAATGGTGTTTATAGATATGTTAAAATAATCTGTTACCCAAACAGGGCTTTTGGAAATAGCTTTATTAAAACTGTGTGACTCATTTGAGCAATAGGCTTATGGAAGAAATCGTGGACTAGGTGTCATAATCCTTGCATACACTTCCTGAAGCACATTAACTTGCTGTTTGCCCTTGGACTCAGTGACTTAGGCTTGACTTTGGACCTTTGGGACTCAGGTTTCTCATCTGTTAAATGGGGTTTTACCTTCCCTGATTGGCTCATGCCATTTTGAGAGTCTAAAATAATATGAAATACCTTTGACAAATATAAAATGATATAAAAAGAACATATTAATGTGAGAATAACATTTTGTCAAAAAGAGGTCATTGGATAGATTAGATTGGTTTAAGTTGATTAGTTATTCACCAATCATCAGAAACTTCTATAAGGATTGAATCACAACACTAAAATCGTAGCCTGCAAGAGAAGGAAGGTAAAACAACTTAATGCGATAAAATCTTTTGCATTATGACTTAAGTTTCCAAGAGAGAATGGCATCAGAAATGGCATATATTCATGATTCTGTAAAAGCATGCAGCCATTCAAAACATGAGCAACCAATGGTTTAGACTGCTGTTTGAATGCTCAAATCCAGGGGTGGTTAAGTCTGGACTATTTCAGGACTGTTCAGAACAAAGCAAGTCCTAATTTTACATGACTTGTCAGAAACAAACACAAATCGGTAAACATTGAATAATAAAAATGTCATATGAAGCTTTCATCAAGATAATATAATTTCTCTTGGTACCATTTAGAGTAAGAGAATCTTTTTGCCCTAAAATGTATAATAAAACCTATGGTCAAGTACAAATCTTAGGAATCTGAGTTCAAGCCACTGATTTAAGTGAAATAATCTTTAAACTTTTAAATAATATATTTTTACTCCAGAGTAATTTCATTGACTAATTTATTTTTCCTATGAATATTTTCCAAGAGAAAAATCAACTTAATCTGTTAGAGATTAAATAATTAAGTGAATTATTCAGACTGCCAGAGACTATTTTAACTTTTAGCAAAACCCATACAAGAAGAAAAAGGTTGTGAAATTCACATCAATTAGATTCTTACCTTTTTAAAACTGGTAAAAGACTTGAAGTGGTAGGGAAATAAAAGGAAAGATTACTTTATATGCTTTATGTCAGGTAAAGAATGTGCTGCTGATTTTAATACATTTAAACTCACTACTATGCTTATCTGAAAAAGATTGACATTCTACAACTCATTTGGAAATAGTTGATAGAGATGTGACAATCCAAATGTGGCAACAAAATAAAAATTGGGGGTAAAAATGTATTAAAGCAAAAACATAGAAAGAGAAATATAAAAATGTTTTCTGAGAAGCTTTAATTACCCACAGTCTCTTTAAATTGTACCCCAAAATTCCAAAGATGTTTTTAAAAATGTGTACATAAAACATTTAAATAATTTAATATCTATAAGTATTTTTCCTTTGTTTATAAATTTCCCATTTTCCTAAAAACAAAGGAATATATAATTATTCACTGAGAAACATCATTTGGGGAAAAAAAAAACTCTCTTTATGATATTCACTTGAAATAACATCTGTTTTGTATAATGTAGATAGGAGAACAGTCTTTAATTTATCCATCCACACAGCCACTTAAAGTGTAAGAATATATAAGGTATAATGTGATTTGCTGCATTTTTGTTGTGAAACATAATATTAAAATGGTTCAGATGCTCCTGAATGTAATTTTAAAATTGCATAGGCTTCTACACTTCATTAACAAACTACAGATGTATAGATAATAAGGCTCTTTATTGGAGAATATGTTATTATGCAGCTGTTAGCACAATGCAGCAAACGAGGCCATTTGCAAATCTCATTAATAGTTCTACCATTTTCCACCACTTGAATGAAAAGTGATAATGTATAGATCTCACAGTCATTAAGAACTTTCCGTTACTCCTTTAGGATTAATTTGCACTGACCCAGAATTTTGTATTTGTTTAACACAAGCCGTGGGTTACTTTGATGTTATCTGCTTCTATAAACAGTAATATACAGTCCTCTCCTGGGCTAAAACAGCTCTTATTCCAGGGAGAATTGACGTTATTAATCATTCTGAAGTCCAAGAGTGCTGATCATAAATTGTATGTGGGGACCTCACTTAGTACCTCCCAGGACTCCCATTTATCAGCAATTCCTCTTTTCCACCTGGATATAAAGTATATAAAGAGTAATTTATCTCAGAGCTTGGGCTCTGTGATCTTCTTGATGTCTAGGTGACGTGAGAAACAGTTGGCAACAAATAAATATTGATTCTCCTATCTTTGGAAATAAAGACCTAAATTGTCTGCCATTTCTCAAGTCTGATTCCCTCAAGTGGCCAGAATGGAAAATGCACATCTTGCCTTAAATTTTCATGCACACGAAATAAGCAGGAATGACGGCAAATAAAGAGAATCACTTTCAATAATGTTAAAAATAAAAGGTAGTAATTTTAAATCATGATCAAGATATCAATGCAGACCTTTTTACCATACATTAAGGCTAAAAATGCTAGCCTATAATTTAGGAACTGTCAGGTCTGGAAAACTGTCTAGAAAAGCATTATTTTTTAAAATGCAAACCTGCACAGATCTACAGAAATATTTATCTTAAACAAAAACTAAACAAATAATTCAGCTCCAGAGCAATGCAACTGAAGAGAAAACAGAAATAAACTATTACATAGATATTATTGGCAGAGTCTCCTTTCCACACCACCAAATTAGCTGTCAAATCTGAGAAATGGCTGCATTTGGTACTTTTAGGGAAAAATATATCTTCATAGAGAATGGAAGAAAATAGGCAACAGGAACAATAACCAGGAAGTATGCTCAGAGGCTAGATGGAACTCTTGAATTTTAGGAGGCACACATTATTCTCTGTGATTTCATTTTGTAGACTTGGGGATTTTCCATCACCTAAGTGAAAGAAGGCAATCCCATACACATAGACTCAAATTCTTGACCATGGAGACATTTTTGCAACAATTCTTGTTTCATCCTAAGCATAACTTTGATTCGTGAATTTCAAAGCTCTCTCTGTTTCATTGTGAATCTGTGGTTTTAACATTTTGCTGGGCTCCAAATTTATCAGTGTGTGAGTTTATTTTATCTTAAGTACCGTAAAAACTCAATCTTTAAAATGCCAATGGAAACAAAAAAATGAATTATTGCACTGAGCCAAAAAGATCCAATTTAAGAAGGCAAACTTAAAAGATTTTTGCTAGAGTGTAAACTGATGGGATTAAAAATCTTGCAAGCACAAACTTTTTTTCTCCTGCAACTACAAACTTCACAACAGTTCTTTAAAAAAAAAAAAAGTGATAAAAAATGGAGAGTGGAAATATGTGATACCCAAAGTTATTCTACAGACTGCCATTTGACAGTCTCCTTTGGAAGATTAATTTAGTTTTTCCAGAGTTTTACTATCATAGCACAACTTTCTTGGTATTACAGAAGTTCCTCACTATAAGTCTGAAAGAACCTCATTCCCATGTTAAAATGTGTCTGAGTTTGCCATTTGTGAATTATATCGTTCACTGAATTGAACACTGAACTATTAGTGAGTCAAGAATAGGACAAGTATTCTTGTTCCTTTCTAGGAATTCAGCCTATTTCCTAAAGGTTATAATCTGAATTATACAGAGAAAATATTTGCAAATAGTATATCTGATAAGTGACTTGTATCTAGACTAGAGAAAGAACTGTTATAACTCAATAATGAAGACAAATTACTCAATTGAGAAAAATATTTGAGCAGATATTTCTCCAAAAAAAAAAAAAAAGATACACAAATGTCCAATAACCACATGGCAAGATGTTAAGTATCATTAGTCATTAGAAAAATGCAAATCACTACCACAGTGAGATACTACTTTGTATCTCCTAGGATGGCTATCATAGGCAGACAACAACAAGTGTTGGTAAACATGGAAAAATTGAAATCTTTATATATTGCTGGTGGGAAAATAAAATTGTGAAGCTACTTTGGAAAACAGTTTTTTAGCAAAAGTTAAACACAGATTAATCACATGACCCAGGAATTTCACTCCTACGCATCCATCCAGGAGCAGTGAAAATATATCTTCATACAAAGACTTTAACATGAATGTTCATAGTAGCATTATTTATAATACCCAAACAATAGAAACAACTCAAATGTCCATCAACTGATGAATGAATAAACAAAATGTGGTAAATCCATACAACAAAATACTATTAAGTACTGACAGATGCTACAACACGGAAGAATCTCAGAAACATCATGTTTAGTGAAAGAAGCCAGTCACGAAAGACCACTCATTACATACTTGTATTTATATGAGATGTCCAGAAAATCTACGACAACAGAAAGTAGATTAGTAGTTGTCTTGGGCTATGGGTGGGAATGAGGAATGATTCAATGACTATTAGGTTTCCTTTTAGGGTGATGGAAATATTCTGAACTTAGATTGTAATGATGGTTGTATAGCTCTGTAAATACACTAAATTTTTTAGATTGTACACTTAAAACAGGTGAAGAGTAACTTTTATGGCATGTAAATTATATCTTAATAAAGCCGTTTAAAAAAATAACCAGAGTGTGAGGGGGAATGTTGGGAGACACCAGAGCTGAGTGATACAGGGTCTCACAGGCCAGTCGTATTAAGAAGCTTTGTCTTTTTCCCCAAAGCAATGGAAAAGCATGAAAGGATTTTAGTAAGGAGTGAGTGGTAGTGGTGATGTGACCAGATTTGCATTCTGAAGAACACTATGGCTAATGTATTCAAAATAGCTTAGAATTAGAAGTAGATCAGATAGGGTTTTTTTTGTTTTCTCTCCTCACCAAGTCCTATGTCCCTAACTCCTGAGTTGTCATGTGACTCACATGTCAATGAGTGATTTACCCATTTACCTGCGTTTGTTTATCCATTTACCCTTTCTTCCTGTAGCACCACAATGAGTGCTGAGAGTAGGGATGACGGTCTCACCTGACCTTGTATTCTTAGCACCCAGCACTTGGTCTGGCATCCAGCAGACTCTCCATGTTTGTACAAGGAATGATGTTGAAAGGAGCTCAGGAACATAGGAAAAAAATACCACCTCAGGTCTAGCACGGCCTGCTAATTTGACAGGCTGGGTGTCTTCTGTCCCAGTCGGTAGTTTTGTGTTCTCTAATCAGAACATTCCACATCATTGTCATGCTACCCACTTTGCCCTAAACTCTTTTGGAATCAAAATTTTAGGCAAAAATAAATACATCAAAAAATTATGTGTGATGAGAACACATTCTCTGTGTGCCTGCTGAAGATGGGCACACACTGGTAACAAAATTCTAATTTTCGAATTAAGACAATTCCTGAATTTTGTACACTTTCAGCATGAAGTCTTAACAGCCTGCTTCAGTAGGTTTGATTTGTTAAGCCAAATAAAATATTGGTAAAACTGATTATGCTACCTATAAAATTGATGTATAACATAGATATGCTAATTATATAGAGCAAAACATCTTTTTTTTTTTTTTTCCTAGAGGCTCGTATAATTGCGAGCTCACTGTAATTCATTTTTAAGGGAAAGAAGGGAACAATTGTATATCATAAGATATGTAAAAACAAAGCCAAACCAAAACAACTCCAAGCTTATATCCTGGAGATAGTCCATGTTCAGCCCAATCGTTTACATTTAAAACACACTATGATGTTCTGAAAAAGAACTGGGTCCAGGATTATGGACATCAGACTTTGAATGATCCTAACAGGAAAGAAAGAATACTCTGTGGTATAAAGGATTACAAATAATGGTAAAAACCAAAACAGCTTTGGAAATTAATTGGCCAGAACTATTCCCTATCATTTATTTGAGTCTATTTTATATGAACTTGACAAAAATAGGAATATATTAGGCAAAATGAAATAACTGGCATCAGTTAAATCCCATGGCACATGTCTTTGTATCCTTTTAGCCTCTTTGAGTTCATACTCCTCAAACTGAAGAACTGGAGTTTTCTGTGACATACATTACCTAGATAAGCTGTTGGTTGCTTTGTAGTTTTTTTTCTACGCAAGATTCCTGATCTGACAGACACAAAGCCAAACCGACCTTGATAAAATTTTGTCCAGCAACCATATTAATTGTCTATTCTGCTTAATTTTTTTAATGTCCATATTAACCAGTTATCTAAATTGACTGTTTTTGTGTTTGTGTCTTTGGAGTTACCATTGGCAACCTTTTTGATTGGCTATAATGAACTGGGCTAAGATCTTTATTGTTTTAGCCAATATAATCTTCTATTTCATATAAGTAGTCTGGCATTTTCAAACCACTTCATTAAATTTTAGATAACTTTTTCCAATTTGCTTTTCTCATTGAGTTGTACCTATAATGACTGTCTGACATTTTAAGGTTTAGACATATTTGAGTAATTTGAAAAGGAAAAAATGCTAAAGAGGTAAAAATATGCTTCTTTCATGTTGCTATCACTAAGAAATAAAAGCAGATTTCTCTCAGACTAGACTAGACCTCTATCCACAAATCAACTTTGGGAAGCATCAAATAGTAATTTAATTTCAAAAGAAAATTTTTTAGAAAATGGCCCAAGCCATTATGATTGTATTGCTAAATAATTTGGAATCCATCCATAGCATAGAGTCTTTATAAAATCCATGTGCTGTTTTAAGCATTGTAATTTTAATAATTTAGATTACAGGTATGATATAAGCCATCTGTATCTTGCTGTTTGCAAGCAGTGAATTTTCTTCTCATAGCTGGCCTGGACTTAACTTCCGTGAGCCAAGGAGGGCAGCTGACCTCTCCAGCATGGTAGCCATCTTTTGTAATAGAAAATGAAATAAGAATATGTTTTGCAAAGTCGTGTAATGTGGTCCTAAACTTTACTAAGTCAGTTTTGAATGCTGTTTAAACATTACTTCTATTAGTGTGTTTTGAACTCAAGTTGTTGTAGCTTAAAAGTCAGGAAGATTTTATGAAGACCCCACATTTTGGATTACAGAGGCTCAAAATTTTTCAGTGGTCAGAGAACTTCATAATTTAGCCATCCAGAGTAAAAAACTCCTTTAACAGGTAGTGAGAATAGTCCACCAAATTCGGTAAATATCAGGCTATTCAATAAGGCACACGTATGCACATTCTTGAATGAATGCTTAAAGGTGTCATCAGAATTCATCTGTGGGGCAGAGGTGACGCAATGGTTCATGAAATCTTCTCTTGGCTTGTGTTTTAAAACAGGTAATCAGCGAGCTAAGATGACAGAGTTAGCATTTGTAGACATCTCATCAGTATCCAGGAAGAGGGTTAAAGGAAAGCCAGAATGGCACTCACCTCTGCAGCCTGAGACCACCTTCGGCAAGCAGGAGAAAAGTTGTCAGGATGCAGTCGAGTATTGAGGAGAACAGTTTAAAAGAGGAACGCCCAGTGTCAGCAGATGGAGCCCAGGCCGCTGAATCAGCATGCAGAATCAGTAGTGAGGCCAAAGTCACCAAGAATGGGAAGGCATAGGGAGGGGAGGGGTGGCACTTGATGCCATGCTCTCTGTAAGCTCACAGCAACATCAGGGTGCCACCCCCAGCTCACCCCGATCCCCCGGTGGGCTTGGCCAGCACGTTGTCCTTTGGGTGAGAGGGGAGCACGGGCCAAGCAGCCATCCTGCAATGCTGAGGTTTGTGGGCCACGTAGCCCGGCATTCATGCAGCTTGCACCTCTCCATGCCAGACACTGCGACTTTCAGGCAGGTAAAAACAAGGCTGCTAAGTGAAAGGTAATGTCTATTGGAAAGAACAATTCAGCGACTTTATGCAATGATGAATTCTGGGTTAGTTTTAACATGTCAGGAAAAAAAATGATCTAGCCATGCACGATAAAACCACTTTGACAGCTCAATGGAAGTTTAGTATGTAACAGCTGGCAGCAACCTCAGCATAAGAGAGAGCCAGGCACACATGGAGGCCCCACTGACAGGTCACAACTGCCCAAACACCCCAGCCCATGGCATATAGGGTAAAGGCACCTCAGTCCGTATAGAAACTACCAAGACATATTTTTTGCCACTAGATACGTAGATGGGTATGTATATATACACACACTTTGATGATTTTGCCTTTGCCATTAGAAAACACATGACAGAAATAAAATTAAAAATCAGTAATGCCTTTTTAGCTCTGAAATTGTTGCAGAGTGAAGAATATATTTACCATTAAAAAATACCATAACTTTAATTTAGAAAGAAACAACATACTTCAGTAAACATTTATGGAGCATCTACTATGTACAAGAGTAGATGCAACAGAAAAAAAAATTGCATAAGAGATAATCCTTGCTCTTGTGGGCCTTGTCAGAATCTTGCAAGGGAGAAATACTTGCATAATTACCTAATTATAATATGTGAAAGAAGGTAACAGTGCTTTGGGTAGAGGCCCTTGAGGAATGCTAGTACAGTGTTGTGGAGGATGGATTTATTCTAGAGGGTTTTTGTGAAACGTCAACATTGTATCTTCCCACATATGTCACCATCATGCTGAATGCCTAATGCTCTAGTTAAAATAATTGATGCTGTTCCATTCAGGGCAAGTCAGTTTTCATGGTGGTGGGAAGTGTAGATGCTTTAGGGTAAATAATCAATCCAGGCTTTGGACTTAGTCATTGGAGAGGTCAAACTTTACACAGAGCTTTCTTTTCTCCCAAGGACTTGCCCCTTACCAACCTCAGGATGTTGTCCGGCGTAGGGGGAGGTTGTCTGGGTGTCTGAGTGCTGCCTTTGTGCCTCTCAGGTCTCTGTTGAGATGTCCCATCCCTTGTGGCTTATGGTGCTGGCCTCTGTCCTAAAGCATCTGCAGCTGCTGCACCTGGCCTCACCAGCCCAGGGTGGCACCAGCATCTTCTGTGGTTGATGTGCACAGCATGAGCACCCTGAACACTGTTCTTAGCCAGCACTGCTGCACACGACAACTGCATGCATGGAGACACACGTGCAGGAGATCTCCCCCAGGCCAGCTCCAAGGCAAAGGGATGGAAATTGTTAGAGTGGGCTTTCTCTTTGCTCCAAATATTCCATGCTGGCGTGTCTTCTTCATTATAACCACCCCATATAGAAATAGCAAATACAGTGAGGCTACCTCCTCTCAGAGTTCTAGCTGGGAAGCAGGGCCCAGCTCTCTTCTGCTCTTGGATTCTGGATCTGGAGCTCTACCTTGGGGCTTCCCTCACCCTTCCTAAGGCAAAAACCCAGAGGTGGGCAGCAAGGAGCACACCCGGTTGCAATCTGGATTTCCTTTCTCTTTCTCCTTAGCCTCTTCCTGTCAGCGTGGAAGGAGTGAGAAAACCGCACCGTATCCAGTATGTTCTCCTTTCTGATTTGGGATAAAGACTCTTTCTTGATGTTCAACAGAAGAGTTTATAACTCAGGAAAACCTTTCACTCTCAAGAATCAAGCTCTTGCAAATCAGAAGATGTTTGATTTATTCTCATGCACCTGATTATTGTCTAAAATTGCCTTCTTAGTTTTGATCATACTCATTCTCACTTGGAGGGAGGTTGTTATAGGTAGAGAACTACAAAGTTCTAGCACATCCTGTCTAGCACATCATCTGGGTTCTGTGTCTTTCATTGTCTGAGTTATTTTACAACTCCATAAGCAGTAGAAAGCTGATGCAATGCAAACGATTCCTGTTACTAAAAATGCAAATAAATTTTGTCTGGTGGAGATGCATATTGACTACTTTTGCATCTATTAGCAAATTCCTTTCAGCATTTGTAATGGCATATATACGTGTGTGCTTTTGAATTCTCCTTTGTGCCAGTTTTAACAGCTAACTGTTTTTCTCATCAAATTAATGGGTTAAGTAAAATCTTTGACATGCATATTTGTATGAGAATCATGAGTTTACCTTTTAAAATAATTATTCTTTAACAATTTCTTTTTATCTCCAATTAACTGATGAGGGGATTAAGGTTTAAAGAAATTTACCAAATTTCCCAAGGTCAGAAAAGTAATAATTGATAGAAGCAAAATTTGAACCTATATAATTGACTCCAAATCCAAGCTTTAAATTCTGTACTGCTCCATTATTAAAACATAATGAAATCTGAAAAATATCTTAAAGGTACATAGACAAGTATTCTAAAAGTAAAAATTCCAGAATTATCCCATCATTTTTTTTACCATGTATAACAGTCCCAGTTTTGTGCCTGTGTTGGGAGAGAATTTTAAGTTCTTTGCATTGTAATTTTAAAGCAAAAATCTGCGGAACTCATTGCCATATGTGTAATTTTATAGACAGCCACCCCCCACCTCACCCCCAAGTTTAATGGTTACACAAGAAAAAAATTTAATGGCATTTCTGGACATATACTAGGGCAATTTTTCAAAGTACATTTTTATATTGTGCTTTGTGGAAAAACTATGAGTCATAGCTAGGAAGAAATATCTCCAATTTCTATGCCATATAATTAAATATTCCACATAATTAAATACTCTATATGGAGATGAAAGAGATTAAAAAAAGGGATTTATTAGAATCACTTAAAATTGTTTCTGAAGACAGTTTGGTTAGAAGTATCATCTCAAATTTATTTTTTGAGTGATAATTCCTAAAAAACAAAAAACAAACAAAAAAACATTACCTATGCCCAGACATAAAACAAAGATTTATTTGAGAAAAACAGCAATATTTCAGCTACATTGTCAGTATTTCATAGTGCGATAAATGTCACGTATATTCAGCCAGATTTCACATAGATCGCTTTTTCTTAAAAATGTTCACAATTATGTTTCAAAAAATTTTGAAGTTTGCTAAACAAGCTCAACCATGTGTCAATTCATATTTTTAAATGAATTTTGAAAAATACATATAAAGAATGAATATCCCAAGAAAAGTGATTAATGCAATCTAATTTACAGATATACAACATCCAACGAGCAATAAATGCCATTTCCTTCCTTTCACACATATTTTCCTTCTTGTTTAATGTGTGGAAGTACCTTTTTATAGTTTAAGTAAATTTAACTATTGTGCCTATTCTTTTACTTTCTAATTTTTTCCCTTAATTTATAATTATATTTCAAGTTGGTTATTTTAATGCCTTAATACTATTCAAGTTTCCTTCATAATATTTCATTTACCTTAGGTGACATATCCATTTTCTAATTTAGGGGCATTTGAGTTCTTTCTGGATCTATTTTTGCTCTTCCACCTTTAATATGTTCCTAACTATTGTCTCTTTTATTATACTTAAGGCCTTGAATTCTTAAAACAAAACAAACCCACTAGGGTGGTCTTCAGTGCCTAGCACACAGTGGACAGCCAATATGCAAATGAATGAGTTATGAGTTCACACCTAAAGTTAAGGTGTGAGTGTACTTTGTTTACATGTTAAATGTAAACAACATTAACCATGGGTTTTCTTTTCTAATTGTAGTAGGAGACACATTACAGAAAAATTGGGAAATATGGAAAGGTGCAATGATGAAAACCCAAATTATCCATAGCATGTATATATTTTTTTCATACTTAATATGGATCTATAGACACAATGCCTATAAAGCCACAGGAAGAAGCCCGCCAGTGGAAAGCTCTAGGCCATAGACGACTGTGGGGATATTTAGGGTTGGTCAGGTCTGGGAGTATCTCTGGGACTGCGTTAAGTACTGTGTGTGTTTGTGCTGCTCTTCCCTGCCAAAGGCAGATGGTTTGTTATCGGTGGCTACTTTAAGTTAACCAACCATTTCCAGATGTCTTGCTAAATGGCTGTGTGTCCTACCTATTCCTTTGAATGTTCTAGGCACAAGCACAAGAGAGGGAATGAAAGAGGAAAACCCCACTTAATTTCCACAATTTAGTCCCATCTGTTATCTCCATGTGGTAGGTACATGCCAGGGTAGCAGTATAGAATTGAAAAGATTTGATCAAGGAGGATGGATTACGTAGCAAAGAGAAAGAAGCTAAGGAAAAGGGATCGAGCACCAGCAGGGAACAGAAGTTCCCTTCTGGCTGGTCAGAGGGAGTCTTAGCCTCTTGGGCCATAGTCACATCTATGCCTGTACTTTAGTTTTACTAGGAACGGGGGTCTGTGCTGCTCCCAACTGCGGCAGGGCCACACTGCTTAACATAGAGGCGAAGACTTTTTAATGCCAGAAACATCAACAAAGGAAGAAAAGCTTTCTGACAGAAATCTACTTTTTTTTTAATGTTGACATTTTTATTGTATCCCTGCATAGCCAATCTCACATTTAGGTCAAGTAATTTCCAATCTAGATAGCAATCCATTTGGAACAAATTTTTATTTTTATTTTTCCTTTCTGTTTTGGACAAAGCCAACATTGAGACCACCAGAATCAACAATTTCTCAAAACTGTTCATCTGTTGACTCACCCCCTAGTTCAGCTACTTGTCAACAATGGATTAATTTGATTCAGCTGAATTTGCAGGCTCTTTTCTGGCATGATCATAATACATGTTTGAAAGAGCTCTGAGTTGGAGATTTCTACTGGAGAATGTAAAAAATAGGAATCTATTGTACGCATTTATCTTTTGAAGTTCCTATCACATGTGACTTGAGTAGGGATAGGAAGTATTAGCTTCTCACTCTTCTGCTCTGAGAACGTTTTGGCTGTTGTGAAACAGTACCATAATTTAATGAAGGTCCTCAGGGGGAGAAGCAAACTCATTTTAAGGTATAGGGAAAAACAATCTCCAGAGAAGAGAAAATAACAGATGACCATGAAGAAATGTGATATTTCCAGGAATTTGGAAATGTAACTTTTGTATTTGATGTATCACTGAGATTAGAGGGCCATCTTCAGTTTCAAACCTGCCGGGTTACTCTTTCTATCATTAGCCAATAAAAGTCTGCTATGTCACATTTTTGTGGCATATTCTCAGGGTTATAGAGTTTCTCTTCTTTGAGGTTTTTCCCAAGGCTCTGCTGCCTAATGAAAGAAGGAGTTAATGGCTTTGGCCGTCAGCAAAAAAGTTACAAGCGGGGAGAAAATACATGATGGAAGAACTGAATACTTAATTACATATGGAGGTATTAAAAGAAACATTCCTTGAGCTAACAGACCATAGGACAATGGATCAGCACTTTTAGAATCTATTTCTGACTCTGTCATTGACTCAGGATACTGGGAAAGTACTATATTTTTGTTTTTCAAAAATTGATTGCACCATCACGGTAATCATCATTTTTGTGGTATAAATGATGCTTGCTGAGTACTCAGAATCTAGGAACTTTTTAGCAGAGCAGAAAGTAAAATGATTTTCATCTCCAAACAAAAGGGAAGAATATTATATGAATTCAAATGGTCAGCAATATATCAGCAAGAACATCTATGGGAGTGAAAGAACAAGCTATGATATTGGAAATGTTCATTTTGGGACCCCTGCAAGGGTTTTATTTTCCCTGTGAATTTGTGCACATAGACAGAAGCTAATATTTGTGCAACACCATTTCCATGTGTCTGGAATATGTTGCACGTTGTTTTCTTTAAAGCCTAAGGTAGGTAGTATCTCCATTTTGCAAAAAGGAAAGCAGAGCACAGAGGAGCTTAGAAATACTGCTAAAGGCCCTGATGTTGGTGGCTCTAAAGCCTGTACTTCAAGCCTTGTATTTCACAGATCTAAAATTATTTCCGGTAGGTGAGTGTTAATCTCGACCCGTTAACATTGCTTTCCTGTTCTCTCCTCCATAATTTTATTTTATTTCTTAAATTCCAGGGTTAGATCTGGAAATATGGAACCCCAGAACTCCCTGAGATTATAGTGTACACAGCTTACATGTGCAGATATTCTAATTAATATGAAAGGGCTCCTAAGGAAAGGGAGCTCCTCTGGTTCTGCTTTCATTAGCAGAGGCGACTTCAGGCTGGGCATAGCTCAAAGGACCCGTGTTTTCTAACCCTTCCAGCTCTCTCTGCAAGAAAAATGCTTCTTTCAAGCTCACGGTCTTGAATAGACAGTCTTCCCTCTTCTGCCTCTGCTCTGTCTTCCTATGTAGTTGGTAGCAGAGCTTACTACCACCACACATGCCAAAATTTCACTCAACATCAGCAGGACTCTATCAAAGCGTTATAGCAGCACTTGCCTGGAGCAGAACTTCTTCCTGCAGTCTGACAGATTGCCATCCTGCCTCTTCATCAGGACACTGGCCTGTAACTTTTGCACACAAGTCCTAACTGCTCCACTAACAAATACAATTTGGGGGAAAATTTGGAACCTTGTGTCAGTATTCAACCAGAGAAGCAGAACCAGTAGGAGATAATGTATGAGAGATTTCTTGTAAAGAATTGCCTTACATGACTGAGAGCTGACTTGGGAAGTCTGAAATCTGTAGGACAGGCTGGCAGGAAGAAGGGGCTGGAACTCTATACAGGCTGAGGCAGTGGAATTTCTGTGGAATTTCTTCTTCATCAGCTCTTCACACCATTCAGTTGCTGAATCAGGTCCACCTAGATCATCTAGGATATTCTCCCTTACCTAAAGCCAACTGATTATGGGCTTTAATCACATCTGCAAAATAATAACTTTGCAGCAACACCTAGATTAATCTTTGATTAAATACCTGGGGACTGTAGCCCTACCAAGTTGACACATCAAAAGACCATTGCAAACATGGAGTAATTCGGTGTATTAAATTTTCAAAAGCTAAAAGACAGCATGAGAGTCTCAGGCCTGGGAGCAAGACAGTTGTAAGTGACAACTGTCCACAGGAAGCCTGTACCCACCCGCTCCGAGAGCCAGGTGGGTAGAGCTACTTCCTCAGTGGCTTAGCTCTCATTTAGCTCCCAACAGATCTCTGCCTACTACAACATATTTAAATATCCACAGTGACACTTGATATTTGTAAAGAGATTTATAAAGTAATTCTGGCTCTGCAGTGACATGACAGGAAACTAGGAGGGTCTATTACAGTTAGACATGAGGCAAATGGAACAGTATGCACACTTGTTCTGCAAAGTAGACACTGAATCTGAAAAAGACTATTGATTGTGGATAAAACAAATAAATGTGCAAAAATACTGGTGGGGAAATTCAGAAGAAAAATACTAGATCCAATTGTTCCTTGTTATGTACTGAATGTTTGTATTCCCCAAAATTCATATGTTGAAGTCTTAACCCTCAAGGTGATAGTATTTGGAGGTAGGGTTAGATAAGGTCATGAAGGTGGGGCCTTGGTCTGATGGGATTAGTGCCCTTATAAGAAGGCTTATTAGAGAGCTCACTCTCTCTCTCCCCACTATGAGAGGACACAATGAGAAGGTAGCTGTCTGAGTGCCAGGAAGAGAACCCTCAACAGAAACCAAACCCTGCTTGACCTTGGATCTTGGGCTTTTCAGCCTCCAGAGTTATGAGAAAATAAATTTCTGTTGTTTAAGCCACCAAGTCTATGGTATATTGCTATCATGGCCTGAGCTGACTAATATATCCCCCAATATTTTTTCTTCTTCTAGCATCTTTTTATTGCATTTAAAAATCCTCATCTTGACAGTCAAATTATTCTATTAATTAACATTAATTTTACTCTTTGCCTCACCTTCCTCACACATTTATCTATCACACACATCCTATTGCTTTTGAGATGTAAGGATCTGGTATCCACTTTTGGGTAAGGAGCTTCTCCAAGGAGTTACGGACTTGGAATTATGGGACCAGGAGATAAGGATGATAGTCATGGAGGAGTTATTGAATTATTCTAAAATTTCAAAGAATCTAACAGAAATTGCACATTCATTTGCAAACAATCTACTCAGGACAAAAATAATATTAAACATCTTTACTTTTTGCTAGAATTATGTTACACCTCAGGAAAAAATACTGGTAGGAGAAGGCAAATGTTATAAATGTTGACAATTTAAAGTAATTGGAAAAAAAATAGTCAAATGAAAGGGTGAGGAATGGGTTTAGATATAGATGATATGAGAATGGCAGAGAGTGGTAAGCGTTGAAGTTGAGTGATGAGTATATGGGAGTTTTATTATCTTATTGATTTTACTTTATATGTGTTTGGAAATTTTTATAATAAAAAGCTAAGGAAATTTTGAAAAAGTAATGGGCTGACACAAGTTGGAAGGCAGATTTGGAGAGCAGAGATTGAGGAAACCACAGGGGCTTCTATAATAAGGATCTAAGATATTCTGTGGAAGACGATATATCAAGGGCTATGGGTTTAAGTCTACTATTTAAAATTGCATCGATCATCAGATGCAGAACTAAATTTCAAGTTCATCAAGGAGCCCTTTACAACCATTTTCTGTGTTATTTACAATGACTCCTCTCTTTCGGGCCTCAAATAACCAGTTTGTATGAGTTTTCCAATTTGTACACTGAGAAAGTCATACTAGATATGTACGGGCCTTTCAAATTTTATATTCTATTAAAGCCATTTTGTAAAGATTTCCAGGTGATGTTTCTGTAAACACTGAAAGTAAAACTAAAGTTCATTAGCATCACATAATCCCCAAATCCTATAATTGATTTTACATTAATTCTTAACTCTTGTCTCTCTGGGTCTGAATTATTGATGTTTTATTCTATTTTATTGGAATGAATTCCATTAGTGTTCACAAAAAAACAGATTCCTATTTTTATTGACTTGTTGCAGTTTTAGTTTAGGGTTTTCGAAAAAGATCTCTTCATATTTTAGAGAGCTAGATGGCCAAACAATTGAAAATGGCTAAAGAATACAATGTAGGAGAACAGTTTTAGAACACTTGAGGCTATATAATACTGTCTCAACCCTTAGGGCATTGAATATATTCTACTCTAGGGGCACTTTTATTTTGCTTTAATTATCTATACACTAATATTATTTGTGCATCCGTATTCCCTATCAGACTGTAAACTTCCTGAGAGAGATGAATATAACATCATAACTTGAACATAGTAGGTGCTCAGTTAATATTAATTGAGTTCCTTTAAGTTATAAGACCATAGAATTTCAGAGCCAGAGAAGAATCTTTGAGATCATCACAAACATTTTGCAACTAGGAAATCTGAGGCCCAGAGGAATTAAGGTATTGACTCAAGGTTATGCAGGTGGTATTAACACGAAGAACCATAACTGTGTCAGAGCCACCAGGATCCACCCCGTGTTCTGGGTCTCAGAAACAGGGGAGAGCCTACAGCATCTTCTCTGTTTCTTGATGGTCCAAACCATGATGTGGCCACATTCACAAGTGTAAGAAAGCACTTTTGTTGTTGTTGGCTTGATTCACGATGTAGTATTAACCTGCTTTCCTGTTGTTGTAGTCACTCTTTCCTTCCCCCCATAAAAACTCTAGATTGTATTGCATCTACATGTGCCTCCAAGGAAATGGTGTTTCCGTAAGAGAAGGATGGTCTCTGAAAATAAAGTTTATTGATAAGCATAGGATGTTGCAACAGATGAAACCCAACAGACCTTTAAGTTGTTGTTGGTATAACCTCTCCAGACCCCAGCACTACATTTCATGCCATATGCATGCGTCACAAGCGCCACCAGCCTAGTACACTGAAGCGGAAGAAACTCTTTAAAACAAGCTCCCCATGGTTTTGAAATTATATTGCGTGCTGTTCCCTGTTATAAAATACGGTGAAAGCTAAAATATTTTCAGATGTGAGTCTTTATACTAACTTCTCATTCGTATTGCAAGAGTAATATAAGTTGATTGTAGAATAAAAGAAAATACAGATATGGAAGAAAAATAAAAATAAAAATCACCTGGACTCTTACCACATTGAGATAACCATAGCTAATATTTTGGTGTATATATGTACACACACACACACATAGAGCTATATATGTTATGTATATTTTTTACATATTATAATACTTAAATATATTTTCATGATAGCACACATAATTCTAAATATTTGCTAACGGCCACATTATATTCCAACAAACTGAGGTACCATAGTTTATAAAATTCTTTCCTGTTGCATGTGTAGATTATTTCCAATCTTTACAAATTTAATGATAATGTAAACATGTTCAGTATTCATTATTTTTCTGCTCTTGTTTCTTTTTTGTATTTTAAAACACTGACAAGACAAAATATATGGTATAGCATCATTTTTAGGAGTTAGTATATAGTTAAGAGATTCTGTTGAAATTATCTTCTTAAAAAACATCACCCAATATGAAAAGGTACAGGCTGTTTTGCTGTCCTGTGTCTTTCAGTAATCCAAGCCAGCTCATTCTGACTGGTAAACAAGGGAACATTGTGGACATACTGAGAAGTTTCAGATGCAATTTTCACATAAATTTCCCCCAGCATCATGGTACTTTACACCATGAAGTAACAGCAGCTAAACACAAACTACGTGAGCACTGCTGAATGCCAGCTGCAGAGGAGTGCAGCACTGTGTGGGTGCCCTTGTCCCCAAAGCCTCCCTGTGAGCTCAGTTTTGGCCATGTGCTGCTCTTAAAATTCCTTGTTGTGATGTCCCTGCAGTGGGCATTTTGTCCAGGTCTCCCAACTCAGCAGCCTCAACCTTTCCTTATTTCTTCTTCCATCATTTCCTTTCTTTTTTTTTTTTTTAATCAATATATCTTTTAACTGTGCTAGTATTTTCATTAGATTATTTCTTTGGTGATTCTCTGATTATAAAGTTGTGTAGGTTTTGAGTCATCTACACCTAATTATATTTTTTTCATTAGCCCTGTTATTTTTGGTATAATTTTGCAGGATGTAGAGTTATTTAAAAATGCATACATTGTATTGTAGCCAAAACCTGTATCTCATACTCAGGCTTCTGAGTGAAGTTAGCAGAATAAAGCCAGATCACTAATAATTTCTCCCCTGATACCTACAAAATGATCCTCCCCAGCCCCCAAACCAAAGGAGAAAAACCCAGAAAAAAATTTACCAACACCAAACTGATAAAGAAACTGATAAAATTTCATGACATAAAACCTGGAGATGAGAACATACTTTGACGTGTTCTAATTTCACCCTTTGACTCCACAATAACTGTATCAGAGAAATCAGGTAAGTCAAGAAAATCTAAAGAATTCACCCTTATTTGCTTCTGTGTAAAAGGTGGTATACTAAAAAGATAACTATGCAATTTGGGAAAAATTAGAAGAAAAATTCTCAAGAGTAGGATCTCCTAGTTATTACCATTGGCAGCTCACTAGAGAAGTGAACAAATTCTATGTTCAATAATTTTTAGGCGTTCATGCTCTAAACTTAAAGATGCAAAGCAGGGGTATACTACTCAGGAAATAAGTTACACTCTCAACTGGGATTAGGAGTTAAAGTGGTACTGAACCTGGCCCAGGACATTTAACAAAATGGGGAGAGAGAGCAGAGCTTAGGTTGTTCAACAAAAGTTGCTTGAGTTAAGAAAACATAGGTAGTACCATAATTTCCTAGTTCACAAATGGTTGCTTGAAGTGAGAGATAAACAGGTATAAGATAGGAGAGAAGGGTGCCAAGAAGAATTTATCATCTATATCAAACTTTTTGGAACCCTCAAGCTGAGCTTTCCACTTGAAATAAGAAAATAGGCCGGGCGCGGTGGCTCACGCCTGTAATCCTAGCACTCTGGGAGGCCGAGGCGGGTGGATCGCTCGAGGTCAGTTCAAGACCAGCCGGAGCAAGAGCGAGACCTCGTCTCTACTAAAAATAGAAAGAAATTATCTGGACAACTAAAAATATATATAGAAAAAAATTAGCCGGGCATGGTGGCACATGCCTGTAGTCCCAGCTACTCGGGAGGCTGAGGCAGTAGGATTGCTTAAGTCCAGGAGTTTGAGGTTGCTGTGAGCTAGGCTGACGCCACGGCACTCACTCTAGCCCGGGTGACAGAGCGAGACTCTGTCTCAAAAAATAAATAAGTAAATAAATAAATACGAAAATAACTAGAAACAATATGGAAATCACACAAATAACTTAACCTCACACTCCCTCCAAATAAAAAACAAGAAAAGCATATGTGCAAAAAGGTCTCTAATTTACTTTGTGTTACAACTGAGTTGTGCAAGGAAACTTCATTTTCTCTGGAACTGCTCTAATCTTCTTCCCGAGCACCCCACCCCTATGAGTAACAGAGGAAAGTCAGTAAAGCTGTCCTGATAGAATAATTAAAACAGATCCCTAAATCAATACCAAACCTCTTAATATTGTAATTGCCACATGGATTACATCTACATGCAGTAAGAACGCCACCAGGCCATGCTATAATTTTGGCTTGTACCAGTCATACCTATTTTAAAGACCTTACAGGGAGAATATTCACCCAGATTTTAACCATTTCTGTTGCTTTTTCTTCTTACCTGATATCCTATGCTTCCCTATTTAGCCTAAAGAATTTCCTTTTAATGGCCTTTATGAAAAAGTCTCAAAACAATAAATGTTGGCATGGATGCGGAGAGATAGGAACACTCATACATTGCTGGTGGGACTGTAAACTAGTGCAACCTCTGTGGAAAGCAATATGGAGATATCTTAAACAGATACAAGTAGACCTACCATTTGATCCAGCAATCCCATTATTAGGCATCTACCCCAAAGAACAAAAGACATTCTATAAAAAAGACATCTACACTCGAATGTTTATAGCAGCACAATTCACAATTGCAAAGATGTAGAAACAACCCAAGTGTCCATCAATACATGAGTGGATTAATAAAATGTGGTATATGTATACCACGGATTTCTACTCAGCCACAAAAAACAGTGGTGATCTAGCACGTTTTGTATTATCTTGGATAGAGCTGGAGCCCATTCTACTAAGTGAAGTATCACAAGAATGGAAAAACAAGCACCACATGTACTCACCATCAAATTGGTATTAACTGGTCAACACTTAAGTGCACATATAGTAGTAACATTCATTGGGTGTCAGGCAGATGGGGAGGTGGAGGGGATGGGTATATACACACCTAATGGGTGTGGTGTGCACCATCTGGGGGTGAAGCTCTGACTCAGGTGGGGCAAAGGCAATGTATGTAACCCAAACTTTTGTTCCCCCCTAATATGCTGAAATAAAAAAAAGAAAAGAAAAAAAAGAATTTCCTTTTACATTTATTTTATTTTTAATTTAATTTTTTTTTTTTTTTTTTTTTTTGGAGATAGAGTCTCACTCTGTTGCCCAGGCAGGCTACAGTGCTGTGGCATCAGCCTAGTTCACAGCAACCTCAAACTCCTGGACTTAAGCAATCCTCCTGCCTCAGTCTCCCCAGTAGCTGGGACTATGGGCATGTGTCACCATGCCTGGCTAATTTTTTCTATATATTTTTAGTTGTCCAGCTAATTTCTTTCTATTTTTTTTTCAGTAGAGACAGGGTCTCACTCTTGCTCAGGCCGGTCTTGAACTCCTGACCGTGCGCGATCCTCCAGCCTTGGCCTCACAGAGTGCTAGGATTATATGTGTGAGCCACCACACCCAGTCTGCATTTATTTTAGGACAGATCTGCTGGTGACAAATTCTCTTCATTTTCATTCATCTCAGAAAGGCTTTATCTTGCCTTCAATCCCAAAAGGTATTGTTTGATGAACATAGAATTGTGGGTTGACAGTTCTTTCCTGAAGTGCTTCAAAGCTATTATTTTAAAGGTATTGCTCCACTGTCTTCTGGCTTCCATGGCCTCGGAGAGGAAATCCACAGTCACTGAAATAATTGTTCTGCTGTATGAAAAGTGTCGTGTTTCTCCGGCTGCTTTCTAGATTTGTCCTTATTGCTGGTTTTCAGTCATTTGATTACCATGTAACTGGGCATGGTTTTGAGTTAATAGGATTTGGGGTTTTTAGAGTTTCTTCAATCTCTACATTTCTGTGTTTCACAAAACTTGGGAACTTTTCAGCCAATATTTCTTTAAATATTTTTTCAGCCCCATCCTCTTTCTCTTCTCTGAGACCCCAATGACACAAATATGAGACTTTTTATTATTGTCCCACAGGTCCTCGGGGTCTGTTTATTTTTTTCAATATTCCCCCTCCCCCCCTTTTTCTTTGCAGTATTTCTGCTGGCCTGTCTTCAAGTTTTCTGACTCTTTGCTCCATTACCTCCATTCTGTTATTGAGCCCATACAGCAAATTTTCTAGTTTCAATTTTCCCTTTTTTTTTTTTGGTATGATGAGTAATTTAGGAGTGTATCTTGGGCATTTTGGATATTATAGTGTGAGACTTTGGGACCTGTTAAAATCCTCTGGAGAATGTTGATTTGTTTGTTTGTTCTAGGAGCCAACCAACCTAGGTATGCTCAGGCCACATATTCTATCTTGCCTTCCTTGGTTAGTGGTTCCAGTTAAGGCTTCCAAGTGTTTGCTATGCTGTTCAGATCTGCTCCCACATGTGTTACTCAGTGGTCAGATTGAGACTTGGGTGATGTTTTATTATAGTTCAGACCTAAAGACTTTGCTGTATTTCTTTGCCAGTATAGCTCTGGAGCGAGCCTGGGAGGTGGGTTGGTTGATACACAGGGGGTCCCATTCTCCAGCTCTCTCCTCTCTGAAATTTCTCCTCTATTCTCTGACTTTCAAGAGTCCCTTTTCCTAATTCTCTGGCTAGAAATCTGGGGTTTCCTCTCAGAGATTTAGCTCCTAGCACCAGGATGGTCTTCTGTGCTAAGCAGTGAGACAAAAATAACAGAGATAAGATTCCTGACACTTTTCAGACACAGGACCCCACTTACTCTGTTCTGGCCAGAGAAGTGGATTTTCTTTTAGGGACTGTAGGTGCCTTTGCTGCCAACATCACCTCATAGTGCAATTTCATGAGTGGTGCTGCCCTCAGGAAAGGCCAGGGAAGGAGAGAGGGAGAGAGAGAACAGCCTCTATACACTATCCAGCTCGAAAGGGCCTCGTTGTGTTGTCTTCTGGTCAGAAACGGTAGAAACAGGGAGGTCTGTCCTGGAAGTTTTGCTGTCCTTACCAGTTCTAGGATAGCAGCTGCCTCTGAGTCAAAGTCAAAGATAAAGGAAGGAAAAAAGCCCAGTAGACTCACAGCCATGCTGGTCATGCTTCAGGTTTTTACTTCCATCTCCAGTCTGTCTGCTATTGTTTTCTTGTCAAAGTGCTCGTATAGTTGCTTTTTTATTCTGTTCAGAGTTGCTAGTTGGAAACAATAGAAGAGGTAGGTGGTAGTGGGCTCACTTCATTGTGGCTGGCACCAGAAATTTCTCATTCTCTTTATGTGAAATGCCCAGCCTCTTGAATATTTTTCATCTCTATCTCGTGTCCCCAGTTCTCTCCAAGACAGTGCTGGGGTGACTGGAGAGGGGTGTGTGTGCATGTGTGTGCACGTGTATGTGTGTTCTGCATATCTAATGTCAGCAGTCGAGTAAGGGACCTCTGATTTCCTTCTGTGTCCTCTGGGTAGCCACAGATAGGCTGTAGGGTCCTATGACGCAGTTCCTTTTAGGATGCTACCGGCCCCATCTGGCATTTTAGGGACAATGTTTTGTTCACCTCCAAGAGTCTATGGTCTCAAGAGTTTGAGGTTGCTGTGAGCTAGGCTGATGCCACGGCACTCTAGCCCAGGCAACAGAGTGAGACTCTGTCTCAAAAAAAAAAAGAAAAAAAGAAAAAAAAGAGTCCATGGTCTCAGTCATATCCCATTGGTGCCAAAGTCCCTGCCTACTTCATCCAATTTCTCTCTTGTACCCTCTGGGGCCCGTGAGAACTACGAACGTGCTTCAGGCTCACCCACCTACCTGTCTGCCTTCTGACACCTTTTCACCTCAGCTCCTGTGCCATGTTGGAAGGGGCCACATGGAGCTTTCTCTAGGGGCCTGCAGCCTTCCCTATTATGTCTGGGGAATCAAGTCACCTGGCCCAGACTTTGCAGGCACCCTGATGCCCATCTGGTTGTTGCTAAGGGCCAAGCCCTAGCCTCTGCAAAAAGTGTGGTCTTGACGAAAGAATGGGTGTCGAGAGAGAAAGACCTTGGCGTCCTACGGACTCACTGGATCACTGTTCCTCTACTTCCTCCCACGATTTCTCAGGCCTAAAGTCTTGGTCTGTCCCCTTTCTCTTCCTGTCTGGCACAGACCTCTCATGTGTAAATGTTGTCAACTCATTCTTGATATGTTTAAAAGGCAAATAAAGAAACTTAGAAAATCCTTTTAAACAACAACCATAGTCAAGAACAGAGAAACCATGAAAAAGGAACATGTACAATATCCAAATGCCAGGGGATTGTGGCACAAAGTCTGTCATGTGATCCAGATTTGAACTCAGGCAAGTTGTCACTCAACTATAGAGGAAACTGACATTTTCAAATATGCAGGAACTCTGAGAATAACACCAAGAGCTATTCTTGGAAAACCCACTTGACAATGAAATCTAGCTAATCAAAATCAAAAAGTGAATTAAAATAACAAACTCAACTGGAGGAGCTGGTGTAAATTATTCATGGTTGATATTAAATCCATTTAAATGAAGACAAAGTAACCATTGGAATTATGTTTATAAGACAGACTAGAAATGTTATATGTCTTACCAGTAATACTAACAAAGACATTACAAACAAAATTAGGGAATAAAGGAGGAAGAGTTAAGAGAAAAACTTTGTCATTTCATGATTTATAGGAGTGAATCAATACAGTCTACAATCAAATTATACATGATTCCAATTTCTTCCTGTATAACCATAATATTTTTTCTTAACCTCAATAGGAATGTTTAAGACTATGTCTTGTAGCAAAGAAACATTTAAGATCAGTAATGTGTTCATTTCATTTATATTTCTTTTACTAAATAAAAACTTCTTGTTAAAATTGGACACACCATATAATCACATTTTATGCGATTATTTCAATCAATCTATCCCCATCTACCGCTCTTTGACCTTTTGATGTATATATGATATTCTCATAACAATACAAACTACATCTGGAATTATGCTGACTTAATGTTAATGATAGTTATTTCTGATCATGTAATTTTAGAGGTATTTTATTATACTGCTTGAATTGGTTTTTGTAATGGACATATATCCTTTTTATCAAAAAATTAAGTCAGTCCTCTCTTTTGGAATTTTGGCAGATGTAGAATGAATTGGATAATGTTTCATGAATGAATTTTCCTAATTTCCACTCAGGAGGACCTGCAGTCTCTGTAAGCAGTGGAGCTGTTCAGCAAAGGTTGATTAAGTGTGGTAGTGAGCAACTTCTTTATGCTAATGCAACACATAGTCATATTTAGTTGGCCTGGTCACTGGTAATGGTTTCACTGTATCCTGATGGACATTTAAAACAGATCAACTTTTTGGTGTGGGCTATTTTGAAGGAATGTCAGAAAGAACTATGGATGCTTAGCCTTATTGAAGATTCTAGCACTTAGCAGTGCCCAGCACACTTTAGGAACACAATGTTTATTCCATTGAACAGAAATAATAAATGTTTTCACATATTTGAGCCTGATATGTAAAAGAGAGATTTTGCCTTTTTTGTTTCACAACAGATAGCAGTACAAGGACCATGGGTGAAAGTTGTCAGAAGGTAGACTTGACTCAGTATGGAAAATATTTAGCCATTTGGAAATCACATAGCTGCTTCAGAAGTGAAATAGTCTTCATCTCGACATGTTCAAGAGAATCTGGGGGATTATTTTAAGATCATATCGTAAAGGAGATTCATGCATCACAGGCTGTCTCTAACCTCCTATCTGTTCCCACTGAGATTTCATGATTCTGTAAACTTGAAAAGGCAAGTGACTATTGGCAATCAAAGGCTTTTAAAAAGGCTGACTTAGTAGCTTTGATCTTACTCACTGCCTTAGTATTCCATTAATAAAATGAGAGGACTGTTTAAGGTGATCACTATTACTTTTCCAGTTCTAAGATTTTCTGATCCTGTAGTCTTCTATATGTGATGATTTTATATAGTCAAGTTTCAATTCAACTCAGCAAATATCCACCGATTGCCAGTTGTGTACATGTACTGCGTTAGGTACTGGGACAGTGGCTTCCTCAATCTCTTTATGCGATTAGTCTTAGCGGAACACAGAACTGGTTAATGCGGAGGTGTCCTTTGCCTGGCTTTTACACTGTGGAAAACAGAGTCAGAACATTCCAAAATGTACTGTTTCTGCCCCCAGAAGGTTCAGATGTTCTGTTAGTGCTGATTGACAGCAGAGAACAGTTTCTCATTGGCTTGACATACATTTCTTTTTCAGGAAGGATTTCTGATAGAGCATGTAAAGACTTAAAATCCACAGAAGCCCCTTCAACTGCATGACCACATGGACGTGAAGAGGTGTTACATTAATCTAAACAAATATTCAAAGTCTTCCTAAAAAACTATCCCTCGAGGAATAAACGAAAAGATGTCTCTTTTAAAAAATTGTTGAAAAATGACCTGGTGACAGATTTCAGCTTCCTACTGAGATAAGTAAAGCATGGGAAGTCTCTATTTTAAAAAATGAAACCAGCAGTGATTACATGTAAAAAAAAAAAAAAAAATCTTCCATAAGCACCCTCTCCAATGTATTTATTTTCTGTTGTGAAGTTAATAGAAATTTTCAACTAACTACCCAAACTTAAGATCATGAAATTTTACATTTACTTAAATTAAGTTTTAAGAATAAAGTTTGGATTTCCTATTATGGGTTTTCTCCACCATTCCATCTCTGTTGTTATTCACTTTGAGTACTGTTTATTGAATGCAGTCATGGGGTGGAAAGTCAACAAACCGAGGAGATGCAGGTGTGAATGTAATGAGATCTGACAGAGCCCACAGTCCCGAAGGAAAATAAACAGGAGCCATTGATTTAAGTGAACTTAAATGTTGTCTGTAACCCTAAGGTCATTATCCTTCCTTTCCCTCTTCCTTTATCTTCTACATATATGCATTTAAGTGACTCATAAACATTTGGACTTAAAGACAAATTTGAGGCAATTCCTCAGAAATGTAATGGAAATCTTGCTCATCGCAGAAAATTTAAAATTAATAATGACTCATTAAATATCAGCAAATAAATGTGTTAAAACTTGTCATCTTTGATAGAATGCAGCCCCGTGGAGCTATTTTGTATTCCTACTAATTTTTCAAAGGTTCTACTGAGAAAGCATTGTTATTAAATGAAATAAGTCTGATTATTGGACGTATGATGACTCTAAGAAGATCGTAGATAATTTAACATAAATTGCTTTCAGCTGAAACCAAACTTGTCTCATTTTATAATAATTCTCTACTGTTTTTTACTCTTCAGTAGTTGCTTTGAAATTTCTCAAACTCACTTTTTCTTGGTTTGCTGTGACATCTTTAATTTGAGTCAATAATCTTTGACCGTAGTGTTTTGAAAAAATACACTATTCCTACATTAAAAAATTGTGCCTTCCAGTTTTTGATGGTGTCAAGATAGTAGCCCTTGCCATAGCCACTTTTAATTTCCATTAATATGTGTAATACATTTCCCAAATTGGTGGCCCATGGATGGACCACTGCAGAATAGCAATAAGTGTTATAGAGTTTTCTCTAGGTCACCTTCACACCTTTAACATGCTAAGAGGACTAGCAGAGTGTCTAAGAAGAGGCTATAGTGCCAGATTCCTCACACTTGTTTAACCATGACTTTTCTTTGTCGTGAGCTATTAATATCTCTAGAAACAAGTTCTTGAGTAATAACATTCAGGAAAGATCGAACAACAAAGATACAGGAAAAACTAACATAACACCAAGAACTAATGTAACACAAATATTTCTGGTTCTTTTTTCTCCTCCCTTAAGTCTCCTCTCAGTATAGCGTCATGTTCTTAAACAAATCCAACCCTCAAATGCCTTTCAAAGAAATGTATTTTTTTTTCTGAAGTTATTTTAAAGGAAAGTTAGGAGAGGGTTGGAAAACACGGGACAGAGCAACACTTTCTAAAAATCCAACCTACAACTTCTCCTTTCCCCAAATTTCTCTCTAACCTGTCTCCTGTCTCCCACCCTCATGACATTTTCCCCTTCTGAGTATTTGCAAGTTCTAAAAAGGACTAGAGATCTACCTAATTTTCATCCTCATCTATTTCACACTTGAACCAATCAAGAGGAAACTTCTCTGACCCATCCTCTTTCAAAGACTAAGGACAGAGGAATTGCAAATATTAATCCAATAGTGGGATTCCTTGGGTGAGAGGAAATTAACTAGGGGTGATTAATAAAAGGGGGGATCCTTTTATTTTTTTCTTATTTTATACTTAGGAAGAATGAGAAATGAAGATATTTCATTTATTAGTTCCCTCTCCTCTTTCTTCTCAGGAATTAGCAGCCAGATTTTCAAGTCAGAGAAATAGATGTATTTTAGGACCAAGTAGAAGTAGACATTCCTCTTGGAGGACTAGGTTAGTTTGAATGAGTTGGAGAGAGAATTAGTGCATTTATTCTAAATGGGTCGGCGGGAATGGGCCAGGACTTTGGGATGTTTGGAGAAAGCTGGAGTTCAGAGGAAGCCTGCCTGAGGAGCCTGGCCAGTGCTGACATTGGCCAGAGCCATCAGAAGCTCACCCAATGCTTCTTAAAAAATTGAAGAAGGGGCACTTATTTAAGACATTGCCTCTGCTGTCAGAAAATTGTGATAGTACACAAACTTTGTTAGAATAACACAATTCAGGACCATGTGTTGAAAATTTGTAATAAATACATCTATCTATGATGTCAACAATGTGTATGATGCTCCCTTGGGTCATGCAGTGTCCAACCTGTGCAGCTATACATGGCAGCCTCAGTTCTAGCCTTGGAAGTTGTAGTAAGGGCTTCTGTGCTGTGCTTTTGTCAGTGGATAGCATGTGGATGGCAGGATTGAGAGTGTAGTGCTCGAGAGGACATCAAGTAGCAAAATGGAAAATGGTGGCTACCGAGGACTAAACTTCTTCTGTTTTTCCAGAGAAGGTATAAGGATTCAATCCAAAAAAAGTGTGGAGGAGGCCTGGGGGAATTTCTTCTGATAAGAAGGCAGAGAGGGTTCTACTGAAAAAAAAGTAATAGGTTCCTACCTGTGTCTTACTTTCTCTCCTGACGCTGTACAGGACCTGCATCCTGTACCCCAAGGACACACAATACAACTGGCTGCCATGGCTGTGCCACCAGGTGCTGCAGTAGCCTGTCTAGGGAGATAGGTTAGTGCAGTAGTGAAGAGGGTGGTCTTTGGAACCAGACTTCCTAGATTTAAGTACTGGCCCTGCTACTTACCTACTGCTACAAAAAGTTTAGCTATCTGTGTCTCGGTTTTCTTATCTATAAAATGAGGATAATAATAGAACCTACCTCACAGAATTGATATAAAAGTTAAATGAGGTTTATAAACTCTTAGAACATGGCCTGATACACGGTATTGTTGGATCCTACTATTACTATCCTTGGCCACACTTAGTCCCCAACACTTCCATATCCATCGCAAGTCTGAAGCTCCCCAAAAATACAAGGTATAAAGTTGGGAGCATGGGTGGGTGGACAGGGAGAAAGGGAGACTGAGAGAGGCCACTGCCTCCTGGCAGGTCCAGTCCCACAGGCAAGTGCTGAAGGCAAAGGCAGACAGAAAGATGACACTGTGTATGCTACTGTGAATATTTGGTTCAGTGCTTCAGAAAACTAATATAGTGGAGGAGAACTACCCTATCCTAAAAGAGTGTAACTATACTTGGTAAATACCCAGGAGCCAGTGAGAATTGGGCTAGAAGCTGAACACTTTATCCTGCCCTCTGCTATAAAGCTGGAAGGGTATTTGCTTCTGAACTAGAGGATCAATGTATTAAACCAAGGGAAAGTTAGTGTCTTAGTCAGCTTGGGCTGTTCTAACAAAACACCACCAATGGAGTGGCTTAAACAACAGACGTTTATTCTTCACAGTTCTGGAGGCTGCAAATCAAAGATCAAGATGCCAACAGATTTGGTTCTTGGTGAGGGCCCTCTTCCTGGCTTGCACATGGGCACCTTCACTCTATTCTCACTCACATGAGAGAGGAAGCTCTGGTCTCTCTTCCACTTTTTATAAGGGCACTAATCCCATTTTAGGAACCCCACACTTATGACCTCATCTAAACCTAATTACCTCCCGAAGGCTGCATCTCCAAATATCATGACATTGGAGGTTAAGGCTTCAACACGTAAATTTTGGGAAGACACAAACATTCAGCCCACAACAGTCAGTATCTAGTCTTTTAGCAAAGATGAGATCTCATTTTAGAATCAGCAAAGAGTTGGAATAGCAGACACTGCTAAACCTTCATGTGGATTATCTCAATTTTCATAACAACCTTTGAGGTTGATACTATTATTGTCCAATGTCACATGGCCTTATATATAAGTGGAGAAGCTGGCTTAAAATGTACCAGCTGAAAGTGACAAGGGTATATACTTTCTATTTCAACATCAGTCAAATCTTTAAATTTCTTCCCTTGTTTCTTATAAATGAGGTTTACAGTTTTCATTATTATGATAGTTCTTATAAAATGCTACTTTTCCTTCTTAGCTTATTATTTATAACCAAGCTGTATCTCTACTGAAAATTTTCCAAATCCTTTAGTTTTGCTTTTGCCAGGTTTTTCCCCACTTTGATTTCTCATGAAGCTTGAAGTACAACTTTTTGGGCTATGTGCCAAAGAAAATATATGCAACTTCTTTCCTTTCCTTCTTTAAACAGTTCTGGAAACTGATGAAGTTTAGTTTAAAAATTTCCTTTCTTAACTATGTTCAAATTTTTGTATTTTGCTCCTTTGCCTGTATAACCTCATTAGGAAAGGGGGAATTGAAAATTGATACAATCTAAATCAAAGTTTTTTTTTCTCACATAATTGAGTTATCCTCACATTATTAAGGATAAAGATGAAGAGAAATTTATTACGTAGATACATTTATATTATGTTGTTTCATTAATAAATCTTTCCATTCAATAAGACTCGCTTCTGATTTTAAAGGATTAATTTCCTCCAAACATATTTAAAAACTGATATTCCATCTTCTACCCAATTGTTCCTATACAGAATCTCCTATTCAAATATGAGTTTCCTGACAGTAGAGCCAGTATTATTTAGGTCCCTAAACTTGGGATCCCATGTTGTTCCTTTCCTTGCTATTTTAAATCCTTGGAACATCTTGCTATTTCTCCATCCCTGTCTGTTGGTTTTATTCTTCATGCCCATCGTCATAGCTGTCGTCACAGCCCAGGCTCCCATCGCTGCATCCCTTCTTATTACACAACAACCCCTCAGCCAGTGGCCCCACTCTACTTTCTGTCTCCGTTTACAGTCCATACAGTTCCAGGCTTGTCACCCTAAAACATCAAGATTAGACATTCCATCAATAGAAGTCAGCCAGAGGTGGGGAACATTTTAAAAAAATTAAAGTGTAAAATTTATGTATATGTGTATGTATCAGTAGACCTGAAACCGTGAGCTGCCTAAGCCACTGGCTGACTTTCAAGTCTTATACACCAATTCCAGTGGGGAGTCATGGGAGAGTGGTGGGAGGGCCTTGATGAACAGGCAGGGAGAGCTAGGGACGAACGTGGGGGCAGGATCTTGTTCTCTCTTGGCCTTTCTAGCTCTTTCTTTCCCCCCCAGCTTTCTCTTCCTTCTATGACTCACTCTCTTTTCCTGCTCTCCTTTTTAGTTTCTTTTTCTACCTCTTTCTACCATTTTATTTATTTTTTTCTCCCTTCTTCACTTTCACTTTTCCTTTCTCTTTTCCCCTCCTCAAACAACTACATGAACTCACTCTTCCCAGGGGCTCTGCATACAGCTGACTGTACAGGTCGTGCAGCTGCCCAGTTCCAAGGACTGAGTCTCTGTGAATGTGACCTATTGGAGTTGAGCAGTGCACAACCTGAGTAGCCTTACAGTGAGAGAATATAGTACATTTTAACTTGTTTGTACACAACTCTTTGTTTGACCACATAGTAGATAATACTAACATAGGCAGAACTGGAGACTTTGTGAAAACGGACAAATTCTTCATTCCTGCAATACACTGCTCTACCCATTTAGCTATGGGTATTGAACATGTACTGGGTGCAAGGCACCATTTTAGGGGCTGGGCTGCGATAGTGAACGAAACAAACAAAAGTTCCTGAGATGTGACAGAATATGAACAAATAAATAAATGTATACCTAGCACATGAGATCGTAAAAAGTGCCATGGAAAAATATGATGTGGAAGGGGGTAGGGAGAGTGTGTGTGGACACATGGCAGTGTTGGTGGCTAAGAATTACAATTAAAGTGAGATGCTCATGGAAGACCTCCCTGAGAAAGTGACACCTGAGCCTTACCTGAAGTAGGTGAAAGAGGTGACATGGATGTCTGGGAGATGTGTACCCCAGGCAGAGTGGACAAGTGCAAAGGCCTCAGGCGGGAGCAAGCCTGACACCATGCTTGGTGAGGCTATGGTCCTACTTGTGACCACAAAAGTGGCTTCAAAAGATGTGCGACCGGTTCATTTTTAAAGTACTGATCCACAAGAGGGTGATATTCTTGTCAGTGACTTTCAGACATTCTGGATTTTGCTACTGCTTTCCTTGGGCCACCCCTGATGTTTTGTTAAATGCTTCAGCGGCAAATAAAAATGTCTGACCATGTTACCAAGGGTATAACATAGAATCAGTGCCTCAAAAGGCTCTGCTGCACAAACAGATGAAGAGCAGCATTATTCAGTTTTTCAATTATTTAAACACAAGTATCTTTCAGGCTTCTGCTGTGTTTCAGGAACAATACCATGTTTTAGGCATGGAGTAGTGAACTAAACAGAAGAATTCTGCTTTGCTGTTGGGTAATTAAATAATGATAATAATAACAACACATTGTTGAAAACACTAGGAGAAAAGTAAACAGGGTTTGCTGATTACACCATATGAGAGGAAACTACTGAAGGAAGTAAAAAGAAGATGGTCCAAGAAGGCCTCTCTGGGGATGATACTTTGAAGCTGTATTGTCAAAGGCTCCAACCCTGCAAAGAGGGGAAGGAGGAACACTTCAGGCAGAGTCCCGGGGGGTAGGGGTGGTGGCAGGACTGTGCAGGGAATGCTGTGGAAATGGACAGGAGGCCCTGGCCAGGAACTTGCTTATCAAAGGGGAGAAAAGGATGAGATGAAGTTAGGCCCCCAGGGGCAGGAGCGTACAAAACTTGTAGGACATGGAAAGGGCTTGGATTTTGTTCCCCACTCAGAAGGGAGCTGCTGATCTATGCCTTACTCTAGCTGCTGCATGAGGATAGGCTTGGAGGGGAGCACCCATAGAGGCAGGTTGACCAGTGGGTGGCTACTGTGGTTTTCTGGTGAGAGATGGTCAGGCGCGGAGACGGGCAAGTGTGCTCATTTAAGATATATTTTGGACATAAAGCAACAGGACCTGCTTCTTGAATGAATGTGTTGAAAGAGATGAAAACGGAAGAGTCAAAGATGACTTCCCAGGTTTCTAGCATATGAGATGAATGGTGGTGTCAGTTATTAAAATGGGGAAAACCTGGGTGAGGAGACAGAGGTGGGGGCTCCCTGTGGATTTCCTCCAGCAGATACCAGCCACCAAGCTTTATTCAGGCCTCCTGAGTAACAGTTCAGCATAGAAAGGGGAGCCACTGCTACCCTCTGTCAGCTGGATCATGGGAGCCTCTGCGGGGGAGCTGGGTCCGCTACACAGCCCTGCGTATCTGACCCCTGCACTGGCCCATGGGCCAAGGCTGTCAGGCAGAACGGGCAGCACAGGAGAGCACAGGAGAGAGTGGGCCCTGGCCCAGGTGGGCAAAGGTGCAGGGCAGAGTGAGAGGTCTGCTTTCTGCTTTTCAGGCAAAATAACCCACTTTGATTTATAAGGATCTCATATTAAAGTCTTACTGTGCTACTGCCCCCTCCTGAGAAGCCCCTCTTAGATGGAAAACAAAGAAGCAGATATTAAGGGATTCCCTCCAGTAGAACTCATCTGTCCAAGCCTGGAGTCCACAAGCCCATAGATTGCTAATAGAATAGGATAGGCCTTGTTTCCCACACCACAAATTCTGCTTAAATAGCCCTGCTTTGTGAATAGTTAGGAAATACGAACAGCGAATACCCAGCCTAAATACCTGTGGGTGGATGATTACACTTAATGAAGCAAGTAGTGCTCTGATCACTGTCGTTATTATTGGATACAGTGCCTTTCACTGTTTATTATTCACCATGGTCACTGTCAGTACCTAAAGAAAAATGTGCCGACTAGGAAAGTTTTAGAATTAATTCACTGTTTTAATGACTGCAGGTCCTGAAGTATGGCAAAGGTGCTTAGTTTCAGTTATAAAATTATTTATAAAGTATTAAATGTTTAATAAATTGGCTATTATATTAATAATAAAGGATGATAAATGAATATCTACATGGAGCAGACACTGAGTATATTAATAAATACATGTTAAAGTATATAAATTATTCTTCTCTAGTATTTGGAATGCCAAGATCAATCTAACTGTATTCTCTCTTAAGTGCTCCTCAATCCTAAGCACGTTAAATGGAGCTTGAAATTAAAGCTCTTGTTTTTCTATTATGGGAACACATAAAGCTACTTTAAGTCAGGTAACGAGGGAGCTCTAGTTAATTCTGGGGGAAAAATGTTTGCTTTCATCTTTAAAATTAGAATGTTATTTAAAAATGATAGTCTAAGAGCAATGGTTCTGAATTCACCTCAGGGATTGATATTCAATTCTGCAAATGACCTTGGGGAGATCATGTGAATCTATGATGTAGTGGGAACCTTGCAAGCCTCTGATAGGCGCTCCTGGATCCTGCACCACTGAGGCGGCCACTAGGGGGCGCTGGCTTCAAGAGGGCTACGAGGCTGGGGAGGTGCCCTGGGTTCCGCGGGGACAGACAGGGACCCGGACAGAGGACAGGCAGCCCTTCAGTACCAAAGCTGGGGAGTGGGGCCAGAGATAAACCCTCGAAGAAGGCTACCCTGACCCATGTCTAACTTTGTAGGTTGTATTATTTAACACGAATACATTTTAAATGTGATCTCTACTTAGTTTTTTAAAACGTAATGTATTCATGTGTTTCAAAAGGGTAAAAGGATTGAGAGTTCAGTATGTGTTCTTGTTGTCTTGCTTACTTCAGCTAAACAACGACATTTCCTAGAAGCCCCCTGAGAAAATGGTGTGGCCGCCTGCCTTTCTGTAGCTGTCCTCCAGCCCTGGCTGACGGACCTCTGCACTTCGTGGGAGAGATACATTTCTCTCCCTTATTTACACCCTTGTTTTTTTAATTTTTTCTGTTGAATGTTGCCAGCCCTAATTTGAACTAATTCAGATTAATAGTGAAAAGACTCCTTTTTACCCTGATCTCATGCAAGCATGTACTTTCCACCCCCAAACTGTTTTGACATACCTTCTGAAGATATTTTATCCGGTAGCATGTGTGTGTGTGTGTGTGTGTGTCCGTGTATATTGGGAAGTAATTTATATCGATACATGAAGAGCTTCCTCATGTTTTTGAGTTGTAGAGGTTTCAATTGGATTGATAGAATGTAAAGTATATTGATAAATATTTAGATTGTTTCTAATCTTCGGCTATTACATATAATACTGCAATAAACAACTTTTGTTTATTTCTAACTTCCTAGATTTATATACTATGAGTGTCCAAATTCCAAGAATTTATCCAACTTGCTAGGTCAAAGAAGATATGGCTTTGTAATTTCGATAGCTGCCCTTCATTATAATGATTTATCTTTAGTAGCAACTTAGAGTGCCCTCTCCCCGTGTCCTTCCTAACGTGGTGTTATCAGAGAAGGATGAATTTATGTCCTTTCTTGAGCTCGTCAGAAAGGGAAGATGGAAGGAAGGAGGGAAGGCAGGCGGGCAGGCACGCCGTGGGTGGGGTTAGGTGGAGATGCAAGTGCAAGGTTTGCTGTTATAACTTTCCATGTTGCGTGCATAGCGGGTGTAGTTGAGGGGAGAGTTGGAAGACACAGGCCTTTAGTTAATTTAATTCAGTTTTCTTATGGAAAAGTGGTAAGGATGGGCATATAGAACTTAATGAGATGGTTTAAAGGCTACCACATGAATTGTGGTTTATGTGATGTATCTACCAGAGATGAGTCTGTGGTAGGATTGACCTGTGCATTTTTGTTATCTAATCTGAAGAGGTGCGATACTAGCATTGACGATGGGGTTTGCAGCTCACCAGCACAGCTTCTCCAGAGGTCCCTGAAGGAGACTCTGGAGGTCACGAGGCAGGATTTGCTGCCTGCAGTGGGCTCTGGAAAAGCCAGTGCTGCACTGAACAAGGCCTCGCCCACTTTGTTGTGAGACAGGCTAGCTCTGGGCCAAATCACGTAACCCGGGAGATGTGGCCTGTCCGTACTTCCCTCCCTGCCTTCATAGCAAGTCCTTCCTCTGGGTCTGGGATCCTAGTGCTCCCTGGAGAGGGCTGTAAAGACCTCACACAAGTGAGGAGAGAGCAGGCTCAGTGATATGGCCGGGATACTTACTATGGCCGGGAACTGTACTGAGTGCTTACTACATATTAACACACTGACCCGCATCACAACCCTACCACTGGTAGCAGTAATTATCATCTCCATCTTATGGGAAACTGAGGCACGGAGCAATTAAGTGAAGATTACACAGCTAATAAGGAGTGGAGCCAGGATTTGAATCTAAGCTGTCAGGACCCAGAGTCTGCGTGTAACCCCTACACTATATTCTCATGACGTTTCCTCGGAGGACTCTGTCGAAGCACTACGCTTTTTCTCCCCAAAACACAGTGGCCTGAGGGAATGATTAAGTAACTTCTTACATTGCACTCAGAGGAGGAAGACTCCAGAGAACAACATAAAATTTCCTCTGCAAAGCAGAGGAAAGAAAAAGACCAAAGAGAGCCCAAAAATGGATGGAGAAAAGTATGAGCAACAGAGAGGAAAGGAAAGCAGAGCCTTAGAAAATGGAAGAGCCAAATGGAATAGCAATTTCAGTCATGAGGATAGCAGCAGTGCATGGGCTTTGCAAAACTGCAAAATGCACGCAAACCCAAGGGAGCCCTTCTCAACCGTGGCAGGCAGGCCCCATCTTCCCAGAGAGTGACTGCAACTGTGTAGGCTTCCACATTGCCTGGAATAGGACTTGGCACCTAGTAAGTGCTCAGTAAAAGTCTGTGAGATGAAGAAGAGACATTTATGCAAAGGACCCAGGAAATCAGGGAAGACGATGACGACTAAACATGAATCTGATGTCCAGGACTAGGGAATTAAAACAAGCAAGGGGCAGGGATTGGAAGTTGTACTTAAATTCAGAGGCTCTATCAGGGTGCTTTCAGCTGCAGGTGTCAGAAACTCCAACTCTAACACAAGGAAAAGTGAATCTCCCCTAATAGGTCCTGAGGAACAGAGCCTTGCTGATCATTTAATTCAGGGCCTCAGCCATGCGGATCTGTCTTTTTCTCCCAAAGTTCTGCTGTCCTCAGGCTGAGAGGAAGCCCACTGTAGCATCCTAGGAGTGACGTTCAGCAAAACAACATCCAGGGGAACAAAAGGAAATGTCCCTGCTCATGGCCTTCTTTCCCAGTGTAGAAAATTTCCCTTGAAACTGTCCCCAACAGGACTTCCCTTTACATCTCACTGTCTGCATGCCACAGGGCATGCAATGACCCTTAGCCTCACCAGCCCACCTCGAACAAATGCCATCTTCCCAAGGAGCAGCTCTACATGGGAGAGGAACAGGCACCAAAATGAAAGCCAATCCTTTTAGGGAGGAAGACTGGGTAATAGATTCTGCCAGCAAAGCCGCAGACTCTAGCACAGAGGTATTTGATTCCCTGGTGGATATTTTTAAATAAATACAGATACTGAATTTAAGTGCTTATGAAATTAGCAAATAATTAAAGACCCCATTTAATAACTATAGAACTATTCTTATCTGGTTTATTTGTACCAGAAATTTGTTAACTTTGATACTTTTCCAGTGGCAAATGAATGGGTTTCTGATATTTCAAATAAATAATTTTCTTAGAGTAGAGCACGTAGTGGCCTGAAATGGAATGAGGATATTTTCTGGGCAGGAAAGAATGATGAGGAAGATGGTTTGTTTTATAGTTTTCATTGTAGAGATTTTTACCTTCTTGGTTAAATGCATTCCTAAGTATCATACAGTGTGCAATAATGGTTAAATTCTACACGAAGTTAAGTTATAGTGAGAGTTTGAAGAAGTGAAAAAGTGTGTTCACTTCAGTGGGAACAAAATCCTTATCTTCATCATACTCAGACGTCAACAAGGGCAGTCAGGTAACAAATTTAAAAATTAAAAGCTCTGTGATCTTAGTGTTTATTCCTGTAAATATTTGTGAGGTTTTTTCCTTTTGGGGACCTAAATATTTAGCTAACTCACATACAGAGTCTCAGTGAGCTACTTGGGGGCTTTTGAATCCCACCAATCTTCATCCACCCCCTTTCTAATCCACACCAAATAAACACATAAGCTAAGGAAGAGTAATGTGCTTTCTGGACAATTCCTCTAGTCATTCCTTCCAACCCCAAATTATGGTTGCTAAACTCCTTATACATGGAAATTCTGAGATGTCTTTGTGTTTAGTTGATACATGCCTTTCCCAAAGACTATTAAATATTATGATTACCCAAATCTTTAGTCTATGACATAAATGATGCTTTCAGGATACTATTATGTAATATATGTCTCATATTTATCACTAAGTTTATAAGCACAAGGAAATTATTACATAAACAGTATTAAATACTAAAACTTGGGATAAGCATTCATCAATAGAAATAAGCAAAATTTTTATAAGCAAATATATATCTAAGTGTAAAAATCTAGACAAAGGGAATTTCTGCTATTCACATTTCTCATAGGACTGCTTGTGTCATCTGTAGCTGTTAATTTTGGTACACTTTTCCCACAGTTTCCCATCTTTATTTCTAGAAATCATTGATTAACAGTAAAGTATCTAATGTATCCATACCACAAACCAATCTTGTGACTGCAGTGGCTTGGAGGGTGACGCTCCCATTGCAATGTAATACTATAGTATGAAACTTACTGTTAAAAGGGTATCGTAGTGGCAATATCGCATGCTACACAAAACATTGGAATTTCTGAACAAAAACAGATTTGAGAAAATATAATTGTATATAATTTATTTTATGTTGTCTTTGTTTCTTGCATTATTGCCTAGGAAGACTTTACTGAGATTGAGATGCTTAATCTCAAGAGACTTTTTTTTTAAATAAAAATGATTAATAAATAGCCCAAATGATTCAGGCCTTGAGGGTATATATAATTTATCAATGAGGGATTAAGTAGGCAAGGCCTTTAAAAGCTTAGGGGAAAACTGATTAAGTTGGGATCTCATGGAGGATATAGATTTCTGGAAGAACGAGAAAGGGACTAATTGAATCCCATAAACTGTTTGATGAAGCACTTAATTTAAAGACAAGAGACTTGTGACTGAAGAAAGGGAAGGAAATGGAGCCAAACGTAGATGCCAACAAAGGAAACTGAATTGTAGTTCCAGGATTCCCAAGAAGAGGGGTCCAACTTTGTGATAACATTAATGGCTTTTGACTGTTTAAGTACCCTCAAATGATTGCTTGGAGCCAGCAGTCCATTTGTTTTGAAGCAACGATGTTTTCCTTTATCTTTAAGAGTGCAATAGAAGCTTTGAAGTAATAAGGTCAAATTCAACCACTTTTGCCCAGACTCTGTGCAAAAATACTGGGTTTGAGTTTCCAGGGAACATGAAGAAGTCATTTCAGCCAATCTTTTACCACCCAGCAAGTCCTTTTAAAAGACTTTTCAGAAGCATCCCAAATTTGCACATTACCTTCTTGACCTTGCAAGTCGGGGTCGGAGCTGGAGCACGTGGTTTCAATTGTCTGATAAGATACATCACTTCAGTCTTGGCCTGACTAAAGATTAAACCAGCTGGTTTCTATCTCTTCTTCTCTAATCATCAGACATTAGGCAAGCCATGAAAATGTTATAGCATTTTATTAAAGTCGCTACCAAGTCACATGATGAATGGGAAAAAAATAAAAACAAAATGAGACTTCTCTAACAAAAGCCTAGATTCCTAAATAAATTAAAAAACAACTGATTCTTGGTTCTAAGGAAATCTTAAAACAAACAAACAAACAAAAAAACCAGATTTCATGACAAGCTTGTCTCTTTTGAATAATAGACAAACTTCCTTTTATCAGAAAATAAAAATCATGAAATTCTTTCTAATTTTCTTTTGGCCTTGTTTGCTAGAAAGTTTACACTTAAATTTATGGTTTAATGACAGTACCAGAAGTGTGTATTTCCATTTCCTAAGCAATGATCTCTCTTTTCTCTACATAATTTCCTATTTTTAAAATTGAGTTCACTATTATTTAATGTCATTTTTATTTAATTGCTATCATAAGTCCATCAGTCTAATTGGGAGTATCTTACAGTATCAAAAGCAAAAAAGAAAAAAAAAGAAAAAAGAAATCAAGAGAGCATAAGTTGTGACCGTGGCCCCCAAATGCTAAATAATTTATTAATGACATTGAAATATAAGTCACTCTAGTAGAGCCATTGAACATATCAATTTCCAATTGGTCTTTTGGGCTGCATGAAAAATAACCTTAAGTACTTAGAAAATGTATTAAATATTTGCTACCATCTAAGACTCAAATACTTAAGAACATAATGAAAACCGATGCTTTTATAAGGTAATAGTTATTACATTAGGACTCTTTCAATTGCATGTGATGAAAAATTTAACTCAAACTGGTATAAAGTAAAAAGAAAATATATTGGCTAATGTAACTGAAAAATGCTAGGGTGAGCTTAAATACAATTGGGTCCAAGGCTAAACAATGTCATCAGGTCTGTCTCTCATACGTTGCTTTCATACTTTCTCTGGCAGCCAGCTTCCTTATGATGGCACCAGATGGCTGCCAGCAACAACTGTCTTATAGCCTACTCACTCATCAAACCAACAGAAAGAGAGATTCTTTACATATATATATATATTTTTTTTTTTTTTTGAGACAGAGTCTCACTCTGTTGCCCGGGCTAGAGTGCCGTGACATCAGCCTAGCTCACAGCAACCTCAAACACCTGGGCTCAAGCAATCCTTCTGCTTCAGCCTCCCGAGTACCTGGGACTACAGGCATGTGCCACCATGCCCGGCTAGTTTTTTCTTTATATTTTTAGTTGTCCAGCTAATTTCTTTCTATTTTTTTAGTAGAGACGGGGTCTCGCTCTTGCTCAGGCTGATCTCGAACTCCTGAGCTCAAATGATCCACCCACCTCGGCCTCCCAGAGTGCTAGGATTACAGGCATGAGCCACCGTGCTCAGCCTGAGATTCTTTATATTTAACAGGGCCAAAAAAGCCCTGGTGTTGACTCCAGTTGCTTCCAACTGGTCCACATGTCCACTCCCTGGGGCCAGGCATACGCAGTGCTTTATCTGAACCTTGCCTAAGTCACATGCACACCCACAGGCACAGCGCCACTCAACCCACAGAGGCCAAGAACAGGGTATGGGTATTTTCGAGAGGGAATCATGGAGCTCTTATCAGAACGGGACAGGCAAAAATCACAGATGTCTGCTACAATATTTCACTCAACTAGACCATTTTTTTAGGACCTTTTTTCCCCAGGAAATTTGATTGCTGCTTAAAAGTTAAGATTGATCGGTGAACCAGCGAGGAAAGGAAATCCTGGTCTTGATTATTTACATGAGACTCCCATGAATCCCTGATGAATTTATTAATGAAGACTGTACTGTGACATCAATGAGTGACATATACCAAATTTTGCTTTCTAACACCACAGTTGTGCCGTGCCACTATGCTAGCTTATTTAAATACCTGACTACACATTATTGTACAATCCTGCTAAAATAAATCATATTTTGTGTGTTGTTTATAAAATCTCCAGGTTACATTCAGCATACCTGGTATTTTCACCTATTGTTTCTAGCCACAGTTGTTCAGGGGGCTAACATGGAAAGTAGTAACTACCTGGCTGATTTCCTTTGATCTCTTTTTTTATCCTAATTATTACAAATAAACAAAGTGTATTAAAAATAAATAATAGGTTTCCTTGCAATGGCACATATTAAATTAAAAGAAATAGACACCAACTCATGGTAAAAAACCAAATCAATTTAGTTATATTATGTGCTTAAAGTTCTTCAGGGAAAGCAAAATTCTAGAAATGTTTGCACCTAATCTAACTTTACTTAATGGTTTTATTATTTAATCATACGGGTGACTTTTTGGCACAACCAGACCCAGGTTTGAATTCTAGTCCTGCCACGTTCTGTCTGTATGATCTTAGGCAAGTTATTTGACCTTTGAAAGTATCAGTTTTCTGATTTGCAAAATGGAGACACAAATACCTACTTTGTAGGGTCAATGGGAATAATAAACGAGGTAATGATGCAATAAAAGCAAACATTTACAGACCACTTACACCGGACCAGGCTGGGTTCTAAGTGCTTTACATCAGCAACTCATTTAATCTTCACGTAGCCCCATGAGGTAAGTGCTATTGTTACTGACTCCATCATACACTTGGGGAAACCAAGACACACACGAGTTTATGACCTTACCTGAAGAGGCAGAGTCGGGATGTGAACACAGCAGTCTGGCTCTGAAGCCCACGCTCTTTGCTGTAGACACGGAGATGCGCCTTCAGATCACTCTTCAAGGAGGGTCCAGCTTCAGTGAGTGCAGGGAGCAGCTGCCCTCCAGCTCTTAACTTGGTGCAGGTCTCTCTCAGCGGCAGAAAACTCCCTTAGCCAGGATCATGCCCTTCCTGGGGAAGCCTGGAGCTGGTAACTGAGCAGTGTGAGGCTATGAAGTCCTGGCTGCTTCAGCCTGACCCTGGGAAGGGCATATTCCACCCAGCACTCCCTGCGAGGCTGGCCGGGGCGTTGCCAGGTCTGCGCCAATTTGCTCAATCTGTTTCCGTCCTCTTCTTTTCACAGGTGAGGATCCTTAGTCTAATTACATGCCTGCTTAAAGCTGTGCCACAGCTCACTGATGCTTTGTTCACATTAAAACTTCTTTTCCTCTGTGTTTCATTTTGGATAGTTTCTTTTACTCTGTCTTCAAGTTCATTGATTTTTTTTCCCTTCTGTAATGTCTCATCTGTCCTTAATACCAAATCAATATATTGTCTTCACCTCACACATTATAGTTTTCATCTCTAGAAGTTAGATTTGGGTGTTTTAAAATATCTTCCATGTTCCTTACTTAACTTTTGGAATATATCAAATACAGTTATAGTAATCCCTTTAATATATATACCTGTCTGCTAATTTTAACATTTGTGTCTATTCTGGTTTAGTTTTGATTGATTTTTTTTTCCCATAATGGGTCTTATTTTCTTGCTTCTTTGGATGCCTGGTAACTTCTGATTAGATAACATATATTGTGAGTTGTACCTTGTTGGCTGCTGGCTATTTTTTCTGCCTATAACTATTCTTGAGCTTTGTTCTGAGATGCAACTAAATTACTTGGAAACAGTGTGATTCTTTGAATGCTTGCATTTAAGATTCACGAGGCAGGACCAGAGAAGTGTTTATTCTAGAGCTGATTACTTCCCACTCCTGAGGCAAGCAGGCCCTTCTGAGGCCTCTGCCCCATGGCCTCTGCTTTGTGAGGTTTCCAGTCTGACTGGTGGAGGCGGCCACCGTGCCTCCCCCTTGTGAGTGCTGGGTACTACTCTCTTTGACGTTTGCAGATGATTCTTTTTCCAGCCTCAAGTCCTTCACTCACACAAATGTGCTCATCAGTACTCTGTGCAATATTTGTTGCCTAGCACACAGTGTTTTCATAACAATTGTTTTATATACTTGGTCTGATTTTTTTTTTCGGTTTGGTTTAGGCAGGAGTGTAATTCTGGTTCCTGTTATTCCACCTTAATCAGAAGTAGAAATCTTACTATTTTTCAAACACATAAATAAAGTGTTATAAAATATGGAGTCACTTAAGATTTGGGGGATTCATGAAAATTTGTGGAAATCCTGATTTCTTTTTCCAGTACTTACTGTGGTGCTAGACCTAGATTTCCTACTCTGGGGCCAGTGAATGCATCTCCTGGCTCTTGGGAGTATCTGCCACTGAGAACTCCCAGGTATGCCCCTGCCTGGGAATTGCCTTCAGACACAGGGAACAGAGAAAATGTTTGCCACTGAGCCAAACACACAAGTGTATCTTCACACTCCTGTGCCTGATTTTAATGTTCAGTGGACAAGCACAGCCGCCACAGCCTGTGAAGTGCTTGGTAACCAAGGGCTCAGACACCTCAGGAGGGGATCACTCCCACAAACGAACTGCCCAGAGGCGAGACATGTGGAGGGTGAGGGGAACCCAGATTGGTGGTGAGGAGGGGATGGGTATCAGCTACAGCTTTCCTTAGATCCGCTGGCAGGGCCATAGTTTATCCTTTTAACCCTGAGTTTCCTGGGAAATTAGGCCAACCAAAATCCTGGAGACGCTGTTTACAGGTGGAAAAACTTACTCTAAGAAAAAAGTATCAGAGGTGGACAATAGTTGATACCATGGTGCTCCACAGAGATCCTCCTTCAGGGCCGCTGAGCCATCCCCAGCTGCTGTGAACGTCACCTGCTAGTGCCACAGCCGTGTGCCTCACCAGGCCATTGCCCTTGGTAACAGGGAACTGCCCACCCTACGTTATGCGCCTTCAAGATGGTGGATTTCCAATAACTATTCTTTTCTGATATTAAAAAAGTTTCTAAGATTTACCTGTATACAGCTTTTATCATCTCTCTACACTAATTCTCCTGAGTGCTTTATGTTTACCATCCAAGCATGGTCTTAGAACTATGTGTGCCTGCAGATATATAGATATGTTAATTTCTCCAGTTAGATTCTGATTTTCCAATAGAAGCGCTCTACGGGGTGTCCCAAAAGTCTCTATACACAGAGAAAATGGGTACATTTAGCTACAATATTTCCCATTTTCCCTATGTATGGGGACTTTTGGGACACCCCCTATTTCTTTAGAATCTCCAACAGTGTACAGATTAAACAGAATTGTGTGTTGGAGTCTGGGCAGGGCAGTGAGCAGGGACATTTTTAAGTTTGCTTTAATATCCTCTCTCATTTTTCTTTCATCTTCTAATGTAAGTACATTCATGTATTACTTGTATTATATAAAAAAATTTTTTAAAAGGACCAAAGTCAGTCAGGCATACAAAAATACAGTCTTAGAGGTCAAAAAGTTCAAATCCTAGTTCTGCCTCTTACACGTGTAACTAGAACTAGTTACTTAACCTGTCCAACTCTAGGTTTCTTTATCTGTAAAAATGGAGATAACACTCATTTCTAGGAACACATTTGGATTTTGCAGGGTCTGAAGCTTTTAAAATTTTGGAAGCCTTCCTTAAGAAAAAGAATATCAAATATGTATATAAAATTGGTATGGAAGTGAGTATATATTTAGAAAGAGAAAATATATCAATTGACACATTTATAAAACAGTAACAAACACCACAAACCTCAGAATGCTTGTGACCACATGAACACATCTCTAGGACATCACATAGGGCCTTGGCCAAGGCCAGTGGAAGGAGAGGCCTTGAGACTTAAGCTTTATTGTCATAGCTTCCTGCTCAGTTCACATGGTGGCTCAGAGAGTGAAATGCAATAAAGTGTCTGCTTAGCACAGAGCCTGACAGTACATCGCTCCCGCATGTAAATTTCTGTGCCTCTCCTTGTTTATTTCCCCCCAGAATTTCTCAGGCAAAGGAGGCCTTTAAGAAGCACAGTTGCTTTATTGTTAATTCCACAGATTCCTACTTTGTCTTGTGTACCAGTTTGAAGACACATGGTAAAATTATTACAGGGAGTAACAAGAGGATTAGATTAGACAAAGTGTATGGAAGTGCCTCACATAGTGCCTGGTCTCTATTAAATTAATACACGACTGTTGAATTGGATTATGGCTTGCTGAAAGCTGATACCTCTAAGGGGAGATAAATCTAAGCTACTTGCAAAATAAGGTGCATGCACCATAATAGAGATGAGAACTTGTGTCTAAGAAAGCATTTGGAGAGATCTTGCTACCCAGCTGAAAAGAATACACTCATTTAAAACAAGGCTTTTGCTGAAAAGCTTACCAGGTGAACTCAGTTTCACTGCTAATACTCTGCTATACGTGCTGTCCTCTGCTCATTCCTTCCCCAAATGACATTTTTCCATGGAGCATACAGGGCCAGATAAAACAGACAGGCATTCCAATTATGAATTTTGTGAATGCTTTTGTACAAATGTGTTTTGTATATTCTTACTCAATTGATGTAGTTTTAATTTTATAAACCTAAGAGAACAGATCAATTTATAATTGCCTTTATTTGTAGTTGTATTTGTTTTTCTTTTCAGTCAAACTTTTATTTTATTTTCACTCTTTTTCCCCCAATCTTCCTTGGAAAAGTGATAATGTAGTTGTTTTCTTGGTTAGTGGATTGCTTTTTTTTTTTTTTTAAACTCAAAATACAATACATGAAACATCCTGTGAGAAAGAAAACAAAGAATAGAGGCCTCTTACTGGTAAATGCTTAAGGAACACCTGAATCTTGACTGGAGAATTAGCAGTCAAAGTAGTCAGAATAGAATTTTGACTCAAAGACCCAAGCAGACCTTATATCATAATCCTTCTTTCAAAAAGTTGAGCTCTCATGAAAGCAAGAAACACAAAATCTTCTTCATCTGCTGGCAAACCATGGAACTCTTTTTTAAGACAGTTTTCTAATCCAGTCACTGGAATCAATGGCTACAGCCAAATAATGATAGACAAAATTATCTGTTAAAAATCAGGGATTTTGATTCTAACCTGAAAAAACATTAAAAAATACCTAGGCCGGGCGCGGTGGCTCACGCCTGTAATCCTAGCACTCTGAGAGGCCGAGGCGGGCGGATCGCTGGAGCTCAGGAGTTCGAGACCAGCCTGAGCAAGAGTGAGACCCCCGTCTCTACTAAAAATAGAAAGAAATTATCTGGCCAACTAAAAATATATATAGAAAAAATTAGCCGGGCATGGTGGCGCATGCCTGTAGTCCCAGCTACTGGGGAGGCTGAGGCAGTAGGATTGCTTAAGCCCAGGAGTTTGAGGTTGCTGTGAGCTAGGCTGACGCCACGGCACTCACTCTAGCCCGGGCAACAGAGCGAGACTCTGTCTCAAAAAAAAAAAAAAAAAAAAAATACCTAAATACAAATTCTTGAACAAAATTTAAATATCTGAATTTATTTAACCACCTAATTACTTTATTAATAGTTAATTTAACAATTAGCTAACAAATAATTTTATTTAACTGAAGGGTCAGTTAAATAAAGAATTTGAAAACATCTAAATAGTAGAGGAATTTTTCATCGTGTAGGCAAAATAATGAAATAGTGTTTTAGCTTTTCTGCATTGCTCTGATATCACACAAATGAAAGAAAAATAAAAATTTTAATCTAGGAAATATAAAATTTTCCATCCTAGATCCTAGGATCTAAATAAAATCTAGTTTTCTGGATCAAGAATAATGGACTTTATACATAAGAAAACAAAGTCACCTTTAAAGACCACTTGAGAAAAACTGAACAAGTGATATAATTTTTATATATATATATATTTTTTGAATTTTAACCTTGGCTTTTTATTGCATTTTTAATGCAAAAATGTAAAAACAAACAAAATAATATTTAAACACTGTGCCTTTATGCAAATGACTTTTTCATACATGCTGTGACCTACCTGATGTAAAAACTGATTCAGCTTCACTTTACTCTTTTTCTCTATACTGAAAACTGCTTTAGATACCAAGACAATTTGGTTTAAACCCTCAAAAGTAAAAAAGTATATATACACACTTCCACTGTTCTTTCTCCACATGCTTGGTTTTGATTCTCTGTGCAATGTTGGTAGATCAGGGAGGTGGTGTATAATTTGTACAAAATAACTTCAGCCAGAGTGAGGCTTTAGAAAGTGTATCTTAACAAGCAATTTGTCAAAACACACCATAATTTTCTCCCATCATATCTCTTTAAGCAGCCCAATTAGCTAAGTGACCCTGTGAAGTATTTGTTCACAGAAAAAAATGGGCCATTTCCTAAGCTAGTAGATACAATAGCAGCAGACAAAAGACATTCTTTTTTTTGTTTATTTGCTATAGTCAACAGCTTTAGTAAGCTAACTAAAAAATGACAGTTTTTTTAAAAAAGATTACTGCCTAAAAAGAGTTTAATAGAAAATATCCAAGGAATGATTGCTATTATTTTGAATATGACATCCAGTTATTTTCTTTTTTTTTTAATTTCAGCTTATTATGGGGGTACAAAAGTTCAGGTTATATATATTGCCCATGCCCCCCCCATCCCCGCGAGTCTGAGCTTCAAGCGTGTCCATTCCCCAGACAGTGCTCATCGCACTCATCAGGTAAGTATACACCCATCCCCTCCCCGCCCAAGCATTTTAATCATGCCAAGTATCTGGCATTAGCTAGTGCTATGATTCTGCTTGGTGGATGGCTTGTGCCTGGCCCAAGTGAGCACATTTAGGGGGTGTATACTATGGTCTCTTGGAATAATCATCTATGGGTCACACAACTCTGTTGTTTACTACATTTTTAACACAACTGACTTGTTGGTTAGTAAAAGGGACTCGGTAATTTTGCCGTATTAAAATAATTAAAAGAAATCTTGTCATTTAGTAATAAAAATGACCACCATTTATTGCATATTTACTGTTTGTCAAGCACACATAGGTGCCAGGCTAATAATATCTATTGCCCATATAATTAGCACAACTACTTGTGAGTATTGCAAGGTCGACTAGGTAGGTGGTAGCAGAGACAGAACCGATCAGTTTGCTGGACCCCAAATCCTGTGCTTTTCCCTGACTCAGGTAAGCATATGATCATGAAGCGTTGTCTACACAGATGTTCATCAGAGCATTTTGTTATAGTACATTAAAGAATCAATACCCTTAACTGAGTAATTGCAAATCAGTGACTTAGGATTAAGAAGAATAAAGCCATTTATCTAGATTTCGCCAGCTGCCAGGCACTGAAGAATTTAGGCGCTCAATAAATTCTTGTTGACTTCATTCTGTACTACAATCACAACTCTTTTTGACTTAATTAGCATTTAGCTTTTAAGAAGGCAGAAGTTTGATTTGTGAGGCTGGAAGTCCATTTCTAGACTCACAAGAGCACTCTGTGGCTCATACCAGAGAGTGACAGGAACTCAGGAGGATGTGACTCATTAATTCTATGTCAATCTTATCAAATAATATTTACTTCTTTGCTGCTCTGTATTGCTGAACCCAGAAGGTAATCTTTCTCTGAGTTTGTTTCCACAGAGTACTTACATCCTAGAAGTTCCCATCAGTATTGCAAGGCATGAGTTCCACTGCTTCCAGAGAAGTGGCATTTGTGAGATGATTGTGTCCTTACAGGCTCCATGTGCCCCCAAATCCAGATTTGTGAGGTGCGTAGCCTGACACTGAGGGTTCTACTTTGGGATTACATCTGCCAGGCAAATGAGGCAACCAGTGAGACACAAGGAAATCGGAGAGGAAAAGAAGCTTTTCTTCCTTTCTGCCAAGAAACTGGCATCTCGATAGCCATGTGTTGTGTGGTTATCTAGCAAATAGGCGAGATGGAATCAACTAGGAATTCCTGTTTTAAGTGTTGCCAGGAATCCTGTCTCGGTATGTTTACATATGTAACCGCTATTAAAGAGTGACATCTTTTTTAGCATATTTTATTAGTTGTAACAATGTATTCACCATAAAAAATATAAAAAAGAAACAATCCAATGGAAAAACGGATAATTGTTATCATAGAAAATTGCCAAAAGATTACACATGGTGAATAAATAAGAAAGGTTCAAAAAATGAAAGCCTGAAAAATATGAAAGAAAGAAAATAGAAAAAAATTAAAGAAAAAGAAAAGGAAAAAAATCACACCCAGGGCTGGTGAAAGTTCCAGGAAACAAGACTTTCATACTTTGCTGATATAAATGAATTTGATAGGATCTTTCTATATGTCATACTGGCAATACATATCAAATTTCCCCAAAATGTGAGTATACTCTGATGTAGTATATTTTCAAACATGGCCTAGAAAAATGACCCCATAAATGTTATCTATACAAATGTTCATCAGAGCCCTGTTTCTAACAGTACAAATTTGAAAACATCAACATGTCTAGTAATAGGAACTCAATTACATAATGTTAGCTCACCTATACAATGAGTTAATACATAGTCATTAAAATTGGTAATGTAGAAGATTATTTAATAACATAGGAAAACATTTATAACATTTTTATTAGTGAAAAAGCAGGTCACAAAAATCATAATTTATATTTATAAAATATATGTATAACTTTATATACAAAGATGACTTGATGCAGTCATACAAAGATACACATGGTGATTTCTTCTGGTGATATTTTTGGTGGTTTATCTTTATTTTCTTTTGTATACTTTTATTTTTTTCTTTCCTTTTAAAAACTGTTTTTTAATAATGAATTTCAAAAGCACAGAAAAATAAAAACAAACAAATTTATAACATCCTTGTATCCATTAATCAAAATAAATAATCATTAATATTTTTTATTTTTCCTTTTCCTTAAAGAAATTAAAGTTAAGTTTAACTTAACTTTAAAGTTAACTAAAGTTTCCCTAAGAAAGTTGAGGTTCTTTTTCTCTCTCATCTGCAATCTTATGTCCTTCTACCCAAAGACAAACATTATTCTGAGTTTGGAATATATCCCTGTTGCCATTTTTTTTTCACACTTCTATATACATGCACACATCCAGAAGCAACCTATGGTATCATTTTTGTGTGTTTTACATTCATATGAATTATATCATATAGTATGATTTCTGCAATTTACTTTTTTACTCAATATTATATAGTTTTAAGATGGATCCATGTGGCTACATAGATCTAGTTTATTTCTTTCATCTGCTATATGGGATCCTATCATTCACATGAATTAAAAAATTTTTATCTGTTAGTCATACTTTTAGGATCCTATCATTCACACTAATTGAAAAATTTTATCTCTTTGTCAATCATATTTATTTCCCTTCTTATTCTTATTTTGTAATTACTATGTATCAATTAAGATCCACATAAATGGCTGCTTTTACTTGTGTGCAAGGGTTTCCCTAGAAAGACATAAATAGAAGTTGAACTAATTGTTAGAACATAGAGTAGGCACATTTTTAATTTTACAAGACATCTGAACAAAATCAACTTTTTGCATTAAAGAGATTTTTTGTTATATAGAACAACAACATCTACCACACCTCTTTTATTCAATTTATTATTTAGTAACATTTTTGTTGCTATTGCAAATGGGATTTTATTCCTATTACTTTTCAACACAAAATTGAATCATATAGAACATTACAGAGGAAATATAAAAGTCCACTATATGCCTACTACCTAGATTAAACATTTTCATCATTAATTATCTATATTTGCTTTAAATTTTTTTGGAAAAAGGAAGTAATACTTTTTGAAATAGTAACTGAAGCCCTCTTTTTATCCCTCTCTCAATCCATCTTTCCCATCCCCTCAAGGTAATTACTGTGTGTTACTCCTCACCCATGTTTTCATAATTGTGCTGCATATGTATGCATTTGCCAACATAATTTTATTAACTAATTAAAATAATTAATCATTATATTATTAATATAAAAATGATCTTAAATAATTTAATTCTTCCTACATTTTGCTTTTATTTCACCCATCCTTATGGTTTATTTGTTGATAAGTATAGATATAGTTTATTCAAATTGCTCTGTATCATTTTATAAATGTTTTTCAATTTATTCACTCCTACTCTTATTGACAGATAGTAGTTTATTCTCAAATTGTCACTGTTACTTTGCTGCAAAGAACATCTTTGTACAAGTCTTCCTATACATGTTCAACAATCTCTTGGTGCTGTATACTAAGAAGGAGAATTTCTGAATCATTGGGTGTATGAATTTTCAGTTTTGCTTGATTTTGCCAAATTGTGGTTGCCCTATATCATATTCTCATCAATAGTCTGTAAGAGAGCTCATTTCACAACATACTTATTAATACATAGCATATATATAGTGTAGAGTGTGTGCCTATATATAATGTGTGTATATATATGTATATATGATCTACATATATAGTATATATATTTGGTCATTCTGGTTTCTTCTGTGAATTGTTTTTGTTTGTCTATATTCTTTGGCAACTTTTCATTGGAAATTTTTTTTCTTATTGATTTGGAGGCCATTTTTTTGTGTAGTCAGAACACTAATCCTTTGTTAATTATATGTCTTCTCTCATTGCATAGCCTATCTTCTTTGTCACAGGTATATTTTATCCTATGCACTTTTTTAATGTAGCTGAATTTATTATTTATGATTTTGGAGATTATCCTTTTCTCTGTGGTTATAAAGATATTCTCTTATATTGTCTGTATAGAACTTTAAAATTTTGCCTTTTTGCATGTAGGTATTTAATCTATCTGGACTATGTTTGCATGTGTATGTGTATGTATGTATGTATGTGTGTTTGTGTTTGGTGTAAGGGAGAGATATAAATTATTTTTTTCCCATATGGAGATCTAATTGTTCTATTATCATTTTTTAAATAATCTACTCTTTCTTCATGAATTTAATGCCATTTTGTTTTTAAAGCAATGGAGTAAAATAATTTTCTAATGCTATAAATATTATTTAATTTTCATTAGAATTTCTCCTCTCACTCATAAACATGAATTATTTAGAAGTAGGTTCTTTATTTTCCATATGAACTTCTCTATTAAAGACTACCATATGTGCTCTTTATCAGAGACATAACTAAAATGTAAGGACACAGAAAGATCTTAACCAAAAGAAAGCTGGTACAGCCATATTTATCGACTTGAAGGCAGAATATTTTGGGGCAGATTAAATAATAATTTACCCCAAGATGTAGTAATTATAAATTTTTCCATCCTTTTCCTTTTTGCTTTTGTCTTTTGGTTTGTCTCTTTAAAAAAAGCATGTAGCCATATTTTTGAAAAATTTCATCTATGACTCCATTGTCTTTTGTGAAACAAAAACAATTCTGCATTCACTAAGATTGCTAATGTATTTGAATTTATTTCTACTGTCTTATTTATGTTTTGTATTTATATGCCTTTAATGGCTTTTTCCTTTCTTTTGTTTTTATTTCTTTTCTGCATTCTATTGATTATTCATGATTCCCTTTTATTCCTCAATATTGGTTTCAAAGTCATACATCCTATTTTTATTATCTTAATGACTATGACATTGTTTTTATATAGTCAATACTTACTTAGATTTACACATTTCTTTGGTCACTATTAGTTCTTGCATTTGGGTTCATTTCTCCTCCTGCTACAGTGCATCCTTAGAAGTTATTTCATTGAGGGTCTATGTGTAACAGACTTTTGCACCTGAACTACAGTTTAGTTGTATATAATTCCATTTTAGGTTGACAGAATGCTACCAGTATGATTATATGCTTTTTTATGTCATTTGCCTTTTCTCTCCAGCAGCCTTTAAGATTTTCTCTTTATTCTTAATGTTCTACATTTTCAATACAGTTTGGTTGTAAGTTTTTATTCTTTATCCTGCTTTCTAATCCATGTACCCTTTCAATCTAAGGGCTTTCTACCTTTCTTCAATTCTGGCAAATTCTTAGCCATTTATATCATTGAATATTACCTTAGTCTCATACTATCTATTCTCTCCATGATTTATGAGTTTTTCTAGTCTCGCTTCACATATTTTCTCTTCAACCCTGTCAAGCCAACTGACACTTGGACCAGGAGCTAGAGATGGATAGGGAGGTTGATGAGGTTGGTCCTTGAGTGGAATCCATGGGAACCGGGAATTAAACTCTCCATTAGAAATTTCCTGCATTTTCCTAGTGGAAAGCCTTAATCTATTTATGAGTGTTCTACAGGAGAGAGATGGATTTTCACTAGTACTCCTTGGGCTGTGGGTGTCACCATGAATTGCAGGTAAGACTCCAATATCTCCTATATAATATACTCCTGCTGTATGTGGTAGATTTTCTGGTCAGGGAATATATGATCTAGTGAGAAGCTCAGGCCAAGTTTCCATAAGTCATATAGAGCAGGTATAAATAGAAGAAAGGTTAAATTGGCATGAAGAATTATTGGCTTGATCACCTCCATCAATTTGAACATCTCTGAGTGTTACTCTTCAGCTTTCAGTACCAGCACGTGCAAAGTATATTCTAGGAGAAAAGCCACGTGACATCTCTCTGTCAAATGTTTTTCTTCCCATTGCTAGTTTATTCATTATTCTGATCCCTAATACACTAGAAGTTATCCTTGAAATCTTATTGGAGTTCTGTCATCTGCTTAAGAACTGACTTCCATCCAGGATATCAGTGGTATGAAGGAATCACTGAGGTAGTAGGAATGGAAACAATAATGGCAATGGCACAGCGTGTTCCATGTAGGGGAATAAAACATGTCAATATACCAAAACTCTATGGTTAGACTTACTTGTCTACTGTAGAATGTTTAGCAGTAAAAATGTAATTTAAGAGCCTTCTAATCAGTTTCACTGACACTCTGTGGATGATGGTGGCATATAGGCAGCTAAAGAGTTGAAAGGATTTCTATTCAGACTTCTTAATCTTGGAGAATAATTGAGAGCTGTGGCTAAGTACTCAGTGCAGGTCAAAGATCATATAATAAATAGGCTGGAAGTTATTTATAAAAACATAGACCCAGTGCAAGGATGTTTTAAGGGTATTTGAAGTTGAAAGGAAATGCAATAATCTTTGAGGATGCTGAAAATGGTCTCAGGTAGTTGCATGACAAACAGGATATTGTTACAGCTATAGGACCACTAGAGGTCCCTGAAGCACCTACTCAGTTTCTTGAATGGGCAATAGTAGCAAGCTGGGAGTGGTCTTACTGTATAGTGCAAAATGTGAACACAGGTAATTCCACCTGGAATGTACATCACTAACCCTTTCAGCAATCTGAATGGAACACATGTTCTCTACCTATTGCCTAAGGATGATTAGGATTCATCCTTCCAGACTCATTTGAAATGTAAATTCCTCCTTTGCTCCTCTGCCAACAGAGTGTGAGCCCCGTTTGCTATGTGAACTTCAAGTATCTCCTACTTCTGTTGCCTTTGAAATGTTTATTATCTTTGTAATTATGTGTTCAATTTATGACTTTTTCTGCTAGACTGCAAGTTCCAGGAAGGCAAGGACAATGCTCATCTATTGAGAACAAGGCTTACAATAATGATAATAGTTGATGGAAGAAGTAAATGAACAAACGGTTATAATAAATGAGCCCCTGAAAATCCCTGGAACTCTAAAAGATATTTTTGCTTGTTGCCTTTAAAGAAATATCTCAGCTGGCAGTGTTGAATAACTTCAAGAAATTTCAATCAGAGGACTTCTCAGTGCAATATATGTTGAATGGCTTCTGGGCAGAAATGTATATCTGCCAGTTTGGTAATATGAGATAACAACCTTAAAGCATTTTAAAATAATGACCTAAACAGAGACTTCACAAAATAAGAGTATGAATGCCAGTAAGCACATGAAAAATTGTTCAACATCATTATTTAGCAGGGAAATTAAAATTAAAGCCATATGACATAATACTACACAGCCACTGCAGTGACTGAAATTTTAAAAGACTGACAGTATGAAGTATTGCCAAAAAAAGAGCAATCAGAACTCTCAAACACTGCTGGTAGACATAAGGAAATGATACAACCACTTTGTAAAACAGTTTGGCAGTTTTTAACAAAGATAACCGTATCCCTATTGTATGACTCAACAATTTCACTCATAGGCATTTACCAAAGAGAAAGGAAACAGATGTACACAATGGATTTTTATATGACTATCCATGGCAGCTTCATTTATAATAGTAAAAAATTAGAAACAGCCCAGGTTTCCATTCAGTAGTTGAACGGATCAACAAACTATGATATATTCACAAAATGGAATGCTTATCGGCAATAAAAAAGAACAAACTACTGATACACACAAATGTGGGTAAATCTGAAAAACATTATATTAAGCAAAAGAAACTCAAATGAACACATTCTATGTGACTCCATTTATATAGAAATGAGCACAATGATTGTTCCAGGGCAACCTATATAGGATGATGGAAATGTTCTATAACTTGATTTGGATGATGTTTAGTTGTGTGTGTAATTTATCAAAATTCATCAAAATGTAGACTTAAGATCTATGCATTTTATCATATACAAACTATACCTAATTAAAAATTTTAAAAATAATTATTTGGGCCAGGCGCTGTGGCTTATGCCTGTGATCCCAACGCTTTGGGAGGCTGAGGCACGAGGATCACTTGAGGCCAGGAGGTCAAGACCAGCTTGGGCAACATAGCATAGCCTCATCTCTACAGAAAAAGAAAAAAAAAATTAGCCAGGCGTGGTGCACACCTGTAGTCACAGCCCAGGAGTTCAAGCTAAAGTGAGCTGTGATCACACCACAGCCTGGGTGACAGAACAAGACCTTGTCCCTAAAAAATAATAATACCAATTTGAAAATAAATAAGAGAGATCTGCCACCTTCCTGTAGTCAATCGAGCTCAGTAGGTGTACAGCAGTGAGAACATATTACCCCTGAGTTACAGAAACAAACCTTCAACCTATACGGTCCTCTTCAGAGCAAATCATTCCCATTTTCTGCTGGGCTATGTGACCTTTGTGGCACCACCCTACCAGAAAAAGCAGGTCTGCAGTTGCACTAATTTGGGGACAAAGGTCAGCCCAACTAGAATGAAGGTACTGGAATGTCGCAGTGGCCTCCAGGAACCAAACAAGTTCCTTTATTCCTTTTAGGGGAAAGAGTTTCTTCACCTTTTTTTAGGTGAAAAGGCTACAGTGGTAGAAAAATGAGGAATAAACATCAGTAATATATAGAAAACTCCAGAGTCCATATCCTGAGCAAAGTGGGGATTGTCTGAGTTAAGTCCTCAGTAGAAGGTAGAAAGGGTAGAAAACAAGAAAGGAATTAAAGTGAAAGGTTAGCAACAGGGAGTTGAACAAAATGGAGATAAGAGGTTTAGGAGCCAGAGGAAGAAATTGCCGGCCTCAGGTGGAAGCATTCTTTAAAAGGCCCCGTGCAGATGAGCTTGCGAATGAGAGCAGAGCTGGTCAGGAGGCTTTGGGTTGCCTTGGACAGTGGCAGGAAGTCATTTTAACTGGATGTTCTATTTTTTTTTAACCTGTGATTGCATCATGCAGATGTGGCCATGGTCTGTGTTTCGTGCACACTTCAAAGTAATATTTTAGAAGGAAGGAATTATAAATGTTAGAAATCTGGAATCTCCCTTTGAAAAATAAGCTAAAAGTAATTTAAATTAAAATACACTGATTAAAATAGCCCTGTTTCAGATTTTAAGGCATGCCATTTCTCTCTGATTATTATCTCTCAGTTACTTAATGTAAACCACTCCTAGATCAAGAGAATCGGGCAGAAATTTTGTGATAAAACTCAGGAACTATTCACAAACAGCCAGAAACAGCTTCACAGATAGCCTCCTGAAGACATTTAATAAGTCTGTCATAATCAGCACATGATCCTCAAGAAATAAGAACAAGAAACAGCTGCTTTGTGGCAAATCCCAACTGCAGTAGGGATTAATTCTAAACTCATGTCACATTTAGTCAGTTTTCATTTAGGACAACAGGGAAAATCTTCGCCAGGCTGAGGGTAATTAGGTATTTGTCAAAACAGATGAAACATAAAATGTTAATATTGTTTTTTTCTCAGATAAATATTTTTGTGGAACACGGAATCTTTTATTGTTGGAATAATCAGTGAAGAAAGGCTCCTAGCAGTTCCCTCTGTGACTTGCCTTTTCTGCCCAGCTTCACTTTCTTAAATCTCCTCTTCACTCCCTTTGAAATTCTTTGATGGTGATGGTGGAGCCTCACTCCCTTTTATTTGTCTCCATAATATATTCATTCTTCATGATCAAACATAATGCTACTGATAGGGTTTCTACTATTTCTGACAATAAGAAAATGATAATTAAGAGCTCATATTTTAGGGTTCTAAGGACTTGAGTTTGAATCCCATTTCCACCGTTGGTAAACCATGTGATTTTTTGTATGTTAGTTATTTCCTCCCTAAAATGGGAATAATAATAGTGATTTTTCTATGTGGTTGCAAGGAGGCAATTCATGTAAAGCACAGTCTTAGCACATAGCAAGCGCGAAATGAATGGTAGCTGAGACGCTGGTGATGGTGGTGAACGCTCTAGCAGTGCTTTCGCACTTTAACTGCCGATGAGTCACCTGGGCAGGGGTGGGGTGAATGGATTCTGACGCAGTAGGTCCGGTGACAGGCCTGAAATCTGCAGATCTGTTAAGCTCCTAGGGGATGCCTGTGCTGCCAGGACATGAACCGCACTTGAATAGCAAGTACCTAAGGACCTCTTTCTCTTCCTGTGCACAATTTGATCTGTTTTCTGATGCTTGTCAGTCATGTGCTACTTTGCCTTGCAATTCTTGACTATGTGATTTAGTGAATTTGTATCTTCAAGAGGCTGAGATAACCAAGATAGAAGTACAGTTGTACCCAGATGTTTGGTCTATACCATGCCAAACATTTGGATGTGATGGAGCACAAATATGTGAATGGCTATTAAGTCTTAAAATTTTGAATTAGATACCTTTGGTCTTACAAAAGAACAGACCTAGTGCTTAACCATTTTCCCTCTATTGATCTGGCCTCTCAGTGACCATCTTACTTGCTCCCAGGTCTGGGTTTACAGCTAGCAGTTCATCCCCTCTGTACCCTCACCAGCCAGGATTGCAAAAAGGCTTCTGGGGTTAGAAGAGCCCCTAGGCAAGTCTGACACCCTTGTCTCTGCTTGAATCAGACGTGTGTTGATCTTGTCCCATGAATGTCCCCATGATTGTATCAGTCCCTTGTGGGCCTTACCTCTGGCTGGTCCCAACTATCCTAACATGTGGGAAGAGGAAATAAAAGGGCAAATATCTCCTATGGGGGGTCAGGCTCCTCCATCTCCCTGTCCACGACTCCCCACGTTGTGCTTTTGCTTGCCTTGACCACGACATCTCTGATTCAAAAGCCTGCAGTTTGTCATTTATCACTGTAGATACTTGCTAAACCTTCCCCAGCATCCCTCTTGACCTCCTAGTTCTCAGACATTCAGTGAAATTAGCTCAGTGGAGCTATGAGCCCGACACCGACTGCAGACACCTACCCTGTTATGTCCTGATGCTGACACTGATACTGTCCAACTAGTATTACTGGAAGATCTGGGCCACAGTAGATCAGCTCCTGGGGACCCACAAGGGTCTAGAATGCATTGTCTCTAGAGAGACGTCACTTGATGTTCGGCAGTTGTGAGCGGTCAGACACAGAGCCACAGGCACTACTCTCGTCCTCAGCAGCTCGGATTGCAAATTCCATCAGGGAAGACATCCTCTCGCTTTTGGAGTCTGTCGTTGATAGTTGGTGAGGTGGAATGAATTGACAGACATTGAGGGAACATTTTCTCATCCACATTTAGAGGCAGTATGATGTATTCAGTGTGGAGAGCAGGCTGTGTGGAATAAGATCGTAGTTTGAATTGAAGCTTCATTCCTTACTGGCTATGAGAATTTGTACAACTTACTATATACATATACACATATATATGTGTGTGTGTGTGTGTGTATATATATATATATATTCCTTTTTAAAAATAAAATATTCTTATAATGTAAGCATTTAAAAATATATGCTAATTAATATGACAAACCCTAGATCACTTGGTGCTCATAACTGTTCTTCAACAATTACTAGCTCATGGCCAATCTTGTTTCATCTCTACTTCTATCCATTCCCTTTTCTGTATTATTTAGAAGCAAATGCAAGAAATCATATGAGTTCACCAATAAATATTTCAGTATATATCTTTAAAAGACAAGGTCTCTAACAAAGCACTCACCATGATGTTTTGCCTGACAAAGTTTAAAATCCCTTAATATGATTAATATCCTATAAATGTTTGAGTTTCCAATTAACTCTTAATTTTTGATATTATGTTTGCTTAAATGAGAATATAACTAAGATTTATACATTGTGTTCTAAGATCTATACATTGTGATTTCTTAAAATGTCTTAGATCTCTTGTAATTTATCTTCCCCCAATTACATTTTTTTCCTTGCAATTTATCTTTTGAAAAAACTGAATTATCTGTCCTATAGAGGTTCCCATCATCTGAATTTTGCTTAGTGCAGTATTATAGTGTCATTTAGCATGTTTATTTATCAAATTTCCTGGTAAGTTGTTATTAGATCTATAGGCTTGATCAGATTCCAGTGTGCTATTTGGCAAAAGTACCGTATAGGTAGCGCTGTGTTCTTCCATCGACAGGTACATTTCTGTTTCTCTCTTTGGTGATATTAACAGCCGTTGATGAACATGGTTAGATCTACTAATTCACTAGGGGTTGCAAAATGGTGATACTCTAAGCTATCATTACCTCTTCACTTATTAGCTGAAAGAGCTATATAAGGGGAAACTTTCTCTCATCTGCTGTTGGATTATCCAAAGGTATAGTTTGTATAGAAAAAAGCAATATTTAAAATACAGTTGATATCCAAGCATCATTCAGTAATGGTTGATAAGTTTATCTTTATAAACTCCTACATTTAACTGTACTTGAAGTGCTTCCATCCAACTGCAATTATTTTCTTTTTTATCCTCACCCATTTTTGGTCAGTAGTGACTCTGAGTTTATTCTTATGTTCTTTGACATGACTTAAGTCATCTTTTGTAGCTTTATTGCTATGTAATATGATAAATTTATTCAGACTCACTATGTACATTTCTTGCTGAAACCTGGAAATTACTGAAATCTCCAAGGGATTCTGATTCTTCTTGGTGGGAAATTGTAATTGGAGGTTTTAATTTTGGCACTAAGCATATTCATTGTTACTAGGTTGATTACTATTTTTAGGTGTTTTCAGTAAACAAAGCTAGGAAAAATTTTATTTTAAACAGAATTCATCACAAGTTTAGATTGATATTTTCAATTCAAATTGAGGATGATAGCATTTTTAATTTAACCTCTTTGCTACTAAATCTGACTCTCCTTTTCCTCATGCTGAGAATATGAGTTCTAATGACAGAATGATAGAATATCAAATATTTCTCATTTGCTTTGTCTCACAATATACCTACAATAGTCTCAGAATAATAAAAAAAATGCCACTAACCAAATGATTAGTGAAAATAGTTTAAGATTTTTCTTGCAGTTTTTTTCATTCTTAAGATAATCATATTAGAGATTATAGCCAAATTACTGTGTTTTTAAGTCACTTTGAATCTGTGTGGTTATGCTACCTACTCACTTATTTAATTTCATTTTTTGTTTTCATAGATTTTTTTACTTTAATTTTTTTACAAGTATGTAAAATCTTTCCATGGTCCACGTCAAATCTGTAAAACAAGTCTAGTTTCCAGCACTGACTACTACACCTTATTTCCTCCCTCCCCTTATATGTATATATAAGTACTTTTTCCATTTTATGTTTTCTTTTCTATATTAGTTTTCTATTTCTGCCATAACAAAGTACTGTATATTTAATGGCTTTAAAACAATGCAAATATGCTATCTACACAGCATACTTGTAGGTTACAAGTCTGACACGGCTCTCGCTGGTCTAAAATCAGCATGTTGGCAGGACTTCGTGCCTCTCTGGAGGCTCTGGGGAAAAGTTCAGCATCTTGCTTTTTGCAGCTTTTAGAGGTCACCCAATGCCTTGGCTCATGGCCCCTTCCTCCATCTTCACAGGCAGCAACATTGCTTTCTGACCTTTCCTCTGTAGTCAGGTCTCCTGCTCACTCTCCTCTTTTGCCTCCATCTTCACCCTTGAGATGACCTTGGGCCTCCCTACACAGTTCAGGGCCATCTCCCATCTGAAGGTCTTTGATGTAATCACATCTGAAAAGTCCTTTTTGCCATGTAAAGTAGTATATTTCAGATTCTAGGGAGCAGGACTAGTATATATTTGGGGGGCTCTGTTCGTCCTGCATGATTCTCCACTCCTAGATGGGTAGGTTCATATCATTCTCATTCTCTCTACCTTGCTCTTTGCACCCAACACTACAACCACTCCACAGTAGTACACAGATGTAGCCCCCACTTATGCGTTATTTATAGCCACATAGTACTTTATTGCAAGATGTACCTCACTGTATCCAACCCCCTACTCCATTAATGGACCTTTGAGTCTATAGTCATCACTATTACACATATCCTGGAATAAATAGCGTTGTGAATTTATCTTTTTGTATTTTCCAACTGTGCCTGTAGTATAAATTTCTAAAACTGGGTTTGCTGAATGAATTAAAGTGTAAAATAAGTATGTATTTTTTTCTACAGGCTACAAATTTCCCTCCAAATATTTATATCATTTTTGCATTCATATTACAAATATATGAGTGCTCTGACATTTGAATATATTGTCAAACTTCTGAATTTTTATCAATATCAGTATAATTTCAATTTACATTACTCTTATGAGTGAGTTGTGCCTGTTTTTGTATGGCTGAGGTACATGTGAATTTTATTTTCTGTGTGTTCTATGCTTGCCTTTTCAACCTATTTGTAGGATTTTTCATCTTCCTTTTCTCCTTTTTTGGAACACTTTATAAATTAGGATATCCTCTGTTGTGTGTTATAAGTTACAAACATTGATCTTATCTTTTTACTTTACTTATTGTATCTTTTACTGTTCAAGAATTTGTATTTTTATGTAATCAAATTTATCTGTATTTTCCATTATTGATTCTGGATTTTGAGTTTCTCTAAGGTTATGGATAGATTCATCTAGTATTTCTTCTAGTCCTCTTATAGATTCATTCTTATATTAAATATCTGAAACATTAGGAATTTATCCTGGTGTCTACTGTGAGAAATGGATCCAAATTTACTTTCCCATAAAATATCCAGCTACTCCATTTGGAAGTTCTTTAACCTCTCTTTGCCTCAGTATCCTCAGCTGAAGAATCAGTTTGCTAATAGCACTTGTCTTATGGATTTGTTATAGGTAGCAAATGAGATAATGCATGTGTAACACTTAGCATGATGCTTGGCATGTGATAGAAGCTTAATAAATGCTAACTACTATGATGATGATGATGATGATGACAATGATGATGATGTAGTATTAATAGTAGTAATAAAAGAGACTTCGGTGGTTCTAGCTTCTTATTCTAGTCCAAGGTCAAGTTACCCTTAATGATTAGTGTAACCCTAACATTTTACCCTGGTGGGATGCTGTTTTTCTCTTATTCCTGAGATGCAGTACCTAGTCCTTTTACCTGATTTGCTAACCCGGGTACTCTTCCTGAGTTCCTGGTCCAGCCCCTGGAGTGCCCTACTTCCCTCCTAGGACCAGAACCCACCCTGTCTTACTATTTCTGGTCCTTGTCTCTGAATTCACCAACTTCATGAACCGACTGATTCTCCTGATGCTGACTACTTATCTGGATTTATGAAACTGAACCCCCATCATCTTTTGGGGGCTTCTATTATACTTATTGGGAAATCCATATACTGTTATGAAAACTGCTTACTCCTGCTCACCTGGATATCAGCTGCTATTGCCTTGGAAGCCAGGTTTTGCCTGAAAACTCTTCTTTGGTGGGGATGTTGCTGATTCAGAGTCTATCTCTTCTCCTCACCTCCCAACCCGAGGGTGGGCTGGGAGGTGTTGTGGTGGCTTAGCCAGGCATGTGGTTAGAACAGGGATTGTGTTCCAATGGACTGAGCCTATGATGGAGGAAGTTATACTCTGGGTAGAAGATCCTTACCACTTATTTGAAATCAAAAGGTTAAGACAAGCTATACCTGTCCTATAGAAGAAAACCAAAGGGCTGCAAAGTCAAGAGATCAAAATTGCAAGATGTGATTTTTTTCTAATATCCAATTGTATGATGTGAAGCTGAACCCTCCTGGATCAAAGGGCCAGTGTTGAAAGGACAGTCATTTTCCTTAATGTCTATCTTAGCCAGTAGAGAGCACTGGAAGCCCATTCTTTCTCCATACACCCTCTGTGTTACCTGGAATTCTGACTGTGACACAAAACAGGAAAGGTTGTGTGTTTCAGCCACTAACCAATATCCACCTTTATTAGACAAAGTCATGTCTTGCATGAAGTATAGATTACATATATCAGAATAATCAGCTGCTTCTGCACTGTGATTTTGGGATTCCGTGAGAACTTCCTAGCTTAAAACACACCCTCCTTACACTGGTCTCTTTCTGACGCTTAACTCTCCAGTGTCTGTTTGCAAAATAAACATTCTACTTAAATGGTGACACCTCCATTCCTATCCTACCCTTCCCCACTGCCATAATATTGATTGCCATCAGAACAATATTGAAGATATTAAAGATATAATTAATCTACTTTCCTACTTTAAACCCCAATCAATGGCTTCCCTCTGTTTTCAGAATTTTTTGGCCTGATGTGACAGAAATACATTTCTGTTCAATGCTTGTGGAAGATGATATGCCACATTTATTTCTTTTAAAAATCAACTCACACCAATCCCGGACACTTCCCCCGCTCCGCTCCAACCACTGACCAAGGCTATTGGAAATTCAGTGTCCATCCTTTTTCATAGTTTATGGTTCATACCTTTCACCTTACATTGTAATAGAATTCTAGGATTTAAACAGTTTTAAGCACATAGCGGAAACATCAATCCTCCTGGTCATGAAAACTTATTGTCTAGGTCTGCATAGTCCATTCAAGGACTGGTAATTCCATTCACTCTGCATCAAGCTTGACCTCTAGGGCATTTAATAAGGCCTTGGTCTTGGACTCAGCCTCCATATGGACTTGGGCATCCACCCCAGTAAAAAGTCTGACCTGGCTGCAACACTGTAAGTGACCTGGAATCAGGACCTCACATTTCATAGGTTCCTTTACTCTGCTTTGTCTCTAGTCAGCCCACTGATCTTATCTACTATGAAGTCATCAAGAAGAGAGTGTGTGTGTACATGTCCTCAGGGTTGCCCACCTCACCACCCATCCCATAGGGCTCAGAGTCTCAGACTAAACAACACAAAACTTGACCACCCATTTTTTAAGGAGAGAAGAGTATTTCATGAGGTTATTCTATCAAAAACAAAACAACAAAACAAAAATGAATAAAAATAACTGATTCACAAAACAACACATGATTATCAGATGCATCATTATTTTATATACTACTATGAAAGAAAAACATGCCAATTAAACTACAGCATAATGCTTTTTATCACTTAGCATTCTTAATTTATATTTATCGAAAGAATCTTTTTGGATTTACTTGCTTCTCTAGTATCGAATATAAGCCCTGCTGCTCTGTTTCTGTGCCTTTCCACATAAACAATAATCCTTCTTTGTTCTAACACTGAACTATGTGTAAGCTTTTAAAAGACGTTTTAATGGCACTAACTCCACATGTTGGACCTAACTCAACTGAAGCCTGGACTAGCTATGACAAAGTGTGTACATATGCCGGCCACAGCAACAATATCCCAAATGACAGTGAACACAAGATGCCATCACAGGAAAGATGCATCCCAATGTCAGATATGTTAAAATGTGAAAATGTGTGCATCTTGGAATTGATGGAATACAAGATACTGTCCCACTCTTCTGGTATAGCCAACTCCCTATCTCTGCGGTGCATATTTCACCCATTCCTTCCCAGCATTCTGTATTCCAGCCACTAACAGTGCTCTGCACATTCAAACTATTTGGGCATTTCCACATGCAGTGCCCACTCTCTGGAAGTCCTTCATCCTTCCTCCCCTTGGCTGTAACCACAATTCTTACTCATCTCTCAAAATCAGAACTAAAATATTTCCTTACTTCTTTGAGAAAACTTTGTCCCTTACCCTCCAGCAAAGTTCCCTCTCTGCATGCTCCCCGCTGACCCTGGCACATGCATCTCTTCCTGTACCAACACAGAGGATTGGGAATTTTCTCTGCTATACTGGAGTTCCTTAAGAGCAGGAGTTGTGTTGCCTTCTTGTGCATTGATATGCAATAGGCACTAAAAGGAGCTTCCATAAATGACTGGAGAGTTTCTCAGACAGCCATCGTCCAACAAAAGGGATGGTTTTCACTCCAGAACTAGTTGTTGAGGGCAGATGAAACTCCTGTGTTACAAGAATGAGGAGAACTACAAGAGGCTAAAAGATAGACCTAAAGACAAATATTTTAACTTCTTTAAGATACACACGAGCCAACAACATACTCTTAGGTCTGATTTCTGCAAAATTGCTTTTAATAGCTAAGCAATTACCATTCTGGGCATACTTAGAGGCTGGGGTTAGGAAAAAGAAAGAGATTACAATGTAGTGAAATCTTACCAATTAAGATCTTCAGTTAAGCACTGTGTGTTTATAATTCTGATTTTCATGCATAGTTTAATATCACCTTCATTAATCTTATCAGGCTATTTTCCTTGACCACCCGATTGCTGTAAAAAAACTCTAAATGGACAATGTGCTTCCACATTCAAAGGAAATTATGTTCTTTCAGACATAAGGTATATGTTTCAGTGTTATTTTGCTGATTAAAAAGTAGTAATATCAAATAAGATTTAAACAATATGAATGTAAACGATGCCCCGTTTATAATAAATATCCTACATGTTGTTATAAAGATAAACTGACAGACCAGTATTTATTTAAAATTTTCATTGACTGTGTTTTATACCCTTTTGAAGGATCCAAGGTGCTCAGAGTATCTGCTGTTAAGTCTGAGTGTCTCTTTCAAATAGAAATTGCACAGTACAGACCTCATCCAAAGTGGCTGTTTGGCTGAGATAAATTGAGTACAGCAGAGTTTACATTTCTAAGCTATTCTGTTCTGTTGCATGTGCTAAATATGACCAATTTAAGTAGATCCAAAGTGGATAATATTTTTAATCTTCTGGTTGTTTAAATAGAAACTTCAATTTCAAGCAGAGAACAACATACAACATAAATTTCATTTACATTTATCACCAGAAAAGCACATATACTTTACTACCCCATTGTATTTAGTATACATGGAATAAAAATTGAGAAAACACTTTTTTTGAGTACTGTTGGTGAGTACTTGCATGCCATGGATGAATTAATGTACAACCATTTTCTTTTTGTTTCCTTAAGCAAACAGCTAATTGTATAGATAATTAAGTTGTCTATGTACCTAAAATAAAGTTATGCATAACTGCAATAAGCACTTCGTCTGTCTGCTACTCTTATATGTGCTTAATTGAGTTGAATTTAAGAAAAGTCAATTTAAAAATATATGAAGGAAGTAGGGTATATGTGCTGTGACTCACTATTTAAATTTTATGTACCAATTACCCAAAAATATGAGTTAATACAGGGTTGTTGATATTGAAATTCTGTCTACATTTCTATCTAGAAATATCACTTACATTTAAGACATGAGCACCAATCTCTGTGGCATTGTGCAAATTTAAATTGCAATTAATAATTAGGCAAAGAAGAATTTACATTGGGGTCTAATAAATTTATGAAAAAATTAGGCATATATGCATAATTTTTCGCATAGGTGCAAAAGAGAATAGAGTGAAAAATAACTCCGTGAAAAAGGCCTAAGTAAGAGTGCAAGCTGAGGACAGTGATGGAGAGGAGCACTTTAGTATATCATCATCACCACTGTTGTTCTTTTGTCATGTATATATGACAAATATATACAAAAGAATGGAAAAAGGAGGTAATAAATACTATTATCTAAAAGTAATTAGATATTATATATGTGCTATGTAATAGTAGATAATATTTGCTATTATCTAATAAATGCTATAATGTAATAACACTTACAAAGGGTTAATATGTGCTCTGGCCCATGTGCCAGGTGACTTGGAAGGTTCCCATATTTGAGCAGAGCACGAAACATAAAAAAGGCACTGTAAGAGGTCTAGGCTGTGATACAATCAGCCTTGACACTTAGGCCATACAATTTTGGAGACCCTATGATGTTGGAGGTGTCAGTAGTTGGCAATGATGCAGTATAGAGCTCTTCTAACTACTTTTTTCTTTGGCAAAGATGTATGAAAATCTAAACAAACATTGACTCTGTACACAATAAGAACAATCTTTCATATTGGAAGCAAGGTTGAAAATAAGGGAGAACCAAAAGACTTTTACAATAACATGTATGCTGGGATATGGGTGGTCAGAGTTAACCCTCTCTAAAATCCTTGTATGAGCTTGTAGAAGGATAAAGGTTTTAATTAATTTTATATTCCAGTATACAACAGTATATTCCAGTATTCTAACAGTATTCATATTAGAATTTTAGAATAACCACTGAAAAAATTGGAATAGACTGAAACTTGCACAATATTATAAAGCAAATATGGAATAAAAACACTAAAAACTCAATGTGCATAGAGAAGATTAAAAAAGAAAAAGAAAGAAAAGTAGGATAAATAGATACAAAAAATAAGACTGTGGTAGAAATAAATCAAAATATATCAGTAATCACAAGATATTATTTTGAGATATATATACACATGTTATAAAACTCTGAAAAAAAGCAAGAGAATGATAAACAATTTCATGTTTTCTTGGGAGTGATAAAGTTGATTGCTATCACAGAAGGTTACAGAAATAGCTTCAAATTTTATGGGCATTGTTCTTTTTCTTACGCTAGTTAGTGAATAGATAGATATTTTTCTCTCTCTCTCTTATTATATATACGTGCATGCACAAATTGCATTTATTTTCATATGTTTTAAAATATTTCATCATTTCACAATGTATACATGTATCATAACATCACACCGTACCCCATAAATATATACAACTATTATTTTCCACTTAAAAATAAGATAAAATTTAAAAAATAGACTAAATGCAAATGGTCTAAGCACATTAATTAAAACCATTCTCAGAAAAAATAAAATATTTTATCATTTTGAAAGAGAAAAACTACAAATTTGATAAGATTCAGAGAACAATAATCAGAATGTGAAAATCTTGTTTTATGACGAAAGAGTTTGGAATTACAGTTGGAAAAAAAAAAACAGACTATTTTCAGTCCTAAATGAAGAATTATTAAATTTGACGAAGTTTATTTGTTTTTGGAGTTGCTTTTTTAGATCTTTCTTAGCTTCTCTTCCAGTGTTTATTTCTAGTTACTGTGGAGAACTTATTCTGTTTATCTAATGGAATCATCACCTTAAGTCACTTTGTAACATTTTATTATTTGTAAGAAGAGCAATTGAAATATTATCCATTATTCTTTCAAATCACATCAGTGGCATTTATTCCACTCTCTGAACTGGGGCTCTCCTGGCCTCTCTGTTGCCCAGTGAATTCTGAGGCTGTAGGTGTGTAGAGTTGAGACCTAATCACACCAGGCCACTTGTTTCCATTTAAATGCCACTTCTTCCCTCACAAAGAGGCAGAATGTCCACTTAAACATGTCTTGTTTGGTTTTTGCCTTTTGTTTCTACTCTGTCCATGGCTGATTGGTTTCCTCCTCCTCTAAGACAAGCACAATTCAAGGTCTTTGCGTAGTTTGGGTGTCTCATGGCAGTTTGATGGGATAACTCTTCTTGGCTTTCTGTGGCCATCAAGTGTATAGCTAGTGTCTGTAAAACGGGCAATAGCCCTCATCAAATGTAGTTCAGAATGCAGCTTATTTTGGCAGTGAAAGGAACAATTCTCCAAGGCGAAACCCAGGAGGATGGATGGTAGCAGGAGTAGGTGAATGGCAGATATGGAACCTAAAACTACACAGATGATGTCCAGGCCTAAATGATGAGCAAACGTAATGCTGCCCATGAAGTCACTGGAGACTTTGTGAGGTTCACTTCTCTGTCTGAATGTTGACTACTTTGAAAGAGTCTCAAAAAGCTACCTTTGTCTACCCTTTGAGGAAAAACTTGCTTCTCTTGGTGATGCATTCTAATGCCTCACACCCCGTAGTGTAATGATTAAGACGGTAAACCTCAGATTGGCCCCTTCTGAGCTGTGGGTCTGACTTGTCTAAGTATCAGTTTCCTAATGATAATGTGGGCCAGAGATAGCACTTACCTTGTAGGGTGCTAGGGAAGATTAAAAATGGCAATGTAGGCAGAGTTCTTAATAAATATTAGCTATTCTCACCACTCACCTGTTAGAGCAGTGTTTTCTGTTTTCTTTTCTTTTCTTTTTTCTTTTTTTTTTTTCCTTTTCTTTCTCCCCTCCCCTCCCCTCCCCTCCCCTCCCCTCCCCTCCCCTCCCCTCTTCTCTTCTCTTCTCTTCTCTTCTCTTCTCTTCTCTTCTCTTCTCTTTTTGTTTTGACACAGGGTCATACTCTGTCACCCAGGCTGGAGTACAGTGATGTGATCATAGTTCACTGCAGCCTTGAAATCCTGGCCTCAAGCAATTCTCCTGCCTTAGCCTCTGAGTAGCTGGGACTGCAGGTTAGTTTAAAAATTACCCAGCTAATTTTAAAAATTTTTTTGTAGAGATGAGGTCTTGCTATGCTGCCCAGGCTGGTCTCAAACTCCTGGCCTCAAGTGATCCTCCCGCCTCAGCCTCCCAAAGTGCTGGGATTATAGGCATGAGCCACTGTGCCCAGCTAGAGTAGTGTTTTCAAACTTTCAAATACATCTTTATATACTTTTTATATAAAGAAAAATAATTCTGCCCAACTCCAAGTTTTTCTTTATGTTATTTCTGTACTTCTCAAACAGGTACAAAAGTAAAAGTAAATATAAGCTCTGTATTTCTATAGATATTTCACATCTATAAACAAAAATGTGCTTATAGATTAAATTCAAACCCACAAAACCAATAAAATTCAATTTGATAATATTAATTTAATGTTGTTTTGTTAAAAATGGCACTGGGTGCAATAGCACACATTCTTTAGACATCTTTTGAGTTTAGCATGCTTTAATTACCATGTGATATATGATACTTCAATTCTTTCATTATTCAAAATCTATCTGAATTACTTTAAAACTGCATTCCTGAACACTTCACTAACATATAAAGTTTTATTATTTTCTCATTAGTCTGAAGTTTAGCTTTAATGCAAGGGATGCTGAGGCTATTGTACAAGCGAATACGAACTTGGAACACAAAGTTCCTTGTATACAAGGAACACAGACACTGAATGGGACCAATGCTCAGTGAAATGTGGTCCTCTAAGTGAGCCAGAAAGTGCTTCTTTAACTTTTCATATAATCAGCTAAGTAAATGAAAACACAGAATTAAAATATTTTATGGAAATTTTACAAATGTCCCAGATGAACTGCATGGACCTCAGTTGAGAAATTTTGAATTAATATTTCTTTGTTAAAACCAGATAATTATTTCTTAAAGTGATAGGGAACAGTGCAAGAGAATGGTTAAAGAATTTCCCTGATAAATTCCTTGAGATCTACCAAGTGGAAAGCATCACTTTCTGTTCTATACTTTTCTACTGAAGGCAAAAGATATTTCCGTCCCAAGGCAATAATAGCTTTTCATGGCATACACATTAATCTGAGAACTGAGAAACTTTGACTGGGAATTCTGAATGCTAATGACTGTGGGTGTAAAATGAGGTAATTTATGTGTCATAGCTAATTAAGATTACAGTATTTCAAGGCACTTAAAAATCAAGTTCAAAGAAATTTTAGTGCTTTGGTCTGATAGGTGGTGTCAAGGAGCCCTTGAGAGGGCTTCCTGCCTACAGCAATAGGCATGCAGTAGCTCATTCGCCATATCCTATAATTAAAACAGAATAAAACTTCACTCATACTTCTTTTGGGTACTAAATTTTTCAAAGAAAATTTAGTCATTATTTGCTGCAATTTTATTAAAAAATGGAAAGCTTTTGTGGGATTTATTTCTTAATCTTTTCCTTAGGAAATGGCTTTGATTTGAGCTATTTTTCTGACGGAAGGGAAGTATGAAATTATGAGTAGAAAGTAACAGAGAACAATTACACAGAGAAACAGTGTAGCATCATCTACTAGAGCTGAAGACATTCATTTCTACAATCTAACAATTCTAACTGTTCGTGGTCCAGTTCTTTAGACACTTTAAATGTCACTTGTGTAATGGGATTATGTCTACCTCAAGAGATCATTGTAAAGATTAAACAACAATGTATGAAAAGCAGTACACATTATATATGATACATAAACATAGTGCAACAGGTGTAATTGTCATTGCTGTTATCATCTATGTTAAACTGTACATACAATAAGTTTTGAAAACTTATGTAGTTAATCATATTGAATCTCCATTTGGTGTTACACAATTCTCAAATAGTGAGGCAGGCACTTTCCTGGAAACAGCCCTATGAAAGCAGCTGCTCCATTAGTGTGAGGATGTCATTGTGAGCATTGTTTATGATAGCACGTGTGTTCTCTTTCAGAAAGACCTACAGAAGGAATATCTTTCTGACCTCAATATGGAAATAATTGTACTAGTTCCGAGCAACATGTTTTGATTATTGTCCAAGTTTAATTTTCTATATATTGTAAATCCTGTAAGTAATATGCCTTTGTCTTGGCTTTATATTCAGACACTGAAAATCTCAGAATCAAATCTGTGCTCTAACTTTGTCAAATGTGCAGAGACTACAGCATACACTTTCTGGATAAATTCCATTTTACTTATTTACTTGTTTTTATTTTGTTTGTTTTTTTTTTTTTTTTCCATTTTTATGTAAGCTACCTTAAATTCTTTTTGGAGGAAGGGGAAGAAGGTATAAATATATAAATGAAAAAAACAAACAAATGATATGATGTTGAATTTAGTTATGGAAACATCTGCCGAGGCAGTAGTGTTCACAAAGTTGATGCTGTATTTAGAAATGTGCTGAATAAATGAATACATGAGTGATTTGGCATTTGGGGGTGGCTCCATAAAGAAGTAGAACCTGGGCAAGGGTTTGGGAAAATTGAAGCCTGTGGCATGTATGATGGACTGGAGTGTATTGAAATTGAGAGAGAGTACAAGCAAAATGGAGTCAAATCATCATGCACGGTGGTCAACAGAACATTGTATAGAGAGACAGAGTATTACCAATAGACATTTGTTAATGACTGTGATGGGGGACTCATTATTCTTCACAGTGAAAATAAAGAAGGGGCAAATTTAAGTAGAAGAATTAGTAAAAAATTACACAGAAAGGGCAAAATGGTCATTTCAAGATTGTCTTTGGCTTGGGATAAAAATGGGAATTTGAGGGAGAGTGAACTAAAGAAGCAATACTCAGCTCAGGAGACACACTTAGAAGTCCAGCATATTAATGTTTTTATTGTAAATCGTTTACAAATTTAGAATTTGTGAACTTTGATGAAATAGCTTTTGTATTTCATACATTAGATCAGTGAAATGTAAGATTTCTTTTTTGGGGGCCAGTGTAGCAAAGGTCAGTTAGGACTGACCAATGGATAGAGAAGAAGCAAAAAATATTCCATTATGGTTTTAGACTTTAACAACAAAATATAAAAGCTGGGTTTACATTAGAAAAATGAATAAAAACATTGTAAATGTGACCTACATTTAGGATTTTTTATTAATTTATTTATCCATACTATTAATTAGTATAAAGGGCATGCAAGGCACAATAGTGGACAAGGTAGATGTAGTCTTTGGCCTATCAAAGCTTATATTTTGGGAATACAGGCCTAAATTAATACCTGTACCTGAAAAATAATTCGTAGTTTCTAGTAAAGATTTGGACGTTACCGCTAAAATGGCTTCCCTTCTCTTTCAGGCTATAGGAAAATATTACTCTCAAAATATAAGTTGCTGTCTCTTTGTGACTTTTTTTGTAGATTTAAAACCACATTATTATTCACAAAGCAGCATTACTAAAATAATGAATATTTCTTTCTTATTGATTTTTCTGAAAACTGCCTTCCTTATTTCATTCACACTTCATCTATAATTGGGAAAGGGGAAACTGCTAAATTTGTAAATTCAACAAAGGGGGAATATATCTTGAATAAGAAGTGTTATTACTGTTGACAGTCCAATAAGAAAGACACAATGGAAGAATTTATGGGAGTTCTTGAAATTGGCTGAAGCAATTTTCAACACACTGTATTTCATTCTCAGACAAAACTAAAGCCCTATTTCTTACACAATTTTTTCAAAGTCAACATATAGCAGGCAGAGGAGATATCTCCAAAAGTTACTTGGCATTACCTGATTCCATCGCGTTTTTAAAACTAAGGTATTTGAGTATTGTGACCTCTAATTGGGATGTCCAGTCATTTACTAATTCTAGGAAGTTTATTTTACAGGGTCTGTGCCTGGCAGTCACCTTCCACGGTTGCTTACATGCCTTATTTTTCAAACTCTTTGTGGGAGGGGCCTGGTAGTTGCACCTTACTCGGGCACTGCAGGTTTGCTGGGCACACAGGGAAACTTCGTCAGCAAAATGACCTAGATACATTCACCCGCTTTGGTTTTCAGTTTCCCCACCTTTCATTTGATTTTTTTCACCTTTTAAAATTTTCCTCTGTGAGGCAAGTTCCTCAGGAAAACCTGGGGTTAGTTCCCTCAGTGTCTGCTCGGCCCCAACAAGCTTTTCCTTGTGTGTTATCCATTTTTTTCTTTCCTTCCTTTTTTCCTTTGAAACGCATGTATCCGTGAGTTCTTTCACACTCAGTGATTGAGAATCCCAGAGCAGAACTGCACTTTGAGCCCGAAATTTGGGGGATATATTTTTAAGCACATTATCTTCATTTTGAAGGTGAAGAAGCCAACTTTAGGTGAATTTCCCAGGGTTCAGCAGAGTTCAGAGTTCCAAAATCATACACGCATAGCGTAGCAACAGTGAATCCTGGTCTGCTGCTCCCTATTCTTTTAACTTCTGCATGTGTTCCAACTATGGCCTTTATCCTTGTTTTTCTCTACATATCATCATTGTAGCCATGTGTATTGGAGGTCAAATTTGGTCAAGAGTACCCTGCAAGGTGAGAAAATAACTTTATTTTTTTTTCTTATTTCAGCATATTGTGGGGGTACAAAAGTTTAGGTTATGTGTATTGCCCTTGCCTCCCCACCCCCTTGAGTCAGAGCTTCAAACATGTCCATCCCCCAGACAGTGCACATTGCACTCATTATGTATGTATACACCCATCTCCTCCCCCCACCCACATCTGCCTGACACCTGATCAATGTTATCCCTAAATGTGGAGAAAATAACTTTAATGTTCTGAGCACAGAGTAAACTATTGTGTTCTTGGTCACTTAAAAAATGATCTTGGCACACTATTAAATTTTAAATTATTTTAGTGCATATTCTTATGTTTTACTTTATTTTTGAAAACGTTAGAATATTTGTCCCTCCTAGATATTTGTCAGGATAAAACATTCCTTACGATAATTATAGAAAAATTACAGTGTACTGTTTTTGTTTTAATGTTTGGTACCTGTTTTAATGTATGTTACTCCTGCAAATACTTCAAAAGAACCCCAAAACAAAACCCTAAATCATCCAGCACATTGTTGACACTAGTGTATATTCCACAAGGGTTTGCTTAGTCTTGAAGATACAGAGGGGGAAAAATAGCCGATTAGCCAGTTTATAAAGAGAAGTTGCCCTTCAATTCTTGGGAATGATTTTAGGGTATGTCACTCTCACATTTGGACAGATTTTTGATGGGGCTACACAGATCACAGAATAAAGTTCAAATCTGGCTCTTACCTTTCCAGAGTAATTCCCTGCCCCACCTGCCTCTGGCTGTCCTCACGCTGCAGCACCAGTGACAGATGCACAGGCCGGGGGCCTTGCTAGGTCGTGTGCAGTGAAGTGGTGTGAAGTGAAGTGGTGCAGGGACAAGAACACAGGCCTGTTGTTTGGGTGACGGCTGAGGAAAACCGGAGAAGACTCCTGAGTCTAAAGGGTGGCTACTCCTTAGGTCCACAACGTGGCAGGGTATCTTTTTATTCACTCCACTGATTGCATTGGTGAACCATTTCTCATTCATTGGCTGGTAGCTGGTGGCCTCTCCAAATCTACACTCTAGCGACCCCGACTGCTTGGAGTTTTCTCAGAATGGACCGTATGGTCACACCGCCCAGCTCTGGCTCATGCTGTTCTCTCAGCCTGCACACCCTCTCCACTCATCCACTTGACAAAGCCACGCATACTTGAACACTGCCTCAGAGACAGCCTCGGAAGGGCCCTTCCCAGCCTCCCTCCCCTCCTGATCCCCAGCAGCCCTGCAGAACTGTCCTTTCCCTCTGCTTCACTTGACCTTGCTCATGCAACACAGAAGGTGCTACATCGGCATGTTCTCAGCTGTGACGGATCTCCATTTCCCCCACTGGCATGTAAGCTGCACTTTTATTCCTCTTCGTATCCTTGATGCTTTATGCAATGAACAGCACCAAGAGCAGCCGTGCTTGTTGAAATAGCACAGGGAGTAGAGAGTTCTCAGAAACTTTCTTACCCGCATCTTCGTTAGTAATCATTTTCTTCCCATACCAGAACAAGAAAACCCAAAAGGTTTCTGTGCTGATATAGAGCCTGAAGTTCAGATTTCAGAATGACACATGCTCTGAGGCCATATTTTCAGAACCCTTGTGGCCGCTGGCTGCTGTGTCCCGCAGTGTGAACACACAAGTGAGCCTGTTGTCAGGGGCCTCACGTTCCAGGGGCAAACCAGGGTGTTTCATTTTAATACTTACCATTAGTCAAGTGCCTGCGCAGCTAGCTCTAAACGCAGATCAGCCAACACTTTCCTTCTCCATCATTCTATTTTATTTATTTATTTATTTATTGAGACAGTGTGTCACTCTGTTGCCTGGGCTAGAGTGCCATGGTGTCAGCTTACCTCACAGCAACCTCAAACTCCTGGGCTCAAGCAATCCTCCTGCCTCAGCCTCCCGAGTAGCTGGGACTACAGGCATGAGCCACCATGCCAGGCTAATTTTTTGATATATATGTTTAGCTGTCCATATAATTTCTTTCTATTTTTAGTAGAGACGGGGGTCTTGCTCTTGCTCAGGCTGGTCTCGAACTCCTGAGCTGAAATGATCCACCCGCCTCGGCCTCCCAGAGTGCTAGGATTACAGGTGTGAGCCACCATGCCCGGCCTATTTGTTTTTTTAGACGGAGAACCTGAGGTCCAGAAGGTGATGAGACATTGAACACTTTATCCAAAGACACACAGCAAGTTAGTGTGGGAGGTGGCTGTAGAGATCGTTTCCTAGCATTGAGCGCAGGAAAAAATGGCTCCAAACATTTTTGTTTCCTTTCTCTTAAACTCTGCTGATGACTTCCCGGTAGTACATGCCCTTCACACAGTGTACACACAAAACACACACACAAACACACACACACACGAATGTTTTTAAAAATTAGGGGTCAGCCATTCTTACCGTATTCAAATTTGTTTTACCTTTTAATCATTTTCCTTGGCGCCCTCATGTTTCGAGGTGAAGCCGGCTCTCAGGCCATGGCAGGGGGTGCAGAGCCAGAAAGCCCCTGCATGGACTCCTGCGGTGGCACAACTCTCCTTGACACCCTTCCTTCTGGCTCTCAGGTTCCTCATGACAACCCTACATGGGTCTGCTCTCCCTCTCGAGTTTCCACCTTCTGGAACTTTCCTGGTCCATGCTGAGCTGATACTGCCTCCTGCCCACATCACCACACTCTTAACTTCCTGTCCCAGCCCTTCAGTCTCCTTTGGAGGACTGTATGGCTGTGGCTGAAGATGGGAGGATGCGGCTCCTCCTCACAAGTGTTTGTACTTTAACAGGGTCTCCCGCAGGCTGTGTCTAAGGGTAACAGTGAGTAACTTACCCGCATCGGGAGTCTCCGTCACAAAGGCAAAGCTGCATTTGAGGCCTCTGATAGCAGCCACATTCTGTATCCAGCCACTTCCCAAGACATGCCATACTTTGAAATGAAATTAGATGACATATCAGTTAGCCAGGGCTGCCATAACAAAAGTACCAAAGACTGGGTGTCTTAAACAAAAAAAAATTCATTTCTTATAGTTCTGGAGGCTGGATGTCCATGATCAAAGTGTCAGCAGGATTGGTTTCCTCTGAGGCTTCTCTGTTGCCTTGCAGATGGCCGGCCGCCTTCTTCCTTTGAGCTCACTTTGTGCCTGTCATCTGTGTCCTAATCTCTTCTTGTAAGGACACCAGTGCTATTGGAATAAAGCCCACACTAATGACCTCATTTTAACTTAATTATCTCTTTAAAGACTGTATCTCCCAGAATAGTCACATTCCAAGGTACTTTCACCTGTCTGGAAAAAGGAAACACCAAAACCTTAAGAGTACTTGACCTTGGGTAGGAGGAATTTAGGTGATTTAGTTTACCTCTTCTATGCTTTTCTATGGTTTTAAATAGAATCCTATGTTTTACTTTTATAATCAGAAAAAACCCAGAACATTTGTTTTTAGAAGAGAATAAAACTATCCAAATGGTGAGTCTAACTTATTAATGGCCAAATCAAATGAACTATTTAGCATATTATTCTATATATATATTTTTTTTTGAGACAGGGTCTCACTCTGTCACCTGGGCTAGAGTGTAGTGGCATCATCACAGCTCACTGCAACCTCAAACTCCTGGGCTCAAGGGATGCTTCTACCTCAGTCTCTTGAGTAGCTGGGACTACCAGGTGCATGCCACCACACCTGGCTAATTTTTTCTGTTTTTGATAGAGATGGGTCTCGATCTTGCTCAGGCTGATCTTGAACTCATGGCCTCAAGCAATCCTCTTGTCTCAGCATCCCCAGGTGATAGGATTACAGGCATGAGCACCACACCTGGCCCTATAACTGGCTTTTAAAGTGACAAAACTTCATATGGCCTTAAATTTAAAATGGTTGCATTAAATTCTATTGAGATAGACATTGAAAAATATTTAAACATGAACATATAATACATACATGAGACAATTGAATGAAAGAAAATATATCCACAACAAAGCACCACCGATTTTCACAGTTTGCACAAAGGCAACTGTGCTCTGGTTCAGGGAGAATTATTTCAGGGCATGGTTTCTTGTCAACAAATTATACTTACCAGATTTATAGGCCAAAGTCCCAGTTTTCTCATTTATAGGACACAGATAGGCTCTACCTTTTCCTTTTCGCTGTATTTATTAAAGCCACGCTAGCTCTTAGAGAACAAAAACATGGGACAGAAATGGAAGGTCCTAGAAACTATCTAAAGTGTTAGAAAAGATTTACTTTGTGTAGACCTGACATAGGGTAAGAAAGTGTTTTCACTGTGCGGAAGCATCTCGAGAAATGTAGAAACGTTCATTCACGAGTGCCGGACATAGTGACAGGCCCTGGGAATATGATCGGGAGTAAGACCAGGATCCTGCCCTTGTGGGACTTATAGTCTAGTGAACAAGATAGACAGTAAATACAGAAATAATGACTAGGTAAAATTAGATGAATAGCTAAAATTAAGTGAATTAATTACCTAATTAATACAAATGCTAGCATAGTCATATATTTATCCTATAATTAGTTTTGTAAAAAATAATAGCGCTTAGTGCTATGAAGTACAGATTGTGTTGTGCATAAACATTATGCATTGTAGGTCTTACATGAGATAGTTCTGTTTTGCCCCTTTAAATATAGGGATTGAACATCCAATCAGAAATTCTAAAAATGCAAAATTAGCTGCAGGATGAAGAACTAATTACCTACAAAGAAGCACTTTTTTAGTATCAGGGACATTTAGTGTCTTGAGATTCATCTGGTCTTGAATCATATACATACACACAATCATTTTACTTTTAGTTTCTGCAGCATCTTTGACCTTGCTGGAAATGTCAGAAAATTGCTGAACCTTTACTCAGCCCCTACAGAGCCATTATAAACCCATTTTGTGAAAGTAACCAGTAGAAGGATGGGTGGAAAAAAGAAAAACAAATTTTGTCACTCGTGAAATATGCCCAGATCCAACCTTCACTAACCCCATTGTGTAAAACGTTCAGAATATTACTAAGAGAAAGCTTACAAGTGTAAATATACTTATTCTCAATGAAATCAACACCATCCGACTGATTTGTAACTACTCCCTTAATGCTGCTATAAACTTTATTGCAGTGAAAACACTGGTTCTACAGATTGCTTTCCTCTTCCTCAGGATGTGTTTGACCTTACTGGCATTGCCACTATAAATCTCATGGCCCAACAACCCCTTGTCTGCAAGTGATTTCAAGCACTATCATAAAAATGAAACAGACAGACTTAATTTGAGTTCCAGACTTGAGGAAACTCAGCTAAAATATTAGCATAATTTCACTGAGGACGGAGGAAATTGTTAAAATATGTGTATTAGAGAGTGTCTGCAATTCAATCCATCTTTTTTTTCTGGCTCTTGGGTGCCACCCAGTGATTAGCTTAGCTGCAGGTTTCTGAAGGGGTCTGTGGTGCACGGATAGCCACCGGTCACAGGAGAGAGGGGACAAGGATATTAGGAGTAGTAAGAAGCCACAGTCCTAAATTCAATTAAGGGATAGTAATTTTTTTAAAAAATCTCTGTTTAGAAATTTTTGTACCATCCACAAAAACCCAACCATTGACGATGTGTTCCTTCCAGACATCCAGATATTGCAGATGTGAGTAAGGAAAATCCTGTGTTTACAACTCAGGCTGGGGCTACAGCAACACAGAGGCAAACACTACAGGGAAAGCAATAGCACAGGTGACGCTGCCCCTTTCCTAATCCTCTTCCCTGCCCCTGTTCCCTGCCATCCGCTCCCTTTCCCCACACCCAAGACAGAGCTTGAAAAACTCTGCTTTGTAACCACACAGACAGGCAGCTGACTGGACCAGGTTGTTATTTTCATCTCTGAAACTTACTAGACTGTGTCTTATCCTTATAACTCACCAGGGTGGATATAAGAACGAACATTCCCCTTTGGTTTATGTGTGACAAAAATCAACAGCCATCCAGTGTTTGTTGTTTTTCTTTTTAAACTAGTTTCTCTTTCTCTCAGTAATTGTTGTGAAACATTTAGTAACATTTTATCAAGGATTCGTGTGACTTTTTGAAGGTGAAGCAATAGATACTTAACTCAATGGGCCTCCTGTTTCCTCTAGAAAAATATGAGTTTTAAAATAATATATATCATATATAATATCATCTACTTATCATGTATCTTGTCTCCCCTGCAATAATGTCTTAATGGTCTATCTAGGCCCTGCCTGGGGACGGAAGTATGGATGTGAGATGCATTTCTCAAGCTGTGATGTTTTCTCCCTGCTCAGCTGCTATTATGGTGGTCTGAGGGAGGAAGGCTAAGGAGACAGATGGTTGGGAAAGGAACAAGGAGGATATGCTCTGATGGACTAGGAAGGTCCCTATGGATGAGGCAGGAAGGTGGTGGTGGCAGCCGGTGGGGAGGGAAGTTGGGGGCAGAATCAGGAATGGGAAATAAGTACCTCAGGCACCCTTAGGTACACAAGCCTGCTCCACCTCCCACCTGCCTGCAACTGTCGTCTTCTTCCCCACCACCCTCTCGGCCCTTCTGTCCTCTCGCTCGGTTGGTGGTGGTGGTGACGGCAGCAGTAGTTCCCTCTGTTGCCCTTAGGCAGATGGGGACAGCACAACTCATCCAAGGGAATGAGGAGCCATCTCCCTCCCGGTGGTTTCCATACCACCTTCGGCAGGACAGAGGGGCAAGAAGGAACCATGTTCCCAGACCCTTTTGGTTGCCTGTTCCCTTCTCAGAAGGAGGCTGCTTTGCCAAAAACAAACAGATTGGCCTTTAGGCCCTTCTGCTGGTCCGTGAAAGAGCTGCTGGAGACCCTCCTGACTTTCATCCCTCATGGCACTATCGCAACAGGAGAAGATTAATTAAATGCGCTGGTCTGTGATGACGTCATACACCCCGGTCAACTTTAGTCATCTGTTGATTATTTACATATGCCAGCCACTAGGCCTAAGTCAATTGCAACTTTGAATCTCTAAATATGTATCATAATTATTTTGTTTTTCACAGCCACATAAACTGAGGCGTAGCAAGGTGAGTACTTGCCCAAGGTCATATTGTTGGTAACCAGCAGCCAGGATCCGTCTTCTGGCCATTTGACCCTAGAACCTTTTAGTAGCTCATCATTTGATACAAAACTTGCAGTAGCATATATTATAAACTTAAAAAAAATTGCAAATAAAAGTTATTTCAGTCTCAATAAGGATTGAACAAACTAACCTAGTCTCAATATGGACTAAATAAATATTACATAAGCTAATTTCCATTTTTTAACCCTGCTGTTTTCTGACTTTGTATCAACTTGCAAATATGACTTGGAAACACACCCAGTTTGTAAATTGGGTATTAACTAGTGTATATATAATTTACTGGGAAAACTTACTAAAATTTTTACTTACCACAAAATCTGATATTTTAAATCTATAATTTCTGAGTTCCATTTCAGCCCTGTTTATTTGTATAAACATTTATGAAGGTTAATTCTTTTACCTCATAACTGCTGGCAGTCAAGCCTTGCTTACATAGAAGCTTTGCATTCAGCCAATGCTCAAATGAGTACTTCACTGAAGCCCTAATTTTCTGCATTTTAAAGCATGAAAGAAATAACCTTACTCAGTGAGACTTGTAGCCCAGGCATGAGCAAGTCTCTCCTTCACCAAAGAGATGTCCAAGGAGCGTTTCATTTTGCACGGGCTTTATCTTGACGCATCCACTAGAAGAAACTGGCCCCCAAATCCATTCTCAAATAGTGAATACACTAACATATTGAATGGCATTGTTTTATATTATCCAACTGAATGTCAAAAATAATTATTTTGATTAGTGCATAATTCTTATTTGTCCCTAAAGATAATTGGTTAAAACATCCATTTGCTAGTTGACCATTGGCAACAGTGGTTCTCCTGGAATGAGACAGACGATTTCAATTATCATTATATTAATGGATGAGCACTTTTCCTGTTTGTTGGAGTAGGAAAGAATGATTTCAGTCCATCTAAAAATTTTTAGGTGATGGTTGTATGAACTTTCAAAGGAAAGGCTAGACAAAGCCTTATTTTATACTATTTAAACAAAAACTTGCTGTGACAAAAGTCCACTGCTGCTATTATAACTGTGTTGCACTGCAACAGGAATGGGCAGAGAATGACTTTTACCAGATTGATGCTGATTTCCACAGCTCGACTTGCAATCACAGGCCATTGTGGTGGTGCCTGAATGCTCCTCTGTGCTCTGGAAACAGACACATCCCTGAGAGGGAGGGAGGCTGGGAATTGGCTCCCTTTGAAGACGATCAGATCTTGAGATTCCAAATGGATTTTTGCAAGATAGTCAAGGCTGTTCAGGAAATATAAATTCAGTTATCAGCATCTAACCCCAAAGTTTAGAACTTTGGAATCAGACAAGCTTGATCTTATATTCTAGGTCAGCCACTTTTTCACTGCTTTGGAAAAGAAATTTACCTTTCTCATGCCTGCTCAAATATCATCATATCATAGAAGCCTTCCCTGACTTCATTCCCCTCTACTCCACTCTCTACTCCCTTCTGCTTCATTCTTCCTCACAGCACTGATCACAAGTGGGTACATTCTTCATCTATTTGATTCCTGGAAGTTCCCATTAGCTAAAATGTAAGCTCCATGAGAGCAGGGCCATTGCATTCATTAAGTAACTGGTCAATTAATTTTTCTGTAAAATCTTATTTTTCAAGATTAGATGAGCTATATTCCTTACATGCAGAAGGTCCTTTTCTGTGCATTTTTTCACACTAGTTACAGGGAAAGCAGCTTTGCTCTGGACTGTGCTCAATCACATTCCGTAATATACATCACTGCAAACACCAAAACCACAGCCATATTTGTTCATGGTTTGCAGGTAGCTAGCATGGTCCGTTAGATTAAGTAATTTATCCAGCATATATAGAGGACACTGCAATACTTTGTGAAGATGCCTTTTCTCCCCAGGTCCTAGAATCTTCGTTTTTCCTGGGTCTAGACTGTTCCTGAGGCCACACCACTGCGTCATCCTGAGTCCAGGTTGAGAGACTGTGGTGGCTTCTCCATACGGGCCCTTCTGTCTTTCCACAGCTTTTTATTGGCATGAGAAATATGCTATTTTGTCTTTCCCTGACTTAGTCAGGGCAAACTTCACTTCTTTCCTGAGCTCTTCATCCAGAAAATTATTTTCCTAAGGGAAATATCATAGCAAATAATTTTATTTCAAGGATAGTGGCAGAAACCTTTGCTCTAGCCCCATATTTCTTAGCAAAACCTCTTGTTTATAATAGAAATGGGCAAAAATAGTTAAGAAAGCAGCAACTGAAATATGTGTTCATCTTAAATACCCTGGCACCCAAGGTACCTGCTGACATGTATCTCAGCAAAACCAATTTTTTTCCATTCCCTGGAAAGAGACGTAGCATCAATCTTGTATGACAGTTGTCCTCACAGTATCCTTAAGTGAGTAGCACTCTCTCAGGGGCTAATTATTTGCTTCAGATAGATAAGGTATGATGATGACAACCCAGGCAAAGTTCTACCCAAGATTTCCTAAAATTCTATTGACAGTGGTCAAAAACAACGCACCTGGAAATCTGTATGTTGTGAATAATTGGCCCCCAGCTTCATTTTCATATCTTAAGTCTGAGATGGACGTAGAAGCACTTTAGCCAATTTGTCAGAACCACAAATTCCTCGTGCAAAACTCATATAGATTCTTGGCCAAACTCTCTTAATTCTCTCTCATGAAAAAGAACGTGCCTTTGATAAAGTAATGATGCTTCCAGTCTTTGCTTTTAAGCTAAGAAATTCCAGATACCAAGATAGTGCAATGGTCACCTTCAGCCAATGCAGTCTGTCTGCAAATGGAATTTTTTTCTTTTTGTGGCCAAAGCACCTCATGCTTCTCATTTTGGCATAGCTTTAATCACCTTGGCAGTTTCTTTACTAAATTATATCTCCATAGAAAATATAAGACACAGAATCTCAGATTCTTGAATAATCGTGTGATACGGTTTGGTGTAAGAGAAGGACCAGAGTTTAATATTAAAGTGTTCAGCAATAGAGGAACAACATGATCTTTGATTTTCAATGGCAGATGGATTCATCACATTTGTGTTTGTTGTTGTTCTTTAGAGTTGTGGGTGGCTATACAGTCAGGGCCTTTAGTCAAAGATACAGCAGCGTTTGGGATAGTACCGATACAATTTTGAACTATGAATTTTAAGACAAGGCCTTGAAAGTAACTGTAGAAGTTCCTGATTCTGACGAAAATAGTTATGTTCCCTTGTGTTTGGGTCTGGTGATTCTAGTCTGTCTATTTTTCTTGAACAATGAATATTATTCATTTTTCTAGCATTGTGTAGCAAAACATATCTCCAATGCACTGGTACTCGGGCCCTCTTAAATTTACTTTATAATGCTAGAATGTGCCTACAACCATGAGTTTTAGCTATGAGACCTTCTATGGACATCAGTTTTCATAAAAGTATTGTTTTATATTAAAACAAATTTATTACAGAATAGAATCCAAAATTTAAATATGTTTTAAATATAAAACATGAGATTTCAAGGAAATTCTGCATTTGCTGTGCATCAGTTCTGGCCATGCTACGGATCTAGGATCTACCTGGCCCTCTCTCTGCCTTTGGAGACACTTAGTGGGAAAGGCTGAGAAGCACTGCTTTATGCTGAGTACTCGGAAGAAGAAATCTTAATGTGCTCACAGACTCAGAAGTGAATGACCATTTTACAGTTTAGAAAATTCTCATTAGACTGGTAAGTCTAACATCATGGAATGTTTTTCTCTTGCAGGCAAAAACAAGGCTCTACGATGGCTGCCTTTTAGGGAAGAAGAACGTGGTAGAAATTCAATGGTACTAGAAAGATCTGAAGTGCATAGTTTGCTTTTGGAGAAGGTGACTTGTGGTTTATCCTCTCACTCCCTAACTTGAATGAAGCAAATATCAACTCTGCTCTAGGGCAGTGACTTAATAACGTCACTACTGTAGTTCTGATTTTACAGTTTTCTTTTTCCAATGATATGTTAAGGCCATGTAGGACTTCCTAAAATATTTTTGTTTATTTCCAGTTCCTGCCATAACATATTCACCCAGTTGTCCTGTAGAGTCCTTGAATTCGTCAGAACCCTAAACCTTCTCTTCCTCTGTGCTAACAGGTTGGCAACTTTTTCTGCAGGGTGTCAGATGATAAATATTTTAGGCTTTGCAAGCTATGAGGTTTCACCCACAACTACTTAATTCTGTGTTGTAGGAGGAAAACAGCTATAGACAATATGTAAACAAATGACTGTGGCTGTGTTCCAATAAAACTTTATTAACAAAAATGTGAAGGACAGGTCGGGGAGAGGGCAGATTTTGACTGAGGGCTGTAGTTTGCTGATCCCTGCTCTATGTTCTTGCTTAGTAGGTTTCGCTCCCCCATAGTCAAAGTTCCTATCTGCATTCCTATCCAAAGTTCCACTCTGCATTCCTATCCGAAGAATCATTAAATCTTAGTCATTTTCCTTCCTATGTTAGTTTCCTAGGGCTGTTGTAACAAATTACAATGAACTTGGTGCCTTAAAACAACAAAAATGTATTCTTTCACTGGAGGCTAGAAGTTCAAGATCAAGGTGTTGGCAGGGCCGTGCTCTCTGTGAAGCCTCTAGGGAAGGTATCTTCCTTGCTTCTTCCTAGCTCTGGTGGTTGCTAGAAATCCTTGGTATTCTTTGGCTTGCAGCTGCAGCACTTCAATCTCTGTCCCTGTTGTCACATGGCCTTTTCCCTGTGTCTGTCTCTGTGTCCAAATTTCCCTCTTATAAGGACAATAGTCATATTGGATTTAGGGCTCAACCTAATCCAACATGACCTCATCTTAACTTTATGACAGCCACAAAGACCCTATTTCTACGTAGTGTCACATTCACAGGTTCTAGGTGGACATGAATTTGGGGGGGCACTTCCTGTTTTTCTGATCTGCCTTCTACTTCCCATCTCAGCTACCACTGCCCTAATTCAGATCTCTATCATCCTTCATTTCTCACCTGATTGATTATTCCAATCTGCTTCTAATAGATCCTGTCTTTTCCACTATCCTGAATGACCTTTCTGAAATGCAAATTTCACCAAATCTCTCTCCTTTTAAAAATCCTTCTTGTCCCTTTTCATCTCAGCAGTGGTTCTCAATCTTTTTGCCAAGACATATGATGGATGAGTTCACTGTGGGACGACTTATTGAGGTACCCAGATGATGTGTGGACTGGCTGTTACTCCACTCCTTTCCCTCCACACAATTAATTGAATCTGCTTTAATATATATAATAAAGTGAATCATTTACATTATTACTGTTGACACATTACTTTCAACTCACCACTGATTGGGCCAAACAGTGCTTTTCAACTTTATGGCAGGAAATCCCCAGTGTTCTGGCTACAGAGTCCCTTATGATGGGACCTTAGCAGCCACTCCTCCTGCCCTTTGTCCTCCAGCAACCCACCGGTGGTGCTGCTTCTCCTCATTACTTTACTCATACAACTCTTGCCTCTCCGTTTGGAGTAAGACAGGGACTCAGCCTTCAAGAAACTTCAAGATGATGAGGTCTCATCTTATCCTTGGGCATCTGAAGGAGTTTGGTTGGTGTAGTTGGTCAAGTCTGACAGGTACAAGTGTACTTTGGGGAGTAATGGGACAGATATCTGAAATCAGGTCTTTCCCAGGAAACTTAGGACCATGGCTGCACCAGAGGAATAGAACAATATACTAAAAGGCTTTTTAAAATAATCTGTGTTTTCCAAATTTTCTGCAATGAGAAGGTACTACCATGAAGAAAAGAAGGCTATCCCCTGGTTGCAGTTCTCTTTATGCCAGGACAGGTTCCTTCAAAGGCAAATCTTATCATTTGTTCCTCACTGCCTTCAGGGGAAGATACTTATTTTTAATTTGATAAACAAGGCCCTTCCTGTCTCATTCTTGCCAACCTGTTGGACACCCCAGAAAACACCCCAGGACCTGCCCCTTAGTAGTTTCTCAGAAAATATTTGTTGAACGAATCATTGAATGAATGACTAAATGGAATTTTTAACAATTTAAAGAAAACACTTCTAAATAAGTTGCAGCTTCAGTCCCCTTTAGACAGACAAGGAAAATAAAGCACAGAGAAATTAAATGACTTGCCCAAAGTCACACATATGAACCGTAGGTATTCTGACTTCAAATCCTGTTCCCCATGAGAATATTGCATGTTCTTTTACTTCTTTCAGTTTTCTAACTGAGCTATCCTGCTATAGTCAACTTGATAGTTCCAGAAGCCATTGGCCTGGCTGGTAAATTTGTGTCAGAGTCATGTAAGTAATATCTATTGGGTCCATAAGATACATTCTGCACTTTTAACCATTGAATATATAGAAATTAATGTTCTATGTTCATTTTATAATTTTTGTTGTAAAACTATTAAAAATTAAATAATCATCTCTCCATTGAGGCTTTGTAATGTATAAACATCGTGCCTAAGGTATATGATTTTCAAAGATTTTAAAATATATTACACAAAAGCACATTTTCTCTTTGTTTCCACTTTAGCGCCTGCTTGATAGCATTTTCTTATTTAATGTTATTAAGTTTCTTAGGTAAAAATATTTGTGTCTATCCTTCCAGGTGTGATAAGTGCTCTCTACTAACAATGCCACTAAAAAATATGGGACTTGTCTGAAGAACAAGATGATGATTATACAAAGATAAATATCCAAGCACTTGTCAAATTAAAGAAAAAAGCTGTAGCCTATTGACTAAATTATACTGTGCAGCAGTCAAGGAAACAGAATCCAAAAGGATGAGACTTCTCATTACTGCTTAATGCTAAGACAACACTGTCAGTGGAAAAACATAAAAGTAAATATTTAATCCTAACATTGGAGGAAAATGAAACAAGTTTGCTAAAAACTTGTTTTAGTTTTCTTTTTGCTAGTAGTAGTATACACAAATCAGCATTATTATTCTTTTGCCTTGATACAGCAATCAAACTGCCTTGCACTGGTGGACGTAAGCTTAATGTCGGTTTGCCAAGAACATTATAGAACACTGTAGGGAATACTGGAGTGAGCCTCGTTCTGTGGGTGGATAAAAAAAGAAATGTCAGAGACCAAACTCCCTCAGCTTTCCTCCTTACTTCCTGGCTTTCCTGTTCTCAAAATTTCCCTGCGTCTTCATCCAACTTCTCCCCCACTTCCACATCTTTTCTCCTATTCCATTCTAATCCTTCTACTTAATCCCTTGTTCCCATCCTGAACACTGCTGAATCAATTAACTGGCCCCCACCCCACCCCCACTGACATTTGTTAATCTCTCCCTTCACAAGTCCTTTCCTTTCAGCCTGCCGGCATGCTATTGTTTTCCCATCCAAACCCAACTTTCCCTTGATCCTGCTGTTCCCTTGAACTATGCCGTGTTTTCCATGTTTCTCCTTCGGACCATTGCCAAACTTCTGGAAAGATGATTGCCACGTTCACGGACCACAGCTGCTGAGCGCTTACTCAGACCAGTGATCTGAGGCTTCCGATTTCTTGGAACATCTCTCTCCGAAACTCACATTGGCTGATATGACTGTGAGTCATCTCTCCTGGTTGTCTTACTGTGCCTTCTCTGTCTCTTCTTCCACCTGCCATTCTTTACATCAACATAGTCTGCAGGAAAGGATATGTCTTGGCCTCTCCAATTCTGTCTCTGGGGTTGTTTTTTTCCTCCTCCTCCTCCCCCTCCAACTCCTTCTTTTGTTTCTCGGTAATGGCATCCTGTCTCAACCATTAATCTATACAAGTAAATAGCAAATCTTTAACTTTAAAGATTTAGTACATTTAAATGCACTTGAAGAGTGCATTTCTAGACTCCGAACATGTATTTCTGTCTGCTCCTAGATATCTTTATTTTAATTTTCTAACTTGGTCTTAAACTCTTTCGTGAATTTGTTTATTCAAACATTTACTCAGTATATATTTATTAAATGCCTATGATGTTAGCTGAGATGAAGGTTAAGCTGCTATCCAAATGCAATGGCTTTAATAAGGTAGAAGTTTGTTTTTCTCTTATTTAACAAGATGGCAGAGTACCCATTCTTCCCCAGAGTCACTCAGGTATCCAAGAGCCTTTCCAACTTGTGGCTCTGACCTCCCAAAGGGTGTCTATATCTGTATGGCCAGAGCTGGGTCACTTTCCTCTCAGCATGTGAAAGAGAGAAAGAGAAAATGGAAAGGTGAGTGCCCAGTGTTTTAAGACCAAGTCCCAGAGGGGTCTATATCACTCTAGCTCACATGTCTCACTCTGGCTTAGGTCACCACACCTAACTTATAAAGAAGGCTGAGACATGAAGTCTTTAGCTGCATGGCCCTGCTGTTATCTATTTCTGTGGAAGAAGAGGAGAACATATTTTGGGGGATAACTAGTGGTCTGTCACTCCTAACAGAACTAGGTATTGTACCAAGCATGGAAATTCACTAAGTTTGGAAAAATTATCATTATATTTCCTTCCAAGTCTGGTTTTTGTTCAGTATGCTATACTTCTATGGGTGGCACTAGCACCCTTCCAGCCACAGTATTTTAAAACACCCAAGACATCCTTAATCCTTAATCAACCTTTCCTAATTCCTTTCCTCAACAATCACAATTTTCCAAAGCGTTCTGTCACCTTCTGTTACATTTCTAGCCTAGCCATGTCCTTTTCTACTTTCCCAAACATTTTTGTAGAGTTAGTGTCTATTACCATTTATTTGAAACAAAGACATGGCCTTGTAACTGGTTTCCTGTGTGTTCAGCCTTGCTGTGCTCTTTATGTGTCCCTCAGTAGTCTTTCCGAAACATGCTCATCCCCTGTGCGTAAAGGGATAAAGTGGGGGCTCCTCAGTGTGGCATTCAAGGTTTATGAGAAAGATTGTGTGTTCTTGTCTGGGATTGCTGGGGTTCCCCATCCAATTCCCTGCCACCAGCCCTGACATGTTCTGCATTGAGCCATGGTATATCCTTCCTATTTTCCTTCTCTATGCATTTATTCATATTTTTCTCTTGGTTGCAATGATCCACAAATTTTCTAGATTTCTAGGTTTCTAGATCCACAAATCCAAATGCTATCAATATTTCAAGGCCCAGTTGAAATTGTACCTTTTCCAAAAAAGCTTTCTTTGTTTCTTTTGAGAAAAAAATTCTCTTGCCCTCCTCTGACCTTATATACAATTGTATCTGTACCTCTTTTGTGACACCTAACTCTTTATTTCTTGTATTAGGGCTTGTAGGCACATGTCTTACCTTCCATAGTAAGCTCTTTAATTTGGAGACCAAGACTAAATCATCAGTGTATTCCACTTAGGTTCTAGTACAATGCATGACACATAGTAAGTGTTCAACAGATATCAATTTATCTAATGAATGTTTGAATAAGTTAAAAGAAATCCAGAATATGATAAATATTAAGCAGAGAGTGTTTTAGGAAATCTATATCATTTTCACTGAAGGATTAATAAATTGTTACTTGTGGAGCAAATTTTCACTCAGTTAAAATACCAGTAAGCCCTGGTCATTTATTTAGGAAGACACATTTGGAACAATAGTAATCAGTGTCTTGGTCTTGTAAGGTTAGTAATAGTGGTATAGGTTTAAAAGAATTTAAAAGAATTATGAAAATGCAAGCATTTTCTTCATCAAGACACACTTCCCATAGGATCATCTAAAATGCTGGTGAGGTCCTAAGTTTTTGAAATATTGTGGGGTTTTTTTTTTTGCATGACATTTTCCAGTGAAGCCTATGAATATTGAAATCATTTTCATTCTAATTATTCTGTGGTATTTCCAGTCATAGTCACGACTCTGAAAACTTTTACTAGAAAGATCTTTTTCATAGATTTTTCCAATTGAATTTTATAGCCTGGAGATATTGCAAATCTTAAGATAATTTCCCCCCAAAGTATTACATTTTTCCAAGCAAAAACTCCACTCTTTTTACATTTATGTATCTGAAGTGTTGGTAAAATAAAACTAGCATTTCACGTCTAACTATTCTACATTTGTCTTCTGGAATTAGGGCAACATTTTAAAGTGGCGGGATCTCATAAATGTTTCATGGAAAATAAGAAAAACATGCTATAAAAATCACCAAACCGTGAGATAAGAAGGAAGAGGAAGGAGTGGGTGATCAATGAGGCCCTCTGGGATGATTGTGGAATAAGTTCTTCTAAGTCTTGGGCCAGATTTTCACAATTCATAAGCAACTTTCTGGCCATAGGTCAGACAATTTTGGAAATTGCTTTAACTCCTTCAGGAACCAGGCCATCATTATCTACAGAGCTAAATTCAGTCATTTCCATGTAGCCCACGTTTTTCTCTGGAATTCCATCGGTTTCTTTTAGAAGTGGCTCCTTGTTAAATGTGGAATCTTGGCAAGTTACTTTATTTACCCTCTGTGAGCCTCTGCATCATTATTATTAAAATGCCCATAATAGAGACGTCCATTGTATTAGGACAATGGGCACTTGGGCTTTTATTTTATTATTTTTTTTCAGTGCTTGCAATATTTTATTATAAATTTAATATGCAGTCAAAACATATACAAAGTCTGTAAGAATACAAGGGAATAATGAATGGAAACCACCCAGTTCAGCACACGGCTTAATAATTGGTTATTATTGCTCATAATGATGATTCTGCAGATGAAATTAACTGTATTTTTTTAGCCATAATTATGCACAGAGGGATGTTTTGGGAACTTGAGTAGGGAAAGATAGGATAGATTAAAAAAATATATAAGACCTAATCTCAGTCCTTCACGATCTAAGTATTCTACTCCAGGGCAATAAATAGAACTTACAGACATGAAACTGTTAAGTAACAATGAAAGGAAGTATGTAATCAAAGTCAAAATGAATTATGCAGACTATGTGTTCCAAAAGAGTTCAGAGAACCATGTGTTCAAATAATTAGTCTGTGTGTGTGTGTGTGTGTGTGTGTGTGTCTATAACACACACTAAATAGGACCACGCAGGACTTTAAGAAAGCAGAAACTTTCACATTTCAGCCCAGAATGCTAGAGTACCACCAGAGTTTGTTATTTAAGATGAATTCTTTCAGGGCCCATTTTCGGAAACCCAGGGACCTGTCTGTGACAAGTCTTTCCCCTCCTGCCTACAAATGTCACCCGTGTACCATTATTCTGACATATATGGTAAAGCATAAAATAAGCAGAAACCACTGAATTGACGAGTTAACAAAACACACATGAGCACCAGGAAATTAACAAGATGATGGTCCCAGGTTAGCGTGAGCACAATAGCATTCTGCTCCGTGTGGTTTTCTGGCGTGCTTATTAGACTCCTGGGCAAGAAAATGCCTCTACCTGGAGATTTAGATATTAGAATTGATACTCCCAACTTAGAGCATGCTATTTGAAATAAAAGCAGCCTTTGTGTGGAGAGAATAAAACTGCAATCTTTGTACACTTGTAAACCACCACTGGCTCACAAATTATTCCTATTTTACTCTCAGATTGGAAAAAAAGACATTTGATTCTGATATATTTTAGTCTATAAAAAAGAGAGAGAGAGCAGTATTCTGTCAGCCTAATCTCATTACACATGTAGCCATTACAGTCAAAATGAGTTTCCTCTGAGCAAGTTTGGGTGAGTTTCAAAACCAATTCTCAGAGGAAAAGAGTCATTATGCTCAAGTAGTATGTTACAAATGGAGCTTCCTATTTTACTGGGGTATTCACATTCACGATCGCTTAAGCTATAGGGTGATGAGATGAATAACCCAGGTGTTGTTTAATACAAAATTGAACTGAATGAAAGAAAAGGAAACAAAACATTTAAAATGCATAATGTTAATATCTTGTTAAAGGTTTTATTTAACAAGAAAGAAATAGCTGTGGAAAAATATGATCACAATACTTTTCTCTTGCTTCTAACTTCCATCCTACCAATCTCTTCATTGTACACGTTATGTTCAGAATCACGTGCCAGTTGATCACCTCACTTCCATCCCCTTCCTTGCCCCTGTCTATAAAACTGGGTCCTGTCAGAATATAAGCTGCTTGGGACTTGACCTGGTCTCTGCTCTATCTCTAGACAGAAGAAAGGTGTCCTGGGCACACAGTGGGTCTTCAATAAACATTTACCAAAAACTGTGTTCTGGAGGCTCTCTCTGCTGGTGACTCCTTGTGAACTAAACATCGTAAAAGATGAACCCCACCGTGTACATTTCACCGGATGAGGACAGTCATGGCTACGTGTGTAATACGATTAAGCGGATATGATAGAACCCTGGATTCCAAAGCAAATGTTCAGAAAGAGCCCTGATACTAAGGCAATGCTGCAGAACAGTGAACTGATTTGAGAAAAGAACAGACCCTTGATTTACTAGGCATTTACTCTTTACCACGTTGCATCAAAAGTCAGTCAATGAGAGTGTTGTTTGTTGTTTGTAGTATCAGCATGAACTTGCAGATTTAAACATATTTGATACGTTCTAATCCGTTGCTGTTGTTATTCTCACCAATGCTCAACTGCCTCTTCCCTGGCAAAGGAGAGCCTTTTTAAGTTGGAACCTTGGTTCTTTTGACAAAACACTAGATAGCATCCTTGTTTTGTAGTTAGGATGACATGTAGTAGTCTTGTTTTGTTCATTTTCTGCCCTAGACATGGAATTAGCTATTTCTCTAAGGAGCATTAGTTCTTTTCAACAGGAAATAATATTTGGAGGCCACAATTTGTGCAATAGGGACACTCATTGTTCCTGTGTTGGTCATTGTTCCTAGGGTTTTTCAGTGGACAGACTAGGATTGTGTGTGTGTGTGTGAGAGAGAGAGAGAGAGAGAGAGAGAATATGTGTGTTAAAATAAATCATTAGGTCACAATGATTCTTCCAATTCAAATTCAGGGATGTGAGGTTTTTACTTAACCTCATCAGTGTAACATCTGTATCCACTTTCTTACACAACAAACATCTTGGTATTCAATGATGCCAATAAAAATCATTCAATTTACTTTAATATAAGATGAAAACATTTTTCCAGTTTGTCACTTTTCTCTTTTACTTTGTTTATGGGCTTTTCAGTCATGCAACTTTTTTCATTTTTATATAACCAAAGTTATCAATCTTTTACATTATTACTTTCCCATTCCTGAGTTTTAGAGGAATTTACTTACGTGTTCTTTTACTATCTGCATATTTTTCTCTTTTCTTTTTTTAACATTTAAATATGTGGTCCATTTCCACATCTCTATTTTAAGAGCAGATATTGCTTTTCCCAAGATGAAAGTTACACTATCCTGATGTGTTGATATCTAAATATACTAACAGATTCACCATTAAATACTTTCACCTGGAAAGAAATTTTTTTTCAGTACTAAACCCAAAAGCTAGTTAATTCTAAAAACATAAATTTGAGGAAGAAGATTTAAAAAAATAGCTTTATCTCTTTCCTATTTCCTTTGAGCTAGGTTTCCCAGAAATTTATGTCTGTATCTGAAAATAGTAAAAGTGGCATTAGGCCCACCCACGTGGTCTCCATCGAATGAGACTGCTACTGGCTGGAAGCTGGGGGAAGAAGGGATTCAGAATCTTTTGGGTGAATTTAGCCCATTTTTTTGTCTCATTGATTAAAATATGTTTATTTCTCCTTTCTGGATTAAGTATGAAATAGAAGGAGGGGAGTTGTGCATATCTCAGTTGCTCAAGGGAAGAGCCTGAAACACTTCTGCCCATAATTCTCCATCTGGGGTGCTGAGAAGGTAACTCAAACTCAGCCAGAGTTCGGTCAGGAAAATAGACTCAACTCTAGGTGTTCCAAATTTGAAGAACTAAATTTCTTCAGGGAATTAAAGGCTTGTATAACTCAGAAGGCTTGAAGAGTGAGGTCAGGAGAGCTATTTCCAATGATCCAAGCCCGAAGCTGAGATTTCTAAAAGCTCACCTCGCGGCAGCTGTGAAGTTCAGGACCCTCTGGGAAGCTCCTGCTGTGGATTTATCAGCCAATCTCAGCTTGTTGCCCCAATGCGGTGATTGTCAAGGAGCTCACTTGGAAGTCACTCGGAACCTCAAGCTGCCTGGGTGCTGCCTGCAAGGCTCTGGGGAATAATCTCTTCTCCTTCCCTTCCGCCATCCAATGTTGCAAAAGTGCTTCTCTGTGGCAGAATTAAAACTAGAACGGCAGGAAGAAGGGGGCTCTGGAAGTGTAATTTTCAGATCTCTACAAGGTAGCAGTGGAGGCAGATACTGAATAGCTCTTGCTCGGCCTTTGGGGAACACATTTTTTCCTCTCTCATTTGAATTCTTTTCGTTTTTTCCTTCATTTTTTTGATGAGGAAAAGAAGGATTGTGAATCCAGTTAATAATAATAAAGACAATAGTTAGACCGTGTTGAGCATTTAGTATGCACCAGGCACTGTGTTCGAGTCTTTACAAGTGTGGGGGTAAAGAAGGATGCGGAGGGAGGCTCATGTTTTCACAGTATTCTTTATCTGAGTTCCAACAAGACTGTGTAGGAAGAAAGCTTCTTAATATTTAGACACACTAAAATAGCCTTCCTAATTTTTCTTAGCATCTTTTCTTGATCATAATTTAAAGTATCTTTTTTGGTCAATATCTTGTAGATTACACAATGTTGTGAATGAATATCTAGCAATAAAATAGCCAAGATACTTTTGAAAAGGAACAAGCGTGATCAGTTTGTAGTCCCTAAATTCTATTGTCCACTATAAGGAACCGGGCTCAGAGATATATCCAGAGAAAATATCTGGAGTAAGAAATGTATAAGAGCAGTCTGGAAGATCTTCTTGTACCAGAAAGTAAAGAAATAATAGAGACTGTTGAGGTCGTATCAAAAGGACTCAAAAGATGATTTAAAGAGTGTGCCATTGGCCAAAGGTGGAATAATTTTAACATCAATAGTAACAACATCAGTGGATTGGAAGATGTTTAAATCCATACGTTCACAATGATATAAGAAGAAAAAACCTTCACTGGTTATCTTTGGAGGATGTTAGGGAATAAACTCATTATTCTGTAAATTGACAAATATCAGGAAAAAACGAGCATTTAATGTGCCTTTCCTGTAATGAACAATGCCTCCGGGTAATCAAGTAGTTGGTAGGGAGAAAGTTCTTTTAATAGAAATTTTGCACCAAATAAATAAAGATAGATTGATAGAAATGAGAATATCATCACTTGTCAAAATGCTGGGTAGTCAATGGATCTTAGCAATGGTCATCAATGGCTGCAACATCACAAAATGAGAGACAAGTCAAAATTATGCCCCTACTGATAGAAATATGTAGCATCACTTGTAACTATTTTTGTAAAAAAAAAAAAAAAAAAAATCAAATCTGATCAAGCTCTAAATCTAACTACCTTTTTACAGGGAACAGAGGAACGTGTTAAATAGCACTACAGTGATACAATGATCAAAATTCTACAGTGGGAAATTCTATAGAACAAGTGACCATTTTCATCAACAAATAAACTATGAGGAACAAAAACAGGAAAGGAACCTATAGTTCCCTGGGTTAGTGGATTTTTGGAAAAATAAATTCACACATAGCCAATACAGACACATTTAATATCTTGGCCATGAAAACAAAGATTAGGAGACGTAAATTGTGGGAGAGCTTAGTTGACCGAATCGCACAAGCTGTTAAACATTTCCTTGTAGTTCCACTGGGCATAAAGTCTCTTAAAATATCCTTCAGAACACAAAGGTACATATAGTGAAGCTGGCTTCCTATTGCTTCACTGCATTGCAAATAAAATGAAGTAATTGTTTTATGATATGTATTATGGCTCCAAAATACTCACAAACTAAAAATATTTCACATTTCCCTTACATGTGCTGTTTGGCCTAAGTAGTGCTGGATTTTCATTTCTTGATAAAATATATTAGGCACCTTTCCTAAATTGTTCTATACTGAAGCTCATTATTTTTTAACTAATGATGAAAAGAATCAGACCTCTATAATTAGTAAAGAAGTGGAATAAAAATACAGTATTGTTACTGCTTCATAAAATGAAATACTTTTTTATTTTTCTTATAATTGAGTTTCCAATGTTTATAGTATTAATACATGCTTCAGTACATGCAAACTGCCAAAGGAGAGTCCAAAAGAATGAAGCTTCTGGAAGGAGGAGTCTGGTTTTGTTTAGAAGCTGGTAGACACTCTAGATTTCTTGGGAGGATTTGGAGTTTACTGATGAGTGAAATGCCACTGAGAAATATTAAAAATGCTCTTAGACTTCTTTTTCTTTGAAACATCTTTCTGACACCAAATATCAACTAAAAATCTAAGATTGTGTTGTTTGGACCAACCACGTTTAGAGCTTAGAAATGGACTGCCTTAACGCTGAACATATTTTAACGTGTTGTTGTAAAAAGAAGAAAACAGAAAGCAAGTTGGTGAGGAAGGAGTTCTCGTGTCTTTAAAGGAAGAACAAAAAATGAGACTCCTCAGTTTCATGTGTGACTTTGCCTTGGTGGACAAAGGCTGATAAAAGATCAATTTCTCACAGGCTTTAAATTCTATCAAAATACATTTATTGTGTTAGAGTCTATGATTTTGTCTTGAAAAGAAAGGCTCACAAAGGGGTGAAGCCATAGAGATAGCAACACTGTGCTATTAGTTGGGTGCATGCCTGCGGGGCCGCATCTGCCCAGAGGGGGGCGCCGTTTTCTAAGTCCTGTAAAAGGTAGCAACAGCCATGCTTTTGGCTGGGGGAGAGCAAACAGAGAGGGAAGGGAAAGGCATTCGGTGACTCAACATTTCATTCTGCGTTCAGCTTGGAAAGGGAGAACAAAGGAAGAAAGGAGGTTTCTTCATCAAGTAGTTCTGAAAATGAACAGTCTCATATGTGTACAGAGTTCACAAACTTGGTCAGCTTCAATTCAGTTTTACTTATTTTTTCAATCACCACCTTCAGACATTCTCTGTCAAATCTTTGTTCTTTAATGATATCTCGGGCACATTTCATTACTTTGTGATCACTTTCAATTTTCATAAAGTATATGCCATTCAATTTAACACATCAGACTCATATCCTACTTGATGTCTGTCTCCTCTCCTCCCCTGCTCCCCACTAGGCTGGAGAGCCCTGCAGTGAGAAGGGACAATGCCATTGTTCTTCGTCTTCCAGCTCTAGTGTTGCTGTAGGGAGAGGGATAAAGGTGAGGGCAGAGGTCTCTTATTTATCTGACCATAGATGTAATCCTCTCTCTGTTGTTTGTAGCTGCTGCTTTGGATAATATTGACTGCACCTTGACAACACTCTCTGGAACTGATGATGTTGACCTGCTGGCTCTACAGGGTGAGAGATGGGCTCTTCAGGGAGATGCGTGGGGGGGAAGAGTGTGTCTCACTGCACAGTTGCCTCTGTAGCAGTTCGGCTACAGCCCTGCTATTTGTCGACTCCTTTCCAGCTCTTGACCTCAGTGGTATACTTGGTATACCCCGCAGACTCTTGGTGCTGGAGGTACTCACAGGCAGACAGTCTTCCCAGGTTGGGTTCCTGTGAGATGGTTCGAGCATGGCCCTGGCCAGGATGCTCATCAACCCATCCTTTGCCTTTCTCGTTGTTTTCCTTTTTTGTTTTCCCTTCTGAAATGGGAAGATCAGCCAGTCTGTTGATCTAAATAACTATTAAATGTGATGTTTATACAATTGGTAAGTGAGATGGTGTTATTCTCTTCTTGAAGGCACCTTCAGTGTTTGCAGGTGATTCACTTTGAGTTCCTTTCATTTGCCTTGGGAGAGGTAGAAGCACCTCCTCTATTCCCTGTTTTGTCAAGAATGTGTGGGAGATGGCCAGCATTCCCCTTTCGAGTCAACAACTGGTGATTCTAACAATTCTCTCCTTTTCCCTTTCTCTGCCCTCGATTTCTAGTCTTCTGCTTCTACAGACTGAGGTTTGGAGGGAATGCGGTTAAGAGTAGGCTGCTATGTAGTAGACCTTTGGTTTGAATTACTTGTCTCCCCTTTAGAATGTGAGTACTTTGACACCTCTTTGGTCTTAGATTTGGGTCCTAGATGCCAATTATGGAGCCACAGGAAAAATCTCACTCAATACACTCTTGTATTAACAATTTATTTTAAGTTGCATATATTATGATTTCTTTTCTCCTTCAAGATTACCCTTGAATCTTGGATGGAAAGCATGTCTGCAGGGCCAAATGGGGTATAACTATCATAGATCCACTCCTGTCTAGAGAAAAGCTGTCTGCTAACAGATGATCCTATCATCATTTTTAATACTGCATTGAATCTCTAGCTTTGACACTATCTGTACCCTGGCCAACTTTTCATTATTTTATGCCTCTGGGCAGAAATTTTCATAATTCTGCATATCTCCAGCTATTCCTCACATGCCTATCAATGTTCTGGAAAAGAAAACAGAGAATAGGCCACTCAGAATTTGGTTGGTCTCAATCCTGCTCTCAGTTTACCTTTATTTCATTTTCCTTATGGACCTCTATGCCATTTCCCCTTTCTTTGACCAAGGCAGACATCACCAGTTGATCTTGACTCCCTTTCCTGATGAGCTAAGATACAGCCTACGAATATTTCTTAACCTGAAGCTTTATCAATCAAATCAATCAATTGGAATTGGGGTACAAAGTGAAAGCCATTCATATTTTATCCCTGGTCCATGAGTTATATTTAATTAGATTTTCCAAGCTTTGTTTACCAGATCCCTTCCTATTTACCCTGAAAAACATTTGCTATATCTACTATTGTTTTTTTGTTTTTGTTTTTACCATATGGGCTAACATCAACATTATCATTAACTTAAAGCCTTTCTTGAGCTTTCTAAACAATGACATCTTTCCACTTGGCTTTTACTGTAAGTTTCTTTTCCTTTGTCTAGATCAGGCCCAGCATTTAATCCTTTGTTCACCATTTCTCGCTATCTGACTACACTTTCCCTGCCAGACTCTGGTGGGAGCTTTGGTTCTTCCAGTTAGGAGATGCTGTTTCCACATTAGCATCCATAATAACAGCAATACCTCATATATATAGAATGCTTTACAATGCATAAAAACTCACATGTGCATTTATGAACTTCTTTCTGATCAAAGGCAACATTTTGTGATAAAATTAAAGGATCTTGGAATTTTGGTTTGACATTATATTGCTCTTTAGAGTGTCTTATCTTACTATGGCTTTTAGTCACCTCTAAGAAATAACTTTCTACCCACAAAATCTTTCTTTTTTCCTCATATGTATTCCTTCAATTACATAGGTAATTTTGGCTTTAGAGAGTTGGTCAAAGGAAGTAAGCCTTTAGAAAAATAAATGTGTAAAATAAGCCTCTGATTTAAGAATTGAACTACAAACGCTTTCTTCCTCGAAGACAATATTCAACAACCGAACTTACATAAACCAAAGTTCATGTATGCATTTGCTAGCAATTTAGTCATGATTTCAGAAACATATAGTCACTTTTAAGATGCTTTCTTCTTTAAGAAGTGTTCTTTTTAAAGATATTAATGTTCTAATCCCTTCTTTTTTCTTAAAAGGGGAAATAATTTGACACATATCAGCTGGTCCTTAGAGAAAGCTTCAGATGAAATTTACTACATTTCCTGTGGTATATTTTATAGGGGTCTTTTTTTTTTTTCAAAAAAAAATGTTTTTTACTTTTTTAAATCCCACTGCACCAATGTCTTTCCTCCTGGACATAATTCCTCCAGGTGTTCAGGCTGAGCTTGTAAAGCTTTCTACCATGATGAGTCTTTGAGCTGGAAGCCTTCCTGAACTTTTTAAAATAATGAGACCTCACCAGGCAAATTTATGATAAGGTTCTTTTTCCTCCCAGCCTAACCCATTGAACCTCCCATCAATTCATAGTTGGCCATTGGCGTGTAAGACAATAGTAATAAACAATGGAAAGGGTTTCCTAGGTGTCCTGATCTCTTTATGAGACAGGGAAAATGACCAAGTGATTTCGTGTTAGTCTATGAAGTCATTGGATATATCGCGGTGCCATTATTAATCTTGAGTCCTGATTCTGTCTTCTCTCTTTCTCTTTTTTTTTTCGTTCAGTTCTTTTGCTTCTGTTATTGAATGTCTATAAAGCCAAAGCCTGTGGTGTAGACCCTAACTTGGAAAACAGAAAAAGACAAATAAGAGTTCAAATTAGAATTTCTTTTAGAGTCTTTTAATGTTGCTTCTCTTCTCTGAGGAGTTTCCGGATCATGGTTAACACCTAGGGTCTGCAACCTCCACATTCTTATGACACCTTGTCTCTTCTATAATTCAGGGCCACTAACGCCCTAGGGAGTGCCTTTAAAACAGGAAGTTGCTCAAGCAAATTATTATCTTTAGGAGGACAGATCTATGGCCAAAACATTGCAAAGGCCAATTGCCCGTTCTTCAGGGAGGCAAGCAGACAGAGGAGCTAAACACACAAGGCCTCTGCTTTTTCTCATCTTTCTTACTCCTCAGAGAAGCCACTGGCTGAACTAAAATAAGTCACTTAAGGCAAGTTGTTAAGGAGTCATCGTATTCAATTGAGTGGGCTCGTATTTTTCAGTAAAGCAGTAAGTGGTTATAAACACACTCTTCATTTTCTTTCAATGTTCCCACCTTGCCCATGGTTCAGTGGCGAGCTTCATGAAGGCTTTTCATTCAAGTTTGACTTCTTTTTCTGCTTCATTGGTTACTGAGAGCTCCGGTTCATGTGCGCCCAAGCAGTCGGCTCCTGGCTTCAGGGGTGTGGGGGAGGCAGCCCCAGAGCCCAGGTGAGGAGTTAAAACATTCTGATTAAATGTAGCCAGTCCCTCTGCTACCCTTTGCCTGCTTTGATTTAAAACAGGCTTGAATTTTATTTCCTATAGCCCATGACAAAAATGGGGTGTACAAGGGGATCCATTGAAGGACATACTAAAAGTCTCTGTATTAAAGTTGGGAAGGACATAAATGGATTTCAGATTCAGTGTTCCAATCTCTTCCAGAGTCAAATTGAAATATTTTATTTCACAGAACATTGAGAACATAAACAAAAAAAATGATTTAGTAATATATGTGTATGTTGGCCCCTTGATCTGGGATGAACGTGGTTCGCATAGTCTGCTTAGAATATAAAGGGTCTGTGCGGTGACTGCTCTGTGGGGTATGTGCTCCCGGAGCCCAGGGGCATGTCTTAGGCTGCATTTCTGCTTTGAGGCCACCGTAAGACTGGCACACAGCAGGCATGCAAGAAATGCTTGCTGAGTAAATAGCTGAACAGCAAACTGAGTTAGTATTGGAGCCCAGATAAGTTTAGGCAATGCTTACAGAAAAGAGAAGTAGAAAAGTAAGAAGTGAAATAACCCTCTATTCAATTGAGTTTCCCCAATATGAGTGGACCAGTAACCCTTCGTAGAAGACAAACCTGAGGTTATAGATCCTTCCAAGTTCCTTCCACTTACAATTTTTGAGGTAAAAAAAGCATCTTTTAAAAACAAAGTATAACACTACGGAAACACTAAATGTTTGATGTGGAAGCCTTTTTAACATCAGTAAAAAAGCGAAAAAAAAAAAATCTTTCACTATTTCAAACACAGGGAAATGGTTTTAGATTTCCTTGAACATTTTAGAATTTAAAAGAATTTCCCATGCATGAATAAAATCAGATTTTCATCAAAAGGCTTTTAAGCAAAACTTCACACTTTTCTCCATAAAACAAAACAAATATTTTTCCGAGTAATATTCTCTTACACAAAAGATTTTTTTTTTATTTTTACAAATCATTAGAGTGTTCTGGGTGAGGAAAATAAAATTCAAAATTATTCAGTAAAATATTTTTCTTTCATTTTTTATTGCTACTATGAATAAGAAAGCATTAAAGAGGATGAATGACTATAGATGAAAGTTAGCCTGCCAAACATAAAGAAAAAAAATTCTTTTAATGTTTTGGTCACGAACTCTGACAATGATAAATCACTTTTCAACAGCTGCAGACAGCTGTTAAAGTCTGGAGCCTAAAAAGCTTAATTGGGGAAGTGTGTTAAAAGTTAAAGGGCCAGTGTCCTTTTAGGTTATGTGAAGACTTCCTTTAATAGACCATAAGGGTACCTTGCAAGGTCTGGAAAAGAACATGCTACTCTCTACATTAAAATAAAAACTTTAGATGGACAATTGTAAAGTACAGATAGATGTAACTATACATGTCCATATAGATCTGAAACAAGAGGCAGTGTACAATAAAAGAAGGCGCTCCAGCCCATATTTGGTGATGAGAGGGGAATCAGTGGTACTCTTTTATTTCAGATGTTTGAGCTGGCAACTCCTAATTGCTTCAGTGTGGGCAATATCACAATTCATACATTTGCCCAGGTTTGAGTTATTTAGTGATGATTCTCACCCTACGCAAATGAGTAGAGCAAGAAATTTAAAAATTTCACAAACTGGTTTTTTGTGTTGCTTGGTTTTTATTCTGACGATGTTTGGGCAGTTCGTTTAGGGAGTTCTTCACCTCAAATTTTTCTTGATTAGGATCTTTCAAACCAGTTTTCAGTCATAATAGTTTTTTTAAGACTCACAGTTGCTGAAATAGTGTCCTTTTGAAGTAGCCTTTGTTGAGTACACATGATTTTTCCCCAAAGTGTGTGTGTGTGTACATATATGTATGTCTGTATCTATAGATATATATGTATCTATATCTGTAGTACATATATGTCTATAGATATTGATGTATATTCTGTTAAGCTCTGCAAGAACTGATCTGATGGTTTTATTTTATTTTTGCCATGGGTACCAAGTGTGTAAAGTTAAACATCATATATCTGGTTGAAGAGAGAACATTTCCCGTTGAGTAACTGTCGGTAGGTCATTTCTCCTCTGTAAAACTCCTGACATTCAGGAAAGGGAGTAGTTCTGTTTCACACTCCGTAGCAAAGGTGATCTCTGGGAATTGTTTGCTGAGTAATTTGCTGTTACACAATACATCATTTTTATTGGTAATAAGGCAGATGTCACCAACAGCGGAGTTTGTCCAAGACTGGCTCTGAAATTTCCTTTAAGACATTATGCTCCCAATCAGGCAGAAAATTGTCCTCCGCTATGGCAGATTGAAAGATCACATTGCAGGGTCCGAGGACTGTTTATGACTTTACCAGCTATACACAGAGTGGGTGGTGGAGAGTGGCCTCACGTTAGCATATTTGTTCCAGTTATGATGCATCTGGAAATGTTATTCCTGTTTGCTAGTGTATAAAATTTTGGCAGAAATGAACCATAAAAATATCTTGTGTGAAGTTTGTGTTTTGTGAAGCAGATGGGTTGATATCAGGGATAGAAAAAAATAAAAAGACCCACCCACAAGTCAGTAAGAGGTCTTTATATAAAAATTTTCTATTTGAAGCAATCCTATGTATCTCTTTTAAAATATCCAAGATGAGTGGCTTTAAATTGAAGCTCTTTATTGCTAATTTTAATTAGAGAGACAGGTTTGCGCATTTTATTCATAGGAATCCTATGGGCCATTCTTAATATACTGGATGATGACTGTAGTATGATTCATACTGCAGAACTTTAAAAAGGCTCAAACCCACTTAAAATTTGCAGTGATACTGTACTAAAGTTTTAAATTTCACTCACCTATAAATGTAGAAGGTATTTATCTCACTATTCAAATAACTAAGGGTAGGAGAGTGGGCTTATAAATTTCATGTATTTATCACAAGAGTGGTAAGATGGCCCACGCCTACCCTTGCACCAAGCCATACATTCTCTTGTTGCCTCATTATTTACAGTGTAACAATGACTATGTATTTGTAAAGCTAACATTGACTGTTGTAGACATACATCCTAATAAAGCAATGACTTAATAGAATGAAATGTGTTTCCTCTCACATCACACAGTCCATTGTGTGTGTTCTTGCTCAGGTGGTTCTACCTCAAATGTTGATTCAGGGACCCAGGCTTCTTAAATCTTGTGGCTCCACCATCCTCAACATATGGCTCCCAAAGTAGCCCTAGAGGATGATTTCCATTAAGGAAAGCAGAGAAGGAAGGTGTTTGGGGTGCACATCCCATTCGCCCACGTGCCATTGGTCAGAACTCAGTCAGATCTACATGCAAAGAATGCTGGAAAATGTAGTCCCCTCATTGGGCAGCCACTTCCCAGCAACTCTATACTATCAAAGCAAGTAGGAAATTTTAGTAGACAGCTAAGCATTTCTGCCAGAGTATAAAGATTTCATATTCTTTCTTTCTCTCTCTCTCACTCTCCCTCAACACCCAACCCTTGTTTACTTGTTTTAGGGATCACAAAATGGGCAAGACTTTTGGCAAAAATAAAGGAAAACAAATAAGAAAAATCTCAATTTTTTGAACTGGCTGGAAGTTCCCAAGTGGGCAGAGTCCTTTGACTGCTTTTGCTTTTAAGATAGTCAACTTTTTAATGACTTAAGAATTTAAGTATTGAAAATTAACTAATCTAAATAAAATGTTTATATCTGTTTCCATTCTCCCTCCATGTTCCCCAGCCACCAACTAGGCTGTAAGCTCATAGAATTAGCCGCACAATTCTTCTTAGTGCTCAAAATGTCTAGCATACAGTATGTGTCAAATAAACCTCTGAATGTTTGCCCATACCCATACGTGGAAGAAGGAGTGATTGTAGGAGTGAGTGTGCAAATAAACTTAGCCTTGTTTCCTGCTGGAGGCTGTTTCTAAGAATAGATCATAAGTGAATTAATTAAAACATTTCTTATCTGATTTTGTAAAAATTTAGGGGCATGCAAAAGTCTAAATTTAAAAATTAACCTTAAGTATATATATAAATGCTAGAACCAAGAGCAAGAAGAAAATGTAATGAAATAAGGAAATTCATTTTAATCATACAGATTACTTATGCTTATGAAGTTAAAAAATGTATGGCAAAAGTGTTACAAAGATGTCTTTAATCGCTAAACATTAAAAAACAGCAATAACTACAACAATTAGGACATATGAAAAAGTATTAAAAAGCCAAACAATCCAAGAAACTGAAATGCAAATATATATGCCAAAAAGGGAGAAAGTTGGCATTGATTTCTCAAAGAGGAATCTAAATAGATAGCTAAGATGTGTAAGAGTAAAAATGTAAAAAATGGAAAGCCATCTGTGTAGAAGAAAACATGATAAATTTTATTGTTTTTACTTACTTACATAGAAAAAGCAACACATTTTTTAAAATAAAATATTTACCTTATACATACAAATTGAAGGCAACCAATGCTTTTTAAATAGTCAGAAAACCACTTTATATAGGAAATCATGTGGTCATATCTAGCATAAAAATAATTGGCTAATGTCTATGAAAAGATACTGGCTGGAGACAGGAAAGAACCAGCACTGGGCATAGTTTGGAGAAAAAGGGAAAAATCTTACCTCTTGTTACTAGGTAACTAGGAAAAGGAATCAAAACAAAATCCATTTGCGCTTATAGACATTAAGAGTCTACAATAACCCGGAAGGAATTCTGTCAGACTGTGCAAATATCTGCCTGTGAAAAACAGGAAAGCCAGCACAGGCTGAGAGAAGGGCTTCAATGCGCTTTACTCAGTGTAGTCAGTAATAAGCTTAGCGAAGTACCTGAGACCACTTAACTCAAGTATTTTCACACCTACAAAGCACCTCTCTTTGAGAAAATGGGTCGCAGCAAGTCAGCTTCAAGCTTAGAAACATGACTGAGTTAGCAGGCCAGGGCTGTTCCTGAAACATCCACACCATTTTCAAATACCTTTGCAAGACGCTTTCACAGGGAAGCCACAGATAGTCTGGACTTCACAGCTGCCCGGCTACTTACCTTCAGAGCCCTTATCTTGACTGTAACTTAAATCATGAAAACCCTTATCTTGATTGTGATTTAAGTCAGTAAAGCCCTTAATCTTGATTGTGATTTAAGTCATTGTTGGATATGATGATGTGTTTAATATCTAGACTGAATCCTCAGTGAAGGCAAGGCTACTGTCTGGTTTATTACTGTATTTTCAACACCAAACATAGTCTCCAGGTTGTAATAGACTCCAAGGAAAAGCTTCTTAAGTGAAGGAATGATCCGAGGCTGGAAAAATGTTCTTACTCTCATTCTTCACTGAGTTAACCCCTCCTCATCTCTTAGATCTTGGCCTACGAGTAGCGTTCTAGGGGAAGTCCTCCTTGCTCTCCTAGACTAGAGCACATCTACTTGTAACATGCTCCCTCAGCCCCGTGTTCTTTCACTGCTCTTGTCAAAGTTGCAATTTTACATTTATTTACGGAATTGTTTGCTTCGTGTTTCTTTTCCCAATAGTTTATGCACCTTATGAGGGTAAGTCATTTTATTCCTGGTACCTAGCATAGTGATCAGCATATAATTTGGCTCTTACTTAATGCATTCATCAGCATACAGTTGCCTCAAATAGTTGAATGAAAGAACAAGTACGTAAAGAAATGAATGAATGAAGAGGGAAGATATTTATGAAGTTACATTAAACATATCCTGACTCTGAGGATAGCTTATATATGTATGGTTACAGAGAATAAAAATTTAAAGTGACATTTTCAAATTGGTATGATAATGAACAACAAAATTTATAATAACACAATAAACATCTAAAGTGCACAGTGCAATGATGTGAATAATATACATTATATGTTAGATACATCTTTCCTCGATATCAGTTAAGTCAGGGTGCTGAGGAGATTGAGAACAGTTAAAGTCCTATACTAAGATTCCAAAATTTTATTGAAGGAGTAACCCAAGCACTGTGAGAAAGAAATATGTTCATATTTGGCTCCACAACTGCAAATACTTAAAGAAAACTTGGAGTTAATTTGGGGGAATATCAGTCAGAAGAATGAGAGCTTGAAAATTAAGCCTTAAGAAAAATGTTAAAGGGACTAGCGTAATTGAACTTCAAGAACAAGAGAAAGAAGTAGCACCCTTCATGTAAAACTTTTTACAGTGAGATTTTAAAGAGCTTTTTTCCAACTCCCCTATTGCCAGAGCAATAAAAAGGAACAAAATATAGCAAGTGAGACTTATGTTAGAAGTATAGGTAGGTGTTTGAGGTTGAGCTTTCCAAAGCTTGGATTAACTTATTAAGGACACTGTGTCCCTCTGAAAATTCAATAAGGACAGATCTATTCTCACTGGGATGAAATGATTTAGGGGAAATGGTGACAGGAAGTCCCAGACAAAGGCTTTGTGATTTCTACACTGCCCTCAACTTCTGCACTATGTAATGAGAGGGGGGTGGATAATAAAGGAGTGTTTTACAGTGGAAATTTCTTATTCCTTCATTGTAAATTTGCTCTGCACTCACCCACATGATCTGCCTACTTTGTGAAACACCTTCAGGGGTTTCTAACTAAAGAAGAAACCATAGCCAATTTATCCAGAATATGAGCAATAATGCGGGATTATCAGTTTATATAGTATCCAATGGGAATTTTTAAAAATTGGGGGTGGGGGATTATGAATTGAGAATTTGAGGGAAAATTCATAGTATTAAACCAGAAATGGACTGAAATTGGTGCCAAGCTCATGAAAAGGAAAATTTTCAAAAGTCGAGTATCTGTTGATTTAATCTACCTAGGAACAAGTGTCTGGGTATTGAAAAAGCCTCTTTCTGTCCTGAAATTTTGAGACATCATGGTGGCCTCTATCATATTATAGAATGCAGAATTGCTGTGTGATGAGCTATTTCACTTTATTCATCTGTTCATCATTAATCGAATATTTAAGTGAGCACCTATCATTGTGTGTGCAAAAGTGTTAGGTTCTATGGAAAGCAAGAAGTTTCAAACAGGAAACCTTTCCCTGTGAGGTTTGTAAACAAACCTTTCTTTCATTCAATGTATCAGAGACTAGATTTAGCAAACTACAAAATATCTACATTTGTTCTGTCCTAATGTAATTAAACTTATTCCTTTATTGGTTCATTCAACTAACACTGTGGTCCCCAACTCCCAGAACTGGGCAAGCCAGCAAAGCTTCATCTGTGTTTACAGATGCTTCCCACCGCCTGCATCACCACCTGAGCTCTGCTCTGCCCCCACCCCCCTTGTCTTCCATAAAATCAGTCCCCTGGTGCCAAAAAGATTGAGATGTGAGGCAATCTCTTATCTCAAAGAGCTTTTGGTTTAGTAGGATAGAAAATCAATGCACATCAATATTTAAAGTATGAGGCAACTTATTTTCAGTTTAGGTTGGCTCTCTCAACACCCATTCCCAATTCTCTTCTCTTTTGTTTTCCTAATCTACCTTAAAACTAGAGACCTAAATGCTTCATTTTGCAGCCTCCCTTGCAATTAGTGGTGGCCATGTGACATAGTCTTTTCCATTGTGAGATGCAAGGCAATGTCTGCTGAGGGAGATCCTGTAAAAGATTTTGCTTTCCAGAGAAAAGCAAGACATAGTCTTTTGTTGTCCTTCCCTTATCTTCCTGTCTTGGATGAAAAATGATACCTGGAGATGCAGCTGCCATCTTGTGTTGACATTGTTTCGTGTAGTCAAATGCATTCCTAATGGACACAGAATTAAGTCACTCCAGTAGACATTAAGCTACTACAGTGGTCCAAGGAGAACTGGAGTTCAGTGTAGAACAAGAGTAACCAGCAAAGCCTTCATGGGGGTGTCTTACTACACTTGTGCTGCTATAACAGAATAACTGAGACTGGTAATTTATAAGTGACATAAATTTATTTTCTTACAGTTCAGAGAGGAGGAAGTCCAAGATCAAGGCACTGGTAGGTTCAGTGTCTGAGCCCTTCTTCATAGATGGTGTCTTGTTAATGGATCTTTGTGTGGAGGAAGGTAGAAGGGAAAGAGAGCAAGAGAGAGTGAGTCAGCTCTCTGAAGCCTCTTTTATAATGCCATTAACCCATTCACGAGGGTACAGCCCTCATGACTTAATCACTTTCCAAAAGGCCCCACCCCTTATACTGACATATTGGAGATAAGATTAAGTTCCAACCTGTGAATTTTGGCTGGGAAAAAACATTCAAACAATAGCATGGGGGAAGTGGCATTTCTTTATGCAACTTGAAGACTCATTTCTTTTATTAGGCTGCAAGCTCTTTAAGAGAGTCAAATGTGCCTTATTTATCTTTGTATGCTTATGCCAAGTGTTATAAGTGTTCAGCACATAGAAGGTTCTCATAAATGTTTGTTAAATAAATACAATAGACATCATGATTACTACACACACACACACACACACACACACACGAGCGTGCACATATACACACACACACACACACACACACACATACTTTGATGGATCAAGGTTAGATTACCATCTGGGGACATGCCTTTTGTGTAGTCTACTTGGGGAACACTACTCCAAATTAGAGTATCATAGAACTATATTAAGCCCAAAAGGCAATTGATGAAGCACATAAAATATGTCAGTATATCAAATCAATTTAAATCATTGTACATCATTTCCTTCTAAATATTCACAGTTTGATAGCTGTAGGGATTGGTGCACAGTGACTCAAAATAAACAAATTAATAGATTACTATGAATCCAATCAATTGATTTCATCTCCATGTACTCTGAAATAAAATGAAATGTACCTGAGCAAACATTTTGAACTCTACTATGCTTTAGACACTGTGCTAGGTATGGGGGAATAAAGATTAACTTTCTCAACTCTTCAGGAATTCACTGTTCATTGCTAAAAGAGGCAAGTGAATAGATAAGACATCATAGTTCCTGTGACAGAAGCTTGTCCCAATACAATGAAGCCTTGAAAAACGGATTCCAGCAAAAGCTTCATGAAGGTCAGTGCCATGAGCTGACAGTGAGAACATTAAAATGGAGTTTGCATATTTACTCACTAGTTTTTGGCAACTAAAATAGCCTTTGTACTTTATTAATTAATAATGTCTTCTCAAATTTCCTTTCATTATGAATAAAAATTTTAAATTGTTTCTATTAACCAGGTATCTGTACCTTAAATGGAATGGCAGTGACCACTGAAAAGTTGTCCTGAAAACATACAGCTGATTTTTTGGCATAGTGCTTTGTACAGCACAGGTCAATCTTGGAGTCAATAGGAATTTATTTTCAGAAGTGGGAAAATGGCTCTTATTATAAGGGGGGCTTATGAAACATCCAGCCCTAGAGCCCATGGCATGGCTCCCAAGGTATTATTGAAATAAGATTCTGGTTTAGTCATTTAAAAAAAAATAATATCTTATTCAGGTGATTTATAAATGAAAATCCTTATAATGTATAATTTTCCTTTTTAAGGAAATATGAAATATAAATGTTTTAAGATAATGAAGTTGTTTATTTTGTACTCTACTGAAGAAAAGAGAGGATGAGAAAAAGCTAGAAAAAAATTAATTCTTCCTTAGATTTTAGCTGTTGAGCCTGCCCTCCCCCTTACCAGCTACTCCAGGGTGGTTCCCACACTCAGCATAGCTCTGTTTTTAGATCCTGGGAAGCGCAAGCCTCTTTGCTTCAAGTCTTTTGACTTCCATCCCCATCTGCCACCCCTCTAGCAACCCCAAGTACCTTTTCATTCAACACCCTCTAGAACAAATGCATTTCTTTTGTCTAAGATCATCTAGGCAAATACTAGGGGGCAGGGAGAATTCCAGATCGCTTTTTTTTTACTGTGATAATTGAGGGTGTATTAACTTACTACATGCCAGTTCTTACTAGAGAGTTTAACGTTGCTAATGTAAATCCACTTATTTTCACAAAACTCTAGTGCTTAGTTGTCCATTACCTAGTGGTGCCTGAGCATTATAAATATCGTGTCAGCAGAAATAATCTGTTTGGCTCGTGATGAATATCTTGCTGTTGAAATCCGTTCTTTCAAAAAGCCCTGAAAGTACATGATGCACTTCTGCTGTTGGGGCTTACTTGTGAGCAGGAACCTCATTACTCTATTCCTGTATTTTAACTGAAACGTAGCCTTTGTTTTCACACTTCTGGCAGAGCTCTTCCGCTTCAACAAGAATTTAATAGTAATTTTTATTCATGGAGAGTAACAAGGATTCCTTCAGGCTCAATTATGGGAGGACATAATAGATGACCTCGTAAACTCTCTGGCAATCTGACTCTACTCCTGGGGATTGTCAACTGAATAATGAAGAAATATGTCCCAGGGTTCAGAAGCGATTGTTTTGGGGGCACACACGCATGTGTATGTGTATTGCTGTTTGTGTTAGTGTGTATTGGAATGTGTATATGTAGATGTCAGTGTATGTTGGTGTGTGTGTTAGTGTACATATTAGGGTGTGTGTGTTGGTGTATATATGTATATTAGTGTATGTATTGCCTGTGCGTGCGCTCATTGGCATGTCTGTGTGTTACTATATGTGTTGGGGTGTGTGTGTGTTGCAAAAACAGGGGCAAGGATAAACCGACAAGTGGAAATAAGAAACTTGATGAGCATATTTACAAAGCAAGGCTGTGTTCTGTTTATTTTTTTTGCACAAAAATGCCAGCTGGACCTAGTCCCTAAAGCACTGGGGCAAAGAAGAACTTGGGAAGAGAGCAATGAACTAAGAGAGCTCAAGAGCTACAGTGAGGAGAGAGAATGAGGCCTGGGAAGAAGGGAAGAAAGAGAGGGAAAAAAGAAAGAAACCTGAGGAGGATGGAAAGGCAGCAACATTACCTGGGCCCATGGGTGTCTGGCTTCTTCACAGGCCTGAGGAAAAATGATTTAAAGGTCAAGTTCAACCACATGGACTGAAATCCATCCCACCTCGGCTTTTGTTCTGCTCTGTTTTGGAGGCACATTAACGATCGGCCTGATGAGGGACAGTGTGGAGACCAAGACCCCTGCAAGCTTCTGAGCTGTGTGGTGACTTGTGAGAGTTGACAACGTCCTCCAGTCAACTTGGCCCCAGATAGAACAGGGAGAGCTGTCCCTGGGGTTAGTTCTGTGTGAGTGCTGGGGACGGGGACACAGGGAACAACAGAGACAAAGAGAAGTACAATATCCCCCTATATTGAATGCCTTTGTGGCTGCTAATAGTCCTACTTGTTTTCATACTGAGATTTACCTAAAGGCATTTGGTGTGATATGTACTAGTAAAGATTTTAGTCATATAATCTATCTACATAAAGAGCCTGTCTACAATGCAAGAGGCTTCCCTTGAAAAACAAAATAAACTACTAATCACATTTAAAGATTAGGAAGTTAAAAAAAATAAGGAACGTGTTTACAGGGATAAATATTCATCGCAAATATGAAAATGTAGCTTAGAGTAAAAGAGGGTAATTAACAAAGAAAAAATGCTAAAGGATTTGGAGAGCTGAAAAACAAAATGCCTCCGAAGGGGTGACGTGCCTTCCTCCCACTCTTCCCTTCCCCGGCTCGGCCCCCACGTCAATCACACCTCTCAGCCATCACTAACCGGCTATTTGTCTGTTTCCACACTGCTGCATCACAAAACATCGTGCCCACTTGCCTGGAAAAGATAATATCTCACACACATGGGGCTGCCTTTGATCTCTGTGGTCGAGCTGGAGGTCAGAGGCCTGCCTTCTCCAGGCCCTTACTTCAAATGATTCCTTTCATTTACTGAGAAGCCCAACGTTAGAAGGGCAAAGGCAGGAAAAATAAAAGCTGTGATTTAATAGCAATTTATGTGTTTGGCCTATTTCGGGTTGGGTTTTATTTTCTTTGGGTCACATCTAATCCCCATTCCTCACCGGTTCCCTGTCCTCCTCCCCCACCATTTGTTTGTTTTGTGGCAGCAGACAAATTGGCACTCCAAGAGACCCTCTCCCCTGTAACCTATCACGCAGCACCTTGTCTTTCTAAAAGGGTGGCATTCAGAGACTTAATTCACTGTCTCTTATTGACATTGTCTCTAAGTCAGAAGGCACAATTATGCAGAAGGCCCTTACAAATGTTTTAAGCCAGTGGTCCCCAACCTTTTTGGCACCAGGGACTGTTTTCATGGAAGACAATTTTTCCACGGACTGGGGAAGTGGGAGGGAGGGATGGTTTGGGGATGATTCAAGTGCATTACATTTATTGTTCACTTTATTTCTATTATTATTACATTGTAATATATAATGAAATAATTATACAACTCACCATAGGTTGAGGACCCCTGTTTTAAACTGTATATAAAAATGGCTTTCTTAGATTCACATGAGGAAATGTGACTCCTTGAGGGAATGTTCTATTTGTACACAAATGGGAAAAGGAGGTAGATGATGGAGCAAGTTGGACCCAAAATTGAAGTGGGACTTAGACATGGGAAATATTTTATAATATTTTCTCTTTTGTGAATCAATAAAATAAAAATTATATCATGTAAAGGTGCTTCAGATTTTTAAAGTATGAACTTTCATGTGAGGCATAATTATTTTGCAGCTACTTTGCAATGTCATTAATGATCATCGCAACATTGTACTTCACTGTATAATAATGTGGAATGTTCATATTTACTGAGGGCATCCCATGTACTAGGCACCATGGAGGGTGCTCAGTCTGTGTTTATTTCAATTCACTTTCAAAATAAGCCTATGAGGCAGACATCATTTCTCTTTTAAAAAGGAGAAGCAGTTCATCACACACAAAAAATGTAAAGCTGGTTTTATTCCTGTGGAATTGACAGTTCCTTGAGTGAAATTGACTAGAATGGATGAGTTTTAGTAAACAAATTTGAAAATACTGCACTACAATTTTAAAATGGAAGGTCTGGAAATCTCAGCTCAGTACTGTGACGCTTATATCATAGCAACTCTCTGCTTTCCCTACGAATAATGGAGGCAGCTTTGCTGAGACTCTGGAGTCAGAGAGAAGTGAAATCCCAAAGCTGATCTGAGCCATGTTCTGCAGGCAAGTTCCAGAAGCCTGGACCCAGTTTCTCCACAATGTGGATATAAAGAGAGTTCCCACCTCACAGGGCTGGCATGAGGATTAAATGAGATGACATGTGAAACTCTTAGTCCAGGGCTTTCTATATGCCAATATATGTATGTGTGTTCTATATATCTACATTTTTATATAGATTATATATATAAATATATATAACCTATATAAAAAGTTAGAGCAACTTAGAGACTGACTCTTGTGCCACCCCAGAGGATAACACTGTTGAGCACAGCTGGGACTCATGCAGGTGCAGCAGCCATGCAATATAATAATCAAGACTTTTGCACCTCGAAAGATATGGGGGGAAGGTAGATGATTGGACACTGTAGAGTGCTTACCTTAGGGAGACTCAGAAAAGAAGAACACAGAATAAGGTCTCTATACATTGCATTGCCTAACCATAAAAAACAAAAACACAGAAGTCAATTAATCTGATCTGAGAAAGCCTCACGTACACAGCAGGAGGGCAAAGATGCTGTCCTGGGGATGCTGACTGGGACATACGAACTCTTTTGAAGACAAAGACATGCTCAATTTTCTATCAGCAAAAAAAAAGGCAGGGGGAGTTTAGGGCTTGGACTTTGGAGCCAGGCAGCCTTGGTTCGAATACAGTAGTCCTCCCTTATATGAGGTCCCAAAATAGGTGAGTACAGGACCATAAGGCATTGAGAGACAGAGAGAGGAAGAGAGAGAGAGAGACCACATTCACATAACTTTGATCACAGTATATTGTTATAATTGTTTTATTTTATTATTAGTCATTGTTATTAATCTCTTACTGTGCCTAATTTATAAAATTAAACCTTATCATAGGGGTGTAAATATAGGAAAAAACAAAGTATACATAGGGTTTGGTACCATCCTTGGTTTCAGACATCCACTGGGGTCTTGGAACATAACCCCACACGACCCTGTGGATAAGGGAGGGCTGCTATACTAGCTTTGTCACTTACTAGCTGTGGGCTATGAGCAGTTTAATTAACCTCTCAGTACTTCCATTTCCCCAATAAACACTAGTGTGAAGACTAAACGAGTTAATGTGAATCAAGTACCTTTAGCACTGTCTGACGCAATGCCAACACTCAATGCCTGTTCACCATATAGAGACCAGGTGGTGGGCTGTTTCCTCTGAGTGGATTCATTTCAGCATCTATAGGCTGCACAGCGTGTTTCAAAGATTTTTCTTAGGACTTTCAGAATCTACTGTAAACTTTAACAGAAAAGCTGCAGAATTGGGAAGAAGGTTACATGAGCTTTCCAGAGTTTTCTAGCGTCCAACTTACTCATCACTGGGCTCTGAGCGAGGTGCACCACTCCTGTGCTGACCTGCACCCCGTTTGCTCAGATCAGAGTCTCCTGAGCAAAAACATTTGTGATCTAGGAATGGCCTGAATTCAGAAGAGAAAAGATAGCAGTGCATTCTGTCCAACTGAGGGTTGCAGTAAGGTTACAGATGTTCAAGAAACAAGAATCAATTGGGAGCAAATGCCTATTTCTATTGGATGGTTCTGTAAAAGTATGAAATTTAGAAGGATTTTGAAGGATGCATTGGAACTTAATGCTAATACAAAGAGAGAGGATGAGCGGAGGTTTCAATCACAAGATGAACACTGAACATGGAAAACAAAAAATACCATTTATTAACACTGTACAGCTTCTACATGTTCATCCCCTAGAATCTATACTCAACTGACAGATTTGTGATAGAAGAGCCTTCATGAGTATGGTTTGAGGGTTCACTTCTCCCTTCACCTTGAAAGGAGTAACTCCCGTAGTTGGGAAAACTCACACCTTGGAGGAGTGGGCAATCACAAAATTAGCCTCAGGTTCTCCTAGAGTTAGAGGAAAGAGGAAACTGCAACAGAGATGTGTACAGATGCTTCTTGATTTGCAATAGGGTTACGTACTGATAAATCCACTGTAAATTGAAAAGTCATTGAGTTGAAAATGCATTTAATGCTTGAAACACAGCAGTATCCGACCTACAATGGTTTTGACTTATGGTCTTTCCATTTCATGATGGTTTCATCAGGACGTAACCCCATCTTAAGTCAAGGAGCTCCTTATGAGTTATGATGGGGTATGGTTTCTACTGATTGTGTATCACTTTCAGACCATCATAACGTAGAAAAATAAAAAGTTGAACCATCCTAAGTCAGGGACCAACTCTATATTAGGAAAAGAAGTTAATTATTCATTGCAATTGTTAGAGCAGGGTCTGAGGCAGCAGACAGGGAAAGCTGGTTCTTGTTGAGGGCCCAGCTGTGCTCACTGAATTCTGTTTCTCAGGTGTGCATTCCCCAGTTGGAAATGCTGCAACAGGGATTAGACTTGCAGCTCCTGTGATAGCCTGAGCTCTCACTGACCTTAGAACCCAAGAAGATAAGGTTCCCAGGAAGGAATTATTACTTTTGACTTGCTTGAATGGAACCCAATGCTGCTTTTTCCCTCATTTTTCATGTACCAATGAGCTGTCTTTCTCATTTGTTTTTAAAGTAACGTCTTTGTGGTCTTACCCAGAACCCTGTCCTGATTCACTCACGCTCACTAATCTCCCCACTTACAAGAGTCTGAGGTCTTGAAAACCTGGAACTCTTTCCCACCTGCTAGTCGTTAAAACAATTACATGGTCAGGAGCTCACAAACAAAGCAATTAATAACGTACACAGGTCCTATTACCTTCTGGTCCTGAATGCAGGGGGATGAATTATGTCCTTGTCCCGTGCAGGAGCCGTGTCTCTGGAACAATGGCCCATACACAAAAGAAGAGTGGAAAAGGGGTGGCGGTTCTTTTTGACTTCTCTTGTCTAGACACTTAATTCCTGTAACCCCTCACCTGACAATAAGCTCTTGTTCCCAGTTTGACATTAAAATTTACGTTTAAAACCCTGTACTTATTTTTTTCTCATTGTGTGTAAATTAATTTCAGGTCATTAATTTGTTACTTAGCACATATTTTCTGAGCAACTACCCTTATTGGCACCAGGGATGCAGCAGTAAGTAGACAAAGCTCCTGCCCTCCTGGAGCTGAACTCATGGCTATGATGTTCCAGTGGCTACATCAGTGCTTTGCAAGTTACATGAAAAGTTTTACAAGGGCAAGCAGGCTGCTTTTTAGCCTTCTTTTAGGTAAGAGTATGAAGTATGATACCACTTATCATTTGTGCCACACTTCATAAGTTGTAAAGCATTCTGGTCCTGTCATTTGATTTTGTTATTGCCAGTAGGAGACACTGTCTCTGCGGGGCTGGCATTCTGTGACAAGAGGCAGTCTACCTTCCATTCCTCAGAAATCCTCAGAATGTCTGTGGCACTACAGATAGGGTGGTTCCTTTAAATTTGCTTTTAAAAGATTTTTTTTTTCTTAGTATTTCTTACAATAAAAGTAGCACTGGAATAAAACATTAAAATGTATACAGCTGAGGATAAACATCAATTTAGAAAACATGAGAGGTAACATTTCAGCAGGGGAAGTGGAGAGGGGGTAAGTTCGTTTGCACAGGAGGAATCGTGGTATCCCTGGCTTCTGAGTGGTGGGAGCCGCCTTTTCAGTCTAGTTTCAATTTGGAAGTTGATCTTATTGCTTCTGCTCCCGGTTCAGGCCAGCATGGCTCAGAACAGGTTTCTGGAAAGAAAAGGCTATGGACCAAAGTAAATAAGAAAGCACTGACAGCACAGGCATTTTGAGGAGCTTGGGGTATGCCAACCCTTTTTAAATATAGCTAATGAATTCATTCCATTTAACACACACTTGTCAAGCATCTTCTCCTTGATGGGCTTTGTGCCAGACGATAGAGTTTGGATTGTAAGTGGGGGTATATAATTGCCTTCCAATTTAAAGTGTGAACTCTGGGTAGGTGCAGGTATGAAATTGAGGATTATCATGCAATAGTTACAAAGGCCCTGATTTAAGGAAGCAATAATCTTGATGTGTCCTGAAGTGACCTAGAATAGTTTAGTAACATAATAACAGAAGAAGAAAAAAGGGATTGGGGGGAGTTAAGAAAACTTTGGTATAGATTAGAAAGAGACAGTTGCTGGCAAAGGGATTCAACCAATTCCTTTTGTGAAGGAAGAGAAATCAATATGAAAACACTATCATGTATAATTTGCTGTGTATGGTTATGCTTGAGTTAATTGTAGAGTGAACGGTGTTCATTCAGGCAACAGATATGTATTGAACACCAATATAAATCGTTCTTACCTCTGCTCAATATTAGAATCACTTGGGAAGATTTTTAGACTGAGAACCACTATTTCAGACATAATAAATCAGAATTTTGGTGGTGAGGTACATATACTGGTTTTATTTTAAAGGCTCCCAGGTGATTTTAACGTACACTCAACGATTGAGAACCATTGGCCTGGTATTAATATATTGGTTCTCAAACCTGGCTGTACATTAGAATCACCTGGAGAGCTTTAAAAATGTACTGATCCTGGGTCCCCAGACAGACCAATTAAATCTGACTCTAGGAGGGGTGGGACCTGCGTATCTGTACCTAAGAATCTCTCCAGATGATTCTAATGTTCAGCTAAGGCTGTAAACCACTGGCCAATGCTGTTAGGTATGTGTAAATAGTAGGGAACAAATTTCACATAATCCCTGTCCTCACAGAATTTAAGATTTAAAGAGAGAGGCAAAGAACAGCTTACACACAAATTATGATAAACTGTGATAAGTGCAATGATGAAAATTAAAAGGTGGCAATAGTTGGAAATAATGGTAAAGTATTAGGTGATGATCAACTTTAGACAGAATGGTCAGAGAGGTGACATTTAACCTGGGAATTAAAATAAGATGAAGAGCTAGTCTTTGGAATAGGGAAAGGGAGGTGAGGAGATGGAACGGGGAATAGATATTTCTTAGTAATTTGAACAGCACAATGCAAAGGCTCTGGGGTGAGACAGAGCCAGACATATTTGTGGAAGGGTTCTGTCTGTTAAGGAGTAAAGACAGGGTGAGTGATTTGAGATGACCTGGAGAAATTAGGCAGGGATCCCATCAAACACAACTTTATAGGACATGTTAAAGAATTTGCATTTCTTTTTATGCTTAATGAGAATCTATCAAAAGTTTTTAATTGGAGATGTTAGATGCTTCCATTTAGGTATTTTGTTGTTGTTGTTGTTGTTGTTGTTGTTGTTGTTTTGAGATGAAGTCTTGCTCTGCCACCTGGGCTAGAGTGCCGTGGTGTCAGCCTAGCTCACAGCAACCTCAAACTCCTGGGTTCAAGCTATCCTCCTGCCTCAGCCTCCCAAGTAGCTGGGACTACGTGTGTGCACCACCATGCTTGGCTAATTTTTCTATTTTTAGTAGAGATGGATCTCGCTCTTGCTCAGGCTGGTCTTGAACTCCTGACCTCCAGCAACCCTCCTGCCTCGGCCTTCCAGAATGCTAAGATTACAAGCATGAGCCACCATGCCTCGCCAATCCAACTATATCAGAATCTTTGGGAAATGGGTTAGCATTGCATAGAGCTTAAACGCCCAGCTCTGGAGTCAGAAAAACCTCAGCTCAAATTCCTGGCAATATTGCTCTATGAGTTTGGGTCAGTTAATGAGTCTCTAAAAGCTTCTGTTTCCTCAGGAATAAAATGGCACTCATGATATTAATAAGGCCTAACTCTTAGGTTGTTCTGAACATTTCCAAGTAAATCACAGTGCTTGGCATAGATGCTCAGTAGTTGACAAGTATGATGAAAGTATTGATACTAATATGTAGATATAAGGTGATAACATCTGAATTATCCCAATTTCACACACTGATACACTTGGTTGTGGTTTTTTGGGGTTTTTTTTTTTTTGACAGAGTCTTGCCATGATCATAGCTCTCTGTAGCCTTGAAGCCTCGAACTCCTGGGCTCAAGGGATCCTCCTGCCTCAGCCCCCCAAGTAGCTGGAACTATAGGTGCATGCCACCATGCTTCGCTAGTTTTTTCTTTTTTTGTAGAGACGGGGTCTTGCTATGTTGCCTAGGCTGGTCTTGAACTCCTGGCCTCAAACAATCCTCCCACTTTGGCCTCCTAAAGTGCAGGGATTACAAGTATGAATCCCTGCTTCTGGCCCTGAAACATTTGAATTGTACGTCTTTTATTCACCAATACAATATAACTGATATTTTCATGGCATGCTAGACACTGAAATGTTCTATATCCTCTCTGCATAACTGAAGAAAGGTTAAATCACATCAGTATGGTTTAATGTAAAATGTGTAGGATTTTCAAAGAATGTCTTAATCAGAGATCTAGAGATCGTGTAGCACTATGGTTAGGAGTGCTGATTGTGGAGGTAGGCTGACTACATTCAAAGCCCAGCTCCACTATTTACCAGCCGAGAAATCTTGGACAAGTTATTGAACCATCTGTGTCTCTATTTTCTCATCTCTAAAATGGAAATTACCTCACTAGATGATTGGAACATGGGCTGGGTTAATACATATGGAATTTAGGACATAGTAAATACTAATAAAGGTACCCATAAGTATTCCATCGATAATGGTAGCTCAGGATGGTATTTATACGAACCCTAAATTACTAAAAATATTTAGTTCCACATTGAATAACAGATATTACTATAGTTTAAACTTAAAATCATAAAAAATAAATATTAATTAGAAAAAGAATTCTTAAGGAAAATGCTATTTGATGTAATAAACTAAAAAAAAAAATCTATGTTTAAACTTAAAATTCTATTGTTTCTCCCTTCCCAGATATATTAGTTCAATCTTCCAAAACCTAAATAATACTACCTATTATTACATTTATTCCATAATGCAAAAAAAGAAAAAAAATCTTTCAGTTATAAAGTTATTAGTTATAAATTAGAGGTAAACAATACTAAGAGTGACAAACATTTTCAGTTCAGATTTTTTAAATAAGATTTTTTCTTAAATCAAAAGAAATGAGATTATTTAAATATTTTTAATACAGAAAAGCACAAAAAAGGGAAATGAACACTGCCTCAAATCTAATTATTCAGAGATTAACATTTTGAAATATGTACTTTAATATTTTTTTCACACACACATATTTCTTATTTTTTCTTATAAAACCAGACTCATACATTTCATTTGGTAAACTGTTTTCTTCTAACAATATACAATGAATATTTTTCAAGTCACCAAATATTTTTCTACAATATCCTCAGTGTATACGTACCACAATATATTTAATCAATCACATCTTATTGAACACTGAAGATTTTTCCAATTTACAACCTTATAAACAAAGCTTCGATATCTAATTAATAACTTATGAAAAATACAATTCAATGGTTTCTCGTTTTATATAAAATATTTTAATTAATGAAATTGATATTGGGGCAGTAGAAAGTTAAGAGCTATAAAGGTAATGCAAGTCAAAATTCAAGGAATCTATAATTGTAACATCTTAAAGAATGAAATATTCACATTCTAAAACTGTTTCTGTGAAATCTTTAAAACAATATACTTTTTAATATTGAGCTCCTTTTAAGTTTTTTACTGAGCTGGAGTTCAGGTGCTTGGAGCCTTAACTTTGCTACTAATTTAGTCCTCCACGAAAAAAATTCTGCATACATCTTAACCTTACTATATTATAATACAAAGAAAATGATTTAATATTTTTCTAGAAAAATTCTCTAAATGGTGATTATAAAAATGAACTAAAGTTTAAACACAAAAACAAGAGAAAAGAATGTACTGTGGAGAAATGTTTAAAATTTTATTTCAAAAGTTATAAGATACTAAGAAACCATGACAACTAAATGCAGTGTGGGATTCTGGAACAGAAAAAGGTCATTGTTGGACAAATTTGGTGAAATCTGAATAAAGTCTGTAGGTTAGTTAACAGTATCATACCAAAGTTAATGTCTTAGTTCTGATAACTATACTATTGTTATGCAAGGTGTTACGTTTGCAACTTTTCTCTGTCTAAAATTATTTCAAAATAACATTTTTTAAATCTCTATTGATAAGTATAAAGTCATAAAGCAAAAACTATTGTCATTTTGATCTCTTAAAATGTTAGAAGATCTAGGTGACATTTCATAATTACTGTATTTATTCTGAAGCTTAGCAAAACAAGAGAAATACAAGCATTGAAACATCAAAGTACATGATGAAAATCAGCATCAGCTGTTTAAAAGTATGTATTTCTATTCATTTCCAGCTCACAGTCACAATTTTAAAAAACACTAATTCTGTGCCACTGAAGTGTACAGCTGTCTGAAAACGGATAGTGAGGTGTTGTTTTATAATATTTATCTCTGTTTAAGCTGAGGTCTTACAATGTGGCTTTGTTTCAGAGAGCCTAAGAAATAGGAAATTATTGTCTTCTTTTCTTCCAAATGCCTGAAAATAAAGTGCACAAACCTCAGTGAATTTTGTCATTAGAGTTATGTAGAAGGCACATATACTCAAGAAAATAATTTTCCATGTCAATTCACATGAACGATTAATAAGCAATAAGAAACATTCAGATGAGAGTTTATATAAAACTTCCAACAGACCACATAAATTATTTTAACTCATTATATGCTTGTTACCTTTCTATCACTTTTATTAAGTAGTTATATTTACTTTTTTATTTTATTAAAAAGTTAAGAAGGCAAGTTTTAACCATTTATCTTGTCTTATATATTATAACATGAATCAGGACAAACATACAAGTTTCATAAACAATTCTCACTTGACATAGTGACCTACCTATTTTATATTTGGGAAGCAGTATCAGCTGACAGCTGATAATATTTTTTAAAAAAAGTGGATGACAAGTATTTGCAATTTTTTTCTCTTCAAAATATGTCTCTAGAACTCAAATGATTAATTTCCATTAGTATAAATACAGTACCAAAATATGAGCAGAAACTGATAAAAATAGAAGATTGTGACCCTTTATTCTAAATTTTCCAAAAATTCTGCAAGTCTGCAAATGGCTATTTACATTTTTCTGGGCAAGCAAGTGCATCTATCTCAACAATAACGGGAACTGGAATTTTCCTGGTGATATTTTTCCCATACTTGCTGGCATTGAAAAAGTAAAATTGCTCAAGGTTAATCAGCCTAATCTGAAGGAGAGGAAGTTTACCCCTCATTTCCCAACAGATTCTCTTTAATTTGGAAGTAACATTGACAGGTGGCCTCAACACTCAGGGCATTACAGACCACCTTGAAGGTCTTAGTGCCAGTGGGCTTTGAAGTCAGAATAATCAACAAGTCATTTGATATCCCGTCAGACGGGATGGCCCCACAGAGGAGGCCATCTCTCAGGTAGCCTGATTGTCTATCAAATAGGGATAACTCGATACAGTTTGCTGAGCAAATTCATAGACTTGAATGGAACCATAAAGTGGAGAGAAATGTCCATTATAAACTGATTTTCAGTGCTCTTACTTTTTTTAAAAAAATGTCAATACGTTTTCTTTAAAGAGTAGATAAACATCTATAAGAATTGGTCCATTACTAATAATGAAAGAAAGAAAAATTAGTTTGTATTTTATAGGCAAATAACCCCCCTTTTTTGGTAAATGATAAATTGTTTGATCAAACATTTTGAATAAGAGGCCATCTCCAGTCATGTATAGTGTAAAGAAAATAATTAAATATTTTTTTTTCCTGGATGGGTAAAGAAGGTGGAGTAAAGAATTTCTATTCTTGGGAAGCAACTGATGTTTTTCTATCAGAGCAAAATTAAATTTTCTGGGCATTAAATGTTCTTTACTCTCTGAAAATGGTTATTAAGGTTTCTATTAATAGTTACCAAACTTGATTCCAACTGCATTTATTGAGTTCTAGGTTGGGTTCTGCACTCAGTTGAGCAGGTAGATGCATGTTTGACTTTATGTAACCAACCTGTCCTGTTCAGCTTAGGAGTAATTTATAGCTACTAAATTTTGTGTGCTCAGGAAAGGATCTAGCGATATGTACATGTACATCTATGACATTTGTATTGTCAATATTCATATCAATTCAACTTAATACAATACTGTCTGAGTCTCTCCTATGTTTCACACACTGGACCAAGTGCTATGAAGGGAATTCCATAGATTGCAGTGGCTTTCTCAATAGGATTTACAAAGATCATGGGCATGTCTCCCCAAAGTCACTGATGTATTTGACATCCTTTACCTGGCCACACATTCCAGAAAATCACTGTTTCCTAGTTTGCAGGAATGCCCTACCTTCCAGAATATGAAGATGTTCCTATTAGCAAGGTCAGCTCACATGATCCACTAGAGGCACTGGAAAAAAATACTGCTGGTGTTAACCTGTCCCTATCTACCATGATCTGCCAGCCTCTTGAGACACTCAAATGTAAAGAAGAAAGAGAGGAAAAATAAAATGGGTAGAAAGAATAATTCTTTGAATATGAATATGTAGCTTTGGAAATATTCCAGAAGAGCTGAAGACTCATCTGTCTATGATGGTTAGATTTGCTGCCCATTTACCTTATTGCTGGTGAACACGTGCCACCTAACAGTTGTTGGGCAGCACGACAGGCCAGTTAGACACAGGCTCTGGAGTCAGGCCATGCTTCTAGTTCCAACTCTGCCTCTTACTAGTTGAGTGACCTCAAACTGATAATTGAAATTTTCTAAGTCTCAGTTTCCTCATCAGTTAAACATAGATAATAATTTTTGTGTCTACCACATTCTCAGAGGCCATAATGCAGATGAATGAGACCATGCATGGAAAGTACTTAGCACCTAGCTTGATACAGCATCAATGTTCAATGCCTTGTAGCTTCTATTGGTATTTGGAAATAGTGTTCAAGTCTTCCTCAGAGCTCCTTGGCAAAGCATATTGTATTTTTCACAGCCCTGACTTGTTGTTATTGTTTAGCTCTTAAGCCACTACTGTGCTTTTACCTCCTCCCGTCACATCCCTAACTTCTAGAACTCAAGAAAGACATTTAATGAGTAGATAAATCCAGATTATTGAGAATTTTCTGTCAAGGAGTAGGAGAAAATATTTGTAAAGACTACCTTGAATACTAGACTGCAGAGGTTGTATGTAAAGATTTTTAGTCTGAGTAACAGGAGCAAAGTTGTAGTCTGGGAAAGCTAGACAGGAATAAATGCTAAGTGCATTGACTGTAGACACTCAAGACCATGACAGCGGCTGCCAAAATAATCCAGGTATTAACTAAAGGGAAAGAGGGTAGGCCTCAGAGAGAACATAGTGATACTATATTATAGTTTTAAGGAATGTGCCTAAGACTATATAAACTGGATATATAATGTGAAGAAATGAGGCTACGAAAATATAAACTGGATATATAGTTGGAAGAAATGAGCATAGAAAGCAGTACTATTTACAATAGCATCAGGAAACATGAAATATTTAGGGGAAAAAAATCTAACAAAATATGTGTAGGATCTACATGCTGAAAACTATAAAATACTGATGACAGAAATAAAACAAAAAGAAATGGAGAGATATGTCATACTCACTTATTGGCAATCTCAATATTGTTAAGATGTCAATTTTCCCCAAACTGATCCACAGATTCAGTGCATTACCAAATAATATCCCAGCAGAACTTTTGGTAGATATCAACAAAGCTAATTCAAAACTATTTTTTTTCAAAGTAGAATAACCAGAACATCTTAAAAAATAAGAACAAAGTTGGAGGACTAGCTGATTTCAAGAATTAATTACATATAAAGCTGCAGAAATCAAGATGGGTGGTAATTGGCAAAGGATGGACACATAGATCAATGCTAAAAAAAGGAACAGCCCAGAAATAGACACAATTTTGCCAAATGTACAAAGATAATTCAATGGGGAAAAAATAGCCTTTCTCACAAATGGTGCTGGGACAGTTGGATCTCTATACATAAATAATACGAACCTTAACCCATACCTGGCACATATAGAAAAAGTAATTCAAATGAATTATGGACTTAAATATGAAATCCAAAACTATAAATCTTCTAGATGAAAATATAGGAGAAAATGTTTGTGACCTTGGTCAGGCAAAGATTTCTTATATATGATATCCAAAGCACAAGAAAAAAATTGATAAAATAGACTTCATGAAAATAGAAAACTTCTGTAAAAGATCCCCTTAAGAGAAAAAAGGCACATACTAGGAGAAAATATTTTCACATCATATATGTAACAAAGGACTTTGCCCAGTATATATAAAGAGCTCTCAAAACTCAACAATAAGAAAACAACCCAATTTTTAAAAATGAGCAAAAAGGTTTGAACTGACATTTTACTAAAGAAGATGAGCACATGAAAAGATGCTCTTAGAGAAATGCAAATTTAAACTAGCAGGGGACACCATTACAAACCTATTAGAATGACTAAAATTAAAAAGATTGACAATACCAAGTGGTAAAGAGGATGTGGGGCAACTAGACCTCCAATACTGTGGTCCCAACCCCTGGCTGTGGATTGGTACCGGTCCATGGCTTGTTAGGAACTGGGCCACACAACAGGAGGTGAGCAGTGGGCAAGTGAGTGAAGCTTCATCTGTATTTACAGCTGCTCCCCACCACTTGCATCACCACATAAGCTCCGCCTCCTGTCAGATCAGCAGATTAGATTCTCACAGGAGCGTGAACCCTACTGTAAACTGTGCATGTGAGGGGTCTAGGTTGCACACTCCTTATGAGAATCTAATGCCTGATGATCTGAGGGGGAGCTGAGGCAGTGATGCTAGCAGTGGGGAGCAGCTGCAAATACAGATTATCATTAGCAGAGAGATTTGACTGCACAATAAATGTAATGTGCTTGAATCATCCTGAAACCATCATCCTCCCCGACCCCCAGTCTGTGGAAAAATTGTCTTCCATGAAACTGGCCCCTCGTGCCAAAAAGTTTGGGGACTGCTGCTCCAATACATTGCTGGTGGGAATGCAAAATGGTATATTTTGCAAAACAGTTCAGCAATTTCTATAAACATATCCTTACCACATTATCCAGCAATACTATACACAAGAAAAATGAAAACATACACAAAAACCTTGTATATGAATGTTTATAGTGTCTTTATTCATAATCACACATACAAAAAAATTGAAAAGACCCCAAATGCCCTTTAACTGGCAAATAAACTATGGTACTTCCCTACAATGGAATACTACTCAGCAATAGAAATAAAAAAGTTACTGATACACGAGTCAACATGGATGGCATGAATGTAGTATACTAAGTGAAAGAAATCATACTCAAAGGCTAATACTGTGTGATTCAACTATTTATAAAGTTGTATAAATTCAACTATTTATACAACATTCTGGAAAAGGCAAATTATAGGAACAGCAAATAGATCAGTGGTTGCCATTGGATTGGGGCAGGAGAAGGGATTGATTACAAAGGGCAGCGTGAAGAAATTTTGGGGGGCGATAAAACATTTCTGTATCTTGATATTGATGGTTGTTACACAATTACAAGCCTAAACTGTATTTCTAAACTTATAGCCTGTATGCCAAAAAGAATTAATTTTACTAACTACACATTTTTTAAAATTGAATAAAATAAAACAGTAAAAAAGAATCGAGGTTTTTGAGCTTGTGTGTCTAAAAGGAAAAATAACTTTCTGGAAAACTAAGGAAGACCTCAGAGAAGAAGAAAGAAAATAAAAAATATGTAAAGTCATGGAAGAGAATGGACTTTCTAGAAGCAGATGACGGTAAATATATTTAAACGTCAAAGAAAGTTGTTGTTGACATTATAAAGAGCTGTTTCAGCAAAACAGTTACCCCGTTAGTAACCACTTTATTCTTTCTTAGGTCAATGATGCATTAATTTGACATTTAAATAACCACCCTTGTAAGAAATCTGGTAATAAGAAGAAAAGACTAAGGTAGTTGCTAGATGAGACTTCAGGTCCAAGAGAAAGATTTTTAAGATGAGGATGGACTAGAGACTGTAGGATATGGGAGCCAAGGTTTCATAGAGGAGGAGAGATTGAAGAAGTTGAAGGAAGAAGAGATGGGAGTAGCAGCATGGCCGCTTTGGAAACGGGAGGAGAAATAAATTAGCTTCTAAGGAAGGGGGGGAGGTGGCTTTTTCTCCTTGAGTCAGAGAGAAAGGCCAGAGATTACACAACGAGACCAAAATAGCAAGAGGCAAAGGTCTGCAAGGGGCTGAGATTACCCGCAGATAGCCTGTGAATTCCATTCCTCCTTCTTTCTAGTGGTGATGAAGCTTAAGACACTGTATAATAAAAAATTTTCATACAGCTTCTTCCTTCCTGCGGTAATTTCAAAATGGCTGGTGGGAATTCCCTTTTTATACTTTCGGTGCTACTCTGACAAGTTCACCCTGACTCAGTAGTGTATCCAGGAAGGTGTTAAACTGGCGCCCTCTTGTGGCATCAGAGCAGCATGGGGCTCCTTGTATTAATACATTTGCTAAAGCGGTACCCTAGATTCCTGATGCTCTGTGAGAGGTATATGGAGGTGCTATTATATCTTTTCTTCTCCCCAAGGCAACCAGGGTTTAGTCAGGTGTCGCCTTGAGTAAATATTCAGGGATAATGTGCAAGCAGAAATGTTAATAATGAGTAAAAATAATGTTTGAATGAGTTCTACTTCCAGATGTGTTCAAGTACATTTGTAGCTTTCATTCAGACAAGACTTGTGCCTATGTAACTTTTGGCATGAAAAAAAAAAGGAATGGAAAAAGCAGTTCTGAGATTGTTCCGACTATTCCTAAGCTGTCCTTACTTAGTGAACGTCATTCATAAATCCATTTGTAAGGCTATTGACCACTGACAGTGGAGCTATAGAAACCAATTTGCAATGGTATTTGGAATGGGAGGCTTGGGACATGGATGTTAAATATCAGCAAATTCAAAGCAATTTTTCACGAAAAGGCCTAAGAACTGATGAAATTTGACATATGTCATACAATGTTTGCCAGTGAAATAAAAACCCTACAGAGACATGCACGGTGCTTTAATTGCAAAAATAACACCTACCCTAAGGAGAAATACAGCAAGAACCCTCATGATGCCCATTACCTCTAATTGGCATCAAGCAGCAAGATCCCTGGCCTTCAGATTAGGTATTCATTTCACAGCTGACATTTGTTTTTTTCTTAACTGATATTTTTAAATTATCACAAAGGAAGAAAAATGTTTTAGGACTCTGCTTAGTTCAATGTTCCAGCCCTGATTTGTAAGACTGCATTCAGGGGCCAAGTTAAACCCTCTCCACACCCCTTTAGAGCCGTACGGCAAGACAGAAATAGAATCAGGCAATTGTAGCTTTTCCTTCTAAGCCATTCTGTGCATGGGAAAATGGTGTGGCAAAGCAGAGAAAAGTGTGAATTTCCACACTCCAAAGTGGTAAATAAAGAAATAAATGACTTTATGGTTTCTACCCTTAAATAGAAACAAAATGGCTTCACCTGTGACTCACAATAATTTCATCCATTCCATCCAAGTCATTCCCAGAGGCTGAGCACTTCCAGATCTGGAAATAACTCAATGCAGCAAAAGTGAGCAGCAGGAAGTGCCCAAATGTCTGTACTCAGGTTGACTATAAAGACTGATAATCTGAAATCTGAAATTTATAAGTTTTGAAGCTACCATGGTATTTATTTCTTGAATTTGCCTGGTTAGGGGTTAATAAATCTATTGAGAAGTACTGGTGTGGGGAATTCCTTCCCTGGCTGTTTGAGTGGTGAGGAAGAATGAAAGTAACATGGTTGATGGTCGAAAGGTTACTTGATGACTGTCCTGAGTCTATACAATGGCACACACCAGAACGAAAACTAAAAAATGCAATAAATCACCCTGGATATTTGGTCTATCTAATATCCAAATACACAAAAAATACAAAACTATAGACACAATAACTTCCTTGTAATGTTGTCTTCAGGATCTGTTGGAATTTCCTAGGGGAAACTATAGTCAGGAATATTTTAGATAAAACCAACTGGAAGAATGAAATCACTCCTGAGAATAATGGTAAAATTGGAAATAGAAAGGAATAGATACAGACATAAATTTAGGAATCAGCCTTAGGGAGGAACTATGTAATCAAATGAATTTCCTAAGCTTTGAAACATACAGAAGGACCAGCAGAAGGTCAAGGCTAGATCCCTGGGAAATGCTGATGATTGACAGCACCATTTCCTCACACATCCACCGTCACTCTTTTCTGTATCACTATCTCACATATTATACACTTATTTAGTGTCTGTCTTTCCCACCCCACCACTATAAATAGGCTCTGTAAGAGCAGGTGTTTAGTTTTGCTCTTATTGAAGTCCCAATGTCTAGATCATTGCTTGTAATTCAGGGGATGCTCCAAGGAAAACATGAACAGCTAGTGAATTGGGGCAGAGAAAAATACAAAGAGACAAGAACCAGGAGGAAAACTGTAGGAAGAATCACAATAAGTAGGCAGCTCATTGCTGACAGATGAGACTAAAAGGCAGACAAAAAATCTAGGCAAAGACTCTATATTAGGATAATGAATTAGACAGAGGTTTAGTGGAGTCAGGAACCAGGCAAGCCATATCATGAGTGGTATAGCAAGCCACATACTGAAAAATGTCACTCCTAGTGGGCTTCATAGCACCCATGAGTCTCCTTGGAGTTAAGGCAAAACATTTATTAGGTTGTAATTTAAAAAAGCGGGAGACATAACAGAATATTAGAACATAGCTTTGTTTTTCAGATTGCCACCTTTCTCCTTCCTCAAGTGTTTTGTAAAAATGACAACATAAATGATAAAATGTCTTACCAATCATCTGGAAAAGTTGCCCAAATTAAGATTGATTATAGAGATCGGTATTTAGATGTATTTGGAGTACAAAATGTGATTATCTTTTTATAGCATGTTGACCTTCCTATTTTGATCAGGTTAACATTAACATAGCTTTGTCGTCTGTGAGCATTCACACTGAGGGCAGAAAAATTGACCCCAGAGGCGAATATGGTGCAGAGTAAGCAACTTGAGATATAAATGTGCTCTGGATACTCTACATACAACCTGCCACCTAATATTTCTGAGTTATAATTACTATTCAAGGGCAGTCAGCCAGAGGAAATGCATACGCTAGAATTCTATGGGGATCTGGCTCGGGCTTGGGACAATTTAACTTTTTGACCAATGAATCATAAAATCTTATAAAAATATAGTCATTAAATATACATATGACCCAAATTAGGTCACCATGGTGCTGTAGAGAACCAGATTAAACACAGCAAATTGCCCTTGTTAAATTGCCAAATAGGAGACAAGGGCATATGTATATAAGATAGAGTGGACAGGATTGAAAGTTAAGTGACAATTTGACAAGAACTGAATCAAAAAAGAGGAATGAGGAAGGGATAGAAGAATGAATAGGGAGGATCCCTTCAGTGAAAACAGGACAGAAAAAGATTTGAGAGTCATAGTGATCTGCAAAATAAATACAAATCAGTAATGTAAAAAATGTCTTATGTGTGTAAATATTATAATACTTAGCACAGTGCTTGATATGAAGTTAAGTGCTTTTTCAAAATGGTAGCTATTAGCATTAATACACATACAGGTGGCATATATGAGTTGTTTTCTTAGTTTGTTAAATTCATATTGTCTAAGATTGTTGTCAACCAGCCATAGCAAGCTGCCTTTATCACTCAAGCCGGCCACGTTGGGCTGCTGGGATCTCCTGGGGAGAGGCCATCTTTTCACAGATAGCTTTTCTCATAGTTCTGCTTTCCCCCAGGAGATGGTGGCTACTGGTCTTGAGAATTCTCTCCTAATGTCCAATTACGTGAGAGTAAAGACTTAGTAGAAGGAGCCACCCCATGAAGAAAAGAAGCCTTTAGCCATCTGGGGAACTAAATCTTCAGTCCAGTTGTTTTGCTAGAAGCACCTGAAATTAATGGTCACCCTTTGCAGCTGGAACAATTATTCTGCTGCTTATCCAAGCACATTTAATCGTATCTCCACTCCAACAACATGCCCCCCAACCACCACCTGGGCACTGTTGCCTCCTGCCTGTCATCACTAGTAAGAGATGGGGGCTCACTGGGCAGGGAGGGAACGAGCTGGGCCACAGGTGCCTGGCACACACACACGGGTCATTGGGGTTCTGATTGCAATTCCAATGTATGGTGGACCAACTTGGAAAGTGCTCAAAACAGTGGGGTTTTTTTTAATAGTATGAGTATGAGTTTGGGAACTTGATCTGGAGAGAAAAAGAAAAATGAGCTGTATGTATTGAATGAACAGAAGAGAATCCTGTCTGGGGACTTGATTATGGGGATTGTGTGTGTGTTGCTTAGCTGCTATTTTATGTGCACTTGAGAATGCTTCAAGAGCCTTGCTCTGCAGCGTGATGGGTTCAAGTTAGACATGAAGACCTTCCTTAAATGAATCATTCTCTGCTATAATGAACTTTGCTGTAAATTTTTAGAGAAGACATATAGCATTTTGAAATGTTTCAATTCACATACATTTAAAATATGTGAAGATATGTGAATGTTGAACTATTACCAGTTGAGACCTTGGGCAGCATGTGCACATATAAGAGGAAAAGAAATAATCTTCAAGGAAAGCTAAAGTATCCAGGGCCTTCCAGTTATCTGGTCTTGAATCTTGTCTTGTTTTCTCCATACTCCAGATTTTTCTCTTGAGCTCTGGAGCCATATTTAAAACAGGATTATAATTAAAGTCAAAGGAAACTTTTTAGATTAAAAGGAAAGGGACCTGGGAATGGTTGAGTAGAAATAGGGGTATGTCTTTCTTACATTGACCCAGTCTAGAAAGAAAGGTGAGGGGGAATTTTGGAGTCAAGCAAATCTTACTTTGAATCCCAGATGAGTGAGTTAACTAGTTCTGTGACTATAAATTAATTAACCTTCCTGAGCCTAACATTTTTCTTTCTAGTACAATGGGAATAATAATGCTATCTACTCTGCCGTGATGTTGATAGGATTAGTTGATTTAAGTAATCAACTCACTGACATACAGTTAGTACTCAAACTGCAGGCATTATTACATCCATCCACTCACATTCCCTCCGCCCGCCCACATTATGCTGCATTGCATTGTGATATTGTATACATTGTGATGTTTACCTTGATATGGACCAAAGGGAACATTTTTTGGTGCCTACTCATAGGATTGCCAGAAAATATACAGGAAGCCAAGCTAAACTTGACTTTCAGATAAACAATGAATAACTCTTTAGTATAAGTATGTCCCAAATGTTGTATGGGGCATACTTATACTTAAAATAAAGTTAAATCTCAGATAAAATTTAGCTGGGTACCTGGCATTTTTATTTGCTAAATCTAAAAAGGCTACTTACTCAGCATCTATTCCTTGCTTATCGTAGGTTTTCATTCTGGTAATGAACCCTCCACTATGACAATTGACTCTGCCTGAACCCCAGAAGCCTTATGCCAGGCCCCTAGCTGGTTTAAGCCAATCAGCACATTTCATCCTCTGGCAAAGACATTGGTTGTTTGATGAGCACGTGAGCAAGTTAATCTTAGGACTCTTGTTTAGAACTAGAAACACTAGCTCTCCTTTGGATGTAGACAAGAAATAGGGAGCCCCTGATATTGCTGGTAATCATTTGGCTACCATGAGGGAAGCTGACCCATAGAAGATGAAAAGTCAAGATTATAGCTGCGGGACAACCTGTTCCTGGAGCTAGGAGTGGGGTCAGTTTCCTTTGAGATACATGGTTGTATGGGAAAGAGCTGGACACTTGGACACTTGAAAAAGACCTTTTTTTTTTAATTCTTGTTTTTTTTTCTTAAGAAAGGAGGAAGGAATAATTAATCCACTACAGGATGAAAGATGGAACTAAAAGAAAATGTATCCTTTTATCAGTTAGATTGCCTTGGTTGCAAGTAATAGAAAAACATAACCCAGACAGATGTAAACAAGAAGGGAAATTTATAGGTTCATGTAACATATGCCAACCCAAAGACAGAGAGAGGCTTTCTAAAAGAAAAGTTGTTTATTTGAGAATAGGGCATTGTAATGGGAATATATGTTATACTAAACTATGCACTCATTCAGGGATGTAAAGGGAGACAAAGGTTTTTAAAGGGAAAAATGAGGAGGATTACATAATTGCTTTGAAATAATTATCCTTGGCTACAAAGACACCAATCCAAGGTTGGACAGGCAGTTGCTGAGCAGATGTCCTTGTAGAAGTATATTTGTGTGTAAGGTTGTGCTTTGTGCAAGGTTGTGTTTTTTGTAGAGATTTTTTATGATAGTTTTTATTATCAGGCATAGAAGCATGAGAACCCTCTCTTCATGCCCTTCCCTAGTTCTATCTCTGTTTGTCAGGGTTTTTGTGGGGGGAGGGGGGTTGTAATTTTTAATTTTTTTTTAACAGTGATTCCATGTTGATTTTGACAATTTTCATACATAAAATCCCAAAGGTAGCTGAGATTCAGGTTTATCTTCAGGATCCTCTGTGGGGAAGTTGTTTATTTATTAATGAAATATGGCAACAAAGATTAATGGAGATGACTTTTTTAAAAAACTAGGCCACGGCTTCTGTTTTCATGATTCCATAATTCTATGATGATTTGGCAAACTCAAAATGCAGCTGTATTCATCAGTTTCCCAAATTATTATTTATATAGCTGTATGTAGAGTCCAGGGCCAAAATTTTATTAGGATTTTACTAATATTTCATTGGATTTAGGTCCTAATCTGCTTAGAAATGCATGCTTCACATTTTTTGTACAAATCCCAGAATTGCTTCTGCCAATTCAAGATTTCTTAAGTTTCCATTTGTAAGCTTCATTTCCTGATTACTTGTGTCCTTGCAAATTATAATTCTTTGCATGTTCAGTAGAATTAAGAAGACAATCAAAAGTCTGGTCTAGAGTGGTCCTTGCTGCCTGCATTTAGATCTCAGATTTTTTTAAAGATAATATTTTTCCCACACCTGATTTTGATAAAATGTATAATGATAATTTCTGTGAAAATAAAAGACATGTTATAAGGAATCTTCCTTCCAATTCAGCAAACATGTTTTAAGTACCATGGTGTCTGGCAGTAAGATAGATATTCTTACCTCCATGAACCACTACTGTGCATATGATAGAAGATCTTTGATCCAGGATTCTGAACACTGGAAACATCCAAACAGTGGAATTCTTCAGAAATAAGTTTTTAAATGAATATCCTTTATTTTTTGTTTCAAAATTGCATATTAACATACTTGAAGATAACATAGGTGTGTTTCAGTGGGCATAGATGACAGCTCAGTGTTGCTCTGTGGCCTGACAAATGCCAAGGTGTCAATCAGAATAAGATTATCACCTGGTAGGCTTGCAGGTACCATACTTATGGTCTTAGCTTTCAGCTAGTACATGTTTCAGAAGGCAACGACTGTCTTAAAGTGTTACTTTCCAATTGCACCAATATGTATTATATAAATCATATCTTAATTAGTATAACAGAAAGAAATGCCCGGAAAATGCATCTAGTGGAACAGAGCAAGTCCTTTCCTGTTTGCTGGGCTCCATTGAAATTATTAAATATATCTCAGGTCTAGAAATAGTGTTGATTTGGACAAAGACAGATTTCAGACTGTCCCGGTAAATTATCCTCTATTGGAATTAACATTTATTAATGATAAAAATAAGTACAGCTAATATTTACTGTGCTGTTATGTCAGGAGCTAAGAGTTTCACACTCATTTTCTCTTATTCTCTTCAATGAACAATGCTGTCCCCATTTTGTGGATGAGCATTTTGCTGAGTCCAGAGCAATGAGGGGACACTTGGCCCTTGTCACTGTAATAGCAAAGCCAGCACAGGGGTACAGACCACTCAGGGTGCTGCGGGGCCTCACAAGCGGGAGGACATGCTCCTTAATTTTGGGAGCTTTGTGAGGCGGACAATAGTATTCCCATTCTGTGAAGGGAAAACTGTGACAAAGAAGTTAGTCATCTATCAAACCACAGAGCTGATAAATGAAAAGCCAGCATTTAAATTCAGACCTCTACACTAAACTTCATTGCTTTGTACTTCATGTCTACTACCATCCCATGCAAGTACTTTATCCATTTTTATTTATTTATCAGAAAAAGCTTAGAAATATAGATGATGACAAGAAGAAATATTCAGTGATAAAGGTAATGACCAGCTGAAGAAATTTTGTAGTGTAATTAATTTCAAGGTATTAATTTTTATTAGGACATTAAGTCTCAAAAACAACTCCTTTTTAGCCAGCATGGGCAAAGGTGGCTAAATCCAAGCATCACTGTTCCAAACCCATATGTTTCTTATACACATAAGACAGATAAAAACACACAAACAACATTAACATTAAGAGGTATGATTTCCTCACCAATTGTTCAAATAGCATACACAAGCTCTATTTATTACTGGTATTGCTAAAAATTTGTTTCTTTTGCGTAATCCAAATGGCAATGTCATCTTTCCTTCAGGATCTGGATTAAACTTAAAAAGCAACAAACTACAAATTGAGACCTCCCTTTTCCATCTGACCTTTTGTTCTGCAGCGCTGAGGCTAGCCCTCCAGGTTAGAGAGATCATTACTTCACAGAAGGCTGCTGCTTGAAGCAGAACAACTTTCAACATGGAAAGATTCTCCCCAAGATTGCTGGACATTTGCAATTCTACTCCCCGTCAGCTTTATTATTATAATCTACTATCAAGAAATATCTCTTTCACAGTGAGATCATGTGAAGTATATCGTACACTCTAAATGTCAGGTCCATGAAAAGGACCATATGTCCTTGTTCAATGGGGCTTGTCATCCTGCCTGTGTCAGGTAGGTTCCAGAGCATGTCATTTCTAACTCCACGGGACTGAATATCTGTGCGTGCGCATGTGTGTGGAGGAGGTGTTTTGACATTTTCCCATATGTCACCTTGGAAAAAGTCGCTGGTTCTTTGAAACCTCAATCTTCTTATTGATAAAATGGAGTCACCGGACTAGATTGTTGGCTCTCAAAGAAAGGTCTGGGAACATCTGGGGGTTCCCAAGACCCCTTCAGCCAGTCTGCAGGGTCAGAGCTATTTTCAGGATGATGCTACAGATATGACCTGCCTTTTCCAGCCTCCTGCTCTCACCGGTGTACAGTGTGTATGTGGAGTTTTTCAGAGGCCACGTGACAAGTAATGGTATCATTACTCTGAATGTGTACTTAAGAATTCTTATGTTTTAAAATTATTTTTAGTTTTAATTACTAATACTATAAATATCAATAGCTATAACCCACATAAAATCTAATGGGATTCTCAATAATTTTGAGGACGGGAAAGGGGTTCTGAGACCAAAAAGTGTAAGAACTGCTGGGCTAGATCACCTGTGTCAGTGGTTCCTAACTGACAAATTTATGTATGTATTTATTTTGAAATGATGGTGATGGTGGATGTTAGATACTTTAAAAAAATTCCTACTTGGTAAGATACAAAGTCATGACCCTTTGTTAGTCCCTCCATTAAAAAATAATTGTACTACTGGCTTATACATATACAGCCCTATGATCTGTCCTTGTCACCTCCTGTTATTCAGACAGAGAAAAACATTGGTTTCTGTGTCATAGATTGTTATCCCAAAAGAGTCTCAAATGATGTTCCATTTGACCGTCTCATTGTGCCCTTGAAACTTTTATATGGAGTTCATGTTTGGTTGAAAACCTAATTAATAAGAACACACTTTAACAATACTCCAATGTCAAGTTTTACCTCATTTAGTCTTTACCTGGGCTTTCCTCGATGTCTCACAATTGATTCTAAGTCAGACCCAGAGACTTGGGCCAAAGGCTCATTCCTGAAACATCATTTTAAGGTGTAGAAAGAAGAATTGATCGATGTGAACTCTTCCAGTAGATGCTGAAAAAGTGGCTACTGGCAAACTCCAAAGGGACAACTCCCGACTCAATCAATAGCTCTCTTTGGAACGTGTCTGTCTTTGACAGATTACATCTGGGTAAGTTACAAAACCAAAAGTTCAATTTTCAATCTTGAACAGGAATTGTTATACTTAATTAAAAAAAAAAAACTGCAACCCAAGATGATACCAATAAATATTTTCTTTTCCAAACCAATTATATGGTGAAATAGGATTATCATATTCATTTAATCTATATGAAGTTATACCATTACATGATAGATCAGCTAACTATTTGAAAGATTGCTTCCAAAGCACTTTGGTAGTGTTGAAGAATGCTTTATTTATTTATTTATTTTTTTACTCTTAGACTCCCCTTTAATTGGATTTCCAATATGTGGTGGTTTTCTCTTGATTTTTAAAAGTACTTCTTTTTATTCTTCTCCATTACCTCATCCTTTTTCCTCCTGTTGCACTGTGTGACAAAGGGCCTGAATTCATGATGAAAGAAGATGTAATTGAGCCTAGGGAACTAACCACAGGAAAATCTGAGTTCAAACTCTGGCACCATCTCCTCTTCATTATCAAACCTTGGAGTTTCATAATCGAGACAATGTATATTGTTGTAATACTTCATGGAGATGTAAAGATTACTGAGCAATGTTTCTTTTGGCATCATCACTCTAACGAGGCAGGCAGAGATAAATGCTTTTCCAAATGCACTCCACTTGAGTGAGGGCGGAAGGCCTGGGAAGCAACTCTCTCCCCACGTGCCAATCAAGTCAATAGCAGTAGAAACAGGGTGTCAGAAGTATGCCTTTTTCACTTGTAGGAAGTTGTAATTAGCCTAATTTCTTGTGGAAGGAGTCTGAGGTACCTGCCTATAGCCTGGGAAGCAGAACCTGTTCTTGCTGTGAGATTGACTTCATTCTGGTGTTGGTTTCAAAGGTAGGCGAAAGCAGCCCGGAGCAGGTCTTAGATCTGAATATCCTCACTGCTCTATTACGCTGACTGTCTTTTCATTCGCTCTCCGGGAAAAGTGCTAGTCAATGGTTTTCAGTGCAGAATCCCTTTGATCACTGCAGAGTCCCATTATACTCTCATGGAAGACCCTTCACAATGGTGACATCTCAGTCTACAGCAGGGCTTCATAGCCTCAGCACTCTTGACATTTGGGATTGGATAATTCTTTGTTTGCGGGTAGAAGCCTGCCCTGTGCATTGTCGGATGTTTAATAGCAACCCTGGCCCCTACACACTAGATGCTAGCACATTTCCTCTCTGTAGTGGTGACAAGCAAAAATGTCTGTAGGCATTGCCAGCTATTCCTCGGAAGGCAAGAGAACTACTAGTCTATAGAGGCACAAAATGTCAGAATTAGAAGAAACTGTTCATGTCCTGGAGTTCTAAAAATACTTTTCCTAAGTTGTAGCTTGTTGACCACTCATGATATACTTGATGATTTTAGGTAGGAGGCAGCATTAGATGACATTGAATTACGTAGTAGAAAGTAATTACCTTTGCAATTGTCTTTCAAGTGTTCTCTTTAATCAAAGAGAAAGTCTCTACACCACCTAATATTTGCTTATGATAGAGACCATAAGAAGCGAAGCCTTGGGTGCAGAGCCTTCAGCAGACATTATCTAGCTATTATTTAGTAACATTGTTTTATTTTTATGGCATTTATTTTATGATAAGTGGCACTGGTTCCCCACTCACTCTATTGATATAAAGGTTTTTTTTAAAATTAGTTTATTTGGTAAGCACATTGGAAAAGATTTACCTAGCAATATTTTCCTGGGATTGAAATTAGACTCAACAATTCCAATCCTAGGTATTTACCCAATGAAACATGTAATTATATATTTATCAAAACACATGTGGATTACTCTAGCAGCCCTATTTATAATAGACAGTCTCAAGGTGGATATTGGCTAAATGACCATCAACAAATACACCACGTATGCTCATACAATAGAATTTATACAGAACTAGCAGCCGGGCAGGGCAAGGTGGCTCACTCCTCTAATTCCAGCACTCTGGGAGGCTGAGGCAGGAGGATCACTTGAGGTCAGGAGTTTGAGACCAGCCTGAGCAAGAGTGAGACCCCCATCTCTACTAAAATAGAAAAAATTAGCCAGGCATCGTGGCTTGTGCCTGTAGTTGAGGCAGGAGGATCACTTAGCCCAAGAGCTTTTGAGGTTGCTGTGAGCTATGGTGACACCACTGCACTCTCGAGCTGGGCCGATAGAGAAAGACTGTCTCAAAAAGAAAAAATAAAATAAAAGAATTTATACAGAAATAGGAAGAATGAAGTAAGACTTCAACAATGTGGGTGTGTTCAGTTTGTAAAAGTTACCCCAGCGTATAGTTGGGACCTGTACACCTTTCTGTATATATGCTGTACTTCAATTAAATTTCAAAATTGAAATAAAAAAAAATAAGCAAAATAGTAAGTAGATGGAAAGAAAAATGTTAAGCAATATTAAATAAATAATTGTGCAGGTGGTGTGTCAAATAAAAGACCACACAATTGTAAATGTGGTTTGTGAATGACTGGGAAAACCAGTCATTTGGGAATGACTGGTTGGGAAAACCCTGGTTTTGTACAACGCCTTTGTGTTAAAGACGGGGACACCCACGGACAGGAGAAGAAGGAGTGACTTGATCAGAGTCCTCAGGCAGTCAGTGGCCAGTCACTCTGCAACTCCCAGTCCAGTTGCCTTTTCTGCTGGAAGAGGCCCTGGGCCAGGTTTCCTACCACCTGATCTCAACCCTCAGTTTCTGGCATCCTCCCCAGTCAGCCACCTGCCATGGTCACACCGGCACCTTGGAGCTGACAGGCTTGAAATGTATTAATCTGAAGGACTTCACCTTCTTTGCCCAGTTTTCCAATAACATCTGAGTAGCCATGCGTCTGGGACAGGCACTTGACCTGCTGCCTCTGTCTGGAGCAGTCCCCTGATCTTGCCCTGTTGTTTGAAATGGACAAGCAAGGCAGACGGAGAGGGCTCCCAGCCACTCTTGCTTTCGTGATTATAGCAGTTGAAACCACACCAATCATTTCTATAACAATTTTCAAATCATTTCCAGGTATTTTTGTTTAGCATGAAAGCAAAATGTGCAAACAACACTGATTGTGCAAAGGAAGGGAGGTGAAAGAATAAAGCCATCCTCTTTCTTTCTAGGGAAAAACATCAACTTGAAAAGACCCTCAACAGGCCCATTGGGGACCCCCAAAGGCTCCCCAACAGGGAGCAGTTTTCCACCATTGTACTTTGGTCTTAGTCATATCTTCTAAGAAAGCTGCTCTTGAGCTCAGAATGGCTACGGTGAAGTGGAAAGGGTGCTAGATTTGGGGAGATGTGCTTTCAGAGAGGTTTCTCATCTCACTTTAGGGTCTTCATCTATGAAATAGTGACAAGAAACCTATGTCCTCTATCCCACAGGGCTGTCATAGGAACCAAGTGAGATAAGGTAGGTGACAATGTCTCATAAAAATATTAATTAAGGTTTATTGTTTCCTCTGTTAAGCAGCTCAAATACTTTGTCTCCCCTTGTGGAAATTTTTTTTACGTATCTTAATATTAAAATTAAAATGGCAAGGCTACTTTGCTCCATAATATATTTTCACGTGGCTAGGGAAAGCATGTCACAATTGCCTCATTTGTGATGGCCCCAGGCTTGAAGTTTTGTTAGAAGTTTTGCATTTTGTTACAATGAGAAATTTCGACTTTAACAGGTTCACAACTACTCTGTGACCAAGATGCTGATTCTTCTAGATGGAAACACTTTGCTGCAGTTTTTTCCATGATAAGCAGTGTTGGGTTCTGGTAATCCAGCCAGCTCTAGTGGAGAACTGGGCATTATGGTAATTTCAATGAACATAATATACAAAGTGGTTCTATATTGGTATTAGAAATTATGCAGATGACACACTAAGCAATTGGGCTTATATTTCTTCTCAAATGCTACCAAATCTCTTTACATACTAAATCAGAGTGAGAATAATTTTGATCTTTGGCTTGTACTGCACTGTGATTTAACTTCTTAAATTGATTTTTGAGCCTAACTGGTATGATTTTTTAAATTTCACAGATCACAGTTCTGTCAACAGCAAAGGCTTAATCACTGTCTTGTCAATGTGTTTGGGTACAATAAAAGGCTCTTGTTTTTACCTATGTGTGCCAGTTGCATCAGCCTGAAAAAACAGGAAAAGCTACTATGATAAGAAACTTGACATGGAAGGGGTGTAACATTTGCGAGTTTACAAGTTGTTGGATTCCAAATGGCATGAGAGGAAGCCCTTTGGGCTGGAAGTTGACATGTCATTCTGTAGCCCTTAGTTTGACCTTCTTTAAACATCAGCTCACACACAAAAGATACTGTGCTCCAAGTGACTATTTTACCTCCAGGCTGGTAACTGTATCATCTTCCTGAATGACACCTCGGCCATATCCACTCTTGTCAGGAAGGAAACCTTTTCAATTCTCCAAAGCTCAAAGCCTATAATGTTCTTCACAGTGACCTTGAAGGAGTGATTACCCTTCGGTGCTTGCCAACTACAGATTAATTTCTGATGTTTAGCCCAGAGAAAACTGTCAAGGAACTATGGATTCATGTAGGTCTCCCCAATCGGCTGAGTCTGTTTAAATTTATTTGCAGATGAATTCTTGATTGATATTTTGATGGGAATTACAGAGCGCGTGAAGCTATTTAAAACTGTACTAGAAAACTTGTGCAAAACATCAGTAGAGGTGAATATATTTGCCTCCATGTAATGACTACAAAATTGTTAAAAGAGAAAATGGAGGTTAAACTGTTCTATTTTGTTAACTAAACCAAAAGAAACAGAGCCAAAGACTGGATTTGAGAATTGGCCTCAAATAGTTTCCTGTAATGAAAATTGGGATGAGAGAATAATCCAAATGCAATGAGAACCAACTTTTATTTGAATAAAGCTGCTGGAAGCTCTAGAGAAAGAGCACTTTTCCTGACTTTGTTTTCCATTTTAAAAATCCTCTTTCTCACTTAGGCTGTGTGAGAAATTGACCAGAAATTATTGAAAAAACTTGTCATATGGGCCATCTAAGACATTTTCCTTCCCAGCAATAACCACAAAAAACTCCAGGGGTCCCTCAAAGATATTCAGGAACAGAGTGCTGGGAGATAAATTTGGAGATGCTTTATGCAGTTCTGTGTCTTGGCATTGAAGTGAAATAGAACAATTTCTATTTCAACTGTACCATTGGTAGTAGCACGCACTTGTGCTTGTCCTCTGTGTTTTAGGGACTCTGTAACCCTTAGGTGTTTATGGGTATGTTTGTTTTAATTGAAGTGAAATTCACATAACTTATAATTACTTATTTTAAAGTGCACAACTCTGTTTTTTTTTTTTTAAGCATATTCACAATATGTGCAACTATCACCTCTATCTAGTTCTGAGGCACCATCACCTCCAAACCATCACGCCTGGCCAATCAGCAGTCACTCCCCATTGCCCTCTTCCTCCAACCCCTGGCAACCACTAATGCACTTGTTGTCTCTATGGATTTGCCAAGTCTGTATATTTTAAATAAATGGAGTTCTCATACAATATGTGAGCTTTTGTGCCAGCTTTTTCCACTTAGCATGATGTTTTCAAGGTTCATCCGTGCTACAGCATGTATCAGTACTTCATTCCTTCTGATAGCTAAATAATATTCCATTGTAGGGATATACCACATTTTGTTTATCCATTCATCCATTGATAGACATTTGAGTTGTTACCACCTATGTGCTATTATGAATGGTGCTGATATGAACATTTGTGTATAAGTATTTGAATACCTGTGTCCACGTTCAAATTTGAATATCTGTTTACACCTAGGAGTGGAAAAACTGGGTCATATGGTAATTCTATGTCTAGCTTTTAAGGAACCACCAAACTGTTTTCCATAGCACATGCTCATTTACTTGTATGTATGTAATCCTTCTCTCCTAACATCTGTCTGAACAGTACTCAAGTAAAATAGGACTACTCTAGATAAACCTTCAGGTGACCTGGTCTTCTTGAATCTTTTCTGAGTGGAGTGGAAGCAGCAGCAATTATCTTCCATTTGGAAAACCTTTCTGGGGGCCTGAGAATATGGGAATTTGTTTAGTCTGCCCTGTGAATCAATCCGAACTCCAAGTCTGTCTCCATAGGGGAGGACGGCTGCCGAATGTCGGGAGTGTTAAATCCAGTAAAACTTACTGCAGTGTGGCCTCTTCAGGCCTAGGTCTAAAGTTGGAAATCCTGCTCCTTCCTTCAAATTTGTACAGTGCATCAGGGAGACTTTGAAATCAAAAGTACCAAACTTCTGAGGCCATTGAAGTCCCTGAGATCTTTGTGTTCTTGTGACGTCTGAATCCACTGAATTTTCCTCCTTGTTACTCAACTCCTTCACATATCTTGGCACTGGGTCCCTGAGTCTTGAGAGACAGGGTGAAGTTGGACAGGCGGGCCTACAAAGGAAGGGAATTGCAGGCAACGGAAATGGCCCATGAGGGGAGGGGCTCTTCAGAGTATGAGTGTTTGCAACATTCTCTGTGGGAAATGGAACAGGCAAACCAAAGCCTGGTGAAAGAGGCCGTCAAGAGCCCCTTGGACTCCTAGAGGAGATAGGGGTCCCCTCTTTCAACGTTTCTCTATCAGTTTTATTTCTGAATTTTTTCATCCAAAGTTATTAATAGAAGGAAAGCTCCTTTACTTTGTCAAAAATCCAACAGACATCTCTGAACCCTATGAAATTTCCCAATTCATACAGGGATACATAAAAATATGAGGTTTTGACGTTTTGGAAAATCATCCAAACCATTGTTTAAATTTTGATACCATGCTTGTCTTTACTCAGTCTTTCCTGGAGGCTTCTACGTTTTCCAAAATGAATAAATAAAAAGAAGTAATTTAGCCATTTCTGTGGGTTGCTTATGTTAGAAAGACATCTCCAACCTTTAGCCTTCCAAGTATTCCTTCCCTTTGCAGATGGCTGTTGATACAAATATTCTCTAATTCCCTGAGTGTTCAACTGGGCTGGAGTTTCATGTTAAACCTGGATGTAAGAAAGAGTTTAGTCTCTGTGACTTCAAGTCATAATGACTTTTCCATCTCTGCTCATTTACCAGAGAGACAACTTCCTCATGGAACCACTTTCTTGGTCCTTGAAATAACAGTGGGATAGAATCTTATCTGGTACCTGATGGTTTCAAAAAGGGCCTGGTCTGCTACCTTGGGCCTTTTGGTGGCCAAAGAGACCCTAGTTGACACTAAAGTAGTTAATTTATGATCCCAGGTTAAATTGGAAATCAGAATCTGATTTCTTGACCAGTATATTTAAGAGCTATTTCTTTTCTTCTCTTTGGTGATAGATCATATTTGATAGTGCTGATATATTCTATGTTGTCTGCTCTTTCCTTTTACCGTTATATAATAAAGTCTTTGAAATTTTTGCCTCTATATTTTCTCCTATCATTGAATAATATTATTCATGAGACCAGGAAAATTAACAGTACTTCAGATGTCATATATGTTTCCTATCATCTAAAAAAGGGAGAATGCATATTTTTTTTTTTTTTTTTTTTTTTTGAGACAGAGTCTCACTCTGTTGCCTGGGCTAGAGTGAGTGCCGTAGCGTCAGTCTAGCTCACAGCAACCTCAAACTCCTGGGCTTAAGCGATCCTACTGCCTCAGCCTCCCGAGTAGCTGGGACTACAGGCATGCGCCACCATGCCCAGCTAATTTTTTGTATATATATGTTTTAGTTGTCCATATAATTTCTTTCTATTTTTAGTAGAGACGGGGTCTCACTCTTGCTCAGGCTGGTCTTGAACTCCTGACCTCGAGCGATCCACCCGCCTCGGCCTCCCAGAGTGCTAGGATTACAGGCGTGAGCCACCGCGCCCGGCCGAGAATGCATATTTAAGAATGGTGCTTCCAGGCCGGGCGCGGTGGCTCACGCCTGTAATCCTAGCACTCTGGGAGGCCGAGGCGGGTGGATCGCTCGAGGTCAGGAGTTCGAGACCAGCCTGAGCAAGAGTGAGACCCCGTCTCTACTAAAAATAGAAAGAAATTATATGGACAACTAAAATATATATATACAAAAAATTAGCCGGGCATGGTGGCGCATGCCTGTAGTCCCAGCTACTCGGGAGGCTGAGGCAGTAGGATCGCTTAAGCCCAGGAGTTCGAGGTTGCTGTGAGCTAGACTGATGCCACGGCACTCACTCTAGCCCGGGCAACAGAGTGAGACTCTGTCTCAAAAAAAAAAAAAAAAAAAAAAAAAAAAAAAAAAAAAGAATGGTGCTTCCAGTGGCTTGAATAGTCACCGATGTTATGAGAAAGAGATTGAAAAGGGGCAAATATGCTCCCAGACGGTCTGGAAAAGCCAATGTAATGGCTGTATGTTATTCCCGGAGAGGTACAAGGTTAAGCCAGAGCAGGAACCAAGACTGAAGGTAAACTTGAGCTGGGATGCAGGTCACAAAACAGCCACTGCTGAGCTGTCTGGAAGGAATTTGGTTGACTCAATTATGGGACAATCCACACTCTTTTCTCAGCTGTTTTCAAGATGTAGTGTTAGATGACGTAAGTAAAGTGTTGAGAACCCCAGACTAGGGTCATGTCCTGTGTTACTACCTGTTTAGATATGTGGTTAGGAGGTAGGTGGACTGAATAGAGAAGCTACCACTCAAAGCAGAGTGCAGATGCCCAGACACACCATCGGTCAGCTCCTTCTACACACTGCCAAGCCAGGTCCTCATGTTTAGCCTGATTTGGATGTCAGACAGTCTCCTTTTTATTTTAAGGGGGTCATAGATTCTGTTTTGCTTTCCATGCTTTTTCCTGAAAGTGTGCCATAGTGTTACTGTACCTTTCCCCAAAGTGAGTCAGATGTGCTGACCGTTAGAATACCAAAGTGGTGGTTCCCATAGCAGCCAGAACCACATGGAAGCAAACAATAAAATACCAACGCTGTTCTCAAACCCAGTGGAGAACTATGGTCACTAGAGTGAATCGAGGGCATACTCAAAACGCTGTGCCTTTCTGAAGTTGACATTTCTTTTCCAAACTGGAAGAGTTGCGCCTCCTTCTCTGAAGGCGTCTTCACCAAGTGAATATTAGAGCCACTCAGACTTTCCATGAAAGGACTCTCTTAAGTTTTCTCCTGTATGCACAGTTATGGCTAAGATGACGTTATATGGTGGACCCACATACAAGACCCTTTTGTGGACTTTCAAAGTGAAGCCAGATGTTAGCTGCTGCTTCCACAGAGACTAAATGAGGTTTCAGGTAAATCAGATATACGCATGATTATAAAATTGCATGGTCCATTTCATTGAAATCTGCACTGGTGCAGAACATGATCTCCATGGTACAACCTTAAAATATTGAGCTGAACCTTTACCTGAAAATATTTTCAGCTTACACAGAATCATATTTTGGTGGAGCCATTATAGGGACTCACCAGTTTTAGAATATTTGCCTTTGGAACAAGGAGACAAAAAAATACATGTTCTTAGAAATATAACCAGAAAAATATTGTCTTGACTCTGTATAAATAAGACCTGGAGGACAATAACAAAAAAGGAAAATTTCTGAACTGATACATTTGCATGCACTGTAGGGAGACAGTGTAGTTTAGGCGTTAAGAGCATAAACTGTGGATTCAGGCAGGGCTGAGTCTGTCTGTGGTGCCACTTTGGCAAGTTTGTGACTTTAACCTCTCAAAGGCTTGATTGCCTTTTCCTTAAGAAGGACATAATAGAGACGACAATAGTTCCCATTTGTTGAACATTTACTGTGACACAGGCACTGTGAACTGTTTTCCATTCATTGTCTCATTTAATCCTTAAACTAATTTATGAAGTATGTCCTAGTATTGTCTGATTACAATTTAGGAAACTGGTAGAGATAGTTTAAGTAAGTTTCCCAAGTACCACATAGGATTGACCTGTAGATTAAGCAGTTACTAAGTGTCTGATATATATTAGCACTTAATAAATAATACCTATGATAGGGTTGGATATTCTGTATAGTATGGCATTACCGGAAGCCAGGAAGAGTAGAGTGGAAGGGGATGAAGAGAGATTGATTAATGGCTATGAATACACAGTTTGATAGAAGAAATAAGACCTAATGTTTGATAGATCAGTGGTGTGACTATAGTTTACAATAATCTATTATATATTTCAAAATAGCCAGAAGAGAATAATTCTAATGTTTTCGAGCATAAAGGAAGGACAAGTATTTAAGGTGATGGATATCCCAGTTACACTGATTTGCTCTTTAAAAATTATGTGAATGTATTAAAATATCACATGTGCCTCAAAAACTACCTATAGTACATCTAATATGTATCAATACAAATTTTTTTAAAAAATAAATAAAACTGTGTTTTATTTTGAGATGGATTTTTAAAAACATTTTTCTCATTTTCAAACTTCAAATGTTAAGTTCCAGAAATTGATCTCCCTGTTCCCCACAAGAAACAAGCAATAAGTCCTCAGAGTAAAGGTTTTGTTATGCTAATTTTTCTCTACCTAGAGTTATCATTAAATGTCAAGGGATAACTTTATTTTTAAAAAGTTGTTTTCATGCTACTCTAAAATTGATCCTCTCTCTGCCAAGCTCTTAATCCTTTCCTCTTGTTTTGGGGCGAGCGTTTCCCCACTGGTTTGTAAAGACTCTCTCACCTATCACAGGGAAAGTAGGCAGCAACATTTCTTTAGGGAGAATTTCTTCCACTGAAAAGGAAATCCTAAAAATAAATCTGAACAATCCAAACATCCATGAGTACTTTAAAAGAAAATATTAGGATCCTTGTATTTATATACACACAAAAATATACGTATTTTCCTGAAGGTTGGACAAGAGCCTCAATTCTGACAGTTTCTGTAGTGATGGGAAAAATAATGAATGCATATGAAGCCATGATATAGTGAAAACTCTCCTAAGCCTTATTGTTTCATGCCAGATAAAATACAAGTGAGTTGATTGGGAAAGAATTCCTACTAATACCGGAGTCATTAAGAAATAGGTTAAAAGATCTTACAGTGAAATGAGGGCCAAGGCAGATAATCACAGACTTACATAAATAATAATCTGTCCTTCATACTGTGGTTGTGGCCCATAAATCTTGATTCTTTTTTCTGGAAACTGGGCTGAATGTGCACTGACCCTCATAGTCTTGCCTGGACCACCTTGAGCTGAGGGTCAGGAATTTATGGAAGATGGTGGGGTTTGGGTGCAATCCAGCACACAGATCAGGGACACAAATTGCTGGTCCAAATGGTGTCCCAGCCACACTGACATGGGTCTCTAACAAAATGAGTTACTGCGGGAAACTGACAGCTTCCACACAGCTTTATTTCCAGAGTTTCAAAGGATATTTCATTTACCTTTATTGAACTCACACTTCTGAAAATATCACTCTTGTGAGGGCTGACATTTAGCAGTGTTTCTTTTGAACATGGTGTCCGTGCATCACAGGTTAGTAATTATTTTTAAGCCCACCCTATGTGATTGCATTCTACCAAGTAACCTGAGAGCTCAACATATCTATCAAAGTCTGAAAGTATATTAGCTTATTTGAAAGGTCAGTGCCTAATCAGGCATTCAGAATTTAATGTCTAAAATTGGCTTTGCTCAGTCCACTTAGATAAGAGATTTTTAATTCTTTGCTTTACAGATAAGTCTCCAGTGTTTCCAATTGGGTGTTGGCATTAATAAATGGTTCTTCCATGGAGGCATAGGCTTCCCTTGTCAAAGAAATGGTTAAAATAAACCTTCTATGACTATAGGATCTATCTGCTTAAGCCAATCCCCGAGTCTTGGGAGAATTAAGACTTCCTAACAGTTTTGAAGTATACCTTTAGACATCGCAGTTTTGAAAAACTTCCAATACATTTGCCAAGTGCCTTCCACCCTCATAATATTTGAACACATTTAAGGAAAATCTAATCCATATGTTTCTGACTCATTTATATTTGAATCATAAGCATATTATTTTCTAAGAGCCATTTGATGTCCAACAGTTTTTTGTCACTAATAAAATATATATATTTTTTAGATCTTCCCCCTTAAAAACAGAAAATCAACTTTAAATGAACTACCATACAAAATAGATAAAATTCTAGTTCAATGTTCTTGTTTTTGAGTTCATCCTAAATTTGGCAAAGTGTGCTCCTTGCATGTTCCCTATTTGTTATGTTAACTTCAGAAGCATGCCAACTTTTCATTCTTTTACTATATAATTATTAACTTTAGTGCCATTGTGGTTCCTGTTAATTCATTCCACACGTTGAGTATCCTCCGGAGACTTTTCTTTTTCAAGTATCTTTAAGCTTAGGTCATTTGGGGCTTCAGGAGCAAAAGAAATGGGGTGGGGGCAATTTTGCTTTTTTTGGAATGTGAATAATTTCTCAGCAAATAATTTCTTAAAAGGCATGTACACTGTGTGATCCCTGTCCAGCTCAGAATTCTTTTTCTTCATTTTGAAAACAAATAAATAAAATTCCAGACAGCACAATCATTCTAGGAAAATCCTTCAAGGAAGCCAACAGACATTTACTGCAGTCCTTGAATTTTAGGTGATTTGAATAGGAATCCACTGTTTCCAACACACTCATGTATAAAGAGGACTGAAAAGACTGGAACCTGGGAAACACTAGCATTATACATTGCTGTACGCCAGCCAAGAGCTTTTATTTTGTTAGCAAATATTATTTTTTCACTTTCTCCAAAAAGTTCATCTTGTTCATTGTATTTCAGCAATGGCCATAGATATGCTTTTATTTCTCACTGAAAATATTCCTATTAATTGCTTCCATGTGTTGGCATTCACGTTGATGTGAAGTTGTCTTTGCTGTGACGCACCCAGTTATTTACTTTGACATGACATTTTAAGTATCCTATCTTTTCCCTATATTTATTTAACAGCTTCATACACTTGATGTAGTACAATTGCTGTCAGATTTATAGGTATATCTCGAGAGATAAAATGAAGCCCAAAATTCTTCTGAAGAATAATGGCTGTTGGTCTCATGAGATGTTTCATGCATCTGTCTAATATCCGGCAAGCTATCTTCCAACGCATGTTTAGCATGAGATTTAATTACCATGTGGCAAGACTATCCAGGCTCCATTAAGCTATTTAACTCAATATTTTAAAAATAATTTTTCTTTAAAAAGAACTTGTAAACATTCACATATATCTGTGAGGGTTTATTTTGGTTAGGAGGTATATCAGAGGTTATTAGAAGATAAAATAGCTGAGATTATGTCTACATGGGAGATTCGTAGTTTTATGTGTGATTGTACAGCAATTCGTGGTAGACAAAATGAACAGCGTGATCAGAGAAATGCGTAGTGGCCTTGTCTTTGCAGCTAAATAATTTGCTGGTTGCACCCCAGCAACCATTTCATCAGTCCATGCAGTTAACTGATAGCATCTCGGGACTTTTCTTTCTGTTCTCCTCCTACTGGATTCTGCTCCTCCCACTTCCTTGCCACTGGTCCCCGGGTTCTGTCTCACCCTCTCTATCACATCGAAGGCCATCCTATTCCCTTTCATGGCTCCCACCAACACAGACAGAGACATTGGCTTGGGTTATATCTTCATGCTCATATAGAGAAAAATGAGCCAATATTTTAAAAGAACTCACAGCTATCGACACGAAACTTGCTATTATTTTCCATAATCGATCCTCCAAGTTGGAGAACATAGGAAACTTTCAGCAATCAATAATTTCCTAGGATCATAATGCCTTGAATACCTAAGTGTGCGTTGGAGAAGCAAGTGCTGAGTGCTAAACTGCCCTCTGTAACTCACCTCTGTGGGTTGGATGTTTCAGGGAGACACACACAAAAGCTACCTTTAGTAGCTGCAGTGCTTAAATGTGAATGGCACATCAAAGACGAAAACGCTAATATGAGCAGTGCCAGTAAGTGCCAAGTCTATAATTAAATCCATGTTTTAAACCCCTGTTCTTGTCTTAGAAATGAAAATTACTGCTTTGATTTCTACTTCAAGCCAGGGAAACACAATGCATATTTTGGTAGTATTGGACACTGCAGAGGAATTTCCCAAGCAGAAGCCAACCAACTCCCTTAAAGTTGACATTCCTAAGGGTTGTTTGTTAAGGACCCATGATCAAATGTGCAGAGGGTTTATGTTCTGGAATACTGACTCTGCCACTGGCTTCTTATACAGTCTTGGGCATGTCACTTGGATACCAAAGGATCATGTAAATAAATGAGAAAATCTGAATGAAATTTCCTTTAACACATATCTGAAGAAAAATAAAAGCAAAAAGAATATTAAAATGAAATGAATGTGTGTTTATAGAAGGAAGCATTTGCAGTGTTAGAAAATACTGTTTAAAAATAGGGAAAGTCTTAGTAATGACACCAAAAAACTCCCAGAACAGAGAAGCTAATTAATTTTTGCTGATGTGAAAGTGCTTGCTGTTGTGCAGCTCTCCCACATGAAGTGAATTTTTGATGAGCAATTGCCAGACACTAGCCAAGAGTCAAAGCATAAGAGCTGGGAAGTTCAGGGACCACGACCTCATCCCTGGGGAGGGGAGTGCTCTAGGATAACTCACGGCAGTTCACGTGAGAGGTTGCCTCCTACGCACCTGCCCTGGGACACACAGGTATATGATGTGTCTAATATGCCTGCTTAAAGTTTCTGATGTTGACGCTAATGGACTTAGCACACCACTCCTCCTGGCATTGTTTGAACATAGTAACGAATAGAGCAGGAGTCCTAGGAACACAAGGGATCCAACAATAGGGGAGACGTGCAAGGTAATGGAAAAAGAATGGATTTAGAGGTGAAAAGCTTGAGGTTGCTCCTTGCTGCATGAGCTTGGATTAGTTATTGCAATTCAGTGAGCTTTGGTTTCTTCAGTTTTGAAATGGGAATGATATTATTGCCCTGTGGGAGGATTAAAGTCCTTCATATATTAATAAAGCACCATACAATTGTCAAGCATTGCTATTTATTTATTCAACAGATTTTTAGTGAGACCTATTATAAACCATCCCAGGCATTATTGAGATGCTCGCTCAGCAATGAATAAACTATATAGATCCCCACCCTCAAAGAACTTGAAGGCAGTCTAGTGGGGGTTATAAGTGAGCAAACAGGCAATTTTGATAGAATAGAAAGTACAAAAAATTATTATCAAATACACTTAGGGATGCAGTTGTCTTTATTTAGAAAAAACACCATGAAGGTGAGGAGAGAAAAGAGGTATGAGTTAGCAGGAACCTATTCATTTAACAAGTATTTACTGAGAGCCTACTATGTGCTAGACTCTCCTGGCTCTTGAGAATTGTCAGTAAATGAAACCCAATACCCTTGTTCCCATGGAGCTTACAGTCTAGTGAGGAGAGACAGACAAGTATAGACAATAATTTAGAGATAAGAGTGCTGGTGCAGGGTGTGTGTGTGTGTGTGTGTGTGTGTGGTTAGGGAAGGACTCATTCTGAAGGAGACATTTGGGAAAAGACATATAGAATGTGAATAAATGAGCCATGTGATCATTTCAGAAACCTTCTTTCAGGAAGTGACGCCAGCCAGCGCAGAGACCTAAGGTGACCTAAGGACAGTGGGGAGGGCAGTATCTGAGGAGTAGAGGGAATGGCGTGGACAGGAGTGGAAATGAGGTCTGAGAGGTGATGGCGCCTGTGGTTGGGTATTACCAGCCTGTAAGGATTTGACTTTTACGCTGAGTGAGATATCAAGCCCTGAATAGGTGGAAGCATGATTTGTGTTTGAAAACGATCACTCTGGCTAACGAGTCATCCTTTTTAAAATAAAACAAAGGAAGAAACTGGGACTCCCAAGGGGAAAGCAAGGCCATGGGGAGAGGGCAGAGTGAGAGGTAGCAGGCAGGCTCCAAGGAAGGAGGCCGGAACCTCTGCTGGGAAAAGTGAGGAATTCCCAGCACAGGGGTGAGTGCCAGAGGCCTTTTAGTCCAGGGATGTTTAGCCTTTGGTTCTACAGTTTGTTGCTTTTGCTGTGATATAAATTTCTAACACTTCTCTAAATCCTTCATAAATTCAAATACTGTCATGCATCCTTCTATGGTGGGGAATAAAGAATGAGGCCTTATCCCACAGTTCACCACTCCCTACGCTGGTGCGAGGGAGAGGCGTCCTGTCATAGGAAGGAGTGGTCCAGGCTTGCAGGCGATGACCAGCAGTGGGGCTAAGAGTGGAACAGAGAAATAGCTACAGGAAGGTGGCCTTCTTACAAGTGTTACAATGACTACAACAGACTGAGTCTCAGGGTGTCAAGGAAGTACCATATGAGTGTCACCTACTGCAGTCAGGAAAGGTATCTGCTAAGAAGTGACTTCTAAGTGAAGACCTAAGAATGGGTAGACTGGGGGTTAGGGCAAGAGACTGCAGGGTCCAGGTGGAAGGGCCAGTGTGTACTTGGGCCAGGTATGATTGCAAACATGCTGTTGGGAGCCCCGCAGTTGTTCATGATCTGGCTGGAGAAGACAGAGTGAGGGGAAGTAGCAGGAGACATGACCTGGGGCCAGATGGAGATGACTGCTTTAAGCCATGCTCTTGAGTTCGTACTTTATCCTCATGGCCAAGGGAGATAGTGACATGTTTAAGAGAGGGTTGAAAATCTTTTAAAAATCTCACTCTGGGTAAAAGTAGTTTATCCTTGAAGTTCGAGGTCAAAAGAAGCTCTATGGACCTTAGAAGGCAACTCAGCATTCTTCTACCAGGTTCATGGGGGAGGTCACCACTTAACAAACACCTACGTTTTTAAGTTATTCCTGATGCTTATAATTATAAAATAAAATAGAACAAGGCAAATGGTATTGCATGAGTTATTTTAATGGCAAAAAGAATTGGAAAGCTAGTGAATGTTTCCTCAATGCACTACCTTCTCTGGCTAAAAGAGGAGTCTAGTAACAGTTTTTCCCACTTGATGAATCTTTAGTACTGCTATTCATATCTACCGAATTATCAAGTACAGTGCATGCTAGGTGACAACAAATATAAATTATTCCATCTTCCTCCAGGCATCTTTGGGGGTGAGAAAGTTAATCAAATTCTTAATATGTTTTTCAGACATCTTATAGTGACAATGACTCTGGATAAATCACTATCGTCCCCAAGTGACACATTTCCTACCATTTCAACTAAAATATTGTATTGAGTGGTTATTCTTTTACATCAATTCAAAACCCATTCCTGGACCACTCAACATCTTTAAAACCTGTCTGGCCTTACTATGCTTCCTTAGCTGTGGCATCTTGCAGGGGCTATTGGAGAACCAGGATGTGGTGGCCACAAAGGGAAGGGACAGAGGAGATAAACAACTTGGGGTATGGACTGAGAACAGGTCCAATGGCAAGAGAAATACATTAATCTGGAAAGGAAATTTTGCTCAGGATTGAGAGAATTGAATTTGGCTGAGGGTGGGGAGAAGAGTTGTTCTGTGATTATTATTACACCAGATTGTGAAGTTACTCTTTGCTGGTTATACATTCATTTTCCACTGGAAAAAAAATATTTATTCCACTAACCGCTCCACAGGACATGACAAATAATAAATGGAAACAATAACTACATTTGGTACAATTTATTTCAGTGGGCCAGGGCGCATTTTTATTGCTCGCTGTTAAAGACATTGTGTTTGGAGAGTGCTCACGCATCCATTTATCAGGAGACAGATACTGATATTGGCGGAAGAGGAGGACCAACAGGAACTAATCAATTCCAACCGCTGCGGTTTCTCTCAAGGGCTTCGGCTGCCAACGCACAGGCTGGATTCGACATTCTAAGAGCCGAGGAAACCACAAACCAGTAAAACCTCCTTTCCTTTTGCAGTTATACATCCTATAGAAAGACAGATTTCCCTGGTTTGGGGCACACCGTGACATTTCGTGGTGAGAAGGAGGTGTGGGTGACGCTGGCCTTCGGAGAAGGCCTGGCACTGTTGGGCCAGCTGCCTGGCATCACGTTACTTGGAAAACGACTCTTCATTTTTCACTGCCCTGAAGGTGGGGGATGGTAATTCTTGGGCTCGTTATCCTTGTCTGTAAAATACAGGAATGCGAGAATGTGCTGGAACAGGTTTCAAAGGCATCGGACTTTGTGGTCTTGATACCTACTTGGGTGCCCAGATTTGCGTTTGTAAAAACCACTGCCTTGCTCACCCAGTGGATTCGCACTGCATAGGCACTTTGCTGCCAAAGCTTGGGCAGACTTGGAGTGACCAGACGGTCACACTGTCATTAAAACTGCTTATGTAGAAATATTTCTAGGCTATATATTGTTAAATGAAAAAAACAGATTACAAAAGATAGATATACATTTGTACATATAAAAATAAATTATATATATGATACTCGTAGGGAAAAATCTGGAAAACTGTATAACAGCAATGTTACAAATAGTTATTTCTGACTAGTGGGTTTTGGTTTGATTGTACTTTCTACTGTTTTAAGCATGCAGACTTTGGGTTTGAGTTCTACCTCTACCACTTAATGACTAGCTGGGTGATTTTAGACATTATTTAACTTCTCTAAATCACAGCTTCTCCATTTGTAAAAATGAAAATAGTAAGTATCCCCTATGAAAAGTAATTAGGTGAGGTTAGATATAATAAAAGCTTAATTCACAGTGAGTACACAATAAATGCTAGCTATTGCTTATGTTGTACTATTACATTGCTGCTGCTCTTGTTGATGCAATACATTTACAGGGTGAAACCAATAGAGACATTTCCTCAGACCTGCCATTACCTGCTCATGTGTGTGTCATTCATATACCCCATGGGCCAAAGTTGTCCCAAAAGTGTTTCCCAAGAAGGGTGGGATTACTTAGTTTCAACCGCACCCACACCACTCACCAAACGGCCTTGGTTCATATTTTCTCTAAGAAAATCATGTCTTCATGTTTTTGCCTTAAGGAAAAGGAAAATAATCTTGAGAGCCTGGTGACTGGCTGTTTACTAGGTCCCTCTGAGTTCTCTTAAGTTCCCAGGATTGAATGCCAGGGGCAACTTCCTAGAAAGTCTTGGGGAAGAATTCTGGAGTGAACATCTCTCTCATAATCTAGTCCCTTATCTTTATGAAACAAAGAGAAATAGCCTCTAGTGCAAGATTTTTGCAGTCTGAAAAATTCTGAGGGAAAAAAATAGGCAACAGGTGAAAATTGCACACTTGGAAAATATGTGTAGTTAGAAGACTGGAAATCTCTATGCTTTCATAGGCGCATCGGAGCTGAGACATTTGGGAAAGGTTGTTGAAAATTTGCATTGACCTCTAGGTATTTTGAGTTTCTTCCCAAGGCTCAATGTATTTTACTTGAATTTCCTCTCTATAAAACCATGAGACAGAACTATGTGCATTTTTATATGGAGAATGAACCTCACATGGAAGCATCTAGGTACTAATATGATTCTGAGAACCTCAAAAAGTCATGTCTTCCAAAAAGTAGTTACTATACCCATCTGCCAGGATGTGGCCATCCCCACTTCCAGCTGGGTCTGAGATGACCCCAGAGGAAGCATTGCCTTGGATTAGTCATTGTCTTCAGAGAACTGACATCTCCATGGAAGGGGGTTAGGGTTAGCTGGAGGAGCAGTCTCATCTGGCTCTCTGTCCACTGGAGCTCTGGCATGGATAGGTTTACCAGATGATCATCTCCTAGCTGCACAGCACTTGGTGATCTCCAAGACACTTTAGCTGGTTGGTCTCTGCACATATTAGCAGATGCGGAGACTGTGAGGAGATAATGGCAGCCAAGGCTGATTAGGGTTAGTGAGGGCAAGAAGAGAGGGAACAAGCTCTGAGAGACTGGGCCTTGGCCTCTGGGAGCGTGTGTGGGGTGGTGGTGAAGAAGGGTGGTAGTGAAGTGAGATAGAGGACAAAGTGAGCCAGGGATCACTGAGGGGCAGTGCCCCAAAGAGGGTGGGGAGAACCAAAGCCTGCCTAACATTACTTTCCTATTTTTGTCTCAGGTCAAATTTGCCCTATAAATATGTTAGTGCAGAAAACCTTAGAGACCAGCCTGTCCAAAGGTTCTAGATGGATTACGTACATCAAGAAAGGGCTAGAGCATCTCCCAGCCCACTTCTAGATATTCTGATGGGCCTATCAGGGTAGGGCCAGCACTGCAGTTGTCTATGAAGCACACTTTGAAAACTCTTCTACTCTAACCATCTCATCTTATGAATGAAGAGATGCAAGCCTACAGAGGTCCCATGACTTACTCTAGATTACATTGATAATATTTGGTGGCAGAATGGGCCCAAACCTAAGTGATGCTTATTTGAACTAGGTATTATTGCTGGAACTAGGCATTGCCTGCTATGTACTGTAGGCTTCTCTAATTTCATGCCTCTGTAAAAGCAATGGTCTCCATTTTCTAGAAGATGTGGTCTCTTTCTGCCACCTTGAGAGTGATGGGAATCCCTTGTATGTTTAATGACAGTTTAGAAATCTGTGTCCAGCAAAATATGACAGAACTGAGATTCATGGAACACTGATTGGCCATGTGGCTTCAGACTGTAGTTAGAGATCTTGCAGCTTCAACCCTGCATACACAATGCTCCATGAACAGCAGGCTGAGGCCTACAATGTTCTGATCCTAGTCTCATAGACCCATTCCAGAACTAGGTAAGAGTGGCTGGAAAGGGGCTTACACATTTGAGGCACCTAATGAATGATTCTAATTGAATTTAGTTGAACACAGAAAGATGATATAGTCCTTACTTTTAAAAGAATTGGGAGAAAAATACCATGAAAGAACATGACAGAGTGAAAGCCGTCAGCGATTGGCCCTGGAGACATCCAATACCAACCAGAAAATGCAGATTTATACCATGTACTGTTTATACCTGTTTCTGGATCCAATATCCGGAGCATGGGATTCTCTCTGATTCAATATCTCCAGCCCAATCTAGGTATTAACAATCAAAGTTCAGACATACATAAAATTTAGCATTTTCAACTGACAGTGACTTAGAGATCTCTTCTAACTCCCTTATTTCAATCATGAAGAAGCTGAATGAAGCCCTAGGAGGTTATTAACATCCTTGTACATTCATAACATGGTGCCAGATGTCATGTTAAATGCTTTCTATGCGATTCACCTTGAATCCTTGTCGTCCTATAAAGTGAGCAAGGTTATTAATTCACATTTCATAGGTAAGAAGTCTGAGGGTTGGGGAGGTTGAATAACTTGCCCAAGTTACATAAAACAAGGAGAAGACAGAATCAAAGTCAAAAATCCATATTGTCTGACCCAATAATATTCTTTATTAGGTATTTAATGCTTTAAAAAAATGTTTCAATAAGTTAGCAATATGTAAGAGATAACTCCAAATGTCTGACATCTAGTTTGTATCTCTTTCATCTATCACTTTCAGTTAGATTTTGCTAGTAAACAGGACTCATTTTCCAGTGCTTAGGAATGCAAATTGAAAGCTAATACAATTTGCTTTTACATCGCTGCTGAGTGTTGGGTACTCTTATTTATCTGTTTTAATATCTTCTGTGCTTTTCTAAATGTTTGAAGTTTTCTGCAATTTAAAACACCTCTGGCAAAAATAAAAAAAATAAAAAAATAAAAACAGAATAAAATAGAATGTATTATTCTCTAATACTGCAGAATCATGCTCCAGGGGAAAGATCATGTCAAAAGTGCCCTAGCAGGCTTTATTTCATCAAAAATAATCTTTTTTCAATATGATTTTTTTTTTTTTTTACCAAGACTCACCTAATAAAACAATTTTAAATTTAGGTAATGTGTTTTTAGAAAAATGTATCAGAAAGAAGTGGGAGTGGAGATTAGCATATTTTTGCGATGGGGGGGGGCAGTCTTATTCCTTTTACAGGCAGAGACTGCCCTCTGCTGTAAAAAATAAGCCTTAACAGCCCTTTGCCTGATTCAACAGCACAATTCTTGTATCAGACACGCCGCATAGAATAAGATTGCAAGGTTTTAAGCGCAGCACTTACTCATTACATACGAAGGTTATTGCCTCAGATCTGAATGGCAGAATCCAGAGATTCAGATCGGTGGGTTAAGGTAATGAGATGATTTTCATACATGCCTTGAAAATAACCTTTTTTACTTTATCATGACTGACCAAATCTCATTTAATGGGAGATCAGAGCCCCTAGCCAGAGTATTTCTTGTACTCCTCTCTCAGAAGAAGGAGCCAACTATGAGACAGGGTCCCACTGCAAGATTGTGGTCTGGCTTAAATGACATATACGTAAAGCACCCAAGCACAAAGCCAGGCACATAGCAATTGCTAAGCCAATGCAAGTTCCCATCTTAATCACCATCATAATCATATCAAAAAGAGAGCAATAAAAACATCTGAGCACATCTTTGAAGGCACACACAGCCTGGTTGCCTACCCTTCTGCCAGTCAGGTCTGCAGTTGGATAAAATGAGGAGTTGGGTAAATAAAATGATAAAATGACCCTGAAGCATTGTGCTCCTCACATGAAACTCACAAGGCCAAACTTCCACATTGCAGAAAGAATTTTGATAAGGGCTAAAGCAACGTATGCTTGATGCAAAAAAAGGATGGATAAACCCTAATGTACGTTGAAAATCCAACAAGAAAAATCCAGTTCTCTAAGCCATCTGACTAACTGAAATTTCGCCCTTTTTTATTTTTCAGTGATTTCGTCTTACATTTTTCAGCCAAAACGGATTCCTGTTCTGATAAATAGCAGGAACAATCAGCCTGTCCTTTTTCATGCCAACCCTCCAAGAACGTCGAAACGACTCTTATTCCTTCCTGGGAGGTCACTTTACACTGGGAATAAATGTTATATTGCACTCACAGGATTCCTTTTTGGCCTCCCAAATTGATATGTCCTTCACACGTCATTTAAAATCCAAAGCACTATTGGCATAAGGTAGTAGCTACAGTAGAAACCCCACAAGTGTTAAGATCTTTGTGGATTTAATTTAAAAAAAAAAAAATCTATGCGTGGTTCGGCCAGAACATCAACTTTCACTAGGCTCACTGCCACATCCCTTTCCAAAGAACAACTCAGGAAAGTGGCACAGTGTGCAAATATCATTTGTGTTTTGCTTGCTGAGGTTTACATTTTTCTTGTGTTGTGGGGGTAAGAAATCAAGTGGGGATAGAGAGTACAATTAATACAGAGAAGAATGCAATGAATGGACATATTTAGAACAAGGATCATTTATCCTTCCACCTCCTCCTTTCCCTCACTACGGAAAATATTCCATCCTTTGGCAAATAGTCAAAGCTTGTTGCCATAGAGTGCTTTCCTTTTGGAAAATAACAATCTTGGTGGTTTTGTAAATCTTCTTTGTTAACTCGAAATTATTCCCATCAGTTTTTTGAAGTGTAGCAGATACCATTGTAACTCCATTCATTCGGCGATCTCCAGGGATTTGCTAGGAAAGAGACTTCTTAGCAAGGCCCACAAGGCTCGTGGGGTCCCACCGAAGGCTACGTCTCCACCCACTCATGCTCCTTCCAACCAACTTGCTGGCCCCTGAACACAGCACAGAAACCCTCTTCAATCTCCGTGCCTTTGCATAAGCTGTCGCTTCTGTCTAGAATGCCTCTCCATCCTCATCTTGTCTGCCTGTCAAACTTGCAATCATTTACATTGTGGATCAAATCTTTTGACACTTTGGGACATCTTCATAATCATCATAGAATTTGTTTTCATAAAACATACCTCCATGACAGCACTTGTAATAAAAGGTAACTATTTCTTTGTGTGATGATCCTAACAGCCAACATTTATTGAGTTCATATAACACGGTAGGAACTCTGAGGTATATTTTACATGCATTATTTCCACTCCTCCCTTTAAACGTGAAATTTCACAGACGTGGAAACTGAGGTTTAGGGAAATTCAGTGGTTCGCCTGTGATCACAGAGCTCTGTGTGGATTGCAGGTGCAAACCCATCGTCTTTCAGGCCATCAGCCATGCTTTGTCGCCACTTTGCATCGCTGTTCCATTCACCGTCCCCCCCAGATGATATCAGGCACACATTCGATTCCTGTCGGTATTCTCACATTCAACATAGTAGCCTATGTCTAATAATTGTTGCATCAAATTGCGTGCTGAATGAATACATTAAATTAATGGCTCATTGCAAAACCGTTTTGAAGCGAGGATCAAATGATAAGGTCCTTACTTGCAAAGATCGAGAAAGGAGGTCCTCAGGAGAAGTTAACATTGAACTTATCTAGGTGTCGCCCCTGCCCTTTCCTGTGTTCATCTCTCCCCTGCACTGTGGTCTGGGGGACCTGCCGAGTGTCCGCCGGTGCCGCTGCCCAAACTGCACGGGATGCTCTTCTCACTTTACCCACCAAAGCCTTTCTCTTTTTCATTCCTGCAGACTGTGAAATCCAAACTCCCCGGTGATACTGATTAATCAAACAAGGGGTAAAGGGGGAACGCTAAAAGCTATAAAGTGCCAGCCTTCGAGGGGAAGGACAGCAGCTCCAGCGGCCGGGAGCGCAGGCTGCGCAGTCAGACACGGCTCTCGTCACAGGCTGCTCACTCACTGCGTCATTTTGGGCAAGTGACTAAAGGTCTTTATGTAGCAATCTTTTCAAGTGTGCCCACCTCCTAGGGTTCTTCTGAGAATTCATGCTGCGGTTTGGTGCACTATAGACGCTCAAGGCCTATTAGCTAATGTTATTCATAAGAATAGAATATAGAAAGAAAATGTAACTTTTTGTAGGTGAGTGGTCAAACAGAATGAGAGGGGAGGAGCAGTTTTTAAAATCTCTTCCAGGATCCAAGGCCCGACTTCACAGTGATCTTACCGAGGAAACCTAGCCCTGAGTTACACAGGATGCAGCCCCCGTCTGTGAGCCCTTCTTCGAAGGCATATTGAAATGTGGGATCAGGAAGCAAAAGCTGTAGTTTTCCATCTATGAAACCAGGTAAAAACTAAACACCCTGCGATTTTCGGCAAAGAGATTGAAGGGCAACTGTTCAGGAAAAACCAGCCATTTCCTGTTTTATGGAAAAGGCTCATAAACGCTTGGGCCGTAGTCTTTGAACTGAAGCGTGTGGGGTTTCCCGTGTCTCATGTTCATAGAAATTATCAATTGCAAGGCAGAGGCACTCAACAAGAATTGAGTCTCCCAGAACGTTACTGAAGGTTTCTTCAGAGGTGCACAGGGTGGGGCAGGGGGAGAAGATGTTAATAGAAGCTCTAGCAAGCCAGGCACCGATGGAGAGGTAAGTGCCGGGATAATATTGCCCAATTTACCTCATTTTTAATTCTTCTTTTCCTAATGAATGATATACTTCCTTTGCTCCTTTGGCTGTGGATTTCCCAGTAACTTCTTTGATAAGTAAATGTAACATTTTCTCTTCCTTAATGTCCCTCTGAACTAAGGGCTATGCACACAAACAAAGGTTCCTTGGGGAGAAAACCCCTTTGGAGGAAGCAGTAGAGTGTGGTTGTCGAGGCACGAGCCTGGAGTAAGGTGGCCTGGCTTTAAATCCCAATTTTATCTCTCAGTAGTTCCATGACCTTGGACATTTCATTTAACCTCCCTGGACGTTGCTTTATTTCACTGTGATAATGTGGATAAATAATTTTTACTTCAGAAAATTATTGTAAGGATTCAACAAAAATACCTATGAGACACCCTTCGCCTGGTTCTAGCATTCATTATTTACTGTTATTATTTTAATCATTATTTAACTGCTTGTATAAATGATTAAACTCATGTAGTTCTTTATTTTAATCATTTTCATTATTTTAACTACTATTAATTTATTGTTATTTATATATGTTTACGTTTAACAAATATTTATAATTAACTAAAATTATATAATATTTGTGGCAGATTCTCAATGCCCTATGATAATGCATCTACTTTAAATCCTCAACAGAAGGAGCACACTCAGCCACAGCTGAACTGTTCCCAAAGACATTTAGCCACTCCAGGGATCATTAAAGCTGCATCAATGTTTCCGGTCTGGGCATATTTTTCATCTTAGGGTCTTACCTCTTCAGAGCCATAAGAAGTAAGGAAGTAACTTCCAATTTGGTTATGACTGACAGGGAAATTCACCTAGTTATTCCCAGAAAGCAAATCAGTTGACCAGATTAAAGCTGGGTCTGATTTGACCCTTGGGCAATTCAAATCCCAGCTGAAGAGAGAAGAGTATCACACAGCCAGGCTAGAGATGGTGTGATACTTTGGGTCTCCACCCTTTCAAAATGAAAAGCATTGCAGGTTACTCACAGGTTACTGGGCAAACACCCACTGGTCCTGAAAGTTATCCAACGGCTCCTGCTACAAGAGCTGGCATTGGCTTCTAGGTAGTAATTCCAGGTAAGGAGGGAAGGCACTGGGAACAGAAGAATAACATGGAATGAGCTTGAATTTAGTGCATCTGCCTGTATAGGAATTGCCGTACACACTTGTCTTAGCTCAGGCTGCTGTAACAAAATACCACAGACTGGGTGGCTTCACAGTAGACATTTATTTCTCATGGTTCTGAAGACTTGGAAGTCCAAGACCAAGGAGCCAGGATGGTAGGGTTCTGGTGAGGGCACTCTTCCTGGTTTCCTCGCCTGACAGAGAGAGAGAAAGAGAGAGAGAGAGAACAGAAGACAGAGGAGGGGAGAGAGTGCTCTAGTGTCTCTTCTTGCAAGGCCATTAATTTCAGGGCGAGGGCTTCACCCTCATGACCTAATTACCTCCCAAAGGCCCCATCTCCAAATATCATCACAGTGGGGATTAGGGTTTCAACATATGAATTTTGGGGCACACATTCAGTCCATAGTAACGTTGCCCTTCCCTCCTCATTCTTCCCCAGCTCGCGTGAATACTCATGAAGACAGGGAGCTTATCTTGTGCTAAGCACCCCAGGCCGTGGCTACTCAATAAATTTCTATTTAATTGCTGAGTTGAATTTACTGTGACACCAAAGCACAACCTTTAGAGAGTACACAGCTGCCTGTTCCTTCTCAGTCTTCAGAAGGGATTTTGTCTGTCAAACTCTACTTCCCTCAATGTCAGGAAAAAGGCAGGTGAGCATTTCATGGGCTAACAACCCATCCCAGTGAGAATATCTCAACCATGAAGAGTGTGTTTACTGGGAATAAATGAAAACAAGGGGGAGAAAGACAAATTATTGGTATATGCCTATAAAATTCACCAGCAAATCATAACTTCAACTGGTGTTCTAGAACTACAGTTTTTAATATTTTTGAATGGAAAATTCCTACAAAATGTATATCCATAAAGCAAAGCTTTCTTTCCCTTTCCTACATACCCCACAACCTTCCCTAGTAACATAGAAGAGGTGAAAATGATTAAGTTAGCACAGTTCTCATGCCCAATCAGAATTTATAGACAGAGAGCCTTGTTGAGTGTTTAGTGGCAAAACTGATGTTAAGCTTGAAAGTGACGTTAATGATTCTGTAGGTTGAGGTGTTCTCCCCAGGTAGAAAAAGCTTGCAGGAAGTGGTGGTTCCAGATTTCTTTAGTTTTGTATCCGCTATTTAGCATAAAAAATAAAAGTATTACTAGTAAACTTGGTGTCCTTTGCGTTTCTGTCCAGACTCCCAACTACTTCTTTATCTCAAAGGATAACCACCAACCTGAGTTTGGTGCTTATTATACCCACATATTTTTTATACTTTTGCTAACTGTGAGTATATCTCCAAGCAATGTGTAGCATTAGTTTGCCTGTCTCTAAACACTCCATGAGTAGTATTGTGCTGTGTGTTTCTACAACTTATTCTTTGCTGCATATCAATAAAAATGTATTTGTTTACATTAAAATTAGAAACTTCTGTTCATCAAAAGATACCATTTAAAAAGGGAGTGGAGTGATAGCCAGGGGAAAGAACAAGCATTGGAAGAGGAGACAGCATTTCTAAAGCTCATAACTAATAAAGGCTCATCTCCCAGAAACTAAACCTCAATTTACAGCAGGTTAAAACTCCAATCTATGCATTCACTTTTCAGGCCTCTATACAAACACAACCTCGGATGCTCCTGATGATAACGTCATTGGCGCTGGACCCACAAAGTCTTCACTGTCACAGTACAGCTGCTCAGTAATGGGGACAGATCAGAAACTGAGATACAGTTCAGATAGCTTTTTTGGATACCACCCAGAGAATGTATCGTCTGTGCCAAGAAGTCCAACTTTACCAACCCCAGGTAGATTCTACAAGCCAGATGATACGAATGAAAAGAAAAGAAAAAGAAACTGTAGAGTAGGGTGAGTAATTGGTGGTAACTAATGGGCTTTAAAAGTAAAATTACATAGCCAACCCCCAGAGTCCTTGGTAACCATATAATTTGAGACCATAGGATGGCCCATTGTGGTAGCGGGTGGCCCCAGGAAAGAGACGTCCACACCCAACTTCCTGGAACCCAGGAACATGACCTTGTTTAGAAAAAGGGTCTTCGAAGATATAATTAAGTTAAAGATCTCAAGATGAGATTATTCTAGGTTATCCAGGTGGGCCCTAAAGCCAGTGATGAATGTCTTATATGGCAGAGGTCCCCAACCTTTTTGGCACCAGTATCTGGTTTCATGGAAAACAATTTTTCAAAGTAAGTGTGGGGACCGGAGGTGGAGCGCAGGCAGTGATGTGCCAACTGGTTCCTAACAGGTCAGGGCCAGGAGTTGGGGACCACAGTTATATTAGACAGAAGAGAGGGGAGGGGAGGGGATGAGGCACAGGAGAGAAGAAGACATGTGAAGATGGAGGCAGAGAGTGGAATTGTGCAGCCAGAAGCCAAGGAATGCCTGGAGCTGCCGACAGCTGAAAGAGTCAAAGAAGGATTCTCCCCTTGCTGACACCTTGATTTCAGATTCTTGCCTCCAGAACTGTGGGAGATAAATAAACTTTTATTGTTTTGAGCCACCAGGTTTATTATAGCTTGTAACAGTCCTGGGAAACCAGTACACCTGTATTCCCTCAGAAAGGCAAAGTATTTTCATTGTCTAGGATTTCTTTTGCTTAGGCCATTCACAGTGTTTAATGCAAACTGGCCCCTTTGGTTCTCTGTCAACCTCCCAACCTGCTGAGCTATCGGAATCCTCTACGGGGCACATTTTCTTCTCATCTCCCAATCAGGGAAACAAATTTGAGGAATCAATAAAACCTCTCACCCAATGGCTGGATATCTCCAAGTTAATTTAATCGGGGTCCACGACAAATGACATTTAAAGGCTAAGTTTAATTTCTTTAGTTTACTGTTAAATGAACATCCATGAAAAGTTATAAACTTACGATAAGAAGAAACAAATGTACAAGCAGAGATTAAAGCGATTAGAGGTGGAATGTATGAAGAACAATTAAACTGAATCAATAAGAATTGAAAGTGATGTGCTTGTCCACCCAAACCACTCTGGGCTGCATTAGTGAGGATGTCGTGAACAGAGCAGAGGAGGTGGTAGGTGGGGTCTACTCTTCCTGATTCCTAGCACTGCTTGTTGAGAGTGGCACCTGCAAACGTGAGCATGTCCAAGGGAGGGTAGCCAGGACTGTAGGGTGTGGGTGTGATGACAAATGAAGGTCAGATGAAAAGCTTGATGATGCTCAGTTTGGAGAAAATCTTTAGGATGAATGTGATGATGTCTTCATGCTCTGAAATGACCGTCATAGGGATGCGATTGGGCTCTCGGTACCAGCAGGTAGAAACAGGCAGGGAGGCCTGCAAAAGAGACTAACAAGGAGTGGCCAGGGAGGGGGAAAAAACTAAAAGGGTGTTGTCATGGGAGCCACGGGACAGTCCTTGGCCTGGTCTGGTCGTGTAAGTGCAGAAAGACACCACAGCACCATGTGGACCGGCAGTCATGACGGCAGTACAAACTGAGATAGGAGGAGAGAGAAATAGGGCTGGTCTAGAAAGGGAGAAATCCTTGAATACACCCACATTCACGCTCTGTGTCTTGTCACACAACAATATGGCCTTAATTTCAGCTAATAACCAATTAATTGGAAAATAACCCCATGCATCTGGTCTCTGCCTTCATGCAGTGGTTTCTAAATGGTCATTCCCTGCTGCTGCACACATATGGTGGCCATCCGGGAGAAAAAATAAGGTTAAAGTAGTCATCACGTCCTTCCTACATTTTTTTTCTGAATGTTAAAATGCTCTTTCTTTTGTGAATTTATGATGATAGTAGGTGGAAACTGATTTTTTAATCATCTGGTTTGGCAAAATAAAAATAATTGACAATCCCATTTGTGCTATTTTTGGAAATTTCTTCTACCAAAATCCCCAAATCCCCAAATCCCAAAACCATGGCTCCAGATCACACTAAAATGAAAAATAAGATTAAAACTTTGTATTCAAAGACAGGAATCTCAAAATTCTTGTCAAAGAGCTCCTTTCCTAAGAAATTAGCAAGGAAGAAAACATGAAGGTCTGGGCTGTTTGGATGTTAACTTATAATTTGAAAAGTATTAAAAATTTATGTATGCATTTTTGCTGATGTAGGATTAAAAAATTGTGCGTGTACCTATGCATGAACGTAAATAAACTGACAGTGGAACAATGAAAATTCACTTCTGTACCACAGTAATAACCACCACAGCACAAGCAGTTTCCCCCAAGCAACTTTGTTTCTTTCTCAAGGACACAACCTGCATTCCTGTGATAATACTATTGCCCACGAGAGGGCAGCATACATCCAGATTATTGAGGTGCTTTGACTAGCCGATCCGTTTGACCTCATCTCAGATTGTCAACCAGCTTGCCGTTCTTTGTTCTGGGTGCAAGAATGCATGTTAGCAATAGTGTCCCTGCTTCTGTTTCCAGCCATCATATTATATTTTGGCTGAAGAGCCAAGATGGAAAAGGTGAGCAGAGCATATGGCACTGCTTGGTATGTTCTCAAAACACAGACGTTGAAGGTTTGCACATGCGAGGAAGGCAGGCTTCCCACGGGAAGGAGTACGATCCGGGGATTTTCAGAGAGACGCAGCAAGTGAATCTACTACTGTATATTTATTCTTAAACTGGTTTGTCACTTGTTTGAAATGGAGAGAGTTGTCGCAATCTTCCCCACTTACCTCCCAGAGGATCTGTGAAGTTCAAATGAGATGATCATGTCTGGCCCTTCCTTGAACTCACCACCACCTCCAAAAAATCCTCTCGGCACTGTGACAGCGCTTGCAAACGGGACCACATGAGAAACTGTGGGCGCTAGCTATACATTCGGGCCTCATTAATACCGAAGTCGTTGTGGGGAGCTTCTGAGAGCTATCTTCTAGAAGAGCTGTGACGGCACTAGCGTTGTTGCGAAGTTACTGCGAGAGGCCTGAGAATCCACAGGTGGCCCATGGACAGCGTGGTGGCCGTGGGGGCGGGGGCAAGTGCCCCTGACACGGTGACACGTGTCACAGCCCTGCGACCCGGCCTTCCAGGCTGGCCTCCCGCACGCTGCGCGCCCCAGGGAGACGCCGCTGCAACTTCTTGACGGCTGCAGAGGAAAAGGCTCCATCTGGGAAGCACATTTCATTGCGCTCCATCTGCCTTCGCGGAGGGGACCATGTCGCCAGCAAGGAACCACGGCGTCATGGGGCCGTGTCCTCCTGGCGGGCAGGGGCGCCGGGGGTGGGGACCTGACCCTCTTGGGGTGCAGGTGGCCCCTGCAGGGGGCGCCGGCGCCCAAGTGGTGACCCACAGCCTCCTCACGGGGCAACTTCCAGGACGAGGAGGCGGATCGGGTCGGAACCCCCCCCCCCCTTCCTCAGGACGCCCTCAGCGCCACCCCGGTTCGGGACGGTGGTCTCCCGAGACCTCTCTGAGGACATCTCCAAGCCGTGGCCGGCTTCCGGTAAGGAGTTAGCACACGCGCTTTTGCTTCAAGCTCTGTTTCCTACGGAATCCGGAATAAATCGAGTATTTTGATATTAAAGAACGGGAGGTCTTCGGGAAGGTGTGCAACCCCATCCTTGTATGCGTGACCTAAACCAGTTCAGCTTGGAGACAAGACGGAAAGTCACTTCGGGCTCCCCTCGGCCGCGGGAGGCACTGCTGCAACCTCCTCATTGGCCGCCAGATGGCGCGCTAATGACATCTCCCAGCACAGGGCCAGGCTGCTCGGAGCTGGAATCCCGCCTCCCGAGACTCGCTCATTTTCCCATCCAATCCTGGGGTAAGTGCTGAGGCCGCAGAGAGTTCTCTAAACAGCAGCGAAAGGGGGAGTGTGAGCAGTTAACACAGTGTGGGAACGTCCACTGACAGGTACATTGACTGCCCTTTGAATTTGGGTTTCAAACGACTCATTTTCTTGAACTTACTAGGTGCAATTCACATAACATTAACTATTTTGAAGTGGACAGTTGAGTGGCATTTAGTACATTCACTATGTTATGAAACCACCAGCTTTATCTAGTTTCAAAACATTTCCATCATTCCGCACTCAAACCCCTTACCCAGTTTCGCCCCCTTCCTCCTCTCTGCTAGACACCAGTCTGCATGTTGTCCCCAGGGGTTTATCTATTCGGGATATTTTACATAAATGGAATCATACAATGTGTGACCTTTCTTGTCTGGCTTCTGTCACTTAGCACGTTTTCCACGTTTATCCACGTCGCAGCACGTGTTAGTGCTTCATTCCTCTTTATGGTTAGAGCTTCTGTGCGATTTAAACAGCCACGGCGAATGCAGGTGTCCTTGTCTTGTTCCTGAGCTTATGGCGAAAGCTCTCAGTCTTTCATCATTGAATTTGGGGTTAGCATAGGTGCCCTTGATGGTGTTGAGGAAGTTCCCTTCTTTCCCTAGTTTTCTGAGTGCTTTTATCACAAAAGGATGTTGGAGTTCGTCAAACGCTTTTCTGTGTCAACTGAGAGGAACACGTGGGTGTGCCCTTTGTTCCACAGTGTGGTGTATTACATTGCTTCATTTTCTTATGTCTCACCACCCTGGCATTCCTGGGCGTATATTACTTTTTAATGAATCTTCTTTAAAAATGAAGATGTACATAAAGTGTTACAAGAGTATAGATGAGGTATTAATAGAATTAATTCTGCAGGTTAAGGAGGAGGAAGTGGGAGGGGTGAAGGGGAGGAAGAACAAGAGAAGCCAGCCAGTAAAGACACAGACAAGAAATGACCTTGAGTGACAAGGTGGTAAGAAGAAGAAGGAAAAAAAAAAAAAGCCAAACTTTCAATCAGGGTCTTTCTCTAATCCAAGACAGATGAGAAGCCAGTTTCCAAAGATGTTGCTTCACTTTGCTTATCTTTAAAATGCTTACATTATTTTGGCTCTGATTATTATTATTATTATAATTTCTTATCCTGCTCATATCATAAACCTTTCCTAAGTAGTTACATAGTTTGGGGACCATAATTTTTTTTTTTTTTTTTTTTGAAACAGAGTCTTGCTCTGTTGCCCGGGCTAGAGTGAGTGCCGTGGCGTTAGCCTAGCTCACAGCAACCTCAAACTCCTGGGCTTAAGCGATCCTACTGCCTCAGCCTCCCGAGTAGCTGGGACTACAGGCATGCGCCACCATGCCCGGCTAATTTTTTCTATATATTTTTAGTTGTCCATATAATTTCTTTCTATTTTTTAGTAGAGACGGGGTCTCGCTCTCGCTCAGGCTGGTCTCGAACTCCTGAGCTCAAAGGATCCGCCCGCCTCGGCCTCCCAAGTGCTAGGATTACAGACGTGAGCCACTGCGCCCGGCCCATAATTTTAAATTGTTGCATAACAGACCATGGTTAGGTATTATAGTAACCATTTAGATTAGTCTTTACTTCTCATTATCTTTAGAATGCCATGATGACCACAAAGTAGATTATTTATGAGATACCTTCTAGCTCTAAAGTTTTATGCCTTTATGATTCTATGAAATCTGTACCATAGCTTCCTCCCTAATTCCATAAATTCCTAATCCTTAATCCCTAACCCCAGGTAGTTAGAAAACCTCTCTCTCAGATAATTTCATTAAATCCACCGTAATTGTTATATGTTTCAATTCAGACATATTTTCTCTTTTCTTGTCTTTGGTGAACATGGAAAAAAAAGTGGATCACCTGTCCCTGGTAGAAAGTTATCTCTTCCTACAACTCAGGAACAAGAATCTATTAAGACAAACAGGAATGATCAGCTATTCTAGGCACAGTGGGGCTTCTCCTCCTCATGGCTTTTCCTGGCTGTCCCTACCTCAGTTTCTCCCACCAGCTCTTCTCTGATCTTCAGATTGGCAACTTCCTGCCTCCACTGGCGGAGTCTCCTGGAGTATGTCACTTTGTGAGCTAAAAGTCCTAAGTGAGGCTAGATCGATTCTCTTTTCGACTGTGCACATCTATATTAGGTGTTTTTCAAATCATCTTCATTAGGAGATAAAGAGGAAAATAAAACCAAAAAGAAACGGATCTGTTTATAGACAAATGCCTTTCCCTGTGTTGCTGGAGCTGAAACCACCAGCTAAGCAGACAGACCCTGGCTCCTTTTTTCACCTCCACACCCTGTGAGGCTCTCAGAACGAGGTCTAACTCTGTGGCTCATCTGAGCGCCTAAGGCTCAGTTGGTCACCATTTCCCACCAGCTCCTTTCACCCCTGGCAGACATCTCAAGGTTCAGATTCTGAGCTAGAGAGAACCAGGTTTAAATTCTGACTCTACCACTTATTCTCTATGTGGCCTTCTGGGAAGTCGCTGAAGCTTCCTGAGCCTCAGTTTTCCTATCTGTAAATGGAGATAATCACAGACCTACTCGTGGGGCCTGGGTAGAGCCGTAAAAGGGCCAATATCTGTAAAGTGTATAGTACCAGCAGATTATGTGCAGCAGGAATAGGAGTGTCAGACGGTAGTGACTAATTAGACACACTTTCCTGGTTGTGTGTGATGACTACATACCTCAGGTGGCCCTAGGGTATGGACTTTCCCAAATCAAATCACCAGCATTTTACAAGAAAGAAAGAATTTCAACCAAAGAGTAGCGATAACTGTTTTCCATCAAGAGTAATTTATCAAATATTTATTGATCATCTGCTTTGTGCCAGACAGATGGGGGCTATAATTTTAAAAGATACAAAATGAAAAATGATGTTCCCTGTTCTGCAGATGTTCAGAATTCAATGAAAGAAAGAAGTCACCACACATGGGAGAATGAGGCAGGGACCTTGTTGTCAAGGTTTGTGTCCCTGAGCTGTGCAGTCCTCTTCTCTCTTTAAGCTTTGATTGGTATTGTGCCCCCTTTGAATGAATCTAACCCCCTGGAACAAGACCAAGTTGGATAACAATCTTTTTAGGCCAAAGGATGGTAGAGTTCTCAAATGAATGGTGTAGTTTCTAAATTCTGATTGCTTTAAACTTGCCCTTTTCAACTTTAGTGATAAATGATGACTCACGATGACTTTCCTGTTCACTGTCTGGCCCAAAGTAGAAATCTTGTAGTCATTGTTTCTTTTTTCCCGGCTTTCATCACCCACGTCCAGTCTGTACCCCAGTCAATTTGATTCTAGCAGTCACAGGTCTCGACTCCGTCCCTGTGTTCCCGCCAACATCACCTCAGCCCACGCCTCAGTTTCTCTTGCCTGGACTGTTGAATTCATGCTCTCTCCAATTCATTCTGTGCAGTGCAAGCCCAAGTGAGTGTTCTGTGAGCTCGTGCTCAGGTGAATCACATGAGAGATACGAAACAAGCTTAAAGGTGTGAGTCTAGAAGCACCAACAGTACCTTTTGAGAAACCCTGGAAGAAGTTTTTCCTACCTAAAGGGGAAAACACACTAGACTCTTGAAACAAGAGGTCCCATTTCGGCATTTCCTAGGCTTCTAGGAATTTGAAGAAAGTCAGCAGTTATATATGCATCGTACTTTTTGCTGAGGATTCTTTTATTTGGATCTCACATTTTTCCCCTCATTTTCCACTCATCATTTTTACTCTGGGGCAAATCAAATATAGTCATACAAATACAGGTCTTATGATTTTTTACATACTAATGAAAATCTGTCTTTAGAATGAAATAGCGTTACATACCACAATTTGATTTCTACGTAATGTAAAGAAGCCATTTTGTCCTTTGTAAGGTTGAGTACTTAGAAACGAAGAGTCTGTAGTAAAGTTTATCATCAACGATAAAACCACGTAGCGGTATCACAGATCTTCTGTGGAACAAGTCAAAAGAGATGTGAAAGGTTTGCATTTTGTCTCAAACATTCAAGTGTAGGTTGACTTTGTTCTTTTTCTCAGGCTTTCAGCCTCCCTGCGTTGTGAGGTACAAACGATGACAGGGGACAGAGGTGCTGCTGTTCAGAAGACCCGTGAGAAACAGAGCATTCATTTTAGAACTGCCCTGGACTTAAGGCTTCCTCTAGCCCAGGCCTCTCATTTTAGGTGAGAAACCAAAGTTAGAAGAGGAAGAGATTGCCCAAGGCCACCCAACAAGTCAGGTTCTCAGAACACTCCACTGGAAACCCCACGCCGGCTCCAGGGCGCTTGGCTAGTGCACACGGAGAGCAGCTGCACAGAACAGCTTTCACGGTGCCAAATTCTTATCTGCTGGTGTCCTTCAGACTGGGTGGGCAGAATGCCAAGGGGAAACTCAGAGTCTGTGAATTCTAATCCTGGACCTGCTAGTAAACAGTTCTGGTCATAGGGTCTTAAATTCCCCTCCCTGTGTCACAGGCTCTCTGTCTAGCAACCAAGAGATCATCGCCCAAAGTGACTGAGCAGAGGTTCTAGGACCTATCCCAGGGGGGCTGAAAAGCAGGATTGCATCCTGTGGGTGCTTGCCAATCGGTGCGTTTCATCGGTGTGGTTTTAACCTCGCTGTGTTAGAGTGGCCGTGCAATCAATGTGCAGACGGTTTTCTATCCAGCTCTCCTGACTATGCAAACATAGTTTGACATCTGTCCTCAGAGCCCCAGCTTGAACCAGATGTGTTGCTTGTCATGCAAATCAGTACCTTGAGATTTTCAAAATTCTGAAGAGGCCAACCTTTTCAGAGGAGAACTGACACAGAATCACAGTGAAAAGCTCCTATTTTTCACATTTAAGGAAAAATAAGGGACTCTGAATGGTCAGGGATATGGCCCTCGGCATTTGTTCAAAGTATGTCAAGAGAACGTGCAGATCATCTCAGTGTGATGATGATGATGATGATAGACTGACATTTGCAAAGCACCTGCCATGTGTCAGGCACTGTGCTATGTTTTACATTCATTATTGCATTTAATCTTCACTACAACCCCATTGGGTAGGTTCTGTTATATCCTCATTCTACAAATGAAGAAACTGAGGCTCAGGGATTTTAAGTCATTTGTTCATGCTCTTAACCACCACACTGGACACTAACTCTAGTCACTGGCTAGTGATGGAAACCCTCCATCGTTCATAGTTCTCTCTGGTGCCTCCGGCTGCTGCTTTGCCCAGCCCTCCTTCCACGGAGGAAGACCTCCATGACTGTCTGAGGGTGCCCTTCGCACCAGAATGCCACCTTGTTTCACAGCACTTGGCAACACTGTACTCCAATGATTGGTCCATTTGTCCCTTTCCTCCTTTACAGCTCTTTGAAGTGAGGCAACTCTCTCATTCATTTTGGTCTATCTGGTACTGGGTCTTGGCTCATGGCAGAGGATCAAAAATTGTTTCTTGAATAAATGGCTGATGTGAAAATTTACTTGACAATATGTGTTGTTTGTCTATTGATGAGTAACAAATGACTCCAAATTTAATGGCTTAAAAGAACAACCAGATTTTCATCTCTCACAGTTCTGTTAGAGATGAATTTGGTCATGTCCTAATTCTATGGTCAGGAATTAGGACGGGGCCTAAAAGGGACAGCTCACCTCTTCCATCTGTTCTCTATGGCTTCTTCATGCTCCACTCAGACCACTCTACATCAGGCTCAAATGACACCACTGGGATCAAGTGTCTAGGGCCTGTGTCCTCACTGTCAGCTGGGCTCTCAGGGACTCTCTCCCTCATGTGGCTTCTCCATTTGATCTCTTCAAACGTGGTTGGACTTCCTACATGGAAGCGTAGGAGTCCCAAATAAGTTAAATCAGAAGCTGATAGCCCATAAGGCTTAGGCCCAGAGCTGCAGATATTCACTCTGCCACCTGCTATTGGTGAAAGTGAGCACCTGTGCCAGCCCTACACAGGGCACAGAGACTGGGAGGCCTGGTTCACTGGGGACCATCCTTGGTGACAAGGTATCCCATGGTTTAGTAGAGCCAACTCCATCCCTCCCCCAGTCTCCAAATAAATGTTAGTCAAAGGAAGGCTGATCCAGAGAAGGTGGATAGCTCAGTCCATCCCGTCACCACAATTTGAGGGAAAACATAATGAAAACATGTAAAAAAGTGTGTATTCCCAGAGATCTTTGTGCATGCAAACAGCCTTGTCAGAGACACCCAAGATGCTTTATTCAGAAGTGTAACATTTAGCCTAAGTCTAGCAGTGCACCCCTGGCAATGCAGAGATCCGATCTGTTGTAACCATGGTCTTTCCCATCCCTCCCAGCTCTGTCCTCTTCTCTTTTTATTTTTGGGTTACCCACCTTGTCCCCTCAGGCTCCTAAGGCCTTTGCTTCCACCTCTTAGTGCATTTCCACGTTCAGTTCAGGAGCTCCTTAATTGGATTTAGTCTGAGGAGTCCCTGTTGTTTTTGCACAAGTGACACTCTCACCCCTTCCCTAGCTTTTGTCTTTAGGGGTCATTAAGGATCATCCAAACCCCTTGGACCTCATGTTCCTGACTTTCTATTTTATGGTATCCTTTCTTTGAGTTCGAAGAGGCTTGCTTCCAGAGCATTCCAGGATTCTATGGATTTCTGTTACTGTTTGCTTGATTTTATTTCTTATGTACTCAAATTGCAAATCAAGGTATTTAGTTATTTCAGTGACTTGCCCTATTTAAGTTAATCAATATTATCATGAATAAATATGTTCATCAGCCACTTGGCAAACCTACAGATGGAAAAACTCTACTGAGAATCAATGGAAATGATTCCATGTTTCCTTATGTAAATTTCTTTAGTAGGATGATTTAATGCTACAATTCTAACATAGCTCTTGGAGAATATTATTATATGGGCAAAAGAAATGGGATTTTACAGTCCCAAGTTTTGGGCATCACGTCCCTTTCATCTGAATACAAGGTCCAGGTCTGAAGCTACAAAGGCTCAAAATTCTAGGGTCTAAATAGGAGAGATGTGTGTCAGGCAGAAAGAGTAGGAAGAGGTACAGAAATCCTTGTGTGCAGCCCATGTGAAACCAGCTTGGGCACTGGCCCTGCCGACTTGCCTGGCTGGACTACAGGGGTGTTGCATGGAGAAAGCCTGCCCTGTGTAAGTCATTGTCCTACCTTCCCTAGTGAATCTTCCTGATCAAATGTTTCTTCCCATATCCAACCTGGGCCTGATCTACAGGCTCTCGTCCTATTGAGATTGCTGCAAAATCAAGAAAACACAACTCTTGCCAAAGAGCCTTAGGAATTATCTGGGCCACTGGTTCTCAAACTTTTTTGATCCTTCATCATTTTACACATTTAAAAATTATTATAGATCCTAAAAATCTTTTGCTTATGTGGCTGGCTTCTACCTATTGATATTTACTGGATTAGTAATCAAAACCAAGTGAAAATGTTTATTTACTAATTCATTTTTAGAATAACAATAAACTACATGTGACGATAACATTTTTAATACAAAAGAACTAAGTTTTCTGAAACATTTTAATGGGAAGGGTAGCACAGTTTTATACTTTTGTAGATCTCTTTAATATCTCACTTAATGGAAGATAACTGGATTCTCATATCTGCTTTCTACTTCAATCTACTGTGATAGGTAATTTTGGTTGAAAGTCCAGCCTCATACAGATTATATAGATATAGAAGGAAGAAGTATTTTAATGACCATTTCAAGTAATTGTGGATAGTCCTTGATATTATACTAAAACTCTGTAAATATAGTTTCTGAAAGGTTGGCTATAACATGGAATTTGAAATTATAATAATGAATTTTTAATACCCTGCAACATCAAAATTGGTCCATTGGTCTAGCAATATTTCACTTAACATAATGCCCTCCAGTTCCATCCATGTTGTTGCAAATGACAACATTTCATTTTTTATGGCTGAATAATATTTCATTGTGTGTATGTACCACATTTCTTTATCCATTGTCTCACTAATGTGTAGCAGTTAAAAAAAAATGCACTCATGGAGATAGAGAATAGAATGATGGTTACCAGAGGGTGGAAAGAGTAGTAGCGGGGGGACAGAGAGGGGTTGGTTAATGTGTACAAAAATACAGTTAGATAGAAGGAATAAAACCTAGTGTTTGGCAGCACAATAGGGCAACTATAGTTATTGTGTATTTCAAAATAGCTAAAAGAATAGAATTGGAGTGCTCCTAATGCAAAGAAATGATAAATGCTTGAAGTGATGGATATTGCAATTACCCTGATTTGATCATTACACATTGTATGCATGTGTCAAAATATCACATGTACTATAAACATGTACAACTATTATGGATTCATGATAATTAAAAATAGAAAATTTAAAAAATCCATTGATCTCTTTTGCACTCTGAAATGAGGGTTTCTTTTAATCTCATGCATAATTTGATGCTGAGTATTATGATCTTTATTTTTAAAAGGAAAATAAATGGCCAGGTGTAGAAGCTTATGCTTGTAATACTAACACTTTGGGAGGCCGAGGCACGTGGATCACTTGAGGTCAGAAGTTTGAAACCAGCCTGAGCAAGAACGAGACGCCATCTCTACAAAAAATAGAAAAATCAACTGGGCATGATGGCATGAGCCTGTAGTCCCAACTTCTAGGGAGGCTGAGGCAGGAGGATTGCTTGAGCCCAGGAGTTGGCTGTTGCAATGAGCTTTGATGATGCCACTGCACTCGAGCTGGGTGACAGACTGAGACTCCGTCTCAAAAAACAAAAGTGGGGGGTGGGGAACTAAATACAAATTTTTCCTTAGTGACAAAAAAGAGAGGTCAATATAGAGAAACTAGATGTGGCATAAAAGAGCAAGGAGATACAAGTGGCAAAGGGAATAATAGGACAAGATGAGGATAAAGGACCCCTAAACTATCATAGGAGAAAAGGAAAGAAAATCAAGGCTTTGTTTTTGGGAAAAAAATAGCATTTACGGAGCATTTCCCAAGTGCTTAGAAAGATTATCTCATTGAATCCATTCTCAAAATAGTCAGTGAGGTTGGATGTATTATTCCTGCCTCACAGAGGAGAGGAAAGGTACATGAGGATGCAGAGCCAGGAAACGTGGGACTACAGCCAGCTGCATCTGACTGACCCCACAGCTTGCAAACTTTTTTAAAAAAGTGTTTTTAAAAAATTTCAAAAATAATATACAAACTTTTTAAACAAGCAAAAAAGGTAAAAATCTTCTTGCTCCTTGTTCCCCATTTCCCTCCCATTCCATTGCTAAAAGTTAGTGATAGTCGATACAAATACCATATTTTTACCAAATGCTCATAATTGCTCCATGACCCTCTTTACCACAAGCAATGCAGGATCTCCGGGGCTGGTCCAGAGCTATGTTGGTGACAGCCAAACCAGCAAGGGAGAAGGCTGAGATGGTTTGAGATAACTAGCACCTAAGTTACGTGATTACATGTGTAATTCTGGCTCTGGCTACTTTTTGGACCTTCTTAGAGTCATGGGTTTGAAGGATTTCTCTGGATCAATTTTGATCGTTGTGGGAGAAAGAAGAAAAATACTACAAAAGGTAAACAGAATACAGAAGGAGATGAATGGAGAGTGGTGAGCGCAAAGATGCAAACACCCTGGTTGCCCACGGGTGGGTGTGTAGAAGCTCCCACAGAAGGAAGATGCAGCCAGTTGATCAGTTACAACAGGAGCCAATCTGGTACCTCCTAATGGGTTTTCCCATAATTAGAGGCTTGGTAGTGAGAAGTCAGTTATGAATTTACCTGGTTTTGTCCTTCTAATGTGACTCTGAGTTATCGTTTCAATTTTTAATATTTTTCAGAAGTGTCAGCCAAATTATGTACCTATTACCTATTAAAATGTGTTCCACTTAGTTGTTTTTTTCATGGACAGGGAATGTCTTTCTTGTTTTTAACTTTGAAGCATTTAATACCAGGAAAAAAAAAAAAACTGTGCCTGTAAAAATCTCTTTGTAAATTACAAGGGTCATTGTTGCTATCTGTTGAAGGAGCCACCAGACTAAAGTGAAATTGTAACTTGAAGCCCAGTGCAAAAGAATATGCACAAAATCAATTCAACTCCACAACCAAGAGAAATGCCTAAATGTTTCAAAATTACAGTGCCCGAAAGCATTTCTTTTAAAATATTCATCTTAGGAAGAGTCTGTAGAAGGGGATTTTTGCTCTCTTCGGGTTGAGTCACTATCACTAATAATAATGCTTTGGTCCCTCAAAAAGCCCCCTGAAGAGTGTTTTTCAATTTACTCATTTTGTTTGCTGTTTAGTGCATTTTACATTATATTCCTTAGATTGGTTTTTCCTCACCTTTTTTCTCACGGCAGTATAGCTGAATTGAAGTTAACCATAGGACATACTTCTCTTCTCCTCTTAATCCCCCGCCCCCAGTTCCCCTGCCCCAACTCCCATTTCTCAAACTCAAATCCCCAAAGGAAAATGGAGGGGGTGGGGGTGAAGGAAGGCTTTGAGATCCGTTTTTGCCCTTTAGAGCACACTCTAGTCATGGGAGACAAAGACAAGACTGGTTTAAGGTGCTTAAGGCCTCTCCCAATGGCAGCTATTCATTCACTGGGACTTACTAGAAATTGGCCTCTTTCTTCTTCTTCTTCTTCTTCTTCTTCTTCTTTTTTAAATTAATAATAACATAATTCTTGGCATTGGACATGGAGCAGAAAATTCTTGAGAAAGTTTATTTTTCTTCTCTATAAATTATAGGGTTATAAACTGGCCATTAAAATGAGTTTACAGGGTACAACACAATTCTCTGTGTCCACAGGAGTTAGGGAATAGCACCACCTCAGTGGGGGGTGGGTAGTGGCGGGAAATCTGTGAGTTTATTCCTGAAGTGCCCTGAGAGAATGTTATTATAAAAACACATATTTTAAATATTATCCTTTTAGTTGTGAAAATTTGCCCAAATTATTTTCCTGTTTATTCAATAGTGCTTGTTCTTATTTTTATTCCCTGCAAGTGAATAAAAAAGCTATTTTTCTGGTTTTCTATATTTCTGTTTGCCTACTCTCATGGGGTATTTCTTTCACAGTTGTAATTCAGGCCTCTCAAAGCTAGACCCAGTTTTAAAGACTGGAATCCTGAAATGTCCCACCCGTTTCAAGTGTCTGCTTTTGCCAAAGTGTTTTTCTCTGCTTCTGAATTTCCTTTAGCGGCCAGCATTTAGCACGCTGCTCACTGCACATTAGGTTTGCTTGAATACTCTAGTGTATTTATTCCTAAGGCAATCTTCCCACGTAGGCACTGCCATGACCCCCATTCTATAGATAAGGAAGCTGAGGCTTAGAGGGGTTAAGGCTTAAAGGACCACTAGTCCATGGCAGAGCCTGGATTTCAAGCTGGGTTCTTTAGACATTCAGGTTCTCCTTAACCAACATTACTGGACTACCTCCTTTCCTTGAAAAGGACCTCATTTGCTGGAAGCTTTGGAGACGACCTTGACAAAGATCTGGCCTCCAGCAGACACCCACCCCCAAGAAGCTGGCCACCCAAAACTCATGGCTGAAGTGCCTCTGACCGTGTTGGGGTTTCCTGCCACTAGTTACTTTGAGTTCCCTTTGACCAGAAAGTGCCTGATGCCACAGAAACTGACCAACTTAAACCCTGAGCCTGGCGTCCGCCAGCTGAACACTGGATTAGGGTTCATACCCTCCCAGGGTATGAACAAAAGCCCAAGAAAATGTTGTCAGAAAGTAGCTCTCCAGAGTTTTGGTTTGGTTTGGTTTAGTTCAAAACAGGAAGTCACACTCCCCATCTCCCTCTCATCTCCTAACTAAAACCCAGCTGCATTTTCCCTCTAGGGTCAAGAAAACTGCCTTTCAATTTTATAAAATACCGGACAGAACTCCAAATCGGGCAGTTAGGTGTTTGAGTAGTTTTATCTTTCATATTTTTCTAAATGTTCTACAAAGAGAATGTTGCTTGTTAAAAGATCAGCATCTTAAAAATTGTATTATGAGGTTTCCAAAGCAAAAATTTACCCATTTTGTAAACAAACATTGCAGTGTAAATGGAAGAATACAACACAGAAAATGAGATGGTGTACATTAAAAATGCCATATAAACATTTCAAAGAAGAAAAACACTGCTCAAATACAAATTGGCTTCATATATTAGGGTTTTATTCTGCTAGTTACACCTGAGACCTGTAGACTCTGGTGGGTGGGTTCTTGAACTACTTGCAGTTGTAGGCATTGGAGTGTGTTTTAAGCTGGAGGCGGCTTTCAATGTGTACCTGTGTGAGAGAGATTCGCACCTTTATTAGCGTGAGGCGTGAATGTCTCTCATCACACCCCTGGCCTCAAAAGACTCCTAGGGCCTTTATTAGGCCTCTAGTTATTGCCTTTCAGGGAAGTTCTGCCTGGCGAAAAACCAGAATTATAGAGATTAATAGAAATGACATTTGGAAATGCAGTGATCCAAAAGTGAACACCACCATTCCACCCACAGTGACCCAACGCCCTGCGGAGAGGAGACCAGCACCTTTCAAGTTAACTTCTACAGCCAAACCTTCTCAGTAAAAGGCACCAAAGACCACATCTTGACGCGTCCCGGGCGGGTAACACAGTTTTTACAATGCGTTTTATTATTCATAAAAAAATAAATTTATTTACATATGACATTTCCTGTGGTAGTGCAACACCTTCCCCTCGCAGGGTCCCTCGGTGCGGAACAGCCCCGGCTGCCTGCCCTGCGAGCTCCTCCGCGCGGGGAAGCACGTGGCTGGGGGGAGACGGTGTTGCGGGGTGACTAGCAGACCTTGGGGGTGGAGCCTGGTGGGGAAAGTCTGGAATCCGACCTGGGGGTGCTGCAGGGAGGAGCGGGAGGTGGAGGAGCTGGAGGCCTGAAGGAGACCTGAGCCGGGTTGGGGCGGCGGGGCTGGGGAGGCTCGAGCTTGGAAGGGGAGGCGATGGACTGAAACCGGATTAGAAGGGGGCGGGGGGGTGGCGGGGAGCTTGGGAAGGACACCGCAGCAGGGAGGCTGAATGGCCCAGAGCGCTCCGGGCAAAAACCGGCTCGAGTGGTCTCGGAAGTGTGACTGCACCCTGCCCTGCGCGCCGCGGGCATCGTTCCCCCGCTAGGATACAAACCTCGCCCAGACAGACCATCTCCCCTCTTTGCAACTTAAAACCGTGCCCGACGTACATCTCACGTCCAGACTTCTGTCTTTACAGCGGATCGAGCGCGCACACTAACCACTGTGAAAGCCCTGTGTGCCCTGCGGAGTGGGGCCACCACGTATATGACCGATCTGGCTTGGCCTGGAAACTAAGATCCTAGGTGATGTGACGCTGGGCTCAGATGGCAGCCGAGAGCTCGTCTCAGAGCTAAAGCCCGAGGCTGGGTCTTGGTGAGCGCTCTCCACACAAACGGAGGCTCTTTCTGGAGAGGCAAAGCGTCGCCCAGACCCGTGGCAATGGTAGCCGGGGGCGCTCTGCGGTGACAGCCACGCATCATCGTGTTCACAGTACCAGGGAAAGGGGAAGGGTCTAGGAGACTCCAATGGAAACTTCTTCCCATCTCACGCCGTCTCCCTTCTCTCCGTGGCCCCCAAACACACGCGCTTAACGAATAATCCCATCCAGTGAGTTCGAGTCCGATTTAAGCGGTGGTTCCACACAGTCTGCTGGCTGCGGAAACTTCTTTGGTGTCAGAATCTGGTCGTCCGGAGACCACGAATGGCCATGTCTGTAAAAAACCAAAAGGAGTGTCAGATATTAGAGGAGAAACGACCGACCGTCTCAAACCGAAACCGATTTCCTAAGTGAACCCTAGATCTCCCTGGCTTTGAGCAGCTCAGATTTTATCAGCGTTCTGGGAACTTGCCTGTCTTCTCTCTGAGCTAGGATTTTAATTTTACCGGATGTTGATAATGGGAAACCAGCGGTGTCCGTTCACATTTCCTCCTGGACTTTGCCTGCATGATAATTAGGTGAAACTTGTATGAATTTGGGATTTTGTCATTTAATTCTCTTCCCCCTAAAACACACACACACACACACACACACACACACACTCACCCACTGCAAGTAGCAACTGGGCTTGGATAGGATCTTTCCCAAGCCGGGAGTGTTGGCAGGTCAGAGAGGGACTTTCCAGACAAATCCCGTCTGGGAAAACTTGCTATCCTGCAGCAATTTAAAAAATCCACAGGCGCTTTTATAGAGCTTGGCCCTCCCTCCTTGTTTAAGAAAGTATGGCTTGCTGATTCAAACCTGCCACTCTTAGCTAGAAAATGTTGGGTGAGGGAGATTTGCCATTCTGCAATCGGGCAGTAGATTCAGTTGGAACCAAGATTTGCTCCGGAAGCAGGATATTAGCCGATGGCTGTCACTGGGCGAAGCACCATGCACAATGATCGGAATGATGCAAACACAGAAGGGTGGATAATTCTTCTCCAGGAAAATGGCTGGCCCCTCCCTTGATTTGGGAGAAACTAAAATGGCCTTCTCGTCCCGCGTCCCAGAGCCCCCACCCCTTTCGGATTATTCCCAGCGGGCTGACGATACCCGGAGCCCAGGAGCTCCCTGGGCATCTACTGGCCCTCGCCGGGATTCTCCGCGCCGCGCCCCTACCAGGTTCACCGGGTGCACGTAGCCGTTCTCATAGCGGTCCTCCTGCAACAGCTGCCGCAGGTGCGCGATGTAACTGGAGGCCAGCCGGAGCGTATCCAGCTTGGAGAGTTTGGTGTCGGGGGGCACCCAGGGCAGGCTGGTCTTGAGTCTGGAGAAGGCTTTGCTCAGGACGCGCATCCGGGCGCGCTCGCGGGCGTTGGCCGCGTTCCGCTGGGACTGCTTGCACTCGGCGGCCGAGCCCTTGGGCGGGAGGGGCTTCTTGCCACCACCGCCTGCTCCGCCACCTGCGCCGCCGCACCCAGCCGCACGGGGCCGCTTCCTCTTGCAGCCTCCTGCGCCGCCCGCTGCGCCCAGAGCGCACTGCTCCTCCTCGCCGTCGGGGTCCTCCTCCTCCGCAGACGAGTTGTCACTGGGCGAGGCGTAGCTGCACTCGGTGCCGCGGAGGGGCGGCCTCTTGGAGGCGGGGATCGGGTACTCCCGCTGCAGCCCCCGCATCTCCATCTCCTCCGGGTCGCTCACCGAACCCGTGGACATCTCCTGGTTCCCTGCGCCCACGCGCGCCCGCTTTCCTCCCCCCTGGCCAGTCTCGCCGTTTCCGCCTTCCGCTCCTTGGCGGAGGCGGAGGGAAGGGAGAGCTCCGAGAAGGACTGCAGACCTGAGTCCAGAGGCGCGAACTCGAGGTGGGCGGTGAGAGCGAACGCGCCCGGCCACTGACCCCGCAGAGCGCGGACCAGAAGTTGGCGCCCAAGTCCCAGCTCTGAGCGCACAGCCGTGAGCTGCGCCTTTTGACAAGACTATTTATCTGTACTCCTTGGAACAAACCACCCCGGGCAAAGAAGAGGGAGTTGGAAAGGGGGGCAAGAGGTGGGGCAGGGGCGTGGAAGGGGTGGGGACCGCTTTTCTGCGTGCAGAGGAGCGGTTGGTGGGGGCAGGGGAAGGGGACGTCTCTGCAGAACCGAGATTTGGGCCCGAGGCCCGACCGACCTTCAGGACGTCAGCGCAGGATAAGTGTGCGTTGAGGGAGTGAGGGGGAAGATCTTGTTCCTACCCACCCTATTTCCACCCCCTCATCTTAGCAGTGGCGAAGATTGCCAGGCTCCTAGCGACGCCAGGATCGCGACCTCTGCTTCTCTCCCAGTCTTCTCGGCAGAACTCAGTTCGTCACTCATAATGTGCGATTGTCTGTCCGAGGCTTGCCCGACAGAAAAGAAAAAGTAAAACAAGCAAATGCCCAACAGTCACCTCTCATTTTCCTCCTTCTTTTCCTTTAATACAGCTTTATAATTTTAAAGCACTTTTATCTACAATACTTCGTTTCACCGTCAAATAACTTCTGTAACTTAAATGTTATTATTTCCACTTTGCAGAACTTGAAGCTGAGCCTTGTAGATAGACGTTAAGTAAAGGACTCAAACGCACCAGGCTGGTAAGTAGAAACAAGATTCCAAATCCATGTTTAGAAATCCCGACAGTGTTCCAGTCTGCCACATGCCTCCCGGCCACACACGCCACAGGATGTTGTATCTGGTATTTTCCCCTATGTTGAGAGTTCGTGGTTTTGTTTCTAATACCACGATGGGATCTTGCCTCACGCTTTGAGTTATGGTGCAGGGAGTCCATAAGCTGTTTTAGATTGTGTACTGAAGCAGCTTCTGGCTGCAGAATGCTAAGTTAGCACAATGGTCCAAAGTAAAAAAAAAAAAAAAAAAAAAAACAAAGCAGCACCCAGAATTATCATGTCCCATTCCAACCAAAAATAAAACACCCTGCCTCCCCCACAAAGGAAACAAAACAAAATTGCGGTCTCATCTATTCCTAACTTGAAGGCCCTTGCAATTCGTGGTCAGGGGATGAGTGCTTTGTTATGGAAACGGGCACCAATGGCCAGCGACTGAGCTGTGTGGCAGTCACTGTACTTGTGAATAGTTCACTGAATAATAAAACCCCTGTGACGTTGGGGTATGGTTATTCCGTTTTACAGTGAGGAAACTGAGTCTTCACACCCTGCTGGCTTAGGTGTTCACTTGACCTTTCCACGAAAGTCCACGGGCTCCCAAGCTGAGCGAGGTGCAAGGGGACCGATGTGCACTCAGTCCAGGGCAGAGCTGGCAGAAACCGCTGGGTCCGCCTCCCTCCTCTGGTTCCTACAGCAGAACAAATGCGCCCTGCTCAGTGCCTGAAGTGCTGCAACAGGTGGCTGGCCCGGGCTGACTTCATCACTCAGGCATCATTCCACCTTCATCTCCCAGGCCAAGCCTCCCTCAGGGGGGATGTTTCACACAGCCCCTCCCGCTCGCCCGCATTTGCAAAGGTTTTCTCTCTGCACATTTTGTCTTTTGGTTGGGAGTGGGGGTGGGGACAGGCTCATTCTGGGACAAGCTGAGTAAGAAGATCGCTAGCTCTCAGTTCTCTCCGGGCTGAGGAAATGCAGGGAATATTTTAGACAGAGCGTGGAAATCAGACTTGGAGCACTTGAACTTGAACTTGACTCTAGGGTGCTTTGCCAGGCAAAGGAGGAAAGAGAGACAAGGGAGAGTAAAAACGCTGTAAGGGGGAGGTCCCAGGCTAGCTTTTTGCATCGCCTATTGATGACTTGAAGCTATCAGTATAAATACATAGTCTCACACATTAGGGGCAGGCATATAGGTTTTTAAAATCCGAATTGTTTATACAGGTGCAGAACAAAGTCTTTCTTTAGAAAAGATTAATGGTGGGGAGGGCGCTAGATTTCTCTAAACAGTCGCAAAAACTGTACCCAGCCTTAACTCTAAGGGGGTCATGGCCAGTTTCTTTTTTTCTTGAAGGAACTGCGTGACCCCAACAATTCGGGTTTATTTTTCATAGCACTTGCCCCCTCCTCCCTTTCTTCTTTCTCTCTCTTTCTCCTCCCTCCTCCTTCCCTCTCTTTCTCTCCTCCCTCCCTCCTCCTTTCCTCCCTCTCTCTATTCTCTATGAGAAAATCAGCTATTTTCTTTTGCTTTTGTTTTGTTGTTTATTTTTCATTTCAGTTTTCCTCCATTTCTTTGTAGCTATATATTTTTTGCTTTTTTTCAAGTTGCAGACTTTTAATGAAGATTCGGAAATGTATCTTATATACATTTCATATTAGCATGTAACTGCTTTAATATGTTTGTAATATCTGACATATCTTTACATTTTCAAAGCATCTTTACTTTTCCTTCTCCTTGGAGAATTACAACAGCCCCTTGAGATTAACAGTGTAAATATAACTATCTCTTTTGAAAGCCCAGGTTTTTTTTTTTCATTGTTTTGACAAATTACTACACACCACAAATGAATCATAAAGCCTTTATTTTTGTATTTAAAAAAGCACATTCAAATTAATTCCTCTTTTCATATGCTTCACAAACTTTAAATTTGTAACAGGTATTTACCATTGTTTATTGTGTCCATGGATGGTCTTTAAATTCTTTAGCAATATTTTTTGTAAATATGCGATGGGGTAGGAGGGGTTAATGTTACATTATAAAACAAAAATTAGTATCTTTAATAATATCATTCTGGATAATATCATTACTGGATGTATGACTTTTGGCAATTTGCTTTTTTTGAGACTCAGTTTCCCAATCTATAAAATGATTTATCTTTTTGTGAGGAAGAGAAAGTATGTGAGCAATTGGTGAGGTAAGAACCTGGAATGTGGGAGAAGATCAGTAAATGCTAGTTATGATCACTATGAATTGCCCTGCCCTGCACTACACAGCTAGTAAGTGTCACAACCAGGGACTGAGCCAGGTTTTGGACTCCAGGGCTTGTTCTGGGTTTCAGATGGCACCAGACTGTTCCATTTGCTTTGACTGCGGGCTTCTAGGGTTTAAAGTGCCCATTGGACAATCTTTCTCGCAGTTGCCATAGGGGACCTCACTGAGGAAAAAATGGGTGGTACTTCATTAGAAACGTCCTTTTCTTCCCCCAAGTTCTCTCACCATAAATTTGCAGCACTTCTCTAAGCCTTACTTTCCTCATTGGAATAAAGGGAATAAAACAGCTAAATTGGAGTTGCCGAAAGGATTAAATGAAATTGTGGTGTATGTGGAAGCAGCATGTTCAGGTGGAACACAGAAAGGTGCCTAATAGGTGAAAATATTTAAAAATGAAGTTTGTTGGTTTTTTTGTTTTTTTAAGGGACAATGTAGTGGGATGATAATTACAGACATAGAAAAAAAGATGTTCATTGCCACTTCCGTCCTCCAGTCCTCCAACTGTGTAGTAAGTACTGGGTGAGAAAGTCTAGTGTCAGTGTCGGGCAGGTCAGGTGGGCTTAGGGTTTAGGAGAGCAAGGGCTTCTTCTGTACTTGGTGAAGGCCACATCAAAACCACATAGTGAGTAGGTGCTTAAGAAATAGTCTTAGGCCGGGCGCGGTGGCTCACGCCTGTAATCCTAGCACTCTTGGGAGGCCAAGGCGGGTAGATCGTTTGAGCTCAGGAGTTCAAGACCAGCCTGAGCAAGAGTGAGACCCCGTCTCTACTAAAAATAGAAAGAAATTATATGGACAACTAAAAATATAAACAGAAAAAATTAGCCGGGCATGGTGGCACATGCCTGTAGTCCCAGCTACTCGGGAGACTGAGGCAGGAGGATCGCTTGAGCCCAGGAGTTTGAGGTTGCTGTGAGCGAGGCTGATGCCATGGCACTCTAGCCTGGGCAACAGAGTGAGACTCTGTCTCAAAAAAAAAAAAGAAATAGTCTTGACTGGGCACGGTGGCTCACGCCTGCAATCCTAGCACTTTGGGAGGCTGAGACAGGCGGATTGTTTGAGCTCAGGAGTTCGAGACCAGCCTGAGCAACAGCGAGACCCGTCTCTACTAAAAATAGAAAGAAATTATCTGGCCAACTAATTTTTTATATATATATATATATATATATATATATAAAGTTAGCCGGGCATGATGGCACATGCCTGTAGTCCCAGCTACTCGGAGGCTGAGGCAGTAGGATTGCTTGAGTTCAGGTGTTTGAGGTTGCTGTGAGCTAGGCTGATGCCACAACACTCTAGCCCTGGCAACAGCGTGAGACTCTGTCTCAAAAAAAAAAAAAAAAAAAAGGAAACAATCTTGGGTTGGGAATGTATTTGATTGGATAGACACCCCCACATAGCACTTTCCTAGTGATGTCTCTTCCCACAGCATCCTGATGCCCTGCACTATCCTGTTGCCTGGAGGCATTGCACAAACCTTTGGGCAATTAATTGCCTGTACCTTTGATCTAGAGAAACAAAGAATCTAGATGAGCAATGGCCAATATGGAAACCACTAGCTGCCAAGTGAGACTATCCAGCACTTGAAATGCAGCTAGTGGTGTACATAGTGTAAAATACACACTGGACAGTGCAGATTTAATATGAATACATGAATGTAAAATATTAATATCTCATTAATATTTGTAAGTGTTAATTATATGTCAAACTATCATTTTGGATATATTAGGTTAAATGAGATATGTTACTAAAAATAATTTCACTTTTTAGTGAAACAAGCTCGCTGGTGCAGATAGCACACATTACATCCCATTTGCTCTCACTTCTCCCTGTCATCAGACCTGCATCTCACCACGTGTACCCAACCTTGTATAGATAGCCCTCTGCACCCCAGATTACACTGAGAAACACTTCCTGTTGGGATTTCCACAGCCCTTTGCCACGGAAACCTTCTTCCCAAGAGGCATTGGACTTGATTCCCCAAGGCTAGGCAGGCTGCCCTGAAGCCAGGGATACAGTGCCCCAGTATTTGGGCCTTTTGGAGCAACCCTAGGGTTAGAGTATGACATCCAGGTCAGGAAGATGAAGGCTTCTGTTCAGTGGTGGGTCAGTCATGTTATGTGGTGTGTGAATCTTGTTGTTTGCTGGTCATGTGGTCACAGGTAGGGCTCAAGGTTAGGTCGGAATAGTCCAAGGCCAGGGATCTACTTCCCTTATCTATATAAAGCCTTGGGCCCTGCTCCAGGTGAGGCCACAGCCTGGACACTTCAAATTTGCAGAGGATAAAGGTAACAAAGCCAGGATTGAGAATGAAAAATGGGGCTAGGGTGCGGGGAGGGAAAGTGCAAACGACTCAGCAGAGACCTGATTTTTCTCTGCCTTTCAGGAGAGAGGAAAAAAATCCTCAGTGATTGTCCTTACAACTAAAAATGCAGGTGGCTTCAGAAATAAGTGTTTTTTAAAACAATATCTCTAGATTTGGGGGAGCAGATGCTGAGAGGCTTAACTGCCCTGGGAGCCCCAAATTCCAGCTGGAACCCTCTTGTCTCCTGCAAAATGACTTTGCAAAATGACTTGGATTAACTTAGAATAGAAGCCTAGCTTTCAGAAAGAAAAGGCCCTGTAGTGAGGGCTTCTGGAAGAGGCCTGTCTGCAGAATCTGACACTGAACAATGTTGGAAATCCTGAAGGATGTTGGAGAATCCTAGCTCTGGTCTGGGTTAGAGCTGTGGCTCTGGGTCTAAGAACAAGCTTATTTGAAAAAAACAAAAAACAAAACAAACAAAAAAAAAACACCTTGGAGGCAGTCTTTCGCTCTTAAGCAGAAGCTAAGAAAGTTCTGTCTCATGGGATTTCCCCTTTTTAAGTACTTTTGATTTTATTGGCAATACTTAGAAGTGTGAAAATACTCTGTTACTGAGAAACAGCCCTTGAAATTGTAGCCCACAGCTCTGGTCTCCAGGGTCTGGTCCCAAGCCTTGTTTCACTGTGGAGTTCATCTGGGAGAGAAATGTCATCCTACCATGTGGCGTGTTCTGGACAGAGCCCCTTTGGCTGTGAACATTAGGAGCCCTCTGCATTTATCAGCTGAGGGGCCTCAGGCCACTTACCCTCTTGGAGCTCGTTTCTCTGTGTGTAGCCCATGGAAGTTGCCAGAGTCAAAAGAGACTGCCTGCTTGTAGACTCCGGTGGGAACTGTAGAACATTGTTATCAGGTCAGTTATGAAGTACTGTTCCTCTTCTCTCTCTCTCTCTCTCTCTCTCCCTCACTCTCTCTCGTAGGAGCTCATTCCTTCCCTGCCCCCTCCCTCAGCAGTGGGCCTTGCTCAGAGTACTCTCATTTTAGCAGCTCCCCACCCCAGCCCCACTCCAACTAAATGCCTCCTGGTGCCAGAAGGAAGTTCTCATGTAATAGATACTTTGTGGCGTCCGAGGACAAGGATTCTGTACTGGTTGTCAAGCAATTCCTTAACCAACTCATCTGTAAAAGAGAAGTTGAGCTTATTTACATATGACCTTTGTTTCCCTAGTCCCAAGCCCCTCTGACCTCCAATTCTAAAATGAGCTCTAACAGATGATCAGAACAGGGAGGGTATTTTGGGAAATGTGCCCACTTTTTCTTGATGTTTTCTTTTTCCTTTGGCTTATTTGTGCTGCTCTTTCCAATTAGCAGAAAAAAAAAACAAACAAACAAGCAAATAAACAAAAAAAACCCTGCTACATTCCTCTTTAGGTTTCAATCTCAAAGGAGAACTCCTTGAGAATATTGGAAACAGAACGAGTTAAGGAATTCTCATGCCTTGTTTCATCATTCACCCCTACTCCTTCTTAGATTGCCACCTTTAAACAACTTCCTTTAGGAAAGAGAGGGACAAAATTAAAATGGATAAGAAACAAATAAAAAGACCGAACTGTAAGCTCAATGAAGGCAGAGACTGTGTCTTGTTCATATGGGTATCCCTAATGTCTAGCAGCTCATGAACTACCTAAATATTTGATGATTTGAAAATATTCACAAACACATGAACACAATCTAATCTGTAACCATAATTAATGGGAGACAGGCACTCAACCAATTATTTGTCCTTCATTTAACCAGCTTGATTAATTCCTGTGTATTGTAACCCACACTCAGCACTTACAGGGCCTCTATTACATTTCTCATTGACCAAACGGACTTCTAAAGAATATTTCCTGTTTTCAAATGTAGCTTATATATCTATCTACTTGTCATACACTGTGTTTGTCACAACCCCCAGAGTTATTCTAAATAACTTAAGAATTACTTTTATTACAAACATCCCAGCAGCACTATTTTCTCCTTATGAAAATAAAATAGTGCTTTAAATACCATTTGTTACTTTTTTTTTCCTGATTGAAAACAATTCAGAATTTTGGTAAAAGTTCAGGGGATCACAGACCTACAGAGCAGAGATTAAAAAGAAAAAAGAGCCAAGTGTAGAGCCCTCTAACAGCCCACACATCTGATGGGTGAACAGAGAAGGGGAATTCAGAGAAAGGCGGTAATCAGAGAGGTGAGAGGAAAACCAAGAGAGTAGTGTTATTGAAAGCAAGGGAGTACTTTCAGGAAATAATGGGTGGGGACTTCCAGTTGAGATGGTCTAGTAAGACCATATCTTGAAGCTTCCCCATGTGCTGCTCCAAGCACATAGCAATGAGAGCTAAAATGTAAAAATACAAAAACTGAAAAGATGCAGCCATGTTCAAAAGCAGGGAAAATGTCTCTGTGGACCGGGAATGTAACCAAAAGTGACTACTGAGTGGGGCCAAAACTCCTGCCCACTCCTGTGGGCCTGCTCCCACAGGAGCACCTAGGCGTTGAGTTCCTGTGCAGATAAGGGAACAAAGTGATCCCATGTGTGGAGGGAGACTGACCCAGGTGATTAGTTAAATGAGGATGCTGGAGCAAGTAAGGAAGCAAAGCTAAGCAAGCCCAGCCAGGCAAGGATATTGGCTCTGCGACTGAGTCAGTTTCCATTAATTTTTTCTCTTCATTATGGGTCACATGTTCCTGCCTCTTTGCATGCCTGGTAACTTTTGGTTGGATGCTAGACATTATGAATTTTGCCTATTGGATGCTGGGTATTTTTGTAGTTCCATAAATATGATTGATCTTTTTTTTTTTGTGATGCACTTAAGTTACTTGGAAATAGTGATCCTTTTGGGTCTTCCTTTTAAGATGTGTAGAAGGAATCAGAGCAGTGCTCATTTTAGGGCTAATTATTCCCCATTACTGAGGCAAGACTCTTCTGAGCACTCAACCCATTGCCCTGTGAACATGAAATTTGCCAGTCTGGCCGGAGCAGATATTATTCCTGGCTCTGTGGGAGTACCTGACAGTCTTCCCTTTCGTCTTTTTTGGTACTTCTTCCTTCAGCCTCTGGGAGTTTCCTCACATGCTCATGCTGCTTGGTTGAATACTCCAGGGGGACTCTCTGCAGATTTCTAGTTTCTCTCTCTGTGAACCTCTCCTCTGTGTTACCCTGTCCCACAAATTCTACTTGCCTGGGTCTCCCCAGTCTCTCAGCTCTGTCTTCGTAACTCAGGGAGTCTGTCTGGCTCCTCCTGGGTCCCCCCTTTCTGCTCCGCAGCCTGGAAACCATCACGGCGATAGCTGGTTCCCATTCCTCAGTGTCTCCTGCCCTTCATTGCCTTATGTCCAATGTTTTAAGAACCACTGCTTTATACACTTTGTCTGCTTTAGGGTTGTTTCAGGTGGGTGGGTAAGTCTCACCCCTGTTACTCAGTCTTGGGCACAAGTAGAGGTCTTTGGAATGGCACCTTAACAGGAAACTTTTAGTTTGTTTTATTTTTGTTTTGTTTTTAAGGGTGAGAGTGGCTTAAGCATGCTTGTATTTTGAGAGGAAGACACTGGAGAAGAGGAAGAGATTAAATATATTAAAAATATGGGGAAGAGACTAAGGATATTAAAATATGGGGAAAATATTAAAAATATAGGAGTAGTGATGGACCAAAATCCCACAGGAGGTAGAAGGAGATGAGTTAGCTTTGAAGAAGAGAAGATACATCTCTTTTCCTGAAAGGAGAGGAAAATAAATAGTGTGGGATGTCATTGTAGATCAGTAGAGATTTGTGGGAAGTGAAAGAAGTTAGCCCCTGATGGTCTCTGTTTTTTAAGTGGAAGGTAAATTTATGTTATCTATCTAGAATGAATGGGTAGGCATGAGCTATTAGGATCAACAGAAATGGGAATTGTGGAGAGTAACCATTCTGGAGAATATAGGGGCTGAATCAGGGTAAGGAAAAGCATTTGAAAACAGTGTTAAGGGCTCTGATGAAGTTGACTGATTAGCACTATGCCCATTAACAAATGTGAAGTTGTGGAGCACAGTGGTTTAAAAGTAGTGGTTTTCAGTTAGAAACAGTTGAATCTTAGTAGGATTATCTGTTTACATCTTTGATGACAAGAACTTGCAAGGATGAGATATTAACGGGTTCATTAGGTTTTGATGAGGTAAAGAAGCAATTTAGGAACATGGAATTCAGGGGAGATACTCTTAGAGATTTAGATGGTGCTTCTGTTGGGGGCCCGTGGTATGCAAGAGGGAGGCAAAATGAAGGTATCCTTTTATTTTATCTTTTCAGGGTAAGTAAAGGCAGAAGGATTTGCAAAGACATAATACCAGTATGTTGCACAAATCTTGAGGTGTTATTGACATAGAATACAATGTGGAAGAATCTATATATTTCTCATATTTTTCAATTGTGTCTTGGCTGTGTAAAATGGACTTAAGACCAAAATACCTGAATGCATACACACAGACATAAATGCAAACTATTCTTCAAAATTCAACCTGGAGGTATTAGAAGATTTCTTGTAACATGTCCCACAGCCATTTGGAACACAGCACATTCTGGGTCTTTTAAATCAATAATAAACCTCTGATTTCTCAGTGTTAGCTACGGGGCACTCATTGGCATGTGATGTATAGTTTAACAAGGGCAAAAAGGTAGAGTAGTTCAAAATGCATCCCTGCCTTGTGCCCTTATTTTATCACTCTAAAATTCAGTGTCCCCCACAATTTACTTACAAAGGTATTGAGGCTAAGAGAGGTGAAATCTCTTGCTGAAAGTTAAAAAGATAGTTGAAGGGGAACTCGAATGTCCAGAATATGAATCTAACACTCTTGTTACCATATGATGGTTAATTTTATGTCAGTTTGCCTAGATAGTTGTGCAAATGTTATTCCAGATGTTTCTGTGGAGGATTTTTTTTTAAATATGAGATTAACATTTAATCACTAGACTTGGAGTAAAATAAATTGTTCTCCATAATGTGGTGAGCCTCATCCAATCAGTTGAAGGCTTTGATAGAAAAAGACTGACCTTCCAAGAAGAGAGAATTCTGCCAGCAGACTGCCTTCAGACTAGAACTGCAGCTCTTCCCTGGGCCTCCAGCTTGCCGGTCTGCCCTGAAGTTTAAACTTGCCACACTCCACAGTGGTGTGGGCCAATTCTTTAGACTAAATATCTCTTTCTCTCTCCCTCCCTGCGTGCTTCTCTCTCTCTTTCTCTCTCTCTCACAAACACACACACACTCACACCCTATTCATTGTGTTTCTCTAGAGATCCTGACTAATGCAATGCTCTGGACAAAGAATGTTAAATTTAGTAAGCAGGAGAAAGTGCAATGCCAGGCACTTTGTGCTTAAGTCAAGAGTATTTAAATTAGAAAAAGGGATAGCGAATATCCTAGTTCTTAGTACTCATTTTAAAAGTCATGGAAAAATGAGTCTGGCCAGGAAGGAAAATGCCATAAGTAACTATAAAAGATCAACACATTGACTTTTTATGTTTCGTTTTAATATTGTGCTACTTAGTTGAAAAATATGAATTTTAATTACAAATTTTTCTTCACATTGCTTGGATGGATGTAACCACTGAATCTTTTTTTCATTGAAGTATAATTCTCATACCATAAAATTCATGCTTTAAAAATGTGCAATTAAGTGGTTTTTAAGCATATTCAAAAAGTTGTGCAATGATTACCACTGTATATTCCTGAACATTTGTATCATTCCCAAACCAAACCCCATAACCATTAGCAGTCACTCCCCATTTCCCCCTCTCCTGCAGCCCCTGGAAACCAGTAATTTTTCTGTCTCTGCAGATTTGTCTGTTCTGGTCATACTACACACATGAAATCATATAATTCCATTTAAAAGCCTTCCATATAATCAGCCATAGGCCTTTTATGCCTATCTTCTTTTACTAAGCATAATGTTTTTTTCAAGGTTTGTCCATGTTTTAGCATTTATTAGTACTTTATTTTTATATGACTGAGTGATATCTCATTGTATGTATATATCACATTTTGTTTATCCATTCATCAATTTATGGACATTTGATGTTTCTGGTCTTTGGCTATGATGAATAATGCTGCTGTGAATATTCATGTACAAGTTTTTGTATGAACAAATGTTTTCAAGTATCTTGGCATATACCTAGGAGTGGAAATGCTAGGTCATATAGTAACTCTGTGGTTAACTTTTTGAGAATCTATCACATTGTTTTCCAAAGTGGCTGCACCATAACATTCCCAGCAGCAATGTAGGAAGGTTTCAATTTCTCCACATCCTTACCAACACTTGTTAATTGTTCTCTGTTTTGATTATAATTATCCTACTGGTGTGAAGTGGTATCTTATTGTGTTTTTTATTTCCATTTTCTTGATGACTAATGATGTTCAGCATCTTTTTACTTGTTGGAAATTTGTGTATCCTCTTTGAAGAAATATATAAGTCCTGTTGGAGACCAGCCTGGACAACATAGTGAGACCCTGTCTCTAAAAATAAAACTTAGCTGGGCATGGTGGCATGTATGTGTAGTCCCAGCTACTTGGAAGGCTGGGATGGGAGGATCACTTGTGCCCAGGAGTTTGAGGTTCAGGGTTACAGTGAGCTGTGATGACACCACTGCACTCCAGCCTGAGCAACAGAATAAGATTCTGTCTCTAAAAAATAAAAATCCAGAAATAGACAAAATTCCTTTGTCTGGTTTTCAATTAGGTTTTTGGCTTTTGTTGTTGAGTTGTAAATGTTCTTTATTATTCTCAATACTAGACCCTTATCAGATATGTGATTTGCACATGGTTTCCACCATGCTGTGGGTTGTCTTTTTATTTTTTTGATATTGTCCTTTGAAGCAAAAAGTTTTTAATTTTGGTGAAGTACAATACATCTGTTTTTTCATTGGTTGCTTAGGCTTTGGGTCTCATGTCTATGGAACCATTGTCTAATTCATGATTGCAAAGATTTACCCCTATGTTTTCTTCTAAAAGAGTCTTATAGTTTTAGCTTTTACATCCAGATCTATGTCAATTTTGAGTAGATTTTTGTGTTTGGTATGAGCTAGGAATCCAACTTTATTCTTTTGCATGTGAATATTCAATACCATTTGTTGACAAGACTGGTCTTTCTCCCATTGGATTGTTTTGTTATTCTTATCAAAGATTAATTGACCACACATGTATGGATTCTCAATGTTATTCCATTGATCTGTATGTCTATTCTTATAACAGTATCATGAAACCTTGATTATTGTAGCTTGTAGTAAATTTTGAAATTGGGATTCTTTTTCAAGATTGTTTTAGCTATTCTGTGCCCCTTGATTTTCCATGTGAATTTTATGATCAGTTGTCAATTTCTCAAAAAACCCTGCTGGGATTTTGATATGAATTACATTGAATCTGTACATCAACTTGGGAGAATATTGCCATCTTAACAGTATTAAGTTTTCTGATCCATAAACATGGGATGTCTTTCCTCTCATTTAGTTATTCTTTAATGTCTTTCAAAAATGCTTTGTAGCTTTTTGAGTATAACTTTTGCACTTCAGTTGTTAAATTTATTCTTATTTTATTTTTATGGATGCTATAGTAAATGAAATTGTTTTCTTAATTTTCTTTTTCATTGTCCATTGCTAGCATATAGAAATACAATTGATTTTTTTGCATATTAATCTTATACACAGCAACTTTTCTGAACTAATTTATTAATTCTAATAGTTTTTTAATGAATTCCTTAGGATTTTCTCTAAAAATAATATCATCTGCAAATAGAAATAGTTTTACTTCTTCCTTTCTAATTTGGATGATTTTACTTCCTTTTCTTAACTAATTTTTGTAGTTAGAACTCAAGTACAATGTTGAATAGAAAGGGCAAGAGTGTACACCCTTCTCTTGTTCCTGATGTTAGGGGAGAAACATTTATTCTTTCACCAATAAGTATGATGTTAAGCTGTGGGATTTTTATAGATGTCCTTTGTCAGATTGAGAAAGTATCATTCAATTCCTAGTTTGCTTAATGCTTTCATCATGAAGGGCTGTTGAATTTTGCCATATGTTTTTTTCTACATCTAATAAGTATGTGGTTTTAATCCTTTATTCTCTTGAAATAGTACATTACATAAATTGGCTTGTGAATGTTAAATCAATCTTACATTCCTGGAATAAATCTCTCATTAGGTCATGATACATAATCATTTTTATATCTTGCTAGATTTGGTTTGTTAGCATTGTATCAAGGGTATTTAGATTCACAAGAGATACTAGTTTTCTTGTGATACCTTGTCTTGTTTTGGTATTAGGATAATACTGGCATCTTAAAATGAGTTGGGAAGTGTTCCCTCTCCTTTTGTTTTTTGGAAAAGTTTGTGAAGGATAATATTAATTGCTTTTTGAATTTTTTAATAGAATTCACCAGCATATTGATGGGCTTTTCTCTGTCAGAATTTTTTTTTTGATTACAAATTCAGAAATTTTATTTCTTCTTGAGTTATTTTTGGTAGTTTGCATCTTTGTCTGAATTTGTTCATTGTATTATATCTAGATTGTCTTATTTATTGGCATACAATTATTACATAGTATCTCCCTATGTTCTTTTTATTTCTGTAAGTTTAGTAGTAATGTTTCCTCTTTAATTTCTGATTTTAGTAATTTGAGTCCTATCTCTTTTGATTTTGGTCAGTCTAGCTAAAGGTTTATTAATTTTGTTGATCTTTTCAAAAAGCTAACTTTTGATTTTGTTTATTTTTTCTATTTTTGTGTTCTCTGTATTATTATTTTTTTCATTTTAATCATTATTCTCTTCCTTCTGCTTGCAATTGGTTTAGTTTGCTCTTCTTTTTCTGGTTCATTAAGGTGGAAGGTTAGGTTACTAATATGAGGTCCATCTTCTTTTATTTGCTTTCTCTTTTAAGGAATTTATTTCATACCTATTATACCACACAACATGTCATTTCAAACCCTGACATAAAACTCGCTAATGAGATAAAGCAAGGACAAAAGAATTTATGTTATTAGAAACAAGATACACCATCACTTATACTCTTCAAATATTATTGCAGTTTAATGTTCATAATTTGATAATGCTTTTATGAAATAATCTACAGACAACTGGTTTCAACAGACAATTAATACTTTTACTCAGATATGATGGTCATAATTGTTTATGAGGTATAAATTTTCTTTAAAACTTTATTGTATAATACTCATAACATAAAATTTACCATCTTAACCGTTTATAAGTGTACAATCCCGTGGTATTAAATACATTCATAATGTACAACCATCACCACCGTCCATCTCCATGACTCTTGTCATCTTGTAAAACTGAAATTCTGTATCCAACAAACAATAATTCCTTCTTACTCCCTCCGCAGCCCCTAGCAACCACCATTCTATTTTCTGTCTCTGTGATTTTGACTACTCTAACATCTCATGTAAGTGGAATCATGCAGTATTTGTCTTTTTGTGACTGACTTTCTCACTTAGCATAATGTCCTCAAGGTTCACCCACATTGCAGCATATATCAGAATTTCCTTTCTTTTTAAGGCTGGATAATATTCCATTGTTTGTATAGCTCATGTTTTGCTTATTCATTCATCTGTTGATGGATACTTGGGTTGCTTGCATGTTTTAGCTATTGTGAATAGTGCTGCTATGAACATGGACGTACAAATATCCCTTTAAGACCCTCTTTCAATTCTTTTGGTTAAATACCCAGGAGTGGAATTGCTGCAGTCATATGATAGCTATAGTTTTAATTTTTTGAAGAACTGCTATACCATTTTCCACAGTGCTGCATCATTGCACATTCCCACCAACAGTGTACATGGGTTCTAATTCCTCCACATCTTTGCCATTGTTGTTTTCTGCTTCAAAAAAAAAAAAAAATACACATATATACTGGCCATCTTCATGGATATGAAGTGGTATGTCACTGTAGTTTTTATTTGTACTTCTCTAATTATTAGTGATATTGAGCATCTTTTCCTGTCCTTACTGGCCATTTGTATAACTTCTTTAGAGAAATGTCTATTCAAGTTCTTTGCCCATTTTTGATTCAGTTGATTGTTCTGTTCTTCATTTTAGGAGTTCTCTATATATCCTGGATTTCAATCCCTTATTAGATATATGATTTGAAAATATTTTCTCTCATTCTATGGGTTTTCTTTTTACTCTGTTGACAGTGTCTTTTGGTGCACATAATTTTTAAATTGTCATGAAGTCCAGTTTATCTATTTTTTCACTTGTTGCCAGTGCCTTTGGTGCCATAACCTAGAAATCTAATCTGCCAAATATAATGTTGTGAAGCTTTTTCCCTGTGATTTCTTCTAAGAGTTTTATAGTTTTAGGTCTTACATTTAGGCATTTGATCCATTTTTGAGTTAATTTTTGTATATGGTGTGCAGTAAGTGTCCAACATCATTATTTTACATGTGGATATCCAGTTTTCCCAGCACCACTTGTTGAAAAGACTGTCCTTTCCTCATTGAATTGTCTTGGTACCCATGTCAAAATCATATGATCATATGTGTGAGGGTTTATTTCTGGGCTTTTTATACTATTTCATTGGTCTATATGTCTGTCTTTATGTCAATGCCACACTGTTTTGAGTACTGTAACTTTGGAGTAAGTTATGAAGTCAGGGAGTAGGCACCCTCCAGCTTTGTTCTTTTTCAAGATTGTTTTGGCTATTCAGGGTCCCTTGAGATTCAATATGAATTTTTGAATGGGCTTTTCTATTTCTACCAAAAACATCATTGGGATTTTGATAAGAATTGCACTGAATCTGTAGATCGCTTTGGGAAATATTGCCATCAAAACATTAAGTTTTCTAATCTGGGATTAGAAATGCATCAGGATACATTTAGCATCCTGAAATTGTAACACTCTAATTTGAATTTATACCTGCTTAACTTCAATATCATATACAAACTCTGCTACTTTAATGCCTCCACCCCACCCGTTTTGGTTGTCAATGTCAGAAAATTACAATTTTATACATTGTATGCCAAAGAAACATGAAATAGTAATTCTTTGAAATGCATTTGTCTCTTAAATTAGGTATAAAACAAAAGGTGGATTTACAAAACAAAGTTACGACAATACTAGCTTTTAGGCCAATGATTTTTTTTTTAAATATTTTAGTCTCTTAAATCATATAGAAAATAAAAAGTGTATTTAAAAACCATTGTTATAATAACAGTAACTTTTGTAATTGTCCATGTATTTACCTTTATTGAGATCTTTATTACTTTATACAGATTCTAGTTTCTATGTAGTGTACTTTCATTTCAGCCTGCAGGACTCCCTTGAGCATTTCGTGCAGAACAGGTCTAGTGGTAACAACTCCCTGATATGATTCAAATGTGCACCCCACGTTTCATGTGTTACAAACTCAATCCCCAATTTGTCAGTATTGAAAGTTGGGGCCTTTAAGAGGTGATTAGATCATGAAGGCTCTGCTCTCAAGGATGGATTAATCCATTAATGGATTAATAAATTAGTGGGTTAATAGATTAATGAGTTCTCATGACAGTGGAACTAGCGGCTTTATGAGAAGAGGAAGAGAGACCTGCGTCAGCCTCCCTGCCATGTGGTGTCCTGCATCAGGACTCTTCAGAGTCCCTACCAGCAAGAAGGCTCTCACCAGAGGGGGTGCCTTGACCTTGGACTTTTTAGCCTTCATACCTGTAACAAATAAATTCCTTTACTTTATAAATTACAGTTTCAGGTATAACTGAAAGCAGACTAAGACTCCCCCAGTTTTTGTTTATCTGGAAATGTGTAATTTCTCCCTTACTTTTGAAAGACGGTTTTGCTGGATATAGGATTCTTGGTTGACAATTTTTTTTTTTTTTCCTCTCTCAGCTCTTTGAGTATTTTGGCCTGCTTTCTGGCCTAACTGTTTGATAAGAAATATCCAAGTGATCTTATTGAGGATACTTTGTATGTGATGAGTTCTTCTCTCTTGATGCTTTTAAGATTCTCTCTTTGGCTTTCACTCAAAAGTCGTATTTTTATGTGCCTCGATGTGGTTCTGTTTGAATTCATTTTACTTGTAGTTCCTTGAGCTTCTTGAATGTTTATATTCATGCCTTTCATCAAATTTGGGAAGTTTTCAGCCATTATTTCTACAGATATTCTCTCTTCACCTTTCTTTCTTTCTCTGTCTCCCTCTTTTTTTTTTTTTTTTTTGAACTTCCACATGCATATATTGTGATTTGATGGTCTCCCACAGGTCCCATAGACTCTGCTCACTCTTCTTCCATCTTTTTTCTTTCCCTTTTCAGACTTATTGATTTCCATTGTCCTATCTCCAAATTCACTGATTCTTTTTTAGGCCTGCTCAGATATGCCTTAGAATCCTTCTAGTGATTTTTTCATTATAGTTATTGTACTTTTCAGCTTCGGAATTTCATTTTGTTTTCTTTTGGGTTTTTCATCTTTATTGATATTGCCATTGTGTTCATATACCATTTTCTTAACTTTTTGCAAATTTTCTTTTAGTTTTTGAGCATTTTTAAGATAGTTATTTAAGATTTTTTGTTGAGTAGACCTGCCATCAGATCTATTTTTCAGAGATAGTTTCTGCTGATTTATTTATTTTTCTTTGAATGGGCCATATGCTCCTTTTTCTTTTTTTATACCCTGTGGTTTTTTGTTGAAAACTAGGCATTTGAATCTAATAATGTGGTAACTCTGGAACTCAGATTCTCCTACTTCCCCAGGGTTTACAGTTTTTTGTTATTGTCTATTTCTTTTTTATTGTCGTATGCTGTCTCTGTGCCAAGGATGAATCTTGAAGTGTAAACTTAAGGTCTTTTCAGGTCTTTTCTGAGCCTGAGGCTTTCCCTGAGCATACATAGTCACTTTCTAATTTCTCCCAAATATGCAGTTGTTACATAAATCCCCTGGAAGTTACTGTAGCTAGAGGGGCAGGGGCTTGTAACAATGGAGGGGGGAGGTACAATTACAATGGCCTTTTATCTCTTTGTCTGATTTCTGTGATCAGAAGCATTAATCAGTGATGCAAGCACAAATCCCTGGTATTTGGAAAACAGGGTCCTTTTTGTCCACCCTGGCTCCTGCAAACTGTGTGCAGACTGCTCTAGTAACATGTGCATGGTTGTCTGCCATGGGGCTAAATGTGAGGGATGGGTGGTTGCTACTGTGTTAAGAGGTGAATGTGGCTGAAATTAGCCACAGTTTACCATCCAAGCCATGTAAGTTTCAAGCATTCAAAAGTTTTCGGAGCTCCAAAATAGTTCTTTCAAACAGCTTCTGCCAGTGCAATTATTGTCTAGGTGGAGAGACAGATTCTTGTTGCTTCCTACTCTGCCGTCTTCCCAGAATCCTTTTTTCCTAACAGGTATGAATTTTACAAACATTACTTATATTAACAGTAATGATGGAGCAGGAGAGTATTGTGCCTTCTCCCATCAGCACAGTGAGAACCACCAATAGCGTGATGAAAGTTGTGACCCTTCCCTTTCCAAAACCATGGCTCCTTCAGTCTCCAGATGTCAGCCTACCTATCTCCCTGTGCTTGTGGACTGGTTTGGTGATCTTCTGGGTGTCAGAAATTCTTCTGATAGCTTTATGAAATGGATCAATGAGGATAACTTCAAAGAATTTGTACATGGAACCTTGACTGACCCAGGAAGAAAGCAGGACTCTCAGAGCCCCACAGTGGCATCCACCTCACTCCCTGGCAACAGACTGAAGGTTTTGAGTAAGCTTTAGCTTGTCAACACCGTGATGGACAGGCTTGCCATGGTCATTACTCTTAGGAAGTAGGCATTTTGGGCCACCACAGTGCACATGAATTTGATATATGACATAATTATTTGGCCTTGTATCCCAATCTGCATGCTTTAATGGGCTGGGTAGGGTGGGGGACCCTGTGGAGCTCAGGGAGTTGCACAGGAGCTCAGAGAGCCAGCAGCAGGGACACCGAAGAAGACGCATTACATTGGACTGCTTCTTCCTCCATAGCTCCTGGATATACTTATGAGCACCCATGTTGCTTACCTAGTGGCTGCCACCAAACAGAATGGCCTTTCTTCTTTTTTACTATAGGCATTTGCTGGTATAAATCTCCATCTAAGCACTGCTTTTGTTGTATTCCTTAAGTTATTGTTTGCTGTGTTTTCATTTTCTTCCATGAAGGTATTTTCTAATTTCCTCTGTGATTTCTTCATTGATCCATTGGTTTTCTAAGGAGTGTCTTCTTTAATTTCCACATATTTGTGAATTCCCGAAACATATTTCTCTTACTGGAGAAATACTTTGTATTATTTCAGTATTTTAAAATTTATTGAGACTTTTTTATGTCCTAGTTTACGGTCTATCCTAGAGAATATTCTGTGTGCCCTTGAGAAGCATGTGTATTCTGCTGCTGTGGGGTAGTGTTCTATAGATGTCTACAAGGTCTGCCTGGTTTATAGCATTGTTTCACTCTTCTGTTTCTTTGTTGATCTTCTTTCTAGTTCTATCCATTATTGAAAATAGGGTATTGAAGCTCCATGTACTATTGTTGAATTTTCTAATTATTCCTTCAATTCTGACATTTTTTGCTTTATGTATTTTGGGGTTTTGTTGTTAAGTTCATGTACATTTATGACTGTTATATTTTCTTGATGGATTAATACTTTTGTTTTTATGAAATATCCCTCTGTAATCTGGTAAAAAATGTCTTAACATCTACTTTGTCTAATATTGATATGGTCATTTTTAGCTCTTTCGTGACTGGAAGGTACATAATTTTCCATCCTTTTATTTCAAACTATTTGTTTTCATTTTTATTTATTTTATTTGTTTTTATTTATTTTTCCAGCCTTTCATTTCAAACTATTTATTTCAGTGCATGCCTTGTATAGATAGAATATGCTGGATTATGTTTTTTAAATCTGTTTTGCCAATCTCTGCCTTTTAATTAGAGAATTTAATCTATTTATACATAATGTAATTACCACTGAGGTAGAATTTATGTCTGCCATTTTGCTATTTGTTTTCCATATATCTTATTTTTTTATTCTTCTATGATTGCCTTATTTTATGTTAAATCAATATGTTCAAGTATACTATTTTAATTCTCTTGTCATTTTTTTTTTTACTATGTATTTTTTGGAAATATTTTCTTCTTGGTTGCCCTGGGGATAACAGTTAATAGCTTAATTTATAGCAATATATTTCAGATTAATTCCAACTTAATTTAAATAGCATACAAAAATTTTTCTCCTGCAGAATTCTTCCTTTCTTCTTTGTTCTGACAGTTCATACAAGTTATATCTTTATACTTTGTAAGCTCATCAACACAGATTTATAATTATTGCTTTTATAAAGCTCTCTTTTTAATCCAATATGAGAAAATGGAATTACCAACAAAAAATACACTTACTATCTCTTATGTTTATGTGATTTCCTTTATGAGTTCTCTTCTTTAAAAATCTGCATTGAGGATTTGAGTTACTCTCTAAGTGTTCTTTCTTTTTTAGACTGAAATACTGCCTTTAGTATGTCTTGTAGGGCAGGTTTACTAGTTACAAATTCTGTAAGTTTTTTTAAGTTTTAATATGAAAATATCTTAATTTCCTTTAATTTATTTTTATTTTTATTTTTTTTGAGACAGAATCTCGCTATATTGCCTGGGCTAGAGTGCCATGACATCCTCCTGCCTTGGCCTCTGAGAGTGCTAAGATTACAGGTGTGAGTCACAGCATCCAGCTAATTTTCTTTAATTTTGAAGGGTAGCTTTGCTGCATATATAATATTTCCTTTCAGCAATTTGAATATGTTATCCCACTGCCTCGTGATCTCTATGCTTTGATGAAAAATCAGCTGCTAATCTTATTGAGGATTTCTTTTATGTGATTGTGATGAATCACTTCTCTCTTCTTGCTTTCAAGACTCCCTATTTGTCTTTGGCTTTTGACAGTTTGATTTTGATATGTTTCAGTGTGGATATCTGAATTTATGCTCCCATAGTTTATTGAGCTTCTGGGATGTATAGATTTATGCCTTTCATCAAATTTTGGTGAGTTTCAGCCATATTCCCTCAAATATTCTTTCTACCTCTTTCTCTGTCTCCTTTCCTTTTGGGATTCCCATAATGCCTGTTATATACTTGATAGTATCCTAGAGGTCTCTGAGTCTCTTCATAATCTTTCATTCATTTTTATTTATGTTCCTCAGATTAGATGCTCTTAATTCCTCTATCTTCATGTTTGCTGATTTTTCTGCTTGTTGAGATCTGCTGTTGAAACTCCTCTAGTAAAATTTCCATTTAAGTCATTGTATTTTTCAACTTTAGAATTTCTATTGAGCTCCTTATTATAATTTATAATTTTTAGCTTTTTGTTAATATTCCTATTTTTATTTTCCTTTAGTTCTTTAGACATAGTTTCCTTTAAAAGTTCTTTGAACATATTTAAAATAGGTAATTTAAAGTATTCATCTAGTAATTCCAATGTTTGGCCTTCCCTAGGGATATTTTTCTATTGGTTGATCCCTCCCCACATATATGAGCCATGCTTTCTTGTTTCTTTGCATGTCTTATAAATTTTTTTTTGTAGAAAGTTGAACATATTGTATTAAAATAATATAATGTATCTACTCTGGTAATCAGATTTTCCCCCTTCCCTAGGATTTGCAGTTGTTGTTTTTGTTCACTGAACTAGTTGTGTAAAGCCTACATTCTTTGTCAGTTATGGCCACCTAAGTTTCTACTTGGTTAGTTTAGTGGTCAGCTGAAGACTGGAGAGAGATTTCCTTATGTTACTGGAACCAGTAAATCTCCCAGTGTTTGCTGAAGGTGTCTCTGTGCATTTTGAGCCACAGCTTCAACATTTAGGCAGACAGTTTACAATTCTGCCTTAACCTTCACTTTCTCCTTGCACAGAGCCTTAAGTAAGCCAGAGTTGAGAGTTCAGGGCCTTTCAGATCTTTCCTGAGCATGTGCACAGTCTGGGAATGTGTGCAGTCCTACACATGCTTGTGGCTTTCTTAATTCCCAGGAGGATATTACAGCTTTTCAAAGTCCCCATGGAAATCTCATTCCCTAGCTTTTCCCTTTGAAGTTTTCAGTTAGCCTATTGCTTTACCCAACCTTAGGCAGCTGCAAAGTTAAACAATTGCCTGTAATTGTTTTTGACAGATACCCCCAGGGAAAAGACTTCTTGCACTGAGTGAGCTCCCATTCAGGTTAAATAAACACAGCTTTATCGGTGGGGTCTTCAGGGAATTAACAGACAAGTCAGATAATGGCAATTCTCTTGGAATGAAGGCGCTCCACCCCATTCTGCTCCCTCCGGTGGCTACCAGGCTGCTGGCTTTCATTGTGATTGTGTTTTGTGAGCTGTCACTTTTCAAGGTTATTGTGGACCTGGAAGAGAGCGAAGTTAAAACACTGCAAAGCTCACTGTTCTTACTGAGATTCAGAGGTTTTCCTTGAAAAAACATTACCCAGATTGCTGTAGGCCATTGGTTAATTTCTAGCATTCTGAAAATATTGATTCTGACAATTTTTGTGAGTTTTCTCATTGCTTTTACAGAGAAGGGAATTTTGGGAGGTTCTACCTCTGCCATTTTTGCTGATACCACCCTCTCTCCCTCACTGAATCTTGATATATCTTTTATGAAACATGAGGTCAAATTAGAAAGGCAATAAATTAAGTGCCAATTCTCTTCATGTGTAGGAAGGAGAATGTTAAGAGGTTCCACATAGGTTAAGGAGTTTCATGTTCAATCTTTTCTGAAGTTTCCAACTTCCATTGGTGCAAGAATCGGGATAGAGGAGAGGAACCAGGGAGCAGCTAGCTACTGGGGTTCAGCATGATAATCTTCACATTGCTTGTCTACCACATCTTCCTATGTAAACCACACTCCCATGCAATCATATTGTATTTTCTCTCCATCTTCCTCGTGAGCGTCTCTGTGGCTAGTCTTTCCATGGCAGAGGCTGAATCATTACCTTGAGACAATCTGGCCAAGGACAGCTGTGTCTGAAAGGCTTTCCTTCCACATGAAAAAGGGAAAGCTACTTAGACAGAAATGTGGATTTAACTATTTGTATCTATGATGATGACAAGTTGATATTCTCTAATCCTTTTGTAAAACAGTTTCTAAGTGAATAGAAATAAACAGAATGCATTTAGTTTCTTTCCTTTATTCTTATTTCTTTAGTACTTTCACATACAAGCACAAATCTTCCACTGTGACCAAGAAGGAATATTCAGTTTAGCATATATTTAGTCAATAAATTCTCTGATAAATCCAGTTAATTTAATTTTTAAGCAAGGATGTAATAAGCACCTATTATGGGCTGGCCATGTGATTAAATTTTTGCTGCCATTCTCCCAGAATTCCAGAACTCTCTCATTCCGTCTGTATTCTGGTTGTGAACCATGAACTGTGGAATTAGCTTTATTTTTATTGCCCCTTAATTCATCCATAAACACAGAACAAAGTGATCCAGATGGCACACAAAATAGTCAATCTTGTTCCCCTCACTCTCTTTCTCATTCTCCTTTTTTATTTCTCTCTCACACATAGTGAAATGGAAAAACTACACAACCAAACCAAGAAATGTTAAGTGAATTTTTTTTTTTTTTTTAGCTCACACTACTTCCTAGTATGAGATAGGGCACACTAAAGAATAGCCATCAGTTATTTCTTTCTCTTCTTCACTGGCTTTGTTCACCATGCAGAAATAAGTTCAGACACTAATTTGAGATATTGAGATTGTGGGGGAAATTATCCTCTTGAAATATTTCATCTCTACCTCAAACATTAATATGTGGAAGGTATCATTTTCAAAATACTTAGTCAATTTACTTTGCAGAGTTCAGAATTTTTTGGTTTAGTATTGGAGGTAGATAGATTGCCAGGGCTTGCCTGTTTACTATGTCTCCTTGTTTCCTCTTTGTACAATAGCAGACATAGTCTACATGTGGCTTGATACTCCCAGTTAATGTGGGGGACAGTGGGAACGCTGACAGCTGCCCAGAACTGCTGCAGGGGTGGACGGCTGGATGCAGGTGCACAGACTGTCTCAATTTGACAGGCTTTAAGGCTTGCATTATGTCTAGTGATATCCGATATCCTATCCAATGTGGTCCTTAAAGACAACAGAAGCAACACAGTTATACATATTCACCAAGGCATATAGCACCATAGCATTCACTCAGATCTACGTGGATACAGCATCTGTAATGTGTTATTTTTGTGATCTTTATGATCATAGTGTCACAGCAGCTTAGAAATTAAATCATGCACCTGACATTATGACACTTTGTTAGCTGCATGGTTTTCTTTTTTGCCTACACTCTGTATACTGCATAAAGATTAAAGCTCCTAAGTTTTCAGAACAATTTCTTGCCAGAAGAGTACAAAGGATAGGTAGTAACTGCTGGATGAATTTTCCTTCTGGTTACATTTTGAAGCTGTAGAATGTTAGAGTGCCTCTGATTTGGAGATTCTATCCTCAGTGTCCCTTGATTTGGGACTAATGCCATTCTGCCACTAACTAATTAGACCATAGACCAGTCACTTGACTTTTCTGAATCTCTATCTCGTTGGCTTTAATTAAATTAATATTCCCTTCCCTGGAAGTTATCACAAGATGGTTTGAAGAATGAAATGATAAAATTGCATGTGAAAGTACTTTGGAAATGACTGCTAGAGGTAGGCAAGAGCTAAAACTTACTTCTCCTCCCTGCCAGGTTCTAACCTATAGAAAGAAGCATTACTAGTCAAATGGGGGCTCAAAGTATCAACTTTTTAGGCAAAGATGCAGCCCACAGAATCTAGGCATCTGAGATATGTAGATTGGAGAATGTGGCTTAGACCTGAGGCCAAAATGGGGTCCCCTCCCTCTTATACCAAATATTAATACAAACCTCTGTAGCTGCAAAGTGAACTGAGTGTGCTGTGTAGCCTTCTCGTCCACCTACTGCAAATTCAAAGACCACTTCTGGAAGGCAGGAGAAACTGGAACACCAAGAGAACAGCCAGCCTCTCCACTAAGTGGAGCAGGCCCTCCCAAGGTGAGTTAGTACTGAGAGACAGGAAGTGCAAAGACATGCACCAGGGTAGGAGAGGGGTCTTACCGAAAGAGCACAGGAACATTAGAAAGAACTAGATGTCAAGCCACAAGTAAGCAGTGCCCTGTGATCCCATTAAGCTGGGAAATAGTCCCTTCTGGGAAGTGAGGCTTTCACCAAACCGATTAGCACCTCTCCTTCCTGTGGGGAGGAACAAGTGAAGGCAGAAAGAGGCTGGGGGTGTTGACTTCAGCACTTTCCAGGAGGAGGAGGTCAGGAGTTTACCCCTGTACGTATGGATTTATGAGGGAGAGGAAGAGTCCCTCTCCCACCCAACCATGGCAATGGAGTATGCAAATGGATTAGGGTTTGCTTTAATTGGTTATATAGGGTGCATTAGAGGTCACTTAAATAGTCCCCTCATTTTACAGGAAGAAGGGACCAAGGACAAGTTGGTGAGTGGCTCAGGTAGTTGATGTCAACTATTTCTTAGAAAGAGGAGTTGATCCAAAAAACAGGACCCTTCCCCGGGGGTGGGTGGAACTTTGTTGGGGAGCCATGGATTACCAGAGAGCAGCATAAGGACACTGGATCCTCTCGGGAACAGGGGAGTGTGCTCTTAAACCAGAGAGGGGGCAGCAGAATGGTTATAGAGGAGATGGTCATAATTTTGTTTAAAGTCATTTTCTGTAAATATTAAATTATACCTATGATTGAGACAAGATAAAATCAAGTCATGAGCATGATTTAAATTGTGTAAAGAAGAAATACATATTTCTTTCTCACTGCCTTTTGAAGGCTCATTTTCTTCTGTGTAGATTTTACCCTCCAGTTACTATGATGGAAACAGTACTCGGGGTTTCATTTGGAAACCGCCACCTTCAGTCCACATGGTAAAGATGGGGCTGACCCACTCCCAGGGCTCGTGGGTGGACACCCTTTTACTAGTCCTCTTGGAAATGAAAATTCCCTTTGCTGGAGAGTTTGCAGCTGAGATGGTATGATATAGACTTAGAGCTGGGGTTGGCTCTAGGTCATTTCATCTTGTCACCTCATCCTGTCACCATGAGGAGTGAGTTGGCTGGAGAACAGAGCCAGCTGAGAGTAAAGTGAAGCTGAAAGATGAAGAGAAAACTATTTCTTGTGATATTGTTGAGCATCTTAATCAGCATGCCCAAGGTCAGCCTCCTACCACAGTTTTCAGTTATGTGGGCCAATAAATTCTATACCTTCCTTTGTTTTTGCTTAAAGCAGTTTAAGTAAGATTTCCATAACTTAAAGTCAAAAGAATCCTGGCTAATATGCTTTCACTTTTATACCCCTCAAACACGTTACCTGTAACATTTCTCTTTTCTGTTCTTCCTCCTTTCTCCTGTTTATTCACCTAAATATATCTGAACCTGAATAGTAAAGCAGAAATTCATATCCATTTATCAAAAGTCAGGAGACTTTTCTATTTTCTACAATATTTTTTGCCCCAAGACTCTCTTTAAGCTCATAGTTTGGTAATATCATAGTAGGAAGTTTTTTTTTGTTTTTTGGGTTTTTTTTTTTTTTTTTTGCAATTCTTACTGCTGCATAACTGACTACCCCAAAACTATGTGGCTTCTAGCAACCATCGTTTGATCATATGATGTTGTCTCAGAAATTTGGCCAGGGAATAGCTGGATAGTTTTTCTTCTCCACATGGCATCAACTGGGGTCGCTTGGAGCCATTCCGATGGTTACCGGCCTGATCTGCACAGTCCAAGATGGCTTATGTGTGGCATCTTGGTGGCAGTGGCTAGAAGGCTGGGTTCAACTGGGGCACTTTCCAGTTTAGTCTCAGGGCTTCTGCACATGTTCTTTTTTGGTGGCTCAGGACTTCACGAGTGATTATTTCAAGAATTGGGTGTCTTGGGTGTAGGTTGCAAGACTTCTTATAACCTAGACTCAGAAGTCCCAGGATATCATTTTGTCAATGGAAAAAAAGCCAAACTCTGTAAAATAATTTTAAAGAGATTTATTCTGAGCCAAATTTGAGGATCATGACCTGGAGCCACGCCCAGGAAGCCTTGAGCAAGTGGACTCGCTGTGGCTGGGTTACAGTTTGCTTTTATACATTTCAGGGAGACAGGGGTTACAGATGAAGTCATAAATCAATACGTGGGAGACATACATTGGTTTGGCCCGAAAAGGTGGGCCAGGTGGGCCATCTCAAGCGGATGCTTACAGGTTATAGATGGGTTTAAAGATTCTTTGACCCGTAATTAAAGACATGAAGCTTTGTCTAAAGGCTTGGAATGTTTTGAGATAAGAAGCTGCTTATCAGAGACAGGCCACTGGACATATATTTGTTGTGCAAATTGAGGACCTGTAGGTTTGTCTTGCATAGCCTTAGGCCTGTTAAGGGGTTACAAAGGATATCTCCAAGAAGGGGGGGTACATGATGAGGCATGTCTGACCTCCCTCCTCATATCCCCTTGGCCAAGAGGGGGTCTGTTCATTCAGTCAGCTGGTGGGGGGTGAGCCTTAAGATTTTATTTTAGTTCACAATTTCCACCTCATTCTATCAGTTCAGCAAGTACCTAAAACCAACCCAGATTTAAGGGGTAAAGGACTTAGACAAGTCAACTCCATCTTTCAAGGAGACAAGTAGCAAACAAGATTTGTGGCCATCTTTAATCTATTACAAAGCGATAATGGTACAGTTGAAAGAGTTTGAGCTTTGGGATTAGACCAGTGGTGGGAAACCTGTGGCCTTCTAGGTTCCTAAAAGTGGCCTTTTGACTGAATCCAAATTTTACAAAACAAATCCTTTTATTTTTATTAATGCATTTTTGCTTTTATATTTCTATTTTTAAAATGAACATATTTATTTTTTCTTGAAAACATGAAGTTTATTAGAAAAGACAATAAAACTTTTTCTGTGAGCTCAAGTTTTTTAATTTTTATTTTTATTTTAGCTTATTATGGGGGTACAAAAGTTCAGGTTGTATATATTGCCCATGTCCTCCCATTCCCCCGAGTCTGAGCTTCAAGCGTGTCCACTCCCCAGACAGTGCACATCGCACTCATCAAGTAGGTATACACCCATCCCCTCCCCCCAGCCTCCACCTCTGTCCGATACCCAATTGGTGTTATTCCCAAATGTGCACTTAGGTGATGATCAGGGAAACCAGTTTGCTCGTGAGCATATGTGGTGCTTATTTTTCCATTCTTGGGATACTTCACTTAATAGAATGGGTTCCAACTCTCTCCAGGAGAACCAAGGAGATGCCATATCACCGTTATTTCTTATAGCTGAGTAATACTCCATGGTATACATATACCACATTTTACTAATCCATTCATGAATTGATGGGCATTTGGGTTGTTTCCACATCTTTGTAATTGTGAATTGTGCTGCTATAAACATTCGGGTGCAGGTGTCTTTTTTATAGAATGACTTTTGTTCTTCTGGGTAGATGCCCAATAATGGGATTGCTGTATCGAATGGTAGGTCTATTTGCATCTGTTTAATGTATCTCTGTATTGCTTTTCACAGGGTCGCACTAGTTTACAGTCCCACCAGCAGTGTATGAGTGTTCCTGTCTCTCCACATCCACACCAACATGTATTGTTTTGGGACTTTTTGATAAAGGCCATTCTCACTGGAGTTAAGTGATATCTCATTGTGGTTTTGATTTGCATTTCCCTGATGATTAGAGATGTTGAGCATTTTTTCATATGTTTGTTAACCATTCTTATATCTTCTTTTGAAAAATTTCTATTCATGTCCTTTGCCCACCTTTTGATAGGGTTGTTCGATTTTTTCTTACTGATTTTCCTGAGTTCTAAATAGATTCTTGTTATCAGTCCTTTATCTGATGTGTAGTATGTGAAAATTTTTTCCCCATCCTGTAGGTTGTCTGTTTACTCTCGTGACTGTTTCTTTGGCTGTGCAGAAGCTTTTTAATTTAATCAGGTCCCATTTATTTATTTTTGTTGTTGCTGTGATTGCCTTAGGGGTCTTCTTCATAAATTCTTTGCCTAGGCCAATGTCTGTAAGAGTCTTTCCTACATTTTCTTCTAGAATTCTAATAGTTTCCCACCTAAGGTTTAAGTCTGTTATCCACTGTGATTTGATTTTTGTGAGAGGTGAAAGCTGTGGGTCCTGTTTTAGTCTTCTACATGTGGCTATCCAGTTATCCCAGCACCATTTATTGAATAAGGAATCTTTTCCCCAGAGTATGTTATCGTCTGCTTTGTCAAAGATTAGGTGCCATATGAGGATGGTTTTATATTTGGATTTTCTGTTCTGTTCCACTGGTCTGTGTCCCTGCACTTGTGCCAATACCAAGCAGTTTTAATAATCACAGCCTTGTAGTATAGTTTGAAGTCTGGCAAATTAATACCTCCCATTTTGTTTTTGTTGCTTAAAATTGCTTTTGCTAAACGGGGTCTTCTCTGGTTCTATACAAAGCGTAAAATCATTTTTTCTATATCTGTGAAAAATGATGTTGGTAATTTAATAGGGATTGCATTGAATCTGTAGATCACTTTGGGCAGTACAGACAATTTAACAATGTTGATTCTACCGATCCATGAGCATGGTATGGTTTTCCACCTATTTACATGTTCTGCGATTTCCTTCCTCAGTGTTTCATAGTTCTCCCTATAGAGGTCCTTTACCTCCTTAGTTAAATATATTCCTAGGTATTTTATTTTTCTTTGTTGCTGTTTTGAAGGGTATTGAGTCCTTAATTTGGTTCTCCATTTGACTGTTATTAGCATATATGAATGCCTCTGATTTGTGTGTATTGATTTTGTATCCTGAGACTTTACTGAATTCATTGATCAATTCCAGGAGTCTCTTGGTTGAATCCTTGGGGTTTTCTAGATATAACATCATATCATCAGCAAAGAGTGAGAGTTTGATCTCTTCTGTCCCTATTTGGACTCCTTTGATTCTGCTCTCTTGCCTGATAGCTCTTGCAAGGACTTCCAATACTATGTTGAAAAGTAATGGGGACAGTGGGCAGCCTTGTCTGTTTCCAGTTCGAAGTGGGAATGCTTTCAGTTTTTCCCCATTCAGTATGATGTTGGCTGTGGTTTTGTCATATATGGCTTGTATCATTTTTAGATAGGCCCTGTCTATGCCTATTTTGTTAAGCATTCTTATCATAAAAGGGTGTTGAATTTTGTCAAATGCTTTTTCTGCATCTATTGAGAGGATCATGTGGTCTTTATTTTTGCTTCTATTTATGTGGTGAATTACATTTATAGATTTGCATATGTTAAACTATCCCTGCATCTCTGAGATGAAGCCCTCTTGGTCATGATGGATTATTTTTTTGATAAGCACTTGGATTCGATTTGCCAGGATTTTATTGAGAATTTTTGCATCTATATTCATAAGGGATATTGGTCTGTAGTTTTCTTTTTTTGTTGCATCCTTTCCTGGTTTTGGTTTAAAATAGCAAAGAATAAAATCAATTTCAATGAAATAATCCTCCCAGATTGACTGGCACAATTAGAACATGAGTAAGCCATAAGGGCTAAATTGACAGTTGCTACGCTCATGATTTAGTTCCAACTTTCCCTGCCTGACTGGCACCACTACTGCACAAGGCTGGTTGGTGAGTTTTTATGGGGGTGGAGTATGCCAGTCTCTTATCAGCTTTTGACAGCAGTGCACTGCGTATCTGTTTGAAGTGGAATTTGTGACTAGTTGCACAGCTCAGCAGTATTTTTAAATTCTGTCTGCTTAACACCCCATCATGTCAAGGAAGATCAAGAGAACACTAAAGGAAGAAAACAAATTTTTTTAATGAAGATTGGGAACTGCAATATTATCTTATTTCTGCTAAAGGTAAGATGATTTGCTTGCTTTGTGATACTGCAATATCAACATTAAAGAAATCCAATGCTTATCAGCATTATAACACTCATAAGGACCACAAATATTTAAAATTAGAGGGAGAGGTGTGAAAGGTTATATTGCAGAAATTAAAAGATGAAAAGCAAAAGCAAAGACCATTCTTTCAAGCATCAATAAGACCTAGAAATAATGCCATAAAAACAACTTAGAAAGTAGCTTTATGTACTTGGGGAAAAACGGGAAGCCATTCAGCGCTGTAGAAATTGTGAAAGAACGCATTGTTGAAGGTGTGGGATGTTTAAACCCTGATAACATTTCAAAGTACAAACAACTGCCTCTTTTAAGGAGAACCATAACATTGGCAACATGAATTAGGCTTCCACTTAACAGAACAACTTCATGCAATACTTTAGAAAGAAAATATACATTATTCAATCGCTTTGGGTGAATCAGTGGATACTACTGACTCAGCTCAGGTTTTATACTTCATTCGGGTCATAACAGAAGATTTTCTTTGCTAAGAAGAGTTACTCACTTTGGGCACTCTTGTGAACAGAACACGGGGAATAGATATCTTCAACAACTTTCAAGATAAATGTTGTGAAGTTGGACTGAATTTGATAAATTTAGTGAGTGTATGTACAGATACCCTTTCCAAGACAGGAAAACATGAAGGGTTTATTGCACAGATAAAGTATTAACAGATCCAGATGCTCTCATTTCATTTCACTGTATCTTGCATCAGCAAAATCCCTGTGCTAAAGCTTCTATTTTAAGTAACACTTTGCAACAAGTTATAAGTATTGTTAACTATATTTGTGCAAATGCAACATGGCATCATCAGTTTTGTAACATGCTAAAGTTGAATGATGAAGTATTCAGTGTGGATTTGCCCTATCATTCTAAAGTGCATTGGCTATTGCAGAGGACATGTTAGCCAAAATTTTACTTCTGAGAAGAGATAGTTAAATTTTATGAAGAACAGAATCAACAATGTGAATTATTGAAAGAAGATTTCTGTAGGAATGCAGCATTTCTGTGTTATATCATGTCAAATCAAAATGCATATTTCTTTGCAAGGTAAAACTAAGTCTATATATGATATGTGGCAAAAAATATAAACATTTCAAAAATAGCTATCTTTTTTCAAAACACTTCTAAAAAACGAAGTTTTGGATGGACATTTTCCCCTGTTAGCAAAGGTCACTGATGAGCAGGGTGATATATGCAAATCATTTGAAGAATCCGTAGCTGTTATAGACCTATTAATTAGAGAGTACAATGAAAGGTTCACTGACTTTGAGAATCATAACATCACACTCAAATTAGCATTTTAGCTTCACCTAGTTGATATCACCAAGGCACCTAAAGAACTCCAGATGGAGTTGATTGAGCTCTCAGTAGATGACATTTTAAAGTCATTAAAATATTGAAAAATGTAGTATAATACCCACACCTTTGGCAACACGCCCCCAAAATGCTTTCTTGCTTTTCAACCACTTATTGCTGCGAATCTACATTCTCCTACCTATTTCAAATCAAGACACCCTTAAGATCACAAATGACTGATACCCATCTAGAGGATCAACTGAAACTGCGACCTCCATGCTGTGACCAAATATTCAAATGCTTTCCAACCAAAAGCAGGCACAACAAAGTCATTAAAAGGTTAGTTAACTTTAAAACTAACAAATAGTTTTTATTTTTTGAAATTAAGTACATCGTGGTTAGATTTATTAAAAATAATGTACATTTTTAAGTATATCTAATTTCTTGAATGTGGCCTTGATTACAGCTAAGTTAATGTGGTCTTCCAACATGAAAACGTTCCCCACCCCTGGGTTAGACAAACCTATCTGCAAAGGGCTTTGTTACTCCCTTGCTGGGATTTCTTAGCCTCAATTTGTGAAATGGGGCATAATGAAAGCTCTCTCATAGAGTTTTGAGAATCACGTGAAATAATTTGTGTGAAGCGCCCTAGGAGCAGTATATAAGTTCCCTTTCTGCCAAGAGTAGGGTCCTTCTCAATTGTAACGGATTATTAAATGTGCTGAGATTTTGTCTCCATCTGTTAACCGTCATTGTGTGGAGGCATTTTGGGTGGTCAAAAACAAATTCATGAACTCTAGCTGCCTCTTCGCGGTTCCAGAGATAACGTTATTGCCGTTAATAATTTTCAGATTGTTGAAGATATTATTAATCTGCCTGTGGCCAGAATCATTTATTTTGTAGAGGAATAGTGTCATCAAAAAGTGATAAATTCAGCATCGTTCTGCAAGACTGTAGTTCTCTTTCAGCGCGGGTTTCTCAGTTCACTATTGCCTTTGCCACAGACTAGACACAGATCAGAGCTGAGTACAGTTCAGCCATGGGCTCTTACTGCAGGGTGGTAGAAAATCCAGTTGAGAGCTCCACAATCCATCTGTGTTGAAGTGTTATCGATGACATCTGGGATCTCTAGTCAGCCTCAGAATTCCCTTGGAACTGACTTCCGTGCAAAGAGGTTGTTCTACATTTGTGAAGGCTCTTCCTCTTGAGCCACAAACCCCCCTCCCTTTATGTCATTCTGATCATAATAAATTGGCAGTACATGCTGGCTGCCTGGAATGGAAATAAATTGTATGGTTCTAACATAATGGGAAAAAAGAAGAGACACGCATAATACTCATACTTAGAATTACTAGACTCTGGAAACCATTATTGTTACATCCACAGCCAAGTCTGTGGGTTTGCACTTGGCATATGAATTCCTATGTGTTACTGCTAAAAGTTATGTGCAAGGGGTGTTATTAATAAATTATGAGTCTTCTGTAGTATAAAGCTTAATATTTTGTTCAGTGTTTTGCATATAATTGCTAAAGATTGTCCCGAATAGTAGTGTATGGATCTTGTCATCATTTTTCAGTTGTTTGAAAAAATTAGTGCCTTTTAAATGCTTCTCATTTAAAGTTTTGTAAAATAGTCATCCTTTTATTATTTTTTTATTGTCTTTTAAGGTATTTATGTTTTTACTTCTTTAAGTCATCTCATGTTGCAATACTGAGCCAATCTGGAATGTGTGTTGCAAATTCTGCCCTGAGCAGCCGGCCAGCTGGGAGCCCTGCGCAGATACCACGCTCCACTGCTGTGGGAAAATAGAAGCCCTCTCACCACTAATGACCCCTATAGAGTCAATAAATTCAGAGAGAAAACGTATATATTTTAATTGTAGCTATTGAAATCGCACTGTGTATTCTTTTAAAGATGTTTCAACTCAAATATTTGGATGAAACAAGAAAGATGATAAATTATTATTTTAAAAATTGATGGTAATGCCAATTTGATCCACAATAGATTAAACCAGGTATTACATATGTATCTTACTTCAAATTTTAAGATTAATTTAGGTGAAAATAAGAAGCTTTAGGAAGGCATATATTAGACTGAACATAACACTCATTTGCCCACCGATATGTTAGCACATTATTTTTCTGATAATTCAGGCATTAAACTAAATTTCTAGGAAGGCAAAAAATTAGATTTTGTTTTATCTCATTAAGTGCTTCACAGTCACTATCAAGCCATTTGAACTGTGTTTATTCCAGTGACATATGGATAGAGTAGACCTCTTATTCTCCTACATGGAAATATTCATTGGGTAATATTTGTACTGTGCCTTGAATTCCTCCAAAATATACACATTGCTCCCCAAATTCAAGTAAATTTGCTAAATAAGCCCCATGTAATACACACAATAAAACAATAATTATAGCAACATAATTATTGACTATATAATGAGTCCTCATAACTAAAATACCTCCCCCACTTCTACTTTGTCAACTTTCCAACTTTCCATTTATTTTCTTTGTTTGGGTAAATTTTATCAAACAGACATAATAAATATCTATACACTAATGAAAAGACAGTCATACTGAACCAAATAAAGCAAGCAAAGGAAAGAATTAGCAGAGAAAATCCATGGTGTTTTATGGATGAGATGGCATATACAATATCATACCTCACATTATCATAACTCACACAGACTTCTTACTTTTTTAATGAGTGACAATAGTAAATCTGGAAAACATCTGCCTTGAAAAAGAAAACTAACTGCTCTCAACTTAAAAAATGTTGCTCGGCTATTACTGTATAGCAGCCATGGGTATCATATTGTGGTATGAGATGTCTTGGTTGCAAGAAATTAATATTCTCATGTTTGATTTCAGATTGTCTAGAACAAGATCCCAGCATAATTCAAATCATAGTGAAGCCACAGTTGGAATAAAGAACACGATTTACTATTAACAAATCTTCAACTGTGCTACTCAATTTCCCACAATCATTATGACTTGAAGGAAGTTTAGCAAACTATTACATGAATTTGTGCCATCTAAAAAGAAAATCTGCAATACTAAAAGAAAAACAGAAAATAAACACTCATTTTTATAACTGACCTTTTCGATTGGCAGTCATGTTTTGGCTACACAATTAAAATATATTTTTTGAATCTCATTACCAACATATGGGCAGCTCCATCAGAATTCATTTATCAACATTCCCACATGTGTTTCTATCATGGATAAGCATATTCTCCCTTTTCTTTCATTACCAATTGATAGGGATTTGAAAGATGAAAGAATGTCACTTTAGAAGAAGGAAAAAGAAGTAATTCCAATATCAACTTGTATATTACATTGATCTCCCTAACTTTTCCAAGTAGGTCTGAATGTTAAAAATAGCTGTTCATTCATTTTTATTTCTCTTTAAAGTGGAAGGTCAGATCATAGTAGATAAACTGCTTTTTCAATTGGAATACACGTTCTCATTGTATTAGTACTATATTTTTAATTTCTAAACAGTTGCAAAAGCGTAGAGTTTGGAGAAATGTTAATAATTTCTTTCTCGGCTTGGAAGATAAATGTGGTCATGGAAAAGAATTCATTTCTGGACTCTCTCAGACATTTGTCATCATCTTTATATTTTTTATTTTTTCATTTCTGTAGTGATGCATTATTATTACAGAGTGTGAAAATTTTCATTCAAGAGTGACTCTATCCAGGACATTATCTAATAGAACAGCTGGTACCCTTGTTCAGATTGACCCTGAACCATAGAAAAGTTTGCAGTCCTCGCAGACTTTTGACTTGTCTTTGTTATAAAGACAGCAGGGTCTGAATGATTTATTTTGACCATTTAGCTCATCTATTGTTATGTTTGATGAAATAATTCACATAAACTAGAGTTTTTCCATATACCAACTGGGTTGGGTTTTAAATTACACATTTGGTTTAACCTCATTTTTTAACTATCCAAAATGCTTTCAAATTGTGCAGTTCATTATTTTATTTACATCTCTGTTTTTAGATAATTCTGTTTAGCTCAAAGCATGAACAGATTTGAATTTTTAATCTTGTTAGTTCCAGAAGACAAGCCTCACAGTGTACAAAGAGAACTAAGCCAAGTTTGATGGTAGCTTGTGAATATTTCTGACTCTGAACAGAATCATATACTGTTTATAGTTGTATTTTGCATGCAGGTGCATTGTGGGAAAGCAACCCACCACTGAAAGTCACACAAGTTCTTTGCTTCAAGTCTTTTAGTCACATAGTAAGAAATTAACAATGCTGTATTTGTTTTCTTTTTAATATTTCTCATATTTCTTATTCTCATACTGTAGGAATGCATTCTAATCCAAGGACACATTCTCATACATTCATTAATCCTTGTGCTCCAAAATGATTCACATGAAAACTCAAAATCAGATGGTTTCATGTGTTCCAACTTAGCTTTTGCTAAAACAGGCGTCATCCTTGAACTTGTCATCTGCTGAGGTATTGAATTCCCTATTTCACTAAATTACATGATCTTAAGAATGTGGCCATTTGCCATTTCTGTCTCAACTTTGAACACATGTTTTTGCATCTAGCTGCTCAGCTTTAGGAATCTCTCAATAATAAATGACTTACTGGAGGAAAGAGTAAATCATTTAATGAGCTACCTAAATAATACATAAAAAATGTTGTTTATCTTTAAAAATAAAGTATTGTTAATGCAATGTTTTTGGCAATGACAGGTTTTAACTCTTTGAAGCATGTTACTACAGTATCTGAGATAAAAATTAACTGTTTAAAGAGTAAAATTTTTTTAGTTACAATAACAATTTTTATTTACTTATTAAAGTTGTAATCAGGATGATATTTTTATAGAAAATCAGTTGTCATATTCTTCTAATTTAAAACAGGTTCCTGATATGGAATATTCTCATTGTACAAAGTTTATTTTCATGTATGTTTATTGTGGTACTCAGTTTTCTTCTAAAAATGAAATAGAAAATAGATGTTAGTTTCAGACATTTATAATTAAATGCTTAAATGAAATTAAATATTTTCTCTCATCTGTTAGACTAAAAGGATATTGATTTGGGATATTGAGTAGGTGCTCATTAAATGTTACTAAACTGATCTGAATATTTTGTCAGATGTAAAACACCTGTTTTGTTTTTGACCATACAACCTTTGACTAAACTATAAAATATAAGATTATACCTATATTTGTCCTATAACTTTCTTACTTTTCAGATCATTTTCCATAGTCCTATCATTTGATCCTTCTGCCATGATGGGTATAATAATTCTTATCAGTCCATTTTCCTTGCTTGAAGTTATACTCCTGGTTAGTTAATTACATAGTAGAACTGGAAACTAGTTTTTTTTTTTTTTTTTTAACTTGTAGGCCTTTTAACCTATACTTTTCACTCCTTTATGAGAAATGTTATGTAGGATGGGTCAGATTGCCTCTTTGTAGAAAAAGACTTCTGATTTCAGCTCAGAGAGGAAGAGAGCTGAAAAGTTCATCACTCCTGTCCTAAAGAAGCTGGTGAGTTAGAAATTAATCACTTTTCTTGAACCCATGAGAGAACGGAGGTTGCAGGGCAAACACTCCCCTAAAATCTGGGGAGAGACAAGTGCCTGCAAAGAAGTTGCCAAACTCCATATAAGCCAGTAAGAAGACTCAGTTGGAGATTTTCAATGAACATTTAGAGGCCGGTCCCTGGGGGCTGCAGACATATGTGTGTGTGGAGGGTCACATCCCCTTGCAGGATATTCCTGTAGGAACTCAGTCAGGCACTCACGGGGAAAACTGGAGAGAGGCCTAAGGAAACTTGTCCATGACACTGGCTGGAGCACAGGATCAAAGGCCACTGTGGTAACATTGCCAGACTCATCTTCTGCATCATCAAAGGAACAAAAGCTTTATTATGCAGGGAGAAGGGAACAAAACTGTAGACTGAGGCCCCTGAGGGCAGTGTGGGCATATGTGTTAGTCCCAGTATTACCTTGGGAGAAGGAGCAGGAATATTTGTGAATGTCACAGCCCCAAGACTCAAGTTCACAATCTCTGCCTAAATCTCAACTTAATAAGGACATCAGAGAACACCTCCTTCCCCCCCTCCCCTACCTCCATTATCCTGCCAAATGGCAAATAAAATTCCGAGTGCAGTACAGCTGGGGAGAGCTGCAAGAGGCAAATTCTCTGTTGCACAAAGGCAAGACCTAAGCCAATGGGGAGACCCAAAGCTAAGCAGGAAGCAAACTTCAAATCCAACCCTGCTTTTGACTCAACTAACAGAGGCCCCTACACTAAAGGCCTAGCAGAAGGAAAGGAGTGCTCATCTCTAAGCATAAAAAATATTTGTTTTAATCAGATCAGGTTACTATAACAAAATACTATAGACTGATGAATCACACAAGAGGCATTTATTTCTCACATTCTGAAGCCTGGAAGTCTGAGATCGGGTGGTTGAGTTCTTGGTGAGGGCCCTCTTCTGGCTTGTAAATGGCTGCTTTCTTCCTGTATCCTTGTGTGTGTGTGTGTGTGTGTGTGTGTGTGTGTGTGCGTGCTCGCACAGGCACCTGCGTATATGTTGGGCAGGGAGGGAGCAGTAGGAGAGAGAAAGAGAGAGCGAGTTCATGAGCTGATTCTCTCTTCCTATGAGGGCACTAATGCCATCATGAATACTTCACCCTCATGCCCTCATCTCAACCTAATTACCTTCCCAAAGCTCTACCTCCTAATACCATCACATTGGGAGTTAGAATTTCAACATATGAAATTAGGGGGTATATATTCAGTCCCTAACAATATGTATCTCAATATCTATTGTCTTAACATGTGTCTGTCAACTAAAACTTTAGAGGCAAAGAGGCAAGAAAAAACGTAGTCTGAAGTAATAAAGGAGTCAACAGACCCAGACTAATATATGAACTAGATGTTAGAACTGTCAGATGGGAAATTTAAAATATTAGTTTTACTATAGTCAATATGTTAAAGTCATTATTTTTTGCTTTAAAATATTTTATTACTTGTAAAACATAGTAGAGATAACACAAGTAAAAACATAAACTTACCAACTGCAAAAATACAATATTTTGGTGTAATAATTTTATAGCAGACAACAAATAAGAATGCTCTATTAATGTGACATCTTGATTGATCGTAAGATTTTTCTGGCTCATTTTTCTGCAAAATCATTTCTGTAAGTCATTTTTCTGCAAAAATCAAAAAGGTCATCAAAATTTGTACTTCTAGAATCTTCATTTTTCAATAAATGTAATTGAATGGACATCAGTCATTCTTGGCAAATGAAACATCACAGTTTTTTTTTCTGATTGCAAATTCTGGTATGTTTTTTAAAAATTCATACATAATATTTATACTTATTTATGAGGTACATATGATATTTTGTTACATGTATAGCACTATAGGACTATCACCTCAAGCATTTATTATTTTTATCTGTTGGGAACACTTTACGTCCTCTCTTCTACCTATTTTGAAATATACAATACACTGTTATTAACTATAGTCACCTTACTCTGCTATTAAACATTAGAACTCATTCCTTCTATCTAACTGTATGTTTGTATCCTTTAACTTACTTTTATGTGTCCTCCTACCCAGACACACCTCTGATAGCTATCATTCTACTCTTTACCCTCATGAGCTCAACATTCTTAACTCCCAAGTGAGAACAGGGGACTGGCTTATTTTACTTAACAGAATGACTTCCATTTCCACCCATGTTGCTGCAAATGTTAGGATTTCATTCTTTTTTACGGCTGAAAAGTATTCCATTGTGCATATATATCACTTATCCATTCATTCCTTAATGGACACATAGGTTGATTCCATGTCTTTGTTATCGTGAATAGTGCTGCAATATACATGGGGTTGCAGATATCTCTTTGATATAATGATTTCCTTTCCTTTGGATAAACACCCAGTAGTGGGATTGTTGGATCATATGGTAGTTCTATTTTTAGTTTTTTGAGGAACCTCCATACTGTTTCTCATAATGGCTGTACTAATTTACATCCCCACCAACAGTATATGAGTTCCCTTTTCTCTTCATCCTTGCCAGCACTGTTGTTTTTATCTTTTTGATTAATAGCCATTCTGAGGTAAGATGATATCTCATTGTGGTTTTGATTTTCATTTCCCTGATCATAGTGATGTTGAACTTTTTTAAATATACCTGTTGGCCATTTGTATGTCTTCTTTGGGGATTTTAATGGGATTATTATTATTATTTTTGCTGTTGAGTTGTCTAAGTTCCTTACATATTCTGGATATTAGTCACTTGTCGGATCAATAGTTTGCCAATATTTTCTTCCATTCAACAGGTTGTCTCTTCACCCTGTTGATTGTTTCTTTGTTGTTTGTGTTGCCTGTGCTTTTGAGGTCTTAACCATAAAATCTTTACCTAGACCAATGAATGCTCTGGAGTGTTTCCCTTATGTTTTCTTCCAGTAGTTTAACAGTTTCAGGTTTTATGTTTAACACTTTAATCTACCTTGAGTTGATTTTTGTATATGATGAGAAATAGGGGTCCAGTCTCATCCTTCTGCACATAAATATCCAGTTTTCCTAGCACCATTTATTGAAGAGGATATCTTTCTCCAATATATATTCTTGGTGCCTTTGTTGAAAGTCAATTGGTTGCAAATATGTGGATTTATTTCTAAGTTCTCTATTCTGTTCCATTGGCCTATGTGTTTGTTTTTATACTGATACCATGCTCTCTTGGTTACTATAGCCTTGTAATATATTTTGACGTCAGTTAGTGTGATGCCTCCCCAGCTTTGTTCTTTTTGCTCAGAATTGGTTGGCTAGTCAGGCTTGTTTTTGGTTCCATATGAATTTTAGGAGAGTTTTTTTCTATTCTGTGAAAATGTCATTGGTATTTTGATAGGGATTTCTTTTGAATCTATAGATTGCTTTGGGTAGTGTGGTCATTTTAGCAATATTAATTCTTCTAATCCGTAAGTATGGTATGTCTTTCCATTTGTGTCCTCTTCTATTTCTTTCATCAGTACTTTGTAGGGTTTTTTTTGGGGGGAGGGTAGAAGTCTTTATTCTTATATTTTTGTAGCTATTTTAAATGGGTTTACCTTCTTGATTTCTTTTTCTGCTGGTTCATTATTGGTGTTTAGAAATGCTACTGATTTTTGTATGTTGTTTTATATATTGTAACTTTTCAGAATTTATTTATTAGATCTAAGAGTTTTTTGGTGGAGTCTATAGGTTTTTCTTTATATAAGATCATGTCATCTGCAAAGAGGGACAATGTGACTTCCTGTTTTCCCATTTGGATGCCTTATATTTCTTTCTCTTGCCTGATTGCTCTGGCCAGGACTCCGAGTACTATGTTGAATAGGAGTCGTGAAAGTGGGCATATTGTTCTTTTCCAGTTCATAGAGGAAAGGCTTTTAGCTTTTCCCCTTTCAGTATGATATTAGCTCTGGGTTTTGTCACACATGGCCTTTATTATTTTATTTTGAGGGATATTACTTCTCTGCCTAGTTTGATGAGAATTTTCATCATGAAAGGATGTTAAATTTTACCAAATGCTTTTTCTACATCAATTGAGATGATCATTTGGTCTTTGTCCTTCATTCTGTTGATGTGATGTATCACATTTGTTGATTGGAGTATGTTGTACCATCTTTCCATCCCTGATATAAATCCCACTTGACCATGGTGTATTATCTTATGTTTTGATGTGCTGTTGGATTCAGCTTGCTATTATTTTATTGAGGATTTATTTATCTATGTTCATCAAGGATATTGGCCTGCAGTTTTCTTTTTTGTTGTGTCCATGTCCCTGTGTGGTTTTGGTGGCAGGGTAATGCTGGCCTTGTAGTGGGAGTTCCTTCCTCTTCAATTTTTTGGAATAAGTTGAGGAGAATTAGTGTTAGTTCTTCTTTATAAGTTGGGACTTCTGATTAGAAACCATGTAAACAAGAAGACAATGGCATGATGTCTTTAAAGTGGGGAAAGAAAAAAAAGGCTGACTAATATCCAGTGGAAATATCCTTTGAAAATAAAGCAGAAATAAAGATTTTCTCAGACATACAAACACTGAATCACCACTGACTTATTCTACAAGAAATGTTAAAGGAAATTCTTTAAGAGAGAATAAATAAATGCAGTCATAAACTTGGATTTTTACAAAGAATGAAGAACAAGAGTAAAATGGAATATTTTGTCTTATTTTTAATTGCTCTAAAAGCTAACTACTGAAAAGCAAAAACTATAATAATATGTTTGCACCATTAATAAAAACAAAATATAATATATAACAACAATGGAATGATACAAGGAATGGGAGTGTTAAATTGTGCATTAAGTGGTATAATATTATGTGGAAGTAGCTTTATTAGCCATTACAAAGTTAAATGTTCAGAAAGAGGTATAAATCTTCTTTAAGGAAGACACTGTCACCACTGTGGTCTACACTTCCTTCTCCTAACTCACCCACTGCTTGCTTTTGCTGTAGACTGAGTTGTTCAGGAAGTCATGCCTAAAAGCCAAGGTTTTTAAGAATACTGGAAATACACCAGTGGAATCAGATGTGGTGGTTCACCACATTAGAATTACCCTATCCAGCTGCAATGTAAAATCCCTAGAGAAGGTATGTGCTGGCTTGATCAGAGGCTCTAAAGGAAAAAAAACCTCAACTTGATGCTTACCAAGACTCTGAGAATCACTATGAGAAAAACTAGTCGTGAAGGTACTAAGACTTGGGACTGTTTGCAGATGAGAATCCACCGGACTCATCAACTTGTGCAGTCTTTCTGAGATTACTCAGATTAATTACATTAGTACTGAGCCAGGAGTAGAGGCTGAAGCCACCACTGCAGATGATCAAATCAATGATTATAATAAATTGATTCTCGGTTGTTAAAAAATAGAGAAATAGAGATACAAATAATAAGGAATTAGAGGAGATAAAGTGGAATCATAACATGCTCAATTAAACTCAGGGAAGACAGAAAGTGAGCAAAACAGACAGCAAGAGCAAATGGCATAAATAGAAGCCAACTAGCAAGATTTTAACCCAACCATAACAGCGATCACTTTAAATGTTCAAATACATCAGTCAAAAGGCAAAGATTGTTAGATTGGATATAGCAACAAGACTCAGTTACATGCTTTCTACAAGAAAACCACTTCAAATATAAAGACATATACAGGTTAAATGTAAAAGTATGTGTAAAGATATACCATGCCGACACTACTGCACTACACACACACACAAGAAAAACTGGAGTAGCTACATTAAATTCAGCCAAAGTAGACTCCAGAACAAGAAGTATTCTTAGAAATAAAATGGGACATTATATAATGATAAAGGATTAAGTTCTCTAAGTAGACATAACAATCCTAAAGTTGTATGCACTTAATAGTAGAACTTCAAAATACATGAGGCAAAAACTAACAAATTTACAATTACCATTGGTGACTTCCACACTCCTTTCTAGGTATTGATATAACAAATAGGAAGAAAATCTGTATGGCTATAAATGATTTGAACAGCACTATTAAACCAACTTAACCTATTTAACATTTGTCACTCCATCAAAGAACTTCAGAATACACGTTCTTCTCAAATGAACATGGAATATTTACAAAGATAGACCATATTCTGGGCTACAAAACAAACTTTAACAAATTTGAAAGAATAGACATAACACCAAGTATGTTCTCAAATCATTACAGAATTATACTAGAAATAAAAGAGAAAGATATCTGGAAGATCCCCAAATACTGGAAATTAAACAATAAATTTCTAAATAAACCCATTAAAACAGGGCAAAAGATTTTAACAGACATTTCGTCAAAGAAAACATATAGGATGAAAATAAACATATGAAAAGATGCTCAATCTTATTTGTCATTAGGGAATTTCAAATAAAACAAGAACAAGATACCACTACACACCTATTAATACTATAGAATGGCTCAAAACAAACAAATACCTGACAATACTAATTGCTGGCAAGGTAGCATAGCAACAGAAACTCTAATTACTTGCAGGTATGCAAAATGATACAGCACACTTTGGAAGACAGTTTGATAGTTTCTTTCAAAGTTAAACATAGTCTTATCATACAACCTCACAATCACACTCCTCTTAGATATTTATCCAACTGATTTAAAAACTTGTCCACACAAAAACCCACACATCAATGTTTATATAATCACCCAAAACTGGAAGCAACAAAGATGTCCTTCAATAGGGAAATGGATAAAAATCTGTTTATAGCCATACAATGGAATATTATTAAACAATGAAATGAAATGAACTATCAAGCCATGATATTGTTAAGTTAAAGAAGCCAGTCTGAAAAGGCCACATATTGTATGATTATAATTATATGAAATTCTGGAAAAGTAAAACTTATAGTGACAGTAAAATGATAAGTGTTTTCTAGGTATTCAGGGTGAGGTGGATAAGGATGGGTAGGTGAAGCACAGTGAATTTTTAGGGCAGTAAAATTATTCCGTATTCCATGTAATGGTGGCTATAAAACATTATGCAATTGTCAAATCCATAGAACTACAGTACAAAGAGTGAAGCATAATGTATGTAGTGTTCTAAAAAATCTTATAGGATGTTGGAGGACTCCGGGATGCAATGAAGAATGGGACAAAACAATCGTAACTATATTACACTATATTACAAATACATGGAACAACCTCAGGAAGGGGGTGGGGAGGAAAGGTACTGGTAAGTAATGTTGGAAATGAGTAGAGTCTCTAAGACTGTCTTCTAGTTGATGAAGTTGTTTCCCACAGGGGTATGGTTTAACAATTCTGATACCACTATACATGTATACTGGAATTGAACAATAAGTAAATGGATGGCAATGGTGGGAGATAGGTTTCTCGTTGGAGAGAGAGGTTAGAGATGAGCAAGGGGAAGAGACTAGAATTATCATGTAGTAATAGATAAGAGTTGATGTCATTATGAACTTGTGTTTCATTTAATACAGATACAGATGATTACATATAGAATGATCTATATAACTATACATATACACAGGTTGATATACCACATATATTTCCTTCCCCTGTTAGCTGAGGGCCTGAAGCAATGAAACCTCAGTAGCAACAAGTATGCCTAGTATCCAGATCTTAGTTTCTCATATCATTCTCCAATGAAAAGGAACAAGGGCTCCTTAGAGAAACAGCTGATTCTAGCCCCGAGGCAGGAAATATACAAGATGAGCCTGGAGTACATTCATCCTGTAGTGCTATACTTTAAAAAACTATAAAACTGACAATAATGTGTCTAAGAGACACTGGAATAGATGTATTATCTTAGAGCCAGTTGCAAAGAAATTAAATTCATAGTTAAAAACTTTCCAAAAAAGAACACTCAAGGCTCAGATGGTTTCCCTGAATAATTTTTACCAAATATTTAGGGAAGAAATAATACACATTCCTTAAAATTTCTTCTGAAAAATAGAAGAGGGACTTTTCCAAATTTATTTTGTTAGTCCAGCATTACTCTAATACCAAAACTAGAGAAAGAAAATTAAAGGAAAACTACAGAACAATATCTCATGAATATAGACCAAAATTCCTCAACAAAATTAGTAAAGTGAATCCAGAAATATATGAAAAGCATAATATCCTGATCAAGTAGGGTTCATCCTAGGAATGCAAAGTTACTTTAACATTTGGTAACCAATTAATGTAATTTGATGTATTCGTAAGCTATACAAGAAACACTTATCAGCATATCAATAGATGCAGTAAAAGCATTTAGCAAATTTCTATATTCTTTCATGATAAAAACACTCTTAGCAAACTAGGAATAGAAAGAAATTTCTTTAACCTAATAAAGGGCATTTATAAAATATACACACACACACACACACACACACACCCCTATTGCTACTATTGTATTGCACAGTAAATCAAATTTTTCCCTGTAAAGTCAAGAATGTAAGGTCAAGGCAAGGATGTTCTCTCTTATCACTGTGGTTCAATATTGTATTAGAAATTCTAACCAGTTTGATAAGACAAGAAAAAGAAACAAAGAGGATAAAGATTAGAAAAGAAGAAATAAAACTGTCTCATTTTATGGATAACATGAAAGTATATGTAGAGAACCCAAGAATCTACACAAAAGCTGTTAGAACTGATAACAGAGTTTAGTAAAGTTGCGAGATGTAAGGTCAATATAAAAAAGTCAATTGTATTTTTAGTTACTCACAATAAATAATTGAGATATCATTTATAATAGCACCCTCTCTCCTAAAAGATATACTTATGTATAAATCTAGCAAAAATATGTGTAGGATCTATATTGTGAAAAAATGCAAATCAATGATGTAAGAAATAAGAGATCTAAATAAATGAAGATACACACCATGTTCATCTCTACTCTATAAATAAAGCATAAGTTCAATAAAAATTCCAGCAGGATTTTCTATGGATATCAACATATTGAATCTAAAATTTATATGGAAAGGCTAAAGAAATAGAATAGCCAAAACAATTTTGAAAAAAGAACAGAGGTGGAAAACTTACACTACCTGATTTCAAGACCTAATGTAAAAACTACAATAATCAAGACAATGTGGTATTGGTGAAAGGATAGACATAGATCAGTGAAATAGAATAAAGAACTCATAATTAGAACTACAAAAGTTTAGTCAACTGATTTTTTGAGAAAGGTGCAAAGAATTCATTGGAGAAAGGATAATTATTTTCAACAAATGGTGCTGGAACAATTGGACATCCATATGCAAAAAAATGAACCTACACACATACCTCACACCTCATACAAAAGTAACTCAAAATAGATCATAGATGTCAATGTAAAAGGTAGACATATAAAACTCCTAGAAGAAAACATAGAAAAAATTCTGTATGACCTTGGGTTTGGTGATGGGTTTGTAAATATGGTACCAAAAGTGTGAACTAATAACAAATTAATAATTTTTATTTTATCAAAATTGAAATCTTTTTATCTGAGAAAGCCACTATTATGAGAATGAAAGGACACTCCATAGAGTGAGAGAAAATATTTGCAAATCATATATTTGATAAAGTACTTCTATCCAGAACATATTTTTAAAAATCCTTAAAACTCAACAGCAAGAAAACAAACAATCCACTTTTAAAAATCTGAGCAAATATTCTCCAAAGATACATGGATAGCAAAAAAGCTTAACGTTAGGAACATAAAAGTTATAAAGTCACAATGAAATGCCACTGCACACCTATCAGATTTGTTAAAATAACAGCAGCAACAATGAAAGCTGATGATGGCAAATGCTAGCCAAGAGCATCAAGAGCTCTCATTCGTTGCTGGTGACAAATGATGCAAGTTGGTTCAGCTACTTTAGGGACTAGTTTGGCAGTTTCTTATAAAGCTAAATATACACTTTCCATACTACCTGTCAATCACACTCCTATAAATCTACCCAATAGAAAACATGTTCAAGCAGAAATTTTTATATGAGTATTTATTCGATCCTTAATTATAATCACAAAAAAATCCAGAAACAGGAACAGGTGAATGGATAAATAATCTGTGGTACATAAAATGGAATACTCTCTGGCAATAAAAAGGAAAAAAAAAAAACCCTAAACTATTGATTCACACAATATGGATGACAACATGCATTCTGCTAAGTCAAAGAAACCAGACCAAAAAGATTACATATCACACGATTATAAATATATGGCATTCCGGAAAAGAGAAAACTACTGGAGTCGAAAGCAGACCGCTGGTTGTCCTAGGCTGAGGAGGTAGTAGGGGTTGACTACAAAGTGCGAACAAAAAAACATTTTAACTAGGATGTTGGGAGATCCCAGGATGGGAAAAAGACTGAGATAAAGGAATGTATAACTATTACACATGTATGACATAATCTTACTGAAGGAGTAGGGGGAAGGGAACTGATTTAAGTTACATTGGAAAACAGTGTTTTGACTGGATACTCTTAGGCTAAATAAAAAAAAAAAGAACGGTACATGCAGATTGTATTCCAGTTGGCAAATTCAGTTTCTCACAGGTTAGGATTTCTGAAACTACCTTACATGTATATGAGGGTTGAACACATAAGTAGATAAATTGTACGTAATGGGAGCAACCTTCCTCATTGTCAAAGAAAGAAGTTAAAAGCAAACAAGAGGTGGGAAGACTCACTCTGTTTGTGAGAGGGGCAATCACACACTATTAGCAATGAGCACACCTAGTGCCCAATCTTAGTTTCTAAATACCTTCCTGTGATACAAGGGAACACATTACAATCACATAGAAGAAACTTTAAACAAAATTTTATTTTATGATTTCCACTCCAGGCAATTAAACAAGAATCACTCAGGAGTTTTGGGGGTGGTTAGAGGGGGATATACAGATATAAGTATTTATTTTAAAACACAACAGATAGCTGGGTGTGGTGGTGTGTACCTGTAGTCTCAGTTACTTGGGAGGCTGAGACAGAAGGATCCCTTGAGTCCAGGAGCTTTAAGACTGCAGGGCACTATGATTGTGCCTGTGAACAGCCAGTGCACTCCAGCCTGGGCATCATAGTGAGACCCTGTCTCTAAAAAAATAAATTAATTAAAATAAAATTGAAAACAGAACAGGTAATTCTAATATAGCCAGTATTGCAAAACACTGTACTCAGGAAAGAAAGGATATATACTACAGTGATCTAAAGTGATGTGGTTTAGATTCCCTACCTTTCTACAATGCCCAGATGTTCTCACATTTCTAATAGATCTCAAAATAAAACTATGTTTTAGGCATGTAATTTCAAATAAGTAAATGCAAACTAGTACTTTTAGGAAAAAGAAATATTATATCATCCATTATAGCTAATGTGACTTATAAAAAATTGTTTCACTGGCTTAGACAGCATATACACCTATATGTATGTATATGTATATTAAATCAAGGAGAATGAGATATCTTGAACATATATCTCTGCAGTTCAGAAATAGCAAAATATATAACTCACAAATTCCATGTGACAGATTTGATTGTTTCTTGTAATAGAAACTGATTGAAGAGAATCATTGCTAGAATTTTTTTCTGGTCTATATAATACCTAGAGATTAAGTAGATTTATCACCTGGGCTATCAATGGTGAACTAACATATGAAACAAAAGTTTTGAACCCAGCTGGGATGAAGTCCAGGGAGGTGACCACTACTGTTCTTTCACTCACCATGGATTTCCTCCTTCAAATTGGATCTTTGTGTTTTCATTTGGTGTGTAAATCAGGAGGTTATGTTTAACCCATTAGGGGATTTTAACTGGTGAAAAGTGAGAGTTGAGGGGTAATTATTACTGGTGACAGTATAAGGTGCTCCAAACATTCAGCTTCAGCTTGGATAAAAATCATTTATTTTTTTTGTATCTAAAATGCCAGCCATAATATTAATCAATTATGTGTTTCTGTCTGGTTGGCTTTTTTCCTTTTTTTTTTTTTTTTTATAATGGAGTGGTTTTTGTGGGGGGAAGGGTGGCACAGAGAATTCATTACAAAGAATTATTTGTTGTATAGAGTTACTTATTACTGATGGTGAACTATTTTTACGGGCCATTTACTAAGACTTGGAAATGATTTGCCTGGTGAAATGAGAAGAGCAGGAATCTCAGTTCTTCCACTTACTACCCATATGATCTTTGGTTAAGTTTACCTCTGGGAGTCTCCATTTCCTCTTCTATATAATGGGGATAATAATATCTGCCTTAGTAGAGCTGTTGGGAAGATTAAATGAGCTAATATGTGTAAAGTACATGGTAGCTACTTTGTACATTCTAGTTTTCCTTCTTCCTGACCAAATGCTTCCCTCTGCATAGCCATTCCCTTGCTCCTCTGGTTCACAGGGGTCCTGTGTGGTGTCTGCACTGCATTCCCCTCCCTTTCTTTCTCTCCGCTGTCATTAACTCACCTGTGCCCTATTCCTTCCGGTCACAGCATATTGACTATTTTACTTCTTTTTTTTTTTTTTTTGAGACAGAGTCTTGCTCTGTTGCCCAGGCTAGAGTGCCATGGCATCAGCCTAGCTCACAGCAACCTCCAACTCCTGGGCTCAAGAGATCCTCCTGCCTCAGCCTCCCAAGTAGCTGGGACTACAGGTGCACACCACCACTCCCGGCTAATTTTTCTATTTTAAGTAGAGATGGGATCTCACTCTTACTCAGGTTGGTCTCAAACTCCTGAGCTCAAGCAATCCTCCCGCCTTGGCCTCCCAGAGTGCTAGGATTATAGGAGTGAGCCACCGTGCCCGGCCACTATTTTACTTCTTTTGCCTCCTCACTGGTTCTCCTATATTAAGTTAATATTTATTGAGTGCAGTGTTAAACTTTTTAGATGTATGTGCACTTAATGAATTGATCATTAATAACATAATTATGGCCACTTAATCATCACAGCAATTTTATTTCTATTTTACAGATGAGGCAACTGAGACTTCAAGAGATGAGAGTCTCGTAGGTCTCCTAGCTAGCTAATCTGACACACCCAGTCCACTTTCTTGGTGGGCTCCAGGTTGCCCACAACACCCAATCTCAACTTCTCGGAGAAGAACATAGGACTGTTAATGGTTGGGCTTCATCCTCATCCCCTGTCACTCTGTGCTCCAACCACAAACAAAGCCAGTGCCAGAACATTCCATAGTCTTTCCTGCTTCATGCCTTTCAACATGCTATTCCTTTAGCTTAAAATGCCTTTTTTCTTCTCTCTCCATGCCTCTTGGCAAACTTCTGCTTCTGATTTGTCGCCTGGCAAAGACGTCAAACCCTCTGTCAATTTTCCCCTGCTTGTTACGGGCCCTCCAACTTCCACAGCACGTTGTATGTACCTGTAACTACAGTACTTTTCATCCTGTGTGGAGATTAGTGATTTATCTATCTCTTTCACTACACAATTATCATCTTGTTAATGGAGAACATAATTTCTGCCATCCAGGTGGCATTTAATAATGGGTTTGTATGTGTGTGTTTAGTTGAAATTTTCATTAAGATAATTTTAGATTCACATGCAGTTGTAAGAAATAATAGAGATCTGGTTCCCACTTTGCCCATTTTCCCCCGATGGGAACATTTTGTAAAACTACAGTAAGATATCAAAATCAATGATACAGTGATTTGTATTGTTGATACAAATCAATCAATTTGGATTGATACCGTCTTGCATTCCCACCAGCAATGTACCAGTGGTCCAATTTCTCTGAATTCTTCAACGTTTAGTCTTGTCATTATTTCATTGTTCTAGCCACTTTGACATCTCATTGTGGTTTTAATTTGCATTTCCATTATGGCTAATGATGATGAATAACTTTTCTTGTGCAATTTGGTGAAATGTCTGTGAATGTCTTTTGCACATTTTCTAATTGGATTACTTGTGGGGTTTTTTCTATTGTTTTGATAGTCCAAAAAATATATATTCTAGGTATTAATCTTTTGTTGGATGCAGTTTCCAAGTATTTTCTGAGTCTGTAGCTTATTTTTTCATTTTCTTCACATGGAATTTTATAGAACAAAAGCTTTTTTTTGAGGAAGTCCCATTTATTAAATTTTCCATTTATGAATCATGCTTTCGTGTCAACTCTAAGAACTTTTTGCCTAGAGCTAGATTCCAAAGATTTTCTTCAATTTCTTTTTCCTAAAAGTTTTATAGTTTTATGTTTTACATTTAAGTTTATTACCCATTTTGAGTTAATTTTTGTCAGCCATGAGATTTAGGCCAAGGTTCATGTTCCTTTTCTTACTCTTCCTTCTTTCCTTTCTTTTTCTTTCTTTTCTTCCTTTCTTTCCTCCTCTTCCTCCACTTCCTACTCTTTCTTCTTCTCTCTCTCTCCTCTTTTTTTCCATCTTTCCTTTCTTCTTCCTTCCCTCCCTTCCTTTCTTCTTTCTTTGTCTATGGATAGCCAATTGTTCCAGCACCATTATTGGAAAAACCATCTTTCCTCCATTGAATTTCTTTTGTAGTTTTGTCAAAAATGTGTTGAGCATATTTTTTGTCTATTTCTGGGCTCTCCTTTGTGTTCTACTGCTATGTGTCTGTATCTTCACAAATATCACACTGTCTTGTGTGATCAGCTAAATAATAAGTCCTGAAATTGGGTAGACTGATTGCTCCCACTTTATTCTTTTTTTCTGTCAGGATTGTTTTAGCTGTTCTAGAGCCTATGCCTTTCCCTGTAAATTTTTACGACATTTTTCTGTGTCTGCAAACAGGGATTTCTGATAGGAACTGCATTTAATTTACAGATCATTTTGGAGAGGATTGACATTTCTACTATGTTAAGTCTTCCAATCTGAAGACTGTATGTCTCTCCACTTATTTAGGCCCTTTGATTTCTTTCACTAGCATTTTTTATTCTTTAGGGGATATTCTGTATGTGTGTGTATAACTAAGTACAGGCAATCCCTGGGTTACAGATGACTTCACTTATGGTGTTTTGTGCTTATGAACAGGCTCTCAAGGCTCCCCATAAGGATAATTTACAATTAAATAATTAGATTAATAATCCAGGAACTAGTTTCTTCCACCCATGTAAACAAACCCACATGGTGAAAGTGGTACATAAGTGCAGCCTCTTTACACTAGTGGCTAGTTTCACAGATAGATACATAGAGAAGCAGCTGATAGAAACACAGAGTACAAAGAATCAGAAGATCCAGAGCCAGGAAAGAAAGTTTATGACAAAAGAATTAGCTGAAGCCTTTTGTCACAGTGAAGCAGGATTTGCTAAGCTTGAGGAGCAAGATCCTAACATTGAGCGGTTTACAAATGTTTACAGTGCAGTTAGTGAGAACATCAGCTGCTTCAAGGCCACTTATGATGAAAACAAGAAAAAGGCTGTGCAAACAACCCTAGATACCTTTTTCAAGAAACTGACTTTGGTAGTGAGCTCCTCTCCTCCAGCAACAGACTCAAACCCTGGTTCTCCAGCACCCACTCCATGCTCTCCAGCACCATCTCCATCAACATCTTCCAATGAATGTCAAACCTACCTTCTTGCCTCAAAAATGCCCCTTCCAGTAAGCAAGATATTGATGCACTCACATTAGGTGAGTGTTAACTTCTAATATTCTTTTTTGAAATTTCTCCTATCTCCTATCTAAACTTTTTGTATGAATTTGTTTTTATGTTCTGTTTGTTTGAATTAAAAGAGTACAATAATTTCTGTATCTTATTGTTACAGTACTACACTGTATTATTATTATCATATATAAGCCATTATAATATTATTATTATTATCATATATGCACTGTTCATCAGGGATCCAAGTTACATACAATTCCGACCTAAAGATGTTCTTAGGAACGTATCTTATCCATAGCCCAAGGACTGCATGCATTTCATTTTATTTGGAGCATTTGTAAAGGGCATTGTTTTTCATTTCTGTATGCCCATTGTTAGTAGAAAAATGCAATTGATTAGCTGGGTGTGGTGGTGTGCGCCTGTAGTCCCAGGTACTCAGGCAGGAGGATTATTTGAGCCTAGGAGTTTGAGATTACAGTGAGCTATGATTGGACCACTCTACTCCAGCCTGGGCAACAGAGTGAGATCCTGTCTTTAAAAAAATTAGAAATTAAAATAAAATGAAAAAAATGAAGAAAAAGGAAAGGCAATTGATTTTTATGTTGTTGATCTTATATCCTGTAACCTTGCAGAAATCACTTATTAGTTCTAGGAGATTTTTGTAGATTCTTTAGGATTTTCAATGTACACAGTAGTATCATCTGCAAATAGAGATCACTTTATCTCTTCTTTTCTAATCTGTATGCCTTCCTCTGGTCTTGCCTTAATGAAGTGGTTAGAAATTCCAGTACTACGGTGTATAAGAGTAGTGAGGGCAGACATCCTGGCATGGTTCCCAATCTCAGGGGTAAAGCACTCAGTTTTTCAACATAAGTATGATGTTATATGTAGATTTTTTTGTGGATGTTCTTTATCAGATTGAAGAAGTTTCTTCTATTCTTTTCCTATGCCCTTCATTCTGGGCATAAAAATTTAACCAGTTCTTTTCCACCTTCAAATGATATGATTATATGTTTTTTCTTCTTTAGCTTGTTAATGTAAGTCATTGACTTTTGAACGTTGAACCAGTCTTGTATACCTAGAATAAACCTCACATGATCAGGGTGTATAATTCTTTTTATACATTGTTGGATTTGGTTTGCTAACTTTTTAAAAGAAATTTTGCATCTAAGTTTATGAAAGATATTAGTCTGTATTTTTATTTTTTGTACTGTCTTTGTCTGGTGTTGGTATCAGGATAATGTAGGCCTTCAAGAGAAGTTTGAAAGTGTTCTGGAAGAGATTATGTAAAATTATTGTTAATTTTTTAAATGTTTGGTAGACTTCTCTAGTGCAGCGGTCCCCAACATTTTTGACACCAGAGACTGGTTTCATGGAAGACAGTTTTTCCACAGACCCGGGGAGGGAGGATGGTTTTGGGATGATTCAAGTGCATTACATTTATTGTGCAGTCACTCCTCTCTGCTAGTGATAATCTGTATTGCAGCCGCTCCCCAGCACTAGCATCACTGCCTCAGCTCCACCTCAGATCATCAGGCATTAGATTCTCATAAGGAGCACACAACCTAGATCCCTCGCTTGTGCAGTTTACAACAGGGCTCCTGCTGCTATGAGAATCTAATGCCACCGCTGATCTCACAGGAGGTGGAACTTATGCAGTGATGCCCGCGATGGGGAGCAGCTGTAAATACAGATTCACTTCACTTGCTCACCTCCTGTTCAGCCGCTCACCTCCTAGTGGATGGCCCAGTTCCTAACAGGCCACGGACCATTAGTGGTCTGCCGCCTGGAGTTTGGACACCACAGCTTTAGTGAAACCATTTGAGCCTGAAGATTTTTGGGGGGAGAGATTTTAAGTACAAGTCAGTTTATTTTATGATTATAGGTTTATTCAAATTGTAGCTTGTGGTTTCTGAAGAATTGGCTCATTTCATGTATTAATAGGTTGTCACATTTATGAGTATAAAGTTGTTCACAGTATTTCTTTCTTTTTTTTTTTTTCTTTTTAATGACTATAGGATCTGTAGTGATCTCCCTATATTTTATTCCTAATATTGGTACCTTGTCTTTTTTATTTTTCAGTCTTACTAGAAATTTATCAATTTTATTGATTTCTTTCCACAAAATCACCTTTTTATTTCATTGATATCTTCTCTTTTTTCTTTTCAGTTTCATTTATTTCTGTTCTTATCTTTATCATTTCCTTCCTTTTGCTTGCTTTGGATTTATTTTGCTCTTCTTTTCCTAAATTCTGAGGTAGAAACCTGTGTTACTGATTTGAGACCTTTTCTCATTTTGGATACACATGTGTATTGCAAAATTCTTTCTCAGCCCTGCTTTATGCATCCCACATGTTTTTATATATTGTTGGGGTTTTATTTTATTTTCATTCAGTTCTACGTATTTTTAAACTTCCTTTCAGATTTCCTCCTTGATCTGTGGATTATATAGATGAGTTTTGTTTAATTTCCATATACGTAGAGATTTTTTTCTTGATGTTTTCTCTTATTGATTTCTAGTTGATTTCATTACAGTCAGAGAAAATATTCTGTGTAATTAAAATTCTTTTAAATTTCTTGAGGTTTGTTTTATGGCCCAAGATATGATCTATTTTGGTGACTGTTCCATGGGCACTTGAAAAAAAAAACTATTTTTTTCTGTTTTGGTGTGAGGCTTCTCTATATATGAATTAGATCCTGTTGGTTGATTATTTTGTTAAGATTTATATTCTGTTGATTTTCCGTCTGGTTATCCTATCAATTGTGTGAGGGGACTGTTGACATTTGAACTATAATTATAGATTTGTCTATTTATCCTCTTAGCTCTATATGTTTTTGCTTCATGTATTTTGGAGCTCTGTTGTTTGGTGCATATATACTTTGACTCACGTAACTTTCTTTGTTTTGAAATCAGCTTTATCAGGTATTATTATAGCCATTTTTTTAAATTAACATTTGCATGCTGTATCTTTTCCCATGTTTTTACTTACAAGCTGCCAATGTCATTCAATTTGGAGTTTCTTATAAGTACCATACAGCTGGATTGGTTTTTAAATTCACTCTGATAGTTCTCTCTTTTGATGTATTTAGATCATTTGCATTTAAGGTAATTTTTGATATGTTAGTGCTTAATTAAGTCTATCATTTATTTTGTTATTTTCTTTTTCCCCTCTGATTCTCATCCCTCTGCTTCTCTTGCCTTCTTGTGGCTTATTTGAATATATTTTAGAATTCCATCATGATTTATTTTTGAATGTTTCTTTTTGCATAGTTTTCATATTGGTCACTTAAATTATGATACTATATAGGATATAATCTGCTGGTATCAATATTTTATCACTTTGAGAGAAATGTGGAAACTTCACTTCTGCTTAGTTTCATCTACCTTCCCCATTTTTAAAGATCACTGTCTTGAGTATGAAATAGTAATAGAATTTTTGTTTCAATTATAATATATGATTTATAAAACTCAGGAGGATTAAGATAATCTATTGCATGCATTCATGATTTTTCTCTTTCTGCTATTCATTTCTTAATGCTCCAAGATTCCTTCTTTTATTAGTTACTTCCATTGGAAGAAATTTCTTTAGCCAAGCTTTAAGGGTAGGTCTGCTAGTGGCAAATTCTTTTAGATTTCCTTTGAGAATATTTTTATCTCCCTATTATTCCTGAAGGATAGTTTAATTGGATGTAGAATTTGCATTTAACAGTTCTTTTATTTCAGCGCTTTTAAAATATTCCTTTGAATCTCCAAGGTTTCAGGTCAGAAATTCACTGTTGTTCAAATTGGTATTCTCCTACAGGTAATAAATATATCATGTCTTTGGGGCTGCTTTCAAGATATTTTGTTTTCTTTACTATCTAAAAGTTTAATTATGGTATGTCTCAGTGTGAGTTTCTTTGCGTTTATCCTGTTTGGGTTCGCTCAGCTTTTTGAGTCCGTAGACTTGTATGTTTTGCAAGATTTGGGAAATTTTCAGCTATTATTTTGTCAAATATTCTTCCAGCCCTGCTCTCTTTCTCCTTTCCTTCTGGGACTCCAATGATATGAATTTGGAATGGCTTTGATTGTCCTACAGGTCCCTGAGGCTCCACTAATTTTTTTTTTAATCAATTTTTTCTGTTGTTCAAATCAGGTGAGTTCTGTTGTCTGTTTTCAAGTTTACTGAGTGTGTTCTCTGTCATCTCAACTCTAATATTGAGACATCCAAAGTTTTGAGTTTCTTAAAATTTGTTATTTCATTTTTATTTCTATACCTTCCATTTGGTCCTTTTTTATAACTTCTATTTCTTTGCTGAGATTTTATATTTTTTTATTTGTTTCAAGAGAAATTTTAATTGATTGTTAAGGAATCATGACAGTTACTTTAAAATCCTCGCCAATAATTCCAATGTCAGATTCATCTTGATCTTTGCATCAGTTGTCTTTTTTCACTCGGGAGTTATAATTTTCTCTGTCCTTGGTATAATTTGTGATGTTCTGTTGTGTCCTGGACATTTTATCTATTGTGTTAGGAAACCCTGGTTCCTATTTGAATCTTTTATTTTAGCAGGCAATCACCCTGTTTAGGCTTAGCATACAAGCATAGGTCTTCTTTTGTGGGCTGTGATTCCAGTGGCAGTTTAATTTTCATGGGATTTGCAGTGTTATTTTGGTCTGATTGGTTTATCTGATTCAACTGGGGCTCTCACTGGTCTCTGATTATGCCTATGGAGATGGCAGGGGCTTCCCCAGACAAGGTCTCCAGGTGTCTCTCAGTGGGAAGGGGTATTGTGGGATACCCTTACTGGTGCCCTCCCCACAGCTATCCAGGTGTCTCTGAGGGTAGGGAGAAGAGTCTTGGGTTTGCAGGGACAAAGAAGCTTCCCTGACTGGACCACTTGTGATTGTGTTCCCCTTGCTGGCTCCACCTGTCTATCCTGGTGTCTCTGAGGATAGAAGAATCTTCTCAGGCCAGTGGAGACGAAGTGGATTCCTGAACCATGCTGCTTGCTGTAGCGAGTCTCTCTTGCTGGATCTGCTTGCTCATCTCAACATTTCAGAGGAAAAGGGTAATTTCAGACCAAGTGGCAAAGGAGTGTGCTTCTCCCGGCTGCTTACTTTTGACAGAGCTCCCAATCAATCCCCATTGCAGGTAATGTTTGGTTTACCTGATGCTGTTGGAGGAATTTCCACTTAACCTGAAGGAGAAATGAGCCTACCTTACCTGGCTGTCTTCTTTTGCTGCATTCCGAGTTAGAAAATGCAAAGTCTAGGTTACCTGCTTTCATTGGGTAGAGGAATGCAAAGTGCTCAGCTACTGTACCCTCTGGTCCTGGGGTCCCAAACCACTATACCTTTGGCTTACCATCTTTTGGAGTTCTTTGGTTGTCTCTTGCACCATTTCTAATCTTTTTAGCTGTGTTTCACAGAAGAAGACAGGGAAAAATAGGTCTCTGCCATCTTGTATAAAGAGGAAGTCCTTTGTTTTGGAATAGGTATAGTACAGAGTTAACTTGTAACCTGTCCTATGTATCATGTTTCCTTTTAATTTTATTTGCTTATTTCTAAGTAATATGTTACCTTTCCAAATTTGTCCCAGGAAATTCCAGGAATCAGGTCAAAAAAGATGGGGGAGGTATTTGGAGATAAGGGTCTTACTGAAATGTCCTCTTCTTTATAGTCACAGAGCTATCGAGAGAAGTATAGCAGGGAAAATAAAAACAAAAACAGAAAGGATCAGTTTGGTTGGAGAGAAGAGTCATGGCTTAGAGTTAGGTATTAATTAAAGAGGATCTACAAGTGTAATCTAAATGTCACATAATCAAATATTAATTCTTTGTGAGTTCAGAAAGACTTTCATAATTACTCCTGAATATAAGTGTGCTGATATTCTAAATTCACTTTGAGTAAAATGATGAAGCCTTTCTGGGGCGAGCAGGCTCAGGTAAAAGTGGGAGTGTCAGGCTTCTGCTCTGACAATTGATCAATCCCTCCAGCCTGCCTACAACTTACAGGAAGAGATGATTCTAGATCTGTTCAAATACATCAAACTGTGCATAATTTTAGTATTTAGGGTATTTTTGTAAATAAAGTGAGATATCAACACGATCAGTGCTTGAGTTCCATGGCTATATTGACCATGTCTTCATAATTATTTGGGTAATATTTCTGATTTTATGTAATGGTATTCTCTATGATGAAATTTATTAATGTTACATCTAGACTTTTTTTTAAGATGATGTGAGACTTACCTTCACATATTTGTGGAAGAAATTTAGAATCATGCTCTGTTTTTTGGCTTGGAAACTATAGTAACTTTAACTTTAGTATTGGCAATGAAATTAATGTAAACAAAGAGATAATACTGCCAAGAATAATTAAATACTGCATTACTTCATGATTTTTTAGGGTAGTACTATTGATTTATGATTGCCCTATTGATATATGATTGACATATGATTCCACCTGCCTAATTGCAGCATGACTTCTTTTTCCTTCCTTCCCTCCTTCCCTCTTTTCTTTCCTTCATTCTAAGAATTACCCCTCCCTCACTTTGTGCAGTCTTTTACTGTGGTGACATTTTTTAGGTAGGCGCCTGCTTCCCTTCATGGACATTTATTTTCCCACCCCCTGTACAAGGCTAAGCAGCACGCGTGGAAGGGAAAGCTGAGGTCTGTCATTATAGGGTGACATACTGACCACCCTTCCTGCTGTGGCTCCTCTTCTTAGCACACCATGATACCTTCCTATCCCAATCTTGGTTCTCCAAACACCCTTCTAAGAGACCTTCAATATGTTCGTTCTTCATAATTAACCATTTATCCAGATAGCTGTTGCTTACAACATAGTATCCTGGCAGCTGTGGTTTGATTTTTAAAATTTAAATGGTTTTAGTCACTAATTATTCATATTGCAATATTTAATGTATATCTCAGTGTCTATTTGTAATTGATGTAAACATATAGAACTGTGAAATAATGTGGAATAATGCCAAGTATAAAAGAAAAGTTAGGTATTAATAGTTTCAGAGGAAGAACAATCATACTTACCTGGGTAGAGAAGGAGAGAGGAAATCAGAAAAAGATTTGTGGAGAATATACAGAGTTTGAATTAGGCCTTAAGAAGTAAATAACATTTGGATACATGATAATCCAAATTGAGCAACCAGTTTCTGAATTTTTTTATGCTGATCCAAATAGACCTTTATTTCTGCATAATATGCACTGAATGTCCTTTTTCATTTTCACTACCTATATATTTACCCATTCTAAATAGGTACAGAATAGATTCTGTACTCTGAAAAAATCTGATTACCTTAGACTGGCATGAGTATAGCCCTGTCTGCCCTGAAAGAAAGTGATGGCAATCGTGATGGGACCAAATGACCTGGGGCTGGGGGCGAGGACACAATCTGACATATTAGTATTAGGTTCTCTATAAGATGATGCTCTCCACTGGTTTTTAAAAAATAGTTTTTGATGTCTTCTAAAGCCATATTGAGTTTTATTCAGTTACAAAACAGTACAGAGATATAAATGTTCAAATGCACTCACTTGATTGCGTTGGGGGAATTGCATGACTCCCGGGAGGCCTACCCATCTGCGTTATGCCTGTGAGTGGTAAGGAGCGGTATCAGCTCAAGGAGCATAAAGCAGACTCGTAAAGAACTTCTTCGTGTGCTACAGACGTAATTTAGCATATTTATTATAACGACTGAAGCCAGAGAATGGATTTCTACATGGAATGTTATGACCTCACTGAATATTGTATTTCACTTAGCTCCAGAAGCAATGCAGTCTGTATCGTCATAAATTATAAAGAAAGGTAAAAGTGACATCTGAAGTGTAGCTAATAGATCGAAAAGAAGTGTATTTTAACTATATTAAGGAATTTATTTGTGACATTGTTGAGATGAACAATGACTCAAAAAGATGATTAATTCTGAAAACATATCACAACATAGATTTTTAAAATTGTGACATATATCATTCCTATAAAAGAGTATAAAGGACATTTGTACACACTTTAAAAAATAGTGAAATAGCACCCAGTTTAAGAAATACAATATTACCAATATCTTTATAGTCCCTATTTTCCCTATTGGGTCCTTTCCCCTCTCTCCATCCTTGAGAGAGTTGTGAGCTTGAATTTTGTGTTTATCATCCATCTACCTTTCATTATGATTTTATTACATATGTGTATCTGTACTGGATATTTTAAATTTGTATGTTGCTGAAGCATATGTAAATGGACTCTATTATATGTGTTCTTCCACGATTTGCTTTTTTTCTCTCAATGTTATGTTTCGTATTTAAAGCTATAGTTACTAATGTTTACTTCTATATAATGTTCACTTGGAATAATGCCCCACAGGTATTTTTATTCATTCTAATTATAATGAACATCTGTTTCTGTGCCGACTCTTAGTAGATGCTAACATATAGAATGTGAAATAATTGAGAAATATGATTTTTCTGTTTTATTTTATTTTTTTAGAACCACATGAGCTCAGAAGGTTTTTCTATTTTAAATGTGAACAGAAATGTGAGAGTTTGTCTAGAATAGTATTATATAAACTTTTCTATGACCTCAGTAAGACATACATCGGCTTCTTTCAGAAAATAATACTTTGCTTACAAGGGATGCCCTTTGCTATTTTTTATTCCACTCCACTCCATTTCATTTTACTAAAAACAATTCTGTTTATGTCCCTCCATATTGATTTCTTGAGCCACTAATGGGTCATAATCGGCCAACCAGCGGAGTTTGAAACACTGCGGTAGCACCAGCAGTGCAGTTGCTGCGTTGCAGAGTCGCGCACTTCCAGCTTTGTCAGACAGGGCTGCGTTGATTTCCAATCAGCTGTGCTGAGTTCCTTTCCCAGCAGCAGCAGCAGCACGTGGGTTCCCTTTGCTCCACAGCTTTGCTCCTTCTTGGTATTGTCAGAGTTTTTACATTTTCTGGTTTGCTACATTCCATGTGTTTAATAAAAGAAAATCGAACAGAAACCCCACTGTTAAGCTTACCATAGCTAATTCAAAGTAGAGTAAATCTACTCAGCCTATCAATAAAACTCACAAATTCAGAAGAAATCAGAAGTTACCATTTTGGGGGCATATTAATAAATGAGTTTTTAAAGAAAATATTAGTTTATGCTAAATGTATACCCTAAAAAGAGAACTGGAATAGATCCCGAATGGACTTTTGGGGGGTCTCAAATTACTTGTCTGGATCAAGAGTCAACTACAAAAAGCATAAACCTGTAGCTGCCAAAAATCTACTTTGGGCTTAATCTGAATCAACAGAAATTTTAGCAATACTGGTGAGTAAATGAAAGGTGTGATTCTGGGCTTTCAGAGCTCAAGTCTACAACATATTGAAGGAATTCCTGGTGTTGTTTTTCCACTGTTTGTATTTAAACCTGGGCAAAGCTTTAATTCCCCCATCTTCCCGCTGTCTTCAATGAAGAATGATAGGAAGAGATTAGGATAATCTGCTTCTTTCACTCTTAATTATAAATCCTTGAGATAAATTTCTGGTGTACATGGTTCTCACTAGTGGTAAATTAGGAGCTTGGGAGGCAGAGGAACTCGTAGTCTGTGACTTGTGCCTCTAACGGGCATGTGGAAGGTTCCGGAGTGTAGGGTTTCTAAATTTCCATGCAGGCAGTCCTGGAGAGGTTAGCAACATCCCCAAGCCCTCAGACATTCCCAGTGCTGAGGCAGATTAGCAAGGCCAAGGAAGTCAGTTAAGTTATCTTCTTGTAGACAGGCAGCAAATTTATTTATGGCAAATTCTTTGGCCACTCGCCAACACAGAACACTGTTCACACAAAACTGGTTGGGGAGGGGAGGGGAGGGAGAAAAAGGGAATCGGTGAAGCTGAATCCTGGGTCACAGCCTCGCTGGGGCTTCCTACGAGGAGTTTTTGAAGAGCTGTGCGGGTGAAGCTGTTCTTTTAATAATATTGCTTAACTAAGATGTATCCCAACAGTAGATGGGTCTTTCTGCTGCCTGGAAAACAGTATTTTATAGAATTTCAGTGACAATATTGCATTTTGCAGAGCAGCACATATGATCTGGGAAGTAGAGGAGTAACACTGTAGGAGTGAAGACAGGCAATTTTTGGTCCTGGCCCTGTTGTCAGGCAATTAAAAAACAAACAAAAAAAATAAATAAACAACTTCTATTTAGAACTGGTCAGAGAGGTTTTTCACGCCATTAAGTTCTGTCTACATTCACAGTTTAAATGCGACCTATAGCGCCTTTGGCCATTTAACTCCCAGATTGTGTTCCCTTCTTTAAAAACCAAGTAAACAAACAGCTAATCACTCATAGGGGGACTCTCCATGTAGAGTATTTTCCATCAGTTGACTTTGAATTCTTAAAAATTAAAGTTTTAATACAATTATTTGCACATTCTTATTTTAAAGAAATAGCTTCATTTAAATGTGAGTCTAAAGACTGAAATAAAAAAACAACAAATTTTAAAGTTATTCTTAGGTCTAATGCAGATTAATATTCCATTAATGACACGAATGTATCACTCATTCCTCCAACACTGTGCCAGGCACATACCTGGCATTTGCAAAGTTCTCTCACGCATTATTTCCCAGAAGTCCAACAGGTATCTGACGGTGTCTCGGTGGAGCCACCCAGGTCAGGAATTGCCTGGGTGCCGCTAGAGACTTGCTCAGCCAGGCTGGATCTTGAGGGTCGCTGTGGGCAGCGAGGCAGGCAAAGGAACCTGCAGGTGCTGGGATGTGAGCCACAATTCACCCGTCCCTCCCGTCATCCTGTCTTGAGCCAGTCCCTACGTTTGGATGACAAAGCTGGGAGGAAGACAGCACTGGAGTGCTGCTGGAGACTTACCATGCTGCCCCCTGGCCCCCAGGAAAAGCCCCCTGAGTGCCACAGCACAGCCAGGAGGAGGAGCTAACAGAAACGTCTAGTGGCGGAGCTTCACCTGTGCTGAAGGCTGGGCGGGGGAAACACTTTGCACGGGTGGCTCTTTGGCACACCACTAACGTAACAAGCCCAGGTGTGTGTACAAGAAAGGGAATACCAGAATGACCTGGTTTTGAGATGACCAGGTCTTTCCAAAGTGGATTTATCACTAACCAGAAACTGCAGGGAGGAAGTCCCTGCGGATGGAGTCTCTGAAACCCTCCAAGGAATCACCCACAAGAAAGCACCCACAAGTGGACATTCACCACCCAGAACCCCAGCACCATATTGCTGTGGCCACACGGGACATTGCCCTTTTCCTAAGATCCCTCTCCTTTCTATTCTTTAAAATGTAGAGATACTGGTCTGACAGATTTCACCCAGGGCAGCGAAGAATGATTTTACAGAGTGCATTGGACGATGGTGATGTTTAAAAAATAAAGCTATTTTCATAATTTTACCACCGTTGAGTCCAACTCCTCAATAAACTGTTTACTTATATATGTGAACAAGTTAAGGAAATCAAAAATTGCAGAGAAGATTGAATTTGTTTTGCCTCTACTGTTCAAGTCGTAGCCTCTGCAGTCATGTTCCAGTTAGACTCATCCATCATTCACTATGCATGTGAAGAAATAGATGTCCTGTCCACATCCTTGCTTTGATAGATAGCTCAGCCAATGCATCATCAGTCCTGAGATAACACCCTGTCTTCAGTCACTTTAGCATTAACCTTGAATGTGAAGCAATGATCTTACCTATTCCCTAGTGCAGGAAAACTTAGTGTTAATTTTTGTTATTGACCAAACTGCTCTGTTAGTGTTTCCCCCTTGCAATAGCTGTAAGACTTCTGATATTTTTGTGGCTATTTTAGCTGCTACATTAAGTAAAAAAAAAAAATTCCCAGATGTTTGATAACAAGTTGAAAACATTCCTAAACAATTGGAGGGGGGGTTCTTAAATCTACTCAGGAGGCATCCATCCAGAATAGCTGGTGGCTATGCCTGAGTCCTGAAAAGCTGATAAAATAACCTACAGGCAAACCGATCAGCTAGTGAACTTCCCTGAGGAATTCCACTTAATACACTTTGCAGCCTGTTATGGAGACAAGCTAGCTTTCTGCCTCTGCCTTTCTTCCACATCCATACATTTGATAATATTTTGCATATATTAATAGACTGTGTGGAACCAGTTGCCAAGTCTTTCACCCTCTGTGCCCTGGTGGTACCAATGGGCACAGACCCTCTGGCAAAGCAAGATGGGAAAAGGAGAGGAACATAGGAAAGAGCTGGCTACAATTAAAACAGCTAATGGAATTCGTGTCCTCTGAGGAAGTTTTAATGTCATGTATGCCTCGGGTTAAGAAAAGGCCAGGTGAGTTTTAGCAGCTTAGAAGACTGTATCTTGCTTAGGATGTGGAAAGTTATCAACCAAGGGCATGGAGTCAAATGCTTAGGGAGAGAGGAATAGCAAAAATTCTTGGTCACTGTTAAGATTCAGTGCATGGAGTGGGGTTCCAAAAACTGGGAAGTCGGACGCAGGAACTAGTGTCTTCCAGGGTCTCACCTGCCTGGTGAGGAAGAGGAATGAGTGCCAACAAGCAGGGCCAAGGTGAAAGCGTATTGCAAACTAAAGTTCACATGTGGGCAGACCATGAGTTGACTAACCCAACGCATTCCCAATCGCCTGCTTCTGCAAAGGCATCTGGGAGAGCTAAATGCTACTTTCACAATCTCCCTTGCTGCTTGTGGCAGACAAGAGAGCTGGGGGATTGTGGGGTGGAATTGTGGAAAAGCTTTTGCTTTCCTAATAAAAGGGACTTGTGTGGCTTTTTTGTTCCTTTCCCCTTTTTCTCTGCTTCCTGCCTTGAATGGGGATGTGTTGCCAGAAGCAGGAGGTAACTATCTTGTAAAGGAGTGAAAGGCCAACAGAACTTGTAAGTTACTGTCCCTGACATTGTTGAGCTGCTAAACTAACACCAGCATCTGCATACCTCTGGTATTCTTGTTATAGCAGAGAAATAAACCCCTATTTGTTGAGGGTGCAGTAAAATTTTTTGATATCTGCTGTTGACACATTCCTTATCATATGATATGTGTATATATATATATATATTAGTGTCAGTTTTCTCTAGGTTAAAATTTGCCCTATAACTTTGCAGTAAATATTGTTGTCCTGTGTTTCAGATATTTCTGGGCGGGCTGGGGAAAGCCACGGAGCCTATGCCTCTTGACAGTATCCTAGGAAACTACCTGGAGGAATGAATGAGATATTGCTTGCATGGATGAGCTCCAGATGTAATGGAGCAATATCCAAAAATGAAGTTTCTGACTCACTGTGAGATTTTTTTTCCAATATTTTGATAAGTTGTTGTGATTCTTGCATTACAATGTCATTTCCATTCCGGGAGTTTGGGTGTAGTCTGTGATCCTGGTACTACTGAAGCTAGCAGATCCTTTAAGGTCAGTGGGAGACATTTGGCATAGAGAAGAGCATAGAGACCAAATTGCCTAAGGAGGAGGGGGAGAGAGTTTTATGGGAAGGCTGGAGCAGGGAATCCAAGAAAAATTGTTTTATTTATTACTGTTTCCTCTCAGTTAATATCTCTGGAACATTTTAAATAAGATAACATTATTAATTTCAAAACCAATGCATCTTTGTTATTCTTGGTTTACTTTAGAGTCAAAGCCCAAAATTTAATTACCCTAGGGAAACTTTTCTTTTGAAATGTTTATCCCCACCCTCCCATATCCAGAAAGGACAAGAAACATACTGAAATGCATCTAATCTGATGAGCTTTGTGGTTCTATTTTCAAGCAGAAGTGCCAGGGATAAAGTTGGATGATTTGAACCATCAGGAAGGGGTAGTATCCACCGAATTTTACATTTAGTGGAGTGTGATGAAAGCAAAATAAAACAGGTGCTCTTCAATTGGAGATCTTTGAAGCAGGCAAAGATTTTTCCATTCAGATTAATCGTAACGTTTCTTTCCTGTGTCAGATTTGGCAAGGGCTTTATGTGAGGTATTGTGAAGGAAAATAATGAAGGAGCCAAATGAGAATTTAAGTTTGAAAGTTAAAATTTACTGAAAGTGTCTTCTTAAGCTCTATTATTTCTGGTCTTTTCCCCTCTATGGCCAAATACATCTTTAGAACTCTTCACATTTCAAACACAATATTTTTTCATACCCATGAAGTGATTTTCTGAAGCTCCCAAGTACCCTTGCACATGGCTTTTCTGTCAGTGCAGTGCTGGGCAGAAATGGCATGAGTTATGCTTCCCGAGGATTCTGAGGGTGAACTCATATTGTTAACTGGTTCAATACTTAAGAAAACTGGCAAAGCCTTATCAGAGGTCACCTCTGTGAGCTCTTGGAGTAGTGACATGTGCCAAATAGCTGAATAGTTCTGTACTTTGGTATGTTTTTGAAGGGTTCTCTAAACATATTCTAAAATGAAAAAGGGGAAACAGCTTCTTAGCTATATTGCCTTTTCAAGATAGAGTCTCCATTAATATCTTTTAGTTTAGGTACTTCCTGATTTAGAGTTGATATTGACTTTTTTTTTTTTTTCTTTTTTTTGGATTAGGAAACATGCCTGGAAAAAAAAAATCTCTGATAAACCCACACACAATAGCCTTGCCAGAAACAATGTTCCAATTCCAACTAGGTTTAGAAGGGAAGTGCTAACATCGGCTTCTTTATCTAGAAAACTGGAAAATATTATATTAGCTAGGGATTTTGACCTGTCAGTGATACCCTGGGTAAGAGACTCACTGACTGTGACCGATTAGTTCCCCAAAGCAGGACAGGAGCAAGACAGAGGGGGACTGCGTGTGCTGTGCAGAGGACGTGGTAGAATAGTTTCACTAAAAGTCAGTGGCTCTCACCCCAAGATAGACCCTACTTTGGCTTCTTTCAAAACTATTTAACTCAGAGAGGCTTGGTTTTAGAATCAGGGATGACCAGGAAGAAGGGAAAGAGCTGGACTCCCAGGTGCTCAGTTTAATACTCTTCTGGCTTCTTGGCTTGTGTCTGCCAGGTGTCCCGACTATGTTCACGTTGTTTGTGTGGCCTCTGATTGGGCCCCGAACTGTCCAGAGAAAACACTGGTAAAAAATCCCAGAGCCATGTTTTTGAGGGGAGGAAAAGTTGGTAGCTAATTTCATGTTGCTCCTCTATTCTATGGGTTTATAAACCAATCCGCAGTTTCAAGATATAGTTGTTTCTATTTAACAAGTCCTTATCAGCTCCTTAATGCTATATTTGTAAGGAAAATGATGCTAAGCATTTTTCTAATTATGTACTCAATCTGCAAAACACACAGCAATGTAGAAATCAAGTTGTTGATATGATTATGCAAGTAGAAGATTGGGGATTTTGAAAACAATACCAGATATTAGTTTGCAAGACCGTTTGTTAGGGGAATTTGGGGAGGGGGCAGTTTTGATAGAAAAATGTGAGAACACAGAACTTTCCATCTCTGGATTTCTCTTTACACTAGGGATGTTTGGTTCATTTTGAGGAACTGGGATTTAGCTATCTGCTTTTGTTCTGGTTGCTTTGTTTTTAAAGGCACATGAGCTTTATTTCTGTGCATAGGGATAGCCCAATGCAATGTTTCTTAAATCTTACTTAATGCAAGGCCTGATAGGAAAGGTATGCTTGTATTGTGAGATAACTCTGAAGAATTAGATTTTCCAGTGTTTCTTTTGAAGTTGAAGTCTTTATTGGAACCTTGGGAAAAGTAATGCAGGGAAGGGAGTTGGTCAGTAAAGGGTGAGTTATTAAGGCAGCTACCGCTGTGGATGACTGGAGCTTAATTCCATGGGAAAACTCTGGGAAATGGTGCATACTTCTCAGAATAATTCCTCTGAAGAGGTGAGGAAGCTTGCATACTTACACACCAGCTCCGGTCATTATTGGTTGAAGACTGCTCCCAGGGCGTGGTAATTCCCTGGCACTTATACTTGAATGGTTCTGGCAACAGTCCTTGGGCACAGAGAGGCAGACCCTAACCACAGGAAGTCAACCGAGTAGTGAGGTTCAGGAATATGGGTGGGTGCTGGCAGTATCTATCTGTTCAATGCCAGGTGGAGTTACTGTGAGCAGTCCAAGAATTTGCACACGGAAGCCATATTTACACATGGAAAGTTTGAGAACCACTAAGATAGACTATTAATCCATAAATTACAGATTATCAGAGTATTGTGTAATGCAATTATCATTTTGTAGATAAGGATATCAAAGTCCAGAGAGGTTTAATGACTGGCTCAATGTCACAGAACCACTTTTGGCAAAATGGTCTCATGATATAATTATGGTGCACAATTTGGTTATCATTAATTTAAGGCCTAGAAATTTCAAAAAAATATGTAGACATGTAGGCACCATGGCTCCAATGCTCTTTACGTTCCCTTTCAGCACCATTTCTCCTGACCCCTACATGCAACAGCCACCTGTGGGCATTTCTTATGAGTTCCAAAACTTGAAAATCATTTTCTTCTAGAAACTTACTCTACCATACCCCTCAAAATTTGCTTAGGAAAAGATATTTTAAGTTTATTGATACTAAGGTATAAATGACTAAATTCACTTTATTTGTTTATTTATTCATTTATGTATTGTAGAGACAGTGTCTTGCTCTGTGGCTCAGGCTGGTCTTGAACTCCTGGCCTCAAGTGATCCTCCCACTTTGGCCTCCCAAAGTGCTGGGATTACAGATGTGAGCCACCATGCCCAGCCCTAAATTCACTTTATATTGAAGTATTTGCTCAAGAATAAAAAGTAAAATCTTAGGCTTCAGTGATGAAGCTTTAATATTTTCAGTTGAGGGAGAAGTTACTTTTGGATTGAGAGGGCCTATGTCTAATTTTAAGTATTCATATGTATGGATTGCCATAGACTTTGGAAAATGTTGCTGATCTTGTAGCCACTAAAGTGCATTATATAAGATGAAATTGATTTAATGTGAGGAACAATGGTGGTCCTTCTAAGGGGAAATCAGCATTTAACAACTGTGAATCCAATGAGTCACTACAATATAATCATTGCTAGAGTTTTATAATTTGGAAGTATGTAACTGTATTTTTCGTTGTATTGGGTCAAATACAAAGATCTTAGCTTCCTATAGGAAAAGCCCATTTTTGATTACAAACTAATAGAAATAGCAACTATTGGAAGAAAATCAGAAAATATTCTATCTACAAATAATAAAATAAATTTCAGTATTTGATTTTTTACTACTGTAATGTTTCCCAAATCATGTTTTGTTTTTGACTAGGATTAAATTACATTGTGTTATAATCAATATTAATAACTATCACTTTTTGAACTCTTACTGTGTACCAGATAAAAATGTTAGGGGATTTACATACTATATTTCTGTAACTTTACAATAACCTTGCATGATAGATACTTTTATCGTTATTTAATGGAAATGAAGGAATGTACATAATAAATTTATGTAACAAATTTGATGTTTAGTATATAATAGACATTTAGGAACTACATTTTAATTGTGAATGAGGACTTTTCCCAAGCCTCAAATCTTCAGAGTGGCAAATGGAGCCAGCCAGGAGGCACTGCAGCCTTTGGGACTGTTCTAGCTGTCCGTGCAGAGTAAGTTTTGGGTAAGTGATACTGAAGCCTTGGAAACCGGGATCAGCTTGGCCCAGAGGATGATCTGAACTGTTGAAGCTGGATGGGCTTGGACCTGTCCACAGGTGATTGCCAGTGAGAGAACTCTCTTCTCCCTTAATCCCTGACCTTGTAGAGTCCAGTTGATGCCTTGGAGTAACTGTCCAAATGGATTTGTTTTCCCTAGATCCACATTATTCAGTTTATCAGTTTATGACTCCATTAGGGATCTATGACTCTTCTTACTGCTCAGAGTCACATAATATTCATTGGTGCCTTCACTCATTAAACATTTATTGAGTACCTACTATGTGCTGGGAAATTGATGGGATCCCCTGGATAGAAAAAAGTAAAACAATTGAGTAAGTTTGATACTGTGCTAGAAGTAAATGACCAAATGGACCTCTTGAATTCTTCCCAGGATTCTAAAGAAAAATGCTATTGCAGAGAACATTTTAGTGGATCAGGGAATGGACCTAAAACAATGATGCTGATTAAATGAGAACATACTATTCAGAAATTGGATTTTAAACTTTTATATCATTTAATATAAAATGGCTGTGGGGTAAATGAGCAGGACTCACGTGAGACACTTCCTGGAATGCATTTCCCATAGGCCAGCCCAAGATGTCTTACTGAGGTTTTCCCCATCACCCATCTAAAAAGGATCCTGGATCTGACATACCCTGACATCAACCCAGAACAAAACCTACAAGACAGGCGATTGGTGTGACAGCCTTAGATGGCACTATTTTTAGCTAGCATAACTCTCAGAGTGTGACTCTGCTATGCGGTCTTACAATAGGCAGTCAATGTTTTGGGGAAGTCTGTGCATGCTCTCCAACATGGTCTCAAAAATAATCACAAAAAGGAGGTTCTTCTGATCTGAGTTCTCAAAGATCTCTTTTATCACAGAAGATCCTATTTGTGATAGGCTAATGTATCTGGGTTTGTTCATAGATGTTTGGGGAAGGCATGTTTCATGCTACATTTCAGTGCTAAAGGTTAGTCGTGGGGTCATGAAATAGTTGAACTGTCCTTTAGAATTTTTTTCCAGGATTCCAGATAAAATGTTTTTGCAAAGAACATTTTTTTCCCTTCAAGGCTCATGTTAAAATAAAGGTCAGGAAATTCAATCAAGTAAACAAGTTAGCCACAACTTTCATCCAAAGGGACACACATCACAGGTGTCGCTTAGTGCTGCTGGAGTTGGTTTAAACACATTGGTTATGGTTATATATAGCACTTGAAGTCCAAACATTCACTCCAACTCCATCATCACTTACTTAGGTTGTCCCAGCAAATTCCTCTCGGACTGTTTCTTTGCCAAGTTTAAAAAGCAATGGATTCTAAACTATTACTATAACAGAGAAAACTCAACTTCTCCATTTTAGAAAAAAGTAAAAAGTTTTCCATTCCTTTCTTCCTTTTTTCTCCCCAGGTGGAATCTTCTAAAATGCAAAGAAATTTGTAAATAAATACATTCAGTTACTGCAACAGTGAAAGCAATACACTGATTAATCTTGCTAAATGAAATTTTTTAAATTAAAAAAGTTGTAGTTTAAGAAAATAGCCTGTCTTATTTTTCCTGTTTTTATAAAACCATGGAACATAAAATGATAATTGACATAGTAATATATTCACTGTGATTTTTAGGTAAACCTTTCACTGAGACATACGTATAAGAATGTATGCTTCTTATAAGTGTACAGCTTGATGATTTTTTACAAACTGAATGCACCCATGTAGCCAGCACTCATATCAGGAACTGTATCATCACCAGAGCTTTGTCCTGGAAGCCCCTCTCTTGTTCTCTTCTACTCAATACTATTTCCTACCCCTTAGTGGTAACCACTGCCCTAACTTCTAACACCATAAACTTCTTTTGTCTGTTTTTTTTTTGTACCTTATATAAATGGAGTTATGCAGTATGTACTCTTACATCTAGATAATGAATCATGCTAGTGGGGAGATGGTTGTACCCACCTTTTGGTGAACACATACGTGCATTTCTTTGAGGTATAAACCATACAGTAGAATTCGTGTGTCATAGAGGATGTGTATGTTCAGTTATGGTAGGTAATGTCAAATTGTTTACAAAGTGGCTCTACATGCTTTCTTTTTATGCTTGCTTATACTAAACTATAATTCTTCCCCCAATCTCATTTGCCATTAGAGATTTCCTTAAACTGAAAAGGTTATCTGAAAAACACCCTGTGGTATATATTGAAAGATCAATTTTGTTAATATAGTTATTTTCAGCGAAATGTTTTTGTGGCCTAAATCTTAACTTGTGAAAACATATGTTCATAACAGTACTAACAATTCCACCTAAAAGCTAGACTGTAAGTTCGGTGAAAGATGAATCGCCATGAGACCGGGCTGTCCATATTTGGAAATAGAGTATATAGTCTAACCTTTCATAACTAAACTTTCCGTATTACCAAAACATACTAGATTTCTTTCCAAGAAAGTCAGGTAAAAACATGTTAGTAAGTCTTTTACCCAAAATATGTCAGATAGAGTTTTTATTTTCAAGCAACTAAAACCAACTATGGTTAATCTGGCAGAAAAGAAATTTGATAAAAGGTTATTTGGTAGCTGACTGAATCTCTTGGGAGGCAGAGATAACAGGCTTGGTGACATCTCAATCATTTGAGATGCCTTAGAACATGTTTTGAACCAATTGCCACTGTCCTGGGGTACAGACCCCACAGCCTGCCCTGGTGGACAGTCTCCAAGATGGCCCCAGCAAACCTTTCATCCTGATGTTTTTGCTTCTGTGCTATCTTCTTCCACACCAAGTTGCAGCTGCTCTGAGTGACCAATAGAATTTGGTGGAGATGACAGTATGAGGCTTATGAGACTAGGTTATAAAGGACATGGAAGTGTCTGCTTGGTCTCTTAGATTGCACACTCTGGGGGAAGCCAGCTACCATGCTTTGAAGTCATGCAAAGAGCCCTGTGGAGAGGCACTGTGGTCTCCTGCTGATAGCCAGCACCAACTTGCCTTGCGAGTGAGCCACCTTGGAAGCCTGCTCTTCTTCTCCAGTCACGGCTTCAGAGGATCGCAGCCCCAGCTGATATCTTGACTGCAAACTCTTTTTTTTTTTTTTTTTTTTTACTTTTTTTTAACAAAACAATTAACCAGGGGAAAGCGCAAACGCATTCTCCCACTACCACAAATTATGCAGTCGAGTTTTCCGCATTTGGGGAAATCACAGGGGTCAGCACACCCAGAGTGCAATGGATGAGCCTCACCCTGGGAAAACCACCTTCGTAATCATGGTATCTCCCCTTCCAGGTAAGTATTGACTGCAAACTCTTGAGGGACTCTGAGCCACAGCTACTCAACCATGTTGCTCTAAATTCTTGACCCACAGAAACTGAGAGAAAGACATGTTTATTGTTATTTTAAGCTGTTAAGTTTTGGAGTAATTTGTTACACAGCAATAGATAGCTGATACAATCTGCAATCTTAGACATGGGTGACAGCTGCTGGAACTGTTTCCACCACTGCCTGTTTGGGAACTGGATGTATCTGCAAAATGAATTCTGTATAATCCCCACCTCAGTTCATGACTTATGATTCCAAGTCTGGGACCTTTACATTTGACTGACATCGCCTGGGTTCGTGTGCCCATATTTCAGGTGAAAAGAAGCCTTGGAAATGTAAATAGCTAACCTTTTAAACTTCTAGAATAAGAGGTAAGCTCTGCCTTATAAGATTGGAAATTCCCCAAACCCAGGAAGAGTTCAGATACTGGACAGCCAAAAAGGATGCCAGGGCTCTTCAAAGTGTGGGCTGTAATGGTGCTGCTTGTGAGGTTTTTGTTGTTGGTCCACCATGAGATCAGCATAGACAGTGGGAATAAGCAGTCAAACTTTTATAGCAATTTGACATTGCCACAACATTGTCATTGTATTTGACAAAAATACTGACCCACAACAAATTTGAAATAAAACAAAAAACTGGTTCTTCACAGATGGTTTGAGAAACATTGCAATATGCTGTGTCTAAACAACAGGACTTGATTGAAAATACTGTGCCTCTCAACTCTGCCTCAAGAGCTTCAGGACAAAGCTGCTTTCTCATGTAATTGACATCACTGAGTGATGATTTTCTCTGCATTCCTTTAGTTACCCAAAGATACTGACACCCTTTATACGTAAACTCATTGCATCAAAAATCAGATTATTTTGGCCCATAGACATGGTGCAAATAAGAGGAATAATCCTATAATTGTCACAACAAATCTATGAAGTTAATAACATAGTACCCATCTTACCAGTGAGATAACTAAAGCCCAGAGAAGTTACATGGCTCCCAAGTGGCGGAAGCAGGCTTTGAACCCAGGCAGCCTGGCTCTATCTAGAGCTTGTGCTCTTGGCCACTCTACTATGCTCCCTCTCTAAAGTAATAAGAAAAAGATCCATATGGATTCAAAATATTATATCAAAGTGTTGCCTGAATATGGACTTTATTTTCTCTTTATATAGTGGCCTTTGCAAAGATCTCTAAGAACTTTTTGGAGAATTCTGTTTTTCCTAACGGTCAGTATACTATATATTACAAAAGATCTGATGCCTCCTGTCTACAGCATTATAATGCCCTTGAGACATGATAAGTGCTTACCTTCCAGAATGATGCTTTTCAGGTAAAAACCTTTGTATTTTTAGTTCATTTAAGAATTTTTTTAAAGGAGTATCTCAGGACTAACATACACAAATCTTTCAGAATCTTATTCTCTGAAATATTTTTCAGGTTAGGTTGATTTCAGCATTACACATCAATCTTACTAAAGGTACATACAGACATTTTTATCTAAATTTGATCCCTCAACAAGCCTGGTCCATTTAGCAGACCAGAAGGCTGATCTCCAGAGGCCAAAGGACCAACTCCCAATCATGAAGCAGCCTCAAGAACAAGTCAGGGCAAGTCTGGACTCCAAGATGGAGGCTTTTCCAACAGCTTTTCTGTAACAGTTCACATCTCCGTCCTCACTGACGGAGTCCTAACTGAAGATTTCAAGCCTGTAAATTCCCAGCACACTTCTAAGAAGCTGGGGATGGCTGAAAGTCATTTCACAGTAGGATTGATTTGCAGCCAGGATCAACCAGCCTTTGGCCTCATTTTTGTGTAGTTTGGATGATTCTATCATCAGATCTGCCTCTCTATATAAAATGTTTCCTGTTTGAGTTTCCTTTTTCAGATGAATGGATTTATTATCCTAGAGGAAGACTTTTCCTAGCTGTTCTGAGGACGAGATGTATGAAAGGTTATAAATCAAATGCATTTATTTGTCCCCTGTCAGCTGAGAATTGGTTTATGTGCATCATTTTATGGAAAGCAGAGGGACAATGACACACATATTAAATTTATTGAATCAGGTGTAACAGCACTGGGGAAGTCTAAGAAAACAGATATGCACATATATAATAGAGAGTGTTAATTCATATGGCCACTTCTGATCTCACTAGGAAGTCAAGATGTGTGCACCAAAACCTTCCATGCCAGTAAGTGGAGCAGAACGTAGAGCAGTGTTGGATGAAGAAGACTGACAAACTTATATGGACATGGAAAAACTGGAATCTTAGGCAGGATTTGAGTGCTATCATTGCTTAACACTTACTGAAAACATATTTATTAAACACAACCTCATATAGTCCCTATGACAGCCATTAAGGTACTACTGTATTTTCTATTTTACAATTTGAGAAAGTTAATTGCCTACATGGAATAGCTAATAGAAGGCAACTGGAATTCAAGCCAGACTCCAAAGCACATGCTCTTAACTGAGCACTTCCCTGCGCTGCCTCAGGCTAGGCAGGCACAGAGAGGTGCTCTCTCTCTCTAGGGTGGAGATAGAATACAGAGCAATCTAGACAAAGACTGGGAGGCGAGAATGAAAGTGTGTTCTGGGGTCAGTACGACTTGCCTGCCTAAAGTGCATGGTTTTGCGGGGAAGTTGGGGTTGATAAAATTGAAGAATTGATAAGGCTAAAAAATGTTAAAGGAATTAAAAATTCCTACATTAATGGATCCTGAGCAGGGAAATAATATTATGGAAAAACTTTTTCTAAGAAGGCGAACTCTGCAGTCATGTGTAGATGGACAGAAGAGGGAGGTGCTGGAGCCTGAGAAGTTACTGGAAGTGTTGAGAAGTCCAGTAAAGGCAGTGAAGACACAGCACAGCAGTTCTCAAAGTTTGGGTGCTGGGTCCACCAATGCTCTTAAAAATAACCAAGGACCCCAAAATTTTTTTTTATGTGGAATTTATCTGTCAATGTTTGTTTTTGAAATTAAAGCTGAGAAATTTTAAAAATTGTATCAAATCATCAAAAAATAATAAAGCTATTGTACATAAACATAAAAGTAATTTTCATGAAAAAAGACTATGTTTTAAAATATATATTGTGAGAAAAATGACACTGTTTTATAGTTTTGTCGATTGCTTTAATGTCTGGCTTCATAGAAGCCAACTGGATTGTCACACACCCAGTCTCTTGTGATGCCACACAGCACGTGGGCTCTGGAAAATTCTGCTCTATACTTGTGAGAGAAAAAGTGCAAAAGGCAAATCACACCTTAGCATTCTCATAAAAATAGTTTTGAACTTAGGATACTCTGAAAGATTCTTGAGGCTTCTCATGTCCTTGTGCCATCGTTTGAAAACTTGAGACTGACTAGGCCTAGGGGGAACTGCAAAGGAAAGAATCTTACACAGTGTGATCCAATGTATCAAACCTGGGTGACCTGGGAAAATTGCAATGCCTCTTGCAGAATGGGGAAACCCATGGGGGAAGGCAGTTTGGTGGGGAAGTTGGTAATTTCTGGTTTTGGTGTTTTGAATGTGAACTGACAGATAGCTATCCAAGTAAACACAGAATTAGATCACAGAAGCTGATAGACTCTTTTGTTGCTAATGAAAATAAATTTTCTAAGTTAATTTAAAAATAAAGTAGAAACATATACTATAATTTCTATTTGATTCATTACAAACTATTCATTTTTTTAAAGAGTGGAACATTAGAGGAACTGAACCATACTAGGAAGATTTTATTTTTTAAGATAAGGAGTAAATGTGTGACCATTTATCATATTATTCTTAATACATTTTATATGTCTGAAACAATTTATAATAAATTAAGTTTTAAGTTCACATCACATGCTAACCCACACATATCACATGCACACACAAAAAATACATTTATATTCCTTAGATCAGATGCCTTTCTTATTTCTATAAGAAAGCTTATTTTCTCTATTTGGAGGAAAAAAGAAAAAATAAAGAAAGAATCTAAATTAAACTCTAAATCTTGCATCTTCTCTTTAGAAACTGAAGTGCAGACTGCAGGGAAAGGACTTACCTGCAACATTAGGAAAATTTAGGGAAAGAGTAAGCCAAATGGGAAGACAGATTCCAAAGACCTATATTTTATTACAAGCATTTACCAATGATTCAATCAGACCTGATGTTCCCAGAGGAATTTACAGTACTTAGCGGAAGAGGTGAAGGCAGAGAAACAAAGAATTGCTAACTGTGTGATGAGTTTCCAGTAATAGCAGAGGGTGGGAAGAACCAAGTACTTTGAAAGGATGGGACTGCATGTCCCCAGGAGGCTGTCTAGCAACGCTTGGCTCTGGAATTGGCTCAGTAGGTCTGAGTGTGAGCACTGACTCAGGCACTGCTAACTTTGAGGCTCAGAATTACTTCATTGCATAAGCTTTAGTTTCAAAATATTTTTATTGATAAATACATGGTAATAGTAGCTGCTTTGCAGGATTGCAGTGAGGGCTAACTCAGGATAGGACCCAGGGAATGTCGGCCCTTGTCACTGCACAGCGCTGACCAGTAAACTTTCACTGCCCTCCGTCCTCACGCCCACCCACCACAATATCCATGGTTCTCTCCTGGACAATTTTAAAATGCTGCTGACAGCCCGTGCTTTCCATAGTCTAACTGCTTCGATTACAATCTCAGCCACCTAGTCAAGTAATTGTCCTTCTTCTTAAGCCTCTGAAAGCCTTGGTCCTGGCTTGCACCAGCCTTCGCCCATCCTAGAGCATTTCTGGAGCATCTGCTATGTTAATTTTATGATTCTTCTTTAGCTCTACAACTCTTACATCCCCACCATATTACATCTCTTTATTTGCCCTATATGTCATTCCAAATTGTTTCCTATAGCCATTTTAACCAACTAATAAATGAAGTAGGAAAGAGTATATATCTTGTTTCATAATTTACATAGGAAAGTAAATATGGTAACAAAAAACTCCTAAAAATTCTTTAAAGAAGAATGTTTGGAGTATGTGCATAAAGGCAGGATGAAAGGGGATGATGCTTAGAATATCTTAAGTCACTAACAAGTTCATAGGCAGAAGGACCTTCCGAGTCTACCGTTGTGGCTATTCAGTGAATATACTCTGAGCCGGGGCTCTGCACTAGGCGTAAGCTAGGTGCTCCTGAAGCCAGGTGCCTTCTTTGAATGAATGAATGAGATAAATAAAAAAATACAGTACATCTAAAGACTGCTTAGTCAAAAATAATGCCCATACACAGAAGGGTATAAATTGTACTGTAATAGATAATTTAGCCAAAAAGGAAGCTAAACTTTTTGAAAATCAGGCATTCCATTTTTGGTTGCTTTTTTTTCACTCAGGGATATATTCATATTACATAGGGATAAGAGTTACCTTAAGGATAAATAAAATTCTTCTTGCTAATAATTGTTTCATAAATATATGTGTTCTATAAACTAACATAACCCTCATTTTTTTGAAGTTATTTCATGACCTTTGCAAACAAATGAAAGACTCACATTTGCTAAGTTCCCTTTAGTACTTAATTACTAGAAATTTAAGGACCTAGCAGGGACTGCAGCTGTTCTGAATTTCAATTATTTTTCTGCTTATCTTCCAGACTGATAACTTGGAGCTCCGGCTGGATGCATTCCAGTTTTCAGCAATGGGAAGCCTCAAGAGAATGTTGTTTCCCACATAATTTAGTGGTATAGGAGAGCTGGGTCACCCAAGAGCTTCAGCGAGGCTCCTAGGAGGGCTTGGAAGATAAGCAGGAGCGTCTACACTACTAAGAACAATTGGTTTTGATCAAAAGACTCAGCAAGTAAAGCAGGACCCTGGGTAGAACAGAAGCAGTGGTAGGAAAGACTACCTGACTTGTAAAGACTGTCCATGTAAAATAACGATACATTTTCTTTTTGGTGAATCTGAGCATTTCTTGCCATGTTTTGGCAGCAAGATGTTGAATCATATGTCTCACATAGAATTGTAGATTTTTTTCAGAGTTTGATTGGATCTAAGGCATCACCTAGATCGATTTCTTTAGTTGGGGAGGCTAAGGTCCAGAGAGGTTCAAGGACTTATCTGAAATCACACAGCTAGTTGGTGGCAGTGCTGGGAACAGAACCTGTTTCCTATTCCCAGTCAGTGCACTTCCCTCTCCCACACATCTGCTTCCTCTACTCCTTTAAGCGTCTTGTCCCTTCAGGCCACAGCTCAAGTGTTCTGGTGGGTATTCTCAGCACAATCTCTAGATTGCTGTTTTTGACACTTATGTGTTTAGTGTCCTTCTTGTCTCCTATTTTTTTTAAATGATGCTTTTGTAAAATTATTAGGTTCTGTGGTAGAGTAGGAAACTGATGTTTGAGAATTTCTTGCATCTGCACAATTTCTAGATGGCAGCTGATACATAGCTGTATGGTACTGAATTAAAGTGTATTTAAAGAATCATGCAGCTGCAACGAGCTATTTGGATCAAGTAAGCCAACTCTCTCCTTTGCAGAGGAGGAAACAAAAGCCTAGAAAGTTTAGGGGCCATCAGTTTAAAATACAAAAGCCCTAATGTCATGTGACATTCTGTCAAAGTAAAGTTTATATATTTGAACTTTGACTCCATCAAAGATTCCGCAAAAATATTCATTTTTTATTGCTTTAAAAACTGTTATTAAAATGTTGATATACATGATTGAGTTATTCATTGTTTCATCTATTTGGAATGGTTTTACAGGAATAGCAGGAAGCCATCAACCAGTAAAAATTATTTAAAGGTGAGGCTCAGTGTGTTATAGGAAACCAAATAGTTTCATGCAATTTGAGCGGCAATAGATTATTGTAATCGTTAACATTATGACTCATATTTTGGAGACGCACAGTATTTGCCAAATGAATGATAATAAACACGAAAGTACTTGGCTAAACACAAAGCATTATGCTTTACAATGCTGATGTTGAACAACACAGAATTGGTAAATTTTAACTTTTTAAAGTTGAGAGTCAATTGAAAAATTCATTGAGAAACCGAATGTCCAGAACAAATATCATAAAGAATATTGCCGATTCCTCTCCGGGATATCTTTACTCACAGATTAATCTGAGAAATAACAGTTTGTGAAATACTAAATGACATTGCAAATTATAAAAATGGAGTTCTCATAATATTTAGTTCCCTGCAATTTAAAAACCACATGTTGGCCTTTCAGTAATGATTTTAGTCATATCAGGTGCATGAGTAGACTCCAGGAGCCATCTGCTATAAGGCTGCCAATTAAGTTTGCTGTGTTCTCCCGGAAATACTGACTGTTCCATTAAAACAAGTGGCTTTTCCAGGAAAAAATGATCTTGGGATTTTCTTTGGTCATTAGATAGCTGTACACCAGATAGGAACATAAAAATTTTCTTTGTGTGGGGAAAGAGGAGAGCTTTCCTGAAGTTTGACTCATATTACAAAAATGGGGGGAAGGGATTTAAGTGCTTATTTCAGTTCCTTTTCCAAACATGGAAAGTTAAATAGTAGTTCAGCCTCAATCCTTTCAGAGAAAGATCTCATTGCAAATGTAAACTTCACTACTCAACCCACAGTGTTTCATATATTACAAATAACCCAGACTTCAAGATTCAAAATGCCACATGCGAATCCTAGTTTAAAGTCTAGAAGTGTTTGTGAGATCAAAAGCCAAAGAATGCTATCTATGGTTTTAGATGCTCATTTAACCTTTAACCCTATTTCTTTTTAACTGTCTACATTATGACAGTTAAAAAGCTCCACATTTTATCCTTTTAATTGTAAAACAGATGAGAGAACTAGTATTGCTTTGTTATTAGTTGGCCACGGAGAAGATTAGTGCAGAAATGGAGCTTAATCACGGCTTTTAAATTTTAGACTTGCTCGGGTCCATGAGACCAGATTGCCTCATACTTCGCTTTGCTGCTGTGTGACAGGGAGGGATCACATTTACTTGACTCTTGAAAGTGACCTTCTCCAAGGATAAAAGTTGCATAGAACATATTTCACGAAACAAGTCAGAAAACTTCACCTGTAATTCTATCTTTGCAATGTACTTGCTTCTGTGAGCCTCATTGTTTCCAGTTTCTGAAATAGGAATCATCACTCATCCTGTGTAGCTCTTATAATCATTATGACAATCAAGATAGCCTTGAAAAATTGTAAAGTCCTGCAGAAGTGCGAGGTAGTATTGTAACTGTCGAGTGCTGCATTTACTGACCCTGTGAACCTTTGATTTTCTTTACAGGAGACACTGAAACATACTGAATATCAGGCACCTCTCCAGAGCATGCCTGTTGCTTTAAAATTGCTTACCTAGAAAAGGGTAAAAGTCTAGAGAGGAGGTGTGGAGAAGACAGAAATTTTGTTGATTAATTAGCATATGAAACACACAGAGTTTTCTGTCACTGAAGAAAGTGTTCTTTCTCCCTGCCTCCCTCACTCTCTCCCTCTTTCTCTCTCTCACACTTACACATACACACACACACACACACACACACACACTATATATATAAATCCATTGATTCCTTTTTGTTATTCAAGTTAGTAATAATCCATTTCTTTCATTATTCATATTGATGCTCAAATTGTGACAGATTTGGCCATAAGGAGCCCCTTCAAGCTTTCTCTTTTGGCCCACTGACATGTCCTTGTCATATTTCGAGCTCTTATTTATTGTTTGCATAAGATGTGTTAGGCTCATCTTGTACTTTCCCTTCCCCAGCCTTGGAATCAGCCATTTTCCTAAGTAGTCCTGGTTCCCTTTACTAGAATAAGGAATATAGAAACCAAGCTTTTCGTGCTAGGTGTGCTCATTGCTACCAGAGTGTCGCTGCTTTTAGGTTTGTTGAGGTATTCCCTCAAAAAATAAGGGGAAATAAGGGAGGAGAAGTAGTCATTCAGAAGTGTGTATTTGTTTGTAGGTGAGATGATAATGAGTATTCCAAGTAGAAAGAACAGCATGTATAAATGTGCGTGTGTGTGTGTGTGTGTGTGTGTGTGTGTGTATGTGATTTGTGTAGAGAGAGCATGAGAGAGGGGAAGTAGGAGAGGAGGGGGTGCGGAGGGGGAGAGAGATGTTATTAAAGAAACTTCAGTGTTTTGGCAGCATAGGTTTCTTCGCGTGTGAAATAGGAGACGTGGGCCTGGAGCCATGAAGGGCCCTGTATGCCACACTAAGATACAGAGGCTCCTCTGCTTACGCTGGGGTTATGTCCCAATAAACGCATCATAAGTCCAAAATATTATGAGTCAAAATGTATTTAATAACCTGAAAATTCCATCATAAAGTCAAAAAATCATTAGTCAAACCATTGTAAGTCAGTGACTGCCTGTATTTGATTTATTCCCAAAGGTAAACAAAGCACCTTCCTGATGACTGTAACAGCGAGAATTTCAATGAGAGGTTCAGGGGCTAGGAGAGGCCGTGCTCAGTGGTGAGGCAGGGGGACGTGCCATGGGGTGGATCCATTCTCCCAGCTCTGCCCACACCACACTTCTGAGATGGTGGATTACTTGGCAGCCTGGGCTTCTCACCTTCCTTCCCTCCTTTTCCCTTCCAGCATCCTGTTCAGGGGGGTATTTAGAAATATAACAGTTGACTCCTGCTTTCTAGTGGCGTTCACAAAGTCTATTTTAAAGACAGAAGCATGGAAAGATAAATAACGAAAGCCCTGGGCCATGCTCTCTGCCATCCATCCTCTTTATTGATGTACAGACACAGAGGACATTCTCGCTTGATGTACTTTATAAGAAGTTTCTCACCAACTATTAAGTTAATCATGGCTCTTCTGTCCTAACTCACAGCCCTAAAAATGTGTTGCCTCCCTTATCTCTTCGTATTCAGTAGCAATTTATTTTTTCTCTTGTTTGGCCTTTATGTTGGAACATGTATAATCCCAATGTTACTTTTTTGTTCTTTTATTCTGATGGTGTGAAATTACTGAGTTGTAGAGTATGCATATATTCAACTTTACAAGATAATGCCAAATGTTTTCCAAAGTGACTTTACTAGTTGGCACTCCACTAGCATATATGAGTCCCAACATTTGGTATTGTTAGACTTCTTAACTTTTGTAAGTCGTGTGTGTGTGTATCTTCTTTTCTTATTTTTCATTCTCTGATTATTAGTAATGCTAAGCCCCTTTCCTATTTTGCCACTCAGTTTTTATTCTTCTGTGAAAATAAGTGTGTCATTTTTTCTTTTCTCCCTGGTTCCCTATTTGGTTGTTTGCTGCTTTTCTTATGTATTTGAGCAAGTTTTTAAAAAACTTTAACTTTAAAAACTTTATATACATATTTGCAAACAGGAACTCCAACAGATACTTGTATGAAAATGTTCATTGCAGCATTATTTATAACAGCCAAAAAGTGCAAACAACCCAAGTGTAGTGTCCATCAACAGATGAATAAACAAAATGTGGTATGCACATACGATAGGATATTATTCACCAATAAAAAGAAATAAAATTCTCATACAAGCTACGACATGGATGAACCTTGAAAACATTGTGCTAAATGCAATAAGCCATAAAAAAAAGGACAAATATAGTATAATTCTACTTATATGAAATATCTAGAATAGACAAATTCATAGAGCAAATAGTAGATGAGAAATTATCAGGGACTAGGAGGAGGGGAGAATGAAGAATTATTGCTTAACGGTTACAAAGTTTCTCTTTGGGGTGATGGAAAAGTTTTGGAAATAGTGGCAAGGATCGCACAACATTGTGAATGTAATTATTGCCACTGACTTGGCACACTTAAAATGGTAAAAATAAGAAGTTTATGCTATATATATCTTATCACAATAAAAACAAAAAATATTTGTGTGAGTCTATTTCTGATCTCTCTATTCTATTCCATTGATTTTTGTGTTTTTTTTCTCCATCAGTACCACACTATCTGGATTACTGAAGCTATACAATGCCTTGAATTTGTGTTGACTGAATTCTCCCATGTTAATTTTTTAAAAAAAAAATTACGTCAGCTATTCCAGTTCCTTTGCTTTTCCATATAAACTTTAGAATATCTTCTCTACATCCACAATAAAAATACCTGGGGTTTTGATAGGAATTGGTTAAACCTGCATTGTTGTATCTTCTTTATGAGTTGATACCTGCCACTTTATAATCTATTCCTATATCCCTTTCAATTTTTTTTTCATAGTCTACTTTATCATAAAAATATTACTGCTGCAGTCTCTAGTGTTTGCATGGTATATCATTTTCCCCCCTTTTAACTTCTGTGACTTTATATTTAATGTTTTTACTGTTAGCAACATATAGTTGGTTTTTAAAAAATCTAGTTTGATAATCTCTGACTTCTAATTGGTGTGTTTGTACTTTTACATTAAAATAATTGTCTATATGATGGAGTTTAGATGTTTTCTATATTTTCCATCTTATTTGTTCCTACTTTCCCTACCCCTGACTCATTTTGCATCAATTGAATATTTTTATATTTCATTTTCGCCACTATTATTTGCAGGATGTATTTTATTTAACTTTTGGGTTGATGTTGGTAGATTTTTAAAAAATATTATATCACTTCCCTTACAATAGAAAATTCTTACAATATCTTGTAGTTTATCTCTATCCTTTGTGCTATTGTCATACATTTTACTCCTATGTATGATATAAAATTACAAAATATTGTAATTTTTTTTTTTTTTTTTTTGAGACAGAGTCTCGCTTTGTTGCCCTGGCTAGAGTGAGTGCCGTGGCATCAGCCTAGCTCACAGCAACCTCAAACTCCTGGGCTCAAGCGATCCTCCTGCCTCAGCCTCCGGAGTAGCTGGGACTACAGGCATGCACCACCATGCCCAGCTAATTTTTCTATATATATTTTTAGTTGTCCAGCTAATTTCTTTCTATTTTTAGTAGAGGTGGGGTCTCGCTCTTGCTCAGGCTGGTCTCGAACTCCTGACCTTGAGCGATCCACCCACCTCAGCCTCCCAGAGTGCTAGGATTACAGGCGTGAGCCACTGCGCCTGGCCAATTTTTTAAGAAGTCATTTTCCTACCTCAGAGATTTAAAAATCAGAAGAAAGGCCAATACATTTACCTACATATCTACCATTTCTGATACTTCTTATTGATTTATATATACCCAAGTTACCAACTGAAACCATATTCTTTCCAACTGAAGAAATTTTAACATTTTTGGTAGTGAAGTCTTGCTGTTAACAAGTGCTTTCAATGTTTTCTTTGCTTGAAATTTTTTTTGTGTGACCTTCAATTTCAAGGACATTTTTGTTAGATAGACTGCTATGGTGCCAGTCCTTCCCTCCTCTCCACCCCTAGTACCTTAGTATTTCTCTTGCTGCTTGTTCTCTTTGCCTGTTGGGATATGGGGTTTGATATCTTTCATTGTTTGGGGAAAATTCTCAGACATTCTACTTTACAATATTCCTCTGCCTTCTCTCTCTCTTCTTCTGGGATTCCAAGTATAATACAGTAGACCATTTGACTTTGTCCCAGAGCTCTTAGATGCTATGTTCTACTTTATATTTTACCATTTATTTTTCTGTTTCAGTTCAGTTTGGGTAATTTCTATTGAGTTGTTTTTAAAATACTGATTTTTCCTTCAGCTGTGTCAAGTCTAGTAATAAGTCCTTCAAAGACAATATTGATACCTGGTACCATTTCTGTTTGTTTCTTTCTTTTAGTTTATATCTATCTGTTGAAATTCCACGTTTGTGGATTTTTTTAACCTTTTGACTAGAACCTTTAACATATTAATTATAGTTATTTTTAACTTTTTCTTTTGAAATAGTTTTAGACTTGCAGATAAGTTGCAAAGATAGTACAGAGTTCATCTATATGTATAACCCAACTTCTCCTAATATTAATGTCTTATATAACTATGCTATAATTATCAAAAGTAAGAAATTAAGACTAGCACAGCACTATAAACTTTATTCAATTTTCACCAATTTTTCTACTAATATTAGTCTGTTCCAGGATCCCATACAGGGTCCCATATTACATTTAGTTGTCACATCTCTGTAATCTTCTCCTACCTGTGAAAGTTTCTCATTCTTTCATTTTCTTTAATGACCTTGGTGCCCTTGGAGACAACTACTCAAATTTTTGTTGGATGTCCATAAATTTTTTTTTTTTTGGTGGTGTTTTTCTCATGAGTAGATTGAGGATATTGATTTTGGGGAAAAACACCACAGAAGTGATAAGTATTTTTCTGTGCATTATATCAGGTAGTTTATAATATCGATATATTTTATTAGTGATGATGTTAACTTTTGTGACTTAATTTAGTTGGTATCTGGAAGGTTTCTCCACTGTAAATTACTATTTCCCTCTTTATAATGAATAAATATTTGGGTGGAGATATATAGAGGCTATGCAAATATGCTGTTGCTCCTTAAACTTTTGTCTACTAATTTTAGTACTCATTGAAAGACCTTGCCTGTAGCAATTGTTACTGTAGTGTTTTAATGGTCATTTTCTATTTCCTTCATTCTGTCTACATTTATTGATTGGAATTATTCTGCGAAGATGAGTTGTCTATTATTTTTTGTTCACTTATTTTTTTGTTTCTTTATTTTTATCAGATGCATCAATCTGTTTTCCATCTTCATAATTTCACCTTTTCCATGGAATAATGAAGTATATAGTATTTGGGGTTATTTCACTTAGAAAAATACATTTATGTTTTATCTGTTGTTTAAATAGGTCACTCCTTTTTATTATTGCATCATATTTCATTGAATGTATGTATCATATTTTGCTTATCCATTCAGCAGCTGAACAACATCTAGGCTTCCAGATTTTAGCACCATGAATAAAGCTGCTGTAAACATTCATGTACAGACTTTTGTGTGAACTCAAACTTCTGAAACATTTGGATAATACATAGGAGTGGGATTGCTGGGACATGTAGTAAGTATATATTTAACTTTAGAAACTATTTTCAAAGTGGTTGTATCATTTTGCATAGCAGCCAAAAGTGTGTGAAAGTTCCCATTGTTATGCATATTTGCTAACATCAGCTTTTTATTGATTTTAGCCATTTTAATAGTTGTGTAATGGTATCTCATTGTGAATCATAGTAATTTTAATTTTTCTGTTTGATAGATTGAATACCTGGGCGTTGTTCTGTTGATTATTTTGTCTCTTGACAGTCAGGTTTTTCTTTTTCTTCCTCTTTTTTCATCTCATAATAATTGATTGAAATCAAGACCTCATGTATAGGATAGGGTGGACTGAGATAGATAATTATTATTGGTGCCTGAAAATGGTCACAGCCTTTTTCTGCTAGGTCTTTGGTGTGTAGGGTTAAGTTTTTCTTGCTAGGAGCTAAGTTGGGTTTGGGTTATTGTTGTTGCTATGGTTACTCATAATGCACCACTGGCTTCCAATATTTCTTGCATTACTTTGTGATCAGGGTGATGACTGGGTCACTGGAGGGTTTTCCTCAATGTTCCTGTTCCACTCCCAGTTTTGGATTTTCCTGTGAGTCTGCACTTCAGAGGTACCTTTCCTCTCTCAGTCTGTCCCCAAGCAGTGTATTAATGTTAATTACTATTCAAGTCTTGCTAGCTTGGCGGTAGAAGAGTGGTAGATGTTTATCCATTATCCTGGTCAGCCTCATTCTTAGGCAAGCCCTGTGACCCTGGGTCTCAGGGATTAGGACTTTCTCAGTGATCCTGTCTCCCCACTGTTAGAAACTCTCTTATGATCTGGGTCCAGGGTGGTTTTTAACCGCTTCCCCCAGGGTAGTATTCATTTTGTTCTGCTTCTTTCACCCAACTGTGATGCCTGTGAATGGCTGGGGTCTGGATGAAGCAAGCAATGCACCTAGGGCACAATATTTAAGGAGACCTTCACTCTCAGATCTGTGCAAGTGCTAGTTTGATAAGGCACAAACCGGGGAGAATGCCTTCTTATATTTTGTCCCCTAGATGCCTTGTTTGCCTCACCCTAGTCCTGGCTTTGGTCTTAAGGGTGACAGAGTTTTCTGTTCTTCCCCTAATGGCCTAAGGCTTTTTATCCCATAGGAAGAAGGATCTGGTAAGGGTTTCCTGCCTTTCCATGCTGGCAGCTGTTTGCTTTCCCCAGACCTACACACAAGGGAGGTGTTCTCTGGTCTTCTGTCCTGCCTCAGCATTCCTAATGAGCACCCAGAGAGACATGTGGACAAGAGTCTGTGAGTGTCTGTGACATTTGTGATTCTAAAAGGATCTCCACTTTTACTCTAGTCTTGACCATTAGCAACATGAAATATTTTAGCTGAAATTTTACTGGCTTCTTTGGTAATCTTGTCTTTTTCCCACGCGCTACCCCAGGTAAGCCTATCTGTGAAGGTGCTGGTCTTTGCTTAGACGGCAGGCCAGGTGTTTGCCCTGTGTCTTCAGCTGTTCTAATGGGCACAAGAAAAGTTATGATTTTGGAGATTATCCAGATTTTTCTTGCTGCTAGTATGGGAATGATGCTCTTCCCAGCTTTCTGTATCTTAAGTGGAATTCAATACTTTAAAGATATCATTTTCTTGTCCCCTGGCTTGCCTTTATTTTTGGGTGAGGAGTCAGAAATCACTCTTACTTTCTTCCTCTGTATATAATTTTTAAAAATATCTGATTCTATAATTTTCTGTAATTTTTCTCTTATGACTTTCATGTTCACAAATTTGATTATAATTTGCCTTGGTGTCATTTTCTTTGAGTTTGTCTTGCTTTGGATTCACTGACTTTCCTAGATTTGGGGATTTATATTTTTTATCAAATTTGGAATTTTTCAGTCTATTTCTCTAAAATGTTTTTCCTGTATTCTCTTTTTGCCTTTTTTCCTCTAGAACTCTAATTTTAAATATGATAGACCACTTGATATTGTTCACCTCCAAGGTTTTGTTAAGCATTTTAGAGTTTTTGTTTCTCTGTGCTTACATCTGAAAAATTTCTGTAGCTTGTCTTCAAGTTCTTCTGTTGCTTATCTGAATTTTTCTTCTGTAGAGTCTAAATTCTTCCTCTTATCTAGATAATGAGGTAGTTTTTTATTTCATACATATCACTAGAAATTCCATTTGATTCTTCTTATATCTTTAATATTTATCATTATTTATGTTTTCTTTTAAATTCTTGAGTATATTTATAGTAGCTATTTTGAAGTCCCTGCTGCAAAATTCATCATTTTTTTCCTTCCTTTGTCTGTTTCTACTGACTGATTTTAATTTTGATTATGGGTCACATTTTTCTGCTCTTCTCATGTCTAGTTGACATATATTATCTAGATCTCCAGACCACAACATATTATAAGTTAAAAATTGACAATTGGAGCAGTGTTACTAGCAGAAACACTATCGGAAATCAAGTGATGGTTGATGGCAAAAAAAAAAAAAGATACAGGAAAACCAGATATATTAAATATAAGGACTCAAGAAGCATAATTATTTGGTACCATTTATTTCAGGGACATTTCTATAACTCCTGAAGACACCATTTCTTAGCACAGCATAATTATTGATGATTAAAATGATGACTTGAATAAGTAAGAAAAGTTGATAACATGTTTAGCATATTAATTTATGAAGGTAGGGAAATGCAAACCATTACAGAGATTCCTATCTTTTCTTTATTCCACAAGTTTACTTCCAAGTTTGTTCCTGCCTCAGGGCCTTGGCAAGGCCTTGTCTACGATGTGTAAGGCTCTTTTTTTCTTTCTCTACATCTGGCTAATTTCTGCTTTATCTTTCAGGTTTAACTTAATGTTACTTCCTCAAGGAAGTCCTCCCTGATCTAACAGTTCCTATGTTATACACTCTCATTGTACCCTAGACATTTCCTTTATGGAACTCAGTCATAATTACAGCAATGTCTATGTTACTTGGTTCAGTGTTTATCAACACCCCGTACTGTGAACTCCATGAATGCACTGGCTATGTTTACTTTATCCATGTTTACATGTGTTGCTGAGTGGACGATGGTGTTCAATAAATAACTTTATAAATAAATAATGGTCAAACTAAAAAAGAAAAGCTCAAAATGTTGCCATATATCTACAGAATCTTGGCCTTAATAAAAATGTGCAATATAACTGAATTCTTTATCTATACTTTTATTTTTTCTTAGTGCATGGTAATAGTATGTGTGATAAATACATGTTCAACGAATGATGTGAAACAACTTCTTTGGTTCTTTTTCCTTAAAGCCAGTGGTTCTCAGCACCTGAGACTTGACAGTAACTGAACATTTTTACAAAATTTAAACAGGCAATTTCTTTTAAAATATTGAAAGATTCTAAATCCTGTCAAATGTAACAATTATGTGGATATAAGAAAATACAACACAGTATGTGCTTAATTAGCCACTTTAAACTCCAAAGTGATCCAATTTTACTCTTTTTGATCATAAATCCTCTGCAGACTCAAACTACAAGTATGTCTCTCTCACCAAGTGGCTGCCTAAATGGAAGCTGGTCTTTTCTATAACTAATGATAGGCATTTGGTAGCTAGAGACAAAATTGTTTTAGTTGGGAGGAAAAACAAAGGTTATGTTTTAATGTAACGGAAAATTAGGAATCCTAAACAATTTGCTCATCAATCAAAACACTGGGAATTTTAGAAAAAAGGAGCCGTGTAGTTCACAGTGTTTTCACCTGGGGCTCATTAGTGGTTCTAAAAGTGGGTCTTTCTCCAGTTTCTAACTAATGCACTACTGGGAGTTGGACCAGGTGTTCCTTACACCAATTTCCATTCAAAGCAACTTTATCTGAAAACCCATCCCCTTCACAGTACACGAGTGCAACCCTGTTCACTGGCTTCATTAAATTAGCCCAGTCTCTACTACCGTACATAGACCAAGAATGGTTTCAAATCATAAGCATAAGGACCCTAAATTCTTTTGCATGTTTGTCTTTTGTTAAGGTAAATTCATGCTGTTTAAATTCAGAAGTTTTTTTTTTTAAACTTGTCTTGCCATGTTGAAGGAATTAAGTAAGAGTTCTCTTAGTCACATTAACAAATTTGTTGAACAATTAAAATAGTAGGATAATATTTTTAAATGAAAAATTAAGTTTACGACAATTTAAAGTTTATAGACAATCCCTATTTGTCTTCTACCATGTCTCGATGAAAGAAACTACCACTCTGCCTGGGGGAGGAGCTTGCCCCCAGTCGGTCTGGCCTCTCCTATCAAGCTTAGTTTTCCATAGCTAGAGCAGACTTCCATTCCTCCTGTACTACGCCTCGGTGAGAAATCCCTTGACACATTCTTTCCTTTAATTTAATATAAGGCCTGGCTTTAAGATCTGTCTGTGTTATAGACTTCCTTTGGAAATCCTGGGCAGCACTAGCAACTGAGAATATAAAACTACACCAGACTGTACCATGGTCTGTTCTGAGGGCCCTTCAGTGGGGTTTTATTACATGCCAAACGTGTATATGAATACCCCAGGCCAAAGAGCTTTGGCTAGCCATTAAGAAAATGGCTCAGTTTTAATGGTTTGGGGAAACAGGAAATAAGTAATAAACTATCATAAGGCAGAGGCAACCTACTCCTGTGTAAGTAGAGGGAGTTGGAGAAAGGTGGAATGTAAGATACTCAAGCAATGGCAGAATGGATACAATTCTGAAAGCGAACTGCAGAACAATGGGGAAATGAATTTCTCCTGTGTGTTCTAAATTGGATCAGGAGAGTTTAATTCATGGCAGAGAATTATGTCCTGCGTACTTAGAAGAGGATGTGAGTTTTCGTTTTCTCTAAGAAAGTATAAAGACCACGTTCAGGGTCACTGGTTATACAACTGTCCATGTTACACTGACCACATCCTGAGGCACGTGTGGAAGAAATACACTTGGCACATAGAGTGATCTGGGACCTTAGGTATCCTCTAGCTGGGGAGGATTCTAGGAATAGCCCCTTGTCATTGAACATTGAGTAATTTGTGGTAGCAAGAAGAACCAACTCCTAAACTTTTTCATTTTACTTCCTCCATAATGTCCAGAAAGGAAGACACATAGTGTTTTTCCATGGTGAGGCTGTTTTGGGGGTACTGGTTTATATGGCTGCCCTAGTGGGTGAGGCAGAACTAAGAAGGGGTCCCCCAGCTGTGTGGTGCTCCCTGTTCACCACCAGGACAAGAAATGACCCACATCCCATCCCAGTTGTCCTGCGATCAGAGTGTCTGTGTTCTAGAGACACCCAAGTGGTTGCTCTTCTGTGAAGTATCTGGGGGTATACCCTCTACCTTGGCTTAGGCTACTAAAATCCTAAATGCACATCCTGGATCTAGCTGCCCCTCTGTTGGCCTTTTGGGGAAATGAGGCAATGGGTAAAACTCTACCCCCTTGCTTCCAAAGAGAAAGAGAAGGTTGTTTGTATTTGGAATGTTAGGTCAGTCCAAGGGCAATGTTTTGAAACCATTTGCCTCCTGGACAAATTAGGACAGCCCAAGATGTGGTCTGTCATGAATAACCAACATCAACAGATGATCTGGCTTAATTGGGAAGGACTTTTCCCTCACATGCTTTTTTTTTTTAATTATTTCAGAATATTATGGAGGTACAGACATTTTGGTTACATATAATGCCTTTGCCTTGCCCAAGCCAGGGCTACAAGCGTGCCCTTCCCCTATACAGTGTGCTCCACATCCATTAGTTGTGAGTTTACCCACCCCCAACCCCACCCCCACCTGACCGGCTCCCAGTGAATATTACTATCATGTGAGCACCTTAGCGTTGATCAGTTATTACCAAGTTGATGGTGAGTACACGTGGTGCTTGTTTTTCCATTCTTGTGATACCTCACTTCAAAGATGGGCTCAAGCTCTACCCAGGATATTATAAGAGGTGCTAGATCACCATTGTTTTTGTAGTTGAGTATGGTAGACATATATGTAGACAAATATGGTAGACATATACCACATTTTATTAATCCACTCATGTATTGATGGGCCTTGAGTTGTTTCCACATCTTTGCAATTGTGAATTGCCTCACATACTTTTAAAGGATTCAAATAACTTCTTAAGAGTGGATAGCTACCACCCAAGTGGTTTTTTGGATGAGGGAGGTTGAAATAATTTATATGAATATATATGAAATACATATATGGATATCATGAAATCATCTTTTTCCCATAGTTCTCTATGGAAACCACTTCCTGGTTGTTAAGCATTAATTAACAAACACTCTTTCAAGCCACTGGGAAGGTGTGTTGGTTATGGTGTAGCACCTATAGTTAGATATAGGGGCTAGACAATTTGGAAATAGAAATGAATCCTATAAAGCTCATAAATTTTGGTGATATTTGGGTCCAATGTACAGTCTATGATACATTAAGGAAGTAAAAACTGGGGATAATTGTTTATTTCAGAAACTAGTTGAACTGTTTCTGCTGCTCCTATCAGCGTTTGGCAAAAACACATATGCTCAATCAAACTAAAATATGGGTGATTTATGGTTCTCAGCAGGTATTTATTTGAGAAGGAAATCACAGCAGGTCCTGGTTCATATTTGTATGTGGCCCTTACAAAATTAGCTTATTGACTGTCTTTCAAGAAGTTATACATGTGTAACTCCAGTCCTTGTTTTGCTTTTAGCAAACCAATGTAACTGAGACCTTCCTTTTAGCTGAGTAACCTGTAAGTTGTACAATAGGTTCAGGTTCAGGAAGTCAAAATCTCAAATAAACCTGGAAACACAATGAACTCCCTATTTTTGGATTTGCAGCATACAGAGGTGGCAAGTACACCGTTTTGGTCTATAGCTAATTCTCTTCCTTAGAGAACTAACATGAGTATAGGAAAAGCGAACTCTTTTTTTTTTTTTTTTTGCTCTATAGTAGGCTGCAAGCGTCCCTGATAAACCCTATGTCCAAAACAAAAGAGAGAAAGAAGGAAGAGAAAGGAGGGAGGAGGAAGGGAGGAAGGAAAGAGGGAAAGGAGGGAGGGAAGAAAGGAAGGACAAATAAACACAGGTCTTCTCAGGGTCTCATGGTATTTACGGTTTCTTTTTAGCATTCCTTTTAAACGATTACACTTAGGAATTAAATAACATTCTCTACCCAGCACGTTTAATGTGTTATCATTTTAGCACTTCCCATCCGTCCTATGGCTTTTTTAATCTCCAAGGCATTAATTATCTCTGCAGTCCACCCACCTTCCATCCCTCACATTCTTACTTTGTTATTGTGCTCTTAGAGTTTTCTTTCCAATATTTTTTTCTTTCTTCTTTGTTCTTTATACAAAGAGTAGAAATGTCCTCATGAGTTTCACATGTGACCAAATTGTTGGCTATTGTATGCATTTTTATTGTTGATTTTTATAAAACTAGTTTTTACTTGCTATTAATTTATTATAAAAGCTATGGGACTCTAGCTTATCTGGGATATTATGTGAAACCATCAAAAAACTAGGAATTTCTATGAAAGAACCCAAAGAAAGGGAAGGTCCTAAAAGGTCTTACAAAAACTTAGATTGCAATGTATGTATTTACAAGAGTGATATGATCTTTATCAAGTAGGTTGGTAGGAAGATGAAACTTTCAAGAATCATCCCCACCAAGAGGGACTGTTTGCCATGGCTTTTGCCATTTTCAACCATTTCTATAAAATATCTGGGATCTAATAAATTCAAGGAAATAGTGATCTATTTGGGGTCAGCTTTGGTATTTAATCTACATAAATCTTAGATCATGTAAAAAGCAGACCAGCAGTAATGGAGATCTGTCTTTGTATTTCTTAATTTTTTATGTGATTTCCTTTTTGTTGCAAGGGTTATTTTGAAATATATTATTTAGTTTCTAAAATTTTTAATATTTAAAGATATCATTTTATTCCTAACATAATTTTATTGTATAAGAAAGAAAGCAAATTCTGTATATTATTTATCATTTTTGTCCTTTTTTATAATTATTTATCATTTCAGGATTCATTATGTAGCTAAAGTTTTGTAAATATTTCATGAGTATTCTCCATTTGGTATAGAATTGGATATATGTCTAACAGCTTGAGCTTCTTAATTATATTGGTTGTCTTTGATATCTATGCTTAGTTTTTGTCCTCTTAATTTATCAGTTCAGGAGAGGGATGCACTAAAATCTGTAGCAATAATTGTTGATTTTTCAACCTGAAATTCTGTCATATTTTTATTTTGCTTTCTTGAGGCTTTCCATGTAAGTTTATGATATACTCTTTTTTTGTTCCTTTTGCACCTTTATCTTTATTTTATTCTATTTTGTTGTGTATTAGAATTGCTACCTTAGGTATCCTTTGATCCACATCTTCCTGGTCTATCTTTTTCTACTTTTACTTTCAACCTCTCTGTGTCTTTTGTTATAGGTGTATCTTTTTTAGACAATATATTGTTGGGTTTTATTTTCATCCAGTGTGAAAATTCCTGTCCCTTAATTAGGAAATGTGACTCATATACATTTATTATGATCACTTTATGATAGGAATTATTTCTTAAATCTTATTTTATATTTTCCTTTCCTCTTTCTCTTCCCCTTTCTTTCCCCTTCTCCTCCTCTTCCCTTCTCTTCCCTTCTTTTCTCTTCCCTTCCTTTCCCTTCCCTGGCTTTCCATTAGATAATTTAAGTTCTTCTATAGTTTTAAAAGTTATACCTTGTAATTTTGTCCTTACATTGGTTACTTGACTCAAACTCAAATTCAATTTTGTTCATATTTATTGAATTCTTAAACTTATCAAGTTTAAAAGGATAAGTACCTGGAACATTTTTTCCTTCAACAGCACATCGTATTGCTGTCATCTAGAGTTTATCCCCAAGTTGCTGATAGATATACTGTCTTTTGTTATTTTGGTCCTTACTTGCCTCGTTGTTGTTTTGCTTTGTCTTTTCAATAAACAGTGTACTCCATAGGTCACTGAATTCTTTTATAATCCATAACTCGTGAAGTATTAATATCTTCTAAATTTTGCTCTTCACAATATTTGAATACTTTCTGTAAGAGTACTTTGAAGGAGGATTTTTGTGTGGAAAATCTGAGGGCTGATTATGTCGTTGAATATTTTGATTATACCTTCATATTTTAGTGACATTTTAGCTTGTTATCAAATTCTGGGCTAATATTATTTTCCCTTAATACATAAAAATATTACTCCATTGTGCATCCAGTATTGCTGTTGATAAGCAATATCAGCCTGGTTCTTTTGTAGATGATCTATTATTTCCCCCTGTAAGCTTTTAGAATTTCTCTTTGTACTTAATATTCTTAAATCTTACCACATATGGTGTTCTTAAATCTAACTCACTAAATCCCCTATTCTCCTTATCTGTACTGTTTAACAAGTATAAACTAAAATCTTTATCTTTTATTAAGTCTGAAAAATTTGTTTTGTAAAAGGTATTTTTCTTCTATATATATTCTTTTTCTTTCTGGTACTCTTACCATGCATATGCTAGCACTTCTGCATCTACCCTGCTTATCTATTGCTTTTCTTTTGAATATTTTCTCTTTTTACTTTTTTCATGCTTTCTTAGAGAATTGCTGAATCAGGCTTTATAACTCATTAAAGTTCTTCAGCTGTACCCATTCTACTGTTTGCCCCACCCATTATGCTCTTTATGTCAGTGTTTGTATTTTACTTATCTACTATTTCCACTTTTTCTTATTTCTGGTTCATTATTTATGTTACAAATATTTTCCACGATCTTTCCCTTAAATATATTTATCAGGATATTTGAAATTCTTGATTTCAACAATTCTGCTTCAGCTGTTTGGCCTATATTCAGCTTTTGTCTTCTAAATTATTTGGGCTTGTGATGGTCCCTGGAGGTCTCAGCTATTCAATCAGAAAACATATGTGGGAAGGCTCTAAAGTGCATGCCCTAAACTGTCCCGGTTTTGGAAAGTTTAAAGAGAAGGGACAGGATGAGCCTCAAGGAGGAGAGGCCCAAATACCAAAATTCCATTACTGATGACTCCTGTTGCCGCCACTGTACCAGGCAAATCTCTCGGGCAGGATTTCACCTTTCCGCACTTAGAAAGATGCAGCACTAGGGAGAGGCAGTCTCCTTCAGTGGTGTTCCACCAGCCATGCCAGTTTGGAGGGAAGGGGGTTAGAGAACTGAATGGCCAAGGGCAGCCTCCCAGCCAGCCCCCACTGCCTACTTTCATTGACTATTCTCACAAGAAGGACTTTTGAACTGCCCTGGTACAGAGCACCAGCCCGGGTGCCTTGGGCTGTCTGTGCCATTTCTAGGAAGTGGATGGGCTGATGGAAGAGAGAATGAAACAGTTCCCCTGGCTTGTCCTTTCGCTGCCACTGGGGCTCCCTCGCCACAGGCTGCAGTTGCTCAGCTCCACCCCCGCCCCCACGGTCTACACAGTGTGCAGAGCAGCAGGAGTCTGCCCGGTTTCTTCTTGTGGTTCTTTCTATTGTTTTCTGGAATCCATGCTTCTTTTTAGCTTCTCTAGTTTCTGCAGGTTTGATTTTCGGGGCGGGAGCTGGCGGGGTATTTACCATCTTGATGGTAACCAGAAGCTGTGGAAGGATTTCTAACTTGTGCCTCTGAGGAAGTTCTTGTTTTATATGCTGCCCAATCTCATTTACTCATTGAAATAATATTTTTTCCGGTTGGTAGCTGGGGGGGGATGGGGAATACTAGAAGTATCCTCTACCTTCTTACTGAACCTTCAGAATTTAGTGGCTATGTGATGATTTTTTAATTTCTTAACATTTAAAAATGTTAGAAAAACTTTTCATATGCTATAATTTGACCTTGAGTTAAAGGACATATGGTTAGACTGTTCAACATTGCAATTTTATTAATTTTTTATGTTTAATTGTGATCATACATTTTGTATAGGCTAGTTAAATCCTTAGTGACTATTAATTAATTAGTGAGAAAAGGCAAGCCTGGTTAAGTTTATGTACATAGGCAGTCCTTGCTTTAGATAGAAATGTGAAAATGACTGTGTGAGCTGGAATCACACAAAGCAGACTTAATAATCCATGGGGAAAATTATGATTGTTCTGTGACCTTTAAACTTAATTATCAAAACACTGAAAATTCTCTTGCTATTGGTTCTGAATATATAATGGAATAAAAATGATAAAACTAGCATTTTTTAGTATGTTATAATTTAAAGCATAGGAAGACACATTGAGAATTAAAGTATCTTATATCTTTATAAAAAACTTCTCAAGAGTAGTTTGAACAGTGTTTGCCATCTTCTCATTGTATAACTTACAATACTGAGTGAGCACTTTTTTCTAGGCTTTGGTGAATCATCATACCCCTTTCTAACTTTGCAGCAGCTTCCTGCATTTTATGCTGTGCACTTTCAACGTTGTGAAATTTCTCTGAAAGTGCGTTTACGGTGAAGATTTTTGAGGGCATCAGTTCTGGGAGATCATCACCCTTTTCATCACGACAGCTTTCCTCATTTACGTTAGTAAGTTCATCTTCACCCTGTTCCTGTGGCTGCATATTTAGAGTCTCCCCAACAGTGGCAGTGTCAAATTCCCATTATCAGCTATTTCTTCTAGAACTCTATTTACTTTCAACTTTTTGTTTTTATTTTGTTTTGCTTCACTTTTGTATTTGTTGGCCAGTTCCCTCTTCTGATTATACGTTTATGTAAGTGTCACATGGGTCTATCACTGGGACACAAGGAGACAGCACAAATACATGCTTCTCTGTGCTGTCTGTGCATGAACTGAGTACCTGATGCACAGTGACTCATCTCCAGCAGACTTTGGAAGAGGTGACGTGAGTGGTCATTGATTATCATCTGCATCTATTATTAATGTAATGATCTGTGGACTAAAGAGCTAGCAGCAAAGTTTGTACTTTACGCAATTACTCATACTTAAGATACCATGGCAACTGAGATTTGTTAGGGAACTGTTAGAGGAGGACTGTTGTTATTTTACTAAATAATGGTACCTGAAATTCACACATAAAGGAACTGTGCACGGAGAGAACATGCTTTATGATAAGGCTAGCCATTGGACAACTGGATGACTGTGGTAGCTATAAAAATATGCCCCTCACATCTCTGCTAGGGCAAGTGTTTGATGGATGGCTTCAAGTGCTAAGCCCTGAGCCTGCCACTGTGTTCCTGCCGGGCCTTGTTTCCTGTGAGATGCTCCTAGCCAAAGACTGAGTGTGGCATAGATCAAAAGGGGAGCCCATTCCTGTCGGATGGGAGACTGGGGCTAAAGGACTCCCCACTGGCTCAGCTGACACTTTGAGAACTGCACTGCAGTCTGTGGCTCTCCTTATGCACCCCTTCCCCCCGCTTTACAGGGGTTACACCTGCACCCTGGTCCCAAGGCTCCCCCCACCTCTGGGTCTTTCCCTGTAGGCATTTCCTCCAATAAATGCCTTGCACATCCAATCTCATTTTGACATCTGTTTCTCAAAGGTTTTAAACTAATACAAGTAATTCTGAGAGTGACCCCAGAAAACAGAGGTAATATGGAGAACTGGATCTATCACCACCTAGCAGGTGAAGGGAATGCTGTCACAAGTGGTACAGAGGATAGAGAAAGTACTTTGCTTCGTATTTCACAGCTGATGACCTGGAACTATGTCCAGATGAAGTAGAATGATTACAGATGTGATGGTTTGGGCATTTGCCCATAGAGACTGCAGCGTTGGCTAATTTATTGCTAAGTTGTATAGGTGCTCTGCAGAGGGATAACTAGAAACTGAAGGCCATTAACAAGGAGTTATAGGCTGACAAAAAGGTCCTTCTCTCCTGCACAGGAGGAGCAGAGGTAGCTGGGCAGTAGACTGATGATCCAATAAAGTCAAGGAGCCCCAGACATGTTTGAATGCTCAGCCAAGGCAGGTCTGCCATATAAAGGTCAGAGCCCTGGTTAAGAAAATGTGGGACCCTGAAACATGGGTTGGAAACAGGACATCTATTTATTTTATAGTGTATCGTATCATATCAACGAAGTCTTGCTATGTTGCTTCATCCTTCCGCCTCAGCTTCCTGAGTAGCTAGGACTACAGACACATGCCATCACACCCAGCTGGGGGACAGGACCTCTATATGATTGAATCTGAGGACTTGGCTCTGCAGAACCCCTGAACCCCTAGAGCTTGTGACAGTGGCCCGCCCTCCCCCAGGACAAGCGAGCACTCCCAATGCTGGAAGACACCGCAGAAGCCACTCTTCAGAGGCAACAGGTGCCCCTCAGGAGCTGCCCCACCTGTTCTTCTGGCTGCCAAGTGATAACCAGGCAGTTACTGAGTTCACAGTATTTTCTATCTGGTAGGAAAGACAGAATATAGCGGTAACACAGGAAGCTGCTAGAAGACAAAGGAGATGAATTTAATCAAGCCTTGATTAAAGGAGGGACAGACAATAGACTACTCAGAAAAGGTCAGGCATAGAGTGGGGGTGTGAACCTCGGTGGAAGAGGAAGATTCACATGGGAGAGAAGGGGAGGGAGATGGGGAATTCTACCTAGAACGCACGGTGTGTGCAGGGGCACAGAAGCCCTGGGAAACACAGCATTTGGGGGAGCTGAAAGCAGTTCGGTCTATCTGAAGCATAGGAGATATGGAGGAATATTGAGAGATGACATGGAGGTTGTGGCAAGTGTCTTGCACTTTATAATAGAAGGTTTAGCTTTTATGAGGAAGAGTATGAGTAAGCCCAGGAAGAATTCAGCTGTGAAGGAAGGGTGAATTATGTGATTATATTTGTATTTATCAATGATTACTCACAGAGTCATAAAATTATATATGCACTAAGGCAGTTATCCTTCTTTTATTTTAGTTGACAACAGAAATGAAGTTGTTAATTTTGGATACAAATACAACATAAACTTTCGTTTTGTGATTAGATGGAATTAGAACTATAAGTAGACCTGGGTTTGCCTCCTTAAAATGTTTGTGGAGATTGTTTAGATGGTTTAGAAGATCAGTCAGTTGAATTCATTAGATTTCCATTATGAATCCTGGTCTTTAGGCAGACTTTTTCTTTTTCTTTCTTTTTCTTTTTAGTAAGAATGCCAACCTTTATCATCTGTTTTGTGGAGGCTCAGAAGCCAAAGGGAAATAAAAAGATTTGAAAATTGTCATAAAATTTAAGGTTGTGGAAGGAGGACAGCTATGTAATACAGGTACAAGATTTTTAAGGGCTTAACCGACTGAGGGTTGCCCTTGGATACATACATCTCTTCCGGGAGACTTGACATTATGAGGATCCAGGCTGATGGAAGACAATGCCACTTACGTCATCTCTGTGTGATTTCTTTTTCCTTACAAAGTGGAATCTCTAAATGTTGTTTTGTTTTTCTTAGTGAGATAACAAATAGTTGGAAAGTTGGTTCCATTAAGTACCTGCATAAAAAAATTGGAATTTATTTTAAATATCATTACAACCATTATTGGATGTTTCAAACTTGGAGATCCAAAGCGATACAACAAGAGAAAAAGATTTTGTCTAGCAAACATGGATTTGGGTTTATTTGTGGTATAGAGGGATGGATCAAATCCCTTCCTTGCCCCTAGGATTTAAGTGTGGGGTTCAATATTATTTTTATATCTGTATTTTTATTTGTTGACAGGACATTAAAAACGGACTTGATAAGAGCTGAAAATGCCATTTTGTGATTGGGCAGGTTTTGCTTGATCAATGAAAAGCAGTTTTGTCGTGGTTCCAAATGCATTCCCTATGAATGCTACTAGCATGTCCAATTCCAGATGCTTCATAAAAGTCATGAGTATAATGAATTAGACAGAAATATGAATCCTTCATCTGGTGTATTTTGACCCCAGCTGGTAATATGACTGTGATCCGAGGCAAGAATTTCCAAAAGTACTGAACACAATTGGAATAGCAGCAACAGATATTAGTTTCAGCTATCATGATATCAGATTTTCCTTCTCTTGCAGCCTGGTGCAACATGAAGAATCCAAGCAGTCCTGTGAGATACTTCTCAAGTCTGAAGCTTTTATGTCCGGATCCCCAGAATCTAAATCCCTACTTGCACAACAGAAAGAGAACCTGGAAAATATGTTGGGAAATGAGAGTCGGGATAACAAACCTAAAGTTCGTTAGGAATTTGGCCAACATGGCTCACAATGTAGTGAGCTGACAATAAAGCCGGACCAGCCCCCGGGGTCACAGAGGAAGAGTTAAAAGACGCCCAGCAGCTGTTCCCCTTTCTCCTGAGGCCAGAAGAGGAAATGGGTTTACATTGGAGCAGGGGGGATTTAGACTGGTATATGAAAGGATTTCTGCCTCAAGGTAATGCGTTCTCACGAGCAGCGCAATCACGTCGCCTGCTTCTGCCATTTAAAATCACACAATCTAGTGTCTTCTGACGGCAGGTTGCAGAACAGTGGTCCCTGGAGTCGCATAGGCACAAAGGATGGCTCTTTTTAATATTTCAAAAGCCTAATAACATGGATTAAACATTCAAACACTGTAATTCTGTTCATTGGATAGACTACTAAGAATACCTTTTTGAAAACCCTTTGACTGAAATTATATCAGCCCAGTCTCCTCTCACGTTGGGCAGATAGATGTTCTCACGTTAATAAATATTTTCTGTGAGTATGCATGGGGAATTAGTTGTGACTTAATTTTTATCAGTTGTTGGCTGGTTAAAATTCTGCCAAAACTTGGGTCCAGTGAGAGAGAAATAAAAAATTAAAAAGAAATTCTTTGTGGTCAAAAGACAGGATGGTTTCTTTAGAAGGGGAGAGAGTATGTAATAAACTAAACTTAGCGTTGGATACCTCCGGGTTAGAGGTCTAACTCTTTATATTCTATCCTCGGGCACATTTCCTAGCCTCCCTGAGCCTTTACTTTGCTCATTAAAAAATAATATTCAACGTGTAGACTGTGTATATCACAGGAGAAAATATAAGCAAAACTAGACTTCAAGGTCTCTGGTTCTGAGGAAGATGGAAGCAAAGAAATACATTTTCCAGGAAGGAAATCAACGAATACATGGGGTCATGCAATTAAAAAGGAGAAATTTTGTCAAGTGAGCTTTAAAATGACAGAGTCATGTCACCATTGCATCTCAAATGTATATGCTTATCTGTTTGTTTGTCTTCACTACATAAATGGAAAGGACCCATTGCAAAAAATATAACCAATAAGAATGAAGAACTTTTACTAGGGATACTGATTTTTTTATTTACTTTTTGCTGTCTCTGTCTTCTTGGTTATTGGAAATTTTATTAATGCAGTTTTAACACAGTTGGTTGTATATCCAGCTCATTTATTATTTATAGGATCTATATGTCATTATTCAGTCATTGATTTCTCAAGGCTTAAACATTCTTTAACCTATTAGAAAAGAAATGTGATGTAGTTCTTAGGCGCTGCTTTCCGTGTTTTCTGTTTTCTTTCAGCATTTTGCTAAGGCCTCACTCTTACACAGGAGGTAGCCAGGAACCCAATTCTGCATTGGACTGAATCCTGTGATTGCCCTCGGGTTGGATGTGCTGTCCTGCCTCCCTTACTCAAGGATAGGTAATAGTTCGCTTTGTCCACTCTGAAGGTTATCCAGGTGTTTTTTAGGCAAGTCTGAATTAGAGCAGAGCCCCAGCTCCTACTTGAAAGGGCCCACGGGAGCCGCCTTTGTATGGCAACATTTTGGAGGCAGAGAACAATTCATTGTAGACACCTTTGTGGCTCTTCTGTGGATAGTGTCAGCCTGATTTCCTAAGAGTATCTCACTTGGAACTACTCCTCCTGCTTTCCCTCTGGCAGTTCACCACCAAAGCTATCAGCCACATATTTAACCTCTTTTTGAGGTTTCTAAACAGGAATAATTCAGAAATAGACCCAGATGGTTTAAGTGAGACACATGGATCTGATGAATTTCAGTCCATGGCAAGATTGATTTATATTCTTTTTTTGTAAGTAACAAGAAAACATCTCTAATTTTTTGAAGTTACAGTAAGGAAATCTCTAATCTGGAAGGTTGAATGCCTTTATTTTTATTATTTATTAAAGCAAATCAGAAAATTGAGTGGCTGCATAGAGTGATAAATTTTGGCTAGGATAATCTTTTGAGGCAAAATTATCTCAAAGGTAAGAGCATTTCTTTTAAAAGAAAGAGTTGTGCAGAAATTTATGAAATACATTATGTTCTTGTATTAGACAAGAATTCCAGAGAGGCGGACAAGCTCATCCTCAGAAGTTTATACTTGAAAGATAAACTGGAGCTGTGTGTTTCCCCTAGAGGCTGGCTCAGCCATTAGAAGGCCAACCGTGGACTCAAAGGCCAAGACTGTCAGCCTATCCAAAGTTCATCTTCCTAGCTGGCCCTGCCTCGAAATGCAATTAGTAGGAAGTTTGTAGGAATCTTTTCGGTGTAGAGTTACAGAGACTGTGAGGTCCACTTGGCTTGGAGGATGGAAGCAAGAAGATCCTCTCCTATTCATTTCTAGAAAGAGCAAAGATCAGTTGCTTGGATCACACTGTATTTAACATTTAAATGTACATGGAACTTCTAAATGCCCTAAATGCCCCATCCTACCACATTCAGAAAATGCCTCCCAAGATGTCACACTGCCATGGCACAAACGCCATCCCAGCTTCCTCACCCCTGATCTGGAAAGCCTCTGTCATAGTTTTTTGCACTCTGTTTTTTCTCACTTCTGATGGGGATTAAAGTCTGTACTCACAGCTCTCTCCAATGGTTTAAGGATATTTGATCCTTCAGTATTTATCCATTATTGGCTCTGTTTACCCAAGGGAAAATTAAGTGCAGGGCCTTAGAACAGTGAGCGCTTTAATACACGGATGCATATGCTGATCTCTGACAGATGTTGGTCTTTGGGAACAACAGAAAGGGGAGGTACGTCATTCACTTGGGAAGCTGCTTGTGCAAACTGACTGATCCTGCAGGTGCCCGGGCAGTGTGGCCATGAGCAGCCGGCAATGCTGAGAAAAATGTCTGGTTCAGGGACAACTCCCGAAATATTATGGTCTTTCACACGCACACCCAGCCAGCTGGCAGTGGTTTCTGAGCAGTGCCTTATAGGAAAAATAGTGGTTTTAAAAGGTTTTGATTTTAATTATGTATTACTGGGCTTTAAGGTTTAACTTTGTGTTTTCTATACAAAGAAAAATCTTAATTTGAACTTGTCACCAGGTAGTTTTATTTCTAAATCTATCCACGTATGGTCCTTTTCTCAGGCTAAGATGCATATTAGGCAAGGTGGCTTTTGTGCTTGTAGAGATTGTGTGTGTGTGTATGTGTGTTCATGCACACGTGTGTATGTGGTCTCATATATATTTGAGGAAGAAGAAAGCACTTCAGGCAGGTTTTGGTAAAGATTTTCTTTTTTTCTAATTTAACATTTAAAGTAGAAAATTTTGGAGCTCTAGGAGCCTCTTAGGAATGAGGCATCATTTTTGTGCAATTGCCCTGGTCGTATGTGTGAAGGGGGCAAATGTATCACTGCCCAAAGCACCTTGAGGGTGGGGCTGTGCCTTATTCACCTGGGTGTCCCCTGTGCCTCCAGTGGTACCTGTTGCACGTGGGTGCTTGTGTGCTCAATGCAGGCATACTCCTAAGCCAGACAGGCGTCCCAAGCTCCCTATGTCATGATCTCTGTGTATGTTATTCCAAAAAGGGAAGAAACCCTGCAAGGATAGTCAAGGCCATGGGACTTGGGAACTTTAGAAAAACTTGATTTTCATTGTGTGTAGAAACTCCTTGTTTTCTCAACCACTACCCATTATTGTGACATCATTGGCCTAAATCTCCCTACATTTTGTCTGATTCCGGCACACTCTTAGGACTCTGTGGATAGATGCCATTGCCTTCCTGAGACCTTGTCATTAATGAAGAGCTGCAGCCCTGGAGCCAGTCTGCTGAGGTTCAAATCCAGGCTCTGCCATTGCCAGGGCAACCTTGACGGCTTAGCCTCTCTCTAGATCAGTTGCTGGTGTGAGGCTTAAATGAGCCCATCTATGTAAGTGCTTAAATTAGAGCCTGGCATGCACTATGTGCCCAATACATATTACCATATTTTATTACTGAGTTCTCTGAAAATCTCTTTTCCTTCTATTCGTACCCAAGGAAGGAGATGAAATCCAGAGGGAATTGTTGAACTTTTCCTTTCTTCCAGTAATTTGGCACATGGTAATGTCACAGGTATCTGGGCTTTCTGAGACCTCAGGTCTCCCCCTCCCCCCACTCACACCCCAGCCTGGCTCCGACCCTCCACCTCAGCTCCACACTGCTGCTGTCCCAGCCTTGTCACTTGTCCTCCTCTCAGTCTGGGCTGTCCTCAACACCAAACAACATGCAGCTCAGACTCACCGTGGTGCCAATCACCCTTGCTACCCTCGGTGTTGTAACTTTAAGTAGCTGAAAAGCTTTAAGATTTTAGCCTAAAGGACTTGAATCAAGTCTCCCTTCTCTCACGGAGGTCAGGGATTCACTTTTCCAGAATACTGACTCAGTGGAAGGCACTGTTCACAGTGCCTGGGATGCAGCAGTGAACAAAGCAAAATCTCTGTGCTCATGAAGCCCGTGTTCTAGTGAGGGAGACAGACAATACGCAAACAGACATTTGGTTGAATGCCAGGTTTCCAGTGCACTCAGATTTTCTTAGGGGTTGCAATGTAGCCACCACAATAATCTCCATCTGAGGCATACTTTTCCCTCTGGGGCAAATCTGGGGCAATGTCCTCCATCTCTGACCATCAGGCTATGCAGGGACTCCAGTGCAAGTGAGCACAGGGCTGTCTCGGTTCTTTCCGAGCTTCATTAAGCCAGCAAGAGTCAGCACAGTGGTTTATGTTTTTCTTTCCAGGGAAATGTCTGCAGCGCGTGCAGCACATTAGGGTTGAATTGGGGCTGCCATAGGCCAACCCCTTCGCCCAGAGTGCTTCCCAGGCTGAGAGCCTCCCAACATCACTAGAAATCATTGGCCATAGGGAGGCAGGTTAAGTACCATGGTTATAGGTTCAGCTTTGGAGTCAGACAATTGCTTCAACTTTTAGGTTCCCTGTCACTTACCAGTAGAGTAATCATGGACAAGTTAGTGAACCTCTGTCTTGGTCTTCTAGGGTTGCTATAAGACTGGGTGGCTTAAACACTTATTTGCCACAGTTCTGGATGCTGGGAAGTCTGAGATCAGGGTGCCATCATGGTTGGGTTTTGGTGAGGGCTGTCTCTCTGGTTTGCAGATGGCAACCTTCTCACTATGTCCTCACATGAGGGGGAAAGCAGGCTCTAGTCTTTCTTATAAGGACACTAATCCCATCATGGTGACTCAGCCCTCATGGCCGCATCTAAACCTAATTACCTTCCAAATCTCCTCTCCCCACCCCGCCCGGCTCCAAATACCATCACATTGAGGGTTAAAGCTTCCACATAGGACTTTGGGAGTGGAGGACAGATGCCTGCAGCCCATAACGCTCTCTAAGCCTCGGTTTTCTCATCTTCATAATGCAGACATATGTATATTTAGGTCACACAGTTTTGTGAAGATTAGATAAGATTGTACACACAAAATTTGACATAGTACAAAATAAACCATAGCTAATGTTTAAAATCAAGCTCATTCTGGCCCCAGCAAGTCAGTAAGCCAATTTAGAGTGTTCATGAGAGCACAGCTAATGTTTGTCTTATCTGGGCTGCCACAGGTGGGGTGGGGGTTTTCTGGGAAGCAGTAATATTTTGTTAGGCTAGAGGCAGCCTCTTGGTTGCCTGGGGAAACCACAGATCTTAGACATCATCTGTGAACAAGGTGCAAGGTCAGTCTTTAGGGAGAAGGCACTGCTAGGAAGCAGGTGGGGGTTAAATTGGGTGGCTCAGAGCAGGTCTTCAGTGATGGGGAGGAGCAAGCACGAAAGGGAGATCAGACTGACACGAAAGCTGCCCAAGTTCACCCAAGGCCAACAGGGCCCCAGGTTTATGTTAGCAGATGAGTCCCAGTGTTCAGCACCAGGATGACTAAGGCACTTCCTGGCTTGGAGTCATTGGCGCCAGGGTTGGGGGTGGGGGTGGGATATGCTTACAGGTATAACAGGATTATAAATGTACTCACGTAGCGCTCAGCTGTGCAGTGACATGCTGCATATTTATTTTTCTCAGCTGATCCAATCTCCGTGGGCCCCACCTGCTGGATTGTGGGGTGATCAGGGACTTAGAATTACATTCTAAGCTCACTCTCTACCACGGTAATGGTTTCTTCTGAATGACTCAGTCTCTATCAGATAAATATTTAGCTTAGGGAGCTGTGTTAGTTTGTCTTCTGAATGTGAGAAAGGGCCTGGAGGAAGAACTTGTATTCCTCCTCACAGAATATTGCCATTCCTTCTCACGGATAATATGGAACAAAATATTTAATTGGGATGTCTCTACAAATATAGATTTTTCATGGCTTCATTGAAGGCTTCCTTTCTTCCTCTCTTTCCGCCCCCCCCCTCTGGTGCCCACATCCTCCTTCCCAGCGGGTCCCAGTGTTTGCATTTTTCATATAGGAGTATGGTCTGGTGCACGAATCCTCTGTACATGGTAGGCACTCCTCCAAGGAAGACATGCAAAAGAGGGGAACCTATGCAGATATATGTTACAGGGTAGAATTTTATGCCCCAAAATTCAAAAGTGAAGAGGATTTTTTTTTCCTGTGTACTTCAAATGTCACTACTAACTAGTCTTATAGACACAAAATAAGCTTTAGTTATCAGCCATGCTTATTTTTAAATATCGATAGACTGTACTGTGTGTCCTAAGCACTGTTATCCCAGTTGTTTAAAATACATAGTCACATATAATTACCAAGTTCTGCCTGTCTGTATTAGGTTTATTATAGCTGCTCAATAGTTACATAAATAAGCTAAATGTGGTTTGAATTATTGAATCCTTTTAAATTTTTAGGTGTAAATAATTTGGCTAATGTAAAAGTTTTAAAATACATATATAACAATTAAATATCATATACCTGAACTTTGAACACAGTAAAAGTGTCACCCATTCTACAGAAAAATAGACTGAGGTGCAGAGGTCTAATGGCCTAATATGTTACCATTGTCCAAGTCAAAATTAAACTACTATTTAATTTTTTTTTTTTAAGAAAGACTTATCCTGGGAGAGTTAAACATGGAAGAAAGCTTGCTTATTTAAGAACTATTGCCCAAGATTAGTGGCAGAGCACATAGAAAAAGAAGAGATAGGGCCTAGGTTTGAGATAATTAAGGAAAATTGATTGATGACTTAGAAGAATAGTCTGGAGAAGTATTTTTAGTTCAGCAGAGGTAGTCTGACTTCAGTGTACTCAGGGCATTGTTTACATGGGGCAGAGGGCTAAGGAGGAAAGTTAATCTTGAGGGTTTTCTGTTTGAGAGTCCAGATCACCCTCCATGAGCCCCACCAGGGTATATATTCCACTACCATGAAGCCTCCATCTGAATGTGTCTCCATTCAGTATGGCATTGCCTTTCAACTAAGAGCCAACTCAGCCTAACAGATTTGAAAAACCTACTAGTAAGTCCTTACTCATGCACAAGTTCCAATACAATAATTATAACTTCTCCCTGGCCTATTCCATCCAAGAAAGCATCTCAGAGTCCTGCTCTCCCCATTTCACTACTTTGCTTCTACTGTTAATGCAAACAAATGCCAAAGAAGCTGCCACTCTAGTATTTCTCTTCTGTTGTCAGAATCTTAAAAGTTGCGACTGTCCCCTCATGCCAGGGATCATTCTATCTATTTCTGATCCAAAAACCTGAGTCTCTACTTTGGATACAACATTGGAGCTGAAAATAATGCTAACATTTCAACCTAATTTCAGAATTTCTATGCCCCAGAAATAGTTAATTGTGGAAATACCTAGAACATACTAGAAATAAATGCATACTTGAAATACATGTGAGAAGGCATATTATTCTTTCCCTGGGACCTACAGATGTGGTCACACACCATTCTACAGAGAGGGGAGTCTTTCCTCTCGGTGAAAGGACTTGGCCCTGATAAGCCCATTCTACTGTGTAGAATCAATTAGCCTCGTCAGTAGCCTCATCAATTCCCTTCTCCCCGGTACCGTTACAGCAACTGGGCCAACAGTCTCCTTGTCTTCAGACGACAACACTTCTACCACCTAACCCCATCACCATCAAATTGTTCCTTTGAAAACATAAATACAGTCATGTCTCATATCTTAAACCCTTTCTGTAGAATACTGTTGCCTACAGAATGAAAAATGATGTTTTGATTTTTGAACATAGCATCAAGACCCTTCACTCTCTGGCTTCTACATATATCTCCAAAATTATTTCCTGTCACTCTCCCATGTCTCTTCCTGTCTCCCAGAATTCCTACCCTCTTATTCTGCTGTGGTCCATGGTTCGCCAGGGCTCATGCCTATGCTGTCCTGGAGCCCTTCCTCCAACCGATGCACCCGGGAAGTCTCACTCATCCTCCCTCCATCTACCTGGTTGCACCGTCACCTCTACACACAGTTCACTTCTTCCCTCCCTCTGTTTTCATACGAGTCTGTGTGCTGTTGAAACATTCAGCATTCCTTTGAACCTGTTAATTAATATGCCTAGCTCCTCATCAACCTTGGAAACTTAAGGACAGAGATTTTTTTCTCTCTCCCTCTCTCTGATTTTTGTGTGTTCTCAGGGGCAGGAGAGAAGGGGTGTTAATATTTGTCACATTAATGTTAATCATTAAAAGTGTTGCATCCCAAACTTCTTTAATCCCTACTTGATCCAAATCTACTGAAATTGTAAAATTCTTATGAAACAGGAATAATCTTAAAGGGATGGACCTGGATATCTGTCATTCAGCAAAGATCTCATTCTAAATACTCAAAGCCAAAAGATTTTTGGTTGGGGAAAGCATTTGGGTGGTCAGTTCAGAAGAACCCTGGACAAGATTCTTCTGCCAGGACCCTGGCAACAATGGGAAAAAACAAAAGTCCCAAATAATTATCCTATCGTATAACATATGTAATGTTATATATATTTGTAAGTGTGAATATAAAATATTTATTATCATGTTTGAGATCTATTTTTTTTTTTTTTTTGCTTGTTTGTGTTCCTCGACTCCTCAGATAGTGAACTTGATTTAGGAACTGATTTTGAACCATTAATTAGAATCAGTCAGGTGGATGGAGGGTAAATGCCCTGTAGGGGAGTAACTCACCAGGAAAGGAGACAGAAGAGAGGACAGCAAGTCCAGGGAAGGGCTGGGGGCTGCCCTTGTCTGCAGCCCAGGGGGTTGTGGGAGTTGACGAGGAAAGGCTGGCTGGGGCGGGGGAGGAGTCCAGGGCAGATCATGGAGGGTGGTACGAGCCTCACTAAATTCCAAAGACCATGGGAAGTCTCAGAAACATTTATCCAGGGGAGGGATGTTATCAAACTTTCAAAAAAGTAGGCTTGAAAATCATTCTAAAGGTAGCACAGATGCCGAAAAAAAAAAAAGGTAATCATTGACCCTTCCAGTGTCCTTGTTCTGTGCCTGGTATGGTTCTGGGCACATTCCAAATGTTAACTGCGTTTCATTTTCCCAGCAACCTAAGAGGTAAGTACCAGCATTTCTTCCTTTACTAAGCCATGCACACATTGAGTATCGATGCTGAAATCTGAACCAGCATAACCAGGCAGGAGAGTCCGTGCACCTAACCTTGCTCTAGGGCCTCCCCAGAGTCAGGAGGAACTGGAGACTGGAGGTGGACGGCTTAGTTAAAAAGCAAAAGCAACAGTATAGGAAAGAAATAATCTAGGGCAGTGGTAAGGCAAGTCGAATAAGAAATGTAAGAGATATTTAGGAGGTACAATTAACGAGGTTTGGTAACCCCTGGGAAATCAGGTAGAGGGTAATGTTCAGTATCTGCCTTGGGCGGGGGGAGGTGCTATTTGCAAGGATAAGGAATAGGAGAAGAATAGTGGGTTTTGAGTGGAGAGGGCACTTTCAGCATTGAGTGGGATTCAACATGCAAAGCTAGTAATAAAAAACAGTATGGCAAAGCTATGTATTCCGAGTTATGAATGCACAGACGAGGAAGTGATTCATTCTGCTTGAAGATGACTCAGATAAGTCACGTGGACTTAGAAGGATGTGTGCATTTTCCCCCGTTGCAAATGGAAAGAAGGGGTATTACAAGCATAGGGAACAAAACATGTGAGTGAAAGCATCATAGGAAAGCAGGGTGAGTCCCAGGGTGCAGCGAGGATCCAGGCAGGCTGCACAGGTGTAGCGGGAGTGAGAGGGGACGCAGCTGGAGGTGAGCAGGAGCAGGACCAGTGAGGGTCTTCGCAGGTTCAGAAGCCATTCATCTCTGCATGTGAGCAAAACTTATCCTCCTGGGTCCCGGGATCAGTCAGTACCTGCCTGTGGTTGTACCTTTGGAAGGTTATGCCCAAGGGGACATGTGAAAGCTACTGGCCAGCTTGAGGGCGTCACAAGGAATTGATGGCTAAAGCTGACAGGCCAGCCTGCCCCAGAGGGACTTCTCTTCCCAGCTGAAGATTCTTCTTTCCACTCTCACCCTAGAATATGCAACGATGGCAGCTGTCACCAGGATGGCATCTTGCACGGCAGTGTGCTCCCTGGCCAGGAAGATATGCCCTTCGAGAGATTGGTGAAACATGGTGGGCAGTGCTTCCAAGCCCCACTCCAGGTCTCTGCGTCTCTCACACAGGGGGCTGTTACTAAGGACAAATCTAGTTTACTGAGCAGCCTGTTATCCCCTGCAAGCCACCTTGTACGTTACATGGCACACTTTCCTCCCTTTGCTGGCTCATGCCCTAGGCCCTCAAGGCTCAGTTATGTTGTCTTTATGTTTTCAAATTTCATGGCAAATGCCCTACCAGCATCCCAGCATTTAGCACACTTGGTTTAATTATCTGTTTAATTCTTTGTCTCCTCCCCTGGCCTGTGATTTTCTGGCTCCCAACCCCCAACCCCTTATTTTTCTGTTACTATGCCCAGAACAGTGCCTGGCACACAGCAGGCACTCGCTGGGGGCTCTTGTTGAAAGTCATTGCATGATGTGTAAGAAAAAAGGAAGCTTAGTTACTTATTTACCACATACATTTCTTCTGGTGAGTTTATTAAGCAAACTTTTCTTCTTTTCTGCTTTTTCTCCCCATCGTCAGAACCCGCTCACTGCAGGGTTCGGAAATACAATCCCGCTGGAGCACCATGCTTGGCCACCTTCACAGGGGATCGGGACTGGACTCCTATTCCCATATTTCAAATGATAATTTTTCATGATTATGTGTGAAATACGCTTATCTGTGGAGGAATCGATCAGTTCTGACTATTCACGCAGTTCACATCTGCAGGAGGAAACTCTTTCACAAGTAAGACGCAGCGAAGTCCGGAATCTGTGAAATCATCTTAGCCCAAATGAGACTTTTGCATCTTTTGTTCATGGAGAGTGTGTGAAACAAGGCACACATGTTTCAATAGGAACTGTAGCCCCGCTGAGAAAAGGGATTTTTGAGTTATGTCTTTAAAAGTCATTCTTGCATATGGAAGGGTAAGACAGAGTGCAATCGCTTAACAGGTCTGAAGGGAAAACTCGGTTCTATTAAAGAGTGGAGTGCAACTGTCCAGCTTTAATGCAGCCTCAAATAGCAGTTGTATGCAGTTTGCTTCCAATCCTGGTGTTCTCAGTGAAAAAGAGAAACTGACCATGGGTTTACTCCAGGGCATTCATGCCTGATCTGCCACCTGTTATGAACAGAAACCTTGTAGGTTCTTTGCCCTCATGTAGAGACACAGGGGAAGACAATATTGACTAGTTAATCCTGGCAGTTAATTATTAGAAGATGCACATTTTGTTTGTTTTGAATGTCTAAGTCATCCCAGAAGGAGGGAAATGGTAGGGTTCCTGAAGGGGCTGGCATCTGAGATGGATTCTGAAGCACGAAGAGGAGTGAGCAGGCAAAGATTGTGGGGGTGGGTGCTCTAAGCTTAGGGTGCACATGTGCAAATGCAGGGCAACGAGACCAAGAAGTAGTATTCAGAAAAGTAGTTCTGAAACACTGAAATGCTGAAAGTAGCTCAACAGGACTAGAGTCGAGGATAAGGAGTTGAGGGCAAACCTGGAAAGGGGGGTGGCAGCCCAGTGAGGAGGGACCTTACAAAACATTCCAAAGACTGTGCAATTTATTTCAAAGCCAATGAGGAGCCAGTTGAAGATTTTAGGCAGGAAAGCCACATGGCTAGGGTTTTATTACATTGCAGGAAGATAAGTTTGCCAGTGGAACGGGCGATGCATCTAACGGAAGGCAAGTCTGTAGGCAGGGGGAAGACCCAGCAATTCCACATCCAGTCCAGTATGGATACCTGAGAAAACTTCCCCTGTGCCTAAGACACACATACACAGAGATTCATTTCAGCCTTCTTTGCAAGAGCGAAGAACTGGAAACAGTCTAAATACTCACTATTAAAGGACTGAATATCTAAAATGTGGCAGGGTCACAGAGTAAATGTGTCACCACAATTCAACGGCATAAATTTGATTTTTATATATCAGTGTAAATTGAACTTAAAATGATAATGTTGAATGAAAAAAGCAAGAAAAGTAAATTTTTTGGTATGGTGTCATCTGTAACTTTACAGAGCACATACAGAACCATATAACATATAACTACATATGTGTGTAAGTAAAAGTTAAAAATGAACTGGAAGGTGATACACCAATCTCATGCTAATGCCTGAGGAGAGGGCAGGGAGGAAATAGGGCTTAGCGGTGTGGTGAATAAAAGTCACTTTAGCTTTATCTGAAGTGTAATTTTTCTTTTTATGTTGTTAAAGGAGAATATAAGATTATATTACTTATGTAATTTTCCTAAAGGTATAATTATGGAAAAATTAATAACAAGATGTAATATTAATGGGTATTAATTCTGGGTTGCAGGTGAATGTGTTTGTTAGATCATGCTTTGTATTGTTTTATACTTGAAAAATAATTCCCCTCTCTCATAAGTAAAAAAGGGAGAATGTGTGTGTCTGCACGCACACATGTACGGTGGCCAGGTAGGTGTGAGCACTAGCAGAGTCTGGCAACTATAAAACCGGGTGATACGAAAGTTTAAGATAAATTCAACAGGGTTAGGACAAGGACCAAAGAGAACCGAATCAGTCTGTGATTTAGCAGGTCATTGGTGGCCTTGACGTGGATGATTTCAGCAGAGTGGCATGGGTGGAGGTCAGGTTGCGGTGGATTGAGAGAATGAGTGCAAGACGAAGAAGAGGGGACAAGTGTCATCTCTGTCCAGAAGTTTAGCTATAAAGGGGAAGAAATAGATGGATTAGTGTGGGGGCTGGGGGAGGTATAGGTTTAAGGAAGGTGGTTGTTTTTTTTTTAAAAATAGGGAAATGATATTGCTTCTCTGAAACAGGAAATATATAATCAAGAGGAGAGACCAAAGACACATCTGTGAGAGGAGATAACCGATGGGGTTAGAGCAGCAGAAGGCAGGAAAGAAGAGAATCCACTATGTGAAGGTGGGAGGCTCCCTGAGGAGTGAAAGGCAAGAGATGTTAGCAGAAACTCAGGGCTGCAGAGAGGGAGGTGTGGAATGAATTTGAGGAAGTTCAGGTCAGCAGCTTCAATTTTTTAATTAAAATGCAAACTGTATAATCCTACCTTTACTGAATATTCTCACTTGAATGGAAGAAATATAAAAATGTGTAGTTTCTTGTGCATAAATAACTGTAACTGTTTATCTTCTTGTCACTATAGGAAACGATCAAAAGTAGTAATATTCTTCTGGCAATGAGATCAATTTCGGTTTCAACACGTATAATAAATATTAGAAAGGAAAGCAAATTATCAAGTAACATAAATAGGGATATGCTTTTAAATGATAGCATCTGCCCTTATACCAGGAGGTTAGGTCTATTCTACACAGTACATTATGTAGGAAATTAAATCAAACATATTATGTTCTACCATGTGCTAATTACATGAAATACTTCAGAGAACTACATTGATGCAAGACCCTTAACCAATCTCTTTCCCTCCTTTTCCATTTCTGTCCCACTTAATTTATTTTCTATTTTACCTAATTAACTGGATTGATGGATTTTTTCAGTGATACCTTGTTAAATAATGCAAACACACTTGCAATTACTGTCTATTGACTTAATGGAGCGCCAAACATCAAGATTTCTTATAACTTGATTTTCATAGCAGCAGAGCATTCCAAAATTAGAGAAAAAAATATTAATGGCTTCTACTCCTGTAGTTCAGCTTCCAATCCATAGGATGAACTCTCATGTCTAATGAAAACCTGAAGGACATTAGAACCTTCTGAAAAGTTAAGGGACAAGCAACATTTTCCTCTTTCTCTAGCTGAGGCAATCATATATGACTTTTTGCCCATTGATGAATATGCTAAGAGCAGCAGTAAGCATTTATTTCTATTCATTTGATCGATAGTGGCTGGGCATATGTTTATTGAATAAATGCGTAGTTACATAGGAAGTGGTCACCTCCTCTGCCAACCAGGAGCTTCCAGTCAAATAGGAAAGACAAGACATCAGATACCCAATAAGACACACAGATTCCCTAGTGGTCAAGTATAGCACAACTTGTTTTATAGTCACGCACCGGTTATTTGTTTGCAAGATACAGCATTCTTGGAAAGCTATTAAATCAGCTTCCATGTGCAGAAAGCTACATGAATGCTGATTATAACATGTAGTTGAATGTCAGCACTGCTAAGGAATGGTTGAATGCCTAACAGTTTCAAAGAGTGTTCTTGAAAAGGGGGAAGGTGAATAGAACTTTGAGAGCAGCAAAATGCTCATTTATAGGATGTTTTAATAGTAGCCCAACATTGCTCAAAATAATTGAAGTTTGAGTGCAAAAAGGAAGAGTAAATCAGTCAAATTTTCAGTTAAGAAGTTGCTTTGTGAGGTTGGAACCTGTGACTCTTTATTTACATATAAAGAACTAAACATTTAATATAGTAATTAATTTCAGCCAAGACTCTTACTAAGTTGTGCGTTTTTTGCAAGTTGCACTGTTTTTAGTAGATGATCTGTTGATTCAGAGGAGCATAAGTTGATGTCAAATTACTCCTTTTTTTCTGAGTTTTCATACTATGTTACCAAAAAAGTCTAGGTAGATCTCATAGATAGATATTTAATTTTTTTCTGATTGCTTTGAAATATTTAATACAAACATATTTTATATTTTTTCCTGGAAACTAAAGTTATAATTTTTGTAAAAAACATGTAATTAGTTACAAGGATGGAGGTATATCTTGAATTTCCAATATACAAAAAGGAGGGAAAGAGAAACTGTTGCAAAGCCAAGACCCAGTGTGCACAAAAGCACCATCTAGTGACTAGAATGAGTAACTGCATGCACACAAGCCATAAGAATTTTTTTTTTTTTTTTTTTTAATTTTAGAATATTCTGGGGGTACAAATGTTTTGGTTACATAAATTGCTTTTGTACCATTTGAGTCAAAGTTATAAGTGTGCCCATCCCCCAGGTAGTGTATAAGAATTTAGACACATGAAGAATCCATGAAGTAGCAGGCAGGGGACCCGCTCCCATTTGCTTACTTTTCTCCCATCCTCAGTGTCACTATCCAATGGGAATGAAAAGTAACTTGTCAGTAATTAGTTTCAAGCCCTACTCTCATCTACTTTCAGTAAACCCTTAGGGTTTTATGTTTTCATGCAGTTTCCCCCTTTTCAGCATTGGCTATGGTTTCAAATGACCTAATAATTATATTAAGTTGTAAATGACTGTTAATTGACTTAATGTGTTCTCCTCCCAGGGCATATTTAAATTTTGAAAGACATAACTTTACTAATCAATACAGGGATTTCATGGATTAGAAGGATGGTAGCTATTAATATTTTTGATAAAGAACAGCTTCTTAATCCTTCAAAATAATTGGCCAACTATTTATAGTATTTCCCTTGATTGGATGATGTGATCATAACCACTTTGAAACATCAGCCAGGCATTGAAATTTCTGACTTTTAGTACATTTCTGTTCTTAGGAGGGCAGTACATGCAAACCAATAAACTACAAAGTTAGGTTGATATATGTTGACATCATGTGTTATTTTGTATGTAATACCAACCACAAATTTTTGTTGTTGCTTTATAACCAAAATACAGCTTACTAAAAGCTAAAAGATGGCTGATGCCTCTTCCGAAGAAAAAACAGATTCTTAAGAGTACATCAGACAAGTGTATTATAATTTTTTTCAGGCCTAGATTTTCAACCTGCTGTCCAGCCTGCCCATTCAGCATGTGCCTACCTGCTCCATGGCTCAGAGAAATATCTTTTCATCATCAGGGGCATCCTGACTACTGGTTAAGAAAATAGTGTTCACAAACTAAATGTCTAAGAGTAGTGGAGTGGTTAAATAAAATACAGCACATCTCTATGCTGGACTAACAGCAGAAACCAATTGTCTGAGAGTATTAAATGACATAGAAAAATGCTTCCAATATACTTTATGGGTTTTCTAAACCCCATAATTGTATTTCTAGTATGATCTTAAGTTTGAAAAAAAAAATTTTTATATCCCTAGAAAAAATATTGGAACAATATAGCGGTCATCTGTGGATGGTAGGATTAGGGGATAAGTTTTAATTTCCTATTTAACCTCATATGTCTCTTCCAAAATTTCAGCTACTATTTTTTTTCAGATTATATTCATGTCCCCAATTGTTCATCCATTTCTGTGTTCAAGCACTTCACCATGTGATTTTGTAGCTCTCTCAGTAAAGAGGTGGGACATTTTCCCTACACCTTATAGTTGGTTTTACCCTGGTGAGATGCTTTGGTCATTGGAATGTTAGTGGGAACATTCGCTAGCAAAGGCCTGGAAAGCACTTTTGTTGTGCTTGCCCTCTTGCACCTCTGCCGCCTCCATGAGAAGACTGGGCTAAACTAGCCTGCATGTCCCAGGAGGAGGATGGAACACACACAGGATGGAGCCAAGCCCCAGCCAGGCCCTGTCTACCTGCACATCTTTGTCTGCTACAGGTCCTTTTAGAATTTTTGAACTTGTTTGTTGCATACCATTATTACAGAAACAGCTATCCAATTCATTGTTATTACAAAGAAAAAGCTATACGTGTGATTCAAAGAAGTAGCATCCAGTATAATTGTGGAGTAGCAAGAGAGGCCCAAGGGTGAACCAGATGTCTCTTCATTGCAGAGCAAGTGAAATGTTGCTCATTCTCGGGGCTTCCTCCCCATTCTCTTTTCCAGATATCTTCTTAAACACTGAGTTCAAACACACTTTGAAATCCATGGTACAGATGTGCAGAGATTGCTAGGATCCTGGATCAACTCAGTTCACTTACGTGCTTTTCCTGGCATTTTATCTTTGCTTTTCCTGAGATTAGTTGTACGAGAGGAAATTTATCAATAATGTATTCCTTGTCACAGTTACTATATTATTTTTTGATTTTCGATGCTCTAATTTCTGCTGTCACCCTTCTTTCTCTCCCTGCCTTCCCTTCCTTTCCTCCCTCTGTGGTTTTCTTTATTATAACAGTGGAACAACACACAGGGCCAGCACTTGCAGAGGGTTCTTTGCAACGACCACTCCTCGGGAGTAACTTGATTTACTACAGGACTATTTCACTCCATTTTTTTCCCTGAAGGGTTAATCTTATGTGTCATCCTTTGGCTTATGGACACTCTGGTCAGTGCATGTACAGAAGATATTTGACTACACTGACCACCCAAGTTGAATGCAGCAAATCCAATCACCATTCTGTTTGCCTCATACCAGAGCAAGCGGAGTTTTAGTGGAGGGTGTGTTCTCAGAACTAAGTCAGTCTATCCAGAGTGGCCTTTGAGGACTACATCTCTCGGAGACCTAGGGTGTTAGTACTGGCCCTGGATCATCAGCGATGCTGAGGAACCAGCAGTGTACCCCTCCCTGAGCTGGCTGACGTGGGACACTTGGCCCGCAGAGAGGGCTGTGAGCCACTCAGGGCTGCACAGGAAGCTGTGACAAAGGACAGAAAAAGAGGCACCCTCTTCATGGGCCTTCAAGCCGGCTGATACTCTCTGGTCTCCTCTGTCTTCCTCCCACCCAAGTGCACAGGCACAGGGATAAGGAAGAAGGAGTCCCATCCCACCTCCACTCTAGGCCTCTCCAGTCTGTGCTGATTTGAGAACTAGAAAAGCCTGAAATGAATATGAGATTCAAGTTTAAAAACAAAAACAATGGGGGTATACTTTAAGAACTAAAGATAGTTTTAATAAATGGAAGTGACTTGAAAAGATGGACTCAGGCAAATATCATTAAGGAAAACTGACAGCCAGCCAGAATGGAGAGTTTGACAAGAAGAGTTGAAAGTAAATACTGAGAAACTAAAACTGTGTCATGTGCAGACTCCTAGCCAGTGGGGACTGCTCACTAAACCAGCTTCCTCCACGGACTACACAAGGGATTTGGGGTGAGGAGGAAGAAGAAGAAAATAGATGATGGATCTTTCTTTCCTTCAGCTGCTCCTGGAAGATGGCGCCCCTGCATTTCCCTGCCCTGGCAGCTCTTTCTGGCCCCTTCCTGCATGTAGGGGCTCTGCTGGTTTTGTGACCAGTTACTCTCAGACGAGAGAGACAGTTTCCAGTCAGGCACCGTTCAGTCTTGTAGGAAGAGGGGCCAGCTAGCCAATTCAATCTGGGGAGAGAGACTGACCACACACCATGTGTTCCTCATAAGGCCACCTTCCCTGTTCCAAGGCCTCCTCTTGTGCTGATATGGGGGTAGGGGAAGCGCTTTTCCCAGTTATCCTGAAATGGTGCTTTAGAAATCTTTAAACCTAGAATGGGAGACCCTAAGACCCTTGTGTCCTCATCTGCAGGCTGTAGTAGCTAATTCCAGGAAAACAAGAAGCATGTCCTCAGCACCTCACACTGGCCCGTTAGGAATATGGAAAGAGACCACCCGGGCGTGGGCACAGGTCCCAGGGCTCTTCCACACTGCCTGTCATCTGCCCAGCCAGCCACTTGGCGTGGCCTGCAGGCTTGGACTTGCTTTTATTCCCACTGCCATGGCCACTAATGATAAAGGTAGTTTAGAAAATACTACTAGAATGAATGTCTACTCCTCGAGCTGGGAGCTTTCGCAGCCACACCCTGCCTGCCCTGTGTTCACCTGCCAGAGAAGGGTCAAGTGGGAGGTGATTTACCAGACCTGGTTACAATGCTTTACAAGAATGAGATCTGCATATTCTGTTGACAACAGCAGGGCAGACGTTTCTTCAGTGTAAGATAAGATTGAGTCCCTAGTACATGGGCAAGAGGTCCCCGTCCTGGTGGCTTTTTGCTCCTGCTTCTGTTGTCCTAGGATTCCCTTTGATGAGGCCCTGCCTTTGCAGCTGTCTCTAGGCCGTGCCTCACTTTGCTCCAGGGGTTTACTTTCCTGGCTGGACCCCACTTCCGGTAACACTCAGAGAGGCCTTGGAACGGCTAGGTTGGAACATATGAGTTAGCCATGCTTGTAGGTCAAACAGTCAAATGTCGGGATATTTGTGTGCTTTAACTTAAAAAACTCAGTGTGCACTTATCAAACCCAAGGAGGGTGTAATGGGAGTTTTATGTTGTGTGAAGTTAACCAGCATACATTTTATCAGAACTGTGTGAGAAGATCCAATTATTTTAATAAACCTAATGAAAAATCTTTTTATTCCTTAAAATTTTCTCTTTGAATATGAATAAGTATCTCATGGGCCATCTTTATTTGGCACACTGGTTTTTTTTTGTTTTTTTTTTTTTTCTTGCTACAGTCAAGATCAGCAATGTCTGTTTAGCAGAATTAACTATGAACTGTAATTTATCACATTAAATTTGATTGCATGTCAAGTGGAAGCATCGACAAAAGAACTAATAATAAGCTTTCTTCACTAAATGCTAAAGCCAAAGAAACTGAAAGTATTCATGCACTTGTTCATTTGAGAAAACTTACAACCGTTCTTTATGAAAAGCTACTTTTGTTTACTTCAGGTGTTCTCAAGCCTGAGAAATTAATGTTCTAACTGAGAAAGAATAGAGTTTAGCCTTTCAGGGAGAAAAAGTTGTCCGGAGTAGGCTAGTTCTCTTTATATGTTACTTGGTCCTGTCCAATTCTAACTTGTAGCAGTTAGAAAGGCCCTCTCCTTGTTAAAGTCACACATTCTAAAATCCTGCAGCTGTTCACCTAAGATTGCCAGCAAGATAACAGCTATAAAACTCAAACCATAAGATGCAAATTTTTGCACACTTTCTCACTTCCAGCCTCCCCAAAATATTCCGCATCCTTCCCTGCTTTGTGGGATTTTATGACTGTTCACAGAGAAAAAGAGAAGATTTGTAAACCAATTGAGCTCACCATGTGTCGCGGTTTCTTCAGTGCCTACAGTTTGCCCAGGAGTGACTTAGTTTATAAATGCTGTGTTTGTTTCAAAGGACGGTAAACGCGCTACGGACCATCTTTGAAGTGAGTGGATACAGACCACCCTTTTGCTTTTGCCAGTGAACAAAAAGCACAGCCTTTCTAGTTCTAACGGTTTGCACTAATACAGTGTGAAAAACTAAATATAGAATACTTTTGTTAAAATCAGATTAGACTAATTCTATATGAAGTGCTTTAATGAAAAATGTTTAATGGTTGAAATACTATAACTCTGGAGTTAAAAGTGCAGGTGCAAGAATGATATTCTACACTCCCTAGAGAGCAAACTAGTACATACTGTGAAATATCAATTAAAGTTTATAGTTGCCTGGGTTAGCTAAACGTCTTTTTCATGGGAAATTTTCATTCTTATGAAATAATCATTTTGGGCTAAAATATGTGCTGAATTATGTGGGCATTCTGAGTTATTAAGAAATGGATTTATTTTACAAGCAAGCTGTAAGCATTCTTTGCTGTTTTTATGAGGTCATCGACATGACTTTTAAATGGGGCTCCAGGCCAACTCTGATTCTCACATCAGTTCATTAATTCACACAGCTGTCTCTGAAAACTACAAGAATAATATATACTGCAGACAGAGGGCCAGCGAGGGGGGTGGGTGTGATTGCAAGGCCGTATTTCAATCGGGAGATCCTGCTGACATCATAAACTATGAGAAGACAGCTTAAGCTGTTTGGGGAGCAGCGGCAGCCCCCCTGATGGAAATATGGCTGGTTTAATTGATTCTTTTTAGTTTCAGAATATACAGAGCGGGGACACCCAGTCGTTTTTATTCTGAGCAAAGGCAGAACATTAAAGGCAGGCACTGCAGGAATGCATTAGCAGGGAAACCCAAGCGGCGACTTAAGGTGCGGGGATGGATTTGATTGTGCTAATGATATATGGGCAGCCGCGCTGACACATGAAGGGCACGGGCAGAGTTTATCACGCAGGGATTTTATTTTATAGGCAATTGTGAACTCAGCGCCTCTACGAAGAGTTTTTCCAAACGAGATGTGACAAGGATGATATGATTGTAGCATGAGTGAGGGGTTGGAAGAACCAAATCCTTTCTCTACTTCCTGTTTGCAGCAAACATTGAACGTGGAGGACTAGATATGCCCGGTGATGAGACTTCTAACCGCTTTTCCCACTTGATCAGATAGGGGAGTTGCTAATATCAGCACTAAAATCTCATTCTGATGTGAGCCTACATTCAGGAAGTTTGGACAGCAAACCGAATTTGGATGCAACTTATTATGCACAACTGATGCTTATGAGAATGTCCTGATTTCTGATGCCTCCCTTGGCATTAATATGATATTTTTAAAGAGGATATCTGCAGTTTCATAGCCTTTCAATTTCAATTTTGTTTTGGTTGCCATGGGAAGGTGAACTAAACCTCTCTAATAATCTTAGTTTTATAACTAAATCCAGCCAAGTTTTTATGTCTTTGGATGGGGGAAAAAGTTTTATGAAATGTGACATTTTAAGTGTGCTCTTCAGTAACTCTCCATTAAAACACTGACACCTGTGTACATGTGGATATTGGAGATTCGGTTGCCCTTATCTCATTTGTATATACAAATGTCTTTTTGTACATGTGAATTGAAGCTTTGCATGAAAAACAGATGTGTCCTTAAAGACTGCTAATGTATAAGAAAGACTGAAAAAAAATTCAAATTTATGGAAGAGATTGGGGTTGAATCTCCTGTAGACTACCCCTAAGTATATGCTTTTACAGTCCTCTCCTATGCACAATTATCTTGTGGACAAATGCTTTGTGGGGCGTCTTCTCTTGGATTCTTGAAAATATATAAAAGCCTAGTGACATGTAGCTGAAATTGCCAAGCGTTGCCTGAGAGGCTTTCAACCTGGCTGAGCTGCCTCTGCACCCCGCCACCCGGGGAGCCCTGTCACACTCTCCACAAGCTCTTCCACAATGAGGCAGGCGATGGCTGGTGTGGGTCAATCAGGAGCGCTTGTCCCCAGGACAAGATGGAGGACTCCTCACGGAGAGAATTTGAAACCTTATGGAGAAGGCAGGTCCACCCTCTGGTAGTTATGTTTTGAGAAATCCAAGTTTAGTTCAATAAATTGCAATTTGTTATAGAAGACGTTTTGCGTTACATTTGTGTAAATAAAGAAAATGGCTTCAAGCGTGAAGTTCTGACTGGGGGGGATGGGGTGGGGGGAGGGGATGGGTGCACACCTACATGATGAGTGCGATGTGCACTGTCTAGGGAATGGACACGCTTGAAGCTCAGACTCGGGGGGATGGGGGGGCATGGGCAATATATATAACCTGAACTTTTGTACCCCCATAATGAGCTGAAATTAAAAAAAAAAGTAAAAACTGAGGAAATCTGAAGAAAAAAAAAAAGAAAATGAAAATGGGAGTAAAGCTTATTAACAGGTTTCCATGTGTCGAAAGAGAATGTTTCTCCGTTTTGCATGCTACATGACAGCTCACCCCAGTGAAGAGACCATTAGGCAAAACTGTACACTTTTATTTAAGGAGTAAACTCATAAATCTGATCAGGGAGCAGGAACGAAGAGAGAAAATTTAGTGCTGGTAAGAACTTTAAACATTTGCCAGCAACTAATATTCATAGAGTCGGTTGAAATCAGAAACTGATCAGTTTGGTTTTCTGAGGGATAAAACCTCTGGAGTTAATAGTTAACAGGTGTTATGAGACTGAATATTTGTGCCCCGCCCCCCCCATTCATACATTGAAGCTTCAACCCTCAATGTGATGGTATTTGGAAGTGGGGCCTTTCAGAGGTAATTAAGTTTAGATAAGTTTATGAGGGAGGGGTCCCCCATGATGGCATAGTGTCCTTATAAGAAGAGGGAAAAACACCGGAGTGCCCGCTAAATCACCTGCACACCTGCAATCATGCTGTCTCCCCCCACCCCCTTCTGCCATGTGAGGACACAGGACACATTAAGAGGGTGGCTGTGTGCAAGCCACTGCAAGCCAGGACAGGAACTTCACCAGGAACAGAATAGACCAGCATCTTCATCTTGAACTTCCCAACCTCCAGAAATGTAAGAAATAAATGTTGTTAAGCTGGCTAATCTATGATATTTTGTTGTAGCATTTTAAGCTAAGACAGTAGGTTTATTATGAATTTTATGGATTTGTTTCAGTGGCTCAGTGTTTTTTTTATAGTTACTGAATTTTCTTTTTTGTTAGAAAGGCTTGTTTATTTATGAATTACAAGATCCCAGACTATTAATTGTATAACTATAGCTGAATCATCTAGGTTATATATTTCCAAATTGACACCCAGGTCATGGTTTGTAGTATATAGTTAACTCCTTACCAGCAACTGGCAGCAGCAAAACTGGAATGCCAAGGTGACAATGAAGACATCAAAAGAATTCCTATAAAAATTTTTTAGGACTTGTAGATCTTTTACGTGCTCATCCAGTAAACAAATCTAATATTTTCCTTGGTGAATAAAAGATAAAGGCATTAAAAATATGTCCTGTCCTTGTGAGAATATGTGACAATGATTCAATAATGATTGAAGTCCTGCATTTTGCTATTTTTATAACAAATCTTGTAGGACTTGTAGGATTCTCAAAACTATGAAAAATACAACTTGAACAAAAATTTAAATATTAATTACAGATAAGCAGAATAACAAAGAACTCTGCCTGGAAGTATAGGCTGAAGACAAACTTTAAAACCCTGAATATCAAACCAAACTCTGTTTGTACTTGACTCAGATGGTAATGGTAAGTTGCTGGAAGGAATTGGACAATGAAATAATAAACCAAAGCTATTCTTCAAGACTGTCTTGCCAGAATCTGGAAGACAGTTGAAGGGAGCAATCACCAGCCAGGAGCACTAGATTGGTCAGGGAATAGAGGCTCTCAACTGACCCTTTTTTATTAAAAGGATTTGTTTTGTAAAATTTGGATTCAGTCAAAAGCTGTCACTCAAGGATCCAGAAGGCTCCATGTGGATCCAAGCTTGCAGGTTCTTCACCCCTGAATAGACTGTAAGAAGCTGAACTGGGGGTTGGTGCTAGGAAGTGAGAAGAGAAGGTAGATTGGAGAAATAGTCCATCTGTTGAGTCAGTCTCTCTGCCTACCGCCCTGCTCTGCCACTAGTCTCTTACCAGTGCAAACCTTGGCCCTACTAATGACAGCTTGACTCTCGCTTGTCCCTACTGACCCCTCAGGCCCTAGAGCATCCAGGCTATTTGGGACAAGAGAGCCCTTCAGACCATTCCCCAACTCACAACCTCACCCTCCTGGCCTTTCCTGAGGTCTGCTTCTGTGCCCAATAAGTATCTTTTCACTCTTTTGGAAAAGACCTTTGCTAAATTCCCTGACATGTATGAGCAAAAAAGTTGATCTCTTGATTTTCTTTTTCTTGGTTGTGTGAGCCTTCTGCATGATCTACCTTCAGAATCTCAACACATCCATAAATTAAACAGAATTTTGATGAGTAAAATCATTTTTTTTGCAAAAAAGATCCTGTGAACTAGCATAAAAGCTTCTAGAGATGTAGATGCTATTGGATTTACATGGGATTATGTCCCAATAAACCTATCGTAAATTGAAAATACTGTTATGTTGAAAATACATTTAATATACCTAACCTACCAAATACCATAGCTTAGCTTATGTGGTCAGAACACTTATATTAGCCTATAGTTGGGTAGAATCAGCTGGCAACACAGTATACTATAGAGTAGCAGTTGTTTACCCTCATGAACACATGGCTAACTGGGAGTTGCAGCTCATTGCACTGTCCAGAATCGCAAGAGTATCATAGCCCAGGGAAAGATCAAAATTAAAAATTAGATGTAGGTTTCTACTGAATGCATACCACTTTTGCACCATGGTAGAGTTGGAAAATCCTAAGTCAAACCATCATAAGTCAGGGAATGTCTATATGTCCTAGAGAAATTTTCACACATGTGAACACAAGGGACACAGGTGAAAATGTTCATTAAAGTATCATTATTTAGTAAAATATTGAGAACAACTTTAATGCTGATCAACATTGGACTTATTCATACAATGGAATACGTAGCAGCTAAATGATGAACAAACATTTATAAAGGGAGATGAATCTCTCAACTGTCAAGGGGAGGGGGGAAAATCACAGTTGGGATAACAATTTTGAACATATTAGTAATAAAGTATAAAAATACACAAGGGAAGGATCACAGACTACCACATCTAGCACAGACTAGTAGTATTTCTGGGTCAAGAGGAGAGACTAGTATGGACTGGCTAAGGATTTGGCCAAATGTTTGATGTTTGATTTCTCTAAAGAACATGAAGTCAATATAACTAATTGCTAATATTTGCTAATGAGGGATGGCAGCAAAACAGGGTCCAATATATTATTTTCTATATTTCTCTGAATGATTAAAAGGTGCTCAATACATGTTTGGTAAATAAATGACTGAGCCAGACTCCAACATTTGGCAGTAAAACATCAATCCTCTAACTTCAAAAATGTTTATTAGGTGCATTTCTTTGGGATTGGAGGTACTGTGTAGCAAGGTGATATTTGGGAAGTGTTTTGAGACTGCGATGGAGCAGAGGAGAGGACAGAAGGGACTGAAGAAGCCACACTTCACCTGTGTCATGGGGGCCCGGCCAGGCCTGGCCAATGCAATCGATACCAGGAAGCTTAAAATAGTAACTGAAAGAAAGAGGAGGAAGAAGGGGCAAGGGGATATTTCTGGACACTTGGATCACTTAAATGACTATTCTGTGGATAAATACAACTCTAAAAAATAACTGAAGTGAAATTCACGTAGCATAAAAGTAATCATTTTAAAATGAAAATTTTAGTGGCATTTAGTATATTCACAATCTTGCGTAACCAGGAGTGATGGTAATGTTTTTGAGCTAGACAAATACATATTTTGAATCCTTCCCTCCTACCACTATTTCAGACAGTATCTGCTATGGTTTGGAATACTTTGGATATTTGATTCTCCAAATCTCATGTTGAAAGTTGATCCCCAATGTCAGAGGTGGGGCCTAGTGGGAGGTGTTTGGGTCACGGGGGCCAATTCCTCATGAATGGTTTAATGTAGTCCTCTCGGTATCAGTAATGAGTGAGTTCTGGATGGATTAGTTTCCACGAGAATTCCCATGAGAGCTGGTTGTTTAAAAAGAGCCTGGTACCCGCCCCTCTCTCTCTTATCTCATCCCTCACCATGTGATCTCTGCACACTCCAGCTCCCCTTCCCCTTCTGCCATGAGTGGAAGCTCCCTGAAGCCCTCACCAGAAGCAGATGCTGGCACCATGCTTCTTGTACAGCCTGCAGAAGCAAGAGACAAAAAAAAAACCTCTTTCGTTTATAAATTGCCCAGCCTCAGGTATTACTTTATAGCAACACAGACAGACTAAGACGTTATTCCTTCAGCAGTTGAATACACTCCATGTCTATCCTCTCTCTCAATCTTGAAGCAAATGTAAAAGCCTAGGTGTGAGAAGTTTGTCCAAAAGGCTGAGAGGTCTGAATTCTACCTAATTCTAGTGTAATTGTGTGATGGGGAGAGAAGGATTAGAAATGCAGATCAGATGGGTGACATTAGATCCAGACTGAAACCCACATTTCTGCTTTGAAGCTTGGGACAAGAAATACATTTATCGTAGCTCTTCTGTGTTTGATTTAAGATGAGAGATGACACACAAGGATGATTCCTTTATTTCAGGGAGGAGCAATGAGCACATACCACATAAGTAGTATAGAATTGGGCCACATACCTGGCTACCTAGGGAAATGTGTGTGTGTCCGGGGGAGGTATGTGAGTATAAATCGGCAATTAGATATAGATTGGTGTGCTCTTTTCATAATGGTGGTAGATGTTGGTAAGTCTTGAGATGTGTAAATGTGTAGAGATAGGATTCTATCTTCTCCACACCCTCTAATTATTAAAACACTCAACACAGTGCAATGCAGAGAACGACATTGGCTAGGGAAAAGGTAAACATACAATATTACAGCCTAGCCATCTGTCAAAATAGCTGAAATGTGATTAGCATAATCGAAGAACATATTTCCCTACAAAATATTGAGACCATGTGACTATGGATCAGTATTCTATTATAGTTGATGAATTATATGTAATGAATGTAATAAGCGGTATAAGAGAACGTACATCGAATCTAAAATTCACAACTAGTAACCTGTGCTAATGTATTCTATTATTTTGCTTTTGTTTCTTTGTTTTCTTTAAGACAGGGTGTTGCTCCATTGCTTGGGCTAGAGTGCAGTGGTGTCATCATTGCTCACCACAACCTCAAACTCCTGGGCTCAAGAGATCCTCCTGCCTCAGTCTCCTGAGTAGCTGGGATTACAGGTGTGCATCACCATGACCAGTTAATTTTTCTATTTTTAGTAGAGATGGGGTCTCTCTCTTGCTTAAACTGATCTCAAACTCCTAAGCTCAAATGATCTTCCCATCTTGGCCTCCCAGAGTGCTAGGATTACAGGTATGAGCCAATGCACCCATTCTGGGTTTTTTTTGTTTTTTTTTGTTTTTTTTCTTTTTCTTTTTTTCCCCTCAGAATGTCCACTTCCATATTTTGCTTTTTAACTTTATTTTTAGATTACACTTCTTACCAAAGAAATTTATTTATTTATACTTTTAGAATTAACTGCAGATATGCATTCTGAGGCATGGAAATACCTCTCAAACCTCACAACTATCCTATTACCAAAGTACAGCTGTCCTCGCATTGTCCATAAATGTTTGGTCCAGTATAATTTCAGATGACAAAAGAGAATAGGTTTCCACCACCCCCTTAGACAACACTCATAGCAATGGAACTAATAGGCTGTTGGGAGATTTGTCCTGAAACTCAGTCTGTGGTTTCCTTTCAATAACATCATTGCCTGCTCATTTTAAGGCATGACTTAATAGATGCTATGAAATCAAATCACATCTTCTAGCTCCTGTAAGAATTCAGTGCTTCTGAGTATTAACTTTATTTTCTTAGTGACATCAGTTTGTTTTAACATTTCCGTCAGGAATTCTATTGCGAGAGGGGACATAAATTAGGCTTTACTTAGTTTATTATGAGTTTCTCATGGGCAGAATTTTGATGAAATAATCTTTGCAAATCCAAAAAAAAAAAAAAAAAATTCCTGCACACTATGGTAGCATAATTAAGATTTTCCTTCACTATCTCATCTGACACCCTTCTGGGAACAAAATGGATATTTTAGGCAGGAGAAAATCATAAAGGAAAGTAGGGATCCCCTGGGTGTAACTGGGCACAGATAAGAACTCCACGTGCTTTGGTGAAGCGTGGCTGCTGGGTGTACCAATTCTCAGTCTTCCAGCTTCCTTTACTTTTCTACCCCTTTTGACTCCCCCACCTGCATGGTCAGCTGCTCCAAGGAGCAATTTATAAAGTTGCAGCTCATATTGTGGTTGCAGTTCCAGAACTGACATGAAATTAAATCAGTCTTGAGTGCTGTAGGATACAAAAGCAACCTTCCTAGTTTACTGAGCCCTTCAAGACTCCTAATAAATCTTGGAAAGGTAGCATTCCACCAGTGACTGACCGGTTCTCCCCTTGCAAAAGGACCTTGAAATGGAAACAACGAAGTTTTCTTTGAGGCCATATTTCATACCATGGAGAAAAAGACATACGTGGAAGCCACATTCTTAAGCTCCCTTTTCCAACTCTGGGCCAAGCACTTCATGAAACAATGTTGAATGAGCCCTTAGCTTACTCCTCCACGTTGCAAAGTGCTGGGGCCACATTGCATCCATGAAATGTTGACCATACCCACAAAGGTTTTGGTTTTTTTTAATTGTTTTCAAGAGCAGAAGGCAAGCCTTTAAAAAGTCTATGAGCCTGTAAACATGCCTCTGCTACAAATGTGTAACTAACCCCTCAATTTCCAGGAGCACATGAAGCTTATGGGTGGAGGCTCATCACAGCGTGGCCGGGAAGGAATTGGAAGCAGATGCTGCCAGATGGTAACACTGAGCTGTACCCAATGGTGACTCACGTGTTCCAATATTTTAAAATTTAATCTTAAATCATTAATGAAATCCACCTAAAATCTCAGGGCACAGGGTCAGTTATTGGGTCTTCACTTGGTGCCACGTGCTGTGCAAAGTGTTTTATAGGTATTAGCACTTAATTTTCCCCAAACCTTTCATTTTTATGATCCCCTGTAACCGTTAGTTTATGTGCCCACTTGGCTAAGGCACATAAACATGGTATCCATTTTTTGGTCAAACACCAGTCTGGATGTCACTAGGAAGGTATGCTCTAGATGGGATTAACATTTAAGTCGTTAGAGTTTGAGAGAAGCAGGTTACACTCCATGATGTGGGTGGGCCTCATCCAATGAATTGAAGGCCGTAAGAGAAAAAGACTGAAGTCCCCAGAGGAAAAGAGAATTGTTTCTCCAAACTGCCTTTCGACTCCAGCTGCAACGTCAGCTCTTCCCTGGGTCTCCAGCCTGCAGGCCTCCCCTGCGGATTTCAGACTTTCCAGACGCCATGATAATTGCATGAGCCAATTCCTTAATATAAATTTCTCTCTCTCTTTCTCTCTCTCTTTCTCTCTCTCTCTCTATGTATTCATATATACACACATGTAGGAGTATATCTATATCTATCTATCTCCTCTTGCTTCTGTTTGCTCTAGAGAACCCCAACGAAATACATCCCCATTTTACAAATGCTGAAACAAGGACTCAGAGAGATAAAACAATTTTCCAAAGGCCACGCAGCTAGTCGCTATCAGGGCAGAGCATGGGCCGCTCTTTCTGGGCCATCCTTTTTCAAGCCAGAGTCCGTTTTCCTCCCAGCCTGTGGCCAATAACCATGTGAAAAGCATGTGAGAGCTGGTTGTGTTTAATCCTGTCATCAGTTTTATTGGAAAGCTTTTCACTGCAGCCCACGTGAGGGAAACCGATTTGCTCAGGATGAATGTGGCCACCAATGTGTTATTTCCCTTAATCTAAACAGAGCCTCAGGCACACTTCATTGATCATGCCTCTAAGCTGAAAGGTCCCCTTAATGCTGGCCAGCAAATATTATGTTTCTCAAGCAGCCTTGTGCTGTCAACCACATTTCCTGATCTACTCTGATTAGATATATAAACAGCTTCAGTAAAACAGAGCCCTCGCTTTGCTGTTGAAAATATGAGATAAGGCTTCCATAAAGATTCATCAACAGCAGAGGTGCTGTCTAAGTTATGTCTGAGCCCTCCAAGTTCATAGTTTCATTTTTTGGTGTTGTAAGAGTGGGCAAACAACCATGATTTATAATCGTTTCAATAGTGGCTGGTACAGCGACTAAGGGAGACCTCGGGGAGAAGAAAGAGTTAAAATAATGGAGCAGTTCACAAAGTGGTCTTGCATTAATGGCTCAGCACAGGAGTGACATTATTCAAGGTTACCTCGTCATTTTATATCTGCTAAGAAGTGTCACTCTGTCTCAGCCAGGGAAGAAGTGAGCTAATGCCTACAAGGTGCAAAAACTTATGAAGAAAGTCCAAGAACTCCCCTGAAATGCAAATGAACTGGTAAATTAGGGAAAGGAAGCAATTGAAACCCACTGTTTTATACCCTCAAACCATCATGCATGTTTCAGATCTCCCATGTACCGTAAACATGAGCAAGGCAGGAAAAGGTGAGATTTTATTATAAATACATGGGCTTCCTTGGTGTGTTTCAAAATCCTCTTGTAACGTTTTCCCCAAAGATTAAGTAGACCAGCAAAAGGATTTTTCCAGCTCCAATTTCTTTGAATGAGAATATAAACATTTTCCACATAATTTTTGGCATTTGCTTTCTAAAAGGAAAAAAAGGATTATCAATATCAGTTTTAAAGAAGAAAAAGTTAAGTGAGAGTAAAAGGATTATCCTAAATTGCTTGGTGGGAAAATGTAAAAAGTTCATGTATGGAAGTTTTAATATTAATATATATTAATATTTTAATGTGTTTTGATATTTCATATAATTTCTAAAAGACATTTTGCTCACTTAAAGAGCTGATTACTACCCACTTTAAAGATCATTTATAATTTTTCTAAATTAATCAATACAATTTCTATTCAATGCCAAAAATAATTGCTAACATTTACTGAGCATTTACTAGGTACCAAGCACTGCTTTAAGCACTTTACACAAATTGGCTGAGAAAATCCTGTCAGTAACCAAGGAGCTTGCCACTTTTTCCCTCTCTTAAACTAGCTTATGAAATTGTACATGAGAAATTTAAACTGTTCTTGAATTAAAATAATATTCTCTTAGGTCAGAACTTGGGCTGGAGTAAAAAAATAATAAAATAAAGTAGAATTCTCCCAGGTCAGTGCCTGGTTTGGGTTAACTAATGTCAAACATAAATATGTCTTTCACTTTTCCATAATAGTTTTATTTGCTTGTAATTATTATAACCAGTGATTTCCATGTCTGATTGTGCATCAGAATCAAGTGAGAAGCTTTCCAAAACTACAAGTTCCTGGGCTACAGCTCTGACTGCAGAATCTCTAAAGATAAGATCCAGGAATCTGCATGACCAAGAAGGAAGGAATCTGAATATCCTCCCATGGAAGAGGTAACTGCATCGTCTTAGTTCATTTGTGCTGCTATAACAAACTACCTGAGACTAAGTAATTTATAAAGAACAGGAATTTATTTATTATAGTTCTGGAGGCTGGGAAGTCCAAGATCAAGGTGCTAGTTGTAGTGTGTGGTGAGGGCTATTCTCTGCTTCCAAGATGGCACCTTGTTGCTGCGTCCTCGCTGTGGAAGGCAGAAGGGCAAGAGAGCGCTCCCTTCAACCTCCAACCTCCAACCTTTAATAAGGATGCTGATTCCATTCACAAATGGGGAGCCCTCATGACTTAATTACCTCCCAAAGGCTCCACCTCTTTGTACGTTGAAGTTTCTGTACGAATTATAGAGAGGACACCACCATTCAAACCATAGCAGAGCCTCATAAAGGTTAAAGAGCCTGAGGTTATGCTGATAGTAAGTGGAAGGGCCACCTGCAAACACAGGATGAGCTGCAGGGTTTTTTAAGTTGTACTTTAGTTGGTCTTATGCTGTTTGTGCTTCTGTGACAAGCAACTTATTTTCTTTGTACAAGGTACTCAAGTACGAAAAGCTAAAATGTTATTAGCTGCATTGAAAAATACATTCGGGGAACTTGGGCCACCTCACTGAGGTTTTCAGAGAAAAGCATACACATGGACTGTCTTTCATTTTTTTCTTTAGATCAAATATCCTTAGGTTTGATTTACACATGCAAATGGTTTCAAGTATTAGACTAACAGGAGAGAACCCCTCAGACTGATTTGGGTCTATGAGGGGGGCTGTACAGATGTCTGGGACCATCAGTGTTTGGGGTGGGCAAAGGGTTATAACTGTGAGCCTAGAATTGGAAGCTCAGGGTGCTGGTGCTGCCGTGGTCACTTCCTATCTGTTCAGCCCTGAGCAAATCCCAGGACCTCTTTGGGATCACTTCTGGCTTTGCCTCCCTAGGTATTGTTCTCTGAGGAGCGGAGGTTGACAGCTTCCCCCAAGGAAGCCTCAGAGCAGAAGTCAGGAAAAGCATTTGATGGCCTCATTTCTGAATAAAGACAAATTCTTCATTTGGGATAAAAAGTGAACCTGAAAAAATCCAGGCATGCACAGCCTTAGAGAAGTTTCTCACCTTTGATTCAAATTGATTTGCATGGCACATTATTGTCCCAAGCCACATATGTTGGAAAGGAACAGAGAGCACTTGGTTTTTCATCTGCAGAACAAACAACTTCACATTATTTTAAAAGTTCCCACAATGTAGTTTCCCACATTTTCTAAGGAAAGGAATTTTATATTATAAACATTACACTCAGAGCCTTTACTCTAAGTTATTTCCTTCATTTTTTCTTAATTCCCAAGTATACAATGCTGAGATCAACTGATCTAGCCATTTGTTGCTTAAAGCTCTGAAGTATTAGTCTGTAAATGCAGGGAGCATCTCACCATCCATAGTGTGCAGTCTGATACCGGGAAGTTTGCTGTGTCTTTCATTGCATGCTTTGGTTGCAATTTTTTATTTGTTCAAGGTAAAGGAGAGTCTTGCTACCACAGACTGGAATCAGACATAAGCCATTTGCACCCATGAGAGCTGAATCTAGGAGAGCCATGTCTGTTTGTTAAACAAACTTTGTTTACTCTAACCTCTACAGGGTTTAGCCTCGTCCACCCCCTTCATCATGTTTAAGCTCCATTGCTCAATTTACATATTTCTTCCAAAATCCATCCTATGATTGCAGCCACACACATTGTGTTTTCTTTCTGCTATAATGTGACACCTTTCCTTTATAGGTTCTGCTACCGTTACCGTACAACATTGCCAGATCCATTTTCTCCTGCCCCTCACTGTCTATTGATTACCCAGAAATATCTGAAATAAGCTTGAAGTTGACAATGACTACATTTATAAAATAAGGAAATAAGAAAAATTCTCTGCACCCCCAAGTTTATGAGATATGATTAATTTCACAAAGCCTAAGTTTAGTGAAATTGAAAGAAGTGTCAGTCTCCCCAGCTAAAGTCTGAGCAACTGGATGGATGAGGCAGAGTCCTGCAGCTCCTTCCTGCTCTCACCAACACCAGCACACGCAGGGGCCCCTGCGGTGCTGACTGACTACCTAAAAGTGGCCTTGTGCCCTACTTCTTAACTCCAGTGTCTTTCAGAATGCAACCGTGATTGGTGATTAAGCCCTTTGCCTTCAAAGCAAGTACCCAAGAAATGCTCATTTTTTAAAATTTCTGACTAATCTTTCTATTTTCAGATGTGACGCTGACTAATCTTCCTATTTTCAGATGTGATGTGGAATGGACTTTCAGAAATGCAAAGTAAGGAGGTAGTTTAAGAATTAGCAAAGGTCCCTTACTGAGAAATTGACCTGGCATGAAGGGATAGCAATGTGGGTAGCTAGAACACATTTTGAGAGTATCTTATAATCTTATAACTAGCCCTATGAATAAGGCCATGCATAGAAACAAGAGCTAAATAGGCCAGGTTGTCTAGAAATTCTAGAGAACACTAAGTGATGACTGTTCACATTTTCTGTTTCTGTTGGTTCACTTTTTCACTCTTGTAGGGTATTACAGACTTTGATTGAGTACCCTGCTTTGTTTAAATTATACTTCTAAGTCATAGGGGGCAGAGTAGGAAGCAAGTGACATCTGCACCAATGGTGGGCAAGGGTATGTGTCCTATGGGCCACATGTAGACCCTGCAAAAGTGAGCCACTCCCCATCTTGTAAAGAGCTCCCTCAAGAGGACTTCCAGCCAAGGATGAGGCAACCTAAGTTAAAAAAGGCTGGCTATATCATATTGATTATAAAGCTAGAAGGTAGCGAGGCAAAAGCGACCAACAAAGGAGACAGTCCACACCAGGGAACTGTGGTTGGAGGTCCTCAACAGGAAACTCTGAGGAACTCACAAAAGTATCCCCTGAGAGGGTCAGCTTTGGTGTCTGCCCTGCCCAAAGGGTACCAGTGTTCGCTGAGGGCTGCCCTGCTCCAAAATAAGACTTCTGCTCCTTCCTCTCCTATAGGAGCCAGAGACACCATACTGAGGATTGCTAGGGAAGGAGAAGAGGGGCAGGTTATGATTCATCCTCTCCACACTGTGGCGTCCTAAGCCAGCGGCAAGCCAAGCTAGGAGAGCTGAAGCATGTTAAATTAGGTGCAAACTAATTTTTAGTACCCAAAAGAAACTAGAAGAGAAAAAAGTTCACTAAGTGGTTTTTAGGGTTAGATTTAAGAAAGAATAAAATTGCTGTCTGTTTATAGTTTGCCAAGTGTTCAATACTATATCAGGCATACTCACAACTTTGAGATCTTCAGACTAAATGAACATTTTCATTTAAATTGCTATTATGAAATTGAATGGAAGTTCAATAGAAAAATAAAATGCCTTAAAGAAGAAAAATATTGGCTTTGGTCCAGAGATGGTCCAAAGATTGTCCCAGTTCCATCCTATCTTGGCTTTCTCGGCAATAAACATTTGCTTTCCTGGGCATTATATTCTTGCTTATTATGCTTCTTTTAATGTATCCCATGATGATGAGACACATTACTGCTCACTTGCCTCCCCACATGCATTGAGGGAGGAGCATGCACCACTACATCTGAGCTTTTTAAAGGATGCATTAACAGGTGGGATTATAACCATAGGAAGACAACCAAGGTGTGGAAAGGTCTAGATAGACTATTTCATTAAAATATATTGGGAGAAATGAACATGTATAGAGAGAGGAGGAAAAGAATAAAATAATAGAACCTATACTAATAAACTTTCAATTTATAAAATTAAAAGGAGAAAAATTTTGTCCTGACCTACATGAAGCCAGCTAAGGTAGTATTTATAGGAAGCAGGCATATTGTTAAAATATGGAGCATCTTTCCAAGACTTTGCATGTGAACATGACTGCATGGCCTTCTGTTGGGAATATATTAGAAGAGATTTTGAATTGGGTACAAGAAAACAAAAGTGGATGAAATTGTCACTATACTAGTTCATTCATTTATTGATAGTACTTGGGGTCCCAGTGGACACTGGATCTGGCCTGGAGCAGCCTTGGGGCTCTGTGTATTATTGTCCTCATTACCAGCCCCTTCTTTCTGGCTCTGAGAGAGGCTAGGCCTGGTTTGTCCTCAGACCAACTTCTACCCTAGGACTACACAGGGCAGGGTTGCTGAGCATAGATGAGGAATAAACTCTGTCTGCTCGGTGTGTCACTAAAAGATTTTGCCTTCCTCTGTGCTATCAGATACTGAACAAGAAGACTTATTTGAATTTATGTTTCTATTTTGGAAGTCTAGACTTTCAATCATGAACTTGAGCACCTGGTCCTCCTGTGCTTAAGCAAACACTCTTTCACATGACTAATGATATCAATGTGATCATTTACTGCACCCATGCTCTTGTTGAGATAATGACTTCAGGGCCTCTGGCTGGGCATGGGTCAGGGAAGTTCATCCGCTATGCCCACGTGCTGCTCCTTGTTAGAGACAATAAATATTTGTTGAATGAGTGAATCACTCAGCCAAGAAAGCTTAATTGTGTTTTATTTTCACTTCCGGGAAAATGACATTTTTTGTTATGCTTGTAATAAATAGTATTAGGATAAAGATACTTTTAACGTAATGTTTATCAGTTAGTTAGAAGGATTAATCTTGTGCTCATTAGCACATAACTATCACAGCAATCAATTGCATTTGCCTTCAGGTTCTGTAGAAATAAAATCAGTTGAAGCTTCATGCAGAGAAAAAAACCAAAGTAAACTTGCAACAGAACTGGCAGAGGCTGAACAGAGGAGAGCTTCATTAACCTCCAATGACTGCAGAAAACCGGAAGTTATTTACAACAGTGCCTGGCACATACTTAAGCAGTGCTCAGTAAATGTCAGGCGACGATGATAACAAGATAATTTTAAGTGGCATTCAGGTAAGACAAATGTCAGATCACACATGGATAAAGTTATTCCCTTTTTAATTTGGTTTCAATTATTCTGATGCTCTCAAGAGGAGTGTTGCTGTGTGGTACTAGTATATCTTGTACACCTATTGATGTTTAGTCTTTGAGCAGACCTCAAGCTCAGAGCTGGAATTTAATAGAATCATTTTGCTTTCATTGCATTTATATTTACGATCATTTTCTGTTTATTTCAAACTATATTGATTTTTATTAATGATGGTGTTTAAAGTTTCCTTTAAGATAACATTTATTAATGTGGACAAAGCAAGTCAATTTAAAGAGAATGTGTGGAAAAAATAGAGAAATGTGAAGTTATGGACAGGATAGGAAATATATACATCAGGCAAAACGCTGATGGTGGAAAGGTTATATCTGAAGTTTGGGAAAGGACTTGGGGGTATTTACTTGAACTGATCAAACCTCCATAGTCCAAATGTTTCTGCTCAAGAGAGATGCTATGCCACGTGTGGGTGCCCACCATCACTCCCTGGCCACCTGATTTGATTGGCAGTTGGTGGCCCAGGAAGTAACCTCTCCTGAGTAGGATTGCCAGTGGAGAGGAGGAAGCAACAGCCACCAGTGGCTACACTACTCTAACGCCGCATGCCTTTGCTCCCTTCCCTTCTCCTCCAACCCTGCTGTACCCCTTGGCAGTAAGGTGCCACAGGACACTTATCTCCAATCATATGCCCTGAATGGTTAACAACAGGGGCTCTGGGGAAAGGGCTGGTTTGTGACATTTGTTGGTTTCAGTGGTCTAAGTATAATCTATAACCTCCTTAGCTGATTTTAAGAATGGTCGTTTTCAGCAACAGGCTGGCAAAATTCCTGACGTTTTCACGATGGCCCTGGGAAGCCAGTGCCAGCCCAGCAGGCTCCAGATCCCACCCTATCTACACTGTAAGCACAGTATTTGATTATGGCACTGCTCCCTCCCTGTCCATTCTTTCTTCTAAACTTTAAGCTCCATGAGGGGAGAAACCACATCTGCCTTATTCACTGTGGTAACTAATGCAGTCCTGACACCAGCAGATACCCAGCAAATACTTACAGGCTATTGATTAAGTGGATGATCTGAGGTTAAAAGGAGTTGCTCCAACGGACTTTAAATCCTCCACATTTCTTAAGCCTAGAAAAGCTTTTTTGCTTGTTTTTAGTTTTTGGTATTTTTCTTATTTTGAGCAGCAAACCAGCGTCTCCACAATTTCAAAGAGCACATGTGTGTATTTTTGTCACCCCTAGACGAGATGGGGATGGGAGGAAGTAGGGCAGGGTTGGCCAACTCAAGTCCCCAGCTTCAAGTGTCCCTGCCTCCCTCAGCCCGCCCCACTCGCCACTAAGAACAAACTCCAAGCCACCAGCCCTCCTGCTTCGTGTCCCGCGAACTCTCAGCGCTGACAGCTTGTCTCCGAGAGTCTGGGGATTGTCTGGACTCAGGGGAGCGATCATTCCTGCGCCACCTCGGGTGGGGTGAGTCCTCGGGCTCTGGGAAGGAGGCTGGGCCAGGTGGCGCGGGGAGCCGGGGAGGTGGCACCGCAGGAGAGCGGGCGGGTGGGAGGGCGCCGTTAGCCTTGGCGCAGCCATTGGTGGTGACTGGCAGAGGTGCGAGCAGCTTCACAGATTCAGATTCAGAGTCCGGAACTCCCTCCCCCCCTTTAAGTTTAGGACTGGTGACACCCCTTTCCTCCTGAGGGCAGCGACCTTCAGACACCTCCACCTACCCTTTGGAGGAGGGCTGCTTCAGTGTCTCACAGGGAACGTTGTCCTTCGTCTCCCTTGCCTGATTGTCCTGCCGCCACCTGTGGTGTGCAGAGAGCCTGCAGGGGACCTCTGTCCCATCTCACTGGGCTTTAAAGCCACAGAAGGCGGCCATGGGAAGGGAAATGACCCTAGGCACGACGTTTTCCCCAGCCCCCGTGCCAGCCTAGAGAGGATCCGTTTCTTCCATTTAGCACCCTGGGTCTGGGAGCTTAAGAAGTAATGACACTATGCCCTGTAGTCTATTCCCAATGCTATCACAAGCTGGCTGTATGGCCTCAGGCAAATTGCTGTATCTCTCTGGACCCTAGTATCTTCATCTGAAAATGGACGGAATTGGACCATGTGACTATTCATGTCCCTTTTAGCTCTGACCTTGCAAGAGTCTAAAATTCTATTTCCTGAGGTTATAAAAATATAACACACTTTCTCCTGTCAGGAATATTATACAGTTTTAGAGAACACGATTAGCACACGGAAAACAATTGCAGCATGCTGGTTTCACAAATGGCAAAAAAACTAATAAAATGTACATTTGAAAGGTTCAGAATTAAGAGCTGTCCATATGCACCACATTTGAGTAGAAATTAATAACAACTAAATAAATAAAAGGAAAAATTATGGCCTCTGTCTTCAAAGAACCTACAAATATACAAACATATCAATGTGAAAGATCACAACACAAGGCAGCACCAAAAGGAAGAATAGAGAAATTGAGTGCAATGGAGAAAATTGAGATAAAACTATTTTTGCCCTTAGGGAAGTGAAAAAAAAAACAAACGTGTTTTATTTGGATTATAGCTAAAATAGTGAAAAGAGACAAGAACGGCTTAGTGATATTTTTCTCTCTCTCTAACAAAACTCAGGACAGCCCAAATATGCCATTATTAATGAAACCCAAGGCCTATTTCCAAATAATTATCATTCAGTGCCATCTAGTGTTAATCAGATGAATGGATTTTTTTTCCATGTTATTTTGCTTTTCTAAATTTCTTTTCCAGCTCTATGTATTCAGATTAAAGTGGGGCATACAAACTCTCTCCTGCACATCTAGTCTTGTGCTGTGGTGTCTGTGTCCTGAAAACCCATGTGTTTCCTGCCCGCCCAGGCACAAACTGTGGCTCAGTGTCTCAGCTCATTCTCCGTCCATCTTCCCTGGGCTGCCATCATTGGCACAGCCTTCTGTCCACCACCTTTTCCTTCAGACACTGTAATCTCATAGACCAGATACATCAGTTGCTGAGCAGAAAGTTTGTAACAGAACGAGAAAGTCCATAACTCACAAATAAATTGGAGAGATGACTAAGTACCTTTTCATTTTTGCAAGTGAGTTAAAATAACCTCTTAACTTTGCATTAGAGAAATACTTGTGTTCCCAAGGTTCTGAAATAGTTTCTAAAAATCAACTAAAAGTTGTTTATCTAAGCATCAAGTTGCTTTCCCGTTTGTCTTATAACTATAGTAAATACATTTCTGGGCATACAGAAATAGCCCTTGTTTCAAATGTCTCCAATTACTGAGTTGCTCGTATAAAACTTCCACAGTTTTATATGGAATTTATAGTTGTTTTAGTGAATTTGGTAAATAACAAAATCAACAAAATACTGTACTTATACAAACGTTCCTCTATTTTGTAGGGCTGTTTTGGCATCAGCCACTTGAGACTGGATTTTAATGCAACTTCTAGAATCTGAAATAAATCTCTCTTATAATGTCATCTATTAGTTTAAAAATCACTGGTGTCTGGGTCTTCTCATATCAGCTCAAGAGCTGGTTGTTAAATTTTCAGGAATTACTGAAGTATCCATGTGTTTTTCTCTCTCTCTTTTCTGTTCTTTTTGGAATTGATTCCTGAGGTTATCAGAGGAGGAAGAAAATTACTAACTAGTCCTTTTTTGGTTAAACATGGTGGTGGACATGGATCAGCAGCTATTGAATTCAACAAGTGAGCAGAGAGTCAGAGGAGAAAAGGAGAGAGGTCTGAGAGTGAAAGTGTGTATAATAGACTGTGGAAGCTATTAACTCACAGTAAGGCAACGTAGCCTTCTTTAATAAAACAGCCACACAAACTCCAGACATCCAAAGTTAATCTAGAAAAAGTTCTGCCAGTAGAAAAGGGGGGGATAATAGATCATGCAGTATCAAATCTGCAGTTAGAGTAATTACCGTTTTCTCTACCATGGTGGCCTCAGATGATCCCTGCTTCAAATATTCTGGCCTAAGTGTGAGCAAAATCCCTTGACTCAATAACTGGCTCACAGCTGAAATGTGTTAAAAAAAAAAAAAAAAGAAAGAAAACTAGAGGAAATTCTTGAGAAAAAAAGAAATAAACATACAGAGTGCCATAAACCTTAATAATAATTTGGCTTGTAAAAAAGTGCTTGCTTTCCAGGGACTTTCAAGTGTGATTCCATTCCCCTTGGATTTCCAGAAAGAAAAAGAAGACCTTTCCTGCATTAACTAGTTTCTCTCATACTTCTTTAGGGCTGGGCTTTCTATTCAGCACTCCACTTCTTGTAAGCCATTGTGGATAGTTATGTCTTTCGAAGACCAGATTGAGCCAAGTCCTCTCATCTGTTTAGCTGAGGCCCACCCTCCCAGGGAATGCTTCTGTTCTAAGACTCAAACCTTCCCTGTCAGGTGAAGTAAATGACATCAGAAAATGGCTTGCTCTCTACTTACAGGTAGTGTAATTTTGTAATTTTTCCTTATAAACTGCAGTAGAGATTGCTGGTTGGCTGCCAACATATATTGGCCCATTGCTCCAAATAATAGCAAGTTTAGCTGAGCACACACCTGCATGGAATTAAAACTGTATTTCCTCTAAAAGCAAAACGTGGCCATTTCTATTACACTAAGTTCAGGTAATGGCATATAAGCAAAACATGAAGTGCAGATTCCAGGAGCCTTCTTTAAGAGACAAATGGTTCAGCCCTTTTTCCTCTCCCTTCCTTTAATCCATAGCCTGGAACATGGAAGCCAATATTTTGAACCCTGAGGACAAGGGCCACACGTGTGGATGGCGGGGTGCTGAGCAAAGAATGCTGTGGAACAGAGTTGCTGCATTAGCTCTGCAGGACTCACCTCTAGACTTTGTTTATGTCAGAAAGAAATCAACATTTTATATGTTTCATTTTTTAAGGACTAGCTATTTTAATGTTGCTCTTACAGACAGATCTGTCTGTTATGGGTTGAATTGTACTCCTTTCCCCCAAAATTCATATGTTGTAGTACTAACCCACTGTAGCTCAGAATAGGGCCTTATTTGGAAATAGGGTCACTGCAGATGTATTTAGTTAAGATGTAGTCATTAGGTGGGCTCTAATCCGATGTGATTGTCACCCTTATAAAAGGGGGAATTGGGGCACAGAGGCACACACACGTGCACGCACGTGCACACACACACACACACACACACACACACAGAATACCACAGGAAGATGAAGGCACAGATCAGGGTGACGCTTCTACAAGCCAAGGAATGCCACAGGTTGCCAGAAAATCACCTGAAGCGAGGCAGAAGGCATGGAACAGATTCTCTCTCACAGCCCTGAGAAGCAACCAATCCTGCCAACACTTTAATTTTAGACTTCTAGCCTCCAGAACTGAGAGACAATACATTTCTGTGGTTTAAGCCACCCAGTTTGTGGTACTTTTTGATGGCAGCCGTAGCAAACTAATACACTATCCTAACCAATTAAAGGTGGGTTAGAATAACCTTATCTTAATCTAGGGCAATAGTCTCACCATTCTAACAGTTGGAAGTATGTACACACGCCCACATGCCCACCCGAACTTCTATCATAATCTCTCAGCCCAGTCACCGATTAGCAGTTTGGCCAAATCTCAGTTTATTAGGAATGTCCAAAGCAAGGGAATTTTGTTGTGTTGTCCTATGAAAGTATAGCTCTACCACACAGGAGTGTGTTAGCCAAACCCAAATATTTTAATTATTTTACTCTCCACATAGAGTATTTTCACCCCAGTGGAGCAACTACAAGTATCTCGTCCAAAGTGAATTCACCATCATTGACTGTTCTTGATCAATTACTGAATGAATAAATGAATGAATGAGGTGGATTTGGCTGACACTAGCCTTAGGAATTACATCAGAGCCTTTCACTAAGTACTGGGCCATAGTGTTTAAAGGTAGGGCTCTTGAGTCATGTGTCTCTGGGTTCCAGCTCCAGCTTTATCATTTACTAGTTGCATGATCTTGGAAGAGTTATATAACCCCTTTGTGCTTCAATTTCCTCATCTCTAAAATAGGAAATGTAATAGTTGTTTTCTTATAGGGTGGTTATGATTGATTTTATGTGAAATACTTAGCATGTTCCATGCCATGATGTGCTACAGTTGGTTCATCCTGGCTCACAAGGATTGATGGGGTACATTTTTTCTGATTCTGCCAATCTTCCCATCCCCACATCCAGTGATATCATACTGGGAGCTTGAAATTAATTGGCCATGGTGGAAGTATTGACACCACGGAAATTGGCAAACACTATACACAGGGACTGCCTATACACCAGCACACCATCGGTTAGTTGACACTAGTAAGTTATTAGTTGACGCTAATAAGTTCTGTATAAATGTTAACATTATTATTATTACCCAGTAATTATTCCTGTTCCCTGTGCTGTTGAGAAGGCATTCTGAGGATTAAGTAAATGATTTTGAATTAAAATAACACTGATGAGATTCCTTTAGCAATTTATTACCTTGGGAGAATCAGTGCATTTATTTGTGGTCTATAGACCTTAATTCTTAGTTCACTTGGATTGATTTTTGGGTCCATGAAAGCAGGAGCTTTTCTCATTGCTGTAGTCTCCCTGCCTGGCACAGGCCTAGGAGAGACTAGGCACTCATAAATATTTGTAAATTGAATGAATAAATAAATGAAAATTTCCTAAACACTTGCATTTCCAAAAGGCTTTCAAATCTATTGCATCTTTTCCTCAGAACTACGCTTTGACATTGGTAGGTCCTGTTTTATCTGCAAGGCATAGATGAGGGAACTGAAGTCTAAAGAGGTGCCTAATTAGTGATTTGGGGTTTTTTTGCATCATATTATGTCCATTAGACCAGCGTTTTCCAAAACATGTTCCAAAGATTGTGAATTCTGAAGGATGTTAATAGTTACTACGTGCTTGGGGGACCCTCAGAAAAATGATTGAAAAATAGTAAGGTAACAAAAAAAGAATTGGTTTATTTATTATCGGTTTGCTCAGAGCCTTATTAAACTATTGTGCACTGTGAACCCTGAGGGCAGTACGGATAAAGTAGGTAGGATTTCCCATATTTGATCGTAGATTTTTGTTTCTAATGAAGCAGCCAGCAGTATCGGTGCTTCTCAGATGTTAACTTGTATGTGAATCAATCACCAGGAGACCTTGTTAAATGCAAATTCTGATTCCTGGGTCTAAGGTAGGGTCTGAGATTCTGCATTTCCAATAAGCTCCCAGGGGATGCCCAGGCTGCTGTTTTCCACAGGCCACACCTTGAATAGCGAGGAGGAGCTGGAACACACTGGGGTCAAGAAAGAAATATTGGGCCTCCCAGTGAAAGAGCAAATGACATCACTGAAATAGCCCCCCAGCCCTCAGGACCAACTGTTTAAACAAATGTGTTGTTTAGAGGGTGACAGAGTAACCGAGCAGAGAGCTGGACTAAATTAAATAACTGCAGTATGGCAGCTCTCATTCAGCTGAAGTCTAGGTGATGAATTAGTTAGCAAAGGGGCCAGGGATGGCTCAACAGCCCCTCAGTTGGCATATGGGCTAAGTAGCTTCATTTTTATCATTAAAACCCAGGTGAGAGGAGAAGAAAGCTAGGCACAACATTGGCACAAGTTTAGCTCTTTTCTCTCTCTCTCTACTCACAAACTCAAGCTCCATGGGTTATGAATTTTTAAAAACTCTTTAATTATTGAAAATGGGATGTTAATGTTGGAAATTGGATATTAAAAATATGGACTGAGATAAAAAGAAGTTTACCTGGGCCAGGTGAGGAGGTAATGCTGCAAAATGTAATCAGCTATTTTAAGGCTTCTTAAACCCTCCTATCTCATAAAGACCCATTTTCCTGGCCTAATCTGGGCCCTGCTCTAGCCTGGAAACCTAATTTTGGCGCCTGTGTTATTCCAGCAGTGGCTATTCTCTGCTGGTACCTTGGCCTAGGAGATTCTTCTCTCCTGGTTCCTTAGCAACAGGGTTTTAATAAACTTTGTGCGTCACACAATTCCTAAGTGTGGAGCTGGGATTAAGCTAATGGAGGTGTGATAAGGCTCTCCCATAGTATTCCTGCCAGTGATCACCTGTACCAGTTATAGCTTGACATATTTTGATAACTTACCAAAAACAAAAAGGTTAATAACTCATGACTTCATTGCAGATCAACCTTTATCAGTGTAAAGCAATAATTTTGCCTAATTTTATACTTTTCGCTTGTGTTCTTTGGGTTAAATTCATTTTGTCACTCCTGATGTTTACATTTTTATATTTATTTGCCCATCGTTCTATAATACTAGTTTAGATTATTCTATAACAATGACATTTATTAACTCAAATGTAGAGTATTTTGTCTTTTATTGAAATTTAGATTTGTTGTTAGAATTAATTGATTTTATTTTATTTGTGTAGTCTTGTTTGTGTTTTTGAATTTTGGAAGGGTGTTCATGTTTTCCTTTATTTAATTTGTTTAGCTTTTCTTATATTGCCTGTTTTGTTTCTTTTCATCTTTTTGTATATGTGTATTGATGGGTATTTATTCTATCCAAATTATGTTCTCGGTAACCTAAAAATTTTTCAAAGAAATTATTCCCCCTACAATTTCTTTAGTTTTAAATGTCAGTGATGAAACAGCATCTTTAACTTTGATTTTAATAGAATTGATTTTCGCTAAGAAAAATGAATAATTTAGTGTGTTTGCCATCCCTTGTTCACCTCCTACAACTATGAAAGCAAACAGTTTGACTTTTTAAATAGTTGTCAGTGATCCATACTGAAGGTATAATCCATAGTCACAAAGTGACTGGCTTGGTCTTTGAAATGTAAGCAGTGATAATTCATGAATGGCTTACTCATTTTCCCATAAACATCTGCCCGTGTAGCCTATGTCATCACACATTCATGCCACTGCCTCCCTGATCTCTTGTAACGTTTGTTGATTAGGAGATATTCATAGGTGTCTCTTATTCCAAAGTTTGGGTTTGGGTTTGGGCATGGCCAGTTAAAAATAAATTATAAAATACCATAAAACAACAATCTGCTGCCCAATGAGACCTTAGGAAACATTCTTCTTTTCACGTTTCAGCCCTGTGTTTTATTGCTCTAGTCTTGCTTATCCAGAGGAGTTGTCGTTCGTGTCAAATGGTGTCCCTCATGATGAAAAATGAAACAAAACGTGTTGTTTTTTTTTTTTTTTCCCATTACCCTATGTCCTGAAATAGCCAAAATATATACACATTGCACCAGAAGAACAGGGGGTTTGCCTTCTTGTAACTTGTCTTAAAAGCACAGTGCAGACAGGCTAAATCCAGCTGGGAATTCTGTGGGTCACAGGCGTTAGCGGCACAGAATTGAAACCTTTGTCTAGAGCTGACTCCGCAGAAGATTTACATGTAAAGTTAAGCGTGAAGGCATGTTTTTGTTTGTGTTGTCTTAAATCTTCTCCTTTGAAGGTTATGTATGATAGTTACTTAGTGACTAAGTGATTATTTTTTTAATGAGTGATACATTTGCTGTTTAATTTGAAAGCATCTGATACTTCTTGTCTTAATCAAAATTTTAAAATAATGCACGTAAAACTCTGTATATTAGCACATCTCAAGTGTATAGTCCCAGTTTGCTATTTACCCATCTGACTCGTGTAACTAACATTACAAGGTATACTCTGTCATTTAAAATGTACTATTTAGACCAGATTTTTACGTTTCAAATGTTACCTTCAGTAGTAACTCTCAGTACACTCACTTGTAAGTAGTTTCTGGAATGTCATTTTTCAGAACTTAAAAATGTATGTATAAATCCTGGCAGGCTTAAATTTTGCAGCTAATTACTGTTTTCTGATACTTTATGTGTGTATACATATAATATTTTTTCTATTATAATGTTTTCTCAAAATATTTATTTAAAAGCGAATAGTAACAATAAATAAAAACATCAAAAAATTGTACTTATTTTTGCAATTGCCGTTCTAAATAGTTTAATCAAAACACCCCATCCTGATTTTTTTTCCCACTTATCCTTTCCAAGCAAGCAAGGACTTGAGTCTTTGGAAACACTTCATCCAAGTAGCAAAGCTGTGCGCACCCTGAAAGGCCCACCCTACATTTTGGCTCTTTTAGTGCCCTTTTCAAGTTAAACAACCTTAATGATAAAAAAATAAATAAATAAATAACAGAATGACTACTTTAAGCAATGTGGCACTTTTGGCTCTGTATTCAAACTGGCTTCTGGTAACTGAGTTTTCATCCTAGAACTTAAAGCAGCAATCTAGCTCTTCAGAGACAATCTCCTTGCTGAATCTTCACTTGCAAAGAACATCAGTGAAGTTCTCATGGTATTATTGTTAATAACAAAGAAATCACCACATTTTGATGATTTTCATTATAAATTCTAAGACTTAGTATCAAACATAGCTCAAAATGTTTTAATGGAATTTAGCTTTAGCTCCCATTGTAATTTCTTCATAGTTTAAAAATTATACATTGAAATCACTTCAAAAACATAAAACTTTGAAAAATTGGAATGCCACAGAGGCAATATATTTCATATTATGAAATTAACATGTTGCACATTTCAAAGGTTTGATAATGTTCTGTGGACTGTCATTCATCAGTTGATGGAAACTTTCAAGATCTATAATCTTCTGGCCGGTCATTTACTGACAGTATCCTTTACCAGCTTGGTTTGAAGCCATTTCAAGGCATGATGTAGTAGCATAGCAATTATAGGATGGTAAAATATACTGTCAGATCTCGCACACCGAGTGTTAAGGCTACAGTGATTTGGGAGAGAAGGAGTCCATTCTCTACCAACTAAGAAGGAATGGCAGAGCTGACCACTAGACTGTGATGCTATAACTGCTGGGTTTAGAGGCAGAACTGGGTTCTGTTCTTTAAGTATAGAGATAATTGGGTTTAATACATTTTCAATCTTATTTAAATTTGGATGAAAAAATAAATATTTCTTAGCACATATATAACTGGGAAAGTTTTAAAGGTGGTACAGGATGGTGGTGAGTGCCCACATTTTTACAATTCAGTATTACAGCTCCCCAAGAGTTTCCTGGTTTCTGTACCACACTCAGCATTTGAGAGGCAACCAACCACGTGGGTCATCAAGCTGCCGGGTGATCGGCTGCCACTGCTGCAGTGAAAGGGACTCTGAGTCCTTGATGAAGACTACAGTTTGGCTTACTGGTTTCATTTCTTCACAGAACCTGTGATTTTTGGTGATTTGAGTCTAAGGCAAAAATAAACATTAGAAAGTGCTAAAATATTTATTTTAATCAAAAGTTTCACTAACTGTGAGGTTTTTATTGTAGCATGCACACTTCAGGATTTGTTTGACTAATGGGATCCAAAAGTACCTGGAGCTTCAGCCTATATCAGGCTGCCAATTAATTCTTGTTTAAGGAAATTCCATGAGTAACTGGTCTGATATAAAAATTCCAGTGCTTTATGCTCCCTTAATCTCAGGTAAATCATCTTTCTTAAACACATTGCAATAGCATTTATTGAGCTAGGTACTCTGCAATGCATGAAATTGTCCAATCCTACTAACACAGTAAGGAATATATTGGGCTTTTTTTTTTTTTTTTTTGAGATGGAGTCTCACTCTGTCATCCAGGCTGCAGTGTGGTGGCACAATCACAGCTCATTGCAGCTTTGAACTCCTGGGCTCAAGCAATCCTCCCGCCTTGGCCTGCCAAAGTGCTTAGGGTTATAGGCATGAGCCACCATGCCTGGCCAGAAATATATTGTATTATCATCATTTTAGAGATGAGGAAACATATTCAGAGTCACTCAACCAATAGGAATTAGTCAGTATTAAGGCACAAGTTGTCTTCTTGCAAAGTACAAACCCTTTCTTTTGCTCATGCCATATTTTTAACCCTAAAAATCGTAAAAACAACAACCACCCAGATTGAAGCAGTGGGAACAAAAAGACAGAAAAGTGATGTTTCAGTGACTTTTCTTGCATTATCTTTCAGGCCTATGATATTATTTTCACTGATTTTTATTATTTGTGTGTATGTATAGTTGAACATCTGTTATGTTTAAGGCACTGTGCCAGCAGCTACACAGGATGAAAAAGATAAAACAGGGTGTAATTCTGTGTATCACTTGAGACCAATGGTGATAGTGAACCGTGAACCTCAAGGAGTGTACCCCTAGTTGGGGGAGGGGCGTGGCAAGTCACAGTGACCATAGAGGCAGCAATACCAGAGGAGAAACACAATGTGTGCGAGTTCAGGGTAGGCAGGAGGCATAATCAGTTGGTAGGATTAGGAGAGGACTTCAAAGTGGTGGTACCATTGAAACTGAGCATTAAGAGTTGAAAAGAGGACATTCTGGGTGGAAGAGAGTATAGCTGGAGATAGGTAGATGGGAAATCATGAAGTGTTTGGATAAAATAGAAGTATTCGGGTTTGGTCAAAGTGCAGAATACTGGAGGGTAAGGCTAATTTAGATTGAGTAGACAGGTTAAGAAGATTAGGTTGATTATGAAGAAAAAGAAAACCTTTAAAGCTTTTCATTATAATATGGATGTGAAGGCTTAGAGCTCTAGTTTAGGAAGATGAGCTCAACATATGAATAGTATGTTCTTTCAAGTCTAGGAGTCTGAGAGAATACTGGAACCATTAATGAAAAATGGGAAATCAGGAGTAGTTGCTTTGCCCCCCTCCACCAAATTCAGATTTATATCTATTTAATTTGAAGAAATATGGGAATGCTGGACTGGACTTTGGAAGAAAGGGCAGAGAGTTTATATCAGTTTGTCAGCTGCATATGTTAAATGCCATTATGAAGATGATGAGGCTGAAAATGGAAGGGCCAAGCACAGACCTTAGGAATGTCCACAAGGAGCTGGCTGGCAGGAAAGAGAGGCCAGGCAGAGAAGAGGGAAGAAGCAGTCAGGAAAACAGTGGCAAAGCAGGAGGATGCAGTGTGTGCAGTAAGAGGAGAGGACTGCAGAAAGTAAATGTTGACTTATCCAACCGTAAGCTTCTTGAGAGCTCACCAGTTGCTGAGTTGATTGTAAGACGATGCATTTATTTCAATATTCTGCACAGCAGATGTGGTTCAGTGTTTCATACACTCTTGGGGCTCAGTAAACGTTGACTAGAAATCTACACAAAGTTTGAGAAGTGTGAGGACAAAAAATAACCATTTTTTTGAAGATCAGGAGATTCTTGGTTGTTGCTCCCGTATCATGAATTTCCAGCCTTTCTGTTTTAAGGAAGATAAAGATCTCCTTTGTATTAAGGAATATACGACATTGTCTTTAGATCATGTGCTATGTTGGACCACAGATGTAAAAATGTCTGCGTTTGTGATATTACATATTACCACTCAGCACTCTGCTAGTGTGTACGAATGCATGTTTGAGAAAGTGTATGATAGCAGGAAGGCAGCAGCCACCAAGCTGTCCATCTCCACCCAAGTACTAACCAGGCCTGACCCTGCTTAGCTCCCAAGATCAGACGAGATTGGGTGCATTCAGGGTGGTATGGCTATAGACTATCTCTAGAATAGATAAATCCAGTGTGGTGGGTGCACATAATGAAATAACAAGCAGCTGTCACAGGCATTAGATGCACATATGGTAACAAAACTGTCTTGTAAACATAAATAAGAAACAGAAATAAGAAGTATAATAGAAATAAGTTAAAAAAAAATAGAAATAAGAGCCATAGCATACTAAAATCTATGTAACTAAAAACACACTCAAAACAACACTGTTCACCATAACACAAGGACACACACACACAGCCAAAGGCACATTCCTTAGAGCGATGTCTCCCTGGGGCAGTGAGGGAATAAACGTGGGAATCAGGAGGAAGGGGGAAATAAAGCAAGAGCAGGACCTTGGAAAGGTCAATGATGAGGTGTGTGATTAATTCATACTTTGCCCTAGACATCAAAAAAACAAAGGAAATATGTGATGGAGGCATTTTTGCAAATCTCAAAAAGTTAAATGCAACAAAAGGGCTCACACAATAATGACTGAGGAATAGTATATAGGTGTTACATTTATTATGATAATTGGCAAACAAAAAATACAGAAATAACATACATTATCTATAGTAAAATTCATGCATATCATAAGGTGTATTAATTTGGTCTTTAACTATATGGTTTATAGTGACACCACGTGTGTTGAAAGCAGCAAGAAGGATAGTGCTGTTGATCATTGCAGGGACAGAAGAGTATACAGGGTGCCACCCACAGGTTCTTCCAACACAAAGAAGCTTTCCAACTGGTAGAACTCAACCTAATACTTAGACTATCATCTAAGGTATTACTAATACTTGAGACAATTTTTCTAAGGTATAACAGATTATATAATTATTAAGTAGGAATTCAGTACTGACATTTGCATTCTAGCTTAATAGTTGTGTTTACTACTCCTTATCATTAAAAATGTGTATTCCAGCAAACTAGTTTTCTACCCATTCAAATAATGAGGTTACCGCTCATTAAAGTCCAACTTGAATATATCTGCAAGGATAGTCCCAATACATAGTGATTGGCAGAAAATATGAAAAGAGAGAAAAAAAGGGTTTAAACTTTTATATAGAATTCAGGAACCACAATTTCACATGTAGTGAAATCAATCAGATATCTATTTCTTTCTCATTCTTTTTGAATTGGAAATTAGAACCAGCAGATCATGGAAACCCCCCATTGGAAGCCCCATGAAAGCTGTTGGTAACTGATGCTCCGGGCTGGTGTGTTTTTGCCTTGACTGCTCTCAACACACAATTCCATTTGCTATTCCTTTGTTCCAGCTGCTCTTTCTTAAACTTGTCTTGAAAAGAACAATGGTTATCTTCATCCTCTGCCTCAGAGATGATCTCCATTTTCTGAATGATGAGTTTAATTAGCTCATGCTGTTTTTCCAGAAGAACGGTGAGATCCTTCAGCCTAAAAAAACAGACACATTTTGTGAATATCCGTTCAATTCCTCTTTTAGCCCTTCTGCGTGCAGGTAGGTATAGGTGCTAGAAGTGTTTGTTCTACATCAGATTATTTGTGCTCATATTATAGCCTTATGGTGGTCATAACCCTTCCAAGGAATACTTATTTTTGAAGTTTAAGTGATTTTCCAAAGTTACACTGTTAAAGGCTAGGTTTATTTTTCTCCCCATTTACAAACAAGAGACTACTATACAGAAAGGTTAAGCAGCTTGCCCAGGGTCACAGAGTTAGTAAGTACCTAGTCAAACAGGGGTTTAAACTCAAGTAAACTAACCCTAAAGCCCACAGGCTTAACCACTGTCAACGACATAGTTACTCCAGTGATCCTCTAAAGCTTTCAGAGCTTTGCTGTGTGAATTCAGATGGCTCATGAAGAATGCAGTTTACAATACTGCCCACAAGGGAAAGGAAACCAGCATTTAAATTTTCCTTCACTTATTTTTGGAAGGCAAACTGATTGCTGAGTAGTGACAAATAAGTTTTTGGATCTGAAAAATGTCTCATGACTCTCAAGACACTAGCTACATCAGTCAATAAAACATGGCTTAATATATAAAATAAATAAACACCAATATACAATATCACTTCATACCATGTATTATTATTTAAGAGTTTTAAATTTTTCAAATACAGATGAAACGAAAAATACACACCGGTATTTCTGTTTCAGTATTTCCATTTCCAAAGATGTATCAGTATTTGGTGTTTCTTGTCTCTTTTCTTGGTTGCAAAACAAATAACAAAATAAATTCTGTGGGATAAAACAAAATAATTACTCGAATCAAATTCAATTCAGAAGTTATTTCTTAAGCCCGTGCCAAAATTCAACCAGGCTCACTAGCACAAATATTCATAAGGCACAACTGTGGCCCTCAAAGAACCCACAGTTTTCTATGAGAAACATAACATGTAAAGAACTATAAAATTAAGTCATATATTAAAATACAGCATTAACATTAAACATTAAAAATGTACAAGTACGTTAAAAATGTACGAGAAACATTAAAATGTACAAGTAAAATAGAAAGAGTAAAATGGGGTATGGCATTGCTTAGGAAGGGCCTTAACTGAATCATTTAATAAATTATCATGAAAAATGCCCATCATGGGAGGTGGTATTCCATACAAAATTTGTTGTTAATTCTCTCAAGCTGCTCTGCACCATTATTCAACACAACTGAACCATACAACAAAATTTCACAGGGGGAATTTCTGAATTGTTATTTTAATAAATTTTGTTTTAATTTAGTATGTTTAAAACCATAGGTGGGCTGGGGAGAGTCCAAGGGGAGAGGCGAAATGACCAAGAATGAGGTGATTCTAGGAGTCCAGGCAAGAGATGAGGCTACTTGCACAGGCCACCCAGTCAAATGGACTGAACGTGGGGCTTGACTGACTTGAGGGGACAGGGAAAGGGAGGGGACATGCCAAGGGTGCCTCCTGGGTGTCTGGCTTGCATAGGCAAATGAATGGTGCTGACGTAGGTTGCAACAAGGAACTTTGGTGAAGGACTGGGACTTCTTCACTACTTTCTAGTAGGGGGTGTGAACAGAGGGTGGGCATGGGAGCAGTGAAGACTGATTTCAAACATGCTGGATTTGAGGCACCTGCAAGACATACAAGTGGAGATGTCAAGTAGGCAGCTGGGTATAGGGGCCTGGAACTCAAGGCTGAGCTCTAGGATAGAGAAATCAACTGCCGAGCACTCCATGTTCAGGTAGTAACAGCAACCACGCATATGCGTGAAATCAGACACAGAGATAATGTGATGCTTAGGTCAATTTTTTCATTTTATGACTATATAAGGGAAAATTAACCTGCAAAGAACTCATGGAAAATAATCATAGACATGGCGGAAGCCTGGGCATGGTTAGGATTACCACCAGTACTTCTGACTCTTCCTGTGGTTCCTTTTCCACTATAATGCAATGGCCTTGGTTAGGCTTTGATTGCTTTGTATATTTCTACACACCCTGTATGTGTGTGTGTATGTGTGTTCTTTACTGTGTGTTCTATATATACCCTTAGACATACAGATACACACATATATATGCCTATATCTACTCATCAATGTAAGTGACGTGTGACTAAGGGAAACAAATGAAGCACCTGAACTGTACAAAAAGATACGGAAAGGGTATGGCTGGTCTGCCCGGCCATTTGCTCTCACAGGGCCATGGCTCACATTTAACACAGATGCTACGGATGAGCCCCCTGGAAGAGGACGCCAATGCCTCCCTCTTCCTGCCTGTCACTTACTCATGTCCTTTAAACACGCACACACACAAACACACACACAACTATTTCTTTCCCACAGGCAGAGCACACTCAAAGTCTGTCAAAGGGCCCCCTTAGGGAAAACAAAGAATGAAGTCAAGCGGTAGCACCTTACTGATGGTATGTTATGTGTACTTACAAATAACCTCCCAGTAGATCTGGGTTTGTTGGGATAGACAATGGTGGATTTCTGATCCACTTTGCGTAGGAACCAGAGTGGCAGCTTCTTCTCTAAGCTGGTATGAAGTTCCACCTAAAGTGCATTTTGGATTTATTGATAGAATCATTAATTAGTATTTGGAATTCTTGTACTGCGGAGAAGCAATCATTAGTTCAGCAAAATGAGAACTGATTCCTATGTCCTGACTTCTGCACAGCAGGTGGGCTGGCCAGGTTTCCTTAGCCCCTAGCTCACAGTCACTGGCCCCTGTCCCTCATCTCACCCACTGAGAAGACAAGGGTGGCGATAGGCAGGGCAAGAGGTTTAAGGAAGGAATTCAGTTTAAGCCAGCAGGTGTTTATTGTTCAGGGACTGTGAGTAACACTGGAGATACAAGGAGGAAAAAGACAGTCATACTCTTGGGGTATTACAATACTACAAAATGTGCACAACTGGGAAATGTGAATGGTATGAATATGTACATATAATTTATATATGTACATATATGAATGTATATGCACATATACCTAGAGTAGGAGACAGGAAGAAGTATGTAACTGGAGAAAGACAAAGGTAAGCAGTAAAAGCACTAGAACTAGCATCCCTAAGAGGATTTTAGACATTTTTCATGCTATGCTGTCAGGTGCAATTTGGTTTATCCATGACCTATGTTGAATATAATTTCTATTTTTTTTGGAATATAATATTTTATCTCATTTAATGTTTTTACCTTGAGTTTACATTTAATTTTTCATATTTCCTACCTTTTTGTTTGTGTTTGCCAAATTTGTCTGGGATTCTTTTGTGTGTGTCTGTTGTTTAGATATGTTTATTATAATTACCATATTGTGAGATTTGCTTTCTAATATAAGACCATATGCTTTTCCATACATGAGTGTTTGCATGATTTATAGTCACAAATGGTGAGAAGGTAAGAACTTTCCTGACCACACTGCTTAAAATTGTAACCCCCATCACCCCACCCCACAATGACACTCTCCGTGTCTGGCTTCCTTGCTATTTTTATAGCACTTACAACTACTTAACATACTGTATATTAGTTCCAGTTTCAAGAAAAGCTATGTTTTCTTGTATTTTGTTAACAATATCAGTTATTCTCCTTGACTTTCTATAATAATTTTCAAGATTCCTTTTTCCCCTTGGGTCTTAAGGGTAATATTCCTTCCCCCCTTGCTATATACATATATACATATATATATATATATATATATACACACATACATATATATATATATATACACACACACATATATATATTTGAAGTCACATGTTATTCTCACTTATTCAAACTTGATTGGAAAGATTTACTCAAGCCCAGTGTTTGCCAACAGATAACGTACATGGCCTATCTTGACCTGTTCACGGTCTACAGAGGAGCTGCCAGATTGCCTCTCTCAAATATGGTCCTGGCAGAGGCTGACAAGCAAAACTCCAAGTCCAGTGTGGGTTCAGTGGGATCCATTGAGCATGGCTCTACAGGCCTAAGGTAGCATCTTTACCTCCTCCAACTGGTGGGGTTTCCATGTTGAAGGGCAAGATGCACTCTGTGAATTTCTTTTCCTAATTTGCAGTGAGGCTATAAATGTTTATGGGGTGTCTACAGCTGCCAGCACTGTGCTGGAAAGTGGCTACGCCAATGTACCCCGAACAGCTCTCAGCCCCTCCAAATACTCACAACTCCTGCCCCGAGGAACTGAAAGTTCCTGTACTGAACACATCTCCTAGCAGTGTGCTATCCCAGGGACCCCTCTGTCTCCACATATGCGCAAGACCACTCTGTGGGAGGACTAAACGACCCTGTAAATGACCCTGTAAAATAAGTGACTCATCCCTTTTTGCTCCCAGTTCTGTTGTGGGGTCAGACACAGGTTTCAGAATGGAGGCAGAGAGTTGCTTAAGAAACAACTTGGGGGAAATAGGGGAATAGTGTCCTGGTTTTCTAGTCTATGCTGTTCTTGATCCAAAACAGGGAACAGGTCACATGGGGGTACTAGGCTTTGTGCTGTTTGGTTTCAGGGAGTGAAGTAAATACAATATAGGATCATAGGATCGTGCTTTTCAGCTCAACCACCCTGACATTGTAGGTGTGTGGGCTTCCCCAAGACATTTTATCTGGTGCTGCTGCTTATATTATTAATTTATTTTCCCTGGTATTTTAAAGAGTTTTCAGGAGAGTTATGAGGGACTACTGACATCCCTGCCGAGAGGTTTATACAGCGCTCTCCTTATCATCTGCCTGGAGTCCTAAACTCCACCCCTGTCATAGTAATAACCTGTCATTCGAGCTTCCTTCCTCCAGTCTTTCCCCACTAAACCAAGATAATAGCAGATTATCTTAAATAACATTTTCATTTTATGAGAGCAGATAATAACGCTCCACTCACTAACAAAGTAACCTGAAGCACTTCATCGTTTGCTCCCTTTCTTTCAAAGCTATGGTCTTTCTTTGCTGTTTTTCAATAAAACCCTCCATCATCTGGGGTAACCTTATCGACCTCTAACACGAACCATCCTTCCAGGCAAGGGGGCCTCAGGACAGCACCTTAGCCACTTCCCCTAGTTGGGCTTTGTCCCTTTCCTCCTGCTGGGGTCCCTATTCCTGGACAGTCTCGGGCCCTTTTAAATCCCAGCCATCTTTCAACACTGATTTATCTCACATCTTCCATGTAGCATTCCCTTAATTATTTTTGCATTTTTTTCTGTATTTGATAACAATTTAATTAATATGGTTTTGTTCCCTAAATGTTCCAAGCTCTCTGTATAATATACAACTAAGTCACAGATCACCGAGTTTAGGAATAGTTCTAAGTTGATTTTTTTAATGAGCAAAAGCAGAGAGGTTTTTGAAAGCAAAGTACACTATTACAGAAAAGGGAAGTGTGGACTGATCCAGAAAGCAAAGTCTCTAAGTTGATTTTGATACTTCATCCTCTGAGTGTTTAGCTGGGGTGCTAAGTAGGCATATTTTACTCAGTAAAGTCAGGAACCACATCCATTTATTTCCTCTGGGTTCTCATGCCAAGTTGTACTGCACTTTGCACATACCATGTACTGCAACATTGTCTTTGAACAAATAAATGCTAATGTGTAGATGAATGTTTAACAGGAAAGAAAGAATTGTGACTTGAGACCAAAAAAAAAAGTGAAGAGGAGACAAGAATGAAGAGAAAGTTATATCTTTGCATGGATTTTTCTTTCTATTGAACAGACTGAAATTTCTGGATACATATATTCAACTGGTCATGAGATATTCTTGAAGCATCAAATATTCCCAATCGAATTTGAAATTTAAAGATAATGCAGTTAAGAGCAAAGAACTTTGTGTTGTATGACAGGAAACTACCTCACAAGATTCAATAGCCAAGCACCTATCCAGAAACCTTTGACTCCAGCAAATTTTATATCAAATTGTCTAGAAAAATGAGAGATGATGTCCCAAGAGAACAAAACCTCATGGATGTAGTTAAAACTTCCATATCAAACATGCCATGGGACCCTGTAATTCCCTACCCAAAATATCAGGAGCTCCTTTGAACAGCTGGGCTATGACAAGACAGAACACCTCATACCAGGGAGGTTCTTGGTCCAGCTACCTGGTTAGCCACATGTTGACATAAAAAAAGAGCCTCAGGCATTTTCTCAATTTCTCTACTGAGATTGTTCTAGGACATTTTCTTCATCATGTTTGATCACAGAAGCATACCAGAGAACATGCAAACAGGATGCTGCTCCTCAGGATTGAGAAAATATCCATATTAAATAACCGTGTTCTCAGAAAATCAGCCATTCTTACGTACAAATAATTATAATGGCATTAATTTTAGTAAGTTTTCAACTTAACAATATTTTCTACTTACAATGGATTTATCAGGGCACAACCCGTCATAAGTTGAAGAGCATCTGTACTTACCTGCATAGCGATTCTCTTCAATGATGCATGTTTCTGGACCTCAGCGATGTCACCAACTGCCAAACCAATCTGAAGTAGGGCACAAAATTTAATCACTGCACCTAAAAATCCACTTAAGGTCTGTCTTAGTCCATCTAAGCTGCTATAACAAAATAACTTACACTAGGTAATTTATAAACAGCATAAATCTATTGTGCATGGTTCTGGAGGCTGGGAAGTCCAAAATCAAGGCACCAGCAGATTTGGAATCTGATAAGGGCACTCATAGATGGTGCCTTCTACGTGTTCTCACAAAGCAGAAGGTCAAAAGGGGGCTAAGAGCACCCTTATACTTGCTTTTATAAAGGTGCTACTCCCACACATGAGGGCTCTGCCTTCATGGCCTCATCACTTCCCAAAGGCCCTGCCTTCTAATACCATCTCTTTGGAAGTGAGGTTTCGATATATACATTTTGGAAGAGCCATAAACATCCAAACCATAGCAAGGTCTCTCTGGCTAAAGTGGGAGAGTGGGCATACGATCTACTCACTAGTAGTGGCTACACAATACTTTGCTAATGTACCTTACAGAAAACTGCAAAGCCTGTATACCTTTGCAACAGTGATGGCCACATTGGTGGGTCCAGTAATCTTAAGTGTTACCATGAAAACTTAAGACACACAAATTAATCTGAAATTCATTTTAAGATAAATATATGTTATTTTCAGAGAAGACGGGGTGATCTGATGTCAAATGCTATTGGGTTTAGCCACACAACATGGTTGGAAACTCCAAGAGTTTAGCAACTAAGGTAGAGACAAGAGTGATTTGACGACATGGAAAAGTTAAAACATTAAACTGAGGATTGAGAGATTTTATATCTTACATATGTTCAGCAGAAAAAGGTACACTTTAGCGGTGAGAGAGGCTCTGGTGAGAAACCCATCTAGATACCCATGGCTAGGAAGAATCAGGTGAGGGGAAACTATTAGTTCAGTTCTACTCAATCTAATGAAATTAGCTCATTTCACTCACCCTTTCGTTTATCTTTGAGGCACTTTTAGTCCCTGCCTATGCTGAGCTAGCATCCTGCTTGCTGCATCAGAGAGGAAAATCCACTGCCTGTTCTCAAGGCACTCAAAGATGAATAAACTCTATGAGACAAGGGCTCTCTCTGTCAAGATTACCCACTGTATGCTCAGTGCTTAGCACAGAGCAGGACACATAATAGGCATACAAAATAGTCATTGAATGATTGAACAGTGGGAGAGTGTATCCTAGGGCTTATAAACTAGCACTAGAACCATATAGAGTCAGCAAATAGATTTTACTGGGCAGGATAATGTTGTTTGGTTTCTAATTTGCGAGCCCTTACTTAGATGGGTGTTCTATCCAATTTACAGCAGTTCCCATCCCAACTAGTCATCTCACACTTGCTGCTTCACACATTTAAGATATTTCCTGGGCTCTGAAGACACCTGGGCTTGTGAGCCACAGAACAGATCAATTAACTCTTAATGGTATATAACATTTATTGAATGCTTATCACGTGCCAAGCACTGTAATTAGCTCATTTAATCTTCATAATAACCTAGGAAGTAGGTTTCATTATTATCTTTCTCTGATTTGCATCCTCAAAACTATGACAAAACAAGAAAAGGGAACCCAATTTAGACTAAGGTTATAGGGGTGGGGATTGGTGAAGGAAGTCTGCCGAGAAGAGATGATGCTTGAGCTGAGTTTTGAAAGCTTAGAAAGCGTTAACCCAACATGGAGTTAACCCATGGTGGGAGGTTTTTCCAGGCAAAAGAAACAGACTGTGCAGAGTCCAGGAGGCATGAAGGAAAGCGCGGCACACTCAGGGAATGTGCATTTCTGGATGGATCCTGGGAACAGTGGGGAGGTGGATGAGATCCAGATTGCAGGGACCCTTGCCTGGGGTGCTGATGGATTGAACCCTTTTAAGAGTCATAGATAAAAACTTTAAAAGAGCCACTTATGGACACAGCTTTTTATTATCAGAACATCACTGTGGCGACAATTTGTAGGAAGAATTGTACAGAGAAGTGAGACAAGACAAAGATATCCTTCAGGCTACTGCAGCAATGTAGAGGAGGCATGAGGTGAAGCCAACTGGAAATAGATGTAAGAGGCAAACAATTATCGAAAGAACTAAGGAAAAAAGGGGGAGGGTGGAGTTGAGAATATGTGCCAACGATGTAAATAGGAGAGGGTACTGAGAGGCAGTAGCAGATTTCGAAGCAAAGATAATGTCAGTCTGAGCTCTGTTGGGTTTGGTTTTGCTCCAGGACATGCAGGTAGGGATGACTGGTGGGTTCTGTGCATGTGGATCCTCAGCATGGTGCCAACTGGTAGTGCTGCTAAGCCACACTCTCCTCTGGATAATTATCTTCCAAAACATAAGCAATTAGGAGAGAAGAATGTGGGCTCTATGTTCTCCTCTATTATTCCTAGTGCCATCCTTTGTTTTTTTAGGTCACCAAAATAAAACTCTGGAGCTATATCAGATAAGTGGATAAAAACACCTAGGAGTCTGTATTATTTTTTTCTTTCCAGAAATGTTGCCTAGCACAGATTCTGGTGCATGGTCAGACTCAGAGAAAGTGTGTTAAATGCGTGCATGTGTGCTTAAATGGATAAGGGAAAAACAGGCACCATAAAGTCAATAAGGGCTCCCCATAGACCTGGAGTGGGAAGCACTTCTGCCTGCATTGGCCAACATGCTCACGGCTCCAGCAGATTCTCCAGAGCCTTTCTTGGGGAAAGGCACTCTTGTGTCTGCTGAGGGTGTCTAGCCTTTGGGTTAGAAGTGGCATCTGAATGCCACAGACACCCTTTGCATGAGAGACTCTTCCTCACTTGGATCTCTGGGTCAACAATACATTTGAGCATAGAGACAATCTACCTTCCATAAAGGTCTCTTCCTAACCCCTACCCCCCCTCCCTAATCCTAGTTCTTCATAGCATTTATCACCCCCATGACCGAGTATTGGTCTGTTTTGTTCACCACTGTTTCCCAGAACCTGCAACAGTGCCTGGCACATAGTAGACTTTTGGTAAGTATTTGCCAAGCGAATGCATCGTTGCATCTCCTGAGCCTCTTGATGTGCCTGGTATTCCCCAGACAGCAAGTGAATGTTGAATCAATGGATTTTGTAGTAACCCCTTTCCCATCCCACCATGGAGGGATATTAAGGAGGTTAAGAATAATTATCATTATCGAATGTGCCAAATGATCAACAAACAGGAACTACAGAGAAAAATTACTTACAAGTAAATTCATGAGGACAATTGGGACAAGTATCGTGAAGGTGATAAGTTGCACAAAGGACAGAAATGGATATGTCAATTCATTTCTCAAATACGGTTCTAGGAAGGCATCTTGGTAATTGATGTCTCCCAGCATCATGCTGAAGGTCTGCATCATGGCTAGCCACGGAGAGCTGAAGGTGTCCTGAGGACAGATGGGAAGGTAACAGTGAAATGCGAAATGTATATAATGAATAAATGTTTCCTGAAGAGCAAAATGATAAAAATTATATTAAGAATACTTTTTAAAAGTCATAGGCATGGAGCTACTGAAATGCAGTGATAAGAAATATTAATAAACTGTGGCAAAGTCATAGAAAGCTCTTTTCTACACAAATAACAAATCATGGTGCATTCCACATAAACTTTTTGACAATGGAAAAAGTCATTTAGTAAGATTATAGTTTTTTTCTGCAATAAAAATCATTTGAAAGATACGTCAGATTAAAAAAACTAAAGTATTCAAATACTGTGTTATATAATTATTAATTTTCTAGGCCATTGAGATTTAAGTATAAATATGTATTTCCAATATTCACAGTGACGAAATCAGTTCCTGATGCAAGTGCCTTACCTGTATACCCAGGAGGACATAAAAGCTGAGTCCAAAAGCCACAAAAAGGAAGATAAATACAACTGTAGATCTCAACAAAGTTTTCAAAATTACTTCCAACATAACAATGAAAATTCCACAATTTTCAAATCTAGGAAAATAAAAATAAATTTAAAGTAATTACTCATTTTTGTAGTCAAAGTGTATTTCATTCAGTGACAATAATTATCATGCATTAAGTCAGGTACTAGATTTCACAGATGAGATCACTAAGGCCAATTATTTTAAAAAAGAAGACATGAGAATTCATGAAGAATCAAGTCTTATTTTCAAGCTCTTTATCACATTACTTTTCCCCCCTCTTCTTGTTAATGTCTATTTTTAATCATTTTATCACTTGACCACTGAGCATTACTTCAACCAAAGTAGGAACGAAAAATCATAGCTTCGCAATATCAAAGAAGATGCTACCAAATGCTTAACACAGATATTAGTGAAATGAATTGTGTGATGCATCAAGAAGAGATCGATTAAATGAGCTCATGTTCCTGAAGGCAACTATTGCAGGGCACATAACACATAATTTATACTCACTCATCCTCAATCCCTTCCTTTGACTTCCTTTTCTCCCCCCAGCACCCTACATTGTGAAATGTTTGGATAGACAACGAGTGTGTCACCTGGCCACTAACTTGTACTTTTCCTTTGGCAAAGACAACTTGTTAAAAGAAGGAATCGTAAGGTTCTACAGCTGAAAGAGACTTCAGCTAAGTACACAGAGATGTCCAGTAACTCGCCAGGGTCACTGATAATGAACCTGTCTTGAATCCTCTTGACTTCTGGGTCACTGCCTTTCCCACATACCAGGTCCTCTCTCTGAGAGGCCAGGCTCACCTCTGTGTCACTGTGCTTATGACACAGCAATGCAGATGGTACAGTGGGAAAAGCATGATCCCTGGAGCCAGAAAGACTTTGTCTACCTATGTCTTGAGTGACAAGCTAAAATCTTGGGAAAGTTACTTAACTCAGCGCTTCAGCTTCCTTGTGAATAATAACATTTGCCTCCTGTTACTGTAAAGATTACGTGAAATAACATTTAACTCAACATTAGCAATTGTCGGAGGTAGAGGAACTCAGCCTCTTTCCCCTCTCTAGAATTAGATTCTTTGGGCTTATTTTTTTCTTTTATGCCACTTTTATTCCACATACTACCTATGAGCTCATTTTGAGTATTTTAACACAAAGTAGATGCTTACAAAATAGTACCAGGTAAAAGAAGAATAGCCAACACTTTAATTCCTACTTACTTCCTAGATTTAATCTAGGTTTATTTAGACCAGTTGTTCTTGACCTGGGCTCATTTGGCACCCAGAAGACATTTGGCAATGTCTGGATACATTTTTGGTTGTTACAACTGGGGTGGTATGTATGCTACTGGTACCTAGTGGGCAAAAGCCAGGAAGGCTGTTAAACATTTTACAATACACAAGACAGTCCCCCCACACAATCAAAAAAATTATCTGGCCCCAAATTTCAATAGTACCAAAGTTGGGAAACCCTGGTCTACACTCTGAACTCAAGAACCACCCCACACCTTTCTTTGATAGGATATAACAAATATCTTCACAGTTTAAAACATTTGGAAAAGGAAGGCACTTATGATAGTTTTTCTCTTGGTATTAAAAATGATTAAAGGATATAGAAATCATTCAAGCTGGTTTTACCTTTGAAGATACAACAAGAAGTTCATCCAGTAGAAGAATACAGCAATTGCTCCACATTGCCACTGCATTAAAGCTGGTATGTTAGCAAACAAGGGCAGCACAAAAATGATGCTTGCTGTGTAGATAATCCATTCAACGAGATTATTAGTATCCCGAAAGTAATTACATTTCTGGGATTGAAAAGAATGAAAAATGACCACATATAAGAGACTTGGCATCTTATGGATGGTTATATGTATATATAACCAGTAACAAAATTTTTCTGAAGTTACAGCCAACAGGAGAGAAGTTTAGGACCAAGGAGTCACTTCCTGCCATCTTGCATTGACTTCAGAGCCCCTGGGGTACAGATCAGTGTTGGAGATGGCCCAGAGTCATCTGTTAACCTGGTGCTACGAAGGTCTGATGCCTAAGGAAATCCTACAAGTTGCTGGGCTTTTCCTGTAGAGTCCACTCCATCTTAAGGAAACTTCTGGGGACTGCAAGTTGGTTTGGTAATTCCTGGGACCTTTCTGTCTGTATAAGGACATGCACGTGGAGCTCTCAGGATACATGAACTAAAGCTGCTTCTAAGGAAGTTTGAGACCTGTTCTGAGACTTAATTAGGAAATGAGAACAACACATCATAATGGTGTTCTTAAAAATTTCATGTTTTAGACATTAAATTTCTCATAGAGTAGACCACTTAAATATCAAGAAGAAAATGTGGAGATCAAATCTGACACAGAATTCATACAACTTTATAGCTCAACTTAAACTATAGTCTGTAATTTTTATTTTGAGAAAATGAAAATAATGACAAGAGAGATTCAGTAATACGTCCTAAATCATTTGAGGTAAAATGGAACAACATAGGCTAACTCTCAGAATTGGGACAATTCATTAATACTTACAGTATATATATGAAAGTACTTGCAAAATATTAAATAAATGCAAAGCATTATTATCACCAAGTTATTTAATGCAAATATCCATGTGCTTAGATGACGTAATAAAGAAAATTTTCATAGAAACTGAAATGTTGCGTAAGAGGTATATGACGTATAACATTTATAAAAATATACAAAAACATAAATAATAAAAGACTTCAAACCTTTGCACTGAGGAAGGATCTATGTCATTTATCAACCAAAGCAAGGACCTACAGATAATTTATATAATTCTTGGGTCTGATCTGAACTTGGTTCACACCTTTAAAAAATAGAATATAAAGTAAAAAATATTCTATAACAAGTTCCCAAATTTTATTATAACTTGGAATTTTAGTTAATAAAGAAAAGCATTCCTGTTAGAAAAGGAATTCAAAGAAAGACCCATTGAAAATGGAGTTGGGCCAGATAAGTTCTTTATAAACATTTACATTTAAAATTATCAAATTCAAAATCTATTATGTTAGCAAAATATTAAAAATGATGCAAGAGAAAACACAGAATAGTCATTCATAGTGATCATATGTTGCCAGACAGATCCACATGGACCAGTACAAGTGGAATATCTCTTTTATGGACATATCAGACAGTAACCTTACCTAAAATCATGTTATTTCTACATTTTGAAAAGTTTACCGTTGGTATTTCCAATCTATACAGTAGCCAAGCTATGTGATTTTATTGTGACATAATATTATTTCCAATTCAAAGTATTTCAAAAAAAGCTTATCAGTTAAATTTATGTTAAAATATAAAATTTTAACATAAATAATTTATTAAGAATATAAAATAAAATGTCAAATAACACTTAATTAGTTAATTCATGTTAAAATATTTGCAACTTATATTACAACTATACTACAAAATATACTACATACCTGTTGGAAAATTTGGGCCACTTCTTTGAAGTACCCAAATATACTTGATAAAAACACTAAAATCATACAAACTTTTATTGGATATGAATTCTAAAACAAAAAAAGGATAAGACAAGTAATTATTAGGGATATAAAATAAAACACTTTAACTTCTTCGTAATTTCCACTGCTAAATATTTATTTTGTTGTGCTTCATTTTTATGTACCGTCTATATTTGAATTAAACAGAAAATTATTGTGCTGTTAATACTCATCTCATTTAGTAGAGATGACACATACTCATTTCATAATGTCCTTATTAAGAGAGGTTCAAAAATTGATGTAGGTCTACAGATTCTAAAGGAATATGATTCTGTAGACCTATATAAAATTTTTAAATTGTGGTAAAATACACATAACATAAAATTTGCCATTTTAAAAGTTTTACCTTTTACGTGTACATTTACACTTTAAAATGTTTAATTCAATAACATTAAATACAATGTTCTGCATCCATCACCACTATCTAGTTCTCCAACTTTGTCATCATTCCAAATGGAAACCCCATGCCCACTCCCTGCAGTCCTTGGCAACTACAAATATGCTTCCCTGTAAACCTATTTTACAGTTTTACACTTCGGCCTTCAAGCTAGCATCTCATAAATGTCAATTCCTTTTAAATTTGTTTATACACTCATTTATTAACCTATTTATTTTTACTCCCTCTCATTTCACAAAGTTTTTAAGGAGAAACTGGTACCATATATAAATTCTATAAGGTATTTATAATAATCAAAGTCCTGATATTTCAGATTTATTATTGACTTAGGATTCTGAAGAATATATGTTTTTAAAATATTCCCTTATTTTGAAAAGTTGAAGTTTGAAAATACCGTGGTGTCTAATATTTCTAAATGATCGCTAGTTTCATTGATGATTCCAGTTGAGTTGAAAGCCATTCCTGGCTTTATATGCATAACAAGAAGAGTCATGGGTATGAGACCAAGACAGTAAGATCCTAGGTTCATCATATGGGCTCTAAATCCATAAGCCAACCTACAAAAAAAATAAATAAATAAAAATAAGCAAACCATAATTGAGTCATTTCAAACAAAAACTGGCCTTGGATAGCTAGTTCCTCACTGTCTCCACCAGCAAGCTGCAACACAAACCCCCGTGTGTGTGGCATGCCCCGCCACACACTGGGACTGGGGTGTGGGGTGGAAAGCCCTTTGTCCTGGAAGATGGGGTTTGGCCAGAAGGGGGCCACACCCTTGCCCCTCATGCAAGGCATGTTTGTGGAGGACCTGGTGCTCAACCATTCGTAGACAACCTGCTTCTGGGTTGGGGTTCTGTACATAGCAGAGAAACTACCTTGCTGCTATCTATTGAAAGCCTTCAACTCAATGGTTTGTAAAACTAAAGAATTTTTTTTAAAAGACAAGAAAAAAGGAAAAAACAAAATTATAAATAAAAAATATTTGCTTAAGATGCCTATGGAAAAAGTAGTTATAACGTCTTTCAGGAATCCATTTGGTAAATTCACTGAACTTTAGGACCAAGAGAACTTTCTAATTCACCTTTTTCATTTTCAAAGAAGGAATCTCAACTTCTGAGCAAATCATGGCTTATCAATTAATGGAAGAACAGAGAATTTAAGCCCATATGACTAGACTCAAAGGTAAGTGTTCTTCCCTAAAACATATCTCTTCCTTCACTGACAATAAGTTGTAGGGTCCAGGATGTTTCTTCAAGTTTTATGTAATGATTCCCTCTCACTCCCCAAATATTTCATTTAATGTCAAAGATAAACAATGTCAGCATTTTCAATACCAAAACTTGCCTTCAATATTTATTTTTTCCAAAGTACAAAACATTAAAATACAATTAGAACATAATTGTTTAGAAGACTTTTAATAGATTTAATAGGAACAACATTAAAAAGGAAATACTACTCAGTACATACCATTTCATAAGTAAGTATTCTTTACACACAGGATGATTGAGAAGCTCTATGCGGTTATATTGTACCATTGCCTAAAAAATAAGGGAAGAGTGATAAAATTACAATCATATTAAACTACCGGATATAAACTAAGCTTTCTATTTTCTGGTTTTATAACTTAATTTCGATACTATAAAAGTAATACTTGCTTATTTTAGAATATTTGAAAAAATTTAAAAAATGATATCAAGATTAAAAAAAATCACACAAGTTAGAGAGAACCATTATACAAGGCAATTATTTGACTTAGTAGTTAAACTAATCTGTAGATTGTAAGTTTTCATCAGAGTTATTAGGAACTACTACTATCTATTTAAAAATTAATTTTTAATTATTCAAGAAATACATAAATAGAGGGACTGATGTCAGCCCCAGACCCTCCTTCTACCAGCAAAGGCACCAAATGATTATAACAACAAACCAGTTTGCTTTGTGAGCAATCCAGAACCCAGTTAAAAGGTTCTTGTACCCCAGATGAGCATGTAGCCAAAAAGTACCAAATCAAAGACAGCTGGAAAATTCATGACATTTACTCATCACAGCCCCTCCCTCTGGCATAGCACAATGCACTGGGAGAAAACTCCCAACTCTTGGCTTCTCCTTGGGGAGAGAAAGAGAAGAGTGGAACATACACATCCAACATTCTGACTTTTGGAGGACTGCCCAAGGGAATGCTTTCTACCTTGCCTGAACCTAAGTTCTGACGGGAACAGGCACTAGGAGATGGCCACTGAGAACAAAGTAGGTCACAGGGGCTTAGTCTAGTACCAGAGAAGCTTCAGTGTCGCAGACAGACACTAGGCAGTGCTCCAGTATCATGGCTTGCTATAGCATCAGAGAGGCTACAATACTGCCAACATACACCAGGGGGAGGTCCTGAGTGGAAATAGGCAAATCTCTTCAACTAGGAAATTACATTCACATGCCCCGACAATATGAATCCTAGAAAAGGCTTGAGAGTTTTCCAGAATCTAGCTAGGCTGATTGGTGAAAGTCTTACTTATATAAAGTAAGACTGTAAACACTGGGAGAGGTGACTGTTTTGTTTTTTTTTAAAAAGCCAAGTTCCAACAAATGATAACAAGTCATACAAAGAAACACAGAAACATAACCCAATCAAAGGAACGAATTAAATCTCAAAAATCAAACCCTAAAGAAACAGAGATATGTGAATTATTAGAGAATTAATAGAAAACAACCACCATAAGGATGCTCAATTAACTAAAAAAGAGCAGATAGAAAACTAAACAAAATCAGGAAAACTATGCATGAATAAAATTAAAATAGCAACAAAGAGATAAAAACTATAAAGAAGCAGCAAACAGAAATTCTGAAATTCTGGAGCTAAAGAATGCAATAACTGAGTTGAAAATTTTCACTAGAGGAGTTCAACAGCAACCTTGACCAGGCAGAAAAAAGAATGAGTGTACTCAAAGACAGGATGTTTGAAATCACTGAGTCAGAAAAGCAAAAAGAAAAAAGAATGAAGAAAACTGAGGAAAATCTATGGGATTTAAGGGACATGATCAAGTAGAACAACATATGCATTATGGAGTTCCCAAAGGAGGAAAAAGAGGGAAAGGGTTAGAGAGCCTATTTGACAACATAATGTCTGAAAATTTCCCAAATCTGACAAGAGAAATGGACATAAATATTCAAGAAGCTCAAATAACTTCAATTATCAGAAATCCAAAGAGACCTACCCTGAAATACATTATGATCAAACTATCATAAGCCACAAATAAAGAGAGAATCTTGAAATCAGCAAGAGAAAAAGCAACTCATTACCTATAAGGAAGTTTCAATAATATTATCAGTAAATATCTCAGCAGAAACCTGACAGGCTAAAAGGGAGTGAGATGATATATTCAAAAGGCTGAAACAAAATAAACTACTAACTAAGAATACTATAACTAGTAAAACTGTCCTTCAAAAATAAAGGCTCTGCAGGGCTAAAATGGTTTGCATAGAAAAAATGTGAATCTGTTGCCATCACCAGTGCTGAGTGCATAAAATCCACATGAGTCTGTATCTTTCACACTCCAGGTGCCCAGTAAGCCTGTAGATTTCACTTTATGTGGCAGTTGGCACCATGATCTGTACAAAACGCTTCAATGTAGGGAAATAAACTCATTTAAGGTAAATGAAAATTCCTCATTGGCCTAGATCAGGGTTGTCCAATAGAACTTTCCACTGTGATAGAAATGTCTTGTTATCTGTGCTGTCCAATATGAGAACCACACACCACAGAGCTACTGAGCACTTGAAATGTCACAAGTGCAAATGAATGAATAAATTCTTAACTTTATTTAATTTTAACCAATTTTGATTTAGGTAGTCACATATCAGAGACAAAAATGGCGGAGTAAAGGTGACCTCCTGGATTCCTGCTCCCAGGGAAAGAGGCGTAGATCTCGGTCACATGAGTGGATCACTCCCCCGCAAGAACAGCGGTGTGAATTGGCAGAGAATCAGCGTGGGACACACAAAACAGGGGAAAAAAAGGTGAATGGGAGATGGGATCCCGAAATCTGGAGATTGCGAGACAAACAATAGAGAACAGAGCGTGGGACGGCTGCACCCACATGGCCAGCCAGTGAAGTGGGATCAGACCCACAGAAGAACATCCTGCTTCCCCACTGACCTCCACACCCACTCAGACAGGGACCTGCCTGAAGTCGGTGCAAAGTTGCAGCAGGAGACGTGGGGCTCTGTGGAAAGGGGACAATAGTGGGAAGCATCTTGAACTTCCTGGAGCTCTGTGCCAGGACTGCACTGGGTGGGGGAGGGACTGGTCTGAGCTACCACTGGAGGTAGTTAGGAGACAGGTAATTTGCCTCTGGCACTTAGTGGGTCCAGATCAATGGAGGTGAACACTAAGTAGGTAGTCACATGTGACTAGTGGCTATCATATTGACAGCACTGATATAGACCAAAATTTGCAGATCTAATCCTCAAACATGTTTTATTTTGCATGCACACAATTTTATTTTGTTGTCGATATTTACACAAGCATGGGCTGCTATTGTCACATGGCAACAATTTGTTGAAACTAGTGGCCACTCTCCTTATAACCAGGAGCCTATGTTACTCATCTGTTACCTGTTTTTTCTGCAGTTATTTGAGTATGAGACCCTTTATTTGACTGAAGTAGATCATATGCATGACCTTCATTGCTTCGTTGGTTTCAAAAGCACTCTTTGAAATAAGAGATGGTTTGGAGCAAGTCTTAGGAAATTCAGGTCCATGCTATATGTTCAGAGCCTTCTTTAGATTTGGTTCATCCCTCTGGATGGAGCCAAGAGCTTTTGAATGGTCAGACTTTACCTTGGAGCCCAGCAGCTGATTGAACTTGGAAGCTGTGGCTGTAAAATGTCACTCCCTGCATTTTCCTGTGGTTTACACTGGAGGAAACTCTTGGATATATAGGTGGGTAGGGGTGTAGAGCAAGTACTGAGTGTGTCGTCCATGGTCTATTTGATTCTGGATTGGGGCAGGTCTTACGTGACCGTTAGAACTGAAGTGTAGAACTTGAAATCATAGCAATTGTAAAAAAAAAAAAAAAATGCTTACTTTACTAAAAATAAAGGGTTGGGGCACATGGCATACACGGACATGGAACTATAAAACTGGAATTCTCTCCAGGCGCCTTCCATTTCTACCAAATGTGAGCCTGTACCAAAACATTTTAGAACCCAGGTGGAAAGTGCCTGGAAGATGAGAACACTGGACTTACATTTAGGGCCGTAAGAGGCTCATATATAACATCCTGTGTAGGTCTTACTTTTTTGGTGAATGCTAAAGGACATTGAAGATATCTGAAATTATATTCAATCTGTAGAAGACATAAATTTTAAAAGAAATTAGTTACTTTAGTATAGACTCCAAAAGTAGTTACTGACAAATCAAATATATAAGCCTACAATTCTGCTGAAAATTAAGTGATTTGAAAAAAGCTGAATCATTTCAAGTGGAGAAAAGGAAATTAAATTATTGTATATTAATTACAAAAATAATTATGTGGGAGGGCTGTTCTGCAATTGATTTATAACTCATAGGCATGGAAAAAGAGGAATTCTCAAAGGATCATTTAGATATTTTAGACCTTCATTCTTCTGGCAAGACTACCCCAGAAAATATAAAGACTAGAAACAACACTAGGTAATGCCATTAGACACAATTAAAACATCAGGGGAAAACTGAGGATGTAAGGGAAAATTTTTCTTACAATTAGATAATATTATAATATGACAGATGAAACCAATATTTACAAACCATTGACAACAGAGTGTAGAACTAAAGGAACAATACTTTTAATAGTCCTTGGAGAATTATAATAAAATAAATTTCAAATTATTATGATAAAATAAACTTACATGGTAGTCTAAACAGGACTTGTCCTCTGTGGAATGCAACATGCAGAAATCTAAAAGAAACTCCAAGAGAGAAAAAAAACAGCTAAGACATCTGGGCAGGGCAGCACACTATATATGAGAGAGGATTTTATTCCATTGCTAAGATAACACATAAGGTATTTTCCTTCCATTTCTTTGCTTCTTATACCTCAAGGACAAATTATAATCTATGTCATTCAGGAACAAGGTTTAACATACAAAGTGTTACAAATACTTCTGCATGCCTCAGAAATACCAGCTGATTCATAAAAGTACCATGTGCTTGAGAATGGAATTGCATGTACTAAAATTTGAGTAAGACATATTCCACTAGTTTTGTGTATGATTTGATGTCTTTCTGGGCTTCTAGGTAATATATAGATTTTCTAGTCAGAAAATCCAAAATCTGAAATACTCCAAAATCCAAAATTTTTTGAGCACCAACGTGATGCCATAAGTGGAAAATTCTACACGTAAGTACTTAACACAAACTTTGTTGCATGCACAAAATTATTAAAAATATTGTAGAAAATTACCTTTAGGCTATATGTGTAAGGTATATATGAAACATAAATGTATTTCATATTTAGACTCTGATCCCATCCCCAAGATATCTCATTATATAGATGCAAATATTCCAAAATCCAAAAGAATCCAAACACTTCTGGTCCCAAACATTTCGGATAAGGAATACTCAATCTGTATTAAGGGTTCCTGTGCTCAGTATCTTACAGTGAAAATGTATCATCCCTAATTAAGATCTTTCATCCCAACACTGGGGTTTTTCTGTGCTTTAGGTCCCATCTTCTGTGCTGCTCCAGTCTGGAGGCCTGTGTTTGCTTCTGTTCCTCGTTCACCGACCAACACAGAGAGAGTATGTGTTCAGAGGGGATTCAGAAAGGATAGTGGGGGATAGATGTTGTAACAAGAAATGAAGACCCTCTAGAGGTTTAACTCAGGGAAAGAACACTTATGGGGTCATTAGAGCTACCCCTACAGTGTGTAGACATATATATGTTTTTGTGGAGTCCTTGTGTACATAAACAATGAGATACATCCCAAATTTGGTAGCCTAAATCTGTGATCCTGAGAAAGAAATGCTCCCTAGCCAGGCTGCCTTCTTGGAACCAGAGTGGAACACAAGGCCCCAGGTGGCCTCATCAGCGTATCCAGGAGTTCCTGGGACATCTGGTCAATCCCACCTGCAGAACTGGAGGGTAGACGGTTAGACTGTTCCCTGAATGGAAGAAATGGGGACCTGACCTATCTTGGGTGCCAGAAGGACTCAGAAAATTTCAAGAAAAGTCTTTGTTGGTGACCAGATGGCAGTACTGGGGGACATAACAGACATAATGAAAAATAAAGCCAAGACCAGTCAGTAGTGCTGTGCAAGGCAGGACCAGATGAAGTCTGGTTGTTATGGTTTTAATAATCATGCAAAAGAAAGGATGGGCTGCCTTGGGTGGGGTTGGGGTTGTAAAAGCAACTTTTCAGAAATGTTGTATAAGCATCAACTATGTGATGTGAGGCTAAACTAAGACCTTTAGGTTCCCTTATTTTATTGAAAAAAATAACATAAAAATGATATGTCATTATAGAAAACTAACTAGAAAATAAAGTAGCAAAAAGAAGGAAAAAAAGCCAATCATGATCCCGTAACAGATCATTCTTAAGATTTTGGTATAATTTCTTTAACTCTTTATTATTTTTTCCATATGTGAATATTTCTAACATATATATTTTTACAATTATAAATAATGCTGCAGGAAACACTCTATATAAATCTGTCTATCTCTGATTATTCATTAGAACAGATTCCAACAGCTGTAATTACCAAGTGAGAAAGTCTGAGGTGCAGGCTCTCAACCCTGAATATTTATGTGCCCTTCGATGATATTTAGGCACCTAAAAAGTTAATCTGTATGCCATTTGTGCACTAGACTGGAACATTAGCCATCATAAAGAAAAAATGCACATAAAATATTTAACACATAGTACTTATTAAAAAATTAAAAACAATGAGTGCTAGTAGCAGTAGTACTGGTAGCCACATGAGCAGTATAAAAATAGAACAAGGTATGTTATGTGCCAACCATTATCCTGAGTACTTTATATATTTTACCTCTATTTTTTGTAATCACTTTTCAAGATCAGTATCAGCATCATTTTCTTAAAGATAAAGAAAATAGAAAATGAAGCTCAGAGAGGTAGAATAACTCACCTAAAGTAGCACAGCAAAAGGCAGAGCCAGGATTAAATCCCAGGACCTCCAGGCTCCAAATCTAGTCCTCTATCTTCTGTGTCACTATGTCTTACTGCTCCAGTGTTTGAATATATTTCTCCCCTTGAATGACATTTGAAGTCATTCTGCTTTTCTTGATCATTCTATGTCTGTCCCAATCCTCAAATCCCAACTTTTTCAGGAGGTCTTTTACTTGCATCCTTTAACACTCAGGTGCTCAACCGTCTGTGCATGTTTGTCTTGTGGTGGGCATCCAGTCACATGCTGGGTATTTCATGCAGCACAGGCAGTCACACATTCAAGGGCCCACAGAGGCCATGCAAGTAATATTAATGAATGAACCATGCCAGACATAAGAGCTTTCTCCCATTGTTAGCGAAACATATGCTCTCCTTGGGTTGGCTTTTATATTCACAGTTGGCATAGAGCCATATATCAAGAAATACCTGTCTACTATAAGGAAAGCAATTGCACAAGAATGACAACACGTGACAACTAATACTAGACATTGGAGCCAAGTACACAAAAGGGAGAGGTGGGGTGTGTCCAGTGGGAGAGTGCTTGTCCCATCCATGGAAAGCAGCTGCTGCTTGGCCCAGCAACTCCTGCCTTATGAGAAGGCCGGCCCAGCTACCAGATCTCATTTTTAAGGGAAGCCAGATACCTGGATCCTTAAGGAAAGCACCCTGGTTTTAAATGTTATTGTCTAATGCAAATTTGAAACAACAATAACATGCATTCCAAACAAAAACATATCTAGGGGCTTTATCCAGCCAGCAAACACCAGTTTGTAGTTTTTCCTCTAGACGTGGATTGTTTGGATTAAAAAAATCTGTTTACCACATTTTTTCAGATTACATATATTAACTGATAAGATTCTTTAATCCAAGTAGGTCCCCATTAAATACTTGTTGACTAACTTCCCATATAGCCTATGGAAAACTGGAAACTTTATTTGAAGATGGAATTACCATTAGGTTGTGATTACAACAATAAATTCTCACATCATATTATATGCTAAGCATATACCCAGAAAGAGTTTTATTTTAGAGAACTTACTTTCATGCATTCAGGAAGGTATTCTATCATTTCTGTGATCGGACATTTATTGACTGAAGAATAATGACTAAAAACTTTAAGACATTCATCCCATCTACAAAAAAATATAAAAGACAAACACAATTCTTAATCCATATGTTCTGCAAAACAGTTGAAACTCAAGATTATATCTTTAGGAGAAACTTAAATTTAAGTTGATTCGTGAAATGCAATGCTTACCCATTGGTTCCAATGGAACCAATATGTGAACCAAGATCAATCTATTAATAGGATCCTTGTCCATTAATAGAAATTAGGAATGTGGATAAATTCCAGGATGGCTATGATCACTATTCTGCCTCTCTAAATGCCTCCCAAAGAAGCCAGGCCTATATCTTCTTTTTCTCCTCAAGCCATGAAATGGTAAGTCCTTTCAGAGCTGATCATGTCAGGAGAGAGATCCATATTTACATACATACTTCAGCAACCTAGTATTGTGTCCATATTTAACAGTTAATTCATGTATACATCACATACTGAGTTAAACTACTAACTAACACACATGAAGTGTGTTGATAAGCATACCCTCCGGCAGAACATTACAGAGTTTGCCCCTTTCTTCATCACCATCTATTAATAATTAGATGGGTTAAGAAGGTACTTACCATACTAAGGAGGAACAAAGTCTACAGCAGGAAGTAAAGAAGAACCCATTTATCTCCAAGATCCTAGCAAATTTTCCGTTAACCCTATCAGTCACATCCATCTAGAATATCCACATTACCATCAGAAGACCTCTGGTTACACACTTTCATTAACTGGTGTTTCAAAGGAATGGTCAGCAGATTTTCGAGACTGCCCATCCTCAAAAACACAGGCTTGATCTGCCTCGAATTTGAGATCATTCACCTCTGTGTCCACTACTGGGCCACACTGAGCCCTTGTCCATATCTATCTGATTATACAGAACAGTTTATGTACGAGAAGTGAGACAAACTATCCCCCATTATTAAAGCTCCTTGGAGTATGGTTTAAAAACCCACAACCATAAAAGATCACGTGTTACAGAGATCTCCATTAGATGGCACTGATAACAACATGGATTTACTTTGGAGAATATTTTTGCCAACATCCAGTTTGAGGGTTGCTGTTGGCAAGAGAGTGTTGGGCAAGTTCAGGCAGGGCAAGGCAGAGTTTGCTTGACAATGACATGATGCCAGGCAGTCCATCTGCCTGAACCCCTTGAGTCTCACAAGAGTGCTGCTAAGGCCGGTCTTAGCAGCAACTCCCCATATGAAGATCAGAGAGGTTAAGCAATGTGCCTGTTGTCACCCAAAAAGTTCATTTAAAAATTTATGTAGACAACTGACATTTTAAAATGCTGTTTAGTGCCTGAAACTTACTCCTTTTCTCTTTCTTGTTTCCTCTCTGGCTGTGGATCATCCCTGATGCCAGAGGACACTAAATGACAGTGGACAGAAAGACGGGTACCTTTTGCTCCTGATGGCTGTAAGAACCACCTCCTTCCTCTTATTGTGAAGTGCAAGGTGCAAAAATGAGGCCTCCTGCTTGTTCAGGACTATGTCAGCATCGCGGCTCAGAAGGAGCCCAACGGCTTTGGCCTGGCCTTCCCTGGCAGCAAAGTGAAGCGCGGTGTTCTTTGAGAGAAAGCAGACACAGAAATGTGGAGACAATGGGTAACCAGCCATGGGCCATTTCACTGCCTTGTCTCACTGTTGAAGGGCTTAAAAGAAATTATCAACAACACTAACTATTCAATACCAAAACACATAAAATTTAAAACTGGGGTTCAGAATCAAGCTTTAAAATAATAAGTTTATAGTTGAAACATGGCGTGTGCTGGCAGGGGAGGTGGGTCTGTGCATGTGTGTGTGAATTCCAGGGGGTTGTTTTGCATTGCATTTGCAAGGGATGATTCCACAAGACAAAGAACAAGCTTTCAGGCTGAGGATGGTGGAGTGAACAAAGAAGAAAGTACTCCTGGGAGATTTATCGCCTAGTAGAGCAGTGGTTTACAGATTCGGGAGCTTGCAAAATTTTTTAAAAATCAGAAAATATTATAAGATTGCCAATTTTTAAGTTTTGCCACATAAAGACATTTATTTTTTAAAGCAAAAACAATTTTCTCTCTCCATCATTTCATGAACGAATGTCCATTTTAATACTCTCCAAAAAAGGAAGAAGGACATAATAGCTAATAAAGGTTGGTCTTTCAAATCAACACACTTCCAAATAATATTAATAAAAACTCACTCCTGCCCTCTTCATTTCTCCAGGTTCAACAGGGAATTAAAACTTTATCATCGAACAGCAATGGCCTGTGGACCAGCCTCCGTGAGATTGGGGGTGTCCTCAACATCCACCCGCCCCCTTGGTATTCTCCTATTTCTGTTCCCCTTTTACTCATTTCTCACTCCAAGAGTCTGCCTGTTAAAAACCCAACAAAAAGCTGCAAATAGAGCAAGGAAGAGAAGAGGGTAGCTAAGAAGAAGGCTTTCCTGACACGTTGGAAGTTTCTACCATGTCCCCACTCGCAGTAAGTATAAGGACTCCGGTACATACCCCTTCTTCATCTAGCCGATCTGTGCACTTCAAATTAGTATCAAGAATGACCTTCATGGTCTGGGTGTATCCGCCCATGGCTGCGTGGTGCAAAGCAGTCCAGCCATTGTGGTCACTGGAAAAGAGTTAAGAAAAGATGTGTGAATACACAGTACAGACGAAATGTGGGAAGGATGCCACTTGGCTCATCCTAGGTAAGACTGATGACAAAAAAAAAAAAAAGCATAATTGAGATGTGGCAACTAAATATTTATTACATATTTATTATAAACGAGCTAATTTCAAACTCAACAGTCTCAAATGATCTATCCATAATGTGGGTCACACATACTTTTTATTTAGTGGATTAAAATATAAAAGTATATTTATATACATGCTCGTATGTTGCATGTGTTTACATTACCAAACACTTGGGGATGGGAGAAAGTAGACTTACCATATTTTTTCTAAAGCTATAATACACTTATACACACCATTTTAAATCTTGTCTCATTTTTTCATTGAAAATTGAAAAAGCTGTTGCCATGGTGGTATTTGTCTTTAAGGGTCAATAGATTTTGCTAATAATAATAACATCTTAGCTTAGTGTCACTTATTCTTCTATGAGTTCAGGTGTGAAAAAACTTTCCTCTCGTGTTCTCAAAGATGCCTCTTCAATCCCTTTGGAAAATGCTTACTATTTCTCACAGAAATTCAAGATGTAGATACACTGAAGCCTTGTCATATTAGCAATGCTTTTCTGCTTGAGACATAGAAAAAAATCCTGACACAATTTGTGAGCAGCTGTTTGAGGGTGTAAGAGCCACCTCGCTGTTCCAGTTATGATGTAGTTGAGTAACACCTGTGTGGCCTGGGTCCACTTAGGCCCCCTTTGCGGGTCTGCTGCTTGGTGTCCCCTGTAAGAGGGAAGGAGCTGAGGACGTACGCATTCTGCAACCCCATCGCTGATTTGTGGCGTCAGTGCAGATCAGTACAGAAACGTGTTTTTGAGCATGAGCCTAATGAGCTCCTTGCTGCCGCCTCCGTGAAATTAGAAGACAGATGAGCGCACCTCTATAAAACGTTTCCAGGTTTTTCCCGTTCACAACAATGTAGTTTAATTATGCCACGTGTTTTATTAGGCTTACATATTTTAACTTGGTTTTCTTTGTTGCATTAGAGTTCTTCTAATTATAATAAAGTTCAGGAACCTTTAATGTCTCCTGTTGTCACTTAAAGGGAGCTTTTTATGTCCATGATCCATCAGATTGAATAAAAAGTAGGGTCTTTGAACTCGTACGGTTTTGTGTGTGTGTATGTGTGTGTGTGTGTGTGTGTGTGTCTACATGTACACACACAGCGCCACGGTTTGCATTTACCTAGGAAGATGGCGGCATGATGGAGTAGAATATGAGGAGCTGTATTTCAAAGATTCTGAGAAACAGTCTGTACGAAGCCACTTATTCTGTGACCTTGAACAAGACTCTTCAACTCTATAAACTTCAATGTCTGCATTTGTCAATTGGGAATAATATTGACTTACATTTCAATATTTGAGAAGTTATATATGTTTTAAGTATTAAATAAGATGGATAAAACTACTTAGTGAGATATACAGTTATAATAGATACCAAAATTTAAGATATAATGGGAAAACAGCCTGAAATGGCTAATTAAACCGAATGTATAAACATATCAATCATATATCCTCACCTGAGAAATAAGGCACCTTTTTTCAGAAGAAGTTGAACTACTTTATCATGTCCGTTTTTTGCTGCCAGGTGGAGAGGAGTCATTCCATGAAGATCACCTTCATTCAAAAGCCTTGTATCACTGATATCTTGTAGGAGCCTCTGACAGGTATTGATACGCCCATAACTTGGAAAAAATTAGGTTTCATATTTTCAAAGCAAATATTAAACACAAAGAAGACATGCTCATATGTTGCACAGGCTGCCCCTTACCTGGCTGCAAAATGCAGGGGTGATTTCTTATCTTTGCTTTTGGAATGAATGGACACATTAAAGTCAAGTAGATTATTTACAGAGACAGGGACCCCCTCTCTACATGCATAATGTAGAGGAGTACACCCATCATTGTCTTCATCCATTACCAGCTCTTTAATAGGCTGCATCTGTGGGAAAAATTAATATTCTACATATAATTCTGCTATTATGCTAATATGATGTTTTTTAAACTATTCCATAGGATAGTATTTTCCAGCAAGGGTCAATACGTATTCTCCTTGGGAGTAAAATGTAAATAACCTAAAGGGTACTACTAGAGTAAAATAAATGTGGATGGAGTTGAATGCTCTGTCTCCCTGTAATACACCTTACCATATTAAAGCCTCTGAGACATCCTGCAAGTAGGAAAATGTACCTAATCCAGCATTTTCCAAACATTGGACCACAGCCCCTCCTTCTGCACCTCCTCTCATTACCCCCACCAGTAACACCTAAGAGTTTAATGCTAGTATGTTTTATGTTTAATGCTAATATGGGTGAGATGTTAAAATTAGGTTTACCTTATCTTTTCTATGTATATTAAATAAAAAATGAATGACACATAAGTAGCTTAATCCAATCAACATTTTGTTGTTTTGTTTAAAATATTCAAATACATATATTCTTGATTATTAAAGACAGTGACAATATTAAAATCTATTTACTATGACAATATGGTGTATTTCACATGCACGTGATAGTAACTCAATAAGTATTAGCTGGTGAATATAAATATGGAAATAATGCTTTTGACCTGTCGACAAATCAAATACGCTGAGTAATTTTTCTTAATTGATGAAGGAGTATTGCTAATTGACTCACATACTTGGCTTTTTCACTGACGTGCAAATCATAACGATCAAAGTGAAGGAAATCAAACTATGAAGGATGTATCCTTATTAGAGGTGGTAGTTATCATCACCATCACCGTGTTGCAACTAAATATTCAATTATGTCTTTATTTTAAAATTCCAGAATCAGCTTTCACAATAAGAAATATTATTATATAATAAAAATATCAGTTTATTCTTTGTTGAACTCAACTCAGTTTATGAAAGTCCACAGATGTATATTACCTGCAGAAACTCAGGTCGCAAATTTTTTAATCCATGAGGTTGCTGTACAGTCAAATGCAAAAAATTACGCCCATAATGATCTTTTATATCTACACGGGCACCTAAAAAAAGCACAATAGAAATATAAATTCTAATCATTTATTTAAAGCATGGTCTATGGTGCATTTTCATCTTAATAAAAATTTTTTAATGAAAACATTGACAATCTTTAATTTTCAGGAAATTTTATTGAGATGAGAAAACTAAACATCTTTTAAAATGGGTTTATCTTACTCTGTGTGTGTGTAAGTAGGGTAGAGAATATGTGATGCATGACATTAATATATGAGGCCTGGCCGGGCGCGGTGGCTCACGCCTGTAATCCTAGCACTCTGGGAGGCCGAGGCGGGTGGATCGCTCAAGGTCAGGAGTTCGAGACCAGCCTGAGCGAGACCCCGTCTCTACTAAAAATAGAAAGACATTATATGGTCAACTAAAAATCTATATAGAAAAAATTAGCCGGGCATGGTGGCACATGCCTGTAGTCCCAGCTACTCGGGAGGCTGAGGCAGTAGGATCGCTTAAGCCGAGGAGTCTGAGGTTGCTGTGAGCTAAGCTGACGCCACGGCACTCACTCTAGCCCGGGCAACAAAGTGAGACTCTGTCTCAACAAAAAAAAAAAAAAAAAAAAAATATATATGAGGCCTTACCCTTTAAAGCATAAAATATGAATATGGAGAGATTCAAGATTAAGAAAGGAGGGTACAAGAGAAGGAAACCTTGCTTTTTTGTTATAATATCATAGCACCAGCTAGTATCTAGGATGGGGACAGTTACAGCACCTACACCACGCAGGACTGATTCATTGAGAGAAAGTTGACAAGATGTTCAGCAAAATGACTGGGGTATAACAAACACTTTATAAATGTTAACTGTTATTGTTCTGAAATTGTCTTTTAAAATATTGCTCCCTTACTGGACTGAAAATTATCCTAGACACAGAGAGTGTTCTGTTTATCTTTGTATTCATAGCACCTGGCCTAGTACCTGGCTCACAATAGATGGTTAATAAATGTTTATCTAACCAAATTGAGTAGTAATCCCAAAGGCATGGCTTGATCCCCTTGGTACCTTTAGAGAGTAGCAAATTTACAATATTCCAAGATGCAGAAGCAGTTGCTAATATAAGTGGAGAGCGTCCTTCAGAATCGATACTATTAATATCTGCTCCCTAAAATAAAGTAAAACAAGTCATTCAAGAGAGAGCTTACAAACAGATAAATCAGCTTACATTGCAATCTCTAAATAATGTTATTTCATTGAGATAGAGTGTCTATATCATGGCTACCACTAACACGTAAAATTAATTATAGAATTACTTGAAACATCCCTATAATTTATATGTTGTAACATCAGAAATCAAGGCATTCTTTTATTTCAACAATGAGATTATTCTTATGTTAGGCTTTTTACTGACATCTGGCTATAGTTGTATTATATATAATATTACCTAAACCATAAAAATAATATCCTTTGACCTAGAACAATAGTTTAGTCTCACTGTAAAAAATGAATTTTAAATGTCCATAATTTTAAGTCTTTCAAATTTATTGCATATGGGATTTAACAAACATTCACCAGAAACCATTCACTTTTTAAAAAAATTGGCTTCATCTGAAATAGAGAAACTGAAACAACTGAACTGAAATCATTCAAATCCCAAAGTAAAATTTTAGCATAACATTTATGTGAGAAAATTTGAATTTAAAAATCACATTATATGTATATATATTTTAAAAATGAATAAGTCAATATTAATGATTATGTGCTATAGTTATAATATTTGATATGGGAAGAAATCAGAGGCTTTTTAAAATTTCCAGGAAAGAATTCTATACTTTGGACAGAGTAAGAAAAATAGCTTCAACTCTGTGGATATTTCCCTATTCTTTTGGGACCTGTTGAATATAAACAATGATGGTAGCAGCATCCCCTTTGCACACTGTGTGGTGGTCAGTGAGTTTCTGCCACAGTTCTCTTGGCAGGTGAAGACATGGCTGCCTTTGCAGGAAACCATGCATGGTATGAACTATGGTATACAATGAGTCTCTCCAGACTTCTTCTATATAAGTATCTCAATTTCAGTAGCTGCTATGGACAACATACACATGTTTAATAATGCAAATGGAACTATTAAATATATTCTTTGCTGATATGGTAGGGTTTAATAAATCCACCATACATTCATCTGTATAAAGAGCTTATTAAAATCTAATTCAAAAGCTGGCTGATTCCATTTCTTAAGTGAAAAAGACCCTTGTTTTCACTTGTAATAAACCTTGGACAATATTTTTCAATTCCTCAGTTTTTCATTGTTTGAAAGGTGGCACTGAGGCAGTTGGGGTGGAAGCTCCGCCCACATGCTGCCCATCCTGCCTCCACCTCAAAGCCACCAGGGCTGAAGAAGGCTGGCGGAGTCGCCCAGGCCCACAGTCCCATAGCACCTACTCACAGGACATCGGAAGAGCTTGCCTTGCAAGGCACCCAGACTCCCCACACTAAAAGCACTTAGATGGGTATCCAAACTACACTTTGGCATTTCTAACTTCACAGTAATAAAGTTTGGCTGTTACATATTCACACACAATACATTCTATTTGCAAATGTGTCAATCATCCTTTTATAAGCTTCTTTTGCTGATAAGCAAGAAATTAAAATTTGCTTTATGTTTAAAACTCCATGGCATGTAATTACATGGTTTTTCAACTATAAATAATAATAAAAAATAAGCCAGTAAATGGAATAGTTACCGCTGAAATTAAGTAGTCTGCTAGTTCATGGTGATCGAATAATGAGGCTCTACAAAAAGAGAATTATAAACATTATAATTAAAGTACTATGGATGTAAATATAAAACCATAAAATAAAGCTACAAACTCATAAAGTGAATTTAACTCTTCATTGAATAACATGATGACATGTTCGTGAATTGTTAATAGCAACCTTTCAAAATTTATAATTGAATCTGATTAGAGTGATATATTCAAAACAATAGTAATCTGGAGAACATTATTTAAGTGAAATAAGCCAGGCACAGAAAGACAAATATCACATGTTCTTAATAATATGTGGGAGTTAGAAAGAAAAATTGATCTCATGGAGATAGGGAGTAGAATGATGGTTACCAGAGGCTGGGAAGGGTAGAGGGGAGAGGGGGATAAAGAGGGATGGTTAATGGGTGCAGAAATATAGTTAGATAAACAGAATAAGAACTAGTGTTCAGTAGCACAACAGGGCAACTATAGTTAACAATAATTTATTGTATATTTCAAAATAATTAAAAGAGTGGAATTGGAATGTTCCTAACACAAAGAAATAATAAATGCTTGTGGTGATGGATACCCAAATTACCATGATTTGATCATTACACATTGTATGTTTGTATCAAAATATCACACGTACCCCATAATATGTATAACTATTATGTATTTATAATTAAAAATAAAGAATGTTTTAAAAAACCAAATACATCACAAAATTTTCTTCCTCATCTTTTAGTAAACCTATTTCCTCCTGTATAATCATAATGAAGATGTTCTGAAGTGAACAGTAACATCTGTCCCAAGATATAAAAGACAAAAGAAATGGGCGGTATCACCGAGATCACGGGCAATAACAACAGCTGCACGCAAGGTGTGCCTCAAATTCACCTGCAGGGTTCAAAAAGCTCCCTCTTGGTGGGCTCCTCTCTGGCAAAAGTTTACAAAGCAGCATTAGCTTTCCTGAGTTTTTATGAAGCCAAAAATCATTATGGAGAGAATTAAAGTCATTTTGGTGTCATTTCACAGTCGTAAGGATAATGTTAATTAATGAAACAAATAAAAGTTTCAAATGAAAACACCAGCATAATAAATGTTAATACTAATGATTTAAAACTTTATGTTTCTTCCTGAAAATCTCATTTCTTTAAGATTATCTCAGCTATTCTTGGCCCTTTGTATATAAATTTCAGAATCAGTTTGCTGATTCTCACCAAAAATCCACAAGAGGTTGCATTATATTTAAGATATATTAATTATACTTCATAATTTCAGGGAATAAATTATAACATTAAAGCCCCATTTTCCTAAAATAATTTCTTATTAAGCATATTTATATACTAAGGCTATGTTCTAAAGATACATTCTAACTATAACCCAATCATTGGGTTTCCAAATTGGCTAAACATTGGAATCAAAGATTTCTTAAAAATTCCTGAGACTTATCCTAGAGACGCTGATATAATCTATTGTATTCATTGGCAATGGGATTCTAACATGCAGCAGTTTGAGAATCGCTGGTCTAGAGGTGAGTCTATTGAGTTTTTGTTTTATTTTGACTGCTCCTTATCTAATTTTTTTAGGGTTTCTAACTGGATCTTTTTCATATCACCAATCCTGGTCCTGGCTTCATACATGCCAATATATTTCTTATGATCTTCTGCTATCTTCATATATTTATTTTTACATAACAGATTATTCCTTTTTTTTTTTTTTTTTTTTTCTTGAGACAGGGTCTCTCTCTGTCGCCCTGGTTGAGTGCAGTGGTGTCGTAGTTCACTGCAACCTCAAACTTCTGGGCTCAAGCAATCCTCCTGTCTCAGCCTCCTGAGTAGCTGGGACTACAAGTGTATGCCATGAATGCCTGGCTAATTTTTCTATTTTTAGTAGAGACAGGGTCTCGCTATTGCTCAGGCTGGTCTTCAACTCTTGACCTCAAGCGATCCTCCCGTCTCAGCCTCCCAGAGTGCTAGGATCACATGCATGAGCCATTGTGCCTGGCCTTCCTTTAAGTTTTTGAAGGTCTCAAATATCTTTATTTTAAAATTCTTATCAAATTGCCCTATTATTTCTATTTCCTTCGAAATAAATTAGCCTTTTGTTGACTTTGTTGTTTTTTATTAGTTTTCCTTTATGCTACCAAATTTTAGTTTATCAACTCATCCTAAGTGGGAAATCCTTTCTATTCATGCATATCCTATTGCAGCAGGTAGTTTTGCTTCCAGCCTGCTCACAGCTGCGTGTGTGTGTGTGTGTGTGTGTGTGTGTAAGAGATACAAAGAGACTCATCTCAGCCACTTCTTTCCCTCACATGCTGCCTGTTTCCTATCCCAGCAAGTAGTAAGTCTACAGTTTCAGACACTTTCCCTGATATGTATTTCTGTAAAACACCACAGAAATTTTTCTTGTTTTGGTGACTTGGTTATACTTTCCTAAAACTATGCGTTTTGAAAGCATTTATCTATAATTGTGGGGTTAGCAGAAGGAATTACAGTGGGAAAGGTAGAATATCCATATATATCTACTCTATTATTGTCACTAAAGATAGGAATAAGATACATATGAGGAATTGGAACAGATTAGAAAAGACTTGGAAAGTCTTGTATGTTGACTTCCTTAGCATACAGAAAATTAATCTTGACCCTGTATCCACTGGACTGAGAACTGATCTAGAATATGCCACTGAAGATTTCATTCTGTGAAATCTAATTATTTATAACATGCTACTCTAATTCCCAAGGGACACAAGAGATTCCAGTTGAACCACAGGGTCTTTGTTATCTCTGCTCTTTTCTTTTGAACTACAGAATCTTTGCTAGCACGAGTGCTGACTTTTTCTCTCAATGTATAATGTAACACGAGAAGACTAAAAATCTGTATACAGAATGATAGGTAGGAAACTTGCCTGTGAAGCAAGGTCTCCTGATTTCCGTCAACTGCATTAACGATATCGGTGCTACCAGAATAGGACGATATCATCAGTTTAACAATCTCAGTGGCTCCCTGGGTGGCAGCAAAATGAAGGGCCATACACCTCCCGTTCTGTAAAGAATTTTGATACCAGAATCAATGTTTCAATCCCAATCTAAGAATATAACTTATATGCAGCTGTGAGTTTTGTCTTCCTAGGTTAATAAAACCAAGGAATATCTGTCACATTTCAAGTGATCAATAGTGATCAGTCTCATCTATTGAAAAGCATCAGTATAAATATCACAGATAGAAATTGGGCATCCCTGGAATCTGACAGCTCTTGGCATATACTTCCACCATCCTCATCAGGATGCCATTCTGCCTCCTGGGAATATGAGAACCACGTCTCATTCATTGCTGTAGGAAACCAGTGTATAAGGTGACTTCAGACCCCATGCCAACAGTGGCAGCTCTTCTTTTCTATACTGAAGGCACTTAGGAGCAGTGTCCAGAAGCCACACAGAATTGATAACCAATCCCCTCTCCCTCCAGAAAGCACAGGCCTTTGATGGGGAGCCTTTGATGTTTCCGCCCAAAACTCAGGGAAAAGGGCAGGAGCTCTATACTTTTGGTCAGAAAGGCCTCGCATGAGGTCACATCTCAAGCACAGTCAACACTTTCACATGATATCCTTAGAAATTAGTTAAGTGGCCCTTAGTTTAAAAGATGGCAACTCTTCAGAATAGAACTACAACCAAAGACATTCATGATTGGGCCTTAATGCTCCTGGCTGACAATAGTAACATATTGTCATCCTCTGAGGGTTGACTTTAACTCATTTAATGGCAGTTAAACTGTATGTGTCATCTTTATTGCATCTATATTTGTGTTTGCAATTGTTTTTGGTAATTTTCAATATTCCTTACATAAACTGAAATTTGGGGGTTGAAATTTTCTCTTATTCTGCTTCTATATGAATAGAAGGAAATAATACCTATTTCTTATATGTCCTTTCAATCTAAATTAACTGTAGAAGAGCTATAAAGCATTTTAGAAAATAATTTATGACAATTTTAAAATACAGGTGTCCTGCAGAATACGCGCAATGACCTCCATCAGGTCTACGTGTGCACCATTGTCCAGGCACATTTTGATCATTTCCAGGTCGCCACTCTGAACGGCCATGTGGAGCGGGCTGGCTTTCCCATTATTCACGAAGTTAATGTGAGACTCTCGGTTGTATCCATGTTCTTCACCTGCAGAAGAAAACAACAGTCAAGACAACAAGCATTTAAAATAAATAATAAGGAAGATTTTTAAAAGAAAGGACATTTAGACTTACATAAAAGCCCATGTGTACATATTATTAAATACTTTTCAAATGAATAGCATCCACCAGAGTAGGCTTCTTTATAGCACGTGATGTGGGAAAGCCTCTACTCACCAAACTTCAGTATTATTTCCATGCATTTTTTGGCACCTGAAAATGCAGCCTGGTGAACAGGGAAGCATCCCCATTTATTTGGTTTACATGACCTAGCTCCTTTGTTAAACTGGAGGAAAAGAAATAAGAAAAAACAAAGTCCAATGATATATGTTAAATCTCAAACCACGAGGGTGAACAAGAATTTATGTGCCTCTCCCAGATCATTTCATTATCGTGTGCCCATGTAAAAATATATACAAAGCTTTATATGATATGACATATAGGTAAGAAGATAATTTTGTACTGGGTTAAGATTATGAAATAGAGACATTTTATATCTTCCAAAGTAGACATAAAAATATCAATCTAGATAACCTAGCAAACTAATGTCATTACAATTTTTAATGGGATTAATGAGATTTTTAAAAACATTATCATGACTTCTACATCCACTCTCAATTCCTTCTGCAAATAAAGTGATATTTCCCAGATACTTTTCCCTTTATTTATGTAAAATTAATAAACAAATATGCCAGCACATTAGTCACACTATGAAAGCAGGTCTTTTCACTACTGAAGGCTCTTTACTAAAAAGATGCTAAAAGAACTGAATGTTGTATTACCTTTTTCTCTGAGCCTATCATTTTTAACTACCATTTTCTATACATCACTGGACTTCAGTTTTGTTTTAAATACCTTTAATTATTACAAAAGTGAAGACCTGAAAAAGCAGAAAAGTGCAAAGAAGCAAATTCCACCTGGCTTCTAGAGGCAGCATCAGTTTATTTTATATATATTAAAGAAATACATATACAAATATATAATATATATAAATATATACATAATATATCTAAGATATATATATATATAAAGTTGTGTATCCAGAAATGGGAGATATTCTTCATAAAATCATATGACTAAAGATATTGTTAAGAAAAAGCTTTTTCGAACAATGTGATCACACAGTTTACACATAAATATTATATGTTCAAAGAAATAAGATTTTTAAAAATGCATATTGTTTTTGAAAGTGTTTTCAACCTTATTTCTTATTTGTTCCAATTTTCTTTTGGTTAATTTAAGGTTCTTTTTTCTAAATTCTTGGTTTGAGTGTTAGTTAATGGTTATTTTTATTCTCTTTATTATTTATTCTCTTTTAGGCCCAATCGTGACAACTTACAGAGTATGTACTTGTCCCTAAGTACATCTAGTAAATATGTTAAACCATATTTGTACAGTGTATTTCAATAGCAGGCAAATATTTCTTTCATTTTCCTGCTCTCTGGGACAGTGAAGAGGAAAATTCAAGTGGTAAAAATATAGAACCTGGCCTGGATGACAGGCAAGGGATTAAAGACTATTTGAAAGAAAGCTGTTTATTGGAATTCTCATAGCACTCTCGGTAGGAGCCCTGCCAGGAACAGGAGTCAGTCACTGAGACAGGCATCGGCAGCATTTTACTGGACCACCCCAGGAAGCCCCACCAGGGAGAGAAGGCTGGTTCTGCTCTCAGGAACATGACGTGTGTAAGGACTTTAGTCATTAAATCACACAGAGTTCTAGTTTGAGAAGCCATGGCAGCAGATCTTCTGGTCTTGGGAACGGGAGTGGCTGTGTTTCTTTCGGTTTTTATCCATGGGCCCCATAAGTCTGCGATTGACTGTATTCAGCTTTCCCTTGACTATCAGAAAGAAGCTTGGAGTCTAATGTATGACTCATCTTTACTAAAATACAGGCCATTATACTTTGTATTCTGACCTGACCACCAGCCTTATCTTAATTTTTCCTGCCTATATTTTCTTTTCACTCCCATTTTCTCACACTGTCATTGTTTTACTGTCAGTCTTCTGTAAGCAACCTCAGATCCACTGAAGGAGTATGTACATATACAAAAACATAAACTGGCCTACTTTATATTTTGCTAAGGACAGAAACAAAAGAACTGTAGTAAATAACAATAATACATGTTGTATTCATGAAAAGACAAAGAATGCAAAAATGATTAATATACAAACCAAAATTTGCAGTGCTTCACTGTTATCTTTGGTGCATGCCATTAGCACAGCTGTGTTTCCATTTTCTCCTTCCAAATTAACATTAGTACCACTATGCTCAGTCAGGACCTAAAATGGGAGAATAATTGTCAAAAAGCTAAATTGCAGATTTGCAAGTAAGGTACTTGTCTTCCACCAGATTATAAGTTTGTAGATGCCAGGGACCATGTCTATTTGCCTTTTTTCATCCCTCTCTGACACAATCTAACATAAAAGCTTGCACACAGTGGTCACTAAATAAATTTCTCAAATAGATGAAATAATGATGATTTCAATATCACATCAATTAAGGCACTATTGAGTTGTGGAATTAGAAACAGAATAAGAATTATAGATACTAGTTAACATAGCTTCACTTAATACTTCTCACTCGTATTAAGTGAAGCTATGTTAACTAATATTTTCAAGAAAATAAATCTATGGAACCATTTAGCATGTGTGCATGGGGGAGGAGGAAGGGAGGGAGGGGAGAAGGGAGAGAATGGTTTCTTTTTCCCCTCTACTCATTTTTCTTCTATCTAGATTACAAGCATTCTGGGAAATGTCAATAAAAACTCTATTCTCTTCAGTAAAAGAAATATAGTCTTGTGTAACAGTTTGATATAGCTTAACTCAACTGATTCAAACTTAGTCTGGAACAGAAACTTCTTCTACAATATAAGAAATCAGCATGCTGATATAATGGTCAAGTAATTTTTCTGATGGAATTTCATTGAAGACCTGTCATTTCCTCACCAATTCACTACCTGCTACTTATTGCCCAAGAGTCTATACAACTTTAACCAGTCTTCATTTTTTATTAAATATAATCAAAATTATCTCATATAAATATCTTATCGAGAAACCTTCGAATTGATCTATTAGAGGCCTTTCCTCTTACAGCAAGACTATGATAAAACTATGACATGTGCTTATAAAGTAAGTTATTTTTAAAAATTTATTAAATAAGCTGTTTCTTAAAAGCCTTAACTATACAACCTAATATCAGAGCCACTTGTTAACAGTATGAACCCCAATATGTTAGCAAATGATTCAGGCTTATTAATTAGCTCTGCTCATAAAAGGAAATTAAACCGAGATTTCAGCACGTAAGAACACACAGGGAAATTATTGATGGATGCAGGGAAATGAGAACACAAGGTTCCTTCTGTGGACTTCAGGCACCTTTACATTCTGTCCTTACAAAGTCTAGGTTCATGTGTAAAATACCTACCAAAGCCTACAAGAAGCGATTTTTCTTTCTTTGCCCTCTTAGAATCATAGATCATAGATCTGTAACATATATTAGGCTGTTATTATTGTACTATCAAAAGCACAATCTTTCAAAAAGTTGTGTTACATTATATGTGGCAGGGGTCCCAGAGAGATCAACTAAACTGTGCACCTACGTCAAACTCAGTCAAGGTTTGGCGGTGAGCTCACCAGAGGTCCCTTTAATGAGAATCTAGAAAGCCCCATGGAAGGGTCAAAGGATTGGATACTTTGAAGTTAAACCCCAAGGACTAAGGCCTGCAGGCCACCAAAAGACAGGGCTCCCCGAATCTCCAGGCCAGTGTGGCCCAGGAAATACTATGCATATCATTGGTCGTCTGCGCAGGAACTTGAGGTATTGCATGGAGGAAAATTTTTTATTTACAACCATATAGGCAGCGGGGGAAGGTTTGGGGGAAGGCTGGCGGAGCAGTGGATGGAGCAGCCTTCTAACCCGGCGAGGGCTGGGCAGGTGCAGGCCTGACCCTTGGGTGTCACTGGGAAAGGCAGGCAGGGAGGACTGATATTGGCAAGCATGAAGGGAAACACTCTAAAACTCCTCCTCCTTCTTCTACTCTCATCATCTCTGGTGAACCTAAGTGGTCTGAAAATACTTTTAGACATAGTTATGGCTGGTAAGACCTGGTAAGAAAGAGACAATTTTTTTGGTAACAGTTATTATATAACTCTTATAACCCTATTTTTCTTCTTGTTATGGTTTCACCAGAAGCAAAATTTCTTTCATATCGGCCTTCTAGTTTACAAACCAGTTATGAGCTTATGGTTTAATTTTCTTTTCTATTTCTATGTGATATCTCCCTTTCTGTTTTTGTTAGTCTGAAGATTTCTTCCTTCTAATTAATGAGAGTCTTCCAACTGTTACCTGCCTTTGAATTCCCAAATCACACTTTCAGAGCCCATATTAATTAAGTTAATGGGCATTTGTTTCTGAAAGGAGCCCTCAGAGGAAGTACCAAGAGGTCCATGAGGAAATATGTGACATCTCCGGGGCAGTCCCTGCAGTCACTAGTGGCCCAACCCAGATGATATGAAAGGAGCACTTGGCCCATGAATAATGCAGATATTAAAAAGAAAAACCAGCCTGTTCCCAGAGGCCTTTCTATAACCTCCTCGAGGGCTTCCTTGACTCACTGTCATAGGTACTGATATTTCAGCTCTCCCTTTCTCCTTCAGCCAGAACTCCCATTTACCCATTCATTCATTCATTCATTCAACAGCCGTCATTTACCAGCAGTGCTGAGGACTGGAGGTGTTTAGATTAGTAAGACACAGCCCCTCCTTCAAGGACAGCCAGCCACAGGTGAGAAAAGCACATGAATATCTGATTCCAATACCACGTGCTAAGAACTGCGATAGAGCCGATAGAGTCCTACACAAGGAACAGTCAGAGAGCTGAAAGGGGCTCCCCCTCACACCCTCTGTGCCAGGCTTAAAGAAGCCAAGGTCTCAGAGGGCTGAGAGAAAGGTTTTTGGGCTAAAGCGAACTTGAGACTCATGGATCTCCTTGGTGATTTACAGACAATTAGGTTTTGTTGTGGCTTACCACAATAGCAAATCATTATTTGCAATACTGTTTTACAGGAAAACTTATAAATTCCAAATGGCCCGTCTTAGAAATGAACTTCTGGAACATGATCCATTTGTAAATTGCATTGTTCTTTAGGTAAGCACGCTTGTTTTCTAGTGTGTCTGTGAGACTCTGAGATGGAGTTTAAAAGCCATGGTCTAAATCTTACCCTTTAGGTATTTATTTACCAGGCTTTCTTTTTTTTGACCAAACTTACTCTCAAACCTTGAAAAAAAACAATAAGAAATTTCCCAATAGTATCATTATGTCTTACGCTAACTAATCCCTCTGACAAAAACAACAAATTATTATTATGTTTTCTGTTTTCACTGAGGCATTCATTACCTTCTTCCTTTCAGTCATTAAATCAGTCAGGTAAAAATGATAAAGCCTGAACTTGGAAACATAAAGATGAGAACAAAACTCCTATATCTTTGCTTTCACCGGTAATGCAACATTAAGCAAGTTGTTCCATTCTGTCTGGGCCTCAGTGTACTCAGCTATGAAATGGAAATACTAACATTAATAGTCTTCCTTCATAGTGGGTTTTTTAAAATGAGGATTTCATAAATTAAACCATACAAAACTATTAGAAAAATGCTTGGTAAACAAGAACTACTCAATAAAAATAGGACTGTCATCAACATCATCATCGTCAGTTGGGGAGAAGTAAAGCAAACATTGTAATCATTACATCTGGTTTACCCTGGCAGCTTAGGGCGGCCATTCTGGCCCAGTACAGAGGGCCAGATCTGGGAGCCAGTCCCTGCTCCGACGGTCAGGGCCCCGCGAGCCAGTGGCACCCTCACCTTGACCACCTCGTTGTGCATGGCCTGCACAGCCACGTGGAGGGGCGCCATCATGGTGAAGTTTCGAAGGTTTGGGTTTGCTCCTTTGCTGAGAAGAAACTTAACGCTTTCAATCTGGTTTTTTTCTGCAGCCCAGTGCAGAGGGGTATTCCCGTAATCATCCATTACATTCAGCACTAGAAAAAGACACCAAAATATAGATTAAATTTTGTTGGGGCTGTATCCAATACCTCCTGAGTGCCTACTCGCTTCAAAACTCAGTGCTAAGTGCGACTGTAATCAGCTGCATCTTCTTTACGAAAAGTAAAGACACAGCTTCGGTTCTCATGCGACATGAGCCGTCTAAAGGGCACCTGTCAAGAACAAACAGAAGCATGGCACTGACTTTGCCAACTGAGTTAAATTTCTATCAGGAGCCTTCATAAGAAATAGCACCTATTATTGTTGCATGTTTTTATGCGTATATGAATTTTGGGATTGTGATAAAATACCAAGATCATGTAGAAGCAAGAACTATGTGCCAGGCACTCTACGAGGTTCCACATGACCATTATTTCATTCAAGCCTCCAACAGCCCACAGGCTACCACCATGAACAATTTTCAGAAAGATGAAGATGCCGAGGCCTAGGGAGGCTAACAGTCTTGCCCACATCACACGGCAAGTAAGGAGGTGTGAAAGTTACCTGACCTCTTTGAACTTCAGCTGTCTCATATTCAAATTTAGTATGGTAAATAAACTTAAAAAAAAACGTACATACATCCATCTACACACATGCACATACATGCACACGCACACACACACATCCCTTGCAATGTTCTTGGGAGAATAATACTAAATCATATCTTTAAAGATCTTAGCAGAATGCCTGGCCAATAGCAATGGTTCAAAAAATGTTAACAGGAAAAAGAAACACCGCTAATAAACCACAAGACTAGAATTCAAGCTAGAACCCTTGACGGCACACATGGTTTGCACATATTTCTGTGACACAATTTGTAGCACTATTTACCCTGTGAGCTCAGCATAAGAATAACAAGTCTTTTCATCCTGCAGTGTCATATGGCTATTCTAAAATAGATACAGCTGTCCTCTTTACCAACCATTTAAATTAGCAGCAGTATGCCCTTATGTCTGGGGTGTGAGAAAAAGTATTTGCTCATAAATATGATTTGGGGATCACCTATGATACTTGGAACCAGGCAGGCATGTTTTCTGTTTCTTTCCTTTTTAAAAGTTTCTCTCTCTACTATCTCCTTTCACTCATCCAAGTGCCTCATTCTCAACGACACACATACACACCACGTCCCCAAGAGTCACATACCCTCACGCACCTCTCTTGACCACCCTGTCTGATCAAGACAAGTCACTCCATTCTTCATTCTATTTGGCACCAAACTTAATTAGACAGGAACCTATACTTACAAACTGCCATTCGCTAATTAAATAACTCGAGTTTGGCTTTTATCTTCACCACTTTTCAGAAATCATCTTTACAAAGGTCAGTGGGGCCTTCGAATGTAAGGACTTTATTCTGATCTCCTTCCTACTTGGTCTCCTTGTGGGAACTGCTCCTTCTAACTTACCTGTGCCAGCAACACCTCCCTTGGCTTTTGCATCATCAACCTCTTATCCATCATTCTCTTCATTCTTTTTCTGGCATTTCCTCTGCCACCTGCCTCTCAATGTTGGTACTCTACCCTTAGCTACCAGTTAGTAATTTTAAGGCCTTTTATAATTGGCACTAATCTACCCTTCAGAATCACTTCATACCACTCTTTCCAATGAATCTAATGGGACGATAGATTTATGGAACACTCATCGTAGTGTATTTTTTACCTTCACAAGAGGAATCATTGATGATCATGTTCATCAGCTCAACTTGACCTTCAGCTGCAGCATGATGCAAAGAGGAGGCATTTGTATCATATTTGCCATTTAATCTCTTTTGTTTCTGGATAAAGTTTTGTAATCTACATGCACTTCCTTCAAAAACCACCTAGAGGTACATAAAAAAGTGTTACACCAAACAAGCATATGCAAAGCTTATAAATAGAAAGTTAATCCTTTTATAGCTTTAAAAAGTTTATTATCCAAGACTATTTACCATGCTTATAATAAGGTAAATATTTTTCTTGAAAACACAAAATGCTTACAGACATAAATAAGGTATAAGCAAATGCCTAAACATTGTTCAACACATTAAATCAATGTTTTTATTTTCTGATCACAAGCTTGTCTATGCTGTAGAAATAAAGGCCTTCTTCCTTCCCTTGTTCCCAATCCACCTAGCTTCCTGAAGCCCTCTTAAAGTGCCCCTCCTCTGGCAGGCCCTCCTGATAGCTCTCGCAGGCCATCTTCAGCCCAGCCCCCCTCTCTCATTTCCCTCAAGTTCACAGTGGAGTTTTCCAGATGCCGCCAGATGTGTGGTGACCTCACAGCACTAATAGTTACTGGAATGCATGCTGTGTCTTGTGCTTTAAAATATCCCTCCACTATCATTTCCAATAGGACAAATATTGGTAGCTATAACTGACATAGGAAAGCATTCTTCAGGATCCTTGATCATATTTAAGTTTAAAAGGGTTCTGAGACAAAAAGTTTGAGAAAAAGTCTCCAGTTCTTTCTTAATCTCTCATTTTACACACTGTTGCTAAATGTGTACTACCGATTGTATACTTATCTTTCCATGATACTTTCACACGTGCAAATAATTTTTCCAGAGAGGGTAGAAAGGAAAGAAGGATAGGAGGGAAGGAGGAAGAAAATAAGAAAAGAAGAGAGAAAGGGAGACAGGAAGGAGAAACCAGAGCTCTCACAGAGCAGCAGGTCAGGCCACATGGACTATTATACATACCAGAATTTCCCCAGATTATTTGATGAATTTTAATGCCCTAGCAGCTTAAAAAATCAATGTTGAAAATAAGAAAAATTAAAGAACCTCATTCCAGCCCTATGGCAACATATACACTAAAATTATTTCTCAATGTTCCTTTCAGTTTTGCAAATATGTGTTCAAATGATACATTTGCCTGAAATTTTTCCAAAGCTATTTCTTAGCAAATATTTCATCACATGGACCAAAAGCAAAACATACTATAAGGACAGTAGCTTTTCATGGAAACCACTGTGAAATTACCATTTTCTGAAAATGTAAAAGTCTTCCCCAAATAGTAATAAATGGCCTAGATACTTTCTTTAATTCTACATTTGGCCATGACTGGTCACTTTTGCCATATGATAATATATATGTGTTGAAACTCTAAGTTGTCATTTTAAAGATAACCAGAGCATTTCTCACTACTGTAAAGAAAATCAATTAAAATAAAGTGTTAAAGTACTTAATGTGTTTTAATATAGTTAATAAATAATTTAGCATATCAGGATTCAATAAGTCAGGTTGAAATAAAACTGAATCTCTCAAAATTTTGAACTTTGGTTTTTGTTTCTGGTATCACAGAATAGTACCCCAAAATCACTCTTCTATGATAGTCTTTTAAATATAGATGTGTCACTTTTTAACTAAAAAACTGAATTCTACATATGCTATATATACGATAGCTCTAGTGACTACAGAATATGACATTTAGCATCCAATTATTTCCAAATTTATACATACTTAGTATTAAATTAAAAATGGGCTTCCTGAAGAAATAAGCTCTTTCTCAATGTCTCTCCCTATCAAAGAAAGTATTTACCTAAATCCATTCAGAAACATTTTAGCAGTTGAATTTGTTATGTTCTTCAGGTGGTAATAAAGGGGTTACACTGCCCATTCCCCAGTGCCAGAAAGAGCACAGGGTCTGTTCAGTATGTGCTACCAACACAAACCCATTCCATACTGTTTAGAGGAAGTACTAGGTTCAGAAACTCACAAGGTACTACTGAATTCACAATGACCAAACAGCATCTAAATACTTTATATGAGAATATCAGTTGTGCTAAACAGTGTCAATTTAGTACCTGACATGTTGTCGGGCTTTGAGTGACAGTCCTAAAAGTAAGCCAAGGATGCCATTTAGACAAATTATTATACAGTGTAGTTTCCTGTTGTCACAGGGTCACTTCATACTCTTTTTGATTTTGAACTGTATGGTTAGATTCAGAACATAATAGACTAGATCACTTTTAGAGAAGCTAATTCTAACTAAGCCCTTTAAAACAGAGATGTCAAATACATTTGCTTTAGGTTGATTTAATGAAATACATATAAGCAGTAATGGGGCAAAAAAGAAGGAAATTAAGGTGAAAGATTATAACAAATGAAAGGTCAAATGCCAACATATGAAATATATGTCGTATCTTTTATATTGTGAAGCCACAAAGAAATCGCTAGAGTTCAAAAGCCTTCACATATGTTGCTTTGTAATAAGTCTAACCATGGGGATTTTTATGAAATGATCCCGAATTACTGCAGTTAATAAAATAAAATATATAAATCCCTCAATCTACAAGCCCTAATGTAGCTTCTAAAAGCCTTAAGTAACATAAGTGGCTCTACTTAGGCAATAAAACTAAATAAACACAATTAAAGAAAAACATGAAGAAAAATAAGTTTCAGACTTTGAGCTACAGAAATCCCTCAGCAAATGTCTCTAGAAAAACCAAACCACCTGGGTGATTTTTGAAATTTTAAAATTTCTTCCTGTCCAATATAAATTGTAAGACTATCCTAGTGGTTGAAATCCACTTCTGACTCAGTTCTTTGGAGAAGCCAAACGGCATCAGTTAACATGCTAATATGAAGGAGAAAAAAAATGTCTGTGATCAACCTGAATATGCAGACTCGCCTTGGGACACCTGGCTTGTTGGTGTGTGTGATTTACCACACGTGCCTGACTCACAGATATGACTGGCAACAGTGACAATTTGTGCAACCTGTTTAGACAGCGATTTGGCAATTTCTACTAAAATTAAAGCTGCACATACCTCTCAACACTGCCAGGACTTTAACATACAGACACACCCACAAAGGTATTAATGGATGGGCAGACAAGCCACATCTATCCTCACAGACACAATCATGTGTGTAATAGCAAAACAAAACGGAAACAAAAACAGCCTGAGTGTCCATCAGTGCTGGACTGGCTCAAAAAATCATGACACATTCATACAATGGAATACTACGAAGCTGCTAAAAAAAAGCTAGGTATAGCTCCAAGTGCTAATTTGAACAGTATTCTAAAATATATTTTGTGTGTAAATCAAAGTGGAAATCTCTGCGACTTCACACTTCCATAAATAAGTTTTTAAAAGATATATGAACATATGTGTATTTGTAGAAGTACTTTTTTCCTGGAAAATACATACTGCTAACATGGTTCCACTGTGGAAAGAGATTTGTCATGGGGATTTGGAGAAAATTTTTAATGACATCTCAACGTTTCAAAAGAGACCCTTCCTCCTGCTGGCAATCTGAGGAAATCAGTGGTGGGTTTTGAGAACCCAGCAGCCTCTATGTCTCAGACTAGGCCATCAGGCCCTGTGCTGCCTTAGGTCACACTGGAGAACTGCATAAGGAATAGAAGCCCCCAGCCAGCCCTTAGCATCCCCAGGAGACCACTCTCCCAGCCTCAAAGGGTCTCATCCAACAGTGCTTCCTGACGCCCCCACTCCCTGGAGGAGGAATTCACTAGTCCTGCCTGCGTTTTACCAGGGCATTCTCCGTAACGCTTCAATTCGCAGGCGTTGGTTTCTCCGTGTCAGTTCTTGTCAGACAAGAACGTTTCTCTACCAAGCACCTCTTGCCTGAATAGCTATCGGGGACTACCCGACACGCTGTGTGGCTACAAATGAAATCTACAAAAAGGTCCCTGTGAAACGGCACACACTCCCAATCGTCCTGATTTTAGGCAATTGCCTAATTGTACCGAATGCCAAAGGTACTTTTTGAGTAGGTCTCCCCGGACTGCAGTTGCCCATTCAGGAGCAAGAACAGGTTGAACAAACAAGCAAGCAAACAAAAAGGACAAAGCGGGCACGGTGTGGGCGTGTTATTAGCGTGCCCCGCAGGCTCCCCACGTCGCGAGAAGGTTTACTCTTGGAAAGTGCACACACCCCTAAGCAAACACCCCGCTGGCCTCTCCCAGCTTCCTACTTCGCGTCCTGGCATCCAGGGCTGTCCGCAAGGGGACCTCGAGCCGGACCCCCGCCCAGACTTCGCAGCGGGTTTCGACCACCCATCGCCCAGGGTACCTTAAGCGACTCCTTGCAGTCGTCCATGTCGTCCCGCACGCCCTGGTAGACACAGTCTTGGGGCTCCTTCTTCTCGCCAGGGCGCAAAATCTTCCTCAGGCTGCGCTTCATTGACCCCACCCCTGGCGCCACCTGGTGCAGCTGCTCCCCACGTGCGCCGGCACCTGCGGCGAGAGAGCGCGGTGAGTGGCACGGGCGGCGGCGGCCTGAGCGCTGGAGCCCGGGCTCTCCCGAACCTCGCACTTCCCGGGCTGCGGAAAAACTAGCTCTGTGGGACGCCCAGGAGAACTTCTGGAAGGAGTTCCCTGCCTTGGGCTACTTGTAGCGCAGGAAGGAGGCGGGGCACAGGAAGGAGGCAGAAACACAAACGTGTCCGCCAGCGGACTCGCCCCTTTAGGGGAACAGCGTGACTTGTGACTTGCCTGTCTCCGCTGTCCCGCAGCAGCAGCCCCAGCGCACTCGCCGAGTCAAGGGTGTCAGGTCGGGGTGGATGCAGCGAATTTGTTATAATAAAAATACCAAGAGGTGTGTGTGTATGTGTGTGTGTGTGTGTGTGTGTGTGTATAAAGAGAAAGGAAGAAGGAATGTGAGAATAACTGGGCACATTAGGAAGATTTTTAATTTTCAGGATTTTTTTCTCCAACCTTTAAAGTCCATGGACCTGTCTTCCCATGTCCACCTCCTTTTGGGAGCCTCTTGGATTTGGAAATAATGTTTTTAGCAAAACTTCTCTTTCCAGACATTTGGGAGAATGCTTAAGTCCTAGCACTGGCTTGAGGGACTCGATTAAGTTCCTGTGACTCTCAGGGCCCATTTCCTGTGGCAAATCATATTGATCTGCCTCGTGCTTTGGTGTTTAAGAATGGTTAATTAAAATGACAGTCAAGTTAAACATAAGCCGGTAGTGACTGATGTAAACTTGTTTGCCCTCAGCTTTGTTTGAGAGACTTCATGGGCCCCTGCTGCGTTTGTTAATTGACAGCATAGGTATTAATTGTGTAGAGTAAATGGTGTTTCCTTTGATTTGAAGAGGCTACTTCTACATTTATGTACAGCCAGGGGAGCTTCTGAAACTGTTGCCAGGATATCTAAGCTGCAAGGCCAGAAAGCAAGAAAACCTCTTTCCAAGGCTGATTATACTTTGCACAGGACAGAACATAGCTTTGACAGTCTTTTTGCTTTGACAAGTTGTGTTTCTTGAAGCCCTGGATTGTCATAGTCACCTGGCTATTTCCAGTGCCTAACCCAAGCCCCGCATGGATCCACGGCCTGGCATAGAGCTGATGCTCAGTAATGGTTTGTGAACTTCCTGACCTAGGGGCTCCAGTGGCCTGAACTTAGGCGTAGGTAGAGTGGTCATGATGATATTGAGGAACCATGAAAGATCCCCTACAATCTTCCAATGCATGTGGCAGATTGCCATCAATTCTACCCCTGGAGTGGAATTCCTTGGAAGGATAATGTCGAATGTGTCACATCATGAATCTGTGAGTGTGGCTTGCTGAAAGCTTGGTGAAGGATACAGATGTTCAGCTTCACCCCTGCACACTTTTCCCACCAGCATCTATGTTCAGAGAGTGCAGAACAGGGATCAGCTGCATACCTTGCTACGATTTAGCTGAAGTAGGTAATGCAGTTGGAAAAACCAGTAAAGAATCAAAGCGATGAGGAAAGAGAATGACTTTCACTGAGCCACTGCTATCTACCTGGCATTTTACATACACCAGGTTCATGTTTTAGAATGGAAATGCCTCATAGGAATATTAAGACTTTTTTTTGTTATTATGAATTTCTTTGATCAATTGCTTTTCTCCCAACACTCAGCTGAAAATGGTCACTAAGACAAAAAGGGAATAAAAGGGGTCATTTTGGAAACTGAGGCAGAGGGCGTGTCATGGTTGCAAGCGCCAGATGGCCCTGTTGGCCCTGGGAGAGGGACGTGGGGGCCAGGGAACTCCAGCCCAAAGCACGTATTCTTTTTAACTTGCCTTCTCCAGCTTTAACACTGAAAAATATAGATGGTTGGCATTATAGATCTGAATATTTTTTCCTGCTTTCTGCTTGTAAAAGCAGAGGGATTAAATATTAATTAATTTTTTTATATTTTGCTGGACTTGTCCATTTTAGGCACTTTTCAGGCAGTGTTATCCTAAGACCTCTCAGGAATTCCCATGACTGCTTCTTACTAATTGTTAAATTATTTCCTAGCCATCAAAAATGATCTCTTTCATAAAGCTGCCCTTTTAAATTACTGCAAATCCTGGTCTTAAAATGCATAATGTAGTTAGGAACAGGATGGTATCCAGCCATTTACGACTAGGATCTTATTACTTTTGAAGTTTAATTATTGATGAATAGTAATAAAATGCAGTGTTTTTATACCAATTATAATTTCAACATAAGGATAATTATTAAATTATTAAAGAAAATAAGCCTTCATAGAAATTTCCTGAAGGTAATTTTTATTATTAAATTATGTTTTGATATTACGTAGGACCTTATTCAAGAAAATTAAAAGTAATAATAACAAGTGATTTTATTTGAATTTTTAGGGAAAACATAGTTATATGCACATATAAGTTCAATAACTTTTTACAAAAATCTAAATTACCAAAAATTATCTTTATTTTGTTCCCTAAATTTAAAACAAAGTTTTTATTTACACATTAATTACAAAAAATTTTCAAGCCATCAATCCAAATGTATTATTAATACCAGTCACTGAAGGGAACACTGCTTGGTTACCTTAAGTGCCTTAACTCAATAATATAATGAAAAGGGGCCTAATAAAGATACTAAGGAATAGAAAATAGCATCTTTTTCAAAAACATATAAAGTTCACCCATATTAAGTATGCAGTTTGATGATTTTTAGTAAATTTATGCAATTATGCCATTATCTGCATAATCTTATTTTAGAATACTTCCATCCATCCAAACACTTAGCTTCTGCTAAAATGCAGTCATTCCACTTTCCCACTCATAGCCCTACGCAACCTTTGATCTGTCTCTATAGCAGAGTTTCTGTCTCTATACTTTAGCCTTTTCTAGAAAGTTCGGATACAGGGAGTAATACAGTATGTACTCTTTTACATCTGGCTTCTTTTGCCGAGCATAATGCACTTGAGATTTCACCCACATTGTAGGGTGTCATCAGTACACTACATACTACTTAATGCTCAGCAGTATTCCGTTGTATGGATATACCTTATTTTCTTTATGCATTTGCCAGTTGATAGATATTTGGATTATTTCCAATTTTGGTCTACTATAAATAATGCTGCTATTGTAAGAAATGCTGAACATTTTCAAATAAACCTTTTTGTGGACATATATTTTGCATTTCTCTTGTTTAGAAATTTCTTGATAAAATTTTTATTAAATTCTTTTGCCTCTTTTTAAATTAGATTGTCTTTTTACTATTGAGTTGTAAGAGTTCTTTATTCTAAATACAAGTCTTTTATCAGGTAAATAATTTGAAAATATTTTTTCAGAGTCTGTGGCTTCTCTTTCTTTTTTAATAGTGTCTTCTGAAAAGCAAACCTTTTAATTTTGATAAAAGTCCAATTTCTTAATTTTTTCTGGACTGTGCTTTGGATGTCATATGTAGAAATTTTTGCCTCTGCCAAGATTAAAAAGTTTCTTTTCAGTGTTTTCTTCTAGAAGTTTTAGCTCTTATTAATACATAGATCAATTTTGAGTTAATTTTTGAGTAGGGTGTGAGGTAGAGGTCAAAGTTCATTTTTATAGCACGTGAATACACAACTGTTACCAATTGTTGAAAAAACTATACTTTCCTCATAGAATTGCCTTGGAACTATTGACAAAAATCAATTCACTATAAATATAAGGGTTTGTTTCTAGACTATTCTAGTCCATTGATCAAAATTTCTGTGTTTAAGCCAATGCCACATACCCTTGATTTTGTGGCTTCACAGTAAATTTTGAAATCAAACAAGCCGATGGTTAATTTCTGGTGTCAGCTTTGACTGGATTGGGGATTGCCTAGGTGGCAGGTGAAGGATTGTTTCTGGGTATGTCTGTGAGAGTGTTCCTAGAGGAGACTGGCATGTGAGCCAGTGGATTGAGCAGGGACCTCCCACCCTCAATACAGGCAGGCAAGAGCCAATGGGCTGGGGGCTAAGCTGGAAAAAGGGACAGAGGAAGACGGATTCTCCCTCTGTTTTCTCTCTCACTTCTGGAGTGGGATGCTTTTTTTCTCCTCCTGCCTTTGGATGTAAGACTCTAGGTTCTTCAGTTTTTGGACTCTGGGACCTGCACCAACAGCCTTCTGGTGGGTGGGGTAGGTGTGTCTTGAGGCTGACTGGGGGCTGCATTGCTGTCTTCCCTGGTACTGAAACTTGGGTCTTAGACTGAGTCATGCTGCCGGCCTTGAGTCATGCTACCAGCCTCTCTGTTTCTCCAGCTTGCAGTTGACCTAGTGTGGAACTTCACCTTTGTGATTCTGTGAGCCAATTCCCCCTAGTAAATCCCCTGCCATATATGCTACTGGTTCTGTCTCCCTGGAGAACCCTAACTGATACACATGGGGTAAGTCCTCCAAATTTGTTCTTCTTTTTCCATATTGTTTTGTTTATGCTAGGTCCTTTGCACTTCTGTGTACATTTTGGTGTGTTTGTCAATTTCAATGAAAAAGACTGCTAGTATTTTTATAAGAATTTCATTGAGTCTGTAGATCAATTTGGTGAGAAGGGCCATTTTAAAAATATTGAGTTTTCTGATCTATAATTGTGGTAATTTTCTCCATTTATATAGATCTATCTTGATTCTCTCAGCAGCATTTTGTAGTTTTCCATGTACAGATCACGCAGATTTTTCATTAAATATATTCCTAAGTATTTTATTAGTTTTAAGCTTTTTGAATGGAATGGCTTTTTTTATTTCAAAATATTAAGGGGGTACAAATGTTTTTGGTACATGGATAGTTTTTATAATGCTTAAATCAGGACTATTAGTGTGCCCATTACCTGAATGGTGTTCATTGTACCTGTCAGGTAGGTTTTTACCCCTCCCCTCCTCCCCCATACCCCCTACTGGATTTCCAATGTCTTTTACTTCTTTCTGTGCCCACGTGTGCCCATCGATTAGTTCCAAATTTGGAATGGCTTTCTTAATTTCACTTTCAGATGGTCTATTGTTAATATCTGTTGTTAATATATGCAAAGACAATTGAATTTTTATATTGATCTTGCTTCCTACACCATTACTAATCTTGCTCATTAATTCTAGTAGCTTTTTTTGATTCCTTCGAAATGTGTGTGTGTGTGTATATATATATATATATATATGATTGTTTCTTATGTTAATAAAGACAATTTGCTTCGTCCTTTCACAAATGTATGTCTTTAACTTTTTTTCCATTTCAAGGCACTGGTTAAAACCTCTAGGACATTGTTGAATAGAAGTGGAGATAGTGGACATTCTGCCTTTCTCCCAATTTTAGAGAGAAAGCATTCTCTTTCAGCATTAAATATGGGGTTAATGGTAGGATTTTTACAGATGCCTATTACCAGGTTGAGGAATGTATCTTTTATTCTCACTTTGTTGAGAGTTTTTATCATGAGTGGGTGTTGAACTTTGATGCTTTCTTTACAACCATTGAGGTGATCATGTGTTTTTTCTCACTTATTCTATTATTTTATATTAATTTATTTTTTAATATCAAGTCAACCCTTTTTATGTTACTGGATTCATTTTGCTAATATTTTGTCAAAGATTTTTATATTTAGGTATATGAAGAATGTTGGTTGGTAGTTGCCTTTTTTATGGTTCATTTGTATAGCTTTGTGTAAGAGTGGCCTCACCGAATAAATTGAGCAATGCTGCCTTCTATTTTCTGAAGTAGTTCATATAGTGTTGGTATTATTTCTTTTTAAAATGTTTGGTATTTAATAGAATTCACCAGTGCAGCCCTTTGGGCCTGGGCTTTTTGTTTTCTTTCTGGGAAGATATTTTATTACTACTTCAATTTTCTTATCTTTTATAAAACTGTTTTGACTTAATATTTTTGCTTGAGTAAATTTTGATAATATGTGTCTTTTGAGAAATTTGTCCAGTTCATCTAAGTTGTCTATGTATTTGTAGGTATAAAGTTGTGCATTCAATTCCCTTACAATCAACTTAATTTTTGTAGGGTCTGTAATAATGTCTCCCTCTTTCATTCCTGTTTTTTTGTAATTTGTGTCATCTCTCTTTTCTAGATAATGGTTTATCCATTTTGTTCATTTTTTCAAAGAACCAACTTTGGATTTTATTGATTTTTCTCTATTGTTTTTGTACTTTTGGTTTCATTTATTTTTCAATGTTTTTTTCTCTGTGATTTTTCTTTCTTTGTAATTACTTGGAGGGTTTGGTTTACTCTTCTTTCTCTACGTCCTTAAGGTAGAACATCGGTTACTTGGAACTTTCTTCCTTCTAATGTAATCATTTAAGGATACAAAATACTTGCTAAGCATTACATCAGCTGCATCCCATAAATTTTGATTTGTTGTGTTTTCATTTGTGGTTTCTTCTTTTACTCACAAATTACGTTTTTAAGTGTGTTGCTTAATTTCCAAGTATGTGAGATTTCCCCAAATTTCTTTCCGTTGTTGATTTCCAATTCAATCTGATTATGGTCAGAGAACATACTTTGTATGATTTCAATCTATGTAAATTTAAATGTGCACTTATTTAAATGTCTTTTATGGCTAGCATATGCTCTATCTTAGAGATTGTTCTATATTCACTTGAAAAGAATGTATATTCTGCTGCTGACTGGTAATTTCTGAATATGTTATTAGGTCCAGTTGGTTAATAGTATTGTTCATGTTTTCTATATTCTTAGTGACTTTCTGTCTATTATGCTATCACTTACTGAAGGAGGAGTATTAAAGCCTTCAATTATAATTGTTAAATTGTCTATTTCTTCTCTCAGTTCTGTAAGGATTTGCTTCATTTTGGGAAGAGAGGTTCTCTGTTCTTAGATGCATTTATATTTATAATCATTGTCTTTCCATTATATTTTCCTTTTTTATCATTATAAAATTTTCTTTTTTGTCTTTATTAATATTTGTCTTAAAGTCTACATTGTCTGATATAACCACTCTAGATCTCTTATATTTACTGTTTGCATGGCAGATCTTTCTCCATCCTTTTACTTTTAATGTATGTATTTGTGTCTTTAAGGTGTTTCTTATAAATAGTGTATAGTTGGATCTTGCTCTTTGACCTAGATTAACAGTCTCTCCCTTTTGATTACAATGTTTACTCTTGTTACTGACATGTGATGTAGTTGTTTATATGGTACTGCTATTTTGGTAATTGTTTACTGTGTCATGTCTTTCTCTGTCACTCTGTTTCTTCTTTACGGCCTTCACTTGTAGTCAACATTTCTTTTAGCATACCATTTTAATTCATTGGTAGATTTTTTTTAGATGTTTTAAAGTTACTTTCATAGTATAGTGATTACAATGTTTGCCTTTGACTTATCACAATCTACTTTAGGTTAATACTTATTTAATTCCAGTAAACTATGGAAGCTTTGCTCCAATGTACCACCATTTCCTCTCCCCTTTTTATATTATTATTGATATATGTAATACATTTATATATACATTACACCTATGTTATATGCTCCAAAATATTGCGTTATAATTATCGCATTGAACAATTTCACATTTTTAAAGCAATTAAGAGAAGACAGAGAATACACATACACACGTATAAACTTTTATATTTGCCTATGTATTTGCCATATCTAGTGGTCTCCATTTCTTATAGATTTGAGTAACTCTCTGGTGTCATTTCCTTTCAATCTTAAAGACTTCTTTTAGAGTTTCTTGTGAAGCATGTCTGCTTGAAAAAAATATACAAGGAATACTTTTTTGCTGGATGTGCAAGTTTTGTTTGACAGTTGTTTTTTTCAGCACAGTGAATGTTATTACACTGCATTCTTGCCTCCATTGTATTTGATGAAAAGTCACAAATTATCCTATTGTTGTTCATTACAATAAGATAAGTAGTTTTTCTTTTTATGCTTTTGAGTCTTTCAGCAACATAAGGTGTCTGGGTGTTGATTTCTTTGTGTTTATCCTACTTAGTATTTATTGAGCTTCTTGAATTTGTAGATTAATAGATTAATACTTTTTTATCAAATTTGGAAAGTTTTCAGCCATGGTTTCTTCAAATAATTTTTTCTTTTCCTTTCACTCTCTCCTTTCATTTTGGGACTTCCCATTATACAAATATTGATAAGCTTAACATTGTCCCACAAGTCTCTAAGTCTCTGTTCAATTTTTTTCAATCTTTTTTCTCTCTGCTTTAGATAATTTTTATTGATCTATCTACAAGTTCACTGATTCTTCTTCCATCTCAAAACTGCTATTGAAACTACTAGTAAATTTTTCATTTATATTATTGTTTTTTCAATTCTAGAATGCCCATTTGGTTCTTTGTTTATAGTTTCTATTTCTCTATTAAGATTCCCTTGTTGTCTTATCACAGTCAATGTGTTTTCCTTTAATTCTTTGAATATTTTTTCTTTGACTTTTAACAAATTTATATCAGCTGATTTGACATATTTAACAGCTAAATTTAATGTCTGTGTCCAAACAGATTTAGTTTCTATTTGTTGCTTTTTTCTCTTCCTGAGTATGGGTTATACTTTCTTATAACTTTTTGTTTAAATCTAGATATTTTAGATTATATATTGTAGCAACTCTGGATTCTGATTCATTTTTTTAAGAGTTTTTTTTTGTTTTTTGTTTTTCTGGTAACTTTTTTGAGCATAAACTATAGAATTTGTTTCCAATGTGGTTTGTGGCTGCTGCTGTTTCTTCTCAGAGAAGGCTTTTTAATTTCAATTTTTATCTTTATCCTGGATTCCTAGGTTCATTACCCACTTCAATGTGTATTGCTTAAATAAAATCATTGCTTTTCATTGTTCAAAGAGTGTCCACAACTGGCTATTTGTTAACAACTGAATACATAATCATAGTCACAAAGATGAAAACTGGCAGATTTCTATAGATGAATGAATGTGTTTTTAATTCTTACAGTAATTTTCAATTTTATTTCATTCTCAAATTTTACTAGGCTATAAGCATGTTTAAGTAATAATCTCTTGAAGTTTTGGAAAAACTCGCCTATGAAAATATTAAAACATAAAGTATTTTAGGGCTCAATATTTGACTGTATTTTCTGTTTTTGTTTTTTTAATAATTTTTTATATTTTCCTTTTTAGACTGGTCAAGTGCAGTAGTGAGAAGGGAGAAAGAGTGGAACAAGGAGTTCAATCTGTAACTGACTGTGAATAATCAAGTGATATAACTCACTACCTTTGGACCAGCCATATTTTGTTTTTGTATAATAATATCTGTTCAGATTTTCTGTCTTCTTGAGTCAAATTCAACACTTTGTAGTTTCCTTGGAAATAATCCATTCCACACAAGCTCATTAAAAAATGTATTGGGATTCATAGTATTCTCATAAATTTCTAAATCTTCTCTATAGCTGTGGTTTCCCTTCTGCTATTGCTAATGTTTACTTGTGATTCATAAGTTTCTTAAATTATTTTTCAGACATTTGCCTATTTCACTGTTTTTTTAAAGTATCAACTTTTGATTTTAGTAATCAGTTTTTCTAATTTTTATTGTTTCTTATTAAATCTTTTCTGCTTTATTCTTGCTATTTAACTTGTATTTATTTTATATGAAATTATTTGGGATTTCCTTTGGAAGATTTTTAAAAATTGTCTTAGTTCATTAATTTGTCTTTTTTATATTGTTATACTAATATGTGCACTTAAAGTGTTAAAATTTTCTTTTAGATCATTTCAGTGGTATCACAGAATGTTGAAAAATAGGGCCTTTTAAATTTATTTCTTGCTAATTCTAACATTTGGATTCTAATTTCCTTTTCAATGTAAACATTATTGAAAAAAGTGTTTTAAATTTTAAATTTCTGGGAATTTTTGAAATTAACTTTTTCTTGTTAGTTTGTAATTTTATTGATAGTGCTCAGTTAATATTTATGTTATCTGTGTTTTCTAAAAATTTGTTGGGATTCTATGGTCTAATATATAACTAAGCTCAATTGAAGGTAGTATCTTTAATATAAAGTTTTATATAAATTCATTAGATAAATTTTATTGATTGTTCTTCAAGTCTGGTACCTCATTATTTTTTTTTTACTTGATATGCAAACTTCTATGTTAAGAGATTTCACTATGATTGTGGAATTGAAAATTTAGTCATGTATATCATCAGTTTTTTTACTTATGTATTTCTAGTCTGTTTTTAGATACATAAATGTTCATAACAATGGTGGCAAATTTATACCTTGATCAATTATAATTTTATCAATGTGAAATATATTTGTCCTCTTTAATGCTTTTTCTACTTGAATTTCATTTTTACTGGATATTAATACTGCCATAGCACCTTTCTCTTTGTTACTATTTTCCTCATATATTTTTTTATCTCCTTATTTTTAAATTTATCTGCACTTTTTTTTCCTTTAGATGTGTCTCATGCAAGCAGCTTAGAGTTGGTTTTGTTTTGTTTTTAATGTAGTCTGAAAGACTCTTCTTTTTAATGGAGAAGTTTAATTCATTTATATTTAATGAGCTCACTAATACATTTGCATTTGTTCTTTTTATGTAGCTTTTGAAATATTACCTGTTTTCTTCTTTTTTTTTTATTTCAGCTCATTATGGGGGTACAAAAGTTCAGGTTATATATATTGCCCATGCCCCCCCATCCCCCCAAGTCTGAGCTTCAAGCGTGTCCATTCCCCAGACAGTGCACATCGCACTCATCACGTAGGTGTGCACCCATCCCCCCCAGTCAGAACTTCAAGTGTGTCCATTCCCCAGACAGTGCGCATCACACTCATCAAGTAGGTATACACCCATACCTTCCCCCCAGCCCCCACCTCTGTCCGATACCCAATTGGTGTTATTTCCAAATGTGCACTTAGGTGATGATCAGGAAAACCAGTTTGCTGGTGAGTACATGTGGTGCTTATTTTTCCATTCTTGGGATCCTTCACTTAATAATGGGTTCCAACTCTCTCCAGGAGAACTAAAGAGATGCCATATCACCGTTATTTCTTATAGCTGAGTATTATTCCATGGTATACTTATACCACATTTTGCTAATCCACTCATGAATTGATGGGCATTTGGGTTGTTTCCACATCTTTGTGATTGTGAATTGTGCTGCTATAAACTTTCGGGTGCAGGTGTCTTTTTTATAGAATGACTTTTGTTCTTCTGGGTAGATGCCCAATAATGGGATTACTGGATCGAATGGTAGGTCTACTTGAATCTGCTTAAGGTATCTCCATATTGTTTTCCACAGGGGTTGCACTAGTTTACAGTCCCACTAGCAGTGTATAAGTGTTTCTGTCTCTCCGCATCCACGCCAACATGTATTGTTTTGGGACTTTTTGATAAAGGCCATTCTCACTGGAGTTAAGTGATATCTCATTGTGGTTTTGATTTGCATTTCCCTGATGATTACAGATGTTGAACATTTTTTCATATGTTTGTTAGCCATTCCTGTATCTTCTTTTGAAAAATTTCTATTCATATCCTTTGCCCACTTTTTGATAGGGTTGTTTGATTTTTTCTTACCGATTTTCCTGAGTTCTAAATAGATTCTTGTTATCAGTCCTTTATCTGATGTGTAGTATGCGAAAATTTTTCCCCATTCTGTAGGTTGTCTGTTTACTCTCATGACTGTTTCTTTGGCTGTGTAGAAGCTTTTTAATTTAATCAGGTCCCATTTATTTATTTTTGTTGTTGCTGTGATTGCCTTAGGGGTCTTCTTCATAAATTCTTTGCCTAGGCCAATGTCTGTAAGAGTCTTTCCTACATTTTCTTCTAGAATTCTAATAGTTTCCCACCTAAGGTTTAAGTCTGTTATCCACCGTGATTTCATTTTTGTGAGAGGTGAAAGCTGTGGGTCCTGTTTTAGTCTTCTGCATGTGGCTTTCCAGTTTTCCCAGCACTGGGAATAAGGAATGTTTTCTCCAGAGTATGTTTTTTTCTGCTTTGTCAAAGATTAGATGGCTACATGAGAATGGTTTTATATTTGGATTTTCTGTTCTGTTCCACTGGTCTGTGTCCCTGCACTTGTGCCAATACCAAGCAGTTTTAATAATCACAGCCTTGTAGTATAGTTTGAAGTCTGTCAAATTAATACCTCCCATTTTGTTTTTGTTGCTTAAAATTGCTTTTGCTAAACGGGGTCTTCTCTGGTTCCATATAAAGCGTAAAATTATTTTTTCTATATCTGTGAAAAATGATGTTGGTAATTTAATAGGGATTGCATTGAATCTGTAGATCACTTTGGGCAGTACAGACATTTTAACAATGTTGATTCTTCCAATCCACGAGCATGGTATGGTTTTCCACCTATTTACATGTTCTGCGATTTCCTTCCTCAGTGTTTCGTAGTTCTCCCTATAGAGGTCCTTTACCTCCTTAGTTAAATATATTCCTAGGTATTTTATTTTCTTTGTTGCTATTTTGAAGGGTACTGAGTCCTTAATTTTTTTCTCCGTTTGACTGTTATTGGCATATATGAATGCTTCTGATTTGTGTGTATTGATTTTGTATCCTGAGACTTTACTGAATTCATTGATCAATTCCAAGAGTGTCTTGGTTGAATCCTTGGGGTTTTCTAGATATAACATCATATCATCAGCAAAGAGTGAGAGTTTGATCTCTTCTTTCCCTATTTGGACTCCCTTGATTCTGCTCTCTTGCCTGATAGCTCTCGCAAGGACTTCCAATACTATGTTGAAAAGTAATGGGGACAGTGGGAAGCCTTGTCTGGTTCCAGTTCGAAGTGGGAGTGCTTTCAGTCTTTCCCCATTCAGTATGATGTTGGCTGTGGGTTTGTCATATATGGCTCGTATCATTTTTAGATAGGCCCCGTCTATGCCTATTTTTTTAAGTATTCTTATCATAAAAGGGTATTGAATTTTGTCAAATGCTTCTTCTTCCTGATGAAGTTTACCTTGAGCATTTTTCTAACTTCTACTGATCTGGGGACTTACCATGCTATTTTTTTCTTGTGATTTTCCTTAATTTTAACAATCACATTTCAGCTTAAGATTTTTGTCAACCTCAAAAGTTAATGATTGTCTATATCTTCCCCATGTACAATACAATAAGCTTAACAGGCCTGCATTTCTTTCTTCCCTGACTATCTCTCCCACCCATATTAATATATCCTGCATTTTAGTTTCAAATTAAAAAAATTAAACTTTATAAAAATACTTAGATAATTCTAGATTTTACTTTTGTTACATAATATTTTATATTGCTATTTATCATAATCTTTATCATTCCCTGTCTTGTATTCATATTAATTTTCTGTATTCCATACATAAGTAATTCTTCCAGAGAAGGTATGTTGGTACTAAAATTTCTAAGCCCTTTCATATCCTTAGCTACAATGAAAGTGTCCTTACATTGGCCTTCTACTGAATGGTAGTTTAAACAGATATAAAACTCTTTCAAAGTCACTCTCTCTCTCATAAATTTGAGGACTTTGATATTACTTTTCATCATCCATTTTTGCAGATAAAATGTTATATCAATCCATTTCTCATTCATTTCCTTGTAAGTTATTTCATTTTCTCTCTAGAATCTCTCAGGATTTTTATCTTTATTTTTAGTGTTCTGAAATTTCACCATTATGCAACTCAATAAGGGATTTTCTGTTGTTTACCTTGTTCTGTACTCTGTGGTTACTTTCAAACTAGTGATTATCTTTCTTTGACTCGGGGAAATTTCATTCCTTGTGTTAGTATCCTAATTTATTTCTGTATATGTTAGGCATCTTTTCATGGCAACTGATAGAAAAACACAACCAAATCTGGCTTCACCCAAAGTGGAATCCACTGGTCACAGTACTAAAAAGGCCTATGGTACTGCTAGCTTCATCTGGGGACTCATTGTCATTAAAGCTGTTTTCTTTCTCTTTATCTGTTTTTTCATTGGGAGAAAGAAGTTTCTCCACTTCTTTGAAGGCTCACCTATATAGCCATAGCAGCATCTTCCAAGTTTATATCCACTGGTATGATCACTGAATTTTCTACCAGCTTTTTAAAATTTCATAATGTATCATTGGCTCTGAGTCACGAATTCAATCTCTCAGCTAGTCACCTGGCCAGGAAAACAATCAGATTATCTAGACCTGAGATAACCTGCCTCCTGTTGAGCCCAGGCAGGGAACCAACTTTACTCAAATTGAATTTGGGTAAACAATTAATAAAAATAGATCGAGAAAGGGGGAGGATAGTTTCCATCATGCTGAGAGAAATTGGAGTATACCATTGGCAAAACAGGAGGAATTGATATGAGTGTCTATTTCTAGCTGGATGTATAGATGTTTACATACATTCTTTCCATTTGCTCTGATTTCTCTGGCTACATATTACAATTCCTTAACCCATTTTCCTTGCATCTTAAGCTTACTATCATATTTTTTACTCCTTTGTCCTTTTATACTGTGTTAGGAGAAAATTCTTTGGGTTGATCTTCCAGTTCACTGTTTGTACTCCAGGTATGTTCATTTATCAAGTTTATTTTTTAATTGTATGAAGAAATTTTTATTTCAAAGTCTCTGAATCTTTGTAAATGTAATATATTCTTACATTTTATTTTATTGTAAAGAGCTGATCTGCTTATCCTGTTAATCTCATTTTCTCATTATAATAGTGTTCATTTCTTTCAAATGTTGAATAATCCCTGCCTGCTCATTTTTGTGTTTCAGTATCTCTATTCACTTGTGTCTTCTATTCGTTAAGGTCGGCCTGGTGAGAAAGGCTCAATGTGTGCTGCTGAGGGGGCTGTGCTATGTGCCTGGGCTCCCCTTCTGGGTACGGCAGCACCTTGTCCTCCTGGGGCACTGCTCTGCCTCAGGGTCCACTTGCCCACACTGAGCCTTAGCCACGAGCAAACACCATTGCTGCCTGCTGCTTGGCACAGACCAGGGAGGGGAGCAGAGCAGACTAGCCTCTCACTGTTGCTCCCCCATGAATAACTTCTCTGATGAATGCTTGAGGCCACCTTGTATCCTTGTGGCCACTGACTTTGTGTTCAGGGCTCTCCCACCATTCTTCCCATCACAGTATCCTTTGCCTGTGTTTAACTTATGTTTTTCTTCATTTTCATCACTTTGTATATCTGATCCTGCCTACCTTCTATCTTTCCAGAATGCTAGCATTTCTAGTCTGTTGGTGGCACTCTTTTTTCCCCTCCTGTTTTGGATTTACTTTTTCTTCTGAAATACTTTTTTTTTTTTTTTTTTTTTTTGGTCATTTTATATCAGATGGAAAGGAAGGTAGATAGGTATGTTTAGAGAACTATCTTAATGCAATTGTTTTCTCTTAGTTTTATGGAATTAAAAATTTCTACCCTGTTTCTGCCAAATTATATGGAAAGGAGAAAATTTTTCTATAGCCTCTCTTGAAATATTTGAACGACATTAGAAAGGACTGGGTTAGAAAGGAAGAAACCGATTGTCATTGAGATTCCACTACTTACCAAGCTATGTCTTCAGTTTGGTGACAACTGAGCTTCAGATAGAAAATTCTGCTTAATAAGGATAAATGGTGTGATAAATTACACACACACACACACACAAGTTCTACTGTGACACATATGAAATGGCTTTTATTCTACCAGGGAATCAGAGAAACTTAGTGTGCTTTGCTACAGAGAGACCTGAAGCATATCTTACCTTGCCCTTTCTCCTTCCCAGAAGACCAACTGATGCACACAGATTGTCCTGAGCAACACCATTTCCAGGGCCCCTGGCAACCGTGGTCTAGAGTGCTTATTGGAACCATTAATAAAAATGCATATCTGATAAGATTGTTTAAAATGTGAGATATTAAAAAAGCTAATTAAGTTGTCCCCCAGAGAAGGGAAACCTAGCTAAGAGTCATTTGTGTCAGAGCAAGTAGTATTTCAAATTCCAAGAATAAAATAAGATAGATAAATGTATTTTATTTGTATTAAATTCTAGTAAATGTGCACATATTTTATTACTTAATCAGATGATGGAATTAATCTTTATATTGTGAATTTTTATTTCTAACTATTTAACCTGAAGCAACAGTCAAACTTTTAAAATGTGCTTCCGTGATATCTGCCCGTGAATGAGAGATATGGCAGAGTTCTTATGGTACCAGTATTGCTTTATAGGATTAGGAAGTATAATGTAAGCCACTTATTGAGTATAAAAATCCTCTATTGTACAACTTTGCCAGCTATGCACTTAATTTATACCCAGATCATTTTATGTTGGCACAGTAAAACTATAAAAGAAAGCTTTTTTCTCATTAAGCATCTCTGCTATTTACATTAATAATTTTATTATATATGAAACTTTCAGAATGTAGAGCTACTTTAAATTATTATGTAGAAATATTTTATTAAATTTATCTTAAGTAGCTAACACAATAACATTTGTAATTCGAATTCTGTCTTCAGTATATACAGACATTCTTGTTCGACTGTTTCAAAGATATATTAATTTATCCCAGTCTATGAAGAGAAAACCTTTTTAGGATTCCAAGCCATAAGCCTCTCAGTGAATTCTGGACAACCATAGTTCAAACAATTCAAATAGAATTAGGTGTATAATAAAGTTTTTATCTCATCCAATTTATGATGGGTACTCTATCAAATTGAAACTAAATAATATCAAGTATAAAATGAGAAGCTACATTCTTTACAATTGAAACCCAAATTGATATATATATATAAAAAATATAACAATTATACTTATTTGATATATCAGAAACTTTGACTCATTTAACATCTAAAATATATGCATTATCCTGTAAAAATAGGAAAATTACAAGATATTGAAAAAAAATTGTTTACCTTTGTTCATGGAAGTTGACATCCTGTTTCTGATGTTACACAGGCTTAAATAACCAAGTGGACAACTGTTCCTTTTCTCGCACAGTCAATAGGTTGCACCCAGTTTTATAGTCCCATATAATTATACAAAGGGTGGTTCACTCTAAGAGTCAATATTATGCCTTTTTATTAGACTACCTTATATAAATGGTGAGTGAGCATCATGTGTTCATAATTTGAGATTTGAAATTTGATTACTGCCTGCTCAAAACCAATCACCTAATTTATTTACTGCATGTAATTTTGCCTCACCTACCACGGCTCCTTTATAATGCAATACCACAAAGCAAAGTCCAGTAGTCCCCCTGATCCACAGGAGATAAGTTCCAAGACCCCCAGTGGATGCCTGAAACCATATATGGTACTAAACCGTATATATACTATGTTTTTTTTCTGTACATACCTACCTATGATAAAGTTTATTTTATAAATTAGGCATAGTAAGAGATTAACAACTGTCACTAATAATAAAATAGAAAAATTATAACAATATATTGTAATAAAAGTTATGTAAATGTGGTCTCTCTCCCTTTCTCTATCTCTCTCTGTCTGTCTCTCTCTCAAAATACCTTATTGTACTGTACTCACTTATTTTTGGAACATAGTTGGTGGCTGGTAACTGAAACCATGGAAAGTGAAATCTGGGGCAAAAAGGGACTCGTGCAGTTAACGGTGGTAGCCATAGGAGAATTATCAAGCTTTTGTGGAAAAACTAATTATTATCCTCCTATTGAATAGGAGACAAATTATTTAGAAAAGTGAATAAAGAATTGCAACATTGTCATTTACTTATTAAAATCTGTTGTGTACTGGTAAATTGGGGACAAAACTGAACTATCCAAGAGAAAAGTATCCAAAATAAAATATGACAATACCTCATACCATAAACACATATCTGTGTCTACCAGAAAAATGAGTTAAGGAAAAATACAGATTTAAAGATAGTAATTAACAAATTATCCTGTGAAAACTGTAATGTTTTATTAAATCAAACTAACTTTAGATGTCAAATGTGACAATTTGATTGTAAATGCCCCATCTGATATGTTCTCCATTTTCTGTCCCTAAAGCATTTCATTCCCTCATTCAATTATTAATTCAGAAACATTTATTGAGTAGTAACTACATGTGAGGTGGTATATTCAGATCATCCAAGGAGCTGCCAGCTTATCAAGAAAGAAAGAGAAGTAGATGTTTTCAATAGTGTGTGCAGAGTGTATTATATAAGCTAACTGCAGTAGAAAGAGTGATCTCAGTTATGCAAAGTCCAAAACAAGTATTCTCAGTCAGCCAGAAACTTTTCTTTCAGTGGTGTTTCAGAGACCAAGCAGCCTTCCATAAAGCGGCTCCACCATCTTCAACTCATGGTTTCCCATGTTGCCATGTTAATTTGTGTCAAGCCACAGAAGGGAAAGAGCTCAAAGCAGCTCTAGTGACATTGTTTTGGACCAGGTCTATTGTGGCCATGTGGCTACAATAATTGCAAGGGAGTCTGGAAAATATAGTTCTTAGGGGGAGGAGAGACCACGTTGATCACTGTCCCCCTGCTCAGGTGCTGTGGGACCACAGCTATAGGTGGGAGATTGGTCAGGGAAGGCTATTTAAAGGAAGCAAAGTCTATGCTGGATTGTATTTAGTGGGTAACAACTAACCAGGAGAAAATTGGGGTGGGGAAGGAAGATCCATTCCAGCAAGATCATTGTAGGCAGAAGGAAGAGTCTGTGTGCAAATCATAAACGTGAGATAGGTTGATGGAATTAAGGAATTGCAGCATGAGTTCTCCTGAAAGAGTGGAAGAAAAGGAGAATGTGAAGGACCATGGATGTTTTGTAATGCAGTTGTCCACCTTGTTGGGTTTATAACATCATGCTTCATTGAGACCACTTGATTAGCATTGCAGGAGATGAAATACAGACCCTGAGTGGGATCAGTAAAATCAGTAAGGATGGCACAGCCATCATAAGGTTGGGAAGGATGAAGACTTGAACTGTGGCAGTGGAAATAAAGAGGGAAGAAGGATTTATTAGACCTCTGGGACATAGACACTACCAAACTTGGAGGACAATTTGAGGGTGGGATGAATGAAAATAGACTCTAGAAGGACTTCAAGGGTTCTGACTTCCTGGGGAGAAGAGAGGAAGAAAAAAGTCAGGTGTGTTCAATGGAGGGAGGAAAAAAAAGACTCTGTCATTCAGAAAACCATAAGATGTGAGAGTTTTAAAATTATAGAAAAATATAACTTTGTAAAATCTGCAAAAAGGACCAAAATGTAGCTTTTTAATGTGGAAACTCGAATTTCACTGGTGACTTGCTAAGAGCAGTTAAGAAATGAAATCTAGGCCGGGCGTGGTGGCTCACGCCTGTAATCCTAGCACTCTGGGAGGCCGAGGTGGGCGGATCGTTTGAGCTCAGGAGTTCGAGACCAGCCTGAGCAAGAGCGAGACCCCATCTCTACTAAAAATAGAAAGAAATTATATGGACAGCTAAAAATATATATAGAAAAAATTAGCCGGGCATGGTGGTGCATGCCTGTAGTCCCAGCTACTCGGGAGGCTGAGACAGGAGGATCCCTTGAGCTCAGGAGTTTGAGGTTGCTGTGAGCTAGGCTGACGCCACGGCACTCACTCTAGCCTGGGCAACAGAGTGAGACTCTGTCTCAAAAAAAAAAAAAAAAAAAAAAAAGAAATGAAATCTATTGATTAATAGTAAGATTTCAACAACATTGGAAATAGTAAAACATCACAATCATGCCAGAAATGTGTTGTGTTAAGTAATAGGACAGTTTACCCTAGTGTTTAAGTGATTCAGTTATAGAGGGGAAGGGACTTTACTGTTCATCACAATGACATTGAGCAAAGTTTAAAATGAATATATTTATGCTCTGAACATACAAAAAAGATCTCCAGTACAGAATTATTGGAGCTCCAACTCTGATATTTCTCCATGTGGAACACTTTTATCTCTGCCTAAATTTGTTGGGAAATTTGATGATGATAATGTATATGATTATTATGTCTAAAACATTATGCTGCGTGTTGCAATTTGCAATGTTTTTAAAATTTCAATATCAAAATGGTAGAAAATCATGGTATTAATATAAGTGAGAGTAATGACTTGTGGAATTTATGACAGTAAAATTTCAAAGTATGCAGCATCAGCAAGGATATTTTAAAACCCTCTTACTGAACAATAATATAACTCAGCTATTATTCAGTGGTCAAGCTAAACATTTTAACAGCAGATATTTCATGTGCAGTAGAAAATCTCTGAAAGATAAAACAGCTTATAATATATTAGCAAAACTGGAATTTGTAGACTAGAAAATTGTGGTTTTATTAAGAAAGTAACCTCTCAAAAAATAAAATGCAATATTGCATTACCTGGAAAAAAATCTCAAGAAACTAAAAATGATACAGAGATAAACTCTTGTATATTTAGTTATGCAATCATTGATCCCCTTAAAAACTAAAATGGTGTATCTTTTTCACTTCATATTCTACGAGAAGTTCTAAAGCTTAAGTGGAGAATTATCTGCATCTATATTAATATCATAATATGATGCATTACTACAAAGGAAAAAAAGGAGCATTTTGTCTCTTATGTTTGGTTATTTTTAGTTTTGTTTTTCTGACTCATCAGGGATAAAATAATTACAATACTTCCATGTTAGAAAGTAAGACAAACTATATAGACCAATATGGAGAACACTACAAAAGTTGGTCTATTTCCTCAGTAGGAAATCAGCAAACCCATGCCCAAATTACCTAGCTATCCACAGAAGACCACACCAATGCTCTACTAAACTAGACTTGTTCAGGCCAAGAGAACCAAGGTCATGCAATGACATAAAATTTGAAATAAGAAGACCAAAGTTTGAGTCTCAACCTGCAACCTGGAAGTTTTATAATCTTAGATTGGTCATTTAATTTATCTGAATTTCTGATCCCATATGCACAAAATGGAAATAATAAAACCAGCCTCATTAGGATTATGTTAGATACAAATCAGACAACATATGAGAAAATGCTTATTGTACTATAAAGCGCCATGTAGCATAATCATCTAGGTTTTACGAGCAGCATTACAAAATGCTTATTTATTATGCTGATGATCCTTTTTCAGTAATACAAGAAAGCATTAGGAGCACAGTACAAGACAGACCATTTATGAAACTTTCAGGTGGAGAAACATTAACTCTTGCACTCTTATAAAACCAAATTTGCTTTATTGTGGTTCTTGGGAATAAGACAAACCTTTAGGGAAATGACTACAGAGTAATCTTTTTAATTGAGTTGATGTAATGAAAGGGAAAATAATGCCTTATGCTTCCTCAGAAATCTATTTTGAAGTCACCAAGATACCTACAATAATTAGTGGACGTTGTTCACATTTATTGAATGCTCACCATGAGCCTGATTTTATACTTACTATTTCATTTAAGTGCTTTATGTTTATTATCTCATTGAATTCTCACAACTTAGGAAGTTGCTCCTTTATTTTCCCAATTTTACAGATGAGGAAACTAAGTCATAGAGTGGTAAAATGACTTGCCCAAAGGATCATTAGAAGTAGAGATTCCATAAACATCTTTGGTTGTCAATTCTAATGTTAATAATCTCCAGGTATCAACAGGTTGCCTCACCTACTCCCTTCATTGCTCTACTCACATGATTGTTCTTTTTACCTGTAAACATTGAGCCTGGATAGTCTGATTGATCCTGTGCTCACATACGTCCACACAAATTGCCTGCCCCAAAGAAAATCCTCCCAGACATAATTTGCTTCTTAGATTCAATTTGCTTCTTAGAAAAGTAATTCTGTTGGTCTGAGGACCAGGTTGGAAGACACAAAAGCAGTTAGGAGGGTCTAACAGGCTGGTGATGATGAGGGCCCAACTGGGGATGGTAAGTAGGAATGGTGAGAATTGGTGGCTACAAAAGATTTATAGGAGGCAGAAACAGTGGGAATTATAAGAGATTCAATATACATAGGTGAAAGAGGATTTCTGCCTTCTAAGATTACTCTGTTTCTGGGTAGTGGGTGGTGTCTCATCTGAGTATCAAGAGAGGTCTGAGCTCAAGGTATAGTTGAGGCTTTTAGAGTAAATGAAGTCAACAAAAATGAATCAGTACAGCAAAGATTGCAAGCCAGACAAGTACCAGAAATGAGTGGGGATGGGTAGGGAAGGAAAAAATACCGTGCAAGCAATATAAATGAAAGTGGGAAAACTGATAAGCCTGTCCAAAACCTGTCATTTACCTAGGTACCTTCAGTGAACAGTGGTACACAAAACATATTGAAGGCACTTCCACCCTCCATAAGCCCAGACACAGCAGCTAAATAGGAATAGTGGGGTGAACCAGTGAACCCCAGGAATCTGGGCATTCAAAAGGGACATCCCATGGGAGAGTGCCACAAGAGACCGGAGTGCCACCTTTCTTACACCTAGACACTTCCTCCTCTGCACCTCCTCTAACCACAGCATTACAGAAAGTAATTATCTCTTGGTATGGCTGGTAGCCATGGCCCCTCCCCTCCCATTGCAACCACGAGAATACTGGGAATCGAGAAACTCACAAATGGCTGCTTATTTACAGCAGGTGCGCTTTCCCAGCCAAGCCCACCACTGAGAGTGGGGCCACCACAATTTTCAAGTTTCCTGCCCACCAGTGATTCACAGGATCATGTGCTGGCACCTTAGACAACCAGGATGGATCCAGTGCTCCAGACATGAGAGCAGTGCAGGGAGACACAGGGGAGAAGTCTTGGTTCCAGACTTGAGCGGTGAGGAAGCCCTCACAGACATATCAAACAGGAGAGTGTGGAGGGGCGCTGAGGAGCGGGGACCAGAGCTTACCATGGGCACAAAGGAGCATCTCAGCAGCTGGTTCTTCCATGCAAACTTTAATCAATGACAGAGGAAAAACCACATAGTTAAGCATAGTGCCTTCCAACTCAAGGAAATAGGGAGCAGCAAATATGTAGTTGCAAGTACCAGCCACTATCTCGGAGATTAAGCTGGGGGACCTAACTCACTACACACTGTTGGGAAGAGGTGAAGACAGCAGGTCAGAGGTAACCAAATAGATTCATCAAATCTGCTAGAACACCCCATATGCAACTCAGGACCAGCATTCCTCTCTCTGGCATGGTCGGAGATCAATCTTTGGAGACCCAAAGACAGGCCGATAAGCCAGGCCTAGCACCCCCAAGTCTCAATCAAGAGGCCACATGAGAAGGAATCAGTGAAAGAACTCTGGAAACATGAGAAATCAGATGAAAGGGCATCCACAAAAGAAAACAATAACTTCTTATCAATGGATACCAACCAAAACAAAAAGAGTGGAATCACAGATAAAGAATGTTAAATATGGAATTTAAGGAAGCTCAATGAAATACAAGAGAAAATAGAAACCAACACAGAGAAACCACAAAAACAATGCAGGAAATGAATAAAAAATTTACTAAAGAAATTGAATTATTTAAAAAAATCAAACAGAACTTCTGGAAATGAAAAAATTCATTCAAGGAAATGTAAAACATTGTGGAAAGCCTTAAGAATAGGCTAGATCAGGCAGAAGAAACAATCTCAGAGCTTGAAGACAACACCTTTGAGTTAAAAAAGTCAGTCAAAGAGAAAGAACAGAGAAACAAGAGGAACATATAAACCCTACAAGAAACATAAGATTATGTAAAGAGTCCTAATGTAAGAGTCATAGACATCCATGAGAGCTAAGAAGAAAATACACAAGGGTTGGAAAACCTATGTGAGGGAATAATTGAGAAAAATTTTCCGAGCCTTGCTAGAAATCTAGATATACAGGTGCAAGAAGCTCAAAAGACTCCTGGGAGAGTCATTGTAAAGAAGCAATCATCACAACACATAGTCCTCAGACTGGCCAAAGTAAACACAAGAGAGGCACTCCTATGAGCTGTAAGGCAAAAGCATCAAGTAATGTACAAATGAAAACCCATCAGACTAACTGCAGACTTCTAAACTGAGACCTTACAAGCCAGAAAGGATTGGGACCTCATTCTCAGTCTTCTCAAACAGAATAATGGCCAGCCTAAAATTTTGTGTCTTGCAAAACTAAGTTTCTTAAATGAGGGAGAACTAAAGACCTTCTTAGAGAAGCAGACGCTAAGGGAATTTGTCAAGACAAGACCTACCCTGCAAGAAGTACTGATAACTGCAGCATTATATACAGAGCAGCACAATAGACAATGATTAGTGTAAAATCACCCAAAATCTAAAGGTCAAAGCTCCGACACCACAATGGCTCCAGAGGTAAAACAAAGCAACAAAGTTCTACGCAACAGGATGAACAGAAATCCACCCCACTTATCAATTCTTTCAATAACTATGAATGTCTTGAACTCCCCACTGAAGAGACATAGACTGGCTGAATGGATAAAAAAAAAAAAAATACAAGCCAACTATCTGCTGTCTCCAGGAAAGACATCTAACCCATAAGGACTCATTCAGACTCAAGGTGAAGAGATGGAAAACAATATTCCATGCAAATGGGACCCAAAAGAAAGCTGTTATGGCCATTCTCATAAATGATAACATCCATTCTCATAAATGATGACATAGACTTCAAATCAACAAAAGTAAAGAAAGTCAAAAAAATGATTATTATGTGATGGTGAAGGGAATAATTCAACAAGAAGACATAACAATCCTAAACATTTATGCACCTAACACAGGTGCATCCAGATTCATAAAGCAAACCCTACTTGATCTAAACAAAATGATAAACAGCAGCACAATAATAGCCAGGGACTTAAACATCCCAATGACAGAATGGGACAGATCTTCCAAGCAGAAAATAAACAAAGAAACAATGGCCTTAAATGGGACTCTAGAACAAATGGGCCTAAGAGACATTTACAGAACATTCTACCTCAAAACTGCTGAATATACATTCTTCTCATCAGCTCATGGGACATTCTCTCTGATTGACCACAGCCTAGGCTGCAAAGCATGTCTCTCACAAATTAAAATGAAATAGAAATTACACATGTATCTTCTCAGACTACCAAAGCCAGAAAAGGACACAACAACAACAACAAAAAAGAAAACTACAGACTAATATCCTTTATGAATATAGATGTAAAAATTATGAGTAAAATCCTAGCAGACTGATTTCAGCTGCATATCAAAAAACTAATCCACCACAATCAAATGGGCTTCATCCCAGAGATGAAAGGATGGTTCAACATACACAAATCTATAAATGTGATTCACCCCATAAATAGAAGCAATAACAAAGATCATATGATCCTCTCAATAGACACAGAAAAAGCATTTGACAAAATTCAGCACCTTTTATAAGAACTCTTAACAAAATAGGCATAGATGGAACATATCTCAATATTATAAAAGTGATACACAACAAACCCACAGCCAACATAATAGTGAATGGGGAAAAATTGAAAGCATTCCCATTTAGAACTGGAACCAGGCAAGGTTGCCGTCTGTCACCATTTCTATTCAACATAGTGCTGGAAGTCCTAGCCAGAGCAATTGGGCAAGAGAAGGAAATCAAGGGTATCTACATGGAGAAAAAGGAGGTCAAACTATCAATCTTTACTGCAGATATGATCTTATATCTATAAAACCCCAAAGATTCTGCCAAGAGACTCCTGGAAATGATAAATAAATTCTGCAAAGTCTCAGGTTACAAAATCAATGTACACAAATCAGTAGCATTCTTATATGCCAACAACAGTCAAGCTGAGAATCAAATAAAAAACTCAACGCCTTTCACAATAGCAACAAAGAAAATGAAATACCTAGGAACATATTTAATCAAGGAGGTAAAAGCCCTCTATGAAACACTGAGGAAGGAAATTGCAGAGGATGTAAACAAATGGAAAAACATATCATGCTCCTGGATTGGCAGAATCAACATTGTTAAAACAGCTATACTACCTAAAGTGATTTACAGATTCAATGCAATCTCCCTAAAATACCAACATCATTTTTCTCAGATCTAGAAAAAATAATTCTACAGTTCATATGGAACCAGAGGACACACTGTATTCCAAAAGCAACCTTAAGCAAAAAGAACAAATTGAGAGGCATAAATTCATCAGACTTCAAGCAATACTACAAGGCTATAGTAATTAAAACAGCATGATACTGGCATGAGAACAGAGACATAGACCAATGGAACAGAACTGAGAACCCAGATATAAAACCATCCTCATATAGCCATCTAATCTTTGACAAAGCAGACAACAACATATACTGGGGAAAATAATCCTTATTCAATAAATGGTGCTAGGAAAATTGGATATCCACATGTAGAAGACTGAAACAGGATCTGCACCTCTCACCTCTCACAAAAATCAACTTACAGTGGATGATAGACTTAAATATAAGTCATGAAACTATAAGAATTCTAGAAGAAAATGTTGGAAAAACTCTTATGGACATTGGCCTAGGCAAAGAATTTATGAAGGAGATCCCAAAGGCAATTGCAGCAACAACAAAAATAAATAAATGGGACCTGAATTAAAAAGCTTCTGCGCAGCCAAGGAAACTATCACAAGAGCAAACAGACAACCTACAGAATGGGACAAAATATTCACATGCCCACATCTGATAAAGGGCTGAAAATTAGAATCTATTTAGAACTCAAGAAAATCATCAAGAAAAAATCAAACAATCCCATTAAAAAGTGGGCAAAGGACATGAACAGAAACTTTTCAAAAAAAGATAGACTAATGGCCAATAAACACATGAGAAAATGGTCAACATCTCTAATCATCAGGGAAATGGTAATCAAAATGACAATGAGATATCACCTAGCTCCAGTGAGCATGGTTTTTACCAAAAAGTCCCCAGACAAAAGATGCTGGCATGGATGCATACAGAAAAAACATTTATACACTGTTGGTGAGACTGCAAACTAGTACAACCTCTATGGAAAGTAGTATGGAGATACCTCAAAGAGCTATTAATAAAAGTAGACCTACTATTTGATCCAGCAATCCCACTACTAGGTATTTACCCAAAGGAAAAAAGACATTTTACAAAAAAGACATTTGCACTCAAATGTTTATAGCAGCACAATTCACAATTGGAAAGATGTGGAATCAACCCAAGTGTCCATCAATACATGAGTGGATTAATAAAACGTGGTATATGTATACCAGGGAGCACTACTCAGACATAAAAAAATGGTGATCTTGAATCTTTTGTAACAACCTGATGGAACTGAAGGCCATTCTTCTTAGTGAAGTATTGCAAGAATGGAAAAACAAACACCACATGTACTCAGTACTAAATTGGAACTAACTGATCAACACTTATGTGCACATGTGGTAGTAAAATTCAAGGGAAATCAAGTAGGTGGGAAGTGGAAGGAGGGGATGGATAAATGCACACCTAATGGGTACAATGCAAGCTATCTAGGTGATGGACACACTTATAACTTTGACTCAAACTGTACAAAAGGAATTCATGTAACCAAAACATTTGCACCCCTGTAGTATTCTGAAATTTAAAAAAAAATTTCTATGAGAAATTTTTTTTAAAAAAGAAGAGTCAAGAACGATGTCCTCAGGTATATCACCTGGACCACCCTACATGGTCCAGTGCATTGCCTTTTTGAATTATGTCATTTTGAGTTATGAGTAAGAACATGGTATAAAGTTTTAACTCAGGCTAAGAAGTAACCAAAAGAACCATCCAAGGATCTTCACAATTAGCAGCTAAAATGCTCTATTTATCTTTTCTTATCATCTTCCTGTTGCTTTCAAGTGCTGTCTTCCTTCCTCTTTATACTGTCCCCTATATTTTCAGATTTGTGTCTTTTCTCTTGGATGAACTTTTTTTTAATGAGGATTCCAGTCCCTTTCAGGGCAATAATCTGATCCAACTCCGTCCTTCCATTCAAACAATAAAACTCTGCTCTTCTTATAGACCACACTCTCACAAGATGCTGCCAGCCACAGGTACAAAAGTACAAAGGATTCACTGCACACCTCAGACTTCAGCATGCACTATCTAAACAGAAATTTTTTTCTACACAGATATTAATCTTCCATGATGATCAGCAGATCAGGTGTTTTCTTGCCAAACATTGCATGATCTTTTGTAAATTTGCCTAGTCACTGCTTTACAGCCTTGTTGTCTAGTTACAAGGGTGTCTAACCATATGAAATATTTAAAACCTCAGGAAAGCTAGCTTACCAAATGAAATAAATATTTGAGGAAAAGATAAACTCAGATGCGTTTGTTCCAGAATAATAACCATGATATAATCTCTGTCTTAATTTGTTGACATTGTCCTTCCTTTAGAGGACTTTTGTGCTGTCTTTTGGGGTTATTTGATACATTTTCACTGTATTGTTTTATTTTGACTTCACAAAAGTAACTTGGTGATCCGGTGTATAAAGATTAGCTATCATCAGAAGTGCACGTCCTTTTAATTATTTTTTCTTAGTGGTGACGAGCTTACTTTCATGTATTAACATTTTTTTTCCTACTCACTCTTGGTAGTGTTATTGTAAAATTGAAAATATTTACCCAAATATTATGCTGATTTCAACTTATTCATTTAGGTAGAACAACTTTACATTCCAATATGTGACCTTACTTATAAGCCTTCCATTAAAAATATATGGTGATTTTTTATTTCTGTGCACTGAAAGTATTAAGAAGCAAATTGTTCTGTTTTTCATGCTCTTCATGTTGATTTCTGTTGATCTACATCTGACATATAACACATGTTGGAGAATGCAATGTTGGAAAACCCATGTGAGTACTTATGTTCAACATGGTGCATGGAAGACAGCCATAGAGTAACCCATGACAGGTGTTGTTCCTTGCTTACCTGATGTCATTAGCTCTCATTTTTTAAAATAATTCTGAGTGTTGTTTGATAAGCCCCAGGAGATAAGCTATAAATGGCCTAAACTAATTATGGTAATTCCATCCCACTATGATCGATCTGGGTGCGAACACCTAGAAATTAAGCCTTTGGCTAGGAGCATGGCTAAAACAAGAAGTACAATGAGGAAATAATTTTTCTCTTTGATTAAAGGAGAGAACCGTATGATGAATGCCCTTTTCTTCCTGCCTGCCTCCTTTCTTCAGCTTGGATACTGTGATATGAAAGTTTAATGCCTGGATCTGTGGCACCTGTTTTGTGACATGAAGTGAATTGCAGGAGAATGCAAGCTAACATGCTAAGAAGAGTGTCATAGAAGAATGGACAGATTCTGTGTGATGCTATCGCTGAGCTACTGAAATAACCCTGGAACTGTTTTTCTCTGTACTTTGTGTTAATAAAATAAAAGCTGTCCTTTCTTTACAGTAAAAAACATTCTTTATAATACATAGTGTCTCTTAATTTCTCATGAAATTGCCATTGATGACACATGGAAGTTACTAAAATAGTAACTTTAAAAAAAAAAGCTTTTATCATTATCCATTTCCCTCTTTTGAAAATTTGCTTGATGTCTTGGGGAGGGGGGCACTGGAAGAAGAGGAAGCCAATCAAAATTAAGCAGAGACTTTCCCCTCAAATTTTGACTTCATTTTTCACTGGAGGTAGGAGGACTCATTATCTATATTTTCAAGAAGAAATTCAACTGACAGGAGTTTTTTTCTGTGCTGCTTATCTGTTGCTAAGGCCAATTACAATGAGGAAAGAATCCTCATTGATAGCTTTGCCCACGTACTCCTCTCCTCTTGTCACCATAAAAGTTTATTAATTAAAAAATTATCTGGGAATGCTCCACAGTGTTGCTAGGGCTTAGGCCAACTTCTCCAATGATGACTCAAAGCTTCTAACATCAAGACACATTGAGTAAATACAGGTCATGGTAATATAAATTCCATTTGCTGTCATATCATTGGTTTAAACATCCTGTGCTCAAGGAGCATTGTAAATCCTTTATATAAATATACAAACCACAGCAATAAACATAGCCAGTGTATTGTAACATGTCACTTGAATCCACAAACCTACGATTTGCTACAGACAACTAAATTTCCATTTTTCTGCCACTTGAATTATCATACGTGCCTTCTCATAGTTGTAAAATTCAAATATTGATTTTAAAAAGCCATTTCATCAAGTATATTTGCTCATATGCATCATTCTAAAAGGCAGAATATATAGTGAAAAGCATTTAACAAAACTAGAAAACTCTATCATAGAGGTCCGTAGGATAGAAGCATTTTAAACATAGAATTGAAACGTGTGTGTGTGTGTGTGTGTGTGTGTGTAAAATTCAGGGAACATTGTCATTTATTCATTAAATCATTATTAATTAAGTATATATATGTATATAAAGCTCGTAAAGTTGAACTAACAGATCAACAAAAAGTTTGAAAAGCAATGTGGGAATGATATCCTTTTCAAGTAGAATGAACTTCTGGATTCACAGAAAGTGTCTCCACTTCTATTGTCTCTGAAACACACACTCCTTTACATAACACAAGCTCTCCAATACTCAGGTCAGTTACACCCCTATTTTTGGTTTTGTTTGACAGATTTCATTACTAGACCTAACATTTTTACCAAGACTGTCTATAATCATTTGCATTCTTACACTTTTCTTCCTCTTCTTTGCAAAATGTCTAGGACTGTGACCCTGTAGACACTTTCTTAGACGTATTTGTCAACTGATGTTAGGATGGTGAGTGGTAAGGACCCAATGGCTCCAAAATCCTGAGACCATTCTAAGTCTATTTAGGAAGATGGAATGAGGAGGGTGGGGAACAGAAGAGTTAGGTAAAATCTCTTTCTCTAGCATTAAAAAAGTATATACATACCCTGGAAACTTGAATGCTACCCCTACTATATTTTTTATAATATTAAGGAATTATTGCCACTTTTTTTAATGTAATAGTGTTAGTGTGGCTCTATTTTAAAAAGAATCCTTGTAATTTAGAGACACAGACTAAAATATTTACAGATGAAATGATAAGATGACTGGAATTTATTTCAAAACAATATAGGAAATGGGAAGTGGGAGTTTGCTTGATACAAGATTAGTCATGAATTGCATATTGTTGCTGAGCATGGTTACGTAGTCCCGTGCTGATTCACTATGCTATTCTGTCTGCTTTTTAAACAACTGTATATTCATATGTTAAAAACACACATTAAAAAGTACATATACCTTCAGGGAATCTGCATTAATTTTCAAAAATTGAACACACTTGTGTAACTGCCACCCAGATGAAGAAACAGAACATTACCAAAACTTCAGAAGACCCCACTGGTGCCGCTTTTACAAACACTCCCACTTTCCCAAGGGTGGTCACTATCTTGACTTCTAACATTACACATTTGCCGATTTATGTAATTTATATAAATGAAAGCATAGAGTATACAGTCTTTTGTGGCTATATTTTTTTGTTTGATATCAGGATGAGATATTTTGGAATTGTTTCATGTAGTTGCAAGTCATTCATTATCATTGCATCACATATTCTAATGTGTGAATATACCACCATTTACTTATCCATTCTATTGATTGACATTTGGAATTTTCAGGGTTTTCGATGTTACAAATAGTGTCACTATAAAAATTCTATTTCTTATCTTTTGTTGAGCATACATTCAATGTTTTTTTATTGAGTTTATAAAACTCACCCAGGAATGAATTATTGAGTCACAGGGTATGTATATGTTCAGTTGTAGTAGATGCCACTGACCTATTTTCTAAAGGGTTTATATCAATTTATATTCATATCTGCATTATTTAAGTGTTCTACTTTCTTTATATCTTTGCCGACAGTTGGTGTTTTCTATCTTTTTCATTATTTTTTTTACTTCTGGTAGGGTGTTATGGTATTACATTGTAGTTTTATTTTGTGATACCCTGACAATAATAAACTTGAGTATCTTTTCATAGGTTTACCAGCTATTTGGACTATCCTCTTGTATAATGTACATACTCAAATATTTTATCAATATTTTGTATCTGGGGTATGTCTATGTTTTTCTTAGTGATTGGCAAGAATTCTTCATATGTTCTGAATAAAATAGTTATTTTTCAGGTATATATCAGAGAATCTCTTCTTCCACTCTGTGGGCTACCTTAGTGATTCATTTTGATATATAGAAGTTCTTGATTTTAACATAGTCCCCTTTACCAATGTTTTCCTTTATCTTTAATGCTCTTTGTGTATTGTTTTTAAAAGTCTTTGCCTCCTCTAAGTCACAAAGATGACTTCTTACATTTTCATTCTAAAAGCCTTAATTTTTCATATCTCATATAGATCTAGAATCTATTTGCAATGATTTTTATATATGATATGAGATAGGGAGTCAAAGTCCATTTGTCCTTCATATGAACATCTAATTAATCTAGCACCATTGTTAAAAAGCTATTTTTGTCTAGTATATTGCTCAGCTTTGTCATAAAGCAGATATCTAAATAACTGTAGGCTTATTTCTGGATTCTCTATTCAATCCTCCTGTTCAGTTTGCCTATTTTTTGCACTTCTGTTAACACTGTGTTAATACAATTGGTAGAATTTTAATGTCCTTGTATGCTAATTCCTATATCTAGATCATTCGTGAGTCAACTCTCCATCTAGTAATTGTTGATTGCATGTGAGGCATTTGGTATAAAAAAGACATAAAGTCTCTAGTTCAGAGACGTTCTCGTATGTCCTTTCTTAGGAAGATATGGGGAGAGAATGAACATCTCAATTCCATCAGTGATTGTGCCAAGTCGGGGCTGGTAATCAACAATCAAAGTGTTTATTTTTTATTTCATTTAAGTCATGGACTCCCTTGATAATCTCATAAAAACTATACACGATTTCCCTAAGAAAAATTATACATAATTTTATACATATGAAATCACATTATTTTAGGTAGTTCCCAGACTCCTTAAAATCTATTGGATCCATGGGACAATAACTTCTCAAACTGTATAACAATGGGAATAAAGTAACTAAGATCTATCATGAGAAATTGCCTCAGGATCTTTGATTCCTATAATGCATGTTGTATTAAATTATATCCTAGGGATGTTGGACTGTCTTTTTCTCTCCAGGGATAATTCCATTTCTACAGAAATCAGAAGCAGAAGAAATCCCATTCATGTGAATATTGGTATATAAAATGTATATTTACAGTAATTTTCTTAAAATTCCTATTATTAAAAGTGCTTGATTTTACTTAATTATTAACCTTTTTCTAAGAAAAATAACGATAAGAATGCTTGTAACACTTCTAGGAAATAAGGAAATACAGTTTCAAGTCATATTCATTTCAATGTACCTGTAAAATTTTCAAATGAAAGAAATCTCACCCCTTTCAAAGTATCTGTAATGCTACCATTTTAACTTTGCTAAAGAATTTTTGGTACACATATTTTTGCCTTTCCCCCGTAATATAATACAATGTATTAGGAGAAAACAGTTGTCAAATACATTGACTCACGTATTATGACTCAGCTTTAAAAAACACCATTGCACACAACACATACATCAGGACATCTGCCACACCTTGGGCACTTTCAGCACAGCTAAGGTTTGCCCTATGTGTGCCCTCTGCAATTACAGCTCATTGGGCTACAGAAGAGAATTTAAGAGTAATGAAATCATATGCTGAAAAGGAAAAAAATTACAAAAAAGTAAATTTAAAAAATACCAAAAGCGTGAAATATTGAGCTGGGTATGCTGAAAGCAAAAATATATTTAGAGTAAATTGTGAAATAAAATCTGGGAGGCTATATCAGTGGGTGAAGGATTTGATTTAGCCATGTGATGCTATTGCAAAACAAATATAAAAGAATACCGAAACCATGAAAAGCAAAGACTGCTCTAAAGTTTTCAAGCTTTTTTTTTTGCAAGGGGTTGGGGCAACACCAATCATTCTTGAAAGGTTCATTCAGAACCCCAATATACGTAATGGGCAAACACAGAACTACTCTGGTTGAAGCAAGGGTGGAGGGTCCAAAGCCCTTTTCTAAACATCTTCCAACATACTGCAGTAGCCCCTCCAGAGTAGCACTGGGAAACTTATAACTTTACAAAGAACACTTTGAATACCATTGAGGTGGAGAAAAGAAACAGGGAAAAGTATGCTGCTAGTCAGTGCCAAGAGGGTATTAGAGGATGGAGCTGCTGCTAATAGAAGCAAGACCCAGTGAGAGAACCTTCTGGGTGGTTCAGGAGATTGCTGGAGAGTCTGTTCTCTCAAGAGACTCAGGCCTGCACTACCTTTCTAGTTCCTATTCCACTTCCAGTCCAAGCATGTCCTAAAACAAACTTAAATTTGCTTGTATTTATCTGAGTGCTTTTAGTGATGAGTCATTTTCTATGTTTTACAAAACAGGAACATTTCATTTTTATTTTCTTGATCACTGAATCAAATGTTTGCGGTAAAATGTTTCACCCTTGTATATGTTACTCTATAACTCTTAAAAAATAATGAAAAATTAAATTAAAGGTAACAGATAATATATTATAAAGAATATATCATTATTATTATCTGTTAATTTATTTAACCAATATCTTTTGGGCCAATTCTGTGCCAGGCCCTTTGCTACATGCTAAGTATACAGTGGTATGCAATTAAGACATTGCCTCTGCCATGATTATTTTCATTATTAAAGAAAGAGAGGACAAGGGGAGAGAGGAGAAATCATTTGACACTGGTCCATGTTCTTTATAATATCTGAGAACATTAGTTTTTAAGTTCATCTTTATTATCATAGTAGTGTAAAGAACATCATTATATGAGATGGGATTGCTCAGAGGTGACAAGTCTCTGAGTCTAAATACCTGGGTATAAGCTGCAGCTGCCACTTCCTAGTTGTGGACCTTGGGCAAGTTACCTAATCATTCTGTTCACTTCATCTGAAAAATGGATATAATTATAGGACCTGTCTCATTGGGTTACAGTGATGATTAAATGATTTGACAATCTATGAAGTACTTAGAATAATAGTCAATAAATTAGTTAAGCTCTATGAAATCCTGCTCTGCCAGCATTGTTATAATAGCATCCCTGTAGCAGACATGACAACATCCCACAATCTTTTTTGTCAGCATGGGGAAAACAGAAATCCTTGTACTGAATAGTTGGACACAGGAACATTTAAAGATCAATTATTAAGAGTTATGCCTGAGAATGTGTTGCAGCCCAATGGGTCCCTTGCCCACTGCCCAGGAGGAAGACAATATACTGAGACAGAAGAAGTTGCAGCAGAGAAAGGGTTTAATTTCTCAAGGCACCAAGTGAGGAGATGGGAGAATCTTCTCAAATCCATCTCCCCAAGAATGTGGGGGCTAAGGTTTTTAAAGGTAGTTTGGCAAACAAAGGGCTAGGGAATTGGATCTGCTGATTGGGTGGGGATGAACTCCTAAGGTTGGAAAGCAGAAATTGTCTTCTTGGCTGAGACAGTTCCTGGGTAGAGGGTCATGGGACCTGTTAGGACAGTTTCCATGTCAGTTGTTGCCCCTGAAAGCAGAGTCTGGAAGGTATCTCAAAAACCAGTCTTAGGTTTTACAATGGCAATGTTATCTGTAGAAGCAATTGGGGAAGTCACAAATCTTACACCTGAGTGATCTGTTAAGAAAGCAAATCAGCAACTTCTTCCTGAATTCTTACAGATTCCAAAATCACCATACCTCTCTCCATAAACCATCCATTTGATAATCATTCTATGACATCTGTAGACATCACCTTTACCCTTTTTATCCATGTTACCCAAATCAATTCAGCTTGTGTTTGTTCTGAGACTTCCAAAGTTTCTTACAGATTAGCAGTGAGTGGTATGGTATTCTCTCCTGTGATTTTCCACATTGGGATAAAATTATTTTGCAAAAGGAGACATAAACTCACTTTAAAAATTCTACAAACCTACTGACAACTTCTTGACCTACTATCAGCCTTTACTTCCCTTTTTCCCCTTTCCAGTTAAAAAGATGATTGTCCTAGCCAGAGAAACTAAAATCTAAAAAGCATTTGAGTAACTCTTCTCTTTGTTGAAGAAAAAGTAACTAAATGTTTATGGTATTTCACATCAACCAATGGAACAGAATAGAGAACCCAGAAATAAAACCGTATAGCTATGACCAATTGATTTTTGATAAAGCAGACAAAAACATACACTGGGGAAAGGATGCCCTATTCAGTAAGTGGTCCTGGGAAAATTGGATAGCCACATGCAGAAGAATGAAACTGGATCCCTATCTCTCATCATATACATAAAATAACTCAAGATGGATTAAAGGCTTAAATGTAAGACCTGAAACCATAAAAATTATAGAAGAAAAAATAAAAAAAACTCTTCTGGACATTGGCCTGTGCAAAGAATTATTGCTAAGACCCCAAAAGCAAATATAGCAACAATAAAAATAAATAAATGGAACTTAATTAAACTAAAAAGATTCTGTACAGCAAAAGAAATAATCAACAAAGTACATAGATAACCTATGCGGTGGGAGAAAATATTTGCAAACTATACATCCAACAAAGGGCTAATATTCAGAATCTACAAAGATTTCAAACAAATCAGCAAGAAACAATCAAATAACCCTACCAAAATGGGCAAAAGACATGAGCAGATTTTTTTCAAAAGAAAATAGACAAATGGCCAAGAAACATATGAAAAAATGCTCAACATCACTAATTGTCAGGGAAATTCAAATTAAAACCACAATGAGACACCACCTTATCTCTGTCAGAATGGCCATTATTAAAAAATCAAAAAAAAAAAAAAAAGATGTTGGTGCAGATGTAGTGAAAAAGGGACTGTTTATACACTTTTAGTGGGATGTAAACTAGTACAACCTCGATGGAAAACAGTATGGAAAGTCCTCAAAGAATTAAAAGTAGACCCACTACTGAGTATTTACCCAAAGGAGAAGTCATTACATAGAAAAAACATCTGCACCTGAATGTTTATCACAGCACAATGCACAATTGCAAAGATCAACCTAAGTGCCCATCAACTGATGAGTAGATAAAGAAAATGTGGTGTGTGTGTACACACACACACACACACACACACACACCATGGAGTACTACTCAGCCATAAAAAGGAATGAATTAATATTTTTTGCAACAACTTGGATGGAACTGGAGACCACTATCCTAAGTGAAGTATCTCAGGAATGGAAAAACAAATACCACATGTTCTCACTTATAAGTGGGAGCTAAATGAGGGATACACATAGTAATAATGTGGTGTAATGGACAATGAAAATTAAGAACCGGAAGGGTAGGAGGGGAGTGAGAGATAAAAATCTACCTATATGGTACAATGTACACTATCCTGGTGACAGGTGAAAGCCCTGACTTCAGCATGGTACAATCCATCCATGCAACAAAAAACTCTTGTACCCTGTTCACAGTATTCATTTACTATATTTATAATTCATAAGCAGTTATGACTGGATTTCTCAGTATTTTAAGTTTTGATACTTTAATATAGAATGTCTTCTAACTCTCTTATTCTTCAGTATTATGTTGGCTATTCTAGTCATTTTGTCTTTCCATGTAAACTTTAAAATCAGTTTGTCAATATCTACAAAGTAGCTTGCTGGGATTTTGATTGCATTGAATCTATAAATCAAGTTGGTTTGTTTGACACTTAATAATATTGCCTTCCAAAACATGAATATGGAATATATCTCCATTGATTTAGTTCTTTTGTCAGAGTATTATACTTTTCCACATATATCTAGTACATATATTATTATATTTATATCTAACTATTTAATTTTTAGTGCTTTTTTCTTTTTTTTTTTTTTTTTTTTTTGAGACAGAGTCTCACTCTGTTGCCCAGGCTAGAGTGAGTGCCGTGGCGTCAGCCTAGCTCACAGCAACCTCAAACTCCTGAACTCAAGCGATCCTCCTGTCTCAGCCTCCCGAGTAGCTGGGACTACAGGCATGCGCCACCATGCCCGGCTAATTTTTTCTATATAGATTTTTAGCTGTCCATATAATTTCTTTCTATTTTTAGTAGAGATGGGGTCTCGCTCTTGCTCAGGCTGGTCTCGAACTCCTGAGCTCAAACGATCCGCCCACCTCGGCCTCCCAGAGTGCTAGGATTACAGGCGTGAGCCACCGCGCCCGGCCAATTTTTGGTGCTATTTTAAATGGTATTTATTTTAAATCTTGAATTCCAGTTGTACATTCCTGGTATTTAGGAAAGCAATTGATTTTAGCATATTAACCCTGTATCCTGTAACCCATTATATAATTGCTTATTAGTTCCGGGCATTTTTCTTGTTGTTGATTCCTCAGAATTTTCTGCATAAACAATCATGTTACCTGTGAACAGTATTAATTCTCCCTTAATAATCTCTATACCTTTTATTCATTTTCCTGTCTTACTACACTAGCTAGGATTCCAGTAGGATGTTGAATACGAGTGATAATGGGAAAGTAAATCGTTGCCATGTTCATGATCTTAGGGAAATGCAATTCAGTTTCTCACCATTAAGTGTGATGTTACCTGTCATTTTTTTTTGTAGTTCTTTATTAATTTGAGGAAGTTTCTCTCTATTCCTAGTTTTTCGAGGTTGTTCCATAAATGGGTATTGAATTTTGTCAAATGCTTTTTCTTCATCACTTGTTATGATCACATAATTTTTATTCTTTAGTCTGTTGTGGTGGTGAATTACACTGATTAACTTTTAAATAGTAAACCAGTCTTGAATACCTGTAATAAACCCACTTGATCATGTATAATTGGTGTTGCATAATTCTTTTTATGAGTTGTTGGATTTGATTTCCTAATATTTTGTTAAGGATTTTTGCATCTATATTTATGTGAGACATTGATCTGTAGTTTTCCTTTCCTATAAGGTTTTTATCTGGTTTTGGTACTGCATTAAAGTAACCCTAACCTAAAAGAATGAGTTCAGAAGTGTTCCCCCCTCTATTTTCTAGAGCAAATTGTAGGGACTTATCATTTCTGTCTTAAATGTTTGGTAGAATTTCCCAGGTAAACCCTATGAACCTCTGGTACTTTTTCTTTTGAATATTATTAATTATTTATTAAAATTCTTTAAGATATAGGCTCTTTTAGTTTATCTAGTTCTTCTTTTGTGAGTTTTGGTTGTTTTGATCATTCAAGGAATTCGTTTATTTCCTCTAAGTTATCAAATTTCTGGGAATAGAGTTGTTCATGGTTTTCTGTACCTTTTTAATATACTTAGGATCAGATTATTTCATTTCTGATATTAATAATTTGTGTTATTTCTCTTTTGATTCTTGATTAGCCTGGCTAGAGGTTTATCAATTTTATTGATCTTTTTAATGAATCAGATTTTAGTTTCCTTCATTTTATCCATTGTCTTTCTGTTTTCAATTTCATTGATTTCCCCTCTAATTTTTATTATTTTTTTTCTTCTGCTAGCTTTAGTCTTACATTGATCTTCTTTTTCTAGTTTCCTAAGGTGGAAGTTTATATTACTAATTTTTGGTCCTTTTCTAATATATTCATTTAATGCTATAAATTTCTCTATAAGCACTATGTTTTTAGTATCTCACAAATTTGTTAAGTTGTATTTTTATTTCTATTTAGTTCAAAATATAATATTTTTAAATTTCTTTTGAGAATTCTTCTTTGAACCATGTGTTATTTAGAAATATGTTGCTTATTCTACAAATACTTGAAAATTTTCCAGATATTTTTCTGTTATTGATTTATAATTTTATTTTGGTCAGATAACATATTTTATCTGCTTTTTAAAAAATTGTTAAGTTGTGTTTTATGGCTGAGAATATGGTCTATCTTGGTGAATATACCATGTAAGCTTAAGAAGAATATATATTCTGATAGTATTTGATGGAGAATTCTAAAAATATCAGTTAGACCAAGTTGATTGATTATGCTGTTTAGTTCAATTATATCCTTACTGATTTCCTGCCTGCATGATATATTAATTTCTGAAAGATGGGTTTTGAAGTATCCAGTACTTCAAATGTATTTGTAATGTATTTGTCTATTTCTCTTTTCCATCTTATCATTTTTGTTGCTCTGTTGTTAGAAGCATACATGTTAAGGATTGTTATGTCTTCTTGGAGTATTGACCCCTTTATCATTATGTAATGCTGTCTTTATTCTTGGTAATTTTCCTTGTTCTGAATTCTGCTTTGTCTAAAGTTAATATAGCTACTCCTGCTTTCTTTTGATTAGTGTAGCATGGTACAGCATTCCCCATCCCTTTACTTTAAACCTACCTAAGACTTCCTATTTAAAATAAATTTCTTACGGACAACTTATAGTTGGATTTTATTTTGTTTTTTAACCCACTCTGACAATCACTATCTTAATTGGTATGTTTAGATCACTCTCATTTAAAGTGATTATTGATATATTTGGATTGATATCTACTATGTTTGTAACTGTTTTCTGTTTATTACACTTGTTCTTTGTTGCATTTTTTTTCTTCCTATTTGTATTAGTTTACAAATAGGAAGACAAAAAATACAAATTGCCACAAACTGGGTGGCTTAAAAGAACACAAATTTATTCTTTCACAAATCAGGAGGCCATAAATCCAAAATAAAGGATCCATATTATTGTTTCCTTCTAGAGGCCCTGAGGGAGAAACTATTCCATTCTCTCTGCTAGCTTCTGGTAGTTTCCAGTAATCCTTGGCATTCCTTGGTTTGTAGATATATCACTCCAATTTCTGTCTTCATTTTCACATTGCCTTCTTCTGTGTCCTTTTCTCTTCTTAAAGACACCAGTCCTTGGATTGAAGGCCTACTCTAAATGCAGCATGATTTCATCTCAAGATTCTTAACTGATTACATCTGCAAAGACACAATTTCCAAATTAGGTCACATTCTGAGGTTCTGGGTAGACATGAATTTTGGGGGCACACTACCAAAACTATTACATTTCACTCTCTGGCCCCCCAAATTCATATCCATTGCGCATGGAAATTCATTCACCCCATTCTAACATCGTGAAAAAGTTTTAATCCATTACATCATCAACTCTAAATTGAAAATATCATCAACTCTAAATTGAAAATATCATCAACTCAAAAGTTTTAAATCTCATCATCTAAATCATGTACTTAGGAGGCTAGGTATGGTCCATCCTAGAGCTAAATTGCTCTTCATCTGTGGACCAGTGGAGCCAGAAAAACAATTATCTGCTTCCAAAGTGAGACATTCTGTTTATGATGACTTATGTATTTTCTAAGCGTAAGAATCTTTTTTTTACCATGATCCTGAATTCTTTCTGAGCCCTCACCAGAGTAGCCTTTAACGTCTATGGTGGAGGGCTGTGTCCTATAGAGAGAGAGAGGAAAAGAAAGAAGATCAGGTAAGAAGGGCCTCAGACCACAGGGCAGCTCTGAGAAAGTCATGTACAGGCCAGTGTGGAGCCAGTGTACAGCCCAGGGTAAAGACTGACCTTTACAGTTGTCCCTCACTGGGGAGAAAGAACCCAGCACTAGCACCCTGGTATGCTAAGTACAACCAGGGGCAGCCAGGGAGAGTACAGTCTTGGTATGAATACTGCCAACAATCCCAAAGGTGTGGCAATTGGAAGGGAGGTCTGAAGGGCACACTCTCGTGCCTGCCACAGGGTGCCCTTTTCTTGACAAAAATTTGCCAGTGGGGATAGAGGGAACTAAGAAGCTTAAAGGAGCTTCCGGCAGAATTCTGGGACTAAGGGGCTAAAAAGGGAAGTTGGGGGCCTGCCAAGTGTCCATTACAAAGAATGAAGGCTTTTGGAAGGAAGTTGGAGGGTCGCACCCTAGGAGTAATGGCTCAGCTTCTACTCAGCTCAGTCCCTGATGGGATTTAGGAGATCTAAGATTCCATGGGCCCCAGCATAGATGCTGGCTAAAAGCAGATGTAAAGTCCTTATAGGAAGAAAGTAAAATCACCCAGAGCCTCCAGATATTTATAGCTTTTTATTTTAAAAAATAATTAAAGCACAAAGATGAAATTTCATGTAGCCATAAATAGGTTCATAAAAAGGTGAGGTTCATACAGTTTGTATGATGTTAAAAATAAATTAATACCCTATAGGTTACCTCCATAAATTAAATACTACACATTACTTACCTCATTGTTGATGATTATCAAGAGGAAATTAAAAACCAGCTGTTCATCAGACGCAGTGCTCATGCCTGTAATCCTAGCACTTGGTATGGCCAAGGCAGGAAGATCGCTTGAGGTCAGGAGTTCAAGACCAACCTGAGCAAGAGCAAGACCAGTCTCTACAAAAAATAGAAAAATTAGCCAGGTGTGGTGGCACGTAGTCCCAGCTACTCAGGAGGCTGAGGCAGGAGGATCGCTTGATCTCTAGAGTTTGAGGTTGCTGTGAGCTATGATGATGCCATTGCACTCTATCCCAGGCAACAGAGTGAGACCTTGTCTCCAAAACAAGAAAAAAAAAAGCAACTTTTTGGAATTTTCTATATTTCCCCTAAAAAAAAAAAAAATTAGAACTAGAATGCTAAACTTCTTTCAAGCTTTATCAAAATTATACTTAGACAAAGAACAAATACCTCTAATTAGTAATTTTAATTATTAAGAGTGTTTGCTTTTAATAAGCATTTTATTCAAATTAGTGCAGATGCTTTAATGTATTTTAGAATTATAACTCTTCAGTAGTATTTTTGGAATGCTACTGTGTGGAGAGAGAGAACTAAGCTGAGTGAACTTTCACAGGGTTCCCAGGATTTGTGTTGAGTTGATGATGGGCTGGCCATTCCCTGAGACTCACGGGTGTCAACCTTGACCTGCAACCAGAAATTGGTTGGAACCTAGAACTAAGTGGTAAGGTCCTAACAGAATCTTAGAAATTTACACCAGAGGAGTTTGGTGCTTTTGGTTTTGTTTTATGGGATTTAAGTTCTAAATTGGGAAGGGGGTTAGCATTTTCTCTAGGAAAGGACAAGGTGGAAAGACATACAAAATCACATAAAGTGGCAAAATAATGACACATAAATAGGGAATAGTCAAGGAGTCAAGAATCCAAGTGAAGATTCTATGCTGATCATGCCTGCATTGGACTTGCATAGCAATATCTCACGTAAAGGTGTTAAATATGCCCTTTTCCAGCCTCCTTTAAGTATTATTTTTTGCGAGAAGTTGAACTGCCTATACTAGGCTTCAAAGGAGGAACCGCGAGTTAGGGGGAGCCAGGCCTAGCAGGCACCCTGGGAACCATGGGAGGAAATCTCTCGAGTGGGCATGCAAAAGCACTGGGCAGGAAGCCAGGTCTGCGTCTGTGACTGCCCCAACCCATCCAGAGACTCTCTGATGCTCTGGCTGCTTTAACCTACAAAAGTCATTGTATCAATAATTCACCTGTATGACGAACCTCCTTACCTTAAACCAGTAAAGAATATTTACTGGGAGTGGTTTTTATCAAGTAAATATTCTTTATTCTAAAGCTTTGGAATACAGTTTGACATAGGACTTTTTCTTCTGGTAGAAGACCTGGCTTGCCCTCAAATGACAATATGTTGTACCAACAACAACTCAGAATGGCACAATTACTGCTGTTACTTGAGACTAGTTGAGTAATTTTTGAGAATCCCATCCTTATCTTAACCAACGAGAAAAAAATCTCTCCTCCCACCTTTATTGTTGCTGTGGAACTCTGTAAGGCGATCCCTTTTCCATTTCACTGATGCACCATCTTCCGATTGCTATTGCTGGGTTCCCCACCCCCAGGTTTCTACAGTATTACTACTCAACAGGGCAGAGGTTTTCCTCGGCACTTTTCTGAGCAAGAAACCTCAATTCACTGTGAGAAGCTTAATAATAAAATTGTGCTCTTAGAGAGCACTTTTCATCTTTCTGGAGTTTAATGTTGCCCGTTAAGGTTCTCAGTAGATGAATAGGAGGAGGCTTTTAAAACCCATTAGCTTTCCAAGAGCGTTCCTTCCCTCTTCTTCTTGGATTCAGATCATTTTCATCTTGTTTTCTTCTGGGAGCAGCACCAGTAACAATGGAATCAGCTCTTAACTGAATTCCTGAAATTAACCATTAGAAAGGTTCTTCTGAGTCCCCCTTGACCTCAGATCCAACTCTTTACAGAAATCTCAATTTAAGCTTTTCTCAGATATAATTTTTATTAAAATGTATACAATACTTCATCTAGACATTCGGTCACATAAATTAGGTTATATTAGAAAGCATTCAGAGTAAAAGGGCTTTACTCTTTTTTTTCATTTTTTTAAAATTTCAGCTTACTAAGGGGGTACAAAAGTTCAGGTTATATATATTGCCCATCCCCCCTCCATGTCCCCCCCCCCCAGTCTGAGCTTCAAGTGTGTCCATTCCCCAGACAGTGCACATCGCACTCATCATGTAGGTATACACCCATCCCCTCCCCCACCCCCCACCTCTGTCCGATACCCAATTGGTGTTATTCCCAAATGTGCACTTAGGTGATGATCAGGGAAACCTATTAAGTGAAGTATCCCAAGAATGGAAAAATAAGCACCACATGTACTCACCAGCAAATTGGTTTATTCTTTTTTTTGAAAAAGTTAATACTATGTTTTCATTATAGAAGATGGAGTTTAAGAATATTATAATGAAAGAGATGGAATTATTTTTAAAAGATTATAATTAAAGATCTTTATAGAATCTATACTGAATATTATTTTACTGGGACTTTCAGTTATTTTTCATATTCACATATTATGCTAATTGTATTGAAAGGTCATATTGCCATGCTAAGTAACTGAGGGACAATAGATTAATATTATATATTAAAAAGGCCAGAAGGTGTTCTGTTGCCCTTGAAAAATGAACTGCACCTAACATATGCTATTGGCAACTTGATCACATGTAAATTTGTAAATGCAAATATACATTTTAAGTTATTTTTCAAATGCATATTTTTGAATATTAGTTACATAGAGTCAAGGTTAAAATGCAAAATTTCATGAAGGGGCTCCCTCTCCATCCCATAATGCTGAGACTTCTCTCCTCTGTTTACCTGAGATTTCCAGCCTTTGTGATGCTTTCTGCTTGTACACCATAATGGTAAGAGCACCTACATGAAAATCAGACAACTTCGATTCTTAGATTCTAGAGGGACCATCTGTGTAGGTTATTTTGATTCTCATATGGACCACGTTCTAGGTTATGTGATCTAAGTCTAGACCTCCCCATGAGGGGAATTAGAGTGGTCATGTTGACCTCATGGTTTCATTATACAGTCGCATGGAAGAACATTTAAAACATGTATTAATAGGTAGCTGCTTTTATTTTATTCAGTGTTTAAAATATTGTAGTTGTTTAAATATGCTTATGGACTTAAATACTGTAGGCAGCACTCATCTTCATTTTCATATTACTTTGTGACAATATAGCCAAAATAATTTCTAAGTTTTATTTCCACAAATATCTGTAATTTACAGATTACCTGGAAATGGCATCCCTAACACACAAATTAACCCAGATTACAGTCTAAAAGTTTATTCAGTATAGTGTACAGTACCACAAAAATTTTAATAAAAATTGTGCTTAAATTTCTAGGATAGGTCATATAAAACTATAGCTTCCATTAAATAGCTGAAACTATATTAGTTTATTTCACACACCAAATCCCTTAATCTCAAGAACCCTAGTTTATTCTGAGCATAAGAGCCTTTGCAACCTAGCTAAACCCTCCTGACCACTGAGACTTTGTGGATTTTGCTTTCCTCCTTGACAGTGTGAGTGCTGTAAAGAGCTGTGAAGAATTGAGAGGAGAGAAGGGAGAAGAAAGAACATTTCAACAAAAAACTAATAGGAAGAAATTTGGAGACCTTTGAGAAAGGGTCTGAGAAAAGGCAGAGTTAAGTTAAAAGGCATTGTACACTCATGTTCATAGCAGCATTACTCAAGATAGCCAAGAGATAGAAGCAACCCAGGTTTTTACCAATGGATGAATGAATAAACATTCAATGGAATATTATTCAGCCTTACAAAGCAGGAAGATTCTGACATATGCTATAACATGATGAAAATTGAAGACACTATGCTAAGAGAAATAAACCAATTACAAATAGATAAATACTGTATGATTCTGCTTATACCTAGAGTAGTCAAACTCATAGAGACAGAAAGTAAAATGGTTTCTAGAAGCTGAGGAAAGGGGGAAATAGGGAACTGCTGTTTAATGGTTATGGAGTTCCAGTTTTGCAAGATGAAAAGAGATCTGGAGATTGGTAGCACACCAGTGTGGATGTGCTTAACACTACTGAACTGCATACCTAAAAATGGTTAAGATGGTAATACTTTATGTGTATTTTACCACAATTTTTTAAACTATTAATTTAAAAAATGGATTAGAGTATTAAGGAAATCCTAGAGGTAGAAACAATGTTTTTTTGCTTGTTGGTTTTTAAATATTAGCTCCTCTAAAGTGCTTAAGGATATATGTAATACCATACAGTAGGGAAAGAATGAGATGACTTGCCTCTTCTGCTCAGAAGTGTCCTGGGGGACTATTTATTTATATAAATAGATCACTTATCCTGATTGTTAACATCTTTTGAGATCTTTGGGAATTATTAAGGTTTCCCAGGCTGGAGCATGAGACTTACTCCTTAAGGTTCTCCGGTAGGTAAATCTATTAGTTTGCTAGGGCCGCCATAACAAAGGATCACAAACCAGGTGGCTTTAAAAAATGGAAATTTTTATTGTCACACAGTTCTGGAGGCTAGAAGTCCAAGATCAAATTGTCATCATTTTTGGTTCTTTCTGAGGGATTCTGGTTGTTTGCTGTCAATTTTTGGCATTCCCAACATGTGCTGCTCTCTTCACATGGCATTTCCCCTTGTGCGAGAGTGTGTCCAATTTCTCCTGTTTGTAAGGACATTGGTCATGTTGGATTAGGGGCCCACCCTACTCCAGTATGAACTCATCTTAACTAATTACATCTTCAGGGACTCTGTTTCCAAATAAGGTTGCATTCTGAGGTATTGGGGGTTAGGACTTCAACATAAAATTTTGGAGGGGACAGTTCAACCCATAACAATAAGCAGCACACACAATGGGATAAAATAGCTTCTGGGAAACTGCTCAAGTCCCAGGACCTATATATAATTTTAGATAGTGAAGCAAAGCATAATACAGTAAAAATTTATTCCCCAAATTTCACCAGCTAAACATCATGTGTGGGCTGATTCCTGTGTTGACAGGTAGCACCCCACACATATTTTTAAATAGGCTGAAGTTTATACATAAATAGCATTGGTTTAAAGTCTGTCTTAAAAGGAAGTACACCCTCCATATGTACCACATATTCCACCCAACCAAGCAATTGTCCATCTACCACCTCAGAAAAATACAAGAGATTTGTTCTCTGGAGAGGATAAAACAGAGAAACATGGATCACACCAGAAGATATAAAAATACAATTGAAGGTGAAAGAAAAAGAAAAAGTATTAGATTTAGGAGATTTTTGCATATTAAATTTTGAGACCTCAGCTTTCTTCTCCATTGGAATCCCAGAACTCCAGCAGCCAGGATTTATTCCCCACAAGCATAGATTAGAAGGTACTTGCTTAAGATAGAATTCTCTGGAAACAGACTCTGAGACAGAGATTTGAGTGCAGAGTGTTTTGGGGGGAGTGCTATGAGACAGCAACTATGAGAAACTGAAGAAAGTGTAATTGGGCAGAGGGAAAAGCCAATGCTAAAGCTTGCTACTGAAACCCTGGCCAATCTCATGGGCAATTCAGGCAATTCTGTTTCTGGGACATCCCTCCAGAGTTGTGCCACATTGAAGCAAAGTGATCAGACATTTGTGTTTCTGGAACAGCTTGTAAATTACCCTGATCTGCCCCCTAGCATGGGGAATAACCTTGGGTGAAACAGTTAGTTCCCTGTGACATAGGGCAATTCCAGTGAATAGTGAAGCTATGAGCCCTCAGCTGCTAATATATCCAGGCCTGGGTGATGCACTGGCCCTGAAGAGAGGGCACATCACAGCCTCCAGTACAATATTTCCCTGGGGAGTCTGACCACCTCAAAAGAAAAAAAATTAAAGACACTGACATTGGTATTTACAAGCAAAAAATGCCCAGTCATATCACTCTTTATTGATGCTCGTAGTCAACAAGCCCCACAGCACGCACTGAGCCTCAATCAAGTTTTCAGTGCTCTATTTTTCAGTATGAGTGGACAGCCAAGAATAATTAAGCATTTAAGTAAATTTTAGAATGTGAAGGACAGAAGCCAAATGAAGTGAGACATAAGGAAGAAAATACTTAAAAAAATAAGACTTACATTAATACCACCAAAGAGTGGAGAGAAAATAATAATATCCATGACACATGAATATTCACAGAAAAAAAATATTCTTGGAACTAATATATAATAGATTATTTTAGCAATTTTAAAAATTCAATAGAAAGTTTAGAAAATAAGATTAAGAAAATCTTACATAAAATAGAGCAGATAGAAATAGATGAAAAATAGAAAAAAAAATAAGATAACTGGAGGAAATTCAGATATTTGGACCCTAAAAAAATAAAAAGAGAAAATGGAAGAGGGAAACAATTCAATAAAAATTCCGAGAACAGAATATATAAGTTTGCAGATGGTAGGACCCACCAAGTGTCCAGCACAATGTATAAAAGTGGAATAAAACTGCAGAAAAACAAGCTTCCGAAGAGAAAAAATCAAAATGATTTTTATAAAAAGGAAAAAAAGTGATTAAAAAATTAGAAGAGACTTCTCAACGGCCACACTGGGATATAGAAGATAATAGGCTAATGTCCTCAAAATTCCGAAAGAAGGTTTTCTCCAAACTAAAATTTTATACCCAAAACAACTATCAATTAACTGTTCAGATAGAATAAATATCAAGCTCTCTAAAGGTTACTTCCCATGTTTTCTATCTAAAGAACCTAAAAGAAGATGTACCACATGGTATCAATGAAATGGAGAGAAAAAGAAGCCATGGAATCCCCCAAAAGAGAGACTTGCTCAAAAAGATAAAATTAATAGACTACCTAAAGGTGTTGAACATAATGAAAGGAGACTTATAAATAACTAAAGGAGAGTTTGGTGTTAAATAATAAATACATAGAAAAGGTAGCAAATAAAAAAGTCCAGTGAAATAAATAATAATTTCCAGTGAAATAATTCCAGTGAAAATAAAGTTGTATAGAAAAGTAAAAATAATCATTGTGTATTAAAAAGTTCAGCCTTCAAGAGCATTTATATAGTCATACTATTGGAAAATTATAATACAGTGAAGTTTTAGGAAGTGTGTGTTTGCCTGTGGTAGTGAGAAGATTTAAAAGAGTTAATGCCTCATCTTTCATTTTTAGCAGTCAATGGAGGACTAAAACTGAAAAATCAAGAAGTGCACAATCAAAAAGCATGCTACTTGGAGATATGGAGATAAGAAACAAAATACTTTGATTAAAATTGCAAGTGTTTGCCTAGATGGGGTGGGAAATGGCAGTGCCATGTGAAAGAGACTGTTTTTTTTTAAGTCTTGTAAAACTGATTGTTTAAAACATGTACATGTATAACTTTGATAAATATAAAAATATAATTTTTTTAAATATGAAAAGATTTGTAGTACTATTGACCTCTGCTAAAATGATAGCCCTCTTACAGAAATTAAAGTGATTCTTACTTTCCACTTTGGCAAACAAACGTATCCACCAATTTCTGGAGCTAATGGATGTTTGCTACCCAGTTGACTTCTAAATCCTCTGTCTCTCCTCACAGCAAATTTTCTTTATAGAAGAAGACAAGAAATAGTAAACATGGGTAATTTGAAATAGAAATAATATAATAACTTATGTATAACAATGGTAATATGGTGCCAACTGAAATGTCCTGGGAAATTTGAACACCCAAGAATATACATCACAGATTATGACCTGACAAATTAAGAAAATCCAATCAACACTCCTAATATTGTTTAATTTCCACAGCAAATGTTTCCATTACCTAGGAGGGGTTGGGGGGCGGTGAAGAACAACAGCTAAACCCTGAGCTGTGGACCGTGGAAGTGTTATGCCCTCATGAATGGAAATTTACAAACGTGGAGGCTGTAGAGTAGAAGAAGCCTGAGAAACTACCTAGTATGAACCCCTTGTGAAAGAGTTCTAACATCCAAAGTAATTAATTGACTTACCTGTACTGATTGGATAAAAGACTAATTTTAAAATAAAGCACAGTCATTTCTGTAATAGTGGGTCCTTTATACAGAGATACTATTTCCAGTGTATGCATAAAACCACAACCAAGCTTGAATTCTGCCTACTGGCCTCAGGACCCAATTGCAAGAAGGGAGATGACTGATTGCTAGATAAAAGGGGAAGAAACTGATCGTAAACCAGTTTCAGTGCATCCCAATGGAGGAGAAAGGGGTAGTGGTAGATGTGGGGAAGCAAAATTTTCCCCAAAACTATAGCTTCTCTGAGTACAGTCATTTTTATCAGGTCAATTAAAGGGCAAAACTCCAATAGAGGCTCACAGTGGAGACAGCAGCAGCATGAGCCAGCTGCATGTCCTGTCGCCTCAGGCCATCCTGGTGAGCTGGCGCTGGGCTCTTCTCACAGGGCCACCAGGCTGTGGTCCTGCCTCCTTCCTGCACTGCCAGGCTCCCAAGAGCAGGACCAGGCTTTAGGGGAGGGCTACCCAGACATTAAGGTTTGGAGCACTCCGAGCAAAATAATGCCAATCCTTTAAAACAACATATATGAAACCAGTCACTACACATACATTAAACATACATGGTGCTGAAAAGTCATGATGTTCCATGATTGTGGAGTTTTATCAGTTAATTTTGTATCTGAAGCTTACAGGTTTTATTCTAAGAATGAATCTGATAGCCAAAGACCATTCTTTTACAAAGTGGTTTTGACTTGGAAGAGCCTATGTGCCCCAAATAGCTGTGCTCCAAAAACTCCTGTCTAAGAGATTTCTGAAAGTCAGAGATCTACCTTAAAGTCAACTCAGGATTCAAATCCAGGCTTTCTGATTCCAGATTATTCACCTTTCCACTTGATCAATTTATGTGTTCTTTACAAAAAGACATTTATACGTGCCAGAAGTATGAAACACAAATGAAATTCCAAGTGAGAGTACAGTCTAGGTCTCTTATTATCAACTTTAAAATTCATTGCAGGCACCTGTCCTACAGCTCTACAAATCCTCTGTGCTTCTGTTCTTTCAGATCAAATGCTCATTTGTTGATTTGCATCATATTGTTAAAGAGCGATGGCTTTGGTGTCATATGGTCCGGCTAATTCTGACTCTTTCACCTACCACGGGGGAAACTTCTCTGAACCTCAGTTTACTTGTCTGTAAAATAGGGATAATGATACCTAACTCAGAGTGCTGTTTTAAAAATTATGAGTTACTATTAAGAAAGCAGCTAAGAGAGCACGCATAGCATAGTGGGTATCCAAAAATGGCAGCTTCTTTTTTTTATTTTCTTTGGTAGTTGTCATTTGTTGATTATGCTAGGCTTTCTTGTGTCTCTCTAGGAGAAAAGTGGTAAAAAAAAAAAATAAGGCCATTTTTTAAAATGTAAGTTTTATTATTATTTGGATATGGTGAGACCAATAGATCAGAGATGACTGTCATTGAAAAGAGAGTTTGTTAGTCACAGTTCCCAAGGGGGGGGGTCACACCACGCCATGCCATGCAGGCACACACAGGCTCAGGAACAGGGTCGGGGGGGTGGGGGAGAGGATGGGGGCAGAAAGTGGGTCAGAGCCTCTCTCATGGTTTCCATAGGAAGAAATGGGTGAGGCAGGTTGAGCAGGCTTAGAAATGGCTGATTTGAATAATTCCAGTGAGCTTTGAGCTGTGAGGGCTGTGCTGAGTTTTCTGGTACCTGGCCCTGTGGTGATTAGGGCAGGGAAATATTAGCCCAGGGTATGAAAGCCCTATAGAGGAGGCTCTTGGTTTGCATTTGAAAGCAGTGCTCCCAGGAGTCAGCGGTTTACTCTGCCTAGGAATTGGCTGCCCTGGGAGGGGCAGTCTCTCCAGGGTCCCCAAGACCCCAGATGTCAAAACATCAGAAATACAGGAAATAAAAAGGTATCGTTGCTATACCATTGTTGATGAGGTTCACGTGGGGCATTAACAGCAATTTTCTACAGTCGAGTTAGGATACTTTGTTGTTTTGCTATGATTTGTTTTTTTCTATGAAAATATATTCAATAAATGAGGGAACAGGAAGATCAGGCCATCCATTAGCTGCAACAGTGAGTATCCAGTTTACATTTTCACAAGGCATTGGCCATATTTTCTTTCACAAATTCTGCCAAAATTTTTATATCCTCATATGATAACTTCTTCTGACAATTTGCATCATTTGAAGACATCAAACAATGATTTGAGTGTTATGGTCCCAAAATGAAAAAATTTAAAAGCATTTGTTATTCAAGTTAATTTTATTTCCTTTGTTTTGCCTCCTCACTTCCCTTTCCTTCTCCTTTAGTCTATCTTTCTTCCCTTATTTTCTTCTTGATCTGACTTATCAAAGCAACTTCAAGATGATATTAAGAATGTTGAATTTGAACTCACATTTCCTAGATGCGTCAAAGTTAAAAAATATAAAACTAACTCTGGTATTATAGAACCACATGGCAAACAACAGTGTCAAAGTCAATAAGTCATCTACCTTATGGCCTAGGGGTGAAATGCCATGCTACTACTTATTTCACCTTAAATCTTAGGTAGGAAAGTCCTGAAATTTTATCATTTTGAATAGTCTATGTTCATATATATTAGCAGGTTTATTGATTGTAATAGTATCCTTAATTTTTCTGTTATCTTTCCAATTAGGATATAGAAGATTGCAAAAAGATGATTTCCCCCATTTGTGAATGTTGATCATACAGATTGGGTCATTCTTGTCATATCCAACTAAAACAGAGTTCAGAGGCAAGGGGAAAAAGCACTCAGGGTACAAAACATTGCTCTAAGAGTGTCATTCTCTGCAAGCCTGGCTGCTGAAACTGCCTACTGTACCCTGAAACCAGTTTTATCTAACAGCTGCTGAAATAATTTCCTGCAGCTCTAAGAATAGTTTTATCCATTGCTGCCACTTACCAATCAAAACTTGTCAGCTCTCCACAACTTTACTAGTGCCAGTGAAATTTCTCAAGGAGTAATATGTAACGTTGTCTCTTTTTCATGGCACCTCTAATCTTTTGTTTGTTCTTTGACATACTGAAGACCACCAATCTGTGTGTGTGCCCCAAATTGTAATTCTTTCTTCCCAAATAAGACTTTTTAATTTCAGAGATTCATCTCTATATATTCTTTGACTTTGACCCACACTAACAATGAGAAAATTCTAGATAAACTTGTTTTAAAAATCTATTCTTGAACTATTTGAGAGTTTTAGATGTAGAGAAGAGTAAACGAACTACATTCCAGAAAGGGGAGACCTATTCCTAGGCAAGTACAGACTAACGGCTGTTTCCATCACTGAGGGAAATGATCAAGTCTGCAGGGAAGGACAGGCAAAAGAGACGCCTGCCCTTGACAGAATTTAAAAAGGACAAGGAGAAACAAACCAAACTTTCAGTGGTCATGTAGGGGTCGGGTGGTAGATTTGAAGTTGGAGGGAGCCCAGACTCAAAGGTAACCCCCTCCATCCAACAATTGTCTTCAGTGAAAATTTTTCTGCCTAGCTTTCCAGGTAGTGCCTATGCTGAAAGTGGGACAGAAAGCAAAGATTATGTCCTTTCCTCCCATTGTTTATAAGCTCTTGCTGAAGAGGAAGCTGGAAACCATCCTCAAAATATTTGAAATTAGAGGTAAATGAAACTAATTAAAACTGCAAGCCAATCCCAACTCAGCTCAATTCCTCATTAGGTTAAAAAACACTGCCCCTAACCTTATCTGTCTGCCAGACAGAAGAGCAAGGCATTTCTGAGGCTAGGTAGTATTTCCTTCGGTCTCTACTGCTCTTTTAATCAAAATGTCTGACATAGAATTAAAAATTATGATAGGCAAAAATTGGGGAGATGAAATCCATGATTAGAAGGAAAAAAAAAATCATCAAAGCAAACCTACGACAAATCTACTTTCTGTGTCTATGGATTTGCATATCCTGGATACTCCACCTAAATGGAATCATGCAGTATGTAGACTTTCATTTCCGGCTTCTGTCACTTAGCATGTTTCCAAGGTTTATCCATGTTATATATGGATATCAGTACTTCATTTCCTCTTTGTGGCAAAATAATGTTTCTTTCTATACATACACATATTTTGTTTACACATTTATTAATTGGTAGACATTTGTTTTGTTTCCACTTTTGAGCTATTATAAATAAGGATATAATTTTCTGGGGAGTTATAAAAATGTTCTAGAATTAGATGGTAGCGATGATTGTGTAACTTTGTGAATATAATTTAAAAAACATTGACTTGAACACTTTAAATGAATGAATTTTATGTTATGTGAATTATATCGATAAAAAAGTGGACATATATGGGTTCAGATTTTGAAATTAGCAAAGGAGGAATTTAAAATCACAATTCTGAATGCATTAAAAAATTTAGAGTGAAAAATGAGTAAAACAATGAGGAATTATTGCAGAGAAATAGAAACTCTAAGATGTATCCAAATAGAAATTCTAGAAATAAAACTTTGAGTATCTGAAATAAAGGATTCATTACTGGACTAAACCAATACAGCAAAAGAGAAGCACAGTGAATTAATAAACCAAGTCAATAAAAATTATCCAAACTAAAGCATGAGGAGAAAAAAAATTTTTTTTAAAGCAGAATAGAGCATCAGAGGTTTGTAGGACAATTCCAAGTAGTCTGATATAAATGTTATTGGTGTTTCAAAGAGAGAGAAGAGAATGGGGCAATTGAAATATTTGAAGAGATGATTGGCATGAATCTTCCAAAAGCAACAAAAGACATTCAGTTCTTAGATACAAGAAACTCAGTGAACCTTAAGCAGGACAACTACAATAAAACTATACCTAGGCACAGCATTGTTTTCAAAAATTATGAAAACAAAATACAAAGAGATAATCTTAAAAACAGCCAGACAGGGGGGAAAAAAAACAAAGCATGCTCGGATAAACTCTATAAAAGCTACTACTGAATTCTCATCATAAATAGCAAAAGCCAGAAGACAATGGAATGATTTCTTCAGAGTGCTTAAAGAAAAAAATTATCAACTTAGAATTCTATGTACAGTGCAAATATTCTTCAAAAATAGAACAGAAATAAAGACATTTTTGGAAAAATAAAAACAAGCAATGTCATCATTAGCAAACTGGACCACAAAAATCACTGAAGTTATTTAGACTATAAAATCAATTCTAGATGGCAGCCCACATGTGTAGGAGGGAAAGAAGAACCCTGAAGGGTCAAAAATATAGAAATTATAAAGCACTAACACTATTCTTTTTAAAATTTCTTCAAAATAACGTTGAACCTTTAAGCACAGCTTGATGAAATTTTCTGTACGAGGTCAGATAATAAATATTATAGGCTTTGCAAGCCACACAATCTCTGTCACAACTACTTAACTCTGCCATTATAGCACAAAAGTAGCCATAAACAATACATAAATGAATGGGCATGGCTATGATCCAATAAAATTTTGTTTATAAAAATGGCTATGTTATTATTATACAATAGCCTAAAAGTATAAAGTATTATGGATAAGTGATCAAGGAAGTGTAAGACCTATACACTAAAAATGACACAGCATTGCAGAGAGAAATTAAAGAAGACAAACAAATGGAGAGTTATACCATGTTTATGAATCAGAACAATCAGTAAAGTTTCAATAATCTTCATATTAACCTACAAATTTAATGCAATCCCAATAAAAATCCCAGCAAGTTTTATTTCATAGAAATTAATAGTCTTTTATTAAATTTTATGTAAAATGCAAAAGGTCTCAAATAGCCAAACCAGTTTTGAAAAACAGAACAAAGTTGGAGGACTTATACTATGTGTTCTTATGGCTTATGATGAAGACATAGTAATAATACGAGTGTCCTCATGGCATAAAGATAGGCAAATAGAACTATAGAACAGAATGGAGAGTTTAGAAATATGTCAACTTATATATGGTCAATTGATTTTTGAAAAAGGTGTCAAAACAATTCAATTGGGAGAGAAAAATCTTTTCAACAAATAGTATTGGAACAATTGGATACCTATATGCAAAACAAAACAAAACCAACACCCTAAACAAAAAAACCTTCGCCATTATCTCACACTATATACAAAAATTAATTCCAAATGAATGATAGACCTAACTATAATAGCTAAAACAATAAAACTTTTAGAATAAAACATAGGAGAAAATCTCAATGACCTCTAGGGTTTGACAAATTTTGCTCTTCAAAAGATAATTTTTCAAAAATGAAGAGGCAGGGCACAGACTGGGACAAAATATTTGTGAAATCAGATCTCTGACAGAGGAGTTGTAATGAGAGTATATAAAAAACTCTTAAAACACAATATGGAGACAAAAATTTAAATAAAAATTGATAAATGATTTAAACAGATACATGGCTAGTATTATCTACTAGCATAGGAAAAGCTGTTCAACGACATGGTTATTAGTGAAATGCACAGTAAATCCACAATGACACATCACTACACTCATTGAAATGGATAAAATTGAAAAAGACTAACCATAGCAAGTATCAGGATGTGAAACAACTGAAAAACTCAAAACAAGAGCTATTTCATGCTCACAGGAGTATGAATAAATCACAAAATAGTTAGGCAAGATGAAAGAAGCCAGACAATAGAGAGTATATATTATACGATTCCACTTGTATAAAGTTCTATGTGCAAATTAATCTACAATAGCCAAAAACATATCAATGTTTGCCTGCCCTGAGGCGGGGCAGGAAGGAGGGCAGGGAGTGATTACCAAGGGGCATGAGGATATTTTTGTGAAGGAGTTCTATGTTCTTTATTTTGATTGAGGTGACAGTTTCATGGGTGTATACCTATATCAAAACTAATCAAATTGTAAAGTTTATAATGTCAATCAAATGTAAAGCTTATTTTATGTCAATGACAGCTTGATAAAACTAAAAAAATGATCAACATAACTATTATAATAAATAAATCAAAATTTGTATTCTGTATCATGTTTTAAAAACATATATCTCAACGAGCTTGCTAGTTCATGAAATTCCACAACTAGAGAATCACTCTTTTGACTTTGATTGAAGTATAAATAACTACAAATGGCAACATTTTAAATCTTTCAGCTCAACTCAAATTCCGTGCAGTGGATCTGCCTGTGTCCTTCATGATGTGGCTTCTCTTCAGCCACAGCTTCCATCTGTCACTGTGTCTCCTGGACCCCAGGCATAGAGAACCACAGTCCTTGCTTCCTTGTTCACACACCTGCTTGCCTAGGCTTCTGTTACGTATCCACCTAGGGTATTGTCCCCTTCCATGTCTGGCCACTCCCATCATCATTCAAGATAAAGCTTATTATCCTTCACCAACCACCTCCATGCATCACCCTGCCCAAGCCCTGGCTCAGGACAAAGATTCCCTTTTCTCTTTCCATGGAATCCTGCTTCCCTCTATTACCACACTTAATTCAGTGACTATAACCTCCTTGAAGGCAAGGAATAATATTTTGACATACAGAATGAGTGCCAGACCTTAATTAGAGGACATAAACCACAGCCTATAGTCTATCCTGAGCTCACAAAAGTACTTTGAACAACCTGCAAAGTGTTTGTAAACATTTGACATTAAACTCTGGGCCAGAATTCCTGCACAGTAACAAGTCCCTGGAGCAAAAGGCAGCTATAGAGAATGTCGCTGTCCTCACCACTCCTCACTGGCTCCCCACGCTAACACTCACTGTCACTTGCCTTATTTCTTTGACTCGTCTAGCACCTTTTCCCGGTGTAAGATGTCCTGGCTCCGAAGGGCATTTGACCTGGGATCCATGTTAGATGAGTAATAAAGGTTTATAATGGATGAAGACATTTTCTAGACTAGCATAAAGACTGGGAGAGTAGGCTTTTCAAAAGAAAAGAGAATATGCTTTTTAGGGGAATGGTGAATTTTTTTATCCTATTTATATTCCAAGCCAGCATCATTGATTGTCATGATTTAAAATGTCTCCAAATGGTTCTCTACCTTTTGCCAAGGCCAAAACAACAGTCACTGTGTTTACACAAGGCACTCCATATGCATCTCAAATATGTTTTATAAATGTGTGGTAAACTAGACTATCCCAGTGAAGGAATGCAGAGACATTACTTACAGGTGCCGCAGGGTATGTATTCAGAGTTCTTATAAAGCTAATTACAGATATGTCCAATATAAGGGGCTCCTGTTAGTTTTAAAACATTCCATGATAATCCATGTATAACAAAACACCGGATCCTCATGGAAGGGCTCCGATTTAATAATCTTTCCACCAGAACCTTAATTATGTCTGCACATTGCCTCCATGATTGCTATTTGGCAGCTCTTCCCATCCCGTGAATAAAGCAAATTATTTCCTGAAGTAGAAGTAGTTTAGTTTGGTGTATAAGTCAGGAAGCCACTTCTAATTGTAGTTAAATGATGCTGTTTGCAAAGCTGGTCCTCAGAGGGCCACACTGGAGCAGAGGTCCTCCTACCCGGTGAGGTCAAAGCAGCACATGTGGGAAGCTGCCATTCCCAGTGGACTTCTCCAACATGAGAGAGTGAATGTGGCATTCAAAGTGTTCCATAAAACATCTTCCAGAAAGTCACACCCAAGAAGTATAAGCAAATAAGTAGGAAGCAAATTTATTGACCATTTCAAACCAAAGTATTCCTAAATCCATAAATATTCTCTCATCATATACATGAAAGACATAAATAGTATACATTTTTAAAGATTATGAGAAAAATACAAAAAAAAAACAAAGAAGGAATAAGTTCTAGCATTTGATATACAGTGGGGAAATTATAGTTAACAATAATTTATTGTATATATCAAAATAGCTAGAAGAATTGTAATGTTCCCAATACAAAGAAAAGATAAATGTTTGGGATGATAGCTATCCCAATCACCCTGATTGGATCACTACATGTTGTATAAAAATATCACATGTACCCCATAAATATGTACAATTGTGATATAATAGGTCAATAAAAATATAAAATGGAAAAAAGAGAAAAATAAAATTCTATAAATGGAAGAGGTATACGTAAGCGATATGTTATAATCATATAATAATGTTATCTTTGATATTATTGACTATTACATTTTTAGGTGACAGGGCTTCACTCCTGCGAGGAGATAGGAATGTCTAGAGAACAAAGCCCTTTATGAGGAAGAGGAAAGTGCTGTAGTTAGTTAGGCTTTGCCAGATCTTGCCAACATAGCACCTAGTATGAATTCAAAGGAGTCCTGCAATTTGACCTTACAATCCAACATCTTCCTTCTGTCCAGGGTATGAGTAATGAAAAGCTGCAAAAATGATACCCGTATTCCTGTTGATGTCCAGCTCAGTAGTTAATTATTATTAATAATGTCTGTACTGCTCCCCAAATGCCTCACACAGAGCCCTGTACATACTAGTTGCTGAAGAGATTGTTGTTTAATTTCCTGGTCTGACTTGTGGCATCCCCAGGAACAGTGTGGCCAAAGTGCCACTCCATTAGAGGCACCATTTAATTGGTCTGGCACTCCCTGTCAACAGAATCTTGAATGCCAATGTCTCTACTAGTGCCCAGAACTACAGCAACAGCAAGAAGCCCCTGAGAATGATTGACCCCATGGCATGGAATGAGATTGATCATTCTCTATGTAGATAATTATGGATGGAAATTAAGTAGATAGATGAATAGACAGATTGATATGAGTAGACATAAAGCAATTAGGATTAATGAAAATGTTTCTACTTATTTCTTTTTATTTCTATTTATCCATCCATCCATTATATAAATATAATACTTACAAATGCTACACAGTGGTGTTCTGGTATTTAGTTTTTAATTCTTCCCGAGGAACTGAAAAAAACAGGTGTGTTAGTTTGCCAGGGTGGCCGTAACCAAGTACCACAAACCGGGTGGTTTAGTCAACTGAAATTTATTGTCTCACAGTTCTGGAGGCTACAAGTCCAAAACTGAGGTGTTGGTAGGATCGGTTCCTTTTGAGGGCTCCGAGAGGGAATCTTTCCTGTGCCTGCCTCCTAGCTTCTGGTGGTTTGCTGGCCATCTTTGATGGTCCTTGGCTTGTAAGAGCATCACTTTGATTTCTGTTTTCCTCTTCACATAGCGTTTCCCTCTGTGCCTGTCTCTGGGTCCAAATTTCCCCTTTTAATAAGGATACTAGTCATATTGGATTAGGGGCCCACTCTACTCCAGTATGACTGCATCTTTAATTATGTCAGTGACCTTGTATCTAAATAAGGCCACATTGTGAGGTACCGGAAGTTAGGACTTCAATCTATGAATTTGGAGAGGGTACAATTCAGCCAATACCACCGGGTATGCTTAAGGAAAGTGTTTTCACCTTTCCTATGCTACCCAGACCACACTGACACTTCTCTGTCTTGCACTATTCTTGTCTTGTATAAAAGTGCCCTGGATGGCCACTGCTTTGATAGGGACTTTATTGCAACTGGTCATTCTTAGGCCAGGCAAAGACCAGGTTTTAGGAGCAGTCCTCACTAGTTCTGTGTAAAGCAGGTTGTGTTTCAGCCCTGATGTCTGGGTGTCCACCACCAGCTAGTCTAAGGTGGGAAAACTCTGGGTCTTGCCTCATGCTCGAATTCTTCTCAATGTGTGTCTCTGCCCTGTTTCCCTAATGTCGTGCTGGGTGTTTGTCCTGGCAAGGAGCATCACTGCCAGGTTGAGCCAGAAGAGCTCGTTCACTGCCAGAAACACACTCTGATAGGCATCCTGCATATGATCATTGATCATGAACTTTATCATTTAACAACTTAACATCCAACCACATGGTCTGCATGGATGCTATTCAGTAAACCAGCAGATTGATCACAACCATTCAATTTAGACATTCAAAAATAAATTTTTCATTCACCTTACAGTGGTACCATATTCACCAACTTGTCATGAAGCATATAAATAAGAGCAGAAATTTAAAAATTTTACAAATTTAGGTAAAATGTGTCACTGGGTTTCCCTTTATCTATGTAACCTATGACCCTGTCACAATTTAAAATAAAATTGCTCATATTTCCTTCTTCCCCAAAGATTCTCCTAGCTGGATATAATGAAAGTTTATTTTACATGAGTTATTTAGGTAATAATTAATAATATTTATTAAGTTCACACTAAGTTAATAATTAAACAGTAGAATTTCAGTTACCTAGAATCCTTGGAGGATAAATTAATCTGAAAGCTGAATTTCTGAACAGCTGACCATCATCACTTTTAGCCCTAAAACTTAAGGAATTACGTAAGTAAATAACCTTTGGATAGGATTTTTTCCTAACTAAATCTGATGTTTTGGCACTTATTTTAAAAGCTACTTACTTACTTTTAACTTTTGTTGGAAATATGTTCATCTGTATGAAAATAATTATTTTCTGAATTGTATAGTCCAGAATCAAATTAAAAAATTACCATTTGTCTCTACACTAATGCACCAAAAATTGTTCTTTTGAAACCTCATATCTGATTCTGATATATTTTTTTTTTCTGTCCTGTCTTCAGATGTTGGTTCTTTGTACATACCCATATCTACTCTCTTGTTGTGATGCTACTTATTTTGACCCACTGGCTGCTTCCAATTCACCATAGGAACCAGGCACTCACACTTGTTAGATTTCTATGCACAGTAAGCAGAAATGGATTTGGATTTGGCATCACATGTGAAACATCCATGAATATTAGTGTTCAAGTCCCATGACACTTATTTGGGTTTCTCAGACTTTCTCAGTACTTATTTTTATCCGCTTATTGTGTCTGTTAGTTGTGCACCCAGAAATTTGAGGTTTCCAAATATCTGAGGCCTGGACAGGTGAGACATCATTCTAGTCACTAAAAATAATAAGTGCACTTTTGCATATATTATCTCTTCTTCTCTGAGCCCAGTTTTCTATATCAGGTTTTCCTGAGAACATAAAGTCTCTACTTTCTAACAATTTACTATCTTGTTGGACTAACAAGATACCCAAATAAAGAAGACTGAGAACGTTTCCATGGGAGTAGAAATTTAAAGATCTTAATAGAATATTTATAGGTTATTAAATGGAATAGTACAAGGGTGAAATTAATCAGAACAGAAGTGCTGTGCCCATAGGAATGAAGAGAAATCAAGATAAGAGTGCTCTCAAGGGAGCAGGAGGTAAGATGAAATTACATAAATAGGAAAGCACCCTTGGAAGTGGGAGAGGAGGAATGAAAACGTAGGGACTCAGATTAAGCCCTAAGAAATGCACCTTGGCAGGGACTGGGCAAGCGCTAGGGACAGAACTGCAGGACCCTGGAGAAGCAGGGAAGGGCTCTGTCATTAACTGCTTGTCAATCAGTCATCTCTGGGCTTTGTACTGCATTCTCCTGGGTAGAGGATTCCTAGGTGTTATTTCCCGAACACAGCAGAGGTAAGATTGTGCTTTGGTCCTCTCCCCAACATGTCTAGGATATGGCTAAGGCTAATTTTGGTGCAACCAGGTACAAATCAGACAGTTCTCTAACCCACTTTTGTACACCCTCATGGCCTCATCCCCTTCCTTATTCCTCCACCCCCACTAGCATGGCCTCTGGTCTCTTTGATATTTCCCTGCCATGGGGTTCCTCTTCAGTAGTGCCCAGCCTAACACCTGTCACAGAGTCATTCCTAAGGATATGATATTACAAGGATAATCATATTTCTGCATCCTTAGTGTCCTTGCACCACATTCCAGTAGAATTGGTACTTGACACCCACATATAGAAAGAACTATTTGGCCAAATGATATGAAATCACCAATATTCAACCAGTTTTGACCTATAGAATCTTTCACAAAGTTCAAGCTAACATTTTTTTCTCCCGATCTTCCTATTAAGGAAACTACTATGTACTTCTCTCTTGGTCCACTGGTATGTAGTTACATAGACCTACTCATGCAAGAAAGAGTTCATGGGGTGAACTGTTTTGCAATTCAATGTAAAAAATGCTGTTTTGTGAGTCAGTGTTTCTTTAATTTTATTCCAAGCTTATCAGATTTTACTTCCTATTAAAAAAAAATACTGCTCTTTCTCAGTGAGTGTATTTTCCTTTTCGCTTCCAACAATTTTCTGATGTAGCAGCAAAGGCATAAGTGTTTATAAAATTAAGGAAAACACTAGATAAATAATCACATTTCTTCAGCTGTGTGCTCATGAAATCCTTTGAAAAGATTTTCTTTGATGATCCAAAATTTCAATTTATTTTGTTGTTTACACTGAAAAATTCTTTAGTACTTTGGAGATCAACAAACGATAGCTGTTACTTCGTGGAGATTTACAAATGAGATTAACAAAATCCATGTTGCAAAAAATTGTCTCTTCTAAAAGTGGAAATTTTGAAACACTTTCCTCTCATATAATGTCCAAAATTACTTGAAATCATAGAATTTTTTAACTGAAATAATTACAGATTATTTAATCCAACCTTCAAATTTTTTAGAACAGGAAACAGACTTAAGTAAATTTGCCCAAGGTATGTTGCTAGGTGGTAGAATTGGGATTATAATCCAAATTTCTTAAATCTTAGTCAAATTTACTGCTACCCCTACTGAGTGAAAGATTGAGTCATGGAAAAGCAAGAATGGTCACCACATAGAGTGCCTCGTGATCCTTAGGCTCACAGAACTAGACATGACCAGCCATCACAGAGAAATTTAACCTTCCTGTGTTATTTTTTCTTTATTCAAATTTCATGGGAATTGATGTTCTCCGGGAACTCTGAGTTCATCTGCTGCCAACTGAAGCTAATATTCAATTAGTCTCCTGAAATGACAAGTAATCAAAGCTGGTTCTTAGTGTAGAGTGGGAGATACGGCTATTAGTATGGAACTGGATGTTGAAATTTGGTTGCTCAAATGAGATTCCTGTGGCAGCAAAAATATGGTATTTGCCCACAAATGGAAAAGAAAAATGGCCCCCTCATGTCAGAATCTGTACTGCTCAGCCTCCCAAGCTAAAGGTTACTATGTGTACCTTGACTTAATGAGACAGCATCTGGAAAACGTGCTCCTTGCTTATCTTTTTAGTGGCTCATAGATCCCCAGAATTCCCTAGATTTCTGGTGGATACCAGACTAGCCCCAGGACACCTTCTGAGCTCAGGATGTATCCATTCCAAATCACAATATGAAGCTCTAAGTTACCTGAGCAGTAGAGAGAACTTATGGATTTCATTCATATCAACCTCTCAGGACCCTTCTCCTTCAATCCAATTTGAATTCATAGGTTGGTTGGTTAGGACTGGTTTTCCTATGACAGGATAGAACCTAAAGTTAACCCTGTGGGAATCTGGACTGGCTCAGGTTCAAGGGTTTGTTCTTGACCTGACGTACACAGTTGAAATGCATAGTGATCCTAAAAAAGATAAACTTATTTCTAAGTATAAATATGAGAGAAGACATTACCAAACTTATCCAGGTCTCACTGCGTGTTCATTAACAAAATATAAATTATCCTTTCACTTTCTCTTCACCATGGATATTAAGATATGAATTGAAAAATGGACACAAATACCACTTTAATAAAATGATTATCTTCTGTCCTATGAAGAGTTTGATTTACAACTTGAAACCACCACATAACTATATGCTATTGAAAATAAGTAAGAGTAAGAATTTAATTTAAAAGGATTTGAATGGTTTAAAGCTTAAAGGTTCAGGAGATTATTGGGTTTACTACCGGCCATCATTTGTTCACAGGTTGCTTGATCAGCGAGAGAGTCTGCTAGCTGCCTCCCAAATACCTCCTCTCCTTCTTGCCTTATAAGAAGGCCCCACTGCTAACTAAGCACAGACAAAAGACTGCATACCCTCCTTCCTTAGCAGCAAGAGATGGCCACGTCTCTAAGTCTTGGCAAAGAAATCAAATATAGAAGTATTGTGTGCCTTTTTGAGGAAATTAATAAGAGGAAGCATGTACTTCTCCACTTCCTTATTCCTCACCTCAGCATGTAACATGGATTTTAGGAAATGGCTGAAGCTCTGGAAGCCATCTGGTGCCATGTGGAAGAGGCATGCCAGAGCAAAGAACAGAAAGGAGGCCGGACCTTGAATAAGGCTGTGGCTGCTAAACTGCTTGGACTACAAACCTCTGATGTCTTACACGAGAGAGAAATTAGCTTTCTTCTTGCTAAGTCGTTGTTGTTTTCTCCTTTATTTTTTAAGTCACATGAGTTAAACCTAATCCTTAAGCCAGGCAGTTACTTAATGAACAATGATGATCTGCTCTGTGGAACTTCCCTAAGAACTAACTGAAAATATTATAGATGGTAGGAGAAACTATACTTTCTGTCAGCCTGTTAATTGGGAATTTATGCCTCTTTTCTAATTTTGGAATGTGTAGCCCACTCCCTCTCCCATGAGAAGAGAAATAGCTGACCTTATTAGTGAATTCAGGGATAGACATCCAGTGGGCAGGCGTCTCTTTTTCAGGCAAAGCTGCTCTCAGTTCCTCCTTGTGGTCGGTTTACCAGGGCCAGCTCCACTCACAGCAGAAACAGCCTACAAGTCACGGAGGGAAAGGAAACTTCTGTTTGGCAGCCTAACATGTCCCCACATCTCCCATCTAGCTTTATCAGTCTATAAACTGATTTTTTTAAATCTCCACTAGTATGTTCTATTTCTTAATTGGTTTTGATTTGGGTCATGGGTCCTGTTTTGTGTAGGTCAGTGATGACTTGTCATCCTCAAACCTCAAGAATAACGTCACTAAGAGGATGAGAAGGTGCCCATCAGGTTGTTCCAAGATATTTTGGTAGTTCTTTTATTAATGATGTCATGTAAGCAAAGGTAACCTAACAGCTCTTGGATTACTCCTGGAATATAATTGACAAAGAGAAAATTTGTATTTCTGATTCTTTTAGTCACCTTAAGTAAACTTTGTTCCATCATTATTTCATATACTTTATTTTCTCGAGTCTAGAAAAAAAGGATATTTTTCAAATTTTATAAGGATACCATTATAGAGATATTGCTTAACTCCAGAATTAGACAAATATAGCTTGCAGGAAAATCGTTACAAAGTTTTTTAATCATCTAGAACTATTGTTGATGAGTCACAAGCTGGTATAACAATTGCTCACATAAATATCCTGCAAACCACAATATGGAGTCTTTAGCACATAACTTTAGACAATTTGGTTTTTGAAACAACTTACTACATTCTCCTCTCTCCCAGATACAAAATTGAAACCATTGTATCTTTTACTAAAAATAGAGAAAATATAATTTAACAAAATCCGTACTTGAAACTTTTATTCTGTTTAAGAGCCAGATCTACTTATAATATAAAATTTCTTAGAAATGGGCATTAAATTTAATCAAATGCCATTATGATAAAAGTTGAAAAATTGGTAGAATTCTTCCTCCAAGACTGAAGTGCCATACGAACAAATGACTTCCCAAGTATTGAACCATCCCTATTTTTGTCAAATAATTTATGATCAAGGTATATTATCTTATCTAATATTGCTAGCTTATGTTAGCCAATATTTTAAGTGGGATTTTCATATGTATATTCCTGATTGAGATTTGCCTGGTTTTCTATGTTTCTTGTGGGGTTTTAGAGTTTTTGCTTTTTTGCTTTTGTTTCTTGTTTTGATACCAACAGAGGTTTTAGGTACAAATATTATGTTTGCTTATTAGGCTGAATTGTGAGTCATACCACCTTCTAGGTTCTGAAATAATTTAATAGTACATAAATTAAATTTTCTTTGAAATATTTAAATAATTCACTCATAAAAAGCCAAAGGAGTTTATGTAGAATATTTGATGTGTTTAAATTTGATACTTGTTTTTTACCTATATATATTGTATGCTTTATACTGAATCATTTTGTTAGTTTTCCAGAAAATACTTCTTTTATTGTGACTTCCAAATTTATTAACATACCATTGAGCATGGTATTTTATGATGCTAGTAAACATCTTTAAATTTTCATAATGTTCTCTTTGTTTTTCAATTTTTTTCAATTTTAGTTAGATTTTCCAAAGTTTGATTGCTTTATTTCCTAAAGAATCATCTTTTAATTTCTTTCTGAATAATCATCTCCTAGATTAAGTTCATAATTATACTATTATGAAAATCCTTTTGAAATAAGCACAAATGCCTAGATTTAGAAAGGTAAAAGATGTATAAAGAAAATTTTGAATGATATTAAAAAATCAGAATATTTTACTATTAATATAATATTGTTCTCAATTGTTTGGAGTCTTTGATACATCAATAAACTCCAAAACTTCTATTCTTTACTCTAAAGGAGTTTCCAGGCTGGAAGAGAAGACAGACACAGAAATAGATGACTGTAACATAGACTCATAAACAGATAATTAGGATATTAGCTAGTACCTGCATTCTAGAGATACACAGAGTATTGTAGAGTATTGTAGAAACACTCTAGAGTATTCTAGAGTATTCTAGTATTGTAGAAATACTCTAGAGTATTCTAGAGTATTGTAGAAACACAGATTTGGGTTCCGTTATCCAGCAAGGACTGAGGACATCAGGAAAGACCTCTTGGATAAAGTGATACTTGAACTTGGTGTTAAAAAATGTGTAGGAAAATTCCAGCAAAGCTGGGAAAGGGCAAAGCTTAGGACATTGCAGGTAAAGAAGAGAGTAGGAAAACAGGCATAGAAATGAGAAAAGGCATGTAGTGCACTGGGAACCGTGGCTGTTTGGGGTTTCCGGAGTGTCAAATTTAAGGTCAGGATTGAGCTCTATCCTAAGTGACAAAGAGGTTTAAGCATGGAAGAGAAGGTCAAATCTGAGGTAGGGCAAATTTCCCCTTTCACCGTATGGAGGACATACTTGAGAGACACAGAATGGGAAAGAGATTAAGTGGGCCTGAAGAGTTGAATGAGTGTTAGGAAAGTAGAGATGAGAAAGTATGTGTTTCAAGAGGTGTGGATTATAAGACTTAGGGGGTAAAATTGGATGGTGGCTGTTGGGAGCGAAGATGAAGAGAGGCTTGAAGGGTTTTGTTTTGTACAATGGAAATGTATTTCTATCCATACATGCTGAGGAGAAGAAACCAAGAAGGAGAGTGTGAGAGAAAGAGAAGATAAGAGCAAGGATGAATAAGGCCCTGGAAGAGGCCGAAGTTTTTGAGTCAAGGTCATGGGTGGAAGATTTGATCTCCAACAAAAGTAGAGGCTCCTCATTTGCTGAGCACGGAGGAAATGCACAAGGATTTCCCTTGATAAATTGTAAGTTTTCTGCGGGCTGAGACACTGAATCTGAGCAGGGTGAATACTACATCCCTTGCTGGTGAATGAATGAGCAGGATAAAAGCAGACATTGTAGGTAGGAGGGAATGAAAGAGAGGGTGATCACCCCCACAGCCTCAATTTGCTTAGTGAAGTGTATGGGTCCTATCAGCAAGCTACTTGGCTGCATTAATTTTACTCAATCTGTCATTTCTTCAGTGAAAGCATCATGACCTTTCCTTCCCCTGGGCCCGCGGAGTGGCCAATCTGGAATACCTTCCCTGAGCCTGTTCACTGAGCTTTTCCTGGTGACCTGGTTTTTATTAGACTCTGGTAATGAGTCAGTCCTTCTCTAGCATGTGGCCTTGGGAACTAGATCTCTCAGGCCCAGCTGAGAGTGCCATGGGTAGGGGCTGCTCATTTAACTCCAAGATAAAGTCAACAGTAGCATTTCTGCAATGCTCAGCACTTGCCTTGCTACCCATTCGACTTCTCCACCATGCATCAATGGCTTCCTGATTCTCAACAGCATGGTAGTGGTCATGGTCCTCCCGTATCTACAAAGCCTGGATTGTGCCTGTCTTGAGGGTCATGGCCAAGTGGTATCTATTTCCATGTGCTCAATGCTTAATATAATGCTGAGCACCATGTAATTGAATCAATCAGTGAAGAAATGAACGAGTGAATGAATGAATGGTCAAAGGTGTTAAAAACAATTTGTATCTCCCCTGACCAACCTGAATGTTCCTGCCTGCATTCCTGCCTTCTGCTTGGCTCTAGGACCCTCTCCCCTTCCTTGTCTCAGACGTCAACCCCAAGCCACCGGTTCTTAACTTTGCCTGCTCTTTGGTATCCTCTGGTGAGTTAAAAACACGGATGCCTTGTTCCTACTCCTAGAGATTTTGATTTGATTGGTCTGGGGTGTCATCTTTTAAAACACCCCCGGGTATCCTACGGTGTAGCCCGAGTTAGGACTATACCTTCCCCATGTGGACAGAGCCCCCTCGGCTGCAGGTCTATTGCATTTGTCCCAGCACCTGCACCCCGCCTGCTTTTCCTCCCTGTGGTCTCTCAGACTCTCAGGCCAGGAGCTGCCCCATGCAAGCTCCCTGTGTGCGCACGGGGCTCACTCCCTTTATTCAGACGCTCAGAGACATTGCAATCGAATGGCTGCCTCCTGTGCAGTAGAGCCGTCTATAAGGACTTCATGAAGCCACAGCAAACCGGAAGTTGCCTCCCCCAGGGCCGCCTCACAGAGTGGAGACGCTTCCGCCCACTTCTCTCAGGTGGCAATTGTCCTCTGCCCAACTCCACATCACCCTCACTTCTTGAAGCGGACGCTAAGTGTAAATTTTCTGTAAGCTATGTTTAACATCAGTCACTCTCAAGATGCAAGCAGATTTCCTCTGAGGATATGGATATTTAGATTGTGCTCCGGACTTCGTGTCGTAAAGAGAAAAGGTCAGTCAAGGTTGATCTGGTACGGGTTTCAGTTCCACGTAGCCGGAAGAGCATTTCGTTGGCTGTAGCTCTGCTGCCACCTTCTGGCTGTCTTCGGAATAACACTTTTCAGCACTTGTTTTGAAGTAGCTTGTTTCTTGGGCATCCTCTCTTATACTTTGCTTTTCTTTCTTCTTTCCTCTGCCCTCATATTCTCACCGCTACTCTTCTAGATTTTGATAGACTCTTTTATGTCTCTTATAGGTTCATGTTGCAAAGCTGAGGATGTGTTTGCACTATACAGCTGGCCGAGTACATAAAGGGTGAAGAAACCAACTAGACCAGTTATTTGGCGTCACACACACACACACACACACACACTCACAAACAGACACTTAATAATTTGCAATCCCCTGTTTGTTGAGCAGGCAACCAGTATCCACGGACAAGTAACCACTGTTTGGTTATCAAAATCAGGATCAATACCACAGCAAGTGGGCTATTTGTTGAATTCCAACCTTCATCTTCTAAGTCATTACCACGATAAATATTAATTTCATTCTAATATTTTATTACTGTTACTAACATTTGCTTATCAGTAGAGCCTAACATTACTACTCTCCAATATGAAGAATAATTTCTAAGGAAACACAAATTAAGGAGGTATTGTTACATTTTATTATACATGTTTCCTCAGTGAAACAGTATTTCGGAGCCTTCTGATCTCTCACTTTATGACATTGAACAATTTATCAAGTTTAAATCATTGGTTTGGATTAGAGATGATGAATGATTTTTTTCTAAAAGCTATGTATCCTTTGATACATAAACAGCATCTGCTATTTTTGTCATTTGGCAGATTTGGGGAAAGTAAATACAAACTTAAAATGCTTAGTTCAATTTTTCTAGTTCCCCAGATGATGGCAGCCTATCCAAATTTTACTGACTCTGAACACATAAGGAAAAGGAATTTACCTCTACTTAGTACTGCTAAGTACCAATTTCCTGTAATTAGCTCCATGTAATTTCAATCTTCAAAGTCTTCTAATACTCATACTGCATGTTTTGTATTTTAAACATAGGACTGCATAATCACTGTGACCACATCTATAATTTTCCTAATGATAAGCTTCATTTTGATTGCAGGGCTCCTTCTGTGGGCAATAACAGACAAGTCAATTCTTTTCTGGATCAGCATTGTCCAACAGAACTTTTTGTCATGGTGGTAATATTGTATCTGTGCTGTCCAACATGGCAGCCACTAGGACAATAACCGTATGTGGCTACTGAGTACTTGAAATGTGTTGGTACTTGTACTACTAGTACATAGTACTATGAGTGCTACTGAGGAACTAAGTTTTAATTTTATTTACTTTGAATTAATTTAAATGTATATAGTTCATGGAGTAATAGCTGTTACTGGAGAATACGGTGCTAATTCATACAAATCACTTGGCCAACAGATCCACATGTTCCTCCTAATACCAAACTGACCCAGTATTACTTGGTAGATTAAAGCTTGCTCAACTGTTTTAAACATATTTAATCAGAGAAGACTGTTGAGAATCAAACTTTTAATGGGAATTCCCAGTCTTGTTCCTGACCCAGCTCTTGATCAGCTTCTCTCTAATCCCACCAGTTCTCTCTAAAGCTCACCCCACTCCACCACCCCTTAACCCATGCCCTCCTGCTGCTTCTGTGTACTGGTAGGTGGGTACTTTTTTGTCCCTTATAGGTTCATGAGCTGCTTCTGACCACGGAGCTCTGCATTCTACACATTCTCCCTGAGTTATTCCACTCTCTTCATGGTTTTGATCCTATCTCTGGGCTGCTGATTTCCAAATCTGTAGTGTCAGCCCTGCAGCCCGGAAGCTCCCACAAAAAATTCCAAAATTAAACTTATTATGTTCCTCTAAATCTACTCTTCCTATAGGCTATATGTCCATTACAGCCCATCAGTTACCCAAGCCAGACACGGAGTCCACCATCTCAGCTTTTTCTCCTTCGCCCTCCCCCACATTCTACTAATTTTAGCTCCTCTAAGTTTGCAAATTCATCTCCCTTCTCTCTGTCCTTATGGTTACTGCCTTGTTCAGTCTTTCATCATCCCTCTCCTACTGCAATGGTTCACTCAATGCTTTCCTTATTTTGTTTTGTCTACAACAAATCCTTCTTCCATGCAGCCATGTCTTTCTAAAGACATCTTTTCTGCTTAACACCCTCCCATGACTCCTGCACTGCCTAAGGATCAAGACCAGAACTCTTGTAGTGTTTTCCGTGACCTGCTCCATGGAACCACCTAGCCTCAGCTCCCACCCCTCTGCTCTCTCACTCTGCCCTGCCATGCTTTCAGTTGCTTTTAATGCCCTGGGCACACTGCTGTGTTTCCCATCTCTCTTTTCATATCTCCGAGGTTTTATCCATTCTGCTCCCTCCTTCTGCTCACCTTGACCCTTTTCCTGGCTAATAACTATTTATTCAGGTGCATCTCGAGCAGAATTTCTTCTAGGAAATCTTCCTTCAGTTCTGGGGCTAGACCAGATCACCCTACTCTTTGCATGTCTTTGTCATTGCAATTGTAATTGTTGGTTTTCTCACTCATCTGCTTGAATGTGATGATTTTACCTTATTCAATGCTTGTACCCAGTATATGATCAAAAATTTTATCAAACATTTGCATGAAACTCACATTAAATTTTAAGAGCTGGTTCTCCCATTATAGTAAACGTACCGGAAAGTGGAGGGTGAGTCTGTATAGGAAAAAATTATAGAGCAGCTCTGGATGGGACTCTCCTATATCCAAATTGTTCCAACCTCTCTACATCAACTTCCCAATTATGATAGATTTCTTCACAAAATCATCCCAGGTGACCAGTATCTCATCTCAAATGCCTGCTATGAAAATAAATAAAGTCAATTCTACCAAACAGTGCTGGTGAGAGAACATCAAAGACACACTAAAGGAGATGAACTTGCAAAGTTTGCCTTTATAAATGTTGTTTGAAGCCTGATTTTGAGGACTTAACCTTGGTCTCACCTGCACCTTGCCAGGTGTGGAAGTTCTTAGTAGATAGATTTCTCCTGACTCAGGACTGACTCCACACGTGAATCAACAGGCTAGCTTAGTGTCTCAGCTTCCTGGCCTGCCACCACTCCCCACGCTCTGCCTGGGGTGCTAAATATCACTTCAGAGTCTGAAATCCACACTCCGCACACAGATCTCCATCTCTATTGACCACTCCCACAATCCACAGAGCAGCACACTGGTAAGAACAGCTTGATCTGGTGAGCGGAGTGTGGAGCAGCCACTTTCCCTGCTGGCTCAGAAGTCAAAATAGTTAACACTTTGCTAACCCTAAGGTATGACATTTAGATGATCTCCTCCTTCCCAGTGAAGTGGAGCTGGTTAAAAGGGGAATGTGATTTTCTATCAATTCCAATTGAATTGCATTTTCCCCCAGGCATGGGGCTTTCAAAAGCTAGAAATGATTAAGCTTGGTGAAGAAGGCATGTCAAAAGCTAGAATAGGCCAAAAACTAGCCCCCTTGCAGCAAACAGCCACGTGGTGAATGCAAAGGATAGTTCTTGAAGGAAATTGAAAGTGCTACTACACACAAAAGTGATCGCAAAAATGATATGAAAGCAAAAGAGCCTTATTCCTTACGTGGAAAGTTTGAGTGGTCTGGACAGAAGACCAGACCAGACACAATAGTCACCGAAGCCAAAGCTTAATCCAGAGCAGAGCCCTAACTCTCTTCAATTCTATGAATGCTGAGCAAGGTGAGGAAGCTGAAGAAGAAAACACTGAAGCTAGCAAAGCATGGCTCATGACGTGCAAGGAAAGAGGTCATCTCCTTAACATAAAAGTACAAAGTGAAGCAGCAAGTGCTGATAGAGAAGCTGCAGCAAGTTATCCAGAATATGTACTTACGATGATTGGTAAAGGTGGCTACACTAAACAATAGATTTATTTTTATTTTTATTTCAAAATATTTATTAAGGGGGTACAAGTGTTTTTGTTACATTGATAATCTTGTATAATGTTTAAGTCAGGGCTTTTGGTATGTCTATCACAATAGTGTTCATGGTACCCGATAAGTAAGTTTTTATCTCCCTCCCTCCCACCCTTCCTGTTTCTTGGTCTCTCACATCCTTTGTGCCCATGTGTACCCATGTAGTAGTTTCCACTTAGTGAGAACATATGATGTTTGGCTTTCCATTCCTGTGATACTTCATTTAGGGTAATGGTCTCTATTCCATCCAAGTTGCTATAAATGACGTTATTTCATTCATTTTTATGGCTAAGTAGTACTCCATGGTGTATATACATTATACCACATTTTCTATATTCACTCATGAATTGATGGGCACTTATGCTGATTCCACATCTTTGCAATTGTGAATTGTGCTGCAATAAACATTCAACTGCAGGTGTCTTTTTTACAAAATGACTTCATTTCCTTTGGGTAGATACCTGGAAGTGGAATTGCTGAATTGAATGGTAGGTTTACATTTATTTCTTTGAGGAATCTCCATACTGTTTTCCACAGAGGTTGTAGTAATTTGCAGTCCCACCAACAGTGTATTAGCAGTCCTTTCTCTTTGCATCCATGCCAGCATCTATTGTTTTTTTGACTTTTTATTAATGGCCATTCTGATAGGGATAAGATGATATCTTATTGTAGTTTTTAAATTTGCATTTCCCTAATGATTAATGATTCTGAGCATTTTTTCACATTTTTTTGGCCATTTGTCTATTTTCTTTTGGAAAACTTCTGTTCATGTTTTTTTGCCCAGTTTTTGATGTTTTTTTTTTCTTGCTAATTTGTTTGAGTTCTTTGTAGATTCTAGATATCAGTCCTTTATCAGATGTATAGTTTGTGAATATTTTCTCCCATTCTGTAGGTTGTGTATTCACTGTGTTGATTATTTGTTTTGCTATGCAGAAGCTTTTTAATTTAATTGTCCCATTTACTTATTTTTATTGTTGCTGTATTTGCCTTTGGGGTCTTAGTCATAAATTGTTTGCCTAGGTCAATGTCTAAAAGAGTTTTTCCTACGTTTTCTTCTATAATTTTTATGGTTTCGTGCCTTAAATTTAAGTCTTTAATCCATCTTGAGAGATAGGGTTCCTATTTCATTCTTCTGCATGTTTCCCAGCATTGTTTTCTGCAATTTTCCCAGCACCTTTTACTGAATAGGGCTTCCTTTTCCCAGTATATGTTCTTATCTGCTTTGTCAAAGATCAGTTGGTTGTAGGTAGATGGTTTTATTTCTGGGTTCTTAATTCTATTCCATTGGTCTATGTCTCTACTTTTATACCAGTACCATGCTGTTTTGGCTACTATAGCCTTGTAGTATAATTTAAAGTCAAATAATGTGATGCCTCTAAATTTGTTCTTTTTACTTAAAATTGCTTTGGCTATTTCGGCTCTTTTTTGGTTCCAAATGAAGCTTGGGATTATTTTTTCTAGATCTGTGAAATATGATACTGGGTTGTAAACAAAACAGCCTTATATTGGAAGAAGGTGACATCTAGGACTTCCATAGATAGAAAGAAATCAATGCCTGGCTTCAAACCTTCGAAGGACAAGCTGACTCTCTTATTAGGGGCTAATGTAGCTGATGACTTTAAGTTGAAGCCAGTGCTCATTTCTCATTCCAAAAATCCTAGAGCCATTAAGAATTATGATAAATCTACTATGCCTGTGCTCTAGAAATGAAACAGCAAAGACTAGATGACAGCACATTTATTTATAGCATGGCTTACTGAATATTTTAAGTGCACTGTTGAGAGCTACTGCTCAAGAAAAAAGATTGCTTTCAAAATATTACTGGTCACTGACAATGCACCTGGTCACTCAAGAGCCTTAATGGAAATGTACAAGGAGATGAATGTTGTTTTCATGCCTACTAACACAATTTCCATGCTGTAGCCCATGGATCAAAGAGTGATTTTTGACTTTCAAATCTTGATAGTTAAGAAATACATTTTGTAAGGCTATAGATGCCATAGAATGTGATTCCTCTGATGTATCTGGACAAAGTAAATTGAAAACCTTTTGGAAAGCATTCACTGTTCTAGGTACCATTAAGGACATTTGTGCTTCATGAGAGTAGGTCAAAATATCAATATTAACAGGAGTTTAGAAGAAGTGGATTACAACCTTTATGGATGACTTTGAGGGTTCAACACTTCAGTGGAGGAAGTAGCTACAGATGTAGTGGAAATAGTAAAAGATAAGTAGAGCCTGAAGAGGTGACTAAATTGCTACAATCTCATGATCAAACTTGAGCAGATAAGGAATTACTTCTATGGATGAGCCAACAAAATAATTTTTTAAAATGGAAACTACTCCTGGTGAAGATGCTGTAAACATTGTTGAAATGACAATAAAGGTTTTAGAATATTACATAAACTTAGTTGACAATGCAGTGGCAGGGTTTGAGAGGATTGACCCAATTTTGATAGAAGTTCTACTGTGGGTAAAATGCTATCAAACTGAACCACATGCTACAGAGAATTCTTTGTGAGAGGAGGAGTCAATCAATCCAGCAAACTTCATTTTGTCTTATTTTTGGAAATTGTCACAGACACCCCAACCTTCTGCAACCACCACCCTGGTCAGTCAGCAGCCATCAACATCAAGTTAAGACCCTACACCAGCAAAAAGATTATGACTCAAGGAAGGCTCAGATGTTCTTTAGCATATTTAGCAATAAATTAATTTTAATTAAGGTATTTACATTGTTTATTTAGACATAATTCTATTGCACACATTATAGTCCATAGTATTGTAAAAACTTAATTTTTGTATGCACTGGGAAATAAAAAAATTTGTGTGAATCATTTTATTGTGATACTTGCTTTATTGCAGCAGTCTAGACACTGAACCTACAATACCTCCAAGGTATGCCTGCATATGAATTTGGGGGGGGCACAAACATTCAAATCATGGCACCTAGTTATGTATTTTTCAAATTAATCATCAGATGAAACAGGATTTATACCTTTCCATGTCTTTCTAAGCCCAGAGCAAGCAGTTGTTTGGTTACAGTCCTGAATGATTTTCTTTGTCGCTAAAGTTCTTCTCCAAGATGAAGACATGGCACTCATTAATATCCAATAAGATCAGTAGAAACTCTCTGAACCATTGAGCAGTGCTCCATAGTGTTTTGACATCATTGGACTCTCCCCAAATAGATAAATTAGTCCCAAGGTCACAAAGATGTAAAAAATATATAGGACAATAGCCTTTTAGGAAAAAGTTAGCACAGGGATTACAGTTGCAGAATGTAAATAAATTTTGTTGGTTACCAACAGAAATTTTTTTGACAGCGTTAGTTAGATCTGGCCCACTTCTAATTAGAAGGGACCCTGATTTGCTAGTCAACATATTTTTCTTCTCAGTATGACCGTATTTATTTATGATAAAAATATTCAATTATCTGCTAAATAATTAACAGAACAGAATTCTATGGAAATAGCTCTGATGCTTAGCATTGCCTATACACTTAGCTATGAACCTGGTGGATCTCTATGAGGGAAACACCTGTGGGTTTCTCAGCCTGACTAAGATTGCTGCCAACTTTGTTATGACAACCTCCACGTGCTACAAGATAGCTATTCATAATCCAAAGTTCTCTTATACATTTTCTGTGACTCAAAATTTTCAGTCTTGCAGAAAATTTAGCATTCTAGTCTTCATCCTTCCAAATCTAAAGAAGGTAATGCATCTAACCAGTTTACCTGGTTTACAACAAGAGAGTGAGACTTTCAGAAAATATGGTCTATCATGCACAACAAAAAATGAATGTGGGAGTCCCAGGTCAATCTTTCTCATGTGCAAGAATATCAAAGGAAAGGAAAAAAAGAAGAAAGTAAATTCTTTAAATTGGGACTGATTTCTAAATCACAGCAGATGGTAAACTAAGGGGAAGAGATGACTCACCATATCTATTTAGAGAAAGCCAGTGAACAGACTGTTACCCATCCTCTTATGAGTTTATTTGCCTGTGAACTGGCCTAAGAAATCTACAAAATTCACTAAACTGTACTATTGTAGAAATGGCTTAGTATCATTGTGGCTCAGAAACCAATAACCCAAAATATGGCCTTGTGACACGGTGAACTGATGAGGCTCTGACCCTCCCCCCACCGTCTCTCCCAAAGCACAGGATGAAGTTGCTCTGTGAAGTTCTCTTTATCTGCCTAAAGCTTGGACTTAGCAAAGAAGCAAACAATTACCTCTGGTCCCTTCCCTGAGTTTTCATTAACTGAATCCATATCACAGGAAGGAAGACTAAAATCTGTCAATAAACCTGGACAGACTTTTGTCTCAAACTATTGTCTGCTTTGTGGACCCAGGAGACTTTGCCCCAGATCACTGTATGTTCTTCAAGCCTGTTGAATTCTCCATGTTAATTATTTTTTGCCCCTCAACAGAGTTCTTCACCCCTCTCACATAACCTGTTTTGCTAGGATCTAAGCCCCCATTCTTTCTGTAGTCTCAAGATGGTATATCATTGGGAGGTTGGGTCTTCATGCAGAAGGCTCCCATGTATGCATGTTCAATAAATTTGTGTGCCTTTTCTCCAATTAATCTGCCTTTTGTGAGTTGATTTTTCAGCAAACCTACAGAGGGCCCCAATAGTACAAAAAGATACAGGGAATCCCTGTTGACCAGTCTTTGTACACCCACCAAACTAGGGCCTAGGAAGGAAGAAATTCCAATGGCAGTCATGTTCCAAGTGTGCCTGTTCGCTCATGTAGCTCAGCTCTCTGCAGTACCTTCACCCACAGGAGCTGAGGACTTCAGCCCACATCAATCAACACATGGACTCGCCTCTCAGTTTCTATCCCAACTCCACGCACATCAAGCATTTAATGACATCTGTAAGGTCATGACGCAAAACATGTTGGCCTGTAATTCCTCTTAGACCTCTCCCTTCCCCAAGTCTTCACTTATGTGAATGCATGCATTCCACATCTCAGCCCACCCTGTCCGATGCCCAGCCTGCCTTGCATTCTCTGTTTCTCTCCTCACAATCCTCATGCAGTTGTGAAGCAGAGCAGCATGTCAGTCCCAAGCTTCTTCAAACCTGGGCACCATTGCCCACCAATGCATTTAGCATTCTAGTTGGAACACCCACCCTTTTTGGAAAGGCTTGTGGATTACAAGGGTTTTCTTTTTTAATATTCCACTTAAACATACTGATATATATATATATATATACATACACATATATATATATATGATTTCTTCATTATGTTTAGCAAGAATCCTAGCCATACTGGTAAAATCAAAAAGGCCAGTTCACATTTTTAACCCTTCTGGGTAGAAGCTAAAGATTTCACTCAAGTACTTCCGATGATAAAATCTTCAAAACCTAACATCAAATTCTGTGTATACATCATTGTAGGAAGGACACATATGTATAGAGGAAGGTGGGATAAAATTAGAACAAAGCCATATTCTTTCAGGTATCAGAACCCAGAGAGGAATGAAAAGAATAGGATAAGGCCAATAGTCTGGACACTAATCTGATGAAAACAAACATAACTTGGTTTACACAAAGCTTCGTGCATGAGGACGATCTACTTTATACACGCAAGGTAGAGCATAACAAAACCCTCACCCAGGTAGCTCCCAGAGTTACCATGCCCATGGTATATTTTCTGCTCATTTGCAGACAATAGAAAAGGTGCTAAATTCTTTGGAGCTATTATAGCTGCAAACAAAGCTACACATAAATGCAAAAGCTCATGTTTGCACACAGCCACCATGTTTCTTTAATCTACTTTAATCTATAACTGTTCTAGTTTTTCTGTGACTTAATAATTTTATAGAATGCTCCTCAATTAGGGCTTTGGCTGGTGTTTCCACCTCATTCAATTCAGGTTATGGATTTCTCGCAGGAGTATCGTGATAGGTGACTGTTCCATTACAGGTGAGTTTAACTTTGATTACTCAGTTAAGGTGGCATCTGCCTTGTTTTTCCAATGTTAAGTTGTTATTTTTCCCTTCCTCATTAATAAATGTCTTGTGGGGAGATACTTTGAAACTATGTAATATCCTGTTCCTCATCAGATTTTCAACCACTGATTTTAGCAGCCGTTGACAATATTTTTTTTTTACCAATTCTGTTATTACTATGATGGTTGCAAAATGGTGATTGTTTTAACTCCATTATTCTTTTATATTTCTTATTTGGCAATCTATTGTAAAGAATAGTCCTCCCCTCCCAATTATTTATTTATTCATTTATATATTTACATTTATATGGAGGCAACTCATGAATTCTTACTTTATTCTCCGATGGATTTCTTATCCAATACCACATAGTTAATCATTCCAAAACTTAGTGGCTTAAAGCAATAATAATCATTTATTGTCTCTTACCCATTCTGTGGGTCGTGGATCCAGAGTGGTTTGTCTGGGTGTCTCTGGCTCAGGTCTCTGATGAAGTTGCAGTCAGGTGTCTGCCAGTGTTCTGAAAGTTTGACTGAAATAGGAGGGTCCACTTCCAGGGTAACCACTCACAGAGTGGGCAAACTGATGCTGCCTGTGGATGGGAGGCCTCTCCACAAGGCTGTTTGAGTGTCCCCATAGCATGGACTCTGAGTCCCCCCAAAGTGAGCAATCTGAGAGACAGGTGGAAGCTGCAATGCCTTTATGGCCTAACCTTGCCAGTCACTCTCTGCTGCCTTCACTGCATTCTGTTGGTAACAAGGCCCTGATCCAATATGGGAAAACTGCATAAGGGCGTGAATCTAGGAGGGGAGGGTCATTGCGGGCCATTTCAGAGGCTGACTGCAAATGCATTATTTCTCTTTACGAACATTATTTATTTTGACTCACTTTTCCCTAGATCTGGCCATGGGAGCCCCTTCAAGTTGGCTCCTACATCCTTCAGACATTTCCCCATCATTCTTTGAGAACTTCCTTAATTTCAGGTACAATGAGAAATCCCAGACTGATCTTACACCTTCCTCACTCCAGCTCTAGAATCAATCATGTCTATAAGGATTCCTTTTAGTAAAGAGCAGATTTGAGAAACCAAGATCTAGGCTTTTGTGTGCTTATTGTTGCCAAAGTATCATTGCTTCTAAGACCTCTCTGCAGAAAGAGCTAGGAAAAAAGATGTGTGCATATAAATATGTGTGTATATGCACACACACACACACATATATACACGCACACATATGTGCGTATATATATGTCTATACCAATAACCATGAATTTATATTGATAGCCCTAGTTCCAATCCAACACCACAAAGTTTATTCTAGCCTTCATCCTTTCTATATTTTTAAACTCCTTCTCCCACAATAAAAATCTGGTTGAATCCTCATCAACATATTTACTCATTTGCTCAATCCCAGAAATTGCTAAAAGCAGCTTCCAAATTGTTAACCCACCACAGGGAAAACAAATTATGGAATTAATATCTGTTTATAGCTTTTTGCCTTTAATCCAAGGATATACAGTCAAAATACTGTGTTCGAAATTACTTGGCCTTTTGTCCTCTTTGGTGTAGCTACATTAGTCATCTAAAATACAATGAGATTTATTTGTTCTCATGTATATTATATTTTAGTTTCCCTCCCAACTTTGATGCTTTTATTTTATTTAATTTTTTTAGTATGAAAAATTTTAACATGGTTCCAAAGGTCAAAACTATATAAAAAGGCCATTATCATTATATCACTTCTAACTCATCCTACCAGCCCTGAAGGAAAACAAGCTCATTACTTTTTCTTAATTCCTCCCGTGTTTCTTTTTGCTAAAATTAGTAGATACATGTACATTTTCTTATTTCTCCTTTCATTTCACAAAAGTTGGTATTTGGACAATCCTGAGAGTGATCATCTCCCTAAATTCTGTGCCTGAGGTGCTTCACTTGCTTTGTCATTGTCCCGACCCTATCGACAAATAATTGACTGAGGAAGACAAATTGACTAATGCCTGGTTTGTGGCTGGATATACCAGGTCTCCAGTGTCAGCCAGAAGTGGAGGCTGCAGCACTGTAACCCTTCAGAAAGGGCCTGAAAGATGTTGGGGCAGGGAGGGCCTCTCACCGAGAATGTCTAGTTCGTCTGAATGTCCACTTTGCCTGGAGGAAGAGATGGCCAGCAGAGAAGATCTAGACTAATTCATATTGGTGGATGCTACTAGTTTGTCCATATGGTCAGAATTAGAAAGAACAAGACTAGAGAATGACGAATAAGGAGGTTTTGAGAAGAGCAATGTGGAAGAATCTGTTGAATTGAGAACAGTGTATGTGGATATTCAGATCCTATGTAAATGATCACAAAAAGGCACTGGCCTTCAGAGAGGTCTATAAGTAATCAAGTCCTGATGGTGGCAGAGATAGAGGATGGGCATAGGCTCAGCCACACAGGTCCCCCTCACTCAAGCCGATCTGAACACCACCATTGTTGACTGCCCAGCTGGCCAGGAGAAGAGACTAACACTGACACTCTGATATGACCCCTGCCACCTGGAGGCAGGCTGGTTACAATGGACCCTTCTGCCCTACAGGGAACAATAACATGTCCTCACTGGAATAGATACTTATTTGGAGATAGGTTTGTCTTTTTGCCTATTATACTTCTCCTAGCACTATCACATATGGTGCCATATTTACCATCCCATTTTTCTCATCTAGCATTGCTTCTAACAAAGAAGCTCATTTTACAGAAAGATAAAAGTAGCAATGACGCCACAGTGAAAAGAATTCATTGCTCTTTCTACTAACTCGATAGAATTGGCATATTGAAAACTCATCTATAGAGCTAATTCTCTGCAAAGTATAAGTGCCATCCAACGTGGTTTCATGTATGCAAAAATCACTGCCACTGTTTAATTCTGTTTCTCCCATACCCAAATATATGAGTCCAGGAATGAAAGCACAAGAATTGGAAGGGCTTCTCTAGTTATTATACCTAATAAATCATTCATAAAATTTTTGCTTTCCATCTTCGTGTTTTTGGACTATTATATGTTCTCAGAGAACAGAAGAGTTGTTTCCCAAGTGGAAACTGGAACTGCCACTTGGTCATTTGGGTCTCATAATGCTGTAGAACAAATAGACAAAGAAGAAGGTCACCGTGCTGCTATTATTATTGATTCCAACGAGCAAGAGGAAATTTGGTTGCTGCAACATATAGGGGAAGAAAGGGAGGAGTATTCTTGAAGCCCAAAGGATTCTGTGGAATGCTTCAAGATATTTCCATGTCAATTAGTAAAATTAATAGAAAACAATAACAATTCAATTGAGGTAGACTCACTGAGAACTTAGATTCTTCAGGAATAAAAGTCTAAGGTATTTAGGTAAAATATCCTCACCAGCTGAAGTAATGACTGTGCCCAAGGAGAACACAGAAAGGAAGTTATAAATATCAACTGCAGCCTCATGACATGCTACAGAAACAATTATAGCAGCTATGCATATTTTCTTCCTTGCCTATTGTGGTAGCCAGCTGTAAAACTTGACCCCCAATGATTCGAGCTACCTGGTATTCCTACCCTTGTGTAATATTTTCCCATATTAAGCCAGGGTTGATCAATGTGACCAGTAGAGTATAGCAGAAAGGGTCATTTGCCATTATAAGACTAGATGCTGAAACAGCACCACAGTTTATGTCTTTATGTCTTAGTGGTGCCTCTTCATCTCTCTCTCTCTCTCTCTCTCTCTCTCTCTTTGCCCTCTCTCTTCTCTCTCATTTTCTCTCATATCATTTGCTCTGGCAGAAGCCAGCTACAGATCATGAACTGTCCCAAGGAAAAGTCTATGTGGCAAGGAACTAAGCCCTCCAGGCAACAATCATATGTGTAAGCCTAGAAACGAATCCTCCAGCCCCAGTCACGCCTTCACATGACTGTCACCCTGGCCAACATCTTGACTGCAATGCCATGAGAGGCCCTAAGCCTGAACCACTCAATTAAGCTACTTCTTGATTCTTGATTCTCAGAAACTGGTAGGAAATTATAAATGTTTGTGGTTTAAGCTCCTACAACTTGGGGTAATTTGTTATATGGCAGTAGGTAAATAATGCACTTGTTATGTTCCTTATAAATATTAGCTAATCTCCTCCCTTCTTTCCATTATAGTTTTATATTATGAGTGTTGTGATGGTTTACTTTATAATTTGGACTCTTGAGTACAGAATAATGAGGAGATTATGGCTGAACTAAAAGGAAATTACCGTGATCTTGAGAAGGATAAAGTGATTGATGACCTTTGTATCTCAGCTTGCTTTCAGGAGAGAGCAAGACCACCTTCACTTGTACAAAGCATAATTGCATCATATTAGGTGGAAGCAGAAAGAGGTTGTTATTGATGCAGGGAAGCTTAAATGTGGGTAGAAGGGGGAGTTTGAATACTGAATAGTCAAACGGGTGGGCTGTGCTGGTTATTTTTCTGTTGGGTTCTCAGCCCCCACACATTTCTATTCTTTGCTCTGTGTTGCTGGGCTTGGGAATTGAAAACTACATTTCCCAGATGCCCTTGCCAGATGGCTTCCTATCTGTTCTGCCAATGGGAGACATTGGGAGGATTCCTGCATGGTGCTGGTTAGGACAGTGGTGACAGTTGCTAGCAATGCAAGAAGGGGTGGACTGCTGTGACTCCAGCAGTCCAAGACTCCAACTACTGCCTTGATGACCCTTCTTTGATCCCAACTCTGGCAGAGAGAACAGCTTCTCAGCATCTCCAATACTGTAGGCATCAGAACTACCCACAGCACAGCAAGCAGGGCAACAGGTTCCAGCCAGAGACATTAGCAGCTTTCTGATCTTTTACTCTCATCCCTCCCCCTCTTCCAAAACCCCTTCAGCACCCCCTCCTTCCCTCTTTTGCTCCTCCACCCTCCTAAGCACTTTGTAAATCATCCACTTATTATACCACTTCTATTTTAAATACTTCAAGTGGTTTATGTTTTCCTAAAGGGAACAAGACGGATATAAACATTCATACTTGATGGAGATGCATTTTGGGAAACAAGCTTAAACATTCCTCAAAAGTTCCCTCTATATCTCTAAATATTTCAGAAACACACAAAACTATTGCATTTTACCTGCAAGTGTTCTCTAGAAAACTATGCATATGACCAAAGTTTGTTAGTATCTGGAAACTAGCACAGTACTGACAGCTATTTCTAGTAAGAACCAATGCAAAATAACCCATAATCAGAAACTAGTAATATGAAATGTACTTAATTCAGTACTCAAATATTCAGCTACAAAGTAAAATTTCCCCATGCTGAGATGCATTTATCCTCAGTATAATTACTTGAGGATTGAACTGGAAACTGGTGTCCTCGGGGAATGTTGCATATGAACACAGGTGTTTGTGGCCCTTTTCAAATCTTGTGTTCATTCCTTTTTTCTTGTTAGTTCTATGGTTCTTAATACATTTCCAATGTATTAAATACATAAAGGAGAATCTTAGGAATAAAGTGTTGATGCGGAGATGCTTATTAACTGATAATTGACCGTGTTAATTGCCTGTCTACCCGATCTGGCCCCTGCCTACCGCCCCAGCGGCACCCCTACCACTTTCTGTGGTGCCGCAGCCACACTGGCTGCCTTGCTGGTCCTCACACACTCCAAGTCTGTTTCCATCTCAGGAACATTCATTCCCTCTGCCTGGAACCTCCTCCCCCATGTCTTCATCTGCCCCACTCCCCAGTACATCATTACAGCCTTTGCTCAAATGTGAACTTCACAGACAGCCTTTTCCTCTCCCCCACCCAGTAGTCCAGACTGCCGACCCCCGGCCCCTTTCCACTGGGCCTGCTTTACTTTTCCTCCCAGCACTTGTGTCTCCCTGAAGTCATATTCTGTATACAAAAGTTTATTTTTCACTGTCTCTCACTGACTATAAATTCCATGGCGCCGGGAAACTTGTCTTTGTTCACTGAATTATATCTTGTGCTAGAACAGTGAGTGCTCGGCACTTACAGAGCCACAGTAAACACTTATTAAATCAAGGTGTTGATTCATGCATTTTCGTGACCATCCTTATTCCATATTTTTACCTGTGACAATTTTGAGATTTAACACCCATGACAGCACTTTGTGTTTTAAGCAATATGGAGGGGGATGGTTCTTTTTATGTCAACTTGACTGGGCCATGGGATGCCCAGATATTTGGTCTAATATCATCCTGGGTGCTTTTGTGAGGGTGTATTTGGATGAGTTTAATATTTAAATCAATAAACTGAGTAAAGCAGCTTGCCCTCCCTAGTGTAGGTGGGCCTCATCCAATCAGTTGAAGGTCTTAGTGGAACAGAAATCTGATGTTCTCCTGAATAAGAGGGAATTCCTTCTACCTGATTGCCTTTGAACTGGGAAGGTGGTTTTATCCCCCACCTTCACACTTGAACTGAAACACTGGCTCTTTCTGGATCTCAGGCCCGCTGGCCGTCAGACTGGAACTTACAACATGGGCTCTGCTGCTTCTAAGGACTTTGGACTTAGACTGGAAAACACAATTAGTTTTTCTGGGTCTCCAGGTTGCTGACTGCAGATCTCGGGCCTTGTCAGCCTCCATAATTGTGTGAGTCAATCTCTTATGATACCTCTCCCTCTCTCTCTCTCTCTCTCTTTCTCCATGTATGTGTATACACACACACACACACACACACACACACATTCTATTTATTCTGTTTCTCTGGAGACCCCTGACAACTGTTATCTAATTTTTCTATAAATAACACATAAAGTACTGGTCGTCCACAGACTGTCTCACAGGTGAGTGCCATTGGTCAAATTTTTCCTCAGGATAACATTTATGGATGGTGAGGTTCTAGTTACCATTATTCTTAGACATATACCTCAAGGATCCTGTGAATCTTGGCTCACTACTTTCATTCAAATATGCATACATAGATCACATGTTCAAGTGAAACTGAAAGGCATTTCATTACTACTTTGCAAAAAAAAAAAAAGTGCTTTCTATTGTATATTCACATTGGATGAAGAGACAGTGGCTCAGTGCAAAGCCTGTTGTCACCAAGGGTGCCCTAAATTATACACAGTGTGGATCACTCCATCTTTGAACTATTTTCTAAAAATGAGTTAATTTTGCTTTGATAAGTTGGTTTAGACAAAGAATATATTTGTCTCTCAATTTTGAGTTTCTTAAAGTTTTTTCCCTCACTCAGAGATTTCCAGACATTCTATACATTTTAAATTTCAAAACATTTTTTAATTGGGTTAAAGAAAATACTTTATTAAAATTAATTACTCTTTCTTTTTCCTGTTTTTATTTTTATTATTTTATTTTATTTTATTTTTTATTTCACAGTATTACAGGGGTACAAACACTTTGGTTACATAAATTGCCTTTGCACCGCCCCAGTCACAGCTACAAGCGTGCCCATCCCCCAGATAGTGTGAATTCACCCATCCCCTGCTTGCCCCTCCCACCTGCCCAACAGCCTATGAATGTTACTTCCCACATGTGCACATTAGTATTGATTGATTAGTACTTACTTAATGGTGAGTACATGTGGTGTTTGTTTTTCCATTCTTATGATATTTCACCTAGAAGAATGGGCCCCAGCTTCATCCAGGATAATACAAGAGGTAGTTCACCATTTTTTTATGGCTGAGTAGAACTCCATGGTGTACATATACCACATTTCATTAATCCACTCATAGATTGATGGGCACTTGGGTTGCTTCTACATCTTTGCAATTGTAAATTGTGCTGCTATAAACATCCGAGTGCAGATGTCTTTTTTATAGAATGTCTTTTTTTTCTTTTGGGTAGATACCAGTAGTGGAATTGCTGGATCAAATGGTAGTTCTACTTTTAGTTCTTTGAGGTATCTCCATGCTACTTTCCACAGAGGTTGTACTAATTTCAAGACATTTTTCTCTCCCATCCAAGTACTAACCGGGCCCGATCCTGCTTAGCTTCCGAGTATCCATTATATTAAGTGATGTATCCCAAGAGTGGAAAAACAAGCATCACATGTATTCACCAGAAAATTGGTTTCCCTGATCATCACCTAAATGCACATCTGGGAATGATACCAATCGGATATCAGACTGAGGTGGGGGGTGGGGGGAGGGGATGTGTGTATGCCTACATGATGAGTGCGTTGCTCACCGTCTAGGGAATGGTCATGCTTGAAGGTGCTGACTCGGGGAGGGGGGGTGCGAGGAGGGGATGGGTATATACCTACATGATGAGTGCAATGCGCACTGTCTGGGGAATGGACACGCCTGGAGCTCTGACTTGGGGGGATAGGCGGTACATGGGCAACGTATGTAACCTGAACTTTTGTACCCCCCATAATAAGCTGAAATAAAAAAAAAAAAAACAACAACAAACATTTTTGATGATATTTACTTTAAAGAAGTTCTACTATTGACATTTGAAATACCAGGATCAATTTTTGTATTTTACAGTGTTTTCCTATAGCAAAGATGAGTCTAAAATATGTACTCTCTTCTCTATGCTAATTACATATTAATTGGAATACAAGAGAATAAATTACAACTCAAGTCTCTTTCAGTTGCCTTCTATTTTGTTTGCATGATTTTGTTGATCGTAAGTCAGAATTTAAAAGAGGAAGAGAGAAGCCTGACAAAAAATCCTTTAGTCATATGTCAATTAAAAGTTCTGTTTATTCTGCTTTCGCCCCTTTCCCTTGGCATCACTATCTTCTTTCTATCTGTCCTCTTAAAGTAAGAGAGACTCATCTCAGCCTCTTTACAACTTCAGTGTTTGCTGGCACATAGGTGCTCAACGATGGTTTTTAACGGTAGTAATTACTCAGTAATAAAACAATTTACATTTGTCAATGCCCTCTAAAAATGTAATCAATCAAACATTGGTGTGGATTTGACTTGCCTGCCAAAAATTATTCTCTTTTAAATAGTGGTTCTCCTTGTTTTGTGCCCGTAGGTTTGGGTGGGTTTGGTTTGTGTTTTGCTGAGAAGGCATACCGCCCTCCCCCTCCTACTTTCCCCCAGATACCTCGATGCTTGTATTTTTACACTAATCTCCTTGGCTCATTGAGGGAGGGATGGAGTTTACTTGCCAGTGTGTGGGCTTATCCACATGACTCCCCTGCAGAGACACATAAAGCAGATTGTTCTGCTTTCTGACTGTTTTTGAGGCAAGTTGAAGCTTGCCCCCACCCTTTCTCAACTTGATTGACGACTTCCATTAACCTTGAGCTAGCTTTCCACACAATATACAATTTCCAAGGTCTCAAAGGCAGTCTGTTACATGCTACTGGCCTCCATCCACACTTCACTGTGAGAGCGTGTGAACCAATAGAAGCCTGCGATCCTTCCTGCCCTTGACGCAGTAGAACCATTAGCTTGAGCAGGTAGGTTTTTTTCTGTTTTTACAATTTAAGAAAACACCATATAAAGAAATTTGAAAGAATTATTAGATTAAAAGACTGCTTTTATCCTTGTGAAATTTCTGATCCATATCAAAAGAATCCTGTGTTAGATACTGTAGCAAATTAAAAATCAAGAAGCAGAAACATTGGAGGGCAGAGACCCTTTTAAAAGAGATAAGAAAATCACAGAAAAAAAATCACACAGAGGGCCAGCATGAATATACTAACACAATCATTGCCAGTGTTAGTGAAGTCACGCTGAAAATGATGCCAAATGTTTAAAAGTTATCCTGGTCAATTTAGATGAGCAGACATTAAATAATCCAGATAAAATGCTCATTTTAGCATTTTAAATTTCAAGCTACAGTTTCTCAAGGAAAGCACTAGAAGTTTCAATAGTAACAATTTTAAAATTAATATGGAAATGATCAGATGTTCCATTATGAAAAACAATTCTAAAATTATAAGGTTAATGGTTTATAAGACACATATTTCTTTTTTTTTAAATAGACAATGCCTCTCTCTGTCACCCAGCCCAGGCTGGAATCTGGAGTGCAGTGGCACCATCTTGCTTAGCTCACTGCAGCCTTGAACTCCTGGGCTCACGTGATCCTCCTGTCTTAGCCTCCCAAGTAGCTGGACCACACCCTGCTAATTTTTCTTATTTTTTGCAGAGACCAGGGCTGGGGGTGGGGGAGGTGCGTGGCGTCTCTTGCTATGTTGCCCAGCCTGGTTTCAAACTCCTGGCCTTAAGCTATTCTCCCACCTTGGCCTCCCAAAGTGCTGGGATTACAGGCACAAGCCAGCACATCTGACCAAGAGACAGGTTTTAATGGAATTCAAAAGTTTCCCAAAGAGGTACTTTATTAAAAGTTGTGCTTTCAAAATAAGTCAAGTATCTCATGAGCAAAATAAAATCACCCTAAAAAGAATGACAATAGCAGACTGTTTAGTAAATTTTACTTCCTCTGATACAGTCATAGAAGTTCTCCCTCATTGCCCATCCCCACTGGGGCAAGGTTTTGGAAGGGGAGTTTGATGAGTGATTTGCTGGAAAGAACCATCTAAATTGGGAAGTACTTTAAAGAATTTGTACGACGGGTTCTGAGACTGTCTCTCTGACAAGGGATTAGTCTCTCTGTAAAACTCGAATATATGTTTGTAATTATGCCAGGCAACACTCCCAGAAATGCACTGATTAAATAAACATTATTTTTGCTCATTTATAAATTTTAACCCTGCCAGGTGCCAGGTGCCAGGTACAGCAGGTCCTCATATATGTACTTTGTTCAATGTTGTCTTGTTATAACATTGAGGAGAAAAAAAAAAGTCAATGTCCAGCCAAACCACAGCCACTGTCTGTGTGGAGTTTGCAGGTTCTCCCACCGTCTGCATGGGTTTTCTCTGGGGTCTCCGGGTTCCTTCCCCATCCCAAAGATGTGCCCGTTAGGTGAATTGTCCCAGTGTGAGTGAGTGTGAGCGGGGTGTGGCAGTGCCCTGAGATGGGGTGGCCTCCTGCCCAGGGCTGGTCCCACCTTGCACTCTGAGCTGCTGGGACAGGCTCTGGCTACCTGCAGCCTTGAACTAAAAGAAGCAGGTTAATAATTCTCTTCTTTATTTATATTAATCTTTCCTAAATGTATGTATAGCTACATTTATTTCAATGTTTAATATTAGAAGTGTTTTGGTCTTTATTTAGAAGTTTGGTGATGTTTTGTGACTAGAAATATACTGTAGGAACTTAACTCATGTTTATATCAATTAGCCTGTGGTAAAAACTGGTTGCTTCATATGTCATTTCACGTAGAGTCACAATTTCCAAGAACCTATCAACATCGTTAGGTGAGAACTTACCGTAGTTGGTGACTGTGTATAGAAGTCACATGCATTTATGAACATTTATTTATTGAATTTTTTAAAAATCAAGGTCAAATTTCTATAGCACACCGGCTAGTTTAAACTTTAGCAGTGCAAAGACAATTTGTGGGAATTATATATGTATCTGAGCATTTATTTATCTAAACAGAGTTTTAAGAAGAATAATTATGGTTGAACTTTGGATTAGAATTCTGGGAGAACATAGAAGAAAGGCTAATGAAACATTAAAGGAGATGGCCAAAGAGCAGCAGGGCAAAAATTAGCCTCCACGAACCTCTGTGTATCTTCCATAAGAACCTTGAAGAAACAGAAAAAAATTGGAAACAGAAAGAGTAAAACTAATAATATAGAGTTACCAGATATGAATAACCCTTTAGATGCAATAAATGTGGGATAAAATAAAAGAAATATGCAACCATGAGATCAGCATCCAAACATGAGTCATATCAGTTATAGTATCTGTAATATCAGTGAAAATTTATTAGAATTGTAAATGTTTTAAATGACTTAGTTTTATTAGTTTTGGTTTTAATTCAATATTATAAAGGATTGAATTTTTGATGGTTTGTGATTATAAAAATTTGGTTATGATTATAATGTCAATTATTTGGGGGAATGGGCTTCCATTTAATGAAATACCATCTTCGCCCACTGGATGGCAACAATGGTTCAAAAACCAAAGGAGTTTTGCAACCAGTGCCTTACAGTGTTGGTCTCCCATAAAGGACAAGTGAACGACCAAATATATGAACAGATAACTACAAAACAATAATCTTGTTACATAAGCCATGCCATGAGGTGTGTAATTTCATGAGACTATATAATATGTAGAAATGATCAACTTTAGAAAAACTTATTGTCCTATGATTTATTGTCAATACTGATTATTGTTTCTTAAGTCAGAATAAGAAAACCAGTATAAATGGCACCATACCAGTAGATTAACTGTCCTCAGACATACAAATGAACTACAAGGAGATGTCAAGGCATTTCTTTTCTCTAGACTAAATTTTAAAATTAATGATTTGATTTGAACTACTTTTTTTTTTTTTATTTCATCTTATTGTTATGGGGGATACAGAATTGCAGGTTACCTACGTTGTCCATGTACCGCCTTTCCCCCCAAGTCAGAGCTCTAGGCGTGTCTGATCCCCAGATAGTGCGCGTTGCACGCATCATGTAGGTATATATCCCTCCCTTCCCCACCCCCCCCCTTCCCGAGTCAGCACCTTCAAGCGTTACCATTCCCCAAACGGTGCGCAATGCACTCATTGTGTAGGCATACCCCCATCCCCTCCCCTACCCCCCACCTCAGTCTGATATCCGATTGGTGTCGTTCCCAGATGTGTATTTAGGTGATGTTGAGCTACTTTAAAATAAAACTTGTGCCTTAATCATCTTATTATCTTCTATACACAACGCATTGGCTGGTACCAATAGATATTCAATATATATTTATTAAGCAAAACCAAACTGAAGATATGGATATGCAAATCTGTAAAATTTTCTTCTAATCATCCCTGGCTTTCCATCTCTGCAATTTTTGTAGAGGAATGTCAACAACTGTATTGAGGACTTACCATGTATCCGTCACTTGCTAGGTGCTGAGAGTTTAAATACAACTAATCCCAGGTTCCTACCCTCAGGGAACTGACACTTTGATAGAGACTTGTAAAAAAATAATTGTATAACAGAAGACTCTGGAAATACAGATATGCATGTATACACAGTGCTGTTAGAGAAGAGAAAGGGGACAATAAATTCTAATAAGTAACAGGTCTTAGTTTTCAAAAAGAAGCACCAGTGAAGTGTTTTTTAACCTGTTCACCTAAAAGTCAAACTATGAGTTTCTCATCAGTCAGCAGCATAAAATATCAGTCCCATAGCACTCAAGAAAAACTTGAATCAGGAGTCATGTAGCTCCTGTTAAAATTCAGACTAATAAAAGTGAGATTTGATGAGGATATTCTAAATGTGTGGAAGACATTATCTATTTACTCTTTTAGAAAATGGACCAGGTATTTCTGCCTCTCCACGTCCCTCTAAATCTTAGTCAAGAGCTGCTGAGGGGAATGCCTTCATCCCAGAGCACCACTAAGAAGAGCCCTGCAGAGCCCTGGCTGAAGCTGCTCCTCCTTGGTGTCCCTCTGCGTCTAATCCCTCTCCTCTAATCCCTTTCGAGGCTTCTGCTGAAGAGCCCTTAGCAAAGATCAGCATCCTGTCATCTCTGTGTACCCAAGACATCAGCAGTTCTAAACTGCCTGAGCAGTGTTTACAGGAGACTGAACGGAGAGAGAGGTGCTGTTGTCTCTGTCTCTCCTCTAAGCCATTTCCGCTCTCTCACACAGCAGATTCCAGTGCCTTGACTTCTGCGAGTACAATTTTCTGTCAGATACTTATTTTGTTGATTTAGTTCTGTTGGTAAACACGGGAACGCACTCTCATAGGCGTCCCCCACAGCTAGAACTGTCAGCTACTAGGAGCTAAAAATAAGAGGGACTCGCAGGCATTTAAACAAATACTGCCATTCAAACAGAATCTCTTGTTCTTTTCTTTATTCTAAGAAGTCAAAAATAAAGTCCAGGCAGTTTTTTTCCCCACATAGTTAAGTATAACCTAGCTAAAAATAGTGTCATGTTTTAATATCTGTAACTTAGAATTCTCATCCAAGCAAAAACATTTTGACTTCTTCTAGCCCCATTGTGGTAAACATCACTTAGGCAGCTTGACTCACAGATATCTAAGTACTTAATTTAAAATGTGAATCCCTCCTAAGGAAAAACATAGTTTCATTAGCCAGTAAGATTCTCTCATCCGCTCAATGACTTTTCTCCCTCCAGTGTAAGTCCTTATTAGGAAAAGTGGGAAGACAACTGACATTACTTGGTCTCTGTTATGTTAATGACGTCTGGTAGGCAATTTACACACATTCCCCCCTCTAGGTCTCATCATAAACATGTGTCTCTCTTAGGGAGACATAATATCTCCATTTCCTTGAGGAGAACACAGAGTTGAGGGATTAAGTAACATTTCAAAGATCACATAGCTAGAGAAGTGCCAATGCTAGAGTTTGAGCTATGGTCAATCTGATTTTAAAGCTATCCTTCTAGATTTGTAAAATTTAATCTGTCCTTGACACAAATATGGAATAGTCAACTCTTCCTTTAGCCCTGGCTTTAGATGAAAGGGTTAGAATGATGAGATCACGTTCTATAATATACAAGACCGTGTACTCCCAACATCATATCAACAATCATACAACTGAACATGCCGTTTAATTGTATGTGTAGGCATGTTTTGGTGTAGGTGAGACTCACACTTCAATAGCAACAATGAGAATGAATTAGAATTTAGATTATAAATTCTGGCTTGTATATCATATCTTCATTAGTCTCATTGAATATTTTGAAATAAAACCACTGCTATGGTAAACATCTTAATGATGAACTTATGGAGCGTCCTAAAGTTCTCAGTGTGTTTTTAAAACTCCTGGTATTCTGATCTTACTGCAGACAAGGGGATTATAGCCTGTGTGGTTGGCCCTACCAAAACCCAGCAGGTGGATGTTGAATATTACCTTCTCTTATAAGTTACTTGCCAATCAAGAAATTGAAAAACAGCCTGTGTTATTCATATAAGAGAGCAGAATATTCCAGGCCTTTCTTGGTTCAACAGCTTCTCTATATTGGCCTAGAGGCTTTGATGTCTCTGTTTCACTTGGAGTTTGCTGTGGTTTGAGGTCATAGCTTTTGGGATGCAGGAAAGTAACCCACAGCTCCAAGTTCTGACTATTATATTTCTCAACTATTTGTTTGTGTCCTGACTCTTGTCTGGTATCTTGATTTTGGTACCAAATTAGTCCTTCATAAGAACCAAACTAAACGTAGGCCATGTTGTCCATTCTAAGTTTTTTCTTAAATCTGCTGATTTTTTTTTTTTTTTTTTTTTTTTGCTAGGTATGTCTGTTAACTATAAGCAGACCTTTTTCAGATCTAAATTTTTTTGGTGCTCAAAATGTGTGATTAGTAGAATGGTTTTTGCCATTAAGTAGTAAAAACCTGGATTCCAATAGGCTGAAACTATAGGGCTATTCATTATTTCACGTAGGAGGAGGTCGAGAGACACAGCAGGCTTCAAGTTTGCTTGACTCAGTGATGTCGTCAAGGAGCCAGGATCATTCCATCGCTTCTCAGTCATTCTCAGGTTTGGTTCCATCTTCAGGCTGGTAGCAGTGTAGCTGTGGCAGTTCTAGTTTTCTCATTCTGACACGGTATCTAGAAGAGATGAAACCATCCTTTCCTGGAGGTCTCCCTTGGAGCCAAGGAAATGTTTCCTGAAAGTCCCTGCAGACTTCCTCTCATATCTCATTGGTGACATGCCCATGATTGAACTGCGCATGGGCAAGGGGAGTGGACCCGCAAGGATTGGCTTAGCCCAGTCACCCATGTGGGACAAATATTAGGGAATCAACCACAATATTCAAGTATCGTGAATTTCTTCCAAATATGTCATAGGTAGTGATAATGCTGGTGTACTATTTGGTTGTGTGCATAGTGTCACAACATTGGTCTGTTGACAACAAATATTTTACATAGTCTAATATGTTCCAAATTATTGGATACAGAACTATAAAATATGTTTGATGTTCCTGTTGTATTTACAGATCCTACTACATGCTGGAGCTTTCTGATATGCTGCCAAGAAATTTAGCCAAAGCTAATATTTGAATGAATTGTATTATCTACTTCATCCTTATAGGAAAATAATGCTTTCCTTTCAATATAGTTTGTAATAGGATATTAAATGATACTTTTCTCTGTCACCAATTTTAGCGGAGGGCCCAGGGACTGAAAAAGACAAATCATGGGAATTAGTCTGGCTATGCGGGACATGCTGAGAGACTGTGATACTGATTTGGCCAGCACTGTAGATCATTCACCTCCATAATAACCTAAACGAAGGATTTTGAAAGCACCAGTAGACTTCTTTGGAGAGGGTTGTCACTGAGTGTGTGTTCCCTTCCATTGCTGAATGGAAGGTGGGTGTTACCCAGGTGAGGGGAGCTGCAAGAGTACCAGTCAGGGAGCTTGGCACATGTCCATGAGCTTTTGCAGGAGGTAGAGGCTGGTACCTGATGCACACCTGAAAAGGTCTAGCGGGAAGGGGCTGGTCACCACCCTGAAGGCAGAGCAGGGGAGATCACTACAGTAAGAGTGATGGGCAGCTACTTTCCCACCAAAAGCAAGGACAAGGTGTCTATTTCCCATGATGACCAAAACCCACAGGAGGAAGGTGGTCTTAAGTCCTTTTAAAAGTGATCTGAGTAGGAAGAAAACTAGGAAAGTAGGGTGGTGGAAGCTGAAGAAAGAGAATGGGCAGCAATAACAAAAATTTATTAGATATCAAGTGACCACTGGATTGGCATCAAGCTCACTGGCACTTTTGGTGGTGAAGGAACAAGCCAGGCTGCAGCAGGTGGCATTTTCATGGTGATCAGTTGTAGGTTTGGTGGAAAGGCATTGAGGGAATTTACAACTGTATTCATTATTTGTTTGTTCATAACAAATTCCCCCCAAATTTAGCAGCTTAAAACAGCAAATGTGCATTATTCCACAGTATCCGTGGATCAGTAATTTGGGCACAGCTTATCCAGGTCATCTGCATCAGGGCTTCTCAGGAGGCAACAATGGAGCTGTCAGTCAAGAGTGGAGTCCCATTCGAACACTTGACTGGGAAGGAGCTGCCTCTAGGGCCATGTGGTCATTGACAGAATTCAATTTCTACGGGACTGTTGGACTGAGGGCCTCTGTTCACAGCCGGCTGTTGGCAAAGCCAGCTCTGATGCTCCTTGCCATATGGGCCTCTCAAATATGGTGATGTATTAGTGTTATATGGCTGCATAACAAATTGCCCCAAATTCAGAAACTTGACACAACATCCATTTATTTTCTCACAGTTCTGAATAACGGAGTCCAGAAAGGCCTAACTAGGTTCTTTGTTTAGAGTCTCGTAAGGCTGAAATAAAGGTATTAGTAATGATGGGTTCTTACTTGGAAGATCTGGGGAAAGATTCACTTCCAAGTTCATTCAGGTTGTTTGAGACATCCAGTTCCTTGTGTGTAGAGCTGAGGTCCCTATTTCCTTGCTGGCTGTCAAGTGGGGGCTCATCTTTGCTCCTAGAGTCTGCTGGCATTCTCCATCCTGTGGGCCCCTCCATCTACAAAGCCAGCAATGCAGCTTTGAATCCATCTCAAGCTTCAAATGTCTCTTATTTCCACTTCTGCCATCAGCCAGAGAAACCTCCATTTTGAAGAACTAGTGTGATTGGATGAGACCCACTCAAATAATCTCCCTATCTTAAGGTCAGCTGTGCTATATGACATAACATAATCGTGAGAGTGAAAGCTTATTAGATTCATGGGTGGTGGAGATTAGAGTGCAGCATCTTTGGGGAGCCAGTTTGGAAATTCTGCCTACCATGGGCAGTTTGATTTGTCTCAATGTGGTAGCTGAGAAAGCAACGCAGCCTGCCAGCAAAATGCAAGTCACAACAGTGTGTAACCTAATCATGGAAGTGACACCCATCACCTTTCCATATTCTATTTGGAGAAGCAAATCACAAGTCCCAGCCATGCCCATGAGGTGGGGACTGCACAAAATTAGCAGATGGTGATCGCTGGGGCCCATCTCACCATGGTCTGCCTGCCGTACCTTCCAGTGTGCCCGTTTCTTCCATGGAGTAGGAGGCTAAGAGTCGCTATGGCTAAAGTTTAGGAAGAGTGGGAAGTGTTCAAATAGAATGGAGAAAAAGGAAGCTCACAAATTAGGGAAAAACAGAGGGATTGCTGGGCAGTGCTGGATGATGCCTTGAGATAGGAAGTTAGGAATTTACTAAAAGACTCACAAAATGCTTCTAGTTTTCAAAAATCTCAGTCTGATTTGTGAGGCATACATAATAGATGGCATTTCTAGATTCATGAATAGCCTAAGGGCCTTTGATTAATTTTACTATAGCAAACATGCCATTCTTCGCAAGACTCTCTGATGGGCATCTAAGGAGATTTTCTACCCAAAGTCCCACACATTCACACTCACATACATGTTCATTTTGGGAGATAATAACCAAAACATTAGTCAATGTGGTAGTATAAGTAAAATATGAAACTATTGTTAAGAGATGCAAAGCAAAATCGGATAAATGTTTAGTGTTTACAAAAACTGAGCTAACATTGAGTTGGTAACTGTGGTATCTGATTTCAAAGTTTTCTTTAGTATTCTCCAGCCTTGCACAATTTGAACAACTGTGAATAGAATGAAATTACTGAAAAAAATGGCATTCAATAAACAGATGAAAAATATAAAATTTCATAACTCTTAAGGTGTATTGCTGGGCAACAGAATATTGTTCCGACCTAAGACAAGTTACTTAACCTCTTTGACACTCAGTTTTTTTCTTCTCAAAAATTGAAACAATAATATGTCTCTCACAGTGTTATTATAAGTATTAAATGAAATAATGTGATTATTACAGAGTAAGAAATATATGGTATTTATTTATTATAAACATATTTTTCTGTTTTGTTCAATTTACTCTAAGAAGAATGATTAATCTAAATGTTGCCATTCTAAACTAAATTGTTATAAAACCAAATCAATGTCCAAAGTCTGTTCTGAGACCCTACAAAAACTTAAAGCAAGATTTTGGACTTTTTTCTTCTCATTGAGAGGGGAGTCTAAAGACAAATGCAACCCTCTTTTTAATAATATACACTTTATCTTAATTTTCTGCTTGTTAAAAAAACTGATTTACAATCACTACTGTGTTCTAATGTTGGCAAAGAATCCTATTATTTCTCCAATGGCATTGACCTATAAATTTTGATACTTTGAAAGCCTTAGTAAATAAATATTAATCAGAGAATCTCACAAAAACTATGATTGAAAAATGTATTATGAGTTCAACCAAGAAAGAAATGCATATAATCAGACTGCTGCTCAATTTTAATATCGTAGAAAAAAGAAGGTAGACAGCTAATTTCAAGACAAATGGGGATTTACTGATTGCCAAAATACAATGGATCATTTGTTGCAAACTCAAAAAGAAAGTAAGATATTAATGAAATTTTAATTGTATTGGCCTTTCCAGTGGCCCGTTTTGTTCACATAAAACTTGAATTTTGCAATTTAATTGAATTGGAATTTGAAAAGTAATGAAGTATATTTCAATTTATTATCTGCTGTTTTAAATAACTGGTCCATCACTGACAATCAAGGAATATATGTATATGGATATTACTGCCATTTTTATATCACAAGCCATATTTTCTGCTTCATTTAAACTACTTTAAATAGTATGTATCCAAAATTAAAGGCTGGAGTGATCATTTAAAATTTCTAATCATTTTTGACAGCCTTATTCTACTCTGCTTAGTAAGCAAAATTTGCTGTAATTCAATTCTCACAATATAATTTAGTTGGGCCAATTAGAACCATTAGATATAAAGTGGAACTATCAATGCCAAGACCTAGAGCAAAAGCACACACACACACACGCACACACACACACCCCTTAGCTATGTTATATGCATATTTATTGAATATATTCTACTCATTCATTAATTAAATAAGCAAACAAAATTGAACTCCATGTCATGGTATCAGGCATTTAGCTATGTTCTATAGATAAAATATTAAACAAGATGTGGTTTCTGCCCTCAAAATGCTTACAGGTCAGTCAGAGAATAAAACAGGGTATTATAAGTCCCTGTTATAAGCCCTCCCAACAGTAGAGACATCATAGGATCATATAGGAAGGCCAACTTCTATTCTCTTATCCCAACACATGGACTGCTTCCAAGTGGGTAACATTGACCACGTGGAGACAAAAAAATATGGGTGTACATAGGCATAGATGCTCTGAGAAAATCCAGTCAATCCATATGTCCTTCTGACTATGGGCTTCTGGCTTTCACCATATTTGAATTACAGCACATTTTTTTTCCAGATATCTAGTTTGCTGTATGAGCAGCCAGTTTCACTGACATGGTACCACTTAGTTCTTGTCAGGGAGTTTCATGGTTATACTTAGATGAAAAAGTGTGTACATAAAACACACTGGAAGAATTTACATTAACTCAACAATTAGTCTTTTGGTGTTCTTTCAGTCTGTATCTTTGAAACTAAACTCTATATCCTATAGACAGCATATTTCTCAGGATTAATTAGCAATAAATCCTCTCAGATTTTGTTTATCTGGGAATGCCTTTATTTTGCCTTCATTTTTGAAGAATAGTTTTGCTGGCTATAACCATTCTTGTTTGCCACTTTTATTTGTTTAGTTTACTTTGAACACTTTGAAAATGCCACCCCACTGCCTTCTGGTTTCCATTACTTCTGATAAGAAGTCAGCTGTTGAGGAACCTTACTGAGGTTCCCTTGTGTGAGATGAGTTATTTATCTCTTATGCTTTAAGATTTCATCTTTTAAACATTTTTAGCATGATACATATGAGTGCAGTTCTCTTTGCATTTGTTCCACTTAAATTTTCTTAAATGTGTAGATTAATGTTTTTCAACAAATTTGGAGAGTTTTCAGCCATCATTTCTTCTAATATTTTTTTCCGCCCTTTTCTCTCATCTCCTTCTAGAATTCTAGTTATGTGTATATTGTTGTGCTTAAAGGTAACTGACATTTCTATGAGGCTTTGTTCATTTTTCTTCATTCTTTTTACTCTTTGTTCTTTAGATTGCATAATCGCTGTTGATCTATCTTCAAGTTCACTGATTCTTTTTTTCTGCCAGGTCAAATCTACGGTTGAGTCCCTTTAGTGAGTTTTTCATTTTATTGTACTTTTCAACTTCAGAATTTCCATTTGATTATTTTTATTTTATTATTTTTTTAAATTAATTTTTTTATTATTTCAGCATATTGTGGGGGTACAAAAGTTTAGGTTATGTATATTCCCCTTGCCCCCCCCCCAAGTCAGAGCTTCACACGTGTCCATCCCCTACACAGTGCACAATGCACTCATTATGTATGTATACACCCATCCTCTCCCCCACCACATCTGCCTGACACCTGATTAATGTTATTCCTGAATGTGCTCTTAGGTGATGATCAGTGAAACCAATTTGATGGTGAGTACATGTGGTGCTTATTTTTCCATTCTTGGGAAACTTCACTTAATAGAATGGGTTCCAACTCTAGGAGAACACAAGAGATTCTATATCCCCATTATTTCTTATAGCTGAGTAATACTCCATGGTATACATATACCACATTTTATGAATCCACTCATGTATTGATGGGCACTTGGGTTGTTTCCACATCTTTGCAATTGTGAATTGTGCTGCTATAAACATTCGAGTGCAGATGTCTTTTTTATAGAATGTCTTTTGTTCTTTTGGGTAGATGCCCAATAATGAGATTGCTAGATCAAATGGTAGGTCTACTTGTATCTATTTAAGGTATCTCCATATTGCTTTCCACAGAGGTTGCACTAGTTTTCGGTCCCACCAGCAGTGTATGAGTGTTCCTGTCTCTCCGCATCCATGCCAACATTTATTGTTATGGGATTTTTTGATAAAGGCCATTCTCACTGGAGTTAAGTGATATCTGATTGTGGTTTTGATTTGCATTTCCCTGATGATTAGAGATGTTGAGCATTTTTTAATATGTTTGTTGGCCATTCTTCTGTCTTCCTTTGAAAAATTTCTATTCATGTCCTTTGTCCACTTTTTCATAGGGTTGTTTAATTTTTCTTGCTGATTTTCCTGAGTTCTGAATAGATTCTAGTTATCAGTCCTTTATCTGATGTGTGGCATGCAAATTTTTTTTTCCCATTCTGTAGTTTGTCTATTTACTCTAGTGACAGTTTCTTTGGCTGTACAGAAGCTTTTTAATTTAATCAGGTCCCATTTATTTATTTTTGTTGTTTCTGTGATTGCCTTTATTTATATCTTTTTATTGATATTTTCTATTTGATGAGACATTGTCATCATATGCTTCCTTATACATTGTTTGGGTTAGTTCTTTAAACATGTGTGTAACAGTTGCTTTGAAGTCTTTGTAAGTTCAACATCTGGACCCTTTCAAAAGCAATTTCCATTGAAGCTTTTATTCTTGAGTATAGCTCATACTTTCCTGCTTCTTTGAATGTCTTCTAATGTTTTATTGAAAACACTGGAATTTTAGGTCATTTTTTTGTGGTAAGTCCAGATACTGATTATTCCCCCAGATATAATTCAATCTAAAATTTTATAAATATTTTACCAAATAATTCGAATAGTAAACATTAACGACTAATTCAATTTATAAAGTTTAAAAATCCTCTTGTTTTCTGTTGTATACTTAGACCTAGCACAGTGTCTTAACAGGAATTCAATAATATCTGTGAATAAATACATTCTATGCAATGGATAAAAGACGGGCAAGTCCTAGCTAGTGGTGGCAAGCAGAGCCAAGGGCTTCAGTGGGATTTCCAACAAGCCAACAAACTGATTTCCTTTCTGTGGCCCCTGCCCCATTACATGTTTTCAACACAACAGGCTTTTACAAGTATGTCACATCGATCAATTTTCTGTTCAAAATCTTTCTGTGGTTTCCCAGTACACTTGGAATGAAAGGCTCCCATTGCCTCTCTGCTTTATCTCCTACTGCTCTCTTCCCCCTCACTCTGCTTCCGCCACACTGACCTACTTCCAAGGTATTCTCCTGCCTCACTCATTTGCATGCTAGAGTCTATCTGCTCAGAATGTTATTCTCTACTAAATTCACATAGTTTTCTCTCTCTCAATTACCTCCAGTCTTGCCTCAAATGTCATTTTGTCTACCAATATTTCTTAATATCCACTTCCTACTGTGTTTTTCTCCTTAGCATTTATCATTATCTAATTACTATATAATTTACTTTTTTCACCTTGTTTATTTTCTTTCACTACCCACCAAAATGTGAGTTCTGTGGGGGAAGAGTTTTTTGTTGTTGTTGTTGTTCTTCTTCTTCTTCTTCTTGTATCCTTGGTTCATGGAAAAGTACCTGGCACATAGTTAACACTTCAAAAATACATGTAAAATGTATGAATAAAATAAACCTGGAAGTATGAATGGTTAATAAATTATACTTCATTCATTCAGCTAGTATTTACAAGTACCAACTTTATGCCAGGAACTCTGCTAAGCAGTCAAGACACATTGGAAACCCACACAGATAGAGTCCCTTTTCTCATGTAACTGTCTTGAATACCTAAAGAGAAAATATAATTATTGATGTCTACTACATCATGAAGAAACGTATGGCAGGGTAAAAGGTAAAAAGTATGGGAAGATAAACACTAGTGACAATGAGAGGGAATTAGTTCAGGGAAGACCTCTGTGTGCAGGTGACCTTTGATTTATGATGATGATGTTAATTGATGATGGTGATGAAGATGGTAATTATAATGGTGGCAATGATGAGGAAGACAGTAATAATAGAGGTGTTCAAATGTTAAACATAAAGTTTCTGGGCACTAAATCAGTTTTGTAAAATTTCTACTACATAGTGCTGATTCCCCAGAACAAGTTGTCTCTTGTATCTAATTTGTTAAATGCTTGAATGAAAGATTGTGTAAAAATGTGAGAATAGCACCATTAGTATTGTTCCTGGGTCTGTTACATTTTGTTCTTTCCCAAATTATTTGTTTGCTCTTTTAAAAAATATCATTTATACTTTCTAAGATGGATCACAATGAATTTTAAATAAGGTCATAATCATCACTATTTCTCATTGAATAGAAAATGTCATAATTCTCAAGAGAAGTAAACAATACCTTTTCATTTTAATGAAGACTTTGACCTAAAGCAAATTGGACATGTCTAATCTCATTTCAAAAATCAATTAAAGTTTCCAGCAGGAGATCAGCCAAAGAAGTTTTAAATAATGATTTTTCTTGACATTAACATGACTATTTCTTTATCTGGGTAGTTAGTCATGTTTCCATCCTTAGCACCCTGTCCTCCCCAACACCTCCCCTCTCCCCCAAATAAAAGGCTTTTAGTGGTGTAAGTACTTTACAATATAACCCTGACACTTCAGCCATAGAACAGGATATATTAATATATCTGAAGTGATCAGTCCTGTTACTTGCTTCAAGAAGAACATAACTTTCAAATCTATTGTAAGTCATATTATGTGTTGTATGTTATCCACCAAGATTTTAACAAATTACAAACCTATTTGATTCTTCTATCTAAATCTTTTTACATCCAATAATTCCAACCACCTTTCTTCTCTTTATTTATACCCCAAATAGACCCAGTGATATGGATTTTTCCAACAATAATTCCATTTTTTAAGACTCAAAATTCATCTTCATTTTAAAAGATAAACTTCCTAAAGGTATATTAGCTATTTACTGATCTACGTTAAATTTTTTAAAAATTAAAGTTGTGGTCTTATCCTTTAAAAATTAAAGTTGTGGATAGTAACCAAAAAATCACAGATAATTAATTTTGAATTTATTGTGTGAGGCCATGGCCTAGGCACTGAAAAACCACATAAAAGGACTTTGTTTTCTATTCACTTTTGCATGGCTAAATATCCGAAGATGACAACTACATGAACAAAAAATAAATAATCAGGACAGTTCTTGGGTGACATAAGATTATTTCAATGATTTAAGTGTAAAATATGTGAACATGCAAATATTGCATAGTTAATGCAAAAGGAAAGATATGAAGTGAAAGCAGTATTCCTTTTAAAATGTTAACTATAAAATACATCCCAATGTACTCTCATTTATTTGTAATAATATAATATGTTGAAACTTTAATCTTTGTGCTCTCCTTTTCCACATTCTAAAAGTTAACTCTTTCATCAACAGTCAGAAGCAAGCAATTGCCCAGAAAATCATAGAAATTTTTTTTTTTTATTTCATCTTGTTATGGGGGATACAGAATTGCAGGTTACATACGTTGCTCCTGTACCGCCTTTCCCCCCAAGTCAGAGCTCCAGGCGTGTCTGTTCCCCAGGTCGTGCGCATTGCACCCATCATGTAGGTATATATCCCTCCCTTCCCCGCCCCCCCCTTCCCAAGTCAGCACCTTCAAGCGTTACCATTCCCCAAAAGGTGCGCAATGCACTCATTGTGTAGGCATACCCCCATCCCCTCCCCCGCCCCTCACCTCAGTCTGATATCCAATTGGTGCCATTCCCAGATTTGTATTTAGGTGATGATCAGGGAAACCAATTTTCTGGTGAGTACATGTGATGCTTGTTTTTCCATTCTTGGGATACTTCACTTAATATAATGGGTTCCAACTCTCTCCAGAGAACCATAGAGATGTCGTGTCTTCATCATTCCTTATAGCTGAGTAATATTCCATGGTATACATATACCACAGCTTACTAATCCAATCATGTATTGATGGGCATTTGGGTTGTTTCCACATCTTTGAGATTGTGAATTGTGCTGCTATAAACATTCGGGTACATGTGTCTTTGTTAAAGAATGACCTTTTTTCCTTTGGGTGTATGCCCAGTAATGGAATTGCTGGGTCAAATGACAGGTCTACTTGAATCTGTTTAAGATACCTCCATAATGCTTTCCACAGGGGTTGCACTAGTTTGCAGTCCCACCAGCAGTGTATGAGTGTTCCTGTCTCTCCACACCCACGCCAACATGTGTTGTTTTGGGTTTTTTTGATAAAGGCCATTCTCATTGGAGTTAAGTGATATCTCATTGTGGTTTTGATTTGCATTTCTCTGATGATTAGGGATGTTGAGCATTTTTTCATATGTTTGTTAGCCATTCTTATATCTTCTTTTGAGAAGTTTCTATTCATGTCATTTGCCCACTTTTTGATAGGGTTGCTTGATTTTTTCTTGCTGATTTTCCTGAGTTCTAAATAGATTCTTGTTATCAGTCCTTTATCTGATGTGTAGTATGCAAAAATTTTTTCCCATTCTGTAGGTGGTCTGTTTATTCTCTGGACTGTTTCTTTGGCTGTGCAGAAGCTTTTTAATTTAATCATGTCCCATTCATTTATTTTTGTTGCTGCTGTGATTGCCTTGGGGGTCTTCTTCATAAATTCTTTGCCTAGGCCAATGTCTGTAAGAGTCTTTCCTATATTTTCTTCTAGAATTCTGATTGTATCACGCCTAAGGTTTAAGTCTGTTATCCACCGTGATTTGATTTTTGTGAGAGGTGAAAGCTGTGGGTCCTGTTTCAGTCTTCTACAAGTGGCTAACCAATTCTCCTAGCACCATTTATTGAATAGGGATTCTTGTCCCCAGAGTATATTCTTTCCCGCTTTGTCAAAAATTAGGTGACTATATGAGGATGGTTCTATATTTGGATTTTCTGTTGTGTTCCACTGGTCTGTGTCCCTGAACTTGTGCCAATACCAGGCTGTTTTAAGAACCACGGCCTTGTAGTATAGTTTGAGGTCTGGCAAATTAATACCTCCCATTTTGTTTTTGTTGCTTAAGATTGCTTTTGCTATACGGGGTCTTCTTTGATTCCATACAAAGTGTATAATTATTTTCTCTACGTCTGTGAAGAATGATGTTGGTAATTTAATAGGGATTGCATTGAATCTGTAGATCACTTTGGGTAGTATAGACATTTTAACAATGTTGATTCAATTTTATAGAGAACTGAAATAAGAAAGAGCCAATGTTTGTTTGTTTGATTATTGAATAAATTTATATGTCAAATCAGTAATTGATCCCCTAATTTTGAAAAGACAAAAATGCTTGAAAATCTGTGCTCACAGATACCATTTGTCTATCAGGTATCCATCGTCCAAATAGAAAGAACACTACTTAGCTAGTTAGGAGATTTGTTTAAGAAATAATTTTTTGATATTAGCAATTTTATTCATGTATATGCATCCATAAAGGCAATGTTTAGAATTGTTTTATATGCATTTAAATTTGGTATAAATTATATCACACTACATATACCATTTTGTGAGTTGTTATTTTAAAAACTCAACATTATGTTCTGAGGATTAGCTATGTTGACACATGTAGGTAAAGTTTATTCACTTTTAACTTCTCTCTGGAGTACCCTTGTGTGCATATTCCACAATCTAATTTATTCACTTTTTTATTGTTGTACATTTAGGTTGGTTTCTATTGTTATAAACAATACACTACAATAAACATCCTTGTACACATTTCTTTGTGCATATTTTTATAAGTCATTATATTAATAGAATAAATACCTAGATATGGAATTTCCAGGTCGCATAACATGCCCATACTCATATTTATTAGATAATAGTAAATTGCTCTACAAAATTGTTGTACCAATTTACCTTCCCAACAGCACTGTATGAAAGTTTCCATTTCCTGTATCCTTATCAATAGTTTTCATTGTCAGATACTAGGCAATCTGAGGGTCAAAATCTCATTTATGAACTTGCATTTGTTAGTGAGAATAATTTAATCACATTCACGTATTACATTTTAATTGGTATTTATTAGTGAGGATAATTGTCTCTTTACATACTTATTGGTTGCTGGGATTTTCTCTCTCATGACTTGCCTGTTCATGTCTTTGCTATTTTTTTATCTTAGATTTTTGATATTTGCTAATTTGTAGAAATGTTTATTCTTGTGTAGTCTACATATTAGTTATTAATATTTGTTAGTTCATCACTAACAAAAACTTGCTAATAACTGCTCAAGTCTGTGGCTTATTGTTTATATTTTTATGGTGTCTTATCATTTTTAGTTTTACTGTAATCAATTTATCACATTTTTATTTTTTAGAGCTTGAGCTTTTATACCTGATTCAATAAATCCTTGATTCTGCTGTCAAAGAGTTCTTTTTCAATTGTTTTCCTAGAAAGATTTCAGGTTTTACTTCTTATATTGTGATCTTAATCCACCTGGAATTTATTTTGTTTTAAAGTGGTGTTCTAATTTTGTATTGATTCTATATGGAAAGTCAAGCCAAGCCCTTGTACCATTTATTGAATAGTCTAGCCTTTCTCTCCTTATTTATAATGACATCTCTGATAATGCTACATTTTCCTGAGTCTGTTTCAAGGTTCTTGATTTCTATTTCATTGATCTGTTTGTCTCTTCTTATATCAATAACATTATCTTAAATATTATACTGTTATATTAAAGCTTGATATCTGGTCTTGGTACTCCTTATTTTCCTTCAAAATTTTCTGTTTTTTTTTTTTTTTTTTTTATTCTATATGAAGAGTATAAGCTCTGGTTGGTCAATTTCAATGAAAATCTTATTGAGATTTGAATTGAAATTGTAACAAATATATAGATTTTTGTTTGGTGGGAGAATGGGTAGCTCTTTAATACTGAGTCTTCTCTTTCATAAATATTTATTTAGGCTTTCTTTTGTGTTCTTCAAGAAAAATTCCTAAACTATTTTTCTAGAAATTTACTTACATTTTATTAGAATTATTCACAGGGTTCCTGGAGTTTTTCCTTGCTATTATAAAAGTAACTTTAATTTCCATTTCATTCTATAATTGCTAAAGCTATTTTCTGGAAATACTAATGAATTGAATTCCCTTATCTTTTCTAATATTTACCTGTCAATTTTCTTGGCTCTTCTAATCATATGTCTGCCAGTAAAGACAATTTTATCTCTTTTTACCTATTGCAAAAATCTCATGTTTATTTTTCTTATTTCATTGTCCAGAGTTCATGGACAATGTTAATTCATAGGGGTTATAACAGATATCCTTAGCTTCTTCCAGATTTTAAAGGAATGTTTCTAGTGTTCCATCACTAGAGAAGCCATATAGCATAGTGGTTACAAATGCAAGCTCTGGGGTCAAGTAGGTTTGAATTTAGGCCCTGTGACTTCAAAATTGTGTGATTTGGGTCAGATTACTTAATCCCTCTGCATCCACACTTTTGATCTGTACAATGAAAATAATATTTATATCAAAAATGTGAAAATTAAATGTGCATATATATATGGATATGGACATAGCTGTATGTATGTGCATGTGCATGTGTGTGTATATATATTCATATATATTAACACAAGGGCTGTCCAGAAAGCATCCAGCCATGTAATATGTTCTCATTATATTAACAATGGCTGGATACTTTTGTACATCTCTTGTTTGTATAAGTGATCTTCAAAAATTTCATAGAAAATGTGTATTATGAAAAAACTAGGCATGGCTTTCAAAATTTCTTGCACCAAAACGAACTCATACTAACTTGCTATAACATGTTTAAACAGGATCTAGTTTGAGTCACTAAGAAGGATAAGACATCTGTTTGAAAAGAGCCCCTATCAGAGTAACATGAATTCTGTTAAAATTGAACCAAAAACAAACATCAAATTTATGGTGAAGCTTGGGGGGAAGAATAGTGAAATCATTGTTGCTTTACAAAAAGTTTATGAGGACAATGCCCCAAAGAAATCAGTAGTTTCCAAATGGATGACCCATTTTTAGAAGGAATGGGATGATGTTGAAGATGAAGTGTACAGTGGCGGACCATCCATATCAATTTGTGAGGAAACAATTAATCTTTTTTGTGCCTAAATGAAGAGGCTAATTAACAGCACAAATGATAGTTAACATCATAGACATTTCAATTGGTCCAGCTTACACAATTCTGACTGAAAAATTAAAGTTGAGCAAAGTTTCCACTCAATGGGTGCCAAAACCATTGTACCTAGATCAGCTGCAGATGACAGCAGAGCTTTCAATTGAAATTTGAAACAAGTGGGATCAATATCTTGAGATATTTCTCTGAAGAATTGTAACAGGAGATGAAATATAGCTTTACTAGTATGCTCCTGAAGACAAAACACAATCAAAGCAATGGCTGCCAAGAGATGGAAATGGTTCTGTCAAAGCACAAGTGGACCAGTCAAGAGCACAGGTCTGGGAAAGCTTCACCAGAGAGTCCTTCTCCACTATACCAATGATGCTGCTCATTCCTCTCAACAAACAAAGGCACTTTTATGAGAGTTTCAGTGAGAAATCATTAGGTATCCACTTTACTATCCCTATTTGGCTCCTTCTGAATTCTTTTTCTTCCCTAATCTTAAAAAATATTTAACGGGCACCCATTTTTTTTTTTCTGTTAATAATGCAGAAAAGACTATATTGACATGGTTAAATTCCCAAGACCTTTAGTTCTTTAGGAATAAACTAAATGGCTGGAATCATCACTTACAAAATTGTCTTGAACTTGATGGAGCTTATGTTAAGAAATAAAGTTTACATTTTTTTAACTTTTACCTTTTAATTCCATTTTCCCACAAACATTTTGAAGTGCCTAGCACAAATTAAACGCTCAATGGTTATTAAATAAAGATAAATAAAATAAGATGTTTACTGCATATTTTTATGGACTCCATATGCTTAAGGAAATTTTTTTTTTTTTTTTTTTTTTTGAGACAGAGTCTCGCTTTGTTGCCCAGGCTAGAGTGAGTGCCATGGCGTCAACCTAGCTCACAGCAACCTCAAACTCCTGGGCTTAAGCGATCCTACCGCCTCAGCCTCCCAAGTAACTGGGACTACAGGCATGCGCCACAATGCCCAGTTAATTTTTTCTATATATATTTTAGTTGGCCAGATAATTTCTTTCTATTTTTTTTAGTAGAGACAGGGTCTCACTCTTGCTCAGGCTGGTCTTGAACTCCTGACCTTGAGCAATCCACCCGCCTCGGCCTCCCAGAGTGCTAGGATTCCAGGCGTGAGCCACTGCACCCGGCCCAGGAAATTTTTTTAATTCCTACTTTTTTCTAAAGTTTTCTTTATGGTAGATGATTGAATTGTGTCAAGTGCTTTTTCTTCATCTTATAAAATGATTATATGCTTTTCATCATTAATATTCTGAAATGGTGGATTAAATTGATAGATTGTATGCCACTGACCTAGTAATACCTTTATATTTCTGGGCTAACAATAAACATAATCTGGATATGACACTTTATTGTTATTGTTGGTGACACTATTTTTGGTACACTGTATTTGAAAATATTTTTAAACAGCTTTATTGAGATACAATTGATATTTGAAAACTGCACATGTTTAATATATACAATTTTTTGAGTTTAGACATATGCGTACTCTCATAAAACCGTCACCACAACCAAGGCAATAGACATATCCATTACCTCAAAGTACCCTTGTGTCCTTTTGTTTTTGTTTTTTGTGGTAAAAATACTTAATATGAGATCTACACTCTCAATAAATTTTTAAGTGTATAGTTCAATATTATTATTAATTATAAACACTATGCTATATAGCAGAGCTCTAGAACTAATTCATCTTGTATAACTGCAACTTTATAATAATTGAACAAGAAATAATTTTAATTCAGTATAATTTGTTCAGAAACATAATGCTTATTCACAACTAGGCTTTTCCAGCCCTTTGGAAACGAGTCACTCCACAATATTTTGTTCATGTGAATGTTAATGATTTCTCTGTGATAAAGTCTTTCAAAAAAAAAAAAAAAAAGGATCCTGAACTATGTATGCATGTGTTGGGTGGGGTTTGAGGGGAGATATATGTGAGAGAGTTTATAAGTAACAATGGCCCTTCTTGACAGGAGAGGGAAGTTCAGACTAAGAAATACTTTACAACTTCCACGTAAGCAGAAGAGCTATTTTCTGCAAGAAGCCACTACCTACTCCATAAACTACCTAGGAATGGACTTGGGTTGGTGACCACTGAAGACAGAAATGCCGATTTCAAAGCATCCTTGACTTATTCTCCCCAGCAGGAAGTTGGACCATATATTAAGCTAGTAGCTTAGTAAGTAACCTATAGCCAATAACTTTGTTCTCATTATCGTACCACATACACAACTGACAATTACAACGAGACCAATTTAAACTGTCAGCCTTCAATGGAAAGTTTACCCAGGGATTCGGCTCCAATCCCTTGGCTTTTGTTATGTGTTTCATTGTGTTCCCCCCAGAAATGTTGGTGTCCTAACGTCCAGTACCTGTGAATGTGGCCTTATTTGGAAACAGGATATTTGTAGATAGAATCGAGTTAAGGTGAGGTCATTAGGATGAGACCTAATCCGATATAACTGGTTTCCTTATGAGAAGATGACATGGAGAGAGGGAGAGGAGCATCTGATGATAGAGGCAGAGACTGGAGTAATCTGTCTATGAGCTAAGAAATGCCAAAGACGGTAGACAGCCACCGGAAGCCAGGACAGAGACATGGCGCATATTCTCTCTCAGAAGCCTCCAGCTTCTGAGAGAAGGAACCAACTCTGCCGGTGCTTGGGTTTTGGACTTTTAGCTTACAGAACTGTAAGACCGTAGATTTCTGTTGTTTAAGAAACCCAGTTTATGTTGCTTTGTTCCAGCAGCCCTTGGAAACTAACACAGCTTTAGAAACCACTTTGGCACATACTCTGTTCTCCCCTCTTCTTGACTCAGGGGGCTTGGGTGATAGTTACAGTCCTTTCTGACCATATTATATTCAGTCCCCTTGTTGATTACTCTAATTCATCCCTGGCTAACTTCAGGTATCACTAAAGGAGAAGGATACAATTATTCTCCTAGTTTTTGGCTGCATTACACTTCTACTGTGCCATAACATGACACTTTCTGTTTTGTCCCCTACTTGGAGGAAGCCATAGCTTCCACACAGTCTTATATCAATCTCTCACTGCTGTTTTCCTCTAGAAGGCAAGGAAACCTTTAAAATATGATTATTGGCTTCCAAAATTCTTGGTAAGTCTGTTAAATGAAAAACAAAACCACTCTGCCAAAGAGAGAGAAAATGGTCCATGAGATTAATCTTTTACATTTTAATCCTTCCTATTGGCAATGGTTTCTGTGGCATTTGGGATACACCATTTAATCTTCCTGTACCTCAGTTTAATAATATTGACTTACCTGACTGGGATGTCATGAAGATTAAGTAATGTTGAATTGAAAAACACTTAGGAACTATAAGGATAAATGTAAAGGTTAAAAAAGGATGACCCTTCTTGACCAGAGAGGGAAGTTTAGTTCTTGATGAATTCACATTACTATATAGCCACATACAATTCTCCAAGGATTCTTCATGTAAGAAACAGACTGTTCATTAAATTTGGAGCAACAGAAAGTCACCTTGTGAGGTAAGATTGATATCTCTTTTGCTGATTTCAAATTATCCACATTTCAGTCACCTATTAACACTATAAAGCAATGTTTCTGCTTTTATGCATTGCATATTCAAGTTGCTTTTTTTCTACAGTATTTCTTAGAGGAAGAACTGCCAGAATTTATCATGGCCCTAAGTCATAATATATTACAGCTCTTCAAGCCATAGACAGGCTCTATGTTTAAAGTAACCCAGATGTCTCCTATATTTGAATTCTATGAATATCATAACATTTATGGAGGATAATGGGTCATTATAATTCATTTAAAACCCTAATTTATATGGCTTAAAATTGTTTACCTTCAAGAGTATACAGGCTGGGCCAATCAAGATCCTGCCCAGATAATGGAAGATATAAGTCATATTCTTTTGTTATTTCATTTTATGGGAGTTTGTTCACTCTGCTTCATTCTTTGCCCTGGTTGAATGCTGTTATCTCATTACACCCTGAGGTTAATTTTTATTTGCTTACTTATTTTATTTGCTAATTTATGCAATTGTATTATTGGCAGATTTCTTTCAAGGACCTCAAACTCAGGACATTAAGGAGAAAATGGTAGCTCTAGCTGATATTCCACCTTTCCAATCATCAGAAGAGAGATGGCTGTAATGCTAACTCCTTGGAGTGGGAAGGCAGGACAACACTGAACCTGGCATGCACTGGTAAGTGTGGAAAGAACTTGTGGAATCTCAGATGCTTTGTTATCTCCCCCTGCACCTTTTTTTGGGACAGAATCTCACACTGTTGCCTGGGATAGAGTATGGTGGTGTCATCATAGCTCACAGCAAACTCAAACTTCTTAGCTCAAGAAATCTCCTGTCTCAGCCTCCCAAATAGCTGGGACTACAGGTGTGTGCCACCACACCTGGCTAATTTTTATTTTTGACTGAGATGAGGTCTTCCTATGTTGCTCAGACTGGTCTCAAACTCTTGGCCTCAAGGGATCCTCCCTCCTGGGCCTCACAAAGTACTAGGATTACAGCCACTGCACTGGCCCTGGCTAATTGTTTGTTTTTTTTTTCATTTCAGAATATTGCTGGAGTGAAAACACTTTGATTATATATATTGCCTTTGCACCACCTGAGTCAGAGCTACAAGCATGCCTATCCCCCTGAAAGCATGCACTGCACTCATTAGGTGTGAATATACCCATCCCCTCCTTTCCCTTCCCATCCACCTGACACCCAGTGAACGTTACTTCCATATGTGCAAATAAGTGTTGACCTATACAGGAAAACCTACACTGAGAAAAGAAATTGCAGAGGTTTTAAACAGATGGAAAACCATGCCATGTTCATGGATTGGAAGAATCAATACTGTTAAAATGTCTATACTACCCAAAGTGTTCTACAAATTCAATGCAATCCCTATTAAAATACTAATATCATTTTTCACAAATCTAGAAAAGATAATTCTATGCTGCATATGGAACCAGAGAAGACTCCATATAGCTAAAGCAAACTTAAGCAAAAAGATCAAATTAGGAGGCATCAATCTACCAGACTTCAAGCTATACTATAAAGCTATAGTAACAAAAACAGCATGGTACTGGCACAAGAACAGAGACATAGACCAATGGAACAGGACTGTTCTTATCTTTGGTTGCCCCTTTGATTGAGCTTCCATGTTTCCTGTTGACATAAAGGAAGTCTCTTGATTCCTGTGCTCTTTCTTGGGTTGTCCCTTAGGGAATGTAGTTTGTTAAGTCCTAGGGGAGATGTGTGGCTTGGTCTTTTGTGCCCCACCTGTGGGAGATGAGTGAGTCAGGACTCAGGGCCTCTTCTGGAAGCAAGCTGGCTAGAGGTGAGAGACCATCTTCATTTCTTGGAGCCATGAGTGCTGGGATGTCCACCCCACATCTCTCCTATGCCCAAGCCTGGGAAGGCTCCATGTGAGACTGTGCCCTCCTTCCTTACACTTCCCAAACTTTTTACTAACAGAGAACTTGAGGCATCTTTCAGGTCTCTGATCAATCTGAGGTTATTGTAAATAACCTCTGAATCAATTATTTTAATAGAGAGTGGTTACACTTTCTGTTCAGGAATGCCCATCTATACCACCTATTGCAACAGCCCTTTGGTTCCAAACCCCTAAGTAGAGTCTCCTCCTCTTTAAATTCACAGCCAAAAATTTAAAATGAGACATCCTACCACTACCAAACACTCACTAGAATGATTCTTAAAATTTGGTATACTTACAAATTTCTAGAGGTGCTTGTTCAAAAATGTAGAGTTCTAGACCTTGCCCAGGAAATACTGAAAGCAAGTGAATATTATGCATGTATGGGGTGGTATGCCTCCAAGGTGGCCCCATCTCTCCTTGTATGGGGATGTCAATCTGCCATCAAGAGGTGGAGTCTGTTATTCTACCTCTTTGGATCAGGCTGGCCTGTGACTGCTTTGATCAACAGAATACAGAAAAAATTACGCTATGATTTTGAACTAGCAGCATCCACTTGGTTTTCTTGGGATTCTCACTCTGGAAGAAGTTCTCTGCAGCTGAGAAGTCTAACTACCCTGAGTGATCCATGCTGTGAGGAAGCCCAAGCTGGACACCACAGAAAGGCTGAGTGGGAGAGATGCTTATCCAGCCCCAGCTGGTCCAGCCATGCCAGCTCAGGGACCATTTATGTGAGTGAAGAAGCCTTCAAATAACTTCATTCCCAACCACCTTCAAATTGTAACTATATGAGGGACCACAAGTGAGAAACCCCCAGCTGAGCCTCATTGGCCTCCAAAACTGTAGGATAGCATAATAAAATGAATAGTTTCTTAAAGCCACTAAACTTTGGGAGTATACAGCAAGTACATTTTCATGCAGGTCCCATGTACCACACTTTTAGAAATACTGTGGTAGATTATCAGTCAAAGGCATGAAAGCATTTAATACATTTAAGCTCTCAATGACTTAAAACCTTAGTCAATCTCCTGTGCTTCACTCACCAGAGCACTTTCCATTTCTAAATATCTCCGTGGTGTGCTCTAGCTCCCATCAATATCTTACTATGCTCTAGTTATTGGCTTGGCCCTTACAGGAGCTATAAAATTTTAGTAGCATGTGGCCTCCATGGTTGGCTGATTGCCAGATTGTTTAATATGCACCCAGTCTTAGATTCTATTCTGGCAAATAAAGCACGTAATGGTTTATGCTCAGTTCAGACACCTCTGCCATAGATTTCCCTTCTCCTACCAAGAAAGACACCAATTTTAAAAGACATACCATGTCCAGTTATACTGCAAGCTAACTCAAAGTCTCCCTTACCTGACGTTTCTCGTGGAAATTTCTTTGGAATCATCATTCTCATAAGCTCTGGCTATCATGAACACACTTTGCTATCTTTCTGAAATATCCAGTCTGAAAACAGTGCAGGCCACCAAATTCTAGAAGGCCAATGAATGTCAGAGTTGTTTCCTACCCTTTCTCTGAGGTACACAAGAACAAGTAGAGCATTGCCGAGGTCTTAGGTTCTACAGCTTAGCTGTCATGGCAAGTATGCTCTCTGTTTCAATTATAGAGGTTGACTTGGAAATGCAAATGTGTCCTCCTTCAGGATTAATAACATCCCAGGATGTTCTTAGCCCAGGTAGTGGCCTCCTCACATTCTCTTAAGGAGTCACCTTTCTCTCATGCATACCCCCATCAATAAAAACAAGTAAACAAAAACCCAGAGCCTACCTGCCCAAGTATTTTAATTGATTGATAAGCCATTTAAATATTTTTTAAACCTATAGTCCTCTTCCTTTTGTTTTGCTTTGTTTTGTTTTGGGCCTTTCAAGTTTTCCATGGTCTGGATTTTGCCAATTACATCCCTGTAGTATTTTTTAAACCTGTTTCTCTGTCTTCTATGTTCTGGAAAGTGGTAGTTAAATCTACAGACCTAATCAGATTCAAGTTCAATTTGCTTTGCCTCCATTTTTTCATTCCCCAAATCCAGGTCAAGTGTAGGAGTTCACTAATGGCTCATGTATTAGTTATATATTGCTGCATAAGAAATGACCACAGTCTTAGCGGCTTAAAACAATTCACATTTAATATCTCACAGTTTCTGTGAGTTGGGAGTCCAAGCATGATTTGACTGGGTCGTCTGCTTAGGGGTCTCACAAGGCTGCAATCATAATGTTGGGGCCACAGTCTCTTTTGAGGCCCGCCTCGAATGAGATGGGTCTGCTTCTCAGTTTACTCAAGTTGTTGGCAGAATTCAGTTCCTTGCAGTTGTAGGACTGAAGACCAGTTTCTTGCTGGCTTTGACTGGAGGCCACCCTCATCTTCTAGAAACTGTTCAAAGTTCTTTGCCACATGGGTTTCCCAACACAGGCAGTTCCCAATATGGCAGCTTCCTTCTTCAAAGCCAGCAAGGGAGAGAGACAACTCCAGCAAAATAGGCGCTATCATCTTAGATTCATAATCACACACATAACCAGATAAATCCTGTCAATTTTCCATAGTCTATTAGTGAGAAGCAAATCACAGGTCACTGCAGGGGAGAGGACTGCCTGTGGGCTAAAACATCACAAGGCAGGAATCCTATGGGGCCCACCCTACAGTCTGTCCACCACAGTTGGATAATACTGGAGTAGAATGCAGCACAGTGCAGAATGGTGGTGACCTTCAGTTTAAGATATACTAGATATCCCCTTGATAGCATTTTCCTTCCATTGCTTGGGGAAGTTCTGACACTAGGGACTTTTGACTGGCCATTTCTGCCTCCTTGGCGCTCACTTATGCCCTTATAGCTTGATTTTGCCTACTCACTGGGCCTCATGTCCTCTCCCTGGACTGTTCTGAAAGGTTGCTTTTTTTATGAAAACAATTTAGTTCTTTTTGATCTAATCTTTAATTTTCCTGGCTATGCCCTAAGGTCTATTTTTCTGCAACGAAATGGCTTAGCAATGTGTTTTGCTAAAAAATAATAGAAAACAGAAACCTATATTTTCCAGCCTTAATTTACATGAGCAACACACCGTAGCTATTCTGCTTACCATGGTATTCTGCACAATTTGATATGCTTTCAGAAGCTGAGCAATAAAGAATGTCACGGACAGGTAACTGCTGCGCAAGGTCTTTCCCATGCTTGTTTAGATTGGGGTCTGTACTTTTTTCTGTCTCCTAGTTAAAGTTCTTAAGAATCCCAAAATGTTCCTTATATCTGAGTGAGAATTAGGCTCATTAAACCAAAGGCACTTTGTTCATCACAATTATAGGCTTCTACAGCTTTCAGTCTATCTTCCTGTCTATCTGCTGTAATCAAACAACTACCTTATATAATAAGATGAAAGAATAAGAAAATCCTGACTCATTGACAAATTTCAATTCTTGGTCTTAGAGGTGGGGGAGCTATTTCCCAGGAGATATCCCCAATGCAGTGATTCTCCAACTTCAGTGACCATCAGGATCACCTAGAGAGCTTATTATAATTCAGATTACTCAGTGTCACACCCAGATTTTGGCATCAGTATCTGGGGTGTCACCCCTAGTCTTTTATTCAGTAAGTCTGTAGTGTTGCCAGAGAAATTGCATGTCTAACAAGTTGCCAGTTGGCCCTGATGCTGCTGGTTTGGGGACCACACTTTGGGAACCAGGGGCTAACATGTTGCCCAAAATACCTCACAACACAGCAAAATGGGGTAGGACCAAGTGGTGAACCACGCCTGTGAATTCTGAAGGCCACGCAACCTTAGCAATAACTGTGCCAAGTAGAGGAGAAGACCAAAGTCCGAGTAGTCACAAACTCAGTACCAGTGCTACTGAGTTCCCAGTGTTATCCTAATTTTCTAGCAAGAACCACAGAACTGCGAGATCTGAAAGAAAGAGAGAGAATATGGCTGGCTATCTTTGAAGAGGATCTGAAGCCATGAAGAGTTGAGGTGCTGATGAGGAAAACTGAAGTTCACCGGATTCAGTACAGCACTGTGAGAAAAGCTGAATGTGACATTATAATCAATCAGTCATTAGCAGTAAACAGTTTCTAATTGGGGGCAATTATTAAGATGGCTTTTGGAACTTCCTCACGTTTCTCTACTCAGACTCATCCGTTGCTGCCACTGAAGAATAACTTGTTCATAATGTTTGCAGCAAATGATTTGTAATGACCTTTCTTCAATACTTGGTAGTGGGTATTTTGTTTTGTTTTGATTGTTTTGATTTGTTTGGTAGTTGTTTTATATATAAGTATACTATTTAAGTCATTGGTACAACTAGAAATAGAAAATAAATCCCTCATTTTTAATTTAAAAAATAATATCAATTAAGTAAATTAATGCCATATAGAAAACTAAATAAACAATTTCAATATTAAGTAATTTTCATACCAAATATATCCTCAAATAATTAATTTTACTAGTATCTTGCACTTCTAAACTCATTCTTTACAGAGACAATATTCTTTGTAAGGCATTCTGTTTGCAGATAAACAAATGCCTATGGTTTTATAAAATCTCAAAGATGAAAACAAAACAAACAAAATCAAAATGTGTCACAGCAACATCATTTTAGGTGTAGCATAAAAAATAAAGTATTTTACTCTTGAATCATGCAGTGAATTTTCTCCCCAATATTTCTAGTTGTTACTTAGTTCATGAACAGTGTGAACAGTCAATGAGTCATTTATAATTGGGAAAAGCAATGAGTAAGGTGAGAGTAGATTCTCCCCAATGTGTATCTTAAATGTAGGCCTTTCAGCCATCCTTAGATGCAATCATTATCTTTCCTGGAGGAGAAATTCACGGGGGATACTGAGAAAGTTGTTTAGGAACACTTGGCCTTAACTCCTTTCTCTGCTGACATTTGCTGTTATCTGATCTGTATAAAGATAGATCTATATTTGATTTATATCTATTAAAAAAAAAGGGTAGGTTTTTTTTTTCCCTCTCCCTGTACATGTGATTTCAGTGTCTGTTAGGTTGAACCATATGAGGTTGCCCTATTTGATGGTTTTTGACCTACAGAAGCAATCTCCTATAGCATGGCCCAGTAATTTATGAGGAACAGTGTTGCATATGATAATATATGTATATTTATAAACTCATTTCATTTATTTGGATTTAAATTCTTGCAGGAGAATCCCTTGTAAGTTACATTATAACTTTTAAAAATAAGCAAATTTATTCATGGTTTTTATTAAATAGCATCCAGGTAACTGATCTAGACATACTTAGAATACCGCTGGAGAGGGGGTGCAGGAATGTAGGTTACCCAAGTACTTCTTGTTCAATTATAAAAAGATTATTTAAAGTAATTATTGTATCAGCAATAAATTGCAAGAAGAACTTGAAATATAAATTGCACACAGGATGGAACACTAAAATCCTATAAAAATTCATATTGTACCTTACAATAATCTTCAAAAATACAGGACAGATTCAATTTTAACACCAGGGCTCAGTCAACACATAAGAGAAAGCTTGGCAGTAAATCTGGGAAAGAGAAGCCATATTCATTCATCCATTTATTTATCTATTTAGGTAATATTTGTTGAATGACTACCTAATGCCTGGCACTGTTGTAACAACTGGGTTTACACTCACATAGCAGACAGAATGTTTCCTTCTTTCATTTAATTCACTTTCTAGTCCAACCATGTTGCCATTAGAGAGAGTGAGAATCATCCAATTGCCTATACAAATGCCTGTGTAATGATCCATTGGCTGTGTATACCAAATTTGCTATGGTTTATCTTATGTATCTGACTTATTTTCGGTTGAGTTTTATTTCTTCTTTTGCACTCTAAATGTCTTTTTATCTAACTTTCTTGTTTAATTGCACTGGCTAGAACCTCTAGTGAAATGTTGAATAGAAGTGGCAACAGGAGACATCTTTATCTTCTTCTTGCTCTTTTTTTTTTTTTTTTTTGAGACAAAGTCTCACTCTGTCACCTGAGCTAGAGTACAGCGGTTTCATCGTACCTCACTGCAACCTCAAACTCCTGTGCTCAAGTGATCCTCCTGCCTCAACCCCCCAAATAGCTGGGACTCACCATGCCCAGCTAATTTTTCAATTTTTTGTAGAGATGGGGTCGCTATTGCTCAGGCTGGTCTCAAACTCTCGGCCTCAAGTGATCCTCCCACCTCAGCCTCCCAGAGTGCTAGGATTACAGGCGTGAGTCACTGAACCTGGCCTTTCCCTTCTTTTTTAAAAACTACTTTATTGAGGTATGATTGACATGTAAAGATCTGCACATATTTAATGTGTACAACTCGAGGAGTTTGGTTTTAAGTGTACATTCATGAAACCATCACCATTATCAAGGTCATAGGCATATTCTGTTCATCACCTTCTGAAGTTTGCTTTTGCCCATTTTAGTACTATTGTTTGTGTGTGTGTGTGTGTGTGTAGCAAGCACATTCAACATAAGATCTACCCTCTTAGCAAATTTTAATTATACAATAAAATATTGTGAGCTATAAGTACTCACTATATCACAGATCTCCAGAACTTATTTATTTTGCATAACTGGGAGTTTGTACCTTTTGGCCATCACACTCTCATCCCCCACCGCCTTCCAAGTTCTGGCAGACCATAATTAGAAGAATAGTAACAAGAAGCACAGTGAACTTGATAATGATATACAGTCTGGATTTTGTAATTTGACATACCTTAATTGATTTTGGAACTAAAATTTCTTAATAATATATTATTTGCAACATGACTGTGCAAGTCATATATCCTGTCTTATGTATGTTAAAACAACTCCAATTTTTCCCACCTCCTGTGGCTAAAAGAAATAGATTCTCTGACTCAGTGATTCTCAATCAGGTGTGATTTTTCCCACCTCCCTGCTCCCACAGCCCTCCCACCCAGGGACAAACACTGCTAACCATCGCCACAATGCCCAATGCAGCAAACCCCACCCCCTCCTGCCCCTCCCACCCTAAACAAAAAGTTTTCCTGCCTAACTTATCAAGTGTTGAGGTTGAGAAACCCTGTTTTCACTAATATAAGAGATTATTCTCTTCACATATTGTTTTTTCTCTAGCTCTATACCTGTCTCTTAAAAGTATAACTCCATTGTTTTATCCAACCATTCATTTTTTTAATCTCAGAATATTTTGGGGGTACAAATATTTTGGTTGCCTATAATGCCTTTGCCTTGCCCAAGGCAGGGCTACAAGCGTGCCCTTCACCCATACAGTGTGCTCCGCACCCATTAGTTGTGAGTTTACCCACCTCCACCCCCCTCCCACCTGACCAGCACCCAGTGAATATTACTACCATGTGAGCATCTTAGTGTTGATCAGTTTGCACCAATTTGATGGTGAGTACATATGGTGCTTGTTTTTCCATTCCTGTGATACCTCACTTTGAAAGATGTGCTCAAGCTCTATCCAAGATAATATAAGAGGTGCTAGATCACCATTGTTTTTTGTAGTTGAGTAGTATGCCATGGTATATATATACCACATTTTATTAATCCACTCATGTATCGATGGGCACTTGGGTTGTTTCCACATCTTTGCAATTGTGAATTGTGCTGCCATAAACATTCGGGTGCAGATGTCTTTATTATAGAATGTCTTTTTTTCCTTTGGGTAGATGCCTAGTAGTGGGATTGCTGGATAAAATGGTATTTTTCTATTTTTAGCTCTTTGAGATATCTCCAGATTACTTTCCACAGGGGTTGTACCATTCATTTTTTTATATCCCTCCAACAAAAATTGTTAAGACATTGTGGGGGATATGAAGATACATAAAATAGGACAGTTGGCCTTTAATTCACACCTGACTTCAAGAACCTACTTTGCATATAAATAGAGAATTATTTAGCTTTCTGAGAAGGACGAGTGACCCATTAAACATCCCTTTGGACGATGATACCAGGACATCTTTTGTGCATTCTGCTCATGTTTCCAGTTCCCTCCCGCTCGAGTTGAACATCATTTTGCACAGTAGAAGTCTGGTTCTAAATTCTTTGTAAGAGAAAAATGCAGTTCTATTGTTCAAATTGCATCAAAGGCAGAACCATGTGGGGGTGAGAAGGACAGGAAAATACGACCCTTTGTAATCATAATGTGGGGAAAATGTTTGGCTTAATAACAGGTTACAAAATAGGTTTCTTAATCTAAAACGATAAAATCTCCTGAATAGGGGCAAGCTGATACCTCAGATAATGAACAAATAAGGCGATATTATTCACATTGTATACCCTGGGATAGATCTAACAAGTAACCCTTTCTTGTCTACAGCTAGTCACATTTACACTTTGACAGTACAAAATTCTTTCTCATTTGCACCAAAAATGTCAATGAGTCAAATCAGGAAAAGAAGACATCAGCATTGTATGATACATCCTTGTCTGAATAGTCAAATACAGGTGTCCTTTGACTGAATTTGACTGAAAATATATAGGGACACAGAAAAGCTAAGTATGAACAAAGAAAATTTTTGTTTTTGCATCATCAGTCACTACTGCACATATACCACATGTGTGCATGTATACACATATATATGGATATATGTGTGTGCACATACATGTGCATGTGGAGGGCTGTGTGTGTGTATCATACACATTGGGCCCTCCATATCCATGGGTTCTGCATCCATGAACTCAACCAACCCCAGATGGAAAATATTAGGGAAAAAAATGGTTGTGTCTGTACTGAACAAGTACAGACTTTTTGTTGTCATTATTCCCTAAACAATACATCATAACAACTATTTACATAGTATTTACATCGTATTATGTGTTATAAATAATCTAGAGATGATTTAAAGTATATGAGAGGACGTGCAAATACTACACCATTTTATTTAACAGACTTTCATATAAGAGATTTTGGTATCTGCTGGGGCCCTGAAACGAATCCCCCATGGAAACAGAGGGACAACTAGATAAATAGATAGATGGACAGACAGACAGGTAGACAGATTGATATGCATATTCTGTATTATTCAGAAACACCCATGTAATGAAGAGGTTTCCTGCCTGTCTTTTCTTTAAAGAGCTGATTAAGTAGTTCACAATAGAGCAGTGTGCTATTTGCTCTTATCCTCAATTTTCCTGATGATTCACCTAGAATACGGCTATCTATCTGGAAACAGCTAAAATTAACAGAACAATTTAGAAAACCCACTGAGCTAAAGTTGCACAGTGCAGACTAAAAGAAGGGAGGCAAATGAGTGACTCAGGGGATTCTTAATGGAATGTTAAACCTTTCGTGTTCATACTCCCTCGATTTTTGGATGAGGTGCTGTTCTCACAGATACTTTCAAAGTGTTCTTTTGGACAACCATTACTCCCAATCAGGGGAGGCAGATACAGTTGTGGTGCTTCAGGAACAAGTCAAAACTAGAATCCAAATTTCCAGCTCTGAATTTCTGGTGTTTAGAGTATCATCAGTGAGCCGGGGGCAGGTGCAGCATTTGCTCACCTGGGAGCCTGCCCCAGCTCTGGAGCAAGCTTCTCACCTAAATCAGTCAAGGGAAGAAGGAAGTTCTGAGAATCCACTGGCTTGGGATGGCACAGGGGACTGCCAGAAACAATCCACTGATTCCTCCTGGAGCGGCTTACACCCCCCACGCTCACGCATGAGAATCTCTCTGGCTGGGAGAGGTTTTACTGGGCTAGATGTCAGCATTTCTGGAACTCCCCATCTCTGAAGACCCTTCCACTTCAGATCATAGCGCTTGGGTGGCCACAAGATCTGGAGTAGTTCAACCATTTGAACGTCTGGGACAGGCATAGTGGCTTTTCCGAAAAGAGATGATCATAAGAATTGGTGCAAAGCCTTCCCAGGGTCACTCCGCTGCTTCCCGGTTTCTCAGAGAAAAATGGAGGGTGGATGGGTCAAACTAAATGGTGAAAGATGTTTCTAACTCTGTCTTGTTTTTATGAGGACAAATTCTCCCTTTAATTCATGACCGTGAAACTCAAGTGTGCCCTGCAGCCAATGAGATCAAGAAAGAGGCGCTTCTAGAGAGGTCTGTGAGAAGCTACCGGGGTCTCTACTGGCAAGCAGGGCAGGAAGTCAGGAAGACAACCTGGATGCCAAGGAGAGGAGCGGAGAGGACAGCCAGAGGAGGCTGCATCAATCTGTTACCACATCTCAGAGCAACAGCCAGAGAGGGAAATTCTAGAAAAGACAGCTCCTAGCTTAACAAGTTAACAATAACACTCCAGCAAAAAAAAAAGTGATAGTCAAGTTAGATCAGGACTAAAATTAATTGTTGGATCTTGTAATGATGACCATGGCAAGAGCGAATTCGGTGGCATAAGGAGAACAGGAGATTATCTGGAGTAGGTTTACAAGAGATCACGCGGAAGCAAAATGTATTTCTGAGAGGTTTTCCTGCAGAGAGGAGCAAAGAAGTGTGGTAGAGATGCTGGGCAGCAAGTGAGGCCAAGAGAGGATTTTTATTTTTGTTTTTAAGTTGGAGGCATAACGACATGTTTGTGTGCTTACGGGGAGAATCCAGTGGAGAGTGTGTATTTGATGTTGAAAAGGTGTGGGAGCAATGGGTCTGGATAGAAGAAAAGAGAGAAAAACAATCGCGCTGGAGACATTGGCTTGAGAAAGGACCCTGGAATCCCAGCAGTGCCTGTGGTGCCACTGCTACCGGCCTGGTACCAGCCAGTGTCGTCTGCTACCTAGATGACTGCAGTAGCTTCTATCTGGTCTCCCTGCCTCCCCGCCCTTTATCCGCCTGTAAATTATTCTCACATGGCATTCAGAGTGATCCTTTTAAGACATAGGTCAGGTCACCCTAGTGCTCAAACCCTGCAGTGGACCCCCGTTCACTCAGTAAAGTCAAAGTCTTTGCAAGGGCACACAAGGTCCCTCCCGTCAGGCGATCTGGTTCTCCATTATAGCTGTAATCTTCTCTCCTACCGCTCTCTCTCTTTCTCTCTCTTACACACACACACACACACACACACACACACACCTCTCTAGGCCTCTTGACTGTTCCTGGAAGCCCCGAGCACCCTCCTTCCACAGGGCCTTTGCTCCAGCCTGTGCCTCTGCCTGGGACGCTCGTGCCTTATTGAACTCCCTCCCTTCCCACAGCCTTTGTTCATATCTCACCTTCTCAGTGAGGCCCACCCTGACCGCTTAATTAAAATCGCAACCTCGCCACACCTTCTCATCCCTCCCTGTGCTCTGCTTGTGCTTTTTTCCACAAGCATTTACTGTCTTCTAAAGACAACACAATTGCCTGCCGCAGTCCCCCTTTATCTGTGGTTTCACTTTCCACAGTTTCAGTCACCCGTGGTCAACCATGGTCCAAAGATATTAAATGGAAAATTCCGTAAATAAACAATTCGTAAGTTTTAGATTGCTCAATGTTCTGAGTAGCGTGATGAAATCTTTCTCTGTCCCTCCGGGACATGAATCATCCCTTTGTCCAGCATGTCCACACTGCACATAGCATTCGCCTGTTAGTCACGTAGGAGCCCTCTTGGTTGTCAGATCAACAGGTCACAAGAAGAAGAGTCAGTACCGTACAATAAGGTATTTTGAGAGAGAGGGAGAGAGAGAGAGAGCGTGACCATATTCACATAACTTTTATTATGGGTATATTGTTATAATTATTCTATTTTATTATTAGCTATTGTTAATCTCTTACTGTGCCTTACTTATAAATTAAATTTTCTCATAGGTATGTATATATAGGAAAAAACATAGTGTACATGACGTTAGGCACTATCCATGGTTTCAGGCAGCACTGGGGGTCTTGGAAAATATTTCCCTAGGATAAGGATAAAAAAGGACTGCTGCATTTTCTTATGTTTCTAGTGTGGCCTCTCTTCCCCCAGTTAGAAGGTGAACTCCATGAGAGTCCCAGTCATTGGTGTACCTCAGCTCTTTAGAACAGTACTTGGCACATAGCAGTCAGTCCATCAATATTTGTTGGATGAATTAATATATTTAGCTGTATAAAACTCTGGTGACCTCTCTAAAGAGTTATGAATGGGAAGTCAGAGACTGCCAGGTAAACACATACATTACTCTCTGTAAACTGCAAGAAATTTATTTGAAAGCTGAAGGAAGTGAGTGATATTTTTATCCAACTCATTGCATTCAATGCAAGTCACATTCATCAAATAAATGTTTCTAATAACCTTCACAATGCTTACCACTTACCAAGTTATAATTTCCACCAATTTAGTCTCACAACAACATTGTGAGATAGGCATTATCATCCTCATTTCATTGTTAAAGACAATGAAACTCAAAAGACTTAAGTGGCTTGCTCAAATTCTCACAACATGAGTACGTCGGGGAGCCAGGTCTTAATTACAGACTTTCTTTACATTCCATTGGAGATACTTCTTAGCTTAGCTCTATTACATGGAGAAATAGCACACGTAGCACCAAAGAAACTAGCTATATATTGAGGGAATTTAAAAATTTCATATCTGTAGCTTGAGAGATTTTATATAAAATTTTGTCTAAATGTGTTTATCTCTCCATACTTACATACATACATATGTAAATTTATTGAGCACTTACTCTGAGCCAGGCATGTGCTAAGTGGTATGCAAAATATTATCTCAGTTTTATCTTATCCCAAACACTAGAATCAAGATATTCCATTTTACAGATGGGAAAACTGAGGTGCAGAGAGGTTAAATAGCTTGCCCCAGGTTAAAGGTAGGATGAGCCACAATGTGAACCGGGAAAGTCTAACTGCATAGTCAACGCTTTCAGCCATCACAACATACATTTTCCTTCCTCAACTAGTGATAATAGGTGTGATTATCTTAATTCAGTATTATTTAGGGGTAAATAAATAATTTCTTAACAATTTTGGTTCATCCCGAAAAGAAGTTGCTTGCTTATTAAAGTGCCTTTGGCTCATGTTCTGCTATGAGCCTGGTAGTTGACCAAGCCTGCCGTCCTGGATGGGGCTGACAATTTCTACTGCAGTGAGGTTAGTGACTTCACCCTGATGGGACTCCCTTTTTCCTTGGAGCACCATATTTAATGTCAGGTGTTCAGTCTTAAACACATACCTCAGTGGCTCTCCAGACTGGCCATTGTCAATCCAATTCCTGGAGGCTGACCCCAGCATAGCAACATTATATGTTAAAAGATAGATATTTCATAGCAACCCTCTTATTTTAAAATGTGGTTAAGATTCCTTGTTAAAATGTTTTCTGCTCTTTGCTGTCCTCATACCTATGGGCGATTTAGTCTGAGCAGTTCAGAATGGGAGAGTGTGAAGAGGGACCAAGCTACAATGTCAAGCTCAGACTGCATGTGTGTACACACAAAGAGATAGATGGGTGTCTGAGAAGGCAATCTACCTGTTCACACGTTCGACTATGCTCCAGAAGTCCCCTCAGGTTCTCAACCTGACCAGAATTCAAGGTCAAAGCTTCTTTGACCCCAGCAGAGTCAAAACTAGGCAATACATTTATTTGCTTCTCTTAGCTGGACTATTATTACCATCAGAGGGAACAGAGAACAGAGGACCATAATACTCCTATTTTTAAGAGATCAAAATAGCACATGTAACCATGTTTCTGGAGGCTTTTGCCATCAATCTGTGATATAGACATTCTTTCATTTAAAGTAATGAAATTGTAAGCAGGTTGGATGAGGCTGTACAATCTAATAATTAATCTAAAATGAGTATGAACCCATTCCCTGAAGTGATTGTCAGAATGGTTTCTTTCTGAATGCTATCTGATTATTATGGGCTACTTCACTAAATTCCCATTAGATTCCTCTTGCTATCTTTTAAACACTGGTCATTTATTTACTGATTCATTTAATAAACATTTATTGAACATCTACTATGTGACAGAAACTGTGCTAAACATCAGGGATAGCGATAGGTACAGTTCCACCCCGAGGGCACTCACAGTCTCACAAGAAGGCAATTACCTTAACAGATAATGATAATATATTGTGATAAGTACAGTGATAGAGATAGTTATACAAGACCCTGTGCCTAGAAAGATCGGTTTAAACAAGACAATTTCTTCTGCATATGAAAGCAAATCAGAAATCTAAACGGATGCCCCTACTTTGTGAAAAGCTGTTTATCATAGTATGCAATGTACACAGCCATGTCCATGCCATAGTAATCTCAATAATAGAAAAGAAAAAAAAAAAACTTAATGTTAAAACTCTAAAAACACGTCAAATCACTACATACATGATATAGGGCTATTTAATTATCCTGGCCATACTTTTAAAAATAGCATTTCATGCAATGTGCTTTATTATTTTTTACCTTTTACTGACCAAGTTCTAATCAATTTTGTATCTCTAGTTCTCAATTGCAGGAGATCTTTCTTTATTCCTCTTCCTGACTGGCTGCATATATACTTTTTTTAAATCCGTATTTTACTTATTTCTTCAGAATGTAGAATTGTTTTCGTCTGCTCTTTAAGTGCTCAAATATTATTTTCACGAATGCCTTTCATTGTTATTATTGGCAGGAAAGTCAAACCCTAGACCTTCAGAGTAACAGGCTGATCCCAGCCCTATTCCCCTCTAGCAACGGCACATCAGTGCTCTCCAACCAGAGTGAGAGGGGCCAAAATGCTGCTTCCCCCGAGACTGATCGTGTCCCTTCTGCTCTCTGTTGGGGGTCACGTGAGTTATATCTTCAGGACAATTAATTCCTGTACTTCTCCATTTTACTTGCAGCGTCTGTTGGAGGAGGTGGAAAGCAATGAGTGAAATTCCAAATCTTGGCAAGTCTGTGGCAGGTACCCTATGTAAATTTGTTTGGGGATTTTCTGAATCTACTCATATCATCTTTAGATGTGCCTGGTCAGTATGTGGATCTGCATTTCTTTGCATAGTCAAGTAGAGTCTTGAAATTGGCAATGCTCCTTGGAGGAGAGGAGGTAGAAGTAATGAAAAAGGAGAGGGAATGGGGTGAAAAAATGAGTGGTGGGCAAGGAGCCTGGAGAGAAAGAAGCCACAGGAAAAGAACCAGGGTGGGTTTGATAAAGGATTTTGAAGAACAAAGATGACATTAACATCTGCTTTGTAGGTTGTGGCCATACAGTCACATAACTGAATCAGATACTCACAAGTCTTTAATAAATTCTACTACATAAAGCAACTTTGTGTTTTAGGAACACAAAAGTAAAATGACCTGGAGTGCACATTAAGGTCATTTTGGGGCAGAGAAGAAACCAGCCACACAGGGGAAGAAGAGACAGAAACACAGGGGAAAATTTTTCAATGGAAAAAGAAAATTAAAGCAAGAACTGACAGGAGAAAAGTAATCTCCTGAGAATTCCTGGCCTTGGGATCTCGGTGTGTATCTCTGTGAGCATGTGCATGTGTGTGCTTTAGATGTGTTTTAGAAGGTAGCAGAAGATGTTGGGTTCTCACTATCGGTGGAATGATGTTTAAAACATTTTAATTCAAAAACTGAAAAGTTAAGCTAATCCATAATTCTAAAGGATTAGGTGATTCTAAGGAGAATACTTGGATTACACAAAGAACACGTTTCAGATAAAACGGTGGTGCTCTCTATAAACCACACTTGCATTGAGAGATATTTATTGTTGCACGTTTGTTTTGTAGATTGCATAGCTCAGATGGTTGTAGTCTCTATGGAGCCAAACTCATCAGCTTGTACCTCACTCCAGGCATTTCCCTTTGTGCAGAGAAAAAAATATGTGCCAAAGTCAGGGCCACCCCAGGGTGGCTGATGCCGAGCCATGAAAAGTTCTACCTTCTTCCAGGCTCTTGCAAATGCTGCTCCTTCTGCCTGGACTATTTCCCACCTCCGCATCCCAGACGCAGTGCACCGTCAGTCCCCTTGCAAGACTCAGCAAAAGGGTTACTCCACGTGAGTCTTCGTACACCCTCTGCTCAGGAAAGCGTGTTCTCTCCCTCAGTCCCCTGCGTGCTCCTCTACATGGACGTCTTCAGTCATAGCTCATGCACCCCTGTGGAGAAAGCCAGCCCCAGTGAGTGAGTAATGCTGGGGTAAACATTAGGGACTTTCAAGAAAAAAGATGCTTTTGACATTGAATTAATTAACTTCTGTAACACTTCATTGCATGGCATTGTTTTGCTTGTAGCATATGTCAGTCTCCCTGTATTACACTGCGAGTCATTTGAGGTATAAGGAACCCATCTACTTATCTTGTCCCTGAATCGCAGCTTCTTCCATAATAGATGTTTATGAATAGATGTGTTACATGCATAAACTAATAAATATGTGGATGGTTGAATGGATGGATGGGTGGTTGAATGAAAGGATAGATAACTTTCTTGTCCCTCAATACCTACACTGTTTCCCCAGAAGATGCAAGGCTTTTCTGTTGTTTTTATATTTTTATATAAATATCTCATAATTGATCTTAAAGGAGAATAGGAGAGAGACTGAGGATGCATGAATGACAACCTGTCACCACAAGTAAGAAGATAAAACCAAAAGCCTAGAGGGTAAGTTAGACTGCTTTTGTGGCAGAAATAGTACTTCCATTTAGGTTACATATATAAGTCCAATTATATATATATATATATATATATATATATATATAAACATATAGATACACACACATATATATTTCAGAACTAGATGTGAGCACAGACAGGACTGGGTCTATAATTTGTGGGGCCCAGTGCAAAATGAAAATGCAGAGTCCCGTGTTCAGAAATTATTAAGAATTTCAAGATGGCAACAACAGAGCATTAAATCAATTATAGCGTCCTTCTGAGTTCAAGTCACTATGCAACTACAGTTTACATGCCATGAAGTCAGCCCTACCTAATTATTTATTTTCCTACCATCTTTAGGTAAAATAAATTTTGTTTGCTTACAATTATAATATATAACTATAATTATAAATATAATATAATATAATATTATAATTATTGGCTGTCATGCTATCTTTGACTAGAAGCTACAATGCCAAGAATTATATTCCATGGATATATTGCACTTTGTTACTGTTAGACATATTATCCATCTCCCCAAACACTAATGGTTTTGTGTTCTAATCCATCAAGAGTGTTTACATACAGTCCTTGCTTGCCATGTAGCAAATACTTGATAAATGTTTAACAACCAAAAAAAAAAATTCTATTCTCTTTAACCTTCATAAAAGTTTCATCAGAATCCCTGGATAATGGCAAACAGAGGTAAGGGAAAAAGAACTTTGCCATAGAATGTGTGCTTATGTATATAAATATGAATATACATGGCAAGGTTTGGGAGCTACATTCTAAAACCTTCCCTCAATAAGACAAAATATTGAATTTCCTAACAAGTTCTATGATGAGGTAAATATCCCACAGTCCCACCTTTCAAGGTTCATCCACAAAGCAAGAGAAAATGACATTTTCTACCATCTGAAGAATCCTTCTCAAGTCATAGTGTTAACTACAGCTCCTTTCCTCTGGCCCCACAAACAACACTGATTCTTCAGCCATGTGGCAGGAACCAGAGAACGTGGAGAGTTTTCTATGTGCCATTCAGGTACCACACTCTATTTTGGGTATGCCTTTATCAACTCAATTATTCTGTCCTGTGGGAATTAATCTGATTATAGCCTGAGTCCTATGAACTCAGCTATGAAAAATTAGCTATATTTTTGTAGTATTTCTCATGTACTAGAAACTTTCTTTAATCTCCTGATTAATTCAGTGATTACCACAACAATTATTCACTCCTTTTCCTCAATACTTATGATATGCCAGGCACTATATTAAATACCTGTACACATTACCTCACAGCCAGAAATAAATATTTGGGCAGATAGAGCAGAATTGTACAAAAGTTTAAAGTCCTTTAAATGGCCTATTGAAAAAAAATCATTTATCTAAATAAAACTCAATAAACTTAATCATTTTCATGATTGTTGGAAATCTAAAAATCATATGAAGTTGTTATTGTGCACAACTCTTTTCCTTGTAGGGTACTAGAGGAAAATTGGGGAGTTGAGATCTAAGATTTGGCTTTTCTTCACTTGCCTCTGGGAAAATATGCCGTGGTGTGTTCCCATGATCTCTGAGCTTCGATCATTCTTTTTCATTTACATTTCTCCTTTCAACTGATTAGCAGATGAGACTGATATAAAGCCCTCGAATAAATATTTTTTGCATAAGTGGGACTGATTTACTGGGACTTAGTACAATCAGGTCTCCTAAGAGCTCTCACAGCTAAATTTTCTTCAGAAGCATCATCACTGATGTTGATTAGACCACTTTAGCCTAGAATCTATAGCACATAAGAATTTTAGTTTCATTTTATTTAAATTTTACCTGTTTCTTTATAAGCTATTTGGAATAAACCAACTCAGACCAAGACAGAATAAGTAACTACAGAATGTATCCACCTTTCTTTCCAATCGATTTCCAAAAGTCAAATCAAAGTAGCAAGAGACACATCCCAGGGCTCAGTTCCCAAAGAGACCAGCTGGGGCACACTGGACAAAGGGTAGGCTGAGTAAGTGACCACTAAGTTATATGCAGTGTCTTTCAGAGGATAAAAGCATAGCTGCTCTTTGCAAGAAAGAGGCGTGAGCAGAATACAGATGCATGGTCAAAGGGAACTAGTAGACATGGTAGATTTAGATCTGATAAATGTCTTTAAAAGGTTCCACATGCGTGCTATTTACAAGATGAGACTCATTAAAATATGCTGAAAATAAGGGAAACTGACAGAGACAGAAAGGATGGAGAAGAGATAAAAGGAAAAGCACAAAAATGCTAGGCTAGGTCTTAATAACTGCATGAGATTATATGACACTATCTCTAAATTCACAGGTATGTCAGGAAGCTTTATCTCCAAATGGTAGAAGGCCCAATCCAAACTAGCTAAACCACAATGGAAGCTATTGGCTCACCTGATTGGAAGTCCAAAGGTAAGGTGGGTGTCAAGATTGATTAAATAAGCAACTTCAGCTCCACAGGCCTGCGGTCTTCTTACCTCTCCTCTCCTCTAGCTGTGGGATTTATCCTCAGGCAGAGAATAAGATGGCAGCTGCTCTGGGTCTCCCCTCTATACTAGACAACTCCATGAGGAGAAAGAGGTTTGCTTCTTGACATTTTTCAGGAAGAGTAAAAAAGAAAGTCCTAGAAGCCTCATCTTTAATGTCATTGGCCTATATCGGGTCACATATTCATTCGCAAAGTGATCATTGGCAAAAGAGATGTATCCCCACACTTTGATACAACAGGGCCCGTCTCTAGATCTGGGGTTTGGTTGGCTTGAGGTCCCTTCAGGTCTGTATGAGAACTCTGCCAGCTATCTAACACTAGGTAAATTTCATTTCCACTACAGAAAATATAGTTATAGTTGAGAATAATTGAGTACCATGTTTTGTAGTGAAGCTCTTTCTATTGTAAGAGAACAACAAGCATTTTTTAAAAAAAATAAATAATTCCTTCTCTTATAATGCACTTTATTGTTTTTTTATTATGGAAATGATATTGCTCCCTTTAGAGAACTGGAAGTATTCAGAAAAGTATAAAGAAGAAAACAAAAGTTATATGCAATTTCTCACCACCATTAACATTCTGAAAAACTCTTGCTACTCTGTTTTTTTATGCATATTTGTTTATCACATATTCTATTGGTTGCTAAGCACAGAAACCCATTTTGAGCTGATTTAAACAAAAATGAGAATTTATGGAAAGCATACTGAGGATACCCCATGGAACACAAAGGCAGCTGAACTGTACATGAGACTAATACTGGAAATCAGAAGGCAAGCAGACTCTTAGGAAATAGAGGCTCCATCCCTCTCCCTTTTTGTAGCCTACCTTTGTTTGCTTTGGCAGGAAAAATAGTCAAACATGGCCTGCCCCTAGGTCCCAACTCTATACCTTCTTCTTTCTCAATTAAGAGCAAGCCAGGGTTCCTGGGAGAGTCAATCTGTTTTCCCAAGCTTGTGCCAAGAGTTCACCTTTGCTCCAGTCAACTGTGGCAAGGAAACAGTCACAGAACATAACATGACTACTGAGGACCTGGCCTTCAGTGTGGGTGGTAGGTCATTTATCAGAGAAAAAGAACCACTGTTCTCTGGACAGATGCCCCAAAAGTCTCCTCTTCCTCCTCCTCCTCCTTATCCTCCTCCTCATCCTCCTCCTATTAAGTTACACCTTTTACACTACTACTACTGTTGCTACTACAGAGACAGAAAACACATCTACAAAAACATATAAATGTCATTGAGATCATCCTGAACACAAAGTTTTATAACCTGCCTTTAAAAAGAATTTCCAAGTGTTCCAACAAACATTTTCCTATAGGATTATAATAGTTTCCCAAACACCATTCCCAGTGGCTGTTTAATATCCCTTCTGGTGGATGTACCATTTCTTAGCTGTCCCACAATTGAAGAATAAATGTTTCTTGTTATCATAAATAATACTCGAATAGAAATCTTTGTGGAGTGATTTTTGTCTTCATACTGGATTACTCTCATAGAATGGAGTCTTAACAGTGGAAATATCGGGGGCACATTGGGGTGCAGGGAGAGTAAATGTCTGCAGGGACAAGGCAGGCAAAGAAGTGAAGTAAGCTGGGGTGTGAGGCGAGGCTGACCAGAAAGACTTGTTAAGACTCTTCATGCACATTGTCGAATTGTTTTCCAGAAAGGTTGTATTAAATTATATTTCTTGCAGCAATGTCTGAAATTTCTAATTCTGTGGAGTGAATCTTTGATAATACGGTATCTAATTATCCAGAGATATTCCATTCAATGAACTATGTCATCATATCAGAACACTCTAACAGGTGCTGTAGAATTTATTTTAACCATTTTAAGATAGAGTTTCCAGACACTGCCTGCTTTCTACGCTCTGCCTGGCAGTAGGGAATTCTGTGTTCTAGTCTTTCGATATGGACCCAATTTTGCCATCTCTGGCCTGGAGTAATAGAAAAGTCGAAGTGTAGCCACCTGCTGTGATCCTTGATGTGGTTTTCGCGACCACAGACACAGGACGGCTAGAAACATTTAACAGTTTCTAGGAGAAGAGACACTTGACAGTCTGGCAAATACGCAGCTGGTTTAATATGAAATTCCAGATGGAGAATGCTTTTGTCCTTAAGTAGCGAGACCCCTAGAAATGAAGATCCTCCATTTTATAGCAGAGAAGATAACTGTTACCTTGGCTACGGCTACACCTCTAGAAACGGTGGGTGTTGTCACATTCTTCCGCAGAGAGTAGTATCCTCTGTGAAGGAGTAAGCATCTGCAATAACGTGCTCAGGTAATGGATGTCACTGATGAGCCCCAGCAAGCCTGGATTCCGTGACCGTTTTATAACGTATCGCTGCAGCATGTAGATGAGTTCCAGATAAGACATCAATTTGTGATGTTCAGGTCTAAAAATAGAGCCACAGCCTAGTCAGTGTTGCCCTTTAGATTCTATTTCCTTTTTACTCTGCTGTCAGCCAAGTCCCTGGGATCATCATAAATCTGATTATGAAAACAAGGCCTGTGTCTAGGAAGGAAAATTGACTTCGTGTTGGAAACCAGCGGACATGGCTGTTTGGACTGGCTTTCTTTCCTCGGGAAACCTTAGCGACCCCATCTGTCAACTTGGCAATGACACGCATTACACGCGAAGGCTTTGGATTCATAGCTTTCCAAGGGCCTTTCATTGCGTATCAGTTCCTTAAACACAGGGAAGCAAAGCCCCTCCTGGTCTTACCTCCCACGTCCCCAGCACCAGTGAGCGCCCGTCTGCGTGGCCCGCCAGTCAGCTCAGCTCAGAAGGCGCTGTTATCTGTCTCTGGGGCACCAGGGTTGGGGCAGAGGAATCACACTGGGAGAAAAACCTACGTAGAAGCACTTTCTCAAGATGCGGACGTACATTTCCAGCTACAACTTCCTTGCTCCCCTTTGCTAGCAGTGATTTTAGCAGAACAGTCTACATACAGGCTTCTCAAATAGACCAATAATTAGAGATTCACAGACCAGCTCTCGGTGTGGGAGCTACTGCTTGTTTCTTGCAACATTTCCTGCTGTGTGGGTTTGAATACTAAGGGACAGAGTTTAGCCTGCATGCTGAATTAGATGTGCAGTACATGTGCCAGCATGCTGAATTAGATGTGCAATAATCGGTCCAGAATTAGATAACAAAAAAAGCCTATAGCTGCAAAAAGTGTATCTCTTCTCATTAGGGTATTAGCTCCTTGACATCAGGGACAATGTCTTATTCACTACTGTATCCCAAAGTATCTTATCTTACTTGTCCCTCCAGGGTCTTGTGAGGCCTTTGTACACAAATAGGTGCCCAATTAGTATTAGAGGAATATTAGAGGACTTCAGAAATATTTCCACTGATTATACCACCTTGCTGATTTTTCATTCTCCAAACTACTCCTGAATATAGAACTGGCAATGGTTAAGAGGCAGCCTCATCGCTGCTCTGTAAAGAGTTAGAGCCACGGGGGAGGGGAATATTACTCCTAGGATTTCCTTTCTTAAGATGTTGTGCAATATAGTACTCTTTTGTAATGGGGATATTTTAAAATTAATTAGTTTGATATGCTGGTAGGGGTATAGAAAAAAATTCGGATACATACCAAGCTGTTAACAGGTTTTCTCTAAGAGAACATGGAATATTTACTTCTTAATTTTATATTTTTGTAAAGCATGGTTTTCTTTGGCAGAGAACATGTACTGTTTTTGTAAATAGGAAAAACAGAGACTTCTGAAATAATTAGTTTTAATTTGCTATACTCGTTTTATATTAATCAAGTGACCTCTTCTTTGGTAATATTTAGGGGATGCCTTTAACTCATCAGCAAAATCATTATCCATCAAGATGGGCTATCTCTGAGGTGACTCATTGGCACTTTGTACTGATTTGTGTTAGATTTAAATTTAGAGGGTTGTATTTTCTGACCTTCTAGGATCAAAGGGTCTTCAGTTTCTAGTAACTTCAATGCATGGATGACACCCCAGGAAACTTGGATAGGAGAATGTCAGAGGTTCCTAATGATGTAGAGTTGTGAGGCCTTTGGAGGTAATATAATCCAAACTTCCTCCCCATCCCTGCCTCCTTCTGCACCAACCTCTTGGGAAAACTTCCTGGGAGGAAGAGAGTGGAGATGCCTGAAGACTGTACAGTTTTGTTAAGGGAACTTTCCTTGTACATTGAGCTGCAACTTGCCCTGCTAGACCATCCATCCATTTGTTCTCCACTCTCTGCCCTCTGGAGCTACACGGCCAGGCTGTGTGCCTAGCATCGGGCTCTCTCCACCTGTCTGAACCTGACCAGAGCTGATTACTGGTTTGATGATATAAATAGGATAACACTAGTTGGAAGGAGTAGACAGAAGGGCCTGGTGAAGAATGAGTGGATGGGCCACAAATTGGTCTTAGAATGGAGTCTTCATTAGTTTCACACAATGTTAAAGCAAAAAATACTTATTGCCTTTGCAGGAGCAAGGAAAAATGTAAACTGATTTTAGATGACAAAAAAAAAAAAAAAAAAAGAGTTTCTGGTCTTACTGAGATATCGTAATTTCCAAAGGAAAAGATCAAAATACTTATTAGGTAATGTACAGTTTCTATGTCCAGATATGGAAGAAAAAAATATTGGTAGCTTCCACTAAATCTACCTCCAAATCCATAGTGTGGGGCCTCTTCAGACGTGGCTCTGCCCAGTTATGAGACTTTTCTGGAGTTCTAACAACTCCCTGCTCTCGGGTAAGGCCTAGAGTTGAACTGCCTTACAGTGAAGAGGACTATGGTGAGAGTGTAAAACGCCATCACCCAAATTACCTCATGTTTCTGGGGATTCAATGTCCTTACTGGGTCAGTTAGCTTCTCTCAATTTTATTACCATAATTGTTCGAGTCACCCCAGACAAGCTTCTGATAATAAAAATGACCAGATGATGAAGTGTGTGGTGGGGGGAAAGGGCCACTGCACAGAACTATCACTGCGGGAGATTTCACCCCAGTTTGACTGGACTCATTAATCAGCATCCTCAGGGCTACGTTCAGCCAAGAGCAAGTCTTACGCTATCGTCTAAAGACCATGTTTCCCCGTCTGAGCCATTGGGATATGACGAAGCCTGCCAAAGGGTCTGGCCAAGATCAGGTGTTGGGTCTTCCCAGAAGGCCTTAGTGCCACCATTCTAACGCCATCCCTTTAATAAGCACATGATCTTTTGGCCTTTCCACTGTTTCACTTCTGACCTTACCCACAGAAATGACTAATGCCGCCTCCACTCGGAAGAAGTACCAGTCTTTCTGTCATTCTCTCTTTCTCTCCCTCTCTCCTCCCGTCTCCTTCTCCCTCCCTCCCTCCCTCTCTTTCATGATTTAGAAACCAATGGGAAAAGTGTCAAGAATATTTAGTAAAAAGTGGAAGGGTGCAATTCATGAGGATTTAGTAGGAACTTTTATATGAAATGATTAGGAGTCCTTTGGTAGTTTTGGATGGGAGGAAAATAAAGTTCCCTCTACTGACCAACCGAGGAGAAGAGAGAGATTATAAACAGTTTTTGAAGAAAAGCGAAGACGGTCAATAAAAGAAAGTCTGCAGTTAGATCAGCTTGAAATTCTTCAGAATTAGGAAAGGAAGGTGGGAACTTTAGTTACATTGAAGTGATAGAGTGGGGTATTAGTTTTCTATGCTTGTTGCACAAACGACCACAAACTCAGTGGCTTAAAACAACGTAAATTTATTATCTCACGGTTCTTTAGGTCAGACATCTGACAGATCTTGTTAGGCTAAAATCCAGGTGTTGGTAGGGCTGTGTTCTTTCTGGAGGCTCTATAAGAGAACATGTATTTTTACTTTTTCCAGTTTCTAGAGGAGCCCACGTTCTCTAGAGGAGCCCACGTTCCTTGGTTCACTGTCCAGTCCCCCATCTTTAAAGCCAGCAGTGTCCAGCTGAGTCTCTCTAACATCTTACCACTCTGACATTAACTCTACTGCCTCCTGCTCGCATATTTAAAAACCCTTTTGATTACATTGAGCCCACCTGGAAAATCCAGATTAATCCCCCTACTTTAAAGTCAGCTACCTAACAACCTTAATTTCTTTATTTTTTAATTTTTTTTTTTTTTTTTTTTTGTAGAGACGAGGTCTCACTATATCGCCAAAGCTAGTCTCAAACCCCTGGTCTCAAGCCATCCTCCTGCCTCAGCCTCCCATAGAGCAACCTTAATTTCATTTGTCGCCTTAATTCCCCCTTCCCGTGTAAGCTATGATAACATATTCACAGGTTCTGGGGATTAGGATAGGCGCATCTTTGAGAGTCTACCATTCTGCCTACCACAGATGAGAAGCTGAGAAAACTTGGGTAGAATAGTTCCATTTTAATTACTAAAATTGGCGATTTGATAGTTTTTTTCAAAATGCGAAAGAAGGAATAGGCTGGAATTTGTTTTGTTTTCAAGAAGTCAAACAAAAGAGCACACAGCCTGCAGCAGCTTTAGTCAACATAACTTTCTACTTCAAAAGAACCCAGAAAACAGTGCATGCATCGGAGGCTTCTATGATATAAAAATTACTTTGCTTACTGTGATCATTCATTTCCTCGTTTACACTTATTTGCTTAACACCTGTTTCTCCCTTAGGCTATAAGTAACATGGGAGGGGGCGACTGTGTCTATTTTGTTCACAGTTGTATCCCCTGTACCTAGCAGCCAGACTAGGCACTAAATAAAAATTTTATTGACTGATTTAAACAAATCTTACTGGATAGTCTGACACTTGCACATTTGTAAATTTCAAATGGCTTTATTAGTAATGAAACCCAAAAGCTTCCACGATGACCCACGGCTCAGAGCAGTTTCCACATCGTTTGGTTTGAAACCTTCCCTAAACTCGCCAAGCCCATGATCCCCTGTCACTCCCTTGGTCACCTGTTCTGGATTGGTCCTGGGCTCTCCCAGGCACCTGGACACCGGCCAGATGGTATTTATCTTGGTGTCTGACAGTCCAATTCTCCCACCAGAGTCCAAATCCCTGATTTCAATGCCCTGGATTGAGGTTCTTTCTTCTAAAAGCATTCAGCAGCTTGACCCTAGGATAGACAATTATTTTTAAATTAAAAAAAAAAAACAGCTTTATTGTGGTACAATTGCTATACAAAAAGCAATGCACACATGTGAGTTTTGGCATATGTTTAGAACTGTGAAACCACTACAATCAAGGTCATAAACACATCTGTCACCTCCACAAGTGTCTTCCTGCTTCTTTGCTTTTTTTTTTTTTCCGTTTTGTTTTGTTCTATCTTGGTAAGAACACTTAACATGAGATCCACTGTTTTTGGTAAACTTTAAAGTGCACAATATAAGATTGTTAACTGTAAATACAGTGTTGTACCGCAGATTTTACAGAGGCTTCTCAAAGGGAACGCCTTCCTTCTTCGAGAGGCCATAAATTGACCCACTGACCATGAGGTGCTGTTGCACAGTTTCTGGAATGGCCAGCTGTCCCCAGGCCCCCATCTTTCCTCTCGAGGTGACATCATCCTGGAAGGGTGGAGGTTGCAATGACTCCAGGGTGGCTCTTGGGAACGATGTTTAATCGACAACAGCCAGTTACCTCATATTAAATTCCAGCCACAGTACTATGTGCTATCTGGCCGTGACCCTCACAATTCAAATCACAGTGGACTTGGATTACGTAATTCTGAGCTAAATATTTCCTTCAGACATGAAGTTGGCTCTCCTGACTCATTGAGGTCAGGGCACTTTCTAAGGGCTGTTTTTCTGTTTGAAATGATAGATTTGTGCTGATCTGTCCAGTTCCTTTTGCGCTTAGCAGGAAAAATTAGTCAGACCGTGGACTTGGGTCAGGAGGACAGTATAATGATCAAAAAGAATAAAGATAGATCAATCTCTGGTGATGGACCTCTTATTCATATAAGAAGTTTTAAGAATTTAAGCAGTTTAAGATAAAAAAGTACACAATGATTACTTAATTTTGTTCATTAGAAGGTAACTCCATTCAGAATCCCATAGCAAGGGAGTCAGTGAGTCCAAAAAGGAACAAATTCATCAACCATTTAGTTGGAATAATCAGTTTACAATCTCATCTCACTCTCTACAACAGAGCAGATTCTAAATAAATCAAAGAGCAAAACATAAAATTAAAGAATATAGAAAAAACAGAAACAAGTATACATCCAACCTTTAGGAGAAGAAATGGATAAATGTGGAAGGAACAGGAGACATTTCAGAAGAAAATATTTAAGAATTTATATTACATAAGGCTGGGTGCGGTGGCTCACGCCTATAATCCTAGCACTCTGGGAGGCCGAGGTGAGTGGATTGTTTGAGCTCAGCAGTTCGAGACCAGCCTGAGCAAGAGCGAGACCCCGTCTCTACTAAAAATAGAAAGAAATTATATGGACAGCTAAAAATAGAGAAAAATTAGCCGGGCATGGTGGCACGTGCCTGTAGTCCCAGCTACTCAGGAGGCTAAGGCAGAAGGATCGCTTGAGCCCAGGAGTTTGAGGTTGCTGTGAGCTAGGCTGACGTCACAGCACTCTAGCCTGGGCAACAGAGTGAGACTCTGTCTCGAAAAAAAAAAAAAAAAAGAATTTATATTACATAAAAACTTTAAATATCTCTAATAATAAATATTATAGTCATTAAAGGTCAAACAGCATATTGGAGAAAAGTGTTCATTCTACCAGAAAGGATTGCTATTTTTTATATAAAGAGTTAACATACTTTTATAAGAAAGGCACTAAGACGTTGTAGGACAGTGGGCCCAGGGTCAGAACACTCAGAACTAACACAGGAGAAAACACAACTGGTTGGCAAAAATATAGAAAAATGTTTCACCTGATAGTGATGAAAGAAGTAAAAATTTTTAAAAAATTAGATACCATTTTAACTCCTTTGTTTATTTACTTCTTCAGTAGGTGATTCACTCAACCAGCCTTTCTTAAACAGGTGTTTGCAAGGTGATGAGGATTTACCAGACATCCAGAGTCCCCAGCCCGTGAGAATTCGGCCCAGTGAAGGGAAAAAGACTCAAATAGGGAAAAGAGGTGCAAAAAATCAAAGGAAGGGTCAAATATACCTGGGGCAGGAAATAGTTTCAGAAATATTTCATATCATTAATAATACCACTGCTGGTAAGAATTTAGCACAAATGAACCTTCTTATATACTGCAAATAGGAGTAGAAATTGTTACCACCCTTTTGAAAAGCAATTTGTCAAATTATTTTAAGCACTCTAAAAATATTCCCACTCTTTGACCCAGTTATTATTCTTCTGGGCATCTATTCAAAAGAAAGGATTTTTATGTCCAGAAAAAATTTACAGACAAAGATTTTCATAACACCATTAGTGATCATTATAAGAACAAAAGACTGGGAGAAACTTATGTAGCCAAATTATAGAGAAATTGTGGTCCTTTAATTTAATGAAATCGTATATGGCCATTAAAGACAATTTTCATTAAAAGTATGATATAGAGCAAATATTTGAAATCTAAAATGTTATATATACTGAAATTAAAACTATATAATAAATTTGATATGCCTAAACATATTTTTGAATGAAAATTTTAGCAGACATGGTGTTTGGATAGGCGGTAATGATGTTATTGCTCTTAATATTTCACTTTCTTGATAACTGTAAAAGAGTTATCCCTTCTGATCCCATTGGTCCTGAGCTTAGTCACAAGACTCGCTTTCCCCAGTGAAATGTGAATAGATATGCCATGAACTCTACCCCAGTGGAAGCTTTAAAGGCAATTGCATGATTGGACTCAGCCTCTTGCACTTCTGGGCTCTTCCATGAGAACAGCACATCCCAGATGGGCACTGCTCCTTAAACCTGGATCTCAGAATAAGGAGATAGCAGGTCAACCCACAGACCACCTGTAGTATGTTATAAATTGCTGGGTTTTTTTATTTTTGTTACTTCAGCAAAAGCTGGCTAATACAGAAACTTTCTGTTTTATTTTTTAGAATACAGTATTTCCAGAAATTTCTTCACAAGCATTCAGTGATTTTCAAAGTTTCAAATATAAACAAGTAGCTCTGCCTGAAACCCCAGAACAGCGCTGGAGGGAAATGAACATGCTTATTTTCAAACAAGATGGAGGACTGTGTGCAGGTGTCATGGGAAATTATCCTGAGGAAGATTTTTAAACCTCAGTTAAATTAAATAACTCTTTTCTTGGACTCCTAAACCTATTTCAGTTTTTATTTTTTCTTATTGAAAGTGAGGGGGAAAGCCATTTGGGACTGAGAATTGGGAGCGACTAATGAAGATCCACGTTCAGGAACAATTTCTATCCCTCTAAAGTACATCCTTTTCCTCACTTTCTCAGTCTTATTCTTTCCCATTAACGTTCTCTTCATTACCTCAGAATAACAAGAATCAGTTCTGCCACCAGTATGCTAGTGATGAGCACAGTGGCTTTGTCCATTGGCAGGGGTGATAGCAAAGAACCCCCGATATTTAAGGTACAGAATGAGCTCATAATAGATAGCAGCAAGTAATACTTAGAATGTTTTTTGGAGACAATCTTTATCTTACCAGAAATAAGAATAAGAATCCATCTATAAACTCACTGCTGCCAATACAGTATCTAAAATAGTGCACAGGAGATTTTATCTTAGGAAGGAAAAAACTAGACAACCTGAGAGTCTTGCTTTGGCACTGAATCTAGGAAAGACAATGAGAAGTAGACCACTGAGTTCCTTGGCAAGCATAAAGATATATAATCAGTTTATGATAATGTGATAGTATAGATGCATTTATTTAACCAGATGTTCTTTATGATCTACTGAGTCTCATGCATTCTACTAGATACCAGGTATACAGTGGTGGCTGGGATTGGCATAGCTTCAGCCTTGCCAGACAATGATGTGACCCCAGCCTTTATCAACCATATAGTCCAGTAGAAAGGCATTTAATTAACTAGGAAAATAAAGGTTGCTATGGGAAGACAGCAAGAGCAATTTAACTAGCCTATAAGGGAGCCAAGGAAAGCTTCTAGAGGAAGTGAGGACAAAGTTCATTTCCAAAGGATCAACAGAAATTGTCCAGGACAATAGGGGGAGGAGGACCCTGTGGTCGACAATGGCCCAGGAACAGAAAATAACATGTTAAGAGTGAGACAGGGCATGTGCATTAGAGGACATGAAAGAGGTTCAGTGTGAGTGAGGGTGATCAGTAGAGGTGGCTGGAGAGGTGGGCAGGGGCTGGACCACTCAGGGATTTGAAAGTCATGCAAAGGAGCTGGGGCTTTGTCTTAGGAAGAAAAAGGATTCCAGGCAAAGAAGTTATATGATCAGATTTGTGTTTCAGTGAACTTACTCCAGCTAATATGATAGTGAGTGGGCCATTGCCATGAAGAGTCTAAAAAAGAAGTGATATATCATATCCAGAAGTAGAGCATGGGCAGGGAGGATGAGGGGTGGATGGATCCAAAACATGTGTAGGGGATAGAATCAATTAGATTTATTGGAACCATCCAGATCACTCCTCTTATTCTATCATCACCCTCCCTGTTATCATGCTGAAATTGGGCTTCTTAGGTATTTCTTCTTACTTGGAGAAAATACTCTGGTTCTAGCTGAGTGCTATATTTAGACATTACATTTCTTATTGTCCATTAATAAACTATATTTCTGGTTACATACGTCAGACTCTTGAGTGCTTAGTTTGTAAATTTAAATCAGGATTCCCAAGTCTTATGAACTCTGGGACTCTAGTAAGTTTAACTGGATCTGCAAGACCAGGGCCTATTCCTCATATAGTAAATCCACCAGTCACGCCATCCTGTGAATTCTCTTGGCAGGGGCTCTGCTACCCACATTGATGTCACCAGGTATCTCCTTTGAACTTCTATCAGTCTCAGTGAGGCTTTGAGATGTTTATTAGTCATAGTTCCTTGTAGTTCACAGCAAAAGCAGGACTAGTAGACAAAGTAGTCAGTGTAAGAGAAAACTTTATTAGAGTAAAACAACAGTGAATTGGAGTTTGCCCAAATCTTTCACGTTGTCACATAACTTTCATGACTGTGCAAGGCAGAGAAATGTCAACCACAAGCTATTTCTAGAAGTGGTAAGGGTCCTTAGGCAGGCAGCACAAGCTCTCCCAAAAGAGAAGATTTATGCTGTCCCAAAGCCCCAGTGAAAACGGTTTCTTATGTCAAACCAATCATGGCTCTGTGAATTTAACTTTTTGGATTTACAAGTAGCAATGTCATTTGAACTAATCATTAATTAATTGTTCAAGATTTGCTTTCAATCATATATTGTTACATACATTTCCTCATAATTGGTCTTATAATATAAATCCATCTAAATTAGTAACTCCCATTATACTCTCAATGCATTGTGAATAGTCTTTTCAAACTACTGTTAGGATTTTTAATTATGTAATTGTAAAATAAGTTCCTTAACATTCATTTCTTCCATTAGACCCATTTTGCTCACCACCATATTTTCAGTGTCTAGTGCTTAGTGAGCACTCAGTAAACATTTATTGGTTAATCGATTGGGTGATTGATTGCATGTGTTAACAAGTTGAATTACAAGACTATAAAAGTCTGTGCTTTTATGATTTCACATGTTTCTGCAGGTAAGGATTTCTCGATGATCCTACTTCCCCATAGCCAGACATAATACTGGGAATAAAATCTAAAGCTCAGAGAAGTTAAGTAGCTTTCTGCAGATCACACCCTAGTGGTTAAGAGCATCAACTCTGGAGCTGGGCTAGCTCCACTGCTTGTTCAATGTGTGACCATGGACGAGTCACCTAACCTCTCTGAGTCCTAGGCTTCTCGTTTGTAAAAAGGGGATAATAAAAGTACCTCATGGGCTTGTTTTAGGATTTAAAGTCCTTAGGAGAGTGTCTGGCATATAGTAAGAGTTACATAAATGTTAGCTATTACTATTATATAATTGAAAATAATCTAGGCTTTCTCATTCCTAGGATCATAAGTGCAAACTTGTCTTCAACACCATGGTTAAGTTTTCTGTTACCTATACCAAGAGCATTCTTAACTGACACAAAGAGGCAAAATCGAGGATATGTTTCAAGCAGAGCAAAGTCACACAAAAGGGTGTGTTTTTCCTAGAGAGTGGTGAGAGGCTTAGCACAGCAGGAATCAGTGTGGACAGTAAAAGGAGGAGAGAAGCGCATGGAGCACAGGAGGAAATAAGGCTACAAGTGAAAGTCCCTGAACGCTATCGGTTTCAATTTGGATTTTTATCTTATAATAACAAGCCAACAGAGAATTTTAGGCAGTTAGGTGATGTGATTAATATTGCTTATTTAGGCCGGGCGCGGTGGCTCACGCCTGTAATCCTAGCACTCTGGGAGGCCGAGGTGGGCGGATCGTTTGAGCTCAGGAGTTCGAGACCAGCCTGAGCAAGAGCGAGACCCCATCTCTACTAAAAATAGAAAGAAATTATATGGACAGCTAAAAATATATATAGAAAAAATTAGCCGGGCATGGTGGCGCATGCCTGTAGTCCCAGCTACTCGGGAGGCTGAGACAGGAGGATCGCTTGAGCTCAGGAGTTGGAGGTTGCTGTGAGCTAGGCTGACGCCACGGCACTCACTCTAGCCTGGGCAACAGAGTGAGACTCTGTCTCAAAAAAAAAAAAATATTGCTTATTTAGCAGAGTAATCCATTCAGCTGTGTATAATGCACTGGAAGTGAGTTAAGGGATAGGTATAGTAGTTTAAGAAAGGGGATGAACCAAACTAGCCCTAGTGGGATGACGAAGAAAGGCCAGCCACAAGACACATTCCAGAGGATCCTGCTTCTGGCACCAGAAGGCTCCTTACTCAGCAATAGCTAAGAAGCTGGGAAATTTGCAGAGGAGTTTAGAAGTGAAGTGGGGCTCTGAAGGGGAACGGTCAGGATTGAATCACAGCCCCTCCACTCAGTACCTGGGTATACCTTAACAAGACCCCCAACTTCAAACAGCCACAATGTTCTCATCTGGAAAGATTTCCTCCTGTTTTCTTCCAGACGTTTATAGCTTCATGTTTTACAACCAGGATTGTGATCAAGTTTGAGCTATATTTTGTAGATGGCATGACGCATGGGTTACAATTCATTATTTTGCAAATGAATGTCAAATCATTCAAGCATCATTTGCTTAATAAGATGACTCTTTCCCCCATTGAATTATCTCGGTATCTTTGTTGAAAGTCAGTTATCCATACATGGGTAAATTTATCTCTAAGCTCTGTTTAGTTTCATGGATCTATAAGTTTTTCCATTGTTTTAATTATTATAGCTTCATAGTAAGTTTTGCAAACAGGTAAAGGGGGTTTCCTAACTTTGTTTATCTTTTTCAAAACTTTTGGCTACCTGAGGTCTTTTGATTTACCATGTCAATTATAAGAAGATTGAAAATCTTCTTGGTCAAATTTTGGAAAAGGACATGCTGGGATTTTAATTAGGATAATGATGACATATATAAATCTATAGGTCAATTAGGGGAGAGCTGACATCTTAACAACGATTTTAAGTTTTCCTTTTTTTTTTTTTTTTTTTTAGAGACAGGGTCTTGCTCTCTCACCAGGCTGAAGTTGAAGTGTGGTGGTGAGATCACAGCTAGCTGCTGCCTCAGACTCCTGTGCTCAAGTGATCCTCCTACCTCAGCCTCCCTAGTCTCCAGCATTACAGGTGTGAGCTACCACACCTGGCCAATTCTAAGTTTTCTGAGATGTTAAAATGACATATTTCCCCAATTATTTAGATCTTCTTTAATTTCTCTCGAAAATGTCTTATTTTACAAATATTTTGTGTCTCACACATATTTTGTTAGATTTCTTCCCAAATATTTCCTGGTTGAATGCTACTATAAATGGCATTGGTTTTAATTTCTAATTGTTTTTTGCTACTATATAGAAAAACAATTGACTTTTATATTTTGTAGGTGCTTTTGGATTTATTTACATTTATATATGGATCATATTATGTGCAAATAACAACATGTAATACTTTACCTCTAATGTGCATCCCTTTTATTTTCTTTTTTCTTCCTTTACTTCACTGACTAGGATCTTCAATACAATGTTTTATAGAAGTGGTGATGGTGGACACCCTTGTTCCTTTTCTTAGAGGAAAGCCATTCAGACATCCATCATTAAGTCCGATGTTAGCTGCTGGTTTTTCATGAATGATCTTTATCAGATTCTAGAAGTTTCCTTCTACTTTTGGTTTAGTGAAAACTTTTGTGATAAATGAGTGTTGAATCTTGTCAAATTACTTTTCTGTATCTATTGAGCTGAGCACATAGTTTTGCTTTCCTAGGCTGTTAAAATGATGAATTATATTGATTTTTTAATGTTGAAACAACATTCAAATGGTGAATGGGTATTGAAACTTCTACCTATGTTTTAAACTCCCAGTGCATTTTTACTATTTGGCTTTAAGCACTAAATTATCTTTTCAAAAGTTTAAAATTAAGAAAAAGTATTTTTTCTAGGTGACTTCATTTTTCCTATTTAAGGCATGCTTCATTTTTCTGTGTGTAGACTGAAATTTCCAGCTGGTATCACACTCCTTCCGCCTCAAAAATTTCATTGAACATTTCCTATGGTGTAGATATGCTGACGATGTATTTTTCTCAGTTTCTATTTGTCTGAAAAGTATTTTGCCTTTAGTTTTGAAAGATACTGAGTATAAAATTCTGACGTGTGTAGTTTATAACAATAAGTCTGCTTTAATTCTTATCTTGGTTCCTCTATATGTGTTTCATTTTTTCTCTGGCTACCTTCAAGATTTTTCTCTGTATTTTTGGTTTCCAGCAGTTCTACTCATATTTGTCTAAGGGTGTGTGTGTGTGTGTGTGTGTGTGTGTACGGGATGCTAAACATTTGCTGTTTCAAGGTGCTATGCCTCCGAGGGGGTACCCTCCAGTCTCCTGCCGCGTCCCCGACCTTAGAATGACCTGGGGGGCCACGCACAGACCTTGGGAGTGAGTGCAGACTCACCTAGAGTCGCAGCTTCCCTGGATCCTAGACTGCCAGGCTAGCCCACGCTCTATCTCTAAAAATTAATTAACATCTCAACTGTTTTCTTCTTTCTCCTCCTTGCATACTCTGACCAAGTTGCCCCATCTCTCCTTGGAGGAGTTGTCACTCTTGGGGATTTAGTTCAGCTGGATGTCTCGCCAACTCAGCTCTCTGATGGACTCATGGAAAGTTATGATTTTGTGCACTGTCCAGACTTTTCTCATTGTTCAAGGATGGTAACAGTCTCCTGCCACTTTCTACATCCTATCAGAAGCAGATGACCACATTTATTTCTTAAAATGTACACTCTTCCGATATCTCCTATTCCCCCTGCCCTGTCACCTAGGACTGGATGGAAACTTATTCGGTATCACGTAGGATGTGCTTTTCCTTCCTCAGTGAGACCATACAGAAGGTTCAGGATTACTTAGTGTGAGAACACCAGAGCCTGGATCCATGGCATTGCCATCTCTGGTCCTATTTCACTGGCTTTCTGCTGCTGTGCTGTGCACATTCTCCTGTCCCCACCATCCACTTCAGGAAACCTGAGGCTCCCTCATGCCCTCCTCCCCTCTGACCAGAGCCAGCAACCTGCAGCCTCCCCCATCTGGAGGCCTGAGTCACAGGGGGACACCTGACTTCCTTTGTCTCCTCAGACTGGGGGAAGCTCAGACATCTTTCCAGCCCGGTCCCTTATTCCTGCCCCTTTCTCTGCCCCTCCCCTTCCCCTAAGGAAAAAAGTGGGGATGGGGGAGAGCCTTTATAACGGTGCTTTCTCCTTCCTGGTGCACCACACAAGTCTCCCTCTACAGGCCTTTGGGAACCAAATGGCAGCCCATCTTGGCTGGAGTGAGTGTGGTCACTGCTACCAGCAGTTATTCTAATTTCTTAGCAACAGATTCTGTTACAAACGACCCAAGTCTCTTTAGTTCCCAAATTCTAGGAGTTTAACTCCCCAATACAAGAGAGAAAGAGACTTAGGATTTCATCTACAATCAAGAAACATGACATGATTCCTATGTTGAATTTGCCAATAAGTGAAATAGGCACTAAGACCTATAGGAAAGTGCCTCTGATGAGCAATTAGAGGTTTAGGATACATTCGGTCCTGAGCTAGTGCATCAGAGAAGCAGCTGTGAGAATATTATCTAATACTCCAGGGGGCTCCCTGTGGCTTCACACTTCTCTCCTTATTTGTGCCCACGGCCCTCACTCACAGCTGATGACCTCCTCTCCTCTCATTGTCACTGAGCAAAGAGAAACCATCAGACACAGACAAACCCCTTCCTTCCCCTCGAGCTGCACAACTCATACCTGTGTCTTTCCCAGGGGAAGTTCTCCTGCCCTCAAGTCCTAAATGTCTTCAACTGTCCTCACGATGTGAAGGGCTCCCCGACCCCCAGTTCCAGCCTCACCCTCTTGCAGCTTCAATCAATTTCTTTCTACCGGATCAGGATCATTCTCATCAGCGCATTTTTATGTTCTACTATCTCCCTTTTAAAAGCAAACAATCAAACCTTTGTTGCCCCCAGATCTCCCTCCAGCAACTGCCAAGGTCAGGCACCCTTTCACAGGCAAATGTATTTGAAGAAGTGTCCCCACCTGGTCTCTCCTCATCTCCACCTATGAAAGATACATACAGGGAATATACACAGGGAGTATGCTTCTCTCTGCGGTGAGCCCCCACTCATCCCTGACTTCCAGTTTCACCTTGTGTGTCCCTCAGAGAGGCCATCTCTGATCACCCTGCCAAAAATAGGTCTTCCTCTCTCAGTCTCTTTCTCAAAGCATTGCTCAATTCTCTCAGATCACTTATTACAACACTTTTTTTTTCTGTTTGATTTTTTTTTTTTTAATGGTAGGCCGATAGTTTCCTCCCTTGCCAGCATATAAACTTCATGCAGCCCGGAATCATGCCCAACCTGCCCACTCTTGTGTTGTCTATATACAAGCACAGAGCCTTGTATATAGGGGAGACTCAAAGTACTAAGTGATGACTGGCTGAGCATGTGAATGAATCCATAAATGAAACGTGGCCATTGGAAACAGAGTATTGTTTGTGATGTTTAAAATGCGCTCATTGGAATGGGGCATGGCTATTTTTAAAAGTTATATTCATTGTTTTGGTTGAATTTGGCATTTCAAGTTAAAATGTTGAAATGACAAAGATGGAGTGGTATCAGGTTGTTCCGTGTATATCTCTTTCATGGGCGATACAACTGTAAATATATATATTTTATATCTACTATTTCTCAAGCACAGCTGTAAATCCTTCATAAGTTTCTAATTTCCAATTTTAAGAATTCTGAGACTAGATGATTTACAGTGTTCCAGTCCTCTGTGAGGTACATTTTCCCATTTTTTTCTTTAATCTTGGGCCCTGTCTGCAGTTGCATTCTACAGAAGAGACATGCAATAATTTTATAAAATATATGGCATTGTCATTTCAAAACTGGCTAAAATTTAACTTTATTAAGATCCCCATTAATCAAGGGTCTTGAAGTTTTCAGGGAGCACTAACATAAATTCAAATGAGCTTTAAAAAATGTTTTACAAAAGTCCATTAAAACACTACACACTATTTTTTTCTTTTGGCTATGTTTTGTCTGCCATTAGTGGTGATAACCACCAGAGTATTCTTATATAAATCAAAATTCTCTCTTTTTTAGTCTGACCACTTTCCCGGCCTCATGTGCACAGTGTGGTCACAGACTGTTGTTTATGACATCATGACACCTTATCATGCACATGCATGTGACAACACAAGTGATTTCTAGGGCATTCAGTCCTTCATTTAGCCTAATACACCTCTGTTGATGACCTTTGTCCCTTGGTCCTTATCAAAGCTTATCTACTGAAACTAACCTTAGACATGGAGGTTTATATTCAAAGTCATGTATGAGTAAACAGAAGCTATTTAAAAGGAAAAGAAGTTGTACAAAAAAAAAAAAAAAGAAACACACAAAAAATTGACCAATGCTTCCACTGCTAGAAATACCAAGAAAGTGAGAACTCTCCACCCATCACACTCTGAACTTCAGGTTGCAGCAGAAAATCCAAAGCTGACATACCAATGATGGTGCAAGAAGAAATCCTCCTGCAAACATTTACCCATTCAGCCATCTCCTAATATTTCAATCACTCTCAGTTTCATTTTCTGAAAGATGTCTAGAAAATTGGATTCTAGGCTTGTTTTTTTTTTTTAATAGTTTTGCAGATAGTAGAAATAAAACCATCAAGTTGGAGGGGAAATTGTTTGAGTCAAAACATCTCTTGGTTCTATATTCCAATTCTTTTATTTGAAATGCTCTCCCATTGCCAAAGGACTCAGTCAATAAATTATTAATTTCTCCTAGCACCATCATGTTTGACTGCTGAGCTGAGGCAATGCTACCATTTTGATTATTCTTTTCCAAGAAGCTAATGTTACCAAAAGGGCAACACTGCTTATGACTTTAGGAGGAAAAGGTACCTTTGTTCTGGTTTATTTTATGTGTGTGTATATATATATATATATATTTTTTTTTAACTGGGCTTAGTTTTATCATGTCACTCCAATGATCTTTGCCTTTGAGAAATCTGAGTGTCATAATAGCATATTGTGACTGTTTAAACTAAAACAGCTTATATCAAAGGGATGACTTCTTTTTTACTCTCCTCCAAAGAGCCTTAGAAAAATCTGAGAAATGTTGAAACTAATGCCTTTAGTTATATAAGAAATCTATAAGAGATTTTTGGGTTATTTTAAAAAGTAACTTCTGGTTTTCTTCAGGAGAAAGTTTTTCCTTATAATAATTATAGAAACTTTAAACATTCAATTCTAATGTGGGGTTTTTTTTTCCCTATACTCCTTTTATGTTCTTGATATACATGTGATAAGTTACTGGCTTTATCACCCTTCGGAGCTAATCTCTCTCAATATAATGCCTCATGCTAACAAGGGGAAAATGGTCAATAGAAGCTTAATGCCAAGGTGCCCTTTCTGTGATGATGGTCATCATTCAAACCCATAAAAATCCACAACTTAAATATTTTTGGCACAGTATTTAATTTACCACTATTAGTTCAGTATTATAGTTAAAATACCTGACATAGAAGAAACATAATTTTGTGTTTATGTTTAGTGCTAACAAAAATATATATGTGTTTTCTAAAGGTAATTGAATTCTGACTGCTTTATTTTTAAGTTCACCCTCTACTGTGATCTGAAAAACCTATATTAATAGAGTTAGTATTAGCTTACCTGTGCTGGAGTCCTTGAAGCACCATAATCTTTAAATAGGAAGACCACATGCTCTGGACATGAGGCCAGCACACTCATCTCTTAGTCCATTTGTAAAAGCAAGCATACTTCTCATGTAACAGGCCTGCTATGACAAGGACAAAATGACACTGCTCCTTCTAGCTGTTACTATGTGGTGATTTCTGTTTTAATTTGGATGTAATGGTAACATCTCACCCTGCTAGTTTCCAGTGGTCTTTCCAGAGTAGTAAAGGCTCTATTACAAGCTACCATTCTTTGTTTAAATATCAGATTTAATAGCACCTATTATGTGCTAGTCTATGTTTTAGATGGAATCACATACATTATAGCCACTGGCCCTAAAAACAATAGTATGATTTTCATTTCAGTATTAACAGACATGGAAACCCTAAGGGGAACATTGTATTCACCCTTCTTTTTCTTTACCAGTTTTCATGCTATCATTCATTGGTTCAAATCTCAAGGTCAGCTCCGATTTGGTTTTAAGATGCTTGTCAATATTGTAGACATTTTAAAAGAGATCTTTATTTTTAAGTGGCTTTTGCTTCAATTCATAAATACAAAAGCTATTTGGAGTAAAGAAGATAATTTCTTTTAATGCCCACTGCTGTTTTCTGATTATTTTCTCATCATTAGGAGTACAGCGACAGTCTTAGAAGACAAGACTGTTGTGGTAGTTTTAAAATTTGCTCACACATTTTTTGACAGTTCTTCCCTTGAAAGGTGGATCCCCCACCCCTTGAGTGTGAGCTGGACTTAATGACTTCCTTCTAATGTGGGTGAAGTGACCATATATGAATTCCAAGACTAGCCAAACAAGGAATTGTGACATTCTCCTTGCTTGTGCTCTTAGATTCTCTGCTCTGGGTGGAGGCAGCTGCCATGCTGTGAAGACACTCAGGCAGCCATGTGGGGAGGTCTACATAGTAAGGCACTGAGGTCTCCTGCCAGCAACCATGTAGATGAGGCCCCGTGGAAGCAGATTTTTCAGCCTTAATCAAGCTTAGATCAGGGATTATCAAACTACAGTGCATGGGCCAAATCCCTCCCATGGTCAGTTTTTGTATGGCCCTAAAGCCTAGAATGATTTCACATTTTTAAAGGGAGGTTAAAAAAAAACAATGAGAAGAAGAAGATGTGACAGAGACTGAAGGAGCCCAGAAAATCTACATGCGAGGTGCTGACCCCTGGTTCAGATGACTGCGGCTCTGTACATTTTAGCTGCAACCTCATGAGAGACCTGGAGCCAGAACCACCCAGCTAACTGAGCTGCTCCTGAATCCCTGACCCTCATAACTATGGGAAAATGTTGTTATATTACTATTGTAAGGTGCTAGATTTGCAGATGATCTCTGACACAGCAATAAATATTAATAGTTAATGCAACTGGTTGTAATACAAACTCCATTTCACTTTAGCCATCGTTATTCACATTTTCCTCACCGATATTCTGTTTTGAAGAACTACCCACAATCTAGATTTGAGTGATTGTTTCTTCCAGATTAGATCCAGGTTAATCATGTTTCTCAAGAATAATACATCAGTGATGGGTACTTTCCATTCCTCACATCAGGAGGTACACAAGGTCAGTTTGTCCTGTTATTAACGGTATTCAGTTTGTTCGCTTGGCTAAGGGGGCGTCTGCAATGTTTTTTCTTTTGTAATTAATCAGTGATTTGAGGGGTGATACTTTGAAGCCATGTGATTATTCTGTTTTCTAAAAGCCTTTCACCCGGTGGTTTTAGACTTCATTCATGGTTCTTTCCTGAGTCGTATATTACATTGGCAGTTGCCAAATGGTGATTTTTTTTAAATTCTATCATTTCTTCTATATATATTATCTTGTATTACACCATAAAGAAGAGGTTTCTGATCCTTCTCCTTCTTTCTAAAATCACATATATACACATACCTATATGTAATAGATAAATAAGTTGATTACGATTTTTACTTATATAAAAGATGTGTGTAGCATGCAACTTAAAAAAATGTATGTAACACTCTTTATTGTAATTTCCATTTAGTCAATTAATTCTCAAAGAATACTTTCATTGATTCTTGCCAAATTCTTGAATCCAAAGCCAACTATGGTTGCAATACAACCATGATCTGATCATTGTTTCTGCTATTCACAATGCAACAAATACAGAGATGACATACTTTTTAAAATAAAACTTTATTTCAAAATAATTATAGATTCACAAAAGTTGCAAAAAATGTGCAGGGAGGTCCATACACCCTTCACCCCTCCACTTTCATTGTTAGCATTTTGCATAACTATAGTAGTATCAAAACCAGGAAATTGACATAAGTACAGTTCACAGAGCTTATTCAGATTTCGCCAGTTACACGTGCACTCATGCATGTGTGTGTATGTGTAATTCAATGCAATTTTATCATGTGCAGCTTCATGTAATTTCCATCACCTATATGCAAAACTGTTCCATCACCACTAATCTCCCTACACTGCTCCTTTATAATCACAACTGCCCCATTCTTAACTCCCAAATCTTAACCCCTAGCAGCCACTAATCTGTGATCCATTCCATAATTTCATTGTTTCAAGGAAGGATATTATATAGCCTTTTGATATTGCCTTTTTCAATCAATATAATCCTCTTGAGGTCTACCCAAGTTGTTGCATGGGCTTAATATTTCTTACCTGTTTATTGCAGAACAGATAGTTGTGCCACAGTTAGTTTAACCATTCACCCACTGAAGGACATTTGGGTTGTTTTTAGTTTGGGGCTATAATGAATAAAGCTGCCATGAACATTCTTGTACAGATTTTTGTGTGAACATAAGTTTTTATATCTATCAATTGCTGGGTAGAATAGTACATACATTTTTTTTTTCTTTGTTTTAAAAGAAACTGCCAAGCTATTTTCCAGAGTGGCTGTACCATTTTAAATTCCCATGAGAATGTGTGAATACTCCATTTCTTCACATCCTTACCAACATTTAGTATTATCATTATTTCTTATTTTAGCCGTACTGATGGGTTTGTAGTGGTATCTTATTGTGGTTTTAATTTGTATTTCCCTAATAACTAAGGATGTTGAGCATCTTTTCATGCTTAATTGCCATCTGTATATCTTCTTTGGTGAAATGTCTCTTTATCTACTTTGCCCATTTTCTAATCAGATTGTTTTATTTTTTAGTGTTGAGTTGTAAGAGTTCTTAATATACTCGAGACACAAGCCCATTGTCAGATATGTGGTTTGCAAATGTTTTCTCCTAGTCTGTAATTTGTCACTTCGTCTTCTTAACAGAGACTTTTACAGAGCAAAAGTTTTCAATTTTGATGTGGTCCAATTTATCAATTTTTCTTTTATTGATCATGCTTTTGGTTTCAGTGGAGGAACTCTTTACCTAGTCTTAGGTCCCAAAGATTTCCTCTTTTGTTTTTTCCTAAAAGTTTAATGCTTTTGCATTCTAAATATAACACTTTTAAGTTTATTCTACATCATTAACATTTCTTCACTTTCTCAAGTTTAGACAATCAAGCAAACAACACAACCAGCCCTAATTTGTAACATTTGCCAATTTCTCTTGTGTAAATATTCACATTATAACCAATTTCCAGCTATAACATAATTTCACTCAATGCAGAGTTGAGAAGAAATGTGCAATAGCACACTATTATACAGTATTTCCACCATACCAGTGAAACAGACATACAAAACCTTGAGAGGATAGCTAATAGCAAAATGTAGTAAAATATTTAGGAAGTTATAAGTTTTGAGTATTTCTTTCCTTTGTTTTAATACAATCTATTTTAAAATAAGGTTATATAATTTAGTTTGTACTAAATGCTATTCATTTTTGTTGCTGAATAGTATTCCATTGTATGGGTATACAATTTGTGGGTTCATTCACCTTTGGAATAATTGCACATTTTCCTTGTTGGGTTGTTTGTGTTTGGGGGTTACTATGAATAAAGTCACTATGGACACTCATATGAAGCTTGTAAGAAAAATGATGTGGGGACATAATTTTTCTTTTCTATTGAATAAATATAAAATTCATAAAAATTTTACAGTTGGCTCTCACCAGCTGGTATTTACCCAGCAAATCACTGGGCAAATACCTAGTAGTTAACTTGCTGGGTCTTAGGTAGGTGAATGTTCAATTTTGTAAGAAATTGTCAAATGTTTTCCAAAGTGGTTGTACCATTTTATATTTCCACCAAAAAATATAAAAAATGCTTTTACTATGCCACATACTCACCAATATTTGGTGTTTACTATGGGTTGAATTGTCCCCCAAAATATGTTGAGGTTCTAACCCCGAGTCCCTCAGAATGTGATCTTACTTGGAAATAGGGTCATTGCAGATGTAATTAGATAAGATGAAGTCATTAGGGTGGCACCTAATCCAAGATAACTTTGTCCTTATGAAAAGGGGAAATTTGGGCATAGACTCAGATACATTCACAGGGAGAGTAAAATGTGAACATGAAGGCAGAGATTAGGGTGAAGTATCTGAAGCTGAAGGAGGCCAAAGATTGCCAGCAAACTATTGGAGCTAGTGCAATCTCCCTCACAGCCTGCGGCCCTAGGAAATTAGCAGCATTGTTAATCTTACTAATTTTTCCATTCTAGCATATATAGTTGTATCTTACCATGGTTTTAATTTGAATTTCCCCAATGATTGATGACAGTCACTTTTTCATGTGTCTGTTAGTCATTCATATATCTTCCTTTCTAAAGTGCCTATTCAAGTCTTTTGCCCAGTTTTAATGGGTTATGTGTCTTTTTGCTATTTGAGTTATAGGAGTTCTTAATGTATGTTCTGGATACACATCTTTGCAAATATTTTCTCCTAGTCTCTGGCTTGTCTTTTCATTTTCTTATTGATGTCCTTAGAGGAACAGACATTTTTAATTTTGGTGAAGTGAATTTATTGCCTCACATAACAAAAAAGCTCAGGGAGAGAACTATTTGTATACTTTGTTGCTTATTTCAACATTTGGATCAAAATTTAGCCCCGCTGGTAAGTTCTTACTTCCCAACCCCATTCTACTTCAATTATTTCTCTTTTATAAGTGCCTCAAGCACAGTTTTTACTATCTTGTTTGTTTGTGCTGCTATAACAAAATGTGTGAGACTAGGTAATTTATAAATATCAGAAATCTACCTTTTCACAGTTCTAGAGGCTACGAATTCAAGATCAAGGCAATGGCAGGTTTAGTGTCTGGTGAGAACTTGGTCTCTGCTTCTAATGCGGCACAGCTTATTGCTGTGTCCTCCAGAGGGGACAAACGCTATGTTCTCACATGGCAGAAGGCAGAAGGGCAAAAAGTTTCCAGATAGTTCCCTGAGCCCTTTTATAATGGCACCCAATCCCATCCATAGTGGTGGAGACCTCATGATTCAATCACTTCCTAAAAGGCCCCACCTGTTAATACTATAACAAAGGCCTTAGGTTCCAATATATGAATTTTGGAAGGGACACAAACCTTCAACCCATAGCATTGTGTTATCTGATATTTTCAAAACTCCTCTTGATGGCCGGGCGCGGTGGCTCATGCCTGTAATCCTAGCACTCTGGGAGGCCGAGGCGGGTGGATCGCTCGAGGTCAGGAGTTCAAGACCAGCCTGAGCAAGAGTGAGACCCCGTCTCTACTAAAAAAAATAGAAAGAAATTATATGGACAACTAAAATATATATATACAAAAAATTAGCCGGGCATGGTGGCGCATGCCTGTAGTCCCAGCTACTCGGGAGGCTGAGGCAGTAGGATCGCTTAAGCCCAGGAGTTTGAGGTTGCTGTGAGCTAGACTGACGCCACGGCACTCACTCTAGCTCGGGCAACAGAGTGAGACTCTGTCTCAAAAAAAAACAAACAAACAAACAAAAAAAACCTCCTCTTGTTATTCTACTTATGCTAATTCTGATATTTTGGTTCCTGAGTGGCAACAGTATTTTGAACTATGGAAGTCAGAATAATGGAGGTGGGGAAAAAACGCTTTTGTGTGTGCAGGAAGGAAGTCAGGGGACAAAAAGATAAAGGAAGAATGTAGAAAGGACTTCTATTAAGTTATTGAGTATGAAATGCCTGATTTCCTTAAGTGCTAAGTTTGACAGTTGATATCTCTGACATTTCACTTTGACACTTCTTGTTTTATTTTTATTGTGAAGGTACATCCTCAGTCTTTCAAATGCACATTTTGGCTTGTGATTATCTTTCAAATTGTTTTCAGAGCAATTTTGTGAAACTATGGAAAAGTCAAAAATTCGTGTTATTTTCAAATACGAGTTCCATCATGGAATCAATGCAGCACAGACAGCTCCAAATATCAACAAAGTGTTTGGGAAGGATGTGGCTAATGAACGCACAGTACGTTGATGGTTTTAGAAGTTCCATTCTGGTGATTTTAATCTTGAAAATGAGCCATGTGGGTGACCTGAGACCAAGGTGGGTAATGATGAGCTATAGTGGAAGCAAATCCATCTCAACCTACCCATGGATTAGCAGCAAGGTTTGATGTTACTATTCCAACATATTGGACTATTAGAAATAAATTAGCAAGGTAAAGAAGCTGGATAGATGGGCACCGCATGAATTAAACAAGTCTCAGAAGAGTAATTGTCTCAAAGCTTGCTTTTCTTTGCTATCACGACATAAAGGCGAACCATTTCTACACTGTATTGTCATGTGTGATGAAAATGGACTCTTTGACAATTGCAAGCATATGGCACAATGGCTGGATAAAGATTAAGTGTTGAAACAGTCTCAAACCAAAAAAAAAGATGGCAAAACTGTGTCAATAGTTTAGGTGCATACTTTGATTAATTGTACCGCTTCTTGGCTGTGCAGAAGCTTTTTAATTTAATCAGGTCCCATTCATTTATTTTTGTTGTTGCTGTGATTGCCTTAGGGGTCTTCTTCATAAATTCTTTGCCTAGGCCAATGTCTGTAAGAGTCTTTCCTACATTTTCTTCTAGAATTCTAATAGTTTCTGACCTAAGGTTTAAGTCTGTTATCCACCGTGATTTGATTTTTGTGAGAGACGAAAGCTGTAGGTCCTGTTTCAGTCTTCTACATGTGACTAACCAATTTTCCCAGCACCATTTATTGAATAGGGATTCTTGTCCCCAGAGTATGTTCTTGCCTGCTTTGTCAAAGATTAGGTGTCTGTATAAGGATGGATTTATATTTGGATTTTCTGTTGTGTTCCACTGGTCTGTGTCCCTGCACTTGTGCCAGTACCAGGCTGTTTTAAGAATCACAGCCTTGTAGTATAGTTTGAAGTCTGGCAAATTAATACCTCCCATTTTGTTTTTATTGCTTAAAATTGCTTTTGCTCTACGGGGTCTTCTCTGATTCCATACAAAGTGTATAACTATTTTCTCTACGTCTGTGAAAAATGATGTTGGTAGTTTAATAGGGATTGCATTGAATCTATAGATCACTTTGGGTAGTATAGACATTTTAACAATGTTGATTCTTCCGATCCATGAGCATGGTATAGTTTTCCACCTATTTGCAAGTTCTGCTATTTCTTTTTTCAGTGTTTCATAGTTTTCCTTATAGAGGTCCTTTACCTCTTTAGTTAGATATATTCCTAGATATTTTATTTTCTTTGTTGCTATTTTGAAGGGTACTGAGTCTTTAATTTGGTTCTCCGATTGACTGTAATTGGCATATATAAATGCCTCTGATTTGTGTATATTGATTTTGTAGCCTGAGACTTTACTATATTCGTTAATCAATTCCAGGAATCTCTTGGTTGAATCCTGAGGGTTTTCCAGATAAGGCAATCACAGCAACAACAAAAATAAATGAATGGGACCTGATTAAATTAAAAAGCTTCTGCACAGCCAAAGAAACAGTCTAGAGAATAAACAGAACACCTACAGAATGGGAAAAAATTTTTGCATACTACACATCAGATAAAGGATTGATAACAAGAATCTATTTAGAACTCAGGAAAATCAGCAAGAAAAAATCAAACAACCCTATCAAAAAGTGGGCAAATGACATGAATAGAAATTTCTCAAAAGAAGATATAAGAATGGCTAAAAAACATATGAAAAAATGCTCAACATCCCTAATCATTAGGGAAATGCAAATCAAAACCACAATGAGATATCACTTAACTCCAGTGAGAATGGCCTTTATCAAAAAATCCCAAAACAACACATGTTGGTGTGGATGTGGAGAGACAGGAACACTCATACACTGCTGGTGGGACTGCAAACTAGTGCAACCCCTGTGGAAAGCATTATGGAAATATCTTAAACAGATTCAAGTAGACCTACCATTTGATCCAGCAATCCCATTATTGGGCATATACCCAAAGGAAAAAAGGTCATTCTATAACAAAGACACCTGCACTGAATGTTTATAGCAGCACAATTCACAATCTCAAAGATGTGGAAACAACCCAAATGCCCATCAATACATGAATGGATTAGTAAACTGTGGTATATGTATACCATGGAGTATTACTCAGCTATAAGAAATAACAGTGATATGGCATCTCTTTTGTTCTCCTGGAGAGAGTTGGAACCCATTCTATTAAGTGAAGTATCCCAGGCATGGAAAAACAAGCATCACATGTACTCACCAGAAAATTGGTTTCCCTGATCATCACCTAAATTCACATCTGGGAACGATACCAATTGGGTATCAGACTGAGGTGGGGGTGGGGGGAGGGGATGGGTGTATGCCTACAGGATGAGTGCATTGCGCACCATTTGGGGAATGGTCACGCTTGAAGGTGCTGACTCAGGGGGGGGGGGTGTGAGGAGGGGATGGATATATACCTACATGATGAGTGCAATGCGCACTGTCTGGGGAACAGACATGCCTGGAGCTTTGACTTGGGGGGACAGGCGGTACATGGGCAACATATATAACCTGAAATTCTGTATCCCCCATAATAAGATGAAAAAAAATTGTACCACTTCTTGTTTGAGACACAATAAGTTACACTTTTGATTTGAAATTGGACAGTTCATATTTAACGACCTAACAGTAAGAAAGCATTGAGTTCAAATCCTCTTACTTGCTAATTACTTACCTTGAGCAATCACTGAAACTTCTTGATCTCAGCATTCCCTCATATAAGATTTATGTGATAAATCTCAATTAATAAAGTTGTTAAAATTACACAAGTCGGCCGGACATGTTGGCTCATGCCTGTAATCCTAGCACTCTGGGAGGCCAAGGCGGGCAGATCGTTTGAGTTCAGGAGTTTGAGACCAGCCTGAGCAAGAGCAAGATCCCATCTCTACTAAAAATAGAAAGAAATTAGCTGGACAACTAAATATAGAAAAAATTAACTGGGCATGGTGATGCATGCCTGTAGTTCCAGCTACTTGAGAGGCTGAGGCAGAAGGATCTTTTAAGCCCAGGCGTTTGAAGTTGCTGTGAGCTAGGCTGACACCAGCCTAGCTCGAGCTAGGCCCTCGAGCACTGGCAATAGAAAAAATAAAAAATAAATAAATAAATAAAATTACACAAGCCACCTAGGAAGAACACCTAGCACATTACTGGAATACAGTAGGCACTCAGAATTAGGATGTATTACTATTAGTACTGTCATCATTAAGTTAATGAATCACAAAAGATGCATAGATGGCTGGAACTAATAACTTAAGGTTTCAAGGACTGGGTCATTCACTGAGCTAATCAAATCACCCTACCATCCGAGCCACCTCCACTGCCCTTTCCCCTGGCCCAATCCTCCTTCTTCCTCTCCAACCAGTGGTATACTGGTGAATGTCTAACTGGCTCTCCAGGGGACAAAAGCTCTCATTTGTAGCATTTGCCAGTTTCCATGGTATAAATATTCCTACCATGGTTGATTTCAAGCCACCAATGTGATGTCACTGAATGCAGAATTAGGAAGAGATACACACAATCTGGTCCTCCAAGCCTATATATGTGGGATTCAGCACACTCCTGTCTCCATCTCAATCCGGAGAGGTCACTATTTTGTTTTGATAATGCAAGTCCCTTCTGATCACACAACTTCTAAATTCTGTAGCTAGATTAACAATTTTAAATAAAATTTAATCATGCCTCACATGTCTACCACATTATCTGACCTCCAGCATCATCATTTACAATCACTAAGCAGTTTCTTTGCAAGGGCCTACATAATTTTGTCCACTCTTAGCTCTTCAAAATCATGTCATACATGCTATTCCTTTCCCAAACCCCAAATCCTCTTCCCAGCTAGCTTTCCTTCTTACCCTTTAGGTCTCAGCTTAAATATAGGTTCTGCAGGAAAGTCTTCCCTGAGCCCTTGTCCATCTCTTATATACACAATATTCTTTACTATATTCTCTCACACAACCAGGTTTTTTCCTGAAAGTACTTTCCCCATCACTCAATCCTAAGTATAATTATTGGATTACTGTCTATTGCCCCATAGCATGTAAATTCTGCTGTGTCAGGGACTCATATCTAGGACTGTCCTTGGGAAAGAGTAGGTTCTCGATAAAGAGTTGTTGAATCAAAACATTTATGAATAAAGTCATTGATTTCCATCTACCGTATCTAGTTGTCCAAATATGCGTACTAGTTTTAACTACCATTCATTGAATACCTACTATGTGCCAAGCCTGTGTTGGGCATTTTTTTAAAATAGTTATAATTCAAATGAAATATGTAATGTTCGATTTTTAAAATTCATTTATTCAACAAATTGTTTTTGAGTATCTAAAGGTATAATATTTTGCATTAGGAGATTAGACTACTGGCTACTTAAAATCCTTTAAGCAACAAGATGAACCATAATTTTTAAAATGTGTTTTAAATAACTCTAAGAGAAACTGTGCACTTATAAAAAAATAAAATTGGTGAGAATTAGTGATGTTCCAAAAATATGTGGCCTCAATTATAATATAGATCCGAAGGAAGAAAGAAATTAAGTTTTCTACTCTTATCCTACAGGACTTGCAGGATTAGAAAAGGGTCCCTTTCTTGATTTATGGAAAAAGTGATTTGTTCAGTGCAGCAAAGATATTTTCAAATTTTATGGTAAAAAACTTTGAGCACAGATGGTCAGAAAAACAAAAGAGATGAACATGAAGAGTTTAATGGAAAGAATTGAAATTACTAAGTTGGCAAGGGTTTGTATTTAGTGCCAAATGTAGCATAGAAGCAAATGCCTCAGTGCTGGTACACATTATCAACTTAACACATGCCCGCTGTGTGGCTACATCCCACTTGACTGTGCTGAGCATCCACACTCAGTGGGATTGGCTAAAACCTCTTTATTTGTTTATTTTTGGATGCGAAAATCTGTGCCCAGTGCTCAAAAGTTCCTCTGGGTATACCAACCGTATCAATTACCAAGCAAAAACAAAGGGCAAAGGAAACAAGATAGTAAATGACAAAAGACTCAGATCCTCTTCCTCTAAGGTGAGGTTTACAATCAATATGGAGGAACTAAGAATTAGCATAAAGGTCAGACTCTACCCTCAGAGGACGTTTCCTGATTTCCTTTTGTTCCTTGAGTTCATATAAGCAGGAGGACAAGTAAGTCAAACCATACTTGATAATTCGTTTTTCATAATATTTTTATTCAGATGAAGTCAGAGCAACAGAAACATTCATTAAAGAAAAAAAAATGCTTCAAATAAAATAGGTAGCATGTTTATAACATGCTAAGCACTATTTTACCATTTGTGTGTGTTTTTATTTTAGCCTAAACACATATACACATTTTTATAGCATAGCCATGTCAGCGAGGTGACATGCAAAATAAAAATTGAAAGAATATCTGCAATCTTTTTAAAACTGAAATGAAATTTCAAAACTCTTATGTCATAAGTCATTTTTAGCAAAGCAAAAATAATAAATTTATCACAGAGGACCTGAGTTAGACCATTGGATATAGTGCAAAAATGTATATAGTGTAAGGAATAAAGTTAGTGAGTTATGTCAGGTAGAGACTTTGATTATGTTTGGTTGACACTGTGGAAATTTATTTACCCAACTCTATAAGCCAAGGTCAAGAACCATGAACTTTACAGAATTACTCACTGAATCTGGGTATTGCTCACTCATATGTTAAAGTGGATTAAAAGGCTTAAGCTAAATAAAGTGCCTGGGGAAAATTCTCTCATCTTCAGCTACACAGGCACTGCTATGGAAGAGTGAGTGCCAGGCTTTGATTTTTTTTCCTTTTTCTTTTTTCTTTTTTTCTCACTCTTTTAAAGCCTATGGTTGGAACTCAAAGTACAGCCTATCCCATTTTTAAAAAAGGAAATCTTTGGTATTCTCAAGATATTAAACCTAATAGCTTAACATATTTCATTTGAAATTTTTATCTCCTTTTTAATAGACTGTAATCCTGAATTCAATAGGTCAAAATTTTAGCCAAGGAGCAGACAGGTTTAATGTATTTCATCATGACAACTAACACAGACATCATCACCTTATATAGAAATCTGCTGAGAATATTCTAAGGCTATTTGCAGTTTTATTTTCTTTATTTTAATTTTTCCCTGGACTTTGACTCAGGTAATTGATTATGGGTCATTATGGATGAATTTATTGCCAATTCCCATCTGATTTCCACACCAAGCCCATGGCATAATGCTATTTCAAGAGTTCAGGGGCCGGGTGTGGTGGCTCACGCCTGTAATCCTAGCACTCTGGGAGGCCGAGGTGGGCGGATCGTTTGAGCTCAGGAGTTCGAGACCAGCCTGAGCAAGAGCGAGACCCCATCTCTACTAAGAATAGAAAGAAATTATATGGACAGCTAAAAATATATATAGAAAAAATTAGCCGGGCATGGTGGTGCATGCCTGTAGTCCCAGCTACTCGGGAGGCTGAGACAGGAGGATCGCTTGAGCTCAGGAGTTTGAGGTTGCTGTGAGCTAGGCTGATGCCACGGCACTCACTCTAGCCTGGGCAACAGAGTGAGACTCTGTCTCAAAAAAAAAAAAAAAAAAAAAAAAAAAAGAGTTCAGGAAGAATGACATCTTGAAACATGAAACAATAATTTCTAGTTGTCACTGAAAAATGATGTACTCTGCCTATTACTCACTGACAACTCCCTACCATTATTTAAAATTTTTACCTTTTATTAAGAAAAAATTCAAACATATACAAATAAAAGGAGACAGTAAATCCTCACTCATTGCTCAGCTCCAGAATTATCAACTTTCTACCTTCTTATTTCATCTATATTTCTCAATCCACTCCCTGCTTCCCCACTGATGGTTATTACTTTTTATAATTATTTTTTCCACCATTCTTTTTAGTTTATAGCTTGAATGCTTGTTACTACCTCTAAATGGTGTGGACACAGGCCTTCTACCATTACAAATAGAAATATTAACATTCTTGTACATATAGAAAACAAGGATGTGTCATGATCTGGCTTTAATAGATAACTAGTCTGGCAATGCAATTCCCACCAAAGAGAAGAACTGGAGAAATAACAATTTTGAAAACAAAGTCACTGTTTCTTGTCATTGACTAGTTATTAGTTTGCATAGTATTCCTCCATCTTCTGGGATCACACTCACTTCTCTGCAGAGCCTCTTTCTTATGGTTCTAGTGGAGGCTACTCTGCCCCACCCAGGAGTGAACTTGTGACCCAGATTGTTCAAAGAACTCCATCCTTACGGTAATTAGAAATCTTAGGCACAAGGTACCTGGGCAGAGGCTCTCATATATCCTTTAAGTTTGGGAGCCATGAGGACTGTGTGAACCTGAAACTAACAGTCATCTTTCTTATCAAGAAAAAAAGAGAGTCTGAGAATGAAGCAATAGAGAAGAGACAGAGAAAAGGAGACAGGAGGAGAGACAGACAGACAGACAGAAACAGAGAGAGGGAGAGACATCTTTTAAATGCTTAAATATCCAGCTGTGCCTGGGGCATTCCTCAACTTTTCTGATACATGAACCAATAAATTCCCTTTGTTGAAAAAGCAAATTGAAACTGAGTTTCTGCCATTTAAAACAGAAATGTGACATTGATATTTTGATAGGGATTGCATTGAATCTGTAGATTTCTTTGGAAAGTATGGCCATTTTAATAATATTGATTCTTCTCATCCATGACCATGGTATGTTTTTTCATTAGTTTGTGTCATCTATCATTTCTTTCACCAGTGTTTTGTAGTTTTTCTTGTAGAGATCTTTCACTTACTTAGTTAAATATATTCCTAGGTATTTACCAATGTCATTTTTCACAGAGTTAGAAAAAAACAATCTTAAAATTCATATGGAACCAAAAAGAGAACCCAAACAGCCAAAGCAATCCTAAGCAAAAAGAACAAAGCTGGGATCACATTGTCTGACCTCAAATTATACTACAAGGGTATAGTAACCAAAAGAGCATGGTACTGGCATAAAAATAGACACACAGATCAATGGAACAGAATAGAGAACGCGGAAATAAAGCCACATATCTACGGCCAACTGATCTTTGACAAAATCAACAAAACATACACTGGGGAAAGGACACCTTTTTCAAAAAATGGTGCTGGGAAAATTGGATAGTAATATGCAAAACAATGAAACTGGACTCCTATCTCTCACCATATACAAAAATCAACTCAGGATGAATTAAAGACTTAAATGTAAGACCTGAAACTATAAAAATACTAGAAGGAAACTCTTTTGGACATTGGTCTAAGCAAAGAATTCATGATTAAGACCTCAAAAACACAGGCAACAAAAGCGAGAATAGACATATGGGAATTAATTAAACTAAAAAGCTTCTGCATAGCAAAAGAAATAATCAACAAAGTGAACAGGCAACCTGCAGAATGGGAGAAAATGTTGCAAACTATACATAAGAGAGAGGATTGATATCTAGAATTTACAAGAAACTCAAACAACTCAACAGCAACAACAAAACACAAGTAACCCCATTAAAAAGTGGGCAAAGGACATCAATAGACATTTTTCAAAAGAAGACATTCAAATGGCCAAGGAACATATGAAAAAACACCCAACATCACTATCATCAGAGAAATGCAAATTAAAACCACAATGAGATATCATCTTACACCAGTCAGAATGATTATTATTAAAAATTCAAAAAATAACAGATGTCCAGAGGATGTGGAGAAAAGGAAATGTTTGTACACTGTTTGTGGGAATGTAAATTAGTACAACCTCTATGGAAAACAGTATGGAGACTGCAAATAACTGAAAATAGAACTACCATATGATCTAGCAATCCCACTACTGTGTATTTATTCAAAGGACAAGAGATCATTATATCAAAAAGATACCTGTACCCATATGTTTCTTGTAGCACTATTCACAATCATTCTAAGTGTCTGTTAATGAAAAATTGGATAAAGAAAATTTGATATATATGCATACATACATACACACACACACACACACACACACACACTAAAATACTTTTCAGCCATAAAAAAAAATGAAATCCTGTCTTTTGCAGCAACATTTATGGAACTTAAGGTCACTATTTGAAGTGAAATAACTCAGAAAATCAAATATCACATGTTCTCACTTATAAGTGGGAACTAAATAATATGTAAAGTGAAAATAGTGTAGAATAATAGACATTGGAGACTCAGAAGGATGGGAAGATGGGAGGGGGGTAAGGGATGAGAAATTACTTAATGGGTACAGTGTGCGTTTTTTGCCACTACACAACATATCCATGGAACAGAACTGCATGTGTACCCCTTAAATTCATACAAATAACAAAAGGTTTTATTTTAAAAAATTAAGCAGAAACAATCCTGATACAATAAATGTCTTCCAACAATTTACTGGCCACCAGCCGTAAACACTGCACCACAAATTCATTCAGCATTCAGCTACCTGGCAACATGTTTCCCAACCAAGCTAATACAAGCATGGACCCCATGTAGGGCCACCTCCATGAGGAGATGGGATGGCCTTGAGTCAGGAGTATGAAAATAGCATATCCAAAAATGAAATCCTGATTTTTCCTTGTAATATCTTATTCCTTCTGTGTTTCCCATTCTATAAATGGCATTTCCATCCACCAGTTGCACCAATAGGACTTAAGGCATATTCTTGCCCCTTTCTCTCCTTCACACACCACCTCCAATCCATCACTAAGTCCCGTTCATTCCATCTTCAAAGCACAACTCGGCTCCATCCACTTCTCTGCATATCCGCTGGCTTCACCCTATCCAAGCTACGTCAACTCTCATGTGAACTGAAACAGCAATAGTGATCACTGTGCTCCACATCCACTCCTCACTAGTTTGTACTTTACCCAGATTGTTTGCTAAAATACCAGATTCTACCACTTTCTTCCTTAAAATGCCTTTCCATTCCACTTAGAATAATTTTCAGACCCTTTAGAACAGCCTACAAGGCCCTATACTAATCTGGTCCCTGAATCTTTAATAAACAGTAACTGCAATAAGTAGCTTTCTAAAAAAGTATACAGTTGACCCTTGAACAGCAAGGATTTGAATTGTTTAGGTTCACTTACATGCAGATTTTCTTCTCCCTCTGCTATCCCTGAGACAGCAAGACCAACCCCTCTTCTTCTTCCTCAGCCTACTCAACAGGAAGACAATGATGATGAAGACCTTTATAATGATCCACTTCTACTTAATGAACAGTAAATATATTTTCTCTTCCTTGTGATTTTCTTAATAACATTTTTTCTCTAGCTTATTTTATTGTCACAATACAGTATATAATACATATAACACATAAAATATGTGTTAATTGACTGTTATGTTATCTGTAATGCTTCCATTCAACAGTAGGCTATTAGATAGTTAAGTTTTTGCAGAATCCAAAGTTATACCTGGATTTTCGCCTGCATGGGGGGTTGGTGCCCCTAACCTTCAAGTTGTTCAAGGGTAAACTGTATATATTTAAATTAGAAAATAAAAAATATTGTTAAATATTCAGGAGAAAGTTGTTAAATATATAGAAGTCTAAACAAATTTGTATTGTGAATTTCTAAAATTAATCTATTAGATTAATTCATTAGTCCTTTATGTCAGGTTTCATTAGAGGCAGGTACATCACCTTTCATTTCATGGTTGGTAATTAGGCTCTGACTATATAGAGGCAACTTGTGTCAACACACGGGAATAAGGAAAAAGCACTTCATGTTCACGATGCATTAAGACATAACAAATCCAAGGCATTCTGACAAGTTTTGAAATCAGAAACAGAAGTATTGACTGAAATTGTGACAAATCCAAATAAATTTTAGTGTGAAAACCTTGCTAATTCAGGTATATAAATTAACTGTGCAAACAAAATTATTTTTGTACTTCATAAGCAGTCCTGTTAAAGTACATATGGTTGCATGGAAAAAACAGACTAGAAGAAAATACACCAAAATGTTCGCTGTGGTTCCTTTCAGTAGTTAAGATTGGAAACTCTATTATTTTTGCAGTTCTAATTTCCCAATTTTCTATAATAAAAATAAATTGTTTAAAATTAAAAATAAATTTTATTTGATAAAATATAGTATACTATAAAAACTACAAGTAATATCAAAGAGAATGACAGTCTTGGAAATTCAACATCTGTATATTTTGCAGGCTCCTGCAAAGCAGGAGGAAATACAGGAAATACAGGAAATACAATAGGAAAGTCATTGAGGGGTAAACTCTGAGCCACTATCATTAGGGTACAATTTCACCTCAGTATTATAAGACTTTTTGGTACCAACAGTAACTAAACTGAACAATAGTTAACATAGACTGAGATTCTGTTAACGCACTACGCATTGTGGTAAATTCTCATATATTATCTTCAGTTAATCCTTACCACAATCTTATGGCTTAAGTAAGCAGTTCGCACAATCTTACGGCCTAGTTCAGGTAGTCTGGGATCCCTGGGGGGATCTTTGAGGTTCTCTCAGGGGTCTGCAAGTTCAAAAACTGTTATTAAACATGATACAAAGATATTATTTGTCTCTTTTACTCTCTGTTTTATAAATGAGAAAATAGGCTCAGAATTTAAGTAGATTGAACTAGATCACATAGTAAATAGTTGAGCTGAAATTTGAACGTGTCTCCCCCAGAAATCTCTGCCCTTAACCACTAAACTCTATCATTTATATGTCTTTCACTTCTAGCCTAATGAATTTGCCATGTGTAATTGAGAAAATGTTTACAAGTTGTCTGTGTCTTTGTTGGTTTCATGTAGCTCTGTTTACCAGGGTGACTTCAAAAAGTTAAGATTTTGTAAGATTGAGGGAAAGCAAGAGAAAGTCATTCCTTCCCTTGAGTCTGTGTCTTAGAGGTAAAACGTTTGTTTTCACTTTCCTAGTTTGGTCTGAAACTTCATGGTCATTCAAGAAAGATGAGAGCAACTCCTTGGCTTTTCCATGAGGTCCTACCTTATTTTTACCTTCTGGCCTGTCAATCCCATCCCATCCTGCATGACTTGAGGTATGCTTTTGAGAGCCACTTTTTTGGATTAGAGGTTCCAGAACTTCTCAATGTGGCATTGGTAGCAGGACATTTAAAAACCTTGGACTCTGGGGTATTAAAGTCCAGCAGCACACCTCGCTTCACTGGGAGAGCCCAAAACACTGCCCCATGTTTTTATGCTTTCCTTAGGTGTAACTCTCAGTGAAGAACCATAGAGAAGAGGCATTATCTACAGAAGACTTGATTTGCTATGCACATACTATTCTGAGAGTACAAATTCATCTATTATCATGGAGGCAGGATGTTTATAATCTACAAGTATTTATTATTAGCAGCAATAATAATAATGATGAACTAATTGATCAGATTAGTTAATTGCCATCTTGGAGAGCAAAAGAGACATTAAAATTAGAAGGTACAGTTGGAAAAATTTCACAAGCAGATTGAGACTGTCCCAGACAAGCCAAGTGTGTGGTCACTGTAGGCATACAGTGGAGCCTTGTATTAATTAGAAGCACGTGGAACAACCAAAGACATCCTGAGTTCCCTGTACCCCTGGAGGTTGGAAGTGGGCACAAGGCGTAAGCTCTGAAGAAAAGCAAAGATGACTTCTACCTCCTTAACCAGATTTTCCTTGCTTAGCATACAAGATCCCAGCCCAGGATTTTAGACACAGGCAACTGTTGGAAGAATTCAAATAGAAAAACTACCATTGCCTTCTTTGTCTGGGTGAAAATCCAAAGTTATTTTAGTAACCTAATATACACTCCCCAAAACAGATCTCCAAATTCTCAGACTTCTAAAGATTGAGAAGGTAAAATACAGTGCCAGGCAGGAAACTACTCACAAGGAGGTGAAAGAAAATAGGTTAAAAAACACTCCAGGCATTGTTGGAAACTAAAGGCCTCTCTGGTGTTCCTCCTCACCCTCCACTCTCATGCTCATCCTAGGTCATGGAGCTCAAAGTTCATAACCAAGACTCAAATTCCTTGGTTTGGAATCTCAAATGAATACTCTTTTCACCAAACCAGTCAAAAGCATCATTTACCCAAAATTGTATTGTTTACTCATCTAAGATTCCCATTGCTAGAATCAACAGAGGTAAATACCAAAAGCAAAACAAAAACAGTCAGAAAGCCCTGGGATGAATGTGTTAAGACCCTACTATTATCCAGTTAAATAAGGTTAAGACTTTTAAATCCAAACCGTACAGTTGTATTTGTCCACAGATGCTCTTCTCCCTCCCCTAGGATATTATATCATATCTCAACCATTCTGGCAGTCAGCTAAGTATTACAATGGGAAATGAGTTCCAAGTCTGAGTTCAAAGAAAATCTGCCTAGTATGTCCAAACTTGTCTCTCATAGAATAGGGTCTCATATTGGGAGTAAAAAAGATGCAAGAAAAATCCTTTATTTTTAAATTTTTTGTACATCGTCCTTTTTCTAGTTTTTAATGCCAGTTGACAAATAATGATAGCTAAAATTAATGGAGCATCTTCTACATACCTGTGATAACGCTGTTTCACACGCTGAGATGGGTATTGGGTATGAATCTCATTCCACATAGTCAAGTAAGCAAGAAATATTTCATATCTTTATTATCAATAAATCAATGTAAATTTCATTTCAGCGCCCATCCCTTCTGGCTGGCAGGAAACTGAATGTCAGTCATCGTCTGGCTTTCTCCCTCACCAACACCAGAGTTACACTGCTGCCTGGGATCATACCAAAAAACAAGGAAACAGAGTGGGGGGAGCATTAGGCATTGCTAATGCATTTTCACAGGTCTTACTGCAGTGTGCGTCCTCCCCACCTGCACGGATTCTCAGGTCCGGTGGTGCTCGGCTGCTCACATGTAGGCTAGGAGCCATCGTGAGGTTTCCTGTGGTCTCCTCGGCCTGCACTCACCTCGTAGCCATTCCTCTCTGGAGTTTTGCTTCCTCGCTGGATGCTGCCAGAGTGCAGCATGAACACTTCCTGCTTTCAGAACTTCTATCCGTCTGGTAGTGACGGGGTGTTTGTGTAAACTGAAGGAAATCCTTTTCCACCGAGTTTTCCAGATTCTTTCCTTTCCACATACCCTTCTCTTCCTTCTCCTCCCTATGTGAAACCTGTAAGTTGCATGAGCTTTTGCTTTCGGAAAGATAGGTCCAGATAGAGTTGCAGGCTACTTCTGCGTCACACCTTCCCCACACCTGACCGGAATAAGACAAGGGAACCAACCACTTGGAACGGGCAGAAGGAAGAAAGGAGAAAAGGTAAGGAAACAGGCAAGGAGAAAAAGTACCTTAAAATATCCAGCCTGACGTCAAATCAGCACCATGATCGAATGCAACGTGTGGTGACCATCTCAATTTCATGAATAGGAAAACTGACATTCAAAGTAGTTAAAAACAAATAAATAAAAATGTTCCCAGGTCACACAGCTATGACATAGCAGACTGAGGATGTAACTGTAGGTCTGAGTGACTCCCAAATGTACAAACTTGTGTCATTCTTTATAAAACAGGCTATATCATAGAAAGGTAGGACATATTTGTAAGTATCTAATTTATTTGGGTAATTTTAATTGTCTAATTAGTGGGTTTTTTTAATTATGCGAGAAACTTCCTCAGCATTGCTTGAAACTGAAATATGGATGTGTATGCTAAATGCTTTTACTTTCTAAAAATTTTTCCTCATAAACTTGACTAACATTGTGTTATCTCTACTAGTAGTATCAACCCAGGAAAAAGTATTTTGAAGGCAGCTTGACAAGTTTTCATACTGTAGAGGATTTGAACGAGAATAATTGCTCAGTGGGGCATTGCTTGCCATGACTCTCCTGCCTGCTGAGTTTCTGGTTTTTAGGCATTTTGACAATGATGTAGTCTTTAATTGGCCTCTTTGCAAATGCCTGTTCCTCACTTTTGGCATTAATTGCTAATTAATAAAAGCATGAATATGTCAGGATGTCAGCATATGAGCCAATACCTTGATATTGAGGAATTACATAGAAACACAGCTTTTAGATTTGGGACAGGCAAAAATTCAGCAGCTTCCAGCATCCCTGCAAACTTGCCTCACAGTGGTTAGTCAACTTTCACAAGACCCACAGCACCTTCCTCCCCAAAGAGACTCACATAAAAAGGTTCTGCATACGCGAGATGCTGTGTAACCATTGCCGCAGCCCAGAAGGCACCCACCCACTGCCTGAACTCATCGCTTGTTAAACTTGGGATGCTTTGGGTACAAATATAAATATACAACTATCACACACTTGAATGGTTTCATTACTTCAGTTGCCAGTACCTGGGATAAGATTTGGGCTTGGGCTTGGAGAGGGGAAGAAACCAGCCTGGCTTATCAGAGAGCTCCAAGCCACAGCAACGGGTAGGACCCCTTTGGTAAGGAAGGGACACTCCAAATTTTCACTTGCTATTGTAACTTCTGTAATATATCCCTTGAGAACCTCGTGGAGAGGGATAAGTTTGCAAATATTTCTCCTCAATAGCATTCACTAAATACCAGAATGTATAATCTTTTAAAGCTCAGAATGTTAAAAAATAGGGACAGAACTTTTTCCCATGACTCTTTCTCTTTCTGCTCAAAAGCTTCTGTTAAAGCTAAAAAAAAAAAAAAAAAAAAAAAAAAAAAACCCATGAATTAAAATGGGAAAGGCCTAGCATTTTGTGAATTGTTAGAGTGTGAGTTTTGTGCCGAAAAATCATTAACCTGCCATTCTGCTTCTGTAAAACCTGCTTACTCCTGCTTACTCAAGACAGTACCCCCAGCACAGAAATTCCTAAGTGACTACAACACCCATGTTCTACGTAAAACAATTACAACACCCATGTTTTGCGTGAAGCGATTACAACACCCATGTTTTGCGTGAACAAGATATGGCCCAGAGCCCAAACTGCCTAGATCCTGTTACACCAAAGATAAGAAAATGATGTAATGCTTACTCAAGGCTTTTTGTATACGTGCTTGCTCTATTTTAATAATTTCCACCCATAAATTCACAATATAAAAACTTTCCGTTTCAAAGGCTCCTGGCTGCTTTCTGTGTCGCCTTTACCCAGCTAATAAAGACTCCTGATTTGGCTCAATTCGGTCTTTAGGTGGTCATTTCTCGCATCTCAGACCATAACATGAATACAGTAGATGTATATTATAAACATTTGATTTGAAATGGGCCAACACTTATTATCTTACTGGAAAGGCAGCTCACTACCAAGTATCCTGGCAAACGCTGATGACCTTCTCACTGTTGCTTATGGCAAATGGATATTTGACAGGAATTATTGTCTCAATTCTCCACTTTGCTTCTTTAAAAATAAACTTATTTTAGATGAATAATAATAATTTCATAATAAATAATAAAATTATTTTATTTAAAATAAGATTATTTTTATTTTTTTAAATAAAAAATATTTTCATGGAAAAGTTGCAAAGGTAATTGAGACAAAACTGTTTAATGGAATTCTTTATAAATTTATATTTTTTAAAACATAATTTTTTTCCGCCTCTCCATAAAAACCTTACATTGGTTGAGCAGAACCAAAGAACTGAGATCCTCGTTTAGAACAAACTGGACATTGGCTTTGAGACCAAAGAGGAGGGAATGGTCAAGTTGGCCAACAAGTACAAAAAGAAGCTGCTGCCAATAAGATCATGATTCTGGAGCTATGCTGCTCTTGGCGGATCCCCCTGCAAAGGCTAGGGGGCCTAAGTCTTATATGAAACCAAAAAAGTATCACTAAACAGAAGTGCAGTGAGCCCAATCCAGGAGTTAGAGGAGCACTTGGAAATTAAGCCCAGCACAGATGAAGACAGCTCACCACAGCTTACTAAAGATAAAAAGAGGAGCCTTGTTTTTCCAAAATAGATAGAGGGTACTGTCTCCCACTCAACAGTGTGCAAATGCAAAGAGCCAAAGATGTAAGAAAGATTAAAATATAACCACAGAAGATGAAAAACAAGAACAAACAAGACAAAAAGCCTCATACAACATCATCTCTTCTGCAAGTGAGGCTGCAAAGTCTCCGTAACAAGCAGAGTCTAGAGATACTACAATGTCCAAAAGTTGGTGATTCTAAAAGTATGATCCATGGCCTACTGCTGTTAGGGTCTCTGGAACAGACTGAGAATTAAAGAAAAATGCAAATATTTTCTGTAGTTTTTATTGGTTAGATAGTATGTATTTCTATGGATGTTCATTTTTACATACGATTAAGTCATTTTCAGAGTCTACTGCGTTATCTAAGATGAGCACATTCTTAAAGTTTAGTCTGGCTACCATATGAAGCTGGGCAATGTTGAAAAGCTCCACCATGTACAGGCAAAATCAGCCCGTTGGATTTTGCAGTTGGATCATTTTCTGGAAGCACCATTCATTCTGAGCACATTTTTGGTTTTGTCTTAAATTGGCCATGCGTTCCATTCACAGCTATTCCTGCTTTTTAATTTTAAAACACTCTCAGTTTACTTTCTTCACTAAAAGTTTAGTTTGGGATTATTTGGTCCATTCTGCAAATGTAGTGTTGCATGCTCACGTAAACATTATTTGGGGCCTACACTTTATGTTTTTATTATTAAAATCATTCATACTCTGCACTGTTAAACTAGAAATATTTAATAGTTGCCAACATTCACTCCTTAATGTGTTTAGACAGTGACACTTCACTGTTTCCACCTAGATTATTTTTTTTTCTAAATGAAAAGTTCTTTAGGGAAGACCTGGGGTCTGAAAGTAAGAGAAACTGAGGCCAGGCTAGAAGTGGCAGCTGTCAGCGTGAGTTGAGCTCCCACTGAACTGTGTCCACAGCTGTAGCTGAAAGCAGAGGTGGGCTCAGGGTGTGTGCTGGGGCAGCAGGACCATCTACTACAGACCCACAAAAATTGTCCTGTGTCATCTTACCGAGCTGGAATTTTTCTACATTAGCTGTTACTATTTCCCCTCCTTTGGGATGGTTTATTTGTGTCATTCTCACATCAAAGTAGCTGAACAGAAGATAAGAAGAGTATCATGTGACATTAAGTGTCTCCTTACTTTTTGGATTATATACCCTATCAATTAAAACAAGTTGAGAACTTAATCCAAATTTATGTATATTTAGTTATTTATGAATCAAATACAAGTATTGTCACAGTATTAAATACTATAAATAGTAAAATATATATAAAATAATTTTAGTAAGGTATAAATAAATATAAACAATTTCAAATCATTTTTTTCCAACCTTGATATATCATCTGACATACTCCTATTTTGAAGAATAAGGATTTTGATATTTATGTAAGCATCTTTTTTTTTCAGAGTTTGAGTCTGAAGTAAGGAAATTGAGACTGCATTCTTTAACTCCTACTTAGAATTTGTTTGTGTTTGGTTACTAAAAGCCACCAATAAATTGCATTTTACATGACGCTCATTAATGTTGTAAACTCCATGAATTTATCCTAATTCTTTTATTCTCTGGTAACAATACACTGACAAAAGGAAGTATATTCTTATATTTATTAGATCTACTACTCACCCTGAAGGCAAGTCCATAACCCACTAATCAGGTTTGGAAAGGCACTCTCCTCTTGATTTATGAATGAAACAAAAGTACACTAATTATATCTTTGTAATGCTTCCAGTGTATGCAAATAATACTTGGTTCAGTCCTCAGAAGGAAGTTTTAGCAATTCCATACTCATTTTAGAAACATTCACTAATATTAAAGGTTACGAGAAGGGAATAATTCTCATGTTTTTATGAAAAAAAATTATGTGAGCAATAAGCATGCTTTATTTCTCCATATATAAACACATATTGTTTACCTAGCAATACAAATTGCTAACTGAAATACATGAGGGGATTAATAAAATGTGGTATATGTATACCATGGAGTTCTACTCAGCCACAAAAAACAATGGTGATCTAGCACCCCTTGTATTATCCTGGATAGAGATGGAACCCATTCTAATAAATGAAGTATCCCAAGAATGGAAACATGTACCACAGATACTCACCATCAAATTGGTTTTAACTGATCAACATTTAAGTGCACATATGGTAATAACATTCATCAGGTGTTGGACAGATGGAGGGGGAGGAGGGGATTGGTATATACACACCTAATGGGTGCAGTGCTCACCGTCTAGGGAATGGACACGCTTGAAGCTCTGACTCGGGTGGGGCAAGGGCAATATACGTAACCTAAACATTTGTACCCCCATAATATGCTGAAATTAAAAAAAATTAAAAATAAACTTTTAAAAATTTCTAATTGAGCTTTGTTGCAGAGGTTGGGTGAAAGCCATCAACTTACCTGGTGGAAATTTGATGAGAAGTATAATCTGACATTGTTAATCATTTTATAATCAGCTCCCAGGGAGATCTATTTCTTACTATGTCAAGATTAGTAAGCTTTTTTCTTTGTGGCTCATACTGAGTTTTTCTGACTGCCTTGCCCTAGTCTGGTTTGTTTTTTTAATTATTTTTTTCTATCTACTGGTATTTAGCACTGGCATCCCCATGATTTTTTCCATGGTATCTCATTTCTTAAAGATCATTTAGAAAATGAACTCTGTGTCATATTTATCTTTTGATGTCTTTAGAGCTTCTGGGCTGTGAAAGAGAGTGAATGTTTACTCAATCTATTATGAATTTGGCCTAAACATATTCACAGCGTTTACTTTACTTTGTTTTCAAACTAGTAGTGTATGTTAGCAGATGGCAGCGTTTCCCAATATTTAAGATCCTATTATTTAAAACATTCACAAAAGCATGAGCTTAAATTATGAAATTATATTTAAGTAAATGGTAATAAAACAAAAAGTATATAGATGTAAAGCATAAGTTCTGTATTGGTAGGCAAGAGAATTTAGTCTGACATAAAATAAGAAAGAAAGACAATATTGGAAGTCAGTGGTGGGCAGAGGTCTTTGAGAGTGTGATGAAAATACCTTTTTCCTTTCCTTTCATGGTTGCTCCTTCCATCCACCACAAAGATGCACACTATGGTACTGCTTTGGGCATCGTCCCTCTGGAGGAGAGGTGGGGATGGGGAGGGCAGGCCCAGGTAGAGTGACATGGCCACATGCCTACCTGCAGGAGAGAGAAAAGCTGCCCCAGGATGTGAAAGGCCAATAACACATAAACCACTTTTATTGCTTTTTTTCCTAAGGACCCTACAAAACACTGGAAATTATCTCACTGGTGAATATCATAGTGCTTCAGAGCATTCAGGCTTTAGCTACACTGCCTGGATCGAACGCCAGCTTCATCAACTACAGTTCAATGACTTTGGGCAAGTTACCAAGCCTCTCTGTGCCTCAGTTTCTTCCTCTGTAAAATGGGGACCATAGGGGTACTTACTTTGTAAGGTGGCTCTGAGGATCAAATTACTTACATATTTGAAAATGCTCATAAGAGTGCCTAGTATTGAAAAATGTATTTTGTCTAGTTAAAAAATACAATAACTAAAATATCAATTCTTTCCTTAAAAACTCATAATTTCTTCTCATCTAAGAGTAAAACACAAAGTCCTTCCAACGGTCTGTGCTATGCAATCTCTTCCCCATTCTTATCGGACTTCATTTCATCTGTCCCAGTGCTCAGCTGGAACGCAGTTTCTAAACCTCTTTGTGTCATGTGTGGTCACTTAACTGCTTAACTGACTTCTGGCCGTAGCACGTGGCCCCTCATGAGGCACTTCTAGGCCTGCTATGACCACCAACCACCCTGGTTAGCTCACAACTGTCCGGGTTTTAACACTGAAAGTCTCACATCCTGGGGAACCCCTCACTCCTGGGCAAATGGGGACAGTCACCCTGACCCTGGCCTCTTAAAACCTCTTGTAATTTTTCATGCTCTCTTTTTTCTATCTGCTGGATATCAATGTCCAGAGTGACCTTGAAATTCACATGTTGAAGATAACAGAGCCAACATCAGCCTGGGCTTCTGAATGAAAATGAGTTACTGCCTAATTTCCCACTGGACTTTATGTGAGCAAAAATAAATTTCTATTCTGATAAACCACCAAGATTCCATTGCATTAGCTTAACCAATAAACTATTATAACTACCGTGCTGGTCGTTCTAGCTTCCTTGTTCCCACAACAAAATAAAGATTCACTGGCTATTCACTCTGCTCAGAATGTTCCTTTCCAGACATCTGCATGGCTAACTTCCTCACCTCCAGTCATTCTTTGCTTAACTCTTGTTTGCTATGGCAACCTACTCAACCAGTTTATTCAAAATATCAGCCCATCATCCCTCTCTCCTCTTTTTTTGTCACAGTATTATCACCTTCTAATTTATACTGTATCATTTACTCTCATTTCTTTTGTTCCTATTGCCTGTCTTGCCTCCTCCACTAGAATAGCTAGAATATCAGCTCCATGAGGGCTGAGAACTTGGTTTTGCTCACTGTGTCTCAAAAGTCTAGAACATTGCCTCAGACATAGTAGCTATTCTATAAATATTTGCTAAATGAATGCATTACCTTAATTTATTTCATTTTCAGGGTTTACCAAGTTGAACAAAAATAAAACTAAATCTGGGACTTTACCTCCCATGGGGGGGAGGTTTATGTGATAGAGCTTTTATGTAAAGATTCCTTCCAACAACTTCTAGAGTATTGTTATGGATTTCAGAAATTATGGGCAGAACAATCCTATTTACTATTTTGTAATAACTTTTGCTCCTGGTTTGCATCCACATATCTCCAAAACAGAGACTCTAAATTGAATATGTCTAAAATCAAATATTTAAGTCTATGGGTGTCTTCGCACTTGTAATCACCTTAATTACCGGTTAGACTCTGCTGTGCCTCATGTCATGTTCTCTGTCATTTTAATGCTGTAGTATTAAAGCTGCAGCAACAGCTGACTATTGACATTTCATCTCTTTCTGCCTCTCTGTGCTCATATCAGTGCCTGCATATCTCAGTAATTCTGGGCGTTTCAGAGTGTTAGAGACTTGTCCAATATTTATCCTTATAAATTATAAATTCTTACGCAAGTTAGAGGCACAGAATCCTTGAGCAGGGAAAAGGGACATCAGAATCAGTTGGTTCTACTATTGTTTCCTCATCCAAAAATAAAGAACCTATTCGTCATATTTGTTTTCTTGCTTAGAGCAAATATTGTTTACCAGTCTTTTGTGGTGATGATTAAAACGCAGAGATCCACAGATCACAGTTTGTGTCTTCTTTTCATCTCATCAATAAACAGAACATGAGGTATCACTTGTTCTATGGGCTCTTTTTGGTCCAAGGTTCCAGCTAATCAGGATTTGGAGTTGGCAGGAATAGCATCCCGGAGTGGTTGCTTTCAGAGTGCAAGGATCTTTTGTGTTCAAAGAAATGTTACCATGGAGAAAGTCCTCCAGCCACTGATAGGATCGGTATGATTCTGGAAAAGATTAAACAACCCACCACTGTGTGATTTCATTGTTTATTTATATACCTCTAAGAACTGTTTCAGAGCTGTTATTATCACTGAAGGGTTCATATTCACAAAAACTGCCTAAGTTTTGAATAACTAGTTACAGATGACCTGATCTAAAATCTTTCAGAATTAATTTTTTATGATTCATTTTGAATTTATTTGTCCATGCACTTTTTCAATCAGCCCCCAAATCGACTATGTGTCTGAAACTGGGCTAGGTGTTGGGATGATGTGTTGAACAAACCTCTGCCCCGACCTCCAGGAGCTTGCAGGCCCGCGGTGAGGGTAGAGATGAGTCACCAGGAGACGGTCACTCATATACCTTCATATGGTGTGAAAGAGGGAAGCAAAGAGTATCCTAACCCAGGTTTGGTTGGCAAGACATTAGCAAGGGCAGGCAGTTGAGGTGATAACAAGTGTGGTGCAATAGGGGAGCAGGTGGGGACAGGGCAGAGGCAGGATTCTGTCTACTGCTGTGGTCCCCAAACCCTGGTACTGGTCCATGGACTGTTAGAAACCAGACCACACAGCATGAGGAAAATCTAGTGAAGCTTCATCTGTATTTACAGCCTCTCCCCATTGTTCACATCACTGCCTGAGCTCCTCCTCCTGCCAGATCAGCCTTAGTATTAGATTCTCATGGGAGCGTGAACCCTACTGTAAACTGTGCATGTGAGGGATCTAGGTTGCACGCTCCTTATGAGAATCTAATGCCTGATGACCTGAGGTGGAGCTGAGGTGGTGATGCTAGCACTGGGAATGGCTGCAAATACAGATTATCATTAGCAGAGAGGTTTGACTGCACAGAGACCATAATAAATCAATTGCTTACAGACTCATATCAAAACCCTATCAGTGAGTGGCAAGTGACAATTAAGCCACATCTGGTGGCAGGCTTTATAATGGCAAGTGAGCATCTTCAATCATACAGCTGCATCTGGTGGCAGGCTTTAATTCAGAATCCAACACTTATTTTAGTCGGTATGTAGCCCGCCCATTATTTTATTTACCACTTCTGTCTGCCCCTCTTTCCTGCACTGCACACTTGTCTCAGTCACAGTTTTGGTAAGCCTACAAGCTAACCCTAGCAAAAATGAGTAAAAGACAAACATCGCTGGAGAGCTTCTATGAAAAGGAGGAAAGACCCAATGATGAGACAGCAGAAGACCCTAAGACTGTCAATAAAATGAAAGCTGAATTTAAAAGAAAATACCAAGAGTCCTACTTAAATTATGGGTTCACTGTAACAGGTGATTCACATTCTTCAAGCCCACTTTGTATAATATGTGGCAACCGGCTATCCAACGGAGCCATGAAACCTTCAAAACTGCCTCACCACATGGAGACCAAGCACCCTGCATTAAAAGACAAGCCTTTGGAGTTTTTCAAAAGCAAAAAAATGTGAACATAAAGAACATAAGCAATTATTAAAGGCTACTACTTCATCAAATGTGTCTGCGCTGAGAGCATCTTTGTTAGTGGCTAAACGCATTGCTAAAGCTAAGAAGCCTTTTACTATAGGTGAAGAGTTGATCCTGCCTGCTGCTAAGGACATTTGCAATGAACTTTTAGGAGAGGCTGCAGTTCAAAAGGTGGCATGTGTTCCTCTTTTGGCTAGTACAATTACTAAATGAATTGATGAGACAGCAGAGGATACTGAGGCACAATTGTTAGAGAGTATTAATGAGTCACTGTGGCATGTAATCCTGGTAAATGAGTCTACTGATGTTGACAACAAGGTAACAATGCTTGTTTTTGTGCGATATATTTTTTTAGGAGGATGTGCATGAGGATATGATATGTGCACTTTTGTTGCCAACCAACACCACAGCTGCAGAACTATTCAAGTCATTGAATGATTACATATCAGGAAAACTGAATTGGTCATTTTGTGTCAGTATATGCATGGGCAGAGCTTCAGCCATGACTGGACGGCTTTCTCGTTTCCCTACTTGGGTCAAGGAGGTCACTTCCGAATGTGACTCCACTATGTCATCCATAGAGAAATGCTGGCTAGCTGGAAAATGTCACCTGAGCTAAACAACATCTTGCAGGGTGTGATGAAAATTATCAACCACATTAAAGTACATGCCCTTAACTCACATCTGTTCACACAGATCTGTGAGGAGATGGACACAGAGCACACACATCTCCTCTTATACACAGAAGTGAGATCGCTTTTTAAAGGTAGATCACTGGCCAGAGTTGCTAAGTTACAAGAGCTGCTCCAGGGATTTCTTTTAAAAAAAAACAGTCACCACCACTGGCAGCACATTTCAGTGACACAGAACGGGTCACAAAACTTGCTTACTTGTGTGACATACTCAACCTGCTCAATGAACTCAATCTGTCACTTCAGGGGAGAATAACAATGATGTTGAAATCGGCAGATAAAGTGGCTGCGTTCAAAGCCAAACTGGAATTATGGGAGCAAACAGTGAACATTGGGATTTTTGACATGTTGCAAATATCAGCAGAGATTTTGAAAGAGACTGAGCCAGGGCCGTCCTTCTCCCAGCTGGTGCATGATCACCTATCTTAGTTTTCAAAATAGTGTGAGCATTACTTCCCAACCACAAAAAACCCCCGAACTTGGAAGGAATGGATCCATGACCCATTTGTGAATATGCCAGGGGAACAGACTCTGTCAGTGCTAGAAGAGGATCAACTGCTTGAGATCTCAAATGACGGTGGCCTTGAAAGTACATTTGAGACAATTTCAAATCTCCATACATTCTGGATTAAAGTCAAGGCAGACTATCCTGAGATTGCCACAAAAGCATTTTATATCGGTTTGTAATCCATTTTTAGTTAATTTTTGTGAAGGGTATATGTTCTATGTCTATATTTATATATTTTTTTCTTATGGATGTCCCATTCTTACAGCACCACCTGTTGAAAAGATTGTCTTTCCTCCATTGTATTGCCTTTGCTCTTTCATCAAAGATCAGTTAATTACACTTATGTGGGTCTATTTCTGGATTCTCTATTCTGTTCCATTCATCTATTTGTCAATTTTTTTTTCCCACTATCACACTGATTACTATAACTTTATAGTAAATCTCAAAGTCAGGTAGTGTCAGTCGTCTGATTTCGTTCTCCTTCAATATTGTGTTGGCTATTCTGGGTCTTTGAACTCTGCATATAAACTTTAAAATCAGTTTACTGATTTCGACAAAATAACTTTCTAGGAGTCTGATTGGGATTACATCTGCATTCCTGATCTATATCATTTTCTTTCTTGCTGAAGAAATTCTTTTAACATTTCTTACAAGGAAGTTGTAATGGCAACAAATTCCCTCAATTTTTGTTTGTGTGGAAAATCTTTATTTTCCTTCACTTTGAAGAATAATTTTACATTGCACAATATTCTGGGTTAGTATATTTTTATCTCAATACTTTAATTATTTCACTCCATCTTCTTCTTGTTTGCATATTCTCTGAGAAGTGGGATGTAACTCTTATTTTTACTTCTCTTTAGGTGAAGTAGTTTTCTCCCCCTCTGATTTCTTTAAAGATTTTTTCTTTATCTTTTATTTTCTGAAGTTTGAATATAATATAGCTAGATGTCATTTTTGGTATATATTCTTCTTGGTGTTCTCTGAGATTCCTGGATCTGTGGTTTGGTATCTAACATTAGTTTGTGGAAATTCTTAACTATCATTGCTCAAAATATTGCTTTTGTTTTTTTCTTTCTTTTTTTTTCTTTTTATATCCCTGTTAGAACTTTTGTAGTTGTCTCACAGTTCTTGGGTATTCTGTTCAAACTTTATCAGTTTTTTCCTCTTTACTTAATAGTTTTGGAGTTGATACTGCTATGTTATCAAGCACAGAGATTCTTTCCTCAGCCATGTCCAGTGTACTAATAAGCCCATTAAAGGCATTCTATGTATCTATTACAGTATTTTTTGATTCTAGAATTTCTTTTTGATTCTTTCTTAGAATATCCATATCTCTGCTTATATTACCAATCTGTTCTTGCATGTTGTCTACTTTTTTCATTAGTGTCCTTAGCATCATGTTTGTTTTAAATCCACAGACTAATAACTCTATCAACCCTGCCATGTCTGAGTGTGGTTCTGATGTTTCCTCAGTCTCATCAAACTGCATTTTTTGCCTTTTAGTATGTGTTGTAATTTTTTCTTTTAAGCCAGACATGAGGTCCCCCAGTACACAGGCCTTTCTTTAGTGATGTGGTGGTAAGGTATCTGAGGAGGGAAGTGCTCTGTAGTCCTGTGATTAGTTCTCAGTCCTTCAGTAAGCCTGTGCCCCTCAGCTGTGAACTTCACAAGTAGTTCTTGGGTTTTTTTCTCCCTTAAATGGGGCAGAATGGTTAGAAGGGCTGGACTTGGGTGTTTCCCTTCCCTATGTTGGATAGATTCTGATAGCACCAGGCAGGTTAGGCCTTGGTAAAATTGCTCCTCTTGAGGACAGGCCTTGCTAGGAAGAACAGAATCCTCTGGAGTGTTTCAAAAGGGTTGCTTTGCCCCTCCCACTGCCTCAAGTGTGAGATTTTTCACCAAAATTCACTGTAAGGACCTGGTGGAGTTCCTAGAGGTAAAACTCACAAAAGTGTGAGGGTCTTCCTATGACTATGCCTCCCTGAAGTTTTTATCTCCACTGAGCCTCCAACAATTTGTCAGTTACAGTGTAGGTTTCCCTACCCTGATACCGGTTCATGCAGAGGTTTCTGCTTGTGCAATTCTCTGTATTCACCTGGCTGTCTCTCTAATTTTGAGGGCAGTGGTTTGCAATATAACTGAACTTCTCTCATGGATATGAGAAGAGTTGTTAATTTTTCTGTTTATTCTGGTTTTACTTGTTGCTAAGGCAGAATGATGACTTTCAAGCACCTTACCCGCTAGACTGGAAACCAGAAATATCCTTTATTACTATTAATTCTATTTTTAATCTATAGGTTATATTTAGGTTTTCTATGGAATCATATTATCTGCTTATACAAACAGTTTTTCTTCTATAGTCTTTTATTTCTTTTTCTTGTCTGATTATGTTGGTTAAGACCTTGAATATACTGCTGAGTAAAAATGGTAATATTGAGTATAGTTATGTTTTTCATGATTCTTAAATAGATTTCTTCCAACACTTTATCATGGACAAAAATGTTTGTATTCTATTTTTACTTTACTGAGAGATTGCTTTTTTATATGAATAAATATTGCATTTTATGAAATGTTCATTCTGCACGTTTTGAGATACATGAAATTTCTCCTTTGATTTGGTAATATGGTGAATCATATTAATAGATTTTTCCAATGTTAATCCACTGAAGACTTTCTGGGATAAACCCAAATTGGTCATGATGTGCAATCTTGTATAAATATCACCAGGTTTGCTATTATTTTACTGAGGATTTTTACATCTATATTCATGAATGGAACTTCATTATATTATGTTTTGTTCTACTACTCTTTCCAGCTTTGTGTTTCAAGGTTATACTATCTCATAGAATAAGTGGGCAAGTATATTAGTCAATTTCTCTTCTGATAAAAAAAAAAAACCTCAAATTTAAGTGGTTTGAATAACAAATATTTACTTCTTGCCCATCAGTCTGCAGATGAGCTGCAGCTAAGCTGGGCTAGGCTACGCTCAGCGGGGTTCCACATGTCTCCTCATGCCAGGACCCAGGTTGAAGAGCAGCCACTCCCTGGGATGTGATCTTTACACAGCCAAGAACAAAGTGAATAGGAAAACCACATGAATAGAGTGGATATGTATTATCTCATGCTAGTGAGTGAAGGAAAACTTAGGAGCACTGTACCACAGAGATTATTTCTTTTTCTTTTTTTGATGTTTAGAAAACTTTGTAAACAATTGGAATAATGTGTTTCATGAATGCATGGTGCTACTTACTCATGAAAGCTTCTGGGCTGAGTGTTTTGCTATTGTTGTTAAAGGAGTTTAAACTATTATTTCAATTTCTTTAATGCCTTTGTGCCTTTCAGCCTTTCTATGTCTTCTCTTTAAGTAAGTTACATTTTTCTAGAAATATACATATTTCATTTAGTTTTGCAAAATTATTGGAAGCAAATTGTTTTTAATGTTGTTTGTTTTTCTAAACTCTGCTGGATCCATATCTATGTAGGCTTTATCATTTCTCATGTTGTCTTTTTTTACTGTTCCATATCACCATGGGTTTTTATTATTAATTTTTTCAAAGAATCAACTTTTTATTATGTTGATTGTCTTGATATTATCTTTATTTTCCCATTACATTGGATTTTTAATCTCACATTTTAAAACACTTGTAAGATATACTATATATATTGAGAAGCAATGATCTATTCCCTCTGTATAAAAAGTGATGCCCAATTATAGACTAGTATCATTTTACAGTTATTTCTAAGGTTAGAGAAGTTGTTAGTTGATTGCATATAAATATTTATGGTATAAATTATCTACAATATAATCATCTTCCATGCAGCCTGTAATAAGCTTTACAAATTTAGGTAAGTTCTTAGACTAATTTAAAAATTTTAAATAACCTTTTCTGAAAATAATATGTACATGTCATAGAGATGTTTCTATCCGTGCTTGAAATTTGATAATAGTCATATATGTGTTTAACACACACAGAGGTATCTTTCTTTTGTTATAGTAAATGTCACTTCTCTATACTATGTCAATGTTACGCAGCATGACAAAATATGTAAGACAAGAATTTAAGGAAAGTAGGTGTTGCAGGGTAATTATTTTGAGATTTCTTACATGCATCATTGTCTACATTAATAGTGGTTATGTCTACATCTTAGAGAAAATTCATATCATACAACCATCACTAAAAATATTTTTTAAAATATTCAAGTATTTTAGGGTTCTTTACTTATTATCCATGTTTTGTACATTTTTAAATGTCAAAATTACTCTAATTAGGGCTTGTTTAGTTTCTTTATATGGGACTTCTTTAGCTTCTTTATATGGGACTTACTCAAGCCATGCACTGTACTATCCTAGCTTGTTCTTATCCTTTTAGATCAAATATTTGCACTAAATTTACTCTTTTTAGTATCCAAAAGTATAAATAACTTTAATTAGTATTCTGAGTTTTATAAAATTTAGAAATTAAGAGAGGAATACACATAAGCAAAAGAGTTGCAACAGTTAATTTTCTATCTATGCACAAGACAGCATAATTTTCTTTCTGTTTTGCCTGGCAAAGGAGAAAAGAAAGGACATGTTATTATGAGTTTTTTAATATAATATTTATAAGACACAAATATACGATAGGTGAAAGTACACTATATTTCTGCACTTAATTTATGTTATTGCTAAAATCTGATTATAACCATCAACTGATTCATTAAGGATTACCCAAAACATAAATGAGTAATGAAGTCATTTTTAGTCTTTTCTACACCTGTAAAATGTTTTTAGAAACTCATAGACGATTTTTCCATTTATGCAACATATTGAACATTATCAGTGTAGATACACAAAGTTATTTGATAAGAAAGTCAGACAAAATAATTTTCCCTATTAAATGAGTACTTTAGTCTAATCAGAAAAGAAAAAAATTGAGGTAGCAAATGTGGACATATGAATCTAAGATCCCTGGAGATTGTCTTTGTTTTACTCAAGATGAACCCTCTTTTCCTAATATAAAGTATACAAATTAAACTCACAGAGATGAAACAATATAATGTAGAAGATGAAAAATGCATTGGGTAGGATAAAAATATTAGTCATTTTAGTAGGAAAGATTGGTGAACTTGAAGACACAGCAGTACAAAGTATACAAAATTTTAAAAGACTTAAAAAAAATGAACAGAGCATTTGTGAGTTTTGTGAGCAGTTAAAGTAGACTATTGTTATATAATTGGAGTACCAAAAGGAGAAGAAAGTAGGAGACAGAAAGAAGTATTTGAAGAAATAATGGTCAAAAAATTTCAAATTTGATGAAAACTTTAAGCCCAATGATTCAGGAAACTCAATGAGCCCCAAACACAAGAAGCATGAATAAAACTACCCCAAAACACATCACAATCATATTGCTTAGAACAGATGATAAAGAGATGATATTAAAATCAGTAAAATGATATTAAAATCAGCAATGAAAGAGGAACACATATATAGAGAGAAATAAAGATAAGAATAGTAAGAGACTTCTTGTTGGAAAAAATGTAAGCCAGAAGACAGAGGAGCAACATCTTTTTTTTTTTTTTTTTTTGAGACAGGGTCTCACTCTGTTACCCAGGCTAGAGTGAGTGCCGTGGCGTCAGCCTAGCTCACAGCAACCTCAAACTCCTGAGCTCAAGCGATCCTCCTGTCTCAGCCTCCCGAGTAGCTGGGACTACAGGCATGCACCACCATGCCCAGCTAATTTTTTCTATATATAGTTTTAGCTGTCCATATAATTTCTTTCTATTTTTAGTAGAGATGGGGTCTCGCCCTTGCTCAGGCTGGTCTCGAACTCCTGAGCTCAAACGATCCACCCACCTCGGCCTCCCAGAGTGCTAGGATTACAGGCGTGAGCCACCGCGCCCGGCCAGCAACATCTTAAAATACTGAAAGAAAAAAGCCTTCAGCCTAGAATTCCATACCCAGAGAAAATATAATTTAAAAACAAAGGAATAATAAAGACTTTTTTGGGCTAAAAAAAAAAAAAAGAACTGAAAGACTCATCACCAGGAGAACTAAACTACAAGAAATATCAAAGGCAATTCTTGGGCAGAAGGAAATGATAAGGAATGAGTACACAGGAAATGGTAAATGGGTGGATAAATACAAAAACTTTTCCTCTTTTTTTCAAGCTTTCAAAGATAATTTTCGAAACTACAAATAATGTGACATTAATAAAATATGTAGAAATAAAATGAACAACAATAATTTACAAAGAAAAATTGGAAGTGGAGTGTTGAAAAGTTTTTATACTTTATGTAAAGTTATATATTACTTGATGGAAGACTGTTGTATTTAGAGTTTATACAGTTACCCTAAAGTAAACATTATAAAAACAAAACAAATAGATAACCAAAAATTAGATAAAACAGAATCATAAAAGTTGCTCAACTGATCGAGTCACAACAAAGAGGAAAAAAGGAAAATTAAAAACAGATGAGATAAATAGAAAGTAGATAGTGGCCGGGCGCAGTGGCTCACGCCTGTAATCCTAGCACTCTGGGAGACCGAGGTGGGAGGATCGTTTGAGCTCAGGAGTTCGAGACCAGCCTGAGCAAGAGCGAGACCCCATCTCTACTAAAAATAGAAAGAAATTATATGGACAGCTAAAAATATATATAGAAAAAAATTAGCCGGGCATGGTGGTGCATGCCTGTAGTCCCAACTACTCGGGAGGCTGAGACAGGAGGATCCCTTGAGCTCAGGAGTTTGAGGTTGCTGTGAGCTAGGCTGACGCCACGGCACTCACTCTAGCCTGGGCAACAAAGTGAGACTCTGTCTCAAAAAAAAAAAAAAAAAAAAAAAAAAGAAAGTAGATAGTAAGATAGTGGACTTATACTAAATCATATCATAATCATCTTGAATATAAATGGTCGAAGCATCAGATTGGACAAAAATGTAAGACCCAATTTTATTCTGTCTAGAGAACACCTATGTTAAATATAAAGACATAAATAGTTAAAACTAAAATGATGGGAAAAGATATCCTACGCTAACACTGCTATAAATTAAGCCACATGGGCTATATTATCAAAGTATATTTAAGAGCAAAGAATATTACCAGTATCATTTCATAATGCTAACAGGGTCAAGTCCTCAAGAGGACATGAGAATTCTAAATATCTGTGAGCTTAATATGAGAGCTTCAAAATACAAAAGCAAAAACAGAAGGAACAGAGTTAAGAAATAGATGAACCCATGGCTATACTGAGAGATTTCATCATCTCCCCTCTCAGTAATGGATAGAACAAATAAGGATGGAAGAGAAAGGATAGAGAGTATTTGAACATAGGAAGGCAAGAGTAGGCTGGAAGGGTTTGGGAGCTAGGATCTTGTAGGGAAAGGAGAAGGACTCTAACAGAGGGAGAGGACAACAAGGCAAACATGAGTAGGGTCAATGAGCGAGGACTGCCAAGAATGCTGCAGGGGTCGGGAGTGCATGCAAAATGAATGGGTCAGTCAGAGCAAGAAGACAGGCACACACAGAAGGAAGAATGAAGAGTTAGGAGCTTTTGAGTTGAGGAGAATGAAATTAAGGAAGCCTACACATTCTTCTTCTCTCCTCCTAAGCTTGGGTTACTTGGAACCACTGCAGATACCTTGTGGTCCTGCAGACGGATGCTAGTACAGATTTATGGATACAAATCCCATGTTCAGGCTTAGACTCCACATGTTCTTAATGAACTATCAGCTCATTCTCTTTTCCTCAAAGAGTATTCCAAAACTTCAGCCTTCTGTTGAAGTCACTATTAAGCCCTTCCTGTCTGGAGCATGTTTGCCCTCAGATCCACTTCTTCCTTTCTCTTGCCCTCTTCTGTATTTCAGGAGGCTGATCTCTGCGGGATGCCTTTTTCCAGGCTGGCTTCTGGCTGGTTCCTTAATGGAAAGCATGAGTGGGAGACCAAAGGTGGAACAGAAGGAACCTGGACGTGTTTTGCTCTTCCTTTCTGCTTCAGGCAGTTGCAGCTGTTTCACAGCCTCTGGTCTACAGGATGAAAGTGTTCATCTCCTGGGAAAACACTGTCTGAGTTGAGAGTGATCTCAGCCTTCTCAGGATTCAGCCAGTTTGGGCCACTGGGCTCGAGACACACTGCCTTTTCCCTCTTCCCCTCTGCCCTGGAGGTGGTAGTGGTTTCCCACTGATGCTAATCTCTGGGGAAAATTAGCATTCCTGCTTGCCTTCTCCACTCTTCCATCAACCTGTGTAACCAATTACCTACATTAAAATTTCTCTTATTAAATATTGATGTGGTTTACACCATTGCCTCCTGTCTGAGGCTAACCATCTAATGGTGTGAGATCGTAACTCTTGCCTCCTCTGGAATTACGCTGTTTGTGTATTTACTCTGTTCGTCATTTTAGCTCTCCATTATCCCCCTCCTAACTACAACCTTTCTTTGGGCACACATTTCCCTTCTATTCTCTTTCTTTCCTGGACACACTTCTACAAAGGGTGGTCTGTACTTACTGCTTCTCCCTGCTTACCTCCCATTCACATCTGAACCCACTCAAGTCCGGTTCTGCCCTCACTACCTATATAGATCCCCTCTGGTTCTTCTCTTTGGCTACCACTCAGTATCCCCTGTAGGCTTCTCATTCCTAGTGTAGATGTTCTCAAAGCTCTCTCTGTTCTGCTTCCTCACTCCTCGTCTCCCTTACTCACTCCATACATTCTCCCTGGACAATCTTCACACATTCTCATGGCTTTATTATAATCTTGCTGCATATGACTTCCAAATTTATAGCTAGCTTCAACATCTTGCCTGTTCCAGATCCATATGTCCAATGCCAATGCCTTCTAGTCAGCTTGACAGGAGCACTCTCAAATTCAGCATGTCCAGAAGGGATCTCTCTTCCCCCACAAGTATATTACAGCTTACATTCATTATCTTGGGGAATTGCATCACCGTCACTCACTTACTAAAGCCAGAAACTTGGGAGTCACCCTAAATTTGTCCTTTCCCTCCTTTCACTTTGTTGAATCACTCGTCAGTTTCTATCAGTTCTTTCTCTTATATCACTCCCATGGTGGCAATTCTCCTCCTATTAACACATTATGCACCCTTGTCTGTTTTCCCTTATACAAGAACAACCAGAACTTTCCAATGGTCTCTCTGCTTCAAATTTTACCCATCCCCAGTCATGCCTCCAATTCACTGACAGAGTACTTTTTATAGTTCATAGATTGGAGCACGTCATTGACCTATTTCTAAGTGCTTCAAGGGCTCCTCATGACACCAAATGATAAGATCAAAATGCCTTAGCAATTCCTTGTGGTCAAAGCCTCTGCCTACCTGTTCCATCTCATCTCCTAGCACTGCTAGTCCCAGAACACCTCACACCCTCACACAGCTCTATGCCTACACATGAAGGACCCTCTCCCTGGACAGACTCACTCCATACCCTGGCTCCCTTGAAATTCTTGAAAATTCCTCCACATCCTTTAACTCTCCTCTCAAAAATCTTCTCCATAAAGCTTTCTAAGATTCTTCCCATCAGTCTTAAGTGCTACTTAAGGAGCACATAAATGCAAAAGTACACCTGTTTGCACTTTGAGCTTCATAAGCCTAGGTACTGAAAGAATTTGGCATAGACAATATCCTGATAAATCAGAGCATACCTTCATACCAATAAGGTTATATAAAGATTTGCAAAGTAATGGGGGTTGGAGTGGGAAGGAAACTTCACAGGAAATGACATTTAGGTACTCGTCAACCTCTGTGCCATTTGGACTGAGCTCTGGGAGAGGAGAGGGAAGGGTAGAGGGTGAGGGTAATAACACAATGTTTGTAGGATCTGAGAGTTGAGAAGATCAGAGCCTCTCTTCCTGAGTAAACCCTCAGGGAGGCAGTTGAATAACAGCAGAAACAAGACTACATGGTGTGTCTTAGCAGGCAGGGCCTCTCAGGGTGGAGCAGACATTGGATAATGATATCATGAGCCTGAGAGCTACACACAGGCAGATAGGATCTTAAATAGCCACATGGTGTATTTTCAGACCCTGTGGATCTTGTGGCAGAAAAACTGATTCCTGTGTACCAATTAGGGGCACAGAAGTGGCAAGAAGAGTCACCAGAACTAGAGGCTTCACACATTGGAACCAGGAATCTGGCATCATGACTCCTACTGGCAAATGACTTAGTGCCAGTTAAGATTTACTTTTGTAGTTGCTTAAGTGTCCAATTTTCTCCCCCTTCTCCAACTCCAAAAGTAAATTTTAACTGATAGCTGGTCATCGAAGCCATGCCAAGGAATAGTGAGTCTACTAGGGGTCTGGGGAAAGCTTGGTTCACAGCCCAAAAAGAGACTCTGGAAGAGAGAGCCCCTTTCTGTCTCTTATTGTCTGCTCTGCTTACAGTCAGAAACATTGGGATGGAAAAAATTGAACAATCTGTCTCTAGTTTTAATTTTTTCCTCCCTGTGTTGATTGATTTATTTCTGTTGTTGTTGTTAATTTGTGTTTTTTGGGTTTTGTTTGTTTATTTCCTTTCAGGTTGTTACTCAGGCTGACCCTTTGGATCCCAGAGGAGTTGGAGCTTCGCTCTCAAGACACAGACTTTGTAGCTTCCTGAGCACCACCAGATAGATATCTCCATCAAAGCCCACAGAACAAGACCATCAGATCACATATCCTGTATGTTCTCTCACAAATACTTAGAATTAAGGACTTTGTTTCAACACTTTTCTTGGAGAGATAAGACTGGCTTATGCAATATGGAATGATGAATGAACTTGGACTTTGAGATCTGATAGACCTTATATTTTTTCCTAAAATGCCTTCTGGGGAAAGTTATTTTGTTTATCTATGCCTCAATTTCCTGGCTGTAAAAGTGGGGGTGGTGACAAAAATGCTTATCTTTGAGAAGTTTTGTGAGGATTAGTTAAATCATGCATGTATTATATCTGATCAAATAAGTGCTTGATGAATGGTCATTTTCTCCTCTAATTTTCTTGAAATAGGTATGGATTCCATTTTTTTAAATAGCAGTAAGACTTTGAGGGCTGTTGAATAGAGGGTTTGAGGTGGCAAATGCTGCCTGGTGTCCCCAAATTCCATTATAGTGGCTAGAATTGAGGCTTATGGATACCGGGTTATAAATGGATTCTTCAGTGTCTTCAGTGGTTCTGTGGACCAAACCTATGCTGGATTTGTTATATTTATTGGAAGAGATCAACAAAAATGCTGCTGTCATACTTTGCAATATTGGCATTTCCTTTTAATTTTAATGGGGAAAAGATCAGTTCACATTCACAGTTTTTCCCCAGGGTTATATTAATTCTCATACTCCCTTCCACAATGTGATCAATAAGGATATTGATTGCCTTGAAATTCTGCAGAATGATACATTGGTCCAATATATTGACAATTTCATCTTCAGGAGAAAGTGTCAAGTACACTGGGTGCTCTGCTAACACACTTGTGTGAAAAAAATAATAATAAATAAAAATGTGTCATGTTTGCTATGTTGATGCATTTTGCATAAGCCCATTGATAGAAGCATTCCTCTAAGGTAAAGGAGTTATTGCTCTATGCACCCCCTGCCATTAAAAGATATAATGCATTTTGGGACTATTTGGATTTTGAGGCAGCATAAGCCACCCATGGGAATATTCCGCAATTCATTCTCCACCAGGTGACTTAGAAGGCTGAAGTGTTAAATGGGGCCAAATCAACAGAAGGCTTTGCAGCAGTGGAATTTGTCTCAGGAAAACAAAGCTGGTTTAACAAAATCAACTGATGTAATATATCATATCAACAGGCTAAAGAAGAAGAATAACATGATCATATCAATAGATGCCAAAAAAAAAAGTATTTGACAAAGGTCCAAAACTTATTCAGAAAATAAACTCTCAGTGAACTAGAAATAGAGTGGACCTTCCTCAATTTTACAGAGAACATCTACACAAAACCTACAGCTAACATCAGATAGGAGGTGAAAAAGTAGACACTTTCCTGCTAAGATCTAAACAAGACAAGGATGTTCCTTTCACCACTGCTTTTCAGCATCATGCTGGAAGTCCTGACTAGGATGATCAGTCCTAGCTGATGCAAAAGATAAGAAAAGGAAATAAAAGGTATAGTAATTGGGAAGGAATAAATGAAAGTAGCCATGTTCAGAGATGACATGATAATTTATGTAGAAAATTCAAAAGAATTGACCACAAAAACTTCTGGAACCAGTAAGTGGTGATAGTAAGGTCGCAGGATACAAACTTAAAATACAAAGTCAATCACTTTCCTATAATCAGCAATGAATATGGAGAATTTGACATTAAAACACATTGTGATTTACATTAGCACTCTCCTAAAAATTACATATTTAGGTATAAATCTAACAAAATATATAAAAATCTATGTGAGGAAAACTATAAAAGTCTGATGAAAGAAATTTTATTCAGGAATTCTATTTCTTCCTGGTTGAGCCTGGGAAGGCTGTGTGTTTCTAAAAATTTGTCCATTTCATCCACGTTTTCTAATTTGTGTGCATAAAGATTTTTGTAGAATTCATAGATGATATCATGTATCTCTGTGGCATCAGTCGTGATTTCTCCTTTCATGTTCCTGATGGAGGTTAGAAGAGTTTTTTCTTTTCTGCTCTTGGTTAGTCTAGCCAGAGGCATGTCAATTTTGTTTATTTTTTCAAAGAACCGTGCTCACAGATTACCAACACTCACTTCTCAATGGAAAACACAAATTCCATATTTGTGAAACTCATCTGGTAAATTTTTATCTTCCTTGATGTCTGCCAGTTTTACTGGAAAATTAATTGGAAGATATAGCACTTGTAATTTTTAACAAAGGTGTTCAGACTTTTAAAAAATTGATTACTTTGGAAGATATTCAGAACCAGTTAAAAAATTCCATTTCTAAAATATTTAAGTGAACAGATAGATATGAGAATTGTTATATGTGGCACAGATTGCTTTTGACCAAACATTTTATAACATGAATGTAAAATGTGAATAAAAACATAAATAAAAAAAGAAGAAATTTTAAAAGAACTAAATAAACAAAGAGAGATTCTGTATCTATGGATAGGAAGACACAATATTGTCAAGATGTCAGTTCTTCCCAATTTGATGTATAAATTCAAAATTTGATGCACAAATGCAATACCAATAAATCCCTGCAAGTTGTTTTGAATATTGACAAAATGATTTTAAAGTTTATATAGTAAGGCAAAAGACACAGAAAACTCAATATTGAAGTAGAAGATCAAAATCAAAAGACTGACATTATCCAACCTTAAGATTTACTATAAAGGTACAGTACACAAGACAATGTGAAGTTAGTCTAATGGACAAATAGATCAATGGAACAGAGTAGAGAGCCCAGAAATGAACATACATAAATACGGTCAACTGATACTTGACAAAAGAGCAAGATAATCTTTTCCACAAATGGTGTTAGAACAACTGGACATTCACAAGCCAAAAAAAAAAAAAAAATCTAGAGACAGATCTCATACCCTTCACAAAAATTAACTAAAAATGGATCATAGACCTAAATGTAAAATGCAAAACTATAAAACTCCTAGAAGATAGCACAAAAGAAAACCCAGATGATATTTGGTATGACAATGACTTTTTAGATATAACACCAAAAGCATGATCCATGAAAGAAATAATTAATAATATGGACATCAAATTCACATCAAAAATGTGAATTTCTATTTTCTGAAAGACAATGTCAGAGAATGAGGAGACAAGCCACAGACTGGTAAAAATATTTGCAAAAGACACATCTGGTAAAAGACTGATATTCAAAATATACAAAGAACTCTTAAATCTCAACAATAAGAAAATGAATAACGTGATTAAAAAATGGACAATACACCTGAACAGACACTTCATCAAAGAAGATAAAAATGGCAAGTAACAGTATGAAAATATGTTTAACATCATGTGCTATTAGGGATTGCAAATGAAAGCAAACATGAGATACCACTTCACACCTATCAAAATGCCCCAAATCCAAAACACTGACAATGCCAAATACTGGCAAGGATGCGGAGCAACAGGAACTCTCATTCATTGCTGGTGGGAATGCAAAATGGTACAGCCAGTTGTACAAGACAGTTTGGCAGTCTCTTACAAAACCATATATACTCTTACATACAGTCCTGCAATCATGTTCCTTAGTATTTACCCAAGGGAACAGAAAACTTTGTCCACACAAAAACCTACACATGGATGTTTATAACAACTCTACTCATAATTGCCCAAACTTGGAAGCAACCAAGATGTCCTTCAGCAGGAGAATGGATAAATAAACTGTAGAACATCTAGACAATAGAATGTCATTCAGTGCTTGAAAGAAATGAGCTACCAAGCCATGAAAACACAAGGAAGAAACTTAAATGCACATAACCAACTGAAAGAAGTCAATAAGAAAAGGCTAAATACTGTTTGATTCCAACTATATGACATTCTGGAAAAGACAAAACTATGGAGATAGTGAAAAGATCAGAGGTTAGTGAGAAGGGAGGGATGAATAGGTAGAGCATAGTGGATTTTTAGGGCGGTGAAATTACCCTGTATGATACTATAATGGTGGATACATGTCATTATACATTTGTCCAAACCCATAGAATGTACAGCATCAAGAGTGAACCCTAATGTAAACTATGTACTTCGACTGATAATAATACATCAGTGTAATAAATGTACTACTCTGGTGCCGGGATGCTGAGTGAGAGTGGGGGAGGTATACGTGTGCGGGGACAGGCGGTATATGCAAACTCTCTGTACTTTCCATTCAATTTTGCTTTGCACTTAAAACTACTTTAAAAGATAAAATGTATAAATTTAAAAAATGAAATAAATCCTGGCATGCTCCTCAGCCCCTACTGGGAACTAAGAGCCTGACTACGAAATATCAGTAACTATGCAAAGAGCTGCCCAGCATGAACTGTGATTGTCAGATCCTCAAAGTCAAGGTCAGTGGATTCAAGAGCAATCCCTTATACAGTGGAAGTAACACTTTGGGGATCAAGCCCAGGCTGGTCCAGCAGGCCTTAGTGAAATACATGAAAATGTGGCTCAGACCCTCACATTACCTATCACTCTTGCAATGTCACTTCCTGCCTATAGTCTTATGGGAATTTCCCTACTACCAGCCGATGAGGTGGTAAAATGCCTGACTAAACGGATGGATTTGCTGCAAGCCAAAAACGGACCACTGCTAGATTACAATGCCACTCACAGTTATCCCTAGAGGGTAGTGGTGAGTGGAAGTCTTCTCAGTGGGTACAGCTATAAGCATTCCAGATCTTCAACTGTGTGGAGGAATAAATGGCCTGATATCAGAATACAAACCGTGGCTTGGATGGTTGGTCAAGGGCCCCACTATGGTCTGAATGTTTGTGTCCTCCCCAAATTCATATGCTGATACCTAATCCCCAATGTGAAGGTATTCAGAGATGAGGCTTTTGGGAGGTGATTAGATTGTGAAGGTAGGACTCTCAGGAATGAGATTAGTGCCATTTATAAAAAAAGACCCCTTCCACCATGTGAGGATACAGTGAGAAGGCGCCGTCTATGAAGCAGAGAGAAAGCGCTTATCAGACATGAATCTGCTGGTGCCTTAATCTTGGGCTTGCCTTCAATAACTGTGAGAAATAAATTTCTGTTGTTTATAAGCTACTCAGTTTATGGTATTTTGTTGTAGCAGCCTGAACAAACTAAGACAGCTTTAGTTTAAGGGAAGAAAGATATGGATGGATCTGTAAAGTGGCACAAATTGGGAAGATATCTGCACTCATGTCATTGGCCCCCAGAGATTATGCTTCATAGATGAGGCACTCATGGACTGGATTGTCCTCCAGGAAATGTCAGCTAGACTATGTCTTTAGCCACCCCAGTGGACAAGAGGACCATGAACAGAGTGGCCCTGGTGGTAGGATTGAAACTTATTTATGGACCTGAGCTCCCTCTCACCAATGCTACTGCTGAAGCCTGACTTATCAACAGCAGAGACACAATCTTAGTCCTTGGTATGGTACCATACCTCAAGGGACCAGACTGCCACTCCTTGGTAAGTTAATTGAAATTGATCACTATTATCCTGGAGAGGACAGCAGTTGGTCTTCAGTGGACACTTGGACAAAGAGAAGTATGTTTTCTGTCCATTGTGCCTCTGTCTGCACTGCAGTGAGGGCTCTGTGAGTGCCTGATTTAGATGTTGGATCTTAACCTGTTTTATGCTGAAGAAGATGCCCTGAATGGTACATAATTCTGGGATCCACTCTTTCTCCCATACACTGCATTGTCCAGACGCACTAAGCCTGAGAGAACACTGTAATAGCCAATGAAACGCTCAACTAAAGCACCAACTTAGAGATAACACCTCATGGGGCTGGACTTGAGTTTTCCAGGATGCAGCTTATGTAGGAAGCAAAGGATGATTTACTGAGTAGAAATAGGATTGGTGGCTCTTGCTATCATCTAGTGTCCCACTCGCAAAAGTCGTGTTTCTCATTTCCCCTGGAGGTTGTATAAATTAGAATATCATTCAGTAAATATTCACTCTTTTCACTGCCCCCAACAAACACACGCAGAATCCATGGGAAGAGTATGCTTCTCTGCTGTATGGATGTACAACGTGGCAATGTGGTGTGCTTGGACCTCTTGGACTGTAATTTCCTACACATTGGCTTTGGGCTCAGATAAGTGACTCGTTTTAAGGTGACGCAAGTAAAGGTTTGATGTGTGCTAGTGCAGCTGCGCTTGCCCGCCTATGCTTCTGCTATTACCATGAGACAAGCATGCCCAAGTAGCCTGCTGGTCCCAGAAGAGTAAGAGAAACACAAAACAGAATCATCCCAGCCAATGAGAGGACCCACAGCTTAAAACAGACCTTACCCAATAGATCTGTGATCATGATAAAAAATGTTTATTTTTGGAGGTTACTGAGCTTTGAGATAGTATCTTATACCACAGATGAATGACACAGAGACCCTAGTTCAAGAGAGGTGGGGGACATTTCCACTAGGAAACAGTAAATAGTTCCACTGAACCTAAAGCTATGACTGCCTTTCACTTTGAGATCCTCTTGCTAGTACACCAGAAAGCACTTAATTCTGGCAGAGCAGTCAGCCCTAATAATTATGATAAGCTAAATTTGCTGCTTATAATGGGCCCGGGGAAAAGTACACCTGAAACACAGCAGACTGACCAACACATCTCTTGTTGCTTCCATATCCATTATAATAGCAAGCAGACAATTGCCACAACCACAGCCCAGCCTGATAAAGCAAAGTAACCCAAGGTTCAGAGCCCTTAGGGATAAAGGTCTATGTTCTTCCATCAGGCAAGCAAACTAGACCACAGAGTTTTAAAAAGTCAAAGGTGAAGAAATTATAGAATATGTGGTAGAAAAGAGAGATAATAGAACATCAACTATAGTCTGTCTGGACCAACTGCAAAAGTAAGAACTATCATTTTTTTAACTAACTCTTCTGTCCTAAGCTTTATCATCTTTTTTTTGAAGAGAAATTATGACCACCCTGAGGAGTCAGTGACAGATTGGAATTCATGTGGAACATGAAAGGATAAAGAAACTGAGTGGTATGAGGTGTAGCTTGAGCAGAAGGAAGGAAGGCAGGAAGTGAATAGTGGGTTACGTTGTACGCCCCCAAAAGTTATGTCCAAGTCCTAACCCCCGGTACCTGTGAATGTGACCTGAATTGAAAATAGGGTCTTTGAAGATGTTTAAAGATCTTAGGATGAGATTAATCTGGATTCAGGTTGGGCCAAAATCCAATGACTGGTGTCCTCATGAGAGAAAGAGAGGGATATTTGAGACACACAGACACCAAGACACGAAGGCCGTGGGAAGGCAGAGGAAGAGACTGGACTTATGCTGCCACAAACCAAGGGACATCAAGGGCCACCAGAAGCTGAGAGGAGCATGGAAGGACTCTCCCCTGGTGCCTTTGGAGGGAGTGTGGCCCTGCCCACACCTTAATTTCAGACTTCTGACCTCCAGAACTGTGAAAGGATAAATTTCTGTTACCTTAAGCCACCAAATTTGTGGCCATTTGTTGCGGCAGCCGTAGGAACCTAAATACGTGAGGAAAGAAGGAAAGCAAGGAAGAATTACAAGTACTTGAAAATACCTTAATCTTTTACATAACTTATAAAATGAGGCATTAGTAAGTGATCACAGTGATTCCTTCTAGCCCAAAACACTCATGAGTCTATAAAGGCTTTGTGGGAAGTAGTCATCCAATTGTGTTTTTAGGAACTAAGGAAAGACAGGCAAGATGGTACTCCGATGTCCTCCCTTAGCTTGGGCCAGGCCACATCAAGACTCCTTTGCTGTACAGCTTCAATATACCCACTCAGCAAATCTTTTCTCCAGGAATAGAAATGAGAAAATTCCTTTTGAATTGTTCTGTAAAGTAAATGGGCAAGGTTGCCCTGCCAAGAATTTCAGTGAAGACTCATTCAAAATAGTTAACATAATTTTTTAATATATAGAATAAAGAAAATAGATTTTATTTCAGTCTTAATACAGCAGAGATAGAAGAAAATGGAAAGTACTGATAGGTATAATTCAGGTATTAAATATATGTAAAAATGAACTTAATAAGCCAATTGGCTTTCAGCCCTAATGTTAGGTCTCAGTTCTGCGAGTAAATTAACTATGTAAAAAACTCTTTTTTCCTCACCAATATCTTTGGCTCTTAATTTCATTAATGAAGAAGGAAAGCTGGAAGTAAAAATTATTCCACTGATTCTTAGGCAGAGTTGTACAGTGAACAGGTTTAGAATCTGCATCTCGGAAATTCAAATATCAAAACATACAGACGTTCTGGTACTTTTTGAACACAGATACTCAGCTGTGAGTGACATCCGTTCTCTTGCTTGTATGTGATTTTACTAACTACACACTTTTGCTATCTACGGTCACTCCCTGGTGAGCTCATCCAGTTTCATCACTTTAAATACCATCCTACTGTCGACAATCCCCAAATTTATGTCCCCACCTCAGACTTCTGGCCTGAACACCAGACTCCTACATCCCCTGGCCTCTAGACATCTCCACACACATATTGAATAAACATCTCAAACTTCACATGTCCCAAACTCCTCATCTGCTCCACGAGCCTCCTGCCACAACTCATGTCTCCATTTTCCTGAGTGACATCTCCATTCTTGTTACCGTTTTTCCTCTTATCTCCCACACCTAATCCTTCAAGAAATTCAGTTGTCTTTCCTTTCAGCACACATCCAGATTCTGATCATGTCTCATCACTTCCACCCTAGGCCAATTCCGTCATCTCTGACCTGCGTCTTGCAATAGCCTCCTAAGTGGTATTTCTGTTTCCGCCTTGGGCCTCCTGCAGTCTATATAATTCTCAAATGGCTGCAGGAGAGACCCTTTCAAAACTTAAGTTAGATCATGCCATTCCTCCACTCAAAATCCCACAGTTTCTTTCCTTCTCACTCAGAGCAAAAGGTCCCCATTACGCGTCTCCTCCCAGACCTTGCTTGCTCTGACCCACCTTCCCTTCCACCGACCTTGCTGCTGTCTCTGAGCACAGCAGGTACGAATCCTCCCCAGGCTTTTGCCAGTGCTAGCCCCTCACCTGGAATGTTCTTTCCCCAGACACCCTCCTGGCTAGCTCCTCTCGCCTGCTGCCTGCCTCATGTCTTTACTCAAATGTCACCTACTCACTGAGGCCTTCCGCTACCACTGTGCTCACCTAAGTCCCCCAAGAAGCAGACACCAGGATGGGTTTAGGTGTGCAAGGGTTTTATTAGGGGGACACCTATGCGGGAACATCGGTAGAGATCTGGAAAGGCTAAGACAATCCTCTCAGTCTGGCCCTGACGAAGGAGGGAGGGAAGGGAGTGGGTGGAAGTGCCCTAGACCACCATGCTGTTCCAGCACAGCAGCCCTCTGTCCTTCCCTGCAGGATATCCGGCTTTTTGTCACCTCAGCACCCGCAGGCAGACTGTTGTCCCCTACCAGGAAGGATCTTTTCCCAGTTTTCACTGGACAAAGTGCCACTTACTATTTTGTTCTCAACTTAATGTCATTTCTATAGAGAGAGCTTCCCTTGCCCCTCAGTCTAAAGTATTAACAGTGTCCTCTGTGTGACCTATTTACCTGTGTCCTTTTTTCCTTGGAAGCATTTATCACAAGTGTTATTATTGCTTATTTCTGTGCTTTGTAAATTGTAGTCTCTCCCTTTGGGCTGTAAGCTCTGTGAGAGCTATACCATGGCCCCCTCTTCACCATTGTGTCTCCAGGGCCCAGCAACTTCCAGGACAGTTCTTGGCATGTAATGGACATGTAGTAAATAAATACTTAATAAATATTTAGTAAACATTAACCATAATAAGTAGCTTTCTAGAAATGTACACATATTAAAAAGTTTTAGAAAGCAAAAAATATTGTGAAATACACATAAGTCGGAGTCTAGGGGAGGGGTCATGAGATCAAATGCTCAGAGGCATCTATAAAGAGGTCCCCATCCATGTTTCGGGATGCCCTGGCCTTCCCATTGTGGACCTCCATTGGCTGAGCATTCAGACATCTCTGTGGTTCTAGCAATTAGATATTCAGCCTGCCCTCAGTTATGCCTGCCCTGCCACGCAGGAGATAAAAGCTTCTTTGTAAGCTACCCAATAGTCCCTAAGACTGTCACAGTGCTGATAGCCTCATTTTCTCATTATCCTTTTGTAAAGATATAAATTCAACTCAGCAGTAACTGACCAACTCTGATGTCTTCACAGGCACTGTCCCCCGGATCCCTTACAAATGCCTATATAGCTTGCACTGGCCACAGCATTCCCATTCCTGCCCACACATGGCTCCAAGTCACCACCAGTGAAATCTGTAGCAATGGCAGTGTTGCTTGTATCCCACCTACCAACCAGGACAGCATCCTCTCCACCTGCTGCTGGGAGGTGGGTGAGCCAGGCTCAAATGCCCATCTTACTGCCTGTTTCCTTAGACCACTGATGGTACCACTTTTGGTAACCCAGGTCCTCCAGGAGGCAGAGGCCAAGAAGGGATTAAGTGTGCATGCATATTATTAGGGGAAATTCCTGTGATGCAAGTCTGACTCAAGTGAAGGAGAAGAGGGAAGAAAAGTTGGGCAGAAGCATCCTAGACTGCTACGCAGTCTAAGGCAGGTTCTGCAAAGCTTCAGAGAGTCCTCAAGACAAAGTCAGCTGACAGAGGAGTCCCATGTGTCCCAGGAGTGGGCTTGCCTTAGCATTCCTGCCACACTCAGGCATGGACTGAGCAGCCCGTGGAAAGCATGGCCTCAGTGCAAACCCAACGATAGATTTCAGGGTGCAGCAGCCGGAGCCCTTGAACTCTGATAGGTAGAATGTCTCCCAAAGACGTCTGCATCCTCACCCCTGGAACCTATAAATGTTACATCACATGGCAAAGGGGATTTTGCAGACATAATTAAGGTTAGAGACCTTAAGATAAGGAAATTTTCCTAGATGAGACACCAATGTAACTGCATAAGCTCTTAAAAGCAGAGAAATTCCTCTAGCTGAAGGCAGAAGAAGTGAGACAGAAGGATAAGTCAGAGAGATTGAAAGCATGAGAAGGGCTTGCTGTGCCATTGCAGGAATGCCAGTGGCCTTCAGGAGATAAGAGAAGCTCCAGCTGACAGCCAGCAGAAAATCAGTCCTACAGCTGCAGGGCACTGAATTCTGCCAAAGATGCGAGTGAGCTGGGAAGTGAATTTTCCCCCAGGGCCTCCAGATAAGAGTCCAGACCTGTCAGGGGCTTGATTCCATCCTTGTGAGATCCAGAGCACTGGAACCAGCCAAGCCCACCCAGGCTTCTGACCTACAGGAACCATGACATAGTAATTGTGTGTTATTTTGAGCCACAAGGTTCGGGGTAACTTGTTACAGCAGCCATAGAAAACTAATACCATCTCCCTGGGGCTGGAACACCATAAGGCACACTGTCTAGACCCCCATACCACCCTGTTCAAAGTCACAGCCATTCCCTTTTTCCTTAAATCTTATCCCTGTCTCGTTACTCTCCACGTCCCATCACTTTCTGACAGTCTATATGTAATAACTTACTGATTTATTTTGTTTGTTGCCTGCTTTCCTCCACTAGGGCAAGGATTTTTATTCACTGTGTTCACTGCTGGGCCTCAAACAGTACCTGGAACATAATAAAACACTTTTTAAAATTAAACGAGTAAGTGAAGATTAGTTCTGCTGCATTTCCATTTGGTTTGGATTGTGGCTGTACGCAGTTGCGTGCATACGATATGGGTCCAGAAGGGTAAGAATAGAAGAGAGTAAAGCTATATTAAAACAAAAAGGGTATCAACGCGATTGATCTGCTGTCTTTCTACCTAGGAGATATGTGGTCACTGATCATCTAAATAACAGCATGTCATCACAGTATGATTAGTACGTTGTTTCCAGGGACATGTAGCTACTTGATTGCCCAGAATATGGCCCTCTCAATCCTTGGCTATTCTGGAGCTTCCCACTTAGTCTAAGAAAGCTGGTAAGCCCTGACTTTGACATTTTATAGTTTATAAATTACATTGACACCTATGATGAAGTTATTCACCTGAGGTCCAGGTGGTGTAATTTCTAACTTAGAGCCCAAACTCAGACCATGGTTTCCAATATCAAATCCTGTGTTCCTCGCACCGTGACATGCACCCTCTTGGCTTCATTGGTTTTAATAATGACGGAGAAGAAGGGAGACGTGGAAACAGAGAAACTGATTTAAAAGCTCTAATTGTGGGAGCATGAGAAGATTTTGAGGAGAGGGGGAAAAAATCAGGCCAAAATAAATTTAGGAAGAGTATCCAAAAAGTTTTTTTTATTTTTGAGCATGCCTAAAAATGGAATGTATGCATTAAATACATGACATAATCACTTCGGATTCACCCATATATTTCATTAACCTGAATGTGACCCTGGAAAAATTATAATGGAAACTATGGCTTTAGATGCTGTTTTCTCCATTCGCTGAGTACAACATAAGGAGAGAGTCATCATAGGCATTGCTGGAGTCAGAACATTTTAAATTATCAGCACCTCAAGCCCATCGTGACTTTCCCCCAGCTAGAGAAGAACATCAAGTATAGATGACAAGGCTTTCCTCATATCCCATCCTGACTGCTACCCAGTTTTTCTTCTAAAATATTGTCTTCTGTGATTGCTTCTAGCAATGTGGATAATTAAAAAAAAATAGGAAGGGGAATTATAAAAATAATACTTGGTCATTTTAGAATATTTGAAAAATAGACAAAAATGTAGAATAAGAAAAAGATTTCCCCAAACGTCACTCTCCAGAGACACTGCCTATTAATGCTTTAGTATACCACTCTCCAATTTATTTTTGTGGGTTTTGCACATTATAAATGCTCTAAATAAAATTGAATTACTTTTAATTCTCCTTCCCCAGATTCATCCCCAGAGCCAAACACTTTAAAAAATGTAACACACATCCTTCAAGTTGGTGTTTTATATTCTTCTTACATATATGGGTATTATAATATTACTTTTGTGTTTTTAAATTTTTGCATAAATGCTAAATACTGTGCTAAAATTCTCTTCAATTCAGTTTTTTAATTCAACCTAATATTTTGATCTACAGATATTGTCAAAAATGACTGTATTATTCATGAATTTTAACTGCTATCTAATATTTCACCATCTGAATAGACAGTTTATTTATTCCCTCTGAATAATATTTAGTTCTTTTCCATTTTTTCTCTTATGTTCAAAAATGCTATAATGGATATTCTTAAAATATGACTTCCTGGAGCACATTTGCAAGAATTTCTCTGGGCAATATTTTTAGAGGCGAAATTGCTGGATCATAAGGTATGCACAATTTTAACTTCATGTGATTTTACCCAATTACTCTCCCATAATGGTACTAATTCCCATAACCACAAGCAGTGCATGAGAGTTCTTTCCCTCACACGCCTGCCAACATTAGATATGGATGTACATACATATGCATACATACACACACACATGTATACATACCTGAATATTCTGGATATGAATTTTGGTTATGTTTGAAATATCTTCTTTCAAATATCTGAAGTTTGCCTTTTAAACTATTATTAATAATAGATGATCATACAAGGTTTACATTTGATTATAGTCAAATTTATCAATCTTTTCCTCTAGAATTTCCTCTAAGAATTGTGCTCTTCTGTGTCTTATCTAGAAGTCCTTTCTTGACATGCAGTCATTGTGTTAGCTCTTGTCTGTTTTCTATCCCAGATCCACCCTCCACCCTCCTACACTCTGCTCTGCACTCTGTAAATCCACCCTCTACAGACTGCCTCAGCGGGGCTCCCTTGGCCTCAGGCTTCCTATTGGGTTTGGCTAGCGGGAGGCACCTGTGGGAGAACAACAGGCTGGACAAGAGAAAAATCAAGGTCTTTATATTCCTGATTGTGAAAGTTCAGAAATGATTGCATTTCTGGCTGGGCGCGGTGGCTCACGCCTGTAATCCTAGCACTCTGGGAGGCCGAGGTGGGCGGATCGTTTGAGCTCAGGAGTTCGAGACCAGCCTGAGCAAGAGCGAGACCCCACCTCTACTAAAAATAGAAAGAAATTATATGGACAGCTAAAAATATATATAGAAAAAATTAGCCGGGCATGGTGGCACATGCCTGTAGTCCCAGCTACTCGGGAGGCTGAGACAGGAGGATCGCTTGAGCTCAGGAGTTTGAGGTTGCTGTGAGCTAGGCTGACGCCACGGCACTCACTCTAGCCTGGGCAACAGAGTGAGACTCTGTTCTCAAAAAAAAAAAAAAAAAAGGAAAAGAAATGATTGCATTTCTTTATCTAAGGTCATGGCTCCTGTCAAGTGGCCCGATTCTGCAACTGGAGGTTTCCACTTTTCCCGTGACCTCTCGTTTCCCCTTTCCCTTCAAGCTTGGGGACTGGAACAGTGAGGACTGTTTGCTGTCACCAGCCCCAGGATGCATCATCATCTCACACAGGTTTCCCTTGATCGTCTCCACACCATGTAAATAGTCCAGTCATTAAACCCTCTTTAATAACCACTTTTGAGTGATCTCTTGTTTCCTGCCCAGACCCTGGTCAATATAGTCATGAACGTATTCTCCTATATATGCGTCCATAATTTTCCACGATTTTTTAGAATTTGTTTATGTATATGGTACGAGATCAGAAACTAATTTCATTTTTGCCCATTTGGAAAAACCATGTTCCCAATACTATTTATTGAATAGGCCAGTCTTTTTACCTTCTGACATCATTCCTACCACTATCATATGCCAAGATAGCACCTAGACTTTGGTCTGTTTCTGAGTTATTCATTCAGTTCCAGAAAGGCAAGACATTTAACCTCCCTGTACAATTAATAATAGCATGTATTTCATATTGTTGTTGTGAGAGTTAAGTGAGTTAATACTTGTCTGTTACTTTGATCAGCACAGGGCACACAGTGAGAGCTAAAAAATTTCAGTTATTTTCATTAATATTTGTAGATCTTTGCATAAATCCTGCATAATTTTAATGACAATAGTTTTATAATTAATGTTAATATCTGTTGGACAAGTCTCTTTTCCTGTTTTGTTGTTTGTTGTTGTTTTACTATGGCTTGTCAGAGAGTCCACATGGCATTTTCATCTTTCAGCAGATCCTTCTAGCATGATGGGATCTTCCATGTCCCTAGGGCTCAACTGGCAAGCAAGGCGTGATTTCAGGTGAACCCTCAGCCTCGGCCTGATCCTGCATGGATGTGTGTAGTGTAAATAACAGCACAGATTTGTTCCAATTTAGGGAAGTAAGCTGGTCCTTCATATTTCTGTATCAGTCATTGGGCTGCTCCAGTTTGGGAGGAGGTAAGTAAATTCCTGGACACTTCCATCTCGCAACTGTCCCGAAGAAACAATTTGAATAGCCTGTTGGTGGTTCTTGAAGACAGGTGCAGGAGCAATCCAGGCGGAGTGGAGCACACTGAAGTAGGAAGATGGCAGAAGGCTCTGAGAGGCTGGGCACAGCGCACCAACGTGGCCCAGGTCCAAGCACGGTGCTCACCAAAGGCGTGAGTAGATAGGGCTCAAAGCCCCATTATGTGTCAGATGCCACAGCAAACACTCCAACAAAAAGAATTCTTGATGCCAATAAAAACATGTATTAAATCCCAAAATACTACCCATCAAGTTTTGTCCTTTTGTATGGGATGTGTATAGATACATGTAATATTTGCTAATCCCTCAGTTCTTATACTTTTCCCTTTTTAGCTTCTCATTCACAAAAGGAATTTTCTTTTCTTTTTTTTTTTTTTGAGACAGAGTCTCACTTTGTTGCCCAGGCTAGAGTGAGTGCCGTGGCATCAGCCTAGCTCACAGCAACCTCAAACTCCTGAGCTCAAGGGATCCTTCTGCCTCAGCCTCCCGAGTAGTTGGGACTACAGGCATGCGCCACCATGTCCGGCTACTTTTTTCTATATATATTTTTAGCTGTCCATATAATTTCTTTCTATTTTTAGTAGAGATGGGGTCTCGCTCTTGCTCAGGCTGGTCTCGAACTCCTGAGTTTCAAACGATCCGCCCACCTCGGCCTCCCAGAGTGCTAGGATTACAGGCGTGAGCCACCGCGCCCGGCCAACAAAAGGAATTTTCTGTGTTGTAATTTCATTCACTTCATGCCTTGGAGTTAGTTTCCTTTATTCTAATTTAACAGATGACATTTGGTGGTAGCATTATTATTGCTCAAAAACTTTAGGCTTCATGCTATATTACATTTTCTAGGTTTAAACCCGATATTTTGGAGTGAAGGTGACATTACTGATGGCATTTTCACCAAAATAACTTTTGATTTAAGAGGATGTTGTAAAGAACTCTCAGTATTTATAGTATATGGCTCTAGTTTTAGGATAGGTACAAGGGTGATATGATAGGAAAAGTATGTGTAGTGATGACAACCATAAAGTGAAAGATTTGTTCCATTAGACCCAAGAGATCACAAAACCTAATTATTCCATTGCTGCCTCTGGCATAATCTCTGTGTCTGTTGTTTAAGATGCTAATTCTCCGAGGATGCTATTAGTACCTCACTTCTGCACCGCATGTCCCACGCTGGAAATAGTGCAGGTATTATAAATGTCACTGTGTTTCCAAAGCACAAACCTCCATTAATCATTTATGTTTATGGTTACCAAGAACTAATGTCACTAAGTGGTAATAGGATATTATTAGAATAATGTAATGGGATACTGAGAATTCTCTAAGAACAACGTGCTCTTTCATGCCTCTGTGCCTTAGTGTGTGCTGTCCCCTGGGCCCAGGACCCTCTTTACCTCCCTCTGTTGTTGAGTTTCTGCTTGTATTCAAGTCCCAGATCAAATATCAGCTCTGCGAAGGCTTCCCTATTCTCCCCAATAGAAAGCACTCTTTCCCTTCCCTTTGCTTATATTAGTATTTTAATACTTATCAGACTCTGTGTGTCTCTGTCTAGCTCGGTGCCTGCTTCTTGTCTGTCTACCCTGTTACACCTTAAATTCTTAGAATGGATCCTTTTTATCTTAATTTCCCCAATACCCCAAACAATGCTTGTCACCCAGTTGTCACTCAATGGCTGTCTACACCGTATGTTATTCTTTTTTTATTTCAGCTTATTATGAGGGGTACAAATTTCAGGTTACATACGTTGCCCATGTACCGCCTATCCCCCCAAGTCAGAGCTCCAGGCGTGTTCATTCCCCAGACAGTGCGCATTACACTCATCATGTAGGTATACACCCATCCCCTCCTCACACCACCCCCCCTCCCCGTGTCAGCACCTTCAAGCGTGACCATTCCCCAGACGGTGCACAACACACTCATCATGTAGGCATATACCCATCCCCTCCCCCCACCCCCACCTCAGTCTGATATCCGATTGGTATCGTTCCCAGATGTGAATTTAGGTGATGATCAGGGAAACCAGTTTGCTGGTGAGTACATGTGGTGCTTATTTTTCCATTCTTGGGATGCTTCACTTAATATAATGGGTTCCAACTCTCTCCAGGAGAACCAAAGAGATGTCGTATCACTGTTATTTCTTATAGCTGAGTAATACTCCATGGTATACATATACCATAATTTACTAATCCAATCATGAATTGATGGGCATTTGGGTTGTTTCCACATCTTTGTGATTGTGAAATGTGCTGCTATAAACATTCGGGTACAGGTGTCTTTGTCATAGAATGACTTTTGTTCCTTTGGGTAGATGCCCAATAATGGGATTGCTGGATCAAATGGTAGGTCTATTTGAATCTGTTTAAGGTATCTCCATAATGCTTTCCACAGGGGTTGCACTAGTTTGCAGTCCCACCAGCAGTGTATGAGTGTTCCTGTCTCTCCCCATCCACGCCAACATGTGTTGTTTTGGGACTTTTTGATAAAGGCCATTCTCATTGGGGTTAAGTGATATCTCATTGTGGTTTTGATTTGCATTTCTCTGATAATTAGGGATATTGAGCATTTTTTCATATGTTTGTTAGCCATTCTTATATCTTCTTTTGAAAAATTTCTATTCATTTCGTTTTTTTGAAAGGTCCCTTCATTCCACCAGTGCCTGTCATATGGGTGCCTCTTTGCAAATGTTTGTAAAATTGAATAGAATGCATTTGTATATAAGACAAATATTTGATGATTATTTTAATTTTCTTAACACTCTCCAAATTGCACAAAGAATAGTAAATCAATGCTTATTGCCATTGCTATGGACAGTCCATAATGGCATTTAGGAATGAATACTTGGATTCAATTTCCTTCAATAAAAGCCTATAAACTGAAGCCACTGTACATGTACACTGGAATTAGACAATTAAGTAAATGGACAGCAGAAGGTGAGAGTCAGATCTCTCACTGTTAGAGTGGGAGGTTATGGGCAAGCCAGAAGAAAAGGCTAGAATGATCTGTGTGGTAATACATTAGAGACATCAGTATGAACTCATATTTAGCTTAATATAAATACTGATGGAAATAGATATATTTGTATATGTGTATATATGCAAGGGTTACTATGCCCATATTTATTTCCTTGCTCTGTCAGCTGAGAAAGCCTAGCAATAAAGCACCCCAGTAGCAATGAGCACACCCAGTGCCCAGGTCTTGGTTTCTACTACCATTCTCCAGTACAAAGAACAGGACTCCTCAGAGAAATAGCTGATTATAAAACTGAAACAAGAAATATACAAAATGAACCTGGTGCATCTTGTAGTGCCAGAGAGTAAGGAAGTGCTCAAAAAACACCCACAATGATGGAGATATGTCAAAGGGGCATGGGTGCCAACTGAAAAGTCTCCCAGTGGCCAAAGCTGAAACAATGTAAGTGACAAAATAAAATAGTATTAGCTTATAACCCAAAGTATAAAACAAATATGTATGAGTCCAGTCTGATATAAAAAGATAAATAAATAAATAAGAACAGATAAACCTCCTCTGCAGAAGATTTCCAATAATTTATGTAGCTACTCCCCCTCACGGTGGTGGAGCATAGCTCCTCATTCCTTAAGTGTAGGCTGCACTGAGTGCCTGCCTTCCAGAGAGTGCAGTGTGGAAAGGTGAGGAAAGAGTAGCTTTACAGTGGAAAATTTGGCAAGTACCATCTCAGTCAGGTGATTAACATCCACATCAACAGTGATAAGTCATCTTGATAGTGTGATGTGATAAGAATGGCACTTTACCTCTGGGCTCTTCTTCCCAAAACCCATAACTCTTGCTTGTATGTATGGTAAAACTGGTTTCGTTATGCATCATTTCCCTTAAAGTCACGGTTTCCAAGAACTGATCAGCAACATTAAATGAGGACTTACTGTATAGGGACCACAGTCATATAACCATATATATGTACATCTTTGTAGGTCTATGTAGAGATATAAATACTAGTAACAGTAGATAATCAATTATATACCTTTCTGGTCCATTGGTTTTGCCTTATTTTAAGAATCTGAGCCCTTTGTTTTTATTCTCCTTCTCTCCAAAAGAATTTAAACATTTTTGTAGGCAAAATGGTGACACCATTTTAGGGCTGTTGGACTTCCTGGATTTCTGTACAATGCAGAGATAAAGATGTAAAGAAAACATTTAAACACTGTATTTAGGAAACGACCACCAAATGTAGCTCTGATTGCTTCTCTTAACATCTTGGTGCAATTGACCACGTGTTCATTCATGGATTTTACAGGGATTCTGGACACTTCAGTTTTCACAACTCCTGGCCTTGCACAGCTCACTGTGCATGTGCCGAGGGATACAGACACAGAAACAAGCGAGTCAGTGAACTATAACAAAACCACGTGTGACATCAAGGAAGGCTTCACCAAACAGGCGTCATTCATCAGGCCTTGATGGATGAATAGGCATTCACAACCATGCTGGATGGTTAGAAAAGAGGAACACTTAGACAAATGATCCATTCATTCACAGAGACAAGGACAGGGTGCCTAGGAATAGAATTATCCTGCTGAGGAAAATTGAGGTGAAGTGGCAAAGTTGGTAAGGTTTGCCTTTGATGCTTCCTGCTCTTAGGTCAGGTGATGAGAATTTAGGGTCTGTGGTAAGGCAACCTGAGTTCATTTCCCACCTCTATTATTTATGACTTAGTGAACTACTTAGGCTCTCTCTGCCTCCAATTCTTTATCTGTAATAATAATGATGATGTAATAATAAATAATAATGTAATGGTAATAGTATCTACTTCAGCTGGTGAGAAAATCAATAGGATAATACATGGCTGACACTAAATGTAGCATCCAGCACATGAGAGTTCAATGCACATTGTTATTGATGTCAGTGCTGTTTTTTATCACAATGCAGGCCAGTCCTATCGAGGTTGCTTGGTGTCTCTTGGATGTTATGCCTCCATTTTGGGAGCCTGCCATCAGAAAATTGGTGGGACCTGCTTTTGGCTGCAGAGAACCTACCATTTGGGCTTTTCCCAAGCATTGACAATGAATCATCTCATCTTTTTCATAAAAATTCTTTTCATTGAAATACCTTTGAAATTGCTAATTTATAAGTTTTATTTAACCTTTCAGGAAAAAATATTATCTGGAATACTTTCAAAAGAGGTACTAATATCTATGTACAAATGAAGTACTTTTTTTTCAAATTTTAAGTAATTTATTTCTGCTTCATGGGTAAGAGGGGCAGAGATGTACCAGAGGTGTCCCCCCAGGTCTCCCCTGTCTCAAGGGAGGAGGGGGCGACACTGTCTCCCTTGAGAATCCTGAAGATCACAGCATCCCCTGAGAGCCTCCTTCCCTGAAAGTTGCCATCCTTTCTCTCTCGCATACCCTCTCTGTTTCCTCTTAATGATATTACAGACCTTACGCCTACATCACCAGCAAGACTCCCCCTTTAGCTTGTAAGTGCTCCCTTCTTCTTTTATTCTGGAATTATCTGCTCAGCATCTCATGATTTGAGACTGGATTTCTTCACCTTCTAACAAAAACAAATCCTGCTAGAGATTGGTAAGGGTGGTGGGAAGGGGTAATGAAGAGGTATTCGTGAAGGAGTAATTCTGTTAATAGAAGGAAGAAGTTCTGATGATCAGTAGTACAATGGGACAACTATAGTTGACAATAGTTTACTGTATTTCAGAATAGCTAGAATTTTTCAAAGCTCTCAACATAAAGCAATGATGAATGTTTCAGGTGAATCATGTCCCAATTACCCTGATTTGATCATTGTTATGTTGTGTGCTTATATCAAGATGTAACATGTACTCCATGAATATGTACAATTATCATGTATCAATAAAAAAATTTAAAAAAGAACAAATTCTGTACCAAAGAAGACCCTGTTTCCACCTTCGCTGCAAAGAGGTAAGGCATGATGTATAACATTTTAACTAGAAATATAGCCCAACTTTGTGGCTTCTTACAGAGAAATAATTTAATAGTGGAAGTTTCCAGGCAAGTAGGAAGGAGGGGTAGCTTGTCAGCAATCTAAAAGGAGAGGTAACTGGTCACTCTCAAATTTTTCCATGAACAGAATAGCCCCGGGCTCAGAACCATCCATACAGAAGCTTTAGGCCTTGGAGTAACTCACAAGATGGCCCTCACAACATTGCTGTACTGGTGACATTTTATTAAATTTAATACCAAAGGTAGCCTAGAAGGAGAAAAAAGCTAACAGAGGTTAAAATATATTATGATGAGTCAGGGAAAGGGCAATGTCTCCAGCTTCGGCTGACACTGGCAGAAAGCTGACGCTTAATTTCTCCATGTACATGAACATGTGATCTTTTAATATACCAACCAGCTTCAACTACCTGCTGCTCCTATTCCAAGCTGGGCCAGCCATGGCAGCCACTTCACAGAGAGCCGAGGGTGAAGGGGGATCATCCCAATTGGCCACAATCTGAGATGGCCTCTGTGCTTAGAGAAATGGCATTTTGGCCCAACTATATATTATACTTTCAACCTCTCCCAAGTCTGTAGAGAGCATAATGGCTTCAAGGGACTCAAGAAGGAAAGGAAATTGGGTAGAAAAAAGAGGATGGGGTGGAAAAGGGAGAGAAAGGAGATAAAGAAAGAAAAAAATCACAGTCTTCAGGCAGCCAGATCCTCAAAGTCAACTCCTTCATCTTTGCATCGGCAGTATCTCCACCACTTAATCACTTACGTTAAAAATGTAGTGATATATGTTAAAATATCCCTCTGATAGGGATATCCTACAACAAGATGGTGGTTGCTCTGGGGAGGGGGGAGGAGGAGTGGGAACAGGGATGTGGGTGAAGTGACTTAAGCTCTATCTGTGACATTTTATTTCTTTTTGTAAAAAATATCTGAAGTAAATATGTCAAAATACTGACATTTGATATATCTATATTGGGTAGACAGGTGTCTTGTATTTTCTGTATTTTTCCATATGTTAAATAGTTATGTATTTGAAAACATTAAAAAAACAATTCAAATCATTTATATAAAGCAAAATCAGTTTTCTCTCCCTCTCTGAAAATGTCATCTTTCCATATTTTTCTTTTGCTTGTATAAGAATATATGTACATATATTTTAAATTGTATCATATTATGTATAGTATCCTGTAACTTGCTTTTTGACTTGTAGACAATTTCTCCCAAGTCAATACACAGATCTACTTCATTCTTTGTATTTTTCCACAAGATAGATGTATCATAATTTTATAGACTGATTCTTCTATTGATACACATTTAGATTTCAAGAAGCATCGTTGTTTTTTTTTTTTTTTTGACTGTTGGTTTCTTTTGTTTGTTTAGAGAGAAAGTGCTACTAAAATAATGTAATAAGTAAACTTGTATATTTATCTCTATGTGCTGAACATTTATTTCAGCCAGATAAATTCCCAGAAGTGAGGTTTCTGGGTCAAAGAGTAGGTACATTTTACATTTTAGTGACTATTATCAAATTGCAAAAACAGTTGTAATATTTTATGTCCCACCAATTGTGCATGAGAACGTCAGTTTCATACATCCTGGCCAGCAGTAGAAATTGTCAATCCTTCCCACCTTTGGCATTCTAAATTATTGGTTTTTGTTTTTGTTTTTGTTTTGGTTTGTTTTGTTTTTGCATTTCCCTGACACCTTGTAAATTTGAGTATCTTTCCCGTGTTTACTGGACATTTGTGTTTCCTCCTCTAAAAACTGCAGCCTATTAGTATTTTTTTGCTCTTATTACCAGTAATTTGATATCTGCTGTTTAACTCACTCATTTGTTCTGTAAACATTTATGGAACAGTGTGTGCCTGGGACTAAGTCAGATGCTGAGCAGTCCGTGCCAAGTAAGATACAGATCGTACCTTCAAGGAGCTTACAATCCAGTAGAGGGAGATGTGCAAACGTGAGTAATAAAATGTGACAGGCAACCACGAGGAACGGTCTGTCTAAATAGAGCACAATGAGCTGCTTTTGGAGACCCAGGAAGGTCTGCAAACTCTTAGTACAGCACACGATGCTTTCACTGTTGGCTCCTGCAAATGAGTAGGTATTTGCCAGTGTCCTCCACAGCTGGGGATCTGTGCAAGAGAAAGAGAAAATGCAAGGAGAAAAACCATGTGTATATTGTGTTTAATAGAAGGAAGAAGTTCTGATGTTCAGTGGTACAATGGGGCAACTATAGTTGACGATAGTTTACTCTATTTCAGCATAGCTATAAGTTTTCAAATGCTTCCAACATAAAGCAATGATAAATGTTACAGGTGAATCTTGTCCCAATTACCCTCATTTGATCATTGTATGTTGTGTGCTTGTTTCAAGATATAACATGTGATCCACAAATATGTACAATTATTATGTATCAATAAAAAATAAATAAATAAATAAAAACATATGTATAAAACCATGCAGATGTGGAAAGTGTAGATTAGTGCTCAGGAATCAGACCACTGAGATAGGAAATCAGGAGAACTGGAAAGAGCTGTTGCTGGTTCTGAAAGAGAATGAGGATGAAGAATTTGAAGAGCCTGTGGAATATCCCGCTGGAGACGTTCCATGGGCAGCTGGATAAATGTGTCTGGAGTGCGGTGGAATCGTCCGAGTTAGAAGGTATAGGGAGCAGTGTGTCATTAGTTAAAGCAATGTTGAAGCTACACCAGCTCTCTGGGTTTTCTAGTGTGTGGGGTGGTTTGTCAACAAACTAAATGGTCCCCAACTGCTACTTTTTAAAAGTTCTTGTGCTTGTTTTATTGTTCTTTAAAAAATGTCTCTTCCCTTGCTTTTAGTCATCACTTCCTCATGCTGTCAAATACCTCCTATTACACTCTCTTTTTCTCCTAGTTTTTTAAAAATTCTGTATAGAGTGATCAGCAAACCAAAAATTTTTAGGATTGTGTATATATATTAATATCAATAGCTATATCGTAGTATATATACTAAGTATATACTAATAGTATATCTTACAGGAGGAAGATGAGAATCTCTCTTGGCAAAGCACTGAGACAGAAACTTCCTGTCTTTTAAGAAGTTTGTGGTTTATATCCTTATTCTAGTGTTTTTTTTTTTTTAAGGATAGGTTAAGGAGTTAAATCCTTGAGTTTGGGATCATTGAGGCTATGTATGAATTAAGACATAATCTCAACATTTTTAATTGCCTTCACTGTACAAATAAGCTATTTGTGAACTGGATTTTTAAACAAAAGCTTTTTAACTCAGAGACTTACATTTTCATTTTACAGATGCTTTAAGATGAATCATGAGTAGCCCTTCTTTGATCACTTTAGCTTGAAGACTTTCTTCATCAAGTATTTAGGTCATTAAATATGAAATGTCCAATTTCTAATCAAAAGTTTAGCTTATTTTATCTCAAACAAGAAGCAGCACAATTAATCAGAGTATGCGCCTAAACTATCGACACAGTTTTGCCATCTTAAGAGTAGCTTGTTTATGCAAGCAGTGAAGAAGCCTGGAGAGCGCGTGGTGATGAAACTGAGAAAGGTGTTTTCCACAGCTTGTTGAGAATTGAATATTTTTCCTTGCAAGAAGTGGTCCAAAGCCTGGAAGAAGTGGTAGTCAGTTGGTGCATAGTCTGATGAATACGGAGGATGACAAAGAGTTTGCAAGTCCAGCTTCTGTAGTTTGTGCAGCGTTGTTTGAACAGTGTTGTTTGTGTGATATGTGGTCCAGCGTTGTCTTGCAAGAGGATTGGCCTGTCTCTATTGAACAATCTCAGATGCTTAATCACAAGCATCCTTATCATTTCATCCAATTGACTGCAGTAGACATCAGCTGTAATAGATTGACCAGGTTTCATGAAGCTACGGTGGATAATACTGGTGCTGGACCACCAAACAGACACCATTAGCTTTTCTTGGTGGATTTTAGGTTTTGGACTGTGTTTTGGCACATCGTCTTTATCCAGTCATTGTGCTGAATGCTTGTGATTGTCAAAAAGAATCCATTTTTCATCACATGTAACAATACAGTGTAGAAATGGTTCACCTTTATGTTCTGACAGCAAAGAAAGGCAAGCTTTTAATTCATGCAGAACCCATCTATCCAGCTTCTTTACTTTGTCAATTTGTTTCAAATGGTCCAATATTGTTGGAATAGTGACATCAAACCTTGCTGCTAATTCACACGTAGATTGAGATGGATTCGCTTCCCCTACAGCTTTCAGATCATTATCCACATTGGTGTCAGGTCACCCACATGGCTCATTTTCAAGATTAAAATCACCAGAACAGAACTTCTCCAACCATCAAAGTACTGTGCATTCATTAGCCACATCCTTCCCCAAAACTTTGTAGATACTTCAAGCTGTCTGCACTGCATTGGTTCCATGATAGAACTTATGTTAGAAAATAACACAATTTTTTTTTACTTATCCATGGTATCACAAAATTACTCTAAAAAATTTGAAAGATAATCACAAGCCAAACCATGCATTTGAAATAATGAGGATGTACCTTCACAATAAAACAAAGCAAGGGGTATCAAAGTAAAATGTCAGAGATATCAGCTGTCAAACTTAGTACTGAAGGAAATCGGACATTTCATTCTTAATAACCTATAATTTAATAGTTTATGATCTCAGGACAACAGTGAAATGCAGATGATGCCCTCAGCACTGACTCCTCAGCAAGCTGAATAATATTTTGTAACCAAATCATTGCCCCGAATTATTCTGATTTATGAATTCTAATCTGATCTTATGTTCTCTTTTATTTGGCATTGTATTTTATTGTACATTATCAAAACAACAGGCACACTTGTAACCCTGACTTCAGCATTATGCAGTGTACACATGTAACATAAATATTTGTACTCCCTTAATATTTTGGAAAAAACCCCAACATATGCATGTGGTTGAAAAATCAAATAGAAAAGGCTTGTAATGGAAAGAAGGGTCAGCTGCTTCATCTTTCCAAGGCACTAGCTTGCTCTTTAGAGGCAACCCTTTAAAAATGTCTGTTTCTAGTCCCTTTGGAGTGCTTCCACAATCTCTTAATTTGCTCATTAATGCTCACTGAGTATTGGTGTTTGTGGTTTTACAAGTTTTCACAGTGTCTGTTGACTTGCTACTATGAGAGATGAGGGTTGATCTCATCTATACCTCTTCACTCCACCTCCCCTTTTTCCTTACCTCTCTGTGTTATTTTATTACCATTCATACTTCTGTCAGACACCTCCACAATTTTAAACAACTCAGTTACACCTCCAGTTCTTAGCCCAACACCCACAGCCAGTATCTCCTTCCCTCCTTTCTAAGTGATCAGGACGTGGATGCACCAGCTTTCTCTCCATTCCTTCAACTCCAATCCCACCTCCCAATTCTTTATCTTTTATTCTATTAAGGTAGATAATCTTTGTATTCTTTTTGTATTAATTAGGTCCTTGATTTTTCTATGGGTTACTTTTTAAAACTGAAAGTTTAATGACTAATTCAAAGTTGATAGTATTATGAATATGGAAACTTTGTTTCCTGCAGAGCCAACTTATGTGATAAGATTCTACATTCCTTCTTCAATGTCACAATTGCTGAATCACTCAAAGGAAACATTTTTACAGTCAGGTTAGAATGGACTTTCCTTTTCTCTGTTCCACCATATGTCTTTATCATCTTCTCAAGTTTATCAAAACTCTTGTTCTATTTAATCAATTGAATCCCCTTCTCTTCCCAAGACCTACACTGGGAAACCCCTGACCCTTTGCTCAATCTGGACTGGTTACTCTTTAGCCCTCAGTAAACTATCATTTGGGGATTGTATACCACTGTTAACTCTGGTTTGATACTTCATCTCCTAAAAACCTATCTTATCCTCTTTCTTGGTTTGGCTGAAACACCTCCTTAAGTAACAGTTTAAGAAATGATTAGCATTGTAAAGACAGATATATAGATCAATAGAATATAATTAAAAAAACAGAAATAAACCTTCACATATATGGTCAAATGATTTCTGACAAGGTTTTCAAGACCATTCAGTGGGAGAAAGAATAGTCTTTTGAACAAATGGTGCTAGGAAAACCAGACATCTACATGCTAAACAACGAAGTTGGATCCTTAAATTACACCATATACAAAAATTAACTCAACATATCAAAACCTTAAACATAAGAGCTAAAAATAAAGTTCTCAGAAGAAAACATAGGGGAAATCTTCACGGCATTGGATTTGCAATGATTTCATGGATAAGACAACAAAGGCACAAACAACACAAGAAAAAATAGTTAAATTGAGCCTCATTAAAATAAAAAACCTTAGTGTCAAAGTACAATAGCAAGAGATGAAAAGGCAACCCATAGAATGGGGGAAAATATTTGCAAATCATGTATCTGATAAGGAATTAATATCCATAAAATATAAAGAACCGCTACAACTTAAAACCAGAAAAACCAAAAACCAAATTTTTAAAATGGCCAAAGGATTCATTGGACATTTCTCCAAAGAAGATATAAAAATGGCCAATAAGCACATGAAAAGATGCTCAACATCACTAATCACTGGGGAAATGCAAATCAAAACTACAACGTGATACCACTTTATACCCACTGGGATGGCTATTACAAAAAAAAAAGGAAATATATTAGTTGAGGAGGATGTGGAGAAATTGAAGCCCTTGTGCATTGCTGGTGGGAGTGCAAAATAGTGCAGCTGCTGTGGAAAACAGTGTGGCAGTTCCTCAAAAAATTAAACATAGAATTACAGTATGATCCAGCAATTCCACTTCTCACTATGCACTCAAAAGAATTTAAAGCAGGGACTAGGACAGATATTTGTACACCAGTGTTCATATCAGCATTATTCTCAGTAGTCAAAAGGTGGAAACACCCTAAATGTTCATTGATGGATGAATGGATAAAAAAAAATGTAACATAGTGAGGACATTATGCTAAATAAAATAAACCAGGAACAGGAAATTAAACACCACATGTTCTCACTCTTAGGTAGATAAGAATATTATGAATGCATAAAAAAGAATGAAATTTTGATATATGTTACAACATGGATGATCCTTGGAAACATTATGCTAAGTGAAATAAGCCAGACACAGATCAAACATTGTATGATTCTACTTATATGAGATACCCAGAATAGTGAAATTCATGGAGATAGAAAGCAGAATATTACCAGGGCTGGAGGGAGGGGATGAGGAGTAGTTATTGTTTAATGGGTACACAGTTTCTGTTTGGGTTGGTAAAAAAAGTTCTGGAATGGATGATGGTGATGGTTGCACAACAGTGGAAATGTGCTTAATGTCACTCAATTGTACACTTAAAAATGATTAAAATAGGAAATTTTATGTTATGTATATTTTAGCACAAGAAAAAATTTAAAAATATGGAAAAAATTTGGTAAACTATTTAGAACATACTTTAAAAATATAAATGAGAAGAAAATATTTTGAGTCCTTAAAATCTAAAAATCTCTTTAATTTTCCTTCAGATTTTATGGATAGTTTACTCACGTATAGAATTCTAAGCTAAAAATAGTTTTTCCTCAGGAATCTGAAAAATTTGCCTATAAGAAATCTGAAGAAAGCCTGATTTCTTATTTTACATCTCTTGAAAGCTCCTAGAAATGTAGCACATTTTCTTTTTTTTTTTTTTTTTGAGACAGAGTCTCACTCTGTTGCCCAGGCTAGAGTGAGTGCCGTGGCGTCAGCCTAGCTCACAGCAACCTCAAACTCCTAGGCTCAAGCGATCCTCCTGTCTCAGCCTCCCGAGTAGCTGGGACTACAGGCATGTGCCACCATGCCCGGCTAATTTTTTTTTTCTATATATTTTTAGCTGTCCATATAATTTCTTTCTATTTTTTAGTAGAGGTGGGGTCTCGCTCTTGCTCAGGCTGGTCTCGAACTCCTGAGCTCAAACGATCCGCCCACCTCGGCCTCCCAGAGTGCTAGGATTACAGGCGTGAGCCACCGCGCCCGGCCATAGCACATTTTCTTAAAGTGAGACCTACCTACTGAAGTCCTGAGAAATTTGGGGTGGCCTTTTCCCTGACATTTTAACAAAGGATAAACCTTCAAATTTCACTTATGGTTACTTGATCTGTTAAGAAATCTAACAGAATGGAGGACCCCCAAATTAATCCACATATCTACCGCCCTCTGATTTTTGACAAAGGTGCCACCAACGCTCATTAGGGAAAAGACAATCTCTTGAATAAGTGGTGCTGGAAAAACTAGATCTCCATATGCAGAAGAATGAAACTGATCAGGTCTACCTGGACACAAGAATTTGGGAATCAGGTTTTTGGATTTATTTTGCATGCTGCTGTATGTTTCTGAAACAATATATGTCTGTGTGAGTTTGTATAATGTCACATAAAGCAAAGTGCGAAACTTCCTCTTTCCTCTGAAGAGAAATAGTGCCACAGAAAGGTAGAAGTCAAATATTTATTTATGCAACAAAAATCTGGTTAATGCAACTGAAGCACCTACCTTGTGAAAAAAGGAAAAGAAAAAAAATCTGGTTAAAAAAATGGCCCACATTTTTTGCCTTAGTAATCAATGTGAATTACATTATAATCAATATGACTACAAACTGTCTCACCAGCCAAGAAGAAACTACATATTTGATCATGTGATAAACCAATGAATTTCCACATAAGAACCCAGGGCATATAAAAATAGCCAATTCAAGATAACATTGGAAGCCACTGATAAAGCCACAAATAGAAATTAGATTTCACAGTCTATGCTGATATTTTGATACTTTTGTGATAAAAGCATCTTCCAAACTAAACTTGTCTTTATTTGAACCATGCAAATACTTAAAACTATTTTACCTGATACTATCTAAATGATGCCAGGAGAATAATTTTATGCCACTGAAAAGATTGATTCCCACCTCACATCCTATACAAAAATCAACTCAAAATGGATCAAAAACCTAAACATAAGACCCAAAACAATAAAACTACTTGAAAAAATATAGGGGAAATGCGTTAGACATTGGTCAGAGAAAAGATTTCATTAATAATACCTCAAAAGCACAGGCAACCAAAGAAAAATAAACAAATGGGATTATATCAAACTAAAAAGCTTCTGCACAGCAAAGGAAACAATCCAAAGAGTGAAAAGATAACCTACGGAATGGGAGAAAATATTCGCAAACTAACTCATTCAACAGAAGATTAATATCCAGAATATACAGGGAACTCAAACATCTCAACAGAAAAAAAAAATCAGCAAATGATCTGAACAGACATTTCTCAAAAGAAGACATACAAATGGCAAAAAAATATGAAAAATGCTCAACATCACTAATCATCAGGGAAATGCAAATCAAAACCACAATTAAGTATCATCTTATCCCAGGTAGGATGGCTACTATCAAAAAGACAAAAAATAATAAACTCTGATGAGGATGTGAAGAAAAGGGAACTCTTAATACACTGTTGGTGGTAAGGTAAACTAGTACAGTCATTATGGAGAACAATATGGAGGTTCTTCGAAAAACTACAAATAGAACTACCATATGATCCAGCAATCCCACTACTGGGAATTTATCCAAAGGAAAGGAAATCATTACATCAAAGAGACATCTGTACCCACATATTTACTGCATCACTATTCAAATAGTCAAGATATGGAATCAACCTAAGTGTCCAATAACAGATGAATTGATAAAGAAAATGTGGAGTACTATTCAGCCATGAAAAAGAATGAAATATTGTCATTCATGGCAATGTGGATGGACCTGGGGGACATTATGTGAAGTGAAATAAGCCAGGAACAGAAAGTTAAATACTACTTGTTCTCACTCATATGTGGGAGCTAAAAAAAGTCTATCTCATGAAAGTAAAAAGTAGAACAGAGGATACTAGAGGCTGGGAAGGGTAGGAGAAAGAGAAGGATAGGAAAATATTTGTTAAAGGACACAAAATTACAGCTAGATAGGAGGAATAAGTTCTAGCATTCTTTACCACCGTGGGATTATTATTATTAATAACATATACAGTTTCTAATAGTTAAAAGGAGGATATTGAACATTCCTAACACAGAGAAATGATAAATGTTTGAGATGATGACTATGCTAATTACCCTGATCTGATCACTATACATTATATGCAGTGAAACATCATTATGTACTCCCATGAATATGTACAATTATTTGCCAATTAAAAAAACTAAAAATAAGTAACAAAATTACTGATAAATAAAATTTAAAAACAAAAAAATCTAAAAATTGGTTCTGATTTTTAAAAATAACTCATCTTCATACATTTCAGATTTCTGAAACTAATTGGCCATGCATATCCAATTAAGACAGGATCTTCCATACCTTTTCCAAGAAGGAATTTGAATTTTATGTGGGTAATTTTTCTTGTTAGACTATGCTGTGACTTAGAAATAATGAAGTCCTACCCCCTTGTCAAGCACTATAGATCCTAATATAAAAAATAGCATGGAAAACCATGAAACTAATCATTAACTATAAAGACAAAAGCACTGTTGGGACTGATTTTATCAAGGGAGACTGCTCAATATCTTTTGATCCTAGAATTTTAATTAAAATGATGTATTTCAATTTTTCATTTCCTTTCCATAAATGAGAAGACTGCTAGCCTGAAGGCTTAAATACAAACCAGAAATAATTAAAATATATAATAAGAGCTAGACTTTTGAGTAAAATTTTTTCATGTCCTTATGTTCTGAGTTTTTTTTTCTGTAACTAGTGACATTAACATAGTTGAGTTGTCCTCTAAATATCCTACATACATAATGGACATCATAACCCAGACATCCATAAGCTTATACAATATTGCTTTTGTGTTATTTATTGTTACTGGATAAACATAATCTTTTCTATAACCAGAAAGTCAATGATGAATGCATCCTAAATAATATCAAGAAACATAAATAATATTAATGATTATTACTTATTCCTTAATTCAGTTTACAATTTGTGGGCAATTTCAGATGGCTGGTTTCTGAATTTGGGTTGAATTATCTGTACTCTTTAAGCCATAAAAGATTTGGTGCCTAATTACCTTTGTATCCAACATCACAGCAGCACAGTCAGCTAGGGTGCTGCTGTCAACTGTTCTCATACCTAAATATAGAATCTCAAGGCAATGTTTTCACATGGAGGCTTCATCGCCACCATTCCCTTGCTGGTCTTTAGGGTTCAAAGCAAATGCATGCTTTTGTTTTGCAACATTCTATCGAATTTTCTGCCTACTGGATTTAGTTTAACTTGACATAATGCTATTACTTTTCTGCAGTAGTCAATGTTGTCTTATATATTTAGTAAACAGTCAAATTACATTATTTTGTTTTATGGAATTTCAGCCTGCTTTTGAAATCTGGCAGCACTGAGACCAGACAAAGAAGAAAAGGACAAAATACCAGTTGAATGAGCTCATCTTACAGGGATCACTACCTTTGGTACTGTTATTTTCTTTGTAGCTGTGGCCCTCCTTTGAAATGGAAATCAACTCCATCGCTATCTTATTGTTAAACACCAATTCCACCATAAATATAGACCTGCATCTTAATTTTCTTTTGTGAAGAGATACAAACCATGTGGTATATCTCACCAAATTTAACTCTAGTAATACTATAATCTATGAAACAGGACACATATGCCATTCTTAATATTTTACGTTCATGTGGTACTGTGCATCTCATGAATAATGTTTTACATACTTAATCTCATTTAATCCTTAAATAAATTCCATGAGAAGGGAATTATAGTCTTATTTTACAGATGAGAAAACAGAGGCTCAGAGAGGTTAAGGGATTTGCTTAGGGTCACACAACCATTCATTAACAAGGCCAGGACATTAGTCAGCCCAGTCTTTGGAAACCAACTCCAAGCTTTTGGAAATATCTAGCCCTTAATCTGGTTGTTTTCCATATACTATAATGGAGGAAAATTAAAAAGAGAGAACAGTCCATATAACTCTTGATTCAAGTGTTTCAGCATGTCTTATTTCAGATTAAGTGAATAAAATAGTCTATAGTTTGACAATCAAGGATTTCCATGGTCTTGCACCAGCCTACATTGTCAATCCTATTACTCTCTAATATCTGTGTGAACTTTTGCTCTAGGGAGACTGAGCAACATTTTTTAAGAAATATTTAAATTTAAATTGTTATTAATACCAAAAATTGTGTTATCAATTGATTTTGACAAAGACCTCACTTTAAATGAGCTACTTAGAAGGTACAAAGCAAAAGAAGATTTCATACTTATTGAGTGCCTTCTGTGATTAGGATCTTTTACATATGTTACTTTTTAAATTGATATATAATAATACATATTATGGGGTACATGTGATATTTTAATACATGTATACAATGTGTAATGACCAAATCAGGGCATTTAGGATGTCCATCGCCTCAAGCATTTCTTTGTGTTGGGGACATTTCAAATCTTCTCTTCCAGCTATTTTGAAATATACAATAAATTAATTATAGTCACCCTACTGCGCTACTGAACACTAGATCCTATTCCTTCTATATAACTTTATGTTTTCACCCATTAATCAACCTTCTTTTATCCCCTATCCTAGTCTTCCCAGCCTCTGGTAACTATCATTCTACTGTCTACCTCCATGAGAACACCTTTTTTAGCTCCCACATATAAGTGAGAACATGCCATATTTGTCTTTCTGTGCCTGGCTTATTTCACTTTACAAGGTCATTTCCAGGTCCACCAGGTCCATTCATGTTTTTACAAGTGGCAGGATTTTATTCTTTTTTATGGCTGAATAGTATTCTATTGTGTATATAGACCTCATTTTCTTTTACATATATTATTTCAATTAACATTTAAAATAATCTTTCAAGATGGGTATATCTTCTTCCCTTTTACAAACCAGGAATCTAAGACTTAGAGAAACTAAATAACTTGCCCATTTTCACAACAATGTTTTGAGTTTCCTTTAAACTTTATAAATGGTAGTGATTTCAAATCTAATGATTTTCAATTTTTTCTCTACCAAATTTCTCTTAAGATGCTGATCACCTAGAGAAACAGACAACCTTTGAAACTCTCAATGAAAAGTAATTATAAGATAGTGTTTAATACATATATTGTAAATCCAATGTAATATGATAGAAGAGGATATGTCCATTCTAAATGTTACCACTTGCTAGAATAAGTGAGTAGCAGATAATGTGTTATAGTTAGGAGAGAACAAAACTCTTCTGCCTAAAGTAGTCAAGAAAGGTTTCAGGGAGTAATGGGATTTAAGTGGGACTTTTCAGAATTCTGATTGGTAAAGAAGGAAAGACAGAATATTTCAAGATAAGAGCATGTTGTAGTTGAAAATGTGGAACTGGGAAAGCCCAGGTCTCTTTGAGGGACAGTGACTGTAGGAATGTATGTGGGGAATAAGGGTAGAAACATGGGATAAAGTCAAATCATGGAAACCTTTGAACCTTAGGCTAACAGGTTGGGGATTTATCCTATAGGCAACAGGGACTCATTCTTCAACCCAGCTGTGATGTACCTAAATATCTAGTAGTGGTTTGGAAAGGTGAGATGGGAAGAGAATTCCTACTGGAGCTAACTATGAGTACGAGGCAAAGAATGAAGCAGTGTGTGTGCACACACGTGTGTGGAAGACCAGGGTAGGGGAAATCATGAAAGAAAAGTCAAGACTCGGCAAATAACTAAATGTGGCAGGAGCAAGCGGTGAGTTAAGGTGGCTGCCAGAGCACTGGTGCTGGACAACAGAAGGAAGGATGGTGTCATGAGTAGGCATGGGGATATGGAGAGGAGCTCTTTCGGGTGAATTAATTTGAGGCGATGGCATAATATCCAAGAGGAAGGATCCAACAGACAGTTGGAAATATAACACTAACTGCAACTATCAAGGGTTAGAAAACATAGCTTTGAAAGTTGCCTCCACGTAAATGAAAGTTTTATGGGCAATGATGGTCCCCAAGGGAGAAAAAAGTATCAGGGAGGAGCACGTGGTCAGCACCTACCTGGCTTTCCTGATTTTATCATGTGCATGCAACTTTCCAAGGGGTAGCCCAGGTTGTGCTAGAATTGAGTATATATTTCTTAGCTACTAAAACTCCAGTTGTGATAGATATAAAATTGTTCATAAAGTGTGATCATGTGAAGGAAATATGGAAGGAATGCCAAATAATAAAGTTGAAAACTTTGCTAAATCTACAAACTGCTTTGAGGAAAAAAATGCAGTACTTTATGCAGAAATCATTTACTCTGAAATAGCCAAATAAGTTTTCACTTCAACATAAGACTTAGAGTTTTAGTTCTCTAAACCATAAGTAATCATAGGATATAGCAATAGGTAGTCCAAGTATTTAATAATGTTTATATTTATTACCCGATATAACCATATATTTTCAACATAAAAGAGGCCCCAAGATATATTATATAATATGCCTTATTATTTAAATGATCAAAAAAAATCATCACATTTCTTAGGTGCTCATTACATTATATTACCATGAAAAAAGGTCCTAATAAACAATGGCTTTTTTTAAATTTTATTGAGAGTATGGGAAAATTAGCTCTTTTCCATGAGCAGTTACCTTCTTTAAGTCTAAGTATCTTTTTTGTTTTGTTTTGCTTTGTTTTGTTTTAAGAAGGGCTTACTATACTTGATACCTCAAGAACAATACTTTATAGTAACTTTTCGTGTACTGTAAAATGGATGTGTTAAAAATCAGTTTAGTTATCTTTAATCTCACTGTTCTGTCATATGTATTTTAGCTACTGAATATAATCTCAATTTTATCTTCATAATTACATCATCATTCTTTGGACACAAGATTGCTATAGCTCTGTTTCTTCATCATTCGTTCTAGTAGTACGATTTTAATGTGCCTCTTCCTATTTTCTTCTTGAATTGTTTGTGTTACTCTTTTTCAACTCCTTCTAATTCTTCTGGTAATAAAGCACAGAGTATCCACTGTAATTTTCCAGGTCAAATCTTAACAGAGTCATTTAAATGTCAACAGTCACATTTTTCAAATGAGGATGCCAGGAGTATTTTACAGCTCTGCAAGCCAAACAATAATATTGTCTATGGGCACTCAAATCTCATGCTTCAGGGAATACACTGGAGCATTTGTAAAGAGACAGAAAAGTGGTTCTTCCTTTCTCAGGATTTGCTATTAAACTAATTCAATATATCCACTCTGATTTTTCATTAACTGGTTTTTTTTTTTTTGTTTTTTTTTTTGCTTCAGTTTCTAGTTCTATAACTATTGGTAATTGCCATAAGCGATATAGAAAATTACATAAGCCAATAACCTGGCACTGCATTGGAAGTCTCATGCCTAGGAACTCTGTTGAGCTTGTAGTTCTTTATAGGTGGATTTCGTTTTATGTATTATATAGAAACACACTTTTCTCCAAACAATTATTTTATGATATCCTATATGGCGCCCTTGAAATTTTCAAATGACTTTTGTGCAAAATGCTGAACTTTAACGATTTTTCATAGGAATACAAATATTAGAAATATTTTAAATTAATGCAACATATACTAGAGAATATGATGAGGATTATACTAGATTTATTTTGTGTCAACTGTTAATCAAGTGCAGGTGTCCACTGTCCAGGTGATGGACACACCAAAAGTCCTGACTTCAGCATTATACAGTGGATCCATGTAACAAAAACATTTGTATCCCCTTAATATTTGGAAATTTAAAAAATGCAATTTGTCATGCCTATTGCATTCAGTAATTTTAAAACAATATAAGTGATTGAAACTCTCCTCTCTGTGTGTACTATAGCTAGCTAACCCCGCCTGGTACCAGTGATGTACACCCCGAGCTATTATCAAGGTCTAGTTTTAGAGATTAAAATAAGTACAGAAAGAGAGAACAACAGAAATCCTCTAATACTAGTGAGATTTTATCCCCCCACTCCAATTAGCATTAACCACAGCGGGGATGTGGTTTTGATTTTTGTTGCTGTTCTTAGGAAAGCTTAGTTTTCTATTGCATTCACTTTCTTATCATATTAATAATATGATCAAAAAAGTCATGGCTAACTTAAAGCTCATGAAGATTTACTTCTTTAATGAAACTTAAGTCTCTGTCAACACAGTGCCATGTGCACTGATCTATTGCTGGCGCAGTTTGAGGACTTCTTTGACAGCAGGAGCAGAAAGTCAAATTAGATTACTTTTATGCTAATTAGGCTCATTTAACAGGCTGGATTTCTATGTTTGATTCTCCTCTTCCATATCTGATTATCTCTGTAAGCACTGTGATTAGCTAAATCAAATATGAAATACGACAGATTCTAAAACCTATTAAGTCTTGTTTAGCTATGCGTAGAGTAGAAGTGGTAGCGTTGGGGGTAAGGCATAGTCATTTCCAGATCTTGTTTTTAAATTTTTGCATTTCTGTATTTTAAATTCCAGTCAAAATCATTTACTCTTGTGTTCTAAAATATATACCTGTGTTTTTTGAAACAAATCTTCATTTTTTTCTAATTGAAAAGAATAGATGATTAAACAGAACCAAACACACAAAATGTACATTTATCAATCAATATTTTACTTCAACGGCAATTTGTTAGTAGTAATTAGGCAACCTGAAGGGTGGTGCTGTTGGAAAAAAAAAATCATTCTTCCATCGCTGTAGTATTATATTTTAAGTAAAATGTGCTTTGTATGTGAGTTTGCGTGACTTCTCATATGTGTTTGTCAATTTTCGATAGTTATTCACATCTATTCACCTTTAATACTAAATGCTTTCCAATAATTACTGTGTCAAGTAAGTGCTTGCTATAATTTTAGTGAACAGACATTGCTAGGATGCTAAAAAAACCTCTCTAATTTTGTATTTATTACCATAATATATTTTATTTAGAAAAAGATATTAAAATACAACTTTAGTTGGTTCTTGGAAATGATAACTGTCGGACAAAAGATCCTAGGAATGGTTAATATTTCTATTTGATACTGCAAAAAAGGTTTTAAAGGTGCAAGAGTGCCAACTACAAGGAAGACCAAAAAATATGGCAGCATTACTTTTGCATCATTCTTAGAATTAATGGCCCCTTTGGAAGTATGTTTCTGTTGAATGTATTGTTAGCTCAGGCTTTATTCCCAGAAGGGAACAGGGCACTATTGAGAGTATCTGTAACAATTTAAACACAATTGATTTGTTGAGTCCTGTGTTCACTTGGAAATTTCTCAGAAAAGACGGTGAATAACTAATTTAATCTTGCTTGTCATGGCTATGATCGTGGCTTCTGAAAGACAAGGTCCTTGCCTGGCCAGGAGGGAAAGTGGCTCTTTCACTTGTGACTGATTGCACCTCCTCTGCTGTTGAGGATTCTATCTCCTCCTTGTCCTAAGCACGGGAAGTGCTTTACATTTGCTTTTTCTAAGAGCCCCAGGAGCTTTCTGATCCCCTGTGCTGGTGGTACGTTCACAATCTTGAAGTGTTTAGTACTTCTGGGTGGATCGTGGTCCACATAGGTAGCTTCCTTATGTAAGCCTGAAAGCCTTCATCCCAGTTCACAGCAGCACGTCTCATCCCCCAAATGCCCAGCATTGTCAGATCAAATCTATGGATGAAAGTCATGCAGACAGCTAGTGAGCTGTGTGGGTAGATCAGCATCCATTTACCTGCTGGGAAAACAAAAGGCACCTGTCCTACCTCTGTCATCCTTTATGACCAGCAACAAATTCTTTCCTTTAGGTAGTTTGTGTTTGGTAACTCCCGCATATATAGCCTAAAACTTAAAAATAATACGTTATACAATATTTTCCCACATGAACTTGAGACAATCTAGTGAAATAGGCAGAAAGATGTTATCAATGTCGGGTGATGTAGGGGGAATATAGCCTAAAATTCTAAGGCCATACTACCTTAGGTCAAATTCCAGTTCTGCCTGATCTTGGGCCAATAATTTAAATTCTCTCTAGTTCAGTTACCTCCTTCATTAACTGAAATAATAACAATATTATTTACCATAAAGAGTTATGATAAGGCTTAAATTAGCTAATACCTGTAAAGAGTTTAGCTCAGTGCCTGACATGTAGCAAGGCATTGGTAAAATTTACCTGTTATTACATAGCACAAATATGTAACAGAGATGGAACTAAAATCTGACTAGGCATCCAATCCTTGTTCCACTCTGTCTTGGAATAATGTAGCTAAACTTCAGATCCTCTGAAATATTTTTAAAATTTCCGCTTCACTGGTCCAGAAACTATTACTACTTACCCTAAATCTCATGAATTCTGGTGAACAAATCAGGCTGCTTAGATACTAACGATATTCAAATACAGAACTATTCAAATACAGAACTTCTAGTTATATTATTACATGGAAGAAAAATGTGTTTAAGGATCTGGCATTTTTCAAAAGTTCATACTCAGAACAAGGACTGTTTAAAAAAACAACAAATACAGTCAGTCTGGAGCTTATCTCTTACTTTAAATCTTCAAAGGACAGCCAAGTCTCTCTCAACTAAATACGAAAGAATCAATGAGATAATACTTATCTCCTCAGTGAAGAACACATGGACAGCCATTTATTTTTCAAGGCTTCACAGCAATGTGCTACTGTAGGATTTCAGTGGCTGCTAAGATTCTGTGAGTTGCTCAAAATTGCTCAAGCTTTCCTACATTTTTATTTAGAAGAAGAAAAGAAGGTACGTGAGGTCTAAGAATGTGATAAATTCTTTTTACCCTCAGTTGGCTGTTTTCTTTTATGACAATAAGCACCATAGTGTAATAGTATTTGCTCTTATCAAAAATAAATTTTTTGAATCGTAGTCCCAATCTGTGTATATATTTGGTTTATGATTAAGTGTGTAAAGTAGTGTCCTCATAGTTCTGATATTTGAGGAAGATTAATATCTACACATTTTCTGGTATAATCAGTTTATACCAAATAAAACAAAACCTGCCTCCCAACTCAGAGATAACTCTTTCAGCTTGTTAATATAAATCCTTCAAGAATATATATACATACACTTACACATACCACATTTACATACATGTTTATATATTTTTCCCTTTATTGAGGCTCACATCATTTTTAAATACTCTTCTTCTGGAACTGATTTTTGTTTTGGATTGGTTTTGTTCAATATGTCATACTTTTCTTTCTACTTGACTTGAAAAAGACATTTAAATAAATCTCTTTCTTTAGTCTCCAAAAACTTGTAAATTATTATCCTTATGCTTTTAACATTTTAAAATATGTTCAGACTCCAGCCCTTACTACTTTATTGTAATCTGTACAGACTCTCTCTGCAAGTCAGTATAGTCAGTAGTGATGTTATTCAGATTACACTAAATATTTTTCAAATACTTTATCCAACAGAAAAAACCAAGAACCTATTATGTTTGATATTGTGTATAAACACATACATATTCCTATACACCAGCATTATGATGTATAAGGAAACACATTCTTCATCTAAATTGTATCTACTGATATGCATAAAGGTATTTAAGGTTAAATTTATATTACAATTATTTATTTTACCAAGCATTATGTGGGAAGCATTTTGACATACTAAACAGATATTTTCCCCCTTTACTGTAATATGATTTCATCACATCTCAAGATAATTATGAGAAATTGAAATACTAGCAAAAGGAACGTTCCCATAAATATCAATAAAGGTAAAAAAAAACGATAATTTAAGGAGCAAGGTGAAAACATGTCTGATTTTTCAGCTAGATTGTTTTAATTGTTCCCTTGGTGAACCAGAAAAAACCCAAATTATCCAAATTTACTTAGAAGGTAGAGCGGCATCATGATAATCAACACAAGAGTCCTTGCAGCCGTCCAGAATTCAAGCTGTGCGTACAGAGAATTCCGCTGTTCCAAACAACTTGTGTATCATGGGTGATTCTCTATAACTCATTTGGGATATGAACCATTTAGTAAGAAAAATTATATTTTTTCCCCCCAAAGGTTGCTTTATCTTATCATTGCATGCTCACAGACACGACTCAGGCTTGATGGATAACTTACTCCTAGCACCCTGCTTCCCAGAAATGGAGATCACAGCATTGTGTTTTACCGAACAGATAATTTACTCTCTTGACTAATGACCAGTTAGAGAGTAGGCAAATAGATTCAGATTTCTAAAATCTAATGGAAATTTAAAGACGGTAAAATTTTGTTTAACAAGTACTTGTCAAATGATTAAATTCTCACCAAGGTGATCAGTAATGTTGCCATAGGGCTAGTAAAGTTAGGAGACTTTCACCACCCCTACGAAAGGGCATGCCACTTAAATTTAGGTACACTCTAAATGAATCCTAAGACGTCTTTCTAGACTAAAAATATTTTATAAATTCCATTCAATTAACAACTATTGAGTGGCTGACAAAAGTTGCAAAGTAATTCTGTTGGATGAATAGGTATGTCTCACATGTGTGGTTTGGGGTTAGACATAAGGAATGAATATGGAATATGAAGGAATATGGAATTGGCCCTGGAGGAACTTATAATTTAAAATGTAAAGACATGTACATAGAAAGTACATATATGGTATAGAAAGCAGAAGCTGATATATGTCTTAAAAAAAAGATTGCTGGGACATCGTGCTATGGGCACCAAAGGGGAGGAGTCAGGGAAGAGGCAGAGTTTGAAGTGGTGCAATGATTTGGACCTAAGATCTGGAGAGGAGCATCTCAGGAGAGGCACTCACATCTGCAATGGCACAGGGATGCACAAATGCTGTTTGATAGGACATGAGAAACCAGGGAACATTTGTGAACAGGGAAATGGTATGGTGGTCAGGGTTGTGCACGGGGAAGAGCAAACTGCAGAAAGTAAACTCTGCGGGAAGGTGAAAAGGCTGGTGGGGGGCAGGGGGAATGGGCTTCTGCAAGTCCCTAGAAACGTGGAGCTGGAGCCTGGGAACAGGCCAGGGCTGTAGGTAAGGGTTTGGGAATCTGGGTGTTCTCTTCCTAGTGTTCATACTTGAGAAGTCCTCAGAAAAGCAGAGAGCCAGGGCAGGTTCTTGCTGGAGGGCGATGGCATCACAAGGGCCAACTTCCATACTGAACATCCCACCCAATGTCTGACATTTCAAACATGAAACCCTTCAGCACAAAGTAAGGTCTATGGGGAGGTGGGAAGTCAAGGTGTAGAGAACCAGAGAGGATAGTGCTTCCCAGTGCACATCAGGGCTAAAACAAAGCAATGATTAAATGGGATACATTTAAAACTGTATTCGGACCTCTTTCAACAGCCATCTTTCTTCCGAGCCTAAAGAAACTCGGGAGTCCCAGCATTTGAATATATTGTCATGGCCTGCATTCTTTTTGAAAGGGTGTTTTAAGCTACTTTATTTGTTTTCCTGAAAGCCCTGTAACTGTGCCTGCTGTCTTTATTTCCTGCCTGTCAAGGAGCACTTGGGATAGGAGTAGGTTCCAGTGATGTTATTCAAGTTCATTGTCTTTACTGCTCCCTGAAAACGGGGATAGGTCTGGGTGTCCACCCTGAGGCCTCCCCTCAGGGAAGAACTTGGCATAGTTTTCCAGCTGGTAAGTACATGGGCAAAGGAAAGAAAGCAGGGTATGAATAGCGCCCCCGTGGGAAGCAAGAGTTAAAACTGCCACCGACCCGGCTTTATCCTAAAACCCAGGAAAGCGGGGTCACTCCGGGCTAGTGACGTCCCCCGAGCGAGCGGCGCCTGAGGTGCCTGGAGGAAAGTCAGATCTATCTGCGCTCCTAGTTATCCCCGCAGCTCCTTCTCCGGGAAAATAATCCTGGCCCCAACATTCAGGAGCCATCTGTCCTCGCCCGAGTTCCCCGGGGTCGAGCAGCTAGCCCAGGGTCAGGGTCATTAGGGGGCTGGCGGGAGGAGAGCCCGGCAGCTGGAAGCCGAAGGGCCCGGGGAATCCCGCGAAGCCGCCGGAGCGCGTGGCGGCGGGGCGTCCCAGGGCTTTCCCGGCCGCCGTGCGCGCGGCGGCCGCGGGGCTGCGGACCCTCCAGCCCAGTGCAGCCGGGTGGCAGCCGCGGTGCAAAGCAGGTGGGTGTGGGTGTAGAACCCGGCCCGGGGCCGCGGTGAGCGGCAGGCGCGCGGGAGCGGAGGGAGGCTCCCGCCGAGGTGTGGGCGGCGCCCGCTCGCCCGCCCGCGCCCCGGCCGCGCCCTGGGTACCGGAGCGCTGTCCCCGGCCGAGCGCACAGCTCTGGAGCTGCGAGGCCAAGCCACGGCGTACCCGGTGGTGCCTGGCCAGCAGCACAGCCCTGCCACCCCGCCCTACCTCCCCGCCGCCCACCTCGAGAGCCGCCAGCGCCAAGGAGGAGGAGGAGGAGGAGGAGGAGGAAGAGGAGGAGGAGGAGGAGGAGGAGGAAGAGGCGGCGGCCGCTCCTGCTCGCGGGTGCGCGGAGCGCGGGAGGAGGCGGAGCGGGAGGCTGGGGTGGCCGCGGCCGTGTGTGCGCGCCGGGCCGGCGAGCCGCGGGGCGGGGGACCGGCGCCCCAGAGCGCCCCGCCTCGCCTCCCGCACGCAGCCTCTGCCTTGCTCCGCCACAGACACACACCCACCAAGCACCCACGGCCCTCCGCCCTCCGCCCTCCGCCCCCGCCGGCCGCCGCCGCGCCTCGGGCAGCCCCGGCGAGAGGCAACTCCCGGGCTGGCGCGGCTCGCTTTCCGGCTCCCTCCGCGCGGCGAGCTCAGCCCCGCTCGATTTTTCCTTTTCTATTCCAACCTTCTCCCGTCTGCGCGGCGGTGGCGGCGGCGGCGGCGGCGGCGGCAGGGGGATGGGGGCCCCGCCTGGGGAAGGGGGTGAAGATCGATGAAGATTATTGTTCTTTTGAAGGATGCCTTAGCTTCCTCCCGCCGCCTCTCCTTTGAGCCTTCCTACTAGAGACGGTGAACCAGAGTCAGGGATGTAAAGAGAGGGGGAAAAACACGCCGGGAGCTCCAGCCAGCCGGGGAGACCCTCCTCTCTGTGGAGGGGAGGGGGATTTCCAGCGACAGATCATTGGCGAAGGGGATCGTCGCGGGGAGAGGAGCCCCGGAGGGAGCGGGGAATCCCACAGCCCTTTGTGGTGCCCGAGCCCGTGCCGCCTGCTGAGCGGGGTCGGTGGGAGCTAGGTAAGTGGCGGGGGCATCGCTGCTCCCCGAAGGGGTCTTCGTTTAAGAATGAATCATCGCGGCAGCCTAGCCAGACTTGAGTTGCTAAAGGAATTGGAAACTGCCATATGGCGCCGAGCGGACTTACACACAAAGCTGACTTAGCCCTGAGAGGGTGTTTGATGTAAGGCTCCTTCCCGGTGGGGAAGGCACTCAAGTGTTAGCCCCTCTGCCTGGGAAGGGCTGGGGAATGTTATTTCTAGGAGAGGAGCTCTTGTTGCCTTCTGTTCATTTGTTGGTAAATGCCACACTCACACGCACACACTTGTGGGACTGGATTTAGGGAGTGTGATGTCTCTGATGTATGAACAGTCCTCAGAACACAGAGCCATGCATGCATTTTATTCTTCAAGCGCTGCGCGGTTTCTGTTCTGTAGCATGATTCCTGAGAGGGAGAACGGGTCTCCAAGGAAAGAGCTTCATAGCTGTTTCCAACACATTCTGCTAGGGGACTTGGGAATACATTTGCCCTGAATGGCACCAAAATATTATCGACCATTTGCCTCATCATTTGCTCCCAGTGCTTAATGACCCTTTCAAAATAGTATCCTGCCATCCATTTTCTCGAGTTATGTGCATTTATGTGTCTTCATTCATAAAAATTGTCAGTGTGCAATATGCACAAGCATGCCATTTTTGCAGTATTTATGACTGCACAACTGTTTCAACAGTAAATAACAAATACAAGATTACACTGGAAATTTTAGTATGCACAGATGTACACTGGGTTGATTTCACGCATGTTCAACATTTCTTCTAATCAAGTTATTTTTTGCATTCATTGGTTTTTTGATTTTGCTGGGAACTTGATTTTCTTAAGTCCAAGACAAAGGAAAAGTAAACATTTTATTGTTATTTTTAAATGTGTAGTATTGTGTGGGACTGAGGTCTCTTGGTTTATTTACAAATAAATGTCAATCAAGATATTACATTTCATAGGACAAGTGAAAGATAGATTTCAGTTAAAGATCTAATCTTGTCAGTGCTGAATAACTTAAAGGAAAGGTTTTGTAAAAGAGGGTAACATTTTAAAAATTATGTATACACATAAAGAACAAGTTTTGCTTTATCTATTTCACTCTTGAGGAGTGTGTGTCAATAAATATAAAGTTGTCCACAGCTTAACTTGTAATACATGAATGAAACCTATAGACATCTAGACTAGAGAGGTCTTTGTTTTTAAATTAACCAAAACTTAAACAGTTCAGTAATTTGATACATTGTACATGTGTATGTGCATTTAATTGCTGCTTGAAGTGGTGTTTTTTAATGTAAGGCATGAAAAGTGCTTACTTGTGTTTGCGTAGACTTTCTGAGAATTTTGAAGATCCAGTGCATAAATAACTTTTTTCTCCACTGAATGAAAAGTACCCTGATCACCTAAAAGAGTTAATACGATTTCACAAAGTAAATGCCATAATGCCCTCTGTCTTGCCTTCAGGTTCAGACCAATTGTTTATCACAAACAGAATTCTGTCTAATGCACCCTTCTTCCTTTTCTGGAACTATTCAGACTTTTGGAGAAAGGAGTGAATCACCTGGCAGTTCTCTTTGCTTTCTTCCTCCTTTAAGCTTCACTTTTCCCTCTCTATGTTAGTGTTCACAACTCTCCCTCATACACAAACTCACACACACTGACTCCAGAAAATAACTCGACTGCCTGACACTTTGAGAGTTCTCATCCTCGCATACTGCTTTTCTGTTGTCTCTCTTTCCTTTTTCTCCTGTTTTTCTGAGTAGGCTCAATCTGTGCATCAGCTGAAGTTATTTCCCATTTCACTGTTCTCCAGGTCCCACAGTTCAACTCTGCAAACGTACATGTTTACTGAATTCTCAGATGGGATTAGTTAGAAATTATTACCTTATCCAGTCCTTTCTGTTTGGCTTTTAAAACTTCCTTGTTTATGCAATAGGGCAACTGTGGACATCAGCCTGCCATTCTAACTTTAAGTATGATAATAAAAGTGATGTCGTTAGAAAAAGTGAAATGTCAGGATATGATTTCAGTCACATTTCTTGGCAACTTAAAAGCATATCTCTTGAGGTTTTTTTCTTTTTTTTTTTTCTTATGTGTGTGTGTGTGTGTGTGTACCTGCCTGCATGTCTATAAATGTGCAAGTCTGTGGAGCATCTTCATTAAGCTTGAGAAACATATTTTTTGTCGAGTGTATATCTGGCATTTTTAAATAGTACTCTAGAGAGACCAGTATATGTGTATACATATAATGAAAGTAGACCAAATTACTGGTAAAATCTAGGAAACCTACAAGATATGTTTCATTCTGCCCTAACACATTTTTTCCTTGATAAGGAAGTAAGTAGTTCCTTAAAATTTGCTGCCCCTTAAAGACTAATTCCAGAGGAAAATTCTTAAAGTTGATAGGAAATCCCTCACGTACATTTTAAGGTAAATATACATGGTTAAGATAGTGTACTTATTTCAGAATGTAATATTATTTGAGATTTGCTTATATTCGTCAAGTGGATTTTGCTTAAAATCATGATGCCTATTATATTCATAAGTCAGAGGAATGGAGAGTATGGATACATTATATGTGATATTTTTTAAGTTTAGAGTATTTTATTAAGGTTAGAGTTTATGGCCTTGTGATTCCCCAAGTGATAAAATAAATTTTATAGAGCAGAGCAGTCTTCAATTTTTTAGTCACATTCTACAAGTATCTTCATGCACTAGATATATAACCTGTTCTGTTTCATTGCATATAATATTTCCTCCTTGTACTTCTTAAATATATATTTCCACCAACTCTTTACTGCAAGTACAAGTCGTGAGGCAGAAAGTCAAGTATGTGAGACCAGGGTCTCTGGGCCTGTGTAAGCCAAACCCTCTAGTGTCATCTTGAAAAGTGCTTGTTCCCGTAGATTGAATTGGACATCTTTAGTCTCTGATTTAATGTCCTGTAGCCACTCACTAACTCATTCATTAATTCATTTATTACGTATTAAATATGTATAAGGAAAAAAGTGCTTGACTAGAATGTAACAAATGCAAAAGATATAGAAGACATTCCTGCCTTCAAGGATATTTTAAACTGTAGAGAGTCCAAAAAAAAAAAAAAAAACCTTGAATAACTGATTGAAGAATCATGGTTATAGTTCAAAATGATAGCTTTCTTCCATACAGAAATGCACTTATCAATATCATCTTTAATAGGTTAAGACAAATTCATGAAGAGGATCACGAAAATTTGTCACAGGCTATGCGTTTGGGAATTGTTAGAAAACAATAACAATAGTAACACATTTTATTAAAATTTTAAAATTTACATTTAAATTAAATAAGAATACTATCATTATAAGTAATAATATGTATTTTATTTTATTACATAAATAAAATTATTATAGCAAACACTTAAGCTAGGTACTGTTTTAAGCATTTTACAGATATTAATATTTTCATTCTCACAACTATCCTGTGAAGTCACTGTCAATAACCTTTATTATATATTATATAATAGATATGAAAAGTAAAATTCAGAGACTTTTCTTGTCTTAAGTCATATAGGAAGTAAATGGTAAAGTCAAACTTGAACCCAGGTGTTCTGGCTTCATTTAACCACTATGATATCCAGAAATATTAAGAAGCATGATCCCAAGCAGAACAAGATGTTTGCAGTTCCTAGATTTATTCGGAGCTATGTGTTCTCACTAAAAGATGCCATCATTATTACTACAGGGGAATGCTTGGAAAAGGCCATAAGTAGGGACTTTTTTAAGTAGGAGAAAACTCCCAAATTTTCAACATGAACTAATGTGGGTGGGATTTTATCAGAATGCTAGCACATTAGATAGTACTATCCCTACAGTAACCACAGAAAGTGAGGCTGGCTGACACAGATGATTTGATCGGTCAATTTCTGATGATAGTTTATTTTCATTTTTAGTTTTTTTTAAGTTTGTGAATTACTTTGAATAAAATTTAGTATTACAAATACATTTAATTTAGCTATTTTAAAAATTATATGTTTATGTTTTAAAAGAAAATTACTAGTTTTGCAATATTATTTTCTTTTACCCATGTCCCCATTTATTCCTCTGTAAAATGTAACCCGAATATTTTAATGGAAGTTGAAATATAGTCACTTAACAGATCTACTTGCTAGTATATTTTTTAGAATGCATTTATTTTATTAAGTGGCAAATAACTATAATAAAATCATGAAACCATAAATCAAATTATAAATTGAGATTTTCATCAATAGAACTTTATATAATATTTGAAGTAAAGTTTTTTTTCTAAATAGTCACTGCTTCTGTTTATGTGGAAAATATCATCTGTATTAAATTTGAAAGATAAAATGATTAAATATTGCTTATAGGATGCCATAGAATCAAATATTTAGAGATATCCTCATGATTGATATTTTTATTTTTCACACAGATAATAGGTCTTATAGGTTCAGTCACGTTGTATAGCCAACTTTCAAACCACAGTGGATTGCTCTAAAAAGGTTCATTTTAAAAGTTTGGTTATTTTATGACTCATATATATTTCCTCATAAAAACAGTACTTGAAATGATGTTTAGGTCCTCAGACTAATCTACCAAAGCCTTTTTAATCAGTAATATACCTGAAGTATAGTACTTTTAGTACTGAAAATCCCAACCATGATATATAGCAATATTCCTGGGGAATCATTTGATTTAAATACTTACTGACTTCTGTTTGAGGCTGTCTTGGGATACAGTGGTGGATGCAATACTGCCTAGGCCCACAAGGAGGAGAAAAAATGGAGAGGGAGTTTCTAGCGTTAGTCAGAATGAAGGAAGCTTTTTAAGATTGGTATAGGCAAAGTGTTGAATAATTGATTCGGAGTTCTATCGTGAGAGCCAGGGACTGCGTCTCCCTCAGGATTCTCATTTGGTATTTCATCCTAAAGATATCCACTGAGCTCTTTCTCTGCACTAAGCCCTAAGCTAGTTATTAGGGACATAAATATGAATAAGATACCATGTACTCACAGCCTACATATGTAGATGAGTAAATTACACACAAAAAAACATGGTAAATGCTATTGGCAGGGTGGGTCAGCAATCCAGTGGAGTAGTTGCAGAACAGAAGCATCCCAAGGGGAAGAAAATACAGTTGTTTTCAGTTCCTAGGTATATTTAGAGCCATGATTCCCTATTCAGATCCAGTGCCCTATTTTTTGAAGCAGTATTTTGTAATGTCCCTTTTACTTTCATGAAATAATATTAATAGATAATATAACTTATCTATGCTTATAATATGTTATTTATTTTTTATTGATACATAATATTTGTACTTGTGGGGTACATGTGGTTTTTTTTACATGCATGGAATGCATAATGATCAAATCAGGGTATTTGGGGTATCCATAACCTCGAGCATTTATCATTTCTATGTATTGGGACATTTCAAGTCCTCTCTTCTAGCTGTATTGAAATATATAAGATATTGTTAACTTTAATCACCCTACTCTGCTAACAAACATTAGAATTTATTCTTTCTATCTAACTGTAACACATATATTTTAAAATCAACATAAATTCCATATCTGTAATAGAAAGGATAAATAAGAGGAAAGCAGCTTAAGATAAAATAGACTTACCAATGTGTATGCTTACATATAACTACACTGGAAAATGTAATAAAATAGTCAGACGCTTGCCACTTAAAATGCATAAGTTTGGATAAGAAGATAAGTTTACATAAGAGAAGAAGGTAAATTTGGATAAGAAGATAATATTCAACTGAATATTGGTGACCCTTTTGTACATTTGCATTTTGAAATAAGAGCAAAATAAATATATTCATTGAGTGTGACAGCAACAATTGCAAACAGATGTGGGTGTGCTGTATAATTGAATCAGTAAATAGGAGCAGCCTTATAGCAGGAGACATCACTTTCCAAAATGGTGAGCAAATCTTGGTGAAGTTCCAAATACGGTAGTTACATTCCTGGAAAATGCCTACGTAAAAATGTGTTGTGTACAATAGGGCTAGGATCTAGTCACAGGTAATCGTAAGCGAGCTTTTCATTTACATAGGTGTCTGATGAGATGTGTAAAAGTTGTGATGGACACAGGATTTACACACACATAGCATAGCAGGGTTTCCTGCATTCCTGGGTCTTGCCCTCCAAATACTTCACAACTTTAGAAAACTCACTCAAAAAGGACCCTGTTAATCTCATTCAGCAGCACTGATTATGGCGATATTGTCCCAGCAAAGAAAGCCAGTCCAGTTCTACTGTGTGGCTGTGTTGAAAAAATAGAATTCTCTTAAGTTTTTAGTATGCAGGTAAGTTAAGAGGCTGACTGAATAACAAACAAAATAAACACCAACAAAATCAAACCAAGTAGATTGCTAAACATTCCAGACATCTTAATAGTAGGCACAGTATGTGAGGCAGGCTGATAGAGAGGATTTGATCATAACTGTCAGGAGTTTCATTTTCTTTGTGGGAGTGTCAGACAAGACTTCACAGATGAAGTGACATCTAAGATCATTTTAAAAAGATGAGTGCTGTACCGAGATCTTTGCCCTCAGACCCTGGTCCTTCCCTGGGAGGTGATGGAGCTCAAGGAGGGCCCTGGAGACTGTCCCCATGCCCAGGGCCTGCCCCTCCAGCTGGGGTCCATCCCTCCCTCCTTTGCCCTAGCCTGCAGTCCCGTCCCCAGGACCTGCCTTGGAGACACCCTCCCCTCCCCCTTCCCCAACTGACACCTGAGCTTGCACCTCCCCGGGGTAAAGCCACTGCCCTCCCTCCTCCCCCAGCCCTCCTTCCCTCCTCTTCTAGGCTCCCCCAGGGCCAGCCCACCCCCCACTTCCCAACCCCTGGCCCCAGACTCAGTCTCCACTGTGACTTTGGCCTGTGCCTTTCATTGGGGGTCTCACAGCTGAAGAAACTGCGGTCAGTGAACCCCACGTTGTGTAGAACCAGGCAGCAACACATGCCCTTGGCATTGATCTCCAGGTTCTCCCCCGGTACCCAGGCCACCACATTCTGTGTCCATGGCAGCTCCCCATGGCTGTGTCAACTGCACCTCCAGGCTCACTGAACTCTTCTCCTCCACTGTATGTGGCTTCAGCTTCCTCTTGAACAGTACCGGTGCCTCTGGAGTTGCAGGAGAGAGGAGGTCATGACGGCCATGGCCCACCACTGACCTCCAGAGAGCCAAGGCACAGAGGGCACACTGAGCCCTCAGCACCTGCCCTAGCCTGGCCCAGTGTTCCTGATAACAAATAAATTACAGCATGCATTTTCTCAAACTCAGACTTTAAGTGTCTGGCCACTTGAACTGAAGATGAGCTTGGCCTTTGAAATCATGAATAATATGGATGGAAGAAGACAAATTTGCTCACCCAATTTGTGGAATTAAAAGGAATCTTCCCTCACTTTTTTTTTTCTTGGAGCTGGCCATAAGAAAATTCTCTGACCTACCTTGTGTGATTGTAGGCCATAAGGCTCATTTCAGAAGGGGTCCTGCCCTGTACCCTGGTGGAAGGAACGCTGCACAGAGAGGCCAGGAAGAATCTGAACAGGACTTGCTGAGTTTCCCCACTCAGTCTATTATTTTGAGATCATAGCCTTTTTTATATAACCACATTTTTATATGGTTTTCAATCATGCCTATTCAGTGAAGTTTCCATAAAGGCCCAAGAGGACAGGGTTCAGAGAGCTTCCAGATAGCTGAACAATGGAGGTTCCTGGAGGGTGGCATGTTCAGGGTGGGCATGGAAGCTCCAGGCCTCTTCCTGATACCTTGCCTTATGCAACTGTTCATCTGTATTCTTTGTAATATCCTTTATACTGGAGATCCCAGCACCCCACTTGCAGCATTGGACAGATCATCCAGACAGAAAATCAACAAAGAAACAGAACTTAATGTACACTATGGACAAAATGGATGTAATAGATATTTATAGAACATTTTATCCAACAGCTGCAGAATACACATTCTTCTCAGCACGTGGATCACTCTCAAGGGTAGACCATAGTTCAGCCACAAAACAAGTTTTTAAAAATTCAAAAAAGAATTGAAAACATATCAAGTATTTCCTCTGACCACAATGGGATAAAACTAGAAATCAAAAACAAGAGGAACTTTGGAAACTATAGAAACACATGGAAATTAAACAATATGCTTATGAATGACCATTGGGCTAATGAAGAAATTAAGAAGGGAAACTATGGAACTACTAGGAGAAAACACAGGGAAGCTCTCCAGGTCATTGGTCTGGGCAAAGAGTTCTTGAGTAATACCTCAAAAACACAGGGACTAAAGCAAAAATGGAAAAATTGGATCACATCAAGCTAAAAACATTCTGCACAACAAAGAAAACAATTAACAAAGTGAATAGACATCCCACAGAATGGGAAAGGAATATTTGCAAACTACCAATCTGACAAAGGATTAGTAACCAGAATATATAAGGAACTCAAACTACTCAATTGGAAAAAATCAAATAATCTAATTTCAACATGGGCAAAAGATCTGAACAGACGTTACTCAAAAGAAGACATACAAATGGCAAGTAGGTATATGAAAAAATCCTCATCACTAATCATCAGAGAAATGCAAATCAAAAGAAAGAAAATCAGTGTATCAAAGAGATATATGCACTCCCATGTTTTACTGCAGCACTGTTCATAATAGCCAAGATTTGCAATCAACCTTAGTGTCCATCCACAGATGAATGGATAAAGAAAATGTGGTACATATACACAATTGAATATTATTCAGCCATAAAAAGAATGAAATCCTGTCATTTGCAACAAAATGGATGGAACTATATATAGGTCATTATTTTCAGTAAAATAAGCCAGGCATAGAAAGACAAATTTTGCATCTTCTCATTCATATGTGGGAGCTAAAAATGAAAACTGGACTCAAGGAGATAGAGAGTAGAATTATGGTTACCAGAGAGGCTGGAAAGGGTAGCAGGGAAGAGGGAATAAAGTGTGGATGGTTAATGGTTAAAAAAATATAATTAGATGGAATAAACAAGTTCTAGTTATTTGATGGCACAACATGGTAACTGTAGTCAACAATAATTTATTGTATATTTTAAAATAACTAAAAGAGTGGAATTGGAATGTTCTTAACATAAAGAAATGATAACTGCTTGAGGTGATGGATACCCCGCTTATCTTGATTTGATCATTACATATTGTATGCCTGATCAAAATATCACAGGTACCCCATAAATATATATATGATTTAAAATAAAATAAAACTTAATAATTTAAAATAAAAATAAAACTTAAAAAAATATATGAGCGAGTGAGCATTCTCCAGGTAGAAAAGGAGGCAGGTGGAGAGTAGTCTGGGCAGAGGGAACAGCATTTGCAAAACAGTGTCATTAAAAAAGGGCTTGGCGGGTGATTGTGGTTCAGCATTTGCAGTTGTAGGGAAGTGATGGGAGAAGAAGGTTGCAGTTAGATGTGTAAGGTCTACGTCACCCTATATCATTTGGATTTTATCCTGTAGGACAGGTGGGGGGGATCACTACTTTTAAAAAGGCAGTCCTTTTTAAAGGACTACCTTTATAGTCTACTTCATTTTTGAAGACAATGTCTGAGCTGGCATGAGGAGGATGAACTACAAGAGGAGAAAGATTGACCCTTGGGAGACTAGTTAGGAGTCTGTTGAGGAATGTAAATAGGTTAAGGTCCAGGACTTACCTTAAACAGGGCTGGTGTAGAAGGGGCAGAGGGTTTGATTCCAATGGCAAACATTTGCAATCCAAATGTCTCCAAGTCTTTGAGTTCTCAACACTGGTCATAATAGCAGGCATTAGCCTCCCTCTTTTCTCTTCAGAGTCATTGAATTAGTTGAACTATCTTGAGCTTCTGTAGTAAACCTTCATATTTCAGTGATTAATAGAGTAAACATTTATTTTTTGCTTATATGAGAGTCGTGTGCATGTATGTGTTGTGTGGTGACTTGGGGAACCTAGACTTTTTCTCTTGATACTAGGAACTTGGAGTTCTCTGCATCTAGCTGACATTGTGAAAGAGAATGAACTTAGAGAAGACACACCCAAGAGGTGACACACCTCGCTTCCCTTCACATCCTGCTGGTGAGATAGTCACCTTGCTCCGTCTGTGTACAAAAAGGACTGGAATATGTAACCTCTGGCTAGGTAGCCACTCCCCAGCAACACTTCTATATCATGGAAAGGGAAACACAGTTTATGCTAAATAACTATTTCTACCATATCCTGCCTCTCTGGCCACAGGTAGGAAAACCTTAACCCCAGGAGACAACCTGAATGCCACTTAGGGATTGCATCCATCTCAAAGTCCACATTCTGTGGGTGATGCTAAATCCCTCACACCATTAAGTCTGGATATGGCCCCTCATTATCCAGAAACCTTTGTACTAAAAGACTCATTATCAGCCTTGCAATATACAGGCATACATCATTTCATTGTGCTTTGCTTTGTAGATACTGCATTTTTTACAAAGTGAAAGCTTGTGGCAACCCTGCATGGAGCAAGTCTCTCAGCGCCATTGTTCCAACAGCGTGTGCTCACTTCATGTGTCTGTGTCACATTTGGGTAATTGTTGCACTATTTCAAACTTTTTCATATTACTATATCAGTTATGGTGGTCTGTGGTCAGTGATCTTTGATGTTATCATTGTAATTGTTTTGGGGCACCGTGAACTGTATCCATATAAGGCAAACTTAATGTGTGTGTTCTGACTGCTCCCCCAATTGGTTGTTCCCACATCTTTCTCCCCCTCTTCAGGCCTCTCTATTCCCTGAAACACAACAATATTGAAATTAGACCAATTAATAACCCTACAATGGCCTCTAAGTGTACAAGTGAAGGGAAGAGTCACATGTCTCTCACTTTAAATCAAAAGTTAGAAATGATTAAGATTAGTGAGGAAGACCTGTCCAGAGCTGAGATTGGCCAAAATCTAAGCCTCTTGAGCCAAACACTTAGCCAAGCTGTGAATGCAAAGGAAAAGTTCTTGAAGGAAATTAAAAGTGCTACTCCAGTGAAGACAATGGTGAGAAAGTGAAACAGTCTTATTGTCTATAAGGAGAAAGTTTGAGTAGTCTGGGTAGAAGATCAAACAAGCTACAATATTCTCTTAAAGCAGAACCTGATGCAAAGCAAGATCATAACTCTTCAATCCTGTGAAAGCTGAGAGAGGTGAGGAAGCTGCAGAAGAAAAGTTGGAAGCTAACAGAGGATGGTTCACAAGGTTTGAAAAAAGAAGCCATTTCCATAACATAAAAGTGCAAGGTGAAGCAGCAAGTGCTAATATAAAAGCTGCAGCAAGTTATCCAGAAGATTTAGCTAAGATCATTGATGAAGATGACTACGCTAAACAAAAACTTTTCGGTGTCGACAAAACAGCCTTCTATTGGAAGAAGATGCCATCCAGGCTTTTCATAACTAGAAAAGAGGAGTCAATGCCTGGCTTCAAAGCTTCAAAGGACAGGCTGACTCTCTTGTTAGAGGCTGAAATGCAGCTGGTGACTTTAAGTTGAAGCCAATGTTCACCTCCCATTTAGAAACTTCTAGGATCCTTAGGAATTATGCTAAATCTACTCTACTTGTGCTCTAGAAATGAAGTGACAAAGCCTGGATTACAGGACGTCTGTTTATAGCTTTGTTTACTGAATATTTTAAGCCCACCATTGAGACCTCCTGCCCAGAAAAAAACGATCCTTTCAAAATACTACTGCTCATTGACAATGCACCTTGTCACCTAAGAAGAGCTCTGATGAAGAGGTACCTGGAGATAAACGTTTTCATGCCTGCTAACACAACATCCATTCTGTAGCCCATGGATCAAGGAGTAATTTTGACTTTCAAGCCTTATTATTTTAGAAATATATTTGTTAAGGCTATAGCTGCCATAGAAGTGGTTCCTCTGATCGATTTGGGCATAGTCATTTGAAAACCTTCAGGAAGGGATTTACCATTCTAGATGCCATTAAGAACATTCATGATTCATGAGAGGAGGTCAAAACATCAACATTAACAGTAGTTTGGCAGAAGTCGATTCCAATCCTCATGGATGACTGTGAGAGATTTAAGATATCATTGGAGAAAGTAACTGCAGATGTGGTGGAAATAGCAAGAGAACTAGAATTAGAAGTGGAGCCTGAAGATGGAACTGAATTGCTGCAATCTCATGAACAAACTTGAGCAGATAAGGAATTGCTTCTTATGGATGAGCCAAAAAAGCAGTTGCTTAAAATGGAATCTGCTCCTGGTGAAGATGCTGTAACATTGTTGAAATGACAATAAAAGATTTAAGTTGAGAAAGCAGCAGCAGAGTTTGAGAGGAGTGACTCCAATTTTGAATGCAGTTCTACTGCAGGTAAAATGTTATCAAATAGCATCATATGCTACAGAGACATCTTTTGGGAATGGAAGAAACAATCTATGTGGCAAAGTTCATTGTTGTCTTAGTTTAAGAAATTGACACAGCCACGTTAACCTTCAGCCACCAGCCCCCTGATCAGTCAGCAGCATCAGCATGAAGGCAAGACCATCCACCAGCAAAAAGATTATGACTCACTGAAGGCTTGGGTTATCATTAGCATTTTTTAGCAGTAAAGTATTTTTAGTTAAGGTATATACATTTTAGTAGACATAATTCTATTGCAAATTTAATAGACTACATTATTTTGTAAACTTTCATATGCACTAGGAAAGCAAAAATTTTATGTGACTCACTTTATTGCAATATTTGCTTTATTGCACTGGTCTGGAACTGAACCCACAATATCTTTGAGGTATGCCTGTACAATGATGGGTCAAGGTTGGAATAATTGCATTTAAATACCCTTTGGGGTCTACGAGCATACCACCCTGAATGCACCTGATCTCATCTGATCTCTAAATACCTTTTGGGGAAGGGAAGAATGGAAGACATAGACCAATCATTGACCCATAACATGGAATAAATCCTACTAGATATTGTTGAAAACCCCCTGTTCTGGCAGTAGAGCAAATTTCCTTTTTAGATCCTAGTTTGCTGTCTTGGAAGAATGTCTTTGTTCATTGTTCTCTGTAGCCCTGGCCACCCTCTGGAAGTTCTTCATTGGCTATTACTCTCTATGGCCACATCCCAAATGGGTATTGAGAAGTATGCCCTTCCTGGAACTCATATGACTTCCTCAGCCTGTTTCTTCTCAGTCCAGTTCTAGATGCCTAGAGGTTGTTTTATAGTCACTGTTTTATTTTTCTTTTTTCTTAGGTTTCACTCTTAATTTCTTCGACAATAATATTCCCTCAAAATCTTCATAGGTTCCTTATCTATTTGCTTTCTGTCAATTACACTACTAATTACAACGAAGTTTCTTTATTTCTCATAATTTTTGAACCTGCCTCATTCCTTTGCTCACGTCTCATCTACCCATGTCTTAAGTGATTATGTTGGGGTCATCTCAAACATAGACTTGAGTGGTTAAGTAACTTCCTTAATCAGATCTTTACTGCAAGGCTGAGTCACTTTGTCTAACTAGTAAGTCATAAAGGACTTCTGTCACTCAAAGCCTTTCTCAGTGTTATTATAGTTCCTAAAGCAGTGAGCTGTTCCAGCTTCATGAGGTCTTATATTTCTAGACCTTGGCTTTTCCCCCTTATCTCTGTTCTCAAACTGGCCATTCTTTCTTGAGATCATCGATTATCTTATAATACTTTGCTGTGGGGAACGAGGAGCAACCACTACACTCTAACATTCTGGCTCTTTCTAACCATTTCCTCCAAAGCTATAGATCTGCCCTCTAAGTAAGCACGGTTTTGCCAAGGCATAGCAGGGTCCAGGCCTCTCGTCTTCTGTGACTGTTTCCTTGCTGATGGCCAATGCCACATTTTTAGATCTTTGCAAAGGCAGCACTTCCCTGCAAGGTATCAATTTCAAGATAAGTTAGACCTACATATTGGGTACAATGAACACTATTTGGGTGATGGGCACATTTAAAGCCCTGACTTAAGCATTATAAAAGGTATACCTGTAACAAAAACATTTGTACCCACTTATTATTTTGAAATTAATAAAAGATAAGTTACGATAATGCTAGCTGCTGTAACAAACGCCAGAATGTTACTGATTTGACATAAGAAAGATATATTTCTCACCCACATCAGTGAAGAGAGAGAACACAGATAAGGCACAACCACCTCTTAGAGATCTTGACTCAGATGTGACAACAACACTTCTGCTTATATTTCACTATTGAGACCTGGTCAAATAGCCCCCACCTAGATGCCAGGGAGCTGGGAAATGTAATCCCTGGCTCAACTTCTCAGTGGCAATTCTCTCTTATGAAGGTGAAGCACAAATTTAGATAGAAAACTAGCCATCCCTGCTGTAGTCACCTATCTTCAAAATAAGTTAGGGGAGAAAATGTTTGAATTACATTCACTCCCTAGTTAATCACGATATGGATGGCATCTCCCCCTCTGCATGCCCATCTTCTCTTTGGCTCTCCACCCAGACCTCTGGGGCGTCTTCCTCTGAGACACATCTTCCTTCGTTCTCTAAAGCATCACTTTTATAATGCTCTTGTATGTAACAGACTCTGGCTGCATGCTTTGGGTTAAAGGATGGTAATTACAGCACAGACAAGAAACTAATTCTAATTAAATGTTAGATGCCACTGCTCCTAGAAACACATTTACCATTTCTCACCACAGGGGTTTTATCACCCGTCCATATCTCAGTGGGGCCCAGATACCAGACATTTGCTAGGTCTCTCTTCCTCTAGACACTTCCTCCCATCTTCTCATCCAGAATTTTCCCACTATCCTTTCTCAAGGTGACAGTGGATGACTCCAAAACTCAGAGATAGTTCATTATGCAGAACAATTTAACTCTTGTGTGTCTCTGACTTCCACAAGGACACTTGCCTATAATAGCCAAACAGTCCATTATGGTTTTTTTCTGAAACAAAGAAGCAGTTCTTTCCCAAGAGGACTTACTGTGTCTTGTACCCTAATTGGCTCGAAATTGTAGCCAGCTTTTTAAAATGCACTCAGAAAATATTTAGTAAGCACTTTTCAGATGTAAAGCACTCTGCTAGGTCATGAGGTTAAACAAACTTAGTCCTTACCCTCACGAGGCTTATGGTCTGTCTGAAAGCAAGCATGGAGCCTCCACATCCCCTCTAATGCTAATTGCAGTGAATCTGCCCTAGATCCAATGATTGATGATTCTTTGGGTTATGAGCTATTTTGAAAGGGAAGGGGAGGAGCAGCACACAGGCTGTAGTGTCTAAATTGGGATAGTTGAGACATTATGCTGTTGTTATTTCCCAGAGATAATTTTGTGCTCTGCTCCTGTCCACTTGTTTTATTTTTTGCAGACTAGGTCTTGAGTTATTTAGTGTTTTTACATGCCTTCCTCCACTTTTATCTTCTAACAGGCAAAGCTGGTCCATAAAGGAGACCAGCCAGGTAGGGGAATGTGGCTCTGCGTGTCCCAATAGACAGGAAGTTAGACTTTTGGAATATCAGGGGACGTCCTGTCCAAATGTGGGAAAGGGTATCTGGGAGCAGACAATATTTGGAGATTCAGACAGGCAGGGACAGGCAGAGGCAGGTGGATTAGAATAGTCCAGCCCTGTAGGCACAGAATGCTATGGTTTGTGGGGACATAGAGTTTAGGAAGAAGTCTCTCCTAAGTAGCAAGCAGGGGTCCACCCAGTTTAGACATCTCCATTCTCAGGAAAACCAGGTGATGGTCACATTATCAATGAAGACATCCAGGCACAATGGACAGGACCATTTCTTAGAGCATCAACAAACTAGCAACTCCACCACTACAGCTTACTCACTGGACTCGGCTTCTTTTCTTGTCCTCTCAGTTAAGTTTGCACTTTGCTTTTTTTTTTTTTTACGAAAAGCAAATCTGATCATGTCACACATTTACCCTTAAGTGATTTCCCACTTTTCTTAGGATAAGGACCTGAATCTTTAACTTGGGGGTTCCCCTAGTCCCTCTTCATTTCGCAGAGCATCACTAGCACAAGGCTGTTGTACATGACGGGCTCTGGTCAGTCTGGACCCTGTCCACCACATCATCTCAGGCACCACTCACCTCTTGTTTTCTGCTACAATTTCTGGCTTTAATTTAGTTCATCTGAGGTGCCCTGGGCCTTCTTGCCAGAAGGGCTTCACACATAGTTGCTTGGGATGCTCTCCCTTCACACTTTCACCTAATTAATTCTTACTCATGTCTCTGATCTCAGGGCAAAAGTCACTTGTTCAAAGGAGTCTTCTCGGCTCCCAGAGCCGGGCAGGTGTCCTATCATGCTCTCTCCTGGTGCCCTGTGTTCTCTGTGGCACTTACCCCAAATCTAACTTCAAATTGGGGGCAATTGCTCATTTAATATTGGTTTTCTCACACTAATAGCATCAAATGTGAGAATGTAAACTCAATAAAGGCAGGGACTACCCTTATTCACTACTTTATCCACAGCACCTCCCAGAGCTCTATGCACATAGTAGGTTCTCATTATTTATTTGCAAATAAATGAGTGAAGGAATGGATGGATCTGGGGCCTAAGTCAAGTTCTAGGTCATAAAACAGAACCAGGTACCCAGATCCCAAGAACTGCTGCCCAGGGTAGGGCAGTATTGGGCCAGAGCAAGTTGCCTGATGGTGAACCACCAAGCCATGGCCCCACACTATTTACACTGGCATACTCTTTACATTCTTCTAGACAAGCATCAGGATGTTCCTAGGAGTCTAGAAGGGAGTAGAGTTTGTAAGTGGAGGCCCAGGGTCCACCACTGGTGGGCATGGAAGTGGCTGGTGGAGAGAAACACAGACAAGGCAAAACGTGGTGCTTCCAATAGAATTTTTCTCTCATCCTTATTAAGAACATAAGAACAGAACTTATTTCTTATTTAAGAACATAACTCACCCTCATAACTTCATAGGCAAGTTGTCTAGACCTGTGCTTTCCAATAGAACTAGACGTGATGATGGGAATGTTCTAGATCTGTGCTCTCCAATACCGTAGCCACTAGCCACATGAGCTATTGAATATTTGAAATATGACTTGTGAGACTGAGAAATTGAGTTTTAAATTTAAACAACCACATGTGACTAGTGGCTACTATACTAGATAGTGTAGGTCTAGACTGTTAGCATGAACTACTTTAGGAAACACTAAGTTTTAAAAGCACTATGGTTTCAAATCTAGACACATTCACTTACAATCAGTGTTGGCCTCCAGTTTACCATATAAGCAATCTCTAGTGCCCAGTGCCTGTTTTAACTCTGATGAGTGTCTCCCAGGTATATCCTATTGAAGGGATTTGAATGCACTGTCTCCTGTTTCTATAGGAATTGTAGGAATTGTTCTTTGTTGAGGGTATTTCTTTATTTGTGTGGACTGTACAAAAATGTAAAGTATTATACAAATGTAGAGCATTGTCTTTGTAAATATCTATGCAATGTGACCCTAAATGGTTTCTCACACCCACTTTTCCCAAGCAGGACTTCTTTCTTTGTATCCTCCCCTCTTCTCTCTCTTGCTCTTTCTTCCTCCATTCTAGTTTCCTTTCTGACCTCTAAAATGACACAGGCACGACACTGTGTCCTTTAACAAATTCTTTTTCTTTTGCATATTGATTTCTTTTCCTTGTGCTTATTTTTTCCTTTTATCCTTTTATTTTTTAATATACCACATAGTGTAATGATAGGAACATGACGGCAAAGAGATTTAATTTTTACACTTAGATTCATTTTGGTAGAATTTGATGCATAATAGTGGACTGAGAACCATTTAACTGCATACTTCAGTAGCCATATAAAAAATTCTAAAAATGAATTTTAAAACAAAATAATACATCATAGTAAAATTGCATTTATGAAAGATAATATTTTCCATTTCCTAAATGAAAAATATATGAATAATCTGTTTCAATTTGTAAAAAGTAAAGCAAAGATTTGTTTTAAATCAGGGCCACTCGGAAAAAAGTTGGATAATTGCAATATTCGTGGGTATAGAGACATTTCAGCTTTCCAGTGGTGTTTGAGTTTTTTAAGAAAATTTCTGTTTTTATTTCCCTCATATGTTAAAATGGTAAAAAGATCCAGGGAACTAGGAAAGTAGAATGGATTCTAATGCATAATCTATACTTCCCTTTTATTTCTAGCAATTTCTTTATAGACTTTTGGGTGATAGAAGACAGAAAGAACTAACTCTTAACAATAGAATCTCACTGCACTAGGCTCTGTGCCATCCTTTCCCAGATTTTCGCATTTCAACTTCACAAATTGTTTAGCAGGTGTTAGTATTTCCATTTTTCATCTGAAGAAACTGAGATGCAAGTCCACATAGCTGGTAGGTGAAGAGCTAGGATTTGAAACTCAGACTCTTAGATTTCAAAATGTTTTCTCAATACTATACTAGTTTGCTCCCTTCTTCCACCCCAGGTTATAATTCACTGAAAGTTAATTTACTTTTCAGGGTGAATCCCAATTTATGTATGTATGTATGTATTTATGTATTATTTTTTAAATATTATGGGGGTACAAATGGTTTTGGTTACACGTATTACTTTTGTTATACTTAAGTCAGGATTATAAGTGTGCCCATCACCCAGATAGCATTTATTGTACCCATTAGGTAGGTTTTCAACTATCCATATACCACATTTTGTTAATCTACTCATGAATTGATGGGCACTTGTGTTGATTCCACATCATTGCAATTGTGAATTGTGCTGCAATAAACATTTGAATGCAGGTGTCTTTTTGAGAAAATGACTTATTTTCCTTTGGATTCATACCCAGTAATGGGATGGCTGGATCAAATAGGTCTACTTTTAGTTGTTTGAGAAATCTCCATACTGTTTTCCATAGAGGTTGCACTAATTTGCAGTCCCACTGATAGTGTATAAACGTTCCTTTCTCTCTGTATCCATGCCAGCATCTATTGTTTTTGGACTTTTTAATAAAAGCCATTCTTGCTGGGATAAGGTGCTATCTCATTGTGGTTTTAATTTGCATTTCCCTAATGATTAGTGACATTGAGCATTTTTTCATATGTTTATTTTTCTACCTTCTTTTGAAAAGCTTCCATTCATTTCTTTTGCCCACTTTTTAAAGGGGTGATTTGTTTATTCTTGCTAATTTCCTTGCATTCTTTATAGATTCATGTTATTAGCCCTCTATCAGATATATAGCTTGTGAATATTTTCTCCTATTCTGTAGGTTGTCTATTTGCTCTGTTGCTTATTTCCTTAGCTGTGCAAAAGCTTTTTAATTTAATCAGGTCCCATTTATTTATTTTTCTTGTTGCTGTGATTGCCGTTGGGGTCTTCTTCATAAATTCTTTGCCTAGACCAATATCTAGTAGAGTTTACCAACATTTTCTTCTAGCATTCTCATGGTTTCATGCCTTACATTTAAGTCTTTTATACATCTTGAATTAATTTTTGTGAGTGGTGAAAGATATGGATCCTGTTTCATTCTTGTGCATGTGGCTATCCAATTGTCCCAGCACCATTTACTCAATAGGGCTTCTTTTCCCTAGTGTATATTGTTGTCTGCTTTGTCAAAGATCAGTTGTCTATATGTGAATGGTTTTATATCTGGGTTCTCTGTTGTGTTTCATTGGTCTATGTCTCCATTTTTGTGCTAATACCATGCTGTTTTGCTTACTATAGCTTTGTAGTATAGTTTGAAGTCTGGTAATGTGATGCCTCCAGATTTGTTCTTTTTGCTTAAGATTACTTTGGCTATTTGGGGTCTTTTCTGGTTTCAAACAAAGCATAGAATTATTTTTCCTAGATCTGTGAAATATGATGTTGGTATTTTGCTGGGGATTGCATTGTATCTGTAAATCACTTTGGGTACTATGGACATTTTAACAATGTTGATTCTATCGATCCATGAGCATATGTTTTTTCATTTGTTTTTGTCATCTGAGAATTCTTTCTTCAGTGTTTTGTAGATCTCTTAGTAGAAATCTTTCACCTCCTTGGTTAAGTAAGTATATTACTAGGGATTTAATTTTCTTTGCGGCTATTGTGAATGGTAATTAGCCTTTGATTTGACTTTGAGCTTGACTGTTATTGATGTATATGAATGCTACTGATTTGTGTACATTGATTTTGTAACCTGAGATTTTGCTGAATATATTCATCAATTCCAGTAGTCTCTTGATGGAGTCTTTGGGGTTTTCTAGATATAGGATCATATCATCAGCAGAAAGAGATAGTTTGACCTCCTGTGTCCCAATTTGGATACCCTCTATTTCTTTCTCTTGCCTGAGTGTTCTGGCTAGGACTTCCAGCACTATGTTGAATAGAAGTGGTGACAGTGGGCACACTTTTCTTGTTCCAGTTCTTAGTGGGAATGCTTTCAACTTTTCTCCACTCAGTATCATGTTGGCCTGGGGTTTGTCATATGTGGCTTTTATAATTTTGAGATATGTACCTTCTATGCCTAGTTTGTTGAGAGTTTTTAGTCATGAAAGGGTGCTAGATTTTGTCAGATGCTTTTTCTACATCTGTTGAGATGATCATATGGTCTTTGTTTTTGCTACTGTTTATGTGGTGAATCACATTTATTGATTTACATATGTTGAACCATCCTTGTATCCCTGGGATGAAGCCTGCTTGGTCATGATGTATTATTTTTTGATGTGCTGTTGAATGAAGTTTGCTAGTATCTTACTGACGATTTTTGCGTCTATATTCATAAGGGATATTGGTCTGTAGTTTTCTTTTTTTGTTGTGGCTTTTTCTGGGTTTGGTATCAAGGTGATACTGCCTTCATAGAATGAGTTAGGGGGGATTCCCTCTTTCTTGATATTATGGAATAATTTCTGCAGTATGGGTGCCAGCTCTTCATTGTAGGTCTGGTAAAATTCATCTGTGGATCCATCTGGTCTGAGTTTTTTTTGTTGGAAGCTTTGTTATTACTGCTTAAATCTTATTACTCATTATTGGTCTGTTCAGGAGTTTTATTTCCTCCTGATTGAGTCTTGGGAGGTTGTGTTTTTCCAGTAATTTGTGCATTTCCTCTATGTTTTTGAGTTTATGTTCATAGAGATTTTCATAGTGTTCACAGATGATATTTTGTGTATCAGTTGTAATATCTCCTTTTTCATTTCTGATTGAGCTTGTTTGGGTCCTTTCTCTTCTGTTCCTGATTCATCTAGCAATAGGCTCATCAATTTTGTTTATCTTTTCAAAGAACCAACTTTCTGTTTCATTGATCCTTTCTACTGTTTATTTCCATTTTGTTGAATTCTACTCTGACCTTTGTTATTTCTCTTCCTCTACTTTGGGTTTGGTTTGCTCTTCCTTTTCTAGTTCCTTGAGACATGTCATTATATTCTTGATCTGTGATTTTTCTGTCTTTTTAATGTAGGCATTTAAGGTTATGAGTTTTCCCCTTAGGACTGCTTTTGATGAATACCATAGATTTTGATAGTTTGTGACCCCTCTGTCATTCAGTTCGAGGAATCTTTTTATTGCTATCTTAATTTCATTATTGACCCAATAATCATTCAGCAGCAGGTTGTTTAATTTCCATGACTTTATGTAGACTTGAATGTTTCTCTTGGAATTCATTTCTAGTTTTATTCCACTGTGGTCTGAGAAGATACATGGTATGATTTCTGTTCTTTTGAATTTTTTGAAACATGTTTTGTGGCCTAAGATATGATCAAACTTGAAGAATGTTCCACGTGCTGATGAGAAGAATATATATTTAGTGGTTTGGGGGTAAAATGTTTTGTAAATGTCTGTTAGGCCCAGTTGTTCTAGAGTCCCATTTAAATCCAGTGTTTCTTTATTTATTTTCTGCTTGGATGATCTTTCTAGTTCTGTCACTGGGATGTTGAATTCCTTGGCCATTATGATACTGCTGTTTATCTGTTTGCTTACATCTAGTAGGGTTTGCTTTATGAATCTGGATGCACCTGTGTTAGGTGCATAGATATTTAGGATTTTTATGTGTTCTTGTTGAATTGCTCCCTTTACCATTATGTCATGTCCATCTTTGTCTTTCTTTACTGTTGTTTATTTAAAGTCAATTTTATCTGATATTAGAACAGCTACACCTTCTTTCTTTTGGTTTCCATTTGCATGGAATATATTTTCCATCCCTTCACCTTGAGTCTGAACGAATCCTTATGGGTTAGATGTGTTTCCTGGAGACAGCAGATACTTGACTTACATTTTTACATCCATTCAGCCAGCCTGTGTCTCTTGAATGAAGCATTCTAACTGTTCACGTTGATTGATAGTGTTGATATGTGGGATGATGTTCTGTTCATCCTGTTGGGTAATAACTTATTGCTTTGTTTTATCTCTTGTGCTATTGTTTTATATGAGCTCTGAGCTTTAGCTTTTGGGTGGTTTTAAACTGGTCAGTATCTATTATGCTTATAATGCCATTCTGAGTATTTCCTACAGGACAGGTCTGGTCTTGATAAATTCCCTTAGTGTTTGCTTGTCTGGAAAAGTCTTTATTTTTCCTTCATATGTGACACTTAGTTTTGCAGGATACAAAATTCTAGGCTCTGAATTATTGTTCTGTTTAAGAAGATTGAAGATGGGGCTCCAGTCTTTTCTGGTTTGTAAGGTCTCAGTTGAGAAGTCTGCAGTTAACCTGATGAGTTTTCCTTTGTAAGTTACTTGATATTTTCAGCTCGGCTTGCAGGAATTCCCCCTTCATGTTGACTTTGGCCAGTCTGATGACTGTGTGCCTTAGTAGTTGGCTTTTTGTAATTAATTTCTTTTTTGTTGTTGTTGTTGTTGTGCCTCTTGCACCTGGATGTCTAAATCTCTAGCAAGACCAGGAAAGTTTTCCTCAATTATTCCCTCAAATAGGTTTTCCAGCCCTCATGCATATTCTTCTTTACCGTCAGGGATGCCTATGATTCTTATATTTGGCTGTTTTACATAATCCCACTCCTCTTAATTCTCTGTTCTTTATTTTTGGCTGATTGATTTAACTTGAAAGAGTTGTCTTCAGGCTCTGAGTTTCTTTCTTCTGCCTGATCTAGTCTATTCTTAAAACTTTTCAATGTGTTTTGTATTTCCTTAAATGTATTTTTAATTTCCAGAAGTTCTATTTATTTTTTTAAAATATGTTGATCTTTTTAGTGAATTTTTCATTCATTTCCTGAATTGTTTTCCTGGTTTCTTTGGGTTAGTTTTTGATTTTCTCTTGGATTTCATTGAGCTTCCTTAGAATTCATATTTGGGATTTCAATCTTTTCTGTCATTTATCTGTCATTTCAATATTTTCATTTTGGTTGGTATCCATTGCTGGAGAGCTGGTGTTCCCTTTTGGGGGTATCCTTTCACTCTGATTTTTCATTCTTCTGGAGTTCTTTCACTGATTCCTTCTCATCTAGGGAGCTGTCATTTTTTATTTTTGGATTTTCTTTTGTTCAGATGGGGCCTTTTCCCCACTCCCCTCACTTGTAAAGGAGTGTCTGTAGCATATGTTGGGTAAGAACCTTTGGCTTTGCTTGTGGGCGCTTTGATGATATCTAGGTTCTGGATGGATGCCTTGGTTATATTATCGATATCCTTAGTGTGGTGGTCTAGTAGTTGCTAGTAGTTTATAGACTGTAGCAGTGGTGAAGTGTGTGTGTGGGCAGATTCCCTGTCTCTCTTTGATGAGGGAGGATGAAGATCTTTGAAATCTTTTCTCTTTTCCCAGCTCTGTGGTCTTCTGAACAATATGACTTGTATTGACATTCCCAGTTTAATCTCTGAGACAGTAGGTGGTGCTTATGGGTAAGAATCAACCATACACTGTATGATTGAGTAAGTAAATGCTGTAAAGGGCTGTTGGAATTGACCTTCCTGTCAGTAGGTGGTGTTTTCCAGAAGGAACTAGCTGTAGTGTTGTTTGGGGACCTGTGACTGGCTCTAGCCCCTCAGGAGAATGCCCCAGGTGGTGGGTGGGGCCCAGGAACTTACAGATGAGTCCTTATTTTCCACCACAGCAGAGGCAGGTGGGAGAGTGAGACTGGATGGGGCTGGGTTGGGTGAGCTTGCCCTCAGGCTCCACAAAATCTTGTAAGGTAGTTGTTTTGGCATGGGTGAAAGATCTGCTCCCAGCTTCTGGGGAAATCCACTAGGGAGGGGCTGAAGTGGCCCCACTCAGGAAGAATGTCTGCATGTGGAGGTGGGGCCATCTGAGATTCATAATCTGGCTTTCAGGAGCAGGTTTTGCTCTTCTCTCCTCTCCCCTGGTCTGCAGTCTCCCTCCAGCAGGCAGGAGCTCAAACTAGCTGAGCTTCTGCACAATGGCACTGTGGGCCGGGAGCGTCCCTGTCTAGGATCCCACCCTGGGCTGAGAACATGGCTTTCCTGTGTGGGGGAGGGTTGCTCTATGAGTGCACTGTGGCTGGGACCCACAGTATGCTCTTTCAGTTCTACCGACTTGGGCCCCCTCATCTCCCAAGATCAGTTCACAAATCTCCCCTCCGTACCCCTGGGCAACATGATCGAGTCCTGGGGGATCTGGCCTGCAGGCTTATCCCTGAGTCCCCAAAGATCAATTCTCGATTGTGCCAGAGAGAAGCGTGCTGGTCCTGAGTTGCCTATGGGGTGTTTAAGCCGATTTGGTGTCCCTTTTCTTCAGGGTGTGCCCTGCTCTGATGGAGCAGCCAAGCAAGCAGCACCAGGGAGGGCCAGTGAGCAGGAAGCTCACAGTCTGAGTACCCCTTAGTCCTCTGCAGGTCTTTGAGAGGAATGGTTTGAGCCCCTCTCTCTGTGGAAGCCACAGTGCTGTGTATGTACAAACAGGGTGCAGCAGTTCCTGAGAGCCCTGGCTGAATCATCTCTCTTGGAAGCCACAGGCAGGGGAGGGGTAGGGGGGGAAAGGTTCCAAATGGGGGAAAGCTAGCACTCTTGTCATCTCTGTCCCTCTCTTGAGAAGGCAGCCTGCCTGGAATGTCCAAGCTCTGGGGTCATGCAGCTCCTCTGGGACCCACCGGCCCCTGTGGCTCCTGCAGTCTGTGCCAGAGTTGGGAAATGTTTCTGTGGGAATGAGCAAGATGAAAACTGAGGGGTTGAAGCCCCCTGGGAGGACAAAGATGCATAGTTAGTGGAGAAGCAATATGGCACCTGCCATTTATGCTCAGGTCTGTGGTGACTGGAAGCACCCCAGGGGGACTCACAGGCTGGTATTTTGTGCTCAAGAAGCTCCCAGTTCATTGGCAGCAGCAACTTTTGGGCTCAAGAGGGTAGAAAGGGTCTCCAGCACCTCGGGAGCCTGCGGACTGCTAGAGATGCGAGAGAAGGAGAAACAAACTGCCACACCTACCCTTTCACTGGATTCCAAGCCTCTCGGGGGTTGTCCTCTGTCTTGCTCTTTCTTGTTCTGCTCTGCAGCTTCTTCCCATGAAATCTCTTGTAGGTTCTGGCACTTTTCCCTCAGAATTACACCCAATCTATGATTGTTTGTTTGTTTGTTTGTTTGTTTTTCATCTAAAACTTTTCCTTCTTTCTGAGAGGATCTGGCAGCTGGTGTCTCTGGTCAGCCATCTTCTCTCTCTCTCCCCTTTGTGCTTATTTATAAAAGCTGTTCTATCCGGTCAGATCATTAACAAAAAAACGGAACAAAAAAAATCAGAAAACAATTTAGATCATTAACAACAACAACAAAAAACCCATCTCTGAAATGATGATAGCTCTTGACATGCCAATTAATACATTTTGGAGATTTAGCAGATGTTACAGTTTCAATAGTAATTATATGAAGAATGTAAGGTAAAGTTTTGTCCTCGGTTTCTCTCCTGGTTATCACCTAGATAACATTATAGCTGCTTTTAATCCTTTGAAAGTACCTGTTTATCTGACTCTTGAATTCTTTGCCCTACTCTTCACAAGTAAAAAGCTTTCCAATGAAGTAATACCAGAATAAGAGTGTGGTAAAGTAACATTTGGAAAGAAAAGGTCCATCTTTACTTCTTTTTCCCTAGTCTGAATAGCCTAGAACAAATGTGTCTTGGGGCTTTCATGCTAAATGTTCCAAGTTCATAAAATCATGATTATTAATCAGACTATCATTAAATATTAATTTACTTTTGAGATAAATGTCATTTTAAATTTGGAATCCTTTTTCTAAATCCAAGGAGAGCATTTTCATTAGGCTTTATGGAGAGAGTGCACATAGAAAGCTTAGAAGCTGTTAAGAAGCTATTTCTTAAACTTGGCTTCTGGTTTGATTCAGGCTCAACAAAATAGTTGGTTTCCAGCATAATAAACATAATTTGTAATCATATATATGCAGCTAAAGTAGAACATTATAGTAAGAGTTTTTTGCCATTTTTTTTTAAATTTGGAGAGTCATTTTCTTGCAGGCATTTTATAACAGTTGCAATACAGTGCTTGATATATAGTGGATGCTCAATAAATATTTGTCAAATGCATTAACAAATTACTAAAACCTCAAAAAGTTTTTGAAAATTACAAATGGTAGCTAAGGCTATAGCTGCCATAAGTGTAGATTATATTCCATAAAGCCCCATGAATTAAAATATCTGTCATTTGCTGGTATTTTATATTAGTTTCACTTCCTCTATGGCAATATGTTTAAATCAGTTAGAAAGCTTCAACTAGGTGCTAGTTAAATAATATTCACGTGTATAATATTATCATGGCCTAAAAAGTACATGCTAGAAGCATAAATCCAAAAGTTCCAATAATGTTCTTTGTAGTAATCCTGTGGATTTCTTGAGAGCAAAGCCTACTTTACCTAATTTTGTATCCTCTGCATGCAATATATAATGCTAGTCAAGTAATGTTGTTTTGGAAGGAAGAGAAGGAATGAGAAAGGAATAATGAATCTAAATCAGTATTTCTTATTTATATTTTATGGTCTTTTCTCATTCTGACAATTATTGAAATCATAGAAATTATAGACTTATATTATAACCAGGAATCATTAATAATTAGGTTCAACTCATCAGTATTTATAGGTTTAACTGGGTATGAAATGGATTACTCTTGCTTCACATTTTTGCTATTCTGTCGCTTTAATTTTGTGTTTACTTTTGGTGCTATGAGGTAGCAAAGTCTAATGGAAAGAACTTGAATTCAGGAGCAGGAGCCTGGGCTATTAGCCCTGATGCTGAAGAGAACCTGGGAAGATTGTTTAAATCCACCAGTGTTGTTTGCCCAGTTAGAGTGGACCCCTTCCAATGACTGTCAATTTTATATTTTTAACATTTAAAGACTATTTATAAGCATATATCTTGACCATAAATCTTGAATACTAAAACTAATAGCATTACTTCTGAAAGTCATATACTAAAATTTATGTTTAGTATTAACAGTTTGGAGCTGGAAAAACAGTTGCCAATCCCACCATCTCTATCCATAAGAAAATTGTGATATGTGATGGATTTTATACATGCCAATTAGGCCAAGAGGTAGACATAATGTTACAGGAATTATCTGGAGTTCACTCTTACCTTCTTTCTATATCATGCTAGAAGTATTACTCAACGTTGATCCCATATTTTCACTTACTTATCATTGGCATCCAGAATCCTGCAATTCAAGGAAAATTCCCAGTGTGTTAGAAGGTTAAGAATATGGGCTTTTGGTTAAGATAATTCTGGGTTGGAATCCTGGAGCCAGCACTTACTAGTTGTGTCATCTTGAGCAAGGAATTTACCTTTCTGAACCTCAGTTTCTTTATCTGTAAATAAAAGATGATAATACCCACTCCCAAGTGGGTTGAGAAATAATGAGAATTAAGTGGGATAAGCACAGTGGCTGCATATAATAATCACTCAATATTTTGTTGGTGATGAAAATGATAATCATTAACAAAATTCACAAAGCAAATGAGATCATAACTTTGGCTCTCCTTCAGACACAACTCCAAGAATATCCCTACCTTCTAGGAAATGTAAATTTTACTTACGGGCATTTTGATCTTAAGCTGAAATAAAATCCAAATGGTAAACCTAAATCCCATCACAATAGCTTATTTTACACTGACATGTTCTTTTATTATAATCCTGACTATATGAGGCTTGCAAAGATGAAAATGACTGTTTTAAATATCACCATCTCTAAATATAGAATAACTAGTTCTTTCCTTGAAGAAAAAAAAAAAGAAAAAGAAAACATAACAACATTCAAGAAAAACTGAAAATAGAAAAAACAATCCAGAATTTCACAACTCTCAATCACACTACTCTTTTCAATGAGAACAATAGCTACCATTTAGTTTTGAATATTTTCTGCCTTGGTCCAAAGTAACATTCTCTATTATACTGTTGCAATCATAATTTCTATGATTTCTCCACACCGTTTTTCAAATTATTTATTTCAAGACTGTATCATCTGGTATAAGTCACATGAACTCAGGGCTTCAGTTGGTCCATCTGTGGTCCCTAATTTTCACATTTTTATTTTAGAAAATGTTGCTGGAAATCAATGAGTTCATTTTCCTTGCCAAATGCTTTGATATTTCCTTATCAAATTGTGCTAAGTTATATTACTAGCAGTAAATTTAACATCCCAAGATTCATAGATGATAGTAGGTCATCTCGTCCATCTGCCTTACATTCTTACCATTAATTATTTATTATTGTTGTAGCTCCCTAGATTTTCAAACCACAGAGACACATGGTGGATTGAAAGAGGGGATAAGGGTGAGGGGAGGAATATTTATAATGTGCCATACACAGATGGATGACTAAAAAATGCTGTTTAATTATCCTCACTGATGACAAGAGTGGATGGAAAACATTATTCAAAAGGGATGTGGAGATGGTGGTGTCTATAGTTTAGGGAACCTCTTCCCTTTTCTGTCTAATAATGAACAGTAAAAAATCAAGCATACAACTACTTGTGGCAAATTCCAATGTTCTAATTAGTTCCATTAATACTATCGATTTGTTAGAAACTTTTTTTAATGCTAGAATCTAGAACATGTTATTTTGAATATGAGTAGTCAGAAAAAGAAAGAAAGAAAAGAAAGGTACCTATGGTTGTGGCTATGATAAGTATCCTAAGGTGAATTTTGGCAGTGGTCTGCCTTGAGTCTGAATATAGGATATCTTAGTCCTTTGGGGCTGCTACTATCAGATGCCTTAGACTAGGTAACTTATAAACAACAGAAATTTATTTCTCATACTTCTGGTGGCTGGCAAATCCAAGATCAAGGTGCAGGCAGATTCAGTGTCTGGTGAGGGCTCCTTCTTCCATAGATGGTGCCCTCTTGCTGGGTCCTCACATGGTGGAAGGGACAAGTCAGCTCTCTGGGGCCTATTTTATAAAGACACCAATTCCGTTCATGAGGGCTCTGCTTTCATGACTTGATCACCCCAAAAAGGTCTTCCCAATATCATCACTTTGGGGGGTAGGATTTCAACATATTAATTTTGAGGTGACATAAGCGTTCAGACAATAGCATATGGCCACCTATGTATTGTGATTAGAATATATTGGGGAAGATTTGTGCCTTTCACTTTAAATTATTTTCCCAACCCAAATACTTCTCTGCTTGTATTTTCATCATTATTGAGTTATTCCTGTGAGTCTTCACATGGCAAAACATTATATTATTTAGACAAAAATGATCATTATTGTAGGGTATAAGCTTATCTTTTGGAAAAAAATGGACTCACTAATCTTGATGCTTTCTTTTATTCTATTTTGCTTTATTCTTTTATTGGTGGAAATTCCATCATATTGGCTTTTCTGGCCCGAATATCTCTCCTAGGTGTGAATGCATGCAAGCTGAGAAGTAGAAAATTCACTGAGAAGTAGAAAATTGCAAAATTTCAAACTTAAATCTACCAATTTATCAGGGAATGTGGAAGAGAGGATTTCATACATGGGAGACATAATAAATTTGAGGAGTGGGAATGAGAGTAAATAGGTTTTAAATACAAGTAAGCAAATATATGTATACATAAATCTGATCATTTACTTTTTCATTCAACCAATATTTATTGTATGTCACTTGGAATACAATAATGGATAATATAACACATGATCCCTGTCCTCAGGGAACTTAGAGTCTAGTGGAAAGGATGGATATTAACAAAATAATCAAAGTAATCATCCTAACAAATATAAATCTGATATCGTAACAAATACTGCTACAGGTGAAAACTACCTGGTTCTAAAAATTCTTAAAATAGGAGGATTACTTTATAGTCAAGGAGATCAGGGGATGATAAGACTTGATCCTTGAATTGATATCTGAAGGTGAAGAGGCGAACAAATACATGTGCCAATTCTCTGTAGCAGAGGATTAACGGCACATTAAAAGAAATGTAAGCATTCTCTCTGTTCTCTCTAGAACAGAGAGAGAGTGAGGGCCAGGAGGGTACGTGATAGAAGTGTAGAGGTAGGTAGAGGACAGACCTTGCAGTCTTTGAGTTGTGCTGTGTCTTAATCTTGATAGCCTGGAGCCATGGAAACATCTCCTACCAGAGGTGGCCCTGCCCTGCTGGCGTGGCTGCAGTGTGCAGAGCTGCCTGCAGGAGTCCAGAGTGGGTGGAGGTGGTGATCATAAAACTAGCGCTAGGGAAGCACAGGGAGGAAAGAGTGATCCTGTGAAGGGAAGTGAATCTCTTTACAAGAACACAACGGGGTTGCCTGACTGCAGCCATCACCCTTTACTGAAACGAACAATATGTGGGAGATAACTCAGCTCAGCTCGGTGTAGTTTGAATCAATATTTTGACATGGGGGTAGTCAAAGAAATAAAAGCTTTTAAAATCTTTTACTAGAAGGTGAAAAGCAAAGAATAATGAGGAGGGGCGTAGTAGAGATTGTCTAGACATCTCAGGATCTGAGTTCTAGTTCAAGCTCAGCAACTACCAAGTCATGCGACCTCTGTGGATCTTGATCTCAGTTTAAAAAGGTGGATACAAGGAAATTGGACCATTTCATGTCCAAGCTCCCTTCTGCCACATTCAGTGATTCTACTCTCAGAACATGGGCGTATATAATGCATTGTGTAATGTTGAAGTCATAGAGACTAATCCTCAGTATATGAGCTTTTAATAAAACCACATTACCTATAATGTGTTTGATTATAGAGAAATGGGGACAGGAACATAATTTAAAGTGTATTATAACTATTAAACAGAGCCCTACTGAGAAGAAACATTTCTCTAACAAGAATCTTACCCCTGAACATCTCAGACCAATCATGACATGACCTAAAGGCTAAATTTTATTGGAAGAAACCTAATAAAATGTCCAAATCCTACCCAAATTTTATAAACATTTATTTAGTTTCATGGGGGCTAAATCTACCTTATGCCGAGCACCCAAATGAAATATGAAGTTTAAGTGAAATACCCACACAGCAGATTGTATCATCCATGTAGAACACCAGGTAGTGACTGTGATTTCTTTTTCAGGTTATTACAGGGTGGACAATTGTTTCCCATCCCTTTCAGCAGTACCAATAGTTTCTCTGTTGGTTGCCATCTTTATTTTTCTCATCACCTTTCATCTTTATTTATCCCCTTTACTTCACTGTGACTCTGGGAAGACTTTTGCAAAAGGACACATTTAAAAGGACACATCTTGGGCCCCAGTGTAAAAGGTACTTTCACTGTTATAATAGAAAACCCACTAGCTGAATGGCTGAACGTTCATAAAAGTTTGAGCCTTTGTGTGTGTGTGTTTTGAAGCAGACTAAAAATTTCCAGTCATGACTGTACCTTGTAGTTCATAAAAGGTCCAAGATGCTTTATAACTCAATGTTATATTTTTCAGAGTAAAGAAGGATTTTTTTGTCAGCTATGTCTCATAAAAGTCCATTCACCATTTTTCTAAAGACAAATCTAGTGTTTTATTCCCTAAGTATAGCAAACTTATGTATACACACACACACACACACACACACACACAGAGACACACACACAGAATTCTCTATGCTGATGAAGACAAATCATATTATATGTCTAAATAAAATAGTTTATAAATCTGAACACATCTGATATTGAAAGATACTCGTATTACATATCCTACTTAATACTTGCCTTATTCCTTCTTACTGCAATACAATGCTTCCTTTGACCACTAAAAGCAAAGCTTTTAGAATTTCATTTGAGTGTATCTAAAAAAAGCATTGGTTATATCAAGGATAAGAGTCCTCGATTTTTTTAAACAAAGAAGTATATAGTTGTGCTAAAATTAAGGAACGTATTGACATTAGCAGTGTTTGATTACAGAAAAGAAGTGCCACATTCCACTTTTCTGAGGACAAGGACAGTGTTTCAGATGTTACTAGAACTTGACATATTAAAAGAACAATAAAAAGTATGAAATACATTAAAATTGTTGACTAGATTCTAAAGTAATCCAGGTTTGTTGAATTTTTTAGAATAGCTTAAAGTTTCTGGGACTTTACTTTAAAATATTATATACATATAAAATAAGTTTGATTTGTTTTTAGCTTGTTGTAATTTTATTGTTTTTCATTGGTAAATTTTGGAGGTACTTTTCAAATTTCAACAGGTAATAAAATGATAAAAAAATGCATTGATTAAATTTTCATCTAACAATTATGATGCTTTTCTCTTCAGATATATATTGTACATAATCTTTGTGGCTTTCTGAAATGGAAATAACTACTGCAAAAACTTACTATTTAATATGATAATTAGTAGTATAAAAATTTAAGAAAATGCCTTAGAGCTATACGTGGAGTGATACAGACTTAAAGGTCTCGGAGCTGTTTGTTTGCAAATGCCTGCTCAGCATGTATAGCAACACAAAAATGAAACATTAAACATCACATAGACCTTTAGAAAGGTTTGCTTTTTATCTTCACAGGATCGCACATATGACTTACCATGCCTGGCTACACTAAGGAAGTGTCAAGTGTATGACATAATGCTAGTATTTTTGAAACTACAGTAAAAAATTCCCCCCCACCCCAAACTTGGAACTTTAAGCTGTAATTAGAATGCCATGATCAGAAAGTTGTGTTTTGTCAGGTTTGGCCCCGAGCGTGTGGCAGCATAATTCCACACTGCTTGTAGGAGCAGCCTGCAGCTGTGCAAAACTCAAATGTTTGTTGTTGTTTATTGTTTAAAGAGACGTTTTTTTCTCTAACAGACTAATGAAGGGATGTTTAGTACATTTGTGCACTGACCGACTGATTTGTTGCAAGCTTGACATTCAATTGATCGAATGAGGTGAAATAAATCAACAAACTGCTGAAAGAAAATGTTCACTGAGAGTTTGCGCTTGACATAAAAACGTGTCTTCAGCCTGTAACTGACCATTTATATATGTAAATTCTACACACTTGCATAGCATCTGCACAATTTATGCATTGAATTATTGCATTTTGTATTATACTTATATACTGAATGGAATTACATGATCAGTTTTATGGGTAAATAAATCACTATAATAGACATAATTTCACTTATAAAACTATATGTGAGAAAAATGTAACACTGCATCTACTTTAATTACCAAAATTAAAAACATAAATCTTGCAAACTCCCTAGAGCTCTAGGGTGATAAGAGACAATACCTAACCCAGAGGGGAGTAACAGACTCATTGTTAGAAGAAAAATTAATATGGCAGAAAGGAACATAAAGAGGAAAAGTTAAAGTGGAGAAAATCAACTAAACACTAAATAAAATACATGGAAATTTTATGATTTCTGAAAGTAATCTGTTTCAAGCCATGATAAATTTTAAAGCGTTCTTGAAATATGAAAACCACCTTTTCTCAAGAAACTAGACGTGAAAAAATGTTTTCATTGAGTGTAAGGTAGTACGATAAGTTTATTTCTATCTAAAGTAAGGATAATGATTGGAGGGGGTGGGGAGGCAAGTGCCACAGAATCACAGTGGTAGGAAAAAAATTTAATCAAGTGCCATAGGAAATCAAGGAACTGTAGGCATGGAAATGCCATTGTTAATGGGTGAGGACACTGAAGTCCAAACAGAAAGGTGCAGGGGATGTGGAAGGTCATCCAGACTGGACTCAGGTGTCCTGAACCTCAGACAGAGCCCCTTTTAAGATCCCATTTGATCTCCCATTAAAAGCAACTCTGGGCTGGACATGGTGGCTCATGCCTGTAATCTTACCACTTTGGGGGCTGAGGTGGGAGGATTGCTTGAGGCCAGGAGTTTAAGACCAGCCAAATTAGCTGAGTGTGGTGGTGCAGGCCTGTAGTCCCAACTACTTTGGAGGCTGAGGCAGGAGGATCGCTTGAGCCCTGGAGTTGGAGGTTGCTGTGAGCTATGATGATGCCACTGCACTCCAGCCTTGGTAACAGAGACAGGCCCTATCTCATAAAAAAATAATGATAATAAATAAAATAAAATAAATAAAAATAAAAGCAACTCTGTTTAGATGTTTTTATCCTCATCTGGAGGGAGACGTGGTATTTTCAACCCAGGAGGCATTTATATAAAGATTGACTGTAGGAAACTTTATGAAGTATATGCAAGTCTGAAAATGCATAGTTTGGTTTTGTGGTTGGTTAAGAGGCTGTGAGGATGGAATGATCTAGGGAGCAGGATAGGAAGGGAGGGAAAAGAAAGGAAGAAAGATAAGCAGCACGTGGCGTAACAGAGATAGGGGCAAGCCAGAGGGAAACCCACAGAGGAGGGAGAGAAGGGAGAATGGCACCCAGGCCGACAGAAAGGCTCGGCGAGTTTCACCGAAGGTACCGTGATCAGGGTTGATGCTCTGCAGCTTCCATTTATCATAGGCTTATTCTGCAGGCTTGAGTAACTTTCTTAACACTATTCAAAGCTCTTTGACTGCTCCAGAACTTATGCCTTTGAGCCTGCACTCTTTATAAGTTAACAAGCAGAACATTCTGCCAAGGGAGAATAAAAAATATTAACCACAGTAACAACAAGAGCAGATCATCTTTAAGTCTTAAGAAAGGGAAATCAACAGACCATTCTCTCACCCTGAGTTTCTCTACCCCTGGTTTGAAGAAAGGGTGTTGAATTTCAGCCTGTCATTTATTGTGGGATTTGGAATCAACATTGGATTTCTTATAATAGAATGTTCTTGATCAGTGAAGAAATTTCGAAATTTAAGTCTTATGACCTCTCTTCACTTAAGAGACATGCTCTACAAAAGGAAAATTCACTATACATCATAAGAATGAAATTATTTAAGACAAATGGTGACCTACCAGTGACTATGACATAGCATTTGCTTTTAGTAATGAGTTTTACAAGACAGCAAGTCACATTATGCTCTTGACCACAAACAAATGAGATATTTGTATCACACTGGAGTTAGCTATCTTTCTGGAAAACCTCTTATCTGACAGTGCATTCCGTTCAAAAACTGTGTATCTTCTTCACATTACTCCAAGACTTGATATTCCAAAAAGAGTAAATTCATTTCATGTTTGTATTCAAATTTAAAATGAATTAGTTGACAGCTCATTATTTATGTGGACTATTAACATAATCTATATGGATTGTTGAGATGTTGGTATACCTACCACTGAGTAATTTAATGGAGACTGGCTATTCAGATTCACCACTGGAATTGCCCCATCTCTAATATTTTCAGCTGTTTTTGCCTGATCCTGATACCATTGCTCAATTTTTAAAATATATGTAGTTCATTGACACCTGAATACAAAATTTGGACACGAGCATCAACGGTGCCAAAGAAATACACTATGAGGTGCCTGGTATGTGTGGGTCTCATGCTTCGTAGACAAAAGAAGGGACCTACAATTCCAGGCCCTGTTCACTTATAATCTTCTGGGAAGACAGAATATATATGTAAGGAAAAAATTTAAAAGCTAAAATTTATTTAATAGACAGAGTGTTAGTCTGTTTTGTGTTGCTATAAAGGAATATCAGAGACGGGGTAATTTATAAAGAAAAGAGGTTTATTTGGCTCATGGTTCTGCAGACTGTACAAGCATAGCGCCAGCACCTGCTTCTGGTGAGGGCTTCAGGGAGCTTCCACTCAAGGCAGAAGGCGAAGGGAGAGCAGTTGTGTCACACAGCCAGAGAGGAGCAAAAGAGGGAGGAGGTGGTGCTAGGCTCTTTTAAGCAACCAGCTCTTACTTGAATTAATAAAGTGAGAACTCACTCATTACTGTGGGGAGGGCACCAAGCCATTTGTGAGGGATTCGCCTCCATGACTCAATACCCCCCACTAAGCCCCACCTCCAACACTGGAGATCAAATTTCAACATGAGATTTGGAGGGGCCAAACATCCAAACTGTATCAAGACACTAATAATAGCTTTTAATCTTAGTTTTCTTTCAGTGGTTGGAAACCAAACATTAGGGAGAAATATGAATATTCTTACTCTATTAAGATATAATAGCATTCACATAAACTATCCCATTTAATTGTCATAATACTGTTTATGAAATAGTTACTATTATCTTTATTTTGTAGGTTAAGAATTTGAAGCCCAGAGAGTTTAAGTTACTGATCCAATCATTACAACTCTTCTTTATTTTTGTAAAAATAGGCGTTTTTGTCATCTGTGATGAAAATGTGTGTATATGCTTAAATATCCTTGTAGCTATGTAGTTGAAAAAACTCCCAATTCCAGTATATTTACTGGCCATATTTGAAATACTTTTTATGTAGCCCATCTATATTTTTTCATCAATTTGACTTATATTCATTTGAGAGGATACTTGGCCTCCAGATGGAGAAATAAATTTAACTTACAGGATAGAGAAACCAGAGGCAAGCAGAAATTGATGTGTATCTTAAAAGAGAATTCTAATTATAAGGACCTCTTAAATCTGAAAGTTTTTCCCTTTGGTATAAGCCATTGACTGTGTAAAACATGGCGTTTTACATTAAAGATGATGTTTTGGATGAATTGAAGCGCCATGATTTTCTGCAAAAATGTAGGGAAAGATAACTAAGATTCTTACTGTTGTAGATCAAAATAATAGAATGACAAGAGGGAATACTCGAGCAATAATGTTTTAAAGAATTAGTACACAGGAGAAAAAAGCTGTGAAGCAAAAGAATACAAGCACACACATACACACACATTCTGACATATACTATATACACATCATATTATAAACTTGGATACATTTTAGGCAAATGATCCCAATAACTGCATTTATACATTTTCTGGCCATGTACATTACTTTGACCAGCTGTCTGTGGAAAATAAAGAAATGATTCATTATTTAACATCTATTAATCCCCTACAAAATCCCCAGAGTGGGGATATCATGGAGGGTTTTCTGGAGGAGGTGATTCTGAGCTGAGTCTTGAAGAGCAAGCAGCAGTTGGTCAAAAGGGAGTGGAAAACGTGATGGCCTTTCCAGGACACAGCATGGAAAAGTCAAGAGCTTGAAACAGAATGGTGTGTGCAGTCTGGGGTTGCCGAAATATAGTGACCAGAGAGATGAGAGGTGAGGGTGGAGAGGTAGGTTGGGTCTAATAGGATTAACCAGACATTAAAGTGCTTGTAGGACTTTATACTTCCAATAATGGTGAGCCTTTACAAGGTTTAAAGCCTGAGTGGCAAGATCAAACTTGTATCTTAGCAGATCATTCTAATAGCTATGTGGAGAATGTTTTTTAGGTGGATGAAACCAGAGATCGGGATCCAGTTTAGGAGGCTGTTGTAAAAATGTAGGCAAGCGCTGAGGGTTTGGACCAACATTGTGATAATGGAGACTTGATAATGGCCTGGAGGACTTATGCAATGGTTAGAAGGTATAATTCGTAAGACCTGGTCCTCATTTGGATGTGGACGGGTGGATCAGGATTTCTCAGAATTTTAGCTTGGGTGACTGGGTATGGGGTGGGGAAATGTGAAATGCGAAATGGAGAATGAACCGGAACTGGTTGGGCAGGTTGGAGGTGTGGTCAGTTTAGCTTAAAGTGGTTTATCTAGAAAAAGCTGGTCAGCACATGGATCTTTTAGTCTGCAGCTCCAGAAAGAGGTCTGGGGTGACAAAGTTGGGAGCTGTCAACCTATAGGTGTATACGATTGAATATGTAGCCTCTTCTATGTTCTTCCCCTTTCTTATATCCCAAAGCAAAGATTTATAACTCCAAAAATGTTCAGTAATTAATGTTATACCTCCCGGTTGTAACAACAAAATGATCCCATAGGATAGGAAATACTCTAAGAAAAATGCAAGTCACCAAATGGTTATTGCTCTCTTGCAGCCTGTCGGTGGCGATGCCTGCCCCGGAGGGACACTGCTGGAGCTGACCTCATTCTTAAGGACCCCGGCCCTGCGGCTCTGTCCGGTTCAAAATGGCAGAGAAGGCTCCCCCCGGCTTAAACAGGAAGACTTCCAGGTCGACGCTTTCTCTTCCTCCAGAGCCCGTGGACATTATCAGGAGCAAAACGTGCTCCCGGAGAGTTAAAATCAACGTGGGGGGCCTCAACCACGAGGTCCTGTGGAGAACGCTGGACAGGCTGCCCAGGACGCGCTTGGGGAAGCTTCGAGACTGCAACACACACGAGAGCCTCCTGGAGGTGTGCGATGACTATAATCTGAACGAGAACGAGTATTTCTTTGATCGGCATCCGGGAGCCTTCACTTCCATCTTAAATTTCTACCGGACAGGGAAACTGCACATGATGGAAGAAATGTGCGCGCTCTCTTTCGGCCAAGAGCTTGATTACTGGGGGATTGATGAGATCTACCTAGAGTCCTGCTGCCAAGCCAGATACCACCAAAAGAAGGAACAAATGAACGAGGAACTGAGGCGAGAGGCAGAGACGATGCGAGAGCGAGAGGGAGAAGAGTTTGATAATACCTGCTGCCCTGAAAAAAGGAAGAAACTGTGGGACTTGCTGGAGAAACCGAACTCATCAGTGGCTGCAAAGGTATGAAAAGCGGGGCGTAGCTCGCCTGTGCGTGGTCAGAAAAGGTGCTACCTACATTCCAGAGAGGGTAACTTTCTTCCTTGTTTTGGTAAGACAGAATACAGTGTGGCTACACAGATAATGAAAAATCCTTTCCAAAATCTTATTTGATAACATATAGTTATTCTTCCCGTACTATGTCATCAAATGGTATTAGCCTTTCATGAATATTATCATCTGTAGGAAGAAGCCTGGGCCACATAGTGTGAGAGAGAGTTCTGGTTTCCCTGGTGCTGTCTATATGGTGTTGGTGACTTGGAGGTTGAGGAGAAAGCCCTAGCTCAGACCCCTCAGCCACTGAGTCTTGCAGAAGACCAGGGCCTGGCCTCCGTCTTGAATAAAGGGAAACGTGCTGTCGTTGGAATTAGAGGAGGTGCCTCTTGGCCTGGTTCTGTGGAGGTTCAGGGAAAGAGGAGAGCGTGGGCCTGTGTAGCTCAGATGGCTGGGGACCACGTGCATGAGGAAGGGACTGTTTTATTAAGCTGTGTGAGCATCGAGTCAATGCCCAGAGTATGTCCATTTACCTTGTCAATGTGAGGGCTTCTCTACCAATGCTATTTCTGACTGTTGGTGCGTAGTTGTTTCACAAATGAGATATAACCATATCTCAGAGTTCATCAAGTATTTGCTTGAAGTGCAGGTAAATTCATATTTTCCAGTGCATTTATCTAAATCTCAGAGTAAATTTTTGTCACTAATTTTAGCATGTAATTCAACCGCATGCTTCTGTTTATCTAATTTTATCGAGAGCTTTCAGGGTTAGCTCAAAGCAATTTTCATTCCATGTATTTTATTCTGTATTACAGTATGAATGGTAAGTAAAAAGTTAAAAGAGCCATCTTTAGCTGCAGGAGCATAGTATCGATGTTTTGTACGTAATAGATGAAAATGGAGAAGGGAACAGTGTGTCATCATAGGAATTCTTTTGATTACTTACAGTTTTTTCAAATATCCTCCTTCTTATAAACAGTAATTATTATAGAAATATAATAAACCATATGAGACTTTTGACCAGAAATTAAGGTTCTGCATGACAATCGACAACACATAAATCATCAGCTAATGCAGACGATCGTGCAACTGCTCCTTGCACTGTTCAGTTTTGTTTCTGGTTGACTTCTAAAGGCACTTTCCTTTCCAGCCAGCAGTTGCACCTAAGTGAAATAAAATGTATTTCTGTTGTACATAATGGAGAAATGCATATTTTGTGGCAAATGGAAGATTTCAACTAGGTTTTTTGTAGTTATAAATGATTTGTTTACTTTTGTTTTATCTGTAAGAAGGAAATAGATGTGCCACATTTGTGGATTTTGATTGAGAAAGGCTTGATACCAGGTTCTTCCTGATATCAAGTGTTTGGTTACATATTTGAGTTACTACTAAAAATATGGAGTGAATTTTGGAAGTGAATGAGATACAGATTTAAGTGGGCATTGTGGGTGTTAAATGAATTCTTTGAAGCCTTTAGGCAACTGAGGAATAAATCGTTGTTCCATCAAAAGTTCCAGAGGAAGTTAGCTAACTATGTAAAAACAAAGTAGCTAAATCTAAGAAAATTCAAAAGGTTACTGTGGTTTATTTGTTCATAACAATGTTATTAACATATATCTAAATTTAAGTCATAGAAGAAATTTTAAATATGTATGTGTTTTTTTCTGAAGAATTTCTAGTGAGGATAGAATAGGGACAATAATCTGACTTCCCAGACAAGGGAGTTCATTTAATCTGTACATTTTAGAAGCAGTAGCCACCTTGATCTCTAAGAAAGTAATGATGACAATGGCCTATTGTTACAGTATACCATTATATACCCCTATGCATCAGACAGATTATTTAAGTTTCCTTCAAGTAATGTACGTATGTATAGATATCTGCCTATAAACTATACAGCAGCCGATGACACTGGTTGTGGATGAAAATTTTATGTAGCTATAAACAGTAAATTTGTATCCAAATGATCAATCAAGTTAAGTGAATCTTTGCTACCTTTAGTAGAATCTTTACTAAATTTTCATAAAAGATTTGTGTTTGTTTATTTAAATGTCTACATTTGCCTCCCTGTTTGGTGAAATATTATGAAAATTATTTATATTGGATTATATAGTAGTTTAGTGAAAGTATTGTTCATTTCTCTGAGGTTTAGAGCCTTTTTTAGAGCTTTTTAAAAATAAGCTCTGTATGATGTCTTATATAAACCACTACCTTTTCCTGTACTCTTCTCATGCCATAAAACTTGTTTTTTTTCTGGAATAATTCTTGGTGAGGGGCATGAATGCTAATGTAGGTATGTGTGAATAGTATTTTCACAACTTAAGAACAAGGATTTTTATTACAGCTGCAATAGGGTGATGCTCTAGCCATCACTATTTACTTTATGTTATGGGTATATCAGGTTCCTTCATATGCTGTCAAGCTCTTGTGTAACAATGATGGGAATCTATGTATTTATCCTTACTCACTTAGGAGGTAAGGTATTTTGGGGGAGAATATCAGTTTACTTTGTCTTTTCAATTATTGCATATTCAGTTTGGTTATTTAGTTGAACATATGCTCTATCTGTGCTATACACATTAAAGTAGACACTCAGATACTCCTTTCCCTCCAGAATTTAAAAAAGGTTCTCTTATCCTAAACCAGGATTTCATATCATTGAAAATATCTGGTTTTCTTTCCTTTGTTTTTTTCTATACTTTATAATTTATCTATAATATTTCTGTAATAAAGAAAGTCTAAAAATTATAAGATTATTTGCCAAATACCTAGCAAAGAAGGAAAAACTTGACCCTTTCTATCAGATCTTCCATAATAGATTAAAATATCTATTCTTTGATATGGAATAAATACTCCATAATCAATTAAGTGATAATTGTTCAGCCCATGCTATGTGCATCCACTAGGATATATGAAATTATTGCAAGGCCCTTTGATCTATCATCCTTTGTCCTTGGGTATGACCCTGACAATAACAATTTGGCTCTTACCAAGCATGATCCCTGGTGTCACATAAGGAACCATTTCTATTAATTGAAAGTTGTGGTATATTAATAACTTGGAAAACAAAGCCAAAACAAGGCTTAAAAATGTGGAGTATTTGAAATATCTATACTTAACAAATTAACATTTCTGTTCATACACATAAGACCATAATATAATCATACTTTTCAAAATATAATGACAGGTAACAGAAATTGTTACTTCTTAGTTTTCTGGGTTATGGTATGATATGATTATGGGACATAAGTATATATCTGAATGATGGACTTTGTCTTCTTTCTATCCTGTGAGTGTATCTTGGTGACTGTATATACTCTCATAAAAAGATAATATACAAAGTTTAAATTTGAGGCAGTTTGTGAATGTGTGGCCCAGCTGAATGGGCCCAGATGGCAGCTAAAACAGCTCTCTGAGTTACCACGACATGGAATTTCTAGCTTTAGTATGACTTTCACAGGGAGGAGATGGGCTTAACTGGCTGCCAGTTTCCTGGGCAGTGGATTGGAATTAGACTTGATTCTGTACCTCTTCCAGGCCAGGGTAATTTAGTCAGTCTCTGGACTGGAAACATTTTCCTCTCTTTTCCTTGGTCTCTTCCCAAAGAAACTGCAGTAACTATTCTCCTATAAATATTGCATACAGTGACTTCAGTCTAAAAGGTGTTTAAAAGCATTAAGGGAAATAGGTCCTGTGGCATGCAGTATTCTCAGCCTGTGGGGTGAGACAACTGTCAGGAAGTAGCACAGCCCACCTGAGATCTGAAAGAAACTAGACTCATGGGTACCACAGAGGGCCCTCACTCTGGATGTCTGAGCAAGGTCAAGAACAAAGGAAATCAGCTGGGTTTCAGGGAAGCCCGGACAGGTGTGGCCGAGCCCTCTGAGTCAGGTCTCAACCTGGGAGCATAAGTGGGCATGGTGTGTGGACAGTGCCGGATGACAGGCTGACCTGGGTGTCAGGCTAGGGGGTGAGGCTGTAAGCAACTCTTTCTGATAAGAACAGCAGAAGCCAACATCTGGAAAAACAAATTTCTATTCTTCCGAACCAGACAGAACCATTCCACAGCTCTACTGGGCACCATACAGGATCAGGTAAGGGCCTCCCACTCCTCAGTATCCTCATTTATCCATAGCTACTACTTCCTCTTACATTTTTTCCCCCTTTCTCCAATGCCTCATCCTCCTTCTTCTCTTCCTTTTCCTCTCTCTCTCTCATCTTGTGTGAAGCCTGTCTCCTCCCCTTGCATATTCCTGTGAAAGTCATACCAAAGCCAGAAATTCCATGTCGTGGTAACCCAGAGAGTTGTTCCAGCCACTGCCTGGGCCCGTTCAGCTGGGCCACACATTCACAAACTGCCTGGAATTTAAAGTTTGTGTCCTCAGGACGTGGCTCTGTTTTAGCTTAAGGAAAGAAGGGAATGATTGACTAGAGAAATGTTTCTCCACTTTTTTCCCATTAATAGCCCCCTAAAGAGAAAACCTAAGTCCAATTTAAATTCTCCCTAATGAGAGGAGAAAAACAAAATACTAAGGAATAAGATGGACTAAGATTTTGCCAGGTAGGATGGCGTTCAGAGGACCACAAATGATTGTAGTATCTGTTTCCACCCTTCCCCGCTAGAACCAATTTTCTCCCCTAGGGGGCGCTATTGCTTCCGTTGAAAATGCATGGAACAGAGGGAAGGTGATGACCCTGTTTCTTGCCTGCTTCTCATTTCTGCTACACATCCACGTGTTCATCATTGTTGGCGTGATGCAACATAGCACCTAAAGCAAGCATTGGAAGGGCTGGGGAGACGTTAGTCACCCTTGAACCAAGGGGGCAACTGGTGGTGACAGATGTACAATCTGTGCATGCAGCTTTGGCTCCCTGGAGAGCCAGGGGTCAAAGTTATGAATTGGAGGATGGCACCTATTTGGTTGCCCTATTGGTGACAACTCCTTGAGAGCCATACTCCTTCTTCCAACTAAATTAGATTATACAACTTTCAAGCCATGGAAATAGTAAATAGAAAATAAAGCAAAACAAAACAAAAACTCCTGTGTACTCATCAAGGGGGAAAGAATGCATAACATTCTCATTCTATTTATAGCATATGGATCAGTTATTCTAATCCTTTGAGAAAAAGAAGATACTGGAACAGAGCCATAAATGTTTTCCTTGTAGTTTAAGAAACAGAACTTTGAACTGTTGTGCTTATAGGTGTATATTCAGTCAAGTGAACAACTCTGGCTATACAACACCCTTCATTTAGCTTTCCGATGACTGCCTTAGTGATAAAAAAAATAACAATAATAGCTATTAAAACCATAAATAGGCCAAAAAAAGGAAGTGACGCTGTGGGAGCACACATAGAAGTCTCCCTATATAGAGGCAACTCTGTGTGGTGTAATCTTATCTAGGGTTGGCAGTGGTCTAATTAGCGTGACAGTCACACTGTTTCTGTGTTGACTGTTTACCATTTTCCTCTCTTTGTCTCTCCTTTTTGCATCCCAGCTGTACAGATTAAGCTGTTTTCTTCGTTCTTCCAATAACATAGCATGGGAGTTCAGAGGTGTTAACAGGAGATAGAGTTTAAAAGAACTTGGCCAGTCTGTGTAGGTTTAGCTTGGAGATGTTTCATCTTTTCTTAAAATATATCGTCCGTACAGACTAGCATGTCAAAAACCTGGAAGAAATCAGATGTACAAAATAAAATAGAGATAGAAAACAACATTGGATTTTGATTAAGATGTCTCAAATGTTCCATTCTTTATTGCAGTGGTCTTATTTCTGGATCTGTGCTTCTCTGCTTTCCTGGAAAGACTGCCCTGAAAACTCACCACCTCTGCTCACTTGGCCACATTTGATCAGGGAGAACAGGGCAAGAAAAGAGGAGGCAGTTCATACAAAGCTCGCACCCCACATCTCCTTACGTAGGGTGCCATAGATCCTGGTTTTACAGAGATAGCCCTGGTTACTGCTTTGTGTCCCAGTCTAATTGTTAATAGCATCTCTTTTTACTCTTAAAAGTGTCCTAGTTTGTACAATGAAGTATATGATCACCTTTCAAGTGAATATTTTTGAAAAAAAGAAATTACTCAAGAATCGTGCACTTTTCAGTTCCTTCTTGCTTCTTGGTTGCATCTGAAGAGGGCCAGTCTTAATTTCCAAGTGGTTTTTCCATCTCTTTCAAGAAATCATTGGTTGTCATTAATATTAAAAGAAGATATTCAGATTCCTTTCAAGCTTGATTTTTTAAACCTCAATAAGTACAGTAATTATCACTTTCAAAGTAAAAAACAACCACTAAAGAGTCTTTTTCTACAGTACTTAATGTTATTACAAAAGAGAGTACATTGGCAGTATTTAAATATTCTGGCTTTGAAAATCTATGTACACTGCTCTGGTTGTTTACAGATTTGTTTTCTTTATTTCAAGTGAGAGACTATAAAGTGAATGATCTACTATTTTAGGTAAGCATAAGTATTATGAAGGAATGGTCACAATATTTAATACTCTCCACTTTAGAAGACTCTAGAAGGGTTTAAGAAATATTTTTGATTAAGTGTTCTTATCTGAGCTTTATCTCCCATTAAAGAAGGAAAAAGAAAAACAAATACTTTCCAAGTGCTAAGAGTTTGTAAGAAAATTCCTATGGTACATATGCCTTAATCTCAGATAGCTTCCCCATTTGCTTACTTTTAATAAAACATTTATATTTTTCAGTGGGACATTGATCTGAAAGTTCATCTAATAATTACATGAAATTGCTATGATTCCTCAAGGAGATGGTTAGTCATTGTCTCATCCATATTTATTTCTATTGTTACTGTTTAGCTGCCCGCCCCCAACATGTTAGAGAGAATCTAGGTTATCCCTTATAAGTATTGATATATTGACAGTCATACTATGGATTAGTATTGTGATATGGTATAAATAGCAGTTAGTTGCACTGGAACTCAACATGGGACTATTTTGAATGTCACTGATATTTTCCCTTTTACTAGTCACTTTTATATTTTACAGAAATATTTGGCATATGCATAAAATGAAATAATCTCTTCCCAGAGAACCTGTTAATATAAGATTGTTTGTTATAAAATGTTGAATGAGCCAACTTTCATTGTATGTTTTACATATAAAATATTAAATATTTTATTGAATGCTAAAATATTGCATAAATTGAATCATCAAAAATAAAAAGCTTTGGGCACTTCATTTATTTTTAATTCCTCTACACTTTTACCTTGTTCCACAAAAGAGACAGCCTACTAAAACACATATAACTAATCATTCAAATAAGATAGCGAAAACAAAAAAAGAAATTATTAATAAAAGCCAAAAACAGAACTAGAAGAAATATATTTTAAATCACCACAGTAACACCAGGAAATCTTCATTTCCCACAAAATCTTTCAAATTATTTTCATTAAAAAATGACAGTCTTATAATTTTTAAATAGAGTTTAAAACTCATAGACAAAATGTATTTGTGATTAGAAAAACTTCCCTATCTGTCTCTAGTGAGTATTTCTAACTGATCCAAAGTAGGAGTCATTCCTAACAGAGGTACTCTATTTATGTATACCCATGTGAATTGACCGTTCTGATTTTTTTTTAAGAAAGACGTTTTTGAAATAATTAAGAAGGTTGATTTCAAAAGAATTTTGATCAAAATATAGTTACATGTAAAAAAAGCTGCTAAAATATAATTCACCAAGTAACCATAGATTACAATACATTTTTTGTTTGTTTGGAGCATTGATTTAGCATTGGTGGTTTTATTCTATTTGGGAATAACCCCAGAGTTTTATGACATTCAACAATCTGTAATACACTGAGGCATAAATCTGCATTATTTATATTATAAGCTTGGCGTGCAGGAGCTAGTGACTTTGATAGTGAGCGAGCTTAGCTGGCCACCCAGCACTGTCAACTTAACCCAATTTGTTTTTTTTGTCCTCATTGTTACATATACTAACTCTCATGAAATGTACTGTTTTTTATACGAGAGATTATGTGGTATAGTAGAGATTTATAAAACTATCAGAACATATCTCTCATTAAAAATAGCCTATCTATATATTCTAAAAGGTGATAGAAGTGTTTTAAGATAGTAGTCAGCCTGGAGATTATTCTTGCCCGACAGCTTGTTTGGTCATTAAAACCCTGTCAACCTCTGCAGTGAGACGGAGAAGGATAAAGGTGACCCCAGGCCATGACAGCCAGCATGTTGTACTTAGCACGTGGACATTGGAGGCAAGCTGCACTTCCTGTATCCATCAGCAACATCCAGCCCTTCCCTGCCTTACTCTTTCCGTATCTCCTGGACTGTAGTTGACGATGACTTTATAGTTTATAATCAGAACATTGAAGGACTTGAGAAGACTGAGACTTCTCTGTAATTGCTATGCCAGCCTGAACACACACATAACCAATCTAGAATAAAGCAGCTATTCACGGATGAACAGTAACAGAAAAGTGTAGTAACCAGCACAGAGACAGGAAATAGAAAAGTTGAAGAGGAAGATGTTTGCTTTCCTCTCTCTAAAGCTTTTCTAGGAGCACTAAGAACTAACATCAGAACTATACCAGACTTTGCACCTGTATATTATTTATTTTTGGCTGTGTATATATCTAAGTTTAAGTTAACTCCTTAGCTGATCCATGAAATGAATGTATCTTCCCCCTTAAGTTACCCCCTTTAATGTCTTTAAAAAGGCTTAAGTAAAGGAATTCTTCTGGATATTACTCAGGACAGGTAGCTAAAGCAGACAGATCCAACTGATGTTTGTAATCAAGGTTCTATGTCTAGGGCAGGCAAACCAGGTAGCAGTAGGACTCACTGAGGGGTAGCTGAACTAATCTGTTCTTGTGTGTGTGTGTGTGTGTGTGTGTGTGTGTGTGTGTGTGATACATGTTACTTATATACATTACCATCTGTCCATTAGAGCATGTTATATGATAAAGAACCCACCTGCAGAAAAAATGCAGTGCATTCCAGCATGTATTTAGTGATTTAGAGTAGATGGAACTTTGTCATCCAAACAAGATAGTTGGCCCATTCAGAATGTAAACTTTTATGATGATCTCATCAGGCATGAAAATCCATAGGAAGTGTTCTAATGGTCCAAGAATAGAAGGAAATGTTTTCATTAGTTTCTCAAGATTTTGTTTCAGGACGCTAGAGGTCATTGCCACCCTGGATTTCATGCTTTCACTTCTCTCTCGTTGAGTCACTCCTGACGCAACCATAAGTGTTGAATGCCACTTTAAATAGCTACCTCAAGCCTACGCCACAGCAATGCCAAGGACGGCCAAGTAATCCCGGTGCAGCTCCAGATGGGGTTGCTTGGTTGCAGCGTCCTTCACTGCAACTGCGATGAACCTCAGGATATTTGCACATGACAGGAAGAACTCCAGCCTGCAAGTCATTGCTTTAACTCTAACCAATATAAAACCTAGAGTGCAATTTTGGATATTGAAGTGCAGTTGTCTTATCTGGTGTCATCTAAGTCCTCGACCAAATGGATTCTTCAAATATAGATTTTTAAAAATTTTTTATTTTTAATTATTATGGGTACATAATTGTATATCTTTATAGGGCACATGTGATATTTTGATACAGGCATACAGTGTGAGTTAATCAAATCAGGGTAATTGAGGTATCTCTCACCTTAGGCATTTAACATTTCTTTGTGTTAGGAACATTCTAATTCCACTCTTCTAGGTATTTTAAAGTATGCCCTAACTTATTGTTGATTATAGTCACTTTTTCGTGCTATCAAATGTTTTTAATTCTATTGTCAAACGAAAAGAAGCCAAACTCTGTAAAATAATTTAAAGAGATTTATTCTGAGTCCAATTTGAGGACCATGACCTGGAGCCACACCCAAGAAATCTTGAGCAAGTGGACTTACTGTGACTGGGTTACAGTTTGGTTTTATACATTTCAGGGAGATAGAGGTTACAGGTAAAGTCATAAATCAATACATGGAAGGCATACATTGGTTTGGCCCGAAAAGGTGGGCCATCTCAAAGCAGGGGCTTAAAGGGTTATAGGTGGGTTTAAAGATTCTGACTTGTAATTGGTTAAAAATGAAGCTTGGAGTGTTTTAAGGAAGTCTGTTAATCAGAGACAGGCCACAAGATATATATTTGTTGTGTAAATTGAGGACCTGCAGGTTTGTCTTGCATAGCCTGAGGCCTGTTAATGAGTTACAAAGGATGTCTCCAAGAAGGGAGAGAGGGATGATGAAGCATGTCTGACGTCCGTCTGCCTGGCAGGCAATTCAGTTTTAGGGTACCCCTTGGCCAGGAGGGGGTCCATTCAGTCAGCCAGTCGGGGGAAGCTTTAAGATTTTATTTTAGTTCACACTAACAATCAAACCATATTTTTGCACCCATTAACCAGCCCTACTTTATCCTACCTGTCCTCCTCTACCCTTCCCAGCCTCTGGTAATCATTCTGCTCTCTGTCTCCATGAGATCAATTGTTTTTAATATTCAAATATAGATTTTTTTTTTAACATTCAAATTTTAGTTTACATCTTAAGAGTTAAATCTGTCTCTGGCAACATTTTGTATTGGACCATCTAACTTGTATGTTGGTGTCAGAGCATGTAGTTTTATACAGAATTTAGCTGAACTGAAAAATAACTCATTGCCACTATCTATGAAGTACAACAACAGATATGTGCTGTGCTAAATTAGATGTATTTCATTAACACAGTGGAAATTTTCACTTTGGGAAATGAGCAGAGGCCCTGCATAATATCCTTGAGGTGAGCAACCTGTTCCATTTCAGTGCAGTTTTTAGTTTCAAGGCAGAAAAACATTGGGTAGGTAATCTTGTTTTTTAAAAGGTGATAATTTGCCATACTACAGATGGAATGAACTACATATGCAGTGAAAGAAAATATAAAACAGTAGGCTAAAATCTAGGATAACACGAATTTGCCATTTCGTATTTGCTATGTAAAAAAGCTAGCACATTTTATTATATTTCTTAAATGAATTCTTCAGGTGTGAAAATTATTGTATTGTATATCGTATTATGATATAATTGCATCATGAGTAACGTTAAAATTCAAAGCAAAGCTCTGTTTTAAGCAGTGGTCTTTATTTTTCAAACTCTAGCTCCTGAGCCATTATAAATATTTTAAATTGCATGGGATGTTTACAAAGTGCTAATCATGCACACTTTTTTTTTCCTAAGTTTTATATACAGATTAGCTTGAGGTAGCTTAAAGGTAGCGAACAGTTTTGATAGGCATATTTTAACAATATACCAGGTGTATTTATGTGTTTCAAGAAAGAAATATATTACAATTGAAAAACATCATTTTGGATCCTGTGTTTACCTGTCTTTGTTGTTTGGCAAATGCCAAAGCTTTGAGGAACTTTTCTCCCGTGCTGTACTTTGATGCATACATCTGAAAATGAGTGAGCGTGAAGATCAGATGACACGTCTCTGCTGTTTATGTGACCTGGCTGTGATGGGATGGCCTCTTCATGTACTGTCAATGCAGAAGAGGTTCTCCAAGGCACCATATTGCCACCAGTGGGAACTTGGAAAATATCCAAATGTCTTTCCCATTGTACCACAGCCCAAATAATGAAATGTCTTTATTTCTTCCTTCAAGCCCTTATTTTCTCTCTGCCTGAGGAGGCTCAGCTCATCCTCAGCTCTTCTTTCAGACCTGCTTCTCAGCTCCTTCACTTGGGTCAGCCCTTCCAGAGAAATGCAGGAGAAAACCCCGTCCCACTGCCTGCTCCGCACGCAGCCCTGCTTAAGAGTCCTCCTCATCAGGGACTGTTTGGGTTCTACTTTATTGAACAACTATTGATTTTCCGTTGAATTTCTCTGGCTTCAGTTGGATTTCACATTTATTTTTATCTTGGTTGTAAATCTTCTCATGAGATGGTATCTTCTTAAATTTCAACAAAATTGAATGTAGTGAAGAGTCCAAATTGGAGAAGCTAGGTAACCTCCCAGATCTGGACCTCATTTGATCTTTAACCTATAAAGCAGGCCTGTGTTTTTCTTTATCCTAAAGCATCAGAAGCTGAGACTAGGTAGATTTTCTTTCCTCAGTTCTCTAAAATCAGCCTCTAAACAATACTTTTGGACTCCCTTTGAGGGAAGCTGGGTCTTTACCCTCTACCCTCCCTTTGTCTGTCAACTCTTGCTGGGCAGGTTAAGCTGGTTTACTTTCCACTCCCTCATAATAGCTGTCACTATCCCCAGAGTTGTCTGTTTTGAGCAGAAATTTAACTCTGGGGAAAGAGCCTATGGTTAATTGATACCTGATACAGTAACAGATGCTTTGCACAAGGCTGTATTAGCTTCTGTTGTCAAAGTCCTCTGTGAGGCATAGCCACAACTTCCTAATATCATCAGTGCTCTTGCAACCCTTACTCTATCTTCTTATTCTGAGACCAGTTCTTTTCTAACAGCACTGCTTTCCTCAAGACCTGGCAAGAAAAGTGGAGATGTCCCCTGCAGTATGGGGTCATGAAGTGAAAGGCACATTCTCACATCCCCTAAATAATTAAATTAGCATGACCTTCAAAGAGCAGAGGGAAGGAATTTATATTGAGCATCTGCTGTGTGCCATACACTGAGCTTGGGAATTTTTCATGTTGACTTTTTTTTTTTTTTTTTTGAGACAGGGTCTTTCTCTGTCACCTGGGCTATAAAGTACTAGAGTACAGTGGCATCAACATAGTTCACTGCAACCTCAAACTCAGGGGCTGAAGCGATCCTCCTGCCTCAACCACCTAAGTAGCTGGGACTATAGGCATGTGCCACCATGCCTGGCTTATTTTTCTATTTTTTTGTAGAGACAGGGTTTTGCTTTTGCTCAGGCTGGTCTCAAACTTCTGGCCTCAAGGGATCCTCCCACCTCAGCCTCCCAAAGTGCTAGGATTACAGGTGTGAGCCACCGTGCCCAGCCTAGAGTTGCTTTTAATGGGAGGTCAAATGGGATCTTAAAAGGGGCTCTGTCTGAGAGTCAGGACACCTGAGTCCAGTCTGGATGACCTTCCACATCCCCTGCACCTTTCTGATTGGACTTCCGTGTTGTTCACACTGGTCTTGAACTCCTGGCCTCCAGTGATCTTCCCACCTCAGTCTCCCAAAGTGCTAGGATTAGAGGTGTGAGCCACCACACCTGGCCTCATGTTGGCTCTTTGCAACAAACTTTTTCTGTAAAGCATAGGCATACTTTTTCTGTAAAGGGCCAGATAATCAATATTTTCCACTTTGTGGGCCATAAGGTCTCTGTCACAACGACTCAATTCTGCTGTTGTAGTGAGAAAGCAACTCTAGACATTATATAAGCAAATGGAAGTAGCTCGGTTCCAATAAAACTCGACAGTAGGCTGGATTTGGCCCAAGGGCCATAGTTTGCCAACCATTACTTTATATTAACCCTATGAGATGACATCGTTAAATCCCATTGTAGAGATTAAAGAGTTGAAACCCAAAAATATCAAATTTGTACCTAGTGTCCCAAACTAATGCCATATGGACATTCCTATCCAGTCTGTCCAAAGCCCGGCTTTCCCACAGTTCTTCCCATCCAGTTGTATTTATCATTCCTTTCCTATGATTGTTCAATATTCCTGTTGCTTCTCAATATTCACTGCAGGCTTTGGTTTATGACTTAAAATCATGTTCTACCATAGCCACTTGCTATCCTGCAGGACAGTGACCAGTCATAAATTCCACCCAACATGTTCTTGATCTTGAACTCTGTTAGCACACGGATGAAACTACTCTGTCTTTGGAATCTTGAACCCTGATTATAACCACTGAGCTTTCTTCCATTTCCCACTAAATCTACACTTTGTCCCTATTGCAAGCTCTTTCACCTTTACTTATCCCATTCTTCTCTTACTGAGTTGGGACCACTGGATACACTGCTATGGTCTAGACCTTGATCATCTCCTCCTTGGATTATTGTGATAAGTCATCAACTGGACTTTCCCACTGCATTCTCACCTGTACCTCAATTCTAATCCATACTCCATTTAGCCAACAGAATTACCTTTTCAGAATATGTCTTTGATGGGTCACTCCTGAACTAAAAACTGCAGTGTTTCCCCATTGCCTGCAGTCCAGTTCAAACTCCTTAGCATTGCATTTATGATCCCTCACAACCTCCTATCCAACTGCATGCCTTACCACTCCTCAAACACAGTGCTCCCATTGTTCCAAACTGCCAGAGGTGCCTGAAGACAGGGCACTGGCCTTACTGGTTGTTTACTGCACTCAACTAAAAGTATTTCCACATGGCTATAGCCATTCAGAGGGGACATCTTTGTTTCTTGTTTGTGCAAGGATGCCTTGTATGCCTTGTATTCTAGCTGCAGCTGCACCTGCACTCACCTGGCACAGTCATGCCCCAGTGCCCACTGCTGCTTCCTTGACCTGGAACACTCATTGCTCCTTCCCTGTGCTTCCTTGTGTCTCAGCTCACTTGTCACTCTTTTGTGACACCTGTGTTTCTCCCCTGTGTTTCCCTAGTTCTCTCTCTTCATCCTCATAATCTAGTGATTCTGTCTGCGCTATGTTCAGTTCCTCAGCTAGGCTGTAGCACTGGAGGGGTCAGACCACGTCTCTTATCTTCAATTCCTAGCTCAGTCCCTGACACGTACAAAACACTCACTTACCTGCCTTGGAATGGCACTAAAGGACAGAAATAACAGCATGACTAAATGTTTCACAATATTTCTGTTTCTCTGGGAAGATTAAACAACATAGATAGCAGTTGAACATCTCATCCTAGCGATTAGATCTCAGTAATGCTGGGTTTGTTTTCAATAGTTTAAGAAAGCCGGATATCTTACTGGTTTTATGTTTTTGAAGTAGGCTGAGAGCCACAGATGTGGGTTTTACATTTTTACATTGTATAAATTCTCCGTCTAGAATAGCAGTGTAGGCTGCTCTGTATGCCACACAGTTTATGCAAAGAAAGGATCAGGTGCTGCTGACAGGCAAGCTCTCAGATGCTTTGCTTTGCTCTGCTCGAGTTGCTCATTTGGTTATCTGAACTGTAGATTCTGGGAGCTCTGTCGTAGGTAAAATGTAGCCTTTGTGTGGAGGGCCAGAGGGAGCTTGATCTGACCTCCAGGGCACAGGCAGCTCTTCCCTGGCTTATGGTAGATGGTAGATCATTTCTTTGTGTTCAACCATCCACCCTTTGGAGGACCTTGGGCCCACGTGGGGTTTATGAAGCAGGCTCACTGTGCACTGGTGACTAACTTACCTGAGTTCCGTGGGACAGAATACCCCCATACACAACAAGTTACATGTAGTTGGTTTATTCCTTACAAATAGGCAGCAAGCGGCAATAGAAGCCTATGATTCAGGGCAAGCCAGTCCCCCAAAGCTCAGAAGAGCTGCCCAGGGTGAATGGAGTCCTGTCTGCATGTGCCCCACTTGCACTGCAGCTGGGGGACTCCGGAAAGCATCCTGCCCTGGGTTGTGTGTCCTGGGGCCATGTGACTCACTGGGCTAAGGCACCCAAGGGCATCCTGTTTCTAGGGGTGACTGGAACAGAGTCGGAGCTGTTCCGGACAGTCTCTCCCTATCTCAGAGGCTGCATTCCGAGAACGTTCTACAGTTATTCTAGAGAACTGCAAACCAGAAAGGGGAAAGTCTGAGTTGGTATGAGGCTACCCACGGAACTGTCCTGCAGGGCTTTCCCTTTCTCAGGAGAAGTCACAAATGTGGGTAAACCCAGGATTTGAATCAAGATAAGCCTTTAATATGGTGTCTTTTAGGGAGATTTGATGAGAGTCTGAAAATATAAATTCTTAATGGCATAATGTGAAAAAGAGATTAAGGATCTTTATTTTTATTACATTGGGTAAAATAATCATAATAATATCAATTTAGGGGAACTGACTTTTATTATAATCCAAAAAGATATTTTCTGGAAACTTCTAGGTTGAGTTTTTATAGATAGAATATCCTTTTTGTCTCAAAAATGCTCATTATCAGCATGCCACTTGGTCAATCATTAAGTATGTTCAAATATTATTCTGATATTTCAGATAATACTGATGTGATTTTTTTAAATTTAGTTTTTCAGAAAAAGCCTCAGTCAACCCTTTTAAAATTCCTACTTAAGAAATGATTTTGACTTGTTTCAATTTAATAATTCATAAAATTATCATTTGAAGGTTACTTTGTATATAAGAAACATTTAAGCTTTATATACATCTTCTAAGAATTTTAATGAGATAGTCTCTAAGAGTAAAACCCTTTTTACTTGTTAAATCCTTTGACATTATCGTATCTCAGTGTTTGAGTTTTTAGTAGAATTATAATTTAATTCTTTCAAAATTCTGCTACAAAAGAAAAAAACTGTCAAGTTAAACTATGTTTTCAGTTCTGCTGTTAATTATTTGTGCACTCATCAGAGGAAAAGTAATCTTTAAAGAGATTACAAGATTATATGGGAGATGAAATTGACAGATATAAAATTATCAGAAAATGTCCTTTATATAAGCACATATTTGAGGAAACTTCTATTTGGTATAGTATTTACCATTTTAGAGGTGGGATCTAATTATGTGAATTTTAACAGTAGAGGAAGCTTTGTGAATGAGAGGAAATCAAGTAGGAAGAATAGAAAAATGTTTAGAGACAAGGGAGAAAGCATACATAAAGGCAAAGGGAACAGGATTTAGGCGGCCGGTGCATGCAAGGGACATTAGAGAAACTGTCAGTGGTAGACATCAGGCCGGAAGGCTCAGGGAAGGCCATGTACTGCCTGTTTGAGGCCTACCTGAGAGTCTGCCCACACTCAGAAGGTCACAGGTAGATGAAGTTTGGCCTTGGCCTTGGCCTCGTAGGTGTCAGTTGCTGATGGGAAGCTGCTAGAGGTGGGCAGCACAGTGGTGCAGGGTGTAGGCTCAAGGGTAAGACAGACTTGGAGTGGAAGGTTCACTCTGCTATTTAACCGACTTGGTCGCCTTGCTAAGCCTCAGATTCTCAGATGAATAGTGAAGAGGATGCTAACAAGTACCCAATACAGTTATTGTGAGGATTAGATGATCTAGTTATCTGGATTCCCGGTACACATGCACACCTAGAGTAGATTACGTTACCGTTATTACTCAAACTAATTTATTCTGAACCATCACAAGGAGAAATTTTTCCCATAAATATTTTGTATTCTTTTGTTGCAACTTCAGTAACCTTATTAGATTGGGAAGGACAACATCTGTGTATAGGTAACAAAGTATTTTCATCTTATTTTGAACTAAACCCTTTAAAGAGCAGTTAATTAAATTGATGTTTATTGATTTGTCCAAATTTTCATGAAAATGATACTTTAGATAAATGGAACCTGAAAAACAAATTAAAATTTAAATCTTAAACAGTCTATTTTTTGAAAATGGACCTTGTTAATGGAAAAAATGAAAATAAAAAGAATGAACTGACCATTCCAAGGCTTGATTGTAGTATAACATTTGTATTCAAATGTTCTGTTCTCCCAATGATCGCCATCATGTTAATCGCCAATATTAATATAACTGCCTGGAAGTTGAGCAGCTATAAATAGCTCTATTCTTGTTCACAAATGGTGCCTTTGCCTTGAGAGAGGAAAGTGATCAGACTATCACTTTGCATGTTCTAGTTGGGCTCCTTATCTCATATTTCTTATCTAAGTATCTGTTAGTAGAGTATGAAATTGAACACAGATCATTGATCTTCTAAAGCCCTGTCATTATGATGTATTAACAGTAATATGTCTGATTGCAAATAATTATTTGGCTCAGAAAGAATTGGATTCAATGTAAACATAGTCTCAGCCATAAAATTGTTCATGCTGAACCACAAAAACTCCTGGGTTTGTTCAAAAATGCTGTAATAACTAGGGAGTGGTTAGAAGAACACTATTATTTATAGAAAATAACCAGGGTTTTTTATTTTATGTTGTTTTTTATTTATTTTGTAGAGATGGAGTCTCACTGTGTTGCCAAGGTTGGTCTTGAACTCCTGGCCTTAACTGATCCTCCCACCTCGGCCTCCCAAAGTGCTGGGATTACAGGTGTGAGCCACCTTGACCAGCCTGAAAAGAACCAGGTTTTATTTACTAGTTTTTCACAAACAATCATTTTCTGAATTTAAGATTGAGACAGGTATTTGGTACAGTGTTTGTTTCTGGATGTGTACATTTAAATAAAAATTATCTCACAAACTTTTAGATTTTTTTATTTAGATTGGCATTTAATAAATCATCTTCTTGATTAAGAATGTGAATTACCAGGTCTCATTTCCCCAAATTATTTAAATCAGCTTACAGAGATGTATAACATGACAGGATAATAAATGACTGAATGGATTGTGGTTAGAGAGATAGACTAGATAAACTAGGTAAAAAAAATGAATGGGGTAAATGGGGAGATAAACTAGATAGATGGATAAAAGGGAAATATGGACAGGAAAATAAAGAGAAAACTGGGGAGACTGGCATGTAACAAATTCATGACACAAGTGCCTACTGTAGTTGATGGGGGACAACAAAGCATTCTTAGTGCTAAAGCAAATGGCAAAACATAAATAAACAGAATAAGATTCCACAAAATATGAATTTTTCAGGCAGGGCATATGGTCCTTTGCTAAGTAGGGTCCTTTAGAAAGAGAGGAGGTGTTTATGGGTCAGCTCTTCAGATGACTATTCATTTCTTGAACAAATATTTACTGAGTACCCAGCACTGTTCCTGAACAGAAGAGAAGAGAAAAGACAAGACTCTCTACTACCATGGAATTTATATTCCAGAGCGGGGAGATGGATAATACACAAAATATTGAATGAATATGTATGTGTGTGTATATTTATAATATATTAAAAAGAAATCAATGATATGGGTAAAAATAAAGTAAGACACAAGGTTAGACGGTGCCTGGGGGCTGGTAGTTCCATTTATTTTTTTTTTGTGAGACCTTTTGACAAGGTCTCACTGTTGCTCCAGGCTGGAATGTGCAGTGGTGTTATCCTAGCTCACTGCAACCTCAAACTCCTGGGCTCAAGCGATCCTCCTGCCCCAGCCTCCCCAGTAGCTGGCTCTGCAGGCACACCTCACCATGCCTGGCTAATTTTTCTATTTTTTGTAGAGACCAGGTCTCATTCTTGCTCAGGCTGGTCTCAAACTCCTAGCCTCAAGCAATCCTCCTGCCTCGGCCTCCCAGAGCTCTAGGATTACAGGTGTGAGCCACGAGACCTGGCCTGTTAGTTTCATTTTCAATAGGCTGTCTAGGGTAGCTGTCACTGAAGAGTTCATTTTTGAGCAGACTTCTGCAGAGGTGAAGGAGCCCTGAAGATGTGGAGGAGGGAGTCCTGACGCAGGTGGAAGCGTGCCTGGGGGCAGTGTTTCTCCACCTGAGCACATTCTGTCCTTCAGGACACATTGGCAATATCAGAAGTTTCTGGTTTTCAGTTTGAGGTGAGGGGGTTGAAGGAGCTCAGGAAATTTCACTTCAAAATGTGACTCTTCGTATAAAGAGTATTTTGAATTAAAGGCCCTTAGAGATCAAAAGACGTTGGAAGGGGCTTTCCGTCTACCTGCATAAAACCAGAGGGATCCATCAAAAAGAACATTTGCCTTTTATTCTCCTCCCTGTTTCCTCAGTACATTGCAGGAAAGAAGACTGAGAATGCAGCAAGACCTGGCCCAAACCATTTTAAAGATAATACCTGTGTCTCAGGTTGATTTAATTTTCCAAGAGAATTATTTATAAGTCAATCTGTTTCCCCTCATCCATTCATTCTCCCAAGAATCTGTTCATCTTCCCTAGTAACCATTTATTCATTACCTATATTTCTGATCTCCTCCTCCCCTCTAAATGAGGGTATATAAACTTCTGGACACCACTGGGAAACCCGGTAATCACTCTGTGATTCTCCTCATGAGCACATGAGTTGATCTTTCAGCGAACGTTCTAGCGCAAAGGGGAAGCCTCCCCTCACCTCACAGGGTGCTACTGTTATGGGGCGGAGGCCAGGGATGCTGGGAAACATCTCACAGTGCACAGAACAGCCTGCCACAACAAAGAACTTTCCAGTCTGAAATGTCAGTAGTACCCAGGTTGAGAAGTCATGGTGTCCTGCAAGGAGCAGCGGCATCATCTGGGGGGCAAGAGGGTGTAGTAGGAGATGAGCTCACAGACTTCAAGGGGGTCCAGAGCCCGTGGCACCTCAGAAGCTCTTACCTGGGCTTCAAGTCTTTTTCCCTGAAAGGTAACGGGAACCCCGGCTAGCTCTGAGCAGTGGTGATCTGACCCTACTTAACAAAGGACCACATGCCCTGCCTGAAAAATCCACATTTTGTGGAATCTTATTCTTTTTGTTTATGTTTTGCCATTTGCTTTAGCACTAAGAATGCTTTGTCGTCCCCCACCCAGTACAGTAGGCACTTGCATCATGAATTTGTTACACGCCAGCCTCCCCAGTTTTCTCTTTATTTTCCTGCCCATATTTCCCTTTTACCTATCTATCTATCTAGTGTATCTCTCCATTTACCCTATTCATCTTTTGACCTAGTTTACCTATTCTATCTCTCTAACCACAATCCATTCAGTCATTTATTATCCTGTCATGTTATACATCTCTGTAAGCTGTCTTAAATAATTTGAGGAAACGAGACCTGGTAATTCACATTCTTAATCAACAAGATGATTTATTAAATGCTAATCTAAATAAAAAATCTAAAAGTTTGATTGTGAGATAATTTTTATTTAAATGTACACATCAGGAAACAAACAAGATCCATGCAGTGATAATATTATAAGCCACCACTCATGCCCTATCCAGGAGCATGGACTGTCTGGCAGGACAGCCACAGCAAATGTCTTTATAATCTTGGTTCACTGGGCAAGTCCAATATTGCTGTGCCTACTGTGTGAAAAAGACATGGTCTTATACATTTATAATGTTTAAAACGGTGGAAAACACTTTGGTATTTGTTCTATGGTTATTTGCCATTGACAAAAACTACCATCTGGAGCCCAGATTTGGAGCTGTAAAAAAAAAAGGGTGGGGGGAAACAAACAAAATCCCCTTTACCCCTTTATCCACATCTCTCTTGGCTTCCTTAGTCCCTAACCCGGATTATTTCGAGGAGCCTGAGGTGTTCAGAGGAGGCCTGTGAAGCCCTCGCCCTTGCAAATCATGGCTCTGAGACTCTGCCAGTAACACGGACACGCTAGTGCCTTAGGCTTCTTGTCTCTAACATAGGCTGTCCCAGGCACAGGGTCTTGCTGAGGATTGAATGGCTTAATGCATGCCACATGGCTTGGCATAATACCTGGCAAACAGTGAGCACCAAATGAGGGAGTTTGCTGCTGGTGTTATTATTAGTTTCTGTCCCTAGCCAAGTGGCAGAGTATAGACAAGATACGCAATGAGCTTTGTAAACAACTCCCAAGTAACATTGAGAAAAGTTGCAAGTGATTATCTAGGAATTGTTCATAATACATAAATTGATAAAGTTTTTTTGAAGAAATCATCATTCATTTATTTATGTGTTTCTTCTTACATGCATTTTTTGTGACTATGTGTTCATTTCCTCAGTTAGATCTTAAGCCCCTCGAGCGCTGAAACTCCTGTTTTATTTTCTTTCTCTCTAGTATTCAAATCATTGTTATAGCGTGTTGCAAAACATCAAGTACGTGATCAAGTATTAATAAATGCTTAGTGCTTGAATGTTTTCTTTAAGGACAGAGGTTATTCAGTTGTGAAAGAAAGAGAAAAAACCCTAAGATTTTACATATGAATGATTATGACAAAATATGATTTTTTTGGTAACAGAGATCTACTTAGTTTTTCTGAGCAGGTTTGGAAAATACTTTATTTCAGCCAAATAATGGCAGATGATATTTGTTTGAATTTGTCATTTGATATTTTTTAAATCTATATTTTCAAAAAAGAAAGGAAACTGACAGTTTGAAAGACAGTAGTTTGAAATATTTAAAAGGGTATGGCATTTCTATCTAGTCAGATCTATTCCAAAAATTAATTTCTATTTCTTACATTCTCTCTCATTCTAAGTAGACTCTTATTAACCCACCAGCATTCCTGAAAAATGACATACTAATGTTTCTCCATGTGGAGAAGAAAAAAATGTCCACACTGCCAGATGCCTTGGACTTACCAGAATGAAGTCCTACCTTTCCGTACCCTATCCTCTAACTGCAGAAAAGCAAAACTTTTACAAAGTTTACTGCTTAGAAATATGTAGACTGGTTACCAATGTAGAACCCATTACTGTGTTTCAATTTTACTTTGAAAGACTGTCTCTGAGGAATGAAAAGATTCCATTTATAGCCACTTTTTTATTGTTGAGGTTTTAAATGGAGTTCCAGGTGGTAGTTAAATGAGGATTTCTCTATTGTATACCTCAGCTCTAAGATAATTGAATTAGTTCACCCAGAAGACAATAAAATTTATCAATTGAAGTCGTTTTTGAAATAAATGTGTTGAACGTTTTATAATTTCTGCACTTAGTCACAGATGGGGAAAAAAAGCCTTAAAAGAAAAGAACTAAGGAAATCAAGGAGCATGGTGGTGTGCTAGTGTGGAAGGATGAGATGTCTGAGAAAGACAAGCGTTAACTGTCTTCTGTAATACTTTTCACATTACCTTATTTCAGCCGTACAGTCATCCCATGAGTTGGGCGTTCTCATTCTTACTTTTGAGGATGAAGAACTAAAGCTCAGAGAAGTTAAGTAACAAAACTAGGGGCATTTCCACACTTCAAATTCTGGTCTGAGTAATTCATCAGCCACGCTGTCCAGGCATGATACATAATTCTTGAAAAAAGCAAACTGCAGTCAACGATTCAACTACATCACATTTATCAAAAGCCCCCTCAATTCCTGAGACTGGGGTCACTTACAGAGGTCATTTATTTAATTTTCTAGCCATCAGAAATACCATCCTTAAACCCTACAGAGTAGATAACATATATTACCCTTTCACAGGCTGCTAGGTCCTCTCAGTCCTGGTGTTAGCATCCCTGAGTTCCTTATTAAAATATGACCTAGGGAAAGCACAGATGAAATCTTAAATTTCTATTTGACCAAGTACTACAGTGCATTGCCATCAAGAAAGAAACAGTTCTTAATTTTTTTTTTCCTGTAATTTACTCAGTCTGTATAGACTGGACAGTGAAGAAATAACTTATCTTGACTTTGTAACCTTGAAAACAGTTCTTCAAGCTGTGGCTACTTTAGCACCTTGTTCTTGTTTTGCACGGCTTTACACACTGAATGACAGTCCACCTGGGTCAGCCTGTCTCCTTCAAGAGACTGAAAGCTTCCTGAAGACAGGGATTATATCTTTCAGCTCATTATTTCCAGCTCCTGGCATGGTGACAAGAACGTGGTAGGTTCTCTGTAAATGGTAGCTCAGTGAAAGAATGAATGAATGAGTTTGTTATGTCTACATAAACTTCTATAGCTTTTCGTATAAATATTGAAAATGTAAAATCTGTAATGGGTGAACTTTTATTTTTAAGTCGCTTTTTATTTGTTAAAGTTGTTGCAACATCTTGATTACATGAAGAAAAATAGGGTCAAATGTTCCTTTGTACTGGGCATGGGTACATGAGCTGGAGCCAGACTTAACTGTATTAAAATGATTCATTTACAGTCTGAAAGAGAATAGATTTTAATATCCATCCAAATTCAAGGAAAAAGGTTAATGTTATGCCTGTATGCACTGTTTTTGTGGAACACATTTACTGAAAAGCCATTTTCCTGGTTTTTGGACTAGAACAGAACTGGCTCTGGAAATGTGGTCACATCATTCAAACCTGAAAGTTCTATCTTCCTCATAAATTTTTATAATGGCATTCTTTATAGTTTTATGATTTTTAATTTCTAAGTTTTCTTCCAGTCTGAGGTTTCTGAGACTCTCTTTCTTCACCTTAAAGGAGACTCTTGAATATCCTTCATGTACTAACGTGGACCGTGGGACCAATGATAACAGCCAACGTTTAATGAATACTTACTTTACAGTAGACACTATTCTGAGCACTTCAGAGGATTAACTCACTTAGTCTTCACAACAAGCCTATGAGATTAGTACTTTTTTCATCCTCTTTTACAGGAGAGAGAACAGAGACACAGACAAATTAAGAAACATGCCCTGAGTTGCATAGTTGGTAAGTGGCCAAGCTGGGGATGGAATCTGTAGTCTGATTCCAGATTCTGTGGGCTGCGTCGCTGTGCACACGGCTTTACTCGGAGGGAGCAGTACGAAAACATGAAGAAAATATACCAAGAAGGAGAGGACACTGGAAAGGAGAGGTAGTTAAAACGAACAGTCAACTAGGGCCTGCACCAACAGTTTATTTCTCATAGGCCGAAGTAGTAGTAGGTGACCCCAAACGTTTGCGTGTAGAGTGCTACTTCTTCAGAACGTACAGCATGGCTGAAGGCAAATAAATAAATTAGTTTGAATCACTTAGAAGATTTATTTGTAATTTTGGACTATGTGTCAATTGTCTGCTTTGAGTCAAAGTTTATAGTGTGGAGAAATTTTTAAGATACGTATATTTAGCTTGTCAACATACTCTTTCCTTTTAGTTCAGTATGAAAATTAGAATGGTGGATCTCAAGAGGAGTGGTATCACTCTGTAAAGAGGCAGCGTGTGTGCGTCTCAATGACTGTGGCATTACTAGCACTTAGCTTCATGGAAACTGGGGTCCTCTGCCTCCTTCTTTGCTTGCAGCCATCCCACAGAAGGAAGAACTGATAGAGTTGGAAAAGCTATTTATCTCAACCTAGAACCTCATTCTGGTGACATATTTTTAACCTCAGTTTTAATAAACACTGAATTTTTCAGGAATGCAATAAAAGTATAAACCTAAGGACAATTCTACTTTCTTTTGCTCTGAATTTTACAGACATGTTCTACATTTCTGAAAATCACAAATTGGTTCCAACACTGCTCATGGTATTTGAGTCCCTAATAACACAGGTTTGCAGATATTGCTTTTATGGTGATTATACAACTAAAGGCAGGCATGTGATCTATGTATTCTGGTTGGCTAACCTGAGCATTTACATTGTAGAAATACTAGTTACTTTATTATAAATTATTTTATTTTTATCTTTTATATTAGTTAGGCTCTTATAATGATTTTTTTTTAAAAAAGTCTATATATGTAGGTTATCCATGAATTTCATTTCAGTATAGTAAGGGAGGCTACATAAAATGATGTTTTTCAAAGGAGGTACTGTGAGTGACAGAATGGAGAATCCCTTGATTAAATTCCATTTGGAGCCATAAACAGAGCCATTAATTTTACTCTTCAAAATTTTATAACAATTTTAACTATAGGTAATTTAATCACCTCAAAATTATTTCCCTTTTAGGTACCATGTGGTACAATTAAGATACATATATACATACAACATTTATCTGGTTTTCAATTTGTTTGAATTTCACTAAAACCAAAAGCAAAACAAGAATGGAGATGTCTTCCTGAGATAGTTCTCTCATTTCCCTGTTGCTTTTTATTTTTTCTTTTTAGCTCTTCTCTGAAAGAACATTGGAATCAGTAAGGAGCTAATACCATTGAGCAAAAGGGCAAAGTTACTTCTTTTAAAAGAAAAGCTCATTTTTTACCATGGTAACCAGCATATCATATGACAAACACGCCACATGGCCCATGAAATATGAATCCTTTCAGAAATAAATTTCTATCAGAGCATAATGAGCTCTCATATTAGTGTAGCAAGGACTAGAATAAGGTGACACCTTAGGTTGATTTGGGTCAAATCATTCTTGTGATGTCTTGTAGCATTTTACTTGCAGTTTGCAAGAGATAATACTAGCATTTCATTTTTAAAGTGCTTAATGAAGGTGAGCCATATGCTATGATAAATGCATTCTACTAAGTCCTAGAAACAGCACATTGCCATTTCCTATGTGTCAGGACCAAGAAAAAACCCTGGGATTCAGTCTTCCTTGTGTTTTTCAAGATGTATATTTATAGGTGCTTATGTACTCAAGCTGAAACAAAAACAAAGTTAAAAATCGCAGATGGGCATAGTATAACCACAGCCACTGCTCTTTCTTTTAATCATTGTGGCTAAACCCTTCGGTTCTGATTTAACTTTATGATATTTGACAAAGGACTAATAAGGGAAAGGAAGAGGAAAGTTTTCTATAAGAATGCGTCACATCTTGTGAGAGGTAAAAATGAAAATGTTTCACTCTACTTTTAAATATCCTTTACCCTTTTTGTTTAGAAACACCTTTTATTCAGTTCACCTTTTGTTCAGTCAGCTCTTTTTAGTTAACTTCTTTGAAAATCTCTTGTAACTGTAATACTTCCTAAGTGTACTTTTCCCAATGCTAGGAAACTTTATATTCAGTTGATCTAGTTTCTTAGGCATTCAGAGGTTTAATAGGTCCCTTAAGGCTCTGCGTAGCTTCAGATCCAATGACTCAAATAAGCACAGATTTCTACAGCCAGACACTGATCTACTCCTTTCAGGGCATCCGATGGGTTGTTAATGGGTTTGGATCTAAATGGTTTCTTTATAAATATATCAATCAACCTAATATACCTTGATAGTCTGGGACTGAGCTGGAAGTTGATGGGTGTATAGAACAGGTGGACTTCTTTCAGAAGTAATAGAAAATTAAATATGCCACCTACTACGGATGTGGAAATTATTTATTTTCTTAATACTAAGGGCAAAACCATAGAATTCTATCATATGTTTAGTTATCACTGAAGAAAAAAATGAGGAGTTATATTTCCATTTCTTAATCCCATTCCTATCTTCCCCAAATTTTCCTGTTTGCATAAGACTTGAATTCTCAAGATTTTAAGGACAGGATGCAAAGAAGATAAGATTCTTACACATACTAGAGAAAATTCACTGAAGGGTAATCAGAGCAGATTACCAATGGGTTGAAGATCATAGTCATATCTCATTCAACTTTGGATCCTTTGTAGGTGGTATGGGTCTTAGTAGATACTCAGCAAATATTTGATCAATTTAAATTATTTTGGTTATTATTTTATGCAAACCTTTTCATTTATAATCTTAGCCTTTTGAATTATAAGAATAGTATCAGTGAAAATAATCTTACATAAATTTCTATAACTAAGAACTAGATAATCTCTTGCAATGAATATTTATCTACATAAAGTATACATCCAAAAGTTAAAGCATAAGAAATTTACATTTTGGCTTGGGAGATTCACATTATTATTGAATTATGCTATGTCCATCTGCTCAAGTACTGGATATATTTAGGCTCTTGTGAGCCAAATTGAAAGATTCAATGGATTATTCATCTGCTTCATGCTCTGATACATAGAAACCCTCTGATTTGTAAATTTTACCCAAAAGTCATCTTCTCTCTTTGTTTCATGATAAGGAAATTATGAAATCTGTACTTATGTTGAGAATGACTTTGTGATTTTTTTTCTTCACTCTAAAAGAGAGAAAATGTAGTTAAATATAGTAGAGTGAGTATTTGCACTGATGCTGAATTTGGGATGACTTTCTTTTGTTTTTAACCTAATATCTCAAACAATGCTTCAGTATATATTTACATGTTGTGGGGATTAGCTGAAAGTAATTAGGACTTGGGGTAAAAAAAATAGAAAAATGATTTAAGGGGGAAAGAATTATCAACTTAAATGTGTGTGTGTGTGTGTGTGTGTGTGTATAAGTGGTTCATTTCTGGATACAAAGTCTACCTAAAATTGTGCAGTCATTAGGGCTGTTCACAAATGTTTCTTCATATGAGCCATGGCGATGTGATTTGCACTGGCCAGTTAAATGTGAATATTGTCATGGGTATCACTTCTTGGCAGACATTTTAAGAGTCAGTGTGAAATTTGCACGTTTTCTTTTTCTTGTCTTGGTGAATATGGAAGTGTGTGTTGAGATGGGTCTTCCATCAATCAGGATTTCTCAGTGACTTTGTTGAGTGGACACCCTGGAGGTCCATGTCACATCTATGCATTGAGAATTAGAGACTTTTGTATTTTAAACTTCTGAGATTTGGGGGAGTTTTGTTGTTGTTATAGCAGCATAAGTTAACCAAACATACCTCAGCAAAACCTAAAATATCCATATAGATCATTTTTGCCTTGTCCCCCTGAAGAGAAATGCAGGTTTGTTTGGTATGAGCATTTATAAGAGAATCTAAGGGAATAAAAATAAATACAAGACTGTTTGAGCTACTTTGAAAATCTGTAGACTTTTATTTTAGGTTTCTTTTGTAAAGTTGTCAGAAGAGAAGACAACATGTAAAAGGAAGTTTGCTTTGATTACATTGAGTATTTGGCATGCTTGATAGTTGGTGGTTGTAATTTAAATTAGAAAATAACGATGACTATATTTAGTATTCATGGTTGTTTGTCGACATCTTTTAAAGTGTGTGTGATATTTACATTTAGAAAGATGTATTGAGCCCTAAATATTTGTGTGGAGAGAAGTACTTAAAACTGAAAAAAAATCTATAAAAGAAATAGGACTTATAGAAAGAGTTCATTAAATTCTTTGAGTCCTTAAGGTACACTGGTTTTTGTTTTGGGACCTATAGACACATTACTTGAAGATGTGTTCGATCCTCTCTTTGGCTATGGAAAAGGGAAAAGAAATTGGCTCTGGGGTCTTTATCAACTAAAGTGAAAGGTGTTAAAAATTCAATTCATTGGGAGAAAAGATGGGCTTTTAAAGAATGTGCCACTACTGGGGTGGGTATTAAGAAAACTAGTGTATCTGCTTTTCTCTCTCATTTCTGTTTTAATTCCTGAGCACCTCTGGGGAAACAGGAACTCCTGTGAGATCCAGGCTGGGCTTTGATCCGCCTTTCTCATTTTACGACCCTTCAGGAGGCTGTGTCAGATGTGGGACCATAGGGATTAGGGACCACTTCAGGGGATGGGTGAATTTCCGATAACCCCTTCCTGATCCGAAACCATAATCCGCTGCCATGGCTGAATTGATTTTGTAGTGATCAATTGTTAAGACCAGTGTTATGGCATCTGAAATTATTGAATCTGCTGGAGTATGGTTAATTTCATAAATATTGAATGAGCCAGAGTCTGCCAAATGGCTTTGCTCTGTTGGGCTCATAGGAAACAAAGTTAAATTTGTTCTTTTTTTTTTTTTCCCCCCCAGATTAAAGGGAAAAGAAAACTGTGTAGAATGTCAGTTAATACAAACTTTTCACTAAGTTTCAGTGAGGGTTGTTTTACTTACCTCTACACAAGAGTAATTAATTGAGCAAGATACCACGCCAGACACTGCAGGAAATAGAAGGATGGTAAAACTAGCCTCAATCTCAAGGAACTGAGTCTAACTGAGGAAATTATATTCTAGTTCTATACCTCATCGTGATACTGCGTACGACTCAGCTCCACTGATATTTATGATGGCCTTCAAAGGGTTTGAAAGTGGAAATAAAAAGACAAAACAAGTTCCTTATTAAGAATTTAAGGTGTTTTCAGTTTTCAAAAAGTTAACAATTTAACTCAAGAAGTAAAGCAATTTGCCCCTTCCCCCAAGCACTGCTATGCGACATCATTCAAATGCATGTCCACCCCATTGTGTGGTCTAGGTCACTGAGAATATATTTTCCAAACTAAACCAAATAAAACCAGGCAGAAGAATTTTTAAACTGCTTTGGCTTGTGATGCATAGTCTTGTGGCTGAGGTGGGGTGGGGGGAGGTGACATTTTATATATATTTTGATAGTTATGGAAATAAGGAAGCAGAGTATGTTATTTTGGTAGCTGTAGCCTCTGCTTTTCTTTTGGTAATGACCAAAATTTCTAGATGAATGTGTCAGCAGAAAAGCTATACCAATTTCAACAAGCTGCGTGTTCTCAGTGCAGCGGTACTTTTCTTTACCTGAGAGTGGCTGAGTCGGCAGCTCTGTCTTGGGAAACACAGGTAGTAAAAGAGCACAGACGCCCTTCATCCCTGCCCTGCATATTACTTATAAAAGAATTTCCTTGGCCAAGTCACTTGCTCTTTAACAAAAAATAGTTTTAAAGCATTTGAATAAATAGTTTAAAATATAGCAGACTCAAAGCGCCGAATTAGAAAGTTACAAAAAAAACTTCTTCAGTGTACTCACATTAGTCACAAGTGACAATTGACAAACACTTGAACAACAGAGGAGACAGAAACATTATGAAAAGCTGGTACAAGAACAAACATCTCAGCAACTTGGGACCATTTAGTCTAAGGGAATTGTTCTTCACGCTTCAAAAGCCCTTGAGGGTGCTGCTGTTTTACGGAACAGTGGTGCAGGCTGATGCTGTCACACACTGGGGAGTAGCCAACATCTCTCCATTAGCACCAGCTCCAAACTCCTTAGCAAAGCCCTTCCCGCACCCACCCTGCCCTGCAGCCTCCTCCTGCCCACCATCCTTTCTGCTCTGCTCCCGCCCTTGAACTCCCTCACGTCGGTCAGGTATCTCTTGCCTCGGGGCCTTCCGGTTTCTTCTCCCTGAAGTCATTCTTGCTAATTTCTACTCCATCATACTTCAAAATTCTCATCTCATGTGTCACTGGCTCTGAGAAGCCTTCAGGGAGTAAAGTGGCCCTACACTGTGTTCCCATAACATCCCATATTCCTGCATCTGGCCCATTCTACATTACTATTGCTTCTTTATGGTCTTAAGTAGTGTTGGTGAACTATGGCCCATGGACCAAATCTGGCTGCTACCTATTTGTGAAAATAAAGTTTTACTGGAACATGCTTATTTCTATGGCTCCTTTAACACTACAATGGCAGAGTTGACTAGTTGAGATAGAGACTGTATGTCCCCACAAAATCAAAAACATTTACTATCTGGGCTTTTACAGAAAAAAATTTGCTGACTTCTAGTCTCAAGAATGAATGATGTGTCTACCTTGTTCACTGAAGCCCTAATATTTAGCACGGTGCGTGTACAAAGTAGATGTTCCATCTATTTTGAAGGGATTAATTAGGAATACATGCAAAGAAAGTGGCCAAGGAGAAACTAAGGTAATTATTCAGCATCTACCATGTGCTAAGCAATGTCCTAGGTGCATGACATGCATGCTTATGTGATCCTCACAGCAACCCTGTGAAGAAGGTATTATGATGTCCAACTTGCAGTTGAGACACGGAAGGGAAGATGAATAAATGATTTCCTTAAATGTTACAACGTAGGTAAACATGGCTCACCTGGAGTTTGACCTCAGACTTCCTTTGTAGTAAAGTGCTCTAACATGGAGAGACTATATAATATTAATATGTCATGGTGGTGAAGAGCAGCATCTGGCATTAGAATGTAAGATTTAAGTCCTGGCTGTGCTGCTTCCTACTGTTATGACCTTGTACAAGGAGGTCATTGAATTACTCTGTGCCTCATTTTCAATAGCTTTAAGAAGATCTTTATCTCTCTGGCCTTTGTGTCCATATATCATAAACACAATGGTTTCAGTGTCTTAATGGGATGCTGAGAAGTTTAAATGAGATATTATGCATAAAATGCTTTGAAGTGCTTGGTACATAGGAAGCTTTCAAGACAGACTCGTCATTGTTATATAAGGGTTGCTTCAAAATCCTTGCTTATAGCTTCAGAATTTTCAAGAAATTCCATTCCATATAACTTACATTTTACCTGATTTCAAAGAGGAATTTCAGTGGTGTTTTACCTTGTGTTCTATGTATTCTATTTATAAAGGTAAGGAAGTGGTTCAAGATATAGCTATATTAAAAGCAACACAAAGCATTATGTCTTATTTTCAGTGATGGACTAAAAAAAAAAAAATCTGCTGTCACTCTTGGTATGAACTGTGCCTACTTTTTGGAATTTCCCAAATATCATACACATGTCAAACTGTAATGCCTGACTCAACATGTGGTTTACCTCCTAAGGAGTTTCTGCTGGGGTTATTGCCTCTGCTTTTGGCCCCGACATTGCAGGAGCACTGTGAAACAGCAGCGTGCTTCCATTTTCCATTTCCTGAAGCTGGCATGTTTTCCGTTTTATATATTACAATATCAAGCCACTGCATAAAGAAACAGGAAGTCTAGAATCTAATTACAGTTTTTGGTTTTGGTTTTTTTGGTGGTGATGTTTTCAGTTAAAGCATTAGCATGTTGTCAGGGAACTGTAAGAAAGTTTCATGAACATTTTTTAAAAACAAAAATATGGCTACTCAAAGGAAATATTTTCTGCCTTGTAATATAGAAATTGGTTTTGTAGTCTTGCTTCAAATTTGTCCCAACTTCTTGGAAGTTAAAACTAACAGAGAGGGGGAATATTTTCTTCATCAAATCATTGTTAGAAGACGAATTAACTTTATTGAATAGAGTATAGCCCTAGTGGTATAGTTAAGATTGTTTGTTCTGATCCCATATGGGAATACCAAGTTGCCCTGGATCCAGGGTTCTAGAATTCATCCCTAACTTTTGTTAGCCAGGAGGTCCCAACCCAAAAATGCTTGAAAAGGTACAAAAATCACATGTTCTAGTCACAATGAATTCTGTAGTTTGGTATTAAAATTGTATTACTACTTATAAGGAAGGGTATCTGAAAATTTGTTAAGTATTCTTTATATGTTTTAGTTAGCAAATTAAGAGGATTTCATTTAATGTTCTCTTAAGTAGTCATAATTTTAACTCTCAGTGGGAGTTGATGTACTTGAATTTCACCATTTTGTCAATTACATTGACTTTGTATTTGCTAGCAAGGGATTATCTGTAATCAGCATTTTTTTCCCCACAAAATGATTTCAAAGACAAAACTTTAGTAATTGAGTTGTTAATGTGCATTGCAGTGTAGAATATGGGAAATACTGACATTAGACATCTATTTATTAGTGCTTTGCCTCTTGTCACTTTGAGAAAGGGGAGAATTGTGAGCCATCTGAGTTTAGAAAAGGAGGCAAAATTGGAGGCACAGACCTTTCACCAAGCAGTAATATTGGAAATTCTGGTTATGAACTTTATTGGTGTCTTTTTAGTGGTGATATATACATGACAAATTAAACTTTCACCCCTTTCATGTGGCATTGAAGTTTAAATCTTGCATTAACTGCTGGGTAGTAGTTTGGCTGGTTATAACTTGGTTGATGACTTAACTTCCACTGCTAAGTGTTTAAGGGGCAAATACTCAGGCAAGATGAGTTGTCACAGTATTACTGGAAATACACCTATTATCCTGTCATGGTAAATCTAAACTCATGAAATAGGTGCTGATATGGTTTCTTGACTTGAGTGGCTTGAAAAGCCCGTTCAGTGCAGGACACTCTAGCACAAAAACAATCTGTTGAGAATATCACCAAAGCAGCACTTTAACAAGCCTAAATGATGTTGCCAGGCAGCTAATGAAGACAAGGAGTCGTGAACTGAAGCTCCACAGGCATGCACTAATTTACAGACGTATTTTAACTTGCTTAGGTCCTCAGAATTACAACTCGAGTGTGGCCAGCAATCAAGTAGTTGAAGGCTTATGCTTTTCTAGACAGGTTCTATTTCTGTTCACTGTGTGTTTGGAGTGGGGGGCATAAATCAGAAATCCTGGGAAAACTTCCTTATCATTCCTGAAATGCAAAGTGTTCTATTTAGCTTAGAAGCTCGATTCTTGGTCTAATAACTGATACTAGGGAGCTCCAGCCATTTTAAAAACTATTAAGGGAGAATGAATCTGAGCATTTAGTTCTCAGAATATCAGAATCAGTCACTGAGTGGTTGGCCCTGATTGTACCAGGCTAAATTTGAGGAAGTGGCCTCAATGTTGTCTTCACTGCTCCCCTTTCTTTGGGTTCCATTATACAGTCAGTAAAATTTTGCCACAGATACTCACTTTTGAATCAGGACTGGAATTTTTGTTGCCCTACCGAATTTTAATCAAAGGAGGACTGTGCGTTTTGAATTACTTTAATTTCTATCCCTCTTATCAATATTTATTCATTTAACTTTACAAAATTTGTGTGTGAGAGATTAAATGAATCATACTACCTTGTTCTATGGGTAGGTTCCAGTTATCTTTTGCAAACTACCACAAAATGTAGTGGCTTCAGCTATAACTATTTTACAATGATTCACATTTTTGTGGGCTGGGAATTCAGGCAGGGCATAGCTTTGGCAATTCTTCACATGACCTTCAACTGAAGTCAACTGGTAGAATTCAGCTGGCAGCTGGCTGGTCTTTACTCAATAGCCTGACACCTTCGTGGTAGTAGCTAGAAGGTTCCTCTCCCTTTCCATGTAGTCTCCAGGTCTTCCACATGATCTTTGCAATAGGACAGTTGGACTTCTAACTAACATGGCATCTCAGGGTTCCCAGGTCAAGCCTTCCAAGAGGCCCAGATGAGAGCTGCAAAGCTTCTAGTGACCAAACCCCAGAAGTCCCAGAACACCATGGAGCCCACCTGGGACCAAGGAAAGGCTAGATAGACATTGCCTCTCTAGATGGAAGGTATGTCAAAGAATTCTTGGCCATCTTTAATCTTCCACAAATGAGTTAGTCAACTTAGTTTCCTCTGTGGTTAAGCACTCCAAAAAAAAAAGCCAGCATGCTAGTCACTGACCATGAAGCCGTATCTCCTATAAGCTTAATGTATACTCCACTCATCCCTTACTTCTTACAGCCAGTCAAATCATCATCTTGAGTTTAGCCTCTTAAATGTAGCCTGTGGGCATCTCTTTCATAGCCTTCTAACTGGTATCCCTGGCTTCACTGCATCCTCTCCACTATTGCCAAAATTATTACACTAAAGCACACGTGTGACTGTAACGCTTCTCATTAATGGCTCCATGAGGTTTATAAAGCAAAAGTCCAAATGCCTTAGCCTGGCTGGCACCCAACGTCTTCTATCATTTGGTCTCAATCTTCTTTTTAGCTATAACACCCACCATTCCCTTTCCAGTTTTCTCCCAACCCCTACCCACCTGCCATGTTCCTGTGTGCTCTGGCCATACTGTTTCCCAAAGGCAACATGCCCTTGAATGACTATATACTAGTAGTTCTCTTTTTCTTGCATATTATCCCTTCTTCCCATATCCACATACTAAACATGGATGGCCTATTCATCTTTCAAGGTTCCTGCCTTGAAGCTGCCTTGTACTCCTGTAACACTGTGCTTGTACCACCAATACAGGAGCAGATCACTCTTCTGCTGATATTCATTCCTTGTGTGTCATAGAGACACAGAGCACAGCGGTCAAGGGCAGATTCTGAGCCAGACCACCTCAGAGGTAGAATCCCAGTTTCACAACTTACTAGCTGTACTGGGTTGATTGGTGTCCTTCCAAAATTAATGTCCTCCCAAAACCTCAAAATGTGACCATATTTGGAAATAGGGCCATTGTAGATGTAATTAGTTAAGATGAGACCATACTGGAGTAGGGTGGGCCCTTACTCTTGTCTGGTAGGTATCCTTATGAGAAAAGGAGATGCAGAGATAGGCGTGCACAAGGAAAGACAATAAAGAGACACAGGGAGAATGCCACGTGACAGTGGTGGGGACAGACTGTAGTGATGTGTCCACGAGCCAAGGAATGCCAAGGATTGTGGCCACACCAGAATGCAGGAGAAAAACATGGAACTGATTTCACCCTAGAGTCTTTAGAGAAAACTTGGCTCTACCAACACCTTGATTTTGGACTTCTATCCTTCAGAACTGAGAGAATAAATATTGTTGTTTTAAGCCTCCTAGTTTGTGGTACTTTGTTATGGCAACCCTAGGAAATTACTAAACTAGCTGTATGACTTGGGACAAGTTACTCATCCACTTTGTATGTCAGTTGTCTCATCTTTAAAATGATTGTAACAATCAACCCTACTTTATAGAGTTTGTATGTAAATTATATGAGTCAAGATGCAATAACTATGTAGAACACCACCTACACACAATAATGGCTCCGTCTATAAGCTATGACTAATGTTTATGTGTGTGTCCTCCACTAGGGTGGGGATCATGTCCTATTTGGTTTTTATACCTTATTTTGAGAAGCAGTATGATGGAGCAGAAAGAGTCAGTGCTCAGAAAAACAGAAACCCTGAGTTCAAGTTCAGGGTGTGGTATTTAAGAGCCACTGAGCAAGTTACTTAAGTTGGAGGCTCAGTCTCCTCATCTGTAAAATGAACATACAATGCCACCTTTGCAAGGTTCTTTTGGAAATTAGAATTAATATCTATCTGACACATACTAGGTGCTCACATAATGAGAGCTGTATACCTTTCCCTAAAATCACCTAGTAAAGAGCCATTGAACATACTAATTGCTCAAAATGCTTTTTGATTGGATGTATGAATTAATCCCTTAGTAACTACTTAAATTAACATTTTTTGACAGTTAATTCTATATTTTTCTTCAGAGTATTTTTGTGGTTTTAAATTTTGTGTCCTTTCATTAGACTTCAAAGGTCATCCCTATCTTGGATGAGAAAGCTGAGTAGAAGCACATGATTTTTTAAAAATGTGTCTTTCATTATTTAATGAACTATCCATCAATCATACCTTCTCCTATGTTTTGTGAAGGAGGAGAAAATGATTTTAACATTCTTGACAAGCTTTCCATGACTGCATCTTGATGCCAAGTTGGTTTTCTCTTGTTCTCCTAACTTTATCAGCAGTCTTGCTTAGAATATTTTATTTGGTTCCTGTTGTGCTGTCACTTTTGAGACAGCCAGTCAACCTAAGCGTGGTTCACCATGGTGTGTGCCACTCAAATATGCAATAAGAAAGGATTTGCAGCACTGGGCTAGGAGATGAAGTTAATTAATAGAAGTAGACTGTAAAAAGTCACTTTGGGGAAATGTCAGGAAGAAATGCAACGCCCCATCGCACCGCCGCTGTGCTCATTACCAAGCCTGACACAGCACAGCTGGGACGTGGTGCTAACAATGGTGCCACTGAGGCCTGCTTGCCTCTTGGCAGCTGGTTAGTGTCTCGGCTTTGCTGGGGGCTCCACGCACGACATCATTAGGGGTTTGTGGTGTTGGCAGTTTTGGATTTTGTTCTTTGGGCCCATTTCTGTCAATTACAGTCTGAGACATGAAGACCTTTAGCTGTGGGGAAAACCACTGCATGGTCTTAAAAGATTTTCATAGGAGAAAAAGACAACAGGATTTCAAGGGAACCATGTGGTCTTACTACAACAGCTTTCTAAGTCATTAGTAAGGAAAGGGAAGTCTTTAAACAGTTGGATGTTGTATATATTCAAAAAGAGGGCTGTATTTAAGTGTTTTTTAATGCTATAAAAAGTGCTTCAAGAAGATTATGGGAAAGCCTTAGATGTTACACACAAAATAATTTAGTTACAGACTAATTTCATTGGAAAGAAATGTTCCAAATGAATCTTTTTTCCAATTTTAACATTGTTATGTGATTCAATAGAGGTGGTAATGATGGCAGAGGAGCATAAAATTATACACACGGTAGTAATTAGAATTTATTTTTATGGAAATATAAAAAAATCATATTTTTAAGACTAACTTTTCAATAGAAGCCACAAAAATGTCATATTCTTAATATTTTCAAAACAAGAGGAGTACTAACCAACAATTGGGGGGGGGGGGAAGACAAAGGGAGGAAGAAAATGTACAAATTAAGCAAAGAAAGGTAAATTGAAATCAAAACCTACTTTTCAAATCATATAGTAGCAAAGATTAAAAAAAAAGAAAGGCTCCATTCTGGTGCGTATACAGAGTACATATTAAGGCAGTCCTCCTGGAATAAGTTAAATTGGTATCATTTTCTAGAAAACAACTTGACAGCATGTTTATATTCTTTGATCTAGTAATTTTATTTCTAGGAATTCGTCCTAACGAATGATAATAAATTCATGATATTAGATATATACACTTCTTTCATAAGGTTATTATAAGAGGAAAAAGCTAGAAACAATTATAGAGGAATGACTAGATAGTAGTGACAAATCCATGGAATCCTGTACACTTTTGATGAATATTTAATGATATATGAACATGCTCATGATCTAGGTAAAAGAAGATACAGAATTATAGATGCAATATTATACTATTGCATAAAATTTATAATATTTTAAAGGATAGGAAAATGCATCAAAATGTTGATGATTGTCTCTGGATAGAAGGATAATGGTAATCTATGAGTTTTATTGTTATATTATACAAATTATTAATTATTATTTTACAATCAGAAACAAATGGGACATTATTTTTTCAGCCTGGAGGCATTTAGAGAGAGAGAGAGGTACTCAGCTCCACGGCCCCTGTGGTTTTGGTCCCTGGGGAGGCTGTGTGTTGTTTAGTCAGGCTAGCATGTAATTTGCATGAAGGTTTGACAAGCCAAGGAAGAGAGATCATGAACAGTCCGTCGGGGCCAATCCCTTGGGAGAAATGACCCAAACAAATAGACACAGATGTCCACCACTTAACTGCTGTAAACTGTGAGCACCAGGGAAGGTAGAAAATTGTATCTGAGAGGAGAGGTGGGTTCTAGGTTCCAAGGCATCACTGTGGGGCAGTGAGTTGCTAGAGAAAAGCTGAGATTCAGTGTCTGGGAGAGAAGGTCTTACTTCTTCCTTGTAACCATCCTTTTACAATCTCTAGATGGTTGACATCTATGTGATCACTGTCAGCCGGGTCCATTTGTGAAGCTAAGTACTCTCAGCTCCTGGTTTCAAGCTAATTAGTCTTCACAGTGGTGGCCTCCATCTGACTGCTGGACTATGTCTCTCTCATCCTTTTCTTTTTGAAACACTTTCTTCTCTTCTCTTGGGGAGACCACACTCTAGTCTCCTTTGCTGGCTCTGCACCATGACTCACTTTGTTAGTACCTGAGGCCAGCCCCGTCCATTCTATCTACACACTGGCTGCCAGTGGACACCAACTGGCATCTCTTACCTACATCCTCTACTTGCCCATCTCCCGTTCCATGACCTTCACCCAAGGCGTCAGCACCTCTCATGTACTTATTTCAATTGCCTCCCAGCATCCTCTCTGCTTCTCCTCTTGCCATCCTAGACTCAACTTTCCACATACCAGCTGGAGTGATTTTTTAATCCGGCCACAGATATACACAAGGCAGGTTCCTTCTCCCAGGGGCTTTCTTCAACCTCACAATGTGGAGTAGCCAGCTAGAAGTCTCTATCACATCACTCTACTTTAAAATCCCTGAAGAGTTCATCAAAATAAAAAAAAAAATTGCAGATCACTATCTCTTGCCCCATGAAAATATAAATTCCACTAGGTAAGATCTTGTCTGCTTGGTTCATTCCTGAATGCTGGCTCTTTGACCACTGCCTGACACATAGCAATTGCTCAATAAATGTTTGTTTAATAATGGTGAGCGAAGGAATGAATGAATGAATTCCTGCAATTTTATTTACAAACTCAGTCTAAATAAGTTGCTTCTGTTTCACAATTATTATTTGAATTTTATAAATAAATAGGTGATGTTCAAAATGTGTTGGAAAGACAAATTATAATTTTATTTATAGTATTTCATACTCTTACTCAGATTTGTTTCATTTATAAATGAAGTATATCTGGATCTTTCCTATTTTATAATAAATAAATTTTTTTCTAAGACCAGTTGTTCAATGTGGAAATGATAAACTTTCCAAGACTAGGGAAGGTGAATTTTCTATCACTATATTTGAGGATTAAAAGAACTTGATTGTTTTCTAAATAGATCATGAAATATAAATCACAAAATCATATTTCCTTGCTCATTGTATTACTGTTAGACACAGAGACACTTAAATGTTTGATCCTCTTTATTCTTCATACAATATTTTTTGCATTTTCCGGGACATGTCAGCCTGGGGATGGAGTCTTGAAGAGTGAGTCACTGTAGCAGTAACATGATTAATTTCTCTAGTTCACTCTCCAATAAATAAATTGCCAAATTTCCAGCTTTCCATCTCTCTCCCTTAAATCATTGCAGTTTGAAACAAGGGGTCCTTGGAGTTCCTTGCAATCATTCTCGAGAAGGACGGTCCTTTCTACTTTAAGAAGCCTACCTTCCTTCCTTCTGCCCCTCTGTGCCCCCACCCACTGGCCCCCATGCATGTTCCTCAAACTCCATCCCTCTCCCCACAGCAATGGCTGCTGCACCTCTGGTTTCCTTTGACATTTGTCACTCTCTTTAGCATCTCCACTGCTGTGCTGGCCCAAACCCTTTGTTGGAAGTAACTCATAGAGGAACCCAGCAAAGGCCAGCCAGGGGTCGAGGCAGGCACCCAGCTAACACCACAGCACTCTAGCCCGGGCAGCAGAGCGAGACTCTGTCTCAAAAAACAAAAACAAAAACAAAAAAATAAAAGATTAATGCTGAAAAAATAAACTCTCCTGGAACTTTTTCTTTCTTTTTATTTTTTTGAGACGGAGTCTCAGACTAGAGTGTAGTGATGTCATCATAGCTCACTACAACCTCAAACCCCTGCGCTCAAGCGATCCTCTTGCCTCAGGCTCCTGAGTAGCTGGGACTACAGGCGTGTGCCACCATGCCCACTAGTTTTTATATTTTTTGTAGAGATGGATTCTTGCTTTTGCTCAGGGCTGGTCTTGAACTCCTAGCCTCAAGTACTCCTCCCACCTTGGCCTCCCAAAGTGCCAGGATTACAGGAGTAAGCTACTGCGCCCAGCTCCTGGAACGTTTTTAAAAGTTTGATTTATAAAATTTCAGTTGACACATCCTTTATGAAGTAAGTTACATTTACCATCTAAGAAGAAAAAAATTCTTTGATTCTGAATCAAAAATATTAGCATAAAAAAACAAAAAACAAATTGCATTTACACCTTAGAGGGCTTAAAAATTGGTAGCATAATAGATCTCTGCATTAGGGTTTGTAATTTTATTCTATGTTTATATTAGAGAAAGCGTTTATTCCATAATAAATATCATCAGTATTTTCTACTGCCCTTTTATTTGTGCTTGGACATAAACTAGAGTAGATACAGGTGAAATCAGATTTGGAATGTACTGCAGAATCTGGTATCAGGCAACACGACCAAGAAAGAAATATTTAATATTTTATGCTATAATATCAATTAGGATCAATTTAGTATACTTTTATTTGTAGTTCTTAGAATATTTATAAAATGTGTTAGACCATCAACTATTGTGCTTGTGTACGTTTGACTAGATCATTTTTCAGTGAAAAAAGCATTATCATCTAGACATTTTCAGTGCTGCCATGTTGTACAACTTCAGGACACCATTCCCACTGAGCTCTGGGACCCAGGGGCTGCTGTCCACATGGAATATGTCCGTGGCTCTCCCCAGCACTGTACAAGGTATGGCCCTGGCTGTCCTCTTTTTTCTTATGTAAAGCATCCTGAAAACCTAAAATTGGTTTTCGTTTCCCCTATTAAAGTACAATAAATTAATAATATTTGAAAAGAATTTGGCGCTTTTTCTGGCCACAGTGTTGGGATAAGACAACAGGGAAAAATCTACACATCAATGAATAGAAAAAGATTAGAGCAGAGAGTTGTTGGAGGGAAGAGAAAAGATAATGACTCTTAAGGCACTTCAAATCACATCTCTTGAAAAGTAGATGTTGTACTGAAATATAATCCCCTCAGCATCAAGGGTTTAACATTCTAGTGTTCCTGCTTAAATCAGTGGGATTTCTTACCCTGACTGATATGCATACAAATTCGACTCTTAAGCTAAGTTAGGAAAAAAGTTTAAAACAGAATCGAAACTTTTAGGGAATAAATTTATGATATGAAGATTTAGTTCCAGTTTTTTCTTATTTATGTTCACCAAATAGTATTTTTTAAAGCCTCGGTATACAATTTGTCTGTCTGTTCCTGAAATTTCCAAGACAAATCATGACTAACAAAAGGATAAGGATATGATCGGCTAATATGCAGTAAAAATAACTCATAATAATATCAACCAAAATATAGACAGCACTTTCTATATGCAAGGCACTGTTCTAAGTACTTTAAAAATGTCTTAACTTGTTAATTCTCACGACCAACCCTATGATGTAGTGTATATTATTAGTCCCATTTTAAAATGTGGGTGAGGAATTAAGATATCATTAAATTAAAAATGGAATCATTCTAAAGGAAAATGAAGGCAAATCAACCATTAGATTGATTAAATTCTGAAGATAAGTGGTTTATACAGCTAACAGGATTTTGGTAATTTAAACATGTAAGAACAAGACAGACAGCTAGTCTCGTGGAAGGGGTAACAGGATTTGACTCAGGTCAAATCCAGTGAGATCAGATTTGTCAGAAAAATGATTTTGTCTCCAATCAGTAATGACCTTGCTGCTTGCCTTGGGTTAAGGGAACATCTTCAGAACATGGCCTTTATCACGGGTGCTGATTAACAACAATTGTGCTCAGTCAAGGAATCAAGAAGTGAATGTTGAGATTACTCTAAATTTATGAATCCTGCAATTTTGTAGGGAGTAAGGAGCCCTGGAGAAAGGGGGAAAAAATGTATGTGTTATGAATCTTAAAACCAAGACCGTATTTTAATCCTCAGAATGTTATCAGCATTTTCTTACAGATTCCTGACAATTATGCATATGGATGATGTTAAAACATCATTTTTAGAGTTGACTGCTATTCCAATATAGATAGCTGTATTAATTTTTGCCAATACCTTTCACAAAAGGTTTGTTGCAGTAAAAATTGCCTAAACAAGTCTCTTAAATGTGGGTAGGGTAACCCTATTTTCAGATGCTCCTCTGGGATTAGAGTTGGGCACACTGCTTTCAAACTACCAACTCTTGGGTTTTTGTGACCCTGGCACATTGAGGTCCATTATCTGAATTTGATAGTCCCGTGAATGTAGACAAGGTTCTTAACTTGGGAAGTCAGTTTCTTCTGCCGTTAAATGAATGCTCCTCACCTGATTGTATTGTTCTTACAACTAAATGAGGTCACACAGTAAAATATTAATACAATATCTGGTGCAGAGTAGATGCTGGTCCCTGAGTGTTACAGTTAGTTGACACGTTTGCCCCTGTCATGTGTGCTGGAGAGTGGCTGTTCACCACGGTGCCTGCTCCCATATGACTTTGGAAATTCCAGTGAAAGTTGCTTCAGGATACTTTAAACCTGCCAACTGTGACGAGGTGCTCAGAGTCTTTGTCTCCCTTCTGCATGTACTGTCCTTTCTGAAACGTCTTATTTCATATCTTAAATAATTTCCTGTCCCTACTCCATCCTCACAGAAAACTTCAGGGGAGACATGGTTTCCATGGAGACTAAAGATGCCATAACTTATGATCACACAGTGGCACACATGCCCTAGGTGATTAAATGCTGAAATACTTTTGAGAGACCAAAAATATCAAAGAAGCAGGGACTATGTAGTGTCCCTGAGAGGCTCCCATGGCCGGGTGATAGCAGCGGCCAAGGAAGTAGCAGCAGTCCACAACCACGAGGAGAGAACCAAACCTCTCCACATGGCACCAGCTGCCTGAGCTGGGCCGTGTTTGCAGTGGGCGGGGGAAGCAGGCCTGGCTAGGACACAGGAGCACAGAGCTCCTGAGAAGTCCTGAAATCTTGCCCCAAATCTGCATTTTACTAATGACATGCAGTGGACACGACATTTGTTGTGTTGAATCTCAGCTCCCTTTTCTGTAAACCGAAAATCACAGACCTGTTCTGCCTCTCTCACAGGGTTGTTGTGAGCATGAAATAAGATGTTTTTGTGAAAGCACTCGGTAATCTGTGGTCCTGCTCAACACCTTTACACGGCTCTGAAATCAGATACTGAGGCACCTACGGGGCTCAAAATGGAGCCCAAAACTCACTTTCACACTCTGGAATTTGGGTTCTCAAATGTGCAAGAATTACCTGGAGTGCTGGTTTAAAATGCAGATTTCAGAGCCTCGTCCCATGAGTTTCTAGTTTATTAGGCCCACGGTGGAGCCTGGGCTCTGAATTCTAACAAATGTATGAGCCGATGGGGTAGAGCTGGTCCTCGGGCCACATTTTGAAAAATGCTGTTCTGCCCCAGAAGAGGCCAGACCAATGGGGATGGTTGTGTTTTGAGGGATTACTGAGAAGTAATAAAGTGGAAAAGTATATATTTAGACTGGGAACTTTGATACCTGTACTGGTACTTCAAAATTTGTACAGTTTATAAAAAACTGACGAAGGTAAAAAATTTTGTAAAAGGATTCTCTAAACCTATAAATTGGCTTTTCTTTGCCTAAATGAAGCACAGTTTTTAAAGGTGAGTGAATGAAATGAATGGATGAAGGAAGTCAGATGAGATAAACAGATCTGTTCTCGGTAGAGTCCTTAAGCTCACAGCTGCAAGTATCATAATTCGATTTGATAAGTTTGTAAAGCTGGCAAACAAAAGATAATTTAAGTCACACAGAAAATAATTTACTGCTTTTGAAATGTCGGCTGCCCTGTTCAGGATTGCCCCAATTATTCACTATCTTTAGTTCGTGAAACCCAAGGCTATGTACTGACCAAGGGAAAAAACCTTCTCTGAGCTATATGGAGAGATGGAGGCATTTTAAGGTTCTCAGTCATGCTTCTCTTTCTCTCTCAAGTTTTGAGTCAAAGGATTACTTTTGAATTTGCACATTTTGTTGAAATTAAGTGGAGAACCTTTCTGAATGGTTATCTTCTATTTCTTGTCCATTCAATCTTTCATTTAAAATAGCTATAAAAATTAGATCTGGGATGGAAATACAGCTGTCATTTTAAAATCAGTATGGATGCAAGTGGTTGTTTAGGGGGAGTGGAAGCTAACAACAAAATAGTGTCATTTATGATACTCTCATGAGTGTTAAGAGTCACTCGCACCAGCCTGTTTTTACTCCAATGTTTATGGAATTTTTTAAATCACCAAAGTCAGGTACATTTCAGTATGTCTCAGTGTAAAGTTCTGTAGCATTTGGGCTTTTTTTTTTTTTTCATTTCTCAGTTCAAATATTAAATGTTATTCTAAGAGTTCATCACAAACTACCCCATATAAAGGAACCCTTGTCTTTTCTATTCCATTATTTGGTTTTATTTTCATAGCATGTAGCACAGTCTGAAATTTTCCTATTTGTTTATCTATTTGTTTATCATTTTTCACTTCCCCCTAGAATGTAAGGTTCATGAGAGCAAGGATTTGTGTCTATCTAGATTACCACTCTTTCCAGTTCCTGAACTATACTTAGAGCCCAGAAAGAAAATTAATAAATACTTAATGAATATATGGAGAGGGGGAATTAATATTAATATAATAGGCACAGTGTTCTGTGGGCTTTGTATTCTGTTCTTTGCCTATTAACTGAAATCTGATGGAGAAGATTTGGAAGGGCTTAAATGAATCTCACGGCTCTTACACATTCCTTAACTAAATGCTTCCAAAATTCCTTTCTTTTAAAGTTCTATCACTTCACATCCTGAGCCAGGTTTCTGCTGTAATGTGATTCATACAAATGAGTACCAAGTAGCCAGTGAAATAGTGACTGAATAATTAAGGGTCTGTTGTAAAAAATGTCCATTAATCGAGATGATCCATGGTTCATTGCCCATTCTTTGCGTCTCCATGGTTCTAGTCTATGCTAATCAAATGCTCTGATTTCCACTCCCATTAAGTAAGGTGAGAACAAAATGGAAATTTCAGGGCATGGAAGCTGATCCTGCCATTCGAAGAGGGGAGTCCTTCCAGTCTCTCTTAGGGGTGGATGGAAGAAGCAGTACAATCCGATTTGGGTCCCAAAGCCCTGCTTTCCTAAAACAATGTTCCCATGCCTCCACTCCAAATCCTGCTCTTGCTGTCTTCCTCTTCCACCTGAAACATATATCGCTGAATGCATATCTTTGATTTGGAATTGGAAATACGAGTGTTTTTTTTCCCAAGTATTAAATTACTATTCAGACAGCAGGGGAGAAACTATCATCTTGGAAAGGCTGGAGGATTAAAGCAGTGTTAGATCATTAGAGTACCTGCTTGCCAGTCGGTCTGGCAGTGAGTGGAGCTTTAAGATAAGGTTTGATTGGGCAGGGAGGAGGAAGGTTTGGGAAAGTTGGGAAAGCAAGTGATGTCTACAGAATGAGTCCAAAATAGAGTGTACAGGTTTCAGGCAGAAGGGGACGCAGGACAACACCTAGCTAAGAAAACTGGAAGAAAGAGGAGGAAGGGAAAGGGCACAGGCCATCAGACCATCCCCAGCCCTGCAGGCCTCACAGATGTGTCCAGAACTGATCCTGTTTGTCGGGGGCATCCAGGTTGTGTGCATTTCCCTCGCTTCTCAACTCTCCAGCTAGTGGTTTTCCCAGATGCTAAATTCTCCTCAAAAAAATAAATAACCAATTAAAAATAGAGTGATTTTTGGCAAGTGCTGTCTACAGCCTATTTTAGAAAGCACACACCATAATATTATCTAAGCAGCTTCTCAGGCTCTTTAGTGAGGGATCTAACTGTGTGGTGGAATGACTTCAGGGCTCACAGTATGGAACATCAGCAGTGACATCTGGAGTCTTTCATTATGCAGTTGCCTGTGCTGCGCACCCTCCCACTCACCTTGGTACCTACACATGCTGCTGTTTCTCATACAGTCCCTTGTGTCGCTGCATCTGTGTGTGAGAGAAGCTAAAAATACCTGCAGAGACGGCAATGTAGACTGACGTTATCTCATAATTTTTACGAGCTGTACAATGTGTGTAAAAAAAAAAAGAGAGAGAGAGATCCCAAAGAACTATTATCTCAAATTATTCAAGTTTCTAAAGGACCTAGAAATGGAGAAGTAGGTTCAAGATCAAAACCAGATAGTGCCCCAGGATTATTTTTGATGTCTCATACTCTTAGAATCAGAGAAACTCTTCCCTTTTTCTTGCCCATTAATTTACCCTAAAATAGTTTAAAAATAGGACTGTTGCTGTGTTGTCATGCATTCATCTAGTTGATAAAACTAGATTTTAATAAAGTATGATTTTAATAAAAATACATTTTATTACAGTTGATGCTGAGCTGGAGTAATAGAGAAAGGATTTTATTTACTCATTTCCATTTCAAGAACATTATTTTATTATCTCTTAATTTTATTTTATCTAAATCTTATTCAAAAGAAAAAAAGATTTGTTCACTATTTCATGGTATACAGACATGATCAGTTTTAGGTAAAAATTAAAACAATTTTCAGAACTTCAATAGTAAAAGTAACATGTAAACAAATTTCAGAACTACTTGGTTGATATGATTTATTAAAGGATTTAATTGTTTAATTGTCTATTTGTTGGATGTGTTGATACATTAGAGCTGTATGCTGTCCATTATGGTAGCTGTTGAACACTTCAAATGTAGCTAGTCTGAATTAAGGTGTGCTACAAGGGTAAAATACACACACCAGATTGTTTTAAAGACTTAATACAAAAAAAAAAAAAGAATGTGAAATATCTCATTTATAAATTTTTGTATTGATTGCATGCTCAAATAATATTTTGGATATATTATAAATAAAATTTATTATTAAAGTTAATCCCATCTGTTTATATCTATTTTTTGAAAGATTTATAGAAAAAAATTAGATTAGTCTATTTCTATTGGACAGCACTGCTTTACAGAAACTAAAGTTTCTGGTTACTCTGCTGGGAAGCAGTTAAAATATAGTCTTGACAAGTAAGGTGGAAATCCAACAATTTTTGAAATGTTCTACCACAGAGCCTAGCCATTGTTCTCCAGAACCAACTGGAAAGGCACCTCTAGAAAGGACGTTTTATTATCTGTGCTGACTGAACCATCTTCTGCAAGATCAACCATATCAAGTGGTGTTATCTAGAGCAGTGGTCCCCCACCTTTTTGGCACCAGGGGCCAGTTTCATGGAAGACAATTTTTCCACGGACCAGGGTTAGGGTGATGGTTTTGGGATAATTCAAGTGCATTACATTTATTGTGCAGTCAAATCTTTCTGCTAATGATAATCTGTATTTGCAGCTGCTCCCCAGTGCTGGCATCACTGCCTCGGCTCCACCTCAGAGCATCAGGCATTAGATTCTCATAAGGAGCCACAATCTAGATCCCTCACACGCACAGTTTACAGTAGGGTTCCTGCTCCTCTGAGAATCTGATGCCACAGCTGATCTGACAGGAGACAGAGCACATGCAGTGATGCAAGCCATGGGGAGCAGCTGTAAATATAGATGAAGCTTCCTTCACTCTCCACTGCTCACCTTCTGCTGTGTGGCCTGGTTCCTAATAGGCCACAGACTGGTACCGGTCTATGGCCTGGGGTTTGGGGACTGCAGATCTAGAGGGAGTTAATGGATCTTAAATGACTATAAAGAAAAGGATTCAAGTGAACTAACATGTGCAGTAGAGACAGACATTTCTGAACAGTTCTTAAATTTGTGATAAAGCCCACTGTCCATTTCTAACTAAAGCACTTCTCTTAGAAGGATTGTTATCCAAGGTTGTCAAGCCTTCCAGTAATATGTATTAGATACATTAATTCAGAGGATTATGTGTTAGATCCTTAAACCCAGAAGTGAGTATGGTCTCTGGACTTTTGTCTTTCCGAGACTTTTTTGTTGTTCTGTGAAATCTAACCATCTGCTATGTGAATATCCTAGAATAAGAAATATCAATATATAAGTAATTCTGTTTATGAGTCTTGCTTTTTGATATAGGAAATATTAATAAGAATGCAAACTTATGGGAACGTGTTTTTTTTTTTTTTTAAAGGATCCTGGTAAAATATATACATCCATCTCCTAACCCTTTCTGACCTGAATTTTTTTAATTTGATCCAAATGATTTAATCCCCAAACTTCAGTAATGACCTCATGTACACACAAAGGAGCTTCTGCCACCTGGTGGTGTACGTGGAGGACACGACACGACAGTCAAGATCCCCAACAGGATCAAATCCCCCAGATCCCAGCTTCCAGATCTATCTTCTCAAAACACTTGAAAGATGGGTTGGGCCATAACAACTTGACACTCTACCATCGTTTCAGCTAATGGCTCTTTCTGTTGCTTCCCAGGAAGTTTGTTTGTCTTTTTATACTAAAGGAACAACATTACTTGACTCAGATATTTCCTTGCATTCATTTTAATTAGCAGTAGTTTTTTTTTTTTTAATAAAAAATAACATGGTATTAACACCACAGTTTTAATAAAATGTAGACTGAAATATTCAATTAATTACAAAAATCAAAAAAGAATCTAATGAAATCTGTGGTATAACTTCACCATCTTTTGAAACTCATTTTGAAAAATTGTCTCCCACCCAGTTTAATGTTGGAAGCAGGTCTTCATGTATCTAATGCATGTTCATGTTAAACTCAAGCATATACATAGACATTTCCCTCTTCAGTGTTATTTCATTTGCTGTATTTGACACTTAGACAAATTATTTATAGTTAAAAGTTTGCCTTTTAAAATATAAATTTGTATGACCTATAACCTATAGATTTTAAAATAGTAAAAAATAATTTTGTCCATGAGGGCATATTTTATGAGTATCTGTGATATACTAAGCCCTGTGGGAAGTGTTGGGGATAAATTGATAATTAAGGTATCAATCTGATCCTTAGGGAATATACATGGAAAATAATTAAGCATGCTTTTGAATTTTCTTAGGGATTTATTTTTTTCTACAAAATAGGAATCAAAATGTTTGCCTGGTTTTAATATATTAGAGACATTTTTAAATTATCTATAAATGATTTAAGAAGGAAAAAAGCCTTACATCCCTGTAACTGTTCTGAATAATGTTTACATGGTCTCTCACTGTGATCCAAGAGTATCGAGAAAAATTGGAGCATTTCTGACTCTCCAATAATAGGAAACATTCAAACATGTTATTAATATAATATGTCATCATAGATAACAAGCTGAAATAATGTGAGATTAATATCATGACCTACTAGAAAGTCTAAGAGTAAATAATACCTTAATTGAATAACATCTTCCTACAAGTGCAAAGCGAGATGGGGATGAAAGTCATTTTTTCTATGTCAAGCTTACATTACATAAAATGATTAATTTATTAATCTAAATACTTCAGGCAGATTTAAAAAAAAATAAGAATCAAATGAAAAGAGATGTGTGTAGTCTAGATAATTAAACCTTACTGTGAAACATCTTTGAAAGTTAGTCTACAGTTTATGCCACGAGGACTATATAAGAATCTGTTAAGAGAACCCTAATGTTTAATTGTTCTGGTCTATATAGAAATGGTAATTAAAGCATGATTTGTAGCCAGCAGATGACTGGAAGTGGGTTTATCTAGGACCCCATCTACTGAAGTGCTCACGGCATCTTAGTCATCTGTAAGAGAGTCCCCTAGCGAGGCTCTGAGAGCCCCAGCCCCAGGACACCCAGGGTTTGGGATTGTTCCAGGTCCTGCTTGAGCTCACCGTGTGGTCTTATGAGAGATACTTAATCTCCCTGAGCTTGAGTTTCCCCATCTGTAATACAAGGGAGTGGGCTCAGCATTCTGATTTTATAAAAATTTTTATAAAAATCAGAATAGGGTAGAAAGAAGGAAAATGGAGGTTTATATTATTTTTGGCGTGTCTTCATTGACTGGTTGGTAGTCACACTGCCATTTCATTGCAGCATCTCTGCTGTAAAGACTTCTGTTCCAGTCAGCCAGAGTCAATCAATGTTGAGGTTAACTTTTTCTGGCTATATTGATCGGGTGAAATAGTTATCCCCAAAGCTGGAGGAAGGAAATAAAATTCCTCCTCCCAACTGAGATTGTAGAGATGCCTGTCTATAGGGGCATTTCTCGTCATTTGACCTTCTGAAGTTGACATGATTCCAGGAATGCAGATACTCACTTTAGCTTTGAGGCAAAGTGGTTGGACGTGAGCAGAGAGAGGCAGCTCTGGGCCCAAGGACCAGACATCAAGGAAGGAGCAGGGAGGAGACCTGAACCACAGGGAGTAGAGACAGAACAGTGAAGGCTGTGATCTGCAATTTCTGGTTTGTTCTGATAGAGGACTTTGGAATCCAAGCCATTTGGACACATTTTAGGGACAATGAAGAACTGAAAAAGATTTTACAAATGGGAGGAATGTTAATAGGTTGTCAGGGGAAAACTATAAGTTATGACCTTGTGAACTAGTTGCAAGGAACCAAGCTCCCAGCACACAGGAGGCCTTGACCAGATGGCCAAGATAACCCATTTGTAACTTTCAGAACAGAACAAGGATCCTGTATTTCATTGTTGGTTTGGAAAGAAAAGGAAAATGGCTCTTGGTAATGGTGCCTTAATTAATTAATATGGCTTCTTTTAAAGATATCAGACTGAACTTACTAACTTTTTTCCCCCAGTTTCTCATGTTTCTATGAAAGAAGGTATTTGGATCCACATCAGTTGGATAGTAAACAGTTGGTTTAAATCTATTTTTTTATAATACTGAATGTTACAGCTAACATTTATTTTCCTGGCTATATTTGAAATGCTTTACCTGTATTATTAATAATTAATTCTCACAACAACCACTGCAGGTAGATCCATTACTCTCCCTGTTTAATAAAAGAGGAGATGGATTCATAGAGAAGCCAGGTGCCCAAAGCCTCAGCTTGGGAAGCATCCGACCCACTGAGGCCTGCCCCAGAGACAAGCTCTCTTTGCACAAAGTGTCCTTTTGAGCTGCAACTCCCTCGGTTCCCTCATGATCACCCCTTCCTTTCATGGACCCCCAAATGCTTGAGAGCTTCCTCAGCAGTATATAAGCATATGTTCATTAGATAAGTGGTTAGGCTGGTGGTTAGCTTCTCTATAAATCATGACTGGAGCCAGAACTATTATGGAAACCATGCCTCCTTGTTTTCCTGTTCACTCTGCTGTTCTATTTAAATCCATCCAGGCTCTCTGATGTTCATATTAGTAAAATACTTTAAACATGAGCTATTTTACAAATACATGCTAAGTTCTTAAATATCTTGTGTCTGATGCATGCTGGGCTTTTTGTACTAGCATCTCAGTTAAAGTGCATGGAATTGGACCCTTCTCTAATCTAATGAATCCACTCTATCTAGTGAATATATGCTTGTGTATGTCTCTGGGGCTGGCCTCAGTGGGTTAGATGCGTCACAAAACTTCTCCAATTCATTATCTGCATGTCCAGAAAACTGGGAGAAGACCCTCAAAGAGGAAGCACACATTAGATGCCTTTTCTCAGATGGATTTTGCCCTACCATAGGATTTCAACCCTTTGTGCTTGTGGAAACACTTTCTGCAACAAAAAAGATACCATTACAATTCTGTGGTACATTGCAGTCACTCCAAATCTTTTTCATAAGCCTGAGATGGCTTTTAACAAATGATTTTTTTGACTCAGAGATGTGTATTTTTAATTAAAGAAGGAATTGAAAATCTGCTAATTTTAATAGAATAATGGACTCAGATTTTAGATTTACCCTAGCTGATCATACTAACCAGATACTGTGATTCTGCATTCATTTGTTTGGTCAGCACATCATATTGAGCATTTTGGTGGGCAGACTCTTAGGGGGGTCCTGGTGTTCATGCCCTTGAGTGTGGGCAGGACCTGTGACTTGCTTGTAACGACAGTGTCAGGCAGAGGTGATGGGACACCCATGATTATGTGTATTCAGTAACGTAACATAACATGGAAGAACCTGTCTGGCTAGAGTCTCTGTCTCCTTGCTGCCTTTGAAAAAGCAAGCTACCTTGCTGAGGTCTGTCTATGTTGGGAGACCAAGTGGCAAGGAGCTGAGGGTGGCCTTTTAGAGCTGAGGGAAGCTTCCAGCTGACAGGTAGTAAGAAACGGAAGCTCTCAGGATTATGGCCATAAGGAACTAAATTCTGCCAGCAAAAGCAGGTATTTTTCCAGGTGAGATGTCAGCATCAGCAGACAGACATCTTTATTGCAGCCTGTGAGACTCTATCAGGGGACCTGGTCAAGCCATGTCCAGGCTCCTGACCCACAGAAGATGTGGAATGCTAGGTGTCTGTCATTTTAAGTCACTAAGTTTGTGGTAATTTGTTACATAGATACAGGAAACTAACACAAGTACCCACAGTATTTCAGACAGATTTTGAGGCATTGGAAATGAAGCAGTGAACAAAACAAAAGTCCCTGGTTTGAGGAGCTTGCATTCTAATAATCTAGAACATATACATTTTAGAAGCTTTAATTCATCTAAATTATAATTTCAAAGTAAATATCTTACTGATCCTAAAATTGGGAAGAAAAGCCAAAGCTGCTTAAAATATTTATTTTCAATGGGGGAGATATTTCACTTTTGAGGATTTCATTTTTGGTTGAAAGGAGGGAAAATTATGCTGAACATATCCCAGCATTGATTCACCAGGAGATACTATTCAAGGAAAGACTGTGAGGTCAGTGTTGTCAGCTGGAGAATAAGAGTTCTCCACGGACTCTGGCTTCAGAATCCGAACTTGGTAGTACCTTGATAATGCAGTCACACAGTACATGTGACTGTTTCAAAAAGAAGATTCCTAACAGCTTAAATACATAGCTTCCAAAAGTCACCAGAATAAAAAAGCAATTTCAAAATCAGCCTAGCAATTCTATTTCAACAGGAAGATATTGTCTAAAAGAAAACCTAGAATTCATTCTACATCTTCAGAAGATTGAAGTCACATTTATGAACTCAGCATGTACGTTTGTTCTGGTGTCTGGGCCAGGTCGCTGAGGAGGGCAAGGTCTTGGGTTGAGTCTGTACACAAGCTACCTGGCTTTACAAGCAGGTACACAGGCCACAGCCTGCCTCAGGCCAGCTGTCCAGCAAGTCTGAGCTGCTAGTCACTTGGAGAAACCGGAGCCTCTTAACGCTTTATTAAGCAAACAACCAACCTAAGGCCACATTCTATGGAATAGATTTAAATTTTGTTTGAAATTGATATGTAACCAAGAACATTTGGAACATATTTGGGCAGCTTAAATGCATAATGTGTTCCGTGCAATTAAATGACTCTAACATTTCTATTGGTGTGTACAGAGGGTGTCCATACAGCTAGCTTTTATTGAATTGCTGTTATTGTTATTAATAACATGGATTGAGCACTAGGTCTGTCTAGACATTGTGCTGAGCACTTGATATGTATTTAATTTTATTTTCTTAAAAGAATCATTGTCCCCATTGAATGGATGAAGAAACTGAACCTTAGAGAGCTTAAGATACGTACCCAAGCTCCAAGAATGAGAAAATGCTGGGGCCAAGATTTTAATTCAGGCAGTCTGATTGCAGAAGTGGTGCCTTCGACCACCATGCATGCTGCCTCCTCTTAATGTGACAAGCACAGTGCCAGACACCATGTTCTTTCATTTGTTACTCATAACAACCCTGCAAAAGATATTTGGAGGTAATAGGATAGTCCTTGAAAAACTCTATCAAATAACTAGTATAAGAAGGAGGCAAGATGTAGACATGTATCTTCTGATGCCATAACCACTCCTCACACAACCAGGATAAATGGGGCCACTGAGGGCTATTGTTCTAAGTAGGTAACCATTATGTGCTGATATTTAAGTGTTTAGAAGATCCCTTTACCTCCAGTAGCTGCTTCATCAGTTTGGTAATGCCTAACATCCTACAAGTGCATGCTAAATTCCTTTACCTTGATCACTATAAAATTATTCCTAGCCTTTTAACCTTATCAGTCATGTATACTTTAGTAAGAATAAGTTTATCTCACTCTTTCATAAAAGCATATTTTTATGGAGAAGAGGATGCAAAAATGTAAGGATTCCAGGTGTTAAATCTTCTCTAGCAAAGGAGGCTTCTAAAGAGTAAAGACAGGGCAAAAGGGGTTTATTCTAATGGCTAATCAAAGATACATTAAAAACACATTCTGGAAGTTTCAAATTTGGATTTGCTCTCTATATATTATTATGTAATATTTTCTATTATTTTAGAAATATTTAATATTTTCTATTGTTTATAACCTAGAAATTTTTTTAGAAATAAGATTTTATTTTAGAAATAACATTTAATATTTAGTATTTTAGGAATAATATTTAATATTGTTTATAACCTAGAAATAGTAGGAAGTATATAGTCAAAAAGCAAGGTATAGTCAATTAAGCTCTATACTTATTTTGAAAACTGGAAGTAACTGTTTCAATGCAATTTTGATATATTACCAAACAATTGAGTGTAATGCAAATTTCTTGTTTTCTTATGCATGATTTTTTGTCCATAATAAACACTAGATGAATGCGGAAAACTGCACCCAACTGAATGATGCCATGTGGGAATGCACAAATCGTATACATGCACATACCTCAAACATCTGCCAGCTACCTCTGTTCACCGTGTGTTATGAGCCACATCCATCCATATCTGTTGTTACAACTTTCCTTCTGATTTCAGATAATCCTCCTTCTACACTTCATAATAACTCACAAACTGCAACCCTTCTGACACCCACTTATACAAGCAAATGCTAGGTCTTTTTCAATATAAAGTATAGTGTTTATTTTAGTATTTATATATTGCTTAATTATTTAACATGTGTACAACTGTAGTACCATTTTTATTAGGTTTTTTTGTTTGTTTCGCTGGTGAAATTTTTGAGCATCTATTTTTTTCCCCATGAGCCCTGTGGGTTTTTTTATGCAGAATTTTGTGTAGTGCAGTAATTTTTAGAAATGCATGCATAACTTTATCACAGAACTAATTGTATTGTCTGTAATTGTGCTCATTTTGTTCCTTTAGGGTGTGTGTGCGCTGTACACTTGAAGGGGGAGTGGCTGATAATTATTTGAAACACTTCTTTTCACGGTGGTTTAGCAGATTTTTCCCAAGAGACAAGGGCTAACCATACACCAAAATAAGATTTTCTAGGAGAGTTTCTGGAGGATAGCCCCAAAGAACGATGCCCACTTGATCCTTAGGTTGATATCTCAGGAGGACTCATGCTAATAAATATATATTGCTCCAGTGGCTTGTGGAGGTAGCTTCCAGACAGTGAGGTTTTCACCTTTGCATCCCACTTTTCCTCCTTGGTAGAGCTAATGTCAGGAGTTGGTGGATTTCTTTTGGGGGTCGACATTTGGGAATAGGACTAGCCCTGCTCACAACACACACTGGCTATTGAAAAACATCCAGATGAGAGCCCCACTCTGAGGTTCAAACTTTGGCCTAGTGTCATGCTGGCTCTCTGCTTACCTTTGCAAAATTCTATATGTCTTCTTTCTCCCTTCAAAACTTGAGAACTATATCTGTGCTTTTGGAGCTATGTGTAGCTCCAGAAATTATCGGAGCTACATATGTAAAGTACTTAGATTTTAGGCACTAAATAAATGGTAATATAACTGAGGAGAGTCAACCCAGTTGTCAAGAAGTGAGTACAAGACAGTGACAACCTGGGGAAAAGTAGACATTTTGAAGCATTAGTGTGACACAGCAGTTCTGGTGTAGGGTAAAGCCAGGTATGGTAAATCTAGGTAAGAAATCTATGACTTCTGCAGGATAAATTGCAACTCAAAGAAACGCAAAAGTGAAGACTCAGGTGTTAACAATGGGAAGGTTGCCATTAGCAGGAGGAGGAGACTCGTGACGACTGGTAACTCCCTGTTGAGGAGCACTGATGTCACCTGACATTAATCCCAACTCTACATCCATCAGTCTCATGTAAGCTCTCTCCTTACGAGAGTTCCATGGCTTCCATTCTACTCTCTCAGCAATCCAAATGGAAAACAAATTTTTTTTTCCCAGAATTTCTGAAATAATTATAATAATAATGACCCAACACTGAGCCTTGATGGTCTGGCTTGAGACTTATGCCAGCGCCTGGACCAGTCATGATGGCTGGTGTGGCCCGGGAAGTGTGGTGCTCTGATTGGCCAGGCCTGACTCACATGCTCAGTTTGGAGCCAGGGAAGGAATCAGTTTCAGTTGAATCACTTGACTTGAAAGTCAAAGATAAGTGGTTTCTCAAGGAAAATTGGAGTGCTGTCACCAGAAGGGGAATGGGTTCTGGACAGTCAAGAACACCAGATGGCCACCCTAAGAGCCTCCTAAGCCTGGCTCTGTGCTAGGCACTAAGCCTGTAACAGTGAGCCAGAGACAGAGCCTCTGCCCTCCTTCAGTTTTTAGTGATTTGGTCATTAATCCAGTAAACACACAGGTGAGGAAACTGAGGCCTAGAGAGATGCAGTCACATTTTTCAATGTTGCACAGCTAGTTAGAGCCAGCACAGTGTCTGGAAACTCTCAAATCACTTCTAATATCAAGATGGTATCTTGCCCTATTCCTGTAGCAAGCTGACCTGTTTGAAGCATGATTATCTGTTAAGCACACAGTTGTGTAGGATATTATTGTTATAACCAGTGGTATGTTGGAGTTGACTCACACCAGCTGGTATGAAATTATTGTGTACATATCTTTTCTAGTAAGCGTTCAGTGAAATAACGTTGGTAGCTTGAAATCAGCTATGGTGGTGATATTTACACCACAGAAATTGGCAAACATGACAAAGCATAGCTTCTCTGCCACCACCATGAGCTGGTTAATTTATCAGCACACCACTAGTTATCATGGTTATAGAAATTTAATCATCAGGTAAATTCTTGTCCAAGGTATTTAATAAAATTCACATCATTATTGACACAAGATGGATAGATGTGACAGGACAGGAAGTTAATAAACCATAGAATATTTGGGTTTTTTCTTCCATTCTACTCCAAATCCAAAGGTCCTCAGTCTTATACATTTAGTGTAATTTATATTTCATTTTTATATTCAGTGCATGTTGATCAAACTGCCACTCCCTATTACTAAGGCATCTGTAGGCAGCATGCATGAATTTCTAGCTACAGACTTGACCTTACTACTAATGATTTTTTAACATAACAAATAGACTAGACTTTAGATATTTCTTCTTAACTGTCAAAAGTTAAGAAGAAATCTCTTATACCCAGAATTTTCAACTATCACATTTGTTAGCTCTGTTCTTTCTTTCTTTCTTTTCTTTTTTTTTTTTAAGAGACAAGGTCTTGCACTGTTGCCAGGCTGGTGTGCAGTGGCAGCATCATAGCTCACTGCAGCCTCCAGCTCCATGCTCAAACCATCTTCCCACCTCAGCCTGCTGAGTAGCTGGGAATGCAGGTGTGCCCCACTGTGCCCATATAATTAATTTTTTTTTTTTTTTTTTGTAGAGATGAAGTCTCACTGTGTTGCCCAAGCTGGTCTTGGACTCCTGGGCTCAAAAGATCCTCCCACCTCAGCCTCCCCAAATGCTAAGATTACAGGCCTGAGCCAGTGTGCCTGGCCAGCATTGTCCTTTCTGCAGTTATTTTGGTAAAAGGGGAGAAAGAAGGTACAAAGAGACACCCCTTGATAAACCTAACTCTAAAAGGAATAAAGGCATGTGTATTAGTTTCTGTGGCTGCTGTAACTAAATACAGTAGTCCTCCCTTACCTGCAGGAGATATTTTCCAAGACCCCCAGTGAATGCCTGAGCCCTATGTCCACTGTTTTTTCCTGTATATACACATCTATGATAAAGTTTAATTTATAAATTAGGCACAGCAAGAGATTAAAAAAAATAACTAATAATAAAATAGAACAATTATAACAATATACTGTAATATTAATAAAAATTATGTGAATATAGCCTCTCTTTCTCAAAATATATTATTGTTCAGTGCTAAGGATAACTGAAACTGCAGGAAGTGAAACTGTGGGTGAGAGGAGACTACTGTACCACTAACTGAGTGGCTTCAACAACAGAAATTTATGGCCTCATGATTCTGATTCTGGAGGCAAGAAGTCCTAGATCAAGGTGACGGCAGGGTTGGTTCCTCCAAGGGCTATGAGGGAGAATCTGTTTTATGCCGCTCTCCTGGCTTCTGGTGGCTTGCTGGCAATACTTGACATTCTGTGGCTTCTGCTGCAACACCCCAACTCTGTCTTCACCTTCACATGGTGTTTTTGCTGTTTACATCTCTGTGTCCAAATTTCTGTTTTTATAAGGACATCAGTCATATCGGATCCGAGCCCACCCTAATGACCTCACTGTAGCTTCATTACATTGGTAAAGACCATATTACCAAATAAGGTCATATTTGGGGGGGTTAGGACTTCAACATATTTTTTTAGCGGGGGGGAGGACGTAATTCAACCCATAATAGCATTGTAATTAAATTGTTAAAATTGTCACGCAGTAATATCATTACGTAAAAAATGTTCTTTGTGAAGCTAGAGTTCTAACAAGTAAATATTTCATTCCTTTTGAAAAACAGATATCGCTGCTGGATTGATTTCCAGATTATTAAGAATGTCCTGATGGACTTGTCAGTCCATCCCGGTCTCCATCCTTGTATTCACTTTGTTTAAGTGCGGCTTTACTTTTAAGACAGGGCTCAGCCAACTCAGCCCACTGCCTTTCCTTGTATGGATTGCAAGCCTAGAATGGTTTTTACATTATTAAAGAGTTGAACAAAATCAAAAGAAGAATATTGTATGACGTGTGAAAATTATATAAAATTCAAATTTCGGTATCAATAAATAATGTTTTATGAGCATACTGCCATACCCATTCATTTGCATATTGTCTGTGGCTGCTTTCACACTGCACCGGCGGAATTGTGGAGTCACAAAAGAGACTATTTAGTCTGCAAAACCTAAAATATTTACTCTATGGCTATTTACAGGTAAAGTTTACTGACCTCTGCTTTAGGATGCTAATTTTGTCAGCTATACCTCACTCACAGCGATTGTTGCTGCTCCTGAATGACACAGCCCAGCCACTGAGTCAGATAAGTATGATGCTGCCCACCTTTGTGCTGCCAGGCGATGTCTTCATTCATAAATAGTATCCTCATCGTGATTTGGCCTAATCTGTTACTATGAGAAGGATCATGCAGTTAATTAGTAAGCATTTAATTAGGACACTGAATCAACACTGTTAATGGACATGCTTAAAATTCCATTGACAAAATTAACTGCTGGGCTCCAAGGTGTGTTTTCACTACCATCTCCAGCCTCCACCCAGTATGGCAGTGTTTTACTTAAACATAACCTCCATGGGTAACTTGCATCTTGAAATAATTTGGCTGAGTTTCTCTATTAGTTTTCCATTACTGCCAAAACAAATTACCACAAATCTAGCAGCTTGATATACCACAAATTTACTTTCTCAGAGTTTTGAAGGTTAGAAGTCCAGCGGGCTTGACCAGTGTCTCTGCTCCTGGTCTCAAAAGGCTGAAATCAAGATGTCGGCAAGGCTGCGTTCCTTTCTGGAAGCTCTGGGGAAGAATCTGCTTCCTTGCTCCTTCACATTGTTGGCAGAAGGAGGAACTGATTTCTGCCAACAATTGGAAGGAGCTGAAGTAGGGCTGAGGTCCCTGCTTCTTGGCTGGCTGTCAGTGGGAGCCTCTCTTAAGGCTGCCTGATTCCTCCTTTGGTCTTCCCTCTCCATCTTCAAACCACCAACGCACGTCAGGCCCTTCTCATGATTCAGATCTCTCTGACTTCTTCTGTCTCATCTCTTCTACATCTAGCCAGAAAAACATTCTCTGCTTTTAAGGGCTCATTGTGAATAGATTGGTCTCTTTTAAGTAATCCAAAATAATCTCTCTGTTTTAAGGTACATAACCTTAATTACATTTGCCATGCAACTTAACATATTCAGGTTCCAGGTATTAGGGCATGAAGATCTTTGAGGGGCCATTCTGCCTGGCATAACTTCTATGAGTTCTGTCTTTCTAACCTGAGCATCTGCAACTCTGTGTTTTCCTTGGAGACTCTGAAGGATCGGCACTTGGCCCTAACGACTGCACTGTCTTTTCCACTTTGGGAGCCCTTTGTGGTGGGCAGCCTCTTTCAACTGCAGAGTCAGCATTTCAAGTTAATCTTTCATGGGTGCATCACCACGTTATTTGCATGCAACACAACTGAAGAGCTCCAGCCACAGTAGCTCAAAGCATTTATACTTAGTTATTTCATAGAATTCTGTTAGAAAATCACTGCAAACGTAAACTGTGATATGAACATGGCTTGCTAGAGTTTTGCAGTGTACAACCTGCTCAGCCTGATGCTATAGCTCTAAAAAAAACTCTGTACATTTTGGTCACTCATCCTCTCTCCTCAAGTCAAAAGCCAGGGAGTCAGATTGGAACACATTGACACTCTAAAGTTTGGAATATATCCATTTTCATGACTACTGAAATTATAGGTAAATTATCTTCTTGCTGTGCATTGTAATGTTTCTGGTTATCCATCTGACTCTGGTTGATGTCCAGATTTGGAAGAATTCTTAGACTTGATCTAAGTGTGAGAAAATGTGAAGCATTCTAGAGGTTCAGGGTCAATTATAGTTGCATTTAGGAAATGCTATCTAATAACTAATGAGGATTTGCAGCAAGGTGGAAGGACAAATAGTAACAGAACTAATCTTCCTGTTCACTGACTATGATCCTGGCATGGAGGTCCTCAGAGTGTAGACTAGGGCTTCTTAGAGTCTGATGTGCTCATGAATTACCTGGGGTCTTCTTAAACTTTACATTCTAATTATCTGGGTCTGAACTGGGGCTTGAGATTTCACATTTCTAACCACTTCCCAGATGACACAGCCGCTGTAAGTCCATGGGCCACACTTTGGGAAGAGTTTAGACTATGAACAAAGTAAATGAATTTCTTCCCAAAGGGTTATTTTTTAATGCTAACTAATTATGATTTCTAGGTTAAGTATATTAATATTACCGGGAAAATCAACTAGCTCAGCTTTACTTTTCTTTCTTGTTATTTAAATATAATTTTAACCATGCTGCATTCCCTTAGCAGAGGAAAAACAACTATGAAGAATGCTATTAGCTATAAGAAATAACGGTGATATGGCATCTCTTTGGTTCTCCTGGAGAGAGTTGGAACCCATTCTATTAAGTGAAGTATCCCAAGAATGGAAAAACAAGCACCACATGTACTCACCAGCAAATTGGTTTCCCTGATCATCACCTAAGTGCACATTTGGGAATGACACCAATTTGCTATCAGACTGAGGTGGGGGGTGGGGGGAAGGGATGGGTGTATGCCTACATGATGAGTGCAATGCGCACTGTCTGGGGAATGGACATGCTTGAAGCTCTGACTCGGGGGGATGGGCGGTACATGGGCAATATATATAAACTGAACTTTTGTACCCCCATAATAAGCTGAAATTAAAAAAAAGAATGCTATTAGTTCTAATCAACTCAAATCTAATTAAAGAGAATAATAACATCAAGTTAAAATTTAGATCCAAACAGGGTCTTGATGACAGGGTTAGAATAAGAAGATAGTGTCTTTAAAATGTCTTATGTAGAACTGGAGAAGGAGACAGTGTGATCTAATGCTTTGTGTTGATGGGGAGACATTTAGGACCTGAACTAAAATATTCCCTTCCTTCTTTCCCTCCTCAACATCTCTTTTAAGCCACCCAGCATTCTTTGGGAAGCCCCAGAACATGCAAGCTTCTGTCATATTGGGTGCTGATGCAGGCAGTATGAATCTGAAATCTTAGCATTCTGTCCCCAGGTCTGGTCTGAATGTGTAGTGCAGGCTCCACTTCAAGATTTGGGGTGGGGGGAACCTCATCCTTTTGTAATGCTTTGTGAAGCTTGGTGTGAGGGCTGGGCATTCCTGGGGAGGTGACTGCCTGTTAGTGGTCCTGGTTCTGTGTTTATTGGCAAGGCTGGAGCCAAATAAGCTTCCTCTTCCCCGCTTGGCCATCAGCTGCAAATCCCGAATGAAGGTAGACAGAGGCAACACCCACGGCCCATAGCATGTCTTTCACCTTCCAAGACCAAAACCCTTGAGAGACCCACTAAAGCAATATAATTCAATTTGTGTGAGATTCTGATTCATCAAGACTAGGTTTGGTTATCATGAAAATGGAGGAATTATCTTCTCAGTGACTTTGTAATCCTGTCACTCAGCTGAGTTTGCCTGATTGACAGGAAAGGCTCCAAAAGAACTCCATGTGACCCTGTGCAGAACGTGGAGCCCCAAATTGAATGAAGAGTGCCCCTATCTCTGCCCTGGAGACCTCACTGTGCAGTAGTGGAAAACCTTCCTAGTCTTCAGTTTTATTTCCTCACTTCTAGTGTTATCAGCGTTCACCACTTGCTATTTTCGTAGAACAGAGGTGCCCTGATAATGCTGGTGAATGCACTGTCACGTTTATGCAGGAAGATGCTAAGGCTTCAATTGGGGTATGGAGTACAAAGGAGAGAAGGTAAAGCACCTGTGTCAACAAAGAATTCAGAGGATAACAACTCTTCGCTGACTTCCTTTTCCCAGAAAGTATCTTAGAATCTGTCTTTTCTCTGACATGGTGGCAAACAGTGCAGGCTTTAGAGAGACACGGTTTGGTTTCTGACACCTGTCGTACTACTTACTAGTTGTGTCACTTTGGGTAAATTTGAATTTTCTTTTGCCTGAGTTTCCTCATCTTCACAGTGGGAATAGTAGCACTGTACTTCCTGGGGTTTTCCTGAGGTTAAATACGTTTAAACATAGGGAGTGAATTGAACAGTGCATGGCATGTGTAAGTGTGCACTGAAGGTAAGCTGTTACTGTTTGAAGTTGACTGATGCTCAGAGAACCTGAGGTTGCCATGGGGAAATCAGAAGACACGGGTTCGCACTCTGATTCTGTATGGATTTAGGCCTCTCACACTGTCTCTGAAACTCTTCTGTAAAACAGGGATTATACTACCTATCTCCCGTGGTTATAGTTAAACTAAAAGGACAATTTATATGAAAGAGTCTCTCAATAAGTTGTCACTCAGGGATAGATGGTTAAAGTCTAATACAAATGTGTTGTCCTAAAATGTATTAAATTAACTGGAAGTAAGCAAACTAGCTTTTTATCTAAATTATAAATCTATTTACAGACAAATATCCATTATGAATTATGGAGGGCATGCAGTTTTCCTCCAGTTAGCTCTAATCCTTTCATTTTTATTAGATCAGGTTATGTTCTGATAGCGACATTTATTGAATGCCTTACTTTATCTTATCAATCCTCAACACACTCTGCCAATATTATGCTAGGTAATATCATGATCCCTGTTATGCTGCATATTGGAAATCTGTGGCTCAGAGAGGTTAAGTAACTTAACCAAGGGAACAGAGCTACTGAGTAGCAGACACAAGGCTATAACCTAGTTCTTTTCAACTCCAAAAACGGTGCTCTTTCTAACTATGGCATTTTCTTTTCCATAAGTCAAGTCAAATCTCTTGATCTGTCCAAGCAATTTTTGTCGTGACAGTTCAAGTTATAGAAGATCAGATCTTGATTTTAGTTTAAAGTGAGAAGCAAAGTAGTCAAATGAGAAGAAAGAACAAGGAGCCATAAAAATCAGATATTGGCCCATTTCTGCCACCAGTATGACATAAGACTGAATCACTGTTTTCCAGTCTTGAAATATCTGCTCCCCAAATCATAAGCAGCTCCACAATTCCTTTACAAAAGGGGCTTACAGGGAATACTGAGTTGAAAGGGGAACATGGTGGTCGATGCTCTTGCCTTGAATGTGCATTTGCCAAGCAAGCACATAGTTGGTATTAAGATACCGTCCTCGTTGTGACTTGACATGGTTGATAGAGATTTTGGAGGCTAAGCTCCTCCCCCTCCACCACTGTCGCTATCCACAATGCCTTTGACTCAGTTTCTGCTAACAATAACGAAAGGTACATGAGGATGAAATAGTTCACTGAACTGTGTGGCCTGGTTTAATCCAGTAGTTAATAGTCTTACTGGATTAAACCAGACCACAAAGAGCAGTCTTACTCTAAATGAACTCTAGTTTACAAGGGCCTGTCAAAAAAGTTAATCTGTTTTTGCTTGACAAGTTGTACTAAGGGATTTTCACAGTTAAATTCATTGTTTGTATTGTTTTTTTCCCTCCTCTTTATGAATAGATCTTTTTTTGCAGAAGAATCGGAGCAATCAGTCCATCCAGAGTGATACAGTCATTTCATCCTTTTCCATCAGATGAACCCTATTAGCAGCTCAAGAAGCAAGCATGTGTGGGGTGGGGGAGGTGGGAGAGAGCAGAGAAGAAGGTAGAATGAGGAAATGGATGCAACGTTGCTCGTGATGCTCATGCTGCAAGGATATGCCCCAGCGCTCCCTGTCACTGTCACCATCACTGTTAGATCCTCCCTCTCTTTCTCACTTTTTTAAGTAGTTAATTCTTGGAAGCCTTGGCAGAAGTCTCCAAGTCCCTTTTCTCTCATCTTCCTTCCATGCAAATCACATTTAACAGATGAGTTGCACTGCTATGCACTCTAAAAGACTGTTAAACCTGCAAGTCACCAAAGACATCCCATCAAGGGATTGCACACGACCTCATGTGAGAACACGTGAGTAGCAAAAGTAGAGCAGGTGCTGAGAAAGAAGCCTGCCCGAAGGCCACATCTGAAGGGAGTTGAGAGGTTGGAAAGAAGAAATGAACAAGCTACAGAATGAGAAATAAATAGAAACAGGCAAAAAACTAGTGGTCTATGTGTTTCCTTCCTCTTCCTCTTACCAACGCTGAGACTTTGGCCAGCTCAGCCTTTGTGTTCTCATCTACAAAATGGGGCAATAATAACAATGCCAATCTTACATAATTGTAAAGGTTGAGTGAGAAAATGAATGGAAAGCAGTTAGCACAGATTAGCACTTAAATTCAGTTGCTGTTGTTAGGATTATCCCTCTTTCCCCCAGAGTAGTAGATTCTAGCCTCTGCTATTCGGGACTTGGTAAGGGATCATTTAAGATCCTGTGACCTTTGAAATGGGCCAAAACCTATCCTTCTGTCGTCTCTTCTTTTTTCCTTCTATTTTTATTTTTCACATTACACTGAAACTAGAGTGAACACTCTAAAGTTCTCCCTACAGGTGTATGGAAACTTACAAAAGATTGGTAAACTACCATGGACCCACCATGAGCCTTTTTGCTCTTTAATCCCAGACGCTATTTCCGCCAAGGGCACTGGCCACCAAGCTTCATTCATAAGTGTTGTTGAATCTTTGACCTATCTCCAAAAGTAACCATTAACCATGTGACAGTCTTCTATACAGCTTCACAGTCTCTCTTGTGGAAGCTGATTTCTTCTTTTAATCAGTATTTCTGATTGGATAGTTTTCTTGTATGAGGCAAACATATATTTTCAAGTCAGCCTTAAAAATTGTAACTACCACCTAATTTCTGCCTCTTAAACAAAAAAATGTACAAGCCAGCAGTGTCCCCAAACTGCTATGAAATCTATTTTCAATCAATTCATAGTTTTTTGTAGCTGGAAAAATCTTAGAAGCCATTTGATGCCATTTTCTCCATTTCATGGTTGAAGAAACTATAATGTATTGGAGAGGTTAGATGACCTGCTAGGGCATGTAGTTACTCAGGAAGAGCCTGGAACTTTTCCCACTACAATGAATTGTTTCCTATCCCCAAATGGAGAAACTCCAAATCAAAACCCACTTCTCGGCTTTAGAGGGTATGTGCCTGAAGGAAGTGCTAGTATTAAATCCATCACCCAACTTTTGTAGATTGTGACTTTCCTGAATTCTAATTATTGGCTTCCAGCCGTGTCCAGTAAGCCCAAATCATCACCTAGAAAGCTCCTTCTTTCTACCTCCAATGGTGGCAGAGGCTAATAACAAGAATTGGTTTGTAAAATATTAGAGATTTTTATGGTTAACAAATCCATCGTGATACTAAAGGAAGCTAGAATTACCAGGTGTAGGTCCCTGACCTTTGAGACTGATGAATACATCCCTCCCCAGTTTGATCTTTGCTCTATCCAAGAAGAACCCTGGGCCGCATGACTCTTGGGTGTGACCCAGGATGACTGTTGGTGAGCTTGGTCTCCCACCCACAGTGGAAGTGCAGAAATATAACTAGCAGGACGTCTATTGATTAAACGTCCACAAGTTATATTACTAATTACCTGCTCCTCAGCCTTCAGGCAGAGAAGCGCATTTTCAGCTCTCATGCAGTCATTTATTTTCAAACTTCTTAATATTTAACATTTTCTTTCCTTGGTTTTAGACTTTTCTACCTCTGGCTGTGAGGATTGCCTTGTATTATTATTTGACCAACAAAGCCTCCTTCCTCTGGCCTCTTTCCTGCCTCTCACCCAGATACACTGCTGAATAACTCTCCCAGCTAGGAGTAGTGTGTGCCTTTTCCTAGGTAGCACTGTGCAGGGTAACAAGGGAATGTGTGACTTCATCCAAGACTCTATCCAAGCTTGGCTTTTCAGGCTTTCTGATCACTGGGTAGAGCCATCATTTGGAACCTGTTCTGGCGGTTCTCTAAAATCACCCAAGGAGCTTTGAAAAATGCGGGTACCGGGCCGCCAGAGACCAGCTGAAACACAATTTCAGGAAAGACATCCTGGCATCTGGTCTGTTTTTTAAGCTTCCCAGGCTAATCTAATGGGCCGCCAGAGTTGAGAACCACTGAAAGTTTTCCTGTAGCAGAGAATAAAACTAAAAATAGAACTAAGGAATGGAAACCCAAACAGGTTAAACAGATGGCACAATGTTAAGAAAAGGAGAGCTGATAGCAGAGAAGTAGGACTGGGTGCGTGTAAGTACGTCATGGATTTTTTTACTGTCTTTTCAAGAGTGGTTAATCGAATGCGTCATTGCATCTGTCTAGTGTTACAGCAGCAAGGTGGTGTGGCAGTGGCCCTGACCCACGATAAAGGGGCTTTTTGGCACTATTATGCAAGAAATGAAGGGAAAAAGTAGTGTGTGCTTTGTTAAATGAACAGTGACCATTAACTCTGATTCTAGTTTTGCTTGCTGGTGTGGTCCTCTTATTTCTATATTGGTCTCCCAATAAGACAGCGACTTCTCCAATAATGGGAACATGTCTGTCTCCAGAGCTAGATGTACAGCAGGGGCTGAATATGTGCTTGTGAAACAAATGAATCAAGGAGGAATGAGTGAATGAACAGCAGAATCACACCTATGGGCCATAGGTTTTACTGTTTTTTTTTTCATTATGTCCATCAAGATATGATGTCAGGGCATATCATGTAATTGAAGTAACCCATATCCTGCCTTCTCAGAGTGAAGTCCTCTAGAATGTGATTACTTAACCTATAAGAAAGGGCTGTTTTCAATGGATAGCTGTGGTAGTACTCAATCCAGTACTGCTAGAAATACTAATGCTGAGAAATACTGATTAAAAAAAAACTTCTTTGAAAAGTATATTTTTAAGCTTTATAAAATCAGATCCTAGATGGGAAACTATAAGAAAGCTCATAAAGCAACTCATGGTAAAAGAAATGTATTAGGAAAAAGGAGTTTAATTACGGTTTATAAACTATTGATACTACGTTATGGTTGTCTTTAACGTGGGCCAGTTGATTCTTCATGATTTTGATGAAACATTTTATCTTCTAAACCTAAGCTCTTTTAAATGATGCTGTTATCAACTAATCAGTTAATTCCATTTTATATTACAAGTGGTGCAGGACCAATCTTAAGGAAAGGTATGAAAACAAAAGAAGTTGGGTCTTTAGTGCCCTCTACAGCTATAACCTTGTATGCTTACATGGTAGGTGTTCATTCTATATATGACCTTATCTGTATTGGGACAGGAGGTGTGTGTAGGGGTGAAGGACATGGGTACAGAGACAATGAGAATTTTAAAACTGGAAGCAGAAGGGTGGCAGGTCAAACAGCAGTTACCTTGCATAACAATGCCACTGATGAAACCCCTTCCCCATTCCCTCTTGACAATCTGGTAAAGTTTTCCTAGTTAACAAATATTTTGATGAATAAAGTATCATACATATATTTTAATTTGGAGGTAATTATTTTGATGTTAATGGTTCTACTGGTGATAATAGACTTACTTGTTCCCTACTTGTAGATGCATTCATTTTTTCATGTCGCTAAAGTTTCATTTTACAAAGCATCTTACAATATACTTATTTTTTGTAGCTACCCAATTGAGTTAAATCAAGTCTGTATAATTAATTCTTTACTATTTACTCAAGGGAGATACATATATTATGTGTTTCTATGTCAGGCAAAAGAAATGGACGTACTAAATGTCCTGGCCTATACCTTCTTTCTTTGCTTAGTTACTCTCTCGTTACTAATACTTCCAGTCTTTTAAACCTGTTTTTATATCCCATTAAATTAGACACCAATGAAACTAGATACTTTTGGATCTCCTTGAGTCATCCGAATATCTTGAGCACGTGATGACTAAGCACCGGAATGTTGTGAACAGACTGACTAGACTTGAATCTTTTTTTTTTTTATTTCAAAATATTAAGGGGATACAAATGTTTTTGGTTACATGGATCACTTTGGTAATGCTTGAGTCATGGCTATAAGTGTGTCCCTCACCCAAATAGAGTTCACTGTACATGTTAGGTAGGTTTTTGACTCTCCTCTCCTACTTCCTCCCCCTGCTTGATTTCCACTGAGTTTTACTTCCCTCTGTGCACATGTATGCTCATCAGTTAGTTCCAGTTTAATAGTGAATACATGTGGTGTTTGGTTTTCCATTCTTGAGATACTGCACTTAGGATAATGGTCTCTAGTTCCATGCAAATTTTTGCAAAAAGCATTAATTCTTCCTTTTTTATGGCCGAGTAGTACACCATGGTATACATATACCACATTTTGTTAAACTACTCATGATGGGCACTTGGGTTGATTCCACATCTTTGCAATTGTGAATTGTGCTGCACTAAACATTTGAGTGCAGATATCTTTTTGATAAAATGACTTTTTTTTCCTTTTGGGTAGATACCCAGTAGTGGAATTGCTGGATCGAATGGTAGGTCTACTTTTAGTTCTTTGAGGGCTCTCCATACTATTTTCCTTAGAGGTTGTACTAATTTGTAGTCCTACCAACAATGTATAAGCATTCCCTTCTCTTGGCATCCATGCCAGCATCTATTGTTTTTTGACTTTTTAATAAAAGCCATTCTAACTGGGGTAAGGGGATATCTCATTGTGGTTTTAATTTGCATTTCCCTGCTGATTAGTGATGTTGAGCAGAGTGCTGGAAGTCCTAACCAGAGCAGTCAGGCATGAGAAAGAAATAAAAGGTATGCAAATAGGGAAAGAGGAGGTCAAAGTATTGCTTTTTGCTGGCAATATAATCTTGTATCTAGAAAACCCCACAGACTCCACCAAGAGACTCTTGGAATTGATAAATAAAGTCAGCGAAGTCTCAGCTTACAAAATCAATGTACATAAATCAGTAGCATTTCTGTGTACCAATAATAGTCAAGCTGAGAGTCAAATCAAAGACTCAATACCATTCACAGTAGCTACAAAGAAAATAAAATACCTAGGAATATACTTAACGAAGGACATGAGAGATCTCTACAAGAAGAACTGTGAAACACTATGGAAAGAAATTGCAGAGGATACAAACAAATGGAAAAACATATCATGTTCGTAGATCAGTAGAATCAATATTGTTAAAATGTCCATAGTAACCAAAGTAATTTACAGATTCAGTGCAATCCCCATCAAAGTACCAATGTCATATTTCAAAGATTTAGAAAAAATAATTCTACACTTCATTTGGAACCAGAAAAGAGCCCAAATAGCCAAAGCAATCCTAAACAAAAAGAATAGATCTGGAGGCATCACATTACCAGACTTTAAACTATACTACAAGGCTACAGTAACCAAAACAGCATGGTATTGGTCCAAATATAGAGACATAGACCAATGGAACAAAACAGAGAACCCAGATATAACACCATCTACCTACAGCCTACTCATTTTTGACAAAGCAGATAACAGTGCACACTGGGGAAAAGAAGTCCTTTTCAATAAATGGTGGTAGACTTGAATCTTGATAATGCTTCTGAAGCTAGCAGCATGACCTTGGGCAGGCTACTTAACTAGGACTCAGTTTCTTCATCTGTAAAATAAATACAATACAATCATATTAACTCCCTCACAAGCTAGTCACAAGGATTAATAAAATAACGTATATAAAATAATATATGTAAGTGCCTGGGACAAGTGAGGAGGTAAATCAGTGTTACGTACCAACTGTAATGCCAAGAATTTCATTTGAAGCTATGACAGCTATACACGTGTCTTCATAAGCCAGAAACACTTATTCAGCAAATTGTCAACTACTTATTAATCATACCCACTGAACATAGGACTATGCTAAGCTCAGAATTTGAATTAAACCTTGAAGTTTCACTAAGTAGGATCTAGTTAAGTAAGTGGAGAGGAACAGTTCAATATATGCACTGTTCAATATATAGTAGGTGGCCTGTAGCTACATGTGGCTATTGAGCACTTGAAGTGTGGCCAGCTGGAATTGAGATGTGCTGTCAGTGTAGAATACACACCTGATTTTCTAAGCTTAGTGAAAAAAGGGAAAATGTAAGATATTCCATTAAAAATTTTATATTGATTATATGTCAAACTGATAGTATTTTGGATATATTATATTAAATGATATAGATTATTGCAATTAATTTTTACCCATTTCTTTTTTACTTTTTACAAATATGACCTTTAGAAAGGTTAAAATGATGTATGTGGCTCACATTACATTTCTAGTAGACAGCACTGTTTCAGATGGTGCAGCCCTTCCACTGTTAAAAAGAGCTCAGAGGAGCAGGGAGCGAGTATGGTAGGTGGACTCACACAACTTATAGTCTAGTAAAGGGACAAAGTCCTAGGAGCCCACAATACCTTATATGTCTGGGTTCATAATGCCTGGGTGCTTTGACCTCACCTGTATCTTTTTGTTTTATTTCAATATTAATAGATTTAGGGGGTACAAGTGGTTTTTGTTCCATAGATGAATTGTATAGTGGTGAAGTCTGGGTTTTTAGTGTACCCATCACCCGAGTAGTGTACGTTGTACCTAACAGATAATGTTTTCATTTCTTACCCCTCCCCAACCCTCCCCGTTCTGAGTCTCCAGTGTCCATTATGTCACTCTGTGTGGCCAAGCATACCCATCGCTTAGCTCCACTTGTAAGTGAAAACATGCAGTACTGGGTTTTCCATTCCCGAATTACTTCACTTAGGATAATGGCCTCTAGTTCCATCCAAGTTGCTGCAAAAGATATTACTTTATTCTTTTTTTGTGGCTGAGTAGCAGTCCATGGCATGTCAGTGGTGGAGGCTGGGGATGGGGGAGTTGCAACTTGTTTGTCTTCTGAAAAAGCAGATATCAAAATAGCAAAATGGAGGTAAAATCACTTGCCACTGCTTCTGCAGTCTTTAGAGCCTCTTTCTTCAGAGAAATTTTTTTTGCATTGGTTTGTGTAATATTTTGGCCAATATAGTTGAGACATATTTTGTAGTACTTTGTTGAAATAATATCAGATGTGAAATAAGCCTGAATATGGAGAACTTGAAACTAGAATAAAAAAGGCACATTTTAAAGCTTTTATCCTTGTCAAGAAGTAGCTATTTTGACTTTCAGATAGATGGCTTTTGAGCCTGCCAAGTAAAGGAAACAAAATTTCAACTAGTCTACCAGAACTTTATTTTCCTTTTCATATATTCCAAATTTGAAGTGGCTGTTCTGTCTTCTAGTTCAAGAGCATGCTTTCATGGGGTTTCCAGTGCCACACATGGGTGCCCTACAGGCACCCTTTCCACACAAAGCCAAAGAACACAAAACATCTTGCACCTTCATTTTTGGAAAAAAAGAAGGGAAGGGCAGAAGGATGGGTGAAAGGAGGAAGTGACCATTATTGAACTTCTTCTGTGTGTCAGACACTGTGCCAAGGATGTGTCATTGAGAAGGTGTGGGATGGGTTAGAACCCCCCCATAAGTAATTTAAGGTGTGAAACTCACAGCTTCCTGGTCATCCCAGGACATCTGTGACAGTGTGGCATATCCCAGACCCTGCATCAATCCCTAATATAGCCTGAAACCACTTAGTGTTTACCCCAAGGGTTCTTTTGCTCATTTTGCATGTCTGACTCATGGAGTGGCCTGGAATCTTGCATACACCACAGGGAGGAAGAGCGCTGCACAGTGTGGAGTGTGGCCCAGTCACTGTTGGGTCACACTGTTGGCCACTTTTTGATTAGAATGCAGTTGCCCATATTTGAGACCTACTCACCTTTGCCTTCTGTCCTTGTAGCACTTTGATCATTGCCAGCTTTGCCCTTCTGGAAAATGTTCTTTAATGCCATGAATCCTTAATGGAAAGTACAGACACTTGAACACTTGCCATGCAGATCTGAGTTTTGAAGACTCCTGGACTTCATGCATGAGCAAGGGAAAATACATCTGATGGGCTCTTTGCTCTGAGCAGCGGGCCCATAGAGAAAATGTATAAGGAGAACACCAGCCATATGCACGGAAAATAATAACCTTGCAGAACTGTGCAGGAAGGAAGTTTAAACAAACTTTTCTTTAATGTTTCTTTAATGTTCCCAGCAATTTAAAATTGGCTTAAATGGGACAAATCAAAGGAAATAAACTTCGCTTGTCAATAGGTTATAGTGCTTTGCAACATCTGGGAAAGAATGACCCTTCATTTGTTGAATTGAGTGTGCAGTGAATAAGTAATGGTAACATTATGATCAGCAACCTAAATTTGTATGTAAAATGCCCTGATCTTTGAAAGTGGATTTTGTTCTGTACATGAACCAATTGTTTTCATATTCTGAAAATAATAATTCATATCAGAAACTTAATTACCCGTGTGCACTGTAACTATGCCAACCACATTAAACCCTGATTTTTAGAAATCTCACACCCCCTTCTCTTCAGTATGAATGCTATCTGGAAATGAAGTAGTGTTTTTTTGTTTTGTTTTGCTCTGAATTATGCTGCTTGATGATCTTAACTGATTGCTTAACATATTTCTATCGTATGTTGCTAGTCACGCTTTGGCCAGTCCTTATGAGGCAAGTTTGATCTTCACAACAAAAGGGAAAGAAGCAAGGGATGACCATTCATTCAACTTGCAATGTGATATGGTGGCACCATGTACTGGAGCCTCAAAGTAATATTACCAGTGCTTCTGTAGCCTTAGGACAGGCTTTGCCACACTGGAGCTGCCTTCTTCAAAAGCCTACATGTTTGTCCATGGAACATCAACATGGCCTCAGACTAGTATCTTACTTGCAGAACTCTGATTATAAAGTAGATAGCCATCACTTTAATTGTCATTTTAAATATATGTCAACTGTTTTCTTGGATCTCCATTGTCTTATCTCACAATTCAATTTTGATTTGTTGAGTATGACTGAACTGTTCATATACTTTATCCCATTTAGTACTTGCAGAAGCCTGTGAGCTTATTTCTCTTGCTTTACAAATAAATGAATTGATGTTTGGAGAAATCAAATGGCTTAACTAAAAGAAATGAAAGTCGAGACTGGAGTCTAGATCAGCTGACCCCAAGTCAGGTGATAGGCTCTGTGGCTTTCAAGTAGGCCAGGAGTATACTCTCAAGGATAGAGAAAAGAATTCCCCAGATTGCAGTAGGGAAAAGCAAACAGTGCCCTCACAGTACCACACCAGTGGTGACTGTATCTGATATACAATGATGCAAAATCCTGGAGCCTATCTCCTACCTAAGAACTGTGTCCCATGGAGGCAGGGATTCATCTCCAGGTTTTGGCGTCTTATGTACTGCATAGATTTACCAGATTTCTACCCCTTGCCATTTTACAGGCTCCTTCTCATAGACTGTATATTCTGTGATCGGAGTTTCTTGGTATCAGGCTGCTCCGGGACTCTTCACATGAGTCTTCACATCTACAGGATGCTGGGAGTGCATTTTATGCTCTCAAGTGTATCATTTTCTTTTTGTATATATATCACAGCATCCATCCTGTCTTAGCTAGGCATAGTAATAAAGCTGTTTTCTTCCTGCACTGCTGAAGGCAGCCCCAGAGAAAATATTATATATAGTTCACTTTGATTCACTTGGCTCAGCTCTTAGTGATGTCAGAGCTACTGGGCTCCTATTTCAGAGTAACTTATGGGTGGCTGTGTTTTGCTGGAGCTTCAGAGGGGCACAGGACTGCTCTAAATGCTGCCACCTAAACTGCCTGGTAATCTCAAAACTGAACGAGATTATGTTCTGATATTTCCAGTTTCCAGGCTTAAGTTAGTCCTGAATTGAACCACACCAACTTTAGGATGAAACTTCAAGTGGAAATATCGCCTGCCTTTACCAATTTTAGACACTTATCCATCAATGATGTCACTTTCTTGATTAATAAATGACAGAGGGTATTGGTGAGTCTTTCCAACTATTGTCATTGGTATTCAATACGTATCCTGTTTCACAGATTACAAATTGGTATGTTAGGCCATCTGCCACTGAAATGTCAATTGATGATCTTTTTCTCTTCTTCAGCTTTTTTATTAATGTTGGCATCAGAATTTTTCACCTTCATTTTAAAACATGGATAAAAGGTTCACCATTTTGAGTTAGGGAGTGTTTTGGGGGTGTGAATCAATTATATTTTTACCATTTATCTATGTATATTTAAGTTTAATAAACATCTGGGTACACCTATTCTGCTAGAGATATAACAGAAATACTATGTATGTTCAAATAGTACAATATATCAAATATATATGTTAAATAGTTTATATATTAAGATTGCTATTTGAATTATATTTTGCTTTATTTGTTTGCATTTTTATCAATTGGTTATTTAGTGCTTAATGTTCTACAATCCATACATTATGAGAAGTCTAGTTAAGAGATATATTTTTTCTAAAGTTCTTATATCTTATGGGTGAATATTGTGATAGTCCTCAGAACCAAACTCTTTCAAAGAACTGAAAAATTGGCTCATAAGTCTTCCATCATCTCTTTGGTCACAAGATGAAAGCCAGAAAGATAATATTCAAACAAGGGTTATATTTTCCCCCAAAACAGGTCAGAAAATAATTCTATATTCAGCTTTAAAAAGGAAGGAAATTCTGACACATGCTACAACATGGATGAACATTGAGGACATTGTGCTAAGTGAAATAGGTCAGACACAAAAGGGTTAATACTGTGTGGTTTCTTTCCACTTATATGAGGTGTCAAGCGTAGGCAAATTCATAGAGACAGAACATAGAATGGTGCTTAGTGTTTAGTGAGTATGGGGGATTTGGGATGATGAAAAGTTCTGGAGTTAGATAGAGGTCGTGTTGCACAACAATGTGAATGTGCTTAATGCTACTGAATTGTACAGTTAAACATGGTTAAAGTGGTAAATTTTGCGTTATGTCTATTTTACCACAATTTTTAAAATTAGTCAATTTGATATGGCTTCCCTGTAACCATGATTACCCAAGCCCTAAAATAAAGAAAGTGAATTTAATGAAGAGGCCAAGCACATGTTTAATCATCTATGGTTTGGGCGAGATACCTTTTCTTACTTTTTAAAAGTTGGTGCAAGAGTTAGAAAACTGGTACCTCCTTCTGTTTCTACAACTTCTCAACAATTCCTGACAGAGGTTCTGCAATGCTGAGAAAAATCACAGAGATGCAAAATAAGAATACATATTTATGAGAAAGCATTTTTTTTTGTTTTGTTTTACTTTTACTGAAATCCTCTAAGGAAAGTTATAACGATTCTATTTTCTTGGCTGAAGTTCCAAAATAAAAAGAGGTTCAGTAACCTCAAGATCACTCAGTAAATAAATGGAAGAGCTAAAAATGGAACTAAGGATTCCCCGACTCTCTGAGCCTGTCTTGCCCGGCGTCTTGATGAACACGTGCACATCCTTCTCTGCAGCAGCGAGGTTGGCAGGATACATGAGGGGCTGGCAGCCTGAAGAGAATCTTCCACGTCTTAAAATAGTTGTTGAGTTCTAAAAACCTATCATGGCAAAGCAAACTCTGTTACAAATGCTGACTCCTCATCCCAGCCCCGGCACCATCTACTAAGGGAAATAAGGAACTGAAGGAAGTAGATTTCCTTTTGGTAGCCACCTTGTCATTCCCTGATAAATTCCTGATATTTTGATACTTAATTGTTCAGGTAGTTTTTAACACTTTTTTGCCTGTTTTTTTTTTTTTTTTTTTTTGAGACAGAGTCTCACTCTGTTGCCCAGGCTAGAGTGAGTGCCGTGGCATTAGCCTAGCTCACAGCAACCTCAAACTCCTGGGCTCAAGCGATCCTCCTGTCTCAGCCTCCCGAGTAGCTGGGACTACAGGCATGCGCCACCATGCCCGGCTAATTTTTTCTATATATATTTTTAGCTGTCCATATAATTTCTTTCTATTTTTAGTAGAGGTGGGGTCTCGCTCATTGCTTAGGCTGGTCTCGAACTCCTGAGCTCAAACGATCCGCCCACCTCGGCCTCCCAGAGTGCTAGGATTACAGGCGTGAGCCACCGCGCCCGGCCTTTTGCCTCTTTTTAAAAAATAGCTTCTGTCAAGTTTGCTAGAACTTTTTCAGTGCTAAGGAAACGGATAGAAATTTTCAAATCAATTTAGTTCAACAAACATATTACTATTCAATTTGCTTTAAAGGTCATGTATGTTCACTGAAGTTCTTTGGACACCTACTCAAAGGTACAAGCATAATAATTATATGTCAATGAAAAAGTGAGAGCTTAGTACTATCAAAGATAAACACAGCTGGACATTAAAGTGGTGAAAACCGATTTTAGTCAGTAACTACTGACAGTGGAGTTCCATTCTGATTGGCGCAGAGGTGACTGGGCATTTGGGAGGAGGAAAGAGGGAGTGAGGTGGGGAAATGAGCCTGGGCTCAAGCAGCCAGAGAAGTGAGAAATTTAAAAGGGTTGGTCAGTATAAATGCGATTAGTCTAGCTGTGTCTACTAGCTGGCAATTAGATCTAAATCAGGATTCTGTCCTCCCACTGAAACTAGACTCAGATGCCTTGTCCTTGAAATGGTTACATTTCAAGAGAATGGCTTCCAGGTCTGAGAAAGACACTCTTGAGGTGTAGGAGACACCTACACATCTCAAAGGGACAGTTGGAAGGATTCACAATTTTAAGTCCTTTTTGGTAAATGCTCTAGGAAAGGGGGATCAAAGGTCTATAATCAGCTGTAGGCTAGAAGGAACAGTAAATTCTTTTGACAGCCTAGAGCTTTTCCAAATAGGAACTCAAAAGCGGGCTGAGTAATGCCTTAAGATACTGGATGCCATGCTAAAATTTAGTCAAATCTCTTAGTGCAGGGGTTTGAATGGAATGTTTACGATGAGCGTTTCCGCACTTTTCAGTACCAGTGCTATTCTGTCTTTATAGAAAAGAATATAGTATCAGATTGAGAGATGGCAAAAAAAGATTGATTTTAAGCTATGCTTTGGTTCTCTGACACATTCGATATGAGAATCATGAATGAGGTTTGACCTGTCTTTGATTGATAAACACCTTGTCTGTGTTTGAAAGTACCAGGGGTTTACTTTAGGATGAAAAAATGAGATTTAGCTCTTGAACTACACATTAATATTTTTTGCATCAAATGTATTAGCAATTCCAATGAACTCCTGCTGCAATGTGCATATTTTATACATTTTTTCAGAATAGAAATATGTGGTTTGAATAAAATATTAACAAATTAATATTAATGAATAGGTGTTTGTTAATATGTTCAGTTTCCACCTTGTTTCAGTTCACAAGCCAGAATTTTCCTAGTTCAGTAGGATATAAGATTTATTAGTCTGGCTAGAGAAATCTATACGGAACAATGCATAACAGGAAAGAGGAAAGAAATTATGATTCTGAAATGACATCCTGTCTAAATAGCTTTTATAAACAGATAGAAGACTATTTTATTCACCAGACCAAGTAGTAATACCTGGGAATCAATAGACAATATCTATAAAACAGGCACAACTTTGTAAGAAACATGTTTGCTACTGAATTAATCTGACATTGTCTCTCTCACAAAATTTTACATTAGGCAATGTTTTTAAGTTTGCTTTCTTTCTTGCACTGGATACTTGTCTTGTCTTTATAGATATGTATGCAATACAAAACTAAGCCTGCTGTGTTTTTCTATTAAAGACATTTTTCTTGTCTACTTTTAAAAGAAGAGATTTTCATTATATCTGATAGCTTAAGAATGTTTTTTCTATTATTCCTCTATATTTTATAGAATGGAATAAATTGTCCTTTTTTTGACATCTTCTCACTCATACTTTCCAGAAATATTTCACTTTGGATTTATGGAAATGGAATTCTGTTTTCAATTTATACATCACTGAGAGTCTATTGTTTAGCTTGATCTAAGCTTCTCTGCGAGACATGCTGGGATGTCACCTCCCATTCACTCATAGGATTCAATATTCAGTCTGCAAAGGGGAGGTTGGAAGACAAGTCATGGACCCTTTAAAAGCTGGTTTCCCCAGTAATCATCAAGGAGAATAGGTGCTTCAGGGATGGAGATGTGGGGTCAAAAGTGTTGAGCAGCGTACTATGAGAAACTTTCCGTCACAGACTAGGTCCCCTCAGAATCTCAGTGAACCTCTAAACGTCACGTCATGATCTTTTCCTCCTTGTGGGGATTCTAAACAGTTCCAAATATGACATGATTAAATAAAGTGATTAATAATAGAGCCATCTGGAATGACTCCAACAGTGGCAGTCATTAAACTGCGACGGAAGAGATGACATCTGCATCTCACTAAACAGATGGTTTCCTGGTAGTGACAGGTGTGTTCTTGATTAGTTGGCAATGAGAATGCAGTGAACTTGGAAGACCCACCGAAGGAGGGACCAGTAAGAGTGGGCCAGAGTTCCAGCCCATTTCATGTTACCATGGACCAAAGAGCACATATGGAAATAAAACTCAATGGAAATCAAGCAGGTGGGAGAGGGAAGGAGGGGATGGGTAAATTCACACCTCACAAGTACAATGCACACTCTCTGGGGGGTGGGCACACTTATAACTTTGACTCAAACTGTGCAAAAGCAATCCATGTAACCAAAACATTTGTACCCCAGTAATATTCTGAAATTTAAAAACAGGAATAAAGAGCCACTAAAAAGAAAGACTATTACACCTAGAAACCTGTAAACTAGTCACCTACATCATTAATTCTTTAAATAAAATATATTTGTGAGGGGAAAAATAGTTAAGTAACATCCCGTAGCTGTTTTATAGCCCCTGCATAGAAATTGCTTATATCTTTATTTAGCCTGCTTTTATTTCCACAAGTCCATTCAACCAATGACTTCAGGTTTCTTAGCTACTTTAGAAACTTTTCTAAATTCCCAACCTGGGACTTTCAGTTGCTGGATGCCTCAACCCCATGCTCTAGCTCCCACTTAATTGCTGCCTTTTTCTTTAGCTTTGCTCCTGCTCACCTGCTCTTACAACAAGGGACAAGAAGTGACATTAGAAGAGCTCTGGCTTTGAGTGAGGCACTTTCAGTGCGTTTTGTCATTTAATCTTGTCAATCTCCATTCCACTGATGAAGGAACTACGGTCCAGAGAGGTAAAGTAACTTGCTCAAGATCATGTTGACGGTGTTTATCAGAGCCAGGGGTCGCTGCCAGGTCCTTTTGATGCCACCTGCACTCCTCTTACTCTGCATTCAGCATCCCAAGATCTTGTCACCAATTAAGTCCCCTACTGAAGAGAGAGTGTGTCTGTAAGAGTCTACTTGAAAAAGAGCAGTCTCAGGGTTTATAGACTATATGTGCATATTTTTAAAGGGAAAGTCAACATTTATCATGCTTTCTAAAGAATTAACCTTTAAATGTCTCCAAACTCTGATGAATATATAGAAATAAACATAAAGATATGGATGTTGATAGAGACCCCTGCCCAAGTAAAAAGGACTTTTATTCTCCCCATAGAGCCTATTTCCTATACAGCAGCCAAGACCTATTTAGCAGACTAATACATTTGGGAACCTTCAGATAGCATTGGGTGTCAAAATTGACTCTCATCTTCCACACCCTAGAATTACCGTGTCACAAGGCTGTGGGATGCATCGGGAAAATGTCTTTTCCTGTGCTCTACAGCATTCATTGAGAAAACTTTGGTGAAGAGAGTATAAGGAATGAGGAAAAGACAAAGCATAGCCTAATACTTTTCTTTCAACATAAACATGTTTAGATTTTGTGGATGAGGCATAGTTACATGTCATATTTCATTTTCTACAAGCCAATTTTATCTCCAGTTGATTAAAGTTATTATTTCCATAAGGAAATGATTTTCACTGAGGGCCGAAGGAAGCTATTTGGGCAAAGGAATAATCAACAATTTTCTCTTGAGAATTCTTTCAAAAGTTGCATTTCAATTAAGATGGTGTTGGATAAGAAAAGCAGTTGAAGTGGAATTATGAATTTGAAGTACTTACTATCCAACACTAAAACAACTCATTAAACCCCTACTGTTAAAGATTACTTAACATTATCATCCACAGAGACTTTTTGCCCCCCAAAGTCAATGAAGACAGCGCTGTGCCATGCAAACCAGTGATAAAAGGCTCAGCAGTGACTTGGCTAGAGGCCCAGGTGTGGTTTATCTACCATAAATTTTACTAGATAATCATAGTCAATTCTAAGCACTTTTTGAAAAATGCTTCTATTTCTCTGTCTTAGGGCACTAGATCTGCATCCAGTTCATCCAATCAACTTTAAAGACCATTAGGAAAGCATGTAACATCAATTTATTATATCATTTCAGAATATCATAATATTAGAAAAGAGTTTATCAGAAATTAACCCCTAATTTAGTATTAGATATATGCAACTCTCTACTCGATCTCTTTACTTTGGTGTTTAACGGGCATCTCAAAGGTAAGAGGAAGAAGTAGAACCCTCGAGTCCATCCCCCTACCACGTGACATGAGCACTATCCCATTGGCCCCATCTTGGTGAGTGATACCACCTAGTGGCTGGAATCAGAAAAGTTATGTGTCTTCTTGACTCTCCCATCTCACTCCAACTCCTAAAGCCCATCAATTCCACATCCATATTGTAATTTGAATTTGACCACTTCTCAATACCTTCTCACCATCAGTGAGAGGCCCAAGCTTTATCCACTTGTACATTGTACTTGTGCAAATTTTTAAAAGACATCCCTTTCTTAAGGCACTGTTGGAACATGGCTGTAATATACTGTTTTCCTCCAAAGAAGACACACCACTGCCTATCTGCTAGAAAGCTATTGTGGTAAATATACAAGTCCATAATGCTCATGCTGTGAATGGCACCCCTGGGATTGTGCTGTGCAAAACCTGCAGAATCATGTGTGGCAGCCCTGAGCAGGCCACCATCATCTGATGTATAGACTACTGCCAGAGCTATCTACCTGTCTTACTTCTTCTCTTGCCCTCCTGCTACAGTCATTTGGTTTCACAGAGCATCTAAAGTTATCTTTTGAAAATCATACATCAAATTATGTCCCTCCTCTGTTCACAGCCTTCCAATGGCTTCCATTTACATTCAGTAAAATCCAAACTCCCTTCCATGGTCTACACATTTCAATAAGATCTTGTCCCATCTCTTCAATCTTTCCTCCAACCTCTCAGGCTGAGATTTAATCAGTACACATTGACAGGGCTTAATGAATGGTGTCTGTTCTGATTGATGGGTGCCCCTGCCGTGTCAGCTATTAAATATGTTTAATATCTACCCTGATTACCTCTTTGACTCTGCCCATCTGGCTCTAGCCATATGGGTTTTGCTGTTCCTGGAACATACCAAGCTTATTCCCATCTGTATTAGTTTCCTGGGGCTGCCTTAACAAATGACCACGAATTGAGTGGCTCAAAACAACAGAAATTTAGTCTGTAATAATTGTGGAGACCAGAGGTCTGCAATCAAGGGGTTGACAGGACTGATGCCTTCTGGAGACAGAGAGGGAGAATCTGCTCCTGGCTCTCTCTGATCATCTGGTGGCTGACAGCAGTCCTTGGTATTCCTTGCTCTGTGGCTGAATAACACAATCTCTGCCTCTGTCTTCATGTGGCCTTCTCCCCTCTTCTCTCTAGGTCTGTATCCCCTTCTCTTATAAGAAGGCATTTGTCATTAGGTTTAGAGCCACCCTAATCCAGGGTGATCTCATCTCAAAATCCTTAATTTTATCCGTAAAGATTCTTATTCCTAGTAAGGTCATATTCTGAGGTTCCAGGTGGACATGTCTTGCAGAGGGCCACCACACCATGTAACAGCTCTTGCTTCTGAAGTTTCTTCCCAGGATCTTCCTCACCATGGCCTGCTCCTCCACTTTGTCCCAGTTTCTTCTCAAGGAATAATTCCTCAGAGAGGCTTTTCCTGAGTGCCCTCTGAAAATAGCTTTCCCCTTTCCTCTGTGACTCTTGATGCTCTTATTCTGCTTTTATTTTTTCTTCATGGCACTTTAATATCACCTGCCCTATCATTGGGTATTACTTATTTTTTGTTTATTGATTATTCTCCCTATTAGAATACAAGGTCCATGAGGTCAGAAACTTTGTCTTTGTCTCTGTACCACCTAGAACAGGAATCAGAAAACTGCCCCACTGGCCAAATCTAACCTGCCACTTGTTTTATAAAGTTTGATTGGTGCATAGTCACACCCGTATGTTTACGTGTTGTCTATGGCTGTTTTCATGCTGTAACAGCAGAGTTGAATAGTCATGATAAAGACCATTTAGCCTATAAAGTCTAAAATAGGTGCTCTCTAGTGCTTTAGACAGAACTACATGTTCATGGCATATGTGTCTGAGTTATATATTCGTTCAATGTGTATTGTAAATAGTTATTTCTAAGCAGAGAAATTTAATTTGGTCTTATGGTTGACACTGAAAGGAAAGATACCTGAGTTCTTTTATTTCCTGTTTCTAACTTAGAATGATTCATAAATGCTAATTTGAGTGGTTAAAAGAGGAAGAGGAAATTCTGTGAAGATTAAAGAATGCATATTTTAGATCACAGATTTCTTTGAAGAGTGTGCCATGTTGGTTAATTTTCATAATGACCCAGTTAGGTCAATATTATGCTTCTGTTTCATAGGAGATAAAATGGGGTCACCCAGCTAGTAAGGGACAAAACCAGGACTCTGCTGGACTTGAGTGAGGGTTTAGAGGTCTTCCCTTTTGCTTCTGTTCCACAGCAAGTATCATCTCCCAAAGACAGTAAATCCAGATACTTCCCAAAAGCCACTTCATACTTCCAACAGTCTCTATGAACAAGTATATCATCATGAAGTATATCTCAGGCTTCCTAAATTATAAGTATTATCTTACATATTTATGTAAGATGTAAAGATTATAGAGTATCAGCTACTTCAGAGCATAAACAATGCCAAATATTTTTTGTACTCTCACGACCTCTAGAAGAGTGCAAGATACCAACTGAGCCAGATAACCAGTACTTAGTAAATATAATCATATTCTGAGACTTAATATGATATAAAAACAAGTGCCCTCTAAAGACCTGAGCAACTTAAAATATTTTCTTGAAATCTCAAATGGTCATCTAGAGGATAAAATAATAGGTACATGGGCTTTTTAATAAATTTACGTTCCTTGTATCATTAACCGCTCTTTCAGATTTTTCAGTCATTTGGTTTAATAAACAAATATTGGCCAGGTGCAGTGGCTCATGCCTGTAATCCCAACACTTTGGAAAGCCGAGGTGGAAGAATCACTTTAGTCAAGCAGTTTGAGACCAGCCTGGGCAACAGAGCAAGACTCTGTCTCTACAAAAAATAAAAGAAAAATTATCCAGGAATGGTTGCACACGCCTGTAGTCCCAACACCTCTGGAGGCTGAAGCAGGAGGATCACTTGAGCCCAGGAGTTTGGGACTGCAGTGAGCTATGATCATATCACTGCACTCCAGCTAGGGTGACAGAGCAAGACCTTGTCTCAAAAAAAGAAAACAAAAGAAATGATAAATAAAAAGGAAGTGAACATGAACATGGATATTTTAAAAACATTTAGTGAACTTAAAAATATTCTCTTAAAACATGGAGCAGAAAGACAAAATAGGAAGAACAGAAAGATAAAAGATATGGAAGACAGAGTGAAGGATTTAATGTCTATATAATAAGAGTTTCAGTGAATGACAGGATTAGTGAATGAAGAGGAGACATAGACTCAGGAAATTACTAATTTCTAAAGTAAATAGAATGCTTATAAACAAACAGATATAATAGGCTACCCATAAAGGAAAGTTAATCAAATAGCAAACAACAAACATAGTTTGACCATCATATATTAGGCATTCTGCTGTTGTTTGTAAGGCTATTTAAAGGGTTACAAAGTATTCATAATCATGATGAAGACTTTGAAAAGAAGAGTGGAAATTTCACTAGTCACATCATTCTAAAAGATGGCTTGGCCAGATGCAGTCCTTTCTTGTTTTTTTATTTATTCATCTAATACCTGTAGTTGATGAGCATTCGGTGCTAGATGCTGGTCAAGGAAGGTCAAGGAAGATATCTCAGTGGAAGAGACTTTGGAGCCAGTTCCAAGAGGAAAGGACATTATGGGTGAACCAGTGTGTGCAAAAAAGTCTTAGTTTAATTCTTGTAGTCCCGGGCTTTATCCACTTCTTTACCCCTATGCTTTCAATTTTGTAGCACTGGAACCTCCAGACCAACTATTTTTGGGGAAAATTGATATCACATCTTTTTTCATTTTTTTCGATGATCTTTTCCAAATGAAGAAGTGCACAAATTCAGGCAAAAAGTTAAAAAGGATAGAGCAAGAAAAGGACAAGTGTTTTAAAGACAGAGCAACTTGCAGCTTTGAGAGTTAGCCATCCTCGGAGGTGACAGATTTAATATGAAATATTTTGCCTGTCTAATTCATTCAGAAAGCCCCAAGATAGAAACCAGGTTCACTCTATGGCTTGTGCAATGATGAATTGGCTGTCAACATTCAAGTCATAAATAATAATAATGGCACATAAAAGCCAGGAAATGCAGAAGTGAAGGCTTTCATTGAAAGTCAGCTCATCCAAGTTGTACGTGCATAATATCCCTCAATACCTGGATAAACTTTCCAGGGTTATTTTATTATATGAAAAATGTGCAATATAGTCAAGTTACCGTTGCAACGAGAACCTTCAATTCGCAATTTAGGCCATTTCTAAGCATTATGGCTTAAAGCCTTCACATTGTATTAACAGGAAATTTCTTATTAAAGAATAGAAGCAGACTGTCTTTTGTATTTGTAGATAATACCTTTCTCCCCCATGGAAACAATAGCACATGCACTGCGGGAGCTGTTTTTCAGTAGAGATCACAGATTTCCTGGATGACCTTTGTGTACTGCCAGATCCCGCTTAGGATCAGCAGATCACTTTCTCACTCCGGGGCTACAGGAGGGGAGGAATTATGTTGTGTGAGACAGAAATGCTGATAGTTCATTTCTGCGAGCGCACATGGGATGGAGCTCCAGCCTCTCACTTATCACTGGCCACAGGCTCTATTTTATTAGGGTAGAAAACTACTCAGTGTGCTTTCATAGTCACTCAACCAAAAATAAATAACTTTTAATTGAATTTAATAAATATTTATTGACAACCTCTGGTGTTTTTATGTTTAAAACATATACCAGACACAGTGCAAAATACACAGCTTGAAATATAGTCCCCACCCCCGCACACCCACAAATGACAATCTATAGGAGTAGTGGTCAATTAGATAAGAATTTGGCAAGATAATGTACAATTAAAGAAGTACAAAGTCCTTTGAAAGTTTATAGGGAATAATTTCAGCAAAAGATCTGAAGCAAATTGCTAGAAAAGAAACCACTAAAGATAACATTTTAAAGATGGACAGGATTTTTTAAATGAAAATTTATTGAGTTAAATATATTAATCTTAGGTAAATTTAGCCCTAGTTACACAGAAATATATTTTGATTTTCAAATATCTCCAATTACAAGATTACTTATGTAGAACTCTTACTACATTCACATTATATAGGACTTGTTAAACAGCAACAATTGAAATATCATCTTTAAACTACCTAGTAAAAGAAGGAAAGGGAACATTTACTCATGAAATTTACTTTTAAACTACATTTCTAAAACACTCTCCTAGGAATTCTCTCCAGCTTCCATTGAGCAATTATGTTATCATTTAACTACAGCAATGAAACTAAATGAGAGGAAATTCAAAATTACTTTGGAAGAGAAACAAAAAGTTTCTGTATTCCGAGATCATTAGAAGAGACTTCTTAAATAGTTATAATGGAATATTAGACTATCTAAAAGCCAAACCATGGTATAAACCACTTACTAATAAGATTCACATTTATGTAGTATATATCTATAAAACATTCTGAGAATAATAATCCTATTAAATTTCCATTTGGGCTCCTGTATAATTATTAAAGAATATCAATAAAACCAAAAAAGAAAAAAAATAAAAATTAATTTAGGAGAAAGAAAAGAAAAACTTGCTGTGTTTCTGGATGATTTTAGTGGACTAATTAACAACATAAGTACTGTAATTACACTACCTACAAATACAAGTACACCTTGTTTTATTGCATTTCACTTTATTTTGTTTCTTAGATATTGTGGTTTTTACAAGTTAAAGGTTTGTGACAACCATGCGTCAGGCAAGTCTATTGGTGCCATTGTTCCAACAGTATGTGCTCACTTTATGTCTACCTGTCACATTTTGGTAATTCTCACAATATTTCACACTTTTTCATTATTATTATATCTGTTGTGATGAGCTGTGATCTGTGATCTTTGATGTTACTATGGGGATTGTATTGGGGCACTGCAAACTGTACCTAAATAAGATGGCAAACTTAATGGATAAATGTGTGTTCTGACTGTTCCATCGACCAGGCCTCCCCCTTCTCTCTTCCTCTCCTTGGGCTTTCCTATTCCCTGACACACAATAATATCGAAATTAGGCCAATTAATAACCATATAATGGCCTCTAAGTGTTCAAATGAAGGGAGGAGTCACATATCTCTCACTGTAAATCAAAAGCTAGAAATGCTTAAGCCTAGTGACGAAGGCATGTTGTAAGCCAAGACAGGCCAAGAGCCAGGCCTCTTGAGCTGATTAGCCAAGTTGTGAATGCAAAGGATGGTTCCTGAGGGAAATTAAAAGTGCTACCACAGTGCACACAGGAATGGTAACAAAGGGAGGCCGTCTTATTGCTGATGTGGGAAAGTTTGAATGTTCTGGATAGAAGATCAAACTAGCCACAGCAGTCACTTAAGCCAAAGCTTAATCCAGAGCAAGGCCCTAAATCTCTTCAACTCCATGAATGCTGAGCAAGGTGAGGAAGCTGCAGAAAAAAAGTTGGAAGCTAGCAGAGGTTGGTTCATGAGTTTTAAAAAAAGAAGCCATCTCCATAACACAAAAGTGAAAGATGAAGCAGCCAAGTGCTGATGTAGAAGCTGCAGCAATTTATCCCAAAGATCTAGCTAAAATCATTGATAAAGATGACCACATTAAACAACAGATTTTCAGTGTAGATGAAATAGCCTTCTCTTGGAAGAAGATGCCATCTAGGCCTTTCATAGCTAGAGAGAAGTCAATGCTGGCTTCAAAGCTTCAAATGACAGGCTGACTCTCTTGTGAGGGGCTAATGCAGCTGCTGACTTTAAGGGAAAGCCATTGCTCATTTCTCATTGAGAATATTAGAATTATGCAAAATCTACTTTGCCTGTGCTCCAGAAATGGAAAAACAAAGCCTGGAGGACTGCACATATGTTTATGGCACAGTTTACTGAATATTTTAAGCCCACTGTTGAGACCTACTGCTCAGAAAAAAAGGATTCCTTTTAAAATACTACTTACTGCTTATTAGTAACACACCTTGTCACCCAAGAGCTCTGATGGAAATATACAAGGAGATTAATGTTGCTTTCATTCCTGCGAATATAACATCCATTCTGCAAGCCTATGATCAAGGAGTAATTTTGGTTTTCAAGTCTTATTATTTAAGAAATACATGTTGTAAAGCGTTAGCTGCCATAGATCATGATTCCTCTGATGGATCTGGACAGAGTAAATTGAAAACCTTCTGGAGGAAATTCACCATTTTAGATTGCATTAAGAACAATCATGATTCATGGGAAGGGATTAAAATATTTTTAACAAGAGTTTGGAAGAAGTTGATTTTAACCCTCATGGATGATTTTGAGGGGTTCAAGACTTCAGTGGAGGAAGTAACTGCAGATGTGATGGAAATAGCATGAGAAGTAGAATTAGAAGTGGAGCCTGCAGATGGGACTGAATTGCTGCAATCTCATGACCAAACTTGAACAGATGAGTAGTTGCTTCTTATGGATGAGCAAAGAAAGGCATTTCTTGAGATGGAATCTACTCCTGGTGAAGATGCTGTGAACATCATTGAAATGAAAACAAAGGATTTAGAATATTGCATCAACTTTGTTGAGAAAACAGTGGCAGGATTTGAGAGAATTAAGTCCAACTTTGAAAGAAATTCTACTGTGGATAAAATGCTATCAAACAGTATCGCATGCTACAGAGAAATCTTTTGTGAAAGGAAGAGTCAAGCAATGTGGCAAACTTCATTGTCTTACTTTAAGAAATTGCCACAGCCACCTCAAGGTTCAGCAACCACTCCCCAATCAGTCAACATCCATCAACAATGAAGCAAGACCCTCTGCCAGCAAAAAGATTACAATTTGCTGAAGACTCAGATGATCATTAGCAATTTTTTTTAGCAATAAAGTATTTTTTAATTAAAGGATGTAAATATTTTAGACATAATGCTATTGCATACTTAATAGACTACAATGTGCTGTAAACTAACTTTTATATGCACTGGGAAACCAAAAAATTTGTGTGACTCACTCTATTGCAATATTCACTTTATTATAGTGGTCAAGAACTTACCTCGCAATATTTCCGAGGTATACCTGTAAATTAAATGGACAAAATTAGCCTATGAATTCACATTTCAATAATCTACAATTATAAAACATTGTAGTAAGAATTATAATTCTATCAAGCTTCCATTTGAGCCATTGTGTAATTACTTAATGGAAGTATAACTAATAGAGAAAACATCAAAATTATTTTAGTCTCACACCTTCAGAAGGAGGTTTATTAAGGGGGTTGAGCTTGGAAGGTGGCTCACTTCTGTCTTCAGGTTGTATAGAGGAAAGACCAAATCCAGAGCTTGATATAGAGACATTTCTTGTTGCCAGTAGAGGATATGTTGGACCAGGTAAGCCCCTCAGTGGAGAGAGAGAATTCCTAGAGAGATTTGTCCTTGCTTTCAAGAATAGAGGAAGGAAAGCGAATTCTTTTTTTAGAAAATGCCTCCTGGGAGCCCTCAGTACCATCTGACCTCTGATGAGACCATGAGGTAGAGGTGGGAGACCAATTAGCTGCCAGTGACTCCTCCCCCAGCCCCCATTCAGGTAGGAAGGTTGAACTGAAAGAAGGTCCTGAGTGTCTGTTTGCACCTGGAGCCCCAAGAGAAGCTTTGCAGTGTTTTTGTGGAGGATGGAGTTGGCCTGATGGAGGGATCCTGCTTTAGAGCCCTGGCTCCAGCGAGGTGGCATCTGGTTAACATGGGATGCTGGACCCGGCTTCCCATGCCATCACAACCGGATGCTCCTTATTCCTTGGGGATCTTGTCATCTGGAGGATTCCCAAATACCTCACTTCCAACATCAGGGACATAAGTATACTTTTTGAAATGTTCAAATTCTTCCACAATAATTTTTTCTGATGTATGCCTTCTCTCTTCTTAGGTTGTTGAGATTTCTCTCAGCAATCAGAGCTCTCAAACTATTACCATGAGATTTCTTTTCACGGGAAATAAGCTGGTTTTATTCAAATTTTTTCTGGAAGAATTTTGGCTTGTATTTTATACATGTCCAGCTCTTCACATGCATGGCTGATCTTGTCATCAGCTTTGGATAGATTTGCCTCTATTTTTATGTGTTAAACTTATTCTAAATTGGTTATTTGGTGAAAATTTATTTCATTTTTTTTTGTGTGCAGTTTAGAAAGGACCTAAAGTTTCTGCTAGAGTTTTAGTTTCTCCCTTTCTAACTGTTATTTTCTATTTACAGGCACTTTCTCAGTGTGGAAATGTCTGGGATGGTCTTTAAGTGCAGCAATTATTTTATTTTCTTCAGTTAATTTAGTGTACATTCGATTTCTCTTTTCCTTCCTTTAAGTATGTATTTGACTCAGCCATATCAACTGGTTTCTTCAAAACTTCTTTTGAATTCTATTCCAAGAGGTCTCCATTCCCTGAGGCATTTGGTATATCCACTTCTGAGTTCTCCCCATCCATGTTGTCTTCTTCCAGGACATCAACTCAGTCTCTTGTTTTTAGCAAGAGATCATCCAGAGGCTTCATTTGGCTTTGTCATTTAAACTTGTCCCATGGATACGTTAGCATTTTTTACCATTTTATTCTGTTTAACATGTTTGGTCCTTTTTGTTCCTTTCTGTTCCTTATCTGTTTATGAAAGCAGCTTTATACTTCCTTGAAGAGTGGAATTTTCGTATAACATATCTTTTATTGCTGTCTGAAGTTGCTCTTCATTCTTCTGATGTGCTTTAAAAGCTGTTTTAGTTGCAGCTAATTGAAATTGGATGTGCATTGATGCATCTTGTAAAGAGTGAATCTTTCTCGTAATGTCGGGCATCCACTCAACTTGTTCTAAATGTTTAGATTTCTTTTCTCAAAGACCTTTTCTAAAATCTCTTTCTAAAATCTCTTTCTAAAGTTTTAAATCCAAATAGAGACCTGGAGTCTTACAAATTTTTATTAATGACCTCTAGTTTTGTTTTGTGTTTTTTATTTGTTTTCTGATCCTTTGTTCTTGAAACTAGTTTCTGTTAAAGTTGATTCAAGGCCTTCAATTTCTTTTTCAATGAGGCCGAGCCTCTTAAGAATTTTGTCTTTCCCCAAAGGGCAGAAATTCCAGTAGTCAGTTCTTTGTCATCCTTGCACAGAGTAGACTTTTGATGATTAAAAATCCTACCATGACTATCAATACCACCACTCCCATAGCAATCCATGGGCTCTAGGCCAGGTCTAAGGGGCCTGGCGGCACTGCTACCTCCTGGCTCAGATCTCCATGCTAGCATATCATGACTGTCTGTGGTTCCTCTGTGGCCCCTGAGGCTGCTGCTGACCTGCCTTTGCTTTTCAGGACCTTGATGGTCACAACAGACTGCAGAGGACAACGGCGAGCGTTCTACCCAGAACAAAACAAGTGTAGGGCAACCAGCACAGATCTCAGTGGAGGTAGAGGAGGGAGGACAGTTCCTTCCAACCTTCCTCACATCATGAAATACGTAGATAATAATGCTATTGCATGACACTGGGGGTTATGAACTGAAGCTACTGGAAGATATGGATGGTGGCCTAGGGCTCCAGATACCCAAGGCCCTGCCTGACCGCCCAAGAACTAAGGGCCTCAGCGTCACACCATAAGCCAGTCAGTGTGCCCCTAGCAGTGCTTGTCATTTTTTTGAATGGACATTTTATTCTGCAGTCCTGGAGATGTCATCCTGTCCCCAGAGATCACAGAAAACTATGCTGTCAGCTCCTCCTTAGTCTGTGTCTGACCTGCCTTGAATAGCAAGGGGAGAGGTACAGGAGGGCTAATGGAGAGTTTTGGCTTTTTTCTCTAATTTTACCTTTAAAAACTAAGGAAGAAGAAATGAGATTTTCATAGTCCATACATTTCAAGAATGTGCTGTCCAACTGGGAGCAAGGAAAGCACAATTTTCAGACTCTTTTTGCGTCTAGTGAAATGTTTGGTAACATAAAATCTTCATGTTACCACTGATGTTCAGAATGACCATCTTTGAGGCAGTGGTGGGAGTACTGGGCCCCCTGAGCTCCTCCCCAGCATGGAGGCTGTCCGTGGGCATGGAATAACAGCCAACATTTATGGGACACTTCTATATTCTATCTGGGAACCAGTTGCTTCACATGGCTTACTTAGCTCATAACAACATTGTGAAGTAGGTACTTCTGTTTTCAGCTCTTATAGATGGATTACAGTAGGTTTTTGACCTGCCTAAGGGTCACACAACTAGTAGGCACTTGATTCCAACCCAATTTTTTATGATACAAGACAAGGCAGAATTAATGTGAGGACGTATTTCAAGTAACAATGAGTAGGGTGCTTTGGTTGACTTTGGGATATATGTTGGATAGTGTCAGAAAATAATGGGAAGGCAATTTGGAGTCATCACTTGCAGAAGATCTTGGATAGCAGAGTAAAAAAAATAAAATACTTCTTAATCTCCTAGGCCAGGGCTGTTGCATACTGCTCCACTAAGCCCTGAGGCTTCTGAATATGTGTGTGTCATGCTGGGTGCTGGGATGGGGTGGGTATAAGGCCAGTCAGTGGGTTTCTAGGCTCTCCATCCTCACCCTATGTAAAGTAGAGCATTTTCACTTTTATCTGTATTATAATTCAGAATGACACATATTTTCAAGAAAGGGTTCTGTTGGTTAAATATAAAAAGTTAGCCACTGTTTGGAACAATGAAAAGTCACTGGAGGTATTTGAGAGGAGAGTAACGTGACACCGGATGGGTTGTGGCAGGATGCAGGCATTTATGTAAGGTAGACGGGCATGGAAACAGAGAGCAAAGGCAGGGCAACCAGAAAGGATGCTTCTCACACTGACAAAGTGATAGCTTTCATATTTAGGTATTTTATTGTTAATTTTATAAACAAAGACCGTAAACATTTTAAAGTATCATTTCCAAAAGACACTGCAGTTTTTCAGTTTGTTGATGCAACGTCATTGTCTCCTCATGATTTTCTTTCCATAAATAAATGGTCCTCCTCCTTCTTCCTTCAAATGAGGCCCTGCCTTAAAGGAAGTTCTTTTTCAATGCAGAAGTTGGGTCATTTTAGCTGTTCAGTATGCTCCAGTTTTCTGGTTTAGATAAAAGCAAAACAAGGAATTCGTTCTCACTACAGGGATTATGTGACTCACCTAGGCTTTCAAAGCTGTGAGTTCTCCAGGAGATAAAGGACGAGACTTGCTGACCTCTCTCTGTCCAGTGGCCACCCTGTGCCGGCTCAGCCCCTGACTGTTAGCCTGCAGCTTCCTCCCAGGTGAAGTCTGCACATGGTGTTTTGCGCAGGGCCAGCCTACGGACTAGGTAAAGGCCAAGTGTCAGTGTCTGAGGAAGGAAGCGTTCTCCCACATTTTGTGCAAGTGGTGAATCTGAGGTTGAGCCAGCAGGCTTCTGTGTCTGTGTTTGAGAATAAAGTGCCATAAGCACATCCAGAGAGTGTCCACAAACACCTGTCACTTCTCACACCCATAGCTCTAACAGTTTCTATCATCTCTGGTTTGATTAATGGCGTGTTGCCCAGAGTCAGCATAAAATGCCACCTGCATCAAAAAAAAAAAAAAAAACCCTTTTATGTCAGAGGTACCTCTTCTTTAGAATCTGTTGTTTCAGAGGAAAGACTACCCTTTCTGATTTGGAATATAGAAAGCATATCTTTTATTATAACATTCACTCATGTAACAAATCTTTATTGCATATCTGTTACATGCCAGGTGCTGTTTTACATAGTAGGGACACAGCAAGAAGCAAAACAAAAATTCCTGCCCACTAGTTCTGCTTTCCAGTGGGGAGAAGTCAAGAAAATAAGTAAGTAAAATCATAGTATGTTAGAAAATAATAACTGCTATGGAAAAAAAATAATACAAGGAGATAGGTTTAGGATTGTTGGGGGATTGCAAGTTTGAGTAGGGCTATTGGGGAAGGCTATAAAAGCAAACAAATCAAGTCGACATGGGCTGAGGAACCAGCAAAGACAAAAGCCAAGGTGGGAGAACGCCCACAGTGTTCAGGAGACAGCAAGGGGGCCAGAGAGACTGAAGGGCTAAGAGCTGAGGAAAATGGAAGAGGAGGCCATGGGGAGAGGACGTGGGGAGCAAATCTGGAAGAACCTCGTGGGCTCTTGTTCGCATCCGCGTTCTCTCCGTATGAGCTGGGAAGCCACTGAAGGGGGAGGGTATTGACGAGGGGGATGTGCTTGCCATGATCTGATTTGCTGTGAATATGATCACTCAAATTGCTGCACTGAGGATAGGATAAAGGGGGAAGGAAGGAGCAGGGAGATCCATCCTGTGGCACTTGTGAGCATTCCAACAGGGGGACCACAGCTGTCACAGGAGAGACGGTGAGAGGCGAATGGGTGCTGGTGTGGGGCTTGACCGGGAGAAGACAAGGGTGTCTCCCAGGCCTTTAGCTGGAGCAACAGGGAGGATGGAGCATCATCAACTGAGGTGGGGAAACCACCAGGGGCAGGAGGGGAACAGGTTGGGGGAGGAAAGAACAGAGAAAGCCGGTCAGATACCTGCTGCCTCTCCTTCCTGTCACCACTAAAATAGTAAAAGAAAAATGGCATAAAACATACCTATCAAAAAACATATATATGAAATTCACCAATAGAGCCTTTTAAATGAACATTATAAACATTAGAGGCAGATCATCAGATGAGTGTGGGGAACATCTCTTACTCCCCGTTATATCCTCAGAACCTAAGATGGGCCGGGCACAGAATAAGTACTCAGTGGGTATTCCGTCACTGAATTCAATCAGATTTACCATTGTGGAGACTAACATATATAAGTTGGTTCTTAAATCATTCCTGTTTTTATGGATATTTACAAATTGTAGGATTGAGTGAGTCCTAGCCAAAAACTTAGTTCCTTCCAGATGATTAAGTTCTATTCAACTTAGAAAGCAACTGTGGACCCAGCCAAAACAGACTAGCTGCCTCCCATCAAGCTGATCATTAAACACAGTAAATTTCCCCCTTCCTAACCAGCTGACATACTGTGCAAATAAACCGGTTACCACAGAGAATAAGTAGGGTGGAGCTGTGCGCACTTGCAGAGGAGGGAACTGCTCCCGTGTCCCCGTGGACAGGGTTTAGCATCCACTTCTTTCTCTCTGACTTGCCACCGCTGCTCTACCATGGCCATCTCACTTTTTTTTACGTAAAACCAGAAAGAGGTGTTCCTTTTCAACCTTACTTGAAACTGTAATCTTTTTTTTTTTTTTTTTTTTGTTGAGACAGAGTCTCACTTTGTTACCCAGGCTAGAGTGAGTGCCGTGGCGTCAGCTTAGCTCACAGCAACCTCAGACTCCTGGGCTTAAGCGATCCTACTGCCTCAGCCTCCCGAGTAGCTGGGACTACAGGCATGCGCCACTATGCCCGGCTAATTTTTTCTATATAGATTTTTAGTTGTCCATATAATGTCTTTCCATTTTTAGTAGAGACGGGGTCTCGCTCAGGCTGGTCTCGAACTCCTGACCTTGAGCAATCCACCCGCCTCGGCCTCCCAGAGTGCTAGGATTACAGGCGTGAGCCACCGCGCCCGGCCTGAAACTGTAATCTTTTAAAATTTCTTCTGAGCATCTTCAACTTTCTTTACAAACAAAAATGATAAAAAAAAATGCAGTTAATGCAAAGAAAAGTTATCCTGCAGATGCTTCCAGATGACCTCATTTTCTCTCCAGAAGCACACGCCTGCTACCATCTGCCTACATTAGAAAATTACATTGTTGAATCTCTTCTCCTTACTTCTTTCTGATGCTTAAAAAAGTGGGAAACAACCGTCCCACTTTATTCCATATACCATCCACCTTGAGAAAGTGTGATGTTGCCCATGCTCTAAAACATTTAGGAGAATAATAATGGTCAAGATCTATAACGCATTGTAAAGCACTTTGGAGTACATTATCAAGGGCAATTTTCATGCCACTATTTTGATTTTATAAAGGGGAAAATTGAAAGCTTGGGTTGAATTCTAAATGAAAGGGAGCAATATTATATGGTGTATGTTTTATTTATTTAAGTTGTCTGAAATGTGGGCAAGTTTTTGTTTTCTTTTCTTTTGTGACTTTCAAATAAGAAATAGAAAGATTTTTTTTATTTTAGTAGTAATTTTTGAGAAGAATTTCCCTGGTCCTAGAAATTACAACTACTTGAAATTTCTTCAATCCTTGTCTGTTTTTGTTTAGTTTGTTATTTTTGCTTTTAGTTTTCCTTTCTACTTAGGAAATTGAAGTAGGAAAAAAAAGAACATAGGTTTTAAGAGCCAGATATTTGGATTCTGGTTCTTCCACATAATTATGTGTGTGTGTGAGCGTGCGCGCGCACGCGCGCGCGCGAGATAGAGAGAGAGAGAGAGAGAGAGAAAGAGAGAGGAGAGGGAGAGAAAAAGAGAGAGATGGAGAGAGCAGAGAGAAACAGACATAGAGACAAAAAGAGAGAAAGAGAGAAACTGAGATACTTCCAGCAAATTATTTAAATTCTCTTGGTTTGATCCTCAAAGATGTGGGAATAATAATAACTAGCTCCTAGAGGTTGGTATGGATGTGAGGATGAGCTTGGTTAGCTCATAGCAAGCACAAGGTACTGACTTTAATGCATAATAAGCCGCCTCTTCATCCTCTTTCTGACCTCTGGATGTTGGAGGTCCTCAGGGACTGGCTTTGAGTCCTCTCTTTGTTATTTACATACATTCTCTCTAGGTGATCACACCCATTACTGTGCTTTGAATATTATTCATCTATCCATCTGCTTTCACCTCTTAAATTTATGTATTTGGTCCTCTCAGCTTAAATTTTTCACAACATCTCAAACTTAACATGTCTAAATTTGAGTTTTTGTCTTTCAATTCTCCCTCAAACTTTTCCTTTCTTTAGTCTCCTCCGTTTCAGTAAATGACACCGCCATCTACCCTGTTGGTTAAGACAGAAACCTGGGAATCATCTGTGACTTGTCCTTTCCCTCCTTCCTGAAACACAACCTGCACAACCAAATTCTGCTTCCTCCATATCAGTACATATCTCAGACCTTCCATGTGTCTTCATCTCCACTAACCCTTCTGACCCAGCCCAGTGCAGGTCACAACCCCTCCCTCCTGGACAGCTGCCTGAGCTCCCCACCTTCCCTGTACCCCACTCTAATCCCATCTACACACAGCAAGCACGGCAGTCTCTGGAAGATATAAATCAGATATATCACCCCCTTTCTTAAAAACCTTCAGTGGAGTCTTGTTACACTTAAAACCTAAACTCCATAACTTTTATATCCACCACAGCAGAGATTCCTCATCATCACGAACTCCTCACTTACTACTCTCTGCTCTCACCGACTCTGTTGGAGTCCCCACGACCACTCTCAGTTTCAGCAATTCACCAGAAGGACTCAAAGAACTTCGAAAACGTGTTATACTCATGTTTATGGCTTATTGTAGCAAAAGGATATAGATTAAAATCAACAAAGGAAAATGACACATAGGTTGGAGTCCAGGAGAAACCAGCCATGGAACTTCCAGTTGCACATTTCCAGCAGAATCATGTGCAGAACACTCAATTCTCCTAGCAGTGGTGTGTGTGACAACACCTCAGGAGTATTGCCAACCGGGGATGCTCACCTGAGCCGTGGTGTCCAAGGATTTTATTGGGGATCAGTCACATAGGCATGGAGCACCCATGTGACTGACTTTAATTACTCAGTCTCCAGCCTCTCCAGAGGCCAAATTGATACCACACTGCCCACAGCCCTGCCTGTAAATCATACTGTTAGCATAAACTATCTGATGTGGACCACAGGCCTGGGTAGACAGAGACAACATTATCATGCAACATATTCCAAGTGCTCAGCAGTTATCTTTCAGAAGCTGATCAAAGACCAGACTGTTCTTTGGAATGTGCATGGTTTGGACAACTCATGCCTGCTTAGTCATTCCTTTATTGCACATTGACCACCTAGAAGTTCCTAGAGCAGACTAAGCCCTCTCCTTCCCTGGGTCTTTGTCCCTGGTGCCTCCTCCTCATTTTTCAGGTCTTACTTTAAATGTTACCTCTTCAGAGAGGTCTTTCCTGACTACCTGATATAAGTAGGTCCATTCCTTTTATTGTTCTCCCTCACAGAACCCTGGTCAAACACTTGAATACTTAAGTCATGATTATGTCTGTATGTTCTTATTTACTTGTTTATTGGCTGTCTCTCCAGCTAGATTTGAAGACCCACAAGGACAGGGACAGTTATTGTCTTGTGCTTCACACATTATGATGTGGCTATTACTCAAAGGACACGTGTTGAATGATGGGAGCTATTTTGTTTATGTTGTATATTTTTTCTCTTTGGATTTTATTTGTAATTTTAATGACTGTTTTAGAAATCATTCAAATTTGACATTCAAAGGTGAGAACATTCTGTCTGCTATATCTGTCATTTCTTGGGTTGATTAGGTCGGCCTGGCTGCTCGGGCAATTTCCAGTTTCCTGCCAGCCCTCCAGGTGTGTCGTTGTGAAGCTGCCCACTTTGTGAAGGAATGAGAGAGGCAGAAAGCCACTTGCTCTTTGCAGCTCCCTGCAAGAACTACTGGCACAGCTCAAGTACCATTATAGTCATTTGATCATGTCATTTGCATTGTGAATTGCATGTATATGACATTTACATTTTAACTGAACCAGTGATATTTAGTGAGTTTGGTAGAATTAACGTATCATAGCTCAGTAAGACTTTAAAGTATGTATAACATTTTATTTTGAATTTAACTAATATATTTAAATAATACTGGTTATAAAAATAACTGAATAAAACATATCTTTCTCTGTTCAAAGAAATCTGACACAGAGAGAGGAAACAGATAAATATATCCAAAAGATTCTGATTCACAGTGATGTGTATAATTTTGGAAATGTCACTATCATAAACAGAAACTTCTTTCAGTTTTGAAATTTAAAAAAAAAAAGTCTAATTGCCCGTGGCAATTTTCAGAAAATTTATTCTTTCATAGTAATGAAATTATGTGACATGTATTTCATTCAGATTTTGCACAAAGAATTTTGAGAGAGTGTAGTACTTTTAAATAAAGTACAGTTATAAAAACCTGCTGTGATTTCACATTTTCTATTTCTGTACAAAACCCTTGGCTTGTCGTTCAAGGTCCTAGACAATTAGAAACCAGCTTATATCTACAGCCTCATCTTGGATCACCTAGACCTACTCTAAGCCAGCCTCACCTTACTGCCTCCTTTACCTGCCCTCAAATATTTTGTGGTCTAGTTGAAGACCCCATGGTTAAGAACGTTGACTTAAATATATGAACAGACAGGAATATGCCTGAATGCTAATTCACATCATACAGAGAGCACCTGCCAAGCATGGGAGAGCTGGGCTCTGGTCTCAGTCTCCTCTGATTAGCTGTATCACTTGACTACAGCTCACTGAGCTTTGGTTTTTTCATTTGTAATGTAACAACATTGAATAAGATGACCTCTAAATTGCTTCCAGCTCTAAAAGCCTGGGTTCTGTCTCCCTTGTGTTGATAGTCTAGAGGACTTCATTAGTTACCAAGAGATTAGATTGTGCTCAACCGCGAAAGTGGACAATTCAGCCTGATCAGAGGTGAGTGACCAGTAAGTGCTAATAATGAGTGTCACTGCTTTTAGTGATAAATCAACTTGAGCTTCTCATTACTTTAGTGGTGGCTTCAAGGCTAATTACTATGACCAGGATCTCTCTGTCTTTGGTGGAACCTGGATTTGGAATAGATTCATTCTAATAGAAAGTTTGGGGGGAATTTTGAGAAATACCATTTATTGCATAGTATGTAAACTTTGCATGTACTTTCGCTTTCTATGAAAAGATTTCATGGGCAAGATCTGGGCTGTTTCTCTCTTGCCAACAGATCCCTTTTTTTCAGAGCCTCTGCATGCTCACTGCCATATTCCTAAGTCAGATTCTCATTATCTCTCACCTAGACAATTTCAACAACCTATGGATTACTGCCCACCTGCTCCCCCTGCACAAGGCATTTCTGTACAGTGCTGTCAGATTAATCTTCCTAAAGCAGGACTTACGCAGAAATCAGTGCAAATTCTTTAGCTTGCTATTCAAGGCCATAGAAAATACAGATCCAACCTGCCTTTCAGGTTTATCTTCCACCAATTGTTCACATTTACTTTTGCTCTAGCAAAATTGGATCATTCCTTGGCCCTAATCACGTCCAGCCTCACCTACCTCTGCACCTTCCCTGTTAAATATTACCTCTCCCAAAACAGCTGACATATGTTAGCTCTCCTATGAAGTCTTAATTTTCCAACCCCAAATGCATATGCTCTCTTTTTCCTTTAAATTCATCTATTATTCTGGGTGCCTCTCCCAAAGCACTTATATTCTGCCTTCTATTATTTTGTACCTAACATAATAAAGTTGTGGAATTTCAGACCTGAGTGAAACTTTACAGAATGTTCTTATTTGAAGGATATTTTATGCATCTTACAGAATTCTAAACAGGGATGGAGACTGACTTTTCAGCTAGCCCATTGCCTTCACTTCAGGTAGTCTCACTCACATTCCCAAGTCTGTACCATAATGTTTTGCACAAAGGAGATACACATTTCATATTTGTTGGATAAACTGGATGCAAACACCTCAACATGGAAAAATGAATATAAATATAAAAAAAAATCACAAAATACACACTGTTTTACCTTAATTAATACTGTTGCAAGTTACTACCATGTTGAACACTACAGCCTGCAAAACCTTCATTGTTTGATTAATTCATTCATCCAGGATTTATTGAACAGCTGTTCTGCATTAGGCACTGTGTTGGATTCTTACTGTCCTGGAGTACCTACATATTAGCAAGCTGCTTGTTCTGAAACTTGTGATTGGGTCAAAGGGAAAAAGAGCTCTACCCCAGAAACTGTGATAAGAAAAATTCTATCACAGCCTAAATCCATGAAGGTGAGAATGGTGGACTGCTAGCATTAATGGCTCCATCTTTTACCCCTTTGTGTATCCAGTTTCTTTTTCAATATGACTTTTTAGTTCCTCCCTTCAAAAGGCTGTAGTATATCTCACTTCCCCTTAATTCTGAGTTTAGCTGTGTGACTTGCCTTTGCCAATGTCAGGTTAGCAATTGTGCCACTTGCCTGTCTCTGTTTCTCTCTTACTTCATTGCCATGGTCAAAGGAAAATGGCTTGCTGAGGATAAGACAGAGCAGAGTCCCTGGTATCTTTTGAGTTGTGACTGTCCTGGGTCAGCCAACAGTCAGCTGACACCTAGACATGTGAGCAAGCCCAGCTCTGCTCAGCTAAGCGAGGCCAGATCAGTTTCTGCAGACTCAATGAGCTGAATAAATGGATATTGCATTCCTCTGAGGTTGAATGGTTGTTTGTTATGCAGCATTATCATGACAATAGGTAACTGATACAGTAAGAGAGAGGACAACCCTCAGCCCCAAGCATCCCCAGCAAGGAAGTGACAAGTACTTTAAATGCAATGGTTTCCTGTTTGTTTAAATGTCTAAGGGTCGCTAGATCCAGTATCCACTGAATAAACAAAGGTACTGTGGGGGGCGGGGGAGTTTATTTTGCTATAAAATGCTTTTTAATTGGGTTAAATGTCTTAGAAAAAATACTAAGGGAAGTTTCATATCCTATGGAATTTCTCTATTTAGAATCATAAAAGAGATGATACTCAACTAATTCATTTCCCTCAGACTCATTAGCATAGACATTTCCACCCCAGTTGCAGCAAATTAACATGGGCTGCTTCTCCACACCAGCAATTATCAACATGCTAACACATCCTGAATTATGGATGGTTTAATAAAATTTGACAATGTGACATTACTCGTTGAGAAGCAATTCCAGGGGCACCATAAGGCTTTGGGCAATTGTGATAAATTAAGATAGTTGTATTTTTTGTCATAATTGCTCCCATTGTCATGCTATTTTAGTGAAAGATCAGGGGTTTTAAATTTTATTTATTTATTTATTTATTTAACGGGGTGCAAACGTTTTGGTTATCTAAGTTGCTTTTGTACCTTTTGAGTCAAAGTTGTAAGTGTGCCCATCCCCCAGATAGTGTGCACTGCACCCATTAGGTGTGCATTTACCCGTCCTCTCCTCCTCCCATCTGCTTGATTTCCAATGAATGTTATTTCCATATGTGCACGTAAGTGTTGAGATTGATTAGTTCCAATTGAATGGTGATGAAAGATCAGTTTGTGATGTCTCGTGAATTTAGCAAAAGGGCTCTTTTTTATTTAGTGGCAACTTTTTCTAAGGTCTCCAAAGTCTTCTGCTTATTGTTGACGTTTTTTGCCTCAAATGCACTGGCACTTCAGGAGTGTGAATCTCAACGTCAAGTACAACTTTCCTGGCGCCTAGTTACAGCAGGCATCTCATGTTTATTAAAAATACTTCACATTCGTACAACTTTTATCATATTGTGATAGATAGATTGCAATGTAAAAAATAATTAGTAGTATTATGAAAAGTAGCAGAAAATAACAAGTGTTAATGAAGATGTGGAGAAATTGGAACCTGTGTGCATTGCTGGTGGGAAAATAAAACGGTGCAGCTGCTGTGCAAAATAGTGTGGTCACTTCTCAAACAGTTAAACATAAAATGACCATATGATTCCCTCTCTGTGTATATACCCAAAAGAACTGAAAGCAGGAACTCAGACAGATACCTATACACCACTGTTCATAACAACATTATTCACAATAGCCAAAAGGTGGAAAAAGCCCAAATGTTCATCAGCAAATCAGTGGATGAACAAAATGTGGTACATACATACAATGGAATATCATTCAGATTTAAAAAGTCATGGAGTTCTGAGACATGCTACAACATGGGTGAACCTTGAAAACATGATGTAAAGTAAATAACCCAGATGCAAAAGGACAAATATTGTATGATTCCACGTATATCACATACATAGAATAGTCAAATTCATAGAGACAAAAAATGGAGGTTACCAGGGGCTGGGGGAGAAGACAGAAATGTGAGTTATTTTAAGGGATACTGAGTTTCAGTTTGAGAAGATGAAAAAGTTCTGGAGCAGGATGTTGATGATGGTTTCACAAAAATGTGAATGCATTTAATGTCACTGAACTGTGCACCTAAAAATCATTTAAATGGTGATTTTTATGTTAGGTATATTTTACCACAATAAAAAAAAGAAAGAGAAAAAAACTATTAATTAGTAGCTTGGGTGGCATCGGGCACCTGCCGTGGTCATTCTGGGGGCATTTTCCATCAGCCTCTGGAGAGCTCTTCTCTGCAGGAAGAGCCAGCATGACATGGTGTCATAGCGACAAGGGCATAGGCTGTAAAACCCAAGCACATCTCTGATTACTGTGGGGCAAGTTAATTAACCTATTCTTACTCCAAATTCTCTCTTCTATAAATGATGGTAATAGTGTCTACCTAGAAAGGTTGAATTCAAAAGTATCAATTATTTTTCAATAAGCCTTCTGATTTTCCTTCGTTGAGTTTGCCAAACACCATTTATGTTAACAACATTTTAAGTTACAAGTTTGTTCAAAGATCAAGGACGTATCAAGGGCCACTTAGATTTTGGAAGAGTAAAATGGCATTTGGAATCTAGTTATTTCCCATTTGCAACCTTAGGCTCTTGAGAAAGTAGTATACAATAGATAGACTTTTACAAACGTACTTTTATTCATCAACACCTTCAGCTTATCAAAGAAAACTTCAATGTAAATACAAAATGCTTTATAAATATCATCATGATAAAGATTGTTAAGTGTCTTTTATTAATAAGGGCAATGCGAAGTTATGTGCTTAAATCACTGGTGATAGATATGTGCCATTTGTTTAAGTAGCCCTGGAATTGGGCATATATGAAGTATTTAATATATGTTTTGAATGGAAAGAACAAACCACAACTTCTGACTCCTAGAGAAGGGTAGGTGGAAAATTAAAAAGGCATAGCTATGAAACTGTGCTTGAATCATAAAGCCATAAGAGGAAGATTGAATAGCTGAAAGAATTGTCAGAAAAGTTTATTTCTTATTGCTGCAGAGCATTGGATGAAGTCATAGCAAATAAAAAATAAGTATTTTTTTCTTGTGTAAAAATAAAAAATGGTATTATGTGAGTATGAGAAATAAAACATGTTCCTAAAACAACTCCAAAGTAGCTGCTGCAGCTTCACTTAGCTGGAGGGGTTGACTTCTATTTGTGCCTTTAGTCTTTCCCTCTGCTTGCATACAACTAAAGGTAGAAATGACTAATGGAGCTGCAATGCATATTGCAATAGAACAATATGAAGGAACAAAGTATATCTAGGTACATTGGGGGAAAAAAACTTAATAAAGAGTGTTTAAGTATCTTTGCCAAAAATTTTTTTAATCAAAGCTTTTATGTTTATGAGTTTTCTGATGGAAGCAATGAGTAGCAAGCAGTCTTTGCTCAATTTGTTTCAAAGCAATATTGAAGGAAGTTGAACAAAATATGCAATAAGAAAAAATTCTGTGCCAGTCCCCAGGGTATGGACTAGATGACAATATAATAGATGTTTTCCATTTCCCTGTGTCTAGAGTTCTAGGTGGGTGCAGGCCATATATTACCCTTGGTCCACTCCCACCATTTTCTCTGACATTAATGGGAGGCTTGTTGCAGAAATAAGGCAATCTGCTGTCTTATTTTTATATATGGAATGAGATCATTCTATCTGATATAAGAGCTCCATTGTCCCTCGTTACACACTCAAGACAAATAAAATGCTAATAGCAATTATATGAGTACATTGGAGAAGACTCCAAAAAGTGTAGTATTAGAAACGTTCACTTAAAGACAGGAATGTTTTCAGTAAAGCAGCAATAAACATTCCAAACTGTTTGCATTGTTTTTGTTCAAGTCATCTATCTCTTCTACCTCCCCAACTTAGTTAGTCTTCACATATGCATGAACTTCTTCAGATTTAGAGGTGTAAATTGTGAGGGAAATGAAAGTATTTCTTTTGCCAAGGTCTCCATTGTAAAATCAAGTGCAGTAATTGCTAAACCTGAAGAGCTTGAAAAACAGATCATTTAAATCACAAAGTGATTGGGTCCAATGAGCAATGTCCATTCACCTAAATTAGCATGGATAATAAAATCGTTTTACCTCTGTTATAGGATTATTAAAATCCACATGCAATATTTCTTCTCTCCAAAAGCCACCATATTTCTCCTGGCTTGATGAGAGTTTTGGCTTCTAATCTGCTCTCTCTGGTTCCTATATTCTTGCTTTCATTATATTTTCATTATATTTTCCTCCCGCGGTCTAACATTTACACATCCATTAATCTAATCTATTAATTTGGTGATATCAAGAACTTTTTCGTATATTGGGTCATAATTCCTTAATTCCTTAGATCATAATTCCAGTTAGAATTTTGCTGAATTTTTGGTACATAGGATTCACACTTAAATATGATGGAATTCACTTATAATTTGATTGGCCAGTATTAGCAGAAATTTAGGTTAGTTGGGCAAGCAGGGGTTAACTTTATGATGTTGATGTTGCTTTTTATTTCACTGAGAAAACAGAAGCAATCAGAAGAGAACTACAGACTCCACTGCCACCTCTGACTCTGTATGTATCTGCATTCACATACATTCTCTGCCTTCCCTCTCCTTACAAACACCAGCCCTTCTACTTTACAGTCCTGTTATGTGCTGAATGGTGTTCCCCCTCTCCCAAATTCATATGTTGAAGTCCTAACCCCTACTATGTTAGAATATGACCTTATTTGAAAATATGGTGGTTACAGATGCAATTAGTTAAATTCAAATGGGGTCAAATTGGTCCCCTAACCTAATATGATTGGTGTCCCTATAAAAAGGAGAAATTTAGGTTACTGACTGCTTTTATTTTCAGTCTAAATGCATCTTTTCAGGTTAGGTGAGTTTCCTGAAGACAGCAGATACTTGGTTTGTGTTTTTTTATCCATTGGGCCAGTCTATGTCTCTTGAGTGGGGAATTCAAGCCATTCACATTTATTGAGAGAACTGATACCAATTGGATATCAGACTGAGGTGGGGGGTGGGGGAGGGGATGGGTGTATGCCTACATGATGAGTGCGTTGCTCACCGTCTGGGGAATGGTCACGCTTGAAGGTGCTGACTCGGGGAGGAGGGGGGTGGGGGGAGCGGATGGGGTATAACTACATGATGAGTGCGATGTGCACTGTCTGGGGAATGGGCACGCTTGGAGCTCTGACTCGGGGGGATGGGCGGTACATGGGCAACATATGTAACCTGAACTTTTGTACCCCCATAATAAGCTGAAATAAAAAAAAAAAAAAAGAAAAAAATTTGGAGACAGACATGCACACTGTGAAGATTGGAGTTACACTGCCACAAGCCAAGGAACTGCTAGAATCTAGGAGACAGTTCTAGAACAGATCCCTTCAGAGTGCCTTGAGAGGGAGCATAGCCCTGCCAACACCTTGGTCTTGGACATAAAGGCTCCAGAACTGTGAGACGATACATTTCTGCTGTTTAAGTCACCTAGATTGTGGTACTTTGTAGCAGCTGTCCAGGATACTAATGCAGACATAACCCTTTCTACCACCAAGACATTGTCTTCTCAAGCCTTATGAAAATTCCCCCTCCACATGGTCCATTCCCATCAGCATGCTGTAAGCCACCTCCAGCTGTGGTCCTATTTCTTTCCTCCCTAGGACAGCAAAACCACTGAAGAGATGGTTCACACTCCATGTCTCTACTTCCTCTCCTCCACTGTCTTTGGAGCCAACTCCAGTCAGGCTTTTATCAAAAGTGCTCCTGACCTCCACACTGCCAAATCTAGTACATGTATCTCAGTATTTATTTTACACCATCTGTCAGCACATTTGTTTGGCTTCCAGGACACATTTTTCTTGTTCTTTTCGTAACTCACTGGCCACTCTCTCTCTCAGTATCCTTTGATGGTTCATCCCATTTTGCTGCCCTTAAACATTTCTTTTCCAATTATATCTCAATAAAACTTTTATAAAAACAAGCAGTGGAGTGCTCCAGGTCTCGGTTCCCAGACCTAGTAAGATGCTTTTATTCTTAGATGAACTCATCCAGTCCTCCAGGCTTGAGATAAAATACCACTACGCCAATGGGTCCAAATTTGTCTTTCAGCTTTGACCTCACCCCTGAACTCCAGAACAGTCTATCCTGCTGCTACTAGATATCTGTATGTGAGTGTCAAATAAGCGTCTCAAATTAACCCTCCTCACCCAAACCTGTTCTTTCTCAGTTTTAAAGGTAGCAACTCCATTCTTTCTGATGTGTGAGTTAAAAATTTGGGGAACATCCTTAACACCACTGTTTTTCATATACCCCGCATCTATTATATGAGAAAAGCCCGTTTGCTCTAAATTTGTAACATCCAATATCCAAACACTTTTCACCACCTCCACTGCCCATTCAAGTCACCATCATCCTGTCACCGTCATCTCTTACCTCATTTATTGCAAGATCCTCCTAACAGAAGCCATATGGCATTAATAATTGTCCTGTAGCCTACTCCCCACGTAAGTGCCTCAGAGACCCTTTTAAAACATAGTCATGTTACCACCTCCAGTAGCTTCTATCTCACTTCCATCTCCTTTCCATTCAAAGTCCTTCCTAGATCCCTACAGGCCCCATGTGACTTGCCCTTCACTCATTCTGTTCCAGCCACCTGGCCTCCTTGCTTCCCCTCCCTGCAAGCATACCTAGCATGATCCTGCCTCAGGGCCTTTGCACTTATACGTTCTGCCTTTGGTGCTTTCCTACCAAGTGCCCATCAGGCTCACTTACTCCCTTCAAGTCTCTCCTCAAATGTCATCTTACCAGAGAGCTTTCTCTAATAAAACCCTTGTCTCACCATTCTCTATCCCTCTTACCTTATTTTATTTAAAAAAAAAACAAAAAACCTGAAAGATTCATGATGTCAGGGACTTTGTATCATGAGCCATTGGAATAGACCCTGGCACACAAATATGTGTTGAATGAATTCCTGAATGATTAGGATTAGGCTGGATAAGATTAGACTGCCAAGTACAGCTGGGTATTTCTGTAATTCATTCAATGTTATGACATATTCATCCTGCCCAACTGTGTACCTTGCTGTAAACCTTTGTTTGCTTCTATATAACCCATCTGGGATCCTGCCATCTGTCCTTGTACAGATGCTCATTCTCGTGGTGATGTCCTTTGAGGAATTTTACTTTTGTCTTTATTTTCTTAGTGTTTAGAGGAGTGTCCATCACATGGCAAATGATTTTGAGTTGCTAACCTTATAGTGAGTTTCTAGGCCTTATGGTTTGAGTCTTGAGCTGTAGTCCTGGACCCAAATTAATTCTGTTATATCTTGTTTCATGGAAGGTTTGCTTTAAAGGGATTTAGATTGCATGTTTTCTAAAATGTGATAGCTAAATCATGTTTTGGAAGACCCAAGGTACCCTGTGAAACCTCAGTTAAAAACGTTGCAGAAGTAAAAGGAACATCCAACATTTAAGGAATATGAATAATGTTCTTATTTGTACACAGGCTCACATAAATTCCTTTCATATTTATTAATGGGAATGCTCTTCATGTCTAGCAGTAGTGTTTCATCACGTGATAACTAGATTCCACTGGGTCTTGGTCTGCAACACTTAGCACATTACATCAGCATTTCTCAAGCTTTTCCCCTGAAATCCTTCTAACATCAGAGGAGAGCAACATGCATTCCTAAGGGTCTGGCTATGTAAACCAAAGGCATCAACAGCAAATTCAAAAGTGCTTTGTGTTTTATCATTAAAATTTATGGAATTTTCCATTCTACTCCATAATAAACCCATGGAGTTTTTGTTTTGATGTAAAATATTATGCCCATGGAGTTTTTGTTTTAACATAAAATATTATGAGATATTTTCAGTTAAATTGTTTACATTTTGCCCTAAATCCCCAAAAGTAAACCAAAGATGAACCATGTTTATCCTGCGGCTTTGAGTTGCCCCTGAGACCTGGCATCACTCTAGATGCCTGATCTGGGATTACTGCGTCGTCAGTAGAGAACAGCAAAATTGACCGTCCTTGTTAGACATGGCTCTGGCAACTATGGAACCAGCCTAACTGCCTGCAAAGGCTGCTCTCTGATTATAGGGCTGCTTCTGGCAGCCAATAACTTCTTGTCTGATCCAATCCTCATCTCTAATGGAATGATGCATCACCGTGTAATGAGTCCTGTTGTATTCATCCTGTCTGTTAGGCCAAGATCAATAGTGCAGCTAACATCCTGAAGTCTCTTATTATACCCGAGTTTTACTATGGTGTCACCCACCTCAGCACAAGACTTAAAGACTATCGGATACTTTGTAAGAAATGACCTGAATTTCTCAAGCACTATAACACAGGTGCAACTCAAATTCATTTAGGGGTCTTCCAAGACCTGTATTCCAGGGAATGAACCATTAGAGGAACCCCAAAGGAAGAGCTTCCCAATGAGGGGCCACAGTAGGAGTTCAAGCATGAAGGGCTAGGGGATGGAGAACTCAGTGCGAGGGAACATGAGAAGTGACGTCAGAAAGATAAGAAAGGTCAGATGATGGAGGACTGCACATCTTACCTTCTCACTTGGCCCTGAATGCCAGAGTGACAAATTTGGAATTCATTAGTGAAAGCAGTAGTGCAGCTGAGAGGAGTCTATTCGAAGCTTTTGATCCAGAAAGTAATGTGATTTAAGTGGCATCTTATGCCTGTCCTATAGTCCCATAGTCCAGGGGGAGGCAATGAGGCCATTGTAGGGTAGAAGAGAATATCGATCTGGCAGCTACTTCCTGCCTACGAGACCTCATCTATAGCGTGAGGATGTGACCTAGTTCGTAAGGTCATACTGATGAGTAATGAGATAAAATACAAGGACGTTTAGCAGCGTGCCGTGCCAGGCTTTCAGAAGCATAGAGGCCGAGTGGCACAGAATGGGCTCTGAGCCCACTGCCTGGGTTTAAATTCTGGCCTCACTACTCTGGGCTAATGGGGCCTGATGCACAATAAGCCTTAGCTTCTCAGTCTCATTCTCTTCCCCCGGAAGATGAGCATAATTATAAAGCCTGCCTCAAATGGTGATTGTGAAGATTAAATATACTAAACGTCCAGTATCTGCTCGCTGTTGAATGCTCTCTGCCCTCCCATGATATCCTCCAGACTGGGGGCCAAAGAAATAAGGCAGCAGACATGGCAAAGATTGAGAAGAACAGATGGGACTGGTTTTATATTGAGGATGATGTGAAAAATAAGTCAAAGATGACCCTCAAAATGTTAGATTGACAGAGAAAGGGAAATCAGGAAACAGTATGTTTTGTTTGGGGGACAAGATTATATAATGGAGGATGTTGCGTTTGAAGAAACTGTAACTTTCCATGAGAACTATTAGAAGACCTTTTTCGTTAGGCCAATGTCAAGTTCAAACTGTAAACTTGATACTGGGGCAGCGTAAGTTATTTTTACTCTTCCACTTATCAAGGATTGAAGTTGGCTCTTTTTAATGTTTTCACCAAGGGGCTCCCAACCCAAAGTTGCCAGTGGTACTCTCTGAGGGCCATGGACCTTCATAGATAGTCTGAATGGCCACTTTAAAAGGAAAAAAATTTATATAAACTCACCAAATTTTCTAGCTGAAGAGGTCATCTGATTCAAACTTCTCATTCTTTGCCTGAGTAAACAGAGACTTCAGGGAGACAGGCGACTTGCTCTAGGTCACACAGCTGCTAAGTGGGCAAGCCAGATGGGACCCCTGTCACCAGGCTTCCTTTGCTTGCTTTTGGCATGACCTTGTTGCCTTTCGTACCTGGCTCCCTACTTGTTCACTGTATTACTGTTGGGTAGATGCTAGAATTAAACAACAACAACAATAGGAAGTTTTGTCTATCCTCTAAACTAGCTCTATAGGTATTGATTAATAATTCCAGGGTGATCTACATCTCAGATAATGGTGTTCTGTGGCAAGTGATGCTGGGAGAAAGACCCATTGTAGGTTCCAAGATTTCATAAGGGTGACTTCTTTTAGAGAATGTTGTCTTTGATTCTGGAGAAGAGCTACGTATCTTTTCAGCTGGAGTTAATCTAGCAACAAGCAAAGCTTTTAGGACAGGAACATATAGCAGTATTTTACTGTGCCATATGACATGCAGCGTCACAGACTGAGGGAACTGATGGCCACATAAAGAAAGGTTTGCTGTTCCCATGCTCGAATCCCAAGTGAAATGTATGTTTATTTACTTTTAGAAAAAGGGCCCCTGGGGTTCATGAATTCCCCCAAGCTCTGACTGAGTACATGTTGATATGGATCCGTTAGGCTGAGTTTTCTGGAAGCCACTTTGTCCTTCTAGTCACAGATGGGCTGCTCATGCTCTGTGCTGACACAGGCTTGATGAAAAATGCCAGGTGCTATGGTCTCCTTGGCTGGGTAGAAGCCTGGTCTCTTGTTGCTCTGCCTCTTTGCTCAGAACAATGTTTGTGCCTCTGGTTCCTAGGTCCAGCCTGCAGCTCTTGGATCTACTACTTCTGCTGCAGATGTAACCCTCTCCTCATTAATGTTGGGCAGGTCTCCCTGTTTGTTGTTGCTTCCCCAAAGTCTCCAGTGATTCTGCACTTTTTCTGTGGATCTTGGCGGCCTGATTTCAACCTCTGCAGGTGAAGTCTCCCTGCAGCTCTCTCTAGGGCCGTTCACGCATTCTCAGTCTACCACAGAGGACATACACACGGGGCCTTAAAAAGTCAGATAAGAAACGCACTGAGAATGCAGGCTTTTCCTAATTGCAGATATCTGTTGTCTGTATCAATCAAATATGTTTGGGGTGGCATCTTTTCCCAGAGCAGCAGCAGAATTGTGCAAAATTTAGCATATTGGGAAGCAGTATCCCTGTTTCCTGTTTTATCTGAAGAGAAAACAGATGAAAGTAAAGTCATGCATCACTTAATGACAGGGACACTTTCTGAGAAATACTTTGTTAGGAGACTTCATAGAGTGTACTTACACAAACCTAGATGGTATATAGCCTACTACACACCTAGGCTATATGGTACAGCCTTTGGCTCCTAGGCTACAAACCTATAAAGCATGTTACTGTGCTGAATACTGTAGGCAACTGTAACACAATGGTAAGTATTTGTGTCTAAACATATCCAAACATATAGTATGAAAGATAAAAAAACGGTACAGCTGTATAGGGCCCTTACCATGAATGGAGCTTGTAGGACTGGAAGTTGCTCTGGGTGAGTCGGTGAGTGGTGAGTGAATGTGAAGGCCTGGGACATTACTGTACACTACTGTAGACTTTATAAACACTGTGCACTTGAGCTACACTAGATTTATAAAAATATTTTTCTTCAACAATAAATTAATCTTACTGTAACTTTTTTACTTTATAAACTTTTTAATTTTTTTAAACTTTTTGACTCCTTTGTAATAACATGTAGCTTAAAACACAAACACATTATACAGCTATGCCAAAATATTCTTTCTTTTTATTCTTTATATCCTTATCCTCTAAGTTTTTTCTTATTTTTAAAATTTTTATTTGTTTTTTACCTTTTAAATTTTTTTTTTGTTAAAAACAAAGACACAAATATACACATTAACCTGGGTCTACACAGGGTCAGGATCATCAGTATCACTGTCTTCCATCTCCACATCTTGTCCCCCTGGAGGGTCTTTGGGGACAGTAACAGTCATGCAGCTGTCATCTCCTGTGATAACAGTGCCTTCTTCTGGGAAACTTCCTGAAGGACCTGCCTCAGCCTGTTTTAAACTTTTTTATTTTTTTAATAAGTAGAAGGAGTACAGTCTAAAATAATGGTAAAAACTGTGGTGTAGTAAAAACATACACCAGTAACATAGTCATTTATTATCATTATCAAGTATTATGTACTGTACATAATTGTATGTGCTCTACTTTTATATGACTGGCAGCACAGTAGGTTTGTTTATACCAGCATCACCACAACCATATGAGTCACATGTTATACTATGACATGACAGTTATGAAGTCACTAGGCGATAGGAATTTTTTAGTTCCCATAATCTTTTATGAGACCACCATCGTAAATTTGATCCATAGTTGACTAAAACGTCATTATGTGGCACACGACTGTGTAGTGATTTGACATCCCCTTATCCTTCAATTAGTGTTCCTTTGAAAACTTTCTGAATCTAGGGTTTAAAATTATATTTTGAAGTCTTTAGCTCTCTCTACTCAATTAACCAAGACATTTGACTTCACAAGCTGTAATGAGAAGGGTTCAATTTGCCTCCTTCTAGATGTGTGATTATATGATTAACCTGTCTGACTATATGATTTTTTATATGAAATCTAATTCTTTACAGAGAATAGCTAAGGCTTAACTTTTCAAATATATTCTATTGGATTCAGGCCATGGTAATTGTCCCCTGGAGTGTGGCTACTCCACCTAACATACTTGGCATAGTCTCCTGAAAAGCTCAACATGACTTATGGGGTGGTTACAGACCAAGGCAAAGAGTATCTTATACTTTTTAAATTATATATATTAATATTAATGATTGCACTGTGCCTTTTAGAATTTAGGAACTCTGCTGACTAGTATTATAAAGGATTGCTGATTATAATATTAATATCGTTGTGTTCCCACAGGAATTTTTGTAAGCTCTAAAGTCAATTCTAGTAAATCCCCATAACTAGAAAAATCTTCATTTTTTTAAAATTATTATTATTATTATGGAACTGACAGTGTGAACCTAGACAATCCCCATATTTGATTGTGTCTCTTTCTCACTGTTTCACCTGACTCAGCCTCAGAGTCTTCTTCAGTTGTCCAGGTAGTCATGGGCACTAATGCTGAATTCTAATCGTCACCTGAGCAACTTTGATAAAATAACATCATTGAGATAAGATGTTTCAAAATACTAGAAAAAGTTATTATTGTTTTATGCTGATTGTGTACCTATAATTTGTTAAGTGGAGAAACAAAAGAATCATATGGTCTGGTATTGATGAATAACAAGGTGGATCCTTGTGAACAACATTAATCCTGATATCATGAAAAAACTTTCTTATTCTTTCCTTTGTAATGTCAGGAAATATGAAATAAACAGTGGGAATGTAAAAGACACAAATAGCTCAAGCACTGTGCTATTAACCATTGAACGATGTTGACACTGTCCCTAAGCTTTTTCCATTGCTTCTGACACTGTTTTCCCAATTCCTTCTCAAGGACTTTGATTATTCATGCATGCAAGCATTAATTCCTTCACTCATTCAGTAAATGTTTATTGATTGCTAGGCACTATGCCAGGCCAGTATAGAAAGGAAGAAGAAAACAATAAAATCCACTTTTTTTCCAGAAGCTTTTCAATCAGGGTTTTTATTAATATTTGGGTAGAGGGAGGGTTTGCAAGCTACTTAAAAAAAATTAAAAGATCTAAAGAAGAACAAAGTTCTATGAATACCAGGAATGAGGATAACTCATAGGATCTAGATAGCAGGAATTAATGGGCAGGCCCACCAAAGCACCGCTGCTGAAGGGTATCAGCTCTTGTCCATTTGTGGTCATTCTACCCAATTAAAATTCTAAGAGGAGCTTCTGATTGGCCTGGCCTAGATCAGGAGCCCACCTCTTGGCCAAGGAGAGCAGGACACCTTGATTGACAGGCCCTCCAATAAAGCCCATAGCTCCTGCCAGCAAAACAAGAGAGAACCAGATACTGTACGGGAGAAAGAATAGATGCCTGCCTCAGAGGAGGCTAAGTGGGGTGCCATTCATCACACAATGGGAGACACCCATTATTAGCGATATGGACAGGGTGCCTGGGAGCACAGAGGCAGAGCGCTTAGAGAGGAGGAAATTCACATATGAGGAAGCAGCCAAGGGTGGGGCTGGAAAGATTGGCAGGGGATAGTATATTTGTGAGTTTATACTTTCCCTGTGGATAGTGAGGAGAGATTGAAGGATAGTAACTTTAAAAAATTATTTTAGAAAAATTACTTTGCTGGTGAGGCAGGGGACAGAGTAGGAGGTAAGTCCAGGAGTGAGATCATCAATTAGTAGAAATGCCTAAAACAGCTTCAGTGGAATTAGATGGGGCAGATTCTAGAAATACCTAAAATTTACAGGATTTGGGGACTGAAGGACAGTCAGGATTCTGGGTGGCTTTCGGGTTTCTGGCTTGAGCCAACTGTGTGGTCACTAAGACAGGAAATTCGAAATAAGGTGTTCCACGTTTGACTCATTGAGTTTATGTTCCCCGGGGATATCCAGGTGGCACTAGCCAGGGAGGCAGTGTCCTATCAGGACTTGGAGAATGGCCGAGCGCTCAGGGTGCAGATTAGGTAGTCAGCAGTGTATAGAGGTGGTAGTTAAAGCCCTTGATCCAGGCAAGATTGGCCAGGGAGTGAGTGGGAAGGAAGAAGAGGGGCAGAGTTAGAATCCTTGGGAATCACAATGTTTAAGAGACAGGAGCAAGAAAACAGGATATGAGGAAAGAAGGAAGGCATCTGCCTGCCTGACCCCTACCTACCCTCAAATGATAAGTAGGTTTGATAAATCTATAGTGATTCAAATTAGCCTTTTTCTCTAAATAAAGCCCGGGTAAGGTACATCCTGGTACCACGGGTAGGTCTTGACTATGTTAGATTTAAAGAGACCATTTGATCAGTGACTAAGAGTTGAAATGAACCATCACGAGGGGGCTTACAATTTAAGAACTGGACTGACAGACTTGCATTCAGAGTGTGAGAATTAGAAAGTTATTGAATGCATTTATGGGATGTGTACCTCTCCCGTAAGATACTCACACAAATGTATTCAAATTTATTTTATGAGGTCCACCCGATATAATTTGTGTCACTTTTATTGTGCTTCTGACCTCTGAGTAAACACAATTATCTTTATTCCTGTGTACTATGAATGCTTCACCTTTAAATAATTTATGTCAAAACAAATTTAGAAAGTTTCCAAGCAATGAAAAAAAATTATAATTTCACTAAGGTCAAGAAAAGAAAGAAACATTTCTCGAGAATACGACAGGACTCCATTGCTATTCTGAAGCACAAACATTGGACTTAATACATACTATTCCCTTCTTACAAGTCAGGGAAAAAAGCTTCTGAGATAAAGCCAACTGTGGCAGGCCATATGGATACGTATATATCTCAGAAAAGAATGACTTGGCATTGAGGAGACATCACTCTTATAATCAGCACTGCATATTCTTACAATGTTTTCTACAATTTCAAGTTTTTTTTCCCTTCCAAGTTGTGAAAACAATATGCACAAAACCTATGTTCATAAGGACTAGGACAGTGTGAAAGAATTCATTGACAAATATGGATTGGGTTCCTGCTATAGGCCATGTCTTGTCCTAGGAGCTAGAGATACCATGTTGAATCATACCAGTTTGGCTCCTGTCCTCTCAGTGTGCAGTCTATAGGGACAGACAGATGTACAGTATTAAAAATAAGGAATGGTGGGTGCTCTGGCATTGGAAGTCCAGGGAGCCATGGGAAGGAGTAGCAAGCATACCTAACTAAATGTAGGGGTTAAAGAAGGTAACCCAGCAGCAGGGATGTTGGAGAAGAGACCTTAAGGGGAGTGAGGAAGGGGCGAGGCAGGGTCAGAAACAGAATACAGAGGAACAAGAGTGTGAGAAGGTCCAGGTGCCAGAGACAGTGTGGCACCCGGGCACATTTATGGAAACAGAGGAAGTTCACAATGCCTGAAGTGTGGCATAAGAAAGGGAGAGTTTTCTTGACACCAGTCCTTTTTCTGGAGACTTTTTCTATAAGATTATATTTTTCCCATTTGAAACACAAAATTTCTCAATGTATTGCTTTGTCAAGACTTTGACCTTTCACACAGAAAAATACTCCATCCCTTTGATGGAGTCTGCAGTATAAGCCTGTTGGAGTGTAGCCTAGGCCACAAATGTCCTGCTATTAGTCTTACAAGGTCTGTTTGGGCTTCCTCCAGGTTAGCAGTGTATGATCATTGTTTTCTGGAGATTTCTTATGTTAGAAACTTGAGAGAGAATGAGAAGCAAAGCTACAGGGCAGTAAGTTGGTATCGAGAAAAAGCTGTCAATAAATTATCTTGTCAGCATGATAAGCGACCTAAAAACAAACTTAACCTCAAACACAGTACATCATTGAGTGTTCTGTAAGTGACCTCTAAGAAACCGTTTCTTGTCACTGGGCAATAAATAATTTTCTAAGGCTGACATATGATTGTTCACTCCATGGTAGATTACATATCCTGGGTGATTTTGGTTAGAAACAGAGGCCAGGGAATAAAACTCAGAGATTAAACCCACATCGTGTTTATCCAGATCAATACTTAGAATTAAATGTATGTCCTAAATAGCCATCTTAAAATTATTTTACTCTCCAGGACAATGGTCTTCTTCTAAGTTCAATGGCAGAAAATTAATGAGGATGAGATGTCTCCAAGATGCCTGTAGAATTCCCTTGAGAAATATGATTCACAGGAGTGCTCACCTCATAGCATCAATTACCTAGGAAGTTATGTGTGAAGTCGCTTGGGAACGCTACTGAGAATAATAAAAAGCATCCTCTCTCACTGACAGGAAGTTGATGATGTCTTCATAGATCTTTGGAATGAATGAATGTGATTCAGTTCTCTCTTTAATGTTGATGGTCACTGATAGCAACATATTGGAATATTTGTCCCTGAACACAAAGCAATTTTTAGAAACTGGTTAACCAATGCAGTATTTTTATGGTATTTTCTCATAATTTGTGAGCATTTTTTAGAATAATACTGTGTTATTTATTTCAGCTCTGTTGTCGTCAACCAATGGAAATGTTAATACAAAGGTTTCCTTGACACAACATAATTTTATTTCCTGCGTGTATCAAATTTAGCCTATTTTCATGTTTGACCTGTCATCTTTCTCCCCCAGTCAGTGGTGAGAAAGCTGTCTAAAGAGATTTATTCTTTGTCCTTTCCAGCAAGCGTGCTGCCTTCGGGTGGGCATGTAATTTTCTTGGTGAGGGAGGGGCCATAACAATGGAACCCAAATAATAAAACTGCAGCAATAAAAATACAAAAATAAACCATAGTCTAAGTATTGTGCCATTAAGCCTAAGGTCACAAACTCAGTTGTTCCAAATAGTTGAAGAGTTAGTTGGTTCTTTCAAACTAAAATTTGGTTTCAATAATTTCATTTTGACCATACACGGTGATGGTTCTACAATGTCATATTTTAGAAAGATGTAACAGCCTTGGAAATGGAGACATCAATCCACGTGCTTTTACTGGAATGTCTTTTAAGATAAGGTGCCTCCCTATCCCGCGTCTCAGAGGCCCAGAACTGGCCTGCCCTGGCTGCCTGACAAGCCGCCATGGTTGAGAGCTGGGTTTGTCTCAGCCAAGGCAAGAGCGGGGATTCCTACGTAGGGCAGCTGGGAAGCTTTGACTATGGAGGGCAGAACAGACCGCTGTCTGTGGGACAAAGTATGAGAAGACCAGAGGCTCAATGGTGGCCTGGTTATTGGAGATGCAAAGTCTGGAAACCTGAGAGGCGGGGCCCAGGAGCTGGCTGAGAGCACTGCCATATTTGCATCTCCTGCATAAGGTACATCCTGTCGGTCCTCCACACTGGTATAAATATGATCCTTCTAAAATACCTATCTGATTGTCACTCGCCAGCTTGAAATCCTTCATGGGCTCTATAACTTTAAGGTTAAAAAAAATCCAAGACCCTTTTTGAGCTCCTTAGCTTTCTGGTCTCGAACTAAAAAAAAATTTTTTTTTTTTTTTTTTTTTTTTTGAGACAGAGTCTCACTCTGTTGCCCAGGCTAGAGTGAGTGCCGTGGCGTCAGCCTAGCTCACAGCAACCTCAAACTCCTGGGCTCAAGCGATCCTCCTGCCTCAGCCTCCCGAGTAGCTGGGACTACAGGCATGCGCCACCATGCCCGGCTAATTTTTTATATATATATATATATATATATATATATATATATTTTTTTAGTTGTCCATATAATTTCTTTCTATTTTTAGTAGAGACGGGGTCTCGCTCTTGCTCAGAGCTGGTCTCGAACTCCTGACCTTGAGCGATCCACCCGCCTCGGCCTCCCAGAGTGCTAGGATTACAGGCGTGAGCCACCGCGCCCGGCCTCCTTAGCTTTCTGAACGGGTTTCTGTCCCCCTTTCTGGCCTTGTTTCTTATTCAGGTCCGTTTATCACAATGGCCCTCAGAACCGTTTCCCAAGTGCCTCAAGCTGTTTCAGACCCCCATGTTGTTCTCTCTCCTGGAATGTCTGGGGTTTTGCGCCATCATCTGGCTAATTCCTGCTTAACTTCTTGGGTTGGCTTGGTTGAAAAATCATCTCCCCCTCCCCCCAATACCCTATTCCTGCCTTCGTATTCATCATATTTTACTCTAATTCTTTAGTATTTGTCTGTCTCTCCACTACACCAGAATCTTCCTGAGGGAAGAGACCAGGGCTCATTTTACTTTGCATTTCAGTGCCTAGCAAAGTGCTTAATAAATATTTGAATAAATACTGAACAAGTGACTGAATTAACTGCTTTAGAGTGTAATTACCATAATTTTAAAAAGAGAGGAGGAAATTTAATTTACTCATTATTTTAATTTCTGTTGTACATTATGTTTATAAATAACTTCAACATTTTGAGGAAAGATAGATATGCAGTATAGATGGAAGTAGATATAAATAAAGATACAGAAAGATAAATGGTACTTTAAAAGTTACTTCATTTGTATAATTGTTCATCAATAAATATGTATTGACCAAATGCTATGTGACAAGCACTGTGCTTGGCAATATAGGGAGAGGGTGATACAGACACAATCCCCGTCCTCCAAAACCTGTCATTCTCGTAGAAAAGAACAGACACACAGCAGTAAGTGTAATACAGTTTGGTAAGTTCTGTGATCAGCGTGATCTGATTCTTGAACTTTAGTTTTATACGTTTACCATTGGACCTTATTGAGGTACAATTTACAGACCATAAAATTTACCCATTTTAAATATACATGTCAATGATTGTTATTAATAATATGTTTGTAGAGTTGTGCACTGATTACCATGTCCTAATTTTAGGACATTTCCATCACCCCAAAAAGAAAGCTTGTGCCTACTTGAAGTCACTCTACATTCCCACTCCCGGCTCCAGGCAGCCACCAATCTGCTTTCTGTCTCTATAGATTTGCCTTTTCCAGACATCTCCATAAATGGAATCATATAGCATGTGATCTTTTGTGTTTGGATTTTTTCGCTTGGCATAAAGTTTTTGAGGTTATCTACATTGAGCAGCATAGATCAGTACTTCATTTCTTTTTATTACCCAATAGCATTCCACTATAGAATATACCACATTTTGTTTATCCATTCTCCAGTTGATGGACATTTGGGTTGTTTCCTTTTTTGGGTCCGTTAATTACTTTGGAATTATTTTAAAAATTCTTCTGATTGCAAGTCTGGCTTATGTTTTGCATTGCTACCTATAAAATCTGTCTTTATATTTGGTAACCAGACTGGGACCCAACTTCTTTTATTTGTGATGCTAAAACAGAACTATTATTTTTCCTAAAATTACTCATTCCATTAACAAGTTTGCATTAAAGCTTGCTCTAGCCATGGGAACAAAAAAAAAGTCTAACTTCTTAACAATTTAAAGCTATATATCTGTAGTAGAGTGCTGTAAGAAAGATATTTTTTCTGAAGCCAATCTGCCATGTTTCCTGCATTCATTGAGCTTTGAGAGCTGGGAAGAATTTCATTTCTGGTCTCTTGCTGCCATGCATCGTGTGCAGTGTAGAAATGGACATGAATGGAACATCTTGATTCCTATGAAAGTGGACTTGTCAAATGCTTCCCAATATGAGCAACCATATGATTTGATAATTATTGTTTCCCAAAAAGCTCCCAAGTAGCAAATTGCTCCCGAGAAGGAAATTGCTGTCATTACTGACTGTCATCAGTTAAATAATCAACTATCATCTCAGTGTCTGTAGACTAGTTGAGGATCCCTCCTTTAGGAGAATAAAGCCAAAATAAGTGTCCTCATTTCCCCAGGAAGTCTTTCTGCCTTTTACATGATCCACCCCCCCACATGCCCACTTCTCTAGTAGCACTTGGCACTTTCTGTAATTCTTGGTTTGTCACTCCTACTAAACTTGAACGTTGTTGAGGACAGTAACCAAGTCCTAGTTGGCTAGAGGCTATCATTTCTTGAAGTGCCCAATTTCAGATTTTAATAAGACTTTTAAGAATTTACCACCAAAAAAGTGACCATTTTATTTCATTGTGTCATCAAATGAATAGCTATACTTTACTAAGTTATAAAAGGATATTATGATAATTTCTTTAGGTCAGATGCCCATGAAGCAAGCAGAACTGTCTTTTGAGTGTCTTTTAATGTACCAGGTAAAAGAAGAATCTCATAACTGGTCTCACACTTGAAAATCACAAAAGGGCGGTTGACTTTCACATTTGCAAAGCCCCTGGCTCCATCCTTCTGAAAATAATGACAACTGAGTGTGTGGAAGGAGGCTGGTGGGCAGCCAGACACCTAGCCTGCACTTGCTGCATCAGTAGAGCTGCGTTTCAGGCTGACTTGGTGCCTGTCTTCATATGATGGGCTGGTTCGGCTCCCCCGGGCTAAGAGGCATTTAATCTGTTTCCCTTCTGAATTAAGTGTTTATATAACTTGACGTTTTAAAAAATAGGCTTTGTCTTCTCCAGTGCCTGTCATTCCCTATAATACTCTGATTTGATCTCTAGCAGCAGACATCACTGTGCCTCTTTGAGCATCAACTTTCTTGAAGAATAAAAATGAAATCTTCTAACTATGAGGACTCATATTACCATTTGGGGCCAAATTTACCAGTTGATTTAAATCCTCTCATAACAGCCAATGCTGAGGTTGCCATAAAAAGAAAAATCTCACATACTTGAACTAATGCCATTTCAGTGCACAATGGGAAACTCCTTCCAGTTGATAATCTGTGTTAGATCCTGAAATCTCAGAAGTTGTAAGCCTTATAATTATTAGAGTGAGTGTAATTGGTAGTTTTTATTCATGCATAAGGCGCTAATCTGTTTGCCGCAATAATATCCAACCTCTGCAGGTGCCACAGGTTAATTATACATCGCAGCTACAAGTACAACAGCTCACTATCATTTGATATCCTCAAAACTCTCAATCCAGTGATTCTCATGGAAAGCCTGGGAATTTCTTGACTCTTCAAAGTTGATCATCAGGGAACTTCAATGGCAGCTTCGTTGTCATGGTATCATCATCCTTCCAGTGATAGTTACATGTTCTGTTCTATTTCCTTTCTATCCCTTTTTCTTGTGTAATTTCAATAGTTCTACATGAGATGATTAAAGATCACTAACTTTCTATTCCAGTGCCACTTCAAATTAGTTGTTTCTCAGTGGTTCACGATGAGATAAATTCAGAAATGGAGAGTAAGTATTTATATATAGCAGCTTGACCATGTCTGCTGAATCCAATTATAAAAATTGGAGGCTTATATTTTGTACGTCTTTGGTTTTTTTATATTCATTTTTCTATTAATTAATTTTATTATATTTTACAAAAGTATCTGTGAAAGAGGTAGAGTGAGGAAGTAGATCATTTATCACAGATAGTTTAAGAAACATTGCTCCCTTCCAGAGACACTTGGTTGGTGGGAAGAATGGACAGTTTCCCGTGTTTCCCATCTAAGAATATAGTCTGTTATTATTTGTAAAAATTAGTGTGAAAGAGTCCTTCCCCTCCAGTGTCTACCATATCTTCTATTTAACATTGCAACAACATCTAAAGATTATATTTCAGGATAAAGAGATATTTAGATCTTGAATTCTACACTTGTACTCACTAAAGTGCCCCCCAAATAATGTCATCCCATTTCGTACACATAACCTCACAAATTATGTACAATGGCTTTCTGTTCTAGTTCTGTAATTGTATTCCATATTACCCTTAATCTGGGGTTGTTGGTATGAAATATTTTATTATTCATTAGATTTTTAAAATAAAATAATGTCTTTTCTAATTTGGGATTTTTTTTCAAAAGTGTGAACTAAAAACAAAGTCTGGATCTTTGAAAAACGTTAAGTCAATTAGTAATATTGTTGGTGAAGTGAGTCTCATGAGTTGTGCTTTGCCTTGTTTTATTTTAAGGTTTTCTGTGAATGATAAAACTATGTAACTTACTTTTGATAGTGAGAAAAATAGAATATTGTGATTATCATAATACGGTGGTATCATTAGCATCTGACAACTCTCTTTTGGTCACCATTGCTAGCAGCCTTGTTTAATTTGAGCAAATGAACTGTTGAGTACTCTTTGCATTATCTCCTTCCATTTGCTTGACCTTCAGTTACAGCCAGACATGGTGGATGGTGTGCGTATCTCTGAGTTTACATAGCAAAGGTGGGTGTGGTTGGAAAGGATGGGCTTCCCACAGCACTTTTCTTACCCCTGATTTATCTCTGTTCTTTGCACAAGGTAGAGACCACTCCTTTGGTGTCTGGATGGCCCTTTTGCAAAAGCACGACTGTGACGCTTCTTGTTGTGTCTGAGAGTACACCTGTTTATGTGAAGGTTTGTCCTTCCCGTGCCCTTGTACAAGGTTCTCAGGGACTTGTTGAGAGACTGTATCACACAGGGAGCATAAATCCTACTGTCTGTCAACCTGCACGTCTACCCCACAGCCAGGAAGAGGGCAAGCTCTATGTTCTAAAAAAAGCAACAACTCCCTGTACAAAATGTCACTCATTTGGCCTCAGATTGGTCCCAGGCTCAGAAATATATAGGCAGTTAATAATATTCCAGAAACATTCTTGGACTAACTTAAAGTTTAACCAGTTTGACCTTATCTGTGGATGCCTGCTCTCCCAGTAGTCACAGGGTTCCAGTTTGGATTGGATGTCTCCAGAGAGGAGAAAAAAGGAAAAGCAGGGAAAAAGAGAGAACCAGGAAAGAATGTTCCTTGTTTTTGTCATTCCCTGTATACAAGAAATATCAACCCTCCTTACCTAAAAATCAGCAAATTGTTGTAAATCTGGGTTTCCCTCTAACACAGTACTGTGGCTGACAGTTCAACATTCTGTTTTTTCCTTTCTTGAACAACAGGAAAATATGCACCAAACTGACCATTATTCCAAACATAATATAGAATGTTTATCTTGAGGATCAAATGATATATGTACATTGGGAAACAAAACAGAAAATCAATATTAAATTTGTGCATTTTTATGTCATCTGCTGCCCTCATGAGAGGAAGAGGAATAATTAATTATATCATAACTAAATTATGAACTATTAAAGGATATGGAAGTACTCTGGGCCTAATTTAATTTTTGTTTGTTTATTCTGCAAAGGTCATTCCTTAAAATATCCTCTTGCAGGCATGCAAAGCCCTTTACTTTGCATGAGGTGGCGGGGAAGAAGACTGGCTTTTAGAGTAAAATCAGCAGGTTTGCATGTGAGACGTGCCACATCTGTTCACTCACAAATATATCCTTTTCCTTTTGTCTCTCTGACTGGAAGCCTCTTCAGTATTCGGAAAGCTTTATACACTTTTTGAATTTGTTCTGTCTGTATATTCCTGCATTTAAAAGAGAAACCTGCCTTAAGTGATCATTCTCAAGGCCAAAAATAAATCCATCATGTAGCAGCAATTTTTAAATAACAACAATTTTTTTAAAATATGTATAGCTAATCTTGATCAAAGTGTTATAGAAGGCCTGGCACAGTGACTCATGCTTGTAATCCTAGCACTCTGGAAGGCCGACACAGGATGATGGCTTGCGGTCAGGAGTTCGAGACCAGCCTGAGCAAGAGGGAGACCCCATCTCTACTAAAAATAGAAAAATTAGCCAGGCATAGTGACACATACCTGTAGTCCCAGCTACTCAGGAGGCTGAGGCAAGAGGATTGCTTGAGCCTAGGAGTTTGAGGTTGCAGTGAGCTATAATAATGTCACTGTACTCTAGCTGGGCAACAGAGCAAGACTCTTTCTCAAATAAAAAAAAAAAATGTTATAGAAGATGGAGACTTCTACATAGACGTAGACATTAAAAAATAAAGGGTTCTCAAATCTTGCCAGATATAACAAAATAGAGGATGTTAGATACTAATTCATTAGTATGAGCCATTGGCAAATGTATTTCTTAAAAAATATGAAGTGTGTGTTACCTACATTATCAAGCTGGATCAAGCAATAAGTAGTAATAATGGCTGTTTTCAAGAAAAAGTTTTATAGCATATGTGTGGTCATCTTTTTCTAATCAAAAGGTAAAAGTATAATTTCTAATCAATAAAATAAATAGTAATTAATTAATTACTAAATTAGTAAAATATTAATAAAATAAATAAGTAATAGGAAAAATAAATATTTTATTTGCTCAACTTACTGAGATCTATGTTTTAGGCTCTTCAATTGAGTCAAATAATCACTATTAAATTAGTAAATTATTCATTAATATGAATAAATAATAGAATAAATATTTTATTTGTTCAGCTTATTGAACTCTACGTTTCAGGCTCTTAAATTGATTGCTATTTTTCCCTTGAAAACAAGGACACCTATATTTTTGTCAAAATTAACTGTAAGTCATTTACTGTATTAAGCTAAACCTTTATAAAATTTTATAAAGCAAAACTATTATAAGCCTGCATTTCCTCATCTGTAAAATGGGTTAGAGGGATCTTTTGAGAACTAAATGATATAATTAATGTTAAGTAAATAACACAATACTTGGCATAAAGTAAGTGCCAAAAGTATGGAAATAGTTATTGTTAGTTATAAATAACTATCAACTTCTCTTCATCTGCCTTCACTCTTTCTCTCCTCCAATTTTGAGAAGGAAATGAGGAAATAAAAATTTCACATTTTAATAAAAGTAGAATGTTTAATGTTTCTTCTACCTAGAAGCTTCACCCTGTCAGCACCGGAAATTTTTCACTTCAATAATTTCCTCCTATTTTAACAATAAAATATCTGCTTTCCAAAGTGTGGACTAGGTATTCAAATAAATATAGAATTTACCTAGAGAGTGACACATTTTTCTGTATTCATGATTATGATATGGTGGTAAATGTTATCAAAGATGACAGAGTTTTAAAAATTAGTCAAGTAATCTGACAAAACGAGCATTTTTAAAAGTGAGAGCCTTCTTAATCTATTTCAGACCTCTCCTTTAATTCATTCATTCAAAGATCTGTGTTCAGAGGAAGAGGTTCTTTTACATGACAAAGGCAAAGCCTTCAGCAAATTAAACAATAACATTACCAAATATTCTCTTTCTTTCCTGGCATAATTTATCTATGCTTAGATAATTCAACTCATCCCATGTATTTCCTAGAACTGACTTTTGACACATCAGTGTATTCATAACCCCTGAATGAATCACTGATAAAACTTTGGTCATTGTTTAACATAGCCAAATCATTCCAGCAATTTTTTTCATCCTAACTACTTAATGTTTTCTGTCTGTTTTGTATTTTCCAAGACTTCTTGCAAATTGGGTATTAGTTGTACAAGGTGACACGTCAAATTAATGACAGGGATAGAATATAGATTGAGTCGCATCATGGTCCTAGGCTGTAGCCAGTGAACCACACTGAGAAAGTGTTTTTTCTAAAGTGATTTAGTATCTGGCCCTTGCAGAGTCATCTATGGGAGGTGGTTTGGTGTAACCTTGTCAGGAGACGTGGGGATAAATCTGATGGCTTTTGAAGTTTCCCTCCCTTCTTCCCTTCTTTTGTTTTTCACTTCCTTCAGTAAATATTTATTAAGGGCTTTTTCTTTACTAAGTGCATGGGCAAGCATCCAAGGATGAATCAAACATGGACCCTGCCCTAAAGGGGTTTATAATCTAGCAAGGAGATAAAACAAAAATAAGTAGGATACATATACTAAGTGGCATGAGAGTTGTATAAAGCAATAGGGAAATTCACAAGGAAGAGGTGATTTCAGTTTGGGGAATTAAGGAAAACGTGAATCTCTTGGAGAAACTGATAAAGGCAACAGAATTTTCTTCAGAAAAATATAGCTCCCATTATGCATATAATCCCAAAAAGTTTGTGAGGTTTACTGGAGGTGTGTGTGTATGTGTGTGTGTTTGTGTATGCTCATGTGGGATGTGTGCATGCACACGTCTGTGGCTAGACTCTACGTTAAAAATCCCTGACTTGGAGAATGAGTATTCGACCCAAACCTTCAAGTTCAGTAGGATTTGGGAAAGATACAATGGAAGGACTCACGGACAGTGAGAGCAGCTCGAGGAAACCAGGAGCCAGGAAAGAGCAGGGATGGTAAGGAACAGCCCCATTCTGATCTTGGGTTCTGTTTTATTATATAAGAGCCAGTTTTCTGTATAAATCATTCTGCTAACTTTTAGGGACCGTTATAAAACATGGAGGTGCTAAAAGTTTCTCATTTTAATAAAATCCTTTCTTTTTATCAATTATTGTTTCCCTGTACTGAGAAGGGTTTATTTTCTTCTATATGTCAATCTATGGGAAAAGCAAACAAAAAATAATGGCTTCGTGTAATTAATCAATCTGATTTGAAAAAAAAATTCTTCCGGCATATGTCTAAAATGGGGTTATCTTCCCAAGAAACTTTGACTGCTACTTCATATTATCCCAGTCATTCATATGCAAGACTCGTATGTATTGATCTGAGCAAATTACTATTTAATCAATGTAAACGCCACTGCTGCTTTAGTGTGAAAGCTTATTAGGTTGTCCTTTGCTATTATTTGGTGTATGTCAAGGTCTGTATTCGAAATAAACAGACTGATACAGCAAATAACTAAACAAACAATTCACTTTTCCATAGCGTGTGAAATATGCTTCAACCTCCTTGTCTTAGGAAAAAAATGGAATAGTAGCTGCATCCTACAATTGCGGTGTGGATTAAATGAGGTAATACTTGTAAAGTGTTTGTGAAAGTCCCATAGTAAGCACTCAGTAAATGTCAACTTTTATCATCATTAATATGTTTGCTTTTACTTTAGATAGTATCGGTGTCTTTTCAGTACCTAACTTTTCAGCTGAATACCCCCCACATCCTACTCAGCAAAGATTTTACCTAGGGAATCATCTCCCCCTAGAGATTGGATTTGCATTAGAAACAGTAGCCAGGCACAGTGGTGATAGCACCTGTAGTCCCAGCTACTTGGGAGGCTGAGGCAGGAGGATCGTTCGAGGCTGTAGTGCTCTGTGATCACGTAAATAGCCACTGCACTCCAGCCTGGGCAACATAGTGAGACCCTCTCTCTAAAAGAAAATAAGCAAGAAAGAAATAGGGCCCACTGTTTCAGAAAATTCAATCCAATTTCAGAAAGTTCGAACTTAGCAAACAGGGTAATTTGGAAAGCATTTATTGATGTAAAAAGTGATTTGTTTTTTCTAACATGAGGCAATATTTGAATAAAAATAAGCAAGTTACGTACTGGAGGTTCTTTAAATAAGTTCCTCTAAAACTGTAGTTTTTCAAGGTGTGATTCTTATCCCAGCAGCACCAATGTCATCTGGCAATTGTCAGAAATACAGATGCTTGACCCCCCTCTCCCCAGCCCACACCCCCTCCACCTTCCATATCCTAAACTCCGAGGGTAGGGGCTCGGCAGTCTCAAGCCCTCCAGGTGATTCTGAGTCACAATAAGGTTTGAGAATCACTGCTCTAGCATATTTCAAATTAAAATTAAACAGGTACTGTTGGCTACACAGCTAAAAATGTTTTTTAACTGTTTCTTTGCATTTAGCATTTAAGAAATTAACCACTTACATAAAAGCAAGCACATCTCATAGTAGTGGAAGTCATTTAGTGGGTGACTAAGTTATCGATTAGGCACACCGTCCTCTAGCATCCTCACTGCCTTGCATCCCACAGCATGTTGACAGCTGCAGAGATGCAGTGTGGGCTGTGGTATTTGACATTACACCTGTCCCTTTATGTAGATTCTTTTTTTCTTTTTTTTTAACTTTCTTCTCCTTCAGGTTTTTCATACTTCCTTGACCAGGAAAGAAGATAGGATAGAATAGGTAGAACTAACATTAAAGGGACCTTTTCAAAACTATTTCTAAGAACTTATCCTAAGGAAATAATCATGCATATGTTCATATGTGCAGAGATTCAGCTATGAGGATGGTTATCTTAGTGAAAAATGGGAGACACCTAAATAGTTGGGGAAATGGTTAAATAACTTATGGAACACATATAAAATGGAAAACTATGCAACCATTTAAAATGACATGTACATATGATAATTAATTAAGTGGAAAAAAACTTACAAAGCAGTACTTTTTCATATAGAATAGATATATAATACTATACATCAAAACATCCTACATGTTATCCAAAGTATTAACAGTGGTTATTTCTGAAAGGTAAGATCACAGGTGATTTTAATTTTCTTCTTTTCAATTTTTCAGTTAGGTATATTTTCCAAGTTTTCTACAGTAAGTATCCTAACTTGGGTAAAAACAAAACAAAACAAAACAAAAACTTAGCAAAACACAAAGCATTAGGCAAACTTTGATCTTCACCTTTGTCACTGATAATGAGGTCACAACCCCATCCTAACCCTGTGTCAGAACATGATGTTGTCAGCAGATGCACTTGCTCAAAACAAGCTAAACTTCCTGGGTTCAAGTTCTGTGTCAACTCCCTTTTGAGAGTGGAGGAACTGGCTCAGCGTTGCTCTCATTTCCAGCTAACTCAGTGTCTTCCCCACCCTCCAGCTCGTCAACTTCCAGGGAACTCCCCACTGGGACCAAGACAGATAGGAGTTTCTGAACACAGGCACAAATGTGTGTCTTCAAATAATACCACTCAGATGGTGCCAGCGCTATCGAGTCTGTACCTGTTCCTATTGCCAGTATCCTAAAATTATGACCATGGTCTGTATGTGGCCTGGTTTTGTTTTCACTTTGTGTTTTGTCCCCTGGAGGCTGGAAAATAGGACATGCAGTCAATTACTTTGCTAGCGGCCATTCAGAAACCTCGGACTCCTTGCACAGGGGAGAAGAGGGGAGGGCTAACCTCATCAGACCCTGACTGTCCCAGGCTACCACTCTCAGAAGGAAAGAAACGATGTGGAGAAATTGAACCATGATGGGTTGTTCATTTAATCCAAAAGCCAGCTTCTGCCAGGAATCTGTTAGAAAAATAGTGGACTTGAGCTGTTAAATGTTATGTTCTGTTTAAAGGAGTCTTTTCAGCCTAGCCTACCAGCTCCGGCAGGGAGTTGTGCTGTGGAGCTATTGTTATGCCTTAGAAGAGACTCAGGAGTAGCTGGGTCACCGAGTGTTAGGGGAGAATGTTGGGAATCCTGTAGGTTTCCAGGGATCCATTCCCCAGAGCACACGCCCGCATCTGCTTCCTGTGCACTGTGCTTGCACTGCCCTTCAGCGCAGTGACCCGGCCTGTCTCTGAAGTGACAAGGAGCATTAAGGGACCACTTCCTCATCCCATTTCTATTAAGAAAGCTTTTAGGTTTGTTTCTCATCTTGCTGGAGCAACAACTGAGAGCTCTTATGTAAATATCAATGAACACTTAATCAGAAGGCCAGTGTGGTGAGGGTATGGCAATTAAAGACCTTTTCTTTTCTTAGCTGCACCATTTTATGCCCAATTCTCAGCTCAGTTGTGGTGCTATTGGGAGGCAGGAGCTTAGCTGTCAGCTTGCACAGAACGTTACAAACACTCTCCACTGTCATGGGATAAAGGCGTCAAGGGGCCAGCTCGTGGGAAGCCACTCGGAGATGGAGATTGGCAGGCAGTAGCTTATCAGGATGTGCCCCTGGGATCAATACCTATGGGGGAGCACAGAGGAGCATGGGGAGCTGGATTGGGCAGGGGAAGAAGTTGACCTGTGAAGTCACCTCCATGCCTCTAGCTTGCTCTGGAGTTGGGGCAGCCCTTGACAGTTGTCAACAGTTGGGAGAAGGGGACTGGGTATTTCTTTATACCTCTACATGACCAGTGCTTGGGTACAGGCTGCCCCACGATCTTGAACAAAGTGGCTCTCTTCAGCTTCAAACAATCTCCAGGGAGGGTCTCAGCGGAGAGCTGCTGGCCGCCAGTAACTCCAGCCTCTGAGGATGGGACTGCTCTGCTGAGGTCAGGGTAGGAGAGAAGGGGAAAGAATAGCTAAAAAAAAAAAAAAAAAAATCTGACTGTAATAGGTAGTTAAAATGGTTTAGGGGGTAGTTGTGAGACAAGAAGTATGAGCTCAGTGAATGCCCTGAAAACAACCCTGAAAATGGTGAGCTAACTGGGAGGAAGCACTGAATGGAAGGGGATGTCATTCTTGGACAGTAATCTTCCAAGCATTATTCTACTAATTATTCCCTTGGATTCTGTGCTTACCAATTTAAACAGAGTAGGTAAAGTTTCACTGGAATTCTCATTGTACAGCTTCCAGAGGGTAATCATCCCACATGTAAACCTTACTGCTCGAAAATCTATTCTTGGCTAATGTCAGCGACTGTGAAAAACAGATCTTTGCTACTAGAGTTAATTGAGAGAGTTCAGGTCCAAATTACTTTATCAGTCATTTAGTCAATGACATTTATTGAGTAACTAACCTTTTATATAAAGGTTGTAGGGCACTACCAAAGTGGAATGGAAGTAATGACCACTAACATTTGGCTCATTCTTCATGGTCTATCGAATATTTTTAGCATAATTTGATTTCATTAATAAGTTGTGTTAGTGTCCCCATTTTATAAACAAGGAAAGTAGAGTTCAGAAAATCAGGTAAATTGCCCCAAATCATCTAATAAGTGGTATAGTTATCCTAAAGTTTTGCTAGGGATCTGTCTTTGTAGTCTAAAAAGAGTTACTGAAATGATGTAGCTATTACATCTCTCTCTCAGAAACAGTATCAGAGAAAGCTGGGGTGTGTGTGTGAGTGTGTGTGTGTGTTTATAAAACAGCTAAGTAATCCTGGACTTGCGGCACAGGTAGGACTCTGTCCTTGAAAGGACCTCAGCCTTCAGAAGGACTCTCCTACCAAGCACCCAAAAATATAGAGTAGACTTCAAGATAAATCAGCAGTTACTCTTTGAGTGATCTCTCCAAAGGAGAGGAATTTAGCAGTGACTCCAAATACAGTTGTCCTTTGGTATCGGTGGGAGTTGGCTCCACCTCTCCCTACCCTGCACTAACACCCAGATCTGTGGATGTTCAAGTCCCTGATATAATATGGTGTAATATCTATATATAACCTCCCCACATCCTCCTGTATACTTTAAGTCATCTCTAGATTACTTATAATACCTAATACAATGTAAATGCTATGCATATAGTTGTACACTGGTTTTTTTATTTGTATCATTTTTTATTGTTGAATTGTTTTTTCCTTCTGAATGTTTTCCATCTGGGGTTGGTTGAATCCACTGATGAGGAACCCATAGATACAGAACCCATGGGTATGGAGGGCAGACCGTATAAAGATGTGGGAGGCCGTAAAGCCAAGGGTAGTTTAAATCTTAGTTAGCTCTAAGGACCCTTTTCTTTCTATATGAATGAGTCCCTTTGATATCTTTTCTCAATTCCTCACTGTGTTCTTTACCTAATAATTTGTAAAGACGGAAGCTCAAGCTGTTTTCCAGGAAAGTGATTTAGCTGAAGATTCATTATCCCTAGAACCTGTTTCTCTAGCTGGCCCCCTCTGTTGCAGATAGCCTTTGTAAGCCCCACCTGGCCATCCTGTCACTAGATTTCATATGTAGGAACCATCCCCTGTCCATCAGCTCCATCAAGGAATTCTCATACATGGTCCAATCCAGTTTTTCTGATAGAATGTAAAGATGGAGTAAAATATGATGTTAGAAGGAATTTACGCTAGGTCTCACTAGTGGAGAAAAGTGAATGTTAAGAACCTCGGAGACACTGTACCTGTGAAGAAGTAAATCTCACTGGCAGGTCACTCTAGTGCATGAAGATGGGTGTGCTGGATATGTTTCTGTAATCTGCTGTAAGATTGGGTGTAGCGCAGTGGGAGGGTAGCTCAGGAGCCGGTCAGAACTCACTCAAATGGAGTTTGTTGGAGGGTGGAGGAGGCAACCAAGCCCAGTGGACCAGAGCATCTGGAGAATGTGGGTGTCCGTGGATAATGTAAGGTCCAGACGAATGGAGAGGAGGGATCTTAGGAGGCCCCAGAGTTGGTTTGTCTGGCATATGGAGCATCGGAGTGAGGTATTTAGATCATGGTGTCCCAAGCTCCCTCAATGGGGTGCAAAGAAGAGGCTCAGTCCTTCAAGACCAAAGGTTCTAGGCAGGTCACTCAGGCAGATTCAGACGTGGCGGGACAAAATAGGGACCCAGTTCCTGATTGGACTATTCTTTGGGGGTTGCTGAGAAGCCTGAGCAGAAGGCCCTTCCCTAGAGCTGGGGCTCCCCAGTTGGGAGGAGCCAACAGCAGGCCTGAGCAAGGGAAGGGGGCACATGTCTGATCAGCACGGGGTGAAGAAGCTTAAAACCCTTTGGAAGACTCTGACCTTTCTCTCCTCTCACTAGCTAAAGTCCTGAGTTTCCACAATTAAAAATAATATCTAGCACTGATCTGATAGCTTAATATTGATACTTGGTATGGATCTGTTGATGGATTGCATCCTGGGTTTTGGCTCAAAGTGTGGGTTTCAAACCACCAACCACAATTTTTCTGAAAGGTAAAAAATAAGTAAGTGTAGTCTGCAGTGACCCATATTAAATAAAATGCCTTTTCTTTAAGGTGACTGTGACTTCTTCAGGCATCAGGATTGCTATTTAATTTCCCCAGAGAGGTAAATTACCAATTAGTGTCACAGTGCCAGGTTTTTCCTCATGCATACAGGAACAGGGATTTATAGCTTTTTTTTTGTAACCGTCTCCTAAATCATATTGTTTCCATCTGTACATACTGCTGTGCTGAACACTCCATGAGTTAGGAAAATAAACATGGTCTCACATATAATTTTTAAAATGCTTATAATTTTTATATACTCTAAAGTCCCCCTTGAAGGAGAGTGATGGGCAAAGTTGCTACATGTTTGTTAAAATAACAACACCATCTCATGGCTTTATACTCATATATTTATCAAAAGAGTATTTCAAGACACAAATGTGCTTTGCTGTTGTGCTGCCCACAGCCCAGTCGCTATGCGAGGATCTGTGCTTGCAGAGAGTGTGAGCTCCTTGCCCCACTGGGTCTCCGCTGGGCTGCTTTCCGGTTGTGCCCCTACTTCCCATCACCAGCTCCGGGACTTCTTTGTTTAATGCCAGCCATACTCCATTCTGCACATGACCTTGTAAAAGTTTGTGCTTTCTGATGAGTACTTTATGTGCTAAGAAGGGACCTTGACAGGTCATTTAATCTCAAACTTTGTCTTCCTGGCTGGGTGCGGTGGCTCACGCCTGTAATCCTAGCACTCTGGGAGGCCGAGGCGGGTGGATTGTTTGAGCTCAGGAGTTCGAGACCAGCCTGAGCAAGAACGAGACCCCCATCTCTACTAAAAATAAAAGAAATCAGCTGGACAGCTAAAAATCTGTAGAAAAAATTAGCTGGGCTTGGTGGCACATGCCTGTAGTCCCAGCTACTCAGGAGGCTGAGGCAGTAGGATTGCTTGAGCCTAGGAGTTTGAGATTGCTGTGAGCTAGGCTGACGCCACGGCACTCACTCTAGCCTGGGCAACAAAGCGAGACTCTGTCTCAAAAAAAAAAAAAAAAAAAAAAAACTTTGTCTTCAGAGGGAGCCAGAACTAAACTGTCCCAGAGAGGTAAGAAACTAAATCACAAAGACATCCTGAGACAGAAACTTCACAACTTGCCTTACTAGCCCACTTTAATGTTTTAAAAGATAGTAAACTTTGCAGACAGAAAGTGGCTCTGTTTTAAATCTCTAATGTAAGTTCCTTAGGCTGTAATTGAAATTCTTCTTGGGAGCCCAGGGAGGTTGAAGAATGGCTGGCGGATGCCTTTATATTCTGAAGGAGCCTCCTAGTTGTCCCTGTATTTCTCTTCCCCTTCTCGTTTATCTATCTGATCATTGATCTTCAAGCATAGCTTTTAGTTTGGTTGGGTGGCTCAGGTTCTTGCATTGTTAGTCTCCATTCCACAGAGCGCAGAGTGGATCAAGAGCGCCATGGCGTGTCAGCGATATGAGCTGGACGGTATCAGAGAGCCCAGCCCCACTCCTGCACGCACATCTCTGGAGGCAGTTCGTCTCCACAAGTGTAGAAGTCCCACCAACATTCTACACCCCATAAAGAGGTTACTCAGAGCTCAAGAACAAAAAGTGGCATCCCTTCTAAATAAGAAAGATATAACGTGAATAAGGCTTAACATTTTTCCTGTTCACAGGGGAGTTTTCTCCCATTTTCCAAATCTTCAAGATGTGGCCTGGGAAATACACTCTTCTACTATCAAGTAAGCCATCAGGGTCTCAGCCATTAGGAAACAGACCACTTAGCACACTCAAATTTGGTTTGGGGAGAGTGTGAAGAAGGGACTCTTTACAAAGGCGGAGCAGGGAGAGGAGAGCCCCAAGAAGTGGTGAGAGGAGGGCCTTGTCCCCACCGCAGGCCTGAAGAGTTGAGGAAATCAGAACTAGACACCTGGAGGACTATGTAGAGAGAGCCCCTGACAGGAGCTGAGACCTGGGGTGAGGCGGCATTGCTTCTCTCGGCCTTTTGGCTAAGGTCAAGTGTGGTATCTGTTCTTACCAGTTTAACATCTAATACTCTCACACCTGTGTGCCCACTGGCCAATCCCAACAGGAAGCCGGAGTGCAAGGGGACCTACTGCTGTGGTCCCCTCCAGGCCCAGGTGGGCCTTCCAGGGCCCAGGGCAAGATGGGGAAGGGGGAGTATACCTGGGGAGCAAAGGAAAGATTTCCAGCACGGATGGTAAGAAGAAACTTGGCTTCATCTGAAAAGTGGAATTTTTGTTATTTATTTGGCTTAGTTTCTTCTTTCTTTGGAAAGGATATTATTTAAGCAGTGCAATTGTAGGAGAAACAGCTAAGTGCTCATGGAGGTGAATCTACAATTTTGTTCTAATATGCTGAGATCATCTAAAATGACTTATCCCAGTACAATAAAGAATCAATAGTTGCGTATGGGCTGGAAGTTGCCATTGATTTCAGAGAATGCCATCTTCTGGTGCATTATCTTAGAGTTAATGCTTTTCTCATCAAGGGTTGGAACAAGCCTCAAATCTCCTTGCAAGCTTTTTTGCACTGGTGTTAATTATTCAGACATTTTACCCTTTAATAGTGGAAAGAGTGATTACTTCTCAGTCTTTGATTTCAGAATCTTCATTAGTCTGCCCTTCCCTCACTCTCCCAGCCAGGAAGCAAGTGCAGACTTGTTTTATATCGGAGACATGTGGTTAAATGCTTTTCCTAGTTCCCACCTTTGGACCTCATAATGATGTCTTTTTGCCTGTATTTCTTCATAATAATGGGAGCAATGTGTTTCCAAAGCCTGACACGGTTTAAAGAATGAGAATCTGGCATAAAGTTATTCTTATCCCTATCCTATTTTTATCTGCAGCCTTAGTAACTAAGAGATGTCAGAAATCAAACTCTCTCCCAGGATCCCCTTTCTACCTCGTGGACATCAGTAGCCTAACATGTAACTTGGCTAACAACCCTGCCAGGTTGTTAAGGAGCGGCCAATAAAAAACGGCAGGCACTGAAAAATGTGACACCTCGTTTACTTTTTGATAATATTGTGCTCTCTGAACGCTGACATTATTTACTGCCCCTTTACATATTTTCATCAAGTGGCCAGCAGTTTGAGCTTAACCCCTCTGGTTAAATATGTCTGGAAGAGCAGAATAGGAAATTTTTTTTTTTTTTCTCCAGGAAGGAAAAAAGAAGTAAAAGAAAAATCTCCCTAGTCTGTCTGTATCACTTTCACTGTAACTAAAAAAAAAAAAAAAAAAAAAAAAAAAAAATTTAAATTTTCATTGGCATGGAGTAAAGATAAGAGTCCCCAAACAGATTTTCTAATTGTGTGAAATTCTCGGTTAACCTTCTTAAAGGTTATCTGTTTGATGATAATGGAAACCACTCAGTAAGTTACTATGTACCCAGAATGGACAGATGTTTCTTCCAAAGATACCTCTAATAGTCAGATGGTGGTTCAGCTGTGGGGAACATCTGCATTGATCCTGCATGAAGCCATGAAGCAGAAGCTGTTTGTCTCCTCCTGGCCTTTCAGCAACCCACACCCTGGGTGTTCATGGCCTTCAGTCTACACTTCCCTGTCCCCTCCATCCATCAAAACATTTTTGTCCTGTGTGCCAGTGCTCTCAGGAACATATTAACTGGCAGATATTTTAGGGCAGTAATGAATTCTTTTTAATCCATCCACAAGTGATTTATTTAAACTTTATAAAGGCCTCTCAGAGACACTGGCAAAAGGAATGTTGGCAATTTAAGGTTAGTTTTGCCTTCTGGCCCCCTTCAAATCACATGCCACAGGATGTGGCTAATACTTTACAATTCTACTTTGTTTCTCATACATTCTCTCTTTCATATCATGTAATAATCCCCAAATAGGAAACCAGTACTTGAAAATTATAAATGATTCATCTAAAGACACTAATGAGAGCCAATAATGAACTGATATAGGGAATATGGCCTTAGTTATGGTGCATGTTTTGCATATTTTGAACTGTAGCCAAAGAAAAGCGAGCGCGCGCGTGCGTGCCTTGCAGAAGAGCAGAAACTAATGGAAAAGTGGATGGGAAGAGCAGCGGGGTCCCCTCCCCACCACAGTAATGGTGACATTTGGCCTCATACTGAGCTACCAATGGTCTGGCCTCAAGGTATCAGACCCAATAGCATGAGACCACAGAGGACCCTTCAGTATGGTCAGGGACGCTGCATTATGCCACCTCCCCGATTAGATACAAAGAAGAATTCCTAACCAAGACATTATTAAACATCCAAATGTACTTCTGTTCATCTGTAGAGATTTTAAGAAGAAACTAAACTTAAAATATGGGCTTTCCTGAACGAGAGACAATGGATTGAAAGACCTCTCAAGACTATTAAAGCAAATAGAGAGATCGGAGTGCTATTTCTTCTTTATTCATTCACCAATATTATGGACTTCACGTATCCAGATGGGCTGAGTTATGCTAATAACAAACACTGCCAAAATCTCAGTGGTCAACAATGACAGGATTTGTTTCTTGCTCTTATGTCCATCGCGGGTCAATGAAGGGCTCTGCTCAGCATCATCCTCACTGTAGGATCCAGACTGATGCAGCAGCCACGATCTGGGAAGCTGCTGATCCTCACGGCAGAGGAAAGAGAGCTGTGAAGGGTCTTGTGCTGACAATTGATTGCTCTGACCCCGAAGTGGTACCTTTCACTTCCACATAAAACTAGTTGACCAGAGCACTCTGCACAGCTGGACACAACCACCAAAGGGGCAGGAAGTACAATCCTGTCCTGCACCCAGGAGGCAATGAGCCAGAAATATTTCTAAACAGCACTGATGACTTCCACGTCACCTGCATGTGCCAAGTCCCCTACAAGGTCCAGGCTCCCCATCTCTCCCCTTAAGACCTGTACATTCACACTGAAGAGTCAGATATGTAAACTGGCAACTTCAGTAACATTTAACAAGGTCTATGCTAAAGGATGCACAAGAGCATACAGGAGGGAAACCCTTGCTCATTCTTCAAGAGTCACAGGAGCCCTTTTAGAGGAAATAATATTATAGTTATGATGCAATCTGAAGGATGAATAGGCACTAGTCAGGCGAAGATAAGGATGGTGTGCAGGGTTCCTGACGGAGGACACAACATGTGCAAAGGCCAAACCTTGTGTTTTTGAACGCATCATTTAAGAAACTAATTAACTTGCTTTTTGTCCTAATTGATTAATGTGTTACTTATATTATTCTAAATGTGTGTTCAAATGTCCTTTTAATTTGGCTTCATTTAATGATGACTACTACCCATAAAAGGAAAAGCAAATAATTCATAATACACATTTCATTCTGTAGACTCACATAAGCAAGCAAGCTCAATATAGAAAGGAAAGGCAAAGGGGGAAGGGGTAGGGGAGAAGGAGAAGGAAGAGAAGAAGGAGCACATTTTTAAGGACAAGCCAAGTGTCACATCAGACTGTAAGCCTTACCCCTGGTCTTGTTGGTGGAATGGGCAATAGTGTTTTACTCACAGGTCCCTATTTCACTGGCAAGTTCTTACCCTCTTTTATCCTATGATATGCGTTTTGCTTTGGAAACAGTTGGCCTGGTGGCTTAACACAGAAGGCCAAGTTCGTCCATGGACTGGCCCAACCTTTAGTTGAACAATGAGGTTTTCTTCTGCAATGGTAATATAACAAGAGCTATCACTAGCTGAATGCTTATTATAAGCCGCAGTTGATGGTCAACTATAGTTTATGGGATTCAGTATTCTAATGTTTAATAAATTATTCATTATAACAACAAATCTATAAGATGGGTGTTGTGGGGTTCCTCCCCCACACTTTTTGCATATACGAAAACTGAGGCTCAGAGATTGCTAAGGGAATAAATTGGTTGAGTCATAAATTGAGTTTTTTCCCTGCCTTTCAGTAGATCTGCGTACCTACCTCAAATGTTAAGATAAGGATTATGGAGAATAGTAGTAATACGAGACATGAGATGTTCATTTTCTTTGCTGATAAGTTAGACCTGGAAAAATGTCTAACATTGGGAAGTAAATGGACTATTCTCTCTAATCACTATTTTGGACTCTTTTTTTATTTTACCCTTGAGCTCTGCATAACCCATGGTATCAGCCACATCCATAAGGAACAACTCAGCTCCAAATAAATCTTGATGTTCTTGTGAAAACAACAGAAGCACCGGGAAGGCATGGCTCTGCTCTCCTGGCCCCTGAAACTCAATTTTCTTGGGGATGCCAGGCATAAGGCCATCTAATTTGTGTATCTTCTAAAATATAGAAGATAATGACATTCCTCTCATCTTAGATATCTTCTACTGAAAATATGTTGTTGTATTTATTACTAAATACATTTATTTAGCAACTAAACACTTACTAGTTTGGTTTACCAAGTGGCTGGGGTTTTTCCCATCAAAATATATTTTCTTAAAAGAAATCTAAATTGCCTCTTAATTTTCTATCTGCCTAAGTCATTATAAATGTCTTCCTACAGATTTCATTTTAATTGAAAAGCAGAAAGGAGCTTTTGTGCTTGAAAGTTCAACACTTTCCTCTCTTGTTCTGTTCAGTGATAGTGTCTACCAAGGAGGAATTGTGAGTGGGCAGTGGCAGCTGGCATTTGTAGTACGTTAGTGGCTTATAAAAAGAGAGAGAAAGAAAGAAAAGAAGGAAAAATGGATTCTAATTGAAAAGCAAGGAGCCAAAAAACAAAAGGAAAACCCTAGGAAAACGAATTTTATTAGGAAATATAACAGGCAAAAAAAATGGTGAAAAAAAACATACCGCTAAGATAGCCAGTTTTTCCAGTCTGTATTCTGAAGAAAGTGTTCAGCGACTCTGAAGCTTTCAAGATGGCAGTCCTTGACGTCTAAGAAAAATGGAGTCCAAAGCAGTTAATGACCAAGGCTGGGCTAATCATTCATTTCATCTTCCTGCACATTCCAGTCTGACCTTGACACACTGTATTCACAACTGTATATTGTTTTTATTATAAGTATATGTTTATGCTGTCTTCTTCTTCAGAGGTGAGCTGTTAGCTGTGAACCTCCAGACATGAGTAAGTCCTGATCTCTCAAGGTACACCAATGCCATGGTGCTTGGAAGGAGACACATTAGCTAACCAGTTACTGAGACTCAGTTGGGAGATGTCAAAGAGCAAGAGATAGCTGTCAGGTGTGGATGGCATTTATCCTTCTTTCTGTTTCCTCATCTGGTATGGAGAAAACCTCCCTCTATCTTAATCCTTAATGTTTTACTGTAATTCTTCACCCGACAATGGTTTCTCTTAATTTCCATCAGAGTGTGTCTTCTTCAACTTCTTTAAACTCATCTTCAAAAGGAATCTTCCTTTCAAAAGCCTTTCATGGGCAAGTTCATCTCCTTCCAAAACTTTTTCTAACTCTCCCCAAACACTGTTGCAGTCATATTTGTTTCCTCACTGTACTCACCCTTGTAGCTTTCATCACACTGCATGGTACTTAATTGTTTCTATTCTCTCTTTCCCACTCAATCAGGGGACCCCTTCATCTTGGCACCCCCAGGGCCCAGCATAATGACTGGCCCATAGTACACACTTGATAAAAATTAGGGGAGTGAGTAAGTAACCATAGGTTGGATTTAGTCATTTAGCTTACATTTATTCTTCACCTACTCCATGCCAGGGTACTTGATCTCAATAGTTTATTATATGATCCACCATAGATGCTATAAAGCATCAGCTAATCTAAATACTTTTCATTATACATGTGTCATGCTTTTCCAAATACTTGGATTATAAATTTTCTGAAGAATTTTCCTATTTCTCTTAAGTCTTCACATCTTGTTTTTTATTGTGTAGATACAGTAAAACTAGTTGAGCAGGGCCTTTTACAGAAGGTAAAGAGAGAGATGAAGAAGTTCCATTTGACCTTGGTCTCAAATTCACAAAGGACCCAAATTTAGACTTTGTCATTATCTCCTAGTAAGGCTATGCATACATTAGAGATACACTGAAAGAACTGGAACTTTAAAATTGAAACTGAAATATCATCCAACTTTAAATCTTTTATCCTGTTCCTGGTTCACACTGCCTCTGGTGTGTATACTGCTATTTCTATGACCCTCATTTTAGCATTTCTTCACTGGGTCTCTCTCAAGCCTGGGCTATAGTACGTAACCTGGGGGTTATGATCTTTGCTGGTGAACTGTGCTGAATGGTTATAATGTGGGAATGAGTTCAATACGGTCTTTCCTCCTTTAATAGAGAAGCATCATGTGGGTGAGGGTAAGGACCTTTTCTCTTTGTCCCAGCTGTGTTCTCACTGTCTAACATGGAATCTGGCAGTTGATAGGTCCTCAATATTGTTACGTTTCTGCTACCTAAAAGAAGGTGAGAATAAGGTCATGGATAGGGTTAATGTCAGAAACAAAAGGAAAAATAAGATATCAGAGGCAGAAGGAATGGAAAGGTAACACGGGCTCAGTGGTCACTATAGAGCCATTCATCCTTGGTGCAGGACTTTATAGTTTACTATGTGTCTTCATACACATGAAATCATCTTACTTAGACTCCACCATGCAACATCATTCTTATTTAACAAATGAAGACACTAAGTTTGCATGGGGCACAGCTGGGTCCATAATCGATCATGTGGCTTGAAGTCCCCTGTTCTGCTGGCTCCTGCCCCACAAAGCAAGCATGCACCTTCCTCTCTGACATACCTGGGCAATAGAAACTTGAACCAATGGCTTCTGTGGTCCTTCTCTGAGCTCCAGACCTGAATATACAACCACCAATGAAACAGATTCCTCTGGATTGCCCAAGGGCAAGCTATCCAAGACCAAATGCACTCTCTTCTCCATTGGGAGTCCACACTTGGACCATTTCCAGGATTTGCTGTCTTAGTGACAAGCACCCTGATCCTCACAGCTGTGCCAGCTGCAGACCCTGGGATCCTCCTTGAAGCTCCACTTGTCAAATCTATGAAATCTATCACTAGATCCTGTCGATCTGCCTCCTCACTGCTCCTCAGCTCTGAATGTGCCTTCTCTACCACCACATCTGTCTGAGCCACCCTAGTGGCTGCCACCACGGCGGCATTCACCACCTCACCAGCCTGCCTGCATCCACTCCCACCGCCCTTCCAGTGTGCTCTCCACTCTGCAGGCAGAATGATCTTCAAAACTGTAAATCTGACCTGCCAAGCCCCTTCTTCCCATGCTTGGTTGGCTTCTCATTGCTTGTGTAATTAAGACTAATCCCCATGAAGCCTGCAGGACCTGCTGCCTACCTACCTCCTTCTCCCACTGACCTCTCTGTACCAGCCCCAGGGCCTTTTCTCCTTCCCTGTGATGTGCAGTCTTCTTCTCTAGCCCAGGGTCTTTGCCTGTGCTGGGCCCTCTGCTCAGAATGCTTACTGCCCGCTTTGCCTTGCTAACATCTATCTACTTGTCAGCAAGTCCCTTCTCTGTAGTACTTGTCACAGTTGCAGTTTATGGGGTGATTGGATCGATGTCTGTAAGCTCTGTAAGTCCAGGATCTTCATATCTTTCTGCTCACCCTGGCACAGTTCTTGATACACAGTCGATGCTGATTGACTAAGTGGACAAAATGGTTCTAAGCATATGCAAGTTAAAATAGACCTTGTTCTGGACACTTACACTCCAAGAAGATCTCCGTTGTTTCAGAAAAGTTCGGAAGTTAAATTAAAATAAACATGCCTCGATATCTGTTGACAAAGTCAACTACATTAAATATAATACAATTAAATATTATTAATTAACAAATCCAACAAACTCATTTACCTACCGTGGAGAATGCCAAATATTTTACATATGCCAAGTCCAGTTCACACCCTCCTAGTCCAGTGTCTAGAAAACCTTATCCATTAGAGAGAGCTCCATCTTTTTCTCACGAGTCACTTCACATTTCAACTTCCCAAAGTGCTGAAAACAGCCAACTTCATTTTTCCTTTTGACATTAGTGATATTATAAACAACACATATCCCTGCATGGAGAATTAACATTTCCCTGAGAGGGCTGAGAAGCATTTGATCTGAATGTGTTTAGTAATTTGGGATTTTTGCTTTTTATATGGTTTTATTATGAAATGATTAATTAAATTGGCAATTGGACAGGGAGATGCACGAAAGTGAAATTCCTCTTCAATTATTCACCCTCTGCACCTTGCTGTAAGTGGAGCTTCAGAATGATTGCATTAGTGCATGCTGAGAGTATGCTTTGCATGCGGTGTTCATTTAGAATGGGGTAACACTAGAACTAAAGAAACTAGAAGTCTTAATATTTGTGCAAAAACCAAGCCCCATTGTCCCAAATGAATTGACCATCCTTATTTCGTCAGTGTCCACTATAAAAACCATCTCTTTACAAAACTCAGACTATGTCCCCTCTCACAGGAAGTGGTTATCGTCATAGTCTCCCCAGAGCACTAAGCACTCAGGTGCCCTGTGCTCCAGCTCTTGGGGGACCCAATGGGTTCTGTTGTTGCTTTGGTAGCCAATTCAGCTTCCTGGCACCAGTCCCTCCTCTACCTACTAATTAGTGCCTGGGACACACACTAAACTTCAGACACTGGATGGGGCTGCTTCTCCCATCCTCACAATTCAGGGGCCCAAAATGCAAAAGGCCTTGCATTGTGGTCCTGTTTTCCAATCCAAAAGTCAGTTGGACGAGTACTCTTTTGAAGAACCAAGAAATTTCCCAAGCCCACCCTAGAGCATTTGATCATGAAACATTCTGAACCAGGTATCTCTCACTGGCAATGATCTGAAGAGGCAAGAGGCTTAGCTATGACTGGTTAAACTGCAAGTCCTCTATGTGCGTGTATTTCTACCACAATCACTTCCTCATCGATTCGCTTGGGCAAATTCGGAGTAACTCCTCACCAGCTGTTTGATCACAGTGCCCGCACCTTGTGCCTGGGAAGTAACACTCCTTTCCTCCTTCCTTTATTCAGGTTCTGAGCACTGTTCCAGGATGAGTTGGAGCTTCTCTCTTTCTGCTCTCAATTAATCTTCTGCCCTTTTCCTTGCTCTGCTGTCTTGTCACCGTGTTATGGGCGTATTTCATAATCTTGCTTGAGGATATCATGTGTCACTGTCTGCTTTGTATTTTTCTTGTGCACCTGCAGTTCCGTAAATTAAATATGAGTGAGTGGTTATGGATAGGAAAATCAATCTTTAAACAAATTAATATTTCAATGCCAGTTGTACAGCTATTTCTCCATTTAATGTGTGTCTTGGCTTAGAGATGAAGAACAGTGAATGTATCATTTTGGAAAAACTTAAATCAAAGTGAAGACAAAGAAAGCAAGCCAAATGTGCCATAAGACTTTGAAGCTGAGTGTTGGAGGAAGGATAATGCCTTAATTGGTGGAGTCCAGCTCTTTTAAGACAAACCTCATTTTGATTTCTTTTCCGGCCATTTCATTTCCATAGTATGGAAAGTAGAATATGAATCATCGTATCTACCTAGGATCGCCAAATAAAATACAGGACACCCAGTAAATTTGAATTTCAGGTAAATAACAATTTTTAGTGTAATTATGTCCCAAATATCACATGGGACATACTTAAACTAAAAAATTATTTCTTGTACATCTGAAATTCAAATTTAACTGAGCATCCTTATATTTTTATTTGCTAAATCTGGTAACCCTGCCAGTTGTGAGAAATAAAAGCAATTTTCTGAGATAATGTAAATGGAAGGATGTAGCATACTTAACATATAATACATAGACAAGTATTAATATATTACTTTCCCTTCCCTTTGAGTTATCATTTTGACAAAAATTCTTTATTATTCAGAGTAATTATTTAGGTTTGACAACTTTAGTGCCAAAGACGTGCTATTTTTTCATTTCTCTTTTAACCCTGGAGATGTCACAATTACTTCCACAAAATTGTTTAAGATTTAGTCCTCTTAACTTCCCTAGGATATCAATCACTCCCCTTCTTCATTAAAACAAACCATATTTTATTTTATTTTTTTTATTTTTTTATTTATTTTTTTTTTATTTTTTTTTATTTTTTTTATTTTTTTAAGAGTCTAACAGTATATCTTGTTAGATACAGTATGTCCTCATAATGTATACATTATTTCTTGTACAATGATATGAAATAATATGGGAAATATTCATGATAAATTATTAAGTGAACAGTGCAAGTTAAAAACAATAGTTTCATATTTTTTCCCCACCCCCCCTTTCCCGAGTCAGCACCTTCAAGTGTTACCACTCCCCAAACGGTGCGCAATGCACTCATTGTGTAGGCATACCCCCATCCCCTCCCCCCCCACCTCAGTCTGATGTCCAATTGGTGTCGCTCCCAGATTTGTATTTAGGTGATGATCAGGGAAACCAATTTTCTGGTGAGTACATGTGATGCTTAAACAAACCATATTTTAGAAAAGAAAATGATACTTTTGGTTGCATCAACGGTTGTTTCTCCCCCACCAGATTAGTCCAAAATTAAAACGTAGGCAAGAAGTATTCAATATTTTGAAATTTTCACTTCTTCATTGTACCTCAGAACAGGGGTATTTGTGGCAAAGCCACATATTTCATTTCTTTCTCTACCTAATGAAAGATATTTATATTGTTATTTGGAAGAGTTCTAGGCACTGAGCCAGCACATTCATTACTAACAATTTAAGAGGAGAGTGAGAGTTCCAGTAATGGGGCCAATTGAAAGTCAAATGCGGGCCAGCAAATTTTCAAAACTGAAGTGACATTTAGGGAAGTGGGCTCTCTCTTCTGCTCACGGGAGGGTTAGAAGCTTTCTAGAAGTCAGATTGGCAAATATGTACAAAAAATCATGAAGGTCTGCATCCTGCTGAAACGAACGGCCTCTGTAGAGCGCAGAGGGAAAAGATGGGTGCGTCAACTCTCATTTTTTTTGCCTACTTGGCTCCTCTCCAGTCCTCGTCCTTCTGCCCAGACTGTGAACTCCTTAGGAATGAGATTTAGCTAATTTTTTTTCTTATACACACAGTAACTGATACATAATAAGCACTTAGTAATTATTTGTGAACTGAATTAATTTTGAATGAACTGAGGACACAATTTGGTTTTCCTAAATTAATTTGGGCAAAAGCCTCCAAGAACACATACCCTTTTATCCAACAATTCTATGCATGGATGCCAAAGAAAGAGGTTTTTTACATTCACAAAGATGTATAGCAAGGATGTGTATCACAACTTTATTATAGTAGTGCAAATTGCAAACAAGTTAAGCATCTGCTTTGGACTGAATTGTGTCCCTCAAAATTCATATCTTGAAGCACGAACCCCCAATATGGTGGTATTTAGAAATGGGACCTTTGGGAGGTAATTTGATTTACATGAGGTCATGGGAAGGGGGGACCCCTCTAGTGGGATTAGTGCCCTTAGAAGAAGAGATAATAGAGAACTTCCTTTCCATCTCTCCCTGCCATGTGGGGACATAGCCAGAAGGCAGCCACCTACAAATCAGGAAGAGAGCCCTGACCAGAAACCGACCATGCTCGCACCTTGATCTCAGACGTCCAGCCTCCAGAACTATGAGCAAACAAATTTCTGGGCCGGGCGCAGTGGCTCACGCCTGTAATCCTAGCACTCTGGGAGGCCGAGGTGGGCGGATTGTTGGAGCTCAGGAGTTCTAGACCAGCCTGAGTAAGAGTGAGACCCTGTCTCTACTAAAAATAGAAAGAAATTATATGGACAGCTAAAAAATATATATATATAGAAAAATTAGCCAGCCATGGTGGCACATGCCTCTAGTCCCAGCTACTCGGGAGGCTGAGGCAGGAGGATCGCTTGAGCCCAGGAGTTTGAGGTTGCTGTGAGCTAGGCTGATGCCACGGCACTCTAACCCAGGCAACAGAGTGAGACTCTGTCACAAAAAAAAAAAAGAAAACAAATTTCTGTTGTTTAAGCCTCCCGGTCTATGGCATTTTGCTATGGCAGCCCAAGCTGACCAAGACCAATATCCAAGAATAAGATATTGATTAAATAAATGATAGTAAGTTCATATATAGATTACTGTGCAGTTATAGTCATTCGTAACAGACTTATACTATGGGAAAATTTTCATTATATATAAGTGAAAAGCCAAACTACAAAACAGTATTAAATATGGTACTATTTTTATAAAAACTAATATATATACACACATGCCCATATCCCAATTTTTTAAAGATACAAGGTCATATACCAAAATGTCAATAAATAATTATCTCTGAGTGGTTGAATTGTAGGTTATTTTTCTTTGTGCTTTACCATATTTCATAGGTTCTGGATTTGAATATTTTCTACTTTTGTAATCAGAAAAATCAATTAAGAAATTTTTTTGTTGGTTGTTGTTAATGAGACAACACCCACTCCAAGGAGTGTCATTGAAAATGAAGAGACAGTCTAGGAGGTATTAATATTTTCTCAGACCCAGGAGTCTTGCCCCAAGGTGACTGAGCACTCCCAGGTGTAGCTGGCAGTCTCTGATAGATACTAAGAGACAAGAGTTCAAAGCTCTGAGAGCAACATGAACCTCACCTAATGGAAATGCCCTATTTTCCTCTCTTTCTGCTTTTTATCTCATCACTATTCACTTGCCAATTTACCTGATGTTTTTGCTCATTGGATTAAAAAGCCTAGTAAGCTAAAGAGAACCAGGAAATCTTTAACAAGTAGAAGCAGAAAGATTTTTTTTTAATGAGCTAAACAGACCTTTAGAAATTGAAACGAAATGAAGAGAAATGTTTCAAGCAGAAAATGACTTGGCTTCTCTCTACATCCCCCTAGACCTATTTTAAATCCCCAGTGCCCTCACCCATTTCCTTAATCTCTGCACAATTTGGAAATTTGTTTAGCTATCAAAAATTTCAGCAGTAACACTGAAAACTCAGAAATATGAGTATGTGCCTTATCATCCTTTGGCTCTTGCAATAAGCTCATTAACCAAGACGTCTGCTTCTCTTCTCTTTGTTCTTTTTGTCATACAGTTCATTATAACAGCATACATGTATAACTTTACTGAGCTGTTGTAAAATGAAAGCATTTATATAGCTTACATTCAAAAGCCAGGTAGAGCTGCCAGTCTATGTATTTGCTAGGTCTCCTTCAACCCTCAGCATAGATGAGGTCCTTATATCCTGACATCTTGTTTGAAATATTAGCAAAGTTGTGGTCGAACCCTTCCGTAAGCTGTTATCTTTATTCTCTGGCATTGTCACAAGATATGAGGAGTAACCATAAGCCAGGCGAACACCTGAATTACGTGGACTTTGTGTGAAATGACTGATGACACACAAATTCTTAGCAGAATAAGTCACAAGGAAGATCAGGCAAGAGATCATAAACTATGGCTGAAAAATATACGACAGAATACGGAAGATGGGTGAGAATCATTATATAAGAAGGAAGTAAACATGCTGTTATTTCTAGGAACTGATAACAGATTCTTTAGCTATTTTAAGGCTAAAATAGTTTTAGAGAGTGCACATAAATAATAATCTTAGCAATACAGCACATGTTTCCATTTCTAGACTTTATTTGACTACCAAAATTATATATCCAAAAATGCAAGGAAAACTAAACTAATTTTGGAACCGTGAAAATAAGTTCAAAACTGCAGAAAACAGAATGTAGTCTCTTTCTTGGGGCAGTTGTAATTGTCCCCTACCTGAACCATGTTGCAGTTGAGAAACCTAGCAAAAGAATGGAGGCCAACTCTCTCTTCCACTTCCAGGGCTTCCAGAAATGTTCTTGCTATACCCCATTCTCAGTTTTGACTCTGTTCTCTTGACATTTCTGCTTAGTTTTTAAATTGAGAGGATGAAAATAAACACATTAATCACATATATTGCTGACTAAATATTTAGGTCAAATATCTATGTAATTTATAATGTTTTCATTTAGCCTGGTGGTTTGGTGCTCAGTTATTCTTCACAGAGAAGCGGATCAAGAAATGTCATAAATGGCATTGCATCCTGTTCCTATTAATCCTGCTTTCTGCTCTTGTTTCTTTGTTCTAATTCCATAGGATAATATAATACTAATGTACTATGTTTTAATTGCTAGATAATGGGCCGGGCGAGGTGGCTCACTCCCGTAATCCTAACACTCTGGGAGGCTGAGACAGGAGGATCACTTTAAGGTCAGGGGTTTGAGACCAGCCTGAGCAAGAGTGAGGCCCCGTCTCTACCAAAAAAAAAAAAAAAAATTGGAAAATTGGCCAGGCGTAGTGGCGCATGCCTGTGGTCCCAGCTGCTCAGGAAGCTGAGGCAGGAGGATCACTTGAGCCCAGGAGTTTGAGGTTGCAGTGAGCTATGATAATGCCACTGTACTCTACCCTGGGCAACAGAGAGAGACTCTGTCTCAAAAAAAAAAAAAAAAAAAAAAAAAGAGCTAGATAATGAATGATTATTCAGGACTTGTTAGAGAAAGGCAAACAGTCAGACAAATCAATGAATCAATGTATTGTTTCCAGCTCCGTGTTCCTCTTGAATATAAAATTAGACAACAGCCCTTGAGATAGCCATGGTCTAGTGGGACCAGCAGATGCAGACAGATATCTGTGATAAAATGTAGAAGGTGTTACCTGCTGTAATGGAAATTTAGAAGAGCACTATGGGAAAATTAATTATACCTTCATTAATAATTAATTTTCTACCTGTGAGGCAAAGGGAGTGGTATGGCGAGGGGAAGAAATACAAGAAATACAAATACAGTTTATCCTGCAAATAGATAGTTAGATACAGTGATTGACAGATAGAAATTCAGTTCCAGGAAACTATAAAGTACAACATCAAAGACTGGGATTAGATTAGGACGTACATGAAGACTGTGGTGTCTTTCACAGTTAACCAACATCGAGAGGCCGGCCTGTGTCCTGGCAATCAACACTTCTTAACTTGGGCTCACTCTTTGGCTGTGCCCCAGCTCTGGGTGTCAGCTTGTCACCTGCTGGGTGAGGAGTACCCACAGCACAGAGTTAAGCTGAAGATGCTATAAAGCACATGGCGCATCGGAAGTGCCCAGGAAACCTCCGTTGGCCTTCAGGCTTAGTGTCAACTGGGTTTGCATGTTGTTCTGTCAGGAATCCTCACCAATACCATTCCATTGGTCCATTTTCTGTTTTTAATTTGCAAATGTTCCTTTGGGCTTAAGCTCCAGCATTCTAGATATAGAGAACCCTGAAGGTTAAAAACTGAGTCTTAAGTGCAAACTAACAGGGAGGCGATTTTCCTGATGCTCCATGGGTGCTCCATCTGTTTCTTTCATTGAGAAAGAAATTTGCAGTCATTTGCTGTCCTAGGAGGTTCCACTTGATATCAGCATTCCAGAATACTGTGAAATTTGATAAGGGGGGTTTTCCAGAATATACTGATACCAGATTTTATAGGAAGGCAAATGCATTTTTTATGAAGTTCAAAAATAGCTGACAACGTTCAGTGATTCCACCTTCTAAGAATATTTGGGTCTTAATGGGGGGCAAAGAATAAACTTATAATTGGGTAATTTCAGTCTTTAGTAAACATGGGGAGAGAAATTTTGCTGATAATTCTACTGTGCTATTGTTTTTGATGCTACTTAACATACAGTTCCTTCTTGATGCCCCTAGACGTCATCCCACAAGGAAGAAGCCCCCAACTGTATCTACACCTAAGGGACACCCTGTGCTATATGTTAGAAACAAAACTTTTAAAATTGCCTAGGTAATGGGTGAGGAGTTGAGCTTGTTTAGGCTGGTAGAGCCCAAAGTACATTCATGAGTTTGCTTTTGACACATCTCTCCTTGAGACTTTCCTTTTCTGTAATCAGTCAACCACAATTCCAAATGTATTTCAAGAAATTCTAAACTGGATGCCTAAAATAGCCTTTGATGAAATCTAGATTAATTTATATTAATTTTTAGTTAAATGCCATTTGAATACTAAAACCATATTAAGAAAGAACAGAGTGTATAATGCTTATCTTAATGATTGATTAAATTATACCTGTTGTGATTGGCCATTTTTTAAAATCCAGTGAAGTCTAACGGAGTGTATAATAAGGCAGTAACTCACAAACTAATTCATTTGTGCCAGTTCCTTCACAATCAATGTCATTTTTTTTTCCGTTTTCCCTTTTCAATGAACAGGGAAATTTGAAGGGAAAAAAGCAATTAGAACTATTTTAGATATTTTTACTTTCAATACTGAATCTTCAAAGATAAAATGGCAGAGTTAAATCACTTACATAAAATACAATATGTGTAGACAGAAAGAATATAGCATATAATTTTTTTAAACATCAGAATCATGAGGCATAAATGAGCTCAAGGTTGAACTTCTAAAGAGCAGCCAACTTCACCAATTTCTTGCAATCTTATTTTTAAGAAATTATTCAGATAACTTGCAGTGAAACAAACCACTTTGAATTATAAATAATTGGGAAACTTCATAAGAGAAGAGGATTGTGATTTTATACACACACACACACACACACACACATTGTTTTTCATGTATGGTTCCTGTTCTCATAACTCCCATAGCCCTTGATACAGTAAACAAAACTTCCCTTTCTCTCTCTCCCTGACCTTCTCCTGCCCTCCTTTAACTTGCCCATAGCAGGATTCTAGTCTGATTGTGGGTCATAGACCATCATTCCAGCGAAGTCCTGCCCCACACCCTGGGGGAGGGAATGCTGCATAGAGAGACCAAGAAGAATCAGGACAGACAGGCCTTGCTGGGTCTCCCCTCCTAGCCTGTCAGTATTAGATCACACCCTTTTTGTCCAATCACATTTCAGCATGGTTGTCTTCAGTCATGCCTATCCAGCGAAGTCTCCGTGAAAGGCCCAAGAGGACAGGGTTTGGAGAGCTTCCAGGTAGCTGGACAGGTGGAGGTTCATGGAGGGTGACATGCCTGGGGAGAGCATGAAAGCTCTGTGCCCCTCTTCCCCATACCTTGCCCTACGCATGCCTTCATCTGTATCCTTTGTAATATCCTTTATAGTAAACATGTTTCCCTAAATTGTGTCAGCTGCTTCAGGAAATCAATCAAACCCAAGGAGGGAGTTGTGGGAGCCCCAAGTTGAAGCCAATCAGTCAGAAATTCCAGAGGCCGGGACATGCGACTGGTGTCTGAAGCAGGGGATCGGGGAGCAGTCTTGGGGACTGAGCCCTCAAGCTGTAGGATCTGACACTATATCTCCAGGAAGATAGTGTTGGAATTGAATTGGAATACCCTCAGCTGGTGTCTGCTGCAGAATTGATCGCTCACTTGCTGGTGGGGAGAAATTCCCATGTATTTGGGGGTCACAGAAAGTCTCCTGTGTGGATGATTTTTGTTGTGGTGTGACAGCACAGGAAAATATGGTCTAAATTTTTTCCCCAAACAAGAACGTTCTCTTTTACAAAAAGAGTGGATGCCAAGCATTAGCTTTCCAGACCAGGAAGCCATGGTTAATGCTTTTCCTCATTGCCGCCCTTCTGTTTTGTGCCAGCCCACTTAGGCTAGGAAATGGCTTCTGGACGTGAGATATGGTGCAGTGGTCAGAAGCTCACACTTTAAAGAACAAGGCTTTACAGGATTGAATAGAAGGGTAGGGGAGTGGGAAAGATGGAGAGTAAGAGGAAAACATCTTGCATTGTATGAATACGTATATCATCCTACACTTTCAGAGAATGAAATGTTTTGGCTACTTCAGTATTTCACTTGCAAGAAAGTAATCATGTATGTCAATGACAAATTGTTCACTTAAGAATTAGCATACAATAAAATACACTGAAGACCAAGCCCTATTGGGCATAATTTAATTTCTTTTAATGATTCAGCAGGCAATTCAGAGTCTGGCAATCCTAATTTTGAACATCAATCTTCATTGTATGTTAAACATGGAATTATCTGCCAACTAAGTTTGCCAATGAACAAAGTGTTACTATGCTTTTAAAAATACTTCACAAACAAGAAGACAGAAGCTTCATATAAAAGATAACCAGTTTTCAGAGCTGTTTTGAGCAAGGCCACTTGCTCGAGGGTAAATATTGTGATGCAGTGTGGCGCTTACTCACAAGTGAGAGGCAGTGCTCCATTTGAGTGTGAACACATCGTTTAACCTTTCCCAGCTTCCACTGCCTCTCAGGCAATGTGGGCTGAGAAGGCCAACTCCCTCTGGACAACTGTGAGAAATGATATAAGAAGAGGAGAGAAAAACACATCGTAAATCAATACATGTCACAGAACTTCTAATGGAAAGTGTTCTATGTTTGAACAGATCATTGATTTTGAAAACTCTGATTCTTTGATGTCATGCCGGGTAAGCTGGATCTTTGCCATGGCAATGTTGTCAGTCTGGGGCCACTTTGGCTTCCTAGGAACCAGCTGCCTAAAGATTTTTCTCCACCAAAGTCCCATGTGGCATCTGGTAGTGCCTATGAGTTTAGCTAATCCATCTTCACAGAATAGAAGAAGTTTCCACACAGTTAGATTTGAGTTCTCTGCTGAATCTTCTTTTCCTTCGGATGCCAAGAGGATGTCTCAGTTGGAAGTCACTGCAGCCAAGTGGATTCTGTCTAGTACGGGGTGTTTTGTTTATTTCCCACAGAAGATGTTTTCTTTTATTCTGTTGGCTTTGGGAGTTGAGCTCTCTGCCATAGTAGCTGCCTTCTTTGCCTGTATAGTTGTCTGTTCAGAGGCCGCTTATTATATGTCAAGCTTCAGGTCTGTAGTTAGAAGATATGGCTCCTTAGCTAGAACCCATGAGCACTGCAGTTTATCCCTCTGTCAACTCAAACTCCAGCCTTCACAGTGGCTCTGAGGCAGGGCCTGCTTTCCACAACAAGCTGTGGTCCTACAGGCAGGCTTCACTCTGACTCCACTACTGGGAGGCAGCCCACAGGCTTCTAGGAAAAGTCTGGCAACGTGGTGCTGGTCACTTTCTATCCTTTGAATGTTTAGACATTGCAAGAAAGTGTGACTAATAGAATCGAGATGGCTACTAGATACCTAGACCATTTTTTTTTTCAAGGAATTTTTTAATCACAAAGACTGATTAGCTGAGAAAGTACTCATGTCAGGTTTCGGGGTCTGAAATGTCGGTTCTTGGTGCTCTTGTGGCTGAAGAATGACCAGACACACCAAAGTAAGGCAAGCATGAAAATAAGCTTTATTGAGGAGAGAAAGATCAGATTATAGAGCAAGAGCAAGATGTAGGTTTACAGAACATGATACATATGCCACAGATGACAACTGGACCCATTGTCACAGCAAAGGGAGAGCAAAAGGAAGGGCCTCATTATGGCCTGTCTTGTTTTATAGCATCCGACCTGAGTCTTATTATGCATGCGAGTTGTTCTAGGTCACTTTCCAGACTCTATGGTACCTATGCAGCTTGGCCCATGGGCTAAAGAGTCCTCTGCATTCTTTTGCAGCTGGCATGCTAAGTTCCAATCGGCGGATTCATAGGGTGTTTCCTCCTACCCCAGGTATGACAGTAGCTCAGGGAAAGATTAAGGTGGGACAGGACCAAGATGGGGGCCTGGGACCCACCCTTGTCCTTCTTCCCAGGTGAGGCAATTGCACCAAGGCAAGGCACTTGGAATCCCTTGCTAACTGCCTAACACTAAGATCCTCTTAGCAAGCCCGTATTTACAGTGACTGAGATGTTTAAGCCATTGCTGGTGATCCTGTGGATGAGGGGAAAGGAGTGGGTTTCATAAGTGTGACTTCCACCTAGTAACTTTTTTTCAACCATGCTTGAGATTAATTTTATATATAAGGCATAGTATTAAAAATAAGACATGTAAGAGCATTTTGCATCTCTCCAAGACTGAGCTGACTACACAGCCTAGAAGCTATGACAGTACTTGACGTGATGTCCCTATTATAAGGTATATCACCCTGCACTATCACCTATCTGCGGCTTACCTGTCTCTACAACTAAAATGTAAGCACTTTGAGAACAGTAATTTTTTTCTCTGTTTCTCCGGCAACTAGCACTGTGTCTGATCTGTCAAAGGTGCTTTAGAAATAATAGAACAAATAAATGCATGAATAAATAAATTAACGTGTAAGAGAGAGTGGGGAGGACAGAAAGGTATGGAAGAAGGAAGAATAGAAGGAGGGAAGGTTGTGCAAATGTGAAGGTTGTTGTTATCTAGTATAGGCAGATGTTATACTAAGAGTTTTAACTTCATTTGTCACCTTTAAGTCATGTGTTCCCATGGTGTGCTCAGTTTTTAAATAAATGAAGTTTTAGCAAAACTGTATCCCTTTATGTCTTTACTTTTCCCTTATGCTGTCTTTTTTAAATACAAGTCGGCTAGAATCAAGAATTCTGATTTTGGTTTTGAGATGGGAGCTAAGAATGTGAGTAATTAGCATACTCATCTCAACCGGGATGGGCACTCAACCAGGATGTGTGATGAGTCTTCTATTCTTGACGGAGCAGGAGACAGCATAGCGTAGTGGCTGAAAGCATGGGTTCTGCGACCAGATCTGGGTTCCGCATCTGCTCTACCACCCATTAAATGTATGCCTTTGAATAAGTCACTTTACTGATTTGTCATCAGTAAGTTAGGGATCATAATGACTGTGATATAGGGCTGCTGACAGACTCAATGAAGTTATGTGTGTGGAGAATTTGATACAGTGCCTGGCACCTTATAGACACATTCCACACGTTAACACCACCAAACCCGCCTTTCCCAGGGAGGCTGCTGTCAGGACAGCCAGGAGGAGTGTTCTGAGCTGCCCACCTACCTCACTCTGCAGTTTCCACTGTAGCCCCGCTTTTGGTGGGGCACTAATACACCTGCTATGGGCCCTGAATTCTTAGAGGTGGGGACAGAGACAGGGTGGTTGGGGAGGGAAGCCTGACATTGAAGTGAACTAAATCTGTGCAAGAGGCTATTTTTGTCAGCCCAGCCACAGTGGGTGTGTGATCGGGCATCTACTTTTGATCCAGCTCTTTTTATAGATGCTGCTTTTTCTTAAAGGCGACTGACTCTCCTCGATCCCTTCCCAGGCTGCTGTACTGATTTGGAAGATTGCTCATAGAGTATTTATCATCTGCAGTCTGGAATAGACAACATTTAGATTAGTAATTAGATACTCCTTTAAGATGTAAAAACAGTCTCGTTATCGACTCTAGCACAGATTCAGCATAATGGTATTTTTTCCAGTAAAGACTGCAAACACGGCATTACCATTTCAAAAGTGCTTCAGATTGTCAGCCCAGGCTCAGCCTGTACAGGCAGCTTTGGTGAAAATGAGAGCCAATATCAGTACATCCCAGCGGCCTGTCGTCTTTATTCTTAGAATGAGACTTTGACTTCAGCCATTTCAAAACATGTCCCCATTATCATCGCTCAGACTGGTTCAATTAGAGTCCTCCGGCTCTTTCCAAAAGCACATATACGAAGTTAGAAACTGTGAGACATAAAAGGAAGATGTCTGTGTTATTTGGTGCTTTTAGATATTTTTTAAAGAATTTTCTGAATGTCCCCTTACTGTATTGCCATACTGAAAAAGTTATTTTTAAGAGCCTAGATGCTACTATGATCATACCGACATTTGAACCACAGGATCCATAACGCCTCTGGGACCCAGGGTAAATATTCACTGGGAGAAGAAAGCTGAATGAGACTCATTGCTGTGTCCTCAGAACCTCTTCAGTACCAAGTAATTCGATCAAACACTATCTCCTGAAAAGAGGAAATCAGTGTCAGTCAGCTAAGGTGTGCTCTCGGCAGGGGTTACCTGGCTGCGTGGTGCACGGAGCACCTCACAATAGCAAGGAAGACTTTTGACAGTTTCAGATAAAAGGTCAGCCATTTTTGAAAAATATGAATTCTTTTCTCCCTTGTTCATCCCCCCTAGAGCCAGGCAGGTGGTCCACACAGCCTCATGCTAATGAATTAAGCAGCTTGTACTGTACCAAGTGCATTTTCATTACTATGAACGATACAGGCTGCGGGGGAAATTGGATAGGTGGCTTCCACTCAAAGGACAAGATGCATTTATCTGAAGGCAATTCAGTGGTTTATAATGGACAGCGGGGCCCTTTTGTTTCCTTGTCACAATCTTCCTGTGAGCATCACCATGATTCATAGTCAAATTACAGTCACTTTATACCGCCCTGGCTATTTAAATCACTGACTCCCCAATCCATGATCTTCACAATTCTAAATAGCATCCAGGTGTGCAGTTCCATTTTTTTAACACAATATTTTGAATCTGTACAAATAAGAATTGGTCACCAGGAAGTGACTTTTTGATTATTTCTTGTGCTTTGCTACAGATAAGTATGGAGGCTTTTAAAAGTGCTTTGATTGGAAGCAGTTGGAATCACATCATTTCCCATTAAGACTTATTATTTTACTCATGAAAGTTATTGTGTATCTTACCCCAAAGTAGCAATAATAATTTCCCATTTCCCATAAGAAGTCTATATGTCAACCTTGATACTCAGCCTGGGCAAAGATCTCCCATACAAAAACAGGTGAGGTCATAATGTAACAGAGTATTGTCTACATTAGTGATTCTCAAACTTTCCTGTGTAGTAGAGTCATCCAGGGCGCTTGGTAAAAATTCAAACACTGAAGCCCACTGCTACTTCAACAAGGCTGGGTCTTTGTATTCTGTATGGTCTCTCCAGGTACTGGTACACACTAAGCTAGTTAATTCTATTTATTTTGTTTATTTAGGAGAGGAACAATCCTTGTCTATCTTGCACTGTTTGTGTAGGAATATGTGTAGACATGACATGGTGTGCCTGGTAGTAATTTACTGAACGGATCGCCAGTCCCTCAGTCTCCTGGTTTGTTCAGATGCCAACAAGATTGTTGTTAATGGATGCCATTAAGATAAATTACAGAAACTGGGCAGAGTTGGCCAAATTGCAACTTTCATAGAAATTATAGTTTCCCAGTAAATCAAACTGCAAGTTGATAAACAAGTTATTTGATCATTGCTCCTGCTTAGAGAATATGCTATGGAAACAATTTCCATACATCTATATAGGACCGCAATTCTTAATCTGTAATTCCAAAATCCCAACAACACTGAAAACTGAAAGATTTCCCAAGTTGGACACCAAAATTCACTTAATAGCAAAACTTGCCCAGAACTAATACGAGGTTAACAAAGCCTTAATGTGCTGTATAATCATACAACTTAGTGTGAATATTGTAAGGTTTCACTGCAGAAATATTAATGATTTGTATCCTCTACTGGCAGTGTTATGCAGTATTCAGTATATGCTCCCTATTGCCTTGCCATCGTTAAAGAAAAATTCTGAATTCTAAAATAGATCTGGCTCCAAGATGTTTGGATGTGAAGTTGTAGACCAGAAATACATTATTCCACATTGACAGTGGAGCACTGAGGATATGTCTGTTACTTTGGCTCAGTCCCAAGAGTTGTTATTGGCAGAATTCAACAGGATAACCAATTTCCAAGATTCATTAATTTAAACCTAAAATGATTAACTCTTCTTAAGAAGCCATGACAAATGTTAATGTTCATTCACTACTGCACCATGATTCCCCTTACATTTCTTTGACAAGATGTCTTATCTGAAGCGAACAGAAAAGAGTTGGTTTGGTTTTTAGATCCATTTCCTACCGTCCCCTACCTTCCAGCCAACTCTTTCAGCCCCACCCCACTCAGTCCCTAACTGACAAAATACAGGGATAACTTAGCGTTTATAACAGAACTTTGAAATAGAGGTATGTATGATGGCCAAAAATAAGCCACATTAACATATAATATTTATTAGTTATTTTGGAATGATGTCAGAGATTTCTTTGGGAGAACTCTGCTCAGAGGACCTCAACTGCCGAGAAGTTTAGTATCAGTTTTGCTGCAGTAAATGTGCTAGTCATTGCTTGGAAAATATGCTCCTTTAAAGAATATATATATTCTTACTACATATATAAACAGTTATATACATTAACAGTTTTCTGTATCCTTATATTTACATTTGTAAGTTACATGTTAACCTAAACAATTCATAATTGTGCTTCACAGTTGGATGTTATTTGAAATGAAGTTGCTATTATTTTTTGCTTTTTCTGTTATGGTTGTTTTTATTTGTATGATTAGGCATACAGGAAACCAAGGTTACCGAAAATATACTTTAGAATCAGTAAAAAAATATTCTTTCTCAGGATATTTAAGCATAATATATGCTTTATGGAAGAAGCTAGTGATGTTTCCAACTGATTCCTAACATAAATTTGAGTTATAATTGACTTTGCAGATGATTTCTGAACTAAATAAACAACAATGTGCTTGCTTTCCAAATAAGGACTATTAGTTGTGATTGATAATACCTAGATTTTGCCAACTATACTAAGTAATGAATGCTCCTTATGGGCAAAGTCAATAGTCTGTTCTGATTAAAATCTTGGCTCAAATTCAGAGTTACTATGGGACAAGATTGTACCTTCACAGCTTGTAAACATGCCTACTTAGCAAGTGTTCATTGATGAAAATTAGTTGAAGATAAATGTTTTCAATAGCAGTATTTGAAGGGAATGTAGATCCTTTCTGTACATTTTCTAGTACGAAGCCAGATTCAGTGTTTAGTTTCAGCTGTTATAATTGCCAACTTCATGATGGAAGACATGATGACCTTAGTATTGAGTCATAGACTCAGTCGTCTGCAATAGGATGGGAAGATTACTAAATTAATTAGTACTAACTAATTATTGGGGGACATGGCAATGGGGGTGGGAATGGGGCAACAGTTGAGGAGGACTGTGCTGCTCCAGGTGCAAGGAGAGACAATAGTCTGCATACACTCTCCTCAGAAGAATGCACCAATCTCAGTACTTGATTGTTACAGAGCTATTATCTCATAGCATTTGTTTCTCAGATCCCCTACTTTTGGTGGCATTTTTACTGAATTTAGAAGCATCGCTATCAGGTACCACTAAAAAAATCTGAGTGAGCTGCAGGATTTCCTAATTTTCAAAATGGCAGCCTTATACTCATTATAGACTTGCATTTCACATGTATAATCAAGAATTTCCAGACTATTATGATCCCTTTACTTAAGTCGACGAACTAAACAAATACAATCTTTAGATATTCTTTAACAGAGTTCTCAACTTAAGGGCTGTCTGAGAGGTGGAGATGGGGTAGCCAATGCTCCAAAAGTATAAGAATTGTACATTTTTTCCTGGAAGAGGATCTATAATATCCACCAACTTTTCAGAGGCTCCATGACACCTCAATAAAGAGTAAGAGCCCTCATTTTAGAGGAAATACCTACCTACAATTCCTGAACTGCAAACATGAATCTTTCTGCTTTTACTAGAAGTTTGTGCCAATGTTTAAAACTCATCCTGAGCTCTGACTGGGCAGGAAGTCCCTCTGGGAATTGATCACCAAATCCTAGCTTGATTGCTCATTCTTTCAAAAGTGACTTCTAAGATCATTTCCTGATGCTTAAAGGGTAGTTGTCTGAGTTGTCTCCTAAGATAGCAACTGCCAGTCTTAAGTTTATTTCCTCTTGCTCAGCTCTCTCTAGCGTTTAACCTCTCCACTTCAGAGCCAGCCCCAGGACGCATATCACTGGGTACACCCACGCATTACGATGGGGAGTCACATAAAGCCCTCCATGCCTCCTCCAAACCCCTGGAGAAAAGCAAGTCATCTCTACCCGACCCCTTGCTGTCCTCTGTGATGGTACACAGTTGGCATGTGGTGATTGAGATTAACTGGTTTCTCTGAGTTGATTGCTCTAGCAAAATGCAACTCAGTACCAGAGCACAGAGGGTCAAGTCTGAGCATCCCTGGCAAAAGAATAATACACTGAACCAAAGGTTAAGTTTAAAAGAGTTTTATCATATTGTATAACATCTATGTTCTGGCCAGAGTGTTTCTTCAGTAGGGGCATCTAGGAACATTATGACATAGGATGTGGTTTTCATTTTGACATCGTTAGAAAGTAAAAGATAAAACCTTAAAGTATTCTTTATGGATAATCATCCCTGACTTTAATAGATATATTTAAAAAATGATTTACATATTCCAAGTATCCCACTTAATAAGATTAAAAGATTCTTTTCTTCTCTTTCTTTAAATTTGCCTTTCAAGTACCAAGTGATAGGTCCTGGCTTTAGGACGTATTGTGGGTTTCAGTGGATCTGTTTATCTCACCTGTGTCCTGTGTGGTTTCATAGATATCATTCCATAATCACTCTGCCCTAATACTCTAACTTCTTCTCTTAAAGTCAAATCTTTCAGCCCTCTGGAAGAAAATCTGCCTGCCATCTCTCTTCCCCACCCCAGCCCCTAAACTAGGATTCATTTAATAAATATTAATTGCATGCCTTTTTTGTGTCTCGGTTTCACATTAGGCACAGGGGATGCAAATATAATTGAAGTACAGATCCTCATCCACATTTAAAAACTAGGGTAACAGGAGAATTAGACAAGATAAGTGATTTTAATACAACATGAAATTGCTGTCATAGGGTTAAAGACAGGGCTACGATAGTAGCAAACAGAAGGGGCACAGAACTTTTTAAAGATTACAGAAGACTTCTCAGAGGAGGACAATTTTAAAGGGATGAGCAGGAATTAAGCAAAAGAGAATAGCAAGTTCATTTCAAGAGAAAGGAATGGTCTGGGGATGCAAAAAAAAAAAATGATAAATCTAGAAAATTGCATATGGTTTGCTAGGGCTGGGACTTTGACTTCATGGAAGAATGTGCCAGAGGATGAGGCTGGAAAAATAAATAGAGACCAAATAAAAAGTGTTCCTTAAAACATGGTAAAAGGATTTGTACTTTGTCCTGAAGATAAAAGAGAGCTTTGGAAGAAATAGAAATAGTCAATCATCAGTTCTGTTAGGACCACATAGTTTACCCCTTAATTTTTTTTTTCTGATTGTTTCATGGGAATTTTATCTTTCCAACTAAACAAAAGAGAGAAATCACATCAAATTGTGCCATGTACAATCCTGTACACAAAAATACATGTATGTTGACTGAGTCATTGGAACAGTACAGCTGCTTCTAGATAGCTATACTTTGGGCCCAGTTTAGTGACTTCATGAGTAGCCTTTTAAAATACCCATCTTCTGAGGGTTTCAGACTTAGTCGGTTGAGGAAAAAAAATACTACCTTAAGTAAACTGATGTGTTTCATCTTCTTCTATATGTATTTGTTTGATATTGATATTCTTTGAGCCTGGTTAAATTCAGATCAAGTTGAAATATTTGTATGATATTCGAAATTGTGTCACATCAAACAGATACTATTTTTAGTGAGACTGACCCAGAACAACAAATAGGATAATAGTTTCTGAAACACAGATTCAGAGCTAGATTTATGGCTAGGAGATATAACTAGGGACCGATGTGTTGAATACTAGGGCTCTTGGAATGCCTCAGATCAAGATTCATCTCCCAACCTAAATCGCTAAAGCTTCAAGTTTTTCAATTAGAAATTTAGACCATGGTTCCCACCTAGTACAAAGTTAATATGGCCGAGAAAGACACTTAGTAAACCTTAGCTGTCATTCATTTCTAATATGAATATGCTTATGAAACCCTCCCCAAACAGCAAGTTCCCATGGGGAAAATATGAGAGGCCCATGAACAAATGGCTGCCAAACAGACAGGATAAAGCAGGAAAAGGCTCTGATGGAGAAATAGAAGCTTGATCTTCACACTGGACTTGCCAGCCCTCAATTCTCCTTTGAATGCTTCAAAGGAAGTATTATAGCTTAAAAAAAAAAATTATAGCTAAAAAAAAGAAGAAAAATCCCTCAGCCTATCTTTAAATCCTAAATAGAAACCTTAATTCTCACAAGATCTTATATTTGTCAGTTCTTCCAACTAAATCAAGCATTTACTTAAGTCACAGGAATTTATGGGACTTAAGTATTTTTTGAATATTGACAGGTAGCATTTGCAGCAAGAGGAAAGTGAATTCCAACTTGTTCAGTGGGCTATGGCATCCTGCATGGTATATCTTTACTCTAGATATTTTAATTCATGTCTTAGATCCCTCGCTGTTTTTAATCTATGTATTTTTCTCTTTTCAGGACATGTTGACTACTTTTCAGATCCATTTCCTAACTGTGAACTGAAATACTGTTATTTCTAAAACGGAGTTATCTCAATAAATAAGAAGTGTCCTTACTGTTAAATAGAGTCTCAGGGAAAATAAACTACCATAGGATCTAGAGGAAAGTAAATGAGCTGAGGTTTTCTGAAAATAGCAGAATAACTATTTAAAATAATCTTGGTGAAAAAGCCCCCAAATCATGAAATTTGGCATTATTATTTCTGACGTTATGTATTAATTTCATGTGTTTTCTGTATCTCCCTAAGAGTTTTGACTGTAATCTGACATTTCGTAGAAGCTGACTTTGATGACATTGGTTTGAGAACAAGACCAGAGTTAGCACTTGCCTTTCCAGCCTTCTGTTCTGCCATGTCCCCAGGAACACCTGGCTTGTGAACTACTCTGAAGTTCCTAGAACATCCATGTACCTTCATACTTAGGAGCTTTACCTTTGAAAACTTCCTTCTGCACCCTGTTCCTACTCAAATTCCTACTCATCCTTTGATACTCAGTTCAAAATCAACTCTTTCTTTACTCCCCCAGGCAGAATTAGTGACTCTCTTATCTGTGATTATATTTTCAAGTTGTATATAGTTTTGCTACCCTGTTTTTACATTATATTGTTATTATGATTTCAATTAAGGCTTCTTTGGATTTTGCCATGGTTTAAAAATGTATTAGGCTGGGCATGGTAGCTCACACCTGTCATCCTAGCACTCAAGGAAGCCAAGGCAGGAGGATCGCTTGAGGTCAGGGGTTCAAGACCAGCCTGAGCAAGAATGAGACTCCGTCTCTACAAAAAAAAAAAAAAAAAATAGAAAAGTTAGCTGGAGGTGGTGGTACCACCTGCAGTTCCAGCTACTGGGGAGGCTGAGGCAGGAGGATCACTTGAGCCCATGAGTTTGAGGCTGCAGTGAGCTATGATGATGCCACTGCACTCTAGCCTGGGCAATAGAGTAAGACCCTGTCTCAAAAAAAAAAAAAAAAGTATTTGTTCACCATTGATCTTTAAAATCCTGTTCTTTCCTTCTGAGTCCACGTTTCCCTTTCTTGGGTACATTCTTTGGTAACTCCTTCAAGCACAGATCTGTTATAATTCCTGTAGTCTTTTCCTGAGCATGTTTGTAATTTTACTCTCATGCTTGAAAAACAGTTTAGCTAGGTATGGGTCGTCTTTGTTTAGGATTCCTAACACCATAAGGGCGGTATAAATTAAGACTTTACACCCATGGTTGGTACAGACTTGGGATTTTTATTTGTCACTGGAGACACCTCCCACCCTTCCCTACCATAATCCAGAGCCACAGGCAGATGTAAGCTAGCCTGGTGCCTCTCTGGCCTGGTGATCCCTCCTGCTAGTGATGGGCATCCAGGTGGCCTCTAACTTCCCACACCACAAATAGTGTCATGATCAACACCCTCGTCCCCTTAGGTACTTGTATGGGAAGAACATTTCCTGTCCTCCCATGCATAGAGAGATTGTTTTCCAGGGTTGTGGAATCTCCCGTGGGAGATTATTTTCCAGGGTTCTGGCTTTCTGCAGCTTTCTCTATCCTAGCTCCCACTCACATCGCCTACCCTTGTGTGGGAGGGCCTAAAGCCAATGCACAGGGATCTTGCAGTCAGCTTGTGACTTTACCTGCAAAATTAGCTCTGTATTTAAAAATATATATATATGGTTACATTTTAACAACATTTATAAGTATTTGCCATTAGGGTTAGGCGTAGAATCTGCACCAGCTCAGTCCGTATGTTCCTGGGACTGGAAACATGGTACAGGCTATGTCTCACTCTGCTGTGAGCACCTTCCAGGCAGATGACGAATCTTAGTCATATTCTGGTTTTAATAAAGTGCAGTTTACGTCCATAAATAAATGAATGAAGACGTGGGTTCCAGGTGAGACCTGGAGCCTGTCACTTACTAGTGCTAGAATAAAGGCTTCAATCTGCTCATATGTAAAATGAGGACCTTGAATTGCAACTAAACATTGGAAAGGTCTCTTCTAGCTCTGGTATATTATGATCATGAGAAATACTAAGACACTGCCATATGAAATACTAGACACTAAAGTTGCCTGTCCATGGCACGAGTTACAAATGTGGCAATACTCCAGACATTTATGGACCAGAGAGGAAATGCACAACTACCCTGTGTGTCATCCCTAACTACGACTTGTACCTTCTTTAATATGTGTTGCACATGTTGTAGAAAACTGCATCTGTTGATCTAGAGAATAAATATTCAGATGGAATGCCAATTTCTCTTTAAAAGCACACCCTCTGTTTCAGAAGATTGTATTGGATTGCACTTAAAAAGGGATTGCAGCTGGTTAAATTTAGCGTGTTGAACAAATTCCAATCCAAGAATATTCCTTGGCGCTGGGCCTATGGCATTTTTATTTGATTCTAAATTGGATAAATTTTAATTCACTTTAAATTCTTTGCTTTCTGTATTTCTTTTTTCTGAGACAGGCAACCAACCAATGGTATTTATTCTGTCTTTAACACTACAGCTAAATTATGACATATTGCATATATACTATCAAATTCCCTGTAAGTTTCACTTATTATACAGATTCAACTATACTTTCAAATACATCTGACACACTGAAGGCCCTGACTTCACCACAATGCAATATATCAATGTAGAAAAATTGTACTTGTACCCCATGAATATACACAAATAAAAAATAAATGGGAAAAAAATAAAATATATCAATCACATCTAATAAAATCCTATTGGAACTGTGCCCTAGAATAATAGAAAATTATTGCTCCATAAGTCTTTTTCCTCTTGTTAAGACAGCCTTATATTTCATAATGTAATTTTAGTAAATTGGGAGGCCCTAAATCTTATTTTCCTATACATTTTTTCCAATTCCTTTATCAGATTTTGTATTTTTCTCCCTTTTAAGTTCCGCTTTTTGCTTTCTGAGAGACAATGATAACTTTAAAAAATAATAAAATAAAGAAACAGGCCTATTATGTTTTGTTAAGACCGTAGGAAGCAATTTAGGAATCACTGTGCAGGGTGCTGTTGGAGGTCTGGGAGGGGAGAGATCTGTAAAGCCAGGAATAAGAGAAGACCAAGTGCAGGACCATGAATGACACCTTCTGGAGAGCAGAAGGAGCCACAGAAATGGCCCAGGTCATCTCTTTCATACGTGTGTGTGTGTGTGTGTGTGTGTGTCTCAGTTTCCACAGTTCCTGAAGGGAAGAAATGGGTCTTATGCATTTTCTGTAAGTCTCATATGACCTGCCACAGTGAGCAGCACTGGGTGAATGCTTTGCCTTCCATCGGTCGTTCAGTAGTATCTGCCAGTTACTGTTCCATGGAACAAGGACATGGTGTGAACAAGATAGGTAAAACCCCTGTCATCACAGTGCTTACGTTAGGGTTAAGTGTGTGGGAGAGGTAAAGATAGGAAATACATTTGTAACAAAATAAACAACTAATATAATATCTGTAGCAGTAAGTGCTCTAAAGAAAATAAACCAAGTAATGGGCTAGGAAGTAGCTCCAGGATGGGGCTGGGTACTGGGGAGAAGGAGTGCTTTGCCATGTATGGCCAGAGAAACCTCTGGAAGGAAGTGACATTGAGCTAAACTGCATATGCTGTCAAGGAGCCACCATGTGGGTTGCTGAGCATCCCAGAGGGAGAAAATAAGTACCAAGGCCCTGAAGCAAAAACAAACCCAGAGTAGTTGAGGAGCAGGAAGAAGGCCGATGTGGCTGGAGCCTAATACCCGATAACAGAAGAAGTCGTAGAGGTGAGCCAGATCCTAAGGGCTCCATGGCCATGAAAGTTGTTTGCACTTTACCCTCTTTGCAATGGGCTCTCGTAGGCTGACACACTGGGTCCTACTGGTCTTGTCCTCCCACTGCTGCAACTCCTGCCAGCATTGCTCAGCTACTTGGTCCTGGTTGAGAGGGCCTGGAAGGACTTGGATCACAGGCAGGAAGGACCCAGCACACTGCTCCGCAGCTCTCCCATTCACCTTCTGAATTAAATATGCATGTTGAGATTCCTCCCCCTCACTATTCCAGAGAGATCTGGTGCCAACTACCTCCCCACCCTGGGAAGGAAACCTAGCAAATCCTTGGCAAAATTAGAGTGAAATGAGCAAGCATAAGAGCTGCACTAATAAAATAAGTCTACAGTAAGGAGTTTTCTACCCTAGAAATATATGCAGTGTTAGGAGGGAGGGAATGCGAGAGAGAATGTATACGAATACTTATAGGGCATGTGTGTTCCTAGTTGCCAGAGGTTAAGGGCATTGTCCTCACTTCAGACGCCAGCCATAATTTCAGAGTCCCCGGGGCCATTCTCACTTCTGACCAACTGGCTACAAATTCAGGCATCCTACTACATTCTAAGGTTTGATAATTCACTAGAAAGAACTCACTGGAAGCACTGTGTTCATGATTATGAACATGATTATGTTCATGATTATAGTTTTATTGCAAAAGATACAAATCAGAAGAGACCCACAGGGCAAAATCTGCAAGGATTTCAAACTTGAAACTTCCATTGTCCTTAGGGATAACATCCTCCTCTCAGCACATTGATGTGTGACAACGTGCAGAGATTTGCCAACCAGAGGTGTTCACCTGAACTTCAGTGTCCAGAGTTTTTATTGGGGTTTTATTAAATAGGCATGAGTTCAACCTCCTGACCTATGATGGAATCAGTCGCCTATTCTGTGTACTAGTTCTGAGTACCGTTCAAGTTGATTAAGGAAGAAGCAGTTACTTGTTGCTGGAGTTTCTTGGTAGGCTAGAGCTGTAGGACTTAAGGCATCATTATAAGGCACTGCAGATTTGTGTTATTCACCCCTAGGCTTCACGATCCCCTTTCCCAAGCAGCATTTCTGTGTGTGCTTCTTTGCTAGCTGACAAGTGTCATGATTCTACCTCTCTCCTCTACCACATGCACGTTGCGTACTTGCCCATGCCTGGCAAATGTTACGTTGAGCAGATGACATCAATATTATGAAAAAGGGTGAGAGAAAGGCAACGCTAGCTTGTCCTTTTGTCCAGTTAAGAGTGGTCATAAACAGAACTTCAATGTCCTTGACATTTATTAATAGAATCAGAGGCTGCTGTAAACTCTTCAATATTTTCTTTGTCTACTAGAGAAAAAGGACCAAAAAACAAACAAAAAAAAAAAAAAAAAAAAAAGCCTGCATGACTTAATGGGAAGATTATGCAGAAAACTTCATGTTTTACTGCCTCATGGGCTAGCTAGGAGATTTCTGACCTCATATGCTGGTTTTCCAGATGACCTTGAGCAATACACAGGAAGCGCCTTCTCTGTGTCCCAACATGTGTGACAGCTGTGAGGTATGGCCTCAAAATGATTACACCACTTTTTGAAGGGGCTGCAATATATCTTTCTGTGATTGCTGGGCCTGCACGGACCTGAAGAACTCTGCAGGAGATGACAGTCACGTGATGGCTAACTTCAGATGAAAAGCCACAAAATTGAATCACCCAAATGTTTCCATGCATTGCGTGGACTAACCATCCAGAAAACTAGATTTTCTTCTAACTGAATTTTATTGCCTTGGAGCCTCAGTTTAATGCCCCTGTCTACCATCCCAGTTTGTTCCAAGTGAAGGTTTTTCTGATCACAATTCCAGGGGAAATCTGATGTCATCTTAATGGGTTTAGTGAGGTATTTTAAAAGAGTGCCCAGGATGTGTTTAATAAAGTATGGTAAAACCCACAGACACGAAAATGATTGTCCCAAAAGAAGTGTTTTATATTCACAGATCCCTAGAAACAGGAGGCATGTCACACGTGTGAGGGCCACCCAGGGAAGCACCAGAGTCTGTCAGGGGGCAGAGGGAGAGGGAGGAAATGGAGGCAAGAGCCTTTATTGTGGTTTTGTTAGGTATATAGTAAGGGAGTCCAGGTTTCCTAGTGACAAAAGTGGGTGCTGTTGCCTTGGTGCAATTGCCCCACCTGGGAAAAAGGACAAGGGTGGGCCCCAGTCCTCCATCTTGGTCCTGCTCCACCCTAATCCTTTCCAGAGTGACTACCATACCTGGGGGAGGAGGGAATACCCTATGAATCGGCCAATCATAACGTAGTGCACCAGCTGCAAAAGAATGCAGAGGACTCTCTAGCCCATGGGCCAAGCTGCATAGGTACCACAGAGTCCAGAATTTGACCCAGAACAACCTGCATGCATAGTAATCCAACTCCCAACTGTCCAATCAAAGTGGTTCCATGGTGACGTCTAAACCACAGGGAGGTCCCAATCCGGGCATTATATAACAAGAGTGAGACCATAACCAACCACTTTTTGCCCTTCCTTTTGCTCTTCCTTTGCTGTGACAATGGGTCCGGCCGTCATCTGTGGCATATGTATCACGCTCTGTAAACCTGTATCTTGCTGTTGCTCTATAATCCTATCTTTCTATCCTCAATAAACCTCATTGTCGTGCTTGCTTTACTTTGGTTTGTCTGGTAATTCTTCGGCCATGAGCACACCAAGAACCTACATTTCAGACTGAAACCTGACAGGTTCTTTAGAAGGGATAGGCAAGGAAGGGTAAGCAGGTTTAGGATTGGCTAATTTGAATAATTTTAGCAGGCTCTGGGGCAAAGGGGCCGTCCCTAGTTGTCTGGTACCTGGCCCTGGAGTGATTAGGATAGGGGAATAATGGCTGGATTGTAAAAGCTCCAGCTCCACAAAGGACGTGGTTGGGAGTATGGACTCTGAATTGGTTGGTTTGCCTATGAAAAGCAAACTCCTAGACAAGTTGTTTGCTATCCTGGGAAAGAGCTAGACCTGAGAGGGGTAGTCCCCCCAAGGTCAGTCCTTCCAGGGTCAGCATGGTCCCAAGTGTCAAAGCATCAAATACAGAAACTAGAAAATTTTGTCAGTACATGGGTTTAGGAAGGGATTTCTTAATCATAGGTCCTCTGACCTTTAACGTCAAGATGATTTTTTTTTCATTTAATTTGCATTAGCATAGTTCATACACTTATATAAAGTCCTAGAATTCACCTGAGTATTTAAATTTCTTAAAGAAAAAAGAAAGATCTTTTTCTTTAGAACAATAGGTCTCAAACTTTACAGCACATCAGAACCATCACCTGGGAGTGCTTAGAAACCTCCATACACTTAGGCCAATTAAATCAGAATCTCTGCAGTTAGGCATCAGTTTTTTATTCAAGAACCCTAGCTGATTGCAATGGGAAACCACATTTGGGAATACATGATGTTCTATATTAGTGGTTCTCAAAGTGTGCTCCCTAGAAGCAGTAGCATCATCCAGGAACTTATTTAGAAATGCAAATTTTAGAGCCCCACCACAACCCGGTGAACCAGAAGTTCTGGGGATGTGGCCCAGCAATGTGTGTTTTAACAAGCTCTCCAGGGGACTCTGAGCTACACTGCATTTTGAAAATCACTGCTCTCCAGCTCTGTTTCTCAAACTACAATGTTCCTACAATTCACTTGCTGGGTTCCAGATAAAATACAGGGCACCCAGCTACATCTGAATTTCAGAGAAAACAACAAATAATTTTTTAGGATAAGTATGGCCCGTGTACTATTTGGGATATACTTGTCCTAAAAAAAAATTCGCTGTTTATCTGAAATTCTAATTTAACTGTGTGTCATGTCTTTTTATTTGCATAATCTGGCAACTCTAAACTAATTCTCCGGGGAAACTTGGTAAAATGCAGATTCTGATTCCGTAGGTCTGAGACGGGATCTGAGATTCTGCATTTCCAGTAAGCTCACAAGTATTGCTACACTGCGGTTCCTGGAACCACACTTTGAGTAGCAAAACTGTTGGACACCTTGTGACTGCTCAGTGTCCCACAATAGAGAGTACTGAGTAAAGAAATTGTATGGGTGAGGGGAAATTTGCACTTTGTCCCAAAAGTTCACTGAAAGATCAACTCACAATCAAGGCAGATTAATAAGAGAAAGATTTATTCACCATGCAGATGGGAGAATCACAGAGTGATTACTCAATATCCTAATGAGATCCAGATATTTCTATACGCCCCTTTTAGAGGGGAAGGGGTAAGATAAGGAGTATAGGTAATTCTGTTTAGGGGAACTAAACTAGTGAGCACTAGGGATGATGGATAGATATTTCGGAGAATGAATGGATGGGAGGAAACAGATTAACATGTAAATTAATCTGAGATACAGGTATTATATTTTAAATGACTTGGGCCAGGTCTGGCCGCATACTGCAATGTATTGAGATAACAGGGAGAAGAAGGGAAGTCCATTGTTCTTTTGGTTTACGCAGATAGAGGGCAAGCCTCTTCCAAGGGCCTGTTGATCTCTAAGAGACTTTAATTCAAAATATTCTTTATACCAAGGAATCATATTTTGGGGTGAAATTTCCTGAGCTCCTTCAAAATGTAAACAAATGATACTGAGTAAAGAAATTGTGTTTAGTCACCTTAAACTAATTCTACAGCGTAGATGGATTGATTCTCTTAATTATTGTCCAGTATCTACCTTCCTCTTTTGCCAAAGAACCTAATTTATTTCTTGGATTAGAGATTATTTGGGTCCTGCATAAATAAAGCCCTTTGAATTTGTAAATCCAAAGTCTGAAACCACAATAAGAAAACATATTTCTAGAAGAATATTGAGGTCATTTCTAAAAGCAAAGGAAATGAATTGTCAACCCACCATAATATTCTCTTGCTTAGTATAAAGTTCAAGCCCAAATGATAGCACTTTTTATTTTAGAAAGCAATTGAAATTATATATTGAGACATTCTTTTCTACTCAGTCAAACGAAGCAACTGCAGTTTTTCTTCCGTTTAGGAGCAGTCTGGTGCTTCCATCTTCAAAGCAGCTATTTACATATCAACAGCTTTGTTCAGCTCCCCTGTTCTTTGGTCAAGTGTGAAATTACAATGAAAAGTAGAGAACAGGGTGACACCCACAGATAGTAAAATAAAAAAGGCAAAGAAGTAAACAAGACTATTAGAACAAATGAACAATATGGATTAAAAGTGCACGTGGACTGTCTAAAGTTAAAATTGAATTTAATTTTTATTGTTATAACTTTTTTTAATATCCTGGATGTTTATTTCCTCATTAATTCAAGTCTGATCAACTTGTAAAATGTGTGGGTTTTTTTTTTTCTTTATGAAGAAAGTTACTGAAGTCAATGTGGCCTCTAAGATGATTTTATGTAACTGAACATTATTCTATCAGATAAGCTTCATCAGAGCCTCCCAGCCTTTCCCTGCACTGGCTGATTGCACACCAAATACATTAGAGGAGCAAACTGTCATCAGTTAGGTTTATAATATTAAATTTTGTCATCATAATTTCATGCTATTTTTATTTCAAAGACCTATCTACAAGTATGGCTGGGTGCAGTGGCTTATGCCTGTAATCCCAGCACTTTGGGAGGCCAAGAGGGGAGGATTCCTTGAGGCCAAGAGTTTAAGACCAACCTGGACATCATAGTGAGACCCTCATCTCTACTAAAAATAAAAAAATAGCCAGGTATGGGTGATGCACACCTGTAGTCTCAGCTACTGGGGAGGCTGAATCAGGAGGATCCCTTGAGCCCAGAAGTTCGAAGTTGCAGTGAGCTATGATTGCGCCACTACACTGCAGCCTGTGCAACACAAGACCGTCCCTGTCTTAGAAAAAAAAATCTGTAACCATTCAGTGCTTTGAGGGGAATGGTCTTGGAGAAGAGGGATTAGGTTGAAATAAATAAACAAATATTTTCCCAGTCCTGCTGAATTTACAGAGAACCCAACTCACTTTGGTTTATTTTAGAAATTAGAAGCTAAAGAAATACAACATGAAGTTTTCTTATAATGTTTTATTCTTTTTAAAAATCTCATTTTATTTTTTTAAATTTTCTTTTTTCTTTTTTCATTTTGTCATTATTAACTGAGAAATAAAAATATATATTTATTGTATACAACATGATGCTTTGAAATGTGTATACATTGGGGAATGGCTCAATTAAGTCACTTAACATATGTATTACCTTACATTCTTATCATTTTTTGTGATGAGAACACTTAAAATCTATCCTCTTAGCAATTTTTGAAATGCAATACATTATTATTAAGTACAGTCAACATGTTGTACAATAGGTCTCTTGAACTTATTCCTCCTGTCTAACTGAAATTTTGTACCTTTTGGTGAACATCTTCCTAAATCCCCCCATAATGGTTTATTCTCTGTTGTATATAATGTGTATAGTTCTCCTGAGCCTAAAATCACCCAGGACCTTTTCTGAGTCTACTCATAGATTCTACTCTGACCAGTCAATTGCTCTGAGATTTTGTGAAACAAATTGATTTTTAGCTGGTGGATATGTTTAACAGTAAGAAATGATCACTGTATTTTTATGGACACTATAGATATTGTCATTCCTTCCGTCTCAGGAAAGGCATGAGAAACCATTTTAAAATATAAATATAAATACTTAGAACCCAACCTATTTTTATCGTCTAGAACTATTCAGACAAGGAAAGTAACATTTTATACCCAAAAAAACATGGTATAGCTTAAAATGATTTTTTTAGTATATAATATTTACGTATGAAAAAGTAACATATATACATTTAAAAAACATAATAATAAATTAAAGACCCATGGACCAACCACACAACTGAAGATCTAGAATATTAACAATATCTATGTGCTGCTTCCCTGCCTCCCCACACTCACAGATGTCCACTAGAGTGAATTTTGTGTTTATCAAAGATTTTACCACCTATAATCACATCCTTAAACTACATACTACTCAGATATGTTTGTTATTCAGCTTTACAAAAGGTGACATGATAGTGTACATAGGCTTCTGTGACTTGCTTTTTCCCCCAACATTATGAGTCAAAGATTCATCCACTTCGTTGCATGTTACTGAACTTCATTCATTTTCCCTGTTGTATAGTATTCTCTTGTATAGATGCACCACAACTTATTTATCTGTTTTCCTGGTAGTGGACATCTGTGTTGTTTCCAGTCATTTTCTATTATCTCCTAGCGCTTGTAAGTGAGGGTTTCTCTTACATACTCAGGAGTGGAATTCCTGGGTTATGAGGTGTATTTACACTCTCCTGCACAAAAGAATTCCAAATTGTTTTCCAAAGTGGTTAGACCTCCTTCATCAGCAGTATATCATATTGTCCTCAGTATGTCAAACTTAGAGGTCTAAGGAATAATCAATGTTTGTGTCACTGAACTGACTTGAAATACCTACTTCTGTAAGTTGATTCTTTTTCAAGGTTTCAGGAGGAACTTCAGGTCTCACTAAGGTTGTTACAGCACATGAACTCTGTCTCCTGGGCTTCTCTGCTTAATTTTGGTTTAGTTTGCTCACAGATGCCCCTTCCAATGTACCATGCTCTTAATCTTCTCCTCCATAATTAGTTCCATCAATAGTATCTGTTCCTTGTTTTCTGAATAAATTCACATTAATGGCTTCATATGCTGCCCTACTCATACAGGGGTAATATCCACCCTATCAACAATAATAATATTGACTAACATTTATAAAATCGAATGATATCAGTCACTCACTTATCCTCCACTCCAGTTTAACAAGGAGCCAAATGAAAATCAAGATAGAATATCTGATTTCTGCTTGTAGAATTGCATTGTGGGACATAGAAAAGTCTGGCCCATCCTTATTTGACTTGCCCCCAGTTCTCATGGAGAAGCTTTAGAAAGTCTGCTCTCCCTGTATCAGGGGTCAGGCCCTGACCTGGGGTTATCACTTGGGAGCTGGAAGCTAAGGAAGAAAGGATATTCAGTTCCAGGTCACGCAGGTGGTAGGCAGGAGACAGAGACAAGCAAAAGAGATGGAGACTTAGGTTGTCTACATTTCAGTGTGGCAGCCCTATCCTTGGAAACCATGGCCCACTGGAAGCCAGACCCGCCCTAATCACATAGCTCATCTTTCTTCCTAGGGAAGAAATGAACTACTCTGTGTTAAACACTCTATATATATCATCTCATTTAATGTGCATAACATCCTTATGTATAGATATTCATATTTCATTACTTGTTATAGATGAAGAAACTAAAAGACTTAAAAAATTGTAAAGACTTTCATAGCTAAAAGTGATAGAGCTGAAATTAGAACTCATCTATTGACTACGCAGCCTAAAAGTTTAGCCTCTTTCCTATACTGCTGCTCCTTTCTTTAACAGGAACCTCTGGAAACCCAAGGCCTCCATTCAACAAAGTAACTACAATAATGTCAAGGCCTGACACCAGGGCAAGTCATAAGGCAGAAGCCTCAGGATCACTTGGTTCCCCTAAAAATACACATTGTATAATTGGCTCTGACTGTGGGATTCCAAATTCAACATTAAAAAACTAACTTAGTAATGGTTCCACTTAGACATTTTAGTACTTAAGTGAACAAGCATCCATGTGCCTGGTACTCTTTTGGGTACCATGTGAACCCCTACACATGTACCTGTGCTCACACACCCACACACACGTATACATGCAAAATGTAAAAGACATATTGGCTGCCCTGGAGAAGCTTGAAATCTAATGGAGGCCAAGAGGGAAGAAGGAGGAAATATTTCATTCAACAAATTTAAGTGCCTTACATTTCAGAGAGATATAAGCCCATGGCATAGTTAGTAAAAACAAAGAGGGGGTGATAGATTGTGCTAAGGAAGTAGAATCAAAGGATTGGGTAGCCAGGAGGATATGTGTGTGACAGAAACAAACAATGCGGTCTGGGTGGACTCCCCACTTTAAGGTTTGCATGAACAGGTGGTGTCGTTTGCCAGGAAGGAGAATAAATGGGGGAAGAACAGGTTTAAGTGGAACATGATGATTGTAAACAGACAAGTGTAAAAATGGCTGTAAAGCCAGGCCACCATGAAAGATGATCATGGAGCTGTGTAGCTATCACCAGAGGAGCTGTGATAGTTAATTTTATGTGTCAATTTGACTGGATGAGGGGTGCCCAGCTATCTGGTTAAACACTATTTCTGGGTGTGTTTGTGAGGGTGTTTCTGGATGAGATCAACACTTGCGCAGCAAGAGTAGACGGTCCTCCTCAGTGTGGGTGGGTATTGTCCAACCCATTGAGGGCCTGAGTAGAACACAAGACAGAGGAAGAAAGAATTCACTCTTCTTTTCCGCCTCACTGTGTGGGCTGAGACATCTAATCTGATCTTCTGCTGCACTCAGACTTGGATTTATACCCCTGCTCTCCTAGTTCTCAGCCCTCTGGGCTCACACTGGAACTATTCCACTGACTTTCCTAGCTCTCCAGCTTCCAGATGGCAGAGTGAGAGATTTCTCAGCCTCCATAATCATGGGGGCCAATTCCTCATTATATAAGTGTATTTCCTATTGGTTTGTTCTATGGGGAACCCTGACTAATACAGAAGCTAAGGGCTTATTACCAAGATGAATAATCATCATCCTAATTTCTAATCATTCCAAGATGCCACACACATTCTACTTGGGTACTTCCAAGACAGTGTGTATTGAACTCTCAGACAGGACACCTGAGCTCTCATGTGTTCCTTCTTGCTTCCTTCTAGAATATCATAAAATCAGTGCTGACATTTAGGTGACATATTTCCATTTTTTCAGGCTCTGAGATCTCAGTCTATGAATCAATATGTTAAGCGCTGAAGGAGAGATTCTGTCCTGAATGTGTCAAGCTGACAACCTAAGAAAGGATGTGTTCTTCATAAGACTGCTGTATTTTCTTCCTTTAGAAGTACCTTGATAGCAAACCTGGATCTCTGAATAGAGTAACGATTTTAGTTTGTATGAGTCATGGTAAAAATCCATCTCTTCTCCAGAACGTTAATTTTCATTAATCAATGGTTTCCTTTGACTTAAAGTCTTCTTTGATACTGCTTACTAAACATGAGTTAATGTTGATGTCCACAATATACATGTGATGTAATAATCTCATGATGATCCTTTTAGCAACATCAGTTTTATAACAGTACAATTGAACAAATCTTCATTTAACAACTCCTATGCCCTGGCAATACAGTAGTGAACCAGGCAAACATGTCTGCCTTCATGGAGCTTATAGTCTGGTCAAGAAGAGTCATTTAACAAATAGTTGCAGTTGGAGTGAGAGTTATATACTGGGAAGTGCAGAATGTCGTGGGAACCTGGAAGAAGAGGGTGTAGCCTACTAAGAAGCTTGTCAGTTGCAAAGAGCTTTTATTTGACCCTCATATCAAACCTGTGCACTAGGTTATCCCATTTTAAGTTTGAGAAAACAGACTCCATGAACTCAATAAACTTGCCCCATAGTTGGTAAGTGTCCAAACCTTTGATTTCAATTCCCAAACTCTTTCCACTAAACCACTGCAGAATAATAGCGATTTCAATGAAATTGTCCTAGATATGGATAAAAGAAGGACTGGCCACCAGCCTACCAAATCCCACCTTAGAAACTCTTTCTGGGATTTATGATCTCTAATTATCCAACAGAACACACATTAAGAAAGACATTCTTGGTGCTTTTTTGCTTATTCGAACCTTGCACCTGTTAGGTTGGGGGAAGAGCCTACAGTTCAGGTGCTGCCCACGTGGAGCCTAAGAATAGAGTAGCTCTGGGAAAGCACCCAGACAAATTGGCCTCTGGCAAGAGCTTGGCCCAGAATTCCCTTAAGACTAATCAAGCCCACCCTGAACTGAAGCCGTCCAGCCTGGACAGAAGACATGGAACCGCTGTTGAAGGTAGCAGGAGGTATTCTAAGAAGTGAGTGGGAGCAGGCCGATTGGGGAAGAAGACCAGAACTCGAAGTACCTCTGATGTAGTGAGTTTCCCATTTTCCTACAGTATTCCCCAAACTGGAATCAATGCAGCCCTACAAAGTCTGGAAGTAGACCATGGGTGTGCACAAAGAAAACTCCAGAAGTCCTCTAGGTCTGACTCAAGACGTGCAAAGGGAATGACTAACAGGGTTTTTTCTCTCATGTCCCATCCCCTAGACAGCTCCCCTGTGGCAGCCTCAGCAGGAGTCTGCAGGTGCCTGGAGCGCTGAGGGAGGGCATCCTCCCTCTCTAGTCCAAGGAGCTGTAATCCCCAAAGGGGAGAGGGCACCTCTCTCTGCCCTTCTCTGCTTATCCTCAAATGTAGGTACAGCTGCAGCTGAGAAGTGACTAAAGCCCAGCTTTCTGGCTACACAGAAGACAGAAAATGGATAATTCGGACCTCACTAAAATTTAAAACTTTTGCCCTGCAAAAGATACTGTTAAGAGAATAAAAAGACATGGTATGGACTGGGAGCAAATATTTGCAATTCATATATCCGATCAAGGATTTCTGTGCAGCACATATAAAGAACTCTTAAAACTCAACAGTAAGTAAACATACCCAATTGAAAAATGGGCAAAAGTAGAATTTTACAAAATTTATGTAGGTAGTTCACCCTCAAAGGGAGAGAGCATAACTCTCCACTCCTTGAGTGTAGGTTGTGCATAGTGACTTCCTTCCAAAGACTACAGTATGGGAAGGGGCGGAGAGAGAGTCACTTTACGGTGGAGGAACCTGACAAACACTACCTCGGCCAGGTGCTCAAGGACGACATCGACAGTGATAAGTCATATAAGAGCACGTACTCTTGATAAGATGTGATGGGAACGGCATTTTTCCCCTATTGCCTTTCTCCCCAAAACCATAATGCCAGTCTAAACTTGAGAAAAACATCAGGCAAAGAGCAACTGAGGCATGTTCTGCAAAATACCTTAATCAGTACACCTTAAAATTATTATAGTCATCAAAAACAAGAAAAGTCTGAGAAACGGTCACAGCCCAGAGGGCACGCAAGGAGACATGATGACTAAATGTAACATGGTGTCCTGGATAGGATCCTGCCACAGAAAAAGGACATTAGGTAAAACCTAAGGAAATCTGAAGTGTGGACTTTAGTTAATGTGTCGACACTGCTTCATTAATTGTAACAAATGCACCATATTTATGTAAGAGGCTAATCACAGGGGGAACCGGGCACAAGGCGTAGGAAGATTCTATTACGTTCCCAAATTTCTTAGAAATCTAAAACTGTTCTAAAAAATAAAGTTTATTTTTTTTTAATTACATCAAAAGACAAGAAAATGGCAAAAGACTTGAGCAGACACTTCATCAAAGAGGATATATGAATGGCAATTAAGCACATGAAAAGATGCCCAACACCTTTGTTCAATAGGGAAATGCAAATTAAACCACAATTAGAATTACTACCTGATGACTCTGACAGTCCCAGGTGTTAATAACAAGAGGTCTTAGTTGTCATTTTGTGCCTGATGTGCTTACAAGTAAGAGATCGCTGCTTGTTTGATAAAGCAAATATTCTGGCTTTCTTGAGCCAAGAGAAATGTTCTGTTCTTGAGAAGGAAAACTGTTGCTCCGCCATATCCGAGTCTTTACTTACTGCACGGTGTCCTTGTGTGCAGTCTCAGGCGGGGCGGAGAGGAGGGCACAGGAACCGGCAACGTCTTTGTCCTGCAGGGGAGAGGAGGCCGCTGAGGAAGCTGTGGCCAGGAGTCCTGCCCAGCCAGGGGGAGCTGACTGCTGTAGCCCTCAGCAGCTGCACATGTGATGCCGCCTTCTGGCCATGCCTGACAGAAAATTCTGGATCTTCTCCCAGTGGGCTTAGCCCAGAAGCAGGCACTATACATCTCATGTGCCAGGAAAGGCCCAGCTGACTATATGCAGGAGGCTCTCCCTGGACCAGGGATGGGGAGCCTCCCGCCTTGGGGCCACATGTGGCCTTCTGGGTCCCTGAATGCAGCCTTTTAACTGAATCCAGATTCTACAGAACAAATCCTTTTAATAAAGGCCTGGACTCTGTAGTCAGGAGAGGCCCTGAAGCACCTGGGAAGCACGTAGCAGCCTTCCAGGAAGCAAGAGCCCCGTGACACTGCACAGGCCTGTGAGTTGCTGGGTCGTGGGTCCCTCTGGCTGCCTGCTGTTGCTGCTGTCCCCCTTCCAGGAGCCCCATCCCGTGTCCCACCCCCTGCCCCCGTTCTCAGCTGTCCTCCACTCTGAGTCTCACCTGTGTGATATCTCATACCAGTTGTCTACATCGTGCATGTGAGCTGGGGCTTTTATATCACAGAGCTGATGCAGAGACAGTCACATGGACAATAGCTTAAAGCCACGGTTCTTGATCTTGGCTGCATATTTAAAGCACCTGGGGAGTTTTTAAAATTCCCATATCTATATCTACCCCAAACTAATTACAACATAGTTTTGGGGGTGGTGGTGATGATGGAATCCAAGCATCAATATATTTTTAAAACTTCCTAAGTGAATCTAATGTTTGGCCAAGGTTAAAAACCACTGATTCTGGCCTGGGGCAGTGGCTCACACCTGAAATCCTAGCACTTTGGGAGGCTAAGGTGGGAGGATCACTTGAGGCCAGGAGTTCAAGACCAGCCAGAGCAAGAGTGAGACCCTGTCTCTCTAAAAAATAGAAAAATTAGCCAGGTATGGTGGCAGGTGCCTGTAGGCCCAATTACTTGGGAGACTGAGGCAGGAGGATCAGTTAAGCCCAGGAGTTTGAGTCTGCAGTGAGCTGTGATGATGCCACTGCACTCCAATCTGGATGACAGAGCAAGACCCTGTCTCCAATACAAAAAAACCGCACTGATTTAATGGGAAGCAGAGTAAAGGAGCGAAGTTATTGATCTACCAACAATAACCAATAATAAGGGTCTAACTGAACCTTCCTTTATCTCAACTAGAAAGTTCTTACAGCAGGCAAGATAGCAATGGAGACGTGGGACAGCTTTGAGCAACCATGAAAGGTGGGATAAGCAAAGCTTGGGGACATTGGAGAATCAAAGAGAGGGGAGTCTAGAGGAGACCAAGGGTTCAGGTTCCATTAAAGCAGCATAAGGAAGGCAAGAAGAGGAAAAAAATATTTTTGGCTGTGGACATATTGGATGTCACGTGCTTCTGCAGCTATCCAGATAGCAGTATCAGACACTCAGAGGAGACGTGGCCAGAGATATGGTTTGGAAATAATTAGCATTAAATGGTACCTGAAAGTTTGGGAGTCAGGGAGATTATCTTGGGGGAGCAGGTAGAGTGGAAAGAAAGGAGTCCTGGGGAGCAGCAGACAGGAGGGCAGAGGAAAAGGAGCCAGCCAAGCAGACTGAGAAGTCAGAGGGAGAGAAGGAGAACCATGAGACATGTCGCAAAAGACAAAGGCAGGAAGAGAACTCGTCAGCAGGTCCGCTGCTGCTGCTATTATCAGGTGTGATGCTTATTGACTTGGGCTATATGGAGGTCAGTGGGGACTCAGGCTAGACCATTCTGGCAGGGTGGCGGTGGCAGAGGCCTGAGGCAAATGAGAAAAGGAGACAGCAAATATAAATCACTCTTTTGAAAAAATGGCTGTGAATGGAAAGAGAGCTACTCAGTGGTAGCTGGAGGAGAATGCAGAATTCAGGGAAGGAGAGAGTGTGTCTGTGTGTGTGTGTGTGTGTGTGTGTGTGTGTGTGTGTGTGTGTTTGCTTATAAGCTGCAGCAAAGGAATGAGTGCCAACGAAGAGATTGAAACTCCAAGAGACAGATGGATAATTGATGCACTAAGGTTCTGGAGTGGGATGGAATGGTACCTAGAGATGGTAGAACTTTGGGCACAAGAGACACCTTTGTTTTGTTTACTCTGTGTGAGAAAGAATGAGAGAGAGAGATAAGAAAGGTGTCTCTAAGGAAGACTGTTTTATGAAAACATTATTTGAAATTTTCCTCTTACAAGGCCAGTGTTGGTGCAGTGGGGGATGGTTCTGAAGTCTGGGCACTGACAGCAAAGGAAAAATGAGACTTTCAGGAACAGAAGGAGCCAAGGAGTGAGTGAGAACCGAATCCCAAGAAGTGCTAAGTTTCAGAGTCAAAGAATTCAAGACTGGTCTTCAAGTCCAAAGATTACAAATGGGGCCAAGACTACCACACCACACCACACCAAGGTCAGGTGCCCTGTGGGGTATGCATGGGAAGCAGGGTGGGGGATCAAGGACATATCAATAGTAAGGAGAGTCCTGGGGGCTGAGGCTCTGTTGGCCATCACCTGGGCCCAGTCTGAGTCCGGGCAGAAAGTTGAGAGATTGCCTTCTGCAGGGCGGCTCTTTCTCTCTGCCCTCCATGAAGCAAGACTTGTGGTGTCTGTTGAGCAAAAGCAGGCAGGAGCTTGGTAAGGAGGCTGGAGAACGGTAAAGTTCTGGAAAAGGACAGTAGAAAAGGTAGCTGATGAAGGACAAGTAAAAGAGTGGTCCAGCTGAAATTGGAGACCAGGAATTTGTCATCGGTCCTCATGGTTAAATTATTGTTGCCATTTGTGCCTGGCAGCCCAGGTACAGTAGCAAACAGACAGCACTGTGAGATCCATCCTTTTGCAGGGCAGGTGCAGCAAAAGCCCAGGGCCCAGGCAGGTGAGGAGGCTGAGGAAAGATCAAGCCAAATAGGTGCAAAAGAAATGTATATAAACAGATTGAACGTAGACATACGATTATATAGCTAGTGAGTGACTCACAATTGTGAAAATTAACCCAAGGCTGTTTGCAGATGGCACTTCTCCACTTTCTAAGAGTAAAACCTCCCGGTTCTTTCACTCAAGAAGATAATCTTCCTCCGCACTCATTATACAGACCTCTCAGTTTCCCCTTCCCTCTCCAAAGGAGACTGTTTTACTCTCTCTTATTGTTTCTGCGTGGGTATCAGGTAGACAGAGAAGCAGCTGAAGTTCTAGAGGTATTTTTGCAATGAGTACCTAATATTTAAAGAGTGATTGAATTGACAGTCTTTGAAAACTCAGGGCCCACAAGTCTATATTTTTTGGAGAGAGAACATTGGTTATTTCCAGTGGGCATTTCATTAATGAAGAAAAAGCAGAACTCCACAGACTAACCTGGGCTGACATTTACTTAAAATATGCCAAGTGCTATTTATCTGGATTACCTTATTAGATGCCCTGGCTCTGCTGGATAATTAAAGGGCAGCTGGAAAATGAGGATAAAATTGTGCCAATATTTTACAAGAAGAAATTTTAGGGCTCCTTCTCCTTTGTTTAATGAACTTAGTCTGAACTAATGAAAGTGTTATGTTGGGGCCAGGGGGATAGAGTAGGGGCAGGTTGAACTCCCTCTTGTTTTACAAAAGAACCTTGTTTATTCTAGTCAGTAAAAGCACTGGAGGGATGGAGGTAAGGATATGAATCTTTCCAGTTTTAATAAAAAAAAAATGAGTTCTTGGCTCATTCATTCTATTTTGTGACATTATATTGCATTATAAAATATGGAAAATGAAACCCTGAGAAGAAAATAATGCCACCTCCCTATATTAGAAATTAAGATATAAAACATCTTAATGAGAATTTATGAGGAAAAAACTCTGGATAATCTTGCAAAGGATGATGCCTCCTGTAGGCACTCAATATATATTAATATTGTAGATGGTCATCAGAATTTAAATTTGGTTCTCTGCTCCAGGTCTGCTGCCTTCTTTCTCCTACCATGGTTATGTAAAGTTATGCAACTACAATGTGCAAGACTTTGAACAGAATTTATATTCCCATCTCAGTGTGGAATGCATTAACCAAACTACAATATGGCAGATCTGAAATGCTGGGGTCCACACCAACCATTAAAAGTGATAAAAATCACCATTCCTGTTCTTTGGAAGAAATTATGACTAGGGCTGATGAGGTAGAGACAGGGAGGGTGGGACGGGGCATGGGGCTCTGCCCCAGTTGTGAGTGGTATCATCATGGCTAGGTGGCATGGCAGGCAATCGTGGTTCATGGGGAACCCTTTCAGAATAAGCCTGTTGTTCAAAGGCTAGGAGTGCTGACTGGGTACCTGAGTGAGACTAGATCAGAGTCAAGGTCACGGGGCAGAGCCATCCATCAGAATTCAAATAAGGTAACCAGTGCTGCTGGCAGAAGCAAGGAAGTTCAGTATGGCTGGGGGTGTGGTGTCTGGAATTTAGAAAGCCTCTTCCTAAAACAGATGAATCTATGGTCCACATAGTCAACTCAGATGCATGCCTTTACTTAGCCTTGCTTTATTCTTCACTGGGGCTTTAAAAGATCCCTTTTACAAAGAGGAGGCAAGCTGGTGTAAGGAGAGGCTCGGATGTTGAGGGAAGTCCAAAGCTTTGGAGCCAAACCAACTCAGGGGAATCTCAGTCCCAGCACTTTTTACCTTCCTGGACTTCAGCAAGTGAACTGATGTCTCTAAGATCCTCTCCTAACTGGGAGGTGGGGGTAATAATACCTACCTGCCAGGCTGCTGTGAGCCTCCAATCCCATAATGCATGAAGGATCTAACTCACAACAGTTTCTTAATATTTCTCTTTCCCATTCAGGAGTAAACATTCAAGCAACCTAGGTGCCTAGGTGATGTAGGCCTGTACTGAAAAGCCCCGTGTTTCAAATGGGGCAAGAAGAGCATTCCCTTGCCCAATGTCCCAAAATGTGGTTCTCAGATTTGGCCCCTGGACCAGCAGCAGCATCACCTGGGAGCTCAGGCCCCATCCCAGACCTACTGAATCAGCAGCACATGAGACAGGACTCAGCATCCTGTGCTTTCCCCAGCCCTCCAGCTGATTTCGATGCACAATGAAGTTTGGAAGCTATTGTATTAGGGTCAGTCAGGTCAGTACCTCACAGTGCACAGCAGGTATAGAGCTCACAGGCCTCAAGTAAACAGCTTATACTGAGTGCAGTCTCATATTTACCTGCTCTGATTCACTCAGTGTTGGTAATACTTTACTCTGAGCTGTACAGTGTTGGTCTCAAGTAAAGTCTGCATCGTGATGGTACCTGAGTCCTGGACTTTGGAAGAACAGTAATTTCCAAAATTGTTTCTACCGTCAGACCCTGTACATATCAGACCTGTCACATGCCTTAATCCGGCTGGGGAAACAAGCAAAACCCATCACGTCTCTGTTGCATGAAGCCATTTGTTAGTGGGCACTATCACCTCCTCTTTTCTTCTTCCCAGCTGTACGTGGTGACTGAATATCAAAGTGGCCAGTGCATAACTTGGGATGCTTTCGACCGTTGCAAAACCTCAGAGTCTCAAAAGTAGTAGTAACTATCCACAACCACCCAAAGAATAAACTTCCGAATGTCCCTGATAGTGTAGCCTGGGGATTTGAGGAGCAAATTTCTGACTTCTGCAGCCCAGAGCAGAGGAGGACCCAGAGGAGGCGCTGCCCGCTTCTCTACCCCGCACCTGATCCTGCAGGCTCTGTGTGGAGTGCTGTCTCACTGTGGATTTTGAAATGACTCCTCAGCAGGTGTCTGTCATGCTCTGGGTTAAGTGCACACCTGTTCCTTCTCTTCTACTCCTTTCATGGGACAGAAAAACAAAATACAGCCTTGAGCTCAAAACATATGCATTCACAAATGAGCCCCTTTCAACAATGCCCAAGGAGATTTGGAGAACAAAACCAGCTTTCTCTCTTGTACACACAGTGGCCACCAAAGGATAAGCATTGTTCTGTCAAGGTCCAATGCTTGCTAGAGTGATCGCTGGAACCTTCAGGGAAGAGAGATTGTGTTTATAATGAGAGGAAAATGGATTAATCAAAACTCTAGCCTTCAGCTGTCAGCACTAGAATACAATATGTCAATTGGAATATGAGGTGGCTTTGACAAGAATACCATCTTGCTTGCTTTAGTCAATCCTATTTGGAGCAACCTGATTTAAGCAATGATTTTCTCTGCAGCAAATGAATGCATACCAAAAAATCTATTAGCTATGAAAGTTCTGGCATTGATTTTAAAATAAAATGCTGTTGCAAAAAAAGGAAACCATATTCTAATATCTCCCCTTCTGACAGCCTGTATAAGTCTCAGGAGAGATCTATGCACAAAAATATATCCCTTTCATAAGGCACAAATAACTTATGTGTTAATCAACAGCCTATAGACCCTATATGATCACCAGCAGTTTAATTTAAATTAAAAATCTAAAACAAAAATTTGTTTAAACTGTCATTACTTCCTGGGTTTAGAGATATTTACATTGCTGTGAGTTCTTTATGAAATACATCGTGTTACCTACCAATGAATAGATATGAGTAACGCCATCCTCCTGCCCTAAACAAACATGGAACCATGTCACCAGAGATAGATTAGGAACCTATTTCAAGCTTCTTCCTGCTTCACAGCCGGTGTGACTTTCGAACAGTGTTGTGTGACAGGGGAGGGGCCCTATGGATTTGAGACCATCACTTTCAAATTCTCCAGGCATGAATGATGTGACGTCTGTACCTATTCCAGTATAAGCATATCAGTAATCTAAAACTTGTCTACTGAGATGTTGTTTGGACAAGTTGTCTTAATATTACTCAAAGCCAAAATTGAGAAGAAAATAGTTTTTAATGGAATTTCACTTAGAATCCATCCCTTTGGAGTTCTCTTTTACACTGAGTATCTCCATTCTTCCTAGGTACTGGTGTCTTCACACCACTCTGAGCCTTACTCTGTCTGATAAGGGCTCTGTCCCTCAGTTTCCTCACATGTAAAGTGAGGATATACATTGTTCATACTCATAACATTCATATTCATAGTTTCTAGAGGATGAAGTTAAATAAATGATGAAATAATGATAGAGAAGGGACCTAGCCTATAGAAAGTGCTCAAGAAATGTTAGCTCTTACTATTATTCTGCTTCTACTGAGCTGCTCCAGGAGGCCTAAGACTAAATAATTTGATGTTTCTGTTTCTCCATTTGAGCACTGAAAAGTTGACTATGTTTCCTAGTAGCTAAGGAAAAAACAAAACAAAGCAAAAAGCAACTCATATTTATAAATATATGTATATTTTTTGTGTGTATATACACAAACACATACATGCATACATACAACAGGTGAATTTTTCATTTTCATGGCAAAAGAGAGCTTATAACTCTATATGCAGATAATCCTTTCTTTGAATTAGGTGCAGTATGAAGTTCTGTTTGGGATACCTGTATAAAGACTGTTTGGGAACAGTAAATGATATCTTCAACCAGGGCTTTGCAAAGTATTAAATTAAAAAAAGGAAGAAGAGGAAGTAAAAGCAATGCTTTTAAACAGGCTGCTCTTGGATCAATCCTGACCTAAAGCTGAGGTCTGTTTTCAGGTAGTAACTCAGAGAGGGCTTTTCTCTAGGGATTTTCTCACTGATGATCTGTGTTAACACAAGGGGAGAACCTGAGGACTCCAGAGCCAGTCGTGCCTCTCAGAACACAGTCCCCAACACCCCTGGGGCACTTCACTAACATGCAGATTCCTAGGCCCAACTGAGACCTAAGAAATGAGAACTTCCAGGGCAGCCTCTGAGTCTCCTTAAAAATACCCTCTCAAAGCAATTATGATGCACACTGAAGTAGCAGAACCACTGATTTTTTGCAACATGTTGACAAATGTGCTTTTCCAAATCCAGTGCCTTAGATGGGCGTTGGGCAGATGCCGCCGAATCCTCTAAATCTGAGACTGAGCTGTGTGGGGGGTCAGAGCAGTTAATGAAATGGAGAGCCATGTGCTTAGACACAGCACCCAAGGGGAGAGGCACCATTTGCTTGTGATTATTTAAAAACCAGACTTCTAGTTCTCAAAAGCCATTTAGCATGGACATGGGAAACTGGGTGTCTGCCGGTGAAGCCAACAGTCTCCACAGATGAAAATAGCATCCTTTAAACACTTACCCAAATACGTGGTTGAGTCACTGAAGTTCTGTACTGCTTGGCACAATTTAGGTGTGCAATAAGTTTATGTTAAACAACGGAATACCAAGAAGAATATATCATAAGCTTAAACAATAAGCATGACTGTAAAGGCTTCTGCACAGCACTGTTGGAAAACAGAAACAGAAGGCTTCCCAGAGGAGGTGAGATTTGAATGACCCTGAGGAAGGAGCGGGGCGAGTAGGACAGAGGAGTGACACCCCAGGCAGAGCAAACAGTGTTACAAAGGCACAGGCACAACAGAGACCTTGTCTTGTTTAGGGATTCCAAGTAGTTCTACGTAGCAGGAATCCCACAGTCCTACAGAGAAGAGCTGCAGAGGCCAGGGCCAATGACCAAGGACCACTGAGATCCTGCAGGATGATTTTAGGGGTAGAGGCAGAAAGGAAGACTGAGCTAGATGCCAAAGTCCTTCAGGAAAGAGGTACAGTGCCCTGAGAGTTGGCAGAACGCAGTGATGAAGACAGGAGACAGGATGCATAGAATGAGCTTCCCTGCTGGGTGATGGGGAACGAGCATCTTATCAGAGCTGATGAGGGAGAATGTGCCACCTTACTCAAGATGGGGCACATTAGGGAGGAAGGGCTTGCAGAAGACAAGGAACTGGAGACAACAGTCCACAAAGAGGTTGAAAATGTAGCAAAATTGTATTCCAAAGGACTGGGTAGAAATGGCCAAGAGAGGACACCAGAGGGGTATGAGGGGCTGGAAAAGGGAGAAAAACTATATGGGGCTCGTGCTTCCATCAAGCAATGTGTGTCTAGGAAGGACAGCCCTGGGAAAGAGGCAGTGCCAGCCACTTGGCTTTCAGTTCTAAGTAGAAATTCTGTCCTGGGCCCCAGATTGCCTGTTTGACTGTTGATGTAGGCAGTGTAGCTTTAGATTGGGGGGGAAAGCCACTTGTTTTGGCCATTGTATACAGCCCAATATTCCATTTGCCTATGTTCTCACTTAGTTAAAAAAATACGCAATAGTAATCACAGAAGAATCCGGCCCAATTCCTGATTGCTTCTTATGCACCCTATTTTAGGAGAGTGTGTTCTCAAATTTATCAAGACAAAATGAGCACTAACAGGCTGGCTTGTTTTCAGTGCTTTCCCACTCAACAGAAGAGTAACCAGAGTTAGTGTCTATTCTGGGGGAAGTATATCTGCAAAATTCACTAGGATAAATTCCCTGACGAGGAATGACAGAGGTTTCACCCTCAGCACAGAGTCTAAACTATGACCAGTATCCTAGAGGGGAGGACATTTTACCCTTTACTACAATTCAACAGTTATTTTTAAGTTTATAAAGTTAGTGGTTCCCAATTGCAGAATGTCCCAAGAATCTATAAAAAATGGGAAGAGACTGACATAACTGTTTAATTGATGGGGTCATGTGTCCAGTGATCAGCAAACACTGTTTCTGAGGCCCAGTGACCTAAGCCACACAGCAGGAAATGATAGCTCGTTATTGTCCCCCGATGGCCAAGCTGAGCCTCTGCTATTAAGATGGACTCTCAGGCAGGATTGTTTGTTGACAGTTTCGTTCCATTGAGGAGGTTATTGCTGGGAAAAGTACCTAAACCCTAGGAAGCCTCCACATGGAATGATCGGGCTTTCATTTGTGCGTTGTGTTGATAGCTATGCCATTAGTTTCACCGCTACTGTCCTATCTGGCAAACTGTATTAAACAGAACTATAATGGCAAGTTCTCTGCTTATTTTAGTCAATCTGCTTTATGCTTCTATGTAGGTAAAGAGAATACTTTTCCCCAAACCATGTGAGTATAGTCATATCCAAATCTTTGTCCCTGGGAGGCTCGCTGTTCAGTTTTAACCTCTTTCTTACTCCAAAATATCACAGTTCCAGTTGTGTATATTGCTAGCAATTTTGAGGGTCAGAATAAGTTTAATGGAAAACAGTCACTTTCAAGACAATCTAGGACTTTTATCTGTAGAGTTGAGATAAGTACAGACAAGGTGATTATTAAATAATCAGTAATACTGATTAGTTTGTTTAAAATGCATGTGTAATTAACGCTACACTTTGTCCTGGTGGTTCTCAGACTTCAGCATGCATCAGAATCAGGACTTGTTAAATCACAAATTGCTGGGCCACGGCCCTATACTTTCTAATTCTCTAGGACTGGGGAATGCCCCCAAAATTTACAAAGTGGTGTTGATTGTTGCTGTTCTGAAACCCACACAGTGAGAACCTCTCTTTTATCCCAACAACCATCATTTTAAAGTTTCAGTTTATGGTGATAAGTTGATTAAGCCAGATTTTTTTTTTCTCTTTCATTCTTAAAGCTGCTTCTTGAAGTATGGTATAAGGACTACACACACTCACTTAAATGCTGTGAACAATGAGTGAGACCCATCCCAGACCTCCGAATCAGAGACCCCCTGTGATGAACAAGCTTCCTAGATGACCCCTATGAACTGCCCTGCAACACTGACTCTCAACCCTTGGTTCCATATTGGAATCACTTGGAGAGCTCTAAAGAACACAGATTCCTGAGTTCCAACTACAGAGATTGTGATTTAATTGATCTGAGTGCAACCTGAGCTTTGTGTAAAAGCTCCCCAGAGAGTCTAACATACAGCCAAAGTTAGGAACCACTGCCCTAAAACAATATGGCCTAGGAATAAACTTTTCCCAATTTGTCCTTTCTTAAACTGTGTTCCTCATGAAAATTTGTGGTCCACCAGATATTTGTAAGTATACTTTTCAATCTAATATGGCCAAAAATACTGGGTTAAACAAAATTACTAGGTTATTTGACTCTAAGATACTTCAGGCCCCTTAATATGCTCCTTTGCATCACAATTCTTCCATGTGACATTTCCCAAAAAATTTCATTGAAAAACACTTTTTGAAGAGTACTTTCTTAAATAGGTTTCAGAGAACCCCCTAAAATTGTGTGTATGTTTATATGTGAACGTATTAATACATGCATTTGTGTTTTCTGGAAAGACCGATAATATGCATCAGATTTTTCAACCGGTTCTGAACATGATCCATGGATAGTTAAGAAATACTCACCTAGAGTATCAGATACATTTTGGGGAGTGAAGAAGAACCTGTACGGAACATACAAAGGAAACAGAACTGTTCCTTCATGATCTGAGACACAATATATCCACCTGGCTGTCTTGCACTGATACTTGCTAATCCCCTTTCTTTTGTTTTTAAATATCTTTATTGATATAATATTCACATACTATAAGATGCACCTGTTTAATGTGTACAATTTAATGGTTTTAATATATTCACAGAGTGGTACACACTTCACCACAATCTAAGTTTACAATATTTTCATCCCCCAAAAAGAAATCCCATACTCATTAAAAAGTTACCCCATCCCCTCTTCCTCCCAAGCCCTAGGTGACCATGAATCTACTTTTTGTCTCTATTTCATATAAATGGAATCATACAATAGGTGGTCTTGTGTGACTGATTTCTTTCTCTTAGCTTAATGTTTTCAAGGTTCATCTATGTTATAACATGTATCAATACTTCATTCCATTTTATTGTTGAATAATGTTCCATTGTGTGGATATACCACATTTTATTTATCCATTCATCCATTGATGGGTATTTGGATTGTTCTACTTTGGAGATATGAACAATACTGCTATGAACATTCATAGCGGTACAAGTTTTTGTGTGGACATGTGTTTTCAGTTCTCTAGGAGTAGAACTGCTGTGTCACATGATAACTCCATATTTAACATTTTGAGGAGCTGCCAAATTGTTTTCCTAAGTGAGTGTACCATTTTGCATTTCTACCAGCAATGAATGAAGAGTTTCAGTTTCTCAACATCTTTGCTGACATTTGTTATTATTTGTCTTTTTTATTATAGCTATCCTAGTGAATGTGAAGTAGTATCTCACTGTGATTTTTGTTTGCTTTTCCCTAATGGTTAATGATATTGAGCATCATTTCTTGTGTCTATTGGCTTTTGTATATCTTCTTTGCAGAACTATCTATTCAAATCCTTTGCCCGTTTTTCAATTGGATTATTTAACTTTTTATTATTGGTTTGTTAAGAGTTCTTTATATATTGTGGATATAAATCCTTTATCAATTATGATTTGCAAATATTTTATCCCATTCTGTGTGTTTTCTTTTTACTTTCTTAATGTAATATTTTTGTAGGATATTTTTGATACTGTATTATTTTCAGTACAAAAGCTTTTAATTTTGATGTAGTCCAAATAATCTATTTTTTGTCTTTTGTTTGCTTGTCCTTTTTGGTGTCATATCTAAGAAACCATTGCTTAATTCAAGGTCATAAAGGTTTATTCCTGTTTTTTCCTAAGAATTTTATAATTTAGCTTATACATTTAGTCTATGACCTATTTTGAGTCAATTTTTCTCTGTGATATAAGGAAAGAGCCCAGCTTCATTCTTTTGCCTATGGATATCCAGTTGTCCCAGCATCATTTATTGAAAAGACTATTCTTTCCCTCCATTGAATTGTCTTGACACCCTCCTCATTCTTTTGAAAATTAAGAGACATAGAAAGACAAAATAGTAGCATTTTCATAAATTAAAAATTCACTGAGAACCAGATAAAGTGGATGTGTATGCTGAATACTGTTAATGTCCTAGAGCAATTTAAGAGCCTAATTCAGCATCTATGGGACTTTGATGAAGTACTTCCTCTGTGCAGGCCTCTGGGATAGAAAAGTTAATTCACCACAATTTCTATATAATCTCTTAGGTTAACAAACACATATTGCTCTACAGTCACTTTTCTAATAGCGATATGCACAGGGCAAAATGGACACATAGTAGCCCAAGTGCTTAGCTCTGCCTGTGGTATAATTTGAGCTCAGCCTTGAAGGTGAGAAAGGCACTCCAGGAGAGGGGCAAAGGCAGCGGCAAGGAGGGAAACAATCCGCAGAGACTTCCATCGGACTGGAGGCTTGGGAAGTGACTGTGAAGCGTGGGGAGTAGTTGGAAATGACAGGGAAAGGCAATCAGATTGGGAAGCGCTCTGCTTACCTCCTGTGGAGTATGGGCCACAGTCTACGGGCAGGAGGCAGCCCCTGAGTGGCTTTATGGGCAGTGGATTGATGAGCAGTTCCTGAGCCTTCTTTGGGAATCTGACTTTGACAAGAGATGGTCCCAATTCTGACATCACTGACCAACAATCATAGACTTTGCGTTCTCTCCAAACCACGTCTCAGGTGTTTACATTGCTTCTTAAATGGGAAATTTTCCACTGTAAGAGTCCCGATCATAGTTCAAGCTTTCTTTCTTATAATAGGGGCCCCATAAAATAAAAGCCTGAGGAAGATAAAATAACAACTTCCTATCAGAGACCAAGCAATTCTCATCAATTTGAGAGTCAGTCCCTGTATTAGTTATCCTTCAGAGAAAGGGGATGACAGCCCTTGAAGCTATAGGGACGCCATAGCTCCAGAGACCCTATATCTTACTCCTGTCGCTACAACAGCTGAAAAATATCCCTTAATTAGCAGCAGCAGTCATGGGATAGCCCAGAAAACAGTAAAAGGTGTTTTTCGTACGCTGATGGAGTCAGGACACAGACACCTACCTACAACTCTTTCTACCGCATATGCCATCTATGTCCCCAAAGACTGTAATGGTATTCGATGCTTCCTATTATTAGGACATAGGTTTTGTGCGTGTGCTTAATTGAAAAGGCCTCTTGAGGAAATAATCTATAATGTCCAGGGAGGGAAGTCTGAGTGCTGTTGTTTGTCAAACAGAGCAAGGAAATGTTCCTAAACACTGCAGGAGAGAAATATAATAGCATCTTCAAAATTAGAGGTAAGGAGGGTAGCATAGCAGTGAAGTAAATTTAAACCTGGTGTCTGTCACTTACTAGCTATGTGATCTTGGGGAAATACTTCTCGAGCATCAGTTCCTTGATCTGTAAAGTAAGGATAATAATGACACCTACCTCATAAAGCCATCGTGGTGATTAAGTGGAACAATCTGTGCAAAAGGCTTTGCTACCCAGCACAAATTAAGTGCTCAATAAGTGATCACTGCTATTATTACAAGGGCCAAAGGGATTTGTGTTTTCACTTCAGAAATCAATATAGATCCAGTACACAGAAAATAATCATGTGTATTCATTGTATGTAAAAGTTTCAGAACTGAGTCCTTGGCCAGACCACACGCTATGCACATTTCACCTTAAACAATGTGCATTAACTTCTGAGGAAATTGTACCGTTCTTATCTCACTGGCAATGATATTTTTAAAACATGTCCATTATTATGGGAACTCAGCAATATTTGTTTATGATGATTTGTGTATTGTTGAAGAGAAAAGCTCCCAGCTATTGAGACACATGAGGAGGACTAGCTTTAGCTGAAGTCTGTGGTTTCTCCAGAAAATTCATCCCAGGTTGCAATTACTACACAAGTGGTAGACATGAGCTGTGTAATTAAGGAAGGGATACATTAACCACAAAGTTATGATGATAAAAAAAAAAGGGGAAGATGATGTGTAATTAACCTTTCCAACAGTTAACATCAATGGTTACCTAAGCCTCTTTTCACAGATCTGCTCATTTGAAAAGCGTTGAGTTTTGCTGTGACATTTTCTTAAATATTTAATTTGCCTGCCTGCAGATAAAGTGATTTCCTCTTCATATGTATTTTTTTTGAGCTATAGAGCTCTGCTTTCACTCCACCAGCATTCACAATTATATTTTATTACATACATTAATTTTTAAAGGAGCTGATTTTTCTCTGGATTCTCTAAATATAAACTAATGTCTGATAAATATTAATTATGGGAATGTCAGCCTACTGTTTGTGTATTATTGAAGGGTGAGCTTGAGAAGGGGAATTTTAGGTTCTTTAAGAGCCAAGTCTCAGTGAGTGGGTGATAGGATAGGCTAGACAGGGAACAAGCAGGCAGAGAGACCAGGGAGACCTCTGAGTCTGGACAGGTGTGAGCAGCGGTGGTGGGGAGGTTTGGTATGACGGAGGTCTAACTATGGCCAAAAGCAAGGTGTTCTAGGTGTTCCAGGAGGCAGGCAGAACAGACCATTTGATATAATATTATAAAAAGAAAGCCGAGGCCCTGAAATCTGAGGAGTAAGCACATTTATTTAGTCATTACAGAATCTTCTGGAAGGCCCAGGAGCAGGAAATGAAGCAGATGTCCGCAGCATAGGTTAGTTCATATCAGGAAGATTCCATGGCAGGCCACAGAGTCTTGGCCCAGAAGACTAGCAGGTAGGATTCAGGACTTCAATCCCATAAGGACTCAGGAAGAAAGCTAAGACCATAGTTCATGATGAACCAAGCAGAACACCAGTCAGGAAATCAGAAGAGAAATTCAAGGATATGGGATAGGGAGAGAAGGCAAGAGCCAGACACTGGGGTTCAAGGGCAGAGCAGGCTAAGTTGCAAAGCTGATGCTCTTCAGCCACTAAGGCACTGGCTAGAGGACCCTGACCAGGACCAACATTATCCCAAGTTTAGAGCAGATCATACCCATAGGTATAAGTTAAGTCAGCATTTCTCAACCCTGGCATTGTTGACATTTTGGACCTGGTAATTAATTCTTTGTTGTCCTGTGCATCGTAGATGTTTAGGAACTACCTGGCCTCTGGCCATTAGCACCAGTCATACCAAGTAAAAATGTCTCTAGCCATTCCTAAATGTCCCCTGGAGGGCAACATTTCCCCTGATTGGGAACCACTGGGTTCAGTGGGCACAGCTACCCAAGTTTGAGGAATGCCGAGATGAAAGCCAAGTAGAAGATCAGAGTTTCTGTTTTATTGTTGTTGATGATGATTAAATTTTCCTTTTCCATACTTACTATCTGGACTTCCCAGAAGAACTTCCTTCCAATTCTTAAGCACTGGGTCCTTTCTGATCATGTTTGTCATTTTTCTAGACTGTTCTGTAGTGTACTGGTAGAAAGTAGCTACAGCATTCAGTGTTTTCCCTAAAAACAGTTACATACCTACATGTTATTTACAAGGTAATAGTTACAAATAAATTGGTTCATCCATTTAACATAAATACCTGGATGAAAGATGGTCTGTTCTGAAGCATTGTTGGCATTGTCTAAATATTAATGGAAGTATGATCTGTGTGGAACTCATCCTTGGTTAGGTGAGTCTGTGATACTGGTTTTTTTTCCCATCAGTGCCTATCTCTGAGGTGTCAGCTAAGGCTTCTGAAAAGCTTGCAGGTTCAGAAATATCCCTCTTGCTAGCTGGTCATTAATGCTTGAAATGGCCAAGGATCAGGTGGCAGTAGTGGTAAGTGTAGCTCACCCGGCCCATAGGGGGAATTTTCCATAACGCTCTTCTTCAGTCAGTTCTCTCCACTGGCCAGAATCAATGGATGGAAGGGCTGTGTTAACGTTATAATCTGGAAGGGTGACAAATGAAATCTGAACAGCACTGGCATCTTTCCTGGCCTGGGCATGTTCTAGGTTGCACGCCTTAGCATCTGCCATGTGGATTATTTGATAGATGAAAGCCTGTCACTTGGCTGCCACCCTGGCATTGGGCAGAGAGAGGAGAGCCGCCCATTAACAATTGGCCACACCAGAAGCATTTAAGCAGCTAAGGTCGGGATGTAGGAGAGGTGTCAAGAGACCAGAGCAGGCACAGCTCATCCCTAATGCTGACACCAAAGGAATTCTTAACACAAACCCCACTTCACTAGCTCCTCATCTGCCCCTGCCCCTTAGCCTCTTAGGCAGAAAGAGGAAAGGGAGGCCAGCTCTCCCCTGAAAGCCAAGGCCTTCCACAGCCTCCAGTCCCTCTGGGGAATAGACAGCAGCTGAAAACCCAATCCCCTGGGGTCTGACCCCAGCCCACATCTGAAGGTGGCGGTCGACCCCAAAGGAAAGGAGAGAGTGCAGGTAAATTTCAAACAGCAGACATTCTAGTTTGTAAAAATACTGTGCCTGCAGAACAAAACCATCTGTGGCCACGCTGTGGCCCTAGGCTGCCAGTTCTGACCCCCGTTAGAACATCCCAGAGTAAGAAGGCTCGAGGATTCCTTCAGAATAGAGAATAGTTTGACCAAAGAGGAACCGTGGCTCTCCCTCAATAAGAAGAAATGTGTGCGTGTATTTTTAAAAAGCATGTTCTTTATTCTCCCTTTAAGTAAATATATATTTTAAAAACACAGATGCGAGACTTGACTTTGTGACTCACAGAAAACAATCCAGTGGCAACGCCCCCCAGCCCTGGAGCAACAGCAAAGAGGCACTTGGCCTCCCCACCCCCCATCCTCCAGCCTTTTATTAATAAATGGGCTAAATGAAGTGGCTGCATGAATGAGCTTTTGAAAACATGACAGGTGAGAACAGCCAGGTGGGCCACACTTCAGATGACAGAATCTCAGGCTGTGCCCTTCTTAAAGAATCATTTGATTATTTCCTGTGTTTTCGAAAACACGTTGCTCTTTATTCATCCGCCCGTCCTTATTTACATATGTTTGGTTTGTGTGGGCATCGGGATCTCAGAAGGATGCTATCAACTCCACTGGGGAATATTTTTAGCTTTTTCAATGTAGGGCTCCGTGTTCACAGCATCTTATTTGTGTTCCCATGATTGCTGCTAACAAGTATCCTTTACAAACATCTGTGCGGTGGGGATCTGGGGGGCTGGGCCTGAGGCAGATGAGGCTAACATGGCCAAGAGAAGGGTGCCAGGGTGATAGTCATGACACGCATGTCCAAAGATCAACGTGCTTTAGTCCAGGTGCTGTAAATCAGTTTTAGATCATGGCATCTCCTTAACCATCTGCACGGCAAAGCCCTTTAGGGAGAGAGGAGACCTTGCTGCCTGCCAAGCCAGCTACGTGACCCTGGACCTAACCTCTCCATCTTCAACCGGAAAATGAGAGATGATTGGAACTTCTGAGGTTCCTTCCAGTGTGACATTCTAGGACTCGATATGATTCCTTATTGTATTATTTGATCTAACACTGTATGTGACTTAAATGGAATAGATGCCTAGAAAATGCACAGAAAATGTAGGAATCATCTTCAAAGATAAATTGTGTCCGGGTGCAGTGGCTCACACCTGTAATCCTAGCACTCTGGGAGGCCCAAGTGGGAAGATTGCTTGAGGTCAGGAGTTTGAGACCAGCCTGAGCAAGAGTGAGACCCTGTCTCTACTAAAAATAGAAAAAATTAGCCATGTGTGGTGGTGTGAGCCTATAATCCCAGCTACCTGGGAGGCTGAGGCAGGAAGATCCCTTGAGCCCAGGAGTTTGAGGTTGCTGTGAGCTAGGCTGATACCACAGGCACTCTAGCCAGGACAACGGAATGAGACTCTGTCTCAAAAAAAAAAGAGAATAAGAAGATGAATTTGCTTATTTAATTAAATCTACATTGCACCTGGACCTTAAAGAATTCTCATGTTAGTTAATATAAGTAGTGTCTTCTTTCCTCCTCTTTTTGTAGTACACTATTATACCAATGAGTCAAGTGCCTAGAGGCAAAATAGTATACATAAACATAAATCTCAACAGACTGGTGAATAATACAGTATTTGTCGTGATTTTAGCCTTCCATATTTGCAAAATGCTACTAAGTTGTTTTATGAACCAGTTTAATGTGGCACTTGGCAAATGACAGGATGAGACACTCAGGTTTGGGAGGTATGAGAGTGATGACGGTTTCTGGAACCTCTTTCAAACTGGAAATCAGGGAGGTTGTGAGAGGATTGAGCTGTAGTGTTGAGCAGGCTGAGTCACCCAAGGCAGCCCCCTACAGCAGGCTGTCAGGGGCCGGAGGGTTCCATGTGCCTCCTTAGAAAAGTCACCCACATTTGGTGTCTCTAGCTCTTAGTTTACAAAATTGGTATAATAAGAAGTATTAGCCCAGTTCATTGTTGCCATCATGTTTTTTTCAAGAATTTTCAGAATCCCAGATGTTTAATAAGTGATAAATGAATATATAATGTTCATATTAGTAAATGCACTCTAAAAATTATGTGTGTGTATGTGTGTGTGTGTGTGTGTGTGTGTGTTAGCCTACATGCTTAAAATATCTGATTTACTTCTTATACTTAGGTTCAGTGGTCAGAGGAGAAAAAGAGAAAGTAGTATTAGACATGACATTCTAGCTTCTTTAAGACAAAAAGAATTACACATACAACTCTTCCAAACAGTTGGCTGGTACAATCTTTTGGGAATTTATACATTTATTGCTTTGTTATACAGCATGCAATTTGTTACTTCTTATGAAGAGAATTCCATATTGAATTTTCACTTGAAGTCTTCTATATTTTATTCCAGACGTCTGAAATAAAGTTGGGCTTTCTTCCCCACTATCTTTTCTTTAGCACAGGATATCAGAAGTGCTGCTGTTTCCATGCTTTGTACTTATAAACTAATGTTAGACTAAAAATGAATTGTCTAAAATAGCATCTGTGAGAGTTAATAGCTCCTGTGGGTGGCCCATATGATAACTCTACCATCACTTGCTGTGTGATATTTATAATTAATACTCTCTCCTTTCCAGCCAACAGTTATACAGCTTAGTTTTCTAATTGTAGAAACAAAGAACAACGAGTGAGTTTTCACACAGAGGTATTATTGTTTTTACTGCCCTGGAAAAATGAGGATTTATGAAAAGAAAGTAATTTCCACTGGCCCCTGGCTTCCTGCCAATCCTGTGGGTTCGGCTGTTACCTCACCTCACTTGAGGGAGGGTGAGAAGACACACCTCTTTGCTTGGGGGGTAGTAAATGGTGACTAGATCCAACATCTCCTCTCTCTAGAAATCATTCAGATTCAGTAAAGTTCAAGATAGCCAAGTAATATATTCTAATCCCAACCCAACTTCGTAGCCTCATTTCCTACTGGGTCACTTGGAAAGCCAAGCAGAGGGTTTGGCTGGCACATTCCCTTTTAAACACAGCTGCCAATGCTATCTGCAGGGCAGGTGATGGTAAGAAGCCAGGTAGTACCTAAGCAGCCAATTTCAAGTAGTTAGATTGCTGAGCTCTGTGGTGATTCCCTCTGCCCCAGCCAGCGAGTACACAAACTGTTGGAAAGTAGCCAGTACCCTCCTGACTTGTGGCTCTGTCACAGCTGAGCTTGTTGCTTTCTGCGTAGATGCTGATCAAAGCTTTGGCATAAGAGCCTCAGGAAGAGAAAGCCGGACTGCATCTTCAACCTGCAAAGCCAAAGGATAATGTCATGTTTTCATCACTTCTCTATTCTATAGTCTTTGTACAATAGTTTCTGCCTCCATTAAAGGAAGGCATTGGTCTCTCTGTTCAACTTCCCCTAGCGTAGACCGTAGGAACAAGGACAGAATTCCAGCCACACAGAGATTTGCATGCAGGACAGCTGCAACACAGATTCTTCCTGTTTCTTGGCCTGAATGGCCAGGCAGGCTGGCATCTTTACTTCAGGCTGAATTAAAACCAGATGCCTGCCTGCCAGGAATCTCCTCGGCCAGCTGAAAACTGCCCGATGCCTGAACTTTCCGAGGAAGACATGAAAAGTAAAGTTTTTGAATACATTTGACATGGTCCTCTAATTCTGATCCTATTAATTTTCATTTACCCCTTTCTAGAATCCAGTTTGCAGAGTTGATGCAAAAGTCCTCAATTAGTGAATTTTATGGCTCTTCAAAAATCTTACCCAGCTGGCTGTTAGAGCTCTTCTTTTTTCAATCAACTTGACAGTTTCAGAATATAAAATTACAGATAAATGAGGAAAAGGTGCCAGGTCAGTACATGTGAAACTATGGTGTTTGAATGACATCAAGGGTAAGTGAGCTGAATAGTCTCCTCAGCTCAGCATAAAATTGAATATATAACAGCCGTGTAAAAATGACTGCTGCTTCCTAGTGACTCAGTATTTCAACATCCTCCACTACTTTTCAGGATTCCTCATTTAGTTTGAGAATGCTCTTGAGATTTATCTAGCACCCTTCTTCCAATCACTATGGGCAGTGCTTGGATGATAGGATAGACCCATCCGTTTATTCTAGGCAGTTACTTTGGATAAAGCTGTGCTATAAAGCTGTCGCTTCACTATAAATCAAAGCCTCTATGTCTAAAATGTTACTTAATAATGTTCAAAGCTGTAAGTGGAACCTAGTGGTTCAAACTCAGAGCTAGGAGCCAAATACTTTGAGTTCCCCACTTAGCCCAGACACTTTTACTTTATGGTATGACTTCCGATTGTCTCTGTGCTCAGAGGGAACTGGAAATCTAAGGCCAATTTGACAAATAAAGACCAAAATATCTGGTACATCCTGATATTGAAATCATTTCATCTTAAAGTATATGGTTGATATACGCTTTCCACTTCACTTTGTATTATTCCTCTTCTATTTCTTCTATAAAATGGCTGCAAATAACATCTAGCTATTAAAAAAAAATGTTAATATTCCCAAGTAGAAAGTGATCTGTAAAATGTAAAGTATTGAAGACCAGAGAGCTTCCCAAACTTGGAACTAAATTTTAGGCCTGTTTCTATGTTTTAATTGATTGCATAAATGTCAAATAATTAAGAAATTTTCATTTTTTCCTTCAGTCCAAAGTTTCTTAATGATTAGCCTTGTGTTGAAATGACATTGGAAAGCCACCCTTTCCAAACAGCATGTTGGTATTCGAAGTCAAGAAGCTTTTTATTGCACTTACTCCCCAAGTGTCTACTCTTCTTGTAGTGTACCTAACAATTTCAGGGCAATCCATTTCATTATTTAGAATTGCTTAGAGATGGGGACAGAGGTGCAAGGAATGCCTTGTTCTTTCACTTTGATGATCAAAACCTCTGAGAGGACCCCAATCCTGGAGTGTCTTGCTATAACCCAGTGCTTTTATGAGGCAGCCTTCCTTCCAAGTCATCCATCCTAAGTGGCTCTTCCCATGCACTTTTTCCAGATAACTCCTGGGTAAGACCCCACTTCATTAATGTAAGTTTCCCAATATTTGCCTTGCTGGCTGGGAGTAAAGTTCAAGTTGAAGTTCAATTCCATTTTGAAAAATTTATGTTGACCTTAGCAGAGTTTTTGAGGAGAGTGTTTTTTTTTTACTACAATTATTAAATTTATTCTATTAATACATGAACCCACATAATCAGAATAGAATTTAGCATACCTTGATTATTTTACAGTGTAAGAAGAGTATTATATACAGATTTTGCCAGTATGACAGGCATACCTAAACCTCCATGAAAACTCTGGGTTACTTTTTAGACAAAAGGATTCAAAATCCTTTGTTAACAGGGATAAAGACAATCACTTCAGCAATTAAGTTACTTGATATTGGCAACCTTTTAAACAAAAGAACACAAATCTTCATTAGAATCATGATTCAATATATAATGACCAATGTTATTGTCTTTACATTCAAGTAATAACTGATTTTTTAATATTTTCTGCATCAAAATTCTGCAGACCAAAATTTCATCAAATTATAATGTTTGAGGAGAGTGTTAGCTATCAAGTTCCCTTTCCCCCCGCCCCATGGGTCTTATTTCTTTTTCTGCTGTGCATTTGAGTTTACTACAAGTTTTAGTTTAAGAATCTTGTGAGCAATTGTTACCATTGTAGTATAAGAGAGAGGTTGCTTTTACTATTCATAAGAATGGTCATAGATTCAGAGCTAATTAGAGTTGTAAGCAATTTAAAGTCTACCTTCTGCAACACCATCTGATGCTTGAATCTACTCTACATTATAGACAGATTTGATATCATGTCTTATAAAAACTCTTCCCTGCAGTAGTCCTAAGAACTTTACAAATACCTTATGGGGATCCATTTGCTTCCACTTTACAAAAAATATTCAAGCCACCATCATTTTTAGCCTCTACATGGGGTCCCAGCTTCTACTTTTCACCCCTTCCCCATAATTTTTCTCCAGATAGCAGCCAATGTGGCCTTTTTAGAGAGTAAGTCAAGTCAGATCCTCACAGTGACTTCCTGGGACATCCAGCCCCTCACCTGGGGCTGCAAGGCCCTGCAAGACTGACCTTGGGCTCCCTCTCTAGACTCCTCCCCAGCATCTCTGCCTCCTCACCTCCTGTCACTGTTCTTCAGACAACCTGTTCATCTCTCAAGCCCTTAAGTAGGCAGGTTCATTCCGACCTCAAAGCCTTTGTAATTGCTGGTCCCTCTGCTTAGAAATCTCTTTCCCTGAGTCTTCACTCACATGGCTCAGGGTGCAATTCAATGTCAACTCCTCAAAGAGGCTCTTGCAGAGCCACAAATCCCCCGTCTCTATCCCATTAACGTTTTTTTTGTTTTCGTCACAGAGTCTGTCACTGTCAGAAGTCATTTGTTTGCTTGCTGTCCTCCACTCGATGTAAGCTCCAGACACGCAGGGACCTGCCTCTGTTTCACGGCGTGCACCATGCGCGTGGGCATTTGGACGAATGAGACGTTATGATGCAAGTTTTTATAAAGCTTGCTTCCAGCCACACCAGAGTGGAAACAAACTCCTGTTTCTATGAATATGCCCTAATGTTTCTGATCCCACAACCTCACTCACACGCTATCCTTTACCTGAAAGGCTGTTCCTCTTGTTCTGGTTAAACCCTAGCATCCAAAATCAGCCCAGCCGCCTCGCCACTAGGAAGCCTTTCCTGACCTCCTCAGGCTGTGTTAGATAATCAGTTCTCAGCATTTGAATATTATAGTGTTCTCTGCAACCTCTACCATTTTTTACTTTAAAATGTTTAATCGACAAATAAAGATTGAGTATCTTCAAGGTGTACAAGGTGATGATCTGATATTGTTTAATGATTACCACAAATTAACACATCCATCACCATCCATGCTGGACATTAGATCCCCAAAACTTGTTCATCTTTTAATCTTTTAATTGTACCTTTGATCAATATGCCCCCAACTGCCACTCCCGTTCCCCTGCCCTCTGTCTCTCTCTCTCTCTCTCTGCTTCTCTGGGTTTGACTTTTTTAGATTCCCCATATAAGTGAAATCAGACAGTATTTGTCTTTCTGTCCCTGGCTTATTTCACTTACCACATTGTTTTATAATTATTTATTTGGTTGCTGGGCCCTTCCAGGAGACCAGGATCTACTGCAGGGAAGGGACTGTGGGATTCATCTTTATTTTCACAGCCCAGAGCTCACCACCCGGCCCCTGGACAATGAAAGTTTGCCGAAGGAGAAAGGAACCTTAAACTTCTGACTGTAGTTGACTGTATTGCCAAAATACCTATACCTGTGTGTTCTACAGATGGAAACCATTAATATCTTAGTCTACATTTCACTACTAATTACTATTTAGTTAGACCTTCAGAGTTAAAAAAAAAAAACTTCATTATCCGATGTCTCACAATTTGAACTGTTTTCAACATAAGAGGAATGTACTTGTTACTATAATTTTAAAAATAATCTGAGTGGATAATCTGAGTGGTTGCTATGGATAACCACAAATAATCCACAAACCTCATTTTAGAGATTAATTACACCAAACATTGGATCAAAGCTGTTAACCAATAAGGAACTATATTGATATGGGTTGAACGTCTGTACATTTTCCTTCCTAACAAAACTATGTGGGAGAAAGGGAGGAAAAAAGGAATTACAAACAGCCCAAATGTTGGCTAATTAGCTCCGGAATAACTGAGAACTGCTTAAATTTGTGTTAGTCATTTCTTGCATTTCTTTAGGACTATCAAGTTCATCTTGGGGACTGATAAGCACCACTAAGGAAATAATAAAATGTGCTCTGTTGTTTTTTTCTCCATTCTCTCGGAGGAATATAAAGTTAATTCAGTTAACGATTCAGATAAAACCAGAAAGAAAATGGCAGGGATTTAATAATGTTCTTTAATTGAAACAAGTTTTTTGCCCTAAGGGAGATGATACCATTTAATCAGGTATTTTTCTGACATTCTGTTTTATGTGATGGGAGGTACCTGCCATGAATAATAAGTCACTTGTTTTGTCGGTGTGTGTCTAGAATTTCTGGTGTATTGTCTTCTGAGGCAAAGTAACTTTGTCTCCATAATTCTGTTTTCCTAGCTTCTGGAACTTAATATAGAAGATGTGACTTATTCATTCAGTTACTATTGAGAGCCTGCTGTGTGTCGGCCACTAGTTTAAGTGCTGAGTGAGATACATCACAGGGTCCATATGTAATGAGACCTTTCCCCAGAACCAGCATAATGAAAAAGGCAACTCCATTTTTAAATTCATAAGGATTTTCACATTGAAATGTGACTGCAGACATAGAAAGGTCAACAGTTTTTCTTCAAAAATAAAGCTGTTCATAATTAAATGTGAAGGAGAAAAAAAAAAAAAATCCTGAAAATGAAATAAAGGGTCTGGGCTCTGTGGCTCATAATCCCAGCATTTCGGGAAGCTGAAGTAGGAGGATTGATTGATGCCAGAAGTTCGAGACCAGCCTAGGCAACATAGTGAGACCCTGTCTCTACAAAAAAACAAACAAAAAAAAAAATTAAAAAAAGATAAAAAGACAAAAAGTCTTCACTCACATCTTCACATTTAGTATGCTCACTGTTTATCTGTTTATAAAATCATAAATTATACTAGATTTTCATATCATCTCCTACAAGCACAAAATAACTTTAAAGTATAATTTGACCTAGTTGTATTATTTAAAATATGTACATACACTAATCTCTGATGAGACCGAGAGCATGACATTTTTCTCATGATTCTTTGTAAACTTTAAAGCATTTTATTAGCCCCAATTTTAGCATGAGCAGTATATAATAAATGGCCGTGAAAGGTTGTTCAGCGAGTTTGAGACGCTCTCAGGAAGGGTACCCATCTTTAGCAATCTTCCCAGAGCCTTACTCCTTATGCTGTATTTCCCTTTGCCTGGAGTTGATGTGCAAAAAACCATCCTAAAGCACTGTGTAAGGCCAGATTGGCTGCAACGTGAGATTATTCTGGACCTGCAGGATTTTCCATAGGATATATTCTCTTCCCATACAACTAGGTAAACTCAGCTGCAGTTCAGCTCCGAGGCTGTGAATTGTCACCAGAGTGTTGCTGTCTCAATGCTTCCTCTATTTGATTCATTGGACAGATTGTTTTACATGATCAGACAATTTAGTTATGCCTCCTCGGGGCCAGGAGGACTTGAGGATATCTTCTGAGAGCCTGGATTTGCTTAATTCTGAGAATCTTAAACTGATTATATCTATGCTAAAATAAAAAAGTCTTAAAAGCACTGCAATAAAAATGGGAGAGGATGATACTCAGTCATTGGAAAAAGAGACTCTCAAAGAAGAACAGGCATCTCCTTTCCCATTTTCCTCTCAGTCTGTCTGCAGACTAACACTCCTAGGGCCCAGGGATATCGAGTTTGATATAAATTCACAAGTGAAAGTGAAAGGAAATCAATGCCTAGAGTTCGTATTTCATTGCCCCTTTCTAGTATTTTCCACACTAATCATTTGCTAACTATCCATACCACTGATGAAGTATTCATCATTTTTGCGTCTGATCCTAGTTAGAAAATGAGTCTCACTTTCCACTGACACATGGAGTAGACCATGAAACAGTAAGTGCTTTGCCCAAGAACAGGAAGTCACTGCATGAAAACACTGAGATTAAAGCCTCTAATATGACATTTAAATGAATTTGAGACCATTTTCTGAAAGTATCCAGGGGCGTAGCATTACAGCAGAGTCTCTCTTAATTTGCTCTATTTAATCAAATGGCCAGACTAGCCAAGGCTCACCATTCCCTTCTGAAACATGCTGATCGTTTTACTGACCAGAGCATACTGATCACTCAGGGCTAGGAGGATATCACTCACCTCCTCCTCCCTCCAAATGCAGAGTTTCATTATTACTAAGAGTCTGTTGTATTTGCTCCCCAACCTGTTTATGCTAGTCGAGGTTGTAATTGTAGTTATGCAATTTAATTCAATAGTATATAACCCCATGAAATACGGTACAATAAAAATGGGTGGCTGTTTTTACAAAAACTAAAGTGAGTGCTTCAGAGATATTCTGTAAGGATCCCTGGCTTAAAATTGTTTTCTCTTTTGAATTAGATATAGGTATGGCAGCTTTAAAAGACTGAGGAGAGAAGGACTATAAAAATCAGGACAGATCCTCACATAAATTGCTTAGCAAAGGTCTTTAAGGACCCATTTCAGTTTGAAGGTGTTATAACTGGAGATTGTAAATGATGCATTTCAGAGTATGGTTTATGAAAGAAAGATAATGCAGAATCCTAATAGTCCATATCAAAGAAATGAGTGGTGCCTTGCCTCCTCTTCCCCGCCCCCTGCTGCAAGTCAACTATTGGCAAATGCATGTGCATGTATGCATCTTACATTAAAATGACATTTTAAAATTATGTGTTATATTTTTACTGATCTTATCAATTAATTTTTGTGTTAACTACTAACTGCTATTTTCACTCATGTCAAATAATTCAGTTTTACCACAGAGCAAGATGACTGAGTATGTAAGCTCTGAGACAGACATCCTGAATTCCAGATTTGACACTTCCTGCTATCTGTGACTTTGGGCAAGTTGCTTAACCACACTGATCTTCTGTGTCCTTATTTGTAAAATGATGATGATAACAGTATCTATTTCTTAAATTTGTAAAGAGGATTAAATGAGAGTTGGTATAGTGTTAGTGTCTGGCAACACAGGAAGCCCTTAATAAATAATATCAATTTATATATTCTTATTATTATAGCAAAAATTGTACCCTAGGTGTACTAATCTACTTGACCATAACAACGTACCACACACTGGATGGCTTAAACAACAGAAGTTTGTTTTCTCACAGTTCTGGAGGCTAGAAATCCAAAAATCAAGGCACCAGCAGGGTAGATTTCTGCTGAGGCCTTTCTCAGCTTGCACACGATGCCTTCTCGCTGTGTCCTCACATGGTGTTTTCTCTGTTACCATGTGAAGAGAAGGAGATCTTGGGTCTCTTCCTCTTCTTAGGAAGGTACCAGTCTAGTTGAATTAGAGTCCTACCCTCATGACGTCATTTTACCTCATTACTTCCTTAAAGACCCTTCTCTAGATACTGACACCTTAGGGCTTCACCAGGTGAATTTGGGGGAGACCCTATTCAGTCCAAATACTGGTACATTTATATTCTACATGGAAATAATGGAACCCAGAGTAGCTTTGGGGTGCAGAAATGACCTGCCATGAAGGGTGAAGTCTCTGTCCAAAGAGAGAACAAGTTTCAATCCACAGTTATACAAATTTAAGAGAATTGGAGAACCTTAATTCCATACTTAAATATACAATTTGAAATTATAGTTGTTACTTAAATTTCTCTTTCCTTAGATTCATAAAATCTAATTATAAATGAGCCTATCATCTACTCGCTTCATGAGGCTATATTAAGGACTAACATGACATTGCTCAATAACAAGTCTGAGATTTTTGGAAAAGGTAAGGTAAATACCAAGGAACAAAAACAGGCTTATTCTCCTTGATATTATATTCATTTATTTTTCCATTCACCGCCTATAAACCCAGCTACCCACAAGGCTGAGGCAGGAGGATTGCTTGAGCCTAGGAGTTCAAGACTAGCCTGGACAAGATAGTGAGACCCTAGCTCAAAGAAAAAATTATTGGTTACCTACCATGTGTCAGACACTAAGGATTCAGAGGAAATAGTTCCTAGAATATGATCTTAAATAGCTTACAGGCCTTTGGGAAAGGGAGATATATAAATAAGTAATTATAATGAACTAGGAATATAGTGCACAGTTGTTTATCATGAGATTAAATGCCATGGAAATGTAATAATGGCTATCATTTATTGGGTGCTCACTATGATATTCCAGTTACCATGCAAATGGTTTATATTCATTATCTCATCTACTGTTTACAAAAATATCGAGTTAAATACTGTTGTTATCAACATTGTAGGATTAGAGAGATTAGTTATCTTGCCCACTCATAATTGGCTCGTAATTGAAAAGTGTGGAGCTGAGTTGTGTACGATTCTGGAGGGCATTTTCATAACCACAGTCTGTACTGCCCCTTTGCTCTGGGAAATCTTCATGGAAGTTACTATTGAGCTGGCTCTTGAAGGATGAGGAGAAGTTGTCCAGGTGGAAAAGGAGGAAGCAGGCATGTAGGATGACTGAGAAACATGAAGGAGCACCGCTCACTCAGGAAGGAAGAGTAGGACTTGCATCAGGGAATGGCCCTGTGTGGCAGCACTTTGAGGGAATGGCCCTGTGTGGCAACACATGCTCAAGATTCTAGACCCTACTGTCTTTTTTGAGCAGGAAAGTAACATAAAACAAAATAAGCTTTCTGTTATGTTAGGTCACTCTGATGAAGACACGTATTCTGGCCTGGGGAGGGCAGTATATCAGAGTTGCAACATGTTAGAGAGAGGAAGACCAGTTCACCACTGCAGTAATCCAAGCAGCAGTTGGTATCTATCTGAAGTTAGGACCAGGGGGTAGAACAGAGGAGGAAAATGTTGAAAAGGTCAATTTAAGAAATAGGGCTGCCAATAATTTTCAGTTAATTATTAATAGATATGAGAAATGAATTTGAGTGAAAAAAACTGACTCCCAGATTCCTAGCTCAAAAAATTGGGTGAAATACAGTGTTCTGAAGCAAGAGGCGGAAAGGAAGAGGAGGAATGGGTTCAGAGCGGATGCCAGAGTTCCGTTTAGGATACTTTACTGTGAGTTGCTTGCGGGATATGAAAGTGAATGTCACCTGTAGACAACCGGATATGCAGTTCTAGCAGCCCAGGGAAAGAAGTCAGGGCTGGAAGTGGTGATGTGGAAGGTACTGTCCATAGGCAAGAGCTCACATCAAAGTGGTAAATGAAGTCCCCCAGGAGAGCAGCTTGGGAAAGAGAACCCCGCCAAGGTCAGCACCTGGGGGAACCCAGAGCAAATGAAGAGACACTAACGAAGGAGGCCAGAAATGCAGGGCAGAACCAGGCATTCTGGAAGCCAAGAGAATTCAAGAGGGTAACAGGATTCAATGCCACAGAAGAAAGTAAGGAGGATTTCTTAAATGCCCGTTGAATTTGATAATTAGAAGGTCAACGATGACACTCCTGGAGAGGCTTCTTTGGAACATGAAGACAAATGCCAAATTGTAGTGGCTAATGGAAGGAGGAAATGGAAACCTTGAGTAAAGAATATGTTTTCAGGAACTTTGGTGCTCAAGGGAAGGATTGTCCTGTGACAGTAGCCAGCAGGAGGCAGGATCAAGGGAGAACTGTTGGTTTTCCCCCCATTACCCTTAATATGTCTAATGATATCCTCACTTTTAAGGATCAAACAATATCCTAACATTTCAGGCCTTCAAAAAACACCTTACAGACATTCTTTTTAAGTTTTACTTCATTTGCTAGTAATAAATAAAATTTGTTTGTACTTGAAATTTGTATAGAGGGTTTTCCTCTGCATACTCTATGTCCAGCTGATATAAAAACCTTAATAAAACCATCTTTCCTAAGGAGTATCAAATTCAGGATGCTTTTACATATCTTTTTACTGTCAATGTCCATTTAAATGTATTATAAATCTGTTAGTCTTATTGGGTTTATTTTTACCATATGATCAGAATAAAGAAACATCTTATGCAGGCCTTCCCATGAATAAACAAAGCCTGCTTAAGGGAAGAAAGTCACCAAGTGACTCCTCCCGAAAATTTGCATGTTTAGGACATTGAAAGGGAGAGACCCAGAAAACTTGAATAAAATGTTCAGAGTGATTAATTTGAGGCAAGATGTTAAAGACTCAGGGTAGTTTTCTAAGTTTCAGACAGGAGAGGCCTAGAGTTCTGAGAAACAGGCATAAGCCCTTCGCACATAGCGTGTCTGCCCATCATGTCAGCTGTAAAGAACACCTGGGTGCAGGCTTTATCTGCTCCTTAGAGGAAACACAATTGAGTGTCTTAGAAAGCTGTCCTCAGTGAAATGACTGAGTTGCCTTTAAAGAAACACCTTCAGCAGGTAAAACTGAAAGGCCACCCTTCTTCTTCATGAAATGCCCGCTGATAATCACCTGAGAGCAGTAAGCATATTTGAGAATCCTTCACTCTCCAAGTTTTCTGGCTTGGTTACCTGTCTCCAGAGGCCACAGAAATGACCCATGCTCCCCTACAGAGTAAGCAAAAGGAAAAACTGACAGTCACATGTTGAGATAACATCTTTTGGGGCTTGAAGTAAAATTTGTCCACATCAAAAATCTATTAATTGACATTTCAACCACTTTTTTAGTACTTACTATGTGCCAAGTACAGTCCTAACCAGTGAGTATGCTGGTAAATAAGAGAGAAAAAAGAAAGAAAGAAAATCACCAGAAGGGCCTGGTGCTTTACATACTTTAGCACATATTTATTATAACAGTCCAATGAGGAAGATGTCATCAGTCCATTTTGCAACAGCAGTAAGAGAAGCTGAGAAAAGCTCAGTAACTCATCTGGGATCACAGAGCTGGTGACCAGCAAAGTGAGAGGCCGGTACAGGGCTCTGGGCCTGAGCTCTGGTCTCGTGTTGTTCCAGGACGCCTTCTTGTGGCCACATAGTTGAGCCAACAAACCCCCTGTGTCCCTATCTCAATAAATTGCACATTCCACATCTCTCTGGCTTAATCAGCATTTTTAAAAATCCCCCCACCCCAAAAATCTACTTGTTTACTTTTTATGAGCACGACTGGCATTTGTGACTCTGTAAGCTAAGATGATGAGATAAAAATCAATGTATCTCAAGGCAAAGACCAAACATCCCTATTGTCAACAAAAGATTTCTCTTGTTGGAGATATTTTCTACTTGCATTAGTGTATTTAATAGGTTTTCCCCTTCTCCCCTGGCCAAATTGTGTGGACTGTCAGTGGCATTTACACTATCTGCCCAGTACTTGGGCAGCCCAGAAAAAAAAAAAAGAAAACCTTTAAAAAATACTGATGCCAGGATCCCATACTCAGATATTCTATTCTAATTATCCTGTAGTATTAATCGAATGTATGCATGTATGTATTTATAAATTTTCCTAGAATGTTCTAACGTGTAGCCAGGGTTGGAAATCATTGATATCCACAATCTTAGAGCCCTACTGATAGCCTTTGAGCTAAACCATCTGTTTATAAGACATCCATGCCGACTCAGTTAAGTATCCTACCTTGATGTCCGCCAAATGGTGGAAGATAGCATAGCGAAGGATCAATAGTACTTGTCAATAAAACCATAGGTCGCAGGAGGTTTTGATCCCTGCTAATTAAAAATCTTATAATTGAAGCTGTTGGAATGTTTGAGAAAAATTAAAAATAACACCCTTTCCCTGTCCCTTCTTCAAACCAAATAATGATACTTGGAAACCTGAGACTGGCTATACAATTTTAAACATTCTTGTTTACTAAGCAACTAAAATGTCCTGGATTTTCCAGGATAGTACTGATTTCAAATATTCTTTCATATTTTCTCATGATTACACTGATACCACATTCATCTGTTCATTCATCAAACATTTGTTGAGAATCTATCACATTCTAAGTACTGGGGTTGGTTTCCGCTTTCACCAAACTTTCATTCTAGAAGGATGAGCAGAAATGAATAAATTAACAAACCAAAAACAACCAGTGCTAAGCAGAAAAAAAACAGATGTGTCATAGAGACCAATGGGTGGTTATCTGAGATTTAGTGATTAAGGAAGGCTTCTCTGAGGAGGTGGCAATTGAGCTAAGAAATAAATGACAGGAGGGAGCTAGCCTTGTGACTATCTGGGGAATGTGCATTTGGAGCAGACAACTAATGTCCCCAAGGCAGGAATGAACTTAATGTGTCTGATGTCACTGTAGCTAGAACATCAAGAAGGAAAGCAAGAATCAGACGAGACATCTATGTAGAGGTAGGCAGACAACCAATGATGTAGGCAGTGTTTCAAACTCTGACTGCACATTCAAGAGCACTTAAAAAAAAAACAACCAAAGCCTAGGCCCACCCTAGTCCATTGAGTCAGAATCTCTGGGGTTTCAACTTTGGTTTTCTCCAGGTGTTCCGAATGTGCAGAAAGAACTGAGATCCACTCAGTAAGGCTTTGAAAGCCAGAGAAAGGCGGGAAGGAGATGGGGTTTTATTCTACATACAATGAGAAGTAACAAACTAAATGGCTTTAAGCAGGAAAGTGACACCGCTCAGTGGAAAATGGATTTGAGTAGGTTCAACAAGTTCAAAAGCAAGGAAATCAGCTAAGAGACATTTACAATATTCCAGAAGAGAGGTGGTGGTTTGTCCCAGTCTGAAACAAGTAAAGAGAAGGTTTGGCACGTTTTAGGCACTTGGCCTTCAAGTCAACCACACTTACTGGATTGGAGATGGGATGACTCTTAAATTTGGGGTTGAAAAGTAGTGTGGATGTCAGTATTCTTTACCAATATAGAGAAGGCTGAGGGAGGAGCTGGTTAAAGGTGGGGTGACTAAAATATTAATACGAATAGGTAGGCCCTAAGAATCTGTCATTTAACTTGAAGATTTTGTTCAGCTAAGCTACAAGATCATATAGCTCAGCACAAGATTGAAGCTAGAGATGCAAACCTTGAAGCCCCCATTATGTAGAAACTATTCAAAGTCATGAAGACTGCTTAATAGTATTTGGAAAGAAAACTGCCAAATAGAAAGTATTTTAAGAAAAGAATGGCGAAGTGGTTCAAATGCTACTGAGGGTCCAGTAGAGAAGTAACCACTGGAAAAAATCTTTGTCTTCAATTTGGGGTTTGGGAAATACAGTCACCAAAGGAAACACTGCTAAATGACAATAAGATTCTTGCCACAAGTTAACGGGGACATTTGACAAAATAGACCTAGATTGAAAGATGTTAAAGGGGTGTGTGTGCAGGATCAATGCGACATCATTAAGAAATAAGTAACATTTAGGGTGTTAATACCACCACATAAGAAAAACATATGGATCACATTTTTTTCTAAAGTAGAATAAGTGGATGCGTTACAAAGTAGACAAATAGTGACTCAATAAATTTTACGTATTTTCTACTTCTCTTTTCTTTTAAAAAGTCAGTAGGATCTAGGAGAGTTGATGTGTAAGAAACAACAGTTATGGCCGGGCTAGAAATTCAATCTGTAAAATGACCTAATACGGGACTAAGGGAGCAACTCCATGAAATGACCCCTTAAATAAACGATCTCAATGTTTTCTACTACCATTCTGAGAGTGCTATTGAAAGTCGTGTAATGTGAATGGAATACCAACGTATTTTAAAAGCAACCTTAATTTGTTTAAAGGAAAATACAATGCATGAACTAATTCAGGTGCCTCACGAAGGGCCAGACGTTTCAATGACTACAGGAAATCAGATTACAGTTACCTTGACCTTAGTCATTTATTCATCAGAGGGTTTCACTTCCGAAAACAAAAACAAAGACTGGAGCTAGAGTTTCACCCTTCAAATGTCCTAAAATGTTCCGTCTTACGGTGAACTGTGAAAAAATTAAGATAATGTAACATTTCTGAAGATGACTCTAACCACATACCAAACAAAGCCAAAAACATTTGTGCAGCCATTATTCATATTCATGATGAAGAACAGCGTATTTCTATTGTTCTTCATACAGCAAGCAAGCGAGAGTCTCTCTCAGAGAGGCATATAATGATTCATCAAAAACTAAATTAGCTTCTATAATTTTAAAGAGTATAAAAGAAGGAAAGTCTTTTGTTCCAAATGACTGATATAGGAATATGTAACCCTAAGAAGCTGTTGTCCAACTTGCAATATGGAGTGTAGCACCCGGGAAAAAAGGATACCCAATAAAGTAAAGCTTCCTTCTTTTACATAATAAATAGATCGTAATAGTCACCCTTTTAAGGCTCCATCTGGCATGCCTTACATGAAGCGGCCACATTTATTACCCATGATCTTTTATATCACCAGGAAATATTTACTGAAGGAAATATTTGCTCAGGTTTGTTTGTCAAGGGGTGACCACCTGCTTGGAGATCTTGTGATCATCAGTGTTTGAATTATCACAGATTCAGGTTTGCTCTTTACAACGAAAATCTGGCATTTCTCATATGTTTCTGAGTTTTCCTCACAAATACAGAAGGGCAAAATTAAAGAGATGATCTTATGTGTTAAAGGATATAGAGATAAATATGTTTGCTCCTTTTTTTATCACAGCTAACAGCTGGCTAATGTTAATTGTACAGCCAGCTATTTGGTAACTTTCCAAAGATGTAGAAAACAGATTTATTTTGTCACTATTTCTCTGACTTTCAGACAGTTTTAGAAAACGGATTTATGTCAAATGTAAAAGTAATTATGGTTTTCAGCTTTCCACTGGTGCTATGGGAGAATTTATAAATATGCAGGTCATTTATTGAGATAAGAAGATTGGAATTAAGGTACCTATTCAATCTAATCAGATTTACTTTAACTTACTAAAAATTACAAAATCAAAATGCCCCAAAAGCTCCCTTGGAAATGAATACCAGGGAAATAGTTTTTGATCTGTTGTACAGAACAAATAAGCCAAACAGAAATATTTTAGATCTTATAGTGGCTAAAGTAGTTATATTAGAACTTCGGTTTGTCACCAAATTGATTTCAACTACATGCTGAAAATTCTGCTCCAAAGTATATGTGTTTTACGTGGAGAATTTCACTTGCACTTTGCAGTATCCAGAAAGCTTGCTACTCTTGGAAATGTTTTTAGTAGAATCTGATAATCAGGTCCAAGTACGTGAAAGTGCTTTGTAAGGTATAAATACTTCTATTTATTTGAGCATTATGACCTCTTTAGGTCAATAATGATGATATGATACCAGGTTTGATATGATATAATATAATTATGAGAGATTCAGATCCTACTATGCTCCTTATTTCTTGATTCAGGTGATGCCGGAGATGATATTTGTATTCTCTAAAGGAGAACCCTTGTTTTCCTGAATTTGCAAAGATTATTGTTGAAGTATCTTAAAAGATTTTTGAAGATTCTATCAATGCAGTCCCCACAAAGACTTCTGGAAGAGTAGCTGTATAGTAGAATGAATCTTTCCATTTCGTCAACTCAGAAACCTGAAGTTCTTGCTTCCACGGCTTACTAATAAACATAGCACTGCCAATAAATTACCCCCAAAGCTGTGAGTGTAATAAAAAAGTGACCTCATTTGCAATGCGGGCATCAGCAGCAGAACAACTCCAGGCCGCGGGGCTGCTCTCTCTGCCATAGAAGTTGTGAGAGTTCAGTTGTTACCTTTTATCAATTTGATCAGTTTCTTCTTCCACTTATATTTTTAACTTTATCACCAAGAAAATGTGCTACGAATGGGAGTAGCTTAATAAAGTGAAATGAGGTTTGTGAGATTCAACATCTAGCACCTGCCAGGTTTAGAGTGTTTTCTCATCCATCTGGGATAACCCATGCTGACAAAGCTTAGTTCTGCAAAACCAATTATCCCCATCGCTTACAGGGACACGGCCTGTGCTAGATTATGATTATTATACCCACTGCTGTGAGTACATGACAACTCCCAGGGGTTGTTTGTAATGCCGTCACGGCATATCCCATGGATGTCTGTTTGGAGGGTGAGGAGGAAGGGGTGGGCAAACAGCTAAAAGAGGACTCCCATTGTCTTCCAATTTTTTTTTAATGTGTTCTGATGGTCAAAACTTTTAAAATTTTCTATCTGTGTCTAGCCATGTCTTAGATCCCTTTTCCTACCATGCTTGCCCTCTACAATCTGTTGGTTCCTTGTCCCCTTTTTCTCCCTATCTTTTCCCTTTTCATACACAAGGCTGAACCCTTTTCCTCAAGCATTTTCATCAGGGTGTTTTATGATGAGTCAAAGTTGGAAAACACAGCAATTTTACATTTGCCTTTGATCCTGAGAAGCAACTTTCATTTTGTTGCATTTTTATGAGTTTTAAGAAAATAGCTCCAGGCTTGAAAATCTGCAGACTCTGCCTAGATTAGTGATTCCCATGGGAACTTTCTTAGCTACGTCTTAAGACTAACCTACAACATCAGAATTTTATCCCAAATTTCTGTCTCTCAATGATTTGGTAATACAAAACAAACATGCAATGCTTTAGTGACCCAAGCACAAATACCCTGACATACCCACTGGAACTGAAGCTCTTTTTGAAGGCAGGTTCTGTGTGTATTTTTATGTCATACCTACCATAACACTAAGCATAATGCCTTGCTCACAGATTGTTCGCTAAGTGCTTGTGAAAATCAACTTTTCCTTTATTTATTCTGCCCTTCTACTCCTGGAAACGCCCAAATAGCTATCACTGAAACCCAGCTCCCATGGCTTGGGAGTGCTGGTGGTCAGAGATGTTAATAAATAGTGGGTTTATTTTTGGTGGGGAAAAAAGGCCAACTCTCCCTCCTCCCTGGATCACTCCCATATCCCCCTGCCACCCACAAACACATTGGCATTCCGTTTCTCTCTCTTCACTTCATCCAGCACCCGTTACTACAATATGACTTCCTCTAATGGTAGAGGTGGTCTGCCATGCGGTAGAGAGTGGTAGGTTTCTAGTGGACTGATATGGAGGGCTGGATACAGATGAGGACTGGTGTCTTACAGGAGGAGGCACAGGATGAGCAGATAACTCTCTCAAAGGGCAAGTAACAAATAGGTGAGGAGAGTTTCTCGCTATCTCTTATTGAAGCCCCTCGACTTCGGAGTTTCTCCAGGACTGTCTTTGCCAACAAAGCAGCATCTCTGGGGGCACTATCAATGTGAAGTGTCTCAGTGGGAGTCTTAGAGCACAGCTCTCTTAGTTATAGGCCTCAGTTCCAAAATGCAGACCCTCAAACTGTGCCCCTGTGTGAAGACCACGTGACAATGCTCCATTACCATCTGCTCAGCTCCCCTTAGTCCCATCATCACAATTGTCTTGCACAGTTTGGAGAGCCAGATGAAAAGTATTGGAGAATAAATTTTCCCTAAATTCTAGTCTGGTGCTATTACTGTCAGCAAATCAATTTCAGCCTCCTTAACTATAAAATTGAAATAATACTTTTCTTCTGAATAACCCCCCATTTAAAAAACTAAACAAATAATAAATAAATATGTGTAAAGAACTCAACTCTTTTTAGCTAAAATGCACTGATCAAAAGTACATCATTATTATTATTCTCCAATATGGGTTTGGTTTTCAGAACTCCACAAAACATAGTGATATTGATACTTTCAAACAAAAAGAATTTACTTTCAAAACACTGATGAAACTAATTTCCTTAGCACCTTCCTAAGTTTCTAGAAACTGGAAAACCACATTGTGACTTATAAGAAAGGGTAGTAAATAAGACAAGAGAATAATATTCATGACCATAGAGTGATAGAATGTTAGGTCTATCAGATATCTAAAAAAATAGTGAAACTTACACCCTGATTTTATAATCAGGAAGACCCAGGAAGAGAAGGATAAGTGACACAAAAGCACCAAATACATATTAGTACCCATGGGCCAGGTTCTGTGTCAGGTGCTGAAGGAGGGCAGTATCTTTAAGACATGGACATTCAAAATTGGAATTGAAGGAGAAATTTGATATTGTGGGATGATCCAGATTAATTTTAGACAGGCCTTTTGGAAGAGATTATGTTCACGGTGAGCCTGGAAGGATAATGGAAATGCAGTAAGTGGAGCTGTGAATCCTACATGCTTAAAGCAGGAAAGTTTACCTGCTGGGGTGTTTTATGGCAAGGCTGCAGTCCCTTTGCCTGGTCCATTGGGTACAAAAGGGAGGATAAGAGGATATTGGGCTCTAGCTGGTTGAAGCCGGAGCACAATGGGCCTTAAATGCCAAGCTGATGAATTTGAATTTCTTCTGCAGGCCTTAAACTTTGAAAAGTTTGAGCATGGAACTGAAGAGATCACAGTTATCTGTATTTAGGTACAGACTCAGGCCCCTGGAATACCTTGAGGGGTGTACATGCCTGTGTGTGCTAGAAGTTGTGCATGAACGTATTTTGTTTTGTTTTGCTTTTTGGAATAGCTTTATAAGCTGGAGAAGGCAGTTAAAAAGGGACCTTTAGAAACCTGACTTGGCAGAAGCACCATGTAATTGGACTATAACCGTCCTCCTTCAAGAAAGAAATCCAATTTATTCCCTGGAAAATACAACAGGCGGCATTTCTGTATTTCAACTATAATTCATGAATGTTTACTGAGTTCAACCCCTGACTGTGAGACACTGTGTCTCTTGACCAACAATTTTTGGTTATTGAATAAATTTGAATTTTGTATAATAAAAAGATTCTTGAGGTAGCTTGTTTATTCCTCAACAAAAGCCTCTGAGTTTGTAAAGAATCTCAGTGAGGCCAATAGCTCATTTGAGTCAGTGCCCTAGCTCCTGAAGGCTCCATATTGGAAAAATATGGTTATTACCCTAGAGCTCCATAAAAGGTTCAATAGCTAATTTGTCTGTTGGGAGTCAATAAATAAGTTTTGCCAATGCCACAATCTTTACTACCTTTTTATAGATTTTTTTTTTTTTTTTTTTTTGGTCTCTCAACCCCTAAGGACAAAGAGGCAATTGGCTGCAGTTGTGTTTATTATTATAACAGGTAGAATTTTAGATTCTCTTTCTGAAGTGACACTTTATAGAGTGATGTTGCTTTTATAGTTATTGATAATAAAAATGGCTCTTAAGATGCTAGTGTTTGGCTTCTAATAGGAATACCAACTGAGTTAAAACTTCCTCACGGGCTCTTAGTCTTCCTAAAAGACTGAAACTCTTATTCCAACTTAGGTTGGTGCCAGAGTTCTTTGTAAAGTTCCCCTGGCATTATGTTTGCTCTGTTTCCTGTATGAGATGGTTCACCAGGGGCTCAAAACATGAAAAAGAAAAATCATGACTTGAATGCTGAGATCTGTGTTTTTCCTGCTCCCCTTAGGGAAACCAGTGCAAGCTAAATCGCTGCTAGACCTTGAGAGATGGGACCAAGTTCTGCTAGAGTCTTTTGACTCAAAAAGATGCCATTACCTTATTGAAATAGTACTGTTATATAGCATATTAGGTCATCATATACCCCCGTTTTAGATGCTTGTCCCAAAAACCTAAGGTATCTTTATTGCTAGAAGTGCCCCTTTTTTTTCTAAAAGAAAAAAACATAATAAGACATAACATTTTAATTCTGTAAAAAGAATAGAACATACTCACTGATCTCCTCTCAACCCTTTTCTGGCGAGCCCCCTTGGGAAAATGGATATTATACCGACTATAGTTTAGGTTTTAGAATTGAATCCTTTGAAGATCAGATAATAAGATACCTTAATTTTGTAGATCATTCTGTTCTTAATATTTTCCAATATCCCTAATTTTTCTGAGAATTTTTTGATATCAAAATATATTTATTAAGTGAGAATTGAAACACTGGATGTATAAAAATGAATCACGTGGTCCCTGCCTTCAAGTCCAGTGAGGAACAAAGAGAGAGGAAACTCTCCACTGTGATATAAAATGAGGATTGCGAAAGGGGTAAAATCAGGTTCCATAAGACCACCAAGGAGGAGGTTCTTTATCTTGGCACATCCGAGAAGCTATCTAAGAAGAGGTGGCTTGTAGAAGCTTGAAGCAGGAGTAGAAGTTTCCTAGATGGATTAAACGAGGGTTTGGGACAAAGCAAAAAAAACAGCACCATGTCCTCATTCTCCATTTTACACATTTGCTAAAGCAAATGCACAATCACTTAAGCTGCTGCCTCCAGCCTCTAAGGAGGCGAAAACTGAACATTTGAAAGAAAAATTAAGTAACTGATTTCCTTATTAAACCTCTGTAAAAGATAAGTTTATTATTAATCCTGTTAGCCTGCCCAGATCTCAATTTGGATAATTACATTCCTCCTACCTAATTCATCCCTGTAGTTATAATTGGTTTCAGAATTCGATTTCTCTGCAATGGTTATGTAGTGTTGTTATTTGGTATTAAACAGCTGTTATGTTCTACCACAGAGCCGAATATTTTTCAGCAACTGATGTGGTGATCTCACTCCTGTAGGGCAGATAAAGCAATTTGCAAGGGCTTTGAGATGACAGATAATCCCTAAATGCGTAGACGTGTGGCATTATTATCGACAGCAAGGGTTACAACGCATATAGGTATTGCTCTTAGAATAACACAGAGTATGGTCTAAAAAGTCACATATGCCAAGAAAAATCCTTGTTTCTTTAGATTCTGTCTGTGTTGACATATTCTCAAAAGTGTTAATGTTCATTCTTCTACTTTTCTGAGGTCATATTAGTTTTAATTAAATATATCCTGCAGTATACTAAGAACAGATGCTCATTTTGTTTTTTTAATCAACTTAGAGGGAGTTTGTTAGGTCATTTATGTGTTTGACAATGTGCTACGTAACCATTCTCCCTTCCGTCACCTGTTTGTTTATATCTCACTGCAGATGACAAAGATACACAGTCTGCAGCTAAAAGTTTCTCTGAAGTCAGACTTCAGTGTGTTAATGGATTCAGTCCTCCTCTCAGGGAGCCACATTATTGCTGCTGCTGTCGTTAAGGGTCCTGTTTGATACTCCTCATAGAGACTAACGTTCTCTGCCATCCATCATGGTTTTCACTTTTGGTTAGAGTTCAGGCCCAGTGTAAGCAATAATGACCTGATTATTGGAAACATAAAGAGCTTCCTGCTCTACCTTTTTCACATCGAAAAAATTTTTTTCTTTGCTTTTTTGATGACTGCTGTGGAACATCTGAAATTTCTTTAAAAACTGATGTTCAATGAAAGATTCATTTCTATCTGAATTTTCTTAAAATGTATCACCCAAATTTTTGAAAAGTGGTACAACCCATAAAAATGTGATCGCCACCACAAGGCACCCACTCACTACTGACAGCTGTAGTTCTGTGTCCACGGTCTCAAGCTGTGGAAATACATAAGGCAAAAGCCACTTTGCTCTCTGTGGAGGGTGTGTAACAAGCAAGGGAAGCACAGATAGGCCAGCATCAGCGTCAGAGAGTCAGAGCAGATGATTACTGACTTGAGCTGGGACCGCCAAGAGTCAGCCAACTCCCTACTCTCTGCTTGTCAGGGACAAAACAATCCACCCACCATAACACTCCCTGTATTGCCTGCTGCTCTTACCCCAGACCTGTTTCACATGCCCATGCCTTGTTTTGTGGCTCCAGCATCTCACCAACATTTTCTCAAACTTCCCTAATGGCAGAAAACTCCCTAAATCCATGAGAGCCGCTGCAGATAATTAAGCACTACATCCCCAAGGTAGCTCCCTATCTGGACCACCAGCATCGCAGCTCTGTACATGGGCACAGGAACACTTTCACATACCTATGAAGACCAAAAGGCTTGTCAAGCTTCCAGAAAAGTCTCGGCCTATAGGACTATCTAGTAAATATCAGAGTTCCCTCCTCTCACTCTTCTCTATAATTCCCTGAGTTCACAGGTCTGGAAGAGAGGGAGCAAACACTGAGTGCCTGTAGAAGGTGACACAGAATTGAGTATCCCAAGGATGGTTTTGGCATAAGGACAGGTGGCATAAAGACAGGGCACTGGGCTGTCTGGCAAAGGCAGGGAGAATCTGAAAGGATGAATGAGGGGCTACCAACTGGGCTTCTCCCAGCCTGCTGGGATGATGGGACCAGAAGGGCAGAGACAGTGGGAAGGAAGAGCTGAGTAGGCCTGACTTTGGGCAATAGCTTTACCTTCCCATTCCAGATTGAGAAAAATGTATATGCAGGCAGGAAGGCATTTCACAAAGATACCTAAGAGTAGCATCTTCCAGAAAAAAAAAAAAACAGTGGTTCAGTATGGCCAGACTGAGGCAGGTGGGTGGACACTGGAGCAAAGAGGGTCTGGAAAGAAAGTTGAGTATAGTTGTGAGGACTTGTGGGCCATCCCCCTTATCCCTAAGGTAGTGGGGTAGCCATCAAAGGACTTCAAATAGAAGGATGATTTCTGTTAGCAGAAGTGTGGCAAATATATTGAAGTAGGAAGAGATTATAGGGAGACAAAAAAAATTTAGGAAGCTTATTCAGTAGCCCAGGACAGCTGCCCCCCTGCTTTTGTAAACCTACATGTTCCTGCACATCATTCTCTTTACTCACTGCTGTGATGGAATATGAGCCAGAAAATCTAGTCTGTTTTGAGTTATAAAGTATCACCAGGATATAAAAATAAAAACTGCTAATGGTCATTTGGAAGTAGGATCACAATGGGGAAGACTGAGCACCAGGAAATGGCAAAAAATAAATTAATTAACTAAATTAAATCTTCTGCTGAAGAAGAGTAATGTTGGTATTTGATTGCACCCCTCCCCCATCAGAGGTTTTCCAAATCAGAAGTTTGAGCCAATGTGGTCCTTCCTTTTATACTCCCTTACTCTCCACACCACCTCCTCCCCAGGGGTTAAGTCAAATTAACTTCTAATTAAAGCATAACATTTGAAAATGACTTGTGGGGCTTTGCCACATAATTAATAAAATGAAAGGAATGGCAATTAAGTTCTGAAAACTCATTCCCTCATTGAACAAACACTATTTGAACACCTGTTGTCTGTATTAGTCAGCTCCAATGCTCACTGTTGGGAATACCAAGGTGGAAGGGGCTGTGCCTGCTTCTCAGAGCTGGGGCGGAGGCACGGGAGGGGTGACTGTGGATCGGATCGAGCAGGAGTATTGAAAAGTCCTGGACCCACAGGCTTCCCAGAGGAGTGGGTCTCTTGCTTCTTAGAGTTATGTTACAATGAGAATATCGACTTCAAATCACAGAGTTAAAGATGAGATGCGGCCATGGCTGTGCTGCTGGGCACTGGTACCGGATTGCCTGGGTCCAGATCCCAGCTCCACACTTACCAGCTCCGCCTCCTCACTGGGAGAATGGGAGGATCATGTGGGTTAACGCATGTGAAATGCTTAGAGCAGCACTTCACACATGGTAGCTGCTCGGTCATTGTTATCCACTATTCTTACTACTATGGTTATTATTAGGATCAGTAACCAAACAATAGCAAAGGGGGAAAGTAAAATAAATTTTAACAAGGTCGAATATGTCAAGGGCCAGATGGCTTCCCCAGACACCAGTCTTCCCTCTGCAGAAGTTCTAATCAGAGTCATCCTCCCTGCAGTCAGACGGCCGTGGGACAGAGGTGGTTGTTGTGCCCTCCATCCACAGTTCTGCCCTGCCTCCTCCTGAGGGAAGTGTGACTTCGTGGGATGTGGCCCCCTGAGGGAATGAGAAGACGGAATTTAATATTATCGTAGACATGACTCCGTCTCCCTGCACACAGCTGTGTTCTCGAGGATTATTCCCACTGAAAATAAAGATCTTGGGAAACAGCGATGGAGAGTTAGCCTGGTCTATTGACCCAGTGGTATTTTAAATTAGCCCTTTTTACCCCTCATTAACCAGATTGATTCATGCTCCTCTCACCCCTAAACTCATTTCCATTCTGCTTCTTTAAATAATATAACCAACCCAAATGGTTGTAATTGCTTTCAAGGTATGTGACCCTACCAACAGCATGATGCCCCTTAGGGCATCTCATACAATGCTGCTGTGTAGTCCGTGTGCATGAAACTTGAAAGGTAACCAACCTTTGTGCAAAAGAGACCTGACTTTTGGAACATTTTATTAATATTGTCCTTCTCCATTAGCAGTCAAGGTGTGGTAGGAAGGGCATGGGCTGGAGGAGGAAAAGAGGCCTAGCTCTAGTCCTGGCTATGACCTTGGGCAAACTACAACTTCCACAACTTCAGTTCTTCATTTCCAAAATGGCAGAGGTAGACCGTGTGAACTCCATTGTTGTACTTGTTTTACTTTATTTCATGTTCCCAATTAGTTAAAAGTGATGAATATTTTAATCAAAGACATAATTGAGTAAAATCCTTAATAGAGAAATGTAACATTATTTCATTCATTCATTCATTCAACAAGTATTATATTTATTGAGTGCCCAGTATATACCTGTGTCAGGTACAGTGATGGGGACACGGTGGTGGACAAGATTGGGTCCCTACTCAAATGGAGCATATATTTCAGTGGGCGAGACAGACAATAAACAAAGTAATTGGCAAATAATTTCAGCTTGTCAGAAGTGCTCTGGAGGAAATAACTGAGTGATGAATGAAAGAATAGCAGAAGCGGGCTCATGTCTAATGAGGGTGGTCATGGATCGCTCCCTTCCTCCCCACCTTCTCCTTCTACCCTCCCCTGAGGCAGATACATTTTAATTGTGACCAAAACAGTAGGGACTGGCACAAAGGAAAAGGAGAAGAGGTTCCCTAGAGAGGGTATAGCCCAGTGCAAGCACCCCATGGACGGACACTACTAGGGATTTTTAACACAACTACTAGGCCTAAATATGCACACATTAACAACTTAATGGGAGATTTATGGCTGTTTTTGGAAGCTGCAAAGATACAGTTTCACAGCACACAGACCATGTAGGTTATGTCCTATATCTCCAAACATATCTGTTCCCAAAAGAGCTCTTGAGGTGAAGTATACGAACCACATACTGTGTGCAAGCCAATATGAGCAAGCTGTTTTCTGGGATCCAAGGTTGTTGTGAGAATCATATGAGATACTCTTAAGTGAGCAAGCCCCTGTGAGCTTGACCACCTGCAGGTGTTAGTTATCACTGTGCTTCCTGCTAACACGGACCTTATTGACGGCCTCTACAGCACTGTTCACTGCTAGACATGCAGTTTGGCTCTGTGGGCAGCTGTGTTCTTTCCTGCTTCTATCTGCCTTTGCACATGTCGGACATACCTTGCTTGGGACCCTCCTCAGAGCATCACAGAGGTGAGGCCTGACCGTTCATTGTTCATACAGACAGATTTGTGTTTGACTTGCTCTCTGTGTCCCAGGACACTGCTCAGCAGCATAGGTCGGAAAACACCATCCAGATGGCGTCTGGGCAGGGGAAAGGCAGCCACTTCTGTGTTATTCAAATGTGAAACAAGAATAAATTTATGTCTCAGTTTGGGTCACATATTTCTTCAGGAAATAATAAATGAAAGAAAGAAACCTAGGTAAAAATGAGCACACACACACACACACACACACAAAGTGAGAATGTTTCTAAATCCTCTGTTGAATTATTATAGTAAGGGACCTTGGGAGAAGTAAAAAACCCAGAAAGAAGGAAACAGAAGGGCAAGGCCAGTTAGTAAAGCTGAGATGTTATTAAAAGGACTGAAAAATTGCCAAAATCTCCTACCCTGACAATTCTCCGGATGCTAATCTTCCCAACAGTTTCAAAGCAAGTTATACGAAAGCCAAGGATCCTCATGCTGCAGCGTTTCTTGGTTGGACCAAACACAGCCTTCCAGTGAATCTCACTGAATCTTACACAGCCCAGGAGCAGTTCTGCCCTGAAACACAGTCTTCTAATATGACCTCCAATGCCGTGTTTTATGAATTTTATCAGCAGTTTTCTGCACAAAACTGATATGTTTCAGAATACATATTTTGAAGTACATCTAAATCTATGTAATAATAATCTCATGATATTTTTGAAGCTTCATAATACTCCCAGGTAAAAATCTTTAGGTGACAACACACGAATGAACTACTAAATGGTGCATTTCATGTCATAGTTTTAAGAGCACCTAATGAGGTCCCTGGCCTATGGTGGGCAACTACATAAATGTTTCTTGAATAAAAACTGTTATGTAGAGTCTTTAAGAATTGTCATTGTAATCTAGTCCCCATACAAACCTTGAGTGTGATCTACAATCTATATGCTTCATTTACAAAGAGGAAAAAAGTTTCAGAGAATGTTTACAGTTGGAAAATAGTAGTCATAATACTTTTAGTGTCTTTGAGGGAAATTTTCTAATACCGTTGAGGATTAGGTCAATTAATGGGAAGATAGACAGGATCCCATGTACTTGACGTACTCACCCATGCCAGCTCTTCACCTAGGTGATGCTACTCATCCTTCAGGCCCAGGGTCATGTGCTAAGGGAACCTTCCTGACCCTAAATCTGTATCAGATCCTTTAAACGCTCATAGCATGTGTTCACTGCACTCATAATGCTAACCTTGCTGAGAATTCTACTCAGAGAATTGCCAAGGTGAGGTCCTTTTAACTGTTCACACAATTATAGTTGTGGATCTATGTAGTTCATTACTCTTTGGACCCTAGACCATAAGGTCCCTGAGGACAGGGTCATGAGAAGTGTTGCTTGCCACTCATTCTAGCACAGTGCCTGGCCAAAACTGAGTGCTCAATAAATGTTTGCTGAAGCCATGTTGTATGAAGTGGTTTCTGTATCCAGACCTGTGTGGCCCACTAGGTTATCTTAGCAATCAGAAAGGTAGCCTTTAAATCTAGTAAGTTACATGCCTGTGTTTTTGTTTAAATGCCCAGCTCTACATGATGGCAGAGACGGGATTCATTCCACATGGAGAATATCATATATTCTTTCTCTTTTCCAAGATAAACATTTTAACCAATTTCTCTTCTGAGATATGAAAATTAGTTGTCCTTCCTCCTCTAACTCTCATTTCCCCCCAGTGGTATATGTGGCATTTATAAATTAAAATTAAATTTAAATTAAAATACACAAAAGAGACAATGTTGAACTTGGACTAGCTCCTCTCCCTGGGAACTTCATGTAGCAGCTACCATTACCCTGGAGAATTAAAGGGAAGTAAGGTTGATTAGCTCAGGGACATTGGTCTCTGAGATGAAGTAAGACTTCTTTCAACTTTATTAGAGGAATACTTTTTTTAAAATGAATTCATAGAGCTAATATTGCCCCCAAATATCCCCTCTATCATTTCTCTGGCAAGGATAATCAATGTATAAGAATGAGTCTTCCTAGAAGCCCCCAAGATCCCAAATGCTCTCTATTCTCCACTAGATTCAGTACTTATCATTCTGGAATCAGATCATTCACCTTAAAATTTAGAGACAATGTCAAACTTAAATCATAAACTGTCCCTTTTTAAAGAAACAGTTGCTTAATGCCTTTTGTAAGGGTATTAGCCTTGTTTGTTTCTTATTATTTTTGCCTGTATCTTTTAGTTTTCAGTGTTATCTTAGTACTCATCATTCTAACTCTATGATTACCTCACTCTTGTATGTACTATCAGTGGAACTGGAACACTGAAAACCCATTGGCTTAATATCTCTGTCACCTTGACTCTTACCTGGATGATTTTTGACTCTGCCCCCTGCCTAGAGTCCAGGTAGATGTAGTGGATGCATCATTTGCACTCAAGATGCCATGGAGGGGGAGGAATTTCTTAGGAAGATGCCAAGCAAAAACCAGAGCAAATCATCCAATCAGACGAACTTAGCACAGAGGGTTCAGTGCCAAAGGTACAGAGGTGAGAAAACAGGTAAGACAGAGAAGGCTGAAAAGTTAGGGCCAGGATGCCCGTATAATTTACCACCCATGTTACTTTGAGAATGAAAGGCACTGTAAATAACAAGAGGCATAAACCTGGACTGTCCAGGACAAACCAAGACTCATGGTGGCTGTCATCAAAGTGAGGAAGGAATCCAAAGTAATCCTGCAGACTCTGCCATGGTGTAGACTCTGTCCCTGTCCTTCTTCGCCAAATGTCCATTACTGGCAGCTCCCCTCTGGTGGACAAGTAAATCCCTTCTCTTGTTTAGATAAGGAAATACCTTCAGTCAGGTACGATCAAGCGATGTCTTTGCACCACCATTGTCCTTTAGGTGACATCCCTGGACATCCCTGATAGAACCAAATAATGTGTTAATGGTATAATATAGCTATTAGAGGAGGACAGACTTATGTCCTTTATTCCAAAGTTTTGAAAGGAAATCCACCCTCCAACAGTTATTCCCAAATGTTTCCTGCATTCATTAGAACTTCCATAAAAAAGAGTATTATTTTTTAAAGTTTTGGTGCCTGACATAAAGCAATTTTGGTATTTGGGAGAAGAAAAGCATGGGGTGCCCCCTTAAAGTCCACATGTCTCAGGGTGGACATTATTATCTAAAATGTCATAGAATTCATGAGAATGGTAGGCATCAGCTTTGTCAATTATGATCACGTAAATCATAGCCCAATTTGTTGTACAACTGTCACAGTCATCAAGTTAGAACATAAAAGCAAAAAGAAATTATGAGCATCATCATCTCATGAAAAGAGACCTGTCCAAACCGTAGTTATGTTATCTATTGTCCTACCTTCTCAACCATTCTTTTCCTCTGGCTGACATCTTGCTTGAAAGAATACATCTCAGCTATCTGGAGCAACTCACACAATGCCAGATACGGAGAGATTCCTTTTTTTTCTTTTTCAACCTTCTTGTTATTGAGTCAAAATTTAAAATGGCTTTCCCCATTCTGAGGTTACAAAGGTATTTTGTCCTTTTCTTCTAAAACTTTTATGGTTTCATTTTTAAAAAAAAACTTGTAAACCTTTTGTCCATTTGGAATTTATCCTCAGATAAAAAGTAGATTCAAGTCTTTTTATCTAAATGGCTAACCCTTGTCCAAAAGATGCCACATTTATCATATATAAAGACCTATAACTGATGCGGTCTATTTTTTTAATCTTCCATTAGTCTATATGCTCATGTGCTTATACCCCATTGATTTTATTTTTAAGGCTTTATGGTATGTTTTAGCATCTTTCTTTCTCAGAATTTTCCTGGCTGTCCTTGCTCACTTGTTTTTCCATATGAACTTTAGAATCATCTAGTTTAGTTTCTTAAAAACTTGTTGATATTTTTATTGGGATTATTTTAACTTCATAAATTCCTTGAGGGAGAATTAACAGCTTTCTGTTGCCACATATTTTGATCTGAAAGTATGGGATGTCTTTTCACTTGTTCAAGTCTTACTTTGTGTTCTTCAGAAGTGACTTAAAGTTGTCATGTCTACATTTCTTGTTTTATCTTTGGGGATATCATCCTAAATTGAGTCTTTTCTTCCATTATATCTTCTATTTATATACAAAGACTATTGATTTCTATTAACTGATGTTCTCTCTCATTGCATTTTTATGCATTTTCTGCTGATTCTCTTGGATTTTCCAGGTAAGCACTGCGATCCAAAAGTAGTAATAGATTTACCTCCTTCCTTCCAATTTTTTATGCTTCCAATTTGTTTTTCTTGTCTAATTTTGTTAAATAATAGTGGTGACAGTAGGTATCCTTGTCTCATCTGTAACATCAGCAGGAATGCTGTTTTTGTTTCCCCAGTAATTTCGATGACAGTTTTTGTCTGACACAGATAATAAGTGGATGGATAGATAAAGATATAGAGATATATTTATTATTTCAAGGAAATATCCATCAATTCTTACTTTAAACGGTGTTTTCTTAAATGAAAATAGTTGCTGGATTTAGACAACTACTTTCTCTGGGTCTGTGGAGATAATCATCTATTTTTCCTAAGTCTATAAGTATAATAAATTATATCACTATATAACCTAATGCCAATTGACCCTTATTATTTCTGGAATAATCTCTACTTAGTCATGAAGTGTTATTATTTTAATGTGTTACTAGATTCCGGTTGCTACTATTTTATGAAGGATTTTTACATTGATATGCATACATCCTGTTGGGCTGTAGTTTTCTTTTTTGTGCAGTGCTTTTCAGATTTTGATATTAATAATGTTGTACAGACATCATAAAGAATTTGGAAGGTTTCATTCGTCTGTGTCTTGGAGAAGAATCAAGTGTGTGGAAACAAGATGTTCTTTAATGATATGGTAAAATTCCCAGCAGGCTTGACTGATTGCCTACTCAGGGTCAAACACTGTGCTCGGTCACTGGAGATACAGAAATGATGAGAGATGGCCCCTGCCTTCAAGGAGCTCATGATCTAATGGAGGCAATAAACATGTCAATAATATATTCCAAAAAGGGGTTAAGATTTCTATAGTAAAAGTATGTAGGAGATGCTAGGAGAATATAAAGAACGGTTTCATAGGCCCAGCACGGTGGCTCACACCTGGGAGGCTGAGGTGAGAGGACTGCTTGAGCTCAGGAGTTCGAGACCACCCTGAGCAAGAGCAAGACCTTATCTCTACTAAAAATAAAAAAATAAAATAAAAAAAAAAGCTAGGCATGGTGATGAGCCTGTAGACCCAGGAGGCTAAGACAGGAGGATCACTTGAGCCCAGAAGTTTGAGGTTGCAGTAAGTTGTGATGACACCACTGTACTCTAGCCAGGGTGACAGAGTGAGACCTTGTCCCAAAAAAGAAAAAAAAAAGAAAAGAAAAAAATGGTTTCACAAAGAAAACAGTGAACTATGCTCAACCACTGTTGGCGTTTCTCATGAGAATGGCAAGCAGAAGCCCAAGTAGAGTGGTTCCAGAAGCCCTATTCCCCAAACCTGCCTCTGTCTTCTGAAGTTCCTTCAATAGGAGACTAAGACTTTTTTCACATTAGAAATATTATAAGGCTTAAAATGCTGCTGACCCTGGGAAACATGGAACACCCACTTAACTTTACACCCAAAAGCAATGATTTATGAACATCTGCCCCTGAAGATGATCTGGGTACAGAAAAAGAAAGAGTAGATTGTAAGGTCCCCAAGTCCGTGAAACTGAGACCAATGCAAAGATCACAAAAGGGAAATAAAGGGCTTTCAAAGGTGAACTTTGTCACATTCACTCATTTGTCTGGTTTACCCAGGAAACAGTCAATGAATAGATCAGCTTGTCCCTTCCCAAATCTCTTTCTTTCTCTCTCTCCTTGTAAAGTTTTATTGGCTAATTATACACAAACACAAAAGTAAACAAATAAAAAGTAGATAGCTTGATTAACTCTCACAAATTAAACACAGTCATGTCACCATCAGTCCCCTCAACCACCCACGAGGGGTCCTCTCCTGACTTCTGTCATAACAGGTTAGATTGATGGTTTTTAAACTTTATGTAAATGAGTAATTTAGTCTATCCTTTTTGTATCTGATTTCTTTTAATACATGTTTGTACAATACAACCATGTTGATAAATATTAATTCAGTTCTCATTGCTGTATAATATTACATTGTATGAATATACCACAATTCATTTATCTATTCTAATTGATAAGCATTTAGATAGTTTCCAGCTTGGAGCTATTATGAATATCTTGTACTGCTGTAACCATTCTTGCTCATGATTTTTTGTTATCTTTCCTGTGGGGTATATACCTAAGAATGGAATTGCTAGATCATTGGATAAGCAGATGTTCAGCTTTTATAGGTACTACCAGTTTTCCAAAGTAGTTGTACTAATTTGCATTCCCTCCAGCAGTGCGTGAGAGTTCTACTTGCTCTATACTGTCATTGACACTTGTTAATTCCCATCTTTATCATTTTAGCCATTCTGTGCAAGCCACAAATGAAAGTTAGGTTTTCAGTGTTTTATAACACATTGGCTAATTTTGATTTAAGGATTAATTTTTTTAAAAAAATAAAATGAATGGGAAGTTCTTAAGTAGCCAAAGATTTCATTTATTCAGAGGATAAAGTCACCCTACTGAAGCCAATGTGTTTGGTTTTTTTTTTTTCAGCTTATTATGGGGGTACAAAAGTTCAGGTTATATGTATTGCCCATGGCCCTCCCATTCCCTCGAGTCTGAGCTTCAAGCGTGTCCATTCCCCAGACAGTGCGCATCACACTCATCATGTAGGTATACACCCATCCCCTCCCCACACCCACCACCTCTGTCCGATACCCAATTGGTGTTATTCCCAAATGTGCACTTAGGTGATGATCAGGGAAACCAATTTACTGGTGAGTACATGTGGTGCTTATTTTTCCATGCTTGGGATACTTCATTTAATAGAATGGGTTCCAAGTCTCTCCAGGAGAACAAAAGAGACGCCATATCACTGTTATTTCTTATAGCTGAGTAATACTCCATGGTATACATATACCACGTTTTACTAATCCATTCATGAATTGATGGGCATTTGGGTTGTTTCCACATCTTTGCAATTGTGAATTGTGCTGCTGTAAACATTCGGGTGCAGGTGTCTTTTTTATAGAATGACTTTTGTTCGTCTGGGTAGATGCCCAATAATGGGATTGCTGGATCGAATGGTAGGTCTATTTGAATCTGCTTAAGGTATCCCATATTGCTTTCCACAGGGGTTGCACTAGTTTACAGTCCCACCAGCAGTGTATGAGTGTTCCTTTAGATCAATACTGAGCAAAGTCTTAACATTAAGAGGACTCACTCTTCTAGATTTTTAAATTTTTTCAATTCTAATTTTGCTGCTTTATTCTGCACACCATGGTTCTAACAAATGACGTCTCCAAGTGTAACAATAATTGTTTCAAATAAATAATGCAAGATAATGAGCCAAAGAATAGTGTGTGAATTACAGAGAAAACATTGGGCTGAATTATAGTAACTACTGGAAAAATTAAAGAAGTCAGTCCAAAGGTCAATAATTGGTAAAGAGAAACAAAGCAAAGAGACTTTTCTGGGGTTGGATAATTCCTTGTAAAATGATGAGTTGAAGGTCATGAAGAAAGAGTTGCAAAATGTGCATTTTAAATGGTAGGATGTGTTCTCCATCATGGTTCAGGAGCTCTTTCACAAGATCTACCCAGTTAAAGTGACAGTCAGTCCTATCCATTGAAGCAAATACTGAGCACATCCTCCTTTTCTGCTAAGGAAGAAAGGAAATATAAATGAAAGGGGCAGAGTCAGAGAAGTTGGAATGTTCTGAAATGATTTCCAGGAACTTACTTTTATGAGATACAGATATTTCATGGATATTTTCATTTCTTAGTGAAAACTACCCAGAATGTATTCAGACATAAGTGCTAAAGAAAAATAGGGAAAGCCTGTTTTATACCTTCCTATTAATTCTTAAAGATAGATTTTTAAATATACCATAACATATGCTTTCTCCTTTAGTAGCACTTATCAGTGTTATAACTAACCGTTTATTTATCTCCTCTCTTTAGAGTGTACATTCAGAAAAGGCAGGGACCTTTGACCATTGCTCTCCATTGCTGTCATAGCACCTTAAGTACTCAATAAATATTTGTTGAATAAATGAATGAAGGAACAAATGAACAGGGACTGAGACTAGGTTAACACTTTCCTTAGTCTCTCATTGACTAATCCACAAATCTCATCTTTCATATTTTATGTTTTAAAACAAAGGGCAAGGGATTGAGATCTAGTCCATTATACTAAATTTCTTTACTAAAAGGAAAATTCAGCATGAAGGATTTCACATCATAAGAGAGAATGAGGAGACCAAGTCTGTCCTTGAAGAAAGTCAGGAGGGGGCATGACAAATTCCCTAAAACTCTGAAATCAAACCCCAAAATTGAAACCTTAACGTGAAAAGTTTGTGAGAACAAAATGAAGGTATTGAGAAACAATGACATAAATATAGAAGAAAAAATATTCAAATACAATTATTTTGAATTAACTGCAAAAGACAGTAATGAGAAGAGAGAAAACAAGAAAGATTAAAGTTTTTGTAATTAAGTGACTCAAAATTACACCACTGTAAGTAGAACAAATTTTAGAATACTATATTTTATAAAAAGGAAAAAACTGGATATCAGCAATGCTCAAGACCAAGAAGGGAAGCTGGGGTAAGACGGATCGTACTAAAATGAAAATAGATTTCCTTAAAGAGCGAAGATTGAACAGATTTCTGCAGAATGTGATGAATAGTAATGCTCATCACCGTGAGAAGTTAGTGAAGATAAGCTTCTCGGATTTAAGCTACATCCCTGAACCCCGGTCCTTTGCAAATTGCACAGCTGCCAATGCATCAGCCAGGTTTTATTTTAACAACATTTACAATTTCCCTTTCAGTTGAAGCAAGGCTGAGGGACCATCTGAACAGATAATGAAATAACTGTGAAAGTTCAGAGCATGCCGAACAAAACAAAATATGTTTTTCCTGATTTATGCAAACTAAACATATTGTCAAGGTTTTGAAGCAGTTAGTCCAAAATATGCGCAAAATACAGCAATTTCTCAAGTAGCCTGGCAGCAGATAAATTAAATGGAAATGTGTCTCTGAAACAGTTTAATCAGACTGTATAGATGTACTGAACATTTTGATATTTTTGTGTTATGAATTCATGAATAATGTCTGTCCCTTAAGGAATACCCTCCCGAGTTTGCCCTAAAACCACAATTCTAGCCCCTTGTTAGTGGTGTTCGTCCACTGGGGACTCTAGGAGTACCTTTATATTTGAAACCTCTGTGAAAGAAGAAATGAAATACAATTTGTTGCTTGCTCCTTTTCCCATGGTAAAAAAAAAACCAGATCAAGGGTGAGACCTCCACCGCTGTTTCTTGCACACTGTGACGCTCCGGAGCCCTCCAGCTGTGGAACTTCCAAAACCAAGTGGAAGAAGCTGTTCTTTGATAGCCCAAGGACTGTTCAAGTCTTTGTGAGAGTTGGAGTGTTTTTCTACCCCCAACCATGGCTATAGTGCCATCTAATCTTCGACAAAGCAAACAAAAACATACACTGGGAAAAAGAATACTTATTCAATAAATGGTGCTGGAAAAACTGGATAGCCACATGTAGAAGACTGAAACAGAATTCTCACCTTTCACCTCTCACAAAAATCAACTCACAGTGGATAACAGACTTAAACCTAAGACATGAAACTGTAAGACTTCTAGAAGAAGATGTTGGAAAAACTCTTATAAGCATTGGCCTAGGCAAAGAATTTATGAAGAAGACCCCAAAGGCAATCACAGCAACAATAAAAATAAATAAATGAGACCTGATGGAATTATAAAGCTTCTGCACAGCCAAGGAAACTGTCACGAGAGCAAACAGACAACCTACAGAATGGGAGAAAATATTCGCATGTTACACATCCGATAAAGGGCTAATAACTAGAATCTGTATAGAACTCAGGAAAATCATCAAGAAAAAATCAAACAACCCTATCAAAAAAATGGGTAAAGGACATGAATAGAAAATTTTCAAAAGAAGACAGACTAATGGCCAACAAACGTATGAAAAAATGCTCAACATCTCTAATCACCAGGGAAATGCAAATCAAAACCACAATGAGATATCATTTATCTTCAGTGAGAATGGCTTTTATCAAAAAGTCCCCAAACAATAAATGTTGGCGTGGATGTGGAGAGATAGGAACACTCATACACTGCTGGTGGGACTACAAACTAGTCAACTTCTGTGGAAAGTAAGGGAGGTACCTCAAAGAGCTACAAGTATAACTACCATTTGATCCAGCAATCCCATCACTGGGCATCTGCCCAAAAGAACAAAAGACAGTCTATAAAAAAGACATCTGCACTAGAATGTTTACAGCAGCACAATTCACAATTGCAAAAATGTGGAAACAACCCAAGTGCCCATCAATACATGAGTGGATTAATAAAATTTGGTATAGGTATACCATGGAGTTCTACTCAGCCACAAAAAACAATGATGATCTAGCACCTCTTGTATTATCCTGGATAGAGCTGGAACCCACTCTACTAAGTGAAATATCCCAAGAATGGAAAAACAAGCACATGTACTCACCATCAAATTGGTTTTAACTGATCAACACCTAAGTGCACATATAGTAGTAACATTCATTGGGTGTCGGGAAGATGGGAGAGGGGAGGACAGGATGGGTACATTCGCACCTAATGGGTGTGGTGCACACTGTCTGGGGGATGGACACGCTTGAAGCTCTGACTTGGGTGGGGCAAAGGCAATATACATAATCTAAACATTTGTACCCCCATAGTATGCTGAAATTAAAAAAATTAAAAATAAAAAAAATGGTTTATAAAGTAAAAAAAAATTAAAAAAAAAGAAAAGATCATTAAATTCTGCAAATATCCAAAGTTAGAGAATTCTGAAACTCAGCCTTCATATGCCCTGACATGTTAGGTCCTGACGCAGCCTGCAGAAAAATAATCTTCCAAGGCAAAAGAAAAACATTGTCCTTGGAGAAGACTTTAAAGGGTTTTGAGTGAATCAAAGCATTTCTGCTTATGACACCTTCTCAATGGCGTTATGTTTCTGAAGGAGGAGATTGTGATTCACAGGGCAAAACTTTGACTAGGGCTGTGGCAAGTTGTGCTTTAAAAAGCCTTGTCCTCTTCTCGCCCTGCACTCCCCCTCATGGAGTGGGTTCATTCAAGGCCCAGCCTGCAGAACTGAAGAACGGGCACCATCTACTCTAACTGGCATCCTAAAAAGACATGGCAGAACAGCCCAAATAGTCTTTGTTTTTTTTGTAATGACTTTGGAGCAAGCAAAGTAGTCAAACTTTAACTCATTATTATTTTCTCAGATTTTTGGTGTAAAGCGTTTCTACTCTTATGAAAAGCAAAATGTCATCATTTCTCAACTTCTTTTAGGCTAACTGATCAGATTTCTAAGTCCTTTGTTTTTCTCTTTTCCTCATTGAACTGTAAGAATCAATCCTATTCCAGAGCAGTCAGAATTTCTTTCGGTAACATTCTCAACAGCAAATGCAAGGAATTATTTCTCTTAGAGCTAATGGATGAGTTGCCAGACCTGCCCCCCTCCTTGTTAGCCTTCCTGCTGGATTTATTGTTAGCAACAACACTGTTCAATTTTGTAGGGGATTCCTCAGTGACTGATGTAAGTGAAGGCTACTAGAATGTCTTGAAATTCTCTCCTCATAGGAGTCTTCCATTCTCAAAATAGTACCTGTAGATATGTTTTTATGTACATTCTCTAATCATTTTAAAATCCAAATTAGTAAGAATAAATAAATAATTTCTTCTAAACTGCATACCAGTAAAATGTTTCATAACTACCTTCATGGATGTCTGTCATCAAATGGGACGTTTGAGTTGAGGAAGAAGAAAGAGTTAGCTAACAATATTGCTAATTTACAAATGAAGAATTACCGAAGGAGGGGTTTGATAAATATATACAGGTTTACTCAATAGAGTTAATGGCCCATAATTTGATGCTTGTAGATTTCATTCTTAAAATGTACTACCATTCTAACTAGAAATGGAGAAAAAAAAATCTTGCACTGCTTTTATTTCTAGGCAAGGGAAATGTATTATCTTCCAACAAAAAAAAAATCTTTTTAAAAAAAATATGGCTTACCACCCTGGTATGTAATAAAAATATACTGTAACCTATTTAGTTATGTCAAAATATTGTTTTTTGATATTCGAACACCTTGCTAAATTTAAATCTATTGCTTCTACTAAGATGCATCCAAATCCAATACTCTTTGTACCTTAGGAGAGAATTTGATTTGGAGCAATTATACAATGGCCAGCAAATAAAACCAATGCAATCCTAGTTTCACTATTAATTTGCTCTATGACCTTGAGAATGTCATTTTCACTTCCTAGGGCTCTCTTGAAAATGTACAGTCATACCTCCTTCCCACATTGCTATTTTAGGGGCCAAGTAATATGAACTAACATGGTGCCGTGTCAGATGGGTGGGAAAATCTTTTAGGTAATAATTATGGAAGTCTTAAAATTAATTGATATTGAACGAATATATATTTGATGATATTTTAGAAACTATCTAGTTTTACTTTCTTAATCATCTGCTAATCTTCAGGCTCTACATTTCCCTTCAGTAACCTAAAATAAAATTCTTCCTCTTCTCCTCCAGGTGCCCTCCTTGGTAAACCTACTGGGTACCAAGATAAACTATATTCAGTGACTTCTCTCTCCCTCATATTTAATTAATCACCAAGTCTTTTCACTCCTTTTGTTCATAGCGCCTTTCCATTTGTCTCCAGTTGAGACCCTCCCAACCTCACACCCAGATATTACAGGTTTCAGTCTTGTTCCTACTACTTACCAGTTGTGTAAAACTATTCTTCCGTATCTCAGATTCACCATTATTATTAATTTTTAGAATAGTGAGAGAATGACACCCAGGATGGAGAATATAAACTTATCCTGCTAACAATCAGGCTGTGATAACAGGCAGGTAAGTTCAGAGACAAAGGCAACACAAAATAATGATTTTTCCAAGCTCATGCCACAACCACAAAATGTCTTACCCCCTTTCTTAAGAATAATTACTGCTTTCTTATCATGGTTTCCCCAGGCCCACTCTGTTCCTCTGCTTCCTAAAAAAAACATTACTGAGATACCCAGTTGCTAAGCCACCCTGACTTCATGGGCCCTGAGCTAATCCCCATTTGTGCTAATCCAACTTCAGAAATAGCACCCAATCCAGAGGTGATCCCCACTCACTTTAGCTCTTCCTCAGAATTATTCAGCCAAGCCCAAACCTAACAAAAAGCCCCTGCCTAGTCCCTTTTACCAAGACACTGCACTATTTCTCATAGTGTGGGCTCTCCTTTGTTGCAGAACGTTGAATAATCCTACTTTTGTGGTCCTACGAATGTGTTCCTGGTTGCCTCTTTTGGATGAGATAATATCAATAGAAATAATAATAAAATTATTATAGGATAATTTAATTCCCTTAAGGATGCTGAGATAATTCCATGAGATAATGTATACAAAGCACTTAGAATGATAGGTGGCATATAGCAACCCTTAATAAATGCTAAGTGCTATTTTTATTATTGTTATTATCATCATCATCATTGCAACATAACCCTTACTGATATCTGACATCAATCTTTTCCCTCCCAGGCCATTCTGCATGGGACTTCAAATTATTCCCATCTATTTATTCTCCTATTTGAAACTTCCAGTGGTCCTTCATTGCTACCAAATAAAGTTCAAGCTTAGTCTGATATTTAACCCCTGCCATACTGACACCAGCTACCTTTGCCTTTATATTCTCCTACAAGATGTCTCCACTCCATCTGGCTGGTTTTTCCCTGGCTTCCAAAACATGGCTTATGTGTGCTCTGTACACTTCTAGTCCAGACAGATTCCCATCTTATAATGGCCCCGGGTTCCTTTGTAACTCTCCAAATACTCATCCTTCAGCTTACTGAAAAGCCCTCTTCCTCCAGAAAGTTCTCTCATCAACTCATCATCTCCTCTGAACCACACCAAGCTTTATTGTTTAGTCCACTCATGTAGCATTGTTACTTTTCTCACAAACACATTTTTATCTAGATTTTATCTAGCAAATACTGGATCACATATTTCTTTTCATCACAAATAATTTTGTCCTAAATAAATGATATCTCTTGAGTGAATAGCTTCACAAATCAACCTCTCCATTCCAAAATAGTATATTTATTCCATGAACTCCTTTTCAACTAATTTACACAATGAATTTCTCTAAACATGCAAGAATTTCGGGGGGGGGTGTCCTCAAACATGTTCAGAGAGGGATTTTCAATCCCCAACTGCAAAACAAATGAATAATTTGCACATAGTTACATTGCCTTTACCTGTCTCTGCTGCGAAATTGTTTTGAGATACCCTTGTCTTTATGTGACCTATAACTTTTTTTGCTCTGTGACAGTTCTCTTTTAAATTTTCCATTTTCTGGGACCTGATCAAATTAAAAAGCTTCTGCAAAGTCAAGGAAACTATCATTAGAACGAATAGACAACCTACGGAATGGGAGAAAATATTTGCTTTTTACACATCTAATAAAGGATTGATAACAAGAATCTACATAGAACTTAAGAAAATCAACAAGAAAAAAATCAAACAACCCCATCAATAAATGGGCAAAGGACATGAGCAGAAACTTTTCAAAAGAAGACAGACTAATGGCCAGCAAACATATAAAAAAAGTGCTTAACATCTCTAAACATCAGGGAAATGCAAATCAAAACCACAATGAGATAACACCTAACTCCAGTGAGAATGGCCTCTATCAAAAAGTCCCAAAATAACAAATGCTGGTGTGGATGTGGAGAGATTGGAACACTCTTACACTGCTAGTAGGACTGCAAATTAGTACAACCGCTTTGGAAAGTAATTTGGAGATAGCCTCAAAGAGCTAAAAATAGAAATACCATTTGATCCAACAATCCCACTACTGGGCATCTATCCAAAGGAAAAAAAAAAAAAACATTCTATAATAAAGACATCTGCACAATAGCAGCATAATTTACAACTGCAAAGATGTGGAAACAACCCAAATGCCCATAAATACATGAGTGGATTCATAAAACGTGGTATATGTATACCATGTAATACTACTCAACTACAAAAAACAAAGGTGAACTAGCACCTTTTATATTATCCTGGATAGAGATTGAGCCCATCCTTCGAAGTGAGGTATCACAAGGATGGAAAAATATGCACCACATGTACTCGCCATCAAACTGATTCTAACTGATCAACACTAAGGTGCTCACATGGTAGTAATACTCACTGGGTGCCGGTCAGATAGGGAGGGTGGGGGATGCGGGATAGAGGAGGTGGGGGGTAAACCCACAGATCATGGAAACAGGACATACTGTATGGGAGAAGGACACACTTGTAGCCCTGGCTTGGGCAAGGCAAACGCATTTCACGTAACCAGAATGTTTGTACCCACGTAATATCCTGAATTTAAAAAAAAAAAAAAGAAGAAGAAGGTAAAAAAAATTTCCATTTTCTCAATTTGTCCAAAAGATCATAGTGAATCTTATTATTTCTATGTCTAATTCTGTCCCCTAAATTAAATTAATATTATTTTCTTTACCTTTTGAAGTTTTCATACCCGCTGAACTTAATCCTCTGTAAATTTATTATCCCACTTTGGATCCTCTCTGTCAGATAATTTTAAAATAATTTTTCATTTCACCCATTCTGATTTATTCAGACAGAATCATCCTGTTTTCCTTAAGTTCATTGGTTTTACTAGCTTCTTCCCAACATTATCACTTTCCTTTGAGGCTCTCCTTACTACAAAGTCCAGAGGGATATTTTATTCCTATTCACTATCTTCATACAAACCAAATACATTTTTTTCTAGTCTCTTTGAAAAGAAGTATACTCTTTAAGATTTTATTATGGGCCAGGTGTGGTGGCTGACGCCTGTAATCCTAGCACTCTGGGAGGCCGAGGCGGGAGGATTGCTCAAGGTCAGGAGTTCGAGACCAGCCTGAGCAAGAGCGAGACCCTGCCTCTACTAAAAATAGAAAGAAATTATCTGGACAACTAAAAATATATACAGAAAAAAATTAGCCGGGCATGGTGGCGCATGCCTGTAGTCCCAGCTACTCAGGGGGCTGAGGCAGGAGGATTGCTTGAGCCCAGGAGTTTGAGGTTGCTGTGAGCTAGGCTGATGCCATGGCACTCTAGCCCAGACAACAGAATGAGACTCTGTCTCAAAAAAAAAAAAAAATAGATTTTATTATGGCATTCCTTAACATGTTCTAGCATTTTTTTTCTTATAGATTTAAACGCCCAGCACACTGAATTAAGATTATATTTTCTTCCTTGATTTTCATTTCTCAGAAGACAAAGCAAAGAAGAGGTTGTTGACTTTGTCCTGTTGTAACTTGCATTTACTTCTGACTGTTCACTGAACCCTCCTGTTCACATGCACGTCAGGCACAAAGGACCATCATCCTGGCCCTGGTGTCCCCATGAAGGATGCTGCAGAACTTGTCCATGAAACCTTCTGATCTACTTTTTTTTATTATTTCAGGATATTATTGGGGTACAAACATTTTGGTTACATGTTGTAGTCTACTTTTTAAAACTGTTAAGTAAATATATAGTGTTTATTATTAAATGCCTAAATGGGTAACAATTATTATTAATGTGCCTAATTATTAGAATGTTAGTCTGTTGATATTCTAACACATGATGAAAGAAGACCTGTATAACTTTTGCAGGGTGGTGGCGGGGGGCGGTGGCACTGAATTCAGATGTAAAGACCTAAGTTGAAGTGCCAGCTCCAACCCGTTATAGCCCAATGACCTTGGATGATCCTTAGCTGCTCTGAACCTCAATTTCCATTCTAAAGCGGGGACAGTAATAACTATGTAATAGAGTTGTTATGAGTTTTGCAAAACGTGAAATTATCATTATTAGAATTTGTTAAAGAATTTGAAGCTAATGATCTATGTTTTCTGTGTAAGTTTCTATGTTTCAGTAAACTCATTATTCAATTCACAGACACACAAACACACACACACACACACACACACACACTGAGCCCCACACATTGAGGCTCCACATTGTGTGGAATTGGAAAAAGTAGTCAGTGATTAATAGAATGCGCTGCCATTCAGTTTACCTTCTATAAGCAGTCATGGACAAAGAATGAAAGCAGCTGTTTGGTTTGGTTTGGTTTTTTTACAACAAAGGTGAAAGGAAAAAGGGAGAGAAGAAAGGAAAGAAGTGGGGAGGGGGAGAGAGAAAGGGAACCCGCAAGTCATCCCTTCATCCCTTCCTCCTGCTTCTCCCTTAGCACCCCCCCAACACACATATCCACTCACTTACCAAGGCCAGCGGTTCCCACCGCCTCAATACATCTTACACTCATCCCCTTTCCTCCACCTTCATCCCCATGACCACCACCAACAGCACATCCTGTGTTCCCGCACCCTCCTGCTAACCAGTCTCTAAACCATTTTTGCCTTGCTCCAATCCATTTGCTAATCTGATCATGTCACTGTCTTGCATGAAACCCTCTGGTGCCTTCCCAGGTCTTTTTAAAGAAACTTTCTTCAGAAATTAACTTTGTGTGCCTGTGGCTGCTGCCCTCTCATTCAACAAGCCCAGTGCCTTTGCCTTTATGGCACTTGCCAAGTGTGCTGTATAGTTTGTGGGTTAATGATTAATTAATGGTTAATTAAGTGTTGAATGAGTTTCTTATCTTGCATGGAAAGAAGCAAGCACAGTCAGGTCTCCCACTTACCTTCTCTCTACCTCTACTGCCTTAGTCCATGATTTATCGTTTGGACAATTCCATCTCTTTCTGCTTCCCTCTTGCCAGCCTGGCCCCCACCTCCTCCCCAGTTCAATCTCCAACAGCAGCCACAATGGTCTTTTTTAAGAGACTATAAATCAGATTACATCACTCCCCTGTTTATGACTTGTTACTGATTTCCTACTAAATTTAGAATAAAATGCAAACTTAGGATAGGGTCCTCCAAATCCAGACACTTTCCCAGTTCTCTGACCTCTGGCTCTTCTTTGTGGCTGGAAGCTTTGTTGGGATCTTCCCAAGGCCCCCCTCTTTCCTGTCATTCACACTGCATTTTCTTGACCACCCAAAGACTGTCCTTCATGACAGTTGTCACTGTGGCATCATCTCTGGTTTATTTATTTATTTATGCGGGCATGGTCTGTTTCCCACTGTAGCTGTTTCCCAGCTCGCTGAGAGGAAGGCACCTGTCCACCTGGTTCACCACTGCTTTCCCAGAGCATAGCCTTCCCTGGCTGCAAAGTAGTGTGGAAGGAATATTTGTTGACTTAATGAACACTCTCTCACATCCTGAGCAGGTCATCTTGCAAATCCTTCATCTCCGCTTTCATCAACATGCTCTCTACCTCATTCGGGATCTCTGTAACTTAGAAACCTCTTTAATACCGTATGTTTGCTCAGCATTTGTGACCCAGCAGAAGCAGAAAGAGAAAGCCACCATGAGTCATGCTGTGCAATTTCGAGTACCTTGAGAGCAGGTGATATTTTTCCCAGTGTCAGCTGCAGTGCTCCGCAAGTGCTTCCCCGTTGCCATGGTAAAGGCTTTATGAAGCAAATCCAGCCCAGGGAAGCAGGTTCTCTGGAGTCTGTGCACAGACACTGTCCCCCAGATAGGCCCAGCCAAGAGCCTTCCTCCTGGCAGGCCCTCCTTTAATCTTGATCTGAGTTCAGTGGAGTCAGGACTTTGATACGTGTAACACTCTGCTTCCGAGCTCCTTGTCAAATGCAAGTTTGCAGGATCTCAGATAGAAGGTTCATGATGTTCAATGTTGCAAACTAAATTCTCAAGGGGCAAACACCTGTAATTTTTCTACCCATAATAATAATTATAGCTCACATTTACTAAGCATTTTCTTTCATTGTCTCATGAATTCTAAGAACCATCTAGGTGGCAGGTATTATAATTAGCTCCATTTTACAAATGAAGAAACCAGGGCTCAATGAGGTTAAGTAAATGGTTGCAGGTGATGCAGGGATGGAAACCTAAGTGGTGGAGCTGAGACCAGACCAAAACCCAAGTGTCACCCTGGGGGCCACGGACTTCACTTTCACCCCTAACCACGTTCCATGAAAGCCTACACCGGTCCTTCACGGACGCCAGGAGTTCCCATCTTGTAGCTGGTGTGCTCCACGAGCGAGGCAGGTGGGTGGTGAGCAAAATACAGCTTTATTTTTATCTCCCCTGTCCCTCTGAACTCTGTGCAGCATGAGTAATATTCCTCTTGTCCACAGAACCCATTATTTTTCTGCTCACTCAGAAGTAGCCATTTCACTGTGGCGAACACATTCTTAATTGAGACATTAGAATGTACAGTCCAAAGTATTCATCAAAACTTGGAACTCGATTGAATGTCACATCGCAGCTTGGCTTGCTTTGGGCCACCTTCGCCCCACCCCTTTCCTGTGTCTGTCCCAAAGGGGTGGAATGGGAGGCAAGAGAACACTACAGTTCTTCCTTGAACTAGCCAACCCTGTGAGCTGGCTTCATGCTCCCTGGCCCAGTGGGTGTTTAGCTGACCCTCTGTGCCATGTGTCCATGGACTCTTTGGAGAATCTCTGCTGGATTCTGCCCCCACAGTTCCCTGGTCCTCTTGCAGTGGCCAGGTGGTCACTTCTAAGGCTTCTCTTATCTTCCAGGCATCCTGGGTGTGCCTCCAGACCATTTCCACTGAGGTCCTCTTGCCTCTAAGACAGGTCTCTTGGGTGGTACCTAAGAAAATCTGACAACTCTCTCCTGCTTGGCCCACAGACACACTCATGTTCCTTGTCTCCCAAGACTCTTCAAGTGCAGGCCTGTCCCAAAGCAGCAGTTTTATGATCATGAAATCAAAGCAACAAGTCTGCCCTTCTCTAGATGTATTGTTCAGGGTGTCCCAGTTGCAGAGTTAAAGCTCTCTGAGTGTCCCACAGCCCCCATCTCACCACCACTAGGCCTACAGTAAAGGAGGCAGCAGCCCCTGGGAGGAGGGAAAGTGGGTGGGACCCCTGCAAGGCTTCCTCTGACAGACCCCACCCCCACAGTCCCCTCTCTCTCTCTATGCTACACTCTGACTCCTTTTTTTTAAAATTGTGATAAAATATACACAACATAAAATTTCCCATTTTACCCATTTTTAAGAGTTCGGTTTTGTGGCATTAAGTTCATTGACATTGTTGTGCAGCCATCACCACCGTCCATCTCCAGAACAGTTCTATCCTCCCAAACTGAAACTCTGAACCCATTAAATAATAGCTCTCCATTTCCCTCTTGCCAACTACCATTCCACTTTCTCTGTCTATCAATTTGACTACTCTGGGTACCTCATATAAGTAGAATCATATACTATTTGTCCTTTCGTGACTGGCTTATTTCACCTAGCATAATGTCTTCAAGGTTCATTCATGTTGTAGCATATGTCAAATTTTCTTCCTTTTTTGGGCTAAATAATATTCCTATATATGTACATATCACATTTTGTTTATCCATTCATCCGTCTATGAATATTTGGGTTGCTTCCACCTTTTGGTGATTGTGAATTATGCTATGAACATGGATGTACAAATATCTCTTTGAGTTCCTGCATTTGATTCTTTTGGGTATCTATACAGATTGGAATTGCTGGATCATATGATAATTCTATGTGCAATGATTTGAGGAATCACCATAACCATTTTCCACAGTGGCTGCACCATTTTATGTTTCCATCAATAATATACAAAGTTCCTTTCTCTACATTCTCCCCAACACTTGTTATTTTCTGTTTTTTTGGTAATAGCCATCCTACTGGGTGTGCAGTAGTATCTCACTGTGGTTTTGACTTGCATTTCCCTAATTACTAGTGATGTGCGGCATCTTTTCATGTGCTTATTGACCATTTGGATATCTGCTTTGGAAAAGTGTCTACCCCAATTCTTTGTCCATTTTTTAATTAGGTTTGTTTTTTACTATTGCATCATAGAGTTCTTCATGTATTCTGGATATCAATCTCAAATCAGATCTGTGATTTGCATATATGTTCTCCCATTCCATGGGTTGTCTTTCCACTCTGTTGATACTGTCCTTTGATGCACAAAAGTTTTCAATTTTGCTGTAGTCCAACATATCTATTTTCTCTTTTGTTGCCTGCGTTTTGGGCATCATATACAAGAATTTGTTACCAAATCCAATGTCACAAAGGTTTTCCCCTATGTTTTCTTCTAAGAGTTTTACAGTGTTAGCTGTTCCGTTTAGGTCATGATCCATTTTGAGTTAATTTTTGTATATGGTATAAGGTGTCTTACTCTCTATATAAAGTCTTGATCTGCTATGGATCCTCACATCATGGATTTTCTTTGGAAATCTCATATGCAAATTTGTCTTACACTTGCAAATTTGTTTGCTATCTGTTACTTACCGTATCAGCACTTCAGTCAGACCTGAGTCAGGAAGAGTCTAGTTCTACCATCTGCATGACAGGAATACAGGAAGTAGGAACTACAAATGTCAACTGTTCCCCAATGGGATCCCATAAAACATAAATCCTACTAGGGTAGCAGATCTACATGTTGGGGTTTCCCGCCCTAACAAAAGTGAATTAAGAGCAAAATTTTTGATATCTATGAACAATAGAGAAAGAGAAGAGGAGCATTCAACTTGAAGAAGAGGAAGCAGAGGGGCAGTAAGAATAGTTTGCAAGCATATGACAGGGGTTGTGGACAGCTGTTCTCTTACTCAGTGAGGAAAGAATAAAAGGAAATAGGTTTAAACTGCAGCATGAAGGATTAATTTAGATATTTCCTGAGAATGTGTATCTAGGTTACCAAGGCTGGTAAATCTCTTTCTTTAGATTTTTCTTTTTCAAGAAAATAAAAGTTAGGCTGAATGGGGGTGGGGATGAAATAATTGACTCCTTAAAGTCTTCCCTATTGGGAAATGATATTGCAGGAGAAAAATCCATATTTTGAAAGGAATGAATTTCCTTACCTGACTAGTCAGTAATTTTGAACACTAAGAATTAAAACCCAAAGCGCTCTCACATATAATTTCCACATATGTTGCTGACTATTTTCTTTATGCAATTTCTGTGCCATTGATGATAGCTAAATGTAAGCAACGATAATAGCTACATAGCGTCTCTGTGTTCCTTTGGCTTCTTAGTTCTCTGCCATATTTGTTTTATAATTGAATGGTGCAGGGAAAGGATCAAACAGCATTACACAGCTCTTCGCTATCATGTTCACCTTTCAGCTGGCCACTGTATTGAAGGGCAGTCCGGCTTGAGTATCTAAAATATCAGATAATCCAAGAATTAGTTCTGCTTGGTTTTAGACTATATCACCTGATTTAGCAGAGAGAGATTGACCTTCTTATGACGGTGGAGGGTGGGGGAACTAGCTATTAGTAAAATTAGTTTTCATCCTCTGAGCACATACCAGCTGCTCAGGAAGTGGGAAAGAGAAGTACCGTGGATATATCCTGGGAAGTCAGTCTGACCTTGAGATTTTTTTCCACAAGTAATCCATTCAATGGATCATCGATGCGTGAGGGAAACCAAATCTACCCTTTAAAATATATCATAGAGATCTTTTAAACCAATATACTCTGCCATGGTTAAAAAAAGAAAAGAAAAAACTCCAACTAAAACATTTCCTTAGCCATGACCTTAAAAAAAATGATAAAGAACAAATAAGAAAAATGCTTTAATTGCTACATCAGCACCAAGAGTTGTAAAGAGATCCTAATCTCCAACTTTTATTTCCTTGCTCACTTATTCATTAAACGTTTATGAATGCTTACTCCCTAAGTAGGTTATAGGCCAAATGCCGGGATACAAGCCTCAGAAAGGCCTCATTTCTCCCCTAGGTGAGCTCTCTTTCTGTTCTGTGCCTTCAATTTCAATTAATATTGTTCTTTATTCAACAAAACACCTTTCTAATTGCAACCATATAGGGGAAAAAAGGTCGATGTAAGGAACAATACAAAATATGTAAGGGGAGAACAAGGTTAAATAATACAATCTTATTTCTAACCAATTCTCTAATGAGGACTCAGCTTAAGTATTAATTATTGAAAAAGATAATCAAATTGTATTGATGGCCTTAAATTACTATAATATCTTTTTAAATAATGTGATGAGTGCCTGTGGGAAAATAACTTAGTTTTTACAGTATTTCAGCATGATTTTCTATTTGTTGTAATAGCCCAAATGCTTGCATCGTTACAGTAATAAGCATCCTAGAAGTACTTAGGCATATTCTCGTCAATAAGAAATGGGTTAATATCCATACTCTGAGGCCGTTTATCATACGGCCCTAGCAAAGAAGTTGGCAGGGGTTCTCGATTTTTTTAATGTGCATATTTTATTAGAGCAGCTCTCCTAATCTCATAGGATTTTATTTGAGCAAGGACAGATTTGCGGCGGCAGGGTTTCAGTGTTTATCCAATTTTAAAACCCTGGACATGTTACAAAACAGCACATGGGCTTCCATCTGTTTGCTCTTTCTATGGATCTATTTTCTGAAAGGATTGAAAAGATTTATTATGCTAAAAATATATTCTATTCTATAGTTCTCACGCCATTCTCTAAGAATGAGGGTGCTATATTCACTCGTTCTTTAATGCTTTAAGCCTAGAAGTCCCTAGTACTACTTAACCAAAAGTCCCAAAGTAAAACATAACACTAGTAATAAGGCAGATGCCTTTTTCCTTCTAGCACTCAACGAAAGCTTAACATTTTTGATAGTTTGAAAGCAGCCACTTGTATTTCTTATTCTGCCTTATGCAAACTACTATAATAAAACATTTTTAAACATAAATGCATGGGTGTTTTACCTGCACGCATTCATTATCTCCAGGTTGACGTCAGGTTTCTCTGTTCTGGCCTAACTTGGAGGCCCCTTCTGGCAAGCTTCCTTCCATGATTCATTGTAATTTCATTTGCCTTGTCATGCTTCTGCCCAGAGAAGATTCTGAATATCTGCCCCAAAGACAAAATTGTATCCATTGAAAAGTGAAATGAAGGGTTGAGTCGGTAATTTATTTTAGATAATACCGCCTAAAACTATTCCCCAAAATTTATGGATGTTGGAGGCCTGAGTTATCATTCCTAAAGACACTGTCTTACAGGACTTATGTACAAGAAATACGCTACATTGAACTGAATTCAGTCATCATCCAACTCTCCACATTCTTTTACAAAAGCAGCCTAGACTAATGAAACTACTTTATCAGTGAGTGGTGGCTACACTGCACCCAGTTGAAATCTGGAGAATGAATGGAAATCTACTAATATTGTCAGAAAGCTGTTCTTTGATGCAGTGATAAGACAGCTTCTGTATAAAGAGTATAGGGAATAATAATGAGGGGGAATTAATATTTGCACAGATCTTCATAGTGTCCAAAGAATCTTTTTGATATTTTCTCATAAATTCTTACCACAACTCTCTAAGGAGAATCTTGTTTCTACTACTTCACAGATAGGGAAAGTGCAAATTGCAGAAATGAGGTGACTTGTACTACCAAATGATAGGTCAGAACTGCGACCCAGGGTTGGTGCTTCTAAATTGCATATTCTATCTATTAAGGTACATTTCAAATATTACCTTTTAATATATTATTTTATTTGGCTTTACAAACTTTTTTTAGAACTTGATCATTTAAAAGAAACAAAACAAAAATAATGTGTCTGCAATTAAAATGTACTAATGATTCTTTTTACGTGACTGGCCTTTGTAACTGCTGATATAGGTGAGCATTCTTACATGAAAACTGAGAGATGGAAAGTGAGAAATTATATCAGAAATTCTTATTCTCTGCGGGGATAAAAGGGTATTAAGAAGGGGGAAAGATATGGGGGAAAAAACTGCCGCTTCAAAAAAAAAAAAAAAAACCTAGATATTCCATAGTTGGTCACTAAAAATTGCTACTATTTGTCAACTGAGATTATCCAGTGTTCTTCAAAATCGTATTTCTTCTGCTCTTCACTGTTTCTTCTGCTTTTAGTGTAACACAGCCCACTTCGTCATAATCTCCTTGCCTTCAAATGACATACTCCCACATATGTTGCTGTAACAGCAGAAATTCTTGAAGCTAAAAAATGTCTTCATAGATATTTGCCAAAAAGAAAGGAAGGGAGGGAGGGAAAAACAGAGAGAAGGGAGGGAAGGAGACCTTAACTTTTCTGTCCTGAAGGCAACCAAAAACATGAGGTTATCCTCATATATGGAAATGTGCTCACTCACCCATAGGTCCTACTCACCAAGGTGCACCTACCCAAAACCACAAGGCCATTCAAAAACCCATCTTGGTGCTAATTCACATGAAAAAAAAGTATCCTTGGATTTGTATGTACTAAATGAACAAGCCAACCAACTCCTTATCCATGTAAGAACTACTTGTCAAGTTCTCATTACAACCCATCCTACCCATTCCAGAAGTCACTTGTTCCATGTTTTATTTATTCTCCTAAACCTGGTGCATGGTAACATTACATTTTAATATCTATGGATTATCTTTCATGTTTCATGGAACACTTTTCAGTCTTTCTATGTGTTTGGGCAGTCGTCTGGCCCATGAGCAGGCAGACATGCATGCCTGTCCTCCCAGCGGCCACACCAGAACTAATAACCAGCGTCTGGTCTCGTCTCTCCATTCATGCTTTGCAGCTTTGGGTGCCATTTTAACCCCACCCAGAGGACATCTTTTATCTCTGCTTTGTGGCACTGGTGAAAGAAAGCCATGAAAATTTGAGTGACATTGTGAAACTCAGCTCCTGATCATCGAATCTTCATTTGGAGTGAGGTGAAGATTCAGATATTCTGTGGCTTCACATAAAATCTCAGGATCGCCAAAGCTTTAGCTCAAGTCTTGAGCCACTTACGTTTGAATTTCAAGCAATTTCTCCATTGTTCTCCTTCTGTTACAATGTCATAAAATAAGAATTAATTGTAAACACATTAGAAGCCTTCTTTACCTTCTCATCAGATTGGCCAATGCGCCTCTTGCCGGCCGAGGCTCGTGGGAGAGCAGTGCTGAGGTTATAGGCTTGTCCTGGACGCCCTGTGCTTACGCCCCGTGGCTGAGCACTGAGCTCACTGAGAGTCCACTGTTTTGCTCCCAGACCATTGTGTCTGCACCTCCTTTATACATGTATCATAATTGTATTATTTAAGTAAATATTACATCTTCCACTAAAATATTAATTTCCAAAGAGTTGTTTCTATTAAAACTAAAATGAATGCCTTAGGAGACACAATAAAAGCAAGTAAAAAAAAAAAATCACCACCAAACAAATGTGGGCTCTAAAAGATTAAGAAAAAAAGAGTGTAAAACTCTAGAAGGAACTTTTAGATTGTTTGCAAGTTTTCAAGCCATTTTAAGGAAAGCTAAACTGGAAATTGAAGTGAACCACATTTTATGGATGTGGTTTAGCCAAACAGGGGACACAGAACACCAATTGGCAGGCATACATGCATATTTAAGAAGCCTTTGCTTGTATCAGAAGGTTATCAAATGAATGTATATGTGTATGTCTTAAAGTGAAATAAAATATTAGAGGTGTGTTCATATCAACTTTTATGCATTCTCAAGTTATCCAACCAATTTTTGGTCTCAACTATCTGGATATACTTCAACCACCCATAACAAGCATACATAATGAGGGCAAATAATTGTTCTCTGCTTTGTCTGAGAAAGCCTTTAAGGAATTACACCGTATATATTAAATAAGGTATTTGGGGCCGGGCGCGGTGGCTCACGCCTGTAATCCTAGCTCTCTGGGAGGCCGAGGTGGGCGGATCGTTTGAGCTCAGGAGTTCGAGACCAGCCTGAGCAAGAGCGAGACCCCACCTCTAAAAATAGAAAGAAATTATATGGACAGCTAAAAATATATATAGAAAAAATTAGCCGGGCATGGTGGTGCATGCCTGTAGTCCCAGCTACTCGGGAGGCTGAGACAGGAGGATCGCTTGAGCCCAGGAGTTTGAGGTTGCTGTGAGCTAGGCTGACGCCACGGCACTCACTCTAGCCTGGGCAACAGAGTGAGACTCTGTCTCAAAAAAAATAAATAAATAAATAAATAAATAAGGTATTTGGAAGGACTATCCTTTAAACAATCAGATTGTATTACACTTGATCTTAGCCAAAAGTCTGAGAAGCAATCAGATTGTATTATAAAGGATCATTTTAGAATATTATTTTCAGTCTTTTAAGAATCAGATTTTAGAACTATCTTCTAGTAATAGTATAAAGGTTAAGAAAAAGAAATGGGGAAAGGCTTCAAAGAGAAGAATTATTTGGCCAATCCTTAAAGGCTTACGAGAGATAGGAAAGATAGAATTTCAATCAGAAGAACCAGCATGAAAATGTATTTTTATAGGAATGTATTGGGTATGTTATAGAAATGGGGGATGTAATCCAAGTTGTCAGGAAAAAGATATACATGTGAGAGAAACTTGGAAGACAAAATTATAAAAGTATGGTCTGAAATGTCAGCCTAAATAATTTGGACTTTATTCTGCAGAAAGTAAGGAGTTATTAAAGCATCTGAATAGGCTATATTATAGTATGGTCAGGATCATACTTTCATATGATGCAGACTAAGAAAAGGTAATTCCCTGAATTTGGCAATTAGAAATCACTGAAGCCTTTCAGGGACCAGTTTTAGTAGGGTTGGAGGCAAATGTCAAGTCCAAGGCAAGAATCAGTGCAGTATAAGGGAATTCTGTGAAACAGTGAGGACCTCAGTTTTGAGAAGTCGAGCAGGGATATAAGGGAAAATAGGACCAAAATTAAAGCAGTAATAGAACTGAGGGAAGATTTTTTTTTAAGGTTTTGGAGACATACATTATTTGTAAGTGTCAAGAATTTCAAAGTTCTGAGATTTAACCCACTTTTAAGTTACCAAGTTAGCATGCAGAAGATAAAGACCGCTGGGTCAGATAAAAAGGATTTTGTTACAGCAATAGCAGTAACCAGGGTATTAGTGTTTTCTTGTGCTGATTTCCCAATGTGCCAGTTCCCACAGGACAACACAGAGAAGGCCAGGTGACACCTACACACACAGGGGTTTCATTACAGGAGAGGAACCCTGGGTTTAAGGATCCCAAATCTTTTATAATGGACAGTAAGTGAACTGCTCCTTTGCTTTGGAGTGAGATACTACATCTTCCAAGGCTAATTGCTTATACAAACATTTTTGAGATAATAGTACCAAGCAAAGGCAGTCATGCCTCTGCTCAAAGACATGCAGATACCTAAGAGACCCACAGAGAATTGTTTCCCAACGGTAAGTAGAAGAGAAGTCATCAGTAGAGTGAGAAATAACGAATATCAAAAAAAGATAGATAATTCAATGGAAAAGCTTCTAGAAGGAGTTGAAAGAGCTAAAATCAAGAGCATTGAAGGCAATGTTGGGTTCGGAAAGGAGAAGGAACTGTTTCTATCTAGAATAGGAGAGAACAAGAAAAGAACAGGTATGTTACAGTCAAATTTTAAAGAAGAGACTGGGAAGCTTCAGGAACTTTGATCATCATGAATTGATGAGGCCAACTGTGAAGATCCACCAGCTTGGTCAGCTTGTCCAAGTCTGGGGGCTGGGGCAGATGAGATGGAGAAGACTTGAAAAAGTTCCATATGTTTTAGATGCCTACTCTGTGACTCTGTGACATGATGTCAATAAGGAACAGATAAAAGGACTGTGGAAATAGTGAGGCTCTAGCTTAGGAGAGACAGATTGTGTGACTTCTTGGTCAGGCAGCTCAGAACAGTTTTAAGAATTGGACCAGTAACTCTCTGCTCTGTGAAAGTTGAAACAGGGGAAGCAAATGATAGGAATTATTTAGGGTGGGAGAGAGCAGAAGGTCTAGGGGGTGAGGAATTCTAAACTATTGACATCTTTAGAAGAAAAAAAGAAAAAGGAAGCTTATCATTAAACTAAAAAGTGTAGAAGGCAAGGAGCTGTCCAGCAGACGTGTAGAAAGACAACAGCTGGGAGGTACACACGTCCTGGTAGCAGAGGGAGAATGTGAACACTGACAGCAGAGCAGCTCTAAGTGAAAAGGGGCCTTAGGCTGGCGGGTTGGAGCTCAGGTGCAACCCTCTAGAGATGAGGACGTTAGGAACTGTGCACTCAGCAGTAGAAGGCTTGTCAATCAATTGAGTCAGAATGAAGGCAGAAGACAGTGTGGACAGCAAGGGGATCCACTACCCCTTCTTCTTAATTTTGTTTCTTTTTGTAGACTTTCATTTGGCCGTTGTATTTTCTCACATCAGCAAATGTGATTTTGCCCAGGTGACTTCAGTTATCCATTCGATACAGACCTGATACTTTTTTTACACAAAAGCATTTTTCTCCCCACAGTTTTTCAAGTAATACTGAACTGAGAAAGTCATATTAGTGGTCTTGTAAATCATTCAGTTTTCCATATAAATTAGTTATTTCTAATTATCTATTCATTTATGTATCTGTGTGAGACATCCTTTAACCTGCACAGGAACCAAGTATCTTAAATTTCAAACTTTGCATTGTTTCCTTAGTGTCCTTGAGTTTCTCCCTCTATCAGGTTCCTTGGTGGCAAAAAAAAAAATATTTCATGATACTGATAAGGAAATACAGCAGGAAGAGCTATCTGACCCTGAAGATTACAGGCAATGAGATGACTCTAGAATTCTGATATGTTTGGAGGGCCATTGCTTTGGGAAGAGAAAAGAGATTCATAGGAAAAAAACAACAGCTGAAGTAGGCAGGGCATGAATTTGGATCAGATGTGGAGAGATCTGAGGACCAGCCTTGACTCAAGCCCCCCAGGAGTCACTGTTCCCCAGAACCCCTTACCAAGCTCTACTGACAGGAACTCACAAAATAATTTAGAATCTTTGACGTAGAGTGGACCCAAACCGAAATTCCTTGCTGGAAGTTCTCAGGCACAAACTCTGAGGCAGGCCCAGAGCAGTCTTCCAAGGAGCTGTAACTTTCCCGAGGCAACCTGAGTCCGCTATTTGGCGCAGAAGTCACGGAGTGATCTTGGTGTCCATAGTACTGATAGATATAAAGGCTGCACCTGACCTGGTCACGCCTTTCTATAAAAGAAATGAGGTGATATTCTATTTGTCCCTGGTGATATTTCAGGGAAATAATTACTATGGCTATTGTAGGGAAAAAAAGCCTAATCACCACCTTTGAATATAATTTAGGGAGTCCTGCCAGACCTATATATAGCATTTCCTTCTTGTTATTGTCACTCTGCATGGAAGCCCAGCATGTAGCACAATTGATTCCTCCAAATAGTGTCAGTGCTAATGAATGGGAAACTGGCAGGATGAAGAGGACCAAGCCCCTCTAGTGGGGCTCATTCCTCATGTTCCAACAGCAATTTCACCTTTGAAGAGTAACTCAGCGCTCACACTATACTAAAGGGGAAAAAATTAGGCGAGTAAAGCATGCATGTAGGGCAGGAGTTAACCAGGACAAATGCTGACCACAACCACTTCGTAGCATTTCAAATCATAAGTGTGTTGCTGAGACTTCACATCAATGCAGAGTATAATGGTGTTTTCAAGTGTTTTCATTTCATTTACAAGTAATGTGTTTTGTCATAGAAAGAAATAGTAGACCTCACCACCCTCAAAATTAAACTAAAACCAGGTGCAGTTTTGTGGGATATGGTCACTTGCCTTATCAGGAGAGAGAAAGCAGTAGAAAACAAGGTAACAAGCTAAGCATAAGCTCCAAGGTGCTGAGAAAAGGATGGAGGGTTCCCAAGGCAGACAGTTCTGAGAGTCATGCTTTCCTTGTTACAACTCTGGCAGGATAACCTAGAAACTAATCGCCTCTGTCTTTCAAGGTTGGCACTCAGAGTTATAGGAACTGGGCTTGATGGTACTTGCCATACTTCAAAATAAAAACCCTCACTTATTCTGAAGTTTTTAGCACAAAAACTCCCAGATGTGTAATTTGCAAGGACTCCAGAAGTGTAAGTGAACTAGAAACCACAAATCACACATGGCACAAGTTGAAAACTCACAATCGTCTGATTAATGGGAGATCGTGGAGAGCCAAACTCGATAAATCAGACCAAAATCCTACTTCCCGTCCTACATACTGCAAATTCATTTCTAGAAAATCGTCATCCACACACTCATTCACCCCTTCAGCAATCCTACTGACGCTCGCTGGATCAACAGATGCTGTGCTGGCCGTGAACTTGAACAGATCTCAAAGTACACAAGTATCAACATTTGGCTTTTCTGGTGTGTGTCAGTCTTGGCCTGGCTGCCTTTTTCTTTCTCTTTATAACAATTCATATTTAATATCTCCTCCTTTACTAAATTCACAGTATAGCAGCAAAATTTTCAACTGGGATGTTTTTGCTTAAAGAATTCTCTAGATTTTAAGTTAAAATGTCAACACCAGAAGTATTCTACTTCTATTCACCTGCCATTGTTTGTTTTAATCTTGAATGTACCAAGTTTCTTTGACACGGGTAACAGAAACCAGTGTTCAAAGGAAAAAAAAAATTCACTGCAGAGATAGTACTCAAAATTTTCACATTGCAGCTATAACTTTGGTTTTTGGATTTTTTTGTTGTTGTTTTATTTTTTGGTTTTTGGTTTTGTTTTGTTTTTCTTTTCTTTTTTGGGGCAGGTTACAATTTGCAAAGTTTATTTTAAAACCAGCCTATTGTCTCCTCAACTTATGATAAATGAAACAACAATGACAATGAAAAGTCAGATATGTTTCTTTGAAAAACATCTCCAATTCAATGAACAGAAAACGGAAATATTTTTTGAGACCCGTGACATGCCTGTTACTGTGGCCCAACAGCAGGCAGATGCTTGTCACAATTTGTTGTGACAGCCTAAGTTGACTCTTCTTGAAATTTTCATTGTTTCCTAGAAATTTAACAAGCTAGTGTGTCCCTTTCACACATGGCTATCCCCACGCCAAGAAATATGAAAGTTGCACTATCGCCTGTTTATCTCCTTTTTACACTTTCACTACCCAAAACATTGTCAACAGCTTTCTCCTTTTGTTCAGGTACTTCAAATTCAAGGTGGACTTCACTAAAACACTTCACAGTGGGCTTAAGGTTTGAACATTTCTCTAAATGGTGGCTTCTCATTCTATAAAAATGAGTTTGAAACATACTTTATCAATTCAGTACATCTGGAATTATACCTAACCACTATGCTTGAAACGTGAGAACACTTTACTGATAACTAACCTATATTGCCTTTTATTCACGCTCAAAAGGGACACACTGTGTTTGTGGGTCCCTCTCAGAGCAACCACACCCTTTGCCTTCCTGAGCCACCTCCTACAGTGAGGAGCTCTTGTGCCTCTGCTCATTGACTGGAAAACCATTATGTCTACAATGACTGCTGGGGTCCTCTTGATTTCTGAAAATACTTCTTAGAAACCTGGATTTAACAATTACTTACAGTTTCTCACACTAGAACCCTCGGTCCTTTACAAATTCTTAAGTCAGATAGTTGGGCACCATCCTTAGAAGCTGTGCCTTGACATTTTCATTGGTCCAATTATTTCTCAGTTTTCTCCCAACTTAGGTTATTTGAGAGAAAGCTATTAATTACATGGAGTGAAATATGTTTACTTCAAAATCCCACCACCTAGAAATCCATGATTTTTAGGAAATAAAAACCTAAAAGTTTAGAATTTATCATCTTACTACAGTCAATAAAATGTTGTTGAGGCAATTATTATAATAGCATAGCAACATGTATTACACTCACAGCAATCAATCCCATAGCAATTAACCCATAGCAAGGGAAAATGTTACAGACTTTAAAAAACAAAATTTTGGGGGCACTTTAAAGCACTTCCTGTGCTAATTTTAAACCTGTTTTTCAATTTATTTACTAATAAAGTGATTTATTAAGGATCAACCGAGTCTATAAATTATCTTGTTAGCAGAGGTTAGGTCTATGTTAATATTTAAACAACACAGATATATTTCCATAGAATTATTTATGGAGTTTGATTTATACATTCATACTGGTCTTACCTGTTTATATTAATTAGGTTATGTGGTATTGATATTATCTTTAGGAAAGTGCTCATCCTGAATACTATCTTAAAATATTGATTTACAAAGTGTTTCAGAGTAAATTCGGTAAGCATTACAGCTATTTTCTGGTGTGGTAGCCTCACATTAAAGTTACTGGATCTAAATTGTATACAGTAAAATGAATAATAAAATAATAATATGTAAAATTAAATTTTTATACATGTAATTTCTCTGAAATTTTGGTTAAAGAAAAAAATCTGTGATTCATATGAAATTTCCAGGTGTTTTAAGCCAATAAGAATTTGGAATATTGAATGAGCAAGACAATCCTCCCCCTACTTTTTTTTTTTTTTTTTTTTTGGCTTACTGTAATTTTTTTCTAAAATAACTGTAGCCACAAATAATTTTAAAAATAATTGAACTTATTTTCAGCATTATTCTAGAAATTTTTTAAATTTTTATTTAAAAAGTAATCTAACATAATAAACTATTTAAAACAATTATAATAATAGTAAAAATAACCCCTTACCTCATCAGCCAGATACAATTATTTTCCATTTTGCACAATTTCTTCTACTTTTCTCATTACCAAATATATATATTTCCTACTTAATTCATGATTTACATAATTTCTTATATTCTCTTCTCTGAATTCTATAACTATTTCCTACATTTCTACATAGTCATCTCATTTTTAATATTAAATGATTAAATATCATTTAAGTGGCAAGGAAAAAAACCATTTTACAAGATGTCTCTTCTGTTTTTTAGAAAAATCATCTCAGATTCAGCTTCTGTTCAGCAAACATCTTTTGAAAACCTTTCGTGTGCCTTGCCATGTAATGTTAGGCATTACAATAGAAAGATGAATAAGATGCCGTCTCTGCCCTGAGGAAAGTATAATCTGATAACGAAAAAGCAAGAACAAAAAAAATGTTCAGTAATTCCTACAGGTGCTATATGATACGAATTTTCTTCAGGGGGAGAAGGTATGAAAAGGTAAAGTGAACAGCTTCTTTAAAATGTGAAATGGGCCGGGCCTGGTGGCTGACGCCTGTAATCCTAGCACTCTGGGAGGCCGAGGCAGGCGGATTGTTTGAGCTCAGGAGTTCAAGACCAGCCTGACCAAGAGTGAGACCCCCGTCTCTACTAAAAATAGAAAGAAGTTAGCTGGACAACTAAAAATATATATAGAAAATATTAGCCGGGCATGGTGGCGCATGCCTGTAGTCCCAGCTACTGGGGAGGCTGAGGCAGGAGGATTGCTTGAGTCCAGGAGTTTGAGGTTGCTGTGAGCTAGGGTGACGCCACGGCACTCTAGCCTGGGCAACAGAGTGAGACTCTGTCTCAAAAAAAAAATAAATAAATAAAATGTGAAATGATTGCAAGTGTTGGATCAGGATTCCACTCAAGAAACAAAAGACAAGACCAGCCTTTTCAGGAAGAGTTTGGAGTTAGAAGCGACCTTCTCTCAGGCAGGCCAAGCACTCTCCTGCTGCCCTTTACAACATCGCCCCCTAGTGGTGATCTAGCCTCTGCTTCAACGTGGGCCCTCCCACGCTGCCCACCTTCCAGGCGTCTTCAAATCATAATCGTTAGCGTTGCCCGCAGTGCTGCTTCTGCAAACAAGTTGCTTCACATCTTCCAGCCCTTGGTGGCTACTTTAACTGGTTTTCTGTGTATTCGTTAACTCGTTCATAAATTCAAGTATTCTTGTGTCAAGACTGTATTTCTTTTTACATCTATACAACCAATCACGGGTGAGAGATCACTTGGAATATGTAAAGGATTTTAATTTTGTTTGATGTAATCATCTGCTGCTCCCAACTTTGGAGTCTCTGATTTTCTGAGATGTCATTAGGATTTCTCTGTGCTCAAACCAAAGAAAATGCAAAAGTGATTGTCCAAATAAGCCACGAAACACCAAACGTTTGCCTTAATATGCTGTATATTCCAGGCAAATAGTTGGTTGAGAGACTCAGTAGATGAATGTAACCCAGCTAGTAGTCATCTCAGTTCCCTGACTCATTGTAAATAGTCCTTCTTGAATGATACTTGCTTCAGCAGGAGATTGAGGGTAGGGCAGGGGTCTCTGTAGGAAATATATTAAATTCTCTCTCCCTGAACACTCATTCTCCTCATCATAGATCACAAGCCAGGCCTGCCCTATTGCATAAAGCTTTCCCTGTCTATTTATTGCATGTGTGTGTTTCTTCCTTTATTGCAATTTTTCTGGCATGAATTCTAAATATTACTGCTGCTAAGAAGCTGTTCTTTACACCCGTGAGGCCCCGTTTGCATTTGGGATATGGAAAAATAACCAGCTGCTTTCTATTCTCGTTTTATCAATCAGAACAGGTTATAAAATCAAGCCCTTTAATTAGAAGATTTGTCTGTTTTCTGGACATGAAAGGGCTGGGAGCTGTAGCTCTAACAATCCCAGCCCTTAGTTACTACTTGAATTACTGGCCTTGGGTTGCCCCATCAGTGAAGTGGAGATTGTGGTACATACTTTAGAGCAATGTTTTTAAAACTTTGCTGAAGGAACAGTGTCTGCTTTTTTATTTGTTTTGTTTCAATTTGTTACGGACCAATACTTTTGTAAACAATAATAAAAAATAAACTTAGATAAACATAACCATGCTCTTGACTGTTTTGGCCATGTCAAATTGCTATAAAAGTAATTCTCAATGCTTACTTTCAATTTCTGTACTTATTTTGTTGTCGATTAGTGACAATTTGCAGATGGGTCCAGTCCACAGACCACACTTTGAGTTTCACTGCCCTAGAGGATTGATTTGTGACTTCCCACATAAAGGACCTAAAACAAGGCATGGTATAACATGTAATAGGTCTAAATAATGCTAGTTTCATTTCCCTTTCCCCAAAATTCACTATGTAAATCATTTATTAATTCAGTCATCCAACTATTCATTCAACAGATATTTATTGATAACATTAAGATTCAAGCACTGCTAAATGCTGGGGACACAGTAATGAAAAGAACTTAATTTCTACCCTCAAGAAGCTTACACACTACTGGAAATCTTTTCACAAGAATATCCAAAAAGACATGTCAAAATTGAGGTATCTTCTAAATCAATAATGTTATGAGAATATTAAAAATATATACATATCCAAAAAGATGAATTTTTTCTTTTATTTATTTATTTTTTTAATTTTAGAATATTATGGAGGTACAAAAACATTTTGGTTACATATAATGCCTTTGCCTCGCCCGAGCCAGGGCCACAAGCATGCCCTTCCCCCATACAGCATGCTCTGCACCCATTAGTTGTGAGTTTACCCATCCCCACCACCCACCTCCCACCTTCCCGGCACACAAGGAATATTACTTCCATGTGAGAACCTTAGTGTTGATCAGTTAGTAACAATTTGATGGCGAGTACATGTAGTGCTTGTTTTTCCATTGTTGTGATACTTCACTTCGAAGGATGGGCCCCAGCTCTATCCAGGATAATATAAGAGGTGCTAGTTCACCATAGCTTTTTGTGGTTGAGTAGTATTCCATGGTATACATATACCACATTTTATTAATCCACTCATGTATTGATGGGCACTTGGGTTGTTTCCACATCTTTGCAATTGTGAATGGTGCTGCCACCCAACATTTTAGTGCAGATGTCTTCATTATAGAATGTCTTTTGTTCCTTTAGGTAGATGCCTAGTGGTGGGATTGTTGGATCAAATGATATTTCTATTTTTAGTTCTTTGAGATATCTCCAAATTACTTTCCAAAGGGGTTGTACTAATTTGCAGTCCCACCAGCAGTGTAAGGGTGTTCCTATCTCTCCACATCCAAGCCAGTATGTTGTTTTGGGACGTTTTGATTAAGGCAATTCTCACTGGAGTTAGGTGATATCTCATTGTGATTTTGATTTGCATTTCCCTGATGTTTAGAGATGTTGAGCACTTTTTTATATGTTTGCTGGCCATTATTCTGTCCTCTTTTGAAAAGTTTTTGTTCATGTCCTTTGCCCACTTTTTAATGGGGTTGTTTGATTTCTTTCTTGCTGATTTTCCTGAGTTCTATATAGATTCTAGTTAGCCCTTTATCAGATGTGTAGCATGAAAATATTTTCTCCCATTCTGTAGGTTGTCTATTTGCTCTAATGATAGTTTCCTTGACTGTGCAGAAGCTTTTTAATTTGATCAGGTCCTGTTTATTTATTTTTGTTGTTGCTGTGATTGCTTTGGGGGTCTTCGTCATAAATTCTTTGCCTAAACCAATGTCTATAAGAGTCTTCCCAACATTTTCTTATAGAATTCTTAAGGTTTCACACCTTAGGTTTAAGTCTTTTAATCATAATGAGTTGATTTTTGTGAGAAGTAAGAGGTGGGGGGTCCAGTTTCAATCTTCTGTGTGTGGTTATCCAGTTTTCCCAGCACAATTTATTGAATAGAGATTCTTTTCTCCAGTGTATATTTTTGTCTGCTTTGTCAAAGATTAGATGACAGTGTGAGGATAGTTTTATATCTGGGTTCTCAGTCCTGTTCCAAATGTCTATATCTCTGTTCTTGTGCCAGTACCATGGTGTTTTGATTACTATAGCCTTGTAGTAAAGCTTGAAGTCTGGTAGACTGATGCCTCCCAATTTATTCAAAAAGATAAAATTTTAAATCTAGCATTAAAAAATCATTAACTTTTTCACTCTTATGTCTAATATTCCTTTTTATTTTTTAGTATTTTCATCATATTTGACATTATAGTATATACTATATATTTTACTATATACTATATTATGATATATAGAATTATGCATTAAAATCTATAATAATATATATTATTTCTTCTAAGGCCCAGCTTAGTATTTATTATTCTAATTTACTTAGCCACAGAAAGAGGTCTTTCCCTCATCAGCCTTGTAATTCTTTGTTTTACTATATATAAATCGTAATTCCTTTTGGTTTCATCTTCTTTAGCTGTGCCTGAAACATTGGGATTAGTTCTACCAATCTTCCTAATGCTAAACACACAAATTGTATAATATTCATTTTTCCTGAGTACAAGCTCTCTTAATCTGTCAATCAGCATTTAAAATAGAGAATATAAACCAGAATTCTGTTTACTTTTTAAAAATCCCCCTCCTTTGAAAATTTATAGACTTTTAAAGTGAGAAAGTTAAGTATTTTTACTGCTTTGGAGGAGAGCTAGCCAAAAGTGTGATTTAAAATCAGGAGTTCTGCTAGTATCCATTTTTCTTTTCAATCAATCTTCAACAGTGCAAGGCAGCTTTGTTTTCTATTATCCTTGCCATGAAACATAAAGCTTGAGAGGCAGCCATGGAAAAAACTCAGACTTTGTATCTGAAGCCTAACATTGAGCAACACTGTGCATGAAAGTCCTGCCATCAAGGTACATTGAGGGCCAGCTATCTACAACACCCATGATTTGTCAAACAGAATCTTGTGCATCGTAGGGGCCAGGACCATACCTAGTCTATCTTGGTATTCCATCACCTAGCACTGTTCTGACACCTAGCAGACACCCAACAAATGTTTGTTCAGTGAATGTTAATCACAATAACAGCAAATTTCCATGTATGGTTGTATATAGATCTAATTTTGCATAATCTAAAGGCTGTATGTATTTAGGATTGCTCTTGCTATTTAGATCTAATAAATTGCAAAAAGCCTCTCTGCCCAAGGGAGCCAGATGAGTAATTATGGTGCAGGATTCCAATTCTGTTTTATAAAAAGAAATTATTTGATGGAAACTTTATGGGCTACAGTACTCTCCACACAATCTTATAAATCCCAAACTCCGGTTAATGTGTGAATGCCAGAGGAGAAAATTTAATGGAATAGTTTATAGTTTTATAACCCTGGCTGAATGAGATGCAAGAAGTTAACACATGGCATAAATTGGAAAGGCTAATTATTCCATCCCTTCCCATTTATATGTGTGTATGTATGATTATCATATAAGACAGACTTCTGTATGAGTTTCAATCTTTTTTTTAATTTCTTCTTTTACAGTCATTTTGATTGTCATTTGATTGGGAATCCAGTACTTGTGGCTGTGTCTAATTCTGTATGCCATACAGCTCCTCTTGTCATCCTCCAATATATGTCTACAGTGAATATCTCTCCACTGTAATTGGTAAGACCTAAACCAAGGCATCCAGACAGACACTAATGTACATCCCATAAAAAGAGTGGATGATCACCAAACTTGATTATCTTCCCAGAAGCTAAAGCTAATGCAGCAAAGCCTATAAAGTTTATGAATATACTAGCTTTTTCTATGGAAAGAGGTAGAATATCTCTAAAAGTGAACTACAGAAAATTCCCCCTTTCCTATTTCTACTAACATTGGAACATAGGACATCCTTAGCATCACTACCTTACATCTCAAGTACATACAGAACTTCTCCTGTGTGCCTCGTCCTGCGACCTGGGCACAGTGGGGGTTACCATGAAGTCTAGTTAGGAGAGACAAGGTGGACCATGTGAAACAATTACTGACGCGACAGTAAGTGATAAAGTGTCTGCATTGTCCCATTTAGCACTTTATTACATTTTCACATTCATTTTACATTATTCTCATCATTTGAGGTTCAAAATGAGTTTTGATGTGGAGAATTTGAAATGACCTTAAATTGTTCTAAAGAATTGGACACGGATATAAGAGCCAGAGCTTTTGTCCAAAAACTAAACTCAGTGTACCTCTCAACTGAACTTCCGTCACTTTCTCATAAGTGGCAGAAGTGCTTCCAGAGCGGGCAAGTTGATTTCCACCCCAGGGCTCCAGTGAGCGTTTACCTACTCAGGTTCCACAATGCTAAAATGTCAGGGGGCTATAGGTAAGCGAAGAGAAGATTCCAACACTACCATTGGCATGACTTGTTGATCAAGCAAGTGTACTGCCAGCAGCTCCTTTGGGGGAAAGAGCTGATATTTACCTGAATTGAGCAAAGGGTCCTTTTTCTTTTTCTTTTTCTTTTTTTTTTATGTAAGAGCTAGTAGAAAAAAACACATGCTGCTAAATTCTAGGATTTTCCTCACTGTCTTTATAGGCTTCTGATTAGATATGAGAAAATCTGACGTGTACGTGTAAAGGGTAAAAAGGAATATGGGAAGTAAAGAACTTTTTTACTTTTTTTAGAATATTTTTTTCTAATATTCATAAAGTACATAGCCAGCATGTTTATTCATGAAAAAGGGAGAAGCGAGCTCTGTTAGGTTTAATTCTGGTGTGCCATGCATCTATTCTCTTTAGGCAAATACAATAGCCACTACCTGCATGGCCATTCAGCTCTTGAGATGTGGCTGGTTTACACTGAGATGTGCTCTATGGGTGAAATACACACCAGCTCTTAAAGACATAGTAGGAAAAAAGTGTAAGGATGTAAAGTATCTCTTAAACAAGTTTTATATTGATTACATGTTTAAAGGATAATATTTTAAATAATAGGGTTAAATGAAATATATTATTGAAATTAATTTCACCTGTTTCTATTCTTTTTAATGTGACTACTAGAAATTTTAAAATTATAACTGTAGCTTCCATTATATTTCACTTAGTGCCACTTTAGATAATCTACTAAATTAATATGGAATTTATCCCAGGTTTTTACTTTCCTGAAATCTTTTCATTGTTGGAATATTCTCAGGGAAACTATGAGAAAAGACATTAATCATGTCAACAATGCTTAGTGCTTACCATACATCTTAAAATATTCTCAAAATAACTTTCTATTTGCTCCTTAAAACTGAATGAAAGAGCCTCTCTGATGTTTCTCTTAAAGTTTGCTAGTATGGCACTCAGAAGTATTATAGTACTAACCAAATTCCATTAATTAAAACTTTTTAATTTTAAGTTAATAATTTTACAGATTTGACTTAAAGACTGTTTTCAAAGTATTTTGGGAGTTTTTCTTCCCAGATATGATTTTTAGAAAAAAATTATCCTCTTTTCACTATTGCACTATTGCCCCATGCTTTTCATGACCATTTCTACGACTTTTCCACTAATCAAAAATGAGATTTATATTATTTATCAGCAGTATAACATGTTTCATTATATTTACAGCTTTGTTTGTACTTGCACTGCTGTGATACAAACCACAGTTGAAATATTGCAGGCCCTGTGGTTTCTATTACATTAATCTTAGTTTCACAGCAAAATATATTATTAAATATTTATGTGGGATGCAAAAGCAATCAATAGCTTTATTCTACAGTGGATAGTCTCCAACTGAATAGGTTCGAATGCAGTCGTCCTCTGCGCAGGATGGTGGAGATACTCCAATAGAATTTGATGGTTAATTTCTGAGTCTTATTTCTCTCTGTAAAGGTATTCTATAAATGAATATACAACAGCAGTGAGCATGCACTAAAAAGTAATCACCCATCATTTTAGAAGTTTGGTGATTTGTAATTTATAAAGTTGAGCTTTTTGTTTATCAGGTGACTTTTTAGGTAATATGGATTATTTGCTTCTGGATTTCTCATATGTAGAAATCAGAAAATAAGTCTGTGATCATAATGCTTTCTCGTTAATACAATGTAATCAGTAGCATGAAAATACTATTTGGACCTCCCCCTTCCCCCGGCCCCCCGGAAAAAAAAAAAAGGAAAACAAAATACTATTTGGAGAGTGTTTGTACTAGCATGTGGTTAATAAATTCCACCTCTGCATGTAGCAATAGCCTCTTTCTATTTTTTGGAGGGAAGAGGGGGTGAAATCATTGGTTTCTATTCAGTTGTGTTGAAAAGAGCACTAGACTTGCAATCAGTGGGTTTGGCTCCAAAGTGTGGTTAATACTTATTACCTGTGCTATCTTGGACAGCCACTTACAATAGACACTGCTAGCTCCTCAGCCCAACTCCTCTTTACTAGGTCGGTGCACCCATACCGCCACTGCTCTGGGTGTTGGCTGCTAACAGAACAGAGCTCGTCACTTCCCCAGGCATGGAAGTTCACGGACGGCCAAAGAGGAGCTGTTTTGCCCAGGAAGTTACATGGCCACACCCAGTGACTGAGCTGGTATGGGGCACAAAAGGCCAGCTCCCTTAGCCCCAGGTGAGACAGTTCTGGGATGCATCATGCTCCAGAGCTCCCCAAGGGCTCAGGCCAAATCTGGTCTCCAGACCATGTTCCCACATTGGTTTTTCCCCTCCCACCATACTTTCCTCACTCCCCTCCTCCTGAAATCACTTGCCCAATACATCATTGAACAAGGATCCCTGTGTCAGGCTCAGGCTCTAGGGAACCTGACCTAAGATACCACCTAATGTCTAAGCCTCAGTTTCTTTATCTGTAAAATAAGAGTCATGGCTGACCCTTGGGATTATTGTGAGAATTAAGTGATGCATCATTATGTGAAAGGGCTTTGTAACCTGGAAATAATTAAACAAATGTTAGGTATTACCATCTTCAATGTTGTCAGCAAAACCAATGATAAGCTGATTCTTGTAATTCTCTGGGAGTTGCTGTTTTCGCTCCCTCAAAGTGTGCTGTAAGTGTCCTTTTTGAATGCTTCTAGGGTGACAAACCTTTCTCTGCACCTTCACATAAGCATGATTTGAATGGAAAATTTCCTAGTTTCTTCCAAATTCTACTTATGTTAAAATTCTGAGTGGTGTTTTTCCATACAAGTAGATAAATATTTCTGCAATATTCAGCTTTCTTATCTAACCCTCCTCACTATCCATGGAATATTATTCTCTTGTTAATATAAAAAAAATTGACAACTACTCATCTGTAAGTCTAAGACATTTCCTCCCAATTAAATTAGAACCATTTAGAGCTATTTTGTTTCAACTTCTGTGAGATATTTATTTACTTATTTATGGGGTATTTATTTACTTACTTACTTATAGCATCTAACTGCTTACTGGATTAGTCAATCCTAGTCAAGAAAGTTTAGTATGGCATTCCCTAAGCTGGATCTTGCTACCTTTTAAATAGTACGCATTTTTCCTAAGCAAGCAAAATAAAATCATAATAAGTAAAATTTCATGTTCTTACATATACAATGGGCAAATACTTCTGAGATAATACACAAACTTCAGTTATATTTTTTTAAGTGTTAGGAGAAGACTATTTAAAATTTAACTTTTGGTGTCCATTTTCAGCCTAGGGGCTATCATGTTCCATAACATTGACCCTGGGCCAGTACTTTTTCAGAATTTCACAATACCTTGAAGAATCAGAATTCATTCATTCATTTAACAAATGTTTATCAAGCACCTACTGGGTGCCAAACACTGTGCTAAGTTAAGGATCAAGGGGAATTAATAAAAGATAAAATGAACTAAAAAAAAAAAAGAATCTGGGGATACAATCATGTGCAGAAACAAAGGACACCTGCCCTCTTCAAGTTCAGTGTAGATATTGAGATTGACTTTACTCAAACAATAAAGATTTTTAACTAACTATGATAGATATTATGAGGGTAGTGGAAGTTGAGCAACTCCACATTATTAGAGGTTTCCTAAGAAGGTGACATTATGTTGACATTGGAGAAAGAGTAGGAGGAAATAGAGAGAGAGAGAGCATTCCAAGCAGAAAGACTAGCATGTGCAAAGGCACTGTGGCAGGAGGGGACGTGATCGAATGTCACAGGTAGGGATGGAGGGCTGAAGATAATAAGACAAGTATTAAAGGTAAGAGTGATAACCCAGAAACACTATGAGCAGATTTGAAAAAGGGAAGGTCACCCAACTAGGAGTCATCTCGGTCCAGTGAAAATGTATTTTGTGTCCACTGCATGCAAGAGACTATGCTCACTTTGGATCTAGGAGGCCTTCCCAGTGGGAACCCCACCAACACCTCTCAGTTCCGTTGCACTCTGTCCTCCACATACCTGCCTCTCAAAGGTTACTCATGCAACTTTGAATTGCTCTCACACCAAAGCTACTAAAAGCAGTGAGAGCCTTATCATACAGCTATAGTGATTAAGTCTCAATCCATTCCACACTGCAGCTTCCTAGCTTATGTGCGGGACATGGTTACGCTTTAAATCCTCCAGAAGTTTATCCTCACTTGCAGGATAAGATTTGGTTTTGCACACAGAGCCCTTCAAGACTACACTCTCTCTCCACTCCCATCCCACGTTTCTCCTGCATCATTACTTTTCAGCAACTCCAGACTGCTTTTAGTTTCCCAAAAATTTTCATCAGAATTGGTCCATACCATGTTTCAGGCTATGGCCTTTTCCTCTATTTCAACACTCAGCTCAAATAACCCCTCCTCAGGAAGCTTTTCCTAACTTCCCACCGCCCACTCCCAAGCCAGTTGTCTGCACTTTTCTGTATGCCAGTGGAATCTTTCCATATTCTTTCTTGAATTTTCCACATTATTAAAATTATTCAGCTGTGTATCAATCAATAGCCCCCAACTAAACTATGAGTTTCACAAAGGTAACAAATACATGATGGGTTTTGTTTCTATGTCTCTAGGGACTAGTATAGCTTCTGGCAAAGAACAAAGATTATTAGACATAACTGAGCAGTGGGGTCAGTTTGTCTTCCAGACCCTTTAAATTGACTGTTCGGGAATCTAGAACAGCACTGTTACATGGAAATACAGTCGTCCCTCGGTATCTGTGGGAGATAAGTTCTAGGACCTCCCACAGATACCAAAACCTGTGGATGCTCAAGTCCCTTATATAAAATGGCATAGAACTATTTGCATATAACCTACACACATCTTCCCATATACTTTAAATCATCTTTAGATTATTTGTAATACCTAATACAAGTGCTATGAAAATAGTTGTTATACTGTATTGTTTAGGGAACAGTAACAAGAAAAAGAAATCTGTACACGTTCAGTATAGATGCAATATTTTTTTGAATATTTTTAATCTTCAATTGGTTGAATCCACTAATACAGAACCCATGGATATGGAGGGCTGCCTGTATAATAATGCAAGCTACATTTTAAATTTTCTAGTAGCGCAATAAAAAAGTAAAAATAAACAGATGAAATTAGCATTAATAATATATTTTATTTAATCCAATATATCTAACATCATTTCAATATATAGTCAATGTAAAAATTAATATTTTACACTTTTTAATACTACGTGTCAGAAATCTCATGTGTATTTTACACTTACAGCAGCTCTCAATTCAGACTCACCACATTTGAAATCCTCAGTAGGGCACTTGTGGCCGGTGGTCGCCATATTGGACAGTGCAGATCCAGATAGTGCATCCAGGTAAAGACAGTAATAGCAACAAAACAAAACAAAAAAACCTGAGAATACAAGGAATAGCATTGATATGGGCCTCATTGAAAAGACTTGAAGGAGTCAATTGTCTGACAATTAAGAGGCTTGAATTATCTGATTTGGCTTTCTATGTTGGAGGAATAAAATGTTTCCACCAGTTTCTACATAATATCTGGAGACAGCTTAAGCATTATTCTCACTTGAAAAAAATAAGTGAAATCAGCATGTCCTCTGCTCTTCATGGATTACTTTTCTTTGTTCCAAAACTATGGATGCATGAGATAGTTGGATGCAGTGGGTTAAAGAGCATTGTAAGATGATATTTTAAATTTTGAAAAATATGGTATTTATATTTCAGGGGCTAAAAAGCCAACAACTGGAATAGTTTTGCTTAGAACATTTCTTCCTGTGCCCCCAGAAACAACATTATAGCTTTTCTCACTCGATCAATTTATTTATATTACTAAGAGAGTGAGATTCAACAAAGTATCCTACCTCCCTTCCCCACCACAGAAATGTATGGAAACACAGAAGTAAAGGGTATGGATAGAAAGATTGTAATCCTCCTTAATATGCCTACTCATCCTTTGTACCTAATTCAAGGACTGACTTGCATTGATTGAGAAATATTTTATTTCATTCATTCTTTTACTCATTGGTTCTATGAATATTTATTGAGCACTTATTATGTGTCAGACCTTGTGCTGGGCCCTGGGACTATATAATCACTGTCTTCAAGGAGCATGCAGCCTCTTGAGGAAGTCAAACATTGAACGAGTCTGTGATGTGCATGGTGAAAGGTGTGAGAGCAGAATGGAAAGGTGTAGAAGCAGAATGGAACTGACCAGTGCTAAGAGAAGTTCTTCCCAAGGAAGAGTCATTGAGGTGAGAACTGAAGGCCGAGTAGGAGTTGGCAGTGGAATAGAAAGGAGCAGAGCATTCCGGGCAGAGAAAGGAGTACATGGAAGACCCAAACTGAAGATTGCATAATCTTAAATTGGCCTTGGCTTCCAGAAGCTGGATTTCCAAGAACTAGAAGCAGTCCATTATGAGTAGAGGCAAAACTTAAGGGCCAGAAGGGCAATCAGTGAGGCTGGAGAGGTAGGCTGGGGTCAGTGTACAAAGAGCTCAAAGTGTTAAAATTTCAGGTGCCTATGAGATGGTTGGTTTCAGTGGGCTAAAAAGAGTGGCGGAGTGTCTGCCTGGAGATGGAGGTGGACAGATGAAATGGACAGCTTCCCTGTGGACAGCTATAGCGCAAGATGGCAGGCAGTAAATAGACAAAGAAGATGAAGAGTCAGAAAAAAAATTAGGGAACTTCATTAATCGTGATAGATCACTATTGGATTTGAACCAATTATCAAAATGCAATAACCTAGGAAGAAAGGGCCATGCATCAAAAACCTAGCATTTTAGGGCCCATGCACGTATTATTTTATTCTCCCAACAGCGTATTTTGCAATGAAGAAGCTCAAGCTCTGAGTGGTTTTGTAGCTTGCCCATGATTATGTATTGGTAAGTGGTGCACAGGGGTATGAACTCAGATCCACCAACCCACTGTGCCTCTGCTCTTTCTACTAAGCCGCTCAAAAAGGAAATCTTAGCTGATGTTTGAAGAGCAACTCTTAGAGTTAAAATGCAGTTCAGTCTCTGATGTTGAAAGTTACATTGAAGAAGTTATTAAACCTTATCTGTTTGGCCTTAATGTTAAAACTGAGACTTTTGCTAGTTCCATTACCTTTCTACATGCATGAGTAGTGATAAGGTGATGTATGTACAGTGCTTTGAACTAGCGGAAAGGATGGCGACACGTTTAAATTCACATGTTTATTACACTTCTAGTTCATATAGCCCCCATTTTTAAAAAGTATAATGTTTTAAAATCATTTAAAAGATTAACCCACTTAAATTGCTTTGGTCCAATAACATTTTATGACATTTATGTTATAATTTTAAGATATGTCTTAAAAGGAAGCCATAATCAAGTCCATTAACAACAGCACTATTTTAATTTTTTTTTAAAAAAAGAAGCATGCTTTTGCAAGAAAAATAAATATGCTCAGATGAGGGAATAACTTTAACTCTCTACTATAATATGCAACTTAGCCATTTTCTACTGAAGTTTGTTAAATAATTTTTCATAACTGCATTTTTAAAGTGTTAAGGCATTAAGCAGTTTTCCCACTTTGCAGAGCTAAACTGGCAGCACAAATTTGCTTTTCTTCACAGCTTAACACTGTGGTCACAGCCCTCTCATAAATGAAGCGTATCAAGAAAGGATTTGGAAAAGAGGTGGGCAATATGTGAGGTCTCAAGATAGCTGCCACTCTAAATCTCTACTAGGACCTGCTATGGCTGCCGTGGCCTTGCAAAGTGACTATGGAATGGGCCCACGTGGGAGTCCTGGCCTTTACTCTTCCCTTCTCTCCTCCGTACATGTCTTACACTGTGAGAGTTGCTCCTCTCCCTGCTCACTTTCCCCCAAATAAATGCAATGCTCCAAGGGGAATAATGTTCTGCTTTCTGAGCCCTTTGCTTCACATAAATTAGTCTTGGCTTCAAGAATGGAGCTTTTAATCTTGTTTGCCTCCTTCACAGATACAGGGTTACACAAATGCTAAGATGATTGCTCAAGCAAAATATCCTCATAGTTTGGCCCTATACAGCTTTAGTTTTCACAATTAATGCCTCCCATTTGTAAAGCATGAGTCTCTTAAAGAGAAAAGAACATCTCGGTGTGAATCTGGGACACAAATGTTTGGTCTCACCAGTTCCCTAAGAGGAAGAAAGAGGTGGGGTGGTTTGCCATGGTTATTGGCATCTTACAGATGGAGGAGCAGCCAAAGGGGCTGGCTGACTTGAGGTTCCTCAGAGATAGCAAGCAAAGTTGAGAATTCTAGTGTGGGATATTACCAAACAATGCTGTTTTCTTATGTAATCAATATATTGATGCCTTTTTGAAATAACAGCTTTATTGAAATATAATTCACATTCCATATGATTCACCCATTTAAAATGTACGTACAAGTTGGCTGGATGTGGTGGCTCACACCTGTAATCCCAGCTCTTCAGGAGGCCATGGCAGGAGGATCTCTTGAGGCTAGGAGTTTGAGACCAGCCTGGGCAACACAGCAAGACCCTATTTCTAAAAATAAAATAAAACAATTAGCCAGATGTGGTGGCACACACCTATAGTCCTAGCTACTTGGAGGCTGAGGCAGGAGGATCACTTGAGCCCAAGCTGCAGTGAGCTATGATTGTACCACTGCACTCCAGCCTGGACAGCACAGCAAGAACCCCATGTCTTTAAAAAAAAATTTTTTTTTAAACAAATGTACAACTCAGTGGTTTTCAGTATATACAGAGTGGTGCATCCATACCACAATCAATTTTAGAATATTTCCTTTACCTCGAAAAATGAACTCTGTCCTTTAGCCATCACCCTCCTGCCCTACGCAACCACAAATCTTTTTGGCTTTATAGACTTGCCTGTTCTGGGCATTTCATATAATGGTAATCATACAACACAGCTCATGGTACTCTGTGACTGATTTCTTTCATGTAGCATAGTGATTTCAAGGCCCATCCATGCTGTAGCATATATCAGTACTTCATTTCTTTTTATTGCCAAACAGTATATCATTGCATGGATACAGGACATTTATGTATTCATTCATTAGATGATGGGCATTTGGGTTCTTTCCATCTTTTGGCTATTAAGAATTATGCTGTGATAAACATTTATGTACAAGTTTTGTGGAGGGATATGAGGTGGAATTGCTGGGTCATGTGGTAACCTTTGTGTTTTACCTTTCGAAGAACTGTCAGACTGTTTTCCAATGAGGCTGCACCATTTTACATTCCCACCAGCAGTGTATGAAGAGTTCCGATTTCTCCACATTCTCATCAAAACTTGTTATTATCTGCCTTTTTGATTCTAGCCATCCTAGTGGAGGTGAAATGGTATCTTATTGTGGTTTTGATTTGCATTTTCTTGATAGCTAATGATGTTGAGCATCTTTTCATGTGCTTATTAAGGCATTTGTATTGGTGTCTTTAAAAGAAAAAAATCTATTTCTGTGCTGGGTTTTAAAAGTAGCTCAAGTTGTTTCTGGGCATGGTGGCTCACACCTGTAATCCTAGCACTCTGGGAGGCCAAGGCAGGCAGATTGCTTGAGGTCAGGAGTTAGAGACCAGCCTGAACAAGAGTGAGACCCCATCTCTCTACAAAAAATAGAAAAAAAATTAGCCAGGCATGGTGGCACACGCTGTAGTCCCAGCTACTCAGGAGTCTGAGGCAGGAGGATCGCTTGAGCCCAGGAGTTTGAGGTTGCAATGAGCTATGATAACACCACTGCACTCTAGCCAGGGCTACAGAGTAAGACTCTGTCTCCAAAAAAAAAAAAAAAAAGTAACACACGTTGAATAGCCAGGTAATGGCCAGAGTCCTTCAGATAAACCACTGGCTCTTTGCACCCTTTACCTCACATAAATTAGTCTTGGCTTCTGGCATCTATAAAGCTTTAAATCCATTTGTCTTGAGAAGCAGCATCCCAGAGCAAGTAGGCCATTTACTGGTGTCTAAGGAAATGTATTTAAAAAGAAGTCATTTCCATCCCTAGGGTAAGGAAATCAAGAGGCAAAATGCATACCCTTGTCCTTTTCTTAATCCATACTTAAATGCCACAAGAACAGAGGAGTTACCTCAGATATTTCTCCAATGTATGATATTTCTTCTTGAAGGATGAAGCAGTAATACTCTTTTTTTTTTTTTTTTTTTTTTTTGAGACAGAGTGTCGCTTTGTTGCCCTGGCTAGAGTGAGTGCCATGGCGTCAGCCTAGCTCACAGCAACCTCAAACTCCTGGGCTTAAGCGATCCTACTGCCTCAGCCTCCCAAGTAGCTGGGACTACAGGCATGCGCCACCATACCCGGCTAATTTTTTCTATATATATATTTTAGTTGTCCATATAATTTCTTTCTATTTTTAGTAGAGACGGGGTCTCGTTCTTGCTCAGGCTGGTCTCGAACTCCTGACCTTGAGCGATCCACCCGCCTCGGCCTCCCAGAGTGCTAGGATTAGAGGCGTGAGCCACCACGCCCGGCCGAAGCAGTAATACTCTTGAAGGAAAAGTTTCCCATTTACATGGAAAATTTCAAATAACATCAGCAAGATAATTAATTCACTTTTCCCAAATAGCTCAAATAATTGATGGGAAAGTATTTGAAATTAGGGTTTAGAAATAAAGAAAAGAACACTTTTCAAATATAATTTGTTAAATATGAGTTTTGATGTCCATGGTTTGTGAAATGACAAGGTTATCCATGGTCTTTCTAAGTGTCAGAAAGCTGGAAAAGACCTAAGCCCCCCATTTCAGAGATGGGGAAACACAGACTCAGATGTGTGGGGACTCAGCCAAGAGCCACACAAGATGCTGGGAGAAGCAAGACCAGAACTCGCATGCCTGGCCCCTAGTTCAATATATTTCCCACAATTCCAGACTCTTCCCTAAGATTGCTTCTGATTCTATCACTACCTGTGAATGACTTTAAATTTATATTAGGAAAAAGATGTTAAAACCTGGCTTGCGGAGATAAACTATGAATGGAGTGTCCTGGAAGAAGAAAGCTTTCCTATATTACTCAGACTGAGAATAAATGCATTCACTTAAACAGAGCTGACCTTAAGCTAGTGGTTTTCAAACTGCAGCTTTCAACCCAAATGGGGGTCATGAAATCAGTGACTGTGTGTGTGTGTGTGTGTGTGTGTGTGTGTGTGTACATACTGGGTCATACAGTCAAAAAATTCCCTTATGCAGAGACAGGAAAGTATGTAGCCACACACCAAGTGATCTTCAAGGTATTAAAAGGCCCACATACCATAAAGATCTCTATGCCAAAGTGTGTGAAATGCACCTCATTTCCCCCATCTCTGTAATTTGGATTCAGCTATTATTGAAATAATAGCAAATGCTTGTTACACATATTAACTCCATGTGGGAAAAAGGTAGCTAGTAATGCTCAAGGATCCTATCACTGGTTAGTGGCAGAAATGAGGGTTGACTTTAGGCAGCCTGATTCCAAAGCCTGAATTCTTGACTATGGGACCATCCTGCCTCCAAAGCTGCTTGTTGAGCGTTTGCTATGTGACTGTTGACATGAGTTGACTGATTCAGGTCCTCACTCCTGGAACCTAGCCGGGCATCTCCTTCTTGCTGGTACTTTATTGAGCAGTGTGGGAGAGAGGGCACTGGGCACTGGGGATGGGACCCTAGAGAATTCTGGAAGCTCCATGTGCATGGCAAGAGCAGTTTTAACCTGGTTCTATAATTATTTGAGGTGGCTTTGGAGGTAGGTTAATGGAGATTGGGGTCACTCTACTGTTGGTGTCCAGTGTCTGGAATGTGGGGTGGCCCTGCAGAACAGGGTAGGGCGGGTGGGGCAGGAAGCGAGGGCACCACAGTGAGGAATCCCTGACAGCCCAGGGCAACCTGCAAGCAAGTATGAAAGGGACTCAAGAGTGAACGAGGGCCAGAAACAAATAGCACCTCCTTCCAAACCAAACCTAGAGGGCATGCATAGCCAACCAGTTATAACCTGCTCTAGACTGGTCCTGTGGATCTGTCTGAATAGTGGGAAAAAATTAATTACATGGAAAGGGGGTTAGAGAGTCTTGAATCCATGTTTGACTTTCAAAAATAAAAATAAAAAAATAAAACTACCACAGTGCCAAAATTAGGGACAAAAATGAAAATCTGCTTTCTCAAAGAACCTGAGACCGCTGTGTGCCCACTGAGCAGCTGGAAGCTCTCCTTTTTTGGTGCCAACACAATTCTAGTGCCAGAGAGTTTTCCCTGGAGCCATGTGGCCAACAGTACACAGGATAAAACTGTACAAGCATATTTCAGATAAGATCTGCAAGTAGGACTCCCTGTGTTATTCTGGTGTTAGTCTGGCATCCATGCCAATACTTTCTGAAAAGGTGAGGGGGTGAGGTTGCTTAGCATATCTCTTCCATACCAAATGGGTAAAAACAGCTCATTGTTCCTGCCACCACCTTTATAAGAGGAATGTGCCAGAAGCTTAGCAGGGCTCCAGACTGGCTTTTTGGCTTTCCCGACTTAATTTTGGCTGTTATCTCTAAGCCTTTGCTTATGCCATTTTTCTTTCCAAAAATGTCTTTCTTCCCTGCTGCAATCCAGCAGTTAGTGTCTATGATTTCCTTTAAAACTTGGTTTAAAATTTCCTCCTCTTCTGAGAAGTCTTCTCTGATTGCACAGCTCCCCCTCCCCCATCACTGTGTTCTCTGTCCACTAAGCACCTGGATAAATTTATCACTATTTAAAGACATCTACACAGCAGGAAACAAACAAACAGTAGTGAATGCATTAGAAGATACTTGAAAACTTGCAGTCTTTAAGAATATTGTAGATAATTCTTTGAAACTGGTTCTCACCTAACCAAAAGATTATACATTCAGTTAAGGTTGAGAAAATTTGCCCCTTATATCATGTATCTTGCATATTGCAAATGCTCAATCCATATTGTTGAATAGATTAATTACTTGATTATCTTTCAAAGTATGTAATTACGTTAGGTTTTTGGTGAAGGTGGAGGTGGATGTTTTAATTTTGTTTTGTTTTTCAAATCATTCTCAGATACAGTAACCAACAGGCCAATATAAGGATTCTTACATATCCTAACAAGTAATTATTGCCCTGTGATATTAGCTTATATTAGATATTAGATATTATCTATGATTATTCCCAGGTTATTTTGTTGTGTCTGTGTATACTATATTATAAACTCCTCCAAATCAAGAACTGTGTTTTATTTTTTAAATAACACTGAAGTTTTTTGCAAAATGTTGAGCATGCAGCAGCTACTCACAAATAAATATGTTAGTAAGTGAACTGTCTAATTTAGAAGAGTCCACACATTAAACCCATCTCAAAAAGCTAGAAGGACACAGGAGGTCTCTTTTCTATATACATTCATTTATTTGTTCTGGAAATAGTAAGATCTATAATGAGGAGAGTGACTTTTCTTGCTTTTGAGCTTAAGTGCTTGTCTTCTCTGAACATTAGTCCATTTATAAACACTGAGCTTCTACACATTTGCTAATGTCCCCAGTGGAAACAAATCAAAATGATCAAATTTCCAAATTGTGATTTTTCTGTATATCTCTAACCTCAAAGACATTATGTCATTTGTTATAATACAATTTTGGTAAAAATAAGAATTCAATCATACCCAGCCAATTTAAAGCTAAGAGTTTTCCTAGCTCCTCTTCCTTGACAGCCTTTCAGAGGTAATTACAGCACCGCATCTAGAGACTGGTCCTGGGAGAGCAAAGCTCACCAGAGGGGCCTCATATCGGAGGGGTTTGGGGGTGGGGAACTGGGAGGGGGTGGCACCTGCCATAAAGTACAGTCAGAAGCAAACTCCTTGAGCCTCGGCTGTTTAGTTCCAAGGGTTCCTTTGTGCAGCAGAATGTGGGAGGAAGCAGAGCTGGTTTTGGCATTGACCCTTCCTGCCGGGCCTCAGTGGGCAGCTCACCCAGCCTACATCGGGACTGGACTGGATGTTCCCTGCCAAAAGAAAATTCTCAATTTGCCTGACCTGAAAAATAAAGCAAATCAAAGACTAACACAAAAAAGTTCATTGATCCTGTGAAAATAAATGTAAATGCTGTGCTTAAAGTTTACTTACTGATAATGATGGTGACCTCCTAATGTCCCATGAATAATCTGTAAAATAGAGATAGTTTATGCCTGCTGTGGCCAAAGACTGTCCTCATTAGAGCTGTCACCAAGTTAAAATGGTTGGGTCTTGATTTCATTGAGAAACACTACAAATTTGAAACTCCAAGAAACTTACAAAATGCCCACCATTCTTTATTTCTGAAAGTCTAAAGACAAGTCAAATTTAATCGTTTTTATTTAATTAGTTAAACAAATAATTCGTTTTCAGATATAAATACAGATGGAAAGAGAAATAAAAGCCATGAACTTGCCAGTATTTTTGCTAGCTGTAGCTGTTAGTTAAAAGTTACCATTAATAAAAAAAAAAAAAGTTAGCATTAACTATACAGTCAATTCCTTTCTTAATATTTTTACACAAAACCTAAGACCTACAAAATTTTTCATCGTTATTCAAGATTTAAAATATATGGAATTTTTCAAGATATTTAAAGAGGTTTTATAATTTGTAAGATCTTTTTTTATCAAGAATCTTTTCCTTTTCTAAATCTAAGTTGTTAGATTTAATACTGAAGCCTTAAAGGACAGGAGTTCCCAGTTTTCTCATCTATAAAAAAGGTGATTCAGTAGCAGCTGGTATTCAGTAAAGGAAAGCTGTTATTTTTACCATTACTGTAATTAATCGAGTCACCATTCCTGTTTCTGTTCTCTCCAGTTTGTGAGCTTGTATTGTATTTCTCAAACCCAAAGGCTATCTTGGTGGAAACACTAATGAGGCCTTGTGATGTGCCAGAGTTTGTTCTAGTAACTTCCCGTGTAATTGTGTTATCTTGACTGGAACCCACACAGGTCAGTAGACAGTCTTCACTTTATTTATGAGAAAACCAGAGCGTAGAGAGATGAAGTCACCCCTTCAAACTCACAAAGATAGTTAAATGAAAAAGCTGTGATGCAGATTCAGATTTTTCTGATGTCACAGTCCATGTTTCTTACACTATTTGAAGTAGTTTTCTTTTTAATTACAATATAGTGTTAAGATGTGCAGATTTATGCTCTCAAAAAACCGTACAATAGTGTGAATTAAGTCAATGCAGTGTTGCCTGCCTACTAGGGAAGATCTTATTTAATTAATGAAAATCTAATGGTTTATAAGCGGCGTGTCATTTGTTTCTATGTAAACAGCACTCCTACAGGGCTTGTCAGTGCTGAAAACAATTTGTCCTTTAAGCATTTTAAACATTCCCTCTGCAATCTGGTTTGCACTCTTAATTTTACAGTATTAAGAAAGCATTTACCAAGCAAAAATAAGCCAACCCAGCTTGGGCCTGTCAAAATGATAATAAATTTTGAATTAGTGGAATTTTTATTAGGCTTGTATTTATTTTAATGGATTTCACAGTTCACACCAGATTATAATATTATCTGAAAACCCAAGTCAACTAACGCATCTTTAAAAAAAAAAAAAGCCAGGCATTTGTATCTGCGTCCCCATCTGCAAAGCGTCCTTTGAGCTGCCATCTCACCGGGGCCCTCACTGTCCTGTCACCATTAGTGGCCAGTGATCTGAGAGTCGGCGTCTGTACACAGAGGACATTCATTTGGGGGCCTCCAGCCTCTGACACAGTGAAAAAGCCCGCGTGGCAGCCTGCCAAGAATGACTAAGTGTGTAAAAACGGTGTAATTGCTTTTTGCACACTTCTCCAGGTGGCAGAAGAGGAAAAAAATCACTGTTTTCTCAAACCAAACTCCAGCCAGCCTCACAAATGCCTCAGTTGCCTCAACTGATCCCTGCTCCTGACTCCAACCACGTGTACTCCCTGCGTGGTGGGTGAGGTGGGGAATCAGAGCTTAAATGACACAGAAGTCATGAAATGAGTAATAACCATCAGGTCAAAGAGTCCAGCACCCCACTGTCCACCCAGAAGACAATGACAGCCCTTCAAGGCTCCTTATCAAGAAAAACATGCACTAAGTCGATCTATGAAAATGTGAAACTGTTTTGTTCTAAAGTCCATCTTTTATATTTTTAAAGTGGATCTTTTATTCTAAAGATATTTTCTTTTCTTTATCTATTCTGGTTCTTAAAAACAGAAACAAAAACCAAAGCAAAAAAACCCACTGTGAATTCCCTTAGTAGACACCCTTCCGCCTGCTGCAGAGGAGGTATAAATAATTTATTGACTTTCCATTAAGGTCGTCCTACAGTGTACGTGTGTCAGGGGCGTGTGAGCTCTGAGCTAATGATCAAGGCTCAAGATCGGGGAGGTTTCTGTTGCATTCTGTGAATACCGATGTGTCCTGACATGCAATTTACCGACAGAGAGATGGAAAGTAACAGAGAGACAGAAGGGGACTGTAACGGGACGCTACAGACAGCATGTTAGGTAGAGCTCTTCCCCACACTTACTCTTCTTCCCCTGCTCGGCTTGATTAACCACCTGATGTTTCTTCAAGAGCATTTGTGGGGGAATAGGAATCGCTGCCGGCCAGGCTCTGTGAGAGCCCTGGTTAATTCAATCTCGCAGAAGGGATTCTGCTTGGTTTAATGAAGTGGGTGTGAGAGGGAATCAGAACCAGTGTTAAATACTTACGAAATGTGTTTGTCCCGTTGACTCCTCAAATTCAAAATCTCTAACCCAGAACTCGTCATCTTCCCCGCACACCTCCTGCCTGGGCTGCGTTCACCTCCCGTCCATCTCACCTGCTATCTCCCGCCTCTGCTCACGGCCGCTTTCCTGGCAAAGGTCTTCAGAGCCTCTTCCCAGAATTATTGCAACCGGCCCCTGGCTGACCTTTGAGGACCTTTCTGGGGCTCTCTTTCTCTTCGCTTTGTCCTGCCGTTGGCTGAGTGGTAGCCATGGAACTAAGCGTGTCTGGCCTCTGCTGGTAAATGCCTGTGGGCCCCTCACCACTGCTCTGCTCTCTCCCCATCCCTGTAGCCAGCAGTTACCCTTTGCTTGGCTCTGGAAGGCTTGGGAGTCTAGTCCCTCAGACAGGCACTAGATACCCCTCTGCTAACTATAGGAATTCTCTGCTCTGAAGCACTCCACTCCCAGGCCTGTGCCTCGGTTTCTTTTCTGCTCCACCTTACTCTTCTCAGTCCTCTTCCAGAGAGACTGGGATATTCCCTAGAATTCCAAGGACGTATTTTGTTGTTCATATTTCGTGAGAAAATATCTTTGAATTGATAGGCATAGTGTTTAGCACTCACTCAATAATTCATAGACAGTGGTGATGATGCTGATGATCATTATTAAATCACTTAGAATAGTCCTGTAATAATTGCTTTAAAAATGTTAGTCTTCTCCCCTCTTTAGTTGCTTACACGTCAGAGGCATTCACAGAACTCCAAAATGATAAAAGGCTTTCCTTCTTAAAAGCTTTTGATTTTCAGAGTTGCCAACACACTGCACTTCCTTGCCTTCCACATATTTGGCTCTGTTCATGCAGAGTATTTGTCTTCCTGCTCTTCTATTCACCAGCTCTCACTTATCCTTCTGGTCTCTTCTGACTGCCACCCCTTCAGTGAAGCATTCCCTGGCCAACCTAAGGAAAGACCCCAACTCCACCCTCCCTGATTTCATTCACTTTATCCCTTTCTTTATGGTGCTCAGCTCTACTCCTAATGACCTGCAGGTCATTGCAGGAGGGCATCCCAGAACCCCAAATGTGTGATGGGGCCTTTTTCCGTGCTCTCATAGCATCCTGCATATGCCTGTATTGCACACTGTCACAAGGGACGTGCCCTTTCAGGACAGGTACTGTGCCTTTCAGCTCTGAGCCCCAAGGAATTTCTATATCCCAAACTATATCTAGCAACCTGCCTGGCATATATCAGGAGCTTAATAAATAAAGATGAATGAATAAATGATTAGCCAATGTCTTGGAGATATGTTCATCAGTTGTTCATCCATTTATACCTCTTTTAATTTTCCTCTATTTTAGACATTATTCTAGCTACACAAGTAACATCCAATTAATATATCACTAAATACCATATTGTGAAGCATTTGGCTTGATATAAAAAATAGCTCCAGAAGTGAATATTGACTCAATTTTAATAAAATGTTCTTACCTTTATTCTGTGCAGTAATTACCATGTTGAGCATGTCTTAAAACAGAGATTTTCTTGTTGATAATAAATAATGGCTCTTGTTTAAACTTAAATTAGTTAAATGAGTCTGTGATCTATAAATCTTTTTTAAAAAATGGCCCGCAGTGGCACCGGCTACATCTATAATGAATCTAACTAGTGAGTTGGGACACATTTTTTACTTCTGCTTATTGGGGTTTCAAGAAGGCATGCCCTATAGATCCACTCCCATTTAATGGGAATTATGAAATGAAATAACGTCTTTTGCAGCAACTGGGATGGAATTGGAGATCATTATCCTAAGTGAAGTATCTCAGGAATGGGAAAACAAACACCTCATGTCCTCTCTAATAATTGGGAGCTAACTGATGGGCACCTATGGGCATAAAGAGATGTAAACGTCATAGGAAATCAAGAAAGGGGAGAGGAGGGGGCAGGGGAGGTGGAAAAACCTATGTATCAGGTACAATGAATGCTGTTCGGGTGATGGGCACACTAAAAGCCGTGACTTAAGCATTATAAAAGGTGTCCATGTAAGAAAAACATTTGTACTCCCTTAATATTTTTAAATTAAAAAATAAATAAAATAAACTGAGCTATTAGCACATGCTAGACAAGGTGTGACCTGAACCATCCATCCAGCATTCCCATTCTCTTCTTCTTTTGTGTAAAATGAGAATGACATCACTACTGTCATTTCCTAGCTTGGAGCAGTAGGACAGTGGCCACTTGCTATAGGCAGATTCCAACGTTACTTGACTGTCATCCTCTCTCTACCATTTACCTCATAAGGATGACATGAGGATTCACGGGAAAGATTTTGTTCAATTCTTTGAAATGAATGCTATAAAAATATGAACGCTATAACCATGTCATTGGTCAATGAAATAATAGTCTACCAACCAGTCGAGATTAGTTTTGGTTTTACTTTTGTTTTTTAAATTTAAGTATCACACATTCTTGTTTACCAGTTCTAATAAGGACCTCATTATTAAGAGACTCTTCGAAGCTTAACTGTCTATTTTAAGTGTACATTTAAAAAATGCTACCTTAGTTGCCTGAGTTACAGCCCAGACAGGAAGACAGGAAATGTGTCGCTCTGATTTGATTTTGTCATAAAAGTGGAAACACTCAAAATAGTCGAAGCTGGTGGAGTATCTGGAGAAGAGCATGTTTGGGCCAAAGGTGCATATCTATGCCCATGGAAGACTCTGTCCAGGCCCTTGAAGATGAAAATGTGGCTCTTCTCCATATATCAATATCATCACTATCCATCACTAACCAAACCACCTTTCAATGGGTCAGTGTCTCTTTTTCTTCCTCCAAAGTCCTCATTTATCACAATCAGAACCAGGCAGGTGCCAGAATTGGAGTGGGGGTGGGGCGGTGGTTGATGGTATAAGAAATTGGTGCCAACCCCCAAGAAGGTGACCCTCCACACCAAGCCAGCACCAGTTCTCTTGCTACCATAGAAAGGAAAAGCATCCAGCTCAGGAAGCGGTCCAGAGTAAGAACTGGGGTATGATTCAGTTACCTGCCCTGAGCATAAGGACAGCAGCAAGTTTAAGTGGCCTTGGGAGGCAGAGAGAAGTGGGCTTGTGCCTCCAGGCCAGCTAGAGGTGTTTGGAGGGAGAAGCGATTACAAGGAAAGCTCACCGACCCTCTGCAAGGGTTTATATAGATTAGGGAGAGGGAAAGGGAGCAAAGCTGCATTTTGACTTTCATGAGGCTTAGGCATCTTTGCCTTTGTGGGCCCCTTCCTCCATTAAAAACATATCAAAGGACTGGGAGAAAATATTTGTAAACCATATATTAATACCTTAATAACTATATAAGGAACTCCTATAACTAAAGAGCAAAAAAACAAATGACCCAATTAAAAACTGGAAAAGGAATTGAATAGACAGTTCTCCAGAGAAGACCTACAACTGGCCAAGAGGTATATGAAAAGATGCTCGACATCACTAGTCATTGGGGAAATGCAAATAAAAACCACAATGAGAAACCATATCACCTCAGGCCAATCAGGCTGGCTGTTATTAAATAGACAAAACATGAGTGTTGGGAAGGATGTGGAGAAATTATAATGCTTTTGCACTTTTGCTTAGAATGTAAATTAGTGTAGCCCCTATGGAAAACATAGCATGGAAGTTCCTCGAAAAACTGAAACTAGAACTACCATATGATCAAGCAATCCCACTTCTGATTATAGGCAAAAGAATTGAAGTCAAGATCTTGATGAGATATCTGCACACTCATGTACATTGCAGCATTATTCACAATAGCCACAAAGGCATGGAGACAACCTAAATGTCCATCAGTGGATAAGTGAATAAAGAAAACGTGGTATATATGAGATCTATCCAGAAAGTATCCAGCCATGTAATATGGAAAATGGATATTAACAATGGCTGGATACTTTCCGGACAGCCCGTGTGTGTGTGTGTGTGTGTGTGTGTGTGTGTGTGTGTAATGCAATGTGACTCAGCCTTTAAAAAGAAGGAAATCCTACCATATGTGACGACATGGATGAACCTGGAGAACATTATGCTAAGTGAGAAAAGCCAGTCACAGAAGGACAAATACTGCATGATTTCACTTATATGAGGTTTCTAAAGTATTTAGATTCATAGACAGAAAAGACAATGGCAGCTGGAGGGAAGGGAAACAGGGGATCACTGTTCAGACGGTGTGAAGTTTCAATTATAAAGTTCTAGAGGTCAGCTGTACAACATTGTGCCTATACTTAACACTGTCCTGTGCACTTAACTTGTGAAGGTAGTAGATTTCAAGTCAAGTGTTCTTAGCACAATACTAATAAACTTTAAAAAATATATTAGGATTATATTTTACAGTGGCATTGAGATAAAGATGAATATAATTCAGGCTGAATTCACTGTTGTGTGTTACACATTATATTATTTTTTCTTCTGATTCTAAATGAACTTGAATTCATTAAGGGAGAACTTGAACATTCCTCATATTACATTCTCATCTAAAAAGAAACAAGGTATCTCATAATGAGAAACAGTGGTATAGGGTAAGGGCTCAAATCTCACTGCTTCCACCTATGAATGAGCTTGAGCAAATTAATGCATCTGAGTTTCAACTTCCTCATAAATTGTAATTATAAGGATTTAAATGAGACAATATATACAAAATACTTTGCCTACTACCTATTTCACAGCACTAAGTAAATAGTGGCTATTAACAGTATTAATAATAGCAATTTTGTGACATATATAAAAATGCTTTAAATGGAATCAAAAGAGGTGGCTTCTAGTTCCCCCCACCATACACACACACACACACACACACACACGTGCACGCACACACACATGCTATGGGACCTTGAGCCAGGCACTTAACCTTGCGGAATCTTAGTCTCATTATCTGTAATAATACCTGCCCTGACAACCTTATGGGACTGCTAAAAGGAACAAACGAAGTAACAGATGTAGAGGCATGTATATTATGGCAAAAAGCATTATATAACAGGAAATATTACCAAAGAAGTTGAAAAATGATGTAAAGGGAAATGTACAATGCCTGGCACATAAAAGCTATTCAGTAATGTTTACTGAATGAATGAGTGACTAAATGCCTCACAAAGCTCCCAACATTTGAAATACTGATCGACTGGTGTACTTAATTGTAAAAAGCATTGCAAAGGCAGCCCAAGGCAAAAATAACAAATATTCCTATCAGGAGACTACAGCTAATAATTCATAACTATAACTCATACCAATAATTGTCTTAGATTGTAAGTTTCTGGAAGATATACATTGTTTATATTTTTGTATCCCCAACATTTCCCATCCCATTGTGCGTGTAAAATAAGCACTCAACAGGGACTTGGAAATTGAACTTAATCAACAGAACTTGCTCTTGTAACCAATCTTAATATCTCTTCATACTAAAATATTCTTAATTCTACTATTTCCTCCAAATTCTTCCTTTGCCATTTGTATCAGTAAAACTCTCACATTAAAAGGGGCTCTCAATATATTATTTAAATGAATAAATTGCTGTAATTTTAAGTTCGTGTTGCTAACCGTGCAGCTAGCAGATGCTTGAGAAAATATACTTTTTATTATAGGAGGTACAATAGAATAGTTTAAACTCATACAGTATCTTAACCAAATCCGACTTCAAAATACTTCTAATGGTTCTTGCTAGCATGAATGGTTTCCATCATGCAAGTCTATTGCACCTTGGAGGATAATCATGACCAAATCTAAGAGTTTCTCATTGACAGGACCAGTCCTACAAGCTCTTTTCTCAGCTTTGAGAGGTGGCCTCTCAACGTCCAAGAACAATGTAAAGAAATCTCACGTCAGCTTGTCAGCATCACACAGCCTGTTAAATCATTGAAGCTATGACCACTTGCTTTTTACAATAGAGAGTGTCTTTGGAGAATTAGCGTGTGGTGCATTTTGCGGAAATTGCTCCTTTCGGCAGCATCTCAGCATAAATTGGCATCTCAGCAGTGCAGCTGTGATTATAATTGACGAAGTTCTCAGCAGAAAGGGCACTGACCATCTTTCTCGGGCAAATAGCTCTGTCAGAAAAGCTCCGGCATTTCCTAGTCAGCCTTTAAACGTTAAATCTCTTTAACTGGCTTTCTTTGATGTGGTCTTCTACAGTTTTCTCCTTTCCCCATCAGTTCTAATGTTGTATCTGCAGTGCAAGAGTCCCTGGACAGCTGTTTGGGTGTTAATCAGCTTTAGTTCTGGGAAGCCTTTAGATTTCCCTTATAAGTTAAGGAGGTTTCTGGGACTCTAATCTCTGTCTTGAAAATGACGATCACCAGTAAATTGTCCTGAGTGGTGCATAATAGTTAATGATAGCAAGATGTTCCGCATGGAAGAACAAACAGCTTTTGAAAACAGAAACTTAAACCTATCCATGAAAGAAGTGCATGAAGTTAGAAATGTGGTCTTCATTCTTTGCCTAACCTTCTCTTATTAGGATAAAGCAGTACAGCTATTGAGAAGAAAATAAGTTCTAGCACAAATCTTCTAAAATATCGTGAAGGGTTAGCTTATCTGCCTGCCTAGAACAATTTTTACATTTCTCCATGTGGGATAGCTCTGTCCTGAATCTTTTTTTTGTTTGTTTGTTTGTTTGTTTGAGACAGAGTCTCACTCTGTTGCCCAGGCTAGAGTGCTGTGGCGTCAGCCTAGCTCACAGCAACTTCAAACTCCTGGGCTCATGCAATTCTCCTGCCTCAGCCTCCCAAGTAGCTGGGACTGCAGGCATGCGCCACCATGCCCGGCTAATTTTTTTATATATATATTTTTAGTTGTCCAGCTAATTTCTTTCTATTTTTTTCAGTAGAGACGGGGTCTCGCTCTTGCTCAGGCTGGTCTTGAACTCCTGAGCTCAAATGATCCACCTGCCTCGGCATCCCAGAGTGCTAGGATTATAGGCATGAGTCACCGCGCCCGGCCCTCTGTCCTGAATCTGTGTGAAGGTTGGTGTCTACCCCAAATAAAGACTGTGTCTGAATATGCGTTGTCGAATTCCCAGTGCCTCTCCGTGACTGGCACATAGTAGGACTTCAGTAAAGATTTGTTGACTGGGTGAATCGCATCGGCTCGGCTGCGCACACCGAAGCAGCAACACCCACACTTGGCCTAGCACAAAGTCAAGTTCTCCTCCCAGACACCCCAGCCCAGTGGTACAACTGGAGGTCAGTGGTGATTTTTGTTCTCCAAACTCTCATCCATTAAAATCCCCACTTGAGAGTAAGCCAGAATGGCCAGCCTTCCGTGTAGTCATTTCCTCTTCCTCCACAGAGAGGGGACCCTATGTCATGCAGGTGAAGGCTGCTTCATTTAGTTGTGAACTGCGAGGCAGCACACACATTCAAGGGACCACGACCCCTTCATTGTTTAGCAGGGCCAATAGGAAGGACAACGTCTTAGAGTCAACATGACTCTGAACCTGGCTCTGACACATCCCACGCAGCCTTTGATTTTAAAAATAGCAACAGCAAAACTTCACCTCTCTTAAGTTTTGGTTTTTTTCATAATTGGACTAATGAGAGCAGTGTCCTCTACCACGCTGGGGTGGGATTAGAGGATATGATATTCATGAAAGTGTTTGGTGCAAAGCAGCATCTCAAGGAATGTTAGCTGCTCTTCATAAGGACGTCTGGCAGGGCCACGCTGACCACAGTGGACAAGAACCTACACTCTGTTGGTGCTAAGAGTGTGTCAAGACAGTAAGGCACAAGCTGGTCTTCTATGTTCACGTGGCAGCAATGAGGAGGGAGATGATGACAGATAATGACACAGACCCATGGTCCTACACAATGGAGTGGGCATGCCTGCCCAAAGGGTCTTTCCATCGCGAACAAAGTGAAATTCACACCTTCCACTGTCAGTCACCTGCGCTACAGCTGAGGAGTGGGCCCTGCAGCAGGCAGCAGTGTCTACCCAGGTGACATCTACTAGCCCACCTACCTTTAGGCGAACCAGAGCCTTTCCTCCTACAGATTTCAACTTCTCCCCTCTACCTAGCAATAGCATTTCCTGAAACGCCTGTTTTCTGATAGCAGAGCAAGTGTTGCTTACAGTTTTGACAGATTTGGTATTCCATGAAATATATGTAGTGTAGTATTTTCCTGACTCCTAAAAGAAGTATCAATAGGCAAGTATGGACTCGCCCACTCCTGCACATTCCGATCTTCAATTTAAAATAAATTAGGGTTATTTGCTCTTTTACCAGTTGGAGACTATTCTTTTCCTCTATTTTTTCTTAATTTGAGAAGGACGTAATTCTAATTTTAAAAAAAAAATTATCTTTACCACCGCTTAAAATTATTTAGGAAGAATCTTAGGTGACGTAGTTTTGTCCTAGGGACTGAACAGAATTAGTTGGAGACATTCCAAAATGTTTGAAGAGGTCTTAAAATGAGGGCTGCAGGCTTCACTTTATTCCAGCCACAGTGAACACTGGTGAGCCGGTGGCTGGCGCAGCACGCCCGAGAACGGTTCTAAGTGGAATTTGCCAACCGCAGCATCCAGACTGTCAGTGAGTCTGGTTTCCACCTAGGTCTGTGTCTAAAGCCTTCTGCAGCTGTTGCTAAATGGCCGGCAGGACAGGCTTTGGGAGCACACCACAGCCGCTGCCCTCAAGTAGCCCACCAGGCACAACCCGGACAGGTGCGTGCAAACACCTACAGCAAGGCAGGGTGGTTAGAGGACTGGCAGAGCAGGTGAAATGTTTACATTGCAAACGAGGCTCCTGCTCTGCTCCCAGAGCCAAACAACATCTGTTGCAGTCCTATGGGGCCAGAGGCCCTCATCACCTCCGTAATCAGGGACAGGAGGGGGCTGGCCTGACACCATCTGCGTGCCAGGGACTCAGGCCAAAAGGCCTGGCACTGGAGAGCTTAATTTCACTCCCTCCAGTCTGCAACAAGGAAAAGGCTTGGACAGACTAGGAGCATTCTCACCCTCTCTCTCGCTTCCCTAACCTGCAGCAACCTCAAAGCAAACTCACAGCTGACAATTTGCTGCTTTCATGAGCGCGTGGAGCTTCTTTCCATCAGTGCCCTCTGCTCTCACACTCACCTCTCCAGCCTCAGCGGCTGCTGCTTTAGAAACCGAGAGAATACTTGTCAGGGAAGCTGGAAAAGCAGGGCTGCTGTTCTGAGAACAATGACTGCTGGCACTGTCATCTTCTTTCACAAAGGAACACACACACCCGACCTCCTCCTGAGCCCTTGCTGGCAGCCAAGGTTTCCTCCCAACAAGGCCCAGATGATGGATGATTATCCTGAGCAAGGAGAGAACAGGCATGTCCTTGGAATGAAGACAGGGAAACCGCATCTTCTCCTCCTCACACTCCCCTTCTGTCATCCTTAGTCCTCCCCTGCCCCTCCAGGTGCGGTCCAACATCAGCACTACCTGCATCTCAGACCTAGCCATGTTCACAGTATCAGAACCCTCATTTTCACAAGACCCCCCAGGTGATTCAAACACATGTTCAAGTTTGAGAAGCCCCAATCTGAGTCCTATGTTAATGATCAGATGTATAATTATTTTATATTAACACCAAGTGGAAGGAAATCTGTGCTCATTCCAAATCTTAAAAGAGAGAGGAATGAGGCACTCAAACATCTGCAGACAGAAAAGCCCTACGTAGCGGTTAGCTGTTAATATTAGCAATCTTACTCATAGGTCTGGCTACCTTTGCCCTGCCTCTAGCTCAGAGAAGGACGAAGGGAAAAGAGCAGCATGTGTGGCTGCTGGTTAAGCAACAGCACCCAGACAACGGCGAGGGAGCATTTCCTCTGCCACCTGTCCACCCCGCTGAGCAGGGGGAGGCCCTGGCCCTCTAGGCCACCTTCTGCTGCAGCCAGAAAAGAGCCAGTGAAAAACCACCCGGAACTTCCCTGTCACTCAAAGGCCATTAAATTTTTACAAGATGAAAAGTACTTTTTCCAAAAATAAAACCCAGAGTTATCATTTCAGTAGGCTGGGGAAATGTACAGTACCTTTTTATAACTGCAAATAAGAGCAGTTCTGTAATAATTCTAAATTTCTTCTTCTGATTCTGCAATCTTCTCTCCTTAGCAGGGAAAAAAAAATGTAGTAAAGTGACCAGGTGTTATTTAGACCCTCCATGCACCCCTGTGCCTGCCCGACAGTGGGCATCAGATTCCCTGGACACCACTGCCTGCACAGCAGGGATGGAGGTTCTGGATGTAGCAGTGCAATGTTGTAACTGTGGGCCTGGTTACTTCTCTGGCCCTATTGTATAGGAACTGAAAACTCAGGTAGCTTCCGGGGCTACCGATGGAATAGTGAGAGTGTGGGAGGGGAGAGTGCAGAAAAGAGACAGTGTAAATGAGATCAGAGTTCATCCATCGGTGATTGCCACAGCTCCTTCCAGCTCGTTCAATGGTCCTGTTTGGATTTCACAAAGCTGACCTGTCAGGTGTCTGTTCTTCTTTAGACCATGTCAGCTCTTGATGGTCGCGTGCATGTGTGTGTGTGTGTGTGTGTGTGTGTGTGTTCATTACCGCCCTGCACTTGAAGTTTCTCAGCAGCCAGGGCCAGTAGTGAGACCTGGTCCTGACATTCCAGCAGCTGGGGCTGTCTCTGTGAGTTCTAAACAAGATGATGTTCTGCTAGCAGAAATCCTCCAGGAGAGGCTTGCTGATTGGTACTGTGGTTGTTGTTTTGTGCTACATAGTATTTTAAGATACGTTCAAATTATTTGAAATGTTTAAAAACAGAGAATGTTGCATCCTTTTTAAAAAATCCAGAAGATAAGGGAATTTCCAGAAAAAAAAAAAAAAAAAAAGCCCAGATTTCTGGCTTCCTTTGAATTGGAAAATCTGATGACACTCACCCTCATTTCCATGTGCCCACAATCAGCTAAAGTTGTAGCCACTTCCTCCTTAGATGCCTTCTCCAGGCCTTCTCCACTCCCCGGAGTCTTACACCTGCCCACGCCTCGCTCCTGATGACTTACCCTCCTGGTCCCAGCAGGCATTTACATTCTCAACCCTTTTTGCAATTTGATGTGAAGCTGGGTTCCCAGTCTCTGCCAGGCCAGATGGCTGAGAACGTGGCTGGGAGGAGGGTCCACTTCGCTCGGTTTACAAAGCACTAAAATGTTTCTTTATCTCAGAACATCAGATGTAAAAACTAGGAACGCACTGAGAAGAAAATGAAACAACTGTGTGGTGAAACTACGTGGTGGTTATTTAATGGGGCGCCAGCCCCCAACAAGCATCTGACTGTGGTGTGACTAGCAGTGTCTCCGTGTATTCCTCCTTTGGGCATCTCCCTGGCTCCGGCCGCTCCTGGGGAACATTCCGCCCTCCCCTGCCCTCCCCGTTCTGCTGACCTGGCCACGAGGATGTTCTCGGTCTTGCAGCTTCCTCAGTGCCCCCTTGTCGCTGCATTTCACTTTCCTTATAAAAAAGCAACTCATTTGTTGCTGTTGCTTTATTTCAGTTTTTTAGTAGGAATAATTTCAGATCTATAGAAGAGAACTGAGAACAGCATAACCTATCCCAGCTTTACTGAAAGCTAACACTTTACCAGACTGCTCCAGACTGTTTTTCCTAGGGAATAAAATAGGACTGTCCAAGTACAGTTAAAGCTCTCCAGGTACCCTTCCCCATCTCACTCTCTTCTCTAACTTTCCAGAGGGTAGCAGCAGCCTAAATTCTCTTTCTCTTGCATTATTTTAAATACGTTTTTTGGACTTACCCATCTGATAGTTTCATTTTTAAATGTTATATGGTGTTCCACTGTGAAATACAGCATGATTGATTTTAATATTTTCTTTTCTTGATGGACACATATAATAAATCATTTCTGATTTTTGGCTGTCACCAACAATGCTGCAATGGATATTCCTGTATCTGTCTTCTTGTGCACAAGACTCTTTATACACCCAGAAGCGGAATTGTATGTCACAAGGCAGCACTTTTTTACTTTTATTTTACTGTTAATTCTTCTCCACAATGATTGCATTGCTTTAGCTCTCTCCAGAGGAAAATATGAGAACATCCATTCATCTTCATCTTCTCTAGTATTAATACTTGGCATTGTCGAGGCTTCTAATTTGGGCCATTGTGGGGATGAAATTATATCTTGACATTGTTTAAATTTTTGTTTTTTGATTACTAATGAGGTTGAGCATCTTTTCATTTGTTTATAGATCAAGGGCACTTCCATATACCATAAATTGACTATTCACTTGTTTTGCCCATTTTTTTTCTACTGGGCTTATTTGTATTGATTTATAGGCATGCTTTTTAATTCTAGTAACAATCATTCTAAGGCTATGTGCATTCCAGTGTCTTCGTGCGTGTGTGTGTGTGTGTGTGTGTGTTTGTGTGTGGTCTTTGTTTTATAGGAGTTTTGAATTTTAACATAGTACAGTTTGTTAATATTTTCCTTTACATTTAATACTTTTTATGTCATGTGTAAGAAATATTTCCCTACCTTGAGATCATAAATACATTTTCATCCATTATTTTCTAAAAGTTTTCAAATTTTACTTTTCACATTTAAATCATTGATCCCTGTGGAATTTGTGTATGTTGGGAGATAGGGCTTTATAATTTTCCACTTTTATTGAATATTTTGTTTTTTCCACACTGATCTGCAGTAACACCATTAACATATGTGTATTTTCATATATGTTTGAGGCTGTTTCTGGGCTTTCTATTCTGTTTTCTTGGTCCTTTTTAATCTAGCCCACAGCAAGATCACATGTCTGAATTACCAAGTCTCTGTACTAATAAGTCCCACTATCTTTTGTAGTTCAAATTATCTTAGCTCTTCCTAAACCCTTCGCTCTTCTGTATGATCTTTAAGATAAGCTTGTCATGTGTCATGAAAATCTCTATTGAGATTTCAGTTGTAATTAAATTATTATAAGTTAGTTTGAAACTTTGTTTTAAAGCAGTATCTTTTATCAAGTAAGGAAGTTTTTTCTCCTTGTAGTTTGGTTAGAATTCTTAATCCTAAATGAGTATTGAATTTTATAAAATGTTTTAATGTCTACTGATATATGGTTTATGAAATAGTCTCCTTTGTAATATATTTCACTGATATATTTTAAAATATTAAACTATACTTGCATTCCTTGAATAAATACTCCTTGGTCAGACACACTGCTGAACTAATTGACTGATATTTTATTTAGGAAGTTTTCATTTATAATCATTAGTCAGATTAGCCTGTAATTTTTTTGTACTTTCCTATTCACTTTAGTTATTAGCCAGATGAATTAAGTAGCTTTCTCTTTTCCTATTCTCGAAAATAGTTTATATAATAAATGGATTATTTGTTCCTGAAGATATGTTAAGCATCATGTATAAAACCATTCGAGCTTTGTGTATTTTGGGTAAGCTTAGCCTTTTGATTACTGATTCAGTTTCTTTAATAATTGTTGGTATATTGATACTCTCAGCTTCTCCTTGAATCCTTTTTTAAATTATTATTTTCTAGGAAATTATTCATTTCATCTTAGTATTCAACATTATTGGCATAAAGGTATATATCATGATTTTTTAAAATTTCTACAGTATCAGTAGTTATATTCCCTTTTTAATTTCTATATTTTTTCTATTACTGTTTCTACTTCTCCATCTCTTTTCCCTCCATTCTTTCTTTCTCTTGCCTTTCTTACTTTTTGATTTACACATATCATCATAATGCTCAACTCTGAACAATAATTTCTTCTGCTACAATTTTAAAATTATAATTGATTTCTGAGTCAGTATGTAGGGCTAATTCTAAATACCCATAATTTTAGGTAGAATGTGATGCCAGAAAGACTGTCTCCTGGTATTTGAATCTACTACTTTCCAAGGCATTTTTCTAATTCTGACTAAATACATCAATGTTGCTGCTTCGAGTACAATCAAACCCTACCCCCCAACCCTGAGACTACTAAACTAGCTGCTCTGGAAGAAAAACAAAACAAAACAAAATAAAATTTATTTTTTCCTGCTTTCATATCCCACAAATTAGTTTTTCCCCTATCAGAAATGATTTTGATTGCTCAATTTTATATATTTAGAGATGATGTTTAGATCAAACTTATTTTTGAAAATATATTCCCTTTTTAGATAGTCTTCTGTGTACTCACTCCTGTGTGTAACTTCAAAGTAAGCCTGTGAGCTCCTTGCTGGCCTCGAGGCCTGGGCACCCTGCACCGTCACCCGGCCTCTCCTTAGCCCTGTTGTGCATTTATCACCTTGTAGAATCCGTGGACTTCTTCCCCCTCAAAGCTCCTGACACTTTTCTATTATCCTAAAAGCCGTTCTGTCTTAGTCTCTCTCTTTTCTAGACACTATTAAGAAAACTAAGCCACACAGAAAGAAGGGGACAAAAAACACAACATTCCTGTGACAGTCTTCTGGCTCCTGCCCAAAAGTTCTACTTCGAAAGGTTTCCTCTTTCTTCCGTAGACATTCTGTCTGCCCCAAGCAGTTAGACATAGAGCATCTTTCTATCTGGGAGACATCAATCATCACCATCTACTTTTCTCTGGTCAGAAAGAGATATTTTCTCCAAATCATGTTCCTTCAGGAAGGGAGCAGAGCTGCCCGCACCCCTGAGCTCATTTGGCTCGTCCCCAAGAAGCCTAGAGCTGGCCTCAACCCCGGATAATCCCCCGACACTGCCCCTGGCAATGACGTTCACAGACGGCCTCAGAAAGTTTCAAGTAACACAGACTCTTTCAGCCAAACAAAATAGCAGCGATTTCAACAGATCATCAGCTACTTTGGTCGCAGTGGCAGCTGGCACATTGTGAACACTCAGTAAATATTAATCAATAGCTATCCAGTGGCACTGAAGAGAGACAAAAGAATAATCCGCTGGCTCAACCAAGGTCACATTAAACAGTCACTGCTGGGACCTAATTTTCAAGGGATGGCACATGTTCCCCCAGCTAGAGAGACTCGGGCCAGGAGAATTTGCCCAGTGCCAAAAGCTTTTAGCTTCCGTGTGCCAGACTCTCCAGGACAAAGGACATTTTCTGTTTCTGGTTGAGCTGTATTAGTGAAAGCAGATCACTAAGGATATACTAAGCCAGCTTCATGAAAATTTTCTGTAAGTGTTTTCTGAGCCATCAAGAGAGGAAGCTGAGTTAGATCCTGGCTGTGGACCCTGAAATGAACCCGCAGTTTTAGCAAATGCCTCATTCCACCTCAGAATGGCCTATTTGTCTATTAATAATACAAATGCAACCAAACATCACATCAATTTTCTATATCTGAGAGTTGGTCATGGTGGCAATGGATCTTGACTAGTGGACAAGCTTCCAAAAACTAAAACAAGATGGAAAATAGTATTTAACAATACAGAGAAGGAACTTTGCGAAAATACATAGTAGATTTAGTCTACCGGTTGCATAGGAGAGGGCCTGACAAGGTTTCTGATTTTTCTTGGATGGCCCAATTTCAAACAATCATGGTAAGGGATCATCAGAAAATGGGCCCAATCTCTAGCCAGGAATGGGAAGAGGGCTTCTGACCCAGAGCCACTGTGTAAACTGGCTCAGCAGATTTACCCCGGCCCCCTACACGCAGGAGGAGCTGCAGTTTCCCAGTGAAGGACGGGCTTCCTTCCAAGGCAAACTGTTGCTCCCAGAGATATTTCAACGCTCTACTTTCCTAAGTGCTTTATTTCTCTGACCTACCTAGTTATCCCTCTTGGACTTTTATTCCTCTCTGTCCCATGCCACCCAATGGCAGGACCCAACTCAATCCACTCCCAACTCCCCTCATTCAGTCCAGTCCAGCCCTGAAACCCAGGTAGAAGCCCAGGCCCTACACCTCCTCTCTGCCCAGAGGGGAGCTTGGTGGTGTGAACACACCGTCACAGGCCTGGTGGTATGAACACACCGTCACAATCCTCTTCAGCCTGTTCCCTGGCTCCCCAAATTGCACTACTGGGAAGATACACCCATAAACATAGCCTGCCTTATACCGCTGTGTCTTGTCTCCACAAGATTTTCAGCTCCTTAAGGAAGAGCCTTACCACTTTAATCAAGTGTTTTGGACATAGTCATCTCTTGGTAAAGATTTCTTGATTGATTTCCAGTCAGTTAATTTTCTAATCTACCTATAATCACAGTCATGATCATAAAAGATATATATTTTAAAGCAGCTATTAAGACTTTGCTTTTAATACATAAAATTCATGGAGGACCGAGGCCGAAATAAATTTCTTAAGCCTTTGACTCAAGCTGACTGTTGCTTTTGACACAGCTATACATTTTAAAATAAGAAAACATTCCATAAACATAGAGGTAAATTATACCTAGCACCTTGCCATCACTAAAGCCTCAGATTTGAAAAACAACAAAATTAAGCTCCTGGTTCCTCAGTAATAGAGGCTTATATTACGATTCCCTTGTAAGACAATGGAACACAAACCGCTGCTGCCTCTCAGCCAAGGGGAACATAAGCCAGTCTCTCTCCTTCATAATTATTTTATTTAGAAGGCATAGAAGAGACATATAGAAAAATAACAGCATAAAGAGTACAGGGAGAACTCATTTCTTGGAGCAGATTTTAAATGAATTAGAAATGTATTTTTGCCATCTGCTACTGCTACTGCTCTTATGAAATTTGGGATTCACAAATTGCAGTTTGTATAACACTAACTCTGGGACTCAGAAAATCTACTGCAGGATCTGTAGCCTGAAGGAAATGTTCTAGATTACTTCTGAAAGCTCCTCAGCACAATATGGAGCACACCCTCTGCAGGGCTTCCCCAGCATCTGACAGCACCACCGCATGCTTCTCAGGAGAGAGGGAGATGACAGCTGCAGGGCGCCGGGTACTGTACCATGTTTCATGGTTGAAAAATCCTTTGCAACATGTCGCCATCACTGTTACTACTGTCAGCATCACTGAATGTAGCAATCTTCATTATACAGCTCACAAGACACCCTTACAGAGGCTAATAAGGTAAGATCCCAGGACACGAAGGGATAAGGTAGGAAGTTAAAGGTACATGTTCACACACCCACACTCAATGAGGAAAACAGACATCTCCCTAATGAAACAAACAAAAAAAAATCAAACACGCAAACAGTAAATGAAATGGAGTGCTAAATGTAAATGCAAAACTCTTAGCACACAAGTAAGCCCCATTATTTTTTCATCTTTATTTCTAGCCTTGAAAAGAGGAAGGAAAGAGAGGGATAAAGAACGCACCTGTTTCGAATCCTCTGTCAAAGGGTCAGATTCAGCTTTTATAGTTCTAGATCATTCTCAGTAGCAAAGTGGACTCCATCTACCTAAATAAAAGTGCCTTAGAGTCATTCCATTCATTCTTCCAATAGCACCAGGTACCAGAACTATAAGTGAAAAGACAAAGCACTGAGGAGCTTTGCAAGTCTAGCAGCAGAGGGGACGGGGAGTGGTGATCACCATAGGCCATGACTTTGCTGTGACCCGGCTTTAATGGGGAAAGGAATGGGGTGTAGCAGGGGCAGCAATGCAACCCTGCTGCTGTGCAAACACAGCACAAGTAAATCTCAGCCCCAAAACATGACCATATTAAGCTCCTTGTTTCTCAGTAATGGAGGCTTATATCGTGCCTACCCATTAGACTATGGGACATGACCTGCTGCTGCCTTCATACAGTGCTCTTCCTACCTGTGATGCTGAGGGCCCTTCCCTAGTCCCATCACACTAACCTGAAACTACTGCCTCACCTGTTCCTACCAGTCACCACAGCAATCAACAACATCAACCTTATGGAGGAAGAAGTGGATGTGCACAAACTTTGAACTTCTATTCACTACAGGGGCCATTATTTTATTTAACCCTCACTATAACCCCATCTTCCAGATGAGAACACTGAAGCTCAGAGAAGTCAGGTAGTGCCAATATCAGAGCGTTAGAAGTGAAGAAGCCAACCCTGACCTCAAAGTCCATGTGCCTTCATCACATGGCACTGCATCTGCTGCTTTTGCCTATAAATAATTATTGTAAACAACAATGATGGGGGTAGTCCTGTTGCTGTCCACTCAAGTTGAGACTCTTTAGTGTAGATTGCAATCTGTAGCAGAAAATTAACTTTCAACAATGGTGGCTCATTTACATGTATTTTAGGATTGCATTGGAGAACCCTCTGGAATACCAAGTGTAGTTCTCCCATGTGAGAACCTTGGCACAAATCCCATCGTCCTCAGGGCCAATGCAGTTATGTCAGGGAAGACTGAATCCACATGCTGACACATAGTTCAACACGGATAGTGACCTGGTTTGTCCCCTGTCCGTTCAAATCATGCCAGGCTACAGTGTCATCTCTAAAAGCAATTGAAATGGAACACCAGTTTCTTGTGTTGATACAAAAATCTTAGTGGTTCTAAAACCACATGCTGCTTACGTGTTTTAGTGGAAAATAAATTTGTTTTCCTGGCACTGTGAAGACTGTGGTCATGTGTCATCAGGAGGCAGCAGTGGCAGAAGCAGATTCCAGGGACGTAGATGTGGAGCTGGAGATGATAATGTTTACCATGTAAATGTGCAGGGCAGTTGTAGGTTATACAGGATGGGTTCCTTAAAGTTCCATCTCTGTCTTCAAAATTATTGTACACACTTACGTAGCAAGATTTAGAGGAGGGAGATGAATAGCAAAAGGATATGCTTATACAAGTGTGAATGGACGAAGTTCCTATGATGCAATTCTCCAAAATGGTAACTGTCCAGCTTCAATTACAGGAGAACCACCTCTTTTCCAATGCATGTATCAAGAAAGCCAAGAATGAAAATTTAGGCAACCTGGGGTCATGTGATCCATTTCAGTACTTGGGTATAGCAGCTAAAATGCAGACAGAACCTAGAAGAATAAATGATTGATTGCATGAATAACTTCTTTCATTCACGGTTCCTAAATCTGTGGATTGTAGAACATTTTCTGAGACTTGACTAAAACTGGACATGAGCCAGACAGAGGGGGTGATTCTTCAGTTTAACCTAAAGGGATGCTTTGGCCAAAAGTACCTAGGGATTTTTTTCCTTTTAAAAAGCAAGAATCCCTCAGAAATTATCGCATCATACTTTGTAAACCATTATTTTTTAGTGTAGATAATTTAACCAATTGTCATCCTTGTAACGGATGGCTGGTCAAATGGGAGTTTTGACAGGCTCCAAGCAGAGAGGAGAGAATTCGGGACCCTGGCCAGTGTATCCGAGGCGTGGGCACAGGCTGAGAAGCCAGAGCAGCTGGAACAGAAGGTGCGCTAGAAGTTGGGGGAAACCAAAGACATCATTTCAACCCCTTCCGTTTTACTCCATTCACTGTCAATGCTCACTGAAGAAACAGCAAGAGAGGAAATCTGAAATTGCTCCCTGAGCTTTTTTAGGCTGCCCATTTTAAACTCCTCTCCCCCTGAATAAATATCAACTTACTCAGATTGCTATTTCCCCACTGCTGGGCTCTCACTCCTTGACTCCTGCGGTGCAGCACACTCACTGTGATCCCTAGTAAGAAGGGAGAGAGAACAAGGGCCATGTGTGTGGAGGGCCATGTGGTTCCAGAAGCAATGACCCGTAGGAAGGGCTCCAAGTCATGGAGAGTGGCAGGAGGGAGCTTGCAGTTGGGCCACCACCCACGGAAAGTCAAAAATCTCCTCTTCGGCAAATTAAAAGGCCTTGCTACAAACATCTAAGCCTACTCATTCTGCTCTCCTGTTCTTTACATAGAAAAGCTGGCCATTTACTGTGTACCCGGCACATGCTGGGTGTTTCACGGATACCACCTCATTGAAGCCCCAAAGTTGGATGACAGACCATCCCTGCCTCGTAGATAAGGAATCTGAGGCTCCCAAAGTTTATACAGCTTGCTCAAGGTTTCTGTCGCTGCAAAGTGACAGAGCCAGGGTTTGAGCCTGTCTATGAGACTCCCAAGCTTACGCCTTTTTTCCTTCTCCTGTACCCCTTCTTATCCTTATTCTACATCTCACTCAATTCTTGCTTAGTTTATTCTCAATCCCCTGTGAAAACTGTTACCTATGGAAATTTTTCTACCATCTTATAGCTCTGGATATACAGCCATTAGGTTGTAAATTAAATTACATTACTGTTCTAACGAGGATGCAAAATGATCTTTAAAAGCAGTAAATGTGCTTAAGGAAATGGCCATGATAACATTTCACTTCTGAAACTATGAGCTTTGCAGTGTCAGCTGATCAACCCTCGGGAATATTTAATGATTTTTGTCCCGGACTACTGCACAGCCAGAAAATTTGCTTTGACCTTAGGATGATGAATGTCTGTGATTTAGATCTGAGGTCTGATAAAAGGAAGGAGGTTTATGCAAGATGACAAAAAACAAGACGGCCATGACTTGGTGTGATTTGCCAGTATGAAGAGATTCTGTTTGCTTTTGTGATAGATTTATCTGCCCTGACATTTATTCTGCTTATTAAAAAAAATTCACACTCATCAGTTTGCTCTCTAGGCATGATAAATACATTTCATGTCCCAAGTTCTATTACACTAAATTTATTTTCCATTCCAGCATGGGGCAAAAAAATATACCTTTGATTTGTTCTTTCCAACTCTATTGAGTGTTTATTGCCTAGATTTTATGCGTTTCCTACTTCTAATGATTTTACTTGCATTTCTGGGACTTCTATTTTAACACAAAAAAAATCCCACAATGTTAGTAAGCACTATTGAGACCTGAAATTTAACCATAATCCTTTTCACAAAATAGCAATAGTACTAAATGAGCTGTGCAAAGTGTTGTATACGCATCACCTTCTTCAATCTTCATGTATATTGCCTATCAAAATTAGTTGAAACAACTAAGATTAAAGCAACTCATCATTATTATCCTATTTTTTTTTTTTTTTTGGCCACAGGGAGAAATGTTGTGGCTTAGGTAGTGTATACACACAGCAAAATCTCTAGCCTCTTTCCTTTTTCAATACAGATGTTTATTGTTATACAAACTCAAAAGCCATATGGTTTGATTGAATTGACGTGCTGTATGGACATTGAACAGAAATGTTCACAGAGAACAGAATAAATGTCATAACATTGTAAAATCAGTTTTGAACCCGGAGGTGTGCCAACCAAAATGATACAATAATAAAGTCATGTATAAACCCAATTGTCCATTCTTTCATGCCACCCCTAATTACTGAGTCCCCGCCCTCTGCCAGGCACTGGGCAGGGCACAGAGGATACAGCAGTAAGCCAGACTGACACTTCCCTTGCCCTCTTGGAGCTAATTAACTAATTATGAGAAAAGTGTCAGAGTGATGAGTGCTATGCCAGGAATTCAATAAAGGTTTGGGGGAGGTGAATGATGAAGGTTTCACTTGAACATTTAACTTGAGATCCGAAGGCCAAGAAAGAGCCAGCAATGCAACAATCTGCAGGAAGGACATTGCAGGTGCAGGGACAAGCATATGCAAAGACCCCAAAGGTGGGAAGGAGCTCAGCAAGTGGCCGTGTGGCCGGAGATCACTGGTCACGGGTGGAGAGTAGGGAGGATGGGGTCACACAGGGAGAAGGGACAAGGCCATACGGTGCTTTACAGGCTGGGTAAGGGCTTTGTGTTTTATTCTAAATGTGAGGGGAAGCCACTGGAGGGTTTTAAGAGGAGGGACACAATCTGATTTACATTTTTTTAAAGTTTTGAAAGTTTAAGTTAGATTGTGACTATGCACTAATTCTTTGAATAGAGAGCAAATGAATTGCATGTTGATTATATCAGATTGATGACATCACATCACCTCCTCACTTCACTTTTCTCCTTGCACAGTGACCCACATTTGATACCTTCCTCAATCGTTTCAAGGCCTCTCTTGTGAGGCACCCAGGGCAGCAGCATCTTGCCAATTCAGCCTGTTTAGCTGTAGACTGGTCTAAACTCCATTTGCCAGTAGCCTGACATGTGATTCAAGCAGTTCTCCATCACTTTCCATAAGTTCGTGAAATCCTGCCTCTTTCTCAAGAATTTTAACTTCACTTTACAATAGGTTTGCATTGTAGATTTCAGATCTTCTGGACACTCCGTGAGGACATAGGCATGATAGTTTGGATAGACTCCAGAGTGAAGGGAGAGATGTTTGAGAAGCATTGTTAAGTACAGATTAGCGTTTTCATGTTTTGTTTCCCTAGATCCCTTAACTGCAGGGACTGAGATAATAAGTACTTCTATGATCCATTGAGGTAAAAAATACTTCTGTGATCCACTGGTCCCTGTCCCTAAGGCCCTCAAAAAGTGGTTGAGAAAAAGAGATCAACAGTCATGAAACAATCAATGAACAAAACAGGTTGATACTTATTAGTCTTCTATTATGACAAATGTGATAGGAGTAATAGCTCCCTAAACATTGTTACAGTCTGAGTTTCGTGCCGAAAGATCAGTAACCTGCCATTCTGCTTCTGTAAACCTGCTTGCTCCTGCTTACTCAAGACAGTACCCCCAGCACAGAAATTCCTAAGTGACGACAACACCCATGTTCTGCATAAAATGATTACAGCCCCCACGTTTTGCGTGAAGCTATTACGACACTCATGTTTTGCGTGAACAAGATATGGCCCAGAGCCCAAACTGCCCAGATCCTGTTACACCAAAGATAAGAAAATGATATCATGCTTACTCAAGGCTTTTTGTACACGTGCTTGCTCTGTCTTACTAATTGTCCACCTACAAACTTACAATATAAAAACTTTCTGTTTCAAAGGCTCATGGCTGCTTTCTGTGCCTCCTTTGGGCGGTGCAAAGGGCAGTCGCTAGCCAGCTAATAAAGACTCCTGATTTGGCTCAATTCGGTCTTTAGGTGGTCATTTCTCGCGTCTCAGACCATAACAAACATGTCCATGTCTTAATCTCCAGAACACGTCGATACATTATGTTATATGTTAAAAGGAAGTTATGGTTGCAAAGGGAATTAAGGTTGCTGATTAGCTGACCTTAAAATAGGAAGATTGGCCCTGATTATCCAGGTGGGCCCTGGGGCATTACAAGGATCCTTAAAAGTGGAAGAGGGAGTAAGAAGAGAGTCCTAGGAAGATGCCTAACTGTGGAAGAAAGGCATAGAGCAACGCAATGTTGCTGGCTTTGAAGATGGAGGAAGGACACCACAACCCAAGACCATGACCCAAGGAAATGGATCATCTCCTAGAATCTCTTACAAGGAACACGGCCCTGTCAATACACCTTGATTTTAGCCCAGTGAGATCCGTATCAGGCGTTTGAACTACAAGACTGTCAGAGAATAAATTTATTCTGTGTGAGTCAATAAATTGGTGTTACAGCAGCAATAGAAAACTAATGCAACAGAATAAAGTTCCACATTGTGGAGTAAATTAGGAAGTGCAAGAGGTGACGATGAGAGAGGTGAACCTGGGGTCACAGGCTCAAGGTTTCACAGAAGAGACAAATCTTTGTCCGTAAAACCTGTGATAGAAAACCTTCTGCAGAAGATAAGACAAAACAAAACTCTTAATGTCTTTGGGACCAATACTCATGACCAGCAGCCTGCCTGAATTAGTACAGGAGACGGGAATGTTTTTGACTGATTTCTGTATAAATTAAAAAATATTTGGGCTAATTAACATGGCTGCTGATTAGGGCTAGATTTTGTTCCTAATTTTAAAATCTGTATTTCATAACCATTTAAGTTGTCATTTACGGCTCATAAAATTAGCAGGGCATAATATCCTTGAGCTTTTATTTTTTCAAGTTTCCAAAATAAGTTTCTGTAAACTTCGTTGGATCTTTGAGTGAAATTATGATGAAGCATTATCTATACCCTGGCAGAGTTTTGTTTTGCTGAATGTTCCAGACTAAGAGAAAGTTAGCTCAGGAAATCCTCTTAAGTGGCTATTGATATTTAATAAGCTTGACTCTGATGACAAGTCTCAGATGGTCCCTCTTCCAGGAAGTCCACAATGTCCCTGTTTGTCCATTATATAAGCCAGTTAGGGGAGGATGCCATCACCTGTATTCTTGCTGGGAATTATTGTGGGTTTGACATTCGTCTCTCTCTAAATTTTCTCCTCCCTTTGGGCAAATGCAGTATGTATCTTTCACCTTTGTTTCCACACAGCTGTGAGCACGGTATATTTCATAAAGTCAATACTAAGTGATATTTCATGAATTAATAAATGAGGCATCCTAATTATAGCAGAGGAGAGTGGCCTTTCAGATTCATAATTATGTATGAATCTTCATACTTATGTTTGAAACTTCTGCATTTATACATTTGTGCAGATATGTGTGTATATAAATATCAAAGATCATCCTAATATACCTAATTTTGTCAGCAACAGATATCAAACTGTTGAGTGATAAATTATTAGATCAAATATACTAATTTCAGTGATCCAGAAAATATTTGAAAAGAAAGCATTGTATTTAAGAGTCATAAATTCCCTTTCTCACTATACTTTTTCAAAATGACTGATTTTCATATAAGATCTTAATTGAGGGTTTTCTACATGTAGGCTCTGTCACTAGAAAGAAAAAGTCAAGATATAAGTCACTCATATCTTCAGCCTGATACAGACATCAACATCAGAAAATTCCTTTTCCTTTTCATTGTCAATATATATCACCCCTAATGAGCATTTTTGAATTGTCTTTTGTTGTTGTTATTCTGGACTAGGAAATTGGAATAGCCTTATGGAAAATACAGACTATGTTTGTGTTTACAAAGGCATAGATTTATGTAACATAAATGCATTATCTAGATCCTAGAAAATTCCAGAACGAACTTTTTTGATATATCATTACAATATAGGAAATTGCCTTGATCTTTCCTATATTGTCTCTATGTTGTGACAGAATCCACACCTTACTGATTTTTAAATAAATTCACATGTGAAAACATACCTTATTAATTTTATATAAGTCCTTACACCTGGAATATAGTGGCCACATATCAAATTTAGAAAACCAACTTTTGCCACAATTTAGATATTTGAAATATAAACGATCTTCGGCTTGAATTATCCACAGAATATTCCAATCCCCTCTCCTTGTTTTGTGTGTGTAATCATAGATCAAGATTAAGTGTTTTATTTAAGAACCTATTTAAAAGACAGTAGCAGATAATCATTTAAAATTAGCTTCATGACCAGAACCACAGAGCCATGCAAAACTGAAGCTTAGGGCTTGATCTTAATTATTCAGATTGATTGTCTACTTGTCCTAAATTCATTAATTCATAACTCCTGTTTCTAGCACTCCTCCTCATTTGGGCTTTTTTGATCTCACCCTTGAAAGCACTATTGCTTGGGGAGGAAGGATGGCTGTTTTAAATGAATCCTAAATATGGGAAATCAATATAAGATCCCATCAGTAAAAGAAGTTCTCATACTGACACTTTATTCTTCATTTGAAATTTTGACTTCTTGGAGGCACTCTATTCTTAAGTAGGCGGGGACTTGGTGTGTCTTGGAGGAAACAATCATAGACCCTCTTGGAGGGACAGAGATGCCCCGGGCAGTTACAAAGCCTGTGTGCTTCAAAGATACACCTCTAACAGCTTTAGCTTTTTAAAGATTTCTTGGGCTTTCCAACAGCAGCCCTTGGCTCCTGAGAACTGGCTTATCTGTCTTTTGTTTCATACTTCAAAGTCTATTTTTTAGAGTGGGGATTTATTTCTCTATGAAATTCAGGAGGATTTTCATGTCTAACAAGGACTAACACATTTGGAGAGAATTGAGAAGAATTCCTTTGTAATCACTGAGATGTCTGACAGGTTCCAACTATAGGCTGAAAATACCTTTGACATTGAAAAGCTGACCACCTATTTTGTCTGAAACAGTTAGTCCCAAGACCGCATTTCAGAGGCCAAAGCAAAATTAGCTTCAACTATACTTACCAAGTATATTGAATTAAGCCAGGGCTCTTATCAAACCAAGCCAGAAGCTTCCCTTGCTCTTTCACATTTCTTTCCAATTTTGCTAAGCTTCCTAGAAATTTACTTTAAAGCGTTGTTTCTTCATGGGTTCATGAACATTACTGTTCAGTCAACCTCACAAAACTGTTTAAATTCACCAAATATTCAATAACCATTTTCTGAATATTAACTATAGACCCAATACTGTACTAAGCCAGTGAAGTTCTAAGAGTTTTTTTTTTTTTTTCCTCATATGCATCAGTAAGTTTGGCTTTTGATAAATTTCTTCTAGACTCTTCAATTTACAAAAGTCTGTCAGCTTACTTTATCTTTTTTGCTCTGGGGAACTGATTTTCCTGTCTGAAGGGAGATTGCTTGAGCTGAGCATTTTTGTGCTTAAATACAGGAAACAACAAAATATAAGTTACATTTTTAAATAGTAATTTTTGTAGTGTTGAATGCCTAGAGGTTGCTTTTGAAATCATCATTGTTTCATGATTTTGGCTGTCTACGTTCCACCGCTCTGGAAGCAATAGGGCAGAGACTTGCAGCAAGAAGAGGAGCAAGCTGAGATCTGGCAGGAGGCATGGACTCTTGCTACAGGGAACCCTAAAAGTACAGTGAGGAGGGAGTGGCAGAGTATCTGAAGGCAATGACAATGTTGGGCACATTTTAGCAAGGGACTGGCAAGAAACAGTAGCAAATTTCAAAAAAGTGGCAGAACCCTGCCCTGGCTCAGCCAAGACTCTGGTCTTTGAGTTTCTCCTAGCATTAGTCAGCATAGTAGGACAAATTTCCTCAGCAGCAGTCCATGGACCAAACATAGGACTTACAAAAGACAAATGGTTGGATTAATCTGTGGCAGGGTGGAGGCGGCAGATAGACAAGGGGCAATTAAATTGAAGGTAATGTCAAAACAATGGAGTCTAAACTGGATGGAGAAGGAAATGAAGGGTCCAAATAAGGAGTTAAGGGACAGAAGACCACGATGAAGAGCCAGAGATAGGCGTGGAAGGAGAGTAGTGAGAAAGCTGGAGGGATACGAAGCTCTGATCAGAGAGTAGAATTTTAGAGTTTGAGATCTCGGATGTGGAGTAGAGCTGGCTGATGGCAAGGTCCTGGTGGGGCAGTGGAAGTGGACGATGAATTAGAGGAGAACTGAAGTTAAGAAGGTTGAGAAGCTGAGAGCATTAGAAGGGTATGCTGCACAGACACTGAAGTCCCCTGGGATTAGGGCTGGAGTTGACCAAATATTTGATCTGTGGAGGAAATGTCTACCATTATTTCACTCTGATAGGACCTACTGCCTAACAGAGAGCTGAAGTTCATAAAATAATATTAAATGAACAACTGAATGAATAATTCAATTGCTGTATAAAAGACTTATTCAACTTATAGGAGATAACGTGGTTTAGGAATATTAGTGATATCTACCTTTAGTATTTGGGATAGTATTACTGACTTGTTCTGTGATTTTTGCCTCTGGTGACTGACTAGTGAGGAAAATTGGTCTGTTTCTTTCCCTGCATCTTATTTTTCCTCCATCTGTGAAGAAATACATAGTGGAAAGAAGTCTAAAAGATGAGTTGGGAAATCAGTTTTGGTCCCAAGGTGACCTTGGTTAAGGCTCCTATTTCTTCATCTTCAGAGATAAGGGTGGTTCTGGATAACCTCTTCATTCATTTCTAATTCAAAATTCAGGTTTCTGTGACTATCCAATTTGAAGTAACTCAGAAAGTAAAAATTCTAGTTATAGTCACCCATCAGGCCTGAAATTCTTTTGGTTTAAAATTGTTTTGAAGGCACCCATTGAAAGTCTTGAGTAGACCTTTTAAAACTACGGAAGGGAAATCATGCCATGTCCTTGCCACAGAATGAGATTCGAGCTAAGGGAAGTAGCTCTCAAATATCTGATGACCCTACATCAAAGGTTATCTCTGAAAAGATGATCTTCCCCATAAAAGCCAGACATCTAAGGAGCCGGATACCTCAATCTTGTGAGGTAAATAACATATAAGTTTCTCTTTCTACCACTTTTAGGTTTTAGAAGGAAAATATATAGTTCTTTATTCAACAAAAATTTAATTTTATGTAGTACTTAGATGGATAAGACACAGCTCTTTGCCCTTGATGAGACTACATGCTAATAGGGGAGATGAAACCATGTGGAAATATAAACAAATAACCACAGTCCAAAGCAGGCTGACTCCCGTATGAGTAGTATAATATAAGTAAAAATAGATCTCCACCCTATTTTTAAAAGTCGTTTGAGAAGTAGAGAGTAATTGAAGTATTTTCATTTCTCATTTTTTATTTTTATACCATCTTTTTCCATTTTTATCTGAATGACTTCCTTTTGTATACAGAAGTTGATTAAATCTCCAGTTACTTTTATTCAATGTTGATTGTGCTTACAGGTAAGCATAGTATCACCAAGATGCATAACTACAATGCTATTTTTAAGTGTATATAGTTTTAGACTCTTTGTAAGTTAACCACTTTTCTGTATAATATTGACTTCACCCCATTTTTCTTCTGCACCTTGAAATAGTCTTGAACATTTTAACATGCTTTAACAATTAGATGAAAGAAACAAAGATACAAATTAAATTAGCTTAACTGGTCTCCTTTAAGTAGCTATGATGTTTTTAAAAAAAAAAAAAAAAAGAAAAGAAAAGAAAAGGTTTAAGACTTCTTCCTTGGTACTCCCATAGCATGTTACATAAACTTGTACTTGAAAATCTATCACTTCATATTATAATTCTTTGCTTAAACCCCTCCCCCCTCCACTCTCTCCTTACTTTCCTCCTCCATCCCTCCCTTCCTCCTTCCTTCCCTGTCACCAGAATATGGCATCCAGGAGACAGGAACCTTGTCTTACTCACTTTTGTGTTTCCGGTACCTTGTATAGAATAGATGTGTACGTGGATGGATGGCTGGTTGGATGGATGGATGGGTGGGTGGATGGATGGATGGGAGACAGCTATAACTGAACTCTTCCACAAGATCTAGAGAACCACTCATGATCATCTTTTAACCAAGAAACACCTGCCAAGTTGTGAACTCACTTTCAATGGGTTTCTGACTCCTATCTATTGAATAGTTTATTGATATGGCTTAAGAACCAAAGTCTTTAAAAGTTTCTCAAAATCTCTTAGAAGCCAAGCTTGACCTCTGAAAATGAAGATAATTGAATGCTTTTAAAACTCACTACAGACTGATGAAATGCACCCATAGGCTGAATTAACAAGAGCTTTATTGAGGATTCTCTCTGTCCTGTTTCACTCTCCAGCCTGGCCCCCTACAATGTGCTAATTCCCAGGATCCCACAGTTCTCAGTTCTTTACTTCACGTTGGCCATTCAGATGGAACTTAAGGAAAGACACTTGGGAATGTAATTGCAGAAAATAAAACTCAGAGCCTTATGGAAATATTTGTGTGTTAAAATTATAAGAGGATTAGAAAGTTAAGTGAAATTTAATGACATGAGGCATTTTTATAGGAAGAAAGCTTTCAGCACAAGAAGAGCAATTGCACTTAGGCAGGGTGGAGGGGCTGCTCAACAGGTCGACTGCAGTTCTCTGCAGTGGGCATTTGCTTCCGATGACCCGAGAGCACAAATGCCATTGACTGTCCATTAGGAAGTAGAACGTTTCAGCTGGTGCATGTGTGTGTGAGGCAGGCTTGCTTCTAGCAAAAGGGCCTTCAGTCAGATGCCTAAGTCTGTTCCAGTAGCCTGACTTTAACCCTGAACCTACCAAGAACTTTGGAAAAACCGATTATTCAGTGCATCCAGAACTCATGCAGTATACTGTGTCACCAAAAGCCACAAGACCATCAGGAATTATTATAAGCTCTTTGGGATGCAGATCAAAAGTGCCTGTGAAGGAATGTGGAATCCCTCAGAGCCACTACCCATAGCAGGGACAATTCCAAGCCAAATCCATAGGAGCACCCCGAAAAAGACTTATCTCCTCTATCATCTGAAGCAAGCCACCATTCCATTTTCTCTCTTCTTACCTTCAACTCTTTTGCTAGGTCTTCAAGCAGCATTTTCATTTTCAGATGAAAACCTTAGGCTTTATTTTTGCATATTAAGTAGAACTGTTTGCTGTATTTAAGGAAGCTTTAGGGGAAGGAGAAAAACATGATGCAAAGTGAAAACCTGGCGTTGTGCCTTTTGCTCTTTCTTTTCCACTAAACAAAAAAAAAAACAAAACATTAATTTCTGATGTCTTAATTGCATAAGCCATGTATGGCTTTCATCTAAACTTCCTATTTTAAGAAACCAATGAATCTTTTGCTTTTTAATTTCCTTTAGATCTTAGGAGAGGTTTGGATCATCTTCATTAGGTCTAGGATTAGATCAAATTAAACAAGATATTTTATAATTTGAACAGGTGTTTGTTTCAGGGTTTTTTACAACCAAAATTTTCAATAGTCTAAAACAGTTTAAAAGACGCTCCGTAAAATTCAAACCGTATGGTGAAAGAAAGCTGCTTAGGTGATTTTATGTAAAAATCATTTCCTCTCTTAGAGTAGAAGTTGGTTTGCAAATTAGTGAGGTGGAGCCAAAATAGAGAATTGCATTGTAAGAGAGTGACTCACAATGTTTTGACTTCTTAAAATATATCTTTCCCGACAGCAATGACTGCCTTGTCATTTGATTGCTTTCTAATTAATGTTAAGTTTTCCATTATAAGTATCACACTTTTGCCACCAGAGCTACCAGTTGTGACCTCATATTACTTGTCCTTGAAGGATGCACCGGGCAATTATGACCATGGGTTCCTATGACTACAAGGATGTATCTCCTCATATTCTAACCCTAGATGTGGTACAATCAGTACCGCTATAAGAATGCTTCCATTAATAGCAGAGAAGCAAATCAATGTTTGTTTGCTTGCAAGTAAAAATAGGTACTTGCTGATAACTGTGTGTTCCTTGCTACTTTTATTTACAAAGAATTAACCAACCATGAAGTATCCTTGATAAATAAAATCAAGTTGCAATGTTCAAAAACTATTTAAAAGTGTATTTTTTTAAAATAAGCAAGCTGCATATTATGCAAAGTGGAATATGAATTGAACAGATAAGGTCAAGTCAAGGCATATGTTATGCCCAACAGAACAGATCCTGCTCTGAAGCCCCTGCCTCAATGCTTCATACAACCTAAAAGAATTTGACCTGGACGAACACAGAGACACATTTGGATTCACTCAACACAAAAATGTTTACAAATAGAAAATCAAAGCTGTGTTTAAAAGACTCCAAATTCAAACTATGCCAAAAGTAGAGTCTGAAAGTATCAGTAACCCTCTCTGCCTTTTTGCCACTATATTAAGTAATTTAGATCCAGAGGTGGCTAAGGATGGCCTCTCTACTGTCTATGAACCCAATGGACAAATTTAAAAGTTTAGCCTTAGTACCCCCCGAATGTTATATAATAAGATTTACAACCTGATATAAGCAGTGCTTACATTTAACTTTCAATTCATTTTTTCCTTTTTGTTTGAGTTGAGGGGAAAAGCAATGTTTTTCCCAGCTTCCTAAAACACTGGTACTTGAACGCCTGTCTGCAGGAACTGTCATCCTGCACTTGAACAAAGACAGTTCCTTTTTCTTGCTGGCATATCCTGAAAACTCTAAGCCTTTGAATCATGCAGCATGCATAGCTTGGTTAGTCTTCCTCTAAAACCAGGTCTAAACTAACTTTTTCTTATGTATTTTTTCCACCTTTCCTGATTCATTCTGCAAATATTTATTAAGCACCTCTTCCGGGCCATGCACTGAGGGAGCTTTGAAAAGTGAAGGAACACAAACTTTTCTCCCCATTGCACACCTATTTAACTCTTTCTTTTCCTTTATCTCAAGCATCATCTCCTCAAAGAAGCATCCCTGACCCCCCTAGTCTAGGTCAGTCATCTTTGTTGTATAAAAACCTCAATCTTTACTTCATAGAAATGATTACTCACTGATCGGTTATTTTACTAACGCCTGTCTCCCCAGCATGAGAACAGGAACCATGTCTGATTTTGCTCACCAATTTATTCCAGTGCCTGGTCCATGCTGCCACTTAGTTAATTGGTGGACCTGTTCGTGAGTGATGAATGAATGGATCTAAAGAAGCATCGTTTCTTCCCTCTACAAGCTCACAGCATGTTATAGGAAAATAAGCACACCTGGGTAGGGAAAGCCAATGAGACCAGAAAGGTAAATTTGGGATAAAATTATAAACAGCCTGGCTAAGGTGTTTCCTCATTATCTCGTTGGCCACACAATGATCGGGTTAGTATTTTAGGAAGCTCCCTGAGGTGGCAGGATGGAGGGCAGCCTGGGAAGGGGAAGAGTCAGAGGCAGGAAGTGTGGGGAGCGCTGGGTGGCCCAGGTCACGATGATGAGGTTTAGACAAAGGCAACAGCTGCAGAACAGCAGGAGCAGAGGGGCTGAGTCACAGCACCTCAGGCATCCCTGTGCTTTCTTACAAGATTCATACGGCTTGCAAGGAAGACCCTTTAAAGGACAAGCCCCTTCCTACAGAGTGGGGCCTGGCTTACAAAAACTCCCCGACCCAGGGTACCCACACACACCAAATTAGCCTTGGACCAGGAGCTAATCCAACCTTGGATTTGACACATGGGGCAGTGTCGGCAGAATGACAAGTTGCTATTTTTCTTTCTGGCCATTTTTCAGACAGTTTCGGTAAGGTTGAAATTCCAGGTGTAGTCAGACAGTCAACCAATATTTATTAAACACTGGTCGTATACCATGTGTTGGGTACAGAAGGATTAGAGAAATGGACGTGGATATAGCCACTGTGCTTGCAGAGCTTAGTGCCTAATGAGCCAAACAGAGCAGCAAATGAACAACTGCAGCTCCGTGTGGTCCGTGTTCTGACAGGAGAGGCACAGAGAGCTGGGGGCACACCTGGGTGCGGCTCATGGGTCCCAAGTGACACGTGGTCCCAGAGGACGTGGGATCTAAGCCATGAACCCAGTGAGGAAAAGTGTTAATCAAGGGAGAAGGGGAAAGAAGAACACACCAGGCAGCGGGACCGGCATGTGCAGAAACTCATAGACAAGAGCACATCACATGTGAGAGGGATTCCGGAGCCTGGAGCGGAGGAGATGAGTGGCAGGAAAGCACAGGGGCAGGAGGCGAGGGAGAATCCGTAGGGTTAAGCAGGATGAGGCCACTCAGTGCCTCCTAATCCACATGAGGAGTATGACTTTCTGGTGTGGACAGTGGGAGACTGAGAGGTGATGGGAGGATGAGAGAGCTGATCGGTTGCAATGCGGAGGATGCGCGTAAGGAGCTGGAGACAGGAGGAAAGACAGTCCCAAGGCTGAAGCATGAATCTGGGCAAGAAGTGATGGTCCCCCAACTCAGGTAGTGGCAAAAGGGACGAAGAGTAGCAAGTAGATATGAAAGATATTTAAGAGGTCCATCTGTCAGGCTTTGAGGACTGACTAGGGGAGAAGGGAAGAAGAGGTGAGACGTTAAGGACACTTGCATCACTGCAGGACAGTGGGGTCTTTCCCTGGGCCATGGCACACAGAAAAGGATTAGATTTTGTGACAGAGCAAAGATGGTAAATTCCATATGAGGCATGTTTGGGTAAAAAGTGCCCCTGGGACACCTTAGGGGAAATATTCAGCTGTCAGATCAATGGATCTAGAACTAAGGACAGAGATGCCACTCACCTTTGTAATCCCCCTTGTGGGTCATCCTTTCTATGTTGAGATTTACAACAGTAATAACAATACAGGCTTCCAAATCAGGCCAGATGAAGGCTCACGTCACTCATGAGCTGTGTGAGCTTGGACAGGTTATATTACTAAACCTTTCTGAGCTTTAATTTCTTCATCATAAGATGGGGTCATAATATTACCTACTTCATAGGATTTTGGTAGAGATAAATGAAATAAATGCTTGTGAGGCCCTTAGCCTCAATAAGTCTTTAACGCTGGTGGCGGAGGTGGTGGTGGTGGTGGGAATGTTGGTGGTGGTGGGAATGTTGGTGGTAGCAGCAGTATCATCTACCCTGGAAATGTAGATTTGAGGACCATCAGTGTCTAGATGATACTGAGAACCACTGGAAGAAATGGTAACAAGAAGAATGTATAAAGGAAGGGACACGTAAAGGGCAAACACGATGGAGACTGAGAGTGGCCAGGGAGGTAAGAAGAAAATGAAGAGAGTGCTGTGACATCATGGAATCCAAGGGAAGAGAAGGTTTCAAGAAGAGGAAGTAGTCAATAAGGTAAAATTCTACCCAGGGATTAAGAAAGGAAAGGGTTGTAAAGTGACATTGAATTTGGGGACAAGTTAGCATCAGTGAGCCCTGAGACAAGAGTTTCAGTAGGAGAGCAAAGATAAAAGCAAAATTGTAGCAGGTTGAGAGAAGTTGCCAGATATGGATCGCTACTTAACATGCAAATACTTTTTATTAAAAACAGTGCGGGTCAGGGGAATGAGAACATGGTTAAAAGTGTTCTCTGACTACAGAGATTTGATTTTGCCTCAGGGCTTTGGCTCAGCCTGTAACAAAAAGACCTCCAGGGCCTGAATTTGGATGCCCCATTCTAGTTCTTTATCGGGCATTGTCAGGTGCTGGCAAAAGAAAGAGAAAATAATAATTTTAAAGTCATTTCCTGTAGAGGAGACTTCTTGAATACACCATCCAAGCATAATGTGTTTGTTCTGTTCTCAAGGCTTTTTTGACAAGAATTAAACTCTGTATAGCATCAGTAGCAATTTTCTGCATCGCATGTGTATTCACTTGGAGAATTCACTTTCCCATTTAGAGCATTATAAGCTCTCTGTCAAGCAGAAACTCTGACAATAGCCTACATCTCTAGGCCCCATTTCAGGGTCTTCTCAGTGACTTTTGTGGATTTGAAAGCAGCCTTGCCTTCCCTTCACTAACAGAGAGAACACAGAGATTTGGGATTGGCACTCAGGATTTACTTATCCTGGCATGGACATTTTACATGATCTGCATTGGGGCCTTTACCCTCAAATCAAACAAGATTTATTTCCTCCAAACACACACATACATACACATACGCAGACACACACGGTCACACACCATCCAAAGCCTTTCACTTGGAAATAGCATTGAACAGGTAAGGGGACTGAGACACCAAATGATTTATTTTTAGACAAGAGTGTACTATGACATCACTGATCAAACTAGAGCCAGGTCCTAAGCTGAGAACTCTACCCATAAAAGACCAACATTGCCTTTTTAGCCAGGGCTTTCCAGCAGTCACAGCAGTCTCCAATTTTCAGCAGCATCTCAAGGGGCTGACTTGCAGCAGGTGATTCTTATTGTCTACTTTCAAGTTTGAGAACCACTGTGCTAATTCCTTGTTTAACAGAGCCATCACTAGAGCCAGACTGGTTGGGTTCAAATGCCAGCTTGGCCACTTACTAGATATGGGCAATTTACTTCATCACTCTGTGCCTCAGTTTCCCACTTTGTATAATGAGGACAACAGTAGTATCAACTGGAAGGGTAGAGATGAGGACAATGGGAACTAATGTCAAGTATTTAGCACTGGGTATGGTCCTTAACCATTGTTTTTCTGCTTGCCCTTCTATAAACTCAGGATGATAATGGTACCTGCCCTAAAATGTGTTAAAGAGGCTGGCATGAGCTGATGCATGTAAGTGCTTAGTTGTCACTATTAAACATCTCCCTCCATTTAGTTTATATCTTAATCAAGTATTTTTGGAAATCAGGATAGCTCCTGGACTATGTCATGAAAACTTGTGTGCATCTTAATGGTGGGTCATTTTCCCATGATTTAGTCCACATTTATTTCACTGTCTTTATTTTTGAAGTTGTGTTTGTAACAGCCCAAAGCAAATAACACAACTCCACATGGAAAGGAAGTGGGCGGAAAACCTCCCAGGTGTTCAGAAGATAACTAGTGGCCCTCCTCTTACGAAAATACATGAGTTGGATGAAATAACTAACTTCAGGGGAAACCCAACAACAATACTTACAGTTTTATTACTCCAACATCCATAGCCTTTATGAGACAAGTCACAAAGAAGGTGCACATATGCCGTTCAGTAACCTTAGTGCCTCAGTTCAGCTATGCGAAAGTGGTAACTAGCTTTATATCTATATATCTGTTTATGTACCCCTCTCTCTCTCTGTGTGTGTATATATATCATATATAGATACATATCTCCTGTATGTGTAAAATCCTGTATGTGTAAAAGATGTATATAACCTATCACATGTGCTGCAGTGTTCTGAGCACTTTAGATAATAAGATATTTAATCTCTACAACTTTATCATGTAGTACTAGTATTATCACTACCCCACTTTTATATTAATATATGAGGAAACTGACACACAAAATGAGTAAGAGGCTCAAAGAAGATCGATCAGGTAATGAAAGGCAGAGCCAGGATGTGGACCCAGATGGTTTGGAGCTGGAGGCTACGTACTTAACTGTTAACCATCACTCAATAATTAACACCTGAGATTATCCCAGAGAACACTCAACCCCGGGCTTCATTTGATGGGCAAGGGAATAGATGTTTAGGAGAAAGATTCTGACCTTTTGAGAAGCCTCACATACCTAGAAACTTAGTTATTTCTGTTTTTCTCAGAAATGCACCACTGATCCTGGTGAGAGAGAGCTTAGCAACAAGGCTAATTTTAAGTACTAAAGAGTGAAAGGGGTTTATTTTGAAAATGCTCTCCAACATTTTCAGCAACCAGTGCTGTGAAGCAAGGCCAAATTCAGAGTTAAAATGAATATAAATAAAAAGATAAGTCATTTTGTGTCTTCTCTATAAAGTAAACATTTCTAAAGAAAAGATGCCTTTTATGTAACATCCATATTTCCAGGAGAAACCTGGGCAAGTTATGGGCAGAGCATGATAGAACAGAGACACCTACTGGTGAGAACAAGCCTCACTTCATAGATTTCTATCATAATTTAAGAATGACAGTGATTCTCATTATTATTTGAAATGTATTAGATATGGACAGTATGGTGGTAAAATACAGAATCTTCCCTTCAGGAGATTACATTTTAAAAAGAAGATATAAGATGAATCCAGCTATTTCTAAAATAACTTGAGCACAGTGTCTCTACTCTCCCTTGTAGAAATACCAAGGTACTTTTCAGGATCCTGCATCAACTGGCTCTACTTGGGTGAGGGGAATACCAGGCTGGGTGCAAGGTAGCTGGCGCCCTTGATCCCTCTTATTTTGAGTCAACAGACACTGATTGAACACTTGCATTCCAAGGACTGGTGAGACAGAGTGCCACAAGGCACTCCCAGCTCAGAAGCCAGAAGCCAAGATGCTGATCATTCTAGACCTCTCCTGTCCCTAGACAGGGGCTTCCTCTCCAGTCTGGAGCCCAGGAGTCAGACCTGGTCTTATAAGATCACATGTTCTTATCTCTTCTGGAGTACTCAGATGTTAATTGATTCCCCAGAGATGATACTTTCCATCACAAATTTCATGAATATGTAACTGTTTGAATTCTCTCCTATAACATATTAGTTGGTTGATGTTGGGACTGTATCATTTCTATCATGTTTTTCTCAGGAATGCACCACTGATCCAGGTGAGAGAAAGAGTTCAGAAAGGAGAAATGGAGAAAAATATGTGTCTTAATACGTTCAGGCTGCTGCAGCAAAATACCATAGACTAGGTAGCTCATGAGTGACAGAAATTTATTTCTCAGTTCTGGAGGCTGGGAAACCCAAGATCAAGGCACCAGGAGATTTAGTGTCTGGTAAGAGCCCACTACCTGGATCACAGATGGTGCTTCTCGTGTGTCCTTACATGGGATCTCTCCTGAGCCTCTATTATAAGGGCATGAATCCCATTCACGAGGGCTCCACCCTCAAGACTGAAACCACCTCCCAAAGGCCCCACTTCCTAATACAGCCACCTTGGGGGTTAGGATTTCAACATATGGACACAAACATTCAGACCATAGCAAGATGAAAGAAAATTAAGTTTAGGAGAAGAGAAAACTATGTAGTGAGATGGCAATATCACTCTTTAGTTTTGTTTGGTTCCATTAGTTAAAACACTTTGGATTCCCAGTTTAAACTTTCAAAACTCCCTAGCCATGACCATGTATAACTGAAAAGTCTTAATGACTTTAGAAGAAACAGTTCTCAGTTGAATTGTTTGGATGTAATTATTTGCATGGTTTTAGTTTCTATGTGGAATTTGGAGTTAAAGTAAGAGAGTTTGCGTACCTGAAAGTGCAACTGAATGATACAAAAGGTATCCAGTGATCCAAACAGGATAGTTTTATCTGGAGGAGGGGGAAGGAGGAAAGAATTTAAATTAATGTAATGAGAGATACTCACATTGGTTTTGAGAATTTAGCCAACTATTGAGAGGCAGACTGGATATTTTTAAAAAATCATGAATACCACTGATTAGAGTTTATTCATCAAGCACCTAAGTATAAGCATTGTGTTAGGTGCTATCAAGTAAACAGATCTCAATCAGACAGGTCCTGGCCATTGAGAAGTTGTAATCCCAGCAGGAGAGATGAAATAAATGACTAATCTCCAAGACAATAGCAGGAAGCTGTAGGGAGAGTGAAACATGACAATAGAGAGCATCCTCTACTCCTTGAATTCCCTGTTCTCCCAGATTAATTCAGTCCCCAACAAGAAAATTAGCAAAACTGGAGGCATTTTGAACCAATTAGAAGGTTAATGCAATTGTTTAGAAATGAGAAGTTAAGGTTCTGGAAAAACTTTAATTCCCAGGTTGGCAAAATGAAATAAAGGCAGTACTTTTAATAGAAATAGAAACATCAGGCCGGGCACGGTGGCTCACACCTGTAATCCTAGCACTCTGGGAGGCCGAGGCGGGAGGATTGCTCGAGGTCAATAGTTCGAGACCAGCCTGAGCAAGAGCGAGATCCCATCTCCACTAAAAATAGAAAGACATTATCTGGACAGCTAAAAATATATAGAAAAAATTAGCCAGGCATGGTGGCACATGCCTGTAGTCCCAGCTACTCAGCAGGCTGAGGCAGGAGGATTGCTTGAGCCCAGGAGTAGGAGGTTGCTGTGAACTAGGCTGACGCCACGGCACTCTAGCCCGGGCAACAGAGTGAGACTTTGTCTCAAAAAAAAAAAAAAAGGAAAAATCAAGAAGGATTTGTTGCAGGAATGTAGGGTGGAGAGCGACATCATGAGTTTCCCTTTTCATCTGTCTATAAGGCTAGAGGAACCAATCCATGTGTGAGTGGAGGTATCACAGAGAAGGCTGGAAATGTGGAACTGGTCTCAGGAAACTAGTTCTAAATCAGGAGATCCGTGGAGACAATCCATGAGATCTTTGGAACCCCCTAAAACCTTGTGCATAGAAATTATATTTATTTATTTATATTAGGGGCTAATTTGAAATCACTTTTACTCCCACTTGCTTTTGTAGAAGGTTGATTAAATATAAAAGATTGTTCATTGTAAAGGATATTTCTAGACATGAACAACAGTAAGTCAGTAATCTGAGAAAGAAAACATTTCCTTATGAGACTTTCCAATGAGTATTAAAGTTGAGAAATGACTTAGAGAGTGAATAAATAAAAATGAAATAAACTCATCTACAGCAAAGAGAAACCAAGAATCAAAAGGTTGGATTTAGCACCAAATATACTTTCAGTGTAATGAGAGAGTAAATACTATAATCAGTTGACTAAATGCAGTCATTAATATGTGAGATATCACCCTTATTATAATGTTCAGATAAAAAAAGAAACCCAAAAAGAGACAATATAAATGAGAGGGAATTTATTTATACTGTCCTTAAATGAGCCTGTGGTCATTTTATTGAAAACAATAATAAACTCCAGAGTTAAAAGCTTGAGATCTAGCCAATAAATCAACTTCATTTAAAATATCCTTAATTGGCAATAGTATGTGACATGAATAAAGCCATGTATTTAGGTTTCAGTTCAAAGAGAATTTTTATTCTGTCCATGAGTTTGAGATTTGGGGAGGGGGAGAAAAAATGATTATATGCCATTTAAGTGGTAAACTTTTAAAAGAATGATCGTCCCTTTTACTAAAACATATTTCTCCAATAATATTGGCCTTACTATCATGTCTAATAGGTCAATGTTTTGTGTTATAACATAAGAGCTTCCACTAATCAAAAATATCTCCATTGCCTGGAATTCTACTGAGGAGGATGTATTCATTTGGGCCAGGATATAATCTGACTCTCATAATGGTATCAGGTTGGTAGAACAAGAGCCAGAGGCAAAGGTTGCTAGGCAGGTATTTCAATGGGGAAGGGAAGGGACCTGGGGGAAAAAATGAACAGCAGCAATAGTGCTGTGTTGGAGGGTCCTGAGTAGCCCCAAAGAGGTGGAAAACTTGCCCCCACAAGGGAAAGGAAGGGAAGGTAGGTGTAGAGAGGAGAAGGGCCAGCAGGCTAACGAGTACCCAAGATAAAAAAAAAAAAAAACTCACCCTGCAGTGTTTCTCAGGCTGGCCAGGAATGCCAATATGCCATTGGATGATAATGTTCTCATTTTCAACCTACCTAGTCATGGTTTTACAGAGAGCAAATTAGTTCCTTTCAGCCTATTCCCATTGTGAATGTTGGTGTTCTTTGTTTATCTGCCAAATCGGTGGTACCTGACAATCTCCCAACCGTATCATTAGGAGGGAACTTTAAAGCAAAAAGATCAAGCAGCATAAAAGTTGCGTCTTTTGCAGCAGTGCCAAGTCATCGCCTGCCTGTGCTTTCTTCTCTTGTCTACTCAGACTTCCAGAAGCAAGCACTATTCATACAATGAGAGAATGGGAATGTGCGAATGACATCGTGGGGTTTTTTATTATTATGTTGACTCTTTTATTTATGTGGAAAGCTTAGAATTTGTTTTTCTCAGCTTACTGTCTTAGAAAATAAGATTAAGAAAGTCTAAGGGCCACAGATGGTATTTGTTGGATTTGTATTTGCATAAATAAAAATTTGATGAAAATATTAATATACATATTCAATGGACATTCTTTGAGTTGATTTACTCACACCTGGACAAATCCTAGAAAACCCTTTTTAAGGAATTCTAAACTAGTTTATAAATAATGTGGCAAAATGAACTTTGCATATTTTATTGTTTATATAAATGATTGAAAGCCGTAAGATATTACTCTGATAATAGGAGAAAACCCATGATTCAGTCTTTCCTGGTGCCCAAACTTTTCAGCCCACTAGAGGCCATTTAATATTGTGCAGCTGGCCAGTGGTGGCCAGGGCTCACTGGATTGCAGTTTTATGTGCTCTCAATGTAATGTGTTTAGTCATGCCCTGTGCCTGTTTGGGGAGGTCAAATTTTAGCTTCTTGGCATACACAAAACTGGCCTGGCATTTAGAAGGACTAGAAGTCTAAAAGACAAAGCTGTGCTCAATAAGCAACTCTGCAAACAACAGCTGTGGCCACAACTAAAATACCATCTATTTGTGAGTAAATAGTGTGGAAAGGGCTTTTGGTCACCCACAGATCTTTTCTACCATATCCTTAAGCACATCTGACAATATTTATCATCCTAAGGTGGCATACATCTGTTTATATATATAAATGCATGTATTTGTATGTGTACATATGTTATGCCATGGGATTAAGGTGCTTCTATGAAAATGTTTCACTTCTATACATAGTTATACATCTTTAGCACTATCTTGAAGGACAGCTCCACCTGGTTTGTGGCAAAGGTGGGGTTCCCATAGCCCTGTCCACTAAGTCTTCTCCTTCTCTCGGCAGTGGCCCCTAAAGGACAGCCAAAGAACCCCAGACTCCAGAGAACCATTTTGAAAACCAAAGAAAGATTTTTTATTTGGAAGATGTAGTTTTTAAACAGGGCCTGATTCAAAATAGCTGTATACCACGTGGCAGATAGGCTCCTGAATGGGTACCCCTTCCTGTCGTTAGAAGAGAAGGGATTTGTAGTAGCCTTCAGATGTGACCATCCACCTCCCCTTTGCCACTAGTGAATATTTCACAGGCTCCAGCCAACAAGGTGTGGCCAGAGGCTACGATGGGGTGACTACATGTAGATCTACAACAGACAGACCAATTGCATTTGACCAAATGAAGATCCCTAGCTTGAAATTTCAGAATATTTTAAACTTCTACCTAAAAAGTAAGAAATTCAAACATGGAAATATTTAGGCTATATATAAAAATTATCTGCACCTGTGTCATAATATATTCAATGTATTTTGATCTGTAGACTAAATATCTTAGTGGTTGAGTTTTGCCTTGCTAATCAGAAATCATTGCAGACATACATCTTCATCTATCAAAACTATTTCTTGAATGTATTCAGTAATATTAGCCACTATAATATAAGCTATTACTAGATGCCATATATATTTAAGCTCTAATCTTGATCTTACCATCTTTATTACCTGAAGAGTAGATGCCTCATATTTGGGTGAGTAATAGAACTGGTACTTGAATCCAAAACCTGACCTATAAGCTAAGGTTATGGTTTAAACTATTTAATCAATTATTTTAGAATTAACTACTTAAGTCATATATAACTCTTATGTGATCAATGAACATTAACCTAATCAAAAATGGGGTCTTTTATCTTATTTTAGGACAAATCATATAACTGAAAAAGCCACATGATATTTAGAAACACATGATATTTAGATTGATATTTATTCAGTATTAATCATTGGTTTATCAATAATGTTAACTTCTGTTAAATCTTGAATGATTTTATCAGAAAGTTAAAAATAATGTTCTAATATAGCAGTGATGACTAGGTATGATTTAATATATGATATTTCCTTATAACAAAGATGTAAGTACTGAATAGCTTTGCTAGTGATTAATTAAAATTTATCACCCCAACTTATATCCTAGGAAATACCATGAAGTAAATTACTTGAATTTATTCAAAACCCAAATAGCAACAGAAGTACAAAAATTAGTAAATGAAAGGTCAGGAATCTAAATGTCAGAACTAAGAAAGGGCCAATATGACTATAAGACAGAAACTATGTACAGGTAGATAAGTTACAGAAGTCCTCAGCTAAAGTTATTGCGAAGAGTAAGAGTTCTGACTTGAGCATTATAAAAGCTACTCATGTAACAAAAACATTTATAGTTCCTTACTATTTTGAAATTAAAAAAAAAGAAAGAGTAAGAGTTCTGTCCTTTTCAAGTAGGTGTGGAAGGCAGCCTATCTTCTCTCCCATTGAGTGAAATTATCCAAAGCTCAGCTTGGGAAACATCAGGATCATGTTATCTTTATATGAATCATTATGTATAATAACAATTACAATTTAATAACAACTATTATTATTGTCATTATTTGGGATAAGAATGTTACCCAGTAAACACACATAAACATTAACAGATATTTTGCAAAGCACTACTTATCTTTCCGGATATTTTCTGTTCTATTCCATTTTTTTTAAATGCTGACTGTGACTCTCGAATTGATTTATGACCCACCCATGGGTTGCTACTCACGGTTTGAAAAGATGCTGTTCTGATGAGCCATACATAAGTAGCTGCCACCATGTTTTGGCAGGACCTGCTTTTACTAGGGGCTGAATAGCAGACAGACAGGGATACAGTACATGGTTAAACTTAACTGGTGCTTTTTATGCAAAAATTGGCTTATCTAGACAACAGCTTGAGAAGTCCTCAGCACTTTTAACTTATAAACCACCACTAGAGGAAGTGTTTTTAAATCGGGTTTTTAAATATCCTAACATCACAGAAGTTTCTTGTTGCTAACTTAACTGTTTTACTCTGTTATTTTGTAGTATTTCCTTATTTATCTTTCTCCTGCATCCCACTGGTATAAGTGATTTTTACAGCTTCTGGGCCCACATGTTCTAAGTTGTCCTGGGCTGCTATTTGGAATGCAGGTGTTAATTACCTCCTTTACAAATCGTAGCTGTTTACTCCCAACAGTAAATACAACTTAGTTTCTCCTAAATAAACTGGCTTTCCCGCTGACTAGTGTTCCAAACCTCTACGACTTTCCTCTCCTTTTCAAACGACATTAGATTTACTTTTAAAGAGAATATAGGAAATGGCTCTTTGAGTGTTCTTAGTTCTATCTTTCATTAAAGACTGGACCCTCTTATTGAATAATACGACCTCACTGTATTCATTTCCTCAAGCTGAGAAATGTATTCTCCTCTAGTTCTGGAGGCTAGAAGTCTGAAATCAAGATGTCAGCGGAGCCGTGCTCCTTCCTAAGGGGCTAGAGAAGAATCCTTCCACACCTCGTCATACTTCTGGTAGTTGCTGTCGGTCCCTGCACTCCTTGGCTGATAGCGGCACCACGCCAATCTCTGACTCTGCTGTCACAGGGCCATATTCCCTCCGTGTGCCTCTCTGCGTCTCTCATAGCCATCTTGTAAGGACATTGGATTTAGGGCCCATTCCGATCAAATAGGTCTCATCTTAACTAATTACATCTGCAAAGACCCTATTTCCAAATAAGGTCACATTATGAGGTTCTGGGTGTACAAGAATTTGGCGGGGACACTATTTGTCTTAGTCCATTCCTGCTGCTATCGTGATATAGTTTAGACTGGGTCATTTATAAACAAATTTATTTCTCACAGTTCTGAAGGCTGGAAAGTCCAAGATTAAGGCGCCAGCAGATTTGGTGTCTGGTAAGGGCTTGCTCTCTGCTTCAAAGATGGCACATTGTTGATGTGTCCTCACATGGCAGAAAAGGTAAGCACGCGCCCTTCAACCTTCTCTATGAGGGCACTAATCCTATTCAAAAGGGTGGAGCCTCCCGTGTCCTAATCACTTCCCCAAAGACCCGCCTTCATAATATTATCGTATTGTGGGTTAAGTTCCAACATGGAAACTTTAGAGGGACACAAAATTCACACCATAGCACTGTTCAACCCAGGATGCTGACTTTCCAAAGGGACCAGACATTTATTTCTACCAAACTTATTGAAATCTGTCAGCATCATGCACAGAAATGGGCCAAATGGCAATTACATAGGAAAAGATGCACTAACATCAAACAGGGAATAGAATAAAGTTCTTCTACTCTAACATTATACACTAGTTAATAATTCTGCCCAAAACACTATAGTCCATATGGGGTGGGGGGGGAGCAGTTAATTAGCATTAAAAAATTGGCATTTATACAGAAATGTGTAACTTCCAAAACACTTTCATGTGCATTATATAATTTCATCACTACTACCTAGTAATGCAAATGAAATTGTTGCCACTAGCCCCAATCTACAGATGAGGAAATGGGCTCCTGTCTTTACTCAGGCCATGCAGTTAATTCAGTGATGCAGAAGCAGGACGAGGGTCAGGCTGTCTGACTTAAAATCCAGCATTCTTTCCACTGCCAAGTTGAATTGTGTTTTGTGAAAGTGATTAAAGGAAGGGCTGTCAACCACAGGCTAGGAGAGGAGGTCAGGATGGAGTTCAAGGCCACTTCAGCATCATTTGCCAGGCTTTTTTCTAGGTAACTACACCCAGCCACCCCAGAACCTCTCAACAATGGTGAAGAGCCCCACAGGGCCTGAGAATCCCCTCCTACCGCCAGAACTTAGATTTGCTAGTTAAATTTGTATGGGAGACCAGACATGGTGGCTCATGCCTATAATCCTAGCATTCTGGGAGGCTGAGGCAGGAGGATTGCTTGAGGTTAGGAGTTTGAGGTTGCAGCGAGCTATGATGACTGTACTCTAGCCAGGGTGACAGAGTGACACCCTGTCTCAAAAAATATATATGGGAGAGGCTCCAATTCTGATGTTTTTTTAAGTAGCATGAGTTTGTGTCTAAGGTCAGTGCCTCTCAAACTTAAATGCACATATGAATCACTCGGGAATCTTGTTAAAATGCAGATTCTGATTCAATGGGCCTAGGGTAGGGGCTGAGCTCCTACATCCCTAATCTGCCCCCAGGTGAGGCTGCTGGGTCCAAGGACCACATTTTCAATGGCAAAGCCTTAAGTAGCCCTCACAACAGAACCCAGGCACAACTCTATACAGATAACAGAATGTGTCTATATGGTTGCAGAAAATGTCCACATCAGACAGCTATAACAAGCAGGGCGCCTCTGCCCAATAAAACACCTCCTCAGTTCCTAACATGTGCAAAAGTGTTTGGGCCCATTCAAATTTTGAGTCTCCAATTGTCTCTGCCAAAGCAAGCCAGGTAGGACTCAATGAAAGGGCCTTGTTTGTGACGCTCAGTGTCATGCCATGAAGAGCACCTGTCATTCTTGCAACAGAAGCATCAGTGAGACACTGCTATGCATGGGCCCCCGGGAATGCACAGCAGCTTCCCCTAGTAGCAGACGCAAAGTGAATCACACAGGTTTCCTGCAGTCACAGCTGGAATTGGCTCCTGACCTTTCTCTTGGCAGAGCTGCTACATTTCAGCATGACCCTCCATGTCTTCTGTTTTCTGGCATTTTATAATGTGGTCTTAATGACATTGACCCCAAAAGTACTTTTCAGAAGAGGTTTACTGCAGAGATTCATTAAAAGGAAAAGTGATTGCATTACAGCTTTAGTTTTTTTTCTTTTTTTAAAGCTGCTGGGACACGGTCTTTAGATATGGGGATAATGATGGAAATAAATCCTTGCAATTCTCTGTCAATACTAATAGATGAGCTGATGAGGCCGACTAGGTGTCCAAGGAATAAAGCCAATTTTTAATGGCACTTTAATTCTGGAACTTTATAAGACTTCCTTGCAGAAATTGGAAGTTGAAGTGGTGAGAAATAATTCAACAAACGAGCATGCTTTCAGGGAACAGCTGGTATAAATGGGTCCTTAAACTAGTCTTTGCCCTATGTGATTTCAGAATCGACACTTAAGATAAAATTTTATAAAAGAAAATACTTCCGGTAAATAATACAGTATGTACCTCATAATTTTCTCATATAACAATGGGCTGTTGTTTGAGAAATTTTTCTATTTCAAAGGCTAAAGTTCTTATTAGAATTTTGTTTAATTTTGAAGTTGTTTTTATTTCAATAGATTTAGGGAGTACAACTGGCTTTTGTTACATGGGTGAATTGTACAGTGGTAAAATCTGGGCTTTTAGTGTACATTTCACCTGAATAGTGTACATTGTACCCAATAGGTAGTTCTTCATCCCTCACCCTTTCCCCACTATCCCCTTTCTAAGTCACCAATGTCCATTGTACCACACTGTGTGACCATGTGTACCTACAGCTTAGCTCCCACTTACAAGTAAGGACCTGCAGTATTTGTACTTCACTTAAGACAATGGTCTCCAGTTCTATCCAAGTTGCTGCAAAAGACATTATTTTCATTCTTTTTTATGGGTGAGTAGTATTCCATTACACACACACACACACACAGGCACATACACACATTTTCCTTATCCACTCATCAGTTGATGGGCCCTTAGATTGATTCTTTATCTTTGCAATTATGAATTGTGCTGCAATTAGACATACTAGTGCAGGTGTCTTTTTAATATCATGACTTCTTTCCTTTTCTTTGGGTAGATACCCCAGTAGTGGGATTGCCAGAACAAATGGTAGGTCTACTTCTAGTTCTTTGAGAAATCTCCATACGGTTTTCCATAGAGGTTGTACTAATTTATATTCCCACCAACAGTGTGTAAGCATTCTCTTCTTACCACATCCACACCAAAATTTATTGTTTTTTGACTTTTTAATAATGGCCATTCTGACAAGGATAAGGTGATATCTCATTGTGATTTAATTAGCATTTCCCTGCCGATTAGAGATGTTGAGCATTCTTTCATATGTTTCTTGGCCATTTGTGCATCTTCTTTTGAAAAATGTCTGTTGATATCTTTTGCCCACTTTTTAATGGGGTTATTTGGTTTTTTTTTCTTGCTGATTTGTTTGAGTTCCTTGTAGATTCTGGGTATTAATCCTTCATCAGATGTATAATTTGTGAATATTTTCTCCTATTCTGTAGGTTGTCTATTTCCTCTATTGATGACTTCTATTGCTGTACAGTACCTTTTGGTGTAATACAGTCCCATTTATTTATTTTTGTTTTTTTTGTATTTGCTTTTGAGGTCTTAGTCATAAATTTGTTGCCTAGGCCTATGTCAAGAATAGTTTTTCCTAGATTTTCTTCTATAATTTTTATGGCTTTAGATCTTAAATTTAAGTCTTTAATCCATCCTGAGTTAATTTTTGTATATGGTTAGAGATAGGGATCCAGTTTCATTCTTCTGCATGTGGCTATCCAGTTTTCCCAGCACCGTTTATTGAATAGGATGTTCTTTCCCCAGTGTATGTATTTGTCTGTTTTGTCAAAGACTCATTGGTTGTAGGTAGATGGTATTATTTCTGGGTTCTCTATTCTATTCCATTGGTCTATATCTCTGCTTTTATACCAGTACCATGCTCTTTTGGTTACTGTAACCTTGTAGTATAATTTGAAGTTGGGTAATGTGATGCCTCCATATTTGTTCCTTTTGCTTAGGATTGCTTTGGCTATTTGAGCTCTTTTTTTATTCCATATGAAATTTAAAATTTATTTTCTAATTCTGCAGAAAATGACATTGGTATTTTGATGGGAATTGCATTGAATCTGTAAATTATTTGGGGCAGTGTGGACATTTTAACAATATTGATTCTTCCGATCCATGATCACAGGATATTTTTCCATTTGTTTGTGTCATCTATGATTCCTTTCATCAGTGTTTTATAGACCCTTTTTTCATGTTAGGAAATATTATTTTAAAAAATAAGTGATTATTTAAGTCACAGATAATTCTAACTTTTCTGCCTCTATAACATAATAATGGTGATTTGTCAGAGCTACTCAATCTTCCTGGTAAGTTAGCCATAAACATGGGAGAGTACTAGACTCTTCCATCTCGATAGCAAGTAAGGTTGAGATTCCACTTTACAAATATTTATATAACCTCCCCACTCCTTCCCTTTTGCTGCTGCCATTGCAGTAGAAACTCCTTTTCTTGTCTTCAGCTGCACCCCGCCCCCCATCAGTCCCACGCCTTGCAATCAGTGATCTTTCTAAAATGCAAATCTAAGCATACCATTGCCTTGCTTGAGATCCTTCAATGGCTTTACTCCTTACAGCAGCATTCTCAAGCTTGGAAAACATCAGAAGCACCTGGAGGACTTGTTAAAACACAGATTGCTGGGCCCCTCCCCAGAGCTTCTGACCCAGGAGGTATGGAGTGGGGCCTGAGAATCTGCCTTTCTGACAAGTCACTACATAATGCTGATGTTGCTGGTCTGATGCTGCTGGTCCAGGCACCACACTTTGAGGAGAACTGGTCTACAGAAGGAAGCCCATCAAGTCTTCATCACCACATTGAGTATCCTTTGTCTAACTTCCCAGAAGTGTCCCACCCCATTCTTCTTTGTGCCTCCACCTGCATTCAATCCCACCATACTACTTAGTTCCCTGAAATCAAGGCTGTTGTAATTGGTTGGGCAAGTTGTACACTGCACAAGTGATGGAGGCATCATTCACATCATAACCACTTGATTGGTACCCTCTGGAGTTGACCAGTGTACAGCCTATACCCTTATATGCAGCAGCCCTTGAAATTGCCACAAACCCCTCCATGCCATGCCTCTTTATGAATTCCCGCAGCCACACAAAAGTACTTTTCTGAGTAAACCATGATCTTTTGGGCTTCAAAGACTTTGCCCATCTTCTCCTCTCTGTCTGTAATGCCCTTTCCCCCCCTTTTCTGCGTGGAAACCTCTGTCCATCCTTTACGGCCTCCCTTCTCAAAAAAGAAGATTTACGATCAGAATCATCCTTAGAGCAAAGGAAACATCTTTCCACAGGAAAACAAAGGATATTATAGAATCTGGTTAGAGTCATACATATTCTAGTGTAAATATTTAAAACACTGTAAGTGTTCAAAATCTGTTTTTTCTCCCTCAGGTTTTCATGAATTATCTTTTCAAGGAACTAGAACATTGATAACGAGAAAAGTGAAGGGGGCTTCTTTTCATTTTCTTATTTTGTTCTAGGTTTCAACATATCTAAGACATTGGATTTATATGCACATGGTAGTTTAAAAAATTATGCTTGCAAATACACATTTATTAAATGGAATATGCAGTATTCTTAAATTTATATTTTTGGGAAAATTTTTATTATTAATACTTTTCTGTGAGTCTTTACTTTTGACTACATGGAACAGCAATTTTATACACACACACGCACACACACACACGCACATAGTCATGTGTCACATAACGTTTTGGTCAACAACAGATCACATTTATAACAGTGGTCCCATAAGATCATAATACCATATTTTTACTGTACCATTTCTATGTTTGTTTATGTTTAGATACAAATATTTACCGTTGTGTTACAATTGCCTACAGTACTCAATATGGTAACGTGCTGTACAGGCTTGTAGCCTAGGGGCAATAGGCTGTACCATACAGCCCAGTCATGCAGTAGGCTATGCCATCTAGGTTTGTGTAAGTACACACTGTGACTCTATGTTTGCACAATGCTGAAATTGTCTAACAACGTATTTCTCAGAACGTATCCCCTTTGTTAAGCAACACATGACTATACAGTAGCATAACAGTATGTATGTTGTGTATGTTTGTGTGTCTGTATATATGTGTGTATACCTATTGTTAATGGATAACTTGCAATATTAACTCTTCTCAGTGGCTTAACATGTTATTGCACAAACCTGAAGTTACTCAGATCTATCATTGGATTAACTGAAGACTCCAAATTACACTTAGCAAAAACATGTGCTATAGAATGAATACAGCACTTTTCTTAAAGAAAATCTGTGCTTCTGTGAAGCCCAAAGCTGATGTATATTCAAAAGCAGGCTTCCCAAAGAATAAGGTAAAAAAAGAAAAAAAAGCAGGTAATCTGCCCAACAGCATGGAAGAAAAGAAAGGATTAATAAAAAGTATAGCACTTAAAACTAGGAAAATCTTATGCTATTGAACTTTAAAGCTGTTCTGTTATCTCAAAACAGGCCATTTGTAATAAGAATTTCTATTGTAAAAAAAATCTGTAGCTGGTGAAAGCTCACAGGCTGACTCTCAGCTACTTGGAAGCAATAGAAAATGACCAAGTGTCTATGTCTTATTCTCCTTGGATGATTAAAAAATATTTGGTTCCTTCAAGGTCCATTCTCATGTTCTACAGTTCTGTCAAATTCTCCCTTCTTTTTTATGTTTTATTTGTTGGTTATTCATTTATTCAAAGTGGATTTGCAAAGTGCCTGCTCTGTGTTAGGCACTGTCAGAAATTCTGTAGAAAATCAGTAGTCATTAACTACTATAATTCTAAAGTCTTTGAAAAACAAAACTCTCTCATATGAAATTGTCAAATGCTTATTCAAGAAGGTTGTAAAGTTTTATGGGTGTAACAGAACCTGATTAAAACTCTGGCTGACTTAAGCTAAAATGAAGGAGGGGAAGAGACAACTTAGCGGAAGGTATTATTCGAAGGCAGAAACCCAGACTCCCACGATGCAAGTTTGTTACTGCCCCTACCAGAGGGCTGTGACTCCATCCGTGCAATTCCTAATCCCCAAGCCTCTCAGTTCAAATTCCTAGATTCCCAGGAGTAAGAAAATCCGACTGGGCCATCCTGGAGCCGGATTGTCCCCTGCATGAACATGCCAAAGAGATAGGGTTGCCAGATCAAATACAGGACACCTCATTAAATATGAATTTCAAATAAACAGCAAACACTTTTTTAGTATAAGTCTATCCCATACAAAAACTGGATTCAAATATAACTGGGCATCCTGTATCTTTATTTCCTAAATCTGGAAAGCCTGCGAGGAGGCAGCTTTCTGAGTACAGGCAAGGCTGCAAAGGAGACCTTGGGAGTCCAGGTAAATGTGAAAGTGTCCACTGACCTCACCTTCCCTGAATTCACTTCCGCTCAGCTAAATGGAAGAGGAGGCGCCTTAGGAGGTTGGCAGTTGTTAAGCAAAGCCCAACTTAGGGAACTCGTGATTCATTTTCACCACGTAGCTGAGCACCTGCTGTCTTACAGCTCTCCTAATTATGTCATGCACGTGAATATGCTCTCTTTGTAGGATATTGAAAGAACCACCGTCTAGGCTTTGGGGTCCCAGAGGCAGGATGAAGAATTGGATTCTTCTTATGGCTCAACAGGGATTGATATATGATTTGGGAAATTCTCAAATAAGCATAATAATCAACATTTTTTAGCACTTTACAGTTTACAAAGTGCTATCATACACTGTTTTATTTGTCCTCAAAACAATGCTGTATAGGTAAGCAAAACAAGTATTTATTTTCCATATTTTCTATATGGGAATACTGAGTCCCAGAAAAGCTAAGTGTGGTGTCCAGAGTCACAGATCTAACAAAGTAGGTCAGAACCAGCATTCAAACTCAGGCCTTTTAACTCAGTCCCATATCACTACCACCCCTCCCCACTGCCAAGCACTTGTTAGGTCCCCTCAATCTTTGTTCCTTTGTCTATGAAGTGAGAAAGGGCGTATTTCTAATATTTCTTCCAGCCTGGGTGTACTATGATTTTTACAGTCTACAAATGCTAAGCCGTAAAGCTAAATGAAAACCTGTTCAGGGGATGCCCTCCCACTCATTCTCCTCTTGCGTCTTTCCCCCAACTCTGTCATCCACGCGCTAAAGAGAAGGGTCTAAACATTTATGTTGTACTTTTCTGGGTGGGAGGCAAAGCAGTGTGCAGAAGGGGAACGCCACAGCCCCTGCCCTGGAGGAGCTGGGAGAGGCAGTGAGGTTTGTGTTCTGCCCGGCATGGCCAGCCTCCCTTTTCATTCTTGGGCTCCTCAAGAATTTCATGAGAACAAATTACCCAGGAAGGGATTGCCTAATCATTGGAGTGGGTGTAACGCTATCATTACCTCCACCTCTCTGTTGCTTCTTTCTTTGCAGAGTTACTATGAATAATAAAGTTCCCTTCCCCAGCCCTCACCTAATGACTCGCTTCCTACAATCTAATCTTTTAAAATACAGAAATATATCATGGGTAGGGAAACAAAGCTTATTTCAGGAGATACCAAGAAAGGATCAAAACAGTAACTTTAGTCATAAGATAACCAACAACTCTCCTCTCAGAGAATTAGATTTGTAGGTGAGAATAAAAGACAGAAAGAATTGATCTGACAGCGTGTGGAACTAGGCTGCCTCTCACATCCCACTCTGCCCCAAATGAAAGGCATGTGCAGGCCGACATCAACTTGTGCGTGGATGATCCCTCACTTAATGCCCCACGAATTGGGAGAGAATTGAATTCCTGGGCTCCTGTTACCCCCAGAGCCAAAATAATTTTTAAAACAACTAAATCCTTCAGCGACGCTCATTCTTTGCATGTGGCCTAGTGATGTTAGCACATACAGGATTTGTGATACTTACATGGAATCTCTTCTGTTCTGGGGGGCCCAGGGGGACATTCAGGAGAAGAAAGGGCTAGTAGCCAACTAAGGGCCTTCAGCGTCAGAGGAGAGCACTGTGTGTGGTTCAAAGGTATGAGAAGCTGGAACTGAAAGCAATCAGAGAAGTTTCTTCCTCTGATGGAAATCAAAGGAGTTACTTTCTGGTTTGCTGTATCCACTAGTATTCTGGGAAATAGCTAGAAATAGGAGACAGGTGGATGAAAATCATGATATTCTTACCAACTTCTTACCTCTTCCCCCAACAAGTGGTCTGGCCTTTGGCTTATTAACAGCTCAGAAATGCCAACCTGTTGTGTCCTATTCTGAAAATGTTCGTGTTTCTATGAATGCTTGTCACGGATTTCTCCTTCCTGTCAACTTAAACAAGTTAGTCCTATCCTGAAAATTCTTACCATCATGTTTCTCCATGTTGTTTTTCATTGCTGATCAGGTTTGAAAAAATATATGTATTAATACTGTATCTCACGAGGAAGATAAAGCAGGCATGCCCTGTAGTTAAGTGCTTATAGTTCACTTTCTGCAACCTCTCAGCATATATTTATGAAAGGAAGAAAGGAGAGCATGGGGAGAGAGAAAGTGGAAGGCACAGAAGTTTCCATGCATTTTCATGGAGTGTTGAATTCTGGGGAATAAACAGCAGATCATCACATGTGAGGCTCAATATTGGCAAACTAGATGTTCAGTCCTAAGGACAGTAAGACACAGTTGCCTGGGTTTGTCATGCAAACCACAGCTGAGGTGAAAGAACGTGTTTCAAAACGTTAAAAATATGAACATTAAGTAGGTCTGGAATTGTATTAAAATAGGAGATAAAAAGTTTAATTGGATTTTATTCTTTCCCCCCAATGTTGGCCAAAGGATTTTTTTCAAACACATCACCAGCATTTCTTGCACTTATCACATTCTACTTTTGGGGGGATTTGAGGGGACAAGGTCTCACTCTGTCACCCAGGCTGGAGTGCAGCATTGCAATCATAGTTCACTGCAGCCTTGAACTCATGGGTTCGAGTAATCCTCCCACCCTCCCAAGTACCTGGGACTACAGGCACATACCACCATGCCCAGGCAATTTTTTTATTTTTTGTAGACACAGGGTCTCACTATGTTGCCCAGACAGGTCTTGAACTCCTGGCCTCAAGTGATCCTCCCGCCTCGGCCTCCCAAAGTGCTGGAATTACAGACATGAGCCACTGTACCCAGCCCACACTCTACATTTTACGGGATGATTTCATGTGCACTATCCATTTGAATCCTTAACAACCCTCTGAGTCAGGTGAGGCATCTCATTTTGCAGATGAGGGAACAGAAGATCAGAGAGGTAACTGGCTTGTCCACGCAGCCAGCAGAGGTAGAGCCATGTGTTTTAATTCCTCGTCCTGTGTTTATTTCCACCACAAAACATGTACACTCAAGTAAAAAGTACTTAACCTAGTTCTAAAAAATATATATATCAAACACTAGTAATAAAACAGTGTTCTTTAAGTTAAAGATCCACAAATCTTTTCTTTGCTATCTGCAACACACTTTGCTGTCTGAAAGTGGTTTCACTTTATAGCAATTTAAGAAGAGAGATGGAAGCTGGAAGAAGTGGAAGAGAAAACAATGAAAGGTGTAAAGGAGGCATAAGAGGAGAAAGGAGGTGAAAGGAGGGAAGTAGAGAAACCTAGAAGAATAAAGAGAAGAACATGCAAGGAGAAATGAGTCCAAAGTCCTGATGTAAACTAATTATTTTTATAGTCTGATATACACTGAGCCACGTGGCCTCAAGATGTTTAATCATTGTCCTTTGAAATGTGTACTAGATGCACAATCTCTAAATAAAACAGTCACTCTCAGGATATTTTTCTCAGAGCTACATAGAATAGCTGAGACCAATGACACCTTCCAAGGTTTTGGCAAAGGTCAGATGAAACCAAGCCAGACCTAACCTAGATAAGAGAGGTTCCCTACTCCACCAAGAATTGTGTGTTCCAAATGCATGATCTTAACTAAGCAAAGACATGCTTCCTCACACTACCCTTAAATCTTAATCTTCCTGCTTTGCCCTATATGTCTAGAACACTGGGTATTGGTGAAGAAATCCCTGCTTGGCCTATCTATATCTTGCATGGTTTTACAGATATCTCACATACCTATTCTTAGCCTTCATCCTTCCAGACTGAAGTCTCAAGTCATTTCTTTTATTTAGCAATGTCCATGTACCATGTGATCTTTATAGCAACTGTGAAGTAGCTTTGATTTTGCCTTTATTCAGCAGATTTGTAAACTGAGACACAGAGAGGTTAAATAACTTGCCCAAGGTCACACAGTACCCGATGAAGCCTGGGTCAGAGCTCAGACTGTCTGACTCTAAAACCCAGTCACTGGATCCTCTTCTTAACTTCTTTCTGAGCTCTTCCTCTTTCCTTCCACATCTGACATCGTGCTGCTGTTTCCTCTGCCTAGAACATCTGCCCTGCACTGAGAGCACCATGGACGTTCGCCAAGCTCTTCCTTATGACACCTTCCTGGACTGAATGAAGTTAGCTCATAATCTTCCTTTTTCAGAAGTTCCCACATCCCAGGACAAAGGCTGTCCTGACTTGGTTCTGATGTCAGTCAGGGCCTACCACATAAACAGTATCTGTTCTTAGGAGAAGCGTGGCTGTGCTGAGTGCCACATTCTCTCTCCAAGGTCTGTGTTTGTGTTTTCAATTGTAGAGTGAAACTTCTAGAGATCATGAAGTTTCTAGATCATTCTGCATAGCTTTTGCAGCATATATGACAATTCACTTAAGAAATCACAAACCAAGAGGTTAAGAGAGAAAAATTACAGATAACCAAGAGAAGAGAGATGATTACTCCCCCCAAAACTATTCCAGTCATATGGGGCCTTCATCCAAATGGTGGATATGCACCTAAGAACAATGGGCAAGGAGGGGGAATGGATTTTTTTTTTTTCCAAATTGCTTCGGTCCTGGAATTTAAGTGTACATTAGGCTTCTAAGTAAGTCTATTTGTATTAGTTAGGGAATCTTAGGTTGTAAGATTTCTTTATAAACTTCTTGAAATAACTTGGAACATTCCATATCATTTAAAGAATCACTGGTGCGTATGTCTTCTAGCTGTTAAGCAGCTAAGAGGATTTGCTGACTTGGACTTTCTTCTCTTTTCCAGATCTTGGCCATCGTGTCTATCCTGTTCATCGTACTATCCACCATTGCTTTGTCTCTCAACACACTGCCGGAGCTGCAGGGAAAGGACGAATTTGGACAATTCAACGACAACCCCCAATTAGCCCACGTGGAGGCCGTGTGTATTGCCTGGTTTACCATGGAGTACCTTTTACGGTTCCTGTCCTCACCGCACAAGTGGAAGTTCTTCAAGGGCCCGCTAAACATCATTGATTTGCTGGCCATCTTGCCATACTATGTCACCATTTTTCTCACAGAGTCCAACAAGAGCGTGCTCCAGTTCCAAAACGTGAGGCGCGTGGTCCAGATCTTCCGAATCATGCGTATCCTCAGGATCCTGAAACTCGCCAGACATTCGACAGGGCTGCAGTCTCTGGGTTTCACGCTCAGACGGAGTTACAATGAACTGGGCTTGTTGATACTGTTTTTGGCCATGGGGATCATGATATTTTCCAGCCTGGTATTTTTTGCTGAGAAGGATGAGGAAGCTACAAAGTTCACCAGTATCCCGGCATCATTTTGGTGGGCCACCATCACCATGACCACTGTCGGCTACGGTGACATTTACCCTAAAACGCTACTAGGGAAAATTGTGGGAGGCCTGTGCTGTATTGCTGGGGTGCTCGTTATTGCCCTTCCTATCCCAATCATTGTGAACAACTTTTCTGAGTTTTACAAGGAGCAGAAGCGCCAAGAGAAGGCAATTAAAAGGAGAGAGGCTCTTGAGCGGGCCAAAAGGAACGGAAGCATCGTCTCTATGAACTTGAAAGATGCCTTCGCTCGAAGTATGGAACTGATAGACGTGGCTGTTGAGAAGGCCGAAGAGTCAGCCAATACGAAGGACTCAGCCGACAACAATCACCTGTCCCCCAGCCGGTGGAAGTGGGCCAGGAAGGCTCTGTCAGAAACAAGCTCCAACAAGTCTTACGAGAATAAGTACCAGGAGGTTAGCCAAAAAGACTCCCACGAGCAGCTGAACAACACGTCTTCCTCCAGCCCACAGCATCTGAGTGCCCAGAAGCTGGAGATGCTGTACAACGAAATCACCAAGACACAGCCTCATTCTCACCCAAACCCAGACTGCCAAGAAAAACCCGAGAGGCCATCTGCGTATGAAGAAGAGATAGAAATGGAAGAAGTGGTCTGCCCACAGGAGCAGCTGGCCGTGGCGCAGACCGAGGTCATCGTGGACATGAAGAGCACCTCCAGCATCGACAGCTTCACCAGCTGTGCCACCGACTTCACCGAGACCGAGAGATCCCCGCTGCCACCACCCTCTGCGTCTCACTTGCAGATGAAGTTCCCGCCTGACCTCCCAGGGACGGAAGAGCACCAAAGAGCCAGGGGCCCCCCATTTCTGACACTGTCCAGAGAGAAAGGGCCTGCTGCCAGGGAGGGCACGCTGGACTATGCCCCGGTCGACATAACTGTGAACCTCGATGCCAGCAGCTCCCAGTGCGGGCTCCACGGTCCTTTACAGTCTGACAGTGCCGCTGACAGTCCTAAGAGCTCTCTAAAAGGCAGCAACCCACTGAAGTCCAGATCCCTCAAAGTGAACTTTAAGGAAAATAGAGGCAGTGCACCACAGACCCCGCCCAGCACAGCCAGGCCACTGCCGGTAACCACAGCTGACTTTTCGCTCAGCACCCCACAGCACATCAGTACCATCCTCCTAGAAGAACACCCCCCTCAGGGAGACAGACCCTTGCTGGGTGCTGAGGTTGCAGCACACTGTCAGGGACCTTCCAAAGGGCTGTCCCCCAGGTTTCCCAAGCAGAAACTGTTTCCTTTCTCTTCAAGAGAGAGGAGGAGCTTCACTGAAATAGATACTGGTGAAGATGAAGACTTCTTAGAGCTCCGGGAGGCAAGGCAGGACGAGCAGGTGGACACCAGCCCAAATTGCTTTGCAGATAAGCCTAGTGACGGAAGAGACCCTTTAAGGGAAGAGGGCTGTGTGGGCTCTTCCTCCCCCCAGAACACAGGTCACAACTGTAGGCAGGACATTTACCATGCTGTGGGTGAGGTCAAAAAAGACAGTAGTCAAGAAGGGTGCAAGATGGAAAACCACTTGTTTGCCCCAGAAATTCATTCCAACCCAGGAGACACAGGTTACTGTCCCACACGTGAAACCAGCATGTGACTAGCTACAAAAGCAATAAAAAAAAAAAAAAAAAGACAAACTTGTTTCTTAAAAATGTGGTTAATAATGCCTGAGAACTAAAAATGGGAAGCCCCCCTCCCCAAAAAAAGTGCATAAAATGTTATTTTTGCATGGCATGAACAGTTTAGTTTCAGTACTGTTTAAATAAAGAGTCAAGACTGCATTTTGTAACAAACAAACAAAAATGACTGAAGAACAGTGAACAAATAAAGAGAGCTCTATTAGGAACCAGTATTCTGCAATGTCTGACATTTTTGATCCTTTCATTTCAAATTGTAGGCAGATTTTCAAGTTTTAACTTTTATGTTACAACGAATTTTAGAATTTGCACATGAAAGGATGAAATGTCATTGCATGCATTCATAATTATGAGGAATAAGGTACTCTGAGCTTGCAAAATGCATAACTTTGTAAATAATGGGGCCTGGATGCAAGTGTCACGAACACGCGGAAACAAGTTTCTGAGACACAGGTATTTCCTTCACAGCTACTGCCTGGAGGAGGTGTACAGACTTGTTGCAAAATTGCAACCTCTTCTTAAACCATCTCGCATATCTCGCTTTGAGTTATAAAGCTCTTATAAGTACATTTGTCTAAAGGAATACAGTATTTTTATTTACTTGTGATATAATTCATAGGGTGTATTTTTCTTTTTTGCTTCTGCTTAGTTGTGGCAATTGTGGTTTCATTTATAAATCATAGAAATAGGCAAGATTTAATGACCAGATATCAAAACATTTGGATTTTAAGCTTGAAATTTTGCCAGTAAATTATATATCATGCCTCAGCCTATTAAAGAAATGCATTTTTAAAAAATCTGAAATTATTTAAAAACGTATATCGTACAACTAAACTTTTTTTTAAATGGCACTCCACATATGGAAATTAGTTCTTTTAAAAAAAAAAAATTGTGTTTTGGCCACCTAACGTGACTGTTTTTTCCACTTGTATCCAACATAACCTTTCTAACTAATGACAGAAAAACAGAATGCGGATATGCCAAAATGGGAATTCCAAAAAGTGACTTTTGACAAACTTTTAAACGCAGAGCCATTTAAGTGAGACTGCCACACCCCACATAGATAGAGTTGGTTCAGAAATGAGTTACCATGAAAAGAGCCCTTGCCTGGTAATGGGTGACCCAGTATTTCTCAGTATGGGGTGGTGTGAGGAGGGGGAGGACACTGCCATTTGTGAAGGGAAGTTGTTCCTTTTGCAGGATGCAAATGACAACCCAGAGCCACAGATGGCCATAGCACACTCCAGTAACTGCAACAACTAGAAACATCCCGTTACATTTCCAGCCCCCTCCCCCACCAGGGGGGGTCAGGACTATCCTTGTTGAAAGCCACTTCCAGCATTTTCTACTGAGAACAGTGAATTCCAGAGAAGTTAAGTCATTTCCTGGAGGTTGTCCTGTTGGTATTGTCTGTGCTAGAACTCAGGTCATTTGAATTCATTCGCTTCACGGGGATCAAGGCTCTGAGTCCAGACCTGTGATCCTGGATGAGCCTCTACAATCTCTCTTGGTCTCAATTTTGCCTCAGTAAATACCAAGACAAAATTATTTCCAAGTTCCCTTAAGACTTCAAATTAATATGATTCCTTAATCTCCCAGGAATGTCCAGGTTTTGCCTCAGTCTAAAGCACGTTGTCCACGTGTGTGCACATGTGTGTGTGCATAATTCAGGGAAGTAGTCAGGAAAATGCTAGGCCAAATTTAAAGCACAACTTATTGTTTAAAGAAAAAAAACATTCTAAATTTTATTCTATTTTTAAAAGAAAAAAAAAAAACACTGGAAAGAGTAGCCCAAATATTTACAAACTAACTTAAGGCTTTAAAGAATAACATTTCTTTATTAACAGAATCTGGTCATTATATCTCAGATAAAAAAACAAGTTTTGGTCTTAGTTGAAATCCAAGCAGCCCTACTGCTAAAAATAATTTTAAATGTTTCTTTTTTCACTGTGCTTAGAATTTCTTAATGGTTTTCACGTTTGTTTCAAAACATAACCTTTAAGAGTTTATCGTCATTAATCATTGATACTTACATTACTCATACTTATTTCAGTGTCTAAAATGAAATGTTGATCAGTTTTTGTAAATTTAGAGTGTTTGGATTTTCTATATATAGTTTTTCAAAGTCAAACAGGTATAACTGCTGTTAGATGAATAGCAAATAAGTTGTGAAAATAATTTTCTTTATATAGTCTCACAAAGACATTATTTTCTAATGTCTCTTATTGATGAATCTCAACTTTTTTTATTCGTCTGTCTGCGTAAGTAGACTGGTCTTATTGCCCTGAGAGTTGACTAATGCCCACCTTTCATATGTCTGTTAGGCCTTCTACTGAGATCACTGCTCCCGAACGCTTGATATCAGAATCCTAGACATTCCCCCCAACCCCCCGACAGCATCCTCCCTAAAAATCTTTTTTCCCTTGATCCTAAGGTATTTTTTTTTAAGTTTTAAAGAATTTTCTAGAACATCCCTTGGAAAACTTATCCTTTAATTCTCCTTAGTTCCTCTGAGCCAAAAGTCTTCAGCTAAGAAAAAAAGAAAATGCTCCTCTAAAAAATCTTTGACATTGGTGTTGTACAGGGAGGCAGTCTGGGGACTGGGGGCTCTCAGAATACACTTATGTAGCACTTCCTAAGCCTTTGCAATGAACTGCAACTAATGCAGAGAATAAATGTGTGAACCTGCAATTGTCTGGGAGTATACCAAGCTCGGAGTTCTTTTGAAGTCTTAACATTTTACATTAAAAAGTCATGCAAATGCTGCATTTTCCTCCATAACATGTTTAAATATTTTTTACAGAATGTTTTATATTACTTACCAACTAGTAAAATTGATACTCTTATGCCTTTAAATACATTTTCTGTACCTCCTAGAAAATAATGCCCAGTTTGAGGTGCACTGCATGAATGACAGGAACATAGATAAGGTTCCCTGAGGGCCACTGGAGGTTTCAGCTGCTGTGAAAGGGCCCTCGGTGTTACCTAGCTCAGTCGCCAGGGACAAATGTCAGTGAGTATAGGCTATTTGAATGGCCACAAAATAACGCAGCTCCAAGTATGGCTAATTTAATTCTTCTGAATCTCTTAACAACCAGTGCAAATTGGCACGGTATTCTTTGAGCTAAAAGGCTGAGACCAATCATAATAGGATAGAAATGGGAGCATCAGTGTATGTCTTGAGTTGGACCACACACAGCAGGGTGATATACCAAGTGGTTCCCTGAAGTTGACTTAATTAGTCTCTAAACGTTTTTACTAGAAATTTCTGCACTCTGGCACAACCAACTGCTTTGAAGCAAGCATTTGAATAAGCATTACCATGATGTGACTAGATGTGGTAACAAGGAGAATATGTGCCATGTGTCTGCTTCCATTCATTTCTTGTCAAAACAGTCTCACTCTCATGTAGACACTGGCCGAGGAAAGTCAAGAACTCAACTATTTTCTCTTGAAATTTCAATACTGAGGAAAAGCCATATATACATAGAGTACTTTATAGTTTCTTATCTCACCACAGCCTTTTGAATGATCAATAAAGAACCAGAGAGGTTATGTATTTTGCTCGGGCTCACACAGGTTACTGGTGAATAGTAGAACCTGGCCTCATCCACATCATCTGGCTTCAAGTCTGGCCTTCCAATACACCACAGAGAATGTGTAGTTAGAGTTTTGGGTTTTTTTTTTAATATCCAAAATAAATATTTTTTTTTACCTCCAGTAAATGAAACTGGAGGTGCATCTATAGTCATGCAGTTTATTTAAAACAGCATAGATCATGCCCAGTTGCAGTGGCTTGAGATAATTGGCATTGATCGTCCTTAGCATACATGTTTGCCAATTTGGAATTCTGACCATAAGATACACATCCCTTGGTTAAAAAAGAAAATTCATTGTTCATGATGTAACATGACATACATGTTAGCCAGAGGGCAGTAGGAAGCCACTTGATCTTCTGAAACAAAAGCAAATAGAACTTCAGAAATACTTCTAACCTATGTTCAAAAATATTGTGTAATTGAATTTGATCACCATTTCACTTCTCATTCACTTGCAAATACCAGTTGAGCATCCCTGTATTTTACATCAGGCACTGTAACTTGGGGCAGGAGTACAACACTTGGCCACATGGAGCTTCCTGCCTGGGCCACTTAAAACCAGACTAAGGATGATTTGGGTTACTAAAAAATGTCTCTTCTGAGGATGGAAAAATCAGTATTAATTATCAAACCAGGGAAGCATTTGACAGGGACAAATGAAATTATTTTCCAAAGAACTGTTTTCCTATTTAAAAAGGATGGATGGTATAAAGTCTGATGTATAATTATGTTTGAATCACAGTTTAGATTTCACGCTTGAAATAACAAATTGTTAATCTGATTGAGTGAGGTTATGGGTTATCTTTCCTTATTATCTGATAAGGCAAAAAATAATTTTTAATTAGATATATTGTTTGTCAAAATAGCTAATAACAGTCTACAACAAATAACTAGAGCAAAATTTAATGCCAGTGAAAAAGTCTATAAAAAATTTTGTATTTTAATTGTGTGTTTGATGGTTTTGTGGCTAAAAGCAAACCATTGTATTACTTTTTCTTACTTCTCATTGACTATAGGCAATATTTTAGGGAGGTATCGCTATTCTCTGCCTAGTCCTCTGAATTTCTAAATGGAAGATATTTAAAATTTAATATTCAAAAATTACTTGGCTTGACTCAAGGGTTTTATTCACTAGGTCCATGTGTATTTTGCCACTGTACTGTCCTCCCCCAAACAAAACTAAAAAAAAAAAAAAAAAAAAAAGGAGGAAAAAAAGAAAAAGAAAACTACAAAATCTAAATAAAAATGGAAAGGAAAGGCTCATCCCTACCAAGAAAGAGGAAAGGTCCTAATTCCAAAATCTTGGCAAACATCCTATATTATTCAATTTAATACTTATTGTGACAATGCTGTCCTTTAATGATTTCAATAACCATTTCTTCAACTTGCCTTTTTAAAACTGCCTAAATTAATTCCATAAGTCCTTATTTACCATAATCTCTTCCTCATTAAGTCTAAAAGCATTTTAATCTATAAATGTATATATAAATAAAGGGAGATGGGGGAATTCTCTTTAATAATAAGGCAACCCCAGACCAGCAAAACATACATGAACCAAAAAGAGGAAGAAAGACTAAGAAAAACGTAAGTAAATTAATTGTGTTTTTAAGCAGAGAAATTTATAATATGTATAAGTGTTTACTTGTATAAAATATAGACTAAATACTTATTATTTGCGTGAAATTTAAGACTGAAGTCATAATTCCAACTTTACTTTCTCTCCTGATGAAATTATTTTCATCATGTAACAGATATTTCCAGATTGCTGTTGATAAAATGTTTCATTCCACAGACACTTAGTGAGCGTCTGCTACTTGGCAGAAATTAACTTATATACCGTTCATTCCCTCAAGTTTACAATCTAGCAGAGGTTTCATATTTAAGAGATTATATTCCCAAGTGCAATCCATTTCCACAGGGTGAGCTAGAACTAGTATGACAGTATGTTTGAGTTTGTTGGCTGAAAACTTCTATCATCCCCTTTTATTTTCCTTCAGCCTCAAGTTATTTATTTTCGTCCTGTAATCTAGAATCAGAATTTCCACCACATAGAGTTTCTAAATATTCATGCTTAAATTACAGTTGCTGTCTGAAATCTAGTGACAATGTATTTGCATGAAGACAGTTACCATTTCAGGAAAAGAAAATAGGATTCTAGGCAAAAATGATGGTTAAAATCATCAGTTTTCTACTCCCATCACTGTTTTGTTTGATATTTTAAAATCCCAGCCTGTGTGCGGATCCCTGATGAACGCCGAAGGCCCATCTGAGCAACGTAGTTTATCTCCCATCCACCGTGGGCAACGCTGGTCAACGATATGGCTGAATGAAGGCTTTCCTTTTCGTTATTTTTGCCCATTTTAACCTAAGGCAGATTTAGGATGGTAAACTAAACAATAAAAATAGACTCTCAAAATCAAGACTCAGGAAAACAGACACAGAATAGTGACACCAGAGCGGCAGCAAAGGCACAGGTTCAGCAAGGATGCGGCCCGCCCCGCGGTCCTGTTAGTTAATCTCTGTGTCAAGTCGCCCTCTAGTGGCCAGTCAGAGAGAACGTGGAATTCGATTTGCCAAGAAAGGGTGTGATGACCAGGACTTGAAAGAAAGTTCTCCACCATTTTCAACCTTCAGCGACCCCTGCATACAGCCAAAGACACAACTACAGCCCAGGCATGTTTTTAAGTGATCACTTCTCAGGTTGTTTTTTTTTTTTTTTTCTTATTCCAAAATATTTCACAAAACTGTCGCTACCCTCTGCACAGTATTCCTACCTGCTGCCTCTCAAGCAAAACAAAATCACAAATGTAGCTAAATATTGAGCAGTGCCCTAGTCTACACTCCGGATACACTGTAAATGCTCCTGTGTTCTTTCTACCCTCAGTCAGAAGCAAGACAAGGACTCAAAATGGTGTTTTTGTTAAGAATCACTCCTGGCCCTGTGGAGACAAAGCTGTTGGGCTGACTCACTCCAAAACCCAGTTTCCATTCTACTTGAAGATTATAAGGAGAGCCTAAAATACGCCTAAATTGACTTTGGGGAAAAGTGACAGGTGGTTTCTAAACTCCCCACAGACATCTGTGGGCGCTGGCTAGAAATTCTGTTGCAGCCAGATTTCTGGCCCATCTTTAAAGCAAGATGCTTCTAACGTTCTTATTTGTAGTGTATGGGTTAGGCTATGTTTTTAACCTGCAAATTATAGTCACATCTTAATGGTTAATTGAAATTAGGAGGATTTTTGTAAGGAAAACATATATACAGCAAGAAATATGTACTAATATTAATTACCCAACAAAATGCTATCATCAGAATTAATTAACAAAGATGTATATGCTGTGAAAATCTCACTAAGGAATTGGCAAAAATCTTCCTATTTAGTTCAAAACCAAAGAAAGAAAGAAGAAAAAGGAAAAAGAAATGCAACTTAGAAAACACTAGGTTCATCACCCAATAGCCAGGTTTCAAACTTATGCAATTTTAAAGAGGTATGATATTAAACCATAAAAAATTCAAAAGTGAATATATAAGAAAGTTGTATTAGGCAAATATAAGGGACCATTAGCACATTGAAGCATTTTTAATAACCTTTAATTTAACAACATAATGGTTATGTCTGCTCTTAGCACCTTGCTTTCAATCTGAAGTCTCTTCCGTTTTGTAGTGTTGCTGTGTTTTCGCTTGCTTGCTTTGTTTTGTTTGAAGAAGTGAGGGTAAGTGGGAGAACATGTTTAAATGGGAAAATTATTGGGCAGCTTATTAACATTACTTAGCATATCCTGGAGGACAATGGAAACCATCTGTGGGAATGCCACAGCCCTCTCACTCCTTTCCACCTTCCTGTCAAGTTTCTCCATCCTCGTTTGGAAACAGGTTCCTGTGGTCAAATCTGAGATCCTGCCCATTGAGATTTTTCACTCCTCTCCTGTCTACAGTAGTCCCGAGCAATCCTTTTCCAGGGTCAGCCTGATCAGAGTGCATCAGGTACCAAGTCAAAGGCAGGACCAAATGGGCCATTAGCAATAGCAGCTTGAAGTCCAAAGCCAAGAGTAACAGGAGGATATCCAAGCAGTCAGAAAACCTAGGCCTAAGGACAAAGGTACTGTCTCCATACAATATAATAATATGATTTAATCAAAAACACAATATTTTCCCCCATGATTAACAACAACAAAAAAATACCGTATTTTTTAAGCCTCTATTAAGGTTTTGAACTTCAAAGGTAAATAGCTGGGTTGATGAGAAAGGTGGTGACTAATTCGCTAACTTATCACAAGGCATCACCCTAAATGAAACTTTCCATTAAATTTGCTCGTGTAACAGGTTCATCTGTCTGTTTCCAGGGCAGTAAACAAAAAGGAAAATACCAATATTACCCTTTTTATCATTTTCAATGGTAGCAAACATTCCAGTCAGGGAAACCTGATATTACTCTGGTAGTTTTACAAAACTGTAATGGCAATTGAAACAAAACTTTAGCAAAGGATACAAAAGATATTAGGGGTAGAGTGAAAGCCATATTGAAAAAATTGTACTTTGGCATACATCCAATTATAAATAATTTCTATTTGGATTAGGATTTTAAAAACTCCTTCATGTAAAAATATCTTTAGGTGATCATTTGAAATTAATAGTTTTCATCTTATTATAAATGTGAGGTTTTTTTTAAAAAAGATATAACTTAAATGAGATGGTATGCAGTAAAGCACCTAGCACGATGCCTGACAAATAGGAAGTATTTTCTTTTTTAAAAGTATTCCAAAAGAAATCATTCCACTCACATTTGTGTGCTGATTACTTAGTCTTCTAAAATTCTTCTGTGGCTTCTTGAACAAAGTTTTAAATGTGTGTGCGATTATAACTCACTGTTATATAAAATACAGGACATTTTATTTGCTAAATTACATATATATGTGCGTATATGTATATATATACATGCATGTATATATATACACATATATATGTATACATAATATATATGTGTATATATACACACATATATACATGCATGTATATATATACACACACACATCTAGTGTGACTTTAAAAAGAGAGTGACATTATTTGGACAAATAACATGCTATAAAAACTAGATAGTGCATTTTTTTTACCTAATTGCCTTAACTTTTTAATGTTTAATAGACAAATGCCAATTTCTTCTGGAGGAAATCAGCTTCCTACAATTGCTAAGACTTCAGCTACATTACCCATTTGAAGAGTCTTTTACAGCCTCCCTTCTTACTACACATTTAAACATACTTAGTCATTATGCGAATATTCAACACACTGGTCCATATTTCTGCTTTAAATATTTGCAAACCTAAGGATATGTTCTATAAAGTAATTCATAACCAATTTGGTTCTAGTTTTACCATAATTGGCTATTTGCTAGAATAAACCACAAAATGAGAATAAAAGCTTTTGCTGTTAAAATTGTTTCTTCATTGAATTTGTTTTGAAAATCTGAAGTCTAGATTGTCATCAAGATAGATTTCATCTTTTTTTGCTTTTTACTTTTTTAAATGTTAATCTTATTGATCAAGAACTGTAACAGAGAGGGAGGCTTATTTTCTATTTCAATTTATTTAAAATGCTAGGTCATAAAAATGTAGATGGAGCCCTGATTTCTTATAAGCGCAGTGGAGCTGGGTGATCAGCAAGGACTACATACAATGCAGCACATTGTACGGTTCTTACACTGCCTAAATGCAACTACTTCAACCAGAGCAGTGTGGGCACCGTGGAACCGGGGGTGCCGATAACTCTAATATTAAAGACAGGCTGACTTGGAAATTCCTCCCTTGAACCTGCAAAGGAATTTCCAAGATATATTAAAATTTCACCATCAGAGTATCTGGTAGCCATCATCAGTAAATGGAAAATAGTACTTTAATTTTAATTAGGTTTTTTGTTTAGTTAGTTGGTTGGTTGGGTTTTTTTGCTTAACAATTTCATGAAAACTTCAGTATAACACATTACTTAGCTTGAACTTGAAATCAACGTACTATGATGCTTAAAAAAATACTCCATGTTCTAAATCATAACTGCATGACAATTTAGATCTTATTACTATTTAGTTATAGCCTAACAAATACTGTATTCCTCTGTTTTCTCAAAAAAAATAAAGTTCCTACTTTATTAAATAGTATTCAGATAAAGCATTATGCTACCCAACCAGCTCACTAAATGTATTTATTACCTGTCTCTGTGTAGCTTATGTAAAACCTCAAGCTAACTGTCCCATGTCCGCGGCATTTAAAAGCTGCTACTGTGATTGTCTCGTCTCCCTATGCCAACACCTTATGTTATGGTGTCATGTACATAGGCCACGGTACGAAACCGACTGTCAACTGCTTACTCAACATCTAGTCCTTAAATGTTTGAGACAGTGTAATAATGCTTTTAGTTAAAATGGCATTTGAAGTAGTAGTGTTTTTTAACTGTTTTTTCAAGCTTGTAATAAAAATCTCTGCGTTGTAGCTACATAGTCAAATGACATGAAGTAACTCAGTTTAAAAGTGTTGCCTACTAACACACTAAAGAGAAATATCTACTAATTTTCCCATGTAATGGCTTAAATTACTTTCCATCGCCAACGTAGACCTGCCTCAAATGGTTTCTTTCACGACTACTGTGTGTAAAATAAAGGGAGGACATTGTGGTGCCGTTTTTACCTGGCTGATATTAGCTCTTTTTGCTACTCAAAGGATGAACATCCCTCAGAAGTGACCCATCTATGGAGGTTCGTCATTCAAAAGTACATATTTTTTAATTTTTGTCTCTAAAAATTAAAGTTGGGAATCTACAAAATTAATGTTTAGACTTTCAAAGGACAGCATTGGGGGGGAAGGAAGAGGAAGGAAGGGAGGGAGAGAAGGGGAGGGAAGGAAGGAAGGAAGGAAGGAAGATGATGAGATGAAAGGAAAAGGAGGGGAAAAAGCTAATAAAGGTAAATCTCTAAATGAGGGAAGCTAAAGTTTATAGTGCATATTTTTTGAAAGTTGATTGGCTTTGAGAAGGCTGAATGTGTTCGTGTGTGTGTGCACGTAGGCGTGCATGTGTTTGGAGTCAGGAAGGAGAGCCTGAATTATCTACTGCTTTTTTGGTTAACTAGAGTCATATTTTTAAAAATTTGTCTAAGTCCCCAAACTTATTAATTCAATATTTAATGCTAAAATTATTAGCTTATTGTTAAACTCAGGACAACTCTGTGAAGACTCACATAATTTTATGAAAATGTATGTGAAATTGTTCAGTACTATCACTAACTAATGTACACAAAAAACCCAGTTGGGAATAATCATGGGTGATTCCCTATAAAACAGGTTAATATACAAGCTATTCTTTTTTCACAAGTTGTAGAGATTTTAATTTTGTCTATAATACCCTAACATCTCCCAGATTGAAAACACCCTAAACTATTTTTAAAACCTAAAGAATAGAGTATCAGAAATTAAGCATTAAATTAATAGCTCTTAAAATTGCTATATATATATATGTATTAAGGAAAACAATTTCATATTTCTAAATTATACATGGTATTAAATTTATAGGTACAGTTGCATGAAGCATCATTCACTTTTATTAACTTCAGTGTTTTAGAGGGTTTTCATACCAGTCTATGAATGCTCTGAATGCTGCAGGGAAAAAGAAGCACAATCAGTATTTTTTTTTTTTTTTTTTTTTTTTCAGATTTCTCAGTTGAGTTAGCCTGTCCTGTCCACACACATAATAGCATTAGCATTTCATCTTATGCTTTGTTGAAATACTTTTAATCCAAACTCTCAGTAGAAGTTAAAGCATATGCATAAGCGGTTAAGTCTTTTCTAGTCTCATTCATCTGCCTCAACATGCTTTATTTCATTATATTTGCATACAAAATGTTTTGATTTCAGTCTTGTAAAGAGGATACGATTTAGCATACTCGTGTTTGTTCAGCTGTCCATCTTCCACCATTAATACAATGCCTTTCTCTCCCATTTAATGGTGTTTGTATCAGTGTCCCCATATCTGCTGCATTTTAACTCCATAAAAAGAAAATGTGATTTCGTATTAATAGTTTTGCTGATCAACTCAATATTTCTGCACCAATCAGCATACTTATATGCATGTAGTAGTCTGTACAATTGTTCAACATCAAATTACTTGTTTACTTTATGTCAAAATGTCTATAAAATTGCCGGCATTGTTCTCCATTTCAGTCTGGTAGAATAAGCGAGATAGAAAATAAATGTGTAAATGAATCATCTGTGTCATTTCAGTTCTCTGCATGAAGCCACTTTCACATTAAGCATGGGACACATGCCTGCCACCCAACAACCCATGGTTTCTGGACACCTCATTACTGACTCTTTAGGCCGGTAGCTTTTGGAGGAAGTGTAGAACAAAACTGCCAAACCTGGGGTGGGGGGAGGGGAATAAAAGTTGGATCCATTACCATCCAAAGAAAAGAAGGACTGCACTCTCCTTTTCAAATGAACCCTTTTACACAGCAGACAGATGTGTGTCATTTGGTTTATGTTTTTTAAAAATTCAACATAAACCACCTTGCCAAGATCCTGGGGTAAAATAATCAAAAGGCTTTGAGATAGGTTTGAGATAGTCTGTCTCTGCAATTCCTGATAATCTTTGTTGGGTAAATCAAGTCTTGACTCCTGACCTCAGGGCCAGCTTCTTGGGTGGGTGACTTGTGCAGACGACACTCAGAAGGGTTAACACTTGACTTAATGCCCTGCTGTCACCATCCTGAAATTCTGTATAATTTCTGAAGTAGGGCACTGTATTTTCACTTTGCATTAGGCCCTGCCAATTATATAGCCAGTCCTGCCTGACTGGTGGGGTAAATGATAAGACCACCCATTGATTCGGTCTCACCAAGGCAAGAGGTTGACAGACAGTGAGGAAAGAGGCTTATTTATTTAATAAAAGCTTATATAGCACTTACCATGTGCCAAGTCCTGTACAAACATTTGTTCATTTAATCCTCATAATGCTAGTAGTACTATCATCCCCATTTTACAGATGAGGAAGTCAAGGCACAGAGAAGTTAAGTAGCTTGGCGAAGGTTGCATAGCTAATAAAACTAGGATCTAAACCCAGGCATCCTCACTGCAGAGTTTGGGCACCTGACCGCCGAGGCCATGCCGGCTCTTGCTCTGCTATGCTGCCTTTCCATCAAAGAGAACTTCCTCATTTTGTTTGTTAATAGAGTGCTGGGGCTGTGCATTGCAGTCTTTACCTTAAAGACCTTTGCCTAATAGTCTACAAGTTTCAAGGATGACACCCTCTAAGAAATTGCAGCTCTCCACAGCAATATTTCCTCACTCTTGTTGTCAAAGACACTTGCCTGAGTTAAATTAATGAAGGGGCGATGTGTATAATATTAAGCAGAATATTCCCAGTGTGCTTGTGCCCCAACACAGGTGTGAGCACAAAGTGCCTGGTCTCTCCAAGCCAACTCCCACACTGACGACAGAGTGGGAAGAAGTCATGAGGAGGAAGGGCTGGCCGAGGGCTAGATAACACCTTCCTCCATTCACTCCCTCTGCCTTCCTAGTTCAGATGCCACCATGCAGCTTCCTAAAACTAGAGGGGCCAGGATGCAGGAACAACTGCCACCATGGGTGTCATTTCATTGAAAAGAGGAAGATGCACGTGGAGGATGCACTTTGGTGGGCAGAAGAGGTTGGGGCTGTTGATGTAGAGTGATTTGGTCCTGGATTCTGAGAATTAGACAAGACGCAGTGTGCTCACTGCTCATTCAGTGTGCAAGAGCCCTTCTGCTCTGGGCCAGTGCTCAAGTCCAAAGCTATAGAGGAGGAAAGAGGGATCCCCAAAACCCTGCTTTACCCCACCCCTCAGGCTTTCAGGCTTGACTGCACCACCCAGGAGCAGCTGTTCCAGTGAAAACTTGATAGGAGTCTCCAGTCGTCCCAGAGGGCCGGCAGCCGCCAGGGGAAGGGCGATCTGTCCACAGAAGGTAATACAAATCTTCTCCTTCATAAGCTTCTCCATTCTATCCACCACACTCACCTCCTGAATCCTCCTTTTCTGAAAATTCAAGAGAAACAGACTAAGAGAGAAAATAATTGAGAGATGTCGGGGGAGGAGACTTCCACTCCTAGATTCCATCCAAATTAAGAGAAATGTAATAAAAACTGATCTCTCTCCCGTTGACCTGGTTGCAAAATTCCCACCCCAAGGTATGGTCCCTTCCTCTCTCTGCTCCAGTCTACCCTCATCATCTTCCTTCAGCCCTAGACAAACAAACCCTACAGTGCACAATTTGGGCCACAAAAAAAAATGGAGGCAGGAGGGGGAACAGGAGCATGGCATCTACCCTAAGAAAACTAAAAAAAGATTTTTTTTTCCCTCCCTTTTCCACCTTCTTCCATATTCTACCTCATGTAAACAGATGGGTTGAACAGTGTGACTCAGACGGCTGCACAACAGCAGAGAGTGCTGGAGCCAAAACTGAGCATACTCAGCCCCAGGGCTTTCATTTCTCAACCCTTAGACCTCCCCTGGCAAGTCTTCTAAGAACTATAGTTTATCGAGTCCCCTGGCAAGCACTTTAAAGCACGACTGGCAACATGGTCAGCGACCCCGATCGGGGCTAAATGTTGCATGGACGCCTCTGATTGGCTGACACATCGTGACAGCTCACGTGACTTTCAACTTTATCATTCCACACACAATGGAATGTGCTGCCAGGAAGCATCAGTATAGAGCATGAAATATCAAAACTCCTCGCGGTGTTCAAGGTTGTCACAAGACGTGGGTTTTACCTCTGGCCTCTGTAACTCACAAATAGCCTGGATGAACTTAAAACACCTTCAGAAGAGAGTCACAGCGACCCCCCCTGGCCAAATCAAAGAAAACAGGAAAGGTGAAAAAGAGGGAAGGCTGACTTGAGAGACAGAAATAGGTTCAAGGACAAATTTTTTTTTAATTCTACCCCCATACTGAAAGACAGGAATAACACTCCTGTGATAACTTATAAATATTTTGTTGAGTGATTTTTGAAATAGTCAGCATTCCATGATTCAACACATATTGTGTCTTTCTGCACTAGGCACTGTGCTAAGGACTAGGACCCAAGAATAATAAGATGGGGGTCTCAAAAACGTTAGAATCAGCCTTGCCAGGATGGCAAAGAGTTGACAAGATGTGGCCATTCCTTCCATGCTCCCTGCCGTCGCCCATGTTGACCATTAATCATGTATTCTTTGCCACTGACCCAAGGTGCAGCCTTAGGCTACAACACCCATATCAGCCCCCACCAGGCAGTCGGAGCTGCTAATCCCCAAATTACCCAATGTTTCTTTGTCACCAAATAGACAAAAACCCTAATGTCTCCCTCCATAACAACGATCATGATCACTAGTATCATTATGGTGGCTAATGTACTTTGAGAGCCCATTATATGCCAGAAGCTGTTCTAAGAGCTTTATAAGCACTGCTGTCTCCTTCAATCCCATTTCTCTAAAGTGGTTGGTTAACAGAAATCTCATGTAGTCCTCACTGAAGTCTCATTTAAAGGAAATGGGAATAAACTCCAGTATGAGGAAATTAGATGTCCTTCAGACAAATTTTCCGCAAATGATGGATGTTTCACATTAGCGGTAACGAGAGAGCTGGTGAGATCTTCTTCCTGGGATGTCTTCAGAATGAGGATAGATTCTCACGCAGCTGTAATGAGAAGTGCAAACCTGTCTGAATGAAGAAGGACGAACCAGATGACCTTTCTGTGTTCTTTTCATTTCTGAGATTCTATCATTTGTGGTGCTCCAGAATCAAATTTATTTTTTGCTACAGTCTGTGGTAAACCGTATTCATTAAATTGTCTTCACATCCACTTAGCACAAATGACAAATCAGCGAAGGGGGAGGCAAGCAAAAACATATTTTGAAACTTCTATTAATCACATATCTGCATTTTGTGCTGAAGCACAAATCTCATTTAGAGAATTACTCTGGAAAGTATCTCAAAGCGAGTGCTAGACATGATGCGAAGGTTGAGTCCTAGAAACCCAAGCAAACAAGTCACTGTAACGTGTGTGAATAAATTTGTGCTAAAATGTCTTATGTGAACATTTATTACTTGTAGATACAAACTGATTCTGCAAATCCAGTGATTTAAAGAAGAAATTAAAAAAATGAGTAACAGTAGACAACGTTTTCTATTTTAAGAATTCAAATTTTTTTCTAATCAGAATTCATAAAAATATAATTTATGTTGCATCTGATTTTAACAAGAAATTGCCTTAAAATGCTTACTATAAAGTAGTTTCCCAAAGAAGCTAGAGCTTTAAATAAGAAAATCCCATTCTAATTCTCAGCTTTAAATAATGGCATTCCAAAGTCTATATTCCATTATGTAGGATCATCTGGTTTTATCTATTCTTAAATTCATTGTCAACAGGGTGAAGTACAGCCTATTGTGCTCTTGGTCTCCAGCCCACCATCACCCATAGTAAGGTTGACAGAGATTTTCCCAAACAAATTAGAATTCCAATTTCCAGTGACTAACCTAGGGAAAGAACAAAGCACGTGCCAGCCAGCTGCCATGGAGGGGGAAAAGAGCACAAGAAAAAGAAGTTGGAAAAGCGATTTACAAATTATCAAGATCATCATCAAATCAGGAAATGTAGCAGGAGAAAAGATATGAAAGCTCCTGTCTTTTCATTGATAGAATTTTAAGTTTGATGCCTTCTTTTTTTTTTCTTTTGTGTTTTAGGAAAGCCACAAGGAAAGAGAAAGTCTAGCACATCATGATTGCTGAGCATTGTGTCGCCTTAGAGACTTCACCCAGATGCCAGCTATATGCTGATGACATCAAATGGATGCTTCTACTCCAAGGGTATGAGTCTTTCTATGGCCACTTTCTACGGAAGGTGGTCACATCATTGGGTGTGGTGCCAAGAGAGGGACGCAAGACCTGGGCAGCTAGAACGAGCATCACCCACGACAGCTCCAGTGCACTTCACCGGACAAGCTGGACCACGGTGGACAGCATGAGCCTCAGTCATCGCTCAGCTCTTGGCCTTCCTGACCACGTTGTTCTCTCTCTCATCCCCCTGCTCTATGTCCCTCATAGCTCACCACGCTCTGAAATCTCCTTGTTTATTTATTTGTTTCCCACTCCCACCACCTCCCCCCAACCAGCACAAGCACTTTGTGCAGGCAGAGACAAACGAGTCTTCTGTTCATCTCCAGACTTCCTGCACCTGGGTGGCACTCAATAAATGAAGATTTATTTATTAAATGAACAAGTGAGCAGATGAGGATGGAACAAAGAGAAGGAGAAGCTGATAGCCGAGAAAGCTGAGAGCAGGAACAGGTCTGAGGAAGTCGAGGGAAATGGTTCAGAACCCAAGACTGTTAAAATGAGAGGGAACCAGGACATCGCACCTTAGGAGGGACCTGGGAGGGGTGACATCTTAAACGAGTCACCCCAAGCTGAGCCCCTTAAACTATGCAAGACCCTGTGGGAAAAACAAGGGAGAAACAGAAGCAGCTCTGTCCTCAAGGAGCCTACAGCCTGGTAGGGAGCCTTCCTGTAAATTGTCATCTATAAAAAGAGGCAGAGTAGAATAAATGCTGGGACAGAGGTGTCAGCAGAGTGCGGCAGCGCTGCGGGGATCTAGACTTTAGTGTGGAGATTTCGGAGGGCTTCGCGAAGGAAACAGCATCCATGTTGAAGAGTTTCTGAGGAGCTGAGAAAGGAAAAGAAAACACCCAATTTGAAGGGCACCATGATTAAAATTATGAAAGCACCCAGTGTGTTCTAGAAACAGCAAATCCTTCACAGAATGCGTAGAAGTATTGTATTAGTCAGGGTTGTCCAGAGAGACAGAACCAGTAAGATAGAAAGCTATGGATACATGAGAGAGGATTTATTAGGGGTGTTGGCTCGTGCAGTTGGGGAGGCTGAGAAGTCCCATGACAGGCCGTCTGCAAGCTGCAGACCCTGGGATGCTAGTAGCATGGCTGGGTCCAAGTGTGGAAGCCTCAGACCAGGGCGCCCAAGGTGTAATTCTCAGTCTGAGAGCCGGGGGCCGCAAAGGCTGGAGAAACTGGAGTTCCAATTTCCAAGGGCAAGAGAAGAGCCTTCCAGCTCCAAGCGGGAGAGCGCGATATGCCTCCCCTCCACCTTTTTTGTTCTATCCAGAACCTCCAGCTCATGGGAGGGTGCCTGCCACGCTGAGGAGAGACCTTCCTCACTCAGCCCGACTCACACGTCAGCCTCCTCTGGAAATGCGCTCAGGGTCGCACACACCTGGAGGTGCTGCTTTCCCAGTCCCCTGGGTGTTCCTTAATGCAGTCAGGTCAACACCTAAGATGAACCATCACAGGACAGAGTGGCTTGGGCCTAGAGGCTATAGGACCCTGAAAGAAATACTACGTTACTCAGTACAGAGTGAGAATTCCTTGAGGAAGAGGATGGCATGATCAGATGTGAAGCAAACAGAGCATTCAAGCAACTAGGGGAGAAATTAGGGAGGGGAAAAAAGTGACTGTGCACTTGCTCTGTGGTAAAGAACGTGCTCGGGGCTTGACATGCCTGATCACTTACAATAATCACAGTAACCGCGTTGCTGGGCAAGGCACGGCTACTGCCCATTTTATAGTATAGAAACTGAGGCTTAGAATGTGAGTTTTGGAAGCAGGGATACTATTTTAATAATTTAGGTAAGAAATGATGAGGGTCTGAGCTAGGACATAATAAGACCCAAAAGAAATGAAAAGAATGATTGGTATTTCAGAGAACTGCATTTTATATGCATTGCCTCTATTATTTCCATTAGGACACTTTGTATTACAGGTGACAAAAATAATTTTAAAAGCTCACATTTGCTTAAATAATAAAAGGAACTTATTGGCTCAAGAACTGAAAACTCCAGTGCCAGTAATAACTTCAAGTGTGGCCTGTTCGGCGACTCAAGCTATGACACCAAGGACCCCAATGTGCTCCATCCCACTACTGTGTCACCTGTGGGGTCAGCTTCATCCATAGTCACCCCATGGTGGCTCTGCCAGCTCTAGGCTCTTCCCTCATCACTAGATGTAACTGCCCTCAGGTTCAGGGTCCATATCTTTCTTATAACTGTGTGGCTCTCTTTAAGAAAAATAGTAAGAGAAACAAAATTAGATGCAAAGGAGAATATTTTTTCTTATTTTCTTTTCCAGACCTTACAAGGACACTGAAAGAGAATATTTTTTAGTATGCAAAAAGAAATCACAAGAAACTACAAATGGTAAAAGTTGACACATACCAGAACATTACAAAATTAGCATCACATGTTATTATTATTATTATTAGTTAACTTCCTGATACAACTCTAGAATATCTTCTTTCTACATTGTTGGCTACATACTCTTTGAATACTTCTTCATATTATGATTTTGTAATATTTCTTATGGAGCATGTAAAAATTAATTATTTTTCCTATGTTGATAAATATTTTTATTATTGTTTCCAGTTTATAAATTTCCCCCCTACTGTTTCTTTTTTTATTGTATTTTATTTATTTATTTTTTTTTTTTTTTTGAGGCAGAGTCCCACTCTGTCACCCTGGCTAGAGTGCTGTGGCGTCAGCCTAGCTCACAGCAACCTCAAACTCCTGGGCGAAAGCAATCCTACTGCCTCAGCCTCCCAAGTAGCTGGGACTACAGGCATGTGCCACCATGCCCGGCTAATTTTTTCTATATATTTTTAGTTGTTCAGCTTATTTCCTTGTATTTTTCAGTAGAGACAGGGGTCTCACTCTTGCTCAGGCTGGTCTCGAACTCCTGAGCTCAAAAGGTCCTCCCGCCTCAGCCTGCCAGAGTGCTAGGATTACAGGCGTGAGCCACCACGCCCGGCCCCCCGCTACTGTTTTACAACTTGTTTTTGATAATACCACCCTGCAACGTCCTTCACAGCTTCCTGCTCAGACAGTGCTTCTTATGCCTCGGAAAGTTCAGTCTTTTGATCTTGCCAGTCATGGCCTCCCCTGGCCAGCACTGAGGCAGCTAGCCCTGGTCTACCCATCTTTGGTTCCTATGCATACCCGTGAGCAGGGAGTGGAGTAGCCCCTTTTTCAGCAACTTCTCTTGGTGTCAAAGACATGGTGTGGCCACTCCATGCAGCCAAGCAGGACCTGAGTGAGTGTGGTATGCTGCTGGCCCCACAACCACCACCAGGATTGCAGTAATGCTATAAAACACCCCGCAAAATCATGGCAGCTAATATTTTTACTCATGGGCCCACAGGTGAGATGGGGTGGCTGTGGCTCAGGCAATGGTTCTAGACTTAGACTGACTCCTATACACCTATTCCAGGACGAGTGGCTACCCAGGGCTTGTTAGTCCCAGGGTGGATGGCAGAAATGAAAGAAAGCTAGCCAAACCACGCAAGCACATTGAAAACCTCAGGTTGAACGATATCTTTGCTCACATACTCCTGGTGAAGGCAAGGCATATGACCATGCCAAAAGTTAACTGAGAAGGAAGATATGCTCCGCCAAGGTGGATCATGGTAAAATCAGGGAGGGAAGGAAGAATCAAGAACCAAAAACACCATCTACCAGAATCCCCTGTCTTGGTCACAAAGGATTCATTTGGCCAGGGCATGGTGACTTATGCCTTTAATCCTAGCACTCTGGGAGGCCAAGGCGGGAGAATTGCTTGAGCTCAGGAGTTCGAGACCAGCCTGAGCAACAGTGAGACCCCACAGCTACTAAAAATAGAAAAATTAGGCAGACATCTTGGCAAGCGCACCTGTAGTCCCAGCTACTCGGGCAGCTGAGGCAGGAGAATCCCTTGAGCCCAGGAGTTTGAAGTTGCAGTGAGCTATGATGACACCACTGCACTCTACCCAGGGTGACAAAGCGAGACTCTATCTCAAAAAAAAAAAAAAAAAAAGATTCATTCATTTCCAGTGGGAATAATATCCTTACCCCTTCACCAAAACATCCCAAAAGTCTCCTCTAATCATAGCGTCGGGTCCAGCTGCAGCTCTCCTTATCTGGAGGCCTCTGAACTAAAAAGCAAGTTATCTGTCCCAGCACATCCATCATACGGTGGCAGAATTGGGATAGAATAACTGCAGTAAACACTGCCATTCAAAAAGAGGAAGAATGATAGGCGTACAGCAACTGCTGGTCCATAGAGACTTCAGAAATCCTTTAGGCAATGTTTGCACATTCTCTCTGCTCTAGGGATGGGACATATGATGTCATTAGGTTGGTTCTGTTCTGCAGGCAAGGCTCTCTATAGCTCTCCGGTCTCTGTTCTCCACGACTCTTGGCTCCTGCTTTGAGAAGTCTTTGTTTTCTATTTCCTTGGCCATATCTGAAGAGAGCATTGAAGAATATGAATTTTTTTGTCAGTTGAACAATTTTCTTAGCCCATTTTCTGATGTAGAAAGCTTGGAACCCAAAGGTCTTTTTAAAAATAGCTTTATTGAGGTATAATGCATAGATAATACAAATCACCCATGTAAAGTGCAAAATTTTGTCTGACATTGGCATAGTTACTCCAATTTTCTATGGCTGATGTTTGTACAACATATCTTTTTTCATTTTTTTCACTTTCAACCTATTTGTGTCTGTGAATCCAAAGTACTTTCCTGTAGACAGCACATAGTTGGATCTTGTTTTTCTTTTATTTAGTCTGACAATCCCTACCTGTTTTATTGGATTTTTTAATGCATACGCATTTAATGCTATCATTGACATAACTGGATTTATGTTTACCATTTAACTTTTTATTTTCAGTATGTCTCGTGTCTTTCTGGTTCTTCTATTCCTCTTTTACTACTTTCTTTTGAATTAAGTAAACTTTTTTTTTTTATCATTTGTTTGAGACAGGGTCTTGCTCTGTCACCCAGGCTGGCATGCAGTGGCCCAATCATATCTCACTGTGCCTTGAATTCCTAGGCTCAAGCAATCCTCCTTGCCTCAGCCTCCCAAGTAGCTGGGACTAAGATGCATACCACCACAACCAGCTAATTTTTCTTTTTCTTTTTTTTTTTTAGAGATGAGGTCTTACTTGTTGCCCAGGCTGGTCTCAAACTCCCGACCTCAAGATATCCTCTTGGCTTGGCCTCCCAAAGTGCTGAGATTACAGGCATGAGCCACTGCACCCAGCCTAAGTGAACATTCTTTAATGCAACAGTTTAATTCCTTTAATGATTTTTTACTGTGTATTTCTGAGTTATTTTCTTTGTGGTTGCTTAGGGCTTATGTAATACATCTTATCAGAATTTACTTACAACTTATGTTAACATACAATTCCAATGAGATATAGAAACTTTATTTCATATAACTCTATTGGTTCATTCTACTTTTTGTGCTATGACTATTATATAAATATTACATCTATATATGTTAAAATTCAACAACACATTGTTATAATTATTACTTTTTATAATTTTATGTATACTAAAGAAGCTGAGAAAAGAAAGAAGAGAAGAAGCAGACATTCCTGAAAGTTTTTTAAATGTTCCAGGCACTAAAGCAAAAAGGAAGAGCAAGATTTAAGTGAGTTAGAGATAATAATCTGGTTGAGAATAAAAGAAGGAGATAAGGGTACCATGTCAGCAGACATGGGGATGAGAGTACAATACAATTTCAACTGCAGTTGACCCTCAAACAATGTGGGGATTGAGAGTACTGACTCCCTGTCCCCCACACAGTTGAAAATCCACATATAACTTTTGACTCCCCAAAAACCTAACTAATAGCAAACTGTTGACCAAAAGTCTTACAGATAACATAAACAATTACCACATATTTTGTATGTTATATGTATTAATACTGCATTCTTATAATATATGAAGCTAGAGAAAATGAAATGCTATTAAGAAAATCATAAGAAAAAGAAAACACATTCATGGTACTGTACTATATTTACCTACACTGTAAGTTTATGTTGTCCCTTAACAAGATGAATCGTCTGCCCGAAATGGGGCAGGCACAGCAGCAGACCACCATCTATGGTACATATCAAGCAATTTAACTTTTACTTGTAATGTCATGACTTCTCTCTGCTTCTTGGGAACACTGCCAGCATCACTTGTGGCACTTTGTATGGTTCCTATGGTATTATTCAAGATTTACAGTATTCAAGGTTTCACCCTGCACTAAACAAGGTGAAAAATACTTGAGGATCACAAGAGGTCACTTTTTGCCACAATATGCAATTTAGTGGAAAGAAGAACTGTTCACTGGGAGATGATTAGGGTCACATGGTGGCATTTTAAGCAGATACTCACAATGCTTGTGCTCACCACAATAGCCACAGGAGATGGCCACAAAATTATCACAGTAGCATAGTATAAACTTCAGTTAATTTTATGCAGTCATGATTTAATGCTACATCTGTATGTTTGTTTACATTTCTTCCTCTGTGAATGGCATCATGTACAGTCTGTGTTTCTGTGCATAAGTGTTGATAAATTTAACCTTTTATATTAGATTCGTGTTTATTTTGCTGTAGTAAATTATAATATAGACTAGTATCTACATATATTTTATGCATTATGACATACCCTTTTCTTAATTTCTTTGCTATGTCTAAGCTACGTGGTTCGTCAGAGTTTTTTCAAATTGTTGCAAATCTCAAAAAATTTTTCCAATATATTTATTTTTAAAAATCCGTGTATGAGTGGACCCATGCAGTTCAAACCTCCATTGTTTGAGGGCCAACTGTAATTATCAATAGAATCCACAAATGAGTGGAGAGTGTCCAACACTTAAGAAGCAAATCAGGCCGGGCGCGGTGGCTCACGCCTGTAATCCTAGCACTCTGGGAGGCCGAGGCGGGTGGATCGCTCAAGGTCAGGAGTTCGAGACCAGCCTGATCAAGAGCGAGACCCCGTCTCTACTAAAAATAGAAAGAAATTATCTGGCCAACTAAAATATATATAGAAAAAATTAGCCGGGCATGGTGGTGCATGCCTGTAGTCCCAGCTACTCGGGAGGCTGAGGCAGGAGGATGGCTTAAGCCCAGGAGTTTGAGGTTGCTGTGAGCTAAGCTGACGCCACGGCACTCACTCTAGCCCGGGCAACAAAGCAAGACTCTGTCTCAAAAAAAAAAAAAAAAAAAAAGAAGCAAATCAGAATGTATTAAACTCAGAAATAAGTATGTCTCTCCTCTGTTCTAGGTTTGGGACCCAATCAGCCAATCTTCCTCTGTCTAGATGAGGGTTTCTCAGCCTGGTTACATTCTCAGCCAATGACTTTTGGGGGAGTTTTTTTTTGTTGTGGGGGAGTGTCCTGTGATTATAGAATGTGTAGTACCATTGCTGACCACAATTAGTAGGGCCAAGAGCATCCCTCGTGGTAAGTGAGAAAAGAAAAGAACTTTCATGCGAGGAATTTGAGTCCTTTTAAATTATCTGGCCCCAAGAGACACTGAAATGAGACTCCTCCCCTTTTGAGCTACGTATTCATCTCTTGAAACTGCTTGCTATTGCCACTACTAGCTATAAATTTACCTAACTGCTACACTATAACCCAGACCTTATGCTTAACAATGTATGACCAGTCAGTAGCTTATGTTATTTTACTGTAAATTGGTAAATAACTCAGGACCTGTCTCTTCTTTTCCTTTGAAAATCCACTGTAACTGCTACTAATCTGAGTTTATATTAAGGGCAACTTGAATCTGTGTTCCTGGGTTGCAATCCTCAAGCTTGGACCGAATAAACTCTCTACTTGTATTAATTTGGCCTCAGCTTCTTCCTTTTACATCAACACAACAATAAAAAAAAAAAAAAAAAAACCTAGATTAGCCAAACGGTTGAGAGCCATTTATCTAGACTATTGACCAATAAAAAGTAATATTCAGAATGATGGCTCTGAGTCCCTGTCATACCTTGAAACTCTTTCTTTGACAAAGAGTAAATATCATTCCTCTTTATAAAGAATCTTAACCAAGGGCCAGGCATGGTGGCTCACACCTGTAATACTAGCACTTTGGGAGGTCGAGGTGGGGAAATTGCTTGAGGCCAGGAGTTTCAGACCAGCCTGAGCAAGAGTGAGACCCTGTCTTTACAAAAAATTTAAAAATTAGCTGGGCATGGTGGTGCACACCTGTAGTCCCAGCTACTCGGGAGGCTGAGGCAGGAGGATTGTTTGAGCCCAGGAGTTGGAGGTTGCAGTGAGCTGTGATGATGCCCCTGTACTCTAGCCAGGGCAACAGGGCAAGATTGTGCCTCAAAAAAAAAAAAAAAAAGAAATCTTAGCCAAGGGGATTAACATATTTCAAAAAGATTTTCAACTGGCAGGAATTAAAATTAAAAGCTTTCTTTTTGCCATTTAGTCAACCATCTGTTAAATTTCACAAAAAGATTATTTTTCTGGTTAATTGAGAATTAGCCATACCATTATTCTTGGGTAGGAATCCAAAATTCTATTTCTTCATTATGTTAGAGCAGGTAGGTAGTTAGGTATGAGCAAGTTAGGTAAGAAGGGACAGAAAAGGTAGTCAACTGGCTCGAACAAACAGCCCTTGAACAAGCAGACCTGAGGAGGAGAAAAGAGCCATTAATTTCCGAGGGTTGCACAGGTACAAAGTGACCTTTCCACCATTACATAGGAGTAAGAACAGAATGAACACTGACCTCCCTCTTACTGGCATGAGATCTTCCTTGATTCTTGTATTTGGAGATGAAAAGAATTGAAACCAAACACCAAAGCAGCAAAGTGAAAGAAGTTTATTAAGCAAGTACACCTCCACACAAGGAGGGGGCTGTCAAGAAAGATTAGCAGGTGACAGCACCCTCCAGAAGGGGGCAGCAGCGGGCACGCATCCAAGCGGGTTCCTCTTTTCTTTCGTCTGACTTCCTCATTCCTGTGTCGCCCTCCCCCTGGCTAGTGAAAATGTTAGCCCCTCCCGCCCGCCTGGCTGGGGAGTATTTTTCATTTGTTCAGGCCTGGATGTGTCACGGCTTCCAAAGCCCACTCGAGGGGTAATAATATATGTTAATGAAGGTATAATGAAGTCAGAGCTACTGGGGGACACTTTCACCCTCCATCTATCTGCGCAGGCGCCTCCCGAGGGGCTTCCCCACTGGAGTAAACAAGGTGTTTCTATGATGGTTACAATAGCAGCTTGACCATGACTTTTGTTCTCATTGATCCGTGACCCTAATGTGTTCCTACCCTACTGCCCCACCTGTGTTCCCTATTGTGACCTCCCACCTCAGCCCAGCCTTTGACTTCCACAAATAAAAACAGCTGCTGGGGGTTGTGGCAGTGCATCCTCACCAGCCTGCCCGCCCTCTTTCTGGGGAGCGAACTTTGTACTTTCGCTTCTGCACAAGCCCTTCCCAAGCCTGTCCGCTTTCCTGCAATAAACTTGCCACTAGCACTTGGTTGTGTGCCTGTCCTGAAATTCTCTTCTGCAACATGTTAGCAAGAACACTTATGCCGGTGACAATTACAGATAGTAAGCAACTTCTGCGTGTAATCTTCCTGTGTCTGAAATCTTTTTCTGGAACCAGATAGAGTTTAAATAAATCTATAAACCGAATAACTAATAAACATAAGAACCCTAAGATGATAGTGTTTTTTAAAATATGGCAAAACTGAGATTAACAAATTCTATTTCCTGTGCATATTAAATGACCCATTCAAGTTAAATTATTAAATAGATTTCTAACATCTCTACATTTTTACTTAGATTTCTTAGATCAGATCATGCTGTTCATGGTGATTTCCAACAAATAGGAACAGTTAAGAATGTCTGATCAGGGCCGGGCGCGGTGGCTCACTCCTGTAATCCTAACACTCTGGGAGGCCGAGGCAGGCGGATCCTTTGAGCTTAGGAGTTCGCAGGCGGATCATTTGAGCTCAGGAGTTCGAGACCAGCCTGAGCAAGAGTGAGACCCCCGTCTCTACTAAAAATAGAAAGAAATTATATGGACAGCTAAAAATATATAGAAAAAATTAGCCAGGCATGGTGGCGCATGCCTGTAATCCCAGCTACTCAGGAGGATTGCTTGAGCCCAGAAGTTTGAGGTTGCTGTGAGCTAGGCTGACACCACAGCACTCTAGCCAGGGCGGCAGAGTGAGACTCTTGTCTCAAAAAAAAAAAAAAAAAAATCAATGTCTGATCAAGAGAAAAGAGCAGAAACATGCAGAAAAGAATTTGGAGATAGTAAACAAGTTAGAAAGAGAACCAAGAAGGAAGAAGGAGGGATTTGCCAGGAGAGAATGGTGAACTCCATCAAATGCTATATAGGGACTGAGGAGGAGTGGTCATTGGATTTGTTGATTCATAAAGAGGTTCCTAATCACAAAATCTATACTCTATAAAAAGAAAAGATTGATAAATCACACAACACAAACTTTAAAATGGCCAAGATACCATGAACAAATTCAAAAGACAAACTGAGAACTGGGAAAACACATTTGCAACATATATGACTACCAAAGGGCTAATTTGCTTAATTTATAAAGAGCTCTTCCAAATCAGTAAGAACAGCCAAATAGAAAAATATGCAAAGGTCCTGAAGACACAGTTCACACAAAGCATTCCCAAGGGCTTTTAAATATAATACTTAGAAAGTACTCAAACTCACTCAAAAGGAATGCAAATTAAAACAGTAATGAGATATTTTTCTCCTATCAGAATAGCAAAGGTTTGTTTTAAAAAAACAACGTAAATTGTTTGGCCATTGGATAGAAAACTGACATTCTCATTTACTGTGGGAGTGTAAATTGGTATAACTTCTTTGGAGGAAAATATAACAATCTCTATTAAAAGTGTAAAATGTGATCTGCTCTAGCAATTCATTTTTTAAGGATTTATCTTTGAAAAATGTTCCCACAAGAGCAAACAGATATGTTTGTGTACAAGGATGTTCACTGCAGCCTATCAAAAAAGTAATAATGAAGAAACCTAAATGTCCATCAATAGGGAGTGATCGCACTAATCACAGGACAGAAATGGATTTCCATGAAGAAGTTAAAAATAATAATGATAGGCTGGGAGTGGTGGCTCACGTCTGTAATCCTAGCACTTTGGGAGGCCCAGAGAGGAGGATCACTTGAGGCTGAGAGTTAGAAGTTGCAGTAAACTATCATGATGCCACTGTATTCTAGCTGGGACAACAGAGCAAGACTGTCTCAAAAAAAAAAAAGATATTAATAATAAGATAGATCAGTACCTCCAAGACAGGTTCTTAACTGAAAATAGAAAATGATAATCATGTCTGGCTCTGGGAACTCTGGGAAGGTGGCCAGAGGGCTAGACCTGAGGGCTAGGTTGAGGAAGAGTCATAATACTTTTTGCTGTAAATTTTTTTGTACTATTTGGATTTTTTCCCATGTGCTTGGAATTTTTTTTCAAATTAAAGAAAAAGAAAAAGTTGGTAATAGTGGTAAAGTGGGAGAAGCTGAGCCAGAGTGCAAGGGATTAAAAGGTAACCTGACCTGGAGAAATGCAAGGAGTGGAGGCCGGGTTGGAGCACGTGGGCTCATCCCCCCTTTCCTTTAACCCTGATCGCATCCCACTCTGCTACTTCTCCCTGTTTCTGGGTAGGAGAATAAGGATCCCAGGAAAGATTCCCAAACTAAGATGGGAAGACAAGCAGGACTCCGCCATGCTAGTGTGGACCCTGAATTGGCAAAGCAGAATCCAAGTGGCTGCTTCCTCCTTCCCACTGACCTGCCTGCTGAGAATTTTCTGCCTCCAAAGGCACCTCCTATGAACACTTCTGGGGGCCTGTACTTTCACTTAAACTTGTTTGAAATTGCCCTGTGGAGTTCTCAGATGCTGAGGAACTAAAAGAAATTTCACAAACAGCCTAAAAATTCTTCTTTGTGGAAATGGAAAACTTTGCTCTCACTGAACAAGCCATCAACCATTATTCTCCAAAGAGCCATTTCCTCTTTGTAAGCACCAAAGCGCATTTCGTAGTCTTCATAAATGGAACCGTTTTAAAAATGAGCCGCCGTCAGAAGGACTTCCCCACCATTAAAGATGGACGCAGCAAACCAGGAAATCAGGGAGCTAGCAGTAGCGGGACAATTCCTTTAGCTGAGAAATTGTCTACGTTGCTTCCTAGACTGCAATTTTATAGATGGGCCAAGCAATTCCAGACACAAAGAATTATTAATAGTTTAGCCAGAAACAGAGAAAATCAGGCTGATTTAAATTTGTTCGGAAAAAAGATTGCTTTAACAAGCTTAAAGCATACTTTTTATCCAGATGGACTAAGATGCAAAGAGTTAAAATGAAAATAGCTGCCATTTTTGCAAAAGATAAAAACAATACAATATAGACTCATAGAGTTATAATTATAGAAAAGATCTGGAGCAATTATCTAGTCCCCATTAAAAGCAGGTGGTAGTGGTTTTTAATCTTTTTTTCAGTCCAAACTGTCTTGTAGAATCTAATGAAAGCACACATGCTTAAAAACAAAGATCCAAGAGTTAGTTGGCCTGAGTTCATTCCTGTGCATCATTTATTACCTTTGTACCTTAGGCAGCTAATTTAATAACCCTTTCAAGCTTCAGTTTTCTCATCTATAAAATGAAAATAATAACAGTAATCGTTTAATGGGGTTGTTGTGAGAACCAAATGAAATAACCCACGTACAGTGTTTACAGCAGTGCCTGGCGCTTACAAAGCACTTAATAAATGCCACCTATGACTACAACTGTATGGACTCAAGTACCCAAAAATGCAGGGATTTCTGGCTTTAGACAGAGCTGGATCAGTGGCTCAAATAATGCTCTTCTGTCTCCTCTGCTTTCTCTGTGTTGGCTTCATTGTCAGGCAGGCTCTCTTCAACAGGAGTTCCCTCTGAAGCATGAATTAAAAACATGTCTCCTTAACATTCCCAGATTTGAGTCTCCTTGTCTCTATGCTGTGCCCAACCCTGAACCAATCACTGTGCCCAAGGGAATGCAAAGCTCTGATTGGCCAGGCCTGTCAATGGGAGGGTTGGGAAGATCACCCCTACCCAAGCACACGCAAGGAGAGAGGGAGTGGAAGGGTGGTGTTTCCCTGAGGAAAATCAGGATGCCATTCCTAAGAGAAGACAGAATAGGAGCTGGGCAAGGAAAACAACAGATGATCACCTATGCCAAGGTTAATAACCTCTGTTTTAGGCAAACACCTCTTTAATTGTCGGGGAAATTGAAGAGATTCCATAATTTTCTCCTTTATTCATTCAGTGGGTTATAGTTCTGAATGTGAAGACATTTCTTCTTTTGCCTAGTTTTAAACCTGTAGGAGAAATTAAAACTCATTTTCTCAGACTCTAGAGTCATTTTCAAAAAGAAAATTTGTTTTTACCACATTTGGACATGGTGGTATTTGGTTTTCTGGAATCTGGTTGCTTTGTCTGTAAAAATGAGAGGGTTGGCTTGAATGACCTTTAAAGTCCCTTGTAAACATCTGTGATTTCCAAGAACAATAGCAATGACTCAACAGAAATTTTGCTTGTTACCCTGAATTCTATGTATTCTAGGAAAGTCTTCCTTTTATCTGGGCTGGTTCTTCAGAGCTCATCTCTAAGCAACAGATAGTGGAGCGTCGACTTAGAGGATATACACTGGATCCAGAGTGCCTGGTCCATGTCCTATCTCCTTCATTGCAGCTTTGTGACTTTGGACAAATTGTATAACCTCTCTGAAATTCAGTTTCTTTATCTGCAAAATGAAGGTAGTGACGGCCCTTACCTCACAGGGCTGTATGCGCATTAAAGAATTTAATGCATGAAAGTGTCTGGCTATTACTAAGCAAGCAATATTACCACAAGTGAAGAAAGATAATAGTGAGGTCCCAACAGCAGGTAAGATTTTTTTCATTTAAAAATTCCATCTCTCCCTCCAAAGACCACACTTTCAAAAGTAAGAAATTTTCTTTTCCTTGAGTTTGTCAAATATGTATTTGAATATGTCGGGTCACAGTCTAACATGTGGGTTCTTAGTGTGCTCATGACCGAAGGATGACCAGACGCACCAAAGTAAGGCAAGCACGAAAATGAGGTTTACTGAGGAGAGAAAGATAGGATTATAGAGCAAGAGCAAGACATAGGTTTACAGAGCAAGATACATACGCCACAGATGACAACCGGACCAATGTCGTAGCAAAAGATGGCAAAAAAAAAGGGCTTGGTTATAGTCTGGGTCTTGTTTTATAGTTTCTGAATTGGGACCTCCCTTGTGGCTCAGACGTCACCATGGAACCACTTTGATTGGACAGCTGGGAATTACAGGACCTGAGTTTCCTGCACATGCAGATCTCCCATGAGCCTCTCTGAAAGCCCATGGGGTGGGGGGGACTGCAACGGCACCCACTTTTCATCCCTAGGAGACCCAGAATCCCTCACTGTCTACCTAAAAAAACTAATTAGTTAAATGTAAGTTTCAAATAAAGACTCTTTACACCAAGTTATATCCAAAGTAGAAAAAAAAAAGGACTATCAAAGTCTATGCCATTCAGAAACTTCTCTAAGTTACCAAATTTTGATTCAACATACCCATTCTGCTATGGCTTCAGGCACAACTGGGTCTAATAGGTCCAGCTACATAATGGAAATCCTGCCACACATCACATAAAGGTTCAACGGATCCACATTAAGGTCAAATAGACAAACTTTTAACTCCTAGTACCAAATGATAAGTAATACGTTTTAGTTTGTGACCCAGCACATACATACATAAAAATACATACATATTTATATTAAGAGTCATACAAAAGTTTAATGAAACAATATTTAACCTTACTGAGACTCATTTTTCTATATTATTTTATTCTATTTCATACTTTAAAAAATTTTAGAGAATTGCTAAATTTATTTCAAGACCTGTTAATGAATAGTATTCTAAAGTTTAAAATGGTCAGCCCTGGAGACTTGAGTTGGTGCATTACAGCACTTAATAAGAAAATAAACAACAAGATAACTAAAAACTAAATTAGTTTCAGTTATTTCAAATTTTCTTCTAATAAAGACCTTCTTAGTTTTCCTCCAGCCAGAAACAATTGCAGCTTTCTCTGGAGCCTCATAGACTTGTGTCCTAAATCAGCCAAGTTATTCCCTAGCTCTACTGTAGACTCCTGGGAATACAGACACTGTATTTTATGTGGTAATTAACATATGAAAGACATTCTGAACCTGAAATTGGAGGATCTAAGTTTGAAATTGGTTCGCCATTTGTAAGCTCAGTGATTTCAATATCACAGATCCCCAGTTTCCTCACTGTAAATTCAGGGTAATAATAGTCACAAAAAGTCAACCAGGACTTTAAGCTTCAGCTCCAACATGCAAAGAGCTTGGAAGTCATCGCTCCCATCCTTACCATAAGAAAAAAATGGAATAAACTGAAAATTAATGATTTTTCTTGGACCCATCAGAGAAATGAGGTCCCAGGGCAAACTGCCACCCCCAAATCTGGAGAGACAAGTAAATACAGAAAATCATAGCCAAAATCTCCTGACCTGGAGCAAAAACCACTGAATTCATAAACTGGGTAGGAACACATATGGAGGCCAAGTGGAGTGAGAAATTTCTGTGGGCCACAGTCTTGGGGGAACCCCCACACTTTCAAGGGCTTTACCTTCAGGAACACCAGCAGGTTCTCAGATTGAAGAGCCAAGAAAGATCTCCTCATACTTCTGGCGAGGGAGGGAGATAGTAACCATTTTGAAATACACCTAGAACATCAGCTCACTCTCCATAACGCGAAGCCAACTGTCCAGCAAAAAGACTTTACCAGAGCCTTATACCACCTACGGAAAGGCCATTTCCCCAACTTCACTCTCTCTAGCCTTCCTGCCTCATCTAAAGATAAAAGAAAAAGAGCTAAGAAATATTTGTGAAGGTCACAACCTGGGGAACACAGGCCCACTAGAAGACTGAGATTTAATCTTATAATTATAGAATACTTCCACTCCTCCACACTTTACCACCACATCAACAAGCCTTCAGTATAGTAATAATGGATTGCAGCTGAAAGAGTCGCAAGGCTCAGACTCTATTTAAGGAGGAGTTCTTAGGGAAACTCAAAGGCACCACAGAAGACAAAAATAAAAACATTATGATAATTTGAAGCCTCTGGCATCTGCAACTATAGCAAACATTAAACACAGCCCAACTCCTAGATAGATTAACATTAAACCTCACACTAAAGGCCTTTTACCCCATTTCCTTTTACCAGATACATCATGTCTGGCTTTCAAGAAAAAAAAAAATTACAAGAGGTGCTAAAAAGCAAGAAAAACTACAGTCTAAAGAGACAAAGCATCATCAGAACCAGAGAGTCAAATATGGCACAGATTTTGGAATTATCAGACTAAAAATCTAAAATAACTATAAATAATGTTAAGGGCTCTACTGGAAAAAGTAGCCAACATGTAAGAACAAATGGGTAATGTAAGCAGAGAGATGGAAAGACTAAAAAAGAATCAATAAGAAATGCTAGAAATAAAAAACACTATAATAGAAATGTAGAATACCTTTGATGGTCTCATTGGTAGACTGGACATAGCTAAAGAAAGAATCAGTGAGCTCAAAGATATATCAACAGAAACTTCTCAAATTCAAAGGCAAAGAGATAAAATAAGGAAAACAAAACTGAAATCCAAGAAGTGTGGGACACTGAAAAGATGTAACACTTGGAATTCCAGAAGAAGAAGAAAGAAAGAACAAAATAGAAGTAGTATTTGAAGTGATAATGACTGGAATTTTCCAAAATTAATGATGGACAACAAACCACAGATCCAGGAATCTCAGCAAAAACTGAGCAGGATGAATACAAAAAAAAAAAAAAATCTACATCTAGGCATATCGTATTCAAACTGCAAAAACCAAGGATTAGGAGAACATAGAAAGAAGACAGAGAAAAAGAGCACCTCACCTATAAAAGAATAAGGATAAAAATTACAGTAGACTTCTTACCACAAAACATGCAAGCAATAAGAAAGTTTAGTGAAATATTTAAAATGCTGAAAGAAAAAGTCAACTAGAGTTGTTGGTTGCATAGGTATACACATTTGACAGAACCTTTGGAACTGTAACTTAAAATGGGTACATTTTATTTTATGTAAATTATAATGCTTCCATAAAGTTTTTTTATTTTATCTACCAAAGTCAGTTACCAAATGAGGGCCTGGGGATTTAAAAAATGTGTAAAGCATAATGCTTACCCCTTATGACTTATTAGCTGTAAGAGACAGTCAGGGGGTGGGAAGAAATAATTACCACAGTATGGTGAGTGGCCTAAGAGAAATAGAAATAAGGCATTAAGGGAGCAGAAGGATTAGCTTCAGGAATTCCTGGCAAGATCAGGGAAGGACTTTAGAGGAAGTGGCATTTGGGCTAAGGCTTGGAGAATAAGTGGAAGATAGCAAATGTCTTTCTATTGCCACTAATACTGTCATCTCCAGTTACCACTATGTAAATCCGTGCAACATGGCGGCCTGAGGCATCACAGCTTCCTCAATCCACTCTCCTCCAGGGGGCCTTTGACTGTGGGCAGAGTCCTTAAACTCCCCTGCTGGTTCAGACTGAGAAAAGAACCAGGCTGAGTGCTGCTTTGTAACTTCCTACTTTGCATCCTCTGGAGTTGGTCACTTCTTTCACTTTAAATCTGAGACTATAATAAACGTCCAAAATGTAGCCAAATTTCAGTTTTACTATGATTTAGATTTCTTTTCCAAAAAGAACAAATTATATGCAAGAAAATGCAGGTATCAAAAAGACTCAGATTTTTCACTTTGTTTTTCACTTTGGTCATGTTTTGTGTCCAGGCGTGACATGTGTCATACAGTTGTTGCCATTGTTGTTGTCTAAATGTCTAACACACGCTATACTAAAAATTGGAAAATTAAAAACAAAGCCAACTGTTTTTAAAAAGTGATCTTCCTATAATTGTTTCATATCTCTTCCTCTCATTCACCTCTCTCTGCTCTGGGGGGCCCAGTCCTTGCAGCCCAAGTAGGATTCACTCTCTGTGAAATGAGTGAAACTTTAGCTTCAGAGCACTTTACTACAAGGGCCTCTTCCACGTCCCTGAAAGGGCAACAAATTCAGGCCCCACAAAATCTGGATCTGCCCTGGGCCTGTTTCATACAGGAACATTCCCTAATCTGAAGACTGCTGGGTGTCCGTACAGCCACACTCTGCAGCAGCCCCCGGGTCTGTCCCGCAAGAGGCAGATCCAATCCTTTCTCCCCTTGCCTTATAAGCAAACCTACTGATGAACACTGAACTCATTGGCGCTTAACAAACCTTAATAATCTTGAACCCATAATTTTAAATGTTAAGCCTAATTAAAGCGGTAACTTCACTCCTTTTCATTTTGTGTGCTAATGGGGACACATGCAGGAACTGCTACAGGTAATGACTCTCATTAGAAGAAGACCAAAGTTAGCATTTATGGGTTCTAATTACATTTTTGCTTCTAAATATGATGTTTCTGCTTTTCACAAAAAATAGTGAACTTTTAAACTAGAGAAGGAAATAATAAAAGGCCCAAATCATTAAAAGGAAATTGATGCCAGAGCAGAGCAGCACTATTTTAGGTTTCACGATTTCTGATTCTTCAGGGTCTATCCAGAGTGCCATGAGCCATCAGAAAGCTAGATTCACCAGCAAGACAAAATAAAAAATACGTAAATAATAAATGTGATCATGCCACGAAGAAGGTGAACATTTCTTGAAGATAAGAGTTGTCTATTATTACCATTGTTGCTGTTGTCATAATAATACTAGCCCTTGGGACTATAAAACATTAAATGCATAGAACTGAACACTTTGATCACCTTCAGTTCTTCCAGGGTCAGGAATATCAGAAGGTGATCAAATCCTTTAAAAAAAAATGCTTCCATGTGGAATGGATGATTAACACAAAACAAGACACTGGGAGCAGTAGCATTTTACCTGGACCTTGTATAGCACACTTGTACAAAAATAAGCCTTTATTTTCCTCCAAAACACTCTGAAAAATGCCTACAACTGCTTAGTTACTACCGGGGGAAGATGTCTCCTTCTATTTCGGTGGACCCGCAGCTTTCTCTCCTTAATTAGAGCCTCCATATTGTCTGGCCATCTGCTTCTGGGTTCTGCCCAAGTTGTGGTGATGGAAGGGGTATTTTATGATCTCATCCATTTAGTGGGAGGATAAATTCCATAAAAGTCTGATCAGGACAAAATGCCTTTGGGGAAGACACATGGACACCACAGAGCTCCCCTTGTAAGAGCTAAACACTCCCCAGGGCTGCAGAGGTTCAGGTTTTCCTCCTTGACCATCTCACATCCAGCTAGCATGAAGACACCATATGCAGAACGTACTCTCCCTGCCTTCTCAACTTCTGTCCTTACCTTGTCTCCTCCTACCTGATTTGTTAGTTGATAGAAATCTTTGTATTTCCCCCATGTCTATCTGCCTTCTCTTATATTGAGTCCTTTTGGCTATTAGCTTCAACTCTGATTGTGTAGCCACCAGCCCAGACTAACCCTTTGACACCAGCTTTTCATTTTTTTCACATTCAGTCAAATGCTCTGGTACATTATCTGTAAAAATAGCCTTCAACAGTTGTACATGCATCTTCCTCCCTCCTAGCAAGAGGTGAAGTCTACTTGTCCACCACTGAATCTGGAATGACCTTATGGCTTGCTTTGACCAAACAGGCAGGGAGGAAGCAACACTGTGCTGTTCTGGGTCTGGGCCTTCAGAGGCCTGAGAGTGTCTGCCTTTGCTATTTTGGAGCCTGGCTGCCAGGGAAAGAAGTCCAGTCTATCCTACCTACTCAAGAGAGAGGCCATGAAGGCAGACCCTGGAGGAGACACCAGGAGAAGAAGAGGCCACATGAAAAAAATCAAAAACCCCAACATGTATGAGCCCAGCTGACACCACAAGAAAAGAGAGACCCAGCCAACCCAGCCAGCCCATAGTCTTTTGAACGACCCCTGCTAAGGTGCCAGACACATAACTGAAGTCATCTTAGGTCTTCCAGCCACAGCTGGCTGCCCCAGCCAGCACCATCTGGGGTAGAGAAATGCTATTCCCATCAAGACATGCCTGAGTTCCTGACCTACAGATTTGTGAGCAATAAAATGTTTATTGAAAGCCCCTAAATTTGAAGATGGTTTATTATACAACAGTAGAAAACTGACAGAAATACTGTAATAGATCATTGTATCAATGGCCCCCAAAGAATAATGCTACCCTGTATCTATTCCCCCTTGCAAGGTGATATTGCTGCACCTTCCATCAAGAGGTGGAGACCTGTGATTTCCTCTGGCCAAAAGAATGTGGCAGAAGAAACTGTACAAATCCCAGAGCTTCAGCCACGAGAGGCCTTATAGCTACAGATGTCACACTTTTGGACCCTGAAGACCACCATGGTGGAAGAAGAAAACCAGTCCAAATTAGTAGTGGATGAGAGGCCACATAGAAGTGTCAGGGTGCCCCAACTGACAGCCAGCTCCATCTGCCAGAAATGTGAGTGAGGTTATCTTGAACCCTTTGTCAGAACATTACTGTAGACACATGAGTAAGCCCAGGCAAGACCACCCAGATTATCAACCCATGGAATCATGAGAAATAACTGTTGTTGTTTTAAGGCACTAAGTATTGGAGTGGCATTCTGCCTAGCAAATGGTAATAGAAAAAAATATTCACCTGCCTGGTTTCTGGCTGGTTCCTATGGTCTGGCTGCTTCAGGCTTCTCAACCCCAAACACAAGTCCAAGCATACGATGGGCCCTGACAATATGGAACCTCTGGCTCCATTTGACTATTGGAAGCACAGAGCAATGGTTAGATCCACAGGCCTGGAGTTAATTAGGGCTCCATCACTGGCAATGAACCACCTAAAGCAAGTTGGTAAAATGGGGATAATAATAGGAAGTGCCTCACTGCGTTGCTGTTGTGAGCATTCAATGAGATCTAATCTACATAGAATATACTCAGCAAATGTTAGACAGCCTTATTTTTCAAAGGCATGAGATAGGTTTTTATGGAAAGTCTTTGCAAGTGTTTAAATGAAATCATATCCTTTAAAAATCTTTTTATAAATTGAAACTGAGAATGAAAGCCCACATTCCATAGCCCTCCAAACCTTCTTCAGGGAGTTGTCATGGTAGTACTGGAAAGACTATAGAGGAAATGGTATAGGACATTTTTTACAGGATAGATCTGTAGGAGAGAATATTTCTAAATGATAATTTAAAATATTTTGGGGCAAAACTTTAAGCTTTGCTTTAAAAAAGAAAATTGCTACTTCTAACCACTTCTTAAATGAAAATTCTTAAAACTTCCTGTCAATATGAAGATAAGCACCTACATACTTGTTCTGTATTGATGTTGCACACCAGAAACATTGATAAAGTAGAGAAAGGACATGTAGATGTCACTGGTTAACACCAATTTCAGAGAAGACAGTGAGAGGATCCCTTGAGCTATATGGCCGTAGAAACCGAGAAAGGGAATCGAGTGGCTCTAAAAATTAGAAAATGATCATGGAAGATTGAAAATTTGATGAAAAGATATTATGTCTATGCATCATGAATTTGTACACTGGGAATAATGGCCAGAACAAAGGTAAATGGTCCAATTTCTTGGACTATAATGCAAACAATTTATTTTAATTGGCTCTCACCTCAAGTATTGCTTCATATACTTGAGCTGTCAAAAAAATTGTCAAGATGGTGGATTCAGAGTGAAGCATTCTTTTTAATAATAACAAATAAGATGAAAATTCTCTAGAGCCAGAGACCAGTCCACAATTCTGGAATGTTTTAATAATCTGCACAGAAAACATTAAGAAAATAAATGGATACTCTTTAGTAGTCTTATTCAGTTCAGGCTGCTGTAACAAGATACCATAGACCGGGTAATTTATAAACAATAGGAATTTGGCCTGGCACAATGGCTCACATCCATTATACTAGCACTTTGGGAGGCTGAGGCAGGAGGATTGCTTGAGGCCAGGAGTTCAAGACCAGCCTGAGCAATCGTGAGACCCCGTCTCTACAAAAAATTTAAAACTTAGCTGGGCATGGTGGTGCACACTTGCATTCCCAGCTACTTGGGAGGCTGAGGCAGAAGGGTCACTTGAGCCCAGAAGTTTGAGGTTGCCATGAGCTATGATGATGCCTCTGCACCCTAGCCTGGGCAAGAGAGAGAGACTCTGTCTTAAAAAAAAAAAAAATAGAAACTTATTTCTCACTGCTCCGGAAGCTGGGAAGTCCAAGATCAATGTTCCAGTAGATCCAGTTCCTGGTGAAGGCCCTCTTCCTGGTTTGCACATGGGCATCTTCTCACTCTATCCTCAGATGGCAGAAACAGAGAGAGATAGTAGAGAGAGGGTGGGAGAAAGAGAGAGAGAAAGCTCTCTCTTGTCTCTTCTCATAAGGTCACTAAGCCCATCATGAGGGCTCTACCTTCCAGACCTAATTGCCTCCCAAAGGCCTGTTCAAATTGCAGATTTATGAGAAAAACAAATGACTATTGCTTTTGAATTCACTAAATTTGGAAATGGTTTGTTACACGGCAATAGAAAACTGTCATCTATCTACCCATCATCCACCCATCCATCCAGTCTCATGAGTTGCAGTGATTAGCACCTTTATAAATGGTATTATGCTGTTGATAAAACATTTCTATATTTTATTGTCAAATGCCTTATTACCTAGTAAAGAGGGTTGAGTAGGGATCTTTGGGCAGCAATGGGCCCTTCCAGAAGTCCCATTAGTCATAGTATATTAGTGGTTGCCTGCAGAGATACCTGTGAATATGACATGAAGAACATCTACGGTTCTTAAACCAGTAAAAATAACACAGTAAAAACAAATTGGAATTCTAAGAGTGTATAGCAAGATCATAAAAGAGCATAATTATTGATCCTTTCATAACACTCCTGAAATAAATATAAGGTTCAGATGCATTCAGCAGGGTAAGGATATTATTTTTAAAGAATCGATACATATATTATACAGCTATAATGCTTATAGGAAAAATTTTTCATTAGAAAATTGCCTCCGGGACAAATTAATGGAGGAAATTTAGATAATGGCTTTATTTCTATTAAGAATTTCTACATTAAAATATTTCAAAAAGTATACGAAGAAACTTTCACCAGGCCATTGACACACTAAATAAAATAATGATGGCAATTAGAATATTTTTAACATTAGTTAGTATCTTAGAATTTATCAGGATATTTCTTGTCAACATCCTCAATCTTTCTAGTACCATGTTTTGAATTTTATATATCTTTGGAGATTAATATTTTTTCATTAATAGAGTTTCACATGGTTAATATTTAAAAAGCCTAATATCAAGGTAAAGAGTACCATCTTTTTTTTCCTCATTCTTATAAAAGCATGAGTATCTTATTTTTGCTGTAAATGCTTTGTGGAATGAGATCAGATGGATGGATGGATGATGGGTGAGTGGATGAATAGGTCAATAGATGACAGATCAGTAGGTAGGTAGGTAAGTAGATGATAGATAGATAGATAATCCTCTCTGGCAGCAGAATTAATCCAGCTAAGATTTTAATCATTCCAATTTTCCAAGTAAAATGTATCACCGATAATCTAACAATGCGACCCCAATTTCTGCCTGAGAAGAACTGACTGCCTTTTTTTTCTTTCCTCACACTGCCTGCTCCAGTCCAAGGTCTTCACTTATCTCCCCCTACTAGCCTCGGACCAAGCGAGGCAGAGAACTTGCCCCTGACTATACAGGGACTTTTATAACCCATGGCCTTGTTATGGTTGTCTCTCTGAATCTTGTCTTATACCGTACCCATAGTTCTCTTGGGAACTCTTGCCCTTGACGTGCAACCCTCTACCTTGTTCCTGCAAATCACATAGTTTTTACCTGCCATTGGTGCTGGCCCTTCCCCTGTTAATAATCTTATGGCTGTGTGTGTTTCCCTGCTTCTCTGACTGGTCTCGGGAAAGTCTTCCACAGCTGCCCGAACACACATTTCTGACTCATTGCCCAGCCTGTCAACATCCTTGCCTTTCCCATACACAAATGATCCCATAACTATATTTCTTCTGCTTTCTCCACTCATTAACACCCACAAAGTCTTAAATTCTTAGTGACCTTGTGCAAACCTGCAACATAGCTCCTTGCAACCATAAAAATATATACTAATCTTTCAGAAATATTTCAGAAATAGTAATACTGATTTATTTTTGAATTGGCTTAATTGGTATGTTTAAGTCATTTTAGAACAGTGCTCAAACAATCTGTGGGGAAGAATCAGTTTTCTTTTTTATTTCCAGTCTCTTCTGAGCATGACTACTTTGCAGGTCTCGCCATATGCCTGTATGAGATTCACCATGTTAAATTTGACACCTGAATTTGTCTAGATCTTTGTTCAACGAGACAAGTCCACTGATTAAATTCTTGGATGTCTCAGCAATATTTTAATTGCTATAAAGATTTCTAAATACTTAATCTCAGCTTTGTACTTTGTGGACCAGTAATCAATAGTTCACAGACTGGCATCAGTTGCAGACCACACTCTAGCATTCAGCTAGAAAATTCACTTAGCCTGAATGCTTCCTTCCTGAGAGTATCACTTAATGAAGACTTTAAGTATAGAAAATTTAGTATCTTTGCTGGAACATTTTATTTGTGTTATGTTTTACATTCCAAGCAGTCATTTTAAGAGTGAAAAGAATTTGAATTTGACATCACTGCACATGGACTCGAATCCTAGCTCTAGCACTTACTAGAGACACAGCTTTGGACAGGTTATTTAACTTTCTGAGCCTCAGTTTTCCCCATTTGGAACATGTGGATAACATATGAGAGGGATTATGTTAGAATTAATCCAATGATGTTGTAAACCATTTAGCACAGTGCCTCCAATGTAGCCATGAATAATAAATTGTTGTTCCTAATATTTTTAAATTGTCAAAGCTGCCTGGTTACTTACATTGTCTTCCAATTCATATCATTTCATTTTATTCAAGTAACACTTTCTTAAAACTGTCTTTTCCTCTCTTGTTAAAAACAAAAAAGAGTTAACCACTATGACCAATGTCTCCAAACTGCAACAAAGTGATTATTTTAGTAATGACTATTAACCAGCAACTATATGTTGAAATTTCTTCTAGTGCCTACTGGAATGTCTTTCCAGTATTAAATGGCTTGAAAGAATCCATGAAATCCAAATATATTTTATTTAAATCTAGAACATATAATTGTATTGAGAATATCAGGGCTGATCTGGGCCAATCACAGTTTAATGAAAATGGTTGGGAAGCATCAGAGGCCTCCACTCCGCATTCAAGCCCCTTGCAAAGACATCGAGACATGTAGCTAGAATCGACCCCACTGATCAAATACACATGTTGCTGCCACGTGTCTTTCTGCTTTAGGACAAGAGCCTCAATCCCCATTTCTTTCATCTTTTCTTATTTTTATATTATTTATTTATTTATTTCAGCATACTATAGGGGTACAAATTTTTAGGTTACGTATATTGCCCTTGCCTCCCCAGCCCCCCGAGTCAGAGCTTCAAGCGTATCCATCCCTCAGACAGTGTTCACCACACGCATTATGTATGTATATACCCATCCTCTCCTCCCCTCTCCCATCTGCCCGACTCCCGATGAATGTTATTACTGTATATGCACTTAAGTGTTGATCAGTGAAACCAATTTAATGGTGAGTACATGTGGTGCTTATTTTTCCATTCTTGAGATGCTTCACTTAGTAGAATGGGTTCCAGCTCTATCCAGGAAAATACAAGAGGTACTATATCACCATTGTTTATTATAGCTGAATAGTACTCCATGGTATACATATATCACATTTTGTTAATCCACTCATGTATTGATGGGCACTTGTATCCCAAGTTCTTTCTGAATGTGTAAGAATTCAGTTAGACCGAAAAATATTGATACTCCACGTTGGGACGGATGGTTAAGCCAAGCTACTGAAAATCGAAATCACATGCTTTTTAAGTCAAAATGCCTCAGATCAATTCATGTGTATGTTTTAGCTAACTTTTTGGCTTGCCCACAGTACGTCAGCCTAGCCTGTGTACACATGTGGTTGTCGAGAGACGTGATCACTGTAGGCTCTGAGCATCCTTGCATGTTCTTGCTGGTTGTGTCAAGAATGAAAGGCCCAGATGGCTCCTTATCTGGACCTTTTCTTGGGGTTGTTTGTAATGACAAAGGGAAGGCTTGCTTATCGCCCACTATAAAAGTAACGGATTCCTCAAGCTCAGTGTTCCTCAGTGGGCATGAGTGGGGGACAAGGCCCTTAGCTCCTGGAGGTTCACTGAAAATCACCCACATGAAGAAGATTGATTAATAGGAGAAAAGGCACAGACATTTATTTAACATGTATATGCAGGAGCCTTCAGAATGAAGACCCAAAGATACAGAGGAAAATGTCTGTTTTTATGCTTAGGTTCAACAAAGTATGGACAGCTCTGTAGAAATATGATTGGATAAAAAAAGGGTATGATCTAATGCTAACAGACCGAGTGGGGAAACCCAGCAAATCCTGTCTGTTTAGATTCTTCTTGGTCTCCTGAGTGCAGGGCAGGGCCCTCTGTGGAACAGGGGTCTTAGGACTATGATTGGATAAAAAAAGGGTATGATCTAATGCTAACAGACCGAGTGGGGAAACCCAGCAAATCCTGTCTGTTTAGATTCTTCTTGGTCTCCTGAGTGCAGGGCAGCGCCCTCTGTGGAACAGGGGTCTTAGGACTGATAGTCAAATGAAGTTGATCAGAGAATTTTTTTATGACCAGTTTTTACTCAGAATAATTTTTGGTTCTATGGCTATCTTTTGGGAAAAGGGGTTCTGGTTTCTATGTCCTGCCTGGGGAAGAGGGACTCTAGTTTGTATGGCTAGTTTTGGGGGACAGAGACAGGAGGACAGACGAAGGTAATGAGAAAAACCTTTGCTTCTGAGGCCGCTTCTGAGGCCTTCATTTTCAGGTCTGTTTTCTCAGCTCCAACAGTGACAACCCATTGCTTACATAGCATCCACCTGCACCCCTCTGTGTCTCCCAGTGGGACTGGGGGAAAGGGAGGAGCAACGCAATATTATGCTCATGTGCTGCAAGTAATAAAGTCTTTTGTCTCTGATCCAGGAATGTCGTGTTTTCTGCCAGGATCTATGAAAAAAGGCCAACTTGTAAGAAGCATAAAATGTCACGCCCTTCACAGTTTTTTCTTTTTTTGGTCTTTTTATAGTAGTAAACTAACATATCAACCAGAAATAAAGCAATGAATGGGGTAGGGAATGTAGAGAATGTTGAAACATAAAAACTAGTTCTATCTATCACTCTCTCTCTCAAAAAAAAAAAAAAAAAAACAAAAAAAAAAAAAACATGCTTCTGATATGTCAAAGGGAATTTTCTGGATCCAAACCTCTGGATTAGCAGGTAGTGGCAGAGTTCACTCCACTACATTAGCTGCTCTAACTTCCTCCCGTTGTCAAGACATGTGGAAGGAAAGATCTGTGTGACCAAAGCCTCAAAGACACAGCAAATATCTTAAAAAACAGTTTCCCACACGCACAAAAACCACACCTAAGTTTTCTTCCTAGCATCAGACACTGCAAGAGAGTTTTGCTTGGGCAAGTTTTTGACATGTGTCCAATCGCAATAATAAATTGGTATAACGTAATCATCATTTGATATTTCACAAAATAAAAGGAAGCATTGACTTCATTTAAATTTTTATTTAATAAGATTAGAGACATTGTAAAAATAATATAACTCCCAAGCGACAAAGACTATTCAAGACTATGTTTTTGACCAATGTGAGACAAAGATTCTACAAGAGACCTATGAACTTGTGTCAAGGTGAGAACTACAAAGGTAGGATTGCAGCTATAGCCTCCTTTAAAAAACATGTATAAAACCATACAGATTTACAAAACAAACTAAAGGATGATTATTTAAGTCATGAAAGTTCTTTGATTTAGAAAAGCATCACTTTAAGTCAGTTGTTCTCAACTGGAGGCGATTTCTTCCCCTAGGGATATCTGGCAACATGTGGAGATTTTTGATTTTCATGGCCAACGGGGAACACTACGGGCATGTAGTGGATGGAGGCCAGGGATGCTGCTCAGCACCCTGCAAAGTACAGGACTAACCCCCCCCCCCCGCCCCCCACCCCCGACACACAACAAAAATTATCTGGTGCAAAATGTCACTAGTGCTGAGGTTGAGAAATTCTGCTTTACATAGAAACTTTTTTAAAATATATTTCCGTATTTTAAATTGGTGTGTCGAACAAATATCAATCATGGCTTAATCAAAACCCACTTACTTTTAAAACTTTGTCTTTGTTTTAAATTTTACTTAATGTGAATAATTTCATTCCAACCCTTGATGAAAGTTAATGACAGGACCTTGACTTTTCTGTTCCTCACTCTTAGGTCCTGTGGCCACTTTAATGGACAAACACAGGCCGAAATAGAATATTCAATCCAGAAGGTTAATCAGAACTCTGAATTTGATTTAAGTCAAATCTTCTCTCTTTCCCTAACTTGAGCCTGGTTTGGAATGGAAGCCTGGTGTGGCAGTGGGGTGTGGGTGGGCTGGGTTGGCCTTTCTCCTTTTTTGTTCTCTGTTTCTCTGTTCTGTCTTTCCTTAGGACCTACGTATTACCCCTTAGGGATGGCACATTGGAAGAGAAGAAGGGAAAAAATAGGAAAGGTCTTACTTGGACTACTACCATTATTAGCTGGTTTCTCATTTTCTGGGACTGGTAAAAGTTTAAAAATGATTGCCTATCTCCTGGTGCTGTCATTGGCTCTTTAGAGGTTCCTAGTGAACCCTTGATTGTGCAATAATTGGCATAGTCTTTTTCCGGGGCTCCCCAACAGAGCTTCCAAAAACGCTTGGAATTGACTGAGTGATGGGGTGTCTCTATTTTGATAATGAAGTGACCCTAGATAATTCTAGGATTGGGGGCTGGTCGCCAGAAAGACCAACCATGTGATTAGAAGAGTGGGACTTTGGGCCAACTCAACCTCCAGCGAGGGTAAAACCCCACTGAAAACTCTGGACACCAGAAGCTCTGTGGAGCTTCCTGGTTGTTGAACACATTGATGTACCAGGAGGGTAACCTGCCTTGACTCATCGGGGAAAAGGCATACAAGCTCTGCCTTCTCCCCTAGACCTTGCCCTGTGTGTATCCTTTATAATGTGTATCCTTCATAATGAAACTGTAACCATGAGTTTAACACTTTCCTTAGTTATGTGAGTCACACTAGCAAATTGTTGGTGGGGGGGGGGGCAATTTTATAGCCAGTTGGTCAGAAGTGCCTGGAGCTTCAAGACCCCCAAAGCATGGCTGGTGTCTGAAGTAAGATCACAATCTCAGCTCCTTTGTCTTGCAGAAAATCCACCATTTTGGGGAAACAACTCAGGTCTGGTAGTTAGTTAAGAGAAAGGATTACATAGGGATCATTGAAATTTGTTCAATGAGGGGCCAGTTACAAAACCAAAGCAAACGAGCAAATAACTAGAGAAGTCAGAGGGGAACACTGAGATAATCAGGCTAAAGATGCACTATAATACCTACCTCCAGAAAGATAAAAGAATACAGTAAAAATAGAACAGAAAAAAAGAAAGATAAAAGAAGATACGACTTCCATGAAGTAAGAACAGTAAACAACTTTTAAAAAGGAATATTCAGAGGAAAAGAAAGAGCGCTTGGATATTAAAGAAAAAATTGATTAATAGAAATAAGAACTTCAAAAGAAATATTTAAATTGAGACTATTTCCCAGAAAGTAAAAACAAAAAGATAAGGAGCCTATTTTTTATGGACAGAAAGGATTTTTAAAACTTAAATGATTAGTCAGAGGGCCATTTTATGACTATTAGGAGTTCCAGAAAGAGAGAAAAGAAAAAAAAAAAAAAAATGAAGGGAAAGAAATTACCAGAAATAATACAATTTATCAGACATATGAGATAGGACCAAAGAACATGACTTTCCAGATTAGAAATAATCACCAGGGGTTCAGTACAATAAATAAAAATAAGACTACATCAGAGAACTATATCATGAAATTTCAGATGACTAGAGATAAAGAGAAAATTATAAAAGCTTATGGACAGCAAAAAAAATAGCTTTCAAACAAAGGATTTTAAAAACCGTAGTTGTATCAGAACTTTGTAGTATTCCCAGAAGCTGAAAGACAATAGGGCAATATCTCCCAGCAATTTTCACTTGTGCTTTCTGCACTCAGTCAAACTATCATTTCAATGGGAAGGGAGATTTACTGCATTTTAGGACAAGAATAGTACACAGAGGAAGGGCAAGCTCTTATGTGAATCAGACCCTGGAGAAAAGGGCACAGTTGGTTGCCATCTTCCTCTTCAATTCTATTGCAGGCACAACCTGATATTTCCCTCCCAGATGTCCATAGCCACATGCTCTGGGGGACTCTGAACTACTCCTCAGCTCCAGAGGTAAATCTCTAAGTCAGTGTTGATGCTCCCATTCCCTCAAGACAGAGGTAGCTAAGGCATAAGCATGTGACCCTCTTCTGGCCAATGAGAGGTTGGGGAAGTTTGCTGGGGGTCTGCTGTGAGAGTTTCTTTTCAAATTAAAGATATGTGTCTTAGAGTTCAGCACTGAGGTGAGAATTCGTGTGCAAGTGATTCATCTTGGAATTGGTCCCAGGAGGGACCAGAGAGGGCGTGGAGGAAGCAGGACTGAGGAGGAAAGGAGACCAAGCAAGCGTGACCTGGCCTGAGCCCATAGAACTCTGGAGTGTAAGTTTCGCCAGCGCTGGCCCGTGGAGGCGAAGGAGCCCAAGCACTTCTCCGCTCTTGTTGGCTAAGCAGCTCCAGTAGTCTAAGGTCAGTTCTCTTAAGAAGAGCCATAGAAGCTGAGTGCTAGAGGCAAAAGAAACAGCCACACTTCTTCTTTTTTAGGAGACAGGGTCTTGCTCTGTTACTTAGGCTGGGGTACAGTGGTGCCATCATAGCTCACTATAACTGCCAACTCCTGGATTCAGTGATCCTCCTGCCTCAGCCTCCTGAGTAGCCAGAAATACAGGCATGTACCACCACACCTGGCTAATTGTTTTATTTTTTGTAGAGATGGAGTCTTGCTATGTTTCCCAGGCAGGTCTTGAACTCCTGGCTTCAAGTGATCCTCACACCTCCACCTCCCAAAGTACTGGGATTACAGACTGAGCCACAGTGCCCGGCCCCCAGTCTTCTTGTTATATGACATAATACATTCTCCTTGTGATTTAAGCTATTTTACATGGGATTTTCTGTTATTTGCAACCAAAGGCATGCTAAATGATCCAAGGAGAGAGGTAAGTTATTTATGATAGAAAAGGGAATTGTTGTAGGCCAAAAAAAGAGAAAGCAGTTCTGATGCAGGGAGTGAGCTTTGGAAGGCAGGGGCACCACCTTGGTGGCCTCTTCCACCTTCCAGAGGCACCCTCTGATGAGGTGGTATCATGTTCCTAAGCTCCCTCACTCTCATGGACTTAGTTCCAATAGGTTCCACACTAGTGCTCTGTGGAGAGCAGATAAAGGAAACTTAAATTTTGAAATCAGAAGAAATTCCTAAGGCCAGAAGAGCAAACATAAGAAGCCACATTCAGAAATGTTACTTGTATTTGTGCAGTAGCTTTCAAACCTGATTCTGGGATCCCCGGGCCCCTCCCCATGTTGTGTTTAGCTGTTTTGCATATTGGGCTTCCAAGTGAGCTTATAAGTGTCAACGGAAAAAAGCCAAACTCCGTAAAATAATTTTAAAGAGGTTTATTCTGAGCCAAATTTGAGGACCATGACCCGTAGCCACACCCAAGAAGCCTTGAGCAAGTGGATTTGCTGTAGTTGTGTTACAGTTTGGTTTTACACATTTCAGGGACACAGAAGTTACAGGGAAAGTCATAAATCAGTATGTGGGAGACATACATTGGTTTGGCTCGAAAAGGTGGGCCATCTTGAAGCAGGGGCTTCCAGGTTATAGGTGGGTTTGAAGACTCTTTGGCTTGTAATTGGTTGAAGACGTGAAGCTTTGTCTAACGGCTTGAAATGTTTCGTGATGAGGGAGCTGTTTATCAGAGTCAAGCCACCGGACATAGATTTGTTGTGTAAATTGAGGACCTGCAGGTTTGTCTTGTATACCCTTAGGCCTGTTAATGGGTTACAAAGGATGTCCCCAAGAAGGGAGCCGGGCATGATAAGGCATGTCTGAACTCCTTCCTCCTGGCAGGCAATTTAGTTTTAGGATATTCCTTTGGCCATGAGGGGGTCCATTCAGTCAGCTGGTGGGGGGGAGCCTTAAAATTTTATTTGAGTTCACATAAGAAAGAATTTCATAGATTAAAGGAAAAAAATTGAAAAATCTTTGCATTATACCATGAGTCTATTGTTTAACCAAATATTTCATTGCATGGTGACCTCTACTGGCAGAATGAACGTATTGCCGGGGCTGACAAAAAAGCCAATTTAGTCTGTTTAGTCAAGGAATTGGTTAACATGGAAAGACAATGCTAGCCAAATGTGTTATGTAGAATTGTTAAGGCCCAATTGTACTCTGAATATTTCTATTTTTAAAAAGATTTTGTGAAATATTTCAAACTTATGAAGTATAGAAAATAGTACAGTAAACACATACCTGCCACCTAACCTTATCAAATCTTAACTTTGGGTCCTATTTACCTCAGATCTTTTTGAAAAAATAAGACAGTTACAGGCCAGGCACAGTGGCTCACGACTATAATCCTAGCACTCTGGGAGGCTGAGGCAGGAGGATTGCTTGAGCTCAGGAGTTTGAGGCTGCCGTGAGCTAGGCTGACACCACGGCACTCTGGGCAATGGAGTGAGACTCTGTCTCAATAAATAAATAAATAAATAATAAGACAGCTACATACACATGAAGCCCCTTAGCTCCCCGCTTCCTGAGAACAGCCCCCTCATCCCCTCTCAAGAGAACACTCCTTGGTGTTCATCTTTCCCATGAAAGTTTTCATACTTCTTCCTACGTATGTATTCATACAGAATGTAGGGCACTGTGTTACAAACTTGAAATTTTCATGTAAATGGAATAATATACATATGTAACTATACAATTTACACTTTTCTGCAGTTGAATTGGCTGGCTATTGAAATCATATCCCCCTCCCTTAGGGAAAGAAACAAAACCCTGAGATTTAAACTGAGGGGAAAACATGGCCCTTCATAACTGTCAACGGAAAAGAAGCCAAACTCTGTAAAATAATTTAAAGAGGTTTATTCTGAGCCAAATTTGAGGACCATGACCCAGAGCCTGGCCCAAGAAGCCTTGAGCAAGTGGACTCGCTGTGGTTGTGTTACAGTTTGTTTTTATACATTTCAGGGAGACAGGAATTACAGGTAAAGTCATAAATCAATACATGGAAGGCATACATTGGTTTGGCCTGAAAAGGTGGGCTGTCTCGAAGAGGGGGGGCTTATAGGTTATGGGTGAATTTAAAGATTCTTTGACTTGTAATTGGTTAAAGACACAAAGCTTTGCCTAAAGGCTTAGAATGTTTTAAGATAAGCAGGTGTGTTAATCAGAGACAAGACATGTATTTGTTGTGTAAATTGAGGACCTGCAGGTTTTCAACACCCTTACACCTGCTAATGAGTTACAAAGCGTATCTCCAAGAAGTGAGGGGGGCATGATGAGGCATGTCTGACCTCCCTCCTCATGGCAGGCAATTTAGTTTTAGGCTATCCCCTTGGGCAGGAGGGGGTCCATTCAGTCAGCCAGTAGGGGGGAGCCTTAAGATTTTATTTGAGTTCACATAATAGAGGTAGGTAAGATAAAGTTGCCAAAGAGATTCTGTACAAAATGTTTGAAAATCAGAACAAAGGAGAAAACCAGTAGTAACTGATATTACTGAGCACTTATAATATGTCAGATACCATTCTAAGTGCTTTCTTTGTTTTAAGTCATTTTATCCTCACATCCACTCTAAGCAATAGCTTTTATTGTTACCTCCATTTTACAAAGAAGAAAACCAAGGCAAAGGGGTCCCCTAGTTTCCCTTAGGTCACACTGATAATGAGCAGCAGGGCGTGTGGGCAAACCCAGTCTAACTCCTGCTCTTAATGTGCGACGTTGTTACAGCAAGTGTTACAACGAGTGGTCCCGAGGACAAACCGAGCAGCACATGGAGAGTCCAAGAATCAAGATTTATTCGCCAGCAGGCTCAGAGGGGTCTTGCCACCAAATTCTGAGCCCTGTCTACCCAATTTTTCCCACTTTTATTAAGTTGGGGTGATCCAAGGGGTGGGGTCTCAGGTGACTAATGCCTGCCAGGTAATAGGGTAGTTGATGTGTCAGGTAATAGGTTAGTATTATGTTGATGCCCCAGGTAATAGATTTAGTGTTATGCTGATGTGCCAGGTAATAGATTAGTTGATGGGCCAGGTGATAGGTTAGTATTATGCTAATGTGGGTCTTCTGTGAGGGGTGGGGATCTCAGGTGGCTGCTGTGCTAAGTAATAGATGGGGGTTTTCCTTATCAACATGAGGTATGGATGAAGCCCTGTCAAGAGCTCTCAGCACCACAGGTAGCACCCCTTTAAGCCAATCACCTGCTGCACTTGAACTCTACCAAGCTCTCCCCTTGTAGCTTTGGGAGACCCCCAGCCAGGCTCAAGAGGGTGCTGACAGTGACCTTCTTCTCTCTTTTCAGAGACTTAACTGGCCAGAACTTGAGCATCCTCTTCTATTTAAAACTTCGTAGTCCTTTGGCATGAGAAAATAAGATTTGTTCCTAATTCCAACAACTGTGGCCCGACGTAAAAATAATAATTTCTCTGGATCAGTTAATCTGCTCTTAAACAAGACAAAATATTATCCTTTCCATCTGAAATAATCTGGTTGTGAGGAAGAATAATTTATTGTGCTGTGACATCCTAACTCATTAAATGGGAGGATCTGGCAGCCCTGCTTCATACACCCGTGCACTTATTTGCAAAAGTTGATAAGCATGGGAGCTTTTGGTGTTAATTCTTTTTTTTTTCCTTTTCTTTTCTTTCTTTTCTTTTTTTTTTTCTTTTCTTTTCTTCTTTTTTTTTTTTTGTTTTTGAGACACAGTCTCACTTTGTCACTCCAGGCAGAGTGCAGTGGTGTCATCGTAGCTCACTGGAACCTCAAATTTCTGGGCTCAACGGGATCTTCCTACCTCAGCCTCCAGAGTAGCTGGGACTACAGGCACGCACCACCACACCCTGCTAATATTTCTATTCTTTGTGGAGATGGGGTCTCACCCTTGCTCAGGCTGGCCTCAGGTGATCCTCCCACCTCGGCCTCTCAGAGTGCTAGGATTACACGCGTTAGCCACCGTGCTTGGCTGGTGTTAATTCTTTAGCAGAGAGGAAGGAGAGGTGGATTTCCAGGTCCAAGGAACGGAGATGAGGAAAATGAACCCTGGCTGGTGTCTGCTCCCCTGGAGGAGGCCCTATAGGGAGAAGAGGGAAAAGTGTGAAATCAGAGTATCTGGTTTTAGGTCCTGGGTCCCTACCTTACTAACTCTCATTTACCAACCTCAGGCGAGTTAATAACCCTCTCTGTGCTGTAGGTTCATTCTCTATAAAACCGTAGCATAATACTAGTATCTATCTAATAAACTTGCTATGAAGATTAAATGAGTTAATACATATAATGCTGAAGGAAATCAGAATATTTTATCCCAAAATACATTTCTTTGACATATTTTGAGATGGCTGCCACAGGTCAAGTTGACACAAGTTAATGCTGCAAAGCTGACTTTTGGGGGGAGGAATTTACATCTGTAGAGAATGTCCATTACTGCAGCCAGGTCTTTCCATACGTGAGCTAGGAAAGATTAACTGAGAGCCTGACACCTTTAAAGGTCTGAAAAGAAACACTGACCATCTATTCTCTCTGAGGGCTGCTACCTGTAAGGTTTCATTTACATAACAAGACCACCTTTGCTAGCTAGCCAAGCCTCTTCCTTTCTCCCTCCCATAACCTGTCTTGCCACTAAAACCTGTTTTGCCACAATCCAAGCCCCCATTCTTTGTAAACTTCTGTACTTCTGAATGGAGGTCCAACCTTCATTCTGAAGGCTCCTTTGTATACACATTAAAAAAATGTGTGTGCCTTTTCTCCTATCATTCAATCTGCCTCTTGTCAGTGACATTTCAGTGAACTTTTAGGGGGCCAAAACCCTTGGTTCCTATTGATAAGGAAAACCCCCCATCTATTACTTGGCGCATCAGCCACCTGAGACCCCCACCTCTCACGGAAGACCCGCATCAGCATTATACTTACCTATGACCTGGCCCATCAACTAATCTATTACCTGGTGCGTCAACACAATACTAACCTATTACCTGACACATCAACTAACCTATTACCTTAGCCTCCTGAGACTCCATCCCTTGGACCACCCCAACTTAATAAAAGTGGGAAAAATCCAGTAGATGGGGCTCAGAATTTGGTGGCGAGACCCCTCTGAGCCCACCGGAGAATAAACCTTGATGCTCCGACTCTCCGTGTGCCGCTCAGTTTGTCCTCCGGACCACCCTCTGTAATACTTTCTGTAACACTATAATGCACTTAGGAAAGTTGTTTGGACCTATCATGCACGTAAAAAATGTTAGGTGTGTGCCATGGTCTCAATGTTAGTGTTCCCCTCAAATTCTTATGTTGGAACCTAGTACCCAATGGGACAGTATCACATACTTTGGGGTCCAATATGGCAGCACCCAGGCTGTGTGAGCTGTAAGGAGTTTGCTGAGTTCCTGTTGAAATGGATGCAATCAGAACTGAATGTCGAAGAAGTGGTAAATGACAGGAGCTGGAAGATGTTTAATGAATGATGCTGAATTCACTTCAAACCTCCAACGAATGAATAAAGAAAGAGAGAAACTTTTTGTGAAAAGTAATAGATCATCTCATAAGAGCTAAGTATGACAGATATCAACAGGGCAGGCTTCCTAGGATGATTTCTGAGCCAACAGTCTAAGACATTTTGTTGATTTCAGCCCCACTTAGCTAAGGCCTCAAATATAAATAATTCTGGTAATTATAGACAAATCAACTGCTATTTCATAGTGATTCTTTTTTTTTTAGAGACAGGGTCTTGCTCCGTCACCCAGGCTGGAGTGCAGTGGTGCAATCATACCTCACTGCAGCCTTGAACTTCTGGGCTCAAGTGACTGTACTGCCTCAGCCTCCCAAGTAGCTGGGACAATAGGCATGTGTCACTGCACCCACCTAATTTTTTAAATTTTTTGTAGAGATAGGGTCTTGCTGTGTTTCCCAGGATGATCTTGAACTCCTGGCCTCAAGCAATCCTCCTGCCTTGGCCTCTTAAAGTGCTAGGATTACATGCGTGAGCCATTGCACCCAGTCTATTTTATACTGATTATGTAAAAAACGAACAAAGAAAAACTGTTTTGTAACTATTAAAATAATTTTCTGACTCAATGCATTAAAAAAAAAAAAAGAGGTTGGTAGGGCCTTTTGTGAAGTGATTAAGTCATGAGGGCTCCACTCTCATGAATGGAATTAGTGGCCTTACCAAAGAGGCTGAAGGGGTCTGCCTTGCCCCTTCCACCATATGAGGATGTGGCAAGAAAGCACCATCTTTAAAACACAGAGCAAGCCCTTACCAGACACCACCTTGATCTTAGACTTCCCAGTCTCCAGAACTGTAATAAATTTTTGTTGTTTATAAATGACCCAGTCTGTGGTATTTTGTTATAGCAGCTCTAACAGACTAAGACAGTGTTGTTGATGTGATCACTATCATTATCATCATTAGTATATAGCTCAAGAGATATTTTTTGTGGATAAACAGCAAATCTTAGAGCACAATTGAGTTCTTAATAGCTGAAGTTTTCAAATTCTATGAGGAATTTCATGATAAGAATGTTTTCCATTCTTTCAAGTATCAATTTTCTTCTAGCCATGTCCAAGGAAAATGTAACATGCATTCATTCAATATTGACTGAATGCCCACCATGTGACAAACACTTTTCTGGGCATTGGGAATATAGTAGTGGACAACACAAAGTACGTTCCTTCATGGATCTTACTTTTTATTTTTATTTTTATTTTTATTTTTTATTTTATTTTATTTTTTTTTGAGACAGAGTCTCGCTCTGTTGCCCGGGCTAGAGTGAGTGCCATGGCGTCAGCCTAGCTCACAGCAACCTCAAACTCCTGGGCTTAAGCGATCCTACTGCCTCAGCCTCCCGAGTAGCTGGGACTACAGGCATGCACCACCATGCCCGGCTAATTTTTTCTATATATATTTTTAGCTGTCCATATAATTTCTTTCTATTTTTAGTAGAGATGGGGTCTCGCTCTTGCTCAGGCTGGTCTCGAACTCCTGAGCTCAAACGATCCGCCCACCTCGGCCTCCCAGAGTGCTAGGATTACAGGCGTGAGCCACCGCGCCCGGCCCATGGATCTTACTTTTTAATGAAAGAGACTAACAAAGAGAAAACTAAAATATAAATACTATCAGCTAGTGAAACATGCTTTGTATAGTATTACAGATGGGAGATACTTAGATATAGTAGTCAAAGAAAATTTCTCTGAAGAAAAGTAGCATTTGAATGAAACAGATTGGGGAAGGATCTATGCCATGCAAATATTTGAGAGAACAATCAACTCAGAGCAAGTGCAAAGACACTGGGGGCAGGAATAAGCTTAACCTATTTGAGGAATAGCAAGAAGGCCAGAATGGCTATACTCGAAGGCAGAATTTTTAACAGATGTGGTTAGAAACTAAGGGGGAACAAGATCGTGTAAGTAAGAGCTTTTAGGACTTATGGCATTTAGATTTTATTCTAAGGGTGATCACAAATCATGTTAGGTTTTGAGGAGGTTAATGACAAGTTTTCGTTTACATTTTAGAAAGTTCATTCAGACTACTGTGCAAAAAATAAATCATGGTGGGCCAAGTACAGGGGCAAGGAGAGCCATTGTGAGGCTATTATGTGGTCCAAAGGAGACAGAAGGTCACTTGGCTGAGGGTGGAGATGAAAATGATTGGAAGTGTCAGATTCTGGATCTATTTTGAAGGTAGAGATGATCAAAAGTATTGAAGGACTAGATGTGATCGAGGAATCAAGGATGAAACTTGAGTATTTGGCCTAATTAACTGGGTAAGTGGAATGGTGGTGCCATTTACTGAGATGGGGAAGCTGAGACAAGGGTCTAGTTTGATGGGGCATGCACTATATTTGGACTTGTCCAATTTAGATGCACAATAAGTCAAGCAATGATGTGGGGTTGATCAGCAGAAATTTTAGGGAGGGAGATTTATGTTTGGGTCTCAACAGGCTCTAGATGATGTTAAACAATGGAACTAGGCAAGATCAACTAGGGAATGAGCATAGTGAGACTAGCGAAGAGGTTCAAAGGCTGAGGTAAAGAATACTCCAACATTTAGAGTTTTGTAGGAGGAGCAATAGCCAGCAAGGAATGTTGAGAAGTGACCAGTGAGGTGTGAAGAATACCAGGAAAGGATGATATCCTGAAAGTCAAATAAAGGGAATGTATCCAGGAGGAGGTCATGATCAAATACGTCAAGTGATCTGAGTTTTCTATAATCTTTAGAGATCATGGAATACATTTCATAGCTGGTATCTGATTATATTTGTATAGTAGTTTATAGCATAATTTCTCAAAATGTGTTTGTTGGTAAATATATATGATTTCCTGTGGAAAAAAAGAGTGTGATGATTAATTATGGGCCATGCTGTATGCTAATGTTTCACTCAGAAACTCATGAGATTCACATTAGTATATTTAAGGCTCTGAGAAGTCCATAGAAAAGAAAGCTGCTACCTTTTTAAAACCAGAAATTTCCCAAATTATTATTTTTAGGTTTATTGAGGATAATTTACAAGCAGGAAAATCCAGCCATTTTAGGTGTACAATTCTATGAGTTTTTATGCTATCACATCACCACCACCACAATCCCAGTTGTTTTTAAATCACATCTCATGCCATTTATGAATGTCTGAAGTCCCACTCTGGGAAATGGCTGCTGAGCGTTTATAGAACACTTTCACATGTATTTTCCCATTTAACCCAGACATCAACTCTCTGAGTTTGGAACCATTATTTCCAATAAGACAAATAAACAAAGAGGCATAGAGAGGTAAAGATTCATGTCCACGATCACACAAAACTACTCAGTGAAAGAGGTAGATTGGATGTGAACACTCAGATGAGTCCTCTTCACTTGGCATTGTGGAAAGGTAACACTGGGATAGTACTACAGACAACTACAGCTATTTGTTGAGTCTTTAATCCATCACACAAGTCTTTGAAGTAGGTGTTAATATTCTTACCTTACAAAGGAGAACATAGGAGTCAAGTGTCTTTAATCAATTTGCTCAAGGGCAAAGAGTTAGAAATTGGTGGAGAAAGAATTCAAACCTAGATCTCTCTTGACTCCAGAGCAGGAAATCCTAACTGCATGGTACTAGGTTGTCCAGTACAGTAGCCACTGGCCCTATTTGGCTATTCGAGCACTTGAAATGTGGCTACTCCAAGTTGAGATGCATGTAAGCATAAAATATACTCGGGATTTCGAAGACATTTTTTAAAATGTAAAATTTCTCAGTAATTTTTATAATTGATTACATAGTGAAATAATATTTGGATATATTGGGTTAAATAAACTATATATTAAAATTAATTTTATCCTTTTCCATATTTATTTATTTATTTTGAGACAGAGTCTTGCTGTATCGCCTAGGCTAGAGTACAGTGGCATCCTCATAGCTCACTGCAACCTCATACTACTGGGCTCAAGCGATTCTCCTGCCTCAGCCTCCTGAGTAGTTGGGACTACAGGCATGTGCCAAGAGGCCAGGCTACTTTTTCTATTTTTAGTAGAGACAGGGTCTTGCTCTTGCTCAGGCTGCTCCTAAGTACAAGGGATCCTCCTGCTTCGGCTTCCTACAGTGCCAGGATTACAGGCATGAGCCACCCTGCCCAGTCTCTATTTACTTTTTTTTAACGTGGCTCCTAGAAAATTAAAAATTAAATATATGGGTTATGTGCTGCTTTAATAAGTAGAGGCTGTCCATTGTATTTCTTAGTGCTATCTCAGTCAAGACAGTTCCTGTTATATTTCTATTCAAGAGTAGAAAACACCATCAGGATGCATTGTTTAATCCGGCATTGGTTTATTTCCCGGGAGAAAAGAGTAGAAACAAGATTCTTCTCCTAGGTCCCCAGCTGTTTGCAGTCATATTCTTTTACTCCCACACATATTATTGCGTTCACTTTTAGCAGATGTATTTTATTAAAAATATTGGCTAATCAGGGACTTGGTAAAAGCATACACCAGAAGGTAATTTTTTAAAAATAAAGCAATCAAGGCCAGGCACGGTGGCTCACGCCTGTAATCCTAGCACTCTGGGAGGCAGAGGCGGAAGGATCGCTCGAGGTCAGGAGTTCAAGACCAGCCTGAGCGAGAGCGAGACCGTCTCTACTAAAAATAGAAAGAAATTATGTGGACAACTAAAAATATATATAGAAAAAATTAGCCAGGCATGGGGGCGCATGCCTGTAGTCCCAGCTACTCAGGAGGCTGAGGCAGGAGGATTGCTTGAGCCCAGGAGTTTGAGGTTGCTATGAGCTAGGTTGACACCACAGCACTCTAGCCTGGGCAACAGAGTGAGACTCTGTATCAAAAGAAAAAAAAATAATATAAATCAAGTAAAATGACCATGGACAGTCAGTCCTAGATTTTGGCTTTCAACTAAATGCATGTCCTTACAGGGTGAGCAGGCACCACCACAGTGCTTGTCTTCTGTCAGAGTCAGCTGACCCTGTAATGTGTGAAATAACAAAAATCTCCAGGGGCTACAAAGATGTTAAGTTGTTTTTTTGTTTGTTTGTTTGTTTTGAGACAGTGTCTCTGTTGCCCTGGGTAGAGTACAGTGGTGTCATCATAGCTTATTGCAGCCTCACACTCCCAGGCTCAAGCAATCCTCCTGCCTCAGCCTCCAGAGTATCTGGGACTACAGGCGCGTGCCACCATGCCCGGCTAATTTTTTCCATTTTTAGTAGAGATGAATGTCTCGCTCTTGCTCAGGCTGGTCTCAAACTCCCAGAGTGCTGGGATTACAGGCCTGAGCCACGGCACCAACCCTCTTTTAAGTATTTTAAAAGCTCTAAAAGATTAGAAATGTCTAAAATAATGTTTCCCTTTTTGAAATCTAATTCATTTTAACTCTAAACATTCCTTTAGTACTTGGCATTAATTTATTGATTCTGAAAAGGAATGAGGTCTTCATTAGTAGGAGTGTGCTTCTTTACCAACATTATGTATTGTATCTACTACCTAACAGTGGAGTGGTTTATTTGTGTGGTTTGGTAGCTAGTGACCCTGGTTCTATATTGGAATCACTTGGAAAAACATTAAAAACCACAAATGCTTGAGACTTGCCCCTAGGAATTCTGATTTAGTGAATATGAAGTCTAATTCAGCCAACTGAGAAAATTTAATGCATAGCCAAGGTTGAGAACTGTTTGTGAGGCCAGCAAAACTAATCTTTCAGTCCATCTAAAATTTACTTAAATAAAAAAAATCAGTTCACACTCAGGTCTCTCCCCTTTACACCTCTGTTCAAACCTCCTTACTGAAATCTCACTAGAGTCTTCTCTCCCTGCACCAAACTCCTATTAGGGTTACTATTAGCCTCACTCATTAGTCTGATGTTTATATACAGTGTGTGTGTGTGTGTGTGTGTGTGTGTGAGAGACCTCGAGCGTGAACATGTGCATTTCTTGTCTCCCCAACTGGACTATAATTCTTTATGGAGAGGGATAGTATCTTTATGTTTAACATGTACCATCCTAGCACAGTACGTTTCACATAATAGGTACTCAACAAAAAAGGATGTTTCAAAAGTACGTATGTAGTTTGGATATTGATGAGACATTTGTAAATGCAAAATTAAAGCAATGTATATGACTCATAATGAAAACATTAATGTATATTAGTGATAGGATAGTCTAACTACAATATGGCTAAAAACACAAATATTCAATATGGTAGCCTGCAGAATTCAGGAAACTTATCAATATCAAAGTGTTCCTTAGGAAATAGTCCAAGGCATGCAACAGCACGGGGAATGTCATCTAGGCCTTGTGGGAATCTTTCCACAGTATCTCTGTCTGGTGGCATCCAGAATCATCAATGCATACTTACCTGGCAGGGAATATACCATGATCACAGAATCATCGATCATTCCAGTGGTGAGAAATTATTACCTGGCAGGAGTATGAATACTTCATTGTGTAAAAGCCCTAATTGTTTGAAAGCATGTGGGGTATGTCAAACATACCTCCTCAAACCTTCAGTCTTTGGTTTCAGGTTATACTTAGGATCATCACAAAACAAACTGAAATCTCTCCCTTCATAGCAGTTCTGTTAAAGGACTGTAAAGCCAACAATAGTAATTGTGGATCTTAGTTCGTAAACTCAAGTTTGTAAGAAATATAATTTCCTAATTTTATGTAAGGGATGACTTTAAAGTCATCAAACACAAGGTTCTGTCTCCCTACCCACACCTTCCCCCATGCTGAACTACTAGGACCTACCTCCTTTAAAACAGTCATGAAGGAATAATACTATTCTAGTCTACTATGGGCTACTATAATAGAATAGCACATATTGTATGGCTTATAAACAATAGAAATTTATTTCTCACAGATCTTGAGGCTTGAAAGTCCAAGATCAAGGTGCTGGCATATTTGATGTCTGGTGAGGGTTTCAACACATGAATTCTGGGGAGATATAAATATTCAGTCTATAGCAGATATTAATACATTATAAACTTTCTGCCAAAAAAATTTCCCCATGTTTACTAATTATTTATAAGTTTTATTAAAATGTTATGTGTTTGATTAATCTAGCATATCTTTAAATTAAAATATATATGGCTACACTAATATTGGAACTTCAGGTATTTTAAGTTTTATTGTAGCTGTTTTACGCTTATTACAGTTGAAATTTCTTTCTTTCTTTCTTTCTTTTTTTCTTTTTTTTTTTCTGAGACAGAGTCTTGCTCTGTCACCCAGGCTAGAGTGCCATGGTGTCAGCCTAGCTCACAGCAACTCAAACACCTGGGCTCAAGCAATCCTACTGCCTCAGCCTCCCAAGTAGCTGGGACTACAGGCACGTGCAACCACACCTGACTAATTCTTTCTATTTTTAGTAGAGAGGGAGGCTTACTCTTCCTCAGGCTGGTTTCGAACCCCTGAACTCAAGCTATCCTTCCACCTCAGCCTCCCATGGTGCTACAGTGCTAGGATTACAGGTGTGAGGCACCGCGCTTGGCCTCACAGTTGAAATTTCTAATCATAGCTATGTTGAAGTATTATTTCAGAAGAATGAATCCACCATCTATCCTGGCTTGCATGTTTTTAAGAAATGTTTTTTAAATTTCATTTTTTATTTTATGAGAGGCCTCCTCTTCCAGGACTGTTTTCTGGCCCGCAGTCAAGACTCTGTGTTATTGACTCCTCTGCTGGGATTGAATTTTTAAATAATTTTACACCCAGCTGACCCATGCTTCTAGACAAGTATGTCTTAATTTTTAATTTTTTAATTTTCTTTACTTTTCAGTAAGGGGAAGGGACAGAGAATGCAGTAGGTAGCTGGAAACAGTCCCCAAACAGAGATTTTGTTGGAGATTATAATTTAATCCTAATAAAAATATACATTTTTTACTCTACTTCATTATACACCATTATTTTAAATATATAGTATAAAAAGGTTTATTTCCACCAAAACACAAAATTATAACCAATTTTGTTTAAAGATCTTAATTGGCTTTTATTTGTGATTTTAGAATCAGGCAACACCTCATTTTATAAAACAGAATGAGTGTTCTGATCAACTGAGCAGAGGAGGTTGGCTTTATATGTAGAAAAGGGCCGAAAAAAGCAGAAAAAAAAAAGCAGATTGGTCATTTCAAAGTTACTTTCCTTGTAAAGGTTAAAACAGAGGGGACTTCTTTGTAATTCAAGCTAGTTTTAAACTGGCCTGTTTAGGGATTTGGCTATTGTCTCTCTCTCTCCTGATTTCTTGGAAGGTCAGATAAACAACTCAGTTTTAGCTTGGTGACGTGAAACTACAACATGAGTAACTCCATTTTGGTTTGGTCTGTTAGGCCCAATGCAGGAACTCAGACCAAACCAATGGCCTCCTGTAAATTTTATTTAACACTTCCCTAAATCTTTTAGTAAATTGTTACCACAGGAAAATGTGTTGTGTGTAATTTGTGACTATGTTTATTTACTTTGAATTAATTTGTTGATATACCTAAGAATAATCCCTGAAGGCCTGCTGGGAAGAAAGGAAGGGAACTGGAAGGAAAGGAAGAAGGAGGCCCCGTGTGAAAGCCCTGCAACAACACAGAAAAGTTTTGGCTTGGAAACTTGGGGGTTGCTAGGTGTCTTAGTCATTTCAGTTGCTTTAACAAACATACCATAGCCTGGGTAACTTAAACAACAGAAATTTATTCCTCACAGTTCTGGAGGCTGGGAAGTCCAAGATCAGGGTGTTTGCAGGCCCAGTGTCTGATAAAAGCCCATTTCTGGGTTTGCAGATGGCCATGTTTTCACTGTATCCTAACAGGACAGAGAGAGGAGAGAGAGGAGGTAGTGGGGAGAAAGTGTGAGTGCCAGTGTTCTTCCTCTTCATGTAAGAACATCAATTCTATAATGTAGGCCCCATTATAATTACCTCCCAAAGGTCTTACCTCCTAATATCATCCCACTGGAAGGGGTTAGGGTTTCAGCATATGAATCTGGGAGGAACACAAACATGCAGTCCATAACACTAGGTTCATAATGTGCCTTAGCCCTTATTCCCTCAGCCTCTATTCCCATTCCTCTGTATTATTTGCAAAACAGAACTTAATTCCCATGTGAACATGAGAGCCTGAAAAAGAGATACTTACTGATACATCATCCTCTTTCCTGGTAGCACAGATATCCTGCCTGCTAATACTAATTGAGCACTTACTATGTACCTGGCTTTGTTTTAAATTTTTTACATTTACCGAGCCCTTTAATCTTCCCAACAAACCTATAATGCAGTGTTGTTATTATATTATCCCCAATATACAGAAAACTGAGAGATAATTTACCCAAGATTGCGCAGCTAATGGGTAACTGGTAGGGGACATTCCAACCTAGGCATTCTTAACGCTGTAATATAATGCCTTAATGACTCAACATTTAAATTGTACTCTTAAAGACAATAAGAAATGTATAAAATTAAAATACATAAAGGCTTTGGTAATGGATGCATAATCAAAAAGGTTTTTAAATTTTTTATTCAATTATGACATAATACTTAAAAGTGCATAAATTGGCCAGGCACGGTGGGTGGCTCACGCCTGTAATCCTAACACTCTGGGAGGCCAAGGTGGATCACTTGAAGTCAGGAGTTAAAGACCAGCCTGAGCAAGAGCGAGACCCGTCTCTACTAAAAATAGAAAATTAGCCGGCCTCGTGGTGTGTGCCTGTAGTCCCAGCTATTCCGGAGGCTGAGGCAGGAGGATTGCTTGAGCCCAGGAGTTTGAGGTTGCTGTCAGCTAGGCTGACGCCAGGTCATTCTACTCAGGGCAACATGAGTGAGACTGTCTCAAAAAAATAAAATAAAATAAAAAATAAATAATAATAAATAAAATGAAAAGTGCATAAATTATGTTCGATGAATTTTCATAAAGCGAACACACTGATGTAACCATTACCCACATGGAGAAACAGAAAATAACCAGACCACTCTTCCCCATCCAGAAATTCCTCTTGCGCTGTTAGTTTCAGAATTCAAAATAAGCATTTACTTATTATTCTTGTATAAACTGCATTGCGTAGTCCATCTCAAACTCCAAGTGAAATGCATTTCCATAGTTATATACTCTTTCTAGAACAGTGATTCTTTAAATGTGGTGCCCAGGCAAGCAGCCTGGCATCACCTGGGAACTTGTTAGACTTGCAAATTCAAGGACCCCAAGCCAGATCTACAGAACGGAAACTCTGTGGGTAGAGCCCACCAATTTGTGTTTTAACAAGCCCTCTGGCTGTTTCTGATGCATCCTAAGGTTGGAGAAGTAGCGAGGTCAGTGAGCTGAACAGTTTTGGTTCTTGAAGTGTGTTAGACGAATACTACGGTCTAAAAGTGTCAACCTGACTCACAGTGACAAGTTCTAATTACCTCTTTTTGAAGCATACTACAGGAAAAATGCGTTCCCATTTTAACTAACCATGTCATTGTTCCAGTCGAGGTTGCATTTTAAAGAAGGATAAAGCAGCCCGGCCCTGCCCTGACTTCTCTTCTTGTCCATCATGGAAACGTCCAGTTTACAAACAGGCGGAGAAGTCTAAGAGGTTTTGGCCAATCAGAGCCCAGTCTCGAGGAGCTCGCCTATCCTGGCGGTGTGATTGGTTATTTCCCGCCAGCGGAAGAGACTCTTCGCAGCCACGATCCGCGCCCTCCAGTGCAAGCCAATCGTTGCTCGGCGCCTGAAGGGGCGGAACCCGCGCGAGCGGTTGAACATGGCGGAGGACGCTGCTTCAGGGGGTCTGAGTCCGCGGGGGTGTGCAGACGGGAAGGATGCTGACCCCCTGGAGGATCAGATGGCGGAAACGGAGAGAGACGACCTGGAGAAGTGTGAGTGCCAGGAACTGCTCGAGCCCCAGGTGCAGCTGGGGGCCCCCGAGGAGGGGGAGGAAGCGGGCCTGGTGGCCGAGGCCGAGGCCGTGGCTGCCGGCTGGATGCTCGATTTCCTCTGCCTCTCTCTTTGCCGAGCCTTCCGAGACGGCCGCTCAGAGGACTTCAACCGGACCCGCGACAGCGCCGAGGGTGAGGGCGGGCTGCGCCAGGGCCGCGGGCTGCGCTGGGGGCGGAGGTGGGAACCGCGGCGGGCGGCCGAGGCCTAGTTTCCAGCGCTGTACCCCACTGGGATCGGCGGAGGGGGGCTGCGGCGGCGAATTAGCCGGGGAACCGAGGCTCTGGGCCGAAATTTGTTCGAATCCGGGTTTTGCCTGCTAGCGCCTCAGTTTTTCTCACGTTCTGTTTTTCTCTTTGGTAAAGTGAAAATAAGATCCCCGTTCAGGGTTATAAAAGTAGTAAATGAGTTAAAACGTATAAAATTGCACCCAACCCAATACTCAATTTGTTCCGTCTTTGGTGTTTGTGTTTGGTTCTTTCTGCTCAGATATTCCTGTGGTAATATTCATCAGTCACTGTAGCCTCATTGACCTTCAGGCATCAGTGTTTTATGTTAATTTGTGAACCGTTTAAATGTCCTTTGGCCTACGTGCTCAGCATAGCCTTCAGGCTGAAAGTAACTGTCCATGAAATCTGGCTAGACAGTCTGTAAGTGATAGACGAAGACACAGACCCATAGAAAAAGACCAGCCTAACCTTTTAAGATAACAGAAGTATGTTCTGGTACTTCATTCAGAGTTGGCAGTAAACTTATTGTACAAATAAATATTATAGTATTATATTACTTAATAGAAAGTTCCCAGCCATATTGACACATTTCATCTTCATGATAATCCTGTGAATTAAGCAAATAATCTTCTTAGTTTATAGAAGAGTGAACTAGTTAACCTAAGGTACTGATAGATTAAAAGGGGTATTCCAGACTCACGCTTTATCTTCCAATTCAGGGACCTTTCCTTTGTATCACAGATTGCACTGGATCTTTGGATAATTAACATTAAAATAGAAAATTAAATCCTGGAATGAAGCCAGTTCACCATAATTAGAATTATTAGAAAGTCCTCTTTTGGGTGGAGGCTAGAATTATCTTTGTGGTAATGAATTATTAGAGTTGGAGACATCAGTATGAACACCTTTTTAGTTAATGTCAGAAGAGATAGGTATTTATTAAATGTTTGGACATGGATTAGTATACACAATTTCCTTGCCCTGTCACATAAAAGGGCACAGAAGCAACCCAACTCTAGTGACAACCAGTACATCCAGGTTTCCAATACCATTCTCCAGCAAGGCTCTTTGAAGAAATCACTGATTCTGAGACTGGGACAGGAAATATACAAGATAAACCTGGAGCATCCTATAGTGCCAGAAAGTAAGAAAGTGCTCAAAAACAGCAACAAAGAAAACCCCTCATTAGTGGAGGTACAGAGTATAAAGGGACACAGGAATCATCTGCAAGACCTTTCAGTGGCCAAAGTGGAAACAACTACAGTTAGAAAATATAATGGTATAGATTTATAACCCAAAGTATAAAATAAATAGTTGTGAGTCCATACTGATATAGATAAATAATCAGTGGGAGACGAGGCAAATCTCACATGCAGTTAATTCCAAGTAATTTAATGTAGCTACTCTGTCCTTGAGGAGGTAGAGCATAACTCCCCACTCCTTGAGTGTGGGATACACATAGTGACTTTCTTCCAAAGAATACAGTATAGAAAGGGAAAAAGAGTAACTATACAGTGGAGAAAGCTGACAAACACACACTACCTCACCTAGGTGATCAAGGTCAACATCAACAATTATAGTTGGTATATGTACACTTGATAATAATGTAATGAAAGTGAAACTTTACTGCTATAGTCTTCTTCCCCAGAACGTGTAGTTCCAGTCTGATAATGAGAAAAACATCAGACAAATCCCAGGAGAGGGACAGCCTACAGAATACCTGACCTCAAAATGTTAAGGTCATCAAAACAGAGGAAAGTCTGAGAAACTGTCATAGCCAACAGGTGCCTAAAGAGACAGGATGACTAAATGTCATGTGGTGTCCTGGATGGGATCCTGCCACAGAAAAAGGACATTACGAAAAAAACTAAGGAAATCTGAATAAACATGGACTTTAGTTAATAAGATACCAATGTTGGTACATAAATGTGACATGAACCATACTAATCTAAAATGTTAATAGAAACTATTGCAGGGTATTTAGGACCTTTTTTCACAATAATTCCATCAATTGAAAACTGTTCTAGAAAATAGTTTATTTAAAAAAACAAAAAAACCCTTTTGATGTTCTAGCTGAAGACCTGAGGAATAATCTACGTCACCCCCATTATTTTAAGGTTAAAGGCACAGAAACTCAGAACAAACTATTTTTCAAGTTGTATTGCTAATCAGTGGCTAATATGCCAATTGTAAGTACAGTGTTGTCTTCCTGTTCCTATTTTTAACTGAACGGACTCTTTTTAATTTTACTGAATTTTGTATACTACACTTTTCAAAATTGTAAAGATATACAACTCTCAATGCTTTCTAGAAAATTGTTAGCCTTTTATTCAGACTCAAAATTGTTCTCACACCTCATGGATCTCGCCTTTTCCAGAGTATTATTCCTAACATCCCTGCCACGGGAAGCAGTGTAGGATAATGATTAAGGACATGGGCTCTGGTGTAACTTGTCGAAGTTTGATTTTTGGCTTTATTACTTTATAGCTATATAACCTGTTAAAAGACAAAATTACAACACATTTAGTTTAAAGATCTTACTTGGCTTTATTTTGCTTCTAGAATCTGGCAAAACTATCCCATAAAATAGAATTAAGTGTTGAAATGATTTGAGCAGAGGAGGTTGGTTTTATAGACAGAGAGGGCTGAAGAAAGCAGAAGCAAAGAACAAAAAGCAGATTGATCATTTTAAAGTTACTTTCCTTGTAAGCGAGTTGATGGGGGGACAGGGAGACAGAACAATAGAAAGAGCTGATTGGTTATTATCAGATTACTTTGGTTCACTTTGGCCTAAGGATTAAAACAGGGAGTTTCATTAAATTGAAGATTGAAACTGGCCTGTTTGGGAAATTGGCTGTTATTTCTCTCTCCTGATTTCTTGGGAGGTCAGATAACGACTTAGTTTCAGTTAAGTGATATGGAACTTTAGCATAGGTAACTCCATTTTCATTTTTAGTCTGATCTCTTGAGGTCTAATGTAGAAACTTAGTCTAAAGCAATAGCCTCCTACAATTTTTGTTTAATGGTCCTGAAACAATACTTACTCGCTTGGTGCCTCAGTTTTCTCATTTGTAAAATGGTGATGGTTATAGTATCTAGGGCTATTGGAAGAAGCTAATGAATTGATAGGTAAATCAAGGTTTTTCAATCTTAATACTTGACATTTTGGACATGTAATTCTTTGTTGTAGGGCGAGGGGTCTCTCTTGTGCATTGTAGGATATTTAGCAGCATTCCTGGCCTTGACCCACTAGATGCCAGTAACATTCAGCTTCTCAGTTGTGACAATCAAAAATGTCTCCAGTCATTGCCAAATATGCCTTAGGGAACAAAATCACCCCTAGTTGAAAATTAGTGGTAGAAAGTCTTTAGAGTAGTGCCTGGCCTATAGTAAGCCTTCAAATATAGTTGCTACTATTATTTCTAGCCATTAGGTCCTCTCGTGTGTGAGGGTCTTTTGGTCAGCAGTATGGGAAAAAGCAGATAGCTGAGATCAACCAGGGTAGGGTTTTTTGTTTTTGTTTTGTAAATAACCTCTTTAGCAGGTACAATTAACTTGAAATTATATACCATGACTGTGGTATCTAAGGAATCTGTAATTTCTGCATAATAGACTAAATTAAATGTGAAGGGAAGTGAAAATAGAAAAGGTTTGACTTACTTCCTTAGAATAGGTCTGTCTTTTGCTCCTATACTAGGCATACCTCTGAGATACTGCTGATTCTGTTCCAGGTTCCAGACCACTGCAATAAAGCAAATATCAAAATAAAGGGAGTCACACAATTTCTTTGGTTTTTTGAGTGCATATAAAAGTTGTTTACACTATACCATATAGTCTATTAAGTGTACAATAGCATTATGTCTAAAAATATACATACCTTAGAGAGTTGGAACCAACTTCTTCCAAACTCCTATTAATGTTGATATTTTGACCTTCTCCCATGAGTCATGAAATGTTTTTAGTGGCATCTAGAATGGTGAATCCTTTCCAGAAGGTTTTCAATTTATTTTGCCCAGATCCATCAGGGGGATCCCTATCTATGGCAGCTATAGTCTTATGACATGTATTTCTTAAATAAGAAGATATGAAAGTCAAAATTACTCGTCAATCCATGGGCTGCAGAATGGATATCGTGTTAGCAGGCATGAAAACATTCATTTCCTTGTACATCTTCACCAGAGCTGTTGGGTGACTAGGTGCATTGTCAGTGAGCTATAATATTTTGAAAGGAATCCTTTTTTCTAAGCAGTAAGTCTCAACAAGGAGCTTAAGATATATAGTGAACCATGCTGTAAACTGATGCTCTATCATCCAGGCTTTGATGTTCCGTTTCTAGAGCACAGACAGATTAGATTTAGCATCATTCTTAAGGGCTCTAGGATTTTCTGAATGTTAAGTGAGTATTAGCTTCTACTTAAAGTCACCAGCTGCATTAGCCCTTAACAAGGGAATCAGCTTGTCCTTTGAAACTTTGAAGCCAGGCATTGACTTCTATCTATGTATTAAAGTCCAAGATGTCATCTTCTTCCAACAGAAACCTGTTTCATCTACATTGAAACTGTTGTTTAATGTAGCTAGCTTCATCAATGATCTTAGCTAGATCTTCTAGATAACTTGCTACAGCTTCTACATTAGCATTTGCTGCTTCACCTTGTACTTCTGTATTATGGAAACAGCTTCTTTCTTTAAACCTCGTGAACCAATCTCTGCTAGCTTGCAGTTTTTTTTCAGCTTCTTTACCTCTTTCAGCCTTCGTATATTGAAGAGAGTTAGGGCCTTGCTTTGGATTAGGTTTCGGCTTAAGGGAATGTTGTAGTTGATTTGATCTTCTATCCAGACCCCTCAAACTTTCTTCATATCAGCAATAAGGCTGTTTTATTTTCTTATTATTTGCCTGTTCATTGCAGCAGCATTTTTAATTTCCTTCAAGAACGTTTACTTTGCATTCCCAACTTGGCAAGAGGCCTAGCTTTCTGTCTGTCTCACTGTCTCAGCTTTCAACATGTCTTCCTCACTAGCTTTTGTTGTTTTTGTGGGGACTTTTTTTTTCTTTCTTTGTTTCTTTTTTTTTTTTTTTTGGAGTTGGGGTTTTGCTATATTGCCCAGGCTGGTCTCGAACTTCTGCGCTCAAGTGATCCTCCTGCCTCAGCCTCCTGAATAGCTGGGATTTCAGGCACGTGCCACCTTGCCCATCTTATTTCTAACTTTTGATTTAAAGTTGGAGATTTATGACTCTTTTCACTTGAATACTTAGAGGCCATTGTAGGGTTATTAAGTAGCCTAATTTCAATATTGTTGTGTCTCAGGGAATAGTGAAGCTCAAGGAGAGGAAGAGGGACGGGAGAATGGCCGGTCAGTGGAGCAGTCAGAACATTACAACATAAGCTTTCTGTCTTAAGTGGTGCAGTTCATGGCTCCTCAAAACAATTACAGTAGTAGCATCATAGATCATAGATCATCATAACATACATAATAGCAGCAAAAAAGTTTGAAATAGAGAATTACCAGAATGTGACACAGAGAAATGGAGTAAGCACATACTGTTGCAAAAATGGCACCAATAGACTTGCTCAATGCAGGGTTGCCAGAAACCTTCAATTTGTTAAAAAATGCAGTATCTGCGAAGCGCAATAAAGCAAGGTATGCCTGTATTTATCCTTCATTGCACTCATTACAGCTAGTTATATAACTTCTTGTTTAATTTGTGCCTTCTCAGCATAAAACCTTTTTGAGAGGCAGGGACTGGTATCTTATTTCTTAATTCATCAGCTTCTAACACAGGTTAGCAGTAGATGTTTCAATGAATATTGAATGATTTGTGTTTAAATTTTATGTAAATTTTTTACTTTCTTTAAATCCTATTTAATTCTATTATGGCTGTATTTAGTCCTGATAATCTCTGGTATAGCATAAGATTATGGCATTTTAGAATTGAAGAAATGGGGAAAATGTATTTATCTTATCTGCTTAGTGGCTGCAGGATTGCTCTTTGGTTTGCTAGTTATTTAAGCTTTTTGTATATACAAATCAAGCCCTGGGTGAAGTATAATGCTAACAGGGTACCTTAGTGGCTTAGGTTAGTATTTCCTTGGAGAAGCCTTCCCTGACATCCCCTCCTCACAAAAGATAAACACACTCTAAGATTTCTGTGTCATATGCTTCCATAGCATTAGCGTAGCCTTCTGTACTTGTCTTTTGCCGTTTTTCATATTTTTACTTTAGTAGTTCAATCATTTGTCTCTCATTGCTACATGGTAATAAACTCACGAAGGCCCAGGAACATGGTTTACTCACCATTGTATGTGGTCACTATCTGATACATCTGGGTGGTCATTCAAATATTTGTAAGTGTTTTAAAAGTATAGCTTTGGCTGAACACAGTGGTTCATACCTATAATCCCAGCAATCTGGGAAGCTGAGGTGAGAGGATCACTTGAGGCCAGGAGTTTGTGAGCAGCCTGGCCAACATAGTGAGACCCCGTCTCTACAAAAAATAAAGAAATTATTCGGGCATAACCCTAACCCTATAGGTGGTACGTATAGTTCCAACTACTTGGGAGGCTGAGGCAGAAGGATTGCTTGAGACCAGGAGTTGGAGGCTGCAGTGAGCTATGACAGTGCCACTTGTACTCCAGCCTGGATGACCTTGTCTCTAAAAAAAAATAAATATAAAAGTATGCTTTGTAAACTGAACAGATTCTTACTTAACTAAAACCTTGACAGAAGTAATATAAAATACTATAATTAAAGAGTTTCAAGGTATAAATAAGTTTTCAACCAATAATTTGACACATTTTACCATTTGGATCTTAATCTCCTTTTTTGTTAATATAGAGTTCTACCTGTGAAAGTAATTTTAAATATTTGCATGTGAAACATTAGTTATATTTTGCAAGAAAAATGTTCTTTGCTATTTTTGTTCTGATTTTTTTAAAAAATTGACCATAAATAAAACATGTAGATCTAAATTTATGATAATTTTTGTAAGATGTTTGTAACTTGTTGGTTAACAAACCATACAGTGGCACTATTGAATTAAGTTTGATTTTATTTTAATAAAATTCACTTTTTTATTTTTCAGCTATTATTCATGGACTATCCAGTCTAACAGCTTACCAGTTGAGAACTGTATACATATGTCAGTTTTTGACAAGAATTGCAGAAGGAAAAACCCTTGGTAAATACCTGTTTTTATCTTATATTGGCAATATTTCAATCTATGTCTAAATGTAAGAGAATGAGAAGAAACAGATGGGAGCTTTTTTTTAATTTTTTTTTTGAGAGTTTGCACACATCTTTCTCAAACTTGATCCTGCTTAAACAGAGTGCTAAGTTCTTCTGTCCCCTATGAATTTCAGATACAGTAGAATGGGTGTGGGGCCCCAAAATTTATATTTCTAAGTTCCTAGGTGATTCTGATGCTGCTGTTAGGGAACCACATTTTGTGAACTTTATCTTTAAATTTTATTCACTTTAAATTTTATTATATGGTAACTTTGTGGTGACTCCTATCATACCCTGTTTTTTACTGGTAACTATGATACTTGAAGCTTTTTATTTGAACTTGATGTTAGGACTTATTTATATAAGTAAATATAATTTATAGCTATAATCTTTCTCCCTTGTCCCCATAGTTCATTTTAGATTATAACGGGCAAGCCTGATTCAATTTATCAGTAATTTGGCTGATATTTACAACATGATCATTTAAAGGACTGTTTGATACAAATAATTACATAATTATATTGGTTTTTATATTTTACAAAATGTTTTCCCAGCAATCCTGAGTGGTAGGCAGTACTTACATGAAACTGTTTACTTATAAACATGTTGTATTACATAAAATCCCACTGTATTAGTACCACTGTCAAGGCCCTTACTAATCTAGCTCTGGTTCTTATATCCTGCTTTGTTTAGGAGGTAAGCTTAGGTCTGGAGTTGGTTCCAGGGCCATAAGTGGATAGACGTACAGGCAGAATGGATGTAGAGGAGAGAGGACTATAGGCCTGGGCCTGTTGCTGAAGAAGACAGGCTGATGTGGACACCATTGGAAAATTCCAGGCCATGTGGACCATAAGATAATGTTGTTGTTAACAGGGTTGTTTTGTAAATTAAATGTGACAAAATACTTGAAAGTGCCCAGCAGTGCTTTACATGTAGCAGTTGCTCAGTATATCTTAGTTTCATCTCTCCAGAAAAAGGCGGTGGGGGCGGGGGTGGGGGAATCCAGAATTTGTGTGTGACCCCATGGTTTCATCTTGAAATTCACTAGCATCCCCTTTTGGGTATATCGTAGATATGATAGCTAGGCCAGGGTTGACTATCAAGAATCAATATAGGCCGGGCGCGGTGGCTCACGCCTGTAATCCTAGCTCTCTGGGAGGCCGAGGTGGGCGGATCGTTTGAGCTCAGGAGTTCGAGACCAGCCTGAGCAAGAGCGAGACCCCATCTCTACTAAAAAAAAAAAATAGAAAGAAATTATATGGACAGCTAAAAATATATAGACAAAAATTAGCCGGGCATGGTGGTGCATGCCTGTAGTCCCAGCTACTCGGGAGGCTGAGACAGGAGGATCATTTGAGCCCAGGAGTTTGAGGTTGCTGTGAGCTAGGCTGACGCCACGGCACTCACTCTGGCCCGGGCAACAGAGTGAGACTCTGTCTCAAAAAAAAAAAAAAAAGAATCAATATATTTCACTATAATGGGTGCAAATGAGGTATCATTTAAAATTTCATTTTAATTTATGTATTGGATTTTCAGCTATGCATAACACTTCTGTATATTTTTAGTGGTTGCTCTATAGTCACACTGCTTAATAAAGATAGCCACTTGTGTAATTTAAAATTTTCTGATAGCTACGTTAAGAAAAGTAAAGAAGTATGTAGAAATTAATTTTAATAATATCTTATTTAACCCAGTACTTTAAAAATTTGTCAAGTAATCAGTACAAAAATGTTGATGAGATATTTTATCTTTTTTTGTAGTAAGTGTTTGAAATCTTACAGTGCATCTCAATTTGGACTAGCCACATTTTAGCTGCCCAATAATTATATATTGCTAGTGGCTACTATTTTGGCTTTAATCTCCTACCCCATATAGCTATACAGATTTCTTTAAGGGGAAGTGTTTGTTTATGGCAGGCTCTCTTCTCTCTTAGGACTTTCTCTGTCGAGATCTGTGAGACTCTGGGAGATTTCCCTGCCTGTCTTCCCCAGCCTACTGTACTGCCCTGGAACTCAACAGATGTCCTATGGAGAAAAATCAATCATGTGCTTGCAGTTCCCCTGCTTTCCAATCCACCAAGTTAGCCCTGGAAACCACCAGAAGCTTTTCTCATTTCTCTTTCTCCTAGTAAGCTCTACCTGCCTGTAGTATACTGGAAACTCAGCCTTATCTAAAATTAGCAAATAGGCCCAGGGAAGAAAACAGCTGTAAATAATCAGTTCATCTCAGAAGGGATTCTTTTTCTCTCTGGAATTTTAGTTCATCTCAATCTCATTGCTTCTATAGATATCCCATGTCTTTAGCAGCATGATTTTGCATTTATCCAACTTTATCTCACATTTATAAGAAGGGAGACAGATTAGTGAGAAGGGTTAGGTAATGGTTCTTTCAGTCAAGAAAGACTTCTTAGGAAAGATGAGTATCAAAATGAGTTTTTGAAAGAAAGAAGGCAGATGAAAAATGAGGAAGAAAGCTTAGGCAATATACCTTTGTGTTTTCATTCCACTACTTTATACCATGTATTCTAGCCATAGCAGCCATATTGCTATTCCTGAAATACTTTTTTTCTGAGACACAGTAAGTAGTTTTTAGGGTCCCGGCGTCTGCTTCTGCCACTTGTTAGCTGTGTGACTTCTCTAGGTCTCAAATCCTGTTTTATGAAACAAGATTAGCATAGTGCCTGACACTGGGTGTTAATTATTGGGGTGACTATCTTTTGTACACCTCTGCCTTATCTTCTGCTACTCCATCTTCCTGAAATGTTCTTCTCATCCTTGTCCTCTTCACTTGGTTATCTTTGTCCTTAATGCCCCAGTTCAGATGACTTCTCTGTCATAAAGGATTCTCTTCTAGTATCCCTATTTCGAGTTATTAACCTATTCCTCAAATACACTAGACTGTGCTAGAGAGTTTAATCAGTCTCTGGGGGGTGGGCACAGGCATCAATATTTTTTAAAAGCACCTCAGATGATTCTGAGATATAGCAAGCATTGAGAACCACTGGCATAATACACAATTCTAGTAAAGTATCAGTTATATTGGTTTGTCTACATGTGTTCCTCCATAGCTAGTATGCAAGTTCCACAAAGTCAGGAACTGTTTCTTCTTTGTTTGTATCCCAAGTACCAGGCCCAGGGTCTGGAATATAAAGAGACTTAGTGTATGAATCAATATATATTTTTATATCTAAAATTGGAAAAACAATTAGGATTAGACAATAGAAAATAAAGTAAAAATACTTGAAACTGGTTATATTTAAACTTCCTGCTCACTTTAGTTTTTCATTTTTTTTTTTTTTTGAAGCAGAGTCTCACTCTGGTGCCAAGGCTAGAGTGCCAAGGCGTTAGCCTAGCTCTCAGCAGCCTCAAACTCCTGGGCTCAAGTGATTCTCTTGCCTCAGCTTCCTGAGGAGTACCTGGGACTACCAGCACACGTCACCACGTCTGGCTAATTTTTTCTATTTTTTAGTAGCAACGGAGTCTCACTCTTGCTCAGGCTGATCTTAAACTCCTGACCTCAAGTGATCCTCCCACCTTGGCCTCCCAAGGTGCTGGGATTACAGGTGTGAGCCACTGTGCCTGGCTCACCTTAGTTTTTCAAGTAAATAAAAAGATATGCTATTTAAAATTCTTTTCAGTATGTGTATTTGTTGCATAGTTGCTGTGAAACTAAAACTGTGCTGGGAAATAGAGGGGTTTCAGGGAATATATTTAATACTAAGTGGCTACTGTCCCCCAGAATTTGAAAAATGATTATTACGCATCGTAGAGTAAAAGAGGGTTTTTCTTTTTTTTTTTTTTTTTTTTTGCCTTCAAAACGCTTAAAATGCTAATAAAGTTGTTGAGGTCAGTATAAGTCTAAAATATTATAAAGCATAAAAAAATAGGAATAGAAATACAAGAGATTTAGGGAACAGTAATTTCCTAGTCACTTAGCTGGAGTAAGGAAGGCATTCAAGAAAGAGGTAGAATTTGCACTATGCCTGGAAGGATTGCTAGATTTTGTCAGAAAGAGAATATAAAAATGATATTCTGATAAAACATGAGCATTATTTTGAAAAATAAACTGTAGGTTACCTGAATAGCAGAACTCTTGATTTCCATGCTCAACTTCCTAAACTTGCTCCTCACCCAGGCTTCCCATGTTAGTAAGTATCAGCACCGTTTATTCAGTTAAAACCTGAGAGGCCTCCATTTTTCCTCACACTCTAAATGCAATCCATTAGCAAGTCTTGTTCTACATTCAAAATAAGTTTCGAATCAGACATCTACTTAACCTCTTCCATCTTTCAGATGGCATATATCTATCTTGCCCACTGTTCTAGCAAACTTACCATCTTTCTGCCCTTTGAACACCAAACTCTCCTCCTCAGGACCTTAGTGCTTGCCGTTTCCTCTGGGATGTCTTTCTTCCAGACCTCTGTGTGATTGTTCTTCACATTATGCTGTTCTTAGCTCCACTGTCATGTCCTCAAAGAGGCCTTTCCTTGCTATCGTATCTGAAACAGCTTTGCCTCTTCCACCACCATTCGTGATCCCCAGTATACTTTTTCTTCTTTCTAGCCCTTGTTACTCTGAAATTGTATTATTTGCTGATTTATTACTTGGCTCTCCCGTTAGCATGTAAGCATCATAAGAATGGGGACTTTGTCTCATCCACTGAGATACTCTCAATTTTTACGTGAGTGGCTATACACAGTGAGGGATCAATAAATGCTAAGTGCTTATTAAATGAACTGTTGATTATAGGTGCAAGACATGTAAGACATACATAGTGAACATTCTTTTTGGTTTTTTTTTTTTTTTGAGACAGAGTCTCACTCTGTTGCCCGGGCTAGAGTGCCATGGCGTCAGCTTAGCTCACAGCAACCTCAAACTCCTGGGCTCAAGCGATCCTTCTCCCTCAGTCTCCTGAGTAGCTGGGACTACAGGCATGCACCACCATGCCCAGATAATTTTTTTTTATATATATATTTTTAGTTGTCCAGCTAATTTCTTTCTGTTTTTAGTAGAGACGGGCTCTGGCTCTTGCTCATGCTGGTCTCAAACTCCTGAGCTCAAACAATCCTTCCGCGTGTGAGCCACCATGCCCAGCCCATAGTGAACACTCTTGAGTGCCAGATTGAGTTGTTTGTAATTTGCTCATTAGTTATGAGCTGTTGTGAGTCTTTGTTCAGAATAACTTCATCAAAATTGTTCCATTAAATATTATCTCATTAAATAGTCACATAAATCCTGTGGGATAGTATTGTCACCATTTTACAGGGGAGAAAACTGAGGTTCTATCTTGAGGATTGTCATAGTGCAGTTAGATTTACAAACCATTTAAGAATTCTGTTACTGTGACACTTGATGTAAAATGCAGTTTAATTTAGTCCTTAAAATCAATATTTTAGTAAAGAAAAGCTTCAGATGTTTTATAATCTTGTCAAACTTGTTTCCAGTTGAGATTGACTAATGAGCAAATTAACTTACAAAATCAAATCACTTCTCTAAACTGGTATATATGAGAACAGTGCTAGGCACATAGTTTATACTTAGTAAATATTTAAAGGAATGCATTTTTAAAAAACAACAAAGTAAGGTTCTATTTAGCTTTCTAAGTTACTTATTTTTGTTCTGTTTTAAAAGATGCACAGTTTGAAAGTGATGAACGAATTACACCCTTGGAATCAGCCCTGATTATTTGGGATTTAATTGAAAAGGAACATGACAAACTTCATGAAGAAATACAGAATTTAATTAAAGTTCAGGTATGGGTATTACTTTGTGCTTATAATTATTACTTTGCTAGAAAATAAAACCATTTAACATCCAAAAGAAATTAAGAGGAACCTAGTGGAAGTTGGGCAGTAGTAAAATTCAATATAATCTTTTTCTCTAGAAATTTGACCTTTGGTTTATAGTCTTAACATGAGTGGGGCTGAAACTTAATTTTTCATACTTAGATGTATATTGCCCCCTTGTTGCGAAAAATATACTGCATCTATTTAAAGATCAAACAACCTTCAAAAACCCAGAATTTGTGCTCTCCCAATTTCTATTTAAAGGTTATAAATATGGAAAAAAGATAATATTTTTAATTAGTAAGTTTTATGATCAAGAATGTGTAAAATTTTAACCAGATAGAGAGAATTTTAGTGAACTATTTAAGAGTGAGAAGCCAAAAACATCACTCAAAGATATAATAGCAGGGAAAATGTTTTGCTGCTAGCAGTCAAAGCAAATATTAGTTTATGTAACTTTCTTAGTTAAATAAACTCATTTATTTAGAATTTTAAAACATTCTTTATGGGTTGTATGGGAGAGAGAACCAAGTTGGTTCCTCATCTTCCCAAGAATTAATGTGACTTTCAATAGAATTAGGACCTGAAGAGAAGAGAATGAGCAGACAAATGACTGCTTCTTTTAAGAATTCGACCCAGGGCAAAAAGATTTGTGATGTTATCCTAATTTTGGGGGGCTCTAGAGGAAGCAGGCCATTGTTAGTATACTACTATAAGTTGAATGGATAAAAACAAAGTTTATAGCAAACATTTAATATATCACTTACTATTTGCCAGGCACTGTTCTAAGCACTTTCACATATAACTCTTTAATCCTTATAACAATTCTATGAAATAGGTACTATTTTTACACCATTTTACATATAAGGAAACTGAGGCACCAAGTGGTTAAGTAGCTTGCCAAGTTTACATAGCTACTCAGATGGTAATCGTGGTAACATATTGTGCCACATACAGTATCAGAAAGCCAGTGTGTGAAATCATTCAAAAGCATCTAACTTCTAGGTTTCTATTAGTGATTTTCCAGGGATCCTAACTAGCAGATTTTATATATCCTAATCATCATAAATACCATCTACCTCCTCTCTCATTTCCCTTTTTACTCAAAATTAATATTTAGGTGGGTCCTGAATGTATATAGTATAGCTTCTAATTTATTTTTTAATGCCTGCTATTAATTTGGCCTAAAATAGACATAGAATGCTGAACATTTATTAGTAAATATGTGTAAATATGCATGGGACCAATGAAAAATTTTCATGTCTTTTCAAGTCATAGTTACTTCATTTTTAAAAAAGTATATTCTTAATCAAATCAAAATTATTAAATTATGAAAATGTTTTAAATGAGGTATTTTAGGCTTATCCTAGTTATTTCAATAATTAAACAGTTACTAGATATTTTAAAAAGCAGTCTAAGGTATGTATGTGTCACTTTCTCTTTTAGGCTATAGCTGTGTGTATGGAAAATGGCAATTTTAAGGAAGCAGAAGAAGTCTTTGAAAGAATATTTGGTGACCCAGACTCTTACACGGTAATTGTTTAAATTAAAGCCATAGAATTTTAGCACTGTTTATATGGAATGAGGAAAACTGAAAGAAAATTGGAGGAGAAAAGGAATGGTTTATCTTATAAACAGTATGAAAAAATACTGTGCAAAAGAAATAATAGTGCAAGTCACATATGTAATTTAAAATTTTCTAGTAGCCGTAGTAAAGTAGAAGGAACAGGTGAAACTAATTTTAATAACATTTTATTTAACCCAAATCTGTTGTCTCTCACTATTCATGGGAGATCGGTTTCAGGACACCCAAGGATACCAAAACCTGTGGATACTCAAGTCTCTTACTTAAAATGGCATAGTATTTGCATATAACCATGCACATCCTTCTATATTTTTTAAATCATCTCTAGATTACTTATAATACCTAATGCAAGATACATGTTATGTAAATAATTGTACTGTACCGTTTAGGGAATAAGGACAAGGGAAAAAGTCTTACATGTTCATTACAGATACTTATTTTTAAATATTTGTCATCTGCCATTGGTTAAATACACAAATGCAGAACTCATTGATATGAAGGGCTGACTATATATTAAAAAAATTTATTTTAACATTTAATGAATATAAAAAAATGAGATATTTTACATTCTCTTTTTGTACTGTTTTCAAAATCCAGTGTGTATTTTATACTTGTGGAACATCCAAATTCAGACTATCCACATTTCAAGGGCTCAGTGGCCACATGTAGCTATTAGCCACCATATTGGGCAGGTATAGAAGAAAATGTTACAACTTGGCTTATTTTTCTGAATGGTTTTTTTTTTTTTTTTTTTTTTGAGACAGAGTCTCACTCTGTTGCCCGGGCTAGAGTGAGTGCCATGGCGTCAGTCTAGCTCACAGCAACCTCAAACTCCTGGGCTTAAGCGATCCTACTGCCTCAGCCTCCCGAGTAGCTGGGACTACAGGCATGCGCCACCATGCCCGGCTAATTTTTTTTTTGTATATATATATTTTAGTTGTCCATATAATTTCTTTCTATTTTTAGTAGAGACGGGGTCTCGCTCTTGCTCAGGCTGGTCTCGAACTCCTGACCTCGAGCGATCCACCCGCCTCGGCCTCCCAGAGTGCTAGGATTACAGGCGTGAGCCACCGCGCCCGGCCTGAATGGTTTCTTATGTGATCATTGTTAGTTTTTATGTGTGTGGAATGTTAAAGTCAATGGATCTTACCTTTTTAAATATTAAAAACAAAGTGTTACTGGAGTGAATTAAGCTTATTCAAAGGAAGAAAAGATGTTTTTTTTACATTTTTTAATGAGTTTTTTTTTTTTTAAGAGATGGAGTCTTGCTATGTTGCCCAAACTGGCCTCAAACTCCTGGGCTTAAAGGATCTTCCCACCTCAGCGTCTCAAGTAGTGGTTTTTTTTTTTTGTTTTTTTTTTTTTTGAGATAAGGTCTCACTCTGTTGCCAGGGCTACAGTGCAGTGTAGCTCACTGCAGCCTCTTAGCTGCAGCCTCATAGCTCACTGCAGCCTCAAACTCCTGGGCTCTTTCACTGTGGTCCAGGCTTTAAAAAATAAGCAAAAACCTCACAGGCTCAAGCAATCAGCCTCCCAAGTAGACTACAGGTGCACATCAGTGTGCCCGGCTAATTTTTTCTGTGTTTTGTAGAGACAGGGTCTTGCTATGTTGCTCAGTTTGATCTTGAACTCCTGGCCTCAAGCGATCCTCCCACCTCAGTCTCTCAAAGTGCTAAGATTATAGGTATGAGCCACTGTACCCAGCCAGGGTAGAATTTTTTAATGAACTTTTTATTGAACAATAGTATACCCCTAGAAGAGTACATGCCACAAGTATGTAAGTAAGTGCATTTTCAGTAAAGGAGCATACCTGTGTGACAGGGCTCTAGATCAAGAAACCGAACCTCAATAACACCCTCCAGTCACTTGAAGAAGTGGTTACCTTTTCAAAGGTAACCACTACCCTGACTTGTACCTGCCAAGACTGGTTTTACTTGGTCCTGAATTTATATAATGAAATTATAGCAAGTTTATATTTGTAAGATTGATTCATGTTGTTGTTTATAACAATAGTTTGTTCATTCTCATTGTTTCATTGTATGAATATACAATTATTTATTTATCCATTCTGTTTTTGGTGGACATTTCAGTTATTTCCAGTTTTGGGCTGTAACATCCTTTTTTTTTTTTTTTTTTTTTTTTTAAGATGCAGTTGTACTCAGAAGAGGTAACATCCTTTTACATGTTTTTTGTAGAACAAATGTATGCATTTCTATTGGATATATTGGATATATACTTAGGAACAGAATTGATGAGGCACAGGATATGCACATATTCAGTTTTAGTAGATAACTGCCAAACAGCTTTCTGAAGTAGTTATGTCAATACCTCCAGTAGTGTGGGAGAGTTCCAGTGGCTCCACAGACCTTATATCTGTGGTTTTCATTTTAGTCATTCTGACAAATATGTAGTGCTGTCACATTGAGTTTTAATTTCTATTTCCCTAATGACTAGTAAGTTTGAGCTTCTTTTGATATGCTAGTAGATAGGGTTGGAGGGTGACCACCTTAATCTAATAAGGGATTGGGCCTGGTTGAGAGTATGTTGCAGTTTTGGTAAGGCTTTTTCTATCTCTAATTTGACCTTCTTCCTAGGGTATAACCCTCCGGAAATGTCAACTGGTAACCTGATATGTATATTAGGTTTGCTGCCCCTGTATTTTTTCCTTAGCACTATGCAACTACTGAAAACTCCATTCTGTTTGTACCTCAAAGAATAGGAAAACTTATGGCCAGTAAATGTTAAGAGGTTAAGAGAAAGTGCTTAACCTCGCTAGTATTAGTCATCAGGGCAATACCAAGTTTTTATTTATATATATACACACACACATACACACTTCTAGGGTAAACACATATACATATGTACACACACGCATATATTTCTTTAATGGAGTGTAGTAGACATGGACCAAGTAATAATATTGAAACACCATTTCCCATCCCTGAGATTGGCATCAGATAGAATGTCTTAGAATACTAGCCATTGTCTCAAAAAGTCACATGATCAGACTGCCTTAGACTGGCTGCTGCTGTAGCTTCCTCTCAGGAGTATAAATTGGTACTTAAACTTTGAAAAGCATTTTAAGAAAATCTGTAAGCATGTCTTCTATCCAGCAATTCTACTTCTAGATAATACCCTAGAATAGGTGTTTTCCCTTTTACTGCACCTTTTAAAATCCATGAAGCTTTAAAGAGAAAAACAAAAAACTCAGGTCTCACTGAGACAATAAGGTCTGGCATCGAGCCTGAGAAGCTTTTTAAAGTTATGTAGCTTTTATTGTGCATCCAGCATTCAAAGAACTACTGTCCGAGAAAAACTTGTACTGTATACAAGAAGATATGCAGAAAAATGTTTAAGAACTTTGCAGTAATAGCAAATAGCCTAAGTCCTTCAACAGACTTGAAGGATGGATGAATAAGTGATATTTTTCGTCAATATAATGCTATACAACAGTGAAAATAACTAGTTCTACAAATGTCAAATCAGCATGGGTAAACATAGAGTTGAGTAAAATACAGCAAGTTTCATAAGAAAACACATATTATGACACCATTTGTATAAAGTTAAAACCATGCTAAGCAATACTACATATTATTGATACATACATATGTAGTACAAGTAAAGAAATTCATGGGAATGGCATATTCTAAATTCAGAGTAATGGTTAAGTGAGAGGGAAGGGGATACAATCAGATCAGGGTAGTAAACAGGGGCTTTAACTGTATTGATAACCTTTTTTTATTTCTTTTACTGGGTAGTGGACACTCAGGTTCATAATATTCTTTTTATTTTGTGTATGTCTGAAATATAAAATATTTAAAAAATCATGAGGGGCCAAAAAAGTCAGAAAAAAATACATTGGTGGACCATTTAAAATAGAATTTTAAAAATCTCTTAATTGTATCTCTTCTAGTACGTAAAGTGTGTTTTTTTTTTTTTTAAGAAATGGTGTCTTACTCTGTCACCCTGGGTAGAGTGCAATGGTGTCATCATAGCTCACTGCAACCTCAAATTCCTGGGCTCAAGTCATCTTCTTTCTTCAGTCTCCTGAATAGCTGGGACAACAGGCATGTGCCAGGACACCCAGCTAATTTTTCTATTTTTAGCAGAGACGGGGCCTTGCTCTTGATCAGACTGGTCTTGAATTCCTGAGCTCAAGTGATCGTCCCGCCTCGGCCTCCCAGAGTGCTAGGATTATAGGTGTGAGCCACTGCACCCAGCCCAATTTTTTCAGTTATGACAAATTATGTAATATATGACAAAATTTCTTGTGTTTGCAATTTTATTTGTGTGATTTATGTTAATATATTTCTTAATACATATTCTGTTTTCTTTAGCCTTTAAAAAGGAAATTGCTTATGATAATCACTCAGAAAGATACATTCCATTCCTTTTTTCAACACTTGAGCTTCAACCACATGATGGAAAAAATTAAGACTTACGTGAATCACGTGCTAAATGAAAAGTCATCAACCTTTCTAATGAAGGTATACATATTATTTCAGATTGACTCTAATAACAAACTTAAGAGAAATTGTTATAATAAAGGAGAATGCTTGAAATAAAAATCCTTAAGAACTAATCAGAATTTTGTCTAGTGGTTTTATAATAGAATATGATAAAATGTTATAATTAAGGAACCTAATTAAAGGGCTTATGGGTGATTTTTGTAGTATTTTTGCAACTTTTCAAAATTAGAGTTGGGGAAATTTTTCAAAATAAAAAGTTGAGGGGAAAACTTATCAGAATGAATTAAGAAAAAAAAGAAAATGCAAAATGTAGTTTTAATTTAAGTAAATTTTAAATTTTGAACATTTTTGGGGGAAAGTAAAATTAGATTAAAAGAATCTTTTAAAATTTTTTTCTTTTTAAATGAAAATAAAAACAACACAAATAATTAGCAACACCAATTAATTTAAAAACAAGACTTTATTCCTGTTCAAAATGCATAACCTGAATCGAATTACATGGAAACATCATAGAAAAACAAATTGAAAGATATCCTACAACATGATTGGCCTGTATTCTTTTTTTCTCCAGGACCTGTTGCACCCCTTAAGGAAAAAAAGGCCACCATAAGGCCAATCTGAGATCCCAAGGAGATCTTTTCTCTCTCTCCCCATTACGAAAATCACACAGATAAAGCCAAGTATGACTATGCAGAATTGAGAGAGTTAAATTTTTTTAAATAATGTTTTATTCCCCATCCTGGCCTCAAAAAGTTTTAAGTTAATATGTTGTTATAGTGGAGTATCTGATTGATTTGAGGTAGTTTTATTTCAAAATATCTGGAAGTTTTAATTGAATTTTTTTAAGTAGCATCTTATCTTAAAATTGCCTAGAAAGCATTGTATCTGTCAAATATATTTACAAGCAAAGAACCTCTCCCTAATGCTTATAAACCAAGCAGGTGGCTAAAGTAGCTGCTGGTGGTATCATAATTATTAGTGAAAATAACTACACAGTGTCCTTCATTGGTCTGTGAGCAGATACTTTGGCTATGACTATCAAAGAATTAGAAGGCTTAATTTTATGCTATTTGTTTAAAATGGCTTAATGCATTTCTTCCTATCTCCTCACCCCTTCCACACACACCCTTTTTTAAGGCAGCAGCAAAAGTAGTGGAAAGTAAAAGAACAAGGACAGTAATTTCTCAAGATGAACCTAATGGTAATGATACTGAAATGGAAACTGAAGCTAATTTGTATGCAAGAAAAAGGTTTGTAAATTCATTTAGTAATATATTCTTTGTCTTTTGAATGTTCTGTCTTTATCTAAAAGTGATGTCAGTGAGCCTGTATTATTAAAAATAACATGAGTAGTGGGTATCTCACTGATGATTAACATTGGGATATTTGGCGTACTGTAGCGTTATTTTATGACCTATGCAAATTATGTATGCTAAGCAAAAATAGTGAGAAAACATTATAGTTTAAGTAATGTGGGTAATTTCATTTACCACTCTCACTGAGGGTGTGCTCAGGAATGAGGATGAGGTTGTAAACCTGAATGGTCTGTGCCCCTTAATTGTTCCTAGATTCCACACGCCCTCGTTATATGCCTCATTCTGTTTCACTATACTAAGAGTTAATTCTAGTTTTTTAAGATAGTGATATTCATGTATATTCTCTAAGGGTAAGCTGACCAGATTTGCTCCCGTGCTGGAAGGAAATAGGTTGTGTCGGTCCTATATACTGAGAGACATTAGTTCAGTCTCCAAAATTATTTTTTTCTTTAGGGATTTTTCAAGAGTGATCTTTTGCTTTAGAAACTAACCCTGTTAAGGAAGATATGACTCTATTATTATAAAGATCTTCTTTTCTATTGAACCCATGGTCTGTTCCCTGTTATTCCACTCTTAACCCGAAGTCAAATCCCTGTGGTCTCTGGATGGATGTATTTGGCAATGGATGTAATATTATTGTTCTTCTTGGGACCATGACTTGAGTGCTGCAGGGACCCCATCTTAACTACTTACTTAGAGGTGGAGATTGGTGTCAAACTTGGATTGAAGCTCAGCAGTCCCTCCTTTTGTTCCTCCTTTGAGTGCGTGACCTCTTCCCTGGTATATCCCCCAAAGGCTGTACCCAGAGTCTTATTTTTTTCTAAAGCCCATTTTGAGAAGTAGGGATTCAGTTTTTATGGGCTCAGTTGCTGCATTTTGTTTGGGAAATCAAAGTTTAATGATTCTAAGGCCCCCACTGCATTCTGGTGGCCAAACCATACTGCTCAGTGTAATACTGCTATAAGATAAAAACTCATACCATGGTTCTTACAGAGAATGAGCACATTTCCTAGTACTCTCCTGATGTCATACCACCCGCTTACTTCAAATGCTCTCCTAGACACAGACACAGTGCAATCAGTGTGTGTAAAACAGAACTCTCATGTTCTCATCTGCCACTCTACACCCTGAAACTTTCCTGCTGGACCTTACATAGCCAGTTGTCTCTCCAAGTATTGAGAATCCCATCTCAGAAATGCTTCTCCAATCATTCTTATCATTTCTATCCTAGATTATTACATAGCTTTGTACCACACAAATCTCTCCTTGACATAAGTTCCAGAGTTAGCTTCCACAAAAATAAATCTGTTTAGATCGCTTTCCAGCTTAAAAACTTCTTGGCTCCTGTTTCCTACTAGATGAATCAGAATATATTGGCATGGCTTACAAAGCCGTACATAGCTGTGTTCTATTTTTTTTTTTTTTTTCATATAAAATCTCATCCCTAAACATTAACCCCTCCCTGCCCACATACATGGTACTTTTCTGGCAACACAGAATTACTCCCTGATCTTAAAATATAAATTTTCACACTTCTCCCCTTGCTTAGTTCCTTCTATTTTGAATTCTCATCTTTTTATTCTCTCCAAGGCAAGCTCTTATTTGCCATTCAAAGTCTACCTCATAGATCACCTATGTGAAGTGTTGCCTGGCTCTCTGATCAGTGTTGTCACTTGTATGCTCTCATAGCACCAAGTCATAACTCTCTAAAAGGACTTGTCTTGCATAGTAACTTGTCTGTTCACCTGTCTGTATCTCTCACTAGATTAGAATTCTTTGAAGGTTCTTAATTACCTTTGAAGCATCTTAATTAGCTTGGTAGCCATGTGCCTTGTTCATTACCATGCATACATTAGAATTTGTAGTGCAATAGTTACAGGAAGCAAAACTAAAACTAGAGCCAGGGTAAAGATCAAGAATCAAGCAAATATCAAAACCATCCTGGAAGCAGAACTGGGGCAAATAAAACATGAAATCACCAGTATCAGGACAGCAACCAATAGGATGCAAGTGAAGTAAGCATAGAATCAGAAGTGTGATTGTTTTGCCAGAATGGTATAAAATAAAAAAAAAGGGGAGAGGGGAGGGAATGTGATTGTGAGGGTCAGACAAATGCTAGAAAAATTAAAACCCTCAGGTTATCAAGACTAGACAAAATAAATAGTGTGCTCTGATAGAGCTTATACAGTTGTCCCTCAGTATCCTAGGGGGACTGATTCCAGAAATGTGCTATTTGCATATAACATGTACCTCTTCCCATGTACTTTAAATCTTCTCTAGATTACTTATAATACCCGATACAATGCTGAAGGAATTGAGATGGACAGCCTCATGGAGATGTTAGTTGAGCAGGATATTGAAGGATGGTTAAGCTTGTTATAGATGGATGGAAGAGCAAATATCATTTTAGGAGAGAGGACTAGTACCAGTGAAAGCGTGGAGGTGTAAGTGGTCATGCTGTGTTTGCGGAAGCTGTTGTAACTACAGCAAAGGGGAATTTATTCAATTCCCAGAGGTGCCATTGGAGACTGTGGGGAGGATAATAAATTAAAATTGAACTCACCAAATTATATACATTAAACATGTATAGTGTTTTTTGTATATCAGTTATACCACAGTAAAGCTGTTTAAAAAAAAAAAACTTGAATTCATGGGAATAAAGAGCCATGGAAGAGTTTTTGAAAGAGTGTTATTATGAATGCTTGACTACAGCATTAACTATGCTTAACTTATATTTGGAGAAGCTTGATTTAATATCTCTTATAAGCACATCTGTGCAAAAATTAGCCATGTTGTAATGCACTATGTTTCAGAGTTTCTTTCCAAAGATATTTTTTACAAATTAAAATATGACTTGACTATATGGAAAGTACTATCCTTAAGAAAGCTTCTTTTGTTTACATTCTTACAAATTTTTTCTTCTTTTAAAGTGTTAGTGACAAACAGTCTGCGGTAACTGAATCCTCAGAGGGTACAGTATCCTTATTGAGGTGAAGTAAATTGACATTTTCTTCTCTTTCAAATCTTTGAAGCAATTCATGCAGACCTAAATATGTTTTAATAACTACCACACAAATGATATGATTTAAAGAATATTGCAGGGTCCTACTTAATAATAGGTGTTCAAGACCCTGACATACCTTGAATTTTAAAGTGCAGAGATCTGCTCCTGGGACCCTGGGTTGTTTCACATTGTTTCTACAAGGCCATTATTGGAATACATGTATAGGGAATACATAAGCTTAAAGCAGATGTTTAGTAAACTCTTGCTTTATCATAGAAACAAAATCATATTGCTGGGGCAGAAAGGGGATGGGGGTTACATTTCTGATGAATGTCCCAAATTCCAATTTATTAAATTATTTGAAAAACCGAATTTGATCTATTAGGAATGCTGTGACAGACAATATATGTCCAGAGAGCAGATATTCTGCATGAGTAATTTCGAAGATAGGGCAGTTGGGACCACGAGTGGAACAGTGGGAGGGGGCAGCTGACTTGGTATGGAGGAGATCACTGGACTTGAGAAATTGAGAGGCCAGGATGTTATATGAGTTGTCCATGATAACACTGAAATAGTTCATTTATAGCAGCACTTAGGTGTAGAGACAGATCTGTGAATGATGGGAAGTGTTTGGAAGGATAGTGAATGGCTGTGAAGCATAATAGAAGGTGATATACCTCAGTGGCATGAATCCTCAAGGGCCGAGGTTTCTATGGAAGCAGGATTCTGAAAGTGGCATTCATTGGGAAATGAAAACTACCACCTTTGGGTTTTGGAGGGTGGAAGATTAAATCAGTCTCTATTTGAAAAGGCCACAAAAGAGAGAAATGTTGTCCTTGGCAGGGAGAGCTAGATTTTACACAAGGCAAAGAGGTAGAGAAACTGAAGAATGGCATCTAGAAAGCACAATAAGAAGTTTTGGGAGGGAGGGAGCAAGAGAGAGAAGAGAAGAGGGAAAGCACTAGCTGGTGGCATAGAATACTTGTAGGAATAAAAGAATAGCTAAAAGAGCCTATATTTTAGGTAGAGATAATTGATGTAGCTTCCTAAGCCTAGGCAAACTGCCTTTTGAGTCCTAGTTTTCTACTTAATAAAATTCGAATAACACCAGCTTTGCAGTGTTGTCAAAATTATGCCACATCCTGTAATTCCAAACAGCCCTACCTTTCAAAAAAGTTCTTTTTGGAAACTATAAAGGTAATCAAGTGATCTCTGCCATCGTGTAAAGGAATTTTCAAATTTCTCTTTGGGGAAATGAACTTAGAAGCCACAGGAGAGAACGAAAGTTAATACTTTGTAATTTGAAGTTTTTTTTCTCTTGATCTGTCTAATTGGAAGGCCAAGAGAGTCTTGATTTCTGAGTAGATGACGTGGAGAAAATAAGAGATGGGAGAGAAGGAAATCTGACAACAGAAATTTTAAGAGGCCAAAGGTTAAAATGGGGCACTAGCAAGAAGAGCACCAAAAGAAGTGGGCCAAAGTATTATACAGCATCCTAGAACAGATTTAAGACAAATCATCTAACTTGTTTTCATAGCTTTATTAATCTTTCTGGAACCAGTCACAAGCTTTCATGTTTTATTTAGGTCTCACAAGAATCTCTTCTTATCTAAGTTGAAACATGGAAGCCAGCAACAAGACCTTAAAAATAAGAAAGAAGAAAGAGTGGGAACTTTTCAAAGTGAGTGCTCATATTACAATTTTAGAGGTGGAGAGGTGATGTGTCTTCAAACAATACAACTGTTGATCTAACCACTACAACACAAAAACACATACTTCAGAAAACTGAAACACAGGCCTGTAATCCTAGCACTCTGGGAGGCCGAGGTGGGAGGATCACTTGAGCTCAGGAGTTCGAGACCAGCCTGAGCAAGAGCGAGACCCTGTCTCTACTAAAAATAGAAAAAAAAATTAGCCAGGCAACTAAAAATAGAAACAAAAATTAGCCAAATGTGGTGGCAAGCACCTGTAGTCCCAGCTACTCGGGAAGCTGAGGCAGGAGGATCACTTGAGCCCAGGAGTTTGAGGTTGCTGTGAGCTAGGTTGACCCCACGGCACTCTAGCCCAGGCAACAGAGCCAGACTGTCTCAAAAAAAAAAACAAAAAAACCAAAAAACGGAAGACTAAAGCACGAAGAAGTTAAATGTCTTGACTCATAAGGTTAATTAAATTGGTGATTAATTTAGAAGGTTAAGTATTCTAACTGCCTAGCTTAAAGTTCTACCTTAACTATATTTGGTTACTTCAAATACAGTCATGTGCTGCATGACAATGTTTTAGTAATTCATTAATAGTGATGCCACATATATGATACCAGCTCCATAAGAATATAATGGAACATGTATAGAAATCTGATATATGGTGCTTGATATTGGCATTGCAGATCAAGTAGGGGAAATGATTGCTATTCAGTAATGGTGCTGGGACACCATTACTAGTTTTCCATATTCAAAAAATAAATATACGACCTAGGTTTGTGTAAGTGCACTCTCTGATGTTCACAATGAAATCACCTAACAATACATTTCTCAGAACATATCCTTGTCATTAATAATGCAGGACTATGGTTACTTTTCTGAAACATAAATACGGTTGATTCTCATTATTCATAGTAGTTAGGTTCTATAAAGTCTGAGAGCATTGAATTAGCAAATACTAAATCATTACTCCTAGGGGAAATACAGGGTTAGGTTCCTGTGAGCCTGTGGTCACAGCATTTTTGTGAACTGATCAATACATAACCTTGTTTTATGCGTGTTTCTGTTTAAAGATACTTTAATATACATGGTTGACTCTTTAATGTTGAATCACTGCCAAGAGCACTGTATAACTCAGGTCTGAATGAAGCTTATGGAACACATATATTTTCTCTGTAAAAATACCACCTCTTGCACTTAGGAACACTAGATAGCACTTCAGTGCTACACGTGGGAGCCATTTGGAACAGTAACAGCGCCAACAAAAAGCACAAAAATGCAAAAAATCTGTCACTAAATAAACCATGAAAAAGACACGTTTTTAGTATGAGAGCTGAAAACAAGGCAGAGTGTTTTCTTGTTTCATCTCAGCTGTGGAGGTGTGCATCTGGCAACTTAAAATTCTTTATTGCTTTTCATGTGCCCATCAGTGACCCCTCAGAGTGCTATATTGATTTTGGAGCTGGACAAATTTTAGTGAGTAGGTTAATTTGCATACAGAATCCATGAATTATTAGAATGACTATATATAGAATCTGTATACTCTTTATTGCATTTAAACTTTATTATTTTATAAAAAGGCATTGCTGGATTTAAAAAAAACAATACCCAAAAAAGAAAAAAAGCTTCTTAAGAGCAGTCCATAATTAGTTTCAATTATAATTTTATTACTTACAAGTTCTATCTTAGGTATATATTCATTTAACAACTGTTAAATTGTTATTGGCCCTGCATTAATATCCTAGGTACAGTACAAATGCAGGGAGTTTTAAACTTTATAGGTTCAAACCTAAATACTTTTAGATCAAAATAAAAATAATAGCTATAATAAAATTAGTTTTATTTTATACTCATAAGGTACCAACTTGATGCCAGGCACATAGTAGGTGTGCAGTAAATATTACTGAATAAATTTATTCATAACTGATAGCTGATGATATGCACACTATTAGCTAATATTTGTAAATACAATTCTCTGAAACATTTACATTCGTAGGTATTGTTCTCACTCTCATTTTAAAGATGAGAAAACTGAAGCTCTTAAGTTATTTGCCTAATGTTGGAATTCCAAAATTGGTTTTCTACATCTATTGCTGCAAGATAGCTGGAAATCATAATTCTAAACTAGAATAATGTGAGTATTTTTCTGGACTTACAATTTCATAGTACAAAATTCAAGGAAAAGGAAACATCAACTTGTTTATGTTCTAGATAGTGCATCAGTAGTTCAACTTTGTTGAAGACTGTAACCTCATTGTAGAGCAGCTTGACATTGACTGTAGCCATTGAGCCTATAAAGTCTTCTGAGTTTTAAAAAGCACATTTAACTTTTTGTTAGATGTCAGTAACATGTACATTTTTTAAAAATTCAATTGACCTAAATGGCACCCAGGTGTCCTGTCTTTATAATTAAATAATATTAGTTTTGTTTGTGCTAAACCTTTTTTTCAAAAATTTTTTTCCGAAAACAAATTTTTATTTTGTAAAATTGGCATGTGCTTGGGGGAAAATCAAGTAATTCAGAAAAACTGAAAGTATAAACCAAATCACCCAAATTCCTTCTCTGCAGAAAAACTCACTAGCATTCAGCAAAATTATGATTAATATTAGAATTAAAAGTTTTTTATATGTAAACTCATTTAATCCTCAAAACAATCTTAGGAGATCAGTGCTTTCTTATTATCTTCATTTTACAGATGAGGAAGCTGAGACAAAAAGAAATAAGATGCTTCAGTTACATAGTATTTGAAGAGAACCAGAGCTAGGATTAGAAATCAGACATTCTTATTCCAGAGCCCATTGCTAAATGGACTGCCTCAATAGAAGAATGGATAGATTCAAAGCAAATAAAATAAAAATTTAGAAAAATGTGATCATTACATGTATTACTTGAAAATATATTTACATTTAGTTTTTAAAAAGTAAACTAAAGGATTCAATGAATTTCGGATAAATGTTTCACAAGAAATAATATCAGTAACCTATATTACCCCTCCAAAATAATGAAATGTTTTTCTTGATACTTGGGGAGGGGGAATGAAATGCTTTGAGAGGTTGGATCTGGTTTCTTCTGTAACTTTATACTGTTGATTGATTTGATTTTGGCAAAAATCTATCCCACCAATCCCTAGTTTTTCTGAGTTATTTTTTATATAATCAAGGTTTGTAGCATTGTTTTCTAGCTATAATTCCCATCGTTGTTTAATTTTTTTTTAAATTGATTTGTTATTCATAACTAGTCCTTTGGCCAGAATTCCCCAGAATTCTCTCATTCTTTCGCTCTTCATTTTGACTTACTAAATATTTCTTGGTTAGGCTGGATTTTTTTTCAAAGAATGCCTTAAGGGCACTATAATTTCTAAATGTTCACATGCAGAAGAATGTCCACTCTTTTTTGCTTAAAAGGAAATTTGATTAAATATAATATTCTTTGGAAATATTTTGATGTCACAACTTTGCAAATATTGCTCCATTTTCTGATTTCGAATGCTGCTGTGGGGAAGTCTGACATTAACCTGACCTTTCCCCACTTTGTATGAGTTGCTTTTTCTTTGTACATGGTCAGATTTTTCTAAAATGTGCATGTAATGCTGTAAATCCCTCTTTAATTACTGCTTTAGTTGTATACTACACTTTTAATGTTGGATTTCAGTTCAAAATATTTTTTCATTTCCCTTGAGACTTTCTAGTTGATGTATGGGCTATTTAGAAGTTGTTTGTTTAATTTCTAAATATCTTTTTGTTGTTGATTTTCAGTTTCTATTTCAGTGTAAGAATATACTTTGTATAATTTTTTTAAATTTAAGATTGGTTTGTAGCCCACGGGATGGTCTATCTTGGTGACTGTGAATGTGCACTTAAGAAGAATTTGAACTCTGCTATTATTGAAAATGTTTTAATTAGGTCAAGTTGCTAATAGTGCTGGTCAGGTGTTCTATATCCTTACTCATTTCTTGTCTACTTGTTCTGCCAATTACTGAGGGAGAAGTGATAAAATCTCCAACTATGATTTTTTTTTTTTTTTTTTTTTGAGACAGAGTTCTCTCTGTTCCCCGGGCTAGAGTGCCATGGTGTCAGCCTAGCTCACGACAACCTCAAACTCCTGGGCTCAAGCAATCCTCCTGCCTCAGCCTCCCAAGTAGCTGGGATTATAGGCATGCACCACCATGCCTGGCTAATTTTTCCTAATTTTAGTTGTTTGGCTAATTTTTTCTATTTTTTTAGTAGAGACAGGGTCTTGCCCTTGCTTAGGCTGATCTCGAACTCCTAAGCTCAAGCAATCCTCCAACTTCCCAGAGTACTAGGATTACAGGCATGAGCTACCACGCCTGGCCTCCAATTTTGATCTTGAATTTGTCTGTTAATATATTAATACATTTATCTATGTTAATTTATTAGTTCCCTTTTGCTTTTTTAGTCCTTTAGCACTTGTTGGAACAATTCTCTCAGTATTAAAATCTCTTTGTTCATGGCTAATTTCCTGACCAGAGCCTACGTAGTACATATATTAAGTTTCCATATATGTTAGGTCTTCTTGGTCTACTCCTGCAACAATACCATATTGTCTCAATTACTATAGTTTTGTAATAAAAACTTAATATGTTATAGGGCAGTCTTATTCTTCACCAAGAGTATCTTGACTGTTCTTGGTATTTTGGTCTTCCATTGTGTTAGGAAAAAGAACCTGATCCTAGAGGATTATAGGCGGTAAACCTGCTGCCATTCCACAGGTGCCAAGGGTAGACTACAAGACTTAATGACTCAGTGTAAGACAGTTTATTACAGCATAACAAACAGCATGACATTGCTATGGTTGTGCTGGTTCCCCTACCCTAGGTTCCATGGGCAATAAAGTGGGCCCAGATAGATGTTTTGAAGACAGCTGATGAACTCAGAGCCAAGGGCCTAGCACTTCCTGAGTACGCTGCAGAACACTGTGGCATAGAGCAACCAAGTCACTGCCATCTCCCAGGAGAGAGCAGGTCCGTGGTTATCATGCTGAGGTTTCCTTGACCTACTTAGTTGCCTGACTAGCTGTAGAAACTACACTCACTGCACAGCATCAGGAGATGAATAAGCCTTGTACATTCAGCAAGGTGGCAATGATGAATAACCTCTCCTAACATAGAATTTTAGAATAATCTTAAGTTATACAAAAAACCCTGTTGAAATTTTTATTTGAAATTGCATTGTAACAATAGATCATTTTGGAGAGAACTTGACAGTATCATATTAAGTCTTTCTATGCATGGACAAAGTATATTTCTCTAACATATTTTTATATATATAGCCATCCCTCTATGTCCATGGGATGGATATATACAGTTGTCAGTATACATGGGGTATTGGTTTTAAGACCCCTGTGTACACCACAATTTCACCTAAGCTCAAGTCCCTTATATATTAATAAAATGGCATAGTATTTGCAAATAACCTATGCACATCCCTCCATATATTTTTTTTTTTCTTTTTGAGACAAGGTTATAACTCTCTTTCCCTGTCTAGAGTGCAGTGTCGTCATCATAGCTCACTGCAACCTCAAACTCCTGGGCTCAAGTGATCCTTCTACCTCAACCTCCTTGGTAGCTGGGACTACAGATACATGCCACCATGCCTGGCTAATATTTCTACTTTTTATAGATATGGGGTCTCGTTCTTGCTCAGGCTGGTCTCGAATTCCTGGCCTCAAGCAATCCTCCTGCCTCGGCCTCCCAGAGTGTTAGAATTACAGGTGTAAGCCACCGCACGTTGCCCCTATACACTTTAAATCATCTCAAGATTACTTATAGTCCCTAATACAATGTAAATGCTATAAAAATAGTTGTTACACTGTATTTTTTAATTTGTATTATTTTTATTGTTGTATTTTTAATTTTGTTTCCCAAATATGTTGACCTGCAGTTGGTTGAATCCACAGAGGTGGAATCCATAGATACAGAACCTACCAACACAGAGGGCTGACCATATATATATATATATATATATATATATATATATATAAAAGAAGCTTACATTTGTAAGAATTTTTATAAGCTTCTTATAACATGTTTTATATATTATAGTGAAACTTTATAATTTACTACATATAGATCTTATGCCACTTTTGCTAGTTATCTCAAAGAATGTCATGTTTTTGTTGCTATTGTAAATAGTATCTTTCAATTGTTTTAATTAAATATTTTAACTGTTTGCTGCTAATGTATAAAAATCCTGTTGCTTTTTTGTGTATTGATCTTCTATTCAACCATCTTGCTGAACCCTTTTAATTATATTTAAGATTCTTTTTTTTTTTTTTTTTTTTTTTTGAGACAGAGTCTCACTCTGTTGCCCGGGCTAGAGTGAGTGCCGTGGCGTCAGCCTAGCTCACAGCAACCTCAAACTCCTGGGCTCAAGCGATCCTCCTGTCTCAGCCTCCCGAGTAGCTGGGACTACAGGCATGCACCATCATGCCTGGCTAATTTTTTCTATATATATTTTTAGCTGTCCATATAATTCTATTTTTAGTAGAGATGGGGTCTCGCTCTTGCTCAGGCTGGTCTCGAACTCCTGAGCTCAAACGATCCGCCCACCTCGGCCTCCCAGAGAGCTAGGATTACAGGCGTGAGCCACCGCGCCCGGCCTATATTTAAGATTCTTTTAGGTTTTCTATCTAAACAATTGTCTTTCAATAATTACAGTTCTATTTCTTTTCAGTTAATATATACATTTATTTCTTATCTTACCAAATTGACTATGAATAAGAAAGAAGAATTGAAGAAAGGGTTATACTTCTTATATTGTGTCAAGTACTCCTTAAATATTATCTTAAGAAAATTTAACAACGATTCTGTATGATAAATATTTTTCCTTTCTGTAACGGATGATGAAAAAATAGGCTCAGGGAAGTAAGATGACTTGTTTAAAGACATGATAAGAGTCAAGACTTAAACCACTCCCCCTCTGATTTTCAAAGACTGATCTTTGCACTATACTGTGCTGCTTCCAGATTTGAAGGAAAAATTTAAATGTAGACTCTTTTTCTTACAATAGCTAAAAAATAAATGGGAATTTCATGATAATCTTTAAAAATAATTTCTACTTTTCCTTTTATGTGAAACAATTTTTGATAATGTTACTTGTACTTTCAGATGGAAGAATGATAAAAGAGAGAAGAGCCACTGAAAGCATGAGAATACATGTTTCAAAGAATCAAGAAGTAACTCCTAAGAAACAACGATCTAGGAAAAAACAGGTATTTGTTCTTTATTGTATTTGAATAATACTTGTGGACATTAAAGTTATGACTTGAATAATTGTGGTTGTTTCACATTATTTTCTTTCAACCCTAAAAAGTCTTGAATATAAAATATTTTCTCTTTGCCATCTTTGATATTGCTGTCTTAGATTAATTGATTAATCAGCCTATTCAGTATTCCAAGAAAATATCCACATTTTTAAAATAGTCTTAAGTTGGGTATTGATACTGACAGCTATTTAAAATTACTATTATACCATCATAAATAAAGTCAGTTCATCAGAGGTAAGGTGACACTTATATCCACATCGTAAGCTTTTATATTTAAATCTTTCTAACAGGGATCCCAATTAAATAAGATTCTTCTATACTTCGATCATAAAATTTTATCAAGGAAAGTCAGTTTTAGGGCTTAATTCATTTACTTCCCCTCTCAGTAAGTGTAGTCCTGTGTCATCTGTCCAGAATCTGAAACCATTATTTCATTTTTATCTGATTTTCTAGTTGTTTACAGCAGGTAGATAAATCTGGTCCACATTATTCTATTGTGGCCAGAACTTTTTTTAAATTTAAGGTGGGTTTTTTGTTATTTTTTGTTTGTTTTTTAAAGAGACAAGGTCTTGCTCTTTCACCCAGGCTGGAGTGTGGAGTACAGTGGCACGATCATAGCTTACTATAACCTTAAACTCCTGGGCTCAAGTGATCCTCCTGGCTCAGCCTCCAAAATAGTTAGGACTAATTTTTAAATTTTTTGTAGAGATGGTGTCTTGCTGTGTTGCCCAGGCTGGTCTTGAGCTTCTTGCCTCAACCCATCCTCCTGCCTCAGCTTCCAAAATGCTGGGATTACACGCATGAGTCACTGTGCCCAGACATTTTTTTTTTTTTTAATAACAAGCAAATTTGCAAATGGCTCATATTGAGGTGTTGCAGCTAGGGTCATGGTGCAGGCTATTAGGGATATCTCCTGTGACTCAAGTTTAAGGTTATTTGGGGCTTTATTTCTCCCCCAGTGAACATAGCAACTCCTACTTTTGATTTGCTTCCTGCAAATACTACTTGTCTGTGTGGTACATTTTTTAGTCTTTTTTTATTTTTTGTTTTTTTTTCTTCTTTTTCTTTAATTTTTTTTTTTTTTTTAGAGACGGGGTCTCACTGTTCCTCAGGCTGGTCTTGAACTCCTGAGCTTACGCGATCCTCCTGCCTCAGCCTCCCAGATTGCTAGGATTACTGGTGTGAGCCACCATACCTGGCCTCCTTTTTTAGTCTTAGTTTAGTCTTAGTCCCACCATTTCTGTCCTTTGGAGCTCTAGTAGGTTTAAGGGGAGCTCCTGCTGTTGCAGATCAGGGATTTAGGGTGTGCATCTCAGAGTGTGTTTTTACTTTGGGAAAGTATACACCTCAGGCTTTCTGAGATCTGTAGGCAAAATGCCTATGCCCCTGTTTCCTCACATATCCTTTTTCGATTGGCACTGATTATGTTCCACTTCCACCTATATTATGGTTCAGGTTACAGATGTCTCCTACTTTTTTCAGAGTTTGGGATTTTCTTTCTTTCCTTGTGGTTCTTGGGTGAATTCTCAAAGGAGAAGGGGGAAATGCCAACATTATGCTACCACATGCAACTACAGGTCATACATTTTTTTTGTGCTTGATTTTTTTTGCAGTTTGAATATGATGTATGTAAATGTAGATTTTTTTTATTTTTATCCTTCTTGGTGTTTTATGAACTTTCTGGATCTGTGGTTTGGTGTCTGTCATTAATTTTGGAAAATTCTCCGCCATTATTACTTCAAATCTTCTATTCCTTCCTTCCTTCTTCTGGTATTCCCATTATATTTCCAACGTGTTATACCTTTTGTTATTGTCCTATAGTTCTTAGATGTTCTTTTCTTTATTTTTTCAGTCTTTTTTTTTTTTTTTGAGACAGAGTCTCACTCTGTCACCCTGGGTAGAATACAGTGCAGTGCAGTGGTGCCCTAGCTTACTGCAACCTCAAATTCCTGGGCTCAGGTGACCCTCCTGCCTCAGCCTCCCCAGTTGCTGGGACTACAGACGTGCGCCACCATGCTTGGCTAATTTTTCTATTTTTAGTAGAGACGGGGTCTCACTCTTGCTCAAGCTGATCTTAAACTCCTGAGCTCAAGCAGTCCTCCCAGCTTGGCCTCACAGAGTGCTAAGATTACAGGCATGCGCCACCGCGCCTGCCCCATTCTTTTTTGCTTTGCTTTGCAGTTTGGGAAGTTTCTATTAACATATCTTCAAGCTCACTGATTTTTTTCCTCAGGTGTGTCTAGTAATCTTATGAGCCCATCAAAGGCATTGTTCATTTCTGTTACTATTTTGTAGATTTCAAGCATTTCCTTTTGATTTTTTCCTTAGGGTTTTTGTCTCTGCTTACATTTACCCATCCGCTCTTTCCTGTTGTCCGCATTTTCCATTAGAGCCCTTGGCATATTAATTAGTCATTTTAAATTCCAAGTCTGACAATTCCAAAACCTCTGCTGTATCTTAGTGTAGTTTTGATGCTTGCTTTGTCCCTTCTGATTGTTTTGTGCCTTTTAGCATGCTTATAATTTTTTTTGTTGATAGCTGGACATAATGTATCAAGTAAAAGGAACTTAGGTAAATGGGCCTGTAGCATGAGGTTTTATCTTTATTTGGCTAGGAGTTAGTCTGTGTTTATTATTTGCTATAGTTGTAGGTATCACAGGCTAAAAGTTCTTCTCCTGTCCTTGTTTTTGTCTCTCGTTGTCTTGAGTTTCCTTAGAGACTGCTTCTTACTAAGGGTCCGAGGTACCTCTTTCAGATGCAACCCCCAGGATCCTGGCTGATGTGGTGGTAAGGCAGGGGGAAGGGAAGCATTCTATAGTCCTTTGTATAAGTCTCACTCTTTTAGTGAGCCTGTGTCCTGGGCTGTGATGTTTGTAAGTACTTTTCAGTCTACTGCCCCCACTACCACCACCCCTTGGGTGAGACAGGAAGGCTAGAGGGGGCTGCAATTGGGTATTTCCACAGGTCAGTGAGGCTCTTGTAAAGGTCCAGGGTTATGTTCTGGCAAAATTAGTTTCTCTTAAAGGCAGGCTTTTGTTAAGGAGAACAGAATGTTCTGGGAGTATTTCAAAATGGCTACTTTTCTCCTCCCCCTGTTAGAAACAGGAAGGGATTTTTGTCTGATCTTCCCGCTGAGACCTCGTGGGGCTCCTGGAGATAAAACTCAGAAAAGTGGCCAGGCGTGGTGGCTCACGCCTATAATCTCAGCACTTTGGGAGGCTGAGATGGGAGGATCACTTGAGGCCAGGAGTTTGAGAACAGCCTGAGCAACATAGCGAGACCCCGTCTCTACAAAAAATAAAAAAATTAGGCAGGTGTGGTGGTGTGCATTTGTAATCCTAGCTACCCTGAAGGCTGAAGCAAGAGGATCTCTTGAGCCCAGAAGGTTGAGGTTACAATGAGCTGTTGTCATGCCACTGCACTCCAGCCTGGGTGACTGAGTGAGACCCTATCTCTCTCACACACACACACACACACACACACACAAGACCTCAGAAAAGTGTGTGGGCTTTGTGAAGACTGGGCCCCTGGAGTTTTTAACTCTTAAGTTCTTCCACACTTAGCCTCCATCAGTTCATCAATCCCAGTTAATTTCTCCTACCAATACTGTGGCTCTAGCTGCAAGTCTCTGCTCCTGGTAATTCCTGATTCTGTGTAACTGCCTGTCTCTCTAGTGTTCAGGGCAACAGTTTGCTTTGTGACGTTAATTCACTAATGGATCTAAGAAGAATTACTGATGTTCAGTTTGTTCAGCTGTTTTCTTGTGGAGACTGGAGTGATTTTCAAACTCTTCACATGCCACACTAGAAACCAGAAGTCCGCCTCATACGTACAATTGATCTTTCCCTGTAGTTTTTCTGCCAACAACTCCAAGTGAGATTGTATATGTTACTTATAGATACATAGCAAGAAAACAGTTTTTCTCTCTCTTTTCTTTTCTATGAAAAACAAAATGTAGGATATCGACCACATAATCCGTAGTATAGGTGATATCATCTATCACTTTCCATGCCAAAAAAAGAATTCTGTGGCTAGCACAAGTATCTGGTTTTATTTTTTGGTTTTCCATGGTTGGCTTTTTGTTGGAATACTTGTTTAGAAGATGAGCGACAGACTTTATTTTATTTTGTATTAAGGCCTTTGTTTCTTTAAAAAATTTTTCATTGCAGTAGTCCATGTCTAAATAGACAGTTTTCTCTTTGCCACATTTGTCTGTTAAACAGACAAAGGTATTTCTGTCCGCCTTACCACAGTTTAAAGAAACTTCCTTTGATAAATGTATTCCATTCAAGAAGAAAAATAAATACCTTTCATTGAGGGCTTTTCTTCCACAAAGAGTATACAATGAGAATTACTATAACAGTATTTTCTTTTGCTATAAAGGGTATCATTTTAAAGGCATTATAGAGCATTTTTTACCCAAAAAAGTCATTAGACTGGATGTGCAGTTTTCAGACATAAATTATATAAACAAACTCTCTGGCCTTAGCAAAGAAAAAGATTGGTACATTTTAACTTGTTATGGGATTTTTGTATCTTTTTAGGCTATTGGCATGGCTAGTGTTTGATGATTTTTTTTTTATTGATTTAATTTTTTATTTTTCAAGAAAAGCAAAGGAGAAAAGATAATGGGACAAAGGACATGGGTTTTATGTCCAAGAAATTTATCATCTTAAGCTCTTTTTTAGTTGTGTGTCATGAATGGAATCTAGTACAATCAGTTAAATGTATGAAATGGAGAAATTAAGAGTTTTAAGCAAAGCAGTATACTTTTGAAATTGTACTGCCCTTATGTTCTCTTTCTGATCTGATGTTGACAGGCCAATCGTGTTGCTCATTCAACTTCATCTAGAGAAAATAAGAGTTGCACCCGTGATTACTATGCCTCTTTAAGCTCTACACTTTTAAAGATTACAGTGTTAATTATTTGCCATATGATTGCTTATTCCCTATGATGCCTTTTTTTGGGGGGGGGGGGAGGGTTGGGGTTGGTGTTTGTTTTTCTTGTTTTGTTTTGTTTTGTTTTGTTTTTTTGTAGCTGGGACTACAGGCTCACACCACACCTGGCTAATTTTTCTAGTTTTAGTAGAAATGGGGTCTCGTCGTTGCTCAGGCTGGTGTTGAACTCAAGCTCAAGCAATCCTCCTACCTTGGCCTCCCAGAGTGCTAGGATTATAAGTGTGAGCCACCTCACCCAGCCCCATATAATGTTTTTAAGACTCTTTTATAGATGAAATTAAGCAAAGACTGAAAACATTCAGATCAAACAAAATAATCAAGGCGTAATCAGTCACGAAGTAACAATATATCAAGCTAAAGTTGCTCTTTTTCAGTAGAATAAAAAATGAAATACTTAACTCTAAACCCTGTGGTTGTGTTCAGTTAATCTTTTCTGAGAAAATTAACAACGTTCCTCTAGATTAGGGGTCAACAAAATTTTTCTACAAAGGGCCAGATTGTGAATATTTTAGTCCTTGTGTGACGTAAACAGTTTCTGTTACCTAGTCATTTTCTTTCTTTTTTTTTTTTTCAATGACTTTTTAAAATGTAAAAATGATCTTTAGCCCCTGGGCTGTAGAAGAACAGCCTTGGGCTAGATTTTGGCAGTAGCTTGCTGACCTCTGAGGTAGGTAATTCACTGGAAAACATTGTTTAAACTTACTGTACTCAGGAACCTAAATAGGATTCAAACAGAAAATGATTAATTTCTTGAGAGAAAGAGGTTTTTGTATATCATATATCTTGCTTTCTGTTAAAAGTAATAGAACTTAGATAAAAGCAAGAAAACAATGCTGTATATGTATGGTATTTGCATAAACCAAAGGCTACTTTTTAAAGCTGAATAAATGTGTGACAACTTCTTAAAACAACAGAAATTGTTAACTTGGGAACCATGGAATTGATAGGCTTTTTAAGGGGAATCTACTGGGTCTCCAAAATTTTATGTAAAATTTTAAGATAACTACACTCTTAACTACACTTTTCTGGGGGGTGGATCCATAGCTGTCATCACATTTTCAAAGATTTATATGACCCCAAAGATTAATAACTTACTGTTAAAAGTACTTTTAATCAGTCATCCCATACATGCAAAATTTACATCTCTTTTGGTTTTGTGTCAGTTAATAACAAGCAGTGTAGTGAGGCTTTGTAGGAGCGGGGGCTGGGTCAGTCAGTAACAGATGGTCAGTACGAGGATGTCAGTCTTTGTCTAGAGATGGGTAGCCATGCATTCGTAGGCAGTACAGTTGCTGATAGGTGTACTACAGACAAGCAATAGCAAACACAGGCAAAGGAGAGACCAGATATTTTGGGCTCAAGCCACAAGAGCAGAGGAATCAGGTTTAAGGCAGCTGAAACAAACTTCTACAAGGGATTTGGTTATGGTCACTGCCAGTTTTTATGGAATTAAGTCATACACAAGACAGTTCTCATCTCATGTTTGTCTTCTTCAGACCACCTTGAATTTCTTCTAATATTGCATCAGACAACTGGATTTTTTTTCTTATAGTAAAATACGTATAACATAAAATTTACCATCTTAATCATTTTTAAATGTATAGTTTGGTGGCAGTAAACACTTTCGTATTGTGCTACCACCACCATCTATCCACAGAACTCTTCATCTTGTAAAACTACAACTCTGCAGTTGTAGTTTTACAAGAGAGACAGGGTTTTGCTCTGTCACCCAGGCTAAAGTGCATTGGTGCAGTCATAGCTCACTGTAGCCTCGAACTCTTGGGCTCAAAGTGATCCTCCTGCCTCAGCTAATTTTTAAAAATTTTTTTTAGGGATAGGGTCTGTATATGTGCCTAGGCTGTCTCAAGTGCCTGGCTTCAAGTGATACTCCTCACTCTCCCAAAGTGCTGGGATTGATTATAGGCATGAGCCACTGTGCCGGCTTCTACTTTCTATCTCTGTGAATTTGACTATTCTAGGCACCTCATGTCAGTAAAATCATACATTATTTGTCCTTTTCTGTCTAACATATTTTACATACATAATGTCTTCAAGATTCATCCCTGTTGCAGTCTGTGTCTGAATTTTCTTCCTTTTTAAGACTGAATAATATTCCATTGTGTGTATATACCACATTTTGTTTATCCATTCCTCCATTGATGGGCACTTGGGTGGCTTCCACATTTTAGCTATTGGGAATGATTCTGGTGTGAACATGGGCATACAAGTATCTCTAAGGTTCTGTTTTTGATTCTGTTGGACATATACCCAGAAGTGGAATTGCTGGATCATATGGTAGTTCTATTTTTAATTTTTCAAGGAACTCTGCCGTACTGTTTTCCATAGTGGCCAGATCATTTTCATTCCCACCAATAGTGTACACAGGTTCCAATTTTTCTATATCTTTACCAACACTTTTTATCTTCTGTTTTTTTAATAGCAACCATCCAAATGAGTATAAGGTGATGAACTAGAGTTTTAAGGAAAATGTGCAAGTCTACCAGGGAATTTTTCATAGTCTAGACACAGTAAATAATCACTGAGATGGTCAAATCACTCCTTTAGTATGCCAACAGAAGCAATTTTGTTGGTCACCTATAGAAAAATGCCAAGTTATCAGTAATTTTTCTGTATATAGTATTAAATTTGATTTAAAAGAATTTTTAGCCATTTTCTCCCAACATAAAATTGTATGTTTTTTGGCTGGGCAAGGTGGCTCATGCCTGTAATCCTAACACGTTGGAAGGCCAAGGCAGGAGGATCATTTGAGCTCAGGTGTTCAAGACCAGCCTGAGCAAGAGCGAGACCCCATCTCTACTAAAAATAGAGAAATTAGCCAGGCATGGTGGTGTGCACCTGTAGTTCCAGCTACTCGGGAGTCTGAGGCAGGAGGATCACTTGAGCACAGGAGTTGGAGGTTGCTGCGAGCTAGGCTGATGCCATGGTAGTTTCCTCAGGGCAACAGAATGAGACTCTGTCTCAAAAAAAAAAATTGTATGTTTTTAAATAATTTATGTTAGTTATGTTTCTAAAAATCTGTTTTAGAGATTTGAGTTTCATACGTGTATACAATATTTCTCCAACATAGGTAGAACAGGGTTCTCACCGAGTTCATTAATGGAGTACTAAACATTCATATGTTCTATTTGATAGATATGGTGGATTAATAAATACCAATCTATTAACAGTTGAAGAAAAGCATCCAAAGAGACAGTGTGGGCTTAAAGTCAGACAGATTGGGTTGGCGTGTACCTGTCAATTTCTAGCTGTCTGATTTTGGCAAGCTGAGCTTATATAAAATGGACAGTAATAGTAATGACCCTTAAAAATATCATAATGATAAATATAAGATCTTATAAAAATCTAAGAAATGTATGGAGAAATATTCCGTCTTTAAGAAACTGTAAGTATTATCTTGATAAAAAACAGTTGCATTTATAGGTATATTCTTCTCAAATAATTGTTTCTATAAATAACTGCTTTACTTTTTATTAAAAGGCATGGCTTTGGGAAGAAGACAAGAATTTGAGATCCGGCGTGAGAAAATATGGAGAGGGAAACTGGTCTAAAATACTATTACATTATAAATTCAACAATCGCACAAGTGTCATGTTAAAAGACAGATGGAGGACTATGAAGAAACTAAAACTGATTTGCTCAGACAGTGAAGACTGAATGTGTTTGTAAAGCTTGATAAAGGGACAGTTAAATATTTTGATCACTACATTTTGTTTGAAACTTGCTGGTCATTAAATGTGTCTTAACATTTTTGTTTAAAGCATTAGAGTATTTTTCTGTGACAGTCAATATGAGGGTTTGTGCTATAAGAGTAAAATTATATGTCATCATTGTATTCTTTAAGAATCTTTTTATTTTGATAAAATGTATATTTGTTGAACCTTGTCACATGAAATATCACGATCCTCAAGTCCTGTTCCAATAAAAAAATTAAAAACTGGTAAGAGAAAAAAATAATATTTCTCTTAACCTGTTCTGTGTCTGTGGGTTGACCTGAACCCTGTAACACACATAAAAATAAATTTTCTATAAAAAAAAAATGAATTTTCTAAATCATTGTATAATAGTCCTTTGATATGAAATAATGACTTGATTTATGGCTTTACTATACCACTTGATTACTAAGATATTTACTAACAGAATGATAAATTTACAAAGTAATGTATAAGTATAGCATACTTAAGTTTTCCTTAATAGTTTATATAGTTTTCCTTTAATAGTTTCGTATAAAGGAAAAAACTAGAAAATAGTAATACCCATAGGACAAAATTTGTCCTATTAACAAGAAGAGCTTTGTGTCTCATTCAGGAATAATTTGACTTTTGTTTCCAGTGTTAACTTTGACAAAGATGGTGTTGAATAAAGTTTCTTTATAACCTGATGCCATAAATACCAGGTTCTCTGATACCTTCATTTAATGTATCGATATTGGGGCTAAATACTATTCTGTAAATGCTTAAATTGGTATTAACCATGATCATCTTGACATCCACGGTAAATAATAGGGTTTTATGTACCTTACGTACTAGACAATTTTGAGTTTTCACCAACATTTTATTTTTTAGATCAACAATTATTTAGCATTTCCAGTTATATGTTCTTTGTTTAACAAGTGAGTGAAAATATTGAAGTGTTTGCATAAAAACTGAAATGATAGTATTTTGTAATCTCTGTTCCATTTCCTATTAAAGTTTTATACAATTACTTTTCTCATTGTTCCTGAATTTATGTTGCCCTGTATATATAGTAAACAGAGACATGGATAATTTATTATGCTATGTTTCCTGAGTCTGTCCTGTTACACAACAAGATACTGTTGCTGTGTTTCTTGCAGACATTTTGATGATTAGTGCCAAAGCTGGCATCATTAGTCAATACAGACTTGTAAGTCAGCTTCCTCATTTCAAACACATAAATCACCAAAATTTGCAAACATGGCACAGTAGGGAGTTCCAAAGATCTTATCTCTCCAATGAAGCAACTAATAAAGCTGGCAAAAACCTAGAATCAACTTTTTGGAACTCTGGTATCTAATAAAAACAACCAGGGGAATGCTTAATGAAGGAAGAGGTTATTAAATTTTGGTAAACGGGTTTTGGTGTCTTTACTTCCCCACCTACTGTTTTTCATTAACGCTCGGCAGCAGCTGTGGCCTGCATTCCTGGTGCAGCCTGATGGTGCCAGAGGGGGCAGTATATATCTTGTTCTCATAGAAGTTTAGGTGTGCATTTTGACCTGTCTGTCTGGCAGTTCCTTCAGGTCCACATCAGAGATTTGCCTTTGTTTTGCCTTTTCCAGACTGGACTATTCTCTAGACTGTACTAACCTCACAAGCAGCGTTTTTGTCAAAAGCATTTAAAGACACTATCTGCAGCAACCTGGGACCAGGGATAGCAGATGGGGCATGCAGCAAATAGAACAAAAAGCCTGGGAAGGAAGATTGTTAGGGCTCTGAAGGGCTCTCATGTATACTAGGAAGACTGGATGTGCACACACATGCCCAGGACTGGACACATTTTCAGAAAAGACCTAGGCTTGACCTCTGACTGGTCTTTAGGTTCCATGTAAGCAGGAGGTGAAGGCTAAGGCAGAGTTGTAGGTGACCTGGCTAAGAATGAATCTGCAAAGGCTGGAAGAATATCTTTTGTTTTGTTCTTTTGGACTTGTGACATTTAAGGAAATGAAGTGAAATGCTGTATGTATTCTTTGCCATCTTTTCTTTCACTCTACATATGTTTGTACAATTCAAATCGTATGTAGCTGTAGTTTATTTCCACACCATAAACCATTATATGATATTTATTATGCTATTGGTAAGCATTTGAGTTGTAAAAATAAAGTTGTGAAAATAAATGAGAACAGACTATTTATTCTGAGCTTGCTATAGCAAGGGAATCAGCCACAATCTCTTGTGTTTGGCAGAGACTCAAAGACAGACATGTTTATAGTGGGAAAATACTTTATGATGAATACAAGACAACGGGGGAAAGGCTTCAGTCATGCTCTGGTTGTAGGGTGTTGGCATGAGAAAGAGGCTGACCAACTAGGGGCAAGCGTCTTATGTGATTGAGGGAATATATTTGGCTTTCCCTGATTGGTCCCAAATTGGAAGTGGGGACAAAACATTAAAATGTAATGCAGTTGTTGACTAAGTCCTGACCATTCTGAGAGGATCACTGCAGAGATTGTGGCTTGCCTTCAGGACTGGTTGCTGCAGAGGTTGTGGGTCAGGGTTCTATTGTCACATGGGGTCTGCCCATTGTCCGCTTATATATTCAGTCTCCCAGAGTTATTTCCAGTTTCTGGCTGCTAGGCTTTTACATTTTGCATGAAGTGTAACATTAGGAATAATATTAACCATGCATGATGTTAGGTATGCATACTGTAATCCCTAGAGCAACCATTTTTTAAAAAAATACAGATAAATAAAAATAAAATACAGATAGGCAATAGAGAAATTAAAATGGGATACTAAAATTATTCAAATAATCCAAAAACAGAAGGGAAGCAAAAACAAAACCACAGGGACTCATAGAAAAAAGAAGATGGTCCATCTAAATCCAACCACATCAATAACTGCATTAAATGTTAATGTTCTAAGGCAGGGGATAGGCAAACTTTTTCTGTAAAGAGCTACATAGTAAATATTTTAGGCCCCGTGGACCATACTCTGTGTACCCTGCTTGGAATTAGCCATAGACAATATATAAATGAATGGGTATGGCTGTGTTGCAATCAAACTGTATTTACAAAAACAGCATGCTAGGCTTAGCCTACAGGCTATAGTTTGCTGACCCCTGCTGTTGAGTTGTAGATTTTGTTTCCTTTTGTTAAAATTTGTTGGACTTCATTCTGGCGGGCAATTACTCCTGAATCTGGGAACTTCTTTTATTTCTTTTTCCCCCCAGGTTTGGAAGTTTCCAAGTTTGGAACCACTTTTAAAGTAAATTAACAGGTTGCTTTTTCACAACCAGCCTGGTAGTGAGAATTCAGGCTGCAAACGCACAGGATAGGTGACTGGCGACAACCTCTTAGTTAAGCCAAATACAATGTTCCCACAGTTCCTTGAGGAGAAGGAGGGTTTGGATTAATTTCTGGTTTAATCTTCCCCTAGGAATATAGTCTTTCTGTGTCCTCATTTAATTATTCCTACCTCAGTCTGGCCTTGGGCTTTGACTTCTGACCCCTTAGATGAGGTGGAGAGGACAATAAAGGAAGTGTGGAGTGTAAAAGGGCCCCTGTTCCTCCAAGGCTAAAATTCAGACCTCTCCGAAGATGACCTGCCTAGTGCTGGAACACAGCCTGTTGGTGGGGAAGAAACTGGCCCGAGGGTGCAGCCGGAGCTGATCTGGAATAGCAACACACCATGCCCGGGCATGTAGGTGGGTGGGAGGTGGCCGGGGGCATAGCGGGAACTCATCCACATGGCTTCCCAGCTGGATGGCAGTGAGAGAGAACCGGAACCAGGAGGGAATGGTCTTCCTGTCACCATCATTCCAGAGCCCTCTTTATCAATGAAGCTGAACAGTTATCATGTCAAGATATGTTTACAGAGTCCAGCCCGTGTCTGGCTATCACAAAGCAGGGCAAAGAAGGGTAGATTTGGAGCTCAGAGCCAGCACATAATTGATAACCAGCACTTAAGGTGCTTTTAGTTTTTCCAACTTACCTCCTCCCACACCCACATCCCCCTTCGTATGTCAAAATACTTTGAATATTAAAGTAAATCTTCATTTAAATCTACCCTGTGTTGAAAGGGCAAAAATAGAAGACAATTTGAGTAAAGAAATGTGATATTTTATGTGATCTACAACTCTCAAAGGAGGAGTACTAATTTTTCAGGGTTTTTATGTTATTTACAAGAGATAATTATTTAAAGAGAAAATTATTTTTTCCTTTCTACGTGAGTCTTTGAGGAACTGCATCCATCTTACCCTTGAGAAATTTGCATAGTGCTTTGCTTTGCATGGAATATCTCATGCAATTCTTGCAAAGCCCTGATGCATAAGCAGAACAGTGTCATGAATTGCATGTCACAGATGAGGAATCAAGCTTCAGGTATTTTGACTTGCCCAAAATCGACTTGGCAAGTGACAGAACTTTTATTTATTTGGTAATATTCCACAATTAACACTTTTCATTATTCAAGCAGAATTCTCTTCCCCTTTATCCTGCACATGTTGATGCGCTCACTATAAGGAAGTCCAGGTCAGTGATCTCGACACCAGTGTAGCTCCGCAGCGGCACAGGACGGTAGAATGTACGGGAATTCCTCAAACTGCACCTATAATTGAACTGTATTTTTCACTGAAGTGTGTTTTTTCATTATTTCGGAGATGCTTGTTCCTCTGTCTGGTTAGGGATCAGTTAGTTGGCAGTGGCATCAAATAGGTTTCCGTCTCACTAATCCCAAGCCTTTCTACCACTACCAAGTGGATCAAACACCAACAACTTTGATGAGCCGTTATTCAACGGAATCATATCATGAGTAATTTTGAAAAAAAAAAATCTCTGTGTTATAAATTTGGAATTTGGAATAGGAAGAAGGTTGAACATGTGTTAACACTTATTACGTCTCAGGGGACTCTGAACTGTGGTTAAGTGCTGCATGTGTACAAAGCACAGCAGGAGCACAGAGGCAAAATGTGCCTCCGTCAGCTTCCCTTGACACCCGTTTTTAAAAGCCCTATCTTTCCAGATCATTCTTTGTATCCTAACATTAAAAAAGAAAGGAAGAATACAGAATGGCACTAAATGGAAGGGCTTCTGCTCCATCCTACTTTTTAGAGGCATCACCCTTAACGGTTTGTAGCTGCACACGCTCTGGTGGCCCTGCTCACTGTCATTCTAAGTAACATGCTTATGCTGCCGTTCACTGGCCACTGAACCTTGGCTGAAACCTACCGCGGGAACTCCCTGGTGTGGAGCTGCAGCGGTTCGCTCCCTCGCGCTGTGCCCGCCTCTCCCCGCCTGCTCCCGTGAAGCTTTGTTCAGTTTCATTCTTCTGCTGACCTAACCTTCTATTTATTTTATTTTATTTTTTTCCCTTGAGACAGGGTCTTGCTCTGACACCCCAGGTAGAGTGGGTAGAGCACAGTGGTGTCATAATAGCTCACAGCAACTTCAAACTCCTGGGCTCAAGCATCCTCCTGCCTCAGATCCTCGAGTAGCTGGGACTATAGGCATGTGTCACAATGCCCAGATAATTTTCCTATTGTTCTGTAGAGATGGGGGCCTAGCTCTTGCCCAGGCTGGTCTCGAACTCCTGAGCTCAAGCAATTCTCCCGCCTCGGCCTCCCAGAGTGCTAGGATTACAGGCGTGAGCCACTGGGCCTGCCCGAGCTTCTCTTTCTCATGGCACCAAATTTAGAGGGAATTCCTGGGCTCTGCTACACAGAATGAGGAAGTCAGGACCCTCCACTCCTCTGCACCTCCCCTCTCCCCAGCTTCCCACTTGCTCCCTCACTTAGCTATTACTTTTACATTGTTAAGGATTGTGTCGTGTTGGTTGGTTGGTTGGTTTTGTTTTGGTTTCACCATTCACAGCTTGTCCATCAATTATATTTAAATATTTTGTGCTTTATGTATGGGTGGATTAAAAAAATCAGAAGCCAATAAACTTACATTTTGATTATATAGTATATTATTCATATTAGATCCTAGAAGTGTGATTGACTCCAAAAATGTAGTCCTGTATCATAAAATTCATACAACTCAAAGAGTGTCAAGGTAATTATATTCTCTCTTTCTCTCCATTCCTTCCCTCAGTAGCTCAAAATCATGCCACATTTTAGCTTGCTTCATATTTTGATCACGCTTTTATTCGCAATTTCTTCCTGAAAACTTTAGGAAAGTAATGCATGTTCATATTTTAAAATTGAAATAGTTCTATATGGCTTAAAACGGAAAACACTCTTCCCTTCCACCCCCTTTCAATGGTCCCTAAAGGCCACTCTAAGCAACTCTTTGAGCTCTTTTCTCAGGTATTGATTTTTATATTTATTAAAAACATGCTCCTGCTGCTGTTCATTATTTTTCAGTTTGAGCTATTGTCCTGCTGACCTCCCACTGCTCAGTGTGAGGGGTTCGGTGTCCTGCCTGCTCCCCTCGGCCACACCCCACATGCAAACACACACATTCCACTCACACGCGTGCTTCTCCTCAGTTCTTTCAGTTTATTTATGTCAGTTTTTGGTTAAATCGGTAGTCAGTGTTTATATCATTGTGATTCTGTAACTATTATTTACACCTGAGCTGTGTAGTTTCTATGTACCTGTCACTTACGTGTCTCCAAATTCTCTGACCATATTGAAAATCTCTGAACACATTGGAAGATGTCAGCCATTCTGTGATTGCATTGTTTCCTGGAGCCGTCCCTCCTCCTGCTTCCAGGTAGTCTGGCGGCTCCCTGGGCCTGCTGCAAGCTGTCACGCTTACACTGCCCTTCATCTGAGCCTGGAGATCCCAGTTGTGTCTCCCCTGGCTTGTGTTCCCTACTCGATGCTCTTGTCTGGTTTACACTGCTATTTAGGTAGAGCACCTCCACCTAAACCTTCTCAGAAAAGACACATAGAATGAAAAATTTTTATATCTTGCATGTCTGAAAATATTCTATCTTCCCATTTGATTAATAATTTTACTGGATATAAAATTTTAGTTTGGAAAACATTTTCTTTCTGAATTTCAAAGGCATTGCTCCATTGTCTTCTAGCTTCAAATGTTGCTTTAAGTAAATCATCTGATACAATTCTAACTACTGATTCTTTCCATGTGACCTACTTTTTTCTCTCTGAAAGATTTTATATTCTCCCATCTGATGATCTGGAATTTCATGGTAATGTACCTTGGTATGAGCCTTTAAAAAAACAAACAAAAAAAACCAACTATTGATCTAGGCACTAAATGGGCTTTGGAGAACTCCCATTATCCAGATGTTGGATTTCTTTGACTGATTCTCTAATTTCCTTATATTTTGTCTCCTAATTTCTGTCTCTTTTTTTCTTTTTTCTTTTGGTATACTTTCTGGGGAAAATGTCAGTAAGCTTTATCTTATAAATTTTCATAGTATTTATATATGACTATCAAACTTTTTAATACCGAGAGCTTTTAATTCTCTAAATGTTCCTTTTTTGGGGCATCCTATCAGTCTTTCATGATTGATATCATTTCATCTCTTCTGATCCTGGCATTGTTCATTTCCTCTAAGTTTTGTTATATTTCTTCTTTCTCTTTCATTTTGGTTTCTCTCTTTCTTGTTGGTGGTTTTCCTCCAATGTTTGGTTGTCCTATGCTGTCCATTTATATTTATGAGCGGGAATGAAAAAGCTAACTGAAGCTCTGTGAGCACTGATAGGGCATGTCAAATGCTATGGACTGCATGTTCATGTCCCCCTGAAATTCATATGCTGAAACTCTTATCCCCAGTGTGATGGTATTTGGAGATGGGCCTTTGAGAGGTAATTAGTTCATGAAGGTAGAGCCCTCATGATGAGATTAATGCCCTCATAAGAAGAGACACGTGCATTCTCTCTATCTCACTGTCTTTAGTTCTCTTCTCTCTCTCTCTCTCTCTCTCTCTGCTATGTGAGGACAGCAAGAAGACATCTATCTGTAAACCGAGAAGAGAGCCCTCACCAGACATCAGATCTGCTGGTCCCTTGATCTTGTACTTTGCAGCCTCCAGAACTATGAGAAATAAGTATTTGTTGCTTAAGACACCCAGTCTATGATGTTTTTGTTACAGTAGCGTGAACTAACTAAGAGATCAGGGTAAAGGTGAGCCCGTATAGTGATCAGACATAGACCTGGTTCTTTCACTGGGGGACCCTCAACTATCAACACCTATAGTCATTTCTCTTAGATAATCCATTTCCTCCAAGATGAATGTAGCAGACTTTTGTGTGGGGGTGAGAGAGGGAGTGAAGGAGGGTCATACACATCCCTGGTTGCAGCATTCTCGGAGCACATGGAAAAGGGAACTGGGATCACCAGTCAGAATGGAGACTCAGGCTCCATTTTCTGTCCTCACGACTGGCGTTTCCAATCTGGAGACCCCTCCATAAATCTTCAATGGGGCTGTTGACTTGCTGCAGCATGAGGAAGGGGATCTAAGGCACTAACTTCTTGTAACAACAATCAACCATTCCCTTAACGGAAACACTTGGAACCTTTCGTTCCTGAGTCTTTCTAGGGAGCTGTAAATGACCTTGCTTACTCAAATTCATCCCTGCAGGAGTTTGGCTTTCTTCTCCCTTTTTAGACAGCTTCTGCTTTTCTGGTCCTGAAATTTTACGGTCATCTCTTTTCTGCTTTTTTTCTCTTGACCTCCTTATCATTATATATGGATTTTTTTTGGGGGGGGGGAGAATTTTTAAAATCCTTTATCTATAAGTTTATTGGGAATTGGGACATAAATACATGTGTTTAATCTTCCATCTTTAACTGAAAAAAAAGGTTCTATTTAAGACCTTTTAATAAAGCTTCTGAATCCTCGTACCTCTGAAAGTCTGTGTCTTGACTTCACACTTTATTAGCCATGGCTGCTCTAGAATGCTAGTTTCACACTCATTTGCCCTCCGAGCTTGGAGGCTTGATTCTACCAGACTTTAAGCATCCACTGACACTGATGAGAAGACTGCTGTCTGCTCACGGGGACGCCTGTTCCTGTATAGATAATCTGTTTTCTCTCTCTGAAAGGGTTTATGGTCTTTCTTTATCCTTAATTTTCAATTTCACAGATTCATCTCTAGGAGTGAGAATTTTTTTATTCATTTTGTTTGGTGCTCAGTGGGACCTCCCCACCCTAGGGAGAATGGCTCTCTGATTCCACCTTCTTCTTGTTCACAAAAAAAAGTCCCTTTAGTCTCGTTCATCCATCAGTAGATTCTCATTTGCTTTTTATCTTCAAAAAAATTCTTCAAAACCTCTGGGCTGATTCCATCCACCTCATTTCTCATGTACGTTGTGGACTTATTCTCGTTTGTGAATCCCATAACCTCAGTGGGATTTGAGGGAGAGCGAGGGTAAACGTGTCTCTCTCTGCCACCTTGACATAGATGTTTCACTTCTCCTTCGTGATGCTCATCATGGGATTGTTTGGACCTCAGGATGCCAAGTTCCCCAGGTCTTTGGTTTCTAAGCCAACTTGTGGTTGTTTATATGAACTTTTACTAGAATATTCTTACAGGGCAGAAACCAGTTTTACTAACATCATTTTTTGTGCATACTAAGAAAAGACAGCTAATAAAAATTTTTATGCCAGAAGAAAACCAAACAATTTAAATTATTGCTATTGCTATTTATGCCCAGTTATAACACTCTTGAATAAGAACAACCAAAGCAATACTCTGTGATTATAGTTCACCTTATTCCTCTTTCTACTCTTTCTTTCTTTCCCTTTTTTTCCCACTTTTCTCTTCTAAATGGCCATCATCCCTAATTTCTTTTCCCTTCTTTCCTGCTAGGTATATTTATTTTTGTTCAAATTACTTTCCATGTACACATTTGAAAATCAGTCTGTTAAGTGATTCTGGAGCCTGTAAATCATCGTAAAGTGCCTGCAGAAAGGACCCTAAAGCTAAGGTACTCATTAAAACAGAATGCCAAGAGGTCTTAAATACTTTGATCTTTCACTTTGAAAATAAAAACTTGTGGTTCTTCATTAATCACTTGAACTACATGATTCAGTTCTGAACTGTTTCCTTGGGCTTTGCTAAAATTAATAACAAGCTTTTCAAAATCATTATGGAATAGTTAAGGCTTCCAGCCTATGAAATTTTCTCAAGAATAGAAATAACAAAAGTATAACTTCAATATGAAAGTAATTAGTGGCCATGCACCAAAAATTAAATGCATAAGGTGAAAAACTGATTTTATACAACTCAATTATGTTAAATGTTATAACACACATTGGAACCATAAATGCATCATAGCTTTATTGCCCTTAGTAGTCATTGTAACTATTTCTATCAATTTTGAAGGATTTTTTGTTTTTGGTGAAATTGTCTTTATTCTGTGATCAGTCCAGAAAATTTGGGTTATTTTCTAATCAAACAAGTAAAGAGCTTTTAAGTGTGAACAGAAAGTTTATTTACTGGTATAAAAATTTTAAGTAACATTGAAAATTACCCAGACATACATTTAAAAAAATCTTGCTTTATAAATCTTAGAAATAGCATTAAAATGTTAATACTGAACTTATAAAGTTGCTAGCCTTGGTGAGACTCAAATTTTCAATATTATTAATTTCCAAAGAATTTAATTTTCCACAAAACTAACTTTGACAGTTGAGTGAAAACATAGTCAGAAATATTTCTACTCTCGGTATTAATTATTGGAACTTTTCCATGCCTTTTAAGTTTGCTGATGTCATTCTGTCATTACATGACAAGGACCAAGAAATATGTATTTTAGTAAATCACTTGTTAGTGAATACTGTGTCACACAACTGAAACCAAAGGAATTTCATGTAGTTTAAATCTCAAGACTCAGTTCTCCAAAGAACATATCCTGAATTTAAAATTTACTTCAAAAATGAAATGGAAGAGTTTTTCCAGCACAGTCTTTGGCATAGTCCAGCTTCTCATGGAAGTGGACTCCTGGATGAGGAGCCCAGATCTGGCTCTGTGGCTGACCCCAAAAGGATTTGTCACCCCAGGTCCTTAAACATGCCACTTTCCCTCTAGTTCATTGGTTTTCCAACCATAAAATAAGGACACTAACATTTCTCTCTCCGTGTGTGAGATCGTAGCATTAATAATGAAATCCTCACTTTCTACAATCCATACCTCTGCCTTTCACCCCAAGCATTAGAAAATGTTTGCTGTAGAAAAAAAGTAGTAAGCTTACGTCAACTACATTGAAGTTGGATTTTGAAAGATTATTTTATTCAGCTTCAGGCTTTAAGCCTTGGAAATAATTGTAGATGCAAATGGTGGTAGGATTTTCATAATGAAAACAATTGTTTCATTCATTGGTGCCAAAATTTCTCTTCATGAAAATGACAACATTTAAAGGAACTCCTATTGACCCGGAATGAGCATTTTGATCTTTTTTAATTAAAAAAAGAAAATGTCTTCCATAAAAACAATATTTTTAGCATAGTTGGTTTTTCATTACAAAATGCTTACTGAAATTTTAAACAACTTGCCCTGTGTAAAATTATTTGTGACAGTTTGCTTTAAATTATTAATTCAGAATTTATGGATTATATGGAAAATATATGTGTGAGAGTGTACATATGTCTGTAGACTTTTTTTTTTTTTTTTTTTTTTAGAGATGAGGTCTTGCTCTGTCACCTAGGCTAGAAGTACAGTGGTGTCATCAGAGCTCACTTCAACCTCAAACTCCTGGGCTCAAACATTCCTCCTGCCTCAGCCTCTCGAGTAGTTGGGACTACAGGCATGTGCCACCATGCCCGGCTAATTTTTAAAATTTTTTTTGTAGAGACGGGGTCTCGCTATGTTGCTTAAGCTGGTCTTGGACTCCTGGGCTCAAACTATCCTCCCACCTCAGCCTCCCAAAGTGCTTAGGATTACAAGTGTGAGCCACCACGCCTGGCCCATACATCTTTATACACTTTTTAAAGTGAGAACCTTTCAAAGGATTATAGAATAGAAAGAAAGACTGCCAGATTCAAAGCATGGATACTCTTAAATGACGACTTCCTCACCAATAAATGGACATTTGCTAAACATTTCAGTTTAGCAAACAGATATATTCTGTGTCTCATGGGCCACCTGTTGAAAGAGAGGACTCCAGATTGAAGATCAAAGACAAAACCACAGGAGATTTTAGGGTGTGTCTTCAACTTAATAAAAATAAAGGTACAGTGCCCCTTGAGAACTGGCCCCTAAATTTCCTTTCTCTACTTCAGAGTATGACAATGATGACATGTACTCGGGGACTTTGGCCAAGAAATTTTTGAAGGTTTAGGAAGCATTGAACACGACTTGATATTTATCATGTTTACAAATGCATTTTGAAACATGTACATCGCAATCTATATAAAAATAAAGCTGTGAACAGCTGGACAAGAACATTGGTCTACTTTCCGAACTTTTTTCCAAGTTCCTTGACATCTAGGATTGCCGATTGCTTGCCAATGGAGAGTTTGATTTCTGAAACGATATTTTGAAAATGTTAGTTACACTAAAAGCAAACTGCAGAAAATTCTAATTTACAGAATTATATATTGGCGTTTTTAAAAAAATATATTGATCACACACAAAGGTTTAAAGTGCATTACAAATTAATTTTTTTTAAAAAAAAGGATCACAAACAGAGTTTCCCTTCTTTAGGTTCCTGTCAAAGCAAGTTACCAATTTTTCTTTTCTTTTTTTTTTTTTGAGACATTGTCTCACTCTGTTGCCCAGGCTAGAGTGTCGTGGCGTCAGCCTAGCTCACAGCAACCTCAAACTCCTGGGCTCAAGCGATCCTCCTGCCTCAGCCTCCCGAGTAGCTGGGACTACAGGCATGTGCCACCATGCCTGGCTAATTTTTCTATATGTATTTTTAGTTTTTCAGCTAATTTCTTTCTATTTTTAGCAGAGATGGGGTCTCACTCTTGCTCAGGCTGGTCTCGAACTCCTGACCTCGAGCTATCCTCCCGCCTCAGCCTCCCAGAGTGCTAGGATTACAGGCGTGAGCCACCGCATCCAGCCTTCAAGTTACCAATTAATCCCATCTGAGGACACCCTCATGTTGAGAGAGTAGTTTGGGGTTACCGTGTTTGCTGCTCCCCCTTGATCTGAATACAAGCACTACATAAATGAATGTGGCTTTTTCGTGTATATTTAAATTAGGAGGATCTGAACCAAATGATCTCTTTTAATCCTTTCCAACTCTTTGATTCCATAATAAAAAAAAAATGGGAGAAGTGGAAAGAGCAAAGCCAGATTATTAAAATTATTTATTTTTAATATTACTTTTAAACTCACTGGCACCTCAGCCAGGGTTTAAGTACTCTCTTTATGGGTACAAATTAAATTATGAATTCATTTAAAGTCAAAACATGGATGAGGTATTCAGAAAAATATTAAGTCTAAATATTAAGTTTCTATTTGATGTGAATTCCTGACCCACTTTACTGTTCGTTCATATGGTGTGCTCACTAGAGGCCTTTAGGCGCAAGTGACTAATAAACATAAATTCAAGTTATTAAATATTAAAACATACCACGGGAATAGTAATTAACTGGAAAGGCCCATATTTTACTTTTTAATCTGTATCTTTACCAGTTTCCACCTGACACACTTAAAACCATCATCCATGTGTGACCTACATTGCTCAGCACAAAATTGACTCTTCTCTTAGTTACGAATAGTGTTATCAGATTTAAATGGTAAATAAGTGTAGGCTGGGATAGATTTCCAGAGCGGTAAAATGTCTTGGGGGTTGATTCTTTCAGAAGATCTATAGATTTTTATAAGGTTATGACCCTGCAGAGCTGAACCCACCATCTCAGTCATGACTTACAAAAAATCCCCATGGAGCAGTGGTTCTAGGACTCCACTGTGGGTATGAATGACCTGGGCAGGGGTCAGGAAACTATGACCCCCTATCTGCCAAAGCCAGCCTAGCCCCTCTTTTTGTCTAGGCTGTAAGTTAAGAGTGATTTTTATGTTTTAAAAGAGAGATAAAATCAAAAGAATAATATTTTGTGACACATGAAAATAATATGAAATGCAAATTTTAATGTCTATAAATAAAGTTTTGTTAGAACAAAACCAAGGTTTACACAGTGTCTATGGCTGCTTTTGTGTCACAAAGTCAGAGCTGAGCGGTTGTCACAGAGACCACACGGCCTACAAAGCCAAAACATCTACTCTCTGGCCTTTTACAGAAAAAGTTTTCTGACCCCTGACCTAAAAGATGATGAAAAATCTATCTCCAAAGAGTCTAATTCAGTTGGTGTGAAGTGGGGCTCGGGAATCTGCATGTTTTAAATCTCTGTCCCAGGAAATTCTGATTCTAGCGGTCTCCAGAATACTGCTTTGGAGCGACCAAGTTTTTGGTGGTCCTTTGGGCGTTTGAGCTAAACCCCAGTATCAAAACTGACCCATTTATTGCGGTGTATGTCCTCTGAGTTCCACAGGGGGCACTGGCGTCCTGGACTCTGGGATTGCCAGACAGATGGCTCCTCGCTTACTGTTTTGACCCTTTGATATATCACACACCGGCCAGCTGGTTGGGACACGGATAGGACAGGTGTCTCAGAGTGAGTAACAAGCAAAGTCCTTCCGCCAGTGTCTCCCCCTCACCCGTCAGAGTCCAGGCCGTCCCCGGAACAGCGGAGGCTCACGGCGTTCATGGCTGGAGGCTGGCAGTCCACGCACACTGTGTACCCCTCGCGGAGATACTGCATCCATCGGGTCAAAGGGCGGTTTTCCAGCGCGCAGTGAGGAGTCAGGGACTCTGTCTTGAACTCCATACAGTATCTAGAGCAAAGGAAGTGACAATCGCACATGCTGCAGTTAGAGGTGGACTAAAGCTGCGGAAAGTCTCAGGAAAGCTGCCACCTCCAAGGGCGCGTGGCAGCCTGGAGCGGGTAGCGAGTGCGTCTTCGCAAGTCACGCACCAACCCCGGAACGCCTTTAAAGTTTCCCATTTGCTGAACCAGGATGACATATGACTGACAGCCACACAGAACCTTTTTGTTCTGTTTCAATCCACGATTGAACTATCTGGTCAACACAAATTTGCAGAAGCTTTTACATCCTGTATCCTGTCTAATCGAACCATTAAATCGTGTATGGGAGTCCATGTTTTAGTAGGAAACTAGCTAGCCCTTGATGACTTTGCTGATATTTTAAAGGATTATATAAATTGAATACACACTTGCTTTAACCTGAGAACTCTTAAATGTGAGCCCAGAAGGGACAGTCCTCGACACGCAGGGCAGCGCCTGTGCTGTTCTGCCCCACAGAGGTTCCCAGGGGCCTTCCCTAGACTCCCCGCCCAGCTCACCTGCGTGATCGGGCTAATGAGGATGAGTTTTGGCATGAAGTCAAGCATCAAAGATATATTGGACATCTAAGATGAAAGCAGAAATGGGAAGCTGAGACTTGTTTTTCTGTGACGGAGATTAGTGTCACCTTGTACTGAGCTGTGGAAATGCCAACATTATATGTGACTAGACTCCGAAGGCCCCCGGGGGAGCATGTGTGAATGTTTCAGAATGTTGTACTTCAAAGCAGCACAATTTTCCAATTTTTCAAGGAAACAAAACATAGTAAAAACCCTGAGTGCTGTAGAAGAAACTTGCATTTTCAGTTTAATGGGCTAATTCCTTAGCCATAGAATTATGAGTTGTAATAGGTTAAACGGAAAGTGTTTGGAGAGTCTGCTGCAAAGATCTTTACCAATGGTAGTAACTGAAGGTAACTAGGACTTTTAGTTATTGAGGTAGGAAATTCTACAATGCAGCTTCAATCAACTTCCATCAGACGGCGTAACCCAGACATCTCTTCAATGCTATTTGCTCATTAAATGATCATGCCAATCCCGTGTGGTAGGTATTAATAAATATTCTCATTATTGAAGAAGAAAAAACTGAGGTGGGCCGGGTGCGGTGGCTCACGCCTGTAATCCTAGCACTCTGGGAGGCCGAGGCGGGCGGATTGTTTGAGCTCAGGAGTTCGAGACCAGCCTGAGCAAGAGCAAGACCCCGTCTCTACTAAAAATAGAAAGAAATTATATGGACAGCTAAAATATATATATAGAAAAAAAAAAAAATAGCCGGGCATGGTGGTGCATGCCTGTAGTCCCAGCTCCTCGGGAGGCTGAGGCAGAAAGATTGCTTGAGCCCAGGAGTTTGAGGTTGCTGTGAGCTAGGCTGATGCCACGGCACTTCAGCCCAGGCAACAGAGTGAGACTCTGTCTCAAAAAAAAAGAAAAAAAAAAAAAAAAGAAAAAACTGAGGTGGAACAATTTATCCCAGGTCTTACGGCTGGTCAGAGGCAGTGTGGGGATCTGAACACGCAGCCACCTGGTGTCCCTTGTCTCATCAGAAGAGTGGACTTTGGTGAACATGGAGGGGCCTCCCATCCTGTGTCATTAGGTTTTGATAAGAAATCCTTTGAGGCGACGTGTGTGGCACCTTCAAATTCACCAAGCAGTCTATGGCATAGCACCAAGGAGTCTATGGCTGCATAAAGACTATAAGACGAGCATCCTTAGCAAGATTGATAAAATAATGTCATCTCATTTTTATACAGGTTGTTTCTTCTTGGAGCTCTGACCTCAGAGGCAAATAAATCTTTATAGCCCCACAGAAACAGCAAGGCGACAAGTACTTTCCCAACTCTGTGCTGAAGAATTGAGTTTTATCCAAAGTCAAAGAACAAGTAACAGAAGAAGACATATTCAAACCAAGTTGATCCTATTGGACAGACTTGACTAAACAACTGAAAAAAAACATAAAAAAAAATTACCCGGCATCCTCCGTGTGTGTGGCCCACTGTGGGGACGCAGCTGGTCTCGTTCTCTCCTTGTTGAATGCAGAGGTAGTTATAAAGGCGGGGACTAGAAAAGGGAGAATCACATTGAATGCGTGTTGCCCAAGTACTCAGAGCGACGTTTCCCAGCCTTGGTCTCCTATCTGCCTAAAGGTCCCATTTCTAAATCCACGAGTCTACCGCACACCATCAGGGAGTGAAACGAGGCTAAGTTACAGTGTCCCCAGAACCAAACTCGATAAAGATTTGTGTGCCTGTAGGTGGGTAGAGAGGGGAACTACAGGCCTTTGACAAACACATTTGTCTGCAGTACAAACAAAACCAAAAAACTGTGAGAGGAAGGCCGGGAAGAAAAACCAGGAAGAAATAAAAAGATGGGGGGGAGGGGTTGGGAGTAGGGGGACGAGTAAAAAAAGTGAGGTAATAGAAAGGGAGATGGAAGGAGAGAAAGCAGACGACTGGGGAGAGAGAGGAAATGAGGAAGAAGAGCAGCAGCACGGGAGGAAGGAACTGTGAGTCCTCCCCAAGCCTCTGCCCCCTGGATAACACCTGGCGTGAGTGCCCAGTGCCAGGCGGCACAGCTGTCCCTGTGCAAGCTCGGGGACAGTCTGCAGTGGTCACCTTCTCCTCCCTCTCATCCTCCCAACCCTACCCTAACTCTGATACGCTCGGTCGGAGAAAAAAAAAAAGGAGCCAGGAATCCTTCCTCCAGCCTCTGCTGTGTTTAATTTTATTTTGTTGCTGTGCCTTCTTCCTATCTCATCACCAAGTCCAGGAGGCATTCATTGCTATATAGCACCTAGAGGTAGCTTCCTGACTCCAGCCTGCTGTCAGCTCGAGGGAGGCAGGGCTATGCCTTGTTCATCGCTATGCCCTTCACACATTTACACACCCAATAAAAATCTGTGCGGTGAATGAATGGGCCAAGGACTGAATGAATGAGGTCACAGCCTGCCGCCAAAAGGCACAGGTCCTAGTTCCCCATGGTCTTCTGTTCCTATACTGAGCCTGGTGGCTGAGATGGCTCAACAGTCCTTTGGACCTTTTGTTTTAGAAACTGGATGATCCCAGGAAGGGTAGATACAAGATGACATTGACTTGTGAGATGCCAAAGTCATCATCAACACGAGCTCAGTGGCACGAGGGTAGAGGTTCCGAAATAGATACGAAATAGATGCTTCCAGCCTACGTGTTGGTTTTACCTGGCTCCGTACTGTCCCGAGATGATAGGCCTTAATTCTTTTTCAGATTTTCTTAATGAGGAGTCATTTTTATATTACTAGGGAATTTAAGACAAGAGCAGCCTAATACCAGGTAGCCACTTGCTCCCAAGAGTTGCAGGTACGGTTCTTGTCTCATGTGGTTTGGTGCCTAATCTCTCCAGTATGAAAATTATACACATCTACACTAAACCCTAGAGCCCCAGCTGTGTGGATCGTTCTCGTTGCACTGACATGTTTAGTTGTTTTCCAAAGAGAGCACATCACACTTTCTAAATGTGATCGTAGCTTTTGCATTTCTAAAATCCACATGTAGGAGGAAAAAGAACAAGTGAGTGCATGTATGTTAGGACCCTTCTCTGATTCTCTCAGACCGAATTGTCAAAAACACAAACATCTAAAAGGTTTTTAGTTTTCCCACATATTGTTTTCAATATGTGGGAATGTGTCTTCAGACACATGTATTTATTCACTAAATGAAGAATAAATTTACTACTAAATCCATGCAGCATTCTACAAGCCAGACTATCACATTTTCAGGATATGTTTCTTTAGCTCAAAACATTTACGTAATCTCTTAATTTGTACTGCAGCTGCATATATCATCACAAAAGGTCAAAGTAAGGTACTTAATGTATAGCTCGGGAAAAAAATGAGGTTAAGTAGAGGAAGGAAAAATAAATATATAACTCTAGTTTCTGATATAAAATTCTTATAAAACATTCTATAATAATAAAAATAACAGCTAACAATTATGCACTTCTAAATTTCCAGGTGCAACTTTAAGTCAGTTTTTACATATAAATTCATTTGATTCTCACAGCCCTCTGAGACAGATTCCCCATTTCACAGATGAGAAAATTGTGGCACGGAGAGGTTATCTGTGTAAGGCTCACGTCTAAATATGGCAGAGCCAGGCAACATCTCCCAAACCACACTCTTCAGTACCCCACTCAGGCGCAGATTACAGAGTTCCACTACTTTATGTGTCATATTTCCTGTGAATTATTTAAATTCTGCTTTATTTTCCCTTTCCGTGTCCAATCACTACCCTCTATGTGTGTAGTCAGATGTAGGAAAGGAAAAAAAAAACATTTTTAGCCCACTGTACTCAGAGTCCCCTCAAGTGGGACATGGTGGGGAGGGTGGGGAGGGGGAGCCGGGGTGGGGGTGGGGGAGGGTACAGAGTGGGCAGAGTTACCCCTTACCCCCTTCCTGTCATGGCCCCTGGTATTTTACAGCCTGCTCATTTGCAAAGTAACTTCATATCATATGTTACCAATCGTCCAAAAAACTTTATAAAGCGGTGTTATACCAATTTTATTCATCACAAAACTGAGGCTTGTAGAGGTTAGATGAAGGGAAAATAAATAAAATAAGTAAGCAAGGGCCCCAACACAGAGGAGATCTTCCTTTTTTTTAAGACTTAACTATCATGTTCAGTTTCACGCTCCTGGGATCGTGGTGCACCCTAAAAGCAACCCAGTTACCCAGGGCCTGTGTCCTCCACGTCGGCGTGGTTTGGTGGCACATCCTGTTTCCAGGGCTCCTTCCCCTGCACAGGAGACCAGGAGCCTTTGGTAAACACACCAGAAGCCAGACCCCTTGGAAGTTTCCGAACCAGCACCACTTTTTACTACTCCCCACAAATTCGATTTTCATTACTTCAGAGTGGTAAATAATTTAGAAATTATTTTTGCCTTCAGCTCCACTTATGCCTTTGTGTGGAAGCACGTAACCAGCTGCCCTGGGACAAAGGCTCCCAATAAACGTTAGCTCCCCTTCCTTCCCCTTTCCTGGCAACAGTATGCAAACATAATACAGTCTCTGTTCTCAGCTGATTTGCCAACTTTCCTGGCGTTCTATCAGCCTGCCATTGTCCGGTTTTACAACAACTTCCACCTCGAAGAGCGTGGCACTGAGCATACTTACTTTGAACATGAAAGTGAATTAAATTTGCTTTGAGAATTTCATAACGCCCTCTGACACAATGGGGCGTCACAAAAGCAGGCTTAGGGTCACTGGTCTATAGACAGTGCAGGAGAGAATAAAATGAGAAATTGACAATTAACACCTACCTGGAAGCATGCAGATTATAGTAAGGTAAATTGATCTCCTTTTAGGAAGAAAGCACACACGAAGAACTGTCAGTAATGTGCAACAAATTCGATAATGTGGTTTTTTTGATTTGATTTTTATGATTAAAATGTAATCGCAATATACAAGGGCTGTCGGGAAAGTATCCATGTAATATGTTCCTGTTATATTAACAATGGCTGGATACTTTATGGACAGCCCTCATACATTAAATGCAACAGGAAAAATACACTGGCAGTTTGATCATTAATTGATCATTAATTAGAGAGCTTTAGGGATCATGTTTCATTCACCGGCTTCACAGGGCCCTTATATTTCTACTTTGTTACAGGAATCTATAATCATGATTTTAGCTCTAATGATGACATTTAACAGCAAAACAATGTCGAGGAGGGGGGAACCCCACAGGACTTAGAGCCATGAGATCCAGGTTTAAGTTCCAGCAGGCCTTCACACGTGCCGTCACCTCTCAGAACTCCAAAGTCCTCATGTGTAAGCCAAGGATGAGGACCTGGTCCCACCTCTCTGTGGCAGGCACAGTAACGGCCCTTCAAAGATGTCCATGTCCTAATCCCCAGAGCCTAATGTGCACTTTCTGGCTGCCAAACACGGCAAATAAGCAGACTGGCTGCTTTTCCTGATAGATCGGCTCTAGCTTTTAAGTGCCAGCAAAAAAAAAAAATCAATACTGCCATACAGCGTCTTCCTCCCTGAGCTGTTTCTGTTGCGTTTCTGCAGAGAGCATGAGCTGAACGTGACTCTGTTCTATGACCGTTTCTGTGAGCAGCCACGTTAAGAGCATGACAGGATTTCCCTGCGAGCAGAATATGACTGCGTGTCAATGAGCAGGCTCCATCCCACCCCGCCATTTTCCTCTCTACTACCAGAACAATCTTTTCAAACCACACATCTGATTACATCGGGCCCTGCAGAACACACTCCAGAGGATTTCCAGGGCTCTTAAGACAAAGACCAGGATCCTAAATAGGGTGTTCTCTGTGCTCCCCTCACACTGACCTTCCTGCAGCTTCTCGTCTGGGCCTGTGCCTCCCCTGTGTTATATAAATAGCCAAAACGGCCCCTCACCACAGGCTGAGACTCTTTAGCTCAAAAGCGTGCCAGCACCAAACTCAAATTGTTACACCTCCAACTGTTTTAAAATAGCCAGACAAGCAGATTTTTAGCCATTTAGGGCCGGCCTGTTTTGCACGCCCATGAAACTATACCCAGCATCTGCTGGCGGTTGATAGGCTAGAGCCTTGTGCTATAAAACCCCATGCTGCTACTGCCCCTCAGAGTGGACCCAGAGACTCCCCACTGTGCCGCTGGATGACATCACCTGGACACTTAAGACCTCTCTCCAATCCCCCTCTCCCTCAGGAGTTCTTGAGCCCCTCCCCTTTCTGGATGGTTCCCCCACTCCTTAGCCCACCACAAGCCTCTGGACAGCCTCGTGCTGTGAGGACCTCTCATCTCATGCAGCCCAATAAAGCTTGCTGTGTTACTGCTTCTTGTGCTCATATCGTTCCCCTTGATCAGCCCTCAAATCCCTCAAAGCCCCTACACGACCAGCAGCTCTGACCATCCGATCTGGCCACACTGGTCTGTCCTCTGGGCAGCTCTACATATCTCAGCCCCATCTCCAGGAGGGGGCCCCGCCCTTTACTGCCCCAAGACCAAGGGGAATCACCTCATTACACCTGCTCATAGCTCATGCAACTCTCACTATCAGTTGCACCAGTTACGATGGCTGTAAAGTTATGGGATTAATTTCCTGGTATTATCTGATTGTCGCACTTCCTCCCACTGGGCTGTGACCTGCATGACAGCAGGCATCAACTGTTATCACCATTGTTACCCTGGCACCCGGCCCAGCACCTGGCATCAAGCAGACTCTCAATACATATTTGTGTGTGGAAAAAAAGAAGGAATGAAATGACTTGATGAGGACCGTGTTGGCATGACATTGTCCATGTTCCTATGAAAAACATACGGTCTTTGCTATCCTGAGAAGTCAGTGTTGTGCCCTGTTGGATTCAATTCAGATCAACACATCAGCTTTTTTGTTTGTTTCTTTGGAAGCTTCACCTGGCTCCCGGCTCATTGGCCCCTCCACAACCAGAGCGGTCTTTGCAAATCACAGATCTGGTCAGATCAGCCCGAATCCAGTCAGCTTGAGAGGAGAGCAGAGCCACTTTTATCATTGTTTAGAAATTTACCATTTTCCCACTATTTTCACACATGTGAGCATGCGTGATTAAACAGGAATTACAGCGGAAGGTGAATAGAGTTATCTCTACCGAACCCTGACGGTCCTGTGTGAAATATCAGACATCATCCTATCTGAAGCCCTCACCACCAGCTGGACTGAGTTCACCAAAACCCACAGGCATGCGGCTTGTTTCCGTACTGAGTCCATGCACCATCAGGCTATCAGACACACCGAGGGAACAGGGGAGAGGCAGGCATTTGTGCAGCTGGCCATAATTCCTTTATTAAGCACTTCCTGAGTTTCCTATCTACTGCGTGCAGACTGGCCCATCCCACTCCCTGCAGCGCATGGAACTTTCCGCGCACAGCGCACGGATGCTGTGGCCAAAAAGCCATCCAAGGAGGCAAAAGCGGCAACCGCGAAGTGTCAGTACCGAAGGCATGCCCGCAGTCCTGGCCCTGCGGCGTGGAGTACTCCAGGCAGCCGGCTCGCTCTTCCAGGGGCGGGCAGGGCGCCCCGCCGTTCTGCGGCTCCTGCCGCACCGAGCGCCTCCGCACGCGGGTGGTGGGCTTGCACTGGTCTGCACAGCCACTCCAGGGGCTCCACTCCCCCACGAAGCACGGGCGAGCTGCAAAACAGCACAACAGGACGCTCACCTGAGTAAACCCAGCCAGCCTGCCAGGCCGCTCCCGCTAACACAAACGGAAGTTTAGCCCCAGTAACCTTCACCTCGACCCAGCCCTGTGTCGGGAGAACACAAAGCTTCAGCAGGTCCTAGTTGGCATTGACTTCACCTGTACCCGCCTAACTGATAACCCGTTAGAGGCCACTGGGTATCCCAGGATCCCCAAGGTGCCTCTGAGCCAGGGACACACACCCAAGTACATGAGGCGGATGCCTTCGGGGTACATGCTCAGACTCCCACGGCTGACATCAGCTCTTTGCTTTTGTTTGTCCTTGATATTAACTTTACTCGTCTCCGCTCACAACATTTTTATTATAACAGTAATACACTCTCGTTGTAGAGAACATAAGGAAAACACAAAGTATAAAAAAAGAAATGTGCTTCACCCACCAATAATCCCATCACCCAGCCAGGCCAATTCTTATCCGCAAAGGCGTCTCTGTAAGAAACATGGCTTGGGGCTACACACGGGGACCCCCACACTTTAGGCTTCTCCTGTTTGCTCTGTTCTCATTATTCTCCATGACTCACAGGTTCACAAACTACGAGTGTGGGAGTTTAGAGATGACCAGCCAGAGCCCAGAGAGGTAAAGAGTGCCATGGCCACGTGGGAAGGGGCTACGCTGCTCCCTGGAGTCCAGCACTATGTCTGAGGACTCACCTGACGGGCGAGCCAAGCCAGTCCTTGATTCTGAAAACCCAATTACCAAATCTGGAGATGGAATTAAAAAATGCAATTTCCTCACCACGACGGTAAAATCAAAGTGGTTTCACATTCAACTTTCCCATTGAAAGTTCTGATGAGTCTTTTATAATAAAAGGACTGTAATGAGTTTTTAAATTGAATGATTTCCGGACTTGAAATTAAATATGAGAAAAGGAAAGAACAAGAAGACAAAAGCTGTGTCTCTGAACTAAACACCAAGCTTTTTTCTTCACAGAGTGTGACCCACTTTCCCTATTACTGTCACACTTTGAAGTTCACAGTGTTTTTGACAAAAAAGCACTCTGGCTTCTTTGAGCACTTGATTTGGACTTCTGACAGTTTGTACTTGAAAACACACTCGAGCTCAGGGCTCGTGGTTTTCCGAGGATATGTTATTTGGTGACACACAGCCACCTCTGACATGAAAAGGACTGCACACAACATAATTCAAAAATTTTAATACGTTTTAAAACATGCTTTCATTCATCATCTAAAAACCCATAGGCATCACATGTCAACTACCTAAAGAAGCAACAATGAGCCACGTCAGGGTTCATTCCCAATATCCGCTGTGCATACATCTTTTGGAAAAATCAATAACAGGTCACTTCCTGTTCGTCATCTCTTGTTGACCTTTCCCTTTTTATTTTCATTATTTCACGATTTCATGATTTCATGGGCCCATCGAACCAGAAGGCATTTAAAGAGCTCCCCTAGGCTGCGAGCTGGTCGAGAAGGACTACTTCTATCCTTCATTCTTTCAATACCGCTCTTCCTGCCCAAAACCTCTTCATCCCTGAGTCTAGCTAGTCCTGCCAGGATGTGTTGAACTTGAGCAACACTCAATAATACATGCAAAAGAATGCAGTTGTTTCAAAGAAAGATTAACATTTGGACATCACCATAAAATAAAATTTTGCCACGGCATTAAGTCAGAATATGACCTTGGGACAGACTCTGTCCATATGGTAACAGATGGCCCTGGGGAGAGTTTTCTGGCTGAATTTAGCCCCCCAAGGTTTCTTCATCATTTGTGTCCAACGCCCAGTATTTGTTTATTTTATTTGGTTTGGTCCCACAGCTGAGGTCCTCAAAATCACAGAATCATTGCATCAATTGTTGTTCCTGTTGGTTAAGATTTGTCCTGGGCAAAATGCTATTTCCTGTTTTTCCAATCCATGACTTTAAAAGCCCCAGAAAGAGAATTGGAAAGTTCTAGGGTCCAGGACAACATCTGATGGCCTCACTGTAAGACAAAATAAAAACACTCATATAGAATTATGTGAATAAAAAGGCATTCCACAAAATATTTTGTATTGGCAGAGTAATCTGGGATATGTATTCCTATTCTGCACCAAAGATTCTATTCCTGACTAGCTCTTGAACTTTTGATTATTTGGATCGCAAGCCATCGTAAATTGTGAGATCTTTGGTCTCGGAGGTTAAGGGAAGTACGGAACTTCTGGTGGATTTATTACCACAAGCCATATATTACAGCTACATGACACAAATTTCCTTCTGAACTATCCCATAGTATTCTTGTCCTCTTTCCCTTTGAAGCTTGTCCTTATCCCATAGCATTCTTGTCCTTATCCCACTAAAGCTAGTTTCACCAGCTGTTAGTAGAGCAGACAGACTGTGGTACCCGTGAGTGGCATGATTACCTGTGATTCCAAGTTTGTCACAGCTTTCTGAGTGCTTAATAGTTAGAATTGGATGGCACCATCCACCCCTTTTAGGGGAAGGCAGCCTAGATTTAATGGGTGCCAGAAACCTCGACAAGCTCACTCTTTTCTTTTTTTCTTCTTTGTTTCAACACAGCCTACTATTTAGGGGGAGTTTCCCCAGGAGCAGCCCAGGAGACATGGATCGAATGTAAGTAATTTGTGTGGGAGGTAATCCCATGAAGCACCATAAGGGAGCAGAGAAGGGACAGAGAAGCAGACATAGCTGGGCACAGAGTTGCACACCCGTAATCCCAGCCACTCTGGAGGCTGAGGTGGGAGGATTGCTTGAGGTCAGGAATTTAAGGCCAGGCTGAGCAATATAGCAAGACCCCCTGCATCTAAAAAACTTAAAATAAGTGCATTAAAATTTTTTTTTTAAAGAGAAGCAGACATAAAAGAGAACAGAGACATAAAATAGACATCTAAGTTCCTACTGTAGGCCCGGTGGGCACCTCTGGCTCTCAGCTCACTGGAGAGTGAGATAATGGATATAGACCCAGAGTGTAAGGAATTATCAAGTCCCTCCTGATTTACTAAAGGTCCCCCTTTCTCAAGAGCTTTCTGGTTATCAGATATCTCTGTCACAGACAGAGGAGAATGGCCAAGAACAAAACATTTATATATTTTTGTAACCAATCTGCATACAGGAGTAGGACACATTGTCGCATGTCCTAACAGGGACAGCCAGTCACATCCAAGTACAGTTACCTTAACAGATGCATCACCAATTTTTTATTTTTAATAGATGACTTAAACTCCCTCATTTCATTTATATTTCATTTGACATCCAAACTGCCTGCTGTGACCTACAAGGTCCCATGTGACCTGGCCTCTGCCTGACCCTGGGCTCTCAGCTGGAGTGCCCCCCTCCAAGTTCCAGCCATATGGTCCTCTTCACCCCTTATCATACCAAGCTCTTTCCCTCGGTGGGAGCTTTGTATGTGTTTTCACTCTTCCGGGGATGATGTTCTTCCCAAGCTGGGCATGGCTGGGTCCCTTTGGGTCCCAGGTGAACTGTTTCCTCTTCAGGGAGTCCTCTTCTGGCCAGCTTTTCTAAGTAGTTTCCAGCCCCCCTAATACACACACACACAACAATTTCCCCTCGGAGCTTGGCGTTCCTTGCCTTGTAGAATCTCCATCATTTATAACTACGTATTTGTTTTGTTTATTGTTGTCCCCAAGGATCATGATAGTTTTTCATTTCATTCCTAGTACTTGGCAAGTAAGTGCTCAGCAAATATTTGTTGAATAAATGAATGAATGAATGAATGAGTGAAATTGGCATTGGGAAAATTCCTCCTCCTCCCTAAATCATGTTCTGACTCTGATCTGCTCGTATCATCAGTTAGAAGCCAATGCACTGAAGGAGGCTCCAGAGAGGGAGAGACAGGAGCAAGTCAGAAACGCCCACAGCCAAAACCACAGGAATTCTGAGCCTGGCCCAGAGTCGTCTGGGCTCTCCTGTCAAGGGAGTCCCAAAGGGGTGGGCCCAAAGGGTGCCCATTGGAGGGAGCCTCACTTTCTGTGCCTTAAGGTTGGGTAGATCCCAGCTTCTCCCGGCAGCCACAAGTCCTCCACATCCTTCCTAATCCATTCGTATCTCCTGCCAGTACCACATCTTGAAAGTATGAATAACAAGCCTCTTTAATTTTATTATCTGTGGCGTGAAATGGCATTTCCTTTATTTGATCCAAATTTCTCTCACTCAAGAATTTCAGAATATGGTGAAAAAAAAAAAATATTCATGCTTATCTTTTCGGTGTCACTCATGTTCTTACTGTTTTGGAAGGTCCCCTTCCCTCCCAGCCAGACTTTTCAGATTCATGTCTCCAGCTTTGGGACCCATCTGTCTAGACACTTGGCATCTCACAATTGCTACTGGGCTTTCTCTAGACCCGTTCACAGCTTGGTGAATGTGCCAGCCAGAACAAGACACCCTATTCTCAGGCTTTAGGTACCAAAGGGTCACTTAAAAAATGTTTTTTCAAACGTTTTTCTTAGCAATGTCAAATATACACACACACATACACACACACACAGCAACAAATTGAGTAGATAGAGCCATTCATTTTATATAGTTTGGATTATTTCTTCTTCAATGTAAGGCCTCACTCTTGTTTTCACGCAGCAATGTCTCCTCGGTTAATCGCAGACACTCAAGAACTCTTCTTTGTAATCTAGCCCTGCCTGCTTGGCTTTTTGCCACCTCAAAGTTTAAGGCCACCCACGAGCAAGTGCTTTCTCCCTCACATTGCTAAGTTCAAAGAGTCTTCATCATTTCTCAGGAAATATTCTTCTCACACCTTACCCACAGCAGTACCCACGTAGACACAGCTGTTGTTTCATGATATTCTCTGGATGAAAAATAAAACCCCCAACACACACATACACACACACACCTCATGGTGACACAATTTTAAGTATGTGTCATCTGCCTCTCTCTCTTTCCACATGTATATTCTTTTCTGTGGAACCATATCAAAGCTTCTCTGAAAGTCAAAGGAGACTATATTGCCCCTGCAGAAAGCTCAAATATTTTTTTTCTTGCAGGAACCATGTTATCTGAGCCCCAATAGTTTTTTTCTTTTCAAGACATTAACTGGGCCAGGTGTGGTGGCTCACGCCTGTAATCCTAACACTCTGGGAGGCCAAGGCGGGAGGATTGCTTGAGTTCAAGAGTTTAAGACCAGCCTGAGCAAGATACCTCGTCTCTACTAAAAATAAAAAAATTAACCAGGCATTGTGGTATGTGCCTATAGTCCCAGCTACTCAGGAGGCTGAGGCAGAAGGATCGCCTGAGCCCAGGAGTGTGAGGTTGCTGTGAGCTAGGGTGATGCCACGGCACTCTAGCCTGGGCAACAGAGTGAGACTCTGTCTCAAAAAAAAAAAAAAAAAAAAAAAGACATTAACTGGACTAGTTCCTGAAATGCTAGCAAGACAAAGAAGTGGACTGCCTCATTAAATAGATAGAATTTTACACATCATGTTAGCCTAAGGGGGAAAAAAAAAGAAGATATGAATGAAAAAGATAATGATGCTTTTTTTCTGAGTGGCAGGTTTCCAGGTGAGTTATTTTCTTCTTTTACGCATTTCTGTATTTTCCAAATTTTCAGCAACAAACGTATTGTAAAAGGAAGGAAAACCTTTTAAAACGGAAGTGTGGTCACACCCCAGATGGCAGTGGCCCCTGAAGCCAGGGATAACATCCTCTAGCTGGGATGAATGCTGCCGTTCTTTTAACAAGCATTATGAAATGGCATCGTGATAGCCTTGAGGGGGTTGCAAGGAGGAGCAAGACACACTCTGCCCTCGAGGAGCACAGCCTGGATGGAGAGAGGCTTGCTCAGTCTGCCGGTGTGTATTTGGGGCCTACCCTGCAAAGTACACAGCTTCTCATAAAGCCTCATTTCCCAGAGACAGAAAAACATCTTGCTTACAAGTGTGGGCTCGGGATCCAGATTATCTGGGTTTGAATCTCGCCTCATTCCTTATTATGTGTGTGACTTTGGACAAGCTACCTAACTTCTCTGTGCCTCTCTTACCTTGCCCGTAAAATGAGACCAAAATGAGGAATAACTTCAGCGGGTTGTGAAATCCAACTAAGGGAAAAGCCGTGAAGCGCCTGGGAGAGCGCCTGGCAGAGCGGACTTGCTGGGTAAGCGTTAACAACTCACCCTCCTTCCCAGCACACCGAGGGCTGCAGCCAAGTTCTGCTAAGTCATTTTGAATACTGGCTCCAGGCCCCGCTCACTTTTTCTGCAAAGTCAAAGGCAGGGGAAGCCACAGGGGTGTCTCTGTTCTAGCTCCTGTAAAGCCACAACTTTCTAAATCCTCATAGACTGTGAAATCCTTCCTTTGGGTGAGTTTTGGAGCCCATATTTTCAAGCATGGTGTCCCTTTCCTCGCCAGATATGATGTCATCAGATTTTGGCCAGTTTGTTTCCTAGACTCCCCAGAAATCTAGAAGACACTGGCCCATATAGGCTGCTCAGTATTTGTCCTGCTTCCACTTGGGTTAATTTTTACCCTTTCTTTAAGTTGCTCATCAATGATCTAATGTAACCTACTGTTTGCATAGAATGGAAACTCAAGGAACCCAACTGGTAAGTTAGAGACTGGGGTGTTATGCACCTGATAATCAAGTCTCCCAAGAAGTTCTTCCAGGCCAGAGTGGCTTGGGTCTGTTCCCCTACTCGACTTGTCCCCATCCATGGTCAGACACAGCCAATGCAGAATTTTCCATCCTTTTCTTCACGGAGATGGAGATGTGATACATCTTCGATGTTGAAACCCAAGCCATGATCATAATGAGATTTTCTTAAATAATTCGTTTCAGGACAGATTTCTTTGGCAGTTTAGTAATTCTATAGATGCAAGAACAATCATATTTTTACATGAGTTAAAAAACAAAACAAAACCCAAAACAAAACTTTCTACTTAGAAAAAGAAATGCCATCTCATTTCTTAGCCACACCAAAAAAAAAAAAAAAAAAAAAAGAGTTTGCCAAGATGAAAAGATCAGAAGGAACAGAAGTAAAGCATGCTTAGCTATGCTGACTCAGTTACATTTTTCATTCACTTGAATGTAATATCAGCCAAAAGAGGCTTTGGGCAGCAACAATAGGTAATATAACATTGGGTAAGAAGGAGAAGAGATTCTAAGGGGCAGAAAGACTTTCTATGCAGAGAGTAACTAGGGGCCCTGAGATGCTGAATCAACTTGATTTATCTAGAAACAAATTATAGCCATGAATTGGCACAAATGGATGCTGATGGCATCTTGAAATCCGATCTCAGCTCTGCTCATTCGCGTTAACTTGAGTGAGGGAACCCTTGGAAAGTATCAGCTGCTGCATCTGTAAAATGCTAATATAGGTCAACAACATCTTTGCCCAAACCCTGGAGGCAGATGAGTTTCACAATTCAAGATGAGCTAGAGCCCATTCTTCGAAGTGAAATATCACAAGAAAGGAAAAACAAGTACCACGTATAGTCGCTATCAGATTGGCACTAACAAATTGGATCGGCACTTAGGTGCTCACATAGAGGTAACATTCATCAGGTGCTGGGCGGGTGGGAGGCAGTGGAGGGGATGGGTAAATTCATAACTAATGGGTGCGAAGCACACTGTCTGGGGGATGGGCACCCTTGTAGCTCTGGCTTGGGGGATGCAAAGGCAATATATGTAACCAAAATGTTGGCACCCCCATAATATTCCGAAATTAAAAAAAAGAAAAGAAATTTGAAAAAATTGCCATTACAAAAAAAATAAATAAATAAATAAAGGGAATACAGTGCACATACCTTTTGTGGGGTGTCCCCACTGCAGCAGGGTCAGGGGAAGCTTCTTACAACAACATGTTAATATTTTAGAGGCAAAATATACTCACACTAAATGGAATAAACAAAGATTATCAATTACCTTTCATCAGGTCAGGTCAGGTGAGACTTTTGCCATCAAGGGAGTTATGAAAAAACTTTCAAACTTTAGCACTTTCTGGATTTGGGGATTGTCGGTAAGGGATTGTGGACCTGACCTGCCTTTCTTACAAAATTGCCAGGAGGATCAAAAGAGACAAAGTACGTAAGTACCTGTCGCATGGCAGGAGTTCAATAAAAGATATTTATGATTTAATATGAGCAAATACAATTATAGCAACATGCTGTCATAAAATTATGTAAATATTTAATCAAATAGAATGTTCACCGGTGTCCGCTGGTGCTACGAGCTGACCAACAGTACATTTGCTGAGTGCCTGCTCCATGCCCGGCAACACTGCGCTTTCCAGGCATTCACCCCTTCCACCAACTCTGCAGTCCCACGTGGTGGCTTTAGCATTCCCCTATTATAAATGAGCTCGCTACTCTAGGCCCCGCGAGGTTCTGCGAACCCACAAAGCCAGTAGATGGCAGGGTAAAGGTTGAACGCAGGATTCTGGCTTTAGAGGCAAAATCGAGGCATTCAGGTTACTTTTGGGGGGAAAAAATCACAAATAGGTATCTGGAGGGTAGACTCTGTGAGAAGGGAAGGCTGTGTTCTGGGAGTTGCCCCCAACCAGTTCCAGCTGCCCAGTCAGCTCTGAGCCTGGCAGGCGGCGGCGTGTTGGTGGCGCTAGTCCAGGGCTCAGCCAGCCGGGCCTCTCGGCTCTGCGCCCTTCGCTGTCACCCTCAGCCCTGACGGATGAGCAGGCTCAGGCTCACCGGTGGCCAGCTTCCAATGGTCTCTATTTTCTTCCTCCCCTCACGAGAAACTCTAGGCACAGAATTTACCAAGAAGGAGCATTTTTCAGTCCCACACCTGCTTCTGTCTAGGCCTGCAAGGTCCTCTGCTGGCTCTGGGGAAGGGCATTTAGGGCTCCCAACATGCCCCTTTTAAAATTCTATCCAACACCATCTCCTTTTCTGCCACTCACGGCTCCTCTCCCAGGCACACACTTGCAGTGATTTCTAGTTCTTCATGATTTGGTCAGACCATCTCTTCTCTTCTGTGCTTACCCTCTAAATCCCCACTATTTCTACCTCCTAGACCGAAAATAAGGGATTTTGTTTTCTCTCTCTCTCTCTTTTTTTTTTTTTTTTTTTTGAGACAAAGTCTTGTTGCCACAGGTAGAGTGCAGTGGCATCGTCATAGCTCACAGCAACCTCAAACTCCTGGGCTCAAGCGATCCTTCTGCCTCAGCCTCCCGAGGAGCTGGGACTACAGGCATGCACCACCATGCCCAGCTAATTTTTTTCTATTTTTAGTAGGGACAGGGTCTCGCTCCTACTTAGGCTGGTTTCAAACTCCTGAGCTCAAGTGATCCTCCCACCTCAGCCTCACAGAGTGTTAGGATTACAGGCGTCACCCCCAGCCGAGGGATTTCTTTTTGACCAAATAAAGACTTTGAGGGTTTTGCAACTCCTTGTTAGCACTGCTGGGCCTCACTAGAAAGCAAATTCTTCTCACGACACGCCCTGTCTTTCCCCATCCCTCGGATGTGCCTGAATCTCCAGATCTGGCTGCCTGCACTATCTGTCCTGGTCACCATTTTAGCTCAAGGCCAGCACAGGGCCTGGCATGAGCAGGCCGACATCCACAGTGACTGCTGGACCTCGACGTTAGGCCTCCCATCTCTCCCTCCTCCTAGAAAGCCTCTTCCTCATTCCCTAGGCCCAGGCCAGCCCAGGACTTCCTCTGGGAAGTCTTCCTTGAATTCCTTGAGTCTTTGAAGTGTTCCCTCCCAGAGAACCTCTTTTGGTGCTAAGGACGGTGCACATAGTTTTGCACACGTTGCCCGGCTAGACTAGGAACTCCTAGAAAGCAGAGACAGCATCTGTGTCATCTTCCTGTCCTTGTGCTTACCACAGATCTGGGCACATTATCTAGGTCACGTGAATCCCGTAATTAAAATGTAGGCAAGCCCCTCATGGGAGAGTGATTCTGCCACAGTGAGAGCTTTGCCTGGGTTCTCCAGGTAAATGAGGCCAACAGTTCCGGATGCTGAGAGGAGACACCTGCCTCAAGGGCGCTGCATTTCCTAAAGAGCAGATGCTTCCATCTTACCCTGGCCACGGAGCAGGAAAGGGAAAGAAGCTTATCAAAAGGAACATCAATATGCATAGGTAAATCATTAGCTTTCAACCAGGGTCGAAAAATCTTTAAGCTTGTCAGCTGTGTTCCGTCAGCATCAGGTCTGTGCTACTGGGGCCTCGTCCGCCGGCGCAGAGGCAGGGGGGTGCTTCTCCCCACTGGGCAGCTGGCGCCCCAGGGAACGGCACAGCCCAGAGACGCTGAGTACCCTTGAGTGCCAGCCCCAACATCTGTGCGGCTCTGGGGATGATGAGATTAACCCGGAACAGAGCTACTTTTATTTCCAGAGCCGGCTTCTTTCAGGCACACCTTGTTCCTTAGGACTATACTCACCACTTTTTCCTTTATTTTTTAATTCAATCAAAACAACATTTATTGAGCCCTTCACAGGGGCAAGGAACCATGAGGTACTGTGGGAAATGTAAAGAGGAACAAAACTGATCCTAAAGGAAAATGAGCAAGATTAAAACATAATTTTTTGAGACAAAAATCCTTATCATGCTGTATAGATAAAACTGAATCCCAAGAACACATTGCACACCTCGTTATCAGGAAGGGCTGTGCTACTGGTTGGGGTCCAGAGGTGAGGACAACCCTGGTCCTTTAAGAACTTGCTCTCCAGAAGACAGTACTCTCCCTCAGCAAGACCTAGGCACTAAGCAGGATGACTACACATTCCTGCCCTCGTCACCCCTCACGGGGCCCAAAGACCCCTGAGGGTTAACAGAAGGAAAGTGGTGGGGCCTGGCCTGGGTCGTGCCCAGTAACCTCTCAGTGTCATCTCTCCATCCCGGAGCTGGTCCCCCCGGCTGGAGTTTCCGAGTCGCAGAATTCACCGAAGAGGTGGCCCCACAGCCTTCCAGGAGAACAGAGGCCCCTTCCCTCCAGGCTCTGGTGAGGAGGGTGCTTCGGAGCCGTCTGTCCGGATGGAGAGGACGGGGAGACCTCTGGATGGTAGAGGTTGGGGAACGCCCGAATGCAGAGTCTAGGGTTCGGCTGGGTGGAGGGGACAGGGGGACCCTGGGATGAATGGAGCTCGGTGTACCTGTTCGTCGGTGGCTGGGATGGGCGGGGATAGAGGGCTGGACACGCCAGGATGGAAGGCGCTGGGGGACGCCTGGCTCTGGGGCTGCGGTCCTTGGCACCGCGCCCGCCCCGTGCCCGTCGGCTGCGAGCGAACGGCCGGCGCCCCACCCTCGGCCTGGCCACCCACCTGGGCATGCCCTGTCGTAGTCGAAGCAGCAGTCCCCGGTGAGGCGACAGGCTTGGTCGCAGAAGCACGTCCCGTAGACCCTGTCCAGCCTCCAGCCGTGGGCGAAGCAGGCAGGGTCCCGGCCGGGGCAGCAGCGCCCAGCCTCTGCGCAGCCGGCCAGGGCCCCGGGCCACAGCCGCGCCAGCGCGCACAGCGCCATCCACAGGGCCCTCATGGCCAGCGCTAAGGCGGCGCCTGCGACGCGACAGGCCCCCGGGGCAAATGCTCCGCTCCTCCGAGAGCCGAGGCCCCCGAGCTGCCCGAGCGGCCGGCGCGGCACAGCCCGGCCCTGCCCGGCGCCCGGCCCCCGCCCTCGCGCGGCCCCTCCCCGGCCTTGGCGGCGCGCCCGCCGGCCCGGGCGGTGGCGCGGCTGCCCCTGCTCAGGTGGGGAGGGCACCACAGCCCTCCTGGGACGCGCCCGCCGTCGGCGGTCCCGGCGCCGCCCCCTCCCGCTGCCAGTCCGCCCGCGCCCCCCGCCCCGGCCCCGGGGGACCTCGGGGCCGGGGCGAGGAGTGGAAAAGCGGGTGTTCGGGTCGGGGGATGGGCAACCAGGAGCCAGGCCGGGGCGGCCACATTTCCTGGCCCCAAGCTGTGCTTCCTAACCTCTGGGGACACGTTAGCGAGCGGGCATTTTCACTCTAAAGACAGGCGACGAAGAGCCCGATGTGCACCAAATAGGTATCACGAGCGCCCTGCACGCGGGCCACCCTGCCTTCGCCCGGGAAAGTCCGCTCTGCATTTTTTCCGCCGCTCACCAACCGTCTGAGCCCCGCGGGCCACAGAGAAGCAGGGAGATGAGACCAAAGAAGCATCCTTTCCTTCTGCCACATTTTTATAATGGGATTTTTCTGCCCAAGGAAAATGCCACTTTTCCCCACTTAAGAGGCAATTAATGAATATGAAGGAAAGAATAAATAAGATATAAATGGTGCTCTGCTTTCTGTTAAAGCCGATTTCTGAAAAGAAACCCTGATTATTGATATTTTATAAATAACTTCCACTTTAATAGGTGCGTGCCTAACTTTTTATATACGTCCCCTCCCCCAATGTATTACATTTTGTGCACTTCGCTCCTTTTTGTTCACCAATATTTATTCTGGAAGTTTTAATTATTTTATGTTTCTAAATCATTTATACTAACACGGTTTTTGTGAGAAACCAGTAATATAGCGTTTTCTGCATGTGTTAACCTAAAAAATCAAATTAATTTCAGAGACTAACTTCTTTTCTCAACAAAGACTTCTCATGGATGAATTTTCTTTATTCATCAGAGAAAAAGTACCAAAAGTAAAAATGAAAAAACTTTACTACAAAAATAGTAAAACAATACAGTAATCAAGCATAAAAACACATTGGGAAATGAAAAGGATTTAATACATTATAAGAATTGTACCTTATAAACTCTAATCACAGATGAAAAGTTTGACCAATGCAGAGTGTAATATTCTTTTATTATCCAAGGGAAAAAAACACTCTAAAGTCAAAAAGAAATTCTTTCTTTGTATGCTTACGCAAATAAGTTCTTAGCTTTGGAAACTTATTTTGTTTTCCTCTTTAGGTCTCTCTCACTTTTACAGTTTAAATAAATAATATATACTTCTTTTTTTATATCTTTAGTTCTTGGTAGTTGGAACTAAATAACTTTGCCAGCAAATTATACCCTCTGCCTTTTCCCCTGTTATAGGTTTTATTAGCAGTTTTGTACTCATTCATGTAATTTATCCCCCACGCCTTCTCTAAGGCTATCTGCTTTATAGAATGCCTTTAGGGAGATATTTATTCTGTAATGCTGTAAGAATCTGAAATAGTTCCAGAAAGATGTAAAGGAAAATGATCCACTGAGAACCTCATTTTCAGGACTAAAACATGAAATACAGTGATAACAGAGAGGAGATAATGAGGTCTGGTTTAAGAGAATTAAAAGTATAATGTCAAATGCCTGCTCAAATACCATTTTTTTACCCACCTTTTTCTTATACCCCAATAAAACCAAAACCCAAAATGGAAAACATAAAGTTGCGGGGGTGTGCTCAGGAGTTTTGGGCTTTGGAATTAGAACCTGGGTCCAGTTCTGATTCTATGATCTCTGACAAACTGCCTCAGCACTCTCGTCTCAAATAGACCACTAAAACTTTTCTACTAAGATACCTACGGAAGTGAGTGTAAATTGAGCACAAAGTGGGAGCTAACTGTCTGCTTATGTCCTAATGTCCACCCCACTCCTACTCCATAATTTAAGCCTAAAACAAAATAAAAGACAAGGGCAGTTTTCACAGTGTGCAAAATAGGGGAAACCACAAAGTTAAGAAAAAAAAAAAAAGAGGAAGAAAACCACAAATAAATGATTACTACTTTAATGGCAAACATAAAAAGGAGCTTGTCTCTGGTATAAGCAACATTAAAAGAAACTCACAATCTCAAGTTAAAGCTTGTACTGTCTTGAAGACATCGTGATAACCCCCCTCTAGCATGCCCTAGCAAAGGAAGCAGTTTCTGCAGGAACAGGCACAGTCAGGGACCCTGACATTTGGGGGAAAAAACAGAGTTCACATCCTTACTGGAAACTGGATGCAGCCGAATGCAACAATTAGTCGCTTTGTTTTCCATGCCTTGTAGATGTTTGGCGAACAGAAATCATGCTAGTGACCATTGGATGAATGTAGGAACATACCTTAAAGACATTCTTTCTTCTGTAGTGTTGTCTTTGGACGCTGTCCAAGATTGGTAAAATTACAGAGTGAAACGGAGGCCTACCTGTTCATCAGATTCCAGAGCGTGGTAATTTAAAGGACATCCACATACATGATCTCATTCAATCCTGCATAACTATAAGGAAAATATTAGCACCCCTGTTTTGCAGATGCCACAGAGATTAGACATGCAGTTTATTAGTGACAGAAAGGAATTAAAACTGAAATTATTCTTTCCAAATCACTACAGGGTTCTTCCCATTACTTACAGCTTGTGACGGGGGTGGGACAAGATGGTAACGGAAAGTAAAATAAGTAAGATTAAGAACTGTACCAAATTCTATAGTGTGTGTGGGACTGAAAATACAAATAATTTCCAGAAATGTTTGGATACACTTAAAATGTAAGCTTTATATTTTTATCCATGTAAGATGTATAGGGAGTTATTATAGCCATCCAGGGTGCTACGAGGGCTGTAGAAGGAGGAACCTTTAGAGGTTGACAAACAAAACAGTTGATACTTACATGGTTTGGGGGCATTTGTCAGAGGCAGAATTCTGCATGGACATCTATAATATAATTTGTTGGATATCAGACACCCTTGATTGTAAGATGTACCACTATTTTCTGCACTACTAAGACAGAAAAAAACCACTGCCAATTAAACTATGATGCATACCTGTACACAGATTGTAGGATGGAGTTCAGTTTCAGAGATGTTCAAATTTGGAAACGTGTATCCTAGAATCAGTGAAAAACGGAAAGAGATAACACTTTCATTATTTTACATTTTGTAATACACTTTTTGGATAATCCTATGAGGTCGATGTTTTTAACTTGCCTGCTTTGTTGAAAGGGAGGTTCTAGAAGACCTACGTGACCTGAGTGAGCAGTGTCCTCGAGTCCTCTCTGCAGAGCTAGTGCTGCTCATTTGGTTGCAGTTGTTCTCTTCCTGAAGGTGAGATGCCACTCTAGGCTGAAGGTCAACAGGTCTTCCCTAAGGAGACTAAGACCTAAGGAGGAGCTAGCCATATGAACAGTCACTATAGTGTATGGTGATGAGTGTTATTATTAAAGGGAATGGGGAGGGATGTCTGAGATACTGTCACTGGAGCTGGGCAGACAAGGAGGATTTCTAATTTGGATTATAAATATCAGGACTGGGATTACTATTAGTCCCTTTACTTTCTCCCTGGAAAGTGCAGATTCAACCACCAGGAAAAGCTCCAATAACTCTTGGGAAGCTCCTGCCTTGAAAGTCTGGTACCTGTTCATTTAATAATGCAAAAATGTGCAGGCACATATCCAAAGATGCTTGTTTAAGGTGGTGTGCATAACGCACTTTGAGTAATTCTTCTCCTGTGACCTTATAGCAAGCAGGCAAGGACATCACTACCAAGGTTTATGTTGCCATTTCTATATCTCTGACCTTATCAATTCAATAAATGTAAAGTGGATACAAAAGTAAATTCAGTGGTTGCCTAGGCAACATCCATTCTTCCCTTCTTTTTCTAACAGACTTCAGATTTTCCTTTCTAAAGGAAGCACCCCTTCCCTCCATTGTTAGACAGCACCCCTAGCTCTAGAGATGTGCTTTGAGGGTTAATTTCATCCTTAGTCTGTGGACCACTCAGGGATTGGTCCAATAGATGACTTGGTTTTCTCTTTACCCTTATTGGAGGAGAATGAGGATGCACGTGACCCTTGTGAAGCCAGTCTGAGACCTTAGCCAACCGGCCAGGGAAGACAGAACCAGGAGATCACAGGGCTTTGACTGAATGACAGGTGAAGCCGAACATCCCCCTTCTCAATCCTCTGCCCCATTAATTCCTTCTTATAACTTATGCCAGTTTCAGTTGCAATTTCTGTGGCTTAAAACAAAAGCACCCAACAGAGGAGATAAGGAAAGCGAAAAGAGCTCAGTTTTTAGAGAGAAAAGTAGATTTGAACTATGGCTCTATCACTTACCAGGTACGTCACATGAAATAAATTATTGTAAACTCTTCAAGCCTCAGCTTCCTGAGCTGTAAAATGGAGACAAAAAAGAAAAGGATTTAATTATATAATTTGTACATGTCTAGTACAGTTCCTGCTCCATAAGAATGAGTTGATAATTAGTGGTAATTATTATATGTGTGCCTTGGACTTTAATACAAAAGGCATGCTTTAATTATGAGTAATAAATTTTTTTCCATAACCTATTGTGTCAGGCTGTATGGTGCAATTGAAGGAGCTCTGTACTGGGAGTCCAAAGACTTGGCTTCGATCCTGCCAATGTGTGACCTTGAGCAGTTCATTTAGACTCTCTGCACCTCAATTTCCCCATATAATTTGATTGTGTGAGCCAAGGAAATCGCCAAGAACTCTGTTAGCTGAAAAATTGTAATATTCAATTTAAGTCGCAGCATAATCTACAAGAGAGGGTCTTACATGATTTCTTTGACCCTAATGGTAGACTGCAAGTAACACAACTGAGGAAGTGAATTTGCAAAGTCCAAGTCTTTCCAAGTTGAGGTCAGACAGCTAATTTGGAGACAGACATTTATGTTCACAGATTAATCACAAGTTCATCATAGATGCTTGCATGGACATGTAAAATACGGCAATTATTGAAGCAATGACACATGATTTAAAAAAAGATTTTAGAATCAGGAAATGGGCACAACAGTTTTGTCTCCATAACTCACTAGCTGGATGACTGTAGGGAAAGTATTGGATTTCTCTGTGCTCAGAATCTCAGCTCTAAAAAGGACTTTGAAAAGCTCTATAAAGTCTCTGGCAAGTCTAACACTGAATATAATCCTCTAGTTCAGGGGTAGGCAAATTATACCTATGTTCTTATGGCCTATGAGCTAAGCATGGTTTTTGTTTTTGTTTTTTACATTTTTTAAATGGTGAAGGCAAATCAGAAGAATATTATGTCGTGTTATGTGAAAATTAAATGAAATTCAAATTTTGGTATCCATAGATAACGTTTTATTGAAACACAACTATGTGCATTTGTTTTTGTTTGTCAGTGGCTGCTTTCATGCTACAAGGGCAGAGTTGAGTAGCTGCAGCAGACAGAAAACTGCAAAGACCAGGCACGGTGGCTCACACCTATAATCCTAGCACTTTGGGAGGCTGAGGCTGGAGGATCACTCGAAGCCAGGAGTTTGAGACCAGCCTGGGCAAAGCAAGACCCTGTCTCTACAAAAAATACAAAAATTAGCCAGGCGTGGTGGCATACACCTGTAGTCCCAGCTACTCCTGAGGCTGAGGCAGGAGGATCCTTGAGTCCAGGAGTTTGAGGTTGCAGTGAGGTATGATGACACCACTGCACTCTAGCTGGGGCCACAGAGGGAGACCCTGCCTCAAAAAAAGAAAAAAAAAAAAAAGAAAGAAACCCACAAAACCTAAAATATTTACTACCTGGGCTTCTACAGAAAAAGTCTGCTGACACCTACTGAATGCGTCCGGTTCTAAAATTCTGTGAACTAATATAGACATTAACCACTTTGTAAACTACCTAGCATTCATCCATATGTAAGGGGTTCATATGAAATGGAATACTGAAATTAAAAAGGCACAGCCAGAACCCTCATGCCCAGCAAACTTTGTTTGCAATGGTAAAGTTCTGGATAGCGCCAAGATTAATCCTGTGCTGCTAGAAAATGCTGTAAAATTATAAGCAAAGCTTAAAAAATGAAAAGGAGAAAATCATCTGGATGACATTAAAGCAGTCATGTAATTTTGCTCCTTTTACAGTAAAATAGCCTTCTCTGATCCACAGCAGGGATCCGTATAGCAACTTACTCTTTCTTCCTACATGCAAAACTCTCCCTGTGTCAGCGAAGGGCACAAAGCCCTAAGAAGGGCCTGCCACACGACAAGCCAGAGAGAACTATGCCCCTCCCAGGGAGAGGAATGTTCCTACTCCATTTAGTGCTAACAAGTTAAGTGGGAAGTGAGTGAGCTCACTGACCAGCGGCAACCCTGCGTGGGTGTGATGCAGTCCACGGCTGCATAGTATGACTTTGACCTTGATCCTGGACATTTGCTTGAGAGAAAACATATTCTTTGCACGCTAAGCCTCCAAATACCCTCTCAGTCCCAATAAATTTATTAAGGCCTATTTGGTACCAGGAACTATATTAAATACGTATTGTATCTAATCTTGTTGAAGCTTATAAGCTTATAGCTTGCCCAAACGAGAGATATTCAAACCAGTTCTGCAATTTCCAGAGTGCACATTTTTTTCTACTCAGAAAACTAATTATGTAATTAACAACTAGATTTCTATTAAGATTTCATAGACCTTTTTTTTTTTTTTTTTTTTTTTTTTAGACAGAGTCTCACTCTGTTGCCCGGGCTAGAGTGCTGTGGCGTCAGCCTAGCTCACAGCAACCTCAAACTCCTGGGCTCAAGCAGTCCTCCTGCCTCAGCCTCCCAAGTAGCTGGGACTATAGCCATGCGCCACCATGCCTGGGCCACCATGCCTGGGCCACCATGCCTGGCTAATTTTTTCTATATATTTTTAGTTTTCCAGCTAATTTCTTTCTATTTTTAATAGAGACAGGGTCTCGCTCTTGCTCAGGCTGGTCTCAAACTCCTGAGCTCAAACGATCCACCCGCCTCGGCTTCCCAGAGTGCTAGGATTACAGGCGTGAGCCACCGTGCCCGGCCTTCATAGACTTTTTACGATAAATATCTTGACAAATAGAATATAGTTAGATCATTAAAAGACTTAAGACAGTAAACCATGTATTATTATTTTCTATTAACAGTTTCTGAAATTATTAAATATTTCATTAATGGTAGAGAACACTGAATTGGAGGTTGAGAGAACTGAGTTCTAGTTTTGTTTTTATAATGCTACTTCCCACCTGTATGAATTAGGGCATTTACTTAAACTCTACGACCCTCAGTTTTCCTCGTCATAAAATAGGGACAGTAAGATCTATCTTGGTAAAACCACGGGGATCTTGTAAGGATCAAATAAAATAGTATATGTGAAAGTGCTTTGTAAACACTTATTATTTCTTGGTCACTGTTGGTTGTTTTATATTTAAGTTATTTATATTAAAATGTTAATACTTCAAGAAGTAAACAAAAGCATGCCTCAGAGATTTCAGTGAATGTAAATGTAGGCTTTGTACATACTATTGGCTTAAAAATATTATTCAGAAAAGTATGTCTCCTTTTATCAATCTTAAAAGGATAAAATTATTTTCACTAAGAAAAACTATTTTCTAACTTTGTGTAAGATGCTGTGCAAAGACAGTAGTAGCACAGCCACAGTTAAAAACCCTCTAGGAATCTGCATTTTAGTCAGATGTGGCAAAAGTTTAAATTCCATGCCCACATACCACACTGCACACACGTGCAACTGCCCAGATTATAACCACTGATAATATTTACCCCAAATCGGTGCTTCCTCAGCCTTCCAAAAATTGCAGAGGGGGCTGGGCCCCAGCTCAGCAGTAGTCTGCATGTCCAACAATTGCCACGTCCTGGCTACTTGAAATATCAGACAAATTGGAAAGATCCACTGTGTACTGTTTCCTCTCCCCCTACAGAGAGCTGTTCCAGTCAACAGCCCATCTGCTGCTGGCGCCGGGAACTGAGTCAATGTCCTCTTTTCTTTCTTCCTCCTCTGAATTGTCTTGCACAGCTGTCCTGCTCAGACTGCTCTATTTCAAATTCCACAATGCAATTAATTCCGTCTCAGGAAACCTTTCTTTTACATGTACACACACATTCTCCTTCATTCCTGCCTCAGTTTACTAGGGCTGCCATAACAAAGTACCATACACTGGGGGGCTTGAACAGAGATTTATTGCCTCACAGTTCTGGAGGCTGGGAGTCTGAGATCAAGATGTCAGTGGGCTGGTTCCTTCTGAGGGCTTCAAAGGAAGACTCTGTTCCAAGCTTCTCTCCTTGGCTCGTAGATGGCCATCTTCCTGTTCACATGGCATTCTTCCTGTGTCTCTGTGTCCAAATTTTCCCTTTTTATGAGGACAATAGTCATATTGGATTAGAGCCCTCCTTAATGTTAACCTAACCAATTACATCTGCAACAACCTTATTTCCAAATAAGTTAACATTCTGAAATCCTGAGGGTTAAGATTTCAGCATATGGACTTGGGGGCACACAATTCAAACCATAGCAACTCCGCTTCTTTTTCCTTCTTCCAACTTGCGTAGATACCTCAAGGCAATCTTTTATTCTCTTTCTGTCTTCTATTCCTCCTCTACCTACTTTGTCAGCCTACAAATTATTCCATGCGTGATGGGAACACATAAGAATAGGCATGTCTCAGAAAAAGAAGGCCATGTGCTTTGGAATTTAACTGGACTTGGCTAGAGGTGTGAACAACCCCTAAAAGCACTCAGGAGATGTGATTGTCTTCAGAAGGCCCTTCCTCACCCTTCTTTATTTAAATCAGCTTGTCTTCTTGTCCTTAAGCACCGTCATTCAAGATAAATATTTCCTACGCAGCCTTTTCCTGTTTCAATCACTACTATTTAAATAGTATTGTGCTCTGCTATATTTTCATTGTCAATGGATAGTATTTTAAATATTATAAAATAAATTGAGATAAAAGTCCTTATGAGAGGGTAAGTACCCCTCCTCCCCTCCCCACACCCCCTCACCCCCACAGTCATTGCTACAATTCTTTCTAAGTATTTACTGGGTACCAATTACACGCTGGGTGCTATGGGAGATGCAAACATACGTGAGTCATGATGTCTGCTGTAAAGAGACATAGAATCCAGAGGGGTAGACAGACATAATTAATGCTCTAAGTCTCACACTAGTGGTATTTATTAATATAAGATGATACGGCCGCACAGAAGAGGGAGGGATTAATTAAGCATCAGGAATCAGAAGTCCTTGGTCCCTAGCCACCCAATGAAGGACAGCTTTTTTGGAGAATGTAAAATTTCTTAATAGGTTGAGTGATACGAGAGAAAGGCTGGCCTGCGGAAGAGAAGGGCATTATAGCACGTGGGGACGAGCCAGGAGGTGGATGGGAAGTGCAGGTGGGATATCAGCCAAGTCTGTGAGCAGCCTTCCATCCAACCATGCCTAGGTCCACTGTGGTGGGTTAGTGTGAATTTGTTAAAAGTCCAGGTATGCTAAAGTGATAGATGCCGTCTTTGACCTCAGGGACACACATTTTGTCTAGTAGAAATGAATGAAGTATTTCTGAGCTTGCTGAAAAAATCACAATTCAAGCCTCCTCATCAACTTATAAGACTCATTATAATCATCCAACCAGTGAATTCTTGACACACTATTTCATCCACCCTACAGATGACTATTCTGGGCTGCAATGTGGCCAGCCATCTGTAGAAAGTTTTCATTTTCTCTTAGTAGTTAGTTTTGCATCATTTCCGCTTGCACCAATTCTCACAGTTTGCTTGGGACTGAATTATTTCAGCATTTGCCACATACTCACCCAGCTAACACCTGGACGCATGAACAAGTAGCTTTAGAATTATTGTTTTGAGGCCGGGCAAGGTGGCTCACGCCTATAATCCTAGCACTCTGGGAGGCCAAGGTGGGAGTGATGGCTTGAGCTCAGGAGTTTGAGACCAGCCTGAGCAAGAGCGAGACCCTGTCTCTACTATAAATAGTAAGAAATTCGCTGGGCAACTAAAAATAGAAGGAAAAAATTAGCCTGGGCGTTGCAGTGAGCGCCTGTAGTCCCAGCTACTCGGGAGACTGAGGCAGGAGGATCGTTTGAGCCCAGGAGTTTGAGGTTGCTGTCAGCTAGGCTAACACCATGGCACTCTAGCCTGGACAAAAGAATAAGACTCTGTCTCAAAAAAAAAAGAATTCTTGTTTTGAAAGAATAGTCTCAGAATTCCAATTTTCACTTGAACAACTTGATTGTGTCATCAAAAGCCAGAAGGAGCATGTCGATGTGTTTGTTGTCTACAACGCCGAGATTTGGTCAGGGTCTTGCACAGGGTCCTCCACCTGATTTCTCACCTTTACTTCTCATCAGCTAATAGGAGGTGAACCTATTCGTGAGCCATGTTGCTCCACCTGAATCCTATCCCCTACTCTGGAATGGATTTCTGTCCCTAATATTGTGGGACAGAACGAAGAAATGTCAGAATATTAGCACTCAGAGAGTTAGAGACCATCTTGTCCATCTACTTACTTTCATAGTGAAGAAACTGAGGCCACTTAAGTTTATGCAGAATCCAAACCAGAATCTAGGTCCCCAGACATTCAGTTTTTCACTTAGTATTTCCCATTGTGTTTTTATTTTATTTTTTAATAGAAAAATAATAATTGCACATCTTTGTGAAGTACACAATGATGTTTTGATACATGTATTGCATAGTGATCAGATCAGGGTAAGTAGCACATCCATCATCTCAGACATTTATCATTGCTTTGTGTTAGCAACATTCAGTATCCTCCTCCTAGCTATTTGAAACTATATATTAGTGTCAACTATAGTCATCCTACAGTGGTACAGAACACTAGAACTTATTCCTGCTATCTATTTTTTCCTTTGTTCCTGCTCTCACCTCTCTCCATAAGAGCCATGCTAAAGATTTTGGTCCTTATCTATAAAGATAGGGGATCGACTGAAGGATTTGAAGCTCGGTGAGCATAATCTGATTTATAAGTATTTTTAAAAACTCCCTAGTGAGAAGAAGAGAATGAGTTGAAGGGAGCACTGTACAAATACGTCTTACAGTGTTGGCCCTGATCCCAGCCCCAAAGGGCCCCATCTGCCTCTCGAAGCCCACCCACCCTGACCGCAGCCCAGGGTCCTCGGATGGACTTTGGGCCTCAGGGCAATCAACCAGCAGCTGTGGCAGAATCTGCCCCAGTAGAGACGAGCTGGTTACTACTCTCCCTCTCTCCAGAGATTCTGGTTGAATCATCAAGGCTGAGAACCCAAGAATCTGGATTTTTTTTTAGATGTCCTAACTGATTTCAATGCCAGTATCGGGAATTTGAATTAAGAGATGCAGAAAAAATTCTCAGCTGTGGTGGATAGTACAACAGGGTTGATGCAATAGTAGGGCTTGAGACCATTTGGGGCCGAGTATCAAGTGAGTGATTAGAAGACGTTGCTTGGGCAATAGAGGAACTGAAGAGGAAGGGGCAGAGAAGGGAGAGAGGTACACTTTCTGAATTCCCAACTGCTCAGGACCTGCCGTACTTTATGTCATGTCCCCATAACATCTAAGAATGCTGGATCTTTACAACAACCCTTCCGTCCTCCCTCCCTCTGTATGTGTGCATACTCTAAGTCGGTGGGTTTCTGGTCCTTGCTGTCAGCCCACCCATCAAGTTGGAGGAAATGTGTAGGCTCAGACTCTTTCCTTATCTTTCCTTCCCCCTAACTCTCTCTTCTCTTTCATTGCCCAAAACCCCAACCCACACAGTTGTTAAAGTCTTCCTCTCTTCCCGGGAACTGATGATCTAATCCAAGTTATCCAAGTTAGGGTATTACTAAATACCTGATGAGGCTTTGGTGTGATATCTATAAACAGGCACATTTTTATCTGAGAATTTCCCCAGAATTCCTGTAGCACAAAAAATAATGGGTTCTTGGAAAGTGTAGGGGCCAGGGTGAGCTGAGGAGGGCAATGTATGAGGGATGCACTGGGGCTGCCTTGCTTCACACTTTTCAATCACACCTTTTGGTGTAGGTAGGATCAGACAAGCCTACTCAGAAAAAAAAAAAAAAAAAAAAAATCTCTGTTTTCAGCATCTATTCAGATCCCTGAAAGTTTAATCCCAAATCACCCTCGTGAATGGAAACTTGAGTCCTGACCTTCTCAAATAACTATGACCTGAAAATCACATTGGATTGTGTGGTCTCAGAGTTAGCTTCTTATAGGTAAAACTAAAATAACGCCACCAAGGAAAATAAGTGGAAGAGTCTATATAGAATGGGGTCAAATTAAGAGAACTGAAAATCATTACTCTCAAGAAACTTTATTTCTAGTAGAGTAATCCATACATCCACACACATGCAAACACAAACAAGGTGAGAGAGAGAGAGACAGATAGACAGACACACAAGTAGACGGAAATTCTGGAAGAATTTCCACCAGAATGTTAACTGAAGTTAACTTTGGATGAAATGATTCATGTATTTTTATTTTGATTTGTTTTGTTTTTGTTTATTTGTATTTTTTAATGTTTTATAATGAACATTGCATTTGCAATACTATTATATTACTAATACAAAATTTTTAAGAAAGAAAGGAAAAGAAGCAAAAGAAGGAAAGAGAAGGAAAAGGAGAGAAGGAGGAAGAAAGACAAATTTTAGAAATGGTACTACCATTGTTTAGACCCCACAGTCAAACCCAGTTAATGTTGTGTTGTTTTGCTCTACAAAGTGTGTGTGCGAAGTGTGGAGGCTTAAATGCACCACGAAGGGAGCAGAGGGGCACCGTCTGCACACGGAGAGTCTCTTTTAACAGAGGATTGACTCAATAGCAAAAACACTTTGTTCCTGTTTCAAGTTTAAATTATAGCCACAGCAATATTGAAAACTCGATGAAAGGATTGTTCAGGTCAACTTCAAAGAGGAGCCCAGACGTGGGATCTGTCAGGGGAGAGCCGGCCACACCTCCACGTCCACACTGGGACCCACCCAGGCTGGGACTACAAACACACCGAGCTCACTTTGTTTGCTCTCCAGGGGATTTCACTGATGGACTCAAGATGAGGAGACTTCAAACATGCTGCATTTTTCCTGTTTTTCTTTTCCCCTCTTTCCTTCCTTGCATATTTCCTTATATCATTTACTCTTTAAAGACATTTATCCTTCCCGCCCCCACGTCTCTCTTCTCTCTCTCTCTCTGTCCCCTAAGGGCCTAGAATGAAAAGCTCCTAAGACCAGAAGCTGCCTGGTTGTGTATACACAGGGGTGTGATTTGTGATTCACAAATTCATTCCTGCTTGACTAGTTGGTGGTATGCCTTCCCTGAGTCCCAGCCCGTAGCTAACTAACCCAGAGCTAAGGTCTCCCTAGAGTGATCATTGAGTCATTTATGTTTATTAGGAATACTTTTAATTTTATTTTGAAGGCTACTTCAAGAATTCCTAAGGACTCTTGTGTTTTTCTTTAGAAAAATTAATTTATTTTAATATCTTGGATATAGATAAGCCCGAAACAATACCAAACAGGTCAGATTAAACTACCATTATAATTATCAAACTACAATTTAAATTCCAGGCCTCAGATGCCAAATTTCAGAAAGGGTATTTTCCTCCTTTATTAATAACAGTAAATAACAATTGTATTTCATTTTTGATGCACACAAAGCACTTTTCCATTATAGCAGGTGAAGCTTCCCACAACTCCATGAAGGAAACAGAGCACATATTGTATTAATTCCAGTTTGCAAAGATGGGAAACAGAGACAAAAAGTTAAGTGACCTGTGACCCAAGGTAGCCAGCTGGGAAAGAACTGAGTCACAACTGTCTGGCCCACATCTGCAGTGCTTTTCCACGCAAGCACCACTTGGCTCCATTAGGAGAAAGAAGTTCCTTTTCTGAAATTTTCGCTGCTGCCGTCCTGGCACCACGGTTGGTATGGTGCTAGAGGAAGTTGGCGGCTCCCGAAAATAAATTGTCAACAAATTTTTAGTATTCATGTTTAATCATTATTTATTAAAAATTTTAATGTATATTATGTTTTGGTCAGCTGCCTCCTAAAAATTGATAACTCACTCCAGAATAAATTTTTTGACATTTACAATCTCAGAGACACAGGAAATCAAAACATTTATGTTTACATGAGTGTTTTTATTGTAGAAAATTATGGTAGGGCAGTTAGCAAAAACTTTCAAGCATAACAAGATAACAGGATAAAATTCTATGGGAGAAATGGGATGGAAATACGAGTTCAAGGAAGTAAAGGAACATTACAAAGTTTCCTGCCATTAAAGAAGAGCTTTTCCATGGATTACCAATGAATCACAAATGCATGTAGTATCAATGGACGACAGTGGTTATAAAATAACTACGATATTTGTAGTTCAGCAGGTGTATTTAAAAGAGTGATATAATGGCATTATCTTAACTGCCAATATTTACAATACAACAGAAATTGCATCTTTTGCACAAAAATTTTAAAAATTTAGATGTCAAATATTTTTAAGTGTGGGAGTACACACACACTATGTGGGGGAGCATAAACAAATATTTTGACGACTATTGCATTAGAGATCCCATGACCTTATGTGGGGGTGGAAGGAGCAGTGAAAGATGTTTTCCTAATAAACTAGTAGGAGGGAGAAACTGCCAATGAGATAATGCATGCAGGTCAATAGACAAAGTGAGTATAAGACTTCATTTTAGATTAGACTAGATCTGACTTTTTGAAAGTTACAAGTGACAGAAAAGCTGTGGAAAAGGGAAATTGACAGAGTACTTTTAAAAGCAACAATTGAATAAAAACTGGGACTGTTTTGTGTTTGTAATTAACTAAAAGTCTGACTGTTCAATTAACTACTTATACAACATCTTTTACTGACAACATAGGCCTTTCCTTTAATTAATTCAGCTGAGCAGTGTGAATGTGCTCAGGAGAACCATGATGGCTGCCTGTAAATTAAGGCAACCTCCAGCCAGTCTGCATGGCCCAGGGAGCCATGGGAGCTCCAAAGGGAGCTGGCACTAGTGGTTTCTCCTAAGTTTATAGAATTGTCAAGAAGGGATCCCGTTGAATCTGTAAATCACTTTGTGTAGTATAGACATTTTAACAATGTTGATTCTGCCGATCCATGAACATGGTATGTTTTCCCATTTGTTTATGTTCTCTGTGATTTCCTTCCTAAGTATTTTGTAGATCTCCCTGTAGAGCTCTTTCACCTCCTTTGTTAAACATATTCCTGGGTATTTTATTTTCTTTGTTGCTATTGTGAAAGATATTGAGTCTTTTATTTTATTCTCAGCTTGACTATTGTTGGCATATAGGAATGTGCAGATCTAGAAAAAATAACTCTATGTTTTGTATGAAACCAGAAAAGACCCCATATAGCCAAAGCAACCTAAAGCAAAAAGAACAAATCAGGAGGCATCAATTTACCAGACCTCAAGCTATCCAACAAGGCCATAGTAACCAAAAACAGCATGGTACTGGCACAAGAACAGAGACAGACTAACAGATCAGAACAGAGAACCCAGATATAAAACCATCCTCATATTGTCATCTGGTCTTTGACAAAGCAGACAAAAACATACACTGGGGAAAAGAATCCCTGTTCAATAAATGGTGCTGGGAAAATTGGATAGCCACAATGAAACAGGATCCACACCTCTCACCACTCACAAAAATTAACTCATGATGGATAACAGCTCAAACTTAAGGCATGAAACTATAAGAATTCTAGAAGAAAATGTTGGAAAAACTCTTGTAGACATTGGCATAGGCAAAGAATTTATGAACAACACCCCAAAAGCAATCAGAGCAACAACAAAAATAAATAAATGGGACCTGATCAAATTAAGAAGCTTCTGCACAGCCAAGGAAACAATCACTAGAGTGAATAGACAACCAATAAAATGGGAGAAAATATTTGCATTCTATACATTCAATAAAAGGCTGATAACCAAAATCTACAAAGAACTCAAAGAACTCAGCAAGAAAAATAAATCAAACCCCATTAAAAAGTGGTCAAAAGACATGAATAGAAACTTTTCAAATGAAGATAGACTAATGGCCAAGAAACATATGAAAAAATGCTCAACTTCTCTAATCATCAGGGGAATGCAAATCAAAACTAAATGAGATATCACTTATCTCCAGTGAGAATGGCTTTTATCAAAAAGTCACAAAACAACAGATGCTTGCATGGATGCAGAGAGAAAGGAACACTCATACACTGTTGGTGGGACTGCAAACTGGTACAAGCTCTATGGAAAGTAGTACAAGATACCTCAAAGAACTAAAAGTAGACCTATCATTTGATCCAGCAATCCCCCTACTGGGTATATACCCAAAGGAAAAAAAGACATTTTATTAAAAAAAGACACTTGTACTCAAATGTTTATAGCAGCACAATTCACCATTGCAAAGATGTGGAAACAACCCAAGTGCCCATCAATACATGAGTGGATTAATCAAATGTGGTATATGTATACCATGGAGTACTACTCAGCCATAGAAAATGGTGATCTAGTATCTTTTGTAACAACCTGGATGGAACTGGAGCCCATTCTTCTAAGTGAAGTATCACAAGAATGGAGAAACAAACACCACATGCACTCACTACTAAATTGGAACTAATCTATCAACATTTATGTGCACATATGGAAGTAAAACTCAGTGGAAATCAAGCATGCAGCCGGGGGTGGGGGGTGGGGAGGGGGCGGGGGGGGGGGGAGGTAGGTAAATTCACACCTAATGGGTACAATGCACACTATCTGTGAGATGGGCACAGATTATAACTTTGACTCAAACTGTACAAAAGCAGATTATGTACCCAAAACATTTTTACCCCTGTAATTTTCTGAAATTAAAAAAAAAGAAGGGATCCCAGTAGTAAGTGGCCCTGGGGGGAGGGAGGTCCTGAAATATGTCTCTTTATGAGTTAGCTGGAATTTTAAAAAATTTATTCACTTATCCATGGATAAATATATTCATTGCTATAATGAGCTAGGGTTAGTGTAAATTTTATCCCTTTTTTAATGTAAGCACTGAGAAAATTTGTTCACATAAATAATTATATGAAGATGGAAGGTGTTTTGTCATAGCAAAGTCCCTCATCCCCTTGAACTTCATTATTCTATCATCAAAATTGTTTTCAGTCATCAGCTTACAACTCAAAAAGATCTTCCTTCAATGGTGTTGAGAGCAGATATCTGGCAACCACCTGAGTTGCAAAAAATATGTGTTCCCTGATCATTAGAATCACTCACTTTCTCAACACCAACACCAAAACCATCTGGCAAATTGTCCCCTTGTTAGGTACCCCAGAGGTTTGTCAGATGCAGGGCAATGCAGGGCAGTAAGATTAGAGACAGGTGATATATTTCTTTTGTAAAATGGAAGAGGGATGATTATGAAAGGAGAGGTGGGAAATGAGTGTCATAACAATAAATTCTGTAGATTTTATCCTTATTTTATAGTTGAGGAAATTAGGGACATAGAGGGTCAGACAGCTGGTCTGAAGACAGCCGGTGTAACTGGCAGAGCTTGACTTAAAACCCACACTGCTCTGATTCCCATATTCACGGTCTTAGTCGTTATGCTTCCCAGGAGCATATACATGAAAAGTGACCATTTGCGGACCCTGGTTCCAGGTGGTGCTTTCATAGTCACTGTCCTTTTACTGTCCTTGCTTTTCTGCGTCCTCCACACTTATCTTCTCTCCCTGATTCTCCTCTTTTTGCTCTTCCCGGTGTTCTCTGGATGTACCAAAGTCTTAAGCCTTCTAAAGGCACCTGCAAGCCTTGCATCCTTCCTCCCAGGGTTGCAAAGCTCTGCACACCCTGTCTCGTGGGAAGGATATTCAGGATTTGGACCTATTTTCTAATGTCACATTCTATTCCTGGACCATTTTTTTTCCCCACTGAAGCCCGCTCAGAGTGATTAATATCAAATAGTAAGACAAGTTCTTCAATAATTAACACCCGGAAAGAAGCCAGCCAACTGGCATTGATGTCAGACTCAGTGTAATTTGGTGTCATGAGGTGGACAAATAAAAAAAGAACATGTAGTCACCACTGGAGTATTTGGGTTGTAGTGGCATAATGAAAGCTGGACAACAAGCAAACAAAGAAAGATGGGACATAGGAAATTGGAAGCAGCATGGGCTAACGATGTGGACTTGGGCAGCTAAACTGAAGTGACCCATGAGATGGAGATGGGACACAGTGGAAAATATTATGTGGTCGTGGTAGGCTTTAGATGGCTAAAACCCCAGATCTCACTGAGCTGTCATAGGTTCTATGCTGGCAGTTGAAAAGGGGCATTCAAAATAGCTAAATAATTGTTCTGCGGTCAGTTCTATTCTAGTAGGGCTGGCTGGACCCAGGAGTGTGATAAGTGATGGCATACTTGGTACGAAATGAGCAGGAAGCCCTACCCTCTCCACTGCCATCCTCTGGATCGACTGCACAGTCACGGTGCTTCAAATTTCCCCCACTAATCACCTTTCTGGATTAAAGCAGTAGAGGTGTCTAATGTGTACCTTGAGAGCATAATGGAAGATTCTAACAAGAGGGACACTCATTTTCCTTTTACTGATGGGAGCAATCTTCCCCTATCTGGTTAAGCTTTCCCTCTCCCTACAAACAAGCTATTTCATGACACATGCATTTCTGTCCAGCCACTGCAGCCAGGGCCATCCATGCTATGACAGCTCCAAGAGTGAGAGGGACCCCATGCCACACTGCTCTGCCACAGAATAGAGAATACAGGTTCACTCTGAAAAGCAATTTAAAGTCCGGGGTTTGCAACCAGTTTTGTTTTGGGGTTTTGTTTTGTAAGGAAAATATTTCCTTGAAGTTTTCTTAGGTTTACTGAAATATGTAAGAGAATATCTAGAGAACGAACCTTCCATTTCAATGAAGTATTAAATGCCCTGAAAAATCACCCTCACTGGGAAGCAAATGATTCACTTCATCTTTTTTTTTTAATTGAGGTAAGAGTCACATAACATAAAATTAACTATTTTAATATGCATGATTCAGCCAGCTGGCATCAAAGCCAGACTCGATGCAATTTGGTTTCATTGAGCTGGACAGATAATGAAGAAAATGAGCAACATTTAGTCACCCCCAGAACATTTTGGGCTGTAGCAAAGTAATGAAAGCTGGACAACAGGGGTATTTAGTACATTCCCAATATCGTGCAACCACCTCTATCTAGTTCCAAAACATTTTCATCACCCCAAAAGGAAACCCTGTACCTATTAAACAAGTATTCCTGATTCTTCCTCTCCCCCGCCCCTGTGTTCTGTCTCTGTGGATTTACACATCCTGGGTATTTCATATAAAGAGGATCATATAGTGTGTGACTTTTTGTATCTGGCTTCTTTCACTTAGCGTAATTTTTTCAAGGTTCACGCACATTGTAGTATGTATCAGTAGTTCTTTCCTTTTTTTGGCTGAATAGTATTCCATTGAATGGATATATCACATTTTGTTTATCCATCTGGTGATGGACATTTGAGTTGTTTTCATCTTTTGGCTATCGTGAGTAGTGCCTCTATGAACACGTGTGCGTATGTATTTGCTTGAATATCTGTTTTCAGTTCTTTGGGGTACATACCGAAGTGTGGGATTTTTGTAGTCATTTATTAATTCTATGCGTAACTTTTTGAGGAACTGCCAAGCTGTTTTCCACAGTGGCTGCACCATTTTATATTCCCACCAACAATGTGCACATTTAAAAAAAATTATAGCCATCCTAGTGGGTATGGAGTAGTATCTTATCATGGTCTTGATTTGCATTTCCCTAATTACTAGTGATACTGAGCACCTTTTCATGGTCTTTTTATCCATTTGTATATCTTCTTTAAAGAAATGTCTATCCAAGTCTTTTGCCTATTTTAAAAATTGAGTTGTGAGTAATTTGCTTTAAAAAGTGATCTTGTCAGGGACAAAAAAACAAGAGGTAATGGAATGTTAGGGACAGAAAAACAAGAGATAATGAATGATAGGAGCAGAAAAACAAGAAGGAGGAAACAGTTAAAGAAAAATAATAAGAAGGAAATAGTTACAGAAAAATAACCAAGGAAAAGTTATTTTAGTCTTAAAGAATGGGATAATTAGACCATGGAACAGGGACCACCAATCAGAAAATAGGAAAACACCATAAACGGTGACTTTCCCCACCACACATATAGGAGAAAGGAATGCCTGGAACATAACTTTTAAGTTATGTCCATACCTGGAAAAATCCAGACCCCAAAACCCATCACATATAGTCGTAAGTAATTCTACCTGGCCTTTACACCAGCATATACTACTAGCGTATAGAAGGAAAAACATAGAAGAAGATAGTGTCTTCTCCACTAGCAGAGACAGACTCATTTCCCCTTAGGAAGTATCTTTCACTTTGCACCCTTAAACTTTCTTTATAATAAATTCTTCACGCATACTTGCTGAGTGTCTGTCATCTCTCTCCATTGTGTGGGCCATAGCTTGTGATTCCTCCAAGCCAGGAGCCCAAGAACTAGGGAAACACTTTAAAGTCCATCCATGGACAGGACCGTGACAATCATTTTTGCTTCATGAAACCATTCATAGTTGGTATTTTCTAACTTTTGGGGTAATGGGGCCCAGCATCCTGACCTGGTTTTGTTAGATCTCTCAATCTGACTCCATTCCAAGGGAAATGGTAAGAGCTTTCTTTTGATATTCTTGTCTGATCACAACCCTGATAATAGGGGCTAAATTTCTTGAGTTCCTACTGTGTGCTGGGCACTGTTTTAAGTGCTTTTACACTAATTAATTCATCTAATCCTCCTATGTAATACATTTCATAGAGGAAAAACTTGAGACCCCTTGCTCCAAATCACACAGCTAGAAAATGGTGAATCTGGGATTTAAACCCAATTGTGATGGGCATCAGTGTAGGTAAAATAAGATTGGATTGAGGAAGTCCACAGCTCACATTTTTGCCCTGCTAATAATCTCTGACAGGTGGTTTTCAGGTCAGTTTATGCTCCAAACTTCTATTAGGCTATTATGGCAGGAAGATGAGCTGCTACGTGCAGAACTGAAATGCGGTCAGGAGACCAGCAAGCATGCTGAGAGTCTTAAAAAATTATCCATGCAAATGGAGAGGAAGTGGACAAAAATAAGCATCCCCTAGGGAAGAAATGGACAAGCTTCAGTGAAAAACTACAGAAATTTCTACTAACAAATGGGATCAATGACGGAGAAGTAAGGAATAGGAGTGCTAAGACTAAGATCTCCATCAAGAGAACCCAGGACTGTTCCTGTGCTTCATGATGGAAGGGCGAACATGCTCATGGCTTGTAGATGCATCACCAGATGTAAACTTAATGGAAACCAGGACACCAAAATTTGCTCAGGAGGGAATTTTTTTAAAAAATGAAAACTCAGCAGTCCATTCTATATTTTAACACAGAAGAAAAAGCCATTCTTTTTTTTTTTTTTTTTTTGAGACAGAGTCTTACTCTGTTGCCCAGGCTCGAGTGCCGTGGTGTCAGCCTAGCTCACAGCAACCTCAAACTCCTGGGCTTAAGCGACCCTACTGCCTCAGCCTCCCGAGTAGCTGGGACTATAGGCATGCGCCACCATGCCCGGCTAATTTTTTCTATATATATTTTTAGCTGTCTATATAATTTCTTTCTATTTTTAGTAGAGATGGGGTCTCGCTCTTGCTCAGGCTGGTCTCGAACTCCTGAGCTCAAACAATCCGCCCACCTCGGCCTCCCAGAGTGCTAGGATTACAGGCGTGAGCCACCGCGCCCTGCCTAAGTTTTTTTTTAATAACCGGATTCATTATGCACAGGACCTACTCAGACTTCTTCCTGAAAATGTGCTAAATAGCCTTTGATGATGATTTTGGCTCAATGAAGTGCAGTAATAAACCTAAAAACATTAATATGTTTTAACATAAGTGGGTCCTGAAGGTGAGATGCACCGTATTCCCCCAACGCCTTCATTTTCCTACCCACTTTCATCCGTTTATTTACTTAACTCTTTCTCTTATCCTTTTTCTTCTCGAAAATTTACTTCTAACTTTTTAGCCAGAATTGAGATATATAAGAACTAGTTATAAACTGGAGAGCCAAATGCCAGGAAAAAAAGAGGGGAGTTTGGCAAACAAAATTGATTTGAAGCAGAGAGAAAAACGGGCAAAAACAGGGAGAGAGGAAACTACCCAAGGGCATAGGTTCGATCCTGGGGTTCACATCTGATACTCAGTGGACTTTGTAAGCAGCCAGTCATCTACGGTATAGGCATGAATTTTTAAACTACCAGCAACCAGATCACATGGATGTTTGGCCAAGATAAATATGAGAGAAAGCTTTGAAATTCTCTACAACTGCTGTGCAAATGCAGCTCAGAAACGGCGGCCAAGAGCAGTGAAGTGTTTCCACGCATTTAATGAAGTTGCTAGTTGCTGGGCACGTTATCAAATGACACTCTTCTCCAAATCTGCCCATCGAAGGGTGAATAGATATCATCATGGGAAAGTTGTTGGAGGGAAGAGAGATTAGCAGACAGAGAGGGAGGAAAGATGTCCCTGTGGAGTGGGGTTTGGAAAAGGTTCTCTGAGAATGAGAAGCGGGTGATGGGCAGGAAGGAGGTGGGTGGCTCTTTCAGCTGGGGTGGGGGTAGGGAACAGAGACGTCCAGAGAAACAGGAAAGGGGCCAAGAGTGTGTCTGCTTGGACAAAATGAGAAAGGGGAGCCCAACAAGGTGCATGGGGTGAAAATGCCACAGTGTCATCATGCACAAGTGCAGAGAAGGGAGAGGATTTGGGAGGAGGAAAGGAAGCTGTGGCTGGGTCAGAAAGCCTGGAGGGGGAGATTGTTCTGGAAGCAGCATTTTGACCTCAAAAACCAAGAGGGTTGTGATGGTAGGAGCATGAGGGAAAGAAAGGCTGCAGGTAACGTTGGCAAGGTCTCTTTAGAAGCAGGTCTTTCTCTTGACTTTTAGGTTGGGCAGGTGGGGAACAAGACAAGGGTGCCTTTGTATGAATGCAGGAAACTTTTCATGCAACACTGATCCACCTGGGCTCAGTAAATAGTCATCCCCATCCCCATGATTTATTTGGCTGGCAACAAGAGGAGTAAAATACCAGTGTGTAGAGTGGAGGTTCTCAACCAGGGACAATTTTGCCCAGGGGACATTTGGCAGTATCTGGAGACATTTTTCATTTGTCACAAGTTGGTGGGGGCAGGAGGAAGAGGGTGCTACCAGCATCTAGTGGATAGAGGACCGGGGTGATACTAAAAACCTTGGAGTTGCAGGACAGCTCCCACAACAAACAGTTACCCAGTTCGAAATGCTAATAGTACTGAGGTTGAGAAACCCTGGTATAGACTGCCCCATCATTTCCCTTCCTGTGTGCTGTGCACCCAGGACACACACACACACACACACACGCATACACACTTGCACATGTACACACAGAGTGAATTCAGGAATGTCACCTGGAGCCTAGAGCATTTGAGTAACAATAAGAGCTAGGGGTTTTAAGTACTGTATGCTGGGTACTGTATTTTCTTCATCTGTCGTTTGATCCCTTGCAGCAGCCCTGCAAAACAGGCATTCTCAGTTTGATCTCACTGAGGAAGAATTTGAGGGTCAGCTAGATAGCTTGTCCAGGGTCCCACAGCCAGCCCCTCGAGGGCTTAACCACTGCCCAGAACCAGCTCTGTAGGCTCTGAAGCCGTGTCTTGATGCAATGGTTTTAACATCCACTGTGATGCCAGAGCCAGGAACATTTTGCTGTGAAGGAAAAACGGGCATTAAACTCTCAGCTTTTCTGTTTGACCAATGACATTTTGGTCTGGTCCTGATCCTCACTTCTTTTTTTGCCTGAGTGAAGGTGAAACTGAGTAAGGCCCAGGGCTGGGCAGAGGGACAGAGTGAGGCTCAGAAATATCTGTCTCTTCAGGTTATGAGATATGAGATATCTCATATTTCATTATGAGATATCTCATATTTCATTATGAGATAATGAAAATAAAATGACATTAAATCAGCCTGCCTTTGGCCCTTTTTCCTGTACCACGCTGCCATATTTCTTCCTTCCTATGTCATCTCATGTGCGTGCATGCGTGTGTGTGTGTGTGTGTGTGTGTGTGTGTGGAGATGGTGGGCAGCCTACCTTTGCTTTCATAGACAACAGAGTCTTCTATCTTCCTGACTGTTCCTGTCCCTGCCCCACACTGCCTCAGCACCATGGACATTGTTAGGCCAATGTCACGTCCTCAGCAAGTATTGCACAAATATTAGCTGTTATTACCATCTCTCCATTTCTGTCCATGTTACAATGTGAGGCTGTGTGGTCCACTGTCTACCTCCTTTCCAGAACTGGAACGTCCTCCTGTGAGGCCGGGAGTGTGTCTTTTTCATCTTTGACATCCAGTTCTTTGTGCATGGCTGACAATAAATGTTTGTTGAATGACTATTGGCAAGCAGGCCTCAAACACAAGGTTTTGATGGTTCAGGAGGCCTGGACCTTCACTCAGCACTTCTGTTTCTTAAGGGTGTTGGGCAGCCTTTCAAAGCCATAGCTCTACAGAAACATTGGATCTTGGATACTTCAAGCATGACATGTGGCTGTTGGCTCCAGGAGAGTCGTGGTATTTGTCAGAAGAGAACTTGATGGAGATACAAACTTTTCTCTGAATATTGATCTGATTTAATTTTTTTATTCTTAAAATTTAAAATAGCCTAAATATTAAACAGTTACACACAACTTTTTTATTATTCATGTTTATACATTATAACTTTTAAATAAAATTAATCAAAAATACAATAAGGAAGAGGAGAGGAAGAGAAGAAAAAGAAAGGAGGTCTAGGTCTAATTGTACTATTACCTTATTGTGTCTAAAAAAAAAATGGATGGTTAGAAAGTTGATCTTGGAGTTGAAAAACAAACAAAGCATGTTCTTGAGTCAATAAGTAGAGCTTTTATTGCATTGATTCGTATAGCACAAATTAAAGTGTTTTTGTAGTTCTTGGCTTGATAATTACCCTGGAAAATGATTTTGGAATGTGAGAGATTGTTTATTCCATTACTTTCACTCTGACCAAGCCCACATCTTTCTCTAAAGTATGTCTTATTTTTAGAGTTGGTAAATCAAATGCATTGTGGAGCTGGAATGTAGCATGAAGTGCACTCACAAGCAAAAATCCAGCCTTATTCAGCAGTCTTCACACAGTATCAACAAAAGTATGTAGCCACTAGAATTTTTTGCTCCATGAAGGCCTTTTTTGAGATATTTAACATGTGTTCTTATAAAAAAAAAATACGAAATCTACCTTTAAAGAAATTTGTCTGCTTGAACAAATACATAGTAGGAGAGACCAAAAAAAAAAAAAAAAAAAGCACTTATTCATTCCAACATTTGAGAGCACAAGTTTTAAATATTCAAAGCCCACTGGAGATATATGAATATTTAAAATGAGCATAAAGATGAGAATAAGCAGAAGAAAGCAATTCATTAGCATGTGATCACCTCCATATCTGAAAGAAAGGATGTGTCCCTGGAGAGTGGCCCATCTTCTCTGGGTTCCCAGGTCCCTCACATAAGAGAGGGACAGGTTGAACCACGTGTGTTCAGGTCCCTTCCTGGCCTCACATGCTGTGATTTCCTCTTTCTCACTCCCACATCTAATAACCACGTCCTAAGTCATCCATATTTTTGATAACTCTGACCCCCAGCCATTTGAAGGGATATTATTTTAGGCACGGGTCTTGTGGGGGGTCTTTAATTCTGCTTGATAATGGAATAAGTTCCCAGGAGTGCTAAGAGAAGGGCCAGGTCCGCTGAGATTTACCGTTGATGAGTCGACACGAGATCCACGATGGAAAAAACTTGTGCGTGCCTTTGCCGGTGGCACCCCAGTGCCTAAAGAGCCTTTGCTCCTTATCCCCCCAGCAGGGACCCCATGGCCATCCCCAGTTTCTCACGTTGAGTCTTAGGCTCACCACTGCAGACCTGTTTTCTTGTCCTGGTTATAGCTCATTATCCTACATCCCTTAAAACTCAACGTGGGGCTTTCATATGGGCCCATGTGACTGTTCTTAGAAAGTTTTATTGCCTAGTAGCTCACTGGTTGTTTGGAAATGGCAATGTCCAACAAGAACCTCAGAGCACCTGGCTTCCAAACATAGCCCTACTATTAAAAAAAAAAATCTATGTGTTTCACTGTGCCTTAATTTCCTCATCTGGAAAAATGAAAACAGTCACAACCTTTGCTTCCTCACTCAGATACTATAAGGAAAAATGATATATATATATATATATATATGTAAAAGAGGTCTGAAAAGTTTTTGTTAGGTATGATACCAATATAGAGTAACATTCCACAATAGAACTAATGTCAGAATACTCTCCAAGAAGTATTTTTAAATGCGTGCGATGCCTCTGTATGCTGGGTGCCTGATAAATTATGGCTTTCAGACCCAAGTTCACAGCGCGGTGGGAAAGAATCCTTCCTCACCCCATGCCTCCCGCCCCGTCTTTTCTCCTTGCCCGAAACATCTGGTGGCCCTTTGTAGTTCTGGATGATTTGATTTGGAATTCATTAGTAATAATTGATGTGCTTTCTGGAATTTGTTTAAACAGTGACTCGCGCGGTGAGTAGCTAAGCCAAGAAGGATTGTTGGAATGGAGCCTGCCAACGTGGTAGAGCTGAAATGGGCAATACCAAGCGCTCGTGCCGGAGGCTTTAGAAAGCCCCCCATGCCCCGGCCCTCACCCAGTTTGGGTGGGAGGGAGGTCGGGTTGCTTGTAGTGTGTGGCTTAAGAGCTCCGTGTTGGCAGAATGACAAAGACAGCGGCCAACCAAAGACATTTGTACTTTAACACTGTAGATGAGGGGGCCACACAAACGGATAGAGCTAGGCATTAGCATCTGAGAAGTTTAAAAACTGGAAAAGATAAGTGTCCACACAGGCAACTCTAAGCAGAGTGGGGAGGATTACTCTAAGGCAACTCCAGGGCAAGAGTTCTTCGTCTTTTGGGGGGTTGTGGACCTCTGTGAGAATCTGATGACAGCTGTTGACAAATGTGTCATGCATGCATGCATGTGTGTGCCTGTGTGCAATTCCATCTGTCATACAATTTGAGGGGTTCACAGGCCCCCTGAAGCACATCCAAGACACCATTTAAGAAGCCCCAGAAACAGGATGATCCAATAATAAATATCTTTTTTAAGCCTCACTTTTAAATTATTGGATTCAAAGGGCATAAAATTACTCTGTCAAATTGCTATAAAAGTTTCTAAATGTGTGCTCTCAACTTTCATACTTATCTCCTTGAGGTCCAGTGACAAGCATTTTGCAGTCTGGTCTGGGGCCCTGGACCACTCCGAGGGGCCAGATCACAGCCCTTCCTGCCTGCTCCAGACATCACCCCAGAAATTCTCCCCCCTCTCTGAATCGTCAGTTTCTTCCCTCTACTAGATAACTACCATCAGCATTTCAACATCCTGGTAAGAAAGCTCAATTCAAACTGACTTAATCACGAAGGGATTAAGGGATTATTGATACCTGTATCTGCATAAAAACCTGTTGACATATTTTAAAGGCTATTTTACCCCTAAGTAGTTCAGCATAACTTTCTAGAAATTAAGAGCAGTTTCTTATATAACTACTATGCTAACATCACACCTAAAAAAAGGTAAAGTGATTTCTTAATATCTAATATTCTGCTTTTCCCAGCCATCCCCCTAATGTTGGTTTATAGTTGTTTCGTGTTAATCAGAATCCAAATAAGGTCCACACTTGGCACTGTCTGCTTTGTGTCCTCAGTCTCGGGGTCTTCAGCAGTCTCACCACTCAGCACAGGCCGCGTTCCCACACCACTGACTCACTGAAAAGGTGTCAGGCATATTACAAACGTCTCGCATTCTGGATGTCTCTACTGGCTTCCTCGGTGTTGTTTAACCAAATCGTCTATCCTATAAGCTGGAAGTTAGATCTAAAGGCATGTTTAAATTTGGTTTCAAAGTTTTGGGTAAGAACACTTGATAGTGATGTAATGTCTTCATAATGCATGACATTGGAGGCATGATGTCTTACCCTCTCAATTTTAGTGAGATGAAAACTGATCAGTGGGTTCAGGAGATGACAACTTTATCCCTCCTTTGTGAAGACTCACTTCCCCATTTATGATTGGCAAATCATCCGTGGGCTGATATAAAGTGCTATCCAGTATCAAAGAAGGCTACTTCTGCAATGCTGGCTAAAATTTGAGTCCATATAACTCCTTTTTTTTTTTGAGACAGAGTCTTGCTCTGTTGCCCAGGCTAGATAGAGTGCCGGGCGTCAGCCTAGCTCACAGCAACCTCAAACTCCTGGGCTCAAGCAACTTTCCTGTCTCAGCCTCCCGAGTAGTTGAGACTACAGGTGCATGCCATCACACGCAGCTAAATTTTTCTGTTTTTAGTTGTCCAGCTAATTTTTTCTATTTTTAGTAGAGACAGGAGTCTCGCTCTCGCTCAGGTTGGTCTCGAACTCCTGACCTCAAGTGATCCTCCTGCCTCGGCCTCCTAGAGTGCTAGAATTACAGGTGTGAGCCACCGCACCCAGCCTATATAACTTTTTATGTGGAATGTTATTGCTCCCCTTTGGGAATTTTGTTTCCCAAACACTTGTAATATTTCTGCATAGGTTCAAGCCTCCAGCCCCCTAGCTACTACAACAGAAACAGACATTCCCAGACAATTCTGGGCTGTTTTTCTGTAGTATGAATTGAATTTCAGCAGTGTACTAGGAATACTGTAATCAAGCCCCTAAATGTTCCTGAAGAACATAAAACCTGACAAATCTTCCAGAGATTGATGACATTGCCTGTTTAGTTTTTTGTTTTCCACAAAGCAATGATAGTTGTTAGAAGTCAAATGTTTTTAACTTCTTATAAATTTCCTGATTATATTTCCTTTCCTTTTCCTTTTTCCTTTCCTTTTCCTTTCTTTCTCTTTTCCTCACCTGTAGAACTTGAGACGATTTTTTCCTGTTTGTTTACAACCAAACATTATCATCACAGGAACCATTTATTAAGCCTCACGTGCTCTCCCGGAGCTTTCAGACTGACGGATAGTATCATGGAAAGACTTGAAAGGCCCGAGTTTTGATCCTTTTTACTACTTACCTTGGGCAGAGGCAATTTGAGTTTGGCTGGTATCCGCTCCATTTGAAGTAGCTAACTTTCTTTTGGAAATCTACAAACATACCCTTTCAATTTTGTAAAATAACTTATGACCATAGTACCTCAGGCTCTGGCTTCCCAATTATGTTACTGAAATAGACACTAAGTAAATGAGAATCTAAAAAATTTGGAACTTATGCTAAAGACAAATTATGGTGCTATTTATAAACCTCTGACAAAAAAAATATACCATAAATCTTTAATAGGCTTCCTTGAAGATGCAGATACTGGCATTTCTGGAGTTTTCTAAATACATAAGAACTATAGCATCTCAGGATTTTGAGGAATTGGAAAGTCATGGGGTCTAACCATCCGTCTTATCCTTGACTCCCACGCTCCTGCCAAATGAGGTCAAGTAATGTCTCCTTTCCCACAAGCAGCCTCTCTGTCTCGAGCACCCCCCACTCATTTATCGAGCACCGCAGTGTGCCAGGTGCTGTTCCAGGGCTCCATCTACCTCAGGAGACAGCTATGTGGGCACAGAGAATAGGATGAGAGAATACAGTTGAGGGGCCGGGGAGGTGGCTCACGCCTGTAATCCCAGCACTCTGGGAGGCCGAGGCGGGATGATCGCTTGAGCTCAGGAGTTCGAGACCAGCCTGAGCAAGAGTGAGACCTTATCCGTCTCTACCAAAAAGAAAAGGAAAAAAAAAAAAAAAACCCAGCTGGGCTTTGCAGCACATGCCTGTAGTGCCAGCTACCTGGGAGGCTGAGGCAAAAGGATTGCTTTGAGCTCAGGAGTTGGAGGTTGCAGTGAGCTATAATGATGCCATTGCACTCTACCCTGGGGCGACAGAGGGAGACTCTGTCTCAACAAAAACAAGGCAGCTGAACACCCCTCCTCACAACAGCCCCACCCCTTTAAAAAAATAGAAAAATAATAAGAGAATACAGATGAGAAATAAGAAAGAGCTCCTTGAACAACGTGAGATGGTTCTGGATGCTGAGTCAAAACCAAACATAGTGCTACACGTAACACTGAGCAAGCATTTCCTCTTGGCCATTCCTTGGTCCCCACGCCTGGCCATGCTGACAGTGGCTGCTGCATGCTTACATAATTGATCTTGTGTTTCCATTCCATGCTCTCAAAATATCATTTTACCATTTTGAGCGGCGTTGCATTCATCCACATTCCGTCAAAAGGTTTCCTGATGCAAATCCTATCACAGTCAAGATGACGCTTAAAAAGAAGGGAAGGGTTGTTTCCCCAGTTTCTGTTCTCTCATATCTCCCCTGATCTTATCAGGAAGAACTGGGGGGGGGGTGCTTTGTGGTGCCAACAGCGTGGGGGGGGGGGACTCCTGAGGCCAAGCAATGGGTGGCCTGTCTGTGTCATTTTCTAGTCCACGCTTTGCCCCACTATGACCTTGAGCGCAGCCTGTGCAAAGCATATGGTCACCTGCAGATGGGTCACCTCTCTACACAAACAGGAGAAAGGGGAGGAGGGGAGAGAAGTGGCACCAAACTGCTGCCAAGGAGCTGCGGAGAGGAGGTGACAACTGCCAGCTGTAATGCTCACCAGTCTATGATGCCTGCCGCTTCTCTCAGGCTCGGGATGGTGCTTTTGTCCCAGAGGAACTAGACCATTATTCCTACTCGCTGACCTGGAAGGTTATGGCTCCCAACTGTCCCTTAGGGGGTTCAGGGTCTATTTTCTTTCTTCTTTTTTCTCCCTTTTCTTGTTGTTCCCTGTTGTTTGTTTCCTTCCCTCCTTCACTCCTTTGGTTCTCTCTCTCTTCCTCTCTGTCTCTGTTTCTCCCTCTCTCTTTCCTTCTCTGTCTCGCTGTCTCTCTCTGTCTATTTCTCTCCCCCCGTCTCCTCCAGGTATCCCCCACTGTAGATGGAAGAACTTTCTGAGCGTTGATCTAGAGACTGAGATAAAAGTGTAGCAGGAGCACGAGGCAGACAGAACTTGGGGCTAGGATTCAGGAAACCCGGACTTTCTTCCTAACTTTGTCATTAATATTTCTGACAGACAGGATGAGATGAAAGACATGAATGTGCTTTGAAAAATAACACAGAGTACAATTGTCTATTCTTCCAAAGCTGCTACTGTGAAAGCGAGGCTGAGGACGCCTGGCGACAATAAAAAGTCTATTCAGCCACCCTGCTGTTGTGCCTGGCATTGGGTCAGAGACTCCATTCAGCAGGTAGGACTCTTCTGGAGTTTAAAAAGGCCCGTTTAGAGCAAGCAAACCTGAAGAATTTGTGCAATACCAGGCATGCAGTGAAACCTGAGAACGCAGTAATTCCTGAGCTCAGTTTAAAATCAAGATCAATGTTGTCATTCTGAAGTCACTGTTCCGTTTAGCTCCATGCCAAGGATTACTGCCCTGCTGAGTGATGAGAGCCATTGGATCCAGTTCCACACCATGAGAAGCATGAGACTTTCAGATGTTGTTATCTCTAATTACATTCTTGAGTGGGCGACTGCTGATCCCTCTGGTATGGGCCCATCCCCACACCTTGCTGCAGGCAGTGAAAATGATATGCAAACTGCCAATGTGCTGCTTACGGTGATAATTGCTTGGTAACACCCACGCATTCAAGTTCTCTTTTTGCTTCTGAATTCCTCAAGCCAAAGGTTACAAAGAATGGTCAAATAAATAAAATGGCATGCTTTGGACCCTGAATGACCTGCCACAGTTTGGGCCTTAAATAAATTACAGATTCTCAAAGTGTGGTCCCCAATCCAGCAGCACCAGCATCTCCTGGGAACTTGTTAGAATTGCAGGTTCTGACACGGGTATCACTGGGCTGAAATCAAGGTGTTGCTGGGGCTGAGTTCTTTTCTGGAGGCTCTCGGGAGAATCTGCTTCCATGCCTTTTCCAGCGTCTAGAGGCTGCCTCCGCTCCGCGGCTTGTGGCCCCTTCCCCAGCAGCGGGGATGCAGTCCTTTCCACATGGCCATCTAGGCTCTCTGACCGTCCTTCTTCCACTTTTAAAGACTCATATGAAAGATTGGGCCCACTGAGATCATCTGGACCAATCTGCCTGTCTCAAAGTCAGCTAATTATCTAACATAGTTGCATCTGCAACCTTAGTTCTCTTTCGCCATGCCACATAACAGACTCACAGGTTCCAGGTATTAGGATGTGGACATCTTCAGTGGTTGCATGTTAGTTGTGCCTTACACAGTCCACCCTCTGGCCCTCAAAGATCCATGTCTGTCCCACATGCAAATTATATTAACCCTATCCTGGGTCCCTGAAAGTCCAACACATTATAGCATCAACTCTAAGTCCCAAATCTCAGCAGCTCAAGAGTCCCAAATCTCACTGTCTAAGTAATCAAAATAAGGTATAGGTGAGCCTCTGGGCATAATCCATCTCAGGGCACAATTTCTCTCCATCCAGACTTGTGAACTACAGAAACAAGTTCTCCGCTCTGAAAATACAATGGCAGGATAGACATAAGATAACAGTTATAGACATTCCTATTCAAAAAAGAAGAAAATAGAAGGAAAAAAGTAATCACCAATCAAGCCATTTTAAAATCCAGCTAGGCAAACTCTCTTTGGAATAATCCTCTGTAGCCCACTGCTCTGCAGTCTGGGCCATCTTCCTTTTTGTATAACCACTATCAATACAAGGAAAAATACAAAGACATTACAGCAATTAAGATATGGTAACAATAGAAGACAGTATTCCAATATAAGAATAATTGGCATCCCTGAACTAGATAGTTCAATAAATGAATCACAAAAAATATTCTAAGATATTATATGGGGAAATTTTCCTGAATTAGAGGATAAACTGAGTCCTCAGTTGAAAAGTTCACACCACATGCCAGAAAAAACACATACCACATAATCAAAATGAGATATATTCTGGATAAATTATTGACTCTCAAGATAAAAATTATACATATTGAGAGGAAAAAATCTAAAATAAAAAAAAAATTATACATATTATCCAGGCATAAAAATAGAACTACTTATGAGAAAGAAAGATTAGATAATTCTCAAATTTCTCTAAAGCAACATCCAATAATAATAGATAATGGAAGAATGTCTGTGAAATTCTGAGGCAAAATGTGATCTAAGAATATTATATTTAGTTAGATTATCTTTAGAAATAAATGTAAGAAATAAATTTATATTCCTTCAATACACTGGTAAATTATGCTGGCTTAAAAGAATGAGGTAGTTCTTCAAGTTCTGGTATAAAACAATCTCCATTATGTATAGTTAACCAAAAAAAGAAAAGGTACTAAGCAGTGAGCATAATATAACAGTTTTCACTGAATGCATTTTGTAACTTTGAATTTTTGCCATGGCCAAGTATTATTATTTTTCATTATATAAATAAAAATAGTTTTAAAAGAAAAAGAGAATTTCAACACATAATAACTCAGGTAATGTTACTTTTTTATGATCTCTTCTTTAAAAATCTATTTGATGAACTCCAGGTATCCAAAAGATAAGTCCACACAAAGAAGACAGAAATAGAGATGCCATGATATAAAGACTCTTGTTGAACTTTGTTCCATTTTAGCATAGAATTAAGACTAACAATTTGGGGTGTTTTATATTGCAAAATGGAATACAAATGTTAGGAACTCTGCCTAACAAAGTAGAAATAATGTAAATCACAAAATCTGGAGATGGGATGTGAGAAGATGCAAGAAATTTTCATAGTAAAGCAGTCACTGACACTGCCTAAAATTTTTAAGTGTAATTACAGGCAAACCTCATTTTAGTAGGTTTTGCTTTATTGTACTGTGCAGATACTGAGGTTTTTACAAATTGAAGGTTTGTGGCAACCCTGAGTCAAGCAAGTCTATCAGCATAATTTTTCCCAACAGCATGTGCTCACTTTGTGTCTTTGCATAACATCATGTTAATTCTCGCAATAGTATTATTATTATTATTACTATATGTTTTAGGGTGGTCTGTGATTAGTGACCATGTTACTATCGTAATAGTTTGGGGGCTCTGTCAGCCACACCCACGTAAGATGGCAAACTTGATCAGTAAATGTCGTGTGTACACTGACTGCTCCACCGCTGTTGCCCCGTCTCTCTCTCTCTCTCTCCTTGGGCCTCCCTGAGGCACAACAAAATTGAAATTAGGCCAATTGATAATTCTACAGTGGCCTTTAAGTGCTCAAGTGAAAGGAAGAGTCACACATCTCTCACTTTAAATTAAAAACCAGAAATGATTAAGCTTAGTGAAGAAGGCATGTCAAAAGCCAAGATAAACCAAAAGCTAGGCCTCTTGTGCCAAACAGTTAGCTAAATTGTAAATGCAAGGGAAACTTCTTGAAGGAAATTAAAAGTGCTACTCCAGTGAACACACAAATGATTAGAAAGTGAAACAGCCTTGTTGTGGCTGATACGGACAGCATTTTAGATAGAAGGTCTAGATAGAAGATTAAGCCAGCTCCAACATCCCCTTAAACCAAAACCTAATCCAGAGCAAGGCCCTAACTTGTTTCAATTCTATGAAAGCTGAGAGAGGTGAGGAAGCTGCAGAAGAAAAGTTTGACGCTAACAGAAGTTGATGCATGAGGTTTAAAGAAAGAAGCCAACTCCATAACATGAAAGTGCAAAGTGAAACAACAAGTGCTGCTGTAAAAGCTGCAGCAAGTTATTCAGAAGCTCTAGCTAAGATCACTGATGACGGTGGCTACATTAAACAACAGATTTTCAATGTATTTTATACATGAAACAGCCTTCTCTTAAAAGAAGGTGCCATCTAGGACTCATAGCTAGAGGGGAGAAGTCAATGCCTGGCTTCAAAGCTTCAAAGGACAGGCTGACTTTCTTGGTAGGGGCTAATGCAACTGGTAACTTTAAGTTGAAGCCAATGCTCATTTACTATTCAGAAAATCCTAGGGCCCTTAATCTATTCTGTCTGTGCTCAGTAAATGGAACAACAAAGCCTAGATGATAGTACATTTGTTTACAGCATGGTTTACCGAGTATTTTAAGCCCACTGTTGAGACCTACTCCTCAGAAAAAAAGAGTCCTTTCAAAAGATTACTGCCCATTGACAATGCACCTAGTCACCCAAGAGCTCTGGTGAAGATGTACAAGGAGATGAATGTTTTCATGCCTGCTAACACGACATCCATTCTGCAGCCCATGGATCAAGGAGAAATTGTGACTCTCAAGTCTTCTTATTTAAGAAATACATTTTGTAAGGCAATGGCTGCCATAGATACTGATTTCTCTGATGGATCTGGGCAAAGCAAATTGAAAACCTTCTGGGAAGGATTCACCATTCTAGATGCCACTACAAACGTAGGTGATTCATGGGAGGAGGTCAAAATATCAACATTAACAGGAATGTGGAAGAAATTGCTTTCAATCCTCAAAGATGACTTTGAAGGATTTAAGATATCAAAGGAGAAAGTAAGTGCAGTTGTGGTGAAAATTCATGGGAACTAGAATTAGAATTGGAGTCTGAAGATGGGACCAAATTGCTGCAATCCCGGGATCAAAGTTGAATGGATGTGGAGTTGCTCCTTATGGATGAGCAAAGAAAGTGGTTTCCTGAGACGGAATCCACTCCTGGTGAAGACGCTGTGAACACTGCTGAAATGACAGCAAAGGATTTAGAATATTCCGTAAACCTAGATGATAAAACACCAGCAGGATTTAAGAGAACTGACTCCGATTTTGGAGAAGTTCTGATATGGGTGAAATGCTGTCAAACAGCATCATATGCTACAGAGAATTCTTTCTTGAAAGGAAGAGTCAATTGATGCAACAAATTTATTGTCATCTTATTTGAAGAAATTTCCACAGCCACCCCAACCTCCTGCCACCAACACCCTGATCAGTCAGCAGCCATCAACATCTAGGCAAGACCTTCTACCAGCAAAAAGATTATAACTCACTGAAGGCTCACGTGTCTATTAGCACTTTTTAGCAATAAAGTATTTTTAAATTAAGGTATGTGCATTGTTTCTTTGGACATAATACTATCATGCACTTAATGGACTACAGTATTTTGTAAACCTAACTTTTATGTGCACTGGGAAACCCCAAAATTTGTGTGACTCACTTTATTGTGATATTCGTTTTATTGCGGTGGTCTGGAACCAAACTTGCTATAAATCCGAGTTATGCTAGTAAAAATGAAATACTTAAACTTCTGAGTGTTAAGAAGGCATATTAGGATCCACTTTTAAAAGATTCATAACATATTTGAGGATATTAAAGGGTCCAAGTAGCCACAATAAATAAAGAGAGCAGAATTTCTCAAACTACCCACAGAATACTTTTTTCATATGATGTTTCTGGGACATAGTTCTGAGCATGCAGCTGTAGTCACAACAGGTAAAAGATGAGAACCATCAGGAATTAAACAGAGAACTGGGACTACTTGATCTAAAAAGGAGAGAAATGAAGTAACTTTAGTGTTCAAGTGTATGAAGGATGACTATAGATAAAAAAGTGTCCTGACTGTCTTTATATGCGCTAATAAAACAAGAAGAAAAGGACTGCATCGTCCCATCAAGTATTTACTGAGCTCTAACCACGTGCTCAGAACAACATAGCACTACAGGGCTCCAGGCATTCTAACTCGGGATGAAGGGAGCCTGCTGAAACCAGGTACAATGATAGAAAGCTGTGTAGTTAGGCACTGCAGTTTGTAGTGAAAATGCGGAGGTGGTAAAGACCTTGGGCGGTGGGGAGGGGAGCAGCGGGAGCTGCTGATATCAGGGGTGTTTTGTGAAGAGCAGAGACGTGAGCCGGGCTCAGGATGTGGGAGGAACGTGAACCGCCAACGAGGAGGCGGACAGGTGGGGGGTGTCCCTGCGTAGCAAGAAGAGCAGGAGGGACGTCTTGGGAGTGAGGGCGACGGCCTGTGCGCAGGGCAACTACTAATAAGCCAAAGATAAAGCCCCAAGCATTAGAGCTGGCACGAGGGACTTAAATTCTTTAAGAGCAGGAACTATGTCCCGTTCACCATCGTGTGTCTAATACCCACTGAACGGGCCCGCCACTGAATAGGCAACCAATAAATACTGGTGGAATGATCGAAACTTTCTTAACCCTAGGACTGGTTGGTTTTTAAACTGTTAACGAGGAAGTTGTAGGAGTCATGAGGGACTATATCTGGAGCCTCCACAGTGTGCCGGGCTCTGGGCAGGTGCTGGGGAAATAGCGGTCCAAGGCAGACAGGTTCCCGCCTGCAGGGGCTCTGCCTTGGTGGAGATGTTTCTCTGGAACACTTGAACTTTCAGACAGTCCAGCAGCAGGGGTGAGTTAGACACAGCGCTGCCTACAGCCAAGGCGGTGAATCGCATCCTCATCCGCCCTTGAGAGTCCACAGCCAGCTACCCCAACACTCTTTCCAGCGCAACGCGTCTTGTCGGCGGTTCTCCAGAAAGGTTATGGGGTGAGGTCATGCAGGACTGTTTGGAGAAGAAAGGGGAGGGGCGTGAAACCAGGTAAAAGGCTGTCATAGCAGTTTAATAATAAATCTCTTTAAGTGATCCAAGAAAATAACTATAAGCTGGTTTAACACATTCATGAATTGGGAAACCAACATACTTTTCTCACTTATGTGAGATATGATTGTCACAACAACCCCATGGGTTAACAGGGCAGGCAGCGCCCCCCTTGGAGGGTTGTGCAATGAAGCAGCTAAGAGCACAGAGCCAGCTGTCCCAAGTTCAAATCCCAGCATTGCCACTTCCGGAAAGATGTGGAACATCTCTGCGCTACCCAGAGTCACAAGCTCATCAGCAGTAAAGGCAGGTCTGGAACCTAAATTTCCACCCTTCACACCCAGCTCTCTTCCCACCATGCCGCGGCGGGCAGACCTGAGGAGAAGCCGGTGTTGAGTCAGACAGCTCAGGTATTTCAAAGCAGCATATGGTGGTGTCTCTCTCAGAAACATGGAACCTACACAGGGAAACTTCAGATGCCAATAAGTTGACAGAACAAACTTGATTCAGCACGTGTGTGCTTGTATTGCTTGTTTCAAAGATCAGGTTGAAAAGAGCCAAACTGTTTTCCTGATCCAGGAGGCTAAATAAGTTAGAATGTCTCCGTTTGGAAAGGCAGTTTCTAAGACACTGTTTATCACTTGCCTCTGAAGAGCCCTTCAGTTCCCTTTGCTTGAAAATGCTTCAAATATGAACACAGCAAGTTTCTCGGAGACAGAAGCACCGTGCCTGGGTACAGAGGTGGGACAGCGGGATGGAAAGAGCAGGGGGAATCAGGAACGGACAGCCCCGTCCATCCAGGCAAGTTAAAAAGGGATGCATTTAGTGATTTAAAATAAAACCTTGAAAATAAGATCACAACATTTGGCAGCCTGCAAAAATTTACCAGGATACCTCTGAGAGATACTTGTTAATAAAACAAATGGGATCAACATTTTTACCGGTGACCTAGATCTCAAATATCACTCACCTAGAGTAGTAGTCACCAAACACCTATTTCCAAGGCGTAATTACTCTGAGTCTGGAATCGACTGCCAAGGTTATAAACTGGTCTTGTGGAGTAGTCTGGTGGGAAGTGGTGCTTTCATAAAAGTTCTTAGCTACTGAGAATGCGTGTCAATGTGGAAATGCTCTTTTGGAAAAAGTGGTCTTTTTTTGCTTCTATAATAATAGGAACAATGTTTTTCATCCAGCTATTGGTAAGATTTCAGTACAAAAGGTTGTGAACCACTGCCCTCACACCCACCCAGAGAATATTGTAATGGATCCAAAAGATCAGTTCTAGAGACTTTTCCCATATTCAACATAGAGCCTAACAGTCTAGCAAGTGGCAATTCAAATTAATGCAGATCAAATTTTGAAGTGACCAATTCCTTTGAAAATATGAATCTGAAACAGAAACACTTATTGTAAGACCTGAGATCACAGACAACTTTAGAGATCAAGAAACGGGCAAAGGACGTTGTGAAAGAAACGAATGTGGATTTCTGTTTTGCTTTTGGATCCCAACAGTATTTTTTACTGGAGAGCAGATGTTCAGTAGGAGCTGGGAAGAATGAGGTCAACCAAAAGTGTCACTTGATTTGTGTTCAACACACACAAAACAAACACACAAACAAAAGGCCTCAAGAGAGTCTTCCCTTTGTGACTGCTCTCTCCAGGTGACATGAAACAAACCCAGCCCCCCCAGACACACACACATCCACTGAGAGCTGTGCTTTGCAGGACGTGGCTCCAGAATGTTCTGCAATGTGTGGGAGGGAAGCATTCCAGCCCACTGGACGCCAATAGGCTGAACAATCCCAGAGAAGAGGGCAGTAGAGTATTGCATTGCATCCTGAGATGCTGCTTTCACAAATGTGAAGGTCTTTTTACATAAAGTCTTTTATCAATAAAGTCGATTCAAACAGGAATCCATCAAATTTCAAGTTTGTTTTTTTTAAATCCCATAACTAGTATATTTATGTTCTTTTTCACAAAGTCTGTGATCTAACCTTCTGACTTTCTGTGTGTTTCTTATATCACTATCAAGTGGGGGGCTGTTTCTTCTATCACTTTTTGAGTATATAGACCTTTAGAGGACTGGTGTGAATAGTTCATGAACCAAATCTAAATTAAAATGCACCTGGAAAGTTCAGAAAGAAAAGCCAGAGTGGTCAGGATGGTTCCTTCTGAGAAGCACCAAGACAGTGCCTAAAAATCATTGGCAGTCCAAACGAGAACCTTAGTGCTGCCTCACCGTGGGCAGATCATCTCAGCTCTCAAACCCTCTTCTCCTTGTTATGAAATCTTTTTCAAAACCAAATTGGATTAGGTGATTGATAAGTCAGAAACTGAATGGTCTAAAATTTTATCCAACTTGCAAGCTAACAAGTTAGCCTACCGTGGTGTTAAGTACATATACTGACAGAATACAAGAGAGACCTCTGGGTCAAAGAAAAGACCATTTATTCCTCACCGCAAAAGCAGCAGCCAGGCCAATATGTTGTTTTGCTTCCCCAATGTGATGGGGCCAGATGTTACCTGCATGTGCAGTGGATTGTGCTGCAGGAGAGAAAATCTGAAATTAGGAAAATCTGATCATATGTAGGGCTGCTGGTGACCCGTCCATCCTCCCCTCTAAAGAGAGATTGCTCATCACCTTGGAACGTAAACAAGTCTCCTCTGCAGAGGGGAAGAAGAGGACTATATTTATTATCGTAGGATGTCTGTAGAGAGAGAAACCTCCAAGCTTTATTATCCTGGAATGTCCCTTTATATGAACATTGGCTATAAATGCCTTTGCTCAGTGGGCCTCGACCATGCAAGAACATGAGGAATTCATGGATAACTGCTTCCCAGTAGTCCTTTGCTTGCTTAAAACCCTCAGTGGTTTCCCTCTGCAATTAGAATAACATCCAGCCCTGACTCGCCATGGCCCAGGAGGCCCTGCTTCATTTGGTCTCTATCTACCTTTCCAATCTCAGCTCATTCATTCTCCACTAGGCTCCAGCCACACACTGGCCTTCTTTGTGTCCCTTGGACACACCAAGTTTATTTTCACCTCCAAGTCCTTCAATGTGCTGCCCCTATTGTCTGGAACACTATTCCCTGGGACCCGTGAGTAACTTCTGATCCTCATCTAGGTTGTAGCTCAAGTGTCACCTTCCCAGAGAATCCTGTCCTCTCCCAACCCTGGTCCCTCTCAATTACATCACCATTTCATTGTCTTCACAGCCCCCTCATTCTCTTCCGCTTATACTCAGTTTACTGTGTGTCTGCCCCTGCAAGAATGTAAGTCCTACGAGAGTAGAGAACTTGCCTTGTACTCAGTTGTTAATCTAGTAGATAGAATAGTACCTGGCTTATTTCAACAAATATTTGTTAGGCAAATGCTGACTCTGTAAAATGGGAATAATCTTAGCTATTTCACAGAAGCCTAGATAATATAATGAATGTGAACATGCTTTGGAAACTAAGAGAAATGTATTAATATTAATATTAATATTGGGTCCAAACATGTGGGGATTGACGTGAAGTCATGACGTAAGGGTTAACCCTGCATTGTACCATAAATAGTCATCGGTCTCTGACACACCCTGGTAGAAGGCATACCAAATCCAAAGCAATTAAAACATCTGTAGGGGCCTGTTCCTTATTTGTATGTACCTCTTACTTTTGATCTATTTACGAAAAACTATAAAATGCATGAATTTGATGCAGTGATAAGATAATTCTTTTATTTCTTGAGAGCTTAACCCAATATGGGAGCAGATATTTAGTAAATGTATATTAAATTGAATTTAATTATCCAATATGTAAATAAAACTGCTCTTAGGGCATAAAGATTAACACCCAGTTTTCTTATTTTATTCATTCAACAAATATTTATTGGGAATATTCAGTTTATACGATGCTGTGCTAGGCTCTGGGGACCTACTAATGAAGATGGGTTTCTGACTTCAAGGAGCTCCAGTTATCACCAGATGGACAGATGGCTGAATGAAATTGCCAAACCTACGGTGATATTAATACCTAGTACCATTGACTGAGGCATAAAATTCATATTCTTTTTCTGATTTTGCCTCCCAACTTATCTTCTCAATGTCTAAGTTTCCTCGTCTATAAAATGGTCAGCCCTTGCATGCATTGGAAGGTGGTCTAGCTAGTCTTAACGTCCTCCTCCTAGGTTATCCTCCTTTAACAGGGAAAGAGAGCTTTCTTCCCAGCTATCAAAGCTTTCATCAGTGGGAAAAATAGGACCTACCAAATCTCTCAGTGCTAAGATGAAATGAGACTATAAATGTAAAACAAATTGTTTTGTAAACCAGTGTAAGTCATTGTTCTCCACCAGCTCCTCACCCTGTTATGTGTGGAACACTGTGCTAGGCACTGCAGCTGCCGTACAAGGTCTTTTAAGAGAGTAGGAGGAGACAAGGATGGGAATCAGATTGCAGAGTGAATTAAAGCCTCAACAAGGGAGTTCAGACTTGACCCAGCAAGGAGACAGGCGTCATTAAGGATGTAAGAGGCACAGAAGGGAGACAGGGTAGACCAATGTTGGGACTCTTACTTGGCGGCAGTTTGTGGAAGGCCCGCATGCAGATCGCAGTGGTCCAGTCATCCCCGCAGAGGGATGATTAGAGCCCAAAGCCAGGCAGTAACAGTGAGAATGGGGAGGAGGGACAGATGTGGGTGTTACTGGGTAAGAATTGGATTGTCAACCTCTCCTTAATAATACAATAGTTATATGCAAGGGGTTCTGGAATCAGCCTGAGTTCAAATTCTGTCTCTGCCACTTGCTTATGTTGTACCTTTGAGCAATTTACTCAATCATTCTGTGCTTAAGTTTCTATAAAATGGGGATAATATGATTATCTATCCTATAGGGTTTAAATGTATACAAAGAACTTAGAATAGTGTCTAGAAACACATAAGCACCCAATAAAATATGAACAGTTGCTATCATTAAAGTATTTGGAACCTGGCTCACAGACTTCCTTTATCCTCATCTCATCCCATGAGCCCAGGAGACTTGAGTGTACATCCTAAATATATTGCCTTGACTGGATGTTTCTATATCTTTTTCACTTTAATAACCTCTTGAACATTAATGACCTTCATCTCTACATCTATTACTAGGACCACACCTTGGATCTTGTTATCATCTAGAACTGTTTTCATTTTCTATGTTTTTTTCTTTTTCTTTTTTTTTTTTTTTTGAGACAGAGTCTCACTCTGTTGCCCAGGCTAGAGTGAGTGCCGTGGCGTAAGCCTAGCTCACAGCAACCTCAAACTCCTGAGCTCAAGCGATCCTCCTGTCTCAGCCTCCCGAGTAGCTGGGACTACAGGCATGCGCCACCATGCCCGGTTAATTTTTTCTATATATATTTTTAGCTGTCCATATAATTTCTTTCTATTTTTAGTAGAGATGGGGTCTCGCTCTTGCTCAGGCTGGTCTCGAACTCCTGAGCTCAAACGATCCGCCCACCTCGGCCTCCCAGAGTGCTAGGATTACAGGCGTGAGCCACCTCGCCCGGCCTAGAACTGTTTTCATATCAGAAATTTTAAGCTGCAACATTCTACTCTCCCCATAGACTACTCTCCCAGAAACTCATCTTGTCACACTAGTTCTTCAACCTCAAAAATCTCTAGTCTCTTTTAGCCTCCAGTTTCTCCCAACTGATGAGCTCCTTCCTGTCCTCTCTTCCTTCTCTGAGCTATCTGGAGCCCACTGTTGCTCATATGAAGTCTGTCTCTCCTCTTTTTCTCTAGCACCTGTATAGTTCTGGGGCATGTGCCCACCAACCCTAGATCAGGTGCAAGCTCCTCTTCACCTAGGTCTATGCCCAGTCCAATCAGTGTGCTGGGAAAAGTCACACACAGTCTCTGAGGACTGACACGATGACAGTTGCCCAGCCCCCAGCCAACGGGTCATGTTTCGCTTGTCCTTCATTGGCTCCCTCTCCTGTCCTCTTGAAGATGCTTCTCAATCTCCCCCACTCTCCACAGGCTCCTTCACAAACCCCTAGCCCTCATTTCTCAGCTGATGAGAAAATGGTGATCCTGAAAGTGATCTGTACCAGCCTCCTGCTCTCCTGGCTGCCAATGTCTCTCCAGCCAGCCCCGTTCCCACCTATGCCAGTCTCAGAGAACAGAGTCCTGCTCTTGCTCAAGAACAGAGTCTCCTCCTATATCTTTAATATCTTCCCAAAATCAAAAAATATGCTTCCATAAATAAGCCCAGCCCAGGTCCTCTATTTTTTAAAACTTTCTCCTATTTAGTGACTCCTTCCTTTCAGCCTATAAAGAAGATTCTTTCAAACTTAGAGAAAAAATAACATCTCCTTTGACTCCAAGTTCTCCTCCAGTTAACTGTCAAATCTCTTTCTGCTCTTTCTCATCCAAACTCCTCGAAAGACTAATTTACTTTCACTGGTTCTAGCTTCAAGCTGTTATATTGGGACTTCTGCCTCCCCTGGTTTCCCCACTAGCTAAGCTTTCTCTCCAATGAGGTTCTGATTCTCAGATCTGATGAACAGATTTTAGGTTGTCTTATGGCCTTCTCCATTGGATACTCTTGTCCTTGCTCTCCTTGCAACGTTACGTTCCTTTTGCATCCATGACAATGCCTTCTCCAGTTGTCTTCACACCCCTCTGACCATTGCATTTCTGGCTTCTTCATGGGCTTCCTTCTGCTGTAACCATCCCTTAGACATTGCTGTCCCTACAGTCCCACCTTTAACCCACTGCTTCTCTTACTCTCAACGCTTTCTCAGAGAAATCATGAGTGATTTTACTCTTTCTTATGGCTTTAACCTCTACATGCCAATAACTCCAAAAATCTGTATCTTCAGGTCCTTCTCTTTGAGCTCCAGACTTACCCATCCAGCTGCCACTGACGTCTGTACCCCACACCTCACTGACATTTCCAACTGCATATGTCCAAAATGCAGCTCGTCATTTTTCCTTCTAAACCAGTTCATCTGCCTATTTTTTTGTGTCTCCATTGGTAGCACTACTTTCATTCAATCATACAAGCTAGAAAACTGGAAGACAGAGTCTTCTCCCTGCCTTCCTTACCGCTCGTATCTGGCAATCATTTATACTTGCTGAATTTACCTTCTAAGTATTTCTGGGCTCCAATCTCTTGTCACTTCTCTAGTTTTGACCCTCATTTTCTCTTGCTTCTCATGGGCCAGTGTGACAGTCTCTTAATTAGTTTCCCTGCATTCAGTCTTGGACCCCACAAGTCTATTCTCTTAGTGAATCAAATCCAAGATATGAAATATGATATCTTAGGGACAAAATCCTGTAATATCATACACTAATCATTAATAGAGAGGTAGGCTGAAAAATGTTTTTATAATTTCTGTACCACAAAGAACAAAGAAATCAGACAGGAGGGAAAATGTCTTATTTTTATTTGAATTATTAATAATACATGGGCCATGAACGTTGCTATGTTTCCTAAGAAGAAATCAAAAGCTTCCTGAGATATTCACAAGTTTTTGTCATGTACTCTTCTTTCTGGGATGGTCCTAGAAGTTAAATATAAATTTTCTGAAATGTAAACTTTAATCTCAAAGCATGTACAACAGTGAATTGTTTATTTAATCTGTAGAATACATTTGCTTTAGGGACTGGAATTTGCTGACTTTAATTGTAAATTAACTGTTAATCTGATTCATCATTATATAAATTGTATGAAAGTATTTGTTCATTAGAGAAAATTATTGTGGGTCTAGCTTTTCTCTATACCATTTGTGCAATGCATAGCAAAAATAAGAAGAACCTGTGGCCAACTCAAATCCAAACATAAAAAGAAGTCTAGTTTCTTTGAAAACATATTATCTCTTTTCTCAACCACACATTATTATCCTAGATACAGGTTTCTAAAAAGCAGTGTTAAAGTTCCAGCCTTTTGTGGTCTCTAAAGAGAAATTTCTTTCAAAATCTTACAGACTTCATTTATTTTTTAATTTTTTAAATGGAAAAAATAACACAAATAGCCTCAACCCTGATCTGAATTTCCCAAACATCAAGAACAATTTGAAGCTGTTCCTCCATCCTATTTTCCATTTCAGTAATATTTTCCCCTTTCCTTTTAAGAGATTAAGGTTATTTTCCATTTCATGATTTTGCTGCTAATAATAGGGCATTTAAGAACAAATACCACAGAAAGGTTACAAGGCCTGGGAGCAGAAGACACCCAAGAGTAGGACCACATTAGTTGCCTAATTACATTTTGTATTCAAATGAAATCCCTCCTCTCCAGGAAGCATGGCCAGGCGACAGCCCAATTATTAGGAGTGTAGGTAAAGGAGGTACCTAAGTGCTGAGCTTGGCAATGTGTATGAAGCAGAACTTGATTCTGTGGAAGGTTTGTGCTAGGGTCAAAATGTTTGTGTCCCCCCAAAGTTCATATGCCGAAACCTAACTCCCAAGGTGAAGGTATTAAGATGTGGGGCTTTTGGGAGGTGATTAGTTCATGAGAGTTCACCCTCATGAATGGTATTAGTGTCAAATAAAAGGGTTTGAGGGAGGCTGTTGCCCCTTTCTGTTTTCCACCACATGAGGACACAGTAAAAAGTCACCATCCATGAAGAACAGGCCCTCAGCAAACACCAAATCTGCTGGTGCCTTGATCATGTACTTCCCAGCCTCCAGAACTGTGAGCAATACATTTCTGTTGTTGATACATGACGCAGTGTAAGGTATTTTGTTACAACAGTCCAGACTAAGACGGTTTGGTGGATGGGTGGCACAGCGGGTATATTTGTGTCACAGTGAGCCCAGACGTGGCAGCCTGGAGGGCAGGCTTCTTGCTGTGTGCTTACATCCATTAGATGAACAGCCACAGTTATACAATACAACTGACAGACCATTCAGTTGGAAATGGCCTTAGGAAAAATAAACAAAGATCAGCTGCATTTTAAACATCTGAGCTCTTTACTAGAAAGGAAAAACTTAACTTCATAATTCTTTCTTGGAATTAATAGATTTTTTAGGTGTCTGATATATCTTCTGGATTTAGGAATAATGATAATGATACCATTACCTGCAATTTACTGGACACTTACTATATGCTACACACTTTCCATTTATTTTCTCTATTAATCCCCTCAGTAACCTACTGAGTGTTACTGTTCCTATTTTACCATGAGATAAGTTTCCATAGCTAATAAATGGCCAACCAAAGATCTGAACCTCCAATCTGTCTGATTCCAAAGCCCTTGCCCTGACCACAACCTGTGGCACTTGCTAGATTTTAAGCCGACCAGAAAACAAGCACATTTGCTGAGGGAGGAGGTGTGTCAGCCAGGCCAGCCTTAGAAATAAGCAGAGTAACAAGTTCCAGAGCATGTGAAAGTCTCTCAAATGCCTGCCAGTAGGCCTGCAATTCCACTATCTGGCATTAATTTATTTATTTGATTTACACAGTATTTACTCTAGGAATTCTCTTTAAAAGCAGATGCTCACAAAAAGGACTGCATTGCTTGCAGTCTTGGTCCCCTGAGAAATAGATGACCAAATGGAATTAGAAGTGCAAAGGACTTATGGGAGGAAACCTCTGTTAAAAATAAAGACTTCAGACTGCAATGCAAGGATCATGCCTGTGACAGGAGAGCAGGAAGGAAGAAGAGTTGATCAGAAAGCACCTTGGGGCCGGGCGCGGTGGCTCATGCCTGTAATCCTAGCACTCTGGGAGGCTGAGGCAGGAGGATCGCTCAAGGTCAGGAGTTCGAGACCAGCCTGAGCATGAGCGAGACCCTGTCTCTACTAAAAATAGAAAGAAATGATCTGGACAGCTAAAAATATATAAAAAAAAATTAGCCAGGCATGGTGGCGCATGCCTGTAGTCCCAGCAACTCGGGAGGCTGAAGCAGTAGGATTGCTTAAGCCCAGGAGTTTGAGGTTGCTGTGAGCTTGACGCCATGGCACTGTAGCCCGGGCAACAGAGCGAGACTCTGTCTCAAAAAAAAAAAAAAAAAAAAAAGAAAGCACCTCGGACTGTAGCATAATTGTAAAATCATTTCAGCCAGGCCAGTAGGGAGTCCCCAAGTCAAAGTCACCTACCAGAGTGAGGTGCTCAGTGCATGATCTGGGGTCCACATGTCTTCCTCTCTGCTCCGTTGCACCAAAGTGACCCTGCCCACTTCTGCTAACCAGGAGCAATTACTCCTGCCAAGATGATGGCTCCTCTTTTTGTCTGCTGGTCCTAGACACTGGAGTCTAACGTGTCCCAAAGTGCAGCTTGCAGTTCAGCAGAGCCCTTTCTGAGACTCTTGGCAAGAGCGTGTCCCCTTTGGGGGTGAGAACCTCCACTGCAGAGCCCAGAGTTGGAGATGAGAAGCACAAAGTGCCCCAGGGGATCACTGGGAGTGACGCCAGGTGCAAGAACATCCACTTCTAGCCCTCGGCTCCCAGCCTCGTGTGTTCTCCCTACAGGGGGCACAGTGCCATGGAGAGGGGTGTGAGCATACCCCTATCCTTGCAGAGATTTGCTTCTGAGCTCATCTTTAGCTGTGCATCCAGTATACAGCCCTTGTGTTCCATGAGGCGGTTGCTCCTAGATGGCACGATTTGTGATATGACCAGTGGATTCCATGGTCCTGGGCTCACCCGCACATGTCCTCTGTGCAAAGTGGGTGCCCTGGTCAGCTGCTGTGCTGTGTGGGATCCAAGGTGCCCTGCACAGTGGTGCTGGCTGAGACCACAGGCAGTAGACACATAATACTAGAATGCAAGGCCGGGCATGGTGGCTCATGCATATAATCCTAGCACTCTGGGAAGCCGAGGCAGGAGGATTGATTGCTTGAGCTAGGAGTTCGAGACCAGCCTGAGCAAGAGCAAGACGCTGTCTCTACTAAAAATAGAAAGAAATTAGCCAAACAACTAAAAATAGAAAAAATTATCCGGGCATGGTGGCGCCTGCCTGTAGTCCCAGCTATTCGGGAAGCTGAGGTAAAAGGATTGCTTAAGCCCAGGAGTTTGAGGTTGCTGTGAGCTAGGCTGAAGCCACGGCACTCTAGCCTGGGCAACAGAGTCTGTCTCAAAAAAAAAAAAAAAAGATACTAGAATGCAATTATTCATGCAGTAACATTTTTGGAACATATATTTGGTGCCATGCTCTGTTCTAGGTTTGGAAATACAAAGATGAGCAACCACTTCCTATCTTTGAAGATCTTCTGAGCAGAGGGGAAGAGACAAAGGGACACAAACCTCGTACGCCATGGCAGGACCTTTGATTGGGTCTCCACGGCCGCGTCAGGGAGGACGTGGACAGCAGCCTGGGAGGCAGGACGCTTGAGCTGAGGATTCAAGGATGAGGAGAACTGAGCCAGGCGAAAAAAGGAGGGCAGGGAACGTGTCGGTAGGAGCCTTTTCTGCCATGCTAGCAGCTAGAGCTCTATTCGGCCCTAAAATTATTTAAACAGGGGAGTTCACGTAAACAGATTTGTGTTTCGGAAACTCCTTCTGCCCATAGCAGGGGAGAGGACTTGAAGGTGAGCCACGCTGGTGGTGCTGAGGAGGCAGAATCTGTAGGACTTGGTGACTGTGGGTGCGCAGGGGAGGGATGGTCCCCCAGGGTGACTCCAGGGGTGGGTGGGTGTGTGGCGGCACCGGTCTCTGAAATAGGAGCAGAAGGAGAGAAGTGGGTTCATGACAGGGGGTTTGAGATGCCTGCGGAAGCCCAGGGCAGCAGAGAGATGGATAGATCTGCAGCTGAAGATTCCGTGGCCCCAGACACCCCCTCCCCAGTCACAGCCCTCCTCTGATGGGGATCTGATGTCTGCACTTGAAACTCCCCCGGGAAGAGGAACAAAAGAGACAAAAGTGACAACACAGAGCCCTGCTCTGTGATTAAGTGAGAGCTGACTCACTTCATAGGAAGGGGCCTAAGAAAGGAAGCTTCGTGTAGGGAAAGGTCTGCTGCTATGGATAACAGATAATCATAAGGTGTATCATCCCTGCCTTTGTGATAAACAGAAAGTCGGAACGTTTGCAAGCCAATAAAACATTCTGAAGCCTTGAAGATTAATGTACTTTGAGATTTTGGATGAATGCCATTCAGAAAACGTTTCCTTTATGAAGGTGTCATTATAATAATGAATGTTTTGCATTTGGGGAAGTGGTGTAATATTTGGAATGTTCAGCCAAAGGGGAAAAGATTAGTAGCGAGTTCCAGTGACTTCTGGAGAACGTGAGAATTTCAGTTTGAGTCTTCTGGGGTTTTTTTCACCCTAAAGTCAAAGCAAGTGTAGAATAAGGAAAATCGAAAACAAAAACTGGCCAGCTGGGTTGACCATAATAATTATAAAAGTACTTGATCATATATATCAGGGGCTTTTTTTAAGTGCTTTGACATACATTATTTGATTTGACTTACATGTATAAGCAAATGACCCATAATAAATGCAGGTTGGTTGCAACAGTCTTCCCCATTTGAAGAAATGAAGACACTGAGGACAGGTTCTTCCTCAGCGGCCTTTGAGAAATTGCCTAGACCAGGATTCTCCTCCTGGTACGTAGTGATCCTCCCTCCCTTTCTCCTTCCTTCCTTCTGTCTTCTTTCCTTCCGAAGTGCATAAATTGAGTACTCTGCTGTATACAATGCAAGGCACTGAATCTAATAAATACCTTATTATATAACCTCTGCTCCCAAGTTATTCTATCTTCAAATAGACACTGTCCCTGGACTTCTCTATACAGGAAGATCAGAGACAGCACACATGGTGGTTCAGGGCACGGGCCCTGGGTCTACTCACAAGCTCTTTGACTTGAGCCAGTGAATTAAACCTTTCCTGCCTCAGTTTCCTCACTCGCAAAACAATACCTCCCTGAGAGGTATTGGTAGGAGTACTAAATGAGTTACTATTTGTGAAGCCCTTACCTGGCACACACTAAACATTTTAGAAGTATATTTCATCAATAAATGAGCTGCGTCAGCTGAAGATTCCCGTGGGAGAGAAAGATCACGCTTTATTCTTCTTGCTCCACCACTTGTTCACACAGTTATAACTAATCCGCACATACGTGGAGCAAGATACTCGCTCTATAGCTTCCCTTCTTTCCTCCATCTAGAAGAAATCCCATAGACAAAAGGGTTTATGAGAACCAAATACATAGCACCAAACATCTCGTACAAGGGCTCGGATCCAATGCCTACTTAAGGAAGAAAAGCTGCCTCCCCCTTAGGGTGCAACCTTATTCAAATCCCGGGGGCAGCCCACATCTGCAATGCTGAGGGATGATTCCCAGAGATGACTTTTGGGCATTGTTGAGCTGATTTCATCAGTTTATGCTATTTGGGTGGGTGGGAAGATTTTACAGTCTGCTACCGATTCTTCCCAACTGCTTGAGAAGGGGAATATTTGCTCACGATTGCTTCTGCTGAGGTCGTGAGGTCCTGGCATGATTTTTTTCTTTTGTCCTTACAAGGAAATCTTCAAAACTTTCTTCTGACAGGGAACCAAAAATAGTGACAAGGAGAAAGGGTTGCCAAAGATGTGTCCTTTTTCCTCCCCTTTCTTTCATTTATAGTAAAATCTTAAATCTGAGAGCGGTTTCGCATGTCCCTCTTAGCAGACACTGTTTATTTCACGTGGTAATTCATGCTGCATTTATTCCACAGCTCTGGGGAGATCTTATGTTAAATATCAACAGTGACTACTGGTCCTTTCCATTCATTTGTACTTAGCAATAATTTTCCAGAAAGTTGCACTCACCTCTTTCTGTCTCTGCCAAATTTCATGGGATTTCTATAGTCTCTGAGAGAGACGGCATGAGGTAAAAACTCCAGGAGCTCTGAGAGCAAAAGACATGAGCTCAAGTTCTGAATTCACCAGGGGTTTGAACCTTGAGAAAGTCATCTCTCTCTGCGTACTTCACTTACAAAATGTGGGTGACAATGCTGATGCCTCCTCTTCCTCCTCACAGAGCCGTCGAGAGGATCAAGTTAAATAATGGTATAGAAGCACTAGAAAGCTCTATTTAAAAGTAAGTTAGGCTGGATGCAGTGTCTGACACCTGTAACCCCAGCACTTAGGGAGGCCAGAGAAGAAGGATCACCTGAGACCAGGAGTTCGAGACCACCCTGAGCAACATAGAGATACCACGTCTCTACAAAAAAAAAGTAAGTTACATTTATGCTTTATGCATTTTCCTATATATATGTTATATTTCACTGTAAATAAGATTAAGATAATTGACTGAAAAAATAATTCTTGATAATTACAAATAATTGTTGAATTTGCAAATTAAAAGATGTTAGTTGGTATTCTATTTATTTATTTATGTATTTTTTTAGAGTCAGACGTTGTTCTGCCACCTAGGCTAGAGTGCAATGGCATGTTCATAGCTCACTGTAACCTCCAACTCCTGGGATCAAGCGATCCTTCTGCCTCAGTCTCCTGAGTAGCTGCGACTATAAGCATGAACCACTATGCCCAGCTAATATTTTTTATTATTTTTTGTAGAGTTGGGGTCTTGCTATGTTCCCCAGGCTGATCTTGAATTCCTGGACTCAAGCAATCCTCCTGCCTTGGCCTCCAAAAGTGCTGGGATTACAGGCATGAGCCACTATGCCTTGCTACTCTAACAATGTAAGTAAACATAAATACCTTTTTTTTCTTTTTTTTTTTTCCATTTTCTTTATTTTATTTCCTTTTTCTTTTCTTTTTTGTTTTTTCTCTCTTTTTTTTACTGGACAATCCTCATTCTCTCACATAAATACCTTTTACATTTCATAAATATATATGTATTTCATATATATATGTATACACACACACACACACACACACACACCAGTGCTTTAACTAGGGCTACAAACTTCTGATTAAGCATCTCTGACATTTTAGAGCCTAGGATTCCAAAAACAGGTTGTATTTTCTTCCCAAGGGTGACATTTTTGCATGTACCTTTCACTCATTTGGATTGTTGCTTTGTTTTCTGAAGTCTGTCAGAGATAATGATAGGTACAATCAAGTTGGTGGCAGAGATTATTATTAATAGTTTCCCATCAAATATCTGTCCTCTCTTTCTCTTTCAAATTAACTGAGCCCTGGTTTTTAGATGGGCACACCACCACCCAGCTACAGGATGACATTTCTCATTTTCTCTTACAGCTAGGTGTGGCCATCTGACCAAGTTCTGACCAATGAGATGTCGCAGGAGTGTTGTGTGGGGTTTCCAGAAAGTTCTGTAAAAGAAGTTGCACTCCTCCCCCTTGTCTTCCTTCATCCTGCTGTTTGGAAAGCGTCTGAGATGGCTACACTTGTAGCACCCATCTTGGACATGAAGAAGCAGGCCACATCCTAGGGACAGACTAGGGTAAGACATGCAAAGGGCTTTGTATCCCTAGTGACAATGGAGTCAGCACACACACTCTGGGCCACCTAGCGCCAGGCTTCTTAAATGTGTGAAAGAATTAAATAACTACCTTGTTTACCTTTTTGAAGGGGTGGGGAAGGTCTCTGTTGTTCACAGCTGAAACTAATTTTACCTAAACAATATCAACCTATGGCCCATTGATTCCAAAGGCCAGTTTGAACTCTTACCTAAAGTATGCTGGGGGAGAAAAGATATTATCCAACAGGATTATTTGGCGATTCACTGATGATTTTGTGATAAACCCCTACAACGCCTGACTTTCAGTCTTTGGCAAACAACATGACTTCGACACACATAAAAGGCTGGGGCACGTCAGCAAGTCCAGAACAGAATGGACAGAGTGACTTAAAAAAAATCTGTGAGAACCATGAATCAAGCAGGACACCTCAGAGTGGCCCATAATGTGCTCGTGGAAGCTGTCCCGACAGAGGCTCCTCACGGGTCTGCTACAGACCCAGCGAGGGCACAGGGGTGGCGGAGGAGCGTGTGTGGGCACATGGGCCTGTCACTTTGTGTGCAGCACTGAAGAAAGTTGGCTGAGCAGCGTTCGTAGCTGTATTTGGAAACTGATGAAGCGATCAGACACCCCATTCATATTTATGGGACATGTTTTTGCATGGATACAGTAGACAGTCCCTTTGGGAAGGCACGCTGGGGCCATCCCACTCTCAGAATGTGTGACGCTGCACTGTGCTCTTCGTTCACTCCCTCTCCAAGTATTTATGAAGTCCCTACTGTATATCAGACTATATATTAAGCCACTGGACGAGCTTGGCTCATGCAATTCCCTTTTTTAGGGTAACATCTTTTTATTCTCTACTCATCTAAGGCTGATGATCCTCAGAGGCCCAGGTGTGGTCCGAGAAGACTTCCTCGACCACCACGGCCCTGGGCGATGGCTCTCTCCTCCGCCCTAAGCTCCCACAGCTCTGTGCATCTGCACAACCCAATGGGCACGTAGCCAGTGCTGGATTTGTTCTGCTGCCATGTGAGTGTTTTGAGTCCAGAGATACACAATTGGTGCTTCATAAGCACTTGTGGGTGATATCATGTTCATTTAGCACTTTACACTTTCTCTTAGCCAACATTCATTGGGCACTTCCTGTATGCCTTATACCAGATGAAGCCCCAGTGGGGAGAAAAGAATACGACTGAGACAGGCCGGCTGCAGGAGCGGAAGTGCAGATTGATGGTTGTAATTCCACGTCACATGTGCTAGAAAAGGGCTCAGAGTATGTGTGAGAGAAGAGGCTACTGATTTAGCCTCAGAAAGTTAAAACAGACTTCACGGAAGTAGTGGGGTCGCATCTGCTCTGGAAGCGGGAAGGAAGACCAGGCAGGTGAGTTGTTCACACCCGTTCCAACAACCGCTTATGAAGTAGGCTGGGCAGTTACTATATCTCCACTTTATATACGAAGAAACTGGGAGCAAAACAGAGAAAGGAAGCAGACCCAGAACCTAAGCTCCGGTTCCTAATCCAGTTCTCTTTCTACCAGAGTTAACTGCCACCCTAAATAACACTGATGACCACCATTTCTGCCCTGGAGGAGGTCAGGTGTTTCTTATTTTCTCAGTTAAAATGACTCAAGCAACCCAATTCATTTAATTTATTGCATTTTCCCATTCCATTTTTCATAATTCTCTCATTTATGAGGCAAAAGTTCTCAGTAATTCCCCTTCCAGGAATCTTCCCTAAGGAAATAATCCAAGAGGCAGACATAGATTTATGTGCAAAAACTTTCATTGCAGACCTATTTATAATAGCAGAAAATAGAAAACAACCTAAATTTCCAACAAAAACAGACAAATGGGCAGGCCCTAAACATGTTTCCATATAATTTTAATAACACTTTTTAAATGCTTATAGTTAATGTTATTGAAAATAGGCAGAATAAGGCTGTGATACAAATGTTTTTGTTGAGTATACATGTCTATATATGCATAGAAAAAAGGGAAGAGTACTCAGCAAGATGTTCACAGTGCTATTTTTTTTACTATTTGTTTGTATTTTCTAGTTTTCCACAGTGTGTATTTTATCGTCAGGAAAAAAAACAATAAAAATTGTTTAATAAAATGCAAAAGTCATCAAGAGAGCAATATAACAGAGACTGGATTCTTGTTTTAGTCAGAGTTCTCCAGAGAAACAACTAATAGGAGGTGTGTGTGAGTGTGTGAGCGTGTGTGTGTGTGTGTGTGTGTGCGTATGTGTAGAGAGAGAGACAGAGATTTAATTTATAGAATTTTAGGAAATTTGTTCTTGCAGTTGCGGAAATGGGCAAGTCCAAACTCTGCAGGGTAGGCTGGCAAGCTAGAGACCCAGGGAAGAGTTGCAGTTCTAGTCTGAGGACAGCAGATGACAGAATTTCCTCTTATTCAGTGAAGATAAGTCTCTCCTGTTAAGGCCTCAACTGATTGGGTAAGGCTCGCCTACATTGTGGAGGATAATCCGCTTTACTCAAAGTCCACTGATTTAAGTATTAATGATATCTAAAAAATACCTTCACAGAAACATCTAGAATAATGTTTGCCCAATATGTGGGTGCTGTGACCCAGCCAAGTTGACACATACAATTAACCTACCATTCCCTATCCACTGAGGATTTCACTCAAGTTTTCTCCCCAGCAGACCTGACTGAGGACAGGGGCTCTGTGCGTCTCTCTATCTCCCTGTCGCTCACAGAGGGTCTGCGTCGTGGTAGAGATTCGGCAGGTGCAGGGATGAGTGGAGAAGGGAGTGAATTGCCAAGAGGATGGGCAACAGTATTACAAAGTTACCAACTCAGAATATCACAATCTGCAGTCAGGGTCCCTTAGCTTAGGACGTGGCCAGCCACCTCAAGGTTCTCAGCTGTACATCTCATTACAAGGGCAGGCCCTAGCCACAACGGTGGCCGCAAATGCTATGCCACACACCTATTTAGATCTATCAAAAACTTACCCATAGCCCAGGGACTACTGTGGACACCCAATTCACCCCAGTGGTGTTGCCCTGCCCCCAAGCAATGGTCAATGATAGCTAAGAGTCCTTAGGACCAGAGCTGTCGGCCCTCTGGGGCTGCCTGGGGATAGGGTCCCCACTGGATGGCCTCCATGGCATCAGTCCAAGCAGGTGGCCATGGGAACAGCTCTTCATTCTGAGCTCCAGCTGCATGTGGTCCCTGCTGCCTCAGCCCCTAACTAGAGCATGTGGCATCTCCTATCACCATAGAGTTCTCTCCCATCTTTGGATGTGGACTTTTGTCCCCTTCTGGGTTTCTTGTTTTATGGAGGGATTCGACCCTTGCCTTGGGCTAGACTCTCTCCTGATGCCACAGAGCCCCAGATCCTGTGACCCCCTCACTGGTTGGCCTCCCTCTGGAGCCTCAGAAGGGCAGGATTCCAGGTTCCCAGGAGGTTGAGAAAGTGAGGAAAGTAACAAAGACATTTTGATAGCTGTATTCGCCAAAGCTCAAAGGCCGGGAAATTCAGGAGGCCCATAAAGTCACGTGAAAGAAGAAATAAGGAGCAATGTTGATCCCCTTACACTGTGGATAGATAAGAATGTATTCAACGTGGCAATCTTATTCTAGTCATGCAAAAAGTATTTTCTGGAAAAAATCCACTATGAGGAATACATTCTAAGATCTCACTTATCTCATAAGAAAATGCAGACACAAGTCTCCTGATTGAGAGACAGAGAGAGAGACTGGGTTTTCACTGATAGACGGGGACAGAAGCCATGGTCGGTAGACATCTGACCATGTCCACTGCTGTCAGAAGCAGGTCTGAGGTGGGTGAGGGAACCAGGCGTCTCCCTGCAGAGGAATGGGCCTGGCAGGGGAGCTTGTCCCTTTCTAAACACAATCGTATTGACCTGCAGTCTGGATGGGGGGCTGTTAGCTCTGCCACAGCGGGTAGAAGCGTACCTGGTGGGCAGCAGTCCCAGAAAATCAACAGCCTGAAACTGTAACAGCACACATTTACGGAGCAGTACCATGTGCCAGGCACTGTTCCAAGTGCTTTGCCCAGATAATCTCATTTAATCCTTACTGTGTTCCTATGACGTGACTACGAAAACTCTCCCTGTTTTATAGCTAAGGAATCTGAGGCCTAAAGAGATGACACGGGTTGACTTGCCCAGAGTGCACACGTTGTCAGTAGGGGAGCTGGGGCGCCATCGAAATGTTGTGATCCCACAACAAGCACTCTGAAACACACTCACACACATACACACACACACACACACACACACACACAGATTTCTTGGGATGCCAAAGTCAGATGCCTTTGTTTTTCTTTTATACAAAAATGGTGTACGAACTCACTTTCTTACCTTCCCAATTCCAGCCTGAAGCAATTTTCTGATCCCTGTTTCGGTCCCACCTCACCCCAATATTCCAGTTGCAAATCTAAACAGCCGTACCCTGGTCCCGACTGTTCCTCCTCTATCCTCCCTGCTGTGGGAGCTCCAGGCTCAGAAGCCACCACAGGCATTCTGAGCCATCAGATGGCTGCCCTTGGGCACCTTCTTCCTTCGTCTTGGCAGTGGCTGGGCATCGTGGGGGAGAAGCAGAGGAGCCCTGGACCAGGACCAGGAGACCCCAAATCTACCTCCCACCAACAGGCAGCCTCTCCGCACAGGGCTCTTATCTCTAAACTGCAGGATGGGGTCTCGGCGATCTCTAAAACATTAACAAATACTGTTTCAGTGGTCTCTTTCCAGGGGTGTGAAACTGGTCATTCTTCCCTTTGTAACCACCATGCTTTCCCAGGGCGCTTGACGATCAGTCTCTGGGCAAGAATGAGACACAAGGAGATTTATTTTAGGAAACTGGCCAACCACACACGCAAGCGTTTATGGGCTTTGGGGAATAAAAGGAAAGACCCTGACCGGGCGTGGTGGCTCACACCTGTAATCCTAGCACTCTGGGAGGCCGAGGCACGAGGATCGCTCAAGGTCAGGAGTTCGAGACCAGCCTGAGCAAGAGCGAGACTCTGTCTCTACTAAAAATAGAAAGAAATTATCTGGACAGCTAAAAATACATATAGAGAAAATTAGCTGGGCATGGTGGCACATGTCTGTAGTCCCAGCTACTTGGGAGGCTGAGGCAGGAGGATTGCTTGAGCCCAGGAGCTGGAGGTTGCTGTGAGCTAGGCTGACACCACGGCACTCTGGCCCGGGCAACAGAGTGAGACTCTGTCTCAAAAAAAAAAAGAAAGAAAGAAAGATCCTGACAGTGACAGCAAATGCATCTTTGCCAAGTCTCTCAGAGGAGGTTTCTGATGAGCGGGTTTGAATTCATTCCTCACTTCAGAACAACTTCTTCTTCTTCTTTTCCTTTCAGGATATTTACGGAGGAGAATTCTAGGACTACTCATGGCCATTCAGTGAGCATAAAACTAGCATAAGACTAAATGACTAAGTTTTTTAAATCAATAAGAGTTTTCTGGGACCTAGCTTTGAGAAAGGTAAATATTTGCAGTTTATCCATTCTGTGCATTAAACAGCATTAGTAAAACACCAAAGGGCAAAAAAAAAAAAATAGCTTCTGGGAGGCAGACAGGTGCCCAGAGGCATTGAGAGAGCTGAGTTGGAGCCAGAGGGCCACATGTCAGGGAAACCGCCCCTGGCAGAGCTGGGACACAGCTGGCCTCCTCTGATGCACCACCCTGGCCTTTGGAAGTTGCTGGTCCTTCCTTAGAATGGTGAGATTAATGCAGCGAATCTCATTCTCTTTCAGACTTTGCTGGGACCTCCAAAACCAAGAGAGAAAATACAATATGGTTAGTGGTTTGCAGCCAGTGAGGTGGGTGGGGTGCTGATACTCTGTCATTTCCAACTAGCTGGTTTCTTGCTTTATGAAACCCCCCTTCCCAAGGTAAAATCTCCCAAAACCACATTTCCCGACTTTACATGCACCTGAAGTATAGGCGTGTAACCAGGGCCAGCTGCATAATTTGTGTGGCCCAGTGAAAATTGAAAATGTGAGGCTTCTTATCGAAAAGGCAGGGAGGGAAATTGCAGTTAAAGGTATTAAAATTCAATCCATTTTTCTTTTAAAATATTTTATTACTCACAAATGTACTACAGGGTAATAAAGATACATAAATAATATAAACTTACAAACTGCAAAAAAATTGTGTCAATTTTAAATAATACGAGGAATGAGAGTGATGTCTTGATTGATCTTAAGATTTTCTAATTCAATTTTCTGCAAATTCATATATTAGGGCATTAAAATTTATGCTTTTAGTAACATCATTTTCAATCAGTATAATTAAAGACAGTGTCAGTTGCTCCTGGCAAGTACAAAATCACAAATAATTTTTGATAATTGTCAATTGTGAGAAGGACTGTTGTGTTAATGCCACTGTTGCTAAAGTTGTTAGAAGTATTTTATATTATAGTCTGTCAACATTGAGATAAATTTTTGATAATATGTTTTGAAATACAAATTATGGTACATCTAGAGCTGATGACTATTGAAAAACAAATTTTCTAAAAAGATTTAACTCCTCATACATATCAGTTTTATGTACATTTGAATGTAATTTTAGATATAAATTTATATAATGACATGTTAATGTTTCTTCTGACATTTCCTGTACGTTGTTGAAGTCCTACAGGAAACTGAACGCAGCCTCATGTTTTATATATAATTCAAAACACCTATTTATATATTCTATCACTGTGTCTTCAATTACAAAGAAAAATTAATCTTTTAAAATGATGTTCCTTGCTAATCCTGTATTTGGTTCATATGAAGCTTCATATGGACACAGAGTTCTTTTCCATCAAATGTGACAATCAAAATTTAATTTCAGTTTCTAACCCTGTGGATATTGCTTTGCAATATTATGGCAGTTTTCAAAACCACAGATTCTAAACTCTTAGAGGAATTCTAATAATTCCCTAATGTACTTTATTGCAGTGTCTCTGTATATCCTTTTATTTTGTAATAACTTACCAAGTACCAGCAGTTCCTATATGACCCTCAGGCTAGAAAGTTAATATTTGTGCAGATGCTGCAAGGATGCACAGAAAACCTGGCTTCTCACCATGATCCTGCCTTATGGAGCCTTTTCTCTCTCCCAGGGCCATGGCCCCTGTCACCAAAGGTGCTGCTTCTGCTCTTGCTGTTGCTGTTGCTATTGCCATCGCCACCACCAATCTGGGCTCAGGTCCCCACCTGGCCACCACCTAGGAACCTCAGGGTGCCCTGAACTAGCCCAAGCGGAGGTGTGGACACTGGGCATCCAAGCCAACTGCGTGGGGCGCTCTCTGTCCTTCCGTCTGTGGGCCTGAGCCCATGGCGCACGTGCTGCTACCACCCAGTGCATCTCCTCAGCACATACCAGCTCCACTGTCCTATCAGACTACACGTACAAAACACAAGTTCAAAGATAAAATTATTAAGAATTTCAAGGCAGCAACAGCAGCAGAGCATGAAGTGAAGTGTGAGGACTTTTCTGGGAGAGGAGCCCTGTGTGACTACACAGGTTGCATGCCATGAGGCCACCCCTGCAGGTAAACGCAGTTCCATTGATCAGACGCAATCCGCAAGAGTTTGATTCAGATGAAGGCTGTGCAGAGAAACAGGTGTGGTTGAGCTTCTGTCATGCCAGCACCGTTGCTGATGGAGGCAGTATGCTTCTGGGAGAGACGGGGGTAGCAGCTTCCACACCCTTGCAGCTAGAATCGGGGGTGGAGGCAGCAACTCCTTGATCAGGCCAATCAAGAAATTCTCGGCCGGGCGCGGTGGCTCACGCCTGTAATCCTAGCACTCTGGGAGGCCGAGGTGGGCGGATCGTTTGAGCTCAGGAGTTCGAGACCAGCCTGAGCAAGAGCGAGACCCCACCTCTACTAAAAATAGAAAGAAATTATATGGACAGCTAAAAATATATATAGAAAAAATTAGCCGGGCATGGTGGCGCATGCCTGTAGTCCCAGCTACTCGGGAGGCTGAGACAGGAGGATCCCTTGAGCCCAGGAGTTTGAGGTTGCTGTGAGCTAGGCTGACGCCACGGCACTCACTCTAGCCTGGGCAACAGAGTGAGACTCTGTCTCAAAAAAAAAAAAAAAAAAAAAAAATAAGAAATTCTCTGGGAAATGGACCCCAGAGTCCATTTCTTTAGGTCCTCTGGAGTCCTATAAACCATCTAATTAATATCCTCTAATAGCTTTCTTTATGCTAATGGTAGATAGAGTGAATTCTTGTTTGCAAATAAGAATTTGCTCTATCTAGTGATAATAGGGTGTGTATCATTTTCTCCATTTTACAGATGAAGAAACTCAAATTCATAGAGAACTTGCCCATGCCACAGAGCTAGAGAATGGCAGAGCAAGGATTCAGACCCAAAGCTTGGGCTCTTAACCACTATGCTGCATCTGTCCTTCTTCATATGACATCAGAGAACTCGCCAAATCACCCTCTATACTGCATCATAACTGTACTGAATATCTTTCATTTTTCCTTGACTGACATCTTTTCCTTTGGCCTGCCTCTTCTACACCTGGTGGGACCACCAATCATATATGCCCTGACTCCCCCGAGAATGGGGGGTGTGTGATACAGGCTGAGCCCATCAAAGTTCTTCCTAAACCCAACAATGGGCCCAGCGGTAGGCTTTTGATGCAGGCAAGGTCATTTAGAGTCCATTCTGGAGGACAAATATGGGAAAGGGGGTCTCTCCTTCTAAGATTGTGATCATTATGTAGGCTAATGGGGCCATTTTTTTCTATCCAAAGGGAGAGAGTCTATCTGAGTAGGAAGCCAGCATGGAGAAAAGCAGAGCTGAGAGACAGTTCTGATAATGTCATTTGAGGCCCTGGATCACACCATTCCTGAAGCCTAATAAGTGAGTCAATAAATTCTTTTTTTTTATCCATTCTACTTTGAGTTGCTCTTCTGTCTCTAAACATATTTTTTAAAACTATAAAGAAACTTCACATAGCAGAAGGGGTGACAGACTTGAGTCATACTTCTTGGCCACCAGCTGTGCCTGCCTCTGAAACTGCTTATGAAGACTTCTACTCTGACCCAAATAGCTCCTCCCCAGCGACCATCTGTAGGGTGGCTCTCACTGTTACATAAGAGAGGACTTCACAGGGACATGGGCATGGCATTAAATAGCACTGGATCAGAAGTATGCCCATCTTTCCTGAATCTAATCAAGATAAAAACATTAGACAACCAGGAATTTAGGTGGTTTATAAAGTAACTAGCCTGCATTCCTCAAAAATGGCAATGTCACAAAAGACAAAGAAAGGTTGAGGAACTGTTCCAGATTTGAAAAGACTGAAAAAACAGGACCACTGAATGCACAACATGATCTGAACTGGTTCCTACACCAGGAGCAAATGCTGTAAATGACATTCTTGGGTTAACTGACAAAATTGAATTATAGACTGCAGTTATACAGAAGTATTGCATCAGCATTAAGTTTCCTGAATATGATAACTGTACTGTGGTTACAAAAGAAGATATCCTTGTTCTTAGGAAATGCATACTGGGGTATTGATGGCATGGTGTATGCAACCTACCCAATGGGTCAGAAAAAAAATTATAAGCATATAAATAGAAAGAGAAAGAATGATAAAGCAAACATGGCCCGTGTTCAAAACTAGCAAATCCAGGCAAAAGATCTACTGAAGTTCTTTTGTATTGTCTTTTAAGTTTGAATTCATATCAAATCAAAAAGTTTTCTTAGAAAAGAGTTAGCCAGTCTTTCAAGTTTCTCTCAACCCTCATGATTATGTCAAAGAGAAAGTATCAGTTTGGGACTAATATATCTTTAACACTTTTCTAACACTTGCTAATCTCCTTTTTTAATAAAGAGAGCCCAAGCCTCAGGCTCAGAGTCTTTGGCAAGCATCAGTTACTGCCAGAGTTTAATAACATCGTTTTATTTTCATTGTATTTACTTTTGCATTTACTTTCTTCTTATGGCAAGGAGTGTAGCATTCCTTGTATAATAAGCTATAAAATTACCTTTTAAATAAATGCATATAATTTTAAAATGAGTTAATGTAAAAAATATTAACATTAAAAGTACAGGTATTATTTGGAGGGTAAAGATATGGCTTTGATGACAATTGCTTGACATTTAGGAAATACTGGTCTGTACGAATGGCTTCATCTTGCAGATAGGCAAAGCAGAACTCTGAAAGTTAGAGGTCTGCCCAGGGTCACACAGTCCCTAGTGATGGAGACAGACAGGAGCGCAGACCAAGGTGCTGTCCCCAGTCCACTGCCGGTTCCAGCGCAGAATACTGCTGTGACCCACAACACAGGAGTACTCAGAGTCAACCCTACAATGAGAAACACAGCTCAGAGTGGTACCATCTATTATTACACACACGCGCACACACACACACACACACACACACACACAAAGCAGTTAACCTTTTGCAAATCAGGCAACACACAGCAAAATCAAACCTCACTGTTGGCTTAGGTCTTTGATACTGAAACAGTCCAGTTTCTTCTTTTTTCATTTCTAGAGCGGCCGATAGAGTGGACAGAATGAGTCATTTCTATAGTTGTCTATAATCTATAGACAAATTTGAAATATTCTTTTTAAAAAGCACTGATATGATCCCAGGATCCTGGAAGCTTGAAAGAACAGCTAATTCAATCTCGTAAGTAGCTGCAGAAACAGCTGAGGGAAGCAGAGCTGGGCATCTGCCTGCTCCGAGGCTCGGGCCCTGTGTCCCAGCTCTCATGCTTACGCTTCTGGAGTTAACATTTAAAATATTTTCCTTTTTCTTGGATTTTCTCTCAACACTGTTTCCCATAAATCTGTGGGCAGATTTTATTTGGTTTCCAGTGAAAAATGAGAACTGCCAGGGTGAGTGCTAATGGGTACGTCTGATCTAGTCCCTCTGCTACCGTCAGGGAATCCAATTTGTAATCCTCCCCGGCAAGAGCAGAACCCCTGCTGCTTACAAGGGTGCCAGAGAAGGGCGTTTACAGCTTCCTTACACCCATCCAGGGTCTAACCACTCTGACCGCAGCACAGGATTCCTCCTGCTGACTGAATCCACCGACCTCGAGTGCTACATGTCTACCTCACTTGTCCCCCTCTCCGTGGAGAGCAAATGGCCCCCTTTTTTTTGTACACTAATCTTCATGTGTTTGAAGATTATTACCAATCCTCTCCTTGACTATTTCTCCCCAAAGTGAACTCATCCCAGTTTTTCCATCTTCATGCAAAAATAACATTTGTCAATCTATTCATCATCTTCACGGCTCACCTCTGAGTTCCCATGTTGTGTTTTCCTATTACTGTTAAGTTGCTGAGTCCAGCACAGAGCACAGAATTTCAAGAGTGTGTGCAGTCGGTGAAAAATTGCCCAACATCCCTGCTTCCTTGGAAGGCCCAAAGCTCCCAGAGCATGCCAGGTTCTCCTGGACTGCCCAAGCCCGAGCAAATCTGCTCTGAGGCCCTTGGAGCCCTGAACAAGCCTTTGATGCTTCAAGTTCCACCTGCACCATATGTTATGTCAGAGGTGGTAGAGGAAGGACCTCAGAGACATAGCCTCTAACTTCCTAAGTGGCAAGTCCCATTTAGTACCAGGCTCCCATGGAGGTCTAGAGGACTACTAAAAGCTTAGCCAGGTCCTGAAGCCCCAGAGAGGACCAAATTAATTATTAGGGGAAATCAGATACACAGCTCGTACTGGGACTGCTCCAGCTCTTACCAAAGTAGTCCAATTATCTGAGGCTGCTGTGTGGAATGACTTTAGGGACACTGAGAAATCACAGAGAGATGCCCCTCTGCCCAGCACCACAGAAGAAATTTTACATTGTGCCCTAAAATTTCAATTTACATAACACATCTGAGCTTCATTTAGCATTCTACGTGAGATTCCTGCATTGCCTAACTTGCAGTGGCGTGAGGATGAGTAACATAAGGTGACATTCTTTGAAAACTGGCAAGGCAGGGGGAGGACAGGGAAAGGGGGGGGTACAGGGTCCTAGAGCAAGTTTTTACACAGTGCTGTCTCTAATGTAGTTTCAAGACCGCCCCAGCCCTGGACTGTCACCAAGGCCAGTCACAATCTGAAAGTCCCAGCTGGGTTCAAAGAGTCAGATTCCCTCCGGGGCTGACAGTGAGGGTTTGTCAAATGTCTGCATATTGGACAATCTACGCAAATGTCAGGAAAATTATTCCCTCAGCAGAGTTGTATGATGATTGCTGGAAGCCAGTGATTCTAGAGTTCTCCCCTCATATGTGGGGAAACTGAGGCCCACAGTGGGTGGACAGACAAGTAGTGGCAGAACCAGAACTAAACCTGGCTTCTCTTTCCTTGGCCATTTTGGCCCCCCTTTGAAAATTCTAGCACATCAAACCACTAAGCAGAATTCCAGACAGTCCTCCATCGCTTGATCTGACATTGGTGACAGATGAGGGCATGTCAGTGGCTGTTTTCTGGTTCGGCTCAGATGGCGAGTGGGGCTTGGGTAAGTGGGAGGCAGGGTTGAACAGCGTGTGTGTATATTTCACTTCTTTCTTTGCATTTTAGTTACATTTAACAACGTGTTACCTCTTCACAGAGTAGTTTATATCATTTGCACGATGCCAAGAATGACATCAACATCTATTAAAACCTAACATTTCACATTCTCCACTGTAAACATTAACATTGCTTGGTTTCCAGATATAAACTCAAAGTCATTCTCAAGTTGGATGGTTTCTTTCCAAGAAAGTTGGTGTTACTGTAATGAAATTTACCTAATTAATCTCCTTAAGGAGAGAAGGAATCCAATGATGACTGTTCATAAAGACCTCAACGTTCGTCTTGTAATCAGAGCAAGGCAATCTGTGGATTGGTTTTGGAGAGACCATAACTTTCCAAATAAATCCTAGTAAAGCTTTGCAGACAGGGCACTTGAGTTGTTTCCCCGCTTGTCTGGCATGCTTTCAGCCTTAGCCAGCCCTGCACAAACTTCGCTAGAACCTCTGGGTGCATTTGTAGTCACCTGTGGCCTTGGCCCCTATGTCCAGGGTTACCATTCTTGATGCCATGAGCTCATGTACAAGAAACATGTGAATGAGTCTTTGATGGAAACTACTGGCCTGCCATATTTCAAAGCCAGCCCCTCCCTGGCCACCATCAGCACGCTGTGTGCACGGACCCACACCTCGACAGCTTCACACCAATTTGGTTGCACCCAGCAGAGAGTGCAGAGTGGAGCAGCAGTGGCCCTCTGCCAGGGGATTCCTTGAACACCAGGGGAGCCACCCATACATATGTAACCAAGAATTTCTCCTTGCAAAGGAGAAAAGGGTGTCACACCAGAATATAGGAAGCCATGCTGGGAAGTAAGGAGAACATTCCCCCCATCTCCTGGTCCAGAGTTCAAGACAGCCCCAGGAGAAGTGGCACCCACAGGAAGGGCCTTGCAGGAGGTCACCTTCTGTAAGACGGAGGGAGCGCGGGGGGTTATTAGCCCTGGAACTAGGGATCCAACAGGTATAAAGGGAATCACTGGGTAGAAGCCTTGGCTTCTCACGGGTCCTTGGGGTCAGAGCAGTATGGGCAGAGTTTGGAGGTTATCAAGAAAGCTTAGGAATACAGCAAGAACCCAGTTTTCAAGATGGGGGGAGCTGGTCACAGACAGACAAATGAATGCCCCAGGGCAACTTGATCCTCAGCCCCTGAGTAAGCACTGAATCTATTTAAGTCCTCACTGATTCAGGACACGAGCAGACTGGGAAGGGAAGTGGGTCTGGGTTTGCAGGTGGCAGGTGGGAGAGAGGATGTCAAGGCAGGTAACCTGCTAGGCCTAACATTGTTTCAGCGAAGGAGGCCATAAATAGCCCCAAGAAGCCAGTGGCCTGAGTAGAATTTTTAAGGACAGAATCCCCCCACCACCCCACCCCATCAGTGGGGAGAACCTTGTTCTGACCTTGATATGATCACATTCTGGAGCAATGCCTCCCTCCAAGTTCATGGTGGTCATTCTGTGCTGTTCCCTCCGCTGCCCTGGTAAGGGGTTGGGAGTCTGGCACTGGGCTCAGCCTTCAATGGAATCGCTGGTTCCATCATTTGTGTCCCACACTGGATTGTAAGTTCCCCAAGAGCAGGGGACAGATCTATTCCTATAGATCAATTTCTGACACAATGCTGGCACAGAGATGGCATCAACTCATATTTGATGAACGAATGACTAACGGTGGCAGACAGGATGACGGTGCTCAAATGTCTACCCCATTCTTCCCCATAGCACGTCCTACCCCCAGGGACTTTGGAGCTGGCCACGCGATTTGCTTCTGCCGATGGGAAACAAGTGGGCACGACAGGCTTGTGCAAGCAGCAGGCTGCAGTGAGATTGCACGGCTGGCCTCGGCCTCCCGTGTCTCTGCTTTCCGCCGTAGCTGCGTGCTGCAGGCAGGGCTGCTCCTGCAGCCTGAGTCCCGGAACAAGAAAATGCGAGAAGACATGAAAAGCAGACCGAGAGTTGGCCCGCAGCCTGGAGCGGCACTGTGGCTAGTCCACCGCTTTTACGTAGTCTGATGGAGAAATGAAGGTTACTGTTGTGAGCCAGTTGGATCTGGGAGTGTTTGTCACCAGGGCAAAAGCCCTGCCATTGAAGGAATGAGGTCTCCCCTGTTTGATGTTGCTCACATGCCGGCACAGTGCCTTCAGTTCCTCCATTTTGTCAAAGCTGAGAGCAGATGGCGAACCCGGTACCACCTAGAAAGTGACCTTTTCGCTGTCCTCTTCCGAAGAACACTCGGCTTCCTTTGCCCCAGAGAAACCTAATCCTTAACTATCAAAGGTGCTTAACGTGAAAAGTGGCCTGACAGCAAGTTTACATATCATCTTTTAAACATTTACACAGTTTTAAAATAAATACAAGGCTGAGGCCTTCCCTTTCTTCACCTGCCAGTGAAACATGTTCTCCTCAGTTCTTCAAACAGCCAGAGAGCCCCCCGGGGCTGGAGGCGGAATCTGGTCTAGAATCTGCCAATGCTCTGCCTCAAATCTCAAGGCCTTTGCCCTCCAGACCAGCCCCCGGTTTATCCTGGGAAGAACTCTGAGTATAAAACGTGTAATGGGACTTTGGGCACAAAAAAGGGCAGACCAAAAGAAATCCTGGCAATGCCGTATTCTACTATTACTCATGGAAGCCATCTGTGTGATATTAAAATTTTTTGATGACAAGTGAAAAGAAATGCAGTCAGACCTATGAGATACTAAATTGCCAAGTATTTAGAAACAACTCAATGGTTCACATTTTTATCAGCATCTGTGATGACATCCACCCCCACAGTCTGCACCAATATTCTGATAATTCTAAATTCTACATTTCCAATCTTGACTTTTCTCACAAGATATAGATCCTGGCTGGGTGCGGTGGCTCAGGCCTGTAATCCCAGCACTCTGGGAGGCCGAGGCTGGAGGATCACTGGAGCCCAGGAGTTTGAGGTTGCCGTAAGCTATAATGCCACCACACTCCGGCCTGGGTGACAGAGCAAGACCCTGTCTCAGGAAAAAAAAAAAAAAAAAGATTCATATCCTTATAGTCATTCCATTGTTCACAACAATTCAAACTTATGGTTTGAAATTAAACTTTGACTATCCCTTGAGCACTGGACCATTCTCCGTACGGATCAAGGGCACACCGTCTACCCGGTCGTCCCAGCCAGAGCCTGGCAGTCTGGCTGATGCTCTCTTCTCCCTCATCCCCTGTGTGCATCTCGTTAAGAAGTCTGTGGCTCTACCCAGATCCTTTGTGGGATGAAGCTGGCTAAAGTATTTCATACATATGTTTATAAATAAAGGTTCTGAAATTTCCCCAAAACTCCTTCCTGCCCTGCTCAGTGCCCTCCACCCTAATCATCTTAGTTTGTCTGCACTATTGCACAACCTCCTAACTGGACTCCGTGTCCAGTCTAGCCACTGCCCCCTGACCCAGAGTCTCCTTCAGACCAGAGTCCTTTTCCTAAAACACAGATCTAATGATAGTTCTCCCTTCTTGGAAAGCCTGGCATGGCTTTTTTTTTTTTTTTTTTTTTTTGAGACAGAGTCTCACTCTGTTGCCCAGGCTAGAGTGAGTGCCGTGGCGTCAGCCTAGCTCACAGCAACCTCAAACTCCTGAGCTCAAGCGATCCTCCTGTCTCAGCCTCCCGAGTAGCTGGGACTACAGGCATGCGCCACCATGCCCGGCTAATTTTTTCTATATATATTTTTAGCTGTCCATATAATTTCTTTCTATTTTTTTTAGTAGAGGTGGGGTCTCGCTCTTGCTCAGGCTGGTCTCGAACTCCTGAGCTCAAACAATCCGCCCACCTCGGCCTCCCAGAGTGCTAGGATTACAGGCGTGAGCCACCGCGCCCGGCCGGGCATGGCTTTCCATCAGCTACAGAATAAAGCTCAAAAAATGGAGCACTCTGTGACTGGCCTTTGTGGATTTTCCAGGGTCGTCTTCCACACTTCTCTCAGCCATTCCAAACTCCGACTATTTGACACCCTGTTCTTTTCGCCCGTGTGTACCTAGGGGACCCCTGCTTCTCCTTCATGTCTCAGCCCAAGGATCCTGTCTGCTGTGGAGGCCACCCTGACCCCCAGGCAGAGTCGGGCGGCCCCTCTCTGAGCTGCTCAAAGCTCTAGTACAGCCCCAGCAGTGCTGCTTGGAATGGTGTGTCGAGGCCTTTGCCTCCTCTTTCAGACTGTGAGTGGCGTGAAGGCGGCAAACCCACCGGAGCTGTCTCTCTCTCCTCTGGGCCACGCACATTGCGTGCGTCCTGAAAACATCACTGGACAAGTGGAATAAGTTCTGTAGCCATAGCCTGTGTATTCTTAAATAGATTAATGACTTAGCACATTAATTTTCCTATTTGGAAATGAAAATCAGAATGAGAATCAATAAGGCAGACTTTCGTTAATAAAATGTTCTTCTAAATAGAACAAAAAATTATACACTCTCAGTATTATATCTGTAGGGATGATGGTATTTGCTGTAGAACTTGCACATGAGGATTCTGTTAATGTTGACACACCACATTGATGTCCTAGTGCAGCAATATTAAGCGGGGGCTGGGGGGCGGGGCGCGGGGGTGGTGTAGGGATGAAGGAGCCTAGAACTTAAGCTTTTCCTTTGTCATGAGAAAGCATAAAAGCTCCCTTTGCACCCATGCAGAGTTCCCCACACTTCTATTTTAGCACAGTCATTCAGTGCATGGACTTTGGAGCCAAACTCTCTAGGTTTGAGTCTCAGCTCCATCACTTACCAGCTCTGTGACTTTGAGCAAGTAATCTAACTTCTCTATACCTCAATTTTCATATTTGTAAAACTCACATATTAATAGCACCTCCCTCAGAGGTTATTATAAGGGTTAAATGAATTCATGCAAAGCACAGGAAGACAGCACCTGGCAAAACGTCAGTGCTATTTAATTCACGTATTTTCTACCAAATACTAGGATACAGAGGTGGTTAGATCCACTTTAAATGGCATTGCTCCTACATCACCAAGGGTTATTTTTGCATTTCTGTGGTTTCTCATCATTAATTACTGTCCAGGGTTTTACAAAATCCACGCAATTTTTACAACACATATCTGGAGATTTGGAGATATGTGGTGGGATATAAAGCTTCAGTGAGTTTATCCTCCACCCGCTGCTTTCCCAGGGCCTCAGCTTTGTTCGGGGAAGATCAAGCCGGAGCAGCGGCTGCCGGAGCCGCGAGGCGCGCGGGGTGTGGGCCTGTGTCACTGCGCCATCTAGCGGCCGCAGAGCTCGGCCGCCGGTCTGCCCTCTCGGAGGAGCCGGAGGGAAGGGAGGATGCCTGAAGGTCGCGCCGGCCAGCCCCCAGATGGTCTCCTAAACCCGCCTCTTGATGTGCATCACCAGCACTAATCGTCTGGGACACCGGGAATCCCTCTGAAAAGCCGACGGCTCTGCTCATCTTCCAGCACAGCCGTCTTGGCAAAACCAGACAGAGGAGAAAGGGATGAAAACCGACAGGACCGCATTTATGCGAGCAAGAAAGAAGCGAGCCAACAGGCATCTAAATTTTAATAAGGGCATACAAACGAGCCGTGCAGCAAAACGGGCCAACCGCAGTAACTGATTGACCTCCGTTTCTGGCTTCGCTGCATCTTGGCACAAGGACGCCTGGGACCGACAGGGCCTGAGCCGACTGAGGGCTGAGTCTCACTTTATGGAAGCATTTTTAGAGAAGGCCAACTGCTCTTTGTGGGTGATTAAAAGCTTATCCCCGAAGGCCAGTGAGCACGCCCCTGCCAATAACTCAGCTCCGGCATGCGGGGCGAGGGGTACTGAACGGAGTAATGGGGAGAGAGAGTCCACATAAAAGCTCAATCAAAGGCAAGGTTTGCCTTTGAGGGGCGCTTGGAGGCCAATAATCCACCTTGTCTTTATTTTCTATTCAGAGTTCCTGGCCACAGTGACCAGGCGCACCAATATTAAACTTGAAAGACAATGAGTTTGAAATCAACAACTGCAATCACTTACTTGGGCCCCAGTCCAGCACGTACTAACCGATGAGAGGGCAGTGGGTGGGTTTAGCGGTGTCTTATCCGAGTGCAGGTTCTGGAGGTGATCCATGTATCTCGCTGTCCTTGGACAATTTGATACTATCATTAGAAAGAATAAAGTCTCCAGGACACTATTTGCCTTTGATGCTTTGATGAAAAGCAAATTCCTGATCTAGAAAAGGATTCAAGTAGGAAAGGTCTAAAATTATTTCAAAATGGAAGTTTAGGAAAAAGGAGTAAAAGTGAGAGTTACAGTTACAGGCATGTCTAGACATGAAGGCAGATTCTTACTTCTTTCCCATCTTGCCACTCCCCAAATCATAGACTTTAAGCCTTATTCTCTTTACAGGCCAGTTAGAGAAAATAAAACTGAATAAAGGCACCATTTCATGAAAACCTTAAAGGAGAAGCAGCTACTGAACAGTGCCATGGACACTGCAGAGATTTGCAGGAAGGAGGAAAATCTTGTCCCATCTCTTTGGTGACTTGCTGTCTTGAGACAGACAGGTCAGTTTAAGTCGTCTGAGGGGTGGCCCTACAAGGACACAGGTCCTGGCGAGCCTGGAGCTGAGAGAGCAGAACACCAGGCTGTCTCTCCTCCCAACAAACTGTGCAGGTCCTAAAGATGTTAAGGCTACTCAGCTGGTCAGTGGCAGAGCTGAGATTCAAAATTCTAAAGCTCATGTTCTTCACTTCATTTCATCGCTTCCATAATAGGAGCCCATTTGGGGGAAAATTCATTCATTCAAAAAAAGTCTGAGTTCCAACAAAATGTGACAATACCATAGTGAATAAAATACAGCTCCTGCCCCCAGTGGGTCTGCCATCCAGAGGAAATAAACATCAAGAGTTACAAAGCAGCGTGGCGAGTGCTGTGGGTGGGTCCACATCCCGTGGGGCATGACAAAAATCATGCAAGTCAGCTCTGGAGGGCAGGGGAAGGTTTTGTTAAAAGACTTGACACTAAATCTAGCCAGGTGTGATGTTTCACGCCTGTAGGCCCAGCAGTTTGGGAGGCAGAGGCAGGAGGATGCCTTGAGCCTACGAGTTCAAGGTTACAGTGAGCTATGATCATGCTACTGCACTCTAGCCTGGCAACAGAGCAAGACTCTGTTTCTAAAAACAAACAAACAAACAAAAAACCTTGACACTGAATCCCAAAGAGTAGATTGAAGTTAATCAGAAGAGAGAGGGGAAAGTATTCTAGAAAGGCCTTCAAACATGGGAGAAGAGGATAAATTCAGGGAACTGCAAAAAGTTGCACATGGTTAGAGCACAGGATATCTATATACACACTGTGTGTGTGTGTGTGTGTGTGTGTGTGTGTTAGTTGTATACTGTGTTGGGGAGGGAGGAGTGTGGGTGGAAGAGAAGGAGATGAAACCAACAAGACAGGCATCAGCTGGATTAGAAGAGTCTTAAATGTCACGCTAAGAAGTTCAGATTTTAGCCTGAAAGCAATGGGCCTTTTAGGGCAAGTGAGTAGCTTCTGCTCCTTGTAACCAAAGAAGAGTAATGAACACATACTGGTATGTAGGAAGCCAGACAAAGGTTGAGATTTGTTGATGCAAACTCAGACTTGTCAGTGGTTTACTGACTGTTACTTAATAGCCCACCATGCAATTTCCTCATCCTGTCTTGGGGAAGAGAGTTATGGGGTCCATAAGTCCTCATCCTGGAGTGATGAGTCTATGGAAGGCATCACAGATGCGCCCTGACCAGGGTCAAGAAAGCTCGAAGCCCGTTGCAAGAGCCTAGGAGACAAGTTGTAGGAACAAGGAAACAATAGGCTTCTACCCCAGGGGCCCTCCCAGGAGCTGTGAAGAGCCAGGCACATGGACAGTGACCTGTTTGGGGGCATCTCCTAGGTGCCAGCATCACCATTGTTCAGTTTCATCACACAAGCCCCACTAAGCACATGCTGGGTGCTAGGCTGTGGAAGATATAGGGAAAATGAGGGAATGTTCTTTAGGAGCTTGGGGGTCTCTGTGGAAATGATGTAGACTCAGGAGACAGTGCCAAAGTCTGAGGCACAAACAAATATTTATTTTTGTTGCATTAATACAATGATTTTACATTTGGCCAGGCACTGCTCCAGGCATTCGGGGACATTATCACTCGCTCTGACCACAGCCTTGCAAGGCTTGTATCAAACCATTTCACAGTCAGGCACAAGATTCAGAGAAGTTAATTTTTTCAGGACAGAAAACCAACAGGAAGCCACAACAGGTTTGCAGGAGAAGAGTGATTGAATGACAATGGCGCTTTGGAAAGTGTAATTGGGAGATGATATTAAGGATTATTCTAACGTAGGAGAAACTATACATTTTATACTAATCTGTGCAGAACACGAGGCAGGACTCTTGCTATGGGAATAAGAGAAAGAGGTTTGAAGAGAGAGACGTTCGATCACCAAGGAGCCAGAGAAAAGATCCCATAAGAGCTGACCCAGTTTAAGTCCAAAATAGTGTTCACTGACAACAAATTGTAGACACACATTCCCACATATATATGCCCTATTAAAAGTTCCACACCTTCTATTATATCAGAAATTTAAAAAAAAAAATAGCAAAATTAACAAATCCCATGAATCTGAACTAATCTTGGAGTTGATAATGTTCAGAGGGGCCAGGCTCCTTGTGAGGCAACTGTCACTGTCTGCCCCAGCCTGGCGCCCACTCTGTCCCTGTCCACAGCCTCTGCTGAAGAGACAAGCTCAGGTGGCCATGTTCCACCTGACCCCGTCTCCAAAATACACACCTGTTAGACGAGGAACTGGCGTCTGACCCACTGGCCAAAAACTAGTGAACTCTCTCTCAAGACTCCGAAGTTCAATATTAAGACTGTAATCAGAAATAGAGTGTCCCTGGCTCCTAATAGCGCCCCACTCCTGTTCCCACGTGGCCTGCTTATATGTTGGATTTTTGTTCAGGTAGTTGCCTGTTACACACCTATGGGCAACTGCCCTCTACTTGAGCCACCACGAGTGGAACTATGTTCTTCACAACCAGGTGACCCTTGGCGAGGCGAGGCGGGCAGGTAGGTGCACTCTAGGCCACAAGGTGCGACATGCAACCTGCAGGGGGGTCACAGACATGTTTAGTTCAACTTATGTGGGGCTGCTGTGGTTTTAATTTGAATGTGGCTGCCTTTGGACAGAGATACTCCCTACCACCTATCATGTTACCGTAATACCTGCAGCTCCTCTTTCCTTTGTCATTACCTGCTTCACCCCTGCAATTATTTGAGTTTGAAATCTTTGATGTAGACCTGGCATGTGGAGTGTGTATGTGTGTGTGTGTGTGTGTGTGAGCGTGCACGCATGCACGTGTGTTTAGGAGGCAAACTACCTGTGTGGTTGAGGGCTCCGATCACAGTAGTGGTAAAACGGAAAGAATCCCGCCTAGGAGCAGAGTTCCCTCTCACCTTTTCAGTTTCCAAAAGCAAACATATTTTGTGAGTAAAAACCTTTAGAAATGAGGGAAAATGACATGTGTAAACCAACAAAGGGTACAGCCAACCTTCCCTGTCACATTGCTCAGGGGCCATCGTATAACTTGGTGAACGGGTACAGTGGCTGCATTACTTGGGATGCTTTCGGTTGTAAGTGGCAGAAACCCAACTTGAACTAGGTTAATAAGTGGCGGGGGGGGGGGCGGGGAGTTGGATCCTACTCAGTATCAGAGGAAAAGCTTCTGTAGAAACCAGACTTCAGGGGACAGAGGACCTATAGCACCATCATCACACCTCTCTCTGCCTGTCCCTTCTTCTCTAGTTATATTCTTGGCTTTATTCTGCAGAAACCTCTCTCTGTCTCTCTCAGAAGGTGATTGCTGGCGTCCTCAGACCTATATAATCCAAATTCAGCTACCACCCTGAAAAAAGAACTTCTCTCTTCCACCACCTGGGAACATGCCCGATGCCCATAGGAGGGTTTTATTGGCCCTGGTTGGCTCAGGTTCCAGGAGAATGGGAGTCTCTCATGTGCCAGCCCAGGCCAGGCACCCACCTGTGCCTTTAAGACTAGGAATGGGAGTCCACTACCAACAGAAGGGAGGCAGCAGAAAATTTGCTAGAAACCAAAAAATAATAGCTATGCATAATCCACTAAAATTGGTTAAAATTTTTTTTAGTTAAATAACTTTATCTGATGTTACTTTGCCCAATAAAAGCAAGCATTTATGTGCTCGAATGTTTGGTTAAACAGCTCCTGAGGTCCCACTGGGTCCACCAGGCAAGATGTTCCCATTTCCCTGGCAAGGGTTTGCAGGTTTCTGAGTATTTCCAGAAAACAACTCTCTTCCCCTCCTTTCCCTATAGACTGTCCCAAATCACTGACCGAAGGGAATTATTCATGCCTGTGCATGAGTTAATCAACCAGAAAACTTCTGCTAGAGGTGGGAAGTTTCGTATTAGATAGAAAGAGAAAGGAAAGAGAGATGCTTTTGGAGTTTCCGGAGAAGGGAAGGAGAAGTCACAGGTGGGAGGTGAGAAGATGACAAAGGCAAACATCACCTATTTTTTAAAAATTTCCCTGAAAAGAAGGCCAAATGCTACTGGCTCAGGGTTTCCCTGGGCCTGTCGGTTGGGACAAACCGGGAAGGGACCAGCGAACTTCAACAGTACTCACCGCATGCAGAGTGGACTCCCCAGCAAGTTAGCAGAGATGCACTTGTCATCAGTACTTAGAAGGTGACAATGAAGACCATCCCTGAAAGCAGAAATCCGACTGCTCTGCGCACAGATGGGCTGGGGGGCAGAGAAGGGAAGGTTTAAAAACTCACAATGGCCCTGATTCGCCAGCTGAGAAAGCTGAGGGAAGTGCCTGCCTAAAGAAGGGCTCGGAGGTGACAGGAATATCTACGTGGAGTCGTCCATCCAGAGTGGAAGACGAACTCAAATTAATTGTGTTGTAACCAGTCTGAAGGCAGAATGTGACCACAGTGTATGAGAGGGAAAATAATTTTCTCCCCATCTTCCTGAGTTCTTGGCTGGGATGGACTCCTGTAACAAAAAACAAATTAACAAGAGAAAAACAAACAGAAATTTATTAACATGTATATTTTATATACATAGGAGATCCTGGGAAATGAGTCATTCTCAAATAAATGTCTTAGAATCCTGGCTTATGTAGCATCTTCAACAAAGAACAGTATATTTTTAGAGAAGTGACAAGACAAAGGAAAAGGACTTTGAGTCTCTAGGGGTGGCAAGTTGTGGGAAGGCAAATGAATGGGTGTTTGTCACGTAGATTCCTCTGGTGTCATCTCCAGGCTGATATGGATCTAAAGTTTTCTTCAGTGATTAACCTTTGTCCTTCCTGGCAGGGAGGTGAGGAGGGACACCTTGGCCTTTGTAAATTTATGTCCTGTTTCTAGGCAAATAGACATAAAGATCTTTTCTTGTATCCACTCCTTCTAAATTGTCTTTAGCGCAAAATAAGTTTTATGCCAAAGTGGCATATTTTAAGGTGGCATATTCTGGTCTCCTACAACAGACAGAGGATACAGAGGCCTGGCTGGAGCCCTGAGGAGGAAGCAAGAGAGTGAGAGTTGGTCTCCGGACTGATGGATCTGGGAGAGGGAGCCAGACACACAGTCACACTCAGGACACTCAATTGAGCTCATGTACCAGCATGTTTTCCTCTTGGCTCTGAAGCCCTAACTGCCTAAAGTATTTCATCATATGTGGGACATGCTATTATTTTATGTGTCACAAAGAAAAAATAATTATGACCATTACACTATAGCACAATGCTTTCTTATCACTTTGACTTTTAATCACTTAGACTCTTTAGACTTATTTAGATATAGTTGTTATCCTACATCAAGTCTCGTGCCTACATGAAAAGAAAAATGTAACTGAAATAAAATGGCTACAATAATTCCTAAAACAACTTTATATTCACTGTCTGATTCTTCCGAATCATTTTTGGACTCAGTCTTTGATGTCTCTTTTTTCCTATTCAATATCGTCATCAGTACCTTCAACAGTGCTAATAATGCAGCATTTCTTAAAAGAGAAATATATATGTGTGTATGTATACATTGTCCAGTAGAAGTTTGAAATTTGAGCTGTATATTAGATATTAGATAGTATATAGGATAAATGTCTTAGATGTGATAATGGTATGTCCTAGAAGAATGTCCTTGCTCTTCAAAGATACATACTGAAGTATTTGGAAGTGAAATTTTATGTTATTTGCATATCACTTTCATATAATTAAGCAAACAAATGAACAAAACACCCACCCTCCCAAAAAACAAACACAAAGAAAGAGTGGGAAGTAAAGCAAATGTCTCAAAATGATATCAACAGGAAAATCTAGGTAAAGAATATACAGGTATACATTGAACTATTTTTTTCACTTTTATGTAAGTTTACAAATAAAATTTTATGGGGGAGAAAAGAGTACTTCATTAAGAAATCCACTCAGATATTTTCTTCCGAGTTTCTCAAGCTGCCAGCACCAACTCAGAAAGTTTTGATTCCAGTGCTTTCTTGATCTTACCAGACAGATGTCAACAGAAGTGTTTAGACAAGAATGGTGACTTACATTCCTTTCCCCAAGTGATTCTCAGAGAGTTTGTTCACTAAGGCATCAGTGTTTGCAGTTTTCCAAGCACGACACAAGAAATAACAACCAGATCCATCTGTGTGTCGGCAACGGTAACTATTTCAGGGCTACTGTTTGTTTGTTTGTTTTGTTAACTTTTCTTTTTATGAAGCCAGTATCACCCTCATACCAAAGCAAGGAAAGGACACAACAAAAAAAGAAAACTATAGACCAATATTCTTTACGGTGGTCCCCAACCTTTTTGGCACCAGGGACCGGTTTCATGGAAGACAATTTTTCCATAGACAGGAGTGGGTGGTGGGGGGATGGTTACAAGATGATTCAAGCGCATTACATTTATTGTGCAGTCAAACCTCTCTGCTAATGATAATCTGTATTTGCAGCTGCTCCCCAGCACCAGCATCACCACCTCAGCTCCACCTCAGATCATCAGGCATTAGATTCTCATAAGGAGCACACAGCCTAGATCCCTCACATGTGCAGTTCACAGTAGGGTTTGTGCTCCCATGAGAATCTAATGCCACTGCTGATCTGACAGGAGTCAGAGCTTATGAGGTGATATGAACCATGGGGAGCAGCTGTAAATACAGATGAAGCTTCACTGGCCCCTGCCACTCACCTCCTGCTGTATGACCTGCTTCCTAACAGGCCAGTACTGGTCCATGGCCCAGGTTGGAGACCACAGCTTCATGAACGTAAACGCAAAAATCCTCAACAAAATACTAGCAAATTGAATGCAACAGCACATCAAAAAAAAAAATCCACCATGGCCAAGTGGGCTTCATCCCAGGGAGGCAAGGATGGTTTAACATATGAAATCAATAAACGTGACTCACCACATAAACAGAAACAAAACAAATATATTAATTTTTCTTTATACTTTATTTTCCAAAATGTATACAATTCATGTCAATTAGAATAATAATCATAAATATAATAAATATTAAATAATGATAAAAATACGAAGAAAAGACATTGTTCCATTGCAAGGTGAATGAAGAAGACTCTGTTCAAAAGAGTTACCAGATGTATAATTCTACAGAAGGAGGGGAGTCTGAATTTCTTGGCCATTTTCAGAAAAAAAATTTCACAAATTAATAAAGATGAATTGCCTAGAGATAGATTTTAATGCAAGTGAACATACCACAGCAGCATATTTATTACCTTGAATTAATGATTTAATAGAGGCACACCTGATAGCAGAATGCATGTTGTTTACACTATCCAAGCACATCTGGTCTTATCCTATCTTTTCTCAGGGCCTTTGTTTGGCTGAGAGTGGTTGTAAAGTGAATCTGTGTGTCTGAGGTGTTAAAACACAGTGGGTCAAGGGTAAGGTGCATCTTCAAATTGGACAGTTGACACACACGTCCATGCCACTCGGCAGTTGTGGAGCTCAACATGGACTGACCAGTTGGAAATCTGGTTTATATGAGTCTTTGTGAGACTGGCAAGCAGGAGTTCCTCCCCTTGGTGTGACCAGAGTTTCTGGAATTGCCAAGCTAGACCATCTCCAAGACCACGTGATTCTTTGCGCTGTACCTCCTATCTGTGAGACCCGCCTGAGGACCAGCAGCCTTTTCATCCCCGTGTCTGCTGTGTGTGAGGGCGGCGGGGACCAGCATTGTCTCGGCAGAGGTGGCAGGCTTGCTAAGAGGTTTTACACCACGTGCACCCCCTGCAAGGATGGTAGCAATGACAGCAACAAGGACTGGGAGCTTTCATCCCACCTGGTTACTCCATTGGCTCATCTGCTGTCTGAGAATAATAATGTCTGCGTTCCCTCCTCCTGTCGTCAACAGATATTAAGTTGCTGCTGCCTCATGGGCTTACTGTGAACAATCGGAGACCAAAAAAAAAAAGTATTAAGTAGTACTGTTATTATACAAACAAAGGTCTTTGAAAGGACAGATAGCAATAATGATCCCGAAACATAGTTGAGGACACTTTCTTCTTTAATGAAGTTATTTACTCTCATTCCTTTGGTTGCTGAAGGGAAGGTAATCTCAGTAGCTTGTTTTCCTAGCCTTTCCTTTTATTTGCCCCTTTGGATATAAAAAGCCTGTTCTGAATTACTCAAATATGCCTAGAACTCAAAAGCATGCTTGTGATTACGCCCCTTGACACATTTAATGTGGAAAAACCTTGCTAACAAGAAAAGAGGGAGGCTTGGAGATAATGAGCTCCCGTCCTCCTGCGGTCCCAAAGCCTCCACTTGTGGCTCCAGGCCCTGAAGCCCAGCTATGCCCCGGCCCCTTCGAGCTGCCCACACGTGAGGCCAGCGACAGCTTCCCCCACTGGCAGAGCACCCCTGAAATGCAAACCCTGCGTGGTTGACATTTGCTCCACAAAGGGAGGAGATTTAAGTAAATCAAGGCCAGCAGAAGTGACTCAACCAGCTCTAACGTCCTTCTGTTTCTTGACTTGGAATACACAAAGGTGAAGGCACGAGAGATGAAGTGCTGCACCCAAGGCCACCCGGCTCCTTGGGTGGGCAAGGCCCCAGCTGCCGACACAGCACGCCACCATTCTAATAGCCTCCTCTTTACACCGCTGGTGACAGAGGGGTCCCGCCCTGGGGTTCTGGGGATGGCTGAGCTCCTAACACCCGGCACTAGACAGGTGAGACCAACAGCAGCTTATTAGTCACAAACACTCACAGCCCAGGGAGGGAGAGCATCGCACGCCACGCAGAGCCCCAGAGCGGTTGCAGGTGGGAGCAGAGTGAACAAGCAGGGGCTGTGGGAGGCAGGCCCTGTAGTACCAGGAGGGTGGGGTGCCCCCAGCTCCCATGGAGGGGCGGGATTGGCTTGTTTGAGTGGCTCTGGGGGCTGGCAGGGAGATGATGCTGTTGGGGAGCAGAGTGGGGAAGGGAAGCTGTGGTCAGGCCATTCAAGGCCCTACTGGTTTCAGAGGTCAAAGCAGCATATAATGTTGGGGCTTACTTTTCAACCTCTAACACATGCCCTTCACCACATCTTCCTTTTTCATCTTCTGTTTTCAGGATATGGATTTTTCTTCAATCTCTTTCTAGATCCTGTTCTTTTTACTATATCATTCCTCATTGCTTATCCTGGCTACTTTTGTACAGTACTGTTTCCTGCCTAAGTAGCAGGCTTCTGGAGCCCCCAGTGCAGGGGTATTTTCTGGGGGAAACTGAGATGAATAGTATACCCAGAAAGAAATAAGCGCTATTAAGGCAGAATTCTATATAGGGGCTGCTTACAGGGGTTTTGACCATTTGGGACGACAGAATCCTTTCTCTAACATCAGATGAGGTCCTCTCAATCCTGAGATACATGTAGCGTCACGTGGAGGAATTGTAGAGACCTTACACAGATGCAAAACATTGGATGAGAATGACTCTCGCTCTGTAATTAGCTCTCATTCAATTTATCGTGCTTTGTTAATTACAACAAGTTATACAGACACACAGGTAACCAAAAGATATATGCTGTGATATTAATGGTGGTGATTTCTGTGGAGTAGAATTATGGGATTCCCCTTTCCTTTATTTTTTTTATTTTGAAATTATTATAGATTTAGAGAAGTTGCAAAAATGGCACAGAGAAACCCTCTGTGCCCTTCATCCACCTTCTCTCAATATAAACTCCCCCATGCTTTTCGCTTGCCTTCCTTTTCTTTCGTGCTTTCCTTCTTCTCTTCCTTTTCTTCCCTCTTTCCCTCTTTCTCAGCTTCACAATCAGTGCATATTACTTGGGTAACAAGGAAGAGAGGTGATTAAGAGGAATTTCTACGATGTGAGTTGGGAGCACGAGGCAGTTGTCCTCCCTCACGTGCAGTTGTCCTCCCTCACGTGCGTCACCATGGAGAGGGGAGCGTTATGGGCCAGCGGAGCCCTCACGGCCTCACCCCACCCTTGGGCGGGGCCATCTGCTACAACAGCAGGGCAGCGGCAGCATTCTTAGGCTCTGCTTGGGCTTGGTCACAGTTTCATAAATGCCAAGTCCAAGGTTGTCTTGCCCTTCAATGTGTTCTGCAGCTCTCTGGCTGCCTGGCTCCTCGGTAGGGGATGGCATCATGCTGCCGGTGGTGCCGCATGTCTTGGCCCATGTGTCAGGGTCCTTGCCCCTGCGGTGGCCAGTGTTCCGACTCCAGGGTGAGGAGGAGTCACCACCCCTCTCAGTGGGATCATTCACTTCCAGCCTGGGGTGCAAACTGAAAACGATGCTTTCCAGATATGTTCTGGGCAAGACGTTGGAGAGTCATCTCCTCTTGGTCTCCCAGGAGCGCAGGAGGAGATCGGTGGCATCCCATCAGAGTCACAGCAGGGATGGCAGGCGGAGAACACAGGAGAGACAGCAAGTGGCAATTCTTTTCCTCTCTACAGATGTCGAGGATACCATCACCAGTCCTGCCTGGAAGAAATTCAGGATGTTCTTCTTATTGTTAGGCCTCATATTTTTCTATTTTGCCTGACTTTGATAATTCTAAGGTTCTGGAATAACTTCTCAGGGAGTGTCCAAGCATCCTCTTTTCTAGAAGTCACTCAGAATAAGACTGATAATACCTCCCGAGAGGTCAGAGCAGGTGGCCGAGCAAGTGGCGGTCCTGGGGATGACACCTCAGCCTCATTGTTCCTCCACCGTGGATCAATGCCATATTCACGCTAATGTTGGCTCCAAGCTGTACCACAGAGGAATGGGGCAGGACTTTGTGCCATGAGACTCTTCAGGCCAGGGACTTAAGAAGCTGAGGTTCCCCAGGGCCTCCCTCTTGCATAGTAAAAACTGATTTGCAAAACGGAATTGAGAAAAAAGGGTTTTTAATTCTATTGCATAATGCTATCCAGTGACTACGTATGGAATGTGCTCAAACTGCTAGGATATTACGATGCTTACGACAGGCGAGCATTCGGCAGAGTATCCAACACAGGCTCAGAGATGGCCTGGCCTATGTGCTAAAAGTCAGTAGTTTGGAGTCAGATACTCTTGGATGCACATCCCAGTTTAGGATTAAACAGCTGCGTTGCCTTGAGAATAGTAGTTACACCTACAGTTCCTCATCTGTAAAATGAGGCTTAGCAGAATACCTAATAAGAGTGATTTGCAAAGATCAAGTGGGATGCAGCACATACAGTGCTTAATACAGGGTTCTGCCACATAGCAGGCACTCAAAAACATTAGCTGTTATCATCTGAATAAGTAAATGATAGTGATAAAGATAAAAACAAAGCGATAGCCAAAAAATCTTCTTTGCCCTAAATCACCCTCTAAGTAATTACTGTTCTTGGCCACTCCAGGCTTGGCCAGGAGTGAGGTATACTTAGCTGTGGGCAGGAGGCAGAACACACCCAGGCCACAAGCAAACTGCAGTCAGGCCTTCCAGCTGTCTGGGCTGCACGTTATGACCTGCTTGGGACAAGGCAAAATGTAGCTGCACCTCCCTTTTCCTTAGCAGTGTGCTCCTGAGAAATTACAGGTAAGTCAAACTTTCTACACCACCTTATTTGAATTTTCCTGTTTGAGGGACCCTTTGTAATTAGTGCTTTTATAATGTAAGTTCTCATAATTTTATTTGATGCATCTGATTGTTTACGCAGCTTCTTTAAAACGGCTTTCGGAAAGATTTTTAAACTGTCTGCATCTTCACAGGTGAAAAAGAGTGGGGAAAATGGTTGTTTTAACAGCTGGCCTCAGTACTCCTAGGGAAGAAACTTTGTTCAGGAAAACACCTTGATGAGCCACTTGGAAGAGAAAATGAGACCCTGAAGATTTAACCAAGTAAGAGAAGTCGCCAAGCTGCACAGCGTCAGAAGTAAGCAGGCCCTGGGGGTGAGAGGAGAGTGTGGAGACTGGGCTTGTTGAGCAGCTGGGTGCAGTAGGGAAGGACTTCTGAAACCGGGGGATGGTTACTTTTATATGTCAACTTGCCTGGGCCTCGGTGCCCAGATATGTGTTCTAACGTTACTCTGAATGTTTCTGTGAGCATGTCTTTGTATAAGATTAACATTTTTTTTTTTTTTTTTTTTTTTTTTTTTTTTTGAGACAGAGTCTCACTTTGTTGCCCAGGCTAGAGTGAGTGCCGTGGCGTCAGCTTAGCTCACAGCAACCTCAGACTCCTGGGCTTAAGCGATCCTACTGCCTCAGCCTCCCGAGTAGCTGGGACTACAGGCATGCGCCACTATGCCCGGCTAATTTTTCTATATATAGTTTTAGTTGTCCATATAATTTCTTTCTATTTTTAGTAGAGACGGGGTCTCGCTCTTTGCTCAGGCTGGTCTCGAACTCCTGACCTTGAGCGATCCACCCGCCTCGGCCTCCCAGAGTGTTAGGATTACAGGCGTGAGCCACCGCGCCCGACCAAGATTAACATTTTCACCACTGGACTCTGAGCAAAGCTGCCTGCTCTCCATGATGTGGGTGGGCCTCATCCAATCAGTTGGAGGCCTGCATAGAACAAAAGACCAACCTCCCTCCCCATCCCCAGCAGAGAGGATTTGCTAGCAGACAGCCTTCGCCTTCGGACGGGAACTGCAACGTCCACTCTTCCCTCGGGCTCCAGCCTCACAGCCTTCAGACTTGAACTGTAGATTTTGGACTCGCCAGCCTCCATAAGCATGTGAGCCAGTTCCTTGAAATGAAATCTCTATATAGGCACACCTCATATTAGTTCTGTTTTTCTGGAGAATTCTAATATAACCAGGATGCCTAATATTAAATATGAAATTGTTCTGCTAGGCAGTGTATTAACATTTCCACTCCATTTTCTCAAACACATTCAGTCTGCAGCCCAGCCACATGCCGTGTGCAAGTGGTTGTATGTGTATTAATATTTGTGCATGCATGTGTGTGAACCAAAAGGAGGGGCTAAGTTCCAAGTCTGGGTTGTCATGGCACAAAACAAAAATAGCACCTAACAGATGGCAAGACGATCCCCAACATGCACGCAGGCAGGAGAAGCAGGAGGATGGAGCTAGACGCCACCATGAGAAAGAGCCTTTCTCCTGCCTCCCCGAGAACTTGCACAGCTTGGGCAAGCAACAGGTCTCCCCAACATTCAGGCCAAACTCAAGGGGCGCTTAAGAGACAGCAGAGGGACCCATCTCTGAACATCTGAGTTCCATAAAGACCAAAACATTTTTTTGTTTTAAATTCACAGACTATATTAAGCATCATCAGTTAACATACTTAGAAGCAGAGTCAGGTAATAAACTTTGCTAGTGATCACAGCTTGCTTCCAATTATTTGTACTCCTGTCTGAGATTAAGAACAACACCACCAAATAAACCAAAACAAACAAAATAAACACTAAGAGAGGCAATGTGCAAAGAGAATGCGTGATGCAGCTGGACTCCCTGGAGGGGCAGAAACAGAGAATGCCTCCCCGTGCGGTCCCAGGTCCTCCTTGGCCGATGAGGTTCCCCATCTGGACAGGGAAGGAAGGATGGAGGGAGGTGAGAAAGGGCCACCTCCGGACACTGCAGGTGTGGGGGCCACCCACGATGGGGCTGTCGTGGTAGTCTACTCCTGGTTAGTAGAGATTCTTAAGATGGCACAAAATGACAAAAATGGTTGAACTAACTGAAAATAATTACCTGAATCTGAACAACATTCTTGGTGTCAAGGAGAGGTTTTTTTTTTTTTTTTTTTTTGAGACAGAGTCTCACTCTGTTGCCCAGGCTAAAGTGAGTGCCGTGGCATCAGCCTAGCTCACAGCAACCTCAAACTCCTGAGCTCAAGCGATCCTCCTGTCTCAGCCTCCCGAGTAGGTGGGACTACAGGCATGCACCACCATGCCCGGCTAATTTTTTCTATATATATATTTAGCTGTCCATATCATTTCTATCTATTTTTAGTAGAGATGGGGTCTCGCTCTTGCTCAGGCTGGTCTCAAACTCCTGAGCTCAAAGGATCCGCCCACCTCGGCCTCCCAGAGTGCTAGGATTACAGGCGTGAGCCACCGCGCCTGGCCCCAAGGAGAGGTTTAAAGATCAAGATAGACTTCAAATTTATGTGTCTTACCGGAGGAAAAAATCAACAATTTGGGAATTGAGCAATGCCCTGCAGTCCAACGGAACTCATTTCTAGAGACTTTCTCGATAGATGCTTGGATCAGGAAGTCAGGTGTACATTGAAACTGGTGGCCTTTTGTAGTTGCCGGGAAACAGAAGTAGAACTGAGGGTGTTTGGTGCTCTCCGTCTAAAACTCCCCCTCCTCCTTCCTGCTGGTCTCATAATTCGCTCAGTCAGAATGTCTGAGAGGGGCATAATATCATTCTTCACTGCCTGAAAAATAAATCTAAACACACTAATATTTTTTCTTTCTAAATCCAGTTACATCGGATACGTCTATATGTGATTCAGAGGCCAAATGGAAGAAATGTGAGTTTTATGATTTATCTTTAAAACCAAAAACAACACATTCCCAGAATTAAATAGAAAGGTCACAACCAATAAAACCATCTAATCAGCCTCATTAGTATGTTCCTTTAGCCACATTTCTCTTACTCAATGGAGCGTATCTCCTCTGAAGAACCAGCGGATTTCACAATAACACACAGACAGACGAAGGAATCTGTGCGATGCGGCCAGTCCCCGCCTGACCAGGGGGCGTTTGCCTCAGAGGGAGAAGGGGACACGAATATCTGAAGAGCAGCATCAACTTTCTGACACATTTTGACAGATGCACATGGCTGTAAAGCTCACCGAAATTTCAGTAAGCCATCCCTGCACGCGACTGCAGGAAATCTTGTGACTGGGCTCCCAAGGAAGGGCTCCTACAGACCCTGTGGGATTTGCAGCAGGATTTCTTTCTAGAGCCCATGTAACTTTTTCTGAGGTTGTTCTTGTGAAGAGAGAGGTTCTAGCCCCGGCTTCGGCAGTAGCTGTCCCTGCTTGGCACCAGTGAAAGATCTTGGGCCCAAGACTCCATAAGCACTTGGAAGTCTTACTCAGTAATCAGAAGAGTTAATAGATTTTTACTATCTCAAGTTTCTCTTGAATGAAATACAGTATTCTGGTGATTAAAATCTTCCTTCAAGGGATCCTTAAAGTCTTTCCTCTGTGTCTTTGGCCGCTGCTTCTCTTTCTCCCTGATGCTCCTTCTCCATCTTGCATCGAGTGTTGGAATGTCCTGGGCTCAGTCACAGGCAGCCTCTTCTGTCCACATCCTTCCCCCAGGATCCCACCCAGGCCCAGGCTGTAAACATCTCTCCACTGCTGACTCTCACACCTGCCGGCTTGGTACCTCCGCTTGATCTACGACTTCACATGTTCAACCCAGAACTCTCCACCAGGCCTGTTTTCCTTCTAGTATGCGGCATTGACATTTATTCCACGGCGCAACTAGGCCTAGGAGTCAACCTTAGTTCCCCCCTTTCCCTCATTCCCGTTGTTCAGTCCATCATCGAGTCCTCTTAGTTTACTTCTAAAATATGTTCTAAATCCCTCCTTCTCCTCTGGCACTGCCCTAGTGCAGACCACCATCCTCTCGTGACCAAACCACCTCGCAAGCCTCCCCAACGGTCTCCCCCTTCCCCACTTCCCACCCCAACTCGTGCGTTCTCCACAAAGCAGCCAGAGGGAGTTCAACAATGCGGATCAGATACCATCACGCTGTTGCTGAAAACCCTCCAGGAAGCTTCTGCTTCCACTTAGGAGGCAGGAAGCCATCCGAGAGCATGGCTCCCGCAGCAATGAGACAATGGCAGAGATATACAAAATCATAGCTTTTCTTTGACCCCATCAAAGAGCTGAGGTCAGAAGGCAACCAAGTTAACTAAATTCCAAGGAGTGACCAGCCCTGTGAGGAGAGATGGGATGCAAATATTTTTCCACCTTTGGCAGAGCAAGGAAGGAAGAGGTGGCTGCCAGATAGGCGGAGAAATAGAAATTATCTAACATTTTAACATATTCTTGCAAACTGGCGTGGGCTAGCATGTCAGTGTGGGATAGGCAGGATCACCAGACAAGGGGCGTTTGTGCTCACTTGCAAGCTCCATCACTGGCCTCTGGCAGGGGAGGGGCGACAGGCTGGAGAGGCCCTCTGAGCAGTGCGGTGTAGCTGAAGCTCAATCAGAAGGCCAAGATTCTCAGATTGGACTGAAAAAACAAGACCCCAATGCATGTTGTACATAACAAATCCACTTCAAAAATAGAAACACAAACAGGTTAAAAGTAAAAGAATGAGAAAAAAGACATACCATGAAATTCCTAATCAAAATAAAATTGAAGTGGTTACCTTGCTATCAGACAAAGTAGAGGGCAGAGGAAAGGAATATTGCCAGGACAAAGAGAAAGACATTACACAATGACAAAGTGGTTACTTCATCAAAAAGACATAACACTCCTCTGTGTACATGTACTTAACAGAACTTCAAAATATAGGAAGCATAAACTGAACAAAAAAAGAGAAATCAACAAATACCCAATTCTAATTGGAGATTTTAACACTCCTCTCTCAATACATTTTCTATATTTTTATCATACTATATATTTAAGGTATATAACATGATGTTTTGATATATTCATACATACTGAAATGGTTACTACAGTCCAGCATATTAACATAGTCATCATCTCACATATTTACCCCTTTGTGTGTGTGTGTCTGTGTGTGTGTGTATGTGTGGTAAGAGCACCTAAAATCTCTCTTAGCAAACTTCCAGCATATAATACAATGTGACTAACTATGGTCCTCCTGCCTTATTCATCCTACATAACTGCAACTTTGTACCCTTTGACCTACTTCTCCCCATTTCCTCCCCTACCTGGCCCTGATAACTATTCTTCTGCTCAGTTTCTGTGTATTTGACTTTTTTTAGATTCCACATATACAGGAGATCGTGCAGTGTTTTTCTTTCTGTGTTGGGCTTATTTCACGTAGCAAAATGTCCTTCAGGCTCATTCATGTTGTCACAAATGGCACAATCTCATTTTTTAAGGCTGAATGATATTCCATTATATGTATATAACACAATTTCTTTATTTAATTAACTATCGATGGATACTTGGGTTGTTTCCACATCTTGGCTACTGTGAATAGTGCCACAATGAACATGGAAGTGTGGCTTTCTCATTGAGGTACTGATTTCATTTCCTTTGGATATATGCCCAGTAGTGAGATTGCTGGATCATATGACCACTCTAACTTTAATCTTTTGAGGAAGATCCATACTGTTTTCCATGATGACTGTATTGATTTACATTCCCACCAACAGTGTACAAGGGTTCCCTTTCCTCCACATTCTCTCCAACACTTGTTATCTCTTGTATTTTTGAGATTAGACATTCTGATAGCTGTGAAGTGATATCTCATTGTGATTTTGTTTGCATTTCCCTCATGATGAGTGATATTGAGCACCTTTTTATATACTGTTGGCCTCTCTCAATAACTGATAGAAGAAGTAGACAGAAAATCAGTATGACTTTAGTGACGAGCACTATTACACAAATTGACTGAATTGACATTTAGAGAACACTCTAACCAACAACAGCTGAATACACACTCCCTGGACATGCTTATGAAAGTTCACCAAGATTGACCGTATTCTGGGCCATAAAACAAATAAGCCTCAACAATTTTTAAAAAAAAAATTAAAGTAAAAAATCTGTTCTCTGACCACAACAGATTAAAACTAAAAATCAATAACAGAAGAGTATCTAGAAAAATCTCTAAATATTTTATATTAAACAACACCCTTCTAAATAATCGTTAGTTCAAAGAGGCACTCACAAGAGGTGTTAAAAATATTTTTAAGAAGATGGAAAAGAAAATATATTAAAATTTGAGAGATGTGGCTAAAGCAGTTCTTAGAGGGAAATTTATAACATTAAATGCTTATGTTAGAAAACAAGAATGATCTCAAATCAATATTCAACCTTAGGAAATGAGAGAAAGTGGAACAAATCAAACCCAAGCAAGCAGAAGGAAGCAAATAATAAGGATAAAACCATAAATCAAGTAAACTGAAAACCAGTAAAGATAATCAATGAAACCAACAGCTGGCTTTTTGAGATGATCAATAAAAGCTATAAACTTTGAGCCCATCTGATCAGGAAAAAAATAGAGACAACACAAGCTACCAATACCGAGAAGAGAAGAGGGATGAATCACTGTAGATCTCACAGACATCAAAATATTAAAATTGAGTATTATGAATGAACTTTATACCAAACAGTCTCATAACTTAAATAAAATAGGTAAAGTTCTTGAAAGACACAAACTACAAAGCTCACTCAAGAAGAAATAGATAACAAGAATAGTCCTATATTTATAAAAGAATTGTAATCTGTAAGTAAAAATCTGCTTACAAAAGAAGCTTAGTAATGCCTCACTGGTGAATTCTACCAAACATTAAAGAAAGAAATTGTACCAACAGTACAGAAACTCCTGCAGAAAATGTAGTAGAAGGAATATTTCCCACACCATTTGATGAAGTCAGCATTACCCTGATACCAATTTAGGCAAAGGCATTAAGAAAAGAAAAGAAAAGAAAAGAAAACTGTGACCAACAACTGAAAACAATCCAAATGTCCATCAGCTGGTGAATGAATAAACAAACTGTGCCATAGCCATACATTGGAATATCACTCAGCAATCAAAAGGAGCAAACATGCAATGACACAAATGAAAAGAATTATACTAAGTGTCAGAAGTCGGGCACTGTTGAGGGTTAGGGTTGAGACATGAGAACCCCAGGAGTGGGACAGGACTTCACCAAAGAGCAACCTGTGGACATGTCAGTTCACTGAGCAAAAGCCGATCAACCTTGAGGGGGACATTCCACCGATCAGGAATGTCTGCAAATGGACCCGGCTTGAAGCCTGAGGGCGACATCCTGGATGTCTGCAAATGGGCCAGGGCTTGTAATCCGAAGGTGGAGAGAATGATCAAAGGATGTCAGCCCAACAGATAAGAGCAGTTTGCTATTCTAAACCTGAGGCAATGTTCCTATCTCTCGCCTGAGTTCTTGTTTCAGTAAATGAGGAACTAGATGAAGTAGAAAGAAGTATGTGGTTCTTTTGTTCCCATTTAGATTATATGCTTTACTGCTAATCCACGAGCTTTTCACTTAAAATCTTTGTAATCTACAACATGAAAAGAAAATAAAAACGGGTACTAGTCTTCAGTCAGTACCACCTGGCTCATGGGAATGCTGGTGGTCCCCTGACCTCCCCCACACCCTTTCACCTTACTTTTTGTGTCCCTGCCTTTGACTCTCCCATCTCGTACCACGCATACTGCCCAGGGATCCGGTTATATTGGGGGCATCGAGAAACCCCGATAAGACACAAAGGGCAACACACTGTATGATTCCATTTACATGACTTTCTGGAAAACACAAAGCTAAGAAATCAGATTACAGTGGTTGTTAGAGTTGGGTTGGGAAAGGGGGATTGACTACAAAGGGTCAGTCACAAAGGGATTTTTAGTGGTGATTAAAATATTATATATCTTGCTTGTGGTGATATTACATATGTACATTTGTCAAAGGCATCAGACCATACACCTCAGTAAAAGGATTACTTTTACTGTATTGTATGTGAATCATTCCTCAATTAATCTGATTAAAAAAACACTCTTCTGGGAATTCCCACTGTTCTTAGGAAAAATCTAAACTCACTGTGGTCTATTAGGATCTATTCTCTGCATGTTTCTCCAAATTTATGCTTTTGAAGAACATTTAATGAGATGACGAGAAAGCTCATAATAAAATATTAAGTGAAAATCTATGTATATAAATCAGTTTTCATGGTGGCGATCAAATTTGCATTTGATATATACATGTATGTACCTAGAAAATACTACAGGCAGGCAATATACCAAAATATTAACAGTGTTCTTTGGGAAGTAGACTTGGAGATTTTTATTATCCTCTTACACTTTTGCTTTTGTGTATTTTCCAAATTCCACAGTGAATTAAATATTAACATATTAATTTTGTTTATTCATTTATTATTGTTATTACTGCTGCTACTGTTGACATTATTATCATCTTTTGCTCATGGCCTTGACTTGCAGTGGAAAAGCCCATGATCTTTGGCTCTTTCTCTCCCAGGGTTCCTCTTCCTTCTCCTTCCCTCTGATCCTTCCTGCAGTCCCCAGACCCTCCCTTCCTTCACCAGCCAAAGGCTTCTGGAGCTCCAGGGCAAACCTTGAAGATATCTTTGTGTTCGAATAGATAAAAGTTAAGGTTGAGATTTTAAGGAGCTCCATGGGGTAGGGGGGCAGGCAAAGAATGAGGGTAGATGTGGGCTCTGGCCTGATAGAGGTAGTTGTAACCTGCCATATTTAGGGTCTTTGTAGGTAACAGGTTGGGGAATAAATAGGGTAAAGATAGAGCCTGACCAAGACTATGAAGTTACTTTGTGTCTTTTGCATTAGTTTTTATATCAATTTTTTAAAAAATAATAGTTTTGGAAGTGGTGACTTTGCAAGAGAAATTGCAGTGGAATTCACTGCTCTCTTTCAACACCTAGAACAGTGCCTTGCACCTAATAGGCATTCAATAAATATTTGTTGAATGAATGAAAAAAAAGAATGAGTGATGAATGAATGAACAAATAATGAGTGGGAGCAGAGGTAGCACACAGAAACCAGACTCAGGGAGGTTGAGGAGTGCACAGGAGTTGAGGAAGTTGATATAGTAAATGAGGAACATTTTTCAGAAAATTTTTCAAAGGAGAAGAGAGATTGGATAGTAGCTAAAAAAGAACAGAGAACCGAGAGGAGTTTGGGCTTGTTTTTGGCTGATTTGTTTGAAATGGGAGGGTCTCCATCATGTTCGTAATCAGAGGAGAAAGAGCCAAAAGAGAAAGGGAGACAAGAGGGTATGAGAGAGGCGATCATTGATGGAGCAGGGTCCCAGAGGAGCTGGGAGAAAATGGGGTGGACAGCCTGGCAGAAGTGTTGGAAGCAGGAGGATTCACAAGAGATTACAGGGTGTGGGAGGGGCATTTGAGAAATTGTTTAGGTGATGGATGAGGTTAGAGCATCTGCTAAGGGGACTGACTGGAAGACTAATGAAGAAAGAGCTGATAAGACCAAGGAGAGAGTTCAACAAAGTGAAGCAAAAGGATTGAGTGGCAGTGTCAGGTTTCAGTCTGAAACTGTCGGTTCTTGGCACACTCATGGCCTAAGAATGACCAGACACGCCAAAGTTAGGCAAGCATGAAAATGAGGTTTATTGAGGAGAGAAAGATAGGATTATAGAGCAAGAGCAAGTTATAGGTTTACCGAGCATGGTACATATGTCATGGATGACAACCAGACCCATTGTTGCAGCAGGGCAGGCAAAAGGAAAGGCAAAGACAGAGTGCCTGGCTAGGGTCTGCATCCTATTTTATAGTGTCTGGATAGGGGATCTCCCTTGTGGTTCAGAGGTCACCATGGAACCACTTTGATTAGACATTTGGGAGTCACATTACCTGAGTCTTATCTACGCATGTGGGTTCTAGGTCACTTTCCAGGTCACTTTCCGGACTTTATGGTACCCATGTGACTTAGCCCTTGGGCTAGAGAGTCCTCTGCATTCTTTTGCAGCTAGAGCACCAAGTTCTGATTGGCAGATTCATAGAGTATTCCCTCCTCCCCCCCCCAGGTATGGAGAATCAGGGTTGGGCTGGACCAAGATGGGGGCAACAGCACCCACTTTTGTCCCTAGGAAACCGAGAATCCTTCACTATCTGCCTAACAGCAGCACTGAGGGCTCAACTGAGCCCAGAAATGTGAATCTGTGGCCACCTCACTTGCCACAGCTGTGTGGGCCTCTCCAATTCACTACCACCCAAAGGTAGATGGATTAGGGTGGGATCGATCCCAGGCTGGGATTTTTCAAGAGGCGTAGGGTCAAGAGGCTGGGGAGCTGCAGAAGGGGAAATGCAAGCCGTGCTTCTGAGAACCCAGTTCACAGGCTGGTTCCCAGGCCACCAAGGTCCTTACCATAGTGGTGTCTGGGAAACTGATCTTGGGTAACTCAAACCAAGGGAGACTATCCAGTGATATTGAGAATCTGTTACTTTACCCTTGGGCATTGATTCATCAGAGTTACACTTAATCCTAATTCTTCAATAATAATGGTTACCAATTTGCCGATGCCCTAATATAAAATATGAATAGGACTTATCTGAACGTTAGTTACACTTCTTGCTATATGGACTGATCACGACAATGGGGCAACAGCAAGTCAACTTTATTTCTAATAAGCATTTCTGAGCTTAACTAGTAGAAAGAACCAGATGGTTTAAAAAAGAAGACCTCATCATATCTGGTGAAGTTATTAATGTCTAAAAGACTACTCTTTAAATTAATAATCTCTGAGAGATAGTTTGATGGAGTAAATTTTAAAAAAGCATTAGGAATCAGAGAACTTGGATTTTAGATTCAATTCTATAATTATCAGGCTGCATGACCTTGGGAAAGTCATTCACTGAACTAGTTTCCTGATACACAAAGCAAAAGAATCAAGTAAGAGATTGGTTAAAATTCCTTCCAATTTTGCATGTTTATATTTTTTAGTATCTCTATCAAATTTGGGGCCCATCTCAGTACACAATGTATAACACATACTTCATAAACAGTTTTGAACCAAGTTGAGGTGAACATCAGGAAACCAAATGGAAAACACATAGTTATCCTTGGATAAAGTTATGGGCCACACGTGTGCACACATGTAATGCTGGAAACAATTTCAGAGAGTGATAATCACTGATAGATGATATTAATAGATAGATAATAGAAAGAGAGATCTCATATATATGTTAAAATTTAAAAAATATTTTTTTGTTTCTCTCAGTTGTAACTTGATGCACACTCATGGTAGAAAATTTGAGACTCAAATGTAGAGTAATTTTCCCAGAAGCTCAATTAACTGAGGACTTTGCCCCCAAAAGCCCTGAATACTGGAGAGTGGACCTAATTCTCCCTATAATTGAAAGAAGTAATATAAGGGCAAATAAAGAGGAATTCATTAAGCAGAATTTTTGCAATAGCCATGCTTATGAACAGGTTCAAAATAGGGTGAATCAGTCAGAGTTTGATCAAAGAAGCAGAAAAAAGGAATCAACTTACACAATTGTGGGACTTGTGTCTTAGCCCACCTGGGCTGCTATAACAAGATACCATAGCCTGGCTAGCTTATAAACAACAGAAATTTATTTCTCACAGTTCTGGAGACTGGAAAGTCCAAGATCAAGATACTGGTAGATTTGATGTCTAGTGAAGGTTTGCTTCCTGGTTCATAGATAGCATAGACAGTACCTCCTTGCTGTGGTTCTCATATGGCAGAAGGGATAAGCTAACTTTCTGGGGTCCCTTTTATAAGGGCACTAATCCCATTCATGAGGGCTCCACCCTCATAACATAATCACCTCCAAAGACCTCACCTCCTAATACCATCAACTGGGGGGTTAGGATTTCAACATGAATTTGGGGGAGGCACAAACTTTCAGACCATAGTCACTGTCTAAGCAAGTCCAAAGTCCATAGGGAAGGCCATCAGGAAGAGAAGATTAAGAGGAGTCTGAAACCCCATGGACATGAGCTGGAACAACTGGAAATAAATTCTCTCCTCCCTCTCATTCCATGGAAGGCCTGAACTGTCTTTTAAGACCTTCCAACTGATGAGGCTAGGCCCACCCAGGACACTCTCCTAACTTAAACTCTCTAAGTTAAGTACTATTTTATCACCTTCATTTTACTGAGAAAGAAACTGAGAGAAAAAAAGGGTAAGGTGAAGATTAAATTGTGTGTCTGGTACAGAATAAGCATTCATTATTAGTATGTGCTAAATATTTTACATATTTTTCTTCACTTAATTAAATAGCTTGCTCCCTCATTTGACAAATATTAATCAAACATCTACTGTGTAGCCATTGGAAATAGAAGAAAGGACAACAGCCGTGGTCCCTTTCCTCATGGAGCTTACAGTGAACAAGCAAGTGGAGAACAAATAAGAAGTCATTCTAACACAATGCAATAATTACTATTCAATTCACTGTAATCCAACAAGGTAATAGTATCATTCTTCTATAGATGAGTAAACCAAAACTTACTAAGACTGAGGAACTAGTTCATAATTATATAGTATATTAGTTTTCTAGGGCTGCAATAACCAAATGCCATAAACTGAGTGGCTTAACAGAAATTTCTTCTTTAACAGTTCTGCAGGCTAGAAGTTGTAGATCAAGGTGTCAGCAGGGTTGTCTCCTTCTGAGCTCAGTGAAAGATAATCTGTTCCATACCTCTTACATAGCTTCTGATGGCTTGCTGGCAATCGTTGGTGGTCCTTAACTTGTAGAAGCATCTCTGCAATCTCTGTCTTCATCTTCACATCACCTTTTCCCTGTGTGTGTGTCTGTACCCAAATTTTCTCCTGGTATAAGGCCACCAGTCAGGTTGGATGAGGGGCCCACTCTACCCCAATATGACCTCATCTTAACTGATCACATCTGCAATGACACTATTTCCAAATAAGGTCATATTCTGAGGCACTGAGGGTTAGGACTTCAACATATGAATTTAGAGAGACAAAATTCAACCCATAACATACAGCTTCCAGGTGGCAAAGTTTGGAGCCAATCTAAGTCTGTTTGATTCAGAGCCCATACATTATACCTCTTCACTCTAGATAACAGATGTATAAGGGATTAATGAAAGAAAGCTGCTCGCTTTTGTTGCAACATGAAAATATTGCAACTTCAGAGATCTATCCTTGGCCATGAGGAAGCCTTGTGAACAGCAGCCTCTTAAGCTCCAGATCAACATGATTTGTTGCATGTGCACCAGAATGAATGGCCCACTGGTGTTTTTCTTCTGTACTTTGAAAAGTGAAATGTCATTCCACATTTGGTGAAACCCAAAAACCATAACCACCAGAAACTCAAAATATCTATAAACATAGCAAAGTCATGCAAACATCCTGAATTTAAAGCATCAGGCTAGTTAATTTGACAAATTTTTACCCAGATAAAACGAACCTGCCCCTTTGCAAGAAAGGTTAACTTAGTATTAGTTGATTAAGATGTGAAGAAAATGTGATTTCAATTTAGGCAAAGCCAGAGGTGTTAGCTGAAGATATTCTGATTAAATTTCAAGTCTACTATTCATGTTTAAACTGTACCACTGCTTCCGTCTTGTAGTGCTTTAGGAATTTATTGTTATTCCTTTATTGCTTGTGCCAAATACTGTTGTGATAGTGCCTATATGACTTGTAATATTCATAACCATCATTTTCAAAATTCAACTCCAGACTCATGACATATACATACATTTACCTGCCTTGCAGCCCTGTGAGTCTCTAATGAAAAATGCCTTCAACAGCCATCTAGGAGAATGGCATATAAAGGCCATCAATAAATACATGGAGAATTTAACTGAATTTCTAACATCTTTATGTATGGAATGTTTCTAAAGACCAAAGAACAAAGTAAAATCAATTAAAAATCATTTATTAGGAATCAATGTCTGAAACATTTTTAGAAAGAACTTAAGTGTACATTTTTAAAAACAAATGTTATTTGCACTTCTACTTTCAACATTAATCAACATTTTCTTTTTTTTTTTTTTTTTTTTTTTTTTTTTTTTTTTTTTGAGACAGAGTCTCACTCTGTTGCCCAGGCTAGAGTGAGTGCCGTGGCGTCAGCCTAGCTCACAGCAACCTCAAACTCCTGAGCTCAAGCGATCCCCTGTCTCAGCCTCCCGAGTAGCTGGGACTACAGGCATGTGCCACCATGCCCGGCTAATTTTTTCTCTATATATTTTTAGCTGTCCATATAATTTCTTTCTATTTTTAGTAGAGGTGGGGTCTCGCTCTTGCTCAGGCTGGTCTCGAACTCCTGAGCTCAAAGGATCCGCCCACCTCGGCCTCCCAGAGTGCTAGGATTACAGGCGTGAGCCACCGCGCCCGTAATCAACATTTTCACATTGCAACAAAAGTAAGCAGGATCTGGGGTTTTGTTTCACACGGGAATATCCTTCACTATATCAGCTAAACCAAAATCTGACTCATGAATTTGGTAGCAAATCGTTCCTGTTACAGATATTACCTTTTGTCTGGACTAATCATTCATTTGAAATTGCCTACAAGAGCTGGACAAGCGTTTGCTGAATGACTGCACAGAGACCAGGCTCTGTGGGGTATAGAAATGGACAGGGAATATCCACCCACTCAGACACTTGGGGGACCCTGTTACCGTATCATAAATACAGAACATCATGGTGGTGAAGAGCCTGGCTTTTAAATCAGGAGGATTTCAGTTTGAATTTCCCAGTTCTGCCACCCACATGCTGTGTCAACTGAGGCAAGTTACTTAACCTCTCTGGATCCCATCTGCAATACCACTATCTTATTTACACTTACCTCATAGGGCTGGTGAAAAATTAAATAAGATGATAGATACAAAGCATTTAGCATCCTACTAAAATAAGGATTTAATAAAAGATAGCTATTATGAAATACTTAACGAAGGGAAAAGTCTGAATTATAAAATTTTCATGGTAGATTTATTACTTTAATATACGTTTAATAACTGAAGCACACATGATGACTAATTATCATAATTTGCAGTGTAATTATCAACAGATGTTTCTGAGAACCTACTTAATTTAGGGCACTCAGTGTCATAGGCTGGAGAAAAAAAGAAGTAAGTATTTAGCTGAAGAATCGGGTCTTAATATAGCCAAGTAAAGGATTTGAAAGGATCTTCATAAATGATTAGATAAAAAGATTTGAATTCGCGTACTGGTTGTTTCTATGTTAGCTAGAGCTTATAAGTACTTGAAAAAAATATTTTCCTGAGTATTTTATTTAAAATCTCCTTTATGCTATTAAAGTTTTATGAAAATTCATTTTATTAATATTACAAATGGTACAAAGTTAAATGCTAACCAGGACCAGTGTGAATGGCACAAGATTTAGAATTAGAATCTGAATTGATGTGGTTTTTCTCCTTCTGCATAATTTGTATGTGTGTAGCATGACATATATATACAGTACACCCAGAGACAGAAACAGAGTACTCACAGGAGATCCAAGCATCTTGGAGTCAGTCAGTCATTTTAAACCAAATATAAACTTAGCACAAGAACATCTTCTCTACTAGGTAAAGGCATGTGCTAAAGCCTGTTGGGCCTGCAAACTCCTTAGATTAGAAACGTCCTTCATCCATTGTACAATTGTCAACTTCTAAATCCTCTGTGATTTAGTGCTTTAGAAATATAGAACTATGTTTTTGTTCCCCTCCTGACAATTCTGGTTGTATCTTAAGGTGCTTATTCACACTCTGGAGAAAATGACTCTTATTTAGGGTTCAGGAAATAGATCTTTTTCAAAATTCTGGGTTATCATTCACCATGGACTGCTGGAGAGGAATGACACAATCCTAGGCCCCATGTGGTTTACTTGGTCAATCCCTGGCTGTGGTATCTCCTTTTGATGGAGTCAGTAACCAGACATCCAAATCAGCGCAGGATTCAGTATTCATGAATATCTGAGCAAGCAGCAGCTCTGGGATTCCGAAGCGTTCTCATGACTGAGACACTTTGAGGGAGCCTGGCAGGCTAACAGAGAACAGCCTTGACCTTTCAACCCTGTGAATTCAAATGCAATTTGTCATCCGATGTAAAATGAACTTGGTCATGTGTAATCCTGCATGGTGGAGGGGTCTTGCCCCAGAAAAACTCGAGAACATGAAAGAGGGGCATTGAAAAGTAAAACCCACAAAATGGCTGAGAACACACATCGATATGCTAGTAACAAATTCCTTTTCCAAAGGAATGAACAGCCCTGTGACTCCCAGGGCAGTGTGGACCCTGTTAACACACACAGGGGGCCAAGAGGGGAGTTGCTGCTATTTTTCTTCCTCTCCTTGGAATTTGAAATACATTTTTATATTTGCTTTTCACTGTCTCCTTTTATCATTCAAAATGAGGCCATTCTGTGATGGTTATTGTGCTCTCTCTGTGACCACCAAAGAAAGGTTGGATTGCTACAGTTTCTCATTTCTGAAACTGTCTCTTTCTCTGGGGACCTTTCTGAATGGATGGGGATCTGAATCAGGGCTGGACAGAACACACCCTCTGGGAGAGGCTCAGAGAACCAAACCTGTCATAGCTCCCAAATCTCTTAAACTCTGAGGAAGTATCCTCGTGGTTCTAGGACCTGCTCTTTTTTTCCCACCTAGCAAGTTTTCAACTGCCTTAGCATGGTTTCAAAGAGCATTTTCAAAGCAAATCTCTTTTCTTCAATTGTTTCCAACTTGCTTAAGCATCACCATTAATTGGGTAGCTGTTATAAAGACTAGAATCGGCTGGAAGCCCCCTGAATTATGACATGCATTGTTCTTTTGACATTTGAAGTTCATCATTAATGTCCATTTGAAAGCTTATAATTATGAAATAGTGCAATCTCATGAACAGCTACAAATATTTCACTCGTGTGAAAGCCAAGCACACACTTGGATGATAAGAGTAAAGAAACGAAGACTTCTATGTATTTACCCTTTTTCACCTGTTTTCTCCTGAAGTGTTTTTGAATTTCTTTCCTTGCGAGATGGAGAAAATATTCAAAGGTCTTACCCTAATCTGTCAGAGACACTTCTTAAGCCACAGGAAGTTATCATCAGTCTTGTCCTTTGCAATTGTAAAAGAAGCATCTCCACTTTCTGGACTTCTACTCCAATTGGAACTCAGTGGCCAAAAATCAGCCATGACTCAAAGGAATTTTTATACTCTTGAATATTTGGCAAGGGGAATCTTTACTTAAAAAGGGTGATCTAACATTCATTGGGTGTCGGGCATATGGGAGTGGCGAGGAGGGGATGGGTGTAGACACACATAATGAGAGCGATGCCCACCATCTGGGGCATGGACACGCTTGAAGCTCTGACTCGGGTGGGGCAAGGGCAATATACGTAATCTAAACATTTGTACCCCCCTAATATGCTGAAATAAAAAAGAAAAAAAGGGTGATCATGAAAATTATATTGCATTGTTTTCTTTCCCACTTTTGTTGTGACAATAATAAATAAATGTTATTTTATTATTGTTAAAATATAACAGGAAGAGATTTGCTGCGTATCTTTGTCATAAACCATCTTTGCCCCTCCTTCCCCATACATAGCTCATACCCCAGCCACTGCTTCCTCACTATCCTGCATTAACAACGTACATGTTATACCTTCAAGCCAACCAATGTACTATGCTTCCTTGTTGAAATGACTTTCTTTACTTTTCTCTGCCCAGCAAAGCCTCCTCCAAAGGTGAAGACTCTCCCGTAACTCTCACAAACAGAGTGAAGCCCTCTGCCTTCCACACTCACACAACTTCACATGTGCTTCCTGCATCCAGCTCGGGATTAGACCTGGTTGCTTACGGATCCGTCTTCCCTTTAATAAAAAGCCAAAAGGACTATTCATCTCAACATTCCTATTTTTTTGTAATTGTATTTTTTAATGTATATAATTTTAATTGACAAATCATAATGGTATTGTATTTATAGAGTACATAAGCGGAAATAACAAACAGAGAGGGAGACTTCCTAAAAGAAAATGGTGTTTATTCAGAAATAGGCGTTGCAATGGGAATACCGATGCCATAGTAAACTATCTGCATGTTCAGGGAGGTAAAGAAAGACAAAGGTTTTTAAAGGAAAAATGAGGAAGATTACGTAATTGTTTTGAGATAATTATCCTTGGGTACAAGGATCAGTAACAAAGGTGCCAGTTCAAGGTCGTACAGGCAGTTGCTGGACCTCCCAGCAGTAATTTTTTTTTGTGATGGCCTTTGTGCAACGTTGTAGTTTTTGTAGAGTTTTGTGAGAGTTCTTGTTATTGGGCATTTATGCATGAGAACTCTCCCTTCATGGCCTGCCCTGGCTCTGTTTGTCAGGGCTTTTAACACAAGCAACTCCATTTTGATTATTACAACAAGTACAGTGTGATGTTTTGATAAATGTACACAATGTGAAGTGATTAAATCAAGCTAATTAACATATCCATTCCCTCACTTGACTTTTTTTGGTGATTCATTTGAAATTTACTTTTAGTTATTTTGAAATATACATGATTACTGACTATGGTCACTCTACTACACAAGAGATCTCAAAACTTATTCCTCCTGCCTCACTGAAACCTTTGCCAAGCAACTCTCCATTCCCCCCTCCCCTCCACCCCCACTGCCATCATTCTATTCTCCACTTCTATGAATTCAGCTTTTTTTAGATTCTGCATATCAATGAGATCATCTACATTCCTGATTTCTATCACAATGCCTATCCTATCCTATGTTACCTTCCATAAAGCAGCTGGTGGTAAATCATTCTCTGATGGAATAAATCAGGGGAACCCATCCCCCTGCCACACTATAGGGCCCACAATTTTGCCACCCCTGGAGGAAACTGAACTCTGCATTCAATAAAAATACGACACATAACAATGTTTCAGTCAACAATACACCACTGTCATATAGATGGTCCATAAGATTATAGAGGAGCTGAAAAATTCTCATCACCTAGTATTTTCTGTACTATATATTTTATCATTATTCTAGATTGTATTCCTTCTACTTATAAAAAACAATCAATTGTCAAAGAGTATCAGGCAGGCCCTTCAGGCAGCATTCCAGAAGAAGGCATTGTTGTCAGAGGAGACGACAGCTCCTGGTGTGTTATTGCCCCTGAAGACCTTCCAGTGGGACAAGACGCGGAGGTGGAAGACAGTGACATTGATCATCCTGACCCTGTGTAGGGCTGGGCTAATGTGTATGTTTATGTCTTAGTTTTTAACAAAAAAAGTTTAAAAAGTAAAAATAAAAAATTTTAAAAATAGAAAAAGCTTATAGAATAAGGACATAAAGAAAGAAAATATTTTTGTACAAGCATGCCATGATGTGTTTGTGTTTTAAGCTACATGTTATTGCAAAAGAGTCAAAAGTCAGAAAAAACTTAAAAGTTTATATAGAAAAAGGTTGCAGTAAGCTAAGGTTAATTTGTTATCGAAAAGAAAAATATCTTTTTATAAATTTAGTGTAGCTTGAATGTGTATAAAGTCTACAGTAGTGGACAGTAATGTCCTAGGCCTTCACGTTCACTCACCACTCACTCGCTGACTCACCCAGAGCAACTTCCAGCACTGTAAGCTCCATTCATGGTAAGTGCCCCAGGTATACCACATTTTTATCTTTTATACTATATTTTTACTGTACTTTTTCTACGTTCACACACACAAATGCTTATCATTGTGATAAAACTGCCTACAGTATTCAGCACAATAACATGCTGTGCTGCTTTGTAGCCTGGGAGCAACAGGCTGTACCGTGTAGCCGAGGTGTGTAGTGGACTATACCATCTCGGTTAATATAGGTGCCCTCTATGATGTTCTCATAACAATGAAATCCCTTAACAACGCATTTCTCAGAACATATCCCCCTTGTTAAGCAACTCACAGGCACAGTCAATCCCTCATGCCCAGCCCAGCCCTGTCCCAAGGCTACCTCACCTGGGGGAACACAAAACGGGCTATGGCATAAGACAGACATGGTTGAAATCTCAGTTCTGGCCAGGCTTGGTGGCTCATTCCTATAATCCCAGCGCTTTGGGAGGTCAAGGCAGGAGGATTGCTTGAGCCCAGGAGTTTGAGGTTACAATGAGCTATGATCAGGCCACTGCATTCTAGCCTGGGTGACAGAATGAGACTTGTCTCTAAAAATAATAAAATAAAAACAAATCTCAGTTCTGCCATTAATTAGCTATGAGACTTCAGGAGTGTTACTTAACTGCTCAAAACCTCATCAAAAATGGGGTGAACAGTGACAACAATCATAGCTGTCTCGTTGGGCTTGTTGTGAAGAATGAGTGAAATAATGCTTGTTAGTGCTTATTAGTACAGTACCTGACATAGATTGAGCAAGCGACAGCGGGAGTTGCTAATCTGCACATCCACTGAATAGTCACTGCTTTGGACCTATCTTCATCTCACGGGTCTCCACGGAGATGTCACACTCCTTAGCAATCTAGCAATTCCACGGCTCGCTGTTTGCGGACTCCTGGTACCGTACTGCTTCCCGGACACCTGGGGGCGGGGCGGGGCGGGGTCAGTGACAGGTGCTGTTCTCAAGATGCCGGCGGAATACAGTAAGCACTCCCTGATAGTGCGTTACATTCATGTATGTCTTCCTGCATCCGTGTTAACCACTGGGGAATAGGGCTGTGAATAAAGAAAAACCACTGGAAGGGAGGAGGAAGCCACTCCGGGACTGGCAGGAGGAGGGTGTGGGGTGGGGGAGGGAATCCTAGATTCAGTGCTGTTTTCTTGAGCCAAAATAGCGTAAGTACAAAAGTTAGGTATTGGTGTTTTCTTGGAACATAAAGGGGAAAAGAAGGTGCCAATGTAAAATAAAAATGTATTTAAGAGAATATGTATGGACATTTTAATTACACTCCGATATGAACATTTACTTAATCTTTTGCAAAAACAGAGCTAGGGACATATGGTTTGTCCCTAGGTCAAAAGTATAAGCTCTGATCAGGCAGTTTAAGAAATCAGAGCCGCCACCCTACAGAATGGAGCCCAGGAATGCTCATGAAGTCCGTCTGAAACACACTTGCACCACCACCCCTGTTTTAACAGCAGCAATTATGAAAGAGGACTCGAGCTGGGTTCTTCTCCCGCCTCTTTCCCCCCTCCCCACTGGGGGGAAAAGGAGACCTCATGGGCACGGATGTGTCCCTTTACTGCAAATTCCTTGATCCAGATTCCTCACGATGATCAGGGCAGCTGCAGGCACACAAGGCTGGCCTGTGATCGTCTTTGTCCTCGGGAACCTGCAAACTTCCTTTCATCTTATTAAAATTATACCCTGTCTGCTAAGATTGAAAAGAAAACCAAGAATTGGTAATTGTACCCCACTCAACCCCTTCCAAAGAGGGGAAGTAGCCCCTCAACCCTTCTGAAGTTACAGGACTATTCATGGTGTATTTCCATTTCCCACACCACCCTGACACGCCAAGGGTCTTACTCAATCACTGACTGGTGGGAACCATTCCGAAGGGTTATAATAACATAATTAAGCACCACGTGGCAGATGTTAGTGAAGAGCTTTATGTACGTTCTGTTACTTAAGTCTCCCAATGCCCCCAAGAAGTAGGCGTTGTTAAATTTGGGTTTTTTTACATCTCCATTTTGATACTTGGTGAGCTAAAGAAACTTGACCACAGTTAAACAACTGGCAACTTCTACAGTGGGGATTTGACCCCAGGTAGCCTGGCATCAGAGCCTACATGGTTAACCTGTATTCTAACATGAATTTCAAAAACTTCAGCCTGCTGTGCTATAGAATGAATGTTTTTGAACTTCACAAATTCATAAGATGAAGCCTACTCCTCAATGTGATGGTGTCAGAATGAGGGGCTTTGGGAAGTAATTAGGTCATGAGGGTGGAGCCTTCATGAATGGGATTAAGGAGGAGGAGACCTGGGATCTTTCTCACTCTCCACCATGTGAGGACACAGTAAGAAGGACACCTACAAACCGGAGAGCAGGCTCTCACCAGACACCAGACCTGCCAGCATCTTGATCTTGGACTTCCCAGCCTCCAGAACCGTGGGAAGTAACCATGTGTTGTTTCAGCACCCAGTCTACAGGAATTGTTATACCAACCAGAAGTGACTAAGACATGCTGGGTTAGATGCCCACCAGGTTGCTAGAAGATCCATGATACTCCCAACTGCTCTGAAACCAACAGATGTGGCACTCAGCAGCCAGCCAGCCATGTGAGGTTCCAGACTGACCCCTTGATTGGATCTCAAGAGGGACTGGAAATCACTTCGGGCCGTAGCCACACCCTATAGGCTTTCCCAGGGCATGGGCAAGCTGCAGTGAGCCTGCGGAGACATAGGATGGGGCAGAGGAGTTCAGCTGCAGGGTTGGCAAATGTTCTCAGGCCACTTGGAAAGTTGCAGCTTTAACCATGCTGTCTTAGAGAAGTTTAGCCATGGCAGAGTGGTCATTTTGGGTGACATGTGCAGACCATGGGCGGGGGTCATCTTCCTCCTGCCCTTTCTCATACTTCCCTTCCTCTTCCCCTTCCTCCACCTTCCTTTCCTGCCTGCCCAAGTGTGGCAGGGTTGTGCCTGTCACTCCTTCAATGACTTCATTGACCAGGATGCTCCGATATCCAAGTGGTCCTGGGAATTCTACCCAAGAAGAGGGCGCAGAGACATGGCGGGCTGATGTCTCTCCTAATAATGCGCCACCAATGGCTGTCTGTCTCCCCTTCCTCTGTGTCAGGTCTGCAAGGACAGGGATCGTGCTTATTTTTCTTTGGATTTCCAGTGGCTGACTTAGTGCCTGGTATATTCGAGATCAATGTATATTGCAATAAATTGATTATCAGTAATTTTCCTAATAGATTTCTTCATAATTGTATTTCATTTACTGACTTAATATACCCTCTATGCCAGAAATGAAGTTTCAAAGAAAGTCAGTGCTGTGTGTTTGCATTAGTTTACAACATTCATGCCATCCCATCGCATGCTATCCTTGTTCACCCATCCACACTAGCATGTAAAATCCCTGAAGGCAAGAACCGTAGGTAGCCTACTTACCCTTAAATATCCACTGCAGTGTCTTCACATCGCAGGCTTGGTGGTTGCTGAGTTGATGCGAATAATCTCACTACAAGCAGAAACTGTATGCTCACCTAAAGCCATCTACAGCTTCCACTAAAGAATTCAAGAGTACACGTCTCTCTAATCTTGACAAATCATAAGAAAGATTTTTTGAGCTACTGTGACTTTCACAAGTACTCACAGGTTTGAATTGCAGTGTAACAAGGCTGTCTAATCCATTTTGTCCCCCGGCTTGGGGGCTCCCCCTAAGGCGGAATCCTGCCAAATCTTGTCACTGTGTGTTGAGTTTTCATCTCAGTGTAAGACTAGAACTTTCTTTGCCTTCAGTCCTATCCAGTCTCTATAAGCAACACCAGAGTCCCTACATTTCCTGGCAGCTTGCAACCCCCTTCCTACGACCAGTGTCCAGCAATGTTGAAGTTGTGACAACTCTTTCCTGAAGCCGTGGGGTTGAGGTGGACAGATCCTCTGATCCAGCCGCTCCTCTCGGGTACCAGCTTCAACAGCCCCAAACATCTTGGGCCCTGTGCCAGTTCCCAGACCTGTGTCACGTTGGGGCTCGAGAGCATCTGATCACCAGAATACAGAAACCTTCTTCTCTCCCCTCTGATCTGTTTTGGACTAGAGTCCTCCAGCACAAAAGAGCTCATTCCTCTCCTCCTCCATAGAACCTGAGGGTCCATCAGTTAGAGTTTGGCAATGAAAGGGTCCCAAGGCATAAAAAGATTTGTTTAGCCTCCATAGGGTTGAGGAAGACCTGACCTTAGAAACAGAAAAAGCTGATTCTCTACAAAGTTCACAGAACAAAAAAGAAAAGAAAAGAAACAGAAAAAGCTTCAACTTCTTTCTGAGAAGTTAATACCTTCCCTCCTCCTCACTACTACCCAGCCATCCAGCCACACTGCAGCCCAGGAGAGGGACCCTTTGGCTACCGCAGTGTAAGACAAAGCACAAGTAAAGGCTTCAGAAGCTCACTCCACTAATTTGGATTTTTTGGGGGGGAGACAAGGTCTTGCTCTGTGGCCCAGGCTGGAGTGCAATGATGTTATCATGGCCCACAGCAACCTCAAACTGCTGAGTCAAGCAATCCTCCTGCCTCAGCCTCCAGAGCAGCTGGGACTACAGGCCCGTGGTGGTGCATGCCTGGCTAATGCTTTTAAAAATTTTTGTACAGGGATCTCTCTATGTTGCCCAGACTGATCTTTAACTCCTGGCCTCAAGCCATCCTCCTGCTTCCACCTCCCAAAATCCCGGGATTACAGGCGTGGCTTCCACTAATCAAGTTTTTGATGGGATATTTTTCCACAGGTGCTATGTAGATCATTCTTTTTTCCTTTTTGTACAAAGCTTCAGAATTTTCTGCATATATGTTGGAATGGCAGGAGTGAAGCCAAGGGGGGAAAAAATAAAGTGAGAGAAGAATGGAAGTCAGTCCTAAACAAAACACCAACAGTACTCGAGATTATGCAGGTGAGTGTACTTAATGCTATTGAATTGTACACCTGAAAAATAGTTCAGATGGTAAGGTTTATGCTTTTTATCTTTTATCACAATTAAAAAAATGATTGTAGAAGCACAGCCTGTAGTTGGAGGGGAGGGCACAGTTGTCAGAAATTCTTTCAAATACATTTGCCAAATATTCTAAAGTCTAAATCAATTTGTGAAGACATTTAATCTGCTAAAATACATTTACATTAAATAGAATTGGCTTGCATGAGCCAAAGGTGTCTTCTTTTCTTCCATCTTTTGTGTTGTTGTCACAAATTACCACTCTATAACCTAGACTTTAAGTTTGTCAGCTGCCTCAGAAATAATCCATTATAGGATAAGATTCCTGGTGGTTTTATTGCACGAGACCAAGTTTTTGGTCTCTTTTCATGCACACATGATCTCAGACTATATCCAGGCTTCTAGAGTTGTAGAAAAGTTACAGACCGATGTCTCTCTAGTCTCAGATAAAAAACATGACACAAGCAAAACACTCTCAATGAATCAAAAAGCATTCCTCTCTTCACATATCCATCTTGTGCAGATAACAACTTGTATGCCAAGGACTGTAAATTGTGCCTGTAACGGTGAACACACACATTTTCTGTGTTTAGCTTAATACTCCGTGGGAGCACCAGGTACTGATGGCAATTTCCATACTTCTTTAAACATAAGCATCAATCAGGCTCCAAACTGTAAGCATGTTGAAAACACCATACATTAAGAGCCAAGAACTGTTGGAGGAATCACAAATATTTATTCTAAAGCAGGTCTTAATTCAGCTTTCTTCTGACTTGGGCTGTCTGCTGACATCAGTCCTTTATTCAACACCCCAAACTCTTTCAAATAATAGCCAGCTCTTGATAATTCCATGTGGCAGTTCTCCTGATTTTCAAATGCAGAAAAATTCAGATGGAACAACCAAAGATATGTTAAACACTTCAAATTGTATGGCTGACTGTATGAGTCTACGATGGACCTAACGACAGAGTGGTGTGGGGAGCTGCCTCCTAGAAACTGTGTGACACCAAGGGACCACTTGATGTGGGAACCCTCTGTTGTCCTCATCCACAAAATCGTCTGTATATTACATCCATATGTGACTTCATCTTCAAAGGCTCAAATGAAATCATATGAGTGCTAGGATTTGAACGTGTCCTCTCCAAAATTCAGGTGTTGCCAGTGCGATAGTATTAAGAGGTAGCCTAAAGGTGAGGTGATGAGGCCATGAGGAATGAGAGTAGGTACCTTTATAAAAAGACTGACAGAGGGAGTCCATCCCTTTTGCCCTTCTGCCTTTGGCCACGCGAGAACACAGCATTTCTCCCCTCCAGAGGATGCAGCAACAAAGTGTCATCTTGGAAGGAAAAGGATGGGGGCTCTTAACAGACACAGAACCTGCTGGTGCCTTGATCTTGGACTGCCCGGCCCCCAGAATTGTGAGAAATAAATCTCTATTGTTTATCAATTAACCAGTCTCAGGTACTTGTTGTTCCCTCCGTTTGTCCCTTTAGCCTTAAGGGTGGTAACAGCTTTGCCACAGTGTTAGTCTCTGGGTACGTCACAATCTTGTCTGCTTCCTTAGCCCTGTCCATAAGGCTTTGTTTGAGCCATTTCCTAACAGGACTGTTACCCATACATGGTCAAGCCATCTTCTTGCACTCGTGGTCTTGTCTTCATTCCCTACTTAATACTGTACTTCGGTTTCTCTAGAGAGAGGTGTAGTGGATACTGTAGTGTGCTACCCAGATCTCCCCTTTAGGGCTGCAGTACTTGTTCCCCAGGTGTTGACAGTGATCACACCAGAGTCCCTCTTCAGCAATTTCCCTCCGCAGGAGAGAGCCACCTTGCCAGGGTCATACCCCATGATCCATAACCCCATGATCCAATGACTGATCAGTGCAGGGAGGCCTGGAGTTTATTAAAGGTGAAATCACTTTGCTTCCAGGTGGGACAACCCTGAAGGGCTTTTCCAGTTCCACAGGTCTACATGGGATTGGCAGGAGCTTTCACTGAGACTGTGTTGCTGTTCAAATGCCCTGCCTGGTCATTCTGCCTGCTCTCCCTCCTCGGTGCTGTTACTGACAGCAGCACTCCTGGGAGAATTCCTGCACACGGATCTTCAGCTTGGAGTCTGCTTCCCAGGGAACCTGCCCTGAGACAGTGGGTTCCTGACTAAAGACCAGGAAATGGTCTCCCAACTACATGCTGTTAACTGTCTCAAAGACAGTGCTGCCAGTCTAGACTCAATTTCCTCCTTCTGTCAGGTCTTCACCTAAGTTTGCCACTTGCCTGTCTGGGTCTCCTACCTGTTCCCTACTGCTTGGAAATTCCATTAGTTGGTCCTGTCTCCCTCATGTTGCCTAAAGAGTCCAGTGTCTCTGGATTGAACTGTCTTATCACCAGCTGACCTTCAGCTCTGACATCCTTCTTGCAAAATAATACGTTCTTCTCGGTTCACACTTTGTGCTGGGCACAGCACTGGTACCAGAGATGTGGACACGAAGAAGTAGTCTCTGCCTTTGAGGCGCTCCAGTCCCACATTTGCCACTTTGCTAGCTGTAGACTTTGTTAAGGAAACTGAGAAGAAGTGGCTTGAAAGGCAGGAAGAGAATGGAAAGAGAGGAAAGCTCTGGAAGCCTCCTCAAGGAAGAGAGAGATCGATCAACTATGTCAAAAGCTGCTTGAGAGATCAAACAAGGACCAAGAATTATCATTGGTCTTGGTTACATGGAGGTTACCAGAAACCTTGACAAGCACTGTTTTAGTGGAGGGGAGAGGCCAATGGCCTGCCTGGAATGGGCTCAAGAGGGAAAGGGGGCTGAGGAAAAGAGATTGGGCACAGAGTCCTCTGGAGTTTTGCTGTAAAGGGAAAGGAAGAAATGGAGCAGCAGATCACAAGACGTGTGCTCACATGTTCGTTTAACTCAGATTCTGTAGCGAGTTTTTGCACTAGTGGAAATGATGGGATTAAGAGGGAGAGTTGTGATGATTTGGGGATACGATTGCTGGAGTGAGAGGAGAAAGAGATGCATCTGATGCGGGAGTGAAGGGGTTGCCCGTGGGAACACAGGCACAGACACGTATGAGCACAGAGGCAGGCACGTTCATAGATTGGGGTTTGGAGTAAACGAAGTTCTCTTCTGACTGCTTCTATTTTCTCAGCGAAATAAGGAGAAGGCTCATGAGCTCAGAGGAAGGGGTTGAGGGAAGACACTGGCGATCTGAAGAGGACAGAGGTGCATAATCGTCCCACAGGGAATGGAATGAGAATGAGTCAACTGGGCATAGTAAGGCTGTGTTGTTGGGAAGATTCAACAAGATAGTAGATGAAAAGCATTTAGAACTATGCCCTGCTCATAAGGAACATGCAAAAATAATTAGTTATTATTAAATCAACCTGGTGATGATCATGCTGCTTATAAACAAAGCGTTTTGAGAACAAAGAAGCAGCACCCACTCCTCGGAGAATTAGGAAACTAACCCCAGAGGCAATGAATTAAGGGCTTATTTTAGTGCCAACTTTATGGTGAGTACACGTGGTGTTTGTTTTTCCATTCTGGTGACACTTTACTTCGAAGAATGGGCTCCAGCTCCATCCAGGATAATACAAGGGATGTTAGTTCACCATTGTTTTTTTGTGGCTGATTAGTATTCCATGGTATACATATACCATGCTTTATTATTACACTCATGTATTGGACACTTGAAATAAAAAAACTTATCTTAAGAAGGGGGAGGAGGAACATTTTAACAGTTACTTAAACACTGGGTGCTAAACATATTACCACTACTGAGAATGACGTAGCCAGTGGCTTGCTTTTTGTAAATAAAATTTTACTGAAACACAGTCATGCTCATTAATTACAGATTGTCTGTAACTGTTTTCATGCTACAATGTCAGAGTTAAGTAGTTGCAATGATACTGTATGGTCTGCAAAGCCTAAAATATTTACTATGTAGCCTTTTGCCAAAAAAAAAAAAAAAAAGTTTGCCAATTGCTGAACATAGAATTAGATAAAAAGTGATAGTGGACCTAAGAAAATAGATTGGATACACAAATAATATCATTACAGAATTAATAAATTAGAAACAGCAAGAAAGAAAAGGGACAGCTATTATAGAAACTGAATTGCCAACTTAGGAGAAATGCTAAAATAAACAGCAGCAACTGAACAGATTTAAGCAATCAGAAAGAAAATAGAAAATATTGACAAATTCTTATTCTCCAACTCTCCAAATATTTAGAACAGATGAAGGTGATCCCAATATTTGGTGTCCCTAAAGTAGAGAACTCAAAAATATGGAACAGAAAGAGTAAGTATTCAAAGATTTAATAAAAGAAAACTTTCCCAAAATGCAGAAAGAATTGAATCAGCAGCCTTAAAAGAACACACCATGTTCCAGGACATTTTGAATTGGTACAACCTACAGTGAATCATATTCTGATTCAGTTTCAAGAATCAACAAAATCTTCAGACATCCAGGAAGGAATGGCAAATAATCTAAGGGATAAAACATTGTGAGGAATCAGATTTCTGCATGGTAACAACTAATACCAGAAGACAATGAAATAACCTCTATAAAGCTCTGAAGGGAAGAAAAATGGCCATTTCAATCTCTGAATATTTTTCTTTTTTTTTCTTTTTGTTTTTGTCTTTTTCTCCTAAAGCTTTCTATAGACATCTAAATATTTTTCATAATTTCTCAACCTTACAACAGTTCTCAGACATAGCTGCACATTAGGCTCCCTGGGGACCTTTAAAAAATTGTCCATGTTTTCACCACAAGAGCAACTGGAGGTAAAAAAAAAAAAAAAAAAAAAAAAAAAAAAATTGTCCATGTTTGAGAGGTCACCCCAAACCAATTAGATCAGAATCTCTAGGGGTAGAGCCTGGACAATGGGAGTTTGCAAAGTTCACCAGGTGACTCCGGGTGCGGATGATTCTAAGGCAGGTCTACTGAGAGTGTGGTCACCTGGGAGCTTGTCAGAAATGCAGGTTCTGACACCTCACTCCAGACCTACAGGAATCAGGATCTTAACAAGTTCCCTAGGAGATCTGGATGCATGCTTCAGATTGAAAAGTCTTGTGGAGGAATCTTTTAAGAAAGAAGATCTAGATCTAGATCTAGAGATTTATCTAAAATGGATTTAAATATAGATTTAGGATATATAATTTTTAAATTAATAATATTTGAATTTAAGCAACATCCTCAGTTTCACTTAAGTTTTTCTTGTATCAGTAAAAATTAAGTTGAATAATTTTATTTTAATGTAGCATGCATAGAATCATCACATTTTAATAAAAGTGTTTCTCCTCAGTCTGCAAAGATGCAGAAAAAGAAAGATGTTCACCTGATATTATTTATGAGTAGTGAGATTTGAGGTGATTTTAGACTTTCTTTTAGTATTATGCTACATTGCTGAAATTTCTAAAATTGTATACTATTTTTCAAAATTACTAAAGTGATTTTTCTAATTAAAAAAAGCCCTCATGCCTGTAATCCTAGCATTCTGGGAGGCCGAGGCAGGACGATCGCATGAGCTCAGGAATTAAACCAGCCTGAGCAAGAGTGAGACCCTGTCTCTACTAAAAATAGTAAAAATTAGCCGGGCATGGTGGCACATGCCTGTAGTCCCAGCTATTTGGGAGGCTGAGGCAGGAGGATCACTTGAGCCCAGGAGTCTGAGGTTGCTGTGAGCTAGGCTGACCCCACGGCACTGTAGCCCAGGCGACAGCATGAGTCTCTGTCTCAAAAATAAAATAAAATAAAATAAAATTTAAAAAGCCGTCAATTCATTAGTTTGATGATCAGAATATGTGTACCAATTCACACCAACCAAATTCACAGGTACCAAGAATCAGAATAGCAACACATTAATTAACGTAGCCCATCCCAGATCTAAGACATGCCATCCAAAGAAGGCATCTGCTTTTTAGTGGATATATTTACTCAGGGGTCTAAATCACATAATAGAAGCCTGCTCAGTGAACAGAGAAGTAGAAAAAAGGAAGTGGGTCTTAGAAAATTTCTTTGAAATTATCATTGAGTAATGATAGTTTGATAGTTAGTCGAGTAATGATAATTGCTTCACTGAAGCAATTATTCTTTGTAAAGAACTGTTTTCTCAGTGTAAAATCAGGACTCTGTCTTCTTATCCTAAATATTTATCATAAGGTACAGTTTCCCAAGGTTATGATTGATATTGCTTATACTGGAGGAACTTCCAAATCACAACCGCAAAAGAGTCATTTCTGGAAAGGTTGTATTCAGTACCAAACATAAGTTTAACATCCATGGTAGTGGCAATATCAGAAGTTGGCATCTCATCCTTATCTCTGAATATTGGGTTTATCTTACTTGGGGGTGATTTGAGCCTTCTGTGTATTAATACATGCTGGTTTTTCTAAAAACTTCATAAGGAACAAAAAAAGTAAATGTAATTTAAGGAAGTCGAGCCTGTGTTTTTTTATGAAAAAAGATTTAATGAAAAACATAAGTTAAATTAAATTCAATCCCAAGGCTAAAAAGGTGATTCATTATTGTCAGCACATCTCATTTATTAAAAAGAAATAAACATTCCACTCCTTTCTTGAATTGGCTTGAGTTGAACTCTTTTATAGGAAGATGGGGGACAGACATAATTATCTATGTACATGATCCCAGCTTTCCACTCTACCAGTATAAATGCTCCAACATGTGTTAGTATCCTAACTCAGGAGCTCAACTCAATATTAAGGGATACTTTTGTCTGTGGAAATACTATCTTGCCCTAAATTTTAAGTGATTAAACCATAATTACATGTATCAGCTAAGTTTAAGGCTTTTTAAATTACTATTTCATGGAGTTTATGATTATGAACTTTGAATTCTAATAGGTTAGAATCCTCCCACTTGCTGGATAGAGACCTAGTGTAAAACAAAGACCCTAAATTTATTTCTTTTATAAATCAGGACTAATATCACCTACCTATTTTTAGGGTTTTCATAAGGTTTATAAATAATATTAAATGTGTAGAGTACACGGTAGTTCAATAAAGGAAATTCATCTGATAATCAAAGGTACTTAGAAGCGCTCATCCAAAAAAGAGTTCATCAGGTTTTTGTTTGAGAATCACTTTCTGCTTGCTTGCTATTGCTTCAATCACTGACCACACTAGGAGGAGGTGATCAGAAAAGATACAGGCAATATCTAAACCATTCTCAATCAAAATTCAGATGTAAGCACAAATATACCCACTTAAGTTCATGCATTAATAGTTATCCCCCTAGGGAATAATGCTTCACAATAATGTGAACAAGCACTTAAAATATTAATAGTATATTTGTATAAATTAATATAAAGCATGCCAGAACATGGAATATGCTCATTCTCCTATATCTGTGATAGTTCCTCCTCCTTCTTCTTTTGTTTTCTTCCTGTTTCCTCCCATCCCTTCTGAATTTGGGCCCTCTTCTCTCTCTGCTGCTTTATCAGGTAAAACAGTCTTTGCTATGCAAAAGTTTCTTAAAGTTCCAACTCTAGTCAGTATCTTTTTCCATAATGACAGACTTACTTTTCAAATACCAGTTTGGCATCTCTATGTGGACGTCCTGATGGCACCTTAAATTGAATAACACCCTACGTTCCATTTGTCCTCTTCTTCCCCCAAAACTAGCACCTCCTCCTGAGATTCTTATTTCTGAGACTGGAAATCTGAGCTGGTTTTGAGTCTTTCTTTCCTGATATTCTACATCCAAACGGTTGAGTTTAGGGCTTCTGCCATCCTAATTAAGAAGGTCCTTCATTCCCATTCCTGCTTCTATCCTTCTACTCACAGATTCTTACCTTCATTTCTGTAATAACCTCCTACCTGGTCTCCCAACCTTCAGTGTCCTCCCCTTTACAATCTAACTTACAAATTATACTTGGATGAATCTTCCCAAATCACAGAAGCAGTTATTTACTTTCATTCTCAAATCTCCCATTGGGAAACAGATTAAATAAAAACACACACTTGGCATCGGAGATTTTCTATCATCTGTCATCAAGTTATCTTTTAAGCCCCATTGTCCTCTATTCCTTTGTCCCTGGAGCTGCAAATGAATGGCCCCAGAAAGCCAGATCTGGCTTGCACGTGCAATTTTTTGTAATTCTTTGGCCCATGCAATGGATTCATAAGTTCTGAATTAGTTGCTTATTCAAATTAGTTGCTTATTTCAAATTAGTTGCTAGCATTATACATTCATTGAGAGGTTTCACATAAAAATCCAGATTCTGGCTTCTCATGAAAAGCTGGACTATCTGGCACTTTGGACCTGCATGGCACAAAGCTGGGCAGCCAGTGCCCTTTCACATGGAGAACCAGGTGCCAGTTCACCACAGCCTGCACCTGACTGGTGTCTCTCAATCTGCATGTGCCTGCAGATATCTGAATTTATGATGCTTGTTCTATACTACGTAGTGCTCTGGTCAAGTGTATCATTCCCAAATGCATAATATGTCTTCTCTTATGGTTTTCCCCTCTTTCTAAAAATGCCTTCTCCTTCCATCTCTCCTATCTTTAAGGCCCATTTCAAACATCACACCTTCCAAGAAGCTTTCTCTGAGCATGCTACGGGATGTTACTGCCCTGTTTCTGAACTTCTGTAATACCCTGTGGTCTCTTCTGGCCTGGAGCCCATGCTCCTTGGGATCACAGTCACTGGTATCCTTGATTTGTCCCCTTTTCTCAGGGAGGTGTACAGACGCACACTTCTCCCCACTCCTCGGGCTTTCTCGAGGAGGGGTTTGGAGTCTCTCCCCAGCCGCCCTTCCCCTGTGGGATCTGCCTGTCTACACAGTGGAGAGCCTGTCCTGCTTGCAGTAAAGGCCCTGATGCAGCAGGCAAGCCCAAGGCTGCCAGCACTGCCTGGGTGTGCGCATCTGCCCCATTCTGAAGCTCAGGATTGGGAGGCCTATTGTTGCCACACACTCAAGACAGGGCTTCCCATTCCCAAGACAGCTGGTCAGCAAACTAAGCTAATGTTTTGACCTTCGCTGCCTAAATACTTACCTCACACTGTTTCTAAACCCAAACAGGGAAAACGAGGGGTTCCCATTGACCCTCTTCTAACCTCAACAATCAGGACTCGCTCTTCCTCAAACCTTCTGCCACAGCTTGTAAAATTCATCACACAGGACAGGCACCCAAAAAGTATTTATCAAATTGAATCAAAAGACATAATCAATATGCATAAAATTCATGGAACGTAATTTCTCTTATGCTTATATTCCCATAACCCATAATTTAAATGTCTCTGAAATGTTAACAAAATACAAATTATTCCATCTGTAACACAAAATATTTATTTCCTATATACATTTCCATTTTTATGTAAATCATTATGCATCATATCACATACTTTAAAAAAAAAAGAAAAAGAAAATATAAATCTTAAAAGTCAGTGAAAAAAGCATCACACTGTGTGGTCTTTATCAGCAGTCTCGTAGCTCTCCTTTCTTGTCTTTTTTTGATTTTCTGGTTGTTTCCTGACGAATGGTTTCATGCTCCAATATGGCCATTCTAGAAAGCCTCTGTAGGTACTGAGATGGTGCTCCAGTGAGAGGGTCACTGAAGCTAGCACCTGAGGGGGGGGGGGAGGGGGTGCGTAATAAGCTATTACAATTCAATTGAGCACACATGAATGATATTCTATAAAGTGCAGTGTGAGTGAATGACTATTAAACACTACTAGTTCTTCAGATAATGTATACTTTGAATTGGAAATGCCAATGCTTACTTTCTAAAGTGACTGTGACTGTGACAGCCAGTCCCCTAAAAACATATTTAACTGAAAAAAACCCTTAAATGCTTGTATTTAATTATATAAAATTAAATCTGAGTCTGTAAGGTACTTCTTAAAACATGGGATGGCTGTGGAATTTATTCCAAAGTGAAAGGCACCATCTCCATAAATAACTCATTTCATATTTTACATGCTTATCAATTTATTTTCTTCAAGTAAAATCATTTCCCATAAATGCTAAGTAAAACAGTAAAACTGTAAAGTAAAATAAATCATTCACTTAACTGAAACAGCGTTAATCAAGCTTCTCTTACAGAGTGGTAGTAATAATGATAGATGGCATTTATTGAATGATCTTTGTCAAATACTTTACGTCTGTTTTATATAAAAAGTGACAAGTACTATCTTAAATTGCAGATTTTAAAAAGACAATTTAGGTAGGCTAAGGAACTTGCCCATGACCACATAACCAGCAACTGTCAGAGGCAGGATTGGAACCCAGATCTCAAACTCAAAAGTTCCCATGTAATCACTACACATTGCCTCTAAATAAATAAATATGTAAAAACATTTCTATTTGGAAACATATAAGGCATTGAAAATAATATACTGACCCATATTGCTTTAAAATATTATTTAACTTCAAGCAGTTTCAAGTGTCAAAAAAAAAAAAAAACCTGTCTTAAATTCTCCTATGTGGTTGTTATTTTTTGTTTGTTTTGTTTTATTTGCAGGTGTAATATGAGTGAGAAGTTCAGAGAGAGAGAGTTGAGAATTAAGAGTATGATCAGGACTCCTGTTTTTAGCTGTACAATGGACCTGACACTTTAAAAGACCCTCCAGCAACAAAATAACTAGATTCTAGGCATTAAGCAAACCCGACAAAAAACTTCGAAGAGTCAGTATCATACAGACAAATGCAATTAAGTTAGAAGTTGTTAACAATAAATTTAAAATTCTCAAAATATTTAGAAATTTATACATTCTAAATTATCCATCAGTCAAAAAGGAAATCATAATGAACATAAAAAATACTTATAGCTAAATTATAACTATCATGAAACTTGTGTGATGCAGAAAAAGTTGTACATAGAGAGGTTTATACCTTAAAATTCCTATGTTAGAAAAGAAGGTTGAAAACTTATAGGCTAGGTATAAGATACACATTAGGAAAACAGTAAACCCAAAGAACATGGAAGAAGAAATATAGGAAAGAAGAGAAATCAATGAAGTAGAAAAAAAGTTATAATAAAAGAGATTTTTTAAAAAGACAAAAGTTCTTCATTGGAAAGACTAATAAAAAGGTAAGCCTCTGGTGAGGTTAATCAAGTAAAAAAAAGAAGGCACAAATACATGATATTAGGAAAAGATGGATAGAATTACAGATAAAGCAAAGACTAAACTTTATATCAATAAATTTTAAAATTTAGACAAAAGGCAAAATTTTCTAGAAAATATAACTTACCAAAACCGATTGAAGGATTAGAATGCCTTAAGAGTCCTAAAATTAAAATGATTGAATCCATATTAAAAGATTACCCCAAAGAAAATAAGTAACCCAAATAATTTTACAAATAAATTTTATCAGACTTTCAAGAAAGAATGGTAATTCCAATTTTAGGTCCTTTTCTTCACAAAATAGAAAGAGAGGAAATAGTCCCCAATTTATTCCATGAGGCCATTATAATCTTGACACTGAATCCAGAAAAGGATAGGACAAAAAGTGGACGGTTATAAGATCAAATTGCAAAAATTAACTACATTTCCAAATATCTATAATAGAAACTTAGAAATTTTAATTTAAAAGGAATTGTAGCAGATTATTAGCCTAACTCCCAAAACTTTTTACTCCTTCTTCTGTAACAGAATTTTAACTGGGCACATGGTCATCCAGGTATAGATTACATTTCTCAGCTTGATTAAGAGCTAACCATAGCCTTGTTGCTAAGATACTAACTAAAATAAATTTCTGTTGTTTATACGCCACCCAGTTTATAGTATTTTGTTATAGAAGCCCAAACAGACTATAAGATATTTGGATCATTTGTAGGTCTGCTTCTGTCTTCTGTTTCTTCTCTTGTTATTTGTCATTATTTTTCACCCCCCTATGCCTGGTAAATCTTGATTGAGTGCTAGACATTGTATATGAAAACCTATAAAGCTCTGGTCCATCATGTAGTCCTCAGAGAAAATTTGATTTTCTTCTGGCAGGAAGATCACTTTAATCCAACACAGACTAGTTTTAGTAATTTTTTTGTTTTTTTAATTTAAAAAAAATTTTTTTAGAGCCAGGGTCTTGCTCTGTCATCCAGGCTGGAGTGCACTGGCCCAATCATAACTCACTGTAACCTCAAACTTCTGGGCTTAAGCAATCTTGCCACTTCAGCCTTCCCTACTGGCCTAAAGTGATCCTTCTGCCTTGACCTCCCAAAGCACTAGGATTACAGTTGTGAGCCACCGTGTCTGGCCTGGGTTTTAGGGCTTTTTTTTTTTTTTTTTTTTTTAAGCTAGACTAGTCATGGTATGCCTTTATTTATAGTGTGTAGCCCTACAGGAGTTTCAGCTGAAAGCCTGGTGTGTTTCCCAAGGGCCCTTCATCTTAGCAGTCCTAAACTCCCACCTCTATCTCCACGGCAGGTGCTATGATACTGAAATCTCTGCTCAGTTCTTAAACCTCGTGGAAGCTATTTTCTGCTTGATTTCCTGAAATACTGACTAGCATACAACCATTTGGGAATGGACAAACATCTGGAGGGGAAATTGCTCCCAGAATTTTGGGCTCCTTCTCTTTGGTTATTCCTCCAGGATTTTGGCTTCTCCAGACTTTGTCTACCGTAAAGATGGTCTGATAAAAGTTGGTCCATTATAGCCAGAGGAGAAAGTTCTCAGGGTCGTTTTTTAAGAGGTATAACTATTGAAATAGATGACAGTTGCCATAGTAGTCCTTGAAAAATTTAGATCACATTAAAATTATCCTTTTTTAACATTATTCAATGGCTCCTCATTCTGATCAGAGTTAAATAAGACATCCTTTCTAAGGCCCTATATGATTATCAGTTACTCCATTATTTCTCTTACCTTAAGTTTCCACTACTTAGCCATACTGGGCTCCTGTTCTTACAGCCGGCCAGGCACCATTCTGTCTTGGGCCTTTGGTGGCCCCAAAAGAATAACTTAACTCCCTCACCTCTTTCAAGTCTTTGCTCAAATATTACTCTCAGGTAAATCTATTCTGACCATCCTATTTAAAGTTGTAAACTACCCTTCTCTACCCAGATCTCCTGACTTTCCTTACCCTATTTTTGGTGGTTGTTTCCCTTGTACTTACATTCTAATATACTATACAATAGACTCACTTACTATATTTTGTGAACGTTGGCTATATTCTCTCAACAGACTGTAAGCTACAGCAGGATGGTGATCTTTGTTCTATTTAGGGATGTACACTAAGCCCAAGCACCTAGAACAATGCCTGGCACACTGAGATACTTAATTCATATTTGGCGAACGCATAAATGAACTGCCTTCTTGTATGACTCTGAAGAAAATAATTTTCAACAAGTAAACAAGAAAATACTTCAGTAAATACTGAAGACTCAATTTGTTGTAGAAATTAGCATTGGCACTGCAGGGACACAAAGGTGAGTAAGACGCAGAAGCCATAAAGTTGGCCTGTTGGAAAACGGCAAGTAAATATTTGGGCAAGATGCAAAACAAACGTCTCTTGTTCTAATGAACATTTATATTTTTATTTTATGCTGTCTGTTGATTACAGAAGTTGTTTATAGTATATGGAAATTCAGAGGGGGAAAAAATACAAGGAAAAATTCGTGAACACTTAACCTTATGAACTTCACAGTCTGAACTTGCCAAGCTACAGACAACTCAATTCTGACTGCTACCAACAATGTCAATGGATGCCTTACTTGGTAATTTTAGTTTTTGTTGTTTGTTCTATTAACTCCATTATTCCATAATCGCAAAATTATGAAAGTGATGAATACACTTGCAACAGTCCCCAACCTTTTTGGTACCAGGGACCAGTTTCGTGGAAGACAGTTTTTCCATAGACCAGGGATAGGGGGTGGAGTGTCATTGGGGTGGTGTGGGGGTGTCGGGGGCTCAGATGGTGATGTGTGGCCTGTTTCCATGGATGGTACCAGGCTGCGGCCCGGGGGTTGGGGACTGCAGCACTAGAGGAAGACAACAATGATTATGATAAAAATTTAAAATAAGTAAGATTATAAAAATCTTAAGTTTTTAAGGGAATAATTATTGCACATAGGTAAAGGATGAATCATTTGATAGTCTGAAGGACAGTGTCAAATAACATATAATGTTAAAGGTGTTATGCTTAAACCAGTGGTTCTCAGCTAGGAGTGATTTTGCTGCCCTGGGGACATTTGGCAATATCTAGAGATATTTTTGATTTTCACAACTTGGGGAGTGCTAGTGTTATCTAGTGAGGCCTGGATGCTCCTAAACATCCTACAATGCACAGGACAGGCTCTCACCACAAAGAATTGTTTGGTTCAAAATGTTAATACTGTCACCATTGAAAAACCCTGGCTTGGACAATAATCAACAAAAAATAAGAAAACATACTTAACAAAATGGAAAAGTTTTGATTACACAGTTCAAGAATCTTTACCATTAACTTTGGGTAAAATTACTTCAGGAAATGGCTAAGAGTTTATAGTAGAATTTAAACATTAGACATATGCATTATGTCACATGCCATATAGGGCTCCCTTGGTATAATGCCCCATGAATCCGTAACATACAGAAGGACCATGGCAATAAGGATAGATGCCAGAACGCTAGGGAACTCTCTGCCATCTCATAGACAGCATTAAAAGTGTAATTACCTGCCTCAACAAATTTTTCTAGGTCTGTGTTTGAAAAACAAAGCTCTGATCAAACATATCAGAAATGCGGAGGTGAGAAGGCCTGATTTTAAAGTTTTGAAGGACAAATTCATACTTTGAATGTGGTAAAAACATACCTTGGTGCTATAAACCCTCTTAGTCACCATGGACATAAGAATAACTTGATTTAAGAGTAGTTTTGGGGGACTCACACTGTTAGTATACAGATAAGTTTCTATAGTTGGATGTCATAGATATAGAGGATTCATGAAAATGCTATTCTAATTAGAAGGTAAAGCTAGAAAGGAGGGTTGGGGGAAGATGGTAAAGGGTTCACCACGGCAAGGCTAAAGAGTTCACACTTTAGTCTATGGGTGAGGAGAGAGTCATTGTTTTTCAAGAGAGTAATGTGATTAGGGGTCAAGGCTTTAGGCTTTTGTTGAAGGATTTCAAAGGTCAGAGACTCAGACAAAAAGACCAGTTTGCAGGTGACTAAATGGCCCAAGTGTGACATGAGGAGGGCCTATCCCAAGGTCCCAAGATTATAAAGTTCTACTGATAATGAACCTAACGTGCTAAGTTTATAAAAGAAACAAAGCTTAAAAGAAGTAGTAACAAAACAAAGACAATTACATCAAAGAAAAGAAAGGAAATTTAAAAAATAAAAAACATAAATATGTGGCACCCCAAGACATGTAGTGGGAAAAAGAATGAGCCTGCTTACCTTTTGATTTCTCCTGAAGTGGTGCCATGGCACATGTCTCCTCAACCTTCTTTATCCTGAAGATTGTATATTATCATAAAATCACTTGTATGTAAATATGGGTTACATTAACTTTAAAAGATGTAATAAGAGACAAGCAGCATAGTTTCACTTGTTGAATGACATCATATGGAAATTAAACAAATGTTAAATAAAGGAAATTCCATTATAACTAATCCAATCGGAATCAGATACGAACTGACCCGACATCTTGGTTTTTGCTAGTAAATTTTAGCAGTGGATGAGTGCTATGTCTGACTTCTCCCATAGATCTTTTTTTTTTTTTTTTTTGAGACAGAGTCTCACTCTGTTGCCCGGGCTAGAGTGCCGCGGTGTCAGCCTCGCTCACAACAACCTCAAACTCCTGGGCTAAAGCGATCCTTCTGCCTCAGCCTCCCAAGTAGCCGGGACTACAGGCATGCACCACCATGCCTGGCTAATTTTTTTCTATATATATTTTTAGCTGTCCATATAATTTCTTTCTTTTTTTAGTAGAGACAGGGTCTGGCTCTTGCTCAGGCTGGTCTCGAACTCCTGAGCTCAAACGATCCACCTGTCTCGGCCTCCCAGAGTGCTAGGGTTACAGGCATGAGCCACCTCGCCCAGCCTTCCCATAGATCTTTATCATAACTCTCACTAGTCATGACTCAGGCAATGCTAAGAGGAAGGGAACCAAGATTAATGGCATCTGGATGTGTTGGATACCAACTATCACTTATTTGTGACCTATCAATCACCCCAATCTAAATTTTGTCATAATTAACTTTTGTTCCTACTGGAATAGATCTAAATAATATGTCGATTATCAGGGGAAATACATAATGATTGAATCTGCTGTGGGTGAGGTAATCAATCATAAGAATTCCAAACTTCTTGTAACTATTTTAAAGCTTAAAAGTCAGCAAACAGCTTTTAACCTCTCATGCTTCCGTTAAAACAAAAAAAATAAAAGTCAGCAGCAACTTTTTAATACTCTTCACTTCTAAGATTACTGTTATTAGTTATATCACCAGAGTGTGCTTTGAGCTTCACTGTACCTATTTGATTATCAACAAAGAAATCTGAAAAATATTAGACTTTAATCAGAACTTTACAATAAAATAGCCACATATGGAGAAAAAAAGAGGGTAAGAGGTTGTACACAAACCAAACAAATATGAGTACTTCCCTGCTTTGCCAATGCTGTTCTTTTATAGGGCACTGTGCAATATGCAGAGGAGAATAAAACACTTGCAGGCAACTTGACATGTTCTCACTAGAATGGCCAAAACGAAGACACTTGTGTCAAAGGCAGAGGAAAGAACTAACATTTATGCTTGCCAAACACTTTATATAAATTATATCACTTAGCTACCACTATTTCACTTTATATGTGAAGAGCACTTGTCATAACATGAATAAAGTGTATTCAATCATCCTTATTTGACTTAAGTAAATTCACACTCAGGGCAATGTAAAATGTTTAGAAATAATTTCACAGTCAAATCACAAGTGAAGATCCTAAACAAACCAAAAAAACAAATTGAAATAGGGTAGAAATAATAGCAAACAAAATGAAGACCCCAAATTAAGAGGTAAAATGGGCCAATTTAGGGATGCTTTCTAAGGTTCCAGTTTCTTTAAGACAATCACATGTATTGAAGGAAGGGTAACAAGACTGGTCCACACTGATACAAAGTCCATTGCCACAGACAGCCCTACACGTGCCTACCCCCTCCCCAAAGGGCACTGTGACCCCCAATGAAAATGACAAGAGTAAGCTGAGTGTCAGGGATACAGATGTCTTGGTAATGATGTAAACTGACTGTCCTTAGTAGGTTTCATATTCATGTTTCAAATGGTCCCTCTGCTTTCTGTATCCTGCCATCCCTCCTCTTCGACTTAAGTTGCCATCTACTCTACTAGCAACTCACTCTCTTCCACCATCTCTGATCCTGCCTTATTTTATTGTAACCTTGCTTCAGAAAGAGTAATTTTGCTTTTTATATTTTATAGCTTTAAAATATGTCTTCAGATAATATTAAAAATTATGAGAAAGGCTATATGTATGATATTGTCCATTGTGGTGTTATTTACAAAACCAAAAAAGTCAAAGCAACTTAAAATTCAGCAATAGGAAAGGGTTAAATAAACTGTGGACCCATCGATGAAATATAATGTGCGCAGTAAGACTGTCGAATATGTAATGACATGACAAAATGCATATATGTAATATTAACACGTTGACTGCCACACTAGAAAAAAGAAGTTTTCCTTGGAGCCACGGTGTTTTATTATGAAAATAGAATAAAAATTTCAAAAACAAAATGATCCTTTCTAATTTAATAAAAAATTTGTTATTTTTTATTGTTATCTGTGCGTGAGTTATATGCAACTTGATAAATAGTTGAAGCAGCTCCCAAGGTAAAGAGACATATGAGTTACATGTGCTTCATGAGGCCCCGGGCTCAAAACTAGCATGAGTTAAATACAACTCACAAGGCTGTTAATGTGTTAAGTAAAAAAAAAAAAAAGAGGAGCCAGGATAAAAAATTTCAAGTACACTAAAATCACAACTAAAATAAAATCCAACAAAAAAAAGAAAGATAGATGAGAACACCCAACAATGAAGATGGATATGTTAGGATGGGTAGATTATCAAATAATTGTTTTTCTTTTTTCCCCAAATTTTTTGCAAAGTTCTTATTCATTTTCATAATTTAAATAAAAATTTTCTACAACTTTTTAATATTTTCTAGTTTTCTATTTACATTACCAGAATTCATTTCAAGAGTACTTAGCAAGAACAACAGTACTAGTTGGAAAACTCAAGAAATATATCTTGAAACTCCAATCTTGTGTGCTATATATAACTGGATGACTTGAAAGTTCATTATGATGGGAAAATAATATGAAAATATAAATCTTCCCCTAAAAAAAGTTGCAACTCAGAATGCTATAGTGCTTCATATATTTTAGGCTGGCAAAGTGAATACGTATTAGATATTCAATAAATATCTGAAGAATAAATGAACAAACCAAAGCAGAAACTGAATAGAATGTGAGACTATCTCACTAACTTATAGGTCCCTTTGGAGAAAAGGGTTTTCTTTTAATGAACCCTTTTCTCTTTTAATGATATGTTAGTCAGTCTGATTTATAGCAGGAAAAGGATGTAAAATAACGTTTGCGAATGTCAGTATTCAAAGTCTGAGAGACTTTCCTGGCTGAAAAATTCATTCCTGATAGTCAATGCAGAGTCTTAACTAGGCCAACACCTCATTCAGAATCTCCCCTCACATGACTTTAATCATACTAGAAATGAAATACAAGTTCTATATTCAGGATACAGAAACCTGTCAATATTACTGAGAGTTAATTTTTTATCGCTAAAAATTCCAATGCTTTCATGGGTATGATCCAGGCTAGGGCAATCCAGATTTTTAAAAGGAAATCCTTGAATCCTTTCTGGCAATGTCACTTGAAAACAGAGAAAAGTGTCTACTTGTCAAACTGCATAAAATGGCTAACGTGGAGTAAAGAAATTAAATTCTTTATGAAAAAAACCAGTAGGCAAAAAAGAATTAGATTCACTAAGTCAGAAAAAACTCTACATTCAGCAACATTACTACAAATAAATATTCAACAAAAGGGGCTTGGGTAGCAATGACCTACCTGACTGTGGGCATCTCAGCATCACCACGCAGCAGTCTTTTATGAACATCTAGTGGAGTTGAACTTACATTTTTGCAGTAACTTTGCAATCCTGGTAAATACGGCATTTTGACACATTCTTTGACATCTTCTAGACCAAATGCTGTGGTGTATTCTAATTTAAAATATTATCATAATCATCTTGATTAAACGTATACTTCTTTTACTACATATTAAAATGCATAATAAAATATGTTAATACAAAATCAGCCATTAAGTAAAGAAAATTAAGCAACTATAATTTATCTAGCATCTTTCTCAGGAGAATGTCTTTCAATTCCTACTATAGGGATTACAAGAAGGAATAGATTAAGGGACTGATTAAGAGTTAGAATAAGAAAAAGAACAACTTTGCAGACCTTCCACAGTCCTTACTGTCCTCCGCAGTCATTATTTTATTTAACCAAAATTCCCAGAATACTACATGCATTCACATTGAAATAAAAGGCACTTTCAAGAATCTTATCCACTACTTTGAATCTGTCCACCTTCCTACTTTTATGGAAATAATCAAGAGTTATAAGGGCTGGGCACAGTGACTTACGCCTGTAATCCTAGCACTTTGGGAGTCTGAGGTGGGAGGATCAACTGCTAGAGGCCAGAAGTTCAAGATCAGCCTGGGCAACACCGCAAGAGCCCATCTGTTAAAAAAAAAAGCTACTCAGGAGGCTGAGGCAGAAGGATAGCTTGAGCCCAGTAATTCAAGGTTACAGTGAGCTATGATCATGCCACTGAACTCCAGCCTGAGCAATAGCAGGCTCTCTAAAAAATAAAAAAATTTAAAAACAAGAGTTATAAATTCATGATCGGTTGAGCTAGCAATGAGAGGTAAAAGAATTCTAATTCAGCCATTGACTTTAATTTCCTCTCCACAAAATTCCATAACAACTATTAATATAAAAAGCAACATTGAAGAGTCAAGACTGTTTATTCTACTGATCTCACATATCAATGGTCCAAGCGATTGTCAAACTATATTTTTAAAAAATCAATATGAAGGCATTTAGGGGAAAAAGTAGATTAAGAGGGTAAAGGTTTGGCTGTTCTTTAAACATGGAAAAAAAATTTTAAGCATCCTCTACAAAGCGAGTCTAGCACAGCAACAAAAATGGTAATTTAATAGGACTGGAGTTATCACATTAAATGTTCAAAATGCTATTTTACAAGCTTTGATTTTTGCTGTTTTAGAAAAAAATTGTTTTTCTTCATCAAAAACATATAGATTCTCTTTTCAACCATTTGATTTGGGGGATAGGAGGATTGATAAATTGGAGTCTTCTGAGAAACTTTAATGGGAACCTGGTGAAAAAGTTGAAAAAAATGTATAGCAGACACTCAAAACCAGAACGGATGAAATAGTTGAGTAGTTTGAATGTTGCTATTTCAAGAATTATACCTCCACTAATAAAGCTGAAAGCAGAATTCAGAATAAACAAGAAATGCAATTATAACTTGAAAGTAAGGGGGAAGCTATTAATATATTCATATACATGTCAAAAGTTCTCAAACTTTTTAAGACTTTATCGAGCAATTATAGGACACAAGATACTCTAAGCTGCTCAAAAATAAAGTTTTGGTTGAAATTATTAATATATAAAGGCATTTTAAAGATTTAGGTGTCTTAAAATATAAAAATCAACTTGAGTTACTTAAAAGAAAAGACTATTTATAAAAAGTGTGATCAGAGATAGTACTCTACTGAATATTGAGTAGTTCTTTAAAGTGTGTTTCTATCATGAGTCGCAGAATTACATTAATAAAATGATTTTAATTTGCTTCTATTTTTCCATAAACTTAAGATATAATCCTTACACAAATATTATAGAAATTATAAAATATCTCTTGACTGCTTGAAAAATGCATGTATTCTAAGAAAATTTATACAAAAAAATAAATTTCTATGTGTTCTTAAGTAAAACATTAATAATAATGAAGTTACCTTTCCTTATCTTTTGTGTTTCCAAAACTGCTTTCTTCCAGCTACTCTCAAAATGAAAACAACTTTCAAGGGAACTTCTGGTGATATGAGAAGTATCAAATTTGATTTCAGGAGATAGCACTGACATTTTTTCTTCTTCTTTCAACAGTGCTGATGAAAATGAGATGCTACTCCAGATACAGGACACACAAGACAAAGAAAACAAGGTATTCCAGAGGTTAATGTTTTTTCTAATTTATTTTCCATCATGCAGATTAAATACTAACATAGATTTAAATGAAAGCTTACTTATAACATGTAAATACATATTCTTGGGATTTTAAAGCAAAAGCTCTTTAAGAATGAAGCAAAAATAAATAGTCCAGAATGTTTTTATATTTTAAACTTTAAATATTTTAACAAATTCTTTCAAATTCCAGGTCACAGATATTTGGCAATTTAAAAAAAAAGGTAAAAGCCCAACAGCAAATTATCATCTACAAGAAAATAGAATGGTTGGATTTTCTCAAAAATATTACCATTATAGAACGCATTTATTTGTGCCTGGAAAAAAAAGACAAATTCTGTGCTTTGTGGAAAATAAGTCCTCAAGATAGCCATTACTTTTATTCTAAACACGGACCCAGAAGAATGTTCAATCATGTATTCTGCTTGTTTAATATATTAAACATATATGAATTTCAATCACATATTTTAAGTGCAAGACATTGCTAAACTCTGAAGAGAGTGCAACGTGAGCAAGACGTAGCTCCTACTCTCAGGAGTCCAGTGGCAATGGCAAAGAATGGCAACCACCACTACAGTTACAGTTTATTGAACACCTATTATTCCAGGCTCCTAGCTGGGCATCTGACACCCATTTTTTCCAGCCATCACAACAAAAGAGTCAGAGATAGCCAGATTCAGCTATGCTCGTTCGTTCATAAAAAATAAATTATTTGCTGGGGGTTGATTCTAATGTCAGGAACCACACAAGGCATTGGAGAAACATGCTAAACAGAACAGTTCCTGCCCTTGAGAAGCTTAGGATCCAGGAAAAGAAACACAGAAAAGAAAAAGGATAATACCGTTTTAGTAAGCTATGCTATGATGGGCAAATGAGACAGGATGTGGCAGAGCACACAGGAGGGAATCCTACTCCAGTCTTAGGCATTAGGGAAGCCCTTCTGGAGGAAGCTAACAAAGCGAGCGCATGGGGAGGTGGAGGGGGAGGAGGAGGAGGGGGACGAGGAGGAGGAGGAGGAGGGGGACGAGGAGGAGGAGGAGGAGATGATGATATGGCTCCTAGTAGAGGAAAAGCACAGAAAAAAAGCATCTCTCTCCAGGTGAGAGACAACATGGCTCAAGAATGTCGTTTAGCATAGCTGGAGCAGGCACACACCAGCAGGGACGGAGAGAAAAACAAGGATGTGGGAGGATGGTGGGGAGGTGAGGGCCGAGGGAAGAGCAGAGCAGGGCAGGAGGGGAAGACACGAAGGCAGCCTGGGAGATGGGGCGGCTGGGAGAGGTGAGCCATCTCCAGCGAAGGCTGCTCCTGAGGAGCCAGCGGTGTGCAGTGCTGGAGAAGCCGTGCACCGCAACGTGAGAACATGAGCTAAAAAGAAAGCGGAAGGACTTTGGATTTGGTGATGAGGTCTTGGGTCTGCTTGAAATGGCAGTGTTGGGAGTTAAAGGGTAGGGAGGAGACCGGGCAGGAAAGGGCCAGTCAGGGGAGCAAGCGAAGGGAAGGGGACAATCCCAACTCAGCGCTGGTGCCAAGAGCCCGCCTGGGCTGCTTCAGCCTGACCTGGGAAGTCCTCTGGCCCTGGCCTGCGCCTCCTTCCCCAGCAAGGCTCAGAGGCCTGTTCCCTAATGCTGCCGCCACCCTGTCTATTCTTGGGTTTGATCCTCCTTTCCAAGCGACAAAGAGAGTGGCTCATTCTTCCTTTGATGCTCTTGACCACAAGCTCTTTCGATTTCATAGGATTTGTTGCTAAAAATCTGAGAAAACAAACAAGACAATCATAAGGGCAACAAAAATAATGAAAATGACAACAAAACTAAACTAAAATGTGGAGTACATTATAATTTCCAAAGTCTTAAAAGACTCTTAAAATCACGATCCAGACTCCATTCTTAAGAACTTCTTTCTCCTTTTGTTTGTAAGGGTGAAGATGACCAGACAACTTTCTTTCAGCTCCTTTCCCTCTTAGAAGCCTCTCTTCCAGGACAGAAGAGGCAACCAGCGACCTCATACCCTCCAGTGGACACTTGCATTTCTGAACATTCTAGACTGGGTGGCACCAAACAATAGCCCTCATGGGGTATTTTATCCCACCAGATCAAGAGAAAACTTTCTTAAAACTGGCTTCTTTTAAAAAGAAGTACACATGATAAATATGTGAAGATTCATTATACTATTACCTGTACGTTTTTGTGTACATTTGAAATTTTTCGTAATAAAAAGTCTTTTTTTAAAAAAGCTCATAGCTACAAGAATATATAACTTAAGGAATGTGCTGAAATAGTGAAAAACCAAATGTTTTTGATCTGATGTTTTCTGTAAACATAGTCACAACCGAATTCTAGTGGAAAGAGAAAAATTAAGAATGCTTTTTAGGACTAATAAAAGGACCGTTAAAAAAAAACACATGTAGGAAGAGATAATAAAAAGAACAGAAGACATGTGTTCTAGGGCAGGCAATGAAACAAATCACTCAAAACAAACGTCTTCTCAAATTAACAGTAGGGAGAATCAGGGCTGAAATAAGCTAATTGTTTAAAACTGATGGGTATAAAATAATTGCTATATTTTTAATAATTACAAAATATGGATGTATTTGAACACTTTTAATATTCCAAATACTTTTAAATTATTTTATCACCTCACCTAGAAATAAAAGGAAATGTAAAATAAATGCTTGTTCACTTATTCATTCTTTATACATCCATTTATTCATTTAACAAAAAAGTACTGAATGCCTATCATGTCAGGCACTGAGGATATAATAGTGAAAATAACCAAATAAGGCCCTGTTCTCCTGAGACAGACAATGGTAAGGAAATAAATGAACCAAGTTTATCTGAGATCAAGTACAATGAAAGCAAAGTTCTATATTGGCAATAGGTGAATTCTATAGTCACTATGAACGCTGAATTAGCCAATACTGAACCATCGTTCCTAGGGTAAACACAGGGTTGGGTTCCTGTGAGCCTTTGGTCACATCTTCATCAACCAGTCAATACACCACCATGTTTTATGTGTGTTTCTATTTAAATACATCTTATTTAATACATATATATTACTGATTCATTAACATTGAGCTCAAAGCCAACGGTGCTATGGCTCATGCCTGAATGAAGCTTATCTAACGTGTATATTTTCCCCACAGACATATCACAGCCTTCTTGCACTTAGGAACACTAGACAGCACTTCAACGCTACACTTGGGGGGCTTTTTAAATAGCAAAATCATCAACAAAAAGCACAAAAAATGCAAAAAGTGTGGCACTAAATAGTGAAAAGCACACTCGCTTACAGAATGAGAGCCGACCCAAGAAGGCAGAGTGGCCACGTTCAAACTCAGCTGGGAAAATGTACATCTGGCAACTCAAATTTTTCACTGCTCTGCACATGTCCACAAGTGACCAGGACAGCCCTTCAAGTATTGATTTCGGGGTTACAAATAAATTTTAGTGAGTAGGTCACTCTGTGAATAATGAGGATTGATTCATCATGGCAATATGCTTAGGGGCAGGAAGTACTTCAGACTGCATGGCTAAGGAAGGCCTCATGGATGATCGTGAGCTGAGATCTGAATGCCCCAGAGTTAGCCACAGATATCTGGGGAAGATCTAAAGTGAAGAGCACTTTTCTCGAAGAAAATAGTGAGTGCAAAGGCCCCAAAGCCAGAATGAGGTTGGCATGTTCTAAAGGCAGAAATGATCCGTGTGTCAATAGCTATGGTGTCCAACATGGCAGCCACCAACCACATGTGGCTACCGAGCACTTGAGATGTGCTAGTCAGCTCTGAGATGTGCTGTAAGTGTATGATACACAGCAAACTTCAAAGACGTCTTGTGGAAAAGAAGAATCTGAAATAGCTCATTACCAATTTATGTATTGTACTGAGATAATTTAGGGTTTTATAAGTGATAATAAAGAGTTTGGACTTTATTCTATATGCATCAAAAATCTATCAGAAAGTCTGTGGTTGGAAGAAACATCAGAGTTGGGTTAAAAGCAAATCTCAAGTTAAAAAGTGCATAGAGGACACGGTGGAACACAAAGAAGGGAGTTCTTAATAATCAGGAAAGGCTTCAAGGAGATGACCATTAAGCTAAGTTTGGGTCAGGGGAGTGGGTCAGCCACTCTACAGAGTGTCGTTGCTGGGCGATGACATCAGCATCAACAGGACTGCTCTGTTCAAGGAACACAAGCAGTTAAATATGGCTATCATGACGATCTCTTCCATGCCATTCTTCAAAGAATCCAAAATCTTTATCTTCGGGCCTCTCTTCTGAGCAATAGGTACCTATAAATAACTGCTTTTAGATATCTTTACTTGCACATCTCAAATTCAGTGTGCTCCAAACTGACCTCATGTTTGCCTATCAAAGTCTGTTTCCTTCAGTTTTCCCTAACACAGCACCTGACAGCGCCATCCTCTGGCCACAACTAGGTAGAAACCTGGCACCAACACGGACACCCCTCTTTCCTCCTAAATCTAGTAATGCAATGAGTCCTGTTGGTTTTACCTCCTGTGCATCTCTTAATCCGTCCACTTCTCTCCCTCTCCCTGCTCCTCCCTGCCCTCATTGCTTGCCTGGATTACTGCCTTAGGTTTTCACTGATCTCACATCCACTCAAATTCCCACTCTAAAACTTGAATTTCAAAACCCTAACCAAGGTAACTTAACTTTTTAAAAATGCTCATTACCTTTTCTTGTATCTCTGTTTACCTGGAAAACAGCAAAATAGAGGAAGAGAGAAACAAGAGCCAAAACCTGGCCGGGCTCGGCGGCTCACACCTGTAACCCTAGCACTCTGGGAGGCTGAGGCGGGAGGATGGCTTTAGGTCAGGAGTTCAAGGCCAGCCTGAGCAAGATCGAGACCCCGTCTCTATCAAACATAGAAAAAATTAGATGGGTGAGGTGGCGCACAGCTGGCATCCCAGCTCCTCAAGAGGCTGAGGCAGGAGGATTCCTTGAGCCCAGGAGACTGAGGTTGCAGTGAGCTATGATGCCACTGCACTCTAGTCCCGGTGACAGAGCCAAAATCTTTCAGCCAGCTCTTGGCTCAGTTAGTAGCCTTCTGGGCCTTTCAGCAGATGAACAGACCAGCCAGGTGGTTCCTCACAGAAGGGCTCTTCTTCCTTGGGGGAGATTGCTCAAAGTTTCTATCCACTCAATTGGGGTGTCACCACGACACAGAAAATGATGGCTGGAATCCTAGAGCTTTTATTCCAGCTGCTGGGCCTTCGCCCAGGGTGGGGAGTCTCTCTTCCCTGTGGCTCCTCATCCCGGTGACTCTGTCTGCTGTGAGACCCCCAGATATGTACTCTGGGACCTGGACGTGTTCTTACTTACATGGTAATTTTCCTCTACACACTATTCACTATGCTTAGAAATGTATGCTAAACGTTTTAATCTTATGTCATTTTTGGCAAGCATCTTAGGTGGTTTAAAGACAGGAATTTATGAGCATTATCTATTATATATGGTTCTAAGGAATACAGATAACATCTAACTTTAAGATGTTTCCATATGACAAAATATGCCTATACAGGAAATTTCTCCAGCACTCCTGAACCACTGTTTGGAAGTCATTGGAGTACACCCTGGTACTCTATCTGATGCTTCTAATTAATCCACTCTCTACTCTGTAGTTATAGTGATCTTTCAACCAAGCAAATCATGTCACTCAGCTACTCTGAACCCCTCAGTGACTTCCACTGTTCTTGGGTTAAAGACCAAAACCCCAACACGGCATAGAAGACACAACCTGCCTTGCTTCTGCCCTGCTCTCCGTCTGCTCATCTGGTCTCCATGATCTGTATCAGCCCCCCCCCCACACACACACACACAAACACACACACACACACACACTCACACACACACGTCTTCTCCAACTTCATATGGGAGGTTGGGGGGGCAGGGCTCTTTTCCACCCCGGGGCCTCTGGACACACAGAACATCTCCTTAATCCCTTGCCTGATTAACGACTCAGCTTTTGGATATCAACCCAAGTGACATTTCCTCAGGGAATCTCCTCCTAATCCCCAAGAACAAGTCAGTGCTTTCTGTTAGATGTTGATAGCATCTGTGGTTTTCTCACAGCACATACAATAGTTTGTTATCACGCATATACATGTAATTACCTAATACCTGTCTCTGACACTGGCCTATAGGATAAAATTCCATTTTGCTAACTCTTCAGTTTTGCAATAAAGAACCCCCTCGGAATGGTTCTCAACCTACATTTGCCTTGTCACTAGACAGTATTTCCACCCGCCTCCACGCACACACCCTAAACTCTCATTCAGGAGCCAACAAACTACAGTCCTTGGGCCAAATCCAGCCTGCAACCTGATTTAGGAAATAACTTTGTACTGGAGTCACAAACACAGCCACAAATGCCCTTTTATTTACCTATCGTCTATGGCTGCCTTTGGTTTACAAGAGCAGAGCTGAGTAGTTGCAATAGACTATATATGGCCTGCAAAGCCTAAAATATTTACTATATCTTACTAAAGTTTGCCAGCCCCTGCTCTAATTCATTCAACAAATATCTATTGAGTACTTACTACATATTATGCTAGGTGCCAGTTCTCAAATTGAAAACTGTGTAATAGGAATGTGTATATGTGTAATAGGAATTCTATTTTCTTCCCTAATGGATCATCTTAAGGTTCGTGCACTCTATTTCAGAGATCACAGCTATAAATAATTGGAGCTATTGAAAGATTATATATAGGTCATAACCTGATTAGACCTAAGATTTTGAAATATTGCTTTCACTTTGGCAATACTGGAAGAAAGACAACAACAAGGAGGCCAATTAGGAGACCATTGCAAACGTCTAAGTGAACGGTAATGAGCCTAAGCCTAAGTTTCTGCCTAAGCCCAGGCAGAAGCAGACAGAGAGACAAGCAGGACAGGGGTTAGCAAGGTAGCATCTAGGGGCCCTAGGAACTGTGTATGAGTGGTGCCACCGAGATGACAGGAAGAGGGGTGAGGAGCCACTCTGAGTGAGAAGAATAATTCAGTTATGGACAAAACGAGTTTAAGGTGCCTGTGTGATATTCAGAAGGGGATGTCCAGAGATGGGGGCAGGTTTAGCCAAGATACAGATTTGGAAGTCACAGCAAAGTTAAAGCCACAAGAACAGATAAGGCTGCCAGAGTAGTGGAGTATACGAGTGAACAGTTAGGACAAGTCCAAGGTCACCAATATGTCAGGGACAGGCAGAGAATAAGTTGGCCACAAAAAGACTGAAAAGGAATGTTAAAGAGCTAGAGAACCAAGCAAGGGGTGTCAGGAAAAACCAAAGGTAGAGAGAGTTTCGAGGAAAAGGAAGTGGTGAATAATTTCCTTAGAGAGGACGTAATGTCAAAAGAGCTGTGTTTAAACGTGAGAGACTGAGCTAAGCACGGTCTTTTGAGGATGGAGACAATTAAAAGGTAATGATTGAAAACACAAAAGAAGGTAAATAACTGACTAAGCATTTTCCTGGGGAAGACAAGAGGAGTAAGGGTCATGAACAACTGCTTTATAAAGTCAAAGATAAAAAATAAAACGTTTCTACTAAACAATAGCAGACAGAATAAGGAAATAGCACAAAAAAGCAACCCATATGCATTCGTTTGCCGGGGCTGCTATAACAAAGTACCGAGACTGGGTGGGTTAAACAGAAATTTATTGTCTCACAGTTCTGGAGGCTGGAAGTCCAAAATCAAGGTGTTGGTGGGGTTTATTCCTTCTGCGGGTTGTGGAGGAGAAAACTGTTCCCTGTCTCCTTGGCTCCTAGACCATCGTCTTCCCTCTGTGCATATCTCTGTGGCCAAATTTCCCTTTTTTATAGGGACACTGGTCGTACTACATTAGGGCTCACCCTAATAACCTCATTTCACCTTAACTACCTCTGTAAATAACCTATCTCCAATAAGGTCACATTCTGAGGCACTGGGGCTTAGGACTTTAACACATGAATTCGAGGGTATGAGAAATAACCAATGCCAGCTAAGCAAGCAGATATAAAAATTTATTCATTCTCTCAAAATATTTCTAAAACACACAAAAAAATAATACAACGACAACTGAGACTTTCAACAATGCTACAGTACAAACTGTTGACTTTCATAGTAACACTTGAGGGAGAGAAAGATTCTGAAAATTCTTCTGCATCAAAGCCCCAATAAGGCTTTAATACTAAGTACATTTTACTATATTTTAAACGTTTAAAAACCAGAAATTCACTGTAGCTCCCTGTATTATTTTGGCTTCAAGTGACAGAAAATCCAAATAAGTGGCTTAAACAAGATTTTCCCTCAAGTATAAGCCTGGCCAGACCTGCAGGGTGGTGCCAGGTATCAGAGAGCCAGGACATTTCTATCTTACTGTGCCACCCCCCTGAGCATGCAGGACCTACCTCATGGTTCAAGGTAAGTTTTTAGTAAATAAACATTTATGTGGTGCTGATGGGAACCAGGATTTTCAGTGCGGGAGGAAAAGATACAGATTTAAGATCAATACAATTAAGTAAAACCCCCCAAAGTCCTAAATATGAAATAGAAGTATCAGTATAAGACTCTTATTTAAAACAAAACAAAACAAAACAAATGTTTCCTAGCTCTGTCCACTGAAGAGGAGGGGCCCAGAATCAATGACCAAATCAGTAGCATTAAAAACCCCTAATAACCAGATTGTGATCTCATTCTTGACTAAACACACACACACACCCCAAAACGAGGGCCCCTTGAAGAAATAGCTGATGCCAGGTCTGTGGCAGGAAATACAAAGATGAACTTGGAATAGCTTGTCATTCTAGAAACCTAGGAATCTACCAAAGACAACTATAACTGTGGCAGTCATCAACTTGAAGAAGCTCCGACTGACCAAAGATGGGACTATAAACATTAATAAGAATATTAACTGTAATGTATTGAAATATATTAAGAATGTATATGGCTGGGCATGGTGGCTCACACCTGTAATCCTAGCACTCTGGGAGGCCAAGGCGGGAGGATTGCTTAAGCTCAGGAGTTTGAGATCAGCCTGAGAAAGAGCAAGACCTCGTCTCTACTAAAAGTAGGAAAAAAATTAGCCTGGCAATTAAAAATAGAAAAAAATTAGCCAGGCATGGTGGTGCGTGCCTGTAGTCCCAGCTACCTGGGAGGCTGAGGCAAGAGGTTCACTTCAGCCCAGGAACTGAAGGTTGCTGTGAGCTAGGCTGACGCCACGGCACTCTAGCCCAGGCAACAGAGAAAAACTCCGTCTCAAAAAAAAAAAAAGAATGTACAATACATAAAAATATAATGATACGGTAATCCTCCCTCATCTGAGGGGAATATGTTCCAAGATCCCCAGTGGATGCCTGAAACTGTGACTAGTACTAAACCCTATCTATATGCCCTATGTTTTTTTCTATATATATGTACCTATAATAAACTTTAATTTATAAATTAGGCACAGGAAGAAATTAATAACAATAACTAATAATAAAATAGAACAATTTCAACAATATACTGTAATAAAAGTTATGTGAATACAGTCTTTCTCTCTCTCAAAATACCTTACATTATGTAATATTTTCTGACCTTGGTTGACAACAGGTAACTGAAATGACAAGTAATTGAAACCACAAAAGTGAAACCAAGAATAGGGGGTACTACTGAACAGTACTTAAAAAAAAAAAAAAAAAAAAAAAAAAAACCTCACTGATCATCTCTGGAAGATACTAAAGAATCGACTTAATTTGAAACCCAATCCATTAAGGAAATAATCAAGCATTTATCCAAATAAATGATGATAGGAAGTTTCTCTTTTTAGAGTATTTCAGCTAATAAATTAAGGAACAATAGTATTAAAATATCACCATTTTGCAAACTTTAAATAATGGACGGAGCTTGGCAATTGTGCTGATCAATTTTTTGTGTCAACCTGGTTAGGCTATAGTACACAGTTATTCAATTAAACACAAATCTAGATGTTACTGGGAAGGTACTTTGCAGATATGGCTATTATCTATGATCAGCTAACTGTACATAAAGGAGATTATCCTCAATAATCTGGGTGGGGCTTGTCTAATTAGTTGAAAAGCATTAAAAACAAAGCTGATGTTTCCCAGAAGTCTCCTTGGCTGCAGTATCAACTTCACATCAATGATGTGTTTCCTGACGGAACACCACCACCTATGACGACGTATTCTTGCCAAACAAAGTCAACCCTGATTCTGATCAAGCCTTTTTTTTTTTTTTTTAAGAGATGGGGGTCTTGCTATGTTGCCCAGGCTGTTGTCAAGCACCTGGTCCTAAGTGATCGTCCTGCCTCGGCCTCCTAAAGTAAGCCACCATGCCTGGCCCTGCTCAAGCCTTTCGATCTAACTCCTGATTTAGAGGAAATACAGAGAACAAAGCAATATATTAAATGGCACCATGGAGATGCAATCCGCAAAGTCAGACTGGGGAACTTTGATCTGGGACAAATAACCAGCTTCTTTCCACAAATATGTTACAATTAATCAATCAATGAGTCAGGCGGGGAGGGGTAATCTATGGATTAAAAGAGATTTAAGAAATATAGCAAACAATTGCAATGTATGAATTTTGGATAAATTATTTTTAAAACGATGCTTTATGAGACAATTGGGGAAATTTAAGCACTGACTAGATATTTAATAACATTAAGGAATTATGATTAATGTTTCCGAGATGTCATAGTGGTTTGTGTTTTTAAAAGAACTCTTATCTTTAGAGATACATACTGAACTAATCATGGATAGAATGACATAACGTTTGGGATTGGCTGCAATATAATGGGTGTGCGAGGGAGAGGGTAGTGGTAAGAGTCTAGATGAAACGAAATCAGCTGTGAGTTGCTAATTGTTGCATCTGAGTGGTACAGTGGGCTTTAGCATACAGCTATTTCTACTTTGGAATACATTGGGCATTTTCCACAATTAAAAAACAAAGCAAAACTGAGCTCCAGCCTGCAGGAAGAAGGAAGGGAAGAGAGAGACATTCTCTTTCCCTTTAAGGTCACTTCCCAGAAGTCACACACAGTTCTTACATCCTACTGGTTAGAACTTAGCCACGTGGCCACACCAAGCTTCAAAAGAAGATGGAAAATGTAGTCTTTATTCTGGGCATCATATACGCATAAACATCGGGAGTCCTTTTAGTAAGAAAGAAGGGGGAACAGGTACTATGAGAAAACTTGAGTGATCCCTGCCACACTGGCAAGGGCAAAATATCTATTTAAAAATCAGTTGGAACATGTCGTTCCCTCTCTCCATGTCAATATAATGTAGGAAATACCTAATAATGGTCCTGTGGAATTTGAGCAAAAGGGATCATGAGTATGACAGATTTTGGGCTGTTATGCCACAATTCTCCCCAAAAACTGGCAATAAGTTTTGCTGTCCTAAAATGTAAGGCAAGATAAAAACCTCTCCATTAACTATAGACCAAATACCACTGTAATAAACCACATTGAAACAATAGTCTCTGTTATAATACAGAATTTTTCCAAGCTCAAGACAAGAGAAAAATTTGAACAATCATTACAGTCTGATCCGCACGGAGGATAAGCAGTGGCAGACACACAGCGTTCCCTTCCATTAATGTGGGCCACTAACCCTTACGTGGACCCTGGACTGTCACTGGATAAATTCATCCACCCAGAAAACCTTCAACACACTTATTATATGCAGGTAGATTTAAACAGTCATCTATTCAGCGCTCCTGCAGACTGTGCACTCAAGTATTGCTGTCTACCTCCTCCAACGATGCAACATCAACAACCCGACTCCTTAGGGGTTTACGTGACATGATCACTTGATACAATACCTGGAACAGAGGAAATGTCAAACACCTTTAGCTTTTACTGTTGCTATTTTAAAATCAGCACTACTCAGCACTTGAAGCATATTGCTTTAAAAGCAGAATTCTTTAAAATCTTTAATTTCTTAACGATACGGAACAGAATCATTCAATAAAATGAAAAACAACTTTTTTTTTAAATCTTCATTTTTAAAAACAACCCCAGACATTGAAATAAAAATTCACTCTATGAAAGATCCCCGGAATTAGAATTTTCCATATTCCCTCCTCCCCAAACCAAAATAAGTGAGTAAGTGGATAAGTGAAAGTCATTGAGAATTTAGTACAGTAGTAACTGGTTTTTCAAAGTCAAGTCTATATATCTGTATAAAAAGAATACCTTACTGCTGTCTGCACTGAGATTCTTACTTGAAAATTAAGGGAATGGGTTCAACAGAGATCACTAATTTATAGACCTGTAAGGGGTCTAATCCCTTAATTTTTGAATTAAACAAACTGAGGTTTGGGGAGGTTAAATGGTTTGCTTCAAATGTAATACAACGTAAACAAAAAAAAAACCTATTATTTTTATAAGATTCTCTTTTTTAGGGGGAGGAGAGATGGCCAAAGGAAAACAATAAAAGAAGAAATATTAAAATGAAGGTGTAACAAATTTAACAAAATAAGAACCATGCAAAACATTAGGAAAAGCAATTAAAAAAAAAACCATATGCAATGTGCTTATCTGGTCACAAGTATTTCCCACTTCCCCAAATCTGCAAGCAGTTAATTTGCCCATTTGTGTTCAAATATTTAACTCCCAGGAAAAGTTACATTCAAGCATTCCCTAAATAAACTCACAGCCTGTGAATTAAGAAGTGAAGAAATGAATGAATATAGACGCAATGACGAGTGATACATACACCTCCACCCATGTCACCTGAAAGTCCTTTGCCAATTCCCCATTCCTGGCACCATTCCTGGATGAAGCCACCATTTATTTTTATGTTACCCTGTCTTCCCTCAGACTCCCTATGTGGGAAACTCTCTGCCTTACAGAATTATTTGTGGCATTTAAAGGTAATTTAAGGAAAGCACCTGATATTGTTAGGATATGGTTTGTTTGTCCCCACCAAATCTCATGTTGAAATTTGATCCCTAATGTGCTGGAGGTGGGCCTAGTGGGAGGTGTTTGGGTCATGGGGGTGGATCCTTCATGAATGGCGTGGTGCTGTGGTAGGTTCTAGGGAGAATGGATTCGCTCCTGGGTTGTTATAAAGCCAGGACACCCTCAGGTTTGGTCCCTCTTCCTTTGTGCCCACTTCCCCTTTGACCTTCTCTGCCACATTTTGACACAACACAAAAGCCTTCACCAGAAACTGAGCAGATGCTGGCACCCTGCTTCTTGTACAACCTGCAGAACCATGAGCCAAATAAACCTTTTTTTTTTTTTTTTTAACAAATTACCCAGCCACAGGCATTCCTTTATAGTAACACTAAATGGACTAAGATAAACACTTAACTAAATGTCTAGTACACTGCTTTAATTCTCAAAGAAGAATCTTCAGTTCAGATCACAATAAGGTATCCTTCTTATGCACAGAAACAAATGATAGCTGCTGCTATTGTCATAATCATCCTGATTGTTATTATAGGCCAAGAGTCAACCAACGGCTGCAGAAGGGGAGGTGCAGCCTGACTCTATGCCTCTTCCTCTCCATTTTCCCTGCCTTGCAGGGTGAATGTGCAAACCCAGATCTCTGTCTTTTTCCTCTCTCTCTGCCCCTGGCAATTCGATTAATTCCCAATGAGAGAAGTATATTTTTCTTACAGGTTCAGAACACTTTCTAAGCTCCTTTTTTCTTTCCCCTCTATCCCACCTTTGACTAGTTAACTCAAGAAAATTGTCCGTCTCCATTTCCATTTGCGAAAGGACCTTAATCAGGGCTTAATTATGCTTATTATTATTTGCATGATACGATTAAAATGTTTAACATAGTGAGTGCTCACTACACCCAGCACTGTGTTAACTACTTCATGTACATTATGTCAACCCACTTAATTCTTATAAAGTGTTAACACTGAGCCTACCTTGGAGGATGGCACTGCTATTATTATCATCATCTCTACTTTACATCAAAGAACCTGGAGTTTGGACAATAAAATCCCATAGCTACAAATTGTTTGAGATGGAAATCTAACACAGGCCATCTTCCTGACTGCAAAGACCATGCTCTTAAACTTTCTCCTATATTGCCAAGGAAAAGGCAAGTAACATCAGACAAATTAGGAACCTCAAAAGTTTTCAGAATTTCCTTCAAAACTTCCACTTCTAAAAAAGTTTGTTGCTATGGGGAATACGACAATGGCTAACAGCTAAGTAACATAGGAACTAAAAGGGCTGTCTGGCTGCGCTGACGTTCCAGTTGAGATTAGATGGTCTAAACTGTAGTAAAATCAATGAATAATTATATGTTAAAAATACTCAATAGTTTCACAGTAGGAGTGGGAATTTATTCTGTATGTGGACTTTTTTTTTTTTTTCTTTAAGAGACAAGGTTTCACTCTGTCGTCCAGGCTAGAGCACAGTGGCCCAATTATAGCTCACTGCAGCCTCCAACTCCTGGGCTCAAGTGATCCTCCTGCCTCAGCCTCCTGAGTGTAGGAGACTACAGGCATACACCACCACATCTGGCTAATTTGCCTTATTTTTTGTAGACATTGGGCCTTATAAACTGGTCTCGAACTCCTGGCCTGAAACAATCCAACTGCCTCGGCCTCCCAAAGTGCTGGGATTACAGGCGTGAGCCACCGCACCCAGCTCTATTTCATCTTTTGGAGGTTATCTTTTCTTTTGTTATGTTTTAAAAATACAGAGGTACAGAGAATAATGTTAATACCTGTTTCCTGACCAGGCAGGATTAAAAAAGTTTAAGAATTTGCATATTAGCTTCACATTTTTTTTAATGAAAAGAAAGCAAATATTTTTCCATCCCCCTGTCATTCTCCTCCTTTCCCAGAGGCAATCACTCTTACATAGCGTGAATCCTTGAAAGTCTGCTTTTCTACTTTAACTACATTGGCTACAGGTATCCACTGAAAATATACTGAATTGTTCTGATCTTTTATTAGTTTCACATAAACAAGTTATACACACTTTCTGCAACTTCTTTTCATTCAAGGTTTAGTCACGTATATGTACATACATATCTAGTTTGTTCATTTTAACTGTTGTCTATATCATAATAAATTATATGAATATGTAATTATCCATTTTTCTATAGGTGATCGTGTGATTTATTTCCAATTTTCCAACATTACAAATAATGTGACAGTTAACATCTTTGTGGCCGGGCGTGGTGGCTCATGCCTGTAATCCTAGCACTTTGGGAGGCCAAGGCTGGAGGATCACTTGAGCTCAGGAGTTTGAGACCAGCCTGGGCAAGAGTGAGACTCCGTCTGTATTAAGAAAATAAAAAAAAAATTAAATAAAAATAAAAATAAAAAATCTTTGCAAATGACTGCTAGTATGCATGTGTATTTCTCCAAGGTAATATACCTAAAATTGGATTCCCTGGGTCTTACGGATGTGCAAATTTTTAACTTTACATGCTATTACTAGATTATTCTCCATGTGCTAATCTCAGTTTATACTAAGTGGTTATATCAACCAGTATTCCCATAATTTTTTTGTTTACCCACATTCTTACATACACTTGTAATGATTAAGACATTTTAATTTTTGCTAATCTTTGAATGTAAAATGGTGCCTCATTGTTATATTAATTTTTATTTGTCTGAAAACCAGTGCTTATTTGCCACTTAGGTTTCCTCCACCGTGAACTGACTATTTCCATGGTTTGCCCATTTTTGTGCAGGGCTTTGTCTTATTCTTATTGCTGTTTAGTAGTTCTTTACCTAGTCTGAGTACTATTAATAATTCTTTATATGTTGTGTATGTTGCAAATACCTTCTCCACTATTAGTTTATTTTTAACCTATTTATGATGTCTTTTATTTTATCAGAAACTTTTAATTTAGATATGGTGAAATTTGTCAATTTTTCTATGAATGACATATTGAAGAAATCCTTTTCCTACTCTAAGACATAACTACCCCTGAGCTAATATCATAGTGCCTTAATTTCTAAAAATTATATATGTATATGTGCATATAAGCTTTTTTGTTGAGGTTTTTTTTTTTTTTACTTCCTTGTTAGAAGCTTCCTAAGAAAGGGTACATAGTAGATAAAAAAATTATGAGAACATGTATGGCTGAAAATTGTCTACATCTCACCCCCATACTTAATGATAACTTGGGTGGGAATAGAATTTCAGATTAGAAATAATTTTTCCAAAAATTTTGAAAGGAGCATTCTATGGTCTACATGTTTCCAGTGTTATTGTTGAAAGAAGTTCAATACCATTCTGATTCCAACTCCCAAATTTTGTTGATATTGTCTCTTCTATTATTCTCTTATTCCTTATGAAGTTATGCCATTTAAATTTTTAAAATACCTTTTCTATCATTTCAATAGGATTTTAGGAGGGGGTGAGTTAATGAATATCTTCTATGACTATCTTTAACCAGAAATCATTTTAGCTATCCATAACTCCCCCTACTTTACTCTGTATGCTGAGAGTCTCAACCCAAGCACTAGTGGCATTTTAGGTGGGATAATTCTTTGTTGTGCCACACTGTCCCAGGATTTACAAGACATTATCACAAACCTTCTGTTCTTTTTCATACTGTTGTGTTCTTGCCTTATGGTTTTCATTCCTTCATCTTCTTGAATATTATAAATTTAATTTTTTTTCCATGCCATCGTATTAGTTTTGGGGTACAAATCTCCCATTTGCAGCATCTGCCAAGTCTCCTTCCTTGTGGTTAATTTCCTTACATAATTTATAATCTTTGTGAGCTCATCTACAGAGAGATTGCTATCTAACAAGAGTCAAGGGTTCCTTGAACTATGGAAACTTTGCTATATGGAGAGGTTTCTGCCTGGCCCTTGATTTCAGAGGTACCAGACTAGTTAATATGTCAGCTTCTTAGAGTGTGGTCCCTGACTATGTAGTAATGTAAATTCACACTTGACTTGAGCTGCTACAGACCATGAAGCTCTAGCCTGTAGCAGCTGACTCTTTTCTTACCATAGCCCAGGTAGATAGCAAGCTTCCTTGCAGCTGCCTCAGGCCAGCGGGGGTGGAGGTATTTTTATAGTTATCATCTTACGATCAACGTACTTATGGAAGATTGTATCTTTCAAAGATGGTATTTTTCACTAATGCGTATCCAATCCACATGCTCTTCCTCCAATGTGACATTGACACTCCTCCATCAAGAGGTGAGGTTCGTGTTCCTTTTCCCGAAACTAACTTCCTCAGCCAAAAAAATCCATCAGAAGTCACACTTTGTGCTTTCCAAAACTAGGTCAGAAAAAGTCATACTTGGCTCGACTCTCTCAGGACTCTCACCTTTGAAGCCCAGTTGCCATTTTGTGAGGAAGCCGGGTGATATGAAGAGGCCATATGTAAAGATGCCTGCTGATATCCAAAGCTAAGGTCTCAGTCAACAGCCAGCATCAACCACCAGACATGGGAGTAAATAAACCTTCAGGAGATTCCAGTCCTGAGCCTTCAAATCTTCTAGCTGAGGCTTCAGACATTGTGAGGCAGAGCCAAGCTGTCCTTGCTGTGCACTGTCTGAATTCCTGACCCAGAGAATCCATGAGCACAATAAATGGTTGTTTTGCACCACTAAGTTTTGGAGAAATTTGCTATGAAGTCATAGTAACTGGAACAGTACTCTTTTGTGACTCCCAGCTTTCGGCAGATGGCTAAACGGTGGCTTTCTGTGTGAACATTCCTTCATTTCAGGCACCTGGGGATTTCCTTCCCTTAGTTCCTAGCTCAGCCACTTATCCATAAATTATATTTGACTCAGCATTTGAAATATATTGAAGCAGAATGGGGATCCTTTCATCAGCTCAGTCTGCCACATTGCCCAGTAGTTCCCAGAATAACTTTTCAAACAAGGACATAAAGAAATGAAAAATTTATTTTATATATAAATATCTTAAAATCTTATATATATATATAAGAAATATATTATTTCTTAGATATAAGTATCTAAGAAAAATAATAGTGAGTGCATTTATTAAAGAACAGGTAACTCATTACAGAAAACATACAAATGGTCAATAAAAAGTTCACCCTCACTAGTACACTCAAGTAAAAACAAGATAGTATGATGAGCTACTCCTTTCACCAATCAAAATGGCAGAGATGTTTTCTGGAATGTTAATAATAGAATAAGATGGCTTTCAAGCAAATAGGCACTCTCGTGGTCTCAGTGGGAGTATATATTGCCGTACTATTTCCAGAGGGCAATCTAGCAATCTATGTCCTTATGATTTTATATTCTTTCAACCCAGCAATTCTACTTCCAGGAATTTATCCTAAAGGAATAACTATTGATATATACAAATATTTACCATCAAGGATATCAAATCCTGTATCTTTAATAATGGAAAAGAGGCTAAAAATAACCCAAACATCAAACAGCAGGAGACAGTAAGATCACCTTTATTTTTAGGTTTGTGGGAACCAAAATAATTATCAAGTGAACATAAAGAAAGACCAGTTATAGATTCATTGAGAAAGATATTTATTTATTCACAATGCCAAGCATTGTGTTAGGAACTGATATACAAAAATGATTGACATAAAAACATAGTCTATTGGGGGAATAAAGTAACAAACAATTACAGTTCATTATGACACAGCCATGCTCAAATTCTGCAGGACAACAGAGCCTTTGCTGACCTTACCTAGACGGGGGAGGTAGGATGTTTTGTTTTTGTTCTTTAAGCAAGTGATGTTCAAGCTAAGTCCCAGAGATTTTGATGAGTAGAAATTAACTGTGGCAGAGAATGTTGAATGTCTTCTGACATTCTTGTTCCTCCTCCAGAGAATACGGTTGTTCCTGGAAGTGGCTGCCTCCCTGGGATTGGAATGTGAGCAAATGTAATGTGCAACACTGTCTGCAAAAAGGTTAAGAAGCAGTTGGGTGGGCTTTCTCCATACTTTCTCTTCATCCTTCTGCTGACTAGATTTACACAAGAGTGAAATGCTAATCAACGGTAGAGCCTGGGTCCTTCTATGTTCCTGTTTCCCACGTGAAAAAAGCCACGTGGGGAACAGGAACACCTGCCTTGGAATTTTTATGTGAGCAAGAAAATAAACTTCTATATGTTAACTCACGAAAATGTTGGGATCTGTTTGTCACTACAGCTAGCAGTATGCTAATATGTGCAACTTTTTATTCCCAAGTAATATATCAGCTCACTTCCTCAAATATATTCACTAAGCATGTACTATATACAAATCAATGTGCCATGTGCATGAAAATACAAAGATAAACTAAATAGAGATTCAGCCTTCACAGAATTTCCAGTCCAGAAAACAGTAGCCACTCGTACAACTATAAAACAGTGTGTGTAAATCAAAGCCTTAGGAAATATATTAATATAAATAATTAGAGGAGTTAAAAAGAGGGAGATATTACTTTCACTTGGGGGCTCAAAAAGGACTTGGAAGAAATTAGAAAATGGCATTTAAACAGTATTTAGGCAAGAAGAAACATGGGCAGAGGCATTTCAGGACAAGACACAGATGGGAAAGACTTCATGGAGAAGGAATATAAGTATTCTAGCTTTCTTGGAGAGGGGGGGTTCAGACAGGCATCATGAGAAATAATGAAATGATAAATTGGAATGAGATTACAGACAAATTTGAATGCTGGGCAAAGTGGTTTATACTCTCTTCTTTGAGTAGTGGTGGACCACTGAAGGTTTTTGAACAGAGGTGTGGCATATGTTTACAGCAGTACTTTATGAAGACGAATATGGCAGAGACTAGAGCCAAGGTGAGAGGTTAAGAGGCTATCAAAACAGAGTACTTAAATTAGAGGAGTAGCAGTGAGAATGCAGGACTGACAATTGATCAAATTTGGGAGGTTCGACAAAGAAAAAGGAGTCCAAGATGACTGAGTCTGTGAACTGGGGTGACTAAGAATTAGGGAACCCCGCAAGTTAAATTCAAGGAGAACATGCTAGTCTGGGGGTGCAAGGCAACAAGGGGTTCAGTTTTAGATAAAATGAGTATAGGCCATCCATTGGGGATACATAACCTGGATCTAAGCAGTAGGAATGGAGGGCTATAGGTTTGGCTTAAGAGAAGAAAATGGTTAAGAGTTTTCTATTTACAGGTGAAAATTAAGGCCAGAGACTGCAATAAAGTTGGCAAAGGAGATTTGAGGGAGAGAAGCCAGAGATTTCCTTAAAATATGGGCCAGGCAGGAAGCTGAAGAAAAGGCAGAGAAGGAATGATCCAGGAGGCAGAGGGTCCAGAGGAACCAGCATCATGGGAAGCAATGAACCATATCCAATTCTACAGGAGTTACTGGAGAAAGGAAGTAACATTACTGTAACACAAAACACATGATCTCAGTTAATCCTCAAACCCAATGAAAAACGGTTCCCAGTCAATGACAGAACAGGGATTCAGACCCCGCAAAGAACACAAGCACTGGAGTAAAACGAACTTGGATTCTAATCTTGACTCTGCCCTTCAGTAGCTGCATAACCACTGGGTAAGGAAGAAAATAATAGTGCCTCTGACTCTCATAAGGTTTGTGAGGATTAAATTTTAAAATGCATGCTCAGCATAGTGCCTGACATGTTATAAACACTCAATAAGCAGAAGCTATTGTTTGAATTATTTTTAAATAATAATAACCATTTCTTTCTCACCACAGCCTGATAATGAAAAAGTAAATCAGTGCAAGACTTTCTGAAGGTAAAAGTCTATCAAAATTTTTAAATGTACATACATCTGACCTAGCAACTCTTCTTCAAGGAATTTATTCTATAGAACTATTCCCATGTGTAAGAATGTCCATTGTTGCATTGTTCATAATATTATGACCAAGCTCAATGAGGAATGTTTATATAAATTGATATATCTGTACTATGAAATACTCAGTTCAGACATAAGTAAACTAGTATGAAAGGTATTCTCTATAACTTAAATGAAAAAGGGAATTTCTCAAAAGAATCCATATATGATTCCACTTATGACCAAAAAAAGGAAAAAAGAATGGAAGGATGAACACCAAATTAACTTTAACAAGGGCTACAAAGTAAGGAAAGAAGAAGGTAGAAAGAGGGCATTCACCTCTAACTCTATATATTTCTGTACTGTTTCAATGAGAAGCATTAATGCATTATAGTGTAATCGGAAAAACGTAAGGAAAACTTAAAAAGGAAATGTTGGAAGTATTTTGGAAGAAACACCATTGTGGCGGGAGATTTTAACTCGCTATTAACCATGTACATAAAAAGTCAGTAAAGACGAAGAGCAGAGATTCTTGTGTTTCAGGGAGTATATTGCTTGCAAATGTTTGCATTTGTCTGGAGAAAGGCTTCGCAGCTAACCTGATGTCTATGAAAAGAGGGTTAGAACAATCTAATTAACAGGGTCTACCTTCCAAGTGCTGGTCCACATGGCTGGGAGCAAGTGTGGGAGAAAGGAGTTACAGTGGTGGGCAAAGGACAAAAGCAAAGGCCTGCCTCCCTCCTCTTCAGTTTAAACCCTGGAGGGTTGTGGGGATGAACCTGTAAGGGTGAGTCCACTTAAGGGATAGATGTGTGTTTGCTTGTACCAGATGTAAGGGGGGTGGAAACAAAATACAGGTCCAGCCGGCAGGCCCTCTTCCCCCAGTTTCATCCCGGACCCCCGCACGGTAGCCTTGGTCAGGTCCTCAAGCCCAGGCCTCTCCGCCAGCTCCCCTAAGAAAGTGCCTCAGGAGAATCCTTTGGAGTGATTCATGTGCCTCTCTAGGCCTCAGTTTCCCCTTCTTGGGAGGGAGGAGGACTAGATGACCTCTGTCTGGACCGGATCTCCCTTTTAGCCCTGACCGGGAAAGGTGCCGCTCCCCTCTCCCCTCGACCCTCTTCCCCCACCGAGACCCGCCCGCCTCCCGCCTCCTTCTGGGCCGAGGCCAGTCCAGAGACCCGCCCGCCCGCCGCCCGCACTCACCGTTCCCGCAGCTCCGCCGAGGAGGGGAGGGGCTTCTTCGCATGCGAGGAGGGGTGGGGCTTCTTCGCATGCCTGGCCGGTGGCACCCAGGTCGGAGGCTCCGGCACCGTGGACAGCGGGGGCAGCGGGCGGCGCGGGAGCCAGCGGCTGCCGGGCGCGAAGCCCGGCCCCCGGCCCAGCCGGGCCTCGGTGCGGGACTGGCCGCGGCGGCAGGGTGGGACGGGCGGCCGCGCGCTCGCCCGGGCGCCGCTCTTGGGGCGAGCATGCTCCGCGGCCGGCAGCCCGGCGACGCTCGCGACCGCGGCTGGCTCGGCCCGACTAGGCCAGCGGCTCAGGCGGCTGCAGCCCCGCCCGCCCGCCCGACTGACGCGCGCCCGTTGCTAGGCGCCTGGAGCCTGGGGCTGCCGCGCTGCTGCGGTCGAGGTCGTGGGCCGCAGTTCCGCAGGGGAAGGGGCCCTGTGTTAGGGTTCCGGGCCAGGGTGGGGGGAGGGGTGACTGCTGGGGTGGGGTGGGAGAAACGTGCTAAATCCAGGCTGGGTGAACGTCAGTCACGACGCAAGGCGAGGGGGACTGAAGTGCTATGCAGTACAGGGCAGGTAGTGGGCAGTCAGAAAAGGCTGGTGTTATTCAGTTTCACATCAGCTTGTATCAAAGACTTTTCATATTCAAAGTAACCAGGCTTTCCAGAGTACTGATGAATCTGGACCTTTCAAATCTTAGCCCAGCAACATTGGACTAGCCCAATCTTAGGTAAGCGACAAGGTTCCATCCAGTCTGCCCCAATTCTACATTCCGACTCCTTTGTTTAGGTTCCTCTGTGAAAGGTTAAGTGTGTGTCTCCTCCCTAGCTTGGACACCTAGCACTCTGACTTGCACAGTAGAATCTGTGTCTGTCTGGACTCTTAAGTCAAATCATCTTCTGCATCTTAGCCTTCATTTCCTGACCTCCGCTAGAGCTGCAAGCTTATCCCTTGTAATATGGTTTCAGATCCACAAATACCCCTGAAACAGCTGTCAACGCACTTTTCTCAGTTTTCATTAAGTTTGATACTAATTACTAACCTCTCCTAGCTCCTCTTGTTAAAAAAAAACCAACTCAAATTAGACCTGGGATAGAATACTGGCCCCACCACTTTTATGATCTTGGGCAACGGAAAGTTCCCCCCTTATCTGAAAAATAGGTATAGTAGTTGACTTACCTAATAGAAGGATTAGGCTGCACACTAAAAATCACATGGAATACTAAGGAAGAAAAAAGTCTGGGGTTCATCCCCAAACCAATTAAAAATTCAGTTATGGGGTTGCTATCAAAGTGGAGAATCACCAGCCTAGGATTATGCAGATTAAGTGATACACTGGCACTCAGTAAGTGATCAAATGTTTATCATCATCGTATGGGCTCCTTGAGTCTTGCCATTATATCCTCTTGGCTATCACACCCCTATTTGACACCCCTTCCAAATTTTATGCCTTTTTTCTAACTATTCTCTCACCAGGTATCCAAATTCTTCTTCCTTTGTGAAACTTTCCAATCTTCACAGTATGAACTGCCTCCAGTATTCCCATAACATATTGTTCTATTATTATATCCTATTATTCCTACACAATGAAACTCAATTTTCTGAGTTCTCCACAGTAAATTGTGTATGCATACACACACAAACCCACATTCCAGACCCCACTCCTCCTCTCACCATTCCCATCACCAAATACCAGGACTACCACATGCCAGTAACTGGAGACTCAAGATTTTAAACAGCTACTGTTCTGAAGAGGTTACATTCACTCAATCAAAAAAGTGCCTAAAATGCACCAGGTATTGTTCTAAGTGCTAGAATAGAGATGGCTAAGCCTCAAACCTTACATTGGGAAGTGGCTGGGAAAAGCAACAAGAGTTCCAGATAGTAAGAAAAGCTATTGAAAAAACAAAAACAGGCCGGGCACGGTGGCTCATGCCTGTAATCCTAGCACTCTGGGAGGCCGAGGTGGGCGGATCGTTTGAGCTCAGGAGTTCGAGACCAGCCTGGGCAAGAGCGAGACCCCATCTCTACTAAAAATAGAAAGAAATTATATGGACAGCTAAAAATATATATAGAAAAAATTAGCCGGGCATGGTGGCGCATGCCTGTAGTCCCAGCTACTCGGGAGGCTGAGACAGGAGGATCGCTTGAGTTCAGGAGTTTGAGGTTGCTGTGAGCTAGGCTGACGCCACGGCACTCACTCTAGCCTGGGCAACAGAGTGAGACTCTGTCTCAAAAAAAAAAAATAAATAAAAAATAATAATAATAAAAAAAATAATAGAAAAAACAAAAACAAAACAGGGTTATATGAAAGATGTGTCAGGGTAAGCTGTTTTCCAGAATGAAAAAGGCAAGTACACAGACCTGGGGGCTGAATGTTCTAGACTCAAGATTACAGGTGCCAAGACCCTACATTACAAGCTTGTCATTTTTGAGGAACAATATAGCTGGAAAGCCAGAAGTGAGGTATCAAATAATGGCCCTCCCAGAGATTTCCATGCCCTAATTCTGGAACCTGTGAATGTGTTACCTTATGTGGCAACAAAAGGGACTTTGTAGATGTGCTTAAATTAAAGATTTTGAGATGGAGAGATTATCCTGGAGTATTTAAGTAGCCCAATGTAATCACAAAGGTTCTTATAAGAGGGAGGCAGGAAGATCAAGGAAAGATGATGGAAGCAGAGATCCATGAGCCAAGAATTGCAAGGGGCTCCTAGAAACTGGAAAAGGCAGAGATGTATTTTTGAGAGCCATCAGAAGGAACATAGGCCTATTGACACCTTGATTTGGCTGAGTGAAACAGATTTTAGACTTCTAATTTCCAGAACTGTTAGGACAATAAAGTTTTATGTCACTTAAATTTGTGGTAATTTGTTACAGCAGCAATAGGAACCTAATTCATTCACTTAACTATGTCAGGTACTGAGGGAGAGAGGAGGGATTAAAAAAGGCCTGGCTTTAACAAACATATGAAAAAATGCTCAACATCTCTGATCATCAGGAAAATGCAAATCAAAACCACAATGAGATACCACTTAACTCCAGTGAGAATGGTCTTTATCAAAAAGTCCTGTAACAATAAATGTTGGCGTGGATGTGGAGAGACAGGAACACTCATACACTGCTGGAGGGACTGCAAACTAGTGCAACCTCTGTGGAAAGCAATATGGAGATATCTTAAACAGATACAAGTAGACCTACCATTTGATCCAGCAATCCCATTATTGGGTATCTACCCAAAAGAACAAAAGACATTCTATAAAAAAGACATCTGCACTTGAATGTTTATAGCAGCACAATTCACAATTGCAAAGATGTGGAAACAACCCAAGTGCCCATCAATACACAAGTGGATTAATAAAATGTGGTATGTGTAAACCCTGGAGTATTACTCAGCTATAAGAAATAATGGGGATATAGAATCTCTTATGTTCTCCTGGATAGAGTTGGAACCCATTCTACTAAGTGAAGCATCCCAAGAATGGAAAAATAAGCACCATATGTACTCACCATCAAATTGGTTTCACTGATCATCACCTAAGAGCACATTCAGGAATAACATCAACTGGGTATACAGCAGATGTGGGTGGGAGAGGGGATGGGTGTATACATCAGTGCGATGCGCAGTCTAGGGGATGGACACGTTTGAAGCTCTGACTAGGGGGGGTGGAGGTGGAGGGGCAAGGGCAATATACGTAACCTAAACTTTTGTACCCCCATGATATGCTGAAATAATAATAAAATAAATAAATATATTATCAAAGGGGGGGGGAAGGCCTGGCCTTAAAGTTTACTTTAAGAAGGCACATGTGTGAGTGCATGTTTTGGCTGTTTTTGACACCCAATCGGTAAGGGAAAACAGTGGGAGCAGGAAGTTGTCCATCTTCCTGTGGAGGTGGGCCCCCAGACACCCTAGGAGGCTGCATCACACCCCATACCTCCCTGTAGCACTTATTTCACTGTGTCTCTCCCAATGACACAGAAAAGCAGAGGCTATTTTCTGTTCACCATCGCATGAGCACACTAAGCACCCAAGTTACATCACATAGTAGCATTTTGAGCACTTCAAGCCAGGAACTGCTCTAAGCATTTTACATTACCTGAACCATTTAATATTTAATCTTCATTAAAATCCCATGAAAGTAGGAATTATTTTCCCCATTTTGCTGAGGAGAAAACTGAGACAGAGATTGATTTATTGGCTGATACAAGTAGAAACTGGGTATGAACCCAAGCAGTTTGGCCTTAAAGCCAGCACTCTTAATCCAGCCCACCACCAATGAACCTTCAAAGAAAATACTAGGTAACAACGGCTAAAGGCCAGTGACTGAGTGCAAGGCAACTTTACAAAGACTAGGATAGCCAGGGGAAGATCTGCTAGAGAAAGCTGGAAGTTTGAAGGGTACAAAAAGATTAAGTATATGTGGGGCAAATGGTTGTAGTAGAACCTACTGGGTGCCCAGACTTAAAGGGTGCCCAGACCTAGTGGAGGATCCCTTGGAAGCAATGACATTTAGGAAGGTATTAACCTGCATTTAGAATAGGTTCTGGTAGGTCACAAAACATTTTCATACAACTATTAGTCCTCACAATCCTGTTATGAAGGCAGATTTATCATCCCAGTTTACTCCCTAACAGTGATGCTGTAAGTTTTGTCTATTTATCCCACCTCTCTGGAACTGCCTAGGTTCCTTAATTCCCCTGCAAGAGTTTCAGTGTTCTCTATGGCAATCCTGGATCTCTGCAAGTCCTCCCACATTTCCCCATTCACTGGTCCTCTGGCCTCAGACCCCACTTAGAAAATGACTTAACACATTCTCTGCCACGTTAGAGAAAAAGATCTGGAATCCTCTGTGCTTCCTGCCCAATTTTGTTGTGAACCTAAAACTGCTCCAAAAAAATAAAGTTCACTGATTAAAACAAAATGTTTTGCTAAATACCACCCTGTATAGAGTGCCACTTCTTATATTAAGTCTATCCCAATGAGGACCTTCTACCTTTGATTCACCTACCCACCCCTAGGTAGTAAGCAATATGCCATCTGCACAACTTTATTCTATAACTAGATAGTCTTAATTCTGACAGTGAAAAGGCCACTGATTGCACTCACTAACCTGGAAGCCAAAAAGGCTCCATCTTCTGAGCCACGCCCACCTTTTAGAACACTGCAAGTGCAAAGACAGGGGTGGGGAGGGTGGTGGGGTGTAACCTGTATCTACCTAACCTATAAAATAAAATAAGGAATTTCAAAATAAACTCTTTGGCTCCACCTAGAGATTAATGATTTTGGTTTTTTACATTGACCCAACAGCTCACTAAGGTAATAATTTTCTGACAAAACATGGATACACTCATAAACATACATTTTTATAAACTAAGTTATCTTCTTTTCTCTCTAGAATTCACTGACCCTAAAGAAATTCACTAATCCAAAGAAATAGTTTCCAAGACGAGGAACAAAGAATTTAAAGAAGTTACGTACAGGTGTCTAGCAATTAATGACTATGTTCCAACAGTGCCAAAAGAATTAACAAGGGATCTGTTTCACAATGCATCAGACCCTTGCACAACCAATGAGGATCACAAAAATTCTTATTTTTATGTATATATTTCATATTACAGTCTACACTTAAATTTTTCAGTTCACTAGTCAAGATGTCACCTAAAATAGAGGAATTTTTTTTTTTTACTAAATGCCAGAATTTCGAAGTTTTTGGTCATTCAGATGCTACAAAATAACTTAAATCCATTTGCACAAATTTTGTTTCCTCCTCCTTAATATCCATAATATGTAATGGAATTGTTCATAACTCACCTGAGTGTGGCAAAAGATGCAAATCAAAAACATGGTAGTTTAACAGGCAAGCCAAAGTCTGAGAAATGGAATTTCAGCAACTATATTTTTGGTAAACCAAACTTTTATTACTTTACCTATAAATCACATTCAAATGTGTACGAAACAAGCTTTCTTAAACCCAATTTGACTCACTGAGCACAATTCAAAGGTCAAAAATTAGTATCTCCTTTTTTGTAGAGAAAAACCTTTAAGAACCCAAGAAATGTTTTTCATGATACAAACTAGACCCTGATTTTGCTTGTGTAATGAGCTGCTGATGTGGCTTAATTTTATCACAAGATGTGCCACAATAAAAAAAAGGCAGAGAGAGGAAGGCTAACAAGTAAAAAATAAACAACACATTTCAATTTGAAAGCAGTCACTGTTTATTAACTGACCAGATTACAAAAATAATCATGGTAGATACCTGAAAGGAAAAAAAAAAATAAACCCATTAAAGAAACAACGCTAACAGCCCACAATTAACATAAGTCACCGTTACAAGGAAGTTAACATTGAGTTTACGTTTTTAAGGACACCCAATTTCCATTTATAAATAGACCAGAAATGTATGTGTGTATGTAGGTTTTTCCAGAATGTCCTCAAAAGCAGTAACGAAACCAACTATAATCATATAAGAGTCAATTTTCCCCCCACTGAAAACACTGATTAAAATTCAACCACCCCCATCCATATTTAATAAGTATTCAGGATTACCACTTTTACTTTGGTATTAAGACAGTTTCTCTCGGGATGCAGTCTCTCACCTTAGTTCATTCTTCTAATAAGCCTGTTGATCTGGTCTTCCCTGTTGCCAGCATCTCCACCTTCTACAAAATGGGTTGTCTTTTTCTTCATTCCACCCCGTGGAGATGATAACTTGAAGGGCCACAGGAAATTATTTGCTTCTTTGAAGCGTTTCCCAACAGTATAGATCTCATGAATCAGATCTTCCATGCAGATGATGCCATATTTACCTAAAAATTTTAAGGTTATTCAAGATCATTAAAGTTGCAACAAGTTTTAAAATGCCTTAAAATTTTAAGGCATCCAACAATTACAGGCTGTGAGATAAAAGCAATTCAAGAGTAAACAGAGAGGAACATATGTGATTTTACTTACAAAGGCTCAAGCCAATAAAATCACCTTACGTTTTCCTGAGACTAAATCAAGGATTACAGGGAATATATAAAGCTTCATAATAGTAAAAAATGTAGGACCACAAGGTGAAAGAAAATCACCACCTTGGTTTAATATCAAACTTCCCCCCAAAACAGGCAGAACCTACCAAGAGATCGAGCAATCAAAGCGTTATCTGTCAACGCAATTCGTTTCTTATTGATTTTGCCATAACCACGCTTGTAGATTAGTTCATTTACTGACTTCAGGTTTGGGTACCTGAAAGATGAACAGAAATGATCAAAGAATAAATAAGATTATTATTGTTAAAAGAGCTAAGATTCACTGTGCTATGCAGCCAATTTGCCAACATAAATCAAAGGAAAAAACAGGCTTACCCCCATGCAATATATGGCTCTACAATCCTCAGCATGTTAATTGAAGCCTTGTTGAGCTTAACAAAGGTTCCATTGAAGATCTGACGAAGGCGAAGAAGCTGCAACACCTTTCGGACCTTTGGGCTCACACCATTGATACTGTAGTGGAAAGGGACCACAAAATTCATTTGGGTTTTACCAAAATTTTTATTAATGAAGGACAGCAAACTAATTGTTCTCATTTTGGACAACCCACAAGTCCTACCTAAACAGATAGGAATCCTCTCACGTTACATTACAAAGACTCAAAACCACTGGTAGACACTGAACTGTGTTCAACTAAGAATGGATAGGAGCTTTAGTCTCAGGGCTTTCAATTAAACCATTAAAATGATCACCACCACCCACAAACATTGTTATTACAGTGTTTCAGAATCAGGACTCCCAGAAAGAACGTGACATTTTGCTGGGGTTAACTTTTCTTTTAAAAACGGAACTTACCCTCGGATCCTGATAACGAACGCCAATTTGGGTTCTGCAGGTACATAAAAGTTGCCCGCTTTTCTGGCCATCCTAGCCATTCGAATCTCAGTTCTGTACATCTGCCTGTATTCCTTGTGATAATGCTTAGCTTTTTCATAGATAAGCTTCCTCCTTGCCTTTCGAAGCTGAAAACCAATTACAAGATTTTTAGCTACTAAGCACAATTAGCAATACTAGTCATTCAAAAAAATAAAACAAAACCTTCCTTTGAAACCTTTTTCTTGCCAGAGCACACAATAACATTCCAAAAGGTAGACAGTCCCTCTACTTGAGAATGCCATCTTAGGGAGCTAAGCAACTAGCTTGGTACAGTAGCGAGTGAAGTTATGGCTAGCCAAGAACATTCACCTCATTCTCAATCTCAATCACAACGCGTCTTCTGACATGGTAAATGCCTCAAAACAGTTTACTCACCATCTTTTGGGCAAACTTCTTTCTCAGGCGTTTGATCTTCAGCTCTGCGAAATTCCTTCGCTTTTTCTTAAGGGTTTCTGGCACAGCAGGAACCTTCTTTTTCTTCTCTCTAGCATTAGCAATCAGAGAACATCAACAGCTCCAAAAACTCACACCGCTGTATTAGTCCCAACAAAGTACTGAGCACTTTCGTGTCTAACAGAACGACGCCTGTCACTGGGTCTAACCACCTAGCTATCTTTTAGTTGCCATGCAATAACTTTAACTTTTAACACGGACTATTTTACTTAAAAGCCACCATAAATAGGACAAAACAATAAACTCACACCAATGCCATCATCAGTCCCGGCCTTCGACGACTAATAAAAATCCACAGCAAATAAAACCTACTAGACTAAAAGACTGCTGCTAGGCACCGATCCTCAGATTTTAAGGGAAAAAGAGGCTAGGATTCTCTTTTAAAAAGCCACCGCCACCCTGGATCAAGTCTCAAGCTCCACATGCTTAAATGAAAGCAAAGGCCAGACGGCAGGGACGCCTGGGCCTATTCACAGCCAAGCGCGAACTCAAATCAAGACATTCTGAGCCTCCCTCGAAAGACCCTCCACGGAAGACTGGACCTTCACCGAGCCGGCCGGTTCCGCACATACTCCGGCCTCACGTCTCATTCCCTGACTCTCCAAAACCTCTGCCCGAAGGCCGCCTGCCTCTCGAACTAGCTTGGGGTCCTCACTGGTGTCACGGAGCGTCATAAACACATAAGCAAGCGGGCAATGGTGCAAGCTACAGTCAGATGGGGAGAGAGAGAGACAAAACGTCTCCGGTTCCGACGATGGAGAAGGATTCTCGAGAAGACGAGAAACAACTTACTCGACACCCTCCATGGTTCCAGCCGGAAAAAGAGGAAGTTGGCGCATGCGCACTGTCCACTTAAAGACTTCGAGCGTGAAGCCCCACGACTCATAGGTGTCCTAGGATAAGCCAGAAAAGAATCGAGAACTGAAAACGCGCCCAGCAAACGCAAAATTAAGACTTGCCTAGTTTATCCTCTTCCAATAGCTTTCGGGTAAACTTCGTATAAGAAAAACATATGCATTTAATTAGACGTTTTAATCAATTCAAGAGCAAAGAGCGCTGACACCTTGACTACTCGGGGTCCTAATCCCCAGGCTGCGGTAACAGGATTAGGCTCGAGTTCCTCCCTATAATGCACTCAGGCGACACGCCTCATGGGTACGAACTACAAATCCCGGCATGCACCACTTCACCGCCCGCCCGGCGGGAGGGCAACGACTGACAGGGACTGTAGGCAGCCAGTGCGATGGTAGTTCCAGCCAGGAAAATGGGAGCCTTTTGGGCCACGTTCCAAACGGATAGCTGCAACTCGAAGTCACTTTTAGCCGCCTTCCCGGCTCTCTGCCAACCGTAGTCGCAGACTCCGGCACCCCTTTTGCCGCCCTGCCGAGGTCCTCCTCATTCCCCCAGCCTCCAGGGCTGTCTTCCGCAGCGCCTGATCGCAGGCAGCGCCGTCCGGAGTGCCTTGGCTTAACGAAAGTGGCGAGACAGGGACTAGCGAGGACCGGATGGCCGGAGGGGTACGGCCGGGGCTCTGTCGACCGCCGGGATCGGCAGGCGAAGGCGGGGACACCCCATGGCAGGAGGCGTGAGCCGCGAAGGGAGGTGCGACGAGGGCTGGAGGCTGTGGCCACGGCCATGTGAGAGGGGCTGCCCCGCGCGGCTCCGAGGACTGCTGGCGGGCGGGGGGCTGGGCCGGGGGCGGGGTGCGCCCGGGGGCGGGGAGGGCCGAGCGGAGGGAGGGCCGATGCCGATGCCGCCGCCGACTCTTCCCGGTCGCGGGTTATATAGCGCGGAGCGTGGAGCCCGCTCAGAGCCGGCCGGGAGCGCTCCGACTTGCAAGCGGCGCTGCACTGCAGAGCCGGGTACTCGAGTGACAGCCGCGGGGAGTGCAGGGCAGGGAGACACGAGACCGCGGAGGCAGCTGCAAGCCATTGGGCAGCGCTCGCCTGCGCTGAGCAAGTCGCCCCTTCCCGGCACTCCGCTGCCCCGCACCCCACTCTCCCACCCTTTCGCAACTTGGGTCAAGTTGTCAACTCCCGCGGCGGCCGGCCGGCCAGTGCAGTCTTCGCCGCGCACCCCTCCCCCGGGGTGAGAGGGAGCCGTCGCGCCGGCTCCGGGGACGCTCGGGCAGCGGCAGCTTGGCCATGAGGGCAGCGCGCGTTGCCTAACTCGCGGCTGTCACCGCCACTGCAGCGGGACCCGCCGGCCGGGCGCTGCGGGACGGGCGGGCGGCCGCCGGCAGGAGGCGCCGAGCCCGGCGGCTGCCGCTGCAGGCACAGCCCGGGGCCACCGCGCCGAGCCCGGGCGGGAGTGGCCCCGCGCAGGCAGGGAGCGGCGCCGCGCACTCCAGCCCGGCGGGCACCTCGGGGGCGGGCGCGGGGCGCTGCCTTCTCGTCCCGGCCGCTCTGACAAGCGCCCGGGGGGCCGGGGACAGGGCTGCCTGGCGCGGGGTGGGTGCAGACGCGGGCACTGGGCTCGCGAGAGGTCCCGGGCGTCGCGATGAACATCGTGGTGGAGTTCTTCGTGGTCACTTTCAAAGTGCTCTGGGCGTTCGTGCTGGCTGCGGCGCGCTGGCTGGTGCGGCCCAAGGAGAAGAGCGTGGCGGGCCAGGTGTGCCTCATCACGGGGGCCGGCAGCGGCCTGGGCCGTCTCTTCGCGCTCGAGTTCGCCCGGCGCCGGGCGCTGCTCGTGCTCTGGGACATCAACACGCAGAGCAACGAGGAGACGGCGGGCATGGTGCGCCACATCTACCGCGACCTGGAGGCGGCCGACGCCGCCGCGCTACAAGGTAACTCGGACCCGCGCCCGAGCATTGTTGGGTCAAGCCTGTCCCCACCCCGCGCCCCACCCCGGAAGGCCCCCAAACCCCACTGCCATGGTCAGCCCCGCTCTCGAGGAAAAGAACACCCCACCCGTCTTCTAGAAGGCAAGTGGAATTTGCTCTCTGATAAAGGAGCATGATCACCTCTCTGTGTGGAAGGGCAAAGTGTGCCAAAGCCAGTCCTAACGGAGGTCCTGTCTCTGGGGATGACTGTGGGGGTTCCTAAGCCCTCCAAGAGTAGGGAAGACAGAGAGAACTTGTTACCACAGGTTTGGATCCCAAAGAAATGTCTCACTCCCGACTTGCAAGCGGTGCGATGAGAAACTGAAGTGTCTTTGGGAAGTTGTTCTCAGACTCGACTGAAGCATGTGTCTGTGTTACCGTGGTCCGAACCGCTTAGGCTAGGGCAGTACTGATGATTTCAGGATAACTTTAGCCGGGGTAAATAATTACATTGTTTCGCCAGCTTTAGTTACATTCTCTGAGCTTGATGGAGACATGCCCGGCCTCTTAAGAGAAAGCACTTGAAGGATTTAAGCTTTATTGTAAACTTTTTCCATGTTTTTGGTCACCCCAGGAAATCTGTATTTCTGTATACTTATTAACTAACCTGAATCTGAGGCCAAAAAAAAAAAAAAAAAAACAATGCAGAGTCCATAACCAATAATAAGTATTGGCCCAGGAAATTTGATAATGGCTCTTGCTTTTTGACAAATTTTTCATTTCCAGTGAAAACACTGAACTATGGAGAATATTGACTTGGGTACCATTTCTCCCCTACACTGATCATTTGTCACCAAACTTACTGGCACCTGCCTTTTGGATTTAAGGTTGAAAATGTTCAATTTTCGGTGGTAGTATGGAGGGGTAGCAAATAACAGATTTTTGTGCTCTCTGCCCAAACCTAAAAGATAAGGGTATTCATTTTCCAGGGAAGAGATTTTGGTTTTTAAATCATTTGAGTCCATATGTGGTAAGATTGGATATTTACCTGTAAACTTGATTTGTGAGGGTACTTCTTAGGGGATTCAGCCACCCCTGTTAGAACAAGTGACCTTGTTCATGAGAAACTTTAGATTCATTTCTTGGCTTTGGATGAATTCAGATTATTAATTATAGTTTTGATTTGTGAGCCTTGAAGTGAGTTTCCATTTTGAGGGTGCTCTACTAAAGATTAAGAGCTGTTTCAGGCCACTGTTTCCCAAAAAAAAAGAGGACTGTGTAGTGTGTGTGTTATTCTCTGGGCTGAGATCAGTTCTTTGCAGGTGTCTTTAGCTCTAGCAAGCTGATCCCATGTGGTCTACTTGCGTTGGACTTGTCACAATTACATGACTTTCCCCTAAGCAAAGTTATCCAGTAAATTGCTGTAATTCCCAAAGACTTTTAGGGGAGGAAGGCAGCTGTAAGTTCAGTCATTGGCAAGCCTTACAGTGTTAGAAATTTGAAACTCACTGTAGTATTTTGGTTTTGTGTGATCTTTGTCCTATTGATTGCCATGTGACTCACTTTGTGCACTCCCTTCTCTGTTCCGTTTTTCTCCTCATCTGGACTTCTGAGGACAGCTGGAAATGGTGAGGAAGAAATTCTGCCCCACTGTAACTTGCAGGTTTTTACCTACACCTGTGATGTGGGGAAGAGGGAGAATGTCTACCTGACCGCTGAAAGGGTCCGCAAGGAGGTTGGCGAGGTCTCGGTCCTGGTCAATAATGCTGGCGTGGTCTCTGGGCATCACCTTCTGGAATGTCCTGATGAGCTCATTGAGAGAACCATGATGGTCAATTGCCATGCACACTTCTGGGTAAATATAAACATCCTTGTTTTTATTGCTGGGCCCTCCTCAATGAGAAGGTTGGGAAGGGGAGAGATTTCAGTGCCAGCCTGAAAGCCACCTGCACTCTTTCACCACAAGGTCTCCTAATTAGCTATTCCCCCATGGTGAATTACAGTGTATGCTGGTTACTATTAAATAGTTGTTTTCTTTTGTACTCCCCCCCACTTCCCCCAATTCAGAATTTCTTGAGGGGGGTAGAGGATTGAACATTTTGAACTAGTTTGAAAGATTGCCATAAAAATAACAAGAGGGAGCATAAAACCCTGGGTTTGTTTATTTTACTTTCTGTTGAGTTTATAAAACATTGGTTGTTCTTATGAATTCCTAAAGTCAGGGTTTAGGCTTCCAAATTACCACTCAGCCACATTTTGGAAAGTGCTAAAGATTCTGAGATCAGCATTTGTGGTCCACTGGGAGTGGTCAGGCCACCCTGGCAGTCACTTAACATCCTCTGACCATCCCCAGGGTCCATGGCATTGTCCAGTTGAGGACACCTCAGGACTTTCTCAGGTTAGAAGGTGCTTCTCAAATGAGAACAGAAGTCACCGTGACAGGACCACAGAGAGGGAAAGGAATGCTGGGAGACCTGACGAGCTGGGGGTTTAAGAACGCCAGCTTCTGCCTATCAGCGTGACTGTCGCATCTGGGTAGTGGGGGCGCTTCTGCTGCTTTAGGGGCACAGAAACCCTAGTTTTTCAGCTGAACTTATCTTCAATAAAGGTAGGTGTGAAGCTGTCTGCTATAACTCTGTACACTGTTGACACACTCTATGCTTTTCTTGCTTATATTTACTTTTGTAGGCAGGTAGGATCCAATGAGAAAGGGGTAAGGAGATAGGATTTTACTTTTTTTTTTCCATAGGCGGATTAGCCTTCTGACAGAACACAACAAAGAACTGTTTCTCCTAAATAGGTCACATTAAACCTCATTAATTTTTTAGCAAATGCTTAAAAACTTAATCTGGCTTTAGAAGTACTTACTCAAATGTTGCTCCTTGAACATCAAACCTTTGATCTTGGAGGAAGGTAATTTTAATGTTTTATTTTAAACATGAGCCTTATTTCATTCATTTCCAAACCTCTAGAAATGAACATTCAAATGACCTGAGCCAATTCATATCTGTGTTTTAAATGAGTGAGGAGATCACTAAATACAGTTCAGGGGAATTTAAGCGTGCCTTTGTATGTGCATGCACGTAGGTGTGTGTTGTATGCATTGGGGGTGGGGAATGGAATTAAAGTCTTTGCTGTTACTGGGTCCACAAAAACAGGCAGCAAGTGTCAAAGAGGCAGGTTAAATGAGTAAAGGCCAGTCCAACTGAACAAAGTTGGCAGTGGAATTTATCAAAAATTTTGTGTGTGTGTAATTCTGAGTCAAATAAACAACCACCATTTGAAATAAAAGACATAGATAAATTGCAGGTGGAATGTAGTTTTCATATTTAAAAAATAATAAGGATGAAGCTGCCATAGAAACTCCAGTTTATTTCAGTTGACTTGTCAGCCTGAAACAGATACAGAGCTATCAGGAGGTTAGTTATGAACCACAGACGCTGGGATTGTCTTTTTCCCCCAATAACCTTTGACTGAGTTAATGCAAGACTTTCTAACTGTAAAGTTTTACCTACACCAAGTACTCTGAAGTTTAGCTGTCTTGCCTGCTTTCTCTGTATGATTATTTTGCTGAATTGTAAAATTTCAAATGTAACCGAAGTTCTTAAAGAAACCTCGTACAATCTGCAGTTAAATATTTATAACAGGAAAACAGCTCCAGAAAGACATCTGATAAAATGAGTGCTAGAATGTGGTAAGCCCAGAAAATCCATAGCCTTAGCTTTGAAAAACACATAAATTGATATACTGTACTTCTAACAATAGGCTACTTTCTAACATAAGAAGAAAAATCTAATGAAATCCCTAACAGAAAATTATTCTGGAACTGAATCTGTGTACCAAGGAGGAACATACCACCTTCCTTGAGTCCTCACTGTACTTTGAGATGTTGCTTAACCACACAATTTAGGGAGTTCTTGGAAGCCTTGACAGAATGATGTCACTTCATATTAAAATATGGGAGGCTCCTGAATTCTCCAGCTGTTTTTCCCCTAAGCATCTAAACCTAAGAATTTATTTTCAATATTGAGTCACAAAATTCATTTTAGAGTTGGAATTTCTGACTTTTTGCTGAGATTTACAAACCTTTTGAGAAGTTCAGATTTAGCAACAAAAATTTAAAGGACAATTTACTGTAATTTTTACAGGGATTTTTAAATTTTTAATTTTTTTTTTTTTTGCAGGGGTTAAATAGTGTTCTAAGAGCCACCTGAATTCAGCTTCCCTTCTAGTAGTCCTCTTAGGTGAAAATGTTGGTAGTAACTTTTCAAAGATATGTTGACATTGGCATGTGCTGTTTCCCTTCCAGAAAAAATAATGAGTATGTCTTTTTACTGTATCTGGGTGGGGAAAAGAAGTTGTCCCATATATTTTAAAAAGTAGATCAGCTGAGCAAAGACTTGTTCAGTCATTTGAACAGATCGTCTTGAGCCAGATGTCTAAGTAGCAGTTAATGTCTGTTTTCATAAAATAACAAATAGTATGTTGACCCTGACTCAGAGTTAAAGTCACATACAGTGAAATAGAAAACCATGTGGACTTCCAGTGAAAAGCTGTGGGTACTCTCACTTCCAAACCATTCCTAATACAATTCCCCCTACCTGGAACACCCTCCTCCTCTATTCCATGTGCCTTTTAAAGCCTAGCTCAAGTTCTCAATATAACTTCCCTCCCACTCCTTCCCTCCCACTCCAGCCCTTCTGGCCTTTTTGGGTATTAGCGCTGCAACGATCCACAGAGACATTCTTGTCCAACCCTTTGTTTTCCAATGAACCTGTGGTTAAATGACTTGTCTAAGGTTTTTCTTTTCTTTCCATTAATTTCTCCAAGCATTTGTTGTCATTCCCATCCTTTGGTGCATAGTATATGCTCTGTGGTATAACTTTTCATGCAGTGTGCCTTGCCTCCCAAAGTGGATGGCAAGCTGTCTGAAGGCAGTTTGTTATACACATCTGTTTGTTTTCCTGTGCCTGAAACAGAACTTTATTCTTAAGTCACTCAATATTTGATAATGATAGACTTCTGCTTAAATATTTAGAAGATTATCTATTCAGGGAACAGTCATATGGGTCTGTGTTCTGAAGTTTTAAAAGGTAAGCATTATGTTGGACTAACTCAAGCCATGTAAGATTGTTATCTTAAAATGGGGCTGGCTCACATTTGTTATTGTTTGTATCTTCTGCTTTCCTATATAATTTTTCCATTCTTCCTGCCCCATCTGTGTTCTCATTTTTACCCTGCTCTTTGAGGGGAGGCTAGCCACTTTGAGAAGGCTGGTATACCAATTTGAATCAAGCTCCAATTGAGTGCGGAGCAGCAATTCATGCTTCCCAGTGACCAGTCTTCAAGGAGAGGACCCCTACAGCAATTCTTTCCTTCTTAGCCAGGTATAATTTTTATATACTTTGGAAGCCTTTACAGTGCCTGGCATAATTCTATACAGCCTTCAAGTCTGCTATGACTTCTTCCAGTGCTGTTCTATCACCAGCAGCTCTCCCAGAAACCTTTTCTTGGTCACTAGTCAAGAAGTAATAGATTTAGGGTAGGTTCTAGTCAGCATAATCTGCTGTGAAGTACTCCCAGTTAGGACAAGACCATGCAGAATGAATGCAATATCATGCACTGCAACTCTAGTGTAGGAATTGTTCATGTAAGCTCTCTCTGTATCTTAGTGAGATGCAAAAACTTGAAAATACCTCTCTCTGTTCTGCTTTGAAATATGGAAAGTTGGCCTTCATGTAAACCCATGTTTCCTCCAAAATATTAATATTGTTTCACGTGTTATTTTTTAAAGATTCTACTCCCTCAGTAGAATCTTGTCATTTCTAAAAATCAAAGTTTATCTGTAGTTTTTTTTTTTTTTGACCAAAGAGCTACATTTCGTTTTTTATATGTGAGCAGCAAATTGATCCCTGATTAACCAAAAGGGGGATGCAAAAGCATTTAACTCCAGGCCTTTTATGTTCCAAAGAAATTTTGCATGGTAAAGGACTAAATCTGTCAAGTAGCTAGTCGGTAATTTACTTCTATTGATATGGTAGTCAGACAAGATAATTGGTAGTTAATTAATAGACCACTTAACTTAAAAGGTTTCACAGTTTTAAAATACTAATTACTGAATTAGGCATTTATCTATATCCAAATGTCTAAAGTCTATTTAGTTAAAATCCATCCAGGAAAAGTGAAAGCCCACCAGCTAGATCTGAGTAATGTAGCACTTAAAGACATTAGTGCTACGGTTGTACCTAATATCTCATGAATGGTCCCTAATCATTAATGTTTAAGTTCTTATGTGATTTACTGGTTTTTAATCTCACATACTGTATTCCTCTGTTCTCTGGTTTCAGAAACCTAGTTTTGTTCAAGGTCTCTTGGATTTAGAATTTTTAAAAAATCATTTCTACAGTATTCATATAAAATCATTTGGCCAATATTTCCTCCTCCATACCATAATATTAAGAATTGTGCAAGTAAGTATTTTATAGAGAATATTGCTTCCCTGCCTCATGATAGCTACTAAAAACTTGGAATTCATGGCCTAAAAGTCTGCACTAGAACTGGTTTCTGTTGTTAAACGTCGTATGTATAAAAATATTTGAGCTTTAGAAATACATTTTGTATGTTGAATGAGTTGTACATTGACATGGGATAAGCATACTTTATCTTATTAATTCTTGTGGTCACAGTTGAAAATGGAGTAAAACATCTCTTTTGATAGCAACTACTTAGATGCCTGGGACTGTATACATATATATACACAAAATGGGATCACATGTTCTCTGAACTTTGGGTTTCTATATTTGATATATTACATGTTGGGCCCAAATCTATTAGAAAACAAAATCTATGACATTATATGGTGTCATTGTACATAACTAGTGTAAGCAGGGAACCAAATGCTACATAATATAAAAAAACTTCCCAGCATCTTTGATTTATGTTCTAATCTGTGTCTGTCTCAGTTGTTTAGAAAATACTGCTATGTAACCGATGTCATAATTTCTAAGCTAAATGAAAAAGTAACACCAAGCAGCTTCGTCTTTCTAAAAATGAGACCCTTTGACCATCTCCTTGACACTCAAGTGCTTTAGCTTCCATGATAAGCCCATTTTCTCCTGCTTCTCTTTCTGCCTTCGCAGTCTTCTTAACCTCCCCACCTGTGAATTGTAGTGAATCTTTAGTATTGCGTGCTTGGACCTCTTTTTACTGTGCACCTTTATCTAGCTGGATAATCTATTTACTGCAGTGGCTTCAACTGTGATTTCGAGGATAGTTCCCAAGTTCACACAACTGTCTTGGCTGTTTCACACATTCCCTAAAATCTACATGTCTCAAATCTGAACTCACTCCTTTTTGCCCCCTTTTGCATCCCCTGGTGCGGCCAGTCACCAGGCTTGGAAACACCAGCATTATTTTCACCTCTCCATCTTGCACACATTCAGGGGTCGCCAAATCCTGACTGTTCTCTTGCCACCGTGTGCTCCGACTGATGCCCTCCTTTCCAATCCCATTTCTTGTGTGTGCCTCCGTCACCTCATGCCTGTACTCTTGAAAGAGCCTCTGAAATTCTTTGTTCCATTCTTTGCCCTCCAACTTAGGGTTATCTAAGCAGACTTGAATTTGTTATATGACTGCTTAAAACCCTTGCATGACCATATTGCTCACAGCGTGAAGTCCAGGCTCATTAGCATGGCATCCTGGGCCTTCCAAAGCTGATTTCCACCTGCCTTCCCAGCTCAGCACCTATTACGTCCCGTGGTATACTCCACACTCCAGCCGGGCAGACGCCTCACTGTGCCCTCAGAGAGCCCTGCACACTCATGCCTCAAACAAGAGCCTCTGTCTGACTGTCCTGCCATTTGAATTCTGTTTTACTGGGAGACAATAGAAGTTGAATAGTTTAGACAAAATGTATCACTACTCCTGAGAAAGAAAAACACAAATTCAAAATATATTCACGTTGACTTAGTAATATTATATATTAAGGTGGCAGTCTCTGTAGAATAGTCATCAAATTCTTGGCTCAGGGAATGGCCTTTTTTTGGTTTGATCATGGAGCGAGTTGTGTTATTTATCTTGATTCCTTGAACCAAAGTCGATGTTTGGTCTTTTTCTCCCTCGTTATTTCTACCTCCGGAGCTTTAGCCATTATCTGCCCAAATAGAAATTAATCTATAGGACATGTCAAAGTGGATGCGTTCTAATGGTAACACTGATTGAATAGCTTTCTCAAAGAGACTGGCTGCAGAGTGCCAGCAGAGTCCTCAGCCCTTCATTGCAGGGCTGGGTCTCTGGGTCCCAGAGAGGAGCTACAAGCCCTATGGTTAAATGCATAACTGTTCACATTCTGTCAATTTATTCTCTTCCCTTAAATTTGTTTTTACTCTGATCATTTTTCAGATCTTCAAGATCTTTGGCAAATTCCAGTGAATTGATTTTAGTATTAATAACTTGAATGTATCTAAGCCATGGCAATCTGAGAAAATTCCTTTCAAGGAATTTAATAACCTCACTTGAGAGTTAGAAGAATTTTAAGTAGGAAACCCCTTTATATTTAAGGTTTTTCTTGAGTTAAGGAATATTAATAGCAAATTCATCTAAAATTTCTGCTTTAGTTCTTTCAGAAACTAAAATTAAGCCTGTTTCAATTTTGATAAATAGCCCATTTGCCTCAGTCTAATTCAGATATCTGTCTATATGGGTAAAAGTATAGATGACGTGCTTTATTTACTTGCCCGATAATAAGTAGAAAGGACGTGACTATGGTGCAGTTACAGCCACCGGACCTGGAAGTCTCTTCCAGCCTGTAAATCCTAAATACCTGGTATGTTTTTGAACCCCAAACTGTACTATGCTGAAGTTCCACTAGGGGGTGTACTGGCAGGGTGGATTTATATCTTATTTCCTACACATACAACCAGTATTTTCCTAAGAGAAAGGGCCTTTTGTAACTAATCTTTGAAGTATGACAAATCTAATAGTCCTTAAGAAATAGGGAATTGTTCCCTGCCTCAGCTGAATGGGTTAAGTCCAATGTTTTGAGCCTGTAACTCCAGGGATCAGATTAAAATGTGTTAATCTTTCTTATCTCAGAAGTTAGTATAGCAGTTAGCTATAAGAACTAACTCCTTCTAGATTATATCAACTGACCTAGAAGCCCCTTTCAGGCTGAGACCCCATCTGAGCATAATTGGAAGATAACTCAGAAGAGTTCTTTCCAGGTAGGTAAAGCATACTTTAATGGGGCAGCCTCAGAAACTTCCCTGTATCATGACTTAACGCTGTTAAGATGCCATTGTTCAGAATATAGGTTGGCAGAGCATGGCCTCAGGATATAATCATGTTTACCTTGACATACTTGGCTGGCCAATTTCTGTCACCTGGATCCCTGGGTTTATACAGGCTCATGCCATCTCCATGCTGGAGGGATGCAAGGGGCATCTTTTCATCAGAAGGAACGCTAACATGAGCTTTTCTAGCATGGCGTATTCTTGAATTTTTTCTTCTTTTTTAATTTATTTGTCAATTCTCTTACAACTCAAGTTCACACCTGTCAGGGACCATTTTCTTAAATGCTCTGAAATTAAACTTAAGTGAACCACAGGGGAAAAAAAATGAATATCCTCTCATAATGATCATAAAACTTTCAACACTGCAGCAAATGCTGCTAGAATATTTAACAAGTAAGGGTAATTACTGCTGCAACCTTGAGTGCTGTCAAATTAGCCCCTTACAGTGACAAGCCACTTACAATGAATTCACATTTGGAAACAAAATATTACTTGGTCTGTGAAACTTTCAAAGATCACACAAAAATGTGTGAAAAGTAGCAACGGTGTTAACATTGTGTTTTTTGGTTTGGGGAAACCGCAAGTGTTTGTCTCTTATTTGCTGCTTGCATAAAATGTGAATTTCTTGCCTTTCCTCCAAATAGCTTAGTACTGGAATTTTTGAATATTAACATGGTTCAGCTTCTTAGTGTTATTCTAAACAATGGGGCTCGAAATAACACTTCCCAAATCAGTGTAACTAGGAAAATATTTGTAGTGTAACTTATGTAAACACATGGGTATTTTGAGGACAAGTGAAACTTAAAAAATCAAAGCCCGGAATTTTCCCACCTGCATATTGTAATTAACATACTGCCCCCTACTGATTTCTTAAGGATTTTTAAACAGAGTAGTTCTACAATCTCTTGGGAAAGAGAAACCATGTAAGGTGTAATTATTTTTAAATAATTCTGTACCAACTTGTAGTATTTTTATGTGTGCTGGACCCTTCAAACGTTGTAATTTTTATATTTATAATAGTCATTTTCTGCTCTCAGTAAAACAGGTCTGAAGAAAAGGATTAGGAAAGAGGTGTTATTGCAAAGTGTTTTGTTGTTGTTTTCCAGCATCAGCTAGAACTCTGGATGAAAGGGATGAGGCACCTGAGGCAACTGCTTCGCAATATGTTTTTGAGACTTCTTTTTGTGGCCAGATACTGAGTTTTAACCGGAAGTATGGTCTGGCACCGCGTGGAGGGAAGGGAGGACAGGGAGCCATACATAGTAAGAATCAGCAATTGCAGGAACTTGAGGCAACAACCTAACCAAAAATAGATAGCACTTATAACCAAAATAGCCTATAAATGTATGCTTAATGAGCCTTGTGTACATTTACTTAACTTTTATATAGCACTTAAATTTACAAAGCCTTTTCATAAACACTGTACTCTCATTTGAGCCTCATAGTGACTGTGAATTAAGTAGAATCATTATCTCCATGTTTATGGATGAGGAAACAAACCAAGAGAGGTTGTGGGACTTCCCTAAGGTCTCCACCAGGGAAGGAAGGCCCTAGGATGGAGACCCTCAGTCTGGGACTCCAGGTTAGAGCCTGTACAAATACTTATTTGGGCTACATGTTCAAAGCTCCTGCTACAGTAGATTTTCCTGTGAGTCACTTGGGTTTTTGCCCTGTGGTATAATGTAAGAATGAATCTTCAAGTGTTGGGGGTTTTTTTTATTAGCATAGTTAGTTTAGTAATAACTGATTAACCCTTGTTTAATATCCCCAGAAAGTTTGCTCTATAAATTAGACAATCATGTAAAATTCTAGCCTGAAGAACCAATACTACACTAGAATTTTTTTTACCAAAGCCCAACTCATGTGTGTCTATGCCTTTTCTGTAATTTTCCGTGGTCTATATTTGAGGTAGTTATTTCCTTGGAAACAGTGTAGTACATCCTTGGTCACCAAGCCTCCTCTCTTCTCTTCCTTGTTGCATGTCAGCATTGAAAATCTAGACACAGAAAAGTAGTGATTGAAAAGGGCTCTTCTATAAGGACTGACCAAAGTTCTATAAATACTTAGTACCAAAATTTCAGTAACAGTATGGTTTTACTTTATTTTGTTTTATTAGCTTATCTCCTGGAAAATGTAAAACCTTTATTCTGTTATATAATAATCTTATGGGATCAGAATTCCAGATAGCTCCACAAGCTTTGCCTTTGAAACATTAATCATGGATTTTCAAAATTGTGCAGCTTTGGCTGGCTGATAACGTGTCCAAACTTATGGCCCAAACATCTGATTTCTAAAGGGGTAATTTTTTCCCAAGTGGAGTTTCCTCACAGGCTTACCAAAGCATAAAAGCCTCTATGGTTCACTAGTCCAAGGTGAGGTTGGAAAGTGAAAGAAGTAAATTGCTGAGGGGCTAACAGGGTCTACATTCCCTGTCTTGAAAGCTAAGCCTTCAAAGCCTCTCTGGATGAGGGGAAAGGATTTTGAAGTCTTTTAGGTCTCTTTCTGAGAGCTTGTTCTAATGGGGCTTGAGGGCTTGCTAGTGCTAAAAATGGATCCAAGGCAAATAGACATACAGTCAGTCCACAACTCCCACAGTCATCCACTCAAAGCACTGGGGGCTCCTGGTGCTGATTCGAGGTAGTCTTTACTGGATCAATGTTGGGCATTGGGGGGCACTGGGAACGGGGGGGGGGGGGGGTGGGTAGAAATTGGTCTGCCTGTTTTACTGAATTTCTAGGAGAAATTGGTCTGAAGCCACTTGAGGTTTGGAGTAGACAGATTCCCCAGGCTGGCTCTAGAACCACGTTCTTGTCCTATGGCCTGGAGCACCAGCACGAGCAGCACCTGGGTGCCTGTTAGAAAGGCTGCTCCCAGGCTGTTTCCAGAACTACTGAGTCAGACTGTGCATTTGATTCAGATCCCAGGCAATTCTTATGCACATCCAAGGTGGAGATGGAACTGCTCTTCAATGCTTGTTTTTCTTCCCACTTTCTCAATGGTCCACCCTCCCCACCCTCCTTTTTTTTTTCTCCTGAGCTAACCAGCCTTTTAGGAATCTAGGGAAATGTCAGACCATGCACTCTGGGGCCCACCCTGGTCTGGGTTTTTTTTTTGTTTTTTGTTTTCATTTGGATTCAGGTCCAGTGTCTAAAAAGATGAGTCCAGGTGCTCTTTACCTCACTCTTCCTCTTGGTTGCTATGCCCAGGATGGAGTTTCCACAGCCATAAGCATCGTGACAGGAAGTCGGGGCCAGGTGGTGAAGAACTGTGTTCTTCCTGCCCAGGATCAGAATGGCTGTCTGGAATTAATTTGCAGGAGAGCAAGGACCTTGCCTGTCTCGTGCGTCCCTCCTAACTTCTAACCTGGTGCCTGGCATGGTGTCAGCAGTCGGTATTGTTAGATAACGGAAGGAATGGTGTCTCACGCATACTTGCGGTACTTAATGGGAAGTTTTCTTTTTTTAGTTCTCACAATTTAGTAATAACATTTGGGGTGGTTTAGCCAGAGTTGTGATTGATAAATGATTAGTGCTATCCTCTATTACACTTTAATATTGTTCTTCCACGAGGTAACTAGAATATACCATACTGGCTGTTGGATAATATTGTCCTCAGGAGTTTGACACCAGCCTGGGTGACATAGCCAGACCCCATTTCTGCAAAAAATTTGAAAATTAGACATGGTGGGATGTGTCTGTAGTCCTAGCTACTTGGGAGGCTAAGATGGGAGAATCACTTGAGCCCACAATCTCAAGGCTGCAGTGAGCTATGATTGTGCCTCTGTACTCCAGCCTGGGTGACAGAATGAGACCCTGTCTCTAATTTAAAAAAAAAAAATTATTGTCCTTCAAAGATATTTCTTAATTTAGTAGTGGAGTGGTGGTTTGAGGTGTAGAAACTAAAAATGGTGAAGTTTTGAGCCCATTTTTTTTTTTTTTTTTTTTTCCAGCCCCAAACAAATTTCAAACCAAGGAAAATGTCATTACAGTGTGAGAATTAGAGCTTAGGAGAAAATCATCACTGGAGTATATGGAACTTGCTTTGCTAATGTACACGTTCCTTCTAGAGAGTGGTTCTCTTGAGGGCCGTTTTGCCCCAGGAGCCATTGGCAACACCTGAACACATTTTGCTTGTTAGACTGGTGGAGCTGCCACTGGCATGTAGTGGAGAGAGGCCAGAGATGCTGCTTAAATATCCTGCACTGCATAGTCAGTCCCCACAACATAAAATTACCCCCCAAACGGTAACGGTGCTGAGATTGAGAAACTGTTCTGGAACACTGAAGTTCTCAAACTTGGCTATGACTGGAATCACCTGGGGAACCTTGCCTGTTGTTGCCCGATTCTCTCCCTTGGAGATTCTGGTATAATTGGTCTGGGATGTGCCCTGGACAGCAGGAGGAAAAGCTCCCTGAGTGATTCTACCCTGTAGCAAAGTTTGAGAGTACTGATTTATAGAAAAGTTGGCTTCTATAACCCTTACATTTCTTTAAGAGGTTCCCAAAAATTTATTTTTGTTTTTTTAACAATGTCTACCTCAACACTTGTATATATTGAATGAATTCTAAGTTGTTATAGTGCATGCTTAAGAATAAAGTTGTCAGATGTGACCTTTTGATTATGTTTGTCCTTCGTTTATGTAAAGATTTTAATATTTTTAAAAGACTCGACAGTAAACAAACTAGAAAGCAGGGAGGAATTTGAACTATTTACCCTTATGCATTACAAGGGTTGATGATCCTGGGGACAGTGGGAGCTGTGCTGGTGACCAGGGCATAGGGGTCCTGCCGCTTCAGACAGCCAGCAGTGGCTGCACTCGCATGTATGTGTTTACGCCTCATGGAGGTGGTTACTGGTCACTAGAGCAGAACCGAAGCCTCTGCCCTTTGGAATATCTGTCTTTATTAGAGTTTCTGAGATGCAATTTGAGTTTGGGGCAAAGCAAAGGGATTAATGACAGGCTGTTGTTTGGCAGGCGATTTGGCTGCAATTTTGTGGGTTATTTTCATTATTCCATAAAGTTATTAAATAGGGGGAGGGGCCTGAGCCTGAGGGAAGTCATAGAACAGTCCTTTGATCATTCAGGGCCCAGTCAGAGGAAAGATCAGGGAAAACAGCGCTTCAGAAACAGCATTCATCATTTAGCACATTGAGTTTCCATGGACCCAAGTAAAACACAGAGGAACGATTACTGTTTCACACGGATAATTTGTAATTTTTTTAATAGATAAGAGGCATGAATTCAAGTTATATTATGTTAAAAGGCACAGACATGATTACATATAAATGTTTAATGAGTAGATATTTTTACTGATCACCAGATGCTGGCAACTGCGCTAATGGAGTTGATAGCTTATTGAGTCATTTACGAGTCTTAGGCAAGTGTTCCAACTTGTATTTTGAATGTGTGGTAGGAATGGAAGAAAGAATTATTGAATATAAATCGTAACATATTTGAGCTAAAAAAAAATCCTTGGCAATTTCCTCTTTTTGTTTCACAAATGAGTTCAATCAAGATTCAGAGAGGTCAAGTAACAAAAGGAAGGTTAAGTAATTGGCAGTCAGGACCATGTGGGTTTCTGAATTCCAAAGACCAGTGTACTTCCCAGACAAATTGAGTTTTAAGTCACCTTGTTTCTGGTATTTCTAAATAGCGAGCCCTAAAATGCAAGGGAATGTTGATATCTGAGTTGCTGCCTCGGGATAGATTCAGCCCATTCTTTAACAGTGGGAAGACAAGTTAATGAAGCATTTATTTTTGCTGAATAACTAATGGTGTCATCATTTAGGTGTTCATTTGAAAAGCCTAGCTCTTTTATTAGCTTCTTGGTTGCAGGGCAACTGTAGGAAAAGTCTTGTGCATGTGTGTTAAGTATTAACTACTGATGCTGTTCAAATGTTAAACTAATCCCTGTAGCCTCACAATAATAAATGTTTTTAAAAGGATGGCAGATTTAACATTGGCACAAATTTGACTATTACATATTCTCTAGTCTCTTGTCTATATCTAAAAGAGAATGTTTTGTCTCAATCTGATAGAAATTAAGATAAACATTTTGTTAAGTCTGCAAGAGTGGTTCCAGGTTTAAGTATCTTGGGGCTCGGTTGCACAATTGGTCAGGAGACCTTTCTGTCTCTGCAAACATACCCAAAGAGGATAAGTAAAAAAAAAAAAAAAAAAGAAAGAAAGAAAGAAAGGGCTATTATGCAACTACATGAATGCCAGAATTTCTGCTGTCAACTGCAACTAGAATATTTAAAGTCAATATATTGATAGCAAATATAGATTTAGGCTTTACTTCCTGATTAAAAATAATTTTGTAATGAAGATTGGTTTTTTAAATAATACTTTCTATGGTCAAAGTAAAATTTCTAAAGTTTGGCCAGTGTATTTATTAAGCAGATACCTTTAAATCTACAGAAATAAGAGTACTTATTTAGCCATGTGTTCTTTACCCAGGTTAGCTAGTCACCATTTTAAATCTTTGAACACATTAATGATTTATCCTATTAACCTCTTTAACACAGTTCTCTATATGTCCAGCACCTTCAAAAGTTTGTACTGTTGAATCATAGTTTTCCGGGAGCAGTGACTGAGTTCTCAGAGAAGAGTGCCACCAGATGTCATTTCAGCCTTGTAAATAAGCAGGAGAATGTTCCTTTGTGATTTTGATAAAGATAAGTTGCTGGCAGCAGCACAGGCAGAGCACTGGAGGAAAGCTGTTCACCCATGGGAAGCATTTCCAGTCACGTTCTTTGTTCAGTGGAGTCTCGACTGTGTTCTCTTCATTTTTCAAATTGTATATAATGCTATTACCTGGAGATTCTGAAAACCCTTAAATGTTAGAAAACTGTACTCTATATATAGGTGCTGGTGGTGTTAATCTTTTCTCCACCGTAATATAATTTATGGTCCCCTTTGAAAATGAATACTACCCTGTTTCTTAGATGTTCAAATAAGAGATAAACACTTCAAAACAATTCTTTTAAAAGATGGCTTTTCTTGAATTGATCGCAGGAGAGTCACCTAAATGCACAAAGATACAGTACGAGGCCTTCTCCTACTGTGAGAGATTAACTTTGCTTTTCCCTTAGTGTCCATGAACCTAGAATTGCTTACAAATATGGAAAACACATTCTGAGTGTTTTACCTGCACCTTTAAAATGTCATCAATCTAGAAATTTCGAAAGTCAGACTTTGCCGGATACCACATTTCTTCACATTCTCTTTTGTTTAACTTTAGGCTAATTTGTCCTGACACTGCAGCTGCAGGCTCTGCACCACACAGTCTGTCATTAAGAGCACCAAGAATGATCTGGAGGGTCGGAACTGTTGGAAGTTAATTTGGCGTAAACCTAACTTTCAAAGATCTCTTGAGCTATGACATTTCGTGTCTATGTGCAGTCACTTACACATCTGTTTTAAGAAGTTCTTGCTTATATTATAAATGTGACCTTTACAGTTATCTTTCAAAGTGCCCAGTGCTTTGAAGAAGAACCCTGAGGAGCTTTGGAGATATTAGACTTGTTAAGCATGTTTCATAGGAATGTCAGTGTCCATTGAAGGTCCGCCCTTTTTTTTCTTTTTAATCACATAGCTATCAGCTGGTAACACTTTATGGTATTGGAACCTTGTGATAAAATTAATCATGGTAATCAAAGTTCTAGCTCCACACTTAGCAGCCAGAGTCAGCTACTAAGAGTTTCTCTTTTGCAGACAAGAAAATCCCAAAGGTCCTTCCAACTTTAAATTCTGTAAACCCTCCCAGTCCAAATATTGGTGACTGACTTTGAGGCCCCCTAGATCAAGGTCAACCATATTTTCCTGATGAATAACTAGATATTCTCTGTTTTTTAGACATCGGAATAAAAGGACCTAGCTATAGCGTACAATTCTCCGACTTAGGTTTAGCATCTAGAAAGCCTTACCAACCACCATGGGCACCAGCTAACTCTGGAGACTGATCAAATGTACTGCCTTTAGAGATCCCTTTACTAGTTGGTAACTCCTAATCTAGAAAAATCCATCCTTTTAGTTGATCTCATACAGGAGTCCTGTTGGCCAGTGAATTATCTGTCCCTTTCAGATCCAGCCGTGGCAACACACACGCAAATTTATACCTAAGCCATTTTGGGTGTGCGTTTCAGATTTGCCCTTTATATTCTCCTAATGACTCTTTGAGACAAAGTTAAAGATTATGAACCTTAGCTTGAACTGACTGGTGTCATGGCAACTAGCACTTCACCTTTTGCTGGTCCCCACCTCATACATGCTACAATATTTGTGCACATTAATAATTCATTGCAAAGTGCCAGATCTCTTTGTGCTGTCAGGCTGTGTCAAGGACGGAATATGCTGTGCTATCTCAGATGTCATCTACCAGACTGTTGAGGGCAAGAGTAATTAGAAAGGAAAACTAGTCAGGTTACTTGGGAAAATTCCTGAAAATACAGTGCTTTCTAGTCACCCATCTATAGCATTTTTCTTGCAAAGTAAGGAATAGAATTAGTGTTGATCAAAGTTTATTTAATAATTCGCCCCAGACAAAAGGCAGGAGTTTGGTTGTGGAAATAACGCACAAGCAGTAATTGCTCGCCTCTGTTCAAGCAGCAAAGGAAATGATTAACAGCCTTGGTGCTCAGTCTCATGTACTGTGCTCCAGCAGGAACCTGAGCACAGGCTTAAAAGAAACCTGAGCAGTCCTGATGTGGGTGCTCTCCCGGGCTTGCCTCTGCCCGGCAGCGTAGGGTAGGAGCTGAGTACGTTTGTGACGCAAGCTTTGGAAAACAGCAGTGTGAATTCCAAGGCTGACTGTGGCCTTGGATAGCTTACCTCACCTGCAGTCTCCTCAACAGCTTGTGTGTTGTGATGTTAGTAGTTGTTGTTGTAATTGTAGTACTACCTACAATTGGGGAGCCTTTTTAAATAAAGAATGTAGGTCTTTGCCTTGAGATGTAGAAAACGCAAAGGTATATTGGACTTCATTTATACAGAAGGCCAAATTTGTCCCTGATTAAGCAAAGAAATCACACCTTTTAAGTTTTAAACTGAACGTTGACCCACCGTGCTTTAAAAAAAAAAAAATAGCGAGCTTCATATTTAAACAAACAAGTATCACACTTTACCAGCTAATTAAAGTTGAAACATATTTTTCGGAAAAATATGTTTATAACCCACAATTGGAAAAGACTTTAGTCACATAGCCATATTTGGATTCTTTGGTTTCTCTTTTTCTTTTTTGTTTTCTTCTTTCCCTTAAATACAAAACCAGTAGCTTGATTCCTCTCCAAATAACTTTGGAGTTGCAGGGAGGTCCCACCTGGGAGAAACAGGCCCAAATTTCATTTTTTAGAACATACAGCCATAGTAACCTGCATTTGTGAAGGACAAACTACAACTGTTTTGGATTTAATGCACTGATTTAACCCAATTAAATTCTGGTGAGTATAAATTCTTCTTAGAGACCAGAATGAGACTAGCTCTTCATTGCATGGCTGTAACACAGTATCTGCATGTAAGAGATGTTCAAGAATTACTTGTTGAATGGATAAGTTAATACCAAGACTAATTTCAGGGGAGAGGGGAGGGAAGATTAATCAGTTTCAGAACCTCACAACAAATTAAACTTAAAAAACAATTGGAAACTTGTTAATCTTCTATCGCCTACCTTTATGTGGCGCTAGGGATCTGGATTAGTCATTTAGCACCTGCAGGCAAGACCATAGCGCGTGAATCCGGGACAGTCATTGGAGCCAGCCCTCTCTGCTGTCTGAGTTCCTAGTCAGAGCCAGCCACCGGCTAAGTTAGGGTGGACACTGGCCACGTGAGCAGACATGGTCGTGGAGCCCAGTCTGTCAGGCACCAAGTAGCAGATTCTTACTGGTATTTTATATTGCATGTAACTTCTTAGGATTTGATATTACTAAGTCCTTATGTTTAGCTATATGCAGAAATTTTAAAACAGATAAATGAACTCTTCATAGTAAATTTATCCCTTTCTTCCAAGAGTAGACAAACTTTTAATACCTAGAAATGATCTCTGGTTAATATATAAGCTTCTTTATGATGTTGCTTTATTTCAATTCTGTAATATAATGGCCATAAATTACAGAGCCTAAAGTTGAACCCATAATGACGTGAAGTACCAGTTCTTGACTTTTTTGGGTATTGGGCAGACCAAAATAATAATTATTATCATAATTACCCTAACGATTCCTGTTTACTACTACAAAGAAATACAATCAAGCTGAAACGTGTATCTCTTACCTCGGCAGTGTGCTGGGGCAATGCAGTCATGAGAAGTGAGTTCACTTGCTCACTTCTGCAATGCCTGTCACTGGGTAGTGATTCTCCCTTGATGTTTGGAAGACTGACCTGGGTCTTCCAGCTTAGTCTGGGACAGCCACACAAATAAGTTAAGGTGAATGATAGGTACTGACTATATGTCTTAGAGAAATATAGACAAAGTCAGGCTGGCCTAGAATAATATTAGATAAAGGCCCAACATCTTAAGTACCTTCAATAAAGAATTATTGGGAGACTGCGGTGACAAATTAATATGAAGCACTTTGAAAAGCATAAAAGACTATATAAATACGTGGTTAATCTTACAGTTTGTTTTCTATAGGAAGGGCTTGGGGGTAGTTGTTAGGGAAGTATTTGTGGGTAAAAATGCATGGGTGAGAATACGCATGACACAGGTACCAACGAGGAGACTCAGACACATGGGATGTGAGTTGGGGGCAGAGATGCTGCATGATGACCCAGGAGACAGACTGGGGAAGACCTTGGGATATCTCACAAAGATCCCTCTGACAAGTGTATGCATCATGGATTGGAGCAGGGAAGAACTTCAGAATTAATGGAATCACTGTTTTTGACCTTGTACGTGTAAAAGTTATAACAACTTAGATATTCATGCAAAAGCTCAGTAATACCTTAGCCAGGAAATCCTGTGAGAAGGGAATGTACCTCTTCCTTAAGTCTGCTGTGTAGTGTTGCTTTTTTTTTTTTTTAACTTCATAAATCATGGGAAACTGCTGGCAGTAGGATGTAACTCAACAGTAGACAGATTGCTCTTTGCTGCTTTCTTTTAAGAAGCAGATTATAAAACTGTTGGGAGCCTGGAAGAGTAGTTAATAGATCATCTGAAGCAATTTGAAGTAATTTTTTTTATACAGGCTTGCATTTGGGAGGCAAGAGAGCTAGAGGGGAAAGAGTTTAGTGAGTAAGAAATCAGTACTGCCCTGAAACATGTGCGACACACGCTGCTACACGGAGTGGCCATCACCTGCGTCCATGGGAGAGCCACTGCAGCGAACCCCACGGTGGACAGAGTTCGCATTATGACACAGTCTTCATTAAAATGATTGTGTGCTTTCACCTTGTTTTTTACATCCTAAAATACTTTGCCTCTTGCTAGTACACTTTGTGAATAAACCTTTGGATGCTGGAGCATGCTGCTGGAATATTCTGTCATGGGTCTGTTACTATATAGACATAGTTATAAGGCAAACATCAATATTAATCCAAGGCACCTTTCCGTAGGTAGGCTGGAGGCCTCTCACCGTGAGATAGCTGTGCTGAAGTGTCATGAGCATTAAAGGACTCTGGCTTAGGACTAGTTTAGATTAGCAGATAACTGTCACTTGAAAGGTGATTAAGAGCCTTCTCCTAATGGCTTTCTTTTCATCTCTGGACATTGTCCCCAAAAGCTCTTGTGTTACAGTCTTTTTGGTTATGGCTGTTATAATAGGCCTGCATGCCAATGATACAATGCTAAGTCAACCAGACCCTTAAAGGATCTTCTCGTTTTGATAAGTGTAAAATATTTATATATGCATTGGGAAATGTAATAACATTATGTGGGTAAAAATTTGTTTTGTGATCTTGGGTTGGGTTTTAGATGAAACTCCTGATGTCGGTTCTAAAGCTTGAATCTTACTTTTCTTTCAGACCACTAAGGCTTTTCTTCCTACGATGCTGGAGATTAATCATGGTCATATTGTGACAGTTGCAAGTTCCTTGGGATTGTTCAGTACTGCTGGAGTTGAGGTTTGTCTGATATAAAGCATTTCCTAGATTTAATCCAGTTATCTAGTGTTGAATACACCTGAAACCTAAGGAGAGTACCTGCTGAGCGTGTATTCGTGAAAGCGCTCTGCCTGTACTTTGTGTATAGGATGTTCCATAGTAGCCCAGGGCCAGCTGTTGAGATGGAATTCTCCCTCTCCTGCTATAAAATCACTTAGACTAGTTCGACAAAGCAGCAGTAGCAAGAGAAGTAGGTGGGCCAGTCCTCAGAATGACATATTCATTAGCAGCTTTGCTTGATGGTGATGGGAGGCACAGGGTAAAGAACGGAACCATGGAGGGCCATGGCGGTGCTGCAGGGGACAGATAAATGAAGCTGAAGGTTCACCTTCTGTTTTGGTCAACTTGCCAAAACTGAGCTATCTCGGATTAGCTCATGATATGTAGTGGTTATGGCCGATGTCAGGTGTTCTGCATTGTAAGTTTGCAGAACTGGGTTTCATCAAACCCTGCCCTTCGCTATATGCAAATTAGAAACCATGTGTGTATATATCATTCTGTGCTGTTTGTCCTACGGGTGTCTGTAAAACATCACTCCATGCAAACATGCAAAAGGACACAGACTAGGTAGCTTCTATTATACATTCAAGGGATTTATATTTACCTTCCTAAATTTAAAGTTGGGTCGTGGGCAAGAACTTTCTCTCTATATTGTGTACCTTTAGGTTAAGTTCTAGTTTAAGTTTATAAGGTATGGTTATCATTTTTATTTTACCTTTGCCCTAAAAAGAAAGTCAGATCATAACAATTTACAACCCAAGCTAGACTTGCCTTTGTTCTTCATGCATTAATTTAAACAAACTGGTTTTTCAGTCTCCTTTACTGAACAAGAGACCATTTGTAAATTTTCCAGACACTTCAAAGTGAACCTCTCTCCATTTTTAACTTCAGCTTGTTAGCTTTCATAGAATCCTTTGTGGTAACTTCCCCCAAAGTAATATGATATTTAGTTGATGTGGCAAAAAGTGTTCATCTGTTTCTGCAGTTGCTTTGAAAATATTATTTCTGCACTGAACCACATCAGATACCTGTCTTTTAAAATGGTTTCCTTTTCTTTGCTTAGTCACCTGTAACCTTTTGTATCAAACGTCTAACCAAAGTAATAGGACCAGGGAAGCTTCAATTTGGTCAGGGATTTGGGCGTATACTTAGTATTTCTGTTCTCTCCCCCACCTCCCACCTTAGGATTACTGCGCCAGTAAATTTGGAGTTGTGGGTTTTCATGAATCCCTGAGCCATGAGCTAAAGGCTGCTGAAAAAGATGGAATTAAAACAACCTTGGTTTGCCCTTACCTTGTAGACACTGGCATGTTCAGAGGCTGCCGAATCAGGTCAGTGAGAACCTATCTTATTACTGATAAAAAGAGTGATACTGGGAGAATGTGTGGAATTGGATCCTCAAACATAGTCGGCCTTGCATTTTAACTGTCATTTGACAGTTAATCTGTGGTTTTCACTGGTCAAGGTCTGTAAAATTGGTATACAAGATTGGCAAGTGAGGGACTGGTGCCACACCAATATTAATTTGCAGAAATGGATCTAGACACATCAGATAGGAAATGGCTTCTCTACAAGGAGAAAACATAAATACCCATTATTTTCTTAGAAGCTACATCTTTAAGGGGTATTTCATTTCTTTAGTCTTAGTGTTGGTAAAGAAAGGCTCCAGAAGAAAATTCCTTCATGTGACTTTGGTTGAATGTGAAGCAATGTCACTGTCACAGAAGAGTAACGTGCCCCTCTTCTAAAAAGACTGCTGACTATTACACTGCAGATTTGGAAACTTCCTTTTTGCAACAAGTGTATATAGCTAGATTGATTCTGACAGAATGAGAAGAACCATTTAGATTTACTAAAAAATAAAATACCCACCCACGTAGAAAGGAGGCACATGGTATGAATGTCAAGTTCTATCTGACTTGAGCTCAGCAGAATAAACAAAACCATGAATCATTAAGAGGATACTTGTGAAGACATGCTTGCTTTGAGATGTTTGCTTGGGTGAATTTGAAAGGCAAAGGAAGATAACCAAACCAGTTCCCTGTTAGTTGGGGACCATTCTTCACACATACTGAACTGAACAAGCAGCAGTGAGTAGGTGGAAGGTGATTTGAGTCATTTCAATCTCAGGCTGACTCCCAGTCTGACCTGGGAAGTGGACTCTAGCTCTGCCTCTTATCCTACCCGCGTGCATGTGTGTGTGTGTGTGTGTGTGTGTGTGTGATGTGTGTGTGTGTGTGTGCTGGTTTGTTTTGGTGTTTTCCGTCTTATGTACTTAGGAACCAGTTGCTAAGGAGCTGTTTCCTATGTAGCATAGCAGCAAGTACAGGTGTCCAAAGCTGCGGTGGGACAATGAAGACTATGTTACTATGTTATTTCAACGTGTAACTTAATGAAGTAAGCTGAAAATGGGATGTCTATGTGCCCTTCATTTCAGAGCCCCCTTGAGAATATACCTTAGCTTTTCCTATTCAGGCATCCTGGAAAGTGTATAGCTGACTTTCATTTCACTCAGAAAGGTTATGCCAGTGTTTACACACCCTCATTTTAACTATAACTAATACTAAAAGCTTGGCATCTTGTTAGGTTTAGTCTTTGCTATGCCAAACACCCTCTCCTTTTTCTATTGAGAGCAAAAATTGGAAAAATAATTTGAAATAACATTTTAAGACATCTTAAAAACATGACTTTCTCACTTTACAGAAAAGCAGACCGATTTTGCTTTTTGTTTTTCCTAGCTTGTCTTCCACACTATGCCAATAAAATGTGTTCATAGTAGGAAAATTTGAAAAATACAGAAAAGCACCATGGAGAAAACAGAATGTACCCAAAATCCTATCACACAGATAACATCACTGTAAATGTTTTGATATGTATCTCCAATCTTCCCTATTGTTTAAATTCTTAATTTCATTTTTGAATGTATAACTTTAAGGAAAGAAATTGAGCCTTTTCTACCACCCCTGAAGCCCGATTACTGTGTGAAGCAGGCCATGAAGGCCATCCTCACTGACCAGCCCATGATCTGCACCCCCCGCCTCATGTACATCGTGACCTTCATGAAGAGGTAACTTGGCGGGGTTCCCTCGTTGCTTGAGTCTTTCTGTGCCTGTCCAAGGTCTAAGTTAACACGAGTCTCCGAGTTTGCTAACAGCTGTGACTCTCCTTTTCCAGCATCCTCCCTTTCGAAGCAGTTGTGTGCATGTATCGATTCCTAGGAGCGGACAAGTGTATGTATCCCTTTATTGCTCAAAGAAAACAAGCCACAAACAATAATGAAGCAAAAAATGGAATCTAAGAATCTTTTTGTATGGAATATCCTTTCTACCAGAAGACGATCAAGATGTTTCAGTCCAATTCACATCAGCATTACTGACATTCTATGGATTCTAACCCTTGCTGATTTTTTTTAATCAACTTTTCAAAAAAAAAATAAAGTGTAAATTAACTGACTAGAGTACTTGGAAAATGTGATCAGTAAAAGTGAGCTTAGGTTGTTGCCAACAGGGTCCTTTCAGACAGAACCCTAAAACCAGTCAAATCTTTAGATAAGCACTGTGTGACATCTTCAGGCTACCATTATTTTTTTAATGAGCAGAAAGTCTAGAAATGATAACGACGATGTGTTTCATCTATGTGATTTTTTTCAGAATTCCCATAGAGCTTATTCATTCTTGTCATTAAATTAGCCAGTTGACATCCTTGCATCTTCAAGGACTGATAGTGCTGTATTTTCTAATGTTTTCTAAGTTTTAGTTTTGCAAAGCCTATGTGGTTTTTTCATGGTGTTGTATGTTCAGCTCTTTTAAAAAGGAATTTTGAAATCTCCATCAATTTGAAGCAAATGATGTCTGAGTGTTACAGTAAAGATGATCAGGTCTCTTTCTTAAAGTCATAATGACGAAAGTATTAGCTGAATTTTTAAATTTATCTCTGAAATACTTCATGAAGTGTCTGGAGACCTAGTTATCCAAAAAGGTATCGTACATTTTCTACCTATGAATTTTGCTGCATACAGAAAGTGCCCTTTCCTCAGGAAGTTGCTATGTTTCATTTCCTTGGATGGACTCTTATCTAGACTACATAGCAGCTCTGCAAAGAAGCAGTTTCTAAAAATGGGAACTTCTACATTAAAAAGTCCCCATTTTTGTGCCAACTATGATTAGTGAGGGGGAAAAATCTTATTCTATGGAATATGTATGGAAGGGTGTAAAGATTCTTTTGGAAGGTTTATTCACATTGTAGAACAGCAAATGACATTTTTACAGTATTTTTTTGTAAAGCAAACTATTTTGTGCCTTGAATTTGGTATATGTGTATTAGTGAAACATTGTAAAAGTGAACTTCTACCTCTGTATCTAAATGTATACCATCCACTTGTAAATTCCTATAAACTATTATGTGATTGCTTTTTTTTAGACTGTCTTGTTTAAATAGTGACCAATGTTTAAGGCTATTAAAATAAGCCAACTTTTACTAATTGGGAAGTTTTATAAAGGACTGATTAAATTTTAAAAATTAACTTACATGCAACTGACTGTGTGATTATTAGTTATCAGCAGTGTTGTGAGGGAAATCGTTGTGTTCTTTTTTTGTCATACCCACCTTAAAGAAAATTGAATGGGATTGTGTTGGGGTGCAGATATTAACAACCCAGGGTACCATTCAGTCAAATAGCCAATGTTACCATCTACCCAGGTTAGATACTGTATTAAAGGCTTGTTTACACTAAAAGTGGGAAAACAGAATCACACTATGTGTGTGTTTATTTCACTACACTGCAGATGAAATCTGCACTATATCCACATATAAGAAAGGTCTTGGCTGGCTGCTGGTGTTTCCAACACGGCACAAGTCTAATTAAGGAAGAGCTTCATTGTATGTTTGAATTTCTCTTTATGAAAGATAATCAAACCTCAAGGCCATTATAACAATGGAGGCACTGGCTGCCTCTTAATTTTCAATTATGGACCTAAATAAGTACTTTGAAGTGGTCTCATAGCAATGTGGGTTGGGGACAGATATTTTCAGAGGTTAGCCCGGTCTGCTTCCCAGCTAGCCTGGAGCACACTCAAACAATCCTAGATAAATCTGTTCTACTTTAACGACCCATTCATCAACCTTAAACCTAAGGAAAGTCTTCTTTACACTTAATTTTATTCTTGTGTGTTGTAACTTAAACCTATTTCTGTTTTTGTTTGTTATTGCCCTTATAAGATTGTCCATCTCCAAGTTCAATAAACCTAATTCATTTAACGTTTTTTGTAGAAGTCTTTCATTGCCATGTCCCAGCCCAGTTTAATTACTTCTGTGGCTCTCCCTTGGATGTCGTCCAAATTCTCTTTCTCATCTTCAGCTGTGGAATTTGGAAAGGGACACAGTTAGTACAAGTTTAGAATTATGGGATTCCTACACGTTGTATTTCTTCATCCCAGGACCATATTCTTAGTTAATGCTACATTGTTGATTGTGTGTGTGTGGTGGTGTTTTTTTCTAAACTCGAAGTCTCTTCTAGTCAAGTCTGCATACTTGTGTTAATCACTTACGTGATTGCCAAGGTTACTTTTCTGACTGGTCTTTTATCTACATCTGCCGCCTTCCCCACCTTAACATCAATGCTGACTTTGAATATGTTCTCTTTTCTGTCATCTGGCCCATTCATGCGGCTGTTCAGTGCCACTGGGCTCCAGGCTGTCCCCCTGGGGAGCACCACTTCTGCCCCCCAGCTAGTACTGGCCTCTCCCTCTCTCTAACCTTTCAACCAGTTTAATGATAATCATATTGAGTGGGACGCAGGAATCGAAAGTTTTGAAGCTAGCAAAGATAAATTCCAACTATTGTTTTCCCCTTGATCTACCAGGTCTGCTGCTCTGTCACAAAAGATTAGCTTAGCTTCACAGGGTTGAACTACAGAAAGCCAGGCGAGTGTGTGTGTGTGTGTGTGTGTGTGTGTGTTTTCTAAGTATCCTATTTCCTTGAAAGGTTATACCTTTCAAGTTTTTCCCAAGTTAAAAAAAAAAAAAAATCAAGTTAATGTCTTTTTCAAAGTTTCCTTTTCCAACTGGCAGAAATAATTCTAAATTGATGTTGACCTGAATCTTGGAAATTTGCTTTTGCCTCCAACAAAATATAAAATTAGTGGGGTTGGGGTTCTTTCCATGCCAAGTGTATTGCCTGTGTCTGATTAAAAAGAGGAGTAGGGAAAAGTGAGGCTGTAATGGCTCAGAAGTGGCTGGACACGGGGCCAGGGCGCCTGCGGTCCGCATTCACACACAGGCAGCTCAGCAGGTACACCTGGCAGGCATCTGCTAGGCCGAAGGGACTCAAGTAGCTTGCAGGTGACTCAGAAGTACAAATACATGCACATTTATGTGCACGTGCCACAGAAGAAGCCTTAGGGGGTGGTGAGGTCTCGGTAAGAGCTGAGGGAGAGGTGGCTGTCGAGGTTGGGAATGGGAGTTAGGGCATTCCAGAGAACAGATTGTCAGCAAAGACCTAGAGGTCAAACAGGGAAGATTATACTCACTGTGGCTGAAACAGAACACAGGCAGAGAATGGCATGCGTTCCCTACGGAGGGCCCCTCTTGAGAATGGCCTTCATTCCCGGCTAAGGAATGGGTTCTTCATTTGGTAGAGAAGAGGGAAGCCCTCAAAAGTTTTTTAGCAACAAAAGCAACATGAGCAGAGCTGTGAGTTAACAGGATCAACGAAGATGCTGAATTGCAAGATGCGGGAAGCAGGGAGACCAGGTAGGACGGAAGCTCGTGCAGCTGTCCACTGGGAGGTGACGAGAAAGAGCCTGCAGGGGAGCGGGGGCAGTGAGATGGGGCAAGACAGCTCTTCCCCTGAGATGAGCCAAGTGGCTTCAAGCGAGAAGAGCAGAATCACAGTGAATTTGGTTTAGAAATGCTGCATTTGAGATGCCAGGTGACAGTAACTGGCAGGCAGGTGGACACCTAGCTCTGGTCCTCAGGAAAGAGGTCACTGCAGGATTCCGGAGTCACCTACACAGAAGATGTGAAGTGAACCACACTGGGAGGAGAAAGCACAAAATGAGGAGAAATCCAGGGGGCGCAGCTCAGGGACCGTGAGGGAGCAGCAGAAGGAGTCATAAAAGGTGATGGAGGAAGGGAACTTCCTCCTCCCAAGGAGAAACCAGACTAGAAACAATTATCTCCTCTGCCTGGACCTAATCCCCAGGCTGAGTCACACTTGAGAACACTCAGTCTGGCCCAAGAAAAAGAGTCTGTGCGGCCAGCCCGGGGGCAGAGGCCCAAAAGGTGAAGGGCAGTGTTAACAGATAGCACATGGAGTCTTTGACCATGCACTCGGGTTTCTAGTAACTGAATCCATTGTTCAAACTACAAGAGGAAAATTTCTTCCTAAGTGAAACCTGGAAACTGTTGTTCTTTGGCAATTTTGTTTGCTTGGCCTCAGAAGTATGACTTGCTTTAATGCACAGGCAATGTTTCATAAGAACCCTGGGGAAAAACAAAATGCACTTCAAGTATCACCAAATGGATACATGTTAGTTCAAATGAACCATTTCAATGTGCCAAACAGATGAGACATGACCAGTTTCTATCAGTCTGCTCCGAGTGGAGCTCTCATCTGGTCCTAGAAACGCTAAACTCACTGCAGGCCAAGAACCGCTCCAGGGGCAGGTCCCGGGGCAAGATGGACATCCCAGGGCACCCCTGGCTCTCCCAGTAAACGTCAAGGTGGAGCAGAGCAGTGCCCACAGCCTAGCTACTATTTTTTATGACTCTTTCTGGGGCTTACGGTTCCTACGTTATGTTACAATAGCTGTCTCAAAGCACGTGTTTCGTAACACATCTATCTTTTGGAGAAAAAAGCATTGAGAATGTGCAGCCACATAGTCCAAAGAATCCTGCTCACTGAGTAATTATTTCTCATTTAACTTGCTCCGTTGCTGCAGAGAACTCACACAATGTCTTCCAGGAGCTCCTAACGGGTTTTTGAGCTGTGACTGTTGAAACCTTTCTTCCCACCAGCAAAATGCAAGAGAATTAATTGATTAGCAAGAAAAACAAAGCATCTTCAGCCCAGATTCTAAGTTTGAGGTTTTCCTGTCAAGGTGATTGAAACCATGCTGCCTGGGAGAGAGGTATGTGCATTGCAGCCATGAAAAATGCCCCCTCGCCTTGCCCACGCCTCCTGGGTGGTCCCAGGGAGGAACCAGAGCCTGGCTCCTCCATCCCAGCCCTCTGCCTGCACGTGGCTGTCTCCCCGGCCAGCGCAGCTCATCTAGGGCCTGAGTGGCCCAGGGGGCCAATGAGCAGGTGGGGTCCTGCCCAGACACAGGTAAACTACAAGTGTGAACAGCACGGTATCCTGCAGCTGTAGAGCTTCGTAATGTTGTGGTTTTGGATCATGTCCCCCCCAAAAGGTATGTTGAAGTCCTAACGCCAGTACCTGTAACGTGTCCTTATTCGGAAATAGGGTCCTTGCAAATGTAATCAAGATGAGATCACATTGGATTAGTGTGGGCCCTAACTCCAGTCACTGGTGTTCTTATCAGAAGAGACACAGAAACACACAGGGAGAAGATGCCATGTAGTGACAGAGGCCAAGATTGGACCGAAGTAGCTACAAGCCGAGGAATTGTCTCAATGACCAGAAGCCAGGAGAGAGGCGTGGAACGTGCTCCCTGAGAGCCTCCAAGAAGGAAGCAACCTGCTGACACCTTGGTTTCGGACTTCTAGCTTCTAGAAGTGTGAGAGCAGAGATTTCTGTTACTTTAAACCAGGCAGATCGTGATACTTTGTTACAGCAGCTGCGGCAAAGGAGCACACTCAGCCTCAGCTCAAATCCAGCCTGCCCCTCCCTGGCCAAGACCGTGGGCCTTTGTCTTCGCCTACGTCAGTCTCAGTCTCCTCATGTGTTTACTGTGAATAACAACAGCACCTATGTCAAGAATATTGTGGATTAAGTGAGATAATTAAATGAGAAAAAAAGAATGTTGTGAGGAATATGAAAGAATACACATAAAGTACTTAGGACTGTGCCCACTACACCTTGGGAGTGTTCAATAGATTGTATTAGTTTGAATCTCGTGAAATTACTGTTACTCAACTGTCTTGACCTACCAAAAAAGGCAAGTTTTTTTTTTTTAACATTTTTAAATTTTTTCTTAGGACAGGGTGTCACTCTGTCACCCAGGCTTGAATGCAGTGGCACAATCACAGCACACTGTAGCCTCAGGCTCCTGGGCTCAGGCCATCCTCCCTGCCTCAGCCTCCTGAGTAATTAGGACTACAGGTGAGCACTACCATGCATGGCTAATTTCTGTTTTGTGGTTGTTTGGTAGAGACAAAGTCTCACTGTGTTGCCCAGGCTGGTTTCCAACTCCTGGACTCAAGCGATCCTCCCACTTCAGCCTCCCAAAGTGCTGGGATTACAGGTGTGCCCAGCCCCCCAAAAGGCAATTTCATCTGGTTCAGCCTAACAGTAATGATGGGGGTGTAATGACAGTGCCCATATCAGAGTCCATCTTCATAGAACTGTTTTGTGTTTCCAGCAACAATGCTCAGGTTTCTGACATCAACTGGGTATCTGGTAATTCAATCTAATTCCGACACTCCCTGGAGTAAGCACAGACCCCACAGGTTAGGTCTCAGTCCCACAAGACTGTCCCCACTTCAGATGCCGCCACAAATGGGGTCCCCAGGCTACCCACACATCTGCCTGGCTGGCTGTCTATAGAATCAGGAGTTCCCACGACCCCCGCTCAGGTTCGATAATGTGCTAGAATGACCCAGAACTGAGGAAAACACTGTACGGCACTGACAATTACAGTTTATTATAACAGGATACACATGAGCGGCCAGGCAGCACACTGCATAGAGCAAGGCATGTGGGAAGGTACAGAGCTTCCATGCCTCGGGGGCTCGGGGGACCACCCTCCCAGCACCTCCACCTGTTCACCAACCTGGAAGCCATCCAAACCTTGTTGTTCCAGAGTTTCTATTGAAGCTTTATTACATAGACATGATTGATCAAATCATTGGCCACTGGGGAATGAATTCAATATCTGTCCCCCCTTCTCTCTCCAGAGATGGGGGGGATGGGTGTTGAAAATTCCAGCCCCTCCCTTGAAACTCTCTCAGGGCCCAGACTGTGCCACCTCGTTAGCATAAACTCAGGCTCGTTATGAATAACAGAAGACACTCCCATCACTCTGGAAATTCCAAGGGCTTTAGGAGCTCTGTGCCAGGAATTAGGGACAAAGACCAAATATATTTTTCCTTATACCACAAGTACCTACTGTGTTGCAACTAGTTATTTGCATATCTGAGGACAAGTGTCTATTCATTGATCTCAGTAGTCCTAGTCCTCACACCTCATGTGGACCCAAGCACACAGTAGATGCTCAATAAATGCTGCCCTACATGATCCTGTATGCCCTTCCCATACCTGGTGGTCATCTCGTCTGTGAAGCAGGACTATGTTAACTTCCGCCTTACCCAAGAAAGGGACTTTCCTGTGTCTTCTGTGCACTAAAGCATTTATTATTTTCACTGCTCTGTTGCTCCTAAGTGAGCTCCGAGGACAAAGGCATTGACTATTTACATGTTCTTTGAGCCTTTGCCCTGATCCACCTCACCTGTATGCAAAAGGTTAGACAGCCAGGAAAGTGTGCAAGGCAGCCCCCCAGACACTGCTGCTACCAAAATTGAATAGCGAGACAGAGTCCTCCCCAGCCCTCAGAATATCTGGCCAGTCTTGGAAAGCTCAGAGTATAAAACTAAAGTTAGCCAGGTTCTGAAAAGGACAAACAATGAAGCAGATGCAAAGAAAGAGAACTTCCATCTGACCCCTATAAACATGATTTTCTGGCTTGAAGCGACAATGGAAAGCTTATCCTTTTGGGGCGGGAAATGAATAAATAGAAATCCCTATTGTACAGAAGCTGCCTTTTATTTTCTCTGACTTTGGCAATGGCTTGGCATTGTCAGATTTTCTGGGATTTACTGCAGGATGCTGAAGGGTCTTTGAAACACCCCTGGAAGTGGACCTGAGATGCTTTTCTCAGGATGACTCTGGAGCCCAATCCACTGCCCTCAGCATTCCTGTAGCCTGAGAGCCGGAAGACAGAGCCTGGCCGGGGAGTGAAGAAATGAATATGGCTGTCACGGAAGGAACTAGATGGAGCAAAAGCTGCGGCCCCGGGGGAGATCCCTTAACCACAGTTCCTCCAGCTGCTGCGACTTCCTGCTCCACCACTGCCTGGGGTCTGTCCCTAAAGACCTGCTCACAGCCAGCTGAAAGCCCAGGAAGCATTTCTCCTTACCTGCTGCAGATGCAACAGGGAACGCGAGCACATTCTGGAGAAGAGGGATCCGCCAGATTTCCCTCTCCGAGACTGAGCTTTTGGGAACATGTTTCATTCACACCTCCAGGTTTTAGCTCATGAGCCACAGAATAAGAATTTTGTGCAATTTGGGCAATTGTGGCTTATTCTCCATGAGGAAATGTCAGTATGGAATGATTTATCTTAAAAGGAAAGAAGTAGTATTTCATGTATGAGAAAAAGAAATTAAGTAACTTTGAAGCTCAGTTAAATATCAGCTGACAAGGAAAGGGTGAGGTCCTAGTGGACTAGAGAAAAATGCACAAAATTGCAGGATTCCTAGGCCAGTCTATTTTGCTCTCCCTGGCTATGGAGGCTTACAGGCTGAAGTAGATTTTTTTAAACCAGCCTTAGCGTTTCTAGTATTTTCTTAATGTACCAAGTCCCTAAAATCAGATTCATTTGCAATCAAACTATTTACACACTGGAAAATCTGAGAAGCCAGAAGATCAAAAAGAAGCAAAGAAGAAAATGGTCCATATTTCCAGCTAACCTGTTTAGGAAAACCTGTTTAGGAAACGCTCTACTCTTAGAAGAACAGCTATTTAGAAGACTTGTGCACTCTTGGAGGGAATGCAAGATGGTGCAGCCCCTATGGAAAACAGTGTGGCAGCTCCCCACAAAATTGCAAATAGAATTGCCATATGATCCAGCAATTCCACTTCTGTGTATATACCCCAAAGAACTGAAAGCTGAGTCTCGAAGAGATCATTTGTGCACCCATATTTATAGCAGCACTATTCACAATAGCAAAAGGTGGAAGCAACACATGAATCCATTGGTGGATGGATGGATGGCTAAGCATACATACAGCAGAATATTACTCGCCTTTAACAGGAAGAAAATTCTGACACATGCCACAGTACGGATGAAGCTTGAGGAGATGATACTAAGTGAATTAAGTCACAAAAAGACAAGTATTGTATGATTCTGCTTAAATGAAGTACTCAGAGTAGTCAACACCATAGAGACGGAAAGTAAAATGGTGGTTGCCAAGAACTGGTGGGAGGGAAGAGTGGGGAGTTATTGTTTAATGGGTATAGAGTTTCAGTTTTGCAAGATGAAAAAAGTTCCAGAGATGAGTTGCACAACAGTGTAAATATACTTTACTCAACTGTACACTTCAAAATGACCAAGATATGGTACATTTTATGTTATATGTATTTTACTACCATTTTTTAAAAAATGACTAGAATGACCTGGACTTTGGAGCCACTATTGAGAAGACAGGTTTCCATCTATAAGCAGTGGCAGCAGATGGTCTCCTAACCCAATGTCATCCTTGCCTATGACAAGAGAGGAAGAAATAACAGGACAAACAGTATGAGCTGATGCCACATGCTGGGCACTGAGGACACAAAGGAGACCAGGACAGGGAGGTCGCCTGTTCTCAGGGCACCAAAGGCCAAAATATTTAGATATAATAATTAATCTATGAACAGTACAAAGACTTTTGACACATGAGCCTTCCAAGTGACCTGGCAATGCCTGCCATGGCTTACTACAGCTTTTCAGCTCCCCCGACCACTCCCAGGCACGCCCAGACAGGATGTCAAGCGGGTACAAGAGGCCATACAGCACCATTTCCACAACTGTGTCCCTTGGAATGTTAGTCTCAGGAGATGCTACTAGAAACTCACTCCATGGCCAAAGATTTTTCCCAGTAACACCATTAATGCCCCTCAGTACTGAGAGGCACTCAGGTCTGAGCAGCCCTGGGAATGCAGGTTTTATGCTTCACAGTGTTCGATCCTCGCTGGACCTCTCCTTGAATCAGGGCTGAATTTTGCTTTCCTTCCTCCCCAGGAGTGCTTAGCACCCCATAGGCATTCAGGGCACATGAGCTATTGCACTTCACACCTGTAGTCTTGCCACAGCTAAGGACCGTGTTTACCTTGTTGGGAACTAGCTCTCTGACTGGCCTGGGGCAGAAAGCAAGGAAGCCAGACTGTTCCCAAAAGTCTTCTGTCCCTTCACCTCTGTAGTAGAAGACCTGAGGTTTGCTGAGAAACCATAAGGCTGAGGCGCTGCTGGCAGCTCAAAGGCAGCCAGCAGAGCTGGCCATGGCTCCAGAGAAGCTGAGCAAAGACCCCAGGGGCAAGGAGTGAAGCCACCAACCGTCCTGGGTCTGCAAACCAGCCCAGGTGTTCACGCAGAAAGTCCCCAGTAGGAAACAGGACACCTCTGGACTTCAAGGTCTTTAGGCCACCTTTTCTCAGCCACACTCATATAGCTGAGTAATAGCAACCCAACCACAAGTCAGCACAACCCACATGTTGCTGCATCTACAGGCAGTTTTTGCCAGGTTGTTACTGAGGTTCCAAGCACTTACAGTCATCAGGTGAAACTTCCCACTCGCCTCTCTCTCTCTCTCTCTCTCTCTCTCTCTCTCTCAGCTTTACCTATTCACGGGTGTGATTATGGCACACCACAGCCTTGAACTCCTGGGCTCAATCGATCCTCCTGCCTCAGCCTCCCGAGCAGCTGGGACTACGGCCGTGCCACCACACCCGGCTGCTTGTCAATTTTTAATTGTGTATCATCTCATTCATGCATTTTCCTCTACTCATGTGCCTTCCCCCACCTCCACTCTTGGCACCCTCCTGGATTCACTACCTCCCTGGGGACTCCTGGGCTCTGGCCAGGCGTTCCCACTGCCTTCCCACCTCCGACACTGGCTGCCACGTTCACTCAGCCCCCATTTCCCTCAGCCCGGCCCAGGCCGTACCCTCCCCTGGGCCCCAGAACTGGCCGGCTAGAGATACCATCTCCTTCCCCACACTGAGCTCTCAGAGTGCCGGGGCCCTTGCGAGGGGCACTTGCTCTTCACATGGCAGCTGAAGGCAGCTGCGAGACAGGGATCTTACCTTATTTATCTTTGTATTCCTCCTCCCAAGTGCCACAGCCCCATGCCTGGCACACAGTTGGTGCTCAGAAAAGAATACGCGCCACTCGACAACAAAAAGTCAAATAGCCCGGTTAGAAAGTGGGCAGAAGACTTGAGCAGACATTTTTCCAAACACGTATGAATGACCAATAAGCACCTGAAAAGATGCCCAACATCGTTAGTCACTAGAGAAATGCAAATCAAAACCACAATGAGATACCACTTCACACCCACTAGGATGGCTATGATAATAATTTTTAGACAGTAAAAACTTAAACACAAATGTTCGTAGCAGCATTATTCATGAAACAACCCAAAAGGTGGGAACAACCCAAATGCCCATCAATGGATGAATAGATAAGCAAAATATAGTATATCCATACCATGGGATATTATTTGGCCGTAAAAAGGAATGAAGTACTACTGTATATTCTACAGCATGGATGAACTTTATGTTTTGTGTTTTTTTGTCATTTTGCAGAGTCTCACTCTATCACCCAGGCACAACTATAGCTCACTGCAGCCTCCAACTCCTGGGTTCAAGGGATCCTGCCACCTCAGCCTCCTGAGTCAGTGGGAGTATAGGTGCAAGCCACCGCACCCAGTGTGCATGGATGAACCTTGAAATCATTATGCTACGTGAAAGAAGCCAGTCACAAAAGACCATGTATGATTCCATTTATATAAAATGTTCAGAATGGGCTAAATCTATAAAGACAGAAAGTAGATCAGTGGTTATGTAGGACCAGTGGTGGGGGACAGGGATGTGTTAGCTAAAGGGTATGGGATTTCTCTATAAGGAATTAAATTGTTCTGAAATTGACTGTGATGATGGTTGCACATATTTGTTAATATGTTAAAAACCATTAAATCATACGCTTTAAATGGGTAAATTGTATGGTATGAAATTTATATTTCAATAGAGCTTTTCTTTAAAAAAGAATGAATATATCTAATAAACTTTTAACATTCAAATTTTAGCATTCATGTCTAAGCATATTGACGCAATATTCCAAAAGCCTAAGACATGCCATCATTCCAAATTGCTGAGGTCCAATTTGAGTTCTAGAAGTGATCCCACTCACCCCGCACACCATGAAAATACTCCTGGGGCGAGAAGATACCGTGAAGAAAGAGAAGAGCCATGGAAGGAAATATGGACTTTTGTGGTTCTTAAAGGGCCCCTGCCCTTCCCCCGTATAGAGCCCTGGGGAGGTAGCAACAGCCAAGACAGTTTTGGGGAAATTTGAGCCTAGAAGAGACCCATGCCCCTTTCCAAGGGACACTGTTTGGGCTCTCTGCTGCCTTAGCATGGCCGGGAGGCAGTAAGTAAATAACGGCCGGGCCCCAAGTCAGTTTCCAGCGTGACTTGTGTTCCAAGTGTGGAGCTAAGCAAAGCCGTTAGAGAAACACAGACTCCACCTGGGTGTCATTAAATAGCTCAGAGATGAGGTCCCACTCGAGGGAAAGCATATATGGGGATGGGACATACCTAGGGGGATTTTGAACAGAATCAAGCAACAAATAAAGTGAAGCAATCTGGGGATAAGGAGTTAGGGACTCAGACCAGATGGGAGACTTAGGCGATGCATTAACTTGAACCCTAGAGATTCCGACCCCCGATACAAGCATGGAGTTCCTGCTGTGATAGTTCCACGTGTCTGTGAGTGTCACCAGGAAAATGGGTCTTGTGTCCATAGCAAAATCTGCTGTCTCACCTCAGTCTGCCGAGATGGAAACTGCAACTTGCTTAGTTCAACTTCGTGGTTTCCTCCATGAGTAAGTGTTGTTGACATTGGGAAGGGTTCAAATTAAATATTAATACTTTTCTATTAGATTTAGCAACAGTCTGTGTATATTGGGCATTTTGAGGGTTTATAATGTTTAAGAGAAGGTGGCATTAAAAAATATTATATATTAGCCTCATGATTCCAATTTAAAAAGTGTAATTGAGTAATGGTTTAGATTTGTGATTTTACTGGGGTTTGTAAACAATATTGGAATGTTTATGAGAACTTGAGATGTACTATATTTTAAAGTTTATTATACTTATTAGAATTGTTTAAGTGTTTGGAAATGTTCTGGTTGTTAGGTATTTGAAGTGTTTATAAATAAATTCAAATTTACTAAATTTATAAATCCAATTTAAAATATATAAGGGGATTTAATTAACTAAAAGGTAAAAAGCCCCTTTAAAAGTGACTGTTAAAATTTACTGGCTTTATAAATAAAATAGTGAGAGTTGATGTTAAAAGCTTAAAGAAAATAAGGAGTTTTCTTAATGCATTGCTTAAATAAATTAAATATAACTTAAAAAAAAAAACACAATTAGTGTCTCTTCTACACACAAAGCACCCCTCAAAGGACATTTAAAAATCAAGTTACACTGGCCACAGCACCTTACAGGAGTGGCAGAGGGGCTGCTGGGGGCCATGTGGATGAGAAGGGAGGACATCGGGGGCACCAGGACATGCTGCTGTCCAGAGTCAAATGTCCCTGTCCCTGCTCCCTTCTGTGCACAAGCTCAGATGCTCCATGGAGTTTCTTTCTTTCTTCTTCTTCTTTGCTTTTTAACCTTTTTATTATGAATATTTTCAAATATACAAAAATTTGAAAACATATAGTACAACAAATACCTGTTTATCCACCACCTAGATTCAACAGTTATAAACTTTTTGTCATCTTCATTTACCTCTAACCAGATCTATCTGTCTATCTCTAGAACTATTTCAAAGTAATTTACAGATATCATGATGTTTTATCTGAAAGTGCTTCAGTATAAATCTCCTAAAAGGATACTCTCTTCTCCTGTTGTAATACCTTATCGTCTGACAATATTAAAGATTCCCTAATGTCATCTAAATCCCAGTCCATATTCAAATGTGTCCAAAGGATGATTTTTTTTCCTCTTTTGAGTCTGGTTTATTTAATTCACATTATTTTTTGAGATACATTTATGTCATGTGGTACATTCTGTTTTATTGCTGTGTAGTATTTCATTATTTTGTACACATGTTTATATATCCATTCAACTGGTTATCTATATTATTGTTGTTTCTAGTTTTTGTCTATCCAAATGATGTTTTTAAAACAATAGTCCAAGCAAGAATCACAAATTGCATGTCTCTTCGTATTATTTTAATCAAGAATAGCACTTCACTGTTATAATTATTATTATATAATCCACAGGCAGAGTAGAGGCTAGTCTTCCCTGCAGAGAAGAACCGGCCGCTCACCTTTATAATTATTTTTATGAAACTAATGTGTTTGCAGTGGCTAGGCTAGTTCTCTTGAATTTATCTCCTAAATTCTGAATTTATCTCCTTTTTCTTTATGGCATTGTTTTAACTTTTATCTGTTTTTTTTTTTTTTTTTTGTAAACTCGAAGTTAGGCCAAAAGGCTTGTTCAGGTTCAAGTTAAATATTTTTGGCAAGAATACTTCATAAGTGACATCGTGTACTGAATATTCAATCGTATCAGGAGACACCTAATGTCAGGTTGTCTCACTATAACTTGGTTAAGGTAGCAATGTCTGGGAAGTGCCTGGAACACAGCAAACACAAACTAAATGTTATCTATTAGCCATTTTACAGATGAGGAAACTGAGACTCCCACACTTTCGGCTAACTTTCTTCAGATAACCTGGCTTTCAGCTGACAGAGCTTGGATTCAAACCCAGGCCCTGTGACTTTGAAGCCAGCCTTCTTTCCCTTCATGACCCAAAATTTGGCTTCTTAGAGCTAAGAGGTATCTTACAAGTCATCCATTCACTCATTAGTTCATCTAGCAAATATTTAATGGAAGCCTTCTATGAGACAGTCCGCCCTCATTCTAGGCACTGAAGATACTGCAGTGACGGACCAGGTCCTCAGGGAAATACATTGTAGTGGAGTGAGGTGCACAGTAAACACAAGAAATGAGTAAAATTACAGAGGACGTTACGCGACCTGGAGGGAATACAGCAGGGTCCGGGGCATGGGAGGGCTCTCACTGAAAAGGTAAGTTTAGAGCAGAGACTTGCAGGAGGCGACAGCGTGAGCCGTGGAGAGACCCGGGGGGAGAGTGTTCCCAGCAAAGGAAAGAGCCAATGCAAGGGCCCTGAGGCAGTAGCACAGCAGGCATATTTGAGGAGTAGCCCCACCTGCCCCCCCTCCCACCACCACCCTGAGTGATGGTGTCAATTTGCCCCAACTCAGCCTGCAGCCTTTTATGGGTAATTCGTGATAGACAACATGAGGACAGCGGCAACTAACAGGCTGAAAAGTCCACTAGTCTAAATCAGTAAGAAGTTAGAGGTGAGGCCTCACAGAGGAGCTTGGATTTGAAGCTGTGGGAAACTTGAGTTTGCAGTCACGGCAGACCCACACCCCTGATTTACCAAACTGGAGACTGGTAGATTCCGCTGAGCATGTGGGAAGAAGCTCTGGAACTCCTCGGGGTAGAGTGTGGAGCCCGTGTTTCTTTGGGGCCTACCTGGGAAGTGCGCAGGAATCCTCCTTCCTTGGGGCCTGGGTTCTCAGGCTGGATTTCCACATGTGTCTGTTGAGTGGAGAGCATGAACTGGACCTCTTGGGTCAGTCACTGGAAGAGTCTGCTTACAGACTGCCCGAGACCAGTCACAGCTGCTGTGACACCACGCTGATCACAGAATGCATTCACTGACCTCACTACGCAAATAAGGGCACGGCTACAAGCGTAGGCTCGGGATTCGGACCGGAGCGCTTGCTTCACGGCCTGCCGAGAGTTCCTGAAGCTGGCTGGAAGGGACCCTAAGTGGTTAACCTGCTCCGCCATGAGCATGAAGGACACCCATCCTCTCCCTCGCACCAGAACTGGTGCGCAGGCTCCCCCATCCTCCTCCTCACACTCCATTCAGAACCCGGCTTCCTCTCCCCGGCAAGAATGTGCTCCACCATCTCGAACAGCTTTTGCTCATTGTAGCCAGAAAAAAGTCTCTGGGATGGTTAAAGTAGAAGTTCAAAGTGACTTTCTTCTCTTCCGCAAAAGTAAGCACTGTCCTGCCTAAGATTTAAGGCCTGAAGCGCAGGCATGAGAGAACTGCAGATGCGGCAGAGGAAGCCATCCCTGGGAAAGGTTCGAGGCGGATTTCTCAAGAAGGACTTTCTGGAGTGTTCGGGTTAGGTTGGCCAAGCCACATGCCAAGGCAACTGAGGCAGGATTCAGAGTCGGTGCAGGGATACCCAAGCTGGAAAGAGAAGCAGATTTTCCTCTCTGTCCGGACCTGTCCAGGCAGCGGTGGTCTGGGAGGCTAAACTGGCCTTTCAAACTCTACTTCCATTCTGTGTTCCTGGCCCCATCTCTGATGATCAGAGATGCACAGTTTCCAAAGGGTTTTATCAAAGTCTTGCTTGGACACAAAATGAGCTATTAAATGAGACCACACTCGTTTTGCTTTGAAGACTGGCACAGACAAATAGCAGATAAGAGAGTTCTTATGTAGTTCAAACGGAAGACGGTTCATAAAGCACTCGGAGGAGGCTTTCGAGCAGAAGAACAAACATGAACTTGATAGCCGTGTCCACCTGAGGCTGAAATACAGAATGCCGAGGATAATGATAGCCGACCCTTACTGAGTGCTGGCTTTTAGATATGAACTCATCTAATCTTCACAACAACCCTATGAGTCAGTTACTATTATTAAACTCAGTTACAGACATGAAACCGAGGCAGGGACATTGACTCGTGTAGCCCAAGGTCACATCGTAAGATAAGGCAGTGCCAGGATTAGGATGCTGGTCATCTGGTTTCAGAGTCGGCACTCTTAGCTACTCCTCTATCTCTTGTGGTCTCACACTGAGCCAGACACCACTGTCCCTGTTTGGCAGAGAAGGGTGGCCTCCAATTCCTGTGCCCACATGGAGGGAAAACAGGACCCGGGAAGCCAATCCCACACCCAGGTGAAAGGAAAACTAAGGGGAGATGTTGAATTCTCCAAATGCATTTCCCTGTACAGTACAACCTCAGACAAGGCCATCACACCAAGTCCTGCCGCAGGTTGAACAACATACAGTGTGTGAAAAGATGCTCAACATCATTAGTCATCAAGGAAATGCAAATCAAAACCACCATGAAATACCTCTTCACACCCACTAGGATGACTATAATCCAAAAAACAGAAAATAACAAGCGTTGGTCAGGATGTGGAGAAATTGGAACCATCAGACATTGCTGGTGGAAGTCACACGGTGCAGCCACATGGAAAAACATTCTGGCAGCACCTCCAAGGGTTAAATATAGAGTTACCATACAGCCCAGCAATTCCACTCATAGATATATACCTAAAAGAGTTAAAAACAAGCATTCAAGCAAAAACTTGCACACAAATGTTCACAGTGGCACTATTCATGGGAATCCAAAGGTAGAAATAATCCAAATGTTCTATTAATGGCTGAATGGATAAACAAGACATGGTATACACATACCATGGAATATTTAGTCCTAAAAGTAAATGAAGTACTGACACATTCTACAAATGTAGGTGAACATTATACTAAGTGAAAGAAGCCAGATACAAATGGTCATTTATTATATTATTCCATTTATTTATTTAAAACTTTTTAGAAGTTTTTTAATTATTACAGGCACATAACAGTTGTATATCTTTATAGGGTACATGTGATGTTTTGACACAGGCATACAATGTGTATTAATCAAATCAGGGTAATTGGGGTATCCAACACCTCAGGCATTTATCATGTCTTTGTGTTACGAACATTCCAATTCCATTCTTTTAGTTATTTTAAAGTATACCCTAACTTATTGTTGATTATAGTTACTTTGTTGTGCTATCAAATATTGTTCATTCTATCTATCTAACTATATTTTTGAACTCATCAACCATCCTCGCTTTATCCCCTTAAAATCTACCCACTATCCTTCCCAGCCTCTGGTAACCATCATTCTAGTCTCTGTCTAGAATGATGAGACAAATGAGATCAATTGTTTTTAATATTTAGCTCTCACATATGAGTAAGAACATGTGAGATTTGTCTTTCTGTATCTGGCTTATTTCACTTAATGTAATGGTCTCCAGTTCCATCCATGTTGTTGTGAGTGGCAGGATTTCATTCTTTTTGTGGCTATATAATATTTCATTGTGTGTATGTACCGCAATTTCTTTACCCATTCATCTGTTGATGGACACTTGGGTTGATTCCAAATCTTGGCTATTGTAAATAATGCTGCAATAAACATGGGAGTGCAGATATCTTTCTGATATACCAAATTCCCCACCTTAGTCTATATTGATATACCCAGCAGTGGGATTGGTGGGTCATACGGGAGTTGTATTTTCAGGTTTTTTGAGGAATCTCCATACTGTGCTCCACAGTGGTTGCACTAATTTACATTTCCACCAACAGTTTACAAGGGTTCTCCCTTTCCACACTGTCACCAGCATTCATTGTTGCCTGTCTTTTTTATAAAAAGCCATTTTAACTGGGGTGAGATGATAGCTCATTATAGTTTTGATTTGTATTTCTCTGACTGATATTGAGCATTTTTTTCATATACCTGTTGGCCATTTGTATGTCTTCTTTTGAAAAATGTCTATTCAGATCCTTTGCCCATCTTTAATTGGACTGTTTGATTTCTTCCTATTGAGTTGTAAGAGCTCCTTATACATTCTAATTATTAGTTCCTTGTGAGATGAGTAGTTTGCAAATATTTTCTCCCTTTCTGTGGATTGTCTCTTCCCTTTGTTGATTGTTTCTTTTGCTGTGAAGAAGTTTTTTTAGCTTGATGTGATCCCATTTGTCCAATTTTCCTTTAGTTGTCTGCGCTTTGGGGGTATTATTCAAGAAGTCCTTGTCCAGACCAATGTCCTGAAGAGTTTCCCCAAAGTTTTCTTTTAGTAGTTTCATAGTTTCAGGTCTTAGATTTAAGTCTTTAATCCATTTTGATTTGAGTTTTGTATATAGGAAGGGATAAGGGTCTAGTTGCCTTCTTCTGCATATGGATATCCAGTTTTCCCAGTCTCTTATTGAAGAGACTGTCCTTTCCTCACTGTTTGTTCTTAACATCTTTTTTGAAGATAAGTTCACTGTAGATGTGTGGATTTATTTCTGAGTTCTCTATTCTGTTCCATTGGTCTATGTGTCTATTTTTATGCCAGTACCATGGTGTTTTGGTTACTACATGTGTGTAATATCATTTGAAGTCAAATAATGTGATTCCTCCAGTTTTGTTCTTTTTGTTCAGGATGGCTTTGGCTATTCTGTGTCTTTTGTAGTTCCATATAAATTTTAGGATTATTTTTTTCTATTTCTGAGACTAATGCCATTGGTATTTTGATGATTGCTTTGAATCTGTAGATTGCTTTGGGTAGTATGGACATTTTAACAATATTAATTCTTCTAATCCATGAGCATGGAATATGTTTCCATTTTTTTGTGTGTGTGTCCTCTTCAATTTCTTTCATCAATGTTTTATAGTTTTCATTTTAGAGATTTTTCACTTCTTTGGTTAAGTTTATTCCCAGGTATTTTATTTTATTTGTAGCTATTATAAATGGATTACATTCTTGGTTTCTTATTCAGATTGTTTACTATTGGCATATAGAAATGCTACTGATTTTTTGTTTATTGATTTTGTATCCTGCAACTTTGTTGAATTTGTTAATCAGTTCTAATAGTTTTTTGTGGAGTCTTTAGGTTTCTCTAGGTATTAATATTAGATCATATCATCTGCAAAAAAGGATAATTTGACTTCTTCCTTTCTAAGTTGGATGTCTTTTATTTCTTTCTTTTATCTGACTGCTTTAGCTAGAACTTCCAGCACTGTGTTAAATAACGGTGGTGAAAGTGGGTATCCTTGTCTTGTTCCAGATCTTAAAGGAAAGGCTTTCAGTTTTTCCCCAATCAGCATGATACTAGCTGGGGGTCTGTCATACATGGCTTTTATCATGTTGAGGTAAGTTCCTTCTATATGCAGTTTTTTGAGAGTTTTTATTATGAAGGGATGTTGAATTTTATTAAATGCTTTTTCAGCATCAATTGAAATGATCATATGGTTTTTGTCCTTCATTGTGTTGATATGATGTATCACATTGATTGATTTACGTATGTTGAACCATCCTTGCAACCCTAGGATGAATCCCACTTGATCATGATGAATAATCTTTTTAATGTGTTGTTGAATTTGGATTGCTAGTATTTTGTTGAGGATTTTTGCATCTATGTTCATCAGAGATATTGACCTATAGTTTTCTTTTGTTGTTGTATCTTTGTCTGATTTTGGTATCAGGGTGATACAGGCCTTGTAGAATGAGTTTGGGAGTATTCCATCCTCCTCAATTTTTTTTGGAATATTTTAAGTAGGATTGTTATTGATTCTTCTTTGAATGCTTGGTAGAATTCAACAGGGAACACTTCAGGTCTTGGGCTTTTCTTTGATGAGAAACATTTTATTACTGCCTCTATCTTGTTACTTGTTATGGGTTTATTCAGGTTTTGGATTTCTTCCTGGTTCAATCTAGGTAGGTTGTATGTGCCTAGGAATTTATCCATTTCTTCTAGGTTTTCCAATTTATTGGCATATAATTGCTCATAGTAGTCTCTAATGATCCTTCAGATTTCTGCAGTATCAGTTGTAATGTCTCCTTTTTCATCTCTGATTTTATTTGGGTCTTCTCTTTTTTTCTTAGTCTGGTTAAAGGTGTGTCAATTTTGTTTATCTTTTCAAAAAACTAACTTTATTTTATTGATCTTTTGTATTTTTTTGTTTCAATTTTATTTATTTTCACTCTGATCTTTATTATTTCTTTTCTTCTACTAATTTTGGGTTTGTTTTGGTCTTGTTTTGCTAGTTCTTTGAGATGCATCATTAAGTTGTTTATTTGAAGCTTTTCTACTTTTTTGATGTAGGCACTTATTGCTATAAACATTCCTCTTATTACTGCTTTAACTGTATCCCATAGGTTTTGATATGTGTGTTTTCATTTTTATTTGTTTTGAGAAAATTTTTTTAACTTTCTTCCTAATCTTTTCATTGACCCACTGGTCATTTAGAAGTATATTGTTTGTTTGTTTGTTTGAGACAGAGTCTTGCTCTGTTGCCAGGGCTAGAGTGAGTGCCGTGGCGTCAGCCTAGCTCACAGCAACCTCAAACTCCTGGGCTTAAGCAATCCTACTGCCTCAGTCTCCCCAGTAGCTGGGACTACAGGCATGCGCCACCATGCCCGGCTAATTTTTTTCCTATATATATTTTTAGTTGGCCAGATCATTTCTTTCTGTTTTTAGTAGAGACGGGGTCTCGCTCTTGCTCAGGCTGGTCTCAAACTCCTGACCTCGAGCGATCCACCCGCCTCGGCCTCCCAGAGTGCTAGGATTACAGGCGTGAGCCACCGCGCCCGGCCTAGAAGTATATTGTTTGATTTCCATGCATTTGTATATTTTCCAATGTTCCTCTTGTTATTGATTTCTACTAGTTTTATACCATTGTGGTCAGAAAAAATATTTGGTATGATTTCATTTTTTAAAAAATTTGTGTGGTGGCTCACACCAGTAATTCTAGCACTCTGGGAGGCTGAGGCGGAAGGATTGCTTGAGCTCAGAAGTTCAAGACCAGCCTGAGCAAGAGTGAGACCCTGTCTCTACTAAAAATAGAAAAATTAGCCAGATGTGTTGGTGTGCACCTGTAGTCCCAGCTACTTGGGAGGCTGAGGCAGGAGGATCGCTTGAGCCAGGAGTTTGAGGTTGTTGTGAGCTAGGCTGATGCCATGGCACTCTATTCAGAACAATGTAGTAAGACTATGTCTCAAAAAAAAAAAAATTAAAATTAAAAAAAATAAGATAAATTTCTATGACTTGTTTTGTGGCCTGACATATGGTCTATCCTTGAGAATGATCCATGAGCTGAGGAGAATGTATATTCTGTAGCTGTTGGCTTAAACGTTCTGTAAATATCTAGTAGGTCCATTTGTTCTATAGTGTAGACTAAGTCTAAAGTTTCTTTGTTCATTTTCTCTCTGGATGATCTGTCCAATGCTGAAAGTGGAGTGTTGAGGTCTCCAACAATCATTGTATTGGGGTCTATCTCTCTCTTTAGCTCTGATAATATTTGCTTTATATATCCGGGTGCTCCAATGTTGGGTATATGTATATTTAGAATTGTGATATCCTCTTGCTGAATTGACCCCTTTATCATTATATTAATGTAACAAACTTCTTTGTCTCTTTTTACAGTTTTTGTCTTGAAATCTATTTTATCTGATAGAAGTATAGCTACTCCTGCTCTTTTTTGGTTTCCATTTGCATGGACTATCTTTTTCCATGCCCTTATTGTCAGGGCACGTGTGTTCTTATAGGTGAAGTGGGTTTCTTGCAGACAATGTATGGTTGGCCCTTGTTTTTTAATCAATTCAGCCAATCTATGTGTTTTGATTGGATGGTTTAGTCCATTCACATTCAATGTTATTATTGATAGGCAAAAACTTTCTACTGCCATGTTATTATTTGATTTCTTTTTGTTTTGTGGTCCTCTCTTTCTTTCTTCCTTCCTATTTTCCTTCATGGAAAGTGATTTTCTCTGGTAGTGTGTTTTAATTTCTTGCTTTTTATTTTTTGTGTATCTGTTGTAAGTCTTTTGATTTGAGGTTGCCATGAGGCTTGCAAAAAAAAAAAAAAAACATTTCATAACCAATTATTTTAAACACATGACAACTTTGCTTACAAACAAACACAGTAAAAAAGCAAAGAGAAATCTGCCAGAAATTCTAGCTTTTAACTCCAACCTCCCACCCCCGCTTTTTAACTTTCTGTTGTTTCCATCCATACCTTTTTATACTATCTATCTTTCAAAAGTTGTCGTGGCTATTTTTGATAGGTTTATGTTTTAGTCTTCCTACTCAAAATATAAGTGATTTATGCACCACAATTGCTGCTATATAGTATTTTGTATCTGTGTACTTACTGTTACCAGTTAGCTGTATGCCTTCAGATGATTTCTTATCATTAATTAATACCCTTTTCTTTGAGACTGAAGAACTCCTCTTAGCATTTCCTGTAGGACAAGTCTGGTGTTGATGTAATCCCCCAGCTTTTGTTTATCTGGTAAAGTCCTTATTTTTCCTTCATGTGTGAAGGATATTTTTGCAGGATATAATATTCTAGGGTTAAGGTTTTTTCCTTCAGCACTTTGAATATTTCATGCCACTCTTTCCTGACCTGTAAGGTTTCCACTAAGAAGTCTGCTGCCAGACATATCAGAGCTCCTTTATATATTAATATTTTTTTTCTTTTTTCTTGCTTCCCTTAGGACTTTATCTGTGATCTTTGGGAGCTTGATTATTAACTGCCTTGTGGTAGCCTTGTTTGGGTTAAATTTGCTTGGTATTCTTCTTATACCTGAATGTTGATATCTTTCTCTGGATTTGGAAAGTTTGCCTGGATCACCAGGCAAAGTCTCTCACTCTCTTCTCTCACTCTCTGTGCTGGGCTGCTGGAATTGGGGGAGGAGTGATGTGGCCACCACTGCTGGGACTGCTCCAGGTCACATCTGAAGACAGCCCAGTCTCACCCAAAGCCTGTAGTGACTGTTGCTTGGCTACTTCTGATGTTTGTTCAAAGCCCAAGGGCTCTGTAGTCAGCAGGTGGTGAGTCTTGCCATGTCTGGGTCCTTCCCTTCAAGGCAGCGTGTTTCCTTCTGGCCCAGGCTGAGTCCAGAAATGCCTTCTGGGAACTGAGCCCGGGACTCAGGGGCTGGGGTGGGGGGAGTCTGGTTGGTACTTTATTTTACTGTGGTTGAGCTGGTACCCAAGTTGCAAAACAAAGTCCTCTGAGCTTTTCCCTTTTCTTTCCCCAAGTGGAAGAGGACTCCCTGAGCCACACTGCCTACAGTTGGGGGTGGGGGTGACACAGACACTGGCCTGACTGCCACTGCTGCTGTGTCCCTGGGTCATGTGCACCCCAAGTCCACTGGCTCTGAACGAGCACAGCCACAGGAATTGCCCAAGGACTACAGCCCTTGTGGCCCGACTGCCTTATGAATTTAGTCCAGGCCCCAGGCCACTTTATGTTGGGCAGTGGGGGGGGGGGGGGTCTCACCAGAACTCGGGTTTTAGGGTGAAGGATTTTCCTCTGGCCAGGCTAGTCCAAATGTTCCCCTGTGGGCACTGGTGGAATTCTACCCTGTGCTGTGTTCCCCTGCACCAGGGCTGCCCCAAGTTTCAATGCAAAGCCCCCAAATCACTTCACTCTCCCTCCGTTGGCACACAGATTCTCTCTCCACTCAGTGGAACATGGAGGAGGGGTGGCGTAGGCAATGTAAGGCTGTCTTTTCTGCCCTCTGCAGTGCCTCTTTCCTCGATGTAATGTTAAAACCAGGTAATATGATCGCTCACTTGATTTTTCGTTCTTCTGAAGGTGTTTGCTTGTGTAGATAGTGGTTACATTTGGTGTTTATGAGGAGGAACAACCACTGGAGGTTTCTATTCGGCCATCTTGCTCTGCCCCCCAGAACTGTATGATTCTATTTATATGAAATATCCAATATAGGTAAATCCATAGACAGAAAATATATTAGTGGCTTGCAGGCCTGGGGGAGGGGAGATTGGGGAGACACTATTTAATAGATATGTGGTTTCTTTTTGGGGTGATGAAAACATTTTGTAACTAGATAGAGGTGGTGGTTGCACAATACTGTGAATATTTTAGATGCTACTGAATTGTACACTTTAAAGTGACTCATTTTATTTTATCTGAATTTTATTCCAGTTTAAAAAATAAAAACAAAATATAAATCATAAAAAAGAGGACAGATGTTATTTTCGTTTTGGCTACGTGTGGGCCCCGAGTGCCACCACGCTGATGCCAACATGGACTTCCGCCCAGGGCCTGTGCACGGACCTCACCCATGTTGACTTTTGATTCCAGCAGCACCAGAAAGCCAAGGCCCAGAGGCTGTGCTGTCCACCGTGCAGACAGAAAAGGGCAGAGCTGGGATTCAAACCCAGGGACTCCGCTCTGGAGCTTGTGCCCTAACTCCATTGACTCTGCTTTGCTATGGTGACAATGAAAATGTCAGGAGTCAGGATAGCCAACATTTAATGGGTATGGAATGTGTGTTGGGTATGTGCTAAGTAATTTGTTTATTCGCACACTCATTCCATAAATATTAATGAGCACCTACTGTGTGTCGGTTGCTTTTCTAGGCACTGGGTCACATCAGTGAAGGAGACAGACCAGTGCCTGCGCTGGGGCAGCTTACATTCCAGCAGGGAGAGATGCGCGCAAATAGTGTGTGAAAGGGCTAATGCAGAGGGCAAGGCGGGGGGGTAGGGAGCGGCAGGGTGGGCAGGAGGGGTGCTGGCTTAGAAGGCAGATCCCAGAGGCTGCTCTGAGGAGTGACACTGAACAGAGATCTGAACAAGATGAGAGAGAAAGATTTGCAAAGACTTGGGGCAAGAACCACGTGGGAACAGGGACAAGCAGACGCACAAGCCCTGAGAGGAAAACAAGCTTGGAGAAGCAGCAGGGTCCCATGTTGCTGGGCGCAGGGCAAGGGCTGGGGGACCGTGCACAGAAGTCAGAGCATGTGGGGACTCACAGGCCATGATGAGAAATCTGAAGTTATTGTGCCTAAGAAGAAGCCATATATTACTATCTCCATTAATGCTCACAAACAACACCTCAAGGCACATACCATTATGATGCCTATTTTATTATCCTTTGAATCTGAGGCTCAGGGTGGTCAGGCAACAAATTCAAAACTCCACAGCTAGTAAGTTTGAAGCTGGGACTTGACCAAGGTCCCATCACCCCCGGAGCGCACAGCCTTAAACAAACAACACAGCGCTGCTACAGATCTACCAAAGCCAAAGCCGGCTCAGCCTCAGGCAGTTGGACTCCTGGCAGGAGCACACCCACGCTGCTTACACCCCGCATTTTAGGCAGAGCTTTGAGAAACCAGCAGATGCCCGGAGGAAAAGGAGGATAATGAAGCCAGCTCTGAAGCTCAGCTTAATCCTCATGACAACCTGTGTGCTGGCATGAGTAATAGTCCCATTTTACCAATGGGGAAAACTGAGACACACAGTTCTTTAAGTTTCTGGAGGTCCTAGGGGAGTCAGGTGGCAGAACGGAATTTGACCCAGACAGTCTGAGTCCAGAGCCACAAGACCACATTCCCTTTAGTTTATCACAATCCCCGACCATCCGACCACCCTGCTCCTCCTCCCGCAGCCGCTTCCCAGGCCAGGCTAAATCCTCGGAGCTTTCTTTCTGTCCTGCCCTCAGCCCAGCGGCTGTTGCCAAATCCTGCCAGGCTGCCTCAAACCTATTCATTCCCTCTTCTCCACACCCAGAGCTCCATTGACTCTTTCATTCTCAAAGTCACCAACTGGAAATGCCAAGATGATCAGACGTGGCCTCACCCTCAAAGAGCTTACTGTCCAGTGGGCAGAAAGGGATGAGCAGACAATTAACATGCAGTGAATAAGTCCATGGGAAAGGAAGTCTCAGGGTCACGCCTAGAAGTGGTGGTGGTGGAGGACAGACAGCTAGATAGCCTGAGCAAGTCAGGGAAGGCGTCCTGGAGGAGGTGATGCTGAATGGAGACCTGGAGAACAGAAGGGACAATAGTTACTTACAGCTCATTTGCAGCCTTCTGCAGTCTGGCCCTGGAAATCAGTCACATCTCCCCAGGCCTGACCCCCAAAGAATCCTGTACTCTGCACAGTCTCTGCCCTACAACTTGTGTTCAAGCAGTAATTGGAAAAACACAAAACAAATGCTTTGTATTTTGCCAGACCTGGGACCAATATGACACTAGCTGGCAGTCTTGGGCTCACTGTTGGACCTCTCTAAGCCTTCCTTTCTTCAGCAGTGACACAGTGAGAATAACACCTACCGTGTGTACCTGTTGCAAGAAGCAAAAACAAGTTAACTAGGCACATGGCGGTTATTTAACAAGCAGTTGCTCTTAATATTACACTGTTTGTGCTGCCTGAAATACCCTTTCCCTTCAAATCTCGATTTCTTTAAGAACTCATCTGAGATTGAAGAGTTAAAATTCCTATCTCCTCCTCCCTTCCCCGTCCCACTTCTATGAGAACACACCTCAGAGCCAGCCTTGCACTGGTGGCGCGTGGCACGTCTGAATCTCCCCCTGGATGCTCAGCTGCTGGGAACAGCCGTGTCTTATTCATTTTTAGCCCCCTCAGTATTCAGCCTGGTCCCTGGCTCATCAAGGTTCTTAACCAGTGTTTATAAAATTGAAATGCTCAATGATAAGATGCTATTGAATAAATTATAGTACATCCATATAATGGAATATTATGTAGCTATAATAATTCGTGGGACAAATCTGTATTTTTTCACATTGAAAGACCAAATCCTGTCCTGAGGAGTGTCTGAGGCAATGAGGAGGGGGGTGGTGGTGGTGCTGAGGGTTCTCCTGGCCGTGGGTTACAGCAGGGACATGCCAGGGGACCAGGACCAGGATGAATGGGTGCAACAGAGGGAGAATGACACAGGTCAGATTCAGGAAGGGTGGAGAGACAGACAAGAGAAGCTGGGAATTAATAAAATTGACAAGCTTCAAATTGTCTGACCTTGTAAATTGCAGTCATTTTGCTTTACATTAAAAAAAAAATCACCCACAAATAGGCAATCCTCAAAAGAAGAAATTTAAAGAGACCTTAAACATATTTTAAAAAACTTGCTAGAAGTCAAAAATAAAAATTAAAACAAGATACAAGATCTCATAGTGACCAAACAGAGAGAGAAAAAAAAAAAAAAAATGTGTGTGCCCCATTGGCACATTTGACCACTGCTGGTGAGACCTAAACTGATCCAACATTAAAACGTGCACAGCCTTCACTTCCATAATCTTACTTCTATATTTCCTTTCTCTTAAAGAAATTGTTAAGCAAATGTGTGCTACTATGTATGAGAATATTTTATTACAGCATTGCCTATAATAGCAAAACAATGGCAAACAACTAAATGCTCAATGATAAGGTGCTATTAAATAAATTATAGCACATCTATATAATGGAATATTATGTAGCCATAAGAATTCATGGGACAAATCTGTATTAACATTGAAAGACATTTGTGATATAGTAAAAGTGAAAAACCCAGGTTACAAAATTATCACATGATCCTATTGTTGTATTTGTATGTTGCTATAGACTGAATGCCTCCCCTCAAAGTTCATATGTTGCTATTCAACCCCCCAGCATGATGGTATGAAAAAGTGGGACCTTGGAAGGTGATTAAGTTACGGGGTGGAGCCCTCTTGAATGGGATTAGTGCCCTTTCTTATAAAAGAGACTTCAGAGACGCCACTTGCCTCTTCCCCCAGGTGCGGCTACAGTGACAAGGCCCACACCAGACAGTGAATCTGCCAGCAACTTGCTCTTCTGGACTTCCCAGCCTCCAGAACTGTGAGAAAAACACTTCAGTCTATAGTATTTTTGTGACACCAACCCAAATGGACCAAGATGTGTATATATCAATAAATACACAGAGATTTTTTAAAAGTCTGGAAGAATATCTCCTGTGTATGGTGGTTTTCTATGCATACTTTAATTTTGATGCACTAAAATAAAATAAGTTTTTTGTTCCACATGGGCTACAAATGAGCCGGCAGTTGGCTGAACTGGGCAGCTGCCTCGGTCCATGCAGTGAACGAACACCTGGCCGCCTCAGCCACGGCCTAAGATCCCGGTTACACTGTCTCATGCAGGACACGAGTCTACCGCCACTGACAGGGAAACTCTTCCCAGACCAGGGTAGGTCAGAGGCCTTTTTCCCTCTCTTGCCTGTGAGAGCAGAGGAGGGAGAGTCTGCTTCCAGACGGGCAGGTGTGTTAGGACAGGCGTGGGGGCTGTCTGCGCGGCTCTGCTCTGGAATTAGGAGTCGCATGCTACGTGAGCAGGCGGGACAGCCGAGGTCCCACTCCACAAAGCGTGGGTGGGCCGTGGAAGGAGGAAGGAATGTAAGACCCCCTTCCCCGGGGGGTCACCAAGTCAAGACCTACTTGTCATGACCAGTTGCTACAACGTCAGGTTTCCCCAAGCTCAGATAAGAGAAAACTGTTATCGGCTCTGGTATCAGCTGGCGCCCAGGAGAATTCCTCCCCACTCTTGGCACAGCCCTGGGCAAAGAGATCCCAAAGAAACTGGCTCCAGGCACCAGCATATAATTTAAGTAAATCTTTGGGCTTGAATTTGCCTCAGGCTGCAGGAAAGCAAAGACCTCCCTGGATGAATAGAGATGCGAACAGGATGGAGTTTAGAGCTTAAGTCAGGAGGACTGTCCCTAGAGATGGGTCCTTCCTCTGAGAGGCCACCAGAACTTTTTCTCCTGTGACTCATTGACATTTCCAGGTTGGTACTGTTGTCGTTTCATGTATTTTCAGGCATTTCCTATTTTACCTCCCTTTGTAGGCTGGCCATGTCCCTATGGAAAGGCTAGTTTCACTGGTCTCTTCATCCCATCTCTTCAGTACCAAGCATGGTGGCTCGGAGGCAAGATCATTCCTCCAGCACATAGTTATTTAGGGCCTGCTATGCACCAGGCACCAAAGAGTCTGTAATGACCAGGGCAGACAGGCCTCCTAACTCCTATACGTGCTAGAAGATGAACACCACACACTACACAAATAAACAAACAAGAGAATATGGCGCTAAGGAGAGCAATTCCACTTGCCATCACACTCAGTGAGCTCCATCCAGAGACAGCCTGAGACGGGGGAAGTGAGCTGCTGTTGCCTCCTGAGTATCTCAAATTGCTAAAGGGGATCCTATTGTTCGTGCATTGATATTTTCGCTTAAAGCATCACCCTTAAATAAAAGCCAACTGCTTCATCTGGTATTCAACCAAAGGAAACAGCGATGTGTTCCAACTTGGAGAAAAATTGGTTCTCTCAAACCCACTGAGTGATGAGATGTGGTTTTTCAACATGGGGCCTCCCTGGGGAGTTTTCAAGGGTTATATTGATTACATGTGATTTCCACGGGCCGTATGGACTTTAGAACTTAATCCCTAACCAAGGTGGACTCCCCTGCATGTTATGCTACCCACTGACTGTTCACTAACTCAGTCTGCGGCATTCACTAACCCAATACCGTTTGTTATGAGGTCCCCACTGTGTGTCAGTAGCTATTCTATGCAATGACACTAGAGAGATCATCCAAAGTACCCCTCTCAAGAGTGAACGATATCTTAGGTTTGTGTGGTGTTTTATGTTTACGAAGTATTTCCTAACGCTAATCAAGTTTTATCTGCTCAGCATCGCTCTTTTTCTGGGCTTGCACCCCTGTCTTGACTTGGGCTACTATAAAATACTGTAGACTGGGTGGCTTAAACAACATGCATTTATTTCTCAATTCTGGAGGCTAGAAAGTCCAAGCTCAAGGCACTGGCAGATTTGGTTCTTGAAGGATCCTGTTCCTGGCTGGTAGATGACTTCTCACTGTGTCTGCATATGGCCTTTCCTTGATGTATGTGAAGAAATCTCTGCCTTCCTCTTATAAAGGCACTAATCCCATTTTGAGGGTTCCACCCTCATGACCTCATCTAAACCTGATTACCACCCAAAGGCACTAGCTCCTGATACCATCACATTGGGGTTTAGGGCTTTACCATATGAATTTTGGGGAGACACAAACATTCAGCCCACAACAACCCCCCTTGCACCCATACTTTTAGGAAATGCTCTTTGTCACGTGACAATCCTGTATTTTTCATGGGTGCTATTGTTGTTTCTCCAGCTGCTGTTCCCCTGGTCATATTTAATTGTCTGAAGAGGGGCCGCCAGACTCAAGCAGGGTCAATCGCGGAATCTCGCCCTCGTCCATATCGACTCATCAATGGAGGAGTACCCGGCCCCAACCTGGGAAATCAAAGTTGTTTCCAGGATTTTCCCAGTTGGAACAAAAAGAAGAGACACAGACACTTTGGTGGTGAAGCTCTGTGATCTGAGGCATGTGGACTGCAGCTGGCCGTGTTTCCGGGAAGGAACAGGATACCGGCGCTCAGAAGGGAGCAGAAGTGAGAAAGAGGGAGACAGCACCCGCCAGCAGCAGCTGTTCCTGCCACCCTGACGACGCCACAGCCCTATTTCCTATAATTCTTTTTTTTGACTGAGCTGGTTCAAGATGGCTTTCTGCCACTGGCAACCAAAGTGCCTGAAATACTCGTTTTCAGACATCCTTTCATTTGCTCCTCACTTTGAAGAAGCTCAGAGAGTTTAAGTGAGCTTTCTATTATCCCACTGCTACGAGAGAGAGCAGCAAGAATGCAAATGCTGCTTCAGACCCTGGTTCACATCCTCCACCTTTAAAAGAGGTTTCCTGTCCCTCACCCATCCTCTCTTGTTTTCTGCACTCTCGGTGGTGTCTTTTTCTCAGCCCAAAGCTGCTGCACATGTGACATCCACGTTCCAATCCTCTGGTGACTCACTGGCACGTCAGAGACTCCTGTGACAGTGCACGGGCCTTTGGCAATCTGGCTCCTGCCCACCTCGGCTGCCCACCCTCCTCCCTCTGGCCTGTGTGCTCCCCATGTAAGTCGCTGCGTGAGTCACACACTGCTCCCTCGGCCCGGAGCCTTTGTTTGCCCAGCTCAGAGGCCTGGCACGTCCCCACGGTCCACCTACCACCCAGGCAGAGCTACAGCCTCCTTCCTCTGCGCCTTCCCCGGATTGACCCCCAATTCCCAGCCTCCGCCTTCCAGCAAAAAGGGTCGGGGGGCAGGGACAGGAACTTCATCTATCTCTAACCACCACCACCCCTCCATGCGGGCCACATAGTAGGGATGCAGCATGTTGCCGAGGGGACAAGCAAGTGCATCAGGACCATGAAGGTCGGTGCAGACGTCCAGCGTTCGCATTTCTTTAATGATCATCATCAGTTTGGGAGTGGACTGATGTGACGCTCTGAAGCCAGTGATAGCTGAACAGGCAAATCTGAAATACCTTTTCAGAGCTTCATCTGCACTCTGTGTACCCAATTAATGCTTAGCCATTAGTCCTTTCTGAAGCTGCCAGGATCTATTAAGCCATTTAACTTATCCTCCCGCACTTCAGCATCGGTCCCAAGGGCATTTTTTCAGGCCTGGGCAGCCAAGGCATAAATGACTTAAGTGGTGAGCTTTCTATCACTCCCCCTGGGAACCCGTCCCACAGAAGCAGAGCTCTAATGTGTCTAAAGCACAGTGAAGCAGGAAAGCTCCTACAACTCCCACTAGAATCAGCCTCCAGCCTTGGAGACGTACTGGTCTGGGGCCCTTGCTGCAGATGGGCCTCCTGACTAACTGGAACAGGAAACCACCCTCTGTGGGGTGATTGGAATGGTCCCAGGAAAGTCCCCAGGCCTGAAGGATGCCCCTCAGCAACTCGCTACAGTGTCTGAAATCCCCTCCATTTATCACTTAATAAATATTTATTGAGCACCTACTAGGTGCCAGGCACTAGGGGACTCTGACAGGAATCACTATAGGTTTGTTATTTTGAGATAACTTAGGCTGTGTGTGCTGAGCTCAAAAGCAAACATCCCTTTGAGAATAACCCACTAAGCATTATCAGTCTTCCAGGGAGAATGCTAAGGAAGACGGCAGCTGCACAGGTAGGATCTTAGGACAGATAGGAATACAAGTTGCTGGGGACAAGAAGAGGAGTAAACCCTGTGTAATAAAGGCCAACTCTGTGTGCAGTGAGTGGTCACCCTGGTTCAGAGCAGGAGTCACTTCCATTTTCCCTGCTCTGACAAGCAGAGTGGACATGGTAAATACACCTCGTTTATGGAATTAGCCTGTATGTCAAAGCCTGGTCCCACTTTTAATTCTGTCAAGAAATGCCCTGGATTTGCAAGTGGAGTGTGGAAGCAGATCTAAGCTTCCTGGTGTTGGCATGTAGCTTAGCCTCTGTGAGCAAAACTCATTTAGCAAAGTCCAACTCTAAGCTGCAACAGTAATAATAACACAACAACTTGTGCTCTGATTTGTCAAGTATCTACTAGGTGCTGGGCACAGTACCAGATGCTCTGTATGATCAGCTTTTCACAGTAATGTCAAGGTTTAGAGGGGTTATTTGCTCAAGGTCACACCATTAGTCAACAGATGAGGTAAGATTAAACTCATTCCCTCTTGTGTGACTCCAGAACCCATTTTCATTCCTGTTATGCTACAAAAATTATGAACTAGATAAAGTTCACCTTTAGTCCTTTGTCTATCCCCTGAAGGAGCAACGTGAAGGATCCTATCTGCTACGGTTTGAATGTTTGTGCCCCCTCCAGAATTCATGTTGAAACTTAATGCCCAACGCAGTAGTAGTAGAAGGCAGGTGAGTAGGTCATGAGGGTTCTACCCTCATGAACAGGATTGGTACCTTATAAACGAGGCTTCTCTCAGCCCCTTTTTGCCCTTCCACCTTCCACCACGTGAGGATACTGTGAACCAGGTGCCATCTTGGAGGCAGAGAGCAGCCCTCACCAGACGCCAAACCTGCCTACGCCTTGACCTTGGACTTTCCAGCCTCTAGAACTGTGAGAAGTAAATTTTTATTGTTTATAAATTGCCCAGTCTATTATATTTTGTTACAAAAGCACACACAGACTAAGACACCATCAGAACTTGGGAATGGGAAAATAGTCTTGCCCTCTGGGAGCTGATTTATAAAATAGAATGAAAACAAGGAGTTACTCTAAAGAGACGGACTGGCTCAGCGGTAACCTGAGTAAAGGTCTGGCATAAGCAGAGGTGTTCAGTGGTCAGCTGGGGTCTCCCACAGCAGGTGAAATCAGGGATGTGCTTGTCTATGTGTGTAGCCCTGTCCTCTCACTACCAAAAAGAAAGTCACGTGCAGTGGATAGGGTGGTTTCGCTCTGGTGGAGACCAGCTGCCACCCCCTTCTAGGTGCTTCTCCTCCCACAATGTGCCACTCAGTGGCCAGGGGTGTCTGGTCCTTGACAGTTACAGCTTGTTGTAAATTAACAAACTGGAATTATGATTATTCCTTCCTTCTTGTGAACTTGGGGCCTCATTGCCTCCAGATATACCACTAACAAGCCAGGCCCCGGGGACGGGTGGCTGCCCGTGAGGCCTGTCTTGGCGCCGAGCTGCCCTACCCAGGAAGACCCTCAGGCATGTCTCAGGCCTTCTCCACACAACCACAGGCCCTGCCAACCCTCCTCCCTTCTTGGGAATCTGGTGTCTTTGAGCTGGCCCCTGTCAACCTGGGCTCCTCATGCGAAATGGGTGTGACCTGTTACCATAGGATCTGAGTGGAACGTGAGTCCTTTCAGAATTCTTCCCCATTCCCTTTGGACTCTGCCTTCTAAGGGTTCATGCACCTTCACCAGGCAAACCAACCATGTGTTACCTTTCCTAGGCATTACAAATAAAAATAGCTTCTGAGGCATCAAAATTCACTATAACTTCTTATTATATAAAATATATATTTATAAACATATTATTAAACATAGCATATAGTATAGATAAATATTATAATAATATAGATACATATTATGTATTTATAATTAGATTCTAGAACTTTTAACCTATAAAAAGTAGAAACAAAAATATAATGGATTCCCATAGCCTCATCACCTTGTTTTAACACGAGTCAACATTTTGCCAGTCTGCTCTCATCTATCTACCACATTTTCTAACTCTGAACATTTTAAAGCAATTCCCAGAGGACATATGATTTTACCCACAAATATTTGGTTATGCACCCCTAACAGATAAGCACATTTTTGAAAACATAGCCATAATGCCATTACTACCTCTAACAAAATGAACAATGAGATCTTAATATGATACCCAGTCCCAATGTTTAAATGTTTAAATGTCCCAGATTGATTTAAAAGTGTCTTTTTATAACTGGTTGTTCAGGAAGCAAAGTTCATATACTGCATTTGGTTGTTTTATCTGTTTTGATCTAATTCTATCTCTCTTATCCATCTTTCTTATTTGTTCTAATACCATTTATTTGTTGTAGAGAGTAAATCATTCATCTGGTAGAATTCCCCCACATTCTGGACTTGTTTCCTCTTGGCATTGTTTAACTGGTTCCACTATCGTTAGTATTTTTTATAAACTGTGAAGTTAGATTTAGAGCAGTGCTGTCTGGTGGAAATATAATTCTATCTGTATACTTATTTTTAAATGTTCTATTAAATAAGTTAAAAGAAATATGTGAAATTATATTTAGTAATATATTTTATTTAATGTAAAATAGCCAAAATACTACCATTTCAAAATGTGATTAATACAAAAATTATCAATGAAAGTTTTTATATTTTTTTCTTTTATATTCTTCAAAATAGGTGTATTGTTATACCCAAAAGACATCTCATTGCATTGAATCTGTAAATCACTTTGGGCAGTATGGACATTTTAACAATGTTGATTCTACCAATCCATGAGCATGGGGTGTTCTTCCATTTGTGTTATCTATGATTTCTTTCATCAGTGTTTTGTAGTTCTCCTTATAGAGATCTTTCACCTCCTTGGGTAAAGTATAATATATTGCTAGGTATTTTACTTTCTATGCAGCTATTATAAATTATATTGAGTCCTTGATTTGACTCTCAGCTTGACTATTATTAATATATAGACATACTACTGACTTTTGTACATTGATTTTATAACCTGAGACTTTATTAAATTTAAAAAAGCACCCAAATAGTCAAAGTAATCTTAAGCAAAATGAAAAAATCTGGAAGCATCACATTGCCTGACTTCAAATTATACCCCAAGGATATACTAACCCAAACAGCATGGTGCTGGTATGAAAGTAGAGACATAGACCAGTGGAACAGAATAGAGAACCAGAAATAAAATCATCTACCTACAACCAACTGATCTTCAACAAAGCAGATAACAACATACACTGGGGAAAGCAAACCCTACTCAATAAATGGTACAGGGAAAATTGGATAGCCACACGCAGAAGAATGAAACAGGACCCATATTTCTTGCCATATACAAAAATTAATTCAAGATGGGTAAAAGACTTAAATGTAAGACATGAAACCATAAAAATTCTGGAAGAAAACTTGGAGAAAACTCTTCTAGATATTGGCCTATGCAAAGAATTTATGATTAAGATCCCAAAGCAAATACAGCAACAACAAAAAGAGATAAACGAGATTTAATTAAATTATTTAATTTAATTAAACTTAATCAAATTATTAAAAAAAGCTTCTGCACAGCAAACAAAATAATCAACAGAGTTATTATATTGTCTATTAAAACAACCTACAGAATGGGAGAAAATATTCACAAATCATACATCTGATAAAGGGCTAATATCCAGAATCTACAAAGAACTCAAACAAATCAGCAAGAAAAAACAAACAACCCCATTAAAAAGTGGGAAAAAAGACATGAACAGAAGCTTTTCAAAAGAAAATAGACAAATGGCCAACAAATATATTAAAAAATGCTCAACATCACTAATCATCAGGGAAACGCAAATTAAAGCCACAATGGAATACCACCTTACCCCTGTCAGAATGGCCATTATTAAAAAGTCAAAAAACAATAGATGCTGGTGTGGATACAGAGATAGGAATTCTTATACGCTGTTGGTGGGACTGCAAATTAGTACCACCTCTATGGGAAAAAGTCTAGAGATTCCTCAAAGACGTAAATGTAGAGTTACCATTCAACCCAACAATCCCACTACTGGGTAGCTACCCAAAGGAAAAGAAGTCATCACATCAAAAAGACACCTGCACTTGAATATTTATTGCAGCACAATTCACAATTGCAAAGATGTGGAATCAATTCAAGTGCTCATCCATTCATTAGCGGATAAAGAAAATGTGATATATATATACCATGGAGTACTCCTCAGCTATAAAAAGGAATGAAATAATGCTTTTTGCAGCAACTTGGATGGAACTGGAGACCATTATTCTAAGTGAGGTATCCCAGGAATGGAAAAACAAGCACCATGTATACTCTCTAGTAATTGGGAGCTAAACAATGGGCACACATGGACACAAAGAGATGTAAAGAACATTGGAAATCAAGAAGAGGGGAGAGTGGAAGGGAGTGAGGGGTAAAAACTGGCCAGTCAGGTATAATGAACAGCATTCTGGAGATGGGCACACTAAAAGCCCAGACTTAAGCCTTTTACAAAGTATCCATGTAACAAAAACATTTGTACCCCCTTAATATTTTGAAATAAATTAATAAATAAAAATAAAGCACATCAGCTCAGAATAGCTGCATTTCAAGTGTTCAAGGGCCACACATGGCTACCAGATTAGATAGGGCAGATCTAGAGGCTTGGTTAGATTCCGTTTTACATTTTTTATGTGTAAAGAATACTTGATAGGTGTTACTATATATTAATATTTCCTGTTTTAAAGTTTCCTGTCAACCTTTCACCAAATACTTTTAGTATCCATTGATGATCATTTTTAACTCATTATTTTATTAGGGATTGGAAGCTTTATTATTCCTTCTGCATTTATTGGGGGAAATTCTTAGAGGTCAAGATGAACTTGACCTTATCTGCTCTTTGGTTACTCTGAAGTACAGTTCACACAGGAAAGGTGGGGTAGATGTTAGTTCTTCCCTCTGTCAATTTTTAGAGAAATGAATTGGTACCCGAACAACCTCTAGTGGTGACCAGTAAGGGGTTTCTTTTTATCATCATGAACTCACGAATTTCTGTGTTCACTATATTTCAATATATTGCAGTCATTATTTTTTTCTGATGTTAAAAATGACCCATCTTTGGCCAGTAGGACCCTCAGCTGACTCCTGGGCTTCCCTGCTTTCTGGCAAAATCACGTGTCTGAAGCTCATCTTGTTCATTTCCTGCCCCATCAGGAATCAGCGATTTCTCCAAAGGAGACCTTGCTCCTTTTAGAGTTCCAGGCACCTCTAAATGACACCATAACCCATAAGAATTGAAGAAAGGGAGTTAGAAGCACTGAGACAGTGAACAGGACAAAGATTTCTTCTTTTTAGAAGGAGAAGGATGGGGTGGGAGGAGAAGGGAAGATTGCAGAGGTTCTTGCATGGCCCCACCTGCCCTGCTCATCCCTTGTCTGAGTCTCTGCTCTGCTCACCCTTTACTCTCAGGACTAGAACCTCTGCTGCCATTAAGGGCAGGTGAAAGTTCAGCCAGCTGGGAACCCGAGGCCCCACCTTGCCTCCCTTTGTGAGGAGCCCAGAGCCTTTGTCCAAAGCTGCATCACTTCCCACCCAGCCCTTCCTGAGCCAACTCCCTGATGTCTCCAGAACAGCACAGTCGGCACCATCCCAATGACATCAGGGAAACTCCTATTTCCAGCAGCTTCTCCTTCAGCTGCACAAATGTGCCGCGGTAGACAGGGCGTGGGCTTTGAAGTCTCTGCAGGAAGCAGAGTTGTTTTCTCAGCACCACATCTGAGCGCATCTTCTAAGGGGGGCCGCCTGTGTGGGAGCTGCAGGAGCTCAGCCGGGGTGGAGCCCTCCCGTCCCTCGCGCTGTCCTCCACCACCACGCCCGCACCAGCCAGGGTGGCCCAGGTCCCACACACGTGGTGGCTGTGCAGGAGGAAGAGGGGGCCCAGGATGGAGGCAGGTGAGGGGATGTCCGATGCCCCTCCTGGATTTCCCGAGCCTTCTTTTTTCCCCCACCCCTGCTCAAAAGCACAATGACTCTCAGTGCACTCTCTACACAGAGCAGTGGAAGAGAGTCTCCAACACCTGCCATCCTCCACCAGTGTGGTCACCAATCTAGAACGGGTATTTTACGTCAGTGCCACAGTCCCCCGGCACTGCCAGCCAGAAATGTCATTTATCATCACACGGGGCATCCCTTGAGGTGCCCCCTCTCCCCAGAAGACAGGGAAAGAAGAAAGCCAGCACCCAGGTGTCTGCTAGCCCTGGGACACAGCTGAAAGCACAGTCACATCAGTTGTGGGCCTACTGCGTGTCTGGGGTGCCTTCCCGTGGGTTTCGCTTGATCCTCTCAGCAGTCTTGTAGACTGACATTGTTACCCCACCGTATACAGCTGATGAAGTTGACAGTCCCTAGAGGTTAAATCATTGGCCCCAGATCACAAGGACAGCAGGGGCCAGAGACACGCCCTGAGCTCGGGGCAGGTGAGTGTCTCTGAGGTCAGGCCACCCCACCCTTTCCAGAGGCTGCGGCTGAGCCACCTGAGCCAATGAGCCTCTCATGTGGGACTAGAGCAGCTGTAATGTAGGATTTCCTTTCCCTTTTAGGAATAAGAAATAGGATAATTATCATTGCTATTACAGTACAAAACCACATTCCACTGCTTCTATTTTAGACCTAGGGAAATAGATATTAGCTCTATGATATGGCTGGTACAGATAGAATAGAATAGAATAAATCAGATTGTGTCCCTCCTCAGCTCAGGGACCCTCAAATGTCTTCTCATTTAAGGATACTAGTTGAGGCCGGGCGCGGTGGCTCACGCCTGTAATCCTAGCACTCTGGGAGGCCGAGGTGGGCGGATCGTTTGAGCTCAGGAGTTCGAGACCAGCCTGAGCAAGAGCGAGACCCCATCTCTACTAAAAATAGAAAGAAATTATATGGACAGCTAAAAATATATATATAGAAAAAATTAGCCGGGCATGGTGGTGCATGCCTGTAGTCCCAGCTACTCGGGAGGCTGAGACAGGAGGATCACTTGAGCTCAGGAGTTTGAGGTTGCTGTGAGCTAGGCAGACGCCACGGCACTCACTCTAGCCTGGGCAACAAAGTGAGACTCTGTCTCAAAAAAAAAAAAAAAAAAAAAAGGATACTAGTTGAGGTACTTACAGTAGTTTTTTTTTTTTCCAATAGATTTAGGGGGTACAAATGTTTTTTTTTTTTTTTTATATGGATGAATTGTATAGTGGTGAAGTCAGGGCTTTTAGTATATCCATCACCCTAATAGTATACATCGTACCCAATAGGTAATGTTTAATCTCTCCTGCCCTCCCACCCTTCCCTTTTCTGAGTCTCCAAAGTCTATTGTACCACTCTGTGTGACCACCGTCACTTAGCTCCCACTTATAAGTGAGTACATGTGGTGTTTGTTTTTCCATTCCTGAGATACTTCACTTAGGATAATGGCTTCCATTTCCATCCAAGTTGTCATGAAAGGTGTTATTTCATTCTTTTTTATGGCTGAGTGGTACGCCATGGTGTATATCTATACCCCTGGGCCTTTGCACTTGCTGTTCTGGTATGAGCACATCCTGGAGGTGGGATTCAAACCCAGGCACTGGGTCCAAGATCCACACCCTCCACCATGACACTGGGCTTCTTTTCTCATTCAGTGAAGGTTTTCACACTGGGCCTTACCTTTCCCTTTTTCAGGGGAGATTCCCAGTATTTCATCTTATTTTCTAATCCCTAAGTCACCTGTTGGTTCTAGCATGAGGGACAAAAGCCCTGGACATCAGGGACAGCTATTAGTCCTGCTTCTCCTATAATCAAAGGAAGCTCTCAAACGCAAGAGGCATACCAAGGGCCTCCTAATGAATTCGTGGTCGTGCTCCCTTTTCTCATGTTGAACTTTAGGGAACTTGACCATCCCATTACTCGAAACCTCTTTCAAAGGTTGTTGATTTTTCATTTAATCTTCAGCAGGTCGTGAAGGAACAGGTGGGTCTCCCCTGCCGTTGGCTAGGGTCTGTGTGCACAGGGGTGATTATCACATCTAGACTTGCATGAAGGTCATGTTGGTTGCCATGGAGTACGGACACCTTCCCTTAACCTTTGCTCCACTTTATAAAGTGGCTTTTAACATATATACCCCCTTTACAAATGAGGAACCTTGTCAAATGTCACCAAGACGTGTACCTAGACCTGATGCCGTTAAGCTGCTCTGCCTTTCAAAAAGTAGCTAGTTTCTCAATCCCTCTCAACCCCCCCTTTCTGGATCTGTGGCACACTAAGTGTGTAAAAATGCAAAGACAAATGGCAGTATCCCCACGTCTGAAAGGCAGTTGGCCTGTGGTAGCCTCGAGAGACATCCTAACAGAAGGCTGGAGTCTAGGGTCCAGCATGGCTCAGCATTTATCACAGCGTGCCGCTGTTCCAGACTCCAGAGCATTTTAGGTGATACGTAACATTTTTAATTTTAATATGCATTAGAAAAAAATACAGCCAGCCAGCCCATCAAACCCATTGCTTAAAATATTAGTTAGGATGAAGATATGTAAACAAAAAAGTCATTAAAATACTAAGGAACTACTTATACAAGTGATTCACAGATTTGGCAAAAATCCAAACTGTCAATGGCAAGTATGAGAAATTTGTGTCCTCCAACGTGTGGGGAAGGAACCGTCATCCTGTCCTCTGCCTATTGCAGGCAGTGCACCGCCGGCCTTCTAGAAAGGTAGGAACAGTGATTGTAAAACAGCAGTTCCCTAGCTAGGATTGTCTGTTGCTTCCTCTTGTCACTAACTGAAGGTGGGGCCCTGGCTTCCTTTTATCTCGCACATTAAAAATAAAGAATGTAAGAACATCTTTTCCCCTTCATATAGACATCTAATGAGATGTACTGAAACTCTACCTTTACAGCTGCAAGAGCTGATGGGAAACGGTAATCCGCCCCAAGAACAAACAGTAAATAGAAGATGATTTTCTAGGAAGTGCTGTGTCTGGCTGCGGCGGCGGCAGCAATGAACCGAAAGAGGATTTTTGGCAGCCCGGGAGGGCCCCTGAGAACTGGGAGCCGTGATGAAGAGAGCGCTCATCCGTTTCTCTCCGTGGGAGTGCCTTCTGGGAGGCACGGGGCGTCCGCCTTATCTGGGGATTTCCTCTGGCGTTCCGGAAAATGATGCAGGGATACCTCCGTTCCCCGGAACGGGAGGTGAGAGGCGGCCTGGCTGAGTCACGACTCTCACTTACAGTCACTCTGGCCGATGCTGGCTCAGGACCCACTGCTTTGGCACGGCGTGGAGGGCAGCTTGAAGCTGGGTTTCTAACGATGAAACCCTTCGCCAAATCCCTTTGCCCAGGGGCAACTCGTCCTGTTCTCTCCCTTCCTGCATGAAGGCTGTGGTAAGAAAGCAACAGTGGCTCGTGGAATCTCTTTTAAAAACAAAGCCGCTCCACGTACACAAGATCCTCGCGGGCAGCCGCCGGCTGTGGCGGTGTTTGCAAGAGCATACCACCTCCTAAGCCGGTTTCCCACGTGTGAACAACGTAGTCGTCTCCAATTTTTTGCTATTGCAAAATGCACACAAATGTACGTCAATGCATAGAAAAAGGTCTGGGAGCACGTTTGCCTCCGGAGGGGGAGCAGGACTGCCTGATGAACTTGGGGGTGGGTGGGTGGCTGGGGTGAGAGATGGATGCTCCCCATTTCCTGTTCCGTAAGAGGCAGAGGGCACTTGCCTGAGTAGGGGAGGAAGAGCGGGTGACTGAGCTTGCGCTCAGGACCCTCTTGGGGAAACCTGCTCCTTTCGCCCTTTCCCAGGTCTGGGGAAGACCCAGCCTTGTACCGCACCGGCGGTCCTCACCCGCCGTCTATGGAGAGGTGGCCGGGCTCCCTGTGTCCTCAGGGCCTATTGCACCCCTGCCCTCCCTGGGATCAGGACCACTTCCTCATCCCTCCTTCACAGTGTTTGGGGCCCCCTGTCCTGCGCTTGGATTCCCCAGACCCCGCTGTCCTCACCGGAGCTTCCCTCCCCTGTGTCCCTCAGTCCTATCAAGTCTCAGCCCTCAGGACCTTGTTGTTTGGGAGGCCACCAATAAACAAACCCCAGGCATCTCTGCCAGGCAGCACATTTGCATTTTTAACTGGGATTTTCTGGGGAAAAACTCCTTACCAGGAAAAACCCCATCCATTCCGTCACCACGTGCTTTGTGGGCACCCACTCCAGGGCGGGTGCTGCGAGTGCAGAGTGGGCCCCGCCCAGTGGGGGGCGCCCTGCAGGGCGCAGTCGGACAGAGGCAGGGCTGGTGGGGGCGTGTCAGACACCAGGGCAGGCAGGTGCAGACGATCTCAGGCAGGTGGGTTTCCTCCAGGTGATCAAAGCAGACCAAGTAGGCGCCGCCTCTGCATTTGTGCTCCTGGGAGCGGTAAGGAGCATGGGCTTAGGGACGGAAGAACTGAGTTCACATTCTGTCTCCTCCACCTACCCGCTAGGGGACCTCAGGCAAATCAAGTCATTGAACCCTCAGTTTCCTCATGAGTAGAATAGGATTAAAAGTAGTTTCAGACTAACTGAGATGTGCTGGAATTTACTTTCCGCATCCCAGCTGCATGTGATGAAGATATCCACTATCTCTTCCCCAAGGTGGCAATGTGGCCTGGTAGTTGGTGCCCCTCCTGCCTGACGGGGCCGGCCGGAGACAGGGCAGCAGGGCACAGTGGTCAACCGCACAGACTCTGAGGCCTTGGGCAGGTTTTCTAACCTCTCAGGACCCCAGTTTCCTCATTTTAAAATGGAGACAATAAGAGGACTCTCTCCCTAACATAGGCCTGTGAGAGGATTGTTAGAGCAGGTGAATGGGGCTTAACTCTGCGTGGCCCTGTGGGGGCTCGTGGCAGGGACCACTGAGGAGGAGCGAAGAAGCCGTCCCCACTCCTGAGAGTGTGGAGTGCTCGGAGTGCTGCGCCCGGGATGCCAAGGCTGCGTGGGGTGCGCCCCACACCCTGGCACTGGAGAACCTGCCTCATTTCCTGGCAGAGCCAGGCTGCAGGAGCGATGCGTGCCTGACAGTCCCCAGCACGCCGATTCTCCGACCGACTCTGTAATGCATTAGTCACAGATAAAACGGTCAGATCCCAGGATAGGATGCTTTCCTTTTCTTTTTTAAGCAAAGACAAGGTCTAAATAATAAAATGAACAACAGGCTATTTCAAAGGAGCAAAGCTAGGGACTTTCACAACCCATTTTCAGGATTAATACGAATCAATGGAAGGCAACTATTCTATAATGAATTCGGTTTATGAAGCTATTGAATTCTGAGAAACTGAGTGCTTTCCTGCTGATCTGGTGGGGATGGATCAAGGAATACCAGGGGCTTCCTGTGTCATTCAAACAGCCCTGACATCATGTCGAGTCACAGTCACGCTGGCCCTGGAGACAGAAGGGGAGTACAGGGGGCAGGAAATAGGTGCTCAGCTGGGGAGGGGGGTGGCAATAAAGCCTTTGGGACTTGGGGGGGGGTGGTGATGAGTAGGAGGTTCCAGGAGGGAGTGGGCTCTGAGTCAGAATGATGAGGAAGGAGGAGGCGTCCTCCTAGGGAAGATCTTTGGTGTCAAAAGGGGTCCGTTTTAAGCCTCTTTAAATTTGGTATGAGATGGGCTGGAAAGAAGAGAGGAAAGGAGAATTGTAGCTTAGAAAGGGCAGAGAATTAGTGGGCAAAGGTCTCTTGGCCAGAGTAGGAGCAGGCTTTATCCACTGGCATCAGCTTCCCGGGAAGCTGGAGACCCAGGGCCTCAGACCACCACGCCCATAGTGGTCAGCACAAAGTCAAACAAAGAGTTAAATGCAGGTTCTGAACCAGGATTCAGTTTATTTTCCAAAAACAACTTATCAGATGTTCCAACCCCATAATAAACTGTCCTATAAACTGGGGGAAAATTCAAAACATTCATCAAAACTCCTTTGTGGGGTGTTTGTGTGATTAGCAGAACATTATATACAGACTTGTGACTAAGCCTCAAGGGGTTCGAGCTTTGTTGTTTTCCTTTTCTCTTTTTTTCCTAGTCAGAAACTAAGTGAGAAGGTGCATTTCTAGCCCCCAAACAGAAATTTTTTTTTTTTATAGATTTAGAGGATACAAGTTCCCACGTGTGCATCCTAAATCTATAAAAAGAAAAGAGTATAACCTCTTTTGTTACATGGATATGGTGCATATAAGTCTAGGCTTATAGTGTAACCATCACTTGAATAGTGTACATTGTACCCACTGAGAAATTTTCATCCCTCACCCCCCTCCCACCTTCCTACCCTCTCACCCTTCCAAGTCTCCAGTGTCTATTATTCTACACTCTACGTCCATGTGTACACATTATTTAGCTCTTACTTATAAGTGAGAATACGAGGAATTTGGCTTTCTGTTTCTGAGTTATTTCATGTAAGATAATGGCCGACAGTTCCATCTATGTTGCTGCAAAAGATGTGATTTCATTCTTTTTTGTAGCTGGGTAGTATTCAATGGTGCATATACACCACATTTTTAATCCAGTCATCTGTTGATGGATACTTAGGTTGATTCCATAGCTTTGTTATTGTGAACAGTGCTTCTATAAACATACGAGTACAGGTATCTTTTTGATATAATGAGTTCTTTTCCTTTGGGTATATACCTAGTAGTGGGATTGCTGGATCAAATGGTAGTTCTATTTTTAGTTCTTTGAGAAATCTCATACTGTTTTCCCTAGAGGTTTTTATATTGGTTTGCCATCCCACCAACAGTGTATAAATGTTCCCTTTCTCTGCTTCCTCACCAATATCTGTTATTTCTGACTTTTTAATTAGTAATAGTAGCTCTTCGGACTGGTATAAGATGGTATCTCATTGTGGGTCTAATTTGCATTTCTCTGATTAATGATGTTGAGCATTTTTTCATATACTGTGGGTCATTTGTATGTCTTCTTTTGAAAGATGTCTGTTCATGTCCTTTGCCCACTTTTTAATGGGGTTATTTTTGTTGTTGTTGTTGAGTTGTTTGAGTTCCTTGTAGATTCTGTCTCTGAGTCCTTTCTTGGATGCACAGTTTGGGAATATTTTCTCCGATTCTATAGGTTGCCTGCCCACTCTGTTGATTATCTCTTTTGCTATACAAAAGCTTTTTAGTTGAAGTCCAATCTGCCTATTTTTAATTTGTTGCATTTGCTTTTGGAGTGTTAGTCATGAATTCTTTGCCTAGGCCAATGTCCAGAAGAGTTTTTCCTAGGTTTTCTTCTAGAATTTTTATAGTTTCAGGTCTTACATGTAAGTCTTCAATCCATCTTGAGTTAATTTTTGCACATGGTGAGAGATATGGGTCTAGTTTCATGCTTCTGCATATGGCTATCCAATTTTCTCAGCACCATTTATTGAATAGAATGTTCTTTTCCCAGTGTATGTTTTTGTTGACCTTGTTGAAGATCAGTTGGCTGTAGGTACATGGCTTTACTTCTGGGTTCTCTATTCTGTTCTGTTGATCTATGTGTCTATTTTCATACCAGTGCCATGCTGTTTGGTTACTATTGCCTTGTGGTATAATTTGGAGTCAGGTAATATGATATCTCCAGCTTTGTTCTTTTTGCTTAGGATTGCTTTGGCTATTCAGTCTCTTTTTTGGTTCCACTAGACTTTTAGAATATTTTTTTAATTCTGTGAAAAATAACATTAGTTTTTTGACAGGAACTTCATTGAATCTGAAGACTGCTTTGGGCAGTATGGTCATTTTAGTGATATTGACACTTCCACTCCATGAGCATGGGATTTTTTTTTATTTGTTTCTGTCATCCACTTCTTTCATCACTGTTTTATAGGCTTCCTTATAGAAAGATCTTTCACCTCCTTGACTAAATTTATTCCTAGGGTTTTTTGTTTTGTTTTGTTTTGTTTTTGTAGCTACTGTAAATGAAATTGACTTCTTGATTTGGTTTTCAGCTTGATCATTATTGGTATATAGGAATGCTATTGATTTTTGTATATTGATTTTGTATCCTGAAATTTTACTGAATTCATTTATCAAAACTAGCAGTCTTTTGGTGGAGTCATGTTATGAGCAGAGAGAGACAATTTAACTTTCTCCCAAAAGAAATTCTATGCAATATCAAAATATAGGGACATTTGCAGTGGCAGATCTGGGAGGTGGAACCAGCTCCCACACAGCTGCCAGTGGCACACTGTTCAAGACAGATCTGAAGTTCAATCAGAAGGTAAGTTTTCAGTCCCCTGTCACTAATAGGCTCAAAGCACCAACCAGTAAGGCAATGCTTCCAGTCATTCATTCATCAAGAAGGTGAATGGCCTCCAGCAGTTATGTCCACCCAGAACCTGAGAATGTGACTGTCTTCCATCCATTTTCTGTTGCTTAAAACAGATTATCTAAAACTGGGTAATTTATAAAGAAAAGGGATTTATTTCTTGCAGTTATGGAGGCTGAGAAGTCCAAGGTCCAGGGGCTTCATCTGGTGAGGATCTTCTTGCTGGTGGGGACTCTGTGTGTCCACCCAAGGTAGCACAGGGCATCACATGGTGAGGGGGTTGAGTATGCTCACCTGCTAGCTCAGGTCTCTCGTCCCCTTCTTATAAAGCCACCAGTCCCCCTCCCATTAATCCTTTAACCCATTAATCCATTATTCCATGAATTGATTAATCCATTTGTGAGCACAGAGCCTTCAAGATCCAATCACCTCTTCAAGGCCCCAGCTCTCCATACTGCCACCTTGGGGATTAAGTTTCAACATGGTTTTGTGAGGTGACATTCCAACCATAGCAGTGACCCTACTTAGAAAAAGCATTTTTGCAGTTGTAATTAAGTTAAAGATCTTGAGCTGAGATCAGCTTGGTTTAGAGTGGGTCCTAAATCCAATGACAAGTATTCTTGTATGAGAGGAGCAGGAGATGTGAAGACATAGGTAGAGACTGGAGGGATATATCTGCAAGTCAAGGAATACCAAGGATTGCCAGGAGCCAACAGAGGCTGGAAGAAGCAGGGAAGGACCTTTAGCGCCTTCAGAGGGAGTGCAGTGGTGCTGATAACTCAATTTTGGAAATCTGGCCTCCGGTACTGTGAGAGAATATATTTCTGTTGTTTTAAACCACTTAGTTTGTGGCAATTTGTTACTAGAAGCCTCAGGAAACAAATACAAATCCTAGCTTTTTCTTTATATGGCATCTAACAGAAGATGTTAATTCAAAGGGGTTCTTTTGTTTTTAAAGGAAGACCCCTTCCCATTTAAATTGGACAAGTACCTGCATCAGGGCCAAAAAGGGGGCAGAATAGAAAGAGGTGGCTGTGGAGTCAGAGCACCCAGACTGACTCTGCGCCGTGTGTCTGGAGGGTCTTGTCACCTCTCACTCATCTGCCAGATGGGAACATTATGGAGAGGAGCAAATTAGATAAATCATGGAAATGTACCATAAAGGATCAGCTGGGCCCCCACGACCTATCTCCCCCTCAAGGACCCCTGCTAGAAGGATCCCCCTTGCTGAGGCTGTAGATCAACAGCGACTATCTGTAGAGTTACTGTGAGCTGTGCTGTCAAACTGCCTGGGCTTCACGTCCTGCAGCTTCATGGCCTTTTTGGACAAGCTCCTTCCCTGAGCCTCATCTCTTCATCCATATGGAGAAAATTTAATAAACATATCTAGCCAGTAGCACTGATCATAGATTGGTTGTAAGAATTGAGGAACTTAACAGATGAAAGGTGGTCAATTAGCATAATTCTGGGCCCATAGGACGCTCTTGGGGAAAATGACCTGTCTTCATCAGCATTGCCATTCAGCTCTGGGAACGGAGGCTTCACGTGGGAGTCTACGCGCTGCGCAGCTGTCAGCCTCAACCTCAGGCTTGCTGGGCTCCCTTGCTTTCTTACACCTCACCCATTATACCCAGCCTATTCTGAATGTAAATGACCTCTCTTTGATGAGATAAAATAATAATCTAACAACAGTTGGGTTTTAGCACTGGGGAGGAGATGCAGGGGTGCAGAGTGAGCACACGAACTTCACCTTCTCTCATTACAGGGTTGCCCCAGCTACAGCCAAAGTTGAAAAACACAATCAGCAAAGCCTAAGGAGTCTTACATCTTCATTGTTTGCACTAGTGAAGAGGAATTTTTTCAGAGATAATATTTTTGTTACGAAGACTCATCTATCCAAATCTTGGCAATACTTTCAACCATGTTTTCTTCTGTTAAATATTGAAAAAACTAAAATTTCAACTTAAAAAAGCCCACGTAGTGAATAATCTCAGTTTTGTAAAGTTTATCTATCTGACTTTGCATTTTTCTTCCTATGGTTTGATAAGTCTGTATGCATAGAAAGGTGTCTGGGATGATGTTCAGAAAATGTTGACAATGGTATGTAATGAGGTAACTTTCTCCTGCTTTTTTTTTTCTTTGTACTTTTCTGTGTTCCTTGAGCATATAGAAAAAGTATATATTATTTTCACAAAAACGATCAAGTTATTTTTAAAATTTATGTGTTGATACCTATAATAGGCAAATTTATAGAGACCAAAAGTAGAACAGAGGTTGCCAGGGCACAGGAGAAGGAATGAGGACTTATTGTTTAATGGGTACAGAGTTTCTGTTTGGAATAATGAAAAGTTCTGAAAATGGACAGTGGGAGAATTACACAACACAGCAAATATACTTAATGACACTAAATTCTACACTTGAAAATGGTTAAAATGGCAAATTTATGTTATATAGATTTTATCACATGCACAAAAAAGCGTGTTTGCTGTGTTTCCTGTCCCCAGGGCACTATGGCAGTTGACGACCAGGTAGCCAATATGGCGGGCCACCCTGGCCGGTGGGCTCCATTCTCCAGCTCAGTATTTGAACAAATGGAGCCTTAATGATTTAACCCCAAGAAGAGACCAATGTGGGGATTTCAGGATCTTAGGCAGGGCACAGGGAAGAAAAATCTGCTAAATAACTTTGAACGGAGGAGAAGGGTAGGGTTAAAGAGAGATCCTTCCTGTGCCCTGGAAAACCCAGCAGATAGGTGGAGACTTTCCTTCCTTTTCCTTTACAGAAGTGGCCAAGAAATTCTGAACCTTGAAGCTGCTCTTGGATCCCTTTGCTCTGTGTCTTCCCATTCAACGAAATGTCCCATGTTTGGCTCAATTCCAAGTTTACGTCTTTTGTCTGGCCTGAAGCCTGTTGTCTTCCGAGGAGGCACAGTCCCTGCGCTATCCTCTCTCTCCAAGGAAGACAGATGCATGGGCAGATCGTGGGCTGGAGACAGGAACTCAGGCCCCACCTCCGGCCTGTCCATTCCAAGCCCCTCAGTGTCTCTGTTGTCCACCGCTGCCATGGCGACTGCTGGGGACAACACCTGGCCAGTGAGAGCCTGCCAAAGCCCACTGTAGCAACAGCAAGGGACGAAGAGGGTATTTCCGGGACAGTCAGTGAGGAATTAGAGACGTGGGGCCAGATCTGCGCCTCCCAGCCCAAGCAGTCTGGAAGTGTTTGACCCAGAGTTGAAACCACAGAGCTGAAAATATAATTTTAAAAAATCAATATAATTGCTTTTGTAAGCGCTAAATACCGAAGAACTCTTTGTAAGTCCCTTTCTGGTTCTTTATTCTAGGGCACGATGACCAATAAGCGCGTTGGCCTCCATTCCTGGCCCTTGGTGGGGTTTATAATTACAGCAGATCCGCAGAGAGCTCCCAAACACCCTGGCCCGGCCAGGAGGACACCAGCTGTTTGCTCGCAGACCTCGAAGAGAGCAAGGCTTGCAGACAGCAACACATGTTCTCATATTAACGTCTTTCTCACGAGCGCTGCCCCTACGCTGTTAACACAGTCGGAGAAGTCAAAGTGGCTTCCCCGTGTGTGTTTCTTCTCCCCACTCCCCTTTATTTAAAAAAACATGGAGTTTCAAATTTCACATTCTGTGATCTAACTTCCTATTTCCCACTCACAAACAAATGACATCTGGCCACTCTCAACAATAAACTTGGAAAGATGAGACATTTCCTGTTAGTTCTCCATGTAACCCCTGCTTAAACTTTCAAATTCCTGAAAGAATTGCCTGAAAAATAAATGGATCATTAAAAAGTGAAGAAAAGGGAGGGGGAGGGGCTGGGGACCTGCCACAAGAGCCCTCTGACAGTCAAGGCTGATATGTTTTTACCAGTATTCCGGCATTTTTTTAAAACCGCATTTTAGCACTGATAGGTCAACGCAGATTTGTTATTCGGCACAATCACCTTGCAGAAATTGTAACTGGAAAAACCTTCCAGACTGCTGGATTGTAACATCACAGCTAATTGCCCAATTCCTTTAAGTGGTGGTAGAAAATATTATTTTAAAGTTATCTGCTTTTTAGCACTCTGCTTATCTATCCACTTAATTCCTAAGAAATTGCATGTGGCCTCACAACCTCTACAGTTACACAACCTCATTGTCTTCAAGTCTACATTTTCGAGCCTAGATTTTCTTTCTCATCCTCAGCTGCCAGCTGGACATTTCTTCTTGGAAGCGCTGCTGCTATCTCCCCTGCAGCATGACTAAGGCTGGTTACTCCTCTCCAGCCTCCCAAAGCTGCTTCCCTTGTCCACACTTCCTCTTTCTCTTGATACCAGCTTTTTCCAAGACCAGGCTTTACCGATGGGACATTCTGGAAGGTCTGGGCTCTTCCCCTCTCAGCCCATAGAGACAGTGACCCATCCTGTCACACGGGAACCTCCTCCTGCTCATACAACCACCAACCTTGACAAGTCTGACGATTTCCTAGCAGGTGTTTCTCTTCCGCTTCCTGTCTCCACCCCTCCAGGTGGCAGCCGACAGCTAATCCGTCTCATACACCTCTCTAGTCAGCATTTTCCTGCTCAAATCTTTCAATGTATTCTTAACACTTACACATAAGGTGGGCTTCATGGCAGGGGGCTCTGCGCTCAGGAGGGCCCTGCACTTGGCTTCATCTCTGCTGCACTGTCTGCAAACTCTTGGTAATTTTTGAACAAGGGGCTTCATCACGTTTTCATTCTGCACTGGGCCCTGTGTGTTAGGTAACAAGTCCTTCTTCCACGCTAAGTCCAGCCTGCTTTTGGGCACCCAGAACTGCTGCAGGTTGGCCAGCGCCTCTCTGTAGTCTAATGCACACAGCTAGACTCAACCCTCCACGCCAGCCATCCGTATTGATCATCTATTGCAGCTGGAAAGTCACATGCTCGTTTCTGCTTCCAGATCTTTGTTCCTCTGATTCCTCTCCCCCCATGCCTTCCCTACTTTCTCTCATTTCAATCCTACTCGTATTTCAATATCCTCCTCCCCCATATTCTCTCCCTACACTCTATTCCTCTGGCAGTGATGGTCAGCCTCATCTGGTTTTTATATGCTCATTTTTCTATTACTTTCTCTTTTTATTCCCCGAGCCTTATCCTCCCAACCAGTAAATATTTGGCTTCAAGGACCATATTTTATGTGTCAGTGCCATTCCTACAAGGCTTAGGGGGTGCACAGTTGATGACCAACTGATGAGCTATTTCTCCCCTGTCTCTAATGAGGGTGTTAGGAAGTCTCCACTATATAGACGAATACCAGACATAATGAGGGCTAAAATTTACTCAGGCGAAGTTTAGAAAATGGGAAATACTCACTGAACGCCTCTGTACATTAATTCAGTAAATAAGTATTGAATCTCTGCCTTGTGCCAGGCACTGTTCCACACTACGCAATAGAGCAGCTGCTGCAGAGTGGTCACTAGCATTGGATCTACACCTAAGTGCCTGGGTCTCAACTCCAGCTCTACCCCTTATGAGTAGTGTGGTTGGTACAAATGACTTAATGTCTGTGTACCATTTTTTTTCCATCTGAAAAATGAGGATCATGACACCAAAAGCACAGGCAACAAAAGAAAAAATTGATAAATTGGACTTCATCAAAGTTAAAACCTTTTGTGCATCAAAAGACACTATCAACAGAGTGAGAAGACACCCCACAGAGTGGGAGAAAATGTTTGCCAATTATATATCTGATAAGGGATTACAATTCAGAAAATATAACAAACTCCTACAACTCAACCACAAAAACACAAACACCACAATTCAAAAATGGGCAATGAACTTGAATAGACAGTTCTCTAAGAAAGATAGACAAATGACCAATAAACATGAAAATATGCTCAACATCCCCAGTCATTAGGGAATGAAAATCAAAACCACAATGAGATACCACTTCATGCTCATTAGGACGCAATTATCAAAACACTGGGAAATAGCAGGTACCGGGCGAGGATATAGAGAAAGTGGATGTTTTGCTGGTGGGAGTGTGAAATAGTATTCCCACTATGGAAAACAGTGTAGTAATTCCTCAAAAATGTTGACATAGAATTACCATATGACCCAGCAATCCCACTTCTAAGTATATATCCAAAAGAACTGAAAGCAAGGACTTAAGATATTTGAATACCCATGTTCATAGCAGGAGTAATTCACAATAGACAAAAGGGAGAAGCAGTCCAAATATCCCATCAATGGATGGATGGATAAACAAAATGTGGTGTGTGTGTGTGTGTGTGTGTGTGTGTGTATTACTCAGCTTTAAAAAAGAAATTAAATTCTGATACATGCTACAACATTGATGAACCTCATCCTAAGTGAAATAAATCAGTCACAAATGAACACATGTTATATGATTCTGCTCACATGAATACCTAGACTAGACAAGTTCATAGAGATGGAAAGTAGAATGGTGGTTTTTAGGGGCTGAGGGAAGCGGGATAAGGAGTTAGTGTTTAATGGATACAAAGTTTCTTTATGGGATGATGAAAAAGCCTGGAAATGGTTAGTGGTGATAGTTACATGACACTGAATGTACTTGAGGCCACTGCATCATACAACTAAAATGATTAAAATGGTAAGTTTTATGGTGTGTGTATTTAACCACAATGAAAAAATGGGGATAATAATAGTCTACCTGAGGATGAAACAAAATAATATTTGTAAAATGCTTAAACAAATGCCTGGCACATACCAAGTTTGGTTAAATAAGTAGGTACAAGGGTGAGACCAGCTTTTGTAATTCCAGGTATTGTTTCCCCAAACTGAGCCACTCCACTGCCTAAGCCCTGCAGTCACAAGATGTGGCCGTTTTTTCCCTCCAGTCCAGGTGGGTCCCACTTTTCTCTGCATGTCTGACGCACACAGTTCAGCGGTTGAGTCTGGATGGACCAGCTTTGTCATCCTCTACTTGTTCCAGCATGTTGGTCCTGTCTACCTACCCAGGCATGCTGCAAGTCTTCAAGGTCAGGGACCACGCCATGCACCTCTGCACAATGCCCGACAGCTCTGGGCCCACGGGTCCCAATGACCGAACAAGTACCATGCAGTAGATCCTCTGATGCGGTTCTGCATTTGTATCTTTCCAGAATAAGGTGAAAAGGGCTGGAACAAAATGCAAGCATCAGTCATACAGAGTCTCCCATGGCTCACTTATTCATTCGTTTGTAGTGAACATGGTTCTTTTTCATATACCCCATTATGAAAGACAATAATTTATTTTCCTATAACTGATCTGAATTTTTATTGCAAGACCCCATCTCCCTGGGTAGGCGGAGAAACTTAATTTGTAGGCAACCCAGGGTCTCCCCTCCGTTTCTTCAGGTAGGATCTAAGAGCTGGGGAGGGGAGGTGGAGACCTGGTCCAAGACCTCCACCTAGCCCTGCTGCAACACTCTGGGCTTCTACGGCTATTGGCTCTCTCTGCTCACAGCTGTGTGCACCTGCTTTCCCAACCTCCAGGCCTCTTAGTGTCTGTCAGTTCTTCGTGCTGTTTGGGTGCCACATCCAGCCTTAGCGATCCTCTGTGTCTGGGCCCACAGAGGCAGGCTGACCACCATTCAGTGCTGCCCTTGGGCTGACGGGGAACATTCTACAGCTCCAGGTGAGGCCTTCAGAGCCATGTCTGCTCTGGGGTCTCGGCACCCACCTCCTCCTGAGCTCAACCAGGGACAGGGGCTCCAGTCTCATCTCTCTCAGGTTCCTCCAACACACCTGGGGTTTCTGCTCTCATCCCTCCACCCAGGGCATGGCTTATAGGAGTGATGAGCGAGAGGGCAGGGGACTCACGCATACTGTCCTTGTTCCCCAGGTATTCTACACTAGCTCAGGACATCTAAGTCATCAGGTACTTGTCCAAATTAATGGTTTCTGCCCTGAGCTCCCTCAAAAGTCCCTCCTTCCCAGTCATTCATTCCGAAAGGCAATGAACGCCTTTCCTTGGCTGCCTATCTGGGGAGCAGCAAGAGTCATGGGGTAGAAGGAAGTGCTAGGGAGAGAGGAGGTTAATATTTCTAAATTGTGTAACGTATCACCTGCGCCCATTTAACAAATATTAATTGAGCCCCCCTTCTTCATGACAGGCACTGTGCTGGTGCTGGACCCATCACAGAAACAAAAATGGTGACAGTCCCTGCCCCGCGGAGCTGACAGCAAATCGCAGAGCTCCCAGCCCGAAGGAAGGAGCGCGGATCCCCCTGCACCAAGGAAACTCTTAGCCAGCTCCTCAGAACACCCCTGTCTCAAAGGATTTCAAAATGACTTCTTAGACACGAGACAAGAGAAGTCATTCAACTTTTCATTATAAATACAGATACCAAGGAAAGACAGCCCCTGGGGAGATCAAAAGCATTGTGTGGACCACACTGATGCCCTCACAAAATGCACACACACACATATGTGGGAAATAAAATGCTCATTTCTTTGAGCAGTGACATTCCTCTTCCTTAAAATCTCCCCTGTTGGAGCTCTGATGCTTTGAGCTCCAGGGAAGAAGGTGGGCACTCCTGCCTCCCAGACGCCCTTTTTGGAAGTGAAGTGGTGGAGGGCGGGGTCCCCGTGGGCTCGCACAGGCAGGTGCATCTCAGCTCCCAAGGCTTCCAGTCCTGGGCACAGCCAGGAAGGCGACGGGTGTCAACTCAGAGAGACGATAAGGCTAAACCTGGGAGAAGAGTGGGAGCCGATCCCAAGGCACCCGGGGCCCAGCCCCACGGTGTGAGATCGGGATGGCTCTGAGGAGAGAGCGGCCCAGAAAGATCCTCCCAGCGGGGCACAAGGGACACCCCAACACAGGAGGCCGGTTATACTCTGAGGAGAGCAGAAAGAGATTGTGAAAATCCCTGATGAACCAATACAGAAAAGAGGGATTTGCTTCTCTAATGCCACAGAATTGCATCCAGAAAATATTAACTTTTATTCCAATGTACTTATGATTGCAAAGGAAAGGCACATTAATTTCTAGTTCTCTGGTGAAGTGATGTGCTATTGACGGTGGGAATTTAAAAAATAAAAAGATAAAACGGGCCAAGTACAATAGCTCATGCCTGTACTCCCAACTATTTGGGAGGCTGAGGTGGGAAGATTGCTTGAGGCTTGCAGTTCAAGACCAGCCTGGGCAACATAGTGAGACCCCATCTCTACAAAAAACTTTAAAATTAGCCAAGTGTGGTGGTGCACACCTGCAGTACCAGCTACTTGGGAGGCTGAGGCAGGAGGTTACTTGAGCCCAGGATTTGAGGCTGCAGTGAGCCATGATCATGCCACTTGCACTCCAGTCTGGGCAACAGAGTGAGACCCCGTCTCTAAAAAAAAAATGACCATATAGTTGATCAATGAACAACATGGGTATGGACTGCACAGATGACTTATACTCGGATTTTCTTCTGTGTTAACCAACTGTTTATGTTATCAGTAAGGCTTCCAGTCAACAATTGGCTACAAATAGTTGAGTTTGGGGGGAGTCAAAAGTTATATGCAGATTTTCAACTGTGCAAGGCGTCAATGCCCCTAACCCCTACGTTGTTCAAGGGTCAACTGTATATCATTTCTTAAGCTACTCATAGAAAATTAGATTTTTTTAATGTTTAATTTAAAAATCTGCATTTTTCTTAAGAAGTTCTTACTAACTCAAATGATAATCATGCCACTGAGGAAGGCAACGGCATTCTCATGTTCATCAGTGTTTGTCGCCTAGTCCTTTGTTTGTTGCTAGGTACTAGGGACAAAGGTGAGTAACAGTGAGCCAGGGTCCTCAAGGAATTTACAGCCAACAGGGGGAGGAAGATACTCAGTGAGAAAGAGAAGAAAGAAGTGTGTGGGAAGGAGGAAGAGATGGCTGAATTCTGGGAATTGCATGGTTCTGCCTGCTCAAACTCTCCAACAGCTCCCATCTTGCTCTGAGTAAAGCCAAAGTCCTCGAATGGCCTCCAAGACCCCTTTCCATGTGCCTGTCTCTTTTCCTCTTGGGCCTCCTCTCTTCCTCTCTCACTGCTTTCCCTCCCTCCCTCCTGCCAGCCACACTGGCCTCCTGCTGGACACACCAGCCTCAGGGCCTTTGAACTTGCTGTTCCTACTGGAATGCTCCTCCCAGATATGGCTTAGGATGGCTTCCTCACCCCTTCAGGCCTTTTCTCAGCCATCACCTTCTCTGGGAGGCTCCCTTCCTGCCCCAACATACTCTATTATTCTTTCCTGCATCACAAACCTCCCAAAGGTATACAGGGGACCCAATGAGGGTCATATAGGGGACCCAATTGGGTCAATGACCCTCATTGGGTCCCATATATACTTTGAGAACTGCTGCATTAGAATTCCCTGGGAGGCTCATTGAAACCCAGCTCCCCAGCCTGTCCCTGAGAGATGCTGTTTTAGTGGCTCTGCAGAGGGGCCTGGAACTCCACATTTTAAAAAGCGGCTCAGGTGATTTTAATGATATCGTCCAAGGGCACCCTTTGCAAAAATAATAGGGAGCCACTGAAAGGTTTTTAAATCAGGACTGACAAGATTAGATCAGGCCTTCAGGGAGCTCTGGGGGCCATAGTTTAATCTCAGGAGAGAGATCCTAGGAGTTTAAATCAGGGGCCAGCTAACTGTACCCTGGATGATGGAATCTTGTTCACCACCGACTTTTGTAAGTAAAGTTTTATTGGAACACAGCCACAGCCATTCTTTTATGTGCTGGAATTATCTATGGCTACTTTTGTTCTAAAATTGCTGAGTTGAGTATAGTAGTCCCCCTTCTCCATGTGGAATATGTTGCAAGACCCCCAGTGGTCGCCCAAAACTGCGGACAATACCCTATTCTATACATACACACCTATGATAAAGTTTAATTCATAAATTAGGCACAGTAAAAGATTAACAATACCTAACGATAAAATAGAACAATTATAACAATATACTCTAATAAACGTTATGTGAATGTGTTCTCTCTCTCTCAGAATATCACATTGCATGTAATCACCCATTTTTAAGCCCCAGTTGACCGTGGGTAACTGAAACATCAAATAAGGCAGGACTATTGGAGTTGCAACAGAGAATATTGCTGGCAAAGCAAAAAAAATGTTTATTACCTGACACTTTTCAGAAGGTGTTTTCCCACCCATGGTCTAAACCAAGGGCTAGAAGGCAGGAAGAAAAAATGATCAATATTTGGAAACAAGATTAGAAGAGTGGATGGGGTGCTGTGGGGAGGATGGGGTGCTGAGCTCCCCGAAGATGGGCCCTGGCCTTCCAGCTCAGACTGCCGGTGAAGGTGACATCCGCAGGGGAGAAGTTGCTGGAAGAAGCCCAGAGCCGAGTGAGGATGGTGAGTATGTTTGGGGACACCCTCTCAGAAATCAGACAAACAGCTATTTCAGAGGAAGCCGAGGCACTAAGCTAAAATGCATTATCTCATTTTGCCTCATCATCCAATGAAAAGGTACAATGGTTTCCATCTTACAGACCACAAAATTGAGGCTTACCAGTTAAATAATTTGCCCAAGGACAGATCTGTCATACTCTAGAGTTCTTAACACTGCCTTTTGCAAACCTGAAGGTATGTGTACTTTGTACAGTTTATGAAAGTGGTTTTTTAAAAAACCACTGCCAGTTGCAGGTAAGGGAGGCTTCTGTCATTGGTATGTTTCTATGCAGGGTTTGTCTCTACCCTTTACTTCCTGCTTCTCAGCCAGTTTCTGATCCATATCAAAACATTACACTTAATCCCATCTATGGTAACTGAATATTTTTATTACCAGTTGCTTTGGAGCCTGGCCAAGGCTTTTGATAAGCTAAATAAAATAAATTACATCCATTGGTTATTTATTCACACTGATTGATGGCTTCAGAGCTGGAGGAGGCGTCCGAGCCTTGGAGCAATTGAAAGTTCTGCAATCAAGGTCCAATCCACGGTGTCTCTGCGGTAGCACAAGGACTGACACTTTAAAGAGGAGACGAAATGGCCCCACACTGACGATGGCCTCACTGAGTCTTAGCACAAACTCTACTTTCATCACATTGAAGCCTGAGTTTATTTCAGAGCCAAGAGGAAAGAAAAAAGAATCTTTACTCAGACACTCTTTCTTTTCCCCCTCAGCTAAACAGCACTGCAAAGCTGCTACCAGGCAGTCAAAAATGAAGAGGACTGGGTTTCTTGACTAGTTTACTCCAAGAAAGGCAATACAGGAAGCTGTTGCTAACCTGGGATTACTTTCCTAGAAAAGATGGAGATTGAAAAGGAAGGAGAATAACAGGAAAAAACAGTCAAATGATATATTTTTTTACAACACAGTGAACGTTTATTCTAGCAGACAACCACTTCCACTTGCGTTACTGTCGAGAACCTGCTCCAGTCGCTGGCTCTTCCCTTATCTCACCCCTTCCTGGCTTTCATTGCAAGTAAAATGAAATCTGAACTCTGTACTGTGGACTGCGATCCCCTAATGATCTGGTTGTCACCTCCACACTGGCTTCTGTGGGATCCCAAAGGCCATGTCCTGTCTGCCTCAAGCCTCTGACCCCTGGACCCCTGTCTGGAACACTCTCTCCTGCTCTTCATTCTCCTGGTCTTGGCTCCAGCTGGACTCGGGAGAGGCTGTCCAGGCATGCCCAGTCACTCAGCAGTTTTCTTCCCTCATAGCATTTATGACAATCAGCAATGCCCTTGTTTATGTATTTGCTTAATTGTCTCTCTTTTGTCTGCGATACTAGAGTGCAAGTTCCCCAGAATTAGAGGCTGTTTGTTTTTTCATTGATACGTCTTGGACGTCTAGAATGATGTCAGGCACACAGCAGGCACTGAGCAGCTAATAGTTGCATGAATGAATAGGAGTTGTTTTTTTTTCTTCCACTTTTTTTTAATATTATATATTCTCTGCCTCTTTTTTTAAGGTTTTAGAATCAGCTCTTTCTAGCTTGAAATTTTATATCTTTGCCCTTACATTTTTGTAAGTCTTCAAAAATGGCTATGCGATGTTCCCCAAATTAATCTGTAAGTTTAAAGTAGTTTTAATTGAAAGCCCAACATACTTTTTCATAGCACTTGACAAACTGATTGTAAAATTCACACAAGAATATATGTTTAAGAAATAACTAAGGTAATTGTCCCAAACGGAAGTGGTGTAGGTAAGATTTGCTATAAGAGGGATCAAAACATATTACAAAGCTAAGGTAATTAAAACAGCATGGGATTGACACTGGACCACATAAAAAAGAAATATCGAGGTATAGACATGGGACTTTGGTGCACGGTAGAGTTGTTTTTTTCAAATCAGCGGGGAAAGGGCAGATTACTAAATAAATGGAATTGGGACAATTGGCTACCTGTGTGAAAGAAACTAAAATCACCATCTTGCATCAGGTTCTCTCTCTCTCTCTCTCTCACTTAAGATGGCTTAAGACCTAAAGAAAAAAATAAGACATTAAAATTATTAGAAGAAAATGTAGAAATTATCATTACAATCTTAGGTTAGGGAAGGCTTACTAACCTAAGGCCCCCAACATGCAAACTACAGAGGAAAAAATGATACATTTGACTACATCAAAATAAAGTCTCCTTTCTAACATTATTTTAAACAACGTTAAAGCGTCAGCAACATGGTGAGAAAAATTTTATATTTCATGTAGCAGACAAAGGCTTAGTAAAACCTATAAAGAATGTTTGTAAATTAATAAGAAAGAGACAATCAAATTTTAAAATGGTCAAAGAATATACAGAGTTTTAAAAAGAGGAAATATAAATGATCAATAAACATGTAAGTTATTCAGTCTCATTCATAAACCAGGAAATGCAAGTTAAAACACCTCTAGGACTGGCAACATTTAAATTTGACAGTATCTAGTGCTGGTGAAGATGTGGGCAAAGGGAAACCCCATAGTGCCTCAATTGTAGACTAGTATAACCAGCCCCTTAGGGGGCAACAATTTAACTGTATCTGTTATAACTACAGAGTTCCTGCTCTATGACCCAGCGATTACACTCCTAGGCATCTTCTTTAAAGAGATCTGAGCACAAGGAGGCATGTGCAAGACTGTCAACGCAGCAATGCTTATAAATGTGCAAATTATGAGTGAGTGTCACAAGGGGAAATGCCAAAATCAAACAATGCAGAGTACATTAAGAGAAATGAATCAGATCTATAGAGATTAATATAGTTGACTCTCAAAACATATTGCAAGGTAATAAATGCACTGTCCAAATTAGATATACGGTGTAGTATCATTTATATAAAAACACCCACATAAAACCATACCATGCATTTTCTGGGGGTGTGTGTAAATGTATGTAAACTGGTCTGGCTGTATACCCACAAGCTCATGACCATAGCCTCTCCTAGAGAGAAAGGAAGAGTGGCAAGATTGTGACGAGGTGTTTGAGGGAGAAATTTGCTATCTGTAGTATTCTGCATTTTTGGAAGAATGTATGCATCTATCTCTTGTGTAAGTCAAATGATTTTTAAAAAACAATTTTCATTTAAGAAAATAAACCAGTCCTCAGCAAGTGAGGTACAGAAATTGAGAGTAAGCCACTGGGAAATTTTACAGCAATTTGACATTGCCCCAAGAGTCAAGCTCACGATCAGTAGACTCTTCGTGGTAAGAGACTATAGACCAGTGGTGGAGTCAGCACATTTTCTCCAGCTGAGAGCAGAAGAGAAAGGTCCAGAGATTCCAAGTAAGGAAAAGATTCAATGCATTGCTGACGTGAAGACGTCAGGGCACATGAGAAGGAATGTGAATGGCCTCTAGAACCCGAGAGAAGGCCTTGGCTGACAGGCAGTGAGGAAACAGAAACTCCAGTCCCACAATTGCAAGGGGCTGAATTCCATCAACTGAATTGCGAGTGAGCCCAGAAGCAATTCTTCCCCCAGCCTTGACAGAAGCCCAGCTGACATCTTGACTCCAGCCTTGTGGGTGCGCAGCGGAGCCCACCTGGCCTTCGGACCTACAGAACTGTGCGCTAATAAATGAGTGTTATTTGGAAAACAAAATCTCGGGTAAAATACCAGGGTCAAGGATATGTTTTCCTGGGATGGGTCTTCTACCCAGGTATTAGGAAGCTGGGGATAGCCCTCCTTTCCTCTGCTTGTTTTCTTTTGTTTAAGGCTGTGGTTCTTAACCAGTGTGTGTGTGTGTGTGTGTGTGTGTGTGTGTGTGTGTGTGTTTGTGCCTGTGTGGGGCTGCTGCCTTCCCAGGGGACAGTTAAAAATGTTTGTAGGAAAAAATAGACTTGTGGGCATTTGAGATCATCATAATGACTGGGGCTGTCTCCTGCTGTTTACTGTGGTGGGTACTGAAGATGCTAAACCCTAAACATCTTGCAACTGCAGGCACCATGTTCTATCACTGCCCTGCTGGGTGAGAAACATTGGCCTTACGTGGACCCAACTGAACCTCAGATGTGTAAAATGGCCTACGATTTACTTTTTTTCCTAATCTGCACATTGAAAATGGGTTGGTGAGGGATTGCCACACATTTTCACACAGGCTGCTTTTCTGTGCAGGCAAGGAAGGCCTTATCACCGTCTAGCGAGACTCGATACTGGTTGAGCCAGGCTTACACATCGCTTGCAGTCAATGGGTAGGAGGAAGGGTTCGTGCCATCGGTGGCCGACAGCACACCCAAATTACAGTCCTGTTGACTTGCAGGTTGGTGTGAATTTATGAGGAAGGCCACAGGCAGGGCATAAAACAATGAGCTGCTGCTTGTGGTGTAATAGATTTGCCGCCAAATACTTGTTACTGAGGATGGAAACTGGAGTCTGGAGAAGGCACCACGGTAGGCCGGGGCGCAGGGCGGTGTGTGTTGGCTGCCGAAACTCGGCCCACAGTAATTCAGCCCGCACAGGCAGTCAGGCCAGAGAGATTTATGGACCCCAAGGAACGCGTGCGACCAAGGCTGCTCAAAGGAGGCAATCCATTGTGAGATTCTGACTGTCAAATAACGTGTTGGGCTTTCTCCAGTGGTCCCAAGACTTAGAGATTACATCTTTAACACATCAATAACTTACCCTCTGGTTAGCAAGGCTCGCTGGGGCATGACTAATCAGCGGATGAAAGTGTCTTTGTGGGGATTAACTTTAATGAAAAGAAAAGGGATAGTTATTTGGGGAGTTTGAAATCTTCCATAAATCAAAGGGGACGCTGACAAAGCAGGTTCATAAGGTAAGAATGAAGCCATTGTGGGGAAAATTAAGGAACAGCTACTTTTAATATAAATCACAAGTCAGGGCTACATTGGTTGAGGATTCCATGGGAACAGCACCGTTTAACTTCTTCAGGTGGAAAGGAGTGATATTTGGGGAAGCTCAGCTTTCCTTAAGGGAAACCACATGTCCTGTGTCCTTATTAACCCTTTTCCATTGGCTTCCAGCATATCTGGCAGCCGGCTTATGAAATACTTGAGGGCGTGGTCCCCACGAGTTCCAAATGCAGCTTTCAAAATACATCCTGAAGCCCTCCCATACCAAGGGGCCCTGAAATTTAAAGTCTCTCCAAGAAATCATGGGAATGACTCTGTGCAGCCCATGGATTACATCAGGAAGATGCTTATCTGTCCCTCTACGAGCTTAGGCATGAACGGACTCCACTGTAACCAAGGGTTTACTGTGTCAGGAACGGCTGATATCAGGCACCTCCCCTGGGATGCGCTGAGATGAACACATCACCACTGTCATGTTCCTGCCCAACCTGCGCAGCCTAAATCTAATGAGGAAACTACCAGATAAACCCAGGTTGAGGTGAATTCTACTAAACAACAGGCCTGTTCTCTTTTTTAATATGTCAATCTCTATTTTGTTGTTGTTGTTGTTGAGACAGAGTCTCACTTTGTTGCCCAGGCTAGAGTGAGTGCCGTGGCGTCAGCTTAGCTCACAGCAACCTCAGACTCCTCAGCTTAAGCGATCCTACTGCCTCAGCCTCCCCAGTAGCTGGGACTACAGGCATGCACCACTATGCCCGGCTAATTTTTTCTATATAGATTTTTAGTTGTCCATATAATTTCTTTCTATTTTTAGTAGAGACAGGGTCTCGCTCTTGCTCAGGCTGGTCTCGAACTCCTGACCTCGAGCGATCCACCTGCCTCGGCCTCCCAGAGTGCTAGGATTACAGGCGTGAGCCACCGCGCCCGGCCAATATGTCAATCTCTTAAAAGACAAAGAAAGTCTGAGGAATTATTCTGGATTAAAGAGATATGATCCCTGAATGTAATGTGCCAACCTGGATTGGATTGAGACAATTATCGAAGTGAGCATATGACCCATGTTTTAGATGGTAGCACTGTATCAATGTTCAATTTCCTGAACTTCATACTTGTATAGTAGTTAGAGACTATTCTTGTTTCCAAGAGATATATATGGAAATATTTGGGGGTTAAAGTTCATGGTTATCTGTAATTTATTCTCAAATGACTCAGAATTTTTTTCTCATATATTTAGAGGGAGAGATGTAGCAAAATATAAATTGGTGAATCTATAATAGATGAAAGGTACATGGGAGTTTATAGTACTATTCTCACAACTTTTATGTAGGTGGAAAACTTTTTTCAAATTAAAAAGTAAAAAAATTGAGGCAGCTATATTTTAAGAACAGTAAATACATGCAGAAAATGTACATTATCCTTAAAACAGAAAAGTTTCTAGCTGAGTTGTGGTAGTGAGTCACAGTCCACCAGAGAAAGTGTGTAGCCTAAAAGTGGTTGGAAGTGTATCCACCAGGAATGTTTTCACACAACCCAATGTGTGTGAATATGGACCTACCTTGCTCACACTTGCCATTCTGGAGCTGGTGAGGAGACCCCCAGTCTCCTGTCTTTTCACTGTGCCACTTTTAGGGGACTGACTTTTTGCCTTATAGATGCAAGCACTCCTAGGCATCTGGTCTTTGGTCCAGGAGGGAAGAAAGTGGAAGAAGAAAGAAGGAACAGCACAAATTCAGAAAATCAAAAGCTGCCAGACGTGTTGGCTCACGCCTATAATCCCAGCACTTTGGGAGGCTGAGGTTGGAGGATTTCTTGAGGCCAGGAGTTCAAGGTTACTGGGAGGTATGATTGTGCCACTGCATTCCAATCTGGGCAAAAGAACAAAACCCTATCTCTAAAAAAAAAAAAAAAAAAGAAAGAAAGAAAGAAAAAGAAAAAATGTAGAAAAGCTGTCCCAGAAATGTCCACAGTGCAGTACAGGTAAATGTGCTCAAAACACACCTATTCTCTGGTTACAGATTCCTTTGACCTTGAAGTTATGGACTTTCAGAGTTCAGAGAAAGAGTAATATCTAGGCGGCTGGAGATGGGCTAAGTTCCGGTTCTGTTTCTCTCTCTATGGATTTCTTTACACAAGTCACTCAACCATTTCCTCATTGTAAAATGAGAATTTTAAACTGGATTATCTCAAGTTCTCTTCCAGTAATAACAATCTATGATTGTATAATTTTTCTTATTGTTTAAAGGTGCTTCTGTATGAAGTTCACGAAACTCTGACTTTAACTGGCTTAAGCAATTAGGAAATTTATTATCGTACAAAAGAGGAAGGCTGGGTAGACCTGGGCTCAGGGTGTTTGATTTAACTGCTTAACAACATCAAACATCAACAGGTGAGGTTCTTTCTATTTCTATCTGCTGAACTGACTGCTTCATCATGCTGTGGATGCAGCTATTTCAGGTGATGTATCTAATAAGACAATGTGCATAGGTAGGAAAAACAGTAACTCCTCTTAGAGGAGAGAGGTGACTTCCCCAGAAGCCTCCTGGCATGCTTCCTCTTATGTCTCATCAGACAGAATTGGTGTCTGTGGGGGCCCTGAGCCATCATTGGCAAGGAGGATGGAATTACCCAGTTGGTTTAGCCTAATCATCTGCCATCCAACAGATTGTGGGGCATTGACCATAATGTATCCTTTACTTATAATGGGAAATGTATTTTAGAAAATAACTCTTCTTCCAGATGCCACAGGAGGGTTCACACACAGTAAGGGCTCACATGTATTTGCCTCATTTCCCTAAATCTGCATTGACCATTTGCACTTTAACCAATGAAATCCTCCCCTCACTGACCACTCTAAGAAATAGTCCAAAAGAAAATACCCACACACACCTAAAGTGGGGAGTGCCTCTGGATATTTTTTTTACTTCAAGTGTACATTCATTCATTCACATACGTATACTAATTCAACAAATATTTGAGCACCTTCTATATTTCAGGCACTGATGAAAAGCTGTAGTCTCTGCTCTTAAAGAACTTATACTCAGATGGTAAAATAGACATATTAACAATTACTGTACATGCCATTTGTCATTAATGGCAAGAGCTGGGATGAAGGAATATGTAAAGATTGGGTGACATTGCAAAGGAAAATTGCAACTAACTCAGATACTTGGAATTTTCATTATGTTAATCATGCTATAAAATATGGGCAAAATAGTGTGTGTGCGTGTGTGTGTATGTGTGTTTGGGGGGTATTCTCCTTTTATATCTCTTTATCTAAGATTTAAAAAAATAAAGATTCTGTATGTATCATTCACATTTCACATAAAATTATTCCTGTCAAATAAAAAGTTAAATGTTTGTTTCAGCTCTGACACTGTCCTCTCTAAAAGCCTTAAACTGAAAAACTCATTATTTCCTGTGCCTGTAGATTTTCTCCATCCAATTGCACTGGCCAATGTTCATAGTTACGAGGGAGACCCTTCAGATTCAGTTATTAACAAGCTAAAACATAAGACTTTACATATGTCATTCATTCATTCCTTGCAGCCCCACCATATGGAGTGGAGAAAGTGGGGAACAAGAGATTAAATAACTTATTCAAGGTCATAGAGCTAGTAAGTGATTAAGATGGGATTAAAAAGAAATTGGTCTGGCTTCTGAGTCCCTGCTTGTACCACTAGGCTGTGCAGCCTCCCTTGGTGACCAAAGCAATAGAAATGGGACCTGAAGACAGGATAGGTTTCAGTCATGTACTCTGCTGCTCACTCTTTTTTTTTTTTTTTTTTTGATGCTCACTCTTAATTCATTCTTAAAACATCTTGTGACAAGCAGCTATGAAGGCAGAATCCAGGTTATTCATAAGATATAACATTTTTTCTGGAAATCTGTTGAAATCTGTAATAAAATACCAAATAATTATGCCAGGATACATAATTGACTTATGTATATAAGACTGTCTGAACGTGATCATCATCTTTAGATTGAATTTTTGTGATCTTACCAAGAGCAAGGAAAACATCTGAAATTACAGACACTTTTTAAGATTCCAAACATTTTTTTTTTTTTTTTTTTTTTTTTTTTTTGAGACAGAGTCTCACTCTGTTGCCCAGGCTGGAGTGAGTGCCGTGGCGTCAGCCTAGCTCACAGCAACCTCAAACTCCTGGGCTCAAGCAATCCTACTGCCTCAGCCTCCCGAGTAGCTGGGACTACAGGCATGCACCACCATGCCCGGCTAATTTTTTCTATATATATTTTTAGCTGTCCATATAATTTCTTTCTATTTTTAGTAGAGATGGGGTCTCGCTCTTGCTCAGGCTGGTCTCGAACTCCTGAGCTCAAACGATCCGCCCACCTCGGCCTCCCAGAGTGCTAGGATTACAGGCGTGAGCCACTGCGCCCGGCCAAGATTCCAAACATTTTATCTCATTTCATATGGTTTATGCTTATTTATAGTTCTAATTAGGAAAATAAATAAATTACAAGAAAATTAAAAGGCAAAAAGATAAACCACCTGTGTTTTGCAAAATGGCCCATTGGGAAGGTAAAGAGAATATTCTTTCTGGGTTCTGCCAGTCAGCAACAAGTATACTTGTCACTGCAGCTTCCCCAAGAACTGAGGGGACCCCATCAGAGACCCTGGAACTGGATCCCTATTTCTACAGTTCTCTACTCCTGGAACAGAACAGGTAGACAGTTCTATCGTCTGTGCAAATAAGAAGCTGCTCACAAAGGAGGAGGGAGGTGGGCCCAACCATGCCTACCCCAGTGAGTTCCTGAGTGTGTAACACTGGGGACTCCCCACTCTGGGAAGTCACCACTTAATTCCAAGACTTGAGGTATGCAATGGTCTGAATGTTTGTGTCCCCCTGACTTTGTGCTGCTATAACAAAATCCCTCAGATTCAGCAATTTGTAAACAACAGAAATTTATTTATCACAATTCTGGAGGCTGGGAAGTTCAAGATCAAGGCACTGGCAGGTTCAATGTCTGGTGAAGGTCTGCTTCCTCATAGGTAGCACCATCCAGGTGTTCTCACATGGCCAAAGGGGTAGAAAGTGAAAATGGGAATGAACTCTGTGTCCTCACATGGAGTGGAAGAGAGTGAACCCATTCCCTCAAGCCATTTTATAATGGCTCTAATGCCATCCACAAGGATTCCATCTTCATGACTTAATTACCTCCTAAAAGACTCACCTCTTAATGCTATTACACTGACTTTTAAGTTTCAACATACAAATTTGGGGGACACATTTAGACCATAGCACCACCCAAAATTCATATGTTGAAGTCCTAACCCTCAAGGAGATGGTATTAAGAGGCGGGGCCTTAGGAGGTGATTAGGTCATGGGGGCAGAGCCCCCATGAATGGGACTAGTGCCCTTATAAAAAATATCCCAGAGAGATCCCTCACTCTTTCCACCATATTAGGATGCAGCAAAAAGTCAGCAGCCTACAAGCCAAAAGAGGGCTCTTACTAGAACCCAACCATGCTGGCACCCTGATATTGAATTTCCAGCCTCCAGAACTGTAACAAATAAATTTCTATTTTTATAAGTCATCCAGTCTATGGTATTTTGTTATAGCAGTTCAAATGAACTAAATTTAATTACAATGTTTGTTTTCATTCCTTTAATCTTTAGAAATATGATCTTATTCCTACATATTCTTCCTTCTGCACATCTACAGTAAAAGCTGCAAATTTGCCTTGGAACATTAACTTTGAGTCTTTTAGGTTGCCCTTTCTAAGAGTCTCCCACTTACATTTATGGGTTTTCTTACTCTAACCACTCTCTGCCTACATCAAGAAACAAGCATACTCTAGAAAAACTTGGGGATCTTCTCCCTTAACAATGACTTCCTCATAGTTTGATCAGTGTCCTCTCTCTGCTTGGTTTTGATACTCTCTCAAGATAATTTCATGATTTGGGGTAAGTCTTAGTTTTTCATTTGTTAAATGGGGTACAGAATGTCAACTTTATAGACTTATTGTGGGGTCAAATGTGGTGATGTCTGTGACAGTACTTTGTAAACCCTAAAATTGTACATAGATATCAGTTATTACTAAAAGGAGGCTACATTGTTGATTGTAATGGTAGAAACCCTCAAAGAAAGGGCGTACCCTGAGAAGTGTAAAGTCTGATAGACAAAGGCCTTTATTGATGCTATGCAAGGGCGAAGTAGGGACTTACTGTGTGGATTTAGATCCTAGGGATTGAAGAAACTCATGACGTAAAAAAAATGGCCCCGTCATCCTCCTGAGGCCCAATATTCTACCATTTACATTAGTTCTTTAGCCTAAGTCTTTGGTTACTCTTCAAATGTAAAAATTCAGTTTCAGATTTTTTAGACTCTAGTTTTTGGTGTATATGTGTGAAGCATTTTGGAAGCAGGTGGCAACAGAAGCCCTGCCACACTTGGGAAGGGAGAGCTGGGATGAAGTAGAAAGAGTTCCCAAGGACTCTAGTAGTCTGAGTGGATCCATGAAGAGAAAGATCACAGAATGGTGAGGTTGAGGGAAATGAAATAGTATTGGCGTCATGATTTTGATCAAAGTTGACCCTGGCATTAGCACTATCAACAAAGGTTGGGTTTCTAGAGTCCAAGTTCTAGTCCTGGGTCTGCTGTCAACTGGCTACATGAACTTGAATGTGGTACATACTTTGTCATTTTCCTCATTTAAGATCCTATTATATATCTCCATTTTGTGATTTTTTTGTTTTGTTTTGTTTTTTTCTGCTAACTAGGAGTTCATTGAGACCCTTCTATTTCATGACAACCATTTTCTGCAGAAGACATACTCTTTGGGCATTAGTGCTCTCACAAGATATAAGTAAGGCCCCCCAGGTCCCAACCTCTCTAGCTCAAGCTCCAGACACTAGGAGCAGGGACCAGAAGAATAGGCAGATAACAATGGTAGATTACCCTGAGTGTATACGCAACTATGTTATCAGATTACTGAGTTTGGGGCCAGAAGCTAGGTGGGAAAGCTGAACTTTAATTTCAGTGCTGTACTGAAACCCTTAAAGTGCCCTGGTGCCTGATAGAAGCAGAACTAGAGCCTGGTCACTGGGAATTCAGACCCAAATTGGGTCAAAATAATGATGCTAGCATTCTTTCAATTTCTTCAACCTTCCTACTCTTTGATCTTTCTCTTCATGAAGGAAAATCCTCTCTTGAAGGATTATTACTCAGTTTAGTCTGCAGGATTCCCAGAGAACAGGATCAACCAATAAGCTCACAATAAAACATCAAAAAGCACATAAGAACATAAATCACCATGAGTGAGAGTAAACAGAAATAATAAAAAACAGATTTTGGACCCCAGAGGCTACAGATATTAGAATTGCCAAATATGTATAAATGTTTTTTTAAAATAAAGTATGCAATCATAAAAATAATTAAGTAAAAATAGTTATTAGAAATAATCAGATTTTGAAATAAATACAGAACTTCTAGAAATTAAAAATATAAACCCTAATGGAAGGGTTAAATATCAGATTAGACACAGCTAAAGAGAGAATTTGTGAAATGGAAAATATGTCAGAAGAAATTACCCAGAATGCAAGGAAGAAAGATTATGAGATTGAATTAAAAATGCAAGATCCAATTATATGCTATCTTCAAGGGACAAATTCCAGATCTAAAAATACAAAGAAGTTGAAAGTAAAGGGAAGAAAAATACATATAAGTATACAAAGAGTAACCAGAAAAGAGCTGCAGTGATTATATAATTCAAGACAAAAAAAATATTACCAGAGACAAAAAGGAACACTAATGATCAAAGTGTAAATGCAGCAGGAAGATACAATTAGAGATAATACACAACTAAAAATAAATCCCAAAATACATGGGAAAAAACTCCCAGAATTGAAAAGAAAAATATATAATTCAACACTCATAGTGGAGATTGTAGTACCACTCATTCAGTAATTGATAGATCAACAAGGCAGAAAATCAGTAAGGATATGGAAGATTTGAATGGCACCATCAATCAACTTGACCTGATATATTAACAGGACACTCCATCCAACAATAGCAGAATATACATTATTTTCAAATGCATATACAATATTTTCTATAGGCCATATGATAAGCCATAAGACAAGTCTCAACAAATGTAATAGCATTGAAGTCATATGTTTGCTACCCACAGCAAAATTAAATGAGAAATCATCAACAGAAAGAAATTTGAGCTATCCCTTTAATATTTGGAAAGTAAACAACACACTGCTAATATCCATGGGTCAAAGAAGAAATCATAGGGAAATTAGAAGATATCTTCAAGTGAACCAATTTGACAACACACCATATCAAAATTCTGGTTGTGGCAAAAGCATGCAGGGAAGCTAATTTTTAGCTTTGAACGTGTATATTGAAAAAAAAGAAAATCTAAAATCAATAATAAAATTTTCCATGTCAAAAAATATAAAAAGGACCAATTCAAACCCAAAATAAGTATGAGGAAAGAGAAAAGAGAAAAATAACAGAGGAAATTAATAAAACCAAAAGTTGGTTTTTGAAAATGATCTGCGAAATATATAAACTTTTAACTAAACTGACCAAGAAAAAAAAAAAAGAGAAGACACAAAATACCAAAATCAAATGGTAGTGGTATCATACCTACAGACCCTATAGAAATTAAATGGCTTATAAAGAAGTATTGTGGACAATTTTATGTAAATAAATTAAATAATTTAGATAAAATGTTCAAATTCCTAACTGACTAGAATGACTTCATTCTAGAATGACTTAATGACAAATTACTAAAACAAATTCAAGAAGAAATTTTAAAAATCTTGTTAGAATGATAAGAAATTGATTTAGCAATTAAAAATCCTCCCACAAAGTAAAGCTCATGCCCAAATGGCTTTATTGATAAGTTTTATCAAACACTTAAAAAAGAAATAATATCAATTCTACAAAAAAATCTTTCAGAAAATATAGGAAGGAACATTTTCCAATTAATTCATTGCAGGCAATATTAACCTGATGCCAAAACCAGATAAAGACATCACAAGAAAAAGAAAAGCCACACAGACCAATATTGCTTCTGAACACAGGTACAGGTGTAAAAATATTTAACAAAATATTAGCAAGCCAAATCCAGGAACATATTAAAAGAATTATGCACCGTTACAAAGCAGAATTTATCCTAGGAGCATGATTGGCTTAACATCCTAAAATCAAATAATGAATTAAAGTAATAAGCCACATAAGTAGAAAAAAGGACAAAAATCATATGAGCATCTCAACAGGGGCGGAAAGAGCATTTGACAAAATCCAATGCCCATTCATGAGGAAAACTCTCAAAAAAACAGGTATAAAAATGAATTTCCTCAACCTGTTTTTTTTTTTCTCAATTCTTTTCCTCCTCAACCTGTTAAAGGACATCAACAAAACTAACAGGTAATATTATATTTAGTGATGAAAGACTGAATGCTTTCCCCCTAATGTAAGGATGCCTGCTCTCATCACTTCTATTCAGCTGAAGGTTCTAGCCAGTGCAATAAGACGAGAAAAATAAATTAAGAGAATACAGACTGGAAAAGAAGAGATAAAACTGTTTTTTGTTTGGTTGGTTGGTTGGTTTGTTTTTTTGTTTGTTTTTAGTGCTTCCTTGGATTTTGTTTTTTTTTTGTTTTGTTTTGTTTTGTTTTGTTTTTGCTTTGCAGACATCCATATGGAAAGGCAAAGGTCCTAAAGTAGCCAAAATAAATTTGCAAAGTTCAAAGCTTGCTATATAAAGCTTAATTTCAAAACTGATATTAAAGCTACAATAATCAAGAATACGTGGTATTGGTATAAAGGTGAATGTATAGATCAATGGAACAGAAGAGAGTTAAATAAACTCTTACATTTCGGATCAATTGATTTTCAAAAGGTATCAAGGCAATTCAATGGGAAAAGAATAGGCTTTTCAAGAATTGGTGCTGGGACAGTTGGCTCTCCAAATACAAAAAGATAATTTAAACCGTTATTTTACACTATATATAAAAATTAAATTAGGCCAGGCACAGTGGCTCACGCCTGTAATCCTAGCACTCTGGGAGGCTGAGGTGGAGGATTGCTTGAGGTCAGGAGTTGGAGACCACCCTGAGCAAGTGAGACCCCGTCTCTACTAAAAATAGAAAGAAATTAGCCAAACAACTAAAAATAGAAAAAATTAGCCGGGCATGGTGGTGCGTGCCTGTAGTCCCAGCTACCAGGGAGGCTGAGGCAGGAAGATCACTTGAGCCCAGGAGTTTGAGGTTGCTGTGAGCTAGGCTGATGCCACAGCACTCTAGCCCAGGGAACAGAATGAGACTCTGTCTCAAAAAAAAAAAAAAATTAAATTAAAATAAAGTATAGACTTAATTAAATGTAAGAGCCAAGTTTGCGAAATTTCCAGAAGAAAGCATATGAGAAAATCTTTTTGACCCTGAGTTTGGCGAAGATTTCTTAAATAGGACACCACAAACACAATCCAGGTGCTACAAAAATATATAAATAAATAAATAACATGAGTCATATTAAAAAGTTGGTAAATTGGGCTACCACTGGAATACATACAGAACTCTTAAAACTCAACAATAAGCAGCAGTCCAAGTGTCTATTGATGGGTGAATGGATAAACAAAATATGGTGTAGGCACATGATGGATTATTATTCAGCCTTAAAAATGAAGGAAGTTCTGACACATGCTATAACACAGATGATCCTTAATGACATTATGTTAAGTGAAATAAGCCAGCTATAAAAAGACAAATATTGCATAATTCCACTTACATGAGATTCCCAGAGTAGTCAAATTTGTAGAGGCAGAAAGTAGTTGCCAGGGGTTGAGGGGAGGGGGTGTTGGTAAGTTAGTGTTTAGTGGGTACAGAGTTTTAGTTGGAGATAATGAAAAAGTTCTGGAGATGGATGGTGGTGATGGTTATACAAACAGTGTGAATGTTCTTACTGATACAGAATTGTACACTTAAAATGGTTAAAGTGATACATTTTATGTATAAATATTTACCACAGTTTTTAAAAAGTGGGGAAAAAAACTCAATGTAAGAGGACAAACAACCTACTTTTCAAATGGTCAAAAATTTAAACAGACATTCAGCAAAGACGTATACAAATGACCAACAGGTATAGGAAAAGATGCTGACTTTGATTAGCTGTTATGGAAATGCAAGTTAAAACCACTAGATACCAGTGCACACCCACTATAATGACCATAATTCAAAAGGTTACCAATACCAAACGCTGGTGAGTATGTGGAGAAACTGGAATTTTCATATATTACTGATAGGAATATAGACTTATACAGCCACTGTGGAAAACAGGTGGATGATTTTTTAAAAATTTAAACGTATACTTCATTATGCAACCCAGCAATTTCACTCTTAAGTATCTACTTAAGAAAAATTTGTCCACACAAACTTGTGTAAGTAGTGTCATTTATATAGCCAAAGCCTGGAAACAATCCAAATGTTCATCAACAAGTGAGTGAATAAGCATGTGATATATTCATACAATGGAGTAATAGTCATCAATAAAAACAAATGGACCACTGATGCATGCAGCATGGATACACCTCAGAACCCCTATAATACACAAAAGAAGCCAGATACAAAAACTACATATTGTATTTATATGAAATTTCTAGAAAAGGCAAATCTATGGAGATCAATTGTTGCCTGGGACTGGGAGTGGGAGCGCAGATCGGCTAAAGCAGTCAAGAGGGAACTTTTAGGGGTAATGAAAATGTTCTAAAACTTGGTTGTGTTAGTGGTGGTTGCACAACTGCATACTTTCACATGCATCAAACTGTGCACTTACAATAGGTGAATTTTATTCTATGTAAATTATGCAATACACCTGTCAAAAAATTACATAGCCTAACGAGATGTAACAACCAAATACAAAAGAATGATCCTTGATTAAATCCTGGATCCAAAACCAAAAATTATGAAAGAAAATTTGGGGACATTTATGAATATGGGCTATGTATTAGATAATTTCATGGAATGGTCATTTCTGTTTTGTTTTGTTTCTTTTAAGATAGTACATGCAATTTGAAGAATGGTCATTTTTATAGATGTGATAATAGTATTACAGATATATAAGAGAAAATCTTCCTTAAGAGATGCCTGTTGAAGTTTTTAGGGACGAAGTCTCATGATTCTACAACTTATTTTCAGATGACTCAGAAAAAAATAGAAAGAAGACAAATGAAGCAAAATGTGGATATCAACATAGATGAAGGGTACATAGATGTTCATTGTATTAATATTTAAGTTTTCTTTACATGTGAAATTTTTCAAATAAAATTTGAGGAAGGATCAAGACACCTATGGCTAGTCACAATAATGAAACTGTAGAATACCTTAAGACAAATAGGAGATATTAAGAGCAGACAGAGAAAAAAGGACAGATTATCCACAAATGAATGACATTTAAAACAACAGCAGGTAAGAGCAACAATAAAGTCAAAAGGCAGTGGAATAATTTCAAACTTTAAACCTACATTTCAGTACCCAGCAAAACTATCTTTCAAAAACAAGTTGTAAAATTAGTATTTTTCTTCTCAAGTGTTCTTACCACAATTAAAAAAAATTAGAATATTTCATAAGAGAGTCTACTGCACAGGATGTTTAATAAGAAACATCTAAATCTAAAAGGATTGTGCTTCAGCAAGAAGGAAAGTTAACCCATAAGGGGCTTGAGATAGAGGAATGCTGGGAAAATGAAATGAAAACATGTGTAAAAATAACAGTAAAAACAATCATAACGTGTCAAGTTTGTTTGGTTAAAAAAAAAAAAAAAAAAAGACAGACTAAAGCCCTGGATCACAAATAACATGTAAATTCGGAGGGGATGATCATAGGGAAAATCCTCTGAGATGGTTGCATTAATTTGGAAGGAGAAGATACAGTTTAACTGGGCCGGGCGCGGTGGCTCACACCTGTAATCCTAGCACTCTGAGAGGCCGAGGTGGGAGGATTATTCACACTCAGGAGTTTGAGACCAGTCTGAGCGAAAGTGAGACCCCCATCTCTACTGAAAATAGAAAAAATTAGCTGGGCATGGTGGCATGCGCCTGTAGTCCCACCTACTCTGTAGGCTGAGGCAGGAGGATCACTTGAGCCCAGGAGTTTGAGGTTGCTGTGAGCTAGGCTGACACCATTGCACTCTAGCCTGGGAGACAGAGCAAGATTCTGTCTCAAAAAACGTATGTATACATAGTTTAACTTTAGACTTTGTTAAGATAAATGGGTGTTGTAATATTCCAAGAGAAACCACTGAAAGAATGACAAAGGAATATATAAATTCTAAACTGTTTAATAGTAAAGAGAATAAAAGTGGGAAAAGAAAAGAGAAAGAACCAAAATAATAGATCCAAAAATAGAGTTCAACAAAAAAGAACGAAGAAGCATAGAAAACCTGGGAATTATAGAAATAAAAAAGAAAGATGGAGAAACAAGTCCAAACATACTGTCAAAGTAACTGGAAATTGGCTAAATTCACCAGTTAAGAAAATACAGATTATCAGACTGCATTAAAAATAATTTAGCTGGATGTTGTTTACAAGAGATGTACCTAAAATAAAAGAATATGGAAATCTTTAAAGTAAAAGGATGGAAAAAGATACACTAGGTAGATACTAACCAAAATAAAGTGGGTGTAGTCATATTAATATCAGGGGAAAAGTAGTCACAGGACAAAAACTATTTTAAAGTATATAGCATAGTAGCAATGATACAGTTCATCAAGGAGACATAGCAATTCTAAACTTGTACAAATTAGAGTCCCAAAATATATAAAGCAAAAAGTGATAGAATTATAAGAAGTTTATGTCCACTGTAAGACATAAACAGGTTTCAACGTATTTTTAAATTATTGCTAGATCAAGCAGACAATGTACATATGTAGAAGATATGAAAAATTTAAATAATAGTGCTCTAATGTACATATATAGTACACTATGCCAAACAATGAGGGAATACAGATTCCACTCAAGAATATGAAACATTCATGCAAATTCACCACTTATCAGTTCATAATGCAAGGCTCAATAAATGTCAAAGACTTTGTATTTCTTTTCCTCATTGCAATTAGTTAGAAATCAATAACAAAAAATAAATTGAGAGGAGATCAAAAATTCTTGGATCTGAACAAATAAATAAAAACAGTATATGTCAGATCTTGTGTGGGATGCAGTCAATGCTTTGCTTAGAGGGATATTTAAACCTTAAAGATTTGTATTAGAAAATCTGGAAATTAAGTGTCTAACTTAAGAAGTGAGCATAGGTTCAAACAGTTTTGAAAACTATTTGGAATTTTTTGAGAATTTGAACATCTGCAGGTCCTACTAACTAGCAATTCCACTCTTTGCACATATACACATTGACAAAAGAATGGATAAATAAATTGCAACATGGTCACGTAATGGAATATTATACATCAGTGACCAGAAATATACTACAACTGCATCTAACATGGAGGAATCTTAAAAATGTTGAGCTGGGCATGGTGGCTCATGCTTATAATTCCAGAGCTTTGGGAGTAAAGGTGGGAGGATCACTTGAGGCCAGAAGTTTGAGACCGGCCTGGGCAACATAGTGAGACCCTGCCTGTAGTCCCAGCTACTTGGGAGGCTGAGGCAAGAGGATCACTCCAGCCCAGGAGTTTGAGGCTGCAGTGAGCTATGCCACTGCACTCTAGCGTGGGTGACAGAGTGAGATCCTGTCTCTTAAAAAACAAACAAACAAAGAAACCCCAGAAGACCCCATAAAATAGTATGATGTCATTTTTATAAAACTCAAGAACAAGCAAAAGTAAACCACATGCTGTATAGGTATATGATTACATATATGCAAAGCAATGATGCAACCCCAAATTCAGGCTAAACATTACCTCTGTGGAGCAGACCTGGGGCCCCTAGGTGAGGAAGGAGCATCAGGTGCATGCCTTATTGGCAATGTCCTAGTTTTTGGGTGATGGGGCCACAGGTTTTCATTATGTTATTAACCTTTATTATGTAAATACATGTGATATAAATACATATATGTTAAAACAAATCTTTTTAAGATAAGTTTTTTGTAAGTAAGGAAAAAGTCTATGATGTTATGATTTGTCTCCTGTGAGATTGCCTTCTCTCTCTGCCAAGCCACGTTGCATTTCTTAGCAATCACGGGGTTAAGTGTGCCCAGGATCCTGACTTTTGCAATTATTCTGTGGGTTTGAAACGGAGTGTGTTTTACCTGGCCAAGAGCCCACCCTCTGGCACCTCTGATGGCTCTTTCTTACTATTCCTCTCACTCAGTAGTTATTTTTTCCCTTCAGTATTCGGTGGCTTTGTAATGTTCCCAAATTTTCCATGAAGATAATTTCTAGAAGAATGAGCCATAGAGTTTGGATAGCCAACTCACTGGCTCACCCACTGCCCCTGCAGGACTAGCAGGGAAGGGTCTGGTCAATCTTACCACCCATGTGACCTGCCCAGATCTTGGATCTGCCCAGCCTCACCTGCCAATGTCTTGGTGAGGAGGGGAAGCCGGACACCATCTCTGCCTCCTCCAGCTGGCCAGCCTCACCACCCTCTAGCCTCGTGCAAGTACCTAGCGGGGCCTCCTAAGCTCCCCACACAAGTGGCGGAGGGCTGGGCATTCAACAGAGCCCTGGCCCAGGCCTGCGTCCTAGGCCGACCTTACTCTAGAGCAGGATTCTAGTTCCATGCCCATGCCCTCCACCTACTTTGTAAATAAAGTTTTATTGGCACACGGCCACACTCATTCATTCAGGCATTGCCTGTGCAGGCATTCATGCTGCAACAGCACAGTTGAGTAGTTTTGACACAGACTATATGGCCCACAAAGCTATTTGGTAATACTATCTGACCCTTTACAGAACCAGCTTGCTGACCCTCTACACCTGTGGTCCCCAACCCCCTGGCTGCAGACTGGTACTGATCCATGGCCTGTTAGGCACCAGGCCACAGAGCTCTACCACCATCTCCCCACCCCCACGTCCATGGACAAAGTGTCTTCCATGAAACTTAGGAAACGGGGGGAGGGGCCACACAGCAGGAGGTGAGCGGCGGATGAGCAAGCAAAACTTCATCCGTATTTACAGCTGCTCCCCGTTGCTGGCATCACCGCCTGAGCTCCACCTCACACACCCTCCGCCCTCCGTCCATGGAAAAATTGTCTTCCATGAAACCGGTTCCTGGTGCCAAAAAGGTTGGGGACCACTGCTCTACATCATTCCCCAGGGCCCAGGATTCTGTGTCTACCCTCCAAGGGGAGTCCCCAGGATGGGACCTGTTCACAGACAAGAAGCGAGAGACAGCGGGGATGGTGGCTGTGAGTGGCCGTCCTCACCTCGGCCTTCAGAAGACCAGGGTTTGGGTCCCCAGTCTGCCACTGACTGGCAAATCACTGAATTTCTCTCTGCTTCCATCTGCCCATCTGGCAGGTGGAAAAGGCAATACCTGCTCAGTCTACCTTTCCTGCCTAAAGGTCAGGTGAAATACTGTCTGTCTGAGCTTCCCAAACTGCAAAGCACAGAGTCTAAATCCATGGCTCTCAAACTTCAGCAGGCATCAGAATCCCCTGCTTGTTAAAGCGCAGATTGCTGGGCCCTACCCCTGGAATTTTGCATTCAGTAGGCCTGGGGTGGGGCTGGAGAAAATCGCATTTCTTACAAGTTTCTAGGCTGTGCAGCCGCTGCTGGTCTGGCTACCGCACTGCGAGAACCTCTGCTCTAGTGAGTGGTTCTCCACCAGGGCTGCATGTTAGAGTCACCAGGGAGCTTTAAAAAGCCAGACGCCCGGGTCACAGCCCAGAACAATCAAGTCAGAACCTCTGGGAGGGGGACTCAGGCAGCAGCATTCTCTGAAGCTTCCCAGGTGATCGCAGATGCACAACCGAGGTTGGGAACCATTGACAGAGAGTATCAGCCGGTGACACTGGGAGGAATATTTGGGTCTTTTTGTGTGTGTGTGTGTTTTTACTGGTGCCACGCAATTTATAATTATTAAAAAATTGGGTCAAATACAGATACATGATGGAATAAAGTGTAAAATATTCATGAATTTTCTGATATTTCCTGTTTGCAGTGAACTACTTTAGGTTACAGCCTGCTACCAAAAACCATCTTGCATTTTGGAAGAAGCCAGGATGAAGCTGTAGCGTTCTGAGCAATCTTTGTCTAAGTTCCTACTTGAATTTCTATCCCATGCAGCCATTGATAGGATTTCCAGGGCTACCTTTTCTTGCATCCAGCTATGAATTTACTTCCTGCAAAACGCACTTGCATCCGTTTCTCTCCTGGCCCACTGGCCAAGCCTCCGTCACCTCTCACCTGCACCCTGCAATGGCCTCCTAAGACTTCAGCCACCCTCCCCAGCAGCCCCTGCCAGTAAGGGCAGTTTTATGAAATGCAGAGCCGGTTGTGTCTCTCCCTTGCCCCACACCATCAGTGCCTTCCTGTTGCACCCAGAATAAAATCTAAACCCTTTACCTGGTCTACACAGCCTGCTGCCCACCTCCACACCCTTGTCATGTTCCACTCTCACAGAAATGACACGGGGCTTCACTCGGCTCAGGCAAGAACCCAAGCGCTTCCCCATCCAAGGCCTTGCTCACCTCGGCACTCTTCCCCACACCTCCTGATCCTTCAGGATGCAACTTAGAAATGCCACCCCCATGAGGACCTCCCCCCACCCCCCACCCCAAACTGTGCCCCGTGGCACCTCCTCTTTCATCTTGTTCCTTTGCAACAATCATCACAGTTCGTAATCATCTTATTTTCCTTTCCTTTCTTTCTTTCTTTGCCCATCTACTCGCCCAGAATTAAGTTCCTCTAGAGAGGGGACTGAGTCACTGTGCTCTCTGTAGTATCCCCAGAGCCAAGCACCATGCTCAGTCAGTGTGTATTGCATTAAGGTTGGTTTAGCCTTACTCTCAGCCAGCCTGGACTTCTCCCTCCTGTCACACAAGCAACGTGACAGGCCAGGGTGGAGCACCCATGCCCGCGGGGAGGAGGGGGCGGGAGTGAGTGAGGGCTGGGCCCTGCGGGGGCGGACGTCCTCGTTCCTGCCAGCTGTCACCAGGTAGGCCCATGGTTGCCGGATCTTCCAACATTTCAAGAGACGCAGACAATCCAAATTTTGTGTGATTTTAAAATCTTGGCAACTAAACTAAACTTAAAAAAAAAAAAAAAAAAAACAGAAACCACCAACCCTCTGGGAGGCCAAACAAAACACATAACACATCTGTGGGCTGGATCCAGCCCGAGGGCTGCCAGTCTGCAGCCTCTGCCGAAATCCAGATGGCCCCAGTCTCTGGCTCTCCTCTGATCTGCCAGCCCAGTTACCCTATCAAAGGAGGAATGAGGTTAGATGTGGTTTGGGTTATCAATGTTTCCTGAGAAAAGATAGTCCTTTGAACCACGAATTCAGCTCTGGACTTCAAGGGCTGTAGGCCCAGGGATGGCGTGAGCCTGGCCAGCTTGTCACTCAGTAAACATTCCTGCCTCCCTGGGATGTGCCAGGGACAGGGCAGCCCTTCGGGCAGTGCCTGATTAAAGCCTTAAGCCATGCTGCTCCCGGCCAGCCCCCTGGGTGGCCCTGTCCCCACTCCAGCCCTCCCTGCCCAGCCTCCCTGAAGCCCCAACTTCTCTTCCCACCAGCAGCAAACCTCACTGCTCCCACCTCACCACCCCCTCCTGGCTCCCTAGAAACCTGCTGGCCCCCAAAGACACCACCTCCTCCCCCACAGCCTTGTCACAGGAGATAGTGATCCTTCCAGCCCCTGCTGCCCCAGGCGGCAGCCCTGAATGTAGGTGCGGGGGTTGGGTTGGGTTTTGTTGGCTTCTCGTTTTACCATGGTCCTTCCAGCACACATCCCTCCGTCCATCCCTTTCTATCCAGCAGGACGTTTTCTTTTCTGATGCATTTTAAAGTAAATCACAGACATCAGTACTCTTCAACATGCACGTTACTAATATTGAATATTTGTGAATTTTTTTTCTTTTGAGATCAAATTTGGCATCAATGAAATGCACAAATCTTACATAGTTGCTGAAGTTCGACAAATGCATACACCTGGGTAGCCCAAACCCTTGTCAATATACAGAACAGTACCATCATCTCAGAGAGCTCCTGCATGTCTCTTTCCCTGTCACTGTCCCTGCCCTTCCCCTCAGCAGCAAACACTGTTTTATTTTTCACCATAAATGAGTTTTGCCTATTCCAAAACTTCATACAAATGAGATCATGCAGCATATACTATTTTGTGCAAGGCATCATGCAGTCTAATGCGTTCGAGATTCATTCACAGTGTCTCGTGTGTCAGTAAGTGTATCATTGCCCAGCAGTATTCCATTGTATGTCTGTCTATTTTCCTACACGTGGGCATGTGGGCTGTTTCCAGTTTGGGGTTATTGTGAATAAAGGTGTCCTGAGCATTCTTGTGCAGGCATTTGGGTGTGTATTTCCCTTGAGTAAACACTTAGGTGCAGAATTGCTGAGTCACAGAATACCTGCCTGTAGAGGCAGGTATCACCCAGCTTTGGTGGAGGTTTTTGTTTGATCAAATGATATCAGCGATTACAACTGAGTTTTTTCCACAGGCCAAGCCTGGTTGGATATATCCAGAAAATAAAAGATTGAACTTTCCCTCAAGGAGCTTGCAGTCTATGGGCTATGGGACTTCCGTCTGCTAAGAGGGAATGAACGAGGCAGCCCAGCAGTGCCCCAGGTTCTGAGCAGGGAGAAATCTGTGCATCCAGGAGGGCTTCTTGCAAGAAGTGGCACTTAAGCTGCACCTGGAAAGGGGGCTGGCTACTGGGCAGGGGAGGTGAGGAAAACATGGGGGCAGGACAGGGCCAGGCGTGTTCAGGACACTGACAGGCAGACAACTGGCCTGGCCCGCAAGGGCCTGGGGAAGGAAGTAGCCTCACACCAGGCTGCAGGGTGTTCAGGACACAGATCTTTGACTACCAGGCTAAAGAGTTTCAGGTTTTGAAAGATTCTCCTTCTTACTCTGCTGAAGCACCCTGAACTGGGTCATCAGTCATTTTAGCACCCAAACAATAGTCCAAAAATCCAGACACAGCCATGAAATTTTAAAGTGTCTTGGAAATTTCCAGCTGCAGAAAAATGAACCTATATTCCAACACTGCTCCAGTGACAGCTCAGTTTTACTCTGCAGTTTTTCAGTTAGGTGGTTACACTTCACAGGAACCGCATAGAGCAGGAGATCTCTTGTCCTAGGATCTAATGGTTACTAACATCCCTTCTTAAACGTCCCCAGTTTGTGACTTCGTGCCCTGCTCTCTGCCCTGTGCTCCCTACATTCCAAAGGCTGGCAAAGCAGGATTTGGGGCCAGGTAGTTAAATGACAGCGTCTCCGATGCTCATGTTCCGTCCTTAGCAGCCTGGTCCACGGAACATGCTCCCAATGGGCCAGCACTGTCCTCGGGCTTTCCCGTGACAAGAACGGGACTGTGTGCTTCATGCTTTTTGCATTTTTTCTTGGTAGGACAAACCATCTCTGGGCAAAAACAAATGTCTCCACTCCTTATAATCTGTGTATCTTTTCCAGACTTAGCAAAGAAACTACCGGCAACTAAGCCTAGGTCTCTGACTCAGAATCCCGTAAAGATACTCGGATGGCCTCGGGCAGGAGCAAATCTGTTGACCAGCTCTTGCGGATCTCACAACACACTTGGGTTGCCAAGGCTCCAAACTGGCCTTTTGATGTGATTTGCCAGGTTGTAGAAAGTGGGCCGCCCTTGGGGAGCTGCACCCCTAAGAAGAAACAGAGGGCTGTGTTGTGAATAACCCAGGCTCCTGTGGGAGCACATTATTTGGAAGACACAGCTTGCTGAAAGGACTCAAAGAGCTTCCCTGGATACAAATCTCAGATTTAATCATGCTGGAGAGTGCAGACAATAATTGCCTAAATTTCCCGGGGTGGCTGGGCAGCCTACAGCTAGAGGGCAGCTTGCGTGGAACTGTAGAAACTTCGCCATTGCCCCTCCCCTGCTCCTACAGTGTGGACTGACTCAGTTTACCTGCAGTTTCCAGTTTCAGCACTGAAGGTCCCACGTTCCAGGAAATTCTTCAGTCCTGGGCAAATGAGGATGGTTGGTCACCTGTAAACAGCAGCCCTCCTAAGGAGCACTTCTCTCTAAATAAAGTTTGGTTTTCTAAAGTGCTGATTAAAAGAAGAATGCTTGGAGGCCTGGGCTGACAGCCACCAGGCCAAACCCAGAGCCACCTCACCGCCCAGCCGGGGTGACCCAGTGGAGCACAGCAAATGACCTTCCTCCAGCCAGGCAGATGTGCCGGTGGTCACGGGGGAAGAGTCAGAACCGTTGGCTGCAAAGATGGTTTCTGGATCAGTTTCCACGGTCTTTGATGAGGCAATAGATCTTACATGGCTGTTTTATTTGCGGATTTCAGAGGCAGCAAATGATATACACCCAGTGAGCCTGACTCTGACCTGGGGGTGGGAGGTCAGGTCATCGCAAGCCTTTGGAGGGCTTTGCTCCGTGCCGGGGTAGGAGAATGTGTCCCTCTCCCACTTAGAAGAAAGAGGACACGGCTTTGGAGGGTGATTTGTTGCACCCTGCAGGGTCAAAAGGAGACACCTCAGCTATGCAGTCTTTATTTCTAGAAAGTCATTCCCTTTTATGCCTGTTCTTCTCCACCAGACTGGAAGAATCTAAGATCTGTGCTCCCAAGGAAGCCATTTTTGTCCTCCAAATATATGAACGCTGCTCCTCAGGAAGCCAGTGCAGGTTGGGGCTTGGCACAGTCAGCCCCTGGAGCCATTGTCTTTCTGAGATGCCACAAAAGTTTGGGGAATCCCATTGTTCCACGGGTTTGGGGCCAAATAGTCTGAAGCAGATGTCATAGTCTAAACACACCCGTGTCAGGTAAAGTGTTCTAGGGGTTCCCTCCAGTCTCCTCTCCCCCACCACACCTGGTGTTGCAACACAGCACCATTAACAATGTCACCAATTGTCCCTCTGGGACGCGAGGCTGAGCTGGGTGCCCACAGCTCTCAGACAATCGTGGGCATCTGTCCTCTACCGCCCATGCCAGCCAAGACACACAATGTGCTCTTCATTACAGACTAGACAGGGGGTCTGAGTTAAAAGGAAATAATTCAATCTAACAGGCTAGGGTGAAATTGCCAATCAAAAGAACAATTTATGAGATCATCCCAACCTGGACGTGAAATTAATTCCATCCATGATAACTCACCACAGATCACCTTGTTTTATTTTATTTTTTCCTAGTAATGGAGTCTTCCTCCTGCTATCATTTATGTTCCAGACAATATAAAAACAATACAACCATCATGCTAGAAATCCCTTTAAGTCCGAAATGCAAAGAGTTATAACAGTAGTGTGAGCTTTAAGTAAATTTTGTCTGTTACAAACGAATTCAATTGAGTCGAAGAGTCTAAGCATGTTTATTAATCATTACCACAACCCAGCAAGAAAAGGGAAATTTTGGCCAGGGAAGGTGAACCAGAACTTTCCAAGGCAATTGTTTCAACCTGAGAGCCCTGGTCCTTGGGACCACACTCTCTTAGTGAACGGCATGTCTCGTGGGCTGTCACGAGACAAAAGGGAAGGTGCTTGAGGCTTTGTTATCCCTTCCTGACCCGCTGAGCAGCACCTGGAATCTACACAAGTCCTGGCCCTGCCCTGGAAGAGCTTAAGACTGGGCTTTTGCGGGGCTCGGAGCAGGCCTGAGCAGGGCTCACAGGCTCAGGAGGCTGCAGAGATGTGAATCAGTGGTGCTGAATGAAGCCACAACCACACAGTTACTGGGATCCAGTGTCATGTAATGTCACTAAAATTAGCCCTCAATGCAGGAAAGAATGAAAACGTAGCCATCTGGGCCCGCCTGCCCTTGGCATCTGGCCTCTCCTGTGGAGGCTGACAGAGAAAAAGAAAAAATGACCGCTGTGTTCAGCCATCTCTGTAAAAATGGTCCCAGCCCCAGGAGGCTCTGCTGACCCATTTGGAGAAGTCACCCTCCACTCCACGCCGGAGACATCTGCTCCAGCGCACGCACCTATGGCGGGAGACCGGGAGAGGCGCTCCAGCCCTGTTGCGCTGCACGAAAGGAATCGTGCAGCGGAATCTGTGCAGCAAAGACGGAGGCTAGCAGTGGGTCATCGAGAGTTTGCTTTTGACAGTTTACTCCAGCAACTGGGGTAAACCTCTGTGGAAAATATGAATGAAAACTGTTCTGATTCTTCCCTGCAGTAGCACAAGCACCAAACTTAGTGACCAAACGCAGCCACTCTTGTGCTATTTCTCACAGGTCTGTGGCTGGACTGGGCTCAGCTGGGTGGCAGTTCTGCTCCGTGCGCTGTCTGCTGGGGCTGAGGTCATCTGAGGCTTCCCCAGGCTGAAACCTCCCGGACGGCCACTCACACAGTTGGTGGCTGGCTCTGGCTGCCGGTTTGGAACTCCGCCCGGGCTGTTGACCACGGGGCCTGCATGTGACTTCTTTGTGTGGCTTGGGCTCCTCACAGCACAGTGACTGGGTTCCAGGAGTGACAGTCAGGAGAGGGAGTGGCCCAGTAGGGAGGAAGCGGGAGGCTGGACTCAGGTTAACCTGAAACGGATACAGTGTCACTTCCACCGGATTCTACTGATTTAGCAATGACTGGGCCAGCCCAGATTCCAGGGAGAGGAAATAAACTGCACTTGTTAATGGGGAGAGTGACAATTTACAGCCATCTTTAATCCACTGCAAAAACCTAAGTGTGTAGTCTTTCCATATAACAGCATAGCCTCTTCTGTGTCCGCACAAGCTCCATCCTCATAACCCACAAACCCACACAGCCCTTGCCAAGGGTCCCGTTGGCTGACTTTGAATGGAGTTTAAAACCAACACCCTCTGCTTCATGGCTCCTGAAGCACTATCCTCAGACGCCGGACACAAACAGGCAGAGCTGAGACCACAAGCCCACAGAGCAGAGGACAACTCACTGCCAAGGTGGGAGGGGGCCCCCCCTCTAGGAGCACCTCCAGGGGCAGCTGCCATCTCCAGAGGCAGCCGACACGCTCCCCAGTCACAGGTCACTGGGGAGGATGCGGATCCGAATGCGACTTGCTCGTGTGTGAGTTCCCACGGGCGCTGGCTCCTTCTACAGCGCCGACAGCTCCCATAGCTGGGTGGCGAGTGGGCAGAGACTATTGACAGCATCATTTCTTCACTAAATATTTGGGTTTTTTTTTTCTTTGTTTGTTTTTTCACATCAGTAGCTTTTTATTATAAAACAAAACGGGTCTGTCTCCCTGCGGGGAGAGAGAGAGACTGACTCACTGACTTACTGACTAACTGACTCTCTCTCTGGGAAGCTATTTCTTCACCAAATATTTGGATGCATATTGCCAAATTGTCCTCTAGAAGTTGTACCTGTTTATAGTTCTGGTATCTAGTGTATGAGGATAACTGGTGTCTAGAAGACAAAGGACTTAGGACCTTGCTTGAGGAGCTGTCTGGCTCCTCGAAAGGGAAGTCAGGCCCCCTTCCTTGCATCCTCCTCTTCCTCCTTCCTGAACAGGACTGTCTAAGGCCGCCATGCCCCCCAGATTCCAGTCCTGATGGGCTGTCTTCCCACCTTCTCTGGCTCCCTCCCCTCCTCACTGTGGCGATGGGCACTCCTGGTCACCCATCCTCCCTGGCCGTCCTTTTCCTAACACTCAGTTCCTTCTCAGATTCCTCCATGAGCCCTCTGTTCAGACTACCCCTTAAATGCTGGTGCTTCTCAAGTCTTTGCCCATGGACTTTTGCTCTTCTTTTACGCTACAGGCTCCATCTGGGGGCTGTTAGGAACACCCATGTCACTGATTACCACCTACTGCTTATTGCTCACAAATGGCTTCTCTTCAATTTTGGTGTCTCTCCTGATCTTTGACACTACACCCTCAGTTACCAGTTGAAGATCATTTTTTGAATGTCTCACAAGTCTATCAGACTCAACAAGTCCAGAACTGAACTCTTTACCAACAGACTCTCCCCTGGAGTTCCCATCTCAGTGACTGGCTCTGCCACTTGGCCAGGTCCCCAAGCCAGGGCACTGGAGCCAGCCCAGAGGGCCTCCCCTGCCACATCCATCTGGTGACTGGGGCCTCCTGAGTCTGCCTTGTTCATGCTCCCAGCTCTCTTTGTCTTCCCTCTCAACCACTACTGGCCTCATTCAGACCTTAATACCTCTGTCCCATTGTAAATAAATTTTTATTGCCCACTACATGAGACTTCCTGTGTTTCTACTTTTCTTGCTCAGGGTGGTGCGCTGAGAAACACCGTACAAGGACTGCTGTGGTGGCACTACCTGTAACCAGATAGAACAGAGGGATAAATAAGCTGCGTTTCCCACATGGCCAGGAGGGACGGGGCTGTGCACAGTCCCTTCTGTTTACCTCCAAGAAACTTAAACCGACAAACGCCAAGCCCAGTATTTCAGAGGCACCTCACCAGCCTTGGTTTCCTTGACTTCAGGGCTGTGCATGCCCTCCTGGGTCACTGCTAAGTTTCTTCTAGCAGTGACAGCTTCTCCTGGATCCTTGAGGGGCCTAGTTCAGGAGGTGCAGCTGGAGGCACGTGGGGAATGTGTAATCCCTTTGCTAGAAATATTCTCTGGCCCGTGGATCATTCTCACCAAACCAGGCCCAAGAAGTATCAACAGCCACAGATATTTGCTTTGTGGAAAAGGCATCTCAAAGGTGATCCTGAGGTCTGAGTAGCCCACAGGAGCTTCCTGCAGACGCTCTCTGGTCAGGATTTCTGAAAACATTCAGTTTGGGGTAATATTTATTTGTGTGCATGTTTTCTAATCGTCCTTAAGAAACAAAAATTCATGATGCAAAATAGGGCTGTGCCTTATTCATCTCTGCCCCTGTCTTTTTTCAGCACCTAGTTATAGATTCTGGTACTCAGTAGTTGATCAATAATTATTGATGAATTCATTGGTTGGCTTTTGGTCAATCGTAACTCATGTTTATTGAGTGCTTATCTGTGCCACATATAATTCAAAACACTTTAGATATATTAACTCATAAAATTAATTTATTTAATCCACTAATGACACTACCATCCTCATTTTATAGCTGAGGAAAGTGAGGTGTGGGGAAGGGGAGGTAACTTACCTAAACACATACAGTGAGTCAATGGGAAAGCCAAGAGTTGAACCTGGGCAGTCTGACCCTGGAATCCCAACTCTCAGCCATGCCCAACGTGGCTTTCTTGGCCAAAGGTGGGTAAGGATTATGCATTAGTAGTTGGAAAGGTTGGTGGTGGTGAAAGTGGTGGTTGTGGAGGGAATGTTGCCTCACAAAGCCTCAGCTGTCAGGGCGATTTCCTCCAGGTAAAGGAAACCTGCAAACTGGATTCCTATAGCACCTTGCTTATAGGTTGCCCCTAGAGATCACTAGATTAAGAAAAGCAGCAATCCAGGGGAGACATTCTTTTCAATGTCAAAGCCTGGGTAATTGGCCTCTCCAATTTCCCCATGACGCTTCCCAGAAGCATTGTGAGAGCAAGAGAAGCGGAAATCAGCTTTTATTAAAGTGTGAAACTGCATTTTCTCCCAGTATCTTTTTCCTACTTCCTCTTCCCAATTGGAATAGAAGTCTTTGAGGGTAGAGATCTTACTTTGGGCTTCATTTGGTTCCCCATCATGACTAACTCAAGGATGGAGACTCAATCCATATTTGCCTGTTGATGGGTAGATTAGAATTTGGTTAAGGTCTGGAACTAGGAAGCAGGATATATTGAACCAGACATTTTCAGGCTGGTGGTTTCTTCTAAGACTGAGGAAGTGGCTGTGGCGGAGCTGAATGCACAAACAGTTGTCATGGATTGTGTTGTGTTGACTGTGAAAGCAACTCTGGTTCTAGGCCAAAAAAAAAAAAAGAGGTTCTGACCTTCCCTGATGTCAGGGATAACCAGAGATAACCCATTGGCGAGATTCTCCTTGACTTCACATCCAGGCCGGTCTTTGCCAAAGCTGGGAGCTTATTCATCATCTTGAGTTGGGGAAGAGGGATTTAATTTTTCCCCTGCACTGAAAGAATGAGGAAGGAGCAGGGGCCAAACACCATTCTGGAAAATTACTACCCATAGAGAAGATTTGGGGACAGGCTCAAGAGGAAATGGAAGATTTTGGCTGCTCATTTCTGAAGCTAAAGAGAAGGTATTTAAAGACTTACCTGCAGGGAACATTTTGTTCCCATCACAAATGGCTTCTCCAGAGCTTCCCACTTCGTCATTCTTCTCCAGGGCAGCTTGATGTCCTCATCCACTCTAGTTTTCAATCCAAATTTCTGCTTCTTTCTTTTGTCTGCCTCCGCACCCCCCCCACCCGTAACATGTTTCCTTCCTTCTTTGTGCTCTCTTGAAAAATTATGAGCAAAGTTTGAAGGAAAATTCGATCTAGATTGTCTCTGTCTCTCCTGACCTCAGTTATAAGAATCAGAAAATTCCTTGCAGTTAAAATCTGCTCAGGATAACAAAAGCAGGGACGTGGCTGCAGAATCACGGAGGCTGGAGGACCACGCCGCTGCCCACGTTTCTCATTGTCCCTGCGTGCTGAAGGGAAGGAGTCTTTTTGAAAATATACTAATTTGAGATCCCTGGAACATTTTTATTATTTATTCTAGGTTGTTTTATGACTCATTCAGGATAGCTTTGTGATTCATCAGACCTTGAAACTAAAGACTAAAGGATTAAATAAAACCAGACAAAATACTCCAGGCTTCGCAGACCTGAGCACAATCTACAATGTTTGGGAGTAGTAACTCTGTTATTTAAGCTTCACTGTTTATGTTGAAAGAAAGAACTAGCACATGATTACAATGAGCCTTGCCCCCTGAAAAATGTGGGAGGCAGGTGAGGCAGATATCTACTGGGCAAAACAGTGATCATCTCTCTGATGAGCGCTCCAGTCTGCTCCACAAGGGTTGGCTACGGCTGCCATATTTGTACACCGTGGGCCTTTGTGTATAGCGCCTGTTTCCAGGTGGGCTGATCAGAGGTTCCTTCCTGAGACTTTGGGAAGGAAATCAGGAGGGATATTCAGTGTTTCTTCAGGTGACTGTACACTTGAGTTCTATCAGTAAGCATGTTCTCTGACATGTGTACTTGAGAAGCAAACATTAGCTTGCAAGAAAAGAGAGAGAGAGAGAGAAAATGGGCATTAAGAGAGAGGGAGAACTTCCTGGCTCCAGTTCCTTTCTGCATTTCTGCCCTTAAGTTTTGAAACACCCTCTAGCTTTGTAACCAATTTCCCATTGCTGGTTTGAATTAGTTTTTATAACTTGCAACAAAAACAATCCTAATTGATATAAGAGTGATATTTTCCTTCCAGGTATTTAATAAAAAACTTCACATATTTTAGAGATAAAACTTGAATGTAAGCATACCACTATGGGGATACTGATAGAAAGGTAAGTTGAGTGCTGCAGTGCTCTTACGGGCCATCATTTTATACATGTGGAAACTGAGGCCTGGAAGGCTATACCCCTCACTAAGGGTGTCTGAACCAGGTCCCCTGACTCTTGACTCCTAGACCTTTGCTCTTTCCCTAGTACACACTAACTTTGATTGAAATAGCTTTCATAACTTGTGCACTTTTAAAAATAGTCCATAGCCAGGCACGGTGGCACATGCCTGTAGTCCCAGCTATTTGGAAGGCCAATGCAGCAGGATTGCTTGTGGCCAGGAGTTCAAGACCAGCCTGGGCAACATAGTTAGACCCCATCACTAAAAAAATTTTTAAAAATTAGCCTGGTGTGGTGGTGCGCGCCTGTAGTCCCACAACTCAGGAAGCTGAGGCAGGAGGAGCACTTGAGCCCAGGAGTTTGAATCCAGTCTGGGTGACATAGTGAGACCCCTATTTCTAAAAAAATTAAAAATAAAAATAAATAGTCCATATACTCCTGTATATTCTTATCCCCAGTTTTGCATGAAAAGTTGAAACTCAAAGATGCTAAATGACTTCAATAGGCTACAAGCTAACAGAACTAGAACTAGTTTATTCCCAGGCAGGAGGCTCCCCCCCAGGAGGCCAGACTTCTCTGTCCATGTGTCCAGGTCATTGCTGATGCAATTAGATGGGCAAATTTATCATGACAGTTTTTCAGGTCGTTCATCTATTCAACAAACATATCTTGAGTACTTACCGTATGAAGGTGAGCACTGCTCCTGGGTCAGGAGACACAGAGAGGAACGAATTGGATTGATGGCCTCCTGAGTGTTGGTGAGCTTAAAGGGCTTTAAACCTACTATGTGTTATTGTGGGGAGGGGAGTCAGTGGACGTGTGGGGCACGTGGGTGGCAGGGAGATAAGACGTACTAGAGTGAAAGTTCCTTGAAAGCAGACCTGGCTTATTTGACGGTGTCACCAGAATACACAGCATGGGGCTCCAATCACAGTAAGATGGGTGAGGGAGTGAATAAGTGACTGACCGAAAGAGTCAAGTAGGTGAACAACGGGCCACAACACAGTGGATCTGAGTGGCAAACATCCAGTTATCCAGGCTGACGGCCTCGGTCTGTCCTTCCCACTAGCCAGAGTGTGCTTTCTTCATGGTAAAGTTGTTTTGTTTGCTTTTCATTTCCTGAATTTCCAGCACACACACATCAGATTGCGCTAGGGATGGATAGAGTTAAGAGAACTCTTACTTACGTGAGGAGGTTAGATTGTAACAGGAAAGCTTCCCCAACACAGTGACTTTTAAACAAATTTTGGCAAGGTGAGATGGAACTTGGGTGGTGTGTGCCAAAAATAGACAGTTGGATTTGATCAGGTCTAAGGAAGTCTTTGCTTTGAGTCAGGTATTACAAAGTCCCTTCTCATGAAGATATGCACATGTCATTGTGGAAACAGTGGAATGTATCTGGGGGTGGGGATTGGAACTGAGTCTGCTAGCCTGTGGAAGGAAAATAAACAGATACGAGAAGATGGGGAAAGGATGGTCCCATGGGTCCAAAGACCTCTGAAGTGAAAGGATTTTTGGACTTGCCACGTTCTTGATTAAGAAATGCCACAGTCCCCTCGGGGTTGAGGGTATAATATCTTATCAACAGTAATGCCATAGATTGTCATGAGTACCTGTCTCTGTCATGTGGACAGTGAGAATTAAAGATGATTTTCTCAGTGAGTGTTGAATGATAGATCATTCATTTGTTCGTGTAGTCAATGTATGACTTGTACATTTATCAGGTGCCTATATTATGGTGAGTTAGGCTATGGGAGACTCAAAGACAAGTTCACACATGATTGTGCCATTAATGACTTATCAGCTCCGTGTGCACTGTTAGGTTCTCCATCATCCTTGGCCCTAATGGTAGCAAGTAGCCTTCAGAAATTAAAAGGTACAAAGCAAACTCCCGGCAGCTACAGTAATAACCTGCAGCAGGATTTAAACACTAATCAGTTGGTCTGGACCACATTTGTAAAGTCACTAGGAATCGTGAAAACCTCTGTATGATAAGATAGGTTATTCATTAATCTATTTTTATTTTATGGTGCAGGAAATTCGTTGAAGCTGTCCAAAAAAAAAAAAAAAAAAAAAAAAATTACTATGAAGAATGTTTGCTGGGGAGAAGAATGCTAGGACTACTCCTTGGAGGGGTCACCCCAGGAAAGGGAGGAACCTGTCACACAGCCTTGTCGGTGTCTCACCATTGAGCTCTGACAAGTTGTACTGGAAAGGATGGTCAGAGTTCCAAAGTGCAATATTATATTTCCAATTAAAATGTAAAAATAAACCTTTTTCATAAAACACATTGGCCTGAGCACTGGGAAGTGACTACAAAGCCCAGTGCTGATGGAGAAAAGCTGAAAGCAGACACTGCAATTGATAAAGGAGATAAGTCAATCTGTGTCCTTTAAAGAATAATGAGTTCCATTTCTCATCAAAAAGATCTCCTTGTGCCGAAGAAACATACTTTCAATAAATCTACTTAATAGTTTCCCCTCTGATGATATATAACATTGCGCTTTGGAACCGAGCAATGCAGTGGGTCTCTGCCAGGGACTGCAGGCCACCCATCATTTGCATTAGTAATTCAACCCAAAGAAAACCCAGCCAGTTCCCAGGAAGTGCTGCTGTTCCGGAGAAAATATCTGAAGGTCTTCCTGGGCTCTTCAGGCAGGTAGAGAGGATGGGATTTTGAATCAATCATCTCTCACTAAACCTTAGATGCCATGCAAATTTCTTTCCCTCCCCCACTCCCACTACTCCATTGTGTTCAGGGATCTATCAGCTCGAGGGATGATGCTGTCAGACAGCTCAAGAGTTAAATGCTTTGGATACTTGGGTCATGAGAACTGATTAGCTTTGTTCCCTGAGCTCACTGCTCTCCCACAGGCCTGACAGCCTTGGTGTAGTTTGGAGTCTCTTGCAGGAGATAGTCTATGTTTATGGCACTGGGTAAACTGAAGATCCACATCAATGATCCTGCCTGAAGTGGTCCCTGCCCCATCTGAAGCCAGAGCCTCAGGTGGTGAAGGCTTGCAGAAGAAAGGGCCTGAGCGGATGACTTAGGGCCCTCTGTGCCTCTGTGCTCCACCCAGTTTACCTTGGTGAACCCCGACTTTGCAAATGTGCTATTCTTTTCACAAGCACCCAGCTTTATGCAACAAAACCTATTTCCTCCAAGGGCACCCAGCCCTCCCAGCGCTGACGGGCTTCCCACATGGGAACCATTAAAAACAACCCTAGAGTTATTTCCTTATGTTGCTGTTTGTTTATTGTCCGGTCGCGTGTGAGTCAGCCAGATCATGACTTGCGGTGGTTTTGCTTGTGAAATCTTACATAATTATATTCCTATTGTCATGTTGGGTGAGCAGTTAGACCATATAGTGTTTTCTCATTGCACAACGTTTGCAAATCAATAAGGAGAAAGCCTGAACAATGTGATGACGTTGGCCCTGGTCAGGGACTGCCCGAGTCACCCAGGAGGCGGCTCTGCAGTTTCGCAGATACGGCCTGTCCCCTGTCCACTCTCTAATCCTACTGCCGGGCAGGATGACTAGGCCGGGTGGTGGCCTTTTGCATGGGTTTCACTGAGGTGATACTTCAAAGAGCAGAGTGATAGAACAAAAGAACAACAATAACAACACTTCACACAGAAACCGACCAAATTTTTACTGCATTTGCTCCGCGCTGGATTCCAACATGCTGGTCCAGAGCGTGGCTGGCTATGAGCATCTCCAACAGGCTTTCCCTTCCTGCCACGTACGTTATTTACTTTGACCCTACTCACTGTCCCGAGGCCAGAGGCAGTTACTAAAAACACTCTTGATGCAAACCGTGAGTGGCTACAACACACGGATGGGGGTGGACGCGATTTCCACGACAGAGAGTGGGATCCAGGAAAATGACGTGTAGGGGCAAGACGCCGCCTTTGTTGCTAAGAGTATATGGAGCTCAAAACCCACAACTGCTTTGTTTTTTGTTCTGAAATTCCTGGAGTATACTGAAACTATTTGCTCCTAACATGAGTTCGTATTTTTAATCAAATATCTGACCTGATTTAAAACATGTTTGCATACATCTTTCTGTAGTGCACCTTAAAGTTATTCATACTGATATAGGATGAAGATTACAAATATCTGCATAAAAAGAGAAACCATGTGACTCTATATGAAGACAACAACCATCACATTCCACAGCACGTCATTGGTTAATTTTCGAATTGTCAAGCATTATTTGAAATGAGAGAGAGAGTATAAGTGAACACAAGTGCCACGACAAAACAATCATAACAACGGAACCAAACCCAGCTTCTCTATTAATCATTTGAAAATTTTAGCTCTGTTTCTAACACTTTTCTTTACTTGTTATTTTAAGCTCCAGTAGCAAGATCAGATTTCTGCCGCCTCTGGGCAAATGAATTATGATCTGATCTCGAGTTCCAAGGGAAATTCTCCAAGTTTTATTTTCCCCCAGTTGAATAAACAGGACCACGTATATTATCTCTTGTGTTAGAATAGTGTTGTCTTCACATAAGACTCAAATAATGGTATTAGTCATTCATTTCCCTGAACACAGACACCCTCATGCGTGCTGACAGGTTTATAAGGATGCGGTGGCAGCGGCGGGTTCTGGGAGCTGCTAGACGGGGTTTGATTTCTTGCAGTCCTGAGCCACGGAGCCCGGGGGCGCCTGGTTATCCTCCACTTTCTCCCTCAGATGCTTGGCTTGTCTGAAAGATTAATACATTAACAAGAGCTGAGGGTCTGGGGTTGCACATCTTCAGACATGTTTATTAGCAGATAGCACATAGGACTCAAAGGTCACCACAAAAGTGACATTTTAAAGTGAAACAACAATATTTATGTTCAGATAGTCTACTGATGAGATCATGTGGAAATGGTTTTGATTAAATTAGCTTATAAATGGTTGCCAGTCTATAGGCAACTTAAAATGCCATGTCTGTTTACCAAATGTTTTCTTCTCATGCTCTCACCTTTTTAATATTAATGACCAGATACTGTTTTTAAGTTTTTTTAAATTTTAATTAATTATTTATTTATTTTGGTACACTCATTTAACTGCGAGATCAGTATATCTGGTTTTTCCTTCCTGGATTATCTCTTTTTTTTTTTTTTTTTTTTAAATCTAATGACATTTCCTGTGTGTGTTCTGAGATCTCACCTGCTATTCTCACTGCTCTGAAAGAGTTTGAATTCTACTATGTAAATATAACTGCTTTCATTTTCTTTGGGGTAGATGGAGGTCTCTGGAGAGACCCAAAATTCAGTCTCTTAGATGAGACTTTTCTGTTCAAAATTCATTAAAAAAAGGTATGAGCTGGATTTCAGAAATAATTATTATAGGTCCCTTTTTGCCTCTGTAGCCCTTGGGAGCCACCCTGTTGCAGCAGCGTGAGCTGGTGCTTTGTATAATGATGTGAAAACCAAATGCAGCCAAGAGGAGGGGTGCCTCCTCTCAACTTCTTTTTCTTTTCTCTCTGTTTCACCCACAACTTAGCAGGAATGTGAGTGAAAACTTCTATCTCTGAAAATGGCTTCGCCACTCAATGCTCAACAGTATGAAGTGAAAAACAACTTTTATGAGTTTTGCAAGTTATCTACAGTCAACAAAACTCACCACAATCTTTTATAAGTTTTGCAAGTATCTATAGTCAATAAAACTCACATAAATACTTCCAACAAAGGCATTAAAATGCAGAAATCATGATCAATTAGTAGGTTAAAACTTTCACAGACATATAGGAGGATATGACTATATATGCTGTTTCTCATTTACTTGTATTTAATTCGTAATTGTATTATGAATAGTTTTGTAAGATGTAGATATTGTGTTGATTTTTTAACCTTATTATTATCTGTCTTATCTTTAATACAGTTACAAAATTACAAATGTAAGAATACTGACAGAGGATTTACTCACTTTTCAAGAGAACTTTTTTCAATATTCATTGCCCCATCGATTGGATCCAGTCCTTGTTCAGAAAATTGTTTCAAGGCACTTAAAGCTGCCTAAGAAAGAAAACAAACAAGGAGAACCATTCACTGACTTTACTGTAATGAACAGAAAATTGTAAAGAAAGCCGAGATGTAAAGCCTGCCGTTTTCATTCGTCTAAATAAATGCTTTTTTTTTTTTTTGCTTCGTTTAGCAAAATTACATCTGAAAGGCGTCATTATCATGAAGTAATGTATATACTGACCAGAACTATGGGGGCTTTATTTTTAGGGGGCGGGTAGAGAAAGGAATCTCCACAAGTTTCATGTCTTATCCTTTCTTCAAAATTTTGCAAAATCGTAATTTTTTCTGCACAGGTAAAAACACCTCGTACATATGCTTGAAATACTTGAATGATGACTTTGCATCATTTCCCACATTCCTGAAACTATACATTCTCTTCCTTCACATGTGAAGATGTCAGATTTTTCCACCTTGAGTACTCTTTCAAAGTTAGCATACAGGTATCGTTCAATTTCATAGACAGTTTGGTCCCAACTAAATCACAGCACGTTAGCAGAGGAATGGCAGCAGGTCCTCGTGCATACTGAGCGTATGGTATGATGGGATCGTGAGAGGAGAGGGAAAGAAAGAAAATTCAGGCTCCTCGGGGTGCTGGGGAGGCAGGCCTTGCTGGGGCAGAGCCTCCGGAGGTGTTGATAGGCACACTGTGCGTAGGAAGCTGGAGGGTGTTAACAGGCTGATGGAGCCCAGCCGGATAGCTGGGAGGCACCAAAAATGCCACGCTGATAAGATCTACATAACTTGTTGACACTCTTGTGCACGTTCCAAATTGTTATTTCTTTGAATAAGAATTCGGGTCTTTTCCCCCTCCCCCACACCCCTGCACTGCTAAGCTGGACTGGAAGGGCTTTGTTGAGTCTGAGACAGGTGTGAGCAGTCAGGGTTGTTTTAATCTTGGGGCATCCCGCTGGTTCACACTTGGGTCATCTGTATCTTCTCAGTTGCCTTTGAAAAAGAGCTAGCTCTTGCAGTTTCCCAAACTGTTATCTGCCAAGGGCCCCTTTTGGGTAGCTAAGTGCATGATTTCTTTATTCATGATATATTTTGGGGGTTTGATTTTTCAATTAGTAGACTTGTTAGATTTACAGAAAAATTGACCTGGTTGTAAACAGAGTTTCCATGTACACCTTCTTCCTCCCTTCCCCAAACACAGTTTCCCCAATTATTAACATCTTGCGTTGGTAATGTACATTTGTTACAACTGATGAGCAAATGCTGATGATGCCTTATCATTAACTCAAATACATGGTTTACATTAGGGGTCAATCTTGGTTTTGTCCATCCTGTGAGTTTTGACAAATGCATAATGACACGTACCCACCATTTTAGTATCACACAAAATAATTTCACTGTCCTTAAAATGCTCTGTGCTCCACCGAGTCATCCCTCTCCCCCACCGACCACTGGAGACCACTGATCTTTTTACTGTCTCCACAGTTTTGCCTTTTCCAGAACATCATATATTAGCTGGAATCACGCAGTTTGTTTGGCTTCTTTCACTTAGCAATGTGCATTTAAAGTTCCTCTATGTCTTTTTTGTGAATGAGTTTGATACTCACGTTTATTGCTGAATAGTATCCAACGTCATGGATGTACCACAATTTGTTTACCCATGCGCTTATTGAGGGACATCTTAATTGTTTCCAGTTTTTGGTGATTATGAATAAAGCTGCCATAAATATCTGTGTGCAGGATTTAGTGTCTAATAGTCATCATAATTTTTTCTTTCTTCTCTCTTGGTCTTTCTGGGGTTTCTTTTTGTTGTTGTTGTTGTTTGTTTTTTAAATCACAACTCCTGTATCCAACCGAAAGTCAAAACGTGTCCTTTCTTTTTCTTTAGACTACTCCTTCCTTTGGGGCTCTCCAGTGCAGATGTGCTCAGCTGAATGCCCACGCATGTCTGCAGACCTGGCCTGGGCACCTGTCCCAACATCTAGTATCCTCTGTTCTACTTTTTACTTCTATAAGATCAACTTGTTTTTAGCTTCCATATACAAGTGAGAACATGTGGTGTTTAACTTTCTGTTCCTGGCTTATTTCCTTTAACATAACGTCCCCCAGGTCCATCCATGTTGCCACAAATGACAGGATTTCATTCTGTTTAATGGCTGGATAGTATTCCATGGGGTACATACACCACATTTTATTTATTCATTCATCTGTTGTATAACCTGCTCTTTCCATTGCGCGTGAGCAGTTTTCCTCGTCGACAGAAACATTTCAGTAGCATCATTTTTCATGACTCCACGGTACCCTACTGCCTGTAAATGCCCTTCTACATCCCCAGTGTGGGACAGTTAGGCCAGTTCTAACTTGTAAGCTGTTATGAACACTGTGCCAAGCTTCCTACTTTGTGTTACATCTTTGTGCATCATCTCAATACTGTCCTTACAAAAGATTCCTAAAAATTTAATTTCTGGGCCAAAGACAATACTCATTTTTAAAGCTCTTAATATGAGCTTCCTGTCTGCCCTCAGAGAAGTTGTCTCAGCCCCAGCAGTGGGAGGAGGGTGTTTCTCTAGGTGCTTCTGGAATTACCTCTCAGAACCACTTTGTGGGTCATGCGAGCAAACCAGTTTGGTCATTTTATGGCCTCACCTATTTTTAATGTGTTCGTCCTGATTATTACTTTATTCACTTGACTTGGCTGTGTCTGAAGTTTTGCTGCTTTCAAAATTAAATTCATCCTCGAAAGATTCAGGTGTGGACAGTCCTCCTCTCCCTCCTCCAAAAAGGGAATTCACAGAGGAATTGGGCTCTCACTTAGATTTGATTCGGTGAACTCAGAAGGCCTTTCAAGTCCTGACTGCTTGGACGGCTGCGGTGAGAGCAGCCTGGTGGGTGTGTACATTCTCGCGGGCCTGTTACATCAGCCCGGGTTGTCCCACCTCACATGTGCGCGTGGGCTGCTGCCGGCCCAGCCCACTCACGTGTAGGCGCTGAAGACCAATCCACGCCAGATCTTCTTTCCAGATATCCCCAGCTTCGCGGGGTGAGCTAATCAACTTAGAGTTCTACTTTGTATATTCACTAATTTTGAACAAATGATTGGCTATTTTATTCTGATCCGTTAAAATGTGAATTACTGGCAGGAATGCTGATACTTACCAATTTCTTCCCAAATGGACTATTTAAAATTTTTAAATTTTATTATTTTTAGTATACATTGACAAAGTATAGTTGTGTATATTTGTGGGGTACAAAGTGATGGTATGATTTTTGAATACAATGTGGAATGATTAAAGCAAGCTAACTAACATATGCATCACCTCAAATATTTAACATTTTCTGTGATAAGAACATTTGAAATTTACTCTCACGGTGACATTGAAATGGGTGGTACTCAATCTTTAGCTATATTCACCACACTGTGCAATAAATCTCAAAAAATAAAATCAAACTTATTCCTTCTGGCTGAGATTTTGTAGCCTTGGACTATCATCTCCACATTCCCCCAGCCCTCAGCTTTTGTAACCACCGTCATACTCTCTGCTTCTAAGAGTTGAATTGTTTTAGATCTCATGTATGAGTGAGAGCATGCATTATTTGTGGTTCTGTGTTTGGCTTATTTCACTTAGCATAATGTTCTCCAATTCCATGGTATCAAAAATGACAAATTTCCTTCTTGTTTAAGGTTGAATAGTATTCCATTGTGTACAGACACCACATTTCTTTTTCCATTCATTTGTCCATAGACACTTCGGTTCATTCCATATCTGGCTATTGTGAATAGTGCTGCAATGAACATCGGAGTGCAGATATCTCTTCAATATACTGAGCTCCTTTCCTTTGAATAAATACCCACTAGCGGCATCACTGGATCCCAAATGGACTACTATAGAAGGCTACTGAGTGCCAGGAAATTAATGTGTGCAATGTGATATTGCTGAATGAGACTCCTGAGAGCTCCAGCGATTCTTGGTCCTGTTTTATTCCCAACAAGGCCAAAACAACAACTGAAAACAAATTTTTCGGAAAACTAAAAAAACAAATCATGTATTGGCTAATTGTAGCCTGTTTTCACTAGCTGCCTTGGGAACACTTGGTTCTCAGTGTGTCCTGAATACCAGAAACCAAGTGACCCACTTCACCCAGTCCCAGACCCAGGGCACCTGGCCTCTTCCATCCAAAGAGAGTTGCTCATATGAGAAGGTCAGGTCTTGGTGAGCAGGTTCAGTGTTATAGCTCTTGCAAAATCTCCTGAATGATTTTATCAACATGCCAGGCAGGTCCCCTGTGCACTGTCAAAATGATTGTCAGCACACAAAGAATGTCCTACAGGCTGGAATGGCGGTGTGCTCTTTCACTGAATGCCATGAACGGATGTTCAGAATTCTTGCGTGGCTGCTTCCCTCCGAAGGTATGCTTAAAGGTTTCCAAATAACATTCCCTTATCTAGCTGATGAGATAATTCAACCCACATCTTATTGATAACCCTGAACACAATAGCTTATGAAAGGATTTCTTTCTAATTTATAAAAGGCAATGAAGACGATTTATCTTAACCTCTGCAAACAGTCACGGCTCCCATTTGATGAGCAGCACTCCACCATGGTCATGGGACCTTTACCTGCATGGCCTCAGGTGTGTTATCACAGCCCTGCAAGGTAGCACCTACCCATAAGGAAACAGAGGCCCAGGGAGTTCAGTAACCTACGAGAGGTCACACAGCTAATGAAGTGGCAGAACAGAGATCTGAACCCAGCTGACATTCTTGGTCACATCTCTATTTCCTTCAAACTTAAAACCGCTCACATTCTGCCTAACCCAATTTCAGCATAGCTTCTTTCAATATCATTATTTTACTCGGTCTATTAATTATTTCCCATAATAATTACTCTACATAAGCTCATAAAGTTATCTTCATTTCCTAGAAAAGGGATTGATTATCTTGTGGGGACCACACAGCTTCCTGTCTGCAGCCCTCTCTCAGCCCTGGATTGACTTCCAAGGTTTCACTCGGCACCTCTGTAACACCTACAATGTTGGCTAAAACTGAATGACTAGAGTAATTACTCTGACACTTAGAATTACCTGATGACCACAGATGAGATGACTGGATTCCCCATTTCTTAGCATTCTAAGGGTTATGGGTCTCGCTTCCTTTCCTTGCCTATCTTCACCATTTTTCTGAAAAGACTTTTTCATTTCTTACCTTTTGTGGTTTCTAGTAGGAGGAAGAAACAAGCTCCAGAGTTTTGCTGGGCTTGTGGGATGTAGCATACTGCAATGAGAAGCAGTGTTGGGATTGCAAAGATGAAGTGGACAGAGAATGAAGATGAAGGCTTTTTTTTTTTTTGGAGACAGGGTCTCTCTCTCCCTCTGTTACCCAGGCTGGAGTGCAGTGGCACAATCATAGCTCACTGCAGCCTTGAACTCCTGGACTCAAGTGATCCTCCTATCCCCATCTCTCGAATAGCAAGGGAGAGGGTCTTGCTATGTTACCCAGGCTGATCTCAAACTTGTGGCCTCAAACAATCTTTCTGCCTCTGTCTCTCAAAGCGCTGGGATTACAGGTGTGAGCCACTGGGCCTGGTCGAGGACAAGGTTTCCAACTAGGATGTATGGATGGCGACCCGCTCAGTATGCTCAGGAGAGCAGAGTGGGCAGGGCCCACTGGCCAGGTGCCCCCCACAGGGCACTGACAAAGCACCCACCCTTGGTGCAGCTGCCTTTCCCAATGTCGTGGGTGGCTTAGCAGAGGAATGGGGGGGGGTCTCTTCCTCCCGCAATTCATCACTCCCTGTTTTCCCAGAAAGGACACTTTACAGATTAAAGAATTCCATGGAAGGAGATGGGTTTGCTTCTCTTTCTACAGCAAAATATCCGTAACAGGATTATACACAATGCCCGAAACACCCACATTGCATTTAGCAAGACCCAATTATATACTGAAGTCAACAAGCGAATGAGCCTTTGCTATCAGATCAATTATTTCAAAGCACAACATATAACACAGTGGCTTTGCGAACAAATACTAAAATTTAACAGTCCACAAAAATGTTTTACTATACACGTCCAAACCTGCCCAGAAAATGGTAAAATCAACAAAATCCTGATGTTTAAACCACATCAGCTAAATAAATTGTTAACTTGCTAGAAGCCAGTTGCCTTAAAAAATTCAAAGTATATTATAAATATGCTATGCAGTATTAAAAGACACTTTGGAGTGAAGGAAAAATCAAATAACCTTCATCTGGGAAGATATACTTGAAGCCTGATTAAAAAGCAAGTTCTAAACTTTCTATTTACTAAGCGAGTAAATAGATAACAAGATGTTCAGATCCTACTCTCTCTCTGCAGTTCACCCTTTCAGCATGGACAATTTGCTTTGTGATAAATATAAACTAATCCTGGAGAGTCGTGGGAAGGAGGCAAATCCAAGTTCCTTAATGAGGAACATCCTGAGTGATGCTTAAAACCCAAGTTGTGTAACTTCCCACACACTGTGGATTAGAGAATTTCAAAGATACACTAACATAAGTACCCAGAACCCTCCATAAGTCTTTGGCCATAAACAAATGGACAACTAAATGATTTCATTTCCAACGTCAGAAAATGTTTTCCTAGCAAATCAAAACAAACACACTCAGCATCCATTTGTATGTTATTGCAGCCTACCAACTGGACTCTTAAACCTCAGCTTTATGACAATTAGCATGTTCTGAGATTTTAAAAAAGAAAAGGTGCAGCCAAGGCAATAAATGTAGCTTCATTTGAAGCAGAAAAATTAAAGAAAGTATTCCTGTCTTTTCAGCTCAACACTGATACCCATTTTCGTGTGTGTGTGTGTGTGTGTGTCCTTTAGAGGAAGCATCTACACAGATACACAGAAATATTTTTGTCCCCCAAAGATTTTACAACTGTTTTGTGAGTAAAGCCCCACAGGTTCTAGAACAGATGTCGCTACCATTTCATGTGTGGCTTGTTTTGTGCGTAGTTATAGCAATGCCAGAAACATGATGCCAATAGGATACTTTTCATGCCTAGTTGTTGGTCTTGGTTTGTGTGTGTGTGTGTGTGTGTGTGTGTGTGTGTGTCCATAGACTGTAGGTGAGTCTTTCCAGTTATTTCTGCAACATCTAACTTCCCTCTTGTCAATTAGCAATTTGTAAATAGTGTGGAAACCAGTGCCCATTCTCCTGCTTCCTTCTGCAGAGATTAAACAATTTATAACAACAACGTAGCAGCATTAAGCCACTCTCTGGGAGCCAACAGCAGTCTTCATTAGCAAAATGTGGATTTTCACTCACCCCCTCATGGCATGCAGTTCTTTGTGGAATCTTTGAACACAATGCCCAATGGATCCTTTTATTTCCTTTTTATTCCATCTCACACTTTCTCTACTGACTTTATAGCCTCATTCCCAGAAATAAACAGGCTGTTCCCATTAAAGTCAATGGTAACCATACATGTCTGAATATAGCCTTCATTTTTCAAGTGTTCAAGGTTTGTTTTGTTTTGCATTTTTTCCCTATAGGGCTTGCTCGTGTTGGACTCTTCCTGGGAGCAGCTCTACCTGCTAGAATTACCTCAGAATGCACACAGCAGCCACATAGGCACGGACTTAAATCAGTCTCCTTTCATAAGGAAATGACAGGCTTGGAATGCAACACGCTCACCTGCATTTCAGGATTCTCCTAATTTCTCATCCTAACACTCTCTGATACTGACTCTATATGAAATCCTTTAAATAACTGAAACACAAGAAGTTTCTTCAATAAGCTTGAGGGTCTATTGCCCGAAGAATGTGAATTTTAATGTTTTTAAGTTATCCTTTTCTTGCTTTGAAAGGTCTATAATTAAATGCTACGTCTCTCTATATAAAATAAGAGAACTCAAAAAGAGACCCGTATTTCTAAACTTTCTCGCATTACCATAGGCTCTTATTACATTTCAGATGAGTCAATGATACAACTTGTTTTAAAAGACGAAAAAAGGATTATACCGAGCTTCAATTAACCCACCTGCGGGCCTGCTTTCTAATAATTTCATTATAGCCTTCATTATAGCCTCACGCTTCCACAACCCTATTAGTCCAGGTAATTTCCATGAAATTGGCACTTTATGAAATGGCCTACCCTTGGAACAAAGGACTGCCGCCCTGCTCACGTGATAGCTACTCATTGCGAAAAAGCTATGGGGGTAGGTGGTCAGAGAGACACGCAGATTTCAGACAGCTGCCTAAAGCAAAGAACAGGTATTTTGACTCTAGAATTTGGGGAATTAATACAAAATTGAGCACTGAAACTACAGATTTAGCCACGGCCTTTATCTCTGCGATCAGGCTCACAGTGATGGCTAATCCATGTAGCTGCTGGCCTTGGCGACAATATAGAGCTGAATTTAAAGCAGGATTGACTGTGCTGAGGAAGGTCGACAGTGGTTAGAACAAACTTGGGCAGCAGCATCCTCACCACCATGTCTTCCTCTAATCGTACTTTCTGTTTTCCCAACATTATTCCTTTTCAAATTGCTGTTTCATCCTTTATTTCATTATTTTTGATTCAACACCAAGGTCCTTTTGTCATGGGGTTTACCGGGACAGGGTGTCAGGCACATCAGCGTGTGGCCCGTGTGGCAGGCGGAACGATGGCCCCTCTCGATGGCCACGTCCTAATCCTCAGAATCTGTGATCATGCTGCCTCGCGTGGCAACAGGGATCTTGTACATGAGATTAAAAACGAACGCTGAGATGGGAGTGGATCCAGGCGGGTCCACTCTGATCACACAAGTCCGTAAAATCAGAGACCCTTTCCTGGCTCTGCTCAGACAGAAAGATGTGACAAGGGAGGATGGTCAAAGAGATGCAATGTTGTTGGTTTTGAAGCTGGAGGAAGGGGACTGCAAGTCAAGGAATGCGGGTGGCCTCTGGAAGCTGAAAGAGGGAAGGAGACAGAGTCCCCTAGAGCCTCCAAAAAGGAACTGCTGACAACTTGATTTTAGCCCAGTGAGACCCTGTCTGATTTCTGGCCTACGGAACTCTAAGACAGTACATTTGTGTTGCTTTAAGCCATTAGGTCTGTGGTAGTTTGTTAAGGCAGCCAGAGAGATACACTTTGCCCGCCATCTGGACAAGGAAGGGAAAGTGCTTGGCATTGGGAGTCTGGAGATGCACCAACATTTAGGAAACCTCCAGCACGGACCTTCCTCCCTGGGCAGGCCGGCCTGCCTCACCGTCTGCGGGAGACGCCCAGGCTTCCCTACCTCCACACCTGCGCTCCTGCAGCAGTTTCTGCTCCTCAAGGTGGTTCCCTAACTCCCAGCCTGTCTCCCACCCCGGGTTCCTAACAGCTCTCGCCACTTGCCTCACTGAACTGCGAGTCGTCTTCTATGTGTTCACATCTTTCTCCTGGGCAGCTGTCAGCCCTGGGCTGGTGGGGCCATGGCCCTCTTTGAAATCACAACGGTGTGTTTATAGAACATCCTTAAGGAATATCCTTTGATTGATTATCCATCCACTGCTATCTGAAGCTCCCCAAACAGGCAGGTGCTTGTGGACACATTTCTGGTCTCTGTTTTCTCTCCATTCTCAGAGCCAGTGTCTTGCCCTCATTTGCTTTCTCCACGGCACAGGGTCCTCCAAAGTTTCTCTCCTCTAACACACCTCCGGCCACCATGCGTGAGCTCTGCAGCCAAATGCCACGGGATAAACAATCCTGGGGAAGTAGGGTAGGGCTGTATCTGTCCATCTGAGAGAAGGTTCTCCTGCACCATGATTTACCTCCAAGGAGGACAGATAATAGCTACTGTCTTTCTGAGATGTCAGTCATTTAGGCTTCTATCATCTCTGAGGTCCGCAATGCTCTGCCCTCCCCAGGCCAGTCTGAAGTCTGCAAAGGAGGTGCCTGGAAACCCTGCCCAGGAGGGCCCCACATTTGGGGCTTTTCTCAGGAGCTTAACCATCGCACACCCTGAAACAGAGGGCCAGAGGGGAGCCCCTGCTGCCTGAGAGGAGCCTGGCTCTGCAGCCATTGCAGCTGGATTCTGCTCAGACCCCCACTGCTCGGAAGGTCCATTTGGGATTTCTTGGTCCTTGGTGTTCTACTCCAAAAAGAGCGTGAAGCATTCCTGCTGAACATGGCCACACACTGCTCTGTCGATGTGGGAATTCTGTTTGGGTTTGGGTTATGTCACTGAGAAAACCTTACACTACATTTATTTCATAATTTTTGCTGCACTTAGTATATTCCTAGATTACATGTGGGGGCTTGGGGAGGAGTAGTGCTCAAACCAGATAATATTTAAAGTTCTGTTGAATTCTGAATATTTGGTTTATTGAAATAGAGGTCCCAGCATAAAAGATGGTAAAGGCAGGTGACTTGTCGATTCTCTCAGTGGCAGGGGCACGCGGCGAGCCCGAGGTTGTTCCCAGCGGCCGTCCAAGTGGTGGGGTACAGCAGAGAGGGAGCCAGAAGGGACCCTCACTTCCACCCCAAATATGTCTTCTTAACCCGTTCACCTGGATTTACACATGTATATTTGTGTATTTATTTCATTAACTCTTAAAAATAAAAGTTCTAAACAGTCACGAAAGTACAAAAAATAATATACTGAAGCCCCCATCACCCAGATGAAGAAGTATCAGTATTTTGGCAATCTTGTTTCATGCATCTTACTCCAGGGTTTTTCTGTAGCAGCAGACAGATACATGCCATTATCACCCCTAACAACAGCACCAATAAATCCTTTGTATCATCGAAATACCCATGTTAAAATGCCTTGATAGTCACAAAGATGTCTTTTAAAGTTGGTGTTTGAATCTGTATCCCAACAGCTCACGTAGTGTATCTGATTGATGGGCTTTTAAGACCGAGGAATCCTGTGGCGGGTGGAATTATGGCCCCCAAAGATGTCCATGTCCTAATCCACGGTACCTGTGACTATGGTACTTTATATGGCAAAAGGGACTTTGCAGACGGGATTAAGCTGAGGACCTTGAGATGTGACGATTGGCCTGGACATCTAGGTGGGCCTGCAGCTTACGAGGAGAGACCCCTTCCCAGCTGGGGTCAGACAGAGCTGCAATGACGGAACGAGGGTCAGAGGATGTGTCTTTACTGGCTCTGAATATGGAGGAAGGTGGTGAGCCAGGGAAGGCGGTGGCTTCTAGAAGCTGGAAAAGGCAAAGGAACAGATTCTTCCCTGAAGCGTCCAGAAGGAGCACGTCCCTGCTGACACCCTGAGTTTAGCCTAGTGAGCCCGTGTGGGACGTCTGACCTACAGAACTGCCAGATAACATATTTGTGTTGTTTTAAGCCACCGTACTTGTGGCACTTTGTTACCCCAGACACAGAAAATGAATACAAATCCTTTAAAGGGGGACGGAAAGTCACACTGAGGTGAAAATGTCGGATGCCAGATTCTGTCCTGGGACCAGGAGGGTGTTGGGCCAGGGAGGGGTGAGGGCGGCCTGCCTGCCAGGCCTGGGGAGAGGGGCTGGGGCCTGAGAAGGGGCTCCGGGGAGGCCTCCCTGATGGGTCCCCCTAGATAACCCCACTCCCCCCGACCCCAGCAAGTCACATAGGCTTGTTTATTCCCCTCAGAGCACTTGTCACAATCTGTCACTATTTCCTTGAGGGAGGGGCCCGGTCTGTCTGACTCACTGCTGGGTACGGTCATGCACTCGGCAGATATTTATTGACAAGCCGGCACCACGCTAGGCACTCGGAAAACTAAGACCAACATACACAGTCGCTGCCTTTGCACAGCGTGCCTTCCGGCAGGGAGAAAGGCACGCGGGTGACAGCTGTAGAACAAGATGACTGTGTAAAGAAAGACTATACAACAGTGTCACCAAAAAGGGGTGCTCAGGTCTCCCTGGAGAAAACGGAGGTGTCGTGGGGAGGCAGCGCTTGGGTGAGACTCGGGCGAGGGAAGGGTGTTCTCGGGAGGGCGCTGCAGGGCACAGCCCTGCAGAGGGGTGGGGGCCGGGAGGCGAGGGGGACTTGGGCAAGTTCAAAGCTGTTGCGTAGGAAAGGGCAGTGCCTTATTCTGGGGAAGACTGGGCCAAGGCCAAGGGGTGGAAGCCGCAGGCAAAAGGATTTGGGCTCAAAACAGGAAGGCACCTTGTGTCCAGCGAGGGCACAGTGGACCCTGTGGTAAGACTGGGTGACGCCCGCTGCCTGGAGCCCTCTGTCGGGTGCTCTTGACTTTCAGGCTCTCTGGTGTTCAGAGGTAGGCCTGCTTCCAGGGACAAGGCCACACGGGTAAAGGGCACCAGCCCATGTGCAATGTGAGAAGGGTTATTGGAGACACGACATTAAAACTACCTAACATGCTATGAGCACGGTTGGCAGGTGACAGCTGCGTTCCCACGGTTAGGGGGAAATGTTTGGATCTGAGCTTTACCACTGGCCACGTGATAAAGTGTCGATGCCTTGCTGCTCCGTTTGGAAGACTGAATCAGCAAAACCATCCTATCACAGGGACTAACTGATGAGTGTTCGTAGACTTCCCGGAGGGTTCTGCCGTATACAATGTTGTGCTGGCAAATGTTTATCACCTGACTCTCTGGGGGGAAAAAAATCCCCAGGTGGAGCACCTGTTGATACCTGGCCAAGTTCAAGCTTGTAAGGTAACCTTCATGAACACACAGCTGGGAAGATGTGTACACAGTCGGCCACTGGGAGCTGGCAGGAAGTGCCCTCGCACACCACTGCACGCCAGTGCCAAGCACTATCTCCGGCTCCCTGAATCCCACTTGGAGACCGGACAGCAAAGTGGTTAAGGGCCCAGCATTTGCAGCTGAACAAACCTGGGCTCTGCCTCTTACTAGTCATATGACCGTGGGCAAGTACAAATCTCAGTAATGAAGTAATACAGCATCTCGTGCTGATGAAGCACATGCTCTGTTCTAAGGACTTTCCATTTCCTAACTTGTTTAATCTTCACAGTAACCACAAGCAGGCTCGACTCTCATCAGCAGTGGAAGATGAGGATACAGAGACTGAGGAAGTAATTTGTGGGAGGCCACATGGCTTGTTCCTGGTAGATTGGGAATTTAGACCTAGACAGCCTGGGTCTGGAGCCACATTCTGAACTACTGGATTGCACCATCTCCCGACCCAGTGAGACGATGCATCGTCTGGGCATGAGCCACACCAAGTCATGGAGCCCTGCAGGAGCAACGGTCTGGGGTGCAGGATCTGAGAATAAGGGAATCGGCTGCTTCAAATTCTTCCCTGAGGTCGCAAGGCTAGATTTACTTGGCCTTCTGGGATCCCCTGCCCTCTTGCTTTTCCTCCTACTTCAGCTCTTCTCAGTCTTCTGTGCTGCTGGCTTCTCCTTCTTCCTGACTTTTAAAGTCCATCCTTGGGCCTCTTATCTTCTCTCTCAATATTCCCCCTCTAGATCATTTCATCGAGGCTGATGGCTTAAATTCCTTATAAATACCGATGGCCCCAAATTCCTATCTTTAGCCTCACCTCCTGCCCCAGAGCTCACATACCCAACTGCCTAGTGGATTTCTCTACTTAGATGTCTAATAAATATCTCAAACGTGCTCTAAACTGCACGCAGGATTCCATCCCCAAATCCATCCTCCCCAAGAAACTGCACCCCCATTCCACCAGTTGCTCAGGTAAAAACCCTGGGAACTAGCCTCACTTGCTTCCTTTCCCTCTCTCCTCCCATTTCTTTGAAATGTGTCCAGACCCTACTTCTCACCACCTGCTCTGCTACTGCTCTAGCCCAAGCCACTGTCTTCTCTCAGGGACACTCGGGCTGGACCTTCCTAACTTGTCTCCCTTGTCCACCCCCACCCACCCAAAGCCTCTCCTTTCCATATATCAAGGGTGATATTTTTGAAATGGAAATGAGAAACCCTGCTCAGAACCCTTCAGGGGGTTCTCAGTTCTCTTAGAACAACCCCCAACTCCTGACTACCCTATGTGACCCACAGCCGCAGGCTCAGGGCTGCCACGCTCCCCAGCCCACGGGCTCCAGCGCACCAGCCTCTGGCCTCTCCTTAGAACTCCCCGAGTCCACGCCTGTCTCCAGGGCTTTCCTGTGCTTTCCCTTAGACCAGAGACGCCCTTCTCCCGGTCTTCACATGGCTTGCTCCCCCATTTCACCCAGCTCTCTGTTCTAGTGTCGCCCCCTGGGGACCCCTCCTTGGGTCAGAAGGGGGCGGCACACCACCCCGCTTCTATCCTGACGTTCTCGCATCGCCTCGCTCTGCCTGCTTTCAGTAAACTTTTATTAAATTGTATTGCCCCCTAAAATTTTATTATACATTTACCCACTTACTTGTTTATTGTCTGTGTCTCCCATTAGAATGTAAGTTCCAGGAGGGCAGAAATTTATCTGTTTCACTCATTGCTGAATACTCAGCTTCTAGAATACTAGACCCTCAATAAACACTTACGGGTTCCATGTTCAAGAATATCTAATACCTCAAAGCCACCTCTTTTATATAGTTTGATTAATTCTCAGAAGTTCCCTATAGAAATTAGGGAGGAAATTATTTCCCCCATTTCTTGAAACCCGGAAGTAACAATTCATTTGATGTGTGAAGACTGATTATTCATCTGGAGTAAGTAGCTACTAAATGTCGGTCTTTCAAAGGAAATAAGTTAAGTGTCACAATAGGTCTCCAATGTGGGTGTTCTCATGTATTGTAAATTTATTGTATGCCAGTTATATTATTTCAACATTGGAAAAAAGCTTTATTGGCATTAACTTTAATTTTTTTCTAGAAAATCTTTATTTTTTTAAACTAACACAAACGTAAAGTCGCTGTAAATTTCAAGAAATAAACTATATCCTCTTTTCCTAGTTACAACTAAAAGAAAAGCACATCACTAATAATACCACATTTGGTCTGGTAATTTTTAGAAACTCCATTAAGCATAATGCTTAAAGTCTATACTTAAATAACTAGTTCAAAGGAAAAGCTAGTATCCCAATTTCTGCAAAACATCTTCATCTGAGACAGTACAATCATACAAAGAGATTTACTCTGTGTTTGAATAATACGGTCACAAATGGTCCCCTTCACCTACCTCTACCCCCAAATGAGAAGAAATTTAGTATACTTTTGGGGATATGAGTTAGGTCTGCCAAATACTTCTGCAAAAAATTCTCCTAAATTGTTTCTAGAAACTGCTAGTACTCTAAGAGGGTTGACACATTCTAATATATCCAAACATAGTTTTTTTCTAATTGCTTGGCTGCAAATGAAAATGTCAGGTTAAGAGTATAAGAATTTATTCCACGATCAGTGACGGAATCCTAATCCATCTTAAGCTGCACGCATGACAACTGGCCCTTCCTAACTTGTATTAAGAGACAGAGAATTTTTTTTTTTTTTTGCCTGAGGGTACATTCCCTTTCAAAGCAGAATATTTTTCTTTCTTTGCTTTGTAAAGATGTCATGCTAAACTCCACTCTTGATGGTTAATATTTTAAGGGGGCAAGACAGAAGAAGGAATCTGTGATAGATTTATAAATTTGGGGCAAAATATAGCACAAGGCATTCCAATATGCAATTTCAAATCAAAACCTTAACTTGAGCAAGGGACATTATATCAACCAACAGCATTCTTTAGAAATGCCTGACATTCAATTGGATAGAGTTATATATTGAAATAGATTGTAGGCATATTGCGAATGTTTTTCCTCTAGCATCTGGTAGTATCAAAGCCCAGGAGGAAAAGAAGGTAACCATGCCAGAATTTAAAAGCTGCCTCTTTGGATAAATATGTGGAAAGGATATGAATTAAGTTATCAAAAGGCTAGAAGAATTTGCTGAAAGTGGGAGGAGGGGTGGTGGTTTCTAAAAGCAATAAGCTATTTGGAATTTGGCAGCATGCAACTTAGTGCTTTGTGTAGCTACTAGTATTAGCCAAATAAGGATAAAATGAGATTTTAAAGGAGGAAAATTAACGAATGAGTACAGGCATAAAAAGCAACAAGGCAATATCCTGATTTATAAAAGTAAGTAGTACTTATAGTATCTGAAACGCAATATGGGATGAGCCCCATGGGAAATCAGTCATCTTCTCTACGAAGTCTTTTTGTATTTGAAAAAGAGTCCTGACTTGTGACTTCTGTGCCCTGGATACTAGCCAAGGTAAGCTCACTGCTAAACAAACACCCCAGAATCTCAATGTTCATGGAAAGCCCAACTGGGTGTTCCTGGGCAGTAGACTCTGGTCAATCAGGGACCCAGACCCCTTCCATCTTGTGACTCTGCCCTCCCCTAAGCTAGCATTATGGTCCTTGCCATTCAGCCAATGGAACAGTAAATAAAGTGGAAGATAGTGCATCAGAGGATAATATGAAGACTGAAAGCCCTAATATTCCACCGGCCAAAACCTGGTTACACAGCCATGCCTAACTCCATCGGGCGTTGGGTAGTCTAGTTGTGAGCTGAGAATTCCGAGGAAGCAGGTGAGAATAATTAGTCTCTACTGCAAGTAGTACCATGGCCTTGTATTCACTTGCAGAAGAATCTCTGTGTCTGCCTCCTCACACTAAATTGTAAGTTCCTAAAATAGGGCAGAGGTGGGTCTTGTTTGTCTTGGTGTCTGTAGCACTAACAGATGTGGCTGCCTAGCTCACAAAGCCCAGCAGGGTGACCTGGAGATGTTAAGACTGGTGTTCTGTGCTCTACTAATACAAAGAAATGCCTGGATTTTTTTCCCTTCCTCAAGATGGCATCTCTACAAAGACATTTTCAGAAGACGCAGAGACCACATGCTAATAGTGGGTAAGGGGCACCTGCTTTGTTAATTCTCATTGCATCTCCAAGCTAGGAGAAGCCTTCAGAGGAGGAAGTGCTCATAGCCTTCACCTGTAGGAGGAGCTCCTAGAGGGAGAGGCTGGGTTCCTGGAAGACAAAGGACAGGGTGGGGGGTTTCTAGTGACCTCCAACCTTAAGAATAAAAAGAGAACCAAAATTGAACCAGACTTCCTTATTAACCAAGAAAGTAGTCAGAAGTTATAGGTGAGTGAGCAGGAATATAGTACTTTAGAGCAATCTGGAACCTTATTCGGACTCCATTTTGTTTCACTTAAAACAGGGACAGCCCTTGAGTGACCATTCAGGGACAAGAAAAAAGAGTTTCTGCAGACTGTGCACCCACTTTGCAGTGGGCTGGTGTAAGATGAATCCAGCAGTCTCTTATTCATCCTTTGAACCAAATTACTAAACAAAACAAAAACCAAAATTGCAAAACAAAAAGAAAGCCTGCACACACACAAAACAAAATTTTCAGACTCATTTGTTTTTTTAAAAACAAAATTGCCATAGAAGAAAAATTGATAAATTGGATCTCATCAAGATTACAAGCTTTCGCTCCGTGAAAGACCCTGTAAGAGGATGAACGTACAAGCTGCGACACAGAGATATTTGTAGGCCACGTATCTGCCAGAGGGCCGGTATCTAGAATGGGTAAAGAACTCTCAAAACTCAACAGTAGAAAACAAACAACCCAATTCAAAAATGGGCAAAGGACATGGCGAGACATTTCACTGCAGAGGATTTCCCTCAGGCACTAGGCACAGGAAACGACGCACGACACGACTCACCACGGACATCACGCTGCACAGCTATTCGGACAGCCGGAATAAAAGCAGCAACAACACCAAATGCCAGCGAAGATTCCGAGAAACTGGATCTCTCATAGTTACTGATGGAAATGTAAACTGGTTCAGGCACTCTGGAAAAACAGTTTGGCAGTTTCATAAAAAACGAAACACACACTTTCCGTACAACCTGCCTATCACACTGCTGGGTGCTTATTCCAGAGAAATGAACATGTATGTCCATGTAAAAACCTGTTCAGAGCAGCTTTATCTGTAATAGTAAAAAAAAAAAACTGGAAACAAGCAATAGCTCCCACAATAGGTGCATGGTTAAACAAACCGCGGTGCATCCACACCGTGGAATACTACTCAGCAATAAACAGGAACAAGCTATTGCCGCACACAGCGATCTAGATGGACTTCAGGGGCCTTAGGCCAAGTGAATAAAAGTCAGTCTCATAGAGTCACACACTATTCTGATTCCATTTACAGAACAGGCCTCTGATGACAAACGCATGAGATGGAGAACAGACTAGTGGCTGCCAAGGGCTAGGGATGGTGGGGACGCAGGGGGCAGGGTGAGACTGGAAAGGGACCGCACGAGGGAGAGCTATGTGGGGACAGAAGAGCTCTGTATCCTGACTCCTGCAGTGGCTGCACGAACCTACACATGTGATAAAACAGGACAGAAGTATGACACACATGTCCTACGAATGTTGAGATCCTGGTTTGGACCTTGTCCAACAGGTCTGTCAAATGTAACTACTGGGGGAGGCTGGTTTGGAGTACATGGGACCTCTCTGTGTGACTTTTACAACTTCCTGTGACTCTATTTCTAAAAAAAAATTAAGAAGAAGGACAAAATTAGAATTGTGCTTTTGGAAAACATGTATTTTTAATTTTGAAATTAATCAATCTCATGATAAAATGTTTAAAAATATTTAAACGTGAAAGATAAGTCCCCTGTATTGTCTTATTCCTCAGTCAACTCCAACCCCATGCCACAGAGGTAACGACTATTAGCAGTTTGGTTTGCATCTTTCCAGGTATTTTATTTGTTATATTCATATATCTATACATATATGGACTTTTTGGGTTTTTTTTTCTCAAATGGAATCACTATACTTATTCTTCTGCAACTTATTTTTTTTTTTCAGTGTAATAATAAAACATCCTGGACAGCTTTTCATGCCACCATCTTATAAATAGATAAATAAATTATCTATTTATTATAGATAAATAATTCTATCTCATTATTTTTAATAGCTGCATAGTATTCCACTGTCTGGCTGTACCATAATTGATTTATTTAGTCACTTAATAATAGACATTTAGATTGTATCTAGCTCTTACAAATAATTGTGCAATGGATGTTTCTCTACATAATTTTTTTTTTTCTTTAGAGACAGGGTCTTGCTCTGTTGCCTAGGCTGGGGTGCAGTGGCGCATTATAGCTCACTGAGGCCTAGAATTCCTGTGCTCCTCCTCCTGCCTTGGCCTCCTGAGTAGCCGGGACTATAGGCACTAGCCACCACGCCTGGCTGATTTTTCTATTTTTTGTAGAGATGGGATCTGACTATGTTACCCAGGCTGCAGTGCAGTGGCAAGATCATAGCTCACTGCAGCCTTGAACTCCTAGCCTCAAGCATCCTGCCTTGGCCTTCCAAGTAGCTGGGATGACAGGCATGAGCCACTGTATCTGGCCCCTCTACATACATTTTGTGCAAATACTACAACTATAAGACAAATATAAAATTTTGATAGATACTATCAACTTTCTAGAGAAAGTTGCAAGAAGTTATGGGTAAAAGAATCTTTCAAGAGAACAGGACAGCAGTTGCATCACCACGGCCTGGAAGGGAAGGGGCGCTAGGGAGACCCCGCTGGCTGGGAGGGGGACCTCCTCAAAGAACCACTGTGCCTCCCAGCTCCACTTGGAGGCCCCACTGATTGGAAGCTAGCAGTTGTTCTCCTGTTTCCTCCCACCTCCAGGTGGCTAGATGACACTTCGGCCCCATCTGGAAATATAAGAGAATGCATCTTACAACCTTCTGGGAAATGTGAGCAGGGTTGGTCTTCCCTCTCAAGACACACTGGGACATTCCCATGAACTCAAACACTGGCTAGGGCATCTCGTGGTAGGATTTTCAGCCAATGTCTTCCAACTTCTCTTCTTCATTCCCACCACAGATCTATTCCCAGCATAATTCCAGATGGACTTGGCACTGGACTAGCCCAGGTGAAAAGTGTGCCTTCCCAAGGAGGACCCTGGGCAAAATTCTAAAACGGGCCTGCTGTAAACTGCATCATCTCCCTCCCCACTGCAGGCATTAATGAGTTTGCTTAGGTTTTTTTGTTTGTTTGTTTTTTGCTGGTTTTTTTTTTTTTTTTTTTTGGTTTGTTTGTTTGTTTGAGACAGGTCTGTCTATATTGCACAGGCTGGACTTGAACCCCTGGCTCAAGGGATCCTCTATCCTCAGCTTCTCTAGTCACTGGGATTACAGGTGGGTGCCACTGCCAGATCATCAGAGAGTTTTAAACTAGAGAAAGTAAAAGTTGGCAAAATCACATTGGCTTGTAGGAATTCACAGATGTAGGGACCACTTGGGGAAAGAAGGACACAGGGTTTTTACTTTGCTAAAAGGAGACACCGGCCTTCAAAGGCTTGAGAGACACTGACCTGGCCCTGCTCCCACAGTTTACTTGGGAACTAGTGTCTCAGAGAGGTCATGTGACTTGTCTGAGACCCAGAACTGGGATATAAGCCCCCTGGCCTGGAACCCAGATTCTGTGTCCCAGGTCAGAGGCAGTGGGCAGAGCAAGGACAGTGTGGCGGGTGGATGGCTACGGGGCTGTGTTCACTCAACACTTCAGGGATGCACGCGAGCCGGGGCTGTGGGAATACGGATGAAGGGAGCCGGTCCCTGCGGCAGCATGCTCTGAGGAGGGACCGGCAGCCCGGTGGGGGCTGGGAAGACTTCCTGGGCGAGAGGTAGCCCGAGCTTTCCTAAAGGATGAGCCAGGGAGGTGGCCGCCAGGGCGTGGGAGAAAGGCACCGGGACAGGGCCCAGCGTGGCCAAGGTCCCGGATGGCGAGAAGCGGCTCCTTTCTGCGCAGGGAGCCACCAGAGCCCTGTCCCTGCAGGAGCTGCAGGAAGCAAGAGTCAGGCTGCATTCATGTGCCTGAGCTGCTGTCACAAAACCCCCCGGACTGGGCGACTGAAACAACACAAATTTATCCTCTCACAGTTCTGGAGGCTGGAAGTGCAAGATCAAGGTGCGGGCTGAGCTGGTTTCCCTCTTGGCTTGCAGATGGCTGCCTTCTTGCTGGGTCTTCTCATGGTCCTCCCACCCCTGGCGTGCACACCCTCTATGTCCTAATCTCCTCTTCTTATAAGGACACCAGATTGGATTAGGGGCCACCCTTAACACCTCATTTCCACTTAACTACCTCTTTAAAGGTATCTCCAAATATTGTCACATTCTGAGGTACTGGAGGTTAGGGCTTCCACGGATGAATTTCGGGGTCGGGGGGCACAACTCAGCTCATGACAACGGCCTTCCTGCCATTTCAAGGAGCACAGACCCCAGCCATGAGTGAACTTGAACCAGGGCAGCGGCATGCTCAGATCTGTGTTTTGGAGGGAGCTGTCTGCCCTGCGGCTGGGTGGCGCTGCACAGAGACTGGCCAGGAGGCACACAGGACAGACGGCGCTTCCTCTCCCCAACGGCCTTCATCTTTCTGCAGCTTTTACACCACTGACACCCCCTGGTTGTTATGACCACTTTCTCCGGTTCACTCTCGACCTGTGAGGCCCAGGATCGGGGGAGGGTGGAGAAGCCTTTCCCGGGTCCCCTTCCTGCACCTGTCTGAGACTCTCTCTGGCAGGAGGAGCTCTGCAGGGCTCCTGCCTGGACCCAGCCTGCTGGGCACCTCCCAAGTCACACAGTCCCGGGCAAGGGCAGAGGCTACGCTGAGGCTCCTGGAAGCACGGAGATGGGGCAACAGATGACATCCGCACCCACCCAGCAGGGTTAACGTTAGGTGCATGGATTGGGGGCTCTATGAATATAGACAAAAATAGTTATATTTTTATCCGTATTAACATGTAACAGGAGCTTACTTCTTTAGGCAAAATATTAGAAACATTGTAAATATATTAGAAATAAAGTTGTTAAACTAACTGCTAGAACTTTTCAGCCAGTCTAAATGAAACACATTTATTACTACAGCAAAAATTTATTTAAAAAATATTTTTATAATTGTATGTCCGTGTAACTTTGGGAAACCTTATGTATTTTTATTTTATGGGTTTAAAACTGTTCTTCTGTGAAGAGGTCCCCGGGTTTCATCAGATTGCCAACAGGGGCTGTGGCTCAGAAAAGATGAAAAACCCCTGTTTATCCAAAGCCACGAACGAGAAGAGGTGGAGTCCAAGGAGAGAAAACTGCAAACCCATTTTACTCTCTAATAATAAATAAGACATGTGGGGCCCAGGACTTCAGAGAAGTTAAGCTGCTTCTGAGCAATTAGAAAGTTCAGGGCTTCAAAATAGAATACAGATACGGTTGTTGGTGACAACCATTGTTTGACTTTTATTATCCTTCTGAACACAAGTCACGTCTGGAAACGCGTGTTATATAATGCTGATCGTCTCAAGGACCTGTCTGCCATCCATCTTGGATGTGTTTATGTAAAGCCTAGTCATGTATGTTACACCGGGAGAAGGCGAGGGAGGGAGGGATTTGACTGAAGTCACACAAGTGTGTGTTCTGTTTTTGCTCCCAGCTGACTAGATGCTTCTATTGTTATGCATCGAGACACCACAGGGTGTGGCGGCCCCAAAGGGGGTGGTGAGGCAAGAAGGTGACGGCATTTGTAGTTACCAGCCACCCTCCTGCTCATCTAAAATGTTTGTGTACACACACCCCGGTGCCAGCACACAGGACGTGAGACCGGGCCCAGGAGGAAACCGGCCTCGCAAACACCAGAGGACCCAGTTCTCCACTCGTCGATCCCTCACGCTGCCGGACAAAGCCTGTGCTTGGCGGGCATCTTACCACCTTTCCCTCCTAAAGCAACTGAATAAATGTGATCCTCGAACAGGGCCTTCTCATTTCCAGCAGCTCTTTCATAATTTGGGGCTTTCTACTTTTCTGAGATGTTGTCTTGGCTCATCCCACTCGAACCTACGGCCGTCAGCTCCTTTAATAGGGGTGTCTATAAAGAACTGCCCTAAAATATGCTTTTCCAGCGCACTTAATGTCTTTCCAATTAGATCCAGATGTGAAAAGCTGAAGGAACAGTTCTCAGGACTGGACAAGATGACATAAATCTTGCAGCTGACAGAGATCCCACTGAGCTCAGTTGGGGAAACTCACAGAGAACTTGTTTGGGGCCAGGAAAGCGGCTGGGTATAAAGACAGATGTGTACACTCTGATGCAAAAAAATATGTTAAGAGAGAGAAAATGTTCCTCTAACACAGTGCCTACAAATAGGGCTGGAGGCACGAAGCGGGTGGCGCGAGCTCCCCCGCCCCACGCGCACAGCTAGATCAAAGGAGGTGATTGAAAAGGCTTTGGGAGAGAACAGACCGACTCAGCGATGCTTCCTGGTTTCCTTAATTGCTCTTCTCGGGGAGAGGAAGGTGGGCACTCCTGACAGACCTTTGCTGGAAGAGAACAAGGGCTGTTTGTGCAGCTGAGGGTTTGACTTCTATTTTTTTTAATGATCAGGTTTTGTACACTTTCCAGAAAGTTCCTTTTAAAAATAGTATATTCTTCCTCCTCTTCTCCAGATGCTAGGAAGTGCAGGTTCAACCCAAAACGTGTCTATTTCAAAGGGACACAGAAACCCAGGGCTGGAGTTAAAGGAGTTTGGTGGCATGCCGCCCAGGGACTGAGGGCTTTGGTTTTCTTTTACCCTCCCAAGTAATTTTGTTTGTAAAGCTTGGAAAACAAACTCCACTGAAGGATCAGCTTCTGCAGGATGCAGCCGGGAGCAGGGCAGGGCAAGGAGCTGGGTGCAGGATGAGCCGGGACAGGAGCAGACAGGGTCTCGGCGACAGACAGGGGCCGCAGAGGACAGACAGCTCTCTCCATGCAGCCAGAAAGCTCGCTTTCTAGGGTTTCAGGTTCACAGGAGAGCAGTTGTGGTTTATTTCCTTTCAAGAGCTTCCCCCAATTATTCACGGCCTCTTCTCTAACCCCTCTCTTGCCCCACCACGACAGCAGCCTTTGCCACAGAGGATAGAGGGGCTTTGCTGGACACTTGCTCCAGGGAGGCTCCCAAGGGCCACTTGCAGCACCTGGGTCACCGCTGCAAGCTTTGCCTGGGCCCAGCCAAACCAGCACTGGGCAGTGCTGGGCAGAGCCCCTGTGCCCCTGGGCTGAGCGCTTTTACTCTTTCCTGCCATGCTTCCCACAGAAAGCCTGGTTATAGTGCAGTTCGTTGACAATTTTATGATCCTGACCATTTTCCCCTGTAACAATATCTTTAAAATGGCTCCTTGTCTTCAGGTGGGTGAGAGCAGGGCTGGGCTCCTCTCTTGACTTCCTGCTGCTAAACGTCTGTGCCTGAAACAATAGTCCTAAAGCAGGTTCTAGATCACAGAACTGCACACATAACTTTGACCACTTTTAGTTTCCATCCCAAGATAGAAGCCAAAACATGTTTTTTAAAAATGGATGTTTTATGTTTTACATCTTTTAGTTGGGCAATACTTTTCTGAGCAAATTTTAAGTGATATAAAGATGTCTTCAAAGATAGACAACCTCGACTCTAAAGAAATTAATGCAAATTACAGTGTATCTCAGTGACATGTTAATTTATAGCACCATAAAGGTACAGTTCAAAGCTCAAAGGAGCCAGAAGGAAGTCAGTGGATTGATGGTTTGCAGTAAGAAAGGTTTAGCAACAATAAAATGTAACTAGGATTTTAGTTTGGAAATGAACTGGTGGTTCATTTGTTCCAAGTTACTGAGTTTTTAATTTAGATCTGCTGTTAAAACCTAATGCATTTTGTATTTGTGGTTAGTAAGTGACTGTAACTCAGTGTCTTTAAGGGAAAATTGCAAAAGAGCAGGAGTAATTCTCAAAGATAAGACTCACAGCTGCAGGTTTCTTAGCAAAAAATGTAATCTCTATATCTCATCTTTAAAATGTGATTACAAAGCAGAAAAGAAAAAGAAGAAAAAAGAAACACCTGTGATTTTTTAAAAAAACAGGTTGGCAATTATTGTAAAAGGAAAAAACATTTCTGTAGAGGCAAAATTCACCTGTCGTAGCATATAAAAAATTGTGCTATATATTCGTGAACCATTGCTGGCAATTATTAATCCCAAACATTTGAATTTGAGTAAGAATGTAAAGCTACCGTTTGATGTTTCTCCTTGACTGCATAAGCGTGTATTCTCATTTCTTTGCTCAATATTCCCGTCCTTTACACGCTACACCCACACCTAATATGCAAATATATTCAGAGAACACGCTCTTTAGATTCTGAGAGCTGTCTGGGAAAAATCAAGGGGCACCTTGCTACCCAAATGAAACTGGTGAAAATTGGCACAAGTGCGTGGGTACTTTGCAGCTTGAGTAGCTAAACCACTTTGAAAATGGATAGCCCTTTTAAGAAATCAGAAGGAGCAAAAAAATATTTTTAAGAGGCAATGAATGCAATTAATTCTTAGGGTAGGTAAGATTTTTTGTTGCTGTTGTTGTTATTTCTATACCAATAAGATATATAAACTCTGGTTTGGTAACACAAATAACATCCTTTTCTAAAAGATATGAAGCTGCTGATTAGGTATGTTTTTTTTTTAAAAAGAAAAAGAAGGCAAAAGTCCTAGGTGTGGGTCAGAGCAGCCCCGGTGCGGGTGCCAGTTCTCTGATCCGAGAGCTCGCTCTAGGCCAGGCCATTCCGGAGGGCTGAGCTTCCTGCCTTCACTCCACGCATGTCTGCAGAGCCAGAAAGCAAACAGGCACTTTCACTAAGTGTGTTGCCTTCCTTTTAATCAAAACCACCTAATTCCAACTACATTTTCTAAGGAAAAAAGAAACCCAGAATATTAGACTATTTAAAAATTAGTTATCCTTAAATTACCTATGTAATAGAGGTTATTAAAATTGTTTCTCAATAGAGCAAGCTATAAAATAGGAATTCTGTTCCTCAAAGTTAGCAGCCACGAATTCTGTACTGTAGGCTGTTAGTTTTTAAAATGCCACACATTCATAAAGTTGCATTTTACTACACATGCCGAAATGTTACACAGTGACTTTGATATAACACCCACTGGACAAATTTAAAATCTGAGGAATCCTGAAGAATAATATTTCTTCTTGGATTATCTGGTTGCCTGTTTTCATCTGCAGATATAACCTAATTAAAAAAATGTTAAGTGCATCTACCTTCAACTCACATATGTACTTTTGCTTCTTGATAATATCACCATATAATCGGATTTAAAACCTTCTTTTTGTGATTTGTGTTGTTTGTATTGACAGATACTTTCTCAAACCCTGAGTCAGAGGTGGCAACAGAGAAGGGGAGTGAAGATTAGGATCCACACAATGGGGTCCTGGGTCATTTTGTCCCAATAGTACATGCCAATCACTCACGTCTTTGACATAGCAATAGCAATAATGATGATGTCTTCTGTTTGAATGGCATTTCAGATTTTTTTCTTTTTTCCATTTCTTAAAAACAGAGTCTTGCTCTGTCACCCAGGCTAGAGCACAGTAGCACGATTGATCATATCTCACTGTAGCCTCGAACTCTTGGGATCAAGCAATCCTCCCACCTCAACATCCTGAGTAGCTAGGACTATAGGTGCACACCCCAATGCCTGGCAAATGTTTTTTTGGTAAGAGGTGGGGTCTCACTATGCTGCCCGAGCTGGTTTTGAACTCCTGGCCTCAAGCTATCCTCCCGACTCAACCTCCCAAAGTGCTGGGAAACATTTTCTTATTTTTAAAGAGAGAAGAGTACTAGGCAAGGAAAAGACTAACAAGGACGTTCTTTAAAAGGCGATGCAATATGATCCTAGCATACTGAGCTGTAGAGGTTATAGGTGTATGGCCTGTAGATATATATTAATATTAACACACAGAGATCACTGTTGAAATGACTTTAGAGTAAAGCTGCAGTGGAACTGTGACCCCCAGGGGACAATGACACCCAATGAGAGCTGCAGCCTACACAAGTCTATGACTGTTAGTGCCAGGAGGTGGGGGACAGAGTGGTCCTCCCTGAGCTGGAAGAGGGGTGGCTGGGGCAGGACCTTTGAGCCAGCTCATGCTTAAAGATAGGATTCAGCCTCAACTGGAGATGGAAACATTTAGCTAGTTCACCCTACTCAAGTGTTTGCAGCAAGACACTGGAATTCTACCTTATGCGAATCCACCAAACGCATACCTTGCTGCAGGCAGACGGGCCATCTGGATCCCATCTCCTATACAAAGGTGCAGGTCAGGAAGCCCACTGCCTGTTCTGCTGGGCTGGAACTGAGACTCACTGCTATCTCATGGTGGGGAAGTTTATTCTTGCAAACGTTCAGGAAGGAAAGGCAGTGGCATTGACCTGGGGAATGTAGCAACTTGGTCTCTGGTCAAGCTACCACCCTGCCAGGGCTATGTGGCTAGAGGGGAGGGTTCAGGAGCCAGGAGCACAAGTCAGGAGTCAAAGGCCATGATGCCCAGGAGGCTCACTCCCACCGCAGCAGACACTGACATCACTTACCAGATCTCCTCTGACCTGGAAAGAATGTGGGAACTGTCCCCAGTGGGCTCTGGGGCAGCCTCAACCCAGGGAGGCCAGAGTAGCCCAAACAGTAGTGTGAGGTGCCCTCACAGCCCCCAGAGATGGGCCCAGGGGGTTGTGCCTTTGCCTAGGCTATTCGCTATGCTTAGAAGGCCCTTCTCTCCTATCTTCACCTGAAAAAATACTACTCATTATTTAAGATTCAGCAAAACTGTCATTTCTTCCCTAAAATGCTCCCCAAATTCCTTGTGTGAGTTCTCCTGTCTTTTGCACTTCCAGAATGCTTTGCCCATGTATCTGTTAGAGATTTTTATTGCAGTGATAATATGTGAGACTACATGTCTCTGCACCCCCACCTGGCCATGAGCTACTCAAGGTCAAGGAGTGTTACTTCTCCCTCTAACCCCAATACAAAACCTAAAACAGAGTGGATATTCAATAATACTGGATGGATGGATGGATGAGAAGCTGAGGCTCAATGAGCATGCCAGCCAAATCAGAGTTCATTGGCTACATTTAGAGGCTAAAAAAACAAGTGCAATGTCTAGGTCCAAGTCAGAAAGGAATCCATGTATTGGCACAAATGAATCACGATGGTACATTCTCTCCAGTGGGCAGACTCACTGAGCTCAGCAGTAAGACAAATACTCTTAAAATATTCAGATCTCTGAACAGCCTATGTTTCAGTCTTGTTGCCATGGAGCATGGTTGGATTAAAAACCAAAAGTCGAATAGGGCATAAATAAATGTGCCCCATGAGATTAGGCACAAAAGGGCCATCTAAAATATACAATGTGGTCTATTTAAAACAGGTCCCAGCTGGTGATATAAAGGACTTTAAATAGGACCTCTTTGAAAGAGGTGAGCCTAAACTAATCCAGCGTAAGAAACGGAACCGCTCATCTTGCATTACATGGAGAAGGAATAACTGAAATTTGCCCAGTGTTATCAATCATTCATTCAGTCAGGTGGCTTTTGAACACCTTCTAAGTGCACAGTACAGTCCCTGCTGCAAGGAGGATGCAAAGGAACAGGAACTGCGCACATGGAAGAGGAAGACTTTGTAAGGCGGGAGGCAGAGCAGCCCTGCTTGAGGAGGCAGGAACGAGCACGGGGCCCAATCTGGAGGTCATGGGCCGTTCCCCTTCCATTCCGTCTTACCAGATAATTATTCTCTTCCTACCACTCATACGTGGTTATCTGGGCTGATAAAAAGTGGAGCCACTGACATTTTCTCCATGACAACACATATTTTTCAAGTATGAAAAAGTGTATACACAAACACATTTGGGCATCTGTTGAAAGATGGAAAGAGTACAGGGGCTACTGAATTCAAATCCGAGGAGTTACAGAGAATTTTATTAATCACACAGAGTGCCCTGAGTAACAGTATTTACCAAGTGAACCCAAGGTCCTTTAATGCTCCCACACCTTCTATCCTCTGATGTAATAAATGTATTGCTACTTGAACATGCTAGGGATATTCTTTTAGCCCTGACATCTTTCTTTAACTTGCATTGGGAACTCTCTGAAGTGCTATGATTTTTCCTCAGGGCACATTGTATCCATGAATTAAGATTTTTCTCATCATTCTCCCTGGCCTTTTCTTGCTGGTCAAGGGCACCAAAAGGCACAGAAACAACCACTGTGCAGCCAGACACCTGTTTTCCAGTGGAAAGAGGCAAGAGTATTAAAGAGACCTAATCAAGCTTAGAAATGCTAGCAATGTCAACGACCATAAACGCATCTCCCTTTCAGCTATCACCATGTAATGCCAATCAATAATACAATAGGCTACAGGTCGGTGGTCAAGTGCAGGCCCTTGGAGGCTGTGAGGCCTTGCAGGGAATCGACTCTGATAGGGCCGATGTGGGGACTTTGGGCAGCCTCCCCCCGCCCCCTCCCGCCAGCCACGGCTCTTACAGATGCAGTCGGGGTCTTCACCTCAAATAAACCACCCAGGCCTAGGCACCCTCTCATAATTCCATTTGTAATGTCATAAAGGAATTTCATTTTATACCTTCCAGGCTAAGTGATTGGGTATCAAAAAGATATACTGCCAAAAAAGAAGGCCGGGGGAGGAAAAGAATTCTTGCAGACTTTCGTGAATCAGCAAAGCAAAGAGAAAACTATGCAAGGAAAACTATGCAGTGACTTTAATCTTCTCCCACGTCCCCGTGACTCTGAGGCTTTGCTAACAATTTATTTGATCTGGTTTTTAAATATCACTCTTGGTATTTTCTTTGGTATAAGATTTGTATTTGAGTTTCCTCTCTATTGAAGTATCCTCATTTTGGCTGTTTATATTTAGGCACGATATGCAAAGCACTTAACAACAGGTGGAAAGTGTGTGGGCACCAACCAAGCAGAGCTAACTGCTGCTCTGGGCTAGGGCAGGGTCTCAGACACCCTCCTGTTGCCCCTTTAGTAGCTAAGTCTTGGAGAGGTAAAGGGGGTCTCAGGAGAGGGGTACGGGGTCGGCAGAGAGCGCTGAGGACTTGGGGCCATAGCTACTTACCAATGGGTGTGAAAATATTGCAGTATTTTAACAGCCAATGTGGCATATTAGGGCACACTAACACCAACCTGCTGAATGTCACCCCATTAAGATTTATCCTTCAATTTCATTCCTAAATTCGACTTTTAAATTTCTTTCCCAGGAACCTTACAGGAAAAACTACTATTTAATTAAAATTCTCAGCTTTACTTCCATAAAATAAAATTGGCCCTAGGATTGACTTGGAATTTTGGTTTTCACAATTCCAATTTCCCTCATTAGACAATTCAGCTTCATAACAATGTATCTGAATCTCATGGTTTCTACTTTGATCCCAGTTCAATATTGTTTTAAGACATTCAGGAATATTGCTTTTACTCCTCCTTTCATTTTAATGCACAAATACCTTTTTACATTATCAGTTCTTTGGACTTAATCCTGTCTAGTAAATGTATAGAAACAAGAAAGAGAAAAAGAAAAGAGGCTGCAGTTTCATTAACAGTGGCCAGACATTCTCCCCTCATACTTGTCAAGCACGGCTCAAAGAGAAAGTTAAAAAACTGAGAAGAACAACAACAAAATATCCCCCCAAAAGTAGTTACGGTATTGAATGTTCATTAAAAAAAAAACCCAAAAACACAACTTTACTAACTTGAATATTATCTGCAACTGTAAAAATGTTGGCTTATTCTGAACCCACTTAACAAAGATATAAGAAAGTTACCTCTTGTTACATGAATCTGATTCTTGTCACGTGTATTCTCAAAAGGGGAAACCAGAATTTTATCCAGATATATTCGGAACTAAAGTAGTGTAAACCAAGCTCTGAATACAGAAAGAACAGGAAGAAGCTGATGCTGGTCAGTGGGTGGATGGCATTGGAGAAGGCAATAACACTTGATATTAATTATACATCGTCCCACCCGATCCTAGCCAGGGTATTTGCCAAGAAGTTCTTACATTCCTGTGGCCAGGGAACAGGGCCACACTAGAGTTTCGTGGAAAACAACAGTGCATTATACACCATTTTAATCACTCCAGCTCTCTGCAATGACTAAATAATTCAACAAAATTATTTCAATGAATAGAAGCCTACTTTCATGAAAGTAATCAAATTTTCACATTAAAGTTCTTTTTAAGAAGTTTCCTATATTCATTTTCTCTAATGGCTAATGACCGCTGATTTAATATTAACTTGCCAAGGTTAATAATACTAAGGTAGGTGCAGAGACGTCATCTAAAGAGAACAACAGCAGGTAAAGGATGCTCTTTGAGGGCGTAGAATCCCAGAAGAGAAGCCAAGCTCCTCTCTTAGCATGAAAAAATTAATTCCCAACAAACACAGAGAATATGAGCTATTTCACACAGGCTTTATTATTAGATTTGTACCCCCAAAAGCCATACTTTTCCAGTCTATAGAAATAGCTTTAGAAAATATATTTTCCACATATATATCAGCAACCCCCATAGCCACTCTGAGAGCCATGTGAATGTCCAGACATTTTAAAGGGGCAACTTTAAATAGCTGAGAAGCCTCCAGTTTTGGGAGCTGCCCTTTTACCCTTCTCCCTGGCAGGAAGTGGGGCCCCCTACGTAAAGTCGCCTCTCCTGAAGATGATCCCCTCTGCAAAGACCTCAGGCGCGGCCCTGCCATGTGCGGAGCTCCCATTGAAATCAAAACCCAACCTCCGACTCCCGCAGCTCTGTCCCCCCGCATATCGCCACATCCCACATGTGCTGCTGTCATCACACCCACGCTGTTGTCACAACACCCAACGGGCTGTTACTAAGGGCCCTGGTATGCTGCCGAATATATGCATTCGATAGGAATCTCCAAAACATATTTCAGGAATACTTGTCCTTGGCTCCACATCCTGGCGGGCTCAATGCGGCCCCTGTCTCCGGAAGGAGCAACTACTATCGGGCACGGCTCCCTTTGACTCTTGAGGCCTCCTGCGTCCCCAGCCCGGGCCCTGAATACACAATGGAGATTACAGGAATGCTTCGGAGGAATCTAGGGCAGTGCTTAATTGGATCATTCTCCTTCTATTAGACCATTCATACAGGTCAGCACATCTCACTTCACCCTCGTCCTCTACTCAGCAACAGCTGCCAACCCAAGCTCAGACTCAATTGAGTTTTGTGTCCTTATCTTCTTAAGATTCTCAGTGTCCTAGCCTGAGGTACCTGACGAGCTATGTGCCTGGCAAACATTCCTCCAGCCCCTTTGATGCTGCGGAGTAGCTGTTGTCTCTATATTTAACCAAGCAAGAACTGGAAGAAAATGGAGGCGGGGACACGGTGGTTGTTTTGATTCAGGTGGTTTTGGGAAGGTCATCTGTTCCACCTCAGAAGAGAGACATGATTTGATAGACAGTGCAAATTACTAAATCAGTATTTGGGGGCTCTTAATTCTTGTTAAACATGTATGCTGAATTACTACAGGGGATGAGAGAAGTGTTGAACAAGTTTTAACACATTTGATGGTATCTAGCTTAAGATCTCCTTTCACCTTTCCTGGAAATTGACATGTGTCAACCAACGGAGGCAAAGGATGTCTAAATAGTAATTACAAAGGGCTTTTGAGGAAAATGCTTAAGTGGGGGTGGGGGATTTTTTTTTTGTCCCCTGCTAAGGCTTTGAGTATTCTTGGATCCATGGTCTTCTAGACTCTTCTAGGCATCTTGTGGATTCCCTAGTTGCTTGGGAGGTCTCCATTTTGGTGACAGCAGAAGAATCGGTTGCTTCCATGATGAAAGCCATGATTACTGAGTGCCAGACTTTATACTCAGCTTTATTTTTATGTTCTTCAAATTGATGTCATAAGGAGCTCTAAGATTGTCCTAACATTATCTTAAGATATGTTGGTCCAATACGCTTCTGAGAGCAACTCATTCCAATGGTTTAGCCATTGACACCAGAACCAGCTTAGGATTGGGAGACTGAACTGTAGCTCTGAGTTTCAGTTTTTGGGGTGCTCCTGCTCCCCTCTTCCCCCAACTCTTTTCCTTCTTTCAGTTCAGTTCAGCGTTCATTGAGTAACTGTATGCCAGGTGCTTTGGTGTGAACTGGGCAGTGGGTGATTATATAGGCTATGGAGTCAGACCAGCCTGGCCTGGAATCTGGCTGGGAGACTTTGGGGAAGTTGCTTCACCTCTCTCAGTCTCAGTTTCTTCAGTGAGTGTCCTCAGCATTCGGCACAGTGCTTGGCACACAGGAGATTCAAGACACACAGCAGCACTCACTGTTATACGAATGCACAGGACAGACCACAAACAGCTTATGGGCCAGTGGGAAAGAAAACACTTATAGGCCATTTCAATATTTCCTGATAAGTGCTAGTTTCAAAGGAGTAAGGCTTATTCCAGCCGTAGTAAGCAGTTAGGTAGAAGCTGATGCTCAGAGGAGGAATGCAGGAATTGATACCTAAGCTGTATCTTGTTGTATAAGCAGCGGAAGCCATCCTCTCTCTTTGGTTTGGAAGACAATCACAAACCTTGTGTAGAGTCATTTCTAATGTGGCAAATAGGGGTGACTTTGGAGGCTACACACCATTTCTCCTATGTATTAATATTTAAAAGGCATCCACATGCTAAGGAGAGGATCCCACTTGCATCATGCCATGCTGGTGGCAGCAAAGAGATCCACAGATAAGCACAGCATGGCAGCAAGTGGGAGGATGCAGACTGCGTAGGAGGGGAGAATGAGGTGGGCAGGAGCAGAAGGCGGGCCGGGAGGCAGCCGCGGGCTTTCACCCATCGGTGGAATGTAGGGGAACTCTTAAGCTCAGAGCCTGCAGGGATGGAACTGGACTAGTCCCCTAGAGCTTGGGACTCCGCCCAGCCTGACACCACACCCAGGGCCCCAGCTCTCTGGTTCCCAGCAGCTCTGAGCGGCCCTTCCCCTGTGTCAACCCAGCTTCCCTGCTTCTTTGTCTGCTTTGATTACCTAAGCCAAGCCTGCCACATCACCTCCTCTCTCCCTCTGTTCTCTCACTACTTCCCATTTCTAATGACTTTTTGTCCACATCTAGTGGAAATAAGCAAATATTTTAAACCTAAAAAAGAAGTAAAAGATTTTCCTTATTCCCACTACGTCTATGAACTTTAAGCCTCATCTACATGGTGATATACCAAAATATGTGTTGTTTTAGTCAAATTTAGTGTCTGTATGATACCTAGTATTAAAAAAAATAGACAACTTATTTAAGCGCCTTTGGAGTGTACACAATAAAGACTATGGGATTCCAGAGTGTGTAGCCAGTGGTGGTGAAGGAACCTTCTCTGAAAATGTTTCTGCACAGTAGATAAAGAACTTGAACGTGGTCACATGGGAGGCAGTGGGAAGGTTCCTTATTCTTCCGCCCAGGCTGACTGCCATCCTGCCTACCTGCCTGCCAGCATTTGCTGAAGCACAGTGGAGGAGGAGGGTTTGACTGCCGGCTGTGTGCCCATGGGCAAGTCACCTAGTCATCGTGACACTACAGAGTGATAAAATGAATACTGTCTAGTTTTATCTTACTTTGTACCTTCAAAGCAATATGCTGGCCTTTGAAAATGAAAATGGCCATAGACTTTTAAGCGTGGCAATGTGTGTGCACAGGGCTTTTACTGGTCCATTTCTACTCTCTCCTGATCTGCCTCGAACTGGTGAAATACAAATTTGAAACAGCTTTTATAACAATGTTGTCCAGAAAAATTGTATTCCTCACATATATTTCATGTGTGCCAGTTCCGAAGAGTAAATATGCTTTATGCATGAATTTCTGACTACTTGATCGTAAAAAGATATTGCTTCATAAGGAAGACTACAGAAAAATAAATCACTATTATTATTATGGAAGCGGATGACACAAAATAAATGCTTGGTTCAGGTTTCTAAGTCTTTCTAAGTGGTCAAGGCCTTAGTCTGATATTCTTCCCATGACTTTGCTAAAAGTTTATTTAATGAAGCGCAGTCCAGCATTTGGAACCCTTCCTTTTATGGGAAGCATGTTCAGGAAAAGGAATCAAGGTATCAACTCCATTTGTGAAGGAGACTTCCAAGAAGGTAATTTCCTTTGGTCCTGATTTATCCCATATCTGGGATGAATAAAAATTTGATTTTTGCAAGATGATTTCTGCTCAGTGAGCAACGGCAGGGAACGTTCATGAGCTGCAGGATGCAGGACAAGATAAGGAAAGCACCTTCTGTCTCCTGGAATCGACTTTGAGCATCTTTCATTTTAACCTTGCACGCAGGTTCCCCAACCGTGCGTGTGTGCACAAACAGAAGGGGGGTTGGTGGCTATGAAACCAAGACTTTAAAGTGGTGCATCATAATTCTTCCCACTGAAGGCCAGATTTGTTATGAAACATCTTTAGACCACCATTTTTTTCCTTTTAATAAAGAGTTTGGATTTTTGAGACATTGCTTTACAATTTGCCTGTAAATCTGTAATAGTGCTAGCTTTTGAATGAAACTTTTCCAGGATATTGCCAGAAGCAGAGGGCCCTGTTTTTTGTTTTTTTTTTTTTTTTTTTTTTTTGTCTTATTGCGCACAAGCTCATAAGAAACAGGCTGGCAGACAGACCAAGCAGAACCCTGTTTTGAGAGGCTACTTGATCTTCTAAGCTCACGTTGAGCTATAAAGTTGGTTCTCAGAAGTCTCCATTTTCTCTCGGAATCCTCTCTGAATGAAGGTCCTTGCGGCTGCTTACTATTCTTTTAGAGGGTGACACCTATTCTCTATTCTCCTTCACTTTGCATATCATTTTTCAAGCTTTTGGGGAAGCGCTGTTACACTTCTATGAAGAGACTCCAACTGCCAATCTTGAAATATTCTTTGAAACCAGTAACACCGGGTGCTCTGTTCAAGAAGCAAAGGAGGCAGCTCCATATAATATACAATGCAACATTTGTTCCCGGCAGTACTGGATTTGCACACACACACACACACACACACACACACTACAGCCTAAATAGCTCAATGTTTCTCTTGAAACTCTCTAAAGGTTTCAGGAAATGCAAGGAAACTTTCAAAAACAAAGCATAAAAAAAAAAAGGAAACAGAAGAATCAAAGAAAACATTAAAAAAGGAATCCAAATTGAATATGGCTTGTAATAACATGCTTAACAGAAAGGAAGTTGGGAAGTTGGATGAAGTTAAATCATCGACCTGCAGATAAGAATGATCTCTTTCAAAATAATAATAGATTTACGCTTTGTAAGCAATTTTAGAGGTGTGGATTTATTTTTGTGATATCATGTTAAGAAGATACAGCTAAAATGAGGTCATTGCCCATTGAAGGATGCCACTATTTTCTCAGCATAATTTATGTATGAAACCAAAATAAATGTAAGAATAAGCATCAACATGATGCTTTCTATTCTTGCTGAGAAAACATTTATTTTCCTTTTGAATTTTTATATAGCCTTGCTCACCAAAGAGCGGAGACCTGCAGAAGAGAAAAGTCAGGTGGGAGAGAGAGGAGCCCACCCCCAGCCCACACTCACTGACAGCCCTTCCATTTCCCAGCTGCTGAGGCAGTGTGGCCCAACAGCGCCGGGGGGTCCTCTTCTATGTTCCATAGTTTAAAAGCATGATAAACATTTCATTTTCCTTTGGATGAATATTTTGTGTTTTCCAGCATGTGCTTAATAATATGGTATTAAGCATTTAATGGCATTTTTTACCACAGTTCCTTTATGATATCCTAGAATATAGCCCACCCTCATTTAATTTCCACATTTAGTAGGAAGGTTTTTGACCAGAAAATAGGTTAGATCCATCTTCTTTGTTAGTAGGGGTATAAGAATGCCTCATCTAATTTTTCATTTCTCAATTATTTCTTCCAACTAATGATCTCTTTCAAACTAAGCTTGGGTGACATCACGTAATTTTTTGTTTGAGGTGATTAACTTCCCTTTCCGGTTTTATAGGGCAACATTTTCAACTTCTTTCTTCTCCTAACCTTCCCCAGGTGTGACCACTTTGAATTTGTTGTGACTGACGTTGAACACCAATAATTCTGTAATATCCATCATGTGCTTGCTTGGCTGTAATCCGTGTGAACATGTGTGCGCCACTCACAATGTATGTGCGTACGTGTATTGCTTACGTATATCACGTGGGACTTGGTGGCCCCTTTTCTTTGTTGCCTTTCGCTCAGCTGCTGCCCATTTTCTCACTCCTGCATGTAAAGGTCATGTATGTTGTTGCAGGACATGCCTAGACGCTCTCGGCTTAACTCTTGACTAATTAATTCATTAAACACTAGCAATGCATTCTTGCATTTTAGGATAGCACATCTGTAGACCTCATAAACCCGAATGGCAATACATACAGTACATTCCTTTAAACCAAAATACCATGGTTCGATCTTGTAGCTGTTTTTCTGGGTTTTAGACTCATGAAGTTTCCCAATCATCTTTCTTATTTTCATCTTCTATTCATTTTTAATGTAGCTAGAAAATGGGTGTTCTTCCTTCTTTTCATTGGTGTTCTGAGTCTTTAAAAAATAATTTTGCCAGCTATTATATCCCTAGTCTTTGTAATAAAATTCCTCTAGAGGAGAGGTGAAAGGGCTTGAGCAACGCCTTTCTCCCCTCTGGCTTATTAGAGAGGATGAAGGTTTCTAGACAGGATGAAAGAAATAATCCAGGAAGGAAGCCAGGAAGAAAAGGGGGTGGAGGGAAACTTAAGCCAGTGTCAAGAGGTTGGCGAATGGAAGAATGTGACACAGAAGGGGAAAAAAGAGAAGCCATTCTGACAAATCTCACCATCCTTCCTTGAAGGCCTGTTTCAAAGGTTTCTTCCCAGGGAGCCATCCCAGCCTTTCCCACTCCCTCTTCCTATCCGTACCTCCATTGGAATCCCAGGACATTTTATCTGCATCTCCTTTATAACACTCGCCAACTTCTGCTTTGTGTTGTAGGTATTTGTGTGGTCTCCTGCAAGCCCTCCATTTACTCACTGGATGCCAGGCACTTTGCTAGATGCCAGGGATACAGAGAGGACTGTGGCACGACCACACTCTCAAGGGGCTCCCAGTCTTGGCCTGGCTCTTGCCTACAACCCCAGGCCCATCCTCTGTCACCCCCACCACGTTCTGTGTCATTGCTCTGCTAGTGCAGTCTCCCCTGCCTGAAACGTCCTTCTCTCCTTCTCTCTCTCTTTTTTTGAGACACAGTCTCACTCTGTTTCCCAGGCTAGAGTGCCGTGGCACCAGCCTAGCTCACAGCAACCTCAAACTCTTGGGCTCAAGTGATCCTCCTGCCTCAGCCTCCCTAGTAGCTGGGACTACAGGCATGCGCCACCATGCCCAGCTAATATTTTCTACATATTTTTAGTTGTTTGGTAAATTTCTTTCTGTTTTTTAGTAGAGATGGGGTCTCACTCTTGCTCAGGCTGGTCTTGAACTCCTGACCTCGAGTGATCCTCCCACCTTGGCCTCCCAGAGTGCTAGGATTACAGGCGTGAGCCACTGCGCCCGGCCTCTCCTTTTCTCTTGTTTATCTTCAAGGTTCAGGCATAAATTCTTCCGGAAGATTTTTCTGGACTGCCAGGTGGCGCTCCTATAGAACATGCATACTTCTCTTTTAGCACTTTCGATAAATTAAAACCTTCTGGTTACAAGTTTGTCTCTGCCCATAGACTTGGGCAGAAACCTTATCTTCTAATCTTTGATTTTCCAAGCTCAGGAACTATGCTGTTCCATAGTAGATATCCACTGAATGTTAACAATTGATTAGCTCTCCTCATAATGTCCTCTATGGTGGAGTGGGAAAGCTACCATTTATCCCCTTTCACAGGTAGGAAAACAAAGGGATGGAGAAGATAAACGACCTGCCTCCAAATTTAAATGATGTTAGGGAGGGCGAGGAGCCACATCCTCTGCTCTATGCTCCAGACTAGATTTGCTATTAGAAAAGATGCAGCCATTTCCTCTGTGTCATCTTAGAAAGAATGTCTGTGGAGACTGAGTAGAAGGACAGGATTTAAGAAGACAGGGGACAGACATGGTAGGAGGCCTATTTGGCAGAACAGAGAAGTAACTGAAACACAACCATTTTTTGTCCTCCGTAAAGAAGACAGGCTGGGGGCTAGTGCTGTTGCATGGGTTCTATCCACAGTCAACTCAAGAAAGGGAAAGCATGTGGGCTGAGGAAGCAGGGTGAAAAGTAGATTAGCAAGTGACTGCTTCTCCTGGATAGGAACTCACAAAAAAATATCCAGACAGAGGGCATCTGGGGAAAATCAGATTACAGCTAGAATTAAAGCAAGGCTGCTTGACAAGCAATATTGAGACCCTGGAAAAATGGGAAACAGCTGAGCAGATTTATGAGTGAATTTCTAATTGACATGGCTTTTAAATGTGCAGATATATTTTATTTTTACATAAGGGTGAACAAAAGGCACCACAAAGCAGTGGGAGGAGCCTGATTGCCCCATTTGAAGTGAGAAGCCCTGGTTTTAGGTCTTTCAAAATGTATAGGCTCAATTCATGAATGGATTAGCAAAATGTGGTATATGTATACCATGGAATATTACTCAGCTATTAGAAATGATGGCGATATGGCATCTCTTTGGTTCTCCTGGAGAGTTGGAACCCATTCTATTAAGTGAAGTATCCCAAGAATGGAAAAATAAGCACCACATGTACTCACCAGCAAACTGGTTTCCCTGAGTGCACATTTGGGAATAACACCAATTGGGTATCGGACAGAGGTGGGGGCTGGGGGGAAGGGATGGGTGTATACCTACTTGATGAGCGCGATGTGCACTGCCTGGGGAATGCACACGCTTGAAGTTCTGACTGGGGGGGATGAGGGTGGGGGAGGGGATGAGTGCACACCTACATGATGAGTGCGATGCGCACTGTCTAGGGAATGGACACACTTGAAGCTCAGACTCGGGGGATGGGGAGGCATGGGCAATATATATAACCTGAACTTTTGTACCCCCATAATGACCTGAAAAAAGAAAAAAAAAAAAACCCCAACACGTATAGGCTCTGCGACTTTGGGAAAGTTACTTAGCCTCTCTGTATCTTAGTTTCTTCTTAAATAGTGGGTAGAATGCTATGCTTTTACAGAGACATTGTAAGGATCAACTCTCGTTTACACTAATACATTCAGATTTGTTTTTCAAATTACTACATTCAAGGTTGGATTAGGTTGTTATCCAGCTTTCCTTCTCAGAAGCTTCTGCGCAGATATCTCTTTATGCCTCCTTAGTAAGATTTCACTCACATAGCTATCCCTAGCTGCAAGGGAGTCTGGGAAAAGGACTACCTGCTTTGTTTTTCCTTTTCTTTGGCCTCTATAAAGGAAAGAACTTACGGCAGAAGAAAATTAGGAAAGGATTTGGATTGGTCGACGTGTGCTACAATACCCAATACCCAGTAGCAGCAGCACATGCACAACTGGATAGATGAAAGGGATAATGAAACTAACAAAGCAAAGCACTAGGCCTGGGGGATGAGTCCAACTAAAGGGTAAATTAAAAGTCATAGAGCTAGTGGCATGAATAGGCCACTAAGCAATTGCTGAAATAGTACCACTACTAGTTTCTAGGAATAATAATACATAGGCATGTTTCCTGCAAAACTGAGTAGGAGACTTGAGTTACTTTTTTATAGAATCTCCCTTTTTCATTATCTGATTCATCATTTGATTTTCACTTCTTCTCTCCACCCTCTACCCTCCAAATCCTAATGGTTTTCAGTTCCTCTAAATTAGTGCTCCCTAATACTATTTTTCAGTGAACTCTATTTTCCAGTGTCTTCTTTTTCTCTCTTTCCCCCAATAACTCAACTATTTTATGTTTAACTTTCTCAGATTCCAATTCTTGATGAGTACTCTGTGATTAAAAAATAAAGGAAGAAAAATTCAAGTTAAGATGTAGGTGAGTTTACTGTCTTATAATATTTGCATTTCAATAGCAGCCATTAAGTACTGCAATAGGCAATATGGGTATGTTTTGGGGCATTGCAGGATAGGACCAGTGGAAGAGAGACTTTCAAGTTAAGGGAGCTGGCTTGAAATTTGTCAGATGTTACATAAGCACATTGTTTCGGTTAAAGGCTAATCCTGTTAACCAAATCCAGGAGTGGAGACGCAGGAAGGGAATGCACAATGGATTTGCCTTCAGTCAGTGTGTGGTGTGATGGGACAGGGTGGTGGTGTGCTAGAATTGGGTGGGGAAGGACGAATCTGTCAAAACATGAGAGGAGAAATTGATATGCTAAGAAGAGATGACACTGGGTTTAAAATGAAATGTCATAAAAAGCTACATAGTTGCGTAACACCCAATCAAAATAGTGCCGCTAATGGACTAATTACTGGCATGGAGATCTGACTGTGAACAACGCAGGGTAACTGCGGGGTGGGGAGGGTGCAGGGAGAAGGGGATGGGGGTATATTAAAGGTAAACGAAAACTTGGCCTCATATAAGCCAGGCCAAGAGTCAAGATGTCTTTGCTCTGCTTATTCTTCAGTTTTTTGTCCTGTGTGTTTAGCTGTAAGTGTGTACTATTAGAAAATCATTAATAAAAGAATATATATAGACAAGTTAGGGAATAACTTACTCACAATATAAAATAATTACCAGCTTTACAAAAGAATTCTCCTTGACGTTTCTTTAAGTATCATTTAAAATACTATTGAATGTGCCAAAGAAAGTTTTTTTTATGTACAGTATGAACTTTTAAGAACTCTATTTCATATGTAAGGCCAGCCCATATAATAGGGAGATAAAGATTTCAGTGGATTTGCTACAGCATAAAAAACCAAGAAATATACATTGCTAATAGATGAAGGAGACAGAAAAACGCAGCCCATCTTTGGCTGTAATAAGGGGTCATTTTATATGTTGTGCCAGCAAGCTCCTATTTCACCAAGAGGAATTCATTAAGCAGAGAGCAAGTCAATAAAAATGAGCTTTATTAAAAAGAACTGATGTAATTAAAGGCATTGGTGAAAACTAGCTCAGTTATGAAGGGAAAATGACTCAGCAGCAAGTTTAAAAAATGTAACTGTATGCCATATAATCTTCTCCCAATTTTAAGTTATTTTGGGGAAAAAAAGTATAATATTCTACATAATTTTTAATAGCCAAGGTGCAGCCTGCATCAGGGAGGAATAAGTACTTATATAAAATGGTCATTCTTCAAATGCTAGTGAAGTACAGTAGTGACAGAGCTGGCGGCCCGAGCAGTCTGCTGGTGAGGACAGTAGAGAGCTTGCGCCTTAGGCTGTCCTGGCTTCAGATGCGTGAGTGACTGTCATTAACACTGTGCTGTGGGTTGCAGTCTAAATGAGAATATGTACTCTCTGAAATAATTCATTACAGCTGCATACTGGGGAAAATGCATTTAAGACTCTCTGAGAATCACAGATCAAATGATACTTCTGTGGAAAAGAAAAGTGTAGGCTAGTCAAGTGATAGAACATGCACACTTCAGGGGCCAGCAGAGTGGCCGTGCAATATGGTTTTTAAAAAGAATCATCCTGCCCAAGTGTACGTGGTCTTGGGCACATGGTTTGAATATGGAGCAAAAGTCCACAGCGCCTCAAAATCAAGCAGTGTGCACGCTGGGCGTCCCTGCAGACCTCACATATGCCAGAGGAACTGAGTGAGTGACAAGCACCCTCTCCCACTGGGAAGCCCTCGGCTTGGTGTTGGCTTGCGATTTGAACACTGGCCTGGAAGGCAGAGAAACAGCCAGAGGCTTGGATTTGCCAGTGATGCCACATGACAAGACACTGCCTAGTCTAATGCCTTCTAATATGACACCATCAAAAGGATTAAGTGCTCACTAGCTAAAAGATAAAATTAAAAGGTGGATCTGAAGGTGTTCCAAGTACTGGAAAGCTCAGAGCAACATTTTACTGGCTGCTTCACCCTCATGCCAATGTCGGGCAGAACGCAGGGGGTGGGGTGGGTGAAGAGGATCATCGTGAGAAGAAAGGAGATGGAAGAACTTTGGAAATTCCCAGTTACAAAAACAATAAATAACCCCTAATAAGATAAGTAAAAAATGGATGGTGCTTTGCAAATTAGAATGTAACGTTTCATACGCTCTGTGATCCACATAACCTTTCTTGCCCACCTCAGAGAGTTGCTAAGACAAGCAAATGAAATATTGTCTGCAAGAGTGATTTATGAACTATAAATCCTTTAATAATTCATTGTGTATGTGGTCTAAATGGTTAAAAAAAATGCTTGGGAAGCTTGAAAAGAAATATCTGAAAATGGTTAGGCCTTTATCAAGTCCCTGGAGTCTGTAGGCATTTTCCTCCTGAAATGTGTGCCAACACGCACCAGAACTGAATATTTTGGGGTAGTAAAAAGGATATTTTATCTTGCAGAATATAAATAAAAGTTGGGTGACCAAGTTTGGGGGATGGGTTATTTCATGATCTAATTACTGTCAACTTACTATAACATGTAAGGAAAGAGCACTAGAAAAAGTCTCGGTGATTCTGAAACTTTTCAGTTTATCCTACCTAAAGAATGAAAAGACCTTCAAGACTTTCTACCCACAGTCTGCTGCTCTATTAATAAACAAAAGCAAAACCAAAACCCACCACTTTCCATCTCTAAGCATTGTTCATGACTGGGTGTTTCACAACTTTGTTCTCTCTGTCACTCCTGATGCAGAGGAAGTGTGCTCTGCTCATCTTAATGGGTGTGTTTGTTGCAGGGGAGGGAAAAAAATTGGCCTCATTTGTACTTATGTTAATCCATGCCTTTTGATATCTATAAAACTAATTTCTACTCAATCTTCCAACAGATGAGTAGTCTATAAGCCAAAGTAGCAGGAGAGGCTACATTTTAGAAAATGGGTCAGTTTCCCCAATAGAACTGGGTACATATGTTCACTAAAAGATATGAGCAAGAGTATACATGACAACATCATTCATAATAGCCAAAAACTAGAAAGGATAAATAAATTATGAGATAGTCACATAATAGAATATTGTACAAGCATGAAAAGAATGACCTGCGACTATGCTCAACACCATATACAGATATAATATTGAGTGAAAGAAAGCACATACACAAGAGTATTTACAGTAAGATTCCAATTATGCAAAGTACAAAAACAAGTACAATTCAATTATGTTGCTGGAAGACAGGTAAGTGGTGACTTTAGGAGAGGGGGTGTGACTGGAAGGGAGCATGGGGTGTAGGGCTTCTGGGATGCTGGTGTGTCTCTCATCTCCTGCTCAAGATATTGGTTACAAAGGTGTGTTCTGATTGTGCAAATACATCATGTACGCTTCTGTGCATTTTTCTTTGGATTATTCTATTTCAGTGAGAAGTTTTGTGAAAAAGTGGACCAGCCTCAGTTGATAGGATTTGATTTGATTTGATTTGCCTGGTGCTCTGATGACACCTGTACTCAAACTTCCTACTTCCCACTGGCAAGGATGCAGTGAATGAACAGAAGCTCGATTTGTTTCCAAGGCTTCATGGCTGAGACACTGAACATGGGAATGAGCATTCTACTCTCACTGTAAATCATGGAGTCAGTAAACAGATCTGTAAATTCAGTGGATGATATTTTAGTAATTTAGATTGTGTTACATTTTTGAGATGTCTTAAAGCCTTAAAAATTCCACATCGTATGAAATATGAAATGAATAAAAATGAATAAGAAATGAATTAAAACCATCTATTAAATTTATTTAATTTTTTAGAGCTCTTTCACTTCCTTGGTTAAGTATATTCCTAGGTATTTTATTTTCTTTGTGGCTACTGTGAATGGTATTGAGTCTTTGATTTGACTCTCAGCTTGACTGTTATCAGTGTATAGGAATGCTACTGCTTTGTGTACATTGATTTTGTAACCCGAGACATTGCTGAATTTATTTATCAGGTCCAGGAGTCTTTTGGTGGAGTCTTTGGGGTTTTCCAGATATAAGATCATATCGTCAGCAAAAAGTGATAGTTTGATACAAAACACTGAGAAAAGAAATTGCAGATGACACAAACAAATCGAAAAACATATCATGCTTATGGTTTGGTAGAGTCAACATTGTTAAAATGGCCATACTACCCAAAGTGATTTACAAATTCAATGCAATTCCAATGTCATAATCAGAATACCAACGTCGTATTTCACAGATCTAGAAAAAATAATTCTATGCTTCGTTTGGAACCAGAAAAGAGCCTGAATAACCAAAGCCATCTTAAGCAAAAAGAACAAATCTGGAGACATCACATTACCAGACTTCAAATTATACCACAAGGCTACAGTAACCAAAAGAGCATAGTATTGGCACAAAAATAGAGACATAGAACAATGGTTCAGAACAGAGAACCCAGACATAAAACCATTCACATACAGACCAGACAACTGATCTTTGACAAAGCAGACAATATACACTGGGGAAAAGAACCTCTGTTAAATAAATGGTGCTGGGAGAATTGTACAGCCACATGCTTAAAAATGAAACAGGACCCATTTCTCTCACCACTCACAAAAATTAATTCAAGATGGATAAAAGACTTAAACGTAAGGCATGAAACCATAAGAATTCTGGAAGAAAATGTTGGAAAAACTCTTCTAGATACTGGCCTAGGCAAAGAATTTATGAAGAAGACTCCAATGGCAATCATAGCAACAACAAAAACAAATAAATAGGATTTGATTAAATTTAAAAGCTTCTGCACAGCTAAGGAAACAATCAATGGTGCAAACAGACAACCTACAGAATGACAGAAAATATTTCCAAGCTATACTTCCAATAAAGGTATAATAACCAGGATCTACAAAGAACTCAAGCAAATCAGCAAGAAAAAAAAGAAACAACCCCATTAAAAAATGGGCAAAAGACATGAACAAAAGCTTTTCAAAAGAACATAGACAAATGGCCAATAAACATATGAAGAAATGCTCAATATCATGAATCATCAGGGAAATTAAAATTAAAACCACAATAAGATATCACTTATCCCACTTAGAACAGCTTTTATTAAAAAGTTCAAAAACAATAGATGCTGGTGTGGATACAGAGTAAAAGGAACACTTACACACTGTTGATGGAACTTCAAATTAGTACAACCTCTATGGAAAAAAGTATGGAGATTCCTCAAAGAATTAAAAGTAGACCTACCATTTGATCCAGCAATCCCACTACTGGGTATTTACCCAAAAGAAAAGAAGTCATTTTATCAAAAAGACATCTGCACTTGAATGTTTAGCACAGCACAATTCACAATTGCAAAGATGTGGAATCAACCCAAGTGCCCATCAATTCATGAGCGCATTAACAAAATTTGGTATATGTATACTACGGAATAATACTCAGCCATGAAGAAGGATGAATTAAGGCCTTTTGCAACAATTTTTATGGAACTGGAGACCATTATCCTAAGTGAAGTATCTAAAGAATGGAAAAACAAACACTACATGTATTCACTATTAAATTAGAACTAACGATGAGCACACATGTGTACAGAAGAAGTATTTAATAAAACTCAGTGGAAATCAATCAGGAGACGAGGGAGGCAGGGATAGGTGAAAACCTACCTAACAGGTATAGTGAACACTATCTGGGTGATGGGCACACTTATAACCTTACTCAAGCATAACAAAAGTGATCCATGTAACCAAAACCATTTGTACCCTGGTAATATTTTGAAATAATAAAATAAATTTATTTAAATTAACAAAGGATTTTCCCATTGATATGTGATCAGGATCTCAGTTAATACTAATTAAAATCATGGAAGATCCCTTTGAAAATGATCATGCTATGATTTTAACTCCTTCATTTTGTAGATCAGGAACCTGAAACTCAAAGAGGTTAAATGATATGCCTGTGGCCATACACATATTCAAAAGCAGAATATGTACTAGAATTCAGCTTCCCTAACTGCTAAACTAATCCACTTTTCATTCTAGCTTTCTGGCTTCCATGTTATTGTTGATTCCAGAATGAATATGTTAACAGTATCTTTAAAAAATACTTATTCTCTTATATTAGAAATTATGTTTATTGTTACCAAATGGGAGCTGTGTGGGCAATTTTCTTTCTTTTCTTTTCCCTTTTATTTTTTGAGACAGGGTCTTGCTCTGTTGCCTGGGCTAGAGTGCAGTGGTGTGATCATGGTTCACCGCAACTTCAAACTCTTGGGCCCAAACTCAAGTGATGCTCCCAGCTCAGCCTCTTGAGTAGCTAGGACTACAGGCATGTACCACCACATCCAGCTAATTTTTAAATTTTTTGTAGAGATCTGGTCTCACTATGTTGTCCAAGCCGGTCCTGAACTCCTGTGCTCAAGTGACCCTCCTGCCTTGCCCTCCCAAAGTGCTAGGATTATAGGTGTGAGCCACTGCCTGCCCTATTTTATTTTCTTATTAAAGAACATACATTACCAGAAGAGCACTAAATGACCTCAGATCAGCCAGAATAGAAATTATTGCGCCCTTCTATTTGGTCATTAAATATGAAATGTCTGATTTCAAATCAAAAGTGTAGTTTATTATATCTCAAACAAGAAGCAGTACAATTAATCAAAGTATGCGCGTAAACTATAGACACAATTTTGCCATCTTAATGGTAGCTTGTTTATGCCAGCAGCGAAGAAGCCTGGAGAGTGAGTGGTGACGAAATTGCAAAAGGCCTTTTCCACAGCTGCTGAGAATTGAATATTTTTCCTTGCAAGAAGTGCTCCAAAGCCTGGAAGAAGTGGTAGTCAGTTAGTGCAAGATCTGGTGAATACAGTGGATGACAGAGAGTTTCCAAGTCCAGCATCTGTAGTTTGAGCAGTGTTGTTGTGTGACATGTGGTCGAATGTCATCGTGCATGAAGATTGACCCGTCTCTATTGACCATCTCAGCTGCTTCATCACAAGCATCCTCATCATTTCGTCTAGTTGGTTGCAGTAGACATCTGCTGCAATTGATTGACCAAGTTTCACGAAGCTGTAGTGGATGATACCAGCGCTGGACCACCAAATAGACACCATTAGCTTTTATTGATGAATATTCCATTTTGCACTGTGTTTCAGGACTTTGTCTTTATCCAACCATTGTGCCAAACGCTTACGACTGTCAAAAAGAATCAATTTTTCATCACACGTAACAATATGGTGTAGAATGGTTTGCCTCTATGCTGTGACAACAAATAAAGGCAAGCTTCAAATATTTCTCTTCTGACGCTCGTTTAATTCATGCAGTACCCATCTATCCAGCTTCTTTACCTTGCCCATTTGTTTCAAATGGTCCAATATTGTTGAAATAGTAACTTCAAATCTTGCTACCAATTCATGCATAGGTTGAGATGGATTCGCTTCCACTACAGCTTTCAGCTCATCATTATCCACCTTATTCTTAGGTCACCCACATGGCTAATTTTCAAGATTAAAATCACCAGAATGGAACTTCTCAAACCATCGACATACTGTGCGTTCATTAGCCACATCCTTCCCAACCACTTCATTGATATTTCTGCTGTCTCGGCTGCATTGGTTCCACAATGGAACTCATATTCAAAAATAACATGAATTTTTGACTTATCCATGGTTTCACAAAAATTGCTCTAAAAAAAATCTGGAAGATAAACACAAGCCAAAACATGCATTTGAAAGACTGAGGATGTACCTTTACAATAAAAATAAAACAAGAAGTGTCAAAGTGAAATGTCACAGAGATATGTCAAACTTAGTACTTAAGGAAATAGGACATTTCACACTTAATAATCTAATACATACATCTGAGGACATATATCTGATATGGATTTGGTGTCATTATAGTTCTTATCTTGAAAACATTTGGGCTATTTTTAAACACACAATGCTCTTTCAAACACTGTTGATCTGCTATGGGTAATTTCTATTTGTAAATAGTAATCATAGCCTGAAATTGAAACTGTATTTACCTGTGTCCGTTCTCTTTCTCAGAAACCATGTGGCTCTAAGACACTTGTTATAGAACAAAATAGATTCACTGTTTTTCAGCTGATTTACTTTCTGGCTGTATATTATGGATAATGTACTGTGACTTGGTATTGTGACCCTTATTCAGATTAAAATATTAAGTTTCCATGATCATGGCTACATAGGATTTATGATCTGACTCAGAACACTTCTAATTATAGGAAATACAAAATTAAACTAGGCTTTAAAAACAACCATCAGTGAGAATGAATTAACAACATAAAATACTGAGGCAGACATCAGTATCTCACTGCATTCTCATCCTAAGGCCCTCAGATTACTGGGTGTAGACTGTACTTCCCTCTCAAGCCTGAAGAAATGATTACATCTCTCCTGGCACTTGTCCCCATGGATGACCTGATGGCCATAGGCCTAGGGGACACAGGGAGACAAACGCTCACAACAAACTAAGAAGTGGCTTCTAAGTGCCATAGAAATTCTAGCATAGAGAGAATATTAAATATATGCCATTCGAGTTCTAAACAACAACTGCAGGGGCATGATGTGAAATTAATTCATTCAACAGGTATTACTGAGCACCTATTCTGGCAACTGGAGATTAAATGAGATACACATGTAAAGGGTTTAGCACAGTGACTGGTATAATATGATAAATACTTTACATCAATACTATTGGGGTAATACTTTGTGTGACATTGAAGGGCTGGAAGAATTAATCAGGTAGGCTGGGGTGGAGTGGGGAGAGACTGGCCAAAGGCAAAAGAGAGCAGTGTCACTATGGGATACTGAGAAGGTCAGGGAAGCGGGACGTCCAGTGACAGGGGAAGAGTTGGGGCTGCAGAGACGAGCCGATGGCAGAGCATAACGAGCCCCTCATCTCATTACAGAGTTTGGATTTTACCCTTTGGACGGTAAGAATCCTAAAAAGCAATGCTTTTCACACTGTAGGATCTCATCTATTAGTTAGCTTTGAAATCCCTTTCATGGGTTTCAACCAGCGCTACTCTTTCAACAAAAGAGATCAAAATAGAATTGGATAGGATAGGATAGGACAGAAAATAAAATATAAAACTTGTTTATATATATTTATGTGTGCATTGTCATGATGTTAAATTTATTTCTTACTGTGAGTCACAGTCCAAAAAGTCTGAAGGTCACTTTTTTGGAAGCATTTAAGCAGAGGAATGATATGAACAGCCTTGTACTTTGGAAAAATCAATGCGGCCACGTGTGCAGAAAGGACTGGAGGGTGGCAGGCTGAAGATGACAGTGAGCAGCTGAGGACAGGGCTGGTAAGGATGGACAGAAGTTCTGCAGAGGGATACCAGGACACTGAAGAGGGCAAGATTTAGGAGAGGAAGGTGTCCAAAATGCAACTTGGACTGTCTAGGTTTCTGCCTTAGGCAACCGGATGGGTCTCATACCGTTTCTTGAGGCAAGGAATGCCAGAACAAGAGCAGTTTTGGGAGCAGAAGAAGATTATTAGGTTTGGACATGTTGAGATACAAAGTTGAAAATAGGGAGAATAAGCACAATTTGGATAACTTTCTCTATAGAAAAAATTAGTTATATTCATCTACCCATCAATCATGACCAAGTGTCTATTGTCTAATGCTGAAAGTTAGCACTAAAATGTGGTACTAATGTTAGAAATAGTATATGTGTGTGTGTATATGTGTGTGTGTGTGTATATATATATATATATATTTGTAGTAAGGAAATACAGTAAGTACATGAGGGATTTGCAAGTGCACAGAATTTGGGAACAAGTTACAAAAAAGACATTTTCTAAAGCAAATGCAAAGAATTGTTATTAACAGAATATGGGGTTGTAAAGATGAAAGACAATGTATACGAGCATCTAGCATAATACCTGACATATAGCAGATGCTCCAAAAACATTAGTTTTTCTTTCCCTCCACTTTCCTATACCTTGTCAACAGATCTCAAGATGCAGCAATAGAAACTATTTACATGAGTATATTTCAAGTCAGGGGAAGCTAGAGTTACCAAATGATGCTATAATTCACAAAACTGTTCACGTTTTTTGTTTTATAAGGGCTGCCAAGAAGTTAGTGGGCAAATTCATGATGAATCCCTAGTAAATGTACAGAAATTCATCATATGCATTTGTATATCTCACCTATCTTATTTATAAGCTTTTTCCTCAATTCTCTCATTTTTAAAAGTCACTTAAAAATGTTTTTGGAATAAGTCAAAGCCTATAGACAGATAGGTAGATAGATAAACAGATTAGATAGACAAACAGATGGTTGAAATTGATGGATGGTTGTATTTTTAATCATTAATAAAAGATCTATAAGTTTGGGTAGCTAGATCAGTTACCTGTTTCTTTCTTTTTCTAAAAGTACTTATTATGAAAAAATTCAAACAAAATGTAGAGAGAATAGTATAATGAACTCCTGTGAACCCAGGCCCCAGCTTCAGTAACTGTCAACTCTTGGCCAATCTTGTTTCAGCTAGACCCTCACCCACACCTCCAACTCCTGGATTAATTTAAAGCAAATTCCAGCCACCATATCATTTCATTGGTAAATGTTTCGGTATTAATCTCCAAAAGATAAGGACTCATAAAGACAGCATCACTGTCACACCTAAAGAAAGTTAACAATAATTCCTTAATACCATCAAAACATCAATATTCAAATTTCTTCCATTTCTTAATTTTTAAAATAATTTGTTTGAATTTTAGATACTGATTATTTCCGGGTCAACTTGCAAAACAGTTGCTCAGTAAGTTAAATTGAGGACCAGCACAGAACCTTACCAAGGAACCTTCCCTTCAGAGCATGAGGCTGGGATTCCTTCAGCTGTTCGTTCAATGACTTTCTCTCTTCCCACTTTCCCCTCATTCTGCCTTATCTCCTTTGACGACAACAACGACAACACACACACACACACACACACACACACACACGCACACAGTGGAGAGAAGCTTTAAGTTTGTGCTATTAATGATTTAGGTTATGTGAAAATGGATGTTTGACATAAAAATTGTAATACAGCAGAAAAATGGGTTAAACAAGCACTTAAGAAAGCTAGTCTTGGCTGGGTGCTGTGGCTCACGCCTGTAATCCTAGCACTCTGGGAAGCTGAGGTGGGAAGACGGCTTGAGCTCAGGAGTTCAAAACCAGCCTGAGCAAGAGTGAGACTCCCTCTCTACCAAAAACGAAAAAAAAAAAACAACAAAAACAATACCAGCTGGGTGTTGTGGCACATGCCTATAGTTCCAGCTACTTGGGAGGCTGAGGCAGGAGGATTGTTTAGAGTCCAGGTTGCAGTGAACTATGATGACGTCACTGCACTTTACCCAGAGTGGCAGAGTGAGACTCTGTCTCAACAACAACAACAAAAAACTAAAAACAACAATAAAAAAAAAAAAAAAAAACAACAAGGAAACTGAGCACCCCTACTCAAAACTCCCCACCCATTCATATTAAAATGTAAAAAAAAAGGAAAAGATAACTAGTCTTAAGATATCAAATTTATAGTTAATGACAACTATCAAAACTTTGAGCAGGATATCTTCCAACAAGGATATACTGAAATACAATATATGTGTGTGTGCATAGACCTAAAAAGAACACATTATTGTGCATATCTGAAATAAAATATCCTACTTCAAAGTTTCTGAAAATTTTCATATCCATTACTTCACTGTCAAAATCTCTTCAGGGACACAGACAAATTAAAAGGAATGGTTTCAGGAAAAACAACAAAAGCATCACACACACTCAACATATCTGTCCTTTCACTGCTCTGGGCTCCCTGCTGGTCCCCCTGTCCCCAGTCTCTCCCTCCTCCACGTCCTCTAACACACAAAGTTCATTTTCTAAAACACAAATCCAACATGTCATGTCTTATTTAAAAGTCTTACATTATTCACCATTGTCTACAGAACAGAGTTTGGATTTCTAAAAGCGTCCGTTCAGGGTTAGCACAATCTCCTCCAACCCACTTTTCCAGTCTTGTGTCCCATTACTCTCTCCACCCCATACCCTGGAACATTCCCACTCCCTGAATATGCCTTCTTTATGCCTCTGGTTTTGTACATGCTGTTCTCTCTGCCTGAAGTATAATATTTCTTATTCATCCAATGCATAAGAAATGTGAGCTTGCAAGAAAGAGACAAAGATAAGGAATAAGGCATGATCTTTGCTCTCAGGAAGCAAATGGGAGACAGATAAGTAAACAGATTTCAAGAGAGGTAAGATAAGTACATAAATATTAATATGTACTAGGTTTGGTGATGACACAAAGACGGATTTTGTTGTGGACATGAGACTATTCATCACCATTTAGGAATACAACGTGCACAAAATGCATGGAGAAAGGAGGGTCCAATCTATGATTCAAAACCCCCAAAATTGAACATGTAGAATTAATATTATATATAGCCATGGGATGGCTACATCAAAGAGATCAATTTAAAAGCATTTGCAGTTTATTACAGGTAATGCCTATGAGAGACTGTAATTGCAAACTCAAATATTATCAGTTTACTTTAAGAAATCTGTTACCAAAATACACAAAATTGGTGGGAATCAAACTAGAAGTATAGGATAGCAAAGGGAGGCCAAGCAATGTGACTTACACATGAAGAGAATGAAGCAATTACTTCTAGCAAAGTGTGAAGCATACTAAAACACGCACTAGGGACAGAAGAAGCTCAACGTGGTACTGAAAAAGCAAGCTATTATAAATTTAAGAGCATGTCACATTGCTGCTGCATTCACTCTGATGTCATTTAAATAATTAAAATACTTTAAAATCCTTGTTATAAAAAATGTAATAAATAGAAAAGAATGCATATGCACAGTTTTATTTCTCACTCACATCCCCCCACCCAAACATCCAGGTACCCACGTGCCAGGTTAAGAAATAGAACATCAGTGGTACCTTGGAAGCCCCTAGAATCCCTCTCCGCAGTTGCTGTCCACTTTCTCTGAGTGGTAGCCACTATCTTGCTTTTTGTGTTAATCATTCTTTTCTTGTCCTTACATTACCATACACATATTACCACCTAAAAAACACGTGGGGTTTTAGTTCTGGGACACTGCATAGCAAGCACAAACCAGCAGGCTCAGGAGAGAGCAAAATTGCCACTAATGAATGGAGGTCCGGGAGAGAGACAACAGGGACCTAATGTCCGGCTTCGGGTTCTTTGAGAAGTTGGAGGGCAGCTGAGCAAGCTGAGAAACGCAGGCTGGTGCATTTGGGCTACTGTCAGGGCTGTCCTGGAGACCGGGAACCAACACCCAGCAGGACTGCGGTCAGCTGAGGGCTGCTCTGTATCTTCTGTTTTCGTTTTTTATTGTGGCAAAGTATACATAGCATAAATTTTACCATTTTAACCATTTTTAAGTGCACAGATAGTGGCATTAAGTTATTAACATTGTTGTGCAGCCATCACCACCATGCATCTCCAGGACTGTTTTCATCTTGCAAAACTGAAGCTCCATGTCCACTGAATACTAACTCCCCACTCCTCCTTCCCCTTGCCCGGCCCTGGCAACCACCACTCTACTCTCTGTCTCTATGAATTTAGCTACTCCAGCTTTCTCATGTAAGTGAAATCATACAGTATTTGTCTTTTTGTGACTGGCTTATTTCACTTGGCCTAATGTCCTCAAGGTTCATTCACATAGTAGCATATGTCAGAATTTCTTTCTTTTTTAAGGCTGAATAATATTCCATTGTATGCACATACCACATTTTGTCTATCTATTCATCCACTGATGGGCACTTGGGTTTCTTCCACCTTTTGGCTACTGTGGATAATGCTGCTCTGAACACTGGTATACAAATTTCAATTCTTTTGAAATATACCCAAAAATGGAATTGCTGGATCATATAGTAATTCTATGTCTAATTTCTTAAGGAACCACCATACTTTGTGTTTTTGATTTTTAACTCAATTCCATTGTGGTAGAGAACATATTTTGTGACTTGAATCTGTACATTTTTTGAGGCTTGCGTTATGGACCTGAATATAGTCTATTTAGGTGAATGTTCCATGTGTACTTGACAACAATCTGTGTAATGCTGCTGTTTGATGGAGTGTTCTATAACAGAAGAAAAAACAGCTTGAAAAAAACAGCAAAAATGTTTTATGTCTTAACATCCCCCACTCCTTTGGGAGAACTAAAACCTGCATCCCTGCCTCAGGCCAGTGGTCGGGAGGGGCAGGGAGTGTCCTTTGTTCTTTGTGCCAAGGAGATGGGACTAATCCAGGCGGAGGTCAAGAGATTGTCTTAGCCGAAGATGGGATTAATCAGAACCTTTAAAAGCTCTCTACTTCTGCTCAGAACAGGATGCTGGTACTTTGAGACAGGAGTCTGCCAACCTCCTCATTTGCTAGCAAATAAAACTTCTCTTTCCTTCTCCTTGAACCAGTTGTCCTTGTTCTTCTGATGCAGCTTCAGGGACAAGTGCTGAACTTTCGGTAACAGTTCTAAATGTCAATTGGGTGAAGTTGGTTGACAGTGTTGTTCAAGTCTTCTGTATCCTTACTGATTTTCTAGCTACTTGTTCTCTCAGTCATTGGGCAAGGGATGTTGAAATCTCCAGCCATAATTGTAGCTTTGTCTATCTCTCCTTGCAGTTCTATCAGTTTTTTTCTTTCTATATTTTAAAGCTCTATGAGGTGCATTAACTTTTAGGATTGTGTCTTCTTGATGAATTGGCCTTTCATATAATATTCTTTGCTCTGAAATCTACTCTGTCTCATATTAGTATAGCCATTTCAGCTTTCTTTTGATTTTCTTTGAATATCTTTGAGTGCAAATGACAGACAGCCATGTATATATAACAGATAGTCATCTCCATGAAAATCTGAGAAAAATCATAACATTAATGCACTGAAAGGTTCTGAATGGTTGAAAAGATGCCTCTAGAGCAATGTGGTGTGATTTTCCAGAACAGCAGCCTCAGCATCACCCAGGAGTTTGTCAGAATGCAAACTCTCACGTTCCACTCCAGACCTACTGAATCAGAATTTTCTGGGATGGGACCCAGAAATCTGTTCTGACAGATGCACCTGGGAATTCTGAGGCATGCCAAGTTTGAGAGTCACTGCCTAGAGCCCCTTCTAGCTTCTGATTCTAGAATGAGTATTTGGATCAAAATAAGCCAAAAAAAAAAAAAAAACAAAAAAAAAAACCCCAAAAACCTTTTTTGAGGATGAACCAAACTAAAATTCTCTTTAGCTAGAATAGTATTTCTGCAACCCCACGTTTGTATAATGTATGTTTGTCCCAAAAAAAAGCCAATTGTATAAGTTAATTATATACTAATAACGATGACTCAAAGAACTAAAATTTATTTTAAACAGACCGTATTTCAAAAATATGGGGAAATATTCATTGCTTTGAATTTTTAGCAGTGATTTTTAAAGGTAGGAAATACTGCTTGTGGAAACATTATAATGAATTTTCACTGCATGTGACCAGTGAATCCTGGGAATGAATCAGAGTTGGGTATGACTCAAAAATTCCCTCCTCTTAAAACAACTCCATAGGGCAGAACTTTTGTTTTCCTTGAGGTCTAGTACAGTAGGTGGGCCACTTTCTGAGTAAAGTTTCCCTACTGTGCAGTTAGTCTGTGTATATATAGTCTTTTGAGTATCCCACGCAGGTGGGGTTCTTTTTCCTTTTATTTAAGTTTTATACTTTTATACCTGGAGAGCTTCTTTTTGCTGCTGCTGGCTTATATTGTTTAACCTCCTCTCAGGTATGGGGCTGCATGCGGCTCTTGGCTCTTCACACGTATTATCTCATCTAATTCCCACTGGAAGCCCGCTGGGCAGGTATTAACATGCCCCATTACAGACTGGCGGAGCACTGGCCTGTGGACATGCGGCCAGGGAGTCTGCAGGTGAGCTCAGGTAAACCCCCTGACTCCAAGTCCTGGAGAATTCCCACCAGGCCCACCGTACCTACTGGCTACAACTGAAGAAAAATAAAGAATAAAGAAAATAAAAAGACTTGTGACCCAAAAAAAGCTCCTTGTTTTCAATTGAAAACATCAATATACATTTTAACAGTAAACAAGGTGATTTATTTCAGTAGACGCAACATATTTCTAGGTATGAAAGGAATCCAAAGGAAGGAGAAAAAAATCTTTGCCTTGGCACTCTGTAAACTGACTACATGCAAACACACACTTTCACACAAATACCCTACGTTGAACAAGCTCTTTTAAGAAACTGTAACAGAAGTCATTCTAGCAAACTGCCTTTCATTTAATATGGGCGACTTATTTGTGTTAAAATGTACTTAAGTTTTATTTTTAATAGAAGCTTTTTATTAGGTTACAAGCTATACATACTATCAAAAAATTTATTTTCACAGTCAGAAAAATTAAGAATCACTAATTATGACATAGAAATTTATCATATAGCAGTAATTGAGGATTCTAATATTTTTATTTATAGTTTATTAATTTATTAAAACCATTCAAAAATAAAACTTAACTCGATTTGCAAAGTCATATTAAGAAACTAAAATCAACTATTGTGCACTTACACCAAGGTTCAGGTGTAAAGTATGGAGGTTGTTTAGCCAACTCGGATGACTTAATTTGTGGTTTTCTCTACAAACAATGGTAAACAGAGCTCCCATACCTCTTATAATTTCCTTGTATAAGAACCAAAAATAATATTTAATATTTGCTTTGTGCCTTACACAAGAAAAAAAAAAAAAGCCCCATACACAGAGTAATCAGTGGTCAGCAACGAATGTGAAAGCCTAAAACAAAAGACACCTTGGAGGATGAAGAGGTTGGCCTTCCTTCTCTGGTCTCTTTTTCTAGTAGCATAAAAATAAAGTTACAGAAAAAGTGTTTTCAACATGCTGATAAAGATTAAAAAGAATCACTTGGCTTGAAGGAATTTTAACAACATAACATTAAGGAAAAAGAAGGTTGTAAAATAAAACCAAAAACATGTCTACAAGAGCTTGAAGAAATCAGAGGGGGAAAAAAAAAAAAAAACCCTCACAAATTGTCTAGACAATCACAAGCAATCATTGACTTGGTTTGTTATCATTTCAAATTAACTCCTCTTAAAACATGTGATTTATATGTGACCACTCACACAGCTCTTATCTTTGATTTCAAAGGTGATCAGTTCAAAGCTTAATGAATTTTCTTGATACTAAATTTTTAAACCTTTGAAATCTTATATTTTGGTAATGTACTATTAACTTAACATTTAAGCAAGGCTGCATGATCTCGAGAAAATCCAATCTCTTCTGATGATTAAATTTCAATAATTGAACATAAAAACATTTGGAACAAGAAGGGCTGTATAAATGAACTGTCAGTGTATATTACAACATTACAGTGTTGCTTAGGTAAGAAAATGCTCCTTGAAAAAGTTGGCACAAGGAGAAGCCAATTGGAAAAACAGAGGAAGTAAGCTATCACTGAAATAATGAGGAATTCCATTAAGGCTCCAGGCCAGGTATGTGAAGGAGGTGTGATTGATATGCAGGACTTGGAGATTAACTGTGTGGGACGTGCGGAGGCCCTGCCTACACGCATTTAACATAGTGCTATATTTGGTATCAGAGTTTGACTGAAGTGTTTACAGAGTCATTGCTCTTGCTAACTCTTTTCTTCTAAAAGCTAAGGATTTTGTTTCAGCCACAGCGTCAGCAAACGGGCATTTTCACGAGGAAAAGAAAAATATAGTCATGTCCAGAGTTAGTCTCATATTAAGAGGCAATTAGTGTTCACTTTTAGTGTCAACAACAATTTAAAAAGCTACATTTCATACAAAGACAAGGATGACCATAAGCATGAAGTCATCAAGTCCCTATGTTCCTATCAGAAGATCCCTTTAGACGTTGCTAATAAATGGTAAGATTTTAGAAGCCAACATTAATATAATATAAAACAATTTCAAAAATTTGATAAATTTATGAGTATAGAAGAAGGCATTGTTCTGAAGCTGCTTTGAGAATTACTATAGTACATTGGAATTTAGTTCGAGTTAACATAACATCCTTGAGATGTTAAAAGACAAGTGTTAGTTCTGAATACATATTTCTATTGCAGGTGATTATATAAAGGAATACAGATCAGCTGGATGGATTTCGATAATCTCAGTCTTCAAAATATTCTTTTTTTTTTTAGAGACACAGTCTTGCTCTGTTGCAAGGGCTAGAGTGCAGTGGCGTCATCACAGCTCACTGCAACCTCAAACTCCTGGGCTCAAGCGATCCTCCTGCCTCAGCCTCCCGAGTAGCCACCATGCCCAGCTATTCTATTTTTTTTAGAAAAGGGATCTCTCTCTTGCTAAGGCTGGTCTCAAACTCCTGGGCTCAAACGATTCTCCCACCTTGGCCTCCCAAAATCTAAGATTAAAGGCGTGAGCCCCCATGCCCAGCCTATTCTTTCTAGAATAGAAATGAAGCCCTAGAAATCTTGCAAAGTAGAAGCTGGCCAATGAATGGCTTTTTATTACATGAATTGCCATACAGCAAGGGTTAAATAATGGTCTATCAAATCCACCTATTATTTACAATAAAAGAATGTATATCTCAGTTTGTAAGGTGGATGTTAGTCCTGCTTACCAGCACCCAAGTTATATAGAAGGGTTCTGCGTTCCTGTTTTTGACTCCTGCTACACATTAGAAGAAATGACCAACCTGTGATTCCTAGTTTGCTACTAACTCACTGTACGCCTCTGATACATCACTCAGCTCTCTATGGCAATCACAAACACAGAAACTGGACACACTGGAGGTTAGTTCAAATTACCTACAAAGTGTTCTCTAATAAATAAGGATTGACGACTGGCCATGATAGAAGAGAAATAAATAATCCTAAGGTATAAACTTTTTCCACACCTTATTAATTAGTTGGTAATTTTACATCATAATTACACTTGATCCTTCTTCCAAGACCAAATTCAGATATACACATTCTAATCTCAATGGGCAGGGGAAAAAAAAATGGCATAGCAGTTAGCATTGCCAGAACAGCCTCTATTGTTTGAATTCCACAATGCATTCCTCAACTCCAGCAACTGGTATTACAGGTAATTTTTTTTATTTATTTATTTTGATTAAAAAAAATTTTTTTTAGAGACTGGATCTTGTTCTGTTGCCCAGGCTGGAGTACAGTGGGATGATCATAGCTGACTGTAGCCTCGAACTTCTAGGCTCAAGTGATCTCCCTGCCTCAGCCTCCCAAGTAGCTGAGACTACAGACACATGCCACCATGCCCAGCTAAATTTTTTGTAGAGACAGGGTCTCACTATGTTGCCCAAGCTGGTCTTGAACTCCTGGCCTCAAGCGATCCTCCTACACTGGCCTCCCAGAGTGCTGGGATTACAGATGTGAGCCACCACGCCCGGCCGGTAATTATTAAAATGTTGCTTTTTGAGAATTACATCCTTATGCTTTTAAAATAAATGATTTGTTCTAAAATTATCATTCAATGTAATATAACACATAAGCATTGATTCTCCTCTAGGACAAGCACATTTCCGTGTACTTAAAAGAAGGCGCTCTGCCTGTGAGGAGTTTACAATCCAATTACGAAGTGGCAACATGAGAATAGTATTAAGTGCACAGAGGCTCAGCAAAAGGAGCGAGCTGAACCAGCTGGAGAATTAAAAAACATGCTTCTGGATAAAGGCGACACTGCAATGGGATTTCTAGAACCAGTGTAACTAGGATAGGCAAAGATAGGGAGAAGGCTGTCCAAAATGAGGTAAACACAAGATCAAAATAAACGGCTGGGAAAGCCCAAGGAAAATCTGGTGGTTTGGCCAAAGTCAAAGAATGTGAGTGGGGGACAGTAGAGCAAGAAGCTGACAGGAAATTTAGGGTATACCCTGTAGGATCTTGGCTGCTTCTGTTGAGGAGTGTAAACAGAGGGGAAAATGGAGGCCTGATGTCTTTCTACCAGTAACCGACCTGAAACTAGGCCAATTAAGTACATAATATAATCCTTTTCCTCTTATTGATTGTGTAAACTCAATGAACCCAAGAATCATATTTTCTCACGACTGAATCCCTAGGGCTTGCCATTAGCAAACAATCAAAATTTTGTTGAACAAATAACTAAATTGATTCATTAAAGGTAAATATAAAAATTTTAATTTTATTATTAGTATATCTCTTAAGGAAAATTATTGCCTGCATGATTTATTTCAAATAAATAAGCACTTAAATAATCCAGTGGAGTTTTCTTTGCTCCACATTACTTCCTTCCTAGATTACTCAAAATATTATATAAATAGAGAAATATTGATAAATTTTATAAGCAAGAAGATGATGCCACAAACTTGTACTAGAGATTGGTTTTGCATATTATCAGCTACCTATTTGTATAAAAAGTAAAACAGCTATTTTATCAAACATGGTATCTAATTTTAGAAAATCCTTTTTCAATCTATTTTTCCTGAAAAATATCTATTATTCACATCTGCTTTAAAAAAAGGGTTGTTTTAAGCTGGAAATACAAGAAAGCCTCTTATAATGGCCACAGAAAACTACATCTAATATCTCAAAGTTTCCCTTTCAACATTGGCCATTGAACTCTCGAGACTGGTGGGGGTGGTAAAGGCAATAAGCTCCGGCCCTACAAACAAGGAAGGATTCTCACGGAGCCGCAGCCTAAGAACACTCTGGTCCATCAGGCTGCCAGTGCTATCTGCGTTCAGGTAGGGAAATGATGCGAAGAACTTATTTTTGAAAGGATTCTCCAGAATTACCTCTGGGAAGGACCTTGGGACCCAGGGCCTGTAATTAACTCTGGAGGGTGGTAAAAGCAGGTAAATGTGACTTGACTGCTATGGAATAGAGGGAATTTGGTGTTTCTCCCCCACTGAAAACCTCTAACTGGAAATTAATAAGAAAGTGAAGAGATGACTTGTGAATTTTCTGTAAGAACAGAGGAGACTCCGGAATATAACAGTGATTACGGATGAAGAATTTACTTCTTTCTCCTTTTTCACATAAACACACAGAAGTACCCTTCCATTTGATAAAGAGGGTGACAGGACATCTTCTGATTTGTTTGTTTAATGTCCAGCTCTTGCCTGGTCCTGCTACACTCTGCAATTTGAAAAAGAACACTTTTCTTGCACATTGCCCACATAAGGCATCTTGGCACATCTTAAGAGGTTTACATGTATCTGTGCAAGGCAATATTGTGGCATTATTATCAATGTTGAACAATGGTTCAAATAATCCCAGGACAAATTAGCTTGATACAGATTAACAACTGATATTGCAAAAGAAAACCAAAATTTGAGATCCAAGAAAGGAGAGATCAAACTTCATTTAAAAAGCAGAATATAAATTTTCATTAGGTGCAACATATAATATAAAAATTAACAAATCATAACCTATATTAGCTGAATGTGATGAAATATTTGGGAGAATCAGTGATTCTGAAATATAAATTTTTTTTACATAATTTGTCTGGGAAAAAATCAGTTTACTATCAACAAAAAACATTTTGTGTAGCTCAAATATTTAATCCAGGCCAATTAGTTTCAGTTTTGTGGTGTATAATTTGTACTCAATAAACATTAGGGAATGAATATATGTGTGAAAGAATAAAAAATTTACCATAAATACTTTTTGTCTCTTGAAAACACAACAAGGTAATATAAGTATACTCTTCTATAGAGTATAAAATTTTAAGTTACCTTAATTTGTAAACATAATTTCAAATTTCAAATTAAATAATAGGACTAAAATCAGAAAGCAATATTTTTTTCCTGAATTTTTATAGTGCTTTTGACACCACATTTGTAAACAGTCGTGAGCATTCAAAGATAAAAATGGGTTCAGGTTTTCTATTTAGAAAACCAAAGTCATCATAAAACATCTTTTACTCACACAGATCCCAGCATTTATGTCTCTACTGGTTCAAGGAAATAAAGCTGTAATAAAGGAAATAAAGCTGTAATAAATCGCTCTAAAGCAAAGGTATAATGACCACCCAATTAAGTCATAAGTTTAAAAATCACCTTGAGGTTAAATTGGAAAGAAATATGAGGAGAAGGGCACTTAAAGATCAGTCCTTTAAATCTCAAGTCTCCTCATCGACAATGAAAGATTCGGTTACTTAAACTGTTTTTCACTATTTCATTTATGAGTTGCTTTTAACAATATTTTACCCCTCAACAGAGGAAATAAGGAATCCTTAAAAAAAGAAAAAGCTATACGAGGCTACCAAAATCTTTGCTAAAAAAAAAAAATAAAATAAACTAATCAAGATTGATCTCCTGGGTCTTTCAGAAGTTCACCAATTCCAAATGTTCTCATAAGTTTCAAAGTGGAAGAGAACAATAAACCTTCTTTATAATACAATGCTTAATAACTCATTGTGGGAGGCAGTAGAGTTAATAACAGCAGGATTTTGTAAAATACATTTAACTGTAATTAAAATATGCACTCATTTATTTCTTTTCTAAATAATCTAAGTTTCTTTTCCCCAGATTTTGAGAAGTCTGGGTCAATTTTTTTCTACCAATTTCTATCAAAATAGATTCTATCAATTCTTAAGGAATTTTCTATAATAGTTTTTTTTTTTTTTTTTTTTTTTTTTTTTTTTTTTGTTGAGACAGAGTCTCACTTTGTTGCCCAGGCTAGAGTGAGTGCCGTGGCGTCAGCTTAGCTCACAGCAACCTCAAACTCCTGGGCTCAAGCGATCCTACTGCCTCAGCCTCCCGAGTAGCTGGGACTACAGGCATGCGCCACTATGCCCGGCTAATTTTTTCTGTATAGATTTTTAGGTGTCCATATAATGTCTTTCTATTTTTAGTAGAGACGGGGTCTCGCTCAGGCTGGTCTCGAACTCCTGACCTTGAGCAATCCACCCGCCTCGGCCTCCCAGAGTGCTAGGATTACAGGCGTGAGCCACCGCGCCCGGCCTATAATAGTTTTTAAGAAAAAGTTAAACGTCCTGCTGTTAGCAATACTTTTGGTAAAAGGGATTGTTATTTCAAATTTATTATTTTTAAAAACCATCAACAATGTAACTAAATAAAAATGTCTACAAAGCAAACAAAAGAGAGGCCTCCTTTATATTTAAGCACACTGACCAGTTATTTCCTTTTCAGGAGGTCTTCGATGTTAGATACTGATAGAACAAATGAAAATGATAAAAAAATATTAACTGCATTGCTTTCCCTCCTTTTAAAATTCTCTTCCTGCTTCTTTTAAATTTCACCAAGAACCATAATTGCTATAAATGCCACACAAATGGGATGGGTAAATAGTTAAGTACAACCGAAGGAGGTCTTAATCTAATGTACCGTTGTCTGTCAGCTAATCTCTCCTGGTTTAACAATCTGAGTTTAACTACTTCATGATGAATGAGACAGGGTGCAAATGACCTGAGTGTTTCAGCCCATAAAACAGGCTTAGGGAAATAAAACCTGCAAATCTGATCACCAGCCTTAGATTGACCACCATTGGCAATGTAGTTAGGATTTTAAAGGAAGTGTCTAAGTGTAATATTAAGTAATGAAATTCCAATCATTTACATGTAAAGTACCATTTATCCCAAAGCAGCCTACTATATGCAAGATTTGCCCTTACATAACTGAAATTCAGATGGCTCTGGATTGAAAGGTGGTGAGCTAATTGTCAGAGGACCTACTGAGGTTGAGAGTTTTATAGACTGAGTTTTACAGAAAGTTTTTTAGGAGCATTAAGATGTAGTCACATTAAGCAAGAAAGGCTCCAGTTGTTAACAGCAGTAGGTCTATTGTTCGAGAAGAAATACTTTTCATGAGATTCATTATGAAAGAGAGGGGGAAAATCCTTTTTGGCATTCTGCATATAAAATCTTCTCAAAAAGACATCTGCAGCTTAACAATATTCCACCTACTTTTACTACTACAACCTTTGTTAATTTTCTACAGTTCTCTGCTCCAGTAACTTAAAAGTCATTTCCTTAAGAAAACAGATGACAGACAACTTGAATGACTGATTACATTGTGCCATCACTTTGTTTTTCTCAGAGGCCTTGGTTTAAGAGGATGGATGTTAGTGTAAATGACAGCAAGGGGAGCTTCGCATAAGATTTCACTTCTGTTCAAAGACAGGCTAATGTAACCTCACTGCGGTGCCATCAACTTGACAAATGGACACCGTGCAACCCTCTGCCTCCCACTGAAACCTGAGAGCCTGATTTACACAATATTCTCCCTGTAGATGGAAGACGACTTCATGCTGCTAGGCTGTATAATGGGTTGATCTGATAATCCTTTGCATGTAATGAAATTTGATAATATGGAGGTGAAATGCATCTCAAAGAATGAAGCAAGCTAATGAACTTATAAAACTACACTTAAGTCTTTTAAAACCTGAATAAACAGAAAAAGGGACTTAGCTCAATCCATGTTGAGAGGACGTAGCAGTTCTCATGTTTAACTCTGCAATCAAAGATACATGGCTTTTATTTACAATGAATAAAAGATCCCAGCTCTAAGGAGCGCAGCTCTACTCCAACAAGTCGATATCATCTGCGGACCTGCTGTGCCTTATCTTCACCATCGGATTGTGCTGGTCCTCAGTTCTCTACCCCCAGAATTCTACATTACTTTATCCTACTAAATTATTTCCCTGGAAGCTCAATATTTTCACTTTTAAAGTGGGAAAGAATTTATAAATACTGCCACGTAAACTTAACAAATAGTTCATCTGGAGATTTAAACATATTGTAAACTGGCTATGACACAAAAGTCACAAAAATCAGGGCTTCATAAGAAAGATTAACTTCTGCTTTAAAGTGTTAAGTTCTTACTTATTCAAAGTATGAACGTTTAAATGAATTATTTTTAAAAGATACTCATGGGATAGTATATTCTGCAAGCAAGGCTGACTTTAAATCCTCTGTAGTAAAACTGTCTATTGATACTAATGCCTGCAAATAAAACCATGAATGTAAACTACAACCAGAAGCAATTTTAACACATGTAAATGTTGAATGAGGTAGAATTTTAGTGTTATATTTACTTTGCTGTTGTCACAAATAAAAAAAGCACTTATGAAAACATTTCATGCTGAAGTGAATGGATTTCAACAGCTGCTGATTTGGTGACATGGAGAACCCCAGAGGAGACATCCTGCTGAATTAACGTTTTGGAAATGTTAAAAAGAAACTTCAAACAGACCTTGTTTAGCAGGCGGTCAAAGATTTTGCTCGGTGGGGATCATGTGAAGGCTAGCAGAGCAGTCACTCAGCCATGAATCAGACCTGTCAATAGTTGCCTATTTTCTCAACAGGTGACTTAAACCGGCACACAGTCCATTTCCCCTAATATTTCTGTGTGTACTTGCGCACACAAAAATTCGTCCTAGATTTCTGCCCTGGCATTATTTAGGAAGGCACAGCATGCAGGGATGGGGAAATAGTTGTTTAAGGGGCTTAAATACATTTTTTCAATGTGCACTTTTGCTTTTTTCTAGCTAAGAAAAAATAACTAAGTTATATTTAAAATCTGATTTTCAAACAAGCTTTTATCTTAAGTTAGAAATCTGGAACAGATTCAACCAAAGAATTATAGAACAGTAAAGAACCTTTGAGATAACAAAGACCAAACCCCTTATTTTACAGATGAGGAAACTGAGGGCTACAGAGATTTAATTATTTGCCACAGGCCACATATTTATTTATTGATGTGTTAGGACTAAAACAGCCATTTACTGACACCGCAGTTCAATATTAGTTCACTATACTTATCCTTAAGAAATAAATAAGAATTAGGTTTCTTTTAGCAATGTGAAAATATTCAAGGGAAGAAACCATTAAACTGGGCAAGATGGCATGGTTCAATGTTTTTCTGATTTGGCATGTTTTGATTTTTTTTTTCCTTTAAACTGGCCACAGAGAGATAGAGTTAATGGAAAATTCCTTCCCCATACTACCAAGGAGTAGGGGTGGGGATGGGGGTGAGAAGAGGCCCAGTACCAAGCTTTGTTTTCAACTTTCAACATTTAGGAGTTTAGTACAAATATAGAGTACAAAAATAATAAAGCATTTCATTGTTGCTGACTCAGATCGGCATTGTAAACTGTGCCCTACAAGCTACTATTATGTCAGAAAATTACCAGGTATCCATTAAATCAGCCCAGACTGTTTTCTATTGTTCAAGGATCTTTTCGTTGTTTTGGAAAGCCTAAGTACAGAGTTCAGTGAAAGTTCTCAGAGGTGACTCCATAATCAGAGCAGTACTCGTTACCTTAGCCAACCTCACCTACTGCTTCCATCCAAGCACAGTCATTACCAGCCAATGCTAAAATGGAATCTGAAGATTAGTAAACACCTCCTATTGACAAGATGCTTCCTAGATAAGTACCTTGTTGAAAATACTTTCTACATGATTTAGAGTTAAAAGTTAGAGTGAAAAGTTAATGCTGATCCCATAAACATATATACACAAAAACGTATATGCAAACCTCCCAGGGCCCAAGTTCACTAATTCTTATTAAAATTTGTCTTTTAGAAGTTTAACTCTTTATATGGTATGAGGAAACAGGTACTCTAATGCAGAGGTTGATGGGAGTGTAAAAGACAGATTGGATTTATGTATTAAAATGAAAAATGTACTCATCCTTTGATTCCACCATTCCTACATGTAGAAATTAACCCTGACAAGATAATTCAACAAGTGGGGAAAGATATATGTGCAAAGATTTTCATGCCAGTATTTTTTATGGTAGTACAAAGTTGGAAATATAAACTGGTAAGAAAATAAAGGTATATACACATACCGGCATACGTGCAGCTGTTAAATATCAATATTCACTTAATAGAAAGCTAAGTAATATTAGCATAAGGATTGACAAATAGATTAATGGAACAGAATAGGGAGCCCAGAAAGAGGCCCACATTTATTTATTTGGTCATTTGATTTTCAACAAAGGAAATCCAATCATATTAGAATAACTGAATATCCACATGGAAAAAAATAAATACATAAGCTTCAACTGTTTCCTCATACCACACACAAAAATTAACTTGAGGTCTACCTTAGCTCTAAATGCAAAACATAAAATTATAAAGCTTTTAGATGAAAACAAAGGAGAAAATCTTCCCAAAATGGGAACAGGCAAAGGTTTCTTCAAGATAATCATAAAATGAAAAACTGATAAATTGGACTGCATCAAAATTAAAAACTGCTCATGCTCATGAAAATATATTGATAAAAAATGAATAAGGAAGCCACAGACTAAGAGAAAATATTTGTAAGACATATATGATAAAGGATTAGTACATTGGATATATAAAAAACTCCTATAACTTAATAATAAAAAGACAAACAACCTAACTTACAATGGACAAGAATTTGAACAGACTCTTCACAAAGAAAGCTAAATAAATAACCAATAAACCCAGGAAAAATGACTCAACATCTTTACTTACCAGGGAGCAATGATTTAAAACCTTAATGAGATATCATTACACACCCACCAGAATGGCTAAAATTAAAAGGTCAGTACTAAATGTTGGCAAGGATGTGCAACAACTGGGACTTTCAAACATCATTGGTGAAAGTCTCAAATGGTGTCTTATGTACAACATACACCTACCCTATGCCCCAGCAATTCCACTCTTAGGGATTGATTCAAGAGAAATGAAAACATGTCCACAAAAGACTTATACAAGAATCTTCACAGCAGTTGTGTTCATGAGAGTTAAAAACTGGAAACAGGTCAGGTGTTTATCAAAAGGAGAAGGAATAACAAACTGAATTTATATGATAAAATACTAGTTGGCAATAGAAACAAACATGGATACACACAACAGAGACAAATCGTGAGAACACTTGGCTGAGTAAAAAAAACATTACATAAAAGAGGATACACTATATGAGTTCATTTCTGTAAGGGTTGGAACAGTTAAAAGTAATATATGGCGGAAAAGTATCAGGACAATGGTTGCCTTTTAAGGTGGGGCTGGGATTTACTGAAAAGGGATAGAAAGGAACTTCTTATTGTGGTGGTAATGTTTTCTATGTTGATAGAGGTTTGAGTTGCACAAGCATATGATCAGAACTTGCCAACTGGTACACTTAAGATTTGTACATTTTGTTGTTTATCTCAAAGGAAAAAAAGAAACCATAAACAAATATTGAGCTCAAGTTAATGACACCCATGCTAAAGTATTGGGGGAGGGAGGTGAATACAGATGTCTGCCTCTTTCTTTGAAATGCAGCTCAAAAAAGAGATGGATTAACAGAAAGCCACTTAAATAGAGAGATATGTGATGAGCAAGTATAGTAAAATATAAAATATACAATCTAGGTGATAGGTATATGAGTATTCACTACAAAATTCTCTTGGTGTATGTGTGCATGCATGATTATACTTGTTTATCTTTTTTTTTTTTTTTTTTTTTTGAGACAGGGTCTTACTCTGTCACCCAGGCTGGAGTGCAGTGGTGTGATCATAGCTCAGTGCAGCCTTGAGCTTCTGGGCTGGGACTACAGGCACATACCACCACATTGGCTAGTTTTTAATTTTTTTGTAGAGACAGGGTCTCACTATGTTGCCCAGGCTGGTCTCAAACTCCTGGGTTCAAGCAATCCTCTTGCCGTGGCCTCCCAAATTGCTGGGATTACAGGCATGAACCACCATGCCTAGCCTACTATCTTTGTACTCAGTGACGTTTAACTTCTAAAACAGAATGACTGAATAATTTTCAAGTCTATGGCAAATGTCAAAAGAAGATATAAATTAAAACTAGTTCAGTTTGATGAGTTGATTTGAATATCAAAGTTTTCCACATTTGGGGACAATATGGAAGTACAGCAGTAGTTGTACCACCTTCTGTTAAAAGTTTATGATATGGTTCAGAGCAAAGATTCTGTAACAACAAAAGACTGTAAGCCACTTGCACTGTAATTAGAAATATCCAAATATCATGAAATATTGTCTTAAATTTTAATAAAAGCTTTGTTAACAAGTAACACTTTAAATTTTGTAGACTGCTGATATATATACATGCAAAAGGAAAAACTAAATCTTTCCAGTTGTGTTGAGCCACCAAAATAGAGATGAACAAATCACAAGACACTGCAAAGCCCCATAGGTCATGTGTAATTAAGAACACTTTATTATATTCTCAGACTTCTTTTGTCATATATTCATATTAAAAACCTAAACTGTGCTCTCATTTATCAATTAATGTATTCTATTGACAAAAGGAGGAGTTTAGACTCTTATTTGTTGGGCATTATTTTGTATTTTCAATCGCAACAATAAATCTACTTTCTATCACATTCTGGGATAGTTGGATGTAACCCAAAAATATCATACTAGGAAACTGAAATATTCAATTTAGAAGTAGCCTGGTCCCTTCAGGTATTCTAAGAATCAAATATATTATTATATATTAAATTTGGTGATATATAGGGGAATACACTTATGCTATTCAATAATTTACAGATATTGAGTATTTATAATATTAAGTATGCTTAATATCATAAAAACCATATAATAGATCTCAGAAGGATTTCCTCATTTTGTTAGCTGTTACAATATGTTTTTTCCTCCCAAGTATACATATATCAAATAAAGTAAAAGTACTCTGCTATTTAATTGGAATTGAGAATTTTTTCAATGGTTAATGAATACAAGAAATGGTCAAAATGTCAAAAGAAGCTTATCTTAAGCATTTACATTCTCTTTTAATAAGTTATGTTTAAAAACACATATCAGTTACTTTACCAAATGATTTAATTCCTTATTTAGTGCTTTTACTATTTAACGTAATATTATAATCTTCCAGTTTTCAAATATGTCAGTAAAAATTCATACTTTTTCATTACTTAATTTACCTAGATCATAAACTACTAGAAGGAATAATTCACAAAACCAAATATATATGTGCATAGTTCACACTATTTCTTGGATTTATCTAACAAAAAATGTGACCATAAAATAACAATGATTAAAATATCTAAGGGAACATATATGTCAATGAGAGTATTATTTTATGAATATTCATCTAAGGAAGAAACAGTTGATTAATGTAGTTGTATAATTCCATTGTGGAACTCTCTTTCACAAGATTATCTACCTCAAATGTGTGTGTTCTCTTTCTTTCTCTCTCACACACATATGTACACACACACCAAGCTGTCTTCTCTTATGAACACGCTTTGTCCCAGACACAATAATATTACTTAGCAGACATCTCCAAATAACTTATGGTTATTTCTAAAAATCAAAGCCACCTCAAAAAGCCACAAACTTGCTATCAAAAGAATATTTGGGAAATTCTGAAGATATTTCTGAAAGCAGGAACCTAAATGTATTACTAATAAGCATGCATAGCCTCCCAAGACACTAAGATGATCACTTTGGAGAAACCTATACCTACTTAGAAGTATATGCTCTGGAATGTGTATGTGTCTGTGTGTTTTAACTGCCACAATTGAAGGAAGTGTGCTAGAATGGAAAGAACTGTATCAGGTATCACAAAGCCTGGGTTTGAGTGTCACTCTGCCATTTATAAGTTGTACAAGTTTAGATAAGTCCCTTTAATTTCTTTGGGCTTTAATTTCTTCATTTTGAAAATAAGTGTTGATCTAGACCAGCACAGTCCAATAGAAATATAATGCAGGGTACATATATAATTTTTATAGCCATATTTAAAAAGTAAAAAGAAACAGATGAAATTAATTTTCATAATATACTTTATTTAACCCAATACAGTATACCCAAAATATTGTTAGCATGTAATCAATAAAAAATTATTAATGAGATCTTTTACATTCTTTATGATTTTGATACTGACTTTGAAATCCAGTGTGTATATTATACTTAGAGCACACATTCCAATTTGGACTAACTACATTTCAAAGTCTCAACAGCCACATGTGGCTAATGGTTAATGTACTGGACAGCACAGATCTAGACAGCTGCTAACAGTCCTTTTAATTCTAAAAATTATATTACTTTATTGTCAAAATTAATATACTAATAGAATTATTGTAAAATTCAGCAGAAGTATATGAAAATCATAGATCAAATGTTTCCATAGAACATCTACTTTCATAAGGAAAGGTTCATTAATTTCTTATTTTATCTGACATTTTAAAATTCTGGATGATTTTTTTTCTAACACTGAACAATCATTAAAAAGCAAAGAACTGGCAATTATCTTCTGAACTCAACCCCACAGAGAGAGGATTACTTCATCTACTAAATTGGCTTAAGTCTATTAAAAAATTGCCAAGTCCCCACTTCATATTATATGATGCAGATTTGGCTTTAATCTGAAGCTTTAGATCTTCATGTAATCACAAGAATCATAGGACTGGTTTTAAAATGGACAAACATCCAAAATTACTGCTACACCAATCAAGCTTATTTAATTTCTTCTTTGTTTCATTTAGTCTAAATTATTAAGACTATTAAAGGATTTTATATTAGTGAACCACACACAAGCAAATCAATATTCAATAATAGATATTATTATCAATTCTTGGCAACTTATTACTGGAAAAGGCCATGTTCATTAAAACAGGTGATATAAAGATGATATTCAGGTTCTAATTGAGAAGAATGTATAAATCATTAGCTATGAAGTATCCCTAAATAATTTAAAGACTGAAGTAGACCCTACTTACATCACAGATCACCTTTTCAAGTATCGATTATACTTACAACAGAGCCCCTGCAAGTTATTTATCTCCAGGTACCATTACACATCATCTCAACTAGCTTATGAGTTTTATACCAAACCTCACAGAAATTATATAAATGTTCTCCCTGACATTACCATAATCTTTTGTATCTTCTTTCCCCCTCAAATTTATAATAGAATAATAATAGCACACTCAAGTATTTCTGAATCATTATAATTATTATATAACAGAATTCTTATATTTTAAAAAAGAAATGAATAAAACATCCCACATGCTTTGTCAAAATAGAAAAGGTGTTGCTGCAAATCTCTACAATTTGATTCAACATTACACATAGTGAAAGCTGGTGATGCTAACACAAATTTATAAGTGGCAACATAAAATATTGATTCCTCCATGACTATCAGAAGACACATTGCATTTGTAAATCTGCCAATAAGATAAAATCATGTCAGTTGAAGTTCACTTTCTATATGATTTATATTATTTAAGAAACATTTAGTAGAGTTGGCCTGCCATGGAATGCTACCTTATTTCTGGAGGAAAAAAGGCAAACATCATTGCTATGCTGCAGTCACCTATAATTCCTCCAGGCAATTATCTATTACATTTTAGAGGCCGGTGAAGAAGGTAATAAAGGCAGAGTCAGGGAATCTCTTGATGTTGTATGACCCAGGCCTAGCACACTGCCTGGCATTTAGGAGACATTCAATGGCCACTGAATGAACAGCCATAAAGCATATGTACATAGTACAGTCTATGTGTGTGTATACACTGTGGCCTGCATTGATTCCATAGACAGATAGATAGATTCAATAAATAAATAAATAAATACATACACCATACATATACTGTGTACACATGCTTACTTTTTTGTTTGGCTAGTTATGTTAGTAAGAACTTTTAATCTGATTCTGAAGTCTAAATCTTAGTTCTCCACTAGGGTAACATCAAAACTCAAATCTTTTTCCTGCTCTCATCATTTTGCATGTCATTCATTCATCAAGTATTTGTGTAACTGGCACTGTGACAGGAATGGAGCTGATACAAAAAGACAATCATGAAGACAAATACATAGACTAATACATATTTTGTAAACAAAGGAATTGCTATTTGGGGAGATTAAGCAATACGCCCAAGGCAACCCAGTCAGTGAGGACAAGAACCAAGTGTCAAACCCTGATCTATATGTTTTCCAACCACCCCGTGAAACATAAGTCTAGAGCTGGTAAGGAAGTGTGACGGTTAATTTTATGGGTCAACTAGACTAGGCTATGGGTGTCTAGTTGCTTCGTCCAACACTAGTCTAGATGTTCCTGTAAAGGTATTCTGTAGATGTGATTACCATTATAATCAGCTGATTTATAAAACAGATTACTCTTCATAATGTGGGTGGGGCCTCATCCAATCAGTTGAAGAGCAAAAACTGAGAATTCCTAAAGAATAAGGAATTCTGCCTTAAGGCCATAACATAGAAATCATGCCTGCGTTCCATCCTGCTGGTTGGCCGCACAGACTCAGCTGCAACCTCAGCTCAGCCTGTTTCCAGCCTGCTTACCTGCACTATAGATTTTGGACTTGCCAGCCATACAATCATTGCACAAATTATTTAAAATCAATCTCTCCCCTCACTCACTCTCTCAATGCACACATATCCTATTGTTTTGTTTCTCTGGAGAACCCTGCCTGATACAGGGTATCATAGCTAAATATAGAGGTTGGGAAGGCATCAAAATGTGTGCAATAGTGCAATACATGGAAGTAGATAGGGTCCGAAAAAGATCAAAATACCAAGGATAAACGCTGACGTATTATAGCATTCACGGGGCCAGCAGAAGACAAAGAACCAAAGAGAAGAGACAAGTCGCTCAAGGTAAAACAAGGTTTCACGAAGGAGGGAAGCAATCCTGCAGAAAGGTCAAGTAGAATGAGGGCTGAATATGGGCCCTTGTGTTTGGCAGTTAGTAGGACAACAGTGACTATGGGCAGGGCAGTTGCAATAGTGATTGGGATGGAGATCACATTGTATTCGCTGTATTGTCTACCTCTGAATAAGAGGTGAGAAAGTGGGAAAAGTTTGGCAATTAAGGAAGGAAGAATATAAAATAATAGCTCAAAAAGGAAGGAATAGTGGAGGTGGAAGACTTGGAATTAAGGAACATTTGTAAGTTGAAGGAAAGGAACCACTGGAGGAAAAGATAACAGTAGATGGCAACTCCTGGGAAACCAAGGCCCAGAAGTAGAATACCCCAGAAGATGGGCTCTAGACCACAGGGGCAGGGAAAAACTCTGGGCAGAAATGAAATAGCTTTAAAACAAGCAGTATAGTCAAGAGACTGGTGCTCTCCTGGATTGCTCTGAAGCTGGGGCTGTGTCCCTTTATTTTATTTATCCTTTTTTTCTCAGGGAATTCAGAGGTGAGATCATCACTGAGAGTCCTTATTAAATACTACATATGTATCTAGTACTATATAGGATTCAAAAAAGCGCAAAACCCATTCTCTGCCATTCTACCTAATATGACCTACTATATATTTAGTTGTTAAACAAAAGGTTTTAAACATTCGTATGCAGAAGTCCCTTGCATCCGAGGGGCACTGGTTCCAGAAACCCCCACAGGTACCAAAATCTGTAGATGCTCAAGTCCCTTACATAAAATGACATAGAACTTGCATATAACCTATGCACATCCTCCTGTATACTTTAAATCATCTCTAGATTACTTATAATACCTAAGACAATGCGTACACTTCATTGGTGTGGATAAAACATACTTCTCTGTATGCAACAAATTCAAGTTTTGCTTTTTGGAACCTTGTGGAATTTTTTTTTCCCAAATATTTTTGATCCATGGTTGTTTGAATTCATGGATGCAGAACCCATGGATATGGAGGACTGGGTGTAGTTAAATTATTCCTAGTATTAAGTTACACAGTATATTGTGGGAAACCTTTAACAAAATATGCTCATTGCTGCCAGTGACTAGTGAAAAAAACTATCGGTCCTCCGTTTTTCTTCATTTATACAAAAGTTTTTAATAGAAGCTTGCAAATGAGATTTCTGATAAACAGGTTAGTTATATTTTTAACTATAAAAATAACTATATGATCTTAGTGTCAACAAGAAGAGACCAATATTATAATACATGACCATGACAAAATAGCACAGTATATTTTAATCTTATGTTCAAATGTTTAGAGGGCTAAACTTGAAACTAGTGATGTGATCGATAAGTCTTCTCTTTTATTATTTTCTTACCTCTACCTTACCTCTACTAAAGTGCTTATAAAAATAATATGTAATGATTTTTTCCTTAAACTATAAAGGAATCTGCACAATTTTCTCACATTCTACTAAACAAGGAGATGAATGGTTAGAGGCTAAAATCTTTAAGTTCTCCAATGATGCATTAACTAAACCAAAAAGACAACTTTACTCATTTCAAAATGTTTTATTATAACAGCAGTCTTCGAAGGCAAACACAAAAGATGGTACTATGCTTAGATTTTAAAACATAAATAACCAATTTAATGCATCACTAATGATGTACAATAGATGTCTTCTGTAGTACCAATTCAAATAAGAGACTGATGTAATCTGCCGGATACTTCAAAGTAACTAATTTGGTAATAAGAAAACACTTCTTTTGTGCAAACTTTCCTACTAAAAAAAATTGCAGAAACCCTCCCAGTCGAATATTTACTAAATAAAAGTATTAAACCCTCATTAAAATGTTATTTAATAAGAAAAAGAGAACCAAGTACTTTAGGTCTTCAAAATTTATCTTGAGTAACATTAGGCTTTTAAATGGAAATGCATCTCTATACAAAGAAAACAGATATTAATGGAAAAATATGATTTATTTTAGAATTGTGTATTTATATTCAATGTCTTAAAATTTTAAATATCTATTACATTTGTTGCTATTATGTTATACACCCTATATACACACACTCCAGATGCCTTATCTATGAAAGTATACTGTACATTTCATTTCTCTATAAATCTTCCTCAGCATGTGTAAGTAAAACATTTCCCAGACTCTAAACTTCTAAAGGTAAAAGCTTAGGTCAGAGTTTCCTGAGCATATTCTATTATGATGCTTAACATGTTTTTCTCGAGAAAGAACTTTAGATTTCTCTTTGCTTTTGTTCTCCCTTACCTATCATGGAATTCACAATTTTGGCCTTAATGGAGGAAAAAGGTATAAAATTCAACATGTGTTTCCAAAAGCACGTTTAATAAGATTATTGTTCTTAGGCCAAGACCATTTGTTAATTTGTCTTTTGGCTCACAAATGTCAACCAAAATATAAATGCAAATTAAAGCATTTTCAATGATCTGTTGTTTCTTTTCCAGGAGCAGCTAATCCTGAGAAAGTACCTATTATTCCACAAAGGAACAAGAAAGGAGTTTCCATTTCTATTGGGCACTTGGGGGGAAGGGATGTGTGTCCAGAAGTGAGACATCGGAGATGCTTCTTAGGGTTCCTTCCAATGGTATTCAAAAGACACAGAATCTAAATTACCTGCTTTGTGCAAAACATTTTCTTAAAAATTGGAATTTTTTTGTGGCTAGTAATTGAGGGGCAGAACCAACACCTATGAAGTTACAGTAGGATTTTCCTTTATTGAATATTTTAGGATATATAGTCCCAATTAAAGAGAAAATTCAATGATTTGAGCCATTTATAATAAATATTACCAATAAAGCATTATTACAATATCTATTCCACAGAATTATAGAAGAGCAGAAAAGATATTCCTCAAATGAATTTGCTTACTCATTTATTGCTTAATGTAATAGTTGTACATGCTTTATACCACAGTACATTAGCTATAATGGCCTCGCATGCTTGCAAATTTTCATAGCTTCCCTTGACCCACTGGATGGAATTCAAATTCTTTGTCCTAGTCTCCAAGATGCTTCATGTTCTGACCTCATACCGCCTTCTAACCACCATTCCCACTAATATTCAAAGATCAACACTATACTTCAACCAAAGGGGCCTGTCAAATACACGAGCCTTGCGCCTCTCCTCTCTGTGCCTGGGCCCATGCTAGCTCTACTGCCTGCTGGACCTTTCACTAAATGCCTTTTTTTCTCTATTGCCTAGAGGGAGACCTGGTTCATCCTTTAAAGTCCACTTCTGCATAAAATCTGCTTAGAGTCATTCCTGCTTCATCCCTAAAATTCCTTGAACATTTTGCTTATATTTCTCATAGGCCAGTTATTTGTCATTTCCATCAGAGGTTTTCTTCTAATCAGAATGATTAATTCCTAGGGGTAGCATCCATTTTCTATATACAACTTTAAATCCATATACCCACATATTATCACACTGCCTTATATGCAGCAGCCAATCAATAAAGGTTTATTGAATGACTTCACTTTTATGTTATCATAATATTTTATTCTGGATTTATTCTTATTTAAGCAGTCACTGTAGAAACCAGTGGAAAAAACTATTACTGCCTATAATCTCCTTTTGAAAGCAAATAATAGAAATAATTGTTGTCAATTAGAAATTTGATTGGAAGTAAGAGTAGAGATCAGCCTGATTCATAAGAATGAGACAGTAGAAGCCCCTAATAATACTGATGTCAGGAACTAAGCAAAAGGCCTGAATGATAGGTTTCCTTATGACTATGAAAAAAGATACACTGCATAGCGAAGTGTACGTGGGAGATATCACTGGCATAAAATATAAATGAAATCACGGGACACTGAAGTGCTTTATAATGAAGTTTTACTGAATATATTTTTTACTACCCTATTTAAGTGGTCAAATTTTAAAACCTCCAAATCAGTGATGCTTCAAGTAATAGCAAGGCTCATTTCCTGGGATTCTCTGTTGGGAGTTCTATCATCTACATAAACTGAGAAGGCTGAAATGGAAGAACTAATAAGATAGTGTTTCTTTTCATGGAATCAACTTCAATGGTGAAGCACAATTTGAAAATTACTCATCTGAAACAACAACAGCAAAACACCCTAACACCTTGCTTCTTGTTTAAAAAGCAACAAGACTCCTTTTCTTATTTTGGCACAGAGGGATACTGAATAAACATTTGTTGAACGGATGAATAAATGACTAGCTGCTTTTTAAAATTAGAATATTTCAAAAAAGCACTCTGACAAGTGATATGATGCTAATATCTGAGCATGTACTTCAGGGGAAGAAACTGAAAATTTGTCTCCTGGCTGAGATTTGAGAAATGTTCCCCCCAATTTTATACTGTTTCTGGCTCTGTAGCATAACACCTCCAGGGAAATTCTGTTTCTCTTTGACAGTAACTGGTGGGCTTACCAACCTGAGGGTGGGAGTCAGTTTCTATGAGAATGAAAGCGAAAGCCTGCTGCCTTCCAATCCAAACATATATGGAGATAAAAGAACAAAGTAAAAGACACAAAAAGAAAAGAGAAGGAAAATTGCTACTAATGTTAATATTAAAATGAAAGCAGACCATTTTTTCGTGACCCTAATAAAGAATACCTTTGAATAGCACTCTTTGAAAATGCCACTTTGTCTCAGGCTACTTTTATGCATATTGCAAGTCCCACGTAATTAATAAGAGCTCCAGAAACTTTTCATCTTCATGAAAGCCCAGAGGGGAAAGCAACCTACAGTGATAGCTATTAGTTTTAAAATGCCTTCTATTAATACTAGCTCCCAACCAGCTACTACAAGATATAGTGGCTTACCTAAAACGGAGTTAAGGATTTAGCACAGAGGCCTTCGATAGTTAGCATTTCCCAGAGACTCTTGGGACAAAATTGTCAATGACTACAGTAATTTTCTCTACAATATTTTATGGAAAAGAAATACTAAGTGTCCCAAAATAGCCATATTGCTACCAAAAAAAAAAAAAAAAAATTAAAACAAGGTGTATCTTCAGCGCTATTTTATTTTACAGACTTTAGGGATTACATAGAATATACATTTCAAATGTGTAGAGTTTGAATTTTTCAAAATGATGGCTTTAGGGACATACCTAAAGAAGTGACAACGCAGGGTTGAGAGCCCAACTGTTTTGTCTCTCTTCAGCAGCTCACTTTTGCCACCTAGTGGGGGAGGCAGTTTCACAGTGTGGTTTTGTGTTTTGTAAAGGATTGTCTCCTTTAAGACCTAAGAGTGGGGATCAGCTTCTTATTAGAAAATAATCAAACACACATTTTATTCATAGTGAGGATTTTAGACAGATTTTTTTATAGCCTTAAGTAATTTCTCCACATTGGTCTGTTCCATGTCTACTGGTTTTCTTTCAAGTAGTTTGTTTTCACTACAATGATTAACCTAAAGAATTCAAGGTAAAAATAAAACCATTCTGTACACATTTATAATTTGTAATTCTTTGGGAAAAACTTAGGCCTTTTCCTGGTTTCTAATTATTCTCCAACCCGTTACGTGTAGTATCTCACAAGGTCTATGTTTTGGCTCATTTCTGTTTTTTACACTTAGGTGGGGACCAAGTCTAATTTCTCATTGTGCCTCTAATCTCAAACCTTCAGTTATCTACTAAATATGATCTCTGCAACTGGCATTTAATATGTCAAAATCCTAAGTCACCATCCTCCAAAACAACCTGGGAATGGGCTTTCCTCTTGAGCCAGTGTGGCAGGCTTAATCAGAGCTGGAGGGCAGCCCAGGGCTAAAAACAGCAGCAGAGATTGCTTTTTAAGTACGTAAAAATTAATGAAACAAGTTAAGCAAAAGGAACAATCAGAAGTCAGGATCAGTTTACTGGGCTGGGCAGGAGGAAACATGATAATCAAGAGTTCAGGTAGAGCAATAATAATTAACAGGAATTGAGGTCAGGAACATGGGAAATTTGAGGCAGGCCACAAAGTCAAAATTAAGAAAACGCGAACTCAGAAGAGAGAGAGATTGGAGAGTGTACTACAGCTCACATTCTGAGGCTTGAGGTACATGCAAGTGTTAAGGGACCGTCCCCCACCCTGTGCCAGAGACGTGGAAGTCTTGGGCCTAAACACGCATGGTGATAACTGTTTTTCTGCTCTACCTTTCTCCAAATTATAAAAAGCCCCCAGTTCCCATGGAGTCTGCTGGGAGAATTTCTTGAAATTCCTGACCCAAATAAATTATTGCTTACCAAAATTTCCATTATCATGAATGGCATTATAATCAAAGCTTAGAAAACTACTTTTTAGCAGCTTTATTGAGGTATGATTTAAATACCATAAAGTTCTTCCATTATGAGTAGTTTTAGTACATTAAGAAAGTTGTGCAAATGTCACCATAATCTAGTCTGAGAACATCTCCATCACCACAAAAAGTTCCCCTGTGCCCACTGGCAGTTAGTCCCTCTCCCAGTCCCAGTCCACGGCAACCACTGATCTGCTTTCTGCCTCTGTAGATACAGGCATATCTCGGAGATATCATGGGTTTGGTCCCAGATCCCCGCAATAAAGTGAGTCACAGTGCATATAAAAGTTATGTTTACCCCATACTGTAGTCTAGTAAGTGTGCAACCAAATTACGTCTAAAAAATGCATATCTTAATTAAAAAATACTTTATTGCTAAAAATTGCTAACAATCATTTGAGCCTTCAGCAAGGTGTAATCTTTTTGCTGGTGGAGGGTCTTGCCTTGATGTTGGTGGCTACTGACTGATCAGGGTGGGTGTTGCCAAAGACTGGAGTGGCTGTGGCAATTTCTTCAAAGACGACAATGATGAAACTTGCCGTATCAATTCATTCTTCCTTTTACAAAAGATTTCTCTGTAGCCCATGATGCTATTTAATAATGGCCTCTTACTCACAGAACTTCTTGCAAAACTGGAGTCAGTCCTCTCAAACCCTGGACAATGATGAAACTTGCCGTATCAATTCATTCTTCCTTTTACAAAAGATTTCTCTGTAGCCCATGATGCTATTTAATAATGGCCTCTTACTCACAGAACTTCTTGCAAAACTGGAGTCAGTCCTCTCAAACCCTGCCACTGCTTTATCAACTAAGTTCATGTAATATTCTACACTCTTTTTTTTTTTTTTTTTTTTTTGAGAAAGAGTCTCACTCTGTTGCCCAGGCTAGAGTGAGTGCCGTGGCATCAGCCTAGCTCACAGCAACCTCAAACTCCTGAGCTCAAGCGATCCTCCTGTCTCAGCCTCCCGAGTAGCTGGGACTACAGGCATGCACCACCATGCCCAGCTAATATTTTTTTTATATATATTTTTAGCTGTCCATATCATTTCTTTCTATTTTTAGTAGAGATGGGGTCTCGCTCTTGCTCAGGCTGGTCTCGAACTCCTGAGCTCAAACGATCCGCCCACCTCGGCCTCCCAGAGTGCTAGGATTACAGGCGTGAGCCACCGCGCCCGGCCTATATTCTACACTCTTTGTTGTCATTTCAACAATGTTCCCAGAATCTTCAATAGATTCCACATCAAGAAACCCCTTCATTTGCTCATCCATAAGAAGCAACTCCTCACTTGTTTGATCACGAGATTGCAGCACTTCAGTCCCATTTTCAGGTCCACTCATAATTCTAGTTCTCTTGCTATTTGTATCACAACTGCAGTTGCTTCCTCCACTGAAGTTCTGAATCCCTCAAAGTCATCCATGAGGGTTGCAATCGACTTCTCCCAAATGCCTGTTAATGTTGACATTTTGACCTCCTCCCATGAATCATGAATGTTGTTAATGGAATCTAGAATGGTGAATCCTTTCCAGAAGGTTTTCCATGTACTTTGCCCAGATCTATCAGAAGAATCACTATCTATGGCAGCCATTGCCTTACAAAATGTATTTCCTAAATAATAAAACTTGAAAGTCAAAATTATTCCATGATCCATGGGCTGCAGAATAGATGTTGTGTTAGCTGGGATGAAAACAACATTAATCTTGTACATCTCCATCAGAGCTCTTGGGTGACCAGGCACATTGTCAATGAGTAGTAATATTTTGAAAGGAATCTTTTGAGCAGGTCAAAACAGTGGGCTTAAAATATTCAGTAAACCACGCTGCAAACAGATGTGCTGTCATCCAAGCTTTGCAGTTCCATTTTTAGAACACAGGCAGAGTAGAGTTAGCATAATTACCAAGGGTCCTAGAATTCTCAAAATGGTAAATGAGCATTGGCTTAAAGTCACCAGCTCATTAGCCACTAAAAAGAGGGTCAGTTTGTCCTTTGAAGCTTTGAAGTCAGGCATTGACTTCTTTCTACGTATGAAAGTCCTAAATGGCATCTTCTTCCAACAGAAGGCTATTTCATCTGCATTGAAAAATATGTTGTTTAGTGTAGCCACTTTCATCAATTATCTTAGCTAGATCTTCTGGATAACTTGTTGCAACTTCTCCATCAGCAATTGCTGCTTCACTTTGCCCTTTTATGTTATAGAGATGGCTTCTTTCCTTAAACCTCATGAATTAACCTCTGCTAGCTTCAAACTTTCTTCTGCAGCTTCCTTGAGTTAGGGCCTTCCTCTGGATTAGGCTTTTGCTTAAGAGAATGCTGTGGCTGGTTTGATCTATCCAGACCACTCAAACTTTCTGCATATCAGCAAAAAGGCTGTTTTGCTTTCTTAACATTTGTGTGTTCACTGGAGTAGCATTTTAATTTCCTTCAAGAACTTTCATTTGCATTCACAACTTGGCTATTTGGTGCAAGAAGCCTATGATGGCTTTTGACATGCCTTCCTCACTAAGCTTAATCATTTCTAGCTTTTGATTTAAAGTGAGAGATGTGAAACTCTTTAGTTGACCACTTAGAGGCCACTGTAACGTTATTATTGGCCTAATTTCAATATTCTTGTGTCTCAGGAAATAGAGAGGCCCAAGGTGAGGGAGAGAGACCAGGGATCGGCCAGTGAGTGGACCAGTTTATTTATTAAGTTCACCATCCTATATGGACATGGTGCATGGTACCCCAAAACAATTACAATAGTAATAGCAAAGATCCCTGATCACAGATGACCATAACAGACATGATAATGCGAAAGCTTGAAATATTGTGAGAATTACCAAAATGTGACACAGAGACAAGAGGTGTGCAGATGCATACTGTTGGAAAAATGGTGCCGTTAGAACTGCTGGACACAAGATTGTCACAAATCTTCAACTTGCAAAAAAAACCACTATCTGTGAAGTGCTATAAAATAAGGTACGCCTACAGTTCGCCTTTTCTGGAAATTTCGTATAAATGGAATCATACAATATGTGATCTTTTGTGTCTAGTGTTTTCACATAGCATGTTTTCGAGGTTCTGATCATGGTGTAGCATGGAAGCGATCATAGTAGTTCAGTTGATCATTCCTTTTTGTTGCTGAATTGTATTCCATTGTATGGATATACAACATTTTATTTATCCATTAACCAGTCAGTGGGCATTTGAATTGTTCCTGGGTTTTGGCTCCTGTGAATAATGCGCTATTAATATTAACATACAAGTCTTTGTGTGAACACATGTTAATTTTTCTTGGGCAGATACCTAAGAGTGGAACTGCTGGATCTTGTGGTAAATTTATGTTTACCTTTTTAAGAAACTGCCAAACTGTTTCCCAAAGTGGCTGTACATTCCCACCAGCAATCTATAAAAGTCCTAGTTTCTCCATATTCTTGCCAACATTTGTTGTTATTAATATCTACCTTTTTGAGTATGGCCATCTTAGTGGGTGTGAAGTGATTTTTTATTGTGGTTTTACGTTGCATTTCCCTGATGGCTAATGACACTGAGCAGTTTCTCAGGTGCTCACTAGCCAATTGTAAATTTTTTTGGTGAACTGTCTATTCATATAATTTATCTATTTTAATTGAGTTGCCTTCTAATTATTGAATTATACGAACTCTTTGTATATCCTAGATACAATTCTCTTATCAAACGTATAATTTGTAAATATTTCCAATCAGTGGCTTGTCATTTTTTGAATTTTAAAATATTTTAAAATGAATTGTAAAAATAGAGACAGACATCAGTGGTTGGCAGGGGTAAGGGAAGAGACTAACTAAAAAGGGGAACAGAGGAATATTTTGGGTGATGCAACTGTTTTGTGTATTGATTGGTTACGAACATACGTGTTTTATCAAAAGCCGCAGAATGGACACTTAAAAAGGATGATTTTACTGGGTGTAAATAACTTCTTTTTTTTTTTTTTTTTTTTTTTTTTTTTTAGAAAAAGAGGAAGACACTGAAAAGACAGGAGCCAAACATTTACTTTATGTGGGAAAAAAAATAGGGCATATGGTTTTCTCTTGTAGACAGTAAAAACAATTACTGAGGATTTAAAGCAAAGAACAGTCAGATGAGAGATGTCTTCAATATTCAAAATGTTTTAAAATTTCTTTAAGAATAATATGCTTATGCAGAGGAAATATTTCTTTTTGTATTTGATTTCATAATTTGAGTTAGAATTTTTCTCTGGGAATAAAAGTGTTAGAAATGCTTATTTTTAAATTTCATAAAATTCTCAGGTAGTAAGCAAGGCATTAGAACAATAGAGGGCTCTACAGCTACTTCCACAAGGCATTTTACTATAAAAATATGTACAGATCTTTCATAGAAAAGTATATTTGTTTATAGTAAAAAAATAACATTTGGACAAATAGCCAAATCTTAAAATACAAAAATTCAAATGAATAATAGCGTACTACCTAAAAACTACACATTTAGCTTAAATAGAATCTAGCTGTTTACAAGAACTAATTTCAAAATATACGTATATGAATTTACACAACTGATGTTTAGAAGCGCTTTAAAATCTTTGTAAACTAAAAAGTTAAGCAACCTTTACGGTTTAGGGTGGCAACAGGTCAACTGGCAGTGTCTGACTGGACAGGCAGCTTTCCTGGCAACTGCCGACTGCAGTGAGCCTACCATGAGAAGCTGCCGTCCAGGTTTCTTTCCCTTTGGCAATTTACGGTGTAGGTGCCTAAGACGCTCTGTCTTAGCCAGGTGCATGAGATGCTCTAGTGGAAGCCTGAAAAAGTGAAGACTCTAAATCTAAACGCGTACAGTGTCGTGCTTACTTCAAGGCAGCGGTGCTAATCCAGAAGGATTTTTAAGGCACTTATTTCTTGGCTTAGGGTTTGGCTTTCATCATTGTTGTCATTCTCCTCCTCCTCTTCTGCCCTCTTTTCCTCTTTAAGCATTTTGAGGTATTTACTAACTAAAATCTTTTTTTTGGTAATACATGCAAGAAACTGAAAAATTTCTGTCCTCGGCAGTATTTGCTAAATCACTTTAAGTCAGGGCTCTCTTTTTCTTTTCACTGCCATGTCTGCAGGAATAGGTAACTAGATATTGAACAAAGAGTCCCGTGGCCTTGGCCATGAGTACTGCCAGCGCCTCCTGCTTGATGCTTGAAACCTCGGGGGACCTCTTTAGTATGACCAGGGTGTGAGGCAGGGGCAGTGACAGGAGCCGCTGCTCCCGGCACTTGTCTTTGCCCATGACCACGTGTGCCATCTTTTCCGCCCTCCCATGCAGGTGGCAGCTGGTGGGCCCCACCGCAAGGTGGCTCTGTTTTCATTTTCTTAATGGTGTCTTTGATGCACAAAACTTTTGAATTTTGATAAAGTCCAACTTACCAATTTCTTCTTTTATGATCGTGGTTGGTGGTGTATTTAAGAACTTTTTGCCTAACCCAAGATCATGAAAATTCCTCCTATGGTTTTTTCAGAAGTTTTGCAGTTTTAGATTTTACATTTAAGTCTGTTAACTATTTTGAGCTAGTTTTTGTTTATGGTATGAAATAAGGGTCTAACATAATCTTTTTCACATGGATATTTAAAGTTTCCCTATACCATTTGCTGAAAAGACCATCCTTTCCCCATTGAATTTCCTTGCTACTTTTGATATAAATTGATCGAATGTAAATACAAAGGTTCATTCTGGACTCTCAATTCTGTTCCATTGACCTAAATGTCCATCCATGTGCCATTAACTAGAATAGTTAATGAGTAGTGTTAAGTCTCCCAATTTTCTTATTCCTTTTCAAAACTGCTTTATCTATTCTGGGCTCTTTGCATTTCCATGTAAATTTTCATACACTTGATCTTAGCCAAAAGGCTGAGAAACAATCCATATAAATGTTAGGATCAGCTTGTCAATTTCTACCCCAAAAAGCCTGCTGGGATTTTGACAGGGATTGTATTAAATCTATAAACCCATTTGGGAAACACTGTGAACTTAACAATAAGGAGTCTTCTAATTCATCAACATAGAATGCCTCTCATATATTTAGATCATTTTAAATTTCTCTCAGCAATATATTATAGTTTTCCACGTACTAGTCTTGCATCTCTCTGTTTAAATTGATTTCTAAGTATTTTATTCTTTTTGATGCTATTGTGAATGAAATAGTCTTAATTTCACTTTTGGATTATTTATTTCTAGTATATAGAAATACAATTGATTTTTGTGTATCCATCTGTAGATTGTATCCTGTCTGTAACTTTACTGAACTTGTTTATTAGTTCTAATAGGGTTTGTATGTATGTGTGTCTATTTCTTAGGATTTTCTACACATAGGATCATGTCATCTGCAATACAGTTTTGCTTCTTCCTTTCCAAGCTACATTTTGTTTCTCTTTCCTTTTCTATTCTTTGCCTTATTGCAGTGGCTACGATCTCTAGCACAATGTTGAATAGTAATGAGAGTAGACATCCTTGCTTTGTTCCCAATCTTAGGAGGAAAGCATGCAGTCTTTTACCATCAAGACAACATTAGTTGTAGGGTTTTTGGAGATGCTCTTTACCAAGTTAAGGAAATTCCCCTCTACTCTGAGACTGTTCAGAGTTTTTAATTAGGAATGGATGTTGGATTTTGTCAATGCTTTTTCTGGGTCTACTGAGATCATTATCATGTAGGTTATCGCCCTTAGTAATATGGTATATACAGTAATTAATTTTCAGATGTTAAACTAACCTTAAGAATGGTGTTTAATTCTTTTTATATGTTACTTGATGTTGTCACATGGTTTCCAAGGCTCTATTCACTTTTTTCATTCTTTTTTCTCCCCATTATTCCAACTGGATAATTTTTGATCTACCTTGAAGTCCATGAGTTCTTCTTCTGCCATTTCAAATCTGTTTTTGAGCCATTCTAGTGAATTTTTCATTTCAGTTATTGTACTTTTCAACTCCAGAATTTCCATTTGACTTTTTAATGATTTCTGTCTCCTCACTGAGATTCTCTATGTGTTGAGCCATTGTTATACTTTCCTTTAATTCTTTAAGCATGATTTCCTTTAATTCCTTGAACATATTTATTATAGTTGCTTTGAAGTCTTTGCTAAGTCCAGCATCTGGGCCCATTCAGAAACAATTTCCACTGATTGCTTTTTTCCCCTGAGTATTGGTCAACCTTTTTTTTCTTTACATATCTGGTAATTTTTTATTGAAAACTATAATTTTAGATGTGATATTGCAGTAACTCTGGATTTGGATGTTCTCCTCACAGGGTTGTTGTTCTCACTGTCATTTTCTTGTTTATTTATCAATTTGCCTGAACTAAATCTGTGGACTCCAAATCCTTCACAGGGCATGGCTACTTGTATTTCTACTCAATCTTTTAAAACTTATTTTTGTTTTTATTTTTAAACCTGGTTTCCTAGGAGTCACTCATGTTTCTACACAGCTTGGTGGTCAGCCAATACTTGTTGGTTATGTTCAAACACCCTGAGCCAGTAAAGCTTCTACCCTCTGCCTATGGATTTGCGTTTGGGCTGGGCAGCACGTTACAAGTTCAAGCAGTTTTCAAGTATCACTGACATTTATTGATACTTTCTGCTAGGCCCTCTTGTGTCTCTTCTGCATATGTGTAGAATTTCACAGTTAGCCAGAGGGTATAGCTAGCTTGAGCCCTCTCTGTTCTTTCCAGCATGTGTTTAAAGCACTTTGGTGAGTTTATTAAGGCCTCCTATCATGTGCCATTTCCCAAATCTTCCCGATAAATTTCTGGCTCGTCTGCTGGTCCATTGTTGGTCCCAACCAAGACAGTAACATCAGGCTCACTGAGCAGCTAGCTAGCCTTTCTTGTTTGTTTGCTACTGAGATGTCTACTGTTACTTACAAAGCTCTTGGGCATCAGGCTTTTCACATTCCATTTCATATCAAAGAAGGCCACTCCTTCAATGAAATTGCTGATTTTCAGGGCTTTCCTTGCCCTTGTAGAACTACTGTGCTGAGTCCAGAGGTGGGAGATGGGAGCATCCCCAGGCAGGAACACCACAAAATCCTACTTTTCTTACCTGGAGTTCTGCAGTTATTCCTATGAATAAATGCTTCTCAATTTGTTGAATGCCTTTTATCAATTTTCAGAGTCCTAAAATTGCTGTTTCTGACAATTTTGTCCAGTTCCATTGTTGCTTTTGGAAAGAGAATTTTCCCAGCTTTCACTCTGCCCTTTTGGTAGTCTGCCTTTAGAGCTATTTTTAATTGCTCTTTTTCATTACTTCATACTAAGCTGGTCACCAAAGCCTGCTGATTCTTTCTCTGCAATGTCTCTCTGGGAGAAATGCTGCTTTCTTTGCCATTTTCAGAGCCACACCCACCAAGATGACCAGCACCCATTCCTGAATTGCTATGATAGAAGACTTCCTCCCACCAGTCAGTCCTGCATCTGGCTGCCACACTGATCTTATAGACACTGGCATAATCACATCCCTTGCTCCTGAGTGAAGAATGACTCTTTGCTGTGAAGAACATAAATTTCATACTGCTCAGCCTAGCTTTCAAGCAAGAATTTAACTGTCTTGATCTCATACAACATCATTTATGCCTGGAACTCCCACCAAGTTGAGTTTTTCTTTCCCTACATATTCTTTGCCAACTTCCATTTTTCTATCCTTTCTCGTATTGTTTCCCCTATGTGGAATGTCCTTATAATTTATCTCTCAATTTTTGGTCCACCAACTCCTAAGAAAACCTTAATCAGGTGAATTCTTCTGTTCTTAATCATTCCTATACTCCACAGCCTTTTAATATTCATATATACATATACAGATTTTTAAAACATTTCTGACACAAAATCATGTTGGTTTGCAATTGGCCTTCAATTGTTTTCTGTATATGTTTTGTTGTTTCTCCAACGATTTTTTTCTCTTTAAAAATTTATTTTTTAGAGAAGTTTTAGGTTCACAGCAAAATTGAACATGAGTTACAGAGAGTTCCCATCTTCATTTACCCGTGTCTCCAAATTTTAGTTACACTCAATTTAAGGGCTTTCCTTGTTTACAAAATAAAAAATATTTTTTAGCATCTAGTACAGGGGTGGACATACAACTAGTGCTTAAAGCATGACTGCTGAATGAATAAACTAAAATGCTTCTTGATTTCCAATGAAAATTTTCAAAAATCTTTGGAAATGATCACTTTTGGATTTTATTCCTTGAAGAATTTAACTCTTACCTATACTTTTGAAAGCAGAGGTGGTCTTAACAATGTTTAATAATTAGTGCGGCATGGAAACTGATCAATAAAAATGAGACAATAAAACAGAGTCCTGAAAATTGCTGGGCCCAGCAATGATCTATTAGTTCCTAGATCATGGGTCCCAGAGATACCAGACAAGAGTCTATCTACAGTGGCAGGGGGTGAAAAATGGGGCAGCAGCTATTTGCTAAGTGGTATGAAAGTATTTAACATTTTAACAATTGGTACAATAATATTGGGGGACACATTGAATATCAGTTCTGTTGGTAAGTAGACAGATTATTCTCTGGATTTCATAATAGTTATAGAATATGATAAAATGGAATTCTGTCAATCTATAAAATGGAATTTCTGGCAGGTCTGGATTTGGAGAGAAATGTGAGAACAGTAAGTCTCTGAAATGTTAGGTGCAAACAAGAATAACAAATAGTCAGGGGTCAGTTAAGCAGTACACGATCAGAAGTACAAAAGTATCTGTAGGCCAAGACAACCAACCCAACAAGGCAGACTCTAGGTTAAGTAACCAGAGATCGGAGCTCAAATTAAGTAAGTAGGACAAGCCAAACAGATAGTCAGGAAATTCTGGGTAAGGATCACAGCAAATAGTTGTCTAGGAAGCAGAAATGTAATAATGGCAAGGAGACTGACCACCAGGCAACCTGTTCCCTGAGCTGAAAACTTTCTTTTCCACTATGGCAGGAACCTATGTGAAGGCGTGACCTCTCTCTGCAGGAAAGGTTAGGTGAGTGAGGGAGGAAGCCAAGCGGCACGTAAGTCTTTTAAAGAGAGACATTTATGGGTCTTGGTAGAGTGGTGACACCTCTTACCAAACAGTAGTGAACCTGACCTCAGTTTGCGAGAAGTGTATTACTGTACCGTGTATGAAAGGTAACAGAAGACATTCTTTTATCACTATCTTGGCCTTGTAATTTAATTTCACATATGCTAACTATTTTGGGGTTTGAAAACACCTTTAAATTCCTTCCATCAGAGGATGCAAAAGGGAAGCCAATTAACTAAAGGGTATGTTAAAAATATGTGATCTGAAAAGGCATTAGGTGTCAACTTAGAAACAAGGAGAGCAGGCCAAATGACTATTAGCAATGTAAGAATAATACTGAAAATCTTGAAAAATAACTAGTAACTGGTTTGTCTAAGAAGGAATTTTGGAAATGGTGAGAGGCATGACTTAATTGAAGGTGTATTGCAAAGGGAGAGAAGTTACTGCTTTTCAGTTTTAAGTAGTGTAATAAATCATACACAACACCATAATTTGAGTTTACGAGGAAGGAAATACTCTTTAGGTTGTAAAAGTGACCTCCAGTGGGCAATAATGCTCTCAAATCTGTGGCCTAGGGAACTATATTTCATTGATCGTCACTTTTAAAAAGTCTATATAGGCAACAGTTTTCCACTATAACTTTCACATCCATTTAGCCAATTACATACATATAGTATTTATTGGTTTAATAATGTATCTGGATTGATTCATTAGTGTGAACTGTTAACAGAAAGGTTTTTTAAGAATATTTCCCCAATGATCTTCAAATCAACATCAGACATAGAGACATATAGAATAGTAGGAATGCTAAAGTCCTACCTAAATATTTTGAATTTAGAAGAGACATTAAGAATTAGAATACTGAATTAAAAATTAGGTAACTGCTGACATGGAGCATGCATGCAGGTCCAAAATTAAACAAAACTTGCTAGAAAATCTAGAAAACACTTTAGATTCTACTTATACTTTAATTTAGCTCCTATGAGGTCATGAACATGAAATTATGTTCAAAGAAATAACCTGTTGTGAAACACGGAGCTACAGGTAAACAGAGGCACACATTAAATAACCATACATTTTAGTCTTTTTTAGTGTGAAAAGTCATTTTTTAAAGCTAAAATTTCATGGTTTTTTTCAGATTAAAAGAGCTGTTATTCATCATTTCAGAAAAAAATGTGGGAGAAGGAAAGTAATAAGTAAATTCGTGGGTTTTGACTCTAGTCCAAAATTATTTTATAGCTCAAATTAATAAGTCACTTGTGTGCACAATATCATTGGATATATGCAACCTCTTAGAAATGTGGTCATGCTGTACTGAGCATAAATGAAATTATGAGTCAGTTATAAAATACATACTATTCAATCTTCTCACTACCTTCCCCTATAACTCACTCGTGGTTCTGGAAACTGCTTATATATCTGAAATGAAAGAAGTGAAAGATCACCATGAAAACAACAGAATATTCTCTATTACTTTAAAAAACTAAAAAGTCCAGCTATGAAGTGTTTCTAAATGGTATTTCAGCAAGGAGACAAAAGTAACCTTTGCTACAGGCAAACTGTCTTTCAATGCTCTGATGAATACTGATGAAGACAGACTTACTTGTTATTCCCTTAGAAAATAAAATTGGTTTCTACTGTGGAGTAAATAAATCCAAAATTCACAGTCAAGTCTAATTGTGCTATAACATGGGCAATATTTCCAGAAAATTGGCTCCTTTCTGAAAGAGAATGAGCTCTAAATGCCCATGTTTTAAAGTAACACTTAATACAAAATTCAAAAGGTGAATGCTTAAGGTTTCTTCCTTCTAATCCTAGCATTGAATTGGCAGAATTTTCTGTAAAGGGGCAGACAGTAAATACTTAGGCTTTGCAGGCAATAAAGTCTCTAACTACTCATTTCTGTCATTGTACTGTGAAAGTGGCCATAGGCAATGCCAAAATCAATGGCTGTGGTTGTGTTCCAGTAAAGCTGTATTTACAGGCACTAAAATTTGAATTCCATATAATTTTCACATGTCATGAAATATTATTTTTCTTTTGATTTTTTTCTGACCATTTTGAAATGTAAATGACATTCTTAGCTCAGGTGGTAGACTGACTTTGGCTCAAGGGCCATAGTTTGCTGACTCCTGCTCTAGTCCATCAATGAATAAGATCTACCCAGTGGTGAGAAGAAGTTCCTCATGACTTTTCCTGCTGTGATATTTTTTTCTGAAGATACGATTAAGTTCCTTAACTCTATGATATATTTGTGTAAAATGAAAATTTCATATAATAAACATTAGCAGGAGAAATTTTAGTTCTATGATCAGGGATAAATTTGAGATAGAGGAAACCTTTCAAAATATAAAAATCAACAAATACGAAAGCACTTTCCCAAAACAAACATTAAAGTTGATGCTCCTTTTTAATATATCTCATTTAGCACCCTAATGCATAAAAAGCAAAAATCAAGTTATATTTTCAATTTTGGCAGCTCCAGGACCTCCTAGAAGCTGCCAAGGGCAGTGATCATAACCAGTCTTTCCACACCCCATAGCATTCAGCACTGCTTGACATGCGAGCAAGCAAAACAGGGAAGTTCAAAACCTACACTGAGTCTGTGTAATACAAAGCAAGCCAGAACCCACTGTCATTCCTCTAGGATGATGATGTGGGGGTCTGTTGTTACACAATGTCACTTAAGTATGTTTTTTTATATTAATAAAAAGCTTTATTAGCCTTGGGTAATTTTGCTCAAATCTGTGATGTTTGTGCCTCTTTAGATGCTGAGGAATGTAGTCACGAACGACACTATTCAGTGAATACTGACGTGTGTACTACATCGTGGATGCTAGAATCATGAGGCAGCCCTGGCTACTTGCAGAAAGTAATTTAGGACACCAAGGATGTACTCATATGCATGATAGGCTAGAACAATTAAAATTTATAAATAGGTAAAAGAATTAATGGAAATATATAATGAATTCCTAAGGACAGTTTCATGTATTCTATGGGAATACTCCGAGGTCAACATTTGGAAGTACTGGGATCCTTTCACAAAAAATGTCCCTATAGGGCCACTACCAGAGAAAGCTTACTGGGCCAAACATTCTATTTCTCTCACTAATTTTATCAAATGAATTCTATCGAATCCAAGTCATTCTAATTTTCTTAGAAACCCAATTTAATTCCAACCTATAAACATTTATTGAGTGCCTTCTAAGTGCCAGAGGATAGACACTGAAAATACTGAGCTGAGTAAGACCCTGCCCTGGATCTCAAGGAGGTCACTGCCCACTGGGGTTAGGCCAACACGAAAATAGATAATGAGATGTAGTTTGGTAAGTGTAATAATGGGATAATGTAAAAAGTACAGTTAGAGCAAAAAGGAAGGTGAGTTTTAACTCTCTTTATAGGTTTGGGGAAGGCCTATTGACTGTAGTGATGTCTTGGTTGACTCTGATAGACACAACAATTAAAGTTCCCCTATGAGCAAGGAGAGCATGGGCCAGGCACCGCACAGCACAAGCAAAGACAGATGCACGAAAGCAAGTGACGTGGTGGCTCAGGACCACGTGAGAGCAGAAAGTGTGGGTATAAGTTAAGCACAGGTGAATGGTAAAAGATGAGATTAGAGACACAGGCAGGAACCAAATCACAATCTCCTTGGCTTTCATCCTGCACACCTGTGCCATTCAATATGTATGTGACTACTGAATACCTGAAACGTAGTAGTCCAAAATCAGGAATGTTGTAGGTGTAAAATATATACCAGATTTCAAGTATGAAAAAAAAGTAAAATATCTCAACAATCTTAAAAGTTGATTACATGTTGAAACAATATTTTAGATATATTGGGTTAAATAAAACATACTGTTTCTTTTTATTTTTTAAAATGTGGCTACTAGAAAATTTTAAATTACATGTATGACATTTGATTCCTCATGTAGTAGTCCTGTGGTTCCATATTCACCCCAAGCACTTAGGCCAATGGTGGTGCTATTTCTCCCGCCAGTGACTAGTTTAGAGAAGGGCACACGACCAACTCAAGCCAGGCCTATGAGCTATGCGGGAAGGATAGCTGGAGGGGGTCCTGGTACAGATGCCTTTGCTCAAGACAAAAGATCAGATGTCTCCTTTTGGACGTGGCTGTATTGCACATGACACAGAGAAGTACTGTGGCCCATCTTTCTATGAGTCAGAGGATGCAGTGGAGGGTGGCAGAGCTAAGAAATGGGAAAACCTGAGTCCTTGTTGACATCAATGAGCTGCTTTATCAACCAACCCTGGAGCTCACCCTTCCTTTGAACTTCCTGTTATGTGAGATAATGAGGTTCCTTATTATTTATGCCAGTATGAGTCAGGTTTTCTGTTACTTGTAGCCAAAAGGATTCTGGCTGATACACTGCATTAGACTATAATTACCTCAAGGGCCAAGGAGTACAGGTAAGACCATTAGTACTGCAAAAATTCTGTACACAGTTTATAGTGAATCAATATATTATTGTTGTGATAATATATATTTGGATAATATGTGAGAAGGCTTTCCCTCTTTTAGCTCTAAGATACCATATAACTGTAAGACATTATGGCATAATTATTCAGGCAAAGAGACTTTTAATTAATTAGAATATAACCTATGAGTAGAACTTAATCAAAAATAGAACAGAATACCCATTAGATTTGTAAATTGTTACACTTAATGGCTGTCCTTTCACTGAGAGTCAAAGCATGCACACTGGGAACAATTCAGCTTAATTTTACCAATCTGGACATAAACTCTGAAAGGCAATGTAGCAAATGCAGCAAATATACAACTGCTACAGTTTATACCTTATTATTGTGAGAATTAAGCCAAATAATATGTGGAGAGCCTAGTACAATATTTAGCACATGGTAACAACTATATAAAAATTGAGTTCTTGTTTATTTTCCCTTATAGCATTTATTTTTAATTCCAAGTACAGTTGGTTCCCGACTTATGATGGTTCAACTTACAATTTTTCAACTTTATGATGGTGTGAAAGCGATACACATTCAGCAGAAATCATACTTTGAATTTTGATCTTTCTCTGAGCTAGCGATATGCGGTACGATACTCTGGTGATGCTGGGCAGTGGCAGCGAGCTGCAGCTCCCAGTCAGCCACACGATCACGAGGGTAAACCACCGACAAGGCAGGCTGAGCTGAGCTATGATGCTTAGTAGGTTAGGTGTGTTAAATGCATTTTCTACTTACGGTACTTTCAACTTACAATGGGTTTATTGGGATGTAACCTCATCATAAGTTGAGGAGCATCTCTAATGTGCTAACTAACAATGCATTGTCATTTACTCTATATGGTAATCTTGCTTTTGTGGACTAGAAGTCAGATTACAGTAAATACTAACATACATCTGGTATAATTCACTGGCTGGTTAGTGCTTGGTTAGGGGGTTGATTTGTTAATTCATTCTTTTATTTATATGAAGCAAGTAAGTTCCAAACCTAAGCTCAACACAATAAGGTAGGCAGCAGTAAAACTATTAACTAGAAATTAAGCTATAGTATTTTCACTAAGCTACGTCTACTTTCACAATCTTTGTGAGATTAGTGATATTAACAATGTGATCAGAATGAAGATGAATAAAAAGAAAACATAAAGATAGGGAAGGAGGTTTATGACTTTGGGGCTGTAACTAGAAGGTGACTGATGTAATTAAAGGAGACAGACAGGAAGAGGTTCTCACTAACATCTGAAATGATAAAGAAAGATGCACAAAGGGTGTAGGCCAAAAGGAGAGAGTAAAGAATACTTGGTGAGTTATACCAAGCTAGAAAATTCCAAAACTTTTCTGCACTATTACTAAGGATTTTGCTTTTAATTACATACACCAACCAATATAACTTTAATTTCCAAATAGAGTATGTGGAAAAATATTGAGAACCCTCACTAGCTCAATCTTAAAAAAAAAAATAAATTTGTTCTTTACTCAACTTATAAATAAGAATTATCACTCATCATTGAAACCACAACATGATCTACAATTTTTAAATTTCATCAGACAGTTGGCTGACCAAGGACTAAGACTGTAAGTTTTCTTTGCACGCTCCAGTGTCTAGTGGAGTCCTCCCACGCAGTTGTTCAGAGTTAGCTCATGTTTGCTGAAGAAATTAGTTATCTGGAAATTGAAACTATGTTTTTGTTCTGGACAATTAAACATTCTAAACCAATGTGAACTTCTAATGTCACATTTGTTGTGATGAATAAGGCAAACACATGTAGAACATTCTCTCCCAGACACCATGGGGACCTCCAGGCAAACACAGCCTGAACGACTGCCCAATGTCTGGATGAGAAGTCAGAGTTCCCAAATGGGAACAGACCTTTTCCCTGAAGTCAGACAGGGGTGGGCTTAGACCACTTTTTGGAGACTAATAATTATTCTAGGAGGTCTGAAGCAGGCCTTAACTAATCACTGGCATTTGGTGAAGCTCTAAACCCGGCTATGGGTTAAATTTAGTGCATTCCAAGGTGGATCCAACAGACCCAGAGAGTACAGGAGAGGCCTGGGAACATCATCCTTTCACATTTCCTCAGGGTCAGTACTGTGTGAGTAACTGAAAAAATAATGAATCTGGCTTTTTGTCTTTAAATTTAGGTTTATTCAAGTATTATCTACATACAGTAAGATTTACCCTTTTTAGAGTATAGTTCAATGAGTTTGACAAATGTATACAGTCATGTTTCTACCACCAAAATCACGATGTGGCACACTCCATCACCTCCCCAAATTCCCTCATGGTACTTTGTGGTCGGTCCCTCTCGGTACTCTGAGCCCCTGGCACCCACTGAGCTGTCTCCTACCCCCATAGTTTTGACTTTTCCACAATGGCATACAAATGGCATCTACAGTATGTAGCCTTTTGAGTGGTTTTACCATCATGAAACTGGCAACAAGGCCAGTGAGACTGGGACACTTGCGTCAGTGAATGGGAGAGTGGTGGGAACTGAAGTTGGAGATGTGGAGAGGCCAAATCACACAGGGCTTGGATGCCCTAACAAAAATTTTGCATTCTGTAGTAGGTGTGACAGGAAGCCACTGGAAGGTTTTGAGCAGTTGAGCAATGTGATCTGATTAATTTAAAAATAATTTTGGCTACTATGTAAAAGACAGATCATAGTGGAACAAAATTAGAAAAAAGGAGGCTAGTTTAGAGGCTACTGCAGTCATTTGGGTTAAAAATGATAGTGACGTAAACTGGAATGGTAACACTGAAGGTGGTGAAAAGTGGTTGTATCAGAGATGTAACACAGAGGAAGGGATACTGGGACCGGGTGTAGCATGTGAGGGGGAGCAGGGAGTCAAGGACAGCTCCCAGGAGGGCCTGGGCAACCAGGAGGGTGGTGGTGACATCCACCAGGATGGGGGAAAGGAAAACACAGAGGAGACACACCAGGTGTGGTAGGGGGACATGGAGAACTAACAGTTCCTTAAGTTTGGACACCAGCACATAGATGACATTGAATCTTTGTCCTGACCATTTTGCATATCTGTACTAACCTTTGATAGAGAAATTTCACCTAACCGTCCCTGTTCTATTACTTTTCAACGCAGTGGGCACCAGGTGATACATTCAGTCTTTACTTCATTCAGTTCCTAGAATTAAATTTTTTAAAAAGAAGAAGAGAAGCTATAAAGGCTCAAGACTAGAGAGTTCTTCCATTTCTCATCTTTATTTTCTACGCAAGAAAGAACAACCTGAGTTTCATAAGAAGGACTGCCTCAAAAGTTGACAAATACTTTTTTTCTCAGAATACAGATTCTGTTTGCTCAACTGTATTGGCTCAAATGGATTAGGAATAGAAAAATTTTTTTCAGACAATTATAATTTTTCTTGATTTAAAATGTCTGCCTGCTTACTAGCATTTACAAATTAATGGGTGAAAAAGCATTTTGTGGTCCACTGTTTCCACCTTAGAGATCAAGTTTATGCTCCTATGGCAAAGAAGTACCTTCTCCCTAGACAGACTCTCGGGCTGGGGAGAAGGAAATGGCAACACAATGTAAAAAGGCCAGAGGGTGTGGAGTGGAGGTTTACTCTGTCTCCTTTCCCCAGGGAACCCAATTATCCAGGTACTGGAGGAGTACTGACCACCCCACTACCCCACTTTGCACCTCTGAGGCCACCACAGTGGAGTATTTTTGATGCACAGGATGATTACTCCTGTCATGGCTCTAGTCATTTATTCATTCACCAATTTGACTGTTATCGAAACGTTTCCTGAAAGTTTCTTTTTTTATCTTAAAATTTCATGCAAATTTGTCATCTATATTTGTATTTGCTTTAATACAAAAATGTCTTTATTTACTTACCATTAAATATAATGGACATTCCAGAGATACGTAGTATAACCTATGTACAGTTGTGCAGGTTGTACATTGCACACCTCAATGGAGCGCCATTTGCACTGTAGTTACTGCAGATTTGTCTATTAAAAATTATTCTGTCAGGCCGGGCGCAGTGGCTCATGCCTGTAATCCTAGCACTCTGGGAGGCCAAGGCGGGTGGATTGTTTGAGCTCAGGAGTTCGAGACCAGCCTGAGCAAGAGCAAGACCCCATCTCTACTAAAAAAAAAAAAAAAATATGGATAGCTAAAAATATATAGAAAAATTAGCCAGGCATGGTGGCGCATGCCTGTAGTCCCAGCTACTTGGGAGGCTGAGGCAGGAGGATTGCTCGAGCCCAGGAGTTTGAGGTTGCTGTGAGCTAGGCTGATGCCACGGCACTCTAGCCCAGGCAACAGAGTGAGACTCTGTCTCAAAAAATAAAATAAAATAAAATAAAATAAATTATTCTGTCAGATGCTAGTAAAATGCCTTGAGGAAGAGGCACTTTTTTCCCCCCAATTTGTAAAGGTGTGATATGGGCAGACAGCAGCCCTGGATTTTGAACCTTGGCAAATGAACTTGACAGAAGCCTAAACCAGCCTCGTCATCTTACGTAAGAAGCCAGCTTGCAAAGAGGTGAAGAAACAAGGTCCCATAGCTAACGTACGACAAAGCTGGGTTTGATCCCAGTCTCCATTCCCAGTTCAGTGCTCTTCTATAGCAACATGCCAGCTCTGCTAACAGTGAGTTGCTTTTCTCAGATGTGTGGGTTACTGATATACGCCTCCATTTCTTTGCTCAGCCTCAGAAGAAGACCTTTGCAGAATAGGTATCCCAGGCTGCTCTTGCTGTTTGTTTCTACCGTAGAGTAGGATATAGAGACAGATATAGAGGTAGTTATGCTGCACTTGCTAAATATTCTAAGGGGTGAAACTGAGAACAGGAACCATGTCTAACATTCTCCCCATGTATCCTTAGCACCTAGCCTATAGCTAAATTATAGTTTATAGAAGGAAACATAAAACTTTCTATACGTTAGTTTAGGCTATGCCCCTCAGGTCCCTACTGTACTCTCTTCTGCAGCGAGGGCATATGTCAGTGTAAAAGCCTGAAAAGCACTGGAGTGTCTCTGAGCTGCTTTCCAGATCAACATGCTATAACTGTTTATTTTTGGTTGGGCTCATTCAATGAGGAACAGGAAGATCAGCTATAGAATCATAAAATGGTAGACTGGAATGGACCTTGTAGTCATCTAACCCAACTCCTTCATTTAACATTCCAGGAAACAGAGTCAGGAGGAGGTGACAGAAATCCACCCAGGTAGCTGCAGCTAATCTATGCTATGGATAGATTTTCTGGCTACCAATTCCTGAATACCATAATACCTCCCACCAACTAACAAATAATGATTGGACTAGAGAAGGATGTACCCTTAAGAATGTTTTCCTTGGTCTTGAGTTGAACAATGATAAATTATGAGTTTGAGAAGGCAGACTATTTATTCTTCCCATGCAAGAGGCACTACTAGAAGGAAAAAAGATTAGTCAGGACTATCAGAAGTCCTCAAATTTACTGAAAAATGGATATAAAGTGGGTTATTGGGTTATAATTATTCTGTATGTGAATGGTTAATTTAGAAAGCACAGCTTGTTAGTCATACAGTAAACTGTGTATGTCTATTTACTCTGACTCCAGGCTAGAAATTCTATGACCTAGACCATTAGTTTAGTCTAATGTGATGATTAGTTTAATTGAAAATATGTATTATCTTATAAACGGGATGTATTCTCAAGCTGCTATTTAAACAACCAAATGAATTTTTTAATTAAAAAACAATTTACTTTACAGATTTTTAGCTTTATTTCAGAATAAAACTTTAAAAGTAAAAACAACACTGGAACTTCATTTCAATAATATCCCAAGTTGTGGGACTAAGCTGATGGTTCTGAAAATTCACATGGTTATTTTATATACAGTCATGTGCCACATAATGATGTTTCAGTCAATGACAGACTGCACATACCATAGTGGGCCCACAAGAGTATAATACCATATTTTTATTGTACCTTTTCTATGTTTAGATATGTTTAGATACACAAATATTCATCATTGTGTTACAACTGCCTACAGTATTCAGTACAGTAACATGCTGTACAGGTTTGTAGCCAAGGAATAATAGGCTCTACTATATAGCCTACATGTGTAGTATGCTATATCATCTAGGTTTGTATAAATACACTCTATGGTGTTTGCACAATAACAAAATCACCTAAAGACACATTTCTCAAAACACATTGCTGTCATTAAGTGATGCATGACTGTACATTCTATAAAACTTTCTTTAACAGAACCAAATGAGCATATTATAGTGAGATTCCAGCGTTATCTACATTGTTTTGTTGGTCCTTCCTCTCATATATAATTATTAAAGATTAAAAATAACTTCTAGGGCAATTATTTCTTCCTTATAAGAGAATTCTATATTTAAATTAATCATGGCCTACAAATAAGAAGTCTAAAACAACTTAAATCTTCTAGGCTATCAGTTTCCCAACACAAACAATTTTGTTTTTTCAAAATTCTAGCAAATGGTGTCAGCAGGTAACACATTAAGGAAAGCAAAGCTGTATGTGTGCACATAGCTTCCATTTTGATGGCCTCCGATTTCTGAGCGGGGCCGTAACACAGCAAAATGGCAGTGGCATATTATACCTGGTCATGGCTGGCTTCGATGGAGTTTCCAATAGCATGGAAAGTCATCTGCACAGGGGCTAATGTCAGACAGGTCACATACTCTTTGCCACTTTGTCTATCACAGTAGTGAACCTATAACAGAACACACGCAATCTGCTGAACACCGTTTTAGGAGGGAGCCAGATGCAATAGGTCCTTTTTCAAAGGGTCTAGATTTCAAGAAAAATTCAAATAATTTATGCAGACCAAACTTCGAATATTTAAAAACTTACTGGAATCCTCCAATATCTATGAATAATCTATTAATTCCATCTTAAGTCTTTTTTAGGTTTTAAGGGAGTTTAGGAAATGCTATACAAAGTGCTTTACAATTCAGGAGTCCTCAAACTATGTTGAGTTGTATAACTATTTCATTATATATTACAATGAATAATAATAGAAACAAAGTGTACAATAAATGTAATGCACTTGAATCATCCTGAAACCATCCCCCTAACCCCACCCCCAGTCCGTGGAAAAACTATCTTCCATGAAAGCAGTCCCTGGTGCCAAAATGATTGGGGACCACTGCTTACATTACAGCTAGTGGAAAAATTCACAACTAAATGCTACACTTATATTTAAGGTCCAGCTTTTCATATTGCATAATACATAAAGAGCTCAAGTATAAGTCAAAGTTCATTTTATTCTAGTGAAAATCTGTCAGCCTGACTGTTCTCTCATCTTTGACTCTATGTGTATGTGACTGCCACTTAATTGATGGTGACATTCTTCTATTTCTACATTATAGTCCCTACAAAACCACTGTTAAATATATATATTTATATAAAACTATATCATATTGTTTGAAATTTTGACATTGCAATCAAATTGAATTAAATTGAAATGATTTGTAATGCATAGTCCAAAATAAAGTTGCCATAATATTATTTTTCATTGAGTTAAATACAACTAACCATTATTAAAACCACATGTAAGACACACTCCATATCAGAGGGAGGGTATATGGGGACAGAGGAGAGTGAGTCCATCTTCCTATTAAGAAAATTTCCATCCTTCTATTTATCTACCTTCAAAAAAGTTCTTTCAGTGTTTTTTTTAAATTATAAGCTAATAAAATAAAAAGAACATTGCTTTTATGATAAACTAATGAAAATATACCTATAGAATGGAAAAGGATTCCCACTAATTATATTAGAGAGAAAATTGGTTTTTTAAAGCTATAACTTACTCAATTTGTTAAATGTGTGTAGATTTAAGGTAAAGGCTTAAGTGAAAATCTTGAATTTGTGAGGAAGAAAATTAAAACACATACCTGAATTAGTTCCTTGTCTTAGGTTTTATTCTACTTGCTGCATAATGTCCACATACCTTTATTACAGAATATAGCCCACAATTACTTTGTCATACATAATATGGATCTGACTGAAAATTACAACAATATGAACCCTAGTCTAATGGTTTAATAATTCAACTTTTTTAAACCACTAGGGTTAAGAATGGCCATCATTTTCCCTGGAGGTAGGGAAACTTCCTCCTGGGAATCCATAAAAATAGTTTAGAGCTCAAATCAAGTCAATATAAAAGCCTTGTTTCCAAAGTACTATAAAGATTTTGTTATAAAAATGTTTTTTCCAAGTTAACCTCGGGGAAAAAGATTTGACAACAGTTCTCATTCACTGGATTATACCTCCTGAGCAAATTAAAAGCTCAGTCAATGCATATGAGCTCAAGAATGTGGAAGTGTTGTTTACTATGTGTCAGCTAGATATGATGGGGGAAAATGAAACTTATCACATAACAGGTTTATGCTAAAGCCAATAAATGGTGACACTATAATGGCTAGAGTTAACAATCATTTATGATATAGTTAAACTACTATGTCTGATATAGTGCTATTATAAAACATGCTCTCTTTAAATTTAATAAAATATAATCACCCTTTTGACATCAATTGGAAGTCTGTATAAAAGACATGACACTCTCCTAAATATAAAGAGTGATACTGAACACACTTATATGTCAACCAACTTATAGCAGCTCTATTTTTTCTCCAAGAGAAATGAAAATTATAAAGGACAAGACAATTCCAGTCAAAAAGATAAGCTTCAAACTTTGTTTCCATCAGTGGCTCAGATATCATTATTGAAAGATTTAACTTTTCTCCTAACTGTATACAATTCATCATAAGCCTGTAAGTACCTAATAAAATACCGTGCGTCCTGCAGACATTCAATATTAGTGTATATATATAACTAATATATGAAAGATAAATGTAAAAGTACAAGCTAGCACACAGCTGCAAAGATGTCACTGTGGCCAGTGAAGTGACAGAGACTGCTGGCTGTCCCCCACTACTCTTCCACTGTTAATCTTAGCTGGGTACTGGGATACTCACAATAAAAACCATATTTCACAGGCTCCCTTGTAGCTACAACAGGCCATGTCACTAAGTGGACTGTAGATGGAAGAATTCTGTGGCAGTTTTGTGGAAACTTTTTTAAAGGAGACTTTAGGTGAGTGCCTTTTTCTTTACCCATTTCACCAACCTGCTGCTTGTAGTATAGATATTACCATCTTTGACCACGAAAACAAGCACCAAAACCTAGATATGATAGAGTGGTGAGTTGGAAGGAAACTGGGTCCCTGAGGACTTCATGGAAAAGAATCATCATACTAGCTTTAGACTGAAAGCTTATGGGCCTTTATGTGAGTGAAAAATAATCTTTTTTTTTTTTTTTTTTTTTTTTGTTTAAGTCACTGGGCTTTTCATCATTCATAAAAGAACCTAATTCCAGCAAGATTTCTCCTATTATCCCAGAACTGACACTAAACCCATGGCCAACAATAAAAGGAGCTCTAGAGAGCTACCAACATTTAGGGCTAGGCCTTATCCCCTACCCTCTTGTAGGAGTCAGTACAACTGGTCAAATCACAAAGAACACACAAAGGAACAAGGGATGGGGAGGTGTACAGAAGGGAATCATGGGACTGTCAGCCTGATGAGGAATATAGTATTTCCAGTTAGTGAGGTAGCTCTATGAGAATAGCTGGTATAGAGTGGGAATACTTGCATGAGAGAAAGACTGACATTTCATTCCCTGGTGGGAAGCTTGTTAAGAATTGAACCTGTCAGCCCACTTTGAAAATAAATTTTGTCTTAGTTTGATATATGTCCCTGGCAGCTTGGAAGCATATGAAAATACAGACACTGGGCGTGGAGATATCCGAGAGCTCACTCAAGGAGTCCTGGGCATGAAGGGTATCTGAAAAAATGAAAAGGATAAAGGAAGACCTACTCACTCTAGATCTCCATAACCCTTGGAGTGAATGAAAGAGAATCTAGCAGAAGGCAAAGGGCTACTTAGGCCAGCCAGAGTAACACCCACCAACAGAGGGGTTCAGGAGCATGGAAACATGGCTGCCCTTGGGGCAGAGTGAGCTGGGAGAAACTGACCACTGACTCAAGAAAACCATGTACATAATCTATATGGAAACCCACAGTGGAGACCACCAGCAGTGGATGAATCCAGGCTAAGAGTGACACCTTCCCCTACTCCAGTTCCCCTCCCCACACCAGAGGAGTAAGGCCATGAAACAGAGGTAGAGTGTGCAGAAAAGTGTCTGAGAACCAGATCAAGCCCCTACCCTGCCAACCAAAAACACTCAAAGACACTGGAGTGAGAGGAGGAGAGAAAGAGATTGATGTGCACCCTCCCTCCTCTAAGTCTCTTGAGCCAAAACATATGGTTTGCAATGAAGGGATAAGAACTTGGAATTTTATACTGAACTGGACTACATTTTTCAAAACTAAAGGTAACTGGAAAACTATGAGATTTGCCAAAGAAATCACAAAGGAGCATCAATGGGAAATTTGACAAAGCACAGAGGAAAATAGTGACTGCAGAAATATAAAATCATTCCATGTTATACTCACATTGCATTGATACTGCCCAATAAACCAGATAAAAATATGTGAAAAAATATATGAAACTATTGCTTAAGGACCCAACTTTGAATTGAACAAAAATAATAATATGCTGATAAAAGACCTTAAGAAACAGTCACTTTTTACATACTTGACCAATGACTGATAAAAACAAGTTTGATATGGCTCTTTTTAGGTATATGTTTTCTTCTTGGGAACAAAAGTATTAGTGTTCAAAACTGTGAAATAAAAAAAAATGTGAATGACATTGAAATTCACCCTTCTAAATCTTTGCTTCCTATGAGTCAAAGCATTAGCAGGAACCAGGAATCTTAGAACACTAAATTGAAATACCCAGGGCAATAAAATTCCATTATGTTCTGCAATGCATATATCTTCAGAATTGGGTAAAATCTTTCGTTTGAACAAAGCAGTGTGTTCCTACAAATGTGGCCCCAGAAATTCCAATATACAATTTCACAGGACCTTGATTTTGGTGAAAGAAAAATGAATAAAGATAATTTTAGAAGATTAAAAGTCACCTCCCTATGTTTACTTTAAGATTTATTATTTATAAATCATATAATTTTACTACCTTTCATACTTTAAAATGTAAGCAACCAATCTTGATTTTTATAATGTTATAGAACTTGTTCTGGATTTGTAACACCATCAACTACTATAAACTGACTTTTTATTTTTTCTCATGAATTTACAAAAATTATTTCACTGAAAGGTGAGTCATAATTTCCAATATGTCGGCCGGGCGCGGTGGCTCACGCCTGTAATCCTAGCACTGTGGGAGGCCGAGGCGGGTGGATTGCTCGAGGTCAGGAGTTCGAGACCAGCCTGAGCAAGAGCGAGACCCCCATCTCTACCAAAAAATAGAAAGAAATTAGCTGGCCAACTAAAAATATATATAGAAAAAATTAGCCGGGCATGGTGGCACATGCCTATAGTCCCAGCTACTCGAGAGGCTGAGGCAGTAGGATCGCTTGAGCCCAGGAGTTTGAGGTTGCTGTGAGCTAGGCTGACGCCACGGCACTCACTCTAGCCCGGGCAACAGAGCGAGACTCTGTCTCAAAAATTAAAAAAATTAAAAAAAAAAAAAATTTCCAATATGTCAATTAAATAACATTGTTTTCTTTGAAATTTCCAAATCTATAATAATTTTTATTTTAAAGTAAGTATCCTAATTTGATTTGTAATCCCATAAGTCCAGATGAAATACTATACTTGTACATTCTGACATTGATCTCTCTTCAATGGATTTCTTTTTCCTGAAGAGAGAGACATAAATCACTTCAACTATTCATATAATTTGAGAAATAAAATACCATAAGTCTTAAAATAATTAACATAAAAAGCCAGGTATTTGAATTTTTTCATACCTGTTTGAAAATATGAGGGGCCATCCAAGTAAAAATTTAGATTCTCTACCCCCATCTCCAAAAAAATGTTGAATCAAACTGTTGCCTACAGGGCTGAAGTTCCTTGATGTTGCAAGACTGCTAAATATTTTACTAATCTCACCAGGGAACTGGTTAACTGCTTGTCTGTCAGATGTTTTTGAATGGCCACCCCTGTGGAATAAAAATGAGGAGGGTACGAAAAGGATCCATGTTTAAAGAAAGTTGCCTGTTAGATCATTAAGGAAAGATAAAGGCCTGTATATTCATATGTGGTACATAACACAATCACTGTATCAAGAAAACATGTTTGATTAGCACATCTTGGGGTCATTAACTATGGGGTCTACTTCCCAGCAGTGGGCAGTGATTCCATGACAGCATTGCATAGAAGCCCTGCACAGAAGAGTATAAGACAGCAAGGAGCTAAAGACCAAAAGTTTAACACTAAATCTTAGGATACTCAAAACATGCTTGATTCTTGCAGAGTCTGCACACCAGCTGTACAAAAGACCTAAGTCTTTATTAATGCAGAATAGCATGTTCTTGGCAAGGCTCAAAATAGATTTGCTTCATAAATATTGACCTAAATAAAGTTGCTTTTAAACATTTCTTAAATACTTTTTTTAGATCACTTGATGACAAGTAAATTATCTTACTTATTTGGGTCAACTATGGTCAACAGTACAAATCTACATTATGTTATTAATAGTTCTATTTATAACTAATGAATTAATTTATAAGCAATCACTAAATTAGTTTATTCATAAGTATTTAGAACTGTGGCTGGCACATGGTTAGGATTAAAACAATATCAGACAGTTATTATGATTATAACACATCCCTTCAAAATGTAATAAAATAAATGCTAAGATATATAATTATTAAGAACAATATTAATTAGAATAACATCTATTACTGAGTTTCTCTTAGGTTTTTTTCCCCAATCCTTTTCATAACTAACAAACACTATATCTACTCATTTTTAACAAAAATGTGAATATACATTTAACATGCTCAGTCATGTACCAGTGACTTAGTTGATGCATACTCTGTGTTTCACTCTAAATGCAATATGCCTGTCACATTAATGTCTCTAAAGAGATAGGGATAAATGAATGAATGAAATCACATTACACAGACTGAGACACAACTTGCAATTATCTTTTCTCTCTTTTAGAAATTCTATGTTTGGGATAAGCTTTGAAAATTACATGCTTATATTTGGTGTTCAGAATATGGCAGTGATGTGTAAAGATTTATTTCTAGTATAAGCCACAGACAAAAACTGCCTAACAAATGCAACAATAGATACGTTGTCAGTATTGTTAAGGGAGATAATGGCATTCTTACTGTAAGTGATGAGCGTGTATGTGACAAAAATTTTAAACATTTTTGTTTTTTGGTTTCCATTGACTAATGCCAGGCAGGGGTGGGGAACCTGTGGCCTTATGATTTCAAGATTGTTCTTTTTTAAGCACCAAAGGAGACAAGAAAAGCTTCATCTTTCTCTACCGCACCCCTTTTAAAAGATTTGTTCTGTAAAATTTGGATTCAGTCAAAAGGCCATACTTAAGGACCTAGAAGGCCCCACCCCTTTAAGGCTGCAGGTTTCTCAACCCTGCTGGCAGACAGCTATTTATACACACATACACACACACACACACACACACACACACACACTCTTATTCTAGTTTTCCATTTCTATAACACTACTCATGTTTTGATATACCCACATACATTCATTTACATACACAAAACAAACCACATTAAAATCTAGAGAGCTTTGTAAAAAACTAACCTTTTAATAATAAAAATTCTCTTCAAGGTCAAAGGAAAATTACAGTTATATAGGCATTCGGTATACCATCAAAGTTAAAGTAATACAAACTCTTCTCTCAATAGGGCCAACTCTACTACTTTTCATGTATTAGAATTCTACTGTATTGAATATCACTTCAGAAAATGGATAGCAAAGACAAGACCTTACAAATCTTTTCATTATATGCTGGCTTAATTAATAAGGCATTTAATTTTTTAATAAAAATATTGGAATATGGTGCTTTCTACTCAGGAATTGCAGATTTTAGAAACATATAATATGTATTTGTATTTAAAATATAGTTACATTCATGATGAAAGACTATTTATAACTTCTCCAGATAGAGTTAGTTTTCCTTATCCTTCCGGCTTAAGTGCAAGTATTCTGGATATTAAATATAAAAGAAACATAAGAGAACTCAGAAAGGGTGAAAGAAAGACCAACTAGAGTCTTTGGGTCCTAAGGAATAATTCCAGTGGTGAATTCCTGGGTTTTCTTTTTGCCATACATATCCTAGACTGGGTGCTAAAGAAGCCAGCAACCTGAAAAAATGCCAATAGATATAGGAAGAAAAAAAAAATCCCTAAGAAAGCCTGCTCTCTCTAACCAAAGGACCAGGAAAGGAATAATCTAGTAATATAGAAAACTTTTAGACAATAACAACTCTACTCCAGGCAAACACCAGGGAAAAAATGGCAGCTCTATACCCCCATCCAAAACAGTAAAGGTCAAATGGGGAGCCTACATTTTCATCCTTACCAGATTGTAATGAGTTGACCAATTCCCCTGCTAGAGTTGTGACAAAGAAGGCCACTCTGAACTTTCATCTCTGTTGGATCCCTGGACTTTCACTTCTACCTGGTGATAAGGCACCCTAACCCTTATTGCCCAGGTGGTGTCAGGAGAGGCACAGTGGGAGGTCAGGACTTTTACCACCATCCAGTTGTAACAAGTATCCCTCTTCCTACTAGGGTGTCAACAGAAGCTAGACAGAAAACATGAACTTCCGGTAACAAGTTGGCACCCCTATTCCCTAGCTGGTGCAATGTGAGAGGCTTACTAAAACAGAAGTTTTAGGAACATAATGCCCAAAATGTCCAGAATTCAATAGAAAATCACTTCCTATACCAATAAGCAGAATAATGTCAACCTGAATGAGAAAAGACAATCACCAGATGCCAACACCAAGATGACACAGATGTTAGACTTATCTGACAAGTATTTTAAAGTAGCCATCATAAAAATGTTTTAATAAGCAATTACACACTCAAATAAATTTTTAAAAATAGTCTCACCAAAGAAAATAGAAGATAACTCAACAGATGGGCTTAACAGAAAACTAGAGAAAACAGAAAAAAGAATCAATTAACTTGAAGATAGAAAAACATAAATTCTCCAATCTGAAAAACAAAGAGAAATCAGTTTGAGAAAAAACAGAGCCTCTCAAGGGTAGGAGCATAACAATCTAATACTTGTGTCACGAGAATCCCAGAAGAAGAAGAGATAATGGATAGGACTGAAACAGAATTCAAAGAAATAATGGTTGAGGCCAGGCGCGGTGGCTCACGCCTGTAATCCTAGCACTCTGGGAGGCTGAGGTGGGAGGATTGTTTGAGCTCAGGAGTTCGAGACCAGCCTGAGCAAGAGCAAGACCCCATCTCTACTAAAAATAGAAAGAAATTAGCTGGACAACTAAAAATATATAGAAAATATTAGGCGGGCATGGTGGTGCATGCCTGCAGTCCCAGCTCCTTGGGAGGCTGAGGTAGGAGGATCACGTGAGCCCAGGAGTTTGAGGTTGTTGTGAGCTAGGCTGATGCCATGGTATTCACCCCAGCCTGGGCAACAAAGTGAGACTCTGTCTCAAAATAAATAAATAATGGTTGAAAATTCACCCAATTGTAAAAGATATAAATCTACACTTTTAAGAAGCTGGGTATGCTCCAACAGGATAAACACAAAGAAATCCACTCCAAGACATAATAATCAAACTTCTGAATATTAAAGACAAAGAAAAATCTTGGAAGCAGTGAGAGAGAAATAACTCCTTACTTATAGTAGTAAAACAATGAGAATGGCAGCAGCTTCTCAACAGAAACCACTGACACCAGATGGAACTGGGACATTTCCCAAGTGCTGAAAGAACTGTCAACCCAAATTTTTATGCCCAGCAAAAATAACCTTGAGGAATGAAGGGGAACCCCAAACATTCTCAAATAAAAAGGAAACTGAGAGTTTGTTGCCAGCATACCGACCTTGAAACAATGGCTAAAATTAAGTTCTTGAAACAGAAAGGAAATGATAAAGGCAGGAATTTTGGGACTCCATTAGGAAGAACAAACACAGAAAAGAGTAAAAATATTGGTAAATACAACAGATTTTCCTTCTCTTCTTGAATTTTCTAAATTATGATTGACATCTGAAGCAAAAATTATAATACTGTCTGATGTGGTTCTCAATGTATGTAGAGGAAATACTTAAGCCAATTACGGTATAAATAGAGTCATGTAAAGAGCACTGAGAAGGATGGAGCATCACTTCTGTGATATTCTTACCAAAAATGCACAACCTCAATCTGATCATTTGAAAACATTACAAAAACTCAAATTCAAGAACATTCTACAAAATAAGCGATCCGTGTTCTTCAAAAGTGTCAAGATTATAAAAGACTAAAACTATTACTTAATTAGAAGAGACTTGAGAGTGCTAAATGCAATGTGGGATCCCATACTGGATCCTGGGCCAGAAAAAGTTCATTAGTAGGAATACTGGCAAAATTTGAACAAGGTCTGTAAATTAGTTAATGGTATTGTATCATCACTAATTTCCTGGTACTGATAATTAGACAATGGTTACACAACTGCTAATGTTAAATTTAATATGATTTTTCTACTTTTCTGAAAGTCTAAAGTTCTCTTTTAACAGCCATTTATAATAGGAAACAAAACCCTTAGTATTAAGAATTAAGGAGACTTGAAGAAAGCCAAGAGCCCATTAGGGTAGACAATAGATAAAACTTAAGTTTTTCTACGTGTATCAGAATTTTATATTAAAAGAATCTTCAAACAATGAAAGAAGATAATCAGTGGAGATTAAATTATCTCTTAATTAGAAAAACAAAGTTACTGGCACAATGTAGTACTTTCTACCTTTGATATGGGAAGGGAAATAGATGCAGTAAAAAATATTTCTAGCATAAGAGGCTGGAAAATCACACCATCCAAAGCATCATGAAAAAGTAAAGTTAAAGGTTCCTCCTTAAGTCAGAGTTTTAGAGGGCAAAAAATTATAATATAGGCCTATGCATAAGAAGCCCAGTAATGGGGACCAAGAAGCCTGAACCAAGACACATCAATACATGCTACTTGATTTGCAAAAGCTAAGTAGAAATAAGTTGCTGCTTAAGCTGCAAATTCAAATTAGTAGCAAACATCAAAGATTATTTTTTAGATATCTGTACTTTTACTCTAAGAAAGTATTACTATCACTATCTCAACTTTCTCCCCTATTATTCACTTCATTACAAAAAGTTTCCACTGAAGCTACTCTAACAGGGAGCAGTAACCACCTAAATGACAACTCTATTAGGTTCTTCTTTGCAACACTTGTCACAAAAGTTGACAGAGAGCCAGGAAAGACCACTGTCCCAGAGGCCAAGAGAAAAGAAAGTTCAAGAAGAAAGACGAAGTTTAGAGTTTGACTCCAGCCAGGTTAAATGCCTCAGAAAACAAAACTCAAAACTATTCAGGAGAAAGTAACAGAATCCAGAGTCTCTCTAATGTATCATTTACAATAGTCAGGATGGAACCCAAAATTACTTCAAACCTAGAATAAACAGGAAAAGGTGATTCATATTCAAAAGAAAAGGCAATCAATAGAGACCAAACTCAATATATCAGAAATGTTGAAATTAGCAGAAAAGGTATTTAATACACTGATGCTTACCATACTCAAAGATGGAAAGGAAAATATATCCACCACAATGAATGAATGGATAGGAAATCTCAGCAGAGAAACATAAGCTAATAAAAAGAGCCATATGGAAATTCTAGAAATGAAAACAACAATATCCAAAGTAAAAATAAAAATCACTGGATAAAGGAGATAGAAGAGTCAGTGAACTTATAGGTCAATAGTAATTGTACAATCTCAAGCTCAGAGAAAAAACTGCACAAAGCCTCAAGAAATCTGTGGGACAATATAAAAAATACATGTAAATGAAGTCCCAGGAGAAGATGAAAGAAAAAAACAAACAAAAAAAAATATTTGAAGAAAACATGGTCAAAACCTCCCTGACTTGATGAAAGCAACAAACATACAGATTTAAGTAAATAAGAGATATATAGTGAATTGAAAAGTGTTCCCCATAAGACAGGTATGTCCAAGTGCTAAGCCTTAGTACCTTTGAATGTGACATTTAAAAATATGGTCTTTGTCTCCAGAGGTGAAACTTGGATTTAAAAAAAAAAAAAAAAAGCGTCTTTGCAGGTGTAACTTAAGCATCTTGGAATGAGACCATCCTGGATTTGGGGTAGACTCTTAATCCAGTAACAAATCTCCTTACAAGAGACAGCAAGGTGGCTTGGGCATGGTGGTTTACACCTGTAATCCCAGTGACTCGGGAGGCTGAGGGTGTGGTGAGAACCACTTGAGCCCAGGAGTTCAAGACCAGCCTGGGTGACAGAGCAAGACTTTGTTGCTAAACAGAGAGAGAGAGAGAGAGAGAGAGAGCGCGCGCGCGCGCACAAGTGAGAGCATGTAAAGAAGAATATACAGACACAGAGAAGGAGGCCACGTAAAGAAGGAGGCAGAGATTAGAATGATGAATCTACAAGCCAAGGAAAACCAGCCACAAGAGGCTAGAAAAGGGCACAGAATAGATTCTTCCTCTGAGCCTCTGGAAGAAACCAATCCTGCTGACTCTGATTTCAGACTTATAGCCTCCACAACTGTGAGAATACATTTCTTTTGTTTAAGCCAATGTCTTTTTGTATCATCAATTATGTAATGAAAATCTTATATTTATAGATTTGCCCATATTTTGAAATATTTTCTTTCAACAGATGTCAAGTTTACCAGTTAGTAATTAATAGGTCAATTCAATGGATATTTAAAAGCAATTGCTAGAGCTCCAGTTTCTGACAACTGAAGAATGAATTCATTGGCCAAAGCCCCTTGAAGATAACAATGTAAAATCTAGAAAAAAAAAAAGAAAAAAATCTTTGATGACACTGGAATGTGCAGGTACTATGGTGGAGTTTTTCCTTGAAAGACCAAAAGTATATACAGTAAGAATTATAAGTTTATGGTTTTTTTGCCTAAGGGTATCCCCTACTTCCTATAGTTAGACTGGTGGAAAACTGCAGTCTTACCAGCTGGAGGAGGCAGAAGAAAGAGTTTAGGGCTGGCAGAAGAGCTAGACATTTAGGGAATAAATCCTAGAAGCAAGAGAGCTGCAGAAGTGGTACAACATTAAATCTGAATCTTTCACCCAAATTCCAGCTGACTGCCAAACTTCACATGCAAAAGGGAGACTCTAGAGGGACCAATTTATAAGTAGACAGAAACCAGTGAGACTCAGCTGAGATTTGAAAATCTGATACTTTTTGGATTTCACGCAGTCCCTCATCTTCACACAGCTCCAATGACAGAAAGCCAAAGCTTTACTAGCCTGAAGCATCAGTGGGCTTAATGCTGGCAGATCAGCTGGATATTTAGGGGAGAAAATGCTAGAAACTAGGAAAAGCAAAAAAGGTGGGCCCCCAAATCGGAGCATAAACTCAGCCCAAAGAACTCACTTTCTACTATATTATGCAGACTCAGGGGCCACTAGAGAAAAAGCTGCAGGTGGAAGGTGAAAGAACTGAGTGGAGATATCAGCTGAAGGATATCCCTATGGGGAAGACCAAGCTTGCAGTTTTAGTCCAGGTAAATTAATTGACTACGAGATCAAAAAACAAAAACAAAACAAAAATATTAATCTGCAGAAGAAAGATGATCCAAGTTGCTACCGTATGTTTTCAACAATGTCCATTTTTTTCAAACAAAAATTAAATACATGCAAAATACAGAAAAGGGGTAAAACACACTCAAAAATAAGGCAATAGAAACTGACTCCTAATTGCCAAGCTATTAAATTTAGTTGACAAAAATGTCAAAGCAGCTATTATAAAGATGTTCAAGGAATTAAAGGAATACATGATCTCAATAACTATACAAATATGGGATCTCAACAGAGACAAGGAAGTATAAAAGAGTACCAAATGAAAATGTCAGATGTGAAAAATACAACTGAAATGAAAAATTTGTTATAGGGGCTCAAGAGCAAATTGGAGATGACAGAGGGAAGAATTAGGAAACTTGGAGATAAATCCAAGAAGACTAAAGAAAAATAAACAGAGCCTCTGAAATCTCTGGGACAATATCAAAGGGTTCAACGTATGTGTAACTGGAGTTCTAAAAGGAGAGTAGAAAAGTACAAAATTTTTTGAAAAAATAGTACCTAAAAACTTTCCAAAACTAGTAAAAAAAATATTATAGTTCTAAGAAGCAAAATGAATCCCAATTTGGATTAAAAACAGCCCTAGACATAGCATGGTCAAACTGGTGAAAACCAAAGATAAACAGTATCTTGATAGCATCTAGAGAAAACACAACATATTACATACATGATGTAATACAAATGGCTACCCCCCACAAAAAAAAATGAACTAACCTCATATCATACACAAAAAAATTAACTTTAAACGGATTTTAGCATTAAACATAAAAGCTGAAACCATAACATGTCTGTAAGAAAACATAAGAGAAAATCTTTGTGACCTAGGTATAGTCAAAGATTCCTTAAATACTACCAAAAAGGCATCAACCATAGGGAAAGATATTGAAAATTTTACTTCAGCAAAATTGAAAACTTCTCCTTTCAAAGGATCACATTAAGATAATGAAAAGACAAGTCACAGACAGGCAGATAATATTTGCAATGCAAATGACTTAGGATATAAAGAACTCTTAAAAATCAATAAGAAAAAAATCCAATTATAAACTGGGCAAAAGATGTGGACACCTCACAAAACGATACAAATGACTGAAAAGCCCATGAAATATGCAATAAGCTCCTATCTTTAGTCATCAGTGAAATACAAACTAAAATATCAGTGAGATACCACTATACCCTCAACAGAATAAGAGTGACTGTATTACTGTATGGAACCATCATACATTGTTGGTAGGAATATAATATGATATCCCACATTGAAAAACAATCTGGAAATTTCTTATGAAATTATATGTGCACTTACCATGTGATCCAGCACTTCCACTTCAAGGTATTTTTCCAAGAGAATTGGGAACATGTGTCTGCACAAAATCTTATACATGAATGTTCATAAACAGCTTATTCATAATAGCCTCAAACTGAAAACAACCCAAATGTCTATCAACAAGTAAACTGATAAACAATTTGTGGTATATATCTATATAATATAGCCATACTTAGCAATAAAAAGGAATGAACTACTGATACACAAAACATGAATGAATTTCAAAAATATTATTCTGAGTGAAAGAACCCAAACACAAAACTGTGCACACTGTATGATTCCATTGATATGAAATACTTGAAAATGCAAAACTAATCTTCAGTGCCAGAAAGAATATTGTGGTTGTCTGGCAGTGAGGAAAATTGGCTATGAAGAAGCACAAGGAAATTTTTTGCAGTAATAGAAATAGTCTCATCTTGGTTATGGTGGTAGTTACATGGTTGTACACATTTTTCAAAATTCATCAATCTGCACAACTAAAATGGATGTGTTCTATTGTATGTAGATTATACCTCAATAAGGTTGACTAATATGTTTAAATAGTTATCTTTGACACAAGTGGAGACACTAAGTCATTCTTTATACTTCTCATAAATAATCATAACCTCACAATTAATTAATTTCCAAGTAATTGTAACCTTAGGAGCTTAACACCATTTGAATTTACTATATGTGTTCAGATATTATTGTCTGTCCTTCCACCTCTCCCCTGCCCCATTCTAATGTTAGCTCCATGAGGGCAGAAACCTTGGCTGTCATAGTCATGCTATATATATCCTCAATGCCAAGAAGTGTACCTGGCCCATGGTAGGTGCTTGATACATATTGGTTGAATTAATGAATTCCTTATATGTTAATATTCATCAGGACTATCTCCAAGGCCTTTATCCACTTTCCCTGGGCAATATTATCTACTGTTATGACTTTAATTACATCTATATAAGAATGACTCTCAAATCTGTGTGTCCTATCTTCTCTTGTGGGTCATCAGACCCATTCCAACTGCACAGGCAACTCAAATTACACATGTTCAAAATGGAACTCATTAACTTCCTCTCTAAGTTTATTTATCTCATCCATACTAAAAATAAAACCTTGGCCAAAACACCTCACATTCATATTACCCCATTTACTCCTCAAATTTTCTCTATTTACTCTTTAACACAGGAAAATCTAGCCTCCACCCTGACTAGGCTAGACTTCTAAGAGTGAAAGCATTCTCTTAGAAGTCAGCAGAAAAGACTGTTTAATTTTCTCTATTGCTCCTTAGACAACTGTATCTTAGTGCCATTCCTCTATGTCCACTAGTTCTATCTAAATTCAATTTTTCTTTCCTAGATTTGTGTAAAACCACTCTAATTGATCTTTCTGCACCAGTCTGTCCCCTTTTTGTCTAGTTCATCTTTTACACTGTTTACAGAATCATCTTTCTGTAAACCGATTATGTCACTGCCCTTTCAACAATAAGTAGTGGTCTCTGTCTAATGGTTAAAAATTTCAAACTCCCAACAAAACACACATCTTTTCAGCCTCCTCACTAGCCATTTCTACTCTAAGTTAAATATTTTCTGAAACACTATACTCTTTTATGTCTTCAGTACTTCGCTGCTTCTGCCTGCAATTCCTTTTCTTTTTATCTACCTTAAAATTCAGTGTATTCTTTAAAACCTATTTCAAATGTCCACTCTCCTTTGAATTCTTCCCTAATTCCTTCAGTTAGAGCTGTTCATTCCCATTTATGATTGTTTACGTCACTACCTACGCTTCAAGTTCACATTTAACAGGTTACATACACATTGATTATGTGGCACAGGCATTACATACATTTCATACAGCATGCTTCAAATGTTTAATTTTTTTAATCAAACTACTGTATGATGTTTGAACACCGATCTCTGGAGATAGGACTAATTCATGGTAGTGGTTTATCTTCTGTATGTTGGTTTTATTTACCTGCCAGTCCCCAACCTGACCATAACTCCTCCCAGGCCCAGTCCTTAGCATGCTACCCAGCATATTTAGGTACTTCACGAGTATTTTCCCAGAGTGAATAAAAGATGTTCCATTTCCTGTTCTTCCGCTGAATCAATTCCAGTGTTCCATGGGAGGGCATTCTATAGCAGATTGACTTCATATGCATCTAATTCTTTACATATATGCTGAAATTATTGAAAACTGCTCATAATGTACTATCTACTATCTCTTTTCCTTTAATAAAAGTTTTTCAAACTGGGAACCCTGGTCTATTTTCTACAGTAGTCCTTGTTTACTCAATGTTCCATTTTAGAACTTGATTCTGGACTTTTCTTATACTTAAAACAATGAAAATTCTACAGATAAAAGCAGCTTAGAATTCTAAAAAATATCCCTTTTCTCTGACAGGTAAATCTGCTTTTTGATGTGACTATGTTAAGATGGCAGAACTTTCTAGAACCTAAAATCTATCAGGGTTTAAAATCGAGTAAAAGTAAACTATATTACTAATATGATGTTTTATTTATATAGTCTCAAATGTGTATTTCTACATAAAATTTTATCTTAGAATAAAATACAAAGTCCCTTCCAGCTCAAAGGAGTCAGAATTCTTAAGTGACTCAGTTGTACATACATATAGTTGAGTGCAGAAATAAATTTATTAATGAAATCTATGACTAAAACAAATAAATATCTGGAAGACCATGGGTCACCATTACACATTAGTCCTACCTACAGGGATTGGTCTTCAAACATCATATAACACTTTGGTTTAAAATAAAGATTTGTAAGCAAAAATGTACCAGGTATGCAATGCCAACTTCACTATCTGATATATAGTGTCAGTCAATAAATGTCAGTTTCCTCCCTTGTTTATCCATATATCTCCCAAATGAAGCATGCCCCTGGTATGCTAGAGCATTTTTTTTGACTTTACAGAAATCTTTTACATGCAGTATACCACATATTGTTCTCTTTCTTAAGAGTTGCCTTGGGTGAGAAGAGAACAATACATATGAAATTTTAGCCACTGTCATTTGTGGGAAAAACCCTCTTTAGATACAGTTGAATCTGCATCTGGAGGGAGGCAAATACTGGAATCATTTCAACGTGACTTAGAATGAGTTTAGGTTTAGCTGCCAGCACCTGATGGGTACTATAATTAATTTTATGTCATTAGGTAAAAATCAAATCATTGTCAACCTTTTCTAGCAAAAGGAAATATAATCTACCTTTGGATGAAAAACAATTTTGTAAAGACTTGATTTGCAAATAATTCCAAATAGAATTTTCATGTTGAGTTGAAATCTCTTCTGATACAAACAGAAAAAGCTACAGATAGTACTACTTGGGAAGGACACATGACAGCTGTTTTTTTCTGCACCATGGTGGCTCATTTCTGACTCACATCAAAGTTTCTGTGGTAAGAACAGCTCTTACGTGTTTGTAAAATACATTTTCTTTAAAATATTTTGTGTCTTACTACATATGTGCTGGTGCATCAAGGCTCAAAATGAGTGTTTTTGTCTGTAGTTATATACCACAGTGACTTAGGGTGGGGGGAGTCCAGACTAATAGCCCAGTATAGTAGTAATAACGAACTATTATACTCAAGGTCAGCTTGATTCTTACCTGAATTCCTGTTACTCATCACAATATGTTTTTACATGCAACAGGATTTCTTTTTTCAAACATAGTATTTTTCTTTACAGAGTTTAAAATTTCAGCAAACTGAGCTCATCTATAATTCCACTGGTTTTTAATGGAAATAGTTATATGATATGCAGTTTTCATATCCCTGAGGTTTTGGTCAGCATATGAAGGTCCAAAGATAATAGACACAATAGGTCAAACTGCATGAACTGGGACTGCCCGGGAAGTTCAAATACATACCGAATCTTTCCAGGGTTTTTGGAAAGTAGTAGAGGTCAAATTTGAGAGGCATTTTAAAGGAGTAACTGTAAATCTGAGCAGCATCTACTGACCAAACCCACAAATGTGCTTTGTTCATTATAGTCTAAGTAATTTCTTATCATTTTATATCATTTGTTTAACAACCTAGATGAAAATCTGGACTTAGAGGTGACATAGTAAGTTCTGTTTTAAGGACAAATTTTAAATCAAGGAAAAAACATAAATTTGGCCCTCTGTATCCACAGGTTATACCTCTGCAGATTAAAAATTAAAAAAAAAAAACCAATACAACAATAAAAAATAATACAAATAAAAAAGCAATACAGTATAACAATTATTTACATAGCATTCCCACTGTATTAATATTATAAGCAATCCAGAGATGATTTAAAGTATAAGGGAGGATGTGTGTAAGCTATACGTCAATACTATGCCATTTTATATTAAGTAAGCAATTTGGGTATCCACAAATGTTGGTGTCTTTGGAGGGGGATCCTAGAACCAATCCCCTGTGGATACCGAGGGACAATACTATTTCAAAGTGTGGGTGTATATGTATATGCATGATTTCTTTCTCCATATTCTCCTGTTGGAAATCCACAAAGTTATATTTGTCTTTTAAAAAAATGGATACTTCATTCTTAAGAAAAAAAACATTGCTGAAAATAGCCACTTTGATAATAAATATGTGGATTACAAAACATGAGGTATAGGAAAGATGAGAATAAAGAGAAAGGAAAATGGTTTATTCTCAGATTCTCAGGGAGCCCATCCACCCTCATCCCATCCCCACTGGCCCCATCTCGATGTAACCTATACTAAAGTCATGTTATTAAAATTAAATACTGAAAAGAAGCCTATAATTATAAAAGTAGCATTCTATAATCATATTAAACTCCACAAAAGGAGACATATCAGTTGAATGTATTAAGTGTGAATTATATTTGAAAACAAAGTTTTTAATTTAAGTAGACATTCTTATCTTGCTCGAAATGGCACCAACATACAACTCACAATAATGAAATGCCCCTCTATAAAACATTCCTTGCTTTTGGAAAATTAATTATTGTTTAACTAAAACACCAACTAAGTGCTTCTTTATATTATTTATGTGAGGAGAAAACCCTAGTTTGTCATATTTTACTCTCAAGGTCTCACAAACAACACTGCTCAATGGATGTGATCACAGGGAGGGCACAGAATGGCAAACTGAAATTAAATCCATCTAGAAAGGATAATCTACTAAAATAATAATTCACTTCCATTTCCAATCTAATCATTTTAATGACTTCTTTAAACAAGGGAACTGCTTATATTTAGTAATAAAGAGATTTTTAATATAATTAGTATAGAAAAGCATATTAAAGATATAAAAACTTAAATATAAAGTACAACATAAAACAAAATCTTTTACTTCAGCTATCATATGCACAGCCTTTCAAGAATGTCTTTTCCATAATAATTTTTCTTAAAAAGTTGAATGATTTTGAAATATTATGGCATTATAATTAAAGAGCATCAACAACAAGGAACCCTGAAACACTGTGGTATGACTACAGTTTTGAAGGAGTTTCTGTAAAGGGTGTAGAAGTTATGGACGTAGACAGACTGGGCTAGACAAAGTCTGAGGTTCGTAGAACTATTGACATAAAACTTTCTTTTCTAAAAAATAATAAATCAATAAGAACGTTCAAGTTTTAAAAGAAGATAATTAAAATGTGTTCAATAAAATTTCAAATAAACAAGGTTTGTTTGTTTGAACTTCTGATAGAGATCCAAAAGGCTTGATTCTAAAAGATGATAAAAATTTTAGGTGAATCCATACAAAAATAAAAGAACTGCTGAGAACGTACAAGTGTTTAGTTACATTCTGCTCCCGTGAAGTCGGCTTTATTATTAACTTTAATTGTATAATAATTTTACTTATTTTGTAGATTTAAACAAAAGGATGTGAGCTTGACACCTACATTCTGGTAAGCAAATTAGCTTTTTGTAATTTAAAAATTCAAATTGAAGACTGGATAGTTAAAAAAAAGTTAAAACAACTTCGTTCTCAATACATTCACATATTTTTGCTTTGTAATACATATAGGTGTCACACATAATGGCTCTGCTAGGCTTAAATCAAATTGCAATGGGCAAAGAAGGCCAAAGAAGGGTTTACACAATATTCAATAAGTAATAATATCTGTTCACTGTGCAATAAAATAAAAAAAGTACTAACCTAGAAACACAGAAAAAGAATTTATTGTTTTTAAGTTCCAGAAATAAAAGTAACAGAATAGCACATAATCTGTAACAAGCTGGTCCTATAATTTCTAAACTACAGTCCAATTAAAACATTTAAGAAATAGGAACAATCCACATGTTTTTCTACCAGGTAAATATACCTGAGAAAGTTACCTATAAAGAAATAGGCTTTGAAACTCTAAACCACAAAGAACCTTCCACTGTGACATTATGAAGACGGGGCTAGCATGTGACAGGACACTAAGCCATTCCCACAGAGATTGTGTTCACTGCTCAGCTGCAGTTTGTGGTCCATCAGTGACATGATATTTCACATCAATACCAGCGCATTCAACCAAACAAGCACAGTAATGTTTTAAAACTATCTGTTTATATTCATTAGTATGTAAAAATCACAATACACAGATTTGGAAATGTTTAACTTGTCCTTAAATAAGATTATATTTTCTCAGCATAAGCTTTTAAAAAAGGTCTAAGCAGTCAGCCCAATAATGGGGAAAGCAGACACTACATGGTGGCTAAAGTGAAGATATATTAAAATTGTAATTATTGTCATTGCCAAAAACTAGCAAATAACAGCAAATTTTAAAAATTAAGAAGTTCTTCTGGCAGCAAAATTACATCTAATAACATCTCCAAGCAAAAAATCAATTCAGAGCCTGAATGCAATTTGTGCTTTGTTTCTATAAAAATGCAGTGTTACTCTCATACATTTCTAAACAACTAGATTTGTAAATAAGCAGTGAATTTCTTTTCATCACAATTTATTTCTAATTCATCTTATGCAGATTATGGATAGAACTAAAAATTACTTAGCTTTTTCCCCAATACTTTAACTATATGAATCAAGGTCTTTTTTTTAAAACAGTGATTTATTGTGATTCTTAAAGTGAACAACAAAAACAAATTCTAAAATTATAACTTTCAATTAAGTGGTTAAAATTTCAGATGACAGAGCCAATAACAGGTAACAGCTTCTTTAATTTCTTATCAATAGTCCAATGAAAAACACTAATGGCTACCTGGCAATAGTTTGAAAGGATCAGAAGGGTTCTGTGAAGGGAGGGGGGACAAACATGCAAAATACCCCCCAAAACACATGGTCTTCTTTCTCATTTTATAATCTAAACTTGTAAAAATTTGTATAAATACATGATCATCCTACACAATACAGATTTTCTAGAGCATTTCTAGAGGAAGTTACAGTTTTTGGTCTTAAGAAGTAAGACTAAGATGGAAAAGTGGATGAAACAGTGAAATCTGAGGGAGCAATACGCTCTTTCTACACACAAGCAAGCTGCAGTTCATCCAGTCAAGTTAGCAGTTACAGTTCAGTACATAATTTTTCAAGGCAACTAAGCAATCAAGACACGGATATTTCCCCTTCCTATAGTTAACAATTCTTTTAAAAGCTCTGATCTATCCATAAAGGAATGTGGGGTTTTGTGGGGATTTTTCCAAAAGAAAACAAAGAATAAATAGGAAAAAAAAAAAAAAAGTAAGTCTCCATACCTAAATTCACATACACAACAAGTTAAACTATAAGCTAATTTTAGACTACCCAGTGAAATAGAATTGTTGATACCATGTGAGGCAGGTGCTATTCTAACTAGTCAGTTCAAAACGTGATCCAGTAAAACAAGTACACATTGTTATGCCTCCAACAACTAGAAAGCATTTCATTATTCTTCAAATATCATATTTAATTAACTCCTAAGGTAACATATTTCTAGGATGTTATCTTAATGGTGTACCTGAATCATTACTAACAATAGAATGTCAAATTCAAAACTGCTATGAAAGTAAAATCATCATTAGAAAAATTCAACCCTAATGTAAAAAGAGGGGGAATTGAGTGCTAAATACTAACACCAAATGTCTGAAGGCAGATTTTTATTTGTGGAAGACAGAGTGAGGAGATAGATGCACCCAATCAAGATCAAATGGAAGACAGTGCAGAGTATGAAAAATGTTTTTAAAAAAAAGAAGAAAAAGAAGGAGGAAAATGGAGGAGAATCAGGCAGCAAAGGAATTACTGGATAGACCAAAAATAAGAGGAAATGAGGCATGTGCATATGGCTCTCTCTTTTCTGTCTTTTGTGTTCCTAAATAATGTATGATGTAAGTGGCACATAGGCCACACTAGCAGGCAAAATGAGCCTTGTGATGGACAGAGATGAAGGATCTGGAGCTAATGAATTGTCTTGTTTTTCTTTTTGTTTTTGCTTTAATTCATACCTGAAAGCCTTGAATCCTTGCTAAATATTCCAGTTGTTTTGAAGGTTGTACTGGAGAACAAGGGGGAGTAGGAGAACTTCCTTTTAAACCTATGGCTTCAGCTGTAGGAGATGTTCCATTCATAAGGAGTTCCCTGGCAATTGTGGCTGAACTATTCGATGTAGGAGATATACTGAAGAAAGAGCTTGAAGGTTGGTTCATATCTTTGGGTGACAAATAGCCTAGAGTAGTGCCAGAGATTACTTTGTGGCGGCTGGCTTCCATCTCTTGATAAACATCAGGAGACAAATGAAGAATTCCTTTTGGAGCTATAAATAAAATGAAGGAACACTGTTATTACATTTAAAATAACTGAATAGAAATATGTTATAGCATTATTAACTCAATGGCCTCACTTGGTGTAGGAACACTGCTAATCAAGCATCTTCCTCATATCTGCAGAGGCAATTACAGCTTCTATCTAGAGGTGAATAACATGTTTCAATATTCCCAAAATCAGAAGTTAAAAAAAAAAATCCACAAAAGTGATTTCATCAGAACTTGTGTGTAGTCGGGAAGCTGTGGGAGGACAGGGAAACTGTGGAAGCACAATGGGGAAGAAGATTGAAACTGCACACTGTCTTCACCCTGCAATATAATATTTTATAGCTCATAAAAGAGGGATGAAACCCTCAACATATGCAGCAATTGAGGCACAGTAGGTAAAATGATCAGTCCAAATATCTTCAGAGGCACAAACCCACATAACCAATGCTTTAATGGTCTTCTCCTCTTCACAAGGCTGTCCCACAGGCAACTCTAACTCATGAACATGTCAAAAAGTACAGGGCATCTTCTTTCCAACACTAGCAATGTCCCATTTTGCTTAGTTTATTATATAAATAATATCACCAACTATCTGTTCATTACCCAACCTACACTCCTGGCAACCATCTCTGATTAACCCATAACCAAGTAGATAACATGTTGGTCAAACAACTCTAGAATTTGCCCATTCTATCATGGGGTGGGGAACCTGAGGCCTTGGGGCCACATGTGGCCTTCTGGATCCTTCAGTGAAGCCTTTTGACCCTGAATCCAAATTATACAGAAGAAATTCTTCTAATAAAGGGATTTGTTCTGTAAAGTTTGGATTTGGTCGAGGGGCCACACTTGGGGATCTGGAGGTCCACATGTGTGCTTGAGGCTGCAGGTTCCCCACCCCTAAATGGCCAGGTTCTGAAATCAAGAGGAAGGAGCCTGGGGCTGTGTCATCAGTTGGTAGAGTCCCTTTAACTATCATTTGTCTCAAGAGAAGTTTCAAACCATATTTTAAACTGCTTGTTCTAATGTCTTTTGATCAGATATTAGTAACCCCCAAATCATACTATCTTTTAAAATTATTAAGTCACCACTTGTACAGAATGTGCTCTGAGAGACACAACTTAATTCCTTTGCTCTTGCCCCTTCCTCTCCTGCCATTAACCTTCTAAGTCAGCCTTCAATGTTTCTCAACTGGGCTACTGTAACAATCACTAAAAGGTTTCATTGCTGCTTGGCTCCCCAGTGTCCATTTCCCAAAATGTGTTTTATAACATAGTTTCTAAATAAAAGGGTTCCAGGATAAATTAATTTGGAAAATAATGCAAATTAGATCATACACACCTCTTTGGGAGAATTAAAAAATGCATATTAGCATAGTAAAGACTCTGAGAAGCCCAGACAGCAGAAATCTGTTCAACTTAGTTTAACCCAGGATTTCCCAACTTTATTTTAGATCCAAACCTTTTATAGAACATTAATAACAGCTGACACTTTGGGAAATGCTGGAGGCTAGCCCACTCTCCTTTGAATGAGTACTTTCCAATGACCTGTCTTTGAGTTTGCTGATCCTTTCTTCTTCTTGATCTTATATACTACTGAACCCTTCTAGTAAATTTTCAGTTCAGTTCTTATATCCTTCAGCTCCATAATTTCTGTTTGGTACTTTTTAAAGTTTTTTCTCTCTTTGTTGAAATTCTCATTTTGTTCATGCATTATTCTCCTAATCTCAGTAAGAATTTTCATAAGGATTATTTTCAATTCCCTGTCAAGTAAATCACATATTTCCATTTCATTAGTGTTAGTTTCTGGAAATTTATCTCACTCCTTTGCTTAGAAAATATTCCTGTTTCTTCACTGTCCTTGATTCTCTGTATTGTTGTCTACACAGAAGACAAAAGAATCACCTCTCCTGGTCTTCACAGATTGCCCTCGCACTAGAGAAGACCCTCACCAGTCTGCCTGGCCAGAGATTCTGGGGGCCTCTCAAACTTTTGGGCTAGTCTAACCCGCTTTCTTTGTTCTTGGAAGTCCTCAGGCATCTAGAGTATCCTAGTCCCATCAGCACTCTAAAAAAACAAGACTGAAGCCAATTCTTTAGTTGGCCCCCAGATAAGTTCAGTTGTTGGACACACCTCTTCACCTCCCAGGGAAGAAGCTGAGAACTGAAGATTTTCATATGTTATCTCTGTGCTGGGCTGGGAGGGTGGCTATGGTGAGGTCATCTCTGAGTTGCTAGAGTATGCCATGTCCCATCAGCACTCTGAGACAGGTTAGATAGAAGCCAGTCCTCTGGGTAGCTCCCAGGAAAGTTGCAGCGTTGGACTCATGATACATGAACTTTCTTTTCCCAGGGAGAAAACAGCTGGGAGCTGGGGGTGGGGGGATTGTCTCAATTTGTATGGCACTGTGCTGGGGATAGGAATTATGGCACAAGTGTAACTCAAATTTCCCTAACAGTTAAGATATGGCTGGTTTTGTGCTCGCCTGGGGTGCAGGAGCCTCTTAACTAGTTTCTGGATTTCTCACAAAGGTAATCTGTCCATGAATTACCATTGAATTGATGTGTTCATGAGGGGAAGGAGGGCCAGGGCTTCCTATTCCATCATCTTGCCAAGGCGAGACCATTCTTTTACTTAAAAGTCCTTCAGCAGCTTATCACTTACACTATAGAATCCAAACTCCTTAGGATGACATAGGAAGCCCTTAATAATCTGGATTCTACTTATGTCTCTATCCTCTCTACCCAATTCTTCAGGAAGACCCCAATGTTCCAGTCATATAGATATATTCACACTTCTTCCAATACACCAGGACTGTTTGATCCCACATCTTTATTTCTACTGCCCAGTTACACACACACACACACACACATTCATATTCTCTCTCTCTTAGTTAAGCCCTTATTGCTATGTTCCAGGCATTGTGCCAACCAATACTTTCCTAACCTCAAGTCATGCTCAGTCTTATTAAGATAGCAAAATGAAAATGGATAATACAATGTGGTAGGGGCCTCACTAGAGAGCAGTGGGAATGGGAAAGGAGAAACACTAGAAGCTCAGGGAATGCTTGCTGGAGATGACACTGACAGTCAATTTCAGGGGATGAGGAGAATTTAGCCAAGAAAGAAGAGGACTGAAGGCAGACACATGGCAGGAGCAAGGGCAAGAGAGTTTGTGTCCCAGGAAACCTCAGGCCATACCTTACCACCAGAGCTTGAAGAGGGAGTGCAAACTGCAAAAGTACAGGTAGAGGCAGGCAGGGACCAAGTTTTAGGGGACTTTATCTTGATGCCATTAAAGAATACAAGTTCTGTAAGTTTCTTTAAAAAATAGTGTAAATAGCTTTTTGGTCCTCCATATCCACAGTTTCCACATTCACATATTCAACCAACAGCAGATAGAAAGCATTTGAAAAAATAAAAAATAACAATAGAAATAATGCAAATTTAAAAATCAATACGGTATAACAACTATTTACACAGCATTTACATTGCAGTAGGTATTGTAAGTAATAGAGAGATGATTCAAAATACAGGAGGACGTGCATAGGTTATATGAAACACTATGCCATTTTCTATTAGAGACTTGAGCATCTACAAATTTTAGTATCTGTGGGGGGTCCCAGAACTGATTTCCCAAGAATACCAAGAGACCACTGTGTATCAATCTATTATGTATTTTCTTTATGCCCTTGTGCTAGTTTTCAAATTCCCTGCATTAACAAGCGTTAGTTTCTTATAATCGGGAAGGCATTTCCATAATTTTTAAAAGAAAACATACGCATTAGAAAAAATACAGATAGATCTCACCAGCCAGAGGAAACTACTTTCAACCTTTTGCTTTAAAGATACGCTTTTAGTCCTTTTTATCTCGGCCCTTTCTAGTTGTTGTTAACTTGAAAAAACAAGTTAAAACACAGGAATACCACATGATCCTGTTTTTGTTTACTAAACAATATACTTCTACTCATTTTAAAAGCATAATATTTCATTATATGAACTGCTTCTTTAAAAAATTCCATTTTGTTGGACATCTGATTTATTTCCATGGTTTTGTAATAACATGGTGATGAACATTCTTGTAATTAAATCCTTGTTCACATGAAAATTTATTTTCTCAAGTTAGAAGCAGAATTGCTAGGTCAAAGGATATGTGTATTAGGTTTTTTGACACTAACAAATTGCCCTCCAAAGAAGTTGTACCAATTTCACACTCCCACAGAAATATATGAAAGTATCTTGTTTCCTATTTGGTGTTATACATTGTTATTAAAAAGCCTTTACCAGTTATCAACAGTGACAAAAAGCAGGTCAGTGGTTGCCTGGGGTGGGGCTGGTGAGAGTGATAGATTGCAAAAGGGCAGCAGAAAACTTTTGGAGAGATGGAAACATTCATTTCACAGGTATATAAACATGTCAAAACTGATTAAAACTGTAGATATTGTGTGCAGTTTAATATATATCAAGTATGCCTCAATAAAGCTGTGAAAAGTATTTGCCAATTTGATAAATGAAATGTCATATTACTAATTTTTGTTTTTCACTATCTGCATAAATACTATATATAGTTCTTATTTAAAGAATTTAAATGTTATAACTCTAAATTCTATGCTTAATTTAAGAAATCATGAAACTTAACAGCATTACTTCAGTATTGTTATTATACAGCAGTAATGGGCTTGCCAATAGCAATATTATAAAGCAACAAAAATGCTCTCTCCACACTCAAGAAAGGCATTACATCACAGCATAAGAACTCATACAGAGTTCAGGCTCTCTTATTCTACAGTAAGGCCTGAGTCAACTTTTCTTCATGAATAAAGAGAATTCCTTTCTACAGAGCTCAACTAATAGACTAGTCATAGAAACAGTATAAAGATGTGGATTTATGAGGTCAATTAATGAATGATTTTCAACTTGCACATCAGTAACAGTGTCCAGATCTGCCATCATTCATTTAGCAATTTCCTGTTGTAAATTTAAGTTGCTCTTCAATAGTAAAAAGACATAAAAGTAGAATCAAAGAGCAATTTAGGATATGCATATTTAAAGACCTTTAACTTATTTTGCCAATCAGGTCTTCCAAAAAAACTATTCCAATTTATACTTCTATTAGTAAGGTGTGACTACACCTATTATCTCAAACTTCTGCCAAAACAGGTTTTAGTTATTCTAAGTAATCATTGCCATCCTACAATAGTTCATTGTTATCTTAATTTGCTTTTACTTGGTTACTGCTAAGGATAAACTTTTTTCCACAAAAGCACTTTAGGTCTGTACTTTCTTTGACCTGAGTTTTGCTCAAAGACTTCAACTACCACATTCTCCTCTCTTAGGCCTGTAACATCCCTTTCTACTTGCCCTTTATCTGAAGCGGTCCTGACCCATTTTCCCATCATCTATCTTTTGTCCCTGATTTTGCTTTTGATACTCCCACCTTGGGACTGCCAGTTTGTAACCACTGTACACAGCTATACTGCAGACACAACATGGGCACCATTCTAGTATTTTATTTGCATTATCTTATTTAATCCCCACAACAACTGTATGAAATGGGCATTATAATTTCCCTATATTACAGATGGAAAAACTGAAGCATGGGGAGGTTACAAAATTCACCCCAGGTCATATGGATAATAAGCAGCAATGCTAGAATTTGATCCAGAATACTTTACCCATTATATTAAACTGCCTCCTAAAAGAACAGATAGGAAATTAATTCAATTTCCAGCCAGTTCCAAACACCTAAGTCTTACTCCAGGAAGTAAACTCAATGCCCAGAGTTTGCCCAGATTAGCTCCAGGGTTGATCCATGTCATCGTGGTTGTCGCTAGATGTTCCAGTGATGGCCTTAGCAAAATCTCATTAAAATATATGAAGTTCACACATGATTTTAAAGGTCTGAAGTTGCCAGCGCCTATGACATCTTACAAAATGAGAAATGCCAGGGCACTGTGCCCACTTTACATGTCTTTGCTTAGTAGGTCTGTGCTGCTTTCAGATAAATATGTGAACCCTCTGGCACATAAAACCTCCTGGAGCAGTTCATGGAGCTCCAGTTTTTACTGGAAAGTTACAGAGCAAGCTATGAATTGGAGATCTCTTAAAAGTCTTATCGTATGTATAGATAAGCAAACTCCCGAAAACTTTGCCTTTCAATGTTCATTAACGCCATGGTTCTTTCAGAGAGGCCGAAGAACATAAATGTTTCAGGGGATTCAGAACAACAGGGCAAGTCAGTACAGCAAGAAGATAAACCATGCTACCACATTGGCCCAAGTGACTAATGCTAGTCTGTAGGGACTCCACTTCCACTTTCTCTGGAAGTCATTGGAATGAAAGCATAGCTATTCCATAATAAAATGAATTGGTCATTTTTTACACCAAAACTTTGAAAAAAAATCTTTATATTTCCATAAATCAACTGGAATTTCTGCCATAATAATGTTAGACTACAGATTTGCTTATAAATACTCAAATACATAATAACATTCAAACCCACTTCTGCCACAGTGAGTTTTTCACAATAAAAAATTATAATTAAAAACTCTTAAAAACTAGAAACATGGACTGCTGGTTCAAAACAGAAAATGTGAAAAAAGTATGAAAAACAATAGCATGATTTGTCAGTCCTATAGTGATTTTAAAAAATCATTTATAGGAAAACTAGCAGAATCCAAGTAAGGTCTGTAGTCTAGTTCATTGTATTATGCTGATGTCAATTTCCTGGTAATGTATTATAGTTATGTAAGATGTCACCACTGGAAGTAGCTGAGTAATTGGTACATGCAACCTCTTTGTATCATTTTTACAACTTCTTGTTAATTTATCATTACTAAATTTTAAAAAGTTTTAAAAAACCAATGGCATGAAAGCATTTTTACACTGCTCTGGGCCTCTCCCTTAGAATATAGACCCTGAAACGTGGTGGTGCCAAAGACACCAAAGTGGGAAGGGCTGGCAGTGGCACTAGTCCTAGATATGGCCCTGAGGATAAGCAGGGCTGGCATCAGCAATGCCTGCTCTTTGAGGTCTGCAGCTTTGCCCACCTAATGCACAGGCTCTGGCTCCGCAGGCTCTGGCTGTTTGTTTAGCTACCTGAGAAAAAGGATAGCAGGGTGGGCCTCATGGCTGGGCCTCTGTTCTTTCCTGGGGAAGCCTGAGGGCATGTATTAGGTGAGAGTACATGCAACCCAAGAAGCAGCCCATTGAACCGTTATAGTCAGAGACATACAGAAGCTATCCTTAACACGATCTTTAGCTACTAGGCTTATGTGAGCTTCAGAGATCACCCCTTCCTGAGCCCTATTGTTGGGATCCAATTGAACAGGTGATATTTGAATGGGACCTCTCCTTTTCCACAGAACTCACTGTCAAGGTGGTCTCCCAGCTGAGGCCCTTCTATCTCCAGTTCTGCCCAATTTTTAAGATAAATACACACTATTTATAGAGTCAAAAATTGATAATGCAAAATTTGAAGGAAACTCTTATGAAAGTTACACTAAAGAAGGAAAATGTTGGCTAAGAGTAATACAATAAGAAAAATCAAACAAAAAGGTAAATACTTCGTTAGAGGTTTCTTTTGAAGGTCAGTTTTAGAATCACCTTGAAAGGTAAAGTTAACAAGAAAAGGCAACATTAAAAAAAAAGTCATTATTGAACAAATGAATAAAATGATGTATTTTAATGTGCTCAAAAGCATAACAAATCAGTGGTGAAAATTAACCTTGTTCTTGCCCTTGGAGTTGGATGAAAGCACTGATTTTGTTAATTTGCGTGTTTTATTGGTCTTTTTTTGCTACGTTTAACATAATGATGTATATGAGCAGTTATTAACTTGGTGAATGCTTATGAATAAAATTACTGACAAAGAACTTTTCAGCAACATAGTCAAAGTCTTTTGGTGAGCACAGTACCAAGAGGAAAAGGTGCTTAGCCCAGTCCTGACCCACAAAAAGCAGAACCCCAGGCCATGACACAGCACCTAGCACACCTCCAAGAGATGGGCCCTTATACACTGGGGTGGGGCGAGGGGGAATACAAAATGGAAAATGACAAATTTTCCTGCAAAAACTAAAAACAAACAACAGTAATAGCAATAAAGGTTTTTTGAATTTTTTTTTTTTTTTTTTAAAGATCATTATGCTTTTGGAAAGCTGTTCTACTACACAAATGTGCCTTAGTCAAAGAAAGGTGCTAGTCAGAGTTTTCAAACCCAGAGTTGAATTGTTACTTTTTTCTTTAAAAGAGAAAAATGAAAAGTATATAATGACAAAGGATATGAACCTGGCTATGGTGAATAAATTTACCATTCATCTTTTTTTTTTTAACCTTACACAAATGCAATGATTTATACTTTTGTCAGATATTTTCTTTAACAAGAAAATTCTAGAGCTCAAAATGAGTGATACAAATCAAAGAATAGTTCTGGCACAGGGGTGTTTAATAGAGCTCCAAGAGCCCCTAAAAGACCCATGAATGGGTGCTAGGAGGTTAATAAAATGTAAACTTTGGGTTATACATACTCATGTGTATCATTCTGGGGACACAATCTAAAGCTTATGTCAGAAATACAAAGGACTTTAGCCTGGGTGACAGAGCTAGACCCTGTCCCTTAAAATAAATAAATAAATAAATAAATAAATACAAAGGGATTGACAAGCACCACTCCCCCCACAAAAAAACTTAAGACATATTAAGCATATTTCTATTGTTAGCAGCGGTTTTCAAATAGGAGACATAGGTTGAAGATGAGGAATAAAATTGTAAGAAATAGTTTGACTTTACAAGGCCAGTACACCTCATATGTGCCTTTGACTAAGTATTGTATAAGAAGGTAATTGGGGGAGTTTAGGCATTCCTAAGAAGTGCATTCACCATTCATCTTAATAATAAGTTGCACTTAGTTGGCTTATTTCGAAGAAATTTTTTTCAAGGCTCAACATTTTCCAATAAAGGAAACTATAAATATTTCTACTGAGTAAGACAAAACTGTTGCAGAGAAAAATGAAGTTTGAGAGCAGCCTTTGAGGATAACGAGTCATCGTCAATTATTCATTTATTTAAAGGGGGTAAAAATGTTGCTGGTAAAATGAAGATCATTCTCAATAGTTATCTTATTCACAGAAAAACTCCATCAGTAACCATTTCCCTAAGACTGTGAAAAAGACTGAACAATGGATTATATGCATTTGACATATGACACAGAAGACCTGACCTTTCAGCAGGAAGACACACCCACTGAAATGGCTACCGTAGCAGTCCCCAGACATCGCAGTACAGTGTTCCACTTCTAGGATCCTGACTATCTCTTCCTAGTCCACACTGTCAAACAGCTCACAAAACAATAATAATAATTATAGCTAAAACTCATATAGTCCTTACTGGATATCAGGCTTGTTCCAAATGCTTTGCATATACTAGCTCAGTAATCCTTACAATGACCTCATGAAGCAGGGATATGATTATCCCCATTTTATAGCAGAAGGACCTGAGGCTCAGAGAGGTTAGGTAATTGGCTCTACACCATAGGTGGTAAGTGCCAGGTGCTGGGACAGGGTACCCAGGCATCTGGCTATGGAGTCAGCACATGTGACTACCTTCCAATAGTAAAATAAACAACAAAACCAAGTACTATTACTCTTTACATCTATACATTTAACAGATTCTGTACATCTGGATTCCTGAAATATACTAACATTATGATAGAGAAAAGAAACTGTCAAGATATTGAACTTAAAATGGGGTGTCTCCTCCCTTCATTTCAGATCTATTTTCTAGGCTCAACGAACCAGAGTCTCTCCGTGTGTAGTCATAGAAGAGACGGGGATGACAGCCAGGATAAAGCTACTTTAAAAAAAAAAAAAAAGATTCTCACTGTGAAACCACCCTTTGGGAGAGATACAAAAAATAATGTGATTGGCCATTTTCATAATTGTATTTGTGGGAAGCAAATATCTTCAAATATTAGGTCACCATAACAGAAAAATTTAAGCACAGCTTTAAGGATGAAAGAATTTAACCACATAACATTGTCTTTCAATTCTCCTTACATAATTCTGATTTAACAATTTATTACAAATTAGCCTACATATTACTCAGAAACTTATGAAAGATTCCACAATATTATTAATAAAAAATAACTAATTAGAAATGTATAAATATTAAGTACTTATCCAATTTTAAAATCGCCTTCTAAAAATAACAAATTCATTTTTTTAGGACCAGAAAAGGAACAGCCTAGCAAGACAAAATTTAGATAAACCCACTTATTCCAGCCAATATACATAAAAACCTGTTCTCCCACTCTTACCTATGGCACCAAAGGCTAAGTGAGAGGGCTTTCACACTTGCAAAGCTGTAAAGAAGCTCCCCACCTTCCCTGACATGGTAGTGCCACAGAAAGCTGAGTAGGGAGCTGGGACTTGAATCCTCACACTGTGGTATCAGTAGGGACCACATAAAGAGCCTGAACTTCTACCCCCACCTGGCAATAATGAGATGCTCCTCCCCCTCCCTGCTAGGATGGTGTCAGGGGAGAAACAGAAGAGAGTCACGATAGGCAGGAATAAGGTCACCCCACTACAGTGTCAGTGAAGACCACATGGGAGTCAGAATTCCCACACCATCCAGGGTTGAGAGTAGGGGAGAGAGTATAGCTATAATAGGGCAACATGAGAGATCACTGTGGTGACAGAACTGTTCTGCATCTTGTCTGTATTAATAGCTTAGTTGTTGTTATACTACAGTCTTGCAAGATGTTACCATAGATAAATTAGGCAAAGGTACACAGGATCTCTGTCTTAATTCTCACAACCACATTTGAAACTACAATTCTCTCAAAATAAAAAGTTTAATAAAAAAGAAGTCTGAGGTAACATCAGCAAGATGGCAGAACAGGAAGTGCCAGCCCTCATTCCCTAACAGATGCATTGATTTAACGATAATATACAGACCAAAATACCTCCTTGAGAATTCCAGAACCCTGTTAAGAAGCTGCAGTAACCCAGGTGAGCACAAAGCCAGTAACAGCCACATTGAAATAGGTAAGAACAATTTCACTTTACCGACAACAGCCCCTCCCCCAGGTGGGCACAGCTCAGTGCCAGAAGAAAACATTCCAGATCACAACTTCTCCCTCAGGGTAAAGACGAGAGGAGTACGGGTGAAACATTCTGGATTTTCAGAGGGCTGCCCAAAGGGCTGGTTTTGGTCTCACCTCACTTGGAGTGCTGACAGAACCAGCACAGTTTGTATACCTGGAGCTATTGCAAACAAAGAAGAGCAGGGGACAGTTTGCTGTGGATGGTACAGCTCAGTGCAATCAAGAGAAGGCACACAACTTGAGGTTTCTCCCTTAGAACGGTGGGAAAGGAATGAAATGTGCATCCAGCATGCTGGCCCTTCTGAGGATTGCCAAAGGGACTGGTATCTGTTTATCCTGAATTGGGATGCTGAGTAGGAGCCAGCATAATTTGGATGCCTGGGTGGCCACTGAGGATGGGGGAAAGCAGGACAGCTTGCTGCTACAGAACCAGAAAATCTGCAATGCTACAGACAGACACCAAAAGAAGCAAGAGATTACAAGCTTCTGAAAAAGAAACCAGCAAGTCTTGCTAATTAAGAAATTATACGCACAGGCCCACAGAAGTCAAATTCTCCCCCCCCCAAAAAAAAAAAAAAAAAGGTTTCAGGGGTGTCCAGAATCTTAGCCAGGCTGATTGGTGAGGGTCTTTCCTTGTATGAAGCCAGTCATACAAGGAAAGAAGAGGTGGCTGTTTTTTCAAATGCATGGCTCCCAACACAAAGTTATGAGACACATAAAGAAACAGGGAAACATGCCCAAACAAAGAATGAAATAAATCTCCAGGATCCAATCCTAAAGAAATGGAGGTACATGATCTTCATCAAGGGAGCCAAAACTACAAAACAGAGAAAGGACAGGCTCTTCAACAAATGGTATTGGGAAAACTGAATATCCACATGGAAGAGAATAAAATTGAACCCTTATCTTATGCATATATAAAAATTAACTCAAAATGGATTAAAGACTTCAACGTGAGACCTTAAGCTATAAAAATGATAAAAAAAAAAAAAAATACCAAGACAAACAAAAAAAACTAGGGGAAAAGCTTCATAACATTGGTCTTGGCAATGATTTCTTGGGTATGATACCAAAAGCAACAAAAGCAAAGATAGACAAACTGGACTACATCAAACTAAAAAGCCCTGACACAGCAAAGGACACAATCAACAGAGTGAAAATGCAAGCTCCAGAATGGGAGACAGTATTTGCAAATTAAATATCTGATAAGAGGTTAATTTCCAAAATATATAAGAAACTAATAGCACTCAATACCACCAAAAAAAAAAAAAAAAAAAAGAATAGCCCAGTTAAAAAATGGACAAAGAACTTGAATAAAAATTTCTCCAAAGAAGACATACAAATGGCCAATAGGTATATGAAAAGATGCTCATCATCACTAATCATCAAGGAAATGCAAATCAAACCCACAATAAGATATCACCTCATACCTGCTAAGATGGTCATTACCAAAAAAAAAAAAAAAAAAAAAAACAAGAAAAAGAAAATATTAATAGAAAGAAAATAACAAGTATTGGCAAGGATTTGGAGAAATTATATTAGTAACAATTGTGCACTGTTGGTGGGAATGTAAAATAGTGTAGCTGCTGTGGAAAACAGTATAGAGGTTCCTCAAAAAATTAAAAATAGAACTACCATATGATATTGCAATCTACTTGTTTTTATCCAAAAGAATTGAAAACAAGATCTATAGGAACTATTTGCACTCCTGTGTTCACTACAGCATTATTTACAACAGCCAAGAGGTGGAAATAACCTAAATGTCCACTGATGAATGAATGGATTAAAAAAATGTGGTACATACAAACAACAGAATATTATTCAGCCATAAAAAAAAAAAAAAAAAGACAACCTGCCATGTGCCTCAAGATGGATGAGCCCTGAGGGCTCTGTGCTAAGTGAAATAAGCCAGTAACAGAACAAATACGCAAGATTCCACTTATATGAGGTATCTAAATTAGCCAAACTCATAGAAATAAAAAGTAGAATGGTGGTTGCCAGAAGATGGGGGAGGGGAAACGGGAAGTTGCTGTTCAATGAGTATGGAATTTCAGTCATGCAACATAAAAAAGTTCTAGAGATCCGTTGTATGACATTGTGCTTACAGTTAACAATGATGTACTATTCATTTAAAAATTTTATTAAAACAGTAGATCTCGTTTTTTACCACATGGAAAATGTATACAACAGATCCTCAAATAACGTTGTTTTGTTCAATGCCATTTCATTATAACACTAATGAGAAAAAAATTGATTCCCATCCAGGGCCACTGTCTGTGTAAAGGTTGCATGTTCTCCCCATGTCTGCATGAATTTTCTCCAGGTACTCCAGTTTCCTCTCACATCCCAAGGATGGGCACATTAGGTTAACTGGCATGTCTATACTGCTCCAGTATGAGTGTGTGTATGGGGGATGATGTGTATGTGTGTACATCCTGGGATGAAATGGCATCCTGTCCAGGGTTGGTTCCCACCTTGTACCCTGAGCTGCTGGGATTGGCACTGGCCACCTGTGATTGTGAACTGGAATAAGCAGGTTGGAAGTAAAAGGCTAAATGAATATACATTATTGTAAAATAAATGAAAATTATACAAATGCATAACAATAAACAATGCAGTATGAAAACATTTAGTGAATCCATTATATTTGTTATTGTTTGTTTTTAAACTGCATTGTGGTAGAAGGTGCTCCTTACAATTTTCACTTTGCCCACTATGACATGACTATGACTGCCATCAGTTACTGATTCACCAAAACTTGGGTAATTATCTTCTCTTCATCAATCTTTCTTAAATGTACATGTAGTCCACATTTATTTCAATATATATCATTAGTAGTGTTTGGGGTCATTATTTAGAAATTTGGTGATGTTTTGTGATCATAAGTAAACTATAGGAACTTAACATATTAACTGACACACTAGAAAAAAAAATCTTTTCCTTGGGGCCATGGTGTTTTATTACGAAAACAGAATAAAACTTCAAAAACAAAACAATCCTTTCTAATTTAAGGAAAGTTTGTTATTTTTTTGTTTTCTGTGCCCATAGGTACGGTGAATAAGGTAAAGAGATGTGAGTTACATATGCTTCACGAGGGCCCAGACTCAACACTAACCTGAGTTAAATACAACTCACATGGCAGTTAATGTGTTAGGTCTTGTTTTTATCAATTGGCCTATGGTAAGACTGGTTTCATTATACACTGTTTCACTTAAAGCTGCAGTTTCTGAGAACCTATCAACAATGCTAAGTGAGGGCTTACTGTAATTAAATTTTTTTTAAATGGTAAAGCAAAAAAATAAAATAAAATAAAATCTGACATTCTGTATTAGCACAAAATATAACAAAGTAAAGACAATAATAGTACATTGGTAAATGCACTAGACTGAAGCCCAGCTATCTGGGCTCTAATTGGGGCAGCAGATATCCTTCTTATGCTGCTTTCTTCATCTGTAAAATGAATTAGACATGAAGAACTTGAAAATCTCTTGCAGCTCTAATAGTCTATGAATCATCTTAACACAAACCAGAAAGCTTGGAATGAAAGAACACACTTGAATAACATCACCCAAAAAGCCTGTTGAGTGTTTTTAAAAACGGCCTAACATTTTCTAATTCTTAAGAAAAATCAAGTAATACAGATGGCCGTTTCACTGACGTAATAATAGTTAAACATTTCACATAGTTTCTCAGTAATTTAGTATTTTTACATGATCTACCCAAATATCAATCTAGTATCTGAAACAATATTTTGAACATTTTCCATGTCATAAAACTCCTAATTTTTTTTTTTTTTTACAGATTCTGGTATATGATATATAAAACACTATTTCAAAAAATGCATACTTAATTTTTAGTGTAGTTTCTTGAAGACATCATTCTCTTTTTTTTTTTCTTAATTATCAGCAAGCAATAACATATCTGGAGGCCGGGCACAGTAGCACACACCTGTAATCCTAGCACTCTGGGAGGCCGAGGTGGGAGGATCGCTTGAGCTCAGGAGTTCAAGACCAGCCTCAGCAACAGTGAGACCCCTGTCTCTACCGAATAATAATAATAATAATCATAATAATATCTAGAAATAAACTTGTTGTCTAATGGCAAATGCACAGACCTTGGAATCAAATGACATGAATTCAAGTCTTCACTATCTTTACTTAACAGAGTGTCTTTGGACACATCATAAAATCGCCTAAGCCTCAATTTTCCTATTTGTAAAATGTGAGGTTGGACAGTCTCCAATATTTTCACACATAGGACTCATGTTGTTTTTCTTTTATTCATATCGTGTTTAAAGGATGTGTCTTTCAGACAGGTTGCATTTATTAAGTAATAATAAATCATCTTTCAAAGACTGCCAGCCTGAGATTCAGAACATCTTGAGGTATGAATTCAGATAAAATTCTAACCAAAGCAAAACAATCTACTAAGAATAAGTGCATTATTTCTATTAAGTTGTTGAAATACCAATAGTGTCAATCATTATTGTATTGAGTCCAGCAGCACCAAGCTGAAAACCACAGGTCTAGATGATATCTAAATTTCTAGGATTCTGTTTCAAACACATTTGGAGGAAGCTAATTGGTATATATTATAAACTACTTAAAAGATCATTAATACAGTGAGGAAAAAAGTAAAAACACAATCTATTTCTTTCATTTGTTCAAATACTGAGCACCAACAATGTTCAGTACTGTGCTATTTGATTTTTTTAGATCAAATAAAATTGACATTTTTTTTCAAATAACACTTGTTCTTTTTTTTTTTTTTTTTTTTTTCAAGTTTACCACCTTTTGTTATTTGGGAAGTGAAAGGGATGGTGGTGGTTATCAATGTTTATCTTATATATTGACTAGTTTTTCAAGAAGTAATTTCAACTAGAAAAACTACTGACATCATCAATGTTACCAGAAATTATACAATGCAGCCGATAAATATTAATACTTTCTGAACAAATGAAAGACTGAATGACATATTCACATTATAGACAGAAGTTTTAGAGAGGCTATCTCTCACTGCCTTCCTGAAACTTAACAGCTTTCAACCATACAGTCTCCTGTTGCTTCTTTTAGTGCTTTGTAATTGATGCTTCACCCTCACACCTCTTATTTCTGGTGTCAAGGGGATTTTTAATTTTTCAATTACTTGTACTTCATGCAGTATATACAAGAAGATCATGGGCCAATCACATCTTTGTTCACATTTGTTTAAACACAAAGAGCTTTAAACTGACTTATGTTAAAACACAATAAAGACTCAATGATTAAACTGGCAGATGAATACATAGTCAGATGAACAGAAGAGACCAGGAAGTCCAGAATAAAATCAAATTCACACAGTATCTTAGTATAGAGTAACAATGAGGTCTCAATGCAGTGGGGAATAAAGTTAGATCCACACTTTCAGTACTAATCCCATATGGATCAAAGATTTCAAGATAAAAAAACAAAACTATAAAAGTTCTAGAAGGTAACTTAAAAGAAATTTTTATAAACTCAGAATGGGGAAAGCATTACTAATTATGCCAAGATTACAAATGCTATAAGAGAAAAGGCTATTAAAAAAGGTCATTCAAATATACTAAAAATAAAACTAAACTTTAAAAGAAAATTCCATCATAAAGAAAACAAGGAAAATATTTGCAAGTCATATCATAAAGGCACAGACACATACACAGTGCTATCAAGTAAAAAAAAAGATCAATCTAATTTTAAAGTGGGCAATAGATATGACTATATCATTGCCAGAAAAAGTATAGAAATGGCTCATAAATATACCAAAAACATGTTCAGTCTCATTTTTAATAGGAGAAAGGCAAAACTGTACTGAACACCATATTTCAACTATCAGACTGGCAGAGATCCAGAAGTTTGATAGCACATTTGTGTTACTGAGGCTGCAGGGAAACAGGAAATCTCATATATTGCTGGTAGGAATATAAACTGGTGTGTATTAAGAGTAATCTGGCAACATCTATCAAAATTAGAAGTACACATACTCTTAAACTCAGTAATTCCACTTGTAAGAGTTTATCCAACAAATACACTAGAACATAGAAAAATACCATAAATAATCTAAATGCCCATCAATTAGAAACTGGTTAAAAAATAATAAAGCCCTACATATATATCAATATGAAAGGATCTTCAGAACATATTTTTAAGTGAAAATTATAGAACAGCATGTCTGAAATGCTAGGAGGTTAAATAATATATATTTGAATTTGCCTGTATCTGTATAAAAGATCCTGAAACAATACACAAGAAAAGAACCAACCATAAATTACTCACTAGAGGGTGCGGGTGGAAATTTTGCTAATGAGGACAAAAGTATGGAGAGTCTTTTCACTTTTTTGCTATTTTAATTTTTCCTCATTCAAAAAACTAAGTAAAAACAAAAAATAAAGATTAAGGGGATAATGGAATTTGAACTCCAACTAAATTAATCAGCAAGAATGAAATCAAAGGTAAAAAAATGCTAAAAGTTTTCTACTGCTGGCAATATGGAGGACTAGATACTTTGATGGGCTCTCCACTATGAAACAGCTATTATTTCTCGTAAATTTGCACTTACACGTACCCTATTTCACTCCTAGGTGTGTTCCCAGAAACTCTGATACATGTGAACCAGTAGATATGTCCAAAAATGTTCACAGTAATTTTGTTTATAACAACAAAATCCTGAAAAATCCCAAATGTGGACCAATAAAAGAATGGCTAAATCATTATGGAATTATTCACACAGTAGATGAAATACTCTATGTAACAAAATAAAATAATCTTAAACTGCAATGGTAAGTGGGGAAAAAATAAATTCCGGAAGACAATACACATTATGATGCTATTTTTCTAAAGTTAAAAAAAAAAAAAAGGCAAAATTAAACAGATACTGTTAAAGACTCATATTTATTTGATAAAAGGAATAAAGGCTGGGTCAACTATGTATAAAATCCAGAGATAAGGTTGGGCATAGTGGCGCATGAGTGTAATCCCAACAATTTGGGAGTCCAAGGCAGGAAGATCACTTGAGCCAGGAGTCTGAGACCAGCCTGGGCAATAGAGAGAGACCCTGTCTTGACAAAAAATTTAAAAATTAGCCAGGCATGGTGGTGTGTGTCTGTAGTCCTACTTAGGAGGCTAAGGCAGGAGGACTGCTTGAGCCCAGGAGTTAAGAGGCTGCAATGAGCTATGATTGTGTCACTGGATTCCAACCTGGGTAACACAGCGAGACCCCATCCCTCCACACTAAATAATCCAGAGATAGTGGTTACCTCTGTTGGGGGAGGCATGATAGGCAAGCTGATATGAAAGAGGAGGATAAAGGTGAAGGTAAGTATATCGGTAATGTCTGGTTCTTAAATGGGGTGGTAGGTTCATGGGTATTTATTTTATTATCATGTTTCATAACATATAAGTGTTAAATATTGATACATTATACAAGTATTGCTTATTTTTTTCTTTAAAAATAACATAGCAGTTTAATGTTTCTTGGCAAATTGTAATATACTTTGAGATTTTATAAAACTCCATCTTTCTAGACAAAAAAATGAATGAATATGAGCATTATCCTTATTTTCTCCTTATGCTCATTGTATAGTTTCTTTATTAACAGAGAATATCAATTAAGTTCTTAGGACTTCAACTTTTAATTTCTGGAAGACACTTAACCATTTGTCACTACAGTCTGTTTTCTAGTTTTGAAAATATTAATTTCAAACACCTTTGTATCCTTATAGACCTCTTAGAATAAAGAGGACATATTCTAGATTTCCAGCTCAAATTTCAGAAACTGAAATTTCATTCAGACTTAGAAAACATTTCCTCTTCTTGCTTAAAAAAAAAAATCCGAAAAGGTTCCCGAAGTGGACTTGAGTATAGAGACAACTCTGCTGCCTTAGCTGTTTAATATATACTATTTGTGTTTAAATTCAGTCAGATTATGTACTTCAGGCCAAACTTTGTATATCTGTGTTTTAAATATACTTGATTTGTTTTCCAATTATAAAACCAGTATATGTTTACTATGGAAAACTATTCTATTTTTCCATACATTCTAGTTCAGCTTTAGAAAGGCATGGGCTTACACTTTGTGTACTTATGCTACTTCCCTTCAAAAAGGCAGTACTAAGTCACAATTCTCTCAGCAGCATGTGAGGGCCTGTTTCCCCAACAGTTGGAATCATCATATTTAGATCCCTGATAATTTTTATGGATCAGAAATTCCATAACATTTATTTTTAATCTGCACTTTCCTGATTGGTCAAAAGTTTTTCATTATTTATTGTTTGTTCTTTTAAAATGTTTCTCTAAGACATTTGGTCATTTTTCTACTGGGGTGTTAGCATTTTTTTTTTTTTTTTGACTTGAATGTGTCCTTTGTGTATATTCAATCTGTTGTTATATAGGCAGCTGCAATTGATGCTCTTTGTCATTTGCCTTTTTATTTTCTTCTGCTGTTCCCTGAACTTGGTTTCAGTTTTTATGTATTCAAATCCATCTCTTTTTTCTTTATGATTTCATCCTTTGCTCTTCTGCATAAAAACACTATCATACTACAACCGATAAATGCACCTTAAATTGCTTATACTGTTTCTTTTTAAAAAAAAAAAAATGTATCTGAAATCTTTCTGTGTGTGTGTAAAAAATGAGTTTTTAAAATCAAACAAGTTTTTAAAATAATGAAAATTTAAATTCATTAACTCTTTGCTGAGATTATTTCAGAAAAATATGCTATCTGTGCTAATCCCATTAAAAACTTACTTTCTAATTTCAGATTCTTTTTCCTTTGAATGAATGGGCCTTAAAATACAGACGCAGTTGATATGACTAAAACAGATGCAAGCTTAACACTACCTCTAATCTTCCTACATTCAGTAGGTAAGAAAAGAGAATCCCTGCCAATGTGATTTTTTAAAAAGCCTATAGCTTCTCACCACTCAGGTAGGTCTAACATAGCCACCAATGGAAAAGGATGGTATTCTGGAATATTTGAATCTTTCCTCCTTTGCTCAGGGGAGGAAGAGCATTTCCATCTGCAGTCTCAGATGGACACCAATGAGGATGTACATGTTCCTGTTGCTCCTGACTGCTCCAGATAGATAGCCCTCTACTTATGGGACCTGCCTTTGTTTGAAAACAACCAGGTATTCAGGGACTGGGCTGCCCAGCACAAGAACCCACCAATCCCTTTCAGTAAGAGCATGACAAGCCAGCTACACTCTTACATTTTCAACACAGTATTTATGTCTAAATAAATAATTAAGTTGGATCACTCAGCTGTATATTTAAATCTAGTTGGCTCCAACTATTTTAACTGTCTCATTACAAAGTGGTTTCTGTTACAGGAACTCCCAAAAGAATTTTTTCAGGAAACTCTACCAAAACACTAGTAAAGAAAGATATACATTAATCTATAATCTTAGAAATACAACTCTTATACCCCACCTCATCCCCCCCCCAAAAAGAAAAGTACAGGTTCTAAACACAGTACACAGCATATGGGAAACAAGCAGGCAATCTATCCAACATCACATCACTGGGATGGTGCAGCCTTCTGCTTCCAGGATGCAATAGTACATGTATGTAAAACAAAAGTGACAAAAACATTGGTAAATCAACTAAGATCCTGAAAAGGTCAATAAGAACTCTATCCCATTCCAAAAGTATTTATCTTAGGTCATCTCTAATGAACCTAGAAGAGCTAGCATATTTCACAGCGGCTAAATAAAACTTTTTAAAAGGTTAACGGAAAAATATTTATGTTAAAACTGCTTCCAAATAATCTTTTAGTGGGTGGATTCGGCACATACCAGTGAATACCTTTGAGCTTAGTCCAGTTCTGTATTAAGCTAGAGTTCACCTTTAAGAAACAATGAACCTGTTTTTAAGTAAAACCCTGTATTAATATGGAATGTGAACACCAAAAAAAAAAAAAAAGATATCAACTGAACTGTATTTAAATATTTTACAAAGTTTTCCATCAGTAGATAGATTTAGATCCATCACTAGATCTTTAAAATGTGTGATCTTTTTAAAACACTTGTTAGTCATTCATCTATAAAAATCTAGTTTCTTATGTGTATGCCAAGCATACACATAAATATGTAAATTTAGCATAAAATTACCCTATGTTAAATTTAACACAAACAGAGTCATGTGTTCTTGTACTTCAATGTAACTATGACAGTGATTCAAAGGGTAAAAACACATTTAGAATAGTCTACCTTCTGCTACATTTCAGTACAATGAAGAAAGCCTGAGCAGCATGCAAAAATTAGGTCCATATTTTAAATCTGCAGGCAATCAAGCCAGGAAAATAAATTGAGGAACCAGGCTATGTAATCACAATCACTTGCAAAACCATTTAAACTATTTTTTAGTTGTAATTGTTAGCAGTTTCTCATGACTATAATCTTTAAAAAAAAATCTTCCACTTCAAAAATTAAATGCACATGTACATTAACATTTTTTGTCTACTTATAGTTAGGTGCTAGCTATACCAGATTAAAATTCCCCTCTTTCTCCTTTCCAATTCTGCATTCCTTCTTTTAATTTTTGTGCATTATGGTTCCAGGCTAATTTTATATTATTTATCTAAATAATGGGTGGCTAAAAATTTGGTTTTTTGTTGTTGTTGTTGTTTTTTTTTTTTTTTTAAAGAAACAGAGTCTTGCTATGTAGGCTGGACTCGAACTCCTAGACTCAAGTGATTCTCCCATCTCAGCTTCCCCAGTAACTGGGACTACAGACACCACCATGTCTGGTTTAAAAATTTGATCTTTAAAACTACAGTTCTGAAGTAATGTAGAATTTAACAAAGACATAACAAAGAAAGCCATTTCATGATGACACTGTTTTTCAGGAAGTAATATGTTACCTTTTCAGATGTTATATTCAAGGATATAATCATTTTATAAATGCTACATAATTAAAGATTCTCAACATTATAAATTAGCATGCATAACTGTTAGCACAATGAATAAGATGTGAAATGAGTTGTTCAAGGTCAGACAACGTGTCTGTGACGCAGCCAGCATTCGTAATCTCGAATTCCTCCCCCACATGTACCATCCTGAGAGATCCCTGCTTTAACCTTTGCCTGCAAAATACTAACTCAGGTATTATTCACAGGACAGAAATAATTTAGAGCAGAATTTCAAACGTAAGGAACTGATTAAGTAGAAGAGAAGTTAACCTAAATGTTACCATAATATATGAACTTTAAATTAATTTTCAGGTAATAGATTCATCACCTGAGTGATCAATTCCTAAGCAGAGACCGAATTTTCCTAACGTTATATTTAAGTAGCTTTGAGCTAGCTCCAGGGGGACTCTCTGGAGTTTCACTAGTGAGCAACAGCCCTTGGGGAGTGAAACAGTTACTCTGGAGCTAGACTGCCTGTAACCTCTATGGTAACCCCTGGCAGGGACCACTCTGTTCATTTAGAAGAACCCTTGTATCAGCTTTCTCACCCCCTCACAGCTAGAAAGAGGAGAGAAAACATTCTTTTTTCAAATGTTCAATTTAAATCATTGTAGCAGACCAGAGGGATTCCTAAAGAGTTAAGAGTTTGGTTAAGTTTTAAGCTGGCTTCAGATAGCTTTATCACTTTTAACTTTATATCTAAAGCAAAACTTTATGCATTCTTACACATTTCTGATTACTTAAACTCATTGGCCTCATTGTGATGTCCCTTCTCATACTTGCGGACAAGTTCAAGTGTTCCTTAGCAAGTTTAAAAAAAAAAAAAAAAAAATCAACAAACACATAAAGCTAGGGGCGGAAATATCACTGTTTAATGATGGAGCTTGCAGATTATCTATAATGTACTCTCATGTTAAAACTGTCAAGTTAGTAACTATTCGACTTCTATATTCAAATACATAATGTTTATATTATTTGAAAAAAATGTCAAGTATCAAAATATAACTATTCAAAAATAAACTATGTATTCTTTGGTTACCATGTGTATGCAAAAAACATCTGACAGATAAAACGTATAAGAAGGAAACTTCTGGCAAGCCTATACAGAATTATATCATTTTTACAAAAGAAAGGAAGGAGGAAGCATGGAAGGAAATCAACATTTATTACATGCTTACTAGGAAACAGGTACTGTGCTAAGTACTTTATATAAAACTGCAATCAATTTAATGTTTCTTACATTCCCTTACCAAGTAATTACGAACCAATATATTCAAACATCAAAGGAATTAAATACAAACTCTAGAAATTCTGAATTGATTCCATTTTTTCCTTGGGCTATGTGCTAAGCCCATCACATTCATCACCCCTATGTACGTAGTCCAAGGGCTCACAGGCACATTAACTTAAATTATTTCCAGAAAGTAACCCAAAAATACCATTACCTCACTGAGGCTTTCAAGAGGCTAGTTTTGATGATCCAATAATTCAATTCTTGTAAGCACGCTTTGATAAGAATTTGTTACTAATTTCATTATACTTCAAGAGATGAGCTGCTAATATCAAAGACTAAAGATGCTTCATTATGACAATTTACAGATTTAAGCTTTTTCAGTGGTTGTAATGAAGAGAGACAGGGTTAGAAATGAGATTGGATGTTTTCACTGGTTGAACATTTTGATTCACTGATTTACAATGCAATGGTCACTTCAGTGAAAAATAGATGCTTTTGGGGGAGGGGCAGGGAAAAAGGAAAAGGAAAAATCTCTAAATGTCCAATGCAAAATATCTTGATCATGTACATTTGCAAAAATAAATAAACTGACGTTGATCATTAAATGTCTGACAATATTATAAGTGGGATGAAACTGCGAGTAATTTTCTTCTTACACTTCTGATATTTCACTTAGTGAATTTAATAAAATATTAAAAATCCTAATGACTCAGCAAAATGTGAAAAATGCATATGGTAATGTTAAATGAAAACAGAATAAAAATTTTATCCATATTATAATTATATAAAAATTTGTGTGCATATAAAAACAATTGGAACAGTGAAAGTTGATTTGATAGCATAATCAGCTTGTAGATAACTGCTTCTTTTTCAAACTTTTTATATTATAATAATGTTGTTTCAATAAACATGACAACTTATAAAAAAGAATGCCATCACTATGTGAATTAAATGGTACTCCATCTGTTATGGTTTAACCACATTAAGGATATGGGTGTCTGTGTCTTAGTTTTCTAGTTATTCTGTTAGTTTCAGGAGAGCACACACCACGACTCCTTTGAACTCTCCCCAATACTGGGCATCCTGGGCCCACACAGACCCAGTGATAGCTAGTTACAGAACCATTGATGAATACCAAGTGCAGATAACATAAAAATGAGAACTTACTATTATTTGGTGGTTCAGGAAACCCAGCCTTTGGACCACTCCATCCTTTGTTTTCCCCTGTCTGAAAGATTAAATCAACTGTTTACATACAGAAAACCAGGCTTATTCAAAAAGAAAAAATGTTGACTAATCAATTAAGCAAAGACACAGGTCTCTCACACAGTTTTTCTGCATATTCTCTCCATCTCTGACCCTGGGACAGTAGCTACACAAGTAACATGAAGAGCATCATCCACCCCTTTTTCTGCATTTGAATCTATGTCTTATGTCTCTTTCTGCTTTTGTCTGTTCATTTAAATCTATAATTTAAGGTGTCAAGAAAGCCCAATATTCAGTATACATATTACATAGAACACAACCTTTAGCTTGGTGATTAAAAAATATATAATTCCTACTCAAACAGTAAACAATAACAATCATCACAAGTATTAAAGTGACTAACAGAGGTCACTTTAATCCCTCCTGAGGTCAGATTACCAACAGAAATGTTACAATGTTCGTTCTGGAGAAGTCTTGTGATAAGGATCACCAAATACTGGTAATGACATATACAAAAAATTGAAAGCTAAGCCCTAACTTTAAGGAAAACATGTAATATCTGGACTTTTGCCAGATGATCTGTTTGGTATAAAACACAATCTGAAACACAGACATTTTGTAGTAAGTATTCTAATCAAACTAATAAGTGACTTTAACTGGTGATGTTTTCTTTCTGTGGAGCTGGTACTATTGATATGAAGTACTGGGGTGGTAAAAAAAAAAAGCTTATTTCTTATTATGATCAGCATTTTATATTTATGTCATCAGATGTCAAAGGTCAAATGGATAAATTAAATCCAGATATATACATAAAATACAATTCTAGCAAATAGTTTACCAATGTTCATTTATTTTTTTAAAAAAATTATTCTTACTGAATTCTCTTTCATTTTTATTATACATCTTAGGGTGACAAGCAAAGATACAGTGGCAGACAAAAGAAGCAAAAAAGAAAACAAAGAATCCTGAAAAATAAATTGATGGCATGTTAGAAACAGCCAATGGCTTCATATGAACCAAACAGCAACTCTTCTTCCCTTTAATTATTTCTTTTATCTCTTTAAAACACAAATTCCTCTCTTACTCCACATTCGCCATTCTGAGAGATTGCTGCTATAACCTTTAACTGCAAAATGCTAACACAGGCATCCTTCACAGGACAGAAACTGCTATGTAATAAAACAGACTGATAGTAGTAACAGCTAATAGCTAACACTTAAGACTTAAAGTGTGGTTGCTAATGTGCTAAGTGTTTTGCATAGATATGGATTATCTCATTTTCATCCTCACAAAAGTTTGGTAAGATAAGTGATATTAATATTCAATTTTACAGAGAAGCAAACTAGGGTGAGAGCAGTTCAATAATTTGTCTAAGGTCACAGAGATAACATGTGGAGGTACCAGCACATCAACCTAGGTCTTCCAACTGAAGAAACGGTAGCTGTGCTACCTTTGTACTATGATTATTAGGAAAGAAAGAAGCAGCTGAAGAAAATAAAAACAAAAGTTATGGTTATGGATGAGGTATACACTGTGCGTTTACAGTTTACACCTAAGAAAGGAGAGAACAACACTGGGGTAAAGAATAGAATTTGGAACTAATAAGAAGAATGCTCTAAAGGTATGGGTGGGATGCAAAGGACTCCTGTAAAGAACAAATGAGGAGAAACAGGAAGTACCTACGTATGAGGGATGAAAAGAATTTAGAAGATTTTGAAAAGCTAAAATTGTTACTAGTGTGAAAACCTGGTGAAGAGAAAGAGACAAAATATATGCAATTTTTCTTTTTAATTCTTTCCTTACTTTTAATTTTATTCATACCTCTAAAACATAGTGTATACTTATCCAACTGCTGTCAACTGCTTAGGCTCTCAGAGAAGTACTTAGGTTTCAGGAACTCTGAAGCAGTTCCACAGTTATATGTAGGATTCTAGTCTTTCCAAATAAGTAGATTTTCACTTTTAATGAGTGGAATAAATAAAATCTGTTTCATTTCAACTGTACTAATTTCTTCTGTCCCATACTTTGCTTTTGTTACCTTAATAACTGTGAATTTTAACCAGTAGGTAGGCATTTGATTTTCATCTGAGAGCTCTGCCTAATGCCAAGCTTTCTCACTCTTGTAGAGATCACTGTTTGGAGTGTATGGGGAAGGAGTTAGCGGGGACAAGGCCAAAGAAGTTATTAACGAGAACTATGTCCTGGAAAGGGGAAACCCACAGGCACAAAGTACAGCTCATCTTCCAGATCTTTCTTCTGTATTTATTCTGTTGTACACTTAGATCACTTCCTTTCCTCCTATAAACATGCTTTTTCTAAACTGAATTTCAGTCCTTCCAGCCTTTTGATTTTCCCCAATCTATTGCACTACTTACAGCTTACTTTCCTATCTGCCTCACTGAGATCCCATATTATTCTCCCTCCAGCTCTCAAACTATTCACCCCTTTGTCCTTCTGTAAACCGATCCTGCAAATCCCTAATTGTAGGCCAACAAATATGCCTTGTTTGCTTCCATGTCTAAGATTCCATGGGTTGCAGAACCTTACAAACTGACCTCGCTTAAAATTTGTAGCTTCCAACCCCATCTTGAGAATCAGTGATCTCTGTAATGCACTCCTCTCAGTGACTGGCCATTCCTGATATACACAGATGGGCTGGCCTTTAATCCAATGAGGACACTTCCTCTGTTGTAAAAGGATGGAGGAGCAAAAACATTTGTAAATGCAGGTGTATGTTGGTCAGGAGGCCTGTGAGGCCTCCCATTTCTATGTTCTCCATGAAATACAAGACTAGATCACAGAATGAAAGGAAAGCTGATTGAGATGTAGACAGTAAGGAACAAGACACTTTAGGGAGGAGAAGAGCAAGCTGATTGGAAAAATACAGATTCCCAGGCATTTGCAGTTCAGTTGAACTGCAGTTGAAGTTGATAATAATATATTCACCATTTCATTCCTCCTTTGCTAATCCCTCTCCTTCTAACAATGATTAAGGTTATTTCAATATTAGATTATATTCTCTGTGCCTAACTTTTCACCTTCAACTAAATCCCAAGCCTATTCCTCTCTGATTTCTAACCCCAGGTTTTTGTAAGGTTTCTGTTTAAACATAGCAAAATGAACACAAGGAGTATGCTCTTCTCTCTCCCAAAATATCTCTAAATTGATACTCTAAGAATCCATAAGTACATACACACACACACACACACACACACACACTACAAAAGGAGACAACAGCAGAGAAGAGACAAGTCAAAGTCTGGAATCTAAAAGCAGATGAACAAGCTGTCACTATCTTAGCAAATGTGAGTGGCTAAATCCTAAGCTGCAGAGGGAAGAAGCCAACAAAGAGCTTACAAATAATGCGACTTGTGACCCAGGACCCCAGAAAGTCTCAGGAATTAGAGATACTTCTGGTATATCTAAAGATGAATCCTGGAAGGAGCTGAAAACAGAAAGATTGCCTAGAAGTCTTTTCAAGGTATTATGAAATCCCCAAGTCACCTCTTCGACCCCAAGTAGCCAGGTGCCTACCCCTTCCTAATGGGGGTTTCCTCTTTAGGAGAGGCTCTGGACACAAGGCACAGTTGAGGGTGAGATCCACATGCCACTCTGCCAATAAGGAGATGGAGTCCACAGTTACATGGTAGAAGAGAAGATCCTCAGCCTCCTCCCTCATTTGCCCTTCAGAAGACAGCTTCCTGGCTTCTGACCCACAAGGAACAGGAGGACAATGCAGGGAACAGAACGAAAAACAAATAAAAAAAAAAAAAATCCTGGAAAATCAAAAATAGACCGGTCAAAGAGAGACCGGAAGATAAAGTTGAGGAAATCTCCCCAGAAATAGAACAAAAGAGATTGAAATAGGGAAAAAAACAAAAAAGAAAATCACAAGACCATCCATAAGACTAACCAGCATCCCAGAAAGCAATACAGCAAAAAATGAAAAAAAAGGAAATTATCAAAGAAATAATACATGAAATTTCCCACTTCTAAAGTATATGAATTGCTGGATAAAACTCAAACGTCAAACACAACTTAGCCAAGAATACACTTATCAAGGCAATCATCCATGCCACTTCAGAACCCCTGAAAAAGAAAAATCATAATGTCAGTAAGCTGAGGCAGTGTTATCACCCCGGGTGCCTCACCAAGCATACAAAGTCTGCGCGAGACATGACCTGAGAGGTATGGCTTTGCCCCACACAAGTGGCGTGCTGTGGAGCTGCTCAGGTCTACAAGGACAAACAGGCCCTCAAGTTCATCAAGAAAAACATAAAAACATACAACTCCACCAAGAGGAAGCGAGAGCAATATCCTGAGTATCAGGAGGAAAGCAACTATCCAGAAGGACTGAGCCCCCTCTCCACTCTGTGCATAATAAAACCATCACAGAAAAAAAAAATAAAGTGAAATAAAGGCTTTTTTTTTAAAAAGCAAACAAAAGCTGAGAGAATTGACTGCCCACAGACCTGCTAATACAAGTAATATTAAAGGAAGTCCTTCAAGCAGGGTATGATACAAGAAGGAAATTTGGATCTATAGAAATAAAGGACACTGAAAATGGCAAAAGTAGAAAATGGCAAAAGTAAATATAAAAGACATTTTCCCCTGATTTTAACCACTTAAAAAGATAATGAATTGACTATATAAAGCAAAATTAGTACCCATGAATTATGGGGTTTAAAATATGTAGAGAAGTAAAATGTATAACCACAACAGAGGTCAAAGAAAAAAGAGTGAACAAAGAATGACTGGAAAAAAACAGAAAACAACTAGTAAGATAGTATGTTTAATACAACCATCTCAATAACTATAATAGGTGCAAATGGTCTAATTACCCCAACTAAAAGGCAGAGTTTGTCAAATTAGACTTTAAAAAGCAAGACCCAATTATATGCTTTCTAAAAGAAGCCAATTTAAACATAGAGACACAGGGTAAAAGTAAAATGATGAAAAAAGATATCCCAGGCTGGGTGTGGTGGCTCACACCTGTAATCCCAGCACTCTGGGAGGCTAAGGCGGGAGGATTGCTTGAGGTCAGGAGTTCAAGACCAGCCTCAGCAAGAGTGAGACTCAGTCTCACTAAAAATAGAAAGAAATTAGCTGGGCAACTAAAAATAGAAAAAAAAAAAAAAAAAATTAGCCAGGCATGGTGGCGCAGGCCTGTAGTCCCAGCTACTCAGGAAGCTGAGGCAGAAGGATTGCTTGAGCCCAGGAGTTTGAGGTTGCTGTGAGCTAGGCTGACGCCATGGCACTCTAACCTGGACAATAGGGCAAGACTCTGTCTCAAAAAATAAATAAATAAAATTTAAAAAAAAGATATCTCCTGCAAACACTAACCAAAATAAAACTGGAATGGCTATGTTAATATCAAACAAAACAGACTTCAGAACAAAGAAAAAGGGGAAATATCAATAATAAAGTAGTCAGGTAATCAAAAAGACATAACAAACCTAACTTTATATGTATAACAACAACACTTCAAAATACATAAAACATCTTCATAGGAGGAAGCAGAGAGTAAAAAGAAATTAAAAATACATAAAACAAAAACTGAAAGTAGAAGTAGACAAATTCAAACTTACAGCTGGGGACTTTAACACTTGATAAAACAAGTAGACAGAAAATCAGAACAGACATAAAGCTTAAAAGAAGAGATCAAAGGGGAAATTAGAGAACATATTGTGAGCTAAATGAAAATAAAAACCCAACTTGTCAAATTTGTGGGTAAGAGCTAAATGAGTACTTAAAAAGAAATTCATGGCATTAAATCCTTAAATCAGAAAAGAAATTTCTCAGATCCATAGTTTAAGCTTCCATCTTACAAAACTTAGAAAAGAACAGAAAGTTAAAACACAGAGCAAATAAAAGAAGGATAAAATGAGCAGAAATCAATAAAATCAAAAATATAAAAATAGAGAAAAATCAATGAAAACAACACACAGTTGTTTGAAAAGATTAAAAAAAATTGGTAAACCCCTAGCCAGACTGAGTAGAAGAGAAAGAAAAAAGAAATAAATTACCAGCATCAGGAATGAGAGAGTATACATTACAGATTCTGTAGCCATTAAAAGAATAAGGGAATGTTACGAACAGCTTTATAGTAATAAATTCAACAACTTAGATAAAATAGACAAATTCCTTGAAAGAGTCAAACTATCAAAGCTCACTCAAGCAGAAGCAGATAACCTGTGTAACTTTATATTTATTTTTTTAATTGAGTTTGTAGTTAAAAATCCTTCCCAAAGAAAAAATTCTAAGCCAAAAAGGCTTTACTAGTAACTTCTCCCAAACAATTAAGGAAGAACTAATACCAAACTCTTCCAGAAAATAGGAAAGGAGGGAGATATTTCCAAATATACTATATGAAGTCAGTATTTTCCTGATAACCCACACCAAAAATATTACAATAAAAGAAAAACATAGAACAATATTTCTCATACACAGAGATAAAAATCCTTTAACAGTATTAGCAAATCTATTCCAGCAATATATAAAAAAGGTAATATGTTATCATGATCAATGGGGTTTACGCCAGGCATTCAAAAATCAATCAATGCCACTTCACACACATTATGATGGCTATTTTTTTTAAAAACAAAAGAAACTTTGGCACGGATACAAAGCAACTGGAAGCCTTGTGTATTGCTGGTGGGAATGTAAAATAGTACAGCCACTATAGGAAACAGTTTGGCAATTCCTCAAAAAACTAAATATAGAAATTACCATATGATCCAGCAATTCTACTTCTAGGTATATACTCTAAAGAACTGAAAGCAGGGACTCAAACAGATACTTGCACATCAATGTTGACAGCAGCATTATTCACGAGTCAAAAGGTAGAAACAACCCAAATGTCCACCAACAGATGGTTACACAAAATGTGAAATATACATACAATGAAGTATTATTCATCCTGAAAAGAAGAGAATTCTAATACATGCTACAACATGGATAAAACATGGAAACTTTATGCTAAGTGAAATAAGCCAGATACAAAGGGACAAATGTTGTATGATTTCACTTAGATGAGGTACTGAGTATAGGCAAATTCATAAAGACAGAAAGTGGAATAAAGGTTACCGATGGCTGGGGGAAGGAGTACAGAGTTTCTGTATGGGATGATGAAAAAGTTCTGGAAATGGAGAGTGGTGATAGTTGCACAACACTGTGAATATACTTACTGCCATTGAACTAAGTACCCCAAAATAGTTAAATTGGTAAATTTTATGTTTTTGGTATATATATAACCTCAATTTAAAAAAACCAATCAGTGAAATTTACCATAACAGAAAAAGCACATGATCATCCTGATAAATGTAAAGAATCACTTGATAAAATTCAACATTCATGGATAATTTTTTAGCAAAAAAAACAACTCTTAGTGAAGCGAGAGTACAAGAAAATATCATCAACCTGAAAAATGGCATCTATGAAAAACCTACAACCATCATGGTACTATGATTTCCTCCTAAATTAGGAAACAAGGTAAGGATGCCTACCCTTACTACTTCAATTTAACACTGTACTGAATGTCCTAGTCAGTGCAATAAAACAAGACAAATAAAAAACATATACAGATTATAAAGGAAGACATAAAATTCTTTGTTCACGGATAACATGATCATCGATGTAGAAAAATCCCAGTTACAAAAAAAAAAAAAAAAAAAGCTAGTCTAACGGATAAGTTAGTTCACCAAGGTCACAGACACAAAGTCAATATATAAAATCAACTGAATTTCTACACACTAGCAAAGAATTATTGGAAATTGAAATTAAAAATCTACTTTTTAAAAGTAGAACAAAGATAAAATTCTCACTTTCCCTGATTTCAAACCTTACTAAAAAAGCTACAATCAATATAGAGTTGTAATAACTTAAGGATAGAAATATAGATTAATGGAACAGCCTAAAAAATCCAAAAACAGATCCACATAAATGTGGTCAACTGATTTTTAATAAAGGTGTTAAGTAAATTCAACGGACAATGCAGTAACCTTCAGTAAATAGTCCTAGAACAGCTGAACTGCCATATGTAAAAAAAAAAAAAAGGGAAAGAAGGATGAAAGGGACGGAGGGAAGGAGGGAACCTCAACCTTAACCTAGTACCCATGCACAAAAATTAAACTAAAACAGATCATAGGCCTAAATGTAAAACCTAAAACTAAAAAACTTATAGAAGAAAACGTAGGAAAAAAATTATTGCCACCTTTGGAGTAAGCAAACTTTCCTTAGATAGGATCCAAAAAGTATGAATCATAAAAGCAAAATTTGATAAAGTAGACTTCATCAAAATTAAACATTTTTGCTCTTCCAACAACACTATTATCAAAATGAAAAGACAAGTCACACAATAGAAGGACATTATTATAGAATATATATCTAATAAAGCACTTGTATCCAAGATACATGAAGAACTCTCACAACTCAATAATAAGAAAGCAAACCATCCAGTTTTTTAAAAAGGCAAAAGTTTTGAACAGACACTTCAAGGAAGAAATTAGCCCATGATAAGATACTCAACATTATTAGCTATTTGAGAAATAAAAATTGAAATCCAATGAGATAGCATTATACATCTACTAGTATCACCAAACTATCAAAACTGACAATACCAAGAGCTAGAGGATGTGGAACAACTGGAATTCTCAGATATTGCTGTGGGAATGCAGAATGGTACAGCCCCTCTGGAAAACAACTTCATAGCTTCTTATAAAGTTAAACATGCACTTATTATATAAATATGTACATACAGTATATAGTAGAGGAATATGTACACACAAAGACTTATACATCAATGTTTATAACCACTTATTTATAATAGCCTCAAACTATGAACAACCCAAATGTTGATGAAGAATAAAACAATAAAAAAGAACAAACTAATGATAAATGCAACAATGTGGAAGACTCTCAAAAGCATTATGCCAAGAAAAAAGAATTCATACGCAAAAGCCTACAAATTGAATGTGTAATTTAATTTATATGACATTCTGGAAAAGGGAAAATAATAGGAATAAAATCAGATCCGTGCTTCCACAGGATGAGGGTAGTGGACCAGCTTAACCACAAACTGGCACTAACAAACTTTCTGGGGTAATGGAAATCTCATAAATCTTCATTGTGATGTTGATTAATGGGTAAATACATATATGTGTCAAAATTCACTGAACTGCACCTCAATAAATCTGAATTTTTTAAGAAGCAGAGGCATACTAGTGCATAAGCACAGAATATCTCTGTAAGAATATTTATTTTATTTTTATTTATCAAACCCTTATATTCACTGTATTTCAAATATTAATTCAATGTGGGAAATATCTTTGGGAAGAGAAACTATGAGACTGAGGGTCTCAGGATGAAGAGACACTGATATTTTTTTCACTGCTTATTCTGTGTTGCTTGAATTCTGTTAACCATGTACAAGTTTTGTCTAATAAATAAAAACTTTTTAAAAACTGGTTTGGCAGGTTTTTAAAATTACTTTTGCCATACTCACCAAAAGCCTTCTTATTGACAAGTCAATACACCGTCTTTCTCTTCCTTGGTCTCTCTGCAGCATATGACCACCACTTATTACTTAAAGTCATTCTCTACTTCTTCCTGTCTCCTCCATGCATGTTTTCTACTACTTAAATCTTATCAATTATACTTCTGAATATCTCTGGAGTCTTTCCCCCACTCCTTTCTACCACTACTATCTAATTCAGACCCTCAGTATCTCTGACCTGAATAACTCCATTTGTTTCCTGACTGGCCTTCCTGCTATCAGTCTAACTCCCCTCAAATCCATTCTCCATGTTACTTATAGAATTATCTTTTGAAGAATGCAAACCAGATCATTTCACTTTTATGTTCAAGTTTTTACTTCTTCAACTCTTTACTCTGCATAAAAGCAGTGATTTCAGTGTTGCCTGACTTTCCAGATTCATTCTCTCTCTCTAGGTTCTAGTATACTACAATTTTTATGTCATATGGTCAAAACTGCTCGCTCCCAACACTTAATGCAGAGACCAAGTTTCAGTCATCTTGTTACCTTTAGTCATAAGTGCCTGGCATTTAGGAGGTGTGACAATTAATATCATGTGTCAACTTGTGTGGGCCACAGTGCCCAGATATTTGCTCAAACATTATTCTGTGTGCTCTGTGAGGGTGTTTCTGGATGAGATTTACACTTAAATCGGTAGACTCTGCGCAAAGCAGACTGCTCTCACAGTATGGGTGGGCCTCATCCAATCAGCTGAAGGCATAGATAGAACAAAAGGCCCACCTCCCTGAGCAAGAGAAAATTCTCCAGCAGACTGCCTTTGGACTGAAACTGCAACTCCTTCCTCAGTCTCCAGCCTGTCCACCTCCCCCATCAGATTTTAGATTAGCCAAGATTCCACATTCACATGGGCCAGTTCCTTACTATGTACATATATATACAAATACACATACATACACACAGCCTGTTATTTCTGTTTCTCTGGAGAACTCTAACACAGTGGGTATGCAAAAAATGTTTTTCAAATTAATAAAATTAATTAATTAAATTAAGGCTGAGGTTTGTTCAGTTTTGCCTTCACTTAACTGACAAATGAATGTCTATGGGGAGATTTATTTTGACATATTTTTACAGATCACCCACCAGTTTTAAGTCAAAATAAATGTGTTAAGTTAAAACAGCATATACACAATATAAGAACTACAGAAACTTGAACACATGCTAGGTTTCATGTTACAAATACTTTTAAAAGAATAAAAAGCATTAACTAGCCAGTTTATAAAAACAGAACTGAAATCTCTATCAATACCACACCAATGATTTTTTTAATCATTCAAAAAAATTGCCTAGATTATCATGGCTGCCTTAAAGAAAAAAGTATATCTAAATATTTTTTAATAGATGATTTTGTTTTTTACTCTAAACTTCAGAAATGTGTTCTTGTAGAAACTAGAAGTATCTCTGAAACAGAATCCTTATGTGAGAAAAGGACCTGGTCAAAAGCATTGTACTTTTCATAAAAGTAATTATTAAGCCTGTCTTGTGAATGTTCATATAAGTAAAATGTTTAATAGAAGTTCTACATATGCACAGATAACAAAATGATCGTTTAATACAAAATAAAAATAAGCCAGTTCCTGCCAAATTATCTGCCAAGTCCTGAATTCAGGGTTCTCTGTTTCTCCTGCAACAGATGTAGGTGTTAACGATGTCATTAACTGCTGCAGAAGAAATAAGGGACCATGAACACAGGTCTTGGCAGAAATAAACACCATCTGAGTTTACCTTTAAATTTAAAATAAACAGAAAAATTAGTTTATAGAGTGTCTGTCTAATATAGTTCCTGCCCTAAAGGGATAAGTCAGAATTTTTATTTCCAGTTTCCAGCTATATTCCAAAAATAAAGGCCAACAACTTCTCTTAAAAGGCACAAATTAGGACTTGGTCTATATGGCCAAAAAAAAAGTCAGTAAGTTAAAAATATTAAGTTGGTATTAAATAAAATATGTATAACCATACAATAAATTTTTTGTATTTGCTAATCATAAGATAATTACTCATTAATATTTCATCTTACCCCTTAAGCAGATGTTACTTTGTACTTGGATCATCTATCTTTAAAGATACAGAGTAATGCCTCAGAAAAGTTAAAACTGACATCTAATATCAGAATTTTGTTAATCACTTTGGTATTCTGATAAAAAGGATATATACATGTAAATTTAACTCTCACCTTCTCAAGTTGATCCTGAAGACTAGTGGAGGCTTTATAACCAAGTTGTAATAGCATTGCTTCTGCAGCATTTTTTTTGGCTATCTTTTTATTAGGTCCTGTTCCCGTAGCAACTTCATTGCCTACCTTGACCTGGTAAGATTAAAGAAAGAAATTAATGATAGTTGTTTGGGTACACAGGAAACCCTTACATCATAAAGCAATATTTATTCTACTCTCTGGCATCGAAAAACATAAAGTTCAGTCCCAAATAAAAATAGCAAGTAAGATAACATTTATGTAATATTATATGTACAATTAAAAATATAGATGGAGAAAAATATGGAAAAATGGTCCTCAAAATGTCACTGGGGGTTATCTCAGTAAGGTAGAATTTTAGAGAATTTTTACTTCCTTACATATTTATATGTTTTTTGATTTTTTTTAAAACATTAAATTTGTATTATTTACATAAGCAAGAAAATAAAATTTACATTTGAACAGAGTTCATGTTGGTTATGACTACCTCCAGTATTCTTTATTTCAATTAATCAGCTGAAAAGGCTGAAATTCATATTGGTACCATTTAAAATAATGTTCCCATCGCATCCTAAGTTTATAAAGATTTAGCTCCTGAAGACAACTGACATATAAGAGTTACTACAATATTGTGGTTTAAAGCAAAGTTTCTGAGTCAGACTGGGATATGAAATTCAACTCTACTATTTCCTACCTGTATGAACTATGCAAATTATTTAACATCTCTAACCCTCAAGTTCTTCATCAGTAAAGCAGGGGTAATATCAACTAGCTCATTGTGTTGCTTTGAAAGTTAAATAAGATAATGTATGTAAACCACAGTGTTTAATCCATCATAATTGCTCAATTAACACCAGCATTTAATCATTAAAACTATTCCACAGCTATCTTTTTGGAGCAATTTACACATATATATGTGTGTATGTGTATATTTAAATATACATCAGCCATCTTATATCCACGGTACATTTTCTGAGCCAGGGAATGCTGTTTTAAAGATGCATGTGCTAAGAGATAATACAAATATAAAGAGTAAATTAGAAAGCAAGAAAGCATAGAATTACAAGGAGAAATACACAGCTATAGGTAAATTTGTTTTTACATATTGGTCTCAATAAGTAATTAAAGAAGCAGAAAAACAGTTAATTATAACTGTGGAAATTAAACAATGTAATTCTAAATAATCTATGGGAAAAAGAAGAAATACCAAAGGAAATTTTTAAATATTTTTTTTTTTTTTTTTTTTTTTTTTGAGACAGAGTCTCACTTTGTTGCCCAGGCTAGAGTGAGTGCCGTGGCGTCAGCTTAGCTCACAGCAACCTCAGACTCCTCGGCTTAAGCGATCCTACTGCCTCAGCCTCCCAAGTAGCTGGGACTACAGGCATGCGCCACTATGCCCGGCTAATTTTTTTATATAGATTTTTAGTTTTCCATATAATGTCTTTCTATTTTTTTAGTAGAGACGGGGTCTCGCTCAGGCTGGTCTCGAACTCCTGACCTTGAGCGATCCACCCGCCTCGGCCTCCCAGAGTGCTAGGATTACAGGCGTGAGCCACCGCGCCCGGCCGAAATTTTTAAATATTTTAAACAAATAACGGAAATATATGAAAACTTGACAGATGCAGCTAAAGTAGGATCTAGAAGAAAATGTATAGTCTTAACAGTTTACAGAAAGGCTGAAAAGCTAAACATCCACCTCAAAAAGTTACAAACATAAGAACAAAATACACCCAGTGAAAAGAAAAGAAAAAAGATGAGCCAAAATTAAGAAATAGAAAACAAAGTACAACAGAATTTAAAAACCCAAAAGTTGGTTCCCTCAATAGACTAATAAAATGATAAACCAGAGGTAAGACTGATCAAGAAAAAAATAACACACAAATAGTGGCAAAGAGAGATTACCAGTTTCTGTAACATTACAGAGTAATAAGGGATACTGAGAACAATTTTATGCTATCTTTTAAAAAATACTTAGATAAAATAGAAAAATTCCTAGATGATAAAAGTTACCAAAATTGCCAAAAAATAACTCCATAACCGATAGGACTACAACTACTAAAGAAATTAAAACCATAATTAAAAAAAACCTTTCCACAAAGAAAGCTACTGAGAGCATCTCCATAAAGTTTTACCCTAAATTCATGGAAGAATTATGCTAATATTATACAAATTCACTCAAAAATAGAAAAAGAGGAATCATTCCCCAATTACTTTATGAGGCATCACTTTGATCCAAAATCTAAGAATAGTCTAAGAAAGGAAATTTACAGAACAGTTTCACTCATGAACACAGATGCTAAAGTTTCAAACAGTATAATGAATAAAGCAATATGTAATCAGAAGAATCATGATAAAGTTGGGTTTATTCCAGAAATGCAAGATTGGTGTAACACTTGAAACTCAAACAGAAAGCAATCTATGGAATTTGCTATATAGGTTAAGGAGACAAACCATATGATCATCCTAATAAATGGAGCAAAAATATTTGATAAAATTCAACATTCATCCATAATAAAAATAATTAGCAAACTAGGAAAAGAAGGGAACTTTCTTAATATGATAAAGACATTTTACAAAAAACCTACAGCAAACCTCAACAAACGTTACACTTAATGTTGAATGAAACTGGGATTAGAAACAAGGCAAGGATGTGCTGCTCTATTATTACTAGCATTTAACATTTTACTACAAATCCTGGGAAGAAAAATAAGGCAAGAAAAAGAAAAGGAAGAATCAGAAGGGAAAAAAACCCTCATTATTTACAGTTATGACATTTATATATAGGAAATCCAACAAAATCTACCAATGAACTGTAAGAATTTATGACACTGTAACAAGCTCTCTGCATAAAATGTCAGCATACAAAAGACAACAGCATTTCTATATTCCATTAACATTCAAGTAGAAAATGAAAATTATTAAGATACCATTTACATTAAATGAAAATCAAATACCTAGAATGTGCAAAGCCTTTACACAGAAAACAAAAACATTATTGAGAAAGATTAAGAAAACCTAATAAATAGAGCAACTTACAATGTTCATGAATTGAAGATAGTAGTATAATGATATCAGTCCTCTTCAAACTGACCAATAAATTCTTTGAATCGCCAATCAAAATCCCATACATATTTCTACAATACTTGACAAGCTGATTCCAAAATTAACATAGAAATGCAAAGTGCTAAGAACAGTCAAGATCCTTTTAAGGAAGTGCAAGGTGGGGGCACTTACTTGTCTCCTAGACTTAAAGTTAACATAAAGGAAAAGACAGATAAATCTGGCTGCATTAAAATTAATTATGCTTGTTCTTCAAAAAGCACTATGAAAAAAGGAAAAAAGGAAAGTCAACACAAGAGAAGATATTTGAAATGCCATATAACTGCGCTTACATCCAGAATATATAGTAGATTCCGGTAAATCCATTTCTTAAAAAGCTAGTAAAAAAATGAGTAAGAGAGCTGAATGAGTAATCCATATCTGAAAAGTTGGATTGTTTTACCAGCTGTCACTGTGCTTTGTTAAAAAAATAAAATTATGGCTGGACACAGTGGCTCACGCCTGTAACCCTAGCACTCTGGGAGTCCAAGGCAGGAGGATCACTGGGGCTCAGGAGTTCCAGACCAGCCTGACCAAGAGCAAGACCCCATCTCTACTAAAAATGGAAAAATTAGCTGAGCAGTCATGGTGGCGAGCACCTATAGTCCCAGCTACTCAGGAGCCCAGGAGTTTGAGGTTGCAATGAGCTATGATGACACCACTGCACTCTACCCAGGGTGACAGAGCGAGACCCTGTCTCAGGGAAAAAAAAAAAAAAAAAAAATTTAGAAAGCTTCAATAACTTCATGCCACTTTAATAAAATTTCCCAATGACAATACACTGGGTACTAATTAAGAATAGTACAACAAAATTCAGTTTTCATAAATACAGTAAAATACTTCTACCTATACTTTTCTTTTTTGGCTCTTGCGTGAAATCATAACATTGGCTGTTTCATCTGTCCCAGAAAATACAGACTCCCATCTGGTGTCCACACTTGAGTACTGTTTATCATTTATTCTTACACCATTATTTAGAGTTTTATTTTAGTTACTATTTCCATCACTACTTTTTAGCTACAACGAATGAAACACTTTTAAGGAACTGGGGATATGTAATGCAGTGGTAACAAAATACAAACTTAACAAACGTTAACAACATGCAAATGATACGAAAAAGAAATTGTACTCTTCTAACAGTTTTAGTCAAGACAAACTAAATGACATAGTTATTGTAGCACAGGAACTACTGAAAATACATTCATTCATTACAGAATTCCTGTAACGACTATCACAAATTGTGTAGTTCAATTCTGTAAAATGTTTTTGAAACATTTCAATGCTTTTTCTGAAACCAGACACCACCATATCATAAGTAGTCTGTGGACCTTACTGTGAGAAACACTGATCTAGTACAGTCACGGCAGATCCTTGAAGCAGGATGAACACACGCTACCTGCCAGTCAGCGTCTGCCTAAATCTCACCTCAACGGGACAGACCCTATTGATAACATGCTCGAATCACTGGCTAGAGGAGCCCCTGCTACCTGTTATTTTTTCCAGTGCTTGGTTTGTTCCTTAGCTTCACCAGCCTCTGTGTTGTTGTTGGAATGCTTGTTAGTGAAAAGATTAGGTCAGCTACGTCAGAGGCTTCCTCTACTGCCCTGAGGGTCAAAAGACTTTGCCAAAGTAAATAGAAGCATAAGATCTCTGAGCAGTAAATAAGTGCAAAACATTTTTCATCTGTTTTTACATGCTAAACATACCTCACTCACTCTCATTCAATTTTTCTGCTGTTCCATCCATAAATCTCATTTATCTACTCAGGCCTGATGCCCTCTGGCTTCAGGCTCCTGCTCTTGGAATTGTCAACTGTAATGCTGTTGCCATCTCTGTACTCACCTTGTCTCTGTTTCTGCCGAATTTCCATCGGACCTATTCTGATACCTTCAAGACTTACTGCTTCTAGAACAGGTGCTTCCCAGATGCATTTTCCCATTAACTCACCCCTTACCCTACATAAGTTTTTGCAATTGCATGGTTCAATAGTTTGTAAGTAGTTATCCTAGAGTAATTTGTGAATATTAAAAAGACCACATTGCTGAAGGACTTTCATTCCCTGCTGTTAAATGTAATACAATGGTCACTCAAAACATCACTTTATTATAAAAGTCAAGTAAGTATACAAAGTAAATTTCATAAGTCGTCTTCCTTGAAATCTCATAAATTTTGTAACTATTGTAAACAAGGTCTCTACATTAAAATGTTAATTTCTATCTGAAAAAAGGTTGAACTACTATGCAGTAAATTTAAGACTGTCAGATTTTTGTCTTTAAACAAATCAGCCACATGAATCGAGTCCTCAAAAAACTAAGAAACAAAAAAGTTCTGAAACAGCATTTGCCAAAAACTTAATTCATTATCTTTCACTGAGATACAAATAAAATTAATTTAACTTGATTTATATATTTTTAACAACCTGGAGATTTTAATTACAGGTAGAAAACTTAATATCATATGATATATAATACAGTGTATTGATATACAATTGTTGAGTTATCATTTTCTGTTTGAAAAATTAAAATATCCCTCACTAAAAAAATGAAAAGCTTTAAGAAATCTGCTTTGAAACTAACTACTCAAATAATGTTATCAGAAATAGTCTTTTTTTTTTTTAATCAAGTAACTGCATCCATTTTATAATACACAAACTTACTCTGGTTTTGGTGATAGATAAAAATGAGCATATTATCTCTAGACATTTTACTTCTACCTTCAATTATAACAAATGATAACAGCGCTTAAGTAATTTATACAAAAGCTTTTACTTTGATAAAGTTGCTGCAACACTGTAATGAATCCACTGGGGCTTCCAGAAGGGAAAAAATAATATGAATTCAGTGTGAAAACATTTAAAAGCACAGCCAAATGTCCCTGTTTGACTAGAATGTTTATGAATACCCATAAAATGAAAGCTGGCCTAAGATACTCCAAATTCCTCTTTCAAAGGGGTACTCAATATACTCCATAGAAAAGGAATTGTCTAATAAAGCCAAAGCCAGTTTATATTCCCAATACATGTCTAAAATTTAGGTGATTTTCTTTCTTCAAGCTTTGGAGTTAAAAGAATACACTTTAGAATTCTTCAAAGCTAAGAACGTTAATATGAAAAATGGTGAATATATTTTACCAAATGAAAATACTAGAACAACACTGTTCTGGGTCCTAATGCCATCTAGACAATAATGTATTTACTAACCATAAAGAATTCTCCCTGTGTGGATACGTGGGTTCTCAGTAGTGGTTTATCCATGACTACATCCTAAGTTTACATCTCCAACAAAAGCCAAACACACTAGCTCTGAGGCAGACAGGCAGCAAATATGTATCAAATGTTTATTAAGGTCCTACTATTTATAAATCACTATACTGGGTACCATAAGATAAAGAAATATGAAGATTATAAAACAGGAAGGAAGGCAAAACTTAGCTATACATGAAAAGTTAATCAATATGAGATACTGTGAGTGCCAAAATGTCTGCCACATGGTCAGCGCTTAATAAATATCTGTTGATTTTATCTGGATAATACCAAAGGTAAGATCCTTGGGTTTGACTACAAAAGTTTCTTTGACAAACCAATTATTAAAAAAACCATTTAGGGACAATAAGGAGATTTTAAATATAGACCGGGTATTAGATGACTGAATGAATGAATGATGTCTAATGTAAGAAAAACTTCCATATCTTTTAGAGGCATACACTAAATATGTAAGGCTGACATGTTATGTGGTTAGAAATTAGCTGTGAAGTACTTCAGGAAAAGAAGGGAGGGAGAAAGGAAGAAAGGGAGGGAGAAAATAAAAATTAATAAAATTAATAGCTGAATCAAGTATGGCAAAAATATAAGTGTGGGTGATGGGCATATTGGGGGTTCATTATACTATCTCTTCCCACCTTTGGATATGTTTGAAATTTTCATAATAAAAAAGTAAAGGTTTTTTAAAGAGTGGGGCATGATTTGGTAAATGAAGATGAATAGGCAGAATGTGAAAAGAAGGAGGGCATTTTAGGCATTCTATCTCATTCCTAGCCCCCGTCCATCTACCAATACACTAGCAACTATTCTTCCATTTTCTTGGCTGCACAGTGCAGCAGTCAGATCTCTCAGCAATTCTGAGTCCCTCAGCCCCCACCATGGTTAGCTAGCCATCTCACTCTTTTTTCCTAATTTTCCTGACAGCCCACAGGCTCATGTACTTGGCCTTGTTCCATCTACTACACTCATCCTTCTAAATTTTGTTTCTAATTCCATTTGTCTCCAATTCCCAGTAGTTTATAGGCTCTGGCTGTAAAATGTAACACAAAAAATTAAGAGATAAGCATTAAATGATAAACTCTGTGGTAAATAACCTGTGTGAACTCACAGTCCCTTCAAAAACTCATGTTGTCTATTCTAACATGTCCTTGACACTTGAATGTTTCCATCAAGTTGGTAGGTGAGCCTGGAGGGAATGAATGCTTCAAATGTAAATATAATTTTCTTTCTGCTTTCAAGTCCCAGTTTGCCTTTCTAAAACTTTTCAACAGTTTTTAAAAATTTTAATATAAAGGTTAGAAATACCTGCATCACAAATTCTCGACGTCGAGGCATTCCTCTTTCTGAAAGCAAAACATAATCTGGCTCCTTTTCCTTTTTGGCCTGTTGAATTTGGGCCAGGCGGCTAATGGGGTTCATTCCTTGACCATATTCTGGACCAGCCTAAAAATTAATTGAGGAAAAAGTGTCAAAATATGCTTATAAACCTTGTTACTGGATCCTTAAAGAAACAGTGGTTTTCCTCTCCACCCCCACCCTCCAAAACTGTGACTGGAGAAGATAAACGAGAGTCATTTATGACGATTTTATAAAGGAAAATCACAAAATGGATCTGTAACTAAGGCTTCCATGGGATTTGGGGCTCAGAGATATTACTGTTGAGTCATGAACCATGCTTTTAAAATTGAGTAAACTCTTTAGTATAGTAGAGTTGCTTCACAACTTCTGTTCATCAGAAAACACAAAAAAGAATGTGAAAAGACAAGTCATGAACTAGGATGAGATATTTGTAACACATATAATTTTAAAAAGATATATCCACTATCCAAAATATATTTTAAAACTCCTAAAACGTATTAAGGAAAAGAGAATCTAAAAGGAAAATGAGCAAAATTTAGGTGATGAACAAATGTTTCACAGAAGGAAAAAAATATGAAATGATAATCAACCTCATTAGCACACAGAAAATATGGATTAAAACATCAGTGAAATACTATTTCATACCCACCAATCCTACCCCCAGCAGCCTATTCCTAGGCACACATATTCCGTAGAAAACTGGTACCCATGTGTGCCAGCTCACGTATACAAGAATACCCACAGCTGCATTATTTGAAATAGGAAAAAAAAAAACCTGGAAAAAAATGTTCATCAATAAAAGAACAAATAAATTATAGCATGTTCATACAATGGAATAATATATAGCAGTGAAGATAAATTAAGTATTGCTACATGCATCAAGATGAATGAATTTCAGAAAAATAATGGTAAGTAAAAGGAGTAAGCACAAAATAACATGTAATTTATGTAAAGCCCACTAAAATTACAAACCACTGCTAAAATTAAACAAGATCTAAATAAATGGGAGACACACTGTGTTCATGGATCAGAAGACACAATATTGGTAAGATGTCAATTCTCCTTAAACCATCAATTCACTGCAATCCCAATCAAAATCTCAGCAGGCTGTTTTTTTGTAATAATTGATAGGCTGATGCTAAAATTCATTTGGAAATGCAAAGGACAACAAACTAAAACAATTTTGAAAAAAAAAATAAAGACTCAGACTATCTGATCTCAAGATTATAAAACTATGGCATTCAAGATAGTATGTGTAGTATTGGCATAAAGATGGACAAAGCAATCATGAAACAGAATAGTGCCCAGAAACACATTCACACATATACATGGTCAACTGATTTTCATCAAAGGTACAAAAGCAATTCAGTAGAGAAATGGTAGTCAATTCAACAACACTGCTGAGATAACTGGCTATTCATGTGAAAACAGAAAAAGTAAAAAGAACTTTTGTTCAAATCTCACATCATTTACAAAAATAATAAACTCAAAATATATCACAGACCTAAATGTAATTTCTAAACTATAAGACTTCCAGAAGAAAACATAGGAGAAATTTTTTGACTTGGTTAGGTAAGGATTTCGCAGATATAACACCAAAATCACATTCCACAAAAAAATGATAAATAGGATATCTTCAAAATTATTAATTCCTGCTCTTTGAAAAAGGCAAGTCATAGGCATGAAGAAAATATTTGCAAACCACGTATCTGATAAAGAACTTGTACCCAGAATGTATAAAGACCTCTAAAAATTCAGTAATAAATTTATTATTTCAAATGAGCAACCATATTTTGTAAGCAGGCCAAAGGTTTGAACAAACACTTCATCAAGCCTCATGTGCCACTAAATATATAAAAAATTCTCAATATCGTTAATCATCGGGAAATGTAAGTTAAAATCACAATGACATGCCAATATACACATATTTGCACATCTGAAATTTAAAAGACTATGCTAAGTGTTAGCAAGCATGTGGAGCAACTGGAATTCTCACACATTGCTGATGAGAATGTAAAATACTGCAGCTGCTACCATTTTGAAAAGCAATTGGCAGTTTCTTAAAAAGCTGAATATACTTACTAAATGACCAAGCCATTCCACTTTGAAGTATTTACCCAAGAGAAATGGAAGCATATGTTCATAAGAAGTACACAAATGTTCATAGCTGCTTAACGTGTAATAAGCAAAAATTAGAAACATCCCAAATATCCACCAACAGGTGAATGGATAACAGTGTTATACTGATACAATGAAATACTAGTTAGCAATAAAATAGAACCAATAATCCATACACAATATGGATGAATCTCAAAATAATTATGCTGAATGAAAGAAGCCAGCCAAAAACCGGAGTGATTTATTGGGAATGGAGGATAGAGGATTTATAAGGGGGCACGAGGAAACTTTAGGGAGCAATGGATGGGTCCATTCTTTTGATTATGGTCATGGTTTTATGAGTGTACGCAGATATCAAAACATATCAAACAGTGCACTTTACGTGTAGTTCACTGTATGTCAATTATACCTCAATAAAAAGTGTTTTAAAAAACCAACCAAATACGTTATTTTAGGAAAACAAATGTAGTGAAACCATAAGGTAGGAAATAATACAAAATTAGTGATAGTGGTTGCCTGTGGAAGGTGGCATATGGTAACATGGTTGCCTATGGAAGGATGTGACTAAAGAGGGGCATACAGACAGCTTCAACCTTATTGAGAAATGTTCTATACTCAAGTTGGGCAGTAGATCTGTCTTACATTTACTCAGTATGCTTTTTAACTTATATACAAGTTTATATACAGCTTTCTGCATGTCTTATGACTTAAAAACAAAAATCCTTATAAACCAAATACTCTTTCTGCATGTGAACTAACTTTCTTCACAATTTTTCCTACAAATAAATGTTTGCATATGGTCAAAACTTTACTTCTACCTGTGAAAATTTATTCTTAAACAGGTATTAAAGACAAAGATAATCACTATATTACAGATTACATGTTACACTAAACTTATATAAGGGCCAGTGTATAGTCTTAGCTCTTCCTGATAACTGCTGCCATTCAGAGTCTTGAAAATGGCTAGTTTGGTGCTGCAGGCACAGCCTCCAGATCAGATCCTTCAGGGTCTTTTAAACTATGTTTAGGATTTTGGACTTTATCCAAAGAGCAATGGGAAACTACTAAAAGGTGTCTTGTTGTTGATACAGAGTCTCACTTTGTCTCACCCACTAGAGTGCAGTGGCATCAACTCCTGGGCTCACGCGATCTTCCTGCTTCAGTTTCCCCAGTAGCCAGGACTACAGGCCTGCGTCACTATGACCAGCTGCTTTTTTCTATTTTTAGTAGAGACAGAGTCTCGCTCTTGCTCAGGCTGGTCTCAAACTCCTGAAATCAAGCCATCATCCCACCCTAGCATCCAAGGGTGCTAGGATTATAGGTGAGCCACTGTGCCTGGCCTAACAGGTTTTACACAGAGGTATGACATGATCACACAGGTGTCTCTAAAAGATACTTTTTTAAAAAGATCATTTGGTATCAAGAGTACTTGTAGGAAGGCCAGTCAAAACCTTACCGTAGTAGTTCAGGATGATTGTGAGCTGGGCCAAGGGGTGACAGAAGGGATAGAAAGAAACGTAAGAAATATTTAGGTGATGGAATCAATAGGACGTAATGATTTATTGGACATCAGGGTAAGAGAGAAGTGAAAAATGACTCCCAGCTTTCTGTTTTAGCAGCTGGCTGGTGGTGCCAGTTACAGAGACAAAGAAGGTTGGAGGAGAAAGAAGTTTAGTAAGGGAACATGACCAGTGTGGGATACAGGGTTTGAGGTGCCTGTGAAATATTAAGTGAAGGTGTCTAACAGGCAGTGTACAGCACAGGAGAGTATTTTGGAATCATTTATATAAAGATGGAATTGAAACACTAGAAACAGAAGAGCAGCTTAAGGAAAGAGTAAGAGGAAAAAGACTGGGAACTTCACTATTCCAGTGGTTAGGTGGAGAGAGCAAAAGAAACTTTCGGCTTTTGATAAAATACTGGTTTCAACTTCTACTTATATCCCTCAAAATAAAAATTAAATAATTTATAAAGGGAATGAAGAAGGACTGATAAGAAAAGACAAATCCAGGCCGGGCGCGGTGGCTCACGCCTGTAATCCTAGCACTCTGGGAGGCCGAGGTGGGCGGATCGTTTGAGCTCAGGAGTTCGAGACCAGCCTGAGCAAGAGCGAGGCCCCACCTCTACTAAAAATAGAAAGAAATTATATGGACAGCTAAAAAAATATATATAGAAAAAATTAGCCGGGCATGGTGGCGCATGCCTGTAGTCCCAGCTACTCGGGAGGCTGAGACAGGAGGATCGCTTGAGCCCAGGAGTTTGAGGTTGCTGTGAGCTAGGCTGATGCCACGGCACTCACTCTAGCCTGGGCAACAGAGTGAGACTCTGTCTCAAAAAAAAAAAAAAAAAAAGAAAAGACAAATCCAGACAATAATTTAAATCTAAGATTGATATCCCAATGAAAAGGTAAATTTCTTGAGAAGCTCTGAGTCTGGCACTAGAAGTAGTATGCCCAGTTCATGAAGATGTTCCAATAAGTAAGAATGTGTTTCCAGTGGTATGTTGCCTGTATTCCTGTTTGACTCTAAGAATGTCTTTAAGTTCCAAAGAAATTTCTGTTGATAAGGATGACAATGACAAAGAACCAGATGCATAAATCCAATTTAGATAATGACAGATTTCTGAGAACATTAAAAATGGCTTGGTTTCTTTCTTTGAAATGAACTACTAGCACTCTTGACAATTACATTATTCCTTGGACACCAAGTCTTAGATTATCATCCTACAAACTAGTAAGGGCAGTCTTGTAATAGCTTTGTCAAGAGCATCTTATCTCCAATACTGAAAAGCCTTCTTTGACATCTCATCTTATAGATGAGAACTACATTAAAAAACAGGATGTAAACGCAAAGACATCATCAGGGCAGTTTTACATGTTAACAGGGTAGCCCTATAGAGTAAATCTTAAAATTCAAAAGTTCACAATTAACCAGTTTCAAATGAGCACTACAGTCAGAAATGACAACTGTATTTGAAACTGACTCTGCTACAGGATCTTGGGTAAGTTTCTTAAACACAAAGGGCCTAATCTGTAATATAGGAATGATTGCTACATCAGAGAATGATCAAGAGGATCAAATGAGATAATGTGATAGTTTTATAACTTTAAATAAAATCAAGGCAAAGCATCACAGATTATTTTCTCTACTTCTATTGAATATAAGGAACTATAAATAGACTATAGATATATAAGCCATATAAGGAAGTGAGGAAAAAGCTGAAAATCGTGATACTACTATGAGCTGATCCATTTTTTGGCACACTGTATGATATGATCATACTTGAAATTACCTAGATTCCGACTCATTATATGCATGTTGCTTTCTCAAAATAATCTTACATTTCAGAGGACATCTATAGGCCTGATTTTAACATAAGACAGACATGGCATAAGTAAATCCAAGTGTGATGTATATGTGGAAAAATGCAGGAGGCCAACCTAATCTGGGAGTAGGAGAGGATCAGAAAAAATGTGCCTGGAAAAGTCAAGTTTAAGTTGAGATCTGAAAGATGGATAGGAGGGAAATTCTGGAATTATGTGCTTTTCTACTGGAAGCAGTACAAATAATTTTGAGAAATCAAAATGCTTCTCCTGTCCCCTACCCCTAAGGAACAACATTTAAACAATAATCTTGCTTTTAATAGCTATAGTTAAAACAAGAGTTAGCTTTATATTCTACTATATTTATATCTTACTATAGAAATACATACATTTTTTTCTAGCCTAATAACTTATTATTCTTAATTTATTAAGATTAGATCTAGTTTAATAGATTAGACAGGAGTTACTGTGATCAGCTTATTTATTTATTTATTTAATTTCAGAGCATTGCAGAGGCATAAATGCTTTGGTTACATAAATTGCCTTTACTGTGACCAATTTAGTGCAGCCATTCTTTTTTTTTTTTCCTTTTTTTTGAGACATAGTCTCACTCTCTTGCCTGGGTTAGAGTGCCGTGGCGTCAGCCTAGCTCACAGCAACCTCAAACTCCTGGGCGCAAGCTATCCGCCTGCCTCAGCCTCCCAGAGTGCTAGGATTACAGGCGTGAGCCACCGCCCCCAGCCTAGTGCAGCCATTCTGTTATAAAACACTGTTCTTCCATCATAGAAAAGCTACAGATTTTATATATTAAAATATTTAAGAAAATAGTTCATGGATATATTCACATACGTATAAAATCTCAATAGACAATATTAGATACAAAATACCAGTGGTTGTTTATTGAGGACTTTATTACAGTATTCACATTATTGTTATTCACATTAATAATAATAAATACTAATTACTAATTCAGTCTGTGCACTGTTTCAGATAATATTTACAACAATTCTATGAAGCAAGTACAATTTTGGGTTTTTTTTGAGATAGGGTCTCACTTTGTCACCTGGCTAGAGTGCAGTGCCACAATCATTGCTTAAGGGAACCTCTAACTCCCTGGCTCAAGCAATCCTCTTGACTTGGACTCCCAAGTAGGTAGGACTACAGGCATGCGCCACCATGCCTGGCTAATTTTTTTAAAAAATTTTTTGTAGAGATAGGTTTTCACTATGTTTCCCAGGCTGGTCTCAAACTCCTAGCCTCAAGTGATCCTCCCGCCTCAACCTCCCAGAGTGCTAAGATTACAGGCATGAACCACCATGGCCAGCAGCAAGTACAATTATTATTCCTATTATTATTATTAAATGTAAGAATAGAAAAGTTAAGTAACTTGCTCAGATCACAGGGATTCACATTCAAAATTGACTCCAAAGGTCATGCTCCTATGTCCTACTCCCTGACTACATGGTTAGGGCATGTGAGTGAAAGCCACTCCTCTTCAGAATCACTATGATTCATGATGAATGGATTTATTTGGCATTTATTTTTATTCTAACTTACATATAATGTATAATGCTATTTCAAAGAATGTAGAACCTGTACCTTCTTCTAAATGAAGCAACATCAGTATTCATTAAAAAGAACAAGTATTTATACAGTTATTTATTTATGTGTATATATATAAACTCCTGGGCTCACGGATCACTGGAGCCTAGGAGTTTGAGGTTGCAGTGAGCTATGATCATGCCACTACACTCCAGCCCAGGTGACAGAGCAAGCCCTATATCAAAAAAACAAACAAAAAAAACATTATACTTGCTCTATAGGACTGTTGCAAGCATTAATGCATTAGTAATTAATAAGTACTTTTTAAAATAAAACAAAGGTACAAAACCCAGAAAAATACCTAAATTGTGCCACTATACAATCTAAACAAAAGAAATTCATCAAAGATTAAATATACTTCTTACCTGTAATCCTTGATTTGTACTACCTAATCAGAAGTCTGCTAAGTAAGTGAGGCTAAGCTGGCAACTGAAATCTTAGCAATTTAAGTCTTTCTCTAAAAACACGGAACTTTAGTTCCAAACACGTCATACATTTCAAGCATTTATAGGCACTGTCCTATATGTACTAAATGCTGCTCCATTTCATTCCTCTGACCTTTGCCTTTTTTTCTTTTTAATATAAATAAAATATGATCCAATAAAAGAAAGAGTCACAATATTTTGGAAAGCCGTGTTCTGTATTCTTCTTTGGCAAGGTATGACTAAATGAATGGAAATAAAATAACACATCTACCTCACAGGGTTGGTACGCGGATTAAATGTGATAAAGTATGCAAAAGACTGGAATAAAGTCTGGCCCCAAAAGTGCCTTTTAATTTCTAGCTGCTGCTGTCACCATTATTAGTATTATTCCTATGATTATTACTCTGTATCCTGTTACCATTTCATGATATCCTAAGAAGTTACTATTAAAATATAGCAGCCTGTGTGCAGAAAGAACACTGGATTAGAGATCAGAGTAGTCCAGGTTGTTTCACATGATAGCTGAATAAAAATGAGCACATTCTTTGAACATGTTTTACAAACCTTATTTGTAAAACAAGGGATAGCATCATCTACCTTACACAGTCATTATGAGGATTATACTAAAGGTGACATGAAATGGAAAAGCACTTTTTAAACAATAAGAAACTATAAATACCTAAGGTATTATGATTATCTGATGAACAATAGCAGGTACAGAGATGTTTAAAAAGCAACACAGAATTGTCACTAATTTATAGTCCCACATCCTGCCTTGATTCCAGGACTGTATATAATCCACAGGTTCAGGAACCTGCATATGGAAAAACTTCTATCTATAGCTATTATAATATGTATTTAATAAGACTGACTGATGTTCTCAGGCATATACTTACCTTTACTATTGTTTTAGGGCGTTTTTTAAAAAATAGTTTAGGCTTTTCCACCACAGGAAGAGGTGGAAGTTTTTTAAGCTCCTGTAGGACGGTGGTTGCAGCACGTTTCTTAGAGAGTTTTTTGCTATTTCCCTCTCCTTCTGCAGAAAACTCTCCTACTGACACTCGAGTAACAAAGCTTTTCATATGTGGTGGTCCACTTTCTTTAATAACCTATTAAATACAAGTAAAATATTAAATAATGTATAGACATTTAAGATATATTCTTACAACATGACTTTCTTAATAGTCACTATAATCAAAATTGATAATATGCCAAAATTATATATTTTTTAAGAAAGCTATTATGAAGGTATTATATCAGGCCTATTCATTTATGACACTTGATACTTAATGAACTGAAATTGAAGAAATCTAAACAAACACATTCAATTCATAGTTATAATCATTTTTTATTACTTTAAAACAGACAATTCTAATTGTGGTTTCCCCATGTCTTATGGAACATGTCATATGGAAATTTAAGAACATAAAACTTAGCGTATTAGATTAGATACCTTCCTAGACTGGCCATCTAGAATAATTTGTATATAATTGCATACATATCTAATGTTCTCCTGTGTAAGAGTAAGTTACTGGAGGACAAGGACTATGTCTTCTTATAGTTCTGTAACCCATAAAGCATCTTACCTGTGGAAGCCTCTCAAAAACACCTGATGAATGAAAAATAACCTGCTGTTTACAGAGACCTCAAAGGTTGCTTTACAGTAAGCGATATTTACTCTTGTGACATGATCTTAACGTAAGTACATATACCATAAAAATACCTAGCTTTCTAGGCATTTATGATTCTGTCAGTTATAAATGTAATGTTCCTAAAACTTGTTTAATCTGCTCTCACTTTTAAACTATGCCAGCTTTTAGAGGAAAGATGCTGTCCAAAACCTGAGTGCTCAGAATGCTAGTCTCCTTCAACATTTGGACCTATAAAAGATACTCCAGTTGGTTTACTACTGAAAATTATATTGAAATTTTATTTTCTAATATTGAGTACCAATTAGGAAAAGGAATGAAGACAATACCTTAATAATCCAACATTATTTAGGAATAAGGAATTTATCATAAGCATACTTTCCAAGTAATTTAAGTTTATTAGTTTAAACACCAAACTGTTTATTTTAACCACTTTGATGTACATTCTTCTCAATTAAAAAAAAAGTACATGCTTTACTGACTTAAGAGAGAATACTAAATATTTACCCTTTTATGGCTCACGTTAGATCATCATTATGAACATCAAATATTTTATACTATAATATATTGATGTCCCCAAGGGCTTCTAAAACTTATGAAACTATTCTCATTCATTGTAGCCTTTAAAAGATGCCATGTTCCAATAATTTTCCAGTATATACAGTTACTTTTGATAAGTTTTCCACATTTTCCCTATCATTTCTTGCTGGGACCAACAGACCCTCAAATATATTCTCTCCCTGCCTTCCTCATTTTGCTGCTTTTAATCTCCTATGGAAAGAGAAACCAGATAAAACAACTTGTCAGAATTATGTCCAAGAAGAAAGCAAGCAGTTTCTCAGTCCAGATCAAATGATCCTGCCAATGAGTAAAACGTGGGAGCTTTCTAAGTAGGGGGATGTCGTACAATTCGAAGAAGGATTCTCCACAACTGTTTCAGCTTATTTCCTGGTTCTTGCCTGCTGTCCAGGTGTGAGTTGCAAAACTAGTGACCTTTTAATAAGGGAAGTATTATAATAATTGTTTTTCAAAGTTTTTGCTTTTACATTTCATATAATTTTATAAATATATATGTGACATATTTACCTAGCTATAAAGTCAAGACCTGCTTCAATATTTCTTAGTGATTTTGTTAATTAAAGTTAAACATATTTTGGCCTCCGCACAATTAAAAGAAACTGGATATTTTAGTATATGTGCTGCCGAAGGAAGCACAACTTAGTGCTGAAAGTTCTAGCCAAAGCAATGAGACAAAAGAAGGAAATCGAGGGCATCCAAACAATGGCATAAGAGGTCAAACTATCGCTCTTTGCTGATGATATGGTCTTACATCTAGAAAACCCCAAAGATTCTCCCATGAGACTACTGGAATTGATAAATTCAGCAAAGTCTCAAGTTACAAACTTAATGTACAGAAATCAGTAGCATTCCTATACGCCAACAACAGCCAAACTGAGAACCAAATCAAAGACTCAATACCCTTCACAATAACAACAAAGAAAATAAAATACCTAGGAATATATTTAACCAAGGAGGTGAAAGACCTCTACAGGGAGAACTACCAAACACTGAGGAAGGAAACAGCAGAGGACATAAACAGGTGGAAAACCATACCATGCTCATGGATCAGCAGAATCAACATTGTTAAAACATCTATACTACCCAAAGTGATCTACAGATTCAACATAATCCCTTTTAAAATACCAATATAATTTTTCGCAGATCTAGAAAAAATAATTCTACACTTCGTATGGAACCAGAGAAGACCCCATTTAGCAAAGGCAATTTTAGGCAATAAGAACAAAATGGGAGGTATTAATTTATCTGACTTCAAACTATACTACAAGGCTGTGGCTATTAAATCAGCTTGGTATTGGCACAAGAACAGAGACACAGACCAGTGGAACAGAACTGAGAATCCATATATAAAACCATCCTCATATAGCTATCTAATCTTTGACATAGCAGACAGAAACATACACTGGGGGAAAGAATCCTTAATAAATGGTGCTGGGAAAATTGGATAGCTATATATAGAAGACTGAAACAGGATCCATACTTCTCACACAGGATCACAGGATCCATACCTCTGACAAAAATCAACTCACGATGGATAAGACTTAAACCTAAGGCATGAAACTAAGAATTCTAGAAGAAAATGTCGGAAAAACTCTAATAGACATTGGCTTAGGGAAAGAACTTATGAAGAAGACCTCAAAGGCAATCACAGCAACAACAAAAATAAATAAATGGGACCTGACCAAATTAAAAAGCTTCTGCACAGCCACGGAAACTATCACAAGAACAAACAGACAATCTACAGAATGGTAGAAAATATTCGCATGCTCTGCATCCGATAACTAGAATCTATACAGAACAATATAGAACTCAGGAAAATATAGAATCTACACAGAAAATATATCTATATAGAAATCCATATAGAAAATATACAATCCATATAGAACTCAGGAAAATCAGCAAGAAAAACCCAAACAACCCCATTAAAAAGTGGGCAAAGGACATGAACAAAAACTTTTCAAAAAAAGACAGATTAATGGCCAACAAACATATGAAAAAATGCTCAGCATCTCTAATCATCAGGGAAATGCAAATCAAAAACACAATGACATATGACTTATCTACAGTGAGAGTGGTCCTTATCAAAAAGTCCCAAAACAATAAATGTTGGCGTGGATGCAGAGAGATAGGAACACTCATACACTGCTGGTGGGACTGCAAACTAGTACAGCCTCTATGGAAAGTAATATGGAGATACCTCAAAGAACTACAAGTAGAACTATCATTTGATCCAGCAATCGTACTCTTGGGCATTTACCCAAAGGAAAAAAAGACATTCTATAAAAAAGATCTCTGCACTAGAATGTTTATAGCAGCACAATTTATAACTGCAAAGATGTGGGAACCACCCAAGTGCCCATCAATACATGAGAGCATTAATAAAATGTGGTATATGTATACCATGGAGTTCTACTCAGCCACAAAACACAATAGTGATCTGGCACCTCTTGTATTATACTGGATAGAGCTGGAGCCCATTCTTCTCAGTGAAGTATCACAAGAATGGAAAAACCAAGCACCACATGTACTGACCACCAAATTGGTATTAACTGATCAACACTTACGTGCACACATAGTAGTAACATTCATAGGGCATCAGGCAGGTGGGAGGGGGGTGCAGGGGCTGGGTATAGTCACACCTAATGGGTGTGTATGCACCATCTGGAATTTCTGACTCGGCTGGGGCAAAAGAAATATATGTAACCTAAACATTTGTACCCCCGTAATATGCTAAGATAAAAAAAAAAAGAAATTGGATATTAACATATATATGTGTCACTATATACTAACTTTAGTATTTTTAATTTGATCCTACTTAAAACATCAAATCCTATAGGGTACTACAAATTATCTTATACCCAGAAAATAAGTTTTATAATGAAAATCATATATATGAACATAAGGAAGCACATTAACTCTTGCAGGTACTAGTATACCAGTTAATTATTTGTTTGTTTAGAGTAACCAGAGCAATAAGAAAAACTAGAAGGTTTATACTGAGCACATACCTCAAAACTGACAGGCATATTTCGCTTCAGAGCAATTTCAAACACTAAGCTGATCTCAGATTTATTTGCATCTTTGTCATCATCCATTTCTTTTCCTGATTCACCATTCTAAATTACAAAAAAAGGATAATATTGAACCTGAATCCTGACTTTTATAACAAACTTTACAAATATGCTACAGTCAAGAGAGCCTATCTAAAATACAATGAAAAAAAACAAACTGTAGACTATATCTACTGGATTCCTGTGTAATTACAGTAGTCAAGGGCTTTGCTGCAGGCTGTCGTTACTTGGTTTTTAGTTTTTTCCTGAAGTAGAATAATTTAATGCTGAGTTTGGAAATCTTTTACTCAACTATACACTAACTTGAGTTGATCTTATTTCCCCAGACCTAGTACTCTTATTTTAGAGATCTCTACCCTCCCTATTCCCACCACTCCATAATTCCCCCACTGGTGTTCTAACATGATCTATGAAGAGTAAGTTACATAAAGAGTACGGGACGCTGGAGCTCTGAGTCTGGCATTGGCACCAATTCATTTATTTAACACATACTCCTGGAGGGCCTCATATATGCTGGACATAGTGGAACCATTAGAGATAAAGAGAAGTATTCCTGCTGTCAAAAACCTTATGATCTAGTGGGAAAACAGATAAATAGGTAAGAGTTATAATGAAAGATTATAAGCAGAGAAATACCTAAGGCTGCTATTAAGATAAATCTCAAAGGAGGAAGAACAACAGATTTGGGGAAAGGAGATTGTAGAGGTTGAACCATAGGGTTTGAAATAACTAAGTGGAAAAGTGCAATAAGATGGCAACCATACTATACGCAGGACATGCCTGAGCTAGAGATACTATTTTGAAGTCAATGGAGAAAGCAGCTAAAGCCATGAAAATGAGTGAGATTACTCAAGAATAATCTCAATATTCTCATTTGTAAAATAAAGTAGGACTAAAAAATCCATAAAAATCTCCTCCACTTTAAATTCCTTGATTATAGATGAACATAATGTAATCTATGCTCAATAAACATATCATTTTATTGGTTCTTTATCTTGATGAGACTATGAGTTTCCCTAGCATTAGCTGCAATAGCAAAAGCAATAGCATTAACTGCAAGGCAAATGAATATTATTTCTCATCCTTGTACATATCCCAAAATCCTCAGTTGCCTGTGAACTAGAGAGGTGAGGTGAACTAAAGTTCTGAAAGGTAAAGTCATCTTGGCAGGAACACATGAGTCTAGTATAGTAGACAGGTAGTCTGAGAAGCAAATCTTAGCAGATTACCACTCTAGTATTCTACCCTATTAGAACAGATTATTTCTTTTATTTATAAAATGCATTTATTTGTCTTCACAATAATCTCACAGGGAGAGTAAAAGAAAGAGATTATCACATGCAGCAATACCACACCTGATGTGATTTTTCTGGAATAGGTTCATTCTGCAGTGCTTGAAGGGCTTTCATTGCAGCATTGTGTCTAGCAGCTTGTCGAGTCTTTCCTTCCCCAAAAAATTCATTATTTCCTACAGTTAGCTGAACGTAAAAGATCTTAGGCATTGGGCAATGATACCTAAAATAAGAAAGTAAAAACATTGATAGTAGTTCAATAAAACCACCCTATAATCATTAGTAAGATTTCTTTTGTTTAAAGTATCAACTATATAATGTACTATACCCTCTTATTAATCCTAATAAAATTTTAACCTCATGAATACACTCGCAAAAGATAAAGTGTGAAGCAATATATCTATAGTTAATAGCGTATACTGATCTCCATTAAAAGCACATATAGAATGCAACACTAAACATAAATACAGTAAAAATGGGGAAGCTACTACAGAGGCAAGAGACAGGCAAGCCCATTTAGGTGACAATGTGCAGATTACTGGGCTTCTAGCAGAAGATAATTATGATTAGAAGTATGGGGACAGAGAGATAGACTTAGTATGATGCAAAGTAATAAGGAGATCAGATTCAACATAAGAAAGAATAAGAAGTTTAAGACAATTCTTAAGCAGGAAGTGTCATATTAAAATGTATTTTAAGGTGAAAAATTTTAACAGGTTTGTGTTTAATGAGACTGAGGTAATGAGGCACTAGAAAGCTTCAATAATGAAGATATGAGGGCATAAAAGAGACTGCAAGAAGAGCAAACCTAAAAGAAATTAAGAAGAAAACATTAAGAGGATATGCAATAAAATCCATTAATTCAACAATTACTTATAGAGTGCCTTCTATGTGACAGGGGAATGTGACAATGAATAAAAAAACACATTACAGTGAGGAAGACAGACACTAAATAAGATAAATATGTGGAATACCTAGTATTCTAGAGACAGATTAAGAAAAAGTAAAGAGGGAAAGATTCAAAAGTGTCAAGGATGTGGGTCTAAGATAGGTAGCCAAGGTAGGTTTCATTGAGAAGATAACAACTGTGTGAAGATCTGAAATAAGTAAGAGAACAACCCATGCAGATATCTAGGACAGTGCATTTGAGGCAGGGAGAACATCAAGTGCAAAGGCCAGGAGGCAGGAGTGTGCCATGCATGTTCAAGTAACTCAGAGGAGGCCTGCCTGGCTAGAGTTGAGGAGGTGAAAGAAGGAAAGCTACTAGATGAGAAGTAACAGGTGGCCAGATTCCATAGAGCTTGCCCTAGAAGTCGTTGGAAGGATCTGACTTTTATTTTGAGTGAAATGACCAGCCACTGGAAGGTTTTGAGCAGAGATGTGACATGATCGGACTTACATCTTAGAAGGATCATCTGACTATGCTGAGGACAGACTGTAGAAGGATCATCTGACTGTGTTGATGGTGGAACTAAGGAGATCTAATAGGAAGCTACTATGATAATCCAGGGAAAAGGTGACAGTGACCTGAACTAGGGTGTAGCAGTGGAAATGATGAGAAGTTGTTGTATTCTACATGAATTGTGGAAGTAGAAATGGGTTTACCCAAGGACTGGCTATGGAATATTAGGGGAGGAGGGTGTCAAGGATGACCCTAGGGTTTTGGAACTAAGCAACTGAAAGATGTAGTACCATATGTTAAGACAGTGAAGACTGCAAAAGAACTGGGTTTGCTGGGGGTAGCTATGAGCAGCTCTCTTTTAGAGATGTTCAATTATTAGACCTCTTAGATAACCAATTAGAGAAGTCAACTGGACAGCTGGATTTATGAGTCTGGACTTTAGGAAAGAGACCCAAGGTGGAGACAAAATTTGGGAATCATCAATATACAGGTGGTATTTAAAGCAATAAAACAATGAGAACTCTGTGGGAGGGGTGATAGGAAGAAAACCAGGCAAGCATGATGTCCTTCCTAATAAGCCAAATGGGAAAAAAATATATCAAGGAGAAAGGAGGGATTGACTATATCTAATGCTACTCACAAGTAAAATGATGACTGAGAAATATGACCAACGAATTGAGCAATTTAGCAAAATGAATAGGACTGATTTTGATGGAATGGTGGATTTACTATTATAATGATGAAAAATTAAGTTAAAAATCACTCCAGTACTGGAAAATGTTTTTTTACAAGCAAAAAGAAGTCCAACTGAGGTCCTACTGTGTTTCAGATGATTATTGGCCATCCAAGTAGTGTTGTTTTATGTTCAACTTGAGAAAAATTGGACAGAGCCCTCATGTAAGAATTCACTGGGCAGATTAAGGGATGGGGAACCTGTGGCCTCAAGGCCACATGTGACCCTCCAGATCCCCAAGTGTGGCCCCCTAACTGAATCCACACTTTACAGAACAAATCTGTGGATTCAAAGGATTTGTTCTGTAAAATTCACTCAAAAGGCTGCACTCAAGGATCCAGAAGGCCACATGTGAAGGACTAGAGATGTTGATTGGTACTGAAGATGCAGATTTTTCGAGGCAGTAATTGAAACCATGCGTGTGGATAAACACCTGGAAAGGGGAAGTGTAAAGGAAGCAAAAAAGTGCCTAAGGCTGGGATCTGATTCATGCCTATGATCAAAGTGCAGGGGAAACAACAGGTGGCAGTAAAGGAGATGAAAGAGGGTTAGAGTTAGAAGAGAAATTACAAGCAATGTCAGGGACAGGGATAATCAACAGTATCAAATGGAGTGGAGAAATCTAGAGTATGAAAAAAAGAAAAAGTTGCTGTTCTAAACTCTTAACTTCAAGTCAATTTTCTTGGTCTACAGTTTTCTACTAACTTGTCTTAAGGTGTTTTTATTTCTATGCCTTTGTATCCTCCCTAAACATTAAGTGTTTTAAGGGTGTTTTTATTATGTAAGTCATAGGTTCTCACTTTTTAATTAGCAAACAAACATTGAAAAATTAAAGAATCACTTATAGTAAAAGACTACTTTTAACATGCAAAAACTAGAAAGCATTAAAAACCACAATCTTTTTTGTACTTTGATTACAATAACTACTATACTGAAGGGTATAATTTTCCATCACCTATTTTATCTTAAATCTTTTTATACAGAAATTTCAACAGACTAATATGAATAATGCAGATTATCTTCACTTTGTACCTCACAAAATTAAGTTTTCCCACGTCCACAGAAATTTATGCATATTTTAACTAGTTCTACTATAAAACATTAAAACAGACAACTTGAAATCAGAAATTTACTCTTGAACTGAGATCTTATGTGGCAAGCTTTCACCATAGAGCAAATGTTTACAATTAATTATAAACTTCTGAAAATAGAGGTCCACAACTGGAATGCTAACAGACCTTTAACTATGGTAGAGGGAGTGGGCGCCACTATAATCACTAAGGCCTGCTGACAATTACAAAACTCATTTTGGTTTGCCACAGAGACAAACAAAATTTCTGTTCATTATAACTTTACTGGAATATGATGTCATAACATATAACCCATACTGAAACAATCTGCTGATTTTCTGACCAAAATTATTAATTGCACACTAAAGAGCCCTTGGGGCCTCTTCCTTTTTGGTCATCAAATATGGTTCTATGTATGTGTATGTGCATGCATGTAGATATATACGTATATATAAATTATATCATATAAGTATCAGAGGGAACATTAAGTATGTTGTATTTTTAACATAAAAAGTAAAATATTCTAGCACTAACTACAGGAAATACCAAGACTGGATGCCTGACTTGTTTCATTCCAGTTTCACTTCATCCTCTTACTTAACAATGATTCTTAAAAATATACCCCACATGGTTTGAATACCTTATATATCACATCTCCTCATACCATCATGGCAATTAAGATTAACCAGAGTGCTCTCATTAATGGCATCCAGAATGAATTATAAAAGAGATAATGCAGAATGTTTTTTGTGTGTTAGGTCCTGGTCTCAAAATATTTATTTCCTTTCGTAAAGAAACACCCAAAGTTTATTAACTTTAAAGGTTGATACGTTCTATTTAATGGAGTTCCTTCTGTTTTTATTTATTTCAAACATTAAGCTTACTTTTGGTAAGGTACTTACAATAAGTGATAGTTATATTTCTACAAGTTAGTATATATTTACCTAATTTAACATAGCTATTCTTGAATGATTTTTCTCAAGCAGAATTTTGTGGTCAATGGTTAGATCTCCATAGTGACTAGTGTCAAAAGATGAGCGAGGAAAACTCATCACCCACCCAGGCTATTTAAGTTTCAGGGTCAAATGTCTTCTCTTACTTGCAGCCTCCAAAGTGTGATCCTACTTTCATCAGAATCACCTTTAATGCTTGTTCAAAAATGCAGATTCCTATGCTCCAACCCTGATCTGCTGAATCAGAGTTCCTGGAGATGGAACAAAAATCTCAAGTTGCACTGGTGACTCTTTGTACACTGAAGGTCTGAGAGCCACTGCTCCAGGATATCACCACATCCCACAGTGTGGCCTGTGCAACTTGGCAATTGCTTCAAACTCCATTCAAGCAAGGGACCACACGCAATCCTCACAGCACCAAGGTTAAGTCTTTCATATCTCCTTCTCATTTAATCCTCACAGCAGCCTGGTGAGACAGATGTCCCCAAGGTCACCCTAGGGGTAACAAATCTCCCCAAAAGAATTGCTGGGAGTCAAATTCAAGTCTGCCTAATTTCAGAGTTTAGAAAATTCTTAAAGAGTTCCCTAAAAATCTGCTTTGCCCTTGGCTATTTGTATTCACTTTTGCTTATGAAATGGGCTATCCCCTTGGCAGGCGAGAGAACCTAATGTAAGAAATCTAAACTAAAACCCATTTCAGAGGTGTTTCACTGAATGGCTGCTGAAACAAACAGAACTCCGTGATGAAATACTGCATTTCCACAGCATGTCAAATAAAGAATAGACATAACTGAGTGACACATCAGAGTGGAAAGTCAGAACAATGGGAAACATGTGCCACACTGCCTAATAGTTTAAATTTTATAAAGATTGCCTGCAAACCTTTTCCCCATGCTTCCTTGCCCTCTATCTGCTGTAAGTCTAATAAAAAATAAACAAATAGGCCAGGCAAGGTGGCTCACACCTATAATCCCAGTACTTTGGGAGGCCAGGAGTTTGAGACCAGCCTGGGCAACATAATGAGACACTGTCTCTACAAACAGTAAGAAAAATTAGCCGGGCATGGTGGCATGTGCCTACAGTCCTAGCTATTCGGGAGGCTAAGGCAGGTGAATTGCTCGAGCCCAGGAGTTTGAGGCTGCGATAGTTCATTGCACTGTAACCTAGGTGACAGACCGGGACCCTATATCTAAATAAATAAAATAAAACAAAAGCTTCCTTTTCTTTAGATCCCAAAAAAGTCTTGAGATGTGGCCTATCCTCAAGACACCATAAATCAATACAACAATAAAGACTGTACATTTGGTTCCTTTGAATTAATACTTGACATTCCTCACATTTCATTTTGCTTCTGAGTAAAGGGAAGATTTTACATTCATTTATATTTGACTTAGTTATAACAACTTTCTATCCTTGCCATCCTCCCTAAAGTTACTTCATCTGATGCCCTCTTTGTGGACTCATTTTGTATTATCTTTCTAAACAACCAAAATCCATGTGTCCTCCCTACCATTCCATGACTGCTTTATTCTCTAATATCTCCACTTTCCTAAGTATCATTTTTACAAGGTGAGAAAGACATATTCCAAATAACCTTAGAACTTTTAAAAATTGAAAAATAATTACCTCATTTTATTTGATAGCATTATTCATAAATCTCAACACAGCTTAAATGTTCATATCTCCTCTACAGGTTTATGTCTTAAAATATATGAAAACGTTATCTTCTGATCTAATAAGGGAAGGCTCTGGACTTCTATGTTTATTCCTAACATTGACTGAAAACAGAAATGTCACTTAACCTTTCTATTTCAGTTTACTTATCTGTAAAATATTTGCAGAATTTATGTTTCAAGAACTCTAAAGGCCAAACCTTAGAATTCAAATGACATGTTGACTATTTTGACTCTTTGTACACTTTTTGGCACTGCTCAGCATTCCTTCTTTGCTATAGAAAAATAACAGGTTTTTATCATAAAGTTATAAAATAGTCCTTGGCATACTTTCAAACTTGTATGTATATAAAATGTCTAGATAGGAGACGGTTCTTTCTCTATTCACAACTATAAATTTTGAAAATATATCTTTTATGAGATCTGACTGTTAATTCTTGAGGAATTTTAAAAATTACAACAGATTAGAAAAGATTCATAGGTCAGCTGAAAATATACTTTTAAGAGATATAAGGATATTTTATTCTATTTGTAGAATTATTGAAATTATATTTTAAATGCCTAGGGGAAAATATAAAGATAGGTACTAAAAGCTGGGATAGGGTGTTTTGAAGTGATAGAATTGTAAATGATGTTTTTTTGTTTCATAATTTCAAGTTTTTAAAAATAATATGGTTGTACTGGAGCAAAAATGGAAGAAAATACTTAATTGCAGCAAGTCTAGTCCCTGTCCAAAGGTAAATCTGTGTTCAAAATTAAATTTAAAAAATTAGCGGAATGACTTATGGAATATAAAATATGAACCAAGAGAATAAGTAACTTGTACTGGGTCACTGACACTAGCACCACAATCAGGACTATGGAAAGCAGAAAATGTTCTCAAGTCCATTATTGTAAACATATAACTACCACCCTCAATCCCACATTTGGATCCAACATAAAGCTGTTCTTGTCCCTTCCCTAAACGGATATCTGGATAAGTCATCACCATCACCATTATCGTAATTATGGCAAAAACATACAAAGCACTTACTATGTGCCAGGCACTATTCCAAGCACTTAGACACTAATCTCATTCAATCCCCGCAACAACCCCAACTTCATTTCACAGATAAGGAAATGGAGGAACAGAGACATTAATTTTCCCAAGGCCACCTGATTTCAGCCAGCATTTGAGCCCAAGCAATCTCACTCCAGAGCCCTTGCTCTTAACTGCTACACTATGCTGCCTCTGAACGAACTAGCTAAATGAGCACTGTAAACTACAGAAGTACTAACTATAAATTTTGGATAAGTCATGCGGGACTTGGAATATCAAGGCAACTTAAGTCTAACTAGACATACGAGATCTGGCAGATTCTGAAGATCTCTACAGGCCAAAGGTCAGCTGCAGGACATCAGTTACCAAAGGAAATGCTGAGGACTCTGTCTGTCTACAAGACCAAGCTGACCACAAAGTCCTACTACCTCTCTGCCCATTCTGTGTCTCTTCTCTTAACCCATCTTTCTGGAGCCCAGGCTTCTAACGTTGACATTCCCATTACGGAAATGCAAAGCAAAACCCCAGTGAGCTACCACTGCACACATACTAGGATGTCCATAGTAAAAAACAAACAAACAAATTTAAAAATACACAAATCAACAAGTGTTGGCAAAGATATGGAAAAACTGGAACTCTTAAACATTTTGTTGGGAATGTGAAATGATACAGTTGCTGTGGAAAACAGGAGTTCCTCAAGAAGTTAAACATAGAATTACTATTTGATCCGGCAACTCCACCCCTAGATACGTACCCAAGAAAAATAAAAACAGGTATTTAAACAAAACTTGCACATAAATGTTCACAGCAGCACTACTTTTAATAGCCAAAAAGTGGAAATAACCCAAAGGTCTGTTAAGTGATGAACAGATAAACAAAATGTGGTATATCCACACAATGGAGTATTATACAAAGTATCATACAAAGGAATGAAGTAAGACCACATACTACAATATGGATGAACTTGCATTATGCTAAGTGAAAGAATCTAGAAACAAAAGGGTACATACTGTATGATTCCATTTAGATGAAATATCCAGAATAGGCAAACCCATAAAGAAAGATGAGTAGTGGCTGTCAGCAGCTCAGATGAGGGGACGTGGAGAGTAACTGTTAATGAGAATGGGGTTTCTTTTGGGAGCGATAGAAATGTTCTGCAATTAGACAGTAGTGATGGTTGGAAAACGTTGTGAATGTACTAAATGCCACTGAATTGCGTAGTACACTTTAAAATAATTAATTTTGTGTTAAATGAATTTTATCTCAACAAAAAACAATTTTTAAAAATTTTGATACTCCCTAGCGTTCTATCTCCTCTTTCTGACAGACAAGACAATCTTTCTAAGTGATCACACCTATTCCATTTACATTCTTGGCAGACTCCCAGAAATCAGCCTACCAAATATGGTGGGAGAAGGCACCCCTCCCTTTTACACTCTAGGATATTACTGACTTGGTCCTCTTCCTGCCCTTCTCTATTTGCCAAAGGAGTATGTGAATTAAATTAATAATTCAAAGAATATTTATTAAGGGCTATTTCATGCTAGGGACTGTTTTAGTCCCTAGGGATGTTAGATTACCCTCATGAAATTACCAAATACATACATATATATTCACATGCATGCATATCAACAATTGAGATGGGCTCAGAAGAAAAATAAAGCAGGGTAAAGGAATAGAGCAATGAGCTCCTTTAGGAGGTGATGTCTGAATATACATTTGAATGACGTGAGAATTCTAGGCATGGAAATGCCTGAAGGAGAAAGCGTTCTAAGCAAATAGGAAAGCAAGTGCAAAGGCCATAGGAAGTAACATATTAGGGAATTTTTGAGAAATACCAAGTATTCCTTGTACCTGGAGAGCCGTGAGTCAAGATGTGAGTGGTAGAAAACTAGGTCTGAGAAGTAGCCAGGCAGCAAATCAGAACTTATTCCACATGTGAGAAGCCACTGGAAGTTTTTAAGCAGGAAAGTGACATAATATGACAAGATTTAAAAGGATCTTGCTGTACTTGTCCAAAGAGAGGTAAGAGGAGAGTAGTTGCCACTACATATTACAGGCAAGTCGTCTCTGAAAACAAGAGACTGGATAGCCCAGGAAAATAAAGTAAGAATGCAAGCAGTGCTACAAGGTCACTGAAGGATTGTGGTCATCATCTCAAGTGGGGGAAGATGGTGGAAGCCAACTGTTTGACTACTTATTTTACCTCTAAGGCAACAGAATTTTTTTTTCTTCTTCTGTGGTCAGTTTTGGTAATTTATATTTTCCTACAAAATCACCTAGTTCATCTAGGTTCTGAAATTGTTTTTATCATTTCTTTTGTATCATTATCCAGTTTTCTAATTAATCTACTTCTTTGTTATTCCTTTTCTAACATCTTGTGTTGGATAATTATTTATTTTCCTGGAATCATTACTAATATAAGGTTAATGAATTTGCTTTCTCATGAGCTTTCTGCTGTCTGTACTATAATGTCTTCAAGAAAGAAATACACTACACAGTGTTTTTTAAATATGTTTGGCAATGAAAACCCCTTTTTAGTGAACTATCTAGTGCGTATTTCTCAAATACACCTTGGAATTCGCTGTTGTATATATTCTGCCTTAGGTAAGGGTCCATGTACTCTCTAGGTTAATTGTTTAATCTACTAAAAGCTTTTTTCTTGAGTGTAGTGAAAATTACTTAACATTTTAAGAAATATAATAGAAAAATGTTTATCAAGTGCTTTTTATAAACTTGGGGTAAATTAACACTGATGGTGTGGACAGAGAAAAAAATCCTTAGGCTTAGAGTAAGATCTGCTGGATTTAAGTTCCAACCACTAGATCTACAAAGATTTTGGGCAAGAAGACTTATATTCTGTAAGACTCATCAGTAATATGAACAATTTTGTCTGTATCAAGCTTCTCAACCTTATTCAAGTAGCAAACCAGGTGAAATTATATTTTTTCATGAAATACCATAGGATATCTGTGCATTTACTTAGGGACAGCTGTCAAACAGATACATATGTACACACACATACTGTGAACTTCAAAAACATTCATAAAATGTTTTTCAAAAATATAATTTTACATTTTTAACATGTATTTACTAAATACTACATGCTAGTAATCAAACAGCGGATTCCTAAGTGTTACGAAAATTATGAAAAATATGGCCTATTATTTTTTTGAGTTGTACAAATACTGCTAGTATTCAATTCCAGCAGCAGATCATCTCTAGTTAAGGGTTCTTTGAGAATGTTCTTTGAAAATGACTGGTATAGAAAATCTCTCAAGTCCTTTCAAACAAAATGATTCATGAAACTAGTTCTAGAAAATACTTAAAACACTTCTGTTTCCCCATTATTTTAAGCCCAAGTATATGTTTCAGAGATATTTATTAAAAGTATAAATAAGTATAAGAATATAAAAAAAATACAAACACATCAAACTGTATTTTTAAAGGGAACTTACCCTTTTTAGATAAATTAATTTTGTAATGTCTAGAATAAAGGATTCAAATGGATGATTATGTTTGCTTTGTTACAATGTTCAACCCAGACATCTACTCTAGTTCTTTTGCTGATCAGAATTAACTATCAACTTTGGATGCTTGCCCACTTCAAATACTCCCAAAAGTAACACAGAGACATTACATCAGCGGTATTGCAGGAAGATTAATGTGCTTTGTTTAGAGATGCAAACAGTAATTATACTTGCTGCATTCTTCTATGATTTTGTTTCTTTCACCCAGATCTAAGTGAATCTAGTTGTACATCTGCATATAACTTAGTAACAATAATGTGTAGTTAAGAGATATTCATTGGAATATAAAAAATTTACTTGGCATTTTCCCAGCTAATTGTTTTTACAGCTTGACTTCACTTTATGCATTAGGTGCATTCATTAAAAGGTTTACATAAAGCAAATATTTTCATACTAAATCCCCTTTTCCCAGTGTTGCCCAATATTAAATCTTGAGTTATATTTCTGTAGAAAAATGTTGGCTCCAACACATCATAAAAATTATAATTAAAAATCTAAATATGTACACCAAGGAATAGATACATTTAATCCACTATTTTATAAAACACATTTTATCCTTTCACCTGCAAAAAGAATTTAATAGATAATAATTGTTTCATATTCTCACAATCACTAGAAGGGCATGTATGTTTAAGAAAAAACTACAGGGTTTTAAAAGTGATTTCACAGAAAGTAAAAGGAGAAATATAACTTATTGTCAGAAAACAGAATTCTTGAGACTTTTAGAAAACTCTCCTCCTTTAACTAAAAATACTTTGAATAATGTTAAGCAATTTATAATTTTCAGTCACTTTAAATCAATTTTAAAAATTTTCCTAAACAAATCTTCTGGGGAACTCTACGTGGATTTCAATTATCTATGCTCTCCTGTTCCTGTCCTGCTGCAGATAGTCAAGGTATGCTTTTACATCAGTGAGTCAGTGTGAACTGTGTCTCTTTACTCCAGGATGCACACTAAGCTCGGAATCATCAACTCCTCTTTATCTTTGCCATGTACCCTGAGGAAAAAGCAGAGCAACAAATAAGTTACACAATATTGGTAGAGATATGATATTGATATCTGGGCTGACTACCACACATAGGAAGAAGATGATACTGAAGTAACACTTAGAGTTCTGAAAAGCTAACAGTTCTGGCCTCTGATTATGATGGTTTATTCCTATTGACAATATAGGTAAGAGACTGCATTTTAGTCACACTGCAAATTCTTTCCTGTGGACAAAATAGTTTTTGAGGATATTCTGAAATAAGTCTGTCATGATATCCTAATATTCCTAAAGAGTGGATGTTTACATAAGTTAGCACAGTATAGCAGAAAAAGCATGAGCTTTGAAGACACATACTTCTGGGCTGGGGGGCCAATTCAGCCCTTTACTGGCTGGCTGTGTAACCTTAGACAAGTTACATCCTGTGCCAGAATATAGTAGGCTCGGGAAATTGTAGTTGTTTGGCTTCCCTCCTTCTTGGTAACTAATGGCTCAGCCTTCTTAGACATTCCATATGTTTCTATGATGCTTCAGCACCTCTCATGCTTTTTGTTATTCCCATAAAGAATAACCCTGGCCACCAGCTCTCACAGAACCTAGGGACCATGCCACCAGCTCCACATTATTATGCCTGCTTAGTGGGAGGTCCAGGAAGGGGCTGCAGTTATGCTGGCAGATCTCTAGCCTTTCATTCCACATGCTCTGTGGTGCCCATCAGTGCCAGTACCACACCAGGGAGGACACCACATCACATCTCCTGAGGATATCTGACACTTGGTTCATTCATCATTCAAGAATGCCAATGTACTTCAAAATGCCAGGCAGTATGGTTTGTGAGACTCTAGCTATTTAAAAAAAAAAAAAAAAAGAAAAAGAAAAATACCAGGCAGTGCACAGAAGACACACTGATAAGTTCAGATATTATAAAAACCAGTAGAAACCAACTAAACAAATCCCCAGAAGAATTTAATACAGAATAATGAGTAAAATTACTACAATTTTTAAAATTCTTTTTGTCTTATGTCTTAAAGGACATATTACATGTTTGGGGTTATATTTTACATAGACTGTTCCATGACCTGTCAGTCAATCACAGTGTAGGAGTCTAGTAACTCATTTATCTTTAAAGAAGTGCATCTTGACCACAGAACGTTAGAATGTCAACAAATCATAAGGAAATAAAGAAAGCAAGTGGGTCAAGGTCCTGGTAACTGAAGCCAAGAAAAAGCCTGGGAAATTAATGAATAATAAGCTCCCAAGAAACTCAAACAGAGAAAAGCAGTAAGTCATAATAATACCTGAGATGATTAAATATATAGTCCAAACATTATTGCCTAAGACCCTAAAACTTACCCAGAAGTAAAACAGAATAGCCACAGAGCTGAAGTTGCTCATTTGATCTCACTGAGGGAGGAGGGATAAGGAAGAGAGAGAAAACATGAAGAGAACACGGGCAAAAAACACTTGCTGATAGTAAGTATGATATTAGGATTATTTTAGTATATTTCATTAGAAATGCAGATTATTGAAAGCCAATATAAAAGACTGATTTGGATTTAGGAAAGATCAGAACACAAGAGAGTTTTATTTTTGCTTTAAAATGGATATGTAGAGCGGTGCTATGGCTTCTCCTCCCAGACACCAAGGGGCCTGAGGAGACTGTGAGTCCTGGGCAGGCAGCTTGTGCCGCCATGGACGTGGCCGAGGTGGAGTTTCTGGCCAAGAAGGAGCTGGTTACCATTATCTCTAACTTCAGTTTGGATAAGATCTACGTCATTGGGGGAGACCTGGGTCCTTTCAACCCTGGTCTGCCAGTGGAAGTGCCTCTGTGGTTGGCAATTAACCTGAAACAAAGACAGAAATGTTGGTTGCTCCCTCCAGAGTGGATGAATGTAGAAAAGTTGGGAAAGATGAGGGATCATGAACAAAAGCAAAAAATTTTCACTCCAATGTCTAGCCCTTACTACATGGAACTTACCAAATTCCTATTAAATCATGCTTCAGACAACATTCCGAAAGCAGATGAGATCTGGACCCTGGTCAAGGACATGTGGAACACTCACATAGCCAAACCCCTAGTGTCCACTGACAGCTCTGTAACAGCAGGAGGCGCACACCAAACTGGATCACTTGACCTTCATGAAGATCAGTATCAGCAGGGCTTTTCTCACACAAGCACTCAATCACGTGTACAAACTCCACACAAACCTCTAACCTTCTGAGAGGGCCCCATCTCAGGACTTCTAGAGAAAGGACTGTGATTTGTAAAGGTCTGGAGGCAGGAGGCTTGCTGGGGGATGTGTGAGAGCTCAGGCCATGACAGAGGTACTCATGGTTCTGGAGCTCAAGAAACATTTGTGACTGTATGAAAAACATGTATAATGGTGAAGAAAATGGATTCATAACAGTGTTGGAGAAGCAACAAGTTTGTGATTAGTCTTCAACTCAGCTCCCCGGAATATTCTTTAATTCCATATCTATTTCTAGAAGCCAGATTTTCTTTCATGAGAGAAAAAAAAAGGTGAAGGCAAATAAGTAGTTCTCCCTAGCGGAACTGTCACACATGGGTGAGCGTTCAGTGACTGATAGGTGTAGATACATTAGCAGCGGTGATGTGCCTGACAGCTTTTTTTCCCCTTCTTGACCCTGATTTCTTGGGCTAAATAATTTAGACTCCTACAGAGGTTACTCACAGAGGATGGCAGATGGAGCAGCTAGTAATGCTGACCAGCACTTACCCTCTAAGCTCCAATCCACAATAAAAATGGAATCAACCACCTCCAAAAAATGGATGTGTAGACAACTGATAAGTTCAATACTGTAAAAAATGCCTTGATGCCTTTATTGATTTAGCAAAAGCCTTCCATAGTTCTTTAAAAGACAGGATGTTAAACAAAACCAGTAAGTCATCCAAACCCAGTGTGTATAAGCTTCCTTAAGTATTTGAGGAAGCAACACAGAGAAGTCTGAAAACTTGAGACCCAAATGGGAGTAAAGGAAGAAAAATTAAGAAAACTTTATTATTCTTTTTGTTATTCTCCTGAAAAATTCACCAAAGAGAAAAAAAGAAAGGTTTGCAAATAAGACCACACAATCTTCTTCGCAGAGGACGATACTTCTTATGAGACTTGGACAGAAACCTGCAATATGATCTGAGATTGTAAGACTCTGAGAACTCCAAAGCAGAAGAGTGATCAAGACTGATAAGAGCATGACCATGGTGATCTCTCAAGAAGCTAAATCACCCCAGTGATGCCTAAGAAATTCTGGGCAGAAACTGAACATTTCAGAGCTGGTGAATTCATGATGAAGTCAAGTAGATGAAGAACTAAATTTATAATCTTAGTTGTCACTTGACTCTTATCTTATCAAAATATAATTCCAATATAATCAAAATATGTCCTTTTACTTCTCAAATTTAAGAAGGCCAAAACTCCCCTGTGCCTGTTTGAGAACCTTGTATTAGACCACATAATTCTTCAATAAAAGGAAAATTTTAGAATAAATAATTCACATACTATTGCAGGAGTGGTGTTCTAGGAAGGCTGCAAAGAGCTGATTTCTGCTCACACACAGGGAAAAGGGGAATCTTATCCACTGCAGTCCTAGAATATCTTGTATCTAGAATGATACCTAGCACTTAAAAGGAGTCCAATAAATATTTGTTAAATGAAGGAGAGATTACAGCTAACACTTACTAAGCAGTTTACTATATGCTAGCACTGTGTATACAGTAACTCTTCTAATCCTCACAATAGCCCTATGAGATAAATATCTATTATTATTATTTCCATTTTACAGTTAAGGAAACTGGAGAACAGAGAGATTAAGCAGCTTGGCCTTGTGATAGCTAGGTTTCAGATGAAGGTAGACTGGCTCTACAGCCCCTTAACCAGGACTCCCTACTATACTCCTCTCAACGTTAGAGTGAATGACTACAAGGCAGGAAATCGGACTAGTAAAGCAAATCAGGACTCACAGAAGGACAAGTTGAAAGTGAAAGGATGAGTGTGAGATGCAGCTGGGGGTGGATGCACCTTGTGATGTTAGGCTCCAAGCGCCTCTTAACACGGTGCATGATCTGACCTTGAGGCAGCTGCGTGATGAGGACAGCCTAGAATAGTGGTTCTCACCCTTGGCTATACATTGGAAGCACATGAGGAGCTTTAAAAAATACTGACCACAATCAGTAGAAAAAGACCATTAAAAGAAAAATAGCAAAGGTTATAAAACTCACAGTTCACAGAAAAGGAAACATAAATTACTTTATTTATATGAGAAGACTCTCAGCCTCATTCATAATTTAAAAAATGCTAATTAAAATGCCAAAGAGGTATCAGTTTTCACCTAACTCTATTGGCCAAAAACACCTCCAAAATATTCAAAACAGCCTCATCTCTAGTCTGAGTTATTGTAAAAATCTCCGAACTATTCCCCTAGTCAGCAAAGTGGCACTTTTCAAAATGAAAGTCAGATCATGTCACTATTTTGCTCAAAATCTACCATAGTTCTGCATAAAAACCAGAGTCCTCACAATAGCCCACAAGGCTTTACATGAATCTGGCTCCCAGTCATCTTTCTGGCTTCACATTACACCACTCGCCACTCCACTCGCTCCTCTCCAATCACACTGGCCTCGTTTCCCACTCCTCAAACTCACCAGACACATCTCCACCTCAGGGGCTTTGCAATGGCTGATCCCTTGCCTCTGCCCCAGACAACCTCAAGGCTCACTCTCTCACCACCTTAAAATCTTTGCTCAAATCTCGTATTCTCAATAAGACATCTTCATTTCAAATTGTAATCCCCATCCCTTACTCTGTTCTACTTTTCAATTTGTCCATAGCACTTTTCATTTTCTGATCTATTGTAAAACATACTTAACGTATTTATTTTTTATTACCTGGCTCCCTCCACTAGAACATAAGCTTCACAGGGGCAGAAATGTGTGTTTTGTTTATTGATATAACCCAAGTATCTATAAGAATGTCTCAGACATGGCTAAAATGTATGTACAAAGATATATACTACAACATTGCTACAGCAAAAGATTAAAAAAAACTGAATGTCCATGAATAGAGGATTGGTTAAACAAATTATGGAGCAATCACACAGTGGGATGTTAAACAGTTCTTAAATAAATGAGGCAGTAATCCTGTTTCCAGTATGGCCAACAAACTCTGATAGGATCAATTCTGCAAGAAACTAAACTCATAATAAAATACAAAAAACAATTATCTGAAGGTTCAGAAAAGTGAACAAAACAGGTAGATACTGGAGGGGAGTTAACATGTGGAAAAAGGGAACAACAGCATAGGATGAGTCTGTCTTTTCAAAAGCTTGACTTGGAAGGCAGGCCCCAGTATGTTCCACATGCGGGAGCTAAAATGCTATAAGAGAACACAAAGTCCTACTGGCTTGAAAACCCAGAGATGAGGGCTCAAAGCAACCACTGTCACTGGATTATGAATGGGGAAATCATAGAAATAAAAGATCTAGAAAGAGGGAACATCATATTTGTGTAAAAAACTCTGTCCAAATCTCCGTCTTACCCCTGAACCACACACACACCTGGGAAAGACTCACAGCAACCCAGCTAAGAGACTGAAATTTGAGCTGCCATCCAGGGCAGAAAACAATTAACTGCCTGCTTTAAAAAAAATTATTACACTTCCAAGGGACATAATAGCATCTAGTTTCTACAACATATAATTTACAATGTCCAGAATACAATCCAAAATTACTCAACATATGAATAAATGGGAAAAAATGATCCATTCTCAAGAGAAAAGACAATCAACAGAAACTAACCCTGAAATGACCCATATGTTAGATTTAACAGACAAGGTTATACTATGCTCAAAGAGATAAATCAAAATGCTTTTAATGAATAAATGAATGAACAATCTCAGCAGAAAACAGTAACTGTTAAAAAAAAACAAACAAATTCTAGAATATGATATTCAAATTTAAAATTTACTATACAGACATAATAGTAGAAAGGAGATGACAGAAGAATCAAGATTAATCAACAGAAATTATACAATCTAAAGAAGAGAGAGAAAAAAAGATTGAAAATAATAAACCAAGCCTTAGTGACCTGTGAGACAATATTAAAAGGTCTAACAAAAGGAGAGGAGAGAGAAAAGGGGGCAGAAAAATATTAAAAGACATAAGGGCCAAAATCATGTTTTGGTAAAAGATGTTAGAGACATATTTACCTATTCAAGCAGCTCAGTGAACTAGATTAATATTAATATAAAGAAAACCATACAAGATACATTCCAGTTGAATTGGTAAAAACAACATATTGGATACAGGGAACAATTCAAATGATGGCTGACTTATCACTAGAAAAAACTGAGGCCAGGAGACAGTGAAACAATATCTCTCAAGTGCTGAAAGTAAAACAGCTACCAACTCAGAACTTTATACCCAATGAAAAATCCTTCTAAATTGAAGGTGAAATAAAGGCATTTTCAGTTGATGAAAATTAAGAGAATTCACTGCCAACAGACCTGCACTACAAGAAAGTTCAGACTGAAGGAAAGTGAAGCCAGATGCAAACCTGGATGTTCAGAAAGAAATGAATAGCCTGAGAAATGGTAAAGATGTGGACAAACATAAAACACTGGTTTTTTTCCTCTTAATTTCTTTAAGAAACATATAACATAGTGGGGTTCATAATCTATGTAAATGTAATACATTACAACAACTACAGTAAAAAGGATGGGCTGGGGTTTAAATAGACCTGTATGGTTGCAAGGTTTCTAAAATTTATTAAGTTATAAAAAATGACATAGCTTCTTATATAGTAATATAAAATGATCTCTAAGGTATATTTCAAAAGAAAAAAACAGATGCAGAACATTGTTACAGAATGATACTTAAAGTAAATATATACATACAGCCAGAGAATATTCTGAAAGGATATACACAAAACTGCAGGAGACAAGAGCACAACTGGGTAGCTGGAATGCAGGGGTGGTATAATATTTACATTAATACTCAAATTTTTTCATTTTGTACTATATAAAATACAAAAGGATTAAATACACACAAAAATTAAAAAGTAAAGGCTCTTGAGGAGATCTCCAATAAGAAAACATTTAAACTTTCCTTGATCCAGCATTTCCCATACCTGTATGGCTAGGGGAAACTGACTCCTCTCCTTTTTTCAAATAATAGCTCTTTCTATCCTAACAGTGATTGGTGTTGCTTAGACCATCTCAAAAAACACTGATTTTTTTAAATCTTTTTTTTTTTATTAATTGAACCAACTAAATCCAATAACAATACTACTCATTTGAAATAGTCCTTTAAAAATGACTGAGTCTATCAGAGAAATTTCAAATAATAATTGCAATTTCGCTGGCAGTTTAACAAAGCTGCATCCACTAAAATTCTAGGTTTAATAGTTTCCAAGATATTCCTAAATTTAGCCACTATCCCATGGCTTACTTATTTTTAAAATCTCTTCATTAGGTATCTCGACATTCCTGTCCAACCTGAATGATACCAACTATTAATATTTCTGAAAACACAAAAAAGTGCTTATTGAGCACACAAATAGTTCCACAAGAAAACGTCACAGTATATTTTTAATTGCTAAAAATATGAACTATAACCATTATTTTGGTACAGAAAAGAAAAACAAAACCACAAATTCTTTTTGGTTAAAGTTCAACTGATATTAGTCACAATGTGTCCATCTTGGTTTTAATAGTTTAACAGTTTGATAGGAAAATTTTTTTCTATGTGATAATACACTAATTTCACCAGTTCCTTTGAGTTTTTATTTATTATTTTTTTATTTTTTGCAGAGACGGGGTCTTGCTATGTTGCCCAAGCTGGTCTTGAACTCTCAGCCTCAAGCAATCCTCGTACCTTGGCCTTCCAAAGTGCTGGGATTAGAGGGATGAGCCACTGTGCCTGGCCTCCTTTGAGTTTTTAAATCCACTAGCCAATCATCTTTTATAGTATATTTTACTCAACTTATATTTGTATCTACGCTAACAAATGAATAAGACCACAATTTATGAATATCTAGAAATTTTTTAAATCATGGAAATTGTGTACAATGTTTCTAGGCTCTCTGAAGAATGTGATCCTAGTTTCATTTGTGCTAACAAGAATTTATTATTAAAAGATCTGTAAGAGGAATGACATGCTAAATTGAAAGACATGGAAGCCTAGTAACATTCAGCTAGTTTTCTTCTTCTTAAGAATAAAGATAGTATGTTAATGAGTACACTTGGTATCCTCATTCTCTACAACCCTCTCACATCACTCAGGATAAAAATAAATGTCTATATTATGACTAAGACTAAAAATTACGCTGAAAAGGACATGTTTAGCACCTTAGAAGTACCTACATATTTAAAGCTACTTCTTTAAAATTTCATGCTTTAGACGCTGAAACAAGACAGAAATAATTCCATTATCTTTGTTCTGGTTTGTTATTACTTTTATCTCCCACAAACCATAAAATTTGCAAAAAAGAAGTAAATACATTTGCAAAATTACTCAATATTTGGAAACAAAAATTTAACCAAGCCTCTTAAGAGCCAACAAAAGAACTATCAAATAGAATACATAACAGATACTTAAAATTATATAAAATTAAACTAGTAGCAACATTCAAATCAATGAAGTGAGGTATTCTATGAATATGTACTCCAGTATGTTAATTATTAATTCACTGGACCAACTAAATTCAATAAGAATACTACTCTGTTAATATGATCACCTGAAATAATATTTTTAAAAAGGTCTTAGTCTATCAAAGTCAACTTCAAATATAACAAAGTTTTCCTCATGAATCAAGTATATGGGGAAAACATAAAATTATTCAAAATGTTTATTTTATAAAGAAATACTTCTCGGCTGGGTGCAGTGGCTCACACCTGTAACCCTAGCACTCTGGGAGGCTGAGGAGGAGTTCGAGACCAGCCTGAGCAAGAGCAAGACCCTATCTCTACTAAAAAAATAGAAAGAAATTAGCTGGACAATTAAAAATATATATAAAAAAATTAGCCGGGCATGGTGGCGCATGCCTGTAGTCCCAGCTACTCAGGAGGCTGAGGCAGGAAGATTGCTTGAGCCCAGGAGTTTGAGGTTGCTGTGAGCTCAGAGGCAACAGGCAACAGAGTGAGATTCTGTCTCAAAAAAAAAAAAAAAGAAATACTTCTCAAACCCAAGTGCTTTCTATCACAATATACAACATCATATACTGTTTACTGATAAATGGGAAAAAGGAAGGAAATTAAGTGAAATTAAAATAAAATATACATCTTCTATCAGAAAAAAGAGAAGAATAGAACCGGCAGGGACCAATAAATGGAAACTGTTAGAAGACACAGATTTAGAGAATTGGTTATACATAAAACACAGTTCCCTATATTTCATACACTTACACTTATAAAATAATCCTCAAAACTCTGTTACCCATTAATATAGATGAGGGGTCTGCAAACTTTCTGAAAAGAGCTAGATAGTAAATATTTTAGGCTTTGCAAGCCATAGGGTTTCTGTCACACCTTCTCAACACTGCTGTTGTAGTGAAAGCAGCCATAGACAATATATAAACAAGTGAGTGTGGTGGTGCTCCAATAAAACTTTATTTATGGACACTGAAATCTGAATTTCATATAATTTTCACATATCACAAAATAATCTTCTGTTGATTTTTTTCAATGTGCAACCTTAGATCATGGACCATACAAAAACAAGTAGCCCTGGGTTTGGCCCATGGGCTGTTGTTTACCAACCCCTGATCTAGAAATACGTGAAAAGCAGTTACTAGAAATACTTTCCAAACATTCTTTTTAATAACTGAGTACCAATAATGTTGCATTTTTATTATGCCATTATTTTCCCCATACACCAAGTTCTAAAACAGTATTACCTGCCAAAATAATGACTGAACCAAAGCTAATAAAGCTAAAATGAAGTATTCTTAATATTTCAAAGCCATGAAAAAGAGGCAATAAAAAGACAAAAAAGTTTTATTTCATTACACATTCCTAGATCATAAATTTCACAAAGAATTAAACTTACTCTATGTAATATTTGCCCATTGAGCTACATGAAGTTATTAGTTATATTTATGCCAAATTTAGAACTTCATTAACCCCAAATTTAATAAAGTATTAAAATGTGGCCACAAGAATCTTGGCATTTTCATAGTTAATACTGTTCCATATGATAATACTGAAATGTCTCAGAAAAATCAAAAGAAAAAAGTCACGGAAACAGTACTCTAGTTGTAGCTTAACTTTAGTTAAGATCTTAAGCAAATCGGCCGGGCGCGGTGGCTCACGCCTGTAATCCTAGCACTCTGGGAGGCCGAGGCGGGTGGATTGCTCAAGGTCAGGAGTTCGAGACCAGCCTGAGCGAGACCCCGTCTCTACTAAAAATAGAAAGACATTATATGGACAACTAAAAATCTATATAGAAAAAATTAGCCGGGCATAGTGGCGCATGCCTGTAGTCCCAGCTACTCGGGAGGCTGAGGCAGTAGGATCGCTTAAGCCGAGGAGTCTGAGGTTGCTGTGAGCTAAGCTGACGCCACGGCACTCACTCTAGCCTGGGCAACAAAGTGAGACTCTGTCTCAACAAAACAAAACAAAACAAAAAAAAAAAAAAAAAAAAAAAAAAAAGATCTTAAGCAAATCATGTAAGCTAGCATTTCCTAAAGTTTACCCTATATCCACTGATTATTCATTAACATAACAGGATCCATGGCCAATGGAGTCTGGGAAATGTTATACATTACATACATTTCTACAAGGTTTATAATGTACATAAGCATATCATAAATTCTGAGAAGTCCTGCAGTAAAGAAATCTGTTGGTTTATTCTAGTACCATCCAAACTTACTCAATTACTTTTTCTGTGCAATACTTATTAACATCCCAAAAAACTAAAATTCCTTAAAACACACCTTAGAAATTTTTCTAATCTCTAATAGGGATTAGATAAACATCCCTTCAGGTTGTAAATTTTAAAATACTATGAAACTATTTCAAGCAGTAATTTTGTGAAAGGTATTCAAATATTAAATTCAGGCTTATAAACCTGAACCCTCTCAATCAAATGTATTTCTTTATGCTCCCAAAACACTATAAACTTCCTTTTCTAGAGCAATTATATTTAAATAGAAACCATCTCTCTAACCTTTTAGAATCACTCCTTAAGTGGGAGACAGAATCATGCTCTACTTGTCCTAGTTTCTTCGATGCCTAGCAGAATGCCTGGATCATTAAATGTTTTTTAGTTTTGGTTTTGTTTCTATTGTCTTGCAATAATCTCTTACTTGATCTACCCATAACCACTCTTGCCCTTCTATTGCTTCTCTATGCAAATGTGGTCAGGTCTCCTCCTATTTAAAAATTTTCATCTGCTACTGCTCTGAAGATGAACATCAAATTTCTTAGGATGGCCCTGGAGGACCAGGCCTCTGCCTATCCTCTCCAGCTTTATCTCCTATCATTGCTCCTCTTTGTTTTATCTGCCATACTTTAGCCATACAAGTCCTAGTAAAGATGAAACTAAGCAGTACAGAGAAAAAAGCAGGGAAGGGGCCTGGGGAATGTCAGGGTGGGGTGGGGTGCAGTCTTAACTAGGGTGGCCATGAAAGGCAAGACTGAAAAGGTTATACTAGACTGTGGCAAGTAAGAGGGAACAGAAAATAAATACCTCTAAGATGGGAGTGAGTATGCCTGACTTGCTTAAGAAAGTGAAGCTAATATGGCTGGAGTCAAGCTGGCATGGTGGAGAGCAATGGTGAAGTCAGAGAGGTAATGGAAGTCTGGAAGAGTAGGGCCTTTTAGGATACTGTACATGCAGTCAACGCCCACATTTACTTCTCTAATTGAGATCTCTCCTCCGAGTCCTGCCTCCTATAACAAACACATACTTGACAACTCCTCTTGGATGCCTTACAGACATGTCTATGCCTGAAGTCTTAACTGTACTCCAAATCTGTTTCTCCGCCATTCATTCCCTTCTCAGTAAATGGCAATAACCGCTAACTATTGGCGATCTGAAAGCTTTTCCCACTAAATTTAGAATAGACATAAAAATCCAATTAAACATTCTCCACTCTAGGTAGCTATATTCTTTGATCAGCATAGAAAACATAATGAAGAGCCTAATCCCACATATATAGTACTCTGCTAAGGATTACTGACCATGCACATATTACATGCATACAGGAAGTAAATCACTGATTCCCACATGGAGAATTCCTATGGGGGCAAAGGCTATGTAAAGTGGGACATTAAATCTAGGTGTCCTCTAAAATGCCAAATGTCCATCTAAGACAAAATGGTACATGTACCTAGGGTTTAGCCCTAATAGCAGCTTCAAGTTAAGAGGTAGTATAGAGGAAGCGGTTCCTTACGGACTTTGACAACGTGTCTAAAAGTGGGAGGTCCAGTGAGCTCCAGCATGCTAGAGCAATGTCCCAAATAGCTGTTCTTTTATACTCTCTAAAAAGAGATGGAACTACAGACTAGGAACTACTGCTGTGTTTGAAAACTTCCCCGTTTATTTGTGCTACTGTCTGTTACTTCACAGTAACTGGCAACAAACTCCATGACAAAAATAACAATAAATTATGGTGTATTACTACAGTGGAATACCACACAAATTTATTAGATAGATGTATATTTAGTTACATGGAAATTCTTATATTTTGAAATGAAAGGGGAATATATAATTTGCATAAATACATACACTTATATAGAATATTAGTAGCAGCACCTCTGAGAGGTAAAATAGATAATTCTTTAAACCAAAGGTTTATAAGGGCTTGTCCTAGAAAGTAGCAGAAAAGCAAGGAACTAAGAAGGCAAAATGAAAAATCAGGCATGGATTTTGAAAGTATGTTTTACTAAACTTATTCAACGAATTTAAAAGACGTGAAACCATATATAGTGTGTTATCTGACAACAGAATCAGACTATAAACATCAATAACAAAGAGAAGAGGAAAAATCTCCAAACACTTGGAAACTACACAATGAACTTCTAAAATCATTCAAGGGTCAAAAAGGAAGTATTGAGGAAAAATTTTTAAATATACTAAACTGAAAATGAAATATGACATATCAAAATTTGTGAGGTACAGCTAAAGCAATGTAGAAGGGAAAATTTATACCACTAACTGCATCCATTAGAAAACAAGCACTTTGGGAGGCCAAGGTGGGAGGATCTCTTGAGGCCAGGAGTTCAAGACCAGCCTGTGCAACACAGTGAAACCCTATCTCAACAACAACAAAAACTAGCCAGGCAAGGTGGCACATACTTGTATTTCTAGCCACTTGGGAGGCTAGAGGGTCCCTCAAGCAAGAGAATCCCTCAAGCCCGGGAGTTTCAAGGCTGCAGTGAGCTATAATTGCGCCACACTGCACTCCAGTGTGGGTGAAACAGCAAGACCATTCAGCAGAAATGGGATGATAAAAGAAGAACAAAAAAAAAAAAGAATGAATGAGACCTTGTCTTGAAAAAAAATTGAATAAAAAAGAGAAAAAGTTTCAAATAAATAATCTAAGTAAGCTTCCACCTCAAGAACAAAGAACAAGAAGAGTAAAGTAAATCTAAGAAAAGAAATCAATAAAACTGGAAACAGAAATATAGAAAAAAATCAATGAAACAAAATCCTGGTCCTTTGAAAAGGTCAGTAACATTGACAAACCTCCAGCAAGACTGAGAAACAAAATAAAAGAAGACACAAATCATCAAATATCAGGAAAGAAACAGGGATACCACAATAGATCCTGTAGACATGAAAATGATAATAGAATAGTAAGAACTCTACATACAGGAATTTGACAACTTAGACTAAAAGGACCAAATCCTCAAAAAGCACAAATTAGCACAACTTACCCAGTATGAAGCAGATGACCTGAAAAGCCCTATAAGTATTCAAGAAATTGAATTCACAAATTTAAAACTCCTGAAAAAAAATCTCCAGACCTAGATGGTTTCAGAGAAGAATTCTTCCAAACTTTTAAAGAATTAATATCAACTCTCCACAATCTCTTTCAGAAAACAGTCTAGGCCATACCACCCTGAATGCGCCTGATCTCGGAAGCTAAGCGGGGTCGGGCCTGGTTAGTACTTGGATGGGAGACAACAGAAGAAAACACCTCTCAATTCTGTTAATGGGTACTATCAGTACTATCCTGATATCAAAAACAGAAAAAGAGTTTAAAAAAAAACAACTACAAACAAATAATCTTTATGACTACAGAGGCAAAATCCTTAATAGAATATTAGCAAGCAGAATTCAGCAACATGCCTAGGGAATCTTGAGTGTAACCAAGTGGTGTTTATTACAGGTATAAAAGGCTGGTTCAATATTCAAAAATCAATCAATGTAATCTACCTATTGTACACTAACAGGTAAAAAAAGACAAATCATAGGACCAGTCAATTGCTGCAGCAAAAGCTTTTAACTAAATTCAACATCCATTCATGATAAAAATTCTCAAAAAACTAGGAATAAAGAACATGCTCAATTTGATTTAAAAATATTTATTAAAAAACCCACAGCTAAAATCAGACTTAATGGTGAAAGACTGCATGTTTTCTCCCCAAGATCAATAACAAGGCACAGATATCCACTCTCACCACTCTTTTTCAACATTGTGCTCAAAGATATAGCTGGTGCAATAAGGCAAGAAAAGGAAATAAAAAGGAAACAGATCAGAAAGAAAAAATAAAACTATCCCTATTTGAAAATGGCATGATTTTCTATGTAGAAAATCCCAAGAAGTGTATTTTTTAAACTGTCTAGAACTAATAAGTGAGTTCAGAAAGGTCGTAAGATGTAAGATCAAAATGTAAAAATTAACTGTATTTCTACATACTAGCAATGAACACATGGAAACTGAAAGTAAAAATATAGGACAAGACTCATTCTAAAATTTATATGGACAAAGAAAATATAAAAACTCAATTTTGGAAAAGAAGAATGAACTGTGAGGAACCACTTTATATTATTTTAACACTTATTATATAGCTTCAGTCATCAAAACTGTGCGGAATTGGCAAAGAGACACAGAGATCAAGAGAACATAACAGAGAACCCAGAAATTGACCCACACTAGTATGGCCAACTGATTTTTTTACCAAGGTGAAAAAGCAATTCAATGGAGGAAGAATAGTCTATCCAACACAACAAATGGTGCTGGAACAATTGAATATTCATAGGCAAAAAGAAAAAAAAAAAAGAACTTTGACCAAAATGTGACATTAATAAAAGGAAAGTAACTTAAAATGTAGATTTAAAGATAAGTCATAAAACTTTTAAAAGAAAACCTAGGAGAAAAATCTTTGGGGATCTAGGGTTTAGTGAAGAGGTTTAGATATTACACCAAAAGCACGCTCATAAAAGAAAAAAAGTTGATAAACTGAACATCAAAATTAAAAACTTTTGTGCTCTGAAAGACCATGTTAAGAAGATGAAAAGACAAACTATAAACAGGGAGAAAAGGTTTGGAAACCATGTGTCTGACAAAGGACTCATATATGCAATGTATCAATCCAATAGGAAATGTATAAAGGACACAGAGACATTTCACCAAAGATAGACAAATGGCAAAAAGGAAAACCAAACAAACAAACAAACAAAAAACAAAGGAAAAGGAAAGATGTTCAACACCCCTTGTCATTAGGGAAATTAAGACCATGGTGATATTATCACTACATACTTATCAGAATGACTAAAATAAAAAACAGTGACAACAAATACTGGTGGGGATAAGGAGAAACTGGATCCCTCATAGATTCCTCATTGTGATGCAAAACAGGTCAGCCACTCTGGAAAATAGCATGGCAGTTCCCTAGAAAACTAAATACACACTTACCATACAACCCAGCTATCACACTCCTAGGCATTTAGCTTAGAGAAATGAACATTTATGTTCATATAAACCCACACACAAAGTTCAGAGCGGTTTTATCTGTATAGCTAAAATCCGGAAAAAAATCAAAATGTCCCTCAATAGGAGAAGGGTTAAACAAACTGGTATTTTAAGGTACATCCATAACATAAAATACCACTCACACACTACACGATTCCAATTACCTAACATTCTTAAAATGACAAAAGCGTGACATGGAGAACAGATTAGTGGTTGCCAAGGGCTAGGGATGGTGGGGAAGCAAGGGACAGGGTGAACCTAGAAAGGGAAAGCACGAGGGAGAGAGAGCTTTGTGGGGACAGAAGAGTTCTGTATCTTGACTGCACAGTGGCTGCATGAATTTATGTGTGGTAAAATGGGACAGAACTACAACATACACGTTCTACCAATCTTGAGATCCTGGTTTGGATATTGTATCCCACAGGTCTGTAAGGGAGACTGGCGCGGAGTACACAGGATCTCTCTGTATTATTTTCACAACTTCCTGTTAATCTCTAATTATTTTGAAATAAAACTTTTTTAAAAAAAGGAAATAAGGTAGAAAGAACTGAATCAATAGGAACTAGCAGTATCTACGTTTTGAAGTTTCCTTATATGTATCTTGAAAATTTACAACCTACATGTACTATCTATTACTACTATCATGCCTAATATTTATTTTCTTGAACGATTTTATTTCATGGTGATAGTTATTCTAGAAAAAAATACATTTTGAAATGAGGCTCTGATCATTTTATTTCATAGTATCCAAAATACCCAATAACAAAATTATTTTATGGAATTTTATGGAATGGGTTTTAGAATCGAGCAGAAATAGATTTAAATCCAAATTCTATAACTTATTACATATATGATCCTGAGCAAATTAAACTTGAGTCTCCATTTCTTCATAGGTAAAATGGGGATAAAAACACACACCTTGGTGAAGTAGCACATCTGTGTATAGAGAAGCTGGCAGCATTTTACACATGGCAGATTATGTAAATTTTACTGTTATCATCTTATCTCCCTGAATGCAACAGACATTCCGAAGAGCAGGAAAATTTCAAACATTTCCCTTGAATTACCTTACTGCTCTCAGTACAGTGATAGTTATACAATAAACACCCAATATGCAATTTTCTCTTAACTTTTAACCTCTGTCATTTAAATTACTTCTGTTTCCCTACTGTAAATGGTTATACTCTGACTTTCTGAAGAGGATTAGGTTTGGAGTTTTTATGTGTGTTTTGTTTTTCAAATGAGAGTTTTTTGATGAAGCTAGTATGTAATTCCTAAAGGCATCAAATCAAGAAAGAATAGTTCAATGGTGTAATAGTTTAGAAATGCAAAACACAAATCAAGATTTCCAAATATTCTACACATTTCATATTCTTGTTTCTAACTCAGCCAGTTAAAAATTTTTTTAATAGCCCACAAGTGGCATTTTCCAATGCCTTATCACCTCATGTAGATCGTTATTCTTAACATTTTCACATAGAGAATCCTACTTTTATTGAAATTCGCTACCACTGCTCCCCATGACCCCTTCTCAACACAGAGCTCCAGGCTGCTGACCCTAATCTTTTGCAATTTTCTAGAAATAATTTCTATACTCACATATTCCTCATTGTATTTTACTTTTTCCATCAAAATAGAAATTGTAAAAAAAGATAATAAATACCAGCCCTCCACTCCATAATTTAGAATCTTATCCAAAGAATTTATTCTACTAATTCTTCTCTTAATTCTAAACTCCTAAAAAAAATTGTCAGGCAACTATCGAATAGGATTAATAAACTCAACTTTAATACGGCTAAGTTTCTTTCTCTTATTCATAAATTCATAAAAGTCATATTAAAAATGTACTGTTGAGGACAGCACACTTTATAATGTATTGTCATCAATATATCACAATAAAAAGTTCCAGGCCGGGCGCGGTGGCTCACGCCTGTAATCCTAGCACTCTGGGAGGCCGAGGTGGGCGGATCGTTTGAGCTCAGGAGTTCGAGACCAGCCTGAGCAAGAGCGAGACCCCACCTCTACTAAAAATAGAAAGAAATTATATGGACAGCTAAAAATATATATAGAAAAAATTAGCCGGGCATGGTGGCGCATGCCTGTAGTCCCAGCTACTCGGGAGGCTGAGAAAGGAGGATCGCTTGAGCTCAGGAGTTTGAGGTTGCTGTGAGCTAGGCTGACGCCACGGCACTCACTCTAGCCTGGGCAACAGAGTGAGACTCTGTCTCAAAAAAAAAAAAAAAGTTCCAAATAAAACTCTAGAGTTTTGGATATTATTTTTGAGAGGCACTACTCAAAAATGCTGTTCTGGCCGGGCGCGGTGGCTCACGCCTGTAATCCTAGCTCTCTGGGAGGCCGAGGTGGGCGGATTGTTTGAGCTCAGGAGTTCGAGACCAGCCTGAGCAAGAGCGAGACCCCATCTCTACTAAAAATAGAAAGAATTATATGGACAGCTAAAAATATATATATAGAAAAAAAAATTAGCCGGGCATGGTGGTGCATGCCTGTAGTCCCAGCTACTCGGGAGGCTGAGACAGGAGGATCGCTTGAGCCCAGGAGTTTGAGGTTGCTGTGAGCTAGACTGACGCCACGGCACTCACTCTAGCCCAGGCAACAGAGTGAGACTCTGTCTCAAAAAAAAAAAAAAAAAAAATGCTGTTCTATACTTTTCAAATTTTTATTTTGGAATATAGATAAAAATATATGGTACAGAGATAGTACAGACTTCCCATACATCCTTCACCAAGCTTTCCCTAATGTTGGCAACTGACATAATCACAGTACATTGGTCAAAACTGGAAACTTGTACCAAAGATTTTATTCAGAGATTCTGTACTTTCTGAGTACCTGTTGACACTCGACATCCAGATGTCTTGGAGATAACTGAATATCCAGACATCTTGTGAGAATTCCTATTCTTATTCTTATTCCTAATTTAACTTGGTCCCAGCTGTTCTATGTTCATCATCATAGATTACGGATTCATAGTAACATAGAATCCTATCTTGGAAGGAACCTTAAAAGTCATCTAGATTAATATTTTTCAAAGTATAAATTATGACCCCTTAATAGGTCATTAAATAAATTTAATAAATCACAACTACCATTTTTAATAAAATAAATAGAAAATATTATAGTGCAACACAGATGTTAAGGGTATTACTGCTTTATAATTTTTTAATTATGTATGTATATGTGTGCATGTATGTATGTACTGGGTCATAATATTAAAAAAAAATTCCTTACCACTGGTCACAGTCAAAAATGGTTTAAAAGCACTCATCTACATCAAACCAAAGAAAGCAATCTCTCTTTAATACCCCTGACAGATGATAACCCATCTCTACTTTACCACTATTAAAGGTAGGACATTAACTACTTCTGCATCAGACAGTAACACGGTATTAGAAAAATTTTTATGCGCAACCAAAATTTCTCTCTGTTGACTTTTGATCCACACCTCACAAAAAAAGCTTTTTTTCCCTTCTAAAGAAAAATATCCTGCAATCCTATTTTCTTTTTCTTTTTGTTTTGTTTCAAATCAGGGAACAGAGGTTGTTACAATAGAAAGTTTCCCCTTTGGTTCCCAAGAGACTGAAAATAAAGGGCAATAATAGAAGAACTGAAATAATGCATACAGGGACTCTAAATGGAAGAGGAGAAGAAATACCAAGTAAAAAGGTCAAGTCAATAAAGGAACATCTTTGTAGAGATGATACAAATAAAATTATCAAATGCAGACAATTTTATAAAAGTGTGCATTAATTACTAGCAAATATTCTTATTTTGGAAAGTGAGTTTCTCTTTTTTATGTTTTTTAAACACACAAAGAAGAGGAAGAATAACTCGTTCATTCAAAAGAGAGAAAGAAAACTCATGCACAATTAAACCCTTTCTGTCTCTTTTAATATATGAGAAAATGATTTTAAGAAATTTTTTAAAGCAACTGTTATTTCTATCCAATCTCAAGCAAAGTAGTTCGTGTCATTAAATACATGTTTAATACATATTTTTTTTATCAAACCTGTATTCAACTATCTCATAGCTTCACTCTACCTAGACTGCAGATTTTTTTAGTCAAAATGTATGAAGGGAAAAATAAATTCTGAAGTTAAAAAAAAAAAGAAATGTATGAACTAAATAAAACTCATGTAATTCACACTTAAAGGAACATCTTAGAGCCTAATCAAAGCCTTTTTACTTTTACTTTGCCCCCAGTTCTAACTACAATATCAGTTTTTAAGACAACAATTTAAAAGCGTTAAAGAGAACAAACACTGCTATGCAAAGGTGCACTGACATGAACAAGAAATAAGATGACAATCTGACTACGAAGGATGATTTAGAAAGTAACTAAAAGCAGACCTTAGATACTCAAGAAACAGATGTCTAGGAGTACCTAGTATAAGGACAAAACATGTATATATTTCATTATATATTTCATTTAATAAGCCTTATTGTAATAATGCTTCTTGTTTATAAGGTTGACACTGAGTCAACATGAAGGATTCTTTATGCTCATGATTGTGGCATTTTCTGTTAAAAATATGAAAAATATATGCCATAAATTTTAGAAAACTTTCTACCCAAAATTGCTAAAATAAGTAAAGTTTTAGTTTTCAAAAAGAGGTGAATCCTCAGCTACTTGGGACACCTGGCTGTCCAGAACAACTGATTCTTCCCTGAGGATTGTGGTTAACTGCAATTTTTACCTTCTCCTTTACCTCTTTCAAAAGTCCTATGACTACTTAAAGCAACATCTCATAAAGCAATCCTTGATGTTAATAGAAGGTAATGTGTGTTTGGGTTGGGGGCAGTATTTCAATAACTAGACATGAGTATCACTGGGGGAACTTTTAAAAACACTGGTGTTCAAGCTCCTCAACTAGAAATTCTTCTAATTCGTCTAGATAGAACCTAGGCACCAGAATTTTTAAAGTTGCCCAGGAGAGCCTCATGTTCAGCCAGGGTTGGGAACCACTTAGATAAATAGTTTTCTTCATGACATCTTTAGGAATCTTTGAGAGGGATACAGCATGCAGCATTTCCCAAATTTGTCTTCAAATCCCTTTTTCCATGGGGCATCTTATATCACTGACTTAGTTAATTCTTCAGCTAAAAATCAAGGTAAATATTAAGTTTAGAATCCAGTTGTATAACTTTTCAAACTTTATAAAAGCTGTAATGTGTTTAGGAGCAGGGGAGGTGAAAAAGGAAAGAAAGACTTTTATACAGCCATTACATCTTTTTTACCGTATTACAAAAATTTCAAATGGAGGATTTTAATTCCCACTAAAAAATTTCATACTTTATTTAAATGATCCTTATATTAAGCCTGTGACTCAAAAGCATTCACATGTTATGAAGCCAATTCCAAAGATAAATTCATGCTGCCCTCTAATGGTTCAACATAAGTATTTTTACCTACAGTAGTCCAGAAAGGTGATGATAAATACAATCTTATTATTTTATAAATGGGAGAATTACATTAGACACCAAAAAAGAAAATTATTATTTCAATTTTGGGTATAACCGAGCTCAAAAAATCAACTTACTGCTATGTTCAAGACTCTTTTAATTACCAAGCCATTTTCAAACTACTATATTTGCCTATGCATGTGTAAAGCAAGATAAAAATTTGTGCATTCTGTAACAGCCATCTCTAATTTAGCTTCTTTTTCAAGTATGGCAATAGTCTTCAAACTTAAATGCTCTATCCTACAATGGAATTTAGAAATTATACATATTATTGCACATTTTTATGACAGCCAGAATTTTAATCAGCATCAAAAATTTTCCATTGGAAACTTAAATACTTGCAAAAGATGTAGTTTCTAGTTTATCGTAAATATTTACATTTTAAAATAAAACTGTTATATCACTCTTTTAAATGTATCCAAATAAATCTAAATAACATAGCAAGTTGATATCTATCTTCATCTACTTAAAAAAACACATATCCTTTCGGGCCATTCTAGAAATTTTTTTTAAAAAAGAAAAAAATAGGCCGGGCGCGGTGGCTCACGCCTGTAATCCTAGCACTCTGGGAGGCAGAGGCGGGTGGATCGCTCGAGGTCAGGAGTTCGAGACCAGCCTGAGCAAGAGTGAGACCCCGTCTCTACTAAAAATAGAAAGAAATTATATGGACAACTAAAATATATATATACAAAAAATTAGCCAGGCACGGTGGCGCATGCCTGTAGTCCCAGCTACTCGGGAGGCTGAGGTAGTAGGATCGCTTAAGCCCAGGAGTTTGAGGTTGCTGTGAGCTAGACTGACGCCACGGCACTCACTCTAGCCCGGGCAACAGAGTGAGACTCTGTCTCAAAAATAAATAAATAAATAAATAAATGAAAGAAAGAAAGAAAAAAATACATAAACTATGTTAAATACATCAGAAATTTTACATCATTGTTTTATATCTTTTTGAACTTGTATTTTATTCTATTCTCTCCATAGATTTTATCCTAATGTGGTATTTTATACCTGAAAGTCTTTTATTGCTCATGTTACCATAATTCTATGCATCAAAACCATGCACACTGGCCGGGCATGGTGGCTCATGCCTTTAAACCTAGTACTCTGGGAGGCCGAGGCAGGTGGACTGTTTGAGCTCAGGAGTTCGAGACCAGCCTGAGCAAGAGCAAGACCCCATCTCTATTAAGAATAGAAAGAAATTAGCCAAACAACTAAAAATATATATAGAAAAAATTAGCTGGGCATGGTGGTGCATGCCTGTAGTCCCAGCTACTTGGGAGGCTGAGGCAGAAGGATCACTTAAGCCTAGGAGTTTGAGGTTGCTGTGAACTAGGCTGACGCCACGGCACTCTAGCCCAGGCAACAGAGTGAGACTCTGTCTCAAAAAAAAAAAAAAAAAAAAAATGCATACTAATTAAAATTTATAGATGTTTGTATTTCTTGTGACCAAAAACGTGTAAGTTAAAAAATATTTTAGGCAGGGTGCAGTAGCCTATGTCTGTAATCCCAGCACTTTGGAAGGCTGAGGCAGGAGGATCACTTGAGGCCAGGAGTTTGAGATGAGCATGGGCAACACAAAGATATCCTGTCTATACTAAAAATATATATATATATATATAATGCAATAAGCCATTATTGCAATTATCAGCAGATAATGGAACATAAACATTATAAATTTTGATAAATAATTTTTAAACAAAAAGTAAAATATTAATGGACATGAATCTCTGTGAGATGCATGGGCCTTTTTTTCTTTAATTTGTATTGATATATCCAAGAAAGAATATTTCTTACTGCTAAAATGAGACAGGTTTTCAATCTTATTCTTATTTCACAGTTTTTTTCTAGGTATAATCACTGAGAAATGTTATTCACATTAGGAACTAAATCCCCCCAAGTTTTGTTATAACAATGAATAATATACCAAAACTTAGGTTTGTGATCTATCATCAGATATTATTTTTAATGATATGGCAACTGACCACTTGATTAGGTCCTCTTTCAATTTGTTGAAAGCAAAGAACTAGAAACTACCTGACATGCAATAGAATGTGTAATATATTTGCTGCAATTATTCAGTTTCTTAATGTCCAGGAACAGTATCACTATGATTTATCAAATGGCTATTAATTACATCTATTATTCCTTCACTTAACAGTTTAATTTGATATACGCAGAAAAGGTAGAAAACATTTAAAATATTGTTAATTTCAATACCCTTCTGCTGATATAACATTTGTTTTATAAAATAATTTTACCTTATCATGCATTTCAAATACACACACATACACACACACACACACACACTTTGGCTTTTTTTGAGACAGGGTCTTGCTATGTTGCCTAGGCTGGTCTCAAAATCCTGGGCTTAGGTGATCCTCCCGTTTCAGCCTCCCAAGTAGCTAGGACCATAGGCACATGCCACTCTGCCTGACCAAATATATTTTTTTATCCAAACCTTAAAGCAGCTGACTCAATTCATTTAATTTATGGTAAACACACACTGTCAATCAATTGCCACATCAGACTATCAAAAAAAGGTCTGCCTTTGTTTCTCAAGTGAAATACATTTGAGGCTTATAAAAAAAGGATTGTTAATTTGTCTTATAAACCAAGACCCAAATATATGCCATATACAAGAGACACGCCAAAAGCAGAGAAAAGCTAAAAATAAAAGAAAGGCAAAGTTATACTAATAGAAAAAAAAGAAAGCAGTGATTGTTATCCAAATATGAGACAAAGCAGAACTCAAGCTAAAAGGTATCAATGGCAGGACACTTGTAATGCTAAAATCTATAATTCTCAAATAATATATGGCAATTATGAATATCTATGTACCAAATAATACAGCAACCACTTTTATGAAGCAAAAGCTACAGAAGATGCAAGGAGACAGGAATAGAAGCAAACAAATGCTAAGACATTTTAACACATCACTCTCAGTACAAGACAGATCAAGTGAACAAAAAAACATAAGGATGGGGCCGGGCATGGTGGCAACGCCTGTAATCCTAGCACTCTGGGAGGCTGAGGCAGAAGGATCACTTGAGCTCAGGAGTTTGAGATCAACCTAAGTAAAAGGGAGACCCTGTCTCTATAAAAAAAAAAAAAAGAAAAAGAAAAAGAAAGAAAAAAAGTAAGGATATAGAAGAACAAAGCAACAAAATCTTATGGAAGATCATGTGTGTGTGTGTGTGTGTGTGTGTGTGTTTATCAAACGTCATACCCTTTAAAGTTCTTCTCAATTGCATATGCAATATCCACATTGATCCTACATTAATCCCAAAGAAAGCATGAATAAGTGCCACAAAGTAGAAATATTAGTCTTAAAATATAATAAAGTAGAAATTAATGACAAAATTTTAAAAAACAAAAGGCCCTTCTACTTGGAGATGAAATCTTTCATTAAACAATTTTTACATAAAAGGGAAAATACAAAGTGGAATAATACTGAAAAATGATAATGAAAATACTACATATCAGAACTTATAATACATACGTAAAACAATGGTCAGAAAAAAATTCATAGCTTTCAATAGTTACATCAATAAAACAAAAGCATTCAAATAAATGAATTCAATTCAATTTGAAAATTTTTGTGAGGTTATATATAATTACTAATTTGGTGTTACTTTCTGTTTGCTCATGTTTTATTTGTTCTTATATATTTATATTTGCTATTAGATTGCAATTTCCTTTTCTGCACTATCTTTACCAGGTTTAATTGCCAATGTTGACCTTGTTTTGTAAAAACAATTCAGCAATTTCCCTTCTATCACTTATCTTTTTTATTCTATATAACATTAAGGCTATCTGGTCTTTGATATTTTGGTATATAGAATTCCCTTGTGAAACCATGTGGGCCTGGTGCTTTTCTGTGGATTTGTTCCTTATCAACTTTCTCTATTTTTTTCCCAATGGATACCAATGCATTTAAGCTTTCTATCTCTAATGAGCCAATTTTGGGAAATAGTATTTTCTAGGAAATTATCTACATCACCTAGGTTTTCAAATATATTTAGTAGAGGATTGAAAATATTATAATGTTTTAAATTTTTTTCTGCTCCAATGGTCATTTCTGCCTTGTCACTTCTCATTTTTCTTATTGGTGCTTTCTTTTTTCTTTGCTTAATATCTAGTGGTTTATCTATTTTACTAATTTTTAAAAATCAGGATTTTGTTTTAAAACAGAATTAGAGATGATTAAAAAAATCAGGATTTTGATTTATCAATTAGATCTACTATTTTTTATTCTCTACTTCATTTCAGTTTTAATCTTCATTATTTCATTTTCTGTACTTTTATTTAGTTTGTTTTTTTAACTAGCTTCTACAATGCTGAGTCACCCTATGCAATAACAAAACATGTCTTTCACCTGAAGGATACTTTTACGTCTTTGAGGAGTACTCTACAGCTTTCTTATGTATTACTGTACATTTCTTGATAAGGTTACTCCTCAGTATTTTATCTTCTTTGTTGTTAATATAAATGGAGTTTTCTCTACCATTATATACTCTACTTGATTATTGCTTGTAATTTGAATGCTATTGATTCCATATATTAATTTTATATCATGCTACTTTACTGAACTTTTATCATCTGAATTATTTTCTATATCTTACTTCTCTAAACTGATCTTTCTCTTCTGACTGCATCAGCTAATACTTTTAAAGCAATGCTAAATATTTTTAGAAATAGTATGACTTATTCCTGACCTTGGTGTTAAATAAATTAAATAATTCTCTAATACATTTTTAAGGCCTCTGTGGTAATTGCCATTTGATCCAGCAATCTCACTACCAGGTATTTACCCAAAGGAAAAGAAGTCACTTGATCAAAAAGACGCCTGCACTCAAATGTTTATTGTAGCACAATTTACAATTGCAAAGATATGGAACCAATTCAAGTGCCCATCATTCATGAGAGGATTAATAAAATGTGGTATATATTAATATATAACATGGAGTATTACTCAGCCATAAAAAGAAATGAATTAGTGTTTTTTGCAGCAATGTAGAATGGAGCTGGAGACCATTATCCTAAGTGAAGTATCTCAACAATGGAAAAACAAACATCACATGTACTCACTAATAATTTGGAACTAATTTATGGGCACACATGGGCAATGAAAGACGTAAAAATCGTTCAAAATCAAGAAGGGGGAGGGAGGAAGAGGGGAGGAGTAAAAACCTACCTAACAGGTATAATGAACACTATCTGGGGGATGAGCACACTTATAGCCCTGACTAAAGCATTATAAAAGCTATCCATTAACAAAAACATTTGTACCCCCTTAATATTTTGAAATTTTTTAAAAAATATCAAAAAAAGAAAGAAACAAACAAACACACTAAAGCTGTAGAGAGGGAAACTTTCTCTCTCCATCACTCCTAATGGTACTTGGAACCTTCCTCTCTTCTCCACTCCTGCTACTGCTGGAGCTACAAGAGGCTCACTCCTACTCATCAGGTGGCATTGAGGGGAAAATGTTCCTTGGAAGCCAAAGTTAAAACTATTTACAAGGTACACTATTCATTGTGAGTAAAATGGGTTTTTATGGGCTATCTTAGGAACTTTGCCACGATTTATCACAATGTTTCTATAAGAAAATACATTCTAAGTTTCCAGTAACCAACAAAGTTTGCAACATGGCCTATTTTGATGATTGCCCAAAATCTTACCCAAAATTTATTAGACACATTACATTTCCAAGAAATCCTATTATTGCAGAAACTTCTATAAACATGTAACATAAACTCTCATTATTGTCAAAGCACTTGATTTAAAAACCACACTTAAATTTGTTTCTAAATCCAATTAACATTAAAAACTTCATAAAACCTTCACTAAAAATCAATAGTTGAAGAAAATGCATAAAAAGTGATTGAGTATTAAGGAGAAACACCTGGTGGATAATATTGGGTTTTGATTCATAAAGGAACTCTCCAAAGCAAAACAGGAAAAAAAGCTTCAAAATTTTTCAAATTTTTCAGAGATGTGACTAGCAACCTATATAAATTTTCCTTGTAGGATTCTGAAAACTGAAAGCCCACTCATCTATATGTCACATGATACATTAAAAAGCAATTCGTAACTTGAATTGATATTTTGCCCAGATTTTTTACAAAACACAGTAAGCATTGCTAAGCAAGATTTTCCTCAACTGAACAACAAAAAAAAGACATTTGTGAGGCAGCACTGCTTTAAACACAAAATAAACCAAGTATTGTGTTTGTTTCTCAGAGTCAGAACAACATAAATAAAATTAGCCACAAATAAAAGAATAGAAATGTCGTTTATGTCCTCTAATCTAGGCAAAAATTGTTAAAATTTTTAACAACTTTAGGACTAAAAATATAGATCCTTTCTTATAAAAGGATTATGAACTTAGCACTAATCAGGTTTAAATTATGGCTATATGTTCCTAGTTAAAGAATCATGATAAATTTAAGGGGGAGGAAAACTTATAGTAATTATCTTTTTGTTGCTACTTTCCTTATATTTACCATTGTGGAGAATGATGTTTAAACTTTTAGCATAAAGAACTCAAAAAGGATCTCAATAGCATTAAAAAAAAAGTGGCCAAATAAAAATCAGACTAAGGTCAACTCAAAATTATAAAGAGACATACTTTAAGAATTGGCTTTGTTTACTTCTGCATTTGTTTTTGTTTAAGGAGGATATGAAAAATGTTAAACTTGTGTGACATAAAATTTTTCTTATTTAATAAACATACAGATATTTTAAACAGTCTTTAATTCAAAATTAAGTGGTAAGCTTGGGCCCTGCTGGCTGCCCCTAAAAGCAGAACAAAGGAGCACGGAGTCATGAATTTCTATCATAGGAAATTTATTACCAAGTTATTATACTTGAATACTAACTCTGTAGCAAGAAAACATAGACCAGAACAAAAGGAACAAAAGTGATCAAGCTGAAAGACCCAAGATAGGCCAGGCGCAGTGGCTCACACCTGTAATCCTAACACTCTGGGAGACCAAGGCAGGAGGATTGCTTGAGCTCTCAGGAGTTTCAGACCAGCCTGAGCAAGAGCAAGACATCATCTCTACAAAAAATTAGCTGGGCGTCACAGCACATGCCTATTGTCCCAGCTACTCAGGAGGCTAAAGCAAAGGAATTATTTTGAGCCCAGCAGTTGGAGGTTGCAGTGAGCTACAATGACGCCACTGCACTCTACCCAGGGTGACAGAGCAAGACTTTGTGTCAAAAAAAATAAATAAATAAAAAGAAGAAGAAGAAGAAAGAAAGACCCAAGATAAAATGAATGGCTATCAAGCTAGGACAAGGCAGAAGAGGTCCGTGTATAAAATGCTGCACACAATTACACAAAACCCATAGATTTTCCAAAGCTCATGTTTAAACTCCAAATTAATAACTCCTGATATGCACAGTTTTCCAAGGAAGAAATGATTCTCTGGGCTACAATGGCAGTACTGTTGCAAGGTCAACTACATCCCAACAAAGGCCAAAAAATATCCATTTGTAACACAGCCTCAATCATTCCTTCTATAAAGCATACACTCAGAAATAGTAATAGAATCATAGCTGATTTTTTTAAATCAGACAGAAGTAAATTTTTTAAAATCTCTCAAAATAACAATGTCCTGTGCAAATACACTGAGATTTAGATTTTTTAAGGAACTAAAAGCTACATGGGAAAGTAAGATAATGAGCACTGTATGATCACAGAATTACTTCATAAAGCCAGAAAACAACACTACAGGAGGCACTATTTATTCTCACCAACTTACAGATGAGTTAACTGAGAATTAGAAGGTTAAATAACCTGCTCGACATAGCTATGATTCCAACTCCAGAGTCTGTACTTGTAACTAGACTATACTACCTTCAATACAATAAAGGCTAACAATTATGATAACAATTATGGCACAGAGGCAGAAGCTGAAAACTTAACAGGCACATCATTTTGTCCTCAAACATCTGATGAGATAAGTATTATTTTATCCCCTAGTTAAACATTTACAATGTGTTTGGTCAAATGCTTGAGAGGCAAAAATTTGATGCTTTCTTAGCAACATTTTTAGTTACAAAGAAAACGGAGTATTACAAAATGTATGTTTTAAATCAACTCTACTGAGGTAAAATTTACATAACATGAAGTATGTCTATTTTAGGCTCATAGTTTGATGAATTTTGACATACACCTGTATTAACAATCACCAAAGTCAAGATACAGAACGTTTCTATCACCTGAGAAAGTTTCCTTGTATAGAAAATCCCCACCCCCAAATCTAGGCAATCAATGAATTTCTGTCACTATGGATTAGTTTTGCCTATTCTAGAATCCCACAAAAATAGAATTTTATACTATATACACTCTGTGTATGACTCCTTTTGCTCAGGATAATATTTTTGAGATTCATACATATTGCTGCATGGATCAGGAGTTTTACTGCTGAATGGTAATCTAAGCCATGGTTATATTACAATTTAACCACCTACCTCGTGGTAGATGTTTGGGTTTTTTCCAGTGTGGGGCTATTATGAAGAAAAATGCTATAAACATTTATGTTCAAGTCTTTGAATGGCCGTATATTGCCATTTCTTTTAGGTAAATACCAGGCATGGAATTGCTGAGTGGTATGGTAAGTACTACATGTTTAACTTCAAAAGAAAGTTATAAACTCTGACAAGGTGGTTGTACCACTTTATATTCCCAGCAGCCATGTATGAGAGTTCCAGTTGCCCTACCATGACACTTAGTGTCAGTCTTTTTAAATATTAGCTATGGTTTTAATTTGCAATTCCCTGATGACTAATGATTTTGAACAACTTTTTATGTGTTTATTAACCATTCTTATCTCTAGTATCTATTCAAATATTTTTCCCATTTTTGTTTTCTTAAGGTGTAGGTATTCCTTCATATACTCTGGAGACAAGTCCTCTTTCAAACATAGTTATTGCAAATGTTTTCTTCCAATATATGTCTTGCTTTTTCATTTTTTAAACAGTGACTTTCAGGTACCAAAAGTTTAAATTTTAATAGTGAGTGATTTCATGATTCATGCTTTCTATGTTCTAAGAAATCTTTGCCTATCTCCAAAGTTACAAAGTATTTTCTTCTAGAAATTATAATTTCTACTCTTTGTGTTCTAAAAAATATTTCCCTATCTCCAAAGCAGCAAAGTATTTTCTTCTAGAAATTTTACAGCTTTAACTATTACATTTAGGTCTATGAACGATTTCTAATTAAATTTTTTGTCTGTGGTGTGAAGTACAGGTTGAGCTTTATTTTCTGTCCGAATATCCAATTATTTCACCACTATTTGTTAGAAAGAATATCCTTTCCCCATAAGCACCTTCACTGAAATTAATTTTGAAAGAATCAAACTGACCATATACAGATGGATCTATTTTTTGCCTCCATATTCCAGAGTACAGCAAACTTTTGTGAAAGACCAGATAGCAAATACTTTGGGCTTTGCAGACCATATGATCTCTATCACATCCACTCAACTATGTTGTTGTAGCACAAAAGCAACTATAGACAATACATAAACAAGTGACTGCGGCTGTGTTCCAATGAAATTTTATTGACACACTAAAATTTCAATTTCATCTAAATATGTGTTATGAAATATGCTTCTTTTGATATTTTTCCAATTACTTAAAAACATAAAAACTATTCTTAGCTTGCAGGCCATACAAAAATAGGCAAGCTGGATGTGGCATATGGGCCACAGTTTGCCAACCTGTGTTCTACTCTGTTCCGCTGATTCATATATCTGTCCCCATGTCAATATTCCACTGTCTTGACTATTGTAGCTTTATAGCAAATCCTGAAGTCAGGTTATGTAAGCCCTTCAACTTCTTTCTTTTCAAAATTGTTTTGGCTATTGCAGGTCCTTTGCATCTCTGCAAAATGTCAGCATTACTTACTAATTTTACAAAAAAAACTGCTAAGATTTTCATTAGGATTGCATTGCATCTTCACATTAACTTTGGGAGAATTAACATCTTAATAATATTGAGTCTTCTTTAATTTATCTGAGCAATATTTTATAGCTTTCAGTAAATAGGGTATGCACATATTTTATTAAATTTACCCCTGAATATGATATGTTTTATGTATTTTAATTCTCTAGTTGTTCATAACTATTAAGTAGCTCTTCAGCTATTAGAATAAGTAAGGTGTTTTGTTTTGTTTTTGTTTGTTTGATTTCTTAGAATTTTCTACATACAGGATCATGGTGTTTATAAATAAAGTTTTATATCTTCTTTTCCAATATTCCCCCCATTTATTTCTTCTTCTTATTGTACTTGCTAGAACTCAAGTAAAATGTTGAACAGAAATGATAACCATATATATCATTTGCTTTGTTCCTGATCTTCTAAGTATTCAGGCTTTCACCATAAAGGATAATGTTATCTAGAGGTTATTTATAGAAGCCCTTTATCAAATTAAAGTAGTTCTCTTCCATTCCTAGTCTGCTAGGTCTGTATCATGAAAGAGAGCTGATTTTTGTCAAATGCTTTTTCTGTATCTAACGAAATGTACATATGGTTGCTCTCCTTTATTCTGTTAATTTGCTTAATTACTTTGATTACTGAATACTAAACCAGTCTTGCTTTCCTAGAATAAACTCCATGATGCATTATATTATTTAAATTTTGCTGAATTTAATTTTCTAATACTTATTAAGGATTTTTATATCTGGGATCAAGAAGCATAAGATCTGAAGTTCACTCTTCCTCATCCTTGCTTTGATAACGTGTTCAAATTCTTGTCTCTGGCTTCTGAGAGTTTTTAAAAGTGTATTTTTAATGTATCTTTGTTATGGGTTTAGATTTATTTCTCCCAAATAAAAAAAATTGCTAATTTAACAATATAATCCTATGTGAAAATATGAGAAAATATTTAAGATTTTATCTTATAAACTATCTTTCAGTTCTACATCTATTCTATAAAGCGATATCCTCATGAAGAAATGTCATTTTTAAGAGTTCTGACATATATTCCATGGGTAAAGAATATGATAAAAGAGAAAGAATTCCCCAAACCAAGGCATGTAGTATACAAAAGGCAAAATTATATATAACTATTAGAACAAACTCCTGCTTTTCACTACTTCATGCTTATTTCATTTATCTAAGAGGCTTTAATGTGTATACTTGGCTGACTTTTTCCTATTAGGTTGAACCATATGAAACTGGTATATTTATAGGTCAAAGAAAGGTCAAATACTGGCAGTTTTACATGGTTTAACATCTCATTTATCAGGCAACCATGGCCTTGGAATAGTAACCAAAGTGAACTCACTCAGTCTACAAGTTGTTTTATCAGTACACAAGCACCATCTGGTGGCAGAAACCAAAATTGCAGGTTTATACTATTTATATCACTGCTGGCACAAATTCTTCAGTATCCCTGGGGGGTTGGCTCCAGGGATCTCATGCCCCTGCAGATACCAAAATCCATGGATGTTCAAGTCCCTTATATAAAATGGTATAGTACCATTGGCATATAATCTATGCACATCCTCCTGTACACTTTAAATCATTTCTAGATTACTTGAAACATCTCATACAATATAAATACTATGTAATTGTTATACTGCATTGTTGAAGGAATAATGACAAGCAAAAAAGTCTGTACAAGTTAAGTACAGATATTGCAACAATCCCTTTTTTCCGAATATTTTCAATCCATGGTTGGTTGGATCCACAGATGCAGAACCCATGGATGCAAAAGGTTAACAATACATTCAATATTTCTCAAATGTTCTACTTTCCAATATGCTTTCTAAAAGGGCATTACAAAATAGTGAAGAACCCTTGTATTGACAGTTTGAACAACCTCAAAATAAACAGCATACCAACATCGCAATATTTAGCAACAATTCATTAGCCTACATAACATAAACTTTGGAATATAATACGCAAGCTATTTTCTTAAATCAGAATCTTGGTTATTTCTAATTTTACTAATTAATATAATGAAATAAATTCAGTATGGATACTTCAAAAAAACAACTTTTACCCTATCAAATTCCCACTGACAGCCATCACTATCTGTAAAATTCTTTCCCAAAGTCTCACAGATTTACTTCCCAGGGTTACAGGGGAAGACCAAGCAGCCTTAAGTAGGTGTCTACTCTGCCTATAGAAACAAGTAAATTATAGGCAAAATAGTCCAAACTCATTCCTTGTTTAACCTGCCATGATTCAACATAAGAGAAAATAACTTGACTAACCTAGTTTTAAGTGATTAACCAAGAATTGGATACATTAGCCAAAGGTAACCAAATGCTGTCTTGACACAGAATATACTAACCACATCTGATGAGGGGGTGCTTGGCATGAGGCACGTGCCATAAAATTGTTCCAAATTGACTGATAGCAAACATTACTAAATCCTTTTGTGAAGAAAAATATAAACCCTAGATGAACAAAGAACAGATAAGTGATTCAAACTTAGGTTGAATCCTAAATGATACCTTTTTCTTAAGATAAATTACACATGCCGATTCTGGAAGCTCAAGGCACTGAACTAACTCTTCCATGTGTACTTCCAATAAACCCTCAAAGTCAAAGATAATCTTTGCATGCCCTTCACTGAAGCTTAAAGAATGATAAAATTACTCCTCCTAAATATCTCACAAGCAATTTAAACTTAACAGAGTCCAAATTAAATTCTTTTTTTTAATAGTCCAAATTAAGTTCTTCATCTTTCCAATAGCCTGCTCCAATGACTCTCATGGTGAAAAACATTACTCGCCATCCTGATATCTGAAAGTTATCCTCAATATCTCATCCTATCAATCCCCAAGTGCTATCAAGTCTACCTTCTAAATATCTACAGACATTGTCCCCTCCTCTCCATCTTCACTGTTCCAGGCCCTCATCGCATTAAGCCTGAATTATGACAAAATCTTTGTAATTCTGCTTTCTCCCTTGAAGTTTAAGTCTATCCAACCTATTTTCCACATACTGCCAAAGCAATAATATTCCTAAAACATATACCCAATTATTTTATCCCACAGCTTAAGACCCTTCAATGGTTCCCAATCACCTCGAGGATAAAAATCTAAACCCCGTGGCATGGCACTTGAGGACATGCAGATCAGGGCCCAGCCTGGACTTCAGTCTTCTCATTCCAGACATACCAAATTGCTTCCAAGTATATGAATGAACTAGACTTCTCAGGATTCCTAGACTCTGTTACCAAAATCTATATTGTTTTTCCTTGCCTTCCTTAATTAGCTAACTCCTAGTTAACCTTAAAGATTCAGTTGAAGTGTCAATTCCTCCTGGAAGCCTTCTTTGGTGCCCCCATCGGGGTGAGGTGCTTAGTTCTCAATGTTTTCATAGCACCATATGGACAACACATCTATGATTCTTTTATTCCTTTGTCTTCCTCTTCTACTAGGCTTACAGTCTATTAGACTGACTGTCTTTCTCTACTTGAATACAACATGTATCAAAGAGTAGGCACGCAATAAATGTTTGCTAAACGAGTAAGACCTCACAAAAGTCCTTTCATTTGCTATTATTATCTCTATTTTGCAAACAGAGAAACTAAGGGAGGTCCAAGTGCCTTGCCCAAGATTACATAGCTTAAATCATCAGAACTAAGATTTGAACCAAATGTTCTGACTGTAATGGAAATTATTTTCCCACAGAATCTTTGCTTTTGGGAAGCCATTCTATAAAATAATTGTGCTCTGCTTAGTAGTTTGGATGAGGACTTCCCCAGGCTGGGCATATAATCCAGGCTTGGCCAATTAAAGTATTTCCCTACCGTAAACCCAGTCTGAATGATGAGTTCCAGGATGGAGAGTCTACTCAAAGTGTTTCTGGGGACTTTCCTAAGAACTAGCAAAAAAAAAAAAAAAACCTGCCCTTCATCAGTATAAGAAGCCTATAGACTATGTACCGTAAAAGATATAGCAAATGGAGTCAGCTGCTCTGAAAATAAAGTCAAGCAGAAGAAAAATGAAACAAGAGCTAGAGAGAAATGCAAAATGAGAAAGAACAACGCTAAAGCCTGACATCCAACCATACCTAAAGATCTCCCCAAGACACTTTCTATTTACATGGGCCAAAAATTCCCATTTACATATAATCTAGCTCGAATTGTGGCCCTTTGGAAACCTGCAACACCAGACCAAGGGGCTTTCTGGCCACTTGCCATGCAATAACACCTCGTGTGACTATACAACATTGATAAACTATCTACAGGAGGCCTGATTTCAGCCGGTTTGTTCCTTGAGATAATGTATAAAATTTTTTATAACAAAGATAGGAGAACAAAAGCATAAAGTGTTCTCCAATCTTTGCCTTGTACTTTGTCATATGAATTTTTACATGCATTCTACCTTTTATGTTAGAGAACAGTGCCTCAAATGAGAAAAAAAAGGATGTAACTGGATGTACTCATTGTCAAACATCTTGGGTATAATAAAAGGAGAAAGGTACTTCAGAATCCAGGTCACATCCAGAGTTTGCTCATGGATAAATGTTTTTTCTCCACCCACCATGAAACAGAGCAGAGAAACAAAATTAGTTCTTTTAGGCCCCTGAATGAGTTCAAGTAAAGAAACCCCACCAGTAAAGAACGGTGGGTGGAGCATGGATAATATCTATTACTTAATATTATTTTAAGTGGAAAATAAGAAGATCTTTTCAAAAATGCCTCTAAATGATATGTTTCTTGGACTTCTTAACCTTTCATTCCCTGCCTTAAGAAGCTACTGATTAATCTGGACTCTGACAAGGAAAAGAAAGTCTCACACCTTTGGCTCCAAATTCCCTAGCATATAACCAAAATGTTGTCATCTATAAATTCAGGTCAAGTGTAAAACCATAATTTTAATAGCCTAATGAGTAACGGTTAGGTTTACTCTTTTGTGAGCAGAGCTTTTAAGTTGAAACATGGCTTGTACTTCCCTATATTCTTAGATTTACCTTTTTTGTGATCTGAAAAATTTTTAAAGGCTCTCTAAAAATTTGAAGGGAAAGTTCACTTTGTCCATTAATGGGAATGGCCTAAGGCACATCCTTTATTTATGACTTTGAAGAAGTTATAAATAAAATTCTTACACCCCTCATGACAACCATAGAATTAGATCTTGGAACTAGAAACTGCTAAAAAAGGAAAAATGCCAACATTCTTAACAGAAAATCTAGAAAAGAAAAACAAAAATCAAACCATATGACCCCTGTCACCTCTGATTTCATGCATCAACTCCTCTCCCCTTGGTTCACTCTGTTCCAGCCACACTGGCCTCCTGGTGGAGGCATCCACGTGCCAGGCACACTCTGCCTCAGGCGCTCTGGACTTGCTTCTTGAGTCTGGAACACTCTCTCTCCTGATATTCCCACTGCTTTTTCCTCTCTTCCTTTAGGTCTTCATCAAAAGGAACCTTCTCAGTGAGTAACCACCTCTTACTGACTGACTGCCTCCCCTACAAGAACATGAGCTCCATAAGGACAAAGATTACTGTCTGATTTTTCATTTAAAATTAATAAATTCACTAATCAAAACTCTAGCAAAATTTCAATAAAGGAACATAGACACAAAATGTCAAAATACAACAAATACTAAAACAATACTCTCATGAATCTATTCATTATAGTACATTAAAAATAAAATATCTTGCAAGTATAAAATAGACTAGGCATTCCTTACTCAGGTGACTATATCTATTGTACTGATGTGGGCAACTAGCGTTATTTATATTAAGGAACCTCATACTGAAGATAAAGGCAATGGGAATATTATACAGAAAAGGAAAGTAAAGCAATCATAAGAGAAATGTTATGTCTCTCATGCCTCCTACGTGGTGTGGACACCAAAAAGGCTGGGAAACCTGACACTGGATGCTCCACAGTACAGAAGAGGAAGGCAATGGAACAATATAGCCGAGATGAGAATAGCTGAGAGTTTAGGCCAGTTTAGCAAGGGGAAGATGGTAGATACTCTCTGGAAGCATTATCAGAGGGGAAAAAATGGACTAGAAGTCACCAACTACAGGTTTCAGTACCTGGTGTACAAGGGACATGACCACAAAGAGTCAAGAAACCAAAGGGCAATACAAGATACCCATAAGGGGTGAAGGCTTCTCCCTACCTAGGTTACAGTAAACTCCCCCGGGCCCACCTGAGAAGAAAGTGGGGAGGGGCAGAAGTCTAAGAGACTCTAAACAGTAACACTTAAAGGAACTATCTACAATTTGAATAAGACTAAATTTTAAATGGATAGGATTAAAAGTAATTTTTCCAGTACCAAGCAATATACCAAAAAGTATCAGATTATGTACAGACTAAATAAATATCTTCTCTGCATATCTGAGTTATAATATCAGTAAATATACAGAAACATAAAACAAAAGCATCAGCTGCTAATTCTGCAGAAGCAAAAAGAAATTTAAAAAAAGGCATCAGCAAATATCTGATCACATGTGGGAAAGAACTACTTAGGCATAAAAGCAGTAGGAGAAATAAGAAAAAAACAATCAATAGATTGGACCATATAACATTTAAAATTGTAGTACATTAAAAACAAACACAAAATTAAAAGTCTAATTTTTAAAAGCAGGAAAATTACAACAAATAAAACAGAATGAACACGAATATCCTCAACATATAAACATTTAGAAGCATTTAGTCAAGCAATGCAATAAAAATTAGCAAACTAAAACACACAAATCAAAAAGAATAAACATCTGAAAAACCTTTCAGCCTCACTAGCAGTTAATAAAATTGAACTTTAAAAAATACTACTTTTTAACTATCAATTTTTTTAAACTCTGTTGTCAGAGTAGAATAAGCATTCTCATACAAGAAATTATTACAAACTTTAATGTAATTGGGCAACACATTATTCTTTCTAATCTCAATATTCCCCTTATAGTAATCTATTTTAAGGAAATAATCAGTGATGTAAACAAAGATTTGTATATAAAGAGCATTCTTTATATTAGCAAAAAAAGAGGAGAAAGGACAATCTACATAATCAAAATAGGCATATGTTTATTGAATATACCTTATGAGATCATATGAAGCATTATGTAGCCATCAAAAAGATTTCTCAAGGATTAAAGATATGACAAATGGTCACTATATTAAGTGAATAAAGGGCATCATATTGCATACACAGGATATACAAATTATGATATATTCGTAGAAAGGAATACTATTCAGCAATTTAAAAAAAGGACAAATCCCAGATATAAACAATATGGATGAATCTCAAGACAAACAAAACAAGAAAACCATTATAGGCCGGGCGTGGTGGCTCACGCCTGTAATCCTAGCACTCTGGGAGGCCGAGGTGGGCGGATCGTTTGAGCTCAGGAGTTCGAGACCAGCCTGAGCAAGAGCGAGACCCCATCTCTACTAAAAATAGAAAGAAATTATATGGACAGCTAAATATATATATAGAAAAAAAATTAGCCGGGCATGGTGGTGCATGCCTGTAGTCCCAGCTACTTGGGAGGCTGAGACAGGAGGATCGCTTGAGCTCAGGAGTTTGAGGTTGCTGTGAGCTAGGCTGACGCCACGGCACTCACTCTAGCCTGGGCAACAGAGTGAGACTCTGTCTCAAAAAAAAAAAAAAAAAACCATTATACAAAGTGAAAGAAGCCAGACACAAAGTAAATACTGTATGAATCTATTTATATGAAATTCAACAATAGGTAAAACTAAACTATGATGACAAAATAGTGGTGCCTTCTAGGAGGAGGGAGTGTCAATGGCAAAGAGGTCTGAGGAAACTCTCAGGGGTGATAGGAATGTCTGTATCTTAATCTGAGTGGTGATCGCATGAGGATATACATAGGTAAAAAGTCACCAAATAAAGCATAAATACATATATTTATAAATAATAAAATTATCAAGATGTACACAAGATTTGTGCATTTTACTGCATGTATATTATATCTTTATAAAGTACAGCAGAAATTGCACATAAAGGACAACTTCAAGTTAGTTAAATATATTTGTATGCAAAGAAAAGAATGTAAAGTACATTAAAATAGTAAAGGTGGCTGATTCTGGTATTGCAAATTACTTATGCATTTTTTTAACCTTTCTGCATTTTCCACATTCTCTACAATGAGTTTTATATGATTTTATATGACTTTTATGATCAGAAAAAAATATAAATACTAAACTTTATTTTGAAACTTCTGTCATGCTTGTAAAAGAAAATTCTGTTACACTTAAAACTATCACAAAGTCATGCAATTTGCATAATGTCTTAGTAAATCGTTCTTCCCTCCAATAAATTTCCTGTAAATTACAAAAACTCATGTTTATTAATGCATTTAGACAAATCAAGAAAAACACTGAGGTCTGTTTGGTGAATGAGTAAGAAAGTCAACTGAGAAGTTAGTACTATAAACTGTGGAATGATTTTAAAACTTGGTCCTGCCTGCAACAAATACAGGGCTCTCATGACTCAATAAAAACTAGTTCCTGAATACTGTGAGGTTTTTTAAAATGTATTATTTTAAATAATCCTTGTCAGCCTAATTTATCTAAATTCCATGAAAAATGCCCAAGGTCAATTGTATTTACAATGAAAATAACTCTCTGAGTTTCAGAAACTTTTATAATATGCATAAAATAATAAATAAGAGCAAAACCAAAGAAGACATACAAACCTCTGATTGTACATGCCCCGAAAGTTGTAATTAGCTCTATAATTTGGGAATGGCTTTGGATCTAATGGCCTGTAGATGGCAGGCTCTCCCCTTTTCATAGCAAGCCCATTCAGTTCCACAGTTGGAGTTATACTACCTGTTTAAAAAAAATATTAAAAGCACACAAGTGAAATATTTCCACAATAAATCATGCAAGCTATATTTATACTACATTTAGTTACCATGGAGGAGGCTGAAGAGTGGATGGTCCATCTGTATGATTTTCTTAGGAAGTGCATAAACAAAGTAAAAGAATGAGAAAATTGTTTCTAATAAAATCTCTGGGGGTTCTGCAACATTTTCTGTACATTAATAACCAAAAATTCAAGAGTTTAGTCATACTATTAAAATAAAGTAAACAGATATTCTTAGATTTCTTAGTTTGGATATTACTTTTTAAAGTACTGAACTTCAACAATACTTACCCCAGAAAGCTTGCATGTGTTTAATCATTAAAAACATTACCTATGAATATTTTTATGTATACTTTGGTAATCAAATAACTAAACATAAGCAATGAATTCAGGGTCATCAGTGTTTCTTGGACTTATCTAACAAAAAAATTTTTTGGAGTTTTTTTAATAACCAACAAGACAACGTAAATATAAATGCTCTTTGTTGATAATATTTCCTGAAACTAAAATGTCATCTATTCCTAGCAAATCTTAAAAGGTATGTACAAGCAGCACTGTCGATAAAAGCAAGACTAGAAACAACCTAAACAACCATCAATGTGGCAACCAGTTATATAAACATCCATACCATAAAATATAATACTGCTATAAAAAATGAAGAATACATACATTGCTACCTTGCTTTTTTTCCCTTTAACTTAATGATATACCTTGGAGGTTACACCTTAGCGGTGTAGGATATGTTGTTAAATGAAAAAAAGCAAGGTATCAAATAGTGTGTATTTTACATTATCTTCTAAGAAAGATAAAAATACAGATATAAATACATACTTGTTTATTTTTTTAAAGAATAAACCTAAAACCAAAAAAAAAAAAAAAAGTTACTTCTAGGGAAAAGGCACAAACAGGAGAAAATGGAAGCTGAACACTGTTTTATAGATTTTATTTTGAAAACATGAACATTTTTACATAATTATAGAAATAAAATTCCATCAAACGGGAAGGTACAATGCCTAAAATCAAAAGAAAAAGTAAAACTCAATCTAACGGTGAACTGAATTGGTGACTTAATCACAGAGAGAACTATTTCAAATGACTTTAAACACCATAAAATACCCATAATGAGATACTAAAGAAGACTTTTAAAAAAGGAAACCTTAAACTATTTTCAGTAATCACACTATTAGTAACATGCTTTTAACTAGTAAGATGCTTTTGTTTAATTCAAACAAAATTAAATCAAAATGGGGAGAAAGTAATCTCTAAAAAGAACACAAAGTAACTAAAAGCTAACAGTGAATCAAATCGATGGCCTTAATCATACACAGAATAATTATTTCAAGTGACTTCAAAACACAGTAAAATACCTATATATCCTGAAGAAAACAAAATCTGCAAAGAAACTGTAAACTGTTTTCAGTACTATCATGCTGTTAGTAATATTAGGTATCTTATTATGAAATTATATATATATGGATTTGTATGAGCCAATAGTGAGAAAAAAATTATATATAGATATAAAATAAAGAAAATAATTATATTAATGTTAGGAACCAAGATTTTTAGCACATAAAGAGACAAATATAAAATCAAATACATTAAATAAAACCCTGTAGTCTTAAATTTGAATTCAAAATATCAGTATGAATTCATGATTTTATTTTCTCTTTAAAAAGAATACAGTATTTCTTAGCTCAATCCACTTAAGAGGCCTAAAAGCAATGACCAATCCATTAGCAATGAAGACAGCCAGGATTCTGAGTTTGATTTATGATTATCATTTCCCAATTTAAAAAAAAAAACAATGTTTCTTGGGAAAATGGCTGGTTCCAGATCTGGACATGATACTGATAAATAATGGGAAAGAACCAAGCAATTATCTTGCCTTTACTGAATAAACTATACTCAGAGCAAACAGATGAGGAAAAAGTTCTTCATCTATTAGCTAGAAGAATTCCAGCCATTAAATGCAAAAGGAATGACGACCCCCCCCCCCAAAAAAATCACCATTTTGCAACTCCTGATTAAAATAACAGATCTTCTAAGGCAATGAGCATCTGCAGGCTGCTACACCACTAGGTCAAATGTTGATGGGGAACTTGATAATGAATGAAGGCTAATGAAAACTGAACCCACTGATCAATTTTAAAAATAAGAGACAAGAAGTTAAGTGCCTTCTGTTGTCATGTAGTAGGATGCAGACAAAACTACCTACAAAAACAGTCTTGCCAAAAAATTCAAACCTGAATCTGTCTGGGTTATCAGTTTACAAGAAATACAGAGGATAGGCAAATAGGCTATACAACACCATAGGTATGCACTCAGCAAAACCAAGAATGTGGAAATTCTACAGGACAAATTACCTGCTTTCTTCAATAAATAATCTTTATTGAAAAATAAAATATGGAAAAGGATTCTAAATCTTAAAAGAAACTAAAGAGATATTATCAACCAAATGTAATAAACGGTCCTTGTTTCCATCTTTATTTGAATAAACCAACTATGAAAAAATTTAATATTAAGGAATTACTGTTTTGTATGCTGTATAATGATATTGTGGTTAGTTTTTTAAGAACTCTTAAAATTCAGTATGTATCTTAAAGATAAATTTATGGATGAAGTGATATATCTGAGATCTGCTTCAAAATAATCCAGGTGGACAGATGAAAAATAAGATTGGACGGTGGCCATCTGTTGATAATTTTTGAAGCTGGTGATGGGTACAGGTGGTGTTCACTATCTTATTCTCTCTACTTTTGTAAAAGTTTGAAAAATTCCGTAATAAAAAAATATACAATGTAAAATTATTATCAAGCTATTTTAAGTACCAAGAGGTTATTTAGTAAAACATATGTATATATGTTCTAACAAATCACAAAAATAAGTATAAAGCTTTTACAGAAAGCAAAGTTCATTGTAAATTCTGTAACATTTCATCTGAAGTATGTGTTCATACTATGCATTTAAGACTCCACTCACTACATACAAAAATGAGTCCACTTACTATAGCAGAGAAATTGGGGCTGGCATAAAGAACCAGCCAAGGGATGGCAGAGGCTGACACAAATGCACAATTGGCATCCAAGTTATGAGCAATCCATCAGGAGTCAATAATCACTTGTCTCATTTCTAAAGAATTAATGTAAAACCAATGAAGAGTATAATACGAACACGAACTAAATCAAGGTTAAGAAGGGAAAGCAAAAAATAAAGGGGGAATGAGGAGGAGGAAAGGAAAAAGATAAGAACAGCAAAAAAAATTAACCTAATGAATGGTATGTTCAATTAGTCCAAATCCCTAATTTAACACATGTTTATGGCAAAGAATAAGAAAGTCAAGCATAAAGGGATTCTCTTTTCTTTTTTACAGCATGTTACTGAGAGATAAGTTAAATGTACAAATCTTAAGCATACAGAGCTCAATGAATTATTAATGCAAACACTCATGAGCACCACTGAGGTCAAGATCTGAACCTTTCCATCACCCAGAAAGTTTCTTCAGCCTCTTTCCAGTCAATACCCATCTCCCCAAGCTACCCATTCTGACTTCTGTCAGCATAGATTAGTTTGCCTGTTCTATCTGAGTATATACTATTTCCTATCTTGTTTCTTTCCCTCTGTATAATAATTTTGTTGGATATCTCAGTATTTTAAGCTTTTTTAAATCACTGAATAGTATTTCACTGAATGAAAACACCACAACTTGTTTATTCTGCTGTTGATGGAATATCTGTGTTGTTTCCAGTTTGGGGCTATTATGTATAAAGCTACCTTGAACATTTTTTAGTAAGTCTTTTAGCAGACATATGTACTCATTTCTCTTGGGTACAGGCCTAGCAGTGGAATTGCAGGGTCATAAAGTAGGTTTATGTTTAACTTTATTAGAAATTTTCTAACAGTCTTCCAAAGATTTTTTTAACACCAAAGAGTAGTTTATGCCTTTAAAAGTTTAAATTTTAAATTTCATAAAGATTTCAGTTTAATAATTAACATGTTAATCAGCTGCACAAGATTCATGTCACTTTGAATTCTACTTTGCAAAAATCATATAGTCACAGTGTAAAATTCAAATGGGGAAAAAAAGGAAAACAAAAAGCTTGAAAGATCTTATCCTTTAAGTAAGATTAATAAGGAACCTAATGTGCTTGATAATCACCAGTGAGGTGATCCGAATGCACTGGTGAGATACACTATGTCTGTCACTCATACCACAGATTAGATTTTGAAATATGTAAAAGTGTTATGTTCATATCATTTAAATAAATAACCTTATATGAATTCCACATTTGAAAGTAAGACCATAGTATATTGTCCTCATAGAAATGTTAGAAACTGGTCTTTGTGAAGGAAATTAGAAGAGAAGCAGAAAAGCACAGATCACACCAAAAGGTTTCAACTCCTACAACAAAGTATCCCCATCTCTTTTATATAGAACTGCACTGACACCCCCACACGTGTACACTTTCTTTACCTAGGCAGTAATGCTTCCACAGACAACATTTACAGAGTAACTTCAAACTATGAGATGCTTCCAGGTGATACTAAGTATTACTGTTTCCAGTGTGAGAGTTAGAGCCAGGCTTCATAAAGATAATCATCACACAGGGCTCCTTGTATGTTAAAAGGTTACAGAGTTGAAACTAGAAACACATCACCAATTTTTAATGGTTCTTAGATATACTAAAAGAAATTTCTACATTTATCAGTGATACATGTAAAAAGGCTAATTAATTAGGTGTACAAATACATATATTAACAATTTTGTATTCCTGTACGTAGCAGGTGAAAGAAAATTGCTGTAACTAGTTTTCAAGAACCAACATATTACTAACACTTGAAACTGCTTTGTAGGAAGTTAGAAAAATCCCTGGAAAATAGCATTCACTCAATAAATATTTGTTGAATAAATGAAATGATTAATTAACCAGGGCTCCAAGGAGAAAAGGCTGGCTACAGGGCTGGGGCAAGGAAAATACAAGATGACCTAGGAATATATGATTATGCCAGAAAGTTAAAAGTGTCCAGAGAATGATGGAGAAATATAAGAAGGACACAGGAGTCAGAGCAGAGGGGCCATACCACTGGCCAAACCTGGGATGATCTGAGCATCAAAATGGATAATGATAGTGACAGATTATAAACCTATAAATAGAATAGGAATCCAAGAGTCTACAAATGATGAAAATAAACAAAAAAAAAAAAAAATGAGAGAAAAAAGAAAGCTCTACTCTTAGGTACCATGCCAACTAACAAATCTATATAGAACATTGAAATTAAAACATCACCCATTGGCAACCTTCGGGGTCATAATTGATTCTGACAAGATTTATCAATGAATGCTAAATCTGGAAAGTAAAAGAAAGTTGAATCAGGAAAAGAATATTTATATATATTTATATATAACCTCAAAATATCTCCTCAGAAAATATTTACTATTTAATATTAATAATTACTATTTAATAATAAAACATTCTTATTAATTAACTTTACAGAAGAGAAGCCTGGCATACTCTTCACTACATGACAAAAGTCATCACCAATGAGACAAATCAATATCAGTGTCTTCTGATATGAAACATTAAGATGAATCCACGTCATTTCTGTGGTATTCATGCTAAAAATGCATAAATTATGAAGAAACACCAGACAAACTCAATTGAGGAGCACTGTACAAACTATGTGGTCCCGTACTCTTCATAAATGTTATGGTCATAAAAGATAAGAAAGACTGAGGAACTGTTCCAGATGGAGTGGAGCAAAGAGAAATAAGTATATACAACACATGATTTTGATTAGATCCTTGATCTATAAAGGACTTCATTGGGACAACCAGTGAGATGAGAAAACAGTCTATAGATTAAATGGTAATGCCCATCAATGTTAACTTCCTGGCAGGAGAGTGTCCATGCACTTAGGAAATGCACACTGAAGTACTAAGGAATAATGGGACATCATATCTACAGTTTATTCCCAAATGCCTCAGATATGCTAACAATGAAGAATCTGGGCCGGGCGCGGTGGTTCACGCCTATAATCCTAGCACTCTGGGAGGCCGAGGCGGGAGGATCGCTTGAGCTCAGGAGTTCGAGACCAGCCTGAGCAAGCGCGAGACCCCATCTCTACTAAAAAATAGAAAGAAATTAGCTGGACTAAAAATATGTAGAGAAAATATTAGCCGGGCATGGTGGCGCATGCCTGTAGTTCCAGCTACTCGGGAGGTTGAGGCAGGAGGATCGCTTGAGCCCAGGAGTTTGAGGTTGCTGTGAGCTAGGCTGATGGACGGCACTCTAGCCCAGGCAACAGAGTGAGACTGTTTCAAAAAAAAAAAAAAAAAAACAATGAGGAATCTGGATGAAGCATACATGAGAGCTCTAAGTACTATTTCTACAAATTTTATATAAATTTGAAATTAATTCCATAGTTAAAACAATAAAAGAGAGGAGAAAGCAAAATAGTTTTATAATATGTCCCTGATTAATTGGAAGATCTACCATTCTGTAAACCCCTCTCCAGGCCATAACCACTATTTAAAACCCAGACTAATGTTTCCCCCTCCACAGACCCCTTGCTTATCAATAGTGAGTTACAGTCACATGGTTTACAACAAAGGGACCACTGCACTGCAGAGAGGAATGGACTGCCTTTACAACAAATGGTGCTGGGTTAACTGAATGTCCACATATTTAAAAAAAGAGGAAAAATCTTGAACTCTTGACTCTACCTCACATCATACATAAAACTCAATTTTTGACAGACTACAGATCTAAATTAAAAAGGTAAAATAATAGAGCTTCTAGAAATAATAGGTTATCTTCATATCCTGTGGGAGACAAAGATGTCTTAAATAGTACCCAAAAAAGTACTAAGCTTAAAGGAAAAGACTAATAAATTAGCATTCATTAAAATAAAGAATTTCTATTCATCAAAATGTACCATTAAGAGTATAGAAAGATATTTGCAAAACACACATCTGACTAAGATATGAATCCAGAATATGTAAGAAGCTTACAAGTCAATAAAAAATCTTTAAACCAGACAATGCAGTTTCTTTAAGTGGGAAAAATATTCCAACTGGCCCTTTATTTATTTATTTTTTTTTTTTGAGACAGAGTCTCACTCTGTTGCCCGGGCTAGAGTGAGTGCCGTGGCGTCAGCCTAGCTCACAGCAACCTCAAACTCCTGGGCTCAAGCGATCCTCCTGCCTCAGCCTCCCGAGTAGCTGGGACTACAGGCATGCACCACCATGCCCGGCTAATTTTTTCTATATATATATTTTAGTTGTCCATATAATTTCTTTCTATTTTTAGTAGAGACGGGGTCTCACTCTTGCTCAGGCTGGTCTCGAACTCCTGACCTCGAGCAATCCACCCGCCTCGGCCTCCCAGAGTGCTAGGATTACAGGCGTGAGCCACCGTGCCCGGCCCCAACTGGCCCTTTATAATAGAAGCTAGCCTAATGCCAACAGGTATGTGAAAAGACGCCCACCTTCATTAATTATTAAAACCACAATGAATTACTACTGTACCCCTCAGCAGAATAGCTAAAATTTTGAAAGCTGAAGATACCAAGTGTTGATAAGGATATGGAGAGCTCTCATATATTGCCGGTAGGAGGATAAACCGTTGTTTTTTGACATTATGTGTTAATAATGACCACATTCATAACCTATGACCCAACAGTTCCAATCCTAAGTCCATTCCCAACAGAAATGTATACATATAAGAATGTTCACAGCAGTATTATTTCTAGTAGCCCCAAACTGGAAATAATCCAAACACATATCAATAGTATAAGTAAAGTATGGTATATTCATGCACTGGAATTCTACACAGCAATATTAAATATAACACAGGTGAATCTCATAAACATAATATCAAGAAAAACAAGCTATCACAAGAGTACACCATACAATTCTAACGAACAGGCACAAATAATCTGACAGAAATCAGAATAGTGGTTTCCCCTTTGAGTTGCTTAATCAACGGAAGAGGACATGAGGGAGGCTTCTGAGCACTGGTAAAGCCTGTGGTAAAGTGTTCACAGTGTAAAAATTCGTCAAGCTCTACAATTGTAATGTGTGTACTTGTCTCAAGGTAATACTATATTTTAAAAGTTTACCCCCAAATATTTATTCATTCTCTCAGCTCACTGCAACATTTGACAGTGGAAATTCTTATTTCCACTAGACTTCCAGGTGCTCTCCTGTTTCCTTCCTCTGAAACTTTTGCTGATTTACTTCCTGCTATAATCTTCTAAATGTGGACTTGACCCAAAGCTCAGCACACAATTAACTGCTCTTGCTTTACATTATATGCCTTGGAGAACTTGTTCTATTTCATTCCAAATGCCACTCCCAAAACGCTTGCAGAGCAGGGAGCATACAGTACTCAATGAAAACAAATTTCTTTCTTTGTTTCGTCACCCATAAACTATGGCAATGGTTTCCTTGCATTTGGTATTTTCCACCTTCCATTCACATGTCAAACTGAACTTCCTAAAATACTCTTTTAAATGTATCATCCACTTGCTCCTAAATATTAAGTCCTGAAAACTACAGATACAATTTAATCTCATAAAGCTGGCACGCAAGCCCATCACAATCCACTCATACCTACATCTCCAGTCTTATCTCTTACTAGTCACTTACTTGCTTTAATTAAAAACCATCTACCAAAAAAAAATTTTTTTTGCCAAACCCATTGTCCAGATTTCTACTCTAATACCTTTCCTCATAGTATTCCCTAAGTCTAGAATATTTTTTCCCTTCCCATATACCTGCCTACTTTTCATGTGAGGCCCGTATCTTACTTCAACCACTTCAGTCCGTATTTATCACCTACAATACTGACAGCTTTTATTAAAATTATCCACTTGGCACTTACTCTTGACCATTAAGTTACACGTTCATGTGTAAGACTTTAAGATCCTCACTGAAAAGGATGTTTTAAAACCCTTAGATATATAAAAGCAAGTGCTTAATAAATAGTGGCAGTACGGTACAAATGATCAACCAATACTCTGAAGAGGTTTTTAAAAATTAAAAAAGTAGAAAGTCTCTTATCAATTTCAAACCGAACAGAATAAGTTTTTTTCTTTGTTGTAATAACATTTTGGCTTATTTAAGCTTACTTAATAAATACTGCAATCAGCTGAACATAAGTGAAGAGACTCGTATTAGGAAAGCCATGGATTCTGGAAAGGGTAGTCCTTGAAAAACCAGAGTATGTCTACCTAGCACAGGCCACATAAGAAAGAAATGATTGTCAATGTGAGTTGATTATAAGTATGTAAACTACAATTAAATAGATTACAGAGTCAGTAGCAGGCACAGTATCTTTCTTTTTACTCTATCATAAAAATACCTATGGCAAAAGGTAACCACTTGAATTAATAAGCTAACCAATGAATGAGTAAATGGATGTATGGCTGGTACTAAACTTATAGAAACTTTATTAACTTGATGTCATCAATTAATACACTATGGTCCAAAATATAGGTTTGACTCTTCCCAATAGATAATTGGACATATAATGCTGCTGGTATTATATACAATTCGAACAACTTTTTAAAATTATTCTTAGGAGCTTAAAATTAGAACAATCATTTACCTAGCAGTATTTTGCATACAGGTGGTTTTCAGAATTTGTGAGTTTCTTAATAAACTTTACATAAATTTTCTAAATTGAGTATCAATCATTTCTAAAATTTTTTACCAACAAGCAAAATAATAAAATGCTTAGGGCAAATTGTATAATTTTTTCTTAAACTAAATAATTTTTAATTAAAATTACATATTATGAATTTAAAAAGAGAAATTGATCATTTCTATTTTTATGTTAGAAAAAAAACTCAGTCAAATTTTCTGTGCTTTGTATTCAAATGTATTTTTGCCAACATTAAAAAAGTAAATAATGTACCTTTATAGTATCCACCAAAGCAAATTTTTAAAATAATTACAATTACCTTCTTCATTCCCTCCCCTTCAGTTATTATTTTGCTGCCTTATGTGTATGTGCAAATGTGTTCTATTAATACCTGTTGACTGTAAGACTGGACTGCTATAAATGAAACATACAGAGAATAACACATACAGCACACAACACAACAGAATGGAAATAGGTCAGTGCCATACCTGGGTTATTATTAACATTACTTTTGGCTGGTTTCTGAACCGGCTTGGGAAGCACGGATTCGGTCAAAGCTTTATTAGCAACAGCTTGTTGGGCTTTCTTTATACTGCTCCCCTCGGATTCCCATGTCTGCTCGCCAAGACTCAGCTGCACTGAGAACATCTTAGAAAAACATAAACAGACAAAGAAAACATTAAGAATTTTTCAGGAAATAAAATAGACTGAGAAAAAAATAAATATACCACAGAATCAGAATTTTAGAGCTACAGTTAACCTTACAGAGATCATTTGCAACAAAATGTTATTCTACCTAATAAAGGAATTTTAAGAGATTGTATCAAATACTGTTCTGTCCTATTCAAAAGCTTAATAGTGGTTCTAAGCATACATCATTTTGGGTAGAATAAATCAAGAAGAAATCTTTCAACTAAATAGAATCACATTGTTAACGTTATTCAAATAGTCCTTAGAAAAGAAGAATAAGTAGAAAGGGTAAGAGAAACTATGAAAGCGGGGAGGGAAAGATAAACTGTAAGAGAGGCCAAAAGGCCCTGTCTTCGTAACACTTTCATAAAATCTAATACCTTAAATACTATACTTTGCACAATCTAGTCAATGAATAAGGCAATCCTATTATATATTATATCACCAAGAAACTCTCAATCCCCACAACATTTAACCAGTCACTAAATTCTGTCCACTTTAACCTAATAAATATTTCTCAAATCTTCCTTCTCTCTCTGCCAAATGTTGCCCTGGATCCAACATTTCATCATCTTTAGCTTAGATGTAATAATCTCCCAGCTGATCACTGCTAAAACTAACTTCCTAAAATTCAGATCCAATTTCATCACCCCAATCAATACCAGGTTAAAAACCTTCACATATTCACATTTTAGCAGGGCACCATGGTTCTACCTGCCCATTCTCATTTCACACACATCCTTACTCTCACGCATCCTACATTCCATTCACACCATATTTCCACATGAGCCCAAAAATCCATTATTCACCTTTAAAATTTAGGACCAGGTTACATGATATACACATAATCAGTTTCACTCCACATATTTCTTGCTATTTTGTAGGAATGCCCAGTATCAACCCCAAAATACTTATTAATTATTACAAAGAAACAAATGTATCTTTGCAGAGAGAAAATCCAGTAGAAAATATCTAAGGTTGGTTTCATCAATAATCATACTAATTGACATCACGTGCCACCTGACATAATCCAGTGAGATGTACACATCAACAACTATGGAGTATTCTTGGCCGAAAATGTTTAATCTGAATCTAATCACAGGGCAGCAATCAGACAGATCTACATTATAGGATATTCTATAAGACAAATGGTCTATACTCCAAAAATGACAATGTCATGAAAGGAAAAAAACAAACAAAAGAATGCAGGGAGGCTGTTAAAGATTACAGGATGCGAAAGAGACATGAAAAGACATGATAAATATGTATGATCCTTGATTAGATTTGTAATGGGAAGCAAAAAAAGCTATAAGGACATTTAGAGGACAACTGGGGAAATTTGATTATGTACTATATAAAATAATAGGTTTATAAGGTTAAATTTCTTGTGTGATGATAGTATTGTGGTTATGCAGAAGAATCTCTTTAGGCCTACAAGATAGATATGTAAATGGTTAAGGGTGAAGTGTCATAGTAGCTGAAATTTACTTTCAAACTGTTCAAGCAAAACATGTATGTCCACATAGAGGAAGCAAGAAATAAAGAAATGTGGCAAATATATTAATGATTAGTGAATCTGAAAGATATGAGTGCCTATTATACTACACTTTCAATTTTTTTTAAGTTTACAATTTTTTCAAAATACAGAACTGGAAAATATTTACCATCATTTGAAATTCAAAATATATACATACCTATTAAAAACTATTAACTTTAATTTTATTCTAATTCAGTTTAAAATACATACCTATGCTATGGGTACACATGGGGTATATGTAGTGGTATAATGGACACTGGAGACCCAGAATGGGGGCGTTTGGGAGCGAGGTGAAGGACGGAAAAATTACCTGTTGGGTACAACGTACATTGTTTGGGTAATGGGTATACCAAAAGCCCAGACCACCACTATACAATTCATCCATGTAACAAAACCACTTGTACCCCTAAATCTATTGAAATAAAAATAAAAAATAAAATAAAATATATACCTAAAACTTATCTTTTGTTTTTTGAGACAGTGTCTCACTCTGTTGCCTGGGCTAGAGTGCCATGGCACCAGCCTAGCTCACATCACCTCAAACTCCTGGGCTCAAGCAATCCTACTGCCTCAGCCTCCTGAGTAGCTGGGACTACAGGCATGTGCCACCAAGCCCGGCTAATTTTTTCTATATATATTTTTAGTTGTCCAGCTAATTTCTTTCTATTTTTAGTAGAGACGGGGTCTTGCTCTTGCTCAGGCTGGTCTTGAACTCCTGACCTCGAGCCATCCTCCCGCCTCAGCCTATTATAGTTGTGAGTCACCACACCCGGCCCTAAAACTTATCTTTGAAACATTTACCTGATTTTACAATGATTTTTCAATGACTAGCTCTTTTTTCAAATTGGCATTTAACAAAGAACTTTGCCACAAAGATGAGAAAGTTTAAAGGCTTTCCATGATGTATAAAAGCTTTTTTTCCTATTTTTCTTCTATGGTGAAAGAAAATTAAAAAAAAAACGAGAGAGAAAGAGCTTTTTATATGAGATATATATGTGTATATACATAAAATCTCATATATATCTCATATGCTTAAAAACAGAAATACCCTGGTGAATATTAGAACTTGAGATTCCTGAGAGTATCAGGAAAACCTGTCTCCAGACCTGATGTATCCTAAACAACAATCACATAATCTAATTGTCTGCTGGGTATTTCCACAAGCTCAAGAGGTATAAAGTCAAATAAAACATCATCTCCTTCCACTCCTCCCCTTCTAAATCAGTTCACAGTCCAAAATGTTCCATCCATTATTCTCCTAACAGTTCAGGCTTTAAAGTAATGGGATAGAAAAAAGTATATCATGCTAACATAAATCAATGAGAAGTTAGAATGGATGTATTAGTATCAAAGTAGATTTCAGAGCAAAGACTACAACTAGTGGTAATGAAGGTCTATGGATAAAGGGACCAATTAATCAAGAAGACATACCAATTCTGAACACTTAGGTACCTAATAACACAGCTTCAAAATAAATGAAGCAAAATCTGAAAGAACTGCAAAAAATTCACAATTAAAGTCAGATTCAATGTACCCTCTATAACTGATATAATAAGCAAAAAGTCAGCCAATAATACAGAAGACTTGAATAACACTATCAACCAACACAACCTGACTGACATTTTCAGAACAATCCAACCAAGAAGAGTAGAATATACATTTGTTCTCAATTTATCACAGAACATTTACCAAGACAGACCATATTCTGGGCCATAAAATAAGTCTCAATAAATACAAAGAATTCAAGTAACACAAAGTATGTTCACAGACCAAAAGAGAATAAAATTACAAATCAATAACAGAAAGATCTCTGGAAAAATCTCTAAATATTTGGAAATTAAATAACACATCTCTAAGTAACTCACGGGCTAAAGAAAAAATCAAAAGGAAAATGAGAAAGTATTTTTGTAGTATAATATGAAATATATTTGGACTTTGTCCCTGGTTCCTGTAATAGGGCTCCTAAAACCCCTGGAATTTCCTGAGTGATAGGAGTGTCTTTTGTTATTCATAATGAACTCCTTTAATAACTTGAGTTTATGTTAATGAAGTTACTCAGGGAGGGGCCCTTAGATAGCCTAAGATGGGCCAAGGCAACAGAAAGACCAAGTGATTAGAGGATTAGAGGGTTGCAATTTTTAGCCCCACCCACCAAACTGGGGAGGGGCCTAAACAGGAAGCTCTATAAGAAGTCTTTTTTTTTTTTTTTTTTTTTTTTAAGGCAAGCACAAAAATAAGGTTTATTGAGGAGAGAAAAGACAGGCTTATAGAGCAAAAGCAACATACACGTTTACACAGTGTGATACATATACCACAGATGACAACCGGACCCACTGTTGCAACAAAGGGAGAGCAAAAGGAAGGGCACATAAAAGATCTATAAGAATTCTTGAACAACGAAATTTGATGAGCTTCAGTGGCTGAACACTTGGCGGTGCCAGGAGGGTGGCATATCCAGAGACGGAATTGAACCTTGCGGTCCCTCCCCCAATACCTCGCCCTATCCATCTCTTCATCTGGCTGTTGATCTGTTTCCTTTGTGATATCTTTTATAATAAGCCAGTGAATGTTAAGTAAAGTGTTTTCCTAAGTTCTGTGAGCCATCTTAGGAAATTAATAAAACCCGAGGAAGGGGTCATAGGAGCCCCTCTTTGTAGCCAATCAGTCAGAGTATGGGTGACAATCAGTAGGTATTGACTGGTACCTGAAGTTGGGGCGGTCTTGTGGGACTAGGCTCTCAATCTATGGGATCTGATACTATCCCCCGCTAGATAGCGTCAGAACTGAATTGTTATAGGACACCCAGTTGGTATCCTCTGGAGAACTAATTGGTGTGAGGGTGGGGGGAACCTACACACATCTGGTCATAGAAGTGTTCTGTGTTGAATGGAACAGTAAAAAGAAAAAAGTTTGGTTTTTTTCTTCTTAAAATTTTAAACTGAAAAAAAACAGAAACAAAATCTTAGAAGACACCATTAAAACAGTAACTAGTGGAAATTTACAGCACTAAATGCCTATATTAGAAAAGAAGTAGCCAGGAATGGTGGTGTGCACCTGTAGTCCTAGTTACTTGGGAGGCTGAGGTAGAAGGATAACTTGAGCCCAGGAGTTTGAGATTGAAGTGAGCTATGATGACACCATTGTACTCTAGCATGGGCAACAGAGAGAGACCCTGACTCAAAAAAAAAAAAAAAAAAGAATCATCTCAAATAAATTACTTTCATTCTATCTTAAAAAACTAGAAAAATAATAGCAAATTAAACCAAATTTAAATAGAAAACAATAATAAAATTAAAGCAGACATTAAAATTTAAAAAACAGGAAAAAAAATCAATGAAAAAAAGCTGATTCATTGCAAAGATCAATAAAATTAGTAAACCACTCACCAGAATAATCATGAAAAATAATTAAAACACAAATTACTAATATCAGGAATGAGAGAAGTGACATAACTACAGATTCTACAAGTATTTAAAAAAAGGGAATATTTTTGAATAACTTTGTGCCAATAAAATCAGCAATTTAAATTCCCTGGAAGACACAAACTATCAAAGCTTATCCAAGAAGAAAAAGGTAATCTGAATAGCCCTATATATATTTAAAAAATTGAATTTGTAATTAAAAAATTTTCCACAAAGAAAACTCCAGGCCTCGATGACTTCAGTGGTAAATTCTGCCAAATATTTAAGGAAGAAATAATACCAATTTCCACAACTCTTACCAAAAATTAAAGAAGGAACACTCCCCAACTTATTCTATGAACCCAGCACTACCTTGATACCAAAATCAGAATAAGGTATCACTAGAGAAAACAAATCTATAAACCAATATCCCTCATAAAAATAAATGTAAAAATTCTTTAAAAAAATGTATTAACAAATAGAATCCATTAGTATAGAAATGAGATAATACATTATAACCAAGCATTTTATCCCAGGAATGCAGGGTAGGTTCTACATTAGAGAATCAATCAATATAATTCACAATATCAAAAAAGTAAAAACAGAAAACCATATGACCATCTCAATGTAGAAGAATCATATGACAAAAATCAATGCATATTCATGTTAAAAAAACCTCTTAGGCTGGGCGCGGTGGCTCACGCCTGTAATCCTAGCACTCTGGGAGGCCCAGGCGGGTGGATCGCTCAAGGTCAGGAGTTCGAGACCAGCCTGAGCAAGAGCGAGACCCCGTCTCTACTAAAAATAGAAAAAAATTATATGGACAACTAAAAATATATATATAGAAAAATTAGCCGGGGATAGTGGCGCATGCCTATAGTCCCAGCTACTCGGGAGGCTGAGGCAGGAGGATCGCTTGAGCCCAGGAGTTTGAGGTTGCTGTGAGCTAGGCTGACGCCACGGCACTCACTCTAGCCTGGGCAACAAAGTGAGACTCTGTCTCAAAAAAAAAAAAAAAAAAAAAAAAAAAAAAACCTCTTAGCAAATAACAGATAGGAAGGAATTTCCTCAATCTGATATTTGACACCTACCAAAAAACCTACAACTAACATCATAATTAATAGAGACAAAGAGAAGGATTTCCCATAAGGTCAGGAACAAGACACAGATGTCTGTTCTCACCATTTCTATTCAACATAGCACTGCAGGTTCCAGCCAGTGTAATCAGGCAAGAGAAATAAAAGACATCCAGATTGGAAAGGAAGATTAAAAATTGTCTTTATTCCCAGAAAGCATGAAGAAACCCAAGAAAATCTTTAAAAATTGAAAATAATAAAGATAAAGCATGAACACTAGTGAATTGATAAGTGAATTTAGTAAGAATACAGGATTCTAGATCAATATATAGGAATCAGCATATTTTTATATACTAGCAATGACCAATGAGAACAATTAGAAATTAAATGTTAAAAAACGTCACTTACAATAGCATCAAAATATGAAGTACTTAGGGATAAAGATAAAAGACATCAAATACCTATCCACTGAAAACTATAAAATATCACCGAAAGAGATTAAGGAATACCAAATAAATGAGAGATATAACTTGTTCATAGCTTGGAATACTCAGTTTTGTTAAGATGTTAATTTTCTCCAAATTGAGCTATAGATTCATGACAGTGCTATTCAAAATGCCAGCAGGACTTTTTTTATAGAAATGGACAAGCTGACTTGAAAATTCATATTAAATGCAAAGGACACAGAACAGCCAAAAAAAACCTCAGAAAAAGAACAAAATTGGAGGGCTACCACTAACAGACTTCAAAAAATATAAAGCTACGGTAACCAAAATAGCATAGTATTGACATAAAGACAGAAAAATAGGCTGGGCACAGATGCTCATGCCTTTAAACCTAGCACTCCGGGAGGCCGAGGCAGGAGAATTGCTTGAGCTCAAGAGTTCAAGACCAACCTGAGCAAGAGTGAGACCCCCATCTCTACTAAAAATAGAAAAATTAGCCAGGCCTGGCAGCTTGCGCCTGTAGTCCCATCTACTCGAGAGGCTGAGGCAAGAGGATCATTTGAGCCCAGGAGTTGAGGTTGCTGTGAGCTACAATAATGCCCAGTGCACTCTCTACCCAGGGCAACCGAGCAAGACTCTATCTCAAAAACAATTAAAAAATAGATCAACAGAACAAAACAGAGTCGGAAATAAGCACACTTGTGCACACACAGAGAGCTAATTTTTGACAAAGGTGCAAAGGCAACAGTGGACAAAGGATAATCTCTTTAACAACTAGATATCCATATGCAAAAAAGAATGGACCTCATTTAATACCTTGTACCATAAACAAAAATATTTTTTCTGTTTCTTTTTCCTTTTCTCTTCCTTGTGAGACTTCCATAATGGGTATGTTTGTACACTTGATAGTGTCTCATAGGTCCCTTAGGCTCTGTTTGTCATTTTTCTTTACATTTTTTTCTTTCTGGTACTTAGACTATGTAATTTCAATTGCCCCGTCTTCAAGTTCACTGATTCTTCTACCTGGGAGTTTGTGATTTGCGATGAGCTATGATGATGCCACTGCACTTTAGCCTGGGCAACAGAGTGAGACCCTGTCTCAAACCAAAAAAAAAAAAAAAAAACCCACAATGAGATACCACAAAACACCTTAGAATGGCTAAAATTAAAAAGACTAACCATATCACCTGTAGGCAAGTGGGAAGAGAAACTAGAACTCTCATACATTGCTGATGAGAATATAAAAAGTTAAACATACATTGCTATATATGTTCCTGCCACTCCTATTATGACCAAAGAAATAAAGAAAATAGGAAAAAAGAAAAGGAAATATGTGTCCATACAAAGACTTGTACACAAATATTCAAAGTAGCTTTATTGTAACATCAAAAAAGCTAAAAACAAAATATCCATCAACAGATGAATGGTGCAAAAAAAAATTGTACTACATCCACACAATGTACTACTTCTAAGCAATAAAAAGGAAGAAGTATTGATACATGTAAAACATTAAGCATACTTAAAATATTAATAAACTATGCTAAGTGAAAGAAGTCTGGTAAGAATACATATCATATGATTATACTTATATAAAGTTCTAGAAAATGCAAACTAATCTACAGTCACAGAAAGCAATTCAGTAGCTACCTGGGGTCTCAGGTACAAAGAGAGATGGATTACAAAGAGGCATGAGAAATAAACAATGCAAATGTTTATTCTTTTTTTCACAAAGATATAAAATGGAACAGAAACAGTACTTTTGGCATGGGTTTAAATTTTGAAAGAAATCAGTTTGCATTGCTACAGAAAAGTTTCTCCCATCTTTTTACTTATATTCTCTCTTACAACTTTCTCCTAAACTTCCCTTTCATTATCCTCTTATTCCTTTATCCTATACTTCCACTGGAAGTACACAGAAAAAGAAAATGGGCCGGGCGAGGTGGCTCACACCTATAATCCTAGCACTCTGGGAGGCCGAGGCGAGTGGATCGTTTGAGCTCAGGAGTTCGAGACCAGCCTGAGCAAGAGCGAGACCCCCCCCATCTCTACTAAAAGTAGAAAGAAATTACCTGGACAACTAAAAAATATATAGAAAATATTAGCCAGGCATGGTGGCGCATGCCTGTAGTCCCAGCTACTCAGGAGGCTGAGGCAGAAGGATTGCTTGAGCCCAGGAGTTTGAGGTTGCTGTGAGCTAAGCTGACACCACAGCACTCTAGTCCAGGCAACAGAGTGAGACTCTGTCTCAAAAAAAAAAAATTAAATTAAAATTTAAAAAATAAAATAAATATTATGTCTCACTTAAAGCCACTGGTGGACATGTATGACTACAATGACTTTGCTTTTCACAAAAGGGATCCAGACTTAGCCAACCAATATTAATATGAATTATGCTAATTAATATTAAACTCCTAAATATCATCTTTCATTCAAGAATATGCCGATTATTCTAATACTCTTTTTAAAATGAGCTACAGGCTAAATGAGGTAATCTATGACCAAAGCACCTAGATCAACAGGCATAGGTTAGCAAACGGGATCTCCAAATCTCCCTAAAACTTAAAAGAATCCTGGGACTATCTAAAAAAAAGAAGAGATCCACAGTAGTCCACTTTCACCACAATAAATCTGTTCAGCCTTTGAAACCCTGGCAATGAGAGAAAGAGATAGATATAAAGTCAGTTCACAAGCCCCTCCAAAAATTACAATGGATTCCTAAAGAATATTAGGGAAATTCAAATTCCTCCTGGATTCTCCAGAATTTTCCCAGGTAGCCTGGCCTTTCTTTACCAAACATGGGCGATAGGAGTGGTGTCACCAACTGTTAAGAGTACCTAGCTCTTCCCTTCTAGGGTGACAGCAACATCACCCTGGACTAAAACCCGAATATCTACGAGCATTCAGGAGGGACTTCAGAGCTAAGATCAATTAGTCTAGCTAAAATACCAGAGTCAAGGAAGACCCTGCCCATACTGTTTCTACTCCTGCAGAACTAGAACTCAATTCCAGGATAAACAGTGCTCCTCAGAGGAAATGTGAGTTGATGGAACTCTTTGAGATTTGGAATGCTTTCAATGAATGCTTAAAAACACACTCTTTCTCTGGATTATAACTTAAGATTTAGGCCAAGATCTTAAAAGCAAACATGGGAAAAGCATCATACTTATTTTGTCTTTTAGTGTATATGCTGAATCCTTCTAACACATCCTAGTTTGCTGATTTCTATTTGTACATGAATACATAAAAATTATTCTTCCACTTCACAATTTGTCTTCACTTTCAACCTAGACCAATGTCAAAAAAATTTAACAGGAAAATCTATTTTGAAAAACCAAAAATCCTACTGCCAAAATACCAATCACTAAGTAAATCCAAAGTAAAACATTATCAAAGTAGTAGAATAACTAAAGTGGAGTCCTCAAATAAAATGATTAATAGATATATAGTATTAGATGCACACTTTTGAAAACAGGAAAAGACCCATAATAAAATTATCAAATATTTTTCTTCTTATATCTATCTTCCCTTAATATTCAAAACAATGGAAAAAATTTGAATAGCAAAATTGCTTCAAATAAAATTTTTCCTTGTTCATTATTTTTAAAGTCTCTTTAGAGAATAACTTTAGTTTTGTTTTTCCAGATGCACTATTTTATATCTATCCATTGAAGTTACAGCAAAGAACCTTTAGCCTCTTTTCTTTTGTCTTTCAGAAAAGCTTATTCACTGATATCTACACATAGCGATAACTCAATTTTTCATTCATTCACTCATTCAACAAATATTAATACTTATTGTGTGCCTAACAAATACTTTTTTTTTTTTTTTTTGAAATGGAGTCTTGCTCTGTCACCTAGGCTAGAGTGCTGGAGCATCAGCCTAGCTGACAGCAACCTGAAAGTCCTGGGCTCAAGCAATTCTCCTGCTTCAGCCTCCCAAGTAGCTGGGACTACAGGCGCATGCCACCATGCCTGGCTAATTTTTCTATTTTTAGTAGAGACGGGGTCTCGCTGTAGCTCAGGCTGGTCTCGAACTGAGCTCAAGCGATCCTCCCGCCTCGGCCTCCCAGAGTGCTAGGAATACAGGCGTGAGCCACCACGGCCGGCCCCTAACAAATACTTTTACAGTGCCTACTATGTGCTCCATTCTAGCATTGGGGATATATTTGGGGGAGACAAACAATAAAATAACACATAGTATTTGAAGGTGCTAAGTCCTACTGAGAAAAATAAAATGTGTGTGTGTGACAGAGATCAGGAATTCAATTTCAGATGTGCTCAGTTTGAGATATCTACAAGATACCCAAGTAAAGATGAAGTAGGCCGTTAGATACATAATTCTAGAGCACAGGGAAGAGCTCTGAGCTGAAAACATAAATTTGAACATTATTACATGCATATGTTATTTAAATCTATGAGATCATTAATGAAGTAAGTCAAGAGAGTGAGAAGAGGTCCAAGGTCTGAACATCAGGGGTCTGGGAAATAACGGGGGCAGCGGGCGGGAAGCAAAAGAAACTTTTAAAATGTGGCCAGTGAGATTAATTGGAAAAGCAGTGAGCACAGTGTCTTGGAAGCCAAATGAATGAAGTATTTCAACAAGGTTGAGAGATCACCTGTATCGAATACAGCTGATAAGCCAAGTAATGTCAGTATTGACAATTGATAGTACTGACAACTAATCATTTAACAAGGAGGTAGCTGGTGATCTTCCCTAGGCCAGGTTTTTTTTTTTAAAGACCAGGTTTAAATGGTGGGAGTGGCAGGAACAATATCCCGAATAAAGAGCAAATGGAAGAGTTGGAAACAGCTAGTACAGACAACTCTTTTAAGGAGTGTTGCTGCAAAGCAAAGAAGAAATGAGGTTATAAACTGCAGGAGGAAGTAGAGCCAAGAAATTTTCTTTTAAGATGGGAAAAAATAATAGCATGTCTCTGTGCTGATGGGAATGATCCATTCAAAGAAGAAATTGATGACAAAGAAGAAAAGAGGAGGGGTGAAGACAGAGGAAGCAAAGCTGGAGAAATGGCCTTGAATGGGTATAAAGGCATTGGGATCTAAGACACAAATAAAGGGGTTGGCCTCTCAGGCAGTTCATCCATAATTGAGAATGGAAGGCAGAGTCCAGATTTGAGACTGAGATTATGCCAAGCAAGTATCCTACCAAGAGAGGCAAGCTAGCTAAGGGTACAAACATACAAGGCATGTAGAATTTAAGTCGGTTAAGAGGCTACATGAGGACTGAGGGAAGTGAGGAATAGTAAAAAAAAACAAAGTGAATTTGCAGTATGGAAGGACTGTTTAAGTCAAATTAGAGGGAATGAACTAGAAAGTTAGGGGGCAAGTGTCAGAGAGAGATGAATACTTGGAAATAAAATTATGCAGTTATTGGTAATGATAGTCGAGAATGTGATTACAGGAATGAGTGGCTGAAAGGGAGTGAGAACAAGGTCAACAGAGAAGTTCAAAGAACTGAAAGGTCAGCATGTTGGAACAATCATCTATTTAGACATTAAAATTACCAAAAATTAAAACAGGAGGAATGTTGAAGAGAGTGAAAGTGAGCCATAAGAAATCTGATGGAGGCCGGGCGCGGTGGCTCACGCCTGTAATCCTAGCACTCTGGGAGGCCGAGGTGGGTAGATCGCTCAAGGTCAGGAATTTGAGACCAGCCTGAGCAAGAGCAAGACCCTGTCTCTACTAAAAATAGAAAGAAATTATCTGGCCAACTAAAATATATATAGAAAAAATTAGCCAGGCCTGGTGGCACATGCCTGTCCCAGCTACTCAGGAGGCTGAGGCAGTAGGATCGCTTAAGCCCAGGAGTTTGAGGTTGCTGTGAGCTAGGCTGACGCCACAGCACTCACTCTAGCCAGGGCAACAAAGCAAGACTCTGTCTTAAAAAAAAAAAAAAAAAAAAGAAAGAAAGAAATCTGATGGAAGCACCCGGAAGTCAGTAAATGACAGCCATGAGTGGGGGCATGTGGGAAATTAGTCTGATAACATGAAATTCAAAACTGAGAGATTATCTCAAGGAAGAATACCTGGAATTGGCAATGAGGGGCAAAGAGGACACATATTAAAGGAACCAGGAAATGTAGAAGAGTAAAATACCCCTGAATAAATTCAATCTAGCACAAAATGTAGAAACCAACAGATACTATTGTACTACAACATAGTAATGACTACAACTGAGAACTACAGGTCCCACTAGAGGCCCAGAGGGATCAGATAAGGTTTCACAGAAGTTTAGAAGGTGTAATGTGGGAGTTAAGTGTTCAAAAATGGGCCAGGCATGGTGGCTCCCGCCTGTAATCCTAGCACTCTGGGGGGCAGAGGCGGGCGGATCGTTTGAGCTCTGGAGTTCAAGACCAGCAAGAGCGAGACCTCGTCTCTACTAAAAATAGAAAGAAATTAGCTGGACAACTAAAAATATATAGAAAATATTAGCCAGGCATGGTGGCGCATGCCTGTAGTCCCAGCTACTCAGGAGGCTGAGGCAGGAGGATCACTTGAGCCCAGGAGTTTGAGGTTGCTGTGAGCTAGGCTGACGTCACGGCACTCACTCTAGCCTGGGCAACAAAGCAAGACTTTGTCTCAAAAAAAAAAAAAAAAAAAGAATAAGTGCAAAAGAACTTTAAAGGCAGAAAGACTACAACTTAGGCAATGGCAGAAAAATGTGAAAAGAACATGAAACATTCTGAGCAATGAAAACAGTTCAACATAATTGGACAGAAAGAGACAGTATACACGGCTGGACAGGGAGACAAAGACCACAACTATCTTCTCTGCTAATGTAAGAATAAGAGATGTTATCAACAAATTAAATTGTTGCCCATAAATCTTTTACTTTATAAAAGCCACTAATAGTGAACAAAACTGATGCACTATAGTTTTATCTTATTTTCCTTACTTTGAGGGAGATGCTAGAAAACAACCCAATGGCCAGTTGCTTTATGGAGATTAACCAAGCCTTAGAGAACAAAAACTTCCACATTGTATACAAAATTTATGAGCATTATTACAATCTCCAACATCCAAGATTTACAATTTGCCATGGAAAATTATACACAACTAAGACTTTTTAGACAGATGAATAGAGCTCAAATATAAATGCAGCAGTTGTATATTTCTTTGTAACATGTATATAGCAAACATATATATAACTATACATAAATAAAAATTGCTTTCCATTTAAAAGAACGATATTATAAGTGAATGCACAGATAATAATAATACTAGTATAAATAGCTTTTATAAATGATGAATCTTAGAATTAAACATCACATTGAAAAAGATGTCTCACTGGGTAACTGTTGGTATATTTGTTCTGTCTCCATTTTTACTTTAGCAGCTGTGATTTAATGGAAAGTACACTGTACCTGGGAGCCAAAGAACACATATTCAAGTACTGGTACTGGCACTTACGAACTACTAAGCAAGTTACTTAATTTTTCTGTGCCTGAGTTTAATTCACAAAATTGAAATCAAACATCTATATCTTATGCAGTTTTATTAAGGTTTGCATGAAGTACTTATCTCAAAAAGCTTTGTAAGTCATAACGAGCTATAAAATAGTTATAAACTTCAAAATATTAACGTACAGCTAAAAGCCTTCAGAAAGCCATCCACTGAACCCCCACTCCAAAAAATAAAACACAATTAAAATCTGAGATGATAAATCTGTTAGTTTGATAAGCATGTCTCACCACCTCTCTCATAACCTTACCTTCGAATGAGCAGGCCCTCTTTCATTCAGAAGTTTATACTGGGGTTGGACTCTATTGAAACGGGCTAACTCATTTACCAGACACATTGGAGTTTTCTCTTTTGGGGTTGCCATTTTATCTTGGAGAGCTGTAAATAAAAAGGCTATAAAGTTTTTGTGAAGAATGACTTTACAAAATGGAAGAAAAACTAGTTTTGACTTTTATAGACTAACGTCAGATTGTATATTTGGAATTATTTTCATGAATTTTGTATTTAAAAAATTCAAATCATCTAATGTCTTCCATTACATGCAACATAAATATATCACATTTTAAACAATAAATTAAGGTAATTTTTTCCTAGAACCTAAGTTGCTCTCTATAGAAAAATATGATAGTATGCTTAAAGATTTTAAAATAATGTAAGATTTAATAATTTTTAATTTATCTTATAAACTTTCCTTTCCTCCTAAAACAATTTACTAGAAACATGTCTTCTAATTCTTATTACAATAAAACCAAATTTTGTCTACCTTTTTTATCTTTTCATCTTAATTTTTTTCCTTCTCATTTTTGAGGCAGCATGTTAGTAGAAAAAGCTCTAGACTGGGAAATCAAGTCCTAATTTTAAGTACTAGCTCTTCCAACTACTATTTTTTGGTAACCCTAAGCAAATTAAACTTCCTTTTCTTTTCTTTTCTTTTTTTTTTTTTTTTTTTGAGACAGAGTCTCACTTTGTTGCCCAGGCTAGAGTGAGTGCCGTGGCATCAGCTTAGCTCACAGCAACCTCAGACTCCTCGGCTTCAGCGAGCCTACTGCCTCAGCCTCCCGAGTAGCTGGGACTACAGGCATGCGCCACTATGCCCGGCTAATTTTTCTATATATATTTTTAGTTGTCCGTATAATTTCTTTCTATTTTTAGTAGAGACGGGGTCTCGCTCTTGCTCAGGCTGGTCTCGAACTCCTGACCTTGAGCGATCCACCCGCCTGGGCCTCCCAGAGTGCTAGGATTACAGGCGTGAGCCACCGCGCCCGGCCTCTTTTTTTTTTTTGAAAGAAATTTTTAAAGAAGAAACAATAATTTAACAAATGTTCCATGTACCTAATACCCAGAATTTGTTAACATTTTCCATGTTTGCTTTAACTCTTACTTTAAAAAAAAAAAAAAAAGGCAGTATTCCATTCCAGTTAAGTTCCCTTTATTTTTTCTAGAGTTTACCACTACATGAATTTAAAATATGTCCCCCTTTAGGATATTTTTAAATACACTTATATGCATACATGCATATTCATAAAAAAAATACATGGTCTTGATATACATGGTTTTGTATTCACATAAATAGTATTATAATAAACATATTTCACAATTTACTTTCTTCATTCTTCAGTAGGGTTTTGAGATTTAATAACTTATATTGATCCGTTACATTACTTTTAATTGCTACGGAATTTCTATTACAATATCATACCAGTTTTTTAGTCTACTCCTCTACTGAGAGACATTTAAGTTGTTTCCAATTCTTGTCTCTTACAAGGAAGAATAGGCTGCCAAATGGCTCTCAGAATGACTGTACCAAATGACCTTCCCCTGGAATTACCATTTCTCCTCAAACTTGAAAACATGGAATATGGTCAGTTATTTAAATTTTTGATAATTTGATGTTTGAAAAATGGAATCCCACTATTGTTTTGGGGATGTTTTTCCCCACTATTATTAATTTGCATTCCCAGATTACTAGTAAGGCTAACCATCTTCTCTTATGCTACAAATCATTTGGGTTTCCTTTTCTGTGAACTGTTTCTGTCATTTTTTTAAATTAATTATTTTGTGTTATAGTTATCAATCTTTTCTTTTACAGTTTGTGCTTTTTATGTCTTTTTTAGGAAATCCTACCCTAATCTTCAAGGTCTTAATGATTTTATTTAAACTCACTAAGCCTTCTATAAAATGAGGGTAAACCTATCCTATTTAACTCCCAAGGTTGTTGTGAGGTTAAGATTTTTAAATGTATGGTATGTTTTCTAAACTGTATCACAAATGTAAGACATTATTACAGCTTCAGAATATTTTTCTAATATATTATTTTATCCTATATTTTTCCTTCATCTCATTTATAGACACATTTAACTGCTTTTTAATTTTTCTTTCATCTCCCATTAATCAATGCCAAAAAATATTTTAAAATCTAAGCATAAAACATGCAAGTGGATTACTTCCTGCTCAGTTAACCTATAGTCACAATGAGAATACATAAAATGAATGAAAATAGCTGGTTTTAGGAACTTAGTCTACAAACTTTCTATGCCAAGTTTAATGTTGAAAATAATATTCTTTTAAATTTCTAGTACTCTTAACAGGCCCAATAATTTGATACAATGACTTGACCATTATGATTAAGAAACCATGTTATAAGAGAACTACATAAATACCTGATAAGGCATAATTAAAGAGAATCTAAACAACCAGTTGTAGGACCAATACAGCTAACAGTTGATTTTACAATTAAGCCATTATGAGTGGCTTGCAAACCCCCACAAAACTAGTAATTATTACTTTTTGTGACAGTACAAAAAAGACAAAAGTCAGGAGAAGTTTGAGGAAACCTGCATTTTGCTTATTCCATTGTCTACATGCAAATAAACATTTTATAAAATGTGCCGTTCAATTAAGTCAGTCATTATAGAAAATACAAGGTAACTTGAGGCTATAATTAATTTTGGTTTCTGCATACAACGGCATGAAACACTCAAGTGCAACAGTTAGCATAGCTAATTTAATATCAAAAAGCAAAAGCAGCATGACAATTTGTTTCAAATGAAAAAATATTAAAGTCTGATAAAAATCAGCTAATTTTGCCTAACATTGAAATAGCATTTATATTGCTACTATGCCATTTTCACAATCCAGTAATGCTGCCCATTCATCTGTTAACAATGCAAAAAATATTAGGAGCATAGCAAGCATAATTTGAAAATTTTATAGTTTGAAAATTTTATAGTATGAAAATTTTAATAGCATAGGTTTTAAACATATTAAAAAGTGATTTAAATGGTTTGTTTATAGTTCTGTGAGCCTTATTTAGTAAGAAAACCTGATCTCAATCCTTTAAAAGGAAAGTATTAACTAACATGGTATAAAATTTTATTCCATCAATCTTGATTTTCTGCTTCATAAAAGTAACATGAAGCCAATAAAACATTTTAATGTGTGATTGAAGTTTTGGTGTGAGGTGTATAAGATGCCATTCTGATGAAGCTTCATATTTAAAATCCAAATGTTTAAAGTTGATAAATCAGAAAATGGTCATAGTTGTCATGCTTTATTTTATAAAATGATTAAAATTTTATATAAAATAGCTGTTCCTTTCTTTGATCAGAAATCTTACTAGTATTAACTACTTGACAGAGTTCATGATACAGCAATAATTTTTAAATTACACCAAAATTTAGATAGATCATCTACAAAAAACAAACTGGTCCATAAAATACATAAACTTAATTTATATACAACTTTTTAGAAAAGTGAACAGTATAAAAAGTGAGAAATACATATAATTTTACACAGGCATACATTTTCAAGAGACCTATGAATGTCATCACTAAAGATATTTTGATATAGGCTTCAAGACAATTTGGTGGCCAGAATAGAAGCCTACTTAGAAGGAAATAAAATTAATGATAATGGATTTCACAATCACAGTCTTAACTTTGCCATTTTGAAAGAGCAACTACCAGATGATAGTTAAGAGCCTGTTTTAGGTATCTCTGCCACTTACTAATATCCATGTGACCTTGAGAAAGTACTTAAATCTCACTTTCCCATAGTTTAAAATAGAGGAAATAGTTGTTTTTGGCCAGGCATGGTGGTTCACGCCTGTAATCCTAGCACTCTGGGAGGCAGAGGTGGGAGGATTGTTTGAGTCCAGGAGTTCGAGACCAGCCTGAGCAAGGGCAAGACCCCGTCTCTACAAAAAATAGGCACCAGCCAGTAGTCCTAGCTAGTGGGGAGGCTGAGGCAAGAGGATCACTGGAGCCCAGGAGTTTGAGGTTGCAGTGACCTATGATCACACCACTGCACTCTAGCCAGGGCAACAGAGTGAGATCTTATCTCAAAAAAAAAAAAAAAAGTTATTTTAATCTCACTGAATGATTACATGGATTGAAAGTGAAGATATAAGACACTGTTAACAATGATTAAGAATCCACTACTGTGATTATAAACAATTAGTTGCTAAAACATACTATCGTCAAATATTAAAAGTGATATTGTTTTATAAACTCTTTTCAGAGAGTTTTGGCTAAGTGAAAATATTCTGAGTTAAAATGTTCTGTCAGGGTAAATTGATTTATTTATACAAATATATTTCTTTAGTATCCTGTGAAAAGTATGTATTTGTTGTTATTTTTTCCATTTGACTTATTATAACTCCATAAGTTTGTTTCTGCTGAAAAATTCCCAAATGTGATATAAATTACATTAAACATTTCTCATATGTGTGTTAAGAAATATTCCACCCTGGTTGCTATGAAATTTGATTACATGTAACTCAGAACTTTGATAAGTAATACTGGTAAAATAAAGATATTTGTAATCACAGTATCTACATATCCATAATATGTATATAGTATGCTCTATATTTTGGATATACTCTATTTTTATATCTTTATCGTATGTCCTGGACTCTCTGGGCCTTGAGTCTTCAAACTATATCAAAATAATGTAGCTCACAGTTTTCAATGAACAAGGAAAATCTGTCACCAAAGGAGCACACAGTCCGATAAAAGAAACAGACACATGCAATAAACAAACACAATAAAATTACAGTGTAAGTGCTATAATAAGGCTGTTACTAAAATTCACAAAAACTCCTTAGGCAAAGGGGGTATGGAAAGACAGATTTTAAGAGGTGGTGATTAGATTAAAGTAGGAATTCATCAAGGTCAGAAAGGAAGATGAGAGAAAAACAGTCCAAGCTTTTCAGAGCACAACACAGGAGAAAACACATAAAACACATAATATTCTGGCATATGCAACTAGACTACTGGCAGAATATAAAACACATGGGAGAAAACAGCAAAAAAAACTACGTGACCTGAATTCACTATAACACCAAAAGTTTCCTAAACCAGAACTTAGAAAGTAGCTGCATTGCAGAGAGAGCTGTTGCTAGTAAAGTCATAGTCCACCTCACTTGGCAAGGCAAATTGCTCCACAGAATCCACTTCCATCACCAGTCCCAAAAATTATTTGGACACAGTTTCTATGTCTCTTTCCTGCCTCCCCTTTCCATATTCTCTGCTATTGTAGGGAATCATCCTAATTCCCAAGTAAAATAAAAAGAAAGAAAAAAGTCAAAAAAACAAAGGAACCTTTCATGGGCTCTTGCCTTCTAGAAGAAATGTGACTATCTGTCCACAGCTATAACTACCACCTTGTATTTTCAAATTAGACCCTGTCCAAGCAAAATCACCAATGAACTACCCAGGCATCAAACTGCTCTATCATAACTGTTAGGAAAAAATTTAACCTCCTATCTCACATAAACACAAAAATAAATCTTAGAAGTATTAAAATACAAAAACATCACAAAAAACACAAGAAAACTTGGCTAAATAAATATCTGTATAGTCCTATAACACAGAAGGCCTTTCTAGATAAGGAAAGAAAGCTAGAAGCACAAAGCAAAAATTTGACAGTTAACATAAAAATGTAAAACTTTAGTAAAGCAAAACATACCATTAATGGCACTAAAAAAGTCTATAAGCTGGGGGAGAAATACTTGCAACATGTGAAGACAATGTTAACATCCATAGGATATGAAGATAATACAAATCAATTCTTTAAAGACCAAGAGCAAAAAGTACAAATGTACACAAAATTAATTCATATAACATAATTTATTGAGTAAACATCTGTTCAAAATATTAGAGAAATAAAAATTCAAATTCCGGTGAGATACAATTTTTCCCTATTAGACTGATAAAGATTTTCTTTAAGTGATCATATATAACTATTGGCAAGAATGTGCAGAAATGGGTGTGAATTCTATTGGTACAAACATAAATTAGTACAAACTTTTTGATGGGCAACATTGATTGAAGTTTCAATTGTACCTATCTTTAAAACAGCAATTCTACAGCTAGATATTAATACTATAAGCAAGCTAAATATCTGTCCATCATTAAAGGCTTAGTTAAATAAACTACATGGACTATGCAGCTTTGAAAAGAGAAAGAGGTACAGAGGTACAGTGTTTATGTACTGACATGGGAAAACACTGCAAAATACTTGATGAAAAAATTATAGCAGTTTATTGTCTGATCGTATTTTTACCTTCTTTAAGTAAAACATGTGCATGTACTAAAGGAGAAGTGGATTTGGGAGGGATTCTCACTTTTTCTTTTGAATTACTGTATTCTTTTACATGTATAGAATGTACAACTTTTACATTTAAAAATTATTTTACAAAGCCATTCCAAAAGAAGGAAATAGTTCATAGTATAAAGGTCATAAACTCTAATTGCTATGGTTTTCACAGTGCCACCATGGTTCTGAAAAAGAGAAAAAAGATGCTCAAGGATCTCACTCAAAGCAGGCCATGTCATGTCCACAATCTCCAACTTTTCCAACAAAGCTATCTTGAGATTTAAACACTGGAAAAACATAGCGTGTCTTTACCAACATTTAGTGTAGCCCAACTTCTTAACTTCAGCCATTCTAGAAGGTATATAATGGTATCTTATTGTGGTTTTAATTTGCATTTCCCGAATGACTAATGACGTTGAACATCTTTTCATTTGCTTATATGCCATCTGTATATCTCCTGCAGTGAGGTGTCTATCCAAATATTTTACCCATTTTTTAATTGGTGTATTTCTTTCCTTATTGCTAAATTTGAAGAGTTCTCTATATATCCTAGATAAAAGTTATTGATCAGATATATGCTTGGCAAACATTTTCTCCCAATCTGTGGCTTCTCTCTTTATTCTCTTACCAGTGTCTTTTGAAAAACAGATTTTAAGATAAAGTCTAATTTATCAATTTGTTCTTTTATAGATTGTCTTTTTGATGTTGCATCTAAGAAAGCATTACCTAATTGAGTTCTCAAAAATTTCTTCCTATGTTTTCTTCTAGAAGCATTGTAGTGTTAGGTTTTACAATTAAGTCCATAAGCCATTTTGAGTTAACTTTTGTATATGGCACAAGGTATAAATACAAGTTCATTTTTTTGTATATCAATATCCAAATATTTGGCACCATTGTGGAAAAGGCTACCATTCTTCCACTATGTTGCTATTATGGCTTTGTCAAAAACTCAGTTATCTCAATAAACAGTGTGTTTATTTCTGGACTACCTATTCTGTTTCATTGAATTACCTACTTTTACTATAGCTTTATAATTCTTGAAATTAGGTAGTGTTAGCTCCCCACATTATTCTTTTTCACAATTGTTTTGGCTACTCTAAGCTCTTGAATTTTCATATAAATTTTAGAATCACCTGTTCATTTCCACCAAAAAAGCCTGCAAAGATTGGAGTATAATTCTCTTGAAACTGTAATTTGGTGGAAATCAACATTTTAATAGAGTTGAGTCTTAGAACACAGGAACAGGATATACAGTCAATTCTCCTTATTAATATGATATATCAGCTGAGTTCAGTGGCTCACACCTGTAATCCTAGCACTTTGTGAAGCCAAGGCAGGAGAATCGCTTGAGGCCAGGAGTTCGAGATCAGCCTGGGCAACACAGCGAGGCCTCATCACTACAAAAAATTTTAAAAATAAAATAAAAATAAATAAGATGATACGCAGTGATAGTTAGATGAATTAGCAAATACTGGACCATTGCTCCCAGGGGAAATACAGGGTTCCTGTAAGCCTCTGGTCACATTTTTGTCAACTGATCAATACATAACCTTGTTTTGTGTATGTTTCTGTTTAAAGACCCTTATTTAATATATATTATTAATATGTTTTGTTGATTCATTAACATTGAACTCAGGTCCAACAGCACTGTAACTCCTACCTGAATGAAGATTATCTAAGACATGTATTTTCTCCATGAGACACACTGGAGCCTCCTTGTACTTAGAAACACCATACAGCACTTAAGCACTATGCTTGGGGGCCATTTTAAACAGAGAAATAACCAACAAAAAGCACAAACATGCAAAATTTGTGGCGCTAAATAAACCAAGAAAGGGCCACTTGCTTACAGTATATGAAACCTGAAACAAGAAAGCAGAGTGTCACTGCCTTGTTCAATCTCGGTTGGGAATGTGTGCCTTGGGTGACTCCAATTTTTTGCCCCTCTTCAAGTATCCTCAAATGACCACAAAAGTGCCACAAGCACTGATTTTGGAGTTACAAAAAAATTTTAGTAAGTAGGCTAATTTGCAAATAAAGAATCCATGAATAATGATGATCAACTATATCTCTCAAATTATTTAAGTATCCTTTAATTTCTTGCAGCAATATTTTATAGTTCTCATTTTTCTTTAAAATATTTTGTTAGACTTATCCCTAAGTAGTTAATAATTTTGATGCTATAGAAAATAGCATTCTATTTTAATTTCTGTTCCTTGCTAATGTATAGAAACACGACTGATCTTTGTATACTGCTCTTATATCCTGCAACCTTCTACACGCATTCATTAGTTCTAGTAGAATTACTTCAGATTTTCTACAGAGAAAATCCAGTGACCTGTGAATTATTTCTTCCTTTCTAATCTGAATGCCACTTATTTCCTTCTCTTGCCTAATGGCCCTACCTAGAACCTTCAGGGCAATGCTGAATAGAGCTGGTGAAAGTGAGCATCTCTGTTTTGCTTTTAATTTTTTTTTAAAAAGTGCTCGGTTTTTCACCAGTAACTACAATGTCAGCTAATGAGGTTTTTCATAGATGCACATTAATAGACTGAGGAAGTTCACTTCCATTCCTAGCTTGCTGACAGCTTTTATCAATAATGGATATTGGATTTTATCAAATGATTTTTCTACATTTATTGAGATAATCATGTGATTTTTACATTTTAGTTTGTTAATATGGTAAGTTACATTGTTGATTTTTTTGAATATTTAACCAACCTCACATTTCTGAGATAAACCCCACATGGTCGTGACATATTGTCCTTTTAATATACTATTCAATTAGATTTGCTAAAACTTAATTTAGATTTTGGCAATTCTATTTGTAAGACATATTGGTCTACAGGTTTCTTATAATATATTTGTTTACTTCTGGTATCCCAGTATTGTTGGCACCATAAACCTTGGAAAATATTCCCTTCACATCAATATTTTTGAAAATGTTCTACAAAATCGACATTATTTTTTCCATAAATGTTTGGTATAATTCACCAGTGAAACTACCTGGACCTGGAGTTTTCTTTGTGAGAATATTTTTAACTACAATTTCTATTTCTTTAACACATAAAGAGCTATTCAGGTTACCTATTTTCTTCAGCTTCCTTTGGGATTAATTTGTTCTTCTTATTCTAGTTTCTTAAGATGGAAGCTAAAGTCATTTATTTAAGATCTTTCTTCTTTTATAATATAGATATTTAGTGCTATAAATTTCCCCTTATGTACTGTCTTAGTGACATCTTCTAACACTGTGGTCCCCAGGGTCCCCAATGCCTCTCAGTCGTGGACCAGGATGGGTCTGTGGCCTGTTAGGAACCGGGCCACACAGCAGGAAGTGAGCAGCAGACAAGGGAGCAAAGCTTCCTCAGTATTTACAGCCACTCCCCACCACTCACATCACCGCCTGAGCTCCACCTCCTGTCACATCAGTGGCAGCATTAGATTCTCATAGGAGCACAAATCCTACTGTAAACTGCACATGTGAGGGATCTAGGTTGTGCACTCTCCATGAGAATCTAACGCCTGATGATCTGAGGTGGAGCTGAAGCAGTGAAGCTATGGAGTAGCTGCTTCAGATAGACTGTCAGATAGACTGTCAGATAGACTGACAGATAGCTGACAGATAGACTGTCATTAGCAAAGAGGTTTGACTGCACAGAGACCATAATAAATCAATTGCTTGCAGACTCATATCAAAGCCCTACCAGAGAATACCTATAATTAAATATTGATGTATCAAAAAAAAAAAAAAAAAAAGCCCTATCAGTGAGTGGCAAATGACAATTAAGCTGCATCTGGTGGCAGGCTTGACAGTGGCAAGTAAGCATGTTACCATCCCACCCCCACCCCTGGTCAGTGGAATAATTGTCTTCTATGAAACCAGTCCCTGGTGGCAAAAAGGTTGGGAATCGTTGTTCTAATATGTGGGATTGCCATAGTTATTTAGTTTAAAATACTTTCTAATTCCCGTTTTCATTTCTTTTTTTACTCATGGACTACTTACAAATGTTATTTAATTTCCAAATATTTGGAGATTTTCCAAGGATTTTTCTGCTAATGATTTCTAATTTCATTGTAATTAATTTTTTTATTATCTGAATCCTTTTGAATTCATTTGGACTTGCCCAGATATAATTTATTTTTGTAAATGTTTCATATAAACCTGTGAACAAATGTGTATTCTCTTCTTAGGTGAAGTGTTCTACAAAAGCAATCAGGTCAAGTTGGTTAGCAGTGTTACTCAAGTGTACATAAACATGCAGCATTGTTATATCCCCTTAATTAACTGACCCCTTTATCATTATGAATGAAATGACCTTCTTTATCCTTGGTAATATTCCTTGCTCTGAAATCTACTTTGTGTGATATTAATATGACCACTCCAAGTTTCTTTTGACAGGGTTACCATGTTATATCTTTTTCCATTCTTATTTTTAACCTATTTGTGTTTACATTTAAAGTATTTCTTATAGGCAAGCATATAATATAGGTGGCTCTCACTTTTATATCCAATCTGACAATCTTGGCCTTTATATTGGGATGTTTAAATTATTCACACTTAAGGTGATTATTCAAATGGTTAGGTCTCATTCTATCATCTTTCTATTTGTTTCATATTTGTCCCATTTGGTCTTTGTTCCCTTTTTCATCTTTTCTTGGCTTCTATTGGATTATTTTGCATGATTACATTTTATCTAAATTTTTTTTGGCTTATTAGTTATAACTCTGTTTTGCTTTTTTAGTGGCTGCTCTAAGCTTTACAGTATACATCTCAACTTATCACAGTCAAATGATATTATACCACCTCACACAGAGCATAAAAATCTTATAATAGTATACTTCCATTTCTCCCCCATCTTTATTATCATGCATTTTACTTTTATATATGCTATAAAAGTATATGGATATAGCTTATTAATAGTTTATTAATTTTTTGCTTTGAACAATTATCTTTTAAAGAGATTTAACTACTAAGAAAAAAAAATCTTACATATTTACCCAAGTAGTTATCATTTCTGCTGTTGTTCTTTCATGTAAATCTGTATTTCATCTGGTATCATTTTCCTGCTGTCTAAAGGACTAGTTTAAAATTTTGTTCTAGAGGGGGAGTGTTAGTAATGGATTCCTTCAGCTTTTGCGTGTTTGAAAATGTCTTTATCTCATCTTTGTTTCCAAAATATATTTTTGTCGGATACAGTATTCTAGGTTGATAATTTTCATCTTTCAGTACTCTAAAGATGCTTCTCCATTGTTTTCTAGCTTATATTGTTTCTGATAAGAAATCTATTATCATTTTTTCTTTGTTCCTTTGCACATAACATGACCATGTCTTTTTTTCCTGTTTTTAAGATTTTCTCTTTATCACTTGCATTCAGCAATTTAGTTATAATGTACAGTGAGTCCTCCCTTAACGCCATGATAGGTTCTTAGAAACTGTGACTTTAAGTGAAACAAAGTATAACAAAAGCATTTTACCATAGGCTAATTGATATAAACAAGAGTCAAGTTCCTGTGGCTTATTTCTGGTCACAAAAACATCACCAAATTTCTGATATGAAACATTAAAATAAAAGTGAGCTATACATAAAGAAAGATTAATAATAACAAAGTAATTATCTACCCAAATATTCCACTTCAGGGTCACAGGTGGCCAGAGCTTATCCCAGCAGCTTAGGGTGCAAGAAGGGAACCAATCCAGAAAGGACACCATTCTATCCCAGGGCACACTCACAGCAACACCCATACCTCACTCATGCTAAGACAATTCAGACATGTCAGTTAACCTAATATGCACATCTCTGGGATGTGGGTGAAAACCAGAGGACCCAGAAAAAACCCGTGCAGACATGAGGAGAACAGGCAAACTCCACACAGACAACAGCCCCAGCCAGGAATCACATTTTTTTCTCATCAATGTTATAATGAGATGGCATTGAATGAAACAACATTTTTGAGGACCTGCTGTACCTTGGGGTAGTTTTCTTTATGTGTCTTACACTTAAAATTCATTGAACTTTTGATCTGTAAGTTTTATTAAAGCTAAAAAGGTTTCAGCTATTTATTTTTTTTTTTTTTTTTTCTTGAGACAGAGTCTCCCTGTGTTGCCCGGGCTAGAGTGCTGTGGCGTCAGCCTAGCTCACAGCAACCTCAAACTCCTGGGCTTAAGAGATCCTCCTGCCTCAGCCTCCCGAGTAGCTGGGACTACAGATATGTGCCATCATGCCCACTTAATTTTCTCTATATATATTTTCAGTTGTCCAGATAATTTCTTTCTCTTTTTAGTAGAGACGGGGTCTCTTTCTCGCTCAGGCTGGTCTCGAACTCCTGAGCTCAAACAATCCGTCCGCCTCGGCCTCCCAGAGTGCTAGGATTACAGGCATGAGCTACCACGCCCAGCCCTATTATTTCTTAAAATATATTTTTCTGTACACTGCCTTCTCTGGGAACTATAATTACTTGTATATGTGGCTGCTTAAAGGCATCCCACAGCTCACTGATACTTTCTATATTTTTCCTTTTTTCTCTGTTTCATTCTGGATGGTTTCTATTGCTATACCTTCAAGTTCATTAATCATTTTTCCTGCAATGTCTAAGTTGTCATTAATCTTATCCAGTATATTTGTCATCTTAGATGTAGCTTTCATCTTTACAAGTTTAATATGGGAATTTTTGTATCTTCTATATCTCTAACTTTTTTGAACATGTGGAAGACAGTTATAATAGCTGATTTTAATGTGCTCTGCTGACTCTATCATCTATATCAGTTCTGTGTTGATGTTGATTGATTATTATTCTCATTATGGGTCATATTTTCATGCTTCTTTGCATACATGGTAATCTTTGACTGAATGATATACATTGCGAATTGTATCTTATTGCTTATTAGATATTTCTCATGTCTATAAATGGTCTTGGACTTTGTTCTGGGATACAGTTAAGTAATTTAGAAACAGTTTATTCCTTTCAAGCCTTGCCTTTATAATTGGCTAGCTGGCTCCACAGCAGCAGCATCTCCTCAACTTAGGGAGTCTGCTAGGCTCCATGCCTCAGCTTTTACTCCCTATGCCACATGCTTGAAAATCTCTTAATGCAGTAGGCTGGGACAACTGTAGAATAGAGCTCACTTTTTTTGTTTCTCAGATCTTGGGAATCACGGACCTTCACTGCCTGCTATTCAATGTCTTCAGAACCGTTGTTTCCACATACTTTGTCTTTTTTGTGGGGAGGGGTGGGATTGTTTCAAGAAGAAAATAAACATGGTCCCTGTTATACCCCAGATGCAGAAGTCCCCATTCATGCTTGTATGTTTATCTTTGTCTTTCTGTTTAAAGTGAGTTTCTTGTAAACATCATATACAGACAGTCCCCAACTTAAGACAGTTCAATTTATGATTTTTCGGCTTTATGATGGTGGAAAAGCAATATGTATTTAGCAGAAACTATGCTTTGAGTACCCACACAACACTTCTGTTTTTACTTTCAATACAGTATTCAATAAATTATATGACATACTCAACACTTTATTATAAAACAGACTGTGTTATTTTGTCCAACTATAGGCTAATGTAAGTAGTCTGAGCATGTTTAAGGCAGACGAGGCTAAGCAATGATGCTCAGTAGGTTAGGTATATTAAATGCATTTTCAACTTTTGGTATTTTCAACTTACAATGGGCTTATCAAGACATAAGCCCATCATAAGTCAAGGAGTGTATGTACTTGGGTCTTTACTATCCAATCAGAGAATCCTTGCCTTTTAATTGGAGTGTTTAGGCCACATGTATTTATCGCACTTTCAATATGCTTAGATTTATCTCTGCTGTTTTGCTATATTTTAGTTCATGTGATATTTGTTCTTTTTTTCATCTTTACTTATCTTCTTTTGGAGTGATTATTTTTTAGTATTACATTTTATCTCCCCCATGGGCTTCTTATTACTTTGTTTTACTCCAATTGCTCTAAAATATATACAGCTTACCTTCAAATAAGTATCATACCACTTCATGCGTTGTATAGGCACCTAACAAGTCTATATTCTCCCTCCCTTTACCCCATTCTTTATGCTACTGACATCAATTTATTTCTGTGTATGTTATAAGCCCCCAATACACTGTATTTTTGTTTTAGTCAATTACCTTTTAAAAATGAAGAAATTGCCTTTTCTATTAAGTCATTAAATATGAAATGTCTGATTTTAAATCAAAAGTGTAGTTTATCATATCTCAAACAAGCAGCAGTACAGTTAATCACAGTAGGCACCTAAACTATCAACACAGTTTTGCCATCTTAACAGTAGCTTGTTTATGCCAGCAGCAAAGAAGACTGGAGAGCCAGTGGCGATGAAATCGCAAAAGGCCTTTTCCACAGCTTATTGAGAATTGAGTATTTTTCCTTGCAAGAAGTGATCCAAAGCCTAGAAGAAGTGGTAGTCAATTGGTGCAAGGTCTGGTGAATACAGCAGATGAGATAAGGTTCATCTGCATTGTAGCACACATCAGTACTTCATTTTTTTAATGACTAAACAATATTTTTAAATGTAGATATCTAAAATTTGTTTACCCATTTATCCACTGATGAACATTTGGGCTGTTTCCATCATTTAGATATTGTAAATAAAGCTGCTAAGAACACACGTGTAAATGTATTTTGAGTACCTATTTTCAATTCTTTTGGATATATACCTAGGAGTGGAATTGCTGGGTCATAAGCTTTACTTTGAGGAACTGTCAAAGTCTTTTCCACAAAGACTGAACCATTTTACAGTCCCCCCAGCAACATACAAGGGTTCCAGCTTCTCCGCATCCTTGTCAACACTTGTTTTTGTTGGCTTTTGACTGTAGCTATCCTAGTAAGTGTAAAGTGGTATCTCATTGTTGTTTTCATTTACATTTCCCTGGTCTCTGATGATCTTGAGCATTTTTTCATATGCATATTTGTATAATATATCTTCTTTGGAGATATGTCTATTCAAGTCTTTTGACCATTTTTAGTTGGGTTGTCTTTTTGTTGTAGAGTTCTAAGAGTTTTAGTTCTTATATTTGGGACATTGATCTATTTTGAGTTAATCTTTGTATATAATGTGAAGTAGGGGTTCAACTTTATTGTTTTGCATGTAGATCTCCAGTAATCCCAGAACCATTTATTGAAGAGATTATTCTTTGCCCATCGAATGGTCTTGGCACTCTTGCCAAAAAATCAATTGCCTGTGGATATATCGGTTTATCTCTAGACTTTCAATTCTATTCTATTGGTCTATACATCTAATCTATCCTTATGCCAGTACCACACAGTTTTGATTATTGTCGTTTTGCAGTAAGTTTCAAAATTGGGAAGTATGAGTCCAAGATTGTTTTGGCTATTTGGGCCTGTTGCAATTCCATATGAATCTGAAGATCAGCTTTTCCATTTTTACAAAAAAGGCCACTGGAATTTTGATATATTGTATTAAGTCTGTAGATTGCCTTGGACAGTACTGCCATCCTAACAATATTAAGTCTTCTGATTCATGAACACAACATGTCTTCCCACCTATTTAGGTCTTCTTTAATTTCTTTCAACGATGTTTTGTAGTTTTCAGTGCATAAGGCTTTAATAAAGAATCTACTCCTTTGCGTTTTTGGATGCTATTATAAACGAAATTTTTAAATATTTCTTTTTGGATTGTTGATTGCTGGTATACAGAAACACAATTGTTTTACCTGTGTTTATCGTACACCTATACCTTTGCTCAACTTACTTACTGGCTTTAGTGGAGTTGGATTCTTTGGGATTTTCTACATATAAGACCATATCATCTGCAAATAGAGATAGTTTTACTTCTTCCTTCCCAATTTGGACGTCTTTATTCCTTTTTCTTGTCTAACTTCTCTGGCTATAAATTCCACTACAATTTGAATAACAGTGGTGAAAATGGGTATTCTTGCCTTGTTCCTGACCATAAGGAAAAGATTTCAGTCTTTTGCCATTGAGTTGGATGTTAGCTGTGGGTTTTTCAGAAATGCTGAATGTTGAGGAAATATTAAAGAAGTTCGCTGCTGTTCCTAATTGTGAGCGTTTCTATCATGAACAGCTTTTAGATTTTGTCAAATGCTTTCTGCATCAACTGAGATGATCATATGTTTTTTCCCCCTTCATTCTATTAATGTGGTGTACTATGTTAATTGATTTCCTTATGTTAAATCACCCTTGCATTCCTGGGATAAATACCATTGGTTATGGTATATTCCTTTAAATATGCTCTCGGATTCAGTTTGTTACTATTTTGTTGAAGAATTCTACATCTATATTTATAAGGAATATTGGTCTGTAGTTTTCTCACGGTGTCTCTGTTTGGCTTTAATATCAGGCTTAATACTGGCCTCAAAGAATGAGTCAGGAAGTATTCTTATTCTTTCCTCTCCCATTTCTTGGAAGAGTTGGAGAGGAATGGGTGTAAATTCTTCTTTAAATATTTGGTAAAATTCACCAGAGAAACCACCTGGTCCTGGACTTTTGTTTGGGAGGTTCTTTTTATTAATTCAATCTGTTTACAGGTCTGTTCATATTTTCTATTTGTTCTTGAGTCAGTTTTGGTAATGAGTGTGTCTAACAATTTGTCCATTTCATGTAGGTTATCCAATTTGTTGGCATACAATTGTTCACAGTATCCTCTTTAAGCCTTTTTATTTCCTTTAGGTAATGTCCCCACATTAATAACTGATTTCAGGTATATGCATCTTTGTTCTTTTTTCCTTGTCAGTCTACCTTAAGGCTTGTCAATTTTGGTTATCTTTTCAAACAATGAACTTTTGGTTTCACTAATTCTCTCTATTGTTTTCCTATTCACTAGTTCACTTATCTCTAATCTTTATTTCTTTTTTTCTTCTAGCTTTGAGTTTAATTTGCTCCTTATTTTCTAGTTCCTTTAAAATGTAATGTTAGGTTATTTGAGATCTTTCATCTTTTTTAATGTAGGGGTTTACTGCTATTAATTTCCCTCTAAGTATTGCTTTTGCTGCATCACATAAGTTATATACATTGTTTTCATTTTCATTCGTCTCTAAATTTTCTAATTTCCCCTAGGATTTCTTCATTGACCTCTTAGTTATTTAGGAGTGTTTAATTTCCACACATCTGAAAATTTTCCAGTATTTCTTCTGCTATTAATTTCTAACTTCATTCCATTGTAGTTGGAGAAGATACATAGATGATTACAATCTTTTTTAATTGATTAAAACTTATTTAGTAACCTAACATATCCTGAAGAATATTTCCTGTACGCTTAAGATTATGTATGCTGCTGTTATTGAATGTTCTGTGTCTATTAGGTCTAGTTAGTTTATACTGCTGTTCAAGTCCTCTAATTCCTTACTGATATTCTGTCTAGATGTTCTATCCATTATTAATGGTGAGGCAAGCCTGTTAATTCTTGAATGAGTAACAAAAACTGTGAATCTTGCCAGGCACAGTGGCTCATGCCTGTAATTCTAACACTTTAGGAGGCCAAGGTGGGAGGACTGCTTGAGGCCAAGGTGGGAGGACTGCTTGAGGCCAAGAGTTCTAGACCAGCCTGAGCAACATAGCAAGACCCTGTCTCTACAAAAAATAAGAAAAATTAGCTGGGCTCTTCTCAGTGCTCCGTGCATTGCCATGTCTTTCACTCTCACTAGCGGGAATACAAACTATCTCCAGCCTTGTGTGAACTCTGAAAATTGCTTTTCTTAGTGCTTTCCAGTAGTTTTTTTCTCTGGCTTCAATTAAGTCCTGCCAAGCATCTACAAATCAGAAGTCAGCCCTCCAGAATGCATGCACACTTGTGTATACCCTCTTGCTTTTTAGTATATGCTTCTCTAGCCCCAGCCCCCATGGCTCCTTTTTCTCTGGTACTCTGTCCTACAATTCTAACCACTTTGGCCTCCCCAAGTTCTTATCTTGTCTCCTTATCTCAACAAGATGGCTGGGCTCCGTTCTGGTTCCTCCTCCTTGCCTGGCAGCCAGTAAACTGCCTCCAGGCTCTACTGTAAGCTGGTAGAATTGAAGGGCTTTACTTCATTTGTTTCCATTCTCTCAGGGACTACAGTCTGGTCCTGCCTGTCATCCAATGTCTAAAAATCATTGTTTGTATATAAGTTTTCAAGCTGAAGAAGTTTACATTTTTGCTATATAATAAATTATCCCCAATTTAGCAGCTTAAAAAAAAGAGCATTTATTTTTTTCACAAGTTTCTGAGGGTCAGCAATCAGGGAGCAGCTCAGATAGGTGGTTCTGGCTCAGGCTCTCTCATGAGGTTGCAGTCAACATGTCAGTGGACAGTATTCTAGCGCTGGAAGCTTGACTAGGGCAAGAAGATCTGCTTCCAAGAAAGCCTGCGCACATACTGTCAGAGGCCTCAGTTCCTTGTTGGCTGTTGTCAGGAGGCCTCAATTTCTCACATGAGCCTCTCCATGGGGCTGTTCACAACATGGCAGCTAACTTCTCTAGGAGTGAGCAATCCAAGGGGTTAGGGAAGAAATGGGAGTATAAGAGCAAGTGGGAGGCAGAACTCACAATGTGTTTTATAAATAACCTAACCTCAAAAACGATCCATCACTTCTGCCATGTTCTATTGGTCAAACAGACGAATCCAAATACAATGTGTGAGGAGATCACACAATGATATAAATATCAGAATGCAGGGATCATTGGGGGCCATCTCAGAAGCTGGCTACACATAAAATAAATCTAGTTCCTGTTATGTCAGCATACGGGAAAGTAAAAGTCCTTCTTATACATCTTACCTTCTTTATGTTTACTATTTTTCTTATCCCTTAACTGTAGACTGTATGTTATGGCTACCAGAGAGATAAGCAAATTGTATTTGATAGATTCTACTCTTGGGAAAAGAAATAGTAACTAAAAGTTCATAGCAACTCTTGAAAGGAAAGAATAGAGTTCCTTGTGCCTACAGCAAGAAAGAGGAAAGCACTTGAAGCCAATCTGGGCTTGAGAAAGTGCCCAAGTGGCTCATTCCCCCAAATACTTTACTCAGTGACCTATCTAAATGTCTACCCTCTGCCCTCCTTGTCCACCAATACCCAGAGTCAGGCAGCAACAGCCAACAGCAACATTAATAGTAAAATTAATAGCAACAGCAGTAGTACCAAGACCAGTGCTAAGCATTTTGCCTTTGTTATCTCAATTACTCCTCACCACAAGCCTATGAGATAGACTTTTGTTTCTTGATAATCATACCTTGGCTTTACACTACACAGTATAATAACAACTTTATTCTTCTTACAACACCAGGCTCCCTCTTGCCCTGCAGGGTTCTCCTGCTCCTCTGGCACTGAAATTATCTTATCCTGTCTGTCCTCCCATTCCACTACAGTCAGGCCTTAAAGCTTCCTCTTAGCTTCCATGTTCCCAAAATCTACTACCAAACCTCGTTAAAAGGAACCACCAGACCACTTAGACCTCCAGAAACTCCCTGACTGCTGGGCTCTCCCAATCCTACAACTGCCTAATGTAGACTTTTCCAATCCCTAAGGATACAATGACCTGTCAAGTCTGCTTCATCAGCTAATGCCCCAAATTGGCCCTATTTCAGCTACTCATTTTAAAATATTATTTCACAACACGTGTCTTAATTTATATTTGCTGTAGCTTAATGTTAAAATGAATTTCGTTTCCCTAGGGACATATAATTAATCATCAGGGAGAAAGGCCCAAAACATACCAAACCCCTACCTATTGTGGTACCCTGGAAACTAGTAGGTGCCCATTAGTTATTTGTTGAACAATGAATGAAAAAATATAAAATAATGATTATTAATACTAAGAAAATTCTCGGGGGTATATATAATCCAAAGGATGTTATTTATAAATAAAAAGGAAACAATGACAATAGACACATATAAGCAATTTACAAAAAGCAAAACACAAAACAACAAATGTAAGCAAATCATAGAAATACAAACTAAAATACCACTTTTTGTCGGACAGATTGGCAAAGATCAAAAATTTGTCAAGGAAGTAAGGAAACAGGCATTGTCATACATTTCTAGTAAATATAATTTTGTATTTTGGTCAACTCTTTGACCAGTATTTCCATTTCTAGTAATTATAAGAAAATAATTGGACAAATAGATGTATGGAAAATAAAACTTACTGTGGCATTACCTAGAATACAAAACTCTGTCCAACAATAAGGGCTTGGTTAAATAAGGTTTAGTACTTCTAAGCTAAAGATTAAACCACTTCAAAATATTAAATATTATATAATCTCAGTTTTCAAAAATAACATATATCCACATAAAAACATACCTGCATAGAAAAAAATCTAGAAGTATACACCCCAAAATGTTATCAGTGATTATCTCTGTAAAAGAATAGTGGAATTCTTTATGATTTTTTTCTTTTTGTTTACCTATACCACCAAAATGTTTCTACAGTAAGCATGGGTTGCACATGGATACTAACTCATTCTTAAAAGGCAAAAGCAAAACTGAGGATCACAATTTAAAGGTAGAAAAGTGCCATTATCATAAACATGGAACACTACCATGTTCCATGATAACACTAACGTTAGGCAGAGTTAATACCAAATAATTTAGTGTTCAAAAGCCCAGTTTTTAGTTTCAGGAACACATATGGAAGAATTTGCTAGGAGTAAAAAAGTGTGTAATTCAGGCATTTTAAGAAAACAAAAGACCTCCCAAATAAAAATTTAGTACTAATCCTAGAGACAATGTTAAAAATCACATAGTAAAAATCTCAACTGTTTCAAGTTGAAAAATGGCTTATTCCCTTTTCCTTGTTTTTAATATTTGTCTTGAGTGAGAACCCTCACTTTCATAAGAAAGCAGGCACCAGGAAAATAATAAAAGATAAAAATCACTCATAAGTTTAAGAATTCAACTTTACATTGAATAAAGTCTTTACCTCAGACTTGAACATTTTAGAGGATGAAACTTACAGTCAATAAGAAGAGGGAGTCCTTAAGTGATTCTAGAAATACATACCTGTTACAGGTTGAGCATCCCAAATCTGAAAATTCCAAATCCAAAATACTCCAAAATCCAAAACATTTTGAGCACCAACACGACACTCAAAGGAAAATGCTCATTGGAGCATTCTGGATTTCAGATTTTCAGACTTGGGATGCTCAACCAGTATGCAAGTATTGCAAAATCTGAAAAAAATCCAAAATCTGAAACACTTCTGGTCCCAAGCATTTCTAAAAAGGGATACTCCACCTGTATAAGCTAAGTATGTCTATCCCCAGGCACTGCATACAATTTCTAGCCAAAGCTCAGCGAATTGCTTGCAGCCATGAAGAACACTGCCCAGGAATTGTTTTCAATGCCTGAATCAACATGACCTGCAACATAGCCAGTTAGTAAATCCTTATTAGGACTAGTCCATAAACCGTAATTTTCAATGAAGTTGCCAGCATAAAACGAATGATCATTTCCATCTGTCTATGATAAAATATGAAACAAATTATTCTAATTGTACCCAGATGATTAATGGCACGTATCCAACAGAAAGTCATTTAGTGGCAACTTCACACCTACAACACACTTTGCAAGTCAAGTTTCAAAAAGCATCACCAATGCTTCCGCTGGGATTTGATAGCAGCTGTGAGACTACAGGAAGCACTAAGCACAGTACAGCTTTAAGATTCCTTTAATCTTGTATTAGTAATGTCTTTGATGAAGGCAAATTTTTTTGCCAGAGGAAAGTTGCAAAAAAGTTTCTTTTGTTACAAAAGGAAAGTACAAGAGAAAATCAAAGAACAACTCTGCATAAAAGAGATGTTATGTTAATTGCATTTGTGTAACACAAGCATCACACACCAAAATTGACAACACAGTTATGTGGCCACGGTTGAAAAGAATGGTGATCTCCTTGGCTTTGGTACAACTCTAGTACCATTCATCTACTCAACCAGCAAATATATGAAAACTATTTATATTATTTATTGTAGGACCTGGGGATATAAGAGTAAGCAAGCAATGAACATACCATCTAGCAAGGAAGACAGATGTTAAACAAATAATTACATATTTGGTTATAACTGCAAATGTCATGTCATTAAACAAAAGAGCAGGGTGCTATGAGAGCATACACTAGACCTAAAGTCAAGTGAGCCAAACACACGGAAGGGGAGCAGTCTAGACACAGGTGATCTGTGCAAAATCCCTGCAGCCAGAACAACCTTGCCCAGTCTAAGAACTGGAACAGTCCAGTATAACTGAAGCATTTAGACTGTTTCTTGGGCACACATTAAGTTTGAAATGTATAAAGACAATCAAGTTGGTAACTGTTATATGAGTCTGGAGCTCAGAAAAAGTCTAGCCCAGGTATAAACTTAGAAGTCACTGGCTTAGAGATGGTATGTGATGCACAGGAAATGGAGGAGATTTTCTTAGGCAAGGTGCGTGGGACTGTATCTTGGAAAGCAGGGGGGCGGTCAGGATTACTTTCGCAAATTATATTATGAAAATTGAAACAAAGCTAAAAAATTACAGGAAAAAAGTTTACTTCTCTCTTGATTTGCAATCAAAAGAAATAAAACAAAGTATTTTCTAATATTATAGTTGCAATGTTCTATTTGTTCGGAAAAGGTAAAATTAAATGTATAAAGTTCTGGGAGAAATGCCAAGAACTAAGAAAAATACTTCTTTCAGTAAGTCTAAGGTATTATATGCTACAGTTTATTTAGCAGAGCACTTCCTTCTAGCCCTTTTCAGTGCCCTAGAAAGGAACCTTTTTTAAACACACTGATATAACTACTTTAAGAGATTTGTCACTAGAAATGCTTTGAGTCTGCAAAACTGCCACCTACTGAAGCTATATCATGATCATAAGCATTCTGAACACACCAACGAGTCCTGGAAGGATGTGACATCAAGAACAGACAAACTTGCTCTGCACACTAAGAAGATACCAACTTTCAGAATGATCACTGTAATCCGTAAACAACCTACCCTGCATAGTCTCCAATGATTATATAGTATGTAACTGCTCTAAAAAGCAGTGGTCAGATTATGGTTATAGAAAAGCTGAGTTAAAATGTTTCACAATTCATAGCCAAAGCATCATGTAAGTATGAAATGTCTTAACACAAACTCACCTGATTTATTTGAAGCATGTTAAGACAATATTGACCAAACTGCTGTATCCCTCACGGCTCCAAAAACTGGAAAACGAAAATGAAGAAATAAAGTTCGACTTAGCTGGTAACCTCAATGACTAGCATTTTAAACATATGTTCTTGATCGAAATCAAATATAAAATATAACTGATCCAGATCAGCACAGAACTTTCTATGATAATGAAAATGTTCTATACTTGTGTTGTCCCATCCAATAACTACTAGCCACATGTGGTTACTGAGCTCTTGAAATATGGCTAAAGCAACCAGAAAGTAAATGTTTAATTTTCTTTCCTGTTAATTTAAATTTAAATAAGCACATGTAGCTAGGGGCTACCATACTAGACAGTGCAGATCTAGACTGTTGAACGAAGTCCTTTCTGCTTCTAGAATTCTAAGACAATCCCAGCAAAACTGAAGCTATTAAAAACAAATCTAAAAGTTTCAGATTAATAGTTAATGCACGCTTCCCTTTCTACAGTCATGTTTTAAACAGCTTTGTTCCCATCCTCTATGTGATAAATTAATACTAAACAAGATGCAAAATCCACAAGTATTCTCTTACATGGTTTGAAAAAGAGTACATGTAAGATTACCTTGCCGAATATTGTCTTTTTGTCTGTTAGTTTGTCTATTATCATCAGCATAAAAATAGCATGCACATTAAAATTTCACATAAAATTTTCTTTAAAAAGTCACCATCGTGATACATCCCATTGCTACATTTGAATTTGCTTCTTTCTCAGTCTGACCCACTCCCCTTCATTGTATTTCTTTTCACGGGGTACATCTCTTCTACACGTAATGTAGAAACAGATGCCAAAGAAGGGCAAAAGAAATAAAATTTAAAACAAATAAATCATAGGATCTTGTAATGAGAAAAGTTTATAAAAATATAAATTACATATAGACCTCTCCCCCCAAAAATTATCTACAAAGCAAAAACTGTCTTGATAAACAGCAAAAAGGCTACATCTAATAACTTGTATAGAAAATTTTAATATTGAACTTCCCCTCAGAAGCAAATTTAGATACACATACACACACACACACACACACACACACACAGACTCATATATTTGGCTACCATTTTTTCAAGATGACAAACTATAATCAATTCAAAATGACTTTGAGAACTTTCAGTATTTTTCTTATAAGAGTGTCCTCGGCATCTGTATCAATTTTTCTTTTCTAATTATTTTCATATTTCCTAAGAGAATGGGATGTTGTATAAAGAGCACAAGGCCTGGGTACTGGTGAATTTTAGTTAGTTTAAATTCTTCAGGAGATTGCCTTCCAAGCCTTGGTCAAATTACTTTGTATACATTTATGTTCTTTTTCTTTCTTCTGTTTCTTCAATCTTTAAAAAGTAAACTAAATTCCTTGTGGTAGGCAACCTATAACAAATAAAATACAGCAGAAATAATAAGATATCACTTCCAAGATTAGGTTATACAAAGTCTTGGATGTCACCTTCTCTCACTCTCTCACTCGTTTGCTCTGAGAGAAGCCAGATGCTATTAATATTATATATCTTGAGCTGCTGTTTGGAGAGGTGGGCAAAGAACTGAGGGAAACCTCTGGCCAATAGGCAGCAAAAATTGAGGTCTTCAGTCCAATAGCCCCAGGGAACTGAATCCTACAAGAGCCACATGAATAAGTTTGGAAGCAAATTTTCCACCAGTAGAGCCTCCAGATGTAACTACACCCTCAACTAATAGCTTAACTGCTACCATAAGTGACCTTGAGTCACAGGGACCCAGCTAAGCTGCACCCAGATTTCTAACCCACAGAAACTATAAGATAATAAATGTTTGTTGTCGTAAGCCTTTAAATTCTGGAACAATTCATTATGCAACAATAAATAAGATAATTCTGTGTGATTCTAAAATTCAGTACTCCTATGGTACTTTAAGTATTAATTAACATACTTGCATAGAAAAAAAAAAACACTGCTGTTCAACATGAGCAAAGAGTTACATCAGAACCTGAAAACAGTAAATTATGAAATTTAAACATGTACATTTTTTATTAAAAAGATGAGGTCATTAAAAACGTACAGTATTAGTCAAACAGTGTTAAAATATACTAGCCATAACTAAAAATACAGACCCAACCAACTGGAAGGTAAAGTGTGAATAATCACTAAAAGCATCTCAGTGATTTAGTATCCCTTACCTCCTAGAATTTAGCATTATTTATCAAGCACTCACCAACTTTGAGAAGCAACATTTTGTTTTTATTTAGGATGAACCTCTAAAAGTTACAAATGCTTATCTACAGACCTGTATGCATTTCTTCAGTATTAGAGTTTGGTAACACTGGTGGCTGATTCCAAGATGTAAGCACAGTAAGATACTGAAGTACATTTTTTAAAGTTCTAATCTGATATACAAGAAGTATTTTATGACATAACACAAATAAAAAAAAAACTTATTCACTTAAACTTGAACATACAATTTTAAATATGGTGTCTTTCCTTCACAATTATACTATAAAGAGCTGTATAAATGAAAATACATGATGCTAGTATATTTATAACAGTACTCTGTGAGGTAACTAGCTAATATTCTGAAAATTTTACTTTTATATAAAAACAAGTGATATATTTACATCAATTTAAAAATTATAATTTGCAACTATACCATGGACAATTCAGAATGCCCACAGTGGCACATGTCTTTAAGGTTTCATTTCTTCTTTAAAGACATGCCTTGTCTACTGTCCTATATTTTAAACAAATTGATAAAATATCAGGATGTATCAATAAAATGTAGAGCAGTTTTATACTACATATGATCCCACAAAATCCACCTCCTCCATCAAAAAAGTTTACAGCTATGGTTCATTCCAATTATATCTAAGTATTTTTAGAGATACCTATTCACATGACCCAAAAATGATCCTACAGTGATCCAGATGGAGTTCTAGATTCCACGCTAGTAAATGAAAACAGAGAGAGGGCACTACAAACTGGGGAAGGCATGATGCTCATGAAGAACTAATGGTCCAACCTGTACCTGCAACATACTGTTGATATAAGCTCCACTTTTATTTTGCCCATCTGATAAATTAAAAACTGTACAAAATCTATATAATCCTTAGTGATTAAATATGCTTCATAAGATGGCACTGTTATTAAATTAATATCTATAAATTTTTTCTATCAGCACCCATCCCACAATTGATAGGCAATTCTCACTTAAAAGTCTTGAGAATATGAAAAGCAAAAAAACATAGACTATCCCCAATTCTACAAACTATTATAAAACTAAGTATCAATTCAAAGCTTCCTTAGTCTACAAAAACTCATGTTGGCCTTTCAAAGGCTTTAAAAAATATTTTTCATTTTCATTTTTAAACTATCAAAAAGAACTGCTCTTATTAAAGAAAATAAAACAATTTAATATAAATTTTAATATCTTCTAAGAGCCTATGAAAGATTCTAAGTATATAGAAAGAAGTCTTATTCCACAAAACTATTCTGGTGGAAAACCACATGCCACAGGCCAAGAAAAAAAGGAAACTAACACTTATCAGATACCAATTTTATATGCCAGGTACCATATTTTGCCATTTTTATATTAACTCATTTAATCTTCATCACCTTGGGATGTTAGGTAGTAGCCTCAATTTTCTAGAGGTTGGGTTAATTGCCCATAGTCATACAACTGGGATTAAAACCCAGTTCATTCTGGCTCAAAGTCCTCTTTTCTTCACTATACACAAAATAATAAAAGATCTGCCTTCTTAAATCTCCTGTAACAAAGTCAAGGGCTTTGGACAACATAACGTCAATGCTCTTATATGGAACTTTGGGGGGTTATTCAAAATTAAATAATGATACATCCATAAATAAAAATTATTATGGATTATAGACACTCATCTAATATTTTCTTGAGTACCAAAACAGGCTTATATATCTGTGAGTAAACACACTGCGCATGTCTCAAACTCTAAAGTCTAATAGTAACAGAATTCAATTTTGCAATATCTAGGTTTTTCCCTCTTTTTGGGCACTACGTATGTGATCGTTTATGTATACAGATCTGTACACATAAACGATCACATACGTAGTACCCAAAGTGTGTAGAAGAAAAGGAGATACAAATGATAGGAGTAAAGAGAAGTGTAGGTACAAAGAAAAAAAAACCTCAATGTTTTGGCCAACTATATCTTCTAAACAGGAAAACCACTCAGTCTCACTTTCTGTATTGTTTACATATTTAATAGTTCAGTGACTTTCTTACATATTTTTTATATTCTTATTCTTTGTTGGAAAGCAAGCCACTCTTCCCTAGAACTTCATTGCAGACAAGCCAAGGAAGCTAAAATGTAAAATTTACATGGTTTCCCATGCTAAGTATAAGGACCATATATGTATGTAAGGGTATGTAGCTTAGCCCTAAACAGTCCAGTAAAAAAATACCTGGTGTCTGTGATAGACAGCAAATGATAAATGGATAAAATGGTAACAGGTGAATATGAGTAAAGGTTACAAGGATGTTACTTGTACTATTCTTATTCTTGCAACTTTTCTGTAAGCTTGAAATTATTTCCAAATAAAAAGTTAAAACTTAAAAACTACATGGCATTCTACTTGAAATTAACAATACATACTTGGATTATACAGTAACATTTTTACAAATACAAAACACTGGTTTTCAAGGAAAAATGCAGTGATCTGTGAGCAAGTATGCACCATATCCTACCAATATCCATCACTTAGGAGTAAATTTCAAACTACACTGCCATGTAATGAAATGTGGTAATGGTGAGTGACTAGCTGAAACCATAGCAGGAAACACAAACACACATACACACGCACACACACGCACACACCCAACATAGTTTGGCAAAACTGCTTCACAAATCTAATACAAGCCTGATGCAAAATGCAGCAAATCTACAATTCAAGTGATATATGGTATCTCTGGTTTGCAGTAAAATATTGACAAACTGAACAATGAAAAACTTGCCATATTATAAAACAAGATGGAGAGCAAGTCTTGGTTTTGATAGCTTTATTAAGTAAGATTTTTCCACTGCAACTCAATTCACAACAGTATATTTGAATCAGCTTTAAAAAGCACGGATTGGGAAGAAATATCCTTCTGGAGAAATGTTTCAATCTTTTCTCCTACAAGGTTCCTATTATCCTGCCTGCCCATCACAATTTTGATTTCAAGCGTTCATCATGCTTTTCTAAAACAGAATGATACATCAGAAGCCACGTAATGCTCAGCAAAAGTTCACCAAAATTGTACAAATACTAAATAATAAAGGTTTTCAGTTAACAGTGAAATACTTTCACAGGATCATCTCTATCCTTTCTGCAGGATCCATCAACTTTAAAATCCTTTAGTAAATTCCCGGGTCTACCCTAACTGGATGGTCCTCCTCTACCCAAGTAGTTCTTAACCCTTTGGGGGGACGGGGTGGCATCATGGCAAATATGGACCCCTTCCAAAGAAAATTATTCACAAACGCATAATCCTGCACGTATTTCCGGGGACTTCCAGAACCCCACGGCCATTATCCCCGCCCCCTCTCTAAGAATCCCAGCTTTGCGTTCTACTCAATTGCCTCTGCGGAACATCCCCCCGCCACCACCGCCGCCGTCCCCGGCTGGCCCTGGAGAGACTGGAGTCCTTGCACTCACACAGTGGATTCTGTAACTGAGCTTTGTCTCTTCGCCCAACTCCCTTCACCCCGGCAAGGTCACCACTGCCAACTACCCCTTTAAGCCGAGCCATCACCGTAGTAGTTCGTAAGAGCCACAGCAGAACTTGCCTGTCATAGGATATATTTTGTCCCTTCGGCCCCACCTACCTTCCCCATTTCGGCGAGTTACGTCTTTACCACTTGCCCATTATACAGAAATAGCCGCCGCCACCACCCCCCGGCGCGCCCCAGCCCAGCCGCTCCGCCTCCAGCGCCCCCCGGCCCACTCCCCGCGGACCCTCCCAGGCCCTCCCTCCGCCTCGCTCGCTCCCACACCGCCGCTTCACTCGTCGTCCGCTCTTCCGGCCGTTCCCGCCCCGGCCCCACGACCCCCCACCTTCCTGCGCCCTCCCCGGGGTTCCAGCCTCCCCCCACGTCAGCACCCCCATCGGGGCCGGCGTCCTCGCCTTCCTCCCGGCTCCTCCCCTCAGGACACCTGTGTCGTCCCACCCCCTCCACACACGCCCCCCAATTCCTTCGCCTCCTCCCCGGCCGCCCTGCCCCCCAAGACTGGTCTCCCCTCCCCCGCTCCTGCCCCGAAAGAGCCTGAGGAGGAGGAAAGCGAGGGGGAGGGGAGGCCGCAGAGGGGGCCGCTCTTCTCGGGGTTCGCGGCGCCGCGGACCTGCAGGGCCCCCAGTGTCCTCTGCCTCCTCCGCCGGCGGGACGGAAGTCGGGGCCTCCTGGGTGCCCCCGACGGGGGTATTTACCTTCTTGCCAGGAACACTTTGCAGACGGCTCCGACATTGGCAAACACTACAGAGAACTGACCCCGCTCGGCCGCCGCCGCCGCCGGCTTCCACCCCTCGGGCTCCCCGCCCCCGCCTCCGCCTCCGCCCGCCTCCTCCCGCCTCCCCTGCGCTCCCGCCGCGCCCTCCCGGGCTCGCGCCGCGCGCCCCCGCCTGCGCAGCCCCTCCCGCGCCCCAGCACGCCGGGCCCGCGCGCGCGCGCGTGCCCGGCCCCGGCCCTACCTCCACTCCGCCTCCCGCCGGCCCGCGGCCGAGCGCGGCCATTGTTCGCGACGCCGCTCCCGCCCCCTGGCGGCCGCCCGGCCCCCCGCCGCAGCAGGCACTGCGGGGCTGGCGCCAGCGGCGGCTGCGGCCGGGGGCGAGGGCCGGTCCCGGGGGCCTTGGAACGAGGGCGAGCGAATGCGTGGGGAGCGCGCCCAGTCCGCAGTCTCCTCGTCCCTGGCGCGGCTCCCCGCCCCCTCGGATGCAAAGGGAGGGCCTGGAGCAGCCCCTTCCACACCTGCCCTCGGCAACTTACCCCCCTGCCGCCCAACTGACCCTCTGCTCTTTCTAGACGCCGGGCCACGTCCCGATTCCCTGCTCGTACCTGCCCCAGGCTCTCTGGCTGCCGCCCTCTGCTGTGCTGGGGACGCGCGACCATCCCGCGTCTGCTCTGGCCGCCGCTGTGCGACGCACGGCTTAGCGGATCCTGCACCTTTCCAGACTGGGGGGAGGGAGCCGGGGGAGGAGGTTACTTCACTGTCTTGCCAAAAAAAAACACTAATGATCCGTGATCACCTGCTCTCCAAGAGAGGTGGCATGACCAAACATCCTCGATCAAAAAAAAACGGTATTTGGTCACATGAAAAAGAAATCCCTGGAGCTAAAAATGAGGATCATCTTAAAACAATGGCCTAGATCCTAGATTTTTAAGGCAAGAGTGCCAGAAAACTCAAATTACTTCTTGATGCGCCCTGGTTTTGATGTGGATTATTATGTCTAGATAACTTCAACCCAGTTAAGCCCAATGAAACTCAACACTTCATTTAGTAAATGGCACTAAAAATAATCTGATAAAAGAAATCTAGAAATAGAACTAGTAGTGTGTTTTCACAAACTTACCCATTTGCATTATTATTCTTAGAATTGCTTCCCAGTATCGCTCCCCTGCCTGAGAAATGTCTACCAGGCCTGTGATTTCAGTCATCTTTTAAAACCAGTAGTTCTGTCTACAGCTGCGGAGACAATATAGCCCCGTGGTTAAGAGCCAGAGCGCAGAATGACATAACCAGGGCTGGAGACCTCAGGCAAGTGACTTACCCTGTGCATCAGTTTATTCTTTTGTTCAAGAGGAGGCTGAGTGTGATGGTTTATGTTTAAATGTGATAATATACATAAAGCCCCTTAAATAGGGCCTGGCGTGTGGTAATTCTCATATGGTACGATATTAGCTACTGCTAAAGTTTCCTCCCAGAACTCTTTCCTATGCTCGTTTCCGTCCCTTCACCCCGGCCAGTTCCCTCAAACTTAACATGTTGCATCCTCCCTAAATCTACACCACTACTTGATTACTAATGACTTCTAGCTGCTCAAGCCTAGCACCTAGTGACATTCAAATAGTCACGCATTGCCTAACAACAGGGATACTTTCAGAGAAATGTCATTTAGGCGATTTCATCTTTGTGTGAACATCGTAAACCTTAATGGTCTAGCCTACTACACACCTAGGCTATATGTCATGGCCTATTGATTCTAGGCTACAAACCTGCACAGCACATTACTGTACAGAATACTGTAGGCAATTAAAACACAATGGGAAGTATTTGCATATCTAAACTTATCTAAACATAGAAAAGGTACAGTAAAAATGTGGTGTTATGGTCTTATGAGACCACAGTCATGTCATATATGCAGTCCGTCACTGAAATGTCATTTGGTGCATGACTGCACTTGTTGAATGTTTTGAATGAGTATATGCCCTTCACACCAGCCATAACCATGGACAAGCCGCCCACCTCCGTGCCTTTCCATAGACCATTTCCTCCCCTGCAGTCTACCCTCCCCTCACCTGGTGAACAAATCACCCTTCAAGCTGTTCAAAAATCACCTCCTGTAACTCCTCTGAGCAGGCCAGTGCTCTTCTCTTGTTGCTCTCTTCTCTGATAATGTAGGTATGCTAGAATTGTTTTTTTCCTAGCCTGTCTGTACCAAACAGTGCATTGTTGAAGAGCAGGCTTTGTGTCTCATTTATCCCTGTAGTCTCAGCATCCAACAGCAAACGGGGGGGGGGGGGGGGGGGACGACAGTAAATTCTTTTGGAAATGACTCTGAAGTGATCAGAATTCCATTCCCTTTGATTCAGATCACTCAAGTTAATTGAAAACTTTATCTCTGCTGTAACTTTTTCTTATAACTGATTTTAAGTCATTGGTAAACCCCAAATAGAATGAATTTTTTTAAAGTCATAATTATCAGAAAGATTTGTTTTTAACTTAAATTGGCACTTTCCATTGCTTGATGTATATGGCATCAGTACGTGAAATCATCTGAGTGACATAGAAATCCACACATAAATCTATGATCACCTTAGGATTTACCTTAAATAAAATATGTTATAGGAGTTGAAAATAGTGGATATTTACAGAGCAGTGAGCCTATTGGCAGCTGATTAAAACAAAGCAACTAATGAGTCTTTACCAGGTACCATTGCAGTCAAATATTCAATCATCAAAAAAAAAGATGTTTTCAGATTCATTGTGATCAGGTTTGAGCAGTTTGAATGAGAAAGATCCCAGAATCACAAACTGCAGTTTCTCTTCTATCTATGTCCTCTCCTTTTTTATATTATAATGTCCTTTTCTTGACATCTATTTTCCTGTACAATTCATCTAGCCCCCAGCACCCACCATATACATTACCTTCCTTTATTGCTTATATCTGAACATATTTTTATCACTATACACTTTGTGTTGCTTCCACCATACCTTAAGCTCCTTGAAGGCAAGAACAATGACTTCCGTACCTTTGATTCTCTGGGACCTAGCACAATACTCAATAAATGCTTGTTGAATGAATGGATTAGTAAATTTAACAAACATTACTGAATATCTACTAAGTGCCAAGTACTATTCTTGGCCTAGGTATATATAGAATGAAAAAATCTGCGAAGTCTTTGTCCTTATGGAACTTACAGAAAAAAAAACTATTGATGAATAAATAAATGTATGAAATAAACACTTTTAAATACTATATTTTCCTCTATTAGAATACTATTTCATTTGGAGTGAAGTTTTCACCAAACGAAAAAAAAAATAGAATATTATTCTGAAAATTTTCAATATATTTATGTGTTCACTAATAAATTGTTTGCTTGGAACTCAGTATTTTTTTTTTCATAATATTAATGCACAAATAGTTGTTAGGGTATCTGCCACCTAAAACACTATACTAAGAAACAGTAGGAATAAATTACGTTACAAATGTAATAACTACGAATGAGGAAACAGGCCGGGCGCGGTGGCTCACGCCTGTAATCCTAGCACTCTGGGAGGCCGAAGCAGGTGGTTCGTTTGAGCTCAGGAGTTTGAGACCAGCCTGAGCAAGAAGGAGACCTCGTGTCTACTAAAAATAGAAAGAAATTATATGGAAAACTAAAAATGTATAGAGAAAAAATTTATAAATTACCCAACCTCAGTTATTCAGTTATAGTAGCACAAAATGGACTAAGACATTATCCATTAGCAGTCACTCCCCGCCTCCCCATGTTTTATTTAATTGGGTCTTTTGCCATTTTGTTGTTGAGTTATAAGAGTTCTTTATATATTCTAGATACTAGACCCCTATCAGATATGATATGCAAATATTGTCTACCATTTTGTGGGCTGTCTTTTCTCTTTCTTTTTTTCTTTCTTTTTCTTTCTTTCTTTTTTTTTTTTTTATTAAGAGACAGGGTCTCTGTTGCTTACGCTGGACAGCAGTGGCTATTCACCTGTGTGACCATAGCACATTATAGCCTCGAACTCCCGGGCTCAAAAAATCCTCCTGGCTCAGCCTCCTGAGTAGCTGGGACTACAGGCACACATAATTGTACTTTACTTCACTGTCTTAATATTTTCCTTTGATGCACATGGTTTTTAATTTTGATGAAGTCCGACTTATCTATTTTTTCTTTTTTCTGCTTCTGCATTTGGTGTCATATTTAAGAAATGGTTGCCTAATGCAAGGTCACAAAAATTTACACCTATGTTTTCTTCTGAGAGTTTTATATAATAGTTTTACATTTACCCTTTGATTCTGGGTGAGAGAGTGGGACACTGTCTGTAAAAAAAAAAAAATCACTGTCTCAAACACTGTCTCAAGTCTATCCAAGCCTCAATGGAGTCCAGGACTGGGACTAAAACAATGTCAGTGAATTATGCAACTCCTTTAAAAAAATGATTTTTTACTTTTGGATAGGAATGGAATCTATTTTCTTGCATACTCTATATTTTCTTGAATTTAAGATCTAGAAAATCTTTGGGAAAAGGAAGCACAGAAATAGCGGTGACATTGGTTAAATTGAAGCCAGTGAAAATCTAAATTGAGGGGAAAAATTAAGTGAGCCAAGAGCTTTCTTACTTATAAAATTGGTTTAAATACTTATGTTTGAAAATGAAGTTGAGAAAAGGAATCTACGAAGTAGTAAAATATCCCCACTTCCCAAATGAAGACAGGAATATTCTGATTGAATTTGCAATCAGAAACAAATAAAGTACTTACCAAGCACTCTAAAACACTGTGTCTCAAACTAACTATACTGACTGACTTTTTCAATCAAGGATGGATACTCAAATAAAATACAATAAAAATGGATTACAAGAAAAATGAAATTTAAAAACACAAACCACAAGGTCAAATTTTCATTATTAAATATATATATTACTTCGTCAAATTGCTGTAAAATTTCTAAGTGTGTATTCTTGCCTGAGCAAGAGCAAGACCCCATCTCTACTAAAAAAATAGGAAAAATTAGCCGGGCGTGGTGTAGTGTGCCTATAGTCCTAGCTACTTGGGAGGCTGAGGCAGGAAGATCGCTTGAGCCCAGGAGTTTGAGGTTGCTGTGAGCTAGGCTGATGCCATGGCACTCTAGCCTGGATGACAGAGTGAGACTCTATCTCGAAAGAAAAAAAAAAATGTGTATTCTCAATTTCTATACTCATCTGTTCATAGACTGTTAAAATATAGTTTATATGCTGGCACAGTCATGGACCAACTTTGAGAGGCACAGCCCTAGAAATTGTGTGGAACCAGATCCTTGAATTTGTTTATTAAATCTTAAATTGTTTCAGAGGTAAGAGCCTACTAGGAACAGAAATTTCAAAATAGCAATCATTCCAGGAAATAAGATTGTATGATAGTCCTATATTAGAGCATTGAGTAAATACCACTCATCTATAGAAAGGGTTGCAATTATTTTAAAATGGCAAAAACAGGGTACAAAATAAATGTACATCAATAGGAAATGGTTTAAAAATCATAATACATCTGGCCACCAGCAATGAAGGAGAGTTCCTGTTGCTCCACATCCTTGCCAGCATTTGGTGTTGTCAATGCTCTGGATTTTAGCTAATTCTAATAAGTGTGTAGTGGTATCTCATTTTAATTTGCAATTCCCTAATGACATATGATGTTGAAGCCTACTGCTTTTTAATGCTTGATTTCAATCCAAAACTAAATTTATGTACATAGTTATATGTAAATTTGTGTCTCTACATAAAGCTCATAAGGTTATCTGTGAGAAGTGGAATTATGGGCAGCTTTTATTGTTTTTATATTTATCTGTACTTTATTCTCCTGTACATGTAGCCATTTATAAGGTTTTTTTTAATTATCAAAGGAAAAATTATTTTTAAGACTTGTGATGGGCCGGGTGCGGTGGCTCACACCTGTAATCCTACCAATCTGGGAGGCCGAAGCAGGAGGATCACTTGAGCTCAGGAGTTCGAGACCAGCCTGAGCAAGAGCAAGACCCCGTCTCTACTAAAAATAGAAAGAAATTAGCCGGACAACTAAAAAATATATATATATGGAAAAAACTAGCTGGGCGTGGTGGCGCATACCTGTAGTCCCAGCTACTGAGGAGGCTGAGGCAGGAGGATTGCTTGAGCCCAGGTTTTTGAGGTTGCTGTGCACTAGGCTGACGCCAAGGCACTCTAGCCCGGGCAACAGAGTGAGACTCTGTCTCAAAAAAAAAAAAAAAAAAAAAAGGACTTGTGATGTATGATTTTTCTATACTGTTACTTTTTTTTTATAAAATTAATACTAATCTAGTTGATATGCTAAATCATTTATTTTATGCTTTTAATTAATTGGAAATTACTTGATTTATTAATACAGTTTCCTAAATGTTGGTGCCAAGATAAAAGGTTTATAATTTCCAGAATTATCTTTTTTAAAAGTTGAGCACAATAACTCAAAATCAAATGTTTAGTCATGTCTTCTAATCACCACCAGGTGTTCACTGCAGTGAGCTGACATTTTTGTGACCTTCTTAATATGTACAGAATCATTTTCTTCTAGTATTTTAAACAAAATGTGCTAAGTGAAGTAATGATGCATAATTTAAATAATTTCAATTATCATAGATAGTATTTTTAAAGTTATTTCTTGTTTACTAATTTTAGTATACATCCTGTTATTTACTCAATTGCACATAAAACATGGGTTGATAGAAAAAATAAAATCATCCTCCAGTAATGTATAGAGTACTATCTATAGTACAAATTATATTTTATATAAGTTCTAGTATTTAGCATACATTTAATAATTTATAAGATTCAATCAGCATTCTATATTTAATCTATCTTGTCTAAGATTTATCACGGAACAGCAAAAAATTGGAAAGGCACTTGAATTAGCCTTTAGTAACATATTTGTAGGTTTTATTGAAGTGTTGAATATCATGTTGCCTCCAGGCCTTTGTCTTTGAATCGTTAGGTCCTGGAAATTAATCCATTGTAACTCACATGTCATTCTTGTCATATGCTGCAAGCTCATAATTAGTTTTATATTTTAACATGTTACAGGAACCTTCTTTGTCACATCATTTTTAACTTCAAATCACTGCTTGAATAGAACTTAAGTCATTATGCAGCTTAATATATGTCCCATAACAGTTAAGGATTTGTGCACCGGACATTAATCAGTTCTTTCAAAGAGCAGAATTCAAGTGAATTCTATTATGTATATATTATACTAATACATATAATTTACCTCTAAATTATGCATGTATTACATTAACACATGTAATTTACCTCTAAAATATACAATAAATTTCTTTATGAAACGTATCTTATCAATACCTCTTACTATGTCTATTATCAAGACCTTTCAAATGTGCATCATAGAAAATACAATTGATGATAAAATATAGGTTTATGGTGACTTTGTCAACAAAATGCCAAAGAGTCGTCTTTACTACAGTTGAATTCCAACAAACATAAAAAGAAAAACATTAGCTTTCCTTCACCATTTACGTATCACTTGGCAAATATTTACTTATTTTCCCACAGTGAAAAAAACAAAAACATACAAGGTAAAAAAGCATAGGTATGAGCCCCTGCAATCTAGATGGTGGGGCTGTCCCCATCCATCTCCCCTGTGACTTCCCTCCTGACTCCCCAGATACTTTACACTCATACACAACCTCGCAGGTTGGAATATTTTAGATAAGTACACGCACAAATTCAGATCTATTAGCTGCTATTTGGTCAATACAAATAATCCTGTAGTGGTTGGAGAAACATAGACGTTCTCTTTTCATTAAAGTTCCCCAATCCCTTTGTCAGCGTGTTGGGAAACTCCTCCTCCCAATTCCTCGTGGTCCTGATGGGGCAGTGAATCTCACTGCCACGGAGCACCATGAGACCCTGGCCTGGTCCCCATCTCCCCAGCCTCAATGATGGTTGAGAGGGGGGTGGTGCAGACATGACTCAAAAAACACTGACCAGTCTTCTCTAAGATTGATATACAAACGCCAAGAAAGAGATGTCTGTTTCCTTGGAGTTGTTAGGCTGGGAAGACAAAGCTGACAGGGACACTGTTGCCCACCATTTGGGGAGAATCTGCTGTAGAATAAAGCCCAGCAGAGCTGGGAGACAGGGCTGGACGATCCCCTCTGAGCCCCTGCCTCCGGCTATTCTGAAGGCAGTACCACCCCCTAGACTCTCGGGTTTCATAAATCAACAAATCTCTTTTAGCTTATATGTTCGTTTTACTCGCAATCAAAAATAGCCCTAATACAAGGCACAGGTTTAGCTTGAAATATGGAGAAATGGGAAGATGTTTAGGAACATTAAAAAATACTCTAATCTTAAATTTCTTTTTGATGACTGGGGAAATTTGCCACTGATCTCAAAATAGTTCTGCCAAGTAAAATTCCATATTTATCCTAAATAGGAATCATATTTCCCCTTAATTTTTGGTTAGCTATTTAAATTATTTCTCCAGTTTCTATAAGAAAATAAGTTAAAATTTAAAAATTTTGCTGTTGTTCCCTGGCTGTATTCCCCCCACACACACACAAATATTTATAACGATACTGAGTTAGAGTTGAAAATCACTTTGCCTTCTGTCCTCTTGGATTGATGTCTGAAAGAGAAATAATATTGCTCGTAACCTAAGAAACTTGGAAGTAAGTTAAACAGTCATTCTCAAACCTGGTTCTGCATCAGAATCAGCTGGGAGAGTTTTATTCCCCTAAATATGAATTCTAGCTTCATTCCAAATCTCACTAGAAAGAGATTGAGTCAAATTTGTCCAACATTCAGCAATGCTCTATTAAACAAAGTCATAATTTTTTTCCTAAAGAGACGGAGATATGAAACAATGTCTCCTCCCTTTCTGTTTCTGGGAGGCATATATGAGCTCATGAAAGACTCTCTTCAGCTTTGTGAATAAAGAAAACACTCTGGCTATGTAAAAATTTGAGCTAAACATGTAATTTTAGAAACATCAAAATGAGAATAAATGAGAAATTCTATGTTTGAACTTAAGGTTCAGAATTTTGTTCGATCATTCATTTAACAAACATTTACTGAATTGTTTTCTTTTTCTGGGGGGGGACAGGGTCCCACTCTGTCGCCTATGCTGGACTGCAGTGGTGTCATCATAGCTCACTGCAACGTTGAACTCCTAGGCTCATGTGATGCACCCACCTCAGCCGCCCAAGTAACTGAAATTACAGGCACATGCCGCCATGCCTGGCTAATTTTTTCAAATTTTTTGTGGAGACGGGGGTCTTACTATGTTGCCCAGGGTGGTCTCGAACTCCTGGGTTCAAGAGATCCTCCCACCTTGGCCTCCCAAAGTGCTAGGATTACAGGCATGAGCAAAAACACATATTGCTCACTTCAAGCTTGAAGTCCAGTAAATTTCTTTGACTTATGTCAAATTTCTGGAGGTACTGTTATTTTTGCTGCTGTTCAGTTGTGTGTGTTGACACTCAATTCTTCTTATGTACTACAGAAGGAAAGTTTTCCAAAAATTCTTTTCTGATATAGAAACTACATTCATATTCTTAGACAAGGTGTCACAAGAAAAAAAAAAGGAAACTATATTCATAACTAGGAATTATCTCCAAGGAACTTTAACATTACTTCTTGGAAAAAATTATGCTCAAGCAAAATTATAATTTTCTTCTAGTCTAAATCCATGAGATGCCTGTGTGGTCTATTCTGGATTCCTGAGCTGGAGATCAGGGTCAATTGGGCTGGATGAAGATCATGATGAAGAACTGAAGCCTATGAAGGGAAAGAGGGGAGGAAGAAAATTTGGGGAGGTAGAGCTTCGGACTGAGACACAGATCTGACAAGGTCTCACCAACCCAATGGGAAGGTCTAGAGCGAGGATTACCTGTTAGAGAAGTCCCACACTGGACAGAAATGGTGAGGCCCCCACCATGCTCAGTCACTGGCTAGGGACTGCTTGGGAAGAGTGTGGCCTTGGCTCTGAAACTGAGGCAGATCCTGAAGTGCTACAGTTGGAGGATATCGGCTACTGCACTGCTGCGGCTCACCAGCAAGTTCCTTCACGAAAAGCAGAGCGGAGCACCTCCACAGCTGCTGTGCTCACTCAAGAGCTTTATTTCTCAGCCTGGAATGTGTACATTTCAACGTATCAGAAAATGTGAAACAGTATGAGGAATTCAGAATTGAATAGTCATTCAATGACTATTTTTTGGTTTCTGTTTGAAGCCTGCTTGAGCTCACCAAAAACAAATTGCACCAGAACAGCCAGCATCTTTTTGCTTTGATAAAGTTACCCAGTAGTTCCCCCACCATCTACAGGTGACATAATCCAAGACTCCCAGTGGAAGCCTGAAGCCACAGATACTATAGTACCACACCCTATATATATTATGCTTTTTCCCCATACATACATATCTATGATAAAGTTTAATTTATAAATTAGGCATAGTAAGAGATTAATAACAATAATAAAATATAGAACAATTATAACAATATACTGTGATGAAGTTATATGCATGTGGTCTCTCTCTTAAAATACCTTACTGTCCTGTACTCACCTGCTTTTGGACCACAGTTGCCCTCCAGTAGCTGAAACCGGGGAAAGTGAAACTGAGGATAAGGGGGGACTACTGTATAGAAAATGGCTGAGTGATGGTAGTTTGATGTTTGATATAAAATATTAGTTTGATAGTAGTTACAATGTTTAAATAATATGCTGAGCTGCAGATACTACATGGTATGCTATAGGCTTATGTTCTTACCTTGCTTATTCTTTTTTTTTTTTTTTTTTTTTTTTTTTTTTGTTGAGACAGAGTCTCACTTTGTTGCCCAGGCTAGAGTGAGTGCCGTGGCGTCAGCTTAGCTCACAGCAACCTCAGACTCCTCGGCTTAAGCGATCCTACTGCCTCAGCCTCCCGAGTAGCTGGGACTACAGGCATGCGCCACTATGCCCGGCTAACTTTTTCTATATAGATTTTTAGTTGTCCATATAATGTCTTTCTATTTTTAGTAGAGACGGGGTCTCGCTCAGGCTGGTCTCGAACTCCTGACCTTGAGCAATCCACCCGCCTCGGCCTCCCAGAGTGCTAGGATTACAGGCGTGAGCCACCGCGCCCGGCCTTACCTTGCTTATTCAAACAATGTAAAGATGTAGAACAAGTGCTTAGATGTGATATTGAATAGGAGGGAGAGCTAATATGTTGCATGATGAAGTAAGAAAACAAAACATCGTTGTATATAGGGTTAGAAAAAACAAACAAAACAAACAAAAAGCCTCAAAAGAATATGTTTTAGAAATAAGTAACATACTTCACTTGGGACCCAAACAAATAAGCAAAACCAAAACCAACTATATACACAGGTATACCCAAAATGAAACACATGGCTTTTACCAATCAAAATCATGTGTGATGTGGCTCCCCAGAAAAGTGAATTTAATCTTAGGTGTTATTAGAAGTAATGTTTTTCAAGCTTGTTTTAAACAGCAAACCCTTTTCCCTAATGCAAACCTTTGCAGAATATCAATATGAAATATAGTCAAGCGTGGCCCTGAGGTAAGTGCAAGGAACTAAGTCTTAGGGCTTTGAGAAACAGCTTGAAAATCCTTGACCTAAAGCACAGAGCAAGTTCCATTCTCTTAGTATATTAGACTATTTGACATAATAAGATCAATTCTGGTTACCACACTTTAAAGTATCTTTGGAAATCTTGATCCTACAAAAGAATGATGAAAGGATTTAAAAATGTATCACATAAAAAACCAGTGAAGGAGATGTTTTCCTCACTATGCTATAAAATACATTCTCAAAACATCTGGAAATGTCTAGAAAAGGGATTAGGATTTATTGTGTCTCCAGAAGGCAGAATAGAAAAAAAGAGATGGATAGTGAGTATTATAATAGTTTCTTAGGGCTGCCATAACAAAGTACCACAAACTAGATGGCTTAAAAAATCTAGAAATTTTCTGTCTCACAATTCTGCAGGCTGCAAGTGCAATACCAAGGTGTCAGCAGAACCATACTCTCTCGAAAGGTAGAGGACAATCTTCCCCTGCCTCTTCCAGCTTCTGGTGGTTTCCAGCAATACTTGGTGTTTCTTGGCTTGTAAATGTATCACTCCATTGTTGCATGGTCTTCTCCCAATGTGTGTGTTTCTGTATCTCTTCTCCAATTCTTAGGAGGACACAAGACATATTGGATTAACAGCGCACCCTATTCCAGTATGACCTCACCTTAACTAATTACAGCTGCAGTGACTCTATTTTCAAGATGGGTCACATTCTGAAGTACTAGGAGTTAGCACTTCAACATATCTTTTTGGAGGACACAATTCCATCCATAACAGACAGAATGGAGGCAAATTTCAGCTTGGAAGAAATAATTTTCTAATAATCAGATTTATTCAAAAGTGCAATAATTTTCTGAGTTAGGTTAATTCCCATCAGTGAAGGTAGTTGGGGTGATCACTTCAAAGACATTGAGAAAGAATTTATTCATTGGGTAGGTTATCAGGCTAGAAAATATTAAATTCCTTTCCAGCTGTTAGTTAATAGTCAATTAATGCACAAACTACGTAACATTACATCATACTAAATATTTTATTATTACTGCTGCCTAAAAAAAAATTCAGCTCACATCTCTGCTCACTAATGTATTAGGTAATCTACCATACCAGTGCTGTGGGGGAATACCTCTCTCCCATACCTGCTTCTCCTCCTCGTGCTTTGGTGAAAGTATTACTGTTCAGTTATCCAAACCAAAAATATGGGAGTCATCCCAAGTATAAGCATACTGACTTTGAGCATGGATTTTGGAGACAGTCAGACTTAGGTTTAAATTCCAGCTCCATCACTTTTAAGCTATGTGATTTTGGACAAGTTGATTACGGTTGAATTTTTCCACTTTCTCTCCACCATTTCAGGCCATCATCTTCCTTGATTACTAAAAGCTTCCTAATTGTTTTTGTTTGAGGTATAATGTACAATAAACCACAAATATTTAAAGTGTATAATTTGATGAATTTGACATCCATGAAATTACAATAATCAAGGTAATGAACACATGCATCAGCCCAAAAGTTTGTTCATGCCCCTTTGTAGTCTCCCCTTCTGACCATCCCATTTCCCCAGACTCATCTGATTTCTGTCACTGTAACTAAACATGCATTTTCTAGAATTTTACATAAATGAAACCATACAGTATGTATTCTTTTTGGCCTGGCTATATTCACTTAGCATAATCAAGATTCATCAACATTGCATGCATCAATAGTTCAGTTCTTTTTGGTTGCTGAGCAGTACTCCATGGTACCCATTCCCCTATTTATGGACGTTTGATGTTTCCAGTTTGATGTTACAAAGTTGATACAAACATTTGTGTACAAGCCCCTTGGTGGACATACACTTTCTTTTCTCTTGGGCAAATACCTGGGAGCGAAATGGCTAATTTGTATAGTAGGTGTTACGTGTAGCTTTTAAAGAAGTTGCCAAACTACTTTCCAAAGTGGTTACATTATTCTAATTGCCCAGCAGTGGTGTAGGAAGATTCCTATCCTGGCCAAAATTTGGTGTGGTCAAAATGTGGTGGGTGTGTAGTGGTATCTCATCGTTTTTATTTATATTTTCCTAATGACTAATGATGTTGAGGAGCTTTTCATGTGCTTATTTGCCAACCCTATATTTTCTTTTTGGCAAAGTCTCATCAGTTCAAGTATTAATAAAAAGAAATATTGCCCATTACTTAATTGGGTTGTTTTGCTTGTTACTGAGTTTTAAGTTTTTAAAAAATATTCCAAGTCCTTTATCAGATATACAATCTCAAGTATATTCTGCCTTTTTAGTTTGCCTTTTGAAGAGCCTAAATTTTAAGTTTTGATGAGTGCCATTTATCAATTCTTTTATAATTTGTGTGATAGTTAAGAAATCTTTGCCAAACCCAAGACCTGATTTTCTCTTGTTTTCTTAAAGAAGTTTGTAGTTTTTCTCACTTTTTGCTGATGATATGATGTTATATCTGGAAAACCCCCAGGATTCAACCAAGAGACTCCTGGAATTGATTAACGAATACAGCAAAGTCTCAGGCTACAAAATTAATATACACAAATCAGAGGCATTTATATATGCCAATAACAGTCAATCGGAAAACCAAATTAAAGACTCAATACCCTTCAAAATAGCAACAAAGAAAATAAAATATCTAGGTATATATCTAACTAAAGAGGTAAAGGACCTCTATAAGGAAAACTATGAAACACTGAGAAAAGAAATAGCAGAACTTGCAAATAGATGGAAAAATATACCATGCTCGTGGATCGGAAGAATCAACATTGTTAAAATGTCTATACTACCCAAAGTGATCTACAGATTCAATGCAATCCCTATTAAATTACCAACATCATTCTTTACAGACATAGAGAAAATAATTATACACTTTGTATGGAATCAAAGAAGACCCCGTATAGCAAAAGCAATTTTAAGCAACAAAAACAAAATGGGAGGTATTAATTTGCCAGACCTCAAACAATACTACAAGGCCGTGGTTCTTAAAACAGCCTGGTATTGGCACAAGTGCAGGGACACAGACCAGTGGAACACAACAGAAAATCCAAATATAGAACCATCCTCATATAGTCACCTAATTTTTGACAAAGCGGGAAAGAATATACTCTGGGGACAAGAATCCCTATTCAACAAATGGTGCTGGGAGAATTGGTTAGCCACTTGTAGAAGACTGAAACAGGACCCACAGCTTTCACCTCTCACAAAAATCAAATCACGGTGGATAACAGACTTAAACCTTAGGTGTGATACAATCAGAATTCTAGAAGAAAATGTAGGAAAGACTCTTACAGACATTGGCCTAGGCAAAGAATTTATGAAGAAGACCCCCAAGGCAATCACAGCAGCAACAAAAATAAATGAATGGGACATGATGAAATTAAAAAGCTTCTGCACAGCCAAAGAAACAGTCCAGAGAATAAACAGACCACCTACAGAATGGGAAAAAATTTTTGCATACTACACATCAGATAAAGGACTGATAACAAGAATCTATTTAGAACTCAGGAAAATCAGCAAGAAAAAATCAAGCAACCCTATCAAAAAGTGGGCAAAGGACATGAATAGAAATTTTTCAAAAGAAGATATAAAAATGGCTAACAAACATACGAAAAAGTGTTCAACATCTCTAATCATCAGGGAAATGCAAATCAAAACCACAATGAGATATCACTTAACCCCAGTGAGAATGGCCTTTATCAAAAAAACCCAAAACAACACATGTTGGCGTGGGTGTGGAGAGACAGGAACACTAATACACTGCTGGTGGGACTGCAAACTAGTGCAACCCCTGTGGAAAGCATTATGGAGGTATCTTAAACAGATTCAAGTAGACCTGCCATTTGACCCAGCAATCCCATTACTGGGCATATACCCAAAGGAAAAAAGGTCATTCTGTAACAAAGGCACATGTACCCAAATGTTTATAGCAGCACAATTCACGATAGCAAAGATGTGGAAACAACCCAAATGCCCATCAATACATGATTGGATTAGTAAACTGTGGTATATGTGTACTATGGAATATTACTCAGCTATAAGGAATGATGAAGATACGACATCTCTATGGTTCTCCTGGAGAGAGTTGGAACCCATTATATTAAGTGAAGTATCCCAAGAATGGAAAAACAAGCATCACATGTACTCACCAGAAAATTGGTTTCCCTGATCATCACCTAAATACAAATCTGGGAACGACACCAATTGGACATCAGACTGAGGTGGGGGGTGGGGGAGGGGATGGGGGTATGCCTACACAATGAGTGCATTGCGCACCGTTTGGGGAGTGATAACACTTGAAGGTGCTGACTCGGGAAAGGGGGGGTGGGGAAAAAAATATGAAACTATTGTTTTTAACTTGCACTGTTCACTTAATAATTTATCATGAATATTTCCCATATTAAAAAAAAAAAAGAAGTTTGTAGTTTTTGCTCTTAACTTAGGTCTATGATTCATTTTAGGTTAATTTTATATATAGTGTAAGTTTTCTTTTCTTTTTTGGCATACAGCTTTCCACATGCTCTAGTGACATTTGTGGGATAGATTATTCTTTCCCCCTAGAAGTGCCTTAGCATCTTTTGTTGAAGATCAATTGACTGTGTTTCTGGACTCTATTTTGTTCCATTACATCTCTTTATCTTAATACTGTATAATTAACTCACAACATCATCATTTGTCTGGATTACTAAAAAAGCCTCTTGGGTTTTTTCTTCTCCATCCAGTTGTGACCCTTCCAGTGCGCTCTCTAGTCTACAGCCAAAGGTAATTTTTCTTTTCTTTTTTTTGAGACAGAGTCTCGCTCTGTTGCCCAGGCTAGAATGCCGTGGCGTCAGCTTAGCTCACAGCAACCTCAAACTCCTGGGCTTAAGCGATCCTCCTGCCTCAGCCTCCCGAGTAGCCGGGACTACAGGCATGTGCCACCATGCCCGGCTAATATTTTCTATATATATATGTTTAGTTGTCCAGCATAATTTATTTCTATTTTTAGTAGAGATGGGGTCTTGCTCAGGCTGGTCTTGAACTCCTGATCTCAAGTGATCCTCCCTCCTCGACCTCCCAAAGTGCTAGGATTACAGGTGTGAGCCACGGCGACCGGCCGGTAATTTTTCTAAAGTGCAAGTCTGACTCCATTGGTCTCTCTGCCCACAAGATCAAGTCAAAACTTTATAATCTGGTCTTTCAGGATATAGTTTGAGTTTTCCCTCTTGACTGTTTTCTTTTTAACCGCTCCTTCATCCAAATTCAATGCTCCCAACAGCGTTGTCTCACCCCTGGGCCTTTGCATTTACTGTGTACTTTGTCTCAGACGCCCTCAACTTCCTGCTCCCACCTTTGCCTGGCAAGTAAATATCCTGCAGCTAAGCATTTCTGCTGGCGTTCTCTCCTGGACTCCCTCAGTGTGGAGTGTTCCTGCCTTGATGCTCATCCAGCACTCCTGATTACCCCACCATACCAGGTGTCAAACTGCATTTGAATTACCATTTGCCTTCCCTGCCTGATCATAGTGTGCTGGGGCCCAGGACGCACTCAATTATTTTAATGAGTATAAAAACAAACAGGGCAGTTTCTGCTTCTTCAGAAGATCCCAAGTTGTGCCAGGCAGATCAGCAAACTACATCAGATTGTATCACTCCCCCAGACTCCTCTAATACTTCCTAGGTCTGTTTACATTGTTTCTGCTAGTTCTTAACCATGGTGTCTTATTTCCTAGAATGTGGTAACTTTGTGTACTAGTCACTGTATTGAAGTAAATACTTGTAAGAATAATTTCAGGCCTAGCAAGGAAATATACTGCTCCAGAGAGGATTTCATAGCTAATTCTTCCCAATTGATAAAATGCCCTGAAGACAAAAGCAACTCGGGTGCTTGGCTCATCTCTTTGGTAGTGAAAACTGAAGAACCAAGTAACTTCAATCTTACCCTGACTCACGACCTACATGTGGCTCCTGGCTGTCATCCCAAATTACCCTGGTCCCTCTGTACCAGCCACACTGTCCTCCCTGCTGATCTTCTGACAAACTGCTGTCCCAGGGATTTTGTACTTGTGAACTTTGTTCTTGCCTGGAACCCATACACAAAGTTTACAGTTTCCAAGCCATGACACTACTTTTTGCAGATAACTCATTTCTGTTCAATAAAAAACTGTTTATTTGTATCTCTTAGGGCTCTAATTCCCTACTTATTATCTTATCACATAGGCCCTTTGAGGATATATCCCTTATCTGCCATCCTTCTTGGCATATGAGAGGTACTCAATAATTATCTGCTTAATGTTTGCTTTTAACCTTTATATCAATGTCAAGTATCCATATAGCTCCTCAGATGTACTTAGCTTAAAACAACTGTATTCTTAATTTGTGATAAGCAATTTGCCTCAGATAGATATGAGAAGCACCTATAAGAAAAACAAAACCAATGAAGAATAATTAATGATTTATTTAAAAGTAATTTTCTCAAACTCTCTAGGACAGGAAGGGTAAGATGCATCTGCTATGACATTTCACACAGATGGGTGGCCCAGATGTATGTTTCAAAATAGTTAGCACCTGAATAAGTTTCTTTGAAAAAGCTAGGATAAAAATACAAGTATAATCAAGTTAATTCAACACACATTTGTTCAAAGTCTATATGCTAGCTACTGGGTGCTACGTGCTGGGGACACATAGCTATCCCTATTGTTAGAGAGGTCAGGACAGATGACTGGTACCGGGTGGGCAGGGAAGAAAGGACGAGGATGATAACCTTTTAACTACATTTGAACTGGACCTTTCCGATAGAAAAGCAGATCATGAACATTCTATGACAGGGAAGAAAAGTACCATGCAGGCTTGTATTGCTACTACTTATAGAACAAGGTGTGTGGATGGCTGAAGAGAAGCCTGGGAATGCTACAGCCAGGTAGCGAAAGGTCATAATGGCAAAGAACTGGAGAGAAAGGAGAAATTTCAGAGATGTTTTAAAGATAGACTCAACAGGACTTGAAAAATTCAAGGAAGAGGACTAGTAAAGTGTGTCAGGTGCTTTATTTGGTTAACTAGGTTGGATAGGAATGCCATTAAATTGACAGGACAAGTAAAAGAAATATGCTTTTATTGGAGTGCGGAGATAAAGTTTTTTCAGTGTTGAGCTGGAACCTGCAGGATACAGCCGTCCACATTTAGGCCTTCCTGACGACATATATTTACTACACACATTAAGTCCTTGAAGGCCAGGTACAGACATGAGAAGATATTATCTACCTTTGTTTATTTCAACTTTCTTTATTAAAATATTTCCATACTCTATACTGAACTGTACAGGGCACATATGCACTCCCACTTTACATATTTTGCATGAATCAGGCAAACATTAAAAATAAATCTCATAAGCAACAACAACAAAAAAAAAATTGAGAGGGGCTCCCAACAGGACAGATAAAGAACCACTGTGGCTTTGGGCTTTATTACCCAAGTACACAAACCCCTTAACTCTGTCATTTGACCCTTCAATTTAGCTCATGTTTAATTTTGTTATGGATTACATTAGTGTGAAAAGTACTAAGGAATATAGGTAGGACTTAAACGGAATCACTTACCCACAGCTGCTTAAAATAGTGAAGAAAAGTCACACCTACTATGGGAGGTAGAAATTATTTTAAGAATTATAATAAAGGGAGAGGGCACCATCAAAGCACAATGCAAGATGGATCTTGCATTTATCTAACCTTCTACTAATATAGCTGTTTAGGTCTGCAGACACAGTTTGTTGAGATATGATAGTTTTTATGGTAGTATGGCTACCCCAATGAGGACCAAGGTGCTCCTGGGGTAAGCAGATCCCCTGTGGAAAAGAAAACTTAGAATTATCAGCAGAGCATATTTAATTTCTTCCTGCCAGGAATAACAGATGCAGAGATATTCCCCTTTTCTGGTTATTTCCTTTTCTTGCAGCTTCAGAGTCACTCATTTAAGTCAATTAGTCGATTTGTTTGTATACTCAGGAAAGCCTCCTTATTCATAGAAAGTATATCCTTATTAATCGTACAATTTGAAGTTCAGCAACATCAGACTCATAACTCTAAGCAAGTGCCCAGGTCTCAATTTCCATCTTCTCTGAAAATGCCCAGTCTTTAATCAGGACTTATTAAAACATAAAGAACCACTAAAATAAACTAGCTATAGTATTAAGTAAAGATGATCTGTCAAATAAGTAAGCGGTTTTAGTGACTATCTTCATTCTGCAGCACTCATTTTGGAAATGGACATGTTACTGTTTCCGTAATTCTTTAAAGTTCACAGTCTTTTGTAAAGAGGAACTATTATACAAATAAAGTTTTACATTATACACTACAAAGAGGTCTAGAATCTATCCAATTTAGTATTCAAGTCTACAGGAAAAAAAAATTAAATGACAACTGCTTTATTATTAAAAGTTGCTGAATTCCATAAACCACACAAAGTAATCTGCATTCAACTAACAAAAATTTGATACATGTATTTAAAAATATATAACATAGATTCGTCTGTTTTAACATTATATTCTATTTAAAAAGTAGTAAATTTACATATTTTGCAACTTGAATTTATAAAATATATGCATCCACCCTATTCAAATCCTCAAGCATGAGCTTCCATTCCTAATAAAATGCACAATATTTCTGAATACTGAGAGAAAAATGGTACCAACTAAAATGAACAAATTCATTTTGACATGAACATGCACTTAATTTTTCATTACTAGATAATTAACTCAATAATCCCTTCAAATAATTATTTTACCTGGAGCCTGACAATTTGCATTTATATAAACAATCTGTGGTTAACTATGAGACTTATATTTCACAGTATCTGACAAAATCTACCAAATTCCTAACTAGTCTCATTTCAGGTTTTAAAAAAAGAGACAGGATTATTCAATCTTCCCATAAACCAGGAAATCTGACAACCAATGTCACATTTAAGTTAAAGCCCAGTAAGTTTTGAAACCATCCTTTCTCCTTCAAGAAAACAGCTTAGAATTATTGTAGAAAAAGAAAAAAGAATTGGATGTCTCCTTTTCTCAGTCAACATAAAAAACTGGAATTCTTAAGATAGGCCAGCTTCTATTCAGACTTTCCTTCCACATAGTCAAAATAGCTTCAGATACATTATTTTACTAAGAAAAATTTTTTCATAAAAAAAGTCATGTAATCATTCTAAAGACTCATCACCAAATACAAGTCTCAGTACTAACACATGAGAATTAAAATCACAATTAACACCTCATTTAGCAGGACCGTAGAACCATAACTGCAACTTTCAGGACAGAGAGCTAAGTTTAAAGTACATGTTTAGATTCCATGTGTCTCTAATGATAAAAATGTATATAAGCCTGTATTTAAATTAATACATAATTTATGTTGAGAAAGCAAAAGTCTCCTACAAATTATTATTATTATTGAGCCAGAGTCTCACTCTGTCACCCCGGGTAGAGTGCAGTGGCAGCATCATAGCTCACTGCAACCTCAAACTCTTGAGCTCAAGCAATCCTCCTGCCTCAATCTCCTGAGTAGCTGGGACTACAGGTGCACGCCATGATGCCCTGCTATTTGTTCTATTTTTAGTAGAGATGGGGTCTTGCTCTTGCTCAGGCTGATCTCAGACTCCTGAGGCTCAAGCAATCCTCACACCTCAGTATCCCAGAGTGCTAGGATTATAGGCATGAGCCACCTTACCTGGCCTCCACATAATATGTTAAAAGAATAATTTCACATCTTAAAATGGCTTAGAAATTTAAATGGAAAAACAATTTACTTCATCTGGGAAACGATCAGGCTTTGGGAGAGTCCCTACCCAAAAAGAACACATAAAATTCCATCAATATTAATAATGAAGAACTAAATTACTATTAATCCAGTTCATTTATCCAGTAGTCAATTATTCAACAAATTTAGCCATCTATTGATGAATTGAAATCAGGTATCAGGAATTCCATGTATTCGAAGGAAAGAGAGTCTTTTAATTTTTAAAAAATATAATGATGTAATGGTCATAATCTTCCTTCTCTGGATTTGAAGGAAGGAAGGAGGAAAGGAGAGAGAAAAAGAAAAAAGAAAGTAACTTAGAAGTCAGAATAGGAAACTGAAGACTGATACAATGGATATTTGTGAGAAGGGATAGTAAGTAAGGAAGAAGAATAACAGCGATTAAAAAATTGTTTTAAAGGACTGAAAAGAGGATTGGGACCAGTTGGTACAGATTAAAAGACACCTTCACAGATCTCAATCATGCAAAGGCATTAAAGGTATTGGCATAGCACAGAATAGTGCAGTAGCTGATTTTGATAATGAATCCTAAGAAAAATATGGTTAAGCCTCAGTTCCTTTTGAAAACCAATTTATATACACAATTACATATAATTATAAATTTTAAGTATTCAGCTAAGATATGTACAAAAAAATTAATAAAAGTGAGATAGAGAAATATAAGCAGCAGTAACCATAAAGGCTTAGAACTAGTGACACCGAATTCTTTATTTAAAAAAAGGTTTTGAACACACAGTACCTCCTCTTCTCTTCTATTTTTAGGAAGAAGTTTTAACAAGTTTTAAATATCTCAATTCTCAAAAACAATAGGCTTTTAAAAAATAAGACTTGATTACCAGAAACAAGTAACATGTGGTTACATACCATTTTCATATCACTACTCATTTTCATTATCAACTCATCTTTGATGCAATCTGGGAACAATTAAGCAGTCACTAGATACCTGTTTTAGAATCTGAAGAAATTATTATCCACCACAGGAATCTAACGATATGTATATGTATTTGCATATATTTAAAATTTCATTAAGGGAAAAAGTAATAAACTATTCTAATTACTTTATACCAAACATTTGTATACCTAGTCAAAACAACAAGGATTAAGATTTTTCTCCAGTTGAACTGTTGCCTATATAAAATCTATTTTCAGCACTTTCTTCTGGGGATTAAAAATGCTTTATTACCCTGCTGGCTAGATGAATGAATTACACATTACAAGTCCTTTAGAAGTGAGTATTAATTCCTTAAGAGAACAGCCATAAAATGTATTTTTAAAAATTTCTCTTAAAAAACTAAAAACAACCTTTCTCTTTAAAACCTACGGTATTAATCTGTACTTGACAAAAGATTTTTTTGAAAGGGCACCAAGTTCATGATCTAAGCATGCATAAATAAGGAACTGAATGTATCACTGTCTTAACAGAATTTGGCAAACCAGAAAATGGCCTAAAATAAATAAATAAATAAATAAAAAAGAAAGTACATTATTTTTCTAAGTATGAAAGTATAATTCTGCGGGCCTATGCAGCAAATAGTGCCCCATGGAGGGAATGCAGGGAAGAGGGAAGTAGCATATTCCTATGTACATTTTCTTGCTATTCTGGTCATTTTTCAGCAACATACTACAGAGAAATGTTCTTTTTATTATTACAAAGCCATTAGTTGCCCTCTGTAGAGCAATGACTCAGATAAACATCTTATGACTTTTAATAATGTAATTTACATGTAAATTAATTAAATCTAAGTGCAAAGGAGTTTTCAATGATTCCTAAATTCAAGGGAGTGATGTTAATTTGTTTATGAATTTTGAATGATTGGTGCTCTTATATTTTACGGTATTTCATCTTATGTTCTTCTCCTTAAACCATAAAATGTACTGAAATTGTTTGGTTTTCCTCTATTTTCCTCCACTTCATTTAAATTTACTTTATTGTATCTATATGTAGAGAGAGAAGTATGCTAAAATACTGCTATAAAAAACTCAACTGAGGCATATTTGACCTACTAATCTATAGTATAGTATTGTTAATCTTTGACCTGGTATATTGTTTCCTTTGGTGAATAAATGTCACCAGTCATTTCTTTAGAAAAGCATTTTAGTACAAGAGGACCAGCAATATTGAAACAGATTCCTTCTTACCCCCCAGAAAAAGATCAAGTCAATCAGTAGTTTAGAGCAGTTATGTAAAATATGAAAATACATATTTACGGCTGCAATTTTCATATTAAAAGCAGTTAAAAACTAAGTAATTCAAAGATTTTGTCTTGGTTAAACAGGCCAACTAATAAAGTTGATATGAGGTTACTGTGAGAAGTTATGTATATCTAGTCAGGATAGAACAAAAATGTTTATAATTTTTAAAAAGTGGTGGTTGCTAATTAGCGGTATAAACAATGTCCACAATTTGGTGGCTGGCCATGGTTTAAATTTTTTTTCAAGTTATTTCTACAGCAGACACATTTTTTAAGTCTACCCACCCCTGAGTTCAGTGATTATACTTTTAGAGTGTAAAATTATATGCCCTTAATTAACAACATGTACAAAGCTACAAAATGTCATCTATACAGATTAAAAACAATTTCTAAAATATTCTTTACCAATTATTGATTGGGTTGGTTTTACTGGGGTATATATTTCAAACCTTTCAGCCAATTGGCTTTCATTTTTAAGACCAAATTGATTCATATATTCACTGCAGGATACTTCAAAAAGAGTGCAATAAGGCATTAGTAAAAATAACATTGTAGTAGAAACAGATTTTGCATATGTGAAAAGGTAATTTATAAAATACATTAATTGCTTTTTAAAAAGAGAACTTAGTTGTAGTATCATTAACTTACATGGTACTGAGAATTGAACCTTTCAACAATTTTTTTTTTCTATAAAAAATTTTTATCTAGCTGTAAGCAAAGTCTTTTCAACAACAAGAAAACAAAACAAAACCCTCCAGGAAAAACTGTATGGTTGTGTGAGACAAATAAGCAAACATACCATTTTATAGTGTAATTTTGCCTAAATTTTAAAATAAAAATGTCCACACTCTTTTGTTAAAACATTAAGCCTCTGTCAAAAATGTATTTCTTATTTTAGGGTACAGGATTAAAGGACAAGATGATACTTACAAGTAAAGAAAATTTACAAGAAAAAACTTGACAAAGTTTTTCAATAAAAGTAGCGTAACATTCAAACTTGACTTAAAACATAACAAAAGAAACAAGATTGCAAACAAAAATGTTTATGGATTTTCCAAACATAAATAAATGAAATAGTGTTTAAGCAGTAGGGCTCATGCTGATGGCTAGCAGGAAGTAACAGAGTGTAATCTACTTGGAAAAAAATCTTTAATGTACAAATAACAAGCCCAAATTAGGGACTGCAGCAATTTAATCATTACCGCCATTTTTCTTACTTCCAAAATAAAGCCTTGATTAAATCATTCATACCCTATATTATTCATACCTTTACTTCAGAGATTGAGGAACTATATACAACAAATGAATTTATTTTCACCATAGGGATAACATATTGTACCTCTCTGCCAATGTTACTTGAAAACCTTCCATGTCAAAACAATTTGACAGCAGATATAAACAATTAAATAAATATGCAATGATCTTTCATTACAGTCCTTTAAAGACGCATGTTAATTCATGCTGTTAACCGTAGGATCACAGTGCATAGAATCCAAATATAAACAGCTGGGGTGACTTTCAAAGTAATGTTGGACCCCTCACTTTATTTATAATCCCACTATAACCGATAAATTCATTTCATAGGCCCTATCATGCATGAATCGTTGAGTGGCAGGAGTTAATGAAAACTTTTCCTATTACAACGTCCATTGCCGGCAATGAACGTCCCAAAACCACCAAGGAAGTCATTGTTATTGCACAATACATGAGGACCTGGAACTTTTCTGAAAGCTTAAAAAAATAAAAATTAAAAATGGAATTATATTTGACATTTCCTGACACCTGCATTAATACTGTATGACTAATAAAAGCATGTCAGTTGCCTGGACTGAACCAGCGATCAACATGCGCCCAGAATGCACACGAGTAAAAATGCAGTAAAAGGAAGTAGTCTTCATTGCCTATAGGTCACTTCCAGTCAAAGGTTAAAGTTCAAAGACTGAATGATCAAAGTGCTCATTTTCTCAGTAGGACTATCTTCTGCTAGGAGGATGATAACAGTGGCATCAACAAGTATCATCTTTAAGAAAAGGAGAAAAAAGATAATTAAAAAGTCAAGCATGCATTAAGTAAAATCTGTAATTTTTACATTATTTCTAGTCTAACGTAGAAGTAATTTCAAGCAGCCAGAAGAACATGGTTTACACGTCTGACGTGCCTCCCCTCAATCCCTGCAAATAAAAAATCCAATCTGTGTTCAATTATACAGTGACAAATCAAGTTTTATTCTTTTAGGGCATGGTAGTTCACAAAAACCTTAAAATGATGTATTATTAGTATGTTAGTTCTATCTAAAATAAGTTGATATGATATGTTGACCTATATTCAAGATGTATCAACCTCAAGAAAATTCTTTTAAGGACAGCAACTTAAAATTGTAATGAGACAGGAAGGAAACTACTGACCAACAGCCCCAGGCTATTTAACACAGAATAATACAAGTCATGTCTTTACACTATGAAAGAAGTAACTCTTCTTTATCAATGAGATACAATCTCCAAATCAATTAATAGTGTTAATTTTCCTTTAGAAAATAAGTTTTAAGCAAGTATAGATATATATGCAAAGGGAGTCATTAAAAAATACCACAGATTTATTTAGTAATACGTTCTGGCAGCCTCAGCACATTATATTATTATATTTATGTAACACAGACAACTTTTTGGGTTCATGGCTTATTTTACAAAACATATCTGAAGGATTTATTTTGATGATGAGTTATTCTTTCAGGGTCTGTGTGGCCCAGGCTGGAGTACAGTGGTGCGATCATAGCTCACTGTAACCTCAACCCTTGGGCTCAAGAGATCCTCCCACCTCAGCTTCCCAAATAACTGTGACTAAGGCATGTACCACCACCCCAACTAACTTAAAATAATTTTTTTTTTGGTAGAGATGGGGTCTCACTATATTGCCCAGGCTGGTCTCAAACTCCTGGTCTCAAGTGATCCTCCTGACTTGGCCTCCCAAAGTACTGGAATTACAGGCATGAGCCAATGCACCCAGCCATAAGTTATTCTTCAGAAAGAAGCTTCATAAAGAAACAAGACTGTTGGCAATTAGAGTTGTTAAAGCTTTTAAGGAGAAAATTCTGAAAATACTGGCTAATATATTTTACAAACTATCCCATGCTAGGATCAATAAAATTCCCATTCATAAAGACTCAATGATCCTGGCACTCTGGGAGGCCAAGGCGAGCAGACTGTTTGAGCTCAGGAGTTGGAGACAAGCCTGAGCAAGAGCGAGACCTTGTCTCTACTAAAAATAGAAAGAAATTATAAGGACAGCTAAAAATATATATATATAGAAAAAATTAGACGGGCATGGTGGCACATGCCTGTAGTCCCAGCTACTTCGGAGGCTGAGGCAGGAGGATTGCTCCAGCCCAGGAGTTTGAGGTTGCTGTGAGCTAGGCTGACGCCACGGCACTCTAGCCCGGGCAACTGAGTGAGACTCTGTCTCAAAAAAAAAAAAAAAAAAGGGACTCAATGAGAACCAAAAACCAGTAAAATCTAACTTCTATACTGGGTGGGCTCCTGGAATATCCCATGATCCTATAATTTAATCATAATCTTAAAGGGAAAACAGACTACATTTTAAAATTAAATCACATCTAATTCATTAGAATTCTGTAAATAAATAAATAAGAATAGTTTTTTTTTTTTTTTAAGAAGAAAACAAGTGGACAGTTTATATCCTCTAAGGTTCACATGAAAGTAAATATTTCTTAAAAGACTGTGATAATGAGTGCGATGCACATCATCTAGGGGATGGACACGCTTAAAGCTCTGATTTGGGGTGGAGGGGGGTCAAGGGCAATGCACATAACCTAAACTTTTGTACCCCCATAATATGCGGAAATAAAAAAAAGAAAAGAAAAAAAAAAAAAAGACTGTGGTACTTGGAATAGAGAAGACATTTGTTATGGATGTACAACAAAGTTAGGAATATAAAGAAGTTCCTTAAAACATCACTTCTCCAATATAGTATTTTATAACACTAAGATCTCTGAAACTAATACTAAAACTAATGATACTTAAATCTCTAAGCTAGAAGATGGCACTAAATTCTACCTAATATGTCAAACTACTGGAGATAAACTTTAGGATGATACAAGATGACAATGTAAACAATAGAAAGTGACACATAAAATTCAATTTTAACATATAACGTTGTATCTTCAAGGATGGAACATCTTTGACAGGTGAATAACGTATTTTTATTTATTAGATTGTTCATTCTGGAAGGTTTTCAGTACAGTAGGCTTCTGTAGAATGTGCTGACAAAATGATTAGGAAATCCTCCTGAAGCTATTCTCTACATCCCAATCACTATCTTGGGTCAAATTTCAAAAGAAATTAAGGACTAATATGATACTACCCACCTTAAATATCCTAGTTTTGGAGAAACAAACTTACTAAGTCCTAAAGATGGAGTTCAATGATCTTTTACAGATGGACCCATAGGGACTTGCAGGATTACAAATCCATGAAGGCTACATGTAACCAAGAGTTGATAAGCAAACTCTAAGTACAGGGACAGGTATGAGCCAAAGCTATGGCCATCCTTTCCCTAATTAAGAGGGCTATAACTAAGAAGAAAAAAACTCATCTATTAGCAGAAAGAACACAGTTTGCTAGCTAGATGAAAAGATCATTTCATACCCGACTAACTCACCAAAAAAAGAGCTGTTACAGTAAACCCATCTTAGGTCAAGACAAATATAGGTCTATAAAAGGCAGTGAAAGAACATAATATATTTAACCTCTTGGCTAACGTATTTGTAACAAGATAATGGCTTGAAAACAAAATCTAATATTTACCATTTAAATTTTTTCTGGAACTGCAGAAGTCCCTACTAAGTCCCTACTAAAATTACACTCTGAAATACAACATACAAATCATCAGTTCCAAAGAGGTGACACCTACCATGGCTAACTTAACTGGACTTCTGGGAAATGTGAGTGAGAGAGAACTATGTTAGAAGACGGTCATTTACTTTTCCCCACAGAATAAAAACCATCATATTATATTGGAAACCCATTTCCTTGGATACTCCCAGGGACAGAAGACTAGAAGAAAAGGAACATAGTAACATACGTCAGTAGATATAAAGTGGGATGCTACAATAACAGCAAGGTAGTAGTGACTGGCCTAATTCTCAAGGGACACTGACTGATAACGTAGAAGACCATATATTTAAGGTGAGAGAGGTCTTATCCAAGAACCTAACACCAGTATCTGGCAGCTCAGCTTTCATATGTCAGCTGAGTCCTCCACTTATAAAACCAGGAGATGAAGTGAATTTCAGATTTGTTGTTTTTCTTTAATAGTGCCTGCATCCTGCATCCAGGAAGTTCTCTTTGAAGTACACACTTTATCACTAATCTAAATCCAAACCTCTCTTGTCTCTTTGCTTAGATGTGACAAACATTTTGATCCACCTTGACCCAAGTATATTAGTTAGCACCACATAGGAGAACTGTGGAGCTTGATACCTGAGACACACAATTCCACTTGGTTTCTAGAAACTGAAATGCTAAGTATTTTAGTGAGTTTATCCAATTCCATGTAAGCTTTTGTTCAGTATCTTTCTGTATAGCTCTGAAGGTCACATAAGCAAACCGGTCTGTTCTGGTAATCCTTTGAGAATTAGATGATAATAAGAAATAACTAGAGTCCATGCTTCTTGGTAAGCTGGTGCTATAAGGAGAACATGATCAGTGAAAATTTTTCTGGAACTAAAGCATGTAAGCAGAAAAAAGATAAGCTGACATCTGGAAAGTTCTAATAAACAAAGCTCCATGTTATGCTTTGTAAGAGTTAATATGATTATCTTTTTGATAAGATTATCCAAATTTAACTATAATGCCAGGATGAAGTATGTTCACATTGCCTGTACCTGCTATTCTGTTATGTATAAAGAAGTATGTACTACACAGCTGAAATGCTTTAGCTTTTTAAAGGTGAAGGAAAAGTTCAAAGAAGATTCTCTGCAGCCATCATAGCTGGACGACAGAACAGCTGCTCTACCATCTCAATGCATAATAAATACTACCCTTCCTTGATTGCCTGTGAAGCTTACTTTTGGAACAAAGTTGTCTCTTAAAAGGAGAATGGGGGAGAGGAATGATTCAGGCATTCAGGGTTCATGCAAGAGCAGAAAATATATTAAGAGATAAGAATGGTCACTGTAAGTCAATGAACCAAGGATGTTTCAAACATAATTATCTGTAAGTGAGAAAATGTATCTGTACCCAGGATTAGAGCCTGGACTAGGATGCCATGATTTGGGTGAATTAGAACCAGTGCCTTTTAAATATAGCTAATTTGTATTTTTAAAAGGGGGGGGAAATACTTTCAACCTGTTTATTGGAAAAATGAATTCCTGTACAACCCCCAGACTATTTTATATCATGTAAAGGGTTAATTTAGTTTGCAAAGCCTCACTTTTTGGGGGCACTTCTTGGCTTACTTTTGTTTCTATCAAAAAGAACTTTCAACTTCAGTTCAGAAAGTATGGATTTCTCAGTAACATAAAAATTATAACTCTATGAAAATAACTTTGACTATAAACTGTACTTTATTTTAAAGAATTAACTCTTGTATTTCTGGTTTCACTATGTGACCTTTCCTCATTTCTTATTCAAAAGCAGGTAAGAAGAAATTCCTAAGGATTCTTAGATGAAGGGCTTCTCATAAATCCTTTCAGCTATACAAGCCAGCATTAAAGGGGCTTGAAAGTTGATTATCTTTTTGAAATTTCTCATTGGGGAGTAAGGAGGAAAAAAACAGAAATAATACCCTCTAACAGTGAGGTGAGAAAGTAGGAGAGAGGACTGTACTTTCAAAAAATAGACACTTAAAAAAAAAAATCATTGCTCTAATACAATGTCTTCCCAATTTTTGTAAAAAAAATTAAAGGTGGTTTAAAAATACTTGTGAAAAAGACAGAAGAGGAATTTTTCTATTACTGGTGAGAGTGACTCTGAAACTGACTACTGTCTTAAAAACTGACACTGTTTTTTTTTAGACAGAGTTTCACTCTGTTGCCCGGGCTAGAGTGAGTGCCTTGACGTCAGCCTAGCTCACAGCAACCTCAAACTCCTGGGCTCAGGCAATCCTCCTGCCTCAGCCTCCCGAGTAGCTGGGACTACAGGCATGTACCACCATGCCCAGCTAATTTTTTCTATATACATTTTTAGTTGGCCAGATAATTTCTTTCTATTTTTAGTAGAGACGGGGTCTCGCTCTTGCTCAGACTGGTCTCAAACTCTTGACCTCAAGTGATCCTCCCGCTTCGGCCTCCCAGAGTGCTAGGATTACAGGTGTGAGCCACCGCGCCTGGCCCTAAATCTTAATTTTTGATGAATAAGGGGTCTGTGACACTCAAGGATTGTTTAGAAAAGAAAAGGCCCTTTGTAAAGGCATGGAATGAAGTCACTTAGTGTGTTTGCTTCTAAAAGGCAAGAGGATGTAAAAAAGAATGAGAAGCCAGCAATGTAAACTGAAGTAAAGGGCCATTTAATTAAAGTTGGGTCTTATTAAAAATTTTAGGGGACCCTCAGTGCCCAGAAAGATTGATAATCTGACTTAAAGAATTGAGTCTATTTGGAAACCTGTTCTTTAGACTAAGAATCTCAGAAACAATAGTTCTCAAATGCCTAGCTACCTCAGAATTTATCTGGGGGTATCTTAAAAACTAAAACAAAGCCAGCATTCCAGGAACTGTAACAAAGTTTATTGGGTTCCTTGAAGGAGGGAGTACTCAACAAGGCTTTGGTGAAAAAGAGTTCCCAAGAAGAGAGAGAAGAGTGTGTTTGTGTGTAACAGAAGGATTCATTCCAGGCAAATAACATATGTAGAGGCAACAGATGGTAGAATAAGGAATACAGTGTATATTATAAATAGTGCTTCCATTGAACATTTCATGAATAAAACTTTTCTTGTGTTAAAGATTATTTTCTTTGGACAGATTCTTAGAAGTTTAGAAAGTGAGACAAAAGCTTTGATCCTGAACTTTAAGCTTGTTAAATATTGCTAAACTGCTTCCTTAAAGGATTACACTAACTTGCTATATGCCAACAGCAAGTATGAAAACAATTTTATTCTACCTTTTACTCTCCTTCAGCACTATATTCATTTTGTAAAAACTTGGCCAAATTCATAATTAATAGTTTCAAAATCTTAAATTTGGAATTATTTCACTGAGCTGCACTTTTTTTTTGGCCTGTGCTAATTATTTATTAGGCAACTTTTATAAATGGTCTTTATTTTTAATAAGTTATGTTTTTCATAATTTTTTTTATTTCATCTTATTATTATGGGGGATACAGTTTTTCATAATTTTTTCAAACTTTATGCAGAGCATTAAAGTTTAGTGCTTTTATAAGAGGTTTAAATTTTCCTATAACTGTTTGATTTCTTTGTGATTCCTTTTAAATTGAGAAATCCGTCCTTCTTCCAGAGTTTATACCCAACATTTTAAAAAGTACTTTTACTTTTGTTGTATTTTATATTTCAACTCATATAAAATATGAGGTAAAAATGTAAATTTATTTCTTTCCCCAAATGACTGCCAATTTTCTAAGATGATTACTTACTAAATAATCTTTCTCCTCCTCATTAATTTATAACAACTTATTCACCATACATTCAAATCTTATAAACAGGGCCTAAATGAGAGTAATATTATTTCAATGATCTATTCTTGCATCAACATGTCTTGGTGTCTGGTAGATTGATTTCCCTCTGTCACCCTCTGTAATTCAAAATTCAAACTTTGTTCTTCTCTTCTATTATTCTTTCCAAAACTTTCCAAATACCTACTCCTACCATTCCACTAGATTTTTAGTGAATTTCATTAAACCTAAAATTTGTAAAGAATATATGTATTTTTTATTTTTACAATACTAGTTCCTCATTAAAGTATCCCTATTTCTTCACAGCTCATTGTCATTTTCTTCTTCCAAGTCATATGTATTTCTCATTAACATTACCCCAAATTTTCATATTTCTATGACTCTTGGGAATGGCATTCTTCTTTCATTGCATTTTCTGATATGTAACTGCTAGCATAATGCTATTGCACTGACACTGGTCATCTTCTGTTTCAACACTTGGAATTTCAACATTCAATTTAAGTGAGAATACAGACAATTTTACATTGGATAGAAAGGGGAGAAGGCCATATTTATTCCTACTAATTTTGCCAGTTCTAATTTCTTATTAGGTTAACATTAAAAAAAAAAACAAACAACACTGGAAACAAAGGCAATGCTCTTAAGTATACAAAATCACGGGGGATGGTTTTTGTTGACTCACTTCAAAAAGTACTGTGAGGAATAGAAATTTTTTCTTTTTAATTTCAAATACCTCTTTGGGGAAGCACTAAGGTTAGTTTAGAAATTATGCTAGAAGCTCTGAATTATAAAGCTATCATTACCCTCCCAACAAGAACAGACATTTTAAATTATTAAGAGTACTTTATTCATAAGATATAATCGACAGAGCTTCATTTCTAAAAGATAATTAGAATAGGAAGAGCTTTAATGAAGCACCTCTAACTTAATGTGATTTCCCTCCACTATGAGTAGTACCAGAACTGAATGAGTACACAAGGCATCAAAACTTATACTTCAGATAACAGGTTTCCAAGTAGCTAATTCTAATTTCATCTAAAGATTATTAAGAACTTCATTTTTGTAATAAACTGGTAGAGTCTTGGAATGTCAAAGTAATTTTAAATTTTACTTGTATGTCCCATTAAAAATCTAGTCTAACTTATCCATAAAATACATTCCATTCCAAATTTAAACTGCTTACCATGATACCACCATTTTGTTTTCTTTGGATTCTTGTTACATGTTCGCACATAAAAAGAATTATCTGGTGGTCGTCTCTGAAACAAAAAAGAGTTTTTTTAAAAGATAAGAAGTTGTAACATCAAAAGACTTAGGGGAGACTATTTTAATAAAAGCTAAGCAAAATTATTACAGAATGTGTAAAAAACAATATAAACACTGACAGCATAACTGAAGGAATAAAAACTACAAATACATTCTAGGAAATGTAGACTCTTAATATCTAAATTGTATTTTTTTAAAAAAATAGGGGGGGGTGTGGTCCAGGGTATCACTGGAGAATGACCATCAACCAGAAATTGTAGCATTCAGTTGTAAAGAATTTTGGTTGCATGTATCTTTTTATAATAATTCAGAAATAATTTAAAAATTACTTTTGTGAGCTCATTAAAACAGAAATTCTACTAAACTAGGTTTATATGAAAAAACTGTGGCAACTTATAAACCTCCACAAAGGATTATTTTACTGTGATACAGTATAGTATCATCAAGGATAGACCAGAGGATTAAGTTTCTAAATAATACATAAGAGAAAAGGGAAAAAATACATATTGCCATTTCTGCTATGCACTGGTCTTTCCAGTACACAAACACACACACACACACACACCCACCCCACCTCTGACTAGAAAAATATGAGAAACATATGGCAGCTGTGCAAAGAAGCTGTATCAGAAATAGTGATGCCAGCAACACTGAAGATAGATTATGGAAGAGATTTTTCCTGAAAAATGTTGGATACTGACCAGACAGAAGAATCTACGAAGATTTGGAAATGTGTTAATTTCATAGTAAAGCTTCCAAGGGAGGGTTTATAGATAATATAATAGATATCCCTATCCCTCAGTCTCCTTTATGCCTACTTTCAGAACCATTTTGATGAATAACTTGATTATTTTTCTTCTATCCTTAAATATTTTGTAGTGTTAAGATACCTTGTCTATTCAGACTTAACTCTGTTTAGCTGAGCCAATAAAATGAGATTAAGAGAATCCTTTCCTCTATCTGAGGCTAATCAAAAGAGGTGAATTTGGCAACACAACACTTAAAGAAGGTGCAACCAAAAAGAAATAGTGAGTAGCACTTTTAGAGAGCAGGAGGGAAAACAGCCAGTCCACGTGTCACTTCTAAAACTCATATATACAACTATTATCTTAGTTGAGTTTCATAATGTCCCTATGAGTTAATACTAATAGTAATTTCATTTAACAAAAAGAACCATTACAATATAGACATTAAATGACTACTCCAAGTTACTCTGTTGATATAATTTGAGAAAATTCTTAAAAAATTAATCTGAAGGCCGGGCGCGGTGACTCACGCCTGTAATCCTAGCACTCTGGGAGGCTGAGGCGGGTGGATCGCTCAAGGTCAGGAGTTCGAGACCAGCCTGAGCAAGAGCGAGACCCCGTCTCTACTAAAAATAGAAAGAAATTATATGGACAACTAAAATATATATAGAAAAAATTAGCCGGGCATGGTGGCACGTGCCTGTAGTCCCAGCTACTCGGGAGGCTGAGGCAGTAGGATTGCTTGAGCCCAGGAGTTTGAGGTTGCTGTGAGCTAGGCTGACGCCATGGCACTCACTAGCCCGGGCAACAAAGTGAGACTCTGTCTCAAAAAAAAAAAAAAAAAAAATTAATCTGAAATTAAATGCCTGACTACTTGAAAGCAGAGATGATCCTCTGTTGTTTGCCCTACAAAGTCAAACCTATGTTCACACAAAATAAATCACTACTACAATAGCATATAATTTCACAAAATCATTTTATGTATATATTGATTAGAACCTAAGAATCATCAGAAAATAATCTTCAAAAAAAATAAATATTTAGGGGAAAAAAAATACTCATTCTATTTCCAAAAATTAAGACTATAACCAAACTGATAAGTGATCTGAGAGATACGGTTTTTAAAAAGATTAAGTAACTATACCAAGAAGTATTACCAAATTGTTTTAGGAATGGAATACAGGCTGGAAGTTTGGACAGTGTAAGTATATTGTAAGGGCACTGAGAATAAAGTATAGACTACTGAAATGCCCCTAATCTCAGTATCTAGAAATTGTCTGAAATCTACTGACATACTGGATTTAAATGCCTTCAGCTTCAGGAACCATTCCTTAATATGTAAAAGGTAGTTTGGAGGCTGGGCATGGTGGCCTGCACTTATAATTCCAGCACTTTGGGAAGCTAAGGTAGGAGGACTGTTTGAGCCCTGGAGTTCGAGATCAGCCTGGGCAACATAGTGAAACCCTGTCTCCACCAAAAAAATAAAATAAAATAAAATAAAATAAAAATAAATAAATAAATAAATGAAAAAAAATAAAAAATGAGCCAGATGTGGTGGCGTGTGCCTGTAGTCCCAGCTACTCCGGAGTCTGAGGCAGGAGGATCGCTCGAGCCCAGGAACTCAAGGTTACAGCGAGTGAGCTACGATCACACCACTGCACTCCAGCCTGGGTGAGAGAGGGAGACACTGTCTTTAAAAACAAAAAAAAAAGAAAGAAAGAAAGAAAGAAAAAGTTCGAATAAAAGAATTATGATTAAGTCCCAAATATCTATAGGGAGAGTTAACAGTTTTGTATCAATATTCAAACAGAATTAACTATTAAAGTAAAGCCTATAGAACCATGTCCATTACAGAACAAAATTTACCTGTTTTAATAGTAGAGCTTTTAGGTGGGTATTTAAAAGACTTTTAAAGCTTATTTGGAGCTAGATCCCCTCAATGCCAAAGCAAATTTCTTCTTTATCTTTGTAACCTAGCACTTACCACAATAAAAATAACATAATACATACCTAGTATATGTTTTTTGAATTTTATCATATTTCACAGAAATTGACTTCAGATTATCATCCTGCTTAAACATATTATACAATGATTACATTAAAATGTAGTTTATCGATGTAAATGGAATGATCAGTCTTATACTAAGTATGCAAGAAACACTAGTAGCAGACAATTAGAATGTAAGGGAAACGGTAAAGGTTAAGAAAAGGATGAAGCAGGTATATAGAACATAGTCTTTCTCCAGTTTTTAATAATAAATCATTACATTTAAATGTAAACAAAAGCTAATAATCATAAGGCACATGCAAGTGCTATGTGTAGATATCACTTGTGTTCACCTCTTAATAACTTTTATTAAATCCTGTACTTACCACTTCACCTTTCTATAGTTGTTAATCATAACAGGAACATAGAATTACAAACTACTTTACTCTACAAATAAAAGTTTGTTCTGTTTTTTTTTTTTTTTTTTTTGAGACAGAGTCTCTCTCTGTTGCCCAGGCTAGAGTGCCGTGGTGTCAGCCTAGCTCACATCAACCTCAAACTCCTGGGCTCAAGCGATCCTCTGGCCTCAGCCTCCCAAGTAGCTGGGACTACAGGTACACACCACCATGCCCGGCTAATTTTTTCTATTTTTAGTTGCCCAACTAATTTCTTTTTTTTCTAGTAGAGATAGGGGTCTTGCTCTTGCTGAGTCTGGTCTTGAACTCCTGACCTAAGGCGACCTTCCCACCATGGCCTCCCAGAGTGCTAGGATTACAGGCATGAGCCACCACACCCAGCCCACATAAAAGTTTAAAGTGTGTGTGTGTGTGTGTGTGTGTGTGTGTTGGGGGAGGAGAAAATATCGAAGCAATAAGCAATAAATGAGTACAAAAAAATACACTTAACCCCATTATTTCCCATGTTTCTTTGAACAAAGGAATGTTTTATTTGGTTTTTTTTTTTTTTTTTTTTTGAGACAGAGTCTCACTCTGTTGCCCAGGCTAGAGTGAGTGCCGTGGCATCAGCCTAGCTCACAGCAACCTCAAACTCCTGAGCTCAAGGGATCCTCCTGTCTCAGCCTCCCGAGTAGCTGGGACTACAGGCATGCGCCACCATGCCCGGCTAATTTTTTTTTTCTATATATATTTTTAGCTGTCCATGTAATTTCTTTCTATTTTTAGTAGAGATGGGGTCTCGCTCTTGCTCAGGCTGGTCTCGAACTCCTGAGCTCAAACGATCTGCCCACCTCGGCCTCCCAGAGTGCTAGGATTACAGGCGTGAGCCACCGCGCCCGGCCTTTTATTTGTTTTTTAAACCAAACGTCAAGAAACCTCTTATGAAACTAAAATTCACTTTGCATAATAATGGCTTAGACTGTTTCAGATTGTAAAAAATCTATCATTTAAAAATGAACTTTAATTTTAAAAGTTCTCTAAATGCTAATTTGATAAAAAAATGGCAGTCAGTTCAATTTGGAAAACACAAAAAACTGCTAACCACACACACACACACACACACACACACACACACACACACAGCACTCCCTAATCTGTTTCTCCTTTAAAGACGATGGGAAAAGGAAACCCTCATGGAGAAGAGAAGTTTTAAAATGTAGGCACACATAAGTTATGTACTACACTAACCCTCAAGCAGGAATGGCAAGAGGGTCAGAAACATAGAGAGGATTCAGATACATTTAAAGGGTATCCTAAATTTAACTCAAGATCTTTTCTTCTTTCTAGTCTTTTTATCTCACCTCCATCAGACACAGAATCTGTGGATTAGTAAAAGAGAATAGAAGGAAAAAGCCCTGAAAATTCTACTGGTCATCTGGTCTTCTTCCTTCAGTATAATCATTAGAATAGGAAAGTTCTAGTTTCTAGGAAATCCCCCAAAAGAGGCTGTTAGGGTGGGTGCTGGCAAAGGGAAGAAAGAGAGCTTTTTTCCTGGGGCTTTCCTCTATGAAATCTAGAAACAAGAATTTCTTACATACTTTTACCTTGTATATGCTTATAGAAGTAAAATTCAGATTATTTAAGAACATGTGCACAAACTTCCTGCTTAAAAAATATAAAACAGTATAAGTCTGATTTCAAAGCCCCTTGAACACTTAAAACTTCTATTTGAAGTGAAAAGTATTAATTTTCCAATTTATTACCAAACATGACAGTCCCTATAATTCCAAAATAAAATGCATAAGTCCTTCCTTCAAATTAAAAATAATTACATATTAAGATTGCTTACCCTCCTAAACTAACAGACGAGATATTACCTGGAATAATTCTGAAAAGTCCTACCTTTTCTTTGCAGCTGGAAAGCATGCTAATAATGCTAAGACAAACTGACTGGACTGAGAGCGCTGGGGACCAGTCTTCTGTTAGAATGGATAAACAGATATGACCATTGCTATAAACATGAGGATGAACAGGAATATTTTCACCAGTAAACATGACCTAAGAGAAAATAAAATTCCATTAACACTCAAATATTCTCCATTACCAAAAACTAAAGAATTCTCTACGTATAATAAGTATTGATATTAAAAACAACCCAAAATCTGTGCCAGAGACAAGATAAACTGCTCATTAACTCAATAAATATTGGTTTCACTGTATGAATCACCATACAGTGGGGGAAAGAACCTAGATTATTTTATATTTCAGTTATTTTTCATAAATTTCCCTTAAAATTTCTAAATTACTATGTATTTTTCCACTAGTGAAAGACAACTACATTTATAAGAATGGTTTTCAAATTCTATTTGTTGCTCTTTGCATATAAAAATACACTGAAATTCCAAACAAAAATATTCAATTTTGAGACAATATGGTAGGAACACCCCTACTACCTGTAACAATGCCAGCACCTAAAATGCTATGTTCAGAGGGAAATGACTGCTATATACTCCACCTCCTCTAAATTCACATATCCATTATGATGAGCACAAGTTACTAGCCATTCATCAGCAAATAACTATGTGCCTAGACAAAAAATACAAAGGTTGTCCAAGTCTACCAATTATTTGCTGTTTTTCTCTGCTTTTCCTTTTACTCAATTCTTGTAATACTGTTTTTTCTTTTTCCATCTTGTCTCAGTACTGTTTTGAATGGTAGTAAATCTATTATTTCCTTACTTTGCCCTAATAATTCAACAAATATCCCGACAGTATTATTTCTTAAACTTATCTACCTAAGCATCCAAATGAGTAGAATAAATGTGTATATTCTGAGGACTCTGTAAGCACAATTCAAAGTTGCTCAAAGAAAGCAAGTTTATGTCTAAGGATGTTTATATATACGCTACCCCAGAAAAAGCTTATTTATACATAAACAATTTTAATTTGATTTAAACTATCAACCTTTTAAGTAAATTTTGTACTACAGTACTATATTTATTCTGCAGTTTAGCGGTAATTCCTAATTCCTGACCTTGCCATTAAAAAAAAAAAAAAAAATCAACCTGAAGGTCTGGTTAAAAATACAAATTCAAATGTCCTACTTTCACAGACTCTGACTTAGTAGGTCCGATGAGATTTTTATAAAGCCCATCAGATATAAACCAACAGTTCCCCAATCAGACTTAAAGTATCTCTCTGAGCCCTGCAAAGTGCCTCATACCCAAGCATAGCACAGTTAACAGTAAGGAGAAATCCTACCTTAAGTTGTGGCAGAAACTGATGAAATATATACAGTATTGCTCTAGGCATATCTTTTCCACCCCTCTTCATAAGAGCAGAAAAGAGAGCCAGTGAAATCCAGAGTAAGGTATGTCAATGTAATATAGAATATGTTACAAGAAATTACCATAAAGTAAGGTTTTTATAGATATTTTAAATATCTACCTACAAATCTGATTTTATTACAATTTTACAAATATTTATGTGTTAACAAAGCAGTCTTTCATATAAGTTAGTCTTCTAATATTTCCGCTATATTAACATATGGGACTCATTTCCTTGGCTGGAGCTAATATAAAACAGCAAAAGGAATTTTTTTCAAAGGAATGACTTTCCATATTGGCACAAATTTCATTTTTTCTTTAAATTCTGGCCACCCACCCTCCATTCTCACTTAAAAAAAGAGCTAAAAAATAAAAGTAAAGTCTCAGAATAAGAGAAAACAAGTTATCTGTCCTATCAGATTGCAGAAACCCCCCTGAAAAAAACTTTGACTTGGGAATGGCTATGTTCTATGCATGCCCTTTACCTCAATTATATCTACCAGTGCTAGCGCCCTCTTCACTACTTTATTACTTTTTTTGCTAAAGGAAATAAACACTTAAGTGGTCTTGTAGTTCTACACTTTGAGTCTGTCCAACAATTGATTTGTAATGAAACTTTATTTTTTACAAATATAGTTTATTATATTGTATACATTTGATATTCTCATAACATGTTGTAGATGTCTATCTAGAATGAGAGTTTACAAATCTCACAGAATATGCATCTGTTTTGGGGTATTCATTTTGCCACAGAAAGTCACTTAACCAGCAGGATATTTTCATTAAGAACACAGGCAATGCCCAAGAGTTTATTCCCTGGTCACAACTATTTTTTAATGGATATGTTTTTCTGGTAAGGTCTCTTTATCAAGAAGTCATGCAGAATAGTGATCTGAAAGTGCCAAACTATGAACTGCCAAATTATCATCTTTGGCAAAAATGAATCAGCAGCCATCAAGGAAAACAGAAAGCCAAATACAAAGGTTATCATGATATGCTTTCAAGAACAGAAGGAAAGCAGTATTCTTCTTAGAGAGAAACAGTTGGTCTGAGAGCCAAAAAGTATGCATGAACCAAAAGGAAATCAGAAGAGAGGAGAAAGAAAAGGGATGAATGGCCGGGTGTGGTGGTTCACTCCTGTATTCCTAGCACTCTGGGAGGCTGAGGTGGGAGGATCATTTGAGGTCAGGAGTTCAAAACCAGCCTGATCAAGAGCAAGACTACAAAAAAAACTTAGCCAGGCATGGTGGCCCAGTTATCTGGGAGGCTGAGGCAGGAGGATCGCTTGGGCCCAGGAGTTTGGGGTTACAGTGAGCTATGATGACGCTCCTGCACTGTAGCCAGGGCGTAGAGCAAGACTATCTCAAAAAAAGAAAGAAAGAAAAGGGATGAGTGACAGAAAACAGCTACAGCAGAAGCCATAGACATTCTATAAGGAGAGAAGAGAACCATAAACAAAGAACAGATCTGAAGTAGGAAGGGACTCAGATAAAAATAATCCAGATCTCAATAACCCCTAAATTAAAAAGCAGGAACTTTTTATAATAACATACTGCATGCAGAGCAAATACAGCCAGTCTGAAATTTTTAGCAATAAAAACGGGAAGTAATTATTCATACATATTATAGGTAAGCCCTAGGCCCTAACCTGGTAGGAACAGAATTTTAGAAGTTTGTCTAAACATGGAAAGGCTGAATTTACATGCCAGAGGTGAATTCCTGAAATAAAAGAAAAAATTTTTTTCAACAGTTTATTCATGTAAAAGGCTGATAAGCATAGTTTCCACAGATGGTTTTAATGTAAACTTTGCTACTCTGGTTCTCTGCATGGTGTTATGTATGGGTAGAGTAACCAAGCCTGAATTTCTTCAGGTATATACTATTATCCATCCTCAGTTATTTAATATTCAGTACAAGCCAAAGGAAGAAGTAGACATTTCAGTTTTTTAAATGCAGCCAAGTAGGTTCTGAAAACTCAAGAGATAATTAAGTTGTTCCTAGAGTTCAAAAAAAAATTTCTGGAGTCATAAATATCTGATAAAACTATCTAGAACTGATGTGACAAGACAACTGAAAACAATGAATTTGACATCACAGGAAGTTAGAAGGGTAGAAAGTCACCTCTTATACACTAAAAGCCCTAACTTCAGCATTATACAATTCATCCACGTAACAAGAACACTTGTATCTTACAATATTTTGAAATAAAAATTATTTTTAAAAGTATCAATTATATAACATAGTATTCTTATATTTTTGTGATTTGATACTAGTCATTCAATATCTTCATTATAATGTATACTGGTCATTTTATTATTTTAGATTATTCACATAAAGATTAATTTACAAACAAACAGAAAGGCAGTCACCCAATATGGTATCAAGCTAGGTCCAAATACAGTATATTCACAATAAGCAGTATAAAACAGGCTATAATTATAAAAGCCAATCTATAGTGCGGATACCAAGGTTTCTCCAGGGACAACATGAAGGAATGTTTTCTCTGATAAAATCATAAGCAGATGACGGTACTTAATGAGCAATTACAACTGAACATATAAGCAGTGAGTTTGTTTTATTTTTATTTTTTATTTATTTTTTTAAGACAGGGTCTTGCTCTGTTGCCCAGGCTGGCGTGCAGTGGTGTCATCATACATAGCTCACTGCAACCTCAAACTCCTGGGCTCAAGTGATCCTTCTGCCTCAGCCTTCCAAGTAGCTGGGACTATGGACACATGCCACCACGCCTGCCTAATTTTTCTATTTTTTGTAGACATGGGGTCTTGCTCTTGCTCAAGCTGATCTCGAACTCCTGACCTCAAGCAATCCTCCTGCCTTGGCCTTGACTTTGTTGTTATAATGAAAAGTAAATCAGATATTTAATTATGTATAATATATAGTACAGGTGGTCTAGCATAAATGGTAAATATTTGACAAAAATGACTGGGGATTGGAATTTTAGCATAGTTTTCAATTCAGTTCTCCTTTTAGTCCCCTTATATGTTATCAGTAGCAACAATATTAAGCTTTCCCTGATACTCCATAATTACCACTACCATGCAGCTATAGATGTATTGCAAAGACAAAACTAAAACTCTTGGACACGAAGAAACTAAACTTGGAATCCCCTGGATGGTAACCATTCTCTCTCCTTTCTACCCTATGTTTTTCTAGCCTACCAATCTTCTATCTGCTTCACGTCCAGGGCTTCAATAAATAGGGTTCACTGTTCACCACCTTGTCCTAGATGCTAGATAATTCAAGGCAATAAGAATTGTTATTCAAGGCCAGGTGCAGTGGCTCATGCCTGTAATCCTAGCACTCTGGGAGGCCGAGGTGGGAGGATCGCTTGAGGTCAGGAGTTCAAGACCAGCCTCAGCAAGAGCAAGATGCTGTCTCTACTAAAAAATAGAAAGAAATTAACCAGACAACTAAAAATATAGAAAAAAATTAGCAGGGCATGGTGGCACATGCCTGCAGTTCCAGCTACTCGGGAGGCTGAGGCAGGAGGATTGCTTGAGCCCAAGAGTTTGAGGTTGCTGTGAGCTAGGCTGACGTCACAGCACTCTAGCCCAGGCAACAGAGTGAGACTGTCTCAAAAAAAAAAAAAGGATAAAAAAAAAAAAAATAAAATAAAATAAAAGAATTGTTATTCAAGACTTTGGGCCAGGCACAGTGGCTCATGCCTGTAATCCTAGCACTTCCTTTGGGAGGCCGAGGCTAAAGGATTGTTTGAGCTCAGGAGTTTAAGACCAGATTGAGGCCAGGCGCGGTGGCTCACGCCTGTAATCCTAGCACTCTGGGAGGCCGAGGTGGGCGGATCGTTTGAGCTCAGGAGTTCGAGACCAGCCTGAGCAAGAGCGAGACCCCATCTCTACTAAAAATAGAAAGAAATTATATGGACAGCTAAAAATATATATCGAAAAAATTAGCCGGGCATGGTGGTGCATGCCTGTAGTCCCAGCTACTTGGGAGGCTGAGACAGGAGGATCGCTTGAGCCCAGGAGTTTGAGGTTGCTGTGAGCTAGGCTGATGCCACGGCACTCACTCTAGCCCGGGCAACAGAGTGAGACTCTGTCTCAAAAAAAAAAAAAAAAAAAAAAAAAAAAGACCAGATTGAGCAAGAGCGAGACCCTGTCTCTACTAAAAATAGAAACATTAGCCAGGCATGGTGGCATGGGTCTGTAGTCCCAGTTACTCGGGAGGCTGAGGCAGGAGGATCACTTGAGGCCAAGAGTTTGAGGTTGCTGTGAGCTAGGCTGACACCATGGCACTCTACTCAGGGTAACAGAGTGAGACTCTGTCTCAAAAAAAAAAAACAAAAAAAAAAAACTTTTGATCATCATCACATGAAAGAGCAGGGAAGTATCAGACCAGAAATAAAAGAAACGATGAGGAAACCGTGAAAACAGACTCTAGATCTCTGCAATGAAGGAATTCTGAGCAACAGAAAAAAAGGGTCTGTGTTAAGGGGACGTGAATAAGAGGGGGAAATGAAGATGACAGGGAAAATGATTACTCGTTTGCCCCAGTACTTTTATTTATTTTTTTTTTTAATTTTTTTTTTTTTTTTTGAGACAGAGTCTCACTTTGTTGCCCGGGCTAGAGTGAGTGCCATGGCATCAGCCTAGCTCACAGCAACCTCAAACTCCTGGGCTCAAGCCATCCTACTGCCTCAGTCTCCCGAGTAGCTGGGACTACAGGCACGCGCCACCATGCCCGGCTAATTTTTTCTGTATATATTTTAGTTGTCCATATAATTTCTTTCTATTTTTAGTAGAGACGGGGTCTCGCTCTTGCTCAGGCTGGTCTCGAACTCCTGACCTTGAGTGATCCACCTGCCTCGGCCTCCCAGAGTGCTAGGATTACAGGCGTGAGCCACCGCGCCCGGCCTGCCCCAGTACTTTTAAAATGTTATAATCAAGTGTACTTTCAGCACCACTCTTAGCATCAAAATGGTTTCAGAAACAGAGAGTCTTCCTCCCTCTAAAACAAATATTTCCTAGGCCGGGTGCGGTGGCTCACGCCTGTAATCCTAGCACTCTGGGAGGCCGAGGCGGGTGGATCGCTCAAGGTCAGGAGTTCGAGACCAGCCTGAGCAAGAGTGAGACCCCGTCTCTACTAAAAATAGAAAGAAATTATATGGACAACTAAAATATATACAGAAAAAATTAGCCGGGCATGGTGGCGCGTGCCTGTAGTCCCAGCTACTCGGGAGGCTGAGGCAGTAGGATGGCTTGAGCCCAGGAGTTTGAGGTTGCTGTGAGCTAGGCTGACGCCATGGCACTCACTCTAGCCCGGGCAACAAAGTGAGACTCTGTCTCAAAAAATAAATAAATAAATAAATAAATATTTCCCCTATTTCTAAAATACGTAAAATTTCTTCAGCAAAAATTAAGAGCTAAAAAGCTCAAAAACCCTGAATAAGTGAGATATTTACAAGTTAATAATATATATGCATTTCAGAATGTTTTGACAGAAGAAAGGAATATAAATAGTGGATATATGAAGTAACGGAAGAGTTCCCAATGCAAAGGAAAGGTAGAAAGGAAAAGCAGGAAAAGAGTAAAAATACTAAGCTTGAGGACTTCACTGTTTTGATGTGGAGTGACCATACCTCCTAATGCATATGAGATAAATCTCCAACTCCCTCACACTTCTAAGGTTCTTTTTGATCAGCCCCCAAATATTCTTCCACTTTCATCTCCTACTATAGCCCTACATGTACCTACACATAAAACTACAAGAACATATGCTCACAAATCACAGAAAAGGCCAAGTCCCTCCATGCTTTGCCCTATACTTTTCACATAAATTCTTCTTGTCCATTAAAGCCCAGTTCAATCAGTTCAAGTAAGTTTTTCTCTGTCCTGTCAGTCTATTCTAAATTGGTCACTGCTTGCCCTTTTGCTCTCAAAGCGTTCAATTCATACTTCAATTTATTGTCCTTTCAGTTGCATGAGTCAAAATTCATGGAGTCTTTCTTGACTCCTCTATTAATACTCCAAATTAATCCATCAGAAAATCCTGTTGATTCTACCTTTAAACTATGTCCAAAATATAGCCACTTTCCGTAACTGTCACTGAAACCTTTCTGATGCAAGTCGCCATTATCTCTAACTTGGTTACTATAATAGCCTATCTGGTTTCCTTGTGCCCTCAACAGTCCATATGATACACAACCTCCAGATTGTAAGGAGGATCATGTCATTCCTCTGCTCAAAACCTTCCAAAGCCTTCCCCATTTAACTCAGAGTAAAAGTCAAAATTCTTATAATGGGCTACAAATTACCTATATACAAAAAGACTAGTTGATCTAACAAGTGCCAATAATGTAATTTCATCAAATAAAATCTTTGATGAATGAGGAAATTTGCTGCCATAGAGTAGTGGTTCCAACCACTTCTCCAGAGCAACAGATCTCTGGAAAGTTTCAGTAAATTCGAAAAATCTTAAAATCTATAAGCACAGCAAGCACTGATTGTTGGACTCATTATTATTTTTCAACCATACCGATGACATGATTAATAAAATTTTAAAAATAATTTAAAAGTATTACTGGCTTGAGAGTAGTTCTGTCATTTTTTACATTAATACATATTAGAATATACAATTTCTTTGACATGAAAGGGACTACAAAATAAACTGATGTTAAAAAGGAAATCCCATATTCCAACAGAGTGCGAACAACTGCTGTAGAGCTTTCAAAGGTAGCATTATTCCACATATAATCTTCCACTTTCAGAGAGAAAATTACTGCATGAATTAATAGGTATTTTTCTTTTGCTGATATTCGTACTTAATTGGCAGTATAGTATTAGAAGAGAGAAAAGTCTTGGGTTTGAGTCTTAACTATTCTAACTAGCAATTAAAACATGAACACCACCACATTTCACTTCTATAGACTTTGATTTCTTCATTTATAAAATGAAGATGACTCTACTTCCCCGACCACTTCATTAAGAGCTATTGGAGGACAAAATGAGAACAGGAGTTAAATTATGAAGTCTGATACAAATATTGCTACATAGAACGCACGGAGGTAACGTGTGCAGAAATGGTTAAGTTCAGATGTGATCATAATGGGACTTGAATGCCAGGCTAAAAACTTGATTCCAAAAGAAATAAGGAACCATTAAGAGGTTTTGGCCGGGCGCGGTGGCTCACGCCTGTAATCCTAGCACTCTGGGAGGCCGAGGTGGGCGGATCGTTTGAGCTCAGGAGTTCGAGACCAGCCTGAGCAAGAGCGAGACCCCATCTCTACTAAAAATAGAAAGAAATTATATGGACAGCTAAAAATATATATAGAAAAAAAAAAATTAGCCGGGCATGGTGGTGCATGCCTGTAGTCCCAGCTACTCGGGAGGCTGAGACAGGAGGATCGCTTGTGCTCAGGAGTTTGAGGTTGCTGTGAGCTAGGCTGATGCCACGGCACTCACTCTAGCCTGGGCAACAGAGTGAGACTCTGTCTCAAAAAAAAAAAAAAAATAAGAGGTTTTACTGCAGGGGGTGGTGTGTGTGTGTGTGTGTGTGTGTGTGTGTATGTAAAACCAGATAATGTGCCTTCAAAGAAATCTAATGGCACTGTTAAAGGATGAATGGGAAGTCGAAAGAATTAAAGGCTACTATAAACAGTCCAACTGAAAGCTAAAAACCTGGACTACAGCATCAACAGTAAGAAGGAAGTGGAATTGATTTAAGCACTGCAAAAGGATTTGAAAAATTGTATGAAGGAGTGAGAGAAAGGGGAGAATTTAATATAAAGCAGACAGGTGGACTGTAACTCAAGATAAAGAAAAATTTTTTTCCTTTATTTTGTTACTGGAAAGGGTTGAGATTAGATGTGTTAAGTTTGAGATGTCTGAAGGCATTCAAGTAGATATGTCCAACAAAGGTATGAAATTAAACCTTACAAAGAAGAGGTGTTCCCAGAGCTACAGATCTGGGATTTAGCTGTTTTATGATGATTGAAGATGAAAGAAGAGTAAGGAAGTGCTCAATAAAGAACCTGGGTAATACCAAAATCAGAAGAGTGAGCAGAAGTAAAATCAGGGAAGGAGAATAAAAGGAATTTGAAGTAAGATGACTGGGAGAATTTATTATAAATGTTATAACTTACAGAAATATTAAATAAGAAATTCAAAATGATATCTAAGTTTGACATTTGATTTCCAAATTAAATTAAAATTAAATTAAATACAAAGGAGAAAGTTTAGAAACACTTTTTGACTTGGTTTCATGTTTACAAAAATATTTTCCTCTGATGAAGAATTTGTGATCTCACAGAACAAGCCTTCCCCCAATATCCACCTAGTCAAAAGCTTCTGAGTTGGTGTGTTGTCTTCTCCCTTCATCCAACAAACTTAATTCAAGTAAGGTGGACGAACAGGCTGAAGGTGACAAGGGGATGGATACCTGACACCCCACTGCCTTCAGGCATTAGTAGTCAGAAATGATGCTGACAAGCCAAAGCAACAAAAGAAAGTAAAAATGATTTTCTGGAGAGAAGAAAGATGTTTTGCTATGGCCTTTGATGATAGTCTACGGATGCATACTATCAACAACTAGACAACACATAACCCTTCACTTTAATTTTTATGAAAATGATAAAATAAGTCCCCAAAGTCTTAATTTTTCTGCTCACATGAAAACTTTAGGGCTCAAAAGAGTCAGTATCCATTAAATCCCATGTTTTAAAACAATCCACAATAGCACAATACAGTAACTAACTTCCATCTCTTCTCCTACGTGGCCAAGATGAAGCTATGTTTCTTACGTTCTGTTTAAAGTGGTAATGAAATATGATTTTCCTCAAAATAGCATATTTTAGTACCTAACAAGTTGAATTTCAGGTATCTGGGAAATATTTCAGGTATTTGGTTCATTTTCCAGACCACCTCATTAGCTAGCAATACTAAAGAAAGCTGGCATTGAGTCTTACTATTTTAGCCAACAAATCTTACAAACCTCAAATTTTAAAAATGAAATGTTTTGTTATAATAATTCTCTAAAAAGTAAGTAACTCTAGTAACTTATTTACCTATCTTACCAAGCCAGAAACCTGGAGGTAATCCTAGAGTCTTCCTTTCTCTAACCTTCAATTAATCATTTACCACAGTTAAACAGCTCTCAAAAATATTTCTCTACTACCATTATCCCTTGTCTAAGTATTAAGCCATTAACTAAACTGACTCTGACTCAAATAAGGATCAGATTTGGGTCTGAAGTCTAAACATTTAACATCTGGTAATGTACTCTGCCCTTGCAGCACGAAAAGGCTGCAAAGACAGTATGTCGATGCAAACTCAAAGAAGGGCTCCTTTCAGCAGAGACTCTTTACCACGTCACTTTATCACCTGATTTAGGAAGAAGTGCCTTAAGTTATTCCGAAATGCTAGCTTCTCCCACAACCTAGAGGGCTGGTTAGATTCCTATCCCCTTTTCTTTTCTTTTTTCTTTTTGTAGAGGCAGGGTCTAAGTCTGTCGGAGTGCAGTGGCATGACCATAGCTCACAGCAGCCTCCAACTTCTATCCCCTTTTCTATTAACATCTATGGATAAGAAACAATCTTAAGTTCTTAGAAGCACAAAGGCAGCAAAGCCCTAATCCCAATAAAGTAAAATATCCATACTGTCTTGATTACATTACAAATAAGATAATAAAATAACAAATCCATCTACATATGTATAATTTCTTTTATATGTTTCTGCTTAGTCAAAAATTGCTAATTTAGCACTTTGTTACCTAAAAATACAGTAAAAATTTAAAAAGCAAGGCAATTACCTGAGGAGAGTCAAAAGGATATCGACTACTAAACTTAAATAGAAGTTGAAATTTTTCCCCTTCATATAAGGTACCTGGTGCACCTTCCATGTCTACAATCCACCTAGAACAGAAAAAACAAATTAAAAACTTAAGATAAAAAGGACTGAGGCGAGAAGGAGAAAGGGGAACACCATGTACATCCTCTATCCTCTATCCTCTATCGGACAAGAGCATACTTCATCCTCCCCACAATTCTCAGAGTGGTTATTAACACCCCTTTCCCTATCTCCTTCTCTGACACTCGGGTTGAGTAACTAGATCAAAGTCAGACATCAGACAACTAGCAAAGGACAGAGCCCAATTTTAACCCAGTCCTGAAGAAACAAACAAACAAAAAAATAAAAACCCAAACACAGGTGTGATGACACCAAAGTCTGTCCTCTTCCTATGCAATTTATGCTATCTTCTTTTTTCAAAAGACTATTCCTACACTGACTAAAAAAAATTTTATACATAATCAACTAATTGATTTGATTAAACATAAACTAATCAACTGCTTTTCTGATATCAATGATAGAAGCAATTGGGGGAAGTAGGTATCAACAATAACTTCAGAGAACAGTAGCTGTCAGATCTGTTTTCTTATCAATATTCTAGAGAAAACTAAACAAGGAAAACGAAGCTGACATCAGTCCACTAACTCTGATGGTTAAGCAAAGCTCTATATACTGCCCTTTACCTTTTATCTTTTAGAGATATCCTTTATCTCTGTTTCCATTGTTTAATAAAGCCCAGAATAGATGTCTATGGCATCTATGCAAGCTTACTTTGTTTTCAAATATAACAAATCATGACTATAAATCTGTTTTTATTAATATTCTGAATACTATCTCTTATTTTCTTTAAAAGAGTGGGGGAAAGAATAGAAAATAATGATGGCAAAGATGATGGGGCAGCATTTAGAAGTAAAAGTGAACTGAAGTCATTAAGAGTGAGTTCCTAATTATAGTTCTGTCACTTTTAATTACTGTTCACCTGGCCAATTCCTTTTATCCTTTCCAAGTCTAAAACTTTCTTGTATTTTAAATATAAGAAAACAAAAAGAAGATAGAAAACAGTGAACAGTGTTGGGATTCTAGTCATCACCATACATACTATGGACTTAGAAGTATATAAAATAATAAATGTGCCTATTCTCTGAAAGAAATCAGCTAAAACATACAGACTCTTAAGAGTATGGCTATTCATTTTCAGAATGCATCCTGAGTACCATACATGGTAATAAAAGACATGACCACAGACCCAAGAAACAATATTTTATGGTGAAATTAGACAGTTATAGTTACAACTGAACTTACAGTGAAGTGGCAGTTAACCTGCCATTTAACTAGCTGTGTGAATAAGCTATTTTACCTCTCTAGTTTTAACCACCTCAATAGAGATAATAACTGTATAGTGTTGTTGAAAGATAAATAACACTATAAATGCAAAAAACCTAAGGCATTCCTGACTCAGAGCCAGTACACAGTAAATTAAATACAATGTAAAAGCTGCATACAAACAAAAAAACCCTCTCCTCTATTCTCTTTATAAAGTAGGTCCTTCTTGGCCTTCAAAATTCCTTTTTAATCTTTCCCCCAACATCCACTAGGCAGAGTGATATTCCAAGGGAAAGTAGTACTCTTTCATTCTGTTTATATGGTAATTTTTAGAACACAACATGTACCATAAACTTACATGTGATCTATTCAAGCACAGGTTTTAAATAAGAGCTAAACAAGTATCTCATTAATTCTTGTAATATCTGTATGAGAGAGGTCAAAAAGGGTATAATTTTCAACATTGTGCATGGTAATTTTTAATAACTTTTTATTAATTAAAAAAGTAAGATGTTCATTATACAAAATTCAGAAAAGTATAAATAAAATAAAAATCACCCAGAGATAACCACTGTTAATTTTTTTGTACATTTCATTCTAGTCATTTTGTGGTTTTCCACATATCATTGATGCATTTGTGAAACATACGTCCAGAACATGCATTATGTACACACTTAAATTACATAAATTCAAACCATCAGTGTTTATGATTCCAATCATAAGCATACGCCCCAGAGTATTAAGGATTCAGTAGAATAACTGCACATGCTGTTCTGTCAATCAGTCTCAGTTCTTAAATTCCTGTATGTATTACTCACTAATTCTAATTTATTAAACAATAGAATTTTGTATTTTTTCACACATCATGGCTTCTAATCAAAGACACAACCACTTATTTCGCTGTGAAGGAAAAACTGGCTTTGGTGAATTTATTAAAACAAGATACTTACCAACATGACCTTTCTCAGGGATTTTCAAAGGTAGTATGACTATGTAAAATTTTTGCCTTACATGTTGATTATAGACTATAACTAAAGTGATGCCATTTCACTCCTGCCTTGACAAACCCTTTCCATATTATCGACATTTATATCATTCTCAAATTACCTCTAGAATTAGTAATGCTAAAATGAATATAGTTGGTTCTAAGTCAATCTTTTTCTATATCTCTCTTCCTTCCTTAGGATGGTGTGGGGGTATATAGTTAAAGGGTTTGGTATTCGTGTTTTTAAGGTCTGAACACATTCCATCAAACTGTCTTCCAGAAAGCTTCTTAATGTGTTTTCATCATCTTCTTTATGCATCTTCCATACCCACATCCACATTCCACGTGATCCTATTTTAACAAGTTGATCCTTTATAAGACTATTTTTATATCCTGGAAGATGGTGCAAAGATAATAAAATTTTTATAGCTCATTTACAATAAATTATTAAAAAAAAATTATTGCCTGACCAGTATCTCTAAATGACAAAATTTATTCTGCAATAAAAATATTGTTGCTTTGACAGTTTAAATTTGTGGTATAACTACTTGATAATCTATAAAAATGTTTCTATTTGTAAAACTTTAAAATATTCCTTTAACTTTTTATAAATCATCATGTTGTATGGTTTTCCCAACCCATTCCAAAAAATAAAGGCTGAAAGAGGAAGCAGGCCAGGTGTGGCTCATGCCTGTCTGTAATCCTAGCACTCTGGGAGGCTGAGGCGGGAGGACTGCTTGAGCTCAGGAATTCAAGATTAGCCTGAGCAAGAGTAAGACTCCGTCTCTATCAAAAAGAAAAAAAAGAAATCAGCTGGGCATTGTGGCCTGCACCTGTAGTCCCAGCTACTCAGGAGGCTGATGCTTAAGGATCACTTAGAGCCCAGGAGTTAGAGGTTGCAGTGAGCTACAATGACGCCACTGCACTCTACCCAGAGCAACAGAGTGAGACCCTGTCTCCACAAAAAAAAAAAAACAAGGAAACTAAGCACCCCTCCTCACAACCCTCCCCTTAAAAAAAAAAAAAAAAAAAAAGAAAGAGAAAAAAAGAGAGAAAGAGGAAGCAATTTCATTGCTAGCAATTTCCTTGGGAACAACAATCTGTTATAGGGTATTCTGAGGTGGATTAACAAAGGGAGAGAAGAAGCAGATGAAAATGGTACACAATCTACACCAGAACGAAAAATAAGTCAGACAGTCCAATTTTGTTTAATTATATAGAACAAATGCCATACACTCTAAATGTGTGCTCCATTTTTGGTTGTTTTAGAACAGTAGTTTCAAATTTTGTTTGACATCAATAAAAAGCCTACTGAGAACTCAGCAATGTTTTAAAGAGATTGCTATAGAGCTCAAGATTTGTATGACATTTTCTCCTATCTTAGGTACTTAAATGTCAAAGTCAAAGGTAATCAAAATTGTTTCCTTTGAAAGGATAAGTTATTTGAATTTCGGTCCCTACACTCTGGTTCTAGAATACACTAAATATTTTATTGGCCCATTTGTCCTACAAGTTGGCTTACAGTAAACTTTTATCATACTGGCTTCTTCTCCTTTTACGTTTTTAGAGATTTTTTTTTAAAGTGGTGGATAAATTATTTTAAATTTCCCACCAATTTTGGAACATTTACCATTGTCTAACAAAATTATTAAATCAAAAGAGTAACAAGGATCAACTGTACCGGCTGTTGAAATCTTAGAATGCTACTTTTAAAAACATTTCAAATGTTCATTCAAGAGACGGGACCCTTATCTTTCTATTCTTCTTGATATCATATCTGAGAAGGACCTTCTGCTCCGCTCCCAAGGAAGAAACTGAATTAGAATACTTCTGTGTCCTCCTTTCTGCCCCTAACCTTTTCATCCTCATTGAAAAGCTTCTTATCTCTTTTATCAGATTGCTGAAAGTCAGAATTTCATTTAGTTACCCTTCTGTACGGGATGTAATTAATGTGTTTAGGGGATGGGGATGGGACACCTCTTCATTATTATTCTCTTCAAAGCCCTGTTTTTCTAAAAACTTAATAACCTCATATCAAACTACTGTATTATTGATAAGAATCATTTTATACACGTCAGGCAAAAATAAGTTTAAATGTTGCCCTGTCATCCAAAAAACTTACTAATAAAAGATATGGTTTTAAAAAAAAAGCTTTACAAATTATATAACAATGTGTATAATATGATACAATGATGTAAACCAAAACTGATTGTGTATATAAATACATAGAATAAGATATTCACTATACTTACCTCTTGGTGGAAAAGAATGGGATAAAATATGAAAATAATTTTGTATTTTTAAAAAGTATACATTCATACATCACTAAAAAAGACTTTAAAAATTAAATTACTTACTGTGTAATTGAATTTTGAACACTCTTTTCATTTAAAGTCATCCCAGGAGGTGGGTCATTTTGCAAAGCCAACAGTTCCTTTTGTAGTCGTTTCTAGAGAAGAACATCAACAATAATTTGTACTTGTTTTTCTTTTGTACAACATAACATCTTTCTAGTTATCCTTCATAGTATCTTTCTATATTCTGAAATCATTGATTAAATTTCCTTCAAATGTTCATACCTCTCCTTCACAAGCCCTTTATACATTCTATATATTTTACATACCTAATTCACAAAATTTGAATAGTCTGCCCTATAATTGATAATCTATTGTCAAAATATTTGAACATCGGAGCTTTCGGAGAGCTAAACATATGGAGGTTCCTGGAGGGTGGTGTGCCTGGAGAGGGCATGGAAGCTCCACATCCCTTTCCCCATGCCATGCCTTAGGCATCTCTTCAACTGTATCCACTGTCACATCTTTTATAATGGACTAGTAAATATATCCACGACAGTGATGGTAGTCTCCGCAGAGGCTCAAGAGCACAGCCAATGGACGGCTTCCCTGGAGAATCTGCTGGAAGACCCAGAGGCATGAAAAGATTTAGGAAATCTTTTTAAAAGGAATTTAGTGAAGAGAATAGTTTGGCTAGCATGTGAAGATTTTTAAGAAAATGCAAGATAAGAAACATGCAGGAAAAGGCAAAGATGATCTACTATCCAGTAAGCCCTTGTCACAAGTCAACACGGAGGGACAGTTTCAGCTCAATGAAAAGAATCTGGAAGAATCTGATGTTCCAGAAACTCAAGGATCAGATCTTCAATCTCATGAAGCATGACAGCTACAGCAACTTCTTAAAGTATGACTTGTTTTTAAAACACAAGGGAACCACAGAAGAGGAAGGTCAACCCACTGCTCAAACTACAGCTAAAAGAGCTTCCAGAATTTTTAATGCACAGACCCCGAAAGAGCCAGGACTGGCAACTTTAAGAGGCAAAGGAACTTAACTCTCAGAATCGTTCAAAACTGATATAACTGCTGTTATTTCCAATAACTGGAATGTATAAAACTCTTCAATGAGATATGTGTCTTTTATTAACTGCTTGACCAGTAAGTTTTTCAAGATGGCTAACCTTACATTAAAAAAATTAGGTTTTGGTTCACAAAACATTTCTTCAATACTGGAAAAAAATTATTTCAACATTCATTAATAAAATCAGTTTGAAGAGCAGCCAATTACCTACAAAACATTGACTTCTTTATGACTTCATGGCTACACTACTGAAGTTATAGGTTGAGTATACCTTATCTGAAATGCATGGAACAAGAGGTGTTTCGGATTTTGGATTTTTTTTCAGTTTTACTGATTGAGCATACCAAATCTGAAAATCCAAAATCTAAAATGCTCCAATGAACATTTCCCTTCAGTGTCATGTCGCTGCTGAAAACGTTTCAGAGTCTGGAGCACTACAGATTTCAGGTTTTCAGATTTGTGTTGCTGAACTTGTATGAGGTCTTAACACCCTAGGTTAAAAGTGCTTAAAAGTTTTAGCAGTGTTTCAGCAGTGCTTCCCTTGCTGCTTTCCAATTACAAAAACCATGGTTCTCTATAATTATTAAAGAATATGTCATTTCACACAGACAAACTTTCCAGAGAAAGTCTTCTGAAAACTTTTTAAATAATTTTAATTTATAATCTACTGTCTGTTTTTGTTTTTTTAAATAGGATCATCTACGCATAATTTAATCTTTCAGGATCACTGTAATGATCATTTATAGTACATCAGAATATATCAGGGCCTGAGATATATACGATTTTCTTGCCATATACTAGATGCCGTAAAATGGCTATGTATTTTGCATTCTTATTTGTACAGCTTTTATTGTACACCTCTTTCCTTATCATCAGTGGACCTTTTTTTTCAGTGTACAACAAAGCAACAACAAAAAACCCACAACAGTCCCTGATTTATGAGTTTTCAAACCAAATGATATTATTACATTGCATGCAAGATTATATTCTTTTTTTCTTACACGTTTGTGGAAGCTGGGATAAAGATTCTTAATAAGTAGCTTTTTTTGAAGCAAAGAAGATAAACATAGATATCTGTTCAGAATTCAAGAGTTCTCTGCTTAAAAGCTGGCTTCTACTTTTTCTTGGACAGCGAAATACTACTATCAATATAGCAAAGTTTCTAGGTCTTTTTAATTTATGAAACCTTCAGGCCGGGCGCGGTGGCTCACGCCTGTAATCCTAGCACTCTGGGGGGCCGAGGTGGGCGGATCATTTGAGCTCAGGAGTTCGAGACCAGCCTGAGCAAGAGCGAGACCCCATCTCTACTAAAAATAGAAAGAAATTATATGGACAGCTAAAAATATATATATATATATATATATATAGAAAAAATTAGCCGGGCATGGTGGCGCATGTCTGTAGTCCCAGCTACTCAGGAGGCTGACACAGGAGGATCCTTTGAGCCCAGGAGTTTGAGGTTGCTGTGAGCTAGGCTGACGCCACGGCACTCTAGCCTGGGCAACAGAGTGAGACTCTGTCTCAAAAAAAAAAAAAAAAAAGAAACCTTCAAATATACTTAAAGTCATCCAACACCATTACAGAAAAAAAACTCCTTCTCTTTGTTGTGAATCACTGTAACAGACTTGCAATTTGCCTAAAGAATTCGTTTTGAATAAAGAAAAACAAATTTGTGGTAAATTTCTATGTTAGAATAGAGTTTCTAATTTTTTCTACTGATATTAACAAATGTGGGTTCTGTGATCAAGCATACTTTTAAAAATACTGGGTCAAAGAAAAACTGATCTCTTCAAAAGGACTTCTCATATACTAATGTGTACAGTGATTCTCCAAAGGTGTTTCCAAAAATAATGGAATCCTTTCAGTGTAGAGCACCACAGAAGTCTTGTTTCAATGACCTTACTTTGGGAAACACTGCTGTGGAAACCCTCCAGATCTAGAGAACTTTACTAAGTTAGGAAGGATAGCCCGCCCTTCTTAGTGAAGCAAGAATGTGAAGGAGAATAGATCTGCATAGCTACCAAGCCAAACACAAGAATATAAACGCAAGCTGAAAAGCATTTTATCAGTATAGTTTCCCCAGGTCCCCTGAACATACAGGTGAGGGATGCTTCAGAAAAAAAGAAAAAAGGTTCTCCCCACCCTGAGACTACTCACATCTCCATAAAGGAAACGAGGGACCTGTGATAGTCAATCTTCAAGAGAATCCCCAATTAATTCTATGGGTCCTGGTATTCAACCCTTGTGTAGTTCCTACCCACACTGTACCAGAGTTGGTCTGTGTGACCAATGGAATATAGCAGAAACGATGGTGTGTCACTCCCAAGATCAGGTAATAAAAAACTATGACTTCAATCTTGGTTATTCTTTCTCTGCATCACTTGCTCTGGTGGAATCTATCATGTTGTGAACAGCCTAATTCAGAGGCCTGCATAGTGAGGAACTGAAGCATTCTACCAATAACCACGTGAGTGATTTGGAAGCAGATCCTCTAATCCAAGTCAAGCTTTCAGACGACTACAGCCCTGGCCAAGAGAGATTCAAGAGAGACTCTAAGCCAGAATCATCCAGGTAACCCTGATTCCTGACCCTCGGAACTGTGTGAGATAATAAATATTTGTTGCTTTAAATTGCTAAGTTTAAGGGTTTGTTATGCAATAATTAATACAGGCACAATACTCCATCCTCCCCTCATTACCATCTACTTCTTCACTTCAATATCACCAAGTCAGAACCTAAGACATTCACTCACTGGACCATACTTTTTTTACTGAGGGGATGGAGCTACTACATTAAAAAGACAATTCATGCCAGCCCCTTGTTGTCTTAGCTGCTAGCCAGTAAACTAATTTGCATATCCCCATCCTCTGCAGGGCCAGCATACTGACTAATTCCACTAATAAAACTAATAATTTACTGATATACTAGCAAAACTTTTTTAAAAAGATACAGAGTGAAGGGTCAAACAATGTACAGTGTCTGTTTGGCAGGTTCATAAAAACAGGGAATTCACCCTCACATGTAACCTCCCTGGAATAATAGTTTATTAGAGAGGGCAGGAAATCTCTTGAAGAAAATCATCAGACCCCACAAAAGTCCTCTAGATCTTCCAAGATCCCTGAATGTGGACATAGAAGAGCTAAAAGAAAAGAACCTACAGAGTTACATGTGGAGATAAATGAAAATCCATATTCATTTGTAGATCTGAACTAGTATAACCTTGTAGAGGTCATACAATCAACAGAAAGCTATGATCACATGAGGAGGCATCCACCTTCTAACTTTGGTGACAGTGTTAACAAAAGTAGATGAGAAACACTAGCATTAGGACAGAACACTAGCAAAAGCAATGACACCACCAGCTTATAAAACCATCATGGCAATACTGGCCTGCTTTCCCAGACAGTAGTGAAAATGGCAGCTACAGACTGAGATAATTACAAAATGGAAAATAACTGCAGAAAGTAACTACTGTAACTGATAATGTTTGGATATTTTACCCCTCCAATTCTCATGCTGAAATGTGATTCCCAGTGTTAGAGGTGAGGCTGAGTGAGAGGTGTTTTGGGGTGGATCCCTCATAAAAGACTTGGTGCCCTCCCTGCCCTAATGGCGGAGTCCTACTAGTTCACAAGAGATCTGGTTGTTTATAAGAGTCCAGCCCCTTCTCCTCTCTCTCTTAGTCCTTCCCACGCCATGTGACACACTTGCTCCTTTTGGAAGCTCCCTGAAGCCCTCACCAGAAGCAGATGCTGGCAGGATGCTTCTCGTACAGCCTGCAGAATCGTGGGCCAAATAAACCTCTTTTCTTTATAAATTACCCAGCCTTGGGTCCTTTACAGCAATGCAAAATGGAAAAACACAGTAAAGCAAAAGAAACATCCAGAAACCATGAGTGAAAAGAGGAGAGAGGATATGAGAAATTAGTGTTCCAATGGTTCATACTGAAATATTACCCTTGTCTGAAGTTGGTGAGATGTGGGAAAATTAATTATAAATAATCACAAATGTACCACTGTCCTCTGAACCTAAGACATACCATTGATTGTACAATGCATCATTATTTTATATAACACAAGGAGAAACTTGAGAACTGCTGAGAATTAAACAACGACATACCATTGGTAACATATGTCCCAATTTGAAAAATGTTAAATATGGAAAAAAAGAGTATTTAAAAAAATCCAAGGGCTGAACAAGGTGGCTCACACCTGTAATCCTAGCACTCTGGGAGGCTGAAGTGGGAAGACTGCTTGAGGTTAGGAGTTCGAGACCAGCCTGAGCAAGAGCGAGACCCCTGTCTATACTAAAAATAGAAAAAAAAAATTAGCCAGGCATCATGGCTTGTGCCTGTAGTCCCAGCTACTCAGGAGGCTAAGGCAAAAGGATTGCTTGAGCCCAGGAGTTTGAGGTTGCAGTGAGCTATGATGGTTCCACTGCACCCCAGCCAGAGCGACAAAGCGAGGCTGTCTAAAAAAAAGAAAAAGAAAGAGAAAAAGATGAAGAAAAAGAATCTAGGAAATATGGTATTAAAAGGAGTTTAATTTTCCTAACTCTACAGTACCAGAACTACATGCAAAATAAAACTCCCTCAATTACATTTCTGAGTAAACTTAAAGAATTAAAATGCTTCTTATCTCAGTATTTAACACCTATCTCAAAATATATGACCTCAGCCAATCTTTAAGTATGTACTGTATTCCCAGAATTTGCACAGCAGTACACAGATATCCATTCTCCCAGGCAAAAAGGCCTGAAGTTATTAGGAAAGGAATTTATTTTCTTTTTCTCATTCATCTATCAAAAATGGCCAGGCTCAGAATGTAAATGTTTTGAAGCATCTCAAATCTAGAGTAAACGTGAAAATTCTAGCCCTTATCTTGTGTTAGCTTAAGTCTGGAAAGTTGACAGGAATTCGAGCTCTTCTAAGAGACGCAAATGGGTTTGCATATTCAGTAAGAAGGATCCTGATACATCTAAATACCGCAAGAGATAAATGATTGAACATTTTTAGAACTGGGTTGCCTTTTCAGTGGCTCTGCAGTCCAGCCAGTACCTCCCTTCCTCTACTTCCTCATTATAAAAATGAATCAATGATATAAAACTATGCTAATTTATTCCTTTCCTTTCTGAGAAGAAAATCATTGACAAATTCTGCAATTAACTGTTATCAATGACAAAGTACTAGGACACACCACAAAACTAAATGATACTCTAGTACTTCATAATGCCTTGGTTGAAAATCTCTACTCTAGATCACTATAGCAGGCTAGGATGTGTGACCTACACTTCAGAGTGACACTGGTTCAGTTCCTAAAATATTTTTCCACCTCAATGCACATGAGGGATTATTACTGAGATTTACTCTCCCCTATAACTGGGGCTTACTATAGAGGTTGAGGAGAGAACTTATGTGAAATCAAAAGCCTGCTCAGGAGAATAATATACCCTCTCTCCCTATTTTCCACTGTGTCACCTCTCCAAGAATCACTGTAATAGTTGTTTCACACCAAAGGTGAAGTATAGAACACAAGAGGCCGACATAATAAAAAAGACACATATATTACTACTTTTAGCCTGATGAGATTTAATGCCCTTGGAACCCTCAAGCTATAGTTTATGTACAAGACTAAAAGCAATTCAAAAAGTAATCACTCTAAAAATTGAATCACTGTATTCTAATCAGCCCTGTTCCATCTCCCTCAACTCAAAATGTCAATGCCTGTCCAAACATAAACTCATAATGTTAAACCAAGTTTGAATATGCCAAATGCCTCCTCGGCATGATCAGAAAATAAAATATAATGGATAAATATAAAGACTAACATTTTTAAACATCCAAATTTTAAACTGAATGCAATAACTATTTCTAAAGCCTAATATAGATCCCAGACATTATGTTTATTGAACATAATTTAACCTATTAATAATGATTACTTGGCCGGGCGCGGTGGCTCACGCCTGTAATCCTAGCACTCTGGGAGGCCGAGGCGGGTGGATTGCTCAAGGTCAGGAGTTCAAGACCAGCCTGAGCGAGACCCCGTCTCTACTAAAAATAGAAAGACATTATATGGACAACTAAAAATCTATATAGAAAAAATTAGCCGGGCATAGTGGCGCATGCCTGTAGTCCCAGCTACTCGGGAGGCTGAGGCAGTAGGATCGCTTAAGCCGAGGAGTCTGAGGTTGCTGTGAGCTAAGCTGACGCCACGGCACTCACTCTAGCCTGGGCAACAAAGTGAGACTCTGTCTCAACAAAAAAAAAAAAAAAAAAAAAAAAATAATGATTACTTTATTAGCTTTTGATAATGATTACCCAATAGCTTCATGTAACAGTAAGGTCCATAAAGCCCTTTTGACTCTTTAGTAAATAGTTCTGACAGCTTGACATCCTTGTTTTTCACCTGGATTTTTAAAGTGTCATCTACTTATCATCAATAACTTGTCAATGAACTCTAGTCCCTGACATACTCTTTTTCTTTCTCCTCTTCTCCTCCTGTATCTGCTATTTCCCCTTTCCCAACCCCCACAGCATATTGCTTAACAGATAGATTTATTTTAGTAAATAAATCACATTATTTTGGTGTAATAAATCCCATCTCACCTTCAGTGCTGACATTAATATTGGCTAATACTTGTTGCTTCATATGCTCAAACTATACAATACTATACTGCCTCACTGAAACTAACTGGGGAAATCAACAACACACCCAAGTCTTCATAAAATGAAAAGCACAGACCATTAACAGATACACAGACCACATTTTGTACAGCATGGTGCTAAACCATGGCTTTACACCAGAGACGCAGTCTTTGCCTCTTTAGCTCCTAATCATTTTCATCAATGCCCGTACTTACATACTAGTGGTTTTTGCTGTTTCAGACAGCTGAAGATATAGGTACGTGAGTAATGAAAAAGCACTACTACAGTTGTTTCATGGTGAACATTACTGTTTAGGTTGAAGAATACTACATCAAATGAAATGCTCCCAGTTAAAAAACAAAGTTTTATAAACAGCATCCTAAAAAGCTCATTCATTTCTAAACTAGTTCAGCTTCTAAACTAATTCATTTCTATAAATATTATCCCACATTAACACATGATGAAGCTGAGGCACAAAAAATGTAAATGATATTCTTGTGGTTGTGATTCAAAACAAGAAGAACAGAATATATCCCTCTTAGACACTAATAATGGCAATACACAAATTGACAACATTCCCTAACTTATAAAGCTTATATTCTAGTGGAGAAAGAGATGGTCAGTAAATAATAGCAAAACAAATAAGTATACAATCGTCCCTTGGTATACCCCAGGTACTGGTTCCAGGATCCCTGCATATGCAAAATTCACAATATATTCAAGTCCAGCAGTCAGCTCTACAGAACTCACACATAGGAAAAGCTTGCCCTCTGTATATTTAGGTTTAAAATCCCAGGAATTGGAAAAAATCCATGTATAAGTGGACCTGCATAGTTCAAACTTGTGCTGTTCAAGGCTCAACTATATTATATGGTATATTAAAACGTAATGAAAAATGGAACAAATTTCTTAGAAGATGGAATTAGTCCTCAAATCTTGTAAAGTTTTATCTTAAATTGACACTTTGAGAAACTATTCTAAAGGGGAGAAATCCTTATTCAGGTAGGGAGAAATACAAACAAGAAAAGGAAAAACATTAAAAATGTAGGGATATGTAATAATGGTTACTAATTCAACTGTATATAAAATGACCAACAATGTATTCTCCAATTTCACCTACCAACCAACCAGAAGTGGAAAGTTAACAATAAGAGAACATTATGGGAAGAAAAATAAGAATACTACACATATTAAGAGCATTACACTAACAAATAACCATGATTTCCCCCTAATAACATTAAGAAACAATTGTAATAGTGGCCGTTTCTTTTTTTTTTTTTTTTTTTTTTTTTTTTAGGGTGGAATGCTAGACAACGAAATAATTTTACCTTATTTTTTTAAAAAAAGCAAAACAAAACACACAAATTAAGGAAACATTTTCCCTCCTACTGAATTCTAAGCACACATCTATAGACCATAATACCTAACAGTTACTGAAACTTTTTCTCTTTTTAGGAAAGGGAAAGCCCTCAACAAATGGAGGTATTCATTTTTATTTTCAACTAATATTTTCAAAAGTTTGATAGGAATGCAAAAAGTAACAAAACTAAATGATTTCTGCTCTTAAAAACCCCATTGCCTATGCCCACTAAAAACAGGTGAAGAGAAAAAGAAGAAGAAAAGCCTAAAAAAAGAGAGAAATCTGCAAATAATTTCTGCATGCTTTCAGGGTACAGTAGTACTAAAAGGGAGAGTGGTAAGAGAGAAAAGAAAAAGAGACTGTGGTATATAGAAAACAAAAGGAAGAATGAGTTTCAATGACTAAGTAGACTTTCATTTCCCACACTATGGCAGAGTAGATACCCTGAATAATTCTACAGAAAACAAAAACAAAGTGAACACAGGAACTCTGAAACACAAGGATCAGGCCTGGATTCCGCCCTGGAGATTTCAAATAAACCCAAGGGCAAAACTAAAGTGAGGACTCTAACCTAAACAAGGGTGAACAAGAAAAAGGGCAAAGAAGGAGACAACAATGAAATTTGTCTGTTTTGAACTTAGCAATGGGTAAAGGAAGAAAAAAATTCCCCTCTAAAATTTCATACCTTCAACCTGCATCACAGTCTGAATTCTGCTGAGAACCTTAAGCAAAAATTTAATCAAAGGTGGTCCAGAAAGTAGTGGCCCTACGCAACTGACAGAATCAAATACAAATCCTGGAGAAATACAAGTTCTATCCTTTAAGGCAACAATTTCACTTCCCAGAATCTTAGAAAGATACTTACAAAACTAAAAAGGACATAGCCTGCTTCACCGTAAGAGCAAAATATAGAAACAATATGTGTCTATCACATATGGCCAGGTGTGTTGGCTCATACCTTGTAATCCTAGCACTTTGGGGGACTGAGGTGAGAGGATTGCTTGAGGTCAGGAGTTCAAGACCATCTGATCAGGAGGGAGACCCCCATCTCTACAAAAAATAGAAAAATTAGCCAGGTGTGGCAGCATGGGACTGTAGTCCCAGCCACTCGGGAGGCTGAGGCAGGAGGATTGATTGCTTGAGTCCAGGAATTTGAGGTAGCAGTGAGCTATGATGATGCTACTGCACTCTAGCCTGGGCACCAGAGCAAGGCCTTGTCTCAAAAAAATAAAAAATAAAAATAAAATGTCATAAAGCATGCTATGTGGTGAAAAATGTGGATTACAGGAGGGTTTGGCATATAACAAAGTCTTAAATATGTTGACTAAAATGACAGATAATATATTCTCAAAACGTGGAAAGTTTGGTTCGACCTACTAATCAAACTGCAAATCTATGGCAAGAGATAAGAATTAAATATTAGTACACTAGAGTATGCCACTTATTTATTCAAAAGGCATATATTAAGAGTTTAGGGTTAGGTGCTATAAAGGATAAGTTATGGTCTGAATGTTTACGTCCCTGCAAAATTCCTATGTTGAAATCTAATTCCCAATGTGTTGGTATTAAGAGGTGGGGCCTTTGGGAGGTGACTAGGTCATGAGAGGGGATCCCTCATTAGTGCTTTTATAAAAGAGGACTAAGGGAGCTAGTTTGTTCCATCCACTGTGTCAGCACAGAGTTAGAAGTTGCCACCTAGTGAGGAATAAGCCCCCTCCAGACACTAAATATCCTGGATCATTAATCTTGGACTTCCCAACCTCCAGAACTATGGGCAATAAATTTTGTTGTTTATAATCATCCAGTCTAGAGGTATTTTCGTATAGCAGCCCAAAAAGATATATTTAATTGGAAAACTCAATCTCTGATTTCTAGGAATATATAATATACACAACTTTGGATAAGTAATAACCTGTATCTTAATATCTTAATAATTACACATCTACTTCAGATTGTTATTTAAAGGACAGAATGAGATGGGCCAGCAGATATAACAATTTTTGAAGTTTAAAGTTCCCAAGCTAAGGTAGTTTTAAATTTCACAGATGACAATAAACAAAAAAATAAAATGGGAAATAAAAAGAAACAAAAGTCGACTAAAGAGTTTATCCTAACCAATCTTATAAGAAAGCAAATAAAAATGGTATTGTCTAAGCCTGTATCAGCTCCATTTAATTTGGGGTAATTTTTTTAAAAATTACATTATATCCAGAATATATACTAGAGGAGGAATATTTTTAAATAACAAACTTCAGGTTTTCTCTCAGCTGAAATATATAAAATCTATCCCAAATATTTTAGATGTTCTCCAAAGCTTATTAATAAAAACCTCCCTTTTAGTTAAAAATTCTAAATATGCAAAGAATGCAAACTGCCAACTTATTTCCCCACTTTTAGCCAATACCTTAAAAAAAAAAAAAAATCCCCCAAACACCACACACTATCCCTGTGGTCAATCTCTGGTTCTTCACTTAGTCCCAGACAAAGATATTCTCCCCTTCTCAAAATCCTCCCATCTTACTCTTCAGGAACTCATGCCTCATCAGTCCATCCAGGATCTTGTTCTCACAATTACCAATGTGGTTTCCAACAACTTCATTCTTTCCCATTCCATAACTCCTGCTCACTGGTCATCAACTCGGCCTCTCCTAGCTTTAAAGCAAACAAAGTGATCCATCATCTCTCTCCCTCCATCTCTTTCTTTCCTTGAATCGGCCAAAACCCACTGGCTTTTATCTCCTCTGTAATACATTCACTAAGCTTCAAACCCTACAGGTTTCTCAAGGTTCAATGTCACTTCCTTACCACATCTATGGGGGAATTTTCTTTCATTAACTTACAATCTTTCATGCATGGTCCTTTAATTCTGTCATACCCAACTTGGCTCTATTCCTGTTTCTGCTATACCTCTTATGTTTTACTTGCTGGCCCCTCTTCTTTGTAAGTACCCCCAAAGCAAAGTAGTTTTCTGCTATTTTCAGTGAGCTCCTTTTCCACAACTTTAAATACACTACCACCAAGTATTTCAAGACCTAGAAAAATATTGACTCTATGACTTAGTAACACCATTCTTAAAAATTTATATTAAAGGACATCATAAAACTAGAGAGGGCAATACACACGCAGCTTCTGATGGTAAAAAACTGGAAACAGTGGAAACAACCCAAATGGCCATCAATACATGATTGGAGTAGTAAACTGTGGTATATGTATACCATGGAATATTACTCAGCTATAAGGAATGATGAAGATACGACATCTCTATGGTTCTCCTGGAGAGAGTTGGAACCCATTATATTAAGTGAAGTATCCCAAGAATGGAAAAACAAGCATCACATGTACTCACCAGAAAATTGGTTTCCCTGATCATCACCTAAATACAAATCTGGGAATGACACCAATTGGACATCAGACTGAGGTGGGGGGTGGGGGAGGGGATGGGGGTATGCCTACACAATGAGTGCATTGCGCACCGTTTGGGGAGTGGTAACACTTGAAGGTGCTGACTCGGGAAAGGGGGGGTGGGGAAAAAAATATGAAACTGTTGTTTTTAACTTGCATTGTTCACTTAATAATTTATCATGAATATTTCCCATATTACTTCATATCATTGTACAAGAAATAATGTATACATTATGAGGACATACTGTATCTAACAAGATATACTGTTAGACTCTTTGATTCTGTAAAATTAAATTGTTATTAATGATAAAAAAATAATAATAAAAAAAAAAAACTGGAAACAACAGGAACATGCTAATGAGATCATGGCATATTGTTAGAATAAATATTGATACTCAACTCTATACCAAAAGGCAACTTCCAGAGCTTTTATCTTTTAAGTTTTGTGGCTTAAAAGGAAATCTATTATAGATCTTTCTCTCTCACAGAAAGAAACACATTTAGTGATTTGAAACTTAATGAGCATTATAGCTAGAACATTCTTCTAATATAAATTTTTTAAAAAGGTGTACTGCATTCTTACTGCTATTTTTATTGTTCTGAGGTCAATATTTCCAGTGACATAAAATTTAGTTCTGTAATGAACACATCTTAGATTGATAAAATTGATACTATAGACAATTTCTATGAGCACATTTCTATTCTGTCAAGTAGAGTTATCTGAAAAGTATAAATTACAAAAACACAGTTGACTCTAGAACAATGCAGGGGTTGGGGTGCCAGCTTCTGCACAGCTGAAAATCTGCATATAACTTTTGACTCCTCAAAAAATTAACAGCCTATACTGCTGAACAGAAGCCTTATCAATAATATAAACAGTTGATTAACACATATTTTGTACGTTATATACTGTATTCCTAAAATAAAGCTAGAGAAAAGAAAATGTTAAGAAAATCATAAGGAAAACACATATACTGTATTTATCCGTACCATAAGTTTATATCATCTGTTTACAAGATTAATCTTCTTTCTGAAATGGCAGGGAACCACACCTGCAAACCTCAATCTATGGTACATATCAAGCAATTAGACTTTTTCTTGTAACGTCATGACTTTTCTGTTCCTTGGGAGCACTGCCAGCATCACTACAGGTACTTTGTATGGGTTTCATGGCATTATTCAAGGTTTATGCTATTGCACTAAAACACAATGAAAAATACACAAGAATCCTGAGATCACCTTTCATGGAGATACAAACTCCTCACATAGTAGCAACACGAGCTCACTACAATAGTAACAGGATGTGGTTATGAAATTATTACAGTAGTACAGCATGTACTATAGTTAATTTTGTGCAGTTATGAGGCATCTTTACATTTTTTTAACATTTCTCTCAACTACAAATGGCACCATATAGAATCTGTGTTTGTGTGAATGTTTTGATAAAACTGAAAATGTATCCCAATAAATTAAAATTTATCAATTTTATAATAGATTTGAATATATTTTATGGTAGTAAATGATAAAATGCACTAGTATCTATATATATTTTATGTGTTCATGACATGCCTAACTTTTTAAATACAGGACTAAAATTATTTATTTTTTTATTTCAACATATTACAGAGGTACAAATGTTTAAGTTACATATATTGCCTTTGCTCTGCCCAAGTCAGAGCTTCAAGCATGTCCGTCCCCCAGATTGTGCGCTCTGCGTCCATTCGGTGTGAATATACCCCTCCCCCTCACCCCTGCTCGACACTCAATGAATATTTCCATAAGATTATTTTTTAAATGAGGTTTTTTATTTATATTCAACTCCAAAGATTCATGATATAAAATAATTTTTAAAGCTTGCCTAGGTAAACTATTGGAATGGAAGAAGAATCACTCAGCTCATAACTGAGCCTATGGACCACCCAGTAACCACATCTTTTTTTTTTTCTTTCTTTCTGTTTGCAAAAAGGAATTAACCACATCTTAAGTCACTTAGCTCACTAATCCAATCCCACAAATAATTCTCATGACAGACAGTTTGTTTCTCTGTATAAAATAGGTATCAAAGAAGACATTTCACTAAAGTCGGTAAGACACTTACTTAACATGTGCTCTGATATGTACAGGAAATGGGTGGTCTTTGATAGAACTATAATTAAGTAGGAACATATATAAATATTTCTATGGTCTCAAATTTGATTCTTAAAGGTCTCTCCAGAGGATTAAACTTTGAAATGTCTAAGTATCCTGAACTCTAAATCAGGTCTAAGGAGATTTATTATAACTTTATACAGTTTATAAAACTGGCACACCTAAATTCCCACATAGTAAAAATGAATCCTCAATTTTGGCTACACATTAAAATTACCTGGGTAGCTAGGAAAAATTCCAATACCCAGCATGCATGCCAGATCAATTAAATCATAACCTGGGGATAGTATTGTTTAAGTTTCCCAGGTGATTTCAATATGATGCCAAAGTTGGAAAACACTGATTTGAACTGTGTGGTTAAATAACAATAGAAAATGGAAGAAAGTCAAACAAGAAACCTGGATGTAGCAACAACAATTACATTTTACCAGTTTTAACCTGGCTTCAATACTTTCAAAGGTGGACTAAAACTTAAATCAAAATACAGTCAATTCTCATTATTCACAGTAATTATGTCAAGTTGTAGCAAATACTGTATTAGTGAATACTGAACCCACTGCTCCTGGAGGAAATGCTGGGTTACATTTCTGCAAGCCTCTGGTCACAACATTTTCTTCAGCCAATCAATAATAGCCTCATTTTTTGTGTTTTTGTTTACAGTCCCCATATTCACTATGTATTGTTTATTCATTAACATTGAACTTGCTGCCAAAAGAACTGTAACTCATGCCTGAACAAAGCTTATCAAACACATGAATTTTCTCCGTTAGGCACATCACTGCCTTCATGCACTTAGGAACTCTGGGGAGCACCTCAGTTCTGTGCTTGAGGGTCATTTTAAACAGTGATAATCAACAAAGAGCACAAAAATGCAAAAGGTGTGGCATAAAACAGACCTCGAAAAGGACACTTGTTTACAGTATAAGCTGCACAAGGCAGCAGTGTAGTCTTGTTTGACCTTGCATAGGGCAACAAATTCTTCACTGCTCTGCAGGTATGCAAATGGCCAAAATAGCACAAGTATCAATTTTAGGATTACAAATAAATTGCATCAAGTAAGTGAATTCACAATTACAGAATCCATGAGTAATGAGAATGGACTGTAGAAGCATCAAATAAATCAAGGCAGTTCAAACTAACTGTTAGGAAGAAAGGAATTCTACGAGGTTTCCACTAAGCCAATGATATGCCCAACTATGTAATTTTCTCCACTAGAATCCTTAAACTGGTTTTCCTAAGAATGTAACAATTTTTCTCATATCAAATCCATATATCACAGTGGCTCACGCCTATAATCCCAGCACTTTGGGAGGCCAAGGCGGGAGATCATTTGAGGCCAGAAGTTCGAGACCAGCCTGGGCAACATAGAGAGACCCTGGCTCTATAAAAAAACAAAAAACCCCAACAACAAAAAAACCCCTAATATAGTCAATTTCTTAATATACCTTCCTTTCATGTAGTACAAAATAAACTTAAACTTTTTATATTTACCTTAAAAAATTTTTTAAAATTTATTTTATGGGCTACCTCTAATTGCAAAATGCAGCAACGGTTTAAAAAAAAGGTAAGGGCCGGGCGCGGTGGCTCACGCCTGTAATCCTAACACTCTGGGAGGCCGAGGCGGGCAGATTGTTTGAGCTCAGGAGTTCGAGACCAGCCTAAGCCCAAGCGAGACCCCCATCTCTACTAAAAATAGAAAGAAATTATATGGACAGCTAAAAATATACATATAGAAAAAATTAGCCGGGCATGGTGGCGCATGCCTGTAGTCCCAGCTACTTGGAAGGCTGAGGCAAGAGGATTGCTTGAGCCCAGGAATTTGAGGTTGCTGTGAGCTAGGCTGACGCCATGGCACTCACTCTAGCCCGGGCAACAGAGTGAGACTCTGTCTCAAAAAAAAAAAAAAAAAAAGAAAAGAAAAGGTAAGATGGTTAGACCAGATAACCTCTGAGATGCCCTCTGGCTCAAAGATTTTTAAGTCTAAAAATTAAAGTGGGTATGGCTTCTTTAATTATGATAAAGACCAATAAATAAATACATAAATATTCTCAGGAATAGTTTATTACGATTACAATCACAGTTTTTAGTAGTCGGGCTGCAACATAAATTTTCATTTGAAAAACAGCTCTCCGCTCACCCAGAGAAATAACTTGAATCCAGCTTGATACAATCAAACCTGGTGGACTCTGAACCTGGACCTATACAACTTCAAATGGAAAATAAGCTGCCATTTTAAACTATATATGTCTTACACAATAAATCAAAATTAACTCCATGACCTTGGATTAGGCAGTGATTTCTTACATATGACACCAGAACCACAAAGAAAATAATAAACAGAACTTCATCAAAATTAACAGCTTTTATGCTTTGAATGATATCAAGAAAGTGAAAACACAGCCCACTGGAGAAAATATTTGCAAATCACATGTCTAACAAGGGGCTTGTATTCTGAATATATAAAGAACTCTAACAGCTCAACAATAAAAAGACAACTAAATTTTTTGAATGGGCAAAGAATCTGAATCAACATTTCTCCAAAGAAATACCACAAATGGCCAATAAGCACAAGAAAAGATGCAACACACCATTAGTCACTAGGGAAATGCAAATCCAAACCACAATGATATACCACTTCACATTAGGATAGCTATCATCAAAAAGACAGTAACATAATGGCCGGAATGTACAGAAACTGGAACTCTTGCACACTGCTGGTAGGAATGTGTAATGGTGCAGTTGCTGTGGACAAGTCTGGCAATTCCTTAGTATGGTATTGTGATTTACAATAAGAAACATATATTTGGTCTTTGTCCAGTTTCCTGACACACTGCTCCTAATACCCTTGGAATCTCAGAAGTGACAAGTATCTTGTACTTAATTCAATGTCTGGTGGCTGGGGGCTCCAAGATAGCCTCAGAATGAGTGCTGGCGCCAAAGGAACCAACAATGTGATTAGAGGGTAGGAACTTTTAGCCCTACCCCTACCACGCCCATAATATCCAGGGGAGAAGGGAGGAGTTAAAGGTTGAACTGATCACCAACTGCCAATGATTTAATCTATCATGCCTGGGTAATGAAGCCTCTATAAAAACCTCCGAAAGAGGCGGTTTGGAAAGCTTCTGAATTGGTGAACAAAGGGCTCCAAGGGGCCAGAAGCTCCTGTGTTCAGCACCCTTGCAAACCTCACCCTATGCATAGCTTCATCTGACTGTTCATTTCTATTCTTTAAAACATCCATTGTAATACACTGGCACTTGTGAGTGTGCTGTCTTCCAGGGTTATGTGAGCCAATCTAACAAATTACTGAACACAAGAAGGGTGTACTGAGAACCTCCAATTTGTAGCCAAGTCAGATGGAAATTATGGGTAACCCAGTACTTGTAACTTCTGTCTGAAGTGGGGGGCAGTCTACTGGGACTGAGCCCTTCATCTGTGGGTCTGTACTAACTTTGGTTAGTGACAGAATTGAACTAAAATGCAGGACACCCAGCTACTGTTGGCAAATTGCTTGGTGTGGAAAAAACCCAAACATCTGGTATTGTAAGAGAAGAATTAAGTGTTGGGGGCTGGGTGCACTGGCTCATGCCTGTAATCCTAGCACTTTGGGAGGCTGAGGCAGGAGAAATGCTTGAGCCCAGGAGCTTGAGCCCAGCCTGGGCAACACAGGGAGACTCTGTCTCCGAAAAAAGTAGAAAAAAAATTAGCCAGGTGTGGTAGCACACACACTTATAGTCCCAGCTACTTGGGAGGCTGAGGCGGGAGGATCCCTTGAGCCCAGGAGTTTGAGGTTGCAGTGAGCTATGATGACATGACTACACTCTAGCCCAGGCAACAAAGAGAGACCCTGTCTCCAAAAGCAAACAAACAACAACAAAAAAAAAAAAAACAAAGAAACAAAGTTTTTTGAGTACAGAGGAGAGAATAGTTGGTTTTTTTCTCTATAGACTTATAACGTTAAAATAGTTACCCTTTTACCCAGCAATTCCACTCCTACTTTATACCAAAAACAAATTTAAAAATACTTCCACATAAAAATGTGTACATGAATGTTCATAGCAGCATTATTCATAATAATGAAAAAGTGGAAACAATACAGATTGTCAATCAATTGATGAGGAAACAGGAAACAACCCCAAATATCAACTGATGAATGGATAAACTGTGGTATAACAAAAAAAATGGATCATTACTCAGCCACAAAAAGGAATGAAGTATTGATACAAGCTACAACATGGATGAACCTCAAAAACATTATGCTCATTGAAAGAAGACAGTCACAGAAGGTCACATATTGTATGATTCCCCTCAAATAAGATGCCCAGAGTAGACACATCCACAAAGACAGAAAATAGATAAGCGGTTTCTAGAGATGGGGGAATGGGGGAAATTGGGAGTGACTGCTAATGGATAAGGAGTCTCTTTTTGTGGTGATAAAAATGTTCTGGAAACAGTGGTGATGGTTGTGAATATATTAAAAACCATTGAACTGTACACTTTAGAAGGGTAAGTTTTATGATATGTGAATTGTATTTCAATTGAAAGAAAAAAACTATCTTTTACAATTAATGTAGAAGGCTCACAATTTTACTTGGCTAATTCTCAAATTCTGAAGAGGATTGGTGAAGAATACATACTAATTAGAAGCCATACTTCCTATAGTGTGAAAATACAAACAGAAAGTTCATATCATACATGATCATAAATGAAATCTGGATTTTTTCCATTGACAGCTAACACAAGGACTAGAAATCAGAAAAAAGTTGAGTATCTAGTTGGAGTAGTTTAAAATAGGAAGGCTATAACATTATAAGATAAAACTCAAACAACCCCAAAGATCCATGAAATGATATAATCTGTAATTTTACCCCACGATTGTTTTATTATCTCAACTTTATGTTGGGGGGGATGGGAAGTTACACAGCTATTAAGCAAAAAAACTAGAATTTAAACCCACGTTTATGTGATCTCAAAAGCTGTGCTCATTTATTCATTCAACATCTACTGAGGGCCTCCTATATACCAGGCACTGGGTCATACTCAGGGGAAACAATAAATAAATTAATAAGTTAAGAGTATAAAGAATTTATCATGGTAAGGGGAATTACTAGTGCTGGGGTGGGGTTGGAGGGCTATTTTATATTGGACAGCCAGGGAAGGCCCCTCTAAACAAAATGGTGTTTTAACAAAAATCTGAGTGAAAAAAGGAAGCCATCCACATATGTGAGAAGAACATTCCAGGCAGAGGAAATGACAATGGCAGAGGCCCTGAGGCAGGAATAGTAAGGAGACCAATAAGACTAGAGAAGTGAGTACCTGGGAGAGGGTAAGGCTTTTTAGGCCATAACATGGATTTCAGATTATATTCTGAGTAAGACAAGGAAGCCACATTAGGATTGAGCGAAGTGACACTTAACTTCTAAAAGAATCTAACTAATAGGCTGAGAAAAGACCTTAGGAGAGAACGGCAGAAGCAGAGAAAAAAAATCATGAAGCTGTTGATATAATTCAGGCAAGCAATGAATAATGCAGAAGACAGGACAAACAGTTGAATTCTGGATATATTCTGAAAGTAGAGCTGACAGAATTTGCTGGTGGTTTGACTGTGGGGTGGGACGAACCAGGGTTCTGGCTGAGCAAATGGAATGAAGTTGCCATGTTTCAAAATGGGGAATACCACACAAACAGATTTGGGGATGAGAAATCAAAAAAGCAGTTTTATACATGTTTACCTAACTGCTAATATGCTTTTATTTTAGGCCCAGTATGTTGGCTCACGTTTGTAATCCCAGCACTCTGGGAGGCCAAGTTGGGAGGATTGCTGGAGTTCAGGAGTTTGAAAACAGCCTGAGCAAGAGGAAGACCCTGTTTCTACTAAAAATAGAAAAAATTAGCCAGGCAACTAAAAGTAGAAACAAAACATTAGCTGGCATGGTGGTGTGCACCTGTAGTCCCAGCTACTCAGGAGGCTGAGGCAGGAGGATTGCTTGAGCCCAGGAGTTTGAGGTTGCTGTGAGCTAGGGTGACACCAAGGCACTCTAGCTTGGGCAATAGAGTGAGACTCTGTCTCAAAAAAATAAATAAATTTAAAAAATAAAATAAAATAAAGGCTATCAAATGAGGAAACTTTAAAAACACCTGACAAACACAAACAAGTATTTTGCAGATATCTGTAATGAAAAAGATAGCAATAACATAAAGATGAAATAAAATTGACCTAACAAATGCTCAATTTAGGTAAATACTAAACACAGGTATATTTTCAGAGAGAAGTCAAATCATCTCCACTTTTAAAAGTTTTCTTGATAATGAAGATTACCTTTGAATAGCAAAAATTTACCATTATAATTTTACTCCGTGCACAGGTATACACATAAAGAATGTTTTTAAAATTTGATGAAGTATTGGCCGGGCGCGGTGGCTTACGCCTGTAATCCTAGCACTCTGGGAGGCCGAGGTGGGCGGATCGTTTGAGCTCAGGAGTTCGAGACCAGCCTGAGCAAGAGCGAGACCCCATCTCTACTAAAAATAGAAAGAAATTATATGGACAGCTAAAATATATATATAGAAAAAATTAGCCGGGCATGGTGGTGCATGCCTGTAGTCCCAGCTACTCGGGAGGCTGAGACAGGAGGATCGCTTGAGCCCAGGAGTTTGAGGTTGCTGTGAGCTAAGCTGACGCCACGGCACTCACTCTAGCCTGGACAACAGAGTGAGACTCTGTCTCAAAAAAAAAAAAAAATTTGATGAAGTATTGCAAGGCTGCCCTTTCACCTTATATTATAAAGTCTAAGGAATATTTCCGTTCATTTTCTTAGCTATAAAAGCTATAAAATAACATTTTAGTAAAAGCTTAATTCTTGACTGAAAAGTTAAATAATTATTCCAAAGATTTCTCTACAATGCCATAATCATTAATATGTTCACTACCTATAACTACACAGCATCAGAAGATTTGTGTCTGGTTTCTAATCCTAGCTTCACTATTCAGTTACTATGTAATTTTGGCCAAGTCACTTATTCATATAAGTAATTACTTACTAGGAGTCACCTGTGTCTCTATTAGAGTGAAATAGGGTTATCTGACTTTCCCTTTTACAAGGTTGTAATAAGAATCTAGAGAGAAAGAATATGAAAATAGTTTGAAAAATATTAAAGTATGGCAAACACATGAAGAAAATAAGCCATTTTTAAATATATGTAATATAAAAATGAATTTTAAGTTATTCCTTTATAGGTGCTGAACCTTATTATTATAGAACTGCTTAACAGACTGACCTGAAATAGAATTAAACTAATGCAAAATTTGCTACTTAAGGACACTTTTTGAACTGTTAAGTGATGGAAATATGTTTACTATAGTAAACATGTAAGGGACAGAGGGAAAGTATTTTTCCCACCTTCATGAAGTCTACAGCCCAGGGAAAAGAGACCTGAAAAGTTAAGACCTAAATAAACGCTTAAAAATAAAAATAAAATAAGACAATAACTGATTAAAAGCAAAGAGAAAAGTAGCACCATGACTTTTCCAGAGTTGTGAGAAGATGATTAGCATAGCTTTATGCCTTTCTTCATATGTGGTCTACTAACCTACTTATGTTTATTATTCACACAGAACACCCTCATTTCTAGGTTGTTCCCTTGGCCCTTGCTCCAACAGCTCTGACAGAACTACTCCTAGACAAAGAATTCAGCCAACCTTCTCAGATATCATAATACTAGCCATAGTCCACAAGTTTCCAATGCACAGTGAGCCTCAGCATCAAAGATGACAGTCATTTTCTAACTTTTAATTATACTGTACCCCTTCGTAATGACATCAACAAATAGACATGTGGTATCTCATTGTCAAGGCAACGTCACTACTATAATAGTAATGTCAGTAAAAGCCGACATTTCACCACTCTCAATCGCTGTAGCCAATTACTTGAGTAAAGAGCAATGCAGACCTGTGAATAATCCAAAATAACTAATTATTTCTAAGTCATCTGAAAATAAGTACACAGTCATACTCCATTTCCTGTGAGTAAATCTCAACTTCCATCCAGCCAAATCAATAATTGATAGTTTGAGACCCAGCTAGTATGAGAAATGCAGAAAATTCACGAAAGAATATTCAACTGACCATTTCTCTAGATTAAACCACTGTTTATAAACAAACATCAACTACTATGCAACGACTTTCTAAGATCTTGAAACATAGTGTAAGAGAAGCCCCTATCTAAAATTAATAAATTTAGAGTGTCAAATTAGAAAAGTATGCCAGGTATACTTTAAAACTTTCAAATTAAGAGAAATGTGAATGAAACAGGTAATTTTTTTTTTCTTTTAGGGGAGGGAGAGAGGGCTCAAACAGATAAACTCTAAAATCAGAAAATATATTCAAGAGGCCAAATTAATTATTTCATAACACAAAATGAGCCATAAGAAAAAATAAGATTATAAAATGAAAAAAGAAACATAACACAAAAAATACAATTTTAGGGTTTAGCTGAAAACAGAATACCCCAACACTGCTACACTTTCAAAAATGTTTAGAATCACAATAAAAATTCACTTCAATAAAGTAATGTTGCCGGGCACGGTGGCTCATGCCTATAATCCTAGCACTCTGGGAAGCCGAGGCGGGAGGATTGTTTGAGCTCAGGAGTTCGAGACCAGCCTGAGCAAGAATGAGACTCCATCTCTACTAAAAAAAATAGAAAGAAATTATATGGACAGCTAAAATATATATATAGAAAAATTAGCCGGGCATGGTGGCGCATGCCTGTAGTCCCAGCTACTCGGGAGGCTGAGGCAGGAGGATTGCTTGAGCCCAGGAGTTTGAGGTTGCTGTGAGCTAGGCTGACGCCATGGCACTCTAGCCCAGGCAACAGAGTGAGACTGTCTCAAAAAAATAAAAATAAAATAATGTTTTTGCAGTTTGGGGATAGAAAGTTTATACCAAATAATTGGAGTCCCGAATATGCTAAAACTAAAAATTTGCTATAAACAACTTTCCATTTAATATTTTAAGATTCCTAGAATTGACAAAATGAAATCTTTTTTTTTTTTTTTTAACTCCCGTTAATTTTATGTATCACCACCATGAGTGTACCATTCTCTTAAGAATGGTTTCTTAAAACATAATCTAACTGTAATCTCACTTGGTTATTTGTGACTTTGTTCTAGGAAGAAACAGTAGGAAGAAAAAAAAAAGAAGGTAACAGGGGAAAGAATGTCTCAAAGGGATCACGCAAGTCTGAAAACCACTACTTTGAATTGTATATTGAAGAACTCTAGTAATATAGTGTAGAGCTTCCTCAGCATCGTAGGTGTGCCAGAACATCAATCTCCTATCTCCCAGTGTTTCAAGCAGAGCTGCCTGGCCAAGTGCTTCCAGCCTCCCAACCTCATCCATCTTAGAAAATAATGTTACACAACCTGAAAGATTGGGAGGCACTGACAGAATACATTAAAGCAGTTACAACTTTAAAATACATACTTTCCAATAAGAAATTCAAAGTTGCATTTCTTACTTGATTTTATTGCAGTGACCCTAGGGACTATTTCAATGTTATCAGGTAACCAAATCTCATGTAAATACAGCTTATGTTTTAAAATATAGTTCCTCTTAGGGCTTAAGTAACCTTTTCTTCAACAGCAATAGCCTGGTGTAGCTAGACAAAGAAATCTACTTAAATTAAGCTTTTTAGATAAGGACTTAGAGCAGCATTCCATGTTATAGCATATTTTTCCTAAATTACGCTGATATCACCAAAATATCAACTTCCTAAACTTCCATGTTTTCTCTCCACAGCACTATAGTCTTCTAATATAATATATGACTAACTTAAATATTTTGTTCTTATCTGTCTCTCCCACCTAGAGAGACGATAATTTATTAAATCCACAAGGGCAGAAATCTTGTCTGCTTTTGTTCACTTCTGTATCTCCAGCACCTATATTAAGTGCCTGACACACATAGTGGGCACCCAAAAGATAACTGCTGAGTGAATGAACAAATCTGACAATTTGGTTGTAGATTTATGTATAAACCAGTTGTTTTAAAAGAGCTAAACTTTGCTATTATGATGGTCAGGAAATAAATTTTGTACAACAAAGATAGAATAACCACACAGAAAGTAGTACTATGTTTCAAAAAGTCTCATTTATCTGTATCAAAATATTTTTAAAGATACTACCAGAAAGTTTGTATCAGATATTTAGAAGGGTTATAAGACCGTCTGAGGTAGTACTCAGGGCACAGAAAAATGCACTACTCCACTGGCAAATATTTGTTTCCACTGTTTAAGTCACCATGTAAAATTCAAGATTATCAATATGCTCTTAGAAACAAATCTGTCTTTTACAGATATTTTAAATCTAAATCTAACCAGATGACACACTATGCTCTCTTGTCAAATATAATCACAAGTGTCATGGATTTTAATCTTAAATTTTTAGTCTTAAATAACGTTTTAATCTTGATACAATCTTAAATTTGGTCATAAACAATGTTGTAATTTTAACACAGATAAAAATCTTAAAGTGGTCATATAGCCCATCTACTGTTCAACTAGTGTCCCACAGTTCCTTTTTTGGCCTCAAATGACGAAACTTCTCTAACGTCTCTGGGGAGACTAGTGTGAAGTATATGGTTTCCTGAAATTGTTCTTGTTTTTCCCCTCACCATTTCGTGACATCTCTTCAACTAGAAGTGTTATATACAACTTTTCTGTCCTGCGGGCAAGTCCAGAGGCAGAAGCCAAAGGTAACAGAATATCGTAAGGAAAACAGGTTGAAAGGGGATAACATAAAAGCACAGAAATGTGAAGCAAAGAAATATTTGCACAAAAGAGGAAGACAATGCAGAAAAGAGAAGAAAAACACTCCTGGCCTAGAAAAGAGAAAAAATGGAGGGGGACAGAAGCTTGCTTATTCTAGAAACAAAAGCAAAACACGCCTCTCAGAAAACGTGGTCTCTTTCTTAAGGGTCCCGTTATTAAAACTCCAAAAAGCATTCAGTTGACACTCCTAAAGAGGTCTACTTTCTCTTCAAATATTCCTTCATACAGGCTAGTCTTCATCTGTAAATTAAATGCAACCTATAGATAATGCATAGTCAATCTCTACAAAACTAAAATTGTGGTTGCCATCTTTGCCTGCAAAAAACAAACTCCCTGGATCAGGAAAAAAGGAGTAAATTAAGTTGGAAAGCGAGAAAACCACGCATTGCCAAGCGAGGTTGATATGACACGGGTTAACAAACGCCTCCTACCAAACTAAGGTTCCACGAAAGGTCTGGGGAAGAAGGGCAAAGAGCCTTACCGCGACCGCAAGGGTGGGGCATCATAGGGAAAAAAAATTAAAGGGCGAGCTATCCCGGGAGGTTTAAGGAGGCTAAGTACTCAGCCCTCAGGAGATTGCACATTAGGCGGCAAATGATATTGGCATACTAAGAGCAGCTTTGGGGAGAAGGGGAAAGTGGATGGCTGAAAGAATGTTCGTTAGAGTGCAGAAGCTAATAGAAGAGAAGGTACCCACAGGGCAAAGAGTCCAAAGGAAGAGAGCGAAGGGGCCGAGCAGTCTGGAAGGCCGGGCGTGGGAGGCCTGAGCAGAGGCAGCTAAGCGCTGTCTGCAGCCAGCAGCCTGCTCCGGGAACGCCTTTTCAGCTCCCCCACACTCAGCCCCTCTCAGGGCCGCCCCTGCCCCAGCTACAACGGCGGGCGCAGCTGTTTCCGCCGGGCCAGGGACCTCGGGAGGAAAGGCATCCCTGGGGCTGGCGGGCGACAGGCCAGCAGCAGCTGTCTGTGTGTGCCGGGAGGCGATCCCGAGACGACCAACGCCAAACTTAGCCCCTTCTCCCCCGAAGCCTTCTTTATTCCCCAACTTCCCAGCCGGCTGATGTCCGCTTCGTCCGACCGAGACCCCCCCACCCGCCCTTCCTCTCATCGCCTCTCACCCCTCCCTGACACCTTGAGCTAAGGAAAAACTGGCCACCCGGACCGCTCCCGTATCCGCCCAGGCGTCCCCCAGGCTTGGACACCGCCCCCGCCTGACTGCTGGCACCCTCTCGGCGGCTCCCTCGCCCGCCCAGATGCAGCAAACTCCTCTCACCTGCATTGACGCCATGATGGAACCATCCCCCCAAGGCCGGCGAGGCCAGAGACGCAGGGGGCGGAGCTGCCGTGCTCGCGTCACGCCGCGGGGGCCCAATATCCCGGGCGCGGGGGGCGGGGCCTCCGATGGGAAGGGGATAGCGCGAGGGGATTGGCTGGCGCGTAGGGCGGCCGGGGGAGGGGCGGGGCGAGGGCGCGGTAAATGGCGCTGTGGGTACCCTCGGTCGATGCACGGCTGGCCGGCGGCGGTTTCGGCCGCGTCCTTTATTCTCTTTGCTGGGGAGATGCCGGTCCAGTTTTTGACTCGGCCACGGTCGTTGGTTTTTTTCGTCTACACCACGAGGTCCTGATGATGTCTGGATCCGTGCAGGTTTTTCTGTTTCGCTTTGGTGTACGGTATACAGATTTTTCCTTTCGGATGTCTTTTCCTCATCACCAAGCCCACTTTCACACCCTTGGGGCCGGATGAAACTTCCCGCGCGGCTTTTTCCTAATTTGGGGAAGAGAGATACAGGTTTCCTTGGACAGCGGGATGAGAATTGAGAGCAGAACAACACTGGTATTTTAAAGGCAAGGGTGTTTAGATTTGTCGAGCTGAAACTTGCCTGAAAGGGGAGAGAAAATTTTGAAGTTTTTCTTTTTTATGTGTGCAATTTCCGCTTCCTTACTTCAGCCCCTGAGTTTTAAATTTCACATGTATCAGTAATAGTCATGGCTGTTACAGAAGTCTAAATTTGATTAGAGATTTGACCCTAAGCATAAATTTAATATACCAGTGTCATGTTGTACCTTCTATCACATCCAGGTTTCAGCCTGTTTCGTGGTGGGCAGTTTTGTGGTCATCTGACCTAGGGATGAATTTGGGTAGGGAAAGCTGAGCATACAGAATTTATTTTAGGAATGCACCAGTTCTGCCAACATTTATTAAAAGTCACGTTTTTAAAAGCTATTCCAGAACTGAAGATGTCATTGGTTTATAAGAGGAAAATGGAAACCAAAAGCTTGCACCTCGTCGTGTAGTCTCTCAAAATTAAGATTGCTGACACATGGATTAGAAGGCTTTTACTTTACCGGAATGGAAGCTTAAAATCTGTCATTTTATTGACTCAGCTTCATTTTTAGAAATTTAAGATATAAATATAAAAGCAATGTAGGATATCATTCTTTACACTCTTTATGTTCTCTGGGAACTTCTCTGATGTGCAATGTGTTCAAAACGGAAAAAGATCTTTGAAATTCTATGGTATAATATTAAACACACTATATTCTTCATCACTAGAGAAGCAGTTATAGTGGTATACTCTTCCCTCTATCATACTTCCTATTGCCAGAAATGGGCAGTAGGGCAAAACAGAAGGTTTTCCGTTTGTTGTGCAAAATGACTGTGTCCTTGAGGAATGTTTGGATGCTATTGGCAACCTGGAATCAACCAGAAGCATATCAGGTGGTAGCCCAGTTGTGTTGTCAACATTACAACAGTGGGGAAAACCGACATATCCCAATGAAAGAGGAAAACTTGCAGAAAAAGTTTCCAGTATATTTTCTTCTAGAGATATTTATTCCTATGATCTCAGAAGATCAGGTTTTACTATCTATGGCTCACTTTGCTTAAAAGCTGATTCTTCCAGAAGGTACAAGTGGCATCAGAAGACCCCACAAGCAAAGCATTATGGCACCATCAGAGCCAACAACCTACCATGACAGATACTAATAAGGAAAAACTGAGGTTACAGGAATTCTAACATTACTCACAGTGGAACTTGGGTTTCACATATGTAGAAAGAATCTTCACAGGAGTATCCTTTCTAGGAGATAACTAAACAACACATAATTATCTATCTTCTTCATTTTTTTCATTAATATTTAATAGAAAGAGCTTGACATACTCAGGAGCCAAAACAGTGACTTTCAGATGGTGTAGAGGTATATAATTATCTCCAGTGAGCATGAAATGTTTATATCTAAAACACTTGATTATGCAATGTTTGAAGACTCTAGTCTCACATCTAATTTTTTTGTCAGAGTGGAGCTGACTATTAGATAGGCAAAAGTTAAAAATGTCTGACAATACCAAAAGTGGGAGAGGAAATGGAGCTTTCATTAAACTCTAAACTCACTAAAGCATCATTTGTAATAAAAGATACTTAAGAGACATACTGAACAAATGCAATACGTTCACCTTGTTTGGATCCTGATTCTTTTTTTTTTTTGAGACAGAGTCTCACTCTGTTGCCCAGGCTAGAGTGCCATGGCATCAGCCTAGCTCACAGCAACCTAAAACTCCTGGGCTCAAGCAATCCTTCTGCCTCAGCCTCCCAAGTAGCTGGGACTACAGGCATGCGCCACCATGCCCAGCTAATTTTTTCTGTATATATTTTTAGTTGTTCATATAATTTCTTTCTATTTTTAGTAGAGACGAGGTGTCGCTCTTGCTCAGGCTGGTCTTGAACTCTTGAGCTCAAACAATCCGCCCGCCTTGGCCTCCCAAAGTGCTAGGATTACAGGCATGAGCCACTGAGCCCGGCCTCACTGCAGCCTTGAACTCTCTGGCTCAAGTGATCCTTCTGCCTCAGACTCATGAGTAGCCGGGACTATAAGCGTGTGCCACCATGCCTGGCTAAATTTTACATTTTCATTCTTATTTTTATTTTTTATTTCTATCTATTTATTTTTTTAGACAGGGTCTTGCTCTGTTGCCTGGGTTAGAGTGCAGTGGCGTCATTATAGCTCACTGCAACCTCAAACTCCTGGGCTCAGGTGATCCTCCTGCCTCAGCCTCCTGGGTATCTGGGACTACAGGTGTGTACCACCATGCCTGGCTAATTTTTTTATTTTTTGTAGAGACAGGTCTCACTGTGTTGCCCGGGCTGTTCTCAAACTCCTGGCCTCAAGTGATCCTCCTGCTTCATCCTCCCAAATTGCTAAGATTACAAGTATGACAGCTGGGCACGGTGGTTCACTCCTGTAATCCTAGCACTCTGGGAGGCCGAGGTGGGAGGATTGCTCAAGGTCAGGAGTTCGAGACCAGCCTGAGCAAGAGCGAGACCCTGTCTCTACTAAAAATACAAAGAAATGATTTGAATAGCTAAAAATATAGAGAGAAAAAAAAATAGCTGGGCTTGGTGACACATGCCTGTAGTCCCAGCTACTCAGAAGGCTGAGGCAGGCAAGAGGATCACTTGAACCCAGGAGTTTGAGGTTGCTGTGAGCTAGGCTGACACCACAGCACTCTAACCCGGGCAACAGAGTGAGACTCTGTCTCAAAAAAAAAAAAAAAAGATTACAGCTATGAGCCACCAAGCCCAGCCTCTGTGAGCCATTCTAGCAAATTGTTAAACATGAAGTGGAGGTGATGGGAACCCCTGATTTATAGTCAGTTGGTCAGAAGTATAGGAGAACCAGCACTTGTGACTGGTGCTAGAAGTGGGGATAGTCTTGTGGGACTGAGACTTATGGCATCTGCACTAACTCGTGATAGTGTCAGAATTGAATTGTTGAACGTTCAGTTAGTGTCCAGAGGATCAAGGCACTGGTTTTTGGTGCCAGAAAACATCCCAAAATAACATAATAAATTATATATACCTCAGTGATAAATCCATTAAATGGCAAAATGCTAGAGGGAATCTCACTAAGATAGGGAACAGGTAAAAGATGCCCCCATCTCCTTTACAATTTAACATTGTATTTGAGGTATAGCCAATTCAATCAGATAAGAAAACAGTTAAAATTGTTTTAATTTTGCATAGTAATTGGATAGGAAAATTTTAAACTTTCTATTTGTAGATGTTATGATGGCATTCCCAGTAACCCAAGAGTATTCAATGAAAAAGCAGAATAAAATAATTTAGTAAGGTAGAAAGATAGAAGATCAACATGTAACTATTAATACTTTCACATATACAAAATTAACTAGTTAACTATGGAAAACAGTATGATAATTTTTCAGTAAATTAAAAATAGAATTACCATATGATGCAGCAGTTCCACTTCTGGGTATATACCCAAAAGAATTGGAAGCAGGTTCTCAGAGATATTTGTACATCCATATTTATAGCAGCATTATTCATAATAAAACGTGGATGCAAACCAAGTGTTCATCAAAAGATGAATGGATGAGGAAAATGTGGTCGATACATAAAATGGAATATTATTCAGACTTAAAAAGAAAGGAAATTCTGATATGTGCTACAACATGGATGAACCTTGAGGATATTATGCTAAGTGAAATAAGCCAATTTCAAAAAGACAAATACAGTCATATACCACATAATGATGTCTTGGTCAATGACACATGAAGGATGGTGGCCCTGTAAGATTATAATAAAGCTGAAGAAGTCCTATTGCCTAGTGATGTGTAGCCATTGTAACTTTGTAGCACAGTGAATTACATGTTTGTGATGATGCTGGTATAAACAAACCTACTGTGCTGCCAATCATATAAAAGTACACAGTAATGTCCTAGGCCTTCACATTCACTCATTGACTCACCCAGATCAACTTCCAGCCCTGCAAACTCCATTCATGGTAAGTGCTATCAACCTAAATAATAAAGAGAGAGGCTCTCTAAAAGAAAATGATGTTTATTTGAGGACAGGGTATCCCAATGGGAATATGTGTGCCATAATGAACTATGTGCATATTCAGGGAGGTAAAGGAAGACAAAGGTTTGTAAAGGAAAAATGAGGAAGATTACATAACTGTTTTCAGATAATTTACCAGAAGTGACTCCATTTTAATTCTTTTATGTATTTTTTTTTTTGAGACGAAGTGACTCCATTTTAATTCTTTTATGTATTTTTTTTTTTTTTTTTTTTTTTTTGAGACAGAGTCTCGCTCTATCACCCAGGCTACAGTGCAGTGGTGTCATCATAGCTCACTGCAACCTCAAACTCCCAGGCTCAAAAGATCCTCCTGCCTCAGCCTCCTGAGTAGCTAGGACTACAGGTGCACACAGCCACACCTGGTTAATTTTTTTCTATTTTTTGTAGAGATGGGGGTCTTCTTATGTTGCTCAAGCTGGTCTTGAACTTCTGGCCTCAACCAATCCTCCCGCCTTGGCCTCCCATAGTGCTAGGATTACAGGTGTGAACCACTGCTCCTGACCTCCATTTTAATTCAGACAACTTTCACATTTCCCCCTTTTGGTCAGGATCTTTCTCCAAAAGCATCACTGATCAATCATCCTGTAGTTAGGTTTTGATTGTCCCTCAGTGCCAGGAAGGACCTGTCTGTGATTGCTGTTCCAGTCCCATGTGGGAGATAGTGATTGGCTTCTAGGAGTCAGTGTCAAAACCCTTTTGGCCACATTTGAGCAACAAGGGAGGTTTGAAGGGAGTGGCTCTCAGGCTAAGTCTACCTGGACTTCATTGTTAAATTCAACTTTGTCCTGTAGTCTTTTATTATCATCTCCAAGTTCTGGGCCAGCATTATTCTGTTAAGAGTTGTACTAACAACTCCTTGAAGCCAGCCAAAAATTTAATAAGTAACAGATACAAAGTTTAAAAGGGAAAATACAAAGTAATATTAAGAGTCAATAATAGTAACATGATAGTCCTAGTTCGCATAATGGTTTTGAGCCATGAACCTAGGCTCAAAACAACCAGTTGAATAAATCAAATGACCTTTATCCTATCAAGTGAGAAGATAGGCACTAATAGGTCTGAGAGTCTCATTATGATGTTCAATCTTTTTTTTTCTTTTTCTTCTTTCTTCTAAAAAGCATTCAGAAGCAGAATTCAATCTTGTTCTCACTTCTTGAAAAAAGCTGTCTATAGCATGAAAGTGTCCTGCTTTGCAGTTTGAATATCTGTGGTTACGACATTGAGCAGTTTGGTTTATTTTTTGTGTGGCCCATATATCAGGCATAAGATTTTTTCCTTAAAATTCACTTAGTTTTCGCTTATAGGGCTTCAAAAAGAGCAGTTCCCATTTTTAGTAATTTCATGGAGGAAAGTTGAGTTGAAGGAACCTAGAAGAATTTAGGATCTAACCTAGGCTATAGTTTGATAATAGAACTCAAAAACAATATACAGGGCTACAATCTAATAACAGGTGTATTATAAATTTTCTTTTAGAAAACTTTTTCTCTCTACATTGATCACATAGGAATCTCAGATTTAAAAACAAAACCTCCTGTGGCTAGAAAGCCAAAGGAAGGCAGACCAGCTTTTCTTACAGTGTTAATGTTCCTGGGGCTGCCAGGAAGTGACCATATTTATTCACTCACTGTAAGGCTGGGAACTCTTGGAGCCAGGCATTCTATGTACTTTTTTTTTTTTTTAGACAGAGTCTTGCTCTGTTGCCCAGGCTAGAGTGCCGTGGTGTCAGTGTAGCTCACAGCAACCTCAAACTCCTGGGCTCAAGCAATCCTGCCTCAGCCTCCCGAGTATCTAGGACTACAGGCATGTACCACCACGTCTGGCTAATTTTTTCTATAATTTTTTAGTAGAGATGGGAGTGGGGGGGTCTCACTCTTGCTCAGGCTGATCTCGAACTCCTGAGCTCAAGTAATCCTCCCGCCTTGGCCTCCCAGAGTGAATGCTAGGATTATAGGGGTGAGCCACCGTGCCCAGCCCAGTCTATGTGCATTCTCAAATATGATATTTCAGTTAAAGCCTTAGTAATATAACTAGTGTTTTCAATTGTATCCTATTATAGAGAGCAAATTTTTATTGAACTTATGCAAATAACCATATTGCCATAAGAAACTTCACAAATAGTTTCTGAATTTTGGAAGGATTAAGTAGGGAGGAAAAGCAAATGCTTTCACCTTTGTTCACAAAAGTATACTTTACCAAATTATTATAAAGTATAAATAGCTCAAGATAGAAAATTTCCCTAAATCTGGAAAACAAAACATTTAAAGAACCAACAGTGTTTTAAAATAAAGGTTGAAAAACATTGTTGTCACCAGATATGCAATCTCGTGTAGTTACTTTTTGTTCTACTTAATCTTTTTTTTTTTTTTTTTTTTTGAGACAGAGTCTCACTCTGTTGCCCAGGCTAGAGTGAGTGCCGTGGCGTCAGCCTAGCTCACAGCAACCTCAAACGCCTGAGCTCAAGGGATCCTCCTGTCTCAGCCTCCCGAGTAGCTGGGACTACAGGCATGCACCACCATGCCTGGCTAATTTTTTCTATATATATTTTTAGCTGTCCATATAATTTCTTTCTATTTTTAGTAGAGATGGGGTCTCGCTCTTGCTCAGGCTGGTCTCAAACTCCTGAGCTCAAACGATCCGCCCACCTCGGCCTCCCAGAGTGCTAGGATTACAGGCGTGAGCCACCGCGCCCGGCCTCTACTTAATCTTAATTAGCAGTTTTATGAATTTATCAGTTTCTTTATTAGAGTTCTGGGAAAATTTATTTAGTTCATTGACCTTAAAGTTATTAGAAACTTGTATTAAGAGTACTTATTCCAGGCAGGGCGCGGTGGCTCACGCCTGTAATCCTAGCACTCTGGGAGGCCGAGGCGGGAGGATAATTTGAGCTCAAGAGTTCGAGACCAGCCTGAGCAAGAGCGAGACCCCGTCTCTACTAAAAAAATAGAAAGAAATTATCTGGACAACTAAAAATATATAGAAAAAATTATCCAGGCTTTGTTGTGTGTGCCTGTATTCCCAGCTACTCGGGAGGCTGGGGCAGAAGGATTGCTTGAGCCCAGGAGTTTGAGGTTGCTGTGAGCTAGGAGGACGCCATGGCACTCTAGTCCGGGCAACAGAGTGAGACTCTGAAGAGTACTCATTCCAGTCTTTTCCATGAATCTGTAGTTGCCCATAGAGAAAAAAAATCAAAACTGTGGATTACAGAGACTTACAGTAGCCATGGCTAAAAATATAATGAAAGATCATTATAGTCAGCAATTGACAAAGAAATGTGGTTATTTTTGTGGCATACAATATGATAATCAGAATTATGACTGATGACATACTATATTTTTAAGAATTTTATACAATTTCAATAACATACCCATAAATGTAACTGAAAGAAAATCTAATATTACTTATTATTTGACAATACTTTCTATATAATACATCAAAAAAACCTAATTATTTAACATCTCTACAAGATGAAGGATACATCCTTTGAGGCTCTCCAGGGGTTCAACTGGAAGATGCCAAAGTTAATTGTAAAGTCAAAAAGACTTAATTGACAATTTCTATCCTGGACAATCCTGCCAAAAATGTCAAAAGTTCAAAACACCTGATCAAAACAGGATTACAGGTCACTGTGAAATCATAATCATTCATTTAACAAGAGTGATAATCAGACTTTAAAAGCAATACACAAAAAAAGCAATATAGAAAGTTACATGAATGTAAAAACCTTAACCATTTCAAAGCTCAGTTTTCCTAAGTAATCAAAAAACTTAATAAAGACAACATAGGAAATTATCTTGATAAAACATAAAATCCTTGTTTTTTAGGGCAGTTACCAAAACAGTAAAAGTAAAAAAAAAAAAAAAAAAAAGTCCTGCAAGTCCTGCAGTGTTTTGCTTCTCTTTGTCAAAAGCTCATTAGATAATCTGCAGGTCAAACCAAATGAAAAGGTACTTGAATTCAGTCAAACATAGAAAGAGTGTGTGTCCAGCATTATTAGTGTATATCATATTATAGAGGAATATAAACAAGAAAACTAGTACCTCCAGCAAGGGAATATGTGGGCTCTTAGTAAAAAAATAGCATGAGAAATTTCCTGGTTACATGCAACAATTCAGACACATCAAAAAAAGACAATGAGATACCATCTCACCCCAGTTAAAATGACTTTTATCAAAAAGACAGGCAATAACAAATGGGGCGAGGATGTGGAGAAAGGGGAACCCCTGCACAGTGTTGGTAGGAGTGTATTAGATTATTAAGTATGGAATGTCCAATTTCCTTAAGTACTAAGTTTGACAGTTGATATCTCTGACATTTCACTTGGACACGTCTTGTTTTGTTTTGTTTTGTTTTGTTTTTTTTGAGACAGAGTCTCACTCTGTTGCCTGGGCTAGAGTGAGTGCCGTGGCGTCAGCCTAGCTCACAGCAACCTCAAACTCCTGGGCTTAAGCGATCCTACTGCCTCAGCCTCCCGAGTAGCTGGGACTACAGGCATGTGCCACCATGCCTGGCTAATTTTTTCTATATACATATTTTAGTTGTCCATATAATTTCTTTCTATTTTTAGTAGAGACGAGGTCTCGCTCTTGCTCAGGCTGGTCTCGAACTCCTGACCTCCAGCGATCCACCCGCCTCGGCCTCCCAGAGTGCTAGGATTACAGGCGTGAGCCACCGCGCCCGGCCTGTTTTGTTTTTTATTGTCAAGGTACATCCTCAGTCTTTCAAACACAGATTTTGACTTGTGATTATCTTTCAAATTTTTTTAGAACAATTTTTGTGAAAACATGGATAAATAAAAAATTAGTGTTATTTTTAAATATGAGTTCCGTTGTGGAACCAATGCAGCCCAGACAGCAGGAAATATCAACGAAGTGTTTGACAAGTGTCTGGCTAATGAACACATAGAACATCGATGGTTTGAAAAGTTCCATTGCAGGGATTTTATTAGGTCATTAAATATGAAATGTCCAATTTTGAATCAAAAGTGTAGTTTATTATATCTCAAACAAGAAGCAGTACAGTTAATCAAAGTATGTGCCTAAACTATCAATACAGCCATCTTAAGAGTAGCTTATTTATGCCAGCAGCAAAGAAGTCTGGAGAATGAGTGGCAATGAAATAGAGAAAGGCATTTTCCACTGCCTGTTGAGAATTGAATATTTTTCCTTGCAAGAAGTGGTCTAAAGCCTGGAAGAAGTGGAAGTAAGTTGGTGCAAGGTCTGGTGAATACAGTGGATGACAGAGTTTCCAAGTCCAGCTTCTGTAGTTTGAGCAGTGTTGTTTTTTGTGACATGTGGTCTTGCAAGAGGATTGGCCTGTCTCTATTGACCGATCTCTGCTGCTTAATCACAATTGTCCTCATCATTTCATCCAATTGGGTGCAGTAGACATCAGCTGTAATTGACTGACCAGGTTTCATGAAGCTGTAGTGGATGATACCAGCACTGGACCACCAAACAGACACCATTAGCTTTTTTGATGCATATTTGGTTTTGGATTGTGTTTTGGCGCTTCATCATTATGCAACCATTGTGCCGAATGCTTATGATAGTCAAAACATTGTCAAAACACAAAACGCTTGTGATTGTTTTTCATCACACATAACAACACAGTGTAGAAATGGTTCGCCTTTATGTCGTGACAGCAAAGAAAGGCAAGCTTCGAGATGATTTCTCTTCTGACACTTGTTTAATTCGTGTGGAATCCATCTATCCAGCTTCTTTACCTTGCCCATTTGTTTCAAATGGTCCAATATTATTGGAATAAAGTATACCCTAACTTGTTGATTATAAGTCACTTTGTTGTGCTATCAAATATTGTTCATTCTAATTATATTTTTGCACCCATTAACCATTCCCACTTTCTCCCCCCTCCTGACTACCCTTCCCAGCCTCTGGTAACTACCATTCTACTCTCTGTCTCCATAAGATCAATTGTTTTTAATATTTAATATTTTGAAACAACTTTTAAATAAACTCTGAATTAGACAGAATTATTCTTTTTTCTCAATAAAGAACATATTTTTGGGCCGGGCACGGTGGCTCACCTCTGTAATTCTAGCACTCTGGGAGGCTGAGGCGGGCGGATTGTTTGAGCTCAGGAGTTCGAGACCAGCCTGAGCAAGAGCAAGACCCTGTCTCTACTAAAAATAGAAAAAAATTAGCTGGCCAACTAAAAATACATATAGAAAATATTAGCTGGGCATGGTGGCACATGCCTGTAGTCCCAGCTACTTGGGAGGCTGAGGCAGGAGGATCGCTTGAGCCCAGGAGTCTGAGGTTGCTGTGAGCTAGGCTGATGCCATGGCACTCTAGTCCGGGCAACAGAGTGACACTCTGTCTCAAAAAAAAACCAACCACAACATATTTTTAATGCCTTTCTTATAATTTTTCTAATCATAAACACATCTTATTTTTTTGGTATACTTTATATACAGAATTATATATAAATTAGAATTTTTAAAACTCTTAGTAACCTTAATTTATAGCAAGAAATTGTGAACTATCTGTCACATATCAGTATTTTATAGATAAGAACCATTTAAAAGTTTTTTGAAACACATTTTCCCATAACTTAAATTTTATGTGTATTAATAGACCCAAATATATTTAGTCTTTCTATAAAATTTAAGAAGCCAAAAATAAATTTATATTTATGTTTAGCAAATTCAGGTTTTTCAAATCTTATTTGGAAATGATACAGATATTTAATAAGTATCTGTCACTTAATTTAACATAAGTTTAAGATTTCAAATTATTCCTCATGGCTCCCTGGTTGTCTAGTGGTTAGGATTCAGCACCCTCCCAAATTAGTCCTCGTTAGTATGGTGGAAAAGAAAAAGAAGTTAAATTTTAAATATATTTTAAAAAGTTAAAAAGAAATAAAAATTTTAAAAAAGATTTCAAATTACATGAAGAAGTTTATTTATCAACATTTACCCAATTTATATTTACCCAATCTATTTATTTATAGCAATTATATCTAGATCTCTTATGAAAACTAAGATATTAGACAATGCTAGTCATCATTTCAAATTATTTCTTTGGTAACTATTTTTACAGCCTATGACTATCAGGTGTTCACCTAAGTAGAAACTTAAATATATGGGCATTTTGCCTATAACTCAGAAGATACAGTTGTTTTTATCCAATGATATTAAGATTATTCCATTTTTAGGCAGGTTTTACAGTTTTATAATCTTTGTGTCAAACCTTGACATATTAAAATGTCTAGCAGACACAAATATAAACTGAGCAGTAAACCCAGGCAAAAATGTATGCTGACAATTCTGAAGACATTTTTATTTTTATTTTATCAATAAATTTAAAATCAACTTATATATCAAAATTTACTCAAGTCACATGAACTAGAAGGCATTGGGTCAATTACTATATATTTTATATGACACTCATTTACCTAAGCCAATCTGAATAGAATTCTTTAAGGATTTCTGGAAAACTATGCCAGATTTTACCATGTAAACATAGCATATAGCATAATACATGTACATTTGCATAAACACATCTGAACACATATACACACATGAAGATCTTATAACTTTCATTTTAGAATTTTAGTCACAAGATATGAATACAAACTCACTGATTTATAAGGACAGTTAGATCCAAATTATATTCTAACAAAATAGGACCTGTTCACATGACTAAATTTTATTTTCTCTGGAAGGCAATTTAATGAAGGCTGGGGAAGAAAATTTTGGGTAAAGCAGTTCCCATAGAAGTTTTATTTATTTATTTCTTATTTATTTGTTTTTTGGAAACAGAGCTTCACTCTGTTGCCCATGCTAGAGTGCAGTGGTGTCATCATAGCTCACTGCAACCTCAAACTCCTGAGTTCAAGTGATCATCCTGCCTTAGCCTCCCTAGTAGCTGGGACTACACCTAGCTAATATTTTAAAAAATTTTTTGTAGAGACTCACTATGTTAGGCTGGGAGTGTTGGCTCATGCCTGTAATCCTAGCACTCTGGGAGGCTGAGGTGGGAGAATCACTTAGGCTCAGGAGTTTGAGACCCGACTGAGCAAGAGTGAGACCCCGTCTCTACTAAAAATAGAAAAAATTAGCCGGGTGTGGTGGTGCATGCCTGTAGTCCCAGCTACTTGGGAGGCAGAGGCAAGAGAATTGCTTGAGTCTCAGGAGTTCGAGGTTGCCGTGAGCTAGGCTCTCAGCATGGCACCATGGCACTCTAGCCCAGGGCAACAGAGTGAGACTCTGTCTCAAAAAAAAAAAAAGAGACACACACTATGTTGATCAGGCTGATCTCAAACTCCTGGCTTTAAGCAATCCTCCTACCTTGACCTCCCAAAGTGCTAGGATTACAGGCATGAGCCACTGCACCCAGCCTGCAGGTTTTTTTAATTTTTATTTTTTTAGAGATGGGGTCTTGCTCTGTCACCCAGGCTGCAGTGCATAGGTGCCATCATAGCTCACTGCAGCCTCCAACTCTTGGCCTCAATTGATCCTCCTGCCTTAGCCTCCAGAGTAGTTAGGACTACAGGTACATGCCACCGTACCTGGCTGGTTTTTTTATTTTTTTATTTTTTAGAGATGGGAGTCTTGCTATGTTGCTCAGGTTTGTCTCAAACTCCTGGGCTTGAGCTATCCTTCCACCTTGGCCTCCTAGTCTTGGGATTACAGCTGTAAGCCACTGAGCCTGGCCTTGCAGTTTTATTTTTTAAAAACCTCTTTTTGGCCGGGCGTGGTGGCTCACGCCTGTAATCCTAGCACTCTGGGAGGCCGAGGCGGGTGGATCGCTCAAGGTCAGGAGTTCGAGATCAGCCTGAGCAAGAGTGAGACCCCGTCTCTACTAAAAATAGAAAGAAATTATATGGACAGGCCGGGCGCGGTGGCTCACGCCTGTAATCCTAGCACTCTGGGAGGCCGAGGCGGGTGGATCGCTCAAGGTCAGGAGTTCGAGACCAGCCTGAGCGAGACCCCGTCTCTACTAAAAATAGAAAGACATTATATGGACAACTAAAAATCTATATAGAAAAAATTAGCCGAGCATAGTGGCGCATGCCTGTAGTCCCAGCTACTCGGGAGGCTGAGGCAGTAGGATCGCTTAAGCCGAGGAGTCTGAGGTTGCTGTGAGCTAAACTAACGCCACGGCACTCACTCTAGCCTGGGCAACAAAGTGAGACTCTGTCTCAACAAAAAAAAAAAAAAAAAAGAAATTATATGGACAACTAAAATACATATATACAAAAAAAATTAGCCGGGCATGGTGGCGCATGCCTGTAGTCCCAGCTACTCGGGAGGCTGAGACAGGAGGATCGCTTAAGCCCAGGGGTTTGAGGTTGCTGTGAGCTAGGCTGACGCCACGGCACTCACTCTAGCCTGGGCAACAGAGTGAGACTCTGTCTCAAAACAAAAACAAAAACAAAAACAAAAACCTCTTTTTATCTTTTTTTAGTTTTAAATGAATTCAGGGTTAAATGTTCAAATGTTCACATTTTAGTTGGAACTGGCTGAATTGTATAAGAAAAACAAAATCTCAAAGTGACCTTGAATTAGTGACAAATCTATTTTTTGTTTGCCCATCTGGTTTGCTTGACTAGTCAATGCAGGCAGGGGAGCATTTTGCAGTTTTTTCTTTGTTTTTATTCTTTTTTTTTTTAGCCCCTTTGTGGAAGACAAAGCAATTTTTATGCTGGAAAGAGATACCTTATATTATTACTCTGAGCTCACGATTTTGACCTGTCTGATCTGAGAGCCTGACTTTTATAAACACTTATCTAAATTCTTTTTCTCTTAGAAGTTCAATTTTTCAATTAATTCTTTCATCAGCCTAAGCAATTGTTAGTCAGGCAAACCTCATTTTACACTGTCCAAAGGTGTCTACCTAAAGAATTACTAGGGAGGATGAAAAAAAAAAAAAAAAGAAAAGAAAAGAAAAGGTGTCTACCTTGTTGTTTGCCATGGAGCTGTTGTAATTTGTAAAGCCATTAATTTGAAAGTCCTTTAAGACTTTAAAAAAAAATCTTGGCTAGAATGCCATAAGCAATGACTTTTGGGGTTTTTTTTTTTTTTTTTTTTTACAGTCTAGTCTCACTTTGTTGCCCTGGCTAGAGTGCAGTGGCATCATCATACCTCACTGCAACCTCAAACTCCTGGGCTTGAGCCATCCTCTTGCCTCAGCCTCCTGAGTATAGGACCACGGGTGCACACCACTGAGCCCAGCTAATTTTTCTATTTTTAGTAGAGACAGGGTCTTTCTTTTGCTCAGGCTGGTCTCAAACTCCTGAGCTCAAGCAGTCCTCCCACCTTGGCCGCCCAGAGTGCTAGGATTACAGGCCTGAGCCACCACGCCCAGCCAAGCAGTGAGTTTTATCTCAACACCTGCAGAAGAGTCAAGATTCAAAGTAGGCAGAAAAAAAAAAAAAAATAGAGACAGAGAACTTAGAAGCTCTACATGTTAACTCTGTAGTTAACTCCGTAGGTTTTTTTCTAGAGAGTTCAAATAATGACCATTTGAGCTCTGAATTTCCTTTGATGTAATTTGCCCATCAGTCTAAAAATGTATACAGGAACTGGCCATAATATAGTCAGCTGGAATCGCAGAAAACCTGGCATGACTTATTTTTTTCTTCTCTGCCCCATATGATTTGCAGGAACTGGCATGCCTTAATGTTGGAACATCGATTCCATTCCTTATTAATCTCTTGAGAGCAGAGAAAATCCTATAAATTTTGTCAGAGACTGTCAGGAGTTTGGACCAGTGTTTTAGATAGTGATGACCATCCTAATGGCTTTTAACTAGCCATCCTGTGCCCACAATATTTTTTTTTTTTTTGGAGACACAGTCTCACTCTGTTGCTGGGGCTAGAGTGCCGTGGCGTCAGCCTACCTCACAGCAACCTCAAACTCCTGGGCTCAAGCAATCCTCCTGCCTCAGCCTCCCGAGTAGCTGGGACTACAGGCATGCGCCATCATACCTGGCTAATTTTTTTTCTATATATATTTTAGTTGGCCAGATAATTTCTTTCTATTTTTTTTTTTTAGTAGAGACGGGGGGTCTCGCTCTTGCTCAGGCTGGTCTTGAACTCCTGACCTCGAGCGATCCACCCGCCTCGGCCTCCCAGAGTGCTAGGATTACAGGCGTGAGCCATCCCACCCTGCCTACAATCTCTTGACTTTAGTAAAGTTTACTCTCGATGATGTGAGTGGGGCCTCATTCAAACAGTTGAAGGCTTTAAGAGCAAAAGTAGATTTTCCTGGAAAGCAAATCCTATCTCAAAATTGCAGCATCAACTTCTTCCTGAGTTGCCAGCCTGCCATCCTATCCTACCCTACCCTATGGATTTCAGACTTGCCAGCCCCTACGTTGCATAAGCCAATTCCTTAAAAGAAATATATACACAGATTCAGTGAGAGAATTATATCTAGATAGAAATACAGATAGGCCAGGCGCTGTGGCTCATGCCTATAGTCCTAGCACTTTGGGAGGCCGAGGAGGGAGGACTGCTTGAGCTAGGGTGACGCCATGGCACTCCAGCCCAGGCAACACAGCGAGACTCTATCTAAAAAAAAATATCTTCTATTAGTCTGTGGCTTCCCTTTCACTCTCTTAATGTTGAATTTTTATAAATAAAAGTTCTTAATTATAATATAAATTATATTTTCCTTTATGTTTAATACTTTCTTTTTCTTTTCTTTTCTTTTTTTTTTCTTTGAGACAGAGTCTCACTCTGTTGCCCGAGCTAGAATGCTGTGGCATCAGCCTAGCTCACAGCAACCTCAAACCTCCTGGGCTCAATCAATCCTCCTGCCTCAGCCTCCTGAGTAGCTGGGACCACAGGCATGTTCCACAGCTTTTTCTATATATTTTTACTTGTCCAGCTAATTTCTTTCTATTTTGTTTTTAGTAGAGATGGGGTCTCACTCTTGCTTAGGCTAGTCTTGAACTCCTCACCTCAAGTGATCCACCTGCCTCTGCCTGCCAGAGTGCTAGGATTATAGGCGTGAGCCACCACACCTGGCCTTATGTTTAGTACTTTCTATGTTCTGTTGAAGAAATCTTTGCTTACCCCAAGGTCATGAAGCTCTTCTTTTGTTTCATTCTAGAAAGTGTACTTTTTTTCCCTTTCATATTTATAATTATAATCCATCTAGAATTGATGCTTCCATATGGTATTAGGTAGCAGTCAGTCAAGATTTATTTTGTCTATATTACCGTCCAGTTGACCCAGTATCATTGTTTGAAAAGGCCATTCTTTCCCCGCTGTACGGCAGAGTCGCCTTTGCTGTAAATCAAGTTGCTGTATATTGTGGGTCTTTATCTAGACTCTTCTATTCTTATGCACCAGGTAAATGAGGTCCCTGCATCCCATAATGCCCTTTCCTGTCATTCCTCTATACTTCTTTCAGAATCATCCTCCTGGGGCAGATATCATTATGTCACTCCTAATACATACAAAATAAATTGTTTTCAAGGCCAGCCACAATCTGAATCCAACATATATTGCTAACATTAAATCCCATGAGCATCTGGCACAAGAATCTTCAGTCTCTAGGTTCAGCCATGCTGAGTCCCTTGTCCAAATCTGGTTAAATCTCATATTTTAGAAACCTCATGCCCGTTACTGCCTGGTGAATGGAATGGATCTTGCTGCTTTCAGCCTGATATCTAGTAGGACTGTAATGATGCTACAGCTTGTCCCTTGATCCCTGACTCTATGCTTGATTGGTCTGGACCTCACATTTGCCAGAGTCCTGAGTCCAGTTCAGTTCCTTTACTGATGATAGTGCAGACCTGGCCTTCCTTCTTGATTAGGGGCCCAACACTAGGCTTGAATATTATGAAAATGTTTTTCATGAGGCTACAAATGTTTTCATAAAACCTCCAACCACTGAGTGGGATCTAGTCCAAACACTTCTGGAAACAATGATGTACCCCCATGGTTGACTCCACCTGTGAGCCCTGCCTGGAGATTCCAGCCATGGTGTCTACCTCCTCTTTGTTTCCTTCCTAGCACTTAGTAATGTGTAATCATTTATGCATTTGTTTAATGAGTCTGTCTGCCTCTCTAGATGGTAAATACCGTGAAGGAAGAGGCCACGTTCCTCTGGGTTACAGTTGGATCACCAAGCCTCACCTAGTGTTCAATGAATAAACAGGAGCTTAATTAGCTAAGCAATGTACATCGACTCCATGCTCACCACCACTCTTTTTTACCGATCTAGCATCTTCAGTCAAATTTTAGTTGGTCGCAAAAGGCTCGGGAACTAAATTCCACGAGCTTTTGCTTAGATGATTTTAAAATCTGGGGCCACATTTTTCTTTCTCTGAGGAATTTTTAGATACTGATTCACTGTTTTCTACTGTAATAGAGAATTCTGATGCCAGACTGATTTGTGCTTGATTTTTTAAAATCCGTATCTATAGGAGATTTTCTTTACATTTAAATTTCAGTATTTTCATTAGGATATGTCTCTGGGATGATTGCTTTGTATTACCTTCACAAAAAAATTCATTAAAGTACATTTTTAATCTTCTCCCCTAATATTTTATTATAAAAATTTCACACTTTGAGAAAAGTTTACAGAATAGTACACCCTTTAGATTTATCAGATGTTAACATTTGCCAGATTTCCTTTATGTCTTGATTTATACACACATATATGTATGTTATGTACACATATATATTTTATATATACAGATATATATATATAGAGAGAGAGAGAGAGAGAGAGAGAGATGGTCTCATTGCATTGCTAGGATTGCAGGTGTGAACCACGGCGCCCAGCCTAGAAGACAAATACATACAGCAAAAAGATACATAAGGAAGTCCTAAAAATCAATAAGAAAGAGACAGGCAACCCAATAGAAAACTAGGCAAAAGAGGCACTTCACAAAACTGGAATTTTACAGGTACTTCATAAAAGAGAATCTCTAAATTGCCAATAAGCACACGTTTGACATCATTAGTCAACAAGGAAACTCCAAAATGCAATACCACACTAACCCCCTACTAGAATGGCTAAAATGAAAATGGTGATACTCAGCATTGGTGAGGATGCGGAGTCAACTGGAACTCTCATACGTTGTTGGCAAAAGTGGTACCACCACTTTGGGAAACCATTAGCCAGCCACCTGTAAAGCTGAACATATGCATTCCCTATGAACTAGCAATTTTACTTCTAGGTATTTACACCAAATACATTCAATTTGAGCACCAAAAGCCATGTACAAAAATTTTCATAGCAGCTTTATGTGTTATAGCTCAAAACTGGAAACAAGCTAAATGTCCATCAACAGAATAGTGTCTCTCACACACACAATGGAATACTTTACAGCAATCAAAATCAACTATTTTTTTTTTCAAATCATTTTATCTTTAATAACCTGGCAGTAATTTAAAATATTAAAAAAAGAGTCAAACTTGTTCCCTTTCTGGAGGATGCTACCAGGATGGGGTCCGGGGCCCACCTTGTCCTTCTCCCCAGGTGGGCAATTGCCCCAAGGCAACAGCACTCAGTTTTGTCCCTAGGAGACCCAGAATCCCTCACTATCTACCTAACAGTCCCAAGGCTGAAGCAGGTTTTTATGATTTCCCTCTTCCACTACCAGGTTTCCTTTCCCTACAGCCAGGAAGCCTCCTGGCTGGAGCTGTTTACCCAGAGGGGTGACCTAAACTTATTCCTATAGGATCTGAGCACCTGATGATCCTGCTTTCACAGGGTTGCAGTAATTATGCATTAACTTTGACGCTGGATCCAGGGAATCCCCAGGGTTCCATTTATACTCCTAGTCTGAAAAGATGACAGATGGAGCTGAGAATTAGCTCTCCCCACAGGGTAACTCCAGGCAAGGAAGTTTCTGCTTCTTCCATACAAGAAGATGGGGAAGATTTAGCTGTTGAAGAGAGTCATCAGGGGCTGGGAAAAAGATTCTTGTTTAATTTGGGGGGTTCCCACTCTTTTCTCAATGCTCTAAATTTTACATGGTGAGCACTGTCAACTCAACTGACATTTTAATTCAGTAACTTACTGGATCAAACTTCATTTGGTTTTTTAATTATCAGAAAGCTGTCTGCAGCTGAAGAGCAGAGTACTAGAAATGTCCTAGGAAGATTCTGTGCTTTGCAATGAGACTCAAAGATTTGAGGTTGTATTCTTTCTTTAACCTAGTCCGTATTGTTAAAAGCAATCATTCCACTTCTCAGGTTACAAACTTACAGTTAATTCTTCGTGTCCTCCATCCTGTTTTTTGATAGATACATTGCAAACATCCAAAGCCCTGCCCTCAACAGGCACTATATTCTAAGAAATAACTTGAGTAGCTACTTAACGCTCCTGAGCATGGCTTTCAGTCTCCCATATAAGAATACAGCTCAAGCCAGACGAGGTAATCAAAATCAGACTCCCAGCGCCTTCATTTTCCTGAGGATCTGTTGCCTGCAACCTACCCTCACTGACCCTGTAACAGTCATGGTTCTCAGTTGAAAGCAAGGAAGGATGTGGAAGGCTCCTTGGTCATATGCCTAGGCCCTGATTATCAGGAGACAGGGAGAAGTCCTTTTTGGCTTCTGTAGTAGGTTGTTGGGGCCCCACCTTTAGCTACATTCAGATAATAGTGTTTTTCTCAAATCCAGGATGGAGATTTCTATGCTGGCAACTCAAACAAAAACATCCCACAAATGTCCACTGCATTTTTTATTCTACTTCTTCTAAATTTCAGAATTTTTCAGTTCACACTTTTTATTTTTTTTCTGAGACACCACATTGCCAGCCAATATTTTTGTCTGTTGTTCCTTTTCAATATTTGTTCCTAACTTTTGAAAAATAAATTATAACATTGGCAATTTCTAAGAAATGCCAAAATGATTGCAAGTATTCTTATGTTGGTTCCCATTTTTTTCTTTTTTATTTCTTTAGAGCCAAGGTCTTCCTATGTTGCCTAGGCTGCAGTGCAGAGGCTATTCACAGGCACAACTATAGCACACTACTGCCCGAGACTCTTGTGCTCAAACGATCCTCCCGTCTCAGCCTCCCAAGTAGTTGGGACTACAGGCATATACTACCACATCTGACTAATTTGTCCTATTTTTTGTAGACAAGGTCTTGCTATGTTGCCCAGGCTGGTCTTTAACTCCTGGCCTCAAGTGATCACCCGATCTTTGGCCTCCTGAAGTGGTGAGATTACAGGTGTGAGCCACTGCACCCAGCCCCTCGAATCATGTAATTTTAAATTGTGGTTTCATAAGCCCTTGGCCTATTATGACTCTAGTACAGCCATTTCACCAGTCCATGTAACTTCATGGACCCAACTCTTTAGGAATAGGTTCTTTTTTTTCTTTTGAGACAGACTCTTGCTCTGTTGCCTGGGTGAGAGTGCTGTGGTGTCAGCCTAGCTCACAGCAACCTCAAAGTCCTGGGCTCAACCAATCCTCCTGCCTCAGTCTTCCAAGTAGCTGAGACTACAGGCATGCACCACCGTGTCCAGCTAATTCTTTCTATTTTTAGTAGAGACAAGGTCTCACTCTTGCTCAGGCTGATGCTGGAACTCCTGAGCTCAAGGGATCTTCTCTGCTTGGCCTCCCTGAGTGCTACCATTACAGGCATGAAATAGGTTCTTATCAGAGAGTACCATCAGTATTTAAGGATTCAGTGGTACTTTATCCAGTAAATCCTATTCTTGGCCAGAACAGGAAAATTGTCTTTTAATGTGATATTGTCAAAACAAAACACAAAACAAAACCCAACATGCTGGAAGCACAGTGGTTAAACCCTGTTTACTTTGACCAAAGTAACAGAAATGATGTTTTGCATTGTAAGACAGCAGTTTTATAAACCCATTTGAATCACAACTTTGATGTAGCTACTTTCTTTAAAAGGCAAATATTTGGTGATTGCTTTAACAAAGAAATTGAATAAAAATTACCCTATCATGTTTTCACAAATATGCCAGAAAGGATTATCTGAAGTCATGTTAAAAACAATTTAAATATTTTTATTTCCACGGTTAGGCTTGCAAACTTTATATTTGGTTCTGTGATATGACATGCTTACCTGAGCCAGGTTACTGGCTACATAAGAAAGCTACTCTAATTCCTTTAGCTATTTAACTTCTTCCAACCCAGCCTGGCCACTCACCTTTATACAGTAGGTTTAGATCAAAAACATTTATTGACTATTTCAAAACATTTAAAAAAAAGCATCTCCCACCACTGAGGCTATTCAAAAGAACTTTTATTATAAGCTCTAAAGGCAGTTCCAGAAACATTTAGAGCAACAATTGCCCTACTAAGTGAAGGATGATATTCATTTGGATAGAAATGGTATATATTTCTTAAGGTATTTTATTACGTTATAGGCACACCTCATGCATTAATTCCCTACTTCATTCACCATTCTAATATTCTGTATATTGTTTATTTCAATAATAAAGATGACTTCCATTTCTGGATATAGTTCTCTAGAATCTAAGCACCACGTTTGTTCTAAATAACCTGAACTACAACCTGGATCTAGAATCTCACTGCAAATTAGCTTGTGACCTTGGTCTCTTGTAAGTTTTGCCTTGGATCCTTGTTTTCAAAAAAGCCCCAAACTAAAAAACAAAAGGGAACACAGGATGATTTAAATGGTGGCTATAAGAAACTAAGAAAGCCTGCGTTTTCAAAAATAGTTGAATGAAATTATGGAAAGACAAAAATTGCCCTTGATGGTCTGAAGAAAATGTACTTTCCAATTCAAAATTATACTTCACGATATACTTCTTGCAGTTTTCTAGAGCAGAAATGACATTACACTGAAAGTAAAATGTACTTGATAAGTCTGCATCAAAATTTAATATGCCTACAGTTAAAATCCTATTGATGTATTAACAACAATAACAAAAAAAACTATAGCAGTGGATCTGGGCCAGTTGGTATGCGTAGGCAGGATTAACTACCAGATTTATTTCATGACGTAAAAGGAGGCTCTGATGAAAAGATTTTAGATTAAAAAAGTCACCAAATTTGAATTATTCTTATCCTAATCTGTTATTTTATACATGCTTTTCTAAATAATGAAGCAATAGAGCCTGTATTAAATAAAGATCTTAGCATATAAAAATATATAGGTAAAATGTAACAATATCTTATTAAAAATAACTGCAAGCATCTACTACTACAAAGAGGGAAAAAATCTAATTTTGGTGCACCTGTGTCCTATATGAAAATAACAACATACAAAAATACAAAATTTATACAACGATTTGATGATTAAGACCATGAAGTCTATCTCAAAGCAACTTCATACATCTATAGTCCCAGCTTCTGGGGCTGACGCGTGATGATCGCTCGAGGCCAAGAGTTCCAGGTTACAGTGTGCTATGATCGTGCCTGTGAATAGCCACTGCATTCCAGCCTGGGCAACATAGTGAGATTCTGTCTTAAAAAATAAAAAGGAAAGAAAAAGAAAGAAAAAATTTTCCCAATTTAAAAAACTTAGGGGTGAAGAAACCAAACTATAATATGGATGATGTAAAATGAATATTCTATAGGGCATTAAAAATTAGTCTTTGCTTTCAGCTAGAGATACATGAAGCAGATAAAGAAATCATATATGTACCTAGTTCAGGGTAAGTTACTAAATTAGTGCATGAATGAAAAATGAGTTTCAGGTTAACATGGCATTAAATACACAGCTATGAAATCACATCACATAAATTTCCCTTTATATCAGCAATAAATAACCAGAGCTAACACCAGACTTTCTCTCTATATAGCAGGCAATAAAAAGCTACAAAGATTCTACATTGATCTAGTTAATATATTTAGTACTGAAGTGTGATATTTAGTGCCTAATCCAGAAGCAGCAAAAAAACCCATTCTCTCTAGTTCATAATTCTTCCAATCTGATCATCTGTAATGTTACAATCTTGGATTTAAGCAATATCCACAATCTTATTCATTAAAAAAATAAGGTGGTAAACATTAAGCTACAGATGTGCAACCTCCTAATTCTACAGATGTGAAATGGAGGCCTAGGACTTGTTCAAGGTCACATGGCTAATTGGCACAAGATCCTAGACTTTCTAACTCCCAGGTTGGTGCTCCGTTTAATATACCAAAACACTTCTAGGCTAATAAATATTTGTTTAAACCAACAAACCAGTAGGCATAATATTTAAGAGTTTAGCCTAACAGGAATATAAAATCTTAGCACATATGACTGGCCTGTAATTAAACCAGATTTATATATTGCAAATAAAACACAATACATAAAAGATCAATGGCATCTTCTGATTACCAGACCTTAAGTGTTTTATCAAACATAGATACAGCCAGAGGCTTAATTTAGCACTGCTAAATCTGGATACATTAAAGCTTTGTTCATTTTAATGAAATTTCCTCTATATAGATAGGAATTACTTGACTTAAACACTCTTCAATCTTAAACAGCAATTTTATATTATTTCTCAAAATATGTGCACTATTTTCAAAGAATAATTGATAAGCTTAGCAAAGTGACTCACACTAAGATGACAGCTCCATGCATAGCATGATGTCTTTAAATGTATTTCTGTTAGCATGAGCTGAATTTATTGCCTATAATAAATTCTATTTCTGAAGTATCTTTAATATTAGGAAGATTGTTATCTGTTGATACTAACTGCATGAAAGATAAGCAATCTAAAAAGCATAATTTAGACAGTACAAAAATGAAATATTAAATTGAAAAGGATTTTGTAGTATTTTCTATGCAGAAAAAATATATTGGGGAGATGTGCACATAATTTGAAAAGTGAGCTGAAAATTGAAATCTGAGAAATGTCAGAAAACCATTTTCTTTTTTTTTTGAGACAGGGTCTTGCTCTATTGCCCCAGCTAGAGTACAGTAGCATCATCATAGCCCACTGCAACCTCAAACTCCTAGGCTTAAGTGATCCTCCTGCCTCAGCCTTCAGAGTAGCTGGGACAACAGGTGCACGCCACCACAGCTGGTTAATTTTTTTTTTTTTTCCACACATCCAAGAAGCTCAATGATGGTTTTTTTTTTTAAAAAAATTTTTTCGTAGAGACAGGGGTCTCACTACATTACCCAAGCTGGTCTCGAGCTCTGGGCCTCAAGCCATCTTCCCACTTCAGCCTCCCAAAGTGCTAGGATTACAGACATAAAGCATCACACCCAGAGTGATTTCAATGCTACATAATGGTCTTAAATTTAACCAAATAAAAATTCCCAATATTAAATCTATGGCAAGATGTCCTGAAGCAAACGGTTTCATGAATCCTCAGAAAAAGAAGGGTTAAGGCTAAAAAGATCAAACACCAAGTGTTCATCATACCTTTCAGTCAATACAGCCTTTATTAACATGCAAGTACCATTTGCTTCAAGATATACAGGTTTACCTAACCTTTGTTTCAGTTTTATTTTAATGTCTTAAATTTAAGGTTATTTGTGGATCTAACACAAAGTAACTTATAAAAGCTGGTCAATGCCACAGAAAGAATAGTTATAAACAATAAAAACACCTGGTCAAAGTTAAACTTTATTTCTAGCTATCACCTTAACTTCTGAAATCACCATTTAGGTTTATAATTGGCGTTATTTGTCACCAAGTGGCAGAATTCTCATACTTGATAAATAATCTTCTATACTAAAATATGTGCCAGCATATCTGAAGAAGTTACTAAAAATATGCAATTTATATTTAACTGCTTTCAATAAGCTGAAAAGTACAATGTTTAAGTATTCTAAGAGGAAAAATTACTTTTATTTATGGTTTTTGTAGTTTCCAGAAGAGCTAGTCCATGTTAAGCCAGTCTTGAAGAAGAAATAAATTGAAGTCTTAAATTTATAGAACATAAAATGACAACTTTGTTCTACTAAGATACAGACAATACTAAACCCATCTCCAGCGCTGCTTTTCCCATGCCCATGCAGAGATGCTCTGTCATAGTTTTTCAAATGTTTTTTTGCCTGCTTAATATAAAAGCTGAATGACATCCTTGTGAGTATGATTTCAGTAGACGACCCTCTAATTACGGGTATTATATTTATTGGGACATATTTTAATTATTGGAAGATAATTCATGTACTCTAAGTACCTTATAAGATTTTCACTGTTTCTCTCTATTTTATTTTATAACATCCCAACTGGATGGAGGAAGACTGGAACAGTTCAGAAAAACCTAGCTTTTAAGATCTCGATAAAGTTCATAGTGAGTCTCTTAAAACACATTTAAACAATTGGAAGTGTAATCACAACAAGGGACTATAAAGAATGAAAATTGCAAAGGAAGCTTTATAGTCAATGAAAATACAGTACTTTGAATTGTCCAAAATGCGTAATGCACAAGCACTCTAAGTCATGTAGTTTACTTGCAGACCATCCGGCTATGGTTCAGTTACTGCTTCATAAGCTGTACCTAGTAACCTTCCAAAATTGCTTTTAAATAAAATTCTTAAATTGTAGCAATAAACAAAATGACAAGATACACTTAATACTGCAGTTGTATCAAAAGACATAAGAAATTTCAACTCTTATTCTTGAAGAGTTATAAAAATCAATGTTTTGGCTAAGTTATAAATATGTTTATAATGCAATTATTTGCATAACTCTAGTAATGCTAATAGCGGCTATATGATCAGAATAGGTTTTTTAAAAAACACTAAAAACATAAAAATACTTAGCCCCATTATTTACCTGTAGTATGTGTTCATTTATGTCTAAATTTCAGCATTTACTGTATCATTGCTCTACTTTTAAAAGTCACATCCAAAGGATAAGGCAAAACCACCTACGAATTGGCATATTTGTTTATTTCTGTTTGTGAAAATGTCCTTAATTTGTTGATGTAGCAAACAAATTTCAACCCTGATTGCTATGCAAAAAACAGGAGATAATCTGCTTTGCAATGAACTTTACAGTTCAATTGCACACAGGCAACATGCTATATAGGAAAAAATTACTAACTGAACTACAGGTATTAAATACTGAAAAAATTAACAGTTTATTATAATTTATTTTATTTAACAATCTAGGAAGTTCGCAGCCATCAGAAGTTCCAGTGCAATTTCAGGTGCAATTGGGAATTCAGGAATCTCCGTGGAGCTGTTAGTGTAGCGAACCTTGTAGGTAAAATACATGCATACTTTTGATAGCACATGTGAAGGGATCTCTCTAAAATTGACCTCATTGGTTTCGTTCTCAGCAAACTGACCTGTAAAACAAAAGAATTATGGATGTTATGGGTTGAATTGTGCCCTCCCCCCAAATATGTATGTTGCAGTCTTATTAACACATTCTAGTACCTTAGAATGTGACTGTGTTTGGAGATAGGGTCTTTAAAGAGGTATAATTAAGTTAAAATGAGGTAATGAGGGTGTTAATCAAATTTGATTGGTTGTCCTTGTAAGAAGAGCAGATTAGGACACAGACAGGAATGGAGGGAAGACCATGTGAAGACACAGGGAGAAGATGGCCATCTACAAGCCAAGAAGAGAGGCCTCAGAAGAAAGCAACCCTGCCAACACCTTAATCTTCACCTTCTACCCTCTAGAATTGTGAGAAAATAAAGTTCTGTGGTTTAAGCCATTTGGCCTGCAGTACTTTGTTATGGCTGTCCCAGGAAACCAATAAATGTTAAAAGAATAACCCTAATTAGCATCAAATGAATTCTCTAATTCTGATTTCAGTATCAACAACACAAAAATCTTTATGAAAATAGCATTTGAGATTCATCAAGACTGAATTTTAAAATTCTAATTCTCTCCCTATGGGTTGGGCACTTAAATAGCTTTTCCTAAGAATCTTGGTGGCATGATTAGGTAAGCAGGATGGAAAAAGCTAAATCATTCTATTGGAAGGTCCAGTCCAGGGAATCAAGTCTTTATGGATCATTAAGAGACATGTGCTGTAATGAACTGCCATGTAAAAATAAAGTTAGCACAAATAACAAATTTCCTGATTTGGATTTTCTGGCAATGTGTGAATATATAAAGCATAAAATAAGAAAAATACTATTTAAAAGAAATCTTTCAAGAAAGGAAATTCATTGTATCCTCCTTTCGTTTTTAAAAATATGATAGTGTCAATGAGATCTCCTTCTCAGAAGTCATTTCCCTTTAACAACACTTCATAAACAGTTTTTCAGTCATTCCTCAAAATTTCTGTAGCCACATAAATGTTATATCATTTAACATTTACTCGTAGGGAAAAAATACTTTTTCTTTCTTTCTTTCTTTAGAGACAGGGTTTCACTCTGTTACCTAGGCTGAAATAGTGGCACGATCATAGCTCACTGCAGCCTTGAACTCCTGGGCTCAAGGGATCCTTTCATCTCAGTCTCCTGAGTAGCTGGGAGTAGAGGTGCAAGCAACCATGCCCAGTAGGGAAAAAATGTTTTCTTAGCAGTCTAGCACAGCACTGTGTACTAAATACAAAAGGCATTTTATACCTAAAAAATACTTTCTGAGAATGTAGTATATTCAAAGTTTTCTAATAACTGTATTGATTGGGGGTGTGGTGGCATAGGGAGGAAGGAGGAGAGTAGGACTCAGCAAATAATTCACAACAATGAGGTAAATTTTGGTTTGCTAATAACAAAACTCCCTTTTTTGAATATATGTATGAAATATTACCAATAGGCACTTAAGCCTTTGATACTAGATAAAAATTAGTGTCTTCTTGAGGTAAAAGTCACATAAAATTAACCATTTTAAAGTATACAGTGCAGTGGCATTTGTACTCTCACGATGTTGTGCAACTACCCTCTCTATCTAGTTCCAAAATATTTTCATCACCCCAAATAAAACCCTGTACCCATTAAGCAGTTATTTCCCACTTACTCCATCCTCCAGCCTCTGGCAAACACCAATCTGCTTTCTGTCTCTATTCTGGGTATTTCATATAAATGGAACCATAAACGTGACCTTTTGTGTGTGTGTTTTTTCACTTAGCAAGTTTTGGAGGTGCATCCACATTGTAGCATGTATCAGTACTTTATTCTTTCCTATGCAAGCATTAGTTTTGAGCTGAATGTTTTCATGATTCTTCAAAGATAATAATCTTGTATTTAAATTAAAGGAGATCAAATTTACAAAAAATCAAAAGACCTTTAATCTTAACTTACAGTTAAAATTTTGTTGGCATTTGTGATTATTTTCCCCCTAAAAAACTTCCTAGTACTGTCTAGTGGAAAAGCCTAAAAGCAATTCAATACAGGATCAATGAGTTATCTCTAGGACTCAGACTGGGACCCTTAAATGACATTTTGTACTGAAAGAAAACAGGGCACTTTGGAAAAACAGCTGTTTGCAGGATTGGGGGATAATGTATGGGAAAGCCTGGAAATCTTATTACAAAGAGTAATATATATTCAAGACCAATGGAGCCATGTCAAAAGGACATAGGAGCCAACTCAATGTGGCTCCTTCTGGAATAAAAATGGAACAAATGGAGCAACTTGAGCATCAGTGAGAATGAGTGCAACAGACTCAAAAGCATTAAATATAAAAATTCATGAGTTCATGATGATATGCAAACTCTCAAAAATAAAAACAAACACTCTTTACGACTGGAAGATGCTTACAAACCAATTCATTACTTTGAAAAATTATTATGCAAAGGCAAATCAATAAGCATTTATCTTGTTTTTCCTCCCATCCAAGTACCAACCAGGACTGAACATGCTTAGCTTCTGCGATCAGACGAGATCGGGCGTGTTCAGGGTGGTATGGCCGTAGACTATCTTGTCTTTCCTATACAGACTGTGTAGCTGGGACTACAGGCACACACCATGACCCCCGGCTATTTTTTTCTATTTTTAGTAGAGATGGGGTCTCACTCTTGCTCAGGCTGGTCTTGAACTCCTGAACTTCAGCGATCCTCCCGCCTTGGCCTCCCAGAGTGCTAGGATTATAGGCATGAGCCACCACACAGGGCCTACAGACTATATTTCAAGGTAACCAAATAGTTCCTTGTATGAGAATTCTAGCTAATAAATGCAGAAGAAATTACAGAATTAGAAAATCACTGTTTTGTAATCCCAAATGAAGTAAATCTCAGCAATAATCACAATAAATAACAAGTCAGCATGGGGAACTTTTTATGGATGAATCAGCCTTACAATCCTGGAACTCTGATCAAACCTGACATCACTAAAAGACGTGATACAATAAGAATACAACAGTACCACTTATAAAGTATCCTTGCCTAGAAAAACAACCCAGAGTCTAATCAAGCCTCTAGAATTCTAACTATGAGTTTATACGATAAAATATTAATTAGATATGAAATGTGGACATCTAGCCAGGTGTGGAGGCGCATGCCTGTTATCCCAGCTACTCGGGAGGCTGAGGCAGGAGGATCACTTGAGCCCAGGAGTTTGAAGTTGTAGTGAGCTATGATGATGCCACTGCACTCTAGGCCAGGCAGCAAAATGAGACTCTGTGAAATGAAACAGTCAGAAATGTGCTTGAAATACTCAGAGAAAAAAGTAGAGATCCTGAAAGAAGGTAAGATTAGCAAAATGTTAACTATTGAAGCTGGTTGGTGGGTACATGGAGGTATATTACACAACCTCTCTACTTCTGCGTATGTTTTAAACTCTCTGTGGTAAAGAAAACATAAAAGAGGAATTCCAAGGGACCCCAAATAGCCAAACAATCTTGAAACAGAAAAGCAAAGTTAGAGGCTTCAAACTTAAGAATGAAGTTGATATTTTACCACAGAGTATATAAAAAAATTAACTTAAAACCAAAGGCCTAAATGTAACAGCCAAACCCATAAAACTTCTATTAATAGAAAAAAAAGGGGGGGGGGGGATTCTGACTTCATGAAATCTCCATGAGGCTTGATTTGGCAATGGATTCTTATACATGACATAAAAACAAAAACACAAGAAAAAAATAAATCACACTTCATCAAAATTAAACATTTTTGTGCTTCAAATGATACCATCAAGAAAAAGATAAGCTATGGAACAGGAGAAAATACTTGTAAATCATACCTGATAAGGGTATAGTATTGAGAATTAATAAAGAACTCTTATAACTCAATAACAAAAAGACAAACCACCCAATTCAAAAATAGCTAAAGACTTAAGAAGATAAACAAATGGCCAGCAAGCACATGAAATGATGTTCAATTAGTCATTCACAACAAAAAGACAGACAAGTATAAATACTGGCCAGGATGTGTAAAAACAGGAACCCTAGGACACTGTTGGTCGCAATGTAAAATAATTCAGCTGCTGTGGAAAGTTTGGTGGTGCCTCCAAAAGTTTAACAGTTATCATATGATCAAGCATAGGTAACTCAAAAGAACCGAAAAGCAGGTATTCAAGTAAATATTTATACACAAATGTTCCCAGCAGCACTATTCATGGTAGCCAAAAGGTAGAAACAACCCAAATATTCATCAGTTGATGAGGAGACAGACAAAATGTGGTATACTCAAATGCACGAGGTGATGGATATGCCAATGACCCTGATTTGCATAGTAACACATTGTATGCCTGTATTAAACCATCACATGTACCCTATGAATATATACAACTATGATGTACCCACAATAATTAAAAATTAAAGATTAAAATTAAAAAATGTGGTAGGCCGGGTGTGGTGACTCACTCCTGTAATCCTAGCACTCTGGGAAGCAGAGGAGGGAGGATCACTTGAGGTCAGGAGTTCGAGACCAGCCTGAGTAAGACCGAGACCCCATCTCTACTAAAAAACAGAAAAAATTAGCCGGGTGGGGTGGTGCATGCCTGTAGTCCCAGCTACTTGGGAAGCTGAGGCAGGAGGACTGCTTGAGCCCACGAGTTTGAGGTTGCTGTGAGCTAGGCAGACGACATGGCACTCTAGCCCAGGCAACAGAGCAAACTCTGTCTCAAAAAACCCCAAAAAAGTGGTATATTCACATAATGGAATATTATTCAGCCATAAAAAGGAATTAAGTATTATACATGCTAGTACATGGATAAACCTTGAGCCCATTATGCCTGGTGACAAAAGACAGACACAAAAGGCAACATATTACACGATTCTTTCTTTCTTTCTATCTATCTATCTATCTATCTATCTATTTATTTTAGAGACAGGGTCTCATTCTGTTGCCTAGGCTGGAGTGTAGTGGCGTGATCAGTTTACTGCAGCCTCAAGCTTCTGCCTCAGCTTCCAAAGTAGCTAGGACTGCAGGTAAGCACCACAAATGACTAATTTTTTTTTTATTTTTGTAGAGACAGGGTCTTGTTATGTTGCCCAGGCTGGTCTTCAGGGCTCAATCCTCTCACCTTGGCCTCCCAAAGCGCTGGGATTATAGGTGTAAGCCACTGCACCCAGCCCTTGATTCCGTTTATATGAAATGCTCAGAATAGGCAAACCAGAAAGCAGACTGGTGGCTGTCAGACACTGGGAGTAGAGAATGGGAATGAGTAGTGGTAGTTTAATGGGTATGGGGTTTACTTTTGGAGTAATAAAAATGTTTTGGAACTAGATAGAGATGATGGTTGCAAAATGTTGTGAAAGTAGCAAATACCACTGAATCATACTTTAAAACAGTATTTTATTATGTGAATTTTATTTATTCACATAAATTTACAGAATTTATTTTAATTCAAGGAAAAAAATGTTAAGAATAGAGATTTGGGAGGTGTCATCTTTGACAGATAAACTTTATATCTAACTAGGAACACCAGTTAGAGTCTGTGGTTCAGAAGCTGACCATGTAAACTAACATAAGGAAACAAACCTTCCTATTATAAAATGACCAGTTTAATATTATTGAAACTTGTAGGAACCAATTTTTTCCAATACAACATAAACATGCAATAATGTTGTAAGAGTTATTCCCTCTCTAAATGCTGAGTCATTTAATTCAACTAAAAACACATTTATTAAATATTAGAAGTGAAAAATATGAAGGAAAAAAAGAACTGTACTTACCTGGGCCACTCAACATGGCTTTTATTGTTCCTGATGTTAACGCATGTTCTCTTTTTACAATAAATTCATGACCATCCGAAGATATCAATTTAACATACATTGCATCAGGGCCTTCACAGCCACCATAGGTCTTCTCCTCGCCATCTAAAATAAAGCAGTAAAATGAGTTTTTAATCATATGATGTATTAAAAATCAACAGGTTTATTATCAAGGTTAATACTTGAAGAACTCTGGCCAGAAACATTTCTGGAAGGTAATAGCCACCAAGACTTTAAAGTTTTTAATTCCTTGTTTTATTACTCTTTAAACATTTTCCAGTGCCAGAATGAAGTCTAGACTCAAAGATGCTACCGTAGGTAAAAACTGACCAGTATTTTTCAAGGAGGTATTAATTTTTTGTGACCAAAGCAGCACATTCAAATTTGAAGACTAAGACAAAATATTTCAATAGTATGACTTTAATTCTACCACCCAAAGTACTCACATTTAGAAGATGAACATTGTACTACTGACTGCAAAGGATCCTCCTGCCTTGGCCTCTCAAATGCTAGGATTACAGGCATGAGCCACTACGTTCAGCCTGCACTTGCTGATTTTGAAAGTCCATCTTTACTTGAGAAGAAAAACCAGCTTCTTCTAGTTGAAACACAAAATTATCTTTATAGAACTTACCCATTATGTTCTTAGGAAATTCTACTTTGCTTCCCCGGGAACTTTAGTAGCTTCCTGAAAATACAACACCACCATATTAAGATCAATGTTGCAAGAGAACATGTTTTCACTCATTGTGATTTAATATGTCTTCGGTGTTAAAAGTTTAAGGACTCCCTCTCCCTCCTTGTTACATAAGAGTTCACCATTCCAACAGAGAAAACACAACACTTCTATGAATCAATTGAAGAATACCAAAACGCTCTGTAAGCTTGATCAGTTGGCACTTTTGAATTGGGAGAAGACTACTTAAAATAGAGGAGGAGGTTGTAAAGTGTGCGACATGTTAAGAATTATAGACATGTAAAAAAGTTCAGTTCATTAAAATGCACACATGGATGATCATTATCAAGAAAAAACTGCCATACTGAGATGTTCTAAGGCAATGATCCCTTATTCTTTTTCTGGGTAAAGGCCTCTGTTAGGAATCCAAAGAAAACTATGGATCCTATTGCATAATAAAGAATTTGGTTGGCCTTTGAGGCTGGTTTTGGGAAGAGGCCTCTAATTCGTTGGAATTTCTCCAGTGATAAAAATGTCTTTGTTATTCATGGTGGGCCCTAATAGTTTATGTTAACCAGGTAACTCATAGTGGGCCTCTAGATAAACAAGAGGACTTAGGACAAAGGGCTTTGTGTGCCTTGATAGCAGCATGACCTCCAACTGGAGGGGAGCTGTTGTTGCTCATGAATCTATCAATCATGTCTACATACTGAAACCCCAATCAAAACCCTAGACACCATAGCTCAGGTGAGCTTTTCTGGTTAGGAATACTCTGCCCTGCTACACCTGAATGTGTTGGAAGGGAGATACGCTGACTTAACACAGCAAGGACACAGGAAGTTCTGTATCCTGTATTCACTGGACAGTGGTAGACACTAAGCAAATATTTGCTTGAATGAATGATGACATGATATAGCTAAGGACATGAGGTAACTTCCAAGAGAATGAAAATAGACAAGGTTTTCCCTCTAATGTATACATTATATAAGTATACGCATATATAATTTCATTCTACCACCCCTTCCACATACAGGCTACCAAAGTCCTGAAATTTAACAACGAAGTGGTAAGAAATTAACAATTTTTTTGAAAAATCTTAGATTTTACAAAATAACCAGATGATCGCTAAAGGAAAAGTTTTCCTTTTCTCAATAATGTATATTTTAACAATGTACTACAACACTTCTTCAGAAAGTCTTACTTATATCACTATCTTTTTAATGTCATTAACAGGAAAATAGCACATCAACTATCCTGCTAAGAAATTCCTGACCAATATTTTAACTGTAGCCTTAAGGGAAGGGTCAAGAAAATGAACCATAACATTTTAGAGCAGAAAGGAACTTGCAGATAACCTTGCTAATCCCTCATCCAAGTACAGGGAGGCTCAAAGATTTGCTCCAGGTAGTGACAGAGCAGGAGCAGAAATCAAACATATCTTAATCTAGAACACTTACTAGCATGGAGGGAGATATTTTAAGTACCATTTCTAATCGGAGATAAAGCAGAAAAAAAAGGCAACAGTGGCAATGAAGTATTACCAACAATTTGTAGGCCTAATAAGTGGCAAACATTGTACTAAATGTCGTACATATATAATCCATTATTTTATTTAAAAACAACTCTTCCATGGCCAGAGGCAGTGGAACATACCTACAATCCCAGCACTTTGGGAGGAAAAGGCAGGAGGACAGCTTAAGACTAGGAGTTCAAGACAAGACTGGGCAACATAGTAAGACCCTGTCTGTACAAAAAATTAAAAAAAAAAAAAATTAGCTAGGCATGCTGGTGGCACAACTCTAGTCCTAGCTACCAGGGAGGCTGAGGCAGGAGGATCACTTGAGCCCATGAGTTCAAGGTTACATTGAGCTATGATTATGCCACTGCACCGCAGCCTGGGTGACAGAGACCCTGTCTCTTAAAAACAAAACAAAAACAAAACTCTTCCACAAGTGAATTATTATTCCCATTTTAGAGATGAGGACACACTGAAGGAGGCTGCTACCTGCTCAAGGCTTCTAAAGCTTAAATGGCAATGTTGTAAACAGCTCTGTAAACAAATTTCAATTACTCCTATCTCTCTCTCTCTCTCTCTCTCTCTATATATATATCTATACATAGAGATCTCAATCTCTCTCTATATATATAATAATCATCTCTCTTAACTAACTCACCATCCTGCATTAGATCTACCCGATGCACTTAGATCCTTGTTAATTTCAATACACCTGCCAAAATGCAAGTACCCTTGTTGATTTCCCTTCTTTTAAAAAACTGGAACTTTCCATCAGTGGTAGGGACTGACTTGAGGCAGATTCTCCCCACAAGATTGTCTTTGGTATTAAAATGTCCTTTCTTCTTTGGTAATCCTCATTGTCTCATCAATTTGTTATTCTGTGCTGCAAGCAACCAGACCTAGACTGAATCTCCTTGCAGTTTTGATAACAAGCGTTAGGATTTAAACCTAGCTGGGTTTGACCTCATGGTCCATACTCTATTCCATCCATTATTCCCTACAGCCACAGTAAAAAAGTCTGGTTCCAGTTAAAATTATTTTCTACTATTCCTGAGAGCTGCTGATATAAATGAATCCTTAAATAGTTCTCTAAAATTTAAAAATAGTACCATGTCATTGTATGTCATTTTATGGCAATTAAAAAATTCATCAAAGCCATTGTTATTTTCTTCTCTTCATATTGCTTTGGAATCATTCTTTTAAACAACAACAACAACAACAACAACAACAACAACGGATGCTAGAAAAGCTTGTAGTACAAGAATTTCAAGTGTCAACTTTTCTATCTGGAAAATCTCAGTAAAACATTTAGTTGTTACCTAGCACTAGCTAAGCAACTACGCAAAATCATATCTTAGAAGCCCTCTGGGTAGCAACAGTTTCTCTAGAGACTTAATACAGTAAATCAATTCCACAATTTATACAACACGGGTTAACAAGGGGAGGGGAGAAAAGGGGGAGACCCACAACCAACAGAGAAAGGAAAAAAAAAATCAACATTGAGTTAATATTTCCGACTTCTTAAGCAGAAGTTAAAAATATTTGAACTATGATTAGATAAATTACTATAGAAATCTAAGTTTGAGGAGACAAAGATCTCAGTTCAAACATTTGCTTTATTTTCACTATTTTTTTTTTTTTTTTTTTTTGAGACAGAGTCTCTCTCTGTTGCCCAGGCTAGAGTGCAGTGGCGTCAGCCTAGCTCACAGCAACCTCAAACTCCTGGGCTCAAGCAATCTTCCTGCCTCAGCTTCCCGAGTAGCTGGGACTACAGGTACAGGCCACTATGACTGGATAATTTTTCTATTTTTAGTAGATACAGGGTCTCACTCTCGCTCAGGATGGTCTCGATCAGTTCAAACATTTGAACATCTATTCCATGACAGAGATGAGTTCTGGAAATATGATTTGGGCACAGAAAAGTCAATGATAGGGGAGCAGTGAGTTGAGAATACTCCTAGGCAGAAGAGTATGAACAATGGCCTTATATGTCATTTTGCTTTTAGAGTATCACATATAAACATTAAAGTTTTTTTTTTTTTTAGTGACAAATACTTAGAAAATCCAGGTAAGCTTAGGGCCAGCACTGAAATCAGTTTTAATCTAGTATGACTGAACAATCAAAAGATCTACGATTAGCCTACTCCTTTTCTGATTTGAAATGTTACCTTTATCATATACTACATTGCTACATGGATTTCTAGACTATATTCTGTTCTACTGATTTTATCCTCCCTGTTTTAATTATAATAGCATGATAAACACGAAAGGTTGGGTTAAGTCCCCCCTTTTGTTCTCACATTTCCTAGTAAGTCTACTTTTTAGGGACTTTTTAGTTTCCATTATGAATGGGATCTGTTTTCCTATCATATTTTCTGAAACGTTACTGCTCGTGTTGTAAAAAGCGTTTAACCTTCATAAATTGATCTTGCAATCCCACCATTTTTGAACTCTTACTAGTTTTAACAGTTTTTCAGTCGATTTGCTTGAATCATTTAAATAGATAACAATTACTGTGTATTTATTCTTTGTATCTTTTTGTCTTTTTACATTGGCTATTTATTTGGATAAATAAGGTTAGATTTCTAACTAAAACTACAAAAACACACTACAGTTTATGGAACCAAATGTGAAAAAATCTTCTGAACTACGGAAAAACAGAAAAAAAAATACAACTAGCTTACAGGTAAGTATGAAATTGCTTGATCTCAACAGTAATCAGGAAAATGCAAATTAAAACTTTAAAAAACTTGCTAAAACAAGTGTTGAGAGGATGGGTAATAATAAATAAAGGGCACAACGATTTTGCAGGGCAGCAGTACAATCAATTACATTTTTAAACATACACACATTAGGAAACTAGCAACTCTACTTCTTGGCATTTACCTTAGAGAAACACTAACATTGAAGGCAAAAGTAAGTAGAAGAATATTTCCCATAAAGTGTACAGCAGAAAAACTGAAAATACCTTAAAAGGTTCACTAATTAGGGAATGAAATAAATAAAAATATATTTATATTTATGAAATATTATGGGGAAGTGAAAAAGAGTAAGGCAAATCTATATATGTAATGACACGGAACAACCACCAAGATAAACTTAGTTTTTTTAGAAAAGCAGGCTAGAATGATAGATACAGTTTGATGCCACTTATGTAAAATAAGTGGCTTCTCACCTATTAATCTTATGTTTTCTGTAGATAAATAAAAATGCATAAACACATGTTCTTTTTTTTTCTCCCCTCTCTCCCACTCTAAGCATACAAACTTTTTTTTTTTTTTTGAGACACGATCTCATTCTATTGCCCAGGCTAGAAAACAGTGGCACAATCATGGCTCACTGCAATCTCCAACTCCTGGGCTCAAGTGATCCTCCTAACTCAGTCTCCTTAGTAGCTGGGACTACAGGTGTGTGCCACCACACCTTACTAATTTTTTCTTATTTTTTTTGGTAGAGATAGGGTCTCCTTATGTTGCCCAGGCTAGTCTTGAACTCCTGGCCTCAAGGGATCCTCCCTCCTTGGCCTCCCAAAGTATTGGGATTACAGGCAGGAGCAGCCCATAAATATTATGTCCTAAAGTGTAAACAACTAGAAAAAGGTCTTGAAAGATATTTTCCAAAGTGATGATAATCTTTACTACTGAGAAAAAGAGAGAGGGGGCCAACAGAGGATGTAGGCTTGTCTGAATTATTTTTATTTTTCTATAAGGAGGATCTATTCATATATTCCATCTGTTATTTAGAACTGACTTTTTATTTTTAAAATTTATTTATTTTTCTACAACCCTTCTGAAAGCATAAAATTGACTTCTTAAAAGAAATAAACGTGTAGGACCAAGAAGGTCATGATTGGAACAATGGTCACAGGCTGATGATAAGTTCCTAACTGTATATAAGAATTTGGAAAACAACGCAAATTACATTAACCAAAATAATCTAATGTTCAGGCCTATCTGAAGAGGTAAGAAGAGAGACCTCGTAATACAAACTGACAATAGTAGTATGCAATTCCATTTTGTAACAAGAAATCAAAATATCCTGCCTTCAGAATGTGTTCATACTGTGGTCAAATTTATGTCTTTAAGGAAGAGCTGAAATTTGCATTCTGGCCTATTCAACTTACAGCAACGCTCTTATATTTAACTCTTGCCCAGGCAGTCCTTAATAGCTTCAGCCAACAGTCCCTCCTCCTCCTTTTTACCTCCATAGTAGAATTTATAGTATTCTTCACTATGGATACAAATACTTCACAGTTGCCTTTGTCCCCTCAACTAGCTGCAAGTTTCCACAGGGCAGGGAGGTTCTTTCCTTCATGACCCACAAATCCAGCACAACAGTAGTTACATAGTAAGGTTAACAAAGTGAAGTTTCATACAAAGCTGCCGTTCCCAACCCCTGGGCTATGGACCAGTAGTCCATGGCCTGTTAGGAACCACACAGCAGGAGGTAAGCAGCAGGAGAGCAAGTGAAGGTTCATCTGTATTTACAGCCCCTCCCCATTGCTCGAATCACTGTATAAGCTCCACCTCCTGTCAGATCAGTTGTGGCATTTGATTCTCATAGAAGAACTAACCCCACTGGAAACCCAGCATGCCAGAGACCTAGGTTTTGCATTCCTGAGGTGAAGCTGAGGTGGTGATGCAGGAGCTGGGGAGCAGCTGCAAATACAGATTATCATTAGCAGAGGTTTGACCGCACAATAAACGTCATGCACTTGAATCATCATGAAACCAGCTCCCCCCCCCACCCCCACCCCGCCCTCTTCCCTCTTCTCTGGAAAAACTGTCTTCCCAAAACCGGTCCCTGGTACCAAAAAACATTGGGGACCGCTGCAATAACGTATCTACACAGATTAGACAGTATTATCCTGAGCTTTCTAACAGGATAAAGTAATTCAATCGCACATGCTTTTGCCCAAGACTGATGCATGCTTTACTTTGATGTTGGCATCTAGTAAACTTAGAAACTTAAGACAAACATAATGAAAACTATTCTAGGAAACATCAATTTAAGTTTAATGGAATACTTTGGATTATATTTGGAGGAAGGGAGTAACTAAGGAAGCAGTGGTATTTCATCTTTCAGAATGAAATTGAGTCAGTATGAATTCTGGGCCAGGCACAGTGGTTCACGATTCTAATCCCAGCACTTGGAAGCCAAGGTGAGAGGATCACTCGAGGTCAGGAGTTTTGAGACCAGCTGGTCAACATAGAGAGACCCACTTCCTACCAAAAAAAAAAAAAAAATTTTTTTGTTTTTTAGGTAGTCTTGCTCTGTTACCCAGGCTAGAGTGCCATGGTGTCAGCCTAGCTCACAGCAACCTTAAACTCCTGGGCTCAAGCAATCCTCCTGCCTCAGCCTCTGGAGTAGCTGGGACCATAGGCATGCGACACCACACCTGGTTAATTTTTCTGTTTTTAGAAGAGACCAGGTCTCGTTCTTGCTCAGGATGGTCTTGAATTCCTGACCTCAAGCAATCCTGCTGACTTCACCTCCCAGAGTGCTAGGATTATAGGCATGAGCCATGACACCCGGCCAAACAATTTTTTTGGAAAATTGGTCAGGCCTGGTGGCATGGTCCTATAGTTCTAACTATTCTGGAGGCTGAGGTGGGAAGATCACTTGAGCCCAGGACTTGGAGGCTGCAGTGAGCTATAAATGGGCCTCCACTCCAGCCTGGATGACAGTGACAATAAATAAATAAATTAATTAAAAATTAAAAAAAATTCTAACGGTAAAAGGAGTTTTTATTCTAAAAGACTACGAGGACATAGCCATGTTTTATGAAATTAGGATAGCCAAAACATGTCTCATAATTATGTACTCACCACAAATTATTAACACATGCAAGTATATGAAACATGTATTCCTGTACAAGATTTGTGAACTTTCATGTTTCCTAAAACTAATTCAGTTATCTGAAAATGTTAATAATTTGAGATGTCCTTAAATTTCCTGGGATTAAAACTTGCTCCCAAACCTCTGTAAGTTTCAGAACAAGTTTTATCCTCAGTGGTGGTGAGTCAGAGAAGTTCTTCACTTTTACTAAGAGATTCTATTAGGTCATTTAAAGTGAAAGCACTGACCTCAATTTTCAAGCTGTTTCTGATGGCTAGAAATTAGTAACAGCCTGTTGTCCCAAATGGCCAAACTTTTATTACTCTAAAATAATGAATCATCTAATAATACTCACAAAAGACTTTATAATATCTCATCAGGAGGGCCTTGGTTTCTAATAATATAACCTCAAAAATACCAGTCCTGTGATCTGCTTGCCATGAATTGTGGGGCTTAGGAAATTTTGATTAGAGGAAGTATCTCTGATATTTAAGAACTCTATTTTATGCTGGCAACAAATAATCAATCAGAAATATTACATAGGGTGGTGTGGACCACAACAATCACAGTAATGTTAAGTGGTCCCCGGATAAATAGTAAATGATGGTTCTCTTACACTTTGGTGGGTTACAGTTGTTTCATATCAAATTACAAATAGCAAAAATAATAAACATGGTTTCCTAAATCCCTATACTAGAAAAGAAAAGTGAGTCAAAGCATACAGCTAGAAAGGACAATCTCTTAAACAAATGAAGCTTGAACAATTGCATATCCACACGGAAAACAAGAACCTCACTGTGACATCACATACGAAAATCAATGTGAGAATCACAGAATTAAACTTAAAAGGCAAAATAATAAAGCTACTAGAGGAAAACAGAACATTTTCATGACATCAGTGTATGCAAAGATTTCCCAGAAAAGACACTAAAAGGACAAATCACAAAAGAAAAAACTGATAAATTCCATCAAAATAAAATACCTCTGCTCATGAAAAAATGAATCTGGTTGAGTATGATGGCAAGTGCCTATAATCCTAGCTATTTAGGAGCCTGAGGCAGGAGGATAGCTTGAGACCAGAAACTTGTGGTGGTAGTACACTATGACTGTGTGAATAGCTACTGCACTCCAGTCTGAGCAACACAGCAAGACCCTGTCTCTGAAACAAACAAGTAAACAAAAACACAAAACCCCCCACAAAAACAAAACACCCAAATGTTTACTGAGGGCCAGTATGCCAGGTGCTATCCTAGGCACTGGGGACACAGAGATGAACACAACAAAGATTCTAATCTCATGGGGAATGGTAGGGACAAAATCAAAACAAAATATGTGAAACAGAAGATATGCTATGGGGAAAAATAAAGCAGAGTAAGGTAGATAGGGAATGGCAGAAGGAAAGCAAGACGGGGTTGCCATTTCATACAGGATGGTGAAGAAAGGCCTCACTGGTATTTGACAAAAGACCTGAAGAAAGCAAAGGAGTGAGTCACGGATATCTAGGGGAAGAGCCTTCAAAGGAGGGAGATCAGCAAGGAGACCAGTTTGGCCAGAGGAGTAAGTCGAGGATAGAGTGTAGGAAAAGAGGTGAGTGAGTGGGGAGTTGGGCCTTCTCAAACAGGAGTGATGGACAGATAAGGAGCATAGGTTGAGAAAGGAGCATAAGTTGAGAAATGGGTCAGTGTTTACTACTACACTGGGTCTTAAATGCCCAGTGTAATAGTAAACACCACCAGGACAGGAGTATATGCCTTCTTTGCATATATCCTGTTTCATCTCTCCTTCCTAACTGTTCTTTTGCTGTTTTCTATCATGCCTGAAGACTGCATCCATATAATGCAGTGTTTAAAAGCAGTCTGCTTTAGAACCCCCACATCGCCAATTCCTAGCTATGTCACCTTGGGAGAAGTTACCTAACCTTTCTGTGCCTACTTTCTTCAACTGTAAAATAGGAATGATATAGCATCTACCTTACAGGGCTGTTTTGAAGAATAAATGAGTTTATAAATAAAGCACTTAGAATAGTACCTGGCACACAGTAAACACATTAAAACACTAGCTAGTATGATTCTATTTCTGAACCATAGATTCATTCCTATATGTATTGAGGACCTGCCATGTGCCAAGTGCTACTCTATGTTCTTGGGATAAAACTGTGGAAAAAATAAAGAACCCATTCTCTCCTCCATCCTGGAACTTAAATTTTAGTGTGGGGTTGGTAAACTTTTTCTGTAATGGACCAGATAGTAAATATTTTATGCTTAGTAGGCCATAAGGTCTCTGTCAACTACAACTCTGTCACTGGAGTGTAAAAGTAGTCACAAACAAGATGTAAACAATGAGCGTGGCTATGTTCCAACAAAACTTTATGGGCACAGAAATGTGCAATTCACATAATTTTCACATATTAGGAACTATACTCTTCCTCTGAATTTCTGTTCAACTATTAAAAATGCAAAAACCATTCTTAGTTTATGGGCTGTACAAAAACAGGTGGTGGGCCAGATTTGGCTGCAACTTGCTGACCCCATTCTAGCAGGTCCTTAATCTGTAGTCCCCTATTCCTAAAGGATCAAGGATAAGCAGCAGCAGAATCCCAGACTGCTGAATTTGTACATTTTTGTGCTTATCTGCAGTTTGGGGTAAGAGAAGGGAGAAAGTCCATAACTTTTTAGATTTTCCAAGGAATCTCAAACCACAAAGAAATTAAGAACTAGCCCCACTGAATGAATTTCAATGGCTGCTACCATGTGGACCCAAATCCATCTCCACAGGTGAATTTCTACTCTCTATTATAAATTTCTTTTCTTTTTTTTGTGGTGAGCATGATGACTTTAAAAAAAATTGCGTTAATTTAAGGGGTACAATACAGCTTTGTTACATGGATATAATGTGTAGTGGTGAGACATTTCTATTTCTATCCTGTGAATCAGATAGATTAAGTGATATGACTTCTGTTTCTTTATCTCCCAAATGAGAGAACTGGACTAACGTGTGTCTATAAGTTCCTTCTAGCTCTATCATTTTACGATTAAATTCATCTGAAATCCATCTTCTCCCTACTAAACTGCCTATAACTCAACTACCCATCTTTATTAAGCAGTTGCCCCCACACAACACAGAACTTATGGGCTCCACGGCACTGCTGAGTTCCTACTGAGTCTGTCCCCTCACTCCTGTAATACCTAATCTCCCTCCTGGACAGTATCTCCAAACTCCTTTGTTTCCATTTAAAAAGTGTGAGCAGATATTCCCAATATGTAATGTGTATCTAATCACAGATTCTATATATTATAAAATCAAAAAGAAGCTTTAGAAAAATGGACTAAAAAACTGAAACAAGTCACTTCAGTTGCTTTTCTGCATCTGTATAACACATACGGTGTCTACCTTCCTGTTTCACAAGTTGAATGAAAACCATCATTCCTATCCCAGGTCAACCCTTTCACTTAAGCAGAGTCCTATCTCCTCACCTAACAAAGGACTTTGCTCTTGCCATTATTCCTATCCACACACCAAAATGCTGTGACGCCCTTGTTCCCTCCAACTACCATTCACTTCTCCTTAACCCACTCTGATCAGACTTTTGGCCCATCAGTTCATTCAACGGGCTGTTATCAAATTTCAATTACTTCACTTGATCACATAGTCAAATTTTAATCCTTATTCTTGGAAGTGTTTTATACAGTTGACCATTCCCTCAGTCTTGAAACATTTTCTTCCTTAGTACTCCAGATATCATAACCTCCTGGCTTTTCTGCTTCCATCACTGTTTCTCTTCTGACCAGACTGCTCCCAGTCATCTGCCTTCTTCTCCATTAACATTCTCTATTTGATGTCCTCCAGCCCTTAGGTTTAAATATCATCTATAAAATATGACTCCTACGTTATCTCCCTAGTCTAAATTCTCCCGAGTGCTAGTCATGGATATCTAACTTGTCTGCCACACATATTCTCAGCTGTTTAATAGTTATCAAATTCAGTAAGTCCCATACAAAACTCCCGATTTATCTCCCAGAAACTTTATCTAGGCGTGGTGGTGTGTGCCTGTAGTTCTAGCTACTCCGGAGGCTGAGATGAGAAGATTGCTTGTACCCAAGAGTTTGAGGTTATGGTGAGCTATGATCACACCACTGCACTTCAGTCTGGGTGACAGAGCAAGACTCCATCTCTTAAGAAAAAAAAAAAAGGAGAAAAACTGATGTGCCCTTCCCAGTCTTCCCCATTTCAGTAATGGTACTACCATTCACCCAGATGCTTAGACAAAACAGTCGATTATTATTATTATTTTGGTCCAGGGTGAAAGCAAGACCCATTTGGCTCCAGCTTCAAATTACATTCCAAATTAGACCACTTCTCACTAACTTTCATCTCTGCACCTCTAGTTCCAGCTACCATATCTCAACTAAACTATTACAAAAGCTTCCTGAAGCTGGTTTCCCCACTGCCTTCCTAGCTGGTCTATTCTCCACCCAGCTACCAGTCATCTGAAGCATAAATCACACATTGCTCTCCTGCCAAAATCTGCTAATGGCTTCTGGTTACAGATAGAAAAAGGATCATAAGGCTCCATTTTATTTACTCCCTCACTAACCACTCTGATCTCATCTCCCATCACTCTTCCTTCACTATGCTCCAGACATCCTGGCCTTCTTAGTATTTCTTGAATAGGTCAAGTTTACTCCCACCTCAAGGTCTTTGTGTTTGTAGTTGCTGCTGTTGAAAAGTTCTTCCTTTAAATCTTTCTCATGATTTAGATCTCAAACTAAAACAAATTTGCTGAATTTTATATATCCCTCTTTCTTCAAGTTCCATGAGGACAGGCATAAAATAGTGCGTAGCACATAGCAGAATCTCAATAAATATTTCTTGGGTTATCACTGGATGGACTTTTTCTGACCTTATTTTTTTAAGCTGTCTTTTTTTTTTTTTTTTTTTTTTTGAGACAGAATCTCACTCTGCTGCCCTGGCTAGTATTGTGTTATTCCAGCTAGAGTGCCCTGGTGTCAGCCTAGCTCATAGCAACCTCACACTCCTGGGCTCAAGCAATCCTCCTGCTTCAGCCTCCTGAGTAGCTGGGTCTACAGGCACATGCCACCACGCCTGGCTAATTTTTTCTATTTTTAATAGAGACGGGGTCCCACTCTTGCTCAGGCTGGTCTCCAACTCCTGACCTCAAGAGATCTTCCCACCTCAGCCTCCCAGAGTGCTAGGATTACAGGCGTGAGCCACCATACCTGGCCCTGATCTCATTTTGTAAAGGAACAATAAAGTATTTAGGACATCAGGCTAGCTGAAACATATTAACACACATCAGCATAATAACAAAGATTTTCCTAATTATTTTTTAGCACAGAAAAATATGCCAAAAAAGATAAGCATTTTAAACAACTTAAACAATTAAATATCAATTTATAACTTGAAAAATAGGGCTGAAATAAGGACCCCAAATCATCACTGGCAATAAGCAATAAATACCCACAGCTCTTTCGTAGCCATTGTATCTCCTGAATGAAAAAATCCACCTGTGAACTGTAATTTTTCAGTAACATGAATTATACTGTAATATAATCGAGACCAGAGGTTTATTTTAGGCCACTTAACAACAAAGGAAAAAACTATTTGGGGATCAAAAACAAATACGGCAGTTTTTGGACGCAGGGAGATTTTAAGACTAAGAATTTCGGTTGTTTTCTATCGCACTAAATGACTCCATAGTTATATGTTACTAAAGAGATTTCAGTTTCTTAAGAAGAACTGCATTTGACACTAGACACTTCCTTTCAGACAAGACTGGGAGGTAGATGCACGAAAGCCCCAACCCATCAAGTTGGGTACAGATCGCCCAACAAGTTACCAGAAGGTAAACTTCTCGGGGTCCCGCAGCTGAAAGGAGCGAGGGCTCTCTCGTGGGACTAGAGACTGACTTCTAGAAAAGAACGAATCTGAGTGCACATGAAGAAAGCAAAAAGGAAAAGCGACAGGGCTGGCAGGCTCCTAACTCCACCCTCCCCGGGCTTAGCCCAGAGAAGGCCCTGTCTTGCTGGCAGCCGCCCCTGCATCCACCTCTTTCCAAGCCCACCCAGCAGCGCCACGAAAGGTCCCGCCGCCCTCGTCTCCCCTCCCCCAAACCAGGAGCTGGGGAGGCCCAGGAAGGTTAAGAGCTTCCGTTCCTTCCCCGCCCAGATGGGAAGTGGGATTGCGAGCGCGCCCAGTCCCATTCTCCCTTGTCCTCCATGCGTACCCGGCGCTCCATTCCCGCCCTAGCCCGAGACTCACTCGTCAGCCCCGCAGGCACCGCAGCCACCGCAGCCGGGTCCCCGCGTACCGCCACAGCCCCTAGTCGAGGGCCGCCCCCCCAACCCCAGCTCCCTGCCCCCGTGGGTTCCGGGGCAGCCGGAAGAATTACTTCCGCTGGGTCACAGCCGCTTTCTGCTAGGCGCGGGAGAAGAGAACCTGGTGAGGCGGGTACTTACAGGCTGTAGCTCGCTTCCGTCTGGAGGAAGTGCGTAGCGCCCTCTCCCTCCCCCCACAGTAACGCTGGCCAGCCTAAGAGCAGTCACTGGCAAATCTCAGCCAATCCGAGCCTAGGTCTTCTGGATTCCCAGCGTCCCCCGCCAGCCCTGATCCCATTTCTGTGGGAACGGAATGCTTGGAGCCGCGCTCGGAGGCCCGAGACAGCACTGCATCCTGGGATTTGTTGTTTCTCCGGCAGATACTGTCGGTGTTTGGCCCGAGGCAGCACTGCATCCTGGGACTTGTAGTTTCTCGCGCTGAGTGTTAGGCTTTTCATGGTTTTAGAGGTTGCCCCTGCCTCTCGTTTGGGGGGTATGCCTGGAGGTGGGAGACCGCAGAGGAAAGACTGAAACGTGGAAGTGTGGTTTCTATGCTAACAACATCGTGCTCTTTATGAAGCTGCATCTGTCCCTTGTGAAATAAGTTGCAGTGCATGTTGAAGAGCATCTCAACGGCTAGCGTTAAGTGCTGGCCTCATTTCCTCTCTTCCCGGTAGCGTTCAGTGTTTACTGAAAATAAACCACGCCCCTACCCCCACCCGGGGCCCCTTCCCCCTCCCTACTGGGTTTGCTTAGCCGCCCTCGATTCTGAGTTCATTCCCGGGAAGTCCAGGCGCCTGCGACCACCATTATTTCAGTTCTAGGACCAACTTTCTTACTCCACGCCCCCCTTTACACCTGCCCCCCTTTACTGTGGTTAGATATATTGGCACCTTTCCAGGAAGGCTGAAACTGCTAACCAAGCTTCTGCTTTCTTTCGAGGAGCCTGGCATGAAGAGCTTGTAGGGCCAAGACACTCACACTTACAAGTTGCTCAACTAAGCACTTTGTGTCCACAAAAGGAAAATAGATACAGGCTACACATAGTTTGTTGAACTAATTAATGACTTCCTGAATTTAATTGATTTGGCAGATAAAGGTATTGCTTCTTGGGAAATTAATTGCAAGAACAGAGCAGATTGTCCTTTGTAGAAATAGTAGAATAAAGTTTTTTAGAATGGTAGCTCAAAATAGAGTGTGGTTGGGAGGAGGCTGTGGGCCCATTTTCAATTGTCCCTTTCCTCCTCTAGTTTAGGATGATTAAAAAACCCACAAAAACCCCAAATTACATATGGCGGGGTAGGGGGGATCATACTTTCTATAAATGATAGCCATTGTTCATTTTCCATCAGATCCATCTTTAAATGGAACCTCTCAGATGATATGAATGGGTAAACAAAGGTTAATTTTTATTTTATTTTATTTTATTTTATTTTTTGAGACAGAGTCTCGCTCTGTCACCTGGGCTAGAGTGTCTTGGTGTCAATTTAGCTCATGGCAATCTCAAACTCCTGATCTCAAGCAATCCTCCCACCTCAGCCTCACAGAGTGCTAAGATTACAGGCGTTGCCACCGTGCTGGCCAAGGGTTATTTTTTAAAAAAACAGCCCTAAGGCTGTTCTTTCTAAAATCCCATTCAAGTAGTTTATAGTCAACAAATGTCTCTAAATTACTAAACTGAAAAATCCATTTAACCATATATAACAATTCCATGTAATTCTATAGCAAAGTTTTTGGAATATGATCTCATTTTAGATATTTAAAAACCTTGAGAAGTAAAGCAAACAAATACTCTTTTCTTTTCTTTTTCTTTCTTTCTTTCTTTTTCTTTTTTTTGAGACAGAGTCTCACTGTTGCCCGGGCTAGAGTGTGGTGGTGTCAGTCTAGCTCACAGCAACCTCAAACTCCTGGGCTCAAGCAATCCTACTGCCTCAGCCTCCCAAGTAGCTGGGACTACAGGCATGCGCACCATGCCCGGCTAATTTTTTATATATATTATTTTCATCTGTAGGAAGACACTAAGCCTTACAGAAGGTAAAATTCAGGTTCTCTGATTATATTAAAGAAAAACATTTTTTTTTTTTTTTTTTTTTTTGAGACAGAGTCTCACTCTGTTGCCCAGGCTAGAGTGAGTGCCGTGCCGTCAGCCTAGCTCACAGCAACCTCAAACTCCTGAGCTCAAGGGATCCTCCTGTCTCAGCCTCCCGAGTAGTTGGGACTACAGGCATGCACCACCATGCCCAGCTAATTTTTTCTATATATATTTTTAGCTGTCCCTATAATTTCTTTCTATTTTTAGTAGAGATGGGGTCTCGCTCTTGCTCAGGCTGGTCTTGAACTCCTGAGCTCAAACGATCCGCCCACCTCAGCCTCCCAGAGTGCTAGGATTACAGGCGTGAGCCACCGAGAAAAACATTCTTTATCTGAGAATTTAAAATATATATCAGTAAAATAATAGATAATGGATGTTGTTTCTGGTATGAATTACACTGAAGAGTTTTAAAAATATAAGTAGAAGGTACTTTAAGAAAATAAAGTTATTCATAAAGTAGTATCATTTTCTCCTTCTGGTTACTCCCCCCAAAGTATTTGGAGTTGCCAAGGTGATCTTATTATCTTAAATTATAAATTTGTTCCTCTCCTGTGCAAATAACATGCCAAATCAAAACCAGTTACAGTTGTGAAACAGTGGTAAACAAGTGTGTCTCTCTGCTAGTCAGATGCTCATCCTTCAAGACTCAGCTGAATACGGAGCCAGTCTTCAGACATTGTGAGGCCGAATTAATCATGCTCTCCTTTGTACTTTCGTGGCATTTAGTATATTGGTATGTATCAAGTATATTACACCATTATATCCTATCTTTTAGGTGTTTCCTCCACTATGTGAGCACCGTGGATTTCCAATTTTATCCAATATCTTCGTATCCTCAGCTCCTATAAACGAATATGTATGTAGATGTGAATGATTTCCGAAGACAAATTTGATGACAAGAATCAATATTACATGAACAAATTCCGTTTATTTTCTGCAAAGCCAGTGGTTGAATTAAATTGCCATTCGTTGAAATCATATAAGGTATCCTTTGTTCTGTGCCAATAGGCTAGAATCATTTTTCTCAAAGGAAAGTTTTTAGGGCCTAGAAAGTGACATCCACGAGAATGAAAGATTTAACCCTGGCTTCGAGGCTCTGTCCTTCTCTAAGTGCTCTTCCCTCCGTCCTTCCAGACTGTCATAGACAAGGTAAAAGTCTAGGACCCAGGAGCCGCGCACAGGATGGGCGTCTGCCAGTGTGGCGAGCTCACAGCTCAGCGTACAGGGAACGCACGTGGCAGGGAAGGTTGCGGACCGGAGCGCATTCTGCGCACGCGCGGGCGGCCCCTCCATCCCGGCGTGCCTCCAGGGGGCGGGGCGCGCGCCGCCAATCTAGGCCGCTGTCGGGTTAGGGGTCCGGTTTTGTGGCGGTGGGTTGCTGCGGCGGTGCTGTCGGAGGCCGCTTCTCAAGCGCGGGATGTTGCTTCCGGCGTTGGGCGTCCGGTGGGCGTCCGGATTGCGGCTCAGCTGGAAGAGGACGGCATTGTGGGTGGCCACTGCGCCCCGAGGCCCGCGGGCTGCCTCCTGCAGCGGGCTCTCGGGGCCGGTCGGCGGCGGCAGCGCGGGGCTGTGGAGAACCGCGCCCGTTCTCTGGCGTCCCGGGCGAGCGCAGGTCGGCCGTCCAAAGGCTCGAGTTCGGAGTTGGGCTGGCGAAAGCGGGCGTAGTTTCGGCTCTGGGGTCTTGGCGGCTCTCGGTGACCTCTCCCGCCTGCCCGTGACTCTAGTGCGGAAGGAGCCCTCTCTCTGCGAGGCTTGCAGAAGTAGCAGGCCGAGGGCTCGGGGCTCGGCTGCCGGCCCCGGGGTTCACAGCCTTGGCCAGCCTAGGTGTATGGTTGGAAAGTGGTTACTGTTCTAGGCGGTTCCAAGCATTTTACACGTGGTTCCAGATCCATCCAGTTTGTAGTGGCAACTCGGCTTGTTTCCTTTTCTACTCTTGAGCGGAAGCTTAGAAGGGTTAATTTGCAAAGAAATTGGGTGCTGCACTCAAAAGCCGAAAACAGCCCCGGCAGCCTGATTGAATTCCATTTTTTTTATAAGGTGGCTCTATTTTTAGGAATTCCTATGGTCCCTGGGAAAAGTGGGGATGTGAACGTTAATTCTTAATTGTTAATCTGAATAAATTGTCCCGATTCTGCCCTGTAAAATATCAGGATTGGCGAGCCTTGTTGAATCTTGGAAGAAATGCCTAAAATGTAAATTGGAGCTAATAAAATTTCAGCATGAAGGAATTAGGCATGCCTTTTACATTTAAAAATGTATACGCTGTGAAATTCATTTTCGGATGTTCGGGCAACTCTTCTGTTTCCGTGAAATTTGATGTAGAATTTCAAGTAAATTTTTTTTCTTGTTGAACAGAGGATGCAAGTTATTTACAAGACCTTTAGAAAAAGAGAGGTTTTTTTGTTTGTTTAAATACTAGCTATAGTATAAATATTTTAGAAATATTAAAAATGCCTGGACTTTATATATAATCTGAATTTGCAGAGTGTTTTACTTAGATTATTGTATTAAAATTAAATTTTATTTATTTTTTTAAAAGCTAATGCATTTAAATCGAATGAGATGATGTCCTCATTAATAGTAGAATCTAGTCCACTAAACTATTTTTATTTGTTCAAGGTCACTCTAGACCTAAAAACCTGAGAGCTGGGATGCAAACTTAACAAACTCCAACTTGTCACTTTTCTGTTTGTGACTGGGATTAAGGAAAGCCATTCTGTTAGCTATTTATTTTCTTTAGCTCTGTAGCTTTTTTGGGAGAATTCGTATGTCACCTCATGTGACAAGTTCTCTTCATTGCATTTTAAAAAATAAACTTTAAAATATTTAAAAGTTGGTTGAAAATGGAATTTATTATTTACTCACATTATGATGGTCTGTGTTTCAATAGATACCTGTTTGTTGGGAAGGATGTGTTCGATGTTCACATACACAACTTGACAAATCAGAAGATGGAAGGCTGATTTATACTGGGAATCTGGCCCGAGTAGTATTTGGTGGGTAATCACAAGTGAGGATATCTCCTTTTTTTTCCTTTTAATTGTAAAAAATATTTTTAGTATATGTTACCTATTGTTATAGCATCCTTTAATTATAAGACATAAGGAAATTTAGATTATAATTTTTTTGAGGCAGGGGATTTTAAAAAGGTGTTTGGAGGCTGTATTATGACTGTGGTCTTACAGCTGAACACTCAAGCTTCCTTTGGTCACCTCTCTCAGGATGTTTAACAAAATAAAAATAAAAAGTGTGTATTTGTATAATGTTTGAATATGCAGAAGAAAAAGTATGGAAGAATGCCTCCTAAGAGTAGTTAACTTTTCAGAGTAGAATTGGGGAATTTTCAGTTTTTACTTTGTATATTTCTAAATTTGACAGTTAAAATGAGCATGTCATGCTTTTATAATTCAAAAGCATATAAATTATACATTTTTTTCAGGTCATCTTAGAATTTATAACAAATATTTATCCAGTGGCTTTTCCAGGTGGTAGAAAGTTATGGAGAAAGAAAAGACAGCCGTAAGTTTATTAAATAGCTATAAGTTTAAAGCACTTTCCTTAGATCATAATTTAGTATTTAGTAGAGAAGGTCAGAAGAACTTAGTGAGGTATGTGATTTGTTCAAGTTCCCAGAGGTTGCATTTCATTCTAATAATCTAAAAATAAAATCTGAAACATCTAGATGATTAGTTTATAGCCAGGTATGGCCACAAAATTTGAGCACCCACATTTGCATTTGTGTTTTTGGTCATGATGGTGTCAAGTGGTCATCTAAAATTCACTCTGGAAATCTGTAAGTTCTCAAGTGTGTGACATTAGAGTATGTTTAAAGTACAATTTTAGCCATTTAGGACTTTTTAGGAAGGACTGATTATCATCACTATTAAGTAGAGTTCTGAAGTAATTGGAATAATTAATTTTGGGTGGTTAGAAATTTCTTCGGAAGTCAGTACATAAGTAGGCCATTGAGTCTGGTGTCCCATCTCAGTGGCCTGGGATACCTATATTGATGCTTAACAGTGACTCCCATGGTACCCTTCTGTCTGAACACAGGCACCATGTCTTAAAATACATTGAAGGCTTATTGATTTATGTTTTGTTCCCATTTGACTCCTTTCTGAAAAGGAGAAAATGGGTTAATTTTGGTGTGGGTAGGATGTAATATTTGGAAGAACATAGCTATCCATGGTATTTAGCATTCTAGAGTTGTGACTTACAGAGGAATTTAATGTTTGGGTTCTTTCAATAGTATGATTAATGGAAAGTCACTCTATCAGGGATTAGTTCTTTTTTTCCCTTGTAGAAACTGAGAGACATGAAGATAGAGATATCATTCTTGGAGGTTCTCTAAACTACCAATGGATCCTAGTCTAAAGACACTTGAAGGGCTTTTTAATTGACAGTTATTGTTAATTCAGCAACAAATAATTACTGATGCCATCATAGTATTCACTAAGAGTTGTGTCAGGATGTTACTCAAAGATAATGCAGAATCTTAGAGGCTGGTAGGAAAGATTATGAACACACTGTCATAATAATAAATAAATTATGATATTAGAGAGAGAATAGATGTGAGTTCAGAAGGCAGATGTATTATTTTCACATTAGAGAGAGAAAGAGGTAGAACAGAGAGGGCCTCATTGGCCTGGAATTTTGGCTGGGTCTTTTAAGATGAATAGAATATGAATATGAAGAGATGTGAAAGAAGAACACCCAGGTTTATAAGTTGTGTGAAGAAAGGCATGAAGATGGGAAAGCTCAGAATGTGTTTGGAAAATAGCAATTATTTCTTCAGTCCACGCAAAATATGGTATGTGTGTATATTGGTTTCCTCTGGCTCCCATAATAAATTACCACAAACTTGGTGAATTAAAACAATAGATACTTACTTTCTCATAATTCTGGCACCTAGAAGTGTAAAATCAAGGTGTCAGCAGGGCCATGCTCTCTTCCTTACTTCTTCCAGCTTCTGGTGGCTCTGGAAATGCTTGGCATTCTGGCTTGTAGCTGCATAACTCCAGTCTCTGCCTGGGTCGTCACATGCCTGAATTTGTGTGTCTCTTTGTCCTCTTCTGTCCTTAAAAGGATACCCTCACTGGATTTAGGGTCTACCCTAATCCAGTATGATGTCATCTCCATCTTTAATTAAATCTGCAAAGAACCTGTTTCCAAATAAGGTCACATTCTGAGGTTTTGAAGTATTTTGGAAGGGCTGAGGAGATTTTTTTTACATAGGAGGCAACTCGGTCCCCATTGTATCTGATGTGTACCAGTGTTATAGCAACTACCTGTGGAAAGAGGGAAGGAAATATTTTTAAATTACTGATAAAAGATAATTAAGCCTTCAGTCAACACCAGTGTATGGGAGTAACGCAGCTTCACCAACAGTTGTCAGACTTTTGGCTTTTGCCAATTTGAGGGAAAAACAGTATCTTACTGTAGTTTTAATTGAACGTTTCTTATGAGGTTTAGCATAATTTTATCTGTTTAAGGGTTATGTGCATTTTGCCCTTAAAATAGGGTTATATGTCTTCTCATCTTTTAGAAACCTTTTATATTAAAATATATTGGGCATGTTAACCCTTTGTAATATAAGTTGAAAATATTTTTTCCATTTTCTCATTTGTCTTTACTTTGATTATGATGTTTATGTTCATGTACTTTATCTCTGATTTTACTTTTTTAATTTAAATCTCTGGGCTGTTTGGAATTTTCTTGGTATATGGTATAAGGGATAGAGTGATCCCTTTTTCTTTATCATTTTCCATATGGCTATCCAGTTGTCCCAACACCACTTGCTCAAAAGTCTATCTTTTATCCACTGAAATTATATATCTTTATTCTATACTAAATTTCCGCGTACAGTTGAGTTTATTTCTGGATTTTCCATTTTGTTCCATTGATTTGTCTGTTTATTTGTACACCAGTCCCACACTATTTTATTTATATTCTTTTTTTCTGTAGTGTTTAATATTTGAAAGGACTTACTCCCCGTTTTTTTTTTTTCTTTTTCCAAATGAACTTTATAATTGTTTAGGATCTCAATTTGTCTATCTTCCAAACAGATGGTATTTTTATTAGGATCATGTTAAAATTATAAATTTATCATTAATTTATAAATGAATTATAGTTAATTCATTTATAAAATTATAAAGAATAAAATGTATAAAGTACTTAAAACAGCCTGGCGTGTAATAGACACTATATTTGTGTTTTGATTTTTTTGTTTGTTTGTTTGTTTTGATGATGACACAGTAAGAAGAAAAGTGGAAGAATTAGTAGGATAGATTGATTCTTTTGTAAAACTTGAAAGTATTGATCTTCTCCCATTTTTTTCCCCATTTAGGTGTGAAGTGTTTCTCTTATTCTACAAGTATGATCAGCTTTGCATGTCTACCATACTTTCTTACACAAAATAATATTATGTCTGAAAATCTTCTTTTGCAAATCTTATTTTTTGGCATCGTAGGAAGCTTTACAGTGATCACTCCAGTGCTGCTTCACTTTGTTACAAAAGGCTATGTCATTCGGCTGTACCATGAGGCAGCTACAGACACTTACAAAGCCATTACTTACAATGTTGTGCTTTCAGAAACAAGTACAGTGTTCCACCAGAATGACGTGAAGATTCCAGACAGCACACATGTGTTTACCACATTTTTTGCTAAAACAAAATCACTGTTAGTTAATCCAACGCTCTTTCCAGACCCTGAAGACTATATCCATCTAATGGGTTATGACAAACCATTCACTTTGGATATGGAAGAAACCAGTGAAAACAAACAGGTTAAGGAGGAGAAATGAGCATATTGTTTTTATGTTTGTGATTAAATGTGATTTATGTTTCAATATGTAATAATAAAATTGTCTTTACTTTTGTATTCTGTTAGTGACTGTTAAAAATAATTTGAAACTATCAAACAGCTTTTAATTTTCAGAGAATGATAACTCACAGTAAAATAAGCTATGTTTGAAAAATAAAACATGGTTATCTACAATTTGTGCTTAAGGTGTGTGAATATACATGTTCATGATGGTATATACACAGATAATTTAAGAGCTGTATCTAAGTGTGGTTGCCGCCAAACTGGGAATCTGTCAGAAATGGGAGAGTTACTTTTTTCTTTGTGTGTGGATTTTTATATGTATATGAATATTCTTTTCCCACATTAAAAAACTTTGAGAAATTCACAAATTATGAGAAGCAGTGTTAATCTGTCTCTTTTGGTTCGGAACATAGATTTTGCCTATCTCCTCTGGCATGGGGGCATATAATGAGAACGTTCACGTATAGTTGAGTTTGTGGTTAGCTATCAGGGAAATGGTAACCAAAGTAGTGTTGTTTTTCAGTGTTCTCGCTTGGCACCCTATCACAGTAGGAAAATCACTGGTACTAAATACGTGGACAGTACCTTCTATAAAATAGTCTCTATGCTAGCTTTTGCTTCCAAAAGTAACAAAATGGCCATTAGATATGAAATATGTCTTTGCTGGGACGTATTTGTTAAAATTGTATTCTGATTTCTTTTTTTTTTTTTTTAAGAGATGAGGTCTTAGCTGTGTTGCCCAGGCTGGGGTATAGTGGCGCAGTCACAGCTCACTGCAACCTTCAACTCCTGGGCTTAAGTGATCCTTCCCCCTCAGCCTCCCAACTAGCTAGGACTGACTACGTATGTGTGCCACCATGCCTGGCTAATTTAAGTTTTTTGTAGAGATGGGATCTTGCTGTGTTGCCCAGGCTGGTCTGGGCTTAAGAGATGTTCCTGCCTTGGCCTACCAAAGTGCTGGGATTATGCCTGGCCTCTCATTCTTTTAGAACACCTTATACTTTTGTCGTTGCTTTTATTTTTATTGAGAATTTCAAACATAAAAAAGTAGATGGAATAGTGGACCTGCATGATTCATTCAGATTCAACAATTACCAATTTGTACTCAATATTACTTAATCTAGACCCTAACCACTTGCCTGTACTTTTTTGAGAAGCAAATCTCAGTCACAATAATATTTCTTTCTTAAATATTTAATTTTGTAATTCTACAAGATAAGGACTTCTTTAAAAATATAAACCCAATACCATTATCATACCTACAAAAACAAGGCAAAACAAAAAACCCCATCACCCTAATGTTATCAAATACCAAGTTTGCTTAAATTTCCAACTGGTTTGTAATTTTTTCCCACATTTTGTTTGACTGAAGATCCAAATAAGATATCTTATTCATACCAATTGTTGAAATGTCTTTTAAGACTGTTCTATGGGCTTGTCTATTTCTTTCACTTTTTTTTTTTTTTTGCCTTACAAATTATCTGTTGAAGAAACAATTGTCTTTTAGGTCTTCTCATGATCTAGATTTTCTGATTGTACCCCTGAGCTGTATTTTAACATGCTTCTCTGTCTTTGGTAGATCTTAAAGCTTCATCAGAGTGAGGTTTCATTATCTGGGACAAAACTACTTCATAGATGTTTTTGTTATTAATGGTTATCTATTGCTGCATAACAAATTGCCCCTAATACTTAAGGCATAAAGCAACAATAAACATTTATAATGTTCCACAGTATAGATCTGCAATTGGGGAGTGGCTTTGCTGAGGTTCTCTCAGGAAGCAGCAGTCAAGTGAGCTGGTGCTGTGTCATCTGAAGGCTGGACTGGGGTACAAGGAGCTGCTTCCAATATGGCTCACTCACAGGACTGACTATTTGGCGCTAACTTTTTGGCAGGAGGTCTCAAATACTACACTTGATCTTAGCCAAAAGGTCAAGAAGTGATGGCAGAAGGCCTCAGTTTTTCACCACATGGATCTCTCTTTAGGGCTGCCTGCTTTTCCCAGAGCAAGTCATCCAAGAGAACAAGGTGGAAGCTACCATGTGTTGTGTGACGCATGTGGAAGTCACACACTATCACTGCATAATGCTTTATTGGTTACATGGTGAGCCTTATTCAGTGTTGGAAGGGATTCACAAGGGTGTGCACACCAGGATATAAGGCTCATTGGGAGCCATCGTGAAGGCTGGTCACCACAGTGCTCTTCCATTAAAAGGTACATACCATCTTTTTGTCTCTGTGATGTTAGCAACTATTGATGCTCAATGCCTAAGTTCATTAATTCATTAGGTGATGCAAAATGGTTATATTCTATTATTCCTTTTCTATTTATTAGCTGAAATACTCCTAAAAAGAGAGATAAGAGTAAAGGAAGGAAAGAAACTCACCCCTCTCTATTTGGTAACTCAGTAATTCAGTTTGTACAAAAGAGTCAGGATAAATGCTTGATCCCTTTACTTGCCAGTTTTAAAGTAGAGTTGGTTTCCTAGCATCATCTGATGATAAGTAGACTTAAACAAATATGCATGAGCTCATGGATTTAAGTATATTTGATATATTTCAATTTATTGCAGTTACTATATTATTAATGTTCATATAGTCATATAGGTAAGCTAAATAATGGCACAAGATGTTCATGTCCTAATCATTGGAAGCTGTGAATTTTACCTTATATGGCAAAAGGGATTTTGCAGATGTGATGGAATTAAGGATTTAAAATGGATTATCCTGGATTATCCAGCTGGATTCATTGTAATCACTGGGTCCTTATAAGAGGGAGGCAGGATATCAAAAGAGAAGGCGATGGGATGATGCAAGCAGAGATTGGAGCGATGCACTTTGAGGATGGAGAAATGTAAGGATTGCAGCTCTAGAAGCTGAAAAAGGCAAGGAAACGGATTCTCCCCCTAGTCTCCAGAAGGAATCAGCTCTGCTGACACCCTGACTTTAGTCTACTCAAACTGATCTTAGACTTCTGACCTCCAGAACTGTAAGAGAATAAATTTGCACTGTTTTAAGCCACTAAACTTTTGGCAATTTGTTACAGCCACAGCAGGAAACTAATAACAGCCATCTTTTATCAGTGGAACCATCTTTTATTTTTAGTTATCTAGTATGATAAGGTGTTTCGCTCATCTTGTACATATTCTGCCCCAGACCTATAATCAGTAATTTCTCCAAAGAGTCCTGGTTCCTTTTAATAGAAAATGGTATTTTAAGACCACTAGGGATATTCATGGGTTTTTGCCTTTTTTTACAGCTCTTAAATTTATTTTTAAATTGTGGTAAAAAACGTGTAACATAAAATTTGCCATCTTAACCAATTTTAAGTGTACAGTTCAGTAGTGTTAACTATATTCACATTATTTCAACAGATCTCTAGAACTTTTTCATCTTGCCAACCTGAAACTCCATGCTCATTGAGCAACTCTCCATTTGTTCTTCCTTCCTTGAATTTTTTTGCCTTTTTAAAAATGGGAAGCCAGGTATGGTGGCTCCCACTTGTAGTCTCAGCTACTCTGAAGGATGAGGCAGGAGGATTGCTTAAGCCCAGGAGTTCAAGGCTGCAGTGAGTTATGATGACACCTGTGAATAGCCACTGCATTCCAGCCTGGGCAATATAGCAAAACTTTTTCTCTAGAGAAAGGGAAAGCCTCACAGTTCTACTGTAAAACCTTTACCAACATGATTATTTTCCTTTTAAGTGTGCAGATTTTTAGGCTACAACTCTGTGGCATTTTTGGCTATTAACCGTAAACTATATCCTATAAAGGATTTCATGTAGCAAAGCATCTAAAGAAATCGCTCTTTTCTAAAATGGAGTGAGAGTTCTGAAATGAAATATATACCACAGAAAATAATGACATTTCATTATTAGGACTCAAAATACTCTCAAGCTCTGGTTGGTTGTAGGTGAATGTATTCTCAAGACTGGTGGGCCCTCTGCCCACAGTGTGGAACCATAGCTAGTGCCCCCTGTTTGGGGTCTCATCTGTCCTTGTTTGGTCCTGTGGCTAAACCTGTTGCTGAGCAGAAATAGTTTACGTGAGACTGTTCAGTTCAGATCTGTAGGTCCAGCTCTCTGAGCCATGAGAAATTGTATAAAGAGCTTGTGGGAGAGAATAGCAATGCAGATGGAAAAGAAGTGCCAGTCTGTTGAGACTTTAAGGGAGGTGTAGGAACTGATTTTGTTACTATTGACTGGGAAGTGCCTTGTTTTGTTTTTAAAGCTGGTCACTCATTTGCATCAAGTATTTGAAAAGTACATTGTAAATTGTTTGCTCTTTCCCCTTTGAGGAAGTGCTCAAATATTACATACACACACACACACACACACACACACACACGCATGCACTCACACACACGTACACATAAAAAGAGGAAACAGTTGGATAGGATCTCAGAAATCATGTGATTGATGACTAAGTTAAATCTTTTCTATTACTGAAAAGGAAGAGTCTGATGATTAGTTATTGAATCTCCTTGCATTTTTAAAGTTTTGGAGATACTGAATCATGTTCCTGTTTATGTTTTTTCCTACCTTGTTTTCTTCCATATTTAGCGAACCTGGGAAGCAACATTGGGTCTGCAACTCCTCCGACGCAAGTATTTCATACACCTACTGTGGTAAGTAAAACAGCAACAACAAGTAATTGTAGCATCAACTATCTTGATGGTAAGTTTTCGTAAGAATATTACAGCTGCTGGCTGTTGTCGCTGAGACACAGGAAATGTCAGCATGTTCCAGCTGCTGCGTTCCAGCTGCTGTGGCTGCTGCTGCCAGCAGGAAAACTAATAGCTGGTAACTGCCCTGTGTGAATCTTTCCCACCCCTCATAGAGCTCACGAGGCTATAACTGTGTTGTGCTTGACCTCCAAGTGCTTCCGTTGTTCCCTGTGTCAACTATCTCTACCTTGAGTCCAGTTTCGGGTTCTTTTCAGTTTCAGTAGAACTGTCTGCTTCCAAGCTTTTACTTCAGCCTGGTTACTTACTTCTTGAGAAGGTAGAACAGTCCTAGCTGCTTCCTGGAGTTGATTTCTGCTCCAGGTTGTGATCTTTGAGGGCTCTTGGAATCATTTCCCTAACTGGATGTAATCTTGGTTCTGCAGTCACCAACTGTATGACCTTAAGCAAAGTACTTAGCGCCTCTGTGCTCCAGCTTTTTTAGGTATAAGATGAAAGTGCTTTTAGAGTCTCCTTCTTCCCTCCCTCCCTTCCTTCCTTCCTTCCTTTATTATTTTAGAGACAGGGTCTCACTCTCTCACCCAGGCTGGAATGCAGTGGCTATTCACAGCTGTCATCATAGCTCACTGCAGCCTTGAACTCCTTGGCTCAAGTGATCCTCCTGCCTCAGCCTGCTGAAAGTCTACTTTATAAGTAGTTGTTGTAAGGTAAAGTTTTTAGCACAGAGTCACATAGAAACAATAATATCGATTACTTTTTTTTAAAGATCAGCCATACTCTAATGCTGTTAACTTGTTATGTCACTGTCCCTCTCCCCTAACTTCTCATTAACAAACATCCTCATGTCTGAAGGCACAGCTTTAGGGCCTGACAACTATTTTGGTTTGGTATTTTCCACTGTGTTGGTTGCCATGAGTTGGCTGCCCTTTTTACCCACTGGCAATATCAGAAAGGTTTAAGGTGATGCTTCCCAAAATACTAGTTCTTTGAGATTCTTTTGGGAAGAAAAGGATCCATGAACTAATCATTTGGGGGAAATTTACAAATGTGCTTTAAGTTCTGAGAAGTTCTGCAATAAAGAAAACTTCAACAGTTTTCACTGTTAAACTGTGAAATTTTCAATTTTCAAATTTTACCACAAAATTTTCAATTTCATATTTTTTCCTGGAGTGTGTGTCGCTCGGCTGTCCTGCCTGAGAAACATGCTCTGGCAAACACTAACATAAAGTCACTTGTGGGGAATTGGGCTCATCGCCAGGTGTGAGAACAAGACTTAGAAGTGTGACCAGTCACACTCTGTGTCCTTTCTTCTCCTTACGGATTGTGCTGAATTCCCTCTTAACTTATCCCTGAAATCTCTCTATGTTACAAGATCAATTTAGTCCCCAGTTCCGGCTCCTCGGTCCACTTGGCTCTGCCCTCATGAATGGATTAATGTTGTTATTAAAGGAGAGGGTTTCTTATAAAAGGACATGTTTGGTCCTTTTGTCTCTTGCTCTTGCCCTCTCTTGTCCTTTCACTCTTCTGGCCTAGGATGAGACAGTGACAAGGCCCTTCTCAGATGCCAGCACCTTGATCTTGGACTTCCTAGCCTCCAGAACTATGAGAAATAAATTTCTTTTTTTTTTTTTTTTGAGACAGAGTCTTGCTTTGTTGCCCAGGCTAGAGTGAGTGCTGTGGCATCAGCCTAGCTCACAGCAACCTCAAACTCCTGGGCTTAAGCGATCCTCCTGCCTCAGCCTCCCGAGTAGCTGGGACTACAGGCATGCGCCACCATGCCCAGCTAATTTTTTCTATATATATTTTAGTTGTCCAGATAATTTCTTTCTATTTTTTAGTAGAGACGGGGTCTCACTCTTGCTCAGGCTGGTCTCGAACTCCTGACCTCGAGTGAGCCAGCTGCCTCGGCCTCTCAGAGTGCTAGGATTACAGGCATGAGCCACCACACCTGGCCCAGAGAAATAAATTTCTACTCTTTATAAATTACCCAATCTTTCATATTCTGTTATAGCTGCACAAAATGGACTAGGACGCTTGCAGATTCCTGATTGCTCACTGTGTCCTCACGTTGCCTTTCCTGTGTGTGTACATTCCTACTGTGTCTGTGGGTCCAAATTTCCTCCTCTTAAAAGAACACCAGTCAGATTAGATTAGGGCTCACCCTAATGGCCTTATTTTAACTTAAGCACTTCTCTAAAGGCTCAATCTCTAAATATAGTCATACCCTGAGGTACCAGGGCTTAGGCCTTCCGCACATGGATGTGGGGACACTGGGGAGGTAGAGGGCCCAGGAACACAATTCAGTCCATACATACAAAATTGGCAAAGATTGGCTGTTTTTTATTCCCCTAATTTTGGGAAAGGCAGAAAATATAGGAGTGCGAGTCAGTCCACGGCGGGCATATGCCCTCCTGTGATCCACAGTCCTCAGTCTCAGTTCGAATTTCTTTTTGCTGCAGATAGTCCAGAAACCCAAAGAATTCATGGGTTGTTTAATTAAACCAATATTCACTGAGCATCTAACATGTGCCTATTCCAGGAACTGAGGAGACAGCAGTGAACAGCAAAGACAAAATCAGTAAAATACTCAGCATGTCAGATGGTGTTAATTGCTGTGAAAGAAAATAAAGCTGAGTTGGGGGATAGAGAATGCAGAGACAGAGAGGATGGGGGTTTCATTTGAAATTAGGATGGTCAAGGAAGGCTTCACTGAGGAGGTGTCATTTAGTAAGGGCCTAGAATAGCTGAGGAGTGAGCCATGCAGGTGTCTGGGGGGTGGGGCTGAGGAAAGAGGGAGCACAGAGGCCCCTGGGTGGGGGCGTGTGTGGTGTGTAGAGGGATGGCAAGGGGGCCAGTGTGGCCTCTGTGGAGGGAGTGAGGGGAGAGTAGCATCAGGTGAGGTCACAGAAGGAAATGGGGAGGGGAAGGGACTTGCAGGTCAGGGGACTGACCTATATTTTACTGTGAGTGAAGCTTGTCTAGTTTCTGTGTTGATAATAATCTGTAAGGGGGCAAAAGTGGGTCCGGGAGACATGCTGGGAGGCTATTGCAAATGATCCACATGCAACAGATAATGGGACTTAGGCCAGAGTGGTAGTGGTGGAGGTGATGAGGAGTCAGATTCTGGAAGTATTCTGAAGATGGAGCCAACAGGATGTGCTGACTGATTGGATGTGAGGCTGTGGCACGATCCTCCTGCTAGGCTGTCTTGGCATCTGGTGTGTCCCCCCACTCCAAGCATGTCAGCCTCTTTATTAGCCTCTGTTGTACTTCTACTATTCTCTAACCTAAAATATCCTCATCCATCTTTCTGTTTCATGCAAACCCTAAGAGGTCCATCAGAAGTCCTATCTGCCCTGTGGAGCCTGGTTGAGTCAGTTGAATTAATTCACTTTAGTAAATCTTTATTGAACAGCATTAGGTTTAGTCATTATGCTAAGGAATACCAAGAATGCAAAGGTTATATAGGATATGTCCTGTACTCTCAAGGAACTTCTGGCTGTTGTCTTATGTGCGGTTGGAGGGATAACTATACAAATGGCCATGATTCATTTATTTGTTCTACGAACTCAGTGTGGCCACTGGGAAGTCTCATAGCCATCTGGAGCTAGAACCGTAGACTTATACATTTCTAAACCTCATTCTTTCTGAATCTTCCCCATCTCATCATTTACCTAATTCATTAATCCCCAAACGAGCTGTATCCTTAATTATCTCTTTCTCTCACCTACCACATTTAATGTGTCAGTAATTTCTGTTTTCATGATCTCCAGATTATATTCCATATCCAACTGTTTCTCACTGTCCTCTGCTAACACTTATGCCACGTTTAGCTCTCCTTGGCCTCTGCAAAAACCTCTTAAATTGTCCTCCTTCCACTTCAGTTCTTGCCCCCATACAATCTGTTCTCAGCACAGAGGCCCGAGAGATCTTTTCAAAGTAGAAATAAGTTATTATTACAGATAATGTGACTTCCCCTGCTTAAGGGTCTCCATGGCTTTTCACTATAATTAGAGTGAAATCCCAACTTTATTGGCGTCCAAGACTCCTTGAGATGCCCCCCCACTTGTCTGATTTATGTGATTCTCCCCAGACTCATTATTTTCCATTCACAGTGGCCTTTTAAAAAATTGTTGCTTGTATTACAAAAATAATATAAAACTTACCCCCTCAACCATTTTTAAAGTGTACTTCATGCCTAATTGCTTTGTCTAGGACTTCCAGTACTATGTTGAATAGAAGTGGTGAGAATGAGCATCCTTTCCTTGTTCCTGATCTTAGAGGGAAAGCTTTCAGTTTTTTACCATTGAGTATGATGTTGAGTGTGGGCTTTTCATATGACCTTTATTATGTTAAGGTAATTTCCTTTTATTCCTATTTTGTTGAGAGTTTTTATTATGAAAAGGTGTAAGTGAATGCTGAGATCCCACTTGCCCTCGAGGTCCTAGTTTGCCTGGAAGATCTCTGAAATGTCTTTGTAGTCATTCTTCCATTGTCTTGATGAAGAGCAAGCACCTGGATCCCTTCTAGCTATACTAATCTCTTTATCAAACAGTCACTTGGCCACACCCTTGGCTTGATTCCCTAATGATGCCTTTTCACTCTTTGTATGGGTACCCTGGGAATTTTCCAAACGTTTCCACTCTACTTTCCCTTTAATTATAAATTCTGTCTTTAAATCATTTCTCTCTTCTCTCATTTTACTGTAAGTGGCCAAAAGAAGCTATGCAGCACCTCAAATGCTTTCCTGCTTAGTTATTTCTTTTGCCAGATATTGTAGATCATTGCTCTTAAGTTCTGCCTTCCATAAAGCCCTAGGACATAGACACAATTCCACCAAATTCTTTGCAACTGTATAGCAAGGATGGCCTTTACTATAGTTTCCACTACTTTTCATTTTTGTCAGAGATCTCATCAGAATTGCCTTTACCATCCATATTTCTACCAAGATTCTGATCATGACCACTTAAGTAATCTCTGAGAAGTTCTTGACTTTCCCTATATTTCTTCTCTTCTGAGCCCTCACCAGAATTTCCCTTAATGCTTTGTTCTCAGCAACACAGGCCTTTTCTAGCTTGTTCCTTCAAACTCTTTTGGCCTCTTCCCATTACTAAGTTGCTAAGCTGCTTCTACATTTTTATGTAATTGTTATAACAATACCTTATTTCTCTGGTACCAATTTTTTGTCTTAATCTGTTTTGTGCTGCTTTAACAGAATACCTGATACTGAGTGATTTATAATGAAGAGAAATTTAATTGGCTCATGGTTCAGGAGGTTGAGCAGTCTAAGATCAAGGGGTTGCATCTATGAAGGGCCTTCTTGCTGTATCATCTCATGGTGGAAGGGTAGAAGGGCAAAAGAGCATGTGTGATGAGTGAGGGAAAGAGGCCGAACTCATCCTTTTATCAGGAACCCACTTCTGTGATAACTAACCCACTCCCACAACAGCATTAATTCCTTAATGAGGGCAGAGCCATCATGACCTAATAACCTCATAGAAGTCTCACCTCTCAACACTGTTGTATTGGGGATTAAGTTTCCAACACATAAACTTTGGAGAACACGTTCAAACGGTAGCAATATCTTATAGTTATGACAATCTATTTTAAGCTAATAACAACTTAAGTTCAATCACATACAAAAACTCTACATTTTAACCTTTCACCCCCCTCTATGTTAGTGTTACAATTGACGTTTATTTGTATTGAACATCGTTTAACATATTTTTTGGTTATAGTTATTTTTAATATTTTTGTGTTTTAACTTTTATGGTAGAATTAAAAGTGGTTTACCCACTACGATTACAGTAATACGTTATTCTGTATTTGTCTATATATTTATTTTACCAATGCATTTCATACTTTCTTATCCTATCATGTTACCGTTAAGTATCCTTTTGTTTCAACTTGAAGACCTTCTTTAGCATTTCTTATAAAGCAAGTCTAGTGGTTATAAAATCCCTCAAATTTTGTTTGTCTGGGAAAGTCTTTAATTTCCTTCATTTTTTTTCCAGGCTGGAGTGCAGTGGTGTGATCATAGCTCACTGCAGCCTCCAACTTCTGGGCTCAAGCAGTCCTTCTGCCTCAGCCTCCCGAGTAGCTGGGACTACAGGCATGTGCCACCATGCCTGGCTAATTTTTTCTATATATATTTTTAGCTGTCCAGATCATTTCTTTCTATTTTTAGTAAAGATGGGGTCTCGCTCTTGCTCAGGCTCATCTTGAACTCCTGACCTCGAGTGATCCTCCTGCCTCAGCCTCCCAGAGTGCTAGAGTTACAGGCATGAGCCATGGCACCCGGCCTATATGGGGTACATATGATGTTGTATGGTACCTTTGCATATTCTCTCTTTTTGTTGAAATTCTCCTTTCCTTCATGCGTTGTTCTCTTCATCTTGGTAAGCATCATTTTGAGGGTTATTTTAACACATTAACTGCCATGTCAGTTGCATAATTTTGAGCCTGGGGCCTCGTGAAGCATATGTAATTCACACGTCTCTTTACTTTGAGCTGTGTGAACTATTTTTCAAGTTACATATAATTCACTCACAGAGAACAATTAAAAAAAACATATTTTTCATTAAATTAGAAAGGATCATTTTATTTTCAAAGTTTTTATTCTATTTTTGTAATAAAACATTGTGGCCCCAAGGAAAGTTTTTTTTTTTCTATTGTGGCACTCAATGTGTTAAACTTTCTGTCATATGAATCATATAACTTCATTTCTTTAGGGTCAGTTATGGAGATGTTTCTTATTCCTTTGTTTAAAACATCTTTGCCTAATTTTTTCATTTTCCTTTACTCTTTGTTTTGTTGTCTGTACATTAGACAAAACAGGCATATCTCCTAGTCTTCATGGACTGGTTTCACACAGGAAAGTCCCCTACTCATCAGCCTGGTTAGATTCTGGGGACTTCTACCAACTATTTTCCTCTTTAGGGAGAAGCAGGCAGCTGTGGGTTTTGTCCACTCATTCTTTGCTGAGCTTGGGATTGGGTGAGGGAGGGAGCTATAGCATCTACTATCCCAAGCTGCTGTCTTCATTCTACCCCAGGCAGCTAGAGTATGCCAGACCTGTAAAAGCTCCAGGACCGGTGATACAGATAATAGTTTTGAGGACCTCCAGAGTAGTTGGGGTGCTAGATGCATAGATCAATTCTTTCTCCCCCTAGGGGAAAGCTAAGAGCTGGGATTTTTCATGTGCTCACTTTCTGCTGAATAGAGGGAAGGATCAATGATGTCTACAAGCCCCAGCTACTGCCGTCATTCTCCCCTGGGTGGTAGACTGTGTCAGACCCATCAGAGCTCCAAGACTGGCAAGACATAAACCAGTCCTTTGGGGAGTCCCTGTGAACAAGTTAGTGTGCTGGACACATGAACCAACTTCTTCCATTTCAGGGTAAAGCTGGGAACTAGGGGGTCTCTCCCTGATTGTGTGGCACTGTGCCAGGGCAAGGGTCTCTTGATAGAGGGTGACCCCAAATCTCCCTACAGGTTTTGGTGAGTCTGATTTCATGTTTTCCTGGGGTGCAGGAATCTTTCAATTAATTTGATTCCTCACAAAGAGAATTTGTGAATTAATGTGTTTGTAGGAGCAAGGGGAGTCCAGGGCTTCCTATTCTGCTATGTTGCTAATATAATTCCTGTGGGGATATATTGTCAACCACCATCAATTTTTCTTACTATATAATTTTAATGAAAAAGATATCTTATAGAGGCTGATATCCAGAATACTATATTTATTGGAAGGGATTTACAATAATTTATTGACATTATTTTCATTTCATTTAGATCACATGGACTACCCTATTTCAATTAATGTTAACCCCTGTATAGCATTGAAGGGAACCAAAGGACTTTTGCATATTTACTACATTCCAAGTAAGTCCAAATTTTTTGTTATTGATCAATTAAAGGGTTTAGGAAATATCAATGATAAATAATTGTGTTCCAAATATAGTAGTTACTATTGCTATGTAACAAATTACCACAGTCTTAGTGGCTTAACACAATACACATGTATTGTCTCATAGTCTCTGTGGGACAGTAGTCTGGGCATGGCTTACCTGTGTCTGCTTCAGGGTTTCCCACAAAGGTGTTGACCAGGACTGGGGTCTCTTCTGAGGCTCAAGTATGGAAGAATCTGCCTCTAAACTCATGCGGTTGTTGGTAGTATTCATTTTCTTGCTGGCTGTTGGCCATTCCTCAGTTCCTTGCCACAAGGGCATTTGCAACATGGCTGTTTGCTTCTTCAAATCCAGCAAGGGGGACAGTCAGCCAACAAGATAGAAGTAAGTCTTATGCAGCATAGCCACAGAGGTGACACACTATCCACCTTTGCTGTCTTCTATTGGTTAGAAGCAAGTCCCTAGGCCAGCTTATACTATGAGGAGGGAATTACACAAGGACATGTGGATAGCAATGGAAATAACCTGGGACTTCTAACAATCTAATAGGTATATCCTTTGCCAATCATTAGCTATTCAGCTGGTAAGTAATATTGGGTTTCCACTAGTCAAAGATTTGTGTGTGAGCAAGCCTTTTTTTCAAAAGGTGATATTTCTAAAGAAAAATATGGTGATAATGGGGTGAAAGAAGGTAGTGTGTTTTGTTTTGCTTTGTGTTGTGTCTTATTTTTCCTCTCTGTGACTTTGCTTATTGTCAGTTAGTAAAACTAATGCAGGTGGTGGTGATTGCATGAGGCTGCATCTGAGTGTCTGAGAAGACACAAAACTTTCATACTCTACTACCATTCAGCCAATAGTGCTTATTACCTGTAAGCTCTGGGATCCCAGAACACTTCAATTCTAATCTTTATCATTATCATCATGATAATCTATATCCAGTTTAGATTTAGAGCTTGTTTTATACTTTGCAAAGTATTTTCACATAAATTAACTTAGAGAAACATTTCTTCCCTGATTTTAGTCCTCTAGCTTACCAGAAAAAAAGAAAAACAAAACAAAACTGAGAACCCAGGAATGATAAACAATAAATTCATGTTTTAACTTTTCTGAGTCCAATTGTTCATTCAACCTGTATTTTCATACTTTGTCTCTGCATTCATTTATTCACTAAAAAGTACTTAGTAAATGTATTTCAAGTATTGTGCTAGGCACTATGAATTCACTGATAAGACATTCTCTTGATCTTCAAGAATCTATGCAAGAATCAGTGCAATAGAAGAGAACTATCTGAAGATAATAAGTGAAATGATAGCAGTAAGGCTCAGTGGTAGCATAGAGCAGAGAATAATTAACTCCGTTTCCTCTACCTTCCTGGCCAAGGGTAAAAGAAACAATCTAAACTTTTGCCTGGTTAAGGTGCTACAATTTTTTCCTTTTTCCCAGGTTCTGTTTTCTGGTCTATTTGGTAGGCTTTATCCCCAGGTGTTTGGCAAAAAAGATGATTTACACAAGGAATGATCTCACTTTCAAGTGAATCCTGCCCTTACACACAAGGAGCAGGGCCTTCCAGGCCCAAATAATAAGACAATGTGGAAACACTTAGGGTTTTCTGAAAGGCAGACACCAAGGAGGAAGTAGACTTGCTAGAGATTGATTGGGGGAAATGCTTGTGAGCAATAAAGGAGAGAGGAAGCCAGGGTAGGCAAAGAATAAATTCAGGTTGGGGTCCAGGTCTGATAGCTTGAAAACAGAGTAGGAAGGAAGGAGAGTTAGGTAGGATGACCATCAGACCAAAATGCATCCCTGAGACACACTCAGCCTGGTCACTGGGACACCCCAGAGCAGACTGCCTGTCACAAGAGTTCCATGACAGGAGACAGGCAGCAGTAGCCTGACTCTAGGGCCCTTCTCAGTCATTACAGGAGCAGCCTGTGAGAGGGTGGCCTCTGGCTGAGTGCTGAGAGGGATCTGAAGGGGTGGCAGCCGCAGGCTATCTGCCAACGGCCCTGCTCGCAGTAGCTTCTTTTGAAGGGAGGTTTTTTTTTTTTGTTTTGTTTTTGAGACAGACTTTTGCTCTGTCTCCCTAGGTAGAGAGCAGTGGCATCATCATAGCTCACTGCAACCTCAAACTCCTGGGCTCAAGTGATCCTCCTGCCTCAGTCTCCCAAGTAGCTGGGACTACAAGTGCATGCCAGGATGCCTGGCTAATTTTTCTATTTTTAGTACAGACAGGATCTCACTATTGCTCAGGCTGGTCTCGAACTCCTGAGCTCAAGGGATCCTCCCGCCTCGGCCTTCTGGAGTGCTAGGATTACAGGCGTGAGCCACCTCGCCTGGCCCTTGAAGGGAGGTTTGAGGGCCACACCTCCAGGGCCACCACATATACTTTAATCACTCACTAAATATGACCTTCACAGAACAAATTATATTAACTCATTAACAAAAGAATTATTCAGTCATATTTTTATAGCATTTTGCAATTATGACCTAAGTTTTCATAGAATATACTAGAACGTTAGTACGAAGTATGGGGCCACATTTGTAGAAGTCAGCCTTATTTTTACAGCCTTATTTCTACTTAAATTTAGTAAGAGACATAAGTACAGACTTAAACCCAAATTGGTTGGGAATGGAAATTATGTATTTTGAGACTTCATAGCCTTTCTAGTAAATTATTGCTATACTGTTAACTGACAACAAATAAAACTGGGCATAAGCCTCCATCAAGGTTATTTATGGAAGTTCCTGCAGTTGTCTTAGGTGAGCTCAGAAATAGTCCTCTTTTATACCACATGGCAGCCACCACGTTTCTTGTCTCTCACTGCAATACCCACATGGATATCCCCGGCCTGCTGAGCCACAAAAGTGGTACCTCACTATTGCCATTGTTCATGTTCCTAAATGACCACAGTGGTGTCCAAGGCCAAGGAGCTTCTCACGATGTAAACTATTGAGTTGTCAAAGCAGACTTCCTCTCTTAGAGTCATTGAAGACTGAAATCATCCTGTGTTTCATGCAGAAATGGAAGAAGATTCTTTGTCCTGCATTGTCGTTGGACACTATAGCAGTGCTGTTTTGTGCCTCTGTATCTCCAGGAATTCCTTGTGAAAATAGCTCTTCAACTTCTACACAGAGCCCTCCTTTTGCAAAAGTTCAGGTCCCAGTCCATGGAGTAGGCCATGGGACCGCTGTTTGAAATAGATGTTCTTCTTTTCCACACCCTAGCCTGAAACTAGAGAAGTAGAGACAAATTAGGAAGTTTGGTGGTACTTTAGGCTCAGAGTAACGAGGGCCTGCATTAAGGCAGTGGAAATGGGGCCGAAAAGGAGGTTAGAAAGATTTACAGGGACTGGGAATACTGGTGCTAATTTGGTGATGAAGATGAGAAAATCACTTTTGGATCTATTGGGTAAGGTAACTGAACAACATTTGAGTAGAGATGTTGCATGAATAGATGGGGATAGGTGCTCAGGAGAAAGGTTGAGACTGAAGATGTGGATTTGGGAATTATCACAGAGTGTGGTACTTAGAGCCCAGGAGAGTGTGCAGAATGAAAATTGAGGAGGAGGATAGAACCCTGAGAAGGAGGAGTCAATGACATAGACTGAGGAGCGGGAGTCAGAGAGGTGGGAGGACAGCTGGAAGAGTGGTGGCATCCGTGCCAAGAGGGTTTAGAGAAAGGAGCAGGCGGTTCTGTTAAGCACAGCCAAGTTCAAATTACAGAGAGAAAAGTTGTCTTTTGATTATGGCTACAATGAATGAGTCACGGTGATATTATTAGGAAAACATTTTCAGTGAGGTAGTGGTTACAAAATTGTTTTCATCATAAAAAAGATTTGTGCATCTTTTTCATTTGGGCCAACTGAAGATCAAAATGCATTCTTTACTGGAATTTTCCATGTTAATTGGTAATAGGGAGAGAGCATGAGAAAATAAAAAAATAGCCATACATTTAATTCTTAATCAAAAGATTCAATTTTATTTTCTAAGAAATTATTCATCAAATGTCTTACAACATTGACTGTCTCACTTCCTTTCCTTTCCTTTGAATTTTCTAGCACAACCGTGACTAGAACTGGAAATTGTATGCCTGCATTTGATAGTTTTCTCAATCAAGCTATGAAAGTTCCTCTATTTTTAGGCATAGCATACATAGTTCTTACTGTGGAACATTTTATTTGATTGCAGTCTACTAGTTATCCTCTCAGAACTTCAGTTTTCTTATCTGCAGAACAAGGATAATAATAATAACCTTGTATATAGTTGTGATGATTAAATGACATAATGAGGGAAAAGCCCAGGGCACATTTTAAGTGTACAATTAATTATGTGTAAAAGAATCTTTTATTTGAGGGGCTAATAGGATTTTTTTCTTTTTAAGGGAAAGACTTAAACAAATTATATTTCAATTTCTATATATCTATCAACTCCATGGAGCTTCCAAAGCGCAAAGAAGTTATTTGCCGAGGATCTGATGACATTTATTCTTTTTGCAGAGCTCTGAAAGGAGGTGAGTGTTCAGTTCACGTTAACTTATAGAATAGGAAAGAATTCTTTTTTTTTTTTCCCCTTTGTGAGATAAGATCTTGCTCTGAGGCCGGGCGCGGTGGCTCACGCCTGTAATCCTAGCACTCTGGGAGGCCGAGGCGGGTGGATTGCTCAAGGTCAGGAGTTCGAGACCAGCCTGAGCGAGACCCCGTCTCTACTAAAAATAGAAAGACATTATATGGACAACTAAAAACCTATATAGAAAAAATTAGCCGGGCATAGTGGCGCATGCCTCTAGTCCCAGCTACTCAGGAGGCTGAGGCAGTAGGATCGCTTAAGCCGAGGAATCTGAGGTTGCTGTGAGCTAAGCTGACGCCACGGCACTCACTCTAGCCTGGGCAACAAAGTGAGACTCTGTCTCAACAAAAAAAAAAAAAAAAAAAAAAAAAAAAAGATCTTGCTCTGTTGCCCGGGCTAGAGTGCAGTGGCATGATCCTAGCTCACTGCAACATCAAACTGCTGGACTCAAGTGATCCTCTTGCCTCGGCCTCCTGAGTAGCTGGGACTACAGACGAGCATCACCATGTCTGGCTAATTTTTTTTTTTTGGTAGAGGTGGGGTCTGACTACATTGCCCAGGCTGGTCTCAAACTCCTGGCCTCAAGCGGTCCTCCTGCATTGGCCTCTCAAAGTGCTAGGATTATAGGCATGAACCACTGTGTCTGGCCAGAAATCATTCTTTATGAGAATGTTATGAAAGTTAAATGCATTAAAAATGTGAAGTTCCTTTTTTTTTTTTTTTTTTTTTGAGACAGAGTCTCACTTTGTTGCTCAGGCTAGAGTGAGTGCCGTGGCGTCAGCCTAGCTCACAACAACCTCAAACTCCTGGGCTCAAGTGATCCTCCTGCCTCAGCCTCCCGAGTAGCTGGGACTACAGGCATGCGCCACTATGCCCGGCTAATTTTTCTATATATATTTTTAGTTGTCCATATAATTTCTTTCTATTTTTAGTAGAGACGGGGTCTCGCTCTTGCTCAGGCTGGTCTCGAACTCCTGACCTTGAGTGATCCACCCGCCTCGGCCTCCCAGAGTGCTAGGATGACAGGCATGAGCCACCGCGCCCGGCCTGAAGTTCCTTTTCTTACAACAGGTCTTTTTCCCATCCAAAATTTTTACTTTTAGCAGCTTAAATATTTTACAATTATGTCCTTGAATTGTTATTAAGATGACACTTACATGAGTGTGTTTGATGGGATATTAAAAATTTTACCTTGGCCGGGCGCGGTGGCTCACGCCTGTAATCCTAGCACTCTGGGAGGCCGAGGCGGGTGGATTGCTCAAGGTCAGGAGTTCGAGACCAGCCTGAGCGAGACCCCGTCTCTACTAAAAATAGAAAGACATTATATGGACACCTAAAAATCTATATAGAAAAAATTAGCCGGGCATAGTGGCGCATGCCTGTAGTCCCAGCTACTCGGGAGGCTGAGGCAGCAGGATCGCTTAAGCCGAGGAGTCTGAGGTTGCTGTGAGCTAAGCTGACGCCACGGCACTCACTCTAGCCTGGGCAACAGAGTGAGACTCTGTCTCAACAAAAAAAAAAAAAAAAAAAAAAAAATTTTACCTTGTTTAGATGGGAATATTTTATATTTATCCTTGGTTATGGATCTCTTTTTCTAAACATTACATTTATTATTTTTCATAGTAACTCAGCAGATTTTTCTATGCAGCTATATTGGTTTCTTCAATGTCTTTCCCCTTTATTTTCCTCCCTGAATCAATAAATTCAGAGTTTAGGGTCTTAAAGTTCACTTAAAACAAGCCCAGGAATTTTCCTGTAATAATTTTATGCTGATATCTTAAATAGCTTAAAAGATTATAAATATCAGAATCATATTACCAAAAATTGAAAAATATAAGCAGTAAAAAAGTCATAGAATCATATTTATAAAAACATTTTCTTTTTTCCCCCCTCTGGAGAATCTTTCAGAATTCTTTTTTTAATGTATGCATATTTTATGTAGTTGTGAATATACTGTACTACAATTGTTTTCTTTTTAAAAATTGATTTATTTAATTCTTTGAATATCTCCTCCACAGAATTCAAAAATCAGGATATAAGCATTATATAGTGAAACATTTCCCTTAGTGGGTATGCCCTAGTTTACTTAACCATTATCCTATTATACATTTAGTTTCCTTCTGATATTTTTTACTATTATAAATAATATTGTAATAAATATATTTCCTTATATAGTTTTACTTTAAATTTGAATATTCTTTTTTTTTTTTTTTTGAGACAGAGTCTCGCTTTGCTGCCCGGGCTAGAGTGAGTGCCGTGGCGTCAGCCTAGCTCACAGCAACCTCAAACTCCTGGGCTCAAGCCATCCTACTGCCTCAGCCTCCCAAGTGGTTGGTACTACAGGCATTCGCCACCACGCCTGGCTAATTTTTTGTTTCTATTTTTAGTTACCCAGCTAATTTTTTCTATTTTCAGTAGAGACGGGGTCCTGCTCTTGCTCAGGCTGGTCTCGAACTCCTGACCTCAAGCAATCCTCCCACCCCGGCCTCCCAGAGTGCTAGGATTACAGGCGTGAGCCACTGTGCGCCCAGCCATGTTTTATTAACTTTTAAAATTACTATTACAATTGAATATTTTCCCACATAATTATTTACCATTAACTTGTGCCCTGTCTTGTTTAAAAAAGAATTTCACATAGTTTATATATGTACATTATATTTAGTGATATTACATAAATTAGATATAGATGGGACAAAAATTGGAAAATGAGGGTTAAAAATTAATGGAGTCTGGGCGCAGTGGCTCACGCTTGTAATCCTAGTACTCTGGGAGGCTGAGGCGGGAGGATTGATTGAGGTCAGGAATTCAAGACCAGCCTGAGCAAGAGTGAGACCCTGTCTCTACTAAAAAATAGGAAAAAAAAAATTAGCCAGTCAACTAAAAATAGAAACAAAAAATTAGCTGGGTGTGGTGGCTCAGGCCCGTAGTCCCAGCTACTCGGGAGGCTGAGGCAGGAGGATTGCTTGAGCCCAGGAGTTTGAGGTTGCTGTGAGCTAGGCTGACGCCACGGCAATCACTCTAGCCCAGGCAACAAAGCGAGACTCTGTCTCAAAAAAAAAAAAAAAAATTAATGGAATGAGAGAAATATAAAAATTTATAACAAAAAGGCTTATACATTACTCTGAGGGGGACGTTAATTTGACTATACATTTTTTAGCAGTCATTTAAAAAAAATAGTTTCTAAGTAAATGAGTATGCTTGCCATGGAAATTAAGCTTCAAGATGCATCTCCTTGCCAACCATCTCTTCACATTTTTAACTGGTCTACCACCCCTAAACCATATGCAAAGTATGGAGCTGGCATGGTTTATGAGTCTGGGCTCGGAGTCACAAAGACCTGAGTCTATATTCCAGCTTTTCCATCTATGAGCAACATAAATTTGAATGTATTATTTAACTTCTCTTGGCCTCATTTTCCTTATCTGTAAAATGGGGACAGGGAAACTCATCTTATATGGTTTTCAGGATTAAATTAGAAGTGTGTGTGACAAAGCTCAGTGTAGTCCTCAGAGTAGGAATCCTTCTTCTGTTCCTAATTTTACAGTCCTGTCATTTTTACAGTTGAGGAAACCGATGCTTGCAGTGGTGGTTCAGTATGTGTCGTTGGTCATTTGGAAAACTAGTAACAGAGCAGTCTCCTAACTCCTAAGGCACAGCTCTTCCACTATGCCATGCTTTCTCTTTGGAAAAAACCCTCTTAGCAGATTATTGTTTTTTTAAGAAATTGTCCATTAGTCTTGCATGACTGTTTTACAATTATTTCTTGTAATCTCTGTGGGATTATGTTGACATTTTATCTGAATTTTCAGTTTCATTTTCTGGTGATCTAAGATGTGTCAGACTCAACTCAGCCTGCATGCTTCTTCTCTCCCTCCCCCTACTTCCTTCCACAAACATATGTTGAACCTAATTTGAGCAAATCATAATTTAGATTCTGATCATCTGAAGTTGAATGGTAGGGTCTCCTTCCTGACAAAGTCATCGTATTCTGGGAAAAACAGTCCTGGGAGCAAAATTCACAATGAAACGTCGTAAATGCTAATAAAATTATATACGATTAGTTTTAACTCTATGGTTAATTAAATAAGCGTGACAGGAAAACTCAGATAATATTTTATTAGAGTGTCAAATCTCAGAACATCAGAGAGTGAGGGGGAAGAACATTCCCTGGAGAGGAAAACAGCATAGGCAAACATATCTAGTCATGAAAGAGTATAGTTTATTTGGAGAGTCGTGTTTTTGTAGTTGGAGCAGTATGTGCTTGTGGGGAATTGCTGGAGATGAGCCTAGAAATGGGGGCAGGGTGAGCATGTAAGTCATGCACAAAATATTGGCTGGTAGCCTGTAGTCAGTGGGCAGGGATAACCCACTGAGATTTCCATTTTTGCAGATAACTATCGTCCATATGGAAGGAGGCGGGGGTTGGCTGAGGCGGGGTTTGGCTGAGGCAGGACACCTGGGCGGAAGGAAGAGCAGCCAGGAAGCTGTGTGAGAGACCATGAGGGCCAGGCAAAGATGGCGGCTCTGGGAGTAGAAGGGAGGACGTGAGAGAGCACTCTGGGAAACAGAACTGGCTGATTAATTTGATGTGGCAGGCAAGGATTAGGTAAAATCAAGAACCACTTGACGGCTGGTGACTGGATATATGGAAGTGCCATTATCTGAGATGATGTATACAAAAGAAGAGGCAGATTTTTAAAGAGAAACGTAATGAGTTTGGGCATGTTGAGCTCAAGGTAATTTTGGAGCATTCAAATAAACATGTCCATCTGGCAGCTGAGTATGTGGGCCCAGAGCTTAGGACATTCTGATTTAAGAAGCACTGTCGTATCAAGAGACCCTTGAAATTTGGGAGTCAAATTTGCAAGTACCATACATATATATTTTTAAAATAACTTTCCTTTTGGTTGGTATTACAAAAGTTGGACATCTTTAGGACACGATATTTAGAAAATAGGGACAAGCAAAAATAAAATAAAAATTACCCATAATTTCACCACTTTATATACATACACACACACATCTATTCCTTTCAACAACACATTTATGAATAAATAAATGGATATTTCAAAGCATCTTAAATTTAATAAGCAGGTTAGCCTAGTTACCGGGATTTTGCTGGGGCTGTTGTAACAAATTTATACAAACTGGGTGGCTTAGAACAGCAGAAATTTATTGTCTCACAGCTCTGGAGGCTAGAAGTCTGAAATCAAGGTGATAAAGCCATGCTCTCTCAGAGGGAGCTAGGGATAGATCTGTTCCAGGCCTCCCTCTGAGCTTCTGGTGGCCCCAGGCATTTCTTGCCTTGTAGATGGCCCTCTTTTTCCTGTGTTTCTTCACATAGTCTTCCCTCCTATGTGTATCTGTCTCGGTGTTCAGATTTTCCCTTTTGATAAGGCCATTATCATATTGGACTAGAGCCCACCCTAATGACCACATCTTAACTTGATCATCTGCAAAGACCCTATTTCCAAGTAAGGCTGTGTTCGCAGGAACTGGGGGTTAGGATCTCAACGTATGTTTTGGGGGGACACAATTCAACCCACAGCACCGTCTGAGGCTTGGGTCCTACATCCTGCATAGTTGCCAGAACTAGACTGACCATGAGCGAGATGTATGGATACCTTTTGGGAAGAGTAGAGAAGGGCATAAGGTGTTTTGTCTTCCTTTTCCTGGCACTGCCTTGGCTCCCTCTTGGCTTCTCCAATGTGAGAAAGGCTTTGAGCTAACTTCCCATAAGAATAGAATGGGAGATATGACCAAGATATGAACATTCCAAGAGAGACAAAACAATTGAAAAAGAGGGCTAGCCAATGGAAGAGGTTAGAGCTCCTTCTCCCCACTTGACCAGCTAAGCGTTTGGGCAGTCTCCCTAAGTAGAAATCCAGGAGTTATTCTTGATTTCCTTCTCAAGTCCTCAAGGCTTATCCATCTTTCTCCCTCCCACAGAGTTGACTAAGTTGGCTTTACCATCAGGGCCCCATATGCAGAAGGGCCCTGTGCTTGAGGTTTAATGCCCTGTGATTATAATCTTGAAATTCTTAATAATTTTATCTTTGAGAAGTGGGTGTTTTATAAGTGAAATCTGATGAGACAATGGGGTATGTCCCTACCTTCCCTGGACTGGTTTTTGGTTCCCCTCTGCCCACTTCCTTGCTGGTACCATGGGGCCTCCCTGGCATCCCCCCCCCCGACTTCTGTCCATTGACACCTGCCACCCTCTGCTCCTGGTGAAGTCCTGCATACAGGGAAGGTCAGGACCAGGCGTGGGTGCCCTGCACTGTCTAAGGTGGAGCATGATGATGGCTATTTCACCTGGGCTGACAGCACCACTGCAGCGTTCAGCAGGTGACTAGGTAGGTGCATCCCCTTATCCCAAACAAGTAGTGTGTGGAGGTATTGCATGGAGGTTGCAGTACCTTGAGGGTCATCGTGGGACAGCAGGCCTGTGAAAGGAAAGATGCCTGCTTTGACTTCCCCAAACCCCACTGAGGCATGGGGAATCTGGCAGCTTGTGGGAGGGAGACCCTGACAGGCAGCTGTCAGGCCGAAGCTTGCACAGGTGCCCAGAGTCATGGAGGGACCCCCGGGTGTTTGTATGCTCACCCTGAGCTCCTTGCTGAGGGAGGATTCCCTCAGGCTGTTCCATGCCTGGGGGACCTTCTCTTTATTCAAACTTCCTGAGTCTGGCCTGTTAGTTTTGCCTGGCCAGCTCCAGCCACTCTGGAGATGAGCCTCAAAATGGTGTCATTTCAGGGATTCTGCCTTGATGTTAAATACTCTGATATTTGTGTTTAAAACTGGCATTTAAAACTATCATAAAAAATGAATGGCAAAATTCATACTAATTAAAAATTTTAAGTTTTCTTTAGTTTGAATGATATTAAATAGAAATTAAAAATATCATGTCAAGTCTAGAAAGAGAAACCTGGAAGAAAGGAAAAAGCTTTATAATTTAGTAACTTTAACAGATCTTTCCCCCTTGTTTTTGAATAAAAAGCCCCACATTTTCATTTTGTGCTGGGTCTTGTAAATTATGTAGCTGGTCCTGAAGCCAGGTACTCAGGGACTAGGTCCTAGGAGCCAGAGATTCAGAAATGACCAAAGCCCCTGTCCTCGTGGAGATTATAGACTAGTGGAGGAAACAAGATCATAATGACATAATGAAATAAGATAAAGATGAACAGAAAAATGAAATAAGATTCGATTTGTGATAAATGATCTCAAATAAACTAGCAGGTTAAAAAGATAGACATTATTACATTAACATTATATAATATATAAATATATAACATTAACATATTAATATGTTAATATTTACAAGACATGAATATGTTATTCACAAGATGTCATAGGAAGGGGATCTAGAAAGGAGAAGGAATATTAAATGTTATCAGAAATAACATTTAATGTTAATAATATTTAATGAGTGCTATGTCCTAGGCATTGCTCTGAGCATTTAACATGTATTAACTCATATAGCCCTCATAATAATCCTGTGAGGTAGGTATTATTATCACCATTTTACAGAGCACAGAGAAATTAAGTGACTTGCCCAAGGTCACACGCTGAGTAAGTAGTGGAGCTGGGATTCAAACCCAAGCAGTTCTGGCCCCAGAGCCATCACTTTTACCAAAAACGCTGTGCCACCTTTATCCTTACTGTATCTTTCCCATTGCATATTGTATTTCGAATGGTTTCTTTCTATGTCCCCAACAGACTTTAGCTTTTTGAAAGAAGGGACAAGTGTTATATACTGCCATTATCTCCCCAGTCCCTGATACATAGTAGGCTTTCAATAAATCTTAGTTGACCTGTTAAATTTTAGAATTGGATTAGCCTTGAATGAAAGAGCATAAGATTATGAAGACATGGCCAGGCGCGGTGGCTCATGCCTGTACTCCTTGGATTCTGGGAGGCCAAGGCAGGAGGATTGCTTGAGCTCAGAAATTCAAGACCAGCCTGAGCAAGAGTGAAACCCTGTCTCTACTAAAAATAGAAAAATTATCCGGGCATTGTGGTGTGTGCCTATAGTCCAGCTACTTGGGAGGCTGAGGCAGGAGGATCGCTTAAGCCCAGGAGTTTGAGGTTGCTGTGAGCTAGGCTGACACCACAGCACTCTAGCCCGGGCAACAGAGCAAGACTCTGTCTCAAAAAAAAAAAAAAGATTATGAAGACATGACCACTTTATTAAGCTCAAGGAACATCTCAGTGTATTAACACTGTTAGGAAGGACACACCTAGAATTAAATAAAGAAATGCTTATTTTTGAGAATAGAAGTATACATGCAGACATAATCTATTTACTTCTGGAACAATAACCATTATAATTTGGCATTTGACTAGTTTTATTATTAAAAAAATATTTTTGGTCACTGTATCTTTTGTTTGAGATTCAACATATCTCTTTCTATCCTTACTCTCCAAGTTCACTACTTTGTTCTGACTAGAACAGTTGAATGAGGTTTTTCCTGCACTTCTGATTCTGTGCTCCACAGCTTATTCAGGGCCAGGCCCATGACTATGCATTTAAACAAAGGCTAAATACTTGGACTTCTCAGCGGTGTGATTGGAAGGAGCTTTGGTACACTGGCTGCCTCTAACATAGCTCTTCTGGCTTTAGGAAGAGTCTTCTCTATTATACCCAGCTAAAGGTGCAGCAATATCTGAAAACTAGAGTTAAATATGTACATATATAACTTGATATGAACTAGCTTATTCATCATTTATTTGTTACTGAGGCCAGTGGGCCTTAAAATTTGCACACCCTAAGGATTGAGATATGGGCTGGTACATAAGGAAGCTGTGGGGAGGGAGGGCAGAGGAAGCCACAGTAGATTAGTAGCCAGGGTGTAAGCTTTATCACTTCTCTACAGTTTTGCTTAAGACTGCTTCTGCCAGTAGTTAAGTGTACTCCATAAAGGTACACTCTATACTATCAAGAAACAAATTACCTAATGATGACCAATAACATTTTGTATTTGGTATTTTGTTTGCAGAGACAGTGAATACAACAGTATCATTCTCCTTCACTGGAATACGGTTTTCTAAGGTATTGTTCAAGATTTATTTCGTACTTTCTTAACCTTTTGCAGTAACAGATGTGTTAAGAATTGCAAACATGCAATTCACAACTTCTAAAAATAGTGATTCAAGATTAAAATGTTCAAAAAAAATTTTTTTTTCACTTTTATTTGGTGTTCAGTATTTTGGCATTTCTTCCTTCTGTAGAATATGGAAAAATTGCACAAAAGATAGTTCTTTTTCATTTTGTTTTTTTCCTCTAACATACATGCTTAAAAGTAATGTGAATGCTCATTATTAAACTGTTGAATGGTCTTTAGATGAAAGCACTGGATGACCACTATGTATAAGTCAGTAACTCTTTATAACTATTCATGTAACATACTAAACATAATGTAAAAATATTTAGGAGAATAAAAATCACATAAATTATAGGCTTATTTTATTCAAGATTTTTCTTGGGAATGTAGTCTGGACAACAAGGCCTTTGTAAAAATATCAATAACTACTGCCTCAATGAATAATACCATTGTAATTTTAGATATTTGCATTACATATCTAGCAATAAAATTTGTACATTTCACTTTTAGTGACTATTTTAAAAAAATTGATAATGCATATTATTTAGTTATTTTGTTATAAATCATATCTAATATTTGAAAACCTCTCAGGCTAGTTTCTTAAAACCTATTAAAAATCATGTGATACTTAGGAAGTATAATAAATGGGCTCCATGCTCACTGAATTGAAAGACACACAAAATTTTCTCTCATTGGAAACTAAGAAAATGATAATTCAATTTAAATGGCTTGCTGCTAGTCATACAAAGTTCTTATAAAAGCCTTTAAAATAGTATCATCTAACATTTTGTATTACTTGTATTTCTTATTTCTCATTTTAGGGAAAATACCGAGTTATTGTTGAAGGTATTGCTGGGAGTACTGAAGAAATGCTCTTTTGCTTGAATTTTACCCTCATATACCGCCCTCGTTTAAATTAGAATAAATTGACCATTTTTTTAATTTTTCAATGGTATCATTCTTGTTTTAACAGTACTCGGGATTTGTTTTAATCAGGTATGGTAAGATATTGAGACAAGAAATGACTGTCAGAAAGGCATAAGCTTATCCTCACAGATCTCTAGAAACAGGAGGCAGCGTGGGCCACCCAGAGCCACACAGACAGCACTAGGGCTGGTCAGGAGGTAGAGGTGGGGGGAAATGTGGGCAAGAGATTTTATTTTGTTTTCCATGGTAAACAACACTCGAGGTAGAATAAGCTGTGTTGACCTAAAAGAAATAAGCTGAGGCAAAATTAATTTAAGTAGAGCGTTTATTTGGGCCAAGCTTGAAGATTGCAACCCAGGAACATAGATTCAAGTTGCCCCGAATATACACTTTGATTAGCAGGAGTTAACAGAGGATTTATTTTTTTTTTTTGAGACAGAGTCTCCCTCTGTTGCCCTGGCTAGAGTGCCGTGGTGTCAGCCTAGCTTGCAGCAACCTCAAACTCCTGGGCTCAAGCAATCCTTCTCCCTCAGCCTCCCGAGTAGCTGGGACTACAGGCATGCGCCACCATGCCTGGCTAATTTTTTCTGTATATATTTTTAGTTGTCCATATAATTTCTTTCTATTTTTAATAGAGACGGGGGTCTCGCTCTTGCTCAGGCTGGTCTCGAACTCCTGAGCCCAAACAATTCGCCCACCTCGGCCTCCCAGCGTGCTAGGATTACAGGCGTGAGCCACCATGCCCGGCTGAATGGAGGATTTTTTATAGGGAAAGAGAGGCAGTTCCTGAGTTGTGTGAACTAAAATAAAATCTTAAGCCCCTTAGCCGACTAAATGGACCCCTCTTGGCCAAGGGGACCTCAGAAAAACCTTAAAACTGAGTCCAGGGCCATGAGGAGAAGGGAAGTCAGACATGCCTAGTCACGTTCCCTCCATTTTGGAATTCCTGTTTGTACCCATAAGACAGTAAATCATTAACAGGCCTAAGGCTATGCAAGACAAAGTTTAAACCACACCTGCAGGCCATCAATATACTTAAAAGATCACTTGAGTCTCATTTGGTTCCAGCCACACAATCTCCATCTTCTTCCTCCAATATGATCAGCACATTCAGACCTTTGAAAATCATCCTTCCCTGAGCATGGAATGTACTTTTTCCAAATATTTGCACAATTGTAACAGAGGGAATGGCCCGGAAAAAAACTGGCAAAAATATTTCTGTCTCTTTAACACATCCTCCACTCCTTTTTGAGAACTAAAACCTACATTCCTGCCTCAGGCTAGTGGTTGGGAGGGGCAGGGTAAGTCTTTTGTTATTTGTGTAAAGGAGATGGCCCAGCCCAGGCGGTAAAAGGAGATCCTGGATGGAGGTCAAGGATTGTCTTCAGCAGAGATGGGATGATCAGAATCGTCAACTGTAGTTGAACAGTAATTGCCAGAAGCTGAGAACCCACCCTTTAAAAGCTCTGTATTTCTGCTTATTATTAGGAAGATGGCATTTCAGACAGGAGTCTCCATCCTCCTCCTTTGCTGGCAAAGTAATAAAGTATCTCTTTCCTTCCTCCCCAAACCACTTGTCTTCATTCTTCTGATTTGACCTTGTGGACAAGTGCTGAGTTTTTGGTAACACAATTTATTCTTTTTTTTTTTCCACTTTATTTTATGTCAGATATGACTTCTTCCAAGAGTCCTCCCCTGACCAGTGTTGTAAGACCCTATATAAGAGAGGCTATAATCAGATAGAAGCTTATTTCTCCCTTATCCAGGACTGATGTGGTGCCTTGAGGACCCAGACACTTTTTCTCTGGCTCTGGTGTGAATGGTCCAAAATACCTCCTCACCATATCCATAAGGCACATAGCACCTTGCCATTGACAACACCTCTCGCACAATATTTATAAAATAATCAGACATCATCGTTTTAAGTCTTATTTATTACTGGTCTTTTCTTGCTCATAAAGAGTTAATGACTTATAAAAATATTGCTTAGATATTGGCCTTGCATTCTTTCTATTGGTGTCATCTTACAGTTTTCAGAAAATTGCTCTTTGAATTTCTTCACTGTATTTTATAGTATTCTAACTGGTTTAGTTGATCTCAGACTTCAATTCATCCCATATGTCCTACTATTAAGAAAAAAAAGTTTATGAAACTGAACTTTTCCTTGCACCTGAACAATTTTATGATCTCATATTTCTCCTACTAATCCTGTTTCCTCCCTTCCTCCCTCCCAATAATTGGTTTCACCTTTCAGTGAATTCCTCAGTAGCTTTATAAGAATTCCTAGGGATTTCCATGTTGCTCATGGAAGAGTAACTGTCTTTTGTAAAGTTATAAAGTAAATAGTGGCCATTATATTGTGCTAGCTTTCCAAAGTCATTTCAAAATTACACTCTTTGTTCTTTTTAGTTCTCTTTTTTTCTCTAGTGAATAAGTAGAATTGTTTTTATTAACTTGCCCTTGATCTGCAAACATAATTCAACTAAATCCTGAAAATAGCAATTCTTTTATTTTGATTAGTTTATGGCACCATCACAAGCATATTATGGAAAACCCCATGGCTTGTGGAAATACCCATTTTCCTCACCATTGATTTCCTTTAGGAATTAAGAAAAGACCGTGGTTTGATCATGTGGCCCTGGGCAGCCGAGGCCAAGAAATTTACATGGATTGCTATTCTGCATAAAGAAAGCTGGGTTGGGCAATTTTCAAATGAAGACCCAGAAGACCCAAATGAACAAAAAATCAGAGGAGACCTAGAGAGTGGTTATTCTACCAGAGATTGGTCCCTTGAGGCTAGAAGGTTCAGGTCTATCTCCCAAGTCCTCCTGTAGAGTTACATTTATGTAAACCTTTCCTGATACTACTTTAAGGTGAGCAAAATTAGAAAGTTTTAAATGACGTATTTGCTTTTGTTTTTATAAATTTAAAATTGTTCTTTAGAGGGCATTGTCAAAAAGTTATAAGGCTCTATAAAGCAGTTCTGTAATTTAAATTCTTTTTCTTTTTAAAATTAGAATTTCTCTTTCAATTAAAAAAGTCTTTGCCAGCCTCTTAATTACAAAATAATGACCCTCATTGTAACAAATTCACACAGTGCAAAGAATAAGTGAAATTCTTCTCTTCATTTTTCTCTATACCACTCCCCCAAAACCACTCTTAACAGTACGGCCCATGTGACTTTTCATTTTTAGGCTTTTGTTTCATATATATAAATAAAATACTGTAAAACTATCTTTATATACATGTATATGTATGTGCACATTTTAAAACTTAAAATTACTGTATGTTGTTTTTTGATTTGAATCTCAGAAATGTTTCTAAGTTAGTACACGTAGATCTACCTCGTCAGTTTTAATGGCTGCATACATTTCTATTGTTTGGATACATACTATAGTTACTCATTTTCTTATAGAATATATAGTATAGGATATAGATGTAGAATATAGTACCAAACACTGTATTAAGTATTATCTTTTTTAATTCTCAAGAAAACTCCAAGAAGTAGATAATATTGTCTTCATTTTATAGGTATGGAAACTAAGCTTAGAGAAATTGAATAACTTGCCCAGGGTCACAAGGTAAGTGCAGAATCTAGAATTCAAACTCCTTACCATAAATCTCCAAAATCTGTGCTACACTGCCTATGATTTTGGTGGAATTTTATAGGGGTTTTAGATTTTTTTTCTTGTATTTTGCTATGCCAAATTTTCTGTAATAAATATGTGTTTTTACTGTCATCTGAAATGACATTAAAAGACTATTTCATTATTAATCACTTAAGTCCATTGACTTAAAACTGAAGGAACATTTAAGCAATCCCAATCAAAAGCAGTGAAAATTGGGAATAACACAAATGATAATCATTTTGGAAAATGTCCAAAGTAAATCATGGTACCATTTATACATATTATATAGCATTTTATAAGAATGAGGTAGCTGTCATGTACTAAGGTGGGTAAATCTCCAAAAAACATTTCCGAGTTAAAAAGTTAAGCTGCAAAGTTTATCCTAAAATTCATATGGAATCTCAAGGGACCCTGAAGAGCCAAAGTAATTTTGAAAAAGAAAAAAGTTGGAGGACTCACATTTCCTGATTTTAGAACATATTACAAAGATATAGTAATCAAAACAGTGTGGTATTAGCATAAAGGCAGACAAATAAACCAATGAAATAGAATAGATTGCCCAGAAATAAATCTTTGTGTATCAAATGATCTTTGGTGAGAGTGCCGGGACCAGACCACTCAATGGGGAAAGGACCATCTCTTCAACAAATGGTGTTGGGGAAACTTGATATCCACAAACAAAAGAATAAAGTTGGACCCATACCTTGCACCATTTACAAAAATCAAAATGGATTAAAGATCTAAAGATTTTTTTAGAAGATCTAAAGATCTTCTAAAACTAGAAGACTTCTACAGGAAAATATAGGGGAAAATTTTCATGATATTGAACTTGGCAATGATTTCTTGGATTTGACACTAAAAGCACAGGCAACGAAAGCAAAAATAGATAAATGGTACTGGAGTAAGCTTAAAAACTTTTGTGCATCAAAGGATACATCAACAGAGTGGAAAGGCAACCTATGGAATGAGAGAAAATATTTGCAAATCATATATCTGATAAAGGGTTAATATCTGGAATATATAAAGAACTCCTACAACTCAACAACAAAAAACCAAATAACCTGATTTAAAAATTGGCAAAGGACTTGAACAGACATTTCTCCAAAAATGATAAACAAATGGCCAGAAGCATATGAAAAGATGCCCAACATCACTAATAATCAGAGAAATGCAAATCAAAACTACAATGAGATATCACTGCACACTCATTAGAATGGCTAGTATCAAAAATATAGAAAATAACAAGTGTTAGCAAGGATGTGGAGAAATTAGAACCCTTATGAACTCTTGATGTGATTGTAAAATGATGCAGCTGCCTTGGAAAACAGTATAGAGTTTCCTTAAAAAATGAAAAATAGGCCGGGTGAGGTGGCTCACGCCTGTAATCCTAGCACTCTGGGAGGCTGAGGCGGGTGGATTGCTTGAGCTCAGGAGTTCGAGACCAGCCTGAGCAAGAGCGAGACCCCATCTCTACTAAAAATAGAAAGAAATTGTATGGACAACTAAAAATATATACAGAAAAAATTAGCCAGGCATGGTGGCACATGCCTGTAGTCCCAGCTACTCAGGAGGCTGAGGCAGGAGGATTGCTTGAACCCAGGAGTTTGAGGTTGCTGTGAGTTAGGCTGATGCCACGGCACTCTAGCCCAGGCAACAGAGTGAGACTCTGTCTCAAAAAAAAAAAAAAAAAAAAAAAAAAAATTATTAAAAAAAAATGAAAAATGGAACTACCAACATGATTTAGCAATTCAACTTCTGGGTACATATCCAAAAGAGTTGAAATCAGAATCTCCAAGAGATATTTACATTTGTACATCTATGTTCATAGCGTCACTATTGACAATAATCAAGAGGTGGAAACAACCTAAATGCCCATTGATGAATGAATGGATGAACAAAATGTATATACATATATTGGAATGTTATTCAGCCTTAAAAAGGTAGGATATCCTGCCACATACTACAACATATATGAAAGTTAAGTACATTTGACTACATGAAATAAGCCAGTCACAAAAAGATAAATACTGTATGATTCCATTTATATGAGTTATCTAAAATAGTCAAGAAACAGAAGGTAGAATGGTGGTTACTAGGGGCTTCCAGGAGGGGGAAAAGTGGAACTGTTTAATGAGTATAGAGTTTCAGATTTGCATAATGAAAAAGTTCTGGAGATCTGTTTCTCAACAATGGAAATATAATTACCATTACCAAATTGGACACTTAAAAATGGTTAAGATGGTAAATTTTATGTTATGTGGTTTTTACCACAAAATAAGAAACATCAAAACATTAAAAACTCTGTTAGTTACAAATGTATAGGGACATGGGAAAAATAGTAAAACTAACATTTATTTAATATACTATAATTTAAAACATGGGAAACATTGAGCATTAGAGTGTAAGATCATAGGCCAGTTATTTTATGTAATGAATTTGTGTTTCTTTAGTGAGTCCTCGTGGTAAGTTTGGTGCATCTTGGCTGCAATACTACCTAAATGATATGTCCTTTTCAAGGTATTCCACATGGAGGCACATGACATCCATCTACACTTGATTGGTGGTGTTAATTGTGATCTCTTGGTCAAGGTGTTGTCTGGTTCTCCACTGGATAGATACTATTTTTTTCCTGTTGTAATTAATAAGTAACAGTGGGGAATACTTTGGGTAAACATCTTGTATAAAATAACTGGCCTATCAGCTCTCAGTAACACCATGGAAAGAAAAAAATAAATAAAATAACTGGCCTATGTTCTTCCATAATGTTCATGTCATAGAACATGAAGAAAGGCTGAGACATGGCAAGTAAATGAAATAAGTGATCCTAGACTGTATCCTGGCCCAGACAAACATTGCTTATAACGGAAATTACTAGGACAATTAATGAGACTGAAATGTGGACTATAGATTAAATCCAAATTCCTTATTAAATTTTCTGAATTTGATAACTGTACCATTTTTGGTAAAAGATTATTCTTGTTTACAAGGGGTAAAAGGGCATGGCTTGTGCAATCTACTCTTGAATAGTTTAGAAAAAATATGTGCATACAAACATATGTATATACATGTGTATACACATATATACAGAGAGAATTAAAAGGCAAATGTAGCAAAATGTTAAAAATTAGTTAATCTTGGTACATGAGTTTTATTATTCTTGCAACTTTTCTGTAAATTTGAAACTATTTAAAATCTGAAATTATTTAAATATTTATTTAAAATTATCTAAAAATTTAAAAATTAACAAAAAAAGTAAAGGGATACAGGTATTACTAGATACCTTTCCAGGCAAACTAACAGAATTTGAGATGTAGACTCACTCAAAATTCTACTTTTTTTTTTTTTTTTTTGAGACAAGGTCTCTGTTAGGTCGGAGCCAGGAGGGAGACACACAAAACCTCAAGTGTAGCAAAATGCTGTTTATTTGAACATCTGGGTGCAGATGGGTGGAGGCCAAAAAGAGCATCCACCCTTAGGAGGGGGGAGAGTGATGGGTTTTATAGGAGGTTTGGAAGGGAGGGTGAATTTTTTTGAACAGTCACTGGTCCCTGTCAGTGTTGCTGCAACCGTTTGGGGTCAGAGTTAGATTTACAACCTCCAGACTCTCCAGACTCCTGCGGCTATTGCTTCACAGGCCTTATGATCACTATCTGAGGTGCATTCCGTCCTATACATACTTTCTGGATTCCCACCCTGCACAGGCCTAACAGTCTTGCTCTGCCACCCTGGCTAGAGTGCAGTGGTGTCATCATGGCTCACTCTCACAGCAACCTCAAACTTCTGGGCTGAAGCCATCTTCCTGCCTCAGCCTCCCGAGTAGCTGGGACTATAGGCACGCACCACCTTGGCCAGCTAATTTTTCTACTTTTTTGTAGAGACGGGTTTTTGTTCTTGCTCAAGCTGGTCTTGAACTCCTGAGCTCAAGCAATCTTCCTGCCTTGGCCTTCCAAAGTGCTTGGAATACAGGCGTGACCCACCATGCCCAACCAAAATTCTGTTTTCTTACACGACAGCATCAACCTTCCAACAAGAGAATAGTATTTAGCTAAGAGGTTACCTTAGGAATGTATGAATGCTAGAATCTTGTAGAGGCAGTTTTTAGTTTTTTTTTTCTTTTTTTGAGAGATGGTCCCCCTCTGTTTGCCTGGCTAGAGTGCAGTGGCGTCATCATAGCTTATTGCAACCTCAAACTCCTGGACTCAAGCGATCCTTCTGCCTCAGCCTCCCAAGTAGCTAAGACTATAGGCTCCCACCACCATGCCTGGCTAATTTTTCTGTTTTTTGTAGAGATGGAGGTCTCACTATGTTGCTCAGGCTGGTCTCAAACTCCTGGGCTCAAGTGATCCTCCCACCGTGGCCACCCAAAGTGCTAGGGTTACAGGTATGAGCCATCTTGCCCAGCAGTTTCTTAATTTTAAACAAACAAACAAAATCTGGTTGTAGAAAAGTTTCTAGTCTTCAGCAGTCCTTAGCAGTTTGTTGAAGATTCAGCCTTTAGGATCTGAAGAACCTCTGGGTTGTTTCCTTTTAGGGAAGAAAAGGCCCAGTGGAGGGTTGACACAGCAACCATCAGGGCTTATTGCCCGGCATGCAGTAGGTGCCAGTAAATATTTATAGTTGCTAAATGATTAGGATCACTAACTCAAAAAATGTTTACAGGGGAATACAAGGACTGGGGTTGGAGGGGGTGGGCTGGGGAGAGATGCTGACTGAAGTGATTCTCAATGAAGGAGGGGATTGTCAATGAAGCTAATTAGGAAGTCCTGTGTGCCACCGTCGTGTGGAGGCAGGTTCTGGCTGTCGGAGCTCAGCATGGTGTTACTCAGGGCTCTGAGGGGAGATGCAAGCTTAGATCCAAAGGCCGTGAAATGAAATACTCAGCGTGGCTGGGATGGAGCATGTAGAACTGCCCCTGTCACTGTCAGTGGCCTCTTTCCAGGTTGATTGGGATTTGCTCTGATTAGTTGTCAGTTGTTGACACATATTTGTCATTTTTAATTGGACTGATCTGCATCAGTTTGCATATCTGCACTTTATTGTTAGATACTTGGATTACTTACAGAGTATGAAACTCTAAACAATACCATGAAGATCTTGATATACATTAACTTTTATTTTATTTTATTTTATTTTGAGACAAGAGTCTGACAAGTGGCATCATCATAGCTCACAGCAACCTCAAACTCCTGGGCTCAAGCGATCTTCCTGCCTCAGCCTCCTGAGTAGCTGGGACTACAAGAGCATGCCATGATGCCCTGGTAATTTTTATAATTTTAGTAGAGACAGGATCTTGCTCTTTTTTTTTTTTTTTTTTTTACCATTTATAGCAACAATCTAGCACTTTTATAAATTGCATTTATTATACAGAGTACTCTGAAGAAAGAAAAATATGTATAGCCATTTGTTTTCATTAATACATCTACTCTGTCCTGCAATACTGGAAGGAAGAATGTGTCTGGCACAGAAATAACCTCTAGGAGTTAGAAATTAGAAAAACAACACTTTTTAAAAAGATTTTTACTTTTCTGATAGAAATATAAAAACTGTGGTTTATGGGCAAAAAAATTAAAAAGTCCAATGAATTGCAGAGGTGGCTTTAACACTTGAAGTTTTGTCCCTTAAACCAACTTGTCAACAGCAGTGTCTAGAATCTAAGTATAAATAAATGGGCAGCGCGGCCCGTCGGCAGCACAGCAGCAGCAGCCCTCGGTGACCTGCGCCGCGTTCTCAGTGCACAAGTGACACCCCTCTGGGCATCCTGCAGCAGGGCCCTACCGAAGGGCGTCACCTGGAGCCACCACCTGCAACCGCACGTCAGCCTTCTCACGACATTACCACTGAAAGGTACCAGAATGTATTTGTTTAAAACAACAAGAGGGTGGGGGAGGCGGGGGTCCGTGACAGCCATTACGTTGTCTTCCTGAATCCCTTTAGAATGGGGTAGATGTTTTCAAGTGCTTCGTAAATTTCTGCTCTGACTTTAGCACCTGTTAATACAACTTTTCCAGAAACAAAAATAAGGAGAACAATTCTGGGTTTGATCATTCTGTAGGTTAAACCAGCAAATAACTCTGGTTCATAACTACTGAACTGCTGGTGGGTGAGCACAAGGCCTTCTAACCTCATAGAGAACTTCACATCACAGCTCCCCACCATGTTTTGAATCTTGAAGTCTAAGAACTTAGCTGGGAAATCCAACTTCTGTATAACTCTGGCATATTTTCTTGCTGCTAGTCTGGACTGTTCTTCACTCTTGGCTCCTGTGCACACCATTTTTCCGGAACTAAAAATCAGCGCCGTGGTTCGTGGCTCTCTTATTCTCATGGTTACAGCGGCAAACCGCTTGGGATTACATTCAGCGTTTCGGGCATGAAGTGCAATGGTCTTTAGGCCAAGTTTACAACCAAGATTCACTGTAGATACAATATTTTGCAGCTGAGGCACAATCCCAGAGCTCTCAGAGGCCGGTGTGGTGGGCGTGATGGGGGTCATGGGGGTCAAAGGGTATGGGGGTGTGGTGCCCGGCAGGGGTGCCATGCCTGGCCCGAGGCCACCTATGCTGCTTGCTGGGACGTGGACTGCTGGGCTGCCTGCTGCTGCTGCCTTTGCTGCTCTTGCAAAATAGACAGACTACTGGTGTTATGAATAGGCTGTGGGGTCAGTCCTGTGCCATAAGGCATCATCAGACTAAAGATGGGGATCGCAGGAGTCATGGCACCCTGAGGGGAGGCCAAGCCCTGAGCATAAGGTGGCAGGCTGTTGTTCTGATCCATGATGTTCGGTTTCTTCTTGGAAAACCCAAAGCCCTTGGACTGGAACTTGTCTCAGCATCCAGTCTTTCCCTAGAGCAACCCCAGCACACTCTTCTTAGTAGCTTTTTCAATTCCTCAGGTTATCTTCACACACCAAGAAACAGGGATGATGGAGTCACTGCAGAGATCACTACTGGCAGGAGGAAGGAAGTTAAACCGTAGGCGGTCCAGGCGCCCGCCACGGCGACTCTGCCCGACCCCACTCAGGGTCTCGCTCCTGCTCAGGCTGGTCTTGAACTCCTGAGCTCAAGCTATCCTCCTGCCTTGGCCTCCCAGAGTGCTAGGATTATAGGCATGAGCCACTGCGCCTGGCATATACCTTAACTTTTAAAAAATTAATGATACAAATTAATTCTTTCATTTAATTGAGACGCTAGAAATGGATTCATTCCTCATTAATTAGAGGAAGATACTCAGGCATGTCAAATTGAAAGCTAAAATTTTAGCATTCTAAAGTTTAAAACAATGGCCAAGGGCCCGAGCAAACATGAGCACAGGAAACAATGCTTAGTAAACAAGAAGGAAACATGCCTAGGTCCTTACAGCGTAGTCAGAGAGGTTGTGTCATGTGAGTGGAACGTTAGCGATGATTAGAGTGTGGGGACAGGGCAAAGCAAGCAGAGAGCTCGGCTGGGGACAACCAGAAGCTGAGGTAGCTCACTGACTTACATTGCCTTTTAATTTTCTTCTTCAAAAATTCCAAGATGAGCAATTTTTTTTCCTCTGAGCAAATTATCCCATTTAAACATTCACGAATTAACCGCATTTTACTTTCAATGCAAAGAAGAAAAATGGTTTCTGTCTCATACATTTCAGCTGTCTTGTCAGTGGGTGATCAAGTTGAAGGATTTCTTTTACATTCCTACTAATCCCCTATTCCCTATGAAAGAGAATTTTCAAAATGGAAAGTGGGTTTAGGTTCATCTCTAATTTTTGACTCACATTATACAGGCTCTCTGACTAAGCAGTGAGAATGAACAACATCCTTGTCCGTCATCGAGTGGGCTTCATTGTGGGAATGGGGTAGTGCCCAGGTGGGCAGAGCACTGTCTGATTACCTTTGTTCCCTAATAACCGGGATCCACAATAGATGTTATTCTCCATTTATTCGAAACATCTGTGTTGTGCTTGATGCAGAGAATACAAATAGAAAAACACTTGGTCCCTGTCTTCAGGGTAGTCACAGGTTTGTGAGTCCAGAAATTAGGATAAAAAGAGAACCAAGCAAAGATTGAATGGGAAAGAGCAGTTTCATGCCTTAACATTACTAAGTATTAAAACCATGCAGGAACGATGGGTGAAAATTCAAACACAAAGGCTGTGATAAATGCCAATGACAAAAATAAAGCCACTGTTCAGTTCTACTTACAGCAGACTGACTAGGAATCAAACATGGACACTTGCATTTTAACATTCAAGATCTACTGCTTTAAGAAAACTTCAAAAAAATGTTATCCAAGTATGAATAAATTAATGACACACTGTAAAAGCCTTTAGCTGTAAGGTATTATTACTGTGTCAGTCAATGTCCCAGCAGAAAACAGATGATACATTTAAATTAGGATAATTTAAGGAGAGTTTAATAAAGGGAATGTTTACAGAGGTGTGGACCACGTTTAGAGAAATCATGAAAAATAGTGCAGTGCCCCACGGGTAGTAGCAGTGGGGCGCATTATCGCTCCCGCCTAAAGGCTCATTGTCGGGGAGCATGTACAGGAACCAGGATGCACAGAGGGTCTATCTGAAGACCCTCTACCTCCTTCATGCAATTAGACCAGCAGGAGGTAACCCTGCAGGGAGGGATTGCACTCTGCTACCTCCCTCAGACCTCCTGCTGGGCTCCCCTTTGGCAGACCCAGTGGAACCAGAAGACTAAGGAGCCAGCTGACCTAGTCTCTACCTGTCAGCTTCCCAGAGCACAAAGGAGGGTGGAGAAGATGGAGAGTGGGTCTGGAGGGGTGAATGGAAGGTGTCCAGAACAACTACGTGACCAAGAACCTGAAAGTCAGTGTTCACAAAGACCTTTGCAGCACCTTTCCAGACAATGTTTGACAAACTCCTAGAACTGGTCATTTAATGGTTTCTGAACATGGATGACAAAACCTTTACAGCACAGCCACAAAAACTCTTGAAATTTATAAGGGACACATTTTCCAAGTTAGCAAGGCAGTGTAATTTGAAGAAAAAAGAAGTTCTGCATATGAGAAAAAGTACTCTTCTATGTTTTTTCAAAACAGAATACACATTTTCTGTTGTTTTTTTGCATATTTTAACTTTTAAATTTTTAATTATTATGGATACACAATAGTTGTATATATTTATAGGGGACATATGATTTTTGTTTTTGTGTTTGTTTTTTGAGATAGGGTCTCACTTTGTTGCCCCGGTTAGAGTGCAGAGGTGTCATCATAGCTCACTGCAACCTCAGACTCCTGGGCTCAAGTGATCCTCCTGCCTCCACTTCCCAAGTAGCTGGAACTACAAGCTCATGCCACCATGCCCAGCTAAATTTTCTATTTTTTGTAGAGACAGGGTCTTGCTCAGGCTGGTCTTGAGCTCCTGGCCTCAAGAAATCCTCACACCTTGGCCTCCTAAAGTGCTAGGATTATAGGCATGAGCCACTGTGCCTAGCCTCATGTGATGTTTTTATATAGGCATACAATATGTATTGATCAAATCAGGGTAATTGGGGTATCCATCACCCCAAGCATTTATCATTTCCTTGTGTTAGTAACATTTCAGTTCCACTCTTTTAGTTATTTTAAAGTATACCATAACTTGTTGACTATAGTTACTTTGTTGTGCTATCAAATATTGTTCATTCTACCTAACTATATTTTTGTACCCATTAACCATCCCTGCTTTATCTCCCCCTCCCCACTACCCTTCCCTGTCTCTAGTAACCATCATTATACTCTCTGCCTTGATGAGATCAATTGTTTTAATATTTAGGTACCACAAATGAGTGAGAACATGTGAGATTTGACCTTCTGTGCTTGGCTTACTTTACTTAATATAATGTTTTCCAGTTCTATCCATGTTGTTGTAAATGGCAGGATTTCATTCTTTTTTATGGCTATATAATATTCCATTGTGTATAGATATTTTCTTTATCCATTCATCTGTTGATGTACACTTAGGTTGATTCCAAATGTTGGCTATTGTGAATAGTGCTGCAATAAATATGGGAGTGCAGATATCTTTTTGATATATTGATTTCTTTTGGATATATAGCTAGTGGTCAGATTGCTGGGTTATATGGTAGCTCTATTTTTAGTTTTTTGAGGAACGTCCTTACTATTCTCCATGGTGGTTGCACTAATTTACATTCCCACCAACAGTGTACAAGGGTTCCCCTTTCTCCACATCCTTGCAAGCATTAGTTATTGCCTGTCTTTTTGATAAAAGCCATTTTAACTGGGGTGAGATGATATCTTATTATGGTTTTGATTTGCATTTCTCTGATGACTAATGATGTTGAGGATTTTTTCATATACCTCTTAGCCATTTGTATGTCTTATTCTGAGAAATGTCTATTTAGATCTTTTGCCCATTTTTAAATTGGATTATTTGGTTTTTACCTATCGAGTGTTGGAGCTCCTTATATATTCTAGTTGTTAATCCCTTATCAGATAGGTAGTTTGCAAATATTTTCTCCCATTCTGTAGGTTGTCTCTTCACTTTGTTGATTGTTTCCTTTGCTGTGCAGAAGTTTTTTAGCTTGATGTGATCTCATTTGTCCAAGTTTGCTTTGGTTGCCTATGTTTTGGGGGTGTTACTCAAGAAATTCTTGCCCAGGCCAATGTCCTAAAGCCTTTCCCCAGTGTTTTCATTTAGTAGTTTCATAGTTTCAGGTCTTAGATTTAAGTCTTTAATCCATTTTGATTTGGCTTTTGGATATGGTGAGAGATATAGGTCTAGTTTCACTCTTCTGCATATGGATATCCAGTTTTCCCAGCACTATTTATTGAGCACTTTTCCTCACTGTATGTTCTTGGCACCTTTGTAAAGAAAAGTTCACTATAGATGTGTGGATTTGTTTCTGGATTCTCTATTCTGTTCCATTGGTATACATGTCTGTTTTTATGCCAGTATCATGCTGTTTTGGTTACAACAGCCCTATGGTATAATTTGAAGTCAGGTTAATATGATTCCTCCAGTTTTGTTCTTTTTGCTCAGGATAGTTTTGGCTATTCTGAGTCTTTTGTGGTTCCATGTAAATTTTAGGATTCTTTTTTCTATTTCTGTGAAGAATGTCATTGGTATTTTGATGGGGATTATATTGAATCTGCAGATTGCTTTGGGTAGTACAGACATTTTAACAATATTGATTCTTCCAATACATGAGCATGGAATATCTTTCCATTTTTTGGTGTCCTCTTTAGTTTCTTTCATCAGTGTTTTATAGTTTTCATTGTAGAGATCTTTCACTTCTTCGGTTAAGTTTATTCCTAGGTATTTTATTTTATTTGTAGCTATTGTAAATGAGATTACTTTTTGGTTTCTTTTTCAGATTGATTGCTGTTCTGTTGGCTTATAGAAATGCTACTGATTTTTGTATTTTGAATTTGTATCCTGCAACTTTACTGAATTTGTTTATCAGTTCTAATAGTTTTTTTGTGGAGTCTTTAGATTTCTCTAGGTATAAGACAAAAGGTCTTCCCTCTATACCCAGTTTTTTGAAAGTTTTTTAATCATGAAGGGATGTTGAATTTTATTGAATTTTTCCAGCATCAGTTGAAATAATCATATGTTTTTTGTCCTTCATTCTGTTGATATGATGCATCACATTGATTGATTTGCATACGTTGAAGCACCCTTGCATTCCTGGGATGAATGCCACTTGATCATGTTGAATAATCTTTTTAATGTGCTGCTGAATTTGGTTTGCTAGTATTTTGTTGAGGATCTTTGCATCTGTGTTCATCAGAGATACTGACCTATAGTTTCCTTTTTTCGTTGTGTCTTTGTCTGGGTTTGGTATCAGGGTGATACAGGATTTCTAGAATGAGTTTGGGAGTATTCCCTCTTCCTCGATTTTTTGGAATTGTTTAAGTAGAATTGGTGTTAGTTTTCCTTTGAATGCTTGATAGAATTCAGCAGTGAAACCATTGGGTCCTGGCTTTTCTTTGATGGGAGACTTTTTACGACTTCTTTTATCTTAACTTGTTATCGGTTTATTCAGGTTTTGGATTTCTTCCTAGTTCAATCTTGGTAGGTTGTATATCCATATCTAGGAATTTATCCATTTCTTCTAGGCATATAGTTGCTCACAGTAGTCTCTAATGATCCTTTGAATTTTTGCTGTAGCAGTTGTAATGTCTCCTTTTTCATCTCATTTTATTTATTTGGGTCTTCCCTCTTTTTTCTTGGTTAGTCTGGCTAAAGGTTTGTCAATTTTGTTTATCTTTTCAAAAAACAACTTTTCATTTTGTTGTCTGTTGTATGTTTTTGTCTTCAATTTAATTTCTTTCTGTTCTGACCTTTATTATTTCTTTCTTCTATTAATTTTGGATTTGGTTTGCTCTTATTTTTCTAGTTCTTTAAAATGTATCATTAGGTTGTTTATTTGAAGCTTTTCTACTTTTTTGATGTAGGCGCTTATTGCTATAATTTTTTTACTCTAAGTACTGCTTCTTCTGTATACCATAGGTTTTGATATGTTGTTTTCATTCTCATTTGTTTTCAGAAATTTATTAATTTCCTTCTTAATCTCTTCCTTGACAGACTGGTCATTTAGAAGCATATTTAATTTCCATGTGTTTGTATAGTTTCCAGTGTTCTTTTTGTTATTGATTTCTAGTTTTATTTTATTGTGGTCAGAGAAAATGCTTGATACTTGATATGATTTAAATTTTTTAAAAACTTTTAAGACTCGTGTTGTGGCCTAACATATGGTCTATCCTTGAGAATGATCCATGAGCTGAGGAGAAGAACATGTATTTTGAAGTTATTAAATGAAACACTCTGTAAATATCTATTATGTACATTTGGTCTATAGTGCAGATTAGGTCCAATGTTTCTTTGTTGATTTTCTCTCTGAGTGATCTCTATAATGCTGAAAATGGGATGTTGAGGTCTGCAATGATTATTGTATTGGGGTCAGTCTCCCTCTTTAGCTCTGATAATATTTGCTTTATATGTCTGGGTGCTCTAGTACTGGGTACATATATATTTAGAATTGTTATATCCTCTTGCTGAATTGACCCCTTTATCTTTACACAATGACTTTTGTCTCTTTTTACAGTTTTTGTCTTGAAATCTATTTTATCTGATAGAAGTATAGCTATTCCTGCTCTTTTTTGGTTACCATTTGCATGGAATATCTTTTGCCATCTCTTTATTTTCAGTCAATATGTGTCTTTATGGGTGAAGTGGGTTTTTTGTAGACAACATATAGTTGGGTCTTATTTTTTTTTTATCCATTTAGCACTATTTGTCTTTTGATTGGAGAGTTTAGTCCATTTCCATTCCATGTTATTGATAAGTAACGACGTACTACTAGTATGTTGTTATTTGATTTCTGGTTGCTTTGTGGTCTGTCCTTCCTTCCTTGCTTGCTTGCTTGCTTCCTTCCTTCCTTCCTTCCTTCCTTTGTGTAATAGTGATTTTCTCTGGTAGTGTGTTTAAATTTCTTGCTTTTTATTTTTTGTGTATCTGTTGTAGGTTTTTTGATTTGAGGTTACCATGAGGCCTGCAAAAAATATTTTGTGACCAATTATTTTAAACATATTACAACTTAACTCTGCTTATGAACAAGTAAACAAAAAAGCAAAGAAAAATCTAACAGATATTCTACACTTTAACTCCACCACCTGCTGTTTGACTTTTCATTCTTTCCATTTATATCTTTTTATATTATCTCTCAAAAAGTTGTTGTAGTTATTATTTTTGATAAGTTTATCTTTTAGTCTTCGTACTCAAAATATAAGTGGTTCATATACTGCAATTACACCAATAGAGTATTCTATATTTGTGTACTTACTGTTACCAGTGAGTTGTGTACCTTAGATTATTGTTCATTAATGTTATTTTCTTTTATATTGAAATACTCCTTTTAACATTTCTTGTAGGACAGCTCTGGTGTTGATGAAGTCCTTCAGATTTTGTTTTTCTGGGAAAGTCTTTATTTCACTTTCATTTCTTTTTCCAACTTTGAAATAATTTTCATAATTGCCTTCATGTTTAAAGGATATTTTTGCAGGATATAATATTTTGGGGTTAAGGTTTTTTTCCCTCAGCACTTTTAATATGTCATTTTACTATCTCCTAGCTTGTAAGGTTTCCATTGATAAGTCTGCCAGACATATTGGAGCTCCTTTATATGTTATTTTTTTCCTTTGTCTTGCTTCCCTGAGGACCTTTTCTTTATCCATGACCTTTGGGAGCTTGATTATTAAATGCCTTGAGGTAGTCTTGTTTCGGTTAAATCTGCTTGATGTTCTATTACTTTCTTGTACCTGAATATTGATATCTTTCTCTAGGTTTGCAAAGTTCTCTGTTATTATTTCTTTGAATAAACTTTCTATCCTATTTTTTCCCTCTACCTCCTTTTTAAGGACAATAATTCTTACATTTGCCCTTTTGAGGCTATTTTCTAGATCTTGTAGGCATGCTTCATTCTTTTTTTCTTTTTTCTTTTCTGACTATGTATTTTCAAATAGTGTGTCTTCAGGCTCACTAATTCTTTCTTCTGCTTTATCAGTTCTGCTGTTGAGAGATTCTTATGCATTTTTCACTTTGTCAATTGAATTTTTCAGCTCCAGAATTTCTGCTTGATTTTTTTTTTTATTATTTCAATCTTTTTGTTAAATTTCTCTTATAGGCTTCTGAATTCCTTCTCTGTGTTGTCTTAAAGTTCTTTGAGCTTATTCAGGACAGCTTTTTTTTTTTTTTTTTTTTTTTTAGATAGAGTCTCCCTCTGTTGCCCTGGCTAGAGTGCATTAGCATCATCATAGCTCACTGCCACTTCAAACTCCTGGGCTCAAGCAGTCCTCTTGCCTCGGCCTCCCCAGTAGCTGGGACTACAGGCCCGTGCCACCACACTAAGCTAATTTTTCTATTTTTAGCAGAGACAGGGTCTTGCTCTTGCTCAGGCTAGTCTTGAACTCTTGAGCTCAAGCAATCCTCCTGCCTCATCCTCTCAGGGTGCTAGGATTACAGGTATGAGCCACCGCACCCAGCCCAGGACAGTTATTTTGAATTCTTTGTCTGAAAGGTTACATATCTCTATTGCTATAGGATTTGTCACTGGTGCCTTATTTAGTTTGTTTGGTGAAGTCATGCTTTCCTGGATGTTTTTGATGCTTGTGAATGTTTGTCTATGTCTGGGTATTGATGAACTAGGTATTTACTTTAATCTTTGCAGTCTGGGGTTATTTGAGCCCATCCTTCTTGAGTAGGTTTTCCAGATATTCAAAGGGAATTGAGTGCTGTGATATCAGTCTGTTATCACTGCAGCTATATTGGCACTGGGAGTGCCCCAAGCATGGTAATACTGTGACTCTTGCAGACTCCTGATGGTACCACCTTGGTGGACTTGGGTAAGATATGGGAGAATTCCCTGGATTACCAGGCAAAGTCTCTCACTCTCTTCCCTCAGTCTCTGTGATGAGCTGCTGGTGTTGGGGGAGGAGTGATGTGGGCATTCCCTTATGGGCACTGCAGCTGGGACTGCACCAGGTCACACCTGAAGCCAGCCCAGTCTCACTCAAAGGCCATGGTGACTGCTGCCTGGCTACCTTTGATGTGTATTCAAAGCCCAAGGGCTCTTTAGTCAGCAGGTGGTGAATCCTGCCAGGAATGGGTCCTTCCCTTCAGAGCAGCAGGTCTTCTTTTGGCCTAGCATGGGTCCAGAAATGCTAGCCAGAAACTAAGGCCTAGAATCAGGGACTTCAGGAATCTGCTCGGTACTTTATTTTACCGTGGTTGACCTGGTATCCATGTTGCAAGAGAAAGTCTTCTGAACTCTTCCCTTTCCATTCCCCAAGTGGAAGAAAACTCTCTGTGAGCTACAGAGGGCTGACACAGGCACTGGCTTGGACACCACTGCTAGTGTCTTACCAGGTCACATGCACCACAAGTCCACTGGCTCCCAGCCAACATAGCCATAGGAGTTGCTCAAGGACTGTAGCCTTTGTGGCCTGATTGCCTTTTGAATTTACTCCATGCCCCAGGCTGCTCTTTGCTGGTGTTGGGGCTAGCCATAAATCAGGTTTCTATTGCTAGGGCAGAGGATTTCCCTTTGTCTGGGCTGGTCTAAATGCTCCCTCCATGGGCACCAGTAGAATTCTACCCTATGCTGTGTTCCCCTGTGACAGGGAAGCTCTGAGTTCCAATGCAAAGTCCCACAATCACTTCACTCTCCTTCCAGATTCCCTCCCACTTGGCATGCTGGTGGGACACTGCGGGGAAATGGGGACGGGAGGCACAGGCAATGCAAGATTATCTTTTCTGCCTCCTTTAGTGCCTCTTTCCTTGATTTAACGTTAAAACCAGGTACTGTGATTGCTTTTCTGATTTTGGTCTTTTTGAAGGTTCTTCCTTGAGTGGATAGTTGTTGAATTTGGTGTTTTTGCAGAGGTATGATCGCTGAAGGTTTCTATTCAGCCATCTTGCTCTGCCCCCTCCCTATGCAAACATATTCTAATATTAACAATAAATAGAGGCCGGGTGCGGTGGCTCACGCCTGTAATCCTAGCACTCTGGGAGGCCGAGGCGGGTGGATCGCTCGAGGTCAGGAGTTCGAGACCAGCCTGAGCAAGAGTGAGACCCCGTCTCTACTAAAAATAGAAAGAAATTATATGGACAACTAAAATATATATATACAAAAAAACTAGCCGGGCATGGTGGCTCATGCCTGTAGTCCCAGCTACTCGGGAGGCTGAGGCAGTAGGATCGCTTAAGCCCAGGAGTTTGAGGTTGCTGTGAGCTAGGCTGATGCCACTGCACTCACTCTAGCCCGGGCAACAGAGTGAGACTCTGTCTCAAAAAAAAAAAACAAAAACAAACAAACAAAAAAAAAACAATAAATAGAAAGCCACCCTGAATGTTTTTTTTTTTTTTATCAATATGTGATCAATAACAAAGACTGAAAAGGTTTTACTAAGAATGTCAAGCTGTTCTTAAGTAATGCAGCCTTTGCTAAATTGTGAAGAGCAAATTATGAATTTATCTTCATAAACCTTCAACTTCTCTCCCAGCAATACTCCTTCCCCTTTCCTATGTGCATGTTTTTTAAATTAGATCTTATCTCTCATGGCCTTTATGGGGAGGTGAACATGTTTTCTGATTCACTTATCCTACATAGATTTTCTACAGGAAATGATTTGGTTCTGAATTCACGGAAAAACCAGGTGTCTGCACTGGAGGGACTATTTCTTCCCTAATGAGCTTCCTGGCACAATAGCACAGCCTCAGAGGACTCAGACTTCGTCTGCTTTCTTTATACAGTTGAATGAGTGGTGGGGTCTGTCCCTCACCCTGTGCTTCCGTCTCCAGCACTTAGGGGAGAGCATGGAGGCGGAGGTTTCAGGAGCCTTTCTCCACCATGATGAGGGTAGTGTGACTGAAGCCTGGAGGAAGCTCTCAGCACATCAAGTGGCTTGCCTCACTTTGAAAGTTGGGTAGAGCGTAGTGTCCAGTAATACAGTCTTTATGCAGGAGATGCAAGAGAAAAGCTGTTCTTCCCAAGCACATTGACAGGGGACTGGTAAATAAACTGTGAGTGTGCTGGGAAATCCTTGTCTGACCTGGCTTGGCATCCTGGCTCAGCCACTAACTGTGTGACTAAAGCCTCCATTTTCACATCTCTAAAATACAGTTTATAATAATATTTGTGAAGATTAACAACACAAAGCATGTGAAGCACCAGTGCCTGACACACAGTAATCTCTCCATAACTGATCTCTGTGAAGATGGTAATGATAAGATGAAGTTAATACAACCATAATCTAGTCAACCATTGTATCTAGTCAGGTCCGAGTGCATATTATTTCAAATCCCAAGCATCTTCCCCAGTTGCTCCCATTATTCTATTCTCACACCTCTACCTAGGTCAGGCTCAGACACCTCTTGCCTGGATGAAAACAACAGCCACTTAAGTGGTCTTCCAGCTTCTGCGCTTGCTCCCTCTCACCTCTTCTTCCTTTTGCAGCCTCAGTCCTTTTGCATTTTGACCATTTGGCCATTTTCACCATTCACACTAGGTCAAGTTTCCATCCTCCCTTCCTTCCTTCCTTGTTTCTTTTTAAAAATTATTATTTTTTCTTTTTTTTATAAAGGAGGCATCTTGCTATGTTGCCCAGGCTTGTCTCAAACTCCTGAGTTCAAGCAATCCTTCTGCCTCAGCCTCCTGAGTAGGTTGGGCTATAGGTGTGTGCGACCACGCCTGGCTCCTTCCCTCGCTCCCTCTCTCCCTTCCTTTTTTTCATTCTCTCTCTCTCTCTCCTTCCTTCCTCCCTTTCTTTCTTTCTCCTTTCTCTCTTTCTTGTGAAAGATAGCAGGCATGCAGAAAAGTGTACAAAACTTGTACACACAGTTGAAGGAACAATTGTCAATTATTCTCTAGGTCAAGAAATGAAACATTGCATCTCTCTAGAAAGCTTCCCCACCCTTCCTGTGCACCCTTCCTCAATGAGAAAACCAGCTCTCTTTCCAAGAAGTAGCCCCTATCCTGATTTCTGTGAAAATGTTTTGGCTTTATTTTTTTAAAAAGTTTTGCCACCTATGTATGAATCTCTAAACGATATGCTTCATGTATCAAATCCAGGAAGTCCTGTTTTACATATTTTAGCATATCTGAAGTTGGGGATGGGCTTATAATTAATGGCCTGTCATGGTTTAATTGGCAGCATTTTTTTCTTTCTTAGAAGACCACAAAATGATGGTATGTTTTACAGTCAATGGCACCTTAGATTTTGATGTAGGCTACTTTTGCTTGTTTTTGAACCTTATAAATGGAGTTATACTGTATAACTTTTACCTCTGTCTTTTTTTTGGTCAATGCAATGTTTGTGACTGTAGGGGATTTAGAGATCACCTCCAACCCCCCTTTTAGCTCTTAATGGGATCTTCTAAAAATCAAATTGACAGCAGGCAGATGAACAAGATTAAAGAAAGCATACCAGTTTTATTAGTTTTACATGTACATAGGGATCTTCACAAGACAGTGAAGTCTGAAGAAGTAGCGAAAGCAGGATGCTTTCCTACTTTTTAGATAAAGAATGATAAATTTGAGAAATGACAGGACAAAGAAAATCTGAGTAGGGACAGTCGATTTTTTTAGGGGAGTCACTAGGAGATATATGGGGGTGTGTGTAAAACTAGTGTAAGATAAAGGTTACTTTGTTAAGTGTATTTCTTCAGGTCCATTGCGGCCCCCAATTCTCAGTCTCTGGTGATAAGGACTATTTTCTCACCCTGGTACGCAGAGGGTACCCCTCCCAGAGAGTCTTCAAGGCTTGCTGCATGTAGGAAAAGATGGGTCAGCCAGCCCTTTCTGAAACTACAATTTCACAAATGTTTTTAACTTGAAATAATCAATATACCAAATTGGCATATTTTGGGATGGCACGTCCTTCGCTCCTTCATGAAATTCATCCTCTTCATTGCTGCAAGCAGTTGCAGCTTGTTCATGTCTGTCAACAATGCCGCAGTGAACAGCCTGGTATATGTATCCTGGTGCGCACGAGGGCTGCAACACTAAACAGAGGCACCGTCATTTCTCTCTAGACTACTGCAACATTATCCAAACACCAGTCGTAACCCTAATCCCAACCAGAGCAAGTACGCTTAAAATATTTTAATGGCTTCTCACTGATCTTAGAATGAAGACCCACGTCAGAGCCCTTGGAGCCCAGCATCAGCTCCCATCATTACTCTTGCACATTCTTACTCTAGGCTCTAAGCCACAGTGGCCTTCTTTCAGGTCTTTAAACAAGCTTCCCCCAGGCCCCTCCTCCCCACCCCACTCCAACCTCCAGCCTGCTTTGATCCACCATCCATCAATCTGCGCTCTCGCCTCAGCTCCTCAGGTAAGCCCACACCCTCCCCAGTACAGGCCGTGATGCCTTACTGTGCCTTCTCGTAGAACTCTCTTCTTTTCAGACGTTAGGATGTAGATCTGCTGCTGAAACAGAGACCCCTGGTGACTTTTATAAGATAGAAGGTTATTTTTTGCTCCCAATACAGTGTGGGCCTAAGCAGCCCAGGGTTTGTCTGGAGGTTCCTGTGCTGGGCACCCAGGATCCTTCTTTCCACCTTGTTGGTTGTTCCCCTCTGCAGCAGGCTCTGGGAGGACTCCCCAGCACATCCTCAGTCCAGCCCGTGGGAGGAAGAAAGAGGAAAGGGAGCACACGCCCACTCCTTATAAGAGCATGACCCAGGCATTGCACTTGTTACTTTTACTCCCCTTTCACTCATCAGAACTTGCTCACCTGGCTACACTTAGCTGTAAGGGAGGCTCAGAAAAGTAGCCTTTGTTTTGGCTCCGTATGCTGAGCTGTGAACCTGGTCTGTTATTGTAGCTGGATGAATGGATATGAGGACACCTAGTGGTCTCCAAGGTAGAGCACCCAACATAGATTAATTAGTGTGATTATTTGATTAATATTTATCTACCCCACTAGACTGTAATGTCCACAAGAGCAGGCGCCATATCTGTTTCAGCTCACCATCATATCCTCACCATCCGTACCAGTGCCTGGCACATAGTAGGACCGTAATAAATATGTGTTGAGTACATGAATGAATGGATCAGTCTCTGATTACCTCTTGCTATTCCCTGTCACACTTGACGCTCCTGCCAGACTAAACCACTTGTGATTGCCTGGCAATGTATTCATTATCAATTAAGAAAATCTTTGCTAATCTGGTAAGCAAATATGGTCATCTCACCATTGCTTACACTTCTTTGGTGACATACATTTTCACATGTCTTTACTTATACTTCTTGTTTTGAGATTTGACATGACCAATTCTAATAGCATCCATTGGGGTACACGAAGAATCCAACACAGTAAATTTCAGTCAAAAAATAAGACCCAGGTTAGACAGCACACTCAGGGACTTGCTTGATGAGGAAGAGAATAGAGAGTAATGCTTGAATTAAGGCATTCATGCAATTCTACATGAATGCTATTTCTCACACCTCAGCTTTCCACAAGAATTGGGAAGCAAAGAGTTAAATATCATATTTTCTGTTTAGAATCTGGAAGGATGATATTTTAAATTGCTAATAAAGGGAATATCTATTGAGTGTTAGCTGTCAATAGAGATTAATGTCATATTGATAAATTAATAAGTTTAATTAATAAGTTTAAATAAGTGAATGGTGGCCACTTCACACATTATCAACCACCCACCCACCTGCCCACCACGCCACCCATCACCAGGTACAGATGTTTTGCTTCTCATATCATATGATCATAATAAAAATATAAATAATATAAAATCACATGTTTAATATGGACACTCTTAATGAAGCCATATGAAAAAATGGAAATAGTATGTGAGAGTGGTGGGATTTTGATTTTGCTATTATTATAACAGTTTTTCTTTAATAATGTTGTCATATTGTTGCTAATTAAGCTAAATTATAGCACGATTACTGTCACCAAAACATAACCACCACCACCTTTCCTGTTATCAATGCTCTTTTAAAAATACCTAAGACTTATAAGATATTATTGGCAGTAGAGAAAATAAGGAGTTGTTCTAAATATAAGCACAAATGTGGCTAATAGAAGTGGAAGACACATTTTCCTGTATAAGATTCATTTATACTTCTGAAAGCCAAGAGAGGAAGCAATAATTCAAGGTAAGGGAAGTCAAGAGCTTCTGTTTCCTTAGTGTCCAAAAGTGGGCCTGATAAGGACATAATTGCTAGTGAGAATAGCATGTTTTCAGACAAAAAGTGCATGCCAGCCTTTGGTGTGCAGATACCCTAGGATCAGCACAACTCCTGCAATTGGGAACCCAGTGGCTTTGCTGCTGGTATAACTTGGGCATGAGATAAGAGACTGAGAGTAGCTTCTTAATAAATTGTCCAGTGGCTGTTCAGAAATGCATTTGACAGTAGATAGGTCCCCCAATGCATACATCTTATCAGTCATCTAGTGTAGCAAGCTCCCCTTTCATAGTGCCAAAATCCTTAGCAGGTACAATGGATGGAATGTTTGTGTCCTCCCAAAATTCATATGTTGAAATACTAACCCCAAGGTGATGGTATTAGGAGGTGGGGCCTTAGGGAGGTAATTAGGTCATGAGGGTGGTTATGGCTCCACCCTCATAAATGGGATTAGCGCCTTGTAAAAGAGACCCCAGAGAACTCCGTGCCCTTTCCACCATGTGAGGATATAGCGAGAAGACTGTCTATGAACCAGGGAGCAGGGATGTCACCAGACGTCGAATCTGCTGATGCCTTAATCTTGGACTTCCTGGCTCCAAAACCGTGAGAAACAAATGGTTGTTAAGCCACCCATCTGTGGTATTCTGTTACAGCAGCCCAAACGGTCTAACACAGTAGGTTCAATTTTACTCACTTATAAATTTAAGTTACGGAGTTTTCAAGTTCAATTACTGCCTGAGTAAAGTTTATTCCTACACATATTTAGTGCAGCTGAGTGTGCAAAAAAGAAAAGGGGGAAGAAAAGAGAAAGAAAAATTGTTGGCAATATGGAGAGGTTACTTTGGAGATGGGAGGAGGTTTCGGTGGATGGGCAATTTGGGCGAGTAGGAAGGTACTGTGTGAGCACATGCCATGAGTGTGTGTGCACAAGTGTGTGTGTGCGTGTGCATGATGGGGAGGCCCACGGGGCCTGGTGGGATGGTAGATGACAGGGGCAAAGGAAAGCAAGTAGAAGTGTGACAAAATTGCCTCTGTCACAGTTTTAGTTGGAGCGCTGGGGAAGCCCTCTGTGCGCCAAGTACCTGGAAGGCTGTAACATTTAGCTTTCTCTCCTTTTAGCCCAGTTCGCCTTGTCTAGGCTGATCTGTTTCTGACCCTTCCTTTCCTGGTCTGATATGGGCCTACCTCTCTCGTATTAGAAGGAAGAAGAGGAAAAATAGACAAAGGAGAAGAAAAATGCGGGAGGGGGGCTCAGATATTATAGGCAGTGGGACCTGGAAACCGAGGACTCCTTTTAGGACAGGGTTGTGCAGCAAGTCCAACTGCAGAAGAAGGGAATTGTGACCTGGTGGTTGTGGCTGGTGACTGGAGAGTTTGGTGTTGGCAGGTTGGTGGCAGGGGCTCCAGGTGCTGCTAGAAATGCACCTAGAAAGCGAGGTATATAGAAGTGATGGGAACTTGATTTAGGGGATGATGCTTAGGTTCAGGACATCAATCGCATAAATATGAAGGGTTGCAAATTCACATCTAAAGGGGACAGATAGATCAGGCTGGATAAGAGCTGAATATTAAGGATGGTGTGATTATGGTAAATAGAAGGGCATGTGCACAATTTAAATTTATCATATGGGAATACTGGCCCAATGTGGTTAGATGTTCTGATTTTTCAAGAAAAGTGGTAAATTAGATTTTTATGTGAAAAATTTAATCATACAATGTTGGCAATTGATTCTAAAAGCTTAAAAGCACCATGTGGAACATTATTCTACCTGCCAAGCAACCCTGGCACATCCCGCAGCACCTGAAACTCAACATGTCAAAAATGGAACTCTGTCTGTATTTCCTATTTCAGTGAATGGTGCCACCAACTGCCAGGAACCCAAGGTAGGAAGGTAGGCATGAGCCCTGACTCCTTCTTCACTCCTCATGTTCAATATGTGACCTAGTCACGTGGACTCGGCCTCCAAAATCTCTGTCTCTTATATTTGTCCCTTCTCTCCATCCCAACTCTCAATGTCTTTCAGGTTTCACAATTTCTTTCCTGGTCTAACTCATCTCTCAGTTATTTCTCACCCATTCCTAATCCTCTAGTGACCTGTCTAAAATAGAAATTAAAGCAAGTCATTGCTCTGCACCCAAAATTCCATCTGCCCCCACCACCTGTAGGATAGTCAGTGTGCTGTAGCATGTTACACATACAGCTCCATATTCTGACTCCTGCCTGCTTCTGTAGCCTCACTCCCTGCAGTGCTTCCTCCTTGTCTGTGTTCCAGATATTATAGTGACCGCAGCTCCTTCAAGGGTCATGCTGTTTCATTCCTCTCTACCTTTACTCTCACTGCTCCTCTTCCCTGGAATGAATGCCCTTTCCTTTCTGTATTGGGATGTGTTCAGTTGTGAGTAACACAAACCCCAACCCAAACTGGCTTAACTAATGCTATGGTTTGAATGCATCCTCCAGATTTCATGTGTTGGAAACTTAATCCCCCAATTCATATGTTGGTTGGAGGTGGGCCCTTTGGGAGGTAATTAGAATTACATAAGGCCATCAGGGTGGGACCCTTATGATGGGACTGGTGGCTTTATAAGAAGAGAAAGGAGATGTTAAATTATGTTTAGTCTAAACTGGTCTCCTTAAATATTTAAAGTTTGACCTAAAGGTTTCTCCTTACATAGTGAACTGTAACCTATCTGGAAGTATAAACAGACTATAAGCTATTCTTGTACCAATCACAGAGTTTTGGCCAAAGGTGACCAACTGTTCAAACTACGTTCAAATAAGGCAAATGCCAAGTTGTAGGAAACCCAGATGCAGCTGTTTCTGTACTTCACTTTGGTTTTCTATACATCACTTTCTTTTTCTTGTCCATAAATCTTCTCTGACCACACTCAGCAGTGCCAGAGTCACTCTGAACCTATTCTGGTTCAAGTGGCTGCCTGGTTTGAGAATCATTCTTTGCTCAAGTAAACTCTGTTAAATTTAATTTGTCTAAAGTTTTCTCTTAGCAGAGACCTGAGCTGACACTCATGCTCCTGTCCTCTCACCATGCGATGCCTTCTGCCATGTTATGACACCACGAGAAGGCCCTCACCAGATGCCAGCACCATGCTCTTGGACTGCCCGGCCTCCACAACTGTGAGCTAAATAAATCTTTCTTTATACATCATCCAGTCTGTGGTATTCTGTTAGAGCACCAGAAAACAGACTAAGACATCTAATAAAGGAAATGTATTGCCTTATGTAAATGGTAGGGCAGGCTTCAGGCTTGGTTTGATTCAGTGACTCAATGATGTCACCAAGGACCTAGATTCCTCCTTTTCTTTCTCTTATTGTGTCCTCTTCATCCTGAGGCTGGCTCTCTGTTGCGCTACAACCCCTGGGCTATGTGGCTCCTTGCCCACATGGGGTGGGAGTGGTGATACAGTGGGGACAGAAGAATATGGCTTCCAAAAAGTCCTTCAAAAGATCAAGAAAACCTCTTTTCGGGAATCTCTTAGTAAATGTCTTCATTCTCACTGGCCAAAATTGGATTATGGTAAGTATGACCAGAAGAGAGGATTGTGTGGTTTAGGTGAGGCAGCCTGACCTATCTGCCTTAGAGTTGAGGATGGGCTTGGGCTCTGTGGCAGTACATGGGTGACAACGGTAGGTGTGGATTCTCAGTCTGAAATCTGGGTGGTTTCCAATAGAGGAAATTGGGTGTTGGGCAGGCAATTGCAATGTCCTTTCTTTTTCATCTTTCCTTCATTTATTCAACAAATGTTTACTGAGCATCTGTCATGCGCCAGACAGCCTTTCTAGGCACCAGGGATTCAACAGTGAACAAAATAAAGAACTCAAGTTTACTGAGAACACAGAGAAATTAAACATGTAAACATGAATTTAAACATGAATTTATAAATGAGATACTAATTAGAACTTGAGGTGAGATTATAGTTCAGTAGGGTTAGGACCTGGCATGAATAAGATATATTATGTTCCCCCAGATGCAAGCTTATGACTCGGTAAGTGTGTACCAAGTTTTGTTTTCCTGAGTAAAGTTTGATTAGCTATTGTCTTGTAGAGTAGGAATGAAGGAAATTTTTAGTGAGAGTGTGGGGGAGGAGAAGTTGAGAAGATTTCATATTTTATTTTATCTTTCTAGGAAGATAAGGGAGAGGAAAAAAAATGAACCAACCCCTTGAGAAGAAAGAACAAATATATTTAAAGAGGATTTTTCTAAAGAGGGGTTAACCTGTGTGACATAATGTAGCCCACACTTTTATTTCTTTGGGTAACCTTGGGTAAAATCTATATTCCATGAACAGGCACCTCATAAAAGATGATGCCTTAATAGCAAATAAGCACATAAAAAAGGATTCAACATCATTAGGAAAATGCAAATTAAAACCACAATGAGATACCACTACACTTTCACCACAATGGTTAAAATGAAAAAGATGGACAATAATAAGTGTTGGAGAAAATGTGGAGGAATTAAAATTCTCATATATTGCTGGTGGGAGTATAAATCGATAGAACACATTTAAAGCTAACCATGTATAATTTATAATCCAGAATTTCCATCCTAGGTATATACCCAATGAAAATGATTATTTAGCTCACCAAAAGAAATGTAAAAGTATATTTATTACAGCTTTATTTATAATAGCCCCAAAGTGGAAACAACCCAAATGTTCATCAACAGCTGAAAGGAAGGCCGGGCGCGGTGGCTCACGCCTGTAATCCTAGCACTCTGGGAGGCCGAGGCGGCTGGATCGCTCAAGGTCAGGAGTTCGAGACCAGCCTGAGCAAGAGTGAGACCCCGTCTCTACTAAAAATAGAAAGAAATTATCTGGCCAACTAAAATATATATAGAAAAAATTAACCGGGCATGGTGGCGCATGCCTGTAGTCCCAGCTACTCGGGAGGCTGAGGCAGTAGGATCGCTTAAGCCCAGGAGTTTCAGGTTGCTGTGAGCTAGGCTGACACCACGGCACTCACTCTAGCCTGGGCAACTAAGCGAGACTCTGTTTCAAAAAAAAAAAAAAAACCCACACAGCTGAAAGGAAAGGTAAATTATGGTATACCTTCATAGAATGGAGTATCATACAGAAGTAAAAAACAAAACATAGACGAATCCCACAGACCTAAAGGTATGTGAAAGAAGACACAAAACAGTACATTTTGTGTGATTCCATTTATATGAAGTTCAAGAACAAATAGGCAAATCTAATCTATGGACATACAAATAAGAATAGTGAGTTTCTTTTTTTGGGCAGGGGCAAAGGAGTATTAGTAAGGAGGTGGAATAAGCTTATTAGGTTGTTGGAAATGTTCTGTATTTTGATCTGGGTCGTGGCTGTAAGGGTGTAAATATATTTTAAAATATTTTAAGCCATACAATTAAGATATATATGCCCTTTATAGTATCTGTCATAACAATACAAAGTATTTTTAGAAATTCTACATTACACATTGATACATTCGTAATTGGATTCGTGTCCACGTTTTTGATTAGGTACTTCTGAGACTAAGCAGATGTGACCTAATGAGGCATAGTCATATGTGAGTTTTATACATAAATAATTATAATAAAATTACCTTTCCAAGCTTATCCCCATCACTTCCCTATATGTATCTTATATTCCAGCCAAATTAAATTACTCATCCTTCCTTGAACACATTGTCCTTTTCACTTTTTTATCTTTGCTCATGTTCCCTGTGTGTTAATTTTTCATAAGTTAAATCACACTTTAAATGGATTGAAAGAATTTCTTTTGAAAGGAATAAAATCTTGTTAGACTTTGACAAAATGAAGAATCTCAAAATCTTACTATACCATTTATCTTTTGGAAAGATCTAGATTTTCATATATTGAGCTTGCACAAAATGAAAATCATGTGATTCAGAAATATTCTCTAATAACTAATAGTAGTTAATAGCAACAGTACCAATAGCTAATCACAATAATCCTGAGAGGCAGTGTAAAGTAGAGGAATGAGTATAGACTTTGATGCCAGATGAACATGATTTTGATTTGTTTTCTCCACTTACCAGATGTGAACTCATTTAGGTCAATTAGGTTCTTTTTGATGACTAATAGTAACCTCTAAAAATTACTGGTAGTGAGGGCTCTACATCTCCTCTCTTCAACTTTTCTGTCAGTTTACAATGATAGCAAGACCCATTTCAATCACATACATACACAGACATTTGTTAATAAGTGGGCACAAAAAAGTCATTCCATTGTTTCTGTGCTCTGTATTCTTTATTCTTTTAGGTGTTCTAACAGCACCTTGTTGTAAACGCAACTGTAGTCTAGGGGCAGGATCCAGCTCATTGGCTAACTGGAGTGAGATGTCTATAAACCTGAATTAGTAGCTAAACTTGGGACTATTCAAAAATCATGCACCATTCCTAGGGGCCCAGACATTGGGGCTTGGTGGATTTTCATGCTGTTTATGCACAGATGGAAAAGCCTTTATAGAGTTCTTGAACTATTAGTTTCACCATTGAAAACCATTTATAACCCCAATTTGCTAAAAAGCCAAATATTTATAATTGGTCAGAGATGATGATAACAGAAGTTCTTGTAGTATCTACATTGGAGTTTATCCTTTGGCTTCAATGTTAGCTCACCACCGTTGAGTGGACATTCGTAATTAGGACAATCAATTGTTTCTTTGGTCTAGGTGAAAATGAACACCCAGACATATGAGGGTTTCAACCTGTCCATGCTGAAGCATTTGAAAGTAAATTATAGACACCACAACAGTTTTGGTAAGTCACGCTTCCTCTCAGAGCTTGAGACCCTAAGATGGTCCTCTGACAGTGTGTGACGCATGCTCTTGGTTGCCGAAACTGTCATAGAGAGGGAGTGTGGGGTGGCGGTTAAGAGCACCGACTTGGCAGCCAGAGTTCCTGCGTTTGAAGCTCACCAGTGCTACCTGAAGATTGTGTGACGGTGGGCAAGTTATTTAAGCTCTTTTCCCTTGGTTCCTATCTGTAAGATAGTTATGACTTTCAAAGTGACAATCGTCAGGTTTTTGTGAAGTTGAAATCAGTTGATGAAGCGCCTGAGACACTGTGTGGCACAAGTATGAGACATGCCATGTATAGTAGACAGGATGTCCCCAAAGATACACCCACGTCCTAAGCCTGGAGTCTGAGACTATGTTATGTTTCATGGCAAAAGGGACTTTGCAGTTATAATCAAGATAATAGGCCTGAAGATAAGGGACAGTACCTTAGATCATCCGGTTGGGCTCAATCTAGTCACATCACCTCTTAAAAGCAGAGGACTTTCTCTGGCTGGAGGCAGACGTGATGCAGCAGCAGAAGTCAGATTCCCAGCATGAGAGGCGCTTGCCTCATCACTGCTGACCCTGAGATGTGGGTGGCCATGTGGCCATGTGAAAGTTCTGGCCCCTTTTGGCTCTCTGAGCAGCACTCTGGTGGTTGGCAAGAACGAGCACCTCACAAAAGGCAGCAAAAAGGGAGCCAAGAAGAAAGGGCTTGACCTATTTTCTAAGAAAGGTTGATATGATGGGAAAGCACCAGCTATGTTTAATATAAGAAATAGTCGTAGGACACTGGTCACAGGGACTCAAGAAACCGAAATTGCATCTGTTGGCCTCAAAGGTTGTGGCTTTGAAGTGAGCCTTGCTGATCTGCAGAATGATAACATTGCATTTAGAAAGTTCAAACTAATTACTGAGGATATTCAGGGCAAAAACTGCCTGCCTAACTTTCCTGGCATGATCTTACCTGTGACAAAATGTGCTCCACGGCAGACCATGAGTGAAGCTCATGCTGATGTCGAGACTACTGATAGTATTTGCTTCATCTGTTCTGCGTTGCCACGACCATTTGCTTTGGCCTGTGCTTATGCTCAGCACCAATGGGTCTGACAGATGCAGAAGAGGATAGAAATCATGACCCAAGAGATGCAGAAAAATGCCTTAAAAGAAGTGACCCATAAATTGATTTTGGACCATCCTGGAAAGACACAGAAAAGGCTTCCAGGCTAGTTATCCTCTCCAAGGTGTCATTAGAAAAATGAAATGCTGAAGAAGCCCAAGTCTGAACTGGGAAAACTCAGGGAGCTTCAGGGCGAAGGTAGTACTTCTGGAAATGCTGAGGAGGAGGAGACGGGCAGGAGAGTTGAATGAGCAGACGGGTATGAGCCAACAGTCCAAGAACCGCTTTAATATTCAGGCTTTCAATGGCGACAAAGTCTTATTTGTGTATGTAGAGTCAGGAGAACTGGAGAGAGGCCTCTAGGAGCTAAGGGCAACTCCTCTGACAGCCAACAAGGAAACAGGGACCTGGATAAGCTCGGAAGTGAGTTTTCCCCAGAGCTTCCAGGTAAGAGCCCAGGCAGGCTGACAGCTCGATTTTGGCCTGTGAGACTCAGAGCATGGAAGCAGTTGAGCTCACTGGACTTCTGACCTACAGAACTGTGAGGTAATAAATTTGTGTTCTTTTAAGCTGCTAATTTTGTGGTAATTTGTTATGGCAGCAGCGGGGAACTAGTGAACAGTGTAAACATTAGCATTACATGTTAGCACCATCATCGCTTCACTCTGCCTCAAACACAGACTCCTAGCCAACAAAAATGGCAAGGATAAAAAGGAAAAAGCTTGTTTGCAGGAGGGATCTCTTGGAAAACACCTTATTATTATGTAGTTTAGCTTCTTGAAAATTAAATAAGTTTCCATGCAATGATTTTACATAGCACATCTTTTCCTTCACAATACTAAAGAATTTAACAAGGATATTTCCTCATCATCAATTCCCATTTTATAAGAATATGTCAGGAAGCTTTCCTACCTTATTTCATGGCCCCAAAGGCAGCCTGCAGGCTCCCCCCCCCCTTTTTTTTAAGAGGTAGGGTCTCGCTCTGTTGCCCAGGCTGGAGTGTAGTGGCATGATCATAGCTCACTGTAACCTCAAACTCCTGGGCCCAAGAGATCCTCCTGCCTCAGCCTCCTGAGTAGCTAGGACTACAGGTATGCACCACCATGCCTGACTTATTTTTAAATTTTTTTGTAGAGATGGGGTCTTGCTATGTTCCTCAGGCTGGTCTTGAACTCCTGGCCTAAAGCAATCCTCCCTCCTCAGCCTCCCAAGGTGCTGGGATTATAAGCATGAGCTACCATGCCCTGCAGGCTTTCTCAACTTTTAGGATTTTGCTATTGATTTCTGGGGATTTTGATACTTTAGCACAAATAGCAAACATACAGAGATGACAAAGTTTAGAAAACCTCATAATGTTCTTATAAACATTACCTTACCTTGTATTCTGTCTTCCTTCTCAGATGGTAACTGGAAGGCCATTTGAATTTGATTCCTTTTCTTTTTTTTTGAGACAGAGTCTCACTCTGTTACCCTGGGTAGAGTGCAGTGGCAGATGATAGCTCACTGCAACCTCAAACTCCTGGGCTCATGCGATCCTCCTGCCTCAGCCTCCAGAGTAGCTGGGGCTAGAGGTGCACGCTATGATACCTGGCTAATTTTTCTATTTTTCATAGAGATGGGGTCTCACTCTTGCTCAGGCTGGTCTCCAACTCCTGAGCTCAAGCGATTCTCCTGCCTCAGCCTTCCAAAGTGCTAGGACTACATGTGTGAGCCACTATGCCTGGCCAATTTCAACTTCTTTGACTTTTACCTTTAACCTAAACTTTCTACTACTCAGGAGTTTTAGCTTCCAAAGATATCATCCACTGCAAAATCGTTATGGAGAAAATTTTAAGTTTATTGAAGGATGTATTAGTCAGGATTCCTTAGAGAAACAGAACCAATAGGATACCTATACATCTACATCTATCTAGAAAGAGATTTATTATAAGGTATTGGTTCGTGCAGTGATGGAGGATGAGAAGTCCCACAGTCTACTGGACCCAGGAAAAGCCAGTGGTATGGTTCAAGGCCTGAGAACCGGGAGTGCCAAGGGCAGGAAATCGATGTCCCATCTCAAGCAGTCAGGCAGACAGGATGGAGCCAATCTTCCTCCACCTTTCTGTTCTATGCAGGCCCTCTGCAGATTGGATGATGCCCACTCACACTGGGGAGGGCCACCTTCTTTACTCAGTGCACCAATTCAGGTGCCAATCTTTTTGGGAAACACCCTCACAGACAAATCCAGAACTAATGTTTAATGAGATATCTGGGCATCCTGTGGTCCAGGCAAATTGACACATAAAATTAACCACCACAAAGAAGAGCTGGAACAATGAAGCAATCTAACATATTTATGGAAGGGAACAATTGATGGAAAAATGTTAATTCTCCATAAATTATGAATTCAGTGCCATTCCAATAAAAATCCCAATATAATTTGGTGTAACTTGACAAAGTGGTTCTAAAAACTTTAGAATCTAGCCAAGACAATTCTAAAAAGGAGGAGCCAGGAATTTTTCCATCAGATATAAAGACATTATTAAAAGCTTTATAAGTAAAACAGTGTACTATTGATGCAGAGTTAGACCTGGGAACAAACCACATTTACAGGGACTTGGCCTACGTGCCATCCCGTACCAGTAGGAAAAGCAGGAACTGTTCCTTATGTAAAAAAATAAAATGAGATATCTAATATGCATTATTTAAGAGTTAAATTTCAAGTGGATTAAAGGTCTAAATGTGAAAAGCAAAACTTCAAAATTATTATAAGAAAATCTATTTAAAACTGTTGGGAGAATAGCTTTATGACTTCAGGGTAGGAAAACAGTAGGCAAACAAGATACAAACACCAAAAGTGTAAGAGAAGAAAAATTGGTAAATTTTGTTAGATCAAAAATTTCAAATTTTATTGTTAAAAGACACTATTAAGAAAGGTAAAAGTTAAGTGTCTGAGAGAAGATATTTTCAGTTACTATAACAAAAAATACGATATCCAGAAAGTATTTCTTAAAATCCTATAAATCAATTAGCAATTACAAAATCTAATAGAATAGACAATAGGCCTTCAGGTCTTGGTTTAAAATTCACTACCTATGGGAACCCTGGCTCTGAGTCTGGGTGGTTATATCACAACATTTTTCACCCTTAAATCATTTTTGCTTGTTGAACACCTAGATGGTAAGCTCTTGGAGTGTGGGGAACACATTTGGAGTGTTTTTCCCCTCCACTTTTGAGTCTCAGTTTCTTGCACATAATACGTGCTCAATAAATATTTATTGTACGACTGACAGGATAGGCTGGGCGTCGTGGCTCACACCTGTAATCCTAGCACTGTGGGAGGCCCAGGCAGGAAGATCCCTTGAGTTCAGGAGTTCAAGAACAGCCTGAACAAGAGTGAGACCCCATCTGTACCAAAAATAGAAAAATTAGCCGGGTGCGGTGGCGTGTGCCTATAGTCACAGCTACTAGGGAGACTGAGGCAGGAGGATTATTTGAGCCCAAGAGTTTGAGGTTGCAATGAGCTATGATGACGCCACTGCACTCTAGCCAGGGTGACAGAGCAAGACACTGTCTCGAAAATAGAAAAAGGTTAAAATAGTAAATTCTGTTATATATATTTTACCACAATAATTTTTTTTTTTAAATTACTGGATTAACTATAAGACAATCTCCTTTCCCAGTCTCAACTCCTTCTTAATTCCTTTTCAGGTTTTGAGTCCACCTTTTTTTTTTTTTTTTTTTAAATCCCGATTACTGTTTTATCTAGGAATTCTTTTCAGAGGCACCTAACATAGTACTCGGCATGCCAGGCATGTTATACATGCTGTCCCTGAGGCTGCAAGCAGAGTGATCATTGCTCTCTTACGTTAGACTTTTTAGGAATACAAATGTGTCCAGGGTCACAGAATTTTAGGGCTATTGTTGAATGCTTCTCTGTCTTCCCTGCCTCAACATCTTAATTGAAACGAATGTTTTGGGGGAAGGGGGAGGGAATACGGAGATGTTGGTCAAAGGGTACAAAGTTTCAGTTAGGAGGATGTTTGTGAGATCTATTGCACAGCAGGGTGACTATAGTTGATAATAATGTATATTTCAAAATTACTAAGAGAGTAAATTTCTAATGTCTCACCACAAAATATTGTAAGTGGAAAAAAATTTTTTTAAAGAGGATATAGAAAAATGAGTAGCATAAGTTTATGTTTTATTATTCAGGTAAAACCTTTGTTATGCATTTTCAACTTTCCTAATATTGTCAAATTGCTCTCCAAAATGGTTGTACCAGTTCATACACATACCAGAAAAATGTGAGAGCTCTTGTGTTCCACATCTTTGCTAACGTTTGATATCGACAGAACATTCTTCTGGGTTAAGGGTAGAGCGAGGGAGAGGATTGGCTTTTTGCATGTATTATGTCATTTTTTTTGACTTTTGAATTAAAGTATAATATACACACAAAAGTGCTTAAATCAGACACACACGTCTTGTTAAACTATTGCAAAATGAGCATGCCCATGCTCATTCTTAGCCCAAGCTAAGAATTTATACTTTTTGCCAATTTTATGGCGGAAGAATGTATCTCATTGTGGCTTTCATTTGTTTCTATGATTTCTAGTGAGGCTGAGCATCCAATTTTACACTCACATTTACTCTTTTGTGAATTAGTAACAGCAGCTAACACTTCTCGGATGCTTCCTGTGTGCCAGGTACTCTTTTAGGTGCTTTATTTGTATCAACTCACTTAATCTTCACAGTGGTCACGTGGTATGTTATTACTATCTCTATAGATGAGTAAACTGAGGTAGTCACATAACTATTCATTGCCCATTGTCATATGGTTAGTTAGTGGTGAAGCTAGAATTGGAATTTGGACAGGCCGGCTCGGAATATGTGCTCTTAGTCACTATACTATTAATGTACCAGTTCCTGTATTAATTATCTATAACTGCATAATGTGTTACCACTAAACTTAGCAGCTCTCGGAATGTCTTAGCTGTGTCATTCTGTGTCAAGATTTCTCATGAAATTTCAGTGAGGGTGTTAGGTGTGTCTCCTAACTCTCCAGTTCATTGTTGTATCTCAGATCTAATCCCTTGCACTCAATATATTTGTTAATGAATTAAACACATCACCCGTTTGGTATTAATCACATATTGCTTTGCATTTAAACTATGTTTAAATCTCACTTCAAATGAGTATGTTTCTTTTTTTTTTTTTTTTTTGAGACAGAGTCTCACTCTGTTGCCCGGGCTAGAGTGAGTGCCGTGGCGTCAGCCTAGCTCACAGCAACCTCAAACTCCTGGGCTTAAGCGATCCTACTGCCTCAGCCTCCCGAGTAGCTGGGACTACAGGCATGCACCACCATGCCCGGCTAATTTTTTGTATATATATATTTTAGTTGTCCATATAATTTCTTTCTATTTTTAGTAGAGATGGGGTCTCGCTCTTGCTCAGGCTGGTCTCGAACTCCTGAGCTCAAACGATCCGCCCACCTCGGCCTCCCAGAGTGCTAGGATTACAGGCGTGAGCCACCGCGCCCGGCCAGTATGTTTCTTAAAACACTATGTTAAAAACTTCATAAGCAGAGTTTTAGTATCTCTGAGGTCAGGATATATAAATTCTCTTTTTTTTTTTGACAAAGGTTCTTGCTTTGTTGCCTAGGCTAGAGTGCAGTGGCATTATTATAGCTCACTGCAGCTTCAAACTTCTGGGCTCAAGCTATCCTCCTGCTTCCAGAGTAGCTGGGACTACAGGTGTGTGCCACCACACCTGACTAATTTTTCTATTTTTTTTTCTTTCTGTAGAGATGGGGTCTTGCTATGTTGTCCAGGCTGGTCTTGAACTCATGGCCTCAAGCAATCCTCCTACCTTAACCTCCCAAAGTGCTGGGATTACAGGCATGAGCCACTGTGAGCAGCTATAAATTATATCTTTGTGTTATAAATTATATCTTTATTTATTTATTTATTTATTTATTTTTTTTTTGAGACAGAGTCTCACTCTGTTGCCCGGGCTAGAGTGAGTGCCGTGGCGTCAGCCTAGCTCACAGCAACCTCAAACTCCTGAGCTCAAGCGATCCTCCTGTCTCAGCCTCCCGAGTAGCTGGGACTACAGGCATGCACCACCATGCCCGGCTAATTTTTTCTATATATATTTTTAGCTGTCCATATAATTTCTTTCTATTTTTAGTAGAGATGGGGTCTCGCTCTTGCTCAGGCTGGTCTCGAACTCCTGAGCTCAAACGATCCGCCCACCTCGGCCTCCCAGAGAGCTAGGATTACAGGCGTGAGCCACCGCACCCAGCCTATAAATTATATCTTTAATGGGTTCAGCAAACAGTTTGTGAATTGTAGAGCAAGTCACATTAGCCATAAAATTATAGCAGCTGCATGTGGACATATGGCTAACTAAAAACTAACTGCAAGTTTTTTTGCAGATCCCCTTTATCAGAAGAACAATGTTTCCTTTCATCCTAGATTGATAACTTAAAAAAAATTATGAATGGTTTCTGAATTTTGTCAAATGATCTTTCTAAAGATGATCAGATTTTTCCCTTTTAATTTGTTAATGTGGTAAATGACATTAATTGTTCACTAATGCTAAACGAGTCTTTGTTTACAGAATTAAACTGACTTGTTTGTGAGAGTTTCTTTGTTTTGTTTTCTTTTGGTTGGTGTACTTTGTTTTGCTTTTTATTTTTTACAGTGTTGGATTGAGTTTGCTAATATTTTTTATATTTTTAAAACAACTTTATTGAGGAATAATTTACATAAATAAAACACATCCACTTTTAGTGTATAGTTTGAGGAGTTTTGACAAATATATACATCTTTTTAACCAATACCACAATCAATGTATTTCATCTATGTTGTATGTATCAGAAGTTGGTTTCTTTTTATTGTTGAGTATGGTTATCATTGTAAAGATGCACTGCCCATTTACCTTTTGACAGACACTTGGGTTGTCCTAGGTTTTAGCTGTTATGGAAAAAGCTGCTGATGTGGTTTGGATGTTGGGCCCATCCAGATCTTATGTTGAAATCTGATCGCCGGTGTTGGAGATTGGGCCTGGTGGGAGGTGTTTGGGTTATGGGGGCAGATCCTTCATGAATGCCTTGGTGCCTTCCCCAAATAATGAGTGAGTTCTTGCTTTATTAGTTCACACGACAACTAGTTGTTTAAAAGAGCCTGGCACCACCTCCTCCCTCTCTTGTTCCTTCTCTCGCCATGTGACACGCCTGGTCCACCTTTGCCTTCTGCCTTGACTGGAAGCTCCCTGAAGCCCTCGCCAGAAGCAGGTGCTGGCGCCATGCTTGTACAGCCTGCAGAACCGTGAGCCAAATAAACCTCTTCTCTTCATAAGTTATCCAGCCTCAGGTATTCCTTTATAGCAATGCAAAGCAGGCTAACACAGCTGTTAGGAATATACATGTACATATCTTTGTGTTTACAAACCATTTCTCTTGGGTAAATGCCAGAACTATACGTTTAACTCTTTGATAAACTGCCAAATGTTTTCCAGTTTAGTTTTACTTTCCATTCTCACCAACAGTGTGTGATTACTCCATATTTTCTCTAATACTTGATATTGTCAGTCTTTAGTTTTAGCCATTTTAGTGGGTATGTAGTAGTATCTCACTGTGGTTTTAATTTGCGATGATATTGAGCATTGTTTCATGTGATTGTTGGCCATTCACATACAGTATCTTCTTTTATGAAGAGTCTGTTCAAATCTTTTGCCTGTTTAAAAAATTGGTTTATTTTCTTGTTAATGAGTTTTAAGAATTCTTTAGCTATTCTGGACACAAGTCGTTTGTCAGATAAGTATATTGTGAAAATATTTTCTCCTTGTGATTTTTCTTTTCTTTTCTTTTTTTTAACAATGTCCTCTGAAGAGCATAAGTTTTAAATTTTCATGAAGTGCAATCTATTTGGTTTTTTTTGTAGTAGTTTGTGCCTTTTGCCTTTCCCAAAGTCATGAAAATGTTCTCCAATGTTTTCTTCTAGAAGTTTTACACTTTTAAGTTTAGGTCTGGGACTTATTTTGAATTAAAGTGGACATTCTGTGGCTAGCATAGGTCAGAAGTGCTGTGTTGTGCCCTTCTTACACGTATCACTGGAGACCGTGGGAAATGGCAGCCTCATCCGTCTGATGGACAGTGACATCTGCCGCTTATGACCAGGAAGAATCTATGTGGTGTTTCTTTAGCACCATTTGCGTGTCCAGTTCCCCGTCCACCATTCACCTAATGCTTTTTTTTTTTTTTTTTTTTTTGAGACAGAGTCTCACTTTGTCGTCCTGAGTAGAGTGCAATGGCCTGATCACAGCTCACCACAACCTCAAACTCCTGGGCTCAAGTGATCCTCCTGCCTCAGCCTCCCGAGTAGCTGGTACTACAGGCATGCGCCTGGATAATTTTTTCTATTTTTGGTAGAGGCAGTGTCTTGCTCTTGTTCAGGCTGATCTCGAACTCCTGAGCTCAAGCGATCCTCCCGCCTTGGGCTCCCAGTGCTAGGGTTACAAACATGAGCCACTGTGCCCAGCCCACCTAATGCTTTTAGCCTCTATTAATCCAACAGCCAATCGGTTCATTTATTTGTTAAAAAATGAAACAGTAATTTCAATTATGGGCTATGAAATTATGATTTTTAATTAATTCTATTAGGTCTTCTACATTTCTTAGCTGGCATTCCTCTGTAAAGTAGGGCCAGTTGGCTCTCCTGAAATACATTTCATATTAGAAAGATAAGATAAATGCTTAATTCTTTCCCTTTACCAATTTTTGAAATAAGAATTTGATTTAATAGCTTCTTTAGATGGTGAAATGAATCTCCCCTGATTCCTGGCTTTATCGTTTTTCAGTATTATGGACTTTGGGGTTTTTATATATTCAATATGTCATTTAACTATAATTATTATTCTTTTCATGCTTATCACAGTCAGTCCAGTAAGAGCCCCTTTTTGTTATGTCTCCATTAATCTTTGAAAATTTCCTTGTGAGTGAGCATTACAAAAATATCCTAGGCTCACCTTGTATCCTTGTCTATCCTGCCTCTGGAATCAGCTCCTTCTCCAAGGAGTGCTGGTTTCTTTCCATGGTTCCCTATGGTACTGGAGACCCAAATCAGGATGCAAGTAGTTTTTATTTTCCTGTCGTTTTATGGGTATATTTTTGAAAAATTAAAAATATTCTATATAGCATGTTTTTCGTTTTTGTTTTTAGCAGAAATGTTGTTCTGGGTACCTAGTATACCATATTCCTAGGTACTAGAAATGAAAATTTCGTTACTGAGTATCCAGTGTCAAGCATTTTACAACACAATTAAATCACTTAATTCTCACATCAATAAAATTTGGTTGGATTCTTATTATCCCCATTTTAAAGATGACAAAAATGAGACTGAAAGACTAAGTGAACTTGCCTTTCACACAGCTGCCGTGTGGTAGGCAGGCGTCAGAGCCAGGCAGTTGGATCCCAGACCATGGGCGTGTTACCACTACAGGATGACACTACTCCGTTGCTCAGAGGCATTACTCACAGGAGATTTGGCAGGAAGTAACTTACATGGCATCGATTGTCTTGCAAGGATTTTTTTTTTTTGAGAAGCAAGGTTTATAAAATATGCAGAAACAGGGTTAGAAGAAACAGAAAAATGTTTTTGTAGAATCAAAAAATAGTTCCAAATAGTCCTTCTCCTTTCAGTCTTTTATATTGCCCACAGAGTTTACCCTTCAATGTATGACACTCCAACCAATCCTCCTCTGGTCACCCTCAAAACTTAACTCACCAGATTTCAGAATGTCTTTTGTAATAAAAAATTGATATGTGCACAATATTCCATGTAACATCAATGTTAGTTATGAAACATAATAATATAACAAATACTATGAACCACCGCTCAACTCAAGAACTAGAATATTACCCAAATTTTCTATCTACCAGTGTGTCTTTTCCTTGTCCCAATCTCCTGCCTCTCACCTCCAGGCCTACCTAGAGGCTTGCTATCCTATTGCTTTTTAAGCAAAAATACGGTTTTAGCAAATATATGTCTAAGAACTATATTGCTCACCTTTGCTTCTTTGGAGCACTATATAAATAATATGTAGTTTTCTGTTTCTTGCCTTTCCCTCCTCAATATTATATTACTAACATTTATTCACAGTACATGTGGCAGGAGTTCATTTTCTCTGGGATATCATGTTGCATTGTGAGGATGTACCACAATTTATTTATCCATTTACCTGTTGGTGGCCATTTGGGTTGTTTCTAGTTTTTTGCTACTGCAGACATTACTAACAGTCTTGTATGTGGCTCTTGTATGCCAGTGCCAAGTACAAACATTTTGGGGGATATATAGTTAGGAGTGGGGTTACTGGGCTGGCGGGTATGTGGATGTCCAACTTTGCAAGATAACGCCAAATGATTTTCCAAAGTCATTGTACCAGTTTATACTCTACCAGCCCTCAATCCGCATCATCCCTAATAGGTGACCTTGTCAAACTTATGAATTTTACCAAACAAATGGGTATAAAATTGTATCTTGTGATCCTGGTTTGCATTTTCGTAAGTTCTAATGAAATTGGCATTTTTGCATATTTTCATGGGTCATATCTGTTTCCTCTTCTTTGAAAGGCTTGTTTCCTTGCAATTTATTTCTTCCTTTTCCACTTTTAGCTGATGCATAACAATCTACCATATGGTTAAAATCAGTCCTCTATTTTGGGCATATAGTTTTTTCCCCAATATTTTGCTATTCTAAGTAAAACTGACATGGTAATCCTTTGTGTCTATCCAAGATTATTTCTTTCAAATAAATCTTAGAAGCGGAGTAGGCTGAGGTGGCAGACATGCTCATTTTGGAAAAGGTTTTGTGCACGCTGACAAACTACCTTCTGAAACGGTGCCAAGGAGGGGTCTTTCTTTTAAACCTGTGAAAAATATAAGCAGCTTTAGGGCCTTTGATAACGTTGTTGTAAAAGAGGGAAAGCTCGTAGACATGGGGAGGTCCCGGGAACGCTGGCAGGGGTGAGGCTGTGCTCTGCGCAGCTCTTCTGGGAAAGGTGGGGTCTGCAAGAGGTGAGCGTGTGGGTGCCTCAGTCAGGGCCCTGCCAACCGAGCAGAGCCACTAGCAGATGTGTATAAAGGGATTTGGCCTTATGCGGTTGAGGAAGCTGGTTAAGTGGTCTCTGTAAGCCTGTTTTCCCCGTGTCTGTGTGAAGCTGGAGCTCGAAGTCCATGAGGCAGGAATGGAAGACAGCTGGGAAGTGGAGGAGACCAAGTGCAGGCAGGACCCCGCAAGCATGAGCTAAGCTCATAAGGACAGACTGAAACTGTAACCCATGTTGAAATTTTCCTGCTCGCTTCTTGTCATGCTCTTAATGAGGAAATACTGACCTTTACCCTCCTCCTTTCCAACAGGAATTCCCTTGCACAAGTTTTCCCTATCTAATTATGTGCTTGCTTAGAAGTTCCAGAGGCTGAGTCTTGAAACAATCCAGATCCCCACCAGGAGATGACCCCACGGCTGCAGTTAATCTATAGATAAACAGCCTTCGAGAGGGCACCAGCCCATTCACCAGGGGGAGCTACAACTCAAGACAGATGGTCACTGGGACAAGTCATGCTGACCAGCACCTCCTTACCCTCCTGCATGCCCTTTGTATCAATTGCCTTTCTAAACCCCTACCCTCGGCCCAAGATTTCAAAATGGTTCCTTTGAGGCATGAGCCTTGGCCACTTCCCCACTGCTAGCTCTGGAATAAAGTCACTTTCCTCTCACTACACCTTGTCCTTGTTATTGGCTCTTGCAAGTGACAAATAACACAGCCTGTGCTCGGTTACAAAACCCATCTTGTTCTTGTTGCCTCTGACCTTGACAGCGTGGAGTCCTGTTGAAGCCTGGGCCCTTCACCAAGGACCTAAACACACACACCAGGCTCAGGAGCAGGAGAAGCTGAAGGAGGGAAGAGGAAGGTGCAGCAGTTGCAGGTCCAGATGCTGCTTCCCAGCTGCCAGGTGAGCCAGCAGATCCACACACAGAGGTGAGGGAGGGGGACGTACACCTGTGGGCATCTAACAGTGTAAAAGATGCTTTCTCATCGATGATCTCATTCACGACAGCCCTGTGAAGTTGGAAGTGTAAGCATTTCTAATTCATAGGTGAGCAAAATGAAATTCCAAAGGGCAAGTGGCTTGCTCAATCATTTAGGGAGGGAGAGATGGAGTTGGGACTGCTAATTTGTTCATTTATATGATTATGCACTCAAGAACAGGTTTTGAGTTCTCCTTCATGAAGTTTTCCCCCAATCTGTGGTTGCTAAGCTAGCCCCTGATTGATTAGGGGTAAAGAGATTGATTATAATTTAAATATGACAATAGTTTTTTAAGAGGAATCTAGACTTTTATTGTGGCTTATTCTGGTGACAGCAATTTAATGGAAATGTATATGATATAGTTTAACTATTTTGGAAGATAAAGTAAGAATGTTATGGCAAATTGTTGATAACTATTAAAGCTAGAGATGGGCTCACACAGGTTGTCTTTGATATTCTATTTATGCATGTATTTGGAAATTTAAAACAAAAATATGAAATAAACATAGAAAAATATAAAATATAAATCATAATGAAATATATGATCTATAAATATGTAAAATATACATATTAAAAAACATGAAAATTTAATAGAAAATTTAAAAAACCCACCAAAGGTCATTCAAGAATAAGTACTTGTCTTTTGGTAAAAGAATTATAATAAATAGCGGGAATGTACTATTGGGTGCTTTTCATATGCTAGGATTTAACAAATGAATCCAGAATAAACTCAATTTTGAGTATCATGATAATCTGCCCTGTTCAGGAGACAAAGCATCCTGCAGTGTCAGCTCTTGGCTTTTAGTGGAGTGTGAGGATTTTCCTGTTGAGTGAGGCCAAATGAATAACTGGGAAAGGAGGTCCTGGAAGAATAGGATTGAAGTAAGGCATGGCAGAAAGAAAACTACCGATTTTTCAGAGCATCTAGCCACAGCTTTACGTACATTATCTTACTTAATTCTCACAGTTAACCACCCCATGCCATTATTTAGATTTTCTAAGAGTCACAGTTTGCAGGTTAGGATTTTAAGACTCAGAAGTTTAGGAGCTCATCCAAGTGTTGGAGTTGGGATTCTAAGTCAGATTATGTTTAGTTTTGAGGCTCTTATACTGGCTCACTGGAGTTCAGAGCTGGTCACTTGTTGGGTTCCCAGGGCATCTGGCAGGACACCTGGGGCAGCATATTCTCCCTCTCCTGGAAAATGCAAGAAGTGTGGGTCCTCCCACGGCTGCCCGGTACACTCCCAGAGCTTCACAGGCCCGGAATGGCCCTCTTTGCTCATGACACTGCTGCCGTACTCCCTGAAACTAGAAAAATTAGAAGAGAAAACAGAGAAAGATACTATTCTGAATTTTAATCAGAAGTTCTGAGATTTTCCTCTTCCTCAGGGCTTTTTCTCTGTTTTTTGTTCATTTATTTGCCCAGCTATGCTGGTTAATTTTATGTATCAACTTGGCTGGGCTAAGGGATACCCAGTGAGCTGGTAAAATAATATTTCTGAGTGTGTCTGTGAGCATGTTTCCAGAAGAGATTAGCATTTGAAACAGTGGACTGAGTTAGAAGATCCACCCTCACCAATGTGGGTGGACATCATCCAATGTGTTGAGTGCCCACATAGAACAAAAAATTGGAGGAAAGGCGAATTTGCTCTCTGCATGAGCTGGGACATCCACTTTCTGCCCATGAACATTAGCACTTCTGGTTCGTAGGCTTTCGGATACAGATGGGAATCACCACCAGCCTTTCTGGGTCCCCAGCTTGCAGATGGCAGATCATGGGACTTCTCAGCCTCCATAATCATGTGAGCCAATCCTACACAGTAAATCTCTTTCTATATGTCTCTGCATATAACCCGTTGGCTCTGTTTCTCTGGAGAACACTTACTGATACCCCATCTTCAGGTAATGCCCTTTGTAATTTATTGTCTGCCTGAAACCAATATACTTGGGTCTCCAATTAAAAGCTGTCTAACAACTTTGGAAGAGGATTGATCACGAAAGAGTTTGTCAAGAGACAGCTGTGGATTATTAAAGATAGAGCCTAAAAATGTTTGTGTGTGTGTGCGTGCATGTACACATGCTTGCAGAGGAGGGAAGACTGATCCTTTCCTAAATCCAGGCTGTGGGATACTGCAATGAGGACAGAAGGAAGGAAAAAAATCAGAGAAGGCAAGTTTCTTCCTCAAGTTCACATCTAACACCATTTGGGATGAGAAGAGAGGGATGGAGGCGGTGAACCTGAACTGAAGGGAAAGGGTATCCCTGCAGATGATGTTAGATGTCTTGGTCAAGACCCCATTGTGTGAAGACAAGACCCTTGGAAGGCAGCAGAGACTTCCCAAGCAGCAGTGCCAGCTGCAGGTCTCCCTGGGGCAGTGAGCAAGGCTTGGGAGCAAGCTGCAAGAACATCTCTGCAGAAGTGGCTCTGTGTTTAGCCTGACAGACTTTGGTTTATTCTAAAGCCCCAAGTGGCTCATCAGAAGCTCTTTCTGCTGCTCGTGGAGAATGCATCAAGGACTCCAGGGAAAAGAACCTCAGCAATAAACTGACACTTAAAGCACTTTCAGATGATTTTGCTTTGCCGCTAAACGTGGAGGTGCCGGGAATCGGGCTTAGAGCTGCACAGTAATGGCAGGGGTTCTGTGCTGGCCCCTGGGATAGCAGCTTGGCTTCCTTCAAGGCCCTTTAGTTCCCAGACTTGCCTGGGTGTGGCTGACTCTTGTACTGAAGAGAGACTGAATCAGCTTCAAAGTCACCAACCACATCCCCTGGCTACTGACCATTTCCTAAACCCTTTCTTGTCTTTGTGTTTTCTTGTGTTGGTTACATGTTGGCTTCTGGTAGACTGAGCACGATCTTGTACCGTCACTGCTCCCTGGTCATTCTAGCAGTTTGGATTCAGCTTCTTGCTCCCTGTTTTAGATGCCAGAATCTCTCTCTCCCTCTGTAGTTCCATTTCCCCTCTTTCCTTCTCACCCAGTCATTTGTGATGCTGCTATGGGTGGGCAGGTGCTAGGATCTGGGAATAGAGAGATGAATTAAACATGGTCCCTTGGCGTTCAGTGGCTCATAGTGACCTGGGGGAGACAGAAATGGGAGGAACTCACAGTGAGCGACTCTCCTTATCTTCTGTTTTGTTTTTTTTTTTTCCACTGCAATTGTACCATTTTTCTTTTGGTTGAGCATTTTCCTGGACTGGATTTAGTCAAATTGTGCAGGTTATCAATACATGTTAGTCATCCTCATTATTGTTATCATGGCTATGTCAAAGGCTTTTAAATGCCTCCAACTCACGGAGCCCTTGGTTAATAGTGAAATGTGTACAGGAAGCATACATAGCCTTAAGGAAAATTATAAAGTTATTTAATTTTTTTCTGATTTTATTTTAGTTTTTATTATTGTATTGTTATTAAAAAAAAAAAACAAAAACCAAAACCCCTGCAGGGGAGGAAAGATTTCTTTTTCTTATCCATCCTGGGTTTATAGCTGGGGCCCTTATAACAAAAGACAGATTAACAGGAGAAAAGCACACAGATTTATTTAATATAAGTTTTATATAATACAGGAACCTTCATAAGAAAATGAAGGTCCAAAGAAACAGGTAAACCTGCATATTTTTCACTTGGATTTGATGAAGAGTGGACAGCCATGGGAAAATATGGTTGGAGGACAAAAGGATATGATCTGATGATAACAAAGTGAGGGGAACTTAGCAAGGCCTGTTTGTTCAGATTCTTCTCTGTATCAGAGATCAGGATGTTCCTTTCCTTCGGGTATAGGGAGAGCCCCTCTCAAATGATGTTCTTATGACCTGCTTCAGGGGGACGAGTGAGGGGAGGTGAGAGTGACCTTCCTGCTTCCTGTTTGCTCAAATGCCAAGATGCCATACTTTGAGACATACATTCAGGACAGGGTAGCGTGTCCTGAATTCCATCTCCCCAAACCCCCTACTGGATTAATTTGAAGTAAGTTCCAGGTTTTATACATGTTTTTATATGTATCTATATATGTAAATATATATTTATAAATATCTATAAATATAGATACATGCAAATATATGTAGATTTCCCAGCATATATCTCTACAAGATAAGTAACCAAAATACCATTACCATGCCTAAAAATTTAGCAGCAATTCTTTAATATTATCTAATATCTAGTCAGATTTCACTGATTTTATTGTAAGCTTTTGCTTTTAAAGTTGGTTTGTCTGAATCAGGATTTTTTGATAGGTCCATACGTTGCGATTGGTTGCAGTACCTCTTAACTCATTTAAATTTCCTCTCAAGCTCTTTGTTTTTCTTTGCAATTTGCATATTGAGAAAATGGGGTGATTTCTCCACTATAGTGTCCCACAGTCTGGATTTTGCCAATTGCTTCCTTGTGACGTTTAACCTGTTCCTCTTTTGTCTGTATTTCCATGAAACTGATGGTTAGATCTAAAGATTTAGGCTAGAGTTTAGGGCAGAAATCCCTCTTGGGTGATGATGCATATAATTCTATCAGGAGACACAAAATGCCCGGTTCTCTCTCTTTGTGTGGTGTGAGCATTCCTTGATGATTATTTCCGCAACCCATTCGTTCATTAGAGGTTGCTAAATGATAATGCTCCAATGTTACCATTGCTTCCTGTGGCTTAGCCAGAATACTTCTCTGGAAGGAACACTGCTCTCGTCAGCATCTCGTTACCTTGAAATGCAGTTTGTACAGGAAAGGCAGGATAAATGCTGGATTCTTTCCCCGATTAATAGTTTTTAAAGAATTTAAAGACAAGATTTTAGAGGCTGTAGGTGTTGTTCCCCAGCTAGTTTCCTCCTCTTTCCATTGATTTCTCTGAAATCTAGAAATTCTCTCTCTCTTTCTCTTAAATCCTACTTTGTAGAGCTTTGAAGAAAGAATTGCAGACACATTCATACTAAAGTACTAATAACAGCTTACAGTGTGAGTACTTCAGGGGGATTTTCGTTTAATATCTACCAATGTCTTAAATGAGAGAAATGAAGTTTCTTGGATAAGAATAAGATTTACATGCACTTACTATTACGTGTCAGCTGCTGTAGTAAATGATTTATACATGTTATCTCATGGAACACCCACGACAACACTATGAGTAAGGTATTCTGTGTTATTCCCATCTTACAGATGGGGGAAAGAAGGTTTAGGTTGTTTCAATAACTTGTCAACTAAAATGTGACATTGATGCCTGTGGAAATGGAGAAAAAAAAGTGACAGAGGTGACACTAAAACTTGGGGTTGTTTGGCTTCAAAGCCAGACATCCTGTTCTGGAATCACATAGGAATCACATCCTATTCTGCATTCTCGCGATATTGCTTCAGGCACCTTGAACAAGGAGAAGAGGGTGTGGGGGAGGGGAGGACTCCCCAAGCTTGAAGTCGTCTACTGAACAGACCTAAGTTACTCGTCATATCAGTGTGTGAGGCAGAGCCTGGCGATCACTCACAAAACCAAAGATTTGTCACCGAGTAGGTTAATTGTTGAAAATATTAATAGTTCTCTGCCGCTGTAACAATAGCCATGGCTTTGTCCCAGCCTGCCCCTCTTTGCTTTTCCAACTCCTCCTTCCTCCTGTTCACTTGTTCCAGCCACATTGGCCTTTTCCATGTTTCCCAAGCAAGACAAGCTCCTTTCTGTTTCAGGGATTTGCATCTACTGTTCTTCCCCTGGGTCTTCTTTTTTAATTTAATTTTTTTCCAGCTTTATTGAGGTATAATTGACAAAACCATGCAAGTTTCAGATTTACAATGTGATGATTTGACATGTGTATATTGTGATATGATTACCACAATCAAATTAATTAACATAACTGTTACATCACCAAATTGCAAGTATATAATATAGTATTGTTGATTAGAGTCACTGTGCTGTGCATTAGATCCCCAGAATGCAGTCAGAGCTGAAAGTTTGTACCCTTCGACAGACATCTCCTTCATTTCTCCCACCTTCCAACCCTGGCAACCGCTATTCTGCTCTCTGAGTTCAACTTTTTAAGTTTCCACGTACAAGTGAGATTTCCCCTGGGTCTCTCCATGCCGGCTCCTTCTTGACATTCAGGTCTTACTTAAATGTCACCCTCTCGGAGCCATTCCCCTGGTCACCCTACCTATAGGAGCCACTCCCTACCTCCAGTCACTCTCTTTCCCAATCCTCAGTTTCTTTTCCAGCTCTGATTACCATCTGAAAGTTCTTTCTGTCTTTCCCTACCAGGATGTAGGGAGAACATGGACCAGCTTCGTTCACTGCTGGGGTTCTGGTGCCTGCAGGTGGTTGGCATTCAAGAAGCCTTTGTTCAATGAATGAATCACTCCAGGCATCCTTTGCTCATTGTAACCTACGCAGAGGCCTGTCTCACTATCCCAAATCCCTCACTGCTGGTTCCAATTAACCACAAGACCTGCTGCAGCTGTTACGACCTGCACTCCCATCTGTGAAAGTCAGGGGTTTCTGCCTTGTGCATTTATAAACCTAAGCTTGACAAAAATGGTCAGATATAGTTCAGGTTAGGTATTAGGCTGAGGTCCAAGATGATTCATGTTCTAACTGATACCTGTTTGCTTGAGCTTGGTCTAAATGTTTATCCCTCACTCCACTCCCACATTTATATATTGAAACCTAATCACCAAGGTGATGGTATTAGGAGGTGGGACCACTGGGAGATGATTAGGTGATGAAGGCACAGCCCTCCTGAATGGGATTAGTACTCTTATAAAAGAGGCCCCAGAGACCTGCCTCGCCCCTTCCGGCGTGTGAGGACACAGCACGAAGGGGCCAGCTATCAACCAGGAAGTAGAGTCCTCACCAGACAGAGAATCTGTTGGTGCCTTGATAACTTCCCAGCCTCCGGAACTGTAAGAAATAAATTTCTGTTGTTCATAAATTACCCAGTTTGTGGTATTTTGTTATAGCAACCCAAATGGTCTGAGACAGGGCATTGTTCAAATTCCCCCTTCTTGGGGTGAATTTTGGATGCCTTTGGGTGAAAGAAGATCATGACAAAACTGAAAGCCTTGCAGGTATTCTTCCAAAGGTGGACAGCAAAAGCTTCTGAAATCCTAGAAAACTGGATCTGAAGCTTAGGGGGTTTGCATTAGAGTTAACCAGTGGCTAGAGACAGTTAATAGGGCAGTACAAAATACGGTCCTAGAATTACCTGTATCAGAATCACCTGGGGTGGGGGTGTGCTTAGAATGCAGATTACTAGACAACAGTCGGACCTACTGCATCCACATCTTGGGGGAGGAATAGGGCCTGCCATTCTACATTTGACATGTACCCAGGTATAGTTTATGTTTCCTAAAATTTGAGAACTAGTGTCATTAAGAAGGGAAACTGTACTTTATTTTTAATAAATAGTAATATTAAGGTTAAGTAATAATTAAATAATATTAATTATATTCCCTCTTTCCCAGGACTCGTGCATGTTTGTGTATAGTCATCATTCTAGAAAAAACCCCGTGACACCTTGCCAGCACTGCGCACCCAGGACACTTCCTCCAGGAGCCAGCAGAGGGCAGCGGAGCACCCACGGCGCTCGAGCCTCCTGCGTGCCAACGCACACGCCGTTCTGGGACTGGGTAAGCACAAGGAGCCGTTTGTTGGTGCCCTGAGCTGAGACAGAGCAGTTGCTAAGTCTTCAGAGATGTTTTACGTCCCTTCCTCACCTTTCTGCTGGGTCCCTGCTTTGCACCACGTACCCCTAAGCATCCACTCCTTCCAGGCTCAGTCCTCTCTCTTTCCTCTTACCAGCCTCTAAGCTAAAGCCACAGACCATCTTCCTTTCCCACTGGGAACTGTCTCGCCTATTTTAAATTTAAGCTTTGCAGTCGTTCATTTTGCAATTTTATCCATGTAAGCTACTGCTTCTCTCTTGGCATTGACATTGACCCTGGTGGCGGGGAATTCCAGCCTGTGGCTTGGTGAGAGGGGGAGGAGGGGTGAGGAGGGCACAGAGGAAAGAACTGCCGGGAATGAGCCAATGTCTTGCTGAAGGGTTAGGGTTAGTTCTCGTCTGAAGACAGGGAAAATCCCATGTGCCTCAGGGGCCAAGCTCCCTTCCTTGAATTATCAGTGATGGAATAGCCGTGGTTACGACTTGCCAACAGGGGCATGCACTGTGAGAACTGTTTATCTTCCAGTGCTGTTCTCAGTGGGCTATTTACGCACACTTCTCTTATCCCAAATCCTCAAGACAGGACCGGCTACGTAATTTGTGGGGCCCAGGAGGGCACAATGAAAATGCAGATTGCTTCGTCTTAAAAATTATTAAGAATTTCAAGTTGTTGACTAAGAACATTAAACCAAGTGCAGGGCCCCTCTAAGCAAGGAGCACACCCATGAGCTGGCCCTGTCTCCAGACTTACACAGGAGAAGCTCTTCTCTGTCCTAGACTAGGGAATTAGTGCGAGAGCTTCACGTATCTGACTCCTTCCCTGTCCTCAGGAGCCATGGTCCTGGAGACTGAGAGAGACACACAGGGAAAGTGAGTGAGATTTTATTCCCTGGATATGTGACACTGTTTTAAGCTTTGGAGAGTCCAAAGTTAACAAAACAAAGTCCCTGCCCTTGTGGAGCTTGTACTCTAGTGGGTGGGAGAAGACAAAAACAGACAAATAGGCATGAGCCTGCATACAGTTTGTGAGATGGTGATGCCAGATGGGAAGTGAAACAGGGCACAGGGGACGGAAGTGCCATCATAACATGGGTGGGGGGGGGTCATGCGATTTTAGGAGAAGTCATCAAGAAGGACCCCATGAGTAAGGTGCCATTTGAACAAAGACCTGGAGTGAGGGAATGAGTCATGCCCATATTTAAGGGCCAAGCATCCTGGCAAAGGGAATAGCAAGTGCAAAGGCCCCGAGGTTTCCCAAGTCAGAGAAAGAGCAGGGAGGACAGGGCGGTTGGCTTGGATGATTGGGGGCTGGGAAGATGGAGAGAGGTGGAGAGGTGGAGAGGGGAGGCCAGAATTTATACAGTGAGGACTTTGCCTTTTACTTGGGATGAGATTGCAGCTTTGGAGGGATTAGAGCAGAGGCGGCTCGTGATCTGATTTAGGTTCTGAAAGGCTCCCTCCATCCTCTGTTGAGAAGGGATTGTGGAGGCAAAAGAGTGAAGGTAGGTGGCCAGGGAGGAGGCTCTCGCAGTAACCCAGGTGACTTCAACCAAGGTGTTCAAGGTTGAGGTGATGAGAAGTGGTCAGATTCTAGAAAAATTGTAAGCTCCAAGAGGGCAAGGGGCCAGGCTGGTCTTGTTCACCACTGTAATCCTGTTGCCAGACACGAGGTCTGGCATATGTGTGCACTCAATAAATAGGTATTTAATGAACCAGTGAGCAAATGCAAATACATAACAACACGATTTCTTGCAGTAGAACTGTAAGAAATAACATTAAACGAATGGAGGGAGAATACCTTGACCATGTTTTATAGTTTTTATCCCCACTTTGCTTCTATCAAATCTGTTAAAATGTTAAAGATCAGTTCATATGAAACAAATTATGTGTCTCAGTGCCACGTAGCCTATGAGCCTGAATATGCTCCAATGGGCCATCAGTTTGTATTTTAGTATGTGGCCAATAGGTGGTGCTGTCTCTTGGTAGGGCTTTGTCCCCCGCTAGGCAATGTGAGAGGGGCCTTCCCAGTGTAGATCCAAGTGTTAAATGCAATCTTAGCTGTAGAATGTACTTGGTCCACTGAAAATGAGATTAGTTTCCCCAGCAATTTGGTTTCTCTTGGAATTTTATGTACTAAACTAACATTTGAAAATGTCATTCTTTAAATGGAACATTTAGATATTATTTAAATGATAGAGAATACTTCTCGGTATTGGAAACAGAGCAGTGCCCACATGCTGCAGATGTCTTCAAGGCTTGATGACACTTTTACTTTATTTGTTTCTGTAAGTGATTCTGGTATATATATGTATCTTCAATATATATATTGTAGCTGCTATTTGTAAAAGAGCCCACATAAGATATCATTACATTTGTTTCCATTGTTGAATTTGTGCAGGGAGGTGGGTGTGAGGGAGGAGCTGTGCAGGGAGAGGGGCATGCAAGGAGCGAGTGAAGCTGCTGTCAAATTGAGGAGGCTGTGAGGTTTTGTGGGAAATTCTAGAAATGCTTTTCAGATGGCAAGTTTCTTCCAGCCGTGGGGTTCTCCACCTGCTGGGTCACCTGTCTCTGCCCAGAAAGCTTCCAGAAGCAGGACCACCTCCTTCAAGATTGCATCCCTTGGAAGGCTGCAGCTGGCTGGTTCTTTCTTGTTCAATACCCAACTTCTTGCCGTCGGAATTAGTTCTTACAGATTAAATCCAGCCCTAGTCAGGCCGGAAGAAGCAGAAGATCAAAGATTCTGTGGTGGTTTTCCTCTGAGTCAGGCTGAGTAAACATTGCCTTACTAGATGACCTGTATCACTGCAGAAGTCCCTGGGTGGATTTTGGAGCTGTGGGCTTCTGAGGAAGAGACAGTGTTCCTTCATGGTGGTAATGGTATAGCTCTCCCGGAATGGAATGCCTTGAGAACTGCCTCTCCCAGTGGACCTGTACAAAGGACCCAGGCCAAGATATTGCCTTCAGATGATTTTCTCTCTCAGCAATATTTCTGCCTTTTCTTTCCTGGGACCTGGGGCAGACAGCACAGTGGCCTGCCTTTCCAAGAACATCCACTGCCGAGGTACACTCTATCCAGTTGCATTATGCTCTTCCATACAAGTTGCTGTAACATATCAACATCCGGGTCACGTCCACCGACTCCCGGGCTGCCATCTCTCGCCTGTCTCGTCTTTTGTATCGTCTGCTGACTTTAATTTCAGCAATGACGACTCTTGGCCTTGGAGTTCCCAACCCCCCCCACCCCTCTCTTCCATTCCCCTTAGGCAACCCACTGAAAAGCTATTGCTGACCTCACCGCTTCCCCCAAACTCGCTCCTCCTCCCCCAGCCACCTCCATGGCTGGGTGGTGGAAGTCCCTCTCACCTGCCATGGTAATTGGGATCACTGGCGTCATCCATACACCTCCTTTTTCCTTACTTCCGGCATCCAAGGGCCCTGAGTCCTGTTCATCTTCTCTCTGGAATAGTTCTTGCCTCCTCTCTGCATGGCCACAGCTCCACTTCAAGTCCTGGTTTTCTCTCCCTGTTTCAATCCATCCTCCAAACTGGCACAATTATATAATTACACCATGTAATTTGATTTGGCTGTTCTTCCTTGGTTAAAAGTCATTCATAATTTCTTATTGTTCCAGTATAAAATAAAAGCATGGCATTCAAAACCCTTCCTGCCCAGCCCATCATTCCAGCCTGTTCTCCTCTGTGCTCTTTCCCTTGTCATTCTAGGTTTTCAGGTTCCCAAATAGGTCTCAGGGCTTTTCTGCGTCTGGAACATTCTTTCTTCCCTTCTCCCTCCGTGAGCTCCTTCAGTGAGCAGAGCTCAAACGCAGCCTCTGCAGCGTGGCTTTCCTTAGTCTCCCAGGCAGCATGAATCACGCTGCCTTCTTTCCTCCCATTGCACTGTTCCTGTCACATTTGTGACATTGTTTCTTATATACATGTCGATCTCCTTTAGGAGGGGACCAGTTTCTGATTCGGCTCTTTGATAGCTACCGCAGTGCCTGGAATCTAGCAGGTACTCAGCAGAGGTTTGTTGAACAAATATTTTTGAGCTGTAGTGGATAGCAATGGAGGAAATTTTCTGAATGTTGTGCATTTGGTACATTCTTAACATGTGGTAAATATGAATCCTAAAAGTTTGGTGAAGAAAACTTCAGAGAACAAATGTTTACCACAGTGTAGAGTTCTTCAGTTTCCAGGATCGGAGGTGGTGTGTGTGTGTGGTTGATGTTTTTAGAACAAGGCAATGGCTCAGCCCTGTGGGAGCAGATTGCATGAGACAAGCACCCAGAATGGGGGAGATAATGCCAGCCAATCTGTCAGATTTCATCATCTGCTGGTCCTGGGCTGGTAGGATTCTTAATATATGCCTCTCATGCTCACATCTTGTGAGGAGCTGCCTTCAAATTCCATCTTCTGCAGGTTGCTTATACAACCCAACATCTAAAAATAATATTTTAAGAAAGCATATTATTTATTTTGAGTTTCGTAAATGAATCTTGGTGTATTCTTTTTTTTTTTTTCTTTAAAGCACAGATTCTGATGATTTCTGCTCTGTGATGAACTCTATGGGCATGGAGAAGAGCTACATCTTTTAGTCAAGCAAGAAATAATGTTTTTTCTTTTAATTTGCTACTGCTAGAATTATAATTATGTAATTATGAAAAAGCAGTTTGGGGAGTAGTGCATTTATGACTCAGGTGTAGAGGGAGCTGTTATTGTGGACCAAAAGAAAGGACCGAGATTATATCATTTTGAATCTGGGAAACCTGCTTGCTGGTGGGGTGTGGATGTTGGCAAATAAAATGTGTGGGTTGGTAAGCTGTTTGTATATGCTCATGTGACTGTAGGTGAGGTTGTGTGTGTGTGTGTGTGTGTGTGTGTAGTTCAGTAATTACAACAAACCTCATAAGTTTAGAGAAACAGTGGGACACAGCTAACTCATGAATAGATATCCATCATACAAACATTCTTCCTGCCTTTCTGTGCTAGTACTGTGTATATTAACAGGTCACCTTTAACAAATTGATAATATTTGAAACCCTTTATGCTCTAAGTGGTTTAAATAGCTTTCCTGGATATTGTTCATATTATTAATTTTCTTTGCAATGCCTTCTTTTCAAACATGCTATGAAGGTAGTCTTCAATCAAGGTTGAATTATGGCTATTTTTAAAGTAGCAGGATGTGAAATGATGAAGTTTTACTAAAATTGCCCTGTTTTCTAGCCATAGGAGTTAATGATAGTTCTTTCCATCTAGTTGACACAAAGCAAAAGATCGGCTGTGGAAATGTAATGCCTTGGGTGCTTCCCTAGAGATATATTTTATCTTCTGGTTTAACAGGGGAAATAAGCAATTGGTAATTGCTAATGAGTTAGAAGGTACTGTTCAGGAATTTTCAGGGCAGATCTTCCATTTTTGAGATAAAAAAGAAATCATTCCCATGGATTTAAGTATATTATCTCTTCTGCATTCACATATGGCTTTGTGTGAAAAAGAATGAGACAGCTCTAAATGGGGAACTTGGCAGGAATGCTGGTGGTAGGAGATGATTTTACGAGAGACGATAGAAAGAGCAGGCTTGGCCTTGAACGAAGAAGTCTGGCCTCTGTGGGCTGAATACAGAGAAAGGACAGTGTGAATTTCCCAATATTGTTGTTCCGAAGGCGGGGCAGCAATATCAAAACCAAGAATCCATTGTTGGAGCTACGAATCCTGGATTGAAGAAGAAGGTTGCACGCATCCCTTTCATGTAATGAATTGGATCCAGGTTTCACATGAGTGATGGCTTAATTGTTGGTAGGTGACCTTTTATTTTTTACTTCCATTTAAGAGATTAAGCTTTATTCAGGGTAGAGTTGGAAGAGAGAACAAAGAGTCAGTAAGTTAGCAGCATAATCTGTTGAGTCATGAGAAAATAAAGGCTTTTAATACACGCACAGAAACAGCTCGAAGCACACAGATCTGTCCCTTAAATGCCAAAGACAGTTGTTGCTTCTTCCTCCTTCTCTCCCTAAAGGTTCAATGCCAGGTACTGTACCCCTTTCTTCTTTTTATTATTGAGGTTTTCCTATCCTTCCTGCAGGGAAAAAAAACAAAACTCTTTTCTTACCTCCCTGAAACTGCTCATGAAGGTCACATGGCCTCCACCCTGCTAAAGCCAAAATGCCTCCTCAGCACTCGTCTTACCTCACCTCTCAGCAGCTGACAAAGCTGCTCACTCTCCCCTCCAACAAACACTTTCTTCTGTTGACGTCCGAGACCCCACACTTTCCTGGCTTCCCGCCTGCCTCTCCTGATGCTGGCTACGTATTGCCAGATCTCCCTTGTCTTGTCATTGACACAGCCGGGGCTCAGACCCCAGATCTCTTCTTTTCCTCTATCTTACTTCTTTGGAAATCCTGTCGGGTGTCACGCTGTATGTGCTGGTAGCTCCCACAGGTGTCTCTCCAGCCCACACCTGTCCCTGAATTCCAGACTTGCAGAGCCGATCGTCTATTCCATGTCTCTGCATTTGCAACTCCACGTGTCTGAAACTGAACTCTAGATCTTTCCTCCAGGTTGGCTTTCCCTGCATTCTTTTGCATCTCAATTAAGGACAGCTTCACGTTTCTAGTGCTTGGGCCCATCACCTTGGAAACATCCTTGACTTCTCTTTCTTGCTCACATTCCACATCTAACCCTTTCCTGAGACATCCTGCTATCTGGAACCTCACTACCGCTTCTCGCTGTCTCCACTGCTACTGCTTTAGTCTGATCCACCAACATCCCTTGCATGCATTATTGCAGTTGCTTTTGAACTGGTCTCCAGGCTTCTATCCTCGTTGTCCTTGGTTGATTCTCCCCACAGTGGCCAAATCATGTCACTTCTCTGCTCCAAACCTTCCAGTGACTCCCTGCTGCCCTCAGACTAAAGGCCAAAGCCCTTATCAAGGCTGATGTGCCTCTACACAATCTGTTCCTTTCCCCCTGCCCACCCCTCTCTGACTTCTCCTCCCATTATGCCCGGTCACTCATCCACTCCAGATACAACGGCCTCTTTGCTGCTCTTTAAACATTCCAGCCGTGTTTCCATTTCAGGGCCTTAGCACCTGGGGTCCTTTCTGCCTGGAGTGTTTTTCCCCAGACATGTGTAATTAACTCCCTCACTTAGGCTGGGCGCGGTGGCTCACGCCTGTAATCCTAGCACTCTGGGAGGCCGAGGCGGGTGGATCGCTCGAGGTCAGGAGTTCGAGACCAGCCTGAGCAAGAGCGAGACCCCCGTCTCTACTAAAAATAGAAAGAAATTATATGGACAACTAAAAATCTATATAGAAAAAATTAGCCGGGCATAGTGGCGCATGCCTGTAGTCCCAGCTACTCGGGAGGCTGAGACAGGAGGATTGCTTAAGCCGAGGAGTCTGAGGTTGCTGTGAGCTAAGCTGATGCCACGGCACTCACTCTAGCCTGGGCAACAAAGTGAGACTCTGTCTCAACAAAAAAAAAAAAACAAAAAAAAAAACCCAAAAAACTCCCTCACTTCAAACTCTTTCTCCAATGTCACTTTCTTGCTGAGGCCACACTGGGGACCCTAAGTGTCATTGCAATCCCCTCCCCCAGCCCTCCTGATCTCCTGATCTGCTCTATTGTTTTTCTATAACATTTATCATCTAGTAAGACACTGTATAATATGCTTATTTTTATGCTTTTAAAAAAATCGTCAGCCTCTCCCCACTGGAATGCAGTCTTCATGGGGGCAGGGGCTTTTGTCTGTTCTGTATTGTATCCCAGTTTCTGTTATGGTATGTGGCACATGCTAAGTGCTCGGTGAATGTTTGTTGAATGAATGAAGGAAAGCTGTGGATGCTGTGGGCAGCAGGCTGGCTCGCTCCCACGTACTGTGTGTGACTCCTTTTCCCTTAAGCCTTTGTTTGGTCAAGACCTCGCTTCCTAAAGTGTTTGTTGTAGGTGTAGGGGTGAGAGTGAAGCTTCCATTGGGGGAGGTTTCTGGGGGAGAGAAAGAGAAGGGCAAACCTTCCTTGCCATTGCAGGGATGAGTTGGCTGGTTCCTCCTTGAGTGACAGAGCAGGGTAATCAGAGGGCCTGGCTTGGCCAGATGCATTTTGTATTCTGATATTTTTGCTTAATATTATATCATGAGCATGTCCTAATTTTTAGAAGAGTTTACATGATTATTATTTTCATGGCAGTGTACTTAAAATACAGTGTTAATGATCCACACTTGAAAGCTGATGTGTGTGAGCGTGGAGATTATCGTGGATTGCTTTTAAGAAGCTAAAGGTAAGGTAATAGTTAGCCTAACTCTGACCTGTGCTCCTATTTGGGTGCAAACCCTGGCTCTGGCCCCTCCCAGCTGTGTGATCTTGGACAATTCGCTTAGCTTTCCTGTCCCTTAGTTTCCTCCTCTGTAGCAGTACTTGTGTCTGTAACAGTAGCAGGATTATTTAGGAGAATACAAGAGTTGGTATTTATAAAGTACCTGGACACCTGCTACTCAAAGCGTGGTCTTCAGACCAGCATCATTGGCAATACCTGAGGGCTTGTTAGGAATGCAGACTCTCAGGCCTGGCCCTGGACCTGCGGAATCTGAAACTGCATTTGACAATATCCCTACACCCTCCCTAGGCACAGCAGTGTCTGAGCAACTCACTTAAATCCACCCCTGGGACATGTTCAAGTACTACGTAATGTTGGTTAAACTTTAGAGTGGTTCTGATTTTTCACCCGACAGGCCTCTGAACCTTATTTCTTGTTTGTGTCAGGCAAGCTTTTCCAGTACGTAGCTGTGCAATCTCAGGCCCATGGCTGCGCACCGCCGGGCTTTAGTTCCCTGTCTGTGACGTGAGCATCGGAAATGACTCTCTCAGAAGTGTCCTGCCAGCTCTGGCCCTTTGGGATTCAATGCTGCTTTTCAATTCACATTTGACTGAGCAGGGAGTTAAGCAAGACGAGGATTTCGTTTAGAAACTGAATAAGAGTAAGGCTTTGGAGAAATGCTCGCAAATATCCCTTACAGTATAAGCTAACCCTGCCAGAATTGAACTTTTTTCTTTTTTAATCTCACAGGTACATCTTATTTTGTCTTAATTTCTATTCGATGATACTGTCTAAGAACTAGCAGGATCGTGGTGCCCTTGGTAGAAGCTGCTCTATTATTAATGCTTTTAGAATAAAAAACAGTGACCCTTACAAATTATCTATCTTTCGGTGACATAATTGCTTTATAGGCTATATATTAGACTGAGTTAGAAATTCTAAGAGATTAATCTTCTAAAATGCAGCCAGTAATCAGTCTACTAGTCAGAAAAGGCTTCTAGAAAATAGTCCTTATTTATTTATTTATTTATTATTTTTTTAGAGACAGGATCTCTGTCACACAGGCTAGGGTACAGTGGCATGATCATAGCTCACTGTAACCTGGAACCCCTGAGCTCAGCAGGTCCTCCTGCTTCAGCCTCTGGAGCAGCTGGAAGGACAGGCATGTGCCATTGTGCCTGGCTAATGTTTTTTTTATTTTTTATAGAGACAGGGTCTCTACAGAACCTATGTTGCCCAGGCTTGTCTCAAACTCCTGGCGTCAAGTGATCCTTCTGCCTCAGTCTCCCAAAGTCCTGGGATTATAGGCATGAGCTACTGCGCCCGGCCCAGTCCTTATTTTATAGACCAGAAAAATGAAAAAGATGGTGCTTTTCTTGAAAACATTTTCATAACCACTAGCAAGATTTCCAACATCTTTCTACCACTGACAAAATAGAGGTCCAGCCCCTTGGCCTAGTTAGTATTCTTGACCCACCTTTATTTGGCTCCAAGCTATTTGTTATGCGTGGAATTGTGCCCTCCTCCAAAATTCTTATGTTGAAGCCCTACCCGCTGATGTAACTGTATTTGGAGATAGAGCCTTTAGGGGGGTAATGAAGTTGAAATGAGGTCACGAGGGTGGGGCCCTAACCTGATAGGATTGGTGTCCTTCTAAGCACGGGAAGAGAAACCAGAGCTCGCTTGCTCTCCCGGCACACACAGAAGAGGCCGTGTGAGGATGCAGAGAGAAGGCATCAGCCACAAGCTGGGAAGAGAAGCCTCACTAGAAACCAGCCCTAACAGCACCTTGATCTTGGACTTCAGTCTCCAGACCTGAGAAAATAAACGTCTGTTGTTTAAGCCCCCAGTCCGTGGGGTTTTGTTATGGGATCCCGAGCAGATGAATAAATACACTGTCTTCCAGCTTCTTTTCTTGCTGCTCCCCTTGGGTGCTTGTCCCCTCCCAGGACTGTGCCCAGGACTTGTCTCCTGTGCCCAGGACGTGCCCGCTGCTGTATGTTTTCTCCCGAGTCCTCTTAGGAGGCTTTCCTGTCACTGATGTCAGAAACTTGGTCTGTTTTCATGGCTCTGTTCAAATGACATCTCTTCTGGGAAGCCTTTTGTAGCGGGCTGCATGGTGTCCCTCCAAAATTCCTAGCCCCCTGGAACCTCAGAATGTAACTTTATTTGGAAATAGGGCCTAAGGACCAATGACTAGTGTCTTTATAGGAGGAGGAGAAGACACAGAGATGCAGAAAGGATGGCCAGGTGAAGACAGAGGCAGAGATTGGAGTAATGATGCCACAAGCCAAGGAAAGTCAGGAGCTGGAATAGGCAAGGAAGGGTTATCTTCCAGAGCCTTTGGAGGGAGTGAGGCCCTGCTGACACCAATTTTGGACTTTCAGCCTCCAGAACTCTGAGAGAATAAATTCCTGCTATCGTAGGCCACCCAGTTTGTGGTAATGTGTTAGGGCAGGCCCAGGAAGCTAATATGCCTCTCGGATCCTCCAAGGGGAAAGTTCCCAGGGGACCCTGTACCTATTCTTACCACAGTTCTAGTGCAGCTGATTTAAGCGCATCCCGACATTTCACTGAGACCGTGACTCCCAGAGGGGACAGTCTTTGAGCTTGGATATTGCAGTGTATGTGGTCCTCAAAAATGTCTTAATGGATGAATAGTCAGTGCTGGACTGTCCAATTTCCAAAGGGAAATAATACTAACTTCTGTCGAGGACGAAAATGCCGGAGCCATGGCGTGTGCCTGTGATACTTCTGGATTAATTTACATGGAAGCAGGTAGTGGGGAATGAGAATTGCCTATTATTCAACAGACTTAGTGATTGTTTATCGAAACGCTATGAGGAATGTTGTTATGTAGTAGAAAGAGACTTTAAGACTGGGAATTTAAAATTCCAGGATTGGGGTTTAAGCCTCGGTCCTGCTGATTACTGGCTGTGCTACTTTGGGCAAGCAGCTCTCTGGTCAGTGTCAATATTAGGAAAATGAGGATAAAACAGCCAGTGCTGCCTGTCCCATGGGCGTGTTATGAAACTTCCATGAGGCAGGTTGCGAGGGAGCACTCTGGAAGCCACAAAGCCTGTAAGAGTGTAAACTGGGTGGACGGTTATCAAAAGTGCCTCGTGGAGTCACAGCCATGGTCCCAGAGCTGTAGGATTTAGACCCCTAAGGTCAGGGATCATGCAGTGAACTCGCTAATTTCACATGAGGAAACTGAGGCCAAAATGAATCGTGACCAATTTCTAGTTTGAATCAAGGGCACCCACAGTGGGAGCCTGTGTCCCTCCTCACCGAGCTGAGATACCACAGTAAGCAGCAAACTAGCAAAGTTTCTGTCTTTGCAGCAACTAACCAAACTGAGCTCACCTGATGGAACGGATGGTTAGAACAGCTGCAGGGCGGTTTCCAGGAACACGGTAAGAATGTTAGAAATAATGCTGAACTCACTTCACAGAATGATTCTTTGGAGTTCATTCTGAAAGATGTGACAAAAATTTTAGCAATCACAGTCTGGTAAGGGCACAATTTACAATGGCATTTATTCAGGGCTTAGGTTGTAGGGTAATATTATGCCCTAGATTGTTTGACAGACAGGGGTGTGGATTTTTAAAGCAAATGGATTAGGTGGAGACATCTGGGAAAGATGCTGGCAAATCAGCTGCTCTCAGTGCAAGAGTGAAATGAGCAATCGAGTTGGTGATGTGATGTAGAGATTGACAGCCTAGTTCCTGGGCCTGAAACTATTAAAATGCTGATTCTGGGAATCCTGGCTGCTTGCTGAGGAAGGAAAGGATAGAAACCTGCTTAAAGGCACCATAGATGGGAGTGATCGGTTACCTTTAAAATATCTTTTTCTATGAGCAAGATCACATGGTTGGTTGCATGCAAGAATGCTCTATTTAATAAGGAAATAGGAATAGGAAACCCGAATGATAACATTTTCAGATGGGAGCATATTTTATTTTCTAGTAATGAAAAACACTTTGAAGAGAGGTTCCGTGATTGTGACAAGCACTATGTCTCAAATTAAGGTTATGCTTTGCTAGATATTATAAATGAAGAGCTATGTCTTTAAATGACTTAATGGGACATTTTCAAGCAACTCAGCACTTGGCAGATTTCATTTTGACGAGCAGGAGCAGGTGGGCGGCTCTGGCTTCTCAACCTTGAAGAGATGACCCCAAATGACTTTGTGTTTTCCTGCTAGCTGCAGGATGAAATAAGGGTTAATTAACACTCGTGGGAAAGGTACATCTGCTGCTCAGGTGAAGGGGGGAGGAATGTGTGACAGACAAATAGGAAGAACCAGGTGTCAGGAAAGCACAGAATGACGTCGCACTGGGAGGCACGCTGGGGAGGCGCCCCTGGAGCTTGGTGACAACTTGAAAGAACAGTTTCTGTTTGGTACAAAGGAATTAAACCCTGCAGTCAAGGGTGCTCACACAAATGTGCATGCTTTTGTGGCTCTTGAGTGGGAGATTTCTTTTCTGTTTTTCTCCACTTGGGTGAGAGACCTACTATGCCATGGGAATAAACCTCCATGAAGGGTTATTCCTTTTCTGAACTTTGAGAGGCTTTAAATGCTTTGAAAAATATATAACTTGTCTGAAATTGTTTCAAATGGTAACCATTTTGACACTGTCGTTTTTTTTTTTTTTTTTACTTTTCCTACCGATTCTATTTTCTTCATTCGTGTCCCTCCCTCTCTGCTTCCTCTAATCTCTGTCCCTGCCAGTCTGGGTAAAGTTTCTGGCACCTGATTTGTTTGCCAGGAAAAAGACAACTGCTGGCGAAGGAGAAAACCCTTTCCTGTGTGCTCGGCCGCCTGAGGACCCCACACTCCTGGCTGGGAGATGGGACGCTGCGGGCTGTGTCGTGGGTCCTGTGTTCTTGGAAAGGGGACGCCCACCCCGTGCCCATCTCTTTAGAATGTGGGTAGGCTCAGCGGTCCTCATGAACAATTTTAAAAGTTTTGAAGTCTATGGTCTGCCTATCTTTGTAAAAAAAAGTTCTTAGGTAGGTTAATTATTTACTTAACATTTTGTACTTGGGAGAAGATGGTGATGGGGACAGAGCATGCTCTATTGCCTGGCTCCTTAGGGAGAAAATGCTGTGGACTGCCATGGGGGAACTTAGGCAGAAGCTGTCACCAGCGAATGTTGGCAGAATCCATGATGTTGGATTGGAATAGGGTTAGGGTGAGAGATTTGATTTTGTTTGTTTGGTATAAAAATTCTATCAGATTGTCTCATGTTCACATCTCTCACTGGATTCAGAAAAGTTTTGCAAACCAGAATAGAAGTATACACAGTTGTCGGTATGAATCCGGGGCTTCAAATATTTTTGGATGGAAAATATTTGAGGCTGGGCATGGTGGCTCACGCCTGTAATCCTAGCACTCTGGGAGGCCGAGGCAGGTGGATCGCTCAAGGTCAGGAGTTCGAGACCAGCCTGAGCAAGAGTGAGACCCCGTCTCTACTAAAAATAGAAAGAAATTATATGGACAACTAAAATATATATATACAAAAAATTAGCTGGGCATGGTGGCACATGCCTGTAGTCCCAGCTACTCGGGAGGCTGAGGCAGTAGGATCGCTTGAGCCCAGGAGTTTGAGGTTGCTGTGAGCTAGGCTGACGCCACGGCACTCCAGCCTGGGTGACAGAGCGAAACTCTTGTCTCAAAAAAAAAAAAAAAAAAAATTATGTTCACATCCCCCTTTGTTTTTAAAAAATCATGACTCCAATTCAACTTTTGCTGTTCTCTTTCTTTCACTGTATCTCCTCCCATTATTATCTTCTTAGATATTGGCAAGGGTCTGTCTACACGTGAAATGAAAAATTAATAGTAATTATTTATATAGCATGAACTCCCAAAAGACTTGCACGTGATACAGATGATGATTTAAGAAGTATTATGTCAGGTCTTTCAACCTTTAATTCCGTTTTAATTTTGTGTCTCTCTTCCCCCCATACACGCATATACATATATAAATATTAGATATAAAATATTTTGCTAAATCTTGATCACTTAATTAAGGTGGTGTTTGCCAGGCTTCCCCACTATACAGTTACTATTTTTCTTTGTGATTAGTAAACAATTGGTGAGGAGATGCTTTATGATTATGTAAATATCCTGTTTGTCATCAGATTCTCACACACTTGTAAGTATCCTGTGATAATTTCCTAAACCATCATGCCAAATAATAAGTGTGGAAGGAATGATGGCGTCAGAAAATCCAAACTCTGTGTTTATAAAAAAAAATCTGCAGCACCCTGTTTACTATTCCGGAATATAGTTTGTAGATGATATAATCTATGTACACATAACTTCAACTGTGATATAAAGGAGAAATGAAAGGATAGTAATTTATAGTAAAAATAATAGGTATTTCGGTATGTAAATGCTTTGGCACTGTTATGGAGAGGATGCATTGGGAGGGAGATGTGTGTGCTGCGTGAGAAGTCGTGGTCATGGGACAGTGGGACAGCTGCATGTGCAGAGGTGGCCAGTGAGAGCTCACTGTCAATTGGTGACATTGTGCTGGTGATGGGAATTTTGAAACTAGTAAACAACTCTTGGTAAAATTTAGAACAAAGTCATGTAAATTAGTCCCTCAGTGTACCCAATATTGGCAATCCCGTCAAATTGGGAATACATTAAAATAGTGCAAAAATTGTTTGAGTTAAATCTAAGACATATACATAAAATTTCGATAATTATAAATAAGTTTTTCATCTACATAGATGCTGGGCAGGACATTTGACAAATTGTGCAGGATGTGGATGGCTGTTGGTAGTATGGCAGCAGCCCGCTCGTTTCAGAACAGCTGACATCTCTGGTCTGAGCTCACTAAACACCTTTAGCATCCGCTAATCATCCGGACAATAAAATAACCCCCACAATGTCCATAATGTCCCCTGGAGGTGATAACTCTGGTTGCCAAGCACTGTTCTAAGATTTCTCATAAGCACAGATTCCTACCGGCACTGCCGCCCCGCTTCTCCCACCCCCCCACCAAAAAGGAAGAAAAAGGACCTATTTTTTTTTTTTCTTGATGTTTCCAAATAAGTTTCTAGTCCATCACTTGTTTAGACCTCTCTATTGGATCCTATAGGTCTTGGACACAAGAGGCTTTTCTGTTTCCATTGATGCATAATGTGATGATTTGGGGTTTAGGAGAACTATGTCAAATGGTATGATCCACCATACTTACTACTTCATAGGGCCGAATATAAAGGTTGATATCTCCTTCAGTTAAGACTAGCAAGGCAAGGGACATTTCCTAGGACTCAAACCATGGCTCTAAACCATCTCCCTCACATTTTGTAGATATCTTTAACTTCCCCAAGGTTTTGCTCCTTGGTGTTCCTGAATTTAGATCAAACTCTGAAAACAGAAATGTGATCAGATCACAGGAAAGTCTGGTTTTGTAAGGCTATCTTGTCACATTGAATATGAAAGATTGGCCGGGCGCTGTGGCTCACGCCTGTAATCCTAGCCCTCTGGGAGGCCAGGGCAGGAGGATGGCTTGAGCTCAGGAGTTTGAGACCAGCCTGAGCAAGAGTGAGACTCCATCTCTACCAAAAATAGAAAAAATTAGCTGGGCGTGGTGGCTGGGACTACCTGTAGTCCCAGCTACTCGGGAGGCTGAGGCAGGAGGATTGCTTGAGCCCAGGGGTTTGAGGTTGCTGTGAGCTATGATGATGCCACTACACTCTACCCGAGTGACAAAGTGAGACCCTGTCTCCAAAAAAAGAAAATAAAATAAAAAAAAAAAAAAAATAAGAAGGATCATAAAGAAGTGTTTGAGTGGCCAGCAATACAGTTGTGGAGAACCAGCCTGTTGGTAATCCTAAGTAATCAAGACCATTTTGACAAAGAAAAGCCTGGCCTACCTGATTTATTAATCTGTTTTAAACAGTAATATTAATAATGTGGACAAGTCAAAGAAATTTTAAGAAAGGAGAATTGTATTTGAGCTACGGGGTTTTTTTTTTTTTTGAGTGAATTTGGGGAGACGTGTTACCCAAAACATGCTGTATCACTGTTTGTCATCAGTGGACTGTTCCTGGAGTCAATATTCTCTCTCCCCATTTTTCTTTCTCTTTTACTTTCTCAGGCCTACCATAATTTTGCTTTCTTTAATGCTTTCAGGTTCCAGCTTTTCAGGCATAATGAATCTGGCTTCTAACTGAGCTGAGCAAATGATTTCATTACATTCATGCTCTAAAATCACATTAGCAAATTTTCATAGGTCAGCAGCAGAGATACTGAGACCTGGAAGTGCCCACCATGCAAAGATGGGGGACGTTAACTTTGTGGCTTTTTCTTTGTTCTCACAGACTGTTTCATGAGACCTTCCTGATCCAGAATCTTTCTCAGGAGTGTTCTGGGTGCTTTGACCTGGATCAGTTACTGCTTTGGCTTGTGGCAACATGACAAACTGGCACAACAGGACACAGATGTGTTGATTATTTCTGCTGAATTTCCTGGGCGTTTCATTCACAAGACAAGAGAGGCAGAATGAGTGGGAAACTGGAACACGCAGCTTCTCACCACCACTTTGTTGTACCGTCCCGTTCAGCGAATGCTCACAGAATTCCCTTTGTGCTTCCTAGCAGGAGACCTTGAGGACAGTGACTGGGTTCCCATGGCTACCATAGGAGCCGTGAGGTGGGACAAAGAATTTGGGATGTGGAACTAGATGGTCTGGGCTCCCCTCCTGGTCCCACCTCTTACCAGCCACCGTGTCTGAGCCTCAAACTCCTTAGCAAAACAATCCCACCTTTGTGTACAGCGCAGTGTGACCAGGAGGGTTAAGTGAATCAGGTCAAGTGAAACAAGAAAACTCCAAGTATGATTTTTTAAACAAATGTTTACACTGACACAAAGCTGCTTTTTTTTTGAGACCATGTAGATGGGAATTCAGTTTCAGGAGTCCAGGGTACTAGTGTCACGGCCACTCTGAGCCTCCCAGGGCAGCTGCTGGGAGGGGCTGCATGTCCCAGAGCAAACCCACTGAATGAGGGCAGAGTGGGCAAGAGAGCCAGCCCACTGGCCTATTGTTTCTTCAACCTCAAAATGTCAAAATTGAACTCGTCACATCTTGACCTTGGCTTTAGGCCACCACTTCTTCCCCTTCGTGGCCCTCTGTGGCTCTAATACCCCGGCCCTTTGAAGCTCGCAGCATGGAAGGCACCCATGCCCTCCCCCGGGATGATCCTTGGCTGCACTGGCAGGGACAGATCCCGCCAGGGTGGATGTGACTCTGATGTCTTATGAGTCCCCCTGTAGTACGTGCCATGGGTCTATTTACTAAGTCCACCAAGAACGGTGTCTACCCAGAGAAAGTTTTCATTTAAATAATTCAGAGTGGTGTTCAACAAAATCGAATGGCAAATGATAAAATTAGAGAAACAACTGGATTTAGGGGTCAGTGATCTAGGTTCTCTAGACTGGGCTCTCTGCTTGCTTTTTTTGTGAAGCTGTGGAAAAATTACTTCACCTGTTTGCAGCTCAGTTTCCCAATCTGAAAAAGGGGGCTAATAGCTGCTGCCACTGTCGTGTTACTGGGCTATATGAGGGTCAGATGGAAGGATGTATTTGGAGTGTCATCAGCTGAAGAGTTCCCTATGGTGCAATGAACACAAAACAGATTTGAGTTGATTCGTTGGTAAATAGAGGCAATTAGAAAGAAACTAGAATTTATTGGACATTTGTTATGAACTTGACTTCATGTTACGTATACAATCACATTTAATCTTCACGACAATCCTGTGAAGTGGGTATTAGTATCCTCATTTTTGTCAGAGAGGTTAAGTGCCTCGCCCAAGATTACATGCTGCCAGCTGGGCTTGCTGGAATTCAGACCCAGGTCGGGCTCACTCCAAAACTCATGCTCTTCACGTGACGCCTGATGCCTCAATCGTAGAACAAATATATATTTTGACCCCCGGCAGTACATTAGTGATTCCTCTGTTTGGATATACAGAGATAAAACAAAAAGCAAATCAAAAAACTCAGTCTTTATATCTTAATCCAAATAGGATTTCTGTATTTGAGAAAGGAAAGGCCAGCCTAAATGCACGCATCAGAGAGATTCAAAGCCGAAGGTTTTGCAGACACCACACCTAAGTGGTTGTTTAATCTGGGAGTATTAGTAGAAGAATGCCAATCGACAGGATTGCCACGAGATTCCATAGGGCCAGTAAACATCCATCGTGATAGCTTGAAGCCAAAACACATGTCATCAGCAGGTGGCTGAATCCACAAACCCAGCTGCATCTGGCTGCTGGGAAGCGTTTCACATCATCTTTGCTGCCCGGAGCTAAAACTCACTAGATTTAAATGAAAACTATTAATAGGAAAGGCACAGAACTTATGAAGGAATGTGTTAAGTGGAAACCCAAGTCCAAACCTCTAAGTGTTTTGTTTCTAGGGATCAATGAGAAGGCTTAAGAATCTGGGTATTTTAGATCTGCTTAGTACAGGGACAATTTGTGGCTTTATGTTTAGAGTCACATTTAAAAAACTGGCCCCTGGATCGCAGGAAAACAGAAAAACAATATAGCCATTTGGTATGACTTGTTATAAAACTTAGCTAGTACTTTTTAAAAATAGTTCCAAACCAAATTAGCTCTGGGCACCTGCTGGAGCTTAGTATGTTTTCAGATAGAATTGTTTGCTGTCAGCCAAAAAAAAAAAAATCCAACCCAACAAAACCTTCCACCCACATGGTTTGTTATAAAACCTGACACTCCTAATGCTTTTCCAAGCCACTTCTCTGAGATCAAATCATTCAAATAAAGAAGCATGACATTTGACATCTTGAAAGAATGTGGCAAATTATTTGTTGCTAGATATATTTTCAAAAAGAGGGGAAGAAGAAATGTAGGAGGTGTTAGAAAATGCGATGTATTGATGACTTTGTGAAAGTTTTTCTAATGCCTCATGTGAATTCATCCCATCACTGATATAATACGGCTGAAATTTTGTAATCTACAGTTTTTATTAGATAGGCCCCTTGAGCCATCTCTGTTATCATACTGTTTATACAAGATGTATGTGGGTAGCTGTTTCAAGTGATTTGGACGTTTTGTTTATCTGACAAAAGAGATACAGATGATATTTAAATGAACAATGGTAACAATGACAGCAACAAAATGGCAAAAAATCATTTTATGGAGATTTTATTATTTTAGGAAATATTTAAAGCTGTCAGTTGCTCATAGTGGGTGCTAAGACCTGGATCAATGTTAACAAATGCGAAACTCATTTCTGCAGTGCTCTGTGAGTGATTTAGTTTTCACAAAACTCATCTAAATTCTGACCTATACAGGTTCTCTAACTGTAGTTAGGAAAGAATCCTGTTTAATTATACATACATTTTATATAGTAAAATGGCTTAGAGAAGCCTCTTTTACCAACACTAGTGTACATATCATTGAATAAAATACAACTGACTCACTAGTGATTCACCCTGCCTTCCGAATAATTTTGAATAATTTCACTTCTTAACCACTGCAAGTTCTTGAAATCAAATTGGTATCTTAGACGTCCTGATGGGAGTAACTATAATAATAATGGCAAGGATATTGATGACTACTTTTGCTGCTATCACTTATTAAATGCCTGGTACTGAAACAGATACTTTATATGCATTCTGATATACCTGATAACAACCCTGTAAAGTGATTATTATTAGCCCATTATATAAGTAGGGAAACAGGATCTTAGAGATCACACAGCTAAAAAAATGGAAATTTTGAAATTTGAATCCAAATCAGTCTGACTCAAAACAATGTTCTTTCCATTATATAAGCAAAAAAAAAAAAAAAAAAAAAGGTTGACTATCAGAGAGTAGGTAGAAGGAGATATTTTCTGCAGGAAGTGACCCATAAAATGGCAAACTCACTGTGTTCCCCTTTAGAGGCTTCTGAAACCTGAGAAATAAATATGATATAGAAACACTCTCATTAACTCTAAATGAGGAGATGGGAGATGCAGGTCAAAACTTGCAGAAATTCTCTAGACACCCTTCTAAACAGGTGTGGTTTAAATTAACCCAGCATAGCACAGTAACAAAAGCTACGTTATTTGTTTGCCAAAGGGCCTGGGCAGATATAACCATTTAAGCACATGAATTCTCTATTGAGTAATCCACTTTTGCCATGGAAATCTTAAAATAAACTCTTCTTTATGAATGTGAAGGCTCACTAATTCTACTTTCACTAAACCCTAAACCCTATAATTTTTACTAAGTACCTGGGAGAGTCTCACAAATGCTAACACCAGACCATTTTAGTCTATCACAAAGATTTTGTTATCACTGAAAATAAGATTCAGCATTTTCTATAAGTAATTGAAACGAAACTAGATTTACCATATAAAGAAAAGTATTTTAGTGGAGTTCATCCTTGATCTGTCTTATTGATGGCATTTTTTTAGTTAAGCTTTGGCATTATTTCTCTGTTAAGGTTATCAGATGGGGCTGAAGTTTAGCATTGCTATTTATGTATTTGTTTATCTCATAGAATTTATCTTTTTTTTGTAGCAAAATGCTGTTTATTTTGAGCATCTGGATAGATGGGTGGAGGCTGGAAAAAGGCGTCCCTCTCGTAGTATTTAGATATTGGTCTAGCAACCTGAAACAAAATTTACTGGCCTTTGGACTTTTTTTTTTTTTTTTTTCCAAAAACGAGTCAAGTTTCGTGTAAATCTTTGTACACTTGTGACCAAATCAGAACACCTGAAAAATTTGGTCAGCTTCATTTGCCACCACTTATTTATACAACTGAGTCATGTGTTAAGCATTCAGAAGCATCTCTCGCTACTGTTTGTGTAGACTAAGTTAGCCCTCAACTACTTGGACCAGGGTTGAAAATGATACTATTATGACTCTTTTGAAGTTGTGTAGGCTTAGCTTAAAATATCCCATCTCATCCTTATAGAATATTAAAGAATTGTAAAGATAATGTAAGTAAATAACTGAATAGCAATGCATTGATCTCATGACAAATGTAATCAGGAGACCTCTTCTAGCTGAAGTCTTTCTTCACTGTCCCCAAGCTGATATAAACTTTCTCTTTTAAATTTTACTGCCCAGCAGAGATGTGGAAACAACCCAAGTGCCCATCAATACATGAGTGGATTTAATAAAATGTGGTATATGTATACCTCAAGGAACTCATGTTCTAGTCGAGGAGAAGGATGAGTGTATCAATTGGTGTCCCAGGACCAGGTTCACAGGACAGGGTGTAGGGAACTCACAGGGGATCTACCGATCTAGGGTAGAGTAAGGTGTGGCTTTAGAAGGTGGTTGGGAGGAAGCAGTTACTGGAAGCTAGAGACAGCACTGGCTGGAGAGAGTCCCTAGCCAGAGCTAAAATCTTAGATGGAGGAATACAGGCAGGGACTGGGGACTCTGAAGTGAGGGAGGTTGGGTGGAGGGAATAAACACCCCATCCTCATTCTACTGTCCTCTGATCTTCTCATTGTTCAAAGAGAACATTGGCTGAACCCAACCAGAAGCTGGGAGATTAGAAGCTCATTGATGTAGTCTTTAGAGGTCAGCCTTCTGGGAGCAGAGAACAGGGGATGGAGGAGGGTGGAGAGTGGTCACGGAGAAGAAAACAGAAGATATCAGCACAGTCCATTCCTCTTGCCTGTCTGTATCCACTCTTGTCATCACATAGCTAAAACTTGTGTCCTAACACAGGGAGCATGCAAAGTCCCATCAGTTACCATATCATTGACACTGATGTCATCAATCTGGTCATATTCCCAGCTGAAACCTAAAATGTTAACAATCACCAGTATTCTTCATAGAAAGTACTGAGGGTGTGGGGCAGAAAGGGGAAAACAGACAATTTATTAATATGAAATACAGCTGCTATGTTTTCTAGTTCTGTAGCATGGTTGCCTTTGTTCAGCAGCCATTTCCCTCATCCTCTAAGATTTCATCTGGTGCTATGGAGTCAATATTTGTGTCCCCTCTAAATTCATATGTTGAAACGCAACCCCCAGATGTGATAGTATTAGGAGGTGGGGTCCTTGGGAAGTAATTAAAATTAGGTGAGATCATAAGAGTGGCGCCCTCAGGAATGGAATTAGTGCCTTTATGGGTGAAGAGGGAGATTACTTTAGCTCCTTGCTTTCTGCCATGTGAGGATACAATGAGAGGTTGGTAGCCTGCCTGGAAAGGGGCCCTCACCTGAATTCAGACTTCTAAACTCCAGAACTGTGAGAAATAAATTTCTGATGTTCATAAGCCACCCAGTTTATAGTATTCTATTATAGCAGCCTGAACTAAGCCACCTGGATAGAGTGCTTTACCTGGCGAGGTGACCCAAACCTTCATTTCTATGGGATCTGAGTCCTTGGATCCCATTTTGAGTTGCTGTAGTTTTCCATTGACCAGGGCTATTGTGCAAGCGAGTACTAAGGGGCACTCTAGTAAATCCCCGTGTTTCAAATGTAGTCCTTCAAGCTCCCATTATGGAGCAGCAATCTAATTTCCTCCTGGTAATTGGGATCAATCACCCCAGCCAGTAAAATGACCTTCTTCCTCTGTCCGTTAATTCGCAGGCATGAAAATTTCAAAAAGGCCAGAGGGCAGCCTCGGAATTCATCAGAACTGTGACTGTGTTTTCTGGTAGAAGCATGCTTCCCTTGGGCATTAAGATGTTGAAACCCACTGAGCTCAAAGTCAAGTTGATAGTACACAAAATTTCTTTGGGTTGTGGGGACAATATGAAAAAATCCACTAGATGTAATAGTGAGGGGCAGTGCTTCTACCTAGTCTCTCTGGTTCCTGGACCCATGCATTCTAGCTCTGGAGAAGATAGGACGACATAGTGGAATCTGGTTTAAGACATGTACGGCATCCTATAGGATAGCACTCCAACCTCACAGAGTGCAGTCCCCCAACTGGTGCAGTAGCTGATCTTTCAGCAGGCCATTCTAGCTTTGTACCAAGCTAGTTATTTGTTAAAGATAAGGCCAGTGAATGACATGATTTGAGCTCATTGCTATTCTTCCTTTTCCTTAAAATATTTCCTCTGAATGGAGAACTTGTGTAGGACACCAATGGCAATAATTAAAGGAGTCTATAACTCCATGTATGGAAAGCACTTCAGGCAGAGAAGACAAGTCTACACTTACAATATGAATCTAACATGTGAGGACAAATTTACATCCTTCCCATCATGGAAGAGATCTGCTGTAACTTATCTGCCTCCAAGTGACTGGCTGTGGACCCCTGAGAAACTGTGTTATATCAGGGGTTCAGTGTTGGCCTCTACCATTGGCAGGTTGGGCACCAACAGGTGTGGTAGCTAGGGAAGCTTTGGTGAGCTCATACATAGCCTTCATCCCTGCTACCAGGGCTACCTTTTCCATGAGCCCATTGAGCAAACACTGAGAAGGCTAAGGAAAGAGGCTGCCTGATAGAAATTGAATAGGTCATTTTATCCATAGGATTGTTGAGAGTCTCTTCCAAAGTGCTCCTTCTGGTGAAATGTGGTATTCATCCACATACCTCTCTCCCAGTCACCCTTCTCACTCATTTTCCAATTTTGTTCTCATTAAGTCCATGACCAGCCAGCCAACACTGTTAGGCCCTGCCCATGAGTCAATGTAGATCTAGACCTCAACTATTTTTCTCATGAAGTGCACAACTAGTTGTGCCTTCCAAAGTTCTGCCCGTGGGGAGGATTTACATCAACCACTATCTTTCAGGGATGACCTGGAAGATGAACGGCGCAGATTCATCTGCTACTAGGCCCAGGCATTTTCTTCTTCTCTTAACTGATAACGCCATAGGTGGTTTGAGGGAGAAATGGCAAAATACTGGAGCAGGTACTATGAAAATTCAAGCTTTCTTTTTGTGCCTTCCAAACATGCTCAGACTCAACTGCATTATACTGTTTCTAATTTATAGTGCACAGCCAATTTTGTGATTTGGTGGGTCTGGTATTTTATAATACTTAATACTGCATCCTGTAGAATAGCACCTTTTCATACTTTAGTATTATTCCTGAAAATGTCAATGTGATGACCACCTTTTATGGTCAAAACCCAGTTCATGATAGGCAGGTCAGGTGGCAGTCACTTGATGCCCCATGTGTAGCATTTGGTCTCTACCAGGACTTGGTAACAAGCCAGGAGATGCATTTGAAATGGAGAATCATTGTCAGTAGAAGAGGGCATGGCTTGATGAAGCCTCATTTGTGGCACCAACCGGGAGATAACTCCTGCAACTCCTTACAAAAGAGGTAACTGAGTTGGGTCTTGAAGGATGAGTAATATGTAGTTGACTGGACAAGCTATAGAACACTATATTTAAAAATAAGAAAAAGTGAAATGGCAGAATGCTAAAGTCATTTGGTATTCCTGGATTATGTGGGGTAATGAAAAACACTCGGGGCCTAACCATGGGGGCCCTTGAACTCCGTAGAGGAAGTTACTGAAATCTTCTAGGCAGAGGAATTGTCTTATCTCCTTAAAGAAATAGACTCATCTTTGTATCTCTTCTGATGCCTCAAACAGTCCCTTACAATAGTAGATCATACACCTTTTTTTTGTTTTGGAATTTTAATCGGAAATACATGTTACACACTGTGCCATTTATCATAGTAAGTTCACAGCTTTTTTTCTCCTAAGTCTCTAAATTACTACTCCCAAATCAAAATGTTTTCTTAAACCAGGCATCCTCCTCAATAAATTTCACACGTGACTTGCTTGGATTGTCTTCTGTCTCTGTCGCTCTCTGGTACAGTGTTGGGTCCACGTAAAGGAGATTGCATGGGGGCACTTAAATGAGAATTGGCTTCTATTCTGCTATTTGTTTCTCATTATTCAAATTTCTAACCTATGTGGGTTCTTTGCCAAGTAACTGCCTAAGAAAAAAAGTTTCACCTCCTCACTTCTCTGAGTAAGATACTAACACAAATATATCCCATCTGTTAATCTTTTTGTATTCCCTTAGTACATGTAAAAGTATCTTGCCTAAGCCACATAAAATATTCTATGGATAATGAGCCTTGTGTTTTTGTAAGCACATGGTGTCTTTAACACATGAGTGAATCAATTGCTAAAATATTTATATTAATAGTTTAACCAACATACACAAACTTGAGGAATGATCAGAGTGATGGTAACAGATATCCAAATCTTTGAAATATCTTGAGGAATATATTACCTTACATAGTGAAGTACTATTAGTTCTGAAACTTTGCTTCCATATTTAGAAATTAAAACTTTTGTTGCTCTATGAAAGAAGCAGGGCATACCACCAACAAAAAGTGCCATTTGGGCCAGGATCCCAGGAGAGAAAGGACTAGAGGACAAATGGCAGATCAAAAGTTTGGATCAGAAACTCATGTAGTGTCTAGAGTAGGTCTGAGCATGGTGTGCCTTTGATTTCAAAGACTGCTCCGTGCTTGGATACATTTTGTAGACTGTGGAACATGGTGATAACTCGCCCTCAGGACACAGAGGAACACTGTGTTACCACAAGAGAAGGCAAAGATGGTTAAGATTGCAAAGGAAGCGAGAAGGAAACATTGATCAGTATACGAGGATTTGAGCTTCTTTCAGTAAGCATTCTGAGAAAATGCAGGGGTTATTCAAGTATTGAGCAAGGCTTCAAATGTTGTGGGATTGGGGTTGAGTCCCTTGAGAGTTGAGGGTTGATTATATTGTTAGTCAATAAGAGAGAGGTGAAGATTGAATGATTTTGCCACTCACCTGTGTTTTATCCCTTTACCCGCTAGATCTAGAGAACTACACAGCTATAAAATGCAAAGGCATTCAGCCCCACTGAGGTGGTTCAGACCTTAGTATTATTCCTGAAAATACCAATGTAATGACCACCATTTTAAGATCAAAACAAGATGTTAATTTAAAATTAAAATATTCCACCATGAACATACATCAGAATTTCTGTTTTCAAAACTAAATGGGATAGTGACAGTGATTAAACATGCATCACTTTTTCAGGCATTATCTAGAAAGATTTAGTAAGTCTAAAATTACAAATGGCCTTAATAGATGCTATGCAAAGAAATCACTAGAAATCCGTCCCTCTCTTCTAGTATCTTATAAAACCATCAGCCTTGACATGAATACTGAGTTACAGGATAGGATGGAGAAAAAAAAAAGAGAATAGTCTCAAATTAAAGATGGTTATGCTTAATATCCTTATCAAAGAGAACAACAGAATCCATCATTATCATTCATGCCATTGTGATGCTTTGATTTTTATTTTACCAAACAGAATGGATATTTTTGCTACTTTATTGATTATTTATCTATCTAGGTCTAGATTTTTAAACTTAAATTGTTTTTCAATGGTACACTTGGAGCTCTATGGAGCTGCATATAGCTATTAATATAAACAAATAAAAATGTAGTTTTGTATTAAGGTGTTTACAGATGTGCTTACAAGTTTTCAGGATGGAAAGAAAGATTAAGTTGCAGGGCAGAAATCGGAGAGATTTGGGCAAGAATGAGCAAAAGAAATCTTAGTGTTATTTATAGCTTCCATATACTGAAAATAATTAAATATTAAAAAAATTTTTTAACTTCTTGAACAAGTGTCTCTAAAGGTTTGTGGAGTAAACAGTTAAAATGTTACTGATGTGTTTGTAGCATGATTTGCTAAAGATTGCTTCATTGCACTTCTATTTAATAATGCCAACGTGTATTGGAATATACACTGTTAAAACCCAAGTCTCTAGGAAAGTAAATCTTATTTTGTTACCTGAGTTCAAGGAAATGTTTTTGAGGCCACTCAAGCTTTTGAACAGTTTTATATTAAATATTTAATATCTGAGCCAATGGGTAATTAAGAAACAAAAATTTAAATTTCTGAAGGTTTCTGGTTGATTTTTCACAGGTAAAGAATAATACATTCATCTCTGAGGCAAATTCAACTAAAATCTCTAAAGCTTATCAATACTTAAAATTATATTTGTAGAGAACAAAAACATTTATTTTAGATTATTTACCTTCTGGAGTTTATGAAATAATGCTTGTGTTCCAGAACTGAGAAAAGATCCTTAGGGCCCATGAATGTAAAAGGTGGATGTGCATTGGTTGGTAGGTGCTGAGCCTGGTGAAATTTTGTTCCTTTGGTCCTATTTTTTACAGCAATAAATACAACTTTTTAGCTGAATGTATTGTGTGCAAATTGACAGTAGATTTCTGTCAATTATTTACCATTGGATGTTGCCAGAGACTTGGAGAAGTAAAAAATGTCAAACAATTCAAAACTTTTTATTAGATTTTATTTGCCTTTTATCTTTACATTGATCATATACATATGAGGTATGCTCCACATTGTCGGAATTTACTTCAAACAAAATAATAAAGTCATTCTGTGGGATCCTGTCTCTAGAGGAATTTGAAACCTCTGAGTATGTCAGTATCTCCTATTTTTTTCCCTGAAAATCTCTGTGCTATAAAGAAATAAATTTCTTACCACATGAAAAATTTTCTTAAACATGGCAAGTAAATCATAAACCAATATTTCTAGATTTCCATTGCAGCACTCAGCAGTGTCTTGTACATATTGATTGAGTAACTGATATAATTCCAGAAATTCTTAAAACCAATTAAGTGATGATTAGTCCACTAATGTCAATTAATGATTAATTAATAATTTCTGGAATTTCATAATTTAAATAAATTATAGTTCAGCATAATATGGGGCACAAGGTTGCCACTGAAAACTGTGTTCTAGAGAATTTTTAAGGATATGGGGACATGGTGGCTCACACCTGTAATCCTAACACTCTGGGAGGCTGAGGCAAGAGGATCCCTTGAGGTCAGGGGTTCGAAACCAGCCTGAGCAAGAGTGAGACCCCATCTCTATTAAAAATAGAAAAAATTAGCCGGTCATGGTGGCATATGCCTGTAGTCCCAGCTACTCAGGAGGCTGAGGCAGGAGGATCCCTTGAGTCCAGGAGTTTGAGGTTGCTGTGAGCTAGGCTGACTCCAGGGCACTCTAGCCAGGAAGACAGAGGGAGACTCTGTCTCAAAAGAAAAAAAAAAAAGATATGGGGACAATAAACATGCTGTATTTGTAAATGAAAATATTAGATCACTATATGTTACTTTATATTCTCAATTTTATAAAAACAAATGGATGCATATGTATCTTAGAGAGAATCAAAGAATATATTCCAACTTGTGAACAGTATTTTATCTGGTTTCAAAATTTTCTATAACACATCCATTTCCCCCCTATGTACACTTTTCTTTTAAAAATGATTTTTTGTTATAGAAGTTTTGTATAATCAAGAGTAGAGGAAACACTATAATCAATCTCCATGTACTCATTATCTGGCTTCAACAATTACCAATATTCTACCAATTTTTTTCGACTATTCTCTAATGTTTTTGGGAATGTTTTAAAATAAATTTTTGACAGCATATCTTTTCATACAAAAACAACTTCCTTATTTATATTTCTGCCTTTAAAAAAAATAGATTTCTTGCCTGGTATTCTGGGTTAACAGTTTTTTATTTTAGTTTTTTAAGGATTTCATTGCTTTCTAGTTTGCACTGTTTCTGATGAGAAGTCTGCTATAATTTTTATCTTTGTTCCTCTGTAATTGTTTCTTTTTTCTCTGGCTAACTTCAAGATGTTCTCTCTCTTTTGGTGCTAGCAGTTGACTGTGACTTATTTAGGTGTGGGTGTATGCATGCTTGTGGATGTGTGGTTAGGGCTTTGTGCCTGTCTCTCCTGCAGCTGCTAATCACCTCCTGCTCACCTGTAGGGAGCTCTCTCTGATCTCCTGCCCTGTCCCTAATCTTTCTCATGAGCGCTTGGTAGAGGACCAAGGAAAAGAGCTTGGAAATGAATACAAACTCCCCTTGTGTCTTGGGCCTCAGCTATTCCACAGTGTTACATTAGCCCACATTTGACCTTAAAGAATTCTTTAAAAGTTTACCTGATTTTTTCTCATCCACTTGCACAATGGCCATCTCTTTCTCCTATGCTTTGCTGGAGGTGAGGCAGTTCACGTATACTGTCTTTTCTTGGAGGAGCTTGTCTCTCTGTAGCATTTAGTTTATGTGGTTGCCTTGGGTTCTCAGCTTGCTGATGAACTCAAAAAAGTTATGAATTTGTGTATTTTCTGGATTTTACTCATTGTTAGAGTAGGACTGATGTTCTTTGCAGCTTTCTACATCATAAGCAAAGCAGAAGTCTTCTTATATGGTCATGTGCCACATAACAATGTTTGGGTCAACAATGGACCACATATATGACAGTGGTCCCATAAGATTATCTAAACATAGAAAAGGAACTGTATTTTTACTGTTTATATACACAAATACCATTGGGTTAAAATTGCCTACAGTATTCAGTTCAGTAGCATGCTATATAGGTTTATAGCCTGAGAGCAATCGGCTCTACCATATAGCCTAGGAGTGTAGTCAGCTGTGCCATCTAGGTCTGTAAGTACACTCCATGATATTTGCACCGTGACAAAATCACCTAATGACGCATTTCTCAGAACATATATCTGCCGTTACCCAATCACAGCTCTGGATCTCTCCCCTTTGTTTCCTTTTCTATCTCAGTAAATGACACCAAGTAAAATATTTCAAGAAAAGTAAATCTATGGGGGAAGATTTTCATATTAACATTATAATCAAATATAAAGGCTTTGGCTAGTTTCTTTTGCATTATCTCTGCTGCCCTCAACTAGCATGAGTAGATGGGTATTGTATGATATTACAAGTGTAATATCATACAATACCCATCTACACTCCATGATATTTGCACTGTGACAGAATCACCTAATGACGCATTTCTCAGAACATATATCTGCCGTTACCCAATCACAGCTCTGGATCTCTCCCCTTTGTTTCCTTTTCTATCTCAGTAAATGACACCATTATCTGCCCAGTGTCTCAAACCAGATGGCCAAGAGTTTCCTTGATGTCTCTCTTTTATCTAAGCCTTCTTCCCCAGCCCTATCCAATTCATTCTCAAGTCATGCTAACTCTACTTTAAAAAAACACATCTAAAACGTGTCCGTTTTCTTGTTCTCATTACTTCTACCTCCTTCTTCAAGCTGTTATCACCTGAACCTGATATACTGCTACAGCCTCCTAACTGGTTTCTCTCTTCTCACTTTTCCCCCAGACTTCCCAGCAGCCAGAATCGCCTTTAAATATGTAAATTCAATTATGTTAGTTCTCTGCTTAAAATCTTCTAATGACTTCATATCCCGCTGGGAATAAAACCCAAACTCCTAACTTTCACTTATAGAAGTCTACAGGATCTGTCTCATGCTTACCGCACTTAACTCACCCGCCACTCTCCTGCTCCCTTACTGTGCTTGGCCTTTTTTCAGTTCTTGAAACACGCCAGGCTCCTTTCCACCTGGGGCCTTTGTGTTAGCTATTTGCCTTCTGCTCAGAATATTCTTCCCTCTGATTTGAATGTCCAGCTTTCTTTTTTAAAATTCAAATATTGGCTTACGTGACTGCCCGTTCCCCAGAGAAGCCTTTTCTGACTATTTTGTAAAAGAAGCCACCCAGTCAGTTGTTTTTCTGTCACCCTGTGTTCAATCTTTGCATAGCAGGTAACACTTGCTGATATTTTTCATGCTTATTTATGTGTTAGATGTTCTATGTATATGGTCGGCAACTTTCTTTCTCTTGCTGATTGCTCTGGCTAGGATTTCCAGTACTTTGTTGAATGGAAGTGGTAAAAGTGGGAATCCTTGTCTTGTTCAAGTTCTCAGGGGGAATCTTTCAACTTTTCCCCATCCAGTATGACGTTAGCTGTGGGTTTGTCATTTATAGCTTTTATTATTTTGAGGTATGTTCCTTCTATGCTGAGTTTTTTGAAGGTTTTTATAATGAAGAGATGCTGTATTTTAGCAAATACTTTTTCTGCATCTATTGAGATAATCATAGTTTTCTTTTTTTTTAATTCTGTTGATGTGGTGAATCATGTTTATTGACATGTGTATGTTGAACTATCCTTGCATCCCTGGAATAACATCTACTTGATTATGGTAAATTATCTTTTTGATGTGCTGTTGGATTTTGTTTGCTAGTAGTCTGTTGAGGATTTTTGTGCATATGTTCATTAGAAATATTGGTTTTTAGTTTTCTTTTTTTGTTTCATACTTTCTTGGCTTTGGTATACATTCTTCTTGATCTTTTGGAATAGTTTCAGTAGAATTGGCACCAGTTCTTCTTTGTATGTCTGGTAGAATTTGGTTGTGAATTCATCTGTCCCTGAATGTTTTTTTGATTGGGATATTTTTTTATTACTGATTCAATCTCACTATTCACTATTAGTCTATTCAGGAGTTCTATTTCTTCCTGGTTCAATCTCAGGAGGTTGTATGCTTTCAGAAATTCATTCATTTCCTCTAGGTTTTCTAGTTTGTGAGCATATAGTTGTTCATAGTAGTCTCTGTTGATATTTTGTATTTCTGTGATATCAGGTGTAATGTCTCCTTTTTCATTTCTGATTGTGTTTATTTGTATCATCTCTCTTCTATTCTTTGTTAGTCTAGGTAGTGGTTTATCAATTTTGTTTATCTTTTCAAAGAACCAACTTTTCATTTTGTTGATCCTTTATATTGTTTTCCTGGTCTCTATTTCATATAGTTCTGCTCCGATCTTTGTTATTTCTTTCCTTCTACCAACTCTGGGTTTGGTTTGTTCTTGTTTTTCTAGTTCCTTGAGGTGCAATGTTAGGTTGTTTATTTGTGACCTTTCTACTTTTTTGATTTAGGTATTTAATGTTATAAACTTCCCGCTTAGCACTGTGTTTGCTGTATTCTACAGATTTTGGTATTTTGTGTTTTCATTCTCATTCAAAAATTTTTAAATTTCCACTTCTATTTCTTTGTTGATTCTATGATCATTCAGAAGCATATTGTTAAGTTTCCATATGTTTGTATAGTTTCTAAAGTTCCTCTTCACATTAATTTCTAGCTTTATTCTGCTGTGTTCTGGGAAGATATTTGATATGATTTTGATTTTTAAAAAATTTGTTAAGACTAGTTTTGTGGCCTAACATGTTGTCTCTTTTGGAGAATGTTCCATGTGCTGATGAAAAGAATGTATATTCTGTAGTTTTTGGGTAGAATTTTCTTTAAATGTCTGTTAAGTCCATTTGGTCTAAAGTCCAATTTAAATCCAATGTTTGTTTGTTGATTTTCTCTGTCTTGATGACCTGTATAGTGCTGTGAGTAGGGTGTTGAAGTCCTCCACTATTACTGTGTTGCTGTCTCTTTTTTAGGTCTATTAGTATTTTGTTGTGAACCTGAGTGCTCTGATATTGGGTGCATATATATTTAGAATCATTATATCCTCTTACTGAATGATCCCTTTATCATTATATAATGGCCTTCTTTGTCTTTTTCTTTCTTTTTTTTACTATTTTTGATTTAAAGTCTGTTTTATCTGATAAAGTATAGCTACTCCTGTTCACTTTTAGTTTCTATTTGCATGGAACATCTTTCTCCACTCCTTTACTTTTATCCATTCCAATCCATATCTTTTAAGTGGAGCATTTAATCCATTTATATTCTAGGTTAATAATGATATGTGAGGCTTTGTTCTTATATTATTAGCTGATTTTATAATTTTTTTATAATTTCTTTTTGTATTTTTGTCTTTGAGCTTTGCTGAACTTCTGTAATGTTGCCATTTAATTCCTTTCTGTTTCTCTTTTGTGTGATTATTTTATAGGACCGTGAGTTTTATATTTTCTTGTCTTTTTGTGATGGTGAATATTGATCTTTTGTTTCCAAATGCTCCTTTGAGCATTTCAATAGGGCTGGTCTATTTGTGACAAATTCTCTCAGTGTTTGCTTGTCTGGGAAACACTTTATTTCTCCCTTCATTTATGAAGATTGTCTGGCAGGATATAAAATTCATACCTAGCATTTTTTTTCTTTCAGCACTTTGAAGATGCCATCCCATTCTCTTCTTGCCTGTAAGTTTTCTTCTGAGAGGTCCACGGTTAGTATGATGGAGCTTCCTTTATAGATAACTAGATGTTTTTCTCTTGCTAATTTTACAATTCTACCTTTCACTTTGACTTTAGTCATTCTGGTAGTAATATGCTGTGGTGAAGTCCTTTTTGCAGTGTATTTGCTTGGGAATCATTGGGACTCCTGTACCCGAACATCTAACTTTCTTGCTAGTCTTGGGAAGTTTTCATTAATTATTTCCTTAAATAGGTTTTCTAAACTTTTTGATTCCTCTTCCTCTTTGGGAATACTGATAATTCATAATTTCAGTTGCTCTATGTAGTCCCAGATGCCTCGAAGGCTTTGCCCATTCTTTTTTATTTTTTTCCCTTATTTTTAACTGGCTGGTTAATTTCAAAAGGCCCGTTTTCAAGTTCTAAGATTGATTTTTCTGTTTAGTCTAATCTACTCTTGAAAATTTTGAATGTGTTTTGTATTTCCTTCAATGAATTTTTTGGCTCCAGAATTTTTTTTCTAAATGAGAGCTATTTCCTTGGTAAATTTCTCATTCATATCTTGAACTGATTTTCCAATGTCTTTGTATTTGTTTTCATATTTCTCTTCCATCTCATTGAGCTTCTGTAGACTCAGTATTTGGAATTCTTCATCTGGCATTATGAGGAATTCTTTTTGATTGGGATCCATTGCTGGACTTTTTTTGTGGTCTTTTGATGGTGTCATATTTCCTTGCTTTTTCATGTTTCTTGTGTCCTTCCTTAAGATCTGTACATATGATGTAGCAGTTGCTTGTTCCAATTTTTGAAATTGCTTTCAAAGGAGAAAAATTTTTCCTGAAGATGTATATATGTTCATGGCCGAGTAGGACACTTTGGCTTTGATTTTGAATGCCTGCAGTAGTGTGATCTTTGTATGATTTCTTAGGCAGTACACAGGGTCAGTGGTATCTGTGATTTCCTTGGTGTCTTGGGGAGCAGTTACTAGTTGAAGCTGTGGTGAAGTTTTACAGGGGACTTGAATGGCAGCCAAGCTAGTCTTTGGGCCCCAGTGGTGAAAGCAATGGGCTGAGTATGTTTGATTTCAGGCCCCAGAGCAGCTTCCACTGGCAGTGGTGTGTGTCCTCGGAGACAGTTTGTGAACCTTCAGGTGGCTTACTCAGAAGCTAGTAGTTGAAGCAGAGGGTCAGGTGTGTGGGTGGATTCTCAGGCTCCTGAGCAGCTGGTATGATGTGGGAGGTGGTAGTAGGTGGAGCAACCCAATAGGACCCAAATGGTCTGTGTCGGTGTTACTGGTAGCTACAATGGATTGGACAGGCTAGTCCCCAGTCCCACAGCTATCTGTGACAGGGTGGTGGCTATTGTCCTAAGAGTGCTTAGGAGAGCTTGGTCTCCCCTGTCCCTTTCCAGCACATTTCTGTGCAAACTCCAAACAGCTCCCTATGTTAGGCCTGAGGCTTATATGCGTCAGAGGTTCTCTTGTAGTCAAGATCATACAAATTTGTCTCAGTGACTGGAGCCCTGGGGGCTTCTCTCTTATTGTTCCCCTGAGTCCAGGATCTTCTCCCAGCTGTTAGCCAGTCCCTGGCTGGGCAAGTTGCCTTAAACCCTCTCCTTACCCACTTTTGGTGCTTCCCATCATTTCTCTGGTGAATCTTAGCATTCCCTCCTAGATGGTCTGTTCAAAATGTGAGAATCTGCTCACTATTCTGGTTCCTCTGCATGGAAGAGACACATATTACCTGTGTCTAGTCAGCCATCTTGCTCCCCCTGTCAACTGTTATAATTTGTTTGAATTATGAGTTTCAGCTATTTTTTTTCTTTTTAAATTTCTTTCTCTCTAGACCACCAGGGGTGGCTATGTTTTTTATTGAGGAGAAGGAAAGAGGAGTTTATTAATTTGCTGGCAAATGAGGAGGTTGGCAGACTCCCATCTCAAAGTACCAATGTCCTGTTTCTGAGCAGAAATACAGAGTTTTTGAAGTTTCTGATTAATCCCATAATCCCATTTTTAGCTAAGACAATCTCATGACCTCCACCTGGATTCATGCCATCTTTGGTTAAGATGATCTCATAGCCTCTGTCCGGACTCATGTCATCTTTGGCTAAGACAATCTTATGACTTCTACCTGGACAATGTCCTTGAGCCATCTCCTGTGGCACAAAGAACAAAGGACACTCCTCTGCCCCTCCTGACCACTGGTCTGAGGCAGGGATGTAGATTTTAGTTCTCAGAAAGAGTGAGGGGGTTTTGAAGAGACAGAAAACATATTTACCCTTTTTTGGGCCATTCTTTTTGTTACATATTCCCCACTGTCAAGTCAGGGCTGGTTTTATTGTATTCTGTCAAAGAGTAAAGCATGGGTAGGAAACTTCCTAAATTTTTGCATGTCTAAGATGTTTTTAGTTCTTAATGATACTCTGAATAAGTATAGAATTTCAAAATCATAATTATTTTATCACAGAAAATTGAAAATACTGCTTTAGTACAGTTTTGTACCTACTGTTGCCATTGAAAAAACTAATGACAATCTGATTTTTATTTCTTTGTAGGTAATTTCTACTTCCAGGCACTGAACTTCATCTTGATATGTCTAGATGTTTGTCTATTTTCATTCATCCTACTAGACATTTGTGTTTTTTTTTTTTTTTGTTTTTTTTTTTGAGACAGAGTCTCGCTTTGTTGCCCGGGCTAGAGTGAGTGCCGTGGCGTCAGTCTAGCTCACAGCAACCTCAAACTCCTGGGCTTAAGCGATCCTACTGCCTCAGCCTCCCGAGTAGCTGGGACTACAGGCATGTGCCACCATGCTCGGCTAATTTTTTGTATATATATATTTTAGTTGTCCATATAATTTCTTTCTATTTTTAGTAGAGACGGGGTCTCGCTCTTGCTCAGGCTGGTCTCGAACTCCTGACCTCGAGCGATCCACCCGCCTCGGCCTCCCAGAGTGCTGGGATTACAGGCGTGAGCCACCGCGCCCGGCCTAGACATTTGTTGAACCCATTTATTCTGAGTATTTTTATCTTTTCTGTAAATATTTTTTTCTATTATTTCTATGAGTACTTTTTTTCATTATCTCTTTTTGGGATTCCAGATATTGAGACTTTTCAACCTTTTTTCATATTTGCCATTTATTTGGTCTTTTTGAACAGTGTTCTGGGAGACTCCCTCAGTTATATCATCTAAGCAAGTAATCATTCTTCAGTTATATCTTTTCTGTTATTCAGCACACTTATTGAGGTTTTTATTTTAAGTTTTAATAATCAGTGCTTTCCTTCAAGGCCCCTAGTTCTTGTTCATAATAACTTGTTTTGGTTAAAAGGAGCCATTGTTCTCTCTTATTGCTCTGAGGATGTTAACTATATCTATCATATGAACTTCTTTTATTATTTATTTATTTAGAGACAGAGTCTTGCTCTGTTGCCTGGGTTAGAGAGCAGTAACCTCAAACTCCTGGGCTCAAGTGATTCTCCTGCCTCAGCCTCTTGAGTAGCTGAGACTACAGCTGCACACCACCACGCCTGGCTAATTTTTCTATTTTTTGTAGAGACAGGGTCTTGCTATGTTGCTCAAGGTGGTCTCAAACTCCTGACCTCAAGCAAACCTCAGCCTCCCCAAGTACTGGGATTACAGGTGTGAGCCACCGTGCCTGGCCCATATTGACTTCTTTTAAGGTCTCATTTGTTTGTTCCATTACCTTTGATTCTTTGGATGCTAGTTTATCTATATAATGAACATGGTACCTTCATTCAGAGGATTACTTTTCCTTAAGTATTTGCTGGATTTGGTTGCATGCTCATCTGGAATCTGAGCTCCTATGATGTACTAGTCTGTCTCTGCTATATCTGATTACCTGGCCTATTTCCAGGGTTTCAAGCAGGGGTGTGGCCTGTGGCCACCTGGGCAACCAATGGAGGCTTCCCTTTCCTCCCAGGTGGCAGTGAGTACTGTCCCAATGCTGATTACTAGGCTGACATGTTTGTGGATGTGCACTGTTCCTAACTTGGGGCACAAGCCTCGACTGAACCTGTGTGGCACCAGAAGGAGAGGGACAAAGGGTGAAAAGTTCCTGGATTCCTCTACCTTGACCAATTGCCCTTCTGGTTTACCCTGGATCCTCTCTTAGTTCTATTCATTTATTGCCTCTCGGCTTAGAGCCTAAAGACACTTTTACTCCTCCTCCTCAGTTCTCTGTCTGTTTTGGCTATTATTTCTTCCTTCAATATAAGTTCATCTACTTTTAATCTTTAGGACTTTTATTTTTTAATTGATGCATAATATTGTACATATTTGTGGGATACATAGAGCCTTTAATTTTTTAGGAATTTCTATGATTTCTGGTCTGTTGAGGGTGCCAAGTCTTGTTTTCTAGTGTTGTTTCAATTAAATTTTTTTTCTTGTCATTTATGGGAATTTGAGCTGGGGGAGAAGGTTTTAGCATGTTCTTAGTTTGCAATCTTTTTTTTTTTTTTTTTTTTGAGACAGAGTCTCGCTCTGTTGCCCGGGCTAGAGTGCCATGGCATCAGCCTAGCTCACAGCAACCTCAAACTCCTGGGCTTAAGCGATCCTTCTGCCTCAGCCTCCCGAGTAGCTGGGACTACAGGCATGCACCACCATGCCTGGCTAATTTTTTCTATATATATTTTTAGTTGGCCAGATAATTTCTTTCTATTTTTAGTAGAGACGAGGTCTTGCTCTTGCTCAGGCTGATCTCGAATTCCTGACCTCGAGCGATCCTCCCGCCTCGGCCTCCCAGAGTGCTAGGATTACAGGCGTGAGCCACCGCGCCCGGCCTTAGTTTGCAATCTTGATCCAATCTTCTCATGATCTGTCATAAAGCATGTTACGCAATTTAAAGGAAGCACATCAGTTCATCTGGCAAGTGATATTTATTCCTACCATTGAATTTTAGTAGAAATTTATAGTGTGAATATATGTTAACATTTATTAAATTCCTGCTTGTTAACAACTTTACTTTGGCCCTCTCAAAATTCTGAGATATACCAGTTCTAAGGAGGGGAAATGTAGGCTTAGAGAAGAAAATAATTTACCCAAAGTCTAACAGATAGCAAGAAACAGAGCCAGGATTCATACCTATGTCTTGCCATGACAACAGCTGCCTTCCATTAAAAGACATAAGGTAGCAATAATGAATAATGTCTTCACTGTGGGATATCAACAAAATACATTTAGCACTCAGCTAAATTTTAGAAATCATGAAATCAGTATTTACTGATTATTGTGGATAATTTGTCAACAAATCACTGAGCCGACTGCATTTTTCAATTCCATTTTGTTGCCTTGTCAATAAGATTTATTCTTGGAGCAATTTATGAACTGTTAGTGCTTTTTCAACAGGCAGGGCACATAAATGGCATGTACATATTGGTAAACATCTCCACAGTGTTGGCAAGTTGGAGGTTCTATTTTGAATTGATTTTTCTCATAGCTTTCAGCTGAAGTTTATTTTCATCTAAGCAGTAATTACAGAAAACGAGTGCCTGTAAGGGTAAATGTTGCCATGCTGGTTAAAGAGCATTATATGTATTATGTGGCATGCTATAATTATTTGTTTGAATTGTTTCACAGAAATCTTTCTCAGCAATTGTGATACATGGGATTCTAGGTCAGTAAAGGCAGAGAGTGTAGAGGTCTTAAGCTTTTATAAAACCGATGTTGTTTTGTTCAAGAAGCATTTTTGGAAAATCTAACATAATAAATACTTGGGAAATTGAAAGATGGATACATAAATAAAAATAATTTGTATTTTGGTTGAGAAGGTTTAAATACAGAAGTGCCAGAGGACTTAAAAATGTAATCAGAGCACAATGGGGTCTGTCAGAGAAGGTGGGCAGCATGGAGTTGAACCTGCAGTTGTGGTGTTGACTCCTAGTCCTGTCCTCACAGGCTGAACAATCTCTGCTCTTCAGTTTCTTTGATGTAGAGTGAAGTAAAATCCCACCTACCTCACAGGGTTGTGAGATAATGCATGCAAATTGCTTAGCATTCATTTTTGGCCAATCATTATTGGAGGCAAGTTTCTTACACCAAACCTAGATACCTTTCTCATCTCCCTTTCTAGTTTCCTCCCCACCTCCACCAAGGCAGACCTTGCCAATGCCAAAGAGCAGACTAGAGGAAAACAGCCTACACAGCCAGCTCAGAGGGACCTGGAGTCAGTTGTTGCTTCCTTTGGGGGCTTTGGTCCAAATGATGTGGGAATCACTCATATGGATGACTTTGTCCCTAAAATTCTAAGTTCAAAAGTAGTAGACAGGTGTCATATTCATAACTGTTCATTATCTTTTGAGTGACCTTTCTATATTTAGGGAAATCCCTCCGGTGATGAATTTTTCCTTCCCAATGTAGAAGCAGACTCGAATTCCAAGACTTTGTGCAGATAGAATGCAATTATGGGACTCAGATTCTGCCAATCAGATGCACCCATATGAGTCTGCAATTCAGATGTCAAGAACATGAGAATTCCTGCTGGGAATGGAGCTTCCATTTTTGGCATCCCTGTTGGCCATGGTAGCATTTTCCTCCATTGCTTTGCAGGGTGGGAATTTCCTCATCAGGCCATTTCTGTGGTTGAAATTGGGCTTTGTTTTTTGAAGGTAAACCTTGTATCTGGCTCTTCTCCCAGCAATTGAAGTGCTAATCCATCCATCCATCCATTCCTTCCTTCCTTCCTTCCTTCCTTCCTTCTTTCCTTCCTCACCTGAGCTACAGTACAATGACATGATCATAGCTCCCTGTAAGCTCAAACTCCTGGGCCAAGTGATCCTCCTGCCTCAGCCTCCTGAGTAGTTGGGACTACAGGCACGAGCCACCATGCCTGGCTAATTTTGCTATTGTTTGTAGAGACAGAGTGTGTGTGTGGGGGGGCGTGTCTCTATGTTGCACAGGCTGGTCTTGAACTCCTGGGCTCAAGCGATCTTCTTGCCTTGGTCTTCCAAATGCTGGGATTATAGGCCTGAACCATTACACCTGGCCCCATTATCTTCTTAATAAACTAATTTTCTAATTAACTAGCCAGAGTTAGATTCTGCTGCTTGCAACTAAGAACCACTCTTGATAGATAAATAATCTGGTGTGTTTGAGCTTTCTGGCATGGCTCAGCTTTTAAAAGTACCCCGTTTTCAAATTAAGAGAGACATTGATGTCTAATTCATTTACTTATTCAATCATCAAACGTTATTAGGTGCCTTCAGTGTGTAAGATACTGCATTAGGTACTGAATGAAGCCTATTCCCAACCTCCAGGGACTTTAAATCTTATAAAGTAGATAAATATTAGCATATAAACCAAATGTGCTATAACTGGGGACTGAACTAGATATAACCTCTGAATATGATTATAATTGATAAAATGTTGGGAGTGACTCCCAGCCACTTGGCAGAACTTGAGAACGAAACAGTTGGGGATGATTTATTAATATATTATAATGATCTAGTATGTAAAAAGAACTTTCTTTAAGTGGGAAGGAAAATAAGAAAATATTCATTGACCACCTTACTTCCTTTTTTTATCCCCTAACTTGCTTTGGGGACTGGTGTGACTGGTGTGGGTGCTTGGGTATGTTCTATTTCAAGCTTGTAGACCATTTGAGATAGGAGAAAAGGAGGAGGTTGAAAATATTGATGATTTGACAGAAGGATAAAAGAGTTATGGAAAACTTAACCTTAAATTTACGTTCCACCATCATTTATTCAGTGCCTACTGTGTACCAGGCATTGTGCTAGGGGGTTTTCCCAGTGTTATCTCAACGAGAGTTCTTCTTTTTCGTTTTCTCCCTCCCTGTGTATGTGTAGGTCTCTTTAAATTGCAAGTGGAAGAGATGCAACTCAAACTAGCAAGAGTTAAAAAGGGGATGTTTTGGTTCTTGTAACCAAAATATTAGGGTACTTTCATGCAAAACTAGCTCTAGGTTCTCAAACAATGTCATTGGCAATTTGTGTTTTTCCACCTCTTGGCAATGTTTTTCTCTCTGTTGGTTTTATTTTCTCACTGTTGCCTTTCTTATGGAGGCTGGTGAGATCTCCAGGGTCATATCCTACCACACTAGTCACACTATTGCCAGAGGAACTTATTTCCAAGGATTGCAACAAAAGTCCCAGGTTTGAGCCTGAACTGTGAGGATGGTTTTGGCCACAAGTAAGGCAAATATTGGATGAAAGGGGATTAATTTTCTCCCATAGCACGAAACTCAGAGGTAGGGGCCAGAGTTCCAGAGTTAACTCAGTGATCAATGATGTCAGAGCACGTGGTCAGCTTCTCTATGGCTCTCTTGGCCTTCCCCTTTTAGTTTCAGATGGTTGCAGCAATGCCCAGTGTCACACCTTCACATGACAATGCCCAAAGGCAGGAAGAAGTAAGTCCCTGCTTTGTGTCTTAAGAATGCAAAAAACTCTCTAGAAGTCACTGAACAGATCCCTGCTTATGTCTTACGGGTCAGAGTTATGTCACATGCTCATGCGATACCAATCCTGTTCAAGGGGAATATAACTACTGACATGCCTCATTTTATTGCACTTTGCAGATAATGCGTTTTTTTTACCAACTGAAGGTTTGTGGCAACCCTGCATTGAGCAAGTCTATCAATGCCATTTTTTCAACAGTATGTGCTTACTTTGTGTCTCTGTGGCACATTTTGGTAATTCTGGCAATATTTCAGACTTTTTCATTATTATTATATATGCTATGGTGAACTGTGAGTGATCTTTGATGTTACTATTGTAATTGTTTTCAGGAACCATGAACTGTGCCCCTATAAGATGGCTAACTTCATCAGTAAATGTGTGTGTTCTGACTGTTTCACCAACCAGCTGTTCCCTGTCTTGCTCCCTCTTCTCAGGCCTCCCTATTCCCTGAGACGAAACAATATTGACATTAGGTCAATTAATAGTCCTATATTGGGCTCCAAGTGTTTAAATGAAGGGAGGAGTCACATGTCTCTCACTTTAAATCAAAAGCTAGAAATGATTAAGCTTAGCAAGGAAGGCATGTCAAAAGCCAAGACAGGCCGAGAGCTAGGCCTTTTGAGCTAGTTAACCAAGTTGTGAATGCAAAGGAAAAGTTCTTGGAGGAAATTAAAAGTGCTACTATACTGAACACATGAAGGATAAGAAAGCAAAATGGGCTTATTGCTGATATGGAGAAAGTTATAGCAGTCTGGATAAAAGATTAAGCCAGCCACAATATTCCCTTAAACCAAAGCCTAATCCAGAGCAAGGCCCTAACTCTCTTCAATTCTTAAAAGGCTGAGAGAGGTGAGGAAGCTGTATAAGGGAATTGTGAAGCTAGCAGAGATTTGTGGATGAAGTTTAAAGAAAGAAGCCATCTCCATAACCTAAAAATGCAAGGAGAAACAGCAAGTGCTGATATAGAAGCTGCAGTAAGTTATCCAGAAGATCTAGCTGAGATCATTGATGAAAGTGGCTGCACAAAACAACAGACTTTCAGTGTAGATGAAGCAGCCTTATATTGGAAGAAGATGCCACCTAGGACTAGCAAAATTAAAGAGAAGTCAGTGCATGGCTTCAAAACTTCAAAGGACAGGCTGATTCTCTGGTTAGGGGCTTTAGCAGTTACTGACTTTAATTTGAAACCAATGTTCATTTACCATTCCAAAAGTCCTAGAGCTCTGAAGAATGATGCTAAATCTACTCTCTCTGTGCTGTATAAATGGAAAGACAAAGGCTACATGACAGCACATCTGTTTACAGCATGGGTTACTGAATATTTTAAGACCACTTATGAGATCTACTCAGAAAAAGATTCCTTTCAAAATATTACAGCTCATTGACAATGCACCTGGTCACCCAAGAGCTCTGACGGAGATGTGCAAGGAGATTGATGTTGTTTTCATGCCTGCTAACACTACATCCATTGATGAAGGAGTAATTTCAACTTTCAAGTCTTATGATTTAAGAAATACATTTCCTAAAGCTATAGCTGCTATAGATAGTGATTCCTCTGATAGATATGAGCAAAGTAAATTGAAAACCTTTTTGAAAGGATTCACGATTCTAGATGCCATTAAAGAACATTTGTGATTCATGGGAGGAGTTCAAAATATCAACATTAACAGGAGTTTGGAAGAAGTTGATTCCAATACTCATGGATGATTTTGAGGGGTTTGAGACTTCAGTGGAGGAAGTAACTGCCGATGTGGTGGAAATAGCAAGAGAACTAGAATTAATTAGAAATGGAGCCTGCAGATGTGACTGAATTGCTGCAATCTCATTATAAAACTTTAAGGGATGAGGAGTTGCTTCTTCTTTTTGCTTTCTTTCTTTCTTTTCTTTTTTTTACCTTCAGGAGCTATTTCAAGTTAAGGTGTTGCTTATTATAGATGAACAAAGGAAGTGGTTCCTTTAAATAGAATTTATTCCTGGTGAAGATGCTGTGAACATTTTTGAAATGACAACAAAGGATTTAGAATATTCCATAAATTTGGTTGATAAAGCAACAGCAGCATTTGGGAAGATTGACTCCAATTTTGAAAAAAGTTCTACTGTGGGTAAAATACTATTAAACAGCATTACATGCTGTAGAGAAATCTTTTGTGACAGGAAGAATCAGTGGATGCAGCAAACTTCATTGTTGTCTTATTTTAAGAATTTGCCACAGCCACCCCAACTTTCATCAACCACCACCCTGATCAGTCAGCAGCCACCAATGTTGAAGCAAGACCTTCCACCAGCAAAAAGGTTATAACTCACTGAAGGCTCAGATGATTGGTAGCATTTTTTTTCAATAAAGTATTTTTAAATTAAGGTATGTAAGTTTTTAGACACAATGCTATTGTACACTTAATAGACTATGGTATTGTATAAATATAACTTTTATATGTTTAGAGAAGCCAAAAAGTTCATGATTCACTTTCTTATGGTTATTTTCTACATTGTGGTGTTCTAGGACCAAACTCGAAAATAGCTCTAAGGTACACCTGTACCTTGACAGTTTAAATACTATTAACATTCATCCCTTGGGGCTAGGTATGTGCCCATGTATGTTGCTCAGGTCACCCTATATCTATAGAAAATCTTCTTTGCACTTAGCAGAGAAGAAGCGGTGAATTGGGACATGGCTATTGTGTAAGTACCCAACCATATCTGCCAGTATCTCACTGCATTATCTCAGGTCCATGTATCCATTTCTGAACCAATCACAATGTCCATCCCTATTCATGTGCCTACCTGTGGAGCAGCAGAGGTGTTGGTCATGGAGGTAGGTAGAGGTATTGCACCAGTCTACCCAACTCACGTGAACTGAGAGTGGAAAAGACTGGGTCTCTCTTATTCTATACTACATTTCCTATGTTAACTTTCATACCCAGAAGAAGAATAAAAATCCTTTGTTAGATCCTTGACCAAATTTTTACTTAAAAAAGGTTTCTGGGCCGGGCGCAGTGGCTCACGCCTGTAATCCTAGCACTCTGGGAGGCCGAGGCGGGTGGATCGCTCGAGGTCAGGAGTTCGAGACCAGCCTGAGCAAGAGTGAGACCCCGTCTCTACTAAAAAAATAGAAAGAAATTATATGGACAACTAAAATATATATACAAAAAATTAGCCGGGCATGGTGGCGCATGCCTGTAGTCCCAGCTACTCGGGAGGCTGAGGCAGTAGGATCGCTTAAGCCCAGGAGTTTGAGGTTGCTGTGAGCTAGACTGACGCCACGGCACTCACTCTAGCCCGGGCAACAGAGTGAGACTCTGTCTCAAAAAAAAAAAAAAAAAAAAAAAGGTTTCTGTCCCTGTCTTCAATCTTGGTAGCTCATAAATACTTTGGAGTCACCATACAAAGTAGTCTAGATGGCTAAGGATACAGGGAAACATATGTTAAATAGGATCTCTCATTACAGAAGACATAAGTTTCTCAACAAAACACTGTTATTATGGACCATCTGCAGGAAAATGGAAATATTTGTTAGAGTCATTTATCGTATGATGTCTGGCTTTGTGAAATTTCACTGTTATTCTGCTTCTTCACTTGGGCATATCTTTTGTAAAGTTTTCTTTTAAGAATCCTGTATATAAATGTAGATGATCTTAAGGTTTTAGAGAAGAGATGATAACTTGGTATTGCCTATGGCCAAAAATGCTAATGGCATGAGTCTTATAAACTCCATTTTGATTGGGAAGCAAAACATTTCCATCGTGAAATTCTTCTCTCAAAATGTTCGACGGCTCTTGCTCTCTATTGTATTAAGACCTTATTTTCAGGACTGCTAGTCATTTGCATTCCCTTCACTTTTTAGTCACAATGCTTGTACTCTCTAGCCTAAGCTTTGAGCTTTCCACCCCATCAGCAGGTCCTCTCTCTACTCTGGGCACCTGCTAACCTCCTGACTTGGGTTGTGTGTGTTCTGCCCATAGAAACTTCCTTTATCTGGTTGTCCAAATTCTGCTCATCCCTCAAGGCCAAGCTCCCTTTTCCCCTCCTCTGCCAGCTGACACCGTTCTCCCTGTTCTCTGAACTCTTAACCCATAATTACACCATTTAAGGCAATTTAGCATATAAAAGAGCCTACATTTCTTTGTTCATTAGTTGTTTCCATGTGCATATCCTGTCCTGTCTCCTTGGTTACATCTCTTAGAGATATAACAGGTATCTTCTGCTCAGATATTTTTCTTAGCACCAAATGGCCACTGGAGACCTGAACTTGGATGTTTCAGTGGCATCTCAACTCCTGCATGTCTGAGGTGGTACCGTTAGCTGTCTCTGGTCATACCCACTCCTGTTCCTATAATCAGTTGCTATATATAAGCTCCTAGGCAGTTGCCTAAGCTAGACTCCTTGGAGTCACTCTTGATTCTGCCCTTTCTTTCAGAAATTCACTCATCCAGTCACCAGGTTCTGTCAATTCTATTCCTGAACATGTCTGGGATCCTCTTCTCTATGCCTGGCACCACTGGCCTCATTCGAGCCTTTGGCATCCTTCACTAGAACTATGGCAATGGCCTTCTAAGGGATCTCCCTCACTCCAGGCTTGCTTTGTTCAATCTGTCATCTTTACTGTTGCCCAGAGAGCATAGATTCTGCCACTCCTCTGCTTTAGAACCTTCAGTCATTTCCACTTGTCTGCCGGAAAAAATTCAGACCTCTTAATATAGCCTACAAATTCATTAATGATCCAGTTAAAGCTAGCTCCCTGGCTCTCCAGCCCAGTGTTCTGTGTTTCCTGACAACGGGTCCTTGACTCTAGCCAAATTGAGCTCCTGTGCCCACTCAGTTCAGCAAACATGGATTTGGCATCTGGAATTACCAGGCATGGTGCTAAATGCCTTATAGTACCTTAATGAAATGTTTATGTGTTCCTTTCCTCCATTGCACTGTGAAGTTTTGTCTCTTAATGCCTGCTGCAAACTTAGGAACTCAATAAATTATAGATGAATGAGGTGATGATGTGTAAACTCTGAGCGTCACGGGACTACATATTATATCTTCAAATCTCTCACATATGAAGTGCAGTATTAGACATTCAAAACACAGTTGTCATTGGATGGATTGTTTGCCAGTGCCCAAGTTGGGGAGTCTGTTATATCTACAAACTTTTAGAAAAAAACAACCTTAAGATCCATCTATGTCTTTAGCCTTATTAAATGCATCATTTACTAGGTTTTTGGAACTGGTACATGGGTTTGTATATCCTTTCGTCCTTTGAGGGGTAGAATTCTGAGTATGTTAAGGCAGATGTTTGCTGATGGACTCTGGTGATAGGGTGTGGTGTCTCCTTGGATTTATTCTCAAATATAATAGATCATCCAAATAATAGATTATTCAAAGGAATGAGAGGGATACATAAATTAGGACATATTTTAGAGATGAAAACCTACTGTGAACTCTCTTTTGGATTATCCATTAATATAGTTTAAGCTCTAAACTTTGGGTGAAGGTAGGATGTAAATATGTTAGGTATAAACGTAAGGCAAACTCAGTAAAAGATTTCCAGGGAAAGTGTAAGTGGGGGAGTTCTTTCTCTAGCAATGGGTACTAATCAGGAGAGAAATGTCATCTGAACATATTACATCTATCCATAAACAGGGCTGTTACATTGAACACAGTGCAGTAGAGCCTCACCGACCTGATATTATCAGGAGTGCTTTGAAGGAGAATCTTCTGTATGAACCAATCTTAACCCTCCAAGCCTGAAAGCTTTTAAATGGGGTTTACTGGCAATTTTAATAATAGAAAATAATCATTTATCTTAATGGTTCAGACATCAGTTGCTCTTCCACTTTGTAATGGAATGATTTTTGGGTTAGGACTAAACTCATTTCTTCTCCAAATTCCTCACTGGGTGCCAGCAAGAGCTACTGAGATTCTATTTGCTCTTAAACTTCCAAGATGCTCTAGTTTTTGTTACCAGCTCTCTTGTCCACTGTCCCCTCTTGCTGCTGGTAGTTTTTGTGGCCTCTGCTGCTTCTCATCTCGAATACTGTATCTTCTATCTACCACCTCTGCAGCTTGCCATTCCCTTCCTTCTGTGTTCCACTTTTTATTGTAATTTTGTGATCTTTCTTTCTCTTTCCTTACTCTGTTGACAATGGAGCTTAGCCTTTTCAGCTATTTCTAGCCAACGACACCTCTCTTTCCTATTTTTATTAGTACTCATGGTCTAGTTGCTTTTTGGCTGGAAATAGTGATATTGTCCATGGTTTTTTGAAGCGTGGGGGTCTGATGTAGGAAGAAGCAAGGTGCGAGAACATAAAAAGATCAGGCTCTTTACCCATAGACAGAAGATTTGCATATTCTGTTCCCATTCTGTTAGAAATAGAGTGTTTTGTTTAAAGAAAAGTTATTGTATTCATGGTCCAGTGAGGGAGACAGAAAAATGACTGTAATCACTAACTTCTCTATCTCTTTTACACTAGGGTATAAGCTCCTTGAGTGGGAACCATAGCATATTAATGTCTACTGTCATTATACATATACGTTATACATTATATATAAAACATATATACATAGTTCTCTCTATACAGCACCTGGAGCTCATTAAGTGTTCAAAGCATGCTTCCCGAATGAATGAATGACTGAATAATCAGTTGTATGGCAAAGGGATTAGGGCAGTGGTTTCTAATAGAGTCACCTAAGGCTCATTTAAAACACATTGATGCCTGCGTTCCTAAACCAGGCCAACTAAATTACTTGATTCTAAGATGCAATTTCCTGTCACATTGTAATGGCTCTGAAACCAACACTTCTTACAGATGTTTCTTACTTACATTCAATGTGTTAAGAAAAGCATTGTGTCATCATTTGATTTGAAACATTTTTCTGTTTTTTAGTTATACAGAAAATGCACTTCAGATAGCCAATAACATCTTAGATTTGATGAAATACAGTAAATCAGAACCTCTAGAGGGTGTAGGCTTGGAAAAAGTGTTGTTTAAAGTGCCCAAAGTGAGTCTCATACACATTGTTAGGTGGTTCTATATTAGGGGGACTTTGATGAGGGGAAATTAACAAGGGACCGCTTTTACATCTACCTCTGAATCCTCAGCACAGCGCCTGGTCCATGGTAGACAGCCAAACCTCATCCACTGAGGGATAAACCAAAGGGAATTATTTAGGGCCCTTGGAGAAGCCATCAAAATTGAGATGATCTAGTAACTGTCCTGAAAGTAGGAATTTTCCAGGTAAGAAGAAAAAGTCTAAGAGAACACCATGCACAAAGGCAGAGAAGTAGGACATCCTAGAGTATAACTGGGGAAGATCGAGTGGCGGCTGTTATTGGCGGGGGTGGCATGCAGGAGAGGGGTGGAGAGGAGGCTGGGAAGGTGGCCATTTTGCCATTTAACTCAGTCCCTGTTGGGGTTAATTTGAGAGGAAGTCAAGTGAGAGACATTCAGAACAAATTTAAGTACTGACCTCCAATCTGTCAAAGTTCTGAGTAGCCCAAGAGTTTCTTCAACCACCTCCTAGCTTTCATTTTGTCAGGGCGTTATTTTTGTACGAGGTGCTCATGGCCTTCATGGTACCGCTTGCTGGCCCAGAAATCCTACCAGGCTTCATTCCTCTTCTCTTTTTCGCCTCACTCTCACCCGACATATCTCCAGTGCTTCACTGACTTACCACTTCCCTTCTGCTTCGGAGTTGCACACCCCCAGGGGGCACCGTCCACACGGTAGCATCTGAGACTGGTGCCTGTCTACACAGCTCTGCAGCGCTGGGGCCACTGGGCATCGGGTTGGTAAGAATATGGGCTTTGGAGCAAAGCTGTGAGTTTAAGTCCTGACTCTGCCACTTTCAAGCTGTGTCACAGGGACAAGTGGCCTGCCGCTGTGCCTCTGTTTTCTCCTTTGCAAAATGGGGATAATACTGCTACCTCTCCCACTGAATTGTTGTGAGAATTAAATGGTTTAACGTGGAAAAGCTTCTGAAATAATATTTGGCATGTAGTAAGTACTCTAAAACCTTAGCTAATATCATTTGCTTGGCCCTTTCTATACTGAATGTAATTTTCATTCTATGCCATATATAATTTCCTCCTTTCCAAGAGTCGCTTGCTATTTGTGGTCCAGTTATTACTATTCATTTGGCTAACAAAGAGGAAAAATAGTAGTGGAAGTGTGCTAGTATTTAATCATTTAGTAGTAATGCTCGTTTCAGGTTTGTGTTCTTGAATTTTAAAATTACCCGTAACTTTGGTAATAGTTCTCTACTTTACTATATCCTATTTGGCAGAATATGACGGAATTCACAGGAGGATGAACATTATTAATAAACTGATAGAATCTGTGTCATTATTACATATCAGCATCCTTTGGAACATTTCCACTTAGAGATTATAAAAATCTACCTAAAGTCAGTCTAGAATGCTGGTAAGGAGACAAGCATCTCATCTTTCTCTCCCTGAGCTTTGGACTCTACATCTCTGATCTACGTTATGGGCTATCTCTTATTTTTAAATGGTTTAGCTTCAGGTTTTTGCCTTGTTATACAAAGCACAAGCTGATTGGTGTTTTCTTATGCATCACATAATCAGTAGCATTAATTTGAAGAAGGAGTTAGTCAAATGTTGGGAGCTTCTAGTGTCATACTGAACTTTCAGAACCCTCCTGAAGCAAGCCTAGTGAGGTCCCCACAGACCACAGTTTTGTAAAGAGGGCTGGCTTGGATTTTTACGTTAATGTTAATTATGGAACCATGTCAGAGGGAGCACACCGAGTGTCTTTAGCCCATTTTTTAAAAAGCAGGTCAAATTCAGCATCTGGAGGATAACTTGTAATTTGGTTGAAAATAATTGAACAAGTTTCACATGAAATTCAATAAAGGGGTCAGGGCTCTTCTAAGTTTAAAATTCTGAGATAAATTTGTTTAGCCCAAGGCTCTTGTCAGCTGTCTGTTATTGCCAAGTCCAAGGGGGTACCTAGGTTTTTGTTTTTCCAGAGCTTGGAAGGCAGCTGTGCTCACCACTGTACCACCAATGCCGCTCTGTTTTTCCAGAGTTTGTATCTGTTTTGTTAAAAGAGGATTGTGAGGAATAACTCACAACTCTTGGCATTTCTTTTCTTTCTTTCTTTTTTTTGAGACAGACTCTCGCTTTGTCACCCCGGGTAGAGTGCCGTGGAGTCATAATAGCTCACTGCAACCTCTAACTCCTGGGCTCAAGGGATCCTCCTGCCTCAGCTTCCCAAATGGTTGGGACTATAGGTACATGTCACCACGCCTGGTTAAAGTTTGTTTCTCTTTCTTTCTTTCTTTCTTTCTTTCTTTTTTTTTTTTTTTTTTGTATAAACGAGGTCTTGCTGTGTTGCTCAGGTTGGTCTCCAACTCCTGGGCTCAAGCAATCTCCTTCCTCGGCCTCCCACAGACTGGGATTCCAGGTGTGAGCCCCTGTGCCCAGCGTTTCTTGGTAGCTCTTCAGAAAGACATATAAAAAGGTCAGTGGTCTCTCTGACGTAACAGGCAGGGTTTGCCGAGCTATGGTAGAAGGAATGTAGACCACAGAAAGGGTTGGAGCTCCCACCTCCTAGGAAAAAGAAAGAAGAAAGGTAGAGGGAGAGTGACTTAAATCGAGTTCCTAGCAGCAGACCCTGAGAGGAGATTCACGTGCAAGCGATGCAGTAAAGATGGCAGTGGGGGAGGCCAGGGAGGGAGTGGATGAGCCGCACTGGAAGGGAGCTTCATCCTGAGCTGCAGGGGAACTCTGGGGCAAGGGGTGTACCCCAGAATTGTCCCAACCCCAAGCAAGAGAGCAGAGACTTCCACCTTCCTGCCCCCATTAGCCAATGGTGAAGGACCATGGGGGCAGGGGGTTGGGCTTTGGGGACACAAATTCTCAGACACTCCCAGTTTTCAAGTATGCAGGCAAAGCAGGCTCTGGTAGCATGGCCAGGAAAGATCCTCAGGTGTTGCCTGTTGAAGATGAAAGCCTGTGGACACCAGGGAGGTCACAAAATGGTGAAAAGGGACCCAAAGGGACCTGGGCAGAGCACAGACCTCGTCCACCACAGAGAAGAAGAGAGAGAGAGGAAGCAGGAAGACAGAGGCTAGGGCTCCCCTATTTGTTTTCTCCCTGTCCCCCCACTCCTTGGGCCAAGCGTTAGTGGGGAATAGAGGCAGGGTGCCTCTAACGATGTCTGGACATGAGGGGATCACACAGGGCAGGTGTATGCCAAGCTTTAACGGGGGCAGGCCAGCCTGTTAGGAGTGGGGCTGGGTGATCAGACAGAGATGGGTCTGGGGTCAGCCCTGAGTGTCCTTTGTCTTCCTCCAAGCAGGAAAGATGAGCAGATGTTCCCACACGCAGGTGGGCAGGGCTGGGCCAGGGGACGACTGGGGGTCAGCAGAGCACACATGTACGTCGTTGTGCCAACGAGCACCAAGGTGAACAAACATGCCAGCCAGCCAGGGAAGGCTGCAAGGCCATGAGGGCCTTGGAGACTCAGGTGAGGTGGGTCTTTGGGGGAAGGCATCGTGCAGCACAAAAAGGCAACTAGAGCAGTCAGTTCCCTTTTCCCCCTGGTGCTCTTGTCTCTCTGGGTTTCTGTTTGGAAGTTTCTTTGCTTTTCTGGAGAATGAGAAGGGCCAGGGTAGGGCCTGAAGGTGGGGAGTCAGGATTCAAGTGCTTTGGCTTAGCTCTAGCCTCTAAATTCAAGGGCGAGAGATAAAGGGGACCTCAGAGGTCACTGGAGGGTGGAGGAAGAAGCCCCACCAGGGCATCCAGCGAAAGCACATGCAGCCGTTGGCTCCTTCTGCAGCCTTGGGCTCCGCAGAGACCGGTGGGCCCAGGAGGCTGAGGGACGAGGCAGGACTGCAGAGGAGGTGAGTCTCAAGGTGTCCATGTGCATGTTCGCAAAGCCTTCCTCCTCTCGTGACCTTAGATGCCTTAATTATAAAACTGTGACCCTACCCCAGGCTGGCTTCGCCCAGTGTAGGACTGTCCCATGTTGTCTGGGCTTATCTACCATCCCATTTCCTCAGCGCTCTGGCTTTCTAACTAATGAACAGCAAGGTCTTAACACCTTCCTCTCACACTCACAGTTTAATGTGCTTCCTTTTCCAAGGTTATTTGTAAGGGAGAAGGGCACAATCCTTTTGTCTCTGAAAAATAATATTATCATTTTCTTTCTTATTATAAATCTTAATTTATTTATGTAGAAAAAGAAAATACTAACAATCCTACAATCCAGAGAAAACCATTGTTTACATTTTGGTGTAAGTCCTGATCACCTTTTTTATTTTTAAGTTTTATTTATTTATTTATTTTTGGAGACAGCGTCTCACTCTGTTGCCCAGGCTAGAGTGCCGTGGCATCAGCCTAGCTCACAGCAACCTCAAACTCCTGGGCTCAAGCGATCCTACTGCCTCAGCCTCCGGAGTAGCTGGGACTACAGGCATTCGCCACCATGCCCCACTAACTTTTTCTATTTTGAGTTGCCTGGCTAATTTCTTTCTATTTTTAGTAGAAACGGGGTCTCGATCTTGCTGAGGCCAGTCTCGAACTCCTGACCTCAAGCGATCTTCCCGCCTTGGTCTCCCAGAGTGCTAGGATTACAGGCATGAGCCACTGCGCCCGGCTCCTTCTCACCTTTTAATCAATATGTACATGGAAAACATATGCATGTATACACTAAGTTTGTTTGCATTTTAGCACAGCCTTCATGGGGAGGTGGCCAGAGTTCTCCGCCAAAGAAATACATGTGTCCCTGTGAGATTTGTGTTGTCCCCTCTGCTGACATGGACTCCATGCTGAATAGGGGCAGGAGTGACCCTGGTCAGCAGCCTGAGATTGTCCCCTTCTGTTGAACTGGCCCAGGGCTGGGGTTCAGACAGGCGAGGTTGTAGGTATGGAGACTTGGACAGCAGGCATTGAAAAACGAAGACTTGGGAAAAGTGGGTGGCAGTCAAGTTTGGAGCAATCCCAGGTTGAGTTAGTTTCCAGTGGCTTTTGTTACCTGGGTGGGAATCTGAGTCCATGTTAGTCACTGGCAGCTGAGGCCCACTGAGCTGTTTTTGTTTATATATTAAGGCACTCTGGAGTCTTAAAGATTTGGAAACTCGTAGGGCAATTCTTGATCCTTTTGTAGATGTCAAAATTCAGCGTGTTCAAGGAACAGGTAGGTCATGCGTCACAGGCTGGGTTTTCCAGGAAGCAGGCTGTGGCATAGAGTTCAGTGAGCAGAATGTTTATTGGGAAGTGCCCTGGAGAATGACACCCATGGAAGGGAGGGGAAGAAAGCAGGACTGGGCAGAGGAGAAGCTGAGTTGCAGTAGCTGCTGGCCAGCCTCAGCCACCCTCCCCAGGGCTCTGAAGTTGGGATGGCCCATCAGAATCATCCTGTGTTGGGCCAGGATGGCCTGGCCTTGATTCCCCTTTTATTCCTTCATTGGTCATTGGATGTGGGCGGTCTGGGAAGGGGTGTGGCCTTGGGGAGGCAGCTCTCTGCAGCTGAGGCAAACCCCCAGGAGCTCAGAGCTGCCTGGGAGGAGTCATCTGTGAGGGGGAAGCGGGACAATTGACCTCTGTGTCCGCCACAGTATGTAGGTGGGCATAAGACAGTCTGGCATGTTGGGGAGAGTGGTGAACTTTGGAGGGGGGGTGGGTGCGGGCTGTGGCCAAAATCATCCAAATTGAATTCGTCAGAGTGCTATGCTGGCACCTAATGGGTACGATGCATGATGTCTGGGGGATGGGCACGCTTGTAGCTCTGACTTCGGCGGTGCAAAGGCAATATATGTAACCAAAGCATTTGTAGCCCCATAATATTCTGAAATAAAAATTAAAAACCAGTGTTTGTGCTGGCCAAGCCAAACACATTTTAGAGCAGACTCTGGAGATGGCCTATTTAGAACCTCTCAGCTCCAGCGCTAGCTTACTAGCTGTAAACCTGGGACAAATTACAGAATCTCTGTATGTTTCAGTGGCTCATCTAAAAAAACTGGAGAATAATAAGTTACATATACTTTGAAGAGTTGTTGTGAGAATCAAACGAGTTAATCCATGGACAGTGCTCAGCACATTGTGAGCACTCAGTAAATGTTATTTGCTTTTATAGTTTATATTGATTTTTACCTTCAGAGTATCAGAAGCTCCTGGTGTCTGTGACTCTCAAAACTTAATCTTCTGGGCCATCTCTCCTGGCTTCAAAGCCTGTTCCCATTGCCTACTGAATTTTTCCATCTGATTCCAACTAATCTCAAGGTCAATATCCACCCCACTAAAATTTATGAGAGAACTCTCTCCCACCCCTGGCTCTCTGCACTTAGCATCTCCCCGGTGAGACACCAACTGTTTTACCCAAATTAAAATCCTTAAAGGGATCCTTCCTGCCTCCTCCCTCTCCCTGTGTTCCCAGATTCCTTTAGTCACCAAGACTGCCCTGTCAATCCCATCCTGTCCTGAACAGTTTCTCAGATGCTCCTCTTTCCTTCGCCCCATGTTGCCTCTTGTCCCTGTGTCCACTCTTGCTGTGCTCAATTTCACCTTCCTGACGGCTCCAAACTACAGCTATGATCGTGTTATACCAGACTGAAATCCTCCTCCCTCCTTACTTCCAGCAGACATGCCAAACTCCTCAGCCTGTGTTTTGTGATCTGGGCTCTGCCTCTACGTCAACCTTTGCCACTTCCCCGCATGAGCCCTTGCTAAGGTGCCGATCTCTCTGTAGCCCCATGAAGGCACCATGTTCCACAATTCTGGGCCTTTCCAGTTGTTTCTGTCTGGCAGGCTTACCTTGCCCATCTTCCTGGAGAATTCTGTGAACTCCTAGTTCATCTGTCATCTCTTCTGTGATGTCTCCTGACCCAGTTCAGACTTAGGTATCCTCTTTTTATGAGTCTCTGTCATTCCTTTATTTAAACTTTATTTTTTCAACAAATACTGAGTTCTCATGACATGGCAAGCAATCTGATCAATGCAGCTATTATATCGAGTTATTGGTTACATGTCTAGCTAGTGAACTTGTGAGCCACTGGAACAGTGGCTTTTTAAGTTTTGTATTCTTGGTATCTCCATAATGCCTAGCATGTAGCAGGTACTTGATAAATGCTGTTTGCAGAAATGCAGATACAATGATAATATTGCTTAAATAGTAATCAGGACATATGGGTTGCCAAAGCATTTTTCCTTATTAGTGAATGCATTTATGTAGAATCTTTTAAAAATTAATTTCTTATTATTCTGTTGGCTGTGTGAAAACAATAAAAGGATGTGGAAGTGGACAAGTTCCCCAAAGTGGCTTACTCTGATTGTGGAGTCACTTTCTTTGGGCTTAGTTGGGGTTCCCCTGGGACCTTGGTTTTCTGTGAGTTCATAAGAATTAGGCACCTTCCTCATTGGTGTCCTAGTCCCTTAAAGCAGGGGTTTCCAACTTATGGTAAGTTGCATAATTATTTCACTATATGTTACAAGGTAATAATAATAGAAATAAAGTGCATAATAAATGTAATGCACTTGAATCATCCTGAAACCATTCCCTGCCTCCCCAGTCTGTGGAAAAAGTTGTCTTCCATGAAAATGATCCCTTGTGCCAAAAAGGTCAGGGACCGCTGCTTTGAAGGACTAAAATCCTTCCTGGCCTGGAGAGGTAGGAGACCCTCCTCTCACATGCGGCTTCCTAGCAATCCATGATTATGTTGCACCATTTTGTTGTAGGCCAATTCTGTAAGAAGTAAACCTTTCCCTTCTCACTTCACCTTTCATTCCTTCTGTCTTTGAACTTGTCTTCTTGTGTGTAAGCTGGGACAAGATCTACATTCATCCAGGCTTTGCTGTGGCACATGCAAACTGGTGGGTGTTTGAGGAAGGCACAGAATGGCTGGAAAGGAGCTCTGTTTGTGTTCTCCAGCCCCAGCCTCAGCACACAGAGAGAGATCAAAGTGGACCCTGCCTGTGGTCACATGGGAGACACAGCTTCACTCTTCCCAGTGGTCAGAGTCCCAGACTGAGGGACTGGCAGTGGTTTACTTCAACGGTGGGCTCTTGTGCTTCTGGGATGGAAGTGTGACATGGGGCCATCACCCTGGGTAGAGGGTGGTTTGCTAGAAAAATATGTCTTCTCTCTTAGTTGGTCTCCCCCTCCCCCCTCCCCCCACCACAGGACTATAAGTATGGAAAGATACAGAGCCCAGAAGTTGCTATTAATGTAGCATAGCTAATTAGTGGTTTCAGGAACTTTGAAAGAACAAGGAGTTCCTTAACAAGATGACGTTTACATTAAAAATGATCCTGGGCTGGGGAAATGTACTAGACATGCAGTTTATATAAGGAAAGAACATCCCTCTCTCCCTGATATAGTCCCTGCTGCTTTTAGAAAATAGTTGGGCTTTCTTTGACGGACAGATGACAGATTCATGTCCTATCCGGAGTGCTTTCATCAAGAATCCGAGTCTCTCCCTGTTCTGGCTGCAAGGGGATGGCTGCATTGTGTGGGGGTGTGGTCGTCTTTCTCACGGACATTGACATCGGCACTGCCAATTCATCACAGACCAAGACCTATTGTCTTTGTCTCCGAGTTTAAAATTTAGAAATTGTACTTATAAGCCATACTAAATGTCTATAAATTTAAATAGTTAAAAACAATCTCTTCTGGGCTCACACATTTCTTCTAGGAAACCCATCATTTTATTCAAGGAGAGGGAAATTGAGATAGGTTCCTTATATTATTACCGTTTCTGTTTTAGGATCAAAGGGCATATACCTTTTATTTTCATATTTGAGTACATTTTTTCAGTGATACATGCATATAGTGTGAAATATGATACAAAATCACATAGTAAAAATTAAGCCTTCCAGAAAATTAAACCACCTAGTCTTCCTATGCTTACCTGGACTTATCTCCTTATCATCAATTTATCCTTCCAGAATTATTCAATGCATATCAAGAACATAAAGTATAATATGTTTTTAATATGAAGAATAAAGTTTGATTTTTCCTTTGACTTAATAATGTCTCTGGGGAATGGTGGTAAACATCATTGCTCGTCACCAATATTTCCACTTCTCTTAGCTAATCAGTAGGGATACACCTCTAACCCTTTGCAGTTAAGTGACTATTTGACTTTTTTGAACGTGTGAAATGTACTCAGAAATGACATGTGTCACTTCTAGGTAGAAGAATTTAAGAGCAGGTGCATAAAGAGCACTAAGTGTTTTCCACGATGAACAGACAGTCTATTAGGTTGGGCCATATGACGTTGCTGATCTTCTATGATTTTTTCTCCTTTCCCCTCTCCTGTGCTATAATTATGATCTGCAAGATGAACCCAGGTCCCTGAGTGAGGATTATATGGTGCAAGGCATCCCCTTGTTCCATGAATACATGTATGATAGAAAAAATAAAGTTTTGTTGGGTTAAGCTACTAAGGTATTGAAGTTGTTATTGTATAACCTAAGCTATCCTGGCTAATATAGATATTCTTCGATATTAGTACATAGAGAGCTACCTCATTCTTTAAAAAATATGCATAGATATCATTTGGATATAATATGATTTATTTAACTGGTTGCCTATTGATGGACCTTTAGTAAGTTTCTAACATTTTGCCATTACAAGCAATGCTGCAGTAAATACCTTTGTAAATTATGTTGTTTAGAACTGGACTCTTTTTGATTATTCTTCGTTGAATGAGGTGAAATCTTCTTGGAGGAGCTATTTGCAGGGGTTGTGTGTGTGTGTTGGAAAGGGGTCATGGTAATGATGGGAGGTCATGTTCAGGCTGGAAAGAATTCTTCCTGTTTCAAGGTAACATTTTTGAGATGGAGTAGTATGCTGGCTAATGTAATCTTTACTTCCTTTTAGCCAGTAAGAATGGGCAGCGGTAACCACCCTGCCTCACGGACAGACTGCTTGCTGCAAACATGGCGTGACTATTGGTTTGTCATTTAGTTCTGCCTTCCTTGCTTCTCCTGGTGCTATTTTTGCTCCACAGAGCTGTTCTAAATCAGGAACCGTTGGCTTTGCCCCCCCCCCCCCCCCCCAGTACGTGTTGCCTACTGTGCAGAGGCTGTGCTTACCACGTTTGCTGAGATTTGCCATCTCGGGTATTCTCTTGCAGCATCTTCCTGCACCCTGTTAGACGCTCCCTGCCTCTCGCTGGTTCTCATCATATTTTGTATTTTGGGCCTTACATATGTCTTCTAGTTTCATCAAAGGTGTGGTTTGATTTATGTTTCCTATTGTCTTTGTTTTGGGTGATTTCTAAGAGAAGAAGGGGGCAATGCCAGCTTTCTTATGTCATTTTAAAACCAGAAATTTCCTCTAAACTTAAAAAAATATTAGTTTAACAGTTGTCACTCATTACTTTTAAGCCAGTGCTGAGTCTAGGAAAGCTGATGTAACTCAACTGGGGAGTTAGTAGTTTATATAATATGACATTTTTTATTTTTGTAGCAAAAAAATCATAGATCAGCAATGTCATAAGGCCCAACCTAACAGACTAAGAATCTGTTCATTGTGGAAAACACTTAGTGCTCTTTATGCTAAACACAAAGACATGGGAACTCCTGGCAATTGCTGGTGACCACAGCCCTCTCTGCTCGCATAGCTACCATCCCATCAGGAGCCCAGCCAGCCTGATGCCTGACATTCTGGCTGGCACGCTAGCCCCTTATTTGAAAGTACAGACCTGGCATTATTTGGCATGGAGCACAGGATAGGGTAAAAGTTCTATTTTTTTATACTAAGCAACTACATTGACACTATATTTTAGATTTTCTTTATTTCAAGACCAACCATAACACATTTTATAGAGAGCATATAAATTGTTTCCAAATGGCAGCATCCCCTAAATTAGAATGTGATTCTCAGTAGAAATAGTTATGTAACAAGCCCTAGAATCCTGCATTTGAACCTGGGGGTGACAGGTAGACTTTTCATGGTGTGACTCAAGAAATAACAATATAGTAAATGACTTCTATGCGATGTTTGATTGTTTTGAGTTAGCATGCTCTCATTCTGGTTCTTGTTCTAAGAACCAGGGTGTGCTATTCCATTGTCCCTGAGTTTGCTCTGTTGGGGGTGTAGCATGGTCTGTGTTCCACGTATATCTCTGGCACCACCGTTCCTGAACAGGCAACTGCTTCTTCCTGCAGGTACATGCAGCTCTCTGTGGATGGCTATAGAGCATGCTTGGCCCATGCGCAGGGCAGGCCAGGAGCAGCCCTGGGTCAGTGACAGATGGGAGCTGGTGGACACATAGCCCAGGTTCCTAGCCCCACAGCTGGGACCACCCTGAGGTGAGTTCTATGGAGTTTCCTGGAGTTCTCCAGTGGGATTGTGCCCCACTTGCCCACAGTGGAATCAGCTCACTAACATACCCATTTAGCTTCTTTTCCTTCTCTGTCTTGTTTCCCTACTCCCTTGTAGTGCTTCCTGGGATCACTTTCCAAATAAAGTCCTTGTACGCAGTCTGTGTCTCAGGCTCTCCATTCACGAGATTCCAGCCTAAGGCAGTTGGCATCAGGACTGGTCCTAGGGAGCAGATCCTTACAGTGAGATTCCAAAGTTGGATCATCCCCTGGCCAGATGGCAACAGGGGCCCCATTGCTGAGGTTCATGTGGTGCTAAGCTCTGGAAGTCTTTTAGTCACACTGACCCTCCCTCTCACCTAGGGTAGACTGGGGTGGAGTGCAGGAAGAAGGGGAGGCCTGGGCTTATATAATAGTGCTAGTGCTTGGCAGATGTGGATGATGGTGGTTAGAGAACGATGGGCTAGGTGCTAATGGCCACAGAAACCCTAAAGAAAGAGAATGACATACTCAGACCAGCCACCTATCAACTCAGGGCACAGTGTGAAAACTGGAAGGCCTTTAAGGCTGCATTTGGATAGGTCCTTATCTCCTGAAGCCAGAGGGCAGATTGCTGAGAATCAGGCACAAGATTTGGTTGTATATGATAGGGCTATAACACAAAGGAGGCTGAACCAACGATGCTGGAAAGTCTCTTATGCTAAAACTCAGGCCCTGGCAGGGAAAGAGTGAAGATCTGAGATCTGGGTGAGGATATTTGGGTATAAACCCCGAGATTCTCCTAACAGCTCTGGGCTGGCAGAGATGGGAAAGGGCAGCTGCCTATTGACTGGTGTATTAGTTTCCTAGAGCTGCTGGGGCAAATTTCCATGAACTACGTGCTCCAAACACCCCACATTGATTCTCTCATACACCAGAGAGGCCAGAAGACTGGAGGCCAGAAGTCTGAAATTAAGGTGCCTGCAGGGTTCCTTCTTGGAGGTGCCAAGGGAGAATCTGTTCTGTGCTTCTCTCTCCTATAGCTTCCAGTGGTTGCCAGTGATCCTTGTCATCTCTTGGCTTGTGGGTACATTGCTCCATTCTTTGCTTCTGTCTTTACATAGTGTTTTCACCTCTGTGCCTGTGTGTCTTCTCCTCTTCTTATAAAGACACCTGTCATATTGGATCAGGGCTTACCCTATTCTGGTGTGACCTCAGCTTGATTACATCTGCAAAGACCTTATTTGGACATAAGGTCACATTCACAGCTACTGGTAGTTAGGGCTTCACCATACCATTGAGGGGACACAATTCAACCCACAGCATCTGGGGACCACATTGATGGATGCTGCACAACATGGCACTTGTCCTTCTCAAGATCTGCCTCTCTCCACTGCTTCTAGACCAACAACGAAGATTACGTTTCAGCACGGCCCAAGCAGGGACAAACTTTCCTTGTTATTAGAAGGAAGAGATTATTCAGCAAAAGAGCTACAGGACAGGGCATGTATGCACCGGCAAAAACAGGAAGACTAAGTCTGGTAATTGGTCTTGAGAATTTGGACCACAGAAGGCAGAATACAAAACTAATAAGGGAGAGTGTTTGAGATGGGCAGAATTTAATATATTGGCAAGGGCACTCAGAACCAGTCCTCACATGCTGATGGGAAGGTCCCTTGAAGCTTGAAAACAACATTGGTGTGCGGTAAATGAGGTGGACATGCTAGGATCGCCTTGGCAGGTATTGAAGAAAGGAGTCAGAGGTGCTGAAAGCTGGTTCTGCTAGAATGAGAACTGTGATGTGGACAGAACTCGTCAGAGACACTTCTTTTGATTTCACTGTTTTCCTCAATTCATTATTGTGAAAGATTAGAATCAGTGTCCAAGACAAATTGTAATTGTAGCTGTATTTACTTAAAACTCTATTTATAGAAGTGGGGAAACTACATTCTGCCCCATCTGCCCCTGTCCGTGGGGGTCTGTGCCATGACACCGAGATCCTCTAACTCTTCAGAAGGTTTGGACCCACAGAAGTTATGCAATGTTCTTTAGCTGCCTTCTCACCTGAAGTTTGAGGAGTTTTCTCTTGGCTACCACGTTGGGATCAGGAGAGATGTATCCACCAGTGCCTCATGGAGTCCCAGGGGAGATGCGTGGGCAGGAGCTGTCTGGTCAACCCAGTGTCCAGCTCCTTGGGCTCACGGTCACAAAACCCACTTTCCATGCACACATGTTTCTCTGCATTTTCAAATGCCTTTCAGCTTCCCCCTAAACCCTTAGTTAAAAGCAGCTGCATATCCCCACATATGCAGATACATTTATTAAAACCTTAATTATATCCCGATCTCTATTAAGTGTTGGATTTGTAATTCACTGCAGAATTCTACAGGAATAAATGAACTGGAAATCATATTCTTCCTTTCAACTGTGACATGTGATCTTCAATTACAGCATGAGAGGTGGTAGCTGTGGAAGTACGAACGAGCCCCTGCTGTGAGAGCAAGGAGGATGCTGCCTGTTACACAGCTGAGCCACCTGGCCCGGGGAAACATGGCGACAACTAAATTGTACAATTGGTTCAGCAACTGGTGGAGTGTTACATTTTCTGAACAAGACCATCAATTACCACAAAAACAGAACATATCATGTTTTTTCCAGTTAAAACATACATAGCAATTAGAGAATGGAATCTATTGTGTGCAGGGCTCGAAGAAAAGATGAAATCCAAACTCTGACGGATTCTGTGGGCATTCAGTTCATTTTCTTGCAAGGATGCCCCTTGTGGAAATTGATCATGGCTTGCTTTGCTATTTTTCTGTGCCACTTAGGGAATCTGAAGTGATGCCTTTGGCTCTAATACCAAGAGAACTCTTGCCAAGTTCTCCGTTGTTCTATGTGCCGCACCTATTTTTGGCCAGCCTCTGGGATATCCCACCTGGAGGCTGCTAACTGGGGATACAGGTGAGATCTTGCCTGCAGATCTGGTGTGATGTGGAGGTGGATGAACAGATGATGCAGCAGGCAATGCTCTGAGGGACCAGCGAAAACTGAAATCCCGAGTGTTTCTAAGTCGTTATCTAGGATAGTCAGCACAGTCACACCTGTGGCTGGCAGCTCAATTAGCATTTGGTGCACAGTTTACCAGTCAACTACAATTTATAGTAGATGTATATAATTACTTAGATTAAGAAGAAGCAGGCTGAACACATAACTCATCTCAAAGTGCTCTGTTGAACTCATTAGGCAATTATGAGACACCAGATGTTTCATTCCATTTGAACCCTATCCACTGCTTGTGTCTGTATGTACCATCACCTTCAAACACAAATAACAACAGCCGATATTTATCGAATGTTTATTATATACTTGGCATTATCTAATGCTTTACAAGTATTTATTTAATTTTATATACCAAAACTGCAAAATAGATATTGTTATCCTCACTTCACAAATGAGAAACTGAGTCAAAGTGGTCAAATAATATTCCTAAAGTGGAAAGCTGAGATTTGAACCTAAGTAGCCAGCCCTGGAGCTCCGGTACATCACCATTGCTATCTCCTAGCTAATATCAATCCCTGTAGCTCACTGTTTTGCCTGAAATGATTTGCTCATGGATTACAGCACTGAGCTCAATATACCGCGGTTGTGGGTGCAACCCCCCATGAGTTAGTGTCATTCTTTCCCGCAGCTCAGATTGCACTCTTGGGGCTGGCTACCTGCTTACCTCTGGGAGCCAAAGTGACAGAGTGGGATGATTCCATTTCCATTGCTAGAAAAACAACTCGAATGTGGTGCTCAGTGAGAGTTGGTAGGGTTGGCTTTACCTTTGTAGAGATTTACTCATTCCAAAATTGAACACATGAGACCTCTCCAGCTCAGTTCCTTTTATTTAAGGGGAAGAGGCAGGAATCACAAAGGGTACAATGTGAGACGAGACAGCCATGTGACACAAATGACGACTTCTGGCTGAGAGGACTACCCACCTATTGGCTCAGATGGAGAAAATAGTGGGATTGGGTGAGGGGCTAATAAGATTCCTGATATTAGGGTTTTAAGGGATGATAGTTTAATATTCTTCTGGCTCTTTTTCTGCTCCATTGCAAAACTGAGTAAAGGATGAAAGCAAGAGAAAGGCAGAAGCCAAGAGCCACCCTTCCTTGGGCATTTTCCCCAGTCGCTGGAAGAGCAGGGCATGAGCTGGCGTCCTCTGTGGGGACAGGCCCCTCCTCATCTCCTAGGGAAGTGCCCTGAAGGTCCCTCTCTGCAGCCAGGCTGGCTGTGAAAGAGAGCCCAGCAGGGGCTGAGGGGAGCATGCCCTTTCCAAACTCACCAGACAGATGATTCACTTCTTCAGGGTTTGGGAAGGGATAACAGGTGTGGTGAGGCAACAGCAGTGTCAGTCCAGCTGATGTTCTTCTCCATGAAACGAGATGAGGAGTGAGCCCCGATGGCCATCTTCACTGGCTCCAGGTCGTTGCGTATCGTATATGGTAACACATGCAATCAGGTAGTAGAAACACGATTGCCGGCATAGTAAGCCTAGAACACAAACACATGGGACAGGAACACACTTTGGAGGGCTGATAGGGCAGCGAGGCCTTTTGATGTCCAATGTGGGGCTGGTAAGTGGGGGAGGAGACCCAGCAGTGACCCTCTGAGTGTGCCATGAAAAGTTATGGCAAAGGATAGGAAACAGGTGCAATGGTCCAAGACTATAGCTTTACTGGAAGGAAATAGCACATTTTTTTTCTCCTTTCCAATTGTTGGGAACTGTAGAGGTACAAGTAGAAGTTTTTAAAATAAGACAGTGAATCAATTACACAGTGGAGGACAAGACATTAAAAAATAATAGATGTTCCTGTGAGTGCTGGATAGACTGGAATTGATGGCCCAAGTCAGATCCCGAGGAAGCTGTGCTGAGAGGATGGTCTAATTCTTCCACCTGTGCATAAGGAAGAGGACAGGCACAGATTGGTAACTTGGGAAATTTGGGGTTTCCTGTGAAAATACTGGCTATTTTTCTAGTTGTTATTTCTAAACTTTTATTACATTTATTTCCCAAAACCTCTGTGCGAAGGTTGTAGATATTTTAGCCTTTCTCAAGGTGCTATGGAAGGGCTAGTGGTGAGAACTGATGTATCCCATGACACCAGTTACCTGGAGAACGCAGGTAAACTGAAATCGACACAGTTCTTTACAAAACAGAACAAGGATCCATGTGCTATTTTGGTGGATGACTTAGAGAAGGACTCAGAACTCCTACGGCGGGCAATACTGTGTTAGGATAACCCTGTCACAGCTTTAGCTTCTTTGTGCTTTGGGTTCCTGTTTGCAAAATAAGTGCTATTATTATTATTATTTTTCTTCAAAAGGAGACATAAAGCAAGTCTATAAGTGTCTGATATTGTTTGGAAGAAGAAAAATACTTTTACGTGAGGCTTCCGTAAAGGTAGCTTATGAAAAGACTGTAAATTCTAAACACAAATGTAAAAGCGTTTGGCTTTAAACATTTCTTTGGGATGACCGTTTTCTTTTCAAGTGTCATAGGTTGCTTATTACTGTAGATGGGACTTCTTACTTAGGTCCTCCTTTTAGGCCTCATATTAAGATAGTAACAATTGTCTTCTTTCTCATCTTTCTCTCAAATAATGTCTTCATTGCCCCGAAATGGCAAATCCTCAGTGAGCGACACGAGTCCCGTTCTAGCTCTATTCCTTTACACAGCCAAGGAGTTTCTTGGAGGGAGGTTACCTATGATTTCCTCCTTCGCTTCTTGGTTAGCTATGTGGGCATAGAAATGCATGTCACACCAGCCCTTCCTTCTACTCACTGCTTTCCTTTTAGGGGAGTTGGCAGAATATTGAATATTGCTAGAAGAGACCTCCCATGGTGCAGACTCCTTGTTCCCAGCACGAAAGCTGCCAGAATAGGAAACAGAGTGGGAAGACCGAGAGGCAGCGAGGCGGGTGCAGCCCAGGACATGGGGGGCACCATGGCCAGCCAGCCTGGTCCTGAGATCCAGGTACATGGAGCTCTCTAGTTAAGAAACTGGGCATTTTAGTTACATGTTAGCCCTTAGGTTTGTGCAGATGATGTGTTCTTAGTGCCATTTTTATTAATAATATTTGTTAAGTTTACAAAACATTTTTCCTTATTCTATTGGATCCTCTCGATGCCCCTAGGATAGATCTAGCATCTTTTTACTGGGTACGGGAAGAGAATCGAAGTTCAAAGAATTAAACAGTCCAAAGCCATGTAAGCCAGCGAGTGGGAAAAACAGAACTGGAATTCAGATTTTCTGGTTTCAAATTCTGCCTTTTTTCTGTGAAAACCACCCTCTCTCCCTTACCGTGATGATTTTAAGCAAATTGAAATTTTAGGCTGTGTTCAATTTTCAAGAACAGATAACGAATGTTTGGGGGGCACATACAATGTGCCAGCCATTGTGCCATGTGGTTCCCCCCCCACACACCCCCTGTGAGTTATGTGCTGCTATTATCCCCATTTTACAGATGAGAAGGTTAATAACTTGCCTGAAGTCACACGGCCTATAAGTGGCAAAGCTGGGATTCGGATCCCAGTCTTGGACTCTGAGGCTCTGTGCCTAACTGCAGCATTATGTTGCCTCCCTAAGGTCTGGTTAAATCTTGATGACATTGAGAATCGCCTTTGAAGCCAGTAAGGGAGCAATTGAAGGGAGAAGTCCCATAGGTCCCTGGAAAACACAGTAATGGATCCTTAAAGAACTCGCGGCAGCAGGGCTCCCTCGCGCACGCGTAACTTGATCTGCTGATGCAGTGAAGTATGTGATGCGCCGTCCTGGGGTGAAGCCCAGGAGCTTGGACAGACTTCCAGCTTTTACTGTTTGTCCTTTTAAAGGCAATTAGAAGACAGAAAGGCTGCTTAGGAAGCCATAAGCTCATGAGCTGATTTTAAAATATCCAAGGATGAGCTGCCGTGTCTGAAAGTAATTCAGCACCTCTGATCTGCTTGTTCTTCATGTGGTGGTAGTTCCAGGGAAAATAACCCTCAGCATTTTATATTCTTTAGGATTTCAAAATTTTAGTTATTGCCTTGAATTTTACCTTGAATATGTGTGATTTTTAAAAAGTGAAGTTGCCTCCTTTGCTCCAGATCTGGTCTCATTATCATAGCAACAAAGAACTCCAGCAGGAAGGTATTTTCCTGCTGTCTCTGAACAATGACACTTGCTTTGGGAACATTTCTAGGGAATCTCAATGACAGCGCACCTGGGAAAATACATGTGATTCACTGTTTTGTTCAGCGACTTGAAAATGTTGAGAGAGTGCAAATTCTATGAGTTGGTTCAGTCTGGCCTCTGCCCTTGTGGCTTCCTGACATTCGTGTGTTGTGATGCACCTCTTTGACTAAAATTGGTGCTCTGGTTACATTTTGGAGAGTAGAAGAAGGTAGGAGAAGCCTTTTGCTTTGGCAAATTATGAAATACAAATTCCTGCATGGAGGGTTGACTGTATATATGATTATTGTGCAAGTCAGGATGTTTTGGGGAATTAAAGAGGGCACTATGCCTAGTTATACCAGGACAACAGCCTACATTGCAACTGTCCCAGAGAAACAGGACATATGGTCACCCTGCTTTTCTGAGGATACTTTGCACGGAAGAGGTTTCTATATGCCACATTCTAGGTGTTGTCAATTTTTCACCCCCTCTCCTTTTTAGAGTGAGCCACACAGTTATCTAGAGATCATCTGGATATAGAAATGCCATTGACTGTTTTATTTCTCTGACATCCTTGTCAGGCTGTCCTGGCTTGGGCAGTTTATTTTCTTGACACACAATGCAGAGGACCAACCACCCTGACCATGCTGCCTAAGCAGTGAGATCCAGGGGGCAGCATGCTGAACCGGCTCAGCTAAGTCAGAAGTCACCGTTCAACCCTTGACATTGCTGCTTTCCAGCTGTGCAAACTTAATTTACTTTTCTCCTTCAAACCTCAGTATTCTATTCTGTGGAATTGGAATAATGACAATATTTATTCACTCTGTGTTCATTGTGAGGGTCAGTGAGCAGCAGTGCACAATACAGAACTATACAAATGTTGGCTCCTAAATATTGCCTTTCCTGTTAACTAGCAGAGGAATATTGGGCAAGTTTTTTCACTTTTCTAAGTCTCTCTTTTCCTTATCTATAAAAAGGAGAATTATATCTGCTTCTCCAAGGGATTAATTAAATACATAGAGCACCTACTCTAAACAAACATGAATTAGCTTCTTTTTAAATCAGGTTATTCCTGGAACTTTGTAACTGAGTTACCATGGATTGTTTTTCTCAAGACAGTTGGTGGGGGGGTGACCTCTTGCCATCCCCACTAAAATGTCCCCACTTCAGACAAATGCTGGTGAGCTTTGTGGACCACTTGAGCTGCTCTGAGGCAGCGGTGAGGATGTTGACTGGTGCAGAAGCCAGGAGGATTCAGGGGACAGGCTCAGGAGTGACAGACTGCCAGCCTGCCAAAAACCAGTACAGGGAGCTCCTTCCCTCACACCGCTAAAAATACTGCTGGGAAAGTAATTTCTCTGGTCCTATTTTAGAAATCAGAGACAGATCCACCATATTCTTGTTTGGATCCTGGTTAGCCTTCTGGTTTGAGTTTTAAATTTCAAGAGAGATGTTTTTTGGGGGGAGGCAGTTAAAACAGTCTGTAGAGTTTGATGACCAAAATTTGAAAACATTGTTAAGGAAGATGTGTGTTGGGCATTATTTATGTAATTACTAGCAATTTTCAAAAAGGCTTTATTGGAGATAATCAAGATGTCATAGTGACAAAATCCTTCCAGCTGTTTACCTGCCCATGTAAGTTAATGATTTTATATATATCTGACATATATCTTTTTTTTAAACTTAAGATAGATTCATAAAAGGATATTTTCCTCTTTCTTTTTCTTCTTAACTTTCTCTTCCTTTCTTCTTTTCCTTCTTTCCCTTCTGAAACCTTTCTTCTTATCCCTTTCCTTCCCCCCTTCCTCTCAGTGATGTTTCCCACTGATACAAAGACCCTCTTTGATGGATTCTGCCTTTGCCTCAGCATTTCACTGTGTACTTTTGTTCACTCACTTTATTTCACAAACATTTACTGAGTAGCTATTGGTGCAAAACGCTGTGTCTGGCATTTGGAGAGGAGTGGGGAAAACACAAAGATGAGCAGCACGTGGTTTCCACTCTCAAAGGATCCTGGCATGTAGTTGGAGAGACATAAATTCAAAACCAAAACAAGGAGGAAATGCTCTGGGGGTTAGGGGAGTATTGCATGTAGAAGGAGGCCAATGGACCAAAACTCAACTTGCCAAAATAATGTCACCAAATGACCCATATGTTGAAAGGCCAATTCACTGAAAATCAATTTGTCATTGGCCCAGAGCTGCTGAGTGTTGCCATAGAAATAATTTTCCCAAAGGTTCCAAAGGGGCAAGCTTAGTATTAGGAGAAGGGCACTTTTAAGTTCCAGCCCAGGGATATATCTATGGTTGAGAGTCCTCTTTCATATGGCCATGGGAGAGCATTTTGTACACAAAGTTGCAGTAACCAGAAGTGTGGTTTGGTGAATAACAGAGAGGACTTTTAAAAAAAATCTTATTCCTGATATATCAGTCATGGTTCCAGCAGGAAACAGATGGCACCCAAAAACTTGAAAATGTGAAGGTAGTCTGGTAAAGGGGCTTTTTTCAAAGCATGGGCAGGATTAGGAAAACCACCAAGGGATAGTACAGTCCCTGGAGGTAGCAAGAGCAGGGAGCCATTGCCACTGGAACCTGGGGAGGGTGGCTCTACTGAGGGGGCCACCAAACTGGAGGAAGTATCTATGGCGGTCACCCTTCTACTTCTCATCTCTTGCAGGTGCCTCTCATTGGCCAAGCCCAACTATAAAGTGAGGAAAAGCATTCCCAGGCACAAAGAAGGAAGGGGGAGGGTAGATCTAGAGGGCATTCACCGTATCATGTTATTATTCAATAGCATAACTAATTACCATTTTGGTCAGTTAAAGAAGAACATGATTGTTATTTCAGATTTAAAGATCAGTATCACTTCAAATTTGTCAATTAAGGGTTGAAATGTGTAACAAGGTGCCCGATAAAAGTCCTTTAACCAAGATGAATTCTCAGGAATTCATGATGAATACAATAAATAATTTTGGAGTAGATCTTTGTTCAGAAAAGTCATTAGAGTAAAAGTTCCTGATATGCTTAATGTAAGGCATTTTTAAAGGGTACAACAGGATCTTCTGTGTGGTTTACCAAGGCAACTCTTTAGAGTTCTTGGAGTATGGTAGGTTTTGAGAAGCAGGGGCACAACATGTGGCCAAGGCTAGAAATTTACTGGCTTGATTCTGACTTTGGAGCAGGGTGCCTTAGCACATAAGTCTGAAGCTAGAGAACTGGCTCCCAAGGTTATAGGGATCTGGTACAGTAGTAAACCATTGTGGTCACTAGACTGTGCAGGACCAGTGTTCAACAGCGACACCATGTGGCGGGGACAAAGCTTGGTACTAGTGGCAATTGCACTTTCCATCTGAATTTACTTCCTTTGGATTAAGTAAATCCCTGAGGTTCTTGGATACTCCAGGAAGAGGGTATCCTCAAGAAGGAGATGGTAGAGTTCCTGCTAATAAAGGTAGATGGGGATTTGAGGGATAAATTAGAGCAATAAATGAGATGTGAGTTGATTTGTGACTTGGTAAAGTAGATCATATTTGCTGTAAGAGACTGTTTTAATGAACCAAGGTCTGTTCACTGCTAACTAGACATTCCAAGTGTCTTTTTTAGGCAGAGGCAGGAACAGTAGTTGAAGTGGGAAGAAGAAGGAACAAGAATAATTTGTGTTAGAATTGCACTACTTATAGTTTCTCCATATTCACAGCTTTCATCCCAATACCACCCCAGCTTCAATTTAGAGGTACAGAGAGGAGATGAGGGCAAGGCAAAATACTACCCTGGGGTAATTTGGGGCTATTAAAGTTGACCAAATCAATTTGGAACTTGTAAAGAAAAACATTATTAACCTTAAAAAACAAGATTCAGAGAATATGATTATGTATGGAGTTTATTTGAGTAGAAAGCTTGAATATGGCCACTAGGAAAAAACCAACTACAAACAAATGGTGTCAGTGTTCCAAAGTGGAGAAATTAAAGTTTCATTTATATAGGCAGAGATGAGAAGTTCCAGCAGGATTATAACATTTTCCACGTAAGACCAGTACATACACCACTGATTTGATTGGTTACAGATTGCTACATTCCAAGGTAGATTACTTTATTACTCTGTAAGAAGGAATAATGATCTGAAGGGGTTTTATCTCTTGGTCTTCCTAATTATTTACACGAAAAAAAGGCAGAACTTGCAGCTACATCCCACATTATTCAGGCTGCATAGCCACATTCCTCTCAAGGCTCAGATTAAGTTAAAATTTCCAACAGTTTTAAGTTTGAATTATTTTAAGTTTGAATTATTTAATTTCACAAAGTTAAATGGAATTCCATGACATTCTACTATACTTTCTTCTAATCTCAGTCTGTAACATCAACTTTGAAAAGGAGCTATGAAGAAGGGTGTTAGATCTGAGGTATGTTTAAGAGAAAGTATCACAAATGAAGCTTGTTTATTGATCAGTATGAACTTGGTGGGATACAATTTTCTGTTTATCCAGTCACTGCCCCGTGCTGTGTTCCCCTGTGCCCAGCCAGTGGACCTGCTGTGCATGTGACCCAGTGAGATACCAGTGGTTGTGGCCAAGCCAATGCCTGTGTCACCCCTTCTCCAACTCCAGGCAGTGCATTTCAGGGATACTCTTCTTCCACTTGGGGAATGGAAAGGGAAGAGTCCAGAAGACTATGTTTTGCACTTGGATACCAGCTCAGCCACAGTAAAATAAAGTAACATGCAGACTCCTGAAGCCCCTGAGTCTAGGCCTCAGTTCCTGGATTGCATTCCTGAACCCACCCTGGGCCAGAAGGAAACATGCTGCCCTGAAGGGAAGGACCCAGTCCTGCCAAGATTTACCAACTACTGACTAAATAGCCCTTGGGCTTTGAATAAACATCAAAAGAAGCCAGGCAACAGTCACCATTGGCTTTGGGTGAGACTATGCTGGCTTTAAGTATGACTTGGAACTGGTGGCCACAATGGAGTGCCCATATTACTCTTTCCCCAACTCCAACAATGCAGCACAGAAAAGTGAGGGAAGAGAATAAGAGACTTCCTGGTAATCCAGGGAATTCTCTCATATCTCTCTCATATCTCCAAGTCCACCAGGGCAGTATCCCACCAGGAGTCTGTAAGAATCAAAGCATTACTGGGCTTGGGGCACCCCCAATGCTGATATGACTGCAGTGATCAAAGACTGAGATCACAACATGCAATTCCCTTTGAGTATCTGGAAAGACTTCTCAAGAAGGATGGGTTCAAATAAGCCCAGACTGTGAAGATTAAAATAAATACCAAACTCTTCAATTCCCAGATATCGACAAACATCCACAAGCATCAAGAACATCCAGGAAAACATGACCTCACTAAACCAACTAAATAAGGTATCAGTGACCAATCCTGGAGTGATGGAGATAGGTGATCTTTTAGAAAAAGAATTCAAAATAGCTGTCCTGAAGAAGCTCAATGAATTTCAAGATAATCTAGAGAAGGAATTCAGTAGCATATCAGAGAAATTTAACAAAAAGATGGAAATAATATAAAAAAGCAGAAACTCTGGAGCTAAAGAATTCAGTTGACAAACAGAAAGGCTTTAGAGTCTCACAATAGCAGAATTGAGCAAGCAGAAGAGAGGATTAGTGAGCTTGAAGAAACACTATTTGAAAATACAGAGTCAGAAGAGAAAAAAGAAAAAAAAAATAGAAAGAGTGAAGCATGCCTACAAGATCTAGAAAATGGCCTCAAAAGGGCAAATCTAGAAGTTGTTGGCCTTAAAAAGGAGATAGAGAGAGAGAGACAGGGGTGGAAAGTTTATTCATGGAAATAATAATAGAACTTTCCAAAACTAGTGAAAGACATCAATATTCAGGTACAAAAAGGTCATAGAACACCAAGCAGATTTAACTCAAACAAGACTACCTCAAGGCATTTAATAATCAAGCTCCCGAAGGTCACGGATAAAGAAAGGGTCCTCAAGGAAGCAAGAAAAAAAAAAAAACATAACATGCAAAGAGCTCCAATACATATGGCAGAAGACTTCTCCGTGGAAGCCTTACAGGCCAGGAGAGAGTGGCATGACATATTCAAAGTGCTGAAGGAAGAAAGCCTTAACCCTAGAATACTATATCCTGCAAAAATATCCTTCACACATGAAGGATAAATGAAGACTTTCTCAGACAAAAACTGAGGGATTTAATCAATGCTAGACCTGTCCTACAAAAAATGCTAAAAGGTGTTTTTCACTCTGAAAGAGAAGGATGTTAATGAACAAAAAGAAATCATCTGAAGGTATACCTAGTAACAGTAAGTACACAAATACGGAATACTCTAGTGCTGTAATTGTGGTATATAAACTGCTTATATCTTGAGTAGGAGTACTGAAAAGAAAACATAACAATGGCCTCACTGCCAAATTTTACCAAGTATTCAAAGAAAAACTAATACCAATCCTATTTAAACTATTCCAAAAAATCAAAGAGGAGAGGATACTCCCAAACTCACTCTATGAGGCCTGTATAACCCTGATACCAAAACCAGAGAAAGACACAACAAAAAAAGAAAACTATTGGCCAATATCTCTGATGAATATATTAACAGATGCAAAAATCCTCAACAAAATACTAGCAAACCAAACTCAACAACACATTAAAAAGATTATTCATCATGACCAAGTGGGATTCATCCCAGGGATGCAAGGATGCTTCAATATATGCAAATCAACAATGTGATACATCATATCAACAGAATGAAGGACAAAAACCATATGATCAATTCAATTGATGACGAAAAAGCATTCAATGAAATTCAATATCCCTTCATGATAAAAAGTCTCAAATAACTTGGTATAGAAGGAACTTACCTCAACATGATAAAAACCTTATATGACAGACCCACAGCTAGTCTCATAACGAATGAAGAAAAACTGAAAGCATTTCCTGGAAGGTCTGGAACAAGAGAAGCATGTCCATTTTCACCACTGTTATTCAACAGAGTACTAGAAGTTCTAGCTAGAGTAATCAGACATGAGAATGGAAGAAAGTGTCTCCAAATTGAAATGGAAGGAGTCAAATCATCCTTGTTTGCAGACCATCTGATCTTTTTATTTTTTATTTTTTATTTTTTTTATTTCAGCATATTATGGGCATACAAAAGTTTAGGTTACGTATATTGCCCCCGAATTAGAGTTTCAAGCATGTCCATCCCCTACCCTAGATGGTGCGCATTGCACTCATTATGTAGCTATACACCCATCCCCCCTACATCTGCCCGACACCAGATTAATGTTATTCCTAAATGTGCTCTTAGGTGATGATCGGTGAAACCAATTTGATGGTGAGTACTTGTGGTGCTTATTTTTCTATTCTTGGGATACTTTACTTAGTAGAATGGGTTCCAGCTCTATCCAGGAAAATACAAGAGGTGCTATATCACCATTATTTCTTATAGCTGAGTAGTGCTCCATGGTATACATATACCACATTTTATTAATCCACTCATGTATTGGTGGGCACTTGGGTTGTTTCCACATCTTTGCAATTATGAATTGTGCTGCTGTAAATATTCGAGTACAGATGTCTTTTTTTGTAGAATGTCTTTTATTCTTTTGGGTAGATGCCCAATAATGAGATTGCTGGATCAAATGATAGGTCTACTTGTATCTGTTTAAGGTACCTCCATATTGCTTTCCACAGAAGTTGCACTAGTTTGCAGTCCCACCAGCAGTGTATGAGTGTTCCTGTCTCTCTGTATCCATGCCAACATTTATTGTTTTGGGACTTTCTGATAAAGGCCATTCTCACTGGAGTTAAGTGATATCTCGTTGTGGTTTTGATTTGCATTTCCCTGATGATTAGAGATGTTGAGCATTTTTTCATACGTTTTTTGGCCATTCTTCTGTCTTCTTTTGAAAAATTTCTATTCATGTCCTTTGCCTACTTTTTGATAGGGTTGTTTGAGTTTTTCTTGCTGATTTTCCTGAGTTCTAAATAGATTCTAGTTATCAGTCCTTTATCAGATGTGTAGCCTGTGAAAATTTTTTCCCATTCTGTAGGTTGTCTGTTTGCTCTCATGACAGTTTCTCTGGCTGTGCAGAAGCTTTTTAATTTAATCAGGTCCCATTTATTTATTTTTGTTGTTGCTGTGATTGCCTTTGGGATCTTCTTCATAAATTCTTTGCCTAGGCCAATTGTCTGTAAGAGTTTTTCCCACATTTTCTTCTAGAATTCTAATAGTTTTGCACCTTAAGTTTAAGTCTGTTATCCACCGTGATTTGATTTTTGTGAGAGGTGAAAGCTGTGGGTCCTGTTTTAGTCTTCTACGTGTGGCTATCCAGTTTTCCAGCACCATCTATTGAATAAGAATTCTTTTCCCCAGTGTATGTTTTTGTATGCTTTGTCAAAGATTAGATGGCTATATGAGGATGGTTTTTTTTTTTTTTTTTTTTTTTTGAGACAGAGTCTCACTCTGTTGCCCAGGCTAGAGTGAGTGCTGTGGCGTCAGCCTAGCTCACAGCAACCTCAAACTCCTGGGCTCAAGCAATCCTCCTGTCTCAGCCTCCCGAGTAGCTGGGACTACAGGCATGCACCACCATGCCCGGCTAATTTTTTCTATATATATATATATTTTTTTAGCTGTCCATATAATTTCTTTCTATTTTTAGTAGAGATGGGGTCTCACTCTTGCTCAGGCTGGTCTCGAACTCCTGAGCTCAAACGATCCGCCCACCTCGGCCTCCCAGAGTGCTAGAATTACAGGCGTGAGCCACCGTGCCTGGCCATGAGGATGGTTTTGTATCTGGATTCTCAGTTCTGTTCCACTAGACCATCTGATCTTATATCTAGAGAAACCTAAAGACTCCACAAAAAACTATTAAAACTGATAAATATTCATTAAAGTTACAGGATACAAAATCAAAATACAAAAATCAGCATTTCTATATGCCAACAGCAAAGAATCTGAAAAAGAAACCAGGAAAGAAATCCCATTTACAAGAGCTACAAATAAAATAAAACGCCTAGGAATAAACTTAACCAAAGAAGTGAAAGATCTTTATAATGAAAACTATAAGACATTGATGAAAGAAATTGAAGAGGATACAAAAAAATGGAAACATATTCCATCCTTATGGATTGGAAAAATCAATATTGGTAAAATGTCCATACTACCCAAAGCAATCTACAGATTCAACACAATCCACATCAAAATACCAAAGAAATTTTCACAAAAATAGATAAAATAATCATAATATTTATATGGAACCACAAAAGACCCACAATAGTCAAAAAAGCCATTCTGAACAACAACAACAACAAAAAAAACAACAACTGGGGGAATCACATTATCTGACTTCCAATTATACTATAGAGCTATAGTAACACAAATAGCATGGTGCTGGCATAAAAACAGACTCATAGACCACTGGAACAAATAGAAAACCTAGAAATACACTCACATATCTATAGTGAACTTATATTGAATAAAGGTGCCAGGAACAAACAGTGGGGAAAGGACAGTCTCTTCAATAAATGGTGCTGAGAAAACTGGATATCCATATGCAGAAGAATGAAACTAGACCCTTGTCTCTCTCTATATACAAAAATCAAATGAAAATGGATTAAAGACTTAAATCTAAGATCTGAAACTATGAAACTACTAAAGGAAAACATTGGGGAAATGCTTTAGGACATTGGTCTGGACAAGGACTTCTTGAGTAATATCCACAAAGCACAGGCAACCAAAGCAAAATTGAATAAATGCGATCACATCAAGCTAAAAAGCTTCTGCACAGCAAAGTAAACAATCACCAAAGGGAGGAGATAACCCACACATTGGGAGAAAATATTTGCAAATCATCCATCTGACAAGAGATTAATAACTAGACTATATAAGGAGCTCCAGCAACTCAATAGGTAAAAATCAAATTATTTAAAAAATGGGCAAAGGATCTGAGTAGACATTTCTCAAAAGGAGACATACAAATGGTCAACAGATATATGAAAAAATGCTCAACATCGTTAGTCATCAGAGAAATGCAAATCAAATCTACAATGAGATAACATCTCACCTCAGGTAAAATTGCTTTTATCAAAAAGATAGGCAATAGCGAATGTTGTTGAGGATGTGGAAAAAGGGGAACCCTTGCACATTGTTGGTGGGAATGTAAATTAGTACAACCACTAGAGTTGTAATAATTTAGAATGCTGGTTACCAGAGGCTGGTTACCAGAGGGGAGGGGGGGATGAAGTGGGAATGGTTAATAGGTGCAAAAATATAGTTAGATGGTTAGATAGAATGAATAATATTTGATAGCACAACAAAGTGAGTTATCAACTTATCAACAGTAAGTTAGGGTATACTTTAAAATAACTAAAAGAATGGAATTGAAATGTTCCTAACACAGAGAAATGATAAATGCCTGAGGTGATGGATACCCCAATTACCCTGATTTGATTAATACACATTGTATGCCTGTATCAAACATCACATGTACCCTATTAAGATATACAACTATTACCCATAGTAATTAAATATTTTTTTAAAAAAGTTTTAAAAAAGCTCTGACTTCTCCACTATATAATTTATACATGTAGCAAAAAAACAAAACAAACAAACAAACAAACAAACCAAAAAAAAAAACCCCAAACCATTTGTACCTTCTAAATCTATTGAAATAAAAACAATAGCTTTAGATAAAACAAAAACAAAACACTCAAGCTTCTTCAGGTCTTAATTTTCTTATGGAGGCTCCCATGTCACATAAAATGTATATTAAATGTGATGTTTTTATCTTGTTAATCTGTCTTTTGCTATAAGGGCCTCAGCCTTAGATGGTTGAGGAAAAAATATTTTTCCTCCCCTGCACTGTCTTTTCATTCCTCTTCCAAGACCTGTGCCTTAGAGTTGCGTCAGGGAGCCACTGTTCTGTTTCCAGGGCAGACTCTCCCTCCCCTGCTCCTCCTGGGCTCTAGCTAGATCCATACGTTGGGGTGGAGGAGCAGAGTAATGGTGGGTTTGCCTCCCACCAGGGGTAGCCTGTCTGAGGAGGGGGGCTACCCCTGGCCTTACTCTGGCTCAGTCAGCCCCCATGCACTGCTGGTGGCCTCAGGCATTAGAGTGGTCTCTGTAAAGTTCAGTTCCATCCTAACCCTTTCCAAGGGTGAGGGTCCAGCTGAGCCTCTCTTTGGGTCTTGACAGTGGTCCACATTCCTGTGCATCTTTCTGGGTGGGTCATCCCCTCCATCCCTGTCCTTCTGAGCACACCCTTGGCTTGTGCTCCTTCCTGGGGAGCCACAGGAACTGCTGAAATTCTCTCCCACATCTCTGAAGGCTACAAGGATCCAGGATGGGGCTAAAGGCCACCTGATACTCTTTCCAGGCTTGCGAACTTCACTGTCATTCCATCTCATCCTGTTGTTGCAATGAACTCCTTCCAAACCTCCCATCTTCAGGAAGCTCCAGATAAGAAGCTGGCTTGTGCTATAAGTTTGGGTGTGTTTCTGAATGCCGAGGGCCTCAGATGATGCTCTCCCCCAAACATACCATGCTTTGCTTTCTCTGATGAAGCATTGGGTGGTTCTGCTGACTTTTCAGTCCTGCCGTGGGATGGGGAGGGTTGGAAGGCAGGGAAGAGGAACTTTCCTCAGGATTTACAAATGTCAGGGCATGTTTGAAGATGTCTGTCTGACCGAGAAACTAAAGAACCTCATCAGAAATAAATGATCTAAAGGAGGAGAGATTCAGGCATGCCCCAGGCTGCTGGTCCAACCCCAATGCCTCAGGCACTGAAGGGAAGATTCTGAGTATAGCAGGGCTTCTGTCTCTTTTTGTCCCCTCATCCAGCCCCCAAAGGATTTGTTTCTCAATATGTGCCTGGGGGTGGGGAGAGCTGTTTGAATAAAAAAAGAAAGAGAGAGCTGTTTCTACACAAACTCTCTTTGAAACATTGGCAATACAAGGCAGCATTGTTTTGAGAGCCACACAACAGAAAAACACAAAGCAGGGAGAGCAGTGTCCTCCGCACCTGGGCACAGAGTGCAGAGTGACGTGAGTGCCTGGGGCTTTGGTGCTTTGGTGGCTCCTGCACATCAGTGATGTCTCAGTTCTAGTGGTGGCTGCCAGCACAACTGCTTTCTTCCGTAGTGGCAAGAAGACAAGGGAGAGGAGGAGAAGGCCTTACCGGGGGCAACGAAGGGACAGAAAGCTCTGGAAGCGGTGGAATGTGGTGCCCTAGGCATGGATACCGACACCCTTACTTTCAGGTTGGGGTGGAAGTAGCATCCACTGGCAGCTGTTGGCATTCTGCCCAGTACGATGGCTTGGGCATTTCCCACTAGCAGTGATGCTGGGCCAGGGGCCACCCACAGAGGGGCCATCTCAGGGCTGAATGGGACACTCATGCTCACATCCTCAAGGCACATGGCACCAGTGCTGCCTGCGTGGGGAACGGGGGAAATGGATGTGAGTTGTTCTTGGTGACTCTAAGACCCAGAAATAATTGCAGGGAGGAGAACGTTGCAGGGAATGAGAGTGTAGTAGGGCTAAGGGGTCACATTTATAGGTGATGGAGTCCCCTCAGCTCATCAAGACAATGGGTGTTTATGTACACCCATAACACATACGTCTATGCTTATAATTCATCAGAAGAGCAAAGAGGATGAGATAGATGAGAATTTCTGAAAGGAGAAGTCCTACTAGAGATTTATACAGATAAATAGTCCAACAGGCAGTGGAGTCATGGAGTGACAGCTCTTGGTAGAAATGCAATATCTAAAGCATTTTCTGTGGTTATGATGACTCTTCCTGGTTGAAACCACTGGCGACTTCTCTGTGAGACTTTCTTAAGGCAGGAAATCAACAGACAAACCTCATTTTCATCTGGATTTGTGCATTTGACTTGGTAAACTTTGACAACTGAAGCAAAGCAACAAAACCAGAATGCATCGCTTTGTAATGATGTGCTCTTAATTGTATGGGGATCGCTGTAAGATCCCCACATTCTTGGCTTGCAGTCCATTTTGGCCCACAGTGATCCAACTTAATAGTAAAAACAGGATTGATTTGTATTAGAAAAAAAAAGAGGTATTGAAGAATCTTGTATATGCTGTTATGTATTAATAGTATCTGAGGAATTGGGGAGAAATGACATGGAGTCAGTAAAGGGTAAGAAGGACTAATCCACTTGGTGAGAGATGTGAAGAAAATGCAAATATAAAGTAGCTTGGAATTCTGAGAGGAAGAATAGTGACACACATATGATAAAAACTTTCTTCACATTTACAATTTCTTTAGATATACTGAGAAAAAATGGTAGATGTTTTGAAAATAAAGTTTAAATAGGAGTAAATGAAATAAAAAATACTGGTTTTGAATGGTCCTCAAAAAAAACATTAGAATTGTCCATTGGTATTGGCTAACAGGATGATAAAATAAAAAACAGATTTAAATATTAATTTCAAATTTAAAGTTCCTAACTTGGCAATAATTTTAAAAAGTTATGGTAAAAAAGCAAATTAGGAGTTTATTCGGGAGATTAGATTTGGATTAAGAAAAAAATATTTTATTGAAAGAAGTACATGTTTTTCTGTATCTTTCTCTGGTTAATGAGGGTCTTAGAAATACCGTAGGCAAGCCCGCACTGATGTTGTTCACTCTGTTCCTTTGAAGTAATTTGTTTCTCTGGTTATCTGAGTACAGTATCTGTTCCTCTCTCCTCTGGTTTGTTTTTCCACTTGTGTGCAACCTTGAAGTCAAGGATGCCACCTAACTCCAGCAGCCCAAGCTCAGAGCCTCAGGGACACCTGTTTCCTGTCTCCAGATTCAGCCAGGGGTGGGGGCTGGCGTGTTTCATTCCTGCACCCTCTCTCCTATCTCACCTCTTTCACTCCTTCCCCTTCCCACTGCCAGCTGCACCTTTGCTTTTGTTTTATTTCCACTCTACTTTCTCCTCCCCACAATCTATTATATTCCGTGTTGTGTTGCGATATTCATCTCCATCCTCAGGAACAGTTCATGACACTCCTGTCAAAAGACAAAATGACAACAAATTTAGTTAAAATGATCGATTTGGCTTTTCTTTGTGCATCATGAATTGGGGCAGTATCTCCTTTAAAAATTTAGGAAAGGTGCTCCAATGAGCTGCGCAGAGGAAGCAGAAAAGGGCTGAAGAAAGCAGAAACTGGGAACAAAAAGCAGATTGGTTAGCCTCAGGTTATTTCAGGTCACTTTCCCTGTAAGGGGTACAGAGGGGACTTCCTTATCATGTTGGCTAAAACTGGCCTGCTTGGGGATTGACTATTATATCTCCCTCTCCTGATTTCTTGGAAAGTCAGATAAACAACCTAGGTTTGGTTTGGTGATGTGGAAGTTTAGCATGAGTGACTCCATTTTGGTTTGGTCTGGCAGTCCAAATCAGTGGTCTGCTATAAATTTTATTTAACATTCCTCTGCTCATAAGTCTTGAGTAGCTCCTTCTGTCCACTGGAGGAAATACAAACTCCTTGATCAAGAGTGTAAGGTCCCCTAAGATCCCTTTAAGAATTTTAAATCCCGTAAGATCCCTTTTCACCTCATCTCACTATTGCCCTTCCCAAGTGCTTAGCTCTGGCCCCAGTGCAACTATTTTCTAGGCTATGTTGGCTTGAAACTTTCTCTGATTGTTGCCTTCAGAATTATTATAGCATTTTCCTCATGCTCCTCTTCTATGGCACCTACAAATTTCCTGTTGTTTTAAAATTTACAGGAATGGGGTTTATCTCCTCCACTGGACAGTAGTGTACCGAATGTGTCTGAGCGCTTGAGGCTGTCATCTGTGTACCCACCTCATTCATTCATTCATGGCTTGTACAGTGTAGCTTCTGAATCAATGTTTTTTTTTTTTTTTTTTTTTTTTTTGAGACAGAGTCTCACTCTGTTGCCCAGGCTAGAGTGAGTGCCGTGGCATCAGCCTAGCTCACGACAACCTCAAACTTCTGGGTTCAATCTTCCTGCCTCAGCCTCCCGAGTAGCTGGGACTACAGGCATGTGCCACCATGCCCGGCTAATTTTTTCTATTTTTAGTAGAAATGGGGTCTCATTCTTGCTCAGGGTGGTCTTGAACTCCTGACCTCAAGTAATCTTCCTGCCCTGGCCTCCCAGAGTGCTAGGATTACAGGTGTGAGCCACCTCGCCCAGCCTGAATCAAGTTTTAAGTAAATTAATTCTTCTGGGTTCAGCAGGGACGATTAGACCAAACTAGGCTCACTGCTCCAACACTTTGATGGAATTAAATCTAGGGTTGGTCTTCAAACTAATTTATTGTTCAGATCTTTTATAAATCAGGCCAAATATGGAACCAGACTTTAGCTCTTAAGATATCCTTAAAAGGACTGGATTCCTTCAAGTTTTTCTTGTTAAAGCCCAAATTCAAAAAGGAGCCTCAGTGACTTGGGGATCAGTCTGGGCTCTTGGGTGGGTAGCCCTTTTGATTTGGCACATCCTTTCTGATAGTAATGCCTATTCCATTCATGACAACTATGTTTGGAGTATTTCCTTTAAGTTACTTTGCCACCCTTTGATCCAAGAATGGCACCAAAGAAGTAGGAGAGGATAGAGTTGCACACGTAGTAAGATGGCTGATCAGATCTCTCAGATGGAGGTAGAGAGGACAAGAGCCCCAAACAGCAAGGACTGGGTCACTCTCTTCCAAGTGAGAAGCTAGGGTCACCCCCTCCTGTGTGACCCATGCTCAAGAAGCCTTGGATAGGTGCTGGGCTCATGGCTCCGCTCACCTTTTCCCACAGATTGGTCATCGTCTTCAACATTTCTAGGTTATGTTGGTTCATTCAATGATCATATATATATTGAGCACATACTTGATGTAAGGCATTGGACTAGATATTGTAGGGAAATAAAAAGAAGTTTCAGTCATAGGCTTTGCCCTTTGGGAGTTTGTAATCTCACTGGGAGAACAGGCATGTTTCAGGTTGAAATAGGCATAGGAAATGTCAATGATATAAAACAACACTGAGCACATAACATAATCATGAAGAGGAACCCAGCTACAAAATATTGGTGGTTCAGAGGATTAAATTAACACACACACAGAAACACTATCCACATTGATTTAAACCACTCCTCTTCAAGATATGACACAATTCCTGAAAGTTTCTAAGCTTCTCTGAAGAACTCAATGAATAACAAAGTATACTGGAAGTCAAAATTTATTTGTTGTTAACTCATATTCTGATATCTCTAGTCATCTGGTTTATTTAGGGGTTCTTTCCTAGCAATAAATGAAATTGTAATGAAATCTGAAGGCCAAGAAATAGTGGGTCACTGGAAATATTCTAAATTGTCTTGCTTGGTTGAAAGTCTGAGATATAAAATATCGAAATATTTTAGCATCAAGATGAACAGATGCCTATTTTTCCAGATTGCAGATTAAACCTGGAGCATTTTACTTGCTTCTAGCTAGAAAAAGATCCATGAATGAATATTAATAGATGCCTGTACCAAGAGATACTAATTCCCCAGCAAGAATGTCCAAGGCATCCAGTTGAATGCTGAAATTAGAAAGGTTCTTTGAATTTAAAATGACTAGTACTTATGAAGGAGTCATAAAATCTTTAAAAAAAAAAACAAAACAACAACTGTCATTCATGTATCTTAATCAACAAACCAGGAAGCAGCAGCAGCCTGAACTCTGAACTGAACTTGGAGGCCCAAGGATTTGCAGAGTGGCTCTGGGTAGGATGCCTTCTCTGTCTCCCAAACCACTCTCTCTGAAACAATTCTGCTAATATTACCTATTTCATCGGAGCATTGAGAATTCAGAGGAGGGACAGAGGACATGCTCTAATTATTAGTGAGCCTAATTCCTACATATTTAAAAGGGGCCATAAATGTTTAACTACATGAAGGGAATTTGCAGACATCTATCTTTCAGTTGCTGAGAATCCCAGTTGTGGGTTGTGTAGCCCTGCAGGGTCACTCTGCTGTACGTCTTTGGTATGTTTCCCTCAGTGCAATTTAGAACACGGCCTTTGCTGAGGGCTTGTGTCTTTCTTCTGGAGGTGGCTGTCCTGGCATCTGTCCCTCCAGTGCACCTCCACCCACCCCCCCACCCCCAACAGACACACACTGACTTCACTTTCTTTGCCTCCCTCCCTGGCTCTTTTCCTCCTCCTCCCTTAGGTGAGTGATCAAGGGAAAGGAATCCCCTAGCCCTGGGCCTCTCCAAACTCCCTTGACCTCTCTGTCTGCCCCAGCTCTGCAGGCCCTTCCTGGGGTCTCCACCGAGAGACAGCTGTACCTTGTCATTCAGGCAGCATTGCCTGGCAGTTTAACTTGCCCAGACCCCTTTTGGGTACAGTTGCAATATTTTAGGGGGCATTTTTATTTTATCTTAATATTTTTTAAAAAAGGGTTTAATTTGTAGATTCTAGATTTTGATCCTGACTTAGTCACCCATTTGCTTGGTCAGCACAAGTTCTGGGCACCAGTTCATGGATCCTTTTCTTCTGTGTGACCCAGCCCAGAGTGGATGCTAGTCTTAGCTACCTGGCTTTCCATCCCCTGTGGATTCAGGTGACCCTGCTGTTGGGTCAAGGGAGACTGAACTATTCTTGATCTCGTTTTTTTGTTGTTGTTGTTTAGTCCCTCAGCTTGACCGCCCAGTCTGTGGTTCTCAGGAGCGCTACAAATTCTCTTATTAAAAACAAAATAAAACAAAACAAACAACCACCACCCAACACTTTTCTTGACCACCTACTTTGAGCCAGGCAGTATGCCATACGGTATAAGAAATATAAAGAAAAGCAAGGGACTGGCTGGGGTAGTCATACCTGTATAATTGCAATAGAATGGGGCAAAAGCTTTTGGTAGACATTTGAATTTTTTTTTTTTTTTTTTGAATACCCAACATCCAGACCTCCTTTCTATCCTTGGGGATCTGCCAAAGATTGCAAATGCGTGCCAGGCAGGGCTTTCCTTCACTTCATAGGAACTATAGGAATTCTTTCACGTCCCCTGCAGGCAGGTGACCATGCTCAGCCAATCTCACACTCTTGTCTAGGTTTGTGAATCCAGCAGGAAAGAGATAAAGATACAGGGACTACTGAGAAGTGTTGTAAAGACTGTGGCCCCCACACTGAGTCCAGAAACTGCACTTGGTTCCAGCTCATCTGCCAATGTTCTCTAGACCTCCAGGCTCAATATCTTCCAATATATTTATTTTCTCCTTACTCAGAGTGTGTGTGTGTGTGTATGTGTTGGCTTGAAATCAAGAACTTTGATACAGAAATGAATAATGGGGAGTGTGATGCAGACAACAGATCCTCAGAGAGATGGGAAAAACTAGAATTGGGAGGAAGGCAGTGAAACTTCCATTAGTGTTGGTTGTGGGATTCTGGAACCCATGATAATAAGTGGTAAACAGCAATGCAGTTACTGCCCGTGGTCATCTTGTATTGAAGTGCCCACTGAAGGCAAGACTTGGGGACCATATCATGGCTGATACAGAATAGAAAGAAAACATGAGGAAGTCAAGAGTAGTGGGTAGGATGGATTCTTTAGTGGCACTAGAAAACCTAAAGAAAGAGAATGATAGGCCCAAATATGTAAGTTCTCAGCTCAAGACAGAGATTGCATCCTCCTGACATTCTATGACCTTACTTAGAAACCTCTTCCCACTTGAAGCTCAAGGGTTGACATGGCCCCCAAACCAAATTCAACGTTTATAAGTGGCTGAGTTATATTAGTTGAAGCTACAGCTTTGTAGAGACTTCAGTGGCTTTCAAATGTTTTTGATCACAATCCCCCTAAGAAATACATTTTATAACACAATCTAGCACACACACCCGTTGATACTACTGAAACAAAGGTGTCATGAAACATTTTTACCCTTATTATAAATAAAATGTTCTGTTCTTATTCTATTTTAAAAATTCTGCTTGCAATCAACCAACCAAACTGAAAAACCTGTGTTAAGGAAGATTGGAATGAGGTTCTGAAGGACTCAGAGAGGTAGCTGAATTCCTGTGCCTTGGGGGAAGGGGACTTAGTCTTGTTTGGAGACTCTGCAACCCCCTTGCTGTATGGAGCCAGTTAGTCTCAGGTCTTAGCCCCCTGCCACCCCCACCCCCTAAATTCATCTATCATAGTCTCTACACCTGTGACTGAAGTCAGACCTCCACATCCCCAGGAGGCTGATAACAAGGTTGAGCCAGGAAGAGGAGGCTTCCACAGCAAAGAATTATAGGACTTGGTTAATTTATATCATCAAAATTCCAGAGAATATATGTGGAAATGAATTCTGATGGGATGCTTCCTAACCAAGAAGGAAGAAATCTAATTTTAAACCAGACCAAATTAATTGCTAAGGATGGGCTTACGAAACATCCTCAAATCAGTATGTTAGTTTCAGCAGCTGAGAGTCATTCTAATTTTTTGCTTGATTAGTTGACAAAAAAAAAAAAAAGTCATTTCAGCAGCAACTGGCATCAAATGAAACTGATGTGCTAAAAATCTTTTGTAAGCAGGTAGAGGAAGGAATGCAAAAAGCTGGGAATTCTGGAGTGGCCTTTTCAAATGCAATCTGACAGTTACCAGGTAATCATGCACCCTCAGGAAAGCACAGAGGACCTTCCCTTTGCAATACTTTGAGAAATACATTGATTAGGAGAGAGCTGGATCCTTGAAAAGCTCTGAAGGCTGGAATTGCTTATGGAGATGTTATTGAAATGAGATCTTTGATTTCATTGGCAAGATTAGGGAGTCTAAGAGGCCTTGTGGAGACATTTAACCTCCCAGGGCGAAATGAGCTTAGCTTACCATACTAACCAGCAGGCTGGGGCATGGAGGTTTATTTCTTTTGAAATATTGCACCCCTACCACCAAGAAAGAGAGATAATAGCTGGTATTTATTGAATATTTACTCAATGTGCCAATCGTTGGATCCTCACAACACTATGGGGTAAGTACTCTTACAATCTCCATATTACAGGTGAATAAAGTCAGGCACAGAGAGAATAAGAAATTTATCCAAGACCTCACAGCTACTTAGTTGTGGAGTTAGGATTCTAACCCCATGTCGTTTGACTCCGGAGTCCATGCTATGCTACCCAGTGTTTGACTTTGGAGGTAACCTATGCCCACAGGTGGATTTGCCATGAAACTATTGAAGCTGAACTTTCAGGGATCCTTTTCTGCATGGGCCCTTTGTAAGGCCCTGAGAGGCCCTAGGAATGTACTCACATGGTCATATGTTTTTGTAAAATTTGCAAAAGTAAGATGTTTTAACTGTCATTTGTTATGGCTGCTGTCTTTCCATTCTGACTTCTCAATGTCGCTTCCCTTGTGTCAGGTGGCTTTGAAAAGACTATGAGCATTTTGGGGATCTGGCTAAGGGGAGGTCAAGTTGGAAATCCACTTAGCTTAGTTTTAGTGGGATATATTTTTGTGGTTTACAGCCACTGTGCTGACTTGCCTGGAGTTGTGATACTGACACCAGTATCGTGGTTATACGTTTCAGGGCCACAGGTTCTACCCACACAGCGATGTGCACTGTGGTGCTTGACACAGAAAGCACGTGGGTTATAGAGAGAAACAAGATTTGAAGTGGAACCAGGGCTTAATATGGAGCCAGAAGCTAGTCTATGGAAAATTCTTCCAATCATCAGATATATACAATAGAAGTAGAATATTCAGTTTTCATAGTTGCTTAGTCAAAAGTTGAAGTTCTTTTCTTTCAGGAACATACTTGATAATACAACATATGTAATTATGGATAGCATAGACTTTTTTCTCTTTCTTTTTTTGAGAAAATGTGCAAAATATAGTTTGTCAGTATTGCTGTGTCTTGTAGGGCACAATTTGATATAAGTCCGTGTGTAACGGCATATGTCTCAGCGGAATTGTCTGCCTGAGACATGTAAGTGGAGAGGATTCATTTACCAGCCCTCAAGTCCCACCCCTGTTGGCAAAGGGCTGCCCCACAGGCTGTAACTCCCTCAAATGTCCCAGGATTTGGCGTGAAGCAAATGGTTGAGCAGGTGGACTGAGAAGATGGGAAGTGCCGTTCGAGAGGTGTTCCATGAGTGTCGTTGCCTCAAGGATTAGAAAAGTAATTCCTGCAGAAGAAAATAGAAATGCCCTGAAAGTTCATGTTTCAAAGATGGAAGAGACTTGACACAGGTCTTCCGATTTGACATGGGTCTTGCTCTCTTGCCCTGGCCAGAGTGGCAACATCATAGCTCACTGCAGCTTCGAACGCCTGAGCTCAAACGATCCCCCCACCACAGCGTCCTGAGTAGCTGGGACTACAAGAGTGTGCCACGATGCCCGGCTAATTTTTTTTTTTTTTGTAGAGACAAGAGTCTTGCTATTGCCCAGGCTGGTCTGGAACTCTTGGGCTCAAGGGATCCTCCTGCTTTGGCCTCCCAAAATGCTAGGATTACAGGCCTGAGCCACTGTGCCTGGCCTAAGGTCTTCCTAAATGTAACATCAATCCTAACAAAAAACTTTTCTCAGCTATCAGTAATAAAAAAAAAAATTTGATCAGCCATGCTAGAGAAAATAATGAATTATCTTTCTATTTTTTTGCATGGAAAATAGTAGTGATAGAAGAGTATGTTGCCAAACACTTTGGGAGAAAATATTATAGAGATGGGTCAGGCATTAATAAAAATATGTTACTTTTTTGGATTTTCTGATATTTGTGGTATTAACTTTCTAAAAATTGCAATTTGTTTAGTTTTTGTACAATATTTAATATTATATTAGTAATTTTGCACTATGTTTTCATGAAGAAGCGTCCATCAAGTTTTCTAAGCCCCACAAAATCTGGATGTGCCTCTGTGTGTCACCGCTGGGACTGCTGCAAGGCTGCCAGCACTGAGTGGGGCCCAGGACAAGAGGCTGCTCTGGCCGGCACTGGCAGAAGCATAGACACCTGGAATAGTGAGAAGTGCTCATGGCTCAGCACGCCAAGGACTGTGGCTCAGAGGAAATCGAGCCATTGATTAGTTAAGAATTTCTACCGTAACACCTGAGATTCTACCAACACCACAAAATTGATCTTTTATGGACCAGCTGAGAATCTGCTCAACATTTTCAATATAATTTTTTCATGAGTAAATGTGCTCTAAGCCTCCCCCAAATCACTTACAAATGCAGCTTTAAAACATAAGCTGTTTGTTCACAGCTGTGTGTGGGTGCTTGCATGTACATACACACACAAACACACGAATACTTCCATATGTAAACTCCTGCGGCCTTACTTTTTACTTTGTGTGTAAATACCTTTTAACTCAAGTGCGCATTTCTGCTTAGCATAGTATAAGGTGCGTCGTAAACCTCCTGACCTCAAGCGATCCTCCCCGCTTAGGGCTCCCAAAGTGCTGGGATTACAGGTGTGAGCCACCGTGCCTGGCCAAGACATTATTATTATTATTATTTTTTAAGAACAGAGAATTACAGAAAAGTGGAAGAGATAGTACAGAGAGTTCTCTTAAACCCTGCCCCCAGTTTCCCCTGTTATTTAACATCTTACATTAGTTTGGTACATTTATTACAATTAATGAACCAATATTGATACATTAACACTAAACTCTATACTTTATTCAGATTGCCTTAGTTTTTAACTTAATATCTTTTATTTATTTTTTTTTTTGAGACAGAGTCTCACTCTGTTGCCTGGGCTAGTGTGCCATGGTGTCAGCCTAGCTCACAGCAACCTCAAACTCCTGGGCTCAAGTGATCCTTCTGCCTCAGCCTCCCGAGTAGCTGGGACTACAGGCATGCGCCACCATGCCTGGCTAATTTTTTCTATATATATTTTTAGCTGTCCATATAATTTCTTTGTATTTTTAGTAGAGACGGGGTCTTGTTCTTGCTCAGGCTGGTCTCGAACTCTGAGCTCAAACAATCCGCCCACCTCGGCCTCCCAGAGTGCTAGGATTACAGGCGTGAGCCACTGTGCCCAGCCTAACCTAATACCTTTTTTTAAAAAAATTCAAGGATCCTATCCAAGACAGCACATTACATTTACTCATCGTGTCTCCTTAAACTCTATTTGGCTATGACAATTTCTCAAATTCTCCTTGTTTTTGATGAATTTGACGGTTTTGGAGAGTACTTACTGGTCAGGTAATTTTTAGAATACCACTCTTCCGGAATTTGTCTGGGGTTTTTTGTACAGTTAGACTGTTTTTTATGTGTTTTGGGGAAGAAGCCCACAGGGTTGAGGTGCTGTTCCCCTCGCATCATATTGGGGACACACACTATCAACATGATTTATCACTGCTGACATTGACCTTGATCACATAGCTGAAGTAGTATCTGTGATGCTTTCCCCTCCTTTCCGGACTAGACTCTTTGGAAAGAGTCACTAAATGCAGCTTGCACCTAAGTCGTGGGAAGTATCTACATAAATTATTTGAAATTCCTTTGAATGGGAGGCGTGTCCCTTATTTCCTTTTTTATTTATTTTTTAAGTTGTATTTTATTTTAAATTGACCATAATTATATGTATCTATGGGTTACAATATGATGTTTCAATACATGGATACGTTGTGGAATGATCAAATCAGGGTAATTAGCATATCCACCACCAAATATTTATGATTTCTTTGTTGTTAGAACATTTAAAATCCTCTTTTAGCTATTCTGAAATATACATTATTGTTAACTATAGTCAACTTGCTGACGATACATCACCAGAACTTAGTCCTCCTGTCTAACCGAAACTTTGTATGCACTGGTCAACATCTCCCCTTTCCCCATCCATCCAGGTTGTCACCAGTGACAGAATTTCCTGTTTCTTTAAGGCTGAATAGTATTCTATTGTGTATATTTTACCACATTTAAAAAATTCATTCATCTGTTGATGGGCACTTAGGTTGTTTCCATATCTTGGCTGTCATGAATAACGTTGCAGAGAATACGGGAATACAGTGGCAAACTGATTTTGATCCCACTGGGTGTATACCTAGTGGTGGGATTGCTGGATCGTATGGTAATTCCAGTTTTAGTTTTTTGAGGGACCTCCATATTGATTTCCTAAATGGCTGTATTATTATTAATCCATAATGCCACCAACAGTGTATACGTTTCCCTTTTCTCCACATCCTTACCAACACTTGTTATTGTTCATCTTTCTGATAGTAGTCAATCTAACAGGTGTGAGGTGATATCTCATTGTGGTTTTAATTTAAATTTTCCTGATGATTAGAGATGTTGAGCATTTTTTTGTATTACTGTTGGCCATTTGTATGTTTTCTTTTGAGAAGTGTCTATTCAAGTCCTCTGCCCATATTTTAATAAGGCTGTTTGCTTTTTATTGAGTAATATGAGTTTCTTATATATTTTGGATAATAGCCCCTTATCTGATGTTTGATTTGCAAATATTCCATTTATTAGTTTATTTATATTAGTATAAATTCTTGGATATTTATTTTATACTTTGGTTATAATGTAATATATTGTGGCTTGCATTGTTCAGCTTTGACTACTGGGACTCTTTCAGTGGGCTTCTGTGCCACTTTGAAATAAGTAAGCACTTTCTTACTTTTTGGCACAAGATCCTCCAGGTTCATATTTTCTGTCCAGTTCTAGAATCAGCCATTTCTCTAAGGGACACTGGTTCCTTCTGTTGGAGAATGGTATTAGAAACCAAGATTTGGATGTTTAGTGTGCTCATTGCTACTGGGGTGTTACTGCTTCTACATGGGACGTTTTTTAAGGGCTTGGTGTAGAGGTAGCTTTGAAGTATGGTCCACATACTAGAGGCATCATCCTCATTTGAGAGATTGTTAGAAATATCTATTTGTTGGTCCCAGACTTACTGAATTAAGATCCACATTTTAACAAGATTACTAGGTGATTTGTATGGACATTCAAATTTGAGAAGCACTGGCCAGACTTAGTCCCATGGCCTCAACTACAAGAGAAGCTGGAAACGAAGGCTCAGGAAGAGGAAATAATGTGGAGAACATATTATCTTGTCTTTGCCACAACTTTGCACTCAGGTGTTTGCTCAGAATTGCTGATTTGTTTGAATAGTTTATCCTTAATGCCTCTATTTTATTTTCACTCTTCCATTATATAATTTTTACATAAAATGTTCATTTATTCAAATAATTATTTATCAGGCAGTCTCTGTGTTTCTGGCACTGCTCTGAGTACTGGGGATGTAACAGTGAACAAAAATATAAACATAGCTATCTCCATAGAGTTTTCAACTCATGGAGGGGACTGGGCACAGAAAAAAATATGCATATGTCAGATGTGATAGCTGTTATAAAGAAAATCAGACAAGTCAAGGGACAAAGAGTGATGGAGGGGTTAGGGCAGGTTGCTGATTTATTAATAAATAGGAGGGCCAAGGAGGACCTCTTTGCTTAGGTCATTTGAGTAGAGATTGGAATGAAGTGAACAAGTAAAGCCTGTACTTATTTGGGGACATTCCAGGCAGAGGAGACACTAGGCAGTGGTTCTGGTTCTCTTAACAGCCAAAGGACACGTTTAGATTAAAATTTTAAATCTCAGCTCCAAAGCCAGTTGTCAAAATATTCAGGTGTCAAAGACTTTTTGATCCTGTGATGATTTCTGTTTGTTTTTTTCCCCATCTAGATTTTTGGCAACATATAGATCCTGCTATGTTATTGCAACCTCGTTTGTCATCAGTGTATGTGACATAGTGATGCTCATTTTATAGGAATATGAAAGACCATACTATAGTCATTCTCAAGCTTTTTTTTTTTTGAGACAGAGTCTCACTCTGTTGCCTGGGATAGAGTGCCGTGGCGTCAGCCTAGCTCACAGCAACCTCAAACTCCTGGGCTCAAGCAATCCTTCTGCCTCAGCCTCCTTAGTAGCTGGGACTACAGGCATGCGCCACCATGCCTGGCTAATTTTTTTCTATATATTTTTAGTTGTCCAGATCATTTCTTTGTATTTTTAGTAGAGATGAGGTCTTGCTCTTGCTCAGGCTGGTCTCGAACTCCCGAGCTCAAACAATCCACCTGCCTCGGCCTCCCAGAGTGCTAGGATTACAGGCGTGAGCCACCGCGCCTGGCCATTCTCGAGCTTTTTGATCTTAAGACCTTTTTATACCGTTAAAAATTATTGAGGACCCCAAAGAACTTTTGTTTAGATGGATTGCATCTGTAGTTATTTGCCACATTGGAAATTAAAACTAAGAAAATTTAAACATATTAATTCATTTAAAAATAAGACTAATATAGTATACATGTATAATCTTGGAAAAAAGGCTAATAAAGCCATTACATATTAACATAACACAATTTTTATGAAAATAGGTATATTTTTCAAAACAACGAAATTTTGAGAAAAGGGTGGTATTATTGCATTTTGGCACATCTCTTGGATGTCTGGCTTAATAGAAGCCAGCTGAATGCCCACATCTGCTTCTGCATTTAATCTGTTGCATTGTCACGTAGCATCTGGAAAACTCTATTGTATACTTGTGAAGGATAAAGGTTAAAAAGGCAAATAGCAGCTTAGTGTTATTACAAAAATAGTTTTGACCTGGAGCCCCTCAAGGGGTCCTGGGTACCTCTAGGGATCCCTGAGGCACAGTTTGAGAACCTCTCCCTTATTACTACATATTTCAGCTTCATCAGTCCACCTTGGACCAGTGATTTCATCTTTCTGTGCCTTAATTTCTTCATCTTTAAAACGGGAAGAATAACAGTGCTCACCTCCTGGGGTTGATGTTCACATATAGGATTTAATTTTATGCTACTTCTTTGCTCAGGAATGCACCGCACATTTATAATCTTTTTTCTTTTCCACTTAAATCTTGATAAGGAAAAATAAGACACAGTGGTGAAAAGTAATAAAAACACACTGCTGTTTTCTCTTTTGAAGATTTTTCTGTTACTGTATTTTAAGCTCCATTTAAAATTTTTCATGCTGATAATCTCTTTGTGACCAGAACTGGGGAAAACATGTTCATCCAGTCCCCAAGACGAAACATGCCCATACATGACAACTCTCCAAACAGATCGCATTTACTATTTACTGTCACTGTTGATCTGCATTCCTGAGAAGTCCAAGAAGAAAATTGCCTTCAACCACTGTAATAATTCTTTAGAGACCACTGACCTTCAATGCTTCTTTCATTTATAACCATTTTACATACATGACCTAATCATCATAAAAATAGTATGAATTAAAACCATCAATCAAGAATGTTAACATGGAATGCTGATTTTTTTATGTTCAAATTGCAACAATTCTCTCTTAACTTAGGATGTATGGCATTCACATTGTTGTTTTATTTCACCATGTGAGCTAAAATGAAAAAGCTTCACATCACTTAAGTAACAGATGTACTATGCATACAAAGTTGTGCAGTCTTGTGATAACTCTCTTAAATGTGAAGGAACTTCAAACGGCAATAATACGAGGTTAATCCAAGAAGCATTAACAGTCTCCTCCTCATCCACCCTGAAAAGGGAAGCATTTATGTAACTAATTAGTGTACCATAGTAAATAATCCACTGACATTTATAAGAAGCATTCCTATTAGAGTCTGGAGTAAATATTATGTTGCATGTAAAACTATAAATAGGTCAAATAGTGGTACCAGGCCCAGTTTTAAAATGCTATGGAAAATAAATGAGCTCTGTCTGGGTAAAATGGGTGTTACATGTTCTTTATATACGAGTGCCCAGCTGCCCAGCTCCGGTTTCCCTATAGCTGCCCTGGAAACTAGATGATTCATCTCAGTTTCCAGCCTGACTCTACCAGGTAGCTAAAAAAGTGAGTGAATGTTTCTCTTGGGGGAAGAAAACTGTAGAGGACAAAAGAAAACAAAGTTTGTAATCAACTTAGAGACGTGGATTTCATTTTGCTTTAGGTGAATGGAGAAAACAGTTTTCTACATAATAGAATTTGGAGTTTCTACTTGCAGTTTAGACACTTTGAGCAGTTTAGATAAGGAGACCCTATGTTGCCCCCAAATAATTTTATCATCTTTGCCTGCAAGATGTGTGTATTGAGTGACTTTCTTCACAACTGCACATCAGATGTAGAAAGAATAAAGCCCAGAGTAGAAAAGTAAACAATGAAATGAAATCTCTACAAAGAGAAAATTTCTTGAGCCCATGAATTTGGGTGAAGCACAAACCAGGTGCTCAATTTAAGGCAGAATTAAGAGGGAGTGAGGAGAAAAGTAGAAGGAGAACTGGTATTTTTAGGACTCGCCCAACCATAGCCAAAGAAGCAGCTGCCTTTCCGTGATATGATAAGAGAGGCCCAGAAATTCTCACTTGTCCCATTCCTCAAATTCCCACCACGAGAGCTGCACATTCTGATTAAATCCCTTTCAGTGGAATAATCCCATTCCTGCGAGGGACTATGTATTCATCTATTCAATCCTTTGTTCATTGACTAAACATCTCCTATGACCTACGGATTAGGCTAGATGTGCAAAGATGATACAAAAAAAGTTATACCCTAAGTCTCAAGAAGTTTAATGGAGTAGAGAGAGAAGAATATAAATGATGACATTTTAGTGTGACAAGTGCTTTAATGGAGATAAGTACCAGTAAGTGCAAGAGTACAAGGGATGGGAACCTAATCCAGGTAGGGGTGTGGTTGGAGTAGATCTGGGTAATCTTCCTGGAGGGGTGGGGATGGGGGACAGATAAGGGTGGGAAGAGAGGAACAGTTCAGTGCATGGGTCTCTGGGTGTCTCACAAACAGGGGAGACAGAGTAATCATGGCTGTCCTCTAAGTTCCACGAAAGCAGACCTCACCCAATTTTTCCCCTGCTGAATCTACTGAGGATAGAGTGTGGTACACTCTGGATGTCAATGAATATTTTTGCATACATGTAACAAGTATTCATAGAACACCTACTATGTGCTGCTCCTGGTGCTAGGGATACTGCAGTGAGCGCAACATATGCTGATTCCTGCCCTCATGGAGCTGACACTCTTGTTTGAAGAATGAATGGGGCACAGCATGGGGCATATAGTTAGTAATAGAGTGTTGCACATTTCAAAATTGCTAAAAGTAAATTTCAGATGTTCTCATCATGAAAAATTTAAGTATCTGAGGCAATAGATATGTTAACTAGGTTGATTTAATTCTATGTTGTATTCATAAATCATAACATCACTTTGTATCTATTTATAAATATGTACAATTATAAATTTTCAATATACAATGAAAAACTAAAATTAAAAAAAGAATGGGGCTGGGTATGATGGCTCACACCTGTAATCCCAGCGCTTTGGGAGGCCAAGGCTGGAGGGTAGCTTGAGGCCAGGAGTTTGAGACCAGCTTGGGCAACATAGTGAGATCCCATCTCTATAAAAAAAAAATTTAAGAAATCATGTAGTGACGCTTGCCTGTAATCCCAGCAACTTGGAAGGCTGAGGCAGGAGAGTCACGTGAATCCAGGAGTTTGAGGCTGCAGTAAGCTATGATTGCACCACTGCACTCCAGCCTGGGTGACAGAGTGAGACCCTATCTCTAAAAAGAAAAAAAAAGAAAAGGGAATGAACATGTAGAATGAGTTTAATTTCACTTAAAGGTCCCTTACTAAAGCCTCATATCAAATATGAATTGGACACACAGTGACTAAAAGATAACCATGGTTACCTCTGGATACCTGGAGGCTTTCTTGTTTTAATTATCTGCTTCTGCATGCTTTAATTTTGCATGCTTTGTTACCTCTGTAATTATAAAAACAATAGGATGCTAAAAGAAAAAAGTGAGTGTGTGTTTGTGTAATAAATGACACTGCATTGATTTTTACAAAGATAGTATAGAAAGTATTGTTTCTGTTAACTGAGAAAGAGTTTTTCATCTGCTTCCTGACTTTTCCGATGTTTGGGTCAGAATCCACTCCCCCACAGTTTTCAGACTGAGAATATTTTAAGGCTTTGTTCCTAGAACAGTTGGCAGACACTATTGCTGAGCTAACTGCATTCTCTTTTAAAATTTCCCCACCAAACACAGGACTTTTCTAAGTCTTAAGAGGATGATGTTAGCAAAATCCCATTTTACCAATATCATAGTATCTTCGATGTGAAGTATTCATCTGTCCATCCACCCATCCACTCATTCATTCATATTATGTGCTTTATGGTGTCTGAACAGCTTAACAAGTGATACAAACAGGTAAACAGTCCAGTGTGATACAACGTCATAAAACTACACTAGAGGAATCTAGGGTGCTACTACTGGAATATACTATAAAAGCCATTCAGCTAAGATGGAATTAATTCAAACTTAGCAGAATGGAAGAAAATGGAATTTAAAAATATTTATCAAACACAACTGTTATATTTTAAAATTTATATTTACAACTAAAATCATTTGAAGATTTCTGATAGGACAAGATAGTTAGCTGATTGCCTAAATTATTAAATAGCCCTGCTACAGATCACGTTACCTGCACGGACCTGTGCTTTGAGGACATGCTCCAAAATTGCACCTTAGATATGGCAAAAGTAGTACTCAAGGTGGTAGAAAACTAAGAGAAGGAACAAAATCCCTGAAATAGTTTCTTGTGACTTGGGTGAAGCCCTTGGATTTGGGTGAAAAAAATCAGATGCTCAATCCAAGGCATGATAAGGGGAGGGAAGGAGGTGCATGTCATTGGCTGCTAATGACAGGGGCACACCGGTTATAAGGGCCTCCGCTGCTCCTTGTGCATGGTAGCTTCTCAGTGTGTGCCCAAGCTGTTCCCCATGAGCTGGTCACTGTGAAAAGCCCCCAGAGGGACAAGCTTCCTTTTCAACTGGGCCCCTGTTACCCCTAAAGAAATGGAAGGGAGCCTGCATTCACTATTAGTGGCCTCCATTGATATTCCCATTCTATTAATAGGCTTAGAAAAAAGAATATCAAGGATGATGGCAAAATCATGATGAGTGGTCCTTTTCTGGAAGACTGGCTCCAAAACTTTTTTGTAGGGCTAACGTGCCCTCTGGGCTGAGACTACCTCCTGAGTCTGTTGTTTCCCTCAAGTGGAATCTTCCCGGGATGTCAGTGCAGGCCCTGGTGGTCAGTGCAGGCCCTGGTGCGGCAGGCGCTGTGGAAACCCTGTACCCTGGAGCCCGTGCCTATAATTAACTCCCTGCATTAGGAGCAGTCAGGACTGGGCAGGGCGGGTCCTCACATGCCCAAGAAACCTTTGTCTCTGAGAAGAGGATCAGTCTGGAATTCTCCGAAGCCACACTGGGACATAGCATCTCTCTGAGGTTGTTCAAGGTTCTGGCTACTGAAGAGGTCCATTCCTGTTGTCTAAGCACATCTGCCTGGGCAGAGGGGGTTGGGGGCTGGGGCTGGGCGGAGATACAGACTTCCAAGTAGGAATCCTCAAGGTTATTCCCACATGGTGTTTATGATGAATGTCACACCCTACCAAGGCCAGGGGCGTGATGACTGAAACAGTGGCCGGGAAGGCCACATAGGCTCCTGCTGTGGCCTTGGTGCGGCCTGCCAGCTGTCCCACCAAGCCCTGCTGTGCTACCACTCCAGGTCCCCATGGACCGCTCCAGCCAGAAGGGACATGGGGATGGGAGCACCATTTGCAGGAGAGCCCTGACCGAGCCACCTCCCCGTTGGGGATGAATAATGAAGGACAGCACCTCTTGCCTCCAAAGGATTCTCATCTCACTTAGAATAAAACCCAGATTTCTTACCATGGCCTCCTGGGTCCTACGTGCTATATTCCCTGATGATCTATCACTCTCCAAGGTGCTTAATTCATGCCAGCCCTGCTGGCCTCTGGGCTGGTCCTGGGACACACAGGTGGAATCGCGTCTGGGCGCTTGTGCCTGCTGTTCCCTCACCTCGGGGTGCTCTCACGCCTCGCTCATGCAGCTCCATCCAAGCGTCTGCTCACCTGTTGTCTGACCAGAGACCACTCGACCTAAAATACTGTCTTCCATCCCTTTCTGGCTTTGCTACTTTTCTTAGTGCTTCCCCCCGCCCCCCGCCCCCACACCTGACACGTACCATATGTTTGACTTGCTATTCTAGGTGTCTGTCTCCTGTCACCCAAGTGCAAGCTCCGTGAGAGCAGCGACTTGGTACCCCCAGTGTCTAGCACGGCCCATGGCACTGGAAAGGTACACTCAAAAGTATCTGGGAACGTTTGCTGAATGGGTACGGGCAGTTTTCTGGAAAAGTACTCTAACCTTCGCTGTCTCTGCTTGTTTTCTTTTCATTCATTTTGTGATTTTTTGCAATGAAGCTTTACCTTCGGCTGGACCAGGACTTCTTAACATTCATTCAGTTCTTTCTAGTTCCTATTTGACTCGACCTTTCCGAAGCAATTTATGCTACGGAAAGAGTATTATGGGCTTTGAAACCAGAGAGGTCTGGCTTTGAATCCCATTTTACCACTTAGTAGCTGTGTGATTCTGGGCACGTTATTTTACCTTTCTGGGCCACCATATTAGTTAAATCAGGCTACTAATACCTCACTCCTGGGATTTTCCCAGGAGCGTTGAGTGAGCGAACGTATGTGAAACTCAGCCCTACGGGACTGAGTACAGAGGCAGAGTTCCAAAAACGCCAGCTCCGTCGCCTTCCTCCCTTCCCTTTTATGCCTTTGCGACTCCACTTTCTTCTGTTTCTCCCCCTCTCTTGGGTCACTTCTTTGTGTCCCTTGCCCACTTTTCTTTATCCTTCTCCCCACCTCCTGAACTATTGTTGTTCTCCAAATCTGTCCTCAGCCTTGCTCTCGTTTTCTGCTACTGTGTGCTCCCTGCATTGTGTCATCCACACCTGTGACTCCAGCTACCATCTACCAGTGATTCTGCTGGGGTTGGCGATCTCCTTCTGTGTTCTCAGTTCTTGCTGAGCTCTTGGCCAAGGAATGACCAGACGCACCAAAGTAAGGCAAGTGCAAGGTGAAATTTATTGAGGGCGAGCAAGATAGGGTCACACAGCACGACCAAGACATGTGTTTATAGAGCAAGATACATACGCCCCAGATGATGACCAGACCTCTTGTCATAGCAAAAGAGACCTTGGTTATGGTCTGGGTCTTGTTTTCTGGTGTTAGGATAGGGACCTCCCCATGGTTCAGGCGTCATCATGGAACAACTTTGATGGACAGTTGGGAGTTCTATGACCTGAGTCTTACTACGCATGCGGATCTCCCATGAGCCTCTCTGAAAGCCGGTTGTTCTAGGTCACTTTTCAGACTCTGTGGCACCTATGCTGCTTGGCCCAGGGGCTAGAGAGTACTCTGCATTCTTTTGCAGTTGGCGTACTAAGTTCTGATTGGCAGATTCATGGGGTGTTCCCTCCTCCCCGAGTTATGGCAGTTGCCCTCGTTTTCCCCAGGAGGGGCCAGAGGTCCCTAGCTGTCAAAGTCTACAGCCACGCCCAGTCCTCTCTCCTGGGCTCCCAGCTCACCTGTCCCCCTGCCTGCTGCCCTCTCCATCCACACATCCCGCTGGTAGCGCCACTCAGGTGTCCCAACTCACCTCACTCACTTCCTTCCAGCCTCCCCTTCTCCATCGTAGAGAATGCGACCATCTTCCCAGTTGCTCACTGGAAATCTGAGAGTCAGTTTTTACTGTTCTCTCTCCTGTGTCCTCTATCATTAAGCCCAATGATTTCTAATTCCTAAATGTACTTCAAACATTTTCACCTGGCCTGCTGCTCCCTGAATTCAATCTCTAATCGTTTCTCACCTACTTGACTGCCATTGTTTTTGACTCTTCTCCCATTCCGTGTACTCTGTCTTTTAAACGTTCTAAAGTGGAAATCTGATCACATCACTTCCATTGAAAAACAAAATGATTCCGTGGTTACCTGTTACCTTCAGGATCTATTCAAACCATTCAGCCATTCAGCATGACAAACAAGACTTTGCACGGCCTGGCCCCATTCCCAGCTACTCTTGCAGCTCCCCCACCACGCTGTGCTGCCACAAGCCCCCTGCCTTCGCCCAAGCTGTTCCTGTTGCTGGGAACACCCTCCTCTTCCCCTCGTCCATTTGGCAATCTCTGCTTAAGCCTTGCAGTGCTCAGTTTCAGCATCACCTCCCCTTTGAAGCTTTGCTGACCTTCCACACTGGGGCAGGTGCCTGCCTTGGGAGCACCTCCCCACCCCACGTCCTGCTGTTACCCCACTCCACTGTCACCAATTGCTTTTCCTGTTCCATGTGCAGCCTCACAGCCTGGAATGTCACGGAGGCGCTCGGCTCTGATTCCCTAGCATTTAGCACAGCGTCTGGCCCTCAGGAAACAATGGTTGGCTGGATGGATGGCTGGGCTGGTGCCTGTTTCAGCTGAGCAAAGTCCTGTAGAGCATCGGAGCTGCTGATAAATTCAGCTTTCCCTCTGTCTACCTTGTTCCCTATTACACATTGCACGTGAACTCGTTCAAGACTTGCTTTAAGCTTCAGTGTTTTTTTTTTTTTCTTTTTAGAACTAGCTCCATTTTTCTCCTCAATCAGATTTGAATGAGTACATTGGACTAGTTCATCTGTAGGTTCCCTTCACACTCTGATATACCACAATTACTTTTAGTGGGGATAAAAACCAAGCCCCCCAAAGGCATGTCCCAGCTCTGCTATTAAACAGCTGTGGGACCTTGCTCAAGTCTCTTAGGCTCCTTGGGCTTCAATTTTCTCTCTATAAAATGGAAGGAATAGTCTTCTAAATATTTGTGGGTATTAACTAAGTACATGAAAGCATCAGATGCAAGGCAATATCTTTAGGGTGTTATATCCCATATTTCTACATTTTATACCATTTTGAAATAAAGGGGGACAAATGTCCGATGGCTGCCTGGTCATGCTATTTTGAATCAGGAGAGACCGTATCAAAAATTGTGGGTGAAGTTGTGAGGAAAAAATGAAGTCCTTAAACAACTCAGAGCATTCAGAACATACCAGAAGATTCTTAGAGAAGTGGTCTAAGAACCTCTCTTTTGAAACCTGGATGAGCTGAAAGGGAATTCCCTGGGTGGGGCTGTGAAGATGGGGGTGTCTGCCTGGCTGGAGCTCTCTGAGCTCTATGCTGGACGAGTTCAGGGTGCTGCCCTGGAACATTCTGCTGATGTCCTCTTCTGAGACCACTGATAGTCACAGATGAAGATGTCACCGCTGTGATTTAGAAACCCAGGAAGCCCCTGAAGAATGTTCCAACCGTAGAGCTCCAGAAGCTGTGTGGTTTAATGGTTACAGGTTGGAACTGGTCAGGAGACCAGAGATGGAGCCTGCTGTGGACAGACCAGTTCATCTGCTGAGACTTGCTGAGCAACTAGTGTGTGTCCGGTCCACTGTGAAGTTCTGGGGATACAAAGTCGAATGAGAAATGGTTTGTGGCTGTAGTAGAAGAGCTTGGAGGAGGGGTTTGGTATCCCCAGGGTCTGTAGGAAAGGATTACAAGTTGTGGTCTTTCTTTCCATGACTGAACACCACTGAGCATCACAGGCACTAAGGGTGGGTGAGGAAGCCTGGCCTGGTCCCCACTCCGTGCAGTCCCCTCGCAAGAATTGCGTGAGTGACAGGTACCTGTTCTCCTGTCTCTACACCACGATGGCCAGGGGCCTCCTAGAGGTTCAGAGGCAGAACCGCTGGTGCAGCCTGGGCAGCGAGCTGCCCGACAGTTACCACTCACATGGGGTTCTATTTGCCAGGCACCAAAGACTCTCCCAGTTGGAAGTAACTTCCCAAGGAGCCAGTATTACCTGCCCTTCCAGGCAATTAAAAATTGGCCACCATGATTTAAACTAAGGAACTAACTGCTAATAAAGCTCAATTCTATGCATTCTAGAATAGCATGCGTAGCACTGAGCTTTATTACAGATTCATTCCTTCAGACTATCAATGAATGATCACTGGAAATAGGAATAATTCTTCAAATACTAATAACACAATACCTATTAATATTTCCTCCAGGATAGGCTCTGGCTTAAGTGCTTTACAGCCATTAAGTCATTTCATTCTCACAGCAACCTAATGAGGAAAGTGTGATCACTATTCCCATTTTACACGAGGAAATGGAAGTGCAGAGCTCTGAAGGAATTCGTCCAAGGTCACACAACTAGAAAGGGGTAGGGGTGAGGTTTGGATCCAGACAGATTGGCTTCAAATTCATGCTGTTCTAGAAAGCATAGCATTGAGCTTTATTAGCAATTGGTTCCTTAGTTTAAATCATAGTAGCCAATATTTAATGAGCATTTATGATATCTCAGGCATTGCACCAAGTGATTTTTGTTTATTATTTTATTTATCATTAATAAAACCCAGTAGAGTAGGTACTGTTATAATTACCATTTTACAGATGAGAAAAATAAAAGAGAAGAAAAAGAACTGAGGTCACATAAGCAGGAACTATGGAGCCAAGATTTGAAATCAGGCAGTTTCACTGCAACACCCCACGCGTCCGACAGTGACCCTCGACTACGACGTACACTTGGGTGAGAGCAGACACCTGTGAGCCGTAGCACCCAGTTCTCTCGGGGAGAGCAAGCGTGGTGGGGAAGGTAATCTGGGGCTCTGTGGCCCTCCTGGGGAGAAGGGGACATGGAGAAGTGTGGAAATAACCTATTTCACCCCTCAATTTCACCTGGGCTGCCTGTGCCCACTGTCTAGCTCAGAATTTGGAGGAATAGCTTTATTCACTAAAGCCGTACTAAATAGGCCAAATATTTTATCATTCAGCTTTAAAATCAGGAAGCTTAAGGATCTTCTTTTCCAAAATCCACTCCCCCTCCATGCCATATGTAAGTTCCCTGACAGGTACCAACATTCTCATTTATTAGAACTCACTACTTCTCAAGGCAATCATTCCTTCACTAGCGCTCGCTATCATGGCCAAATTATTGAGCTGAAATCTATCCTCCTGTAACTTACATTTCTCTCCCCCAGAAGAATCAGGCCCCTTGGTTCCTGAGCCCATCTTGCCGTCTCACCACACACCAGCCTCCCCTTACTCTGGGGGCTCATGACATACCGACTTTCTTTTAGACAATCAAAAACGCCAGGCTCCTTGCTGCCACAGGACTTTTGCTCATGCTGTTTCCTCTGCCTGGAAGGCTATCTTCTCTCTCTTTATTTATTTATTTAAAAAAAATAATAGAACGCTTCACAAATTTGTGTGTCATCCTTGCGCAGGGGCCATGCTAATCTTCTCTGTATCATTCCAATTTTAGTGTATGTGCTGCCCAAGTGAGCACAGCTATCTTCTCTCTTCCAACCCATTTTGCTAATTTTGCCTCCTCCTTTCAGGTCAACTCAATCATTTTTTCAGGAAAGCCTTCCCTAGCCCCCTGACTTGGTCAAATCTCCCAATCATATACTTTCAAAATATTATTATCTTAGATTCTATTCTCTAAAAGTAGAGCCTGATGGGTGTGTGTGTGGTCATGGAGGGACCACTCTGAGGAAAACTGAAAGGGAATAAAGGAACCGAGATAGGGATGCAGAAAGAGCTGCCCGAGAATGTGGTTTCAGGTGAGTCTGGCTTCAGCCTGGTCGGGAAGGAGCTCTGGGGGGTAAGCTGAACAGTCTGTCCTGCCTTCAGGCAGATGTGGGGTGCTCTTGGACTCCCGCCTCAGTCAGTGACTGTCCATAGGCTGCCCAGGGTGGGTTAGCTTCCAAGCACTTCCTGCAGGCAATGTCCTGGGAAAGCCGCACGCAGGAGCCATTGGGTGGAGGCTGGTGGCAGCCACTGGGCATGGCTCGCCCACCGAGCCCGTGAAAGGCCTTCTAGAGGTCTGGGCAGGGCACCAGCAGTGTGTGCTGCCATCACAGGCTCCCCTTCCTGGAACTCGCCCAAGTAGAACTTTTACATTTACACGCGTGGCTATTTGATTGAAATCTGTCTCTGCCATCGGAGCAGAACATCCTTGCAGGCAGGACCTGCGTCCGTGGGCTCGTGTGGTTTCTGTGATGCCCAGCACAGGCCTTGCACGTAGCTGGGCTTCGGTAAGGACCAGTTGAGTGAGTAAATGGATCGACAGACAAATGAATGAAGCCTGCTTCCTCTTTTGGATGATATCAGTTTACTTCCATATCTCCTTTTTTAACTTATCAGCTTGTGGACACTTTCAATTTCCTTCTGTCTCACAGAATCTTTTCCTTTCTGGCTTTTCCTTGAATTACATTTTCCATCCTGTCCAGGAATCCTATATCCTGGACACCAGCTGGGGTGTCTACAGACATTCCTGAAGTGCTTGTTCTTAAGCATGAGGGCCAGCCTGCCATTGTAACACTCATAATTGCTAAGAGCCTCAAGGAAAAAGATAAACCACAGACGTCCTTTAGATCGTGGTTCCTTGAAGTTCTCCCCATGTCCCTTTCTGGGTGTCGGGGAAACACTGGTGAATTACAGTCTTTTTGTTCTCCTGGAAATTTCCATGGCTAACTTCCCACTGACCTTTTGTAATAGTCCACTACCTTGCCTTATACCAGACTCCTGAGGATTTTTATTTGTTCCTGCTAATTTGTCCATTGGTTAATTTAATTAGCTAAATCCTGCCTGTTGTCATACAGATTGTTGAGAGGTCAGGGCCCAGAAGCAATGGGACAAGAGAAGGCTAAATTTTGATGGGAGAGAAGCTTTTTGGAGCCTGAAAGCTTTTGAAACATTGAGGGTGCTGGGCATTGGGCAGAGAGAGCATTCTAGCAGGTGATCGAAGGTTCTGAGGCACAACTAGTCTGGCTTCAATTCTAGGACTGACTCTAGCTATTGGATTAGGCAGTAGAGTTCCAGTTGTGCTCTTCCTTGCTGAAGAGTGTCTGTGTGTATGTGTGTGTGTGTGTGTGTGTGTGTGTGTGTGTTTCAATCCACCAGTCAAAAATATTGACTGGCGTCTACAATTTGCCAAGCAGTTTTCTAAGGCACTGGAGATATAGCAGAGACTGAGATGACACAGTCCTTTCCCTCAAGGAGAATTCCTCGTGTGAGTGTGTACACATACAGGCGTGTGTGTGCATGCATGCCCACACACATACCCAACCCTGAGACTCACACCTGTCTAAACCTGCTCCGGAAACACGTGTCCTCCCTGCATTCTCGCAGCCTCGCCTTCTGTGTGGCAGAGCAGCATGGTGTACAGGACCGTGTACCACGCTGCGGTGAAAAGAGCTACTATCTATTCTTGGCCCTGTTCTGCCCAGCTGGGCCACCTTGGGAGCCATGCTTTTACCTCTCTGAGCCCTAGTTTCTTCATTTATGAAACAGAAGTGTTGGAATGAGTCCTTCAGCAGAAGAGTTCTATGGGTCCATGTACTGTGGGTCTTCTATGGGCTGGGCATCTTTGTGGTATCTCATTAGATTCCATTTTCTCATGGACTTCTCTGTGGAGCTGCTGTCATCTTTGATTTATAGATGAGGAAACTGAAGCTAAAGAAATCAAGTTACTTTCCCAAAGTCAATTAGGAAGTTGGTGTCACAGCCAGGATTAGACCCCTTAGACCCAAGTCCAAGTCCAGTGCAGTTTGCCCTGTCATTCCATTACTTCTCCCTTCACTCCCGTGCTTGTCCTTGTCGGGGACTACGCAGGGGATCTGGCAGGAGGACAGGAGAGAAATGAAGGAAATCCCGTCTAGACTGGCTGTGAGACCCCTACAGCCATCCTGCTTTCATCCCCTGTCTCCGTCCCTCAGTCCGTGCTGGAGCAGGGGGTCAGCAGCATTGTGGGGGAGGGAGAGCCCCAGGGAAGGACACTGAGCTAGCAGGCACAAGAGTTAGTGCTGCAAACTAATCCAACACATACCCACGATACCCATGATAGGTATATGTCCTATAGTATGCAAGAATAAATAAATAGTTCACATAAGTATGATTAGTATTAAATTTTAAAGGTTAAGCTAAGTGCTGTTAGTTTTATGGAAAGACTTGGCCACAATAGAAAATTTCTCCCATTCAGCTTTCTTCCCAAATGACTCGAGCCCAACTCTACCCTTTCCTGATGGTATATCATTGCACAGTGGTTCACTTGGCCTACTCACCTGCAGTTTTGTCATCTGTAAAATGGGGCCAATAATGATAACTATTTCCGGGGGTTTTGGTAAAGATTTGATAACATCTATGGACATACTTTGTAAACTGCCCCCAAAATGCTCACTTTTATTTTGTGCTGGGTCTTGTGCTACCCTCCCTAGTGGCTGGGAATATGAAAATGGAGACGACACAGTCCTAGTCTTTATTTGCTGTTTTCTCGATGCTCTGTGGCCAGGGCTCCCCTTTGATGTGTGTGTTCTAGTGTTGCTGCAGGTCACACAGTCTCCTGTGTCTCTTACTTCTCACGATTACTATGACACATAGAGCACACTGAGTTGGTTTAAGGGAAGTCTCCTTTCCTCCCATGCAAAACTGGAATCTCCTGCTGTAGGCTTTCGTATCAGACTGCTTTCCTAACACTGGAATTTGCTTGTCAGCGACTGATGGCACAGCACAGAGGCACAGTGTGGAGTGGATTGCTGGCGGAGGGGAAGGAGGGGCCAGCCAGGTGACCCGGCCCCATGGAGATCAGGAACCAGGGACCCTGACTAACTTTGTCCAGAGGTAAGGGGTGAGCGTCATAGAGACTGCCCACTGACTACTACTAACAAGCCCCCTTCTTCCTTTGGTCAGAGCGCCCCCAGTTACAGCTGGGTACATGACAGCCGAGCTCTGTTACACCTACCTGTGGTCGTGAGACTAAGTTCTGTGATGTGAACAGGAGTGGTATGTGCCACTGCTGGGTTGTACTCTCAGGGGATGGGGTTTTTACTCAGTCTTCCTCTTTTCTTTCTGCAGGCTGGAATGTTGGCACGATGGCAGGAGCTGTGACAGCCATCTTAGGCTGCGAAATGGAAGGTTAATGCTGAGAACACAGAGGACCAACGACAAAAGAGGCTGTGTTCCCTGCACCTTAGAGACGTCGTTATAGAAATAGACTGCTTATACATAGATTGTGACATGAAGGAGAAATAGACCCTATTTTGTTTAAGCCTCTGTTATTTTGGCATGTGTTACAGTAGTTGTATCCTAACAAATCTGATGAGAAAGGGTATTTTGTACCCTGGTAAGGATGGACGGTTCCATATATTAGGAGAACCATTGGATGGAGTAGTTATAATTTAGCAGCATAAGCTCAAATATCAATGTTGAATTAATAGTTTGGCATTGCCACATAATAATTGTTGGGCAAGTTATTAACCTCTCTGTGTCTCAGTTTCTTCACTTCACATATATTATTATTTGCTTTTCCCATATTGATTTCTTGTTTACTCAACTGCTTGTAAGCATTGAGCATTCCTGAGATTTTATATCCACAACACCCAAAAGATCTAGTCCAAAATTTAACACATAATAGATATTTAATATGTTAAAGGCATAGCTTATTTTTAAGTGAATAGCTCTCTGCACAGAATAATATTTTTATCTTCATTGAAAAAATTAATTCTGTTATTTACATAACATAAAATTTATTATTTTAACCATTTTTAAATGTACAACTCAGTGGCATTAAATACATTCACATTGTTGTGCAATCATCACCATTCTCCATTTCCAGAATTTTTTCATCATCTCAAACAGAAACCACATACCCATTAAACAATAACTCTCTGTTCCTCCCTCCCTCAGCCTTTGGGAAACTCTATTCTGGTTTCTATCTCTATGAATTTGCCATCCTAGGTACCCCATGTAAGTGAAATAATTCAGTGTTTGCCCTTTTGTGTTTGGCTTATTTCACTTAACATAATGTTTTTAAGGTTCATCTGTATTGTAGCACATGTCAAAATTTCATTCCTTTTTAAAGCTGAATAATATTTTATTGTATGTGTGTAACGTATATTGTTTGTCCATTCATCCATTGACAGACACTTGGGTTTGCTTCCACCTTTGGCTACTGAATATTGCTGCTGTGAACAAGGGCATGCAAGCTCTTGATCTGTTGTCAAAGCAGCAATTTTGGCATCATGTCTGGCACGGACCTGCGTGTTTCTCCTGGGGAGGGGCAGCGCACCGGCACCTGCCCACTGTGTCTCCGTCGGAGCCATGCCTGGAGTACCGAGTGCCTCGCGGGTGCCTGGACACAACAGCTGGTCCCTGGCGGAGCTGTAGAATGCTCGCAGTGTGTTGCCATCTCCTCACTTTGCACGGAAGGACTCTAAAGGACAAAGAGAACACAGGCAGGGAGACATTGGGGTGTATGGGCTCAACATGAGTTTGTGCAAATGAATTTCCCTCTGTTCCTGGATATGACATGTCACACCTGATATTCCCAGACTGGATGAAGGGGCGCCTCAATTTGCTGAGCAGAGAGTCAGAGTTTGGAGACTTGGAGCTGGAGGTCAGGGCTTCCATACCCCGAGACTGCAAGGGCTGTGTGTGTGTTTGGCCGATAATCCTCCTGTCTCTCAAGGTTGGCTCCCAGTTGTAGAAGCAGCAGCTCACGACTCTGAAGCTGTGTAACAGCAGAAGAATGCCTGAAGATTGTGGCCATTATTCCAACTTCTGAGCACCGCAATCATGAGGAGTCTCACTGAGGTCATCTAGCCCCGAAGACACAGCTCCCCAGGCCTGCGGTTTTCACACTGGCTGCCAGTGAATGTCAGAATTGGTGTCAACACAGAAACCACTGCATGGCCTTGGAGTCTCTTATGTTGATCCTGCAGTCTGAGAGATCAGATTCCAGGATGATGGGATTTTGACTGTCTCTAAATTGCAGACAAAGTCAAATGAGGACAGCATAGGCAGGTGTTCTCCTGTGTCATTGGTTGGGGCTCTGTCCCTTGAGTTTCAGTAATTCAGTAAAAATTCAGATGTTTTTATATGTTATGATTTTATTTTATTTTTTTTTTACTGCTTACTAGGCAGTGTAAAAGGCCTAATGAGATATACTAAGAAAAATAAGGATGTTGGACTGTGATAGAAAACAAAAAGGACTTACATTTAATGTTTTGGTTAACTGCAGAAATAAAAGAGTTTATGGACTAGAATAGCTCCTAATACACTGGCTGGGGTCCAATGCCCTCATTTTTGCTCTGCTCACTGGGTTTCTAAAAAAGAAATTAGTTTTTTTTTTTTTTTGTAATTGAAAAAGAAATACACACATATTGCCTTACCCTAGGAAACAGAGCCGGAAGAAAAGGTTAAGTGGTACTGCTGGATTGGGGGTTCAGTGCCAAGGCAGCCAGAGGGAGGGAAGGGGTGTTGCGGCGGGGCAGGCCGGGATGCGGCACAGGGTGGGCTCTTACTTCACATTCACATGCGGGGTGGCTGCTGCTTCCCCGATGGGGCTGACCGTGTGTGGCCCCATGGCGTGGCTCTGGACAAGATATGCGGAAACACCACATCCTGTAGCAGTCTGTCGGGGATGAATGAAGATATTTATTTGTTGCTTCTTTCTCATTTTCTGTCCTTCCATAGGCTGAAGTTCACCCTGCGGGATGTTGTTGCTCTTACACCCTCAGGTGGCCTCCCCTCAGGTGGCCATTTCCCTTACCTGGTGGGAGCATTTGGGAGCAAGCGGCAGAGCTCTGGGAGAGAGCCAGCTACAGCTAGAGAATCTAGGGTAGCCCGTGAAACAGGCAAAATAGAGACACAGTAAAAATTTAAGCAATACCAAAGAGTATACGATGAAATGTTTTCCCTCCAGCCCAGACCACCAAGTCACTGTCTGTAGTCTGCTCTAACATCTCGTGTGTACCAAACATTCATCTATGTTTACAAGATCATATGTTAGGATAAGATTTTGCTGCTTACGGAAGAAACCCCCAAACGTGGCTAAAACAAGAGAGAGATTTATCGTTCTCTGTCACGTGAAAGTCGGAGGCAGGCAGGAAGGCGGACCAAGGGCAGCCCCCTGGCTAGTGCCAATCTGCTCCATCACATTTAACATGGCTTCTATCTTCAAAGTGGATTTGTGTCCCAAAAGAGTGACGGGAGCTCCAGCCATCACATCTATGTACCAGGCCAAAAGAAAAAAGAAAGGACAAAAGATCGTGTCTCCTAGCTGAGTTAACCTCATTTAAGCAGTTTTCTCAAAGGCCCTACCCAACAATTTCCACTGAGGTCTCATTGGCTAACCCTGGCAGCAAGGGCGGCTGAGGAATAAGTCCTTTTAGACAGGTACTTTGCAGCTGAGTAAAATCAGGGTTTGTTTAGTAAGAACGAAGGAAAGAATGAATATTGGGTAGACAACTAGCAGGTTTATTTTATAAAAATCCAACACCTTGCTTTTTAACATTTAATGTATCTTGGATATTGTTCCAAAGTAATACAAATAGACTTCATTCATTTGAATACATACATTGTATTCTGTGTGAAAATACTAAAATTTACTTAACATATCCTCTATGGGTAGATATTTAAATTATTTCTAATATTTTGGCTATTATAATCAGCACTGCAATTAACATTTTTATGCATATATATTTACTCATTATTTGAGTATGTCTAGGATAAATTTACAGATGAAGAATGGCTGAGTTGAAGGGGTAACTGCATTTTACATTTTACTATATATTGTCAAATAGCTCTCCAAAGTGTTGGCATTACTTCACATTCTCACCGACAGTATATAAAAATGCATATTGCCTTCCAACCCAGATAACACTGTGTATTACTAAACACCATGAATTTTTCCAATTCGATAAGTAAAAATGGCATTTTATCAACCTGACTTTCATGGATTGTCTTATTAACTTCTTAAGTGGTCATAGAAGTTGTCAATTCCACTTATTTCCTAGCCCTAACCCAGTCTGGATCAATGGGTGTTTACATTAAATATTACCCTTCACAATTTTACACAAAGGAAGATTTAAATTCTCAATATGCAATCCATTTTAGTCCTGAAACGTTTCTAAAAAAGAACAGCTTTATTGAGGTATAATTTACATACCATAAAATTCATCCTTTTAAAGTGTACAATTCAGTGGTTTTTAGTATATTCACAGAATTGTGCAACCAGCACCGTTATATAATTTCAGACCATTTCCATCATGGTCTGAAAAAGAAAATCCTGTACCCATTAACAGTCACTCCCCATTCCCCTCCGCCTCACACCTCTCTTATAAGGTCACTAATTGCATTTCTAAACTTATCACCTCATAAAGGCCCCATTTATTAATACCATCACATTGGCGATTAACTTAGGAATTTCCTCAACGCATTCAGACTCTACAGCTCCTTGCACTGACGCTCCACGGTCACCCATCTCTTACCTTTATCTGCTCTTTATGTGAGATCCCTTGACTAGAGCCATGCATAGCTCTCCACTGCCTTCTTATTTTCCATCCCCTGATCATTCCAGGTGTCTCTTGCTATTTGATTTTTCAACTTTTATGACCTCAGGACTTATTTTTTTTATGTCAGATAATCCTGAGTCAATATGTGCCCTTGACGTTAAATTTACAGACAGTCAACTTGATGCATCTAGAATTCACATATATGATAATTTTTGTCACTTTGTCCTATTCCCTATGACCCAGTTGTGTGCTGGTTAAAGAGACATAGAACCCAAATGAATGGCCACAGGAGAAATTGCTTTGTTTTGTTTGTTTGTTTTTGAGTACAGTCATCCTGGTAGATGTGAACTGGTATTTCAATATGGTTTTAATTTGCATTTCCCTAATAACTGATGATATTGAAAACACCTTTTCATGTGCTTTATTTGTATATCTTCTTTGGAGAAATGCCTACTTAAACTTGCCCATTTTTTGAGTTGCATTATTTCTTTTTATATTTTTCAGTGTGAGTGTTCTTTATATGTTCTAAATACAAGTCCCTTACAAGGTATATAACTTGCAAATATTTCCTACCATTTTGTGGTCTGTCTTTTCACTTTCTTGATGGTGTTTCTTTAACCATAACAGCTTTTGATTTTGATGAAGTTCAGTTATTTAGGTTTTTTTTTTGTTGTTGTTGCTGCTTGTGCTTTTGGTGTCATATCCAAGAAACCATTGCCTAACCTAAGATCATGAAAATGTATTCCCCTGTTTTTTGCTAAGAGTTTTATAGTCTTAGCTCTTACATTTAGATTCATGATTCATGATTCATAGTAAATATTTGTATATGGTATGAGCTTGTGGTGAAACATTTTTAAAGCCATTTTTATAAAACAAGAAGTAGTAACTAAGTAGTATATTTCTTCCCTTAGTTTTAGCTCATTTTCTTTTAGCAGAGCCTTGTTGATTCATTTGTTCAACAACTATTTAATGAGCAACTGCTTAGTGCCAGGTTCAAGCACAGAGTGAAGGGGAATAAAGAGTACTCTCTATTTCCAGTGAGCTAACGGTAGAGGAAGAAAAAAGAAGGAAACCAACAGTTTCTGCATGCTACAGCAATAGGAGGGGTACTTACTTCAGCTTGAGGAGGTCAGGGGAGTGTTTCTATGGACAAATAATGGTTGACTCAAGCATTGAAGAATGAGACAAAATTTATCAGGTGGAAAAGTGTGGTGGGAGAGAGGCGACATTCCAGGAAGGTAAAAACACATGTAAAGAAAGACAGTCACAGAGCCCATGAAGAAGCGTGGTGCATTTGCAGACATGAACATGTGGTTGTTATTCTGCGGCCCATCATACTGGGAAATTGTAATACAATTCTCGTAGCAAAAAAACAAACAAAAATCACCCCCCCCTCAAAAAAAAAGAAAGAAAGAAAAACACAGGCAAGCAGACCTTGTTCAGGGAGGCCTTTGTTGTAACACAGATGAGAAGTTAGAAAAGGTGCAACTGAATCAGAGCTAGTGGAAATGAAGTGGGGATGTAGATTCAAAGACTATTTAGGAAAGTTGAATTGATGGGAGCTAGTGATCGATTAGATTTGGACAGTGAAGAGTAGATGCCCAGGCAACATCTTCGGGGAGCTGGGGGGATCTGGGTGTAGCTCTGAGATGATGAATTCAATTAAGAACCTAAATATGGTTGGTAAACATCTACCACATTTTAAGTAATCTGGGACCAGGTTCACAGCTTTCAAAAGTCTTCAAAGAATGTTGTTTAAGTGTTTTATTCTTGCTTCAAAGTCCAATTCAATTCCTTCCATTTGAATTCTTTAAGAGAGGTTTCTTATACTACTGCTAGCACATCTCTGGGCCAGGCTCTTGTTCCTTTCCCTTCCTTTGCCCTGCTTCCATTTTCAGCACTTTTGCAAATTTGTGTTGAACTAGCCTATTGCAGGCTGGGGAAAGAAAGGATCGAGGAGTTCTGCTTCCCAGCACTGCTTTCCCCACCGCCTCCCCGTGTGGAGGTTTCTATGTCGAAGAACTCGCCAGATTCCAACGGATGCAAAAGAATTTGCTTTCCTATGGGTTCCCTGGGTAAGAGCATTGCATAGAACTAGCAGATGCCTCAGGAGGAGGAAACGCTGCTTGTTAGAATAGGAAATGCAGATAACTGGCATGCTTCCTTTCCTGTCTGCCAACACCGCCCTGAAAACAAGCCGCCATTGAGTGCAGCTGTGGCTCTCAGCACGCAAAGTCTGTTCTTTGGGAATTGATTGAAACACATTGATCTGAGTTTTAAAAGCTGACGACTAAAAACAGTCCAATTGCATAGTCATCTAAGAGGATCCAAGTAATGAATGTATTGTTTGGCCAGTGGGGCTGCCCAGGTAGTGAGCAAGCCAGGTCTTTGCCACTCCTTCTCCTTTGCTGTGACTCGGCGCTTCAACAGCAAGATAATGGGCACCCTTATGCCAGGTCCAGCAAAGCCAAAGGGAACCCAGAGAGGCAGGCAGTGTGTGCCTGTCTTCTTTGCCAGACTATAAACTGTTTGAGAACATGGGAGTTGCATATTTATTTCTGTATTTCCCATAGCACCTAGCATAGTGTTCTTTCAGGAAAAAAGCTCAAATAGATTCACCTAAGTAGCCTTGTTCTGACAAGGCAGCAGGTGAGCTTCATCTTTGACACCCTGTCGTTCTCTGCTCATCCTCAGCTGAGCTGATGGGGCTTGGTGCAGGCATTTGGGCCATGACTTTCCCAGGATCTCTAAAGAGAACTGGCGCAGGATTTCCTGCTCCTTGGTATCTTTGGAGGGCTGAGGCACAAGTAGAAGAGGAGAGAATTTGCCTGGCCTTGAGGCTGGGGAACATTGGCCATTCCTGGTTTCCAAAGGAGGCTGCAGCTGGAGAATGGCTGCCTACATTACCTTCACCTGGTGAACCTGGTTTCCCTGGAGGCCCAGCTCTTTACCTGAGCCTCAGTCGAGTGGTACGGGGTTGCCGGCTGGTCTGTGCCTCTGTTTGCTCACGATGGTACGCCTTCACCCCATCATTAGTTTGCTCCTGTGCCAAGGCCCCCAGCAGCCTGACTGGCCTGCCTACAGGGCTGGGGTGCACACAAAATCAGGAACAAGCAAAGAGCTGTAGCCCCTGGATACGAGAGCTGAGCAGGACATCTGGCCCAGGTGCCTCTCTCCAAAGCAAAGCTTTTCCCATACACAAGGTAAGAAGGAACTTTAACAGAAAATATCACAGAAATGCTTAAGGAGATGAAATTAGAGCTTTAAAAAGGCTTTTTGAAACTAAAGAACTATGGTTTCTGGAGAAGTTAACAGATGAATTTTGAGCACCTATTAGTATTAAAAAACCCATATGCTAAGTGCTAAAAATACAATGATGGCTGAGATTGTTCCTTCTCTCAAGGAGTTTACAATGTATTGAAGAAGAGAGACTTATGAATAACTAGGCATGGTACAAAGGAGGCTGACATCAGAGCTTATGTCAAGTAGGAATAGTGTTTTGCATGGAGAAGCAGGAGCTATTAATTCTAAATGGCAGACGAGGAAGCCGCGCAGAGGAAGTGCTGTTTCAGCTTGGCTCTGAGGGACGAGAAGGGTCTGAGCAGTGGGAGGATGAGGCGAAGGACAGGCAGGCGGTGATGCTGGGCTTGGGCGACAGTGTGTGTCCGCCCGTGAGGCTGCACAGGTGTCACGGGAAATGCAGCTGGAAAGTGGTTTTGTTCCACAGGTGTAGAAGCAGCATCATGGACGTGGATTTTGGCGTCAAGCATGCTTGGGTTTCAAGGCCTGTTTTTTTTTTTTTTTTTTTTGAGACAGAGTCTCACTCTGTTGCCCAGGCTAGAGTGAGTGCCGTGGCGTCAGCCTAGCTCACAGCAACCTCAAACTCCTGAGCTCAAGCGATCCTACTGCCTCAGCCTCCCGAGTAACTGGGACTACAGGCGTGCACCACCATGCCCGGCTAATTTTTTTTTTAATATATATATTTTTAGCTGTCCATATCATTTCTTTCTATTTTTTAGTAGAGATGGGGTCTCGCTCTTGCTCAGGCTGGTCTCGAACTCCTGAGCTCAAACGATCCGCCCACCTCGGCCTCCCAGAGTGCTAGGATTACAGGCGTGAGCCACCGCGCCCGGCCTCAAGGCCTGTTTTATCACTCAAATCTGTGTGACCTTCTCTAATGGCATGTTAATATAAAAAGTATAAAAAGAAGTGTTGCAAGGACTAGGAATAATATATGTACAGGGTGTATGGTACATCGTGGCCTCTCGGCACAGGTCTGCTGCCTGAGTAAATCTCCATTTTATAGTTGGGATATTTGAGGCTGAACGAGTTTAAATAGCTTGTCACGTGGTCTCAGCAAGGAAGAATCCCAGTCCACATTTGAGCCCACGTTCTGTCCCTTGAAACACGCTGCTCCACGGGGAGAAAGGCCTGATGTGGGTATAGGCAGAATAAACGACGCTTGTCGCCACCTTCAAAGAGTGTACACCCTGGCATGTTTAACACAGAGTTGGACTGCAAACAGAAGGGGCCTGAGGGTTGCAGTGCAGTTCTGCTGGGGGCAGTGGTGCTGGTGGGTTTCCTGGAGGAGGTGAAACTCTCCCCCTGACTCTGCTGCAGGAAGCAAGCAGGGAGGGAATTCCAGCGCGGGGAATTCTCAGGGGAAAGGACTTACTCTCCTGGCTGCTGGCCCTCAGAGGTCTACCCTCTGGGGACTGCCTCACCCATGGGCCCACCTCCTTCCACACACAGGCCTGGGTCTTTTGCCCAACCTGAGCTGACCTGAAGCTCTCTCCCTGTTCGAGCTCCCCACGGGGTCAGCTGAGGTCCTTGCTGGGGCTGCAACTTGGGGCAACCTCTCCCTGTCCTGCTCCGGTCCCTTCCTTCCATAGGCGCAGGCCCAAGAGCACTCTCCCAGGGGTGTCTGCACGCCTGCAGATCTGTCTCAGCTGACTTCCCGGGGAGCCCACCCTGCGACGCCCAGATCCAGAGCATAACTTGTAGCTCTGGACTGCGGCTGAGTCTCCAGGATTCAGCCCATCCCTGGGTGCTGTGCGGTGGGAGACGGAGATGGACCGATGTCCAGGAGCCCACAGGACCTGAGGCCTGTCCCTGGCCCCCACCTTCCACATTGCCCCCTTAGCATTCTCGTCTGGGAGGGACACATTCTTTTGTGCCTGGTGGGACAGCTGAGTGTGTGTGTGGGGGCCTCGTCAGGGAATGGGAGGGCTGCAGGGAGGCAACCGCCTTCCACACGGCTTTGTAGCCCTCCATTCTGAGGGACGGGGAGCAGAGCGTGGGGAAGGACATCTGGCAGGGGCTGGCTGAGGACGGGGCTCAGCACTGGGCCAGAAGGAGAATCAGAGTCTGAGAAGGACACTTAAGTGATCTCAATCTTTTTAAACCTGTGCTCATTTTTGAAGGATATGGAAACATCATGAATACGTGGTTTTTTTCCCCCTAAGATATGTTTTTGGTTTTGTTATTTAAAAATAAATTTATGCATATTTAAGGTATACAACAGGATGTTCTGAGATACATATACATAGTAAAATGGCTACTACAGTGAAACAAATTAACACATCCATCAGGTTAAAACATAATGAAATAGGCTTGTGCTCAAAAGGATCACAGATGGGCAGAATGAAGAGCCCGATTTCCACAAAGCCCCACCAGGAGAGATGGGTCCATTGAGATTTATTTTCTGTAGTCTGGATTATGTAAGAAGCAAGTTATTCTTCATTCTACTTTATGAATATAAAGTTATTTGTAAAGCTGAGATTCCCCATTGGAAGCAGAGCAGCCTGAGGCTCTGTGTAGGTGAAGCTGGGAAATCTGGTCGGCCAGGTCTTTGGGGTCGCTTTAGTGCAGAGCAGCTCTGGGGGACTTGGGGCCACCCGGGACAGGAGGGCACAGGCCTGACAAAACCTCTCAGGCCCCCCTGGCCTGCCTGGGGTCGAACAGACACTGCATTCAAGTTTCCAGTGAGTTTTCTGAGCAACTGACCAGGGCCTGCTCTCTGCCCCTCTCCTGGCTGAGTTCTCATGGCCACGTGCCGGCCATTGAAAAGCCCAGACCCAACAGGCGGAGTGGGTCCCGTTGTGGGGGCAGCCTCTGACTGTTCTTCAGATCCTTAGATCAGAAAGAGTCAGACGATCTGGAGAATACACTGGTGCCTGTTCCCCCGTTTCTTCTAATTTTTAGGGCAGCCAAGAAGCTGGCTCACATTTTTGAATAAGGAAGTGGCAGGCTCAGAACTCAGTTTTAGAAAGACGTGGTTTGTGTCTCTGGCAAGAGCTAACAGCAGCAGGAGAGAGGGCAGATCAGGGGCGGGAAGACAGTTTGGATGCACCTGCGATGGATCCAGCACCTGGGGGTAGTAAGGAGCCAAACAGAATGGTGGCAATGGGAATGGAAAAGAGGGGATCATTTGAGACCCTCTGGGGACAGACTGTGTGGGAGGCAACAATGGCTCAGACAGAGACAGGTCCGGTTTTAGCCCTGAGGGAATGGTGGCTGATAATGCCATTAAAAGAAACTGGGAAGTCAAGTCTCACAAACCCTGTGAGACAGGCTTCAAAAATAGATCTGGTTTCAAATTCTAGTCCTATCGCTACTAGCTGTGTGGGCGCCGTTACATGTAAAGTCACCTCACAGAGTCTGATTTTGTTTTTGTTTTTTTAAATTTGTAAAATCTAAGATGATGATAACAATTTATAGTTATTTATTGCGAAGAATAAATGAGAAAACATTACAGAGTATTTGCAACAGGCCAGCACACAATCAACACTTAATAAGTGGTAGCGACTGGATAGAGTCGGATTAGTGCAATTTACGAGGCTGCAGGGGAAGCTGGGCCTGCAGAGTTGAGGCACCTGTTCTAGCCGATCTGCTCAGGGAGAGCTCAGGCAGGAGTCAGGGTCTGTGCTGGTATCTCTTCAGGGTCTTTGATGTTTTATTTTTTTGTTATTACAACATGTTTATTCTACATTTGTTCAAATTATGGGACTTTAAAAGGCAAATGCAAGCTTACTTTCTTAAAGATACATCATAAGCTGTTTTCTTTCAGTGAAAGGCAGTGACAGAGACCAACTTTGTAAACAAATTTTGAGAACATGTTATAATAACACGTTTCTTTCTGCATTGGTACCGGTAAGGACAAGTGCATGTATCCTGCTATCAAGGGCAAACGTAAACATGCTGTCTTAAAGATGCATCATGAATTGTTTTCTTTTACTGAATGGAAGTATTTGAAAAGAAACATCTTTGTAAGCAAACGTTGAGAATATGTTATTAGAACGTGACTTTGATGAATTAGAAGGCCATCTCTCCTAAGCAAAGAAACAAATTGATCTATAAAATGGTCTCTCTTATTTTTCAGAGTTATTAATAGGTGCAAATGATAAACATGAATACTGTTGATCACCCCTTTCATACGTAAGGTTGAGATAATTTTCTTTCTCTTATTACCATTTTAATAGCAGCTGAGATTTTTTTTAAAGAGAATTAAACCATAATGACATTTATTATTTACTTAACATGCAAAGTTCAACAATGTTATTAAGGATCCAGGCTCTTCCAATCTTCTTCCCCATTCTTGTTAGGTTTGTGTTTTTGTTGTCTCCTGGTTGAAAGATGGGTGCCATAGCATAAGGCATCCCATCTATGTTCAAGACAGAAAAAAACAAAACAAAACAAAGGCACAGAACCATTGAGTTCTCTGCTATCTAGCCCTGAAATAAGGAAAGTGAAAAGTTTTCCAGAAGACCCAGCAGAGTTTCACTGGCCAGAATTAGGTCATATGGTCATGCTCAAGGATTAAAAATGTCCGGGAAAGCAAGTATCTGGCAAAGAGGAACAGGAGTGCCTGATAACGGTTATGTATCCCAACGGGAGACTTTTAGGCAGCTGCTGAGATTTTGGCATAAGATGTTGGCAACTTAGAATTTTGGTTTATCCAGTGATTTATCATTTAACTGTAGGCCAATGAACATTTTCATGAATGAGTATGTAGTCTTTCGGTTTTCTAGAGCAATGGTCCCCAATCTTTTTGGCACAAGGGACTGGTTTCATGGAAGACAATTATTCCACATAGCGGTGTGGGAGGGGGATGGTTTCAGGATGATTCAAGTGCATTACATTTATTGTGCGGTCAACTCTCTCTGCTAATGATAATCTGTATTTGCAGCCGCTCCCCAGCACTAGCATCACCACCTCAGCTCCACTTTCGATCATCAGGCATTAGATTCTCATAAGGAGCACACAGCCTAGATCCCTCACACGCGCAGTTTACAGTAGAGTTCGTGCTCCTAGGAGAATCTAATGCTTCACCTGATCTGACAGGCTTACTTGGTGACATGAGCAATGGGGAGTGGCTGTGAATACAGATGAAGCTTGGCTCTCTTGTCTGTTGCTCACCTCCTGCTGTGCAGCCGAGTCCCTAACAGGCCACAGACCTACCTATCTGAGGCCTGGGGGTTGGGAGTGGGGTAGGGGTTGGGGACCGCAGATCTAGAGGATAAGAGAACCGAAAGGCCATTTGAGAAGAGATGGTTTTGCCATTATGGTATTCCAGGGCCTATAGATGCTTTAATTCCTTTTGTTTCCTTTTTTTTTATTCGTTTTTTTTCTTTTTAAAATTTCATTAATTAAATAGAGGGCTTCTAGAACTACATAATTAAAAAATATTGGTGGACTTCAAGGTGAAACTTTGTTGTTGCTTTTTATACTCATCTTTGAGTTCAGCAGTGGACTCAGTGGCACAGGAAGCTGAAGCAACAGGAAGGAGGACAAAGGAGCGAGTTCCACCTTGTGCAGGAAGGGCCTGCGCAGCGCTGATTAGTGCTGCCCCTCTTGTGCCTTAGGCCCCATGGCAGGGCCCAGGCTCCTTTTCGTAAAGGAAAACTTTCTTGACCCTTCATGATTCAGCTGATGAGAGCTTGAGCATTCACAGATATTTATAGTAGTTTAACAATCAATCAAATTCCTTGTTAGAAAATGAATTAGAAAAGTCATTTGATGTGATATGCAATGACTTCAGACTCAATGATAAAACAAGTTATGATAACCTCAAATATCCCTGTAAGAAAAAAGAGCCCAAATTCGTGAAATTAATTACAAAATGGTTATTTCTTTTGAAGGGGCAATTTAAAAAATCTCAATTTATAAAATCTGAAGATGGGATGTGGTGATGGTTGCACAATGTGAAAGTATTTAATGCTACTGAACTGTACACTTAAAAATGGGTAAAATGGTATATTTTATATTATGTATATTTTGCCATTACAAAGTCTACTGAATGTAGCCTTGTTAAATTGAGAGACTTGCTTAAGTGAACGGATAGAATAATTTGTAAAGAGAAGAGCAAACAGTTGCATTTAAGTGGGTGTTTGCACTCTACACTCAGTACGTATCTTGATCACAGAGTGTTCCCTGAACTCTGGGCCTGAGTACAAAATGGCATTCTATCTACTTGGCACGTCTCACAGACCCTGCGGGTCCCCCACGTGTAAAAGTGAATTCAGTGTCTTCAGTTCACCTGTGGACGCCTGCTCCTCCTCCCCCCTTCCCTATCTTAGTTAAGGGCACCAGTGTGCACCCACCTGCTCAAGCCAGAAATCTGGGCATTATTCTTTTTTTTTTTTTTTGAGACAGAATCTCGCTTTGTTGCCCGGGCTAGAGTGAGTGCCGTGGCGTCAGCCTAGCTCACAGCAACCTCAAACTCCTAGGCTCAAGCGATCCTACCGTCTCAGTCTCCCGAGTAGCTGGGACTACAGGCATTCGCCACCATGCCAGGCTAATTTTTTCTATATATATTTTAGTTGGCCAGATAATTTCTTTCTATTTTTTTTTTTTTTTTTTGAGACAGAGTCTCACTCTGTTGCCCAGGCTAGATTGAGTGCCGTGGCGTCAGCCTAGCTCACAGCAACCTCAAACTCCTGAGCTCAAGCGATCCTCCTGTCTCAGCCTCCCGAGTAGCTGGGACTACAGGCATGCACCACCATGCCTGGCTAATTTTTTCTATATTTTTAGCTGTCCATATCATTTCTTTCTATTTTTAGTAGAGATGGGGTCTCGCTCTTGCTCAGGCTGGTCTTGAACTCCTGAGCTCAAACGATCCGCCCACCTCGGCCTCCCAGAGTGCTAGGATTACAGGCGTGAGCCACCACGCCCGGCCTTCTTTCTATTTTTTAATAGAGATGGGGTCTTGCTCTTGCTCAGGCTGGTCTCAAACTCCTGACCTTGAGTGATCCACCTGCCTCGGCCTCCCAGAGTGCTAGGATTACAGGCGTGAGCCACCGAGCCCGGCCTGGGCATTATTCTTGAATCTGACTTTTGCCTTATACTCCACACCAAACCCATCAACACGTTGGATTACTTCTGTCTCATCAATGTCACTCTAATCTGTCCACCTCTCTTCACCCCATAGTTGCCACTCTAAGGTAAATGAGGAATCAGGAGCCCTCCTCTCTGAAATAAGCCCTAGCATCCATTCTGCCATCCGCTGATCTTAATATGGGTCTTTTCGAGGAACTAAGAAATTTTCTTAGCCCAGGTAGATGATTCTGCTGGTCGCCTTAAACATATTACCAAGTTGCTTATCAAACCAATTCTACAAAAGCACTCAGCCATAATTTTTGAAAAATGGAAATGAATCAACAGAGTTTCTGCATATGCTCAAAACTTCTTAATCCTCCACAAAACATTCACCCCTCCCATTTAGCACAGTAACGTAGACAATGTGAGACAGAAGGATTGGGGGGTCAGGTCCTCAGGGCATGTGGTGGAAAATGGCCATCTTCATTAGTGTGAGCTGTCCAAGGGCAAGGTTATCCTCATTTTTTTATCAATTTACTCATCAGTTAATTAGCATTTATTCACCATCTATCTGTATGGGACGCTGTTAGGGGTAGAGACATTGGACAAAGTCTCCACGTGCAAGGAACACACAGCCTAGAGGTGGAGAGAGATTGGAAAGCAGACGATTGCTTTACAGAGTGGAGTCTAAGAGTAGAGCAAGGTGGTCTGCAGTCACAGAGGAGGGGCTGTGCAGGGGGAGCTTGCCAGAGCCGGAAAGTGAAGACGATCTGCATGTGAGATCCAGTCCTGCTTCACCTCTGGCCCTTTTCCCATTTCAGCAAAGAATGTAATCAGTGTGGCAGACACGGGGTTTTAATAGTCTCATTGTTATTTTACTTTGTATTTCCCCAGCTACCAGTCAGGCTGAGCATCTTTTCATGATTATAGAACCTGTGCATTTTCTCTTCTGTGTGTTGTCTTATCATGTGTGGAAAATCTCGGCATTGGAAATCAGCTGTGCAAGGCAGATAGAGAACTTATCTTTTGATCTTTGAAGGACTGATTTCCTAAATGCTACACACATCTACAGACAAAAATAAGAATCAGGATGTTTTCCTAAATCCCCCTTGCTTCCTGTCGATCTCTGCTTTCTCTCCAATAATCCTGCTTCCTTTTCTAGGCTGGTGGTCACTAAGGGAGATGAGCAGGACATGATGGAATCTGTATGTGCAGACACTGGCACCATCTTTAACTTTTTTTTTCTTGTTTCTGTCAAAAGTAAGGGAGAAAGTCTACACAGATGGACAGAGGGAGTTATGTGTAGGCTTGCAAATGTGAGAACAAAGTATTTGAGTGTGCAAATCTTAAAGAATGAGGTTCAATTTCATATCTGGTTTGCGAGAACTATCTATAGATAAACTACTCCATGGATTTGAGAATGACTTTCATTCATGTAACAGAAAATGCATTGCTTTTAACTGCAGATATCAATGTCCCAGTTAACCTTCTTGCTACCTTGCCTGATGGCAGTCAGAAGGATTCTCCAACTGTGCCTCGAGTTTTAACTGCTTAGTGACCAGAGGACAAAGTTGAAGCTGCCTGAGATGTAGGGGAAAGGGCACCCAGGACTTAGCGCAGAGGCACCTGTGTGGGGTGTGTGTGTGTGGGGGGGAGGGGCGCTACCTTACTTATCAGCTGTGTGTTGTTAAGCAATTTTCTCCACCTCTCTGGGCCTTGGTTTTCCCAAAGGCAAAATGAGGAAAGTACTTCCTAGCTCACTGAATTATAAGGATTAAACAACATGACAATAAATTGCTATAGAGATGTGAGGTACGTGTTCTGTATCTTTTTCACTCGTCTTTAGTCTTTTTACTACACCACATACACAGCCAAGCAAAGGGCCTTGCTTGTCGTTGATGCTTAATACTTGATTAATCATGGCTTGATGAAACAGAGCAGCAGTTCCTTTGAGGACCACTTTGATGTGGTCTCCTGACCAGCGGCATCAGCATCACCTGGGGACAGGTTAGAAATGTAAATTCTTCCACCTACTCAATCAGAAACTCTGCAGTGTGGGCAAGCTGTTTTAACCTCCAGGTGATTCAAATGCTTGTTAAAATTTGAGAACCACTGAAATAGTCTCCTGGTGTTCAATACACGGCAAGATTTGGTGAAAGAAAAAAAAAAAAGAACGTGTGAATTTTAATGATATAGAAGCTATTTTTAATTAATTAATTAAGTTATTTTCCCAGGAGATGATTTTCATCTAAATCAGGTTTTCCTTAAAATAATGAAACATGTTTCAAGCAGAATTGTTTCTTGTTACTTATTGAATAAAAACACAAGCATTTAGCTTAATGCAGGATTTGAGAAAAGCTATGTGGATGTCTACACTGAACTAGAACTGATAAGTTTTTATCATCTTTTCTGTTCTTTATACATATTAATCACAGAACTTATAAACTAATGGTTGCTACATGATTACTTAAGCTCTGGACGATCTGATGTGATATTTTGCCGTGTCATTTCTGATTAAATATATTTAAAGCCAGAGCCATTTGCCTGTGTTCACAACCACAGTGATTAAACATAATAGAGACCCATTAACACATTTCTGCATATCAGTGAAAATCCTGATGCACCAGGAAGTTCCTTCCTACAACCAAGAGAATAATCATTGTGGCAAGGCTTTGTCAGGCTCATTTCTCATACACCTTAATTGTATCCTTTTATCATGCAGTTTTTGTGAGTAACAGACATTAATGAATAGTTGTACCTAGTGTATATAATGAGTGTTCTGTATTATCGACTATTCCTAAGCCTCTTATGAGAGGTGTATCAGTAATTACTAGTGTATCTTCTGATCACCATTAAGGAGCTTTGAATTTTAATTGCCTGCCCTCTGCTTTTGAGAAGGAACCCATTTAATTGTATAAACTACAATTGATCCTATAGGCGGAGTACATTCTGTAGGGTAGGCCCTGATGCTTAATGACCAAAGGCTAGCAGAATTTCATTTCAGTGAATTTAAGGAAGCATCGATTAAGCATGTAATAAATGTTTGATGAGGGAATAAGTAAAAATTGCTAATAAAAGTCTATTAATTGTAATAGTATCTACTATATTTTGAGGGTGTATCGTGTGCCAGGGAGTTTACTAAAGTTATCTAATTTGATTCTTATAAAAATCAAATTATGAGGCTGATACTATTGTTCCCATTTTACAGACACCAAAACAATCCTTGGAATGTACCAAAAGGACACATAGTGTTTGGTGTTGGCATACCCAATGAATACGCATAAGACTTAAAGTGTATGGTTGGTTTTGTAAAAGCCATCTGAGAAAGTGAATACTGGCATGCCTGAACTTAGTTCTTATATTATACTTCTCTCTGTGAAGGAATATCCCCAGCTAATCTGATCTGTTTGTCAGACCGCATCGGTGAACTGTGAGCAAGCTACTGGTCTTTGGAGACTGACAAGGAGCTAAGGTCAGATGTGGGCAGAGCTCAGGTTTTGCAGGGAGTAAGACATTAAACAGTGCACTGAATGCACAGGCAATTCCCGAAAGCTTGGAGCAGGCTAGCAAAAAGGTCTGGAGTGCTTCCTTTATGACTCAGGTAGTCGTCTCTAGAATGTCAGAACAAATATTGGTGAATTGTTAACAGTTTGAGTGAACAAAGGGAAACTGAAAGATAAAGTCTGCTAGGATTTAAAAAAAAAATGAAAAGATACGTCTATGCACAAGAATTCTAATGGAAGAAAACCAAATTGTAAAGTTAAGGAAATATTGGGAGATAAAGTTGACATTTGAGAAATGAAAAATTATACTGACTTCCTCACATTACTTGTTGTATCATGACAAATTGGAGATAGAGAACATCAAACTTTATTTTGAGCACAGAAATATCTGTCTTCAGTATTCCTTGTGTGAGATTATTTTGCAAATTCTTGCAGTTTCAGTGAGGAACACTACCCTTTAGTGGTATTTGTTTATTCTGTTGAATAATATATGGATTTGAATGTGTCTAACCTCTGCTAACTTTTTACTTGGCCCAGTTATCTGATGTAAAACTACTTTTAAAATGCCATCTGCAGTTCTTAGGTGATGGATTCCACCACCTGTTAGCTCTACAACAATGATATGTTTGAGTATCTTCCTGGCCTTTGTCAACTTCAGAAGCAGCTGTGTGGCCTCTAGGTACTTGCTCTACTGATTGGGAGCTGTTAAAACATGCCCAGAATGCTGGCAAGTAAACCTCTGAAAAAGGGAGGGGGGGAAACACACCCCGAAAATGAGAAAATTAGGTGATCTTTGTCTTCTTCCCACCTTTGCTTCTGCTTTCACTGTGCAGGGGACGTGACATTTATCAGATTCCTTTCTTCCAAACATGTGCCATAAATGGCAGGGGTGTGACATATACATTCCTGAAACTGAAGTCCTCCATTGCTTTCCCATAAGCAAATACCATGAATTCCACTGGATGTTCAATATTCTTTCTTGGTATTTTATGAACTAGTTTGCTTGAGGTGAGGAAGGGGGCAAGGAAGGACTTGTATGTCAGCATTGTGATCTTCTTCCATTGAATTCATCTCTTTTCAAGGACTGATTTCTTAAAATTTTTTGGATACATTGTATTTGTACATATTTATGGGGTACATGTGAAATTTTGTTACACAGAATATGTAATGATCAAGGCAGAGCATTTAGGGTATCAAATATTTTTAGGTTTTATGTACATTTCAGGTCTTCAAGCTATTTTGAAAAATGCAATACATTTGTTGTTAACTATAGCACCCTACTCTGCTACTGTAGAACATTAGAACTTATTCTATCTGTATGTTTGTACCCCTTACCTCTTTTCATCTGCCCCGCTTACCCATCCTTTCCAGAAGGACTGCTGTATCTTTACCACAATAGGCAAACAGCTTTATCAATCACCAGCTGAACAAATCTCAGGGCCTTACTTTTGTGTTAATTCTACTAGTTTATCTAAATCAGACTTGGGATTCAAGAGAATGCCAAGGAAGTTTTATGGAATATTGAGATAAAGTCAAAGGAATACCACAGAACTGGTCCAAACCATTTTAGGTCTTCTAAGCATTATGTGCAATTTCTGTGTTAATTCTTGAGCTCAAGTTCAAACACACATAACCATGTTCCTTCATAACATGCCTCTTACTCTAAAACAATGTCATTTAAATGCTAAACTTTTAGTAATATTTAGTGTTCTATAAGGTTCAAATATAAATATTGTACTGAAAATTATGAAACAGTAGGGTTGTAAGTACATGCTATTCTGAACTTTTAATAGACTCTGCTGCAGTTATATCAACTCAGCGATATTAGTGAACTTACGATAGAGATGGAAATGGACTCATTCAACTTACACTGCTACCTTGAATTTCATGGCATTTGCCGTATTTTCATGGCTGAGGAGTGGCAATGCAGAACAATGCTAGCCAGTATTTTCTCAGAAATGAGAAAGCACAAGATTTAGAGTCAGGTCTGGGACGCTGATATGGATTTTTATGACTTTTTGGCTATACGATCTTGGGCAAGTCATTTAACTTCAGGAAAACTTTCATAGGAAGGTTGTAAGAATCCAGTGAGACACTGATGTGAAAGTTCTTTGTAAAGCAAATGTCTCATATGCTCCCATACTGGAAATTGCATATTAGCATTAAGAAGAAATTCTGCAGGTGTGGCCTTTGATTTTCAGTCACAAAGACTCACTAATAATTGCCACTGAAGAAAGAACATATGACCTATGGCATAATTAACCTTTGTAAAAAGACCCTTAGAATGGGGTCTCACTATATTTTTCAATGTGTTTGAGATGCTAACAGGAATTTAATAATTGTTTTTTCCAAGTTCTTCCAATCAGTAAAAACTAAAATATACAAAACAGTTACGTGCCAGGCATTGTACTAATAAGCACTTAACAAATGAGGTAATTTCATCCTCACAACCACCCTGAGGTCAGTGCTATGGTTATACCCACTTTACAGACGAGGAAACCGGGACACAGATTAAAGGATCTACAGCAATCATGACCTAGAATTTCATCTGTATTTACTGCATTCATTAGTATTCACTGTCTTCTATATGTTTGCTATTTTCTCCTATTCCTGTAAATCCGACCCCTATAGAGGCTATTACAAAATACCGAAGTATTTTACCATAGCTTTGGGGTGAGAGGGAAATGTTGGACGGAGGTAATCTCAAACCTGCAATAATCACACACAGTCTGATGACCTGTTAGGCTGTGCTGGGAAAATATACCACGTCTGCAGCCATCTATTAAATAGGAGAGACGAGGCTACGTGACTTTCCAGTGCATGGGAGGAGAGCTGCAAATGGCACTTAAGTGTACGCCTTGGGGAGCCTGCTCACCACAACTCTTGAGAAATAGTTACTGCATTAAAAGGGCATGCAGAATATTTTACAGATTTCCCAACCACACCGGTTTCTCCCTAGCTTTGGCTTCAGCCCTCCAAATGTGTGGTTTGGACACCAATCTGGAATTAATACTCTATCTAGCACCTTATGTTTTCCTTCCTGCTTCAAAAGTCTGCTCTGTGTTCTCTTCCTTTAGCATCAGCTAGGAGACCAATGGTTTATACCTAGAGGTAATAACTTTGTGTGATTTACATGAGGGTCTTTTTATTACACTGCACAGGCAGCTTGCTTACGTGCTGAGGCAGCTTAGGCAGGTACCTAGGACGCTTCAAAGAGAGCACAGTGGCTAGAAATTCTTGTGGCAACAAGTTTACTCAACTGCACGTTGTGCCCAACCTTCTCGGAGTACGCCTAAGCAGTAGGGGGCCATAGCAACATATTAAATTACTTGGGCACAATCGTCAAAAAACTTTAATTAATTGAAAAGTACCCATGCAGGAGGGAGATTTAATTCAACTTTGAGTTTTCCTTAAAAATAGGGGCAGTCTTAAAACTCGGGATAAGGCACTAATCCAATTTATGAAGGCATTAACAGCAGAGCAATGAATTCTATTTTGCAAAATTATTTGAAAGGCCCAGGATGAAAGGAATGTAGCAAGAAATAGTGGCACAGTGTAATTACCTTCTGCCATGTGGCTTCTTTGAGCATTTTTTTTTTTTTTTTTGAGACAGAGTCTTGCTTGGTTGCCCAGGCTTGGGTGGCGTGGTGTCAGCCTAGCTCACAGCAACCTCAAACTCCTGGGCTCAAGTGATCCTTCTGCCTCAGCCTCCCGAGTAGCTGGGACTACAGGCATGCACCACCGTGCCCAGCTAATTTTTTTTCTATATATTTTTAGTTGTCCAGCTAATTTCTTTCTATTTTTTTTTTTTTTTTAGTAGAGACAGGGTCTCGCTCTTGCTCAGGCTGGTCTTGAACTCCTGAGCTCAAATAATCTGCCTGCCTCGGCCTCCCAGAGTGTTAGGATTACAGGCGTGAGCCACCGCACCTGGTCTTTTTTTTCTATTTCTATTGTTAATTTTTCAGCAGATCTCTTTCAACACCACCACCAGAACATTCCATATAACTCAAGACAGTAATTTACTCACAAAGGAAACACACCTCCAACTTTATTAATAACCAACTTTTTTTTTTATTAGAGCAGATACAGTTGTGAAAACTGTACATTATACATTTTGGTTTCAAGGATTATAAATAAAGGAACTCACAGGTAGGGAGTTCTTTTTCACAGCAAGAAACTTTAAATAAACAAAATCATGTTTTATTAAGTACATTGGCAGACTGCATGTGCTGTCCAAAATGTAGAGTACAGTATAACAACCCATTAGAAAGAGCCTTCATGTAAAATACAGCTGTGCACATTTTAGAAAAATACCAACAATTTGAGCTTTGTTTTAAAAAAGCTTATAAATCATACATATATTTATAAATGGGACCCACATGCTCACTTTATAAACATATCCTTTAGTTATCTGTTACCCATTACTTCCAAAGCATTACGCGTTTTAAATAAACACTTAATAAGATTAAATATTTTATTTTATTTTATTTTTTAAAAAAAAAAATCAGCTTTCCCAGCCTAAGGAGCTATGGGGTTAGGAAGGAGCAGTGAGAGTACTGAGACTGACACAGGAACTTAAACGCCTGTTCTCAGGTAAAAACGTTACTTCCTAAATTTAAAAGTCAAAGCAAAACGTAAAAAATAAATATACAAGTTGTAATTTTTCATTTGCTCTCTTTCTGCCTTCTTCTTTATTCCATATTGGTCACACCCAGGATTCTCAACATATTGTACTTCTGCAAAAAACATCACTGGGTTACTACCCTGCAGGTGACGAAGCATTCAGTCCACACCTGTGCTAACATGGGAATTATGTGAACTGTCTCTTCTGCACTGAAAAGGTAGCTAATAAGGTAAAAAGAATCTGATTAAACCATGCAAATCATGAAAATATTTAGGAATAGCTCCCCCTCTGCAATGTAATGTTTTTAAAAGATTTAACAGATACCTTTCCTCCCCTGATTTCGTTTTAAATAATTACTGTTATAAAGACCACTTAGTTTCTCTAAGTAAGCATGCTTCTGAATAATAAAAGATAAATTATAAAACAGCAAAAAACCAGAAGATGTCAGAATGACAAAGGACTGCAAAAGACACATATTTAAAATAAAAATGTCTAAGCCTTTAAAATTTGAAATGAAATTACAAAAGGACTTTGAAAAACAGGAAAGGCAGAAAACTGAGAGGCAGGGATTGAACACAGCTTTATGCTCTACCTGAATGTATTCAACAGAAATTTAAGTTGGAAAAAGAAAACAAGAAAGAGAAGCACAGTTATTAATAGCATCTTGCTTAACTTTCATGGGAATTAACACAGCCACTGACAAGATTTTATTTGGTTGTAAAGTACGTCAGCAAAGAAACTGAATCCTTTAAACACTGATTACTGCAATCCATGCAATGTTTGGACTATACTTCTTTGAATTCTGTTGTCTTTCAGCTTTTAAAATTTAGCACCTCCTAAGTGCGTAAATAATTCATCTCAGTAAATGATAAAATTTTTAAAATAAAATGATTTCTTAGGAAGGTACGATGGCTTCAAATTGCTAAATTTTAAAGAGAAATAGCCTTTTACAGGTTAAAGAAGAATAAATGACATAAAAAATGGTGTATTGCTATCAAAATAAGCACATTTTCACTAGCACTTTGTCGTTTCTTTTCCTTGAGATGCAACACGTGTGTTTCGTCTGGCCAGGACCGCAGGTGATAGGTGACTATACATCATATTTAAATAAACAGCAAAAATGAACAAGAGTCGTGCACAAGCAAACAAAACCTTCTCTCCCAGAACATTCCAGGAGATGTTAAAGCAGCAGGTCATGGCATAAGACTGGTGAGTGATGCTGCTACCTATTTCTTCTAATGAGATAGGAGTGAATGTTGGAACCACGTCCACAGCAACACAATCCTCCGACCGCATTCCTCGGGCAGTCGTTTCCCCAGCTCCCTACTAAAAACGTCAGATGGTAAAATAGTAAGGCAGCTGTTGACTTCCATCAAACAACAACAAAAAAATGCAGCTCCATACATTTCCAGTTTAGTCACACTCTGCTAGGACAGATGGAGTAGCCACTGCCAAGAACTTCGCCGGATGGGGCTGCTTCAGCAGATTTTAAAAAAGAATCATTATTAAGTTTTGTTCTCCAACATGGCTGTGTGCTTCAGCTCCCAGAGGACCCCAAAGCCACAAAGCATTCCCAGGGGAACCGAACAGGTCCTCTGGCTGAATTTTCCAAGTTTTCATCTCTCTTGCGATCCCATCCTAATTCCAAGCCTCCTTCCCTGTGTCTGAGTCTGCCTGGGGTGGGCCATTTAAAAGGCTGACGGCACCACTGCAGAGAACTGTGGGCTAACACCACTAGTTGTCATGACTTCACTGAAGGGTCAAAACAGTTACAGCATTAGGTAACCATGTTGAATCACATTCAGGCATAGCCAAAATTAAAGTGAAGGACAATATGTTGTTTAAAAAAAAATAGTAAATTTGAATATGAGAAAAGAATGTTACTCATTGTGATTTTAGATAGAAATTAAGGCTGTTCTTACCTTTCCTAAATCCAGTCAAGTTAGAAAGTGAACAAAAAGAATGGCCAACCCGATATTCAACAGCATGACAAGGACAATCATGACTGAATTAGGGCCCTGGAAATGAAGCAGAACAAAACAAGCATAACTTTTCCATGTTAATATCACTGTATTACCAAAACTGATTACCAAAAATATAAGAAAACGTGGCTGCATTAAATAAGGCATGAATGATGACCGTAGTTCCAAAAGGTATAAATTAAAAATAGCAATGCTATATTTAGATGATGCCATTTCTGAATTTTTACTTAAAAATGAATCCAGGCTTGAATTTAGTTTAAAAATGTTTTAAACAATAATCTGCTTCATTCACCCTAAAACAATGGACAACAGCCTGGGTTGAGGCACAGTTCACCACAGAGGGGGTTAGGAGGAACTGACAGGAACTGAGATATGCATTTGTTGTTAGGATGTCATTCAAATGAGGATGAACTGTTTCCTCCTAAGGGCAGCTAGAACATGGGGGTAAAATCTGTAAGACAATGAAGCCTCCAAGGAAAAACTCAAGATGAGGCTCTCTAACTCTTGCTTTTTCCTGGTCTTCTCTTGTTTGGGACACCATCCTGTCCTTTAAGTAAAAACTACACATGGGAAGTCGAATATTCTTAGAAGTTATTTTACAAGTCTAACTTTTTATTTCTCTAATCACAACCACAACATTTCAAAATTCAGTTATATTTAACAAACTGCAGAATCCTATTTTGATAAATATCAGAATAAACACCAGATAGCCTAAGTTCCCCAAACTTATTTAAACAAACCAACCTCATATGACCCATCTTTTCAGATCTGGCCCATGGAGAAGTCACTTTTTTTTTTCAGGCCATTTAAAGGAATTTATGAGAAGTCACCTTTATTACAAAGACACAATCTTGGTATTTACTGTTAAAATAGTGTCTATCTAATCCTTAAATAGTATTAAAAGTGTTCCAAATGGGCCTTATGAGGTAGGTAATTTTATTGTCCTTATTTTGTGATATCAAGATTATATTTATTTTGTATTTCAAATTTTTGTCCTTATTTTAAAGATGAGGAAACAGTTACACTCTATTTGGATATCAAATAAGACTACATTGAAACAATGTTATAGAAGCCTCAAGTGCATTTTTTTTTTTTTTTCCTGTGAGGGGCGACGTGGGTAAGGGAGATTGAAACTGCCATCAGTCAAGTGCTCTGCTCTCAGGGTCTAGGGTTTGGGTCCCATGTCACTTACTCTGGGTCTCTTCCCTGCATGAGGCCACATCTCCCTGGGAGAGGTCAGAGGGCCCACTTCCTTCTCTATCCTAACACTGTTCCTACTTTATTGTCATTTGTTCATAGCCTTCTTCCCCTAGACTCTGAGCTCCACAGTGGCAGAGCCTTGTCTTGGTCACCACTATGTACCCAGCGCACTAAGTCACCCAGGCAACCAGTATTGAACGAGATCCTCCTATCTCCCCATACTGTCCCAGGTGCTGTGGATGTGGTTGTTGAAATGAAGAACACACAGGGTGATTAGCAAAACGGAGGGGCAGATGAGGAAGGAACATGGGTGCCCTTGAGACACGGACTATTTGGAAGAAGAAAAACCCCAGTTTCCAAACCCCATGGAAATGGGAGGAAAACAAACATTTACTGCAGGTCTTTTTAATGCCAGGCAGTGGGCTAAGCATTTCTAAGTAGATTATTTTTCATTTATTCTTTACCTGTGATTATTAGTTCCATTTTGCAGAGCTTCAAGAGGACGAGTGTCTTGTCCAAGGTTACTCAGCCAGTTTAAACAGATAAGAACTAGAATAAACTTTAGCCTGTTCACTTCAGAGCTCCATACTCTTTTTTCTACATCGCTATTAAAGCCACAGGCCTTAGTTTAAAAGCAATTTCCCATCAAGTTATTTAAAATGACATTTTTATCTATATCTTATAATTCCCACAGTATAAGGAAAATAGCAAATCTTGATAATGGCCAACTGCTCTTTTAGAATAGTTGTGTTCTAAGTTAATAGGAGAGTCCTAACCTATGCAACTCCTTAATTATGTTTAACTTAGAACATAATGTAGGAAACTCTCATAACTCAGAAAAATAATGGAGATGATCATTCTACATCACCACTCACACAGAGATTAAGGAAATACTATTTCAGGTTGAGTATCCCTCATCTGAAAGGCTTCGGACTTGAAGTTTTTTGGGTTTCAGATTTTTTCTGGATGTAACAGTTGAACATCCCAAGTTTGAAAACCCAAAATTCAAGATGCCTCAATGAGCATTTCCTTTGAGCGTCATGTCAGTGCTCAGAAAGTTTTGGATCTTAGCCGGACATGGTGGTGAGTGCCTGGATCTCAGCTACTCAGGAGGCTGAGGTGGGAGGATCTCTTGAGGCCAGAGGTTCGAGGCTGCATGAGTTATGATCGCATCTGAGAAAAGCCACTGCACTTCAGCCTGGCAACATAGTGAGACCCTGTTTCTTAAAAAAAAAAAAAAAAAAGTTTTGGATTTTGGAGCATTTCAGATGCTCAACCTATACTACTATGCACTTTGATCAGATTTTGTTCATGAGTGTGTTAAGAATTTGGGATCATTTCAACTCTTTGGGCCAGTGGGTTTAATTTATAATTCTCAAAGATAATTTAGTGATATAAAAGAGAAAAAGTATACTGGATCAGAACAATACAATGCACAGTTCAGTGTCTTACAGTGGACCCAGGAAAGTGGAATGACAGAGAAAGTGCCTTCAGCGAAGCCAACTCTAAAGTCTAAGACGTGCCTGACCCTTTCATGCCCATTCCGTAAATCTTTACAAAGCTGTGTGAATTTATCTAACCCTTTCAAATTGGTTCGTATTTTGAGCGTGTCTATTCTTTTGAGTTGAATTTAGCTTAGTATCTTTCTTCACGTTTGTACTGGTAACCTGGATTCAATGAATAATGAATGAATGTTTTATCCAGAATGAAAAATACACACATATATATATTTCTCCTACCAGGGTAGCTCCATTTATAAAGCTATTTTTAAAGATGACTCAGTGAAGATGAAAGCAAGCCAGATATTAAAGGTTCGAACAGCAACTAGGTGAAAAATAAAAATCTGGGATGCTATGTTTAACAGGCAGATATCAAGCCGTGACCTCTGTGTTCTTCAGATACCGAGGTGCAGGGTACACAGTGAAAAGCTTTAAGGTGAAGTCCCATAAATATGACCGTGGTGGCCAGTTGTAGCTTAAAATAGCAAAATGAAAAAAAAAATCAGTCTTGCTTTTCAAGACTGACTGGGACAGGTGTAATGAAAGAAGCTGTAGCAGGGCAAAGTGTAAGTCTTAGTTGGAAAAAACTGTTGGGCAGTTAGAAAATAATATGAAAAAAAATTCTAACTCCATAAATTATTTTTTTTAAGAGACTTACTCATATTTAAAATTGTGAAGAATTTCCTTGTAGAAGAGTTTTTATGGTTTCTTTATGTTAATTTAAAACTTCTCTAACTAAAAACATGAAAAATGCAAAGTTAAATTTAGCATTAATAGCAAAGTTTAATTACGTGTATTTACATTTCTTTTTTGGTGTGAGGTTCAAATCTGACCTGCCAGGGATGCTTTAGATTTTACGCAAGTTCAAAAGAGAGATCAGATAATCTCAAAGCAAGCTTGGAAGCTGACCATAGTAATGGCTGGGAAAAAAGTGCAGGCAGTTTTCAGAATGGGTTGAGATCGCTCATTGGAAGAGTCCTCCTTGTCTACGTGATAAAGCTCTAAAAACGCCTCTTCTGGTGCCTTCCAAAATTGCCATGTTGCAAAATCCTACAAAATAGACTGTGTGCCCTAGGACATGAGTTCACATGCAACCACTGCTCACAGGCATCACAAGTTTAGCGTAATCTCTGCCACAGCCTCCCTCCTCCTGCCTCTCACATGCAAGTCACTAATTTTCTCTAAGCGGTAGTCTGTCCCAGGAGATTTTCTGTATTTCTAGATCAATATCCAGGGTGATCCTAAGGATAGATCAAATGCATTTGAATATTTATGAGCTACTTACGCTTCCTTCAACTAGTACAGTGTTGAAACAAACATCACCATCATGATAACCAGTGCTTTTTGAGCATTTACTCTGTGCTAAGCACTGTGCTAAGAACTTTATAAGTATTAATTCATTTAGTCTTCACAATAACCCTATGAGATAAGTACAGATGAGGAAAACAAGGCACACAGTGGTTAGAAAACTTGTCCAGAGTCACACTGGTGGTAAGCAACATAGTTGGGTTTTGAATCCAGGAAGTTTGGCAACAGAGTCCAATTCCATGCATTTTTAAATTGTTATTTATAAACCTCTAACTTATGCAGTGTCTATCTCAAAATTGTATGTAGTACTCCATTGTTTTAAAGGTCATTCATTGACTACCTTTATGATGCTTGTGTTACCCCCCTAACCCTGGGAAGAAAACAGTTGCTGGGATGGGGGAAGGCGGCTTTCTGTTACTATCAGGAAGACAATGTTACCTGTTAGACTCTTCACATGAAGCTGCCAAGTCAAGCTTGAGTTGCAGTCCCTGTCACATGCAGAGGGCAGCCTGAAGCTCAGGGAGGCTGCTCAGCTGCTGGGGCCTCCTCTGTGCCTTTGGTTGTGGAAGAGAACCCTAGACACTGACCTACTGAGGGGAGGGTGCTTGGCCAACTTAAGAATCTGAGGATTCTGCACATAAGTAAAATAGACTTTTTTTTCCTAAATAAGGAGGCTGCTTTACAGAAAGATACTTACGTGGTACAAGCTAGGTAACGCGACCTTTTTTTTTTTTTTCCCCCTATCACAGCCTAAGGTAGGACACTGGGGCATATGCCTCTCTTTGTGGAGTTCCAGAAGTCAACTGAACGCCACTGCTGGGCACCCAAAGATGTAAACTATATGATCTTGCGTTGTTTGAATTTCTCCCTTGTAAATCAGGCAAACTAACACTGATATGTATGTGAGGCCTTACTAACGTGGGACTATCCATGTCGAAAGTCAAATGAGAAGTGAAGCATTACATTTTACAAATTCAACAGTGACATTATTATAGTTGTAATATCAGGATGCTGATGTATCAATGTTAAAAATTTTAAAAAATGAATGCTTACTGAAAAGCCAGAGTCTCATAAAGTTAGTTTGTTTTGAAAACCATTTATCTCCATGGAGTCTCTCAGGAAGTTAGTCCAGTTAATCTGATTAATTTATATTTAGCTAATTAAAAAGTTGGGAATTTGAAAAAAACAAAAAGAACCAGTATTTTATCAATATTAGCAAAATAGATAAACATATTTCAAGCCTAAGTTAATTAAAAAGACAAACTTCAACTGTTTAACCATATGAGTAAATCGAACAGATGAAAATAAGAAACTGATGGCTATATTATATTAATGTTGACCAAGATATTATTCCATACTAGTATGCAAATATGTCTCTGTAGTTACAATTGAATATTAGGTCAGCTGAGGTTTCTTCCTTAAGCTACATTTAACATCCAACACCTGTATTCCAAAGGCATGAGACCAGGTCAACAGGTCAGCCGGCCAATTTTTTAATCAATTAATTACTTAGCTTCAGATTTTATAAATGATACAGAATTTGATAAAATACTAATTCTATGTATCATTCAACAAGTAAATCTCATTTGAAAGAGGAGGTAGAGATTTTTCAATAACACAGAACTTTCCTGGCTGAATAATAGATATCTTAAATGCTCAAGACTAGTCGATAACAGTAACATCTGCTAGAGAACCGAAACTGGAAGATACGCTCACACTCTGAGAAATCAGACGACCAGAGAGATTCCCTTGAACTGCTGGAAGTGGTTCAGTGTTTAGTTCTCATCTGGGAAAGAAAAATGTTCTAGCTGCAAAGCCTGGCTAAGTAAGTAAAGTCCAAACTAAGTACTTAGGAGAAGATTTCACGGTGGTTAGAAGAGACTTTGTTTGTATAAAGATGCTGACCATTGTGGGGGCAAAGCTAAGAACTTGGTGGTGTCGTCCTAGCTGGAACTCGGAGAGTGGCCGGCCCTTGGCAGGGGCCACGATTCCTTTCTAGCAATCGGAGCAAGCTTCTGTGAAGCTCACCAGGATGTGCTGATAAGGCCTTGACACAAAGAGATGCCGCGCTAACCTGGTCAGGCCTTGCCTACCTGAGTTATGTGGAAGGTGGGTGGCTGAGCGGACATGGAGGTATTTCTGCCCGGGGAGCTCTTTGCTGTCTTCAAGCTACAAACATGTTCTGCTCTAAACAACCCTATGTTCCTAGAACCTCTGTTTGCATGGCTGTGATTGAGATGCACAGTTATGCCACACTTCTCCCCGAAAGAACCAAAGGGAAGAAAGGAAGGGAAAACACGTCGTGCGAGACTTACTGAATTGGCTTCTTTTTCCAAAGAAGGGCACGAATCGTTGCTTGCTGGATTCTTTGGTATAGCAAGTTCAGACTTCTTAGCTTTTGGCTCAGCTTTGCTTTCTTTGGCAACTGGTTTTGTCACAGATTTGGAGGGACTCCACTTGTTAGGGGACGGCTTGTGCACCAGTGCTGAGGAAGACTGGCTCGATCCATCACCGTCCTCCAGGTCTTCTGGAGGGTGCTGGGGGGCGTTCAGCTTCACGTAGTAGCCGTGATACTGAGAATGCAGCTCCCCGTTACTGGGGTTGGGGACGTGGTGGCGGCCAGAGTACTTGGACTGGGGTACGGCTGCTCCTGCCTCCTTCGTGGGAGCCTTTGACATCAAGGGCTTATTGACAATGGCCGTCACCTGCTCGTCAGCCACACTCCTTTTGTCTTGGTTGAGTCTTGCCCCTGAGCTGGGGTTTTGCTTCTTCGTGGGCTTTGGGGAAGGAGGCTGGGGAGAGTGGCTCTGTTTGGGACTTGCCTCAGGAGATCTCGGGGGTGTCGTGCCTTTGCGATAAAAATGAGGAGATTCCTTTGGTGTGGGCGGCTTTTCTGGTACCTTTTCTTCTGGATTTTCTTTAGCATCTACACCTTCCTGTAATCTCTGTTTGATGTAATCAGGCCCTGTCAAAACAAACAAAACAAACAAAAAAAAGGAAGGTAATAGCAAATAAGGCATAGAGGCTTGTGCCTTATGTGTACATATTTTTTGGCTAAATCAGATTGACTTTTTTTTTCTTTTAAATATATTTATAAGGCTTTGATTAAGCATAAGCACATTTCTTTCTCCAGGGGAAAAGACTATTTATTACTAAAAAGCTGCTTTTAAGATAATACAGTATTTACCATTATTTTGGTAGCCACAAAAGTTAAGCAGTTCTGGCTTCCCAAATACTTGCATGGTTCTTGCCTACTTGCAGAATATGGAGGTGAAATTCATGTTGCTGGAACACTGGCCACAACACCATAATAAAATCTGCCTATTCGAATTATGTGGTATAACAAAGACAGAAAGTATACACTTGTATAGACAACTAAGCTGACTGCTATTTGAGCATTTAATAGAGTACACTGTAAGAAAGAGGAGAATCTGCAGATAACGTATTTTTAATGATCTGTCATCAAAGGATCATTAAAACTTCCTAGTCAGGAACAACTTCTGTGGTTTAGGTTGCCCTACACAAAATCAGGTTCGTGTAGCCCCTTCACAGCTGTGAAGGATGTTGATCTGCAGGCATTGGAGTTGAGACAAGGCAGATATCTTTGGTTCTGAGGTTTCAGGATATATTGTTTTCTTTTTTTCTATAGTTCAGGATTGTTTATAACAATCATATTCTTTTTAACAAATAGGTATAGAATTTTCATTTTTAAAAATGTGACACTGCTGCATTGTTATTTTATGGAGAGTGAAATGCAAAGAAACAGACTGTGCGCCACAAGATGGTTCAGGTCCTGAGAGTTTAAGGGGGTGCCCTGGCACTCGGGGACAGCTCTCCAAGGCAGTGTCCTTCTTCCAGGTCCTTCAGCCCCTCCCCTGTAATCAAGTCACGTGCATACTTTGTCTACCACTCCACCCATCAGCCACTCTTCACCCCTTAAGGTGAAGTCAAGATCCCACGCAGTGCAGTTGGCCTTCTTCCAGAAGCTGACGATGTCTCGCACGTATACAAGGAAGAAACTTTCCCCACCAACTTGCTTTATAGAGAGCTGGCTAGCTCTCCTCAACTCTACAGCCCTGCATCTGTTCATCTTCCTGCCTCCCACCCTGACCCCTCACTCCAGACAGACTAACTTAAAAGATTTACAGAGGGGCTGAAGAACAATTATCCTTAATTGCTAAAAATACATACTGCATACTTAGACTTTTATTTGCTCTTCCCATGGTTGTCTGAGTAATAAGGTATTGTAATGAGACTGCTATTTATTATGCAAGGTATTTTCCAACATTTAAAGCCTCACCAAAATGTTAGGCGGTAGGTGTTATTTATCTACATTTTTCTGATGTGGAAACAGCTGAAGCAGCTGAAAAACCAAAAGTCACATAGCTCCTATGTGTCCTTTCAGAAAAAATGCAACACATAATATTTTAAAGCCAGAGATGAGAATTCCTGAGGACTTACCATTGCACATTGTACTCAGGGACCAAAACTAATAGTATTATCACAATTTCCATCCTTTAGAAGATAAATCCACTCCTCAGGATTTAAGTTTCCCAAATCTATCAAGAGCACAGGTCAACAACAGAGATTTCCTTTCTAAACTTGGTAAGAGCTTACCCCCTTTTTAAATTGGCAATTTTCTTTTAAATCTTCTATCAAAAATGACAGTATGAATTCTTGGGCCAGTGAAAAGTATCTCACTTGAATAAAGAAAAGCAGCAATTGCAATCATTTAAAAGGTGATGTCTTTCTACTTCTGAATTCTTCCTTGGTGCTGTGTCTAGATGTAGCACCAAGCAGAGAAGCGGCATCGCAAGCACAGACAGGTTATGTTCCTCCGTCAGCCGACTTGCTTCTACTTTTAAAAACCCATAAGGTCACTGACATTGGTCTTTCATGGAAAAGCCCCTTGTGATTCTACTGCAGATTTTTATAAAACCCCACTTCTCTTCTGTGCTAAGGTGTATTCTCTGATAGATGCAAATACAGTGTTGCTTATATACTTGTCCCTCACCCCGCCACCCAAAATTTCATCGGAGTTGGTTTTATTTGTGCTTCACTGTTACTCAATTTTATAGCATTGCTGAAATACTCATCTAGGTATGGTAGTGAATATACTGTGCAAAGATAATTAAAAGTCAGGTTTCTTGGAGCCAATAAAGTTTTAATTTAAGCCACATAACGCTGAAACGATTGCACAAATTACCAGGTACTTTTAATGTCTTCAATTTAAGAGACAAATGCAAAAGTTATATTTGCAAAAAAAAAAAAAAAAAAATTGCCAATGTCTATCTTAACATTAAGGCACACTAAAAGCTAACATTTAAATTAGGCTGCGCACAGTGAAGTCCCAGCACTTTGGGAAGCCAGGGTGGGAGGATTAGTTGAGGCCAGGAGTTCAAGACCAGCCTGGAGAACACAGTGAGACCCCATCTCTACATACATATATATATAAAAGAATTAGCTAGGCATGGTTGTGCACACCTGTGGTTCTAGCTAATTGGGAGTCTGGGGCAGGAGGATAGCTAGAGCAATTGAGAAACAAAGCTCAAGAATTTCATTCTGAATACCTGAGATTGTGATAGTACAGCTTATAAACTGAGGAATTAAATTTTTATGATGTTCTCATCACAGAAAAATTGTCAAATTTCTGAGGTGATAGATTACCTTGATTTAATCATTTCATGTTGTATTAAAAGAATCATAACATCAGTTTGTACCCCATGAATGTATACAACAATAATGTCACTATATAATGTTTGAAAATTTAGAATTTATCCCAGTGACCTTTGGTCCCTCCCACCTTTGCTGCAGAAAGCAGATTAGGAGCAGAAATAGAAGGTGCTTTGACAAATTTCAACAAAAGTGACAGCTGCCAGCAAAGGATGAGACTGATAAAACACTAACAGCTACAAGAGGCCATTTATTGGGGTAAACTCAGGCAATTCAATAATGGTAGGTCCAGTAAAAATTAGTAATTTTTGAAAGTCAGCATCTAAAGTGAAATAATACGTTAGTTATCTGAAAAAAGAACAAAAAGCTATTAGTACTTGAATATAAAATACATTTTCAAATGCTTTTTGTAAACAGTGCATATAACTCTGCTTATCTCTTAATTTACACTCTCATTAGTAAGCCAATTTGAGAATGATTTGGCCATTGGAATAATTTGTATTAATAAATTTATAAAGCTAACTTTTGGATTCCACAGAAAGTATTTCTTATTACATCTCTTAACTCTCAAATACCAGTCTAATCACTTCTTTAACCTTTAGAAATCTGATGTCCCACCTCTTTGGACAGTTTTCTTGTCCTAAATGTATCAGGAAAGGTATGTCTCACGTGATACTCAGGCCCACTCTTCTCAGTTTTTTAGGTATTCTCATTCAGATTGATGGATAGGGCTTCTGATGATACCCAAAATCTGCTGAGCTCAAAGAATTTACTAGAATGATAGCAGCACATTTTAGTACCAACTTTTAGATTAAAAAAATCCTAGTTTATACATTCAAAAAAATGGCTGGGTAAGGGCATAAATGCACTGCCAAACAGAGGCTCCTACGCTTGCTACCCATCAGAACTGTCCGGGGTGCTATGCTCAGATTTTGATTTAGTAAATATGAACTGAAGCCTAGAAATATCAATGCTTAACAAATGGTCCAGGTGATTCTACCATACCCAGTTACAGGCATTTGAAAGAGTGTAAGAAATATGTTGCCTAGAGGTGGACACAATGCCAACCTCACATGACTACATCCAGGTTAGAAACGGTTCCAACAAGGCGCAGTCAGATGAGGACTGGCCAGCTAAATGAGGCTATATAGTTAGATTTTCCAGAGTAACATTAAATGCTTTTTAAACAAGACATTTAATATAATGCAGAAGACAGAAGTTTTTCCTGGACTATTTTCTCTTGGAAGGCACATGCTGTGCCTTCTACTTGTTCTGCGTAGTAACGTGTGTCAGCACTGCAAAGCCAGCAACATAAAGTTGATGAGATGCAGCAATTCATTAAATAGACTACTCAGAATATTGCCAGGGAGGGAAATTATGACAAGTGTTGATAGCTGTTGCAGTCAGCATTTTCATCTGTTTTTATAGACAGTATCTATGAATCCTAAGGGATTTCCCTCCCCCCACCCCCAGAGATTTATATTGGGAATAAGTCAGATACAGGTCACCTGCTCACCAATCAGCCACAAAATACAAAACAATATGCGACACTGAAGGGTTATTGTTATAGCTGGCGCAAAGCCCCTGAACAGATATGGCAGATGGTAGCAGCAGGGTATCTAGCTAATTCTTCAGAGGTGAGCCTCGGTGGGCTGGCTACAGGCAGGAACACCATGAAGATTCCCTAAAACAAATGTCTATATGAGGTCAGTGCCAACATCAAATGTTTTATAGCAACAGCAGCAGTCATTAAATAGAAATGAGACATATTCTATGGAGACTGTCAATCAGTGAGAAAGGAGCAGACTGAAACAGTCTACAGAGATTACATAACTAGTAGCAGAATCACTTTTGTGTTCTGCATGGAGAGAATGCCACTTTCCCATAGGACGTCACGGTCCCATCTGCAACAATACTGCAATTTCTGTGAGCACAGCCGCAGGGCCCTGGTCTGCGAGCCGTGGGGTGTCCATTCCAGTACCTTGCACGTGTCTGGCACTCAATTCACATTAGTGAAACTGAACATACTGGAATGACTAAGTGTTATGAGCAACCAGCAAGCTCATCAATTATTAATTTCATGGCAACTAGTGGATTATTCACTTGCCTTTTTTTAATCAAAAAATTTATTCAGAATTTTGAGTTTGGAAGGTGAGCTTAGAAGTCATCTATTCTAGGATGTTTCCCTTTTCTTAACCAAAAATACTACATATTAGTATTAGTCACAGACAATTATGTAATGAAGATACACTTTGATTTCTAAAGAACTTCCACTTCATACCAGAAACGCAAGCTTATTTAACACTGGTCCACAATGGCCCAAAGATTTCACTTTCGCCCTAAATAATTACCACACCGTGTGTGTGAGCACACTCACGCTTACACAGGAAGACAAAGCTTGCTAGGGATGCTGCCCAAGGGGAAGCAGGCTGGCTACCTCCCAAGACGGCTCAAAGGACTAAATTCACCACATTCTAGGGCAATGTTTCGATTTCTTTAACCCACGGTCAGCCCCTGCCCCCACTGATAAATATAAAAATTTCACATCCTACTTAGTATCACTTGAAATAAAAAACAAAGTAAATATCTTCACTGAAAGGAAATTGAAAGAGTGGGCCAAAGAGCCACACATACAGTCTCCCAATTGTCCTCCCCCTGTGTCCCCGATCCTTCCCACGTCCTTGGTGGTCATCCTCCAAAGTCTTAGGTCAGCCTTGCTGGCTTAGCAACCTGTTTTGAAGCAGAGCTATTCCTTGGGGCAAACTCACATTACGGAAGCTCCCATGACTGATGTACAACACCAGAATGTCGCTGGTTTACAACGAGCAATGTAAACGTCAAGGGATTCACACTGATACCACCAGGACGTGCTCTCCCTACTGGCAGACCTCCATGGAAAGCTCCACCAAAATTAGAAAGTTACCGGTGAACATGGAATCGGGACAGGCAGCATGAGATGAATCAAATACCTAATGGCATCAAGCTGGGCTAGCCTGATGCATCCATTTCCCGAGTCAGGATGATCTTGCCAATAAAGCCATACACCACTGGCTACAGTTCCCTGCATCCTTCCCCATAATAAAAACATCCTTGCCAATGTGACAGCAATATCCCAAGGTTTTGGCTCAGGCTTCTCCTCCTCTGGACAGTGTTGGGATGGACACTGCCAATTTTTGCCTCTGTGACTCTTTTTTCTATGTTTCCTTGGGTAACCAATTCTTTCTTTAGATATTTTCGTAACTCAATCAGGCTACAGGGAGCTCTTGCACTTCTTAAAGCCATGCTAACACTTCATATCACTTGACCTATCTCTGTGTAGTATTGGGGACTCATTTTCAGGGCAATCTTCTGAGTTCTTGGAGGGATGACCCACTGTGTCCCTCCCACTAATGGCAATTTAGGTTTCTGTACATGTACACAATTATTCACAACCATCAATTTGTATGCTTATTATTTACTAGAGCTTAATCTTTTGAGTGACAAAGTCATCCCAGATGGCTATATCTTTTCCTTTGGTTTTTTAACGGAATTGTAGGAATGATACAGTTTCAAACTAAAGGCATAAGATTTAACTAAGATGGTAAATAGCTGAAAATACTGCCAGCTCCTTAAAAGAGGTAATTTGCCGTGAAAGTGTTCAAAATGTTAGTTGTGACAGGCATCCTTTATCCCAGGGTTAACGACTTCTACGCACGACACATGGATTCCAAACAGTGCAAACTTTTGTATCTGAGATATGTAAATTAAATGAGCAGCCTGACTTAGAAGAAGTACTTGAAAGCCCTTTTAGAAAATGTCTATCCGATTTGATCACCCTGTAACTGCAGAATGGAAAGCATGAGTTATGTCCCCTGAGAAGATCAATAATACGCAGTAGAGAACAGGCTTTCTATACAGTTGCTGAAGGAAGTGTTGGCTGTGGGTCAAAGGGGGCTGCAACCTTCCCCCTTAGTCTGGTCTCAAACAGACCCACTGTCCTACCAGGCTACTGTGATGCATTCATTATTGATGGACAACTTGCTTATATGAAGCTGTGTTCACTAAGAAAGGGTGGAATTACATTTTCCCACAATATTTTTTTCCCCTCAAATGCTTTTACACCATAAAAGGCCTTTAAAACCATTCAGTCTGGGAAACTGAGATGACCTTTCGTATCATTTACCTCTTGGTAACACCTAATAGAAATCTAGAGGGACCCCATTCCCCACTGGAATTCACAGAACCTGGAAATTACCATCTGCAGACAACAATAGTAAGTTTGTTTGCTTTCAAAGCAGTTCAAGCCCACGGTCTCCTGACTGCTCAGCTTCTTCCCAATGGCAGCACTGCTGGGGAGCACAGTCCCTCTCGGGGGGCTGAATTCCATCCCCAGCTCTCAGACCCTGCGACAGCTAATTTGCCAATGCACTCAAGGTACCAGAGAAGTGTGAGTTCATTTCACATCAGAAGATGGTTTATTCCTACCAGAGATCACTGCAAAAAACGGAAAGTTTCCCTTTCCAAACAAAATATACATACATATTTAAATGATTTAAATCCTACCCAGAGATTTAAAAAAGATGCATGTTGAAGAAAACACCCATTATCAGTGGACTTGAACTCTTAGGGAAGTCACTCTGTGACAACAGTGTCTATCATTCAGCAACCAGACTGGGTCCCTCCCCAGCCTTTCTCTTCTAAATCTGGCCTTTTACTGTCTTCTATCTTTGCAGGACACAACCCTCCTCACCCCCACAAAAAACCTCTAGATCATTTCTTTCTCATTCCTCTATACTTTATTATAGCGAAGTTTCTAGCTTTTCAATACATCTTGCTATTTTGTTCACTCTGACTTACCTTGTTCTTTAGGAATCAGTGATGCCCTGTGGGTTCCAATACTGTATCCCCTCCATGGGAACCAAACATGTACTGAACACCTATATTGGGCAGGGTGCTGAGCTAGAGAGAGATAGGGCTCCACTTATACAGCTTGATTTAATAAAAACCAACATGGTAAAATTCTTTACCAAGAAAATATAAATGCCGATAGTTAGAAGTTGAGAACAATTTATTTATTTTTTCTCTTCACCTAGAAATCTGTTGATTCCCCAAACAACCACTAGAAAGATGTTTGTACAGTAATGGAGAACGTATATAAAAAGGCAATTGTTGCCTTTTTGAAATTCAAAACAAAGCACCAGTATATTATAGGAAGAGTTAGAAACAGTCTACTAGGAAGCTATTAGGAAGCAAATTAAATATTTAAACCTACTGCAAGTATTTGTGGATTGCTTTTTTATAACACTTAAGAGGCAGATGATCGAGATCGATTCTTTTTGAGGTTGTTATTTCTTCCATCATGCCCTGCATTTTCCTCTTAATCTGTGCAGATTCATCTTTCAGTGGTACACTGCTTTACCTCCTAACCCCAATCCTTTGAGCATCAGTTCAGGTACATTAAAAAAAAAAAAATAGTCCCTGTACTTATTGGCTCTTCTTTTACTGCTAATACTAATGTTACAGATGCCTCTGAATTTGGGGGTATTTGTTATAGAATCTGTAATCGTCACTAGCAGAATTTTTTAGAATCAGCTACATCTTTGAGATCTTGTCTTATTTACTGCTATCAGCTCAAAGTTTGTTGGTTGTATGCAGCTAGGGGTGAGGGAGTGGGCAAGAGGATACGCTAGGGGATACCCCAAATCTCCAGTGCTGATACTCAGACTTCAGGTGATAAACTTTTACTACAGGTTGAACATTCCCCAATCCAAAAATCCAAAATCTGAAAGTTTTGAACACAGACAGGATAATGCTGCAAGTGGAAAATTTCACACCCGACCTCCTGCGACAGGTTACCGTCAAAACGCAGTCAAAGCTTAGTTCCGTGCACAAAATCATTAAAAGTATTGTATGAAATCACCTTCAGGCCATGTGTATAAGGTGTATATGAAACATAAATGAATCTCATGTTTAGACTTGGATCCCCTCCCCAAGTATTACATATATGTAAATATATGAAAATCTGAGGCCGGGCACGGTGGCTCATGCCTGTAATCCTAGCACTCTGGGAGGCCGAGGTGGAAGGATTGCTCGAGGTCAGGAGTTCAAGACTAGCCTGAGCAAGAGTGAGACCCCGTCTCTACTAAAATAGAAAGAAATTATCTGGACAACTAAAAATATTTATAGAAAAAATTAGCCAGGCACAGTGGCGCATGCCTGTAGTCCCAGCTACTCGGGAGGCTGAGGCAGAAGGATTGCTTCAGCCCAGGAGTTTGAGGTTGCTGTGAGCTAGGCTGACGCCATGGCACTCTAGCCTGGGCAACAGAGTGAGACTCTGTCTCAAAAAACAGAGAAAAAATCTGAAAAATTCCGAAATCCGAGACACTTCTGGTTCCAAGCATCTCTGATACGGAATACTCAACCTGTATTACATGCTCCCACTTGTTTCTGTAGGATTGCTGGGTTCAAAAGGTGTTCAGAAGAACACCTTTAGATGGAAAGGAAAAAGGAAACAAAAAGAAACCCATGCCAGTGCTCCCACCTCTCCAATCAGAGGAGGTATAGTTTACCTGGTTGGTAGAAGTCAGGCGACAGCTCCCTGGCCACAGCTCTCGCGATGTCACACTCCTGGCGGGCCGCCAGCGCTGCCTGGTCAGCGGCGTCGGCTTTTGCTCTGGCGTGTGCAGTCCTACGCGGGGCACAAAAGGGTGAGTCAGCAAAGGCAGCACCGTATTAATTACACATGGACAAGCAAATTGTGATCTGGGAAAAGAAATGGTAATTATGATCATGGCCGGACATTCGCAAGAGCGAGTTTTAGAGTCACACTGCTGTGAGATTTCAACGAAGATACTGTAGGTAAAACTTTCTATAAACTGCCTCAGTTCTTCTTCCAAGGGAAATGGAAAATATGAGCAAGGTCTATGTAGCTTGATGCTAAGTCTGGTTTTCAAAACTTACTGGATCAAATCTCCTGTTGACTTTGGTTGGCATTTCCCCCGAAACTATGCAGAGTAGAATGAGAGCATGTGAATTCATATAGTGTTCATGACTTTATTCCTATGGTACAATCCATGTAAGAATTTGATTAAGGTCTGCCCAGTGGTATGCTGGTAAAGTGACTCTTCGGAGAAAAAAAGAGTTAGCAAAACTGTTATCGTATTGGTAGTGTTTACTGATTTCCATGGCGTAGATACTCCCACCACGGCCAATTTCAGGCCACCAGATGATGCCACTGGATGTGTAACTGGGAAGAGATGTGCACCCTCAGCTCTCACCAGCTGATAAAAGCTGACCGTGGGGCTGCTCTAAGAATGTGCTCAGAAGGGTTACACTGCAGAGTCCATTTAGTTGACTGTGAAGCATATTTCTTGCATGAACCAAAAAGGAGACAGTGAGGCAGAGATGTCAATGACAAAATGGATCTTTCAATCTCCCATCTCCCCCTGGCCCAACTTCACTCATGGAAACTTCTTATCTTTCCAGAGAACTAGGGCTACAGAGAAGGCGGTAGGGAAAAGAATGGGGCTTCTTGTGGCCAGACAGGAGACCGAATATCTACCAGCCTGAGAAGAGAGAACTCTGCGTGGTCCACTTCCAAAGGGGGAAGACCTTGTCCAATTAGTCTTTAGAGGATGATCACGGGCACCTATTTCTTTGTAAACTTTCTGTTACATTAGCACCAGGCAGGGCTATAGATAACTAGTAGCGAAAGCTTAACAAAAGTCTGAAAGAGGTGCTTGTCCTTATTTCAGAGACAGCAGGAGAGAGGAGAAGTTGGGAAAAGGCACAGTGCTCTTCCTGCTCTGCAGGGAGAACCCAGGGGCGGCAGCTGGAGGAGGCCGCACAGGGGCAGGCAGAACTCCCGGGACTAGACTGCAGGGAATGTGGTGGGTGGGTCTCACCTGAGACCAGGGGCCAAACGGCAGGAAGCCCCCTCCTCTCATCCTATGTGCTCATGGGGCCCCTTTCACTCCTATTTAGGACCTAGCTGAGACTGGAGGCTTGATATCCTGGAAGGTAAACTTCGTGAACATTGGGATTTTTTATTTTGGTCATCTGCTGTAATTCCAAAGTGTAGAACACTACCTGGCACACGGTATTTATTGAGGGACCACTTTATGAATAAAGGAATGAATGATGCCTCCTTAGGAACAGCTGGGTAGTTACTTAAAAATGAATGGAACAACAAAACTGCAGAGGCAGTGAAAAGATCAGGAGTTGCGAAGGGTTCAGGATGCAAGTGGGAAAGGGATGAATAGGTGGGACAGAGGGAGTATTTAGGGGAGTGAAATTATTTTGTATGATACCGTAGTGGAGGATCCATGATAGCATACATTTGTCCAAACCCACAGAATATACGACACAAAGAGTGAACCCTGATATAAACTATGGACATTAATACTAACGTGTTACCATTGGTGCATCAGTTGTACCAAACGTACCCACAAGTGCAAGATGTTAATAATACGGGGCACTGGGTGTACACATGAGGTGAGGAGAGGAGGTATGTGGGAACTCTCTGTACTTCCTGCTTAATTTTTCTGATAATTTAAAACTGCCCCCCCCACAGTCTATTAATTAAGAATGAGTAGACTAACTTCTAATCATCAAAGCTGTTATTTCTAAATCATGGAGGCTGATTTAGATTACCTTTGTTTGTAGAGTATCATGAAATATGAAATGGAAACAAAATCAGGAGGGTAAACACATATTCCCCCAACAAGTGGCCGCAGTGCCAACCCCTGCGTGGGCGCCGTCACTAACCTGTGACAGGTGATGCTTTAGTCCCGTTGTGCTGTGCCTGAGAATCAACGGATGCCCTCTGTTAGTGTTCTTTCAGTTTCTCAGAATCTCAACTCATTTTTTTCCCAGAATGATTTTCCATTTTGTCTGCTATTCTTAGCTAGAGCCTAATTATGTCCAGGTCTCATAATTAATGAAGCCACGAGGGTATAGCTATGCTGCCTTATGATGTATCCTGCTGGCCCTTCAATGATAAATTTACAAAACTCGGGCACAAACAGCTTATTCTGATGCAATCACAACACACCGCCGTACAGTCAAAGAAAACGGTAGCACTGCCTCCACCACTTTTTACAAAATACTAACCTGGAGAACAGACAAATACAGCTTAATCTTTCCGCAAATATATTTTGGAAGCACAGCATCAGTAAAGCCTCACCTGCAATGTTAGTACTTAACCCTTTGCTTTTCCACTTGATCCTTCCTGTGAGACCAAACAGGGAGGGAGGACCTTTCTATAGGGCCCAGCTTCGTGGGTCCGTGCTACTGCACAGCTGGCCAGACAGGTCAAAATTAAATTCCAACCTGAATCCAGAGGTCTGCTCAAAAGCTTTCAGTAGCCCTGGAACTGGTAACGAGAAGTGGGAGAGAACAGGAACCCACTCTGAGTTTGCTGTTAACACCAGCTGATGTGGCCAAGGCTACTGGCATGTCTAGATTTCCCCCAGAAATAATCTGAACTTGCCTCTGGCTCATGTTAGTGAATTCATGTGATCAAATCCCAGGCCCAGTTCCAGAGCAACACACGACCTTTTAATCAGCCAACTGGTAAGACATGCTATTGTTCCTGGGTTGGGGGGATGGAGGGGGTTAGGATAGACAGTTGGGGGGGGATCAGCTGAGTGGAGGCCCTGCCGCTGCAGCTGGTCACATGGAAAATGTGCACACACCAAAGGGACATATGTGCTCAAGAAGCCGTTCATTTATTCAAAAGACTGTTGACATTTACAAGTTTTCAGACCCTCAAGAGTCTCCAAATGCCTTTATCACATATGCTTTCCCCCATCATATGCAGTAAAAAGTAACTGAAAAGCAACTTCTTTATGTTAAGCATCAGCTGTTGACTTCCTTTTAGGGCTCTATTTTTACAAATAAACACAAGTTTTAACTTGTGGAGAGTTATAACGTATGGGGGCAAAGATGTCACAGCAAGGCTGAGCCATGGATACCCGGGCAGCTGGTTCAGCTCACTGAGCAGCTAAGTGACCCCCTCCTGGACACAAGCTCTGCAAAGGTCAACTGTGACCAGCTGCAGCAGTAAATGTGGCATTTCTGTATGCGAGGTGTCGCCTGCACTTAAGAACTTAATGACAAATTATTTTTCTCATCATCCATTTCATGAGCATCTGAGTTTTCTTTAATGACTGAAAATAGTGTTTTATGAGCTCTCAAGTAACCTTAGAAGGAAATAATCTAGTTTCCCCTATTTTTCTTAAACATATGATGCTTTTACAAAAAGCATATTCAACCTTACACTGAACATGCTCAGCACATGTTCCTCCTGTTAGGGGACACACAGGTCCCTGAGATGTCTGTCCCAACTCTGACTTTCAATCTTTTATACACCTGTCAACGGACACAGCTGATAAGGATTTTAATCTAGAATGGACAATGATTCTATTAACGGTAAAACGGGATTTCTACTTTCTATAATTCTCTTTCTGATAATAAACTGCTTCAAAATTATGCCGATTTTGATGTCTTTTAAAATGTGAGACATACTAGGTCAAAGTTAGTTTACTGATCTGACTTTTAAAAGCTGATGGCAGAGATAATCAATTCCGTTCAGGAGCTGGACTTGTGATTTGCTTTGGCACCCAAGTATGTAAAGAAAATTATTAGAAAAACTTAAAAATAAGAGCAATTGGCACATAAAAACCCAAATCTCGGTCGATGGCAACACCATTCTTGCAGGTGGTCAAGCCAAAACCCCTTGAGTCATCCCTTGACACCCTTGGTCTCTCACACGCCCCATCTACCATCAGCAAATCCAGCTGGCACTGCCTTCAAAATACATATGCCCCATCCAACTCCTTGCTCCCTGGTCATGTCACTGTATCTCACCAGGGTTAGTGCAAAGGCAGAACCGATCTCTCTGCCTCCATCCATCCTTCCGCCTGCCATTCTATTTCCCCTCTGGTTCTCTTGAAATTGCCTGATGATAACCAAAAATTCTTTCCTGGCTTATGGCATCATGGGTAAGAAAATGCAAAACAGATGACCTGTTACCCTTCCTTTTGGACTGTGACATTATTCATTTATGAGAGACCTAGATTCCAGAAAAGCAATTATCTTGTACAGACAGCTATATCCCTTTTTAAGAAGAAATCAGTCTGTGAAGCAAGGAATACTCTTGATAGGGACAAGAATCATCTGGCTCCACAGATCTCAGTTACCTGAGATTTCTAAGTTACCTGCACCTAGTAAGAAACAGGTCTATTCAATCTTGATTTGGTTCTCTGTTAAGACCAACTCGGGCCAGGCATGGTGGCTCACGCCTGTAATCCTAGCACTCTGGGAGGCTGAGGGCGGGAGGATCCCTTGAGCTCAGGAGTTCGAGAACAGCCTGAGCAAGAGCAAGACCCTGTTTCTACTAAAAATAGAAAAATTAGCAGGGCGTGGTAGGGCTCTGGTTTAAAACAAGTTATGTCACCAGCAAATAGTTGTTCTTTTCCCCAATGCAGGAGTTCACGTCTTCCTTTTTTCTAAAAGTGATATCAAGTTATTTAGTTATAAAATGTAAACTAAGGGGCCAGATTTTGGGATTTGGTATTTTAAGGGCCCAAACTTTTGCAGAGGTAGTACACAGGCTTTGAAAGCATTAATAGCCAGGGACCAGGCGAGGCCAGTCTGAGAGACAAATGATTCTGTCAATGAGATCAGAAGTTAAACCACATTACTGTATCACACAAATAAATGCCTTCACAGATTCATAGGGAGACAGAAGGAGCCAAGAGTTGTATGAAAAATGTTTACATACCTTTTATAAAATGCTGTCCATTTTGGGGATCATTGTCCTGTTTATAAAGATCTAGGTGACATATTCCTCTTAAAGTTTTAGTGCCAGGAAAAATTTGGCCTCTGATGATTAATTGGTGTGCTTCCTTGTATCCTACGACGTGAACTACATAATCTATGGTTTCTCTTTCTGTTAAAGCTACCTGGCAACTTGCAGTAAAACTATCCTCAACTTCTGTGCATAATTTTCTTCAACCATATGGCTTTAACTCTATATTCCCAATATCAGGAACGCAACTGTCTATGTGACTCATCATAGTGCCCTGCAAATACTTTTTGGAAACTGGCAGGATATTTAAACAAACAAAAAAACCAATTCCTGGATCAACAAGCTCTTGTAATAAGTTTTCTGAACTCTAGCCCTTACAGTGTGCTAATACTCAGGGGACATATGTAAAAACATGGGCATAGCAGAGTCTACTATTTACCCTCCTTTTATCAGATTTTTTTTCTATAACCAGAACATTTTTAATCTTGGAAAATAAGTCCTCATTCTTAAGTACTTTATAGACTTTATTCCCTAACATTTGATCAAAAACTTAATAAGCTTAAAGGCTATATTCTGTGGATAGGCCAAGTCAAAGGCACATTTCTAATCCTTGATTGGAATATGCCAAATAATTGGTTATTCTACTTTATTTTGAGCTCTATAAAATTTATCTAAGATTTACCTTCCCATGTTATTTATGCGTTGAGAAAAATCTGACGTAAAAATGTTTAAGGGATGTTTTATTTTTGAAGTAATTTTTGGGAAAAAAATCCTTATAATGAGGGTCATTCTCAAGTTCAAAAACACTACCATTAAATAAGATCAAAATTCTGTAAAACATAATCACCTGCCACCCACTGAATGGGAGAAAATGTTTACAAATCGTATATCTGATAAGGTCTTAGTATTCGGAATATATAAAGAATTCCTACACTTCAACGACAAAACAACTTGATTAAAAAAAAGGCAAAGGACTTAAATAGACATCTCTGCAAAGATATACCAAGGGCCAATAAGCACATGAAAAGATGCTCAGCATCATTAAGCATAAGGAAAATGCCAATCAAAACCACAATGAGATACCACCTCACACCCAATTAGGATGGCTCCTATCGAAAAACCCAGAGAACAGCAAGTGTCAGAGAGGATGTGGAGAAACTGGAACCCTTGTGCAAATGTAAAATGGTGCAGCTACTGTGGAAAACAGAACGGTGGTTTCTCAAAAAATTAAAAATAGAATTATCATATGGCCCACCACTTCTACTTTTGGGTATACACCCCAAAGAATTGAAAGCAGGGTCTCAAAGTGGTATTTGTACACCCGTGTTCATAGCAGCATTATTTACAACAGCCAAAAGTTTAGAAGCAACCCAAGTGTCAATGGATGAATAAACAAAATGTGGTACACATTTTATGTGTAATATATATTATTCAGCCTTAAAAAGGAAATTGTGACACATACCCCAACACACATGAACCCTGAAGACATTACGCTAAGTAGAGTAAGCCAGTCATAAAAAGACAAATATTACATGAGGCACCTACAGTCAAAATTCATAGAGACAGAAATGGTGATTGCTGGGGGAAGCAGGGAATGGGGCATTACTGTTTTATGCATATGGAGTGTTAGTTTTGCAAGATGACAATGTCCTGGAGATTGGCTGTACAACAATGTGGGTGTACTCACTGGACTGTACACATAAAAATGGCCAAGATGGTAAATTACATGTTATGTATTTTTTACATCAACTAAAAATTTAAAAAAAGTCACCTAATGTACTGGTATTTACAGAGTATCCCATGGTCAGAGAAAGTAAGTAGAAAAAAAAAAAACAAAAGTTGGGCTCTCAGTTAAGAAGTTGCTGCACTAATTCTAGCCATGGCATGCTAAGAACCTAATGAAGGAAACAGCCATAACATAAAGGAATAACTGATGGGCATTTTAAGGAAAGAAGTATCAGAACTTTGAAACATGCAGACAGGCTTGTGTCTGTTTTGCTAGCTTTTAACATAAAGCCTGGCATAGAGGCTGTCTTCAACAAATATTAGTGGAATAGATAAACACGTAAAGAGGAGAGAAACACAAAAGATAACCCCCAAATTTCTAACTTGGTGTCCAGATGAATGGCCTTACTGTAGTCTGAAGGTAATGACAAATTCAGTTTTAGACAAGTAGGATTTTACATGACATAGGCATTTATAGATAGAAATAAAGGGCTGCAATGCAAATTAAAGGCTTAGGTTCTAAACAGAAGTGTGAATATCGTGATCACAGAAGATGAGTTCAACAAAAGGTGGATGAACTCATGAAATAAGTGAGTCAAAAAAAGAAACTGAGGATCGGCGACAAGAGCGCCCTGGGGACCTGGTGGAGGAAGAAGCCATGGGAACTGAGAGGCAGTCACATACAGGTGGAAGGCAAACTTCTGCTAGAACTCGTTCAGAGTTCTTGTTCTTGGATCAATCTCATATTCCTTTAGAAGGTAAGTGGACCAGATCTCAATTTGTCTTTCCTCTGAGGCAGGTGCACTTTCCTGAGCCTGATGGGCTGAGTTATGTGCAATCACTGGAACAAGTACAGTTAGAATCTGAGAGAGGAGTGATCTGTCGATCTCACCGAGGGCTGCAAAAGGTGAGGGCTGGGTGAAGGTTGCTGAATTGGACAAGGAACTCAGAGGGGCAGCTGTAATAAGGAGGCCACTGCAGAAGCCACACTGAAGGGAGTCGGTGAGGAAATCGGCAGAGGAAGGGGAGGAAGCAGGTGTGGGCCACATGCTGGAGACTTTTGACCCAGAAAGGAAGGAGGAAATTTGGACAGTAACCAGAAGGATTAGCTCGGCCAAGGGAAAAGACATTTCACTCATATTTTAAGAAAATGAGAGCTGATCCTGTCGGAAGGTAGGAAGAAAGACGCTTAGAGAACAGGAGAAAATGAAGCAGCTCTGAAAAGGTGGCAATTGTTGAAGTCAGGTCCTGGATGAGGCAAAAGAAAGGAAACAGGAAAAAGTATAAGAACAGTGATGAGTGGATCCAGTGTTTTGAGGTCCTTCAATTTTAGGATCCTAAGCTTGAAAGAGACCTAGAGTGTTGTGGGCTTTGGAACCAGACAGACCTGGGTTCTCACCACAGTCTATCACATATTCACTGGGTCACCTTAGTCTCAATTTCCTTACCTATAAAATGGGGACAATATTACCTCGTAGAGTTGCTCTGGGATCAGAGTGGATTTATATGAAGAACTTATGCTAACTTAGGGTACTTAGTAGATAAATGCTCACTGTTAGTCTTCTGAAATTATGGACTGATAGGGAGAAGCTAGGGGTTTTAAAGGGAAGTGGTAAAGATTTGGAATCAATACTTTACAAAAGTTCTGAGGAACAGAAGAAAGGAACATTAGAACCTATATGAGTCTGCATCTTTCTCTAGCAGGGCTCTCTTTTCTGAGAGAAGAGGTGCAGGTGCATGGAGTGTGATGTAACCCATCGCAGAGTTTTGGGTAAGAAGGAAGCTATTAGCCAACAGCAGTCTTTGGACTAGATGAAATAGAAAGGGTTAAGTTAGGATCGACTAAAAAATTACTTGGACCAAATTATTTTAAAATGGATACATATTCTATAAAATGATATTATATATAATCAAGACTTTTTTTTTTTTTTTGCACTTTAACATATATCTGGATGTTCCTGATAAGAACTTTGCAACCTTCAGAACCTGAGAAGACCTTCTGGGTAACAGTGAGAATTACCATGTCAATGCTGTCTATATTTCTACATCAGTGTTATTATACTACAATGGTTCATCATGGCTACAAATTAATGTATGACTAAGAATTAGAGCAATTCAAGACTATATAATGGCTGAAACACATGATGGCAGTTAGGGGTATTCAATTGAATGATAAACTGACCAAGTGGTCACACCATAAACTGACCTAATCTCTTAACAGATGCCAATGTCCATTAAATGCACACTCTGTGGTGTGTAAATTATCCCATTTTATAAATACACATTTTTAAAATTAAGCAAATACCATTATTCCTTAAAAATGGCAGACATCCTTTAGTATTCCTCTTTGAACTCATAGTTGAAAACATTCTCTTAGGTAATAAGACATCCATTTTCCACCTTATATTACCTCCAATGCCTCTCCAGAAATCCCAGATCTGCCAGTTTACCACTTCACTTTGTCCTGTGTTGATATGCCTAAATAGTGAACAATATAGGGATCTATTTCTCTATTGGGCCTTTGAAGCTGAACAGTATGAACATGAACTTGCTGGGGACCGGCTACACAACACCACCTTGCATCATCATAAGCTCTGACATCATCAAGGTACACATTGCCAGTTGCAGAGTTTATGAGAGAACTGTTTGTGAGGAATACTGAAACATTAGGGGCATAGTTATTCTCTTGGCAAAATAATTTTATTCACTTCACGTTTCCTTGTAGGAATTGCAGTTCTGTTACTCCATTTATTTCATGCCCGGTTGGTGACAAGGAATCATTCAATAGTTCAACTAAGGAGTCCACGTATTTTTACGTTAAATCTTCAGCCTTTTGCTGGGACAGATATTGCAGACAATACTATAACAGGCACAAGGGTATTTGCTCTGATTTATGTTAACCTTCCGGTTTTGCTCTTGAGATGTCTGCTTTACCAGACATATTAAAAACACAGTTCGAACCAAAAGAGCCTCTGAGAGTCCACATGGTCCCTCCCAGTGGCCAATTACTTTTCCTTCTCTAGAGATCTGAGACTCAGGAAACTAAGGAACGTATTGAAAGTCACACAGCTAATGAATGGGTGGAACCCAGATCTCTTAACCTTTAGGACAAAGACTGGTGACTATGTTGTAAGATCTGTCTCACCATCTTCCAGATTTTACTTTAGCAAATATTCTGTTATTTAATTATTTCATCTTAAATTTCCTGCCATAAAAATTCATTCATATCCATGGTTCATCTATCTTATATTCATGCTTTCTCTTTGAGTCTGTTACTGCTTTCTTTATTTCTCTATTTAATCTTTAATTTTAATAGATTTACGACTCCTATTGAAAAATGCAAATTTTGAGCTTTCTTCTCCTACATATATTTTTTAAACCAGTTTTGGCTGACTTCCAAATGAAATAACACAGCTTAGGAAACATGTTACTAAAGACTATAGGACAGATTTGGTTTTCATCAAGGTTATTCTTTAGCAGGAACATTTTTAGGTGGTGTTAAAAATACTACAGATTCATCTAACTCATAGTTGCCTTCCCCAAATCACCAAATTAGTAATTAACGCCTCCAAGTTTAAAAGGAAATATCAGAAGATCATCTAGTTCTTCCTGAATTCTTAAAAAGTTTTCTTCTTTTTCCTCATGAGGATCTCAAAAAATTTGTTTTGAGTTTATTTTCAACATTTTCTGTGTTAAACTGAGATATTTTTTATCCTAGCACTCAACACATAAACAGCTTATCCAAGGACACTGAGAAAAATGGAAGCAGAAACAAATATACAAACCAGGGCAACTGGTTTTCTGCTTAGTACCTTTAAATAAAAGCATTAATAACACTTGGTACAATTTGGAGGGCAGTAGTGGTTACGAAGATGAATGCACGTACATCGAGATAAAAATGTTTACTTCTTCATTTCTAGAAGTGGTGGTAGAAATGCAAGGCGGGATTCAAACCAACTAAATAAAAGAATCATGTTAAGCTCCGGCTCAAATAATAGATTGTTAGTGAACTGCTCCAATGCTTACGCACTAGCAATGCTTATAACACCTGGGATATTCTTGAACAGGAGTCTACTGTCTGCCTGTGTATCTACTCTAGACACATTTTGATGAGCTTTTAACCTTTATCTTCATGGTGGGATTGATTGATGCTGGCGTCTGGGATGCCACGGCGGTAGGTGGGCTGGACGGACTCCTGCTGCAGCCCCTGAGGAATGCAGGGTCTGCCTTCCTGGACTTTACTCCTTAGTGACAGATGCATTAACTTGAATGGAACTACTCCTCACCAGTCTGAGATTCAGACCAAGTCCAAAGAATCTTAAAAATTATTCCAGGCACAATGGGAATGCTGCACATCCCCCAAACAAGGGGGAAATTCAGGATGTCATTTCCACTGAGGCAAAGATGTCTCTTGAGGTCTAAGAATTCAGAATCTACTGATAACATCTTGTAATTGTGGTAAAGTCAGACTGGATTCTGGAGGGGAAGGAAGAGTTACCCTGCCAAGCCCCCCAAGCCTGCCCTTGCCCTTGTTGAGAGCTGTCCAGCATTAGCACTAAGCTCCAGGGCCTTACCTGCTGCTCTGCTGGTGTCTAACGGCTGCTCTAGCGGGCTTCTCCAGGTTTGCCCCAGAGCATCAAACTATACCTACCAAGTTAGATTTGCTCAATGTGCTAAGTTTTGGCCAGGGATAGAAGTACTGGAACTAGTTCTTCTTGCCTTTTCAATACAATCATACTATTCTTCTGACATGACAACAGACTTGGCAACACAGGCACGTGCCCTTGCCTTATGGACTGGCTCTACCCTAGCTGAAGCACGCATGTGAAAAATCCCCTCGCATTTAAGGTGGGCAACCACGTAGTCGTCAGAGGCTTTCTAGGATTTTGGTGGAAACTTGTAAAAATGTATTTGAAATTTTGGATTTAAAGGCTATTGAAATGGACAGATACGATGGAAGATGAGACTTTCATTCTGTGCTTTGTTTTAGGCATGAGTAAAATGGGGGCCCAGAAAGCCCTGCCATAGTTTCATATGAAGTCCCCGTAGGTCAACCAGTTACCCTGAAAGCATGAGGGCCATCAAGGAAAGAAGAGGCCCGTGCGAGTCAGTCATGTCTGGAGAAAGCCCATCCTGCACACCGACAGGACTGCTTCTGCCAGGGAAGAATTGGAACACCCTGGAAAATGGCATTCGTTCCGCAGAGTAAGAAGAGTTAAGAAGCATCTTTCCAGGCAAGACTGGGAGCAGGAGACAGTGCACGGAAGCGCAAGGCAGGAGACTGCTCGCTGCTGGCATCTATGCTGCCAGGAGCTCTTACTAACTCCACGAAGGTCCCACTGTTCCTGTCTACCTACTGACACTTCTGCAGGTTGTGAACTTGTGTTTCCTAAAATAACCTCCCCTGGCCTATCTTTCCTGACATTTTTTCATTGCTGTCTAAATTCCCATTTCACGATCAACTACTACTATTTTCTACCTCAAACCAAACCTTAACATACTTAATGATTATCCACAAGGGTGTAGAAATGCTTTTACATTATTTGCTGCTTTGGGCTCCCAGGTAATTCTGCCTAATTCTAAATAGCATGCTCATTTTTCTTTCCCTACTTATTATATACATTGCACACATCATCCTCCTGCTCCAACCTCTCTGCAGTGCTCGGGGTGAAATGAGAGCGTCTTTCCCCTTAAATCTCTCTCTGGCAGATGATCACTGCTGGCAACCGTCAATTATAAATATGAAATTTCTCTGCAATGTTTTTCCAAGAGGTCACAGTGACAATAGCTCAAAGAATGATCTTGTATGGCAGAGGAAAATGAAAAATGTTCTGATACTGGTCAGATAGAGATGCCTCTATTGTACCCTGAGCTCTGAAGTACCATAACAATTCACAAGTGACATGTTTTAATATGATACATACCTTCTTAAAAGTTACTTGTTAAAATATCTTTTCTGGGGTGTTGGCATAATTCCAGAAAACAGCTTGTCTGCCTTGGTTCTAAAAGTCTGAAATTCGTTTTTGAAGTGAAACCTTTTCTACTCTAAATATAAGGCCAAGACCTGGAATATCTTGAAAATCTGCTTTGTAATCTTAAAATTAACTATCCATTTAACCACATCAATTGTAACTATCAATTTAAATGTTGTAAGATGAAGAATTCCTTGTATCATTAAAAATTTCTAAAGAAGTACTAAAGGTTTGGTAAATTTAATCTGACAGTGAATTTTGAGAGAGGAATACATAAGTATATGTAAATATATAATACACACATTTTTAATATGTGTACATTATATTTGATCAAAAGATACATCTATATCAACAAATGTTAACCACTACTGTAAATATCTAAAGGTTTTTTTGTTTTCATTTGGGGCAAATACTTAACTGTACTTATTATCCTGTTTTTTGGCTTTGTTGAGTCCCAGGGAATATAATGGAGTTGGAATAAAGGAAAACTAAAAAATAAATAAATTAATTAAAAAACAAACAAAAAACTTCAGGAATGAATAGTTTAGCCACAATATTAGATAAAACTCTTGTACTGACTACTAACATTGCCTTGGTAACTGGTTAAGTCAGGGTTGCTCATATTTTTAAATTGTAATTTCATTATACAGTGCCAGGCTCCTTTGTCAAACAAGGCTTTACTGCAGGGCTATTATGTAATTCAATTTGTAGGTTACAAATGTCTCCTATGCCTGGAAAACCTAATTGCAATGGTATTGTCCTTGACTCTTGATAAATCATTAACTGGAATTCGGTAACCAGATTTTATTTTTAAAATAACATAGCACATTTTAGTCAGTTTTTAAAATAGCCTTCCAAGCTTCTGAGTGTTTTCACCAGTCTTCTCTTTCATGCTCTGGGAACCGATGTTGACCTGAAATTTAAGTTATGAAGCAGGATCCCACGGCGTCCTACCTTCTGTTGTTATTCGAGCCTGTACAACCTCTCCCAAAAGCCCATTTTTCCCGTCCCTTAGCCATCTCCTGGCAAGAAGCCCCGTTCTCCCTGCCATTTGCCACTTGTTCTGGGCTATTTTAATTCTGGACAAGTTGTGGTAGTAGGCTATATTTAAATTGGCCTGCTCTGTGAAGAAACACGGCAAATGCACGTGGCACCTTTTCCCTTTTTGACATAATCCAATTGTGCTTTGGCTCGGAATCAAGCTGTGGGAGATTCTGCATCACCCACACTGGCTTGACTCCCACTCCTCGCTTCCCAGGTGTTTACCGCCCATAGGTGGGGCAGTGGGAGTCTTCTGGGAGGGATGAGCCCTGGCAGGGACCCATGGAGCGGTCGCCCCAAACTTAAGGAGTAAATCATGAAACATGAGCAATAATGAAAGGAAAAGTAAAGATGCTTTCTGGCTCCAGCTGAGCACTGCTGGAATATTTATAGGATAATTTTTCAAAGACCAATTTCCAGATAGGACTTTTGTAAGATACAGTACATCTGTTGAAAGAAACTTAAGGGAAACTGAACGCACATAAAAAGCCAGCTTTCTCAAGTTTCTGAGCTTTTAGAAGAAGACATTCTAAGAAACATTCGGCTCTAACCTGTCCCTCTCTTCCTGCCCCCTCTACTGTCACTTGTTTACACTCTTCTGTGCTAGACAGAGGATGTACATTCTTACCTGGAGTTATGCTGTTGCTTCAAGAAGAAGAATAGGTCGGAAATACCCCCGATCATTAAAAGTTAAACAAAACATAAAAAGCACCTTTCTAGAGAACAGTTTCTGAGTTCTTGTAAACTTTCACAGTTAAGCTAACCTAAAGCCAGAATTCTTTCTCTATCATGAAGAATCAAAAGACAGTTAACTTTTAAGGAAATATTTTACAAATCTAGGACTTTTGCCTAGAGACCTTAACGCATGTGACGCTGAGATTGGTATCATAATATTGGCAGTTCATTTTGTTGGTAGTGGAATTAAAATCCAGCCTAGTTAAGTTACATGATCATATTCACCTAGCAGGTCTAGAGGAGTTTAAGTATAGAAACTGGGGTTTCTGCCTATTTACTTTTGAAATGTTTACTCTGACAGCTTGAGCTATGAGAATTTTCCTGCTGCCAGCCAAGTTTCTGATTTTTTGCTAAATAAACTTTACTACCCAAGCAAGAAGTACATAGCAGACTGGGCTTTTGTTTTCTGGAATAAGCAGGAAAACTATCTTAGAAACGTGTTAAAAAAATTTTTTTCCCCCGACTTAGATTAGTCAATTACTATGAAGCCATTTTTAAATGTCCAGAACAAAGGAGGGGCCATTAGTAGACTATTTGGTTACATGTAGTTAGGGATACAGACTTTCAAACTTATCTACATGGTAGCAAAACAGAGATGAAGAAAATGGATCAAAACAGAGATGTCTGTTTTTACTGGAGGACACACAAATGTTACTGAATATAATTACGCTTTGAATATCATGACAACATGACTCAAAATAAATCTCATTTTACCCTTAGTGCTCTGAGCTTTCAGATAGCTAATTCCAAATTTCAATAAACAAGATGCCATCTTCTCTCCTGAATGTATTCCCAGCTCCCTAATATTCTTTTAGGTAGGTAAGAAAATTACCTAAGGTCTTCCAAGATTTCCTTTTCTTTTTCTAAGATGTTGTCCAAGCTCATTCTTAAAGGCAACATGACAATGAAAAATGTGAGAGACTCGTCCACCCTAACTCTGTATAACTGCACTTAGCAATAATTCATGTATTTACTAGTCTGGATCAAGAATATGCCACACAAGGTAACTACAGCTACATCATAATTGATAACGGGAGCCTGATGTCCCTAAAGGAACTTCAAATCCTTTAATGTAACTATTCTAGGAGTCATTGGGATTTTCCTCACAGAATAAGGATGTGAAGTGGGCTCTTCCCCATTCCCTGCTCAGGGAACAGGGACAGAGAAAAGGTCTCTGAGTCTTCTTTCTTAGGTCAGAATCAAAACAAGGAGACAGAGACCAAATCTAGCCTAAAAAAAAAAACTAATCTAAATGGTTACTATTAGAGCTTTTACAGATATATTTTAATAATTCCTAATTAGTTCAAATTTTATTACATTGTATGCTTCCCTGTAACTATTATCAACACATATACAGATCATACGTGCTCCCAGACTAAAATGGACAAAAGGGTTTATGGGTCATTATTTCTAGGACTAACAGTAGAAAGGAGAAATTACACATTTCTCAAGGAGGCCAGGAGAAGAGCTAGCATTGAACAGACAAAACCGTAAGTGTTGGCAGCCAGAAAAAAGGGGGCACGAGACAAATCTCTGGGTTTTTAGGGGAAAGAGGGGTGAAAGGAGGGGACAGGTCCCGGATGTCTACACTAGTCATGGGACTCCGGCTCCACTCATCCCGAGCAACAGGCTAATTGGAAGCCATGAAGGTGGGAGCAGGGAGGTGACCTGTGAACTCTGCCCTCTGTGATCTGGAGGTCAGCGCCTGCCTCTGGTCTGTATATGGCAGTAACAGGACAATATACAAGGGAGAGCCACAGAATCGTCAATGACTTGCCACCTATAAAGTATTACCATTGGAAAATATAAACACCTAAGCAAGTAATATTGACAATTAACATTTACCGAGTACTTATTATACGCCGGGTTTAACTTGCATTATCTAAGAACTTTTCATACTGCATCTCCCATAATCCACCCTGGGCTACTGGCCAGTGAGTGGTGGGAGCTAGTTTGGATTGAAGATAAGAATTGGATGTGTATACCCATCCCCAGCCCCCTAAGTCAAGCTCTATGTTTTTCTTGTGGTGGTCTTTCTTTCCATTCTATCTGTGAATACTTGGTTTTCTCATCATCTAAATTAATAAAAGATGAACATTCTCTTACAGATGATTTTTAAAATTTTTCTTAAATTAACATGTATCTTTCTCCTTATTGTATGAGTTGATTCTTGTATGTAACAACCTTTTAGGGACAAACAACTTTTAGTTTAAATAAGACTATCATGGACTATATCAAGCATCAAGTGATTATTAGCTACACTAGCTCTGCAAACTGATTTTACTCCAAGATAAGGAATTTACCAAGTTGCAACATCTCCCTTAGACCCTTGTAGGATGCTGAGGTGCTGTCAGTGCTGTTCTCTTTCGCTGGGATCTCAGCAGGTGATGACACAGGCCAAACCTTCTACAGCAGGCACTTCATGCTCTTGGGGTGGCATATGAAGCTTTCTGCCTGCAAGGCCACCCTGAGGCCACGCTTGCCATCCCATCCCCTGCTGCGCTCCGGTCATCTGGAGGCTCTGACTGTTCCCTCCCCACCTACTGCCCTCGGCATGTCCTTAGGTGTCTTGGCACCTGTAACATTTGGCATTGAAAACGCAGCTACCTCAATCCATAGCATATTGTTACAACCACAGCACAAATGCAATCCTTGGATGAGATTAGCATAATGGAAATTCCACAGTCTCCCTGGACTTGCTCTACAGACGTAGACACATTTAGGATTTACAGACTTTAAATGTGCCAGACTAAAATTACCTCTTACATCATACTGGAACCCACTCAAAGTCGAGTTTCGTGCTGTTTGTGTCTGATCCATTTCTATAGTGGTTAAGAGCATGCGCTCTAGAAGCGGACAGCCTGGATGTGAACTGGCTCTCACCACTCGCCAGCCTGTAACCCAGGGCAGGTCACTTGGCTTCACTATGGCTCAGTTTCTTTCTCTGTGAAATGTGCCTGGTGGTAGAACCCACCTTTCAGGCTCAGAGAAAACACATGGAAAGCCCTAACAACAGATGGTGCAAAGCTGGGCACAGAACAGACACTCAACATCACAGAGACTATTTACCCATTTCATTAACTTAAAAATTTACTAAGTTTCTAAATAAGTAAAATATGCACATGGCTCAAAAATATATTAAAAAAATAATGGAAAAAGTTTCCCATCCACCCTGTACTAACGCAGCCACAGCTAAGCACCAGTGTTTCTTTTTCTTGTGTACAAGAGGAATTTGCCAGAGTTTGAGTATATGCAAGAAAACATGAATATAAAATCCTATTTCCCATTTCTAAACAAAGGAAGGCAATATACGCTTCTGTACCTTTGTGTTAAAAGAAAATGTAACCAGCCAGAAGACCTTGATTTGGGTCCTGTTCTGCTATTCGCAAGCTGTGCAACCCTGGGCAGGTGACTTAAGGGTCTCAGAGGTGTGGAATTGGCATTGCCAACATGTTTGTTGTGGGAATATGATGAGGTATGTGTGCAAGAGCTTTGTAAATTGTTAAGACACGCGCGCGCGCGCACACACACACACACACACACACACACAGCATTATTACCAGTTAGAAGATGCCACCACCCACGAGGTCACTCTTTCTACTCTGGAAATGCCAGTATGTGGATGTGGAGGACAAAATGTCCCTATTTCTGCTTCAGTATCTGGCCGGCCAGGGGACTCTCCTTGTCTAGGGTCACAAGGGTCCACTTCTTGAGGAACAAGGCCCTGGTCTGGTGTGGGGTACACTCTGTGCTTTAGCTCGACCTTATTCAAGGTTTCCTAACATGGATACTGTTTCTTTGGGAGGTGATCTAACATTTTGTCAACAGTAATTTTTACCTGACACCAGGCTTACGGTTTGAAAACAAATGAGGTAAATTAGGAGGGAGAGCAGAAGGTGACACCAAAGACTGCCTGGCGGTTTTGACTTCCTCAGAAGCAACACAACGTGGTCGGTCGGTCCTCTAAAATCATGGCTGCGGCCCGGGCCCCTCTAGATCCTGACTCCTTCAGGGTCGGAGCACTGGGTGGGCGAAGAGCAGCTCTGCATGGAGGTTTAAGAGATTTGGTTCCTTCTGCTGCTGAGTCCTTACTGTTTATGACCAGAGGCCTTTACCTATTGTGATGTATTAGTTTCCTCATCCATTAAATTAAGGGGTTAGGATTAGAACCATTCTAAATCATTTCTTCTAAGAAAGTTTAACATATCATTTCCCCTCAATATATTAATAATAGCAGATAAAAGTGCCCATGTTCCGGCTTACAGGTACCCATCGCCCCCCTCGGCTTCCCCCTGCCTAGCAACAGCCTTTCAGTAAGAGCACAGTTTGAAAACCACTGGAAAACTGAAGGGTTTTAAAGTTCCCTTCAACTTAACGATTCAATAATTGTGGTAGCCTAGAACTGATATTTCTAGGGAAATTCATTTATAACATATAAATACAAACTAGACCTCTCTATTTTTTTTAAAAGATGACAGTCTTCTTGTTAAATATGAAGAATTATTTTGCTTTGGTAAATAAAGTTAGAAGTATCAGATTCAAGTAGGGAGAGGCAAATACATCTTCTAACTAAACTTTTCTATCATTTGAATGATAAACATCTTTTTTTATCCAAGTTATTCAAATATTTTATTTATTTTTTCTTTATTTCAGCATATTATGGGGGTATAAATGTTTAGATTACATGCATGGCCTTTGTCCCGCTGAAGTGACAGCTTCAAGTGTGTCCATCCCCCAGCGATAAAAATCTTAAGTAATGGCCTGTACACAGAAATGAAATAACCTGTGGCAAGTAACAAAGTTACATGTATTTTGTAACTGTAGATTGAACAGTTTAGCACTCAAGGATTAATAGTTGATTATAAATGGATCTCTAAATGCTAGCCATAGTCTTTAAATATCCCATAACTTGCTAATTAAACCCAGAATTATTAAGCATTACATCAACATATTTCACAAAATCTGGAAACAGAAATCTCAGGGATCACTTAGTTCCAACTCATTTATGTAGATTAGGAAGTGAAGTCTAGAACAGCTCAAGTTAACACCAACCCCCATCCGTACACATACTTATAACGTCTGCATTATATGTAGACAATATATGCAAAATCACATGGGCATCATGACCCTAACCTACTCGGTTCTGGCACCCATGGTGACAGCACACGGGGTAGGAGGCACCATAGCAGAGCCTTAGTGGATGCAAAGTACAAATATCCCTAATGGGGTGGGCAAAGGTATCACTTCCTCAGCCATAAGGTTGTGAAAACTTGGGGGTTCTTGTCATGTTCATGGGATAAGAACTTATTATGCGCAGAACAAGCCATTTTAAAACTGACTGCCAAGAATTGTGCTACTCTTCAGCAAATCAGATGTTTCACAGATATTTGTTTTTAATTTTGATTATTCCGACACTTTCACCTTTTTTATCAGTGATGAAATGCATGGCGGTGGGAAGGAGGAAGGGAGCCAGGAATGGAAGAAACAGTCCAGAGAAAGGTGGATAATAGGGAAATCGAGGAGAAAAGGAAAGATGGAGATACACTGTCTACTGTGGGTTCAACATAGCAAAGGGTAAGTAACCAGTAAACATTCCAGAGTTAAATGTCATGTGGAAAAACTATGTTCAGTGCCCAAGAGAAATTTGAAATTAAAATTTTAATATTTACATAAGACTATAGATAGATGCATGTAATACACACACACACACACGTACACTCTAATATACAAATATAAAATACTGCCCTGCAATTACTGAGCACCTATATTCCAAGACCTTTGCTAAGCACTTTATGAACAAAATTATTGTGTTGGACTCTCACAACAATCCTGTAAGGTTATTATTCTATTTTATATATAAGGAAACATGCACCAATAGGTAGTGGTTTGTCCGAAGTACACATCGGTAAACAGCAGAATCAGGCCTGAACCCAGGTGTGTTTAATGATACGGCTCATGAGCTTTCCTCCACATTATTCTGCCCATCACCTGGAAACAATTAAAATGTTAACAGGGAAAATCCTGCCAACTTGTGATACCTATTTGCTTATCATACTGGTTTTTGTATTTAAGTCTTGAATATCTCAAATTTTTGCATTTAATTCTTATAATCCTGATGAACTTTCACTAAGTTGATCATTCAAAAAAAGATGATTTTTATCAATTCTGTGAGCTACAGATAAAACTAATAAGCAACTGGAAATTAACTAGTATTGCTGAACTAACACTGCTTATCATTATCCTCCCCAGATCAGAACGTTACCAGTGGTCACTTGGGCATGTAAGCCTTGCCTTAATATAGTAGGAGCAAAAATCCTACTGATCCCTCAGTGAGACAATTTGGTCAAAGAGACGAAAATACTAAGTGGACAGATGTGTTTATGCAATTATTTCAGTTGAACAGACCCAGGCTCCGTACCCAGCACACTGAAATAACCCCATACTTCTTTAGAACCAAGTGTCTATGGACAACTTTCTAACTGAAGTATGATATGAACTTTCTGTTTTCATGAGAGTCTGTAAGAGATGCTAAAAGTTCTGATTGCTGGGAATCTAAATACCAAGCCCTCGGATCACCACAATGTGTTCCTACCCTGTGTGGTTACTGGGAGCTACCCCAACCCTGACCTAACTCATTCCACAAGTATCCCCTCATATTCATACTTCTGTGATCTTAGCTCATGGGATAAATCTTCTTGGATTTCCCCCTCCCACATCCTGCCCTTTTCTTATAATCACTGGTACCACCCACTGCCAGCCTCTTCCTTCCCAGGAGAACCAAACAGCAGCCACCTTTGACATTACAACAGACTGGAAGATGGGGAGAGACTACACAAAAGTGATCACGTTGGCTCTCAGACTCAAGCTGGAGAAGGGGTCTGATCCAACCTGAGGTCAGGAGACTTGCCTATCGTTCCACAGTTAACCCTGACGGAAGGATCACTGTGTGTCAGGCATCACACAAGACCCACCTCATACATGAACCCATTTAATCCTTTTGATTTCCCCATGAAGAGGGAAATCTATCCTAATGTTATTGATGAAGACATCAAGGCTCAGAGAGGTTAAATAACTTGTCCAAGATGGAGTCAAGACTTTGCCTGACTCCCAACATGTGTTCTTCCCATGCTCCACTTGAATTACAGAGTGTGAATAAGATCAGCACCCCCTGCATGCCTACTTTAGTCTAGAATCTCCCATCAAGTTTTGCCCACCAAAGACCCAACTATTATTAGGAAACATAGGTGAATATTTTATTCTAAAACCGAACACTCAGGAGCTATCTGCCCAACCACAGAATGCATTCCATACTCTATCAGAAAGCTTGAATTTTTTTCTGTGCCATTAGGACAGAGATGTCATGAATATGCATGCTGTGGTGGGTACCACCAGTCTTCTAAACTGTAGGAAAATGGTTTAAATTAAGAACTTTAGAATGTATGTATTTGAAAATAAGCCAGGCACAGAAAGATAAATACCACATGTTCTCACTCATATGTGGAAGCTAAAAAGCTAACTTCATAGAAGTAGAGAGTAGAATAGTGGTTACTAGAGGCTGGGAAGGATAGGAGGGAAGTGGGGGATGGGGAGAGGTTGGTTAATGGACACAAAATGACAGTGAGATTGGAGGAATAAGTTCTGATGTTCCATCTGCCACTGCTCCCCACCCCCCACCCCTCAATCCGTGGAAGAATTGTCTTCTATGAAACCGGTCCCTGGTGCCAAAAAGGTTGGGGCTGCTGTTCTATAGCACTATAAGGTGACTACAGTTAACAATTCATTACATATTTTCAAACAGCTAGAAGAGAAGGTTTTTAATGTGTCCAACACACAAGAAATGATAAATGTATGAGGTAATGAATTTGCCATTACCCTGATTTGATCATTATACATTGTACATGTGTATTGAACTATTAATAGCACACTGTACCCTATAAATATGTACAATTACTGTGTCAATTAAAAATGTTTAATAAGAAAAAATAAATTTAAATAGGTACCACAATATTTTACTAGAGGTATTCTAATGAACAGCATCTTGGTTTTTAAAAGATAGTTAAACACAATGTTTATTGTAGCAATGCTTATGACAGTGGTGTGTTAGGGGCAACCTAAGTGTCCATCACTAGGAGAGCAGTAGGTAAAATGTGGTACATGTAGACTTTACGATGCAACAGTCAGAATCAATGGGCCAGGTATACATATGGCAGCATGGATAAATCTTTAAACAGTGTTGAATGGCAAGAAATATCTATCAATGGAACAAATAAAAATTTAAAACGTTACTAGATAGATTTAAAAAAATATAAATAAAATCACCTGTGTGACACTGTATCATTTATTTAAACCAAAAAATAAAACAACACTACACTCTTCAATTTATAGATAATCAATGACATAATAAATGTGTATTACTGAGTGCCTATAGAGGGAATCGGGAAAAGCGAAACAAGAGCAGGGCCTTGCACTGATGGCTGCGTGCAGAAAGCCAGGAACTGAGGATTGTGACTACTTTAACCCTCTACACTGAAGGGTTAGGAAAAAGGAAAGGAAGGTGGCAGGGAGGGAGGATAGATAGATAAATAGACAGAGAATGGATACAAGTTATGAATCCAGTTCAGAGCTTTGACTCCACATATTCATTTTTATCTTTTAGTTCTATTTTTATTTTATAGTGGTATAATATACAATCATCAGCTTTGCAAACTTCTTTAACAGTGTGCATGTGAACATACAGCTCCCAGCTCCCCAAGCCCTGATTAGAAGCCCAGATTGTAGCTTGAATACTAAACAGACACTGAAAATGTATGAAATACATAAAATGAAAATGTACTTGTTTGGATTAGAACTGAACTCTTGGATTCAGTCCTATAAAAAATGCTTCATTTTCTTTTTATAAATATATAGACTGGCAGAATAAAAACACCATGGAACAAAGAGATGAAGGAAATGGAAAGAACAGTGGAGAGCTAGTGATCAGGTGGGATTTAACGTCTGCACTTGCCTCCTCCCCACCACTTTCCTCCCTCCACCCCACACCCAGTGAATCCAAGGGGTGGCAGTGCTGGCAAATTCTCTTCCCTCGGACCCCAGTCTCAGAGTCCTCCTATCTCTTAACCTCAGGCCAGCTGGGGAGGGCTGTGGAGGCCGGGGAAAAAGCCTTCAGGAGCCAGGGCTGGTGAATGAACTCTTAAACAAACTCTCCACTGACACATCACTAAAAATAAGTATGCTTACATGCATAACACATTTTTGGAACAGTAAACTGAACTCCCTTCTTTATCCTCGCTAGAGACTTACGTTTCTTTCTTATTCAACTTTATACGAAATAAAATGCAGATGAAACAACTTCCAGTACTGCAGGTAGTAACTTTTGATGTAACGAATGCACATCTGCCATGAAGTTAAGAAATCGCAGAGAGAGTGGATGGGCACTATCAGCTGCTAGCCCGTATTCTGGTCAAATGCTGATAAGGCTCACTTGGGCATTGCCTTATTTAGTCAGACTTCTCTGCCAAAACACCGGTGCACGGTGACAACTGCGCATGCTATTACAAGGCTTTCTCCTTTCAGTCATCTGCTGACACGCCAATTAAAAAAAGTGTCTCCATTATTGAAACAGCCTACTGCCTCTCCTACTAGCAACTTCCCTACAATGAACAAAGAATGATACTGCAAATCAATCTGAGTATGTTTACTTGGCAAAAGAATGCTCATAAAAAATACAAATTAAGTTCTAGTTCTTAAGGCTTTTCTCCCCCAATACTGAACAAATTATAATATTGTATATTATTACTCTATTGGCTGGGCTAAACTGCAAAGTAAACAGTATGATTACTACTTCTTTTTCTTTAATACATTATGGTATTGTAATGAGCCTCATATTTGAAGTCGGTGATTTCATGTGGACCTGAATCTGCTATACACACACACACACACACACACACACATATGACTCTCTCTCGCACTCACAGGGACCACTATATGTATTTAAATTACTTTCTACAAGTCTAGCAGGTGAGCCAGTTTTAATTGCTTATAGAATGAAGAAGCTCTTTATGTATTGATATGGAATGAACTACAATATACAGTATATTGTCAATAATAAAAAAAGAAAAAACAGGGTACAGTCTGTGTATTCTGAGCTATAATCCTTTATCTGCAATTCCAAGATCTACAAAGCTTTAAAAACCCAAGTTTTCTTTTTGTAAGTTTACTGCCAAAACTTGACAGTAACACCTGAATGCAACTGACATGCGGCTATTTATGGTTCTTCTTTATCCCACTTAGTGTGACTATTCAGTTTCCCTGGAGAATTAATGTGTTTGATTACTCGGTGCTCCTGTGGATATTATGTAATTTATGCTCATGCAACATATGGCTTTTCTAAAATCCAGTACATTCTAAAACATCTCTGGATCCAAAAGGTTTTGGATAGTAATTGTGGACTTGTGGTACATAACCACATGCAAAGGAGATAAACACATATCTGTACGTATGAATATCAGAAAAAGTTTTATGAAGATCACTGCCTTCAGGGTGATGACCTGGTCACCTGGTATCAGGAGTCGGAGGAAGATTTATGACTCAGTCTCTACCATTTTGTACTTGAAAATTCTGAACCATGAACATGTATCATCTCTTCAAGAAGTAAAGAAAATTAACATTAAAAAAAATCACCACTTAGGGCAAGAGTCTGACCTATTTAAAAGGCATCCTGCTAAGTCTTCAGTAGGCAACGTTTCACACCCACTGTTGGTGGATAACTTTGACCAGCCCTGCTCAGTCACCACAAACTCCCATTTCTCCTGACTCTTACTTTAAGCATGCCTAAGTCTTTCCCAATGCAGCTGTCCCTTCCTTTAAAATACTATTTACAGTTTTTTTGATTTTCTTTTTAAAAATTAATTTATAATTGACACAATAATTGCACACATTTATGGGGTACGGTAGACGTTTCAATGAATGTATACATTATATAATGATCAAATCAGGGTAATATCTCTTTAAACACTTATCATTACTTTGTGGTGGTAACATTCAAAATCTTCTCTCCTATCTATCTTGAAATATACACTGCATTGTTATTTGGTATAGTTGCCCTAATGTGTTACAGAACACCAGGACTTACTCTTCTTGTCTAAACTGTAACATTTTACCTGTTGACCAACCCCTCCCAGTCTCCCTTCTTCCCCACCCTCTCCCTACAGATCATTTCTTCAATGAAGCTTTCATTTCCCTAACCCACCTGAGCTTACTTCAATTATATCTGTAAATGTATAAAACTTATGTAAGTGGCCACATACATGCTTACTTATTTGTCCTATCTTCTCCACTACACCGGAAATTCATGAAAGAAGGAATAAAATAATCTGGCTTTAAAGATTTTACTTGGCATAGTTTCTCTTACATTGATGGTTAATTTGTACTGTGTGTGTACTTGGTCTCATGAGCCTTCTGGGATCTGCCCAAATAGTAAGTGATCAATATTTGCTGAACTGAATTAAGCTTATAAAACACAATCATTTCCCAGAAGGCTGTGTAATGAAAATAAAATGGGAAAAATCAAGGCAGGCTTTTGAAGACTCAAATACCACCTGTGATGACAATGGTATATGCCCGAGATAGAGCCCCGGGCTGACAGGGGCTACTCTGAATTTACAGTTCCCAAGTGCAGACACACGCACTTACGGTGGAGAAAACCCAGTAACATGGTGGAACTCTTAAATATATATATATATCTCATAAGGGGTCTAGTAAGAATTACTGAGTTAAAAATTACATTTTCCCTTGTAATATCGAAGAAAAAAGTTATCTACTGATTGTTATGAGTCCCGAGTACCTAAGCCACAAGTCAAAATCCTTAAAAAGCATGAGCTACTAACTTTAGAAACAACCCAAATCCTAATCTTTCTTAGAATCCTGGAAATCACTTCAATATGATTTTTGAAAAGGTCACTAAATGGCACTAGTATACTATACATGCAATCTAACGATTCGTCCAGTTTCTCTTTTTTTTAAGGCAGAAAGCAGAGACTTTGGAGGGTGAAATTCCATCCAGTGAAGTGAAATTTCCCTCTGACTATACTTTCATTCAAGTCCACTTGACATTGGTAACAAACTTTTGTATTCAAAACCATCAAAACCACAGCAAAACAAACAAACTACATTTTCTCTTGGAAATTAATCCTACTGAAAAAGTTCACTTTTAAACTATGTCTTTATAATCATAAACTAAAGACAAAGCATCTATGTAGTTTTCAATACAAATATGTACAAGTTTTAGCTGATAATCTCAGATTTTTTTTTTAAGCCAGAAAAACCTTGGCAACAATTCTAAGTCACTGTTCCCACTTTACAAATGAGAAAAGTAAGCCCAGGGAAGTCACGGTTCGTTGGATGAGTCCTGTCTGTGAGGTGTACAATTATTAAAAGGAACTGGCTGGACTGAAAGAAACATGTACAATATCACCTAACAAGTACCAAAAGAGAGGTCTGTACCAAATGCCATGGAGAAGGGAGCAGATGGAGGGGGTGGAGGAGCCGCCCCAGGAGGGGCTTTGTCTGGGACAGGTTTCATCTTCCCATCCTCCACGGTCGCTGAGCCTCCCCGCCCTTTACAGCAGAACTTCAGCTGCACCCACACTTACGCCTTGCAGCTGGCTGGGCACTTGTTTCTCTCACCCAAGGGCTGCCTTTGAAAACCCATTTCTTGAACAGCACACACAATGTTAGCAAGGAGTAGACTCTCTCAATCAACATCCAACACATGAACTAGACGGATGAACGACTTTAGGGTAAAATGGGGAAAATAGGGACAGACCTCGGGAAGGACAGAGGACAATAGTCTACAAATGGAGAAGTAGGAGAAGAAAAATGGGGGTGGAGGGAGGGAGAGAAAGGCAGATGTGGGTAGAAGGCAAGAAAAAGCAAGAGGGAGAAGGAAAGAGATAGTTAAGGAGCACAGGAATACTCAAGGAAATGCTTCCTGGGAAGGTGAAACAGAGAGATAGTTAAGCTTCTCTTGGACAATTTCTCAAGAGAGCTGAACACATGTGCCAACCTTAGTAAATACTAAATAAATAGAGGGTGTGAAATCATAGACTTGAATAACTGTAATTCATAGTCTTAGGCTATTTGAATCATGTTTTGTTTACCTATTTCAGGTAAAAGCTAGTAGATATTTTAATTGTGTAGAGCTGACTTGGCCTTAAAAATGACTCTCAAACTATGCCCTTCTTTCTTGCATGGAGTGAAGATTTCACCTAAGAGTTTATTACTGGGCAAAGGTGGACTCACCTACCCGTGGAGAGAGCAGAGGGGCTACTGCATAAACTCTGAAAGATGCCAACAAACTAGAACAAAGAAATGCATCTACACTAAAATTACAAAAAGCTTTAAACCAAGCACCCTTCAATATCAGGAAAGAACATCTTCTATAGAAACCTTCCTGTTTGGAGAAAACGCAGCCATAGCTCAGTTAGACTGAATTTTCATTTCTTCACAAGACTGAAAGGAAATGGCCATCGTGGCTTAACCTCACTGCAGGTGATGACTGCGTCCATCTCACTGAAAGTACAGCCTCAGTGCGGCCCTCGTCAGAGAAGGCTGATAACACGCGCCTGCTTGGCAGGAACAGGATGGTGTAACAAATTAATATCGGTAATGAATGCTTTGATTTAAAAAGAAGCGGGGAGACAACTCCAAAGGTATTTAACTGAAAAATGTACAATACGCACAACCCGTCAGTAGCACACCAGGAATCAGGCATGTTCCAAGATGTCCCCCATTTGCTGCTGTTGTCCCCAGCACCCACTTTAGTGCCCTTTTCTCTTGCTCTCCCCATTTCTGCCCGCCCAGATCTTTGTCATGGTTCAAGACCCACCTTAACTCCCCACGAGCCGTTCCTGATGCTCCCTCGTGGATAAATCCTTTTGCTTTTAAACTTTACCCAGCACTTAAAACATTGTGAAAAACACAACTGATTCCCTCATGGCACTTACTCTTCACCTTACATCAGATGATGTAGAATGTTCTACCTGAGGCTGGGATTATCTCATGCTCACTTCTGAACTAGCAGCATCTACTCATGCAAGCATCAACAAGTGTGCCTTAATCAGGGGAGCGGTCTAGGTCTTCCATGTATCGCCATAACACACAGCGTAGAGTCTGTGAGTACTGACTTCTAGCTCTGTATTTGCCACTTAATTCTTCTGATGCCATTTTGCAGATTGCAAATGTACCCGACTGTGTGTGTGTGGGGGAAACACTGGTTTCAGTTATTTCCCTAAAGCCTCAACAGACACACTTAGGAGAGGATAAAATGAAGATGTCTTAATAATCTTAAGACAGACATTTCATACTGCTTTTTAAAAAAAAAAAAAAAAAATTAAACAGAAAAGTAGCATAAGAAAAATTTTCTTATCTAACTTTAATGTTTTTTTCTCTTCCTTTAAAGTCTGTCTATTTCTTCTGAACAGGTTTACTGAAGCAATGAGGTAGCAATGCAGAGATGCAGATGTGTAGGTGGGGCAACTGTGTTGAAAAGGGACGTCCAATCAAGTCCTGTTTCGCAAGGCAAGACCCAGGACAAAGACACAGGTGTTCAGCTCAAAGCTGCTTAAACTGCACAGCAGATGGCACGCAGTGGTGAATCAGGCTGGTCCGAGTTTTAAAAAGGAAACCTGCATCACAAAAACCTGTCTTTATAGCCACAGTTTGCACACACCCTGGAGTGGCCTCCAGGAACTTCAAACAGAGGTGTGGCCATACATGCTGCAGGCTGGGATTTTTCTTCATATGTGTATGTGATGTATTAGGAGAAAATCGTCTATCCTATTCCAGAATTCATGTGGGAATCTGCACAGCTATCTTTCTCAGAGGCCTATGAGTGCCAATGAACTACCATTAACCCAACAACTGAACACATATATTATTATCTGAAGTTCATAAAAGCCTTGGATAATGCCCCAGAGGCACTATCATGTGCTCAGGCCCTGTGTAGCAGCAGGAGAACAACTTCACCAGAAATCTCTCAATGCGCTCCACATGAAGAGTAAGAGCTCACACCTGCGCAGATTCCAAACACTGAATACATTCCGACTCATCAAGCACTCTAACTCATTCTAACCCTGTGAGGAGGTTCTACTAAATATCACCCCCATTATACAGATGGAGAAACTAAGCCTTGGAGAGGTAAAGTCAATTGCCTGAAGCCACTCAAATAAAAAGTGGCAGAGCTGTCTGGGCACGGTGGCTCATGCCTGTAATCCTAGAACTTTGGGAGGCCGACGTGGAAGGATTGCTTGAGGCCAGGAGTTGGAGACCAGCCTGAGCAACATAGTGAGACCCCATCTCTACAAAAAGAAAAAAAAAAAAGGAAAAAGAAAAATTACCTGGTCATGGTGCCATGTGCCTGTAGTCCCAGCTACTTGGGAAGCTGAGGCAGGAGGACTGCTTGAGCCCAGGAGTTCGAAGCGGCAGCGAGCTATGATGATACCACAGCACTCTAGCCCAGGTGACAGAATAAGACCCTGTCTCCCCAAGCCCCAAGAAGTGACAGAGCCAAGGTTTGAAGTTGTTCCAGCCCTCAAATCTGTGCTCTTAACCACTACCTCATATTGTAGAAAGATTCCAAAATAATTTCCTAAACCTCTCTGGGTAAAAATCAGGCTGTCATGTTAAAGATTCATTTGAATGGTTTCTCTTTCTCCTTTCTGAAATTCTTAGCAAAGCAGCTCACATTCATTTCTTCCCTGATTTTGGCAACCATAATCGAATGAGAGTTGACTTACCACCTCGCCTCCCAGGGCCATACTGACCAAAAAAAGTAATAGAGGGCACCTTTTCTGAGCTGAAACTATGGAACAGTACCAGGCACATACCACCACCTGTGAGATATTTCTGCCAGAAATAGGGTCATCTGGACCCAACTGCTGGAAGACACTGGGGGCTTCTCGTCACCCACCTCCCACTCGAGAGCTGGCAGTCCCGGGTAGGGGGTAACTCCCTCCACTGCAGGGGAGGGCTGCCCTCATCGCAGACCCAGCTTCCAAAACACAACATAGGGCTCATTCTGGTCTGTCCTGGGGGAGCAATGGGGTGGCAACCCTGCAAATCTGTGGGTGCTTCCTTGAATGTGGGAGTCAGAGCACAGGAGGCTGGAAAGGGAATTAAGTGAATGTGCTTCAAAGCCCAGGGCCTGGGGACTTCTCTGAAACCTGACTGCTTCCCATCGAAGAATAAAGTTCTCCAGCTCCCAATTGCTCTCAGCTCCCGCTCTTTCTGCACCTCTCTCAGGCTGCTGAGTGACTAAACAGATAGCACAAACCCACCTTATCCACCTCTCCAGCTGCAGTTCTAAGGGAAGCATCTGAATGCCATCCAGGTAGACCAGAGGGGAGCCAAGACAAAGCAAATGAAACAGGGCCAAGTGCAGGACTGAAGCACCTGCCCTGACTCACCCACCACAAGCAAAGCAAGCCAAAATGAGCAAAAATCCTACACCAGCCTCTCTTCTCCCAAGAATTCCTCCTCTTCCTTGCAACAAATTTTTTTTTTTTTCTGGTGATACTCCCACACATTGCCTGAACCTCTATGTAGCTCTTATTTAATTTCAAGCTGCACTGCTAGCTGTTTACATATCCATCTCTGTCTCTCAGTTCTAAATTTCCTGCAGGAGAGATGGTACCTTTTTCATTTTGGTTTCTCCCAAGGCACCTGGTGTACTTGCATTACCCAGAGCAGGCATTTGGGAAATGCTGGTTGAAATGATTGCAAAATTTACTCTAGCATGAAACATTTAGCATCCGCTTTCTACTTCAAATTTACTCACTCTGAACTCTCACAATAGTCCTTTGAGTACTTACTACCATTCTTTTCCTATTTTGCAGATGAAGGAACTTGAGACGTGGAAAGGTTAAGCCACCTGTCCGACTCACGTCACTGGCAGTGCCAGGGTTTGAACCTACTGTCTGGCTACACGGTGTATGTTCTTAACCACTAATCACACGTCCTGCTTCTCTGTGCCCTGGAACTACACGAAAGGGAATGACAATAGTATTTTAGTAGGAAAGAAACAAACAAGATCTTTTAATCCTCCATACTTTTGCCCATGCAGGTCCCTCTGCTTGGAAAGCCCTTCTTCCTTTTTCTGTTTCTGGAAAACTCCCATTTGTGTCCTTCAGACCTTGCTTAAGAGTCATCTCCAGAAAGTCTCTTGGTTCCTCCAGGTGGTTAGAAACTTTATTCTGGGCATATATTTTTCAAGCATATATTCCTTCACTACATCACAGCTCTCATCACATATTATCTGCTGGTTTTCTTCTCAATTTCTTGCCCCAGAATATGAGCTCTCTGAGGGCAAAGGCTGTCTTTTCACAATACTTAGCATGGATATATTTAATAATTGTTGGCTATATGGTTTACTTAGCACCTATTAAGTGCTACTCAATGTGTTAGGGCCACTCATATATACTTGGTCTCCTTTAATTCTCCCAGCGTTCTGCAAGCTGGGTGCCAAATTGACCCATTTTCTGGGTAAAAAAATCAAAGGCTTAAAAGTTTCATAAGCAGACAATGTGTGAATAAAATTTCCAACCTCAGCTCAGTCTAGGAAGGTCCAGAGTTTTTCTAGCGCTCTTTTTCTCAACACAGGGCAGGGTGGAGTACCTTGAGGGGGAGGAGGGTGTTCTCTTGCAGTGTGCCTGCAGATGAGTCTCCTGGGTTCTTGCTCTTGGGCCTAATCTGAGACCTGTTTAGGAAGTGGGTACAGTCCCCGGGTCATGAGTTAATCACACCTCTAAAACTGCAACTGGTTCATCTGCTAATCTCACATCACTCAGGTATAGTGTGTGTTTTACCTGAGCCCTGTGAAATTGATGTCACTAACCATAAAGCACTTTCAGTAATGAATAATCATTTCCACTAAAGTGAACCACTTTTATGCTGCAATCTCATTAAGGATATTTAAATACACACACACACGTACGTAGTACTGAGCTGGTATATGAACTGTTAGAAACCTGATTAAATCTTAGCTTGGTACTCTATATTCTAAATCTCTAAGGAATAACGCTAACTCAAAGAAGATAAATCAAAACCAAATATTTAGAGTGCCTACAATGTCTTCAATCTGTACTAGGTTCCATGCAAGATATAAAAAAGATTTATTAGCTATATAGTATATATTAATAGGCATAAAGTAGGCCACTGAAGTCTAAAAATGACCTATTCATGATTATCACTTTCTTTCCCAGAGTAGTATAACATTTTACTCCGGGTATAATCCCCAGAGTTAGTTCTTACTAAAAATGATTCTAGCTTGCTTTAGATTTCTACTTAATTATTAGGAAAACCTTTTAGTAACTCTATCTGGCATTACAGCTCATTAGTTCAGCATTTATTCAGACTTCTAAAAATTATTTAGAGTTTAAGTGAGCAGAATTTCAAACTAATTTTAGAGATGCACTGGATGGGGTAAGGAGGAACAGAAAAATTAAGGGGAAAAATTTCTGAAGATGTCATGAGAAAATCCATTATGCACAGCCCATTTTAAGTTCTTAAAGGTCTTTATATCTCCTTTGTGCAGGGCCTGCAAAAATATCAACTTGCCTAACATTTTGTTTGTCCTACCAAGAAATCCCTTTCTCTTCCCCCCTTCTTAGCTTAAGGTATAACTGACAAATAAAAATTGTATATATTTATGATGTACAATGTGATGCTTTGATATACATAAACATTGTGGAATGATTAAATCAAGCTAATTAATACATCCAAGAAATTCCTTCTTAACCTCCATGGCTTGAAAACTTAAACTTTTACATCTCCGCCTGATTCAAAGCCTACATATAGACAAAAGTGTAAAGCATAACTCAATGCAATAATCCATGATTTTCTAAGAGACATTTATACTGGAGGAGTATATGACATAAACAATTTTATATTTTGACTAATATGTTCACCATTCAGTAAAAACTTTTCAGAGTTTCCTGTTGTATGAGCAGTAAGAAAAACAGTTGGTTGATTGGAGCAGAATATTCATATAACTAGTATTTTCTTAATGGAAAGGCTAGACTGCCCAACAGAGAGCCCTGTACCTCATAGAGCACACCCACAGCTGCCTGTTTCCTTGCAGGAGGGGGTTGATCAGACTCAGATGAGCCAAGAGCCCTCGGCAGGGACCGGCACCACCAAGGATTTGCAGGAAGGCTGGACTGTGCTCCAGGACAACCTCAGAGCCTGTGTGGATTCTCTATTATAACCCAGAGAGGGAGGCCGAACAAAGTAAACGTGCGATGAGTTTGAGCACGAACCAGGGAAAGAAAAGACGTAGACGGTACTTCGGAACATAAACAAAAAACAGACCTTGAGCTCCCCTTGGTTTTGTCCCTACGCTGAACTTGAGTGTGCTTTCCAGGACTCCTAATTCACTTCTTTGTCCTGTCTACTCCATGTGGTTAAAATGCCTAGTGACGTCCTCCTAGAGGTACAGCCCCAGACCATAGGGTTTGGGGCCTGAAATTTGCCACTGCAAAATTTTCACACTCTGTTTAACAGGTCAGACAAGTATCTTCATATAAGCCATGTGCTCATTCTCTTGTTCCATTTTGCACACAAATAATAAAAAAAATGAAAAATGCCTTTTGTAAGGCAAAGAAAGTCACAGATAGGAATTTCATTCTTGGACTTAGTCAAAACCAACAGGCAGCATGAAGAGTTAATTACAGCTTTGACTACTATATGGCTAACTATCTAGACAGTGTGATGGCAACTCTTATTACAACTTAAGTTAAAAGGATTTGCTAATTTGATGTTAGATGAGGGAATTATGCAAATAGAGAAATTACATTTATAACCACAATCAAACCTTGTTTAGCAACTTGTCTTATCATAGTCTAATGCTTTGCCTCTTCCTTGGGGATTTCTCTACCCAGCCCCCTCTCCTCACTTTCCTAACAACTGTTGTTATAAATGACAACACAAATCTTTTTTCATTTCTTTGGGAAGCTCTTAAATGCTCAAGGCTTCAAAGTACTTTTCTTTTCACAATCTCATTTCTTACACAGTATCTTTTTGTCTTGTTCTACCCTGAATGGCCATACATCGAAACATTCATTTTTCTCCTCTCTAAAATGTCTCCATCATTCTTCATGATGCCACTTGTGCTCTTAGCTACCTATACACACATCCTCAAAGCATTAACTCCCTTGTAAACAACCAGTTGAATACAAGATGAGTTTTCCTTTATAAATGTCAAGGATCCAGTTCTTTATGCCTGGATGGATTTATTCATGTCCTTGATGGTCCTGTCCCAACTTCTGCTGCTTGCAATTCACCTTGAGCATGCTAGCTAAAATCATTCTGCTCAGATGTTGTTTTGCTCATGTTACTAGCTTCCTCAGAACTCTGAAAAGGTTTCCACTTGTGTGTTGCATAACACCTGATTAGTGCTTTTAAGATCCTTGAATAGTAAGGCATCCCTTATCTAATTGTCCTCTTCTCTTGCCATGACTCAGCTGTGCTCTACGCTGCTGCAATGCAAAACACTGAGTCTCAGATTATACACACTAACAGGGTGGTGCAAAATCCAGAAGGGTTTTGAGTACATTTTTGCACACACAATTGTAAGACTTCTAGGCTGAGGCTCCAGAGTATAAATCTGACAGTAGGCTTGTATCCAGCATCTCTAGATTCCTACCTTCCCTAATTTTCTTTTTTTTAATGCTTTGCTACAGACCAACAGCACTAATTTTCAGAAATTTTAAGAGTACCAGTGCTACGGTTCTCGACAAACTTATCTTTTTGGATCACATTTTTCCTAGTGGTAGGACGAGAGCAAGAGGGAGCTGTTTGTGTATGAAAGATCCTTGCTTTCTGCTTGCATTAGTAATGGGAGTCATGAGGGAATATGAACCCAGAACACCAAGAGGCGATTAATCTTGAAGCTAAAATCAAGACCTACTTTAGCAAACCACAAAGACAATATTGCCCACAGATAATGAGCACTGGCGATCTTTACACTGCCTTTGATATGAGGGCGTTTCCTTCTCTTCAGGGTGTGAGTCATCACCAGGGCTCCTCATCCCCTCTCCTGGCAAAACCTCCATCTGCTTCTGTGACAAATATGCCTTAGTTTCCCTTCAAAATGTGGTCCAAGGAACAATTCTTTATGAAGTCATTCTAGGACAACTCCACCTGGCACCAGACACACCAATCGTACCAGGCAATCATGCCATCTAATTATTCTCCCTTTTTTTCCTTGGCATTGGCATTTTTCTAGGGCTACAAATGCATGTTTACATAGACACTGTTTATGGGGAACGGGCACTTTCTTTCCTTTGTTGGCTTATGCCTTCTATTTCCCTTGAAATGTCTTTAAGATCTTATCATTGGGCATTGAATACAGCGTGGCATCTCTGTAACTGTTACAAATATAGCAACTGTAATTTAAAGAAAACTTTTAAACAATGAAGCTTAGTAACTGAACTTTAATACCATAAAATTAACACATTATTGAAGAGTCTAAAGTTAAAAAAAAAAATGAAAAATGCTCTTCTTACCTTTGTTTTCATTGTGAACATTAGTGACTGTCTGCTCACCCTAGAATCAGATTTCAATAAACCCAACAATGGGTTGAAAGTTATTCTGATCTAGTGAAAAGAATAATAATTTTTCAAAATGCTTTCACTGTTAAATTCATAGGGTCGCATGAAAAAACAGAAAAGTATCACTAGGATATATGGCCAAGTAAAGAGGTCTTTGGAACTGCTTTATAAAACAATTCAATCTATTCCTTTTTCATTCCTAGAAGACTAACCATTTTGACATTTATGTAAACTTTGAAACCTTTATGGAATGAGGCGGCCAAGCTCTAATAAACGAACAGCTGACGGACTGAATGGCTGTGTGTAATTTTTTAACTACTTCCTATGTGCACATGTTATCTCCACCTGACTCTAAACTTGGGGAGCGGTTCGGCTCATGCTTCCCCTTTCTCCCTTCAGGTCCAGCACAGTATGAAGTGTGTAAGTATTTAATAATACTTCTGAAACGAACAAGAATGATCGGTATGCAAGTTGTGCTCCTAGAACGCTTATGGGTACTTCAAAACGATTTTAATTTTAGTTAGATGTTCCTAACTATAATCTTGTTCCTAAAAGGACACAGTAGGATGTTTTTTTCCTTTCAATCCACCATCTTCTGATTGAGGACAAATTTGGGTTGGAAAAGGTTGGTGATGTTTCATGACATTTACTAACTGAATAATTTCTATGAGATATTACTGGCAGTGTTTTGTGAAATCAGGTTTAAAAACAGGCAAAACGGAGGAGAATTCACATGGCAGTGGAGGCCCAGACTTAGGTTCTCTGGGACAATCTGGTCTAGTTTCCTACTTCCTCACATGTGTTTTACTGATGAGAAAGAGACCCAGAGAGATTCTTTCATATACTTGAAATAAATCGTCCATATACTGGGAATGAATGAGCCTTTTCACTTATCTTAATAGGAGCACCAGAGGATCAGCCACACAACATCTTAGACTTGCCTCTGTTCCTTATCCACAACTTCCAGTCCATCATGTCCTGCTAATTTTATCCCTTGTGTCTCTCCCATCCCTGCCCTTGACCAAGGTCTTTATCACTTCCCTCGACAGACCAGGCCTCCCATCCTGGCCCCTCTTAAATTCCCTTCCACAAAGCAGTCAGACCATCCATCTCAAAGGCAATGGCTTCCTGCTCAAACCCCTTCGAAGACACCCAGAAGTCAACAGTAGAAAATTCGACTCCCACATCTTCGAGATCTTATTTCCTATCATATCCCATCTCCACTTACCAGACTTCAGTGTTCCTGAGAATAACCTGGGAACTTTGTAAAACGCAAGCTTCTAGCCCTCGTCTAAAGAAATGTGAACTCACGGCTGGGTGGAAGACTAGGAATTTTTAAGCACCCCTTGTGATCTGCTGCAGGGGGTGGACGGATTCCTCCTGGGGAAAGTGTTCTCCACCGCCCAGCTGCCTGCAGGAACTCACACCACACACCCTTATTCCACTGCATCTTCGCTCAGGCTCTTCCTCCATCGGCACCACCTTTGCCACCTTCGTTTCCTGCATCATCTCCCCTCACTCTTCACAGCGCAGGCTCAGCCTCATTGTGCTCAGGGTTCCTTCCTCTTTTGCATTTTCCTAGTTTTTTCTTAGAATTTACCATATTATGTTGACATTAACTGTTTATGTTTGTCTGGCCCCTAAGATTTGTGGCTGATAAATGAATGATGTCTGTTAAATGAAACAGTGGCAAAATGAAGTCTATGACTAAGTAACACTGCTCCTAGATAGATCTTCTATCAGCCTAAGGAGAGTACATGAGTTCAAGAAAAAAAAATTCCTACCCCAATTCTCAAATCCCAGTGGAGGTGCAGGGCCTGGGCTCTGATGTTCTGCTGCCTGGGACCCACCCTGGTTCTGTTGTGTACTTGCTTTGTGACCTTTCCATGCCTCGGTTTCCTACCGACTCACAGGGCTGCATGGACAAGAGAAGACAGATGCCAAGTTCACGCCACAGGTCCAGGCACGAGGTAACCACTCAAGACCTGTTGGGTCTGTAGGTAGCCAAAAGGTATCACCCAAATTTCTATCCACAGACCAGAAGGGGCGGGACACGTGCACTAGAGCATAATACACTTGGGGGAAACACTTAGCAGCAGTGTCTACACTGTTTCCTTAACTGGAAACACTGCCAAAACATTAATTTACTGCAAACAGTTACCTTTGATGTCTCTGTATCCAAATAGCTAATAAGATCCCACTACCACCCAAAATCATTATCTTATGGACACTATGCAAAAACTAATTCTCTAAACTTTTTAAAGAAACCCTCAGTCATTTTCCCTCTTGCATTATAAAATTCATATATATGTATATATGTTATGTACGTTCTACGGATAGCATTCCTATTATCAAGGGCAAAACTACTTATTTGAGGAGTCATTTTTGTTAGGTTTCTTAATTTAGTCCACATCTGCCATGGACCTTGAGTGTAACCACAAATGACCAACAGAAGCTAGGGTACAGAGGGGGCTGGGGTGGGGGTGAAGGCATTCAGACGGAGAGCACTGCTGTGCAGAGCCCCCAGGAAGTGTCTGTGGCGAACTCACTCAGGCTGGGTCAGGTGCCTCCCAGTGGGTCCCTCCAACCTGCAGCCCCACAGCACCTGCCAGCTGCACAAGGGAGTGAGAACCGGCGGGGTATTTGCTTTTCACGACAGGTTGTGTTTCCTATTCATCTCTGTATTCCCAGGGCCGAGTGCCCTGTTTAGACAGAGCTGGCACTAAATAAATGTTTACCAAATGATGTTCCTTTAGCATAACAATTTGTGAGAGTGGTATTTTGTTCTAGTATGTTGCCAAGAAAAAAAAACAAAACAAAACAAAACAGTGCAACAGATCTTGCTCACTGGATAGGTCACTTGAGCACAAATCTTAGAAAGCACAATTTCACAAATGCAAGAACAGAAATCCTGATACCTGGATTGTGTTGTCACAAGGCAACACAGTCCTAGTCACTTAAGGGGAGAATTGCTTTACTTGTACTTCTTTAAAAGAGCTGTCTCTCCTCTCACACAGAATTTCCTTTTCTCTGCATGCCCCATAAATGTCTTTGTTTTTCAGGGTTTGGATCTGAGCTCTGTAGGTACAGTGCAAATCGGAGTTCCAGGCCCATCTTCCCAGTTCTCTTTTGAGCTACCATCTCAAAATTCAAGAAGTCAAAAATCCAAACTCATCTTTTCCCCTAAACCTGTCCCTTCCTGGCTGGCGTCTGAATAATTGGTACCACCACCCATTGAGTCAGGTAGGCCAGGAACTCAGGAGTCACTCTGACTCTTCCTTTTCTAGGTTTACTACACTTATTCAACCAGCTGTTAAGTTCTGAGTCTGCTTGGGAGACTCAAACATACATTCGCTTCCTTCTGTCCCCACTGCCACTGCTTGGCCTGACCCACAGACTCTTGCCTAGATCACTAGTTAGCAGATGACTGTTTAGTGTCTCCAGTTTTCTGTCCCTTACGCTCCCCAATCCCTATACCACTGCAGCCAGAGTGATCTTTCAAATATGATCATGTAATTCTTCTAAGACCTATTGATACCTTTCCCCTATCCTTGGGATAATGTCCAAACTCCCCCTTCCCCTTATAGGTGTAAGGTTGTTTATCTCTCAACAACCCCCTCCCCCAGCCTGCTCTTTACCAACCATGTTGCACATTTTACCATACCACTAATACACGTGGGCCACTGTCCTTTGCCCTGTCCTCCATCTTCTTCTGGAAAACACCCACACCCCCTGTGGGTCTCATCCTGGATGCCCCCTGCGGAATCCTGCCTCCAGTCTCAGGCCACGGTTAAGCCCCTCCTATGCGCTACCTAAGCAAGGTGCCGACCTACTTTTTCATCTATTCCAACCAGACTCCAGGAAGGAAAGGACTAGTTCTTAATCATGATTTTGTATTTACATGGTAGGTAATCGATTCATATAACAAAGAATGATTAAAATTAGAACTGAACCTCATAAAATTAGCTGGGCTACCCTTTGCCTTTTCTAGTTAACCAAAGCGTTAATTAGTGTGCTGACGACAGACGAGGGCTAAAGCTACCACCCCTTCCAGGGCACGTGGGTCTTTACAAAGCAACCTATTAGTCCACCGTGCAACTGATTTTCAAATCACTGAGCTGAGCAGGAAGGGGCTGGGGAACAAGTGGCCAGGGGTGGAGGGGTGGTGGGTAGAGCCCCATCATCTGATGCTACTCCACTCTCATCCTTGAACCCCAAATTGCTGGCTTCTGTGGGATATCGCTGCAACATGTTTTGACTAGTGAGTTCCCTGGGGTATCTCAAACCCTTCCTTACTGGGTAGAAGTAAATGTATGAAATCTTGAAATACTAATTCAGAAAAGCTCCCACACAAATATAAAAAACTAAACAGACTTCTAGACCGAGCACCAGAGATCAAAATTCGATTAACTCAATATAGTAAAATTCAAAATTTTTTACCTTATTTACAAGTTTTCAAAAATTAACACAAATATAATAAACTTATTTGTTCACCCCTGACAATCTACTGTTTTAAAAGTGCTAGAAAGTGAATTAATGTATTTTATTTGGCTTAAGTAAGTTTCTTTTGGCCCACATGGAAGTCCTAAGAAGATTGACTTCAAAGAGTTGTACTATTTTGGAGGCAATCTTGATTCCTTACATATTAATTAAATTTCTGAGAAAGAAGATTATTTTGAATTTAGCATATTATACAAATAAATGTGAAACACCAACTAAAATAGAAGGGCAAAAATTATTAAAAGCTGATTTGATTTTATTCTCAAGAGGCCGTTGTACTAAAGCTGAATGACTTACATAAATACCTTTGGCATTTGTTGGATCCTGTTCCTAAACACAATGTTCATATTTCATCTATAATAAGAAAAGCATCTCAAAGATTTGCAAGGCACTAGTCTTGCAAGCATCCAGTTTGGTGTCTTGAGTAAAGTGAGATTGGCAGAGTCAGCTTAATCCATAATGGAAAGTTTTGAGCGGGGTGCTTGGCCGCCTGGCAGCTGCTGCTTGGGGGAGTCTGCCCGCTTGGTTAGCATGGCCACAGAACTCGGCCACTTGCCTAAACACAGACTTTCTCCAGGTCAAAGCTGAAATTCAGAGGGAGTGTATGGGACAGAATATGAACACAATCACATTTTGGGGGGCTTTCCAGAATATGTAATAGTGGGGGAGGGGTTCATTACAAATGAAGCTATGCTAAGAAGAGGCTGCTGCTTTCATTCTTCATATTTAAACTATCGAGAAAGCATATTTCAGAGCTAAAAGAGATGGAAGCTATTGAAATTTGTATTAAGCAAGCTCAGATTTCTAGTTAAGACAAGGTAAGTCAAGATGTGCCCCTAGAACCTGGCTTATCATCACCCTGGGCTTTTTGTTTTTGTTTTTCCCAGTCTTCAATACCAGTTTTCACTAAGTAGATCACTACAGAATTGAATATCATCTCGTATCCCATTCACACCACACAGAGCACCTTCTCCTCGCCCTTGCTGTTTAATCAAAGTGCAGGGCCATGCCTACATGATTGAAATTTTAAAAAATATGTTTTTAATGGCTTACAAGTCTGGATAACTGTGTGACTCTCCCATTTATTATGGCCTAAGACTAATTTTCATGAAATTTGTGTTTGCTTGAACCTATTTGTTAGTCATTAAAATAGACACCCACATCAATATCTCTGAATGGGTGTGGACTTTGGAGGGCTGGATGAAGTGTTTTTCAAAGAAGGATCTTCAGAAACAAGATACCCTAAAGAGGTTTTTACAAGGTTGCCATGACACAATGTGTTCTCATGTTATGTGTCATGGCCTGTTACATTGTGAGTGACACAGCATCAGGGTCAAAGGACAGGAGCTGACTGTAGGAGTTTTTCTGTCTTCCGAAGTTACACCTCTGAGTGCTATTATATCCACGCCTAACCCCTTGCTTGGGGCAGGACAGAGCTGACACCTAGGTCATCTTTCTGGTTTCAGCTGCTCCCTCTGCACACCCACACGGACAGAATTCTCAGTGAATGCTCCTGGGCCCCCTGAAACGGAGAAGCATGTCTTTCTTTAAACAGCCCATAGAAAAATGGAAGAAGTTAGAGCAGGCTCCTTGCTTTCACCCATGGGGAACGAGCATTCTTTGGTAAAGAGGAGAAATGTGTATTTGAAAATTGTAGGCGCAATACAAATATTATAATACAAAGGATAATAATATAAAATATAAAAGGAGGATGGTGACCTACTAATATACTTAAAACAATATGATTAATCCAATATTGTCTTCAGAACAGTACCCTGGCATAGCTTGATATAAATACAAATGCCATTTCCTTGCTCCCTTTTTTTCAGTCTTAAAAAATAAAATTGCCTGTTGACTTTGCACAGATCTGAGGCTGGAAATGGGCTGACTTTTGATGCATGCTCACATCCATGCACAGGTGGTCAGGCTTGGTGGATTTAACTCCTTTCCTTTCAACTTATCCCCATTTGTGCTTCCCAAGCCTGCCTTCCTCACTCCATTTTTACCTCTATCCTAGTCTGGCTTCTTGAGTCTTTCATCAACTTTCACTTCTGAAAATGGTATTTCTAGGATCAGAACATTTTCCTAAACCTTAAGGGTATGTAGTGACTTACGGTTTACGAAGCCCTGTGACACCCACTCTCTCATTCAGTCCTCAAAACCACCTGCGAGAAGGGTAAGGCAAACACTAGCCCTTGTTCACTGTAACTTTCCAGCTTCAGCGTCTGAGTGTTTTGACCAAGTCTCTGGAATTTGTTCTTAGAAGCGCTGGTTGTGACAGTTGGAAAGGGTGACAGGGAGCCAAGGTGCAGATATGGAAGAACAGGCAGTGCAATTAAAGAAAATAACCAATGCTCTCCTTAGCTGTAAATTCCCACATTTTTAGTTGGTTTTTCCCTAAAATTTCTTTACTTGTTTAACCACCTCTTCATTAAAACGACTTACAAGGCATCAGAAGAATTTCTTCTTCCTGCAAAAATTACTTGTGCTGGTAAGTGACAATTAACCAGAGACTGAGTAGAAGAAACAAAAGACTCCATGGAAAAGGTAATCTAAAATTGCTTTTAAAAAATATAATACAACCATTATCATTACAGAAAAGAAATACAGTGTATAAACTATTCATTTTGATTTGCAGAAGAGAAAGTGTATCCTTTTGCCCAACAGAATTGAAGAATTTCAAAGTGTTGGCCCTTCACAATAACTTGGCAGAGAACGCACTTTTTCCTAAAATCAGTAGTAGTCAGTTTAATTTGGAACCATAATGTGCACTGACTCATGGTTGACTTTGGGTTTTAATTACTAATAAATGAAGTATGAATCAAGTCAAACAGTCTTGTGAAGGGCTATTCTATCTATCCCTGCCAGCTTTATGTGGTAAATTGAATAATATTATCTGAGCCTAAGAAAAATGACTTGAACTTTAAAAGTGGCAGGACAAGAAAAAACTTTCAAAAGGAAACAAAGACAGCTGAACATTCAGCAAACTTAGATTTTTAAAAGACAATGAGCTCTCATGTTCTCACTTAGTACATGTTTTGGTGATGGTGAACATGTAGGCTGAGCCACTGTTATTAGGGTTAATATAAGTTGACTTCCTGGAGTTTCCTTATCTGTAAGGGAATCCTTTGTATGTGTCACTGAACCAGCTTAATACCTGCAAGAATGGAGATAACAGTTTGGCTTAACTTGAAGCTCACATTCCCTGTTGACTTCACTAAGGGAAAGGGTACTGCGGCACACACTTGCATTTTCTACACATCCTTGACCACTGTCAGACTATAGCATGGTGAATTATTAGAACTCAGTTTCCATCCTTAAAACTGTAGTTTTTTAAATGCCCAGCAAAATGAAATTAGAAGCACTGGCAGTGTTCATACCCTAAGTTGTGAGCAGTTAACTCACTCATTCATCAAGTATTTACTAGAGCACTTACTAACGTGCCCTGATCCAAGCTCACTGCTGGGTTTACAAAAGTGAGTAAAGCTGCCTTCGGGGTCAGTCCATCTTTCCCAGTCCAGTTGGAGAGAGAGAGAGAGATATTCAACGAATATTCTGAAACACAATCACAATTTAGACTGGTGGGGGGAATTAATTTAGATTGAGGGGGATAGAAGCAGGGTAGGGGGGGAGTGGAGTCAAGGAAACCTGCCATGAAGAAGAGACTTTATGCTCAAACCTGAGTGAGGACTAAGCAGCGAGCCAGGCAAAGGTGCCAGGCAGAGGGAAGGGAAGAGCCAAGACCTTCCTCCCAAGGGAAGCTGGCGTGGCTGAACCACTCTGAGCATGGAGGAGGCAGGGAGAGTGGTATGAAACTGTAATACATCCTTTTTTAAAGAAAAGTATGGGGAGTAGTTTTTAAAAACCCTACAGGAATATTATATATCATCTTAATATTTAAATCTAAAACTAGCAAACATGGAGTCCAATCTCTAGTTCTGGGCTGGGCAGGAGAGGACTCCCTCTTATGCTACCTGTTGTCACCTGCAGTGGCACTAATGGTCAGGGAGAGGTTGGCAAGAGCAGCAGCCCCGTCTCACACGACTGGCTGGCCTGCCCTGACCACTGACCCTCCACAGCAGTGCTGGGATTCTACCTGGGCACATGCCAGCGAGGCTGCTGCAGAGTCATCGAGAGTCTGCAGAATGGAACCGTTACTACCAACTCACCTGCTAACTCTCTCACTTGACAGTCTGTCTTCTTATCTGTCTGACACAACAAAGCCAGAAGTACAAGCTTGTGATTTAGGCCGGCTCTCTCCCATCCCTGTTACCATAAATCTTGCATCCTCATGATAATTATTTCTTCTCAGGCTCAGATCATACAAAGCTCTGTTTTGTTTTTGTTTTTTTCCCTGCACCCGTTCCTAAGCGATCTGTTCATTTCCACGCAAGCGGGGTTCCGTACGGGTCACTTATTAGCTATCTCAACCAAATGCCTTACTTTAAAACTCTTCCTTAAAACATTTTTCTCAAGGAACAGTGACTTTTTTCAACATCTCACTTAAGAAATTATTAGAGATAAGAGTTGATCGGGTAAAAACTGACCAAGTGAGAAATATTACTGAAATGACAGAGACTGAAGAAATTACTAGAGGTAAGAGCTAAAGGAATAAAAGCTGAACACCTAAGAAACAGAATGGAAACAACAGAGACAGCAGGGTGACCTTGGGCAGGGCCTCAGTCTCTGCCTCTGGGTGTTAGGGCTTGGACCAGATGTTCTCCTGTGGCCCTGCCAGATCTGAGATTGGGGACCTTTAGTATTCTCCAACAAAACAGATTCTGCCTATTATGTAATATTTTCTAGAAAGTAAATTCAGCACATGAGGGGCATTCCAGTTATATGTCTCTACACAGCATTCCTGTGACTCAAAAGAGAGTCTGATTGGCCAAGTTCCTACCCAGGGGCAAGAGTGATGCAGGGAAGACCATGAGGCCTGGGCTTGGGTACTGGGTTCTTCCTAGTCCCAACATCTGTCTGTCAGAGGAGTGTCTTCATCTACAAAGCAGAGCGGCTGGGATTCCAGGACTACAAACAGTAAGTCAGCCACTGCACGGAGTGGCCTCAGCAACTACTAGGTATGCTTATTTCTTGGAATATGCAGAGTTGCTCTCCTGCCTCTTCCACATTTCTTAAAAAACAAGGTTGAGACCCTTTCTCAATCCCAGATGATGATTTTTACCCTCAGGACCAAGAGAAAAGGGAAACAAAATTTTGCTAAATCTTACAAATATAGCAATTTTTCTATCAGAGCAGAGACCTAAAAAAAAAAAAGTTCTAGGAGCCAGTAAATTATTAGCATCTCTTATGGTCTTGACTCTTTAAGTGCTAACCTGCTAATGAACTATCTGTGTTATCTACTATTAACTGTTTTGTCACCCCCATATTCCCTGACCTATCAGAATTAAATAGGGGCTCATAATAAGCTTTTCAAAACAAGCTTCCTGTGTGTTTACCGGGAAACATCACCACTCCCTCTTCAGAGAAACAAAGCAAAGGTCCACAGATCTACCACAGTTTCTTGAATCTTTGGGACAGAAATGGTTGGTTCTGTGTCTCCTGGAGACATTACTGGATGATACAATTATTTTCCCTCAGGACCAATTTGAGACTTTGTTCTAAGATAAAACAGGGTGATAGCACAAAGGCAGGTCCATTTCTCTGGAACTTAAACAGAAGTCTCTAAAGCAAAGAAATAACAGAGATAGAACAGTCATTGGGTGGACAAACTGGTTGATAACTATTAATTGATCGTCTCCCTTTGTTGACAGCAGCAGCTGCCAGGAGTCTCAGTTTCTAGTTCTCACTCTGCTGTTAGTGGACTGGGTCGGGTGCAATATCACTGTGTGTTCTTAAATGTTCAATATTTTTATTTTCTAATTTTTATTTATTTATTTTTTGAGACAGAGTCTCGCTCTGTCCTCTAGGCTGGAGTACAGTAGTGTCATCACAGCTCACTGCAACCTCAAACTCCTGGGCTCAAGCGATCCTCTTGCCTCAGCCTCCCAAGTAGCTGGGACTACAGGCATGCGCCACAACACCTGGCCAATAATATTTTTAAAAACATTAACAACAGCAACTGTAGAGGGGCCAGGAAGGACTGTGCAGATACTCTGGCATTGTACTGAACCACAGTTTATGACAATAACATAGCTAGAAGTCCATTCCCCCAGGTGGCAATCTCCAAAACCTTAATAAGGTCTTCTCTTTATTTTTTGAAAAAGTTCTGAAAGACTGAACTCTAAACTCAGAACTATTATTAAGGGAATGTCAAAAACAAGCTGCAAAGCTCTACATATAAAGTATTCATTATATCAAGGAATCTAGAAAGGGGACTAAAACAGTGAAAGTAAAATATAAAAGGTTAATTGAATTTTTTATTTATAATTTGTCCATTGTGATATCCAAACTACTTTTTTTTATTGTGGTAAGAACACATAGCATGGGAACTCCTCTTAACAAATTTTTAAATGCACGATACAGTATCGTTAACTATAGGCACCGTGTTGCACGGCAGCTCTCTAGACCTTACTCATCTTGTATAACTGAAACTTTATACCTGTTGAATGGCAACTCCCCACTTCACCCTCCCTCCAGCTCCTGGAAACCCCCATTTTACTCTTTGTTTCTATGAGTTTGACCATTTTAGGTAAGTCATCTAAGTGGGCTCATGCAATATTTGTTTTTCAATGACTTGCTTATTTCACTTAGCATAGCGAATTGAATGTTTTTTAAAAAATACCTTAGTGAAATCTTTATGAAGTAGTTAACTGGCTAAAAATATAAGGTCTTAAGCTAAAGATTTCTTGATTAGAACCATATAATACAGTACTCCCAAACTACACAATACTACCTTCGAAAGACTTTCAACAGAGAGAACGTGGCTGGAACTTGGGTAAGAGTGCTATGGCACTAGTGTAATCGCAGACCATCTTTGCGTCACTAAGTCCCCTTCCGTGATGTAGATTCCTCCAATGTAAACTAATCATAAAAGTCAATAATTAGAATAAATCATTTGTTGGAGTGTTCTGCACAGGTTTATTTTTTACCTGCCAAGACTGAACTGCCTCTAACATATCACTAAATTATAAGATGAAAATAAAATGGAAGAATCCAAGCCATGCATTTAAAACTAGAGGCTAGGGCCTAATAAAAGGTATATCGCTAGCTGTAAAAGCTAGTCAGCAAGATTAACTATGCCAAGTACCCTACCTACAAGCAAACTGAAAAGCAAAGTAGATCCAATGCTTGGTGATCAGCAAAAACTGTGATCTAAAATAAAAGATGCTTGGTAGGGAAGACAGGAGAGAGAGAGAGACTCTTCATGAAAGTTTGTGCTTATTAATAAGAAATATTAACTTTAAAATAGGATTAGTTTGGGGTAAAGATGAAAACTTTGAGGACTTTTAACATAATATGTATCTAAAAACAATGCAAAAACTGTGACCTCTTTTATTTAGTAGCCCTATTTACATTATTTTTCTTAACAGGGACATTAAAAAAAAGAACTCTAGAAGTCTGGAAGTATTCAGTTGAACCACAGGAAATCGCCATTTTTTTTTTGGACATTTAAAAACTTCAAATATCGGAAATTTCATATGGCTCAACAAAAAACGTGGGGCTTATTAATTCGATACTAAGACAAAAGCCTGGAGACATGCTAATATTTTGTGGTTTCAAAAGGAGGTTTACTTCTGTAGGAGAGTATTACTGAAGCAAGAACAGGATTTTTAATATTCTAAGCTAAATTTATGCCTCAAGTCACACAATACTATGGCCGGTCAGTACCCACTTAAGCCTAAAAATAAAATTTTCCATTTATAACCAGCCCTTTTTCCTTTTTGTCCAACTTATGATATCCATTCCTAATAGATTTCTCTATCCCTCTTACTGGATCCCTGAAACCAGCTATTTAATGGTAAAACTTCAAGCATATAGTCCTTCTGTGCCCACATACACCCCACTTGTCAATCTATTATTCGCCCGCTTTCTCCTACTCATGCCAGCCCTTCTCCACTGCTCTTCTTTCTTCCAACCTTGGCACATTGAGAGTCCCATCTGTCCATGTCAGGTTCCCTCCACCCCTTTCCTTTTAATATACCAATGATCTAATCTCTCCTGCATAGAATGTGATGATTCTTGTGAGCCTTAGTCTCTTTGCCTTTCCCATGCAGACAAGCTCTGTTGTTTCAAACATTGCATGCTAGATTGTCATGTTAACTTACCATGCTTCCTGTATCTAGATCTGGGTGGCTGTCTCAAAACCAATTTCACCTATAAGACTTCAATAAGCAGAACCTAAATTTTATAAGGTAGGATAATTTTATAGGCGGAGAGGTACACACCTCCATCGCAAATATTAGAATAAAGGTATAATACCTCTATACAAGGTATGTTTCCACGCGGATTGACACTTTCTTTCTGGTACGCAAAACACAAGGCTCTCTGCGGCAGCGTTTCAGAGGTCCTTCTTTAAAACATGTAACTTCCTGGACTCAGGAAGATGCGCAAGTTGTTAAATTTAGGGAAAGTAATTTAGAACAGGAAGAGGGACTCAATGTGCCTTCAACGTTTTTTGATGAGAGAAAGTTTCAGAACAGTACAGGCACATTTCTGACTCTCATTCTATGAGGCTTATTTTCCACCTTTGATTTTTTGGCAGTTGTAGAACCCATTTGGTGATGTCACCAGAAGACTGATAGACATAATTTTTGATATTACATTGTTTTGAACGACCCAGCAAACCCCAATATTTACATACCTTGAATTTGCTATTTCCACTTTGGTTCTCGCCATGGCCGCTGCCCTTTGCGCGCCTTCAATTGCTCTGTCCACCTTCTCCCTAGTTTTTGTATTTCTTATTGGTATAAGCTGCTTCCTTATTCCACGGACCAGAATATTATTTTTGTATTTTCCCTCTTCCTTGGAGCCGTCAGGAAACACGGTACAGCCATATCCATGCCTCTTGTTATTTGCCCACTCGCCTTCGTATTTCATGCCATTGGAGCGCTCGCTAACGCCAAAACCATTGCGCTTGTCATTCTTCCACTCGCCCATGTAGGTCTCCGTGGTGGTGGCGTCCACGTGGTCTTCCACGGGGCAAAAATCACAATCTACGTCGCCGAAGCTGATCGTGGAGTTGGCATCGCTGGAACTAATTCTGCTCATGGCCGCGTCGCTGCGGACCGAGCTGCGCTTGCTGGAGATGGAAGACTTGGATTCGGACTTGCGGAGTTTCATGCTTCCGAGGAGGGAGCCCCTTCGGAAGAGGCCGCCCTTCTTCTTGCCTGTGAGCTCGGCATCGGCGTGGAAGTTGAGGACGAAGCCCCCGCGGGTGCCGGCCGGGCTGTCGGCGGCGGCCGCGGCGTCGTGGAGCACGCTGCCATTGCTCTGCTCGCTGCGCAGCGAGGCCAGCGAGGTGCGCAGCGGGGAGCGGATCACCGTGGCCATGCCATAGGGCACGCTCTGGCGCACACCATAGCCATGCCGCATGCCTCCGGCCCACTGGCCCTGGTAGGTACCTTGAAGAGACCGCAAGAAAGCACAGCATGAGTTGGGGGCAGAAGGGGTGCAATCACCTGCAACCAGCCTGTGCGCACTGGGAGAACGCAGAGCGCAGGGCAGGCAGGCCCAAGGTCAAATCCCCATACCACACATTCCCAAGTCAACCCTACGGGATACTTTGCATCCACCTGTGAATCCCTGCCCTGTAATTTTGGGTCTAAGGTTTTAATGCAATTGTATAAAATTTTCCAATGGTCTGTGATAATTTTTGCTTTTCATTTAAAAATGTATATGAATGTTTCAGATGAAAACCACTACTTTCCTAATACAAAAAGAGTGATCATTAGGAAACAACTCCCCCCCCTGAAATTAACACATCAGAAACCTCTTTTAGGAAGACACTACAACTGTAGAAGATGAATTCTGTTTGTAAATTTTATTCTAATTTTACTAATTTAGCTGAAAAACTCTAAAAGTGACTTTTAGGTCTATGTCAGTATAACATTCCAACAAGCACAAAGACAAAATTATCAGTGATCTGAATACTTGGGACATGGGTCAAATGAACGTCTTAAGTTGTCTATGTTCATTTTACCCGTGTTTGGTTTTTTTTTTTTTTGTAGGGAAAATATTTAGGATTGAAATTTAGATTTGGGTGAACCTTTTTGAGCCAAGGGTGACTTGACAAAAACAATATATATCCTGAATATAGTAAACCGTTAATGAAAAAATGAGTGATTTCTTTAACATTTTCGTGCTTCCAAGTGAAAAGGTCAAGCTTTGTGCCACATTACTTGTCAAATGTCTACATTCTCTTTATAGATTTCCTAGCCTCCACCACTGCACTGTGAATCACATCACAGACTAAAAGCACCCTGAGGGTAGGAATTACTTTGTAAGAGAACACAAAATTCCCAAACTCATGCTTTCCTGTCCTGTGGTCTGTGGGTATTGGTGTTTGTGGATTGAGGGCGTTTGATGACTGTTTATAGTAAACAGCTATGGTGGCTACAAAGAGCACACCCTTTATCCCTAGAAAAACTGAGATAAGTCCAGATGAAACCTTCCACTCTTACCATTTTGGACTTCATCTCAGAACAAAGGTATATTTGACAGTTTCCATTAACACTTTGTTGATACCAAATTACTTTTTCAACAAATATTATGCCTTTTCGGGAATAGGATAACCTCTAATCCAAAGCATTTATTCTATGTTTTTCTACTAAATAAGCAAAGACATTTTAAAAATAACCTGGTATAGGTTTTTAAATCATCTTAGGAGGAAATGAATGTTAAATTAGGGAATTTAGAAGTTTCTTTTCAAAATCAAGGCCATTTCCTTTCATTAAAGGCAAATTTTAAATTATAGTATCCCTTAAAAGAAGCTATCTGGAAATTTTAAAATGTAATTGCTTCTGTGTTATTCATAACAATTCACAATGTCACAGAAAATACATCATTACTCTGTCTTGACCTTTTCCCATTTCTGATTATATAGACCTACCCTGCAGTCACATTGCATTTTATATTTCCCTGCACAAATTTCTATTGTGTGGTATACATTTTTAAAATACTGAACAATAATGCTAGTTGTTTTATATCACTGTATTAACAAGGACTGATTATTTGAAAAGTTAAAACCAAATGACCGCCAAATCAAAAGTCTGACCAATTTGAAGACTATCTTCTCTTTCCATTAATTCTGACATATTTACATCACAAAGACAATAGCAGGGCAACAGTGAAATACTAAGAGGTTCTGGTACTGTGAATGTCAAATTCTGGATAGATGTGAAGTCTTAACCTGACATCTATGAACTTCTGAGGTGAACCATAGATTTCTCAAAAGGATTAACCCAAGAGGATAAGACAGTCACATAAAACATTTCAGGTTAAGAAGCTTCCTACTGAATTTCAGCCATCACCAAATAATACCACCTCAACAGGAAAGGGAATAGAATTATTAGGAAATTTCAACTTTTGACTTTTCCTTTGCTTATACATATAATATATAAATTCTAGGATAAAAGTTATACAACTTGACTTGCACATACTAAACCACCTCATTTTTAATATTTCCTTTGGTTAAATAAATACTATAATCATATCCTTCTAACTTTTCTATATAATGACAACTTAATTTTGCTGGAACAAGTTGCAGAGATGGTGTTTGATATCAATAAGTATTTGCACTTTTTAAACACAACCATACCATCTTGGTAAATGTTTAACACTAAAGGAAAATTAACAGCTAGTTTCCTTAAACTGATATCTCCAAAAATAAGATTCGTATTTAGAATTTCCAAAGAAGTACTGCTAGAAAATCCAAGCTGTCTAAGGCAACAGCAATAATTAGAAAGTTTAAGTCTCTGCTCAACTGTCAAATAGGGAAGGGGCGGGGGGAACAACAGCATTGGCCACATTCCTCTCCCATTTTGTTAAATCGCAGTGTATGAAAGAATTCCTCCATGGAATTGCTAGAAACCAATTTACAGTCAAACTGTTAGTAGTTCATCTGAAATTTAAAATAGGTTTAGTTTAGTCAATGAACCTAGAAAAAAAGGGCCTATTTCTTTATGAAGCAGGTGGGTTCCAACTTCTCCCTGCTGCTCAAATAAAGTTCTAATTAGCTCCTCGATTCCTAAAATATAGATGTGTATTTCACAAGTATAGAAATTATTTTTTTACCAGTTTTAAGTTGTGTTCACTTGGGAGCTAACTTTTTAGATCTAGCCATTTTAACTACACAATCTTGCAGTGGAAGACATCCAGTTAGGAATGAGTTTCAGTCAAATTTGTACTGCATTCTGCCAAACTTAAGTTTATATGCTACGAATGGGTACGCGTCTAGTTAACAAGACATTGTGTCCTCCCAGATGTTTTCAATAGTTTTATGACAGGTAAAAAAACAAAGTACAGCAGATCAGAATTTGCATAAAAAATTCTGGGCACCTAGACTTGGATTTCATGAGTATGGTACTAATGTATTCAGAGGGTTTCTATTTCAACAACAATTCACATACAAATCACCAATAAATTAAGTGATACTTCTCATATGGAATTACTACTTCCTTCCTCCTCCAGTTTAATGTTGCCACAAAATACATGGAATTAGATTTTACTTGAATTCGATATAGAACGTACAGGAATGGACATGTGGAGGTACAGAGAGTGGAGACAAACAAGCTTTTTAGTGAAGACAAGGAAAGTGATTTTCCTATTTTGGCCAAAACTTTTGTATGAAATAAGTTATAATAATACACTTGCATTTAGACTCCCCTTTTATGATTAAGGGCTTTCTAATGAAATGAAGGAACATATGAGACAAAGTAGAAAATCAAGTAGCAGAGTAGACTTTCTTTCAATACTGATTTTTAAGAGTTTTTTCCCCTTCCTAGTTGCAGCATATTAGATTTTTTTGTGGGGGGGGGGAGTAGAAAAAGAAAACCACAGTACTATGGTGACGCCAAATTTTAACTTTTTTAATTTTTAAAAGTTCGTTTTAAAACAGAGGGCAGATTATTCAGAAAGTCATCCTGGATATTTATTTGGGCTTCTACAACATGTACATAGACAGCCTTTACTGTGCTATATATATTTTGATTACTAGGTATAATGAATGCTCTAAACCAAGAGAGTTTGTTTAATGAGTAGTAACTTTAAAAGAAGACTATTTTTAACCTTCCAAAACTGAAGTGAGAGAACTATCCATGGCCTTCTTAAAAGGTTATAAAATAAGGCACATATTTAAAGAATAAATTATGCATTCCACTTTTGAGCATGGAATTTAGTTATATAGTACAGCTGGGGCCTCCAATAAAATCTGGTCACACACAAGCTAACATATTTATAGGGCTGTCAACCAAGGCACTTTATGCCCATCCAGAACATTTAAGGGCTCTAATTAGCTACTGTGGAACTTGGGACTCACATAACCCATAGAAAAGTATTAGAGAAAGTTTTTTTTTCTTTTACTCCATGAGAACCGTATCTTTTATTTATACTGTAGGATGAAAAGATGTCCTTTTTAGCAAGTCCTACCATTTTGTAGTTTTGCATTTGAAACATAGCCGGAATGTTCTGAGTAAGTGAAGTGTACAAATTGTATAAGCTTTTATATAAGCAATGGCATAACTGGGGTTGCAGTGGGCTGGAGAAACTTTTAATTGGATCCCTTTAATATCCTCCAACTCTGAGCTGCTTAATTCCAAAAGGTGACATCGCCCTCCTACAACCTTTTTCAATTAAATGTGATTATGTTTATTATCAGAAAATGTACTTTGCCAAAGCATAAGCCATTCATCTCTCAGTTTATTATACAAGGAAATTGATCAGGTTTTGACACCTGTTTCAATGATGTATACTTTTCCTAATAAAAAAAGGAACTTCTGTCCTATTTATATACACAATTTCTTTTGCAAATATTGTTAAATATTAAAATCAGGTGACTTTTGTTCACAGCCGGGCATAGTTTAGTAGGTCATACACCTTAATGCAAATTGGCGTTTCAGTACTACCATTCTCAGTAGCTATTAACTTAGCTGCTACGGGAACATACCTTTCAATTGTTTTAAAAAATGTACACATTATTGCCCATTTCAAAAATATTTTCCTAATGATTCATACAAAGGTCTCCAGGTCAGCAAGGACTGCTATTCTTTTGATGGAAAACCAATACTTTAAGGAACCGAATGAAAACTAGGAATTTACACTCTCTGAACCCCACCTTCATCAGGTGGCCTCTCCTCTTTCCATAACTAGGACGTTTCCAAATGCACCCCTAAATATGGTGTAATTCCCCAGCATCCTAGTTATGGGGTTCTGGCTTCTATCTTTAGGCTACTAGAGGACCAGAAGCGAAATACGACTCCACGTGAAACCAATCCGCGGAGCGGTCAGCACAGACCGCCGGCCTCACAAGCCCAGGGCGTTCGCTCTAACTCCTCCAGAGTGGCGATTTCAAACCCGGCCGGGAGAGGGAGGGATCAGGAACGTAATGTGACGGGCTCAAGTGACAGCGTCCTCTCTCGAGCCCAACCCTCCCGGGCGGCGCTCCCTCTTGGTGGCAGTGCAGCGCTGGCGCCGGCCAGGTATATTCACGCCTCGCTTCCCCGGGTGTGGACACACCGCCCGCTTCAAGAACGGGGTCAGCGCAAACCCTCGCGCCACCAGTCCCGTCCCAACGCACCCTCCGGGGAGGGAGGGCACGGGAGGTGGGTGGGAAGCTTCCCCAGGTGTTTTGGCGGGTTTCCGGACACGTGCGCCTCGCGTCCTCCCCGCTTCCCCGCAGGCTGGGCAAAGCCCACCGCACCAGCTCGCGGGGCGGCCGAGCCGCCTGCGACGCCGCTCACCTCCGTCCCCGTAGGTCTCCACGCCGTACCCGTCCTGCAGCCCGTTACTCCAGGTACCCTCGTAGCGAGCGGGGGTGCACAGGCTCTGCCGGACCCCGTAGCGCCCCTTGAAACCATGTGACCACTCCCCCCGGTACATCCACTTGCCCTTCGTCTCCACCCCCAGCCCGTGCCGCTTGCCCTGCGCCCAGTATCCCTGGTAGGTGTTGCCGCTGGGCCAGGTGTAGCCTCCGACCACCTCGAAGCCGTGCGACCAGGAGCCCGAGTACTCGCCCTGGCCCTTGGGCCCCGTGCAGATGCCATGCCCGTGCGCCTTGCCCTCCTCCCAGCCGCCGCAATAGGTGCCGCCATCGTCGAAGTCGAACCTTCCGCCCGTCATTCGGGGGGCAGCCCCGGCGCGCTCCCCGCGGGGGCACGGACGCGGGCAGTGCTGGGCACGGCAGGGTGTAGCTCGGGGGTGGGGGCCCGGCGGGCGAGCTCACGACAGCGCCCCGGGCAGCTCGCGCCGCCGCTCGGCTCCAGTCCGACGCCGCCCCCGTCCTCCCTCCTCTTTTGCCGCCGCCACCGCCGCCTTCCTCCTCCTCCTCCTCCGCCGCCGCCGCCGCCGCCGCCGCCGCCCCGGCCAGCGCCGCGCGCGAGAGGACAGCCCAGGCTCCTGAGCGGACCTTCAGCTGCTCCCGCCCGCCCACGTGAGCCGGGCACCGCCCCGTGCCCGCCCCTCGTCCCCTCCCCGGGGCGCCGAGGCCCAGCCCCGCGGCGCTCCCGCTCCACCGGGCCCTGCCCCCAGCCCCGGGAGCTGCCGCTTCCCCGGCGGGCGGGCGCGGGGACCGGTTGGCGCGCATGTGTTCGCGCAGTGGGATGCCAGTTGGAGGGCGAGTGTACCCTGGGCCGCGCGACAATCCCTGCCTGTAGATGAAGGCGCGGCCGCCGGAGGCTCCGGTGTTTGTGTTTGGGGTTTTTCAATGTGGTTAAGCTCCTGTAAGTGCCGCCACGTGTGTGTTGAGGGAAAACTCAATTGTATGCGTGTTTGTCTGCATGGGGTTTGTAGTTGCATTTTTTCGGCATTCCAACTTCTGTACTGTTGCATTTGTCATGTTCAGCTGTCGTCATGAGTTAATATCCCCAGATATATGTATGCATGTGCTATAAATCTTCGGCAGCCTAGATATAATTGTGCAGAATGTTCTTTTACACCTACCCATTTCAGAGCACATGTGTTTGCATTTATTTAATGAAGCTACTGGGGAGGGGAGCAGTGCAGTTTGAAGAAAGTGCAGAATAAGTTGGTTATTTTTTTTGTTTGTAATAATGAGGATGTTTTTAATCTGCCTTTTCAGGGGTACAGGATATTACTTTTATATTAGAACCTGCTCCCCCTCGTGCTTCATTTGTTCTTCTGAACAACCTTAGAGATTCTTCAACCTGGAGCTGTGTACCCAACAGGCAGATGGCTCAGTCTGTGTATATTGTAGAAGTGTCTGGAATGTATACTTGATACTTCTCCACTGGTATCCACGGTTTAAGAAAGTAAATAGAAGTTTTCAAGGAGGAATATGGTAAGTAAAACACTGCTCTAAACTTGCAAAGAGGCTGTGACCTACAAAACCAGGGACAAGCGTCAGCTGATCTACAGTACTTTCCTGCTACAACACTGCTTTATTGAATTCACTTTAGACAATTCTAAACTTCTAAACCTTGATTTCACCATTTCCCAAATGGGAATGACAAGATTTGCCTTTCCCTTTCTATGTTAGGTAATAACTGAGTATATTGTAGGTGCAGTGCCAAGCCAAAAATTAAGAGATTTGGTAATAGGCAGATTGAATCAGTATTGCCTCTGGTGAGAGGAAGTATAAGTCTCAACGTCACCCTCAAAATACCCATGGGAGATACTTCTTATAAGTTCACAGCCAAAGATCTCAGGTTAGCCTTTCAAGGAAACTGCTTTGTAGGGTATTCCTGTTATTTCTTAGGCTGAGAGGCCTTTGGATGACTGGGTGAACATCAGAAGCCATCAAAGGTTCTCTCACTAGGTATTTGATAATCAGATAAAAATATAAGGACAGGTGTCAGGAAGGCAGCAGAGAAAAAGTAGACTAATCTGCACAGAAAAGGAACTGAAATTGACCTTGATGGTCTCTATCTCAGCACTGGAGTTGGCCTTTCCTGCTTATCTGGCTGAGAGACTGAAGGAAAAATCTCAGTTTATGCAGAACCAAATCACCAAAGAGAATTAGAAACCCTCATGCATGGCACTGCCCACAGAGTTGCCAGGAATAGTGCTTACCCTAGTGGCCTGAAATAATTACGCATCTCACACAGCATTTTGTCCTGGACTGGGGATTGATTTAGGCCGCTGGGAGACGAGGGCCCAGGGTTTTGAGGCTGAGCCATAATTCCATTTCTCTTATGGGATACACCAGAATCAGCAGCTAGTGTGGAGAGACGCAGTCCCATCTATTTTGAGGTTCTGTTTGATATGAGAAACAGTGTGTTTGCTCAAGCCAACTTTTTTTTTCTTGTCTCTTTTTAAACTGGCTTTCTTTACAGAGTAGCTTTTGTCCCTTTGCTGTGTGTGTGTGTGTGTGTGTGTGTGTGTGTGTGTGGACTCATATATCTTCTGGTTTAAGTTTTGGAAACATTTATTTCTCTTCCTAAATGTCATTCGAGTATGTAATGAGAATATATTTTCTGGAATATATTCCACAGCAAGTGTCTGGCTTCTATAATGGGTATCTAGTTCATTTATGGTAGATGGACAAAGGATGGTGTTACACACACATCTGGGTAGAATATATGAGATTTGGGGAGGATAAAAGACATGGCCATTTATTTCTTAATCTTTTCTTCTGACTATCCCTAATAGATTCCTTCCTTAAAAGGAACCTTAATTAAAAGTGAGACTCTACTACCAGCTATTTTTAAATTTTAACTAATCTTAATTCTAACTTGACTCTTGCCATTGACTCTCTTCATGAAAGAAAGTTGGTATTGAATTTTTGGTAACTTAACGATTTTTGGCAAAGTAACCATATAAGCCATGCTTCCATTTACCTGCTGCCATCACAATGGAATGTTTCCACAGTCACATAGATGCATTTGTTAATGTAAGTGTTCAAGGTCAGTGGTAATGGCTAGAGATGACTAGGAAGGAAAACAAGGAAGAGATGCTGAGAGTGATGGCATAGCAGATAGCAGGCGCTGGAATAGTGTTTTAGTTTAATAGTCAGGGTTAGTAATGTCCTTATTTTCCCTCTCACTCTGAACCTTTGCCCTGGATAAGGGGGAGTTGAATTTAGCTTTAAGAAGGGATTAGTAAGAAGAGAATGTGAATGTTGGTCTGACAGGTGGGATGGGGGAGGCTATTAAGACTCAGGGGCCAACAACTACTCTAGCAGTTTGTTTTCCTCCATGTGCAAAACCCAGCTATTTATATAATAATGTATATTTCCATTCTAAAAAATTTTATAACGAATTATAAGCCATTTTGAGTGTGAATATGACCAGTTAACACCATATTGGTCGGGTTGTTTTGCTTAGAATTTAATGGTGTTTTTTTAAAAAATGAAGGTGTGTTGAAAAACTTCTTGGTGACTTCATTTTATTTATATATTAGAATTAGAAAATTTTTAATTAAATTTACAAATGACAAAAAGCTAAGCTGTCAGTGTTTATTGTCTAAAGGATTTGATTCAAAGAGTGTAAAAAAATACAATAAAAATACAATAAAAATCACTTGATTTGTAAGTCAAAATGAGTATTACTAGATTGAAAATCAAATAATCAAAATAATTTGAATGTTTGTAATAAAGCATTCATAAAAATTTAAGAAATTTGTACATGATAAATACAAAAATTGGGAAATATGGTCACAAGCTTTGCAGGCAACATGAAATCAGAAGAGGAAAGGAATTCCAAAATGAATGGTCTTCAGATCTTTTAAGGCCACTATTGTGTACGAAGTACCATGCTCAGGTTTTTACAGGTATTAATTCCCTTATACTTCATAATAACTCCATGCTATTAGTACTAATAACACAACCATTTTACAGAAGGAGAAAATAAGGTTTAGGGCATTTACATGCCGTGGGTTATTCAAGGAAGAAATGGTTGAGATGGGATTCAAACCCAGGTCTGTGTGACTATAGAGGCGGTTCTTTATCCCTATCCTTTATTGGAGGGAGGATGAGAGCACCTTGGGAGCTTTCAAATTCGGGGAGGAAGCAGTTTGGGTAGAAAGCAAAGAGAATCAAAAAGAATGGTGAAGATGACTTTTATTTTTTTCTTTCTTTCTCTCTTTTTGTTTTTAGAATAGCTGCCTGGGTGAATCGTAATGCTACTGTCTAGAATTTTTTAAAAAGTGGAAGGAGAGTAAATTTAAATTACAGGGGCTGGGGAAGATATGTTTATTTAGGAGAGGATGATCCAGAAATATATCCCAGAGGAGACATTCAGTGGGCAGCTGGGTAGTAGAGGTCAAAAACTAAAAGTAAGTAAACTGATAAATAAATAATTCTCATTTTTCTCCTGTCTCTGATGGCTGTTGTTCTATCTTTCCTTCTTTTGAGACTTGTACTGTTCACTCAAGCCTTGCACACAACCTGGACCTCACTTTGACCCAGAAAGTAAGGTCCCAGAAGGCCAACTCTGAAAACTGGAACTTTACAATCCCACTCTCTGACGGCATTCTCTTGTCATTCCCACTCTCACTGAACACACCATCAGCTCATCAAAGTCTCCTCTCCTTGGTTGTTCTCCCTGTCCTCCTGGCTCTTCCTTACCTACCCTGCCTGGAGGCCCTAGTGAGTCATTTCCACCACACCGTCCCTGACACTCAATTTTCTTTCCATAGTGACCTCCTGGTATACCTGCCCACCCAGTCCCCAATCCTAAGCCACCATTTCTCATCCCCTACTTCTAGGAAGCCCCCTTCTGGAGATAATCCCATCATTTACTAGTTGCCACTACAGATGGTGGTTGCAAGCCTTGGGTGGTCCCTCCACGCTGCACAGCAGACCTTTCCCAGGCAAGTTCAAGATGTTTATCACTGTCCTGGAGCCCTATCTTCTCCCACACAGAAGAAGGAGCTAAGATATGGGAACACCCTCCACTTTCCTTTCTTCGAAACTTCACACCACTTCCCATTTTATTCCTCTCTCTGCCTACCCGCTCCTAGAAGAAGAGATATCCTTTTTCTTCCTCAAGTTATGAATCAATTCCTTCTCTCTTTTAAATATGCTTTAGTTTCTTCCCTTCTAGCCAACAAACATGCTCTTGTGTCCTCCATCTTGAGACAGTCCTGGTTGGCTGGTCCTGTGTTCTTCTCAAGTCCTCTGTGTCTCTTCTTGAAGTTGCAGACCTTGAACGAGTACATTACATTCAAGTGTTTACCTCTTCTCTGATTCTCACACCACTTGATTCCGATTCTGTTCTCACTAGTCTAGTGAAACCTGTCTAGCCATTAGGGGCCTCCTATGTGACAGATAGAATGGCATCTCTTCAGTTCCTGTCCTGCTAGTGGCAGCTGTGAATCTCTGATACTGTGAGCACTTACCTCCGGGGCTTCTGTGAAGCCTGTGTCTCATGCTTCTCTTCTGTCTCTTCTCCTACCACTTCAGCTGTCTCATTCCCTGTGTCTTTTTCTCATCCCTTTCTAGTCTCCTTAATTTTAGGCTATCTGTTGTGTTTTAACCATTAGCTTCATGGTACCAGAATTTTGCATAATTGCTGGATACTTGTTGGCTTATCTTGTACGACTAGGCAATCTTGCCCTAGAGGCTAAGAGTATGATTTGGAAATAGTCTAATTCTGATACAAAAACACCAGCTGAGCCTTATTTAAATCTCAAGGGCAAATGCTTTGATTTCTTCCCATGACTTGTCCCTGTGGCCCTCTGCCTGCTCTTCCTAGTGGGGAAAGCTCCACGTAGACCTGGACTGCAATGTGTCCAATGATGAGGCTCACAATGAGACTTACAGAGAGTTTCAGGAAAGTCAGATTTTCTAACAATGGAAAAGGTAGTGACAGATTAAAGGGGGATTCAAAAAAAGCAGTAAGCTTGAAGACAGAATGGATTGAAGACCTAGTTCCTGAAGCAAACCATAGAATGTATACATATGTATATATGTATATGATTACTATCTTACGTTTGGAGACATAGAGTGGTAAGGCTCAGACCTTGATCGTAAGGATATAAAACATCTCTAAAGAGGCAGGAGATAAAAAATAATAAAAGTACAAGGGAGACAATTACAAGTAGCCAGTAAGTGCCAAATGTCCTAAGAGTTCAGAGGACAAAGTGATTTTGTCGACTGCTATGGTTCAAACTATTTTTGGGAATCACGGGCATATTGTTTAGCTTTGTGGATATAGTGGAGGTTCATCCTTCCAGACATCTATAATGGAATGATCTTCTTGAGTTAAGAGGCACCCTACAGAAGGGGGGAATGAGGAGAATCCATGTTTGTGATTGTGAGAACAGAAGAGACTTCCTGGAAAAGAGGACCCTGGGATCTGAGGAAACATAGTGAGGAGTTCATCTCTCTCATGCTACATTTAAAATCACAATGCTTTTCAAGCTGTGGTTGAAAAGGCAACTCGGTACTTGAAATCACACAAATTAGATATGGCAAGGGAATATAAAAGCATTTTGGGGAGTGTCGGTATTAAGATGTAGTTAAAAGTTACGAAAATTGATGGGATAACCTTTTCATAAAGCAGTTAAATAAAGAAGGGAAGCACACAATATTGCTGAAAGCACAACTAAGGAGTAAGTAGCTGCTAAGTGACTCATAGCTGAAGGAAAGAAAAAAGAAATCAATTATTAGACAGTAAAAGAAATGTAAATTATAACTGAGGAATGAATGGTTCCGAGAGCTCTGGAATGGGATTTGAAACAATAGCCAATAATAGAAAAGGCTTTCCTCAAACTGAATGACAAAGGCAGGGAGGATATTTAATCCTTGCCAAGTGTTGTAGTCCCAGTCTGCATGTCACCTCAGCATGCACACCTCAGAGCCCTGTAGGATTCTTCAGATACTATTGCATTCTGGATAAAGCTTAAATTCCTCTTCTTTTCCTGAATCGTACTGTAGCATTTTTGTCATCTCTTGCATTTCACTTACCGCTTTCTTGTGGCAGGCACTCTTTAAAGCTTACTGAGACATCAGAACACCCACAGGGTGGCCACGGAGGTGCATGCTCAGATCTCCCTTCTGGAGGACCTGGGTGAAGAGAGTACTTGGTAGACGACCTCCAGCAGCTTTGACTTCAGATCTGCTGAGTGTTCACATCAAGGCCACCCTCTGCCCAGGACAGCCCTGCCAAAGTAAAAGGCAAACTGCTGCATCTTGTGTTCTGTAATGTAAAAAGGGGAACAGAACACCCGGTAGGCTTCTTTGGTGGCAATGTACTCCACACTTAGAAATTGCTCCAGCATATATGCTGGGTCACAGGGAAGGGAGGCTGCCAGCTTTGAGAGGGCTCAGAGTGGAAGAGGGTTTTGCCAGAGGCCCAGGTTGTGATGCCAGCAGCCCCTCCTCTTGGGCCATATGATCAGGCAGATCCTGTGGTGTTGGAGGTATCAGTGGTGAGAAAAGATACATGGAGATTATAGCAAGCCCCATGGAGGAATCACGATGCAGGTCTGTGGGGATCTAAAGTAAGGACATGTCATCTGCAACAGAGAATCATCTATCCTTCGAGAAACAGTTCTTGGTAAGTTGCTTGGCTTTGGTAAACATGAGACCAAGTGATCGTTCATCCAGAATTTCCCATTGTGAGCTGAGTCCTGTTGAACCTGCCAAGGCAAAATTGGATAGACCCAGAAGCAGTCTACTGTGGGATGGACGTGGTGTATCTAGGATCAAGTTGAGCAGGACCAAAGGGCATGAATGGCTGCAAGGACAGGTTGCCCTGACCCCTATGTTCTCCACCCGGGTTGCACTAGTGCCCCTTCCCTGGCTCTCTCAAGGGGCAGATCGGGGCTCTATACGGCCAGCTGAAGGAGGAGGAAAAGCTCACATTTGGTTTATGGATGGGCAAGTTCAGTGTGTAGATGGAGCATAAAATGGATGGAAGCTGCTTTACAACCACACTCAGGACTGATCTTGAAAGCCTGTAGACAGAGAGAATCTGTCCAATGGGCAGAGCTATGAGTGGTGAACCTTTGTGTGAAAGGAAAAGTGGCCCAAAGTGGGAATATATATAGATTTCGACAGCCTGGCCATCTGGTCAGATGCCTGGAAGGAAAAGGACCGGAGACATGGAAGTCCAGGGTGGAGATGTGTGGATGAAGGTGTAGGAGTGAACACAAAGCATGGAGAGTTTTGTACTGCTTGTTAGTGCCCATCAAGGAAAAGCACTGAACAGGATTCAGCTGGTTGATGTTAGTTGGCCTTCCTCAACAGCCATCCCAGAGGTAGGACAAGGGGCACATGAACTTAGTAGCCTTGGTGGCAGAGATGGAGGTTATACATGGGCTCAGTAGCAAGGGTTCTCATTTATCAAGGTCAGTTTAACTACTGCTGCCTCTGAATGTCCAATCTGCCAGCAACTGAGACTATTTCTTGGGAATGCCAATCACCAACTTGGTGACAAGTTGACTATTTCAGGCTCCTTCTGTCCTGGACAAGCCAGTGGTTCATCCTTACCAGGGGTAGACAACTATTCTGATTTGCCTTTCCCGGCCACAGAGCCTCAGCCTGTACCACCACTGTCCAGGGGCTTCTGGATGCCTGATCCACAGGCGTGGAACCTCACCTCACAAATGTCCCACCAAGGGACCCACTCCACAGTGGAGGAGGTGCTAAAGTGAGCCCTGATCGTGAGGCCCACTGTTCTTATAGCATATCGTATTACTGCATACTCTATTATCCATGATGAGCCAACCTCATCAAATGATGGGATGGTCTCCTAAAGGCACAGCTGAAGTTCCAGTTTGCTGGTATTAATGGAATGGTGTTCTTTGGGATGTACTGTATACACTAAAACAGACCTCTCTGTGGTACGATCCCTAATAGGAAGAACACATAGGCCTGGGAACTAAGGTGGAAGCAGTCGTACCTCACTTACTATCACATCCGGTGACCTGCTCTGGGTCTTTGTCCTTCCTATCCCTACAACTGTATGTTCTGCAGGGCCCCCAGCGGGGAAGCAGTCTTGCTAGAGGACAAAGCAGGAGTTCTGTTGAACTGCAAACAATGGCTACTTGCCTGCCAGTGCCAGGGATTGTGCCCAGGGATCCGCAGGTGAGAAGAGGAAGTGCCATACTGGCAGGGGTGATTGACCCTGATGAGCAGGAGGAGACTCTTATACAACAGGGACAGAAAGGAATATATGCCAAACCCAGGTGATCCATTCAGGTGCTTCCTGGTCCTCCATGGACCCCCTGTAACTTGGATGCACACATGCAGCAACCCCATCTGAGAAGGGTATCACTTCTAGGGGTGGAGAACCTGAGGCCTTAAGGCCACATATCGCCTTCTAGATTCTTAAGTTCTTTTGACTGCCTCTAAATGTAACAGAACAAATCCTTTTACTAAAGGATTTAGGCCACAGGTTCCCCACTCCAGTACCAGATAAGCCACCAGAACCTGCGGATGTGATAGCTGATGGTGAGGGGATTTAGAGTGGGGTGAGGAGAAGGGAGAAGACGAGAACCATTTTCAGCCCCAAGACCAACTGCAGAGACAGGGGCTGCTATTTGTCCCATTAACTTCCCTTCTTAAAGCTTCCCTTTGGGAAGAGAGGCCCATGGGAGTTGCTCCCAAACCTGTGTGAAGACTAGCTTTGCAACACAAGGGGGAGCTTGTGGTGGTCACAGATGTGCACCACTCAGATCTTCTTTCAAGGGAACTCACTGTGAGGGAGGAGGTTGGTGGACAGCCTCCAAATGGTATACCTTTGAGTCCCCACAGTGTCCATGGCAAAGCCACACTGAGCTGTTTCCAGCCAGTAGTTGATCGTGGTGGGATCCATGAGCTGGGCCATTCCTTCACAACACAGGCCTCCTCTGTTGGGTGGCACTTCCTGTGCTCTCCATGGACCTAGCTGGAATTTTCTCAGGGCTTCACTGCAGTCTAAGCCTTCTGTACAGAATTCTTCCTCCTTCTTGCTTTCCTTTCACCAGTTTCAGACCTACATCATGCCAAAGGTTTTCCCCACCTACTCCTGCTTCCTGTGGCTTTTATCCTGCACATATGTTCCCCTTAGTAAATCTCTTCTATGTCTAATTTTGTCCTGACATCTGCTTCTTGGAGGCCCTGAATTGATCCACCTAGTGATCTTTAAAAAATACACACACACACACACACACACACACTCTTACATTTATGTGGGGGTCTTGGACAAAGAGATGAAAAGTCTAATCCTGAATGTAATAAAACTGAATTGAAATTCAGATTTCATGGTCCTTAAGAAAGAATGAGGTGTTTTCTATTCACTGATATGAAAATCCCCGAGATCTAGTAAGTGGGGGGAAAAAAGCAAGATACAGAACAATGTATTTAGTGTGCTATATTTAACCTGTGAAGATACAAAGAAAAATAAAGGAGGTAAGAGTGGAAATCTTCACTGAAGATCAATTTGCTTTGTTTTTATTTTGAAACTCAAAATTATGCTATGTATGTCAATCTTCAGCATCTTAGCATTTTATTATTTTACTTATTTTAAAAACCAATGCTGTATATGTGATTGAATAGAGCTACCAGTGGCAGATGATGCAATAACATGTGTAAGGCAATGAGTAGAGCTAATGCATTTTAGAACTCTCCAAAACTTACCGTCTCAAATGGAAAAAGACTGCCTGGGTAATCCAGATGGTATGAGTGATTTCTGAGTCACCAACTGATTGAATAATTCATAGACTGTCTGCCTGACTGTGACAGAAGTGGACATTTAGAAACCTCCAGCTGTATACTGATGTGTCAGTTCTGTCGTATTTGTTGTGTTGAAAGTTTTGCTATTTCTAAAAAGAAGTATGCACAACCATTTTCTTTGATGTAACAGCCTAGGCTAAATCATGTGTTTCCACACCTCAGATCCATATTAAATATTCCTTTAGGGATGGTATTTCATTAAAGTAGTGGTAGGAATCCCTTGGCAAGTATTTCCAAAAGATGCTTGTGCAGACTCCATCCTCCCTAGCAAAATCTCTGAGAGTGGCCGCATCACACACATTCTGAGAGCTCCCCTAGCGATCCTAATGTATTTCTCTGATGAAGAGTCATTATTATAGGGCAATTTCCAGAGTTCCCCTGCTGACGGTCACTAGGGGACACTTGTTAAAGATAGATGCTCCTTGACTTATGATGGGTTACATCCTGTTAAACCCATTGTAAATTGAAAATGTCATAAGTTGAAAATGTATTTAATACACCTAGCCTACAGAATGTCATAACTTAGCTTAGGCTACCTTAAACATGCTCAGAGTACTTAGATTCACCTACAGTTGGGCAAAATCACCCAATACAAAGCCTATTTTATAATAAAGTGTTGAATATCTCATGTAATTTATTTAATATTGGAAGTGAAAAACAGAGTGGTTGTATGGGCACTTGAAATATGGTTTCTACTGAATGCATATTGCTTCCACACCATCATAAAGTGGGAAAATGAGCCATTGTAAGTCAGGGACCATCTATACACACAAGCCCAGGTTTCATCCGTGCTTAATTCTGATTCTATGAGTTTGTAGTGGGGCTCAGGAATCTGTGTTTTAAATAAATACTCTGAGTGTTCTGGACTACCTTAGACTCCATGAACTGATCAAATACATCCAAAGTTGGGACTTCATCTTTTTTGGATGAATTCTTTCTATAAGTGCTTTGATAATCGTAAACAATATCCTTCTCCTTGTCATTTTAAAAGCAAAATTCAAAAGTATCTTGTAAGAACATGTCTCCTAAGGGTAGGTATAGAATGGACAGTGAATGTTTATAAAACAAAACAAGCCATTAATGAGGTGGCCTTGAAATCGACACCTTAACAAAACTCTGATAACCGTAGGCCAAACCAGCGGGTGGACTTGTAAGTTTTTCATCTCTTGCCTAGTAGCTGAAGCCTGAGCTTAGGAGGTGTGCTTTTTGTAGGGGCCACTCACTAGTCTTGGGAGGTCTGCCTCTTTCACCCCCCTTGGAGAAGAGGCAGGGCACAGGACCTGGCTTAAGCCCAGAAGAGCTCGCCCCTTGAGTGACCACACAGCAAAGTACTCCCTGCCACTGTGGAATCGTGCCTTTGATCCAACCGGCAAGTTCCACATGGCCCTGGGCTAGCTGGGCCTTGTGGCGGCCGAGCACGTTGGCCTGCTCCCAAGTGTCTGCACCTATGTGAGCTGGATTTCCAGTCTATCACTTCTGGGGGTTTAGAGCGATATTGAGACAGGAGGGGCTCAGGGTTGAACATACAGGAAGAGAATGTGTCCAAGTGATCCTGGGATGACCTCTTCCAGATTTGTTTTCAGAATACTCTTTAACATTATCTGTTAGGTGAAAAAAATAAATCTTTCTTTTCTACTATTATGAGCAAATGGTTCAGTAACTGTTGAATCATATATATATTAAGAGATATTCTGTTCAAGCAGTAATCGAATTTTGCTAAAAAGTCTGTAGCCTTTGAAGTCATTTTCATGCTGATTATGATGTATATTTTGTCTGATTAGTGTCTGAAGAGGCTGTCTGCAAGTGTTATCTCAGTTTGTGCTTCTTCTCCTTCATCCCAAAGGCCACATGTTACTTCTCCTCAAAATTTATCATTCTTTTAGGGTGTTCCATGTTAATGTAATCCATTAATTGAAAGATTTTCAAATGTTAGAAAAGATCTTTTCCCTCTTTTACAGCTTTGTCAGTGATGTGAATGTAATCTGCTGTGAATGTGGATTTGTTCACTTACTCACTATGCATGTAGCAAGTGCCTTCTGAACGGGATGCCCTGCAGTGGGTATAAGGTCATTAACTCCCTGCCCTCATGGAACTTACAGTCCTCTGAGGGGATAGGTACAAAATCAATATATCATTGCAAATTGTTGTGCTGCAGAAGAAAAAGTAATGCTATAAAAAAGGATAGCAAGGGACACTTTCAGTTAGATTACAAGATCAGGGAATGCCTCCCCATCCATCCATCCATCTATCCATCTATCCATCACCATCTGTCCATCTATCCATCATCCATCCTTCCAACAGATATTGCTGAGAAGCTTCTCTAAGGAAGTGACATTTAAGCTCAGCTCTGAAGGATGAGTAGGAGATAGGAAAGTGAGTAGATCCGCTGGAGAAGAGGAAACAATTCTAAGGTAGAAAAGAACTTGGCACATTGAAGGAGCCGATAAAAGGACATTGTACTCAGGCTCACTGAGCAAGAGAGAGGATCTTGGTAAGAGATGATGGTGGGGAGGAAGGCAGGGACCAGGGCCTGTTTGTGATCTTATCCTAAGGGTTCAGTGAAAAGCCATGACTGTTTAGTCACTTCCCTCATAGTTGTCCGTGGGGTAGAGAAAGCGAAAGAGGAAGAAGGGTAGTGTTAGAAAGAAAGTATGAAAAGGGTGTTAAATGCCCGCTCTTCCCTATTGATTCTGATGCATACCTTGAAGCAAGATGTGACTTCTCTACTATAGAAAAGTGTTTTTCAAACTTCAGAAATCTATAAATTAGCTTTTGAAGGAAAACAAAAATGTAGCCAGACCTCTCTCCCATGATGGATTAAATAATTTTGTTATTTTTATTTAAATTTACAATCATTGTATAGGTATACTTTGATATGTAAAACATTAGATAAGGTGTATCTCTGTATGCTTATAGTTTCTTTACAACATAAAACCAACATAAGTTGGAAAGAAATAATATTGAAATTAACAACCTGAATTTAATGTGACAGATGATGTTTTGCATCATGTTATGGTACTGCCCACGGAGGCACAGCTTCTCTCCTGAGTTCAGCGCACGCATCCTGCTAGATGCCACTGGGGACTCTGCTGTGTGATCTATCAGGAGGCTTCTTTGTTTGGAGTGCTGGCGTGCCATTTGGCTATTGCTTGGTGGAGATGCATTAGTTACATATTAGGTCTGCCTCCCTTCTCATTAATCAGAGATAATTAAAGTAGAAGGACTCACTGCCACAGTCAGCCTAAACATAAACACAAAATCAGCCTTTAAAACCAAGTAACAGTCCATGGAGATGAAAAATCTAGAGAGAATTATCAGGTCCTTTAGAATACTTGGGTGAACTTCCATGGGTGTGTGGCCTTCGGTCTGAAAACAGTACTAAATAAAGAGTGGATTATTCCTAGAGGAAAAAAGGGAAACTATTTCTTCTCCTGTAGATCCATGGGGACAGGATAAATTGTTCCTTCTAACATTCTAAAAAGGGATCATTAGAACCCAAGGTTTGGTATGGTCAAGAGGGAGTGATCATTAAGATCTGAGTGTAAGGAGAGACCAACTTGGGTGAGGTCACACGTCCCTGGGGTTGCAGGACAGACAGGATTAGAAAGAGGCGACTGTGAGTTCTCTGCCTCCCTGGCCATGTGGCTGAAAAAGGCTTAGAGAACTAGCTTCCAAAGTCAGGTGCACAAACCAATCCACTGGGGTGGGGGAAGAAAATATTAAGAGCCCTGGGAAACCTGAGCTCTGCCCTCAGGCACATGAAGAACAGCTCTCAAAGAAGTCTGAGTAGGGGCCCTCTAGAACTGAGAGCTCTCAACAGTTTGTGTAATCTGCCAAATGCAAAGAGCAGCCAATAAAAGAGATGTGCATTTCGTGACAAGGCAGACAATGGTGTAGTCTACATTTGTAAGTTGATCAGATTAATATATTTGAAATGTCAATGAAAGCTAATTTTCATTGTTCCAATTGTCACAAGTCCTCCCATCCATCGATAGTGTTTATTGCTTCAGAGGAAAAGGAAGGCATGGTACAAAGGGGTAAACTTGAAACTTCGAACTTGAAAACAGATTTTAACTTTAGAAGAAATGATTTGGAAGATATCAAGGCTGATATCTGTCAGATTCAGGTTTTTCTGAGAGAAAAAAATGATTTGTAGGGTTCCTAAAAGGCATCAATTGGAGAACTGAATACAGGATTTTTACTGTGAAACATAGATGAGAGAGGATGTAGGATGTGATATCATAGCAGTCTGGAGAGGTTTGGGAGAAGTTGAGTGGGGATAGAAGTTTCCAGATATGTTGAGTATCTGAGGGTAAAAGTGACTTAGATGACACTTCTTTCCTGGATGTCTGGGGAAGCGAGTGGCAGCAGCTTCCTCTATAGGACAGAGAGGATAGTGTGGGTAGTTAGGCAGAGCCTGAGCTAGCCGTGTAGTGGATGCTGCGGAGCGGTCTAGACCCCGCTTCTGCATCCGGCACTCATTCTCAGCTGCTGTGAGTGTTGGCAGCTGATGCCTTGTGGCTGAGTCCTTCTCCTAGAATGGCCCTTAGCCAAAGAGGGCCTCCTAGCTTGACGTCACCTGAACTCCCAGGGACAGCCCACATCCAATGACTGGTAGATTGTGGGGGACATGAAGGTCTGGCCCCCTTGCCTCAATTGGAACAACTCAGAAAGGCTGTCCCAGCTTGAGTTCCCTGTATAATCAGCTTCTTCGCAACCGCACGGCAGTTCTAACTTCGCTCTCTGCTCAACCCAGCTGCCCTCATTTCCTCACTGGTGTTGCATGGAGAACACTTGCCAATAAATCTTCTGTAAATCTCAAAGTCCTTTTCCTAGGAAGCCGTAGTTGCATGAAGGCTCTTTAGGTCTTCTGGATTGTGGGGATGAAGTGTGAAGAAAACCAGAGATGAGTTCTCCTGACCAAATCTGGGTAAGAATCGCAAGCTGGTGGGCTGCCAGTGGGTTGCTGTGAGAGGTGAGGCTTTGGGTGTGTACCACAAAGGCAAAGACGGGATGGAAGATGTGGCTGTATTTCAGAGGATCAGTTAGAGCCAAGATTGAGTCAGCTTTAATGAGGAGGAGTGGCGAGCCACACGCTGACCATGCCTGACTGTGCCGGGAGGACTGACCACGAGTGACCCTGGATATGAATCTTTCAGCAGTTGCAGCAAGGCCAGAGGTCAAGTCCTAAAGATCCAGCTGGAAAAGACACTTCAAGGGAGGCCAGTGAGGTCCAAAAGATGGTTCTTAAACCAGATGCCCCTCCCTTGAGGCCAGGAGAAGACCAAGCCACTAGAAAATTAGCTCCATTTACCACCCTCCCTCCTACCACCAGAGGGAGGGAGGACAACTGAATATTTACCCCAAAGAGATTTGTACTATACCAGAGGTTGCTGAGACCCCTTGAAAGGGACAAAATTAAGAGTTTTTTCACCATCAGTAGAAATAGGTCTCTAGAGCAATTAATTTTGTTCCTAGAAAAATAAGACATTTTCATTTTTACACATCTGAGATGGGATGGTGCAGAGATATACAACTGATTCTAAGTGCTTTTATTTACATAATTCTATAGTTTATGGACTTCTCAGATGAAAATTAGTCAAACTGCCAGCTAATAGTGCACTTTAGGTAACATCCTGAATATTGAAAAGGCATTTCTCCAGCAGGTTCCAGAAACATTGGAATCTGGAGCACAACTCTTGTGTATTGTCATTTTAAGAGTGAACAGACAGTTTGAAGATGAACTACAACTGATCCAAAGAACACTAGCTGGAGTGAGGTTAAACTTCCCTGCTCTAAAATGAAAACAGAGCTTATGTTCTCAGCCTTTTCTTTTTTCTGTTTTTACACACATTTTTTTCCATTTAATTCTCACAACATGCCTATCAGGTGGTTACTATTATCACTTTACTTTTACAGAGGAAATGGAGCCTTAAAGTGGTTCCGCAGCTGGGCTGTGGCCAAGCAGGGATCCCCAGCCAGAGACCATGCGTGTCACCTTTGTAACCCACTGCCTCCCCTGTTCTGTTCTGCTTCTGTGTACATTTCAAATCAAATTCCAGACTGATTTGAAGAAAGAAATCCGAAGGGTCGTTTTAGCAAAGCTACCATGCCAAATGCACGTGATCAGCCAGGAGTACTAACACAGAGGGATGGTGAGCTATGGTAGATTATACTAGTTGGTAATGAGTTGGGGTTAGTGGTTAAGTCGGAATCATTTCCTCTGGTGCATCATGTAATGCATGTTGTAATTAGTTATTTATGTGCCTAAGTCCTTCATTTAGAAAACCTGTATATAGTTACTTCCCAGGAGCCGTCACCTGTGCCCTGTATCATTGTATCCTTAATTGGAGTTTCTGTGCCTTGTCATTGAGTCCCTTTCACGTCACACAAGAGGAAGAGTGGAGGGACTGAGCTCACACACAGGCCAGTGGAAAATCTTCAATTGTTCTGGTAACATTTGGACTCTCCATACTCAGCAGTGGTAAAGTCAACATTTGCCAAATTTCTAAGCTGTGCTTATCTGTTGTTTTTTTTTCCCCCTGTTATCCATGTTTTCTTTCCTTAGCAAAGTTACCACCAATAGCCATTTATGGTAATAGTGGGATGCTGACAGTATACATTTAAAATACAGGATGAGAGAATTTAAAGCTTTTGATGACATACAGCAGATAGATTTGGAAATGCCTAAGAACTTCTCATTTTAACTTTCCTCCTGATAGAATCTATTTGTATCACCGGTCTTAGCCTGGTAGACTTGGAGGGAGTGGTGAAAGATGAACGGGCAGTGCTCAGCCACAAGGGGAGAAAAACGTCATCCACCCCCCAGAATAGCAACAGCAATAAATATGGTCATGTCGCTCTTCTGCTGAGGCTGAAACGACAGACAGGATCACATTTATGGCACCCAGCAGGCCTCCTGGTTACCAGAGGTGGCTCAGGGGTTTGGAGGGAACATGTGCAAAAGTTGGTGCTGAGTTAGAGGCTTGATTTCGGGGTTTGTGACTTGGCACCGAAAGAAATGGCATAGACCCTGACCCAGAGCTAGAGGGGGCTCGACGTCCTTCTGGCCACAAGGGAAGACGTTCTAAATCAGCTTTCAGGACAGCTGGCTCAGGGCTCTGGAGAGCTGAGCCGAGAACTTCCCCACACGTCTGCCTGAGAACTTGCTGTTATTTGCAGCTGCCGCAGCCATCAAGGCACATGCGTAATGAGGAAGGTGAAAAAGAGGGCGCTAATGAGCCAATGGGGCGTCAGTTATTTAAAGAAGGCCCGTCGGATTTTAGCCACTTCATTGTACAGAATCAGCACCTTTGCTCTGGGAGGTCTAAGAGAAAGGGACATCTCCCTCCCTTCAAAACTCCTTAAGTCTCCCTCTCCTGACCGAGCCACTGGGTTCAGGCCATTTCTGAGTCTCTGGGAGCTTCCTCTTCATCTGTCCATTTTCATGTCTCTTCCAGTTTCATATACTATACGGCCGCGTCTCTGGGTAGCTGCGGTTTTCCCATCTTTACTTTCTTTTGCCACCTGGAATTGGCAGAACTGGACTGTTACATTTGCATGTAATAGCCCATAGGAGTCTGTTAGGTGAACAGTTTTTAAGCTAACATATGTAGCTGATTCTTCCCATGTGCTTTGGAAACCAAAGCATCCCCTGAATTTGACCAGTTTCCCTTTTTTCCGTTAAACTTCCCTGCTCTAAAATGATACAGTTTCTTATAAAGCCAAGCCTTTTGTCTCTGCAGTCTCTGTGGTTCACTGACTTCTGCAGCGTGTCCCTGCGGGGAGTGCCTGGAAGCAGGTTCACTTGGGCCCCACGTCTCCCGTTTCTCTCATGTAGCTTTAATAGGCACAGACTGGACTCCGTGCTTTCATTTGTCTCAGGTACGCAGAGGATTTAAATTCATCTTTTCTCTAAGGATCATGATGTTGCTTTTATTTCAAAAATATAATATGTAAAAAACTAGAGCCAATGTTGCTTTAGACTTTGGTGTCTCTGTAAAATCCAGCACTGTATTCTGTTGTCACTGTTACCTTATGCTTCTTTAGGATCTTATTAAGCCCAACGAGATAAATGAAGTATGTTTTTATACTATTAGCTCTCGTGTTTATTCTCTCAAGGTCCCTGGTGGTGGTAGGTGGCTCAGAAAAAATCATGCCAGTGCCTTGAAACTGGTGCCAAAGGAACATAGACGACTGACTATTGGTGCCCGGCATCAGCTGCTGCCCAGAACCTTAATTTGCCCTATTGGTACATTGACAAAGCAAAATCTCACTTAGAGAAACCCATGCAATGTTAGCATTTTCTTCCTCTAAAGCTTATGTCTCCAAGGTTTTAATGCTATTTTTTTCTCATGTGGTCAGAGACGATGTAGACATAAATGAACTTTTCCACCTATTATTTAGTATTAATAACTTAGAAAGCACAAAAGCAAGGACATTTGAAGAATAAATTCCAATGTATAATTAAAAATTCTATTTTGACTTATGTGCTCCAAACGATCTTAAATCCCTGGAAAGATTCCTTTAAGCATGAAAAGAGAATGATAAAATAAGGTGTCTGAGAAGACTACCTGAAACATTTATTGGGAAATAGCAAGAGTAGGGCACCTTTCACTGAGAGGATGGCATTCTGTACTTATGATGAAAGGATAGTTAAATGTGCACAAGCACATTTTGAATTAGCAAGAAAGTACTTAACTTTAGGAGATATAACTAATTAAATGCTATAATTCCAAACCTAGACATTAAGTATCCTCTATGGAATATGCTTTTCTGAGATTGTGTCTGACATATCCTAGAGGCTTTCATAGTTGAAAACATTTATAAATAGACCTTTTTACTATTGTTACATTAATGAAAGAAATGTTAATGTTAGTTTTATTCAAATATCAGAACACATTGGGAAGTGATTTTTTTTCTCCTAGACTTCTCTTACTTTCATATTATAAGTGCTACTTGCAGAATATTAACATAATCATTGAGGTGTTCTTTTAATAATCTATTCCAACAGGTACAGTATGAAGTCAAGAAATGAATCCATGTGAAAATATGAGTAGTAGCTAAGGATTTTATTATTTGTCATTTCTTTCATTATAAAATTTAATTTTCACCTCGTAGTGATTATTTCACATGTATTTTTGAACTTTAAATGGCTAAAATTCATTTTAAATCATTAGAATCGCCAAAAATGAAATCTAAAAGTGCACGCAATCTAGCAAGATAGCTCCTCTGACTAGAGAACATGCTATATAAATAATTAACGTTTACCTGAAGCATTAAAAAATCAGTTATTTTAACCATTCTATCATTATTATCTTATAATTTTTATGTGCTACGTGCTAAAATTGTGTTAAATACTTCACATTTTAAGAATTACAATTAATCCTTAAAATATCCCAATAACGGTGGTATAATTACTTTACCTGGGCTATATAGTTGAAAAAGCTGTGATCACAAGCTGGTGAGCAGTGAGGCCAGGATTTGAATCCAGCTCTGACTTCAGAATCTGAGCTCTTAACTACAAGTCCATGTTCTGGGGGATCCGGGGTGGGGGGGGGGGACAGGTAATGCTAAGTTAAAGTGGAGAAATTACACAGTGAAGTATAACTTCGGCCATTGCACTCACACAATGGTAAGATCCCACAGTACCTGATCAATGTATCCACATCCTTTATTGTAAAGCCAAGAAACAGAACAAAAGTCAGACTGTGATGCCAATAGATAAATAAAGAGAGGGGCCCTAGAGTTGGTCCCGTATACAGGCTGAGGCAAGTGGTGGGATGACGTGGTGGGATGTGGTAGAATGAGCATGGAGTTTGCAGTAGATGCTTTGTGTCTCAGTTCCAGCTCTACTGATTATTAGTGGGGCAGCGCTAACCCTACAAGGGGGCTGGCTGGGAAAATCATGTGAGTACTGTTTATAAAGGCACTTTGAAACTTTTAGAAGGAAATTAGATATTATTAGAAGAATGTTGATAAAAATTTGTAATAAGTGTTGGTTTACTTTTAGGAGGATATTCTCTCTACCTGGTTGCTCCCAGTTTTTTTGTGAACTCTGAAGGTAGAATCTTGGGCAAAAATTTCCTAAAGTAAAACAAATATCAACTTAAGGAGTGGGTGATATATATACATATATATATATATGACTAGTGAAATAAAGCTGATGACTATGGTTGTGCCTCATGTAGTAAGGCCAGATATTGTAGCGGTAAGACCATGATCTGTAGACCAGACTTCTGTGTTTAAGTCCCAGTTTTGGCCCAAATAGTGCAAGTTTGGGAAATTTATTGGAACTCTCTGTGCTTTAATATCATCATCAATAAAACAGGGATGATATTTCTCCATACTTTAAGTGATTTTTCAAGTGTTAAATACAATGTACATGTAAAGCCCTCAAAACAGTTCCTGGCATTAGTAAATACCCCCCAAAATATTAGCAACCAAGTAGTGCAAATGTATCTTTGTTTGAATTGCATATTGGTCCATATTTGTGTATTTATTCTAGAGATGTACATCATTAATCACCATAGAGATGGATGAAAGAGGGTGGGCAGATATATCAAATCCATTTTTTTTTGAGCAGAAATAGAGCTCAAAGTGATTTCTCTACTAAGAAATAATTTAGTGCATCATTAACATTATTAGACTTTTTTTGGAAACTAGAATATTAATCAAATTATTATAAGTCTACAGTAACCTCACAGCTAAATCAATAAGTCACACTTGGTATTAAATAGGATTATTCGCTCTGGGGTGCAGTGAAAGACCAGAGGAAACATTTTAGAGTTTCAAAATCAAGTCTGGGCTATTCTAAGGTTGCTGAGGCTTTTGCTTAGAAGCCCACAGGGGGTAATCAACACTTTTCGAGGGGTAAGTGGTAGAGTCTTACTTAGCACCTTGTACCTGGGAACTCTATCTGGTGGCTTGGCACCAAGGGGTTTTACTGGTCCATTTTGTGGAGGTTCTTTCAAATTATTTAACCTTTTCTTCTAGGCAACCGTAAATCAGCCTTTTGACTTTTATGCACTATTCTGCTCTAAAAATTTTGCAGATGGGGAATACTAGGGGCTGAGAATTGAGATGGTTCATCAGCTATTTGCTAAATTGGTAGTTCTTAAACTTTACCTGCATCAGAAAAACCTGGAGGGCCTGTTAAAACACAGATTGCTGGGCCACCCCTAGAGCTTCTGACTCAGAAGAATATGCATTTCTAAGTTCCCAGGTGATATTGAGCTGCTTGTCAGGGGATCATACTTTGAGAACTACTGCAATAAATCAAATATGGTACAGGGGTCAAGTAGATTAGAACTCTAGTAAACTAGCCATCATAATTCCTTTTATTAAATCAATGTACTTAATGAATCATCTGTTATCACATTCAATTAGATAATACTTAAAGTTTTGTAGACACTCGAGGACATCAGATAACAGGAATTGTTCACATTCAAGATAAAAATTCTCAAGAATAATTTCTAAATAAGGACTCCTCCCCTTTTTGGGGGGGACACAATGCTCCTTGGTCCCCATATGTGTTGGTCCCAACATGCTGATCACAGAGCCCCTTTGACACAGTATACCTTCATCATAGCCCAATCCTTGGTCACTGAGCACCTTGTCCACAGTGTGCTGTATTCATAGTATGTCTTGGCCACACACAGTATGCTTGCTTTCTCATGCTTGTGGGTGAGTCTATGTGGCTATTCTTATGTATATCCCAATTACAAATCCTATGTAATTCACATGGATCAAATTACTGGCATGGGTCAAGGCTGAGCAGGCAAAATAACTTCTGGGTGCTTAGTATTTTTCTTCTTTTTCTTTTCTTTTAAGAGACAGGGTCTCACTGTGTCACCCGGACTGGAGTGTAGTGGTGTGATCATAGCTCACTGCAGCCTACAACTACTGGGCTCAGCCATCCTTCTGCCTCAGCCCCTCAAGTAGCTGAGACTACAGGTGCGTGCCACCATGCCCAGCTATTTTTAAATTTTTTTTGTAGAGTGGGGTCTCACTATGTTGCCCAGGCTAACCCTGAACTCCTGGTCTTAACTGATCCTTGGTCTCCCAAGGTGCTGGGATTACAGGCATGAGTCACCTCGTCCAGCCCCTTAGTATTAACTTTGCTATTGTCAGGAGAAAGCGGAGCTGATTTTATTTTTCTGCATGTATAAAAGATCTTTTTCAATTTTGCAAAATTTGGTTTTGAGTTAAATATATTCTCTGGAGAATATCACCATTTCTGTTTTCTAATTTTGTCAAGAGAGAAAAATAGCAGGGGATTAGTTATTCTTAAAAAAGTAGAGACCTCTGGTGGTCATTGATGAAAGTACTTTAAAAAACAGAAACCTAAGGTGTCTATTAATAATGTGTCAGGTTTCAAGATCTCTGGTTAGTTGAAATTCATTTTAAAAATATATGTATGAATTACCTAGTAACTGTTAAAATATATAAGATCAGTAATAGGACTTTATATAAAGGTAACTTTTATAGATACATACATCATTCAGCCATAATAGTACTATATGATAAATTAAAACTTTATTGGAGCATAAAACATACAGGAAAGTATGGAAATCATGTGTCTAGTTTGAGGAATTTTCCCAAACTGGGTGTATCAGTGCATCCAGCATAATGGTTCAATTTTTATCATAAGTGTATATATAGATAAAGTGATTCAAGCCCAGGAGTTATGTGATTTGTTCTTTTATAACATCATTCAAATTCATTTGAACTTCATTCACTCAGAATTATGCAAATGAATAAAGAACTTTAATAAATATTAACATAAAAGAGTTTAACCGTGATCTACAGTCTAGATTTGTAAACATCAAAACTTATCAAATGAAATTATCTTTACACATAGAATTTCTAGAGCAATAGACAAACAAGTTACAGTTTTTTTTGTTTTTGTTTTTTTTGAGACAGAGTCTCGCTCTGTTGTCCAGGCTAGAGTGCCGTGGCATCAGCCTAGCTCACAGCAACCTCAAACTCCTGCACTCAAGCGATCCTCCTGTCTCAGCCTCCCCAGTAGCTGGGACTACAGGCATGCACCACCATGCCCGGCTAATTTTTCTATATATATTTTTAGCTGTCCATATAATTTTCTTTCTATTTTTAGTAGAGATAGGGTCTCGCTCTGGCTCAGGCTGGGAGTTACAGTTTTTATTATTATTTATTGTTATCATTTGTTGTTGGTAGTTACCTACTCTTTTTCTCCATGAATAAGCAAGTTGGGTACATCTTCTATGTACCAAGCACTGTTCTGGGTTCCTGGCGATACTAAAATGAATAATTTAGGTCCTTGTCCTTGAGAGGCTCAGTTTAATGCACAGGAAAGGCATACAGACAGTAGTTAAACACAGTAGTTTTACAAGAGCTCTATATACAACTGTGTGGACTAATTTGCAAGAAGGTGGCTATATTTTACCCAAAGTCCACCCCAGGCTAGCTAAGGCTTGAAAGTCTACAACTTTCTCTTTTTGGTTTAAGGCTAACGTAGTGTAGTAGAAAATAATACTTAACTGGTAGTCAGGAAACTTGTATTTGAGTTATAGTTCTGTCACTAGCTGCAGGATTTTCAACTACTCTCTCATTTACTAAACTTCATTTCCTTAACTATAAATTAAGAATGGTAGCTACAAATGAAGATCAAATGAGATTGTAAGAAAGTGGTCTGTGATCTTTAGACACAGACATTCTACATTATGCCTTTCATTTATAAGGTGTTAATACTGAACAGCAATGCAATAATGAGTTCATTCAGTGCTTACTATTAATAGTTCATGGTTTTGCTGCTGGGAAGATGAGCTACAGAAAGTGCTCACTGTTTGATAGTGGGCAGATTGATGTGTGCATATCTACTTTCTTCCTAATCACAGTGAAGAGAATGGAAAGGTAATAAGGATAGTGGGTGTCCAAGAAATAGAGAGGGAAGCAGAGCTAAAGCTGGTTGGGACGGGAAAAGGTACCAAAAGCAGATCAGTATACAAACTTACTCATTCACAAATTTACCCAGAGTTTTCTTCCTCCTCCTCCTCATCAAAACAATCGATCAAATACTAAATAGATACATTTAGTGGTATGGTGGTAAATGTCTGACAGCCAACTCTCTGGGAAAAAAATAAACATGATAGATAGCATTTATTGATTTCTGTAGTGTAAATACTCCTACATGGCCAATTTCAAGTTACTAACATGACATTACTGAACAGGGAGTTATAAAGAGAGATACACAGTAGCACACCCTTATATGCTATTTCCATCATATAGATATAATAGACATAAACACAAGAGTATAGATAATAAATATAAAATAATCAGGAAGTGATGAGTTTTGAGTATTTGCTAGCTTTATTTTTAAAATAACTTATTTAAATGCAACTCAATTTAATTTTGAATAATGGCTGGGTACTCCAACTTGCAGAATTCCTGAAAATTTAACAATCAGTTATCATGAGCCAGTGGCAGCACAACACTGGATATATTGGTAATTGCACTAGTATGGCGTTAGTTATGGTAAAGATTATTGCCTCTTCTGGGAAGCCTATCTGTGTTAGGTGGCTTTCTCTATATTTCTATTACAATTTTCTAGATATCAAAGCAATTAGCACACTGTGTTGAAATCTCACTTCTCTCCTTCCACACTTGAGTTCCCTAAGGCCAGTGACTGTGATATTTAACTCTGTATCTTCTGTATCTAGCACTGTGCCTGGGACTCAATACATTTTTATTGAAAACATATTCACCTGGACCTGTCTCCTGTCTTCCAGGAGCCCACGATAATGCCATGATGGACAAAGGCACATAGATACGGAATATAAAGACAATGTAATAGAAGCTATGAATAATGTGAATGCATAATAAGGGTTGTTTTGCTTTGTTTTGTTTTATTTTTAGAGAGTCTCCCTCTGTTGCCTGGGCTAGAGTGCAATGGTGTCATCATAGGTCACTGCAACCTCAAACTCCTGGGGCTCAAGAGATCCTCCTGCCTTGGCCTCCCAAAGTGCTAGGATTACAGGGGTGAGCCACCATACCTGGCTAGATAATAAGGTTTCCATTTTACCTAAAATGGCTTTTATTGGGATGGATAGTAAAAACGATTATACATCATTGAAAGTAGAGGTAGCAGTTTTTCTCCTGTTGTAATAAATAAACAAACACCATCTTTCTTTATCTCATCTGTTTAATGATATTCTTTTAATGTTCACATCTTTAAGAGCTAAAAAGCAACACATATTCATTACAGAAAAATTAGAATATGCAGAAACATAAGGAAATAACAGACAACTGTGTTTTACAAGGTTGCTATATTAGGATAGATTAACACAATAACTTCCAGAAAGCACCAAATAACAGTACCTTAATCAAGATGCTTTATTTCTTCTTCAAGTAAAAGCTTGGAGGTTTGCAGACTGAGGTTCGTGTGGTAGTTCTGCTCTCCAGTGTCTTTAGAGGCTCAGTTTCCACCAGGCTTATGTCCCAGCCAGGATGTGGCCCCATTCTTCATGGTCTAAGTTAGCATCCACTCTCCTGGAAGCAGGATGGAGGATGGGATGAAGAAGAGGTACAGGGCTAGTTGTCTGTTTAAGAAAGATTCCCAGAGCGTGCCCTGTGGCATATCTGTGACATCTCCTTTGTTAGAATATAGTCTCGAGGCCGAGGCCACATTTAGCTGCAATGGAGCCTGGGAAATGCAATCTTTGTTCTCAGCAGTCATGTCCTCCGCTAAAATTTCTATTACCATGGAAGAAAGGGAAAACAGATTTTTAGGATCAACTGTCAGAATTTGCCACAAGTATTTCCTTAAAGTGCAAATAGATAAATTTCTATGTTAGAAATTACGCCCATTTTCAAGGTTTTTGATGCAATTGATAAATTTGCCTTCAGAAGTTCTGTATATGTTTACATTCCCAATGAATTCCTACAGCAGTCTGCGTCAGCATATATCCTTACACATCCATGTTTTACACATGATGAAGTGAAAGCTTAAGAGAGGTCAAGTTAGGGGTAAATCTAGAATTTAAACCCTACTCTGTCTCATTCAAAGATTTATTCTTTCCCCTTCTACTCTTTTTTTTTTTTTTTTTTTTTGAGACAGAGTCTCACTCTGTTGCCCAGGCTAGAGTGAGTGCCGTGGCGTCAGCCTAGCTCACAGCAACCTCAAACTCCTGAGCTCAAGCGATCCTCCTGTCTCAGCCTCCCGAGTAGCTGGGACTACAGGCATGCGCCACCATGCCCGGCTAATTTTTTCTATATATATATTTTTAGCTGTCCATATAATTTCTTTCTATTTTTAGTAGAGGTGGGGTCTCGCTCTCGCTCAGGCTGGTCTCGAACTCCTGAGCTCAAATGATCCGCCCACCTCGACCTCCCAGAGTGCTAGGATTACAGGCGTGAGCCACCGCGCCCGGCCTCCCCTTCTACTCTTAAGAGTGAAATGATACAGCACATTTGGTGAGGGGTTCACTTTTGCTGTAGCATTTGAATTAACTGAAGGATATAAAAAGATATGAAATCTTTAAAAATTATAAAAGAATTATAAAGAACAACAGATGAAGTGCTGCAAAGGGGAGGAAGGATCTCAGGAAGTTCCATCTCTTCCAGGGGCCCTTTTCTGATCTGGGTTGGCTGCCTGTCCCCCTTTCTTATGGAACCCTAAGACAGTTCTCATCTTTATTGTGGTTGTCTATTTACTTTCTCATCTCTGCCATCAGACTTATATCTCTGGTGGCAAGGTATTAGGTCTTACATGTCTTTGTATTCTCCGGACCCAGTACAATGTCTGGAACATTGTGAGTGCTTCATAAATATTCGTTGAATAAATTATACAGACACTTGTTTCATGGTCATATTTATATGTATTTACTGAAAGAGAAATTTTATGAATTGACTATCATGCCAAATTTTAAGAAATGTACAATAATAACTACAGTCATATAAAATTATGATTCTGACCATGGTTATAAAGAGAATGTTTATAAGGTAACTGAACCTGGGAAAAATATTGAGTGCCTACATCATGCCTGCTGTTTTGAGTGTTTAACATTTTATTATTTATTCAAGTTTCACATCAACTTTATGAGGGAAATAAAATTGTTATTTCCACTCCAAAAATGGAGAAAATAGAAAACCCAGTGCATGAACCCAGGTAGTACTGCTCTAAAATTTTTGTGTTTAACCACTAGGCTATTTTATGGCGCCATTGTTTATTAGTTTTTTTTTTGTATGACTCCATAGTAGCATCTTCTAATGAAAACTCATAGATCCTTTTCCTGTTGCTCTGTCTGTTGACCGGAACTTCCTTTCCGCCGAAGGAACACGCGCTCCAAGAGGAACCCTAAGTATCTTGGGAAATTGCTGCTTTTATCCCCAAGCAACCTCCAAACCGATGAGACATTTGCTGTCACCATTTTTCCTTACTCACCTTAATAACCAGGGACTCAGATTTTAGATTTTTTTCCCCTAAAAAAAGTTCAATTGCATCTCCCAGGTGGCCCCCGCGCTCCCGGGGCGCTCCGGGGGCCTTTCCGCGCGCAGACTCGCGCGTCTTCGCAGACTCGGCCGCGCAGCGTTCTCGCCGCCGGAACTACACTTCCCAGAGGTCTGTTCGTCTTCCCGGCTCCGGGCGACGTCGTGGAAAACCTGAAGACGCTTTGCGGGGCAGTGTGGGTGGGAGAAGCGCAGGGCGGACGGGCCAGGCCCTGCCGCACTCACGCACCCCGACATGGCTCGGAGGCAGGACGAGCAGAGAGGGGGCGCGCCCTTGATGGCGGAAGGCAAACCCGAAGCGGAGGTTAAGCTCATTCTGTACCACTGGACGCATTCCTTCAGCTCTCAAAAGGTAAAGGCCTCGGCTGCGGAGCACGGCGCGGATCGGGTTTCAGCACCGGGACAGCTCCCTCCGGGGCCCGCCCGGGACGCCCGCCCACCCAGAGACCAGCTCCGGAGTCCGAACCCAAGCGGGCGCTCCCTCGGGGCCAGGGATGCTCCTTGGTGGGGAGCGGAGGGAGTCAGTGTGAGATGGAAGGCCATGACTCAGGCACTGCCACTCATGAAATGCGACCGAAAAAGCATCACTTTCAGTATTTGGCCTGCAGGCCTTGCCCTCTGGGCCTTGAGGAGTGAGGCAGAAGAAAGCACCTTCAAGTCCCGCATAATCTACAGTCACTTCTTTTAAACTTTCTTGGATTCACTCTTCTTCAGCAAGGCCTGACATACCTATATTTCAGGTTCTTGTCTGGGGAGGACGCATAATCAGGTTTAGGATACAAAGACGAGGTGATGAGGAGGGTGACTGTATAATGAATATAGCCAGAATCATTTTCATGAACTTATTTTGTTGTCTTCTCTAATTTATAAGAACGAGACACGAGAATATATCTCACTTGTTAATTCCAGGAATACGAATCATTAGAAAGACCGTTGATAATGTTAATAATCAGGGAAGACCAGAAAGGCTGCTTAGCGTATCCAGAGAAGTCATTTAATTGAAAGCTTACCTGTGTTGTAGTAACCGGTGTGAACTCTTCCAGGTGCGCTTGGTAATTGCTGAAAAGGCATTGAAGTGCGAGGAACATGATGTAAGTCTGCCCCTGAGTGAGCACAATGAGCCTTGGTTTATGCGTTTGAACTCAACTGGAGAAGTGCCTGTCCTTATCCACGGGGAAAACATAATTTGTGAGGCCACTCAGATCATTGATTATCTTGAACAGACTTTCCTGGATGGTAATGTTAAGGCTATTTGTGATTTTTGGATTTACTTTCAACACAAATATATGTTCCCTTTCTCTATCATTCTTTCACTTTCTCTCTCACTTTCTCTCTCTCTCTCTCTCTCTCTCTCTCGTTTCATGATGGTGACTTAGTGATTAAATATCTTTTCCATTTCCATAAGCACACAAATATAAAATAAGTCAATAACAAATTTTGTATGAGCCAGCATAACTCCATTTAAAAGAATTTCATGTAAAGTATAAATGTTAATGTTGAAACTTTCCTTTTAAATTCACTTGCAAAAACCCTGCAAGTGTGTGGTTTGTGTTGGTGATTTATTAGCCTTAAAATTCATAATATTGATTCTAAATATACACCGTGACAATCAATTTCATCTAATCTACCAAATGGTTCCATCTTAGAAACAATAATAAGAAAAAAGAGGAATAAATTTTAGACAAGGGAGAATAGAAGGTTAGCATACTTTGAGTTCTTTGCCCTAGTTACTTCTGAATAGTTTGAATTGTATATCTTTACGAAGGAATTATAAGGCTTAAATTTGTATAGTTCTTTTAAGTAATAATATATTGATAGCTTATGTGCCAGACATTTTATAATTTCTATTTAGTCTTCAAAAGAACTGAGATAGGCATTGTAGACTAGTTATTCCCATTTTGTACATGCAGAAAGAAAAACAGAGGGTTGCGCAAAGTAATATAACTATTTTATGGCAACCTTTCGTCTCCAAAGCCTTCATACTACACCACATGACTCCCATGGTCTTTGCCACTTACACATTGTCTTGCTTGTTACTAATAACAATTCTTTGAGGTGAACTGTAGCTTCGATGATTTGCCCAAGATTACATAGCTGATCATCAGCAGAGCTGAAAGCAGAACACAGGGCTCCAAGGTTTTAGCTAAGTGCACTTCTAAAAAGAAGCTGCGTGAAATCCAGTTACTTTTCATCTGCCACCAAATAGGTTTATGTTTATTGGGTAGAATGAAACCAGAATCTAGCCCCAAATTACAGGAAGCTGAGAAAGGAAATTCTAGGACCAAAAAATGTCTAAGGTACTTACAAGGAAAGTGGGTATGCAACCTAAATGGGGTGATTGGGGGGAAGCCCAGGGAATTAGATTAACAATAGGCTACCCCTAATCTTAATCCCAGTGTTAGCTGCCTAGGACTGTGATTGGAGGTTTTGATTAATGGTAGCCTTGGTCAAAACCAGAGTTTGATGAACTACTTTCTCTTCACCATTACTTACCATCCCTTATAAGTTTATATGGTGGAGACTGTACTGAACGAAAGTGGTGACTAATTGATTTAAAACAATTTTTCTCAATCTTGAGCTTTTTGGAAATGGATAAGTCTGTTAATAGTAATTTATATTTTTGGGGAGAAGTGATTGTAAGTAGTAATGTGAACAAAACATAATAATTGTGTAAGAATTTTGTTTTAAATGATCAAAACTTTAAAAAGACATGGTAAGTGGAAAATCATTTAAATCTTTGGTTGCATTGTTGAAGTACAACTTCTATCATCATTTCCCTTCCCTTCCTTCTCCACCTCCTGCTCCTTTTCATCTTCTCCTTTTACTGTTTTTCCTCAAGAAATCCAGTGTCATAAAATGTGATTCTTTATAACATAGTAATGTTACTGATGTTAGGCTTTAAAATTTCTTTTTAGGCTTTCCATTGTGCTTTTACTATAGAATAATAACAAAATTCAAATACATTGTGTCTTTTTAAGTTATGTTTAAATAACCAGACGGGAAATACTAAGTTGTTCTTTTGATTACTATTGATTTAATTAGAGGTGAAGGCACTGCAGACTAAATGATAGGATGGAAATATGAAAACTACAGACTTTAATTCTGATTGAGCTTTTATAATAAGTAAGCAATCAAGAGTCCTGAGTTTTAGTCTGATGATGCCATGAACTTGCTGAATATCTTTGGTTACTAGATTTCTCTGTTTGCCTTTTGGATTAGGTGAGGCAGTTGTATTAGTTGCAAAGATAAAAGAAGTCCAACTAACTCTTATTTCAGGAGAGTAGTCATTCAATAGGAAAGTATTAACAAAAGATTAAGGATCCTAAAATTTATAATAGATATGAAGACAGCAAGAGAATAATAACTATATAAATCAAGGCTAGTTCAGTCTATAAGTCAAGATGAAGTTTATCTCAGAGTATTGAAATAAAAAAGTTATCTTCAAGAACTCATGGGGGAATAGGGAAAGAGCCAGACAAGAGGTAGACAATTGTCATCTCAGTGTCAAAGACAAGGAAGGTGAATTCAACCAATCCTTGCTATTTAAAGTATGTTCCATCCACCAGCAGCACTGGCATCACCTGGGAGTTTGTTAGAAATGCAGAGTCTTAGACCTCACTGCAGATCTACTGACTTAGAATCTTCGTTCTAACAAAAGCCCCAGGTGATTCATATGTACACTAAAGTTTGAGAATACTGCTATAAATTCATCGTTAAGCTTTAAACTTTACTATAAATTACTGATTTTAAATCTGGCAAAATTCTAGAATAGAATGTCAAAAGTTTTTTTAAATATGTATTTTAAATTTCTGAATAGCTCAGTAAAAGAAACCAGCTTAAGTTTTACATTACTGGAGAATGTCATTAACACTTTTTAAAAAATGTGCTTTATGTGCCAGGCATGATTCTAGATATAGTTATCTTGATTTAAGTAGAGCATTTGAAATTACTTCACATAACATACCTTGTAGAATAAAGGAGCAAATATGGCTAGATGATAGGAATGCACATTTGCAGATGAATAAGCTACCATATTGATGAATATTCATTTACAGATTTCTTATACCAACTTACCCCTCCACGTATAGACTCTTGCTTTACTTATAATAATTTTTATCATACTTTATTTTAAATATTTGAATCAACTTGTACAGTGCTGTAAGTATCATAAGGTCAGAGACAGTGTCTGTCTTATTCAAAACTGTATCCCCAGTGCCTTGTACAGTGAATCATCCTTAATAAGAACTTAATAAATTATTTGAATGATTAAAATGAACAAATTATTGAAGTAGATGTCAGCCTGGACAGGGATCTCTTGTAGGCTTCTGTAGGCTTCTATTCCTTTTGTAGGCTTCTGTTCTCTGTCTTGAATCTAACTATTGTATAAATGACTTGATTAGAGACATAAAAGAAATACTGTTACATTTATGAATGACAGAAAAACCGGGATAGTTAAGATGATGACTAGCTTATAAAATGTTTCTCATAGAATGATAATAAACTGGAAAAATAATGAAGGTAAAGTTTAACAAGGCCAAATGCAATATGGGAATTTTGTTTTTAAAAATCAACTGCATTAAGGAAGGATGGGGGTCAAAAGTACATTGCCAATTACAAAACGAAAGGCCAGTGTGGTGTCAGGTTGTTTGAAAATTATAGGTTCTATCTAGATCATGGTGAGTTGTAACCCTCTGCATTCTGAGCTGGTTGGAACATTTGGCTTGTTGTCCAGTTGTGGATGGAACTTTGAGGAATGTTGGCAAGTTAGAATGATAATAGGTGGATGGATTTCATGAGGTGTATAGTTGCCCATGATTATGATAGGAGACTTTAATTAAGTGTAGCCATTTGTCTAGAGAACAGAATGTAGTGAACTGGTATCTCTGTTATCTACCCCTATTGTACTATCAGCTGGGGATTATACTAAAAATGATGGCTTACTGACCTAGAAACATTTCTTAACCTTCCCCAAGCTTTTTGTATATCAGTATTTGCATATTTACATCCTTATACTCTTAGGATAATCCATTAAATAATTGATAGTTTTGGGGGAGAAATTTGATAGCCAAGGGAATCCTTTTCAAATCTTAGTTTGAAATAGTGAATATTTAAGTTGGGTAATGGCTATGTTTGATGTTTTTTTGGAAAGCAGTCATGTGGAAGAATGGTGTAGACATGAATGATACTCCTGAGGGCAAAATTTGGGTCAAAGCAGGAATTTAAAAGTACTCAGCTACCCAAGTAAGAGCTGGCCAAGAGCTATTTCTTTGTTCATTCTTCTAGTAAACCATTTATTGGATATTAATTAGGTCCTGGGATACTTCAAAGATCCCAAATCATTAGAAGCTTGCTAATTTACAAAGATAATTTCTTTTTGTATGAATTTGATAATAATTCCAAAACTGTCCTTAATGTATACATATGCTGTTACTATTCAGTTTTATAAACCCATATATATATATATATATATATATATATATGAGACCTTTTTCAATCTGAGCGTGTAATAAAAAATAGTTATATTACAGCAAGCAATTGATTAAGCTAGTTGAGGTATGATAGTAAGCAAACTAGGCAAACTCAGGAACAGTGGATGTGACAAAGTGAATATACACACTAATGCAGATTTTAAAATTTAGCTATTTCTTCTTTTTTTTCCCCTGCCTTTTGAAAAAGGAGCTTTACTATTTATTCTGGTTGTCTGGGAGGAGAGCTATATTCTTAAATTTTAAATGCCAAAAATTTTAGCTGTTTCTTGTGCTATTCATAATTTCGTTCAATAAATTTTAATTTGATTACTAACTAATCAAAAATATGATATGAAATACCTATAAAGTACTGGAACGTATATTTGTTACTACCAAATAACTTGGTGGTAACCTGCAATCAAGGATGACATATGGGGAATAATGAATTTTGGTAATTTAATATATAACAGTTCTCTAAAAATTATGTCCATGTCTTGTGTCTATGTATATCATTTAAAGTATTTTTAGGAAATAGAATTTGGTTTGGAAATAAATTATTCTGGTTTGATATTAAAATCACATATAAGTCTGATTAGGAAATAGAAATTTATTTTATAGATACAATTTTGTCAATATATATTGGAATTCAAAAATACCATTTTAAAAAGAACATTAATTCTGAAGTCACTATTACATTAAAAATAGTTATGTATTTAAGGAATTCCCAATTAGTGTCAGGATTTATAGAATAACTTTATGTTCATCAGTAAAAGGCTCTTGTATGTAGTTGAATAATTTTATATGCCTTTTAGCACAAGTACTGAAATTTCAAATTAGCATAAAGTGTGGAGAAAATACACTATATGATATATGGTAAGGAAAAGAAAATGAGTCTTTAAAACTAATGATTGTGTCAATAAAAGTTGCTTTGGCCAGGCGCGGTAACTCATGCCTGTAATGCTAACAATCTGGAAGGCCGAGGCGGGAGAATAGCTTGAGGTCAGGAGTGTGAGACCAGCCTGAGCAAGAGTGAGACCCCGTCTCTACTAAAAATAGCAAAAATTAGCCAGGTGTGGTGGCATGTGCCTGTAGTCCCAGCTACTTGGGAGGGTGAGGTAGAAGGATCACTTGAGCCCAGGAGTTTGAGGTTGCTGTGAGCTAGGCTGACGCCATGGCGCTCTAGCCTGGGCAACAGAGTGAGACTATCTCAAAAAAAAAAAAAAGTTGCTTTAAAAGTAACATTTAAAAAATTCTTTGTGATTTGTCCAGTTTCAGCAGATAAGTGGGGGTATTAAAATGCAGAGGCCCTAGTTCTATGTTATGTGTATCCAACAATTGGAACAAATTGTCTCTAAAGGAGTTTTTGCCTCCCTCATTGCCAATGTTTCTGTTAAAAGTCTTAACTATAATACCAATTAGAAGTAGCCAGACATTTAATGTATAATGTATAACATTTATTGAAATAATGTGCAAGTTTATGTCTGTCTCAGAAAATCCTGAATGCATATAGTGAACTTATATATTATAATTTGACACCATGCTTTTCCCCCCCATCTGTGTTTAGATTTGATCTTTCTAGTTCCAAAGTTATGACAGCTTTAAATTGTAGTCAGTGTGTAACCATATCTTTTGCTTTAGGTCATAATTGTTTACCTTTATTATTTTTTTTAGTAGACTAGTGTGTAACTAGTTGAAGGGTACAATACTGTTTAGCTAAATTGTGCATATTGTCTCATATACTAATTGCCATAACTATGCAATCTAAGTAAAATAAACAGCAAAGGGCTAAAGTGAGCAATGAAGTCTACTCTGTTTTCGTTGAGCTAATAAGGGAAACTTGCAAGTTACTCAAATAGACCTGGGGGAGTCTTTTTTTTGAAAACAAGACATAATAATGCCTCCTTTATCTGCCATCACTAGGAAATATGAGAAACCAGATAGTGAATTTAGTATATTAATGGAAGCTTATGCCTTTGAGCCCCTAATTTTTTTTTTTTTTTTTAATTTTTTGCTCTTGGTAAAGCCAAATGCAATTTTTTTAAGTGGCTTAGAGCCATTGTTATTTTACTCAGCAGTACAGGGACTTGAGATTGTATGGGACCGTTTGTCTCCATTAAATGGCTGCAGGATGCTTTTATTGTTTCTTCTTCTTCTTATTATTATTTTTTTTTTTTGGTTATTTTGGTTTCTTCTGCAATTGTTTATCACATCTTTCTGCATTATGTCTATCTGCCTGTTTCTAATCTGCTTCCTAAATTTATATGTAATACAAGACCTGCTTTGTCCCTTATTCAGTTCTTCTAGGAAGTCAAGTCTTGTGCCAACTTATTTATTTTTATTTATTCTTCTATTAATAGCTTAGTCACTGAGCCTGGCATCCACTATTGTAATTCCATTCTCCAATGCTGGGACCTCCTGTCATTGCCTGCGTCTTAAATTTCGTGATTCCCTGTCCCTCCCTTGCATACCTTACATTGCTTCCCCACTCCTGATGGAGATAGATTACTGAGAAAAGATTCTTTTTTTTAGTATTATGATAAAGATGCTATGTGGTAGGACTAGAAAATTAAATAGAATGGGATTGAGTGGGAAGATTTCATGTATAATTCAAAGGAAATTCCCAATTGTCTTTTGAAAAACTCTATTTGCAGAGGCAGTGGACACTGTTGTGCTCTGGTGTGAGGAGAGGGGGTGGCAGCACAGTGCCCATGTGACACTGGACAATGTATCTTTGACATGTGCAAGGAGAAAAAGTATGACAGGAAGAGAACCTGGGTTCAGTGGGTGTCTTATGCTCTAGTTGATAAAGTACTTCAGGAAATAGTTACTAGTGGCACACTGAATAGGAGAAAATTATTTTCATGAATTTAAACATTTGCCCTCCTTTGAAGAATTCAGGCTTGGCCAGATGGAACTTCTCCGGAAAGCAGTTAGACATTGTTTTTCTTGCTCTCATGGTCTTCTGGAGAAAAGCCCCAGAACCTGGCACCAGGAAGCAGCCAGATTCACAAGCTGTAAATTTGACCATTTGGGAAGCATTTGAAAATGTACCAGTTATCGTTATTAACCTGAGGTTCTTGAATCCATAATGCAGTGGTTCCTGAAATTTTTGGTCTCAGGAACCCTTTGTGTTAAAAATTATTGAGGATGCCCAAGAGCTTTTGTTTATGTGGGTTATAGCTATCAATATTTACCATTTAGAAATGAAAACTGAGAAAAATTTAAAACATCAGAATACTCAAGCACAAATCTCATTAGCTGTCAGAGTGAGGAAGTCATCACATTTCCTGTAGCCTCTGGAAAATTCTGCTGTACACTTGTACTGAAAAAACAATTAACATCTCAATATTGCTGTAAAAATAGCTTTCACTTTGTGGATCCTCTGAAAGTGTCTTGGGGAAGCCCAGGATCCTCAGACCACACTTTGAGAACAGTTGCCCTTAGGTATTTAAGAACAGAATTCAGGAGATTTGAGATCTTTGATGGGGAATAATTGTATCTTTATTTTCACTAATTTCTAACAGAAATTTATCATTTCCTTCCATTACTAATGTAGGCATAATCCATAGCAATATTAGGAGTGACTGTGACCTTGTTACCAATAGAGATAACAGATATGTTCATAGCACATTAAGTTATTACAGATATCTTAGTACTTTGAAACTATGATAGTTATTAGACCTGCTAGATGTTGATACTATGTTAATAAAGATGTATGCCTATCATTATTTTATAATTTAAAATTATTTTGATAACTGTATTTTAATATCAATTTCCCTTGCAACACAGTGTCTTACATTTTATGCATTTAAGAACATTGCAATTTTGAGAAGAGGTCAGTGGCACATGAAAGGTTAAGAACTTCACCAGTCTATTGTCCTCAGGAAATGTCAACCATGCATTGACTGGGGGCCTGGTGATATATTGAGGTCCTGAAAAGTGGATCTGAGGTGTTACTAGATCTGTGTTGTTTAGAGGCTGCCTTCCACACGCATAGGTGACTTACCTGCCTCCTTTCCACACGGTGACAGCAATAAAGTATGCTTTAGTTGAGTAAATTCTGTTGGGGAGCAGTATGTAGCCGATGCTTCATTCTTGGTTATTCTAATGCAGCGTTCAGACTTGGACTCTCGCGCAGGGAATTAACCATTTGCCCACTGGTTTGAGAAGTAATCCATCTTCTTTCTTCTTCGGGAGTCAGAAATAGCTTGCTGGCTAAAAAGCTTCTTCTGCTTGGTCTGGCATTATGAGATCTTGCCTGAAATGTCCTGTTGATGGCAGCCAACTCTGGATTGTCAACACTTGTGAACAAGAGATGCTCAAAAGGATTCTAAATTAAATGACTCAAACTAAGAGATAAATGAATAAAGAAAGTTAAAGCTGTTCTATTCACTGGTTGGAATAAGCTGGTTGGCATTTTTCAGGGGCAGTTTGAGAGCCAGAGATAGGAAATGAACCTGAAGGAACACAGCCCTGACCTTTGGGTTGCATCCTTCACTTTTATTGTTTTTAGATGGTCTCTGAAATGTAAACCCTTTGAAGATGCTATGATGGTGTGATAAAGCAGAGCATTACGTTAGGAATCAGATGTCTTTAGTTCTTGTGCTGCCTCTAGTTATCTGTGGGATCTTGGGAGAACTTGTCAGCCTCTATATCTCAGTGTACTCATTAGCTACTGCAGCACTTGTCCAGCTCATGTATTCTATAATAACTAGAAACTTGAGAATATATTCATTAGCTATAATTTATTAAATGCCTACTGTTTGTCAAACATTATATTAGGCACTGGGGTTTAACAGAGAGGAAGACATGGTCCCTACCCTCAAGGACTTTGCAGTCTGGATTTTTAACTAGCAAGTGAGGATTTATGTAGAATCCACTTTGCAGAAATAAATTTTCAGAAATTCTGGGGAAAGTGCAACCGTGGTATTTGAGAAAAGTCCTTTCCCATTCTATACAGATTGTCATTTCACATTCATGTGGTATCAGCAAGGTTACTCTTGGTGGTGGTTGGCACCTAGAAGAGAATGGCCCATGATTATCTTCTCATGATAAGTCTTTATTCACTTAACCAACCTTTGCTAAAGGCTTAAAGTGTGTGAGGAACTGTGCTAGACCCTGGATCCTAGGTTCCTTTCCCTAAAGACGTTCATGGGGCAAAAAGATACAAACAATGAATTCCAGTGTGGTAGGGCTATAGAGTATGCACAATGTGCTATGGGTACATAGAGAAGGGCATGCCTGAGCCAGTCAGATGTTGGCCGTTGTAGGAGGTCAGAGAATGCTTCATGAAAAAGTGGCTTAAATAACTGGACCTTGAGGGTTGAGTAGCAGTTTGCAAGGTGGAGAAGTGAGAGAATACCAGTGTGATCATGGTTTGGGATCTGGTCTGGTACATCAGGCCATTTCAAATTTTGAATGTCTGGGCTGAGGATACATCAATTTTGTGAATGTCCTGATATGTTGAAAACATTAATGATGAGAGCTTATAGTTTTTCATTTTACTCTTGGATGTAACAAGTCATTTGTAACTTTTTCTTCAATATTTGTTTGTGTATTTTAGAAAGAACACCCAGGTTGATGCCCGATAAAGGAAGCATGTATTACCCACGGGTACAACATTACCGAGAGCTGCTTGACTCCTTGCCGATGGATGCCTATACTCATGGCTGCATTTTACATCCTGAGCTAACTGTGGACTCCATGATCCCAGCTTATGCAACCACAAGGATCCGCAGTATGTAAAAGTCTTAATGACTTGGAATTTTGTCTGAAGTTTCTTTTTATTCATTTTTGAGACCTGTTGTCTGTTACGGTTATTGAGAGAAGATTGAGATATAGGGTTGTCAAGTTTGCGATTTGGACCTGCATGTCATGGATCAATCCATGAATCAGTCAGATAAATCTCTGTTTGCTGCTCAACTGGATGTTTATTGTCTATAGGACCCGGTTTGTCAGTGCTTGGCTTTGAGGGCCAAGCTAGGGTAAAACTCAGAAGAGTGGCTTATTGAAAACTCAAGAATATAACGTGTCATCATGAACGTGAGAACCGGAAATCTGAAAAGATGGGATCTGCCTGGGATGAGGGGCAACTGAGTTCACGTTTCTGGTCCTTAATTGTTGTTTCATTGTGTAAGGGAGCTGGCCCAGAGGGTGTCCTTCCTCCTCACCCCTCCCTTCTCCTCCTCTCTGCCTCCCTCTTGTCCTGCTCTTTCCCCTGCTCCTTTTCTTCATTAATATTCATTATACGATTTGAAACAAGTGTTCTGACTGCAACTCTATCACCTATAGGCAGTTTTTTTTTTAAAAAAACTAAGGCTTTTTCCTTCCTTTCATATGGGAGTTCATTACAGAAAACTTGAAAGCCCCCACAGAGCTTCTCATTTAATCCTCACCCTGCATGGCAGGTACTCTTATAGTTGTTCCCTTTGAACTAAAAGGTGAGGAAACTGAGGCACAGACAAGCTAAGTACTAGGCAGAGGCAGGACATGAGCCACAGAGCTCATGTTCTTATCATTGAGTTTCCCCACTTCTCCTACTTTCTGGTGTAGAAGGGAGAAAATAATTTTCTTTTTCCAAAAATGTTTTCATCATCAGGCCAAATTGGTAACACAGAATCTGAACTGAAGAAACTTGCTGAAGAAAACCCGGATTTACAAGAGGCATACATCGCAAAACAGAAGCGACTTAAAGTAAGTAGCCCAGTTGTCCTCAGTTGACACACACTGCTCATGCTGAATGTTCTCCTTTTTGTAAAGTACCACTATTTAGAGAAGATCTTCTGTTGGATATTGCAAGTCACCAGCACACATTACCTTTGGCTTATGTTCTGCTTTTAGAAGGAACTTTCTTTGAGATTAGATATTCAAACTTGATGAATAGTGCTTAAAAAGCACATATTGAGCATGCTGCTTGCCAGAGAAAGTTATAAAATGTAAAAGCAAGTTAATACAATATTCCAGGAATCTGTCATTGCAGGTATTCCACCACTTTCAGGCCTTGCTAGACATAGGCCCTCTGTGTGTGGCACTGACTTGCTGTGCCCTCCGAAGAACACCAGTTATGGTCAGCCTTTCTTTGTTGATCCTTCCACATGGCCCAACAACACATGCAAGCTTCTCCTATGTTAAAAATGTAGCAAACAGGCCGGGAGCAGTGGCTCACGCCTATAATTCTAGCACTCTGGGAGGCCAAGGCGGGAGGATCGCTTGAAGTCAGGAGTTCGAGACCAGCCTGAGCAAGAGCGAGACCCCGTTTCTACCAAAAATAGAAAAAATTAGCTGGGTGTGATGGCGTGTACCTGTGAGTCCCAGCTACTCGGGAGGCTGCGGCAGAAGGATCCCTTGAGCCCAGGGATTTGAAGTTGTGGTGGTCTATGATGACACCGCTGCACTCTACCAGGGTAGGGTGACAGAGCAAGACTCTGCCTCAGAAAAAAAAGATACAGCAAACACTGATACTCCCAACACTCCCCCAACTTCTTATCTTCCTTTATTCTACCTTAACTAAACAAACTCCAGGTAGAAATGCCTGCACACACAGTCACTATCCTGGCTGTCCACTTGCTCTTTAACTCACTGCACTCAGACTCCTTCCTCGCCTCCGGCCTTTCAGTTATTCATTCATTTCAGGCTGCTGAACATCCGTTCTTAGGTTGGGCATGACAGATGGCCCTTCGTGTCCCTCCCACTCTTTGTCCTATCTGGTCATCTGGCTCACAGAGGCTGCTAGCGACGAGTGGGTCTGCTCCTGGGGAATTTCCACAGCTGGGCTGTTTCCCTACAACTTTGCTCTTGCTTTAACAAAGTTATTCTGTTTTTTCCCATTGTCTAAAATAGCCTCCAACTCTGTACAGAGTTTATATCTACTTTGCTGTATCTAGATTTTTTTTTTTTACAGGCATAAATAACCTATTTAGGTTTTTTTTTGGTTTGTTTTGGTCATTAATTAGTCAAAGCTGCTTGATCATGACAATGTCAAATATTTGAAGAAAATCCTTGATGAGTTGGAGAAGGTCTTGGATCAGGTTGAAACTGAATTGCAAAGAAGAAATGAAGAAACCCCAGGTAGGTTCTCATTTGTATTCTTTTTCTCTTTTCAACACCAGTATTTATGGGAACATTCTTAGATCTCTCCAAAAACCTTTTGTAATCTGCTTTTCATTGTTGTTATTCATGGGCAGTTTTAATGACGATAGCAACAATGATTTTGAACTCAGAAAAACCCAGGTGTCTAATTGTAACTCAGTCTGCATCTATGTGGTATATGACTGGTGGAGGAGTTTTCTACACAATTTAAACTATGGTTGAGAGGTTCTTACCTAAGCTGTTTTACAGACTGTAATTATAGTAGTTTGTTTGGTTGAATAACTTATATAGTTGCTTGAGTGCTCCCTCAGGGTTTTTTCCTTAGGCAGGGAGACAACTTCCAATTTAGAGTCTACAATGAGGCCCAGCATGTGTGTATTTCTAGGCTGGTTGGTGAGTGTCCAAGTATCGTACCTATCAACTAACTTTGGGATTAAGCCACTACCCAGGTGTGTACATGCAGACCATCTGCGCTAGTCTGACAACAGAACTGCAGACCAGGTTACCTAAAACTTGCTTCCCAAAACCTCTTCTGCTTTAACTAAGTAACTAAGAGCAGTAGTCACTGAGTGATATTCAGGCCCAACTTTATGGATTTTCCTAAAGCACACCTGTTTTTCTAACCAGATGGAAGTAGCTGTTAACTCCCATCTCAGAGGTCCTTAACTCCTCAGAGTCCTTTACAAAATGTTAGGCTTTGAGCATCAAGTGGCTTCAGTTTCACATAGGGAACTGGGTGGCTGGAAGATGTCAAGCAAGTCTCCTTTAGCTTGGGATACATTTGCGTGCACTTTTTTTTTTTTTTTGAGACAGTGTCTCTCTCTGTTGCCCAGGCTAGAGTGAGTACCATGGCATCAGCCTAGCTCACAGCAACTTCAAACTCCTGGGATTAAGCAATCCTCCTGCCTCAGCCTCCTGAATGGCTGGGACTACAGGCATGTGCCACCATGCCCGGCTAATTTTTTTCTATATATATTTTTAGTTGGCCAGATAATTTCTTTCTATTTTTAGTAGAGACGGGATCTCGCTCTTGCTCAGGCTGGTCTCGAATTCCTGACCTCGAGCGATCCTCCCACCTCGGCCTCCCAGCATGCTAGGATTACAGGTGTGAGCCACCGCGCCTGGCCAACACTTTTTTTTTAAAGTATAAAATTACTTGCTGAGTGTGGTTATCAAGAAAATGTATCATGGGCTTCAGGGTGCATTTTGCTCCACTCACACTTGCCTTTAAGGCTGAGGCCACTGAGACCAATCTGTACAGTGCTTGCCCCTAATTCTCCATGTCCCTTTCTCTGATTAGAAGAGGGCCACCAACCTTGGCTCTGCGGAGAATCCTTCACCCTGGCAGACGTCTCCCTCGCTGTCACGTTGCATCGACTGAAGTTCCTGGGGTTTGCGAGGAGAAACTGGGGAAATGGAAAGCGACCGAACTTGGAAACCTATTACGAGCGTGTCTTGAAGAGGAAAACATTTAACAAGGTTTTAGGACATGTCAACAACATATTAATCTCCGCAGTGCTGCCAACAGCATTCCGGGTGGCCAAGAAAAGGGCCCCAAAAGTTCTTGGCACCACTCTTGTGGTTGGTTTGCTTGCAGGAGTGGGATATTTTGCTTTTATGCTTTTCAGAAAGAGACTTGGCAGCATGATATTAGCATTTAGACCCAGACCATCTTATTTCTAGTTTTGTTGGGATCTGGTTGTGGCAACTCCTCCAGCCATTCAGCTAGACCCTTGTCTACTCTTCCAGAACCAGTGAAGAATTATCCTGGGCAACTAGTAAAAGGCATAATTTACTTTACTGTTTGGGTAGTTTATGTGGGAGGAGGAGGTTATGAAAATGTTTTGGTGGGCTGGTCACTGAGATTACTTATTTGCAAACCTGAACTAATCCATCCTTAACACATGTGCAAGGTCAAGATATGTAAATGCCGACAGGTAGAGAATAGGCCTTTAACTTGAAATGCCAGTTAAAGTTCTGAATTATTTTCTGGGAGAAGGTTATTATTATGAGCAGACAGTAACAATAACCTGTGATTGAGACTATGTAGTTGAGTAGTTAGCAGTATTTTCTGCTGGAATTCAGAAGTCATCCTTGTTACATGACGCAGGGGTTCAGACAGCAAGAGGGCACAGCATCGCTTCATCCTACCACTGCCAGCTTCAGGCAGAAATAGGGGAGGCAAAGGGAAAAGGGAGAAGGAAAAATGGAAGGGTGAAGTGTGTATAGGGTAGAGCAGTAGAAAGTAACCTTCAGATGCCTCCAGTGTCACTAATGGCTGCCTGTCCCCTTACTAAACATCACATTTAACTGCTTGTGGCCACTGCCTGCACATATACTCCTGCAATTACGAACTCCTGGGAGGAGAGGACTAGGGAATCACTGGAAAAACTGGGCTGGAAAGAACTTCAGACTTTACACATATAGCACCTCATTTGACCTCACAGTCAATTCTAAATGCTTATGAATAACACTCATTGCTTTAGTAAGATTAAGTGCTTGGGGATGAGATGCCAATTGGAACAAGTCTGCCTAGCATTTACATGAAAGTCTTAAGTGCTATTACGATGGTTCTTTACCATTCTACGTGGTCCCCACTTTGATGATGCCTGTGATACATCACTCCTGTGGACCATTGTACCCAGTCAGTGGGGGGCTTGGCCTCTACTGCCTTCTTTATGCACATAAGTGGCATTTAGGTGAATGTCCCAGCTAATCACTAGCATGTCATGTGGCTGGGTAGTGGGTATTTTGATGATCCAGGAGTACCAAATATGTTCATTCTTCATTTGGGGAGGCTGGTGCACTAACACAAAAACTTGTCCAGGCCTTGCATCTGTTTGTGATCATCAACAAAACCTTGTTAAAGAGAAAGGTCTAATCTTAGCCCTTGGCAATTAATTTAGGGGAGATGGATAGATAGTGATGCCCACCTCTATTCATTCATGTATGTCTAGGCATTTTGGGCGGTACCCCAGTTCATCTGGAAGGAACAATCCCCATGTGTCCCATGAACAACCATGGAACAGCAACATGTGGTTTATGCTCTGGAAAAGTCTTTCATGGTGACAGGAAGGCAGTTTCTCTGGAGCTGGCCATAAAGGCCTTAGGAACAGTTTCAGATAGGTAGCTTGTGTAGAGATGATGGACTAAGGTTGCAGTGAACTATATTAGCTTGCTTGGACTGTCTTAGATGGTCTGTCCAAAATAGCCAAAGAATATGCTGACTTTTTCACTAGTAGGAAACAGTCATACCTAGGAAACAATGAGTTTTTGATGGCAAAACAATTCTGTAATTCCATTTTGATTCTACAATTCCATGTAATGATATAGTTGTATCAGAAAATCTCGATGAACTAGATGTGCTCTGATAATAAAAATTTAATAACACCTGTAAGGTAAATGCAACTCAATAATAATTAATAGACTGGCAGCTTTTATAATGTCTTAATTTTGCACATCAGTGTGTCATCTTATGGCATATCTGGATCTTTTTGTTGCTGTGACATTCCAATCTGTGTATTCATAAAAGAGCCATAGAAGTGATTATTCAATAATTCATAGCATTTTAAAATTCTTTTTATCTTTTAAGGCTGGTCAAGTGAAGCAGTGTGTTTTAAATTTTTATGTCACTCTGATAGAAACAATTGCTGAGACATGAAGAAATCAAAGTTGGATTTTTATAAAAATCTACACAGGCTATTTATCTGTGAAAGGGTTGTTAAGAATAAAGATTAGAAGCCTAGTGTTAGGTTTTCCTTCAGTTTATATTATTGCTGAATCAGAGGAAATCTACTAGGAAGTGTTCATAATTTTCTTATACAGGAGCATTGGAAATACACTTATGTCAATATTAATAATACAATATTAATAATACATGGTGGCAGTTTCACTTGTTTCATGGATACTCCTGAGTTCATGCTTTTAAAATGTTTTGTTTAGGGATATAATGACCACCAGATGTCGCTGTTCATCCAGTAGTTTAAGATTGGGTGTTCTTTCTGTTCAGAAGGCTTCTGAAATGTTTTAAGCAAAGATAAACATTAATGACCTTAGTTTCTGAAATGAGGGCATCTTCATCAGATTGTCCATCTGTGGGGAAAAAAGCTTGTGGCAAAGGTAATTGATTTCTAATGCTTTAAAAGGGATAATAGTACCACTCAATGTCAAGCTAAAGAGTTGAACATGCACTATTAGCTAAGTAGGCACTTTTATGTATTTTCTTTTTCATGATCATTAGTGACTAGACAAAGTGCTTCTCAATTTCCAAAATTTGCGTAAATATCACAATTAGGAAAATGCCTGAGGTATTAAATTTATGTTGCCTATTTATCTCTTAACACACATAAATACTATTTTATTGTTATTGTAATTATATTTGCCTTTTGAATCCATTTTCCTTAATAGCAGATAGTTGTAAATTGCTTGCTCAATTTTTAGTAATTATTGCTATTGACACCAGAGTTGTAGATTTTTGGTGTTGTTGAATGTAATAGAGAGATCAAGATACTATTCTGCCTGTAAGATCAATAAATGTAATTGGAAAATAAATATAAACCCTAAAACAAAGTACTCATTTTGTAATCTTTTTTAGAAAACAGATGTATTTTTTTTTCATTTAGTATCCAAGCATGATTTGGTAATTAGAAAGGGTAAAATAAGCAGAAGTTAGGAGTTCAAGATATTTAGCTATAAAATGCCATATTTTTCTTATAAAAACACTCACGATTCATTCAAATATGTAAAATTTATCGTTAAAATGATTGGCAGCCTAAATAATAACATATTGATCCTGGTTATTAAAGTAGCACTTTTGCAGCCCGCCACTTGCTAGGTGAGAACATGAAAATGATAAGTACTAAGAGTATTTATCTTTGAAAAATAATTTTTTTATATGTTTTCCAGGTTTCAAATATTACTCTTATATTTATATATGTATATATTTTATTTTAATTTTCCTGAAGATCCCAATATTTATGTATATTTTCAATATAGCTAATTCTCTTCCTTTTATTGAGCACGGATTATGAATATACAAATTACCATCCACATTTCTAGCCTTGGTAAGCTTAGCCATTATTCGAATCATCAAATAGAAATTGAATACTATTTTTTTTGTACTGAACAAAGCAAATTCAATGAAAGTCTACTTGACTTTACCTTCCCTGAGTTTACAAACAAGAACAAAAGTCAACAATACTGAATACTCTTGAAAAGTCAAGTGAATTTATAACTCTTTAGTGTGCTCAGAAAATTAAAAAGCACCATGGTAAAGACGTAAAAGTCAAATTAATGCAATAAATAAATCAGTATTTAGACATGACCATCATTGTTTATTGCAAACTATTGATTGGCCCATTTATTTTGTTATCTCTTCTTACCTCTATCAGAATGCCTTGATTTTCTAATACTCCAGAACAGTTATGTTTTACTAGGTAGGGTAGTAGACTCCAAACCAGCTAAGTATAATTTCTAGTGTGAGGATAATTTTATTTTAATTATGTATTACGTTACTAGAATGAAGAGAGAATGAATTCAGTTCATGGATTAGAAAAACAGTGCATGGGTGAAAGCAATATCCTTCATTGCTGCATCCGAATTGAAGCTTGGATTTTTGTGTTGGAAGGGAGGAAGGATTGACATGGGTGAGAAGGCAGTGGGATAGAGCAGGTCTGTTGAGCTTGAGACAAAACATATCTATGATGGGCCTTGATACACTTTTTGGCTCAAGTAGGGTGGTGTATCTTATCCATAGTACCTGGTCGTAAAACTCCTTTGGGAAAGTTATAAGTTTTTTGTCTTCAGCCTTTTACTTTATTCCATTACTTATACATTGGCTCCCTAATTACCATGTGCTGTCATTAACTCCCTTAGTAGGGGAAACCAACAATATGAGTAAAAATATAATGAATGTTAATGAAGTATAAGGCAAAGGGTCAGGTTTCCATGCCAACAGCAGTAATCACATCCATATATGCAAGGTAATTCCTAAGCAAGTAAGTAATTTTTTAGTCATGTGGCCAGCATTTATAACTTTTTGTATCATCAGATTAAACTACTTTTTGAATTTAAGAATTTGATATTCTGACTTGGGGGGATAGGTGGTACATGGACAACGTATGTGACCTGAACTTTTGTGCCCCCATAATAAGCTGAAATGGAAAAAAAAAATAATAATAAAATAAACTGTATCAGGGCTCAATCTTAAAAAAAAAAAAAAAGTCCTCACATTGAAAAAATATGGGAAATTAAAAAAAAGAATTTGATATTCAACAAAATTATCCATAAACATCAAATATACATCATAATAAAAATATAATGACATGTTTTCAGAGATTCCACATTCATTAAGTCCAGTGCTCAAAAGAAAATAAAGGTTTGCATTAACAAAATGGTATGAACTAAAAATTCTTAGCCCTAAAAGCAGAAGTGGCTACATTGTAAAAAGGGCCATTGAAAAAATTCTTCTTATTGCTCCACTCATTCCCTTGTAATGTAGTATTGCAAATCCTTCCATCAAAGAACATCTGCAGAGCAAGACTATATGAGGCTTATCAGAGAGCAACGTATTAGACATATTAGACATCAGGTAGTATGGAAAGTCATTGGAGGTCTATTCCAGGCAGAGTGGAGGGCCTCATTAACACCTTGCTAACCCACCAGGCACGAGTGAGGACCATGTCCTAAGACGTACCAGTGTTTTTCAGTGTTGGTACTATGGATATTGTGGGCCAAATAATTCTTTGTTTTGTGGAGATGTACTATGTGTTCAGCAGTATTCCTGGCCTCTACCCACTAGATGCCAGGAGTGCCTCCCATGTCAGTTTTGACAATCCAAAATGTCTTCAGATATTGCCAAATGTCACCTGGGGAGAAAATCATCTCCAGTTGAAGCCCAGTGCTCTATACTCACCCTAACAAAGCCTAAAACCAAGTCCTGACAAGATCTGCTGGGGAGACATATTTTAGAGGTTGATTCCTGCCAAATTAGAGGTACTTGGGAACAGCTTGGGCTTCTATATATCCTTCATAAAAAAACATAAAACCAAACCTGCACAATTGAAAAGTGATTTGCCAGTGACTGGACTGCCTACTAGAATAAGAATCAACATTCTTCAGAGAGAAGATAACAGAATCTAGAGTCTCTGTAAGGTATCCCTAACAATGTCCAGTAAAAAATTACTAGGTAAACAAAGATACAGCACAAACAAAGATACAGAACCATAGTCAATAAAAAAGTAATAATAGAAACTGAATGTGATATGACCCAAATGTTGGATTTAGCAAAGATTTTAAAGCAGCCATCTGACTGTATATGTTTATAGAATTGAAAAAAATGTCTGATTGAATCAACAGATAGAGAATCTCAGCAGAGAAATAAAAACCATTAAGAGAAACAAAATGGAAACTCTAGAATAGAAAAGTACTGTACTTTAAGTGAGAAGTTCAGCAGGTGGACTTCACAGCAGATGGAAGATGGCAAAGGAAAGATAAAGAAATGGAATTTCAGGAACATAGAAAATATCAACTGATCTAATATATGTGTTATAGGAGTCCTAAAAAGAGAAGAAAGAATGGGGTAGGAAAAATATGTATGCCAAGTTTTCCCAAATTTGATGAAAGAACATTGCCTTACTAATCAAAGAAAATAATTGAACTCAGTGAAAGATAAATACCAAGAAAGCCTCATCTAGGTACATCATTATCAGACTGTTGAAAACTAGAAAGAAAATCTTGCAAGCAGTCGGAAAAAAAGACACAAGTGAACAACAATACGAATGTTTGCTGACTTATCAGAAACAGTGGAGACCAGAAGACAATGAAAATTTCTTTAAAATGCTGATGGATGTGGGGAGAATCCTGTCAACTCAGAATTTTATATCTAGAAAAAAAAATCCCTTAAAAATTGGGTGAAATAAAGACATGTCATTTCAGATAAATGGAAGCTGAGAGAACTTGGATCCAGCAGGCCTGTAAAATAAAACAAAAAATGCGAAAGGACATTTTTCAGGCTGCTGGGGAATGATTCCGAATGGAAACCCAAGTCTACAGAAATGGGGGAAAAAAGTAGTGCCAGGAATGGTAAATAAAAGGGTGCATATAAAAGATTATGAAGTGGACTTTACAATATATGTAGAAGTAAATATATGGATTAAAAACACAAAGGTTGGGGGCAGTAAAGGACTGGAATTGTGTTATTGTAACAAGACTAGATTTGTGAAGTGTAAAGTATGAAGTGTGAGGAAGCGTGTGCCGCATGTCAAATAACAAGTGGAAAGCATGAAGAAGAAAGTGGTAAGTGTCAAGTATGAAGTAGTACAATTTAAGCACTAAATAGACTCTGATAAGTTAGTGGATTGTTAGCCCTGGAGGAACACTAAAAATTAATTAAAAATAACTAAGAAACCAATAGAAGAAACAGAAATAAAATAGCAATGAAAGAAGCAACAGAACCAAGAAACAGAAGGGACAAATGGAAAACAAATAGCAAAGTGGTAGACTTAAACACATCATACCAATTATTACATCATATATAAATGTGATGTAAATCACATTTAATGTAAAATATTCTGATTGAAGGTCAGAGATCATAAGATCAGGTAAGAATGCAAGTACAAGGGTATGCTGTCTATAAGAGATGTTCTCTAAATTTAAAGATGTGCAAATCGAACATACAAGTATGGGAAGTGATATCTCAGGCAAATAGCAAGAAAGTTGGTGCAGCTATATTAATTTCTGAAAAAAAGTTTAAGGCAAAGTTTTATAAGAAATAAAGAGGGACATTTATAAATCACAAAAAGAATAATTCATGAGGAAGATATAACAATCATAAATATATCTAATAACAAAGCCATGAAACAAATCTCATAGATTTTCAAAGATTTTTTTATTACAGAGTTTATTCTATGGCCATAATGGAATTAAAAATCAACAAAATACTTAGAAAACTCTTAAACATTTGAAAACTAAATAACACATGTCTAACCCATGGTTGAAAGAAGAAATAATAAGGGAATAAGAAGATATTTTGAGTTGAGTGATAATGAAAGTACAACATTTCAAAATTTGTGGGATATAGCAAAGGCAATGTTTAGAGAGACATTTATACCTTTAAATGCCAATATTAGAAGAGAAGAAAGAGCTAAAATTTTTGATGTAAGTTTTAATTTTAAGAGCTACAGAAAAGAGTGAATTAAACTCAAAATAAGTGGAAAGAAAAAATAGTAAAGAATCAGTGCAGAAATCTATGACATAGAAACAAAAATTAACAAAGCTTAAAATGTATTCTTTAAAAGATTAATAAAATCAATAAGTCCCAACAGTACAAGTCAAGAAATAGATAGAGAAATATAAACTACCAATGTCACAAATAAAAGAAGGAATATCATTACATATTCTGCAGATTTTAATAGGAAAATAAAATTCAGAACAAATTGTGCCAATAAATTTAGCAACTGGATGAAATGATAAGTTTTTTAAAAAGCACAGCTTTTCAAAAGTGACTCTAGAATAAGTGGCAAATTGGAATAACCATGTATCTATTAAAGAAATTGAATTTTTAATAAAGATAACTTTTCTACAAGGAAAATTCTAGGCCCAGATGGTTTCATTGGTAATTTCTATCATGTATAAAGTAAGAAGTAATACCAATCATAACAAACTGTTTTAGAATATAGAGAAGGGAGTGCTTAACAAAATTATTTTATGAGACCAATATAACCCTGATACCAAAATCTGACAAAGATTTATAAGAGAAGAAATCAGAGACCAAATATTCCTCATGAATATGATTCAAAATTTCTCAATAAAATATTGGCAAATTGAATCTATTAATACACTAAAAAGCATACATCATACATTATGGTCAAGTAGAGTTTATTTAAGGAATGCAAACTTGGTTTAATGTTTGAAAATCAAAAGATGTGTTTAACAATTAACCAATTAACCAAATAAGGATGAAATATCATATAACTATCTCAGTAAATGCAGAAAAAGATTTTGATAAAATTCAACACATATTCAAGATAAAGACATTCAACATAGTAGAAATAAAGGGAAACCTCCTCAACCTGATAAAAGCATCCATGAAAAATCCAAAGTTAATATCATACTTAATGGTGAAAGACTAAATTTTTCCCTTTTATAGATCAGGAATGAAATAAACATATCTACTATCATCACTTTCACTCATTATTCTACTAAAATAATAGCCAGTGCAATAAGACAACTAAATGAAAAGGTATATAGTTGGAAAGGAAAAAGGAAAACTATTTCTATTTGCAATGGACATGATTGTCTATATAGAAAATCCTAAGGAATCTTCTAAAAAACACTTAGAAATATTAAGTGAAGTTAGCAAGGTCACAGAATGCAAGATCAGTATACAAAACTCAATTGTATTTATATACACTAGCATCATACAATTGAGAAATGAAAATAATCCTTTTATAGTACATCAAAAATATAAAATACTTAGGATTTAACAGATGTGCAATACAACTACACTGAAACCTTCAAGTAATTAATAAGAGAAAAAAAAACAAAATAAATAGATATACCATGTCCATGGATTGGAAGACTCAATATTTATTAAGTCCATTCTCTCCACATGTCTGTAGATTTAATGAAGTGCCAATCACCATCCCAGCAGCTCCTTCCCCTTTTTAAAATAAATTGACAACTTTATCCTAAAATTTATATGAAAATGCAGAGGACATAGAATAGCTAAAACAATTTTGAGACAGAACAAATTTGGAGGTACATTTCTTATTTCAAGACTTACAATAAAGCTATAGCAATCACTTAGTATGGTATTGGCATAAAGGTAGACATATAGATCAATAGCACAGTTTAGAGAATCCAGAATGGACCTTTCATGTATGTATGATCAACTTAACTTTTATTTTCTTTTCTCTTCTCTTCTTTTCTTTTTTCTTTCTCCTTCTTCTTTTTTTTTTTTTTTTGTTTAAGCATAGGAGCCAATTGTGTTTTATTGGGGGAAGAGAGTTTTTTGAAAAAATGACACTGGAACAACTGGATATCCACATTAAAAACATACCTCAATATTAATCTTAAACTGTACACAAAAATTACTTTGAAATCTGTCATGGACTGAAACATAGATGCTAAAGCTATAAAACTTCTAGAAGAAAGTAAAAGAAAATTTTTACTACTTTGGGACTGGCAAAGATTATTAGAGAGTATGCAGAAAAGTGTTCATGAAAAATGATAAATTAGACTTTATCAAAGTTATAAGTACCTGCTTTCTAAAAGACACCATTAAGAGAATGAAAAGGCAAACACAGAATGGAAGAAAATATTCACAATATGTGTGCTTAGCAAAGGACTTAGCCTAAGTATATAAAGTATTCTTACAACTCAATAATAACACAACAAACAATAAAAAGTGGGCAAAAACTTGAATAGACACTTCACAAAAGAGGATATATGAATGGTCAATAAGCACACGAAAAGATGCTCAACATTGTTAGTCATCAAATCCAATAAGGCCATTGGATTCAATTAAAAATTAAATATGCTGGTCATTGTACCCACATAGAAACTATTAACATTCAGTATAAGCCAAATCCAAATTAAAACCACAATGAGGTACTACTTCATATCCACTAGATGGGCTAAAATTAAAAAGACTGACAATACTAATTGTTTGGTAAGGATATGGAGCAATTGGAACTCTATAAATTATTAGTAGGAAGATAAAATTCACATCTACTTTGGAAAAAAGCTTGGCAGTTTCTTATAAATTAAAAATGCAGTTAACATATGACCTAACAATTCCATTCTTAGGTATTTATCCCAAACAAATGGCAACCAATATCCACATGTATTTGTAAACTGTTACATAAATGTTTATAGCAGCTTTATTACTAATAGCCAATAATTGGAAACTATTCAAATGTACACCATAGCAAATGAATAAACAAACTACTATATTAATACAACGGAATACAATTCAGCAACAAAAAAGAACAATCCATAAAAATGTGCAGATAAATTTCAAAAACATGTTATGTGAAAGAGGCAATGGGTTTGCACATGTTACTCAAACCCAAGGATGATCATCGGTGACCCAGATCCTGAACTTGTCCTATGTCTGACATGAGTGAGAGTCACCCAAAATCACACCATTTTGGCAAACTGATCTCATGTGATCATGGGAAAGAAAAACTGCACTGGTCAGTGGGAGAGATTTGCCTACTTGACCACTCTCCTTGAACTGGACATGACCATGGGATCCCAGGACAGTCTAATGGATGAAAATTCTAGAGTTCCTCAGGGCATCTGGTAACCTCATTCATAGGTTAGATGGTTGGAGAGCATCCAAAATGGGAGAAATGGGGCCACAGTCCTTGTAGCTCCCAGTGTGAACTCAGAGTTCTTCACCTGGATGGCACTCATGGCCTCAACCTGTCACATGCACCTGAGGTGGACTTAGAACATTTTGAGAAACACTCTAAATTGGTGGCCTCCCTGGGGTCTGGGACCCACACTGCTTGCTTGAGTCTAAGAGCAATACTGGTGAGGGGAATGTTTGAGTGTTCAGTAGTGGCTATCCTTGGTTGACCAGTGTTGACAGAAGATACTGACATCAAACTAATATCAATGTCATCATCAAATTAGTGTCAATTCCAAAGGATTCTGAACTAGCAGAAGCCAAGTGGCAGCACTTCACTGACAGAGGAAAGTTGTACATAATTACCAAAATGAGGAGCAAAGCTGGAGTCATGATCAGGGAACCTTGACCCACAGGGACCTGTTGTGATAGCTAATAGACCATGTGTTCTCAGAGAAGTGAGATATGGGCAGTACATCAGGGTATTTACTTTACTTGAGAGCTGGTAAGCAGAAGCCTGCTAACAGCTGTTGTAATGAAAAAATTGTAATCTTTCATTCAGTCTCCCAATCTAAACAAATTCTCAGGCCCAGAGTCTGTTGCCTGAAGCGGGGTCTATGTCCTTATGAGAAAGAAACTTGCAGTTTCAACAGAAGGGTATGTGACAAATATTTCCTCTATGTTTCTCCAAGGCACCTCTGGCCATGCCTACCCCTGACATTATAAGACCTAGGACAAGTACACAAGTGGAAGCCCTTGGCCCATAACTCTTCCTTTTCTTTCTACTTGAGGACCTCACTTACACATATGCATACACCCCAATCTACAGACCCAAACTCTGAACATACCTGTACAACCAGCTTCCTCTGGGCCACCTCTTGGGTTGACAGGTGTGCATATTAAGAGCATGATCCACTCTTGACAGGAAAGACTTAGGGAAAAGTTGCATGTAGGTTCTGGAAGTGAGATCATGGCTAATTGGGCAGAGAATTTCATAGCTCCTAGTACTGCAGTATTAGAAGTGGTGGTGTGGGCCCCGAGAGGGCATGTCTTCTTGGCCCTACAGACTCTTTCAGGGAGGGCTTTGGTTGGAGGCTGAAGTAGTCTTCCATTAAATGTGAGTCATAAAGGGGCCCTAGAAAGAGGTCGTATTTGTCTGACTTTCAGGGTGATAGGGTACATTGGTTTTTTTGAGGGCACTTGGAAGCCTCATATTAATTCCCTGACTTATGCAGTAAAAGCCACTGTGTGAGGAAGGGCCAAGTAGAAGCCAGTGAAATTGCAAAAGTATTCCCCAATCCCACAGGCCAAAATGGTAAATCGAAAACCGTATCATATCCTCGGAGGAGTTTCAGAGATTAGTTGCCATCAAAGACTTAAAGGATACAGGGGTGGTGGCTTTCTGTTCACTTCATTTGTTGAGACCTTGCAAAACCCAATGGCTCATGGTCGATGTCTGTATTATTGCAGTGAATTTGACCAAGTAGTAGTCCTAATTGTAGCTGCTGTGCCAGCTGTGGTATCTTTATTGAAACATATCAACTTCCTCTGGCACTTAAAATGCAGTTACTAAGTTCCAATTCACATCTGTAAAAATGATTGTAAGTAGTTTCTTTTATGTGGTAAAGATAAGAATATACCTTCCTTGTCTTGCTCCATGGCTATGTTAATTTTCCTACTCTCTGTCTTAACTTAGCAGGGATCTTGATCAGTTCACCATTCTGTTAATTATCAATCTAGTCCTCTTTTTATGGTGACAGGCTAATTAGACCTGGGTAGAGGGAAGTAGCAAGTACTCTACTTGCCCAAGAATGATGTATGTCATAGAAGTGAGACAGATCCTTAAAAGGTACAGAGGCCTTCCTCAGTGGTAAAGATTTCAGGAGTCATGTGGTCTAGGGCATGTGGGGATATCACCTCCAACATCAAGGGCAGGCTGTGCCTTGAACCCTCTACTCCTAAGAAAGAAGCATAGCACTTGGGTGGCCAGTTTTAGATTTGAAAGCAGAATACACTGTGCTTGGAATACTGCTCTGATTTACTTGTTGGTTGACGGCCAGTTTTGAGTGGGACTAGAGCAAGAGAAGGCTCTGTAGCAGGGTGAGGCTGTGGTATAAATGACCTTCTTTGTGGGCCTTGTGACTCAGCTGATGATATTTGAGAGGTGAAAATATTTTTCTTATTTCACAAAAGAAGTTTTAGAGTCATCACAGACTAAAGTCAACAAAGACACTAGCAATTAGGGTGAGTATTTTGTGAGACTCACAGTGTAAGAATATTGCATTGAAATGATATAGTGACTACTCTTTCATCTAATAGTTTTATTTTACAGATGAGAATCTGAGATAACAGGAAAAGTAACTTGACTCCAAACACAGGCTTTCCTCCTTGATGGAAAAAAATGACTCTAGAACTTAGGTCTCCTGAATCCTTGATAACACTGTGCTGAAAAATTTGCTAAAATGATGTTAAAATTTTTATATTTTCCCATTTAAAGACGTAGGTTTCCTCACAGTGTTGTTTTTTATGAAAGGGGCAAGCTGAATATATTTCTCCACTTTAAAATTACTTTATAAAAACAAAATAAATTTATATTTAGAAATTGACTTAAAAGCAATTCTAAGAGTAAAATATTTAGAATTCTTTCTAAACAAAATAAGCATCCTATAGGATTATTTTTGCTAGTCTAAGCACTTAAATCTAGAGACACTGGAAACTGTTTAAAAGATAAAAAATGATTTTTTAAAGCATTGTCAATTTTCACTCTATGGGATTGATAATATTGCAGTTAAAATAAGAACCAGATTTATAATTTCATACAATCATGATAAAATACACACCATGATTTTTATATTCTAAGCATTGTGATTATTTACTGAAGTTTGATGCCTTTTTCTTGCTTCATATTTTCCTTTAATTAGTTTATATCAATTACATTTGATACAGTTATTTTAAATAATTGCCAATTAGCAATCCCATGTTTTTCATTGCTTTCCTCAGCAAATGCATCATAAACTCTGAAATGCAACACTTACATCTTCTCATCAACTGGTATGTGGTCAGTTGATTTTTGACAAAGATGCAAAGGTAATTCAGTGGCAAAATGTAATCTTTCTACAAGGGATACTGGAATAATGGATATCTATGGGCAAAGAAAGAACTTCACAAATAAACAAAAATTGACTTAAAATAGATCATAGACCTAAATGTAAAACCTAAAACTTTAAAACTTCTAGAAGAAAACATAGGAGAAAATCCTTGTTACACACGGATCAGCAAAATAAACACTCACGAATGTAAAATCACCCAAAAGCTAAAGGTCAGAGGCCAGATACCACAATGGCTCAAGAGAGAAAACAAACCAACAAAATTCACCTCAACAGGATGAACAGAAATTTGCCCCACTTATCAATTCTCTCAATAAATGTGAATGGATTGAACTGCCCACTAAAGAGACATAGGCTGGCTGAATGGATAAATATACAAAAGCCATGTATCTGCTGTCTTGAGGAAACACTTCTAACCCACAAGCATGCATTCAGACTCAAGGTGAAGGGATGGAAAACAATATTGCAAGCAAACGGAAGTCAAAAGAAAGCAGGGGTGGTGGTTCTGATTTCAGATAACTTAGTCTTCAAATCAACAGAAGTAATAAAAGACAAAGAGGATCACTATATAATGTTGAAGGGTACAGTTCAACAGGAATACATAACAATTCTAAATATTTATGCACCTAACTCAGGTGCACCCAGATTCATAAAGCAAATCCTACTTGGTCTAAACAAAATGATAAACAGCAACACCATAATAGCCGGAGACTTCAACACCCCTCTGACAGCACAGGACAGATCCTCCAATCAGAAAATTAACAAAGAAACAGTGGACTTGAACAGTACTCTAGAACAAATCGGCCTGACTGACATTTATAGAACATTCTACACAAAACCGATGAATATATGTTTTGCTCATCAACTCTTGGGACATTCTGTAAGATTGACCATATCCTAGGACACAAAGCATATCTCAAAAAATTAAAAAAAAAAAATAGAAATTGTGCCATCTATCTTCTCAGACCAAAATAAAATTAGAAATCAACTCCAACAGAAACTCTCATCTCTACACAAAGTCATGGAAACTAAACAACCTTCTGCTGAACAATTATTTCATTAAGGAGGAAATCAAGATGAAAATCAAAAGATTCTTTGAACTAAATGATAAAGGAGACACAAGTTATCAAATTGTGTGGGACACAGCTAAAGCAGTCCTGAGAATAAAATTTATTTCCATAAATGCCTATACCCAAAAGACAGAAAGATCACAAATAAACAATCTAACGAATCATTGCAAATAACTGGACAAGGATGAGCAAACCAACCCCAAACCCAGCAGAAGAAAAGAAATAACAAAGATCAGAGCATTGATAATAAAAAAAACTGCATGTAAGATTAATAAAACAAAAAGTTGGTTCTTTGAAAAAATAAACAAATTTACATGCCTCTGGCTAGATTAATGAAAATCAAAAAAGAAAGAACTCTAATAAGCTCCATCAGTAATGAAAAAGGAGAAATTACAATTGATGCCACGGAAATACAAACTATAGTCTATGAATGTTATAAAAACCTCTGTGCACATAAACTGGAAAATGTGGAGGAAATGGACAAATTCCTAGAAACACACAGCCTCCCTAGACTCAATCAGGAAGAAATAGAATTCCTGAACAGACCAATATCAAGTACCAAAATTGAAACAGCAATAAAAAACCTTCCTAAAAAGAAAAGTCCCGGACCAGACAGTTTCACACCCAAATTTTACCAGACCTAAAGGAGAACTGGTGCCTATCCTGAAGAAATTATTCCACAACATCGAGAAAGAAGGAATCCTCCCCAACACATTTTATGAAGCCAATATCACCTTGATACCAAAACCAGGAAAGGACACCCCCCCCCCAAAAAAAAAGAATTACAGACCAATATCCCTTATGAATATAGATGAAAAATTTCTCAACAAAATCCTAGCATACCAAATTCAAGTGCTTATCAAAAAAATAATCCATCATGACCAAGTGGGTTTCATCCCAGAGATGCAGGGATGGTTCAACATATGAAAACCTATAAATGTAATTCACTACATAAATAGAAGCACAAACAAAAACTGTATGAGCCTCCTAATAGATGCAGAAAAAGCATTTGACAAAATTCAACATCCTTTTATGATAAGAATGCTTAACAAAACAGGCATAGATGGGACTTACCTAAAAATGTTAAAAGCCATATATGACAAACCCACAGCCAACATCATACTGAATGGGGAAAAATTGAAAGCATTCCTACTTAGAACTGGAACCAGACAATGTTGCCTTCTATCACTGCTTCTATTCAACATAGTGCTGGAAGTCCTAGCCAGAGCAATCAGGCAAGAGAAGCAAATCAAGGGCATCCAAATGGGGACATAAGAGGTCAAATTATCTCTCTTTGCTGATGATATGATCTTATATCTAGAAAACCCTAAAGATTCTGCCATGAGACAACTGGAATTGATAAATTCAGCACAGTCTCAGGTTACAAAATCAATGTATAAAAATCAGTAGCATTCCTATATGCCAAAAGCAGTCAAACTGAGAACCAAATCAAAGACTCAATACCCTTAACAATAGCAACAAAGAAAATAAAATACCTACGAATATATTTAACTAAGTAGGTAAAAGACCTCTACAGGGAGAACTATGAAACACTGAGGAAGGAAATAGCAGAGGATGTAAACAGGTGGAAAGCCATACCATTCTCATGGGTTGGCAGAATCAACCCTGTTAAAATGTCTATACTACCCAAAGTGATCAATGATTCAATGCAATCCCTATTAAAATACCAACATAATTTTTTACAGATCTAGAAAAAATAATTCTATGCTTCATATGGAAGCAGAGAAGACCCCGTATAGCAAAAGCAATCTTAAGCAAAAAGAACAAATTGGGAGGCATCAATTTACCAGACTTCAAGATATACTACAAGGCTATAATAATTAAAACAGCATGGTACTGGCACAAGAACAGGGACATCGGCCAATGGAACAGAACTGAGAACCCAGATATAAAACCATCCTCTTATAGCCATCTAATCTTTGACAAAGCAGACAAAAACATACACTGGGGAAAAGAATCCTTAGTCAATAAATGGTGCTGGGAAAACTGGATAGCCACATGTAGAAGACTGAAACAAGATTTGCATCTTTCACTTCTCACAAAAATCAACTCATGGTGGATAACAGACTTAAACCTAAGGCATGAAGCTATAAGAATTCTAGAAGAAAATGTTGGAAAAACTCTTGTAGACATTGGCCTAGGCAAAGAATTTATGAGGAAGACCCCAAAGGCAATCACAGCAACAATAAAAATAAATAAGTGTGACCTGATCAAAATAAAAAGCTTCTGTACAGCCAAGGAAACTATCACAAGAGCAAACAGAGAACCTACAGAATGGGAGAATATATTCGCGTGTGACACATTTGATAAAGGGCTGATTACTAGAATCTATATAGAACTCAGGAAAATCAGCAAGAAAAAATCAAACAACCCTATGAAAAAGTGGGCAAAGGACAAGAACAGAAACTTTTCAAAAGAAGATAGAGTAATGGATAACAAACATGAAAAAATGTTCAACATCTCTAATCACCAGGTAAATGCAAATCAAAACCATAATGAGATATCACTTAACTCCACTGAGAATGGCCTTTACAAAAAAGTCCTCAAATAATAAATGTTGGCATAGATGCGGAGAGTTAGGAACACTCATACACTGCTGGTGGGACTGCAAACTAGTACAACCTTTGTGGAAAGCAATATGGAGATACCTCAAGGAGACACAAGTAGAACTACCATTTGATCCAGCAATCCCATTACTGGGCATCTACCCAAAGGAGAAAAAAACATTCTATAAAAAAGACATCTGCACTAGAATGTTTATAGCAGCACAATTCACAATTGCAAAGATGTGGAAACAACCCAAGTGCCCATCAATACATCAGTGGATTAATAAAATGTGGTATATGTATACCATGGAGTTCTATTCAGCCACAAAATGCAATGGTCATATAGCACCTCTTGTATTAACCTGGATAGAGCTGGAACCTATTCTACTAAGTGAAGTATCCCAAGAATGGAAAAACAAGCACCACATGTACTCACCATCAAATTGGTTGTAACTGATCAACACTTAAGTGCACATATGGTAATAATATTAATCGGATGTAGGGCAGATGTTAGGGGGAGAAGGGGATGGATGTATACATACTTAATGGGTGCGGTGTGCATTCTCTGGAGGATGGACACACTTGGAGCTCTGACTTGGGTGGGGCAAGGGCAATATACGTAACCTAAACTTTTGTACCCCCATAATATGCTGAAATAAAAAAGAAAAAAGAGAGCAAACTGAGGATTCCTATAGATGCATATCATCATGTGTGTATCATTTGTATCATGTGTATCATTTCTTTATGTAAAGAAATACGTAACTATTAATACATGTAAAAAAGTTTAACACTAAAACTCTTAATAGTGGTTGACTTTGGAGAGGTCACTGGAGTTGTGCAGGAACATGGGTGGGAGAGGTCTTGAACTTCTTCCTTTACCTTTCATGTTTTATACCAGTGGTTTACTAATCTTTGAGAGCTTGATCCTCTGCTTTCCTATTCAATTTCTCTAATATAGGCCACTATGTTGGAGTATGTTAACAACTAAAAGCTTGGTCTTTTTATATTATTTTCCAGTTTTCAATATAGTAGATTTATTCCCTAGTATCCTCCAAAGACAACTAATGAGGATTTTCTTTGGGGGGGGGGGGAAGTAATATTATGAACTTAGGGGTTTAAACATATTTCATGTTTCAATCTATTGCCTGTATTATTTTATGGATGTTCAAATTGTCTTATCTTTGGTCACTATAAGCCTATTAATTTGGTTCCTAAGTTCTTTTCTTATACTTACAATATAGTTTGATAGCTTCCTTGATTTCTGGTATGATAAGGTACTTATGTTTTACATTTTTTTACCCCAGACTTGGAATCAGCTATTTTTTCAAACAGCCCTGGTTTCTGTTAGTGGGAAATTTATGTGTAGGTTGCTCATTGCTAATTGGATTTGATCATTTTTTTCCTAGATTATTTCAGTGGATAGAGTTTGGTATGTTCTAAATATTTAAAAGCATGAAGTCACAATAGGACCTAGTCTGTAGTTAACACATTATTTGACAGGTATTATAAAAAGGATATAGAAAATGCTGTCACTGAACTTTAGTAATTTTTAGTAAATTTATCAGTTTAATTGGAGTTTACTGATTTTACCTAAGAACGAAAAAATATTGAGTAACATGCTTTGAAGTAATCCCTGAATTTATCATCATTTTTCCATTGGAAAATGCTACATCTGAGTTCTCTCTATCAGTGCTGGGTCATATAATTATACTAAGTAAATGACTGATACCCTAAAATAATTTGTTTAGAAAAATGATTAATGAGGAGCAAATGGCAGATGGGAGCTTTTGTTCTTATCTATAATCTAGGTGAAATTGTAATAAATTTCCTCTGTTTAGAATTTTACTTTGTTTTTCTTCCTGAATATATATCTGCTTGGAAGTTTGAATTACTCAGGTGGAGAAGTTTTGGATTATTAATTCTGTCTACCTTTTATTGCAATTATTCTCTATTTGGAATCTCTTCTTTTTTAAGAGTTAGAACCTTTTCACTCCTACTTGTTAAATTAAAAGTTCAGAATTCATGGCATCTGAATGAAATTTAAACTAAAAACAAAACAAAACAAACTTCTTCCTCAATCACTCAGCTTACAAAATGTTTGTAAAACTTTCCAACACTTATTATAGACCTGGGTTAAGTCTGGATCTTTTCAGGATGTAGCATTCAAAGTAACCAAAGTTCCACAAAACATGACATTTTGTTTCCCTGTGTATTTGCATACAAACTTATTTAAACAAATCCAAATCCAGATCAACCTTTCAGTACTCTAGTTGGCCATTCCAAAATTGGGGTGGGGGAAATCTTAAATATCAATTCAAATTAGCTTGCTTTGCTAAATTTCACCTGTTTGCAGGTTTCTGGTGGCTTTAGCTCTAATCTTTAATTGAGTCCAGGTTTATTTGAAAACCAGACCGCATTGGTTTTAAACTGACCTGGAATTATTCCAAATGCATTCCACTGAAATGGCAGCCCAGGTTAGTTCAAAATTCATCTCTACAAATCTCATTTTTTCCTCTTGGGAGAGAAGAATTGAGCTCTATTTTGAGTATTAGAACTGATTTCAAAAGGTTAACACTTAATGATCTGTTTTTGAATCTCTACAGATATTTCTATCCTTAATTTAAAAATGTGTTTTCCTAGCAAAAGAGAAGCCAACATTATATATAAGTCATGACAGAAATCTTCTCATTTCCAAATCTTTCGTTTCATTGTCCTCTGATCTGGGGCTTAATCACCCCTTTAACTAACTCCTCTGACAGTCATGATCTATACCTCTTTTCCATACTCTCTCCATATGGTCATAAGAAGTTATTTTTCCCTTAGTTTGCCAGTTTATCAGATTTTTTTTTATTTTTTGCCATACTCTGGTAGATTCACTTCTTCCATGAAACCTTTCAATCAAAACCTATGAAATGTCAAAAAGGAAAAGCATAAGCTCAAAAATATAACAGATTGGTTTTTTCAATCTTGTGAATGACCCCACGTCTTGGTTGTCATGGGTCTCTGAGCAGTAAGGTTATAAGACTCACATTGTCACCTAACACACATGAATTCAACTCTTAACACCACCCTGCAGATTTCCTGCCTCTGAAGTGATAAGAATAATGATTTCATTGTTTACCTCACAGGAACTTCTTATTTGGAATACAATCAACTGAATTCAGACAATGCACTGATAACCATTTGCTTTTTAAAACATTCTGTTGTTTATTTTAAAAACATTTTGTTGAATTTAGTCCATTAATATATGGCTTAAGTTAACATTTTCTTCCCCAAGAAGATTGTGTGTGTTGATACCTCTTAGAGCTTCTGGGAATTCTCTTTAATAGGGAGAATAACAACCAACAGCAACATACTGTATAATACAATTTCTTTAAATTCTTCTCAGGCAACCTCTTTTCAACCGCTGTGTTTTGGTTCCAGAGCCCACTTATGAACGATTTTTATATTTTTCCAAAGTAAAAATTGTTTTCTTCAGGTCTTTTCTTTCCACTAGGAAGTCATGTTTTTCTTGTGAATGGAACTGAAACCCCAATTGTTCACTTCTAAATTCAAAAGCCACAGAATTTGGTCTAAAGTAAACAAAACACATTCATTCTCTTGTTCCTAATTGCCTGAAATTCTATCCAGGTTTTCCAAAAGTTGATTGAGTCTTACTATTATTTTCTATGAACCACACATGGATTTGGAGTTTATAGAGAAACCCCAAACCTTTACAAATAACCCCCACATCAAGAAGGTTTCATTTGGTTTCAGGTTTCACTAAAAAAATTCAATATAACTTCATAAAAAAGCACTAAGCAACACTAGAAGAAGATGTCCTGTGCTGCCAATGAAATGCCATGCTATGTATCAATGCATAGCTGTACTAATCTGTGTCCTTAAGTATTGAATGAGATCCCCTCTATGTTTTGCAGTTAGTACAGCTATGCTCATTTTATTTATAGCTAAAGTTGCAATACTGACTTTACATATTGAAATTTCACAAACAAGTATACTAAGGAACAGTATTATATGGATATGGATCCTCCTAAGCTACAGGAGAATGATGTTAAGGCTAGCAAACCAAATGATATGGATGCTAATTAGCTAAACATTAATCTATTAACTTCTAAAAGGCCTAGAATCACAGAAATGGAAGGAGACCTTAGGGAGTTTTTTACTAAGATATGTTTTTTGCAGTAGAAATTAGATATTATAAAATCCAAGCGTTTTATGGGTAAAGAGTTTGGTGGTGTGTACATCTTTTCTTACTAATAGAGTTGGATATCAACATTGTAGTCAATGTTGATATTACCGGTTAATTTTGGCGTTACCTGTGATATGAACTTAATAATATTTGTATATAGCATATAAAGGCACATCCATTACACTCACACTGATTATTGACTTCAGATATAAGAATGAAATATTTTTCTTTAATAGTAATTATTGACTTCAGGTACAGAGCATGATAAAATCAGATCTACTTATTTTGTTTGATTCATCTCCTACAACTGTGTACCTAACTTTTCTCTACCCATAAAATGAGGATTTAGACTAAATATTGCTCAAGTACTTCCCAGTTTTTATCAATGTGTTATTTAACATATTCCATATCATCAAATACATTTTACTTTGGAATTTTAGCAAGAAAAGTAACAAATTTTTATGTCAATAATTTCAAAAAACAAATTAAAGAAAATGGAAAAAGAAAATGAAATCTAAATTGACAATTTCTGTAGCCCATATAAACATGTAGCAGTGGTTAAGACCTATACTGATCTCAGTGAAAAATGTTTTCCAGCTTGCTACTGTTGCATGTTTTTATCTACGGTGTAAACTCATTTAACATTTTAGTTTGTAGTATTTATTTTTACAACTCATACTATGTGGTAGCAAGGACTAGTAATCTGCCAACGTTCAGATTGCTGCCAAAACTGCCAAAGTTTCCCTTTTGATAGAATAGAGCAGTTCCTGGAAATGGATGTGGATCAGGAACTACAGCTTCCAGCATCCTTTGTAACTAGGTGTGTTCTCAAGACATATTCTTGCCAACAAAATGAAAGCAGAGTGATTTATGCCATAGAGAGGCCAATACAAATCTCTCTACCCTTTCCCAAACACTTTTTCCTTTTATTGGAATAGATACAGATGTCCAGGCTTAGGGAATGGCAGAACCAAACAACAGAAGCAACTGTGCATGGAGGAGATTTGCTGCTGATCAGGAACACCCATACTGAATTTACACTAGCAAGAAAAATCTAAAGGGTCAAGTCATGGACATTTGGGAGTTACAGAAGCTAGCACTAGTCTCTACTAATACAGAATGTATTTTATACTAATCTTTCATGTGTGTCATTTTTATCAATATTAAAAATATTCAGATGTTAAAAAGAATTTTGCATTTATAAGGAGCAAATTTAACATATTCAACAGTGTCTTGAAATTGCATCATATGGGGTAATATTCTTAACTACAATGAGAATTTATTATAGCACATAAACTACCTTTTGATTTCCTGGCTAGCAAATAATTTAAGTAATTGTTCCTTTCTAGTAAAGAGATTGATAAAAACACAAAAGAGAACCTGATAATTTCTGACTTGGACAAAAAAAATGAGAAAAAACTATTTTTTCAATCTTCTCTTTCTACCTCCTTGCTAGCTTTGAAATCTTGGCACATGGTTTTCCCCTTCTTTTGGTGGGTGAGCTCAGTAAGTTTGGGATAAGGGATGATTGGGTATAAGGTATAAATAAAAGGCCTCAGGGAATTTTAGATGGAAAAACCTGACTCCCAAGTTTTTGTTTAACGTGCGTAAACTATGTGAGGTATCCTGGATCAAAATGTTCTGAACATCCTTGAAAAATGATAATGACTATTTTGGGTCTTTTTATTATAGCCAAGGAAAAAAAAAAGAGCAGAAACTTAAAATTTCTACAAACTTTGACTATAAAGTTCTCATGTTGATCTGGGAGGACAAGAAACTATGTTGTATATTTGATTAAAATACTAAATTCCTGCCAACAAAGAGCAGATCACTGAATATTACTATAACCAATAGTCAAAAAAAAAAAAAAAAACAATTGTAAACCTCTAAGTTAACAGTCAAGTGCAGTTAAATAAGGGCAAGTGTCTTTCAATAAGACACATGTATCTGTGAATACTTTTAGGTACTAAGTAACTGTCTAGCTTCTGAGAAAGAGAACCATCCAGGTGGTAGTCATACTGTTTGGATATTTTGTGAAACTTCTATTTTCCCCTTTCTTATACACTTTTTCCCCTCATTCTTATATAAATCTGTTCTTTCCATGGCAAAGACTAGTCAAGTCTTCTGGTGAATGTTTGACTTGAGTGAGAAGAGGTGATCAACCACTTTGGGTAGAATCTTCTGGAAGTTGTTGCTCCAGTTATGTCTTCTCATAGGTCCCTGAAGGAGACACGTTTGCCTCTCCATGCTTTAGCACTTGTTGTCTGGAATGCCCTTCCTCTTCTTAGCTTTAGTGGTCAGGTAAAACACGCTCTTTGACTTCCCCAGGCAGAATTAGTCATTCCTTCCTCTGTTTCTAAAGCACCAGACTCATACCTGGGTTCTACATACCCACTCACACTGCATATGCCAATACTCACCAGATGATTGAATACAAAGCCATGTTGAGGCAGTGACTCAGAGAGGATGCTGAGTTAGATAGGTGCAGTTAGGCTGAGCTAGGGACTAGGAATGGCACTGCTGGTGACAGTGGCAGTGAGGAGCCAGAAGACAGGGATCTGGAAATGGGTATCCAAAGAGGACTCAAACCTGGAGGGGCAATCACGGTAATGGGGACATACCAGGAAGTAAAATTGTGAAACCCAAAGTTGAGAGAATAGCTGAAGTTGTATCAATTGCAAATAAAATGCATACCCGAGGCCAGATATTGCTCTTTAACTGGTCTTTTCATCTTGTTTCATCCCTTTGGAGTGTCCTTCAATCATACCTGTCTTCTTTGCTGGCTTGTGAACTTCTCATGGGCGTCCTCTATATTTTATTTATATGAGTTCACAGTGCTTAGTACAGTTTCTGATACCCAAACAATGAGCATTAAATGAAGGAACAAATTCTGGAAGATATCATTCACTTTATGTTGTAGATGATAAGCCTGGCAGTTGACCAAAACTTTCCAGCATGTTTGTAAGTACGGACACAGCTTCAATAATACTTAAATTAGAACGTGGTACAATTTAGTGTCTACCAATCTCACTTTTAAATTCAGGGGCCTGGTTTTGTCCAACAAGTACTATTTCTGGCTTACATGTAAAGGCTCCAGTATGTGTCAAAGGTGGATTAAATACACTGAAGACAGAAATCTTAATTTCATGTCCTCTCTCTTCTTGCAGAACAATGAATAACTTGGATCAACAGAAAGAATTAAGCACTTTTGTACACAAGACAGTTTCACTGCATAGCTGTCCTAAGCCCTTGTTGCTGAGAGTGTGGATGGAGTATGGTAGTTTGAGGTTAAATAAACATAGAGTCATGTAATCCTGCTTTCATATGAACAACACAAGCACATTGTCATTTAGTAATTTCCTGATGCCCTATTGTATGTGGGCATGTCTGCAATGCTGTAGACAACTCTAACACTGGAGTGGGTTTAATTGCATCTTCAATCAAACTGAAATGAAGCAAATCTTTAACATACCTCTCTACCTGTATCTCTAGTCGTTTGGTTTTAGGCTTAATGGAAGTTTGTTAGAATCTTGCCCTCTCTCACATTTATTTAGCCTCTTATAGACATAACACATCATTTTAGATTTTACAGTAAGATGGAAAAACGGGTTAAGAGGATTGAAAGGCAGTCAAGATGTAAGGCAGTGTTTTCAAGCTAGTTATTGTTTTCTTTTGGGGGTGTCCTTTTACTCTCATTTTTCATATTTCCACAATTTTTTCACTGATTCCTTCTCATCTGGCTTCTCAAATGAGTCCTGGGGGTACTATGCCTGGCTTGTGGGCCTGTCTCTGAGTCCCGGAAGATCAATCCCTGACCATGGCAGGGAGGGGAGTGCTGGTCTCGAGTTGCCTACGTGCTGTTCCAGCAGGTTTGGTGATCCCCTGAGGTTGCCTCTGACCTTATACGTCTTCACCTCTTCCCACTAGTGTGAATTGTTTTGGGTCCCCCAGCTTGATCTCTGAGATGGCAGGTGGAACTTGTGAGTATGAATCAGCCACGCTCTGTTTGCTTGAGTTAGAAGTTGCTATGCTGAGCTATAGAGATGTTCCCCTGTCATTAGTTGATGTTTGTGCGGAAGAGCCAGCTGCTGAGATGTTATTTGTGTCTCTGGTAAGCTCTGGTCCCCCAGGTGGGGCATTCCAGTGCCCCAAGCTTTAGGAAGGGCCCTGTAGCTCCCAGGGGGTGGCTTGATCTCTACTCCCACTGAGGTGGGGGGAGGAGCCAGGCAGATTGTGGCTAGATTGCCAGAGCCTGAAAGGCTCTTCAAAGCCTTGGCGGGGCTCAGAAGTTGCTTTTCCGGCCATTAGAGGGAACTGCTAGTAAGCGGTTCAGGACAGGCTCTCTACACTGGGAGGATTCCTCCTGGGGAAGGGGCCTAAACACCTGAGTGCTAATGCTCCACGTAGGAATCTTCCTGCCCTCGTCCAGCAGTGCAGTTTCTCTGCAGGGAGTGATGAGCACCCGCCCTAGTCACTACTCCCTGTCACCCCACAGCACGCTCCTGTCAGTTCAGTCCATGTGTGTTCCCTGAACAGCTCTCAAACCTGCCCCCAGTCTGCGTGTCTGACCCACCAGTGTGTGTCTCTGTGAGATGCTAGCGGTCATGGAGTGCCCCAATTGTGCACCCCTGTTCCACCACAAGTCCCGAAAGGAAGCGGAGTGGGCCTCTCTGTCTGTGGGGACCTCAGCCAGGAGCATGCTCCCGCTGGAGTGAAGCTGCTGCTCCAGAACCTCTTGCCTCAAGCTGCACTCCCTGTTGTGATGAGGGAGCTCCCATTCAGCTCCCATTCAGCTGGCGCTCCCCAGTGCAAGGCGTTTTGTTGCCACGGAACCAGGGGCAGAGCTATTTACTTCTGAATGCTGCACCCCTACCCAACACTGCAGTTCTCCAGTGGGGTGGGGGTGGGGTGGGCACACTCCCAGATCGCCATTCCGTAGCGCTCCACCTTGCCCTCCTGTTGGGTATATCGACTAGGTCTTCCTTGTCACTTGAGTCCAGCTCCCAGACCTTTCCCCTGTGTCTCCTTGTTCCCCTGTCATGACCGGTGGGCACCAGGACCCGCCAGCCTATTGGAGCTGCCGGGGCACAATCCCACAAAATGCCAGCTCACAGGTAGCTCCCAAATTGTGCCCCCCTGTTCCACCACAAGTCCCCAAGGAAAGGGGCAAGCCCTGCTCTCCATGGAGGCCTCAGCCTGGAGGCACACCTGCCATAGAGAAGCAGCTGTTCGTGAGCTGCTCGGCTCGGCTGGATCTGACCTACTCTCGGCGTTGCAATGGGTGGGGGCAGGGGCGCGGCTCCCCGTCAGCCCGAGCTCAGACTGTTCTCTCGGATGCTGTGGTGATGGGGGATGTAGGGGTGGAAGTGTCTAGGTGTAAGAAAGCTGGCACTCTGGCCTCTTGTGGCACTCTCCTGTGGGGTGCCCCTTACGGACACCCAATCTCCTTGGACTCGATAGTTCACCCCACTATTCTTAATTAGCAGCCTTTCCTGGGCTCATGGAGGGTGGAAAAGCCTTCAATAAACTCAGTGTCCAGATGTTCACCAAGGGCACCTAGGAGGGGGAGGGGAACCCCCCCTTACCCTTTCACTGGGCTCCGAGCCTCTCTGGGTTTGATCCATGCTGACATCTTCTCTGTATCCTTTCTCAGCTTCACAGTTTTTCTCCGTAGGATCTCCAGTTGTCTCTGTTGTTTCTTTTTGTGATCCACACTAGAGCTGGGACTCCTCTCTGCTCTCTTCAATCCAATATACTGCCTCCTAGCTGGGACAGTCTGACAAGTGATGTCTCTAGTCAGCCATCTTGGCGCTTCCTTCCCTCTTTTCTTTCTCTCTCCCTCCCTTCCTTCCTTCCTTCCTTCCTTCCCTCCCTCCCTCCCTCCCTCCCTCCCTCCCTCCCTCCCTCCCTCCCTCCCTCCCTCCCTCCCTTCTTTCTTTCTTTCTTTCTTTCTTTCTTTCTTTCTTTCTTTCTTTCTTTGTTTCTTTCTTTCTTTCGAGACAGAGTCTTGCTCTGTCACCCAGGCTGGAGTGCAATGGTGTGATCGTAGCTCACTGCAGCCTCCAACTCTTGGGCTCAAGCGATTCTTCTGCTTAAGCCTCCCAAGTAGCTGGGACTATAGGCACACGCCATCATGCCTGGCTACTTTTTTAGTTTTTGTTTTTTGTAGAGGCAGGGTCTCACTATGTTGCCCAGGCTGGTCTTGAATGCCTAGCCTCGAGCTATCCTATTGCCTCAGTCTCCCAAAGTGCTGGGATTACAGGCATGAGCCACCATAACCAGCAGAAAGAGATTATTTTAAAAATCAGAAAAATTGAAAAAAAATCCCATGAAATTATTGTCTTTCACAATTCCAGTGTAATATTATTTTATAAAAATTAAAAAAACTTTTAATTTTTTGCACTAAAAACAAAAGTACTTTTTCCTTGAATATAAACAAATGACTTTTTTGCATATACAAAAATATTAAAGTTAATTTGTAAAAATTCCAATTTAATAGAAGTTAATCACTCTTCCATAAAATTATCTATCAAGAGCTATCTGAGCAGATATATCATTGATTATCCTCATTCTTTTTTTTTTAATTGTTGTTGATGAGTTTGTTCCAAGTAAAGGTAACTTTAGTTTCAATGTATGATATTCTTCAAAAGTTAAGAAAAAAAATGTTAACGGATATGTAGAAGTTCACAATACATGCATAGAAACACCTCTATAATGTAGTAATGGATATTTTCATTACAAACACAACATGATAATAGTGGCCAAAGAATCTGATGTTGAAATAAGCTAATTTCATACCTTAAAGTGAAGGGAGAGTTATTCACTGGGTATATTTGTTTTATTCAAAATATTTAAATATTTCAAGTTTGATTATATTCTGGTTTTTAAAAATAATATAGATGCTTTAGCTTAATTGTTTAAAGTTTATTAGTATTGGCTTCTCCATCCTATTAATTTCATTGTAGTATTCACTGTATTTTATTGTTTCATTTAAATAAAAATTTAAAAAGAAGAAATGTAAGAAGAGGGGATTATAAACAGATTTAAAAGTTTAATTCTTAACTTTTTTTTCCACCCAGTGAGAGAAAAGTACAGGGCATGTTTACATGTTTCATTTGGGTGACTGTCTTAGTCTATCCATTCTACATGGGAGATGGCTAGAATTGCAAATGAACCCAGATGGTGGAATTTTCCTTTCTAAACAAGCTGGCCAAATATTTATAAGTTTTATATGCTTACATTTTAGCTTTTGCTGATGAAGCATATCTACTGAATTTCACCAGAAGTTCCAGTAAAAAGTATATGGATTATAGTCAGCTTTGGGTAAGACATTTGGGTAGATTTCTTATGTTGCAGTATCTCCATAGCATATGCTTCAGTAACTTTTACAGACTATTTGATAGAACAGCAAGGATGAACTGTACTCAACCAAAGGGTACTGCCTATGTTTAAACATGAAACTTGATAAAGCTGCTTTTTTATTTAGACTCAATTGAGATTTTAAAACTCAATCCTCTAACTAATTTGGTACTATGTATAAGACTTTGAAGGTCTATGATATCTGGAAAGTTTTGCTTTTTATTTTCTTAATTGAACAAAATTTATGATGAACAATCTTTAAATATGAACCTTTAAAGTAGAAAGATAATAGGATAGTGTGTATTTTGAATTCATTCAGGATGAATAATTGAAAATGTTAGAAATCTCTATGACAAAAAGACCATGAGACATTAATTTGTGATTAATAAAAATAATAATGATAATGGCTATTTCTTGAGCACTTACAATGTACTAGTAAATATATTAAGTGATACATACGCTCATTTGATTGATAAGTGAAATTGTTTACTTTGTGCATTAACTAAAAAAAATCCTCTCTTAGGATTATTGATAGAATTACTTTAATAGTAGTAGTAGCCATAATTTTCTAGATGATTACTAAGTGCTAGGCAGTTTATACGAATTAACATATTTAGTTATGACAAAAATCTCTCCAAGGTATGTATTATTATATTATTTAAATATATTTAATGTATTATTAAATTATTCTCATTTTAAAAAGTGAACATACTGAGATGCAGAAAAGCTGTCATTCACCTAAGTTTACACAGCTACTAAGTGTGGAGTGAAGACTGCACAGCAAGTCTATCTGACTTCAGAGGTTCCATTCTTAACCACTATACTACAGTAGCTCTCAAAGCTCTATTGCTTTGAAATCCGTGCTTATTGACATGTTAACTGATCTCTAGGGAGAATGTTCTTTTTCCTCAATGACTTTTGAATCTATGTCCAAATTCTCTCTCCTCCCCATTCTTTTCTCTCATCCTTAGAGGATTTCCTTGGAATACTGAGAATGCAGAGTAAGTATAGTTGTCCCTTGGTATCCAAGGGGGATTGGTTTCAGGACCCCCCCACGGATTCCAAAATCCAAGGATGCTCGAGTCCCTGATATAAATGATGTAGTACTATTTGCATATAATCTATGCATAGCCTCCCATATACTTTAAATCATCTCTAGATTACTTATAATACCTAGTACAATGTAAATACTATGTAAATAGTTGTTATACTGCATTGTTTAGGGAATAATGACAAGGAAAAAAGTTTGTGTATATTCAGTAGACAAAATTTTTTTTCCAAGTATTTTTGATCTGAGTTTGGGTGAATTGACAGGTGAGGAAGAGGGTTGACTATATTTGTTGAAGTGAACCAAATTAAAGTTTACCATTCCCCATGCTGGGCTAGGGGTCCTCTTTTTTGTTCTTAGATTTTTTTTTTTTTTTTTTTTTGAGACAGAGTCTCACTCTGTTGCCTGGGCTAGAGTGAGTGCTGTGGCATCAGCCTAGCTCACAGCAACCTCAGACTCCTGGGCTCAAGCAATCCTCCTGCCTCAGCCTCCCAAGTAGCTGGGACTACAGGCATGCGCCACCATGCCTGGCTAATTTTTTCTGTATATTTTTAGCTGTCCAGATCATTTCTTTCTATTTTTAGTAGAGACGAGGTCTCACTCTTGCTCAGGCTGGTCTTGAACTCCTGAGCTCAAACAATCCACCTGCCTCGGCCTCCCAGGGTGCTAGGATTATAGGCATGAGCTACCTCACCCGGCCTGTCCTTAGATTTTTGCCCTCAAGATATTCACTTATGTTTTAGTCCCTCAATCTGTGCCCTTGCTCAGTGTCAGGATTTACAGAGTTTACCACTGCCCATCCTGGGCTGGGGGCCTTCTTTTATGCTCTACTATCCTCTTCATGTCTTTATTATTTCACTTACCAAAAGTTTGCTGTTGTGATATGTGGACTTCATTTTTTTATTTCAAAATATTAAGGAGGTACACATGTTTTAGGTTACATACATAGATTGCTTTTGTAATGCTTGAGTCCTGGCTATAGGTGTGCCCATCACCCAAATAGTGGTCACTGTACCCATTACATAGATTTTTGCCCCTCTGCTATTTCCTCCTCCCCCCGGTTGATTTCCACTGAATTTTACTTCCCTTAGTGCACACGTGTGCTCACTGGTTAGTTCCAATTTAATAGTGAGTATATGTGGTGTTTATTTTTCCATTTTTGAGATACTTGGTATATTAATAAACGGGGCTGGGAAAATTGGATAGCTACATGTATAAGAATGAAACAGGACCTGTACCTCTCACCACTCACAAAAATTAATTCAAGATGAATAAAAGACTTAAATCTAAGGCATGAAACTATAATAATTCTAGAGGAAAATGTAGGAAAAACTCTTCTAGATATCAGCCTAGGCAAAGAATTTATGACTAAGACTCCAATGGTAATCATGGCAACAACAAAAATTAATAAATGGGATTTGATTAAACTAAAAAGCTTCTGCACAGCTAAGGAAACCATCAACAGAGCACACAGACAATTTACAGAATGGGAGAAAATATTCACAAGCTATGCATTCGATAAAGGGCTAATATCCAGAATTTAAAAAGAACTCAAGCAAATTAGCAAGAAAAAACAAACAACCCGATGAAAAAGTGTGCAAAAGACATGAACAGAAGCTTCTGAAAAGAAGAAAGACAATGGCCAATAAACATAGGAAAAAATGCTCAACATGACTATATTTTTTTCTTGGATTTGCAAATACTATTTCTTTTGAGTGAATAGATAGCCACATTGTTTTCTAATTTGTTAAACTAGTCTTGAAATAGCAGAGCTGAAGCATTATGGTAAATCCTGACATTGAGCAAGAGGAGAGATTGAGGGACTAAACATGAGTGAGCATCCTGAAGACAAAAATCTGTCCAAAGGAGTAGAATTTCAGTATTTCAGCATTGGAGGCCAGTCATTAATATGACATCGAGACCACTAAGGGGAGTTGTTGGGGTATGGAATGGCGTGTTCTGGCAAAAGAATATATGTCTGAGGAGACATTCTGAATTGTGAAAGTTTCCACACAGGACATTTTCCAAGGAGCCAAGAATATATTGGAATCAATAAATGTCAGTAGCTTGCATAGGCTTTTAAACCATTTTAATGTAGGAATATAAAGCTGTTGGCATAAACAAAAGCTAACTGCTTAGCTAGATCCACATGCCTTGGATCATCCAAGACACTCACCTGACCTTGTCTTAGCTTAAATCCTGTTTTTAATCACTGCTGAGTTGTAAGTCTCAGAAGCTGAAAGGCAGATGAGGTAAAAATGTGTGGTGCACATGTCTTTTCAGCAACATGGCAATATGTTGAGAATATTTTTGTGGCTCAAATTAAAGTTTGAGACAGTCAGTGCCATTTAATGAATTCTAGGTTAGCAATGATAAATAAACATTGACTCAACAACACTGTTTATTTTCTGTGCTTGAGACTTTACTTTGGAGTGGGCCCTATAAACACACATGCCCTTCTAACAGGACTGGCATTAACATAATACTCTGTGATACCAAGAAAATCTGGTCTGAAATATTAGCCCTGCCTGGATGAACAGCTCCCTTCACTTATTACAAGAAACCATGGAAAATTGTATTTATAGTAGCAGACTTACATTTAAAGAGCTTCTATACCAAGTACAATTTTAAGGTCACCTAATAAGAAGTTCTGAAAACGTTATTGCTTAATTTGAGACCAACACATGAGGGATATCATGTGTTGTCTCTCTCCTAATTGTTTTTCTACTTGGTGATGCTTATAAATGGTGAAGAAGTTTGCATAATAATTCAATACCACTTCATCTTTTATTTCTATCATGGATTCCCATAGTGGACTGTAGCTTTTGACAAATAATCGTTGAAGTTCATACTGAGGAAGTCCCAGAAGTTAACTCACCATGAGATAATTCATTTTCCAAATCCATAGTGAGGCTTCCATAGAATATCTGCCGGTACCTGTGTGCACTTAACTCATGAGGGAAGGTTTACTTAGAAGAGTGGCTGCTAATCAGGCCCACCCAGTATGTCTTAGCTGCCTATTCCTAGAATCACCATAATGTAGTTTTGTCTGCTGACATTTGCTTCCTTGCAGTCGGCATACGTGAAAAAAAATTCTATTTCAGTTACCATTGTGTTGTAAAATTTTTAGGCTTTGACTAAAAAAATACAAAAGAAAAGTGTATGTGTCCCATTAATCAGAGAGAAATTGTGGCTCATAGAAAGAAATATCCATTTTGAGAGCGAGTACTCTGGCGATGCCTTGACAATTGCAGGCTGTATTCCTGGAAAGAACTTCTGTCCTTACTCCCTGCCCTTTTTCTTTCTGCTGGCAAACTGGCCTAGACAACCAGAAAAGAACTTAAATACTTACCTCTTTTTTAAAAATCAGATCTGAATGCAAGCCTGAAATGTTCTATTTCTCTCCCGGACTTGAATGTTATCCCTTTATCAATTTTGCAGAATCAAATGAACTTCCCCAAATGAAAATACTCATAGTTCAAATTTCACTTCCATTTTCCATCCAGACACAGCCTGATAAATATCCTTGAGATTTTAGAATGCTTTTACACACCTGAGCAACCAAAATTTCTCAAGCCAAAATCTCACACTCGAGGTCTGTGATATTTCAAAATAAGAGAAGAGTGGAAGACGGGAAGTGTGTCTGTTTCTTTCTCTTTTCTGAGGATAGGCTTAAAAAAATCCTTCCCTGCATCTCAACAATGTTGTTTTGCATTTCCATGGTAGTTGAATGTACTCTTCACTGGAGATTGTTGAATTCACCCAGGGTATCTCCTAGTGGAGGTGGGTTGCTATGGTGTGAACATTTATGTCTCCCTAAAATTCATATGTTGAAAACATCCCCATTGTGATGGTATTAGGAGGTAAGGCCTTTGGGAGGTGATTAGGTTGTGAGATTGGAGCTCTCATGATGGAATTAGTGTCCTTACAAAAGGGGCTTCAGAGAGCTGCTTGCCCTTTCTACCATGTGAGGACACAGTGAGAAGGCCCCATCAATGAACCAGGAAATAGGTCCTCATCAGACATTAGATCTGTCAGTGCCTTGATATTGGATTTTCCAGCATCCAGAACTGTGAGAAATAAATTTCGGTTGTTTATAAGCCACCTAATCTATGGCATTTTTGTAGCAACCTAATAGACTAAGACATGGGTGAGAAGGTAGAATGTAGCACCAATTATCTGCCTGTATTGACTTTTGGGTTTATTTGTTAATGGTGTCTTAAGATGAGGGCCAACTGGAACACCAATCCTTGAATCCTTCTAACATGGCAATGGATATCCCCTCTAGGTTCCTGAGGAATATATAGCACAGGCTCTAAACAAATGTATCCTTTGTCATTGGCTAGAAATTTTGTCACCATTCTCTTTTCTGATCCTCTTTCCAGGTTAATTTAGATGCATCCTTGTAGAGCTTCAAGGGCAGTGTTTCTCAAAATGTGATCCCAGAGTACCTGCATTAGAGTGGTTTGTTTTGGGGTGCTTAGAAAAATTAAGATTTCTGGCCCTCCTTCTAGGCCTTTCTAGTCTTCAGGGCTAGAGCTTCAACAATATAAGTTGTAAAAAGTGACTTACAGGTGATTCTGATGTACGATCAGACTTTTGAACCTTTTATAGAAGGCAAAATTAAAAGTAGATATGACTAGCTAGATTTTTTTAATGTTCCCTTTCTTTTTGTTCTTTATGCCTTTGGTCTTCTATGATTTGGTGTACCTACTAAATTGGCAGTATCCCCAGCTCTGTGTAAGGGCATTATCCACATCACTGCAAAGGAGAGGATGAAGAGAAGTATAAGGGAAAAACCAATAAGAGAATATGACATATAATATAAGATCTACCTGCTTCTTGAATCAGTTAAATAAAGTCACCATTGTACATTCTGATGCCAACTCATCCACCAGGACCTGAAGTCTGCTGAAAATTAGAGCATCCGTGGGGAGGAGTAAAAGAGGAGCAAGAGGAAATCTTGAATTGATCAAGTTTATCTATATTTCCAACCAGAAATGACTGGGAATTGGCTATGTTACATTTTTTATCATCAGCAGTAGTAGTGGAGGCTTGGGTATTAGAGTCAGTTACAGAGAAAACTCAGAGTCTATGACCATGAAATATTAGACCAGATATATTAAGAATAGTTATTTATAGTTCAATAGTGTTTTCATGTGGAAATTCCTTCCCAGCATTTCTTGATATATTTAAATGGTTTTTTTGAATATTGAGAAAACTCAATAGAGAAATGAGGAAAATGAGAGAAAAGTATTATAATTCTTTGCAAGAATTAAAGCTTAAAAATTAACATAGCAATGCTACTGACTCAAAGGATTCCACTGATATCAAATCAAAGCAAGAGCAGGAAATGTGGAGACAAGAGTTAAGGGGAACAAGTCTGGAAACCAGGACAGGAGCACATGGGATCCTCAGTTGTCAGGATCTAGTCAGTCAAATTGGCTTATTGCTCTTTTTTATTTTATTTTATTATTTATTTATTTTTATTAAATTTTTTTAAATTGCAGCATATTATGGGGGTACAAATGTTTAGGTAATATATATTGCCCTTGCCTCATCTGAGTCAGAGTTTCAAGGGTGTCCATCTCCCAGACAGTACACACAGCACCCATTAGGTGTGAATATACCCATTCCCTCCTCCCCTCTCCCACCTGCCCAAAACTCGATGAATGTTACTACTATATGTGCACATAAGTATTGATCAATTAATACCAATTTGATGGTGAATACATGTGATTATTGTTTTACCATCTCTTGCCGTGTTACAAGTATGTTCTGTGGGCCTGTATTGGTAATAATGACTTATGCTTACAAATAAAATGGATATTCATATGTTTTTATGCTTAGCATACTTTATACAACTCCTGTAAATGGTGTTCTAAGAAATAACAAGTTTTAGAAACCAAATAAGTCTTCAGATTGGCAATTTTCACTCATGAGTCTTTGCAGTGCTGTTAACCTTGGTAGGCAATCCAAATGTTATGTTATGAGAATACTATCCTCTAATGTTTGCTGGAATTCTTTAGTGTTTGAATGGTTGCTGTAGTCTACAATTACATGTAAATAATACTAAAAATAATATTTATTATTTTTCAAACACATTTTTATATATCTATAATAATAAATAAAGAAAGTGGATATTGAAAATATTTTAAGAATAATTTATGAGAATTAACTTTGGGAATTCTTGAGAATTTGTGTGAATTCCAATTTCTCATCCCTAAGTCACAAACATACATATCTGTCAGAAACTTGGGAATATTAAGGGCTACTTTCTTTTTTTTCTAAAGTGTCATCTGAAATATTGAGATAAAATTTGAGACAATTTCTTAATTATGTCATTCAAGATTCCCATAGTTAAAACCCATAGAACATGAGTTCACAATCCTAATTATACAGTAAAACAATTGACTATGTGTGAGAATCAAACTCTAAAAAGCAGATCATAGTTAGCAAAAGGGAAAATTATTAATGGAAAATATATCTGAAGTGTTTTGCAAATATAACACAAAGATACATAGTGCTGAGAAATAGTAAAGCGATACGAAAGATGGAGTAAGGAAGTCCATCATATGAAAGTCAAACTGGAGTTCCAGAAAGAGCATAGAGAGGATGGAAGACAGACAATATTTGAAAAGATAATGCTTTGGAATTTCCAGAAATAACTAAAGACACAAATTCTCAGATTCAGAATGCACAGCAAGTCCCAACCAAAGAGAGACTACAATTTTAGACATAACAAGAGAAAAAAGAATGTTACTCATAATGCAATTATAATTAAACTGACAGCAGATTTGTCAACAAAAAGAAATAGAAGATAGTAGGATAATAGCTGTAAAGTGTTTAGAGAACATTACTGTCAATCTAGAATTTAATAATGAAGGCAAAACAAAGTTTCATATTAACAAAAACTGAGGGAAAAGTAACAGCAAGGTGAAATAACAACATAGAATGAACACTTGTAAACATTATATAAGATGGGAGGGAGTGATATAATGATTTCTGAAGCCCCTATATACATCTATATACATAGATGTTTCAAATTCAAGTGTGTATGGTAAGAAGCATAGAGAAGGGTTCTGTTTCAGGATAAGATGAAGTAGGCATGTGTTGCCTGTTTCTTCCACTTAATGCAGCTATAGAGTCTGGACAGAATGCACAGAGAAGCCCTCTGATGACTCTGAAATGTAAAGAGTAGCGGGCAGATTCAGGAAGAAGGTTAAGAATTCAAAGTACCACTGAACCAGTAGTGAATTTACCAGTTCCCCTTTCTGGTCTACTCACCCTGGATTTGACGCAGTCTGTACTCAAAAGTAGGCATTAGTAGGGGTTATGTGTTGGGGGGTAGAGGGGGAGAGAGAAAGAGAGAGAGAGAAGTAAAGAGAGAAAGCGAAAGTGTGCACCAGGAGAAGCCCTATTTGCGTATTAGTCTTGGATGGAGGCATAGGAAAGGAATCTCCTAAACATCCAGAGAGAGATGTAGAAATTACCCATTTTCTCTGTTCTAACATGCCCCATCTCCCCAGCACTTCTGTAGAGGTTGTGGCAGCAGCAGAAACAGGGAGAGGGGAAGCTTCCTCTCTGACTGGAGGAGGAGTGGTCCCAAGGGGATGAGGTGAACCCCTGAGCTTTTGTTTCTCATTCTTTTCTCCCAACATTTGGTCCCAAAGCAGACATAGGAAGTGTACAGCAGAGCAGGGTAGATAAATTTCCAGTGTTCTGGCCAGAGGGCAAGAAAAAGGAAGCACCAGAGAACCAGAAAGTACTGGGGAGATTGTGGAGACGGCCAACCTTAAGAAAGTGATTCCTCAAGTTGTTTATGACTTCCTGGGCTTACTCTTGAGTTGGGTAAGCTTGAATCTTAAATAAGCATATGTAGACTTTGAAATTTGAACTATAGAATAGACTACTACCAAAATCACAGACTAATCAATGGCAAGTGCATATGCTGGACCGATCAAAATATTACTGCTTTGGAAAGGCTTTGGAAATGGTGCTAGAATCACAACTCTCAGAAGATGGGCTAAATTCAATCTGCTCAATTACTGGCCAAAACAAAAATATCAATATTATCTGTAGAATGTCTACAAAATCCATAGTCTCCTAACATAATATTCAAAATGTCTAGAATGGAATCCAAATTACTTGGCATACAAAGAACCAGGAAAATCACATGGCAAAATATAATCAACAGTTGCCTATGTTGAGATAATAAAGATGTTGGGATTATCTGACAAGGACTTTATAAGAGCTATTATAACAATGCTCAAATTAGTAAGAGCAAATATTCTTGAAATGTATGGGAGATAGAAAGTCACAGCAAAGTAATACAATATATGAAGAACAACCAACTGGAAATTTAAAAATTGACTCCAAATAGCTGGAAAAAAATCCCCACCCAAACTCACTGGCTGAGCTCCATGGGAGAATGGAGATGACAGAGGAAAAAAATCATTGAACTTGAAAATAGATCAATAGAAATCATCCAATCTGAACAAGAGAAAAAAACAGAAAAAAAAGAACAACAAGAAGAAAAAAAGAACAGAGCCTCAGGGACCTGTAGGAAAATACCAAAAGGTCTAACATACATGTTATCAGAGTCTCAGAAAGAGGAGAAAGAGTGAAAATCAGAAAAAAAATTTGAAAAAAATAATGGTTGAAAGCTTTCCAAATTTGGTGAAACACATAAGCCTACAAATTCAAGAAACTCAATGAACTCCGAGCAAAATAAACTCAAAAGAATACATTTCCAGATATATAATAATCATCCTGCTAAAAACTAAAGAAAAAGGAAAAAATACTGAAAGCAAGCACAGAAAAATAATGTGTTACTTGTAGAGAAAAACAGCACCAGTTATGGTTGATTTCTCATAGAAACCAGGGAGGGTAGAAAGGAGTGGTAATTTTTAGAATGCTTAATGAAAAGAACTCTCAAACCAAAATTCTATGTCTAGCAAAAATATCCTTCAAGAGTGAAGGAAAATTGAAAACAGTTTCAGATAAAGTAGAGCTGTTCTAAAAGAATTGTTTAAAGAGAGTTGGTCACGTAGAAAGGAAATGATACCAGAAGGAAACTTTATATATCAGGAATGATGGAAGAAGAGCAGTAATGTGTATATCTGAGTAAATATAAGAGATCATGTGTTCTTTCAAATAAGTTTGAAAATTGAAAGCAGAAACTTTAACACCATTTATAGCAATCTCTTCCGGAAAAATAGAAGAAGAGAGAACAATTCTCATTTTATGAGGTCAGGAGAAAGCTCATACTAAAACCAGATAAAGACAGCAGAAACAAACAACAACAAAACCACATGCACAAATATGCACAAAGATGAATCATGCACAAAGATGCAAAAGTCCTCAACAAGATATTAGCAAATTCAATCTCATGATATATAAAAACAATCATACACCATGACCAAGTGGGATTTATTCTATAAATGCAAGCTATTCAATATTTGAAAATCAATGTAAACCAATATATTAACAGTGTGAAGAAGGAAAACCACATAACCAGAAGAATGTATATAGAAAAGAATTTGAGAAAATTCAATATCCATTCATGATTAAAAACTCTCAGCATACTTAGAAACTTCATCAACTTAACGAAGGGCATCCACAAAAAACTTAGAGCCAATGTCATACTTGCTAGTGAAAGACTGAATGATTTACCCCTAAGATTAGGAAAAATTCCTATTCTACATCATACTGTACTTCTAAACTGGTATACTAAGGCAAGAAAAAAATGTAAAATATGTATGTATTGGACAGGAAAAATAAAACTGTCCCTGTTCACAGATGGCATGATTGTTAATATACAAAGAAGATATATAGATAGCAAATAACCACATCATATAATAGTTATCCAACATCATTAACCATTAAAAAGTTCAAATTAAAAGCATGATGAAATACCACTAATCAAATTATTGAAATGGCTAAAATTAAACATATTGGCAATAGCAAGTGTGGGAGAATACAGATCATCTGAAAGTTTCATACATTGCTCCTGGGAATGCAAAATGATACAGTCACTCTCAAACATTCTTTGGAAGTTTCTTATAGTTAAACATACACTTACAATATAACTCAAAAATTCCACTTCTAGGCACTTATCTTAAAGAAATAAAAACCTAAGTTCACACAAAAACTTTTATACAAGTGTTTATGGTGGCTTTCTCTAAAATTGCCTCCAAGTAGAAACAATCCAAATGTCCTTCAACAAGTGCATGATAAACTGTAGTGTATTCATATAATGGAATAGTTCTCAGGAATAAAAAGGAATGAACTATTGACACACACAACAATTTGGATGAACCTTTCAGAGTAAGAGAGGCCAGTCTTAAAAGGTTACATTCCGTTTATATTACATTCTTGGAAAGATATAGCAATGGAGAACAGATCAAATGTTAGAGATTTGTCCATTTTTAAATTGAATTGCTTGGTTTTTTTTGTTGTTGTTGTTGAATTTTAAGAGTTTCTTACATATTCTGGACATTAGACTCTTATCAAATATCTGATTTATAAATATTTTCTCCCATTTTGTGGGTTGTCTTTTTACTTTCTTGATAATGTTTGATGCACAAAATTTTTAAATTTGATGAAGTTCAATTTATTTTTTCGTTTTTCACTCATGCTTTTGGTGTCGTATCTAAGAATCTGTTGTCAAATTCAAGGTTATGAAGAATTACCTCTATGTTTTATTCTAAGGTTTAGCTTTTATATTTAGGTCATTGATCCATTTTGAGTCAATTTTTGTATATGGTGTGAGGTAGGGGGTCTAACTTAATTCTTTTGCATGTGGATATCTATTTATCTTAGCACCATTTGTTGAAGAGATCATTTCTCTCCCATTGTATATCTTTGGCACCCTTGATGACAAAAAGTCGGCCATAAATGTATGAGTTTATTTTTGGACTCTAAATTCTATTTTGTTGGTCTGTATGTCTATACTTATGTCAGTACCACATGGTTTTAATTACTATAGTTTTATAGTAAGTCTTATAATTGGGAAATGTGAGGCCTCCAACTTTTTTTCTTCTTTTTTAAATATTGTTTTTACTATTTGGGATCCCTTCTAATTCCATGTGAATTTGAAGATTGCCATTTCCATTTCTGCAGAAAAGGCCTTTGGAATTTTGATAGAGACTTGATTTTTTTAAATATAGTGGGGTGTCATAAAAAAAATGGAAGTGGCCAGTCATCTGTGCTCAGGTCCTAATTTAGTAGCAACATAATATAGTAGGAAAAACCTGGCAGTTTATAGTTCCTGGTTCAGTTGTTTAATTTTCAGGGGCTTGCTTTCTCCACATATGAAATGAAGGTGTCAAGGATCAATTCTAAGCTTCCTTTAACTCTGATGTGCTCTACTTGTAGGTTAGCATAGAATAAAGCCAAGTAAAATGTTGGAGAGAAATTTCAGAGGATAAGGGCTTCTAACAGTTCACTATCCTATAACAACATGAATAGTAACAATAACAACACCTGCAGCTATCAGCTATTGAATGTGTCAGACGCTGTGCTAAATTCTTTGCATTACCTACCTCATTTCATCCTGAAAGTGACTTTTGAGGTAGGTATTATTATCATCATTTTACAGATAAAGAAATTGAACCTCTCAGTTTTTCAATTGTGTTTAAGGTTATTCAGGTAGTAGACAGTGGAAATGAGACCAAAATTTGTTCATTGTAAATTACACTGTGGCATATTGATTCCTGAGTCTTTTCTATTATGATTATAATTAATCATTTTTCTTCTCCATCCTGAAACTCTCCTTTTTCCTCATCTTTATTGCTTTTACTTTTGTCAAAGCTCTGGGATAATAAGAAAAGCTATATATATATATATATATATATTTAAAGATATCACTATTGTGGACTTAAACGGATTTCTCTTCTATTGGGAGAAACAACTCTGATTATTCTTCTCATGGGTGCCTAAACTTCTGATTTATCTTACTGTCTGTGCAGAGGCAACATAGCGGTAATAAAACATAAAATGCAGTTTCACTTCCCAGGTTAAATGGTTAAAAATATTTGGAATGACTTAAAGCTCCATGTTAGCCAGCAGTCGTTATGATAAAACATTTCTTCTTTTCTTAGGTTTGTGCTTTTCTTATGGAGTTTGCCACATGCATTTTTTCCTCAACTGAAATTAAGCAAACTGGAAAGAAAATAAAAAGGAAGCAATAATGGAGCTTAGTATTGGCTCCCACATAAGCATTTGGGACAAAGAGTGAATACTTTTCCCTATTGTCATGAATATCAAGAATGCCATATTTCCCCCTGTTCCAAAAACCAAAAACCTATGACCTGAAGACCTAAGATTCTTGAATGAGAGTGAGTAGGTCAAAATTTTGGTAACCATATTCAACAAATTTCACTTAGAGCCAGCTGCACAGTTCAACTTTAACCTTCTGGGACTGCAATTTTTAAGAGGGCGCTGTGTTAAATCAGTGAGTGGTGTCAGGCTATTAGCTCTCTGCTGGTACAATATGGCAGGGCAGTTGGTCCTACCTTTGCTAGTTGGTCAGGCTGTGAGATACAACAACTGAAATGCTATTTGGCAACTGGAAAAAGCTGTTTGCTTTTTACCAGACCAGGCACTGTTATTTTATTTTCATTAAACATGGCTTTTTGGATACATATGGTGATAATAGATCACAGAATTTTTTGCTTTCATTATTAACATATTGCTTTAAAACTACTTTTGCTAAGCCTGGTTTTTATATTTGTGAAGTTCTAGCATCTTGTCACAGCCCAATGTATATGCTTTGAGAGGGAAACAGTAGACATGTTGAAAAACTTGGAATCCAATTAAGGAGACAGTTTAAATGGGCATATTTAAGCATATATGTGATGGTAACATATGATGGCCAGAAGGCAATTAGCCTTTCCTTTCTCCTTCTTTTTCTTTTTGAAACAAACAACTCTGAACATGTTAATTCAAATATGTGCAAGATCTTTTCTGTTAGAGTCTTTACACAATTTTGTTGAAGCACCTTCTCCCAAGGTCTTTGTAAGACTGACTTGTTCACCTCCATTATACTGAAGAAACGAAGTCTTCCTGACTATCTGGGCAGGCTTTTTGCTCTGACCCCTTTACTCACTATTTCATTTTAAAAGAAATCGGCACGATTTCTCTTTTAGATATACACAATGTTTTTAAAAGCTTATCTTTTCCTTCTCATTTTCTTCTCACTTCTTACTTCCTGGGCTTACTACACTTGAAAGAGTCATAAAAGTATAGCTCGAAGTCTGATAAATTGATGCCTCCCAATTTGTTCTTTTTGCTTAAGGTTGCTTTGGCTATATGGGGTCTTCTCTGGTTCCATATGAAGCATAGAATTTTTTCTAGATCTGCGGAAAATGATGTTGGTATTTTAATAGGGATAGCATTGAATCTGTAGATCATTTTGGGTAGTGTAGACATTTTAACAATGTTGATTCTGCCGATCTATGAGCATGGTATGATTTTTCCATCTGTTTATGTCCTATGCTATTTCCTTCCTCAGTGTTTCATAGTTCTCTCCGTAGAGGTCTTTCACCTCCTTACATATATTTCTAGGTATTTTATTTTCTTTGTTGCTATGGTGAAATGTATTGAGTCTTTGATTTGGTTCTCAGTTTGACTGTTGTTGGCATATATGAATGCTACTGATTTCTGTACATTGATTTTGTAACCTGAGACTTTGCTGAATTTGTTTATCAATTCCAGTAGTCTCATGGCAGAATCTTTGAGGTTTTCTAGATATAAGATCATATCATCAGCAAAGAGAAATAGTTTGACCTCTTCTGCACATATTCGGATGCCCTTTATTTGCTTCTCTTGTCTGATTGCTTTGGCTAGGACTTCCAGCACTATGTTGAATAGAAGTGGTGATAGAAGGCAACCTTGTCTGGTTCCAGTTCTAAGTGGGAATGCTTTCAATTTTTCCCCATTCAGTATGATGTTGGCTGTGGGTTTGTTGTGTATGGCTTTTATCATTTTGAGGTAAGTCCTGTCTATGCCTATTTTACCATAAAAGGGTGCTAAAGAAAGAGTCATAAAAAACAGGTACCAGATTTGTTTTATTCAGGCATATATACCTATGAATACATATATACTATTTTATATGGATTAGGTGCTCAAAAATTTGTGATTTGTGGTGACAGATCTAGAAAGTCCTAACCATGCAAAAACATGAAAATATTCACTTCCTAACAAGTAGTTGCAGATATCTAATATCAGTTATGTTTTTCATTATGGTGATTATTCTTGTTATTTAATGTTTTATAAATGAGTGCATACATTGTTATATCACATTTAAAAATATTTTTTGCGATAAAAGACATGAGAAACCAAGAGGGAGGGGCAGGAGGGTATGTGTAGGATAAAAACTTACCTATTAGGTACAATGACTACTATTCTGGTGATGGGCACACCAAAAGCCCTGACTTAAGCATTATATGAGACATCCATGTAACAAAATCACTTGTACCCCCTTAATTAATATTTTGAAATAAAAATAAATTTTAAAAAAGGAAAAGAATAAATGGGATCATAACATAGAAAAAATATTTTGATAACTGTATTGCAATATGACTAGTTTCCTTTGTAACTGAATGTGTTTCATTTTATACATTTAAAAGAGTATTTTGAGAAAGTCTTCATAGACTTTGCCAGTCTGTCAGAGGTGTCTATGGCACAAAAATGGTTAAGAGTCTCTAAGTATTAGAAATTATGTTTGTGGATTATATTGATCAATATCTATTTTACATAGCCAAGGCCATACCTCACAGGAACATATAATGAGTTTGAAGGTTAACACAAGTTTATGAATTAGCACGTAAAAAATCTTTAAACTTCCTTCTTATATTGTTTTACACTCCTAAGAATTCTTCATCCCATAAGATGAAGGTGAGCATATACTGGCTTCTTGGATCCTTCTCCTTTTGGGAGGCAAGCTGTGTTCCACTCACACCAGCTGCAATACCTTGACCAGCAGGTCACACAGGCACTGCAGACGCACATATTTGGTTTGGGTCCTCAAGAGGAATTCTGGGCTTCCTGGATGACTCTGATAGTGCCTCACATTAACTCCCAAAGTAAACTGAACAACACATCACTTGCTCTATCCCCTTGTTTGCCCTTGGGCTCTGGTCATTGAGGCCTCTGAAAGTCGCTGTCGATTAGTACCATGGGCAATATCTCATATAATATTGTTCCTTTCTTATTTGGTCTAGAAAATACTTATAATTAGCCTTAGCCTTCTTTAAATCAGAATGTGAAGACAGATGACAATTCATTTATTTGGGGTGGGATCCAACCAAAAATATTCTATAGCCATATGTCATAACTTACCAGATACATTTTTTTAAGCAGACATTAAAAGGTTGACTGTGGTTGTGTGGGACCAAGTGAAAGGAGACAGAAAGTGGGACTTGATGGATGCACAGGAATAAGGCAATTACCCTGAAAACTTATCTGATGCAAAGAGTGGGAGGAAGTCAGTCAAGTAGTAGCAGTTGGAATATCAGGCTTGAATCAGAAAAGAAAGCTGAATATTTTGGATTTTATTTGGGTTAGAAGTGGAGGGCCATTTGAGCCTTTGATTGAAGATTTAGATAATCAGGACTTCCATTATGTGGAAAATAATACACATTATGCAACAGAATATACTTTGTTCACAAGCTTATTATTGGTCAAGAGTTAGCTAACAATCCTTGTCTCTAGCATGTTGGTGAAGGCTGTAGGTAGGAATGTTTAGAAGATTGTCTCTACCTTGGTGTGGGACCTCTTTTTTTTTTTCTTCTTTCTTTAATTATCTTAATTCTGTGTTTTTCTGATAAGTGAGTCCAGCCCCCACCAGCATCTCCTCCATTTCCAATGCTGCAATCTGATTTGCAACCTGCACTGTTCCTCCTTGGTTGGTGACTATTACTCTAAAAGCTGATATGTTAATTATGAAATAGTCCTAGGGTCTGCAGTTGCTCCTAGTTCTGTTAACTTACATATGCATGAACACACACACACACACACACACAGGCATACAATTTAGTTCACTGACTATATGGATTTTTGAAACTTTAGATTTTGAAATAATGTTAGATTTACCAAATATTGCAAAGATAGTGCAAAGAGTTTCCATATACCTTTCACCACAGCTTCTTTTAATGTTAACATCTTACATAACCATGGTATATTTATCAAAACTGAGAAATTATAATAACATTTCTACAATACAGTACTGGTAACTAAACCACTAACTATTTCTGACTTTTACCACTTTTTCCCCTAGTCAGGTAAGAAGATTATTTTGGATTTTATTTGATTAAAAGTAGAGATTCATTTTAGCCTTGAGTGAAGAGTTTCTATTTTAGGATCCAATTCAGGATACCACATGGCATTTAGTCCAATTATATTTTGAATGCTCTTGCTAGCAATATTTGCAATTCTGTGCATCATAGTTATAGCTGGAAATGTAACACACTTGTATAACTGTTCTATGTTACTTTTCTTAAATACCAATTGCTGTTTTCCTGGAAGAAGTTTTAGATACAGGGATGAGAGTGTAATTGTAAAATTATATTGTCTTCTAGATTGAATGCTGGCTAGCAGAACATTTTCTAATACTTAGAAGATATCTTTCTGTTAGTTCTATGACTATTGTTTTTCTCTCTTTGAACAGATAACTTCTTGATTGCTTGTCATAAAATGCTGTTACATTCTCAGGGATTTTTTTTAACCTTTTCATGTAGGCTACACAGGAAATATAAAGGAAATAACTGCCTCATTATTTTAAGTCTTTTCTCTGTTGCTCTTACTCCAACCAGGAATTATAGGACTCTATCCCGGTGGCACTTTGCTTACTTTGAGCTTAGTACCTATATGGTAGATTGTCATAGTAATGGCCTCCTATAGATCACACTTTGCATCCCTGTATGTGGTCCCTTCTTATATGGACTGTGGACTTGGCTATGTGATATCATTTGGCCAATGGGACTCAGCAAATGTGATGCAAAGAGAGGGTAAAAAATACTTTACAAAAGGCCTTTTCCTCTTGGAATGCTGCCACCTTATGTTGGCCTGATGGAGACGTGATCTAGCCAATGGCCAGAACCAACTGCCAGGCAGGTGAACCTGGCCATGTCATGCCAGTCAGTCCTAGTAGAGTTGCAAATCATGGCAGCCACATGTGTGATCAGCACAAGAACTGCTCAGTTGAGTTCAGCCTGGCCCAAGTTACTGACCCATAGAGTTGTTATAAAACAGAATTGCTATTTTTTAAGCTGCCAAATCTTGGGATAGTTTGTTATACAACAACTGATAGTGGGTAGAATCTATAAAAGCTTATGACACATGGCTTGATGGTGGATACACGAGTCTCAGAAGTATTCATTTTTCTTGGACTATCATTTCTCTTGTTATAAAAATGCTTTATTCATTCCAGTCCTATCCTAAAACAGATAATCTTTTGATACTCTTTTCCAATTCAATTTATCAATGATTTATTGTTTTTGTATCATAAGAGGACTTTTATGAACCATAGGTTATTACTGAAAAATCCAATAAACAAAATTATTTGCTGAGAAGTGAGATAAAAATGTAGACTATTGTTCTAGACAGTCTGCACTCAATTGTCCTTTTCAGTGCTCAAGAAGAAAATAGTTAGAAACTGGGTGGAACATTGCTGAACAGATATTTTCTTTCTTCTACATGATGCTTTTAGGAAGGTAACTTGAATTTTGTGCCTTGTATATATATTACCTTTTACATTGTTTTAATTTTTAAAAACAATTTAAAAATGTATTTCACATTAAAAACGTTCAAATAATTGAAAAAACTCCATCCTTGACAATACCCAATGGAAAGAATGTTTCTAAGAAATCCTATTTACTGAAATTTTAGCTGACTTCTAAATCACCAAATGCAAGACTGCCTAAAGATCATATAAATATTTGTCATTGCTTTAGTTTATGGTCTTTCAATTTTCCCTAAAGAATAGCTACCTAGGAAGAAAAATGAAAAGATATCATGATCTTGGAAGGGATGTTGCCCTAAAATAGCAGTGAAATACCAAGGTGGTTTTCCTGACCATCACAGGAGAACCAGAGTAATTCCTAAACGTGTAGGTAGAAAGGATGCCCATGTTTTATGTGAAATGTGACCTCAGAGATTTGTTTGTTAAGAAACTTACACATAGGTAAAAGCCTAAGAGATAAGTTGTAAATTACAATGATTTATTCTTATATAAACAAGAATGAAAAATTCATCCTTCAAAATAGTATTTGTGGTATATTAGTTTGCTAAGGCTGCCATAACTAAGTATTGCAGTTAGGGAGGCTTAAACAGCAGACAATTATTTGCTCACAGTCTGGAGGCTAGAAGTCCAAGCTTCAAGGTGCCAACAGTGTTGATTCCTTCTAAGGGTCTCTCTCCTGGGTTTGTGATGGCCATCTTCACAGGTCTTCACCTGGTCTTCCCTCTACATGTATCTGTGTCCTAATCTTCTCTTCTTATAAGGACACCAGTAATATTGGATTAGGGTCCATATTAGGACCTCATTTTAATTTAATTACCTCTTTAAGGGTCCTAGCTCCAAATACAGTCACATTCTAAACTGTTGGGGATTAGGAATTTAACATATGAGTTTAAGCGGGGGACACAATTCAGCCCATAACATATGGTACTGCAGAATGTATGTACAATCAATGAGGGAAAGAATAAACTAGTTTTGCTTATATTTAGAAAAAATATAACTTTGCATGTCAAAGAACATGGTAAGCAAAGAAAAAAAAAAGACAAACTGGGAAAACATATTTCCATTGTGTATCACAGACACAGAGTTACCTTCCCTAATTCATAGTTTCCCAAAATAAAGACTAAACCTTACAGAAAGATGTGTTAGAGAGATAAACAAAGTTCAGAAAAAAGAAATATATATGGTTCATAATCATATAAAAAGGTGCACAACTCCATTGAATGTAAGAGAAATGCGAATTAAAAGCACAACGAATACCATTTCTCAACTATTAGATGGATGAACGATCCAAGTATGGTAACATATTCAGTTGGAGAAGCTGAGGGGCATTTTTATATATTGTTGATGTGATGACAAAATTGTTTTACAAAATAACATCTGCATTTATTCTTTAACAAAACAATTCCACATCTAGAAATTTATCCCATTAGCAAAAATACAAAAGGATGTGTGGACAAGCTTTCGTTGGACTATTGGGGTACAATTAAGACCAGAAACAACCCAAAAGTCCCTCAGTGAGGAGCTAGTTAAATAAGCTATGGAACACAATGCTGTTCTATGCAGGTGTTACAGCAATGAGGAATATCTTTAGGATATCTTGTTAAGTGGAAGAAAGCAATATAGGGAAAAATGTATATTTTATCATTTATCGGAGAAAGTAGGGTGCACCTATACACAATGGAAAAGTAAACTGTCAAATAAAAGTTACTACTTAAAAAGGGAGGGAGGAAATAGGGTAGAGAGAATAGGCAAAGGAGCTACACTATTTGAAATTGCCTTGTAAACTTGACCCTTGAACTATGTAAATATTTTACATAATTATAAAACAAAGTAAAATAAAAAAGCAATCCCTAAAAATCCTGTGTATTCAGTTAGGGGCACAGAGAGGAACTCTTCAAGTGGCTTTGAGACAAAATAATTTGGCCGGGCGTGGTGGCTCATGCCTGTAATCCTAGCACTCTGGGAAGCCAAGGCAAGGGGATTGCTTGAGGTCAGGAATTCGAGACCAGCCTGAGCAAGAGTGAGACCCCGTCTCTACTAAAAATAGAAAAATTAGCCAGGCATGGTGGCACACGCCTGTAGTCCCAGCTACTTGGGAGGCTGAGGCAGGAGGATCGCTTGAGTCCAGGGGTTTGAGGTTGCAGTGAGCTATGATGACATCACTGCACTCTACCCAGGGCAACAGATGGAGACTCTGTCTCAAAAAAATAAATAAATAAAATAAAATAAAATTAAATTTAAAAATAAATAAATAAAAGACACAATAATTTGACTACCCATCCCCAGTGCACATAAAAGAATTGTAAACCATTTTCAGTATTCAGGATCCCAGTAAGGTCCATACATTCATTGTTTGACATATATTTTAGGTTTCTTATATTTCCACATTTATATCTTTTAATTTTAAAATTTTTGTTATTGAAGAAAACTGGTTATCCCATAGTTTTTATCACAGTCTGGACTTTGCGTTAAGGTAGAAATAAAAATGATTTATTATATTTATGAGCCAATTGGAAATGTGAACATAGACTGGTTATTTGATGATATTGAGAAATTATTGTTTATTTTTTAGGGTAAGAGTGTATTGTCATCTTATTAAAAAGAGATATATACTGAAGTATTTATGGATCAAATGCAAATGTTTTGATGTCCGGGGTTTGCTTTAAAATAACACGGAGGAGGATTTGTCTGTGGATTGGCTTAGGTGAACTTAAGTGGTGAGTATTATGGGCATTCATTATACTAGTTTGACTGGTGTGAATATGTCCAAAATTCTTAATAATAAAAAAGTTAAAATAAGAGTGCTGGCTGTAGACTGTATCTCCTTGGGTTTGAATTTGGGTCCCACCACTTTGTAAATAAGTGATTATGAACAAATTATGCACCTTTCTGTTAGGTTATTAAGTATGGAATGTCTGATTTCCTTAAGAACTAGATTTGACAGTTGATATCTCTGACATTTCACTTTGACACCTCTTGTTTTACTTTTATTGTGAAGGTACATCTTCATTCTTTCAAACGCACATTTTGGCTTGTGTTTATCTTTCAAAATTTTTTTAGAGCAATTTTCTTGAAACCATGGATTAGTCAAAAATTCATGTTATTTTAAATATGAGTTCCATTGTGGAATCAATGCAGCACAGACAGCTCGAAATATCAATGAAGTGTTTGGGAAGGATGTGGCTAATGAACTCACAGTACGTCGATGGTTTGAGAAGTTCCAGTTTTGTGATTTTAATCTTGAAAATGAGCCATGTGGGTGACCTGCGACGAAGGTGGATAACGGTGAGAGGAAAGCTGTGGTGGACGTGAATTCATCTCAACCTACGAGTGAATTAGCAGCAAGGTTTGATGTTACTATTTCAACAATATTGGATCTTTTGAAGCAAAATCGGCAAGGTAAAGAAGCTGGATAGATGGGTTCTGCATGAATTAAATGAGCGTCAGAAGAGAAATCGTCTGGAAGTTTGCCTTTCTTTGCTGTCATGACATAAAAGTGAATCATTTCTACATCATATTGTTACTTGTGATGAAAAATGGATTCTTTTTGACAATTGCAAGCATTCAGCACAATAGTTGGATAAAGATGAAGTGCTGAAACAACAGTCCAAAACTGAATATTCATCAAAAAAAAAAAAAAAAAAAAAAAAGCTAATGTTGTTTGGTGGCCCAGCACTGGTATTATCTACTGCAGCTTCATGAAACCTGGTCAATGGATTACATCTGATGCCTCTGCAGCCAATTGGACAAAATGATGAGGATGCTTGTGATTAAGCCACTGAGATTGACCAATAGAGACAGGACAATCTTCATGTAAGACAATGCTCGACAACATGTGGCACTAACAACGCTGCTCAAACTACAGCAGCTGGACTTGGAGACTCTCTATCATTTACTGTATTCACCAGACCTTGCATTAACCACTTCTTCCAGGTTTTGAACCACGTCTTGCAAGGGAAAATATTTGATTCTCAACAAGCTGTGGAAAACGCCTTTCATGATTTCATCACCATTCACTCTCCAGGCTTCTTTGCTGCTGGCATAAACAAGCTACTGTTAAGATGGCAAAACTGTATTGTTTGTTTAGGTGCATATTTTGATTAATTGTACTGCTTCTAGTTTGAGATATAATAAACCACATTTTTGATTCAAAATCAGACATTTCATATTTAATAACCTATCTTTCATAACCTGAAAAGTGGGGCTGATAGTAGTGTTACCTCATAGGATTCTTGAGGCAATTAAATAAGATGATAGGTGTGAAGTATTGGAGCACCTTCTGTTGCATGGTAAGCAGACAATAAATTTTAGTAATCATCATATCTATTATTGTTTTCTCTAAATAGTATAAGAATATTCGGGGAGAGAGGGTCTCTCTCTCTCCCTCTAAGATCACAAGTTATGAGAATAATATAAACCTGGAACTGTCAGTGACTAGTTTTCCATCTAAGGGAGGCACAACTCACAGGAAATCAGGGCCCTGGGTGGCTGGCACTGTTGCAACACCCCTTGAACTCTTGGATTCAGCCATTCCTGAAGGTAGTTTGCCTCTGGACTTCCCACTTACCGGGTCAACAATCTTTATGTTAGTTTGCATTGTTTCTCACAGTAGCAAATAAAATTGCTCCAGCCATTCCACTCAATTTAATATACTTTAAATAGTGCTATCACCCTTTATCTAAAGCACATCTGTGCTTATAATATTTGCCACTTAAAATCTGAATAAGCTTCCCAGTTTTTAAATAAATAAATCCAAAATTCCTCAACCTGGTATATTGAACATCCTTTTTGACTCACTGCACATCTACTTCTCTAGCTTTATGTTCCACTCTGCCTATTTTCCTATTTATCCATCTTCCTGATAGGCTGGAAGGCATGTTTCTTGACCAGCTCCTTAACTGTGCATGGCTGCCTCACCTGGAAAGCTATTCTGTCAGCACCTCACCTGTCCACTTAATAAACGGACATGCCATCCTTCAAGGTCTTGTGAAAATGCCACTTCTCTGGAAATTTGCTTTATTGGAGCTGGAAGGGGCTGTCCAACCTCATTTAGCTCCTTTTATTTTACTCCTCCTATAGGATGCATCACTGCTATTTTGGTATCAATATTCTATTAGTTTAAAAATTGTGATATTTAAAAGATTTCTGTGATATCAATTCTTTTGTACTTGGAATGAAATCCTATGACTATTGTGTGTAAAGCTTTACATGATCTAGCTCTTTCCAGCTTCTCTGACATCGTATCACATGATTGCTCCCTTGTCAAATACACTCCAGCCACATAGGCCTTTACATTCTTCAGAAAACCCAGCTTTTCCTGCCATTGATTAGCTATCCCCATTTGTCTGCCAGGCTCTGCTTCCAGATCCTTCCATGGCTGGTACTTCCTCATAATTTATGCTTTAGTTCTAAGGTCTTTTCTCATAGAGGCCTTTCCTGGTTATCTAAATGCCCTTTACCTCTACTCTGGAATGACTATCACATTATCCTATGTTATTTTCTTTATAGATTATAGAATTTGCAACTGTATTAAATTGTCATATTTGTTTGTTTACTCCTTGAATGTCTGATTAGCCCTCTTCCCCTCGCAACTCCATGACATTAAAAATTCCACAAGGACAGGGATCATTTGTTCTTGTTTAATGCATTATTTCCATTACCTAGAACAAGGATTAGCATACAGTCAGTGTTTCATAAATATTTGCTGAATGAACACTTCCTAATGCCTTTACTAGGTTATCTGTACTACAAAGGCATAGCCTATTTGCCTATTGTACCTCAATTATCATTATCAAATATCACACTTTTTGCATAGTATGTACACAGTAAATATCTGACAAGTGAACAGTTTTCCTCCTATTATGTTGGACCATATGAAATTGTCATTTTTGTATATCAAAATGATTAAATATTGGCAATTTCCTATGGTTCAACTAATATCTTAAACTGTTTTCCATAGAATTAAACTTACGTAGAGCAAGTACTGGCCATTGCGTTTGACTACTGGGAGGTGATCTCTAGGTGCCTAGAATGTCCTGCCTGGTAGGAGTGTCTTTGTTTGCCTGGGGGCTTCGGGACATGCCACATCAGTTTTGAACTCTGGAGGAACTGGAAAGTAAAGACATTAACCCAAACTTTCGGGAAGGTATGGTCAAGGTCAGACACAGGCAGATGTGATCAGTCCCCAGTAAGAACTCTGGATACCAAAGTCTTGATAAGCTTCCTGGGTTGGCAATACTCTGTGTGTATCATTACATGTTGATACTGGGAGAATCACACAGTCTGTGACTCCAAAGGGAGGAGATTGCCAGAAGCTCTTCATTTGGTACCTACCAGATTCTACCCTATGCATTTGTTCCTCAGGCTGGTTCTACTTTGTACCTTTACTTACAGTGAGTGTGGCAGTGAGTATAATAGCTTTCAGTGAGTCACACTAGCACATTTTCAAACCAGACTGTGATTGTATGCATCTCTGAATTTGTAGCCAGTTGGTCTGAAATGATGGTGGCCCTGGGAACCCCTGAGACTGCAGCTGGTATCTGAAGGGAGAGGCGTCTTGTGGGAACTGTTCCCTTAGACTGTGCAGTTTGCATAAATCCATGCATATTTAAATACTTATTTACTCAAGAATAAAGGCTGTGCTCATTTCATTATTCCCCAGTGTCTACCACAGTAGCAGCCAGTTAGACTCTAGAGACTTTCTTCCTCATTGGAGTAGACCACCGAGCTGCTCTCATGAAGTAATTAGACCATCAGCATATATTTAACATTTAAAACAAAGTACTGAGTTGCACTTCATTCAGTCAAGTGCCAAAATCTACAGTACAGAAAATTCTGTGCTAGGACCTGTTATTATAGAGTGAGATCAATATGAAACAAGATGGGACTAGGAAAGGTTGTAGGCACAGACAAAAGATGATGTGAGTTCTTGTTTTACTTGATCTTTATCAGACGCTAGTAAATGTCCAAAACTTTTTGAGCCAGCTCTGCTCAAAAAGATAGTATTGGAGCTCATATCATGTCCCCACCATCAACCTTCCCAATGGTAACCATAATTTCACAAATTTTTCTTTTATCCCTAGTTCTATAAGAAATTACTGTCATCTTGTGATAGTTCTTCAGATGATAGTTGAGTTAGCAAGTGATGGGTAGGTGACTTTACATAGAAGTTTAAGCTTATCTTTCAACAGAGTTGAGTTTAAACATAGATATTCCAAATTCTTATCTGTTCTATAATGTATCCAAATTTCCATTCTGGTTTTTTTTTTTTTTGGCAGAGAAGGAAGTTTTTTTGGTCTATTTTTATATTTTAGCTTAGCCATTTGTAAACTCTCCTAAAATTAGATGCTTTTAAACATATTAAATGGAAGTTACCTTTTTATGATACCATTCTCATTCTACTAATATGAAAGTAATTTCTATCAATATTTCTTATAAATAAAATAAATGGGGAAACCCCTTATTGGAAATTACTTCTTAGAAATCCCCTCCTTCAAAGCATTAATTATGTTACATGGAACCCAAGATACTGACAGATATTAAGTAATGGAAAGACACAGCCTGTGGTCCTAAGGAGCTTACACTTTAAAACAGGAGAAAGGAGTGATATAAAATATTGTGGCTGTGAATCCTGATACAGGTAGACTAATACTCAAGAGCTGACCCTGCTATTTTCAGAGAGCTAGAGAAGCATCACATCAGAGTTATATTCAGTGGCAATTCAGAGTCAGTATGCAGAGTGATGAAAGAGTTGAAATCATTTCAGAAGAGTCTGTGTCTGTCTTTGCTTTTTAGTTCATCTAATTCAAATGAGAAGCTTGAATAATAAAGAGGATAATTTACATGACTGTAAAAATCCCTGGAACACATTTGAACTTTAAGTCATACAACTCAACTAGGTTGAATCAAAGCAGAAGGATTTTGAGTCTTTAGAAAATCAGCAAATTCATTAGCTTTCACATTGGAGTAAGACTCTTCAGTGGCATGTAAACATTGAATTTGGTTGTCATGATTTCCATGTTGAGTCTTCCAAAGAGATGTTTAGAAACTGTTTTACTTTGCTTCCCCCAAATATCATAAATCAACTCTTTGATTTCTCTTTACTTTTTCTACAATTTGTTAGGCTAGAATATTAAAAAGTTTATTGTAATCTTCAAAAGTAATCAACAGATATTTCTAGACCTTGAAAGTTGCCAGTGGGTTGTGAGACCAATGGAAGAAAGTACTCCCAACTTGTGGCACAATATTAGCACATAAATATTAATGAGTTCAAATCATTCCCAAGATGTCAAGAATAAGAGATTATCTGGCAATATTTTCAAAACGCATCCATTGTGCAGATTCTAGGGTGAAACTCTTTAAGCTGTTAATAAAAAGCAGATAAATGTACTCTCCTCATCTGACCCATATCATGACATAGGTTGCTCATAGGAGACTACTTTTGGGGTTGTCTTCTTGCTCCTAATTATTACTTTGTGGAAATTGGACTTGAGACTCAGGAGTAGATTCCCAATGACTTTGTCTGTAATACATGGCTCTTTTCACACAGCCAACTGAATTAAAAGTAGATATTTGACCCAAAGCTGTATGCTAGGAATTATAGAATTGGAAAACAATGACCAGAAAACTGAGGGTATTTGGGGCTGAATTTTGCAAATGGTAGAGCTCTTGCAGAAGGCCAATAAACTTTTATGCAGGAATCCTTGAAACTTTTCCTTCCTCAACCATCTCTTATTTCTAAGAGATACTCACAATCCTTCCAGTAATTGTCTTTCTCCCAGTCTCCACCCCTCATAAGGCAGACAGAAATACTTTCTGTTTCTTGTACTAAAAGAACCTAAAAGTTAAACATTGATTAAATTAGGACTCGAGAATTTTACAAAAAGCAAAAAAAGTTCATCCAAATATCCCTCACAATAAAACAGAAGATGGATCTGCCCAGGCTGGGAATAATTGGTGCTACAGCAGAAGGAGAGGTGATTTTCTGCCATCATCCAGATCAGAATACAAGGCAGATATGGCTGGAAAGAAGGAGTATTAGGACAAGACACAATAATGGCTACAAACACAGAGGTGAACATTTGAGCAGTGTAAGAAGTAATGGAATAGCATCCAAGTATAAGTTCGTGTCTTGAGTTTTGAATTATATTTTAAAATTCAAATAAATTGTTTATGATTTTGTTGCAACAAATCCCATATAATACTTTAAGTTAAATTTTATGGCTGTGAGAGACCTTAGATCATCTGGTTCAACTCCCTTATTATACAGATGAGGCAAGTAAGGCCCACAGAATTTAAATGACTTGCTTGGTGAAGAACTAGCTATCAATCACAGTGGAGTACTGTAATCACAGTGCTTTTAATTACATAGTTGTAAACTATATGCTTTGCACACTATATAATTTAATAGGTTTTAATTAGGATTCATATTGTGATTTGTTTTAAATTCCTATTAACTTACTATTTATTTTATATTTTTAAAAAAACTAAAGAAAAATAAATCATTTCAGATATACTTGAGACCCTGCATGCTTCTTCTCAATTTTATTGACATTTTTTTTCCATGCTGACTTTTCCTGTTTATTGTTTCTGATACTTTTTTTGGCTCCCTGTGTGTGTGTGTTTATACGTTAGTATACTCTAATGTATCTTATCCGCTGTTGCTGGACTTTTAGGTTATCTCCATGTTTTTATTGTTAACACAGTGCTGCAATAAGCATTCTTGCACATACCTACTTGTCAACACATACGAGTTACTCTATGGTATGTGGGAATAGAAGGGTTAAGTAATGAGTAGGAGCACTTCCAACCTAACTGGACTTTGTCGAAGTAGTTGTTCCAAATTATGCTTTGAATTTGCCTTGTCTGACAGACCTGTCAGACTTTAAGACATTTGTTAGTCTAATCTAATGTGTGTGAAATGATATTTCATTGTGGTTTTATTTATTAGTTCTCTGAATACGAATGAGGTTGAGAATCTTTTTTAATATATAGGGCATGAAGCTTTCCTGTTCTGTATTTAAATTGTTCAAATTCATAGCCCATTTATCTATTGAATTATTCTTTTTATTCTTATTGGTTTGTAGGTATTCTTCATATATTAATATAATCTGAATAGTATACACATTCTTTAAACATGTGGCTTGTTTTTTCCTTTTGATTATGTTATATATATAATTTGATTATGGTATATATATATATATATATATGCACACACACACAATAGACATTTTGGTTCAGAAGTCTTACATTTTAATATAGTCAAATTTATCAATCTTTTTATTTGTGGTTCTTGCTTTTTGTGACTTAAGATATTATTCTCTACCAAAATGTTTAACATTTTCTTTCTTACAAATAGACCTTTAATCTACCTGTAATTTTTTTTTTTGTTTTCTTGCTTGTCTGTATAGGTAAGGATATAATTTCATTTATTTTTACTAGAAGATCAATTAATTTAGCACCATTTAATAATTCATCTTTTCCCCACTTGTTTCCAATAGTGTCTCTGTCATATGTCAAGTTTTCCTATGTGTGTAGGTCTATTTGTAGGCTCTCTATTCTGTTCCCATTGGTTCATTTTCTATCTTTGTACCAATACTACAATAACATAATTACTATAGTTTTGCAATAGATCTTTATACCTGGTAGAGAAAATCCTTGCAACATTGTATTTCTTTAAACATGTCTTGGATCCTGGGCCATTAGGTTCATTCTTTCATTCCTAACATTGTTTCCACTAATGCCATCTCATTTTTTGCCATCTTATTTTTTTTGCTGAGAATTTATTTATCTTTCATTAGTTATGAAAAATTGTACCCATTATGTTTTCATTTGTTATTCCAATTTGCATTTCCATTGCATTTCTCCCATTCTTTCTATTATTGCTGTCTTTAAACCATAAATTGAATTTTGCATTATAATATTTATAATAGTGACTTTTAAAAAGATTTAGACATCCTATTTGTTTACTTAAAAAGCTCTCTGATGCTTTTATGAAGTTTTACTTTCTTTCATATTTTCATTTTTCTTGGTATGTGACATTATTTATTTTTAATGTATTTATTTTGAGTATCTATTCAATAATTCTAGCATTTGGTATTATTGGGGAATTTAATATTGTTATTTATTATACCCAGTGGTTCTTCTTCATTATGGACTTTCCTACCCTCATCTATTTTAAAATCTTGATCATAAGCTCCTTTTCAATGAAACTTTCCAACGAGAATTCTTCACAGCCAGACTGAGAACATTTTCCACTACAGAAATTTTATATTTGCTTTTTCCAGGCACTCCAGGGTTAGCATGGGTTGGGAGCCATTTTTACATTGGTGACTAAGTCTTGAGGATTCCTTAGCCACACATGAATAGTGTAAGCTTAAACTTCAGTCCTCCAGGTCTGTGGTTATAAATTTTAGTAGAAGTCCTTTTTGCCTCCCGCCCAAACCTACACCAAGAGAGACAAGTCATCCTGTTGTATCCCTGTACCAGTGTATATATTTTTCCTCTTAACATTTTCTCTGAAAGCATATCTTTTCCAGAGTCAGTTCCTGATTTACATTAGGGATACTAGTGCTAATTCCTCATTTTCCAAGTTCTTATTTCTTGTGCTTGTTTAAGTAATAAAACCCAAGTCTTTCATATTATTGAGTCAGAAGACACCCAGAATTATCTCAGAAGTCTGCACAGTTTCTGTTCTGCTGCATCTCATTATCTCTTTGAGACTGCCCCCCGCCCTCTTTTTGCTAATGTGTTGGAGTTTGCATGTAAAACTACGTTTGTTATGTTTCTAGGTATTTTGTAGTAGTAGCTAATCATGTCTGCCACATTGCTGGAACAAAAGTCAATATTAAACTTTAGCATATGAATCGGAGTTCAGCCAAATTATAACCTAAACCAGCATCTTTATCTATAAGAAAGTAACTGTTTCCTAAAATATTTAAAGTGTTAAGACTTATTTTTGACAACCAGCATAGACAGTTGCCCTATTCATGAATACATATTGCAAACTCACATCAATAACAGTTGTTGGTGGATTAAATCATTCAAAAGCATAAAGATTTCTCTTCTAATAAAATATTAGGTTTTAATATGTTTTTTAAGAGGATACTTCAAAACATCTGCAAATTTGTATTGCTAATATCTGCCCTTTAGATACTACAATTAGCCAATCTTTAAAGTAAATAAATCAGTAATCTGCCAGTGTTCTGATGGTACTCTTCTAACTCTAAATTCAAATTTTTTAGAGTTTTAAGTCAACCAGTGCATATTTTCTCAGAAGTCCAGAATTTGAGCTCAATGGGTAGGGTACTGAGAGCAAGAAGCTCTCAGATTTGTAGTGATTTGCAAATAATGAAATAATGAAAGATTTAGGCCACTTGCCTTAAGACATTGTGCCTTTTGTTTACTACTACTTTACTATGTAAGTGGCAGATTTATGAATATACAGTGTTATAGCTCATAGGTCCAACATGAGTTTCATTTAATAAGACTGTATCAAAGACATCAAATGGATGATGAAAAACATATGCATTCAGCAGCTAATTATAAATAAGCTGACTCAGTTTTGGCTTTCTTGCATCCTAACCTTTGAACTACTGGAACATAAAACAAAAAGACTGAGTCAAGAGAGCTATTTGAATTTTTATGGGCCATGTGCTTATATATTGAGGTAATTTGAAAAGATTAATGAGATGGAGCTTATTGTATAAAACAAATTTGTCATAAACTTTGTAATGGTTCTCACTCTAAATGTTTCCCATTGAATTAATAGAGTCATCACAACTTCCACATTTTGTTATTCTAATTCCAGGTTGAATAATCCTTAACATTATCATAGTTTTCATACTTTAAAATTTAATATATGAATTGGAGTTAAAGTTATAACCTAATACAGTATCTCTGTTTATAGGAAATTATCAATCTTCTTCCTAAAATTTTTAAGACTGGCTATGGAAATTCTACGCATTACCACAGAAAGTAGCTCTATTTAACAATATTATTTGTGCTACCTCTACTCATAGATTTAACTATTATTTAGAAACAAACTCCTATCTGCTCTCCTTCCAATTCCATATCTTGTTTTATCAGACCAAAATATGAAGTAATGAAAGTGTACTTTCTGTTAAATTTCCTCAGTCTGTTATTTTTGTTCAATTTCCTTCATGCTCATGTCCAGGGCTTTCCTGCTGTCATTTAAAACTTTTGTCTCAGGTTATAGAAACTGAGTAAACTATGTTAAATGAGCATTTTGATAATAATGTGTAGTCACGTTTCAAGAGAACCCCTGATGATGACCATACAAGTCCAAAGAACTGGATCTATGAAGTGGTATTTCAGACACACTGGAAGCTATTTGGGGAGATACTTTGTCTTTTCCAGGCCTTAGTTCTTCCTTGTAGCAACTCGTGTCTACCTCCAGGCTTCCTGAGAATCCAACACTGTGGTACTTTCTGCCCTTCTTTTACATTCACTGTCCTAAAAAGTTTACTGACAAGCACAGCTTCATGTTTATGTTTGCTCTTAATTCTTCATCTCCAATGAGTAGTCCCATGTTGAACTTTGGTATTTTTTACCGTTCATTTTGTTTTATGTTTGGGTCACTACTCCATTCCCAAGGCCACAATTTGATTAAGTTTCAAAATCTTTTACTAACTGATTTCTGAAATTAAGCATAATGTGATTTATAAACCTCCAATATAGTTATACAATTTCAATATGTGGAAATACAGATTTTTTAAAAATTGGAGATGAGCATTCATTTAGAGAAAAAAATTGAAAAATTTCTTGAAACAGTGAGTTCTCTAGTGGTTGTCATTGAAATCTTCAAGGTTGGGAAAAGAGCAGCCATCGGCACAAAAGAGCACATGTAAAGAGTGAATGCAGAAATAGTCAATAGAGGAAAGGTCCAAAGCTACTGGATAGGCTGCAGCAAAGGAAGGTTGTATGCAAACATGTAGCGCCAAAGGTTCAAAATGAGTGCGTGTTCCAGAATGTGCAAGAGCAAATGGAGCAGGTGTTGTAGAACATTCCAAGCAGTAGGACATCATCAAAATTCCAAGAATTCATTTATTCATTCATCCATTCTTTATTCATTCATTTACTGAAACAAACAGAACACCACTTTTGAGCTGGACACTGTGCTAGACACTAAGATGAACTGAAACACTTGCTTTCGAAGGGCTTAGAGACTGGTTGGGCAACAAGAGTTTAAAAATCAAGAAGCAGTAGTTGATGCATTTATAGAGAAACTGGGATGTCCCTGTGTGGACTGGAGGACCATGCAGGAGCACAGTATTACAGAATGGTAGGAAGGAAGGAGGCCAGTGCACCTAGAGTACTGGTATATCGAGTGAAGAACAAGCCCGGAACCATAAGTGGGTTGTTGGGAAGGCAGGGGCTGTCTGGTCAGAAGCCTGGTTCCTGAATGCTGTTTTAGGCCAAGGACAGACTAATCAGTTTTTTTCTTAGTCCGGTATAGAAGAGCTTCATAAAGTGAGATTTGCAAATTTAAGGAACTGTCATTTCTTGAGATTAGGTCCTTTCCATTTTCTTTAAAAGACGATGATGATAGGTAGTTAAAAAAATGTCTTTGACTGGCAGGGCGCGGTGGCTCACGCCTGTAATCCTAGCACTCTGGGAGGCCGAGGTGGGCGGATCGTTTGAGCTCAGGAGTTCGAGACCAGCCTGAGCAAGAGCGAGACCCCATCTCTACTAAAAATAGAAAGAAATTATATAGACAGCTAAAAATATATATAGAAAAAAATTAGCCGGGCATGGTGGCACATGCCTGTAGTCCCAGCTACTCGGGAGGCTGAGACAGGAGGATCCCTTGAGCTCAGGAGTTTGAGGTTGCTATGAGCTAGGCTGACGCCATGGCACTCACTCTAGCCTGGGCAACAGAGTGAGGCTCTGTCTCAAAAAAAAAAAAAAAGTCTTTGACAAATTAAAAACTTGGCCACTTAATCTGGATCATCGATTTCTTTTTAAATTTGGTTCATCTATAAAATCCAAACATCAGCCAGGTGCTATGGAGTGTGCCTATACTTCCAGCTACTTGGGAGGCTGAGCGGGGAGGATCACTTGAGTCCAGGAGTTTGAGGCCAGCCTGGTCAACATAGTGAGACCCTATGTCTAAAAAATAAAACAAATGAAAAATCCAAACATCTAAGATTTATTATCATAATCCAGGACGTACTTATCCAGCACCCCAGCCACAGAACAGGTTCAAGACAGCAACTACACCGCAAGCTAGGAGGCCTCCTTAGCCACCCTACTCCCTGTGTTCTGGACTCTCTTTCCTCCCTGTTCTGTCACTCATGTTTGCTCTCGCAATCTCCCCTCTCTGTCTGCCCACATTTAAATTCCCAATTTCTGCCATCCATGTTTCCCTCCAGCTGTTTTTCTTTCCTAGCCTCATTGCATTCAAACCTTTGTCTCCCCATCCTCAGTCACAAATTTCCTCTGCCCGCTTCACCTTGCATTTGCTCCTGTCATAACCACACTCACCAGAGTCACCATGGACATTCTCCTGCTTTTATCTTATTCAACTTTCGGGACCATTTTCAATAGCGAACTATTTTTTTGTTCTATTTGAACTGCTTTCCCTCTCTTGATTCTGTAACTCTACATTTTCTTGGATATTTCTCCTGCCTCCCCGCCACTTCCTCACTGATTCCTGAATGCACATGGGATAGAGTTGTACACACTCCTGTGTTTCTCCTTCTTTCTCCCTTTGGATATATTATGTCCTTCCTACACTTTAAGCAAATGCCGTTTTAAAAAACTGCTCGGAATGAACCTGGAGGATGTTATGATAAGTGAAATAAGCCAGACACAGAGAGACAAATACGATGTGATATTACTTACATATGGAATCTAAAAAAATTGCACTCATGGAAACAAAGTAGAAGAGTGGTTGCCAGGGCCTGGGGCTAGGGGTGGGAGAAATGGGGAGAGGTTGGTCAAAGAGTACAAAATTCAGTTATGACAGGAGTATGTTCTGGACACCTAATGTGTAGCATGGTGACTACTTAATAATACTGTATTATATATTTGAAATTTGCTAAGAGAATAGATCTTAAGTGTTCTCACCCCCCACCAAAGTAACCACGTGAGGTAAGCAATGGTCCCCAATCTTTTTGGTACCAGGGACTGGTTTCACAGAAGACAGTTTTCCCATGAATGGGGAGCTGGGGGAGGGGGCAGAGGGTGGGGATAGGGTGAGGCAGAGCTCAGGTGGTGATGGGAGCGATGGGGAGCAGCTATAAATAAAGATGAAATTTCTCTTGCTCAGTTGCCTGCTGCTCACCTCCTGCTGTGTGGGCCCTCAGTTCCTAAGTTTCATGAAAGACAATTTTTCCATGGGGGTGGAGGGAGGTGTGGGGGGGCCACAGAGGTAACAGATGTGTTAATTAGTTTGATTGTGGTAATCATTTTACAATGTATACATATGTCAGAATATCACCTTGTACACCTAAAATATATACAATTTTTGTCAATCATACCACCATAAAGCTGGACAGAATCTGCCCAGTCTAACTAAATGAAATAATAGATTTACCTTCCTTTTATACTTTCCATTAAGTCTCTGCATTTAGAATCTATACTGCAACCGAAGTGAAAAGCTGTCAATTTCGATAAAGTTAAAGGTGAAATGACTTTAGATAATTTTACATCTCTGTGTATTCCTGGTGGCAGTGCTCATGGAAAATGCTGTCCTCAGCACCAGAGAGCACGGTGCTGTCTACAGGACTAAAACGCCTGACCTAGAAAAGTCAAGTGTGAGTCAAGCTCTCTCATGCGTCCAATGAAGAGACTAAAGTCTAAATAATTTAGGGATTTGATAGGGGATTGGACTTTGAATTGATCAAGATTAAGTTTCCTGTATCTGGGGGAAGGGAATTTAAACTAGAAATAAAGTTAATTACCAAAAAAAAAAAAAGAGGAAATTTACATTTCTCACATTCTTGAGTTTGTAGCCAGAGATGATTTTTACATACCACACACACTCACACACACACACACACACCATTTTGCATGCCTTTTCCCCACTTGCTGACACATGGCTATTTTCACCCAAAAGTGAAGATACCTTAAACAAAGAGAGACCATGTTGCATTCAGCATAGTCCAGTCTTTACATAAAATCAAAAATATTTTGAGATTACAAGTGAAGTCCACAAGAAAACTTTGATTGTCAGTACTCATTAAACTCCTTTGAATTCTAGGGTATTAGAAGTTCAGAAGTAGTTATTAGTGGGCCAATACTAACAGCTGTGGTCACTTAATGAGGTAAGAATTAAACAGAAGAGTTAGAAAATGATGATTATATAACTAAATAACTTCAGACTTGTATTTTGATTACATTTATTTCAATTAAAGAGCTGTAAAATTTCCAGTTCTACATAATGTGAGAAAAGCCCGTCAAAATTGAAGGGAAATAAGAACATGAAACAAAACATATGTTGGGTTATAATTTTGCACAGATATTTTGACATTAAAAGGGCTAAACAGTTTATTTTAAATAAATTGGATTTCTTCTTTAAGACTCAAAGTAGGAAAATACTTAAATCAGACTACAAATTAGATTAGGGCTAAGGATTGAATGTCATTGAGATAGTGACTATCTTTCCATAAATATATATTCCTCATATATTGTCCATTATATATAGTTCATTGGCTCTATTTACAAAGGTTTTTGTTGCTCACTTACAAGAAAGATAATTTGATATTTCTAGTCAAGGAAAAAAATAAATCTATTAGTTTGATTCTGGGGTTCCAGGATTTTCCAGAGAATTGAGATACTTTGGCAAATTTGCCGTTGGTGTCCTAACAAATTTTCCATTGTTTTCCTTTGTGTATTTTTGGGGTGTCAATTTTAATGTCTTAGTCAACAAGAAAGCCTTTTGGGGATCTATGTTAAGCTGCAATGAATCATAGAATCATAGGGTTGGAAGGGCATCCAAAAGTAATCTAATTCTACCCTCTGCGTCCAGGCAAGATATCAGAATTATACTTTACTCCGTTTCTAAAGTCTGAAAGAAGGAAATAGAATAATCTAGAATATATGAACTAAGTACTTACCATAAGGTTAACTGTTGAAATTATTGTATTTCTTATAAAACTTATACTAGATTGAGATCTATAAGTAAATTTAGGTAAGGTGGTTTGCTTTTTTTTGTAGATTGTATTCTTTACTAGATCAAAGTCTATCGGTGAAAATGGGTGAGGTTGTTTGTTTTGCTTCTTTTGCAAATTGTATAATTCTGTTTATTTAGCCTGAATATTTTTTATCAGTTTATTTCATGATACCCTGGTGTTATGATAGCCAAAGGCAGTACTAGCATCCTCAGAAAGTATATTATCACTGCTGTGGTTGAATAGTCCACATTTTTATCTGTATACAACCAAATTTCCTTTAGATTATTTCTAGTTTCTTTCCAGTACTGATCCTGTACACATATGCTGATTTGTACCACTTAAGAAAAAAGACTAACAAAACTTTCCCCGTCATTCTAGTCAATCGAAAGTATGCCCTTTTATTTTTACTTTTTCTTGAAAAAGTCGAAAAAATTGTCCTAGGAAAAGATATCATTTGATATAACTCCTGGAAATATCTTATACAAATAGATTAAAATACTTTATAGCAACTGATATAAATTATAGTTTGCAAAGACATCAAATAAGACACTATTATGAATCAAATATGGTCTTGAGTTATCAGGTTATTCTCAATGTAGCATCTCAATATTTGGAGCAGTGAGGTGAACCAGAGGTATTAGGAAAGATTTTTAAAGGGATTTTTCAACACTTTAGTTACCCTTTAGAGGAAATGTGCTGGTCTTTAGATTCAAGAAAACTCCACATTTCAAATAAATCTTTCCAACAAAATAGCAAACACCCCCTTGACTCAGCTGGTTAAAATAAAAATCTCTTGCTTTTTCTACCCTGGAGAGCTGGGTTACTATCACAAGACTGTGATCCAAGTTGTGGATTAAGACAGATGATTGCAACACTAATATCCTGGAGTCTTTTGTAATTTCTTTTTCCTTTATACTTTACCATGTAAACAGCATAGAAAAAGCCCTCAGAGTTTCTAAGGGCAGTATGATCAGCGGAGAAATAATAAAGCAATGGAAAAAATCCTTTTTTCCTCTATTGTGATGCACTTTTTGGCTGCACAGAAAGTTCCGAGATCTGGAATTTATAATGTGGAAATGCTGAACTGTCTGTGATGGGTGGTGGAGACCAGGCCAGAGAGCATGAACCATTCCTTGCTCAGACCACAAAGCATCCTTTGAGAGAAACTAAGAGGAATCTTCTCTTAGAAACAATTTATCTTGCAATGCAAAACCACCTGAAATTGACATTAGAGCACCTTCTGTAAAGATCAAAGTGAAATTCAGCATTTTTTAAGTCACAATTTTGGAAAAGCTTTAAAAATTTACTTTTAGTTAAAAAATGAAGATGAATGCTAGTGTTTATTGAGCAATTAATATGTGCCAGGTTCACATAAATAAAATGTGTTGTATCCATACAATGAAATATTGTCCAGTCAGAAAAAGGAATTAAGTGCTGATCCATGCTACAACATGGATGAGCCTTGAAGACATTTTGCTAAGTGAAAGAAGCCAGACACAAAAGACCACATATTACATGATTCTATTTATATGAAATGCCCGGAATAGGCTAACCATAGAGACAGAAAGTAGATTAGTGATTGCAAATGGGGAGGGGAGAGTGGGCAGTAACAACTAATGGGTGCTGTTTTTTTTCGGGGAATGATAGAAGTGTTCTGGAATTAGTGGTGATGGTAGCACCCAAAACGGCTGAATTGTGCATTTAAACAAATGCAACCTTTCCACGTAGGCCTTCTTTCACTTTCCTAAATAAAAGAGTAGCTGAAATGAAAAAAGCATTATCCTTTATGGGTGAATTAAGGTATAAATTAATAGCTTAAATACAAGGTAGAAAGAAGTAATTATCACAGGGACGAAGCACACCAAAAGTCTGTAACACTTTTTTGCCTTATGTCTTACAGTTGATGTCTTTAATCCAATTAATAATTTTGTTTCAAATGCCAGTATATCTTTCTCATTAACAAAACTATTTCATGAAATTGGCCTAATGCTGGCAATTATTGAAGCTGAAAAATGGAAAATGAGGTTCATTGTTGTATTGTTCCTACTTTTAATGTCTGGGTGAAAATTTCTGTAGTACAGGTTAAACATCCTTAATCCGATAAAATGAAACCCCAAATGCTCCAGAATCTGACATTTTTAAGCACTGATGTGATGACACAAGGGGAAAATTTCACATCTGATCTCGTGTGATGGGTCACAGTCAAAACACAGGTGCACAACACACAGTTTATTCAGAGTACCAAAGGGAAAAAGACCTTCCTAGCCCCCATCAGCTGCGATACATCTTTTCTGTGCAAGCCCAGATTCCCCCACCCAAGCACACTCAGGAAGGTGTGGAGCAAAAGAAGTCTGACATAAAAGAGGACATACTATATATTTATGTGAAATTCACAAACAGGAAAAAAAACATCCATAGTGACAGAAATCAGAACAGCGGTTGCCTATGAGAGATCATGACTGGAATATTTCTAAGGTGAGGAAAAAATTCTATATGCACATTTCACTGATGGAAATTTTACCTCCATTATAAAAATGCTAATCCAAAGGGTAATGACATGGTGCACATGCAGGCCAGAAGTACCAAAGGCAGGTTCCCTGTTATGCCCCACATGAAGCCAAGACCTACAACATGGGCAGCTGAGATAGTGACACCTTTGCTTTCTGATGGTTCAGTGTACACAAAGTTTGTTTCACGCACAAAATTATTATTAATAAAAATATTGTATAAAATTACTTTCAGCCTGCGTATAAGATGTATATGAAACATAAATGAATTTTGTGTTTAGACTTGAGTACTGTCCCCAAGATATCTCATTATGTATAGGCAAATATTCCAAAATCCAAAAAATTCGAAATCTGAAGCACTTTTGGTCCCAAGCATTTTGGATAAGGGATACTCAGCCTGTAAGATATTAAAGAAAATAGATTACCTGGTTGAGGAAAGCATTATTTTCCTAAATAAGCTGAAGTATTTTTTCTTTTTTGCATTTTTATAATGGATTTTATGTTATATGGATTTGTTTACCTGTTTGTGAATTTCACATATATAGATATATAATATGTCCTCTTTTACATCTGACTTCTTTTGCTCCACATAATATTTTTGAAGTTTACCCATATTGTTGAGTGCATTTGTATTTCATTATTTTTTTAATTGCTAAAGAGTATTTTGGTATATGCCACAATTTGCTTATCTGGTCTCTTGCTGATGGACATTTGAACATTAGTTTTGGCAATTTTGAAAGAAAGCTATTATGCATGTTCTTGTATAAGTCTTTTTGTGAACACATGTTTTCACTTATCTTGGCACATACAAAGAAACTAACAAGAATTTTCTAAAGTGTTATACAAATTTACACTCTCCCCAGTAGTGAATGAGTGTTCTAATTGCTCCATATCCTCAATAACATTTTGTTTTATTAGTTTTACTTATTTTAGACAATCTAGTAGAGTAAAATAGTACCTAAATATGGTTTTATTTGGCATCTCCCTGATGACTAATGATTGTGAAGATCTTTTAATGTACTTATTGGCCACTTGACTATCATATTATGTGGCTTTTCATGTCCTTCACTCATTTGAACAATTAGGTTGTCTGATAGTTGCTTCTTTTTGTTCTTTGTCAGATATATGTATTACAAATGTTTTCTGTCAGTCTGTGGCATGCCTTTTCATATTTTTAATTATGTCTTTTGATTAGCAGAAATTTTAATTTTTTTTTTTTTTGAGACAGTCTTGCTCTGTCACCCCAGCTAGAGTGCAGTGGCATCATCATTGCTCACAGCAACTTCAAACTCCTAGGCTCCAGCAATTCTTCTGCCTCAGCCTCCCAAGTAGCTGGGACTATAGGCATGCGCCACCACTCCTGGCTAATTTTTCTATTTTTTGTGGAAACAGAGTTTCGTTCTTGTTCTGGCTGGTCTTGAACTCCTGGCCTCAAGTGATTCTCCCATTATGGCCTCCCAGAATGCTAGGACTACAGGTGTGGGCCACCGCGCCCTGCCTAGAAATTTTAATTTTGATGAAGTGCAAATTAGCAATTAAAAAATGTTCAGTGCTAAGTAATTTCCCTACCCTATTTTTTGCTTCTAAAATCTTAATAGTTTTTGTTTTTGCATTTAGATATAGGCTACTTCAAGTTATATCATTTGTGTACAAAGTAAGGAAGGCTCCAAGGTTTAATTTTTCCTGTATGTTTATCCAGGTGTTCCAGTATCTTTTGTTGAAAAATCTTTTCTTTCCCATTGAATAGTCTTGACACCTTCCTCAAAAACCAACTGACAAAATCTATTTGAGTCTATTTCTGGACTGTATTTTGTTTTATTGATCTATTTGTTTGTATTTATGACCTAATTCTCTGTATTGATTACTATAGCTGAAAAGTAGCTCTCAAAATCAAGCTTGAATCAATTTTGTTCTTCTTTTTCATGATTGTTTTGATATTCTAGCTTTTTGTGCTTAAATATAATTCTAATTGTCAGTTTATATTTCAAAAACCTGTTGGATTTTGATAGAAGTTACACTGTATTTACAGCTCAATTTGGGAAGAATTATCTTCCTAACCGTATTAACTTTTTAAATTCATGAACATGGTATTTATCTTCATTTATTTATGTCTTAGATTTTTCTCAACAATGTTTTGTAGTTTTTAGTGCAGAGGATTTGCATCTTTTGTTAAATATATTCCTAAGTATTTTATGTGTTTCATGTTGATACATTTCATGTTATAAATGGAATCGTTAACAAATTTTGTTTTTCATTTTTGGCTGCTACTACATTGAAAGACAATTTTTTTATATTGATTTTGTATACTACAACTTTGCTAAACTCATATATTACTCATAGTCACTGTTTTGTACTTTTTATGTGTAAGATCATGTCAATAAGATCATGTCATCTGTGAATAAAGACAATTTTTTTCGCTTTCCAATTGGGTGATTTTTTTTTCTTGCATTATTGCTTGGTTAAAACTTCAAGTACAATGTTGGATAGAACCAGTGAGAATGGCAATATCAGAGCAAAATTGTTCAATATCTCACCTTTAAGTATGATGTTAGCTATAAGTTTTTTGAGGTATTTCAGATTGAGAAAGTTTCCTTACATTTCTAATTTGCTAAGAGTTTATTTTTTAAATCATAAATGGGTGTTAAATGCTTTTGTCTGCATCTATTGAGATGATTGTATGGTTTTCTGCTTTATTCTATGAAGAACTAAAATAATTCTAAAACTTTCTATGTTTCAAATATAGACATGAAAAATTATACGTTCCTATTACATACAAGTTTATCTGGATCTAAAAAATAGATATATTGTGTTTTATCATTATTCAGTTTGAAATAGTAATAATTTCTTTGATTTTTTCTTTTACTCATGAGTTCTTTACATGTGTGTTGTTCAATTTCTACATACTTGCTTTACAATATATTTTATTTTTATTTATTTCTAATTTAATTTTATCATTGTTAGAGAATGTGTTCTGTAAGACTTCAATCTTTTGACATTTATTAAGACACATTTTGTTACTCAAGATACAGTCTATATTTGTGAACATCAGATAAATACGCAAAAAGAATGTGTGTATTTTGTAGGCGTAGTTTAATGTTCCATAAATGTTAGTTAGATCAAGGTCATTTAGGGTATTGCTCAAATACTTTATATTTCTATTGGGTCTTTCTCTAGTTGATCTATTAATTACTGAGAGAGAAGTATTAAAATAGTCACACTGAATATGATTATTTTCTGTCTCTTTAGTTATGTTAATTTTTGTTTCATATATTTGAATCACTGTATTAGACATATACACATTTCTCTGGTAATATCTTGAAGTCTACTTTTTTAAATATTGATACAGCCACTTCAGTTTTCTTGGCTTATTTGCTTTGGCATATCTTTTTATTTTTAACTTACTGTGATTTTATCTATAAAGTGTATCTTTTATAGGCATCACATAGTTGTATTATTTTTTTTAAATCTGGTCTGACAATCTCTGTCTTTTAATTGTAGGGTTTAGTTTATTTACATTTAACGTAATTATTGATATGCTTGGATTTAAGTCTATCATTTCCTATTGTTTATTTGAGTCATGTATTTTTGTTCCTCTTTTCATCCTTTTTTTCTTTTGAGGTAATCAAATTCTTTTAGCATTCTTTTTAATTTTTCAGTTATTTTAACTACATCTATTTTAGAATATCTAGCATATGTATATTACTTTTTTAATGCTTTATTTAGAGATTACCAACGTCTCTTTACTTGGTATTGATTACTTAGAGTACCCACTTCATTTCAAATGTAACACATTTTTTAATAGTATAAGTCTATCTACATCCATCCTTTTTGTTATGTATTTTATATCTACATAGATTACACACTGATCTTAAATGTTGTAAGTTTACACAAATCAATGAGTTTTCTTTTAGAGAAATTAAGAGAAGACAAAAAAGGGTTATTTTATTTAAGTACACCTTTAACATTTTTGGTTCTTTTCATTTCTTCCTGTAGATCTGAATGCCAATCTGGTGTCATTTCCCTTCAACTTGAAGAACTTCCTTTTGCATTTCTTTTTCTTTTTTAGTTTCCCTGTACTGTAGTTTTTTTTTCTTCAGTGTATTATGGGGGTACAAATGATTTTGGTCACATGGATCACTTTTGTAATGCTTGAGTCAAGGTTATAAGTGTGCCTGTCACCCAGATAGTGTTCATTGTACCCGTTAGGTAGGTTTTTGCCCAGCCCCTCCTCTCCTTTCCCCCCTGTTTGATTTCCATTGAGTTATACTTCCCTGTATGCAGGTGTGTTCATGGGTTGGTTCCAATTTAATAGTGAGTACATATGGTATTTGTTTTTCCATTCTTTAGACACTTTACTTAGGATAATGGTCTCCAGTTCCATCTATATTGTTGCAAAAGGCATTAAGTCATCATTCTTCATGGCTGAGTAGTATTCCATTTTATACACGTGTCACTTTTTTTTTCAGAATATTACAGGGATAGAAACATTTTGGTTACATGAATTGCTTGTACAGTTTGAGTCAAAATTATAAGAGTGTCCATGATCCAGATAGTGTGAATTGTGCCTGTTAGGTGTGAATTTACCTATCCCTTCCTCCTCCTTCCTACCTGCTTGATTTCTGTTGAATTTTACTATCATATGTACATGAGTGTTGATCATTTAGTTCCAATTTAGTAGTGAGTACATATGTTTATTTTTCATGTGTTTATTTTTCCATTCTTGCAATACTTCACTTATGAGGATGGTCTCCAGTTCCATACAGGTTGTTACAAAAGGTAATAACCATTTCTTTTTAATGGCTGAGTAATACTCCATGGTATACATATACTACATTTTATTAATTCACTCATGTATTGATGGGCACTTGGGTTGTTTCCACATCTTTGCAGTTGTGAATTGTGCTGCTATAAACATTCTAGTGCAAGTGTCTTTTTAATGCATTTCTTCTAATGTATGGGTATAGACATAAATTATTTTAGTTTTTGTTTATCTTAATGCATCCTTTTCAATTTCTTTTTTGATGGATACTTTCACTGGATATAGAATTCTAGGTTGACAGCTTTTTTTCTTTTAGCACTTGAAAAATATTGTTCCATTTTATTTTTTTCCTGGCTTCCATTGTTCTGGATGAGAAGACAGTATTCATTCCTACTGATGTAATCCTACATGCAATGTATCTTTTTTCCTCTGGCTCCTTTTAAGATTACCTTTCTGTTTTTGTTTTTAACAGTTGACTCTATGTGCCTTGTTATGCTTGGTATATTTATTTTTATCTTGCTTGAATTTCAGTAAACTTCTTCATTCTTGAAGCTAATATTTTGCACTAAATTTGTGAATATTTTGGCCATTATTTTCTCAAACATTGTTTTCTGTCCAATTTTCTCTTCCTTCAATGCATGGAGTTCTAATTACATATATGTTTGACCCCTTGATATTTTCCCACAGACCAACAAACCTCTATTCATTTTATTTTATTGTCTTTTCTCTTTGTTCCTCAGATTGAATAATTCCTATTGATTGCCTTCAAGTTCATTGACCTGCTTTTCTGCCACCTTCAATATTCTGTTAAGACCATGCAATTAATATTTTTTACATATATTTTTCAGCCCTAGAACTTCAATTTGATTCTTCATTGTGGTTTTTAATGTGTGTCCTGATAGTCTTGATCTTTCCATTTATTGTATTCATTATAATTATCTTTTTTATTTATGTTTTTGTATATTTATAATAGTTGGGTACATTAATTCTACCATCTGAATCATCTTGAGGTTTACTTTTACTGATTACTTGTTCTTTTGACCCTCAGTCACATTTTCTTGCTTCTTCACATGTCTTGTAATTTTTTATTGCATGCTGGGCATTATTTGCGACAAGTTATAGAGGCTTTGGAGTCTGTTATCTTCCTTCGAAGAATGATGGTTTTTGTTCCAGTGGGCATTTGAATTATAGGCTGATCATGCTGGGTTAGTGGAGTCTTGCATTTACACTTTATTGAGGCATATCTGCTTTGATTTTGTTGTTAGTCTTATGCTAAATCAGTTAGTTCTGGGTCATAGACTACTCACAAGGAAGGGGTTCCAGAGTTCTGGAGTTTCAGTGGAGAACCCAAGGCATTTATAACTCCTATAATTTGGTGCAAATCATTTTTCAAACTTTGTTTTCCTTGTAGTAAGCAGCAGCCATAAAATAGTGTTAATTTCAGGGGGAAAAATAAAAAATTTTAAAATCTTAATGGTGTAAATGTGTAAATAAAAACACAGCCTTACTGGATATTTTATTGGGAAATCTCAAAAAAAAAAAAAAAAACCAATATTTTTTTCATATGAAGTTTTTGTCTTCTTTATTTATTTATTTATTTTATTTTTTGAGACAGAGTCTCACTCTGTTGCCCGGGCTAGAGTGCCGTGGCATCAGCCTAACTCACAGCAACCTCCAACTCCTGGGCTCAAGCAATGCTCCTGCCTCAGCCTCCTGAGTAACTGGGACTACAGGCATGTGCCACCATGCCCGGCTAATTTTTTTTATATATATATTTTTATTTGTCCATATAATTTCTTTCTATTTTTAGTAGAGACGGGATCTCACTCTTGCTCAGGCTGGTCTCGAACTCCTGAGCTCAAATGATCTGCCCGCCTCTGCCTCCCAGAGTGCTAGGATTACAGGCGTGAGCCACCGCACCCGGCCACAAACCCAATATTTTTAAAAGAAATTGATTATTATCAATAAAATTGTAGTCACTCAGGTTATGTGAAATTAAAACACAGTACATATAAAACACTTATTATAGAATTTAGCATATTGGAATAGCCCAATATATGTTTGTTATCATCCAGCCATTCATTCATTCAATTGCAATGATTTGTTAATTACTGATTATGTGACAGGTGCTGTGCTAGTCACTAGGAATTCAAATATCTGATTTGTTAAAGGTAGTAGCCTTTCTGTTGAAAATTCTGTATGTTTGTATTGACTTTTCCATATGATTAACCAAGATTTGGTATTTACTCTCCCTTGGTAAGCCAAATTGAAATCAAGAGATGTTTTAGTTCCAGGTTGTTACTCTGTCCTGTATGATTTGGGGCAAGCCAATTTCTCCCTTTAACTTTCAGTTCCCCATCCATAGAATGAGAGTATTTCACTAGGTCAATGGAGCCTGAATTGTTTTTAAAATTTGAAGATGTCCCAGGCCCAGCAACAATTTTACCCCCATACCCCTACTAAGATGTTAACTGAGAAGTTAGATCAGAAGGATAGTAGTTATCACTTTGTAGACAGTCTATCTGCTATCTTATTATCTACAGATCTGAAGAAAACACACACACACACACACACACACACACACACAGAAGAAAGTATTCTAAAGACCCAAGGGAAAATTCTCTCTGGAGCCAAACCTGGGAATCAAAATATTCATTATGTATAGTATGTAAATAAGAATTATTGCAGATAATCAGCTAATTCTGTTTTTGTCTTGTTATTTAACAAATATCTGGTGGGTATTTGAGCCTGTGGCTAATTTTTTTTTATAAGAGTTGGACCAGGGAAAATGTTTGCTAAAAAATAAACTATGGAAATGAATCTGAACACTTTCCAAATGTGCTTACCTGGGAGGAGTTCAGAGTAGTGAAAGAGGAAGTGAGATTGGGGGTGGGTGGCTCAGAAATGAAAGTGTACTTTGTGGGTCAGAAATATGCATAACTTGGGTTTGGCTTCCATCCGATGAGGGAGAGAAGGGCCAGGGTAAGGGGAAGGAGCCAAAGTGTGAGGATTTAAAGCCAGAAACAAGCTAATTTTAGATTATAGACATTAGAGATGGAAAAGATCCACAGGATTATATTACCAAACCCATTCCCCTGCCAGTGCAGGACACATTTGAACAGAGAGAAGATCAGATATGAAACTGACCTCAACGAATGGTCGTGTGGTGGGAGCAGGAGGTTGTACGCTGCTAGACACATTCACGAGGGTGGTGTTCTTCCTGATAAGCTAAAGGATAACAGGGGATATATTTAGGGATTATAAACAAGAAAGATGGATTTAAGTTTCTGCCCAGTCATTGCTGTGGGCTCAAAAAATAGTGATGTGAATAAAAATTGGTTCAAGTGGATACTACTTAGGTCAAATCAAATACTTCTGCCTCTTGAAAAGAAGCTGGGATAGAAATATTTGAAATCAAGAGAAAAATATTCTGAAAATGTCTTCTTGTTCTTTAGATAGTATGGTTGCCATGTTTTGTTCTTAAGGTTCCTTGTCCACAGGATTGGGGCTGTGAATGAATATTGGAGTGTTTGTGCCACAATGTCCCAGAAAAGTTGTTCCATAATATCAGTCTATAACTGATAAAAACTACACAGGAGAGAAATAAACACAATATTTATTTTTCATAGAGCTAATTTTATTAAAAATAAAAGATTCATCTTAATCTGAGATTAAGATCTTATATTTTTGCTTTTAAAATATCCTTTTTTTTTTTTTTAAAGAAAATATAGTACTGGAGCATATATTTTTTTAATCACCTTTTTGGCAAAATGAAAGTTGATAAATAACCCTATATAAATCCCTGCATTAAAAAAATTAGAGTATGGCATTCAAATTCAAGATATACTTCTTCAGAACAGCCTGAGAGCATTTTAAAAACAAAAGGGAATGCACATCACAACTAACCTCTGTCAATTGTGAGACAATCCATTATTTTAGGTGCAACTAAGGCAGAAAACACAGATTAATTATTTATGCCATCAATGTTAAGATGCATCCTGATGTCAGAATGGTTAATATGTGAGAGGATGTGACACTAACAATCTATGAAATATAGTACAGAATTCACACAAGGAATATTCATTCAACACAAAATTAGTTATTAGAGGCCGGGCGCGGTGGCTCACACCTGTAATCCTAGCACTCTGGGAGGCCGAGGTGGGCAGATCGTTTGAGCTCAGGAGTTCGAGACCAGCCTGAGCAAGAGCGAGACCCCATCTCTACTAAAAATAGAAAGAAATTATATGGACAGCTAAAAATATATATAGAAAAAATTAGCGGGGCATAGTGGTGCATGCCTGTAGTCCCAGCTACTCGTGAGGCTGAGGCAGGAGGATCGCTTGAGCCCAGGAGTTTGAGGTTGCTGTGAGCTAGGCTGACACCATGGCACTCACTCTAGCCCGGGCAACAGAGTGAGACTCTGTCTCAAAAAAAAAAAAAAATTAGTTATTAGACGTATTCTTACTATTTGTTTGTTAACACAATGTATTTGAGTTCAGGCTTTGAAGAGCTTCTGAGTGATATGTTATATTTAATATCATGTCCTCTATTCTTAGTTCTTTTCCCAGTGCAACATTTTCCCACATTTTGAAGTTTTATAAGTTATCATTTTTAGACATTTCTCACTTGATAACTGTTGGATATATGTTTGGATGTTCCAAGTGCTATAGTTCTGCAAATCATTCTATAATCTCAAACATTCATTGCTCAGTGGACCCATCGCAGACTAAATAACCACCATAACATATAGGATGTGCTTCTTTAAGGTGGGGGGTGGTGGTGCTGGGAGCTGCTAGATGCATTCACAAGGATAATCTTATTCCTGATAAGCTAAAATGTAACATGGGATATATTTAGGGATCATAAACTGGAAAGATGAATTTAAGTCTCTATTCACCCGAAATATCTCCCTAAGTTTTTCTCAAATTGCTGAAATTACTCTGTTACATTCTTTAGAAAACAATGCAATTTATTCCCCAAGACCAATTCTTAAACCTCTATCATTAGTATTTTACTAGTACCCCAGTGACAGACATTTTGTGGGTCTTATGTTGATGCTCAAATTCCCTAGGTTAGTTCAGTTGTAATTTTTGGCATTGCAAAATACAAAGAAACTGAGTAACCTGAAAGTGCATCATAGTTCTTCTGTCATTGAGGGAGATTAGGTGGAGCTGATCTATAAAGAGGAAGTGTTGGAATTTTTTTTTTGTAATAAGCAGTTTCCCTTATACCTGAAAAACCCATCCTCTAATAAATTTACTCTAGTAAATTTCATTAAATTAGGACAATTTCTCTACCAGAAAGATAGAACAACTTTTTATCAGTTTTTATGTTTTCCCACTGTTTAGTGTCCATGATACACCTACAGACAAGCAGTGAGGTTCAGGGTAAGTGAAATGAAGATCTGGAGTGAGAAAACTGGATCATGATCCTTTTCTAGAAAAATTCAGTTTGGCACCTTCACTTTTAAAGAGCTCCTTTTGATGGTGCTTACACTTCATCAGAGATGGTAGAGAAACACTGACGATGCTCTGTGGAACTGTTAGTAGATATAAAGAGGAGATACAGCCTTAGCTATTTCCTGAAGACGGTTATAATAAGTAGTATATGTGCTCTGAATTGTGCATATGGACACTGAAAAACAACTGATACGAAAACCACGATGCAATTACAAAATAATCATGATACTGAAATAGCAGTCTTGTTTGTGCCACAGGTTCAGGGTAGGAAAGAATTTTAATATGCTTAGGATGGGGGTTTGACCTAACATTCTGATATGTGATGAAGTTGAAAATATGTAACTTGGGATAAGAAAACGATCTGTAAGGAGAGGGAAAGGAAATTTGTGGCTTTTTTCCATTTAAAAATAATTATGGTTTCCTTTAGCCAACTCCGGGAGATTTAATAACTTTTTATATTGGAGAGGGTGGCCCGTGCCATATGGCTACCCCCCACTCCTGTGTTCAAACGACAAACAGCACAATTTGGAAGCCCAGCACAATTTGTTCATTGTAAATTCATGCTGTAATTCTTCTTTATGTCTTAAAATTATATTCAAGACCCCTTTCTGGCTCTTGAACTGCCTTTTAAAAAGATCAACTGGCAAGTGTTTGAGGGAATTGAGGGAATAATTTCTAAGTGAGTGACAGAAAACTGCACCCTTTCTGCAGGCCATTTCAAAATAACCTTTGATGAGTCCACAATCCATTTTAATTACCTGTGCAAATATCCAGTTTCTGATCTTGAGAGCAATGAATGGCCTTATAACTCTGTATAATTGTCTGGAATATTGCCGCTTAGATATAGAATGCTTTATGAGAAACACCTAGTCAACCACATAATTAAGGGCAGGAGTATTTTGAAATTTGAATGAAAATTTAGACATGCAACCTTGGACAATTCCAGTTTTCCTTTTAAATTCTTTCCTCCTGTTTATATATAGAGAAAGAAAAAATGATTTCAGAATGTTATCAGATTGTTTCAAGCAATTTATCACATTAAACAATTTGTTCAGGCAGAATAAACATTGATTTCAACAGATGCAAAGGAAGTGCTTATAACATTCTGCTTGTTTAACATGTTAAACATCTATTTTTTTTGTAAAAAACATTCAAAGAATTTTATAGAGATTTTTATTTTGTACCTTTTCCAAAGTAGACTCAGGGGAAATTTATGGCTACTTGGCAATTGACAAAAATGTTTAGAGAATGACCACATGATCATCCAGATTCACTTTGATTCTGAGTAGTGTTTTTGCTGCAAAGTACTCTGTGATCAGAAGCAAATCTCTTAAGCTGTCAGTCTCTTAGAATTTATTTTTCCAAACATGTAATTATGATTACCACCAGATTATCTGTAAGTTCCTTCATAGTCCTTGGAAATAGTATTCTACTTATATGAATTATGGTAATTTCTTCTTTAAGTGCAAACATACATTTGTATTTTTTAAGACTAACTGTTCACTGTCCCTAAATGAGTGGCTATCATTACCCCTAAAACATAGAGTTGAAGATAGCCCTACACTTTTAAGGGGATAAGGTCAACATGGTTCTTAAATAATTCTATTGACTCATTGCAAACTGTTTACTGAGATGGTGAGTTCAAATGAATAACTATAGCAGTTTAATTCACAAATTATTTTATAACATTGAAATATTAGTTTTCTTTAAGCTAAGAGTAAGTGACGACGACCAAATTATTCCAAGGCCACGTCACTGATTCTAACTTTCTGAGGCCATTATAAATGACACATGAAAAGTGAGGACAATGTTTGCAGTAGTTGGCCTCCTGGCACACTTACATGGACACACTTCATCAATAGAGTAGAATAAGTATCCTGATTTGATCTGACCATGCTGGTATAAATAGGGTTCAAATGAGGCAGAAGTTCAAAGTCCAGCTACAATTCAAGGAAGTTTTTTGGGTGAATGGAAAGAAGATACTTTGATGAATTAAGTTTGATTCATCTTGAATTTAGTGAGATACTGGAGTGTTTCCCAAGTTGTAAGGATCCATTTGCACAAAGGTGATATACAGGGTTGAATAGCATCCCCCTAAAATTTGTGTCTACCTGGAATCTGTGAATATAGTTTTATTTGAAAATAGGGTCTTTTCAGATATAATCAAGTGTATGTGAAGTCATACAGGATTAGGTGGCCCTAAATTCAATATGACTGGTGTCCTTATAAGAAGAACACACACACACACACACACACACACACACACACAGAGGAGGGCAGAAGTGGGGATTTGAGTGATGTATCTACAAGCCAAGGGGCACCAAATATTGCTGGCAACCTTAGAAGCTAGAAGAGAAGCCTGCAGAAAATTCTTCTTTGGAGGCTCCAGACACCCTAATGACACCTTGATTTCAGACTGTGAGAGAAGAGATTTTGATTGTGTTAAGCCACCCAGTGTGTGGTAATTTGTTTTGGCAGCCCTAGGAAACTGTACAGGTGATAATTGAGTCTGATAGTGAATTGGTTCACTAATGGAAAAATAGAATACTCATGGAGGGTTAAAATCAGGACCTTGTGTCAACACTTAGTGGGTGGACATCCAAAAGAGAGAAGAGAAAAAAAATAGGGAAGTACCAGAAATAACTCAAACAAGCTTTACTTTTCAATAAAAAGAGAGCTTCAACAGAGTCAATTGTAATGGAAATAATGAGGAAGAAGAAAAGTGGAGAAATGGGGCTGGCCAGTTGTGGAATATTAGACACATTCAAGAAAACATTTCTGTGGAAAGCAATACGGAGATACCTTAAACAGATACAGGTAGACCTACCATTTGATACAGCAAGCCCATTATTGAGCATCTACCCAAAAGAACAATAGGCATTCTATAAAAAAGACATCTGCACTCGAATGTTTATAGCAGCACAATTCACAATTGCAAAGATGTGGAAACAACCCAAGTGTCCATCAATACGTGAGTGGATTAATAAAATGTGGTATATGTATACCATGGAGTACTACTCAGCTATAAGAAACATATCACCTCTTGTATTTTCCTGGATAGAGCTGGAACCCAGTCTACTAAGTGAAGTATCCCAAGAATGGAAAAATAAGCACCACATGTACTTGCCATAAAATTGGTTTCACTGATCATCACCTAAGAGCACATTTAGGAATAACATTAATAGGGTGTCGGGCAGATGTGAGGCGGGGAGGGGATGGGTGTATACATACATAATGAGTGTGATGCGCACCATCTAGGGGATGGACTCGCTTGAAGCTCTGATTTGGGGGGCAGGGGGGGCAAGGGCAATATACATAACCTAAACTTTTGTACCCCCATAATATGCTGAAATAAAAAAAAAGAAAAAAAAAAAGAAAACATTTCTTTTTGTTTGTTTGTTTTGTTTTGTTTTTTGAGACAGAGTACACTGGCGTCATCATAGCTCACTGCAACCTCAAAGTCCTGGGCTCAAGCGATCCTCCTGCCTCAGCCTCCTAAATTGCTAAGAAAACATTTCTAAAAGAGCAGTGCCTCTCAATCTTGAGTGTGCATAAGGATCACACCCAGACCTTGTTAGAAATGCAAGTCCTGGAGCTCCCTCTGTGAATGAATGTTAATTTTATAGATCTAGTGTTGGGTCTGGGAATCTGCATTTTGACAAGCATTCTAGGTGACTCTGAGGCCTAAGCGTTTTGGACTTCAATTTGTGAAACACTGCTGTAATGGTGAGGTCAGGGGTGCATCCAGGGTTTGTGGAACCAGAAACTAACTCAATTTAGGGACTTTCTCTAAAGAAAAAAATAGAAAGTTAGGGATCCAAAATTAGGAACAAAGTGAATATTTATTTAGAGTAAGGAAAAAAAATAACAAATTATAAATTAAAAAGTATTGTAATTATCTCAAACCTTAAAGACAGTTGGAAGCGTCTATGAATTTTCTTTCTTTTAGTTTATGTTTGGCTTCCACTTGGATACTTCTTCAGAACATATGTGATTTATAATATTAATAACTCTGGAAAATGTACAAAATTAATCTGACATTAAGGCATGCTCAAGAGCTATTAAATGTACCCAAAAATTGCAGCCACATTGTATTCAGCTACATTATTGTGAATAAAGTAATCTTCCTGTACTACCATTGGATAACTTTTTAATGTACATGTATACGAGCTTTGTCTTTGGAATACTTGTTTCTTCAGGCAATTTCTCTGTGTTGGTGGCAATTTTGTGGTCAGCATTGAGCGGAATATTTAGTCTTTTATCAGGACAAGATGCATCAGATATGCTCAGATAAAATCCAGTGATTTGGGATGCATAAAGTATGTTAATTCAAACACAGACATATTAGTATGTGTTGCACTGCTATAAATGTGTGCCCTACAAATGGGAATTCTGATTAATTTCATTATACTTTCCATTAAAAAGGAAAAATACAGTACATTTTTAATTGTATGCATCATATTGATCAAGTACTTTTTGGTAAGATAGAACATTCATTTTTGATTAAGAATCTTCCTTTCATAACTTTCTGCAGACTAGCTTCTGGCCCTGTACATTTCAAATCTTGATTCTCCTCCATATCAACCCATTTCCGGTATCAGTTGCCATATTGCAATACAACCTCTGGTCCTGTAACTTCATCTCATGCTGTAAATTTTACTAAAACATATGTCTATGTGAACACATTGCCAGGGCCACTCGCAGGGCCTTGGACAGTAGCCCCATTAAGGGAGGGGCCTTGAAGCTTAAGCCTCACGAGCATCATGGAATAATGGGCACAGAAACTGGCCTACAGAGAGCAGAGAAGGAGGGCCTCGTGGATGGGCAGTGGGGTGCTCACAGGAGCCTGAAGGGTTTACAGGAGTTTAGTCAGAAAGACAGAAGAGATGGAATGGTATAGGTAAAAAGAGCAGTAAGGTCATGTGAAAAGGTTCTATTTGTGGAGTTGACTTTTTACATTTGGAAACATGAATATATGGAAAAGGAGGGAGAGAGAGAAAGAGAGAGAGAGAAGGGGGAGGAGAAGGTGAAGGAGGAGGAAGAGGAGGAGGGGGAGGAGGAAGAGGAGAAAATAGAGATAGAAAAAGGAAGAAAATTAGGGTAGCAGTTTTGAAATTTCCGGTCACAGACCTCAGGTTTTGCCTTTTCTCTTCCCCATTCCTTGAAGTTGTTCTAAATTCCTAAAGACTTTCTACGTTGTCCTTTTACTGGGAGAGGGTTTTTTTCTACCATCTTAGACTTTCCCCACAGAGCATCTCCTGGCAGCACTTGAATGTCAGGCTTTGTATCTGCATCTGAGGCTACTGCCAATGCTTTGTTTCACTTTGGCCTCCAGGTTTCGGACCCTTACCCTCTTCATTTTTCTGCTCCTGTTCCAAATTCCTTCTGGAGAGACTTCTGAGACAGCAAGGGAAGGATTAGAGCACAAGCACAGAAATGTACTGAGATAAAAATGGGGTACATAAGAAGCCTAAGACAGATTACCTTAATATAGATATTTTCCCAGGAAAGCAGAACATTAATGCTCTACTCTCTAAAATCTATAAAATATATAGACAAATTTATTTAATGACCCTGATTTTGCCATTATAAGTGTTCAAAATAAGTTCTTTATCAAATGAATCAAGAAAGACTGCACTCTAAATTGGTTTTCTTTGGATTTTGCGGGGTTAGTTCATTTAACAGATTTTCTAACCTGATGCCTGAAAGTAACAACACAATCAGAAGTATCTACATTTGGTTGTGTTCACATGCTGCCAAAAACATTCAGAAGAAAAGCGAAAAATTCACTCATTCATTTGGATGTTTCCAAGTATCCAGATGTTTGGCATCACCCAGGCTAAATGTTAGGTGACTAATTGATTGGGTTGTTCATATTCCACATGTTTGGCATTGTATTGAGAGATTCTGATTATGCTCTCAGATAGGGAAGTACAATGTGTTTTATGTGGTCTCTTGGGACCCCAAAGCTAATGGTGTCAAATAGATTTTTCCCAGTTGACCCCCATGGACAGAGTTCAGTTTCACTCATGATTTTTAGTCTCACAAAAATGCAGGTGCAGTTCTTTTATTGCCCTTAAATCTCATAAAGCACTAAAAGACTTGAATGAGAAAAATAATTCTGTTCCAGTGGAAAGCACTTCATCCCAAGGAATAAAAATTTCCTCTCTTTATTCCAGCAAATGAACAATAAAAAATATATGAAATCATAGTATCACCAACTCTGACAATAAACATCAAAACTTGACTTTTTTTTTTTTAAGGCAGAACTAAAAGATGGGATTTGTAAAAAGGAACTTTCAAGTAGATGGTATCTAAACACACTTTGTTACTTTAACACATAAATATTTAGAAGAGTTAGGAGTCTGGCTAAGTAAATTTTACTACATATAGTGACTCCTTGAGTTCTGTTTGCCTAGAGTTAATTTTTTGTCAGGTATTTCCTAGATGGGCTAGGCTATTCATTTTAAATTGATTGTGTGTTCTACATGGAGCTGTAATAGAAAACTGAGAAAACAGGTCAAGTTAGGGACCAGAGAGCTACCACAGTAGAGATATTCACATTAATTTAAGAAACTTGGGCCTGTAAGCATTTCCTTCAATATGTCTCATGACTTAATTCAACAAATATTGACTTAGTTGTTTTTGTTCAAAGATCACTACTTGTCTTAGTGCCTTGGATTATGTAGAGTTGAACAGGGTAAAAATTCCACTTGACTCTAAGTTAAAGAATATTGGGTAGAAGCAGAAATTCTAGAAAAACACACTGTAGGGAAGAAATGTTATTTACAAGATAGAAATGAATGATCTGTTAATTCATATTTCAAGACATTGAGACCTAAAGGAGTCACTAACATATTCTTTAGAAAAAGGAATAGAAATTAAGAATCATTTAAAGAAATTTAATTCTTCCTGCTTCTGTTTGACAAAGAAACCACTAAGGAGGAAAGATAGCAAAACAAAAATAGGGAATGAGGATTACAGGGCCTCTTTTATACTTGAATGATTTCAAAGAATTTGTCAACATTACAACAAATCTTCAAGAATTCTAGTAAATTAGCCAACATTTGAATGATAAAATACCAATAGTATGATGAGTGCAAATCAGTACAAACGACAGAAACTGATGGACCAATTCATTTAGAAGAGATAACAAATTATTAAAATATCAAGTGCAAAGGGAAAAATCCATAAATATCGATGGGTCCTGATAAACTGAGAAGAAGAACCACACAACAACATATGAAGGAAGCTTAGCTTTCGGGTGGATAACTAGTAATAACAAAGAATTTATAATTAAGGCAATAAATTGTGGCAAATGAGTAAATAACATTTCTAACATTGATACTTAGTTGTGGGCTGAAGCAAATTAACATACTACAAGCATGACTTCAAGAGTATTTTAGCCGAGAGGTACTATCCAATATACTACGATGTACCCATAGCAGATCAAAGGATCCTTTCAGCAGAAAAGTACATTATGCTATGGAAAGTTTTAATAAAGCAGTAGAAGTACCCCCTCCCGTACCCCTAAACTGTCTAATTAAATAGAAATTAGCATAAGATGTAGGTATCTCTGGGGGAAAGACCTAAACAAATGTAGAAATAAGAGCATCAACATTAAAATGATTACTGCCACCACAAGCAGACTTTCTGGCTGAGTGGGGCCACTTCAGCCCTTCCCTGATGGGTTTCCCCAGAAACTAGGAGCAAACCTTTGACTCCTGTCAAAACAACTACCTTATCAGCTTTTGTGGAGCCTGAGGAGCAGCTCACCGAGCCCAGCCCTGCCCAGCCTCACTCACCCACCCACCTCTGCTGTGGTGGAGAATAAGAACTCACCTGGAAGTTCCAGGGCCCCACCCACCACCTGGATCATTAGAGTGTTTCTCCTGAGGGACTAGAGCTGGTCACAAGTCCCCAAAACAACACTGCAGCTTGTTTGTTCTGGTGAGCACCACCTACTGACAAGGAGGTCAATTTACATGGCTCTTTATAACATTTATTGACTCAATCATACAAGGTGTGTTGATTCTTACTCACAAGCTCCACCTACTCTCTCAGAGATTAAACTGGGTGTGCCAATACAGTTCACACTGTTAAGAAGACCACAGGAGAGAAGAAAGAGAAAGGATTTCAAAGACCTTCATCCTCCCTCATCAAAGAGAGACAGGGAATCTGCCCACATGCCCACACACATAGCTAACCATTGCTACAGCCTACAAACAACTAGCAACTAAGGAAACCACCACACTAAGGATATCTATAACCAAACTGTCCAATATAGAACCTAGATCACCATCAAAGCACCCACAAGCAAATCCAAAGGATGCTACAGACACTCCTTTACAAGGTGGTGGTGGGGAGCCCCATCTAAACAAAAGAAAATACAAAATTAAGAAGTGACAGCCATCCCAGATAGGAAAGAATCAGAAAAGGAACTTTGGAAGTACGAAAAATCAGAGTGAAAGGACACCCCCAAAAGGGAACACCAGCTCTCTAGCAATGGAACCAACCAGAATAAAAATATTGAAATGTCAGATAAAGAATTCCAAATATAGGTTGTAAGAAAGCTAAATGAAATCCAAGAGAAAATGGAAAATCAACTCAAAGAAACCATAAAAACAATTCAGAAAATTCATGAAAAATTCACTGAACAGATTAACATATTAAAAAAACAAATAGAACTTCTAGAAGTGAAAAATTCATGTAAGGAAATACAAAACACAGTGGAAAGTTTTAAGAACTGACTAGACCAGGCAGAAGAAAGAATCTCAGAGCTTGAAGATAACTCATTTGAATTAAATAAGTCAGTCAAAAATAAAGAACAGAGAACTAAGGGGAATGAGCAAAGCCAAGAAGAAATATGGGATTATGAAAAATGGCCAAATAGAAGAATCATAAGCATCTCTCAGGGTGAAGAAGAAAATGTGCAAGGGCTGCAAAACCTAGTTGAGGGAATAATTGAGGAAAACTTCCCTGGTCTTGCTAGACATTTAGATATCTGGGTACAAGAAGCTCAATGAACATTTGGAGGATTCATCACAAAGAGGCAATCACCAAGACACATAGTCATCAGACTGGCCAAAATCAACATGAAGGAGGAATTCCTGTGAGCTGTGAAGTGAAAACGAGGGAATTTACAAAGGAAAACCCATCAGGCTAACTACAGACTTCTCAACTGAGACCTTACAAGCCAAAAGGGATTGGGGCCCCATCTTCAGCCTTCTTAAATGGAACAACTGCCAGCCTAGAATTTTGTATCCTGCAAAACTAAGTTTTATATAAGAAGGAGAAATAAAGACTTTTCCAGACAAGCCAACACAGAGGGAATTTGTCAAGACCAGACCTGCCCTGCAGGAAATACTTAGAACTGCATTATACATTGATCAGCTCAATAGACATCCACCAGTGTAAAACCACCCAAAAGCTAAAGCTCAGAGCTCATATAAAACAACACCACAAGAGGTAAAACAAAACAATAAGGTATACCCAAGAGGATGAACAGAACAGCATCCCACATATCAACTCAAAAATCAACATAAACTGTTTGAATGAATGATTCTAAAAATCAAAGTGAATGGTTTGGCTGGCTGAATGAATGAAAAAATACAACCCAAGTATCTGTTGTTTCCAGGAAACACATTTAATCCACAAGGACTCATAGAAATTCAAGGTGAAGGGATGGAAAAAAATATTCCATGCAAATGGAAACCAAGAGAAAGCAGGTGTAGCCATTCTCATATCAGATAAAATTGACTTTAAATCAACAATAGTAAAGAAAGACAAAGATGGTTATTATATAATGGCAAAGTGAGAAATTCCACAAGAAGAAATAACAATCCTAAATATTTATGCACCTAACACATGTGCACCCAGATTCATAAGGTGAACCCGACTAGATCTAAACAAAGTGATAAACAGCAGCATCCTGATAGCCAGGGACTTCAACACCCCCTGACAGAACTGGAAAGATCCTCCCCACAGAAAATAAACAAAGAAACACTGGACTTAAATGGGACTCCAGAACAAATGGGCCTAATACACCTTTACAGAACATTTTACCCAAAACCTACTGAATGTACATTTTTCTCATCAGCATATGGAGCATTCTCTAAGACTGATCACATCTTAGGCCACAAAACATGTCTCAACAAATTCAAAAAAATAGAAATTATATCATGTATCTTCTCAGACCACAGTGAAATAAAATTAGAAATCAACTCCAACAGAAACACTCAATTATACACTAAGTCATGGAAATTATACAACCTACTGCTAATGATTATTGGGTCAAAGAGGAAATTAAGATGGAAATCAAAAGATTTCTTAAACTAAATGACTAAGGGGACACGTGCTAACAAAATCTGTGGGATTCAGCAAAAGCAGATGATTAATGAAACAAAAAGTTTGTTATTTGAAAAGATAAATAAAATTAATAGACCTCTTGCTAGATTAAGTAGAAATAGAAAACAAAGGACCCAAGAAAGTGCAATCAGAAATGAAAAGGGAACCATTACAACTGAAACCATAAAAATACAAAATGTCATCTGTGAATACTATGAAAATCTCTATGTACATAAACTCAAAAATGTAGAGGAAATGGACAAATTTCTGGAAACACACAACCTCCCAAAACTCAATCAGGAAGAAATGCAACTCCTGAGCTCAGTAATGAGCAATGAGATTGCAGCAGTAACAAAAAATTGTTCAACAAAGAAAAGCCCAGGACCAGATGGATTCACAGACAAATTTTATCAGAATTACAAAGAAGAGCTGGTACCCATACTGTAGAAATTATTCCATCACATTGAGAAGGAGGGAATCCTCCCCAACTCATTCTATGAAGCCAGTATCACCTTCATACCAAAGCCAGGAAAGGACACAATAAAAAAAGAAAACTACAGACCAATATTCCTTATGAATGTAGATGCACACGTCCTCAATAAAATACTAGCAAACTGAACTCAACAGCATATCAAAAAAATTCCACCATGACCAAGTGAGCTTCATCCCAGGGATGCAAGGGATGGTTCAGCATACACAAATCAATAATTGTGATTCACCACATAAACAGAAACAAAAGGAAAGACCATATGACCATCTCAATAGATGTAGAAAAAGCATTTGACAAAATTCAGCATCTTTCATGATAAAAACCCTCAATGAACTGAGCATAGGAGGAACATATCTCAAAATTATAAAAACCATATATGCTAAACCCAGAGCCAACATCATACTGAATGGGGAAAAGTTGAAAGCATTCCCACCAAGAACTGGAACAAGACAAGGATGCCCACTGTCTACATAGTGCTGTAAGTCCTAGCCAGAGCAATCAGTCAAGAGAAAGAAATAAAGGGTATCCAAACTGGGAGAGAGGAGATAAAACTATTGCTTTTTGCTAATGATACGAACTTGTATCTAGAAAACCCTAAAGAATCCACCAATAGCCCCCTGGAATTGATAAATAAATTCAGCAAAGGCTGAGATTGCAAAGTAAATATGCATAAATCAGCATTCCTATACACCAATAACAGTCAGCTGAGAGTCAAATCGAAGACTCAATATCATGCACAGTAGCCATAAAGAACATAAAATAACTAGGAATATACTTAACCAAGGAGGTGAAGGATTTTTACAAGGAAAACTACCAAACACTGAATAAGGAAATAGCAGAGAACGTAAACAGATGGAAAACCATACCATGCTCATGGATCGGCAGAATCAACATTGTTAAAATGTCCATACCATCCAAAGTGATTTACAGATTCAATGGAATCACCATAAAAAAAATCAATATCATATTTCACAGATCTAGAAAAAATAATTCTATGCTTTGTTTGGAACCAGAAAAGAGCCTGAATAGCCAAAGCAATCTTAGGCAAAAAGAACAAATCTGGTGGTACCACATTACCAGATTTCCAGCTATACTACAAAGCTACAGTAACTAAAATACATGGTATTGGCCCCAAAAGAGACATAGACCAATGGAACAGAACAGACAACCCAGATATAAAACCATCCAGATATAGCCAATTGATCTTTGACAAAGCAAACCATAACATACACTGGGGAAAAAAAGTTCTACCCAGTAAATGGTGCTGGGAGAATTGGATAGGCACATGCAAGAGAATGAAATAGGATCCATATCTCTCACCACTTACAAAAATTGCTTGAAGATGGATAAAAGACTTAAATATAAGGCATGAAACCATAAGAATACCAGAAGAAAATGTTGGAACAACTCTTCTAGATATCAGCCTAGGCAAAGAATTTATGAAGGTGATCCCAATGGCAATCACAACAACAACAACAAAAATAAATAAATGGGATTTAATGAAGTTAAAAAGCTTCTGTACAGCTATGGAAATAATCAACATAGCAAATAGACAACCTACAGAATGGGAGAAAATATTCATAAGCTATACATCCTATAAAGGGCTGATAACCAGAATCTACAAAACCTCAAGCAAATCAGCGAGGGAAAAACAAACAACCCCATTAAAAAGTGGGTAAAAGACATGAACAGAAGCTTTTCAGAGGCAGATAGTCAAATGGCCAATAAACATATGAAAAAATGCTCAACATCATTAAGTATCAGGGAAATGAAAATTAAAACCACAATGAGAAATCAACTTACCCCATTTGAATGGCTTTTATTAAAAAATCCAAAAACAATAGATGCTGGTGTTGGTGCAGAGAGAAAGGAATGCTTATACACTGTTGATAGGACTGTAAATTAGTATAACCTTTATGGAAAATAGTATGGAGATTCATTAAAGAACTAAAAATAAACCTACCATTTGATCCAGCAATCCCACTACTGGGTATTTACCCAAAAGAGAGGAAGTCATTTTATCAAAAAGACACCTGCACTAAAATATTTATTGCAGCACAATTCACAATTGCAAAGATGTGGAATCAACCCAAGTGCCTATCTATTCATGAGTATATTAAGAAAATGTGGTATATGTATACTTTGTTTTATTTATTTATTTATTTTTTTGAGAAAGAGTCTCACTCCGTTGCCTGGGCTAGAGTGCCGTGGCATCAGCCTAGCTCACAGCAACCTCAAACTCCTGGGCTCAAGCAATCCTTCTGCCTCAGCTTCCCGAGTAGCTGGGACTACAGGCATGTGCCACCATGCCCGGCTAATTTTTTCTATATATTTTTAGTTGTCCAGCTAATTGCTTTCTATTTTTAGTAGAGAGAGGGTTTCACTCTTGCTCAGGCTGGTCTCGAACTCCTGGCCTCAAACTATCCACCCTCCTTGGCCTCCCAGAGTGCTAGGATTACAGCTGTGAGCTACCGTGCCCGGCCTGGTATATGTATACTTTGGAATAGTACTCAGCCAGAAAGAAGGATGAATGAAGGCCTTTTGCAACAATTTGGATGGGAATGGAGGCAATTGTCCTAAGAGAAGTATCTGAAGAATGGAAACACATATACCACATGCACTTGCTATTGTATTGGAACTAACTAATGAGTATACATGTGCACAGAGGGAGGTGAAACTCAGTGAAGGAGGGGGTGAGTGAAAGCCTACCTGATGAACACAACTTATAACCCTGACTCAAACCTGACAAAGGCAATCCATGTAGCCAAAAACATTTGTACCCCCATAATATTTTGAAATAAAAAAACATTAAAATGATTACTATCACAATGACAAGAAACCAGTTCAGTAATTATAATAGTAATCAAAACCTTTGTGTATTTTATTCATTTATACAAATAGAATCTGGTGTGTATAAGTACAAATCAATACAGATGATCAAAAGTGACAGTTTGATTCAGTCAGTAGAGACCACATTAGTGAAAGATCTAGTATAAAGGGAAAAAAGAGCCATAAATATGTATGTATCCTGCTATATTGAGAAAAACGCCACAAAACAACTAGAGACAATGCGAAGAAAATATTCAGTTCTAGTGTGGAGTTTAACAAGAACAATCTCAAGAGAGAATAAATTAAGGTACTGCCAGTGCCTGAGTTGAATTTTAAAGGACAAATATGGGTTTCCAGAGGAGAAGAAAATAAATTTAGTACAAAGACATGGAGACTTTTATCAATAAAACAAGCCTAGTTGAAGCATGCTGGAATCCCACTTGTGGGATAGTAAGTCACAGTAGAGAAAACTGGCCAAAATACAGCGACAATGGGGAAGTTCCAAACTCCAGTCTAATTTAAGCTACGGAGATTCATGGTGATTTGATTTGGTAAACTGTAGCATTGGGGCAGAGGGACTCAGACTGCAGGAAAATTCAAAGTAAGGAGCAGCAGCTTCATATTCTGGTGGTTTGCTTAGTTTGCTGTAGGACTTTTAGTAATAGCTATTGAAATAAGGACAATACAACCCTAACGGAAGAGAAATTGTAAGAAAGGCTGTCAATAGCCAAGTGAAGCAAGTTTGTTTTCAAGGACAAGTTTGGAAACTGAAAAACATAGTTGTCTTTGCTTCCATCTAGGCATCCTGAATACTAGTTTTACGATAGCAAAACTACATTTTGTGCACGCTTCCAGATGGAGACTCTAATGTACTGTGTTGGCAAGATGTGTTTGAGTTGGGCTTGGATGAGATTGTATATGCTAAGGGTATTTAGTGGCTACAGATAAGAAGTCAGTAAGCCATAGACTGAAGGAGAAATGAAGAATAATGCCATATTTAGGGAAAGAGATATTGATTCCCTATTCAAACCCAAATGCTTGCCAACCGCCAGCTGTAAATTGTTTCGTAAGTATCTAAGTTTAAAACATCTAAACCTAAGCTCTGATACTCTGCCTGAAACTAGTTCCTCCCTATCTTTATTTTAAATAGGGGCACCTAGTTGCTCAAGCCAGAAGTTTACGAGCCCCCTCTGATGTTCCCATCTCCCTTACCCCTTTCATTCAATCTGTCACCACTGTGACATCACTGTAAATTTTACTAACAAAATGCTCCTGATCTGCACACACTTCTACCTCTATTGCCCCTGTCTGGTTCAAGCCACTAAGTTCTCTGGACTAGATCAATGCCTGGCAGGTTCTCCACTTCTTCTCATCCTTTCCCAACTCCTTCTCTGTGGAGCAGCTTGATCATTTAACATTGTAAATTGGATCAAATTATTCATCTGTTTAAAATAACTTCGAGCCTTCCATTGCTCTTAACATAACATTAAAATTTCTCACTATGGACTCTGATGCTCTGATGTTCTGTGTAACCTGGCCCTGTCTGCCCCTCCAAGCTGTTTTTCAATCACTCTTCCTGATATTTTTTAGTTTCTTCTCAACTTAGGGCCATTGTATCTGAAATTTTTTCATCATACTTCTAGGCCAAAAGAAAGACCTAGCAGTGTCATTTTTTAAGTAGTTACAGCCAAAGAACTTGTTAAGTATCTATGTCCTAACATCTTAGTAGCTATTTAAAAAATAATACACACAAATTGAAAGAGAAAAGTATTTTTATTTCATTCTTAACTAATCACAATTACTTGCTAATGGGATATGTGCAACACTTGCTCACAGCACAAATTCTCAAAGATTGGAGTCAGGTTAGATATTGCCACATTCATTTTCTGTTCCACATTTGTTTTTATGTGGTACTTGCTTTTATTCACAGCAACTGCTGAAAATCTGCTTTGCAAAGATATGACATCATTAGGGAAAAACATCGTATAATCTAGTTCACCTTGTGTCCAAAGGATACTGAGTATCTGTATTTCTCTCTTAGAAATTTAAGATATTGCAGAGCACCTCGGTGAGTTCACTGTGGGGCCCCAGGTTTCCTTGGGAACCATGGCTTTGGCAGGTTTGAGTGGAGGAATGATTTGATCTGACTTAGATTTTAACAGAATTACTCTGGCTATTGTGGAAGAAAAAAACTGAAGGGGACAAAGATCAGTTAATAGGCCACTGCAATAATTAAGAGCTAATGGTGAGAGCTAAAGGTGGCTTCGATTGGAGCAGTAATAGCAGAGGCGGTGAGAAGGGGCACGGATAGATACATCGAAGACAGAGCTTACAGGATTTGCTGATAAATTGGATTCCAACTGTGGAGAAAAGAGAGGCATCAAGGATAACTCTGAGTTCATTGGCCTGATTAACTAGAAGGACAGACCAACAACCTTAATGAGGGTAGGGGAAGATTAGCAGCTCAAGTTTTGTACATGTTAAATTTGAGGTGCCTATTAGATATCCAAGTAAAAAAGTTAAATAGGAAATTAGAGTCTGGAGCTCAGGGGAGAGTTCTGATCTAGAGATACACATCTGTGAATCATCGTCATACATTTATGGGCTAGGAAACTGGGTGAGATCTCCAAGGACGTAGGTTATGTACAGCAGAGTTTCAGGAGAAATAACAGCATGTTTACATGATACATGGAAAGATCCAGATAGAGATGGAGCGTGGGTGGGGAGAATACTGCTGCTGAAAGAAAGGGAAGAATTGCAAGAGTAATAACCTATGGGAGATGAGTGGTCATGGAATCTAATCCATAGCCCTAGTTAGGGGGTGTCATTTGTTAGGAACAGCGACAGTTTATCCGTACTAATAGAGAAAAAAGTAGAAATATAGGGATAAATGAAGGCAGGTGGTTATATATGGAGATTACCAAAGTTCTCTTTTTATTGTTCTTATCTTAGTGAAATAGAAGCAAAGTCATCATCTGACAGGGACAGTAGTGGGAATGGAGTTGGAAGTTTGCAGAGAGAGAAGGAATAGAATAGCTAAGACAGTGGAAGAACAAATGGAATCACTGGGCAGCATTAATGTCTACTGGAGGTCAGTGACCATGAATCATGAATTAAAATGAAAATATTTAGCATGAATATATGGTTTTCTGAGCCACGGTCAGCTTCCTTGGGTTCAAGAATGAAACAAACAGACATATTTAATTATTGTATTTGTTCATAGTATGATGAAGAAAGAGATGGCAAGAGGTTTTGAGGGTTTATTTAAGGGAGTGATTATAATGCTTGATCCTAGAGTTAAGATGGTTAAGGGGGACTGTGATGATATTAGAGAGGTGAGGGGCAATGAAAAGGTGATGGAATCAATAGTCTGTAGAGCCTGGTGGGTTCAAAGGATGGTTGGAGCAAGGCTAGTAGAGAGGCACTGCTGTCAGAGAGTAGGTTCTTGAAATTGATATTATGGAGAGGTCATGATTATTGGCAATTACAAGGTGGAGGTACCCATGGAGTGAATAGCCAGTAGAACCAAGGTATTGAAAGGATCATTACATTCACCAATATTTGCTTTTATGATCTCGTGCTTTTTGAGTTTTTCTTAGGACTGTTGAACTCTCATGCAATAAAATAATTCTTCATTGTTTTCTTATGTTACCTTTAGGGTTTCATTTTTTTTTTTTAAATTAAGTTATTTTATCTCTTAGAAATCTTTCTTGAAACATGATTTGAGATATCAATACAACCTGATTCTTTTCCAGATGCACACCTAGTTGTTTTAAGATCATATATTGAAGTCTTTTTACCACTGATTTCAGATATCTTTATCATAAATTAAAGTTACATATATATTTGGGCCTATCTTTGGACTCATTGTTCTACTTTTTTAGTCTGTCCATTCATATATTAGTACCATACTCTTTAAATTATGAAGGTGTTATAATATGCTTTAATATTTCTTGGGGCTAATCCATCCTCATTGCTGTTCTCTTTCAGTGTTTTTTTTTTTTTTTTTACCTATCCTCATACATATATTTTTCAATATACTTTGGAATCTGGTTGTCTATTAAAAACTAATAGTATTTTTATTATAATTGTATTACATGTATTAACTAATTCATGATAATTAACATCTTTGTGATTTGGAGACATCCTATTCAAGACCTGTCCATCTGTGCCCCTTAAAGGCATATTAGTTTTAGTCCATTGGTCTAATAAATTTCTTGCTATGTTTATTATTAAGTGTTCTACATACATTTTTTTTTTGCTAATATGAATGGGGTCTTTTACCCTATTATACCTTTTAATTTGTTGGCTTCTGTACACATGCAAACCATTGATTCCTGTACAATAATTTTTTACCCTGCTACTTTACTCAATTCTTTTACGGTTTGTAATAGTTTTCTAGTTGATTCCCTTGTATTTTAAGGTATAAAATCATATGATCTGCAAAAAATGAAAGTTTACTCTCTTCTAATTTTGTATCTCCAAATTTTGTTGTTATTTTCAATTGCATTGGCTGCTAACTCCAGTACAATGTTAAATAATAGTAGAAATAGTGACCATTTTTCTTTTGCTTTTGTCTTTAGTGGGAATTGCTCAGTTATGCGTAATGCTGGCTTTGGGCAAAAAAAGTTCTCATCTGTACATGTGTTATTAATTGTTAAAAATGAAGAATCATTTTGAATTTTGTCTTTTTAGCATCTAAGGAGATGTTTATATGATTTTTTCCCGCAGATACATTAATATGATGAATTATATTAATATTAGGTGAATTATATTAACAGATTCCCTAATCTTGAATTATTCTTGCATTATTGAAATCAATTCCACTTGGTCTTGGTGGATTATTCTTTTAATGTACTACTTTTAATGTGCTAGTAATATAATACACAGATGTTTTTATTATATACACAGAGAAGATTGGTCTATAGTTTGTTTTTTTTTTTAATGTTTCCAGATTTTGGTATTAATGTTATATTAAATGCTTACTAAAAGAATAAGAATTTTCTTCCTTTTTAATGCTCTGAAACAGTTTATATGCCATTAAAATTATTTGATATTTAAAGATTTGTTAGAATTACTGCAGGAAACCATCTGAGGGCTTTATTTGTGGAGGATTTAGCTCTTATCTTCATTTCTTCTATTTTTTTCTGTCTTTTTTTTTTTTAGCTTAAATGAAGATGAATATTTCTTCTGTTGATATTACTTTGTCTAGGGTTATTTTTTCCCAGTTATGATAAATTATGTTTTCCTAGAAAATTATTCATTTAATCCAAATTTTCAAATTTATTTGCTTGGTGTTGGGCAAAGTAATTTCTTATGATTCTTTCTATGGGTGTTCACACTATAATTTCATTTAAAAATATTTTCAGTTTACCTTTTTTTCGTGATTAGCTTTGCTAGTGTTTTATTTGCCTTACTGATATTTAAATGATTATTTATTTATTTTTACTATTATTCTGTTTTCTAAATCAGAATAAATTCTTTTATTGTGGCCATTTTTGTAATGAGACAGACTAACTATACTGTCATTCCAGAAGTTGGATTGTAGGATAAAGAGATTGCGTCTAGGAAGATTATTCAGAAGTTCAGGAAATGGATGCTAAAGGCCTGAACTATTAAAATAGAATAGTAGCTGCATGGGCAGAAAAATATTGAGTATCATTTGCCTTTGGGAAGTGAGAGAGAGTGAGGAACTAAAGACTCCTTAGTCTGTGATTTCTTGCTTGGATGAGGTGTGAATGGTAATGCCACTGTTAGTCACAAAAAGAAGTGTTTGCCCTGTAGAAGCTACTAGTTCCCCCACTCTCTTCTTCTGTCTGTGGGTTGGTCAAATTTGAAATCACTTATTGAGCCACATTTCTAGAGGTCTGCTTTTAATGGGATGTGTAAAAAATAACCCTGTCTAGATTACCAGTCTTTTGAGCTCTCTTCTGTCTCTTTTTGGTACCTGTGGTCATTATTTATATTGAAATAGAAGATTAGGGCATTGGGGTGGAAGTTGGAGAACAGGCCTTTCGTCCTAAATATTTTTTTTTAAGCCAAATGGCTTTAAATGTAATGGAATTCATCCTAGAGCCAGTATAGCTTCCTAGGAATCCAAGACTAAGTACCCTGATTGCAATAAAACATTCTTTTGTCTTATTTTGTTCTAGAAAGAAACTAGTAGTTGACATTTTTTGAGTACTTATAATGTGTGTGACACCATTCTAGGTGATTTATGTATTTAAATAATCTAACACATTGACTGCCATACTAGAAAAAAGTTTTTTTCCTTGAGGGCATGGTGTTTTATTACAAAAATAGAATAAAAACTTCAAAAAAATGATCCTTTCTAATTTAATGAAAAAATTATTTTTTATTGTTTTCTGTGCATGAGCTATATGCAACTTGAAAAATAGATCATGTGGGTCCAAAGGTGAAGAGATGTGTGAGTTACATATGCTCCATGAGGGCCTGGGCTCAAAACTAGTGTGAGTTAAATACAACTCACATGGCAGTTGATGTGTTAATACTTATAATAATCTATTTAAGGAGCTAATATTATCATTTTCATTTATGAGCTGAAGAAACTGAGACACCGAGAACATTGGAATCAGAATGCTTGGGTTTGGATTTTAGCTCCATGATGGACCAGCTGCCTTTCTCTTGGAACACCCAGTGCATTGGAACTCTAGTGAAAATAAAGCAGAAACAGTGGTTCCTGTTCTCGGGACAGTGCTCTCAGCCAGGGTGGGACTAAGCCAAGGCAGTCCTACTTACCTTCTAGAGTGGTACTTGGAATAGATGCAGTGTATGCCACTGTAAAACTTTATTACTAGTATATAATAATATATAATTTCTGATATTCTAGTCCTAAAATCTACTCGTCGACTGTATCAGTCTTATCTGGTGAAGTCCATGCTTCATTATGGATATTTTTCTTCTTTTAACTAAAAATGAGATTAGGATTATCCATCTGCACCACTTTAATAAATTTCTTCTTTCTTATATCTCATTTTTAAAAAATTTCTGATCTCCAAATAAACATCCATTTTGGGCAATAACATCTCCGTTTCTACTAAGTTGTTCACTCTTGAGGCTTTATTTTGGTTCTACTGGAGCTAGGCCACAGTTCAGATTTGCTCATTACTCTGGAGGCTAAAACTAAGAATTGGCTCTTTAGGGTATTATTAAATAAAATAAGCTTTTCTTCTTTTGAATAATTTTCCTATCAATAATACGAAACACCAGTGCACAATAAGAAGAAGGGGGATAAAAAGCTTGAAAACTACTGGGAAAATACCCAACCTTTTGTTTGTTATGGTTGGTGATGGAAATTGATTACATAACTGACCATCATTTGTTTCAAACAGACAAGACAAAGGAATAAAACACTGGGGAGTTAGACATGGGAGACTGGTCTTTACCAGGGGAGCGCAGAAGAGAAATTTGGTGCAATGGAGGTCATACGTTGTGTGGTCAAAGGTGGAACAGGAATAAACAGGCAGGATGGTGGGGAAGGTGGAAAGATTTTTTATTAGACTTCCCAGGTGCTTCTCAAACCAAAATGAGGTTTTTTGGAGTTGATCTTTCTTCCAGGATTGAGTAACATTTAATATCAATAGTATTTGTCTAATTTATATTTTTATGTCATTCTCAGTGGCAGCATCAGATCTGTGGAGTTCAGGATTCCTTTAGGCAAAAGTGGCAGGTCCCACATGACAAGGAATATAGCTCCTCAGTATTTGGCCTCCATGATATGTTAGGAAATTCTCCATAGGCAGGGATCTAATAAGGCTTTCCAGAGACATTTCCCCCTACTTCCTCTTCTGTTCCTGAAGAGTCACTAATGATTTGTTTCATTCACTTTAGTTTTCACATTTTATTCTAGATTCTGTATCTGTGTTTGGGCTACTTGTGTGAGAAAATGTATGTGGCATGGTTAAAAAATGAAAAAAAATCATTTAGATGATTGGATATTCCTTTAATATGTACACATCCAAAAATACCATCTGGACTGATTTTTCCTTCCTTCTTTTAGAAGTTGTTCATTGGGAAGCAATGTCTCAAGACTTCCTTCTCTATGACACACATATATGATTGCCTTCCTTTCTTCATCGTCAATGAGAAAGACGCCCTTATTGGATTGATCAAAGTCTTTGGGCCTGAGCCACTGGGCGTGGACAACCCTTCAAAAAACTGGTGAGGAATGATCTGATTTTCATCACAGTCAGCTTCTCCTTTCTGCACCCTGTGTAACCATAAGTACCCAAAGCCCTTGTGCTCTTCCCTCTGGTTTAACAAATACTCATAGAGGCAGTATGCTGGGTGGTGGTTATGAACATGGGCTCTACAGTCAGACTTCCTGGACTTGAATTTTGCTTGTGCCATTTGCTGGCTCTGTGGCTTGGATATGTTACTTAATTGCCCCAAGCCCCTGTATCTTAATCTTAAAGTGAAAGGAAACATAGTTCTACTTCCAAAGGTTGTTATTGATAACAACAAATAAATGAGACCATTGAGCTAGTGCTCTGCTGGACACACAGTTAAAGCTCTATAAATGTTTGTAATTATTATTGGGCATTAACTATATCTATAAGATACTGAGAATACCAAGAATTATAATATCCCATCAAATGCTCAGAGTTTATATTCTGCCAGAGGAATTAGATAAACACACAATAACAGTGGGCAGCATAGGATGAGGGTGAGCATTTGAACTATAATTTTTCAGAAAAAGATTACACAGAATCCAGAATTAGAGCTGAATATTAAAGCACGGTAGCATTTGGATAGGAAGGCATTCTTTTTTCCTTTTTATTAAAGCCTACTCTCAAGACAGAGTATTGTATGAACCACCTATGTACTGACATGCAGTTTTTAGAAGTCATCTTTTACAGGATCGTACACGTTTAAAAGCATTGTCTATAGTTATGTTGTCAGAAACTCCATACTCATAGAGGTATTACTGAACAGTGGGTGCAGATTATTTTTGGCCAGAAGAATCTTCCCAGAACTCCTGAAACTATATTATATATTGTTGTATATTTTGTGTGCCTACAAGGGTCATACTTAACTCCAGTCATATTGGAAGAATAGCTCTACTTAAGAGAAGTTGGAGAGCTAACTCTTTCCTTTTGCTGAACCAGGTTTTTCTTGAAATACAGTGGTTTCTCCTTCTGCTGAGGGCTGTTTGTCCTGGGGCCACATTAAGGTACAGGGTAGGCCAAAGACTTTTTTCCTTCCCAGTGGTCACAGGTTTCAGTAGTATGAAGTGACTTAGGATCACTTAATATGGTAAGGAGTGCATGACTCTGCTTACAAATGAGCTGGGTATTTACGTTGTTTCTTTTTTATTGGAGGGAACAGAAAATTGAGGTCAATATACAATTGTACAAAATAATATCTGGTTTAATGAATGTTCATTTAAAAATCACTGATTAAAATTATAATTTGTGGAAAGTTTGTGTAGAAATTGTTTATAAAAACTGAAAGATTCTAAAAAGCGAGTCAGGTGACCTATAATTATATCATAAGCTGAACAGTAGCTGAAAATTCCAATTGATAATTCTTTTCTGTATGTCAAACATTCAGGTTGAATTTTTGATTCTATTTCTCACTGGGAGACATGGACAGGTTGTACTGGCATCAGTCAATTTAGACTGTAAAGTTCTCCTTAAATGACTCAACATTTATTCAATTCATTCAGGACCAGACACTGTGGTTGACATCAGGTATGTAACAGCATTCCATTTAAGGGAAAAATGCAAGTCTCCACCACACAGAGAGGAACACTGTGCTGTGCTAGCTTGAATATGTGATGATATAAGAGCTCTGTGTCACTCACTGTGAAGAAGAGATTTAAGGTGACACCACACATAGATGGTGCAGATCTTGCTCTCCAAAGAACTTCTGTCACAGCCCAGGAGTGAGTGCCCTGAGAGTGCCTGTCCTGACCAGGGCAAGTGCCCAGAGGATTCCAGTACTGACCAGGAGTCAGTGCCCCTGTAAGTAGCCTCTAATAAACTCATTTAATTCTCCAAGCTAGACTTGTCTGAGTCATTCTTTGGTCTCTTGGCTCCATCCCAGTTTGGGAGGCAGTTTTTCTATACTATCCTGAAATACCACTGTGTATACAGTCCTTATTCTAAGGGGATCAGAAAAGAATGATAACTAAATATTACTAATTCTGCCATAGTCTCATGATGTATTGCTATGAAAGAGGGAGCAGATTTCTGCTTAATGTGGATAGGCAAAGTTACCCAAGAAATGAACCTGAATCATGTGATAGATGAATATGCTTTTCCTATTCCAGAAAAACCATAGTTTGATGAGAGACCTGATCCTAAATCCACATTCTGTTCCTAGTTTTTCATTGAGATTAGGAATGTTTTTCTGATACTCATCTCAGGTATAGGAATCCCTCCTCCTATAATGCTGGGAACTTGCAAAAATGAGCTTGCTGGGAAGAGAACACATGGAGGAATGTTGGTAGATGTCTGGTTTCCCTGCATTCTGGTTGTTATTTTTGTGAGGCAAATCTTACTTTTCTGGATATGTCCACTGATTTTCCTGAAAATTAATTATCTTGATTCCTTCTTTTTAATCTCCCATACAATAAGTCTGAAAATCTCTGAAATATATGTCATCTGCTGTTGCCACTGGCCAAGTTCAAGCCCTCATCATTTCTTAATTAGACTATGGTTACAGTCGTCCAATGTGTCCTTGAAGCCATTCTCAGACTTTCCAAGTTTATCCTGCACCATTTCAAACACACACCTTCACATACCAGCTGCCAAATTATTCCACTACTTAAAAGTCACTATTGGTGCTCTACCACCTGCAGAATACAGTTAAACTATTTAATATGCAATGTTCTTTATAATTCCTTCCCTTTGGCTCCCACAGCTTAAAGCGTTACCCATAGCCCTCTTATTTTCTGTGTTTCAATTTTACTAAACTCAAAACAATCCCTGTGATACAACTATGCAACCCCCCAAAAAATTTACTCCAAAGATTTATAAATAGAATTCTGTTTGTTTTTTGGAGAGCAGTGCAGCAATTTAAATGAACAAGCAATTATTGACTTGAGTTCTACACCAGGGTCTATGACTGATACAAATAATATAGGGTGACCATCAGTCCTGGCTTTCCAAGGACACCTTCTGTTTGTGTCTGAGATCTGAGAGTAATTTTTAATACTCTCTTTCTGTTCTCAGTTTGGGTGATAAATTAGGCAGTCTACCTATATATGAGGCACCATTCTTGTTGTGATAGAGGTGTCATTTGGACATATACACAAGAAATTAATGAAAGCACTATAAGATCCTATGTAATCAGGTATACGCATGGCAGTTTTGTGGCCCGCTGAGGAAACCAACTTGCATGAAGTAAGGAAAGTAGTTTGTTGAATGAAGTGTGGCCATTTGATGGGGAGGTGTGGACTCTGACTGACCTGTTGTGGTGTCTAGTGCATAAGAATGAGGGAATGTGGCAACGGTGATGATTTTGGAAAACCGACCCAAAAGAGGTTGAGCGGGAGATGGTCACCTGTCCTGTGTGGGGAGGAAAAGTTCAGGAACTGAACTCAGGGGCAGCAGTTTTCTCATTCTGTAGCCTCACTGGAGAGAATGCCACTGAAGGGGAAGCCATGTTAGCCAGACTAAAGCTTGGATTCTGCCGTCCCATGGGACACAGTTACATGGCACAGACTGATATGATTCTTGTCGTCGGACTGACTGGACAGAAAATTGTTACCTAAAGGAAAACATTTGATATAAGATGACATGTCTGTTCTTGAGGCCAAGAAGCCTATAGAATTATCATTAGTAGTAGTTTTTTTAATGAGAGGAAGAATGGAAATGAAGACACAGCGATGTGTTCCACATGGCCTACCACCATGTTTTATGATGCAGCCGTAGCTGATCACGCCACATTTTTGCCTCAGCTGCACTTTGCACACTTAGCACACGCTGAGGCAAGAGCTCCTTTTGTGCAGCTAGTTCTCTTCCCAGACAGCAACTTCTGTGTGGTCAGAATCTTATTTTAATAGCATGTTATTTTCAGTGCTTTGCATAATGTACTCTGTGAACAAATTAGTGAACAATCAGATGATGCTGGAATCCTGCTTTTTGATGATTCAATTTTCACCAAAAGAGGTCAAAAGTTTCTCAGAAAAACAGAAAAAAGAACTTGATGTTCTTGAGGCTCAAGCACAGTCAGGAAGTGTGAACGGCTTTTTGTTGCTTTTGTGGTCGTTGTGGTTTTTGTCATGGATCTGACTACACACAAAATTATTACCTGAGTGATCATAACCACAATATTATCTCCCCTCTCAACTAAGAAGGCAACGTGCTGTTCCCTCTTTGGATATTAATACTTTTCACTCCTTCTGCTCCCTGCAGTTTCTAATATTACCTAAATCAGCAGTCGATAAATACTAAAGTGTAGGTACACAGAATCTGTCCTTTATTATCTCTCTTGGGGCTTTTAATTGTTAATTGGATCAGTAAGTCTACAACAGTCATATTAGAAACTTAAATGGGCTTTGGATACAGATAGGCCTGGGTTAAATTAATCTATCTCACAAATAAGCTGTGTGACCATTTACAAATTATTTCTCCTCTCCAAGCCTCCATTTCTGTCTATAAAATAGGGATAACAATAGAACATATCTCAGAGTCATGATTATCAAATAAGATACATGTTTAAAAGAACATCGTACAGTGCCTGGCAAATGGTAAGGCCTCAGTGTTAGTCATTGTTAATAATATGTATGAAAACAGGCTGTTTCCAGAAAATAAAATGTCTGTCAGTTGTGTTGGAAGTAGCAGTTTTGACATGTGGCGATGGAAATGAAGCAAATGATTTAAGCAAAAACACACCTTAAGGAGGATGAATGCAAACTCAAAAGCAGGAGGAGACAGGAAAACTAAGGTATATTCTTATTTTTCCAAAAATTGATTCTCAGGCCATATTTTCCATCCATCTTGGTTTCCAATATTCCATGGAGCCAGGATATATCCCTGTCCAGGCTGGCAAATGTAGGCACGTCCTCTTTCATCTGATGATGACTAGACCCACATAGACAGCTGCCTGGCTTAATAAAAATGAGAAAAAGGGAAAACCTGAATATTTAATGCTCGCTGAAAATGATAGGCTTGGCAGAGGCAGACCTGGATGGCTGAAGTGAAACGCGGGGTCCATGTGTTCTGTCTTTTGGCTTTTCTGGCATGACTGGGAAAGTAATGTCAATATCAGCAATTTTCTCGGGAATTCAAGCGATACAGAGGTAAAGCAGGTCATTTAGGCCAAAGGATCTACTTTAGATTTTCCTCTTTAACTTGGTCTTAGGATCTAAGAATCAGGTCTGTATTGAGTTTTGAGGTCCACTGGGAGGAAAGGCATCCATCCTGTCTTCCACTGAAGAATGTGGGCCATAAATTGGGAGGCATTGTTGAAAGACACGCTTGCCTAGGACGTTTCTAAGAAGTTACATTTTGATCCAAACATTGGGGTCTTGGATAAAAATGGAGATTCGTGTGCCAGACACCACATCTAAATTCAATAACCTTGTAAATAGGCCACTCCACACGTATGCCATTCTCCCCTCAACCCCGCTCCAGGGAGAATACTCCTCTGCAATGTACTGCTTTTGCTACAGCTTTTTCCATATATACCTCCCTTTCTTGTACGTTCTAGTGATTTCATTGACAAAATATTAAAATAATAAGCATTAAAATCTGATACTTAATTTAAAAAATTACTAAATTATCACATTCATTTAGTCATTCATTCTACTTTGATCTACAAGCATTTTGAGTAGTTAATCGGAAGAGATTTTACCTTTTACTATAGAAATTATTGGTAAAGAATAGATGCTTTTAACTTGTAAGGCATCTCTGAAATATCACACTTGAATTTTAACAAGCTCTTGAGGAATAAAATTTCTTGGTGTCCCCTCACCGTTGGAGGGGACACTTCAGAAGTGTCCTGTCCTCATCAATTTTTACTATGACTTTCTAATCATGTTTAGGCATAAGAATGACATTTCTTGGACTCTAAAGAAATAATTATGGCTGTGGTTTTTAGTGGTGGTTGTTATGGACACAGTGATTTAACTGCCACTGACCCAAGTCTACTCTTTACCTACTCGCTGAAACTGATTTTGGCTAAAGTGTCCTTCAAACTATCTATCCAATTAAATGTTTGAGGACCATGATTTATTTTGATGCAATTACCCAATTGATTTATTTGCTCTCTATTTCTAGCTACTCACACGCAGCTTACTGATGTAAGAACACCTCATTTAGTGCCAAAGATCACAGAGGACTTGGCAGCTGGCTGCCTCGACAGCATATCAATAGCAGAGCTGATCTGGCACCTGACCATTGGGTTTATTTCAGCAAACCCATTATTAAAATTTTATTAGCCAATAATGAATAAATAGATTTGGAGCCTTCGTCTTTCTCTTGCTATCTTATTTTATATAATCAGCATTGTGTGGGAAATTTTCCCGTCTTCCTGATCCCACATTAGTGTTTTCAAAGTAAAGCAATCAATAAATCTTCACAATTGACCCAAACTGTACTACGATTGCAGGCCAAACATAGAGGGTTATGGATGTGTTTTAAAAAGTTGAATAGCCAACAAACTTAAGCATAAAAATCTTGGTTATTAGAACTTACTTAATACATGATGAATTCAAACTGAAGCAACTTGGCCCCGGAAAAATGGTGGCATACGTGTATCTCAGGGGATGTTAACCTGATGGATTGCTTTTGAATAGAGACATACATATACTCAGTGATGTATTGTCCTGGCTCACACAAGCAGTCAAGTAATGTGTATGCAATCACAGAGGCTTTGGGTTTTTATGAGGCCATGCCAGACCAAGTATCTTTTTTGATAACAAAATGATGCTTGCGGTTGAGGTAGAATTAGAGCTCATATACTTTGTTTATGATAACAAAAATCCCAAACTAAAAGCAAGGACACATTGTTTATTATTTGCAACCATCAGGAAAGAAATAACTCTTCCCACATAAGTGGCATTTCAGATGTCAATACTCTGTTACTAAGTTTAGGATATTAGAAAACAAGATGTTACAGTGGTGAGAGAGACTGTTAGGTCCGGAGCTGAGATAGTGACACGAAGCCTCACGTGTAGCAAAATGCTGTTTATTTTGAGCATCTGGGTGCAGACGGGTGGAGGCGAAAAAGCGTCCACTTCCCAAGGGAGGGGAAAGCCTTGGGTTTTATAGAGGGTTTTTCTGGGGAGAGTGAGTAACACCTGCAGAGATAGGGGAGGGGTAGCTTTGTCCTTATCAGGGGGGATAGGAATGCCGGCGTGGCTGCAGCTGCCTGTGGTTGAAGTTAGATTTGCAACTTTGGACTCTCCAGACTCATGTGGCTTTTGTTTCACAGGCTTTATGACATTTTTCGGGTTCCCACCCAGGACAAACCTAACAAGACCACTATTTCTAAATCCATTTTTATTGATTAATCCCTATAGTTCTGATAGGGATAGAGTTCAGATAGGGATGCTATCAAAAGGCAGATTATAGTCCAGTACATTCTTTGATAACAACCATGTTAGGACACAAAACAAACCATCTTCTCACTGATTCATTTGACAGTGGGAAATATGTTAATAACCATTATTTGTATTACTTTTGTACCTTTTATCTCATTTGATTATGGTAGTCATCCTGTTTTATTAATATCCACCAATCCTAGGTATTGCTATTAGCTCCATTTTATAGATTGGGAAATGAGGCTTAGAAAGCTTAAATAACCATGGCAAGTTCCACCAGCCAGTACTAGGTGGTGGTGCTGAATTTGAGCCTATGTCTTATAGCTGCACTGGTGTGTTCTTTTCACTCTACAGTGCTGCCTCTCTTTGTATCACTATTGTTTGACAGCTTCATTAAAGGCTGCGGAAAATTATACCAGTGTCGACAGGCACATGCTTTGAATCAGTCCTGCACATTTTCTCTGTGTAGAAACCTCATATCCATTTAGAACTCCCCCACAGATGTCCCAGTGTATCAAGATGGTTCTGGAAAGAGAATATAGCCCATCATCCCAGCTTCTCTGTTATTATTATTTCAATCACCATGCCTCCTGGGTTCATGAGACCATTTTTCAACATTCATCAAAGCATTTTTCTTTTCACATACTACTCCTAACCAGAGCATTTTAGATAAATGACCTAGGATACCTATTCATTTGATTAGATCTGTAAAATTTCCTAAAATCTTTTCTACCTAGTGTGAACTTTCTCATCAGCTCCTCTAGAAGGGCCATCTACCCTTCACTTATTCAGGAGGGACTCTTTCAGGGAGAACATACATTTCCCTGCAAGAGAATACTCTAATATCTTCTCACCAATTCAGGAAGTCATACATAATATAAGTGGAAAGAAAAGTCAGATTTTATCAAACCCATTTTGCTTCGTAAAGGGCCACTGCATCAAATCGAAAAAAAACCCACATTTTATTCTTTCTATTTTCTCTTTCTCCTTCCTCCCAGTCCTCCCTCTTTCATTTGCTCGCGTGTGTAATCTCTTTCTGTTTGAGCCGGAAGAGGATTTATGGGGGCTTAACATGGTACACAAAATACAGTAAAGTGACATAATTAGAAATGGGTGAGAAACAAAAGAATATTAATAATAGAAAGAAAGAAAGAAAAATGCTCCATGAATTTGATACTTCAGTGAAGAAGTCTTGGACCAATAACTTCCTCGATAAACAGTAAATACTGAAACAATGCTAGCTATGATTTCAACAGCTTATTTGCAGATGATTACAGAATATTGATACTGAAGAGGTCTCTCAGAAAATTTAACTTTCAAATATGTATGTGCATGTATCATTCTACACATCGTGTTGTGTTTATTTTCTGACTTCTTACTAACTGCAAGGTGTGGTAGGGTAGAACTTTGACTGACTTAGGAGTGCAGCCGATGGTGTTGGTGTTTTATCCATATCTCAGGGGACTTACTACTTTAGGACACACCAGCAGACCTCAATCTCTGCCTAAGAACTTTCTTTAAGCAGAGGAAAGCCACTTTGCTCATGCAGAAAAATTACCACCACTCATATCCCCTAGAACCCCTTAACCAAAGAGAAGGATTAGTTGGTGTATGAATACCTCAGCTCCCTCACTCCTTAGGCAACAGAACTCTAACCTCCCTGTGGGAAAAGTCCCAATCAATCACCCACCATAGTAGCCGGCTTGCTCTTACTGTCTGCCTTCTCTCAATTTCCCACTCCTCAATCAAATAAAATATTTGAACATGAACCTTTGTTTTAGGGTTTGCTTCTGGGGGAACATCAATTAAGACAATACTTATATCCCCCAGAGCATATGTCAGGATCTAATGCAAATTGATTAATTGAATGATACAATTTAAGACAAATACATGCTTTCAATTATAAAATCATATTTGTTGTATCCCCTATTAAGATTTTTTTAATGCAAAGAATTAGGGTATTGCATCCCTAAGGTCACTTTCAAACTTTAATATCTCGGGGGGAAGGGGGCTATGGTGGTGGTCAGTCTGAGGGCTCAAGTGGTGAGGTAGCCACACTCCAGCCTCTGAGGCAGAAAGTGCCCCACATCGCCCACCCCACTCTCTGGCTTCACCACAAAGGGATCAAGAAGGCTTTGCATTTTAGAGCTTTTCTGCATTACTGGGATAAGAGGAGAGGAATGACAACTGTTTTTTTTTTTTTTTTTCCAAATAAATTTGGGTTTCTTTTTAGCATTCTAATTACCTTACTCATTTTTTGAAAGATACCTAACATGGGATGCTTCCTTCAATCGCACACTCTGCAGTCCTAGTCAGCGTTTTTGCCTCCTTTTCCCCTGCAGGGCTGTGCTAAATAGTCAGGTCAACAGTATGAGGAATTTTCCCATCAATCACCTCTCTCTGCGTCTTAGAGCTGAGAGCAAAGCCTCAGTAACCAGCTGCCTGCTTCCTTCCTCTCGTGCTACATTTGGCTGTTTTAGGTTCTCAGTGATAACAGGTTTACCAAAATACAGATTTCTGCCTTCTTTAGAAAATAATCAGATATATTAACTCTGATCCCACAACCTTGTGTGGCAGTAGTTGGCTGGAACTTCCTGACTACTCTCATGTTTAGACGGGGCTTCTATTGTCCAGTTTCCAAACCTGCCTGTCCCCCTCGTTTATGTCCCCTGCTTGTCATTTGAGTTTGAGATCCCTGCTGGCTCCTTTAAGCTATCCTGTTCTGTTGTGTGTCCTTTGTGCCGGAGGCCACTAGAGGAAAGTATGGCAGTCCCTCCCTGCTTCCTTCTGTCTCTTTAATGAAGATCACTCTCCCTGGTTAAACCTTATCTAGACTCACAGAAGCCTATGCCCAGGCTTAGATAGAGTTTCTTTGTAAAAAGGTAGGGACTGTTGGAGTCAGTTAAAGGTTAGGCTGGGTGACAAGGATATGAGACATTCAAAAGACAGGACATACTCTTTCAATTATAGAATGGCATTGTAGTTTGAATGCCACTCCCACGCCCGCCTGTGTGGAGCACAAAGCACTCTTTCAGAACTGACAAGCTCCGCTCTCTACCTTGCTTCACACAAATGCCAAAGCCAGACCAATTATATCTTTTCAAAGGCAAAGCCAGCTGTCTCTGAATCCCCTCGGGCCTGGCTTGCTAGCCAAACCACAGGGCCAATGAATTTTTTGAGCTGCCTTCTAAATACCTCAACCTCTCTTTGTTCTATTTTAATGAAACAAATTTACTATCTAATTTAAATTAGATAGCAATTTTAATGAAATTCATATTATAATTTAAGATTATAATTTTAGCTTCCTCTTCAGCGTAAGTGAAGAACTGTGCCCTTCTACAATCTAGAAAACCAAGTTTTCAACAGTGTCACCAGTCTGTTGGATCAGGGAATTGAGTAGACCCAGAGTAGCTGGATTTTGCAAGACTCTGGCAGCGTCTCCCATGACCTCTTTTGGGATAAAATGAAAAAACAACTGGATGATTTGGATAGTGAGGCACATTAGTATCTACTGAATAGCTGTTCTGAAAAAGCGCTGATAAATTTATGGTAACTGGGAGAAAGGTTTTAATAGACATTTTCTCAGCAATGTCATATTCATTACTTATTTTTACAACATTACTGTGGCACAGTTTACATATCACATTCATTATTTTTTTTTTTACCAGTGAATTGTATGTATAAGAATGGATTATTTACAAAATTTGCAGATGACATGAAATTGGCAATGTATTATATAGTTAATGCTAGAATCAGGATCCTGACAGATCTCGAGAGGTTGCCATGATGGAATGAAACTCTTAGAATTACATTGAAGAGGGAAATCTATTCTCTTCTATACTCACGCAGAAAGAAAACATGTATGTCCAAACATCACCACTGTACCAGTCTAGCTGGAGAAGATGCTGCTTGTTAGCCACACATGTGAAAAGCTTATAGTTAGCTGAAAACTCAATATGAGTCAACAGTATGATGTGACTCCCCAGAGAAATGCAATCCTGAACAAATTCATAGGAAGAATTCATGTCTAGAAAAAGACAAATGATAGCCCCACTTTACTAAGTATAGTTAAGATCACATCTGGAATCCGGTGTTCACTTCTGACCTCATGGGTTAAGTGGGATATTGACAAACTGGAGGATATTTAGAGGACAGGGACTAGATGAGAGAGGCTTAGAAACTATGACTGGTCTATAGATGGAAAGACTAAAGGCAGACACATCATTGTTTTTAAACGTTTCAATAGCTTCCTTCGTTCAACAGCTGCCTTCTACAGCTACCCTGAAGAAGGCAGAACAGATGTGTCCTGCATTGAACTTGGAAGGCTGAATTATGATCAATGAGAGGACAGGAAAGTAGACTGAAATTCATCTTTATATAAAGACCTACTTTAGAGTCAAACTAGGTGACAGGGACATATAATTATATAAACAAATACATTTTACTGGGTGACATGAATATTTAATTTCATTTTCTAAAAATTAAACTTGTCCAAAACAATATTGGGCTGCCTCAGGAGGGATTTTCATTATTATCTGTGAGATGTTCAAGAAGAGCATAGATATGTAAATATATAAAAGTCATAGAGAGTTTTTACTAGTTGATCTCCAAGTGTCCTTTAAAATTGTGAAGATTTTTGAGTCCTATAAGCATAAGCACTAAATAATCTTTACTTGGCTTGATTTCAAAATAAGATCCAAATTCCAAATCATAGTTTCCGGTGAAGTAAATGCAATCAAATCATTCATTTCTGCACTTGCTGTCTCATTAGGTCATAATGCTATTCATTTACCTCTAATCTCAGTGTTTGGCACAGAATGGAGTCTAAATTTGCATTTCTTAGAGAAATGGAAATTCCCTCCACTCCCACCGTGGGTGAGGCAGATTTGTTTGAAGATATGGGACTGGATGTGGGTGAGGAGGAAGGAAGGATTTACATCACTGCAATGCAAACAACTTGAAGTTTTTATTTTTTTTATTTCTTTTTATTTTTTGTTTGTTTTTCAGCTCATTAAGGGGGTACAAAAGATCAGGCTATATACATTGCCCATGCCTCCCCATCCCCCCGAGTCTGAGCTTTAGTTGTGTCCATTCCCTAGACAGTGCACATCACTCTCATCATATAGGTGTGCACTCCTCCCCTCCCCCCACCCCATCCCCCCCAGAGAGAACTTCAAACGTGTCCATTCCCCAGGCAGTGCGCATCGCACTCATCAGGTGGAAGGGATGGGTGTATACCTACTTGAAGTTGAACATTAGGTGTTCCCATTCTTAAAATGCCCTTCTGGCCACTCCACAGGCAGCTACAGCTTTGCACCCCCTTGCTGTTCCCCACTTCCCCTCTTCTCTAATTCTGTCTCCCGTTTCTCCCTGTTATTTCCCCTAGTTCCCTAGACAGCAGGCTGGCCTTGGCTGTGGTTTATACACCCTACATGCCTTCAGCAGCCTGACAGTCTCCTTTTTTTTTTTTTTTTTTCCGGAGACAGTGTCTCGCTCTGTTGCCCGGGCTAGAGTGCCGTGGCATCAGCCTAGCTCACAGCAACCTCAAACTCCTGGGCTCAAGCGATCCTCCTGCCTCAGCCTCCCGAGTAGCTGGGACTACAGCCATGCACCACCATGCTCGGCTAATTTTTTTCTATATATTTTTAGTTGTCCGGCTAATTTCTTTCTATTTTTAGTAGAGACGGGAGGTCTCACTCTTGCTCAGGCTGCTCTCGAACTCCTGACCTCAAACAATCCTCCCGCCTCAGCCTCTCAGAATGCTAGGATTACAGATGTGAGCCACCGCACTCGGCCACCATCTCCTCTTAAAGGTCTCTCTCCCAACAGAGACCATTTCCTCCTTAGAGGAATCTTCGTACTAGCTGTAGGTAAGTGGCTCAGGATATCAAAGCACTCGTACAAACATAGCGAGGCTTTGCAGTAAGACCACATTGTCCACGCAGACTACCTGATGACACCACTGGTGTTTCTTTATCAGCCCACTCTGACTCAGAAGTTCACGGTCATGAGCACAGCCCTTCTGCCTCTGCACGGGTCTTGGGCTGGCAGAGAGAGCCAGATTCCAGCCCTATTTCTCCCATTAATGTGCTGCTTGATCCTGGCCAGAGTTGGGCCTCAGTTCACCCACTGTTAAAATGAGGTCTGTTTTGGCACTGTCCTAGCAATCTGTAGAAATGTCTCAGGTGCCTTCAAGGGGTGGCAGCATGACTCGGAGTATGTGTCTGTGTGTGTGTTGGGGGAGAGGGATGCAGTCCCCACTCTAACTGGAGGCAACTCTACTTATGTGTGTGTTCCAGTGACTGGGGTTTCATAACAGCTTCTAACCAAAGAACTATTTCATTGCTTTAAAAAGCACTTGAGGCCGGGCGAGGTGGCTCACGCCTGTAATCCTAGCACTCTGGGAGGCCGAGCGGGGAGGATCTTTTGAGCTCAGGAGTTTGACACCAGCCTGAGCAAGAGCTAGATCCTGTCTCCACTTAAAAAAGAAATAGAAAGAAATTATCTGGACGACAAAAAAAAAAAAAAAAAAAAAACCAAAAAAAAACAAAACAACAACAAACAAAAAACAACCCCCCCCCCATATATTTATATATATAAAATTAGCAGGGCATGGTGGCGCATGCCTGCAGTCCCAGCTACTCGGGAGGCTGAGGCAGGAGGATCGCTTGAACCCAGGAGTTTGAGGTTGCTGTGAGCTAGGCTGACGCCACGGCACTCTAGCCCGGGCAACAGAGTGAGACTCTCTCTCTAAAAAAAAAAAGTACTTGAAATCCTCTGGTCTCGCGGCTCGCTGACACTTGGGGTCCACAGCTCTAGTGACCTACGAGCTTTCATGGCTATGGTGAGGCGGGCTGTCCCGAGGGCTCCGTGTGGCTGTGCCTTCTGCGTGGCCACTGTTAGCAAATGGGGACATCCACGACGAGACACCTGGGGCAGCTGGGTGTGTGGACGGGTCCCCATCGTGGAGGCCGTTTTGGGGACTTTCTGTGTATCGGCAAGTGTCACGCCCCAGATTTTCCATGTCCTCTGTCCATGACGCTCTTTCCGAAGAGCGTGTAAACGTGTACTTCAGCAGAACGCACGTGCTACAAGCTCCGTGGGCCCGAAAGGGTTGTGGGGGAGAGAAGAGGGGGACACCCTACTTCCACTGTGTGTGGGCAATACCCTGAGAGTGAAAAGCCTTTCTTGCCAGCCGCCCTTCTGAGGGTCAGTTCCCTGTCACCCCGTGCACTTCGGGGCTCCTAAGTGTCTCTTTTCGTCCTAAGTGTCTGAGGTTCCGGGAGCAGCCAGGGCTCGCGCAGGCGGCACCAGTGTTGGATACGGGCCCTGCGCGCTGGCCAAGGTGGCCCTGGTCCCTGTGCACGTACGGATACAAGCCTGGCCCACTGTCGACTTCCTTTGGCCTCAAGGAATGGAAATTGTTAAATTACAGAAATTCTTTGGTGATAGTACTGTTGCCACTAAACACTCATAAATTGAGCGCTAGAGATTTTTTCCCTTGGGCAATTTAATGCTTTTTATCATCGCGTTTCTCTGTTCTCAATACTGTTTCTCAGAGCAGGGATACCGCTGGAGATCGCCAGGGGGTGATTTTTGTATGTTTATGATTTCTATTATAGATGTTCCACAAGAAATTTGGTAGCGGGAGCAAAAGGGTGACTATATAACGTTAGTCATATGTACTGTACATATTTGAAATATAGCCCTTGGGATTTTCACTGAAATCCTGTAGTAGTTTTCCTAATCATTTCATTTTGAAGATGTCCATCTACTATAAAGCTGATATTGGTCACTTTACCTTGCCTAATATTTTCATGTAATTTAATCATTCTTATTTGTTACATTTGCATTTATATTGTTGTTACTATTGTTTATGTAATAGTCCTAGTCCTTATCCACTAAAATGTATTACTGGCTCAAAAGCTGTTCATTCAAATGTAAAAGTAATGATGCAAATAAATATGCAAGTGTTATTGTTTTACGCAAGAAAAAAATAAAAATGTAAATAGGATGTGTGATAAATGTCAAAAAATGTGATATTGTTGCATCGGTAGTCCATTTGTCCCTCGTTCCCTGAGTCATGTTGTACGCTTTTGTCAAACAGAGGAATAAAACTTTGGAAGCTTTTGTATAATTATAAACCAAGCTGGGATGAGTGCTCTTGTCCAGAACAAATACAAAGCAATGATTTACAGTGTGAAATGTATAAATTTTGTTGCTAAAGATAGTGATGAATCCAAAGCTTTCAGATAGCCACAGTTCCATTTATCATGAAAGGATACCATTTCTGAGAACATTTTAAAACTTGGCACTAAGTTAATGTCAACTTTTATGTTTGGAGAGAAAGCAGGCAAGTGATTCACAAAATCCCTTTATCAAACGACACAGTTATAGATTGCATAATATCATGGCATGTGATCTGGAAAAGCCACATGTGGGCCAGGAGAGGCGGTTGCCTGGCACTGCTGGTGTGCAGGGGATGAATCGTCTCTTGCATATATGAGGGAGAAAGAAGTGCCTGTTGACTTTGTCTGTTCATCACTGAAAACTCTGTCATTTTTGAGGCTTTCTAAGTTAATGATTGTTTTGTGATCCATGTTACAGCCTAGACAGGTATGGGGAGATCAGCAGTAATGAGGTACCCACTAAATCAGGGGAGACATTAATAAGACAAGTGCCTTCTACCTCAATGCCTATCCACTTTATTTTCAGAGAATGGTTGGTGATCAGCAATGCTTCTCTTTCTCTTAATTCACTTTTGAAAGAAATAGTGACAATAAGGAGCATGATCAATTCATGGCCAAGTGTATTTCAGTGTTAAGTACAAATAAATGGATCATGAACATACGTCTCTGCTTTTTCACACTGAAGTATGCTGGCTTTTGAGGATAAATGTGCTCACATTACTTATTTAAAGTAGAGGAAAATTTTCTTTTATGACTAACTCCAGTAAAGATTATGTCCACGATTTCAGGTGTCTTGTACAAGTGGCACATCTTAATGATATTTAGAAGATCCTGAGCCTATCACTTCAGTTTCAAATATTTCTCAATATCAACAGAACTGTGAGATTTCAGCTTAACTGCTATGAATGCTTCCCCAATACATAATGATTATCTTTTCTCAGGAGCAGCAGGTTGATTACATATTTTTAGGCATATTAAAAAAAAACCAGATATAAATGTCATTATGCACCTGGAAGAAATAATGTATTGCACAAGAATGAAATAAAAGAATGGAGTAGAAATCCATATGATGCTATATCTTGTGTTGAAACATTCGACCTTACAGATTTTAGGTATGATATGGACATTAGTTTAGTGTCTGCTAAAGTGCTGGTGGTAATTGTATCAGTTAGGGAAGTTTTACACTGCAGAGAACAAAAAAAAAAAAAAAAAAAAAAAAAAAAAAAAGAAGAAAGAAAAGAAAAGGAAAAAACCTAGTGATGATATAGCAAACAAATGTAGTCTTCTATTTTTCACACAGTGAGCAGTTTAGACAAATGTCAATTCTGCTCCCTTTATGGAGCCTCTGACATAGTCCCTGGGATTTCCCAGTTAGTATTCCGTTGTGTATACATACCACATCGGAAAATATGGTTTTTGAAACTCTGATTACATTGTCCCAGAGACGCAGGGTTAGAGATGGTTAGTTAAGCACTCCAGTCCAAAAAGCTAACTAATTTAATCCCTGTGGTAAAATACCTGTGGCATTTTATCCCTCACAGCTGTTCCAAATCTCTAAAATTCACCTTCTCACTCTTGTTCTATTTATCTTACTCTCGCTCAGCTTCTTTTTCTTTCTCCTGGATTAAGATCTTCTGATGTGAGGATTTCTTCCTTTATTTACTTTTTTCCAAGTCTGACTTCATCTTCTCTATGAATTTTTGTCTTTTCCGTTTTTTTCATTTTCACTCACTAAGTCATTTGATGCTTCTTCCACAATGTTTCATGCACGAATCTCTTCCTTTTCTTTATTATTGCCACCATCCTGTTTCATGGCTTTTTTTTTTTTTTTTTTTTTTTGCTGTAACTTCCAATAGATCTAGGCTCATAAGACTTTTAAAGACTCGAAGCACTGAAAATATTAGATGCTCTTTCCCAGATATATTTTAAAATGAAAACAAAATCCAACCATAAAATAAATGTAAGATGTCCAACATCATGACCACTTCAGATCCTTTTAAAATATAACATCTTTCAAAAGAGGATTTGGGTGTCATGTCTATACTCCCTTCAAGTTGTTTCTGAGCTCTGCCAATAGGGAAATGAGGGGACAAAAACCAGGTTTGGGTTCTTGGGATGTGCTACATAGTTGCTTCAAGTGATGAGGCAAGAAAGACTTTTGCTTTTAAGTTCTTAGTAATTTCTTAGTAATTTTATGCATTGTATGTATTACCTTAATCATTGTATGTATTGTATGTATTACCTTAATCATTGTATGCATTGTATGTATTACCTTAAGAACTTAGTAAGTTCTTAGTAATTTTATGCATTGTATGTATTACCTTAATCATAGTATTATTATGAATTCACACACACACACACACACACTTCTGACCCTGAGATTTTCTCCTTCTTCCTACTATACACAGTTTCTAATTATGATTTTTGAAAATAATAAGCATTACTATTAATATATAGTACAGAAGCCCCTATAATTAAAGATATATTATGTCTGGTCCCTTCCCTACCTTTTCTCTGTTCTGCTTCTTATACAAAATCACTTTTACCTGTTTCTGTTTTTAAGTTTTCTGAACAATATGTATAATATATATATGTATATTAACTTTAGACCTTGGCTATTGATTTTCTGCAATGATATGTGAAAATTTAACTCTCCTACTCTCACCAGTTTTTATATTCTTTTTTTTTACCTATGTGTTCTTTTCTTTCTTATAAGAAATTATAAGCATCCTTATTTTTAAAAATTTTAGAATATGGTATTATTTCCAGATTTGAGGATGATGACAATCATCCTCCTGTTTATGTTTGACAATTTTCCCTCTTGGTGGTTCATTTGTTCTTATGATTGGATCTTTGTTTTAATTCTGAGCCTAATATTTGTGGGGATTTTCTTCTCTGATAATATTGTATGCCCTGGGCTATGGAATCATCTTCACAGAGGGGTTTTGCATTTTCCTGGGTTCTTAACCAGCTCTGAACCAGGTTTCTCAAAAATTCAAATTTAGCGGTTCTAGCTCCATCTGGTTGGTATAAATTTGGACTCATCCTCCAAGCATGGCACCATTTTGGGTTTCTAGCTTGTTGCCAGTAACTCTTTTCCACCGAGAACATTGGCAGATGACTAGCTGCCGTGCTGCTTCCTGCTTAGAAAGGCAGAGTTTAGAGGGCACCTGGTTCTATAATATTTCTGCTTCGTGATAGGACATCTCTGTGAGGCTCCAAGCTTAACCAAGAAGACTTTGTTCCAAAATATACAGGCCTGAGGTCCTACATCCTCTTCCCGGAGGGCCATTAAAATCCCACACACCAGCACCTCATATTTACATCTATGTCCTATACTTGTTTAGACCCCAGTTATTTAAAGCCCTTTCTTACTGTTCTGACAATGAGATGCATCTTCATTTTTGGCACCTTTAGATTTCTTTTCCTCTCTCTTTTTTTTAAGTTTTGAGAATTTCTCTGATTTTACAAAAAAATTTCATATATGCTACACAGTAATTCCACGTCATTGGAATAAGAAGATATTTTTGTTCATTAACTTCTAGTTTGACAAATATTGATTGAAAGTCCCAACTGAATTTTCCCTTAGTTAATTTTTTATTTTTTCAAACATATATGCTTATGGTTAAAAAATCAAAGACTAAATGGAACCCCGGGCCCACCCAGTGATTGTTTCCCCAGTTCCCAAAAGTGTAATTAGGGTTAACATGCTTGCCAATGCTTGCCGATGCTTGCTGATGCTTGCCGATTGGCACAACCACCATAGTGCAGAAGACAAAGAGGAAACCTCTGAAACTATCCTCCACCACAGCCAAAACAGTAAATCAATAACCATATCGCAACCCAGTGTGGGGGAATGGCAAAGATTAGGGTTACCGTAAGGATCTGAAGTGAGAGTTGGAAAACTGTGGACCATGGACAAAATCTGGTGCATGGCCAGTTTTTGCACAGCCTGCAAGCTAAGAATGGTTTTTACATTTTTAATGGTTGTTAAAAAATAAAAATATGCCACAGAGACCATATGTGGTCTGCAAAACCTAAAATTTTTACCATCTGGCTCTTTCCAGAAAGTTTGTTGTCCCCTTATCTAAAGGATGCAGAGATGGCTAGTCCCAATACAGAGATTTAATTCACCTGTTTGGTCCCTGCAGAAACTGAATGAATCCTACAGGTGACTGCAGACTATGACAAGCTCAACCACATTATAGCCCTGATCACAGCCTTCACACCAGATATGTAGAACATCTTTGCTAGAGTGGATTAATATGACACCAGAAATACATGCTATTTTATATTTTAAATAACAATCAGAAAACAGTTTGTAGTCACATAGAAGGTACAACAATATACATTTCTTTATACTTTTGCCTCAGGGCTATTTCCCACCCTCTGCTGTAATATAGTCCAAACATATTTGCATCTTGGCATCCTGCAGATTATCATATCCATTCATTATATCAATGACATAATGTTGACTAGTGAGATGAGCTGATGATGGACAGGCTGGAAACCTTTATGAGGCACAGGAGCTCCAGAAAGTGGGAGATAAACACTGCAGCATTTCAGGGACAATCCACATCTGTAAAATGTTTAGAGATCCATGGTGAGGGGGCATGCCAGAATATCCCTTCCAAAAAAAAGAGACAAATTTGTGCATTTTATACCTCCTATCATGAAGAAGGAGGCACAAACTCTGTAGGGGTAGAGGACAAAGCAAACTGTATGTGTAGGCAACCCAAACATCACACACAACAGTTGCACTAATGCCCCTTCTTCAGCTTGTACCTATGGCCTCAGGGGGAATTTTGTGTGATCAGCTAAGCAGGAGTAAAAAGCTAGAGATTAATTTTCAGTGGGGCTGGCTCAGTATGTGGGGACAAGCTAAAATGGACATTCAGGTGTGGAGTTATCTCCTACCAGGCGTCAGGCAGCACTATTGACCAAAGACTTACAGAGTACTTGATTGCATTGGATCAGGGAGCCCACTTTAGAGCAAAGCAGGTGCAGGAGTGGACTCAAGACCACAAGAGTCACTGGTCACAGCCCGTACATACCACCCAGAAGCTGTAAGCATTATAGAGGTTTGGAATGGCCTGCTGAAAGTGTAGCCAGAACACCAGCTTGGAGGCCTACTATGTGGGGATGCGGTAACATCCTCCTGGACGCTGGATATATTTTCGTATGTGCATAAGAATTTAAAAATTATCTTTTTTGAATGCATAACTCTGGTCAGTATTCTTTTCCTTTTCTTGGTTTTGGGTAAGGTTAGGGATTAACTTAATAGTATACCTTATAGGAAAGCACAGTTATGCCAAAAATAACTCCAAGTGGAACAGTTACAGTCTATAAATCAGTCCCTTCATTGGAAATCCATTTTATATTTTGATTTGCTTTATGAAAAGAAAGGCTGGACAAGAACCCAACCCTGCACAATATAACTGTGGACAACATAATTATTTTATCAACCCACTGCTCTCATTGACTCAATGGCATGTCCTTGTAGAATTTGAAGTGTGTCTTTTGGTTTCTGGTTTCCTTGAAGGCTTCTGTGTTTACCCTGGCCTTTGGAGGGTTTCCAGATGGCGTATCCTTGACTCACGTTAATGGTCTAAATCTGTCTACTATGCAATTGACTAACTGGATAAAAAACAAGGAAGGTGTTTTGTGTCAAGAATTTAAGTTTTGTTTGGAAATAACACATCAACTTTTCTCTTACCACTCACTGTTAACGCTAAATTGAGAATAAATTCTTTTGCCAAATTCCCTCTAAAGAATGGTAAGCTCTTCATTCACTAATTTTATTACTTTTGATTGAACTCAAGGTTCTGTCAAAAATTTCCTGTCTGTAAAATCCATTTCTTTATCCAGCTTTCACATTGGGAAAATCGTTTTCTCTACATAACTCTTCTTTAAAATGCTTCTTTGTCATTTCCAGTTGAAACCCCAGTTTTACCATGGGAAGAGACTTGCTTTCCAAAACTCCACTCTCCCTACAGGACTATACATTCTATGCTTTTTTTTTTTTTTTTATATTCATGTACAAACTGTTCCCATACACTAATGGTCGTCTGTACATAGTAGAATTAAATACTAAATTAGTGCAATTATCCAGAGCATTTACATTAAATATTGTGATAAAAGCCAGGCATTTTGTCCTGAATAGCCACAGTGATTTCCTACACTGACCAAATTCAGTGGGAGGTTGCTCAATTTTCCATACCTTAGAGGCAAAAACTCTAATAAAAAGATCGAGGTTTTAAGAGACACGCATAACTGAAGTTTCAATTGGTCAAAAACCAGAATGTAGCCAGAGCTGGGTGCAGCCCCTTTTCAGAGCCAGAACTACTACTAGTCCTTCTGACTTTTTTACTCTTTTTCTGCAGGCTCTGAGGAATCGCTCTGGTTTCTTCTCTTGGCACTTGCCAACCCTATTTATTTATATATCTACTTCCTGAGATTCTTTTCCCTCAAATCTTGACTGATGGTTTCTCTAGTTCCCTCCTTTTCTTAGTTTCATGGAAGAGACACATGAATCTTCCAGTTTTCAGTGTAACACTGATAATTAGCTGTGTGGCCTTACTTGCAATATTTAACCTTTCTGAAGTTCAGTTCCTTCATAGTCAATTGAATGAAGAACATAATGACTACTTCATAGCATTGTGGAAATTAAGTGAGATGCCCTGCACACTAGGTTTAGTAGATATACAGTAAGTAGTTGTGTCCAACTTTTCCCTGTCATTTTGTTCCTATATATAATATGAAACACACAGGATTTTTAAAAATTGTTAATAATATCATTTTATGTTAGTATGAGAATTGATGGTTTACAAAGTATTTTCATATATATCATCTTACTTGCTGCTGCCACACTAATTTGAGTTAGATAAGACAATTATTTATTATTCCTACTTGCAGATAAGGAAGTCAAGGTTCAGGGAGTTAAAGAGAAATGTCTAGATTTATAATGCCTTTAACAGTACAGTGGAGGAAGGCAGTGACACATTTCCTGGGTTGCAGTGTGTAGTAGAGACACTTCCTACCTGGGTTGTGGTACTGGAAACCAAAGGGTAAATCCTGGAAACTTCTCCAAATATCGGTAGATCAGAGCCAGGGAAAACAATCATAAACCAGATTGCCATTCTAAATAGCAGGGCAGATTGAGGCAACAAAACTAGATGAAGAAACCACGGCATGGAAGAATTCTCCAGGAAGATGCTGGGTTCCATGTGGACACATAGTGTGCATTCAGAAATGAACTAACAATATCAAATGGAAAAGACCATTAAAATGTTTCTACTGGAACTAATTACTTTCTTTTCTCAAATTAGCTATATGTGTAGACACTTCCTAAATGTATTAATATGTCTTTCTGGTTAACATCAAAATCCACAAAAAAGACCCTAATGTTTAATGTCATTTAATGTATATGCATAGATGAAAACACTATTGGGCTTTTATGAATGACGTACTAATGAATGTATAGGATTATCTTATTCCCTGTCATTCATTTAGCAGATCTTTCTTGCGTACCTCGGATGTGCCAATCGTTCTGCTTGGTACAGGGACTACACCAGTGAAAACTGTCATGCAGCTTACAACAGAAGAGAGATTTGCAGCTCAGAAATAGGAAAATTCATATAAGACCCAGCACATTTTGAAAAAATTGAAAGAAATGGGGAGACAAGATGGCTGACGAGAGACACTGGTTGACAGATTGTCTTAGAAAGAAGAAAAAGTTTTAGTAAAAAAAAAAAAAAAAAAAAACCCACAGCAGCAGGTGTAACTGTGAGGTAGAAGTGCCAGAACCTACTGGAGATTCCACGGGAAGAAGTTCCGCAGCGGAATAAGGAGGGGCAAGATCTCGCGAGTAATCACCCCACCCGCCCCCGCCCGGCCAGGCTTGGGGCCCGCAGAAATGCAGCCGCCGGCCGCACGGGGGCGCCGGCCTGCGACATACAAGGCGCCCAGCGATCCACCGCGGAGCTATGTGAGGCCGCCCGCGCCTGAGCCCCAGCCCGAGCAAGTGCCACCAGAGCCAGTTGGTACCACCGGTCCCGGACATGTCGCCACTGCAGGGAAGGAGGTCGGCACCAAGCCAATTGCGAGCGTGCCTTTCTGCCTGAGGAGAGTTCCTCCCACGCTGGCAGGTGGGAGTAGGCCCGACTGCTGCCAGTGGAAGGGTTTATCCTGAAGCCACTGACAGAAAGAGACATCAGGAGGGGAAAAATGGCGGATTAGAAGCAGCCTGCGAACCCGCAGCTCCCAAGGAAAGAAGAGTAAATAGGAGCCAGGTGCCGACCTAGGGACAGCTGTTCTCAGAAGGAACATTGTGAAACCACAGAGAAGCAGCGCGGGACGCTCATTGTGAAAAATCAAAAAGGTGATGGGGGCGATACATCTGATAATATAAAAGTACACACAGGGAAGAGTAGCAGGATGGAGCGCTGGGGCACTGTTCACCCTGCAGGTGCTGTGGCTGAGGGCTCTCTCCACTGCCATAGATGGGGGACCTGCCTGGGGTCTGTGCATAGTCATTACACCAGACAACGGGTGTGGTGGGGATCAGGCAGCAGCTAAAACCACCCTTAGTTCTTGAGTACATGGTGCCAGGTGGGCTGAGGACTCAGGTTTGCCGCTGTGGCCTTCACATGGCACCCACTGGGCTGGGGAGGGAGTGGACCAATGGGAAGCCCCTCTATGCTGTACCCAGTGACTGGAAGCCAAGCGCCCCTCCACAACAAGGCAACATTGGAGCCTACAGGTTCTGACCCAGGAAGCTTGAGTAACTTCTTAGGTGCGTCCTGAGGGGTGCAGGGAAAACTCTGTGGTCACACGTGACTTGACATCTGGTCCCTGAGCCTGCAGAACAGCCTGCCACTTGCTTGGCCCTGATTCTGCTCTCCAGGTCCCAACTACCTGCTGTCTGCTCAGCCCTGACCCCACCCTCCAGGTTGGCTCAGCCCTGCCACCCCCACGGCCCTGCTTTTGGCTCCTCCTAAGTCTCTGTTCTGAGGCTCACACATTAGAGCCCAAGGCTCTACCTCTGTGTTTCCAGGGCTTCTGCCAGGCCTGGGATATTGCTCCAAGATTCCATCACTGCACCTGGGCCCCAAGACCTCACTGCAGATCCTCCACCACTGCCACAGGAACTGCTCCAAAGTCCAGTGACCTGCCAGGGACCTTCCAGCCTCAAGCTGCCAGTACACTGGGACCTGGTTTGAGCAAACACCCAGGGGCTGGGAACTACTGCCTGAATAGCCTCACCCAGGTGCCATTGTTACCTCTGCCAGGAGACCATGGGCAGAACAATACCCACAACACCAGTCTCAGTGAAGAGGGTCTTGCCTAACTTCCAACTTGAACATCCTACAACTATCTGATGAACAGCCCAACTCCCAGCACAAACAGCATCCAGCACAGGCTTGAACAGAGGCAATCACAGGTGAACAGATCAAATCAGAACAGCTAGATTACAGGCTTCTAGTGCACATGCCCCTCCCCTGCCATGTCTACATTCCAGAGTAGGGGGAAAAAAGCACCATTTAGGGACCTTCCCTTTTTTTAATTAAGCAGGAGAGTTCCCAGCAAAGAACAGGTGCCTTGCAAACCTATAAGCCCTGAATCAAGAAAAGAGCATTCAGATGAGCAGAAACCAGCAAGGAACCCTGGTGACACGAAGAATCAAAACAGATTGACACCCTCAAGGGATCACAATGGAGCCACAGTAGTGAACCCAAACTAGAAGGAAATTGCCGAAATGACAGAATTGGAATTCAGACTATGGATGGCAAATAAGATGAATGGAATTGAAGAGAAGTTGAAAACCAACAAAAATAAGCCAAAAAAATATTTCAGGAAATTTATGAAAAAGCCACTCAAGAGCTAGACAACATAAGGAAGGATAAAATAGAACTCAAAGAAATAAAGAGTCATTTAGCAAATTTCAAAACACAGCAGCAAGCATCAGCAATGGACTAAACCAAGGAGAAGAAAGAATCTCAGAGCTTGAAGACATGGCTCTTGAGCTAACCCAGTCATTTAAAGAGGTAGAGAAGAAAACAAAAAAGGTGGAACAATCACTCAGATAGATATGTGACTATGTGAAGCGAACTAACATATGAATTATAGGTATCCCTGAGGAAGAAGAAGAAAGAGCTAAAAGCATGGAAAATCCATTCAAGGGAATTATGGAGAAAAACTTCCCTGGTATTACCATAGATAGAGACATCCAGATAAAAGATGGTCATTGAACACCAGGAAGATTCATAGCAAATGGGTCATCTCCATGACACATAGTAATCAACTTGGCCAAAGTTTAAATGAAGGAGAAAATTCTACAAGCAGTTAGATGTAAGCAACAACTGACTACAGAGGAAAACCCATCAGGCTAACTATAGAATTCTCAGTGGAAACCATACAAGCTGGAAGGGAGTGAGGCTCCATCTTCAATCTTCTTAACTAAAACAATTGCCAGTCTACTATTTTGTATCCTGCAAAACTAAGTTTCACAATGGATGGAGAAATTAGGTCTTTTCCAGACAAGCAAACACTGAGGGAATTTGTCGTGACCAGACCTGCCCTGCAGGAAATATTAAGAACTTCATCATACACAAATCAGCACAATAGATACCCACTAGTATAAAACTACCAAAGAAAGCTAAAGCTCATAACTCTTATAAAACAATAGTGCAAGAAGGGAAAAAAATGCAATAAGGTACTACCCAACATGATGAACAAAACAGCATCCCACATATCAATTCTATCTCTTAACGTTAACAATTTGAATGTGTCACTCAAAAGACATAGGCTGGCTAACTGGATGAAAAAATATAACCCAACTATCTGCTGACTCCAGGAGACACATCTAAACCACAAGGATGGAAAAAAATATGCCATGCAAATGAAACCAAAAGAGTCCATTCTCATATCAGATAAAATTGACTTTAACAATAATAAAGAAAGAAAAGATGGCCATGATATAATAGTAAAGGGAGTAATTCAACAAGAAGACATAACAATCCTAAATATTTATGCACCTAACACAGGAGTGCCCAGATTCATAAAGCAAACCCTATTAGATCTAAGCAAAGAGATAAACAGCAGCATTGTAATTGCTGGAGACTTTAATACTCCACTAACAGAATTGGATCACTGAAGCAGAAAATCAATAAAGAAACACTGGATTTAAATGGGACTCTAGAATAAATGGGCCTAACAGACATTTAAAGAACATTTTACCCCCAAACTACTGAATATACATTCTTCTCACCAGCTCATTCTCCAAGATCGATCATATTTTAGGCCACAAAACATGTCTCAACAAATTAAAAAAAAATAGAAATCATACTGTGTATCTTCTCAGAGCACAGTGGAATAAAACTAGAGATCAACTCCAAGAGAAACACTCAATTCTACACAAAGGCATGGAAATTAAACAAGCTGCTACTGAATGATTATTGGGTCAATAATGAAATTCAGATGAAAATCAAAAGATTCCTTGACCTGAATGACAAAGGGGACACAAGCTATCAAAATCTATAGGATTCAGCAAATGCAGTCTTAAGGGAAAAATTCATAGCCTTAACTGCCTATATCAAAAAGACAGGAAGATCACAAATTAACAGTCTAATGACACATCTCAAGGAACTGGAAAAGGAAGAGCAAACCAAACCTAAACACAGCGTAAGAAAAGAAATAACTAAGTTCAGAGCAGAACAAAATGAAATGGAAAGCAAAAAACAACAGAAGGGATCAATGAAACAAAAAGTTGGTTTTTTGAAAACATAAACAAAATTGATATATCCCTTACTAGATTAACCAGGAATAGAAGAGAAAGGACCCAAATAAACTCAATCAGAAATGAAAAAGGAGATATTAGAACTGATACCACAGAAATACAAAATATCATCTGGGAATACTATGATAATCTCTATACATATAAATTTGAAAACATAGAAAAGCTTTAAATAAACAACCTAATAATGCATCTCAAAGAATTAGAAAAACAAGAGCAAACCAAACCTAAATAGAAGAAAAGAAATAACAAAGATCAGAGTAGAAATGAAATTGAAATTAAAAAAGCAATCAATGAAACAAAAAGTTGTTTTTTTGAAGAAATAAACAAAATAGACACACCTTTAGTCAGACTAAGAAAAAAAGAAGACACAAAATCAGAGATGGAAAATGACACATTACAACTGGTACTGCAGAAATTCAAAGGATCATTAGAGACTACTATGAGCCACTATATGCCAATAAACTGGAAAACCTAGAAGAAATGGACACATATAATGTACCAAGATTGAACTATGAAGAAAATAAAAACCTGAATAAACCAATAAACCAGGCTAGTGGGAACTCAGACTTTAGGGCGGAAGATTTTCCTCTGACTGGGGTGGTTGGTCAAAATGCTCCCTCTGTGGGCACTGGCAGAATTCTGCCCTGTGCTGTGTTTCCCTGTGTCAGGGAGGCCCTGAGATTCAATGTAAATCTGCACAATCACTTCACTCTCCCTCTCCTTGGGGGACACAGATTCTCTCTCCACTCTGCTTAAGGGCAAAGCACTGCAGGGTATGGGGGAGGGGTGGCATAGGCAATGCCAGACTGTCTTTTCTGCCCTCTTCAGTGTCTCTTTCCTTAATATAATGTTAACACCAAGTAGTGTGACTGCTCACCTGATTTTTGTTTCTTCCAAGGATGCTTGCTTGAGTGGATAGTTGTTGAATTAGGTGTTCGTGCAGAGGGATGATTGCTGGAGGTTTCCTTTTCAGCCATCTTGCTCTGCCCCCATCTGTAATGTTTCAAATCTCTTTTCCACTAATTTTGGTTTGCCTATGCTAAGAGCACATACTAAATAGAATACTAATATTGCAATATACTAACTTTGAATTATATAAACAAATAGTTATTGCATGTCATAGAACACTTTTTGCTTTCACTGGAGGTGAAACAAGTTTCTTAAGATTTTTAAAATAATGTTATAAGGTAGGAAATATTTTTATTATTTATTTGTAATAGTCGTAAGGATATTAATTTGCTGGATCAAGGTAACACAGCTAAAAACTGGTGGAATCACTATTTAAACACAATTCTTTCTGATTCCAGTGTAAATGCTCTTTTAAATACTTTCACTTCTAAAATAACTGGGTGCCATTTACAAATTCTATTTCATTTTTCTTCTATTTCAATAAAAATAGTTCTGCCTTACTAAAATATGGTATAACTGATGCAATCATACCAAAATTTTGAATTTGTAACTTTAATTTATTACTAAGGACTTCTACATGATTGCAGGAAAATTCATTCATTCAATGAATCATTCAATGAATTTATTAGGAACCTACTATTTACTAGACACTGTCTTGTATACTGAAGATTTGAGAAATAAAATATAAAACTATCTGGCATTTAATTTCTGTCACGGAAAATACTCTGATCTTAATCATTTGTCCATTAGAGTCTGCATATGTAATTTCCAAACTTTCTATATTTTATTAAATTGAACTAACTGGAAATGGAAAATTTAAATTATTTTAAAGAAATATAGGATTATCTCTTACAAAGAAAAATAGTCATTCAAAGTAATGAATTATCAAGTAATTTAACATAAAAGGCCACTTTAAGACACATAAAATTCTTCTTTAATTACTAATATTTTATTTGTAATTAAAATATGCTGGAATATTTGTTTATTTTCTTAGTTAAGTTAAACATTTTCCTTGCATTTATGTTTGACTGTATCATTAATATTCTTAGCAAGCTTTTTCTTTAATATGAAATAAACTCCAATTAGCCTCAGGTCAAATTTTCAAAAAATCAGTTGACACTACATCAGATAGTCAACTAACTGACTCAGTGTACACTGCTACATTTTCAAAAAATCTGAATTAATCGACACTCTGCACTAAGTGAATTTTTCTTATTTTTTCTTTCTTTAGGAATTAAAAAATGAATGCGTATGGAATCAGTGGGATCCATTGCTGGTCACTTCAGTTTGCTTGGGGTAAAGACCCAGGGAGATTTAATCTAAGTGTCAGGTAACCTGTAATTTTCTCTGCCTTTGTTCTCTTCCAAACAAGCTGGGTTGGGGGTGGGGCAGGCAGAATAGAAGCAATCAAGAAACTAGCATTCCAGAATACATGCTTTATTATAGAATCTTTGAGCAAAATAGAGATTTTTATGTCTGGATGAACACATTATTTAAGGTATGTTCAGACAGATTAAAAGGAAGGAATTGCAGAGTTTTAGGTGCATGAAAATGCACAGAGCCAGGTTTTTAAAAATTTAGACTTGGTAAGAATCTCTGAATAGGAATAATAAGAAATAGGTAGTTTGGGTTTATTTCCTATAGGCTGTGAGAATTTTAGAATTAGAAGAGATTTTGGAGGACATGCAGTCTGACTCTCTAGATATGAGAAAAGAGAACTCCAGAGAGGCATAATGGCTTGTTCAAGGTCACTCCATTGATTGGAAGAGGAGCCTGGAGCCGGGTTGACTCCAGATCCCCTGGTGCCCACTTACAATCTCTTTCCATTACTGGGCTTCCTTGGAGGATAATTCAAACCATTAAGGTCCTCTAAATACATGGCTTTCTTTTCTTTTGAATTCAAAAACTCTTAAGTTAACTGTTTTTGGATCAGTAATCCAGAGCATTAAGTAGTCTTTGCCTTCAACTCCTCAAAACATAAACTAAGACCCAAAAGGAAATAAAACTAGACTATGAGTGTCTTACATATTTACTACAAAATCCCAGCGTGGAAGTCATGCGCTTCTTTTTCGCCATGAGGCGACCCTTAGATTCTCATTCTTTTTATATGCTTCTCTTTTTATGTACAATTCTTAATTAGCTAGTTAGAGGCAGTCATGTGGAAGAGATAGAGGTAGGTTGCTCCAAAGGAAGAGGCTAAGGCACAAAATAAAATTTTAAAGAGTTTACTTGAGCCAAAATGAGAACAGCTGCCCAGAAGACTCAGACTCAAGTAACCCTGGATATGAGCTCTGTTTGACCTTTGTTACAAGCAGGTTTTTAAAGGCAAAAGGGGACCAGGAGTGGGCTGATACAAGGTTGTTTGTCAGGAATTCTCACTGGTTTACAGAAACAACATTGATCAGTGATTGGCTATGTGCTGTTGAACCCATAGTATGAGTTATGATGTCCAGTGTGTGGCATTGCTAGGTAATTTATTGCTACTAGTGGCGACAGTCAGTGTAGAGTCCAAATAGCAAATGGCTTAAGGAGATGATTACTTAGCTCAGGGGGGAGGGGTAGGTGGGATGTGACTGTCTCATTCCAATGCCTCCCTGGGCCTGATAATTTAAAGGGGGCTGTTATTCCCCAGATAAAAAGTTTTTTTCTCAAAGCAATAATAGTTGGTAAGACCTGAGAGTTGAATAAATAAATGGCAAGGAAGATTAAATAATGTTCATAACATGAATGAGGTATGTAATTTATAATATTGACATTAATTCTCAAAGAAAAGAGAGCATGCTCAGTACATTCTGTTTAATAAGTTGGGACTGTATAATACATTTTATAATGGTGTCTTCAAAAAATTAAATATTGGCCTTTAAAGTTAGCATTTGGAGAATACATTTATACTGAGTACTTAAATCCTCAGGAGTGCTAGATAATTTTGATAATTTAGACTGGTAACAAATAGCACTATACATTAAAAGAACAATTACTTTAACTTCATATGCAAAAAACGGTTTAATTGTAAATTTGGGGCTTTTCTGCAAGTTGTGTGAGGTGAAACATTAGAAAGTGTTGGTGAGAAGTAGTCAATATGGGTGAAATGGCAGTGAGTTTATGTGTTTGATGTATGTCCAATTTTTGTTTCAGAAAATATGATTTTAAAAAGTCATCTGTAGTTCAATTTTATACCTAGAAGAGTGATGGCAAATATTTCCGTCTTCTGTGTCATTTCAAAGTAATTGGTAATGAGTTATTTGGCGTGTTACAGTGAGCAAGATTTTGAGGCTTTATTTCTGGATTTGGTGGAGAAAAACGTGTTGTGAAGGATAAGCCATGTTTGCAATAGGCATAGAAAAGGGAAATGGTGGCATTTGTGCCACTGATTTGCAATTCTTGGTTTGGATCCATCATGGGCTATTTCCTTTACTTATCACTTTAATTTTCATGTTACTGCAATAAACCAATGTTTCTGTGTACCTGAAACCTAATAGATTTCTATATTAGTTCTATGGGGAACAGGTGGAAGGACAGGTGGATTGGATTTGAATCTCAGCTTCCCCAAGGACTAGCATTAGCTTGAGCAATTTTCATTTAACATCTATAAAATAGCCATAATACTACTTATCTTCTATGGATTTGTGAGAATTAAACTGAAAATTGTAAGTAAAAACCTACTACTATATCTGAAGTGATTTAGCTACCTTCTTTCCCAGCCAATGCTGTTGTGTGCTTGGGGAAAATATTTTGATATTGGTTTTAAGTGGAATTTTAGTGGAAAAATAAATCCGTTACACAATATTTGTACATTTCTAAAGAATAATACACATGAGGTTTAAATATTGGGCCAGCTCTTCACTTGCATTCGTGTAGAAAACTGAGAAATGTCTATATCATCTGTATGCAACAGTTTTGTGACTTTGTATAACACGTGCAAAGGTATTTTATGTGTTCACTCATACCTTGTAACATTCTGAGAGATAAAAGTAGAGAGTCTAAACTAATCAGAGGAAGATTCAGCATAGGCTATGTAATATGAACATACGATATTATAGATATGTTTCAGCAATTCTATTTACTATGAATTTTAGACAAGCCTTTGCACAGCAGATCTTTGTTCCAAACATACCTTACTTTAGCTCTTGTTGGCCACACAGATGAGATTTACGTTCAGAACTGCAGCCTGTCCAAGCACACCCTCTACTGGTTTATGTCTTTGGTGCAACAACACTTAGGTCCTAAGAAGAGACCCAACGAAGCGGGACCATTCACTTTTAGAGTAAAAGCAGTTATCATTAGAAGGAAAGCATACACACACCCCCCCCCCCCCCAATTGTATGTCTGATTCCTGCTTTCTAGTGTCTTTACAAAGAGGATTTATTTCTGTGAATTTATTCTTCTAGAATTCTGTACAACTACTTAAGGCTTGCAGCCAGGTTTTGCTTCTTTCATACATACATTTAACACATGTATGCACGGAGTTCACACCATGTTGTGGCACAACTTGAGAAAAGGAAGAAAGACACAAAAATCTCTGCCCCTATGGAGGTTATGTTCTGCCTGGGGCACCAGAGAATAAACAAGAGGTTGTAATTGCAAATACAGACAAGCATTCTGCAGAAGAGAGCACTGTACTGAGCCGCACCTTTGTGTGTGGGTGGCATGAGTAGTAATGATAGGGTGGTCAAAGAAGACCCCTCTAAAGGAGTGATATTGGAGCTGAGACTAGAATGCTGAGAAACAGCAGTCCGAAGAGCTCAAATCCAGGCACACAGGACAGCAAAGAAAGCATCCTGCAACAGGATAGAGCTTGGGGTGGGTAATGAAGAGAAAGAGGCCTGGAGCATACTGAATGGGGGAGAAGAGGCTGAAATTAAGTGGAAGTGGTAGGCAGGAATCTGATCTGCTATAGGACCTGGGATTACTGTAAGGATCTTTTTTTTTCTTTTTAAGTACATTGGAAAACCATTTGAAATCTTAAGCAGGAGAACAATGCAACTTAATTTACATTAAAAAAAAAACATGACACTGGCATTCTGTGGAAGTGGATTTTAGGGGAGCAAAAGTGGAAGCAGAGAGTCCATCTATTGCTGTGATCCAGGCTGCCTGAAACAGCAGTGTTAGGGATGGTAAGAAAAGTTGTGATTCAAGATCATTTTTTTTCATCCTTTGGCAGTCTGGGGAAGTCCATAAAACCCTTTCCAGAATACCGTTTTAAATGCGTAAATTAAAATACATAGGATTTCAAAGGAAACCAATTGTATTGAAATGCAGCTATAAAATAAAAACCAAATTTGTGAAATATTAATATATACTCCTTTAGTCACATAGTAAATAACAAGAAGTAGCAGTGAGTTTGATAACCACTGTAATTTCAAAGCAGTGATAAAAAACAGTTACAATTGTTGAAATAACAGTAATGTGATATAAAAGTATCTGTGATTTCCATTGCTGATGAAGTCAAAGGCACCACTACTATGTTGTCTACTCTCATAATGTAAGGAAATCTTAAATTTCAGTTAAAAGCTACTGAACATAAAGATGTAATGTTTTTCCTCTTCAAGTTTACTGACCTCTGCTTTAGTGGTAGAGGTGACAGGACTTATTTATGAATTGACTTTGGGGAATAAAGATGTGAGGGAAATAAAGGACCTAGGGATTGACAACATAATATGATGACGTAATTCAGCTGTGTAAATCTGTGTTGACATGACCAAAATAAAAGCAACTGTGGTTAGGCCCAGGGCAGATACTTTTGTTTTTTCAGTTATGCAAATATGTGAGAATTTTGTTTTTGAACTAAACACAGGTAAAGAGGCAAATTAAAAGAAAGTTATTTTAAAATGTGCTTCAGCCATGCACAATATTGTTCCTTCTGCATGAACAAGGCTAACTTTTGTGTAAAGTTTAATTACTAAAATTTTTTACCTCAATTAGAAAGGCTTAAAATAACATTATGTAGTTTGACAAATAGATTTTTAACAACTATTTTTTAAAAGACTGTCAATTTAAATTGTAGGTACTTGGGAGGAGAGAGAAGATAAAATTCATGTTTATAGGAATTAAAATGGAAGGTGTTGCTTTTACAGTTCAGGGAATATTATAGCCAGTCTTCCTAATTTGGGCTGCCTCATTCTAAGACATAGCAAATATACAATAAATAAAATGCAATTTCCCTTAAAAATTTTTTGCAGTTCTTCTTCCAGGAGTGACCTCACCAAGACAGTGGAGTAGAAGACACTAGCTTTTATCTCCCCACAAAAATCCAAATGTAGACACAAACTAAAATAGTCCAGAGAGGGCTCAAGAGTCCATTAAAGAATCTTCAGCAACACAGTGGAGCAAAACAAACAAACAAACAAACAAACCAACCAACCAACCCCAGAGAGTATCCACATAGAAAGGATTAATGGTAAGACTGGCATACTTGAGAAGCCAAGAGATGGCCAGGACCAAAGAGCAAAGGCAAAAGTGTTCTATTGGCCATGCAGTGGGAACCACCATGGTCCCCAGGGGCTTGCTCCTTAGAAGACACTGGCATTTCTTGTCAATGAGGTAACCAATAGATATTCCTGTTGGGGAACCCCGAAAGGGAGACACCTCTGCACACCCTCCCCCACCCAAGAAGCAGCTGCTCTTGGGCTACTTGGGGAAAGGAGCTGCCACTTCTCCCAACCTTGTGTGTTCTCCTACCCTGAAGCCACAGCCATCACACTCCAGACATGGGTTCCGTAGCTGCACTGGAGCTGCCTGTGTCTCAGACACTGGAGCCCACACCACATTGACCTAGTTTGCACTCCAGGTCCACAGCCAAGCCCCTGGTTCATGTGCCTGTGCTCTGGGAACTAGCTCAGCCGCCCTACAGAGGTAGGCCCTACCCAGACCCTGGAGCTGTTTTAACTCCGTGCACACCTGTGATCCCATTCTTGGTGACAGAAGTCACAGGACTTGTTTATTAATTAACTTTGGGGAGTAAAGAGGTGAGAAAAAGAAAGGATCTAGGAGTAGATGATAACATAATTCAGGTGTGTAAATCTATGTTGACATGACCAAAATCAAATCACTTGTACCTAGGTCCAGGGCAGATACTTTTATTTATCTAGGTATGTGAGTATGTGGGAATTCTATGTCTTGAACTGAACACAAGAGGCTTTAGTGGCTACTTCACAATCATCTTTGCCTCACACACTGTTATCAGTGCAGCATCGGGGGTGCCTGTGCACCAGACATCACTGCCGTGACTGCTCCGGGACCCTAGAGCCATAGTGCCTCCATGTGTGCCATACTTTAGGCCTTGGCTATGTGGCTGTCCCATTGATGCCACTCATTAGATACTAGAGTCACAGCCACTGGCAGCAACCCTGCAAACCAAGCCCAGCAGCAAGAGGGATCCCCTCAGCCATAACTTCCCCAGTGTGATAAAAAGATATTGAGAGATCTTAGCAGCAATCATCATCAAAGACTCCAATAACCCTTGGCACCACTGTGGATATCCACAGTGTTGGACACTGAAGATACATTCAATCTTCTTCAACACTGACCTCAGCTAGCAGAGCTGCACAGAGACCACACCGCTGGCACCCTCACTGGTGCCAGAACCACTGCACTGCACCCAGCAAGCCCCCTTGCAATACCTCCCCCCTATAGGGGAAGGTCTTTTCATAGCGAAACTGGCCTGTAAAGTCTGCAAGAGGTGGTTCCTCCACCAAATGCACAGACATCAATGTAAGGCAACAAGAAACATGATAAAACCAAACAAACATAACACCACCGAAAGAGCACAATAATCTCCTAGCACCTGACTCAAAGAAATCAGACATTTATGAATTGCCCAACAAAGAATTCAAAACAATTGTTTTAAGGAAGCTCAGCAAAGATCAATAAAATACAGAAAAAACAACTCAATAAAACCAGAAAAACAATAAATTACCAAAATGAGAAATTAAAGACAGATAAAAATTGTTTTAAAAAAATCAAGCAGAAATTCTGGAGCTGAAAAATACAATGAATGAAATAAAAAATTTCATAGAGTGCATCAACAGCAGAAATGAGCAAACAGAAGAAAGAATCTGTAAACTGAAAGACAGGTTACTTGAAGATATAGTCAGAAAAGAAAAAAAAGAATGAAAGGAATGAAGAAAGCTTATGAGATTTATGGGATGCATCAAAAGAGTAAAATATTTGAGTTAGGGGAATTAAAAAAGAAGAGAAAGGCAAAAGAAAAAAAAAGCTTATTTAAAGAAATAACAGCAGGAAACTTTCCAAATCTAGAGAAATAAAAATATCCAGGGACAGGAAGGTAAAGTGTCTTCAATCAGATTCAATCAAACAAGGCAACTTCAATCGAAAGCAAAGAGAGGATCCTGAAAGCAGCAAGAGAAAAAAAGCAAATCACATATAAGGCTAGCAGTAGATTTCTCAACATAAACCTTATAGGCCAAGAGAGAGTGAGATGATATATCCAAAATGTTGAAGGAAAAAAAAAAAAAAACCCTGCCACCCAAGAGTATTGTACCTGGCAAAGTTGTTCTTTAGTAATGAAGGAGAGATAAAGACTTTTCCAGACAAACAAAAGCTGAGGAAGTTCATCACCATCACATCTGTCTTACAAGAAATGCTAAAGGAAGTTCTTCAAGCTGAAAGAAAAAGATGCTAATTAGCAAAAAAAAAAAAAAAAAAAGATAAAAATCACTGGTAAAGGTAAGTACACAAATTCAGAATACTGTAATGATGGTGTATAAATCATTATCTTTAGTATAAAAGTTAAGGAAAAAACTATTAAAAATAATAATAGCAACAATAATTTGTTAGGGGATATACAATATTAAAAAACACAAATTGTGACATCAAAATCATAAAATGTTAGGTTGTCATCATCTTAAAATGGACTGTTAAAACTATAAAATGTTTTATGTAATCCTCCTGGTAACCACAAAGCAAAAACCTACAGTGAGATATACAAAAGACAAAAAAGTAAGAAATCAAAGCATATCATTAGTGGTAACCATCTAATCTCACAAAGGAAGACAGTGAGAGAGGAAAAAAGGAAAGAAGGATCTACAGGACAATCAGAAAACAATTAACAAAATGGTAGTAGTAAGTCCTTACCTATCAATAATTACTTTGAATGTAAATGGATTAAATTCTCCAATCAAAAGTCATGAGCAGCTGAATCGATTAAAATAAAAAGACCCAACTTTATGCCATTTACAAGAGACTCACTTTACCTTAAAGGGCACACATTGATTGAAAGTGAAAGTGTAGAAAAAGATATTCCCTGTGTTAAATAATGTTTATGGGAGGCCATAATTTGGACTGAGCTCCTACTGTGGGCCTCAGCAGACCATACCAAAAACAGAATGGAGTCACTTATGCTAGGGACCAAGAAATCAAACTGAACTCTGAAATGGGTCATTTTCCCCAAAACACAGAAGAGTCATAGCAACCAATCAACAGGGGCCCATTTCATCTGAGCTATCATGATAAAAATTTCCCTCTGTTTTAACACTGTAAGGAATGTAATTTTGAAACAACCAATCTACTTTTCATTCCTTATTTCTGCTTTTTTTGGCCCTTTTCTGCCTAGAAAGGCAATATCCTCTGCTCAGCTTATGAGAACACCCATTCTATTTCATAGAAAGAGATGTTGTCTGATTCTACACACACAAATAAAGTCAGTGTTTAAATTTGTTATATATACCTATACATATATATACACACACATATATATAGGTGCTCCTTTGTTGAGTGCATATATATTTACAATTATTATATCTTCTTGGTAAATTAGTTTATATTTATTTAAAGCAAATATTAATAGATCCAAAGGGAGAGATATACTACAATATGATAATAGTAGGGGACTTCAATATCCCATTTTCAGCAATGGACAGATCACGCAGACAGGAAATCAATAAGGAAACATCAGACTTGCACTACACTTAGACCAAATGAACATGACAGGCATATACAGAACATTACAAACAACAGGAATAGAATATATAATCTTCTCAAGTGGACATGGAACATTCTTTAGTATAGATTTATATTTTAGGCCACAAAACAAGTCTTAACACATTTAAGAAGATTGAAATCATAATAAGTATTTTTCTGACCATAATGGTATGAAACTACAAATAAATAATTGGATGAATTACAGAAGAGTCACAAATATGTGAAAATTAAACAACATGCTCATCAACAGCCAATGGGCCAAGAAGAAATTAAAAGGGAAATTAAAAAAATATCTTGAGATAAACAAAAATGGAAACACAACATACGAAAACTTAAGTGATGCAGCAAAAGTGGTAATAAGGAGAACTTTATAGCAAAACTCTTATATCAAAAGAAAAAAAACTTAAATAAGCAACCTAATATTATACCTCAAGGAACTAGGAAAAGAATAACTAAACTCAAAGTTAGTAGAAGGAAGAAAATAATAAAGAACAGAGCAGAAATAAATGAAATAGAGACTAGAAAAACAATAGAAAATATCAACAAAACTAAGAGTTGGTTTGTTGAAAAGATAAACAAAATTGACAAACCTTTAGTTAGACTAATGAAGAAAAAATAAAGACTCAAATAAAATCAGAAGTGAAAGAGGAGGCATTACAACTGACACCACAGAAATACAAAGAATCATATCAGACTACTATTAACAATTATATGCCAACAAATTGGATAACTTAGAAGAAATGGATAAATTTCTAGACATATACTACCTACTAATCCTAAATCATGAAGAAATAAAAAATCTGAGCAGACCAATAATGAGTAAGAAGACTGAATCAGTGACAAAAAGTATCCCATCAGAAAAAGCCCAGGACCTGGTGGCTTCACTGCTGAATTCTACCAAACATTTAAAGAACTAATAGCAATCTTACACAAACTCTCCAAAAAAATGAAAGAGGAGAGAAAAATCCCGAAGTTATTCTATAAGGCCAGAATTACCCTAATACCAAAACCAGACAAGGAAACTACAAGAAAAGAAAATTCTTATAGCTAATAACTCTGATGAGCACAGATGTAAATATCTCCAAAGAAACGCTAGCAAATCAAATTTAATGCACATTAAAAGGATCATTTGCCATGATCACATGGGAATTATTCTTGTGATGGAAGAATGGTCCAACTTAAGCAAATCAATAAATGTGATATATTACATTAACAGAATGAAGAACAAAAACCATATGATCATCTCAATAGATATAGAAAAGACATTCAACAAAATTCAACATCCTTTCATGATAATAACTGTCATGTTAGGTATAGAAAGAATGTACTTCAACAAAATATAAGTTGTATATGACAAGCCTACAGCTAACATCATACTCAATGTTGAAAAACGAAAGATTTTTTTTCCTAAGATCAGGAATAAGATAAGGATGCTCACTCTTGCCACTTCTATTTAACATAGTACTGGACATCCTGGCCAGAGCAAACAGGCAAGCAAAAGAAATAAAAGATACCCAAATCAGAAAGGAATAAGTTGGATTATCCCTGTTTGCAGATGACATGGTCTTATATATATAAAACTCTAAAGACTCCACAAAAAACTGTGAGAACTAATAATTCAGTAAAGTTGTAGGATATGAAATCAACATACAAAAACTCAGTAGCATTTCTACACATTAACAGCAAACTATCTGAAAAAGAAATCAATAAGTCAATCCCATTTACAATAGCTAAAAAAATCAAAATACTTAGGAGTAAATTTAACCAAGGAAGTAAAAAAGCTCTATGTTTAAAACTTTAAAACATTGATGAAAGACATTGAAGAAGATACAAATGAATGAAAAGATATCTCATGTTTATAGATTGGAAGGATTACTATTGTTAAAATAGTAATCATACTACCCAAAGTTATCTACAATTCAATGTGTGGATTCAGTACAATCCCTATCAAAATTCCAATAGCACTTTTTACAGAAATAAAAAAATAATTCTAAAACTCATATGGAACTGTGAAAAACCTCAAATAGCCAAAGCAATCTTGAGCAAAAAGAACAAAGCCAGAGGCATCAAAGTACTGATTTCAAAATTTGCTACAAAGCTATAGTAATCAAAAGAGCATGGTACTGGCATAAAGACAGACCCATACAGATTCAATGCAATCCCTATTAAAATACCAACATCATTTTTTGCAGATCTAGAAAAAAATGATTCTACACTTCGTATGGAACCAGAGAAGACCCCGTATAGCAAAAGCAATTTTAAGCAAAACAAAAAAATTGGGAGGCACCAATTTACCAGACTTCAAGCTATACTACAAGGCTATAATAACTAAAACAGCATGGTACCAGCATAAGAACAGAGACATAGACCAATGGACCAGAACTGAGAAGCCAGATATAAGACCATCCTCATATAGCCATCCAATCTTTGACAAAGCAGACAAAAACATACACTGGGAAAAAGAATCCTTATTCCATAAATGGTGCTGGGAAAGGACTGAAGACTGTAGAAGACTGAAACAGTACCCGCACCTCTCACCTCTCAAAAAAAATCAACTTACCGTGGTTAACAGACTTAAACCTAAGGCTTGAAACTAAGAATTCTAGAAGAAAATGTTGGAAAAACTCTTACAGACATTGGCCTAGGGAAAGAATTTATGAGGAAAACCCAAAGGCAATCACAGCAACAACAAAAATAAATAAACAGGACCCAATCAAATTAAAAAGCTTCTGCACAGCCAAGGAAACTATCATGAGATCAAACAGACAACCTACAGAATGGGAGAAAATAGTCACATGCTACACATCTGATAAAGGGCTGATAACTAGAATCTATATGGAACTCAGGAAAATCAGCAAGAAAAAATTCAAACAACTCCATTCAAAAGTGGGCAAGGGACATGAACAGAAACTTTTCAAAAGAAGACAGACTAATGGCCAACAAACATATTAAAAAATGCTCAGCATCTCTAATCATCAGAGAAAATGCAAATCAAAGCCACAATAAGATATCACTTAACTCTAGTGAGAACAACTTTTATCAAAAAGTCCCAAAACAATAAATGTTGGTGTGGATATGTACTGATAGGAGCACTCATACACTGCTGGTGGGACTGCAAACTAGTACAACCTCTGTGGAAAGTAATATGGAGATACCTCAAAGAGCTAAAAGTAGAAGTACCATTTGACCCAGAAATCCCATTACTAGACATCTACCCAAAGGAAAAAAAGACATTTTATAAAAAAGACATCTGCACTAGAATGTTTATAGTACCACAATTCACAATTGCAAAGATGTAGAAACAATCCAAGTACCCATCAATACATGAGTGGATTAATAAAATATGATATATGTATACCACGGAGTTATACTCAGCCACAAAAGGAATGGTGATCTAGCACCTCTTTTATTATCCTGGATAGAGCTGGAGCCCATTCTTCTAAGTGAAGTATCACAAGAATGGAAAAACAAGCACCAAATGTACTCACCATCAAATTGGTATTAACTGATCAACACTTATGTGCACATATAGTAGTAACATTCATTGGGTGTCAGGCAGGTGGTGGGGGACTGGGGATGGATATATTCACACCTAATGGGTGCACACTATCTGGGGGATAGACATGCTTGAGCTCTGAATTGGGTAGGGCAAAGGCAATATATGTAACCTAAACATTTGTATATCTGTAATATGCTGAAATATAAATAAATAAATGACCAACCAACCAACCAAACCATAGACCAATGGAACAGAGTAGAGAACCTAGAAATAAATCCATGTATTTATGGTCAATTGATTTTCAACAAGGCTGTCAAGAACACACAATGGGGAAAGGATAATCTCTTAAATGGTACTGGAAAAACTGAATATCCACATGCAGAAGAATGAAATTAGATCCTTATCTCACACCATATACAACAATCAACTGAAAACGGATTAAAGACTTGAACACAAAATCTGATATTGTAAAACTGCTAGAAGAAAACATGGGGGAAAGCTCATTGGTCTGGACAAAGTTTTTTTTTTTTTTTTATATGACCCCAAAGCACAGGTAACAAATGCAAAAATAGACAAATGGAATCAAACTGAAAAGCTTCTGCACAGCCAAGAAAACCATGAACAGAGTGAAAGGACAACCTATAGAATGGTAGAATATATTTGCAAACCATACATCTGATAAGAGGTTGATGTCTAAAACATATAAGGGAATCAAACAATTCAATAACAAGAAAACAAATAACCTGATTAAAAAATGAGCAAAGGTCTTGAATAGGGATTTCTCAAAAGAAGACATATAAATGTCAACAGGCATATGAAAAAATGCTCACCATCACTGATCATCAGGGAAATGCAAATTAAAGCCACAATGGGATATAACCTCCCACCTGTTAGATGAGCTATTTTAAGAAAGAAAAAATATAAATGTTGGTGAAATGTGAAGAAAAAGAAACTCTTGTATACTATTGGTGAGAGTGGAAATTAGTACAGACATTATGGAAAACAGTAGGGAGGTTACTAAAAAATTTAAAATAGAGCTATCATATCCAGCAATCCCACTTCTGGGTATATATCCAAAGGTAATGAAATTGGTATGTCAAGGAGATATCTGTATTCCCATGTTCATTTCAGCATTAATCACAATAGCCAAAATATGGAATCAGCCTGTGTCCATTAACAGATGAATGGATATAGAAAATGTAGTACATATACATAATGGAATATTATGGAGTCCTTAAGAAGAAAGAAATCTTGTCATTTGCAACGACATGAATGGACCTGGAGGACACTATTAAGTGAAATAAGCCAGACATAGGAAGAAAAATACCACATTATCTCACTTACATGGGGAATCTGATAAAGTTGAAGTCATAGAAACAGAGAATAGAATGGTGGTTAGCAGGGACTGGGGGTTGGAGGAATTGGGGAGATGTTGATCAAAGGACAAAAAATTTTAGTTAGACAGGAGGAACAAGTTTAAAAGATCTGTTTTACAATATGGTAACTATATTTAAAAACAATACAAATATGTACTTGAAAATCACTGAGAGTAGATTTTGTGTTATTACCAGAAAAAAAATGGTAAATGTGTGAGGTAATGCATATGTGGCTTGATTTAGCTATTCTACAACATGTACATATATCAAAACATTATTTTGTATACCATAAATATATATAATCTTTACTGGTCAATTGAAATATAAAACAAAACAAACCCCCAAATTACTTCTTCAGTTTCTCAAGATAAAGAAATTAAATGCCACTAGAAAAATAGACAGACATGTTTCCTGTGTCAATATGACTAGTAGGATTATATAATCAAAATACTAAAAGAGTCAATTTTCCTGGAAAAATGAACTACTGTTTCTACAATAGTAGAGATTGTTCTTACTTTTGGAGATTATGCTTGCAAGGTTAATGACTTTGAAAAGTTTTAAGCTCAATTGTTGCTTTCTAAATTAATTGTGAATTGGAAGTTCATGTAGGCTGAAGGTTTTTGGGTTGATACAATTAGAAGATAATATTAATACTTGAAAAAAGCATTTCTGTAGTCTCCATTTAAAAAGTTATTCATGGTGCCATTGTGGTCTTTGTTGGATACAAATTTATTGCAGCAGGAATTACATATGCTGAGCCAAAGTCAATATACCTTTACTGTCTTCAGAGCCCAGTGAGTTCAAAATGTATAAAATTGGAAATACAGTGAAATATCTATTTGTTGAGCAGTTACTAGAAACAGGATAAATTAATTTTTTTGAGTCAGAGCTTGAATTTCTACTTTGAAATCCAAATATTGGATCTTATTTCATAGAGACATTGTAGAACAATAAAATACTGTAAAAAGAACAAGGACACTCATTTTCTGGCCTCTTAGCCATTCGAAGATGACATTTTATAGGTTTTCCCTTCTCCACATAAAATTTCATATTCTAGCCAACTTGTGAATAAATAATACTACTTGTTCATTGTGTTTTTCATGACTAATTAGAACTCTATCTAAAAAACTTCTTTATTCAATGAACTGTACTTTTTAAATGAAATCTTTTTTTCGTCTTGTTCTTTAATTATATTGCCTGTAAGCACAAAGCAAAAGACTTACTTGCACAATATTGTGCTTATAATGATGGATACTGAAAATGATGTTTTAATTTTAGAGATTCAAAGCAAAATTCAGGAGATGAGGAGCACTTGATTTATACATGGAAATATGAAGTCTTCCAGTCTGTAAATTTGCCCCTAATCCCCAGGAGCAAATCTAATTCTCTCCTCTTCTAAAATTTAACCAGGATGTTTCTTATTTTTGCAAAATATAATAATAGCATAGTAGTTGAGAGTATGGGTTTTATTATTATGATATTTAGAGATACATCTGGGTTTAAATTTCAGTCTCAATACTTAACAGTTCCAGGATGTCAGGCAAGTTATTAACTTCTCTAATCCTTAGTTTACTTAGCTATAAAATGGAGACTACACCTACATCTTAGGGTTTTTGTGGGGAGTAAATGAGATAATGTGTATAACAGGAATTAAGAGTGCCTGGCACTTAGCAAACACTCAACAAATGGTAGATTACATTAAGCTCCTGTTCTCAATTAGGTAACAGGTAATTTTATTGAGTAATCCCAGTGCTAATGTGTTAGAGGAAACTTACACTACTACTTTGGAAAGTCCAGAATTCCTGAGTTTTGGTTTATTCTCAGCAGGTAATAAATATAACTTGCTATTGTGTAACATGTTACAGTCAATTGTTCTATTACATATATTCTCTCATTTGGTCTTATTTAAAGGATATAGGATCCCTTGGCATTGGAAGTAAAATCATAGGTTGAGAAGGAACATTTCAGTACCTGGTTGTTTATCTCATTTTTCTAAGTAATCAGAAAAAGTAATGGAAGTTTCAAAGAGAAACCGATTCTACAGAATAGTTATAAGAAAAAAGGAAAGATTGTATACCATATGAGGGACTGCTTTCTAGCCAAATGAGATTTGTAGGGATGGCCTCACATGAGATGAGACACTGGGAACAATGTAGATATCAGGAACAAATTGCATGCTACAATGTTAAGAGAGGGGCAATGAATATTGCATATGGAAAAAATTATGTGGAAAAGAATTGAGAACAGTTGGCTTACTCTGAGAGAATACCTCTGTGCAGGCCAAGGCAGGAAACTGTACCTCATCCAGAAGTTCAATGGTTGCTCGAGATGGCTTGGCTAAAAGAAGAATTCAGGGTTACAATTTAGTTGAGTAACATATTGGCAAATTTTAGGTGTGAAGGTAAATGTGGGAGTTAGAAGGACTAGGTCCAGATATTTTGCTGTTGTCTAGAATACTACTTGGGCAGTAGAGATAGTCATACACGTTTTATGAATGAAAAAATATTATTCATTTACCAAATATTCAGCACCTCAAATTATTGAATATTTTGTCTCTAGAAAGCATCTAATGAGATATGCATATGTAGAATTTAAATATGTTGGGAAATTTTGTAAGGGAGGCAATATTCTTTCTAACTGTCCAGATTTAGAACTAGGGAGGTAGGAGAGAAGAAGATTCAGAAAGCAGAAATAATCAAAATAGTTTTTGGTTATCTGTACAGACCTTTTGAAGGAAAGATAGCTGAGGGGCTATATGTTAGTGAGAAAAAAGACTCATCACATTAGTCAAAGATGAAAGTGTGAGTTTTAAAAGGTGACAGTGTGAGATAGAAGAGACAACATGAAAGCAACTCAAAATGGTAGTAGGAGAAATGGAGAAAAGGGAAGAGTTTGAATGTAGGAAGAGGAGAAGGCACACATGAGAATAGGCCAGGTTGATCCCTCCTGTATAAAAGGGCAGGTAAAGAGCTCCAGGTGGATGATTTTTGGTCTTGGCTGTTTGTCTAAAGGCAAACAGGCCAGGGAAGTGGCCAATTTCACTCTCCCTTCACAATGAGGACTATGTATCTGAAGGGGCTGTGTATGTGAAACCTTAATCTTAGCAAACATGATCTTTTCCCTAAGGGAATTTGCAGATGTAGGGCAATATTGGAAGAAAGCAAGAAAGAGGAAGCTTGATGACAGAGATTACATAAAAAGAAAACAAAGGAGCCAGCATAGAACTAGTTTACAAGGTGCTTTGCAATTCAATGTGGATTAGTATGTCATGGTTACTGACTTTGATGTTCAATGATGGTTCCTACATATATGTATTCTTGGATTTTTTTCCAGGGATTTTCAAAAAGTGAGTGTAAATTGTTCAAAGAGTAAATGTTAATGTTAATAATGGTAGAAAATCAGATTAGCTACCATGCAGCAGACTTTGTATGCTTAAGGATTGGGTTGGAGAATTTTCTTTTTCCCTAAGAAAAGGTTCTTGATACATATTTTCTCTATTTTTCAAATAATAAAAAGGTAAGTAAGATCTCTAAAGCTAATAATAATTCATATACAAAGAAATTATAAAGGACTATTAAAATTTCTTATCCTAAAGTGAAAATCTAACTTAATACTAACTGTAGGTCTTTTTCTATTTACTAAAATTCTGGGGCTATACAGAGGGTAGATATTTATTTGTATTTGTTTAGAAAAAAATACTGGGTTAGAGTGTAAAGCATAAAATTAGGCAAATCATTTGGAAACACGTAAGGTGGTAGCAAATAATGTTAATATGAAACCCATTTGAATAGAGAAAGTACCATATGCAAAGGATTTGCTTTTTTTCTTTCTAGTTTTTGGTGTTGAGTAGGTAAATCAGAGAAGACATGTGTAATAGATAAGTTCTGTTTGCTTTGATAGACTTTGCAGATTAATCAATTGGAGAAGTAACATAAGGGTATGATTTGAAACAGGAGAGATCATGCCTTTCTAACAGGAACTAATTGGGTTGTGAGTAAAATTCTAATCTGTATTAGCTTAAAGATAATTTAGTTTCAGACACAGCTAGATCCAGGAGTTCAAGTGATCACAAGATCATTTGAAGAGATAAGATATAATCCAAAATCAAGAAAAATAATTCCCAACTTAAAAAAAAACCTCATAGGACAAATGGATCATGGTTAACAGACTTGTATTTTAAAACATGTTTAATATGGTCAAGGAAATAAAAAAAATTAGGAATTTTAGCAAAAGACTGAAAAGCATAAAAAAAGCTAAAGAAAGATCCACAATAAAACATATTCAATAACTAAAATTAAGACCTCATGGGATGGGTACAACAGCATATTAGAGTTGAAGAGGCAATTAAAGTATTAGAAGATAGATCAGAAGAAAATGCTTATTTAGGCTGAAGTAGAGATAGAAGAAATGTGATAAATACAAAAAAGAGGAATAGAGATAAAAGGGATATTGAGGCAAGTTCTAATATACATAAAATAGGAGTTGCAGGAGTTAAAGTGAGAAAATAAAATGGCACAGATACAATATTTGAAGAGGTAGTGAGTGAGGATTTTCTGAAACTGAAAAAAGACACCAAGCTAGATTTAAGAAGAGTTAAAAAGCTAAACAAACTACGCCTAGGCACAGCATACTAAAATGTCTAAAAATATAAAATAAAGAAAATCTTCAAAGTAGCCATAGAAAAAGACAGATTACCTTCAAAGGAATAATAATAATACTGAGAGTTGAATTCAATAGAAAAGAAATGGAAGCCAAAGACAATGGAACATCTTCAAAGTGCTGAAAAAAGATAATTGCTGACTAGAATTTTATACCCAGCAAAAATATCCTTCAAACAGGTGAAATAAAGGCATTTCTAAACAAAGCTAAGATAATTTCTTAGCAATATATCTACATTAAAGGAAACACTTAAGTATACTTTTCAGCAGAAGGAAAACAGTCTCAGATGAAATCTCAGAGATACTGAAAAGAATGAAGAGTAATGGAAAAGGTAGATATGTGGGTGAATCTCAATGAATATTGGCTGTATAAAATTATAATAATGTCTTGTGTGGCTTAAAATACATATTGAATTAAAGTGAACAACAGTAATAGCAAATAATTTAGGAAGCAAATAAAAAATGATATATAGTGATAAAACTACTAATTTATCTTATGCAACAAAGGATGTTATAATCTCTGCAGTACTACCAATAGAACTTTCTTTCATGATAGAAATATTCCATATATGTGCTATCCAATACGTTAGCCACAAGTCACATGTGGCTGTTGAACAACTGAAATGCGACTAGTGCAACTGAGTAATTGAACTTTAAATTTTCTTTAATTTTTAGTAATTCAAATTTAAATAATCACACATGGCTAATGGCTATTGTATTTGATCAGACAGCTCTAGAGTAACCACACACACAAACACACACACACACACACACACACACACACAAGAATAGTAAAGTAACTACAAGGCTGATAGAAAACATTATAATAAAAAATAAAAAACAATATAAGCAAATATTTTATATAAAAATAATAAAATATAAGACAAGATACAAAAGAACCTAGAAGAGGATGGACAAATAGAAACAAATAGTAGGAGGGTATATATAAAACAAAATATGCCAGTAATTCCAGTAAATGAACAAATTAAAGATTGTCAGCCTAGATTTAAACACTCTATGCTGCTTATAAGAGACATACCATTAAACATAAGAACATAGCAAAGTTTAAAAGTCAAAGAATTGAGAAAATATTGACTACGCAAAGACTAAATACAAAGAGAGCTAGCAGAGATAAATTGATACCAGACAAATAGATTTTAAGCAAAAATATTACTAGAGAAAAGAAAAAAATTTTATAATGATAACATGTTTACTGCACTAGGAAGATATAGCAATTCTAAATTTGAATGCGCTTTAATAACATAGCCTCAAAATATATATAGCAAAAGCTGACAGAGTTAAAAAGAGAAATAGACAAATCCTCTACAATATCAGCTGATTTAACACCTCTCTTTCATTAACTAATAGAATAGACAGAAAAGGGAAAGATTTGGAAAATTTAAACAGCAAAAACAGATCATTTAATCACTTTTGGTGATGGGACCAGCTTAGAAATCTTTCCTCTCCTCCATGTTCCCACATAGTATTTTTAAGGGGCATTTCTCATTTGGAGTTGTGAGACACAGATGGCTGTCAAGTCATGCTTATCAACCCTGAGAGCTGATAATGCAGCCTACTTTTTGTAGTTCTTTGCTTTCTTTCAAAGCATGTCCCATATCTGTAATGATTATCTTTCTTTTGTAGATTAGAAAATGTCAGTTTAGATATTAAATTACTATAAGTTTCACAAATAATAAGTGTTTGTGGTAATGCTAACACCCAAGTTTTTTTACTCCAAATCTTCTGTTCTTTCTACTGAGATGTTGGATAAATGATGGCTGGTTGGAAACATTTAATTAGGAACCCTCCACTTTCAATAACTATCTGTTGCTTTTCATTGGGCACCTGTTCCATGCCTTCTCTTGGAGAGCTGCTGGGTGATGCAATGAAATGGATACAGAGTCTGAAGTTTAGGGTTTAAGAACTACCTGCTGGTGTTGGTCAAGACACACAAATCTCTCTGATTCTGTTTCCTTATGATTAATGTGGGGGTTATAGTGCCCACTCATACAGGGTTATTAAGAGTCTTAGGGAGATAAAGCACATATTTCCCAGGTTACTCAAGGGGATGATAAGAATAACATCACAAGTCAGCAGTTCTCTGGCTTTACCCTGCCTTGCTCTATGGGAATCCCAGTGTCTTCAATTCTGGATGCCACCAGCAATGTCTCAGACTCTTTGTTATTCCTTTTGAAAAATTATCAGAAGGATACCGAGAGAAATAATATCTGAATCCTGCCTGTAAGAATATTTATTATAATGTTGCTCCATTTTCCCAGGGCTCTAGGTATGATATTAAATGGAAAGAAATTTTTGAGACAGTGATTATCTAAAGGAGTGATAATCTATAATTTAGTGTGTGTGCTGAACTTAGTTTTATATTTCAAATAGGGGGTTACACTAGATCAATTCTTCTAAAACATGAAAGTGTATATACATTCTGGGGATCTTGTGAAAGTGCATATTCTGAGTCAGTGGGTCTGGGAGAAGCATGAGATTCTGAATTTCTAACCAGCTCCCAGGTGAACCAATTCAGTTGACCTAAGAAACACACTTTGAAGAGCAAGATCATGTATACTTTCTCAAGATAATTGTTCTGGTAAGTGTTCTATTTACTCTGTGTAGGGTGCTTCATTACAAACAATGCCAACTTAACTTTGGTAATGTTAAATGAAAAAAGAATTTATTGCAAGGACACGTTGATAGTGATGCTGGGAGACCATGTTCAGGCAAGTGAGTAGGATGAAAGAGAGGCAAGCCATGGCCAGGACCATCTCAGGAACGGTCTGCTCAAGACACTACTACTAGCACCAGCTCAGCTAGACCTTCTCCACAGCAATGCTGGACTCTTGGCTGCACATATGTGGCAGTAAATAATCTTTGACTGGCCTTGAACCTGTGCATCACTTTCTAAAGAGATTCAAAGTCCCAGGCTTGAGACACTGACATGCTATGCTGAAATCACAATGTCACTTACCCATCTTGGAATTACCCACAAACAGAAAGAATATTTGGATATTTGTATTGGACAGCCCCAAATGGCAAATGTTACTATACTCTTAAATCTTAAGAGAGGTGGCAGTGACAATATACCAGGCAGTCCTAACGCATCCTTTTGATAAATGAAGAATGTAATTTCCTGAGATGTTATGAGACTTGCTAAAGTTTTCATATAAAGTTAGTAGAGAGAGATAAGACTTGAATTTTTAAATTATTTTAAGTTTCCAACCCACTCTTCTCTTGAATTCTTTGAAGACTTTTCTTTTGTTGACTTAATTCATCCTTTGATAGAAGTTTAAGAGAAAATATTAGCAGATAGTAGATTTTAAAAGCCAATGCCATTTCATGGTCTGCATTATGGATACAGTGAATAGAGATAGTGTTATCAAAAGATTGATAAACTGTGACAATAGAGTAATGAAACTGGATTTATTTAACACAGGAATTAGCAATCTCTTTATAGGTGCATTTAGTAAGAGGCTGGAAGATAGAAAAATGGATGATGAGGAATATATTTTTACATTACATTGAATAGGTGAAGTGTTTTAAATGAATACACCTTTAATGAGGTATAGATAAATTTTTCAGTTAAAAATTTAAAACATAAAAAATCAGAGAGAAAATATTTTACATTGTCTTTTTAAGAACTGTCAAATGTAAAAAAACTTTTTTTAAGGTACATAAACACACACTCACATACAACTATTTCCTTCATGGCTGAGCCTTAGCGATTCCAAGTTATTTTTGGTTGCCAGATTTTAACCCAGAGGAAGTTTTATGGCTGAGTTAAAACCCCCTGAAAGCAAAGGTTACAATGGAAATGCTGACAGAGTCCATGCCATGGCAACATTTGTGAGACTAGTTTTATTAAAACAATAAACAACTTTTAGGTGATGATCAGGGAAACCAATTTTCTGGTGAGTACATGTGATGCTTGTTTTTCCATTCTTGGGATACTTCACTTAATATAATGGGTTCCAACTCTCTCCAGGAGAACCATAGAGATGTCGTATCTTCATCATTCCTTATAGCTGAGTAATATTCCATGGTATACATATACCACAGCTTACTAATCCAATCATGTATTGATGGGCATTTGGGTTGTTTCCACATCTTTGCTATTGTGAATTGTGCTGCTATAAACATTTGGGTACACGTGCCTTTGTTATAGAATGACCTTTTTTCCTTTGGGTATATGCCCAGTAATGGGATTGCTGGGTCAAATGGCAGGTCTACTTGAATCTGTTTAAGATACCTCCATAATGCTTTCCACAGGGGTTGCACTAGTTTGCAGTCCCACCAGCAGTGTATTAGTGTTCCTGTCTCTCCACACCCACGCATACAAATCTGGGAATGACACCAATTGGACATCAGACTGAGGTGGGGGGTGGGGGAGGGGATGGGGGTATGCCTACACAATGAGTGCATTGCACACCGTTTGGGGAGTGGTAACACTTGAAGGTGCTGACTCGGGAAAGGGGGGGTGGGGAAAAAAATATGAAACTATTGTTTTTAACTTGCACTGTTCACTTAATAATTTATCATGAATATTTCCCATATTATTTCATATCATTGTACAAGAAATAATGTATACATTATGAGGACATACTGTATCTAACAAGATATACTGTTAGACTCTTTGATTCTGTAAAACTAAATTGAAAAAAAAAATATATATAATAAAAAAAAAAAAAAAAATAAAAACAGCAAAAAAAAAAAAAAAAAAAAAAAAAAATAAACAACTTTTGTTCAAGTGCAAGTGGATGTTAAAAAAAAAGAAAGACCAGAAAAAGGACCCCTTCCTGAGTCTAATGGCTAATCTCTCTCTGTTATTTTCTTGCCCCAGCTCTGATCCTTAACGTGCTGGGTCTCACATGCAATCATTGGTTTGAAAACAACCCTTGCCCACCAACTTCTTTTAAAAAGGACGATGAAACACCAGGAGAGGGAGCTCATATCTTCACTGGCTAAAGTAGATACTGAGTGTATTCTCATTCAGGGCATTGAGTATATTTATAACAGGCAATAGAATACGTGTTTTTAATTTCCTAATTGACTTTGTATGTACTTTTGTGCCAGATTATTATCTAACAAATTATCTCTGTTTCCTCTTTTATTGCCAAGTAACACATCAAGGACTAAACAATACCTTATGTCGTACACACTGTGCATGCTGCAGGGAGAGGAGAAGGTTCACCTTGCACAATGGCATTAACAGACCAGGTGGAGCCAGTTAATGCTTCTCACACTTGGTGTCTACAAAGGGAATCTCGTGACCCTACACGGTGTGAGCTCACGGGAAAAAGAGAATACTTATTTCCCCTGCCCTTCTCACTAAAGGTGATATTGTGCATAGTGTTTGTGAACGATGTGACTCTAGCGGGAAAATAAGAACTATCCAAGAGACAGCTTTTCACAGAATGAACACAAGGAATAAATATCAATGAAGCTAAACTAAAATACGAAGGAAATCAGATCAAGTATGCTAAAATGCCCCCGAAAGATATTTTTTAAAAAAAACCTTTGCATTTGCAGAAAGTTACTGAAAATAACAAAAAGAAATAAGATGTTTGAAAAGTAATGGTGGGCTGGAGGCAAAAGTGCAGTAAATTGGTGAGAAATTTTCCATTGCCCAGAGAAGTGCCTGAACTCACTAGAACAAATGAGTCCAAATCTGCTGTGTTAATGAAATTACATGGGGAGGCTCTGTGCTCACATCTTCCAGCTACCAAGTCCTCTTAGTTTTAAAACAGGCATTCTCAAACCAGACTGAAGATTAGAATCACCTGTGGGCCCAGGGCACACCCAAGAACAATTAGATGAAAGTTCCTGAGAGGTCTGAGTGGTGAGATATGTATCAGTACTTTTTTAAAACTCCCAGGTGATTCCAGGGTGCAGCAGAGGCTATGAACCACTGACTTAGCAGGACCCAGCAACCCTGGAAATATTGAGCTTTCAGCTGAAGAAAAACTACAGATGTTTGTGGCAGGACATTTCCTCAAGGCAATTTATTGGGCCCCTTTGACTATTACCAGCATTCACAATTCGGTTCTGAAGCTCATAGCCCATTTGGTAGAATGTCTATAGCAGATGTTTGAATGGCATTAACAAATGGAAGCCTCCAAACCGTTCCTTGTTTAATCAGTAACAGCAGGCCCTTGTTTAAGTAATGATCAGTAGTGGTCAACTTTAATCACCCTATTTCAGCTGTTTCTTCTTCTCTTCCGAATAAGCTAGGTGACCCTTGGATGCACAAAGCGACATTCTAGATGGCAACAAATTGGAATTTGGACTAATTGAGCAGTCAATCAGATTCCTACGCACTCCATCTTTTGTAGTTAGTAAGATTGAAATTATGGAAGATGGTTGATTATTCCAGACATCTGAAAGATTGCTCTGAAATCAGTCAATTTTTTCTTCATCAGCTGTTCTCAGGGCCAAAATGCTAAGAAGGGTGGATAACATTTGGGATGTGGAAAGGCCAAAGTCAAACTCAACTGGGACTCAGCAACAGTCTGTGGAAATAGTTCTTTTCCTCATGTCCTTGTTTTACGTTTTAGGCACATTTTCATAATTATTAACTGTTACTTAGAGCAAAGGGTTGTTTCTAAGTAGTCCATGAATTAGGCATATACAAACTGGCTGGGTTTCCTATTTGTTTACAGGAAACATCTCCTCAGCCCTCTTGTCACTTAGTGTCTTCTTATTAATGCACATGCAGGACAGGCGTGCTGTGGCCACCCTAAGCCAGCACTTTGCAGCCCTGGCTGCACCCTTGAGCAGATGGTGCGTGGGATGCTTTGGCAGCTCTTGGAAGGACCTGATGCAGAACCACGAGCTCTTGAGGAGCCTTAGGCACTGTCCCCTGTAACTGGAGCACAATATACTGCACGGGAAATGCTAACATCTAGCCAAGGAGCCACCCTTCTGCACACTCCAATCTAGGCAGAAGGCTAAAATAGAAAAGGATGCACAAAGAAGCTTTCACTCTTCTCAGCGACGTCTCAGAAAACTAAATAAACAACTCCCCCTCGCCTCCTCTCCCTCCAAGCCCTTTGGGGGAGCAACCCCTTAAGTAATCAATGATTCTTTGGGAGCAGATAAAGAAAAAGTGAAAATGTTGGCTTCACTTTTGAACTACTTTAATCTGTGGAGAATAACTTAAATGAGGTGATGTGCCAAGTCTATGTTAATCATAATTTATTGTTCACAAAGCACTTTTATATAAGTGATCTCATGTATTTCTTGCAACTTCCTTGTGAAGCTTTTTGGAGCAGATATTGCAACCCCTTCTAGGCAGATAGGGAAACTGAGACTTACTAAGTGACTCACCTCAGTGTTCAAACACACTTTAAAATGTGTTTTACCTATTTTATGGGATTTTGTTATGTTTTATTTTTAACAATAGGAAGGGGAGAGCCACTAGGGATATCTCAACACACTATTCTGAGCCAAAGAAATCTAGTTAAAACATGCCCTAGTGATATTTGAATTCTCTATAAAGTAATTTTTGAAGTTGAATTGAGACTTCCTTTTCAGAAGCCTGATTGTCACCCATCGGCTAGTGCTATGTCCTGCCCATTTGTGTTATGCTATTCTTGGTCCCAATGTCCACCTGTGTCCCCAAAGGCATTCTAGTTGTAGACCTTTTTAGAATACACCACTCATTACTTTGGGTCAACTTTCAACCAAACAGCCCAATTCACATAGGAGCCCTAAGTGGCTTCACCCTTTTACGCAAAGGGAGGGACAGGATGTAACAACACAGGGAACATTACAGTGACATGAGAATAGGTGTTGACCAGTGGCTAGAGGGTTCCCCAAAAGCATGAGGGAAGCAGATCAAGGTGAAAGAGGCAGGGAAGCGGTGCTGACAGTGGTAGAGAGGAAAGGCTCAGGTGAGAGGATCTGGAAGGGCTTTCTTGCTTGTCCCCAAGCTCTCAAGATTTGCGGTACAAAAGCTCATCCAAATGAGCCTGAGTGCCACTCATTCATCAGAATTGGTGCATGCACGCACCATGGGCCTTAGGAGGAAGGAAGTCAACTGCAAAGGAATTCTAGAAAGGACTTGGTGCAGGTCTCACGTGCCATCTGGAAAGTGCGTAGTTTTCATGACTAGAAGTAAGTGGGTATCTCAAAAGCCAAGACTGTCCAGGATGCCTCAGGGTGTGCTTATAGTTATTACTTTAATTTGAAATTATCCATTTTAAAACATTTTATGTTAATTAAAGTTATCCCCAGAGTTCTGGAAAAGGGATGAAAAAACACATGTGGGTGTTATCTGGGAAATTATGCACAGTGCATTGCTGGAAATGATGGATTAGGGATCCATGAACATAATATTTTTCATAATTATGATAAAGGTAGAGAATGATAAACATTTTATATGAGAAATAGTATTTTTTGGTATCATCTTCATGACAATAGAGTTTATCGTGGGTCTTTCTTTATAATAGTACTTTTGAAATTTTTCTTCTAATTCTTCTATATCAATTTCCAATTTCAGTAAGAGAATGATGACTGGACATTAGAACCAGGAGAGTTATAATAATTTATTTAGTCAAAACTATTTTTTTGAGAGCAAAGTGAGTGTGGGAGAGGTTAAATGGTTTGCCCAAAGTCACATGTCTTATTAGAGGCAGAGCTAGGACTAAAACCAAGTAAAATATGCAGTGGATTCTTATTCCTTTTTTTTTTTTTTAAATGTCTTAAGTCTTTCCAAATAAACGTTGTATGGGAGCCATTCAGAAAGCAGGTAAAAAAGACGACAGAAAGAATGTTCGAAGTACAGGATTCTCTCAGAATGTCACAGCCACTCAAAGTCAGCAGCGGCCACCTCTGGCCGACCTTTGGGTACCTTTCATAATTCTGGCTGCCTTCTCTTTGATTTTTTTTGGTGAAACCTAGTTGTCAATTTAGCAGTTTATGGAGTACCAATATTAAATCACTCATTCTTTTCCAGTAAAAACAAAATAGGAAATATAGGGATTTAAGAATTTTATTTAACTGCTTGTACCTTCATTATTCTGTCAATGTCATGAAGACAGGGTGTGAACTGTCTTGTTCGCTGCGGTATTCCTGGTGCTTGGCACATAATAAGGGCTCAGTAAATACTGGTGCCCTTTGCAGGCCTTTCTCTAACTACCTGACTTGGATGCCAGCAAATACTCGGGCATGCATTGAAAATATCTAACCACATGAAATGTTTCTCAGGTCTAGGATAAATATACTTAAAAAAAAAAAAAAGAACTTCCGAAAGAGGCTAGCAAAAGCATTTTTCTTTCTACATTTGTGTTTAAAATTTGAGAGCAACTTTTCTTGTAATGAGAAAAAGGTTTACTTGTAGGCATGGTTTCATCTAGGGCAGAGTTGCGTTTTTGCAATTATTCGGTAAACATTCCTTGGTTATGATTTTGCATGCAACTTCATTTGATTTTTGTAAGATCCCTACAGAATAGGTGAGACATATTATTATCACCATCTTCAGTTTATGTAGGGGGGAGGCTCAGTGGCTGACTTAGAGCATTTCCTCCCAAAGAGGCTTCTGAAAAAACAAAACAAAAAACTCCCAAGTCATTGAGGATAAGGACATAGATCTTATGACTGTAAATCCCATACACTTTCCCAAACTCCATGCTTTTTTTTTTGGATAGCCGCCATGGCCTTGGTAAATTACTCATCATAACTTGCTGCTTTTTCAGTGCATTAAAGATCATGGTCCTGCTACTCTCCCCTCAGAGGACTGCAGAAGGTACTGAGTAGAGGTCAAGTTGTTAGTAGCTTCATGGGATTTTCCCCCTTCTCTGTGGAGTGTCCTTCTTTAATATGCAATTTGGTGGCTTTTGTTATGTGCCTCAGTGTCAAATTTGCTTATGTAAAACATTTGGGAATAATACCAATTGGGTGTCCCGGCAGATGTGGCGGGGAGGACTGGATGGGTGTATACCTACATAATGAGTGCGATGCGCACTGTCTGGGGAATGGACACGATTAAAGCTCTGACTTGGGGGGAGGATGGGGGGGCATGGGCAATATACATAACCTAAACTTTTGTACCCCCATAATATGCTGAAATAGAAAAAAATCTCCAGATGACAACAAGCTATACATTGGTGTTGCAAAAAATTTTTTATAACCAAATGCTGAGATGACAATAGAATTTGGGCAGTTCCTTTGAGTTTATAGTAATGAAATTTCAAATCAGTTCAACAAATAATGTTGAGTACTGTCTATGATTAAAGTAGATCTTGTCTTTACATGTTCCCTGTCTTTAGGAAATATGCAGTTTCATGGAAGAGACTGATCTAAACAATTAAATGTTCAATGTGGTGCAGGCTAAATAACCACAATAACCAACCTGCCATAGGTACAGAGGAGGGATTAATTATACTTGGTAATATCAAGGGCCATTCTGCAGGTAACACACAATCTGGGCTTTAAAAGGCGAATTAGATTTTGTTAAGCAGTAACCGTCATTCCAGGTGAAGGAAATGCCTTGAGCAAAGGCACAGTGGCATAAAAATGCAAGGTGTTTAGGGAAATGATAGATTATACAAGTTTTTAGGAGAAAATGATGGGAAATGAACATAGGAAAGCATATCAGACCAAAGTTTGGAGTCTTTGAATGTTAGATCCCATTTGTGCTTATGGCTATTTTAGGTGGGAAATCTGGTGGACAGATGTAGATGGGGGAACTTAAGCATCTCAGTGATTAAAAACAGAGGTCCAAGGCTTGTGGATGATGTGTGATTAAGATGTACCCAAGGCATATCAATAATATGGTTTTAGCAGGAGATCAATCTCTGACACAAGGACCATGTGGACACTTACCAAATCATCTGTAATAGATAAGATGAAACAAATAACCTGCTGCCCAGGCTTCTTGACTTTCATGGTCACAGAAATCACCTGGGAAGCTTGGTAAATGCAGATTCTGATTCAATAATCCTGGGCCCAAGTCAAGCTACTGGTCCGTGGACTGTGCTTTGAATAGCAAGGACCTTCTGCACTAAACAAAGGCCCAGGCTTTTGTGAGCCTGTGTTCTGGTCCTCCTGCATTTTATGTTACAGGGAAAATTACTTAACCTTGCTGGATATCTTGGCTGTTAGGCAATTATCATTTTAAGACGGCTGACATTAATACAAAAACTTGCTTTTGTTTGATTATGGAAATTAAATCTACCAAGATCTTCCAGCAAATGATTATAAAGCACTAGACTAAATGTAAGACAAATGACATCATTTAAAATAAGATGTTTTTCTTGGAAGTCAACCTGTAGGCACTAACACAATGAAGGAAATTTATTTTTAAGCTATGTTTTGTGTAGACTGAGGGCTACATCTCATAAAAGAGTCAGAACAAGGACACTTTCTGTCTAAGAGGTTTAGATTTTGCCTGGGAAATCAGTTTTAATTTTTTAATGGATTTTAATTGTGTCATTATTGGAAAAAGGTGTGGAATGTCTCAGTGATCACATCACTTCAGTCTCTATAAACACCTCGGATTCTCCCATGTCACCAGCCAGCTGGTGTCCTCATATTCCCCAGGCATCTCCAACTCATGTGCCCTAAATTAGTTACAGGACAATGACTGGTTTTAATAATCTACACCACCTTTATACTTTATTCTCCCACTTTTTGCTCTTTTAAAAGGGGTATTCGGTATTCCACTATGGTTTGAATTACTCAGAAAGATTGAGAATTGTGGAAATTCAAAAACAAGCTTGAGTTTTGTATTTGAAAAATATTTCTGGAAAAAATGATTCTCCACTGAGTCTCACAAGAACAAGATAATTCTATCTTTAAAAAATTTCTTGCCACAGGATATCTGCTGGAGAAGATAGAACACTTTTGATTCTAATCATTGAGCTAAGAATTTCAGGCCAGACTATTCTGTTGTATTGTTGAGATTAATGTCTGCTTGTTTAAGCTACCTCCTGCTAATGGGTCCTCTAAAAAGATAAAAAACAAAACCAAACCACAAACAAAATCACACACAAAAACAAAAACCCAAACAAAACAAAGCTTTCCAAGTCATCAAGATTTAAGTTTTTAAAGGAATTTCAAAAAACAAAAAGACTGTTTCTTTCCTGTGGAGAAAAATGTGTGTGAATGTGTGTGTGTGAGTGTGTGTTCTGTATGTGACACAGGAAGAGATCAGGACAAAGTCTGTATGATTAAAATAGCTGGTATGGTATTACTTGAGGGGCCAGGTAATCAAACATGCAAGTTCAGAGCTTGATATAACCTTTTGCAAAATGGAGAAAATAAATATTATTTTTCATTTTTTCAAGTTTAGACATGTATCCTGTATGTACCAGGGATTTTATTATGGATAAGGATTAGTCAGGAAATAAAACAACTCCAAGATTTTCAGCAACAAAAACTGTGGAAAGAAATAATCTGTAACTGTGCAGCACTTATTCCCAATTGCAGTATCTTGATATTTCAGGGTGTTGGCAGATTTTGTAAGCAGTTTTAAGATATTTTAAAGTCAATTCCTTAAATTTTCCATGGGTAAGTCACTACTTATGTAGGATCAGAACCCTAAACATATATTAAGTTTCTTTGAGGAAAAGTAGTGTATGGTCAAGTAAGGCCTGGATGAGAAGTCAGAAAATTGAGATTAGAGTCCAGGTTTGCCACTGACTAACTAAATGACTATCTGCCCACCTAGTTACATACTAAGTAACTTGGTTAAGTTGTTCAATTTCTCTGAGTTTCAATGCTTCATATTTAAGTAGACCCGACATTTGGTAAAGCAATCTCACTACTGGGTATCTACCCAAAGGAAAACAAGTCATTTTATCAAAAAGACACCTACACTCAAATGCTTTGCAGCACAATTCACAATTGCAAAGATGTGGAATCAACCCAAGTGCCCATCAATTCATGAGTGGATTAACGAAATGTGGTGTGTGTGTGTGTATGTGTATATACACACAAACACATACATACAACGGAGTACTAATTCAGCCTAATTCAACTAATTCAGTACTAATTCATAAAAAGAATGAATTAATGCCTTTTGCAGCAATTTGGATGGAATGGGAGACTATTATCCTAAGTGAAGTTTCTCAGGAATGGAAAAAAAAACACATGTACTCTCTAATAATTTGGAACTAATCGATGGGCACACATGGGCACAGAGAGAAGTAAAAGCCATCAGAAATCAAGCAGGGGAGAGAGGAGAGGGCAGGAGGGGTAAAAACCTACCTAACAGGTACAATGAACACTATTCTGGTGATGTACACACTAATAGCCCTGATTTAAGCATTCTAAAAGATATCCATGTACCCAAAACATTTGTACTCCTTTCATATTTTGAAATAAAAAAAATTAAATTAAAAAAATAATAATATGGGAATGACACTACTTGCTCTGCTTTCTTTCAAGGGCTGTTTTAGAGACCATAATAAAAGAAATGTGAAAATACTTTGTGGATGTCGAAGCGCTATGCAAAAGCAAAGTAAGACACAGTATTTGTGTTACCACTGTGCAATCTAGCAAATATGGGATAGTTTCTATTTGCAGAAGTTACATCTATTTTGAGAGTTGTTGCAGGTTGGGCTCTCTGAGAAGCAAATTCTGAGATGGAGATTAGCATGGGGGAGGTTTTTTAGGGATGCTCTTGGGATCAATAGCTGTGGAAGGGAAGGATGCAGAACTGGACTGAGGGAGGAGCTGAGCTGTGAGACAGTCTCAATGCAATTCTCTTCTAACACTTTGGGGAGCTTTGAAGCTGGGGTGACCCTTCTGAGTTGGCCGAGGTGAGGTGAGGGACTCTGTGTCAATCAGTTTTGGATGTGGCCTTCCCTGGGAAGAGGGCATACTCTTGAACAAGGTGACTGTCTTCATCTTCAGTCAAGTAATCCCTGCAGTGGATTGACAGTGGAAAGCTGTAGACTGGCAGCATTCCTAGTAAGGATATGAGTTCATCACTCCTGAAGGGGGTTCTGGGTGCAAAATGCCCTTTAGCTAAAATACTAGGCTAGTCAATTGTTCTTTTATTTAGGCTGCATCACATTAGTGTCTCAGTGTGTTTTGCTAGGTTCTTATGTGAATAGTAATAGTTCTATTAAAACTTTTTACTTGTGAATATTGGTAGGATGGTTATTCCTGACAATTGATCTTCATAATCCCAGAAAGCCATTTTTTGTACAAATTTTGTGATAAAAATATTTATAGAAGCAATATTTTAAATTTCTAGCATTATTATACTAAAGATATTTGAATTGATGATTTAAAAATCTGCAGGCCCCCAAGGCTGTCTTTCTGAAGAACACAGTGAGCATGCACGTTACTGTGCTGTCCATGTCATAACAATGTTGTCACTGTCCACACATGCGGAGCTGCTCATTCTATACTCAGAATGCTTGGCACCCTAAGGTACTGAGGGTGCTGTTGCTAAAGGCCCATTTTGCAGGTGATGAGTAAGGCTGAGAGCTTAAATAATTGGACAAGGTCACGAAGATAGAAAATGGCAAAACCAGTGCAAAAACCTCAGTTTTCCGACTTGAAGTGCAGCATTGTGGTACTACTCACTGTAGCACAATCTCTCAGAGTAGAAGATTGGCCTCCATAAACATGGACTTCATATTTATGTTCTGAGCATTGCCTTATTCCACTAAATCACAGATGATAGGCTATTTCCCTTCCTCCAAATCGATTTCCTGAAATTAAAGTACAGTAATGTTTTTCCATCTGTTCATCCACATAAATATTTTCTGAGTATTTATAAGGTGACAGGCATTATACTAAGCCCTGGGGTATAAGCGCAGACAAGCTATAGCACCTGCTCCCAAGAAACTTAGCATCTACCCATTCTGGCCTAACATCTACTTAGAGGAGCTTCAGGGCACAGAGAGAGTGTTCTCCATTGGACTGGAAAAGAAGGGCTTTGTTACATAATTTTTTGCTTTGAAATATCAGAAATATTTTCATTTAAGAATTGTAATGTGTAGGATATGAACTGTCAAAGTGTGCTAGGTCCTTTTTCCCTTGGAGTACACAAATATGGCACCCCATCTTGCCCAGCTATCTTACTTACAAGGAGTGGAGGTGGCAGATAGGAGAAAATGAAGATTTCAAGACTGTTCTAAGATTTTTCTGAAAATTAAACAGAACCCCCAAATAGCTAGCTGAATATTTATTAGAATTCAAAGGGGAAATGTCTTCCACATGATCTTGAGAAACTTTCTGCTCTTAAGTTTCAATTTATGATTTAGGAGATGGTCTCACTTTTAGTGCCTGATTTATGACATGGAATAGTTTTATTTTGTAATGATTACATAACCAAAATCCAGGAAGGCTCTGGAGAGTGCTAAAAAATCAGTACTAACTAATTGAAATACTATCTCTGAGTAGTTTAAAAGGGAATACCTTCTCAAAGTCTATTGTTTTAGATGTTGCCAAAAAAAAAAGAGTACCATTTAGAGCCACTTGTGCTTGCTGTCCTAGCTAGAGCTGAAAAAGCCCATTGACTTTGACTAAAGTAATGATCAGTGGATGCCAGGTCCTTTCAAAATCGACTGAAATTTTATTTGCTTCATAGCAACGGAGACTAGATACTGAAATATATTCATTTTCTCATTTGTTAGTGGCTCATATGTCTGTGTTCAAGAGTTGAACCTTCTGCTTGAGGGCCATTAAAATGGCTTTAGATGAACCAAGCTGACTATGAAATGGCCCTATTTTGACAAAATCATTTTGTATTTGACAGAACTGGCTTTGGACTGATGATAAAATGCCAATACATGGGCTAGCAGGGTTTTTTTGTTGTTGTTGATTTTTGTTTTTTGGGGTTTGTTGTTCTGTTTTTTTAAGGATCAAATATATTCAAATATTAAGAAAATATAAGTGAAAATGTAAGTTATCCTGTTTTCTTTACTTCTCTACCTTTTATTTCTATTGAAAATACTTAGCTTATTTCCAGAAGTAAATTTTTGAGATGAATATAGCAAAAAAGCATATAGAAGGTGATATAAATATTTGCTAGACATAATAACTTGTTTATCAGAATAAAAAAGTGGATCTCATTGAGTTAGAGAGTAGAATTTTGGTTACCAGAGGCCAGGAAGGGAAGGGGGGAGTAGATGAAGAGAAGTTGGTTAATGAGTACAAAAATACAGTTAGGCAGAAGAAGTAAGTTCTAATATTTGATAGTAACAGTAGGGAAATTATAGTTAACAATAATTTATTGTATATTTCAAAAATAGCTAGAAGAGAATTGTAATGTTTCCAGCACAAAAATATTTGAGGTGATGGATATCCCAATTACCCTGTTTGATCATTGTACACCGTATACATATATCAAAATATCACACATACCCCCCAAATAAGTACATCTTTAATATATCAATAAAAAATACAAAAAAAAAAACTTATGAGGCAGATGGAGTCTATTATTGCATATTCTAAAGATGTTACAAGATAATCTTATAAATAAATACTACGATGACTTCTTGTCTCAGAAATAATCCAAAATTACATGAATTAATAAGTACTTTTTATTGTCAAATCTTTGAAAGCAGGAAACATTGACTGAGGTATGGTTTATCACTCATATGCACAATTTCTTTTATGGGGACAACAGTTTTATTTGGAATAAAATTGATTTTTGTTGTTATTGGCTTGGGTAACCAAGTTCTTAGATTAGTAAATTATATTGATGTGATTATTTTAGTGCACAAATGTGTAATGTTGGTGAAGGAAAAACAATTAGATGCATCTATCAAAAAGTATTACCTCTTATTTAAAGCTCTTTTTTAGCCCCTGAGATTAGGTTTTATATTATAGACATATTCCACATTTGTTGGCTATAAGACAATTTCTATTTTAAATATTCAGAAAAGACAATAGTAAGAAAAATTAAAAAAAAAGGGCTTTGTTTTTCTTACGAGAAAGTGCTTTGGAAGATATTACTACTGGACTCTCTTATGGAGAAATTAGGTCATTTTTGGCTCATTTGGGTATATTAAGAGAATATAACCTGTTCTAGTTTTTCTTCAAAGGCCTCAATTTTCTCCAAAGAGCCTATATACTATCAAAATGAAGCCCTAATTCTGTCTGTAACAATAGCTTTAAATATACCAAAAGTTGATGAGGCCAGAATTCTTACAAAACCTTTGACATTACTGTTTAATCAATAACTTTTAAAAATGTTTTGTATTTTTAAGAATAAACACTTTTTGAACACTGCCATTTTCCCCACTAAAATAGCATAAATTATTCAACAGTTTTAAAAAATAACTGATTATTTGATTAATAATGGACAATGAACAAAGTACTTATTTTCAGAGGCAAGGGAAACATCTTGGGCTTGAGGTTAAGTAACTAGATTAAATAAACATCTTTATTTCCCCTGTGATATCAGTTCTATGTCCCTGACAAGTATTTGTGAGTGAGATAATTGTAGATACTAGCAGAGGCTAAAAGATAACAGTCTGACATGTTTACCAACTATTTCATAGTTGTAGATTGAACAAAGGTATAAAATCCAGATGCTGGGTCATGTCTAGACCATTGGTTATGGGATCGTCTAGGATCTCATTGTCTTCATCTTTTGGGCTGAAATAGGTCAAAGAAACCAAATATCTGAGAAGTTTTCACTGAAATATGCTAATTAATTTTGTAACCAAAATGCTTGTATAATATTCTTGAGTTATATATAATAGGGGTGGGACAGGAGGATGAAAAGTTATCACCCTTGAATCAAGATTGAGGTAGGGGTAGGTTTTTTGATGCTAACTGGAACTATTAAACAGTACACTCCATGAGGTTGGATCTATGTATTATTATTATTATTGTTGTTATTTACCAACCTATCACCTAATACAACACCTGGCTCCTAGATATGCAATCAATATTTGTTGAATTATATATAAAAGGAGGAGATTAGAAATAACGAGAGAGAAATATACAAACAAATGCACATTCTGAAGAGGCTAGAACCCTATTCTTGCAGTTCTTCCCTCTTCTTGGCCTATATCTTTAAATTTATTTGAATCTGAGTTTCCTCAGCTGACAAATGAGGGTGATAAAGTAATCCACTTCATAGAACAGTTGTCTGGATTAATGAGACAACATGCAGAAAAGCACTTTGTAAAACAAAGTGAATTCAGACATAAGATGTAATTGGTGTCATCAAAGTCATGGCAATTCGGAAAAACCTTGGTTGATATTCCCTTTTATAATGTGCATGAAAAAGAACTGTTTTGGAGGGTTATTTTAAAAGTACCATTTAATGTAAGTATTATGTCAAACCATATCAATTATGAATCTAGTTCTCTTTGGCAGATATGTATTTTGCAAATTATCTCATCCACTTAGGCAAAGGTAAGTAGACAAAGAAGCTTCTGTGCATATTGAAGGAGTTCTTTGGTTTTCTTCCTATAGTTAAAATTCCCTGTATTCAGCTTCATTTTGACTTGTGGCAACCCTAAAACAATTCTGTTTTATTACCTCCCCAAATCTGGCTTATTTATATAAAAGAGTATTAATTTGAGACAGTCACATTTTTATCTTCAGTAGAGTGTCAAGGAATCCTGAAGAGAGAAAACCCTAGGCAATCTGAGCTGGTGGGTGACTAGTAAGCAAACTAACTCACTGTAGTGAGCTCACAGTATGTACCTGAGACAGGTAGAGGCAGAGGTCAAGTTACTTGCACAAGTTCACACAGTTACCCGGTAGAGCTTGGGATAGAATCTATGGGTATGAACTCCTGATTCATCTTTTCACTAAACCAAGTAAAATTCCCAGAAGTATAGAAACTTTGAAATCCTGCATTGTAAAAAAAATAGATATTTACTAAATATTTGGAAGAATATAATAGTATCACATTTATTTTTTCCTTGTTCTTAGATGACTGATGAAGGCCACAAAACAAAATGAAAACAAACCACAACAGCAACAAACTGGTTAACTGTGCTTCCGTGGAAAGCGATTATGCACTAACACATTATTTTACCTTGAAACGTGAATGTAATTTTATTCCTTCTGCTATTTCCAATTATTGGATTAAGTCTAAGTATGAAAGGTCTCCCCCACCACTTGTGAGAGTAAATACTAATGTAATGGGGTATTTGGCTGTTACTGACACACGATATACTCTCAGATCGCATTTTATTCTGTACTCTTCAACTAGAAAATTAAATTCTTGCTCAACTTTGGGGGATGAAGTTATCCTTTGTCTCAGATGTTAAAATATAGCTCTGTATCCGATTCACAGATAAACCAGACAACAGTATATTAGGAATAATTGGCAAGCAGGTTGGATACTGGAAGTAGCAGAAAAAAGAGTTGGCATTTGCTGGAGAAAGTATATGCAAAGACTTTGCATCTCAGTCCTGGCACCAGCTGCTGGAGCAACAGCTTGTCTTAGCGTGGGTTCTGCTATGAGCAAACTGGTATTAGGGCCCTTTCTCTTTTTTCTGAAAAGCTACTCCAGTCTGGAAAACATTACAGAAGCTCAGATAATTCTAAAGAAAAGAGGAAAAAGCAGAAAATTTCAAGTCAGCACTGTGTCTGAGACCTGATCTTTATAAGCACATTATAAAACATCAAAGCTAAAACTGAATAAATGGAAAAATGTGGTACTTATTGGTTATAGAGAAATAAATTCTACGATATAAACTCTTCCCATACACATAATGGTTTTTAAATATAGTTCTTTTTTGTAGCATTTGATAAGTTATGATGAAATAAAGGATTTTTAGCAGTAGCCAAAATTAAGAAATATAGATTCTGAATGATCTATAGGAAAAAATAATCTACACAAGGTTTTAATTAATGTCCAAAACCATGTTACTTGATGTTTTAAGATGCTTGGTCTGAACTAAAGGGAAGAAACCAATTTTTCCCTGGAATATAATTTTAATGAGGGCAGAGTGGTTTCAATTTCCTGATGAGAAGATTTGAGACTAATTTTCAATGGTTATTTAGTAATAAAAACTAGCAATTTATACAGGGCACTTCATGTACATTGTCTCAGTTTTCTCACGAGGATAAAGTAGGGCAGATATTGTTATCATTACCATTTTTACATAAGAAAACTGAGTTTTGGTAAAATGATACAACTTACAATTGGCAGAATTGGCAAAAGATTCAAATACAAGATCCCAGCCTCTAAATTCTAGCCCTTTCATTCCATTGTGCTGAGTCAATACTTGCCTTCTCGTGTGGAATGTCATTATTGATCTGCAAAATGCAGGTTCGTTGAAGCTTATAAATATGGTTATCAAAATCAACCTCCCACCTAATATGTGATTTCTTTCCACAGCAGCAATAGATGCTTGACAATTTCAGTTAAGTGGAGTTTACTTATTTACATGACAACCCTCTATTAAATGCCTGTCCTTTTTATAAAGCTATTTCTTAAGCAGAGTGAAATGTACCTCTTGGTAATGCTTTCTAATTGCTTCTAGTTATGCTCTCTGCACCAATTTTGGCAAAGCTACTCACTCTCTATATTACCACCGTTTAAATACTTTAAGACAATATTCTATACCTTTCTTTTTTGAGTCTTTTCTGGGCTAAATCCCCTCAATTCTCTAATTATTTTTTTAAATGTGGTATAATTTTGTGGATCCTTCATTTTCTTGCTATTCTCCTTATGTTGCTCGATTTCCTTGTAAAATCTAATATCTAAAATTCAGTAAACTACTCAGATATATTTTCAGTAGTAAATAATATGATGAATTTTTTTTTTGCCATGCTTCTGAAATTTAATTTTTATTAATGTGTCCCAGGTTTATACTTTGGCTTTTATTTAGATTCAATGAAAACCTCAGGTCAATTTTTCATATAAAATATTACCAAACCAAGTTTTCAACTTTTACCTTTTGGACTTCTGTTATTTTAGTTGCTCAAGATAATTTTGATTTTCCAGCTCTTCCCTATCCTGCCAAACTAAGGAACAGCTCCATATTTGATAAGCCAACTTTAGTGCCTTTATCCTGGGTGTTGATATCAAAGCCAAACAAGAGTGAGAGAAGGGCAGGACTTTCTGACACGATAAGAAGACTGGAGAGTCCAGTAACATCGAACCTTGTAAGACTGGCTCACCACCATTTAGCTCTACAATATTGAGCAATTTGATTAAACCTTTCAAAGTTTCAGTTTTCGAACTGGAAGGTGGAGATAGTTATACCTCCCTCATATGGAGTAAGAGCTTTAGATGCACAGGTTCCAGAACTTGACTTGTGTTTACAGGTCAACAAATGATAGAAATTATTTCTACTGTGGAGCTCTTGCTATGCGGCAGGCATTCTGCAAGGAATTGAAAAGACAAATAAGTATTTGTCCCTAAAGAATTCAAGACAAGATAGCTTTGTTAAGTATAATGTAATTTTCAGAGGTCTTAAAAGTGATGTAGTTTTTTTTTTAAGGATAGGCATGAAAAGATATTCAAGTCACATATTTTAGTGGAAATAAAAAGCAAGTTGCAAATGGTATGCATCGTATGACTTCACTTTAAACATTTTATGTATTACTGTATGTATATAATAAGTCTGGAAAAATTCCTGTTCCACACCTAGTGATGCTCATCTCAGAAGGGGCCAGTAGTGGCAGTGATAAGAGTATTTGGGCTTTTAATGCACTAGGTATGTCTATGTTTATATGTACACATGTGTTTTTAAAGACTGAGCATGCGTGACATTTATAAACCAAAACAATTATGACAATTGTTTAAACTATGATGACAGAAAGTCCTCAAATACAAGCATATACCAGGTATTTGACAGGGGAAAAGGCAGGGAAAAATTAACCATGAATAGAAGAAAGGAAAGGTGTAGTCTAATCACCAAATCCTTTCTTTATATGTTTTCATCCCTGGGTCACTGCCCGGTTTCTCTTTTTCCAAATTCTTCCTTTGAAAGTTTTCCTAAGACCCCAGCTCCTCTAAGACTGGAGATATGCATTTCTCCCCACTAAGGTGTTTGTGTTCTGACTCTGAACTACAATCTAGTAGCTGAGGTTCTACCAGCTGCTTCCAGATGCTTCCAAATATAGTCTTCCCCTGGGACCTCTGCCTTTGGTACTCTTAAACTCTATGTCCTCTATGTCAAGACCTTTATCTTTTTCCATATACTAAAAACTCAGATACAACCACCTGCTCTGGGGGCTGCCTCTCCCCTTCTTTGCTCTGCTGGTTTCCTGTTTCCAATGCCAGAGGATTGGTCCACTGCCAATAGCTAGTCCCATCCTGAGAGATTAATTAATTTATTTTAGTAATATGGTCTAATGTAAACATCATGGACTTTGGAACAAACAGACCTGAGTTTGAATGACAGTGTGCTTTATCAATTATGTGAATTTGGACCTTTTTTATTTCCTGTTTTGTCATCTGTCATTGATTCTCTCAACAAATATTATCAAGTATATTGCTAGGTTCTACAGGTTCAGTGTTGCAATAGAAATAATTTTTGTCCCCATGGAGTTCATGACCTAGTGCAGGATACAGAAGAGTGAACACTGAAAACATTAAGAGTTCTGTGACAATAGAAGTATGAGGCATTGTGGGTGGACAGAAGTGGGCCACTGAACCCAGACTTGGGGTGGTCATGGAAGAGTGAAGACTCAGCTAAGTTCTAAAGGTAGAGAAAGGATTAGCTATGAAGGGCGGTGAGAATGGGAGGGTCCAGGCAGAAGGAATAGCTTGGACAAAGGCCTGGACACCAAAGGAACATGGCATTTTCCCAGAACAGAAGGCCTATGAGCCCCTGTACCACGGGATAGGACTGATAAGTCAGATCATCTGGGGCTTGGCTGGTGGTTTGAGGCATTTAGAATTTATCTTAAATAAAAAACAAAGCAAACCAAAATTAGGTAGCATTTGAAGGCATTTAAGCAAGAGAGTGAGAGGGTCATGTTTTCATCTTAGAAATATTTCTCTGGTTGCAATAGAGAGAATGGTTTAGAGGGTACAAGACTAGAAGCTGTGAAAAAATTTGGAGGTGGCTGTGGTACTCTAGGCAAGAGATGATGGTAGCCTGAGCCAGACGAAAGGGTGAGTTCATGGAAACAGAATCTATAAGAACTCAGAGAAAATGATATTTCCAGTTTTATAGGTGTTCCTATTGTTGATTTAATGAGCAGCATTGGTTGCCTCTTGATAATTTATAGGCACTTCTGGAAGTACACATGGGGCCGGCCCAAGTATAACTAATCAAAATAAACTAGAATTGTTAAAACATTATGTAAATGCATTAGGTTGGTTCAATTCAGGACCGAGCATGGATGTCACAACTTTTATGATAATTAGGTTATCAATAATCATGAAATGAGAAATTGTAGCATATTAAAAAAATAGAGGTATACAAATCAGTAATCTAACAGAGCTGGCAAAAAATGATCAATCTAGGCTTGGTTTAATCAGAGAACATTTAGGACCAGCACATTGTAAGGAACTGGTTCTGTTACAGTGTCTCTCTCTTCTAATTAACAATCCCCTTTTTTAATATCTTTTTAATTGATTAATTTGCTTAAAGAATCCTCCCCTTGTCAAATAGCAAATAGAATGAAGTTTCAGCCTTTATGTGCCCAGCATATGTTGGAATGGCTTAAAGTGAGGTACAGCATTAGAAAAAATTATATCTTTTAGTTTGTTTTGTCCACTGGAGGAATCTGTTATCTATACTGAAGGTGATAGATGTTTTATGGGTTTAATTATGAGCAAAGCCCTTAAAGAAAGATGCTGGCTTGCCTTTAGATAGGGAAGAAGATGATGAGTTTTGCTTAAAACAATATTGTGAAATACTTAATTTAGACAATGAAGGACTTTTCTGAGGCTTTGGGAGTGGGGTTAGGGTTGTTGTCACATGTCTGATATGTAGATCATGTAGATGAAGAAAGTGGATTAACTTTATGTGTTGTAGAAAGTAAGACTGGTAACAATTTATGGAAGTTGAAGGGGCAGATGGTGGTCTTTTTATAATGCATCTAACAATCATAACAGTCTAAGGAGGATGTGACTTATAAGTTTCCTTTTTCTGATAATTATTTAAACATTAAGTTATTCAACACATATAGTCCTTGTATTTCAATTGTATAGGTTGTAGTCTATACAAGGGAGCTTGACCAAGGTGGGTTGCTCTGCTGGCCAAGACAGGTACCTTGGCTGAGAATCATGGCTGCCTGTCACTGTTCTAGGTGCTTAGGATACATCAGTGAACAAAGGACGCAAAAACCCTTTCTGTAGCCTAAGAAGATGGCCAAAAAACAGAACAAGTAAATTATATACTATATTAGAAAGTGATAAGTGCTATGGAATAAAATAAAGCAAGAGTACAGGGTTGGAGGTTGCATTTATAAGTATGGTTGTGAGTATGGTTGGCCTCATTGAGAAAGTGACTTTGACCAGAAATTTGAGGGCAGCTTGTGGATGCACTCCCAGCTCACTTTGGGAAGAGTGGTCTAGGCAAAGAAATTAGCCAGTGCAAAGTCTTTGAGGCAGGACAGAGAGTCTAGAATGTTCACAAGAAAAAAATGTGTAGGTCAGGAGTGATGATCAATTTGTAGCACAAAGATCACAGGTTTTGGAAACACATCATCTGGGTTCAAAGCCTTGCTGCACCTGTTACTAACTTTGATTCTTGTTTTGCTAAGTTACTTTACCTCTCTGAGCTTTAGCTGCTGCTTCTGTAAAATTGAGAATAGAGGATGTCTTGCAGCACTGGCCTGGTAAGTGTGGGTCCTTTTCACATAATAGGAGTGGAAAATAGATTGATTTTGTGTGATACCCAGGAATGGAACTCAAAACAAGTGTGGGAGTTAAGGGGAGCTAGTGTTCTAGGGAAGGAGGTATGAACCAACAATCACAGCAGTTTGGGGGTGTGGGAGTGTTATGATGAAGTGGAACTGAGAAGTTGATCATATAGTATTTATATTCTGTATTATTTATGGAATGCCTACTATATGCAAGACTTTTTGATATTTATTTTATATAGTTGTACAGTTTCTCATTTAACATGATACAAAAAGTCAATTTAATCTTTCATCTCTTTGCCTCTTCTTCCCTACCTCGACAGAGTTTTCCACAATAGTTTAGTTCTTATCTGTCCTTTTGCAGATGGAGACACCATTGCTGCTTTCTCTACCTGGTTAGCTGTCTTTGTAGATGTTCAGTTGATTAAAGCAAAAAGACCATATCTATATTTGTTCTTTATTTTGTAAACTCCTCAGGGGAAAACTGAACCTCCATTTTAAATTTTAACCTCCCCATAGTTCTTGGTAAAGTGAATTTTTAAAAAACTGTTGACTGACTGAAACTAAAGGAAGATCAAAAGAAGAGGGAGTAGAGATTCCTCTCCCCACAGTTATGTGTACTAGTTAATGTGCTTGTTTGAGCACCTGGGTGTGACATGACACCCAGGTCCTCAAACAGCTCTTCTTTGGTTTTGCAAAATGTCAGAGACATTATTTCAGCACATGTAATATCCTGCTGTTATGAAAACAAACATTTATGTTCTACTTTGTTTGGGTGGTTAGAAATGTGTTTTATTTTTTCATTTTTTATGGGGGGTAGGCAATGGCCTGGAAGTCTCTGCATTCTGTTTGTGGCTCTGGTCTATTAGTTTGATGCCTCCAGACATTAGAAAATTAAATCACATGGACATTGAATAGCTGCATTATATATATTTAAGCCTGTTCGAGGACATTCTATTTCCCACTTTTCTATGCAATTTTCATTGTTATATGATCATACAGATCACCAACATATCACGAGAACTTATTTAGCTTAGTTTTAACACTTCCTGACATAGTGGATGGAATAAAAATTCCTAATGGGATGAAAATTCTTTCTTAGGATTCAGAGAACAAGGAAAAAATGTATAGCCAAGGGCAAGAAAGGTAGAAACTCATGGGAGGGACTGCATACTTTACCTGGCTTCTCCCTTTTGTGCCATGATCTTAGCTGACCACTCTGTGCCCCCCTCATTCCACATAATTCCTTTGGGCTGTTTTCTTGGGATGATTTAAGGAAGAGATAGAAATGCTTCGTCACCAACAGCCCACAGAAGTTGCTGGCTTTAGGTCAGTTCTTCATTCATTTATTTGTTTTCCAAGCAAGCTGTGGTCCTACTTTCAGCAGTGAAAAGGCATGGCCCTGAAAGAGGACTTTTCCCTCTTTGCTCTCTGGAGGTTTTATTGTTTTCATCCTTTTCCACTCCAAGTGAAAATTACTCTCTTTTTAACATGATAAACATGAATCCTAAAATTCCCCATCCAACAGATTGCCTAGGGCATTCTACTTTAATTGAAAAAGGGCCTTGTGTTGTTATATTAAATTGATCCAAATTGCAGAATGACAAATGTAAACTTCCTACGACATTTCTGCCAGGAGGTCCTAGGCTGTCCTCATGCTGATGAGCCAGAAAGTTACTCTGGACTTCTTCTTTCCAAGCTGTTTTCAGTTAATTTAAAAAGAAAAATAAGAGTTATTTAAAGCAATGAATTTATGTTCACTGGGCTTTGTAGCATAGAACCTTAAGTTGTTAAGATATTTTTTCCTCACTGCATGTCCAATAGGACATGACAGCTCTGCACAACTCCATAGAAACCTCTAATATACTGCTTAATGGAAGTAAATAAAATAGATGCTTTTCATCTGCAATCAGTAGTAGAACCATTTGCTTACTGTCCTCTGTCCATTTGATGTTTCATTCTTGTTAATAGATCTCTGGATGCAACAATTACTAGGCTGTGTCATGAGAAACAAATCAAATGTATCGGCAGACTCAAAGAAATTGTTTGAATGTTATTTAAAATGTGTAGCAGACAAAATGGATCCATTTGAAAAGTAAAAAGGAGAGAGGTGTTATTGGCTTAGACTAAGCAAACGCTAGTAAAAGAAACACTAGTAAAAGAAACTTGAAAATAAACATCACCATCATTTTAAGGCATCTCATTCTGCACATCCACCACGATTTCCTTGTTCATAGAAATGACTCCTTTGAAGAAGATCAACAGTTTCCTTTTTAAAGATCAGATTGGATGCTTCCTTCACTACAATTCAGTATTTCAAAGGATTTCCTGGTAGGGTAAAGAAGAAGCAGAAAACTGAAGCATTCTTTGTCACCAACTGGAAATAATTGTAATTATCATCACTTGAATTTTACATTTAGCTCTTCCATATAGTTCATCCATTCATTGTGATTCAGTGAATAAGTATGTGTTAGTCTGCTCAGGCTGCTATGACAAAATATCATAAACTTGGTGGCTTAAACCAGAAACATTTATTTCTCATAGTTCTAGAGGCTGGAAAGTCCAAGATCAAGATGCTGGCCAACTGAGTTCCTGATGAGAGACTGAGGGACCGCTTCCTGGCTTTCAGATGACTGCCTTCTTTGTGTGTCCTCATATGGTGGGGCGAGGGTGGGGTGCAGGGAGAAAGAGAGAGAAAGAGAGAGAGAGAGAGATTTCTGGTTTCTTTTTATAAGGACACTAATCCCATTGTGAAGACTCTGTCCTCATGACCTCCTCTAAAACTAATTATCTCCCAAAGGTCCCACCTTCTAATACCATCATATCGGGGGTTAAAGTTTCAACATCTGAATTTTGGAGGGACACAAACATTGAGGCCATAACAATTTACTTACGAAGCTTTCTCTAGAGGTGTGGCACTGTGCTAGGACTGAGCGCTCAGTGATGAACAAGGCTCCCTGCTTAAGAATTTAGTGGAAAAGACAAGAATAACCAAAGGCATACGATAGGTAAAGTGTAGGAGGTTATGAAAACATGCAGGAATGGGATAGTATCCAGCCTACTTCATGAGGTATCTGTCATTTCAATCCTATTTTTTACTTTTCTTTTATTTCAGACTATTACAGGGGTACAAACATTTAGGTTACATGTATTGCCTTTGCACCACCCGAGTCAGACCTGCACATGTACCGATCTCCCAGACAGTGTGCACCTCACCCATTTAGTTGTCAAAGTAAATAATGATAATCTTCAAATTTGTGTCTTTGGTATTTTAAATTTATTTCCTAATACCATCAGAACAGGTGGCTTCCTACACACAGTATCACATTATATCCATACCTTGTACTCTGAATTATTGTAAACCTTGCATTTTACTAGTCTGGAGCCATAGACGTACATGACCTCCTTTTCATGACCTCCTTATCCCGTGGAAAGATAATGCAGCATTTCCCCAAATAACAAAACTGCCTCACTGCCTTCAGTCTTCCTCTCTCTCTCTCTCTCTCTGCTTTCTCCTTTAGGGTTTCTAGTAATCTTTGTATCATAATATGATAATACTTTTTCTAGGACTGATCCAGGATTTCACACAGGATTAAATTTTTCACTCCATCCAAATGGAGCCCCCAGCCCCACCTGTCTCTTTCACAAAATCCTGTGATTGATCTCACAAGAATGAGGTGAGAGAGTGAAGATGCTTGGGTTCTTCTTCACCCGGCATTTCGGGGCAGCATCCTTTTGTTTCTGAAGGGCAGCACCAAGAGGGACTCTGGGGACAGGCCCTGAGGGAAAGCAATACCCCTTGGCTGTCTTGAGGAGGTTCCTGAGGGATGATGCTGCCCAGGGTTGATCCTGCTGGCAGGTGTGAGAAGACCCACGGCCCCCACCCCCATCCCCAATCTGGTAATCTTACTCCTGATGAGTCATGGAGAAATATTTTGAACCTAAGAAATTAAAAATGTTTGCCATAGGGACTACGATGTTTAGCTATTGCTGGGGCAAAGTGAAAGAGGTTATGTTTGTCATGTTAAGAAGCCAGCAATTGTGAATGAGTGCTGTGATAAGCACTGACAGAGCTTGCAAATTTTTGCTAAAATAAAACCTTAGCTATTGGTTCCTCCTTCTGTTTCAGGGTCCATGGCATTCTTTGATTAACTTTGGATACAGTTCAGATTATCCACTATTATGTCTGTTTCTGAAGACTGTGCGTTATCTTCGACCCGAGGGCAGACACACCTCTGCTGTCCAGTGTCCCAACTGTTAGCAAAGGGAATGATGTGAAAGCTGATGTAATGAGCAGATGTGGGGCTTGGTGAAGTGGGCTGGCTCTGGCCCCAGCCGGCCTGTCATTCGAATCCTGATTCCACGTTTGCTAAGTGTGTGACTTGGCCCCTTACCTGATCCCTCTGGGCCTCAGTTTGCTCTTTCATAAAATGAAGCAATGATAGTACCTACCCATTAGAATTGTTATTTCACCTTAAGAGGTTTTTGTGAGGACTCAATAAAGTAATGGGTATAAAACATGTGGAACAGTGTCTAGCATACGATAAACATTCAATAAACATTGGCAATTATGTTATCTTCATTTGTTAATTGGAGAACATTAAAGGTTTTCTAGCATTGCAATAACTAAACTAGTTTGTTTATCTGGAGCTCCATCTCAACGAACAGGCTCTGTCCTAAGCCAGTATAATGAACTGGGAATATATCCAGAATGTTTTAAATTTTTTTTCCAGAGAAGAAAATAACAAAAGTCTTTGATCACGCAGTAACATTTAAAGCAACACTTAATCTGTGAGAGGATTATGGACTGTTTGTCTGTAACCATATAAACCCTTGAGGTATATGTTTTGTATTCAAGGACCTTATTGTTTTGAAGTCCTGTGTTATAAACTTGGCACATCAGATCACAGGTGAATTTGGGTAAAATCACATTCATTCCTTCAAAGCATACAGAAGTTCATAGTCTGACATCAGCGACATTTACAATCATGAACATATGTCTGGGCGGTAAGAAAGGAAAGATAAAAGAGAGAAGATTTATAATGCTAGATAACATTGTTTAAAACAATAAGTTGCAATATAAATTGCAATAAAAGATATTATTTATGTCATTAAAATAGGAGAGTTCACCTCCCAGAAGGCGAGGCCTTTGCATTTTCAAGCATTTTCTATCACTTGTAAGTCTAAGGGGACAGGTACCCTGCACTGCCCCCTGCTTTCCCTAGAATTATTATATCAGTGCAGAGTATATATCAGTGAGAGACATAGTTGCCTTATCACTGAGCTGAAATCCTGGATGTTCTCAGGAGGACAATAACTGTGAAAAATAAGCTCACAGCAAGTACATATCTAGCTCCCTGGGGTCATTCCTCAAAGCCTACTGATGAGGCAAGTTTACAGGACCCACTCTCCCGAGCCAGCATCTGACACCAACACCTTTGGCAGTGAGAAGTACAGCTGTAACTTACAAGTATGGGCCAAAAGGGCGGGTCGGGAAAGTCTTGATGTGGTTTATCTCATAAGGGAAACAGAGGAGAGTTAATGACCTCATCCTTAGCTTGGACGCTTTGTAGTGCCTTGGCAGATAGACATTGGCCTTGGGGTTTAGCTTGCAGAAAGCCCATATCAACAGAGGGAAACTCTGTGACCACCTGTGTACTTTGGCTGTGATAGTGTGTACACAACAAGTGCATGAAGAGGCCTGGGAAAGCACAGGGAAACAGAAGTCGGGTAGGTGAGGCACAGCAGGCTGGCTCTTCTCATGGTACCCATGAGCGTCGCTTAGCAACACAGCTCACATGGTCAGGCCTACCTGCCCAGGTTCACTCTAAAGTCTGTGGTGAACCTGGAAGAAAGGCAGCTGCCAGTGAGCATACCCTGTAGGGAGATCTCCTGAGCCAGAGTTGAGCTGGATGGGCAGTCTAAGGTAGAAAATGGAAAAAGAATCTGAAGTACAATTAAGGATAGTTCCCAAGAGGGATGAAGGTCAAATTGGAGGTGAAACTGTGAATGGAAGAATGAACTTGGAATCGGAGAGGTCCCAGAAGGGCTGATGGTTTCAGACTGATGCTGTGAAAGTGGAAGGTGCTCCTGACACTAATCTCTGCTGATGTTGGGGTTGTTTGTGTGGCAAAGAGAGGGGCAGAGGACAGTAACAGAGGCTTAAAGAAGGTGTGCAGGCCACATCCAATCAGAAACCAAAATTTCTTACCCGTCACACTCTGAGCCATTTATTACAAATGGCTTCACCTGGGCAGCAACTTAAAAAATAGTGCAAGGACTAGAAACATAATTACTTCATTACCATTCAATTTGGATATGCTTTGAAGAAGAGGAAAAGGGAGTCTTTTTTCATTGATGTGAAAAAGCAGACTTGCACAGCAGTGATCACTTCAATCTCATCTCGTTCTTGGTTTTGTAGCTCTTGGCTTTTGACAGGTGCACAGATTACATTACTGTTGGATAAACCAATAGTAATAATGCCATTCATTTGTAGAGTGCTTTACAGAGGATAAAGTGTTCTCACTTCCATGACCTCATTTTCTCCTAACAAGTCTGAGAGCTACTATTATCACCCCAGTTTAATAGATGGGCTTATTTTATGGATAGGGGTACAGAACTATCATGGAATAAATCCAGAACTAGAATCCATTACTTCATTTCTATTACAGCAAAGAAAATGTATTGTTTTCTGACTTTTATTGAAACAATCTCCATCACTATATGTTTTTTTGGCTTGTTCTATATATTTATTTTAGTTTAGCTACCTTTTTTTCCTCTTTTTTATTGTACTTCAAAAAATGTTTATGTGAGTATTGGAAAAGGAACCTAAATGTTATAATTTTATACTAAGGGCAGACTCTCAAAACCCTCATCCTGCAGTTACTGCGGACTGTTTCCTGTGGAATTGAAATCTTAGAGTCAAGAGGCCATTTAGAGTCCATTAACTTTGAAAGCATTTGGTTAATATTTAATTCACTGGTCAAAGTATTGTCATGTACCAATTGGTCATCTGAAGCTTTGACAGAATCTCACACTGATTTACTTCCATAATTTTCTGATTTTAGTTCCTGTGCTTTTAATATTATTTTTCACCAATGACGGTTTCACGGGGTTATGTTTCTTGGGGTGTGGCACTCGCTTCAGGTGTGCAGCCAGCCCGGGGCTCTGAGCCATCAGTGAGGCTCTGGTCGTTCGGGTCACAGACAGGATGTGCATTCTGTCCTCTTGGCAGTCCAGGCAAGCACGTGGGACGCAGTGGTCGCAGGCCAGAAGCAAAGGCAATGACCTCACTGCACTTATCACAGTGCCGTATCTGAGTGCTGAGAAAATAATTTGAACCATATCTCAAGTTAAGTAATTTCATTTTTAAAAATTAAATATATGCTTTTAGGCTTGATACCAGAGAAGAGAAGAGAAGAGAGGACAAAGATGTTCCTGGAACTAACAGTGGAAAAAGTTATTTCTAACTTTTATTATTAGGTGGCAATAGAGATGTGCATTGGATTTAACTCACTCCAGTCAGCATTCTTCATGCTGGTGGCAGCAAGATTTGGAAGTTCAATTTAGATTTCTATTAATATTTGTAGCGAGGACATTTTGCAGATGGAGATGGTGTTACTGGAAACTGGGCGTACCCAAAGCATAGCCACCAGCTGCTGAGTGCTCAGTCTTGCTGAACTGCTGGATAAGGCAAGGTGTAAATAGATCACCCAGATTTGATGCGAGGAACACATTCTAAAGATTCCTTGCCCCTGAAAAATAATACCTTATTTCTTAAATCTTAGCATTATTTTTCTTTCTTTAGGCTTTTTATAGGAAGGCCTGGATTTTTTATGTGCTTAAGGTGGGGCTTGTCTGCAGAATGCTGGACAGTTGACATTTTTGAAGAAATCAGTCCACCTGATTGTTTTACCACCCCCAGGTAGAGACTAAGGATCTAAAACACTAAGATATGTCTTGGGAACATTATTTTGTGGAAGTTTTGAAGTGAGCCATCCTTTGTGGGAAAGAGCAGAATGAGTTCTGAAAATAAAGTAAGAATCACGAAAACGGAAATTCATGGGTCCTACAGGAGTAGGGGCTGGAGAATGGCAGAAGATGGGATATTGCCAATGAGAGTGAAGGTTGGGGTAGTCGACAGGGCCTTTCATCTCGTGTATCTTGGGTGTGCTGTGTTTGAGGTGGGGCATCAAATTGTGCTTGTCTTGCTGGAGGCTAGAAACACAGATCCTAAATTCTGGAGAGAGAGACATGCTAGTTGGGTGTCATAGGCACATTGGCAGCAGCTATAGTCAGGAAAGAAGCCCAGGTCAATCAGGGACTTCATGTACAGTGAGAAGGGCTTGGGCTAATGGTGAGTCACAGCGACAATTACAGGATGAGCAAGGGAAGTGGGGTCAGTGATGAAGCATTTTCACAGGTAGGAAGACCATCAGAAAAGCAGAGAGTTTTGAAAAGGAGAAAGCTGTACACAATGCTAAATGCAGTGGAAGACTGAAATAAGATAATGTCTGAGAAGTATTTTTGAATTTGAATTCAATAAGATAATGTCGTATTGAAGACAATAATTGAACAATGTCTTATTCAATAAGATAATGTCTGAGAAGTATTTTTGAATTTGAAAATTCTACCACAGAAGTTTCAGTATAATTTTGAGGGCAGAATCCACAATCTGATGGTGGAGCAGGTAAATGGTACCTGGAGAAGTGGGGAAGAATATGATGGTTTAGAGTGTAGATTTTAAATCCAGAATGCCTAGGTTTGAATTCTTGCTTTGCCATCTAGTAGCTGTGACTTTGAATAAGTTAGTAATCTCTTTGTATTTCAAGTTTCACATCCAGAAAATGGCAGTAGGCAATGGTTGTGAGGGTTAAATGTGTTAACTTGTATATAAAACACTTAAAATTGTGTTTGCCCTATGGTAAGTGCTATCTATGAAAGAGTTAGAAATTGTCATTATTATGCTTTGGAGAAGCTCATCTGAGAAGGAAAGTTGAGAGCCACATGTGTTAGCTTTCTATTGCTGCATAGTAAGTTACCACAAACTTGGAGGCTTAAAATAGCAGCCACTTATTATCTCCAGCCCTGGAGGTCAGGAGCCGGGGTAGAACTTGTTTCCCACAAGTGTGATCAAGATGTTAGCTGGGCTGCGTTCCTTTATGGAGACTCCGAGGAAGAATCTACTTTCAAGCACACTCAGGTTGTTATTAGAATTCGGTTCTTTCTGGCTGGAGGACTGATGTCCCTCTTTCCTTGCAGGTGTCTGACAGGGGCCACTGTCAGCTCTTAGAAGTTGCCCACATTCCTTGCCATGTGGTCCTCCCCATCTCCAGAGCTGGCAACAGAGAATGTCCCACACATTAGCTCTCTCACTTCAAATATTTGTTTCAAGGACGAGCCCCATTCCTTTTAGGGCTCACTTGACTCTGTCAGGCCCACAGAGGATAATCTCCCTTTCTATGGTCAACTGCTACATAGAACATAAGCTGACCACAGGAGTGATAGTCTCTTATCATCACAGGTTCCTCCCTTGCTCAGATGGGCCATCAGGGGTCTTCTTAGACTCCTGCCTGTTGCAGTGCAGAAGGTTCAGTGTTGTGTGGGTTCGATTGGTATTTCTGCAGGTAGAAGGAGAGTTACCAGGGGAGAAGGAGACATTAACAATATTAAAGGAAAAAAAGTTGTTTTTTTTCTGAAATAGGATCTTGGAATAAACTGGTTATACATGGGGCTGAAGACAGAGCTGGATGGGTAATGCTGGGGAGGAGTAGGGACATTTCTGAGGCAGCAGGAAATGAGGTTAGAATATATGCTATTGTATTACTTGATGTTTAGCAAACAGCCTCAAAACTTGTGACATATAAAAATTATCAATTATTTCTCATGGATCTGCAGGGCTCAGCTGATTTTGGCTGGATTCCCACACGCATCTGTGGTTCACTTGGCCCAGTCACATGTCTGCATCTTGAATCTGTTCCCTGGTTCTCTCATTCTCCTCCTGGTACCAGCAGGCAAAGCTCAGACAAATCCTTTCGTAGTCATGGCTGTGTGGCACAGGAGAACAAATGAATACATAGATTTCCTGAAGCCTGGGCACTGATACTGCCATTTCTGCCTTCTTCTATTGCCCCAAATTGTTTGCATGTCCAGCTCAAAATCAGAGTGCAAGGGCACCACAAGGCTATGGTGGGCAGTGAAGAATTGAAGTTATTAATACAATCTACCAGAACAACAGGCAAGTTTGGAAACGGAAATGTTAGAACTCGATGAAATTCACACCTAATGGCATCAAAGTTTTGCTAATGTGAGACGACTGTGGAATTCAATTTTTAAATTTGAACATAAGGAAAAAAAGGCCAAAAGCAAAAAAATAAAATCTCTGAATATTCAGAGAAGACACTAGTTTGGCTTGATTAAAGGAAGTGTATTGGGGGGCAAGTTGGTAAAGTTAAAAAGGTGAGGACAGATCAGGGAGCTATTTAATGTTAAGATAAGGTACTGGATATCTTTCTTCCAGACCCACTTTCTACTCTTTACTTTAGGGCCCAGGAAGCTGCCCTGTGTGGACTGTTCTTCCTTGGTCTCTGGGTTCCAGTTCGGTTCTGGACTGGGGGTGACTGGCACATGGGTAAGGAGTAAGGTCCAGGTTTTATTCTCTGTTCTCTTTGCCTGCATATTGGCTGAGTCCCTCCACAATGGACCATAGCCCCTGTCGGACAGCCTGCTCCATGTGTACCCATTTGAGGTTCTGGCAATTTCTCCTTCCTCTTGTCTGTTCCAGATCAGAAGTAGAGAGGCTCTCCATTATCACGAGCCTGCAGAGCCTACTTTACATTTGGTTTCCTTACACCCTGCCTACACTTGGTACACTTTTACTAAACTCACCTCAGTGATCTAGTTTGAGAATGTCATCTGTTTCCTGCTGAGACTCTGACTAGTGCAGTTCAGGACTTGGGACTTCATTTAGCAGGCAATGAGAAACAAAAAAGTGTTAGGAGAGGGATATGAACTGAACTATGCTGTGGGAAGATTAATATGGAAGCCACATAGAAGAGGCAGGAGGAGGCAGGAAACCACATAGGAGACCCGCGACTGTCCAGGAGAGAGTGTGAGGGCCTAAACTGGACTTGGGGCTGTGGAAATGGAAAGGAGGAATGGGTGCAAGAGCAATCATGGGTGCAGAGCAGATTCACTTGGGAAGCATTTAAATGGCTGGAATGAAAAAAGCATGATATTTCTAAAATTTCCAGCCTTGGGAACTGGGAAATTAGTAATGCCATTACTAATCCCTAGAAGAACTGGTGATCACAAGAGAATAAGATGTTCTGGTTTTGACATTTGGAATTTTCCATGTGATGTTTAGTGTCCTGTATATAATTGGAAATGTTGAGCTTGGGAGACAGATCAGGGCTGGGAGTAATTTGGGCATTGTCCACACAGATTCAACAATTGGAGTCATTATAGTAGATAAGATTGCTTAGAACCAAAATACACAAAGATAAGAGAGTAACAGAAAAAAAAAAAAAAAAAAAAAAACCGCCAGAAAATAATGACATGGAGGAATGAGAAGATCAAGAAAAGCCAGAGATAAAAGAGTGATCAAAATGTAGGTTGAGAGAGTTTAGTGTTTTAGACATTTTAAAAAATGAGGATATTGATCACTTTTTTAGTGCAGTGTGACTTTAGAAGAGTTGCGGTGGAAGCCCGGGCACAGTGGGGTGAGGGGTCAAAGAGGTAAAGGAAATAGAACAGCAAGTGCTAACTATTCTTTCAGGGCATGTGGTTGCCAAGCAGGGGAGATAGGCCTTTTCTGTAAGTTTTTTAGGCTTTACGGGCCATTGAGTCTGTGTTATGACAACTCAACTCTGCCATTGTTATATGAACCCAGAGACAATATGTAAACAGATAGCCCTGGATCTGTTCTAATAAAACTTTATTTACAAAAGCAGATGGAGCTGGGATTTAGACTGCTGTCACAGTTGCCACTTCTGAACAGAAGTAAGAAGCAAATTCAGTAAATGTAAAAGAAAGTGCAATAGTTGCGAAGATAAATCAGGTTTTTAGGGAAGGGTTTTATTGCATAGGCGAGACAGTAACCAAGTTGAGGTGCAGGGGAAGGAGCTGATAGGATGATAAAGTTGAGGAGATGGGGAATAACTGGTATAGCAAGACACAAGAAGAGGAGATAGGACAGAAGCTGAGGGCATGGTGGAGGCTGGGTTTGGAAACACAGTGTCTGAGCCTTGGAGGGAGGAAGTGAGGAAAAAAGTAGACATAGATTATTATTTTTTTTTTTCAGTTTAATGTTTATATCAGTCTTCCTTTTGCAAACTTTTTCTTCAAGAAACTATATTTTTTAGGGATGAGGAGGGGTTTTGTTTATTATTTTTTTATTTGTTTTTGTTTTATTTTCAGGGCGAAGCATTCCAGCTTGGGTTTTGGTTTGTGTCCTGAAGACCGTAGGTCTGGTGTACGGTTTCTTTAAGAAAATTCTTAAGTGCAAACTTTTTCTTATTTTGTTCTCAGACTCCTTTATCATTTAATTTCTTTTCAACTGAAAATTTTTTTGACCAAGTTTTTTTGTGACATGCTTTCACACTCAGAGGCAAATAAACTACAGAAACACAGGGGACAGGGGTGGGAGCACCAGCACTCTGTGTCCATGCAATTCATGATATCTCCTGGATATTGCTGCTGTTCGTCTTGCTTCTTTGTCTATATCTGCCATGTATTTATATTATTCAATCAATGAATATATTCCTATATAAAAGGAACCCATGTCAATGGACTTTTGTGTTTCAATCTCTTATGAGGAATTGTTGTTTGCAGATAAATTCTTTAGAGAATCAAGCCCTTTAATTCACCTGTTTTGAAAGTTTTTTCATATATGGGCTTTCCTTAAATTGAGGCATGCCTGTCTGTACTTTTTGTTTGTTTACTTCTTCTCTCTCCCACTACCAGTTGCCCATCTTTTGGTAGAGTCTAAGCAGAAAGGAAGATTGAAAGGATAAAATAAGGAATGAGCCCTGGCATACTAAACCTTTCAGTTTTTGCTTAAGGATAATTTTTAGCCCTGAGTTGCAGAAAACTAGTTACTTTTGGTGATCTTGAGATATTAGTGTGGAACTTTTATTATCACATATGTACAGAATACTACTTGGATCAGCAAATTCAATATTTGCTTTTTAACTTTTCAGTTCATTCTCATGGGACACACTGATACTAGTTTCCAAGGAGAGAAGAGTCAACAGAGAACTGTTGGCAATGGTCTCTCCCTTCTGTGCCCAGCAAACTCAGTAATAGGGAGGTAAATTTACATCTGCCCTCTTAGGGTCTCTGACTGGGCAAGACAATTAAATTCACATAAAACAGATAAACAGGAGAAAAGCATACAGATTTTTACATGGGCGTGGGAGCCCCCAGAGGAAAATGAGATCCAAAGGAGCAGCTAGAGTCTAATACACTACTTATATACTAAGTTGAACAAAGGAGTCAATTGTGAAAATGTGACAGGGCAAAAGGGTTGGGCTGGGGTAGTTAATCTCCAGGAAGATCGGGGTTAGATTAGCCAGGTTTGTTTGTACAGGTTTCCCTTGGCCTTGGTGATAAGAATGACACTTTCCTTCTGGTACATGGAGGGCACCTTTCCTGTGGGAGTTTCATCTACTGCTTTCAGGAAGAAAAAGGAAAGTTGGAGTGTCCCTTTGTATTTGCAGTTTTCAAGTGCTTTTAACTCAAAATAGTCAGTATGCCAGAGTGGCAAATTTGGCAGAGTGGCATGTTCTGGACTTCTTTAGTCACTAACACATAAGTTGATTTGACTGAAACACAGTTTTACTTCTGCCTCTATAATGAAATGGCTTTCTTTTGTGAAGATATTTATTTTCCAGAATATCACCGAGTTATGACGAGGTCTTTGGTTCAAGTCTGTGCTCTGATTTAGGAACATGGTAGCCTTTGTCAGTTTATATTGTGTCTGGCAGTAGACTTGGCCTCCACATCTTGGGATCACCTTCTTCTTACGTGGTACATGAAATTCAACTTAGGGTGGAAACAAGGAAGCATTAAACAATCTGTTGAAAATCCTAAACACTCTAAAAGTCAAAGTAAACTAGATAAGGCGTTTGGGGTTAGAGTGCATATCCATCCCATAATGTAACGTGCTATGTTGAGATTAATTCAGGCTTATGTGACTGGTTAGATCTGGCAAGGCTTACTTTAGTATGGAATTAAAAAATATATTTCCAGATCCAAATATGTGTAGCAGATAATATATAGCTAGCTGTGCCAAACCCATTTGCAATTTTTTTAAACACAGTTTCAAAAATATATTTAGCTCTCCAATGAGAGGTGATTTAGAACAACAAGAAGCAATTTGTTGTAAAACCTGCTTCATGTTAGTGCTGGTATCTTGAATAGGAGACACTTTGGGCCTTCATTTAAGTGTCAACAGGATAAATAATCTCTTCCCTATATGCCTGCTTTGTAGAAAGGTCAAAATGTGATGAAGTATTTGGTAAACTATGAAGTTTTATATACTCATTCATCCCTTATTATTTACAGAGCATGTATAAGCACTATGCTAAGATTAATAGGCTCAGTATAAACAAGATAAATAGTGTATTATCTGTCCTCTAAGAATTTGTGATCTTATACAGTCAGTGTGTGGGGGAGAGAGACATGTAAACAAACAAACACAACCCATTGCAAATGTGTGTGAAAAGGATACAATAGAAATTTTGAGTGGTCAATTCAGTTGAAGGGGGCAGGCAAGGATTTCCACAGGTGATCTGAGTAGGTGTTTCCAGACAGAGGGAAATGAGGGTGGGGATGGCAGGAAGTCTTTCAGGCAGAGGCCATAAATAACACAGGTGCACATGCATGAAATAGCATGGCTTATTAGAAGAACTAAGAAAACACATATGTAGATTTTCTGTTCTTGGCAAGTTTGTATCAGCTGCATTAATAGATATAGTGAAGATATTAGTCAAATACCAGTAAACCCAAAAGGTGATGAATTCTTTATGAGAGCACAGAGAATTTATTTCTTTTTGTGGCTTTCTCTGGACATATTCTAAATGGCAATCAATCGTGCAAATGGTGAGATTTGAATAGATTTCATGGTGTGGTAAGAAGTTACGGGTGGGCACAAGGGGTCTCTTAAGAGTGCTATAGTATTTAAAAGAAATCATTTGTGATGTTTGTATGGGAAAGAATATGTATTTAGAAAGCATTTAGAGTGGTTTCTTTTTTTGCTTTCACAAGTAGATATGTGAGAAGAAAAATAAGAATTTTGGAATTTTCAGAAAAAATACTCAAGTTACCAAAAATAAGTTTTAAACTATTGTGATGAAGACTTTCTACTCCTGGTGCAGCTGCTCACGGTGACTCCCACAAAACAGTCCAAGTAGAATGTCTTTACTTGGTGTGTGAAGAAATGGTCTAGGGAGTCTTGTTCAATTGCGTCACACATCTAGCAGGTGGCAGACATTTTTACTTAAAATCCCTTCCTGTGTTGACTACTGCATTTCCCATTCTAATATTGTTTTTTTCTCAAGTCTCAGGGGATTCTATATATTACACCAGAGTTCGTTTCTCAAAGAAGCAGGACCATGCTGTGTACCATCTGTGTTTCTGATCTTCTTTTCCAAAAAAATATTCATTTTAATTTGTCCCCTGGGTTTTCAAAATTCTCCAAGAATTCTCCATCCTCTCCTTATGACCACATCTCCACCTACTTATTCTTCCCTCTGTTACTGCTAGTCCTCCAAGCTTGTCCTTTCTGGTTCTTTCTCATGACTTTCTACTTGTTTGGGTTACTTTGCCATGTGCCCAGTTTTCATCGAACTTGCAACTTGAGTCACTTGCAACTGAGTCACTGAGTTACTTCCTTTCCTTAAATATCATATTGAAAAGAGCCATCATTGGAAACATGAACTGAAAGAAGTGTGTTATTTTCTAAATTGGTAAGGTCAGTCTCTTCCTTAGGATTTAAAGTCCTTCAAATTCTATTTTCTTATTTTGTTAACCTTTTGGGGAATAAAGATGGAGAGAGATATAACCTCAAAAATGAGGACTTTGTTACATGGTCATTATAGTTACTCTAATATTTTTATTAAGTTCCATTTCTACTTTCATTTATTTCCAAATTAATTTTCCAAAAAATATTTTGGAACCTTTTAACCCATACATACAAATTATATCATTTTGTTGTATTTGCCACATTGAGATTCTTGATTTGTAAGTTACAGGAATCCATTAAGATTAGTTTAAAAATTTCATTTTTAATTGGGGAATAAGGCACAGATTTATTCAAGAGAGCCATCTCATCAAACTCCGGAAAGATCATCTCAACCTCTGAAGTCTCTGGTTCCAGAACTGGAGGATGTCAAGAATCAAAGTTACTGTCTTTCTCCCTGTGACGTATGATTGTTTTGTTGTTGCTTCTCCCTGCTTTTTTGCCTCAGTTTTCTTTCTTCCTTCAGAATGTATTTCTCTAATTATCTGTGCATATAACAGAAAATGTCTGCTGCAGCCTTCATGATCTCCCATGTTAGGAGTACAACAGAAGTGGACTATGGTACTTGTGAACCAATTTCAATAATAAAATTTGTAGATATTTAACGTTTAGGTGTGGAAGGGAAATTTCATAGGTAGGGGCAGAATTGAAAAAAGACTGGGAAAATTTACTCATACAGGAGGTAGAAATACTATGGAACAGATTATACAGTTATGTAAAGGACATACTCCCAAACTGTTACAGTTGGATGGAAAGAACTTAGTTTAGTGAAAGGTTGGTATTTTGATTAGTTTTTAAAGAACTATTTGTTTATTTAAAAATATTTCACCAGATAAATTCATAACAAAAAATGATCAGAATACCTAAATATACTGAAATGTCCTTCTACTAAGTTATGCAAAAGAGAGTCTTGAAAAGGCCAAAAATGTACATTTTCATAAAAACATTTAAAACATTGTAAATAACTTGTTCAGAGAAACTCCAGCTATAAGTTAAGAGAGGAGCTGCACTGGGATCATTTCCTTGGAATTGATCTTATTGACAAGGCATCATCACAGGACTTGATTGTAACTCCCATATAGGTTAAAAAATTTTCATCATTGACTAAACCAGTATTTCCTCTAGATGAAAATATTTGTTTCTTTGTAAATTTTCTCTACTTCCTCTTCTTAACAAAGCTTGTTATGGTGGGAAATTATTTTCCATTTTAGCCAGTGCCATCAGTCTAAACTCCTGTGATCACAGGGTGTCAAAACAAGGAAGTAAAATTAATTTGATTTAACTTTGGTAAGAACTTTAGCTTTGATCTCAGCAAACACAACATACTATGAGAAAAAATAAATTGTCCAAAGATAGGACAGATGAAATAAAGAGAGCAGAAGCAAGAAAATAGGTTAATTTTTATATCAATAAGCTATTCCTAAAAATATAAGAGTTTTCTATATATGTTTACCTTCTAAAATTCAGCTGAATTTGATTTGACACTTTCAGCAAATTATAGACACTCTCCACCAAATATATTTGGGCTTTTAATTGCTGAAACAGAAATTTTCAGGAAATAAATGATTTATATAAATATTCATGTATCATTTCTTTAAATATTATTTTATACTTAGCAAAAGCAAATTGAAAAGACCCGATCTTCAAGAGTTCTCCAGTATATTTGTTTTATGTTGTCTGTGTTGACTACTTTCATCTTGATGTTTCTTAGTTAAGTTATTACATTGATAATATTCTTTATTGCAAAGTTTTATATTTTTTAAATTAAATTATTTGGGCAGGTTTTTTTTGTTTTTTATTTCAAAATATTAAGGAGGTACAAATGTTTTTATTACATGAATATCTTGTGTAATGCCTAAGTCAGAGCTTTTGCTGTGCCCATCACCAGAAGTGCTCCTTGTACCCAATAGTTTTTTTCCAACACCCACCCTCCAGCTCTCCTTACCCTTGGTTTCTCATGTCCTTTATATTGCTTTGTGCTAATGTGTACCCATCTATTAACTTCTACTTATTAGTAAGAACATATGATATTTGGTTTTCCATTCCTGGAATACTACATTTAGGATTATGGTCTCCATTTCCCTCCACATTGCTGCAAATGACATTATTCCATTCCTTTTTATGACTAAGTAGTACTCCATGGTGTGTGTGTGTGTGTGTGTGTGTGTGTGTGTACCACATTTTCTTTATCCACTCAGGAATTGCAGGGCACTTGGGTTGATTCCACATCTTTGAAATTGTGAATTGTGCTGTGATAAACATTCAAGTGCAGGTGTCTTTTTGATAAAATGACTTCATTTCCTTTGGGTAGATACCCAGCAGTAGGATTGCTGGATTGAATGGTAGGTCTACATTTATTTCCTTGAAGAATCTCCATACTGTTTTCCATAGAGGTTGTACTAGTTTGCAGTCCCACCAACAGTCTATTAGCATTCCTTTCTCTCTGCATCCATGCCAGCATCTATTGTTTTTGGACTTTTAAAATAATGTCCATTTTGATAGGGGTAAGGTGGTATCTCATTGTCATTTTGATTTGCATTTCCCTGATGATTAGTGATGTTGAGCATTTTTTCATATGTTTGCTGGCCATTTGTCTATCTTCTTTCAAAAAGCTTCTGTTCATGTAATCTGCCCACTTTTTAATGGAATTGTCTGTTTTTTTCTTGCTGATTTGTTTCAATTTTTTATAGATTTTGGATATTAGTCCTTTTTCAGATATATAGTTTGTGAATATTTTCTCCCATTCTGTAGGTTTTCCATTCATTCTCTTGATTATTTCCTTGGCTGTGCAGAAGTTTTTAATTTAATTATGTTCCATTTATTTATTTTTGTTGTTGCTATATTTGTCTTTAGGGTCTTAGTCATAAATTCTTTGCCTAGGCCAATGTCTAGAAGAGTTTTTCCTACATTTTCTTCTAGAATTTTTATGGCTTCATTCCATACATTTAAGTCCTTAATCCATATTTAATTAATTTTTGTATATGGTGAGAGATAGGGATCCTGTTTCATTCTTCTGTATGTGGCTATCCAATTTTCCCAGTACCATTTATTGAATAAGCCTTCCTTTCCTGATTGTATGTTGTTGTCTGCTTTGTTGAAGATCAATTGATTGTGGGTAGATGGTTTTATATCTGGGTTCTCTACTCTGTTCCATTGGTCTAGTGTCGACTTTTATACCGGTATCATGCTTGTTTTGGTTACTGTAGCCCTATAGTATAGGTTGAAATCTGGTAATGTGATACCTCCAGATTTATTCTTTTTACTTAAGATTGCTGTGGCTATTCAGGCTCTTTTTTGATTCCAAATTAAGTTTAGGATTATTTTTTTTTAGATCTGTGAAATATGATGCTAATATTTTGATGAGAATTGTGCTGAATCTGTAGATCACTTTGGGTAGTATGGACATTTTAATGATGTTGATTCTACCAATCCATGAGCATGGGATGTTTACCCATTTTTTTGTGTTATCTGTGATTTCTTTCATCAGTGTTTTGTAGTGCTCCTTGTAGAGGTCTTTAACTTCCTTTGTTAAGTATCTTCCTAGATATTTTATTTTATTTGCAGCTATTGTGAATGGTATTGAGTCCTTGATTTGATTCTTTGCTTGAGTCTCATTAATATATAGGAATGCTACTGATTTGTGAAAATTTATTTTATAACCTAAGACTTTGCTGAATTTATTTATCAATTCCAGGAGTCTTTAGGGTTTTCTAGATGTAAGATCGTATCATCAGCAAACAGGATACTTAGAACTCTTCTTTCCTGATTTGGATGCCCTTTATTTCCTTCTCTTGCCTGATGGCTTTTGCTAGGACTTCCATTACTATGTTGAATAGAAGCGGTAACAGTGGGCATCCTTGTCTTGTTCCAGTTCTTTGGGGGAATGCTGTAAACTTTTCCCCATGTGGTATGAGAACATATGGTCTTTGGCTGTGGGTTTGTCATATATGGCTTTTATAATTTTGAAGTATGTCCCTTCTATGCCTAGTTTGTTGAGGGTTTTTACCATGAAAGGGTGCTGGATTTTACCAACTTCTTTTCCTGCATCTATCGAGATGATCATGTGGTCTTTGTTTTTATTTCTGTTTATCTGGTGAATCATGTTTATTGATTTGTGTATGTTAAGCCGTCCTTGCATCCCTGAGATGAAATGGTGGATTATCTTTTTGATGTGGTGTTGAATTCAGTTTGCTAGTATTTTGTTGAGGATTTTTGTATGTATGTTCATGAAAGATATTAGTCTGTAGTTTTCTTTTTTTGCTGTGCCTTGGGTAGGCTTTATACTTTTCTAGTTAGATAGTGTAACAGCACAGTTTGAGTTTTATGAATTAGCAAAATGTCTATGTTATTATTCAGAATGCATTTGGCTTAAATCACAGTGCTACTAATTTTCTTATATAATCAATTTCAAACTTTTAGTTTATATTTGAAATTTAAAGTTAGCATCACTGTATATTTTTACATACTTCACAGCAGCTAAAATTTGGCATACTTAATTATGTTTAATTGACAAATATCTGTGTTGCATCTGTTATGAACAAGACACTTTTGTAAGTATTTTAAGAACTGTAATGATGAATTAGACATAGATCCTGCCCTCAAAGTGTGCAGAACATTTTAGGGTAAATACGACCGCATAAATAAATTATGCAAAGTAGAAATTAAAATGTGGTATAAAAATGTTAGGCAATATCAGAGCAGAGAGCATTTCAATTGATGTGAAAGCATTAAAAAGTGCTCATGGAATATATCTTCTATAAGCTCATCTTTGAAGGATAGTTAGCAGTATGATGTGTGGTGATGAGGCAAGTGCTTTCCAGATGAGCAAGTAGAATGAGCAAAGGGGTGAAATTCTACTCATAAAAATGAATAAATCATTCTTTAAGCACAAAATACATAAAAGAAAACATGGGAAGATGAGGTGGGAAGTTTGAATAGCCTAACACAATTGTGTCATGGAGTTGAATGGTATTGCCTTGTGAGAGCTAATTTTTAACTTTTCAGGAATTTTTTTAGATAGTTGATATTATTTGGGTAGCTTGAAATTATTCATGGTAGTGGGAATATTTATACCATGGAAATTGGCAAATGCTATAATTCAGGGCCTTTCTTTGTTGGGGTAGGAGGTAGTCTGGAAAGCTGGTTATTAAAAACATTTACCAGCACACCGTAAGATACATCTGACAGGGAACTTTGAATGTTAGATCCTCAATATAATTAAATTCATAAGATATATTTAATAAGTTTTGATGTATGTTTTATTATTTTGAAGGAGACACTTTAAGAAAATAAAATTATAATTAACTAGGTATAAGGAAGAGTTGACTATATGAATACCAAAGTTGCCTGAAAATGGGAGTATTTTATTCAGCAATATGAAAGCCCTAAAAATATATACTATTGAATTAAATAATTCCAAGGTGGAAAAGAGGGTAAGATTAGATTGAGATGATAGAAAAATCTAATTAAATAACATGCATGTACACAATAAATTTTAACCATAAGGAAAGAGCAATAGTTATTGCAGTGAGTGAACAGCTGTCACAAAAGCCTATAGGTCTGCCAAAACATAGTTCACATGCTGCTAGTGTGGGAAGAGATGGAATGCACTACTGTCCCTGATGACAGGAGAAGGGGGCGGAGGGCAAGCTTCTATGTGATGAATTGCTCTGTCTCTTTACTGATTAGTGCTCTGCATATAGAAGAGCTCAGATCACATAGCACTGAAGCTTGGAGGAATCCCTGCAAGCAAAATGTTGTGTTCCATAGATTGTTTCCTGCTCCTATCTGATGAGAAGGAATGCATTATTAACTATTTTCATCAGGAACGAGCTTGCTTAGCAGAGAGGGAGGAATTCTATGAATAGCTCAGTTTGAGTGACATTCCAATAACCATAAAATAAGCATGAAAAATTCCCTTAAACCTTAACAAGTGGCTTCAGGCTTTCAGACCTTTATTTAGGAAACAAAAAGAACAAAACAAAAATTGCTATCACCACTTTGGAATCGAAAGTAGAGATTGTTTTTTTTTTCTTTTTTTTTTTTTCAGCTTATTAGAGGAGTACAAAAGTTCAGGTTATATATATTGCCCCTGCCCCCCCCCCCACATCCCCCTGAGTCTGAGCTTCAAGCGTGTCCATTCCCCAGACAGTGCACATCGCATTCATCATGTAGGTATACACCCATCCCCTCCCCCCACCGCCCACCTCTGTCCAATACCCAATTGGTGTTATTCCCAAATGTGCACTTAGGTGATGATCAGGGAAACCAATTTGCTGGTGAGTACATGTAGTGCTTATTTTTCCATTCTTGGGATACTTCACTTAATAGAATGGGTTCCAACTCTCTCCATGAGAACAAAAGAGATGCCATATCACCATTATTTCTTATAGCTGAGTAATACTCCATGGTATACATATACCACATTTTACTAATCCATTCCTGAATTGATGGGCATTTGGGTTGTTTCTACATCTTTGCAATTATGATTTGTGCCACTATAAACATTCGGGTGCAGGTGTCTTTTTTATAGAATGACTTTTGTTCTTCTGGGTAGATGCCCAATAATGAGATTGCTGGATCGAATGGTAGGTCTACTTGAATCTGTTTAAGGTATCTGCATATTGCTTTCCACAGGGGTTACACTAGTTTACAGTCCCACCAGCAGTGTATGAAGGTAGAGATTCTTGACCTGCATCACAGTTGTACTTCAGGGCACGTGTGGACCCCTTGGAAACAAAGACCAAGGTTTGTTGTGTGTTCCCATGTATTTTTCTTAAAAGAGAATCCAAAAGTTTTGTCAGATTCTCAGTGTGTCTCTGTGAAGCCTCCTGCCCATCCAATCTGCCATTCTCCCTGTTACCACCTGAAAGTTAAGAATCACTGGTTTGGTCATTTCTGGATGTAATTGAATGTTTCTAAGAAATGGAGGAAGGTTTATGTCCCTTTACCAGACGAGGATTGATTTATTCCCAGAATTTTTTTTTTAAGGACAAGACATGAGAAAATATTTTAAATGTTTTGAGGCATATATATTTTTATAGATTCTCTCTTTTGATGCTTGTAACAACTTTATGAGGTGAATGAATAAGGTATTATCATTCCTACTACCCTGCATTGAGAACTAGAGAAGTCAGGGCTCAGTGGTTCTTAACCTGGACCATACATCACTTTGGAACTTTGAAAAAATGTGATGACCAGGCTCCACCTTCAAAGATTCTGATTCACTTCATTTGGAGTGGAGCTTGGTTATCTGCATGTTATAAAAAGTTCCTGAAGTGATTCTAATGTGCAGCTTAGTCTGGGAACTCAAGTAGGGTTAATTGCTTGAGAATGGAACTTGTGTTTGACATAGATGGAATTTGAATCTGTGTCTTCAAACATGAGATTATTACATTTTCCATTATACCCCTCTGTAAGTTAGAAAACTAAGTAATGACAAATTGCCTTATGAGGTTCGTAAGGAAGGCAGTATTATGAACAGAAACAATTTTTTAAAAAACTTCATTCAATTTGAGAAGTAATGGGATACCCCAAAGAGAGTTTTTGAACAAAAGTACTAGAGCAGTGAATGACACTGTAAAGAAAAGAAGGAATGAAAATTGCTAAATAAGAATGGTCATTAATTCCAGAAAAAATTAAGACTTTAGACAAATCGTTAAAAGGAAACCAACATGAAATAAAATTTAATATAGTTAGTAATTGTCAAAAAGAGCAACTTTATTCAAAACATTTAAGTATATGTTTTTTCTGTGATTTGAAAATCTGTTACTTTGTTGTATTGGGTGTGGTAAATTTCTTAGTGTTAAATCTGAAGCCTGTATTGGCTTGTTAAAACAAAGGAATAAAGAAACCTGGAAAATGGAAAGTTTTTTTGTCTTTGTCTACTAGTTCTAACATCTGGTTTTGTTTCAATTGCTTGATTTTTCTCCTCATTTTGGTTTATGTTTTCTTTCTTCTTTGCATGCCTGGTGATCTTCAACTTTATTCCAGACATTGTGGATTTTATACTTCTGAGTGCTGAATATTTTTTGTATTTTTATAAATATCTCGAGCTTTGTTCTAGGATGTAGTTAAGATATTTGAAAAGACTCTGGCCCTTTTGGGTCTTGCTTTTAAGATTTTTCTAGCAAGGTCCAGAGCAGCATTTAGTCTTAGGCTAATTGTTCTCCACTATGGAGGCAAGAATCTTCTGAGTACTCTAGCCCATGTCCCATGAATTATGAATTTTTATCTTGTCTGGCTGGAGGGAACAAGTGCTATTCCTGGTCATGTGTCAACATCTCGAAGGGCCCCTCTAACACTTTCAGATGATTCTTTCACCAGCCTTGGGCAACTCCTTCAAATGCATGCACTCTTCAGTGCTTTGTTAAATACTCAAGGGGGACTCTCAGATCTCCAGGGTTCTCTCTATGTGCAACTCTTTCCTCTCCAGTAATCAATCCTGTAAACTGTAGCCTGTTTGATCTCCCCAAAGACTCAGCTCTGTCTCTTCAACTCAGAGAGTCTGCAGGGTTCTACCTGGCTTCCCCTGTCCTGCATCTTAGCCTAGAATGTTCCTCAAGGGAGTAAGCTGGGGCAATCATAGGGCTCCTCTTGTTTGTTTCCCGTCCCTCAGGGATCACTATCGTTCATTGTCTGGTGTCTAGTGTCTTAAAAACCATTGTCTTATATATTTTGTCTGGTGTTTTGATTGATTCACGTGGGAAGATAAATTTGGTTTCTGTTACTTCATCTTGGATGGAAGTGAGAGTATAGAAAACTGAAAATAAAAATTATTAATTAACACATATTTAGTCATTTAAGCTATAACATTTTAAGTTATTTCTGATCTATTTATAGGATATACGATAGAAAAAATTGGGTGGGGGTTAGAGAATAAAAATTTATGGAGTGACTATTATGTGATAAGCTCTTTATTTATATTGTTTTGTTTAATTCTATGAAGTATAGGTGTGTGGTCGAGTAAGACCTGGGACATAGGTCTGACTGTCCCTAAGCTTGTGTTCTTTCCACAGTCGTCTTTACTGCTTTCCAAAATCCAGAATGGCATTTATAAATCTATTTTAAAATAGGTGTCATTTCATTATAGTACAAGATTTATAGGAATAAGGAGATTCATAAAGTCTTGAGAATCTTAATGGAATGAGATTGGCTAGGAACTTAGCCAATTTATTTTCTTTTCTCAATTTATCCCTAGTTGTTTGTATTTACACAAGTTTTTTTACTTGTAGAAGCCAAGCCTCTTAATCTTAAATTTACAGTCCACCACCATTTGGCTGCAATCAATCATTCAAGATTTATCGACTTTATTATGTCTCAAAGCACTCCAACTGAAATATCCATTCCTGGAACCTGTTCTTGTTCTCATTTTGGTGCCTTTGTTCATGTTATTCTATCAGTATATAAGAGAGTGTGCTATGCAATGTAATGGGTATACTGTGAATGGCAGACATTTCCCTTTCTCCATCAGAGACTGCTTGACTGCCTTATCTTTACCATGTTGAAATCATCTTTACACATTCCAGTGTCCAGTTCTTTAAGAAGTTTTCTTCAGTGCTTTCAATTGGAATACATCCCTCTCAGTTCTTTTTTTTCCCATGGATCTTCTGGTATAATATTAATCAAACTTTATTTTGCATTACAATTGATTAATCCTTTTGACAAATATTTAATTCTTACTATGTGTATAAAACTTTTCTTATTTTCTCCACAAAATTATAGCATATTTAGGATAGGAAGTGGGTATTACTAATTTTTTTATCTCTTAAGATATAGCAAAATATCTAACACAATTAACATTTAGTAATACTTGATTTGATGGTGAGCTGGCATTAGCTGACTGTACTTAACTCTTACCAGATTCTGACTGGCTTGTCTTACTTTACTCAGAAGCATTACTAATCAGCATTTAAATGAATAAATCCCATTATCTTCTCCCCTAGAAACATACTTCACTGTTCATGTGAAAAGCAGATTAATCACAAATCAGTGCCTATATTTTGGAACTTCTGCTCTAGTAACTTTTAATTAATTTTCACATTTGAAACTGCTGTTTGATTATTTTTTGTTACTGTGTCTTAATAACTATATTCTGTCCCTTATGATCATTAGTCAAGTTGGCTCCTTGTTGCATCCTAATTTCATTTATCTAGAAGGGCAATGGATTCCTTAGGGCCATGCCTCCCACCCCTGACAAAGTTGCATAGTTTGTAGTTTAGGTTGTTATTACTTGCATATCATTTTTACATGAGGAGTAACCAACAAACAGACAGACTTGACTTTTAATATTAATTAGCTGTGATACAACAAAGACACACCACATTCTACCCAGGGAGGAACTCTGTAATCAATCTAACTCAAAAGCTTCAGGGGCTAAGATGGGAACATTTAATATCACTGCTCACTGATTTGATTCCTTAGGGGATTTCACAATGAATCATTGAAAAGTTTCTCATTCATTGAGGTTTTATGACATTTAAGGAGAGAACTGAAAATAAGCTCATGATTTTCCTACTTACGAGTTTCCCTCTAATTTTATAAGCTATGAGTTCCCTCACAAATTTTGTAAGGAAATCCAGAATAGAGCCAGTTGAGAAGATAATACTTGGAAAGAAGATACTTTGAAAATAATGTCCATGTTTTGGGGAGCCAGGCTGAGAAAATAGCTACAACATGACCTTGAAAAGAAATTTTAGCACTTTGTAAATAATTAAGTAATTTGTATTGAAAGATATTTCTAACAAAGAAAAAATTATTTTTGATAGTCGAAGAATTCAAATTTGAGTGAATCACAAACAAGACTCACACAAAGAAATAAAGAGCACTGGAAAAGGTTTCCTAATTATTTATATCCCTTAAAAGACAACCAGCTGCTTAAATATATAATCAATGTATTATGATATTTATAATAGATGTAGAAGTAAAATGTGTGACAACAAAAGTACAGAAGTCAGGATGCAAGAAATGAAAGAATACTATTATAGGTTCTTATGTAACATGAGAAGTGGTATACTATTTCAAGGTAGATTGCAATAAGTTAAAAATTTATACTATAAATCCTAGAGCAACCATTAAAAGAATACAGCAAAGAATGTAGCTAGTAATTTTAAAAAAAGAGATACAATGAAATCATAAAAAACCCTCAACCCTCAATTAATCCTAAAGGAGGCAAAAATAGGACAAATTAAACTTTATCAATAATCACATTAAACATAAATGACCTAAAAATTTCAACTAAAAGGTAAAAAATTGACAGACTGGATAGAAAGGTCCAATTATATACAACCTATAAGAAACCTACCTTAAATATAATGACTCAGCTAGAGTAAAAGTAAAAAAAAATGGAGAAAGATTAACTTGCTAACACCAATCAAAAGAAAGCTGGAGTGGCTATATTATTGTCAGACAAAGTGGATTTCAGAGCATACAAATAATATCAGTGATAAGATGATCATTTCATAATGATAAAGGGAGTAGATACTTTAGGAGAACATAATAATTTTAAACATTTATGCACTTAATAATAGAGCTTAAAAATACACAAAACCAAAACTGATAGAACAGAAAGGATAAAGAGGGAAATCCACAATCTTATTTAAGAATTCAACTCTCCTCTCTTAATAATTCACAGGGATAAAGAGACCAAAAAAATCTATAAAGATACTGAAGTCTTAATTATACTACCAGGTTGACCTTATTGACTTTTAGAGAATACTGGATCCAAAAATATCAGAATACACATTCTTTTCAATGTGTATTTTGTGTATATTCAATGTATATTGTGTACTAAATATTTTATCAAGATAGACCATATTCTGAGTCATAAGTCAAAGCTCAATAGATTGAAAAGGGTTCAAGTCATACAAAGTATATTGTCAGACAAAAAACAGAAATCATTAATAGAAAAATCTCTTAAAAAATCCTCAAATATTTGGAAGGTATATACAAATTTCTAAATAAACTGTAGGTCAAAAAAGGAAATTAGAAAGTATTATGTACTGAATGAAAATGAAAATACAACATACCAATTTTGTGGGATGCAGTCAAAATAATACTTAGTGGGAAATTTATGGCACCAACCACCTGTATGGAAAAGAAGAAAGGTCTCAATCATCTCATCTTTCATCTTAAAAAATATGAATAAAAAGCAAAATCCAAAGTATTTATGTTACAAAACATAAATAATAAAAACTAGAACAGAAATTAATGAATCAAAAACCAGAAAAATAATGGAGAAAATTAATAAAAACAAAAGCTGATTTTTTGAGGCCAATAAAATTAATGAACATTTAGCCAGCCTTATGAGGAAAATAAGACTGATGATGCAAATTATTAGTATCAGGAATGAGAGAGGTGACATCACCACAGAGCTTATAGATATTAAAAGGATAATAGAGTAATATAATTTTAAAAAGTATGTTAATATATTTGACTACTTGTAGGAAAAGAACAAATACCTTTAAAGATAAAAATTAACAAAGTTTACTCAAGAAGAAATAGATTACCTGAATATTTCCATACTTGGTAAAATAACTGAATTGTAGTTAAAATCTTTTTCACACAGAGTAGTAGACCTGTGTTTATTTACAGAAAACATAATTATCTACAAAGAAAATTCTCTGGAATCTGCAAAAGACATTAGAGTAACAAGTGAGTTTAACAAGGTTGCAGGTTGCAAGATTAATATACAAAATTTAATTGTATTTCTATGTGCTTGCAACCAACAATTGTAAATTGAAGTTAAAATTCAATACCATCCACAGTAATGTCCTTACTGTGGATAAAATAGAGAGTAATCTTCAAAATACCAGCAAGACCTGTAAAATAAAAACTATAAAATATTGCTTCAAATAAAGAAAGAAGAGATATGTTCATAGTCTGGAAGACTCCACATTGTTAAGATGTGAAGTCTGTCTAAACTGATCTATAAATTCCTTAGCAGTCCTTTTCTTTTTAATATTATATAAATTGACAGGTTCGTTCTAAAATTCATATAGAAAAACAAACCACATAGAATAGCCAAAACAACTTTGAGAATGAGGAGCAAATTTGGAAGACTTACACTACCTGATTTCTAGAGTATTTCTAAAGCTACAATAATCAAAGCAGTGTGATATTGGCATAAAGATAAAAAATAGTGAGTCCAGAAATATACTCACACATGTTTAGTTAATTGATTTTTGACAGGAACCAAAGACAATTCAGCAGAGAACAGATAATTTTTTCAATAAAATTTTTTGGGACAATTAAATGTTCTTATGCAAATAAACAACCACATACCTCAATGCCTACCTCACACCATGTACAAAAATTAACTCAAAATGGATCACAGGCTGAAGGATGAAGCCTAAAATTATAGAAATTCTAGAAGAAAACATAGAGGAGACATTGGGTTAGGTAAAGACTTAGATATACCAAAAGCATAATTTATGAAGGAAAACATTGATAAAGTGAACTTCATCAAAATGAAAAATGACAACTCTTAGAAAGACACTATTAAGAGAATGAAAGATAAGTTAAATACTAGGAGGAAGTATTTGGTAATCCTATGTCTGATAAAGGATTTGTACCTAGAATATAACAAGAACTTTCAAAACTCAATAATAAAAATAATTAGCGTGAGCAAAATATTTGAACAAATACTACATCAGAAAAGATATAGTAATGGCAAATAAGCATATTAAATACCAAGTATCATTTATTCATTAGGGGAACACAATATAAAAACACTGTGAAATACCACTACACACCTACTACAAATGTCTAATATTAAAAAGCACTGACCATGACAAATGTTGGGGAGGATGTGGAGCAACTGGAACTCTCATATACTGCTGGTGGGAATATAAAATAGTATAACTATTCCAAAAAGAATTTGGAAGTTTCTTAAAAAGTTACATCAATTACATGCCATTTAATTTGTTTAATAGTTGATTTAAAAATGACCCTCCCCATATGGCCACATGGACAGTATTTGTGCACCTTTTGTAAGACCTCTGTTGAAATCCATTGCTGAGATGTGAAAATCCCTTGTATAAACCTCATACTATGTATTTATTTAATAATATTATACCAGAAAGTCTCTCCTGAAGAATACATTTTATTCCTTCAATGATAATTATATGATACATAATATTTTTTTATTTAACTTTGTTTGTAAGGACTTTTGGAACAAAAGGTAATGCTTCATGACTAAAAATTGCTTAGGCTGTAGTTTTCATTTATTTACCTGATCCCTCAGCTTTATGGCTCCTATGTAAATTTTCAGAAATCCACCCATTCATCCATCCATACACAACTCACTTATTAAGCAGTTTGTTCGGTGCTGACATGAAACATATCCTCATATTATGTGCTTGTTTGTAGATGAGAAAATCCTTTTGGGATGGAATTTATAATTATGGGCTAAGTATTAATATATATCCTCAGCTGTCTCAGTGGGTCTCACGTTGCTGGTTTGTCTCCATTGTGTTGGAAGTGGTCTATTTTGATAGGTAGAATAATTTGCTTTTTTTTTAAAAAAAGAAATGTATTAAAAATTATGATACACATAAACTTTATATTACATATGCATAAACAATGTTATACACATCAAAAAATAATACATACTAACCCCTCCAACTGCCTTACTATGCATAAAATTATATGGCTATCCGGGGATTGAGAGCTTTCCCTACAATTGACAGGCTTGTGTGATTGTAATATTAAATAAAAACCTTTTCATTATTATAAAAATTAAGCATACATCTACCATAGGATGTAGCCACTCCAATCCTTGTTATTTACTCATGAGAAATAAAAGCTTATGTCCATGCAAAGAATTGTCCGTGAATACTTATAGCAAGAGTCAAAAGCTATAAACAAACCAAATGTCCATCAAGTGGTGAATTGCAAGAAGCCTTCTAGGTAAATCTGACGCTTGCTAAAATTTGAGTCTAATACTAGTTCACTGGTCTTGGGTTTCTTAAATCAGTAAAACTCAAAATTACATATCCATATTCTTATATATGGTGTTTTGATCCAGTGATTAAAAATTAGGACTAAAATCTAGGAAGTGATCAAGGGGACACTTAACTATTTTGGAAAGCCAGTAGGGAAATTGTGAAGAAGGTTCCCTGTGCACTGATTACTTGCCTGAGTAGGGTGAGGCAGAACACTCCCACACATAAGTTATATGAAGTGAATTTGCTACTTATAGATAGGCAGCAAGGAACAACAGAAGCCTAGGATTCAGGGCAGGTCCCTCAAAGCTCAGGAAAGCTGCCCAGGGTGGATGGAGTCTTGTCTTTGAGTGATCCACTTGCACCACAGCTGAAGGACACTGGAAAACAGCCTGCCCTGGGTTTTCTACCCTGGTGGCCATATGACACATTGGGAGAAGGTGTTGAAGGACATCCTGTTTCTAGGGTGGACTAGAACATGGCCCGGACTGTTCCAGCTACTTCCTCCTTATCTCAGGATGTTCCATTCCCAGCACATTCTACAGTTATTCTTGGGAACAACATGTGAAAAAAGTGGGGAGAACTGGGTCATTCCAGAGCCATCTGGAGAACAGTCTTGCAGAAATATTTTGAGGTGTGTATTTCAGCACTTCTCATATCATCATATTTTAGTGCCTGGAGCTCCACCATTTCTATGGAAACTCATCCTGAGATGGGAGAGCCAGGATTTTAATGGAGAGTTGATGTGTCTTAGCTTGGGTTGAGAGAGTAACTCTAGTTGGGCAGCAGAACATTCTCCCCTGGTTGCCTTCTGCTCAGACACAGGCCGTGCTCACTGCTAGGTAATTTGTATGTATCATCTGGAAAAACCAAGACACAGCTGAAGCACCAGTTATGGTCTGAGTAGACATAGAAGAAAAGAGGAGTATTCTAATCATCTTTTCTTTTAGGAAGTTTGGAAAATGGACCATTTATCCAAATGACCTAACTACTACTTCTACTTAAGTCTTAAAAGTCATGTTGTGGTATTAAAATATCTCTCTTTGAATATATTTTAGTTATTTTTTGCTTATATGAGTGGAGACAAAGAAGCAGAAAAATAAGCTAAGATGTATCTATTCAAAAAAAAGTGTTCCTCTGTAGTTCCTGTGAGATTTCAGGGTCCAGAGACACAAGTGGGAACTTTGGAGCCAGTGGAAGGACAAGAGAAAGATCCAGAACAGGGGCAGAAGGTTGGAAAGATCTTGAAGTGCAGCTGCTCTGTGTGGGAAGGCAGGACTCATAAGGGACAAACAGCTGTTTGAATCAGGCAGTGAAACCTGGCAAAAGGCAGCAGACAAAGGGAGATCACTGTTGGTTAAAGAGGCCACAGCTACAGCTTTGTGGGTAGAGGGACTGTCCAGAGGGCCGAAATGCTTAGATAGAAACCTCTGGGTTGAGGTTGGAAGGACTGGAGACTGGCAGCTACACATATAGCAACTGTGTTTCTTCTGGTTCTCAAAACACACGTTGGCACCTTTAAAATGACTGGTACTATGTGACTTCCACACAGTATTGCAGAGAGCCACTCATCTCAGTTTAGTATTCCGGGTGGCGAAGCATCCAATCATGATCAATTACCGTAGTTTTGATATTCACAATTTTGAGATCAGAATACCTTTGGCATTTGTGAAGAGAAAGTACATGTATTTTAGGCCAGTGACAGTGACTATGTTTCTCTCATCTGCATGAGACACTAAACTGAATGGGAAGGAGATAAGAAATTGCCTAGGAGGCTTGATGGCAGGGATTTGATTTTTAAGCCATTACCAGGATTTATTGATCTGGCGTTGAAGATTTTTCTATATGATGGTTAGATCTAGTCAGAATTTACTGGCTGTGAATTAGGTGTATACTGATTATGCGCTGAATTTTAGATATGTCTATGAATTTAAGTGATGGAGACAGTAGTTTAATTAGTTCTCTGAATCTTTATCAGGTACATTTTCCCACTAACTTGAGAAATTCTGATAAATTATTTTATATCTTCCTCAAAGTAATATACAAGATTACAATAGTTGTTCAAATGATTTAAATGTTATGTGTTTACTGAATTACCTAACATTTTAAATTATTTGAATTATTTCTTTTCCATTGGCTTTGAAACAGTGGCACACAGTAACTTCTAGGACAACTATATTGTTGAATCCTTTCTTTGATCCAGCTACTGGGCTCTGTATTTTAAAAACACCAATTATATTGTCAGATAATCTTTATTTGCCTTTTGTATTTATCATTCTTTCTCTACTTACTTTGATCTTTTTGTCTGTTTCCTCTGCATCCAGAATTCTTATCTTACCCCTGTTCTCCAAGGCAGTAATTCGATTTTCTACAGCAGCTGTCCTCATCCTTGCTTTTATAATTTATCTATTTGATGCATATGGTGCTTTTTTTTTTTTTTTCTTTTTGGAGACATAGGCTCATGTTATTGCCCTGGCTGGGGTGCAGTGGCATTGTCATAGCTCACTGCAACCTCAAATTCCTGGTCTCAAGCAATCCTCCTGCCTTAGCCTCCCGGGTAGCTGGGACTACAGGCATGTGCTGTGACACCTGGTTAGTTTTTTCTATTTCTATTTTTAGTAAAGATGGGGTCTTGCACTTGCTCAGTCTGGCATAATGGTGCTTTTTAATGCTCAATTCATCATCTTATCCTTTTAAAAATCATATACTTGAATTCTAGTTTTTATTGAATTCATGTCCTCATTAAATTCTTTTATAGCTTGAATTTCTCCAGGGGAAGTTGTCTTCTATTCCTTTGGTAATTTTCCTTCATACAGGGTTCTTTCTATAGTATTTTAATTTATTTGTATTTCTTTTCTTTATTCTTATTCTGATTCCTAATTATTTTCTTCTTTTTCCTTTCCTCTTTTCTTCTCTGTTTAAAAAATGTATGTCACTTCTTTCAATCTAGCATACTCTAACAATAGTATGCTGTTTGCTGTCCTATGATGTTGGTGTGAATACATTTTTGACAGTTACCACGAAGGATGATACAGAAAAGACATTTTAATCTTTTTTGGGGGGAACAGATTGAATATGATTTTTGCCACTAGGCAAAATCTTCTTAAATTTTTTTACATTCCTTTTTAAAAATTTAAAAATTCTTCTCTAACTCAAAGCATGGAAGGCAGAACCAATTTTAATTTGACTTTGCTTTAGGTGTATTATCCACTTTCCTATTCTATTTTCTTTAGTCAGTTGATGTTGTCTCCCCGACACCTCTTCCTGAGAACAGCTGCTCTCTAACTGTGGCTGCTTCACTGTTGGTACTGGCCGAGTGAACAGAATTCAGGGAACAGAGGTAAGGAAGCCAAAGGTGTGGGTGGTATCTCCCTGTGGAGCCAGTAAATGACACACAGAGCTCAATCCACCATCTTCTGCTTTTCTCTCTGAGCTTCTACTATTACCATCCTGCTAATTACACCTACTTTTACAACTGGAGCGCCAACTTTGCCCTGAGAGTATGTAATCTTCTCATGCAAGCTCCTATCATAGAATCAAAAATTGTTGCAACCACAAGAAGCTGAGTCCACTGTGCCTCACCCCATCTTGCAGATGAGGAAAACTGAGGTCTGGCAGTATGTTTGTTTCAAAGTCACACAGCTAGTTAATGGAGGAGCTGGGCATAACATCCAGGCCTCGTTCTTCCTAGTGCTCTTTATAGCTCATCATACAGCATTCACTCTTCAAACTCAACACTTCAAAATGTAATTTATATTTTCCTTGACAAGTTGCTCCTCATTTCAGCTTCTCAGTGTTACTGACATCTTAATTTTCTTGTGTTCTCTAGTATTTTGATTATTCTATATTTCATATATATATAATTATCAAGTCTGTTAAATTCTATACTTAATACTATATCTCATCTCTCTCTCTTTTCAAGTATTACTGCCCCTACATTCTGAGTACTTTAAGTCTATATAATTGCCGTGTTCTATTTTCTGTCTTTATTTTCTTATTTTTGTATTTCATTTACATAAAAATATAATCTGATATTTATTATGTGCTGGGCATGTGGATATATGGTAAGCCTTCATGTTGAAGGAAAGACACATGCATTAAAGAACAGAGATAAAGACATGGTTTCTCTGCTTCCCTCCCTCCTACTCTCCCTTAAACCCACTCCTCAGGCTTCTGACACCACCATACCACCAAAACTGCTCTTGCTCTGGTCTCTAGGGACCTGACCTCTGTGGTGCTAAATCTAATAGCTAAGTCTGGGTCCTCATCCTATTGACTAGGTATCATTTAACAAATGTTTCTAAGCATATGCCACATGCCAGCTCTGTTTCAGGTACCGTGGCTATGAGAATAAACAAACGTGAAAAAAGAAATCCCTTTCTTTAGAAAGTTTACATTCCATAAGCATCCTTTGAAAAAGTTGATCATCTCTATTCTCTTATTAAATACTTCCTTTCTTCATTAGCCCCTGGGATATAACTCATTGATTCCCCTACCTTTCTGGCTGCTGCTTGTCAGTCTTTTTGGCTGCTCAAGACTCATCTTCTCAACCTCTAAACAGTGGAATGCCAAACTATTCAGTCCATGGACTTTTTCTTTGTTTCTCCATCTGCATCCATGTCTTGAGTGACATCCCCCAACCTCATAGCTTTAAGTACTTTCTAGAATTTTCCCTCAGGGCTCTCTTCTCTCAAATGTCTCTTTTGATGAGCTGGCACTCTTTGACCACTCCATCCAAGATTGACCTTGTCCACCATTTTCTGCACTCTCGTCCTATTTAATATTTTTTATAGAATTTATCATTATCAGTTCTTATTTGCCTGTTTCTCAATTTTCTCCTCCTATCAGAATAAAAGGTCTATGAGGTCAGGGACATTGTTTTGCCCACTATTATATCCCAAATGCCCAGAATTATATCTGGCACATAGTAGACACTCTGTAAATATTTGTTAAGTGTGCAAATAATAATAATGAGGATCAGAATGGAGAGGCAGCTTAGGGTACAGTAATAGTATATTTGATGTGATGTACCACATACCAGAGTGAGGACAAAAACCGAGTGATAATCTCAATAGCTGCAGAAAAAGCATTTGATAAAATTTAGCATTCTTTCATGATAAAAACTCAAAAATTTAGTTTAGAGGGGAATGTACCTCAATACAATCAAGGCCATGTATAAGAAGCCCACAAATAACTTTAAATACAATGGTGAAAAGTTGAAAGCTTTTTCTGTGAGATCAGGAATAAGACAAGCATGGCTGCTCTCACCATTTCTTTTCAACACAGTACTGAAAGTCTTAGCCAGAGCAATTAGATAAGAGAAAGAAATAAAATGCACCCAAATTGGAAAGGAAGAAGTTAAATTGTTCCTGTTTGCACATGACATGATCTTATTTATAGAAAACCCTAAAGACTCCATCAAAAAAACTGTCAGAGCTAATAAACATATTTAGTTAGGTTTCAGAATACAAAATCAGCATACGAAAATCAATAGCATTTCCATACACTAACAGTAAATTATACAAAAAATAAATTTAGAAAACAATCTCATTTACAATAGCTACAAAAAATACTTAGGAATAAATTTAACAAAAGAAGTGAAATATCTGTCTACCGAAAACCATAAAACATTGACGAAAGAAATTTGTGTCATAAATAAATAAGAGATGAATAAATGAAAAGATGAAATGAAAAGATATCCTATGTGCATGGATTAAAAGAATTAATATTGCATATGTACAATTGCTGTAAATTAAAAGTTTATGAAGTCCATACTGCCTAAAGCAATCCACAGATTCAATGCAATTTGTATCAAAATTCCAATAATATTTTTCATAGAAAAAAAAATCCTAAAATCTGTATGGAACCACAAAAGACCTCTAATAGTCAAAGAAATCTTGATGAAAAAGAATAGATATGCTGGAATCATACTACTAGATTTTAAAATTTACTACAAAGCTATAGTAATCAAAATAATGTGACACTGGCATAAAAACAGACACATAGACCAATGGAACAGAATGGAGAGCTCATAAATAAATCCACACATTTATGGTTAATTGATTTTCATCAAGCCCGCCAAGAACACACAATGGGGAAAGGACAATCTCTTCCATAAATGATGTTGGGAAAACTGTATATCCACATGCATAAAAATGAAATTAGATCCTTATCTCACGATGTATTAAAAATACTCAAAATGGATTACTGACTTACATATAAGACTTGAAACTATATAATTACTAGAAGAAAATATAGGGTAAAATTCCATGATATTGGTCTGGGCAATGACTTTTTTTGGATATAATCTCAACAGCACAGGCAGCAAAAGCAAAAACAGAAAAATGGGATTATATCAAACCAAAAAGCTTCTGCACAACAAAGGAAACCATCAACAAAATGAAGAGACAACCTATGGAATGGGAGGAAATATTTACAAACTGTACTTTTGATAATATGTATAATTTTAATACCTGAAATATATAAGGAACTCAAACAACTTGAAAGCAAGAAAACAAATAACCTAATTAAAAATGAACAGAGGTCCTGAACAGACCTTTTTCAAAAGACATAAAAATTGTCAACAGGTATATGAAAAAAATACTCAACATTACTAATCATCAGGGAAATGCAAATTAAAACCACAATGAGATATCACCTTACACCTATCAGGATGGCATTATCAAAAAGACAAATGATAACCAGTGTTGACAAGAATGTGGAGAAAAGGGAAACCTGGCACATTGTTAGTGGGAATGTAAATTAGTATGTACAGATATCATGGAAAACAGCATGGAAGATCCTTAAAAAATTAAAAACAGAATTCTGTCATTTGTGACAACATGGATGAGTCTGGAGGACATTGTGCTAAGTGAAATAAGCTAGGCACAGAAAGACAAATACCACATGATCTCACCTTATAAGAGGAATCGAAAAGGTCAAACTTATAGCGTCAGAGAGTAGAATGATAGTTACCAGGGGCTGGGCTGGGGGCTTGGGGGAATGTTGGTCAAAGGGTGCCAAATTTCAGTTAGAAAGGAAGAATAAGTTTAAGAGATCTATTGTATAACATGGTGTATATATTAGATAATAATGTATTGTGTACTTGAAAATTGCTAAAAGAGTAGATTTTAACTGTTCTCACCACAACAAAAAAAGATAAGTATGTGAAGTAATTTGTATGTTAATTAGCTTGATTTAGCCATTTCACAATATATACATATATTAAAATATGTTGTATACCATAAATATATACAATTTTTATTTCTTAATTTAAAAACATTGAAAGATGAGAGAAATTTCCTTGAGGGGGTGAACATTGGAGATATTTTACACAGAAGGAACATGTGCCAAGGCCCTGTGGTAGGAAGAATGCACAACCTGTGTAACAGAAGACAGGCTCATGTAGCAGGAGCATTCACAGTGTTGGGGAGAGAAGTACAAAATAAGACTGAAGAGATGGCAGGAACATAAACTATTCAGGACTTGCAAATCACGTTAAAATTTGTTTTTTAATTTTAAAATTTATTCCAGAAGAAATGCAAAGTCATTTAATATCTTTTAGGACCTTTTAAATGCCACAGCTTTCTTGAAGTTGGGTACCAACATAAGGTTTGTCTTATCTCTCTGGGACTGTGATCAACACACTCTAGACACATCAAGTAACCAAAGACTTGGGAAGGTTAGGGATTTATTCAGTGTCACAAAGATGTGAATGGAAATGAACTGAGCTGGATCTGTGACTCACTTCTTCTGGGTCTCAGAATAGAGTCCTTCATATTAGATCTTTATCTCAGTTGCTAAACTGCTTGGTGATCTGTATGTAAACGATATTGAACATTGCTTAGGCCAGTGAAAGAGAAATCTCGTGGAAGGTTGCTAAGGTTAACAAAATTCAAAAGGCAAAATGTCTAATCATGAAATAAGAAAGGCACTTCCTTTTACTCATCTCAGAAGCAGCAGAGCCAAGCACTGCCTACTCTTGTTATATTCCTCACTACATTTGGCATCCCGGATGTAGGACCTTTCCAAAAACTATTTATGGCACTACCAAAAAGAGCCAGTTTGTGACTAATTGGTAATGTTTTGAACAGAACTAATATATATTTTAGCTTTGGCAAAGATGGAAAGTATGGACATTTTGATCCAACTGATTTTCCATTTTGTTCCGGGAACAATTATCCACAAACTGTTGTATAGCACCACCCAAGGGCCAAGTGATTCTCTTCAAATTGAAAGCATATCATTCTTTTCAACATCATTGGTACCACAGCCAAGTTTCTGGGCTTATGTCACTTTGCCCAAAGATCCAAGAGGGGTTGATTTCATTTCAAGTTCTTGATCTTTCTTCTGGGCAATCAGTGCATGTGATTAGATTGGCTTTCTGTGAATACACTGGAGAAATTTTGTGAAACCTAAGTCTGTTATTGAAATGAAGGATTTGCTACTAATCAGGTTCTCACACCATTAAGTACATAGCTGGCTCTTCCCTTTGTTGTTGTTATTGTTGTTTTTCAATCTAGATTCCCAACTCTTTTCTACCTGACATTCTGCGAGAGTAATTTTCTGGAGTTTGTCTACCTGCCATGTATTGAAAAACACTATTTACCCATTCACAAAAATGCTTGTAAAATATTCCTATTTTTAGATTCATATTAATATGGCATTTTCCCTGAAAATTTCCATTGAGGACATCATGGTACATGTGCATTTATTTGTATTTGTGTTAAGTATTCCTGACACAAATACTCTGAGCTTTGTTCCTTCTCATCACACCTGCTCGTGAGATTCTGTACAGTTTTCTCATTCAGGCTCTAAAGTAATTCCACCAGAAATGTGAAGAAAAAAGGAAATGAGATTCTCTTTTTGGAGCTTATCCTGCCAAGGATGAATGAAAAGAGACCATGGAAAGTTGAGCAGGACACAGATGAATGGAGCAAAGAACATGTATTCACAAATCATATGGGTTCAGGAGTAAAAATGATGAGGACGATAGTAATTATTTTGGTTCTTGCAATCTGGTATTATGGGATCTGAATACCTTTTCTGAAGTGGACAAAAATGACCATATTTGTTTAGCACATTGAGGCAAGCTAAAGAGATTTGAGGGCATCAATATAGTGTTTGGTGATATATAATTATAAAGAATAAAATATAAAATTTTAAGGAATACATGACTATTAAATTTTGGTAAAATGTCACACATTTTGAAGAAAATTGAGCTTCCTTCTGTTTTTATTTTAGGTGATTGCACATATTTCCTGTTTCAGTTATTATCTCTCAAAAATCCTGATAGACACCATCACTGAGAAACTGTTTACTCAAGTAGTTAATAAATTTTTACAAACATTTTTGTAACAATTTAAAGATTTTTGACAATTGAAATTATATTTTATTATTTTTTTCCTTTTCATTGAAAAATGTAATATTAAAGGTTCTTGTAATAATACAAATTGATTTTAGATCCAATGGGCCCTTTTCACATCAGGCATTTCAAATTGATAAAATTTCAAAATGGTAAATCTATCATTTTTATGCATACGTTATAAGAGCAGTCACTCTACAGCAACCTTGGAAGCCTTTAAATGGTAAGTCAGCTAAATGCAAAGATAAATATCTGGGACTGTCCTCAGTAACCATGATTACAGGGATCTGAGAGAAACTCCCTTTCTCCCCCACCCTCCCCTCGAGCACTCCCTGGGCACCTGAAACAGGAACTTTTCCAGCAGGTCTCTGACCCTGTGACCACAATGGCAGCACTGGCAGCTGGCTGCTGAAGTGGGTGCCCAGGTGGAACAGCACTTCCTTGGCTCATTTAAAACAGAGCAACAACTGCTGTATTTTGCTTCCATTTTACTGCCGGCAGGTATCACTAGATACTTCTTTAGGGCCACTCCACTTGGGGTGGCCTCTTAGGATCTTCAGATGAGGCTGCTAGTGGTAAAATGATTTTGCCCCATTTCCCATACCCCCAGGAACTGGCTTGGCCACTAAAGGCTGAATGGATAACTTCCTCGCAGAAACTTGCAATTTATTTATGGCACACTAGTGTGCTAAGGAACAGAGACGGGGCCATTCCTGTATTATTAATATAACTAGTGGTACCTTCTCCATGGATGGAAGTAAGAGGGTTCCTAGGAAAGGTGCCTACACAGTTATACCAGTTCCTTTGAGAGTATAGAGGATATTCCTAGGACATAGTAGGGGAAATTGGAGTCAGATCTAGTGCAAGAGTTCTAAGATATGTTTGAATTTCAGGGTTCATCTTCTGTATACTACTAATAGCATGATTCTTTACCAGTGATAGAAGAGACCTTGTCACCATCTAGACCTATTTGTTTTCGTATTTTTTGAGCCATCCAGTATTTCCAGGTTTTGCTAGTAGGTCAGGGTCAAGATCATTTCACACCTGGACACCCCACATCCTAACTCTGTACTCCCCCAAACCCCCCAATACATTTTCTACACTGCAGCCAGCCTGATTTTTTATAGATACAGATTGGATTATAACACAGCCTGCTTAAAGCTTTTAATATCTTACCACTTTTCTTATGTAAAAGAACAAAAATCCTTAATATGGCTTAAAGTCTTTATGTTGTAGCTTCTGTTTAATTCTCCAGCCTTAAAACATTCCACTCTCCTTCATGTTCTGCAGCCACCATGGCCTCTGCCAGGCCCTTGAACACCTGGCCTGCTCTCTTCTTGCCTCTCACCTGGCCCACAGTCGCCAATGCACTTTCACCAGCTCAGAGCAAATGCTATCATAAAAAATCCCCAGTCTAGTCAATTTTGTTTTGTATTTTTTTTTTAATTTTGATAACATATTTTATTTAACCCAATATATCCAAGATATTATGATTTTGACATGAAATACTGTGAAATCAATACTTTAAATTGACAATCAATGTTTTAAAATTACTAAGGAGGTACTGTACATTCCTATCTCATACTAAGGCTTGAAAGTCTGATGTGTTTTTGTACTTACAACATATCTCAGTCCAGACTAGCCATGTTTCGAGCACTAGTGGCCACTGTTGTAGATGGCACAGGTTTAAACTACTGGTGCCCAAACTATGGTCCCCAGACCAGCAGCCTCAGCATCACTTGGAGACTTATTAGAAATGCAAAATTCCCAGCCCCAGGCCAGGTCCACAGAGTCAGAAACCCAGTATGCACTTCAGCAATTTGTGTTGTCACAAGCGCTCCAGGTGAGTGTCATCCACACACAGGTTTGCAAACCATGGACCTACATGTTACCAAGTCAGAGAGCTTTTTTAGGCTCCCTAGCAACAGGAAAGTGGGGAGAGTTAGTGTCTTAAAGATTCATATCCCCCATTAGACACTGGTGATACCATGAAGCCAAAGCAGATGAAGCTCTGTGACTTGTTTTGTATTTTTAAGACATCATATGCTTTTCCTTCAGGAAGCATGATAGTTTATAATTATACATTCATTAGTGCAATCACTTGTTTAATATCTGTCTCCCACTCCCTACTGTAAGCTACAAGAGAGCAAGGAATTTACTTCTTTTTGCTCATCATTCTGTATCTAGAGCTGACACTTAGTAAGTACCTGACCCATGGCTGGTGACTGTTGGCTGAATATCTGAAAATATGGGTTCATAAAAATTCAACCAAACCTGAATAATTTGGATCTTATAGAAGCATCCTGAAAAAAAAATAATGCCAGTGGAATGAAGTATACTTAATGCCTATTTGAAAAAGTGCAGGCAACACCTTCCTATTTTTAGTCTAGATTTTTTTTTTTAAAAGGAAAAATTAAAGCTACTACTTGAGTAATTCAGATCATAGATTTTTAAAAATATATGCTAAATTCCACTTTTATATGAGATAGGTAATGAAAGATAGGAGTAAAGTGAATTTGTTCTATAGACCTGAATAATTGTGTCAGTTCTCTCTTTAACACAGTGAGTATTTATGTGACTGTATGTTTGCGTGTTTGTTGTTTTACACATGCCTGAATACACTGGAAATCCACCATGGTGCCTGAATGTAATTAAAGTACGAAATAAGCATTTTTAAAATTAAAATATTTAATGAAACGATTACATCTCAACTTTTTAATGATCTATTTTATATTAATATGATTATACTCAGGGATTTGAAGGATCTGAAGAGCCTTTAAGCTTAAATATATCAGGCTTAATAGCCAAGTAGCTTGGCCAAAAGGTTGAGTTGATTGCTGGCTTCAGGTGGACACTGTGAGGAGGATTATGCTCTCCTTTTCCATGAGCGCTGAGGTTTCTGTGACTCTTGGTAAAGGGAGTGATGCCTTCTGATTGCCTTGTTCTGCCTATTGTCATTGTTGACACAGTCAAGAGGAAGAGAGAGTAACTCATGTTTGAATTAAAGACCAGTTAAAATTAGAACAGCTATCCATTACAAAAGATTTGGCCTTGGGGCATTGGAGACAGATGAAGAGATGAGGGAAGCATAAAACCAAATGAAAAAAGGCATCCAGAGAACCCAGGAACTCTTTGGACAAAGGAGCTGTTTGTATGAAAGTGGAAACTAAACAGTTGTTTAAGGGCTTGCATGGTCCAAAGCAATAAAAATATTAACCACCTTGAGAAATGAGAGGAAGAAGAAAATATGATAATCTCCAAGTCAAGATTAAAATATCAAAGTATGCTCATGTGGCTCAGATCAGAGCTGGAGGTGAAAAATATTTCATGAGAAGCTTACAGATGTGGCAGGTGGACATGGTGGTGGGAGTCCTCTTTTCAGCCGAGCTCTGTGTTCAGCTGATTCAGCACAAGCAGTGCTTGAAGAAACACTTGTGTTCTGTTTTTTTGTTTGTTTTTTGTGGATATCTCACTATGAAAGGTGTTGGAATCTGCAAACCAGAAAATGGGGCATTTTGAGGGAGACACCTAGTTGGTCTGGATGTCCACAATTCAGGCTCCAAACTGCTGACCAGGTGTTTTTGAATCTTGACTGATAATTAAAGGTTATCAACTATATGGGATTTGAAGTTTACTTTCTAGGAGTTCAGAGTTCTAATAGAGTTGTAGTTAGAGAAATATTAGAAGACATAATTCAAGGGAGGTTGATAAGATATAAGTCTGGTCATTAGCGATGATGATTCTCTGAAAATTATCTCAATCAACTACAGGATAGACTGTAGTGGCCCACAAAACTGAGAACTGGTAGGAAAGAAAATAAGTGGTATATTGCTTGATGATATAGGAAGGAGCTTCATGGTTTTCTGGTAGGCTGGTGGAGGGTATTTTGTTTGAGAAAAATCTGTGAAGACTTTTTAAGGAGAACCTCCCCCAGTTCACTGATTCATTGAACAAAGACTTTCTGCATCCTCTTACGCCAGCCAGTGCGTCAGTCACTTCCATGTGCATTTTCTCATGGCACTAACTTACTGCCCCAGCACGCTCTTTTGTTTAACACCACATAAACATTTGTAACAAACTGAAGTTGTTGGCAAGCAACTTATTTGCTGATAGAGATTCTGTGCCCATAGGCCAAGGTAAACTGTTAAATATACATGCAACATTTTAACAGCAGTTTACTCATTTCTTCATTCCTTGACTCAGCAAATATTTATTGAACAAATATTAGGAGCCAGGAACTACTTTTGATATTAGAAATTCCAAAGTGGTAGATGCAAGCAGAGGGGGTACTCAGCCTGGCTGGAGGTAATGATTTTCAGAATGGTTTTTTTTAGTAGGTGATACCTGGGCCAGGGAAGTGTTGAAGGTGGTCTAGCAGGATGGGAGAACAGATAGAATGTATGGAAACAGGAAAAAGCAAGGAAGCCAGCCTTTTGCACTCTGGAGTTGTGTGTGTTAGTCACAGGCTGTGGACTTCTCCTGAGGGCATAGACGATTAACCTCCAGAGAGCAAGGTGACTCCTGTCAGCCAAGAGTAATTCTTTAGAGAAGGGGAAGGAGCAGCTGGGAGCCTTTTGCAGCCAACACACACAGGAGCTGGGGTCGTGCACTAGCCCGGCGGAGAGGATCTGGGTGGTGCACCATAACAGGCTTTTTGTCTAAATTTTGTCTAAATTAGTGAACCACAGAGCAGTTGGGAGATGAGTAATAGAGATATCAAATGTTGATCCCTCTTTCACCAAGCTTGAGCATGGATGTTTCCCAGGCACATCCTTGGCTGTGTTCTCATAGTTATTTCTCTGTAGGCAGTGCTGGCTACTCCCTGCTGTAGCTCATTTCTACCTTCTCACGTCTTCAGGACTCCCATACCCATGCATCCAGCCAGGCAATTCTCCAAAGAAATGTTTGTTGAATGAATAAATGTCACTATGGATTCTCTGCCTGAAAAAGGAGGAAAAGTACATTATAGGCAGAGGAAACAGTTGTTCAAAGTCATGTTCAAAAGCGAAGGCAATGAATTTGTGTCATTGTGGAAGTTCAGATCTGCTCAGGATGACAAACAGGTGAACATGTGCATATATACATACATTTTTATATATCTGATAACAATGCTAAATGTATGAATTTTTTTATCTAAATCAAAACAATTATTTTTGTTCAGCTCAAAGTAGACTCCCAAGAACTGTCTTCCACCCATTTTGTTTCCAAGAGAGAAAATCTGACATATTTAATCAATTGACTAAAAATGAAATTTGCCTTTTCTCCCCCAGGCAGTAGGCTGCTGCTCTCTCTGGATGTGGAGCAGGGGACGAGTCAGGCTATGGAAGGGTGTCCTGACATCTGCAAATGTCCATCTTTCTGTCCAAGCACAGAGGAGGGGAAGAGCCAAGCGAAACTGTTAAGAGGGTGACCTGGGCAAGCCTTTCCCTCAAGAAAGAGGGAAGAATCTTTAGGGAAAGGACAAAAGTGCAAAAAGATTTCTTCAAAAAAAAAAAAAAAAAAAAAAAACCAAAAAAAAACATGAAAGAAAGAAAAAAGGGAACTCCAGCATTAAAAATCTTTGATGATAAGAAACTCTCTAGGGATAGATAGCTAGAGAAAACATAGGACTTAGCTTTCAGAAACAAGCCCTCTGGAAATTGAAGGAAAAAACATTGGCTGGAAATTCATGGCAATGAGTTACAGATGGCAGAACACAGCACCTGCATCTTCTTAGCAAGCTGTTCTATTTTGTGAGACATTAACAGTTCTCAAATAAGAAGAGTGGACGGTGTTAAGGAATTGCCATTTAGTGCCTCCTACACCTCAGCTACTGTGCAAGGTGTTTCATATACATCACTTCATTTGATCCTCAGATCATCTTGCTATCTTCTTTCTGAAGACGAGGAAGCCAGGGTTCAGAGATTCAATATTTTGCTCAAGTTATTATAGTTATTGAGTGTCATGTTCTTTCATCTATACTTCCAGGTAATCAAGTGTACGTAAAGCCAAATATGCTTGTCCATTTTCCCACATACCCAGGATTTTAGGGATGATAGGATTTCTCTGAGTTGTGAGCGGTACTGAGGAAGAAACTTCATATTAGGGTGAGTTGAAGACAGTGCAATGGTCAGATCAGGTACACTGCTCAGAGTCTACACCCACCTCATTCAGGGCACTCTCAAAATACACATGGGCCTTTGGTGCCTGGTGGGCTTAGTGGTCCCATGTTACAGCCAGCCACCCTATTTGGTCATCTGTTGGGTAGCGGGGGAATCAGATATGCATCTGCCTCTTGTTTCCCCACAACAAATCCTAGACAATTATTGCTAGTGATAGCAACACTGGTTTGTGGTAGAAGAATAGATGGAAAACAATGCTTGATATATTTGAGTAGTTAGTTTCATTTTTTTTCCCCCTGAAAGCTTTGAGAATTACTAGATTTGGTTTTTATTCTTTTGGACATAAAATAGGAAGACATATTTCTATTTCTTCTTTTGATGTTTAAGCATTTAAAATTCTTTATGTATTTTTTGACATAGAAGATTTAATATATTAAAGTCTAATTACCTAATCACATATTTGCCTGTTTAAGGTACTTCAACAGCTGTGGGTATAAATGGTACCTGTGAATTTGGGGAAAGAATTTGGACTGGTAGAAATAAACTTCTCAAAACCCTTCTGTCTTTGTTTGGGTTGCTATAACAAAATACTTTAGACTGGGTAATTTAGAAACAACAGAAATTTATTTCCTACATTTCTGGAGGCTGGGAAGTCCAAGATAAAGGCACCAGCAGATTGGGCATCTGGTGAGAACTTGCTCTGCTTCAAAGATGGTGCCTTCTTGCTACGTTCTCACAGGGCAGAACGGGTGAATGCTGTGTCCTGACAAACATGCTCCCTTCACCTTCTTTTATAAGGGAACTAGTTCCACTCATGAGTGCAGAGCCCTTGTAACTTAATCACTTCCCCAAAGGCTGCACCTCTTAATATAATACTATTTCATTTGGGATTAAGTTTCAACCTATAAATTTGGGAGGGACACAAACATTTAGACCACAGCACCCTTCTTTTTCCATTTAGGAGTGTATTGAGCTTGCTCAGCAGAATAAACTTAAGAGGACAATAATCCTATGTCTCAGGTATTGCAGCACCTCTGTGAGGCTATTTTCCCACTCATGGTTCTGTAGCAGCCCATCCTTATGACCTAGGCACGCCTCCCCTGGGGAAGACTGGCTGACGGAGGGCATGTTGATAGTGGCTTCTCCTGGACCATGGCTGCACAGGTTTCTCCAAGACTTGCCTAGGAGATCCAGAGGAGCAAGTTTGGTCTCAGGTTGTCACCAGCAGAACAGATCACAGAGCCTGTGTTTGTCACCGTGGCTTATTCTCCCTCAGTTCCAGTGTTTCAGGGGAGAGCCTCCTCTGCCCAGGTGCCTCTCCCTAAGCATGTTATAGCAGAAGAAGTGGCTTACCTCCATGGACTCATTTATTCTCCACATCCTCTCCAAGGAGCTGTTATATTACCTAGGGAGAAGCAAGTTATATTAATTCTGGAAATCAAAGCATTTTAACCTCAGGTCTCAAAATTATAATTTGTTGCACAAATTTGTTTTAATGTAAAACATACACCACATCTACATGTAAATATGTTTGGTACGACTGTACTGTTATCCTTCACCAGTATTCTGTGTGTAATTCTGAATATCTAGGTTGTCACATGCTCACCTCTTCTCATTTCCTGGGATAAGACCCTTATGATGGGAACTGGAAGAGATCTTCACCTGGCTCTTTCCTCTGAAATCAAACTTCTTATCTTGGCATAAGACACTTGTTGCTGACATCATGCAGTATTTGACAACTTATAACCTCTTTTCTTGTTTATATTCCATCAAAAGTGATGTCAAACTCTTGCAAAATAATTTATTAATACATTTTCACCTTCAAAAACTTTTACTTAAGTCCTACTATTATTTTCAATAGTGGTAGTAATTATTGCAATATTTAATTAGGGCTTAATCTTGGGATAATTTTCACCAGGGACTTTTGTGGCTCAATATGGTCAAACTTACATTCCTGTCTCCATGAGTGAGTCTAGACAAAATCTTTGAGGAAGCAACATCATGTAATCTACACTGCTTTTATCCATTTTATAAGACCCTTCAGTACCATCAAGAGATGTCAGCTGCTTCACAGGTGCCACAACACAGAGATGACCAATGATGGCTCCATAACTTTAAACTAGTCATACTAGATATTGATGCTTTGGCAGGACAACTGATTGATCAATTGATTCACTTGTTTTTCAAATATTTATTGAAGGCCAACTAAGGTTCACGTATTGGCATTGTGCCAGGGAGATAGCCATTTTTATTCAAAAGAAGGAAGTTTTTATCTAAGAATTCCATGAGGAACCAGACAACTTACAGTGATGATGAATTATTAGGATTTTAGAGGAATTTTTTGGGAAAAATGGATATGTGAGAATAAGGAGAACAGCACACCAAAAAAGATACTGTCTCTTCATTTGACTGAATACTTACAATCATTTCATAATTTTAGAATGACAAAATACTCATGAGTACCTACCATGTACAAATCACCACTCTATTAGGTACAGAAAAAGCACAAAGATTAATAATTTTCCACTATAAGAAATTTTTCAGTCTAGTAAGTTGCATTCAACATATACATAAATAAATATAACATAAGATGAAGCTTATAATGTCTCTATGAAATATTTGAAAGAGTTCATTTTCGGCTGTTGGGGGGCTTTAGAATTGAAGTGTCGTTTGCACTGGCCCTTAATCCTTGGATAGTTTTGGGATCCATAGATATGGAAAGAAAGAGAATTACAGGTGAAAGAAGATGTAAGTAAAATCTCAAAGACAGTAAATGAAAGGATGCACACAGAACACAGTTTGTTCTACTTGGCTAGAGTATAGGGGCATGGTGGAAATAAGATTTGAAATTCAAACTGGGGCCATGTTATAAAGAACCTTTAATGCCAGGCTGAGGAGTTTGACCTTTATTTAATAGGCAATGAAAAGTGTTACCCCTCAATGTCAACACATAATCTGTGGCTGGAATATGTAGCGAGATTTTATCAGTCTATGTCATCGTAACCTCTGAAATTAAACATTTAGTCAGGAGCATATATTGACATCTAAGAACTTTAGGATCAACTTCTCCAGGGAAATTTATAGTAAAGCTTTAGATTTGATTCTTTTGAGAATTCTTCTTTGAAGCAACATAAAAATCTGATGTATTGTGTGTTGACTACAAATTTTAAAATAAATGGTGGAATGCTTTTGGTTTGCCAGCTGCTGAAAAGTAAAATAATGACACATTAAGTAATGGAAATGTGGGAATTAAAACTTTCACAGAGAGAGAAAACAAACTCATCATTTCTTTCCTTATCTCTGTTTCTGTGTCAGGCCCCCTTGCTGGCTCATGTCTTGTCCTCTGAAATGTCCTCAGTTGCCTCTATTTCATTGCTTTTTGATTTCCTTGAGGGTTGAGACACCATTTTGGAATTTAGTAAGACACTCTTGGCCTCAGTGACTGAAAATAATTGGAGTAATTTCATTTTGTTTCTTCTAGAGGGGGGAATCTAGAAGTTTCCAAAGTTGACCTCTATTCTTTGCTTACCTTTCTGTAGTCCTTACCTTGTTCCAAGTCCTGCTGGAGTTACAGCTCGTATGTGTTTCTTACTGTGTGGTGCTCCAATAATCCACCAATCCTGCAGATTCTTGTCCTTGAAGTTAGGATGCTTTTATATTTTTCTCTGAAAACAGTTTTACCAGCTGACAGTCTGAGTTAACTAAGTTCTATATATAAATTTATGCAGGAAGGAAGAAGAGGGAAAAGAAAATATGCAGGAATGAAAATAAATATTTGAGCGTAGTGGAATAGCTTCAATCCCAAATATGTCAAGTTATAGTGATTTTTAAAAAGGTCTCCAAATTGCAGAATGCTTTATAATATTCTCTGCCAAAAACTCCAGGTATGCATCAGTGTCTTTCACCATTTTATGGCTCTTGGTAGTGTTTCGTGGTCCATAAATTTAATACATTGTTCAGGTTACTGATCGTGTATCCTGAGATAAATTCCCAGACCACAGTGGTACACTGATAGCAGGGCATTAAATGCCTCTCCCTGATTTTTTTATGCCCTATCCATCTATCAAGCTAGCCTGTACTAAACATCTTTCATGTGTTAACCATACTGGATACTATATGGCAGCACTTTTCAAACTCTACTGTGATAAAAAGAAACTGGAGTTTATTATGATGCAGCTTGTGAGGTCTAGGTTAGGGCTTGAACAGCCACATTTCTAACAAGCTCTCAGGTATGTGGGTGGGGACCACACATTAGGTAGTAAGGCTGTTTGGGACTCTCTTTTCTAAAGTAACTTATAATGGGAGCATTAGGCAAAAGCAAATATAAGGCAATTTGAATACAGTGATGCACATATTTCATTGAGAATAGAGAGGTATTTGTGGAGAGTAGGTGAAATTCAGGAAGGTTTCATAGAAGAGGAGACTTTTAATTAAAGTGGATCTAGGAAGATGTGAGGGATTTCAGCAGGCATGGAGGATATTCCAGATGGAAGGAATACATGTCAGAATTTGTGGACTCTATAGACCCACGTAGCTGGGACTTAGGATGCACATTAAAAAGACTTTGGAGATAGGACTGAAAAGGGAGCCAGCTTAATTCACTTGGATCTTCCAGGACACACATGCAGATACATGCAGGAATTTTATGGAAGCTAGAGGATAAAAATTAGTAATAAATACAACACACACACACACACACACACACACACACATTCTTGGTCAAAGTTGCCATTTTGCTTGATCACAAATCAATTTTATCTTCAGAAAAATACAGTGAATTTTAACAGTGAATTTTTGTTTTTAAGCCATGTTTTAACTTTATAACTTGGAGTTTTTAAAGGAACTATAAATAGCACACTTCGAAGAAATTTCTTGAGCAGCAATCTGGAAAACACACATAAGCTTTTAGAAATTCTTCTAGGCAGGCTGCTTCAAATCTGCCCCATTCTCCTGCCTCCTGAACATCTATTTGCTTTGTAAATGGGTCCCCATCTCTACAGATGGGGTCTACATGTTTTATTATGGCATTAACAGCCCTTTATGATTTGACCTCAACTTACCTTTCTAGCATATCTCTTACTGTATTTCCCCTCAGTGCTCTACTTACCGTCTAACTAGAATATTTATCTTTTATTCATTGAAAAATAAATGCAGAGATGGCCTAATATGTGTCAGAATATGTGTTTGACCCTGAGTATGTAGTTTTGAACAAAGCAGACCTAGAATGTACCTTAAAGGAGCTTATAGCATTATGAGGCTGACAGATGTCTAAGCAAATGCAATAAATTGTGATGAGTATTATAAAAGTACAAAAAAATTACAGGGGTCTTGATTACAGTCAGAATAAGTCTAGACATTCCTGAAGAAGTGATGTTTCAGCTGAGTCCTGAAGAAAATAGAAGGAATTCACCGGAGGGTGTGTGGTGGGAGTCAGGGAGGGATGGAGAGAGAACAGCACATACAAAGTGGAGTATCATAGGCTGGTGAGAAAGTATAGAGGCTTCAAATAACTGTCGGAAATTTAATATTACTTGACCTAAAAACATGACAGGGAGAATGGTGAGAAATGAGAACTAGGCAGGGGCCAATTGCGGAAGGCTGTGTACACAATGTTAACGAACATAAACACGCTAAGGGCAATGGAAAAACCACTGAAAGGTTTTAAGCAGGGAAATGACATAAACAAAGTTACATTTTAACATTATCATACTGACTGCAGGATGGAGCATAACTTGAAGGGATGAAATGAGAGGTGAGAGACCAGCTCTTGCAATTGTTCAGGTGAAATACGCTGGTGCTTTGGATGAGCGTGGTGGCAGTAGAAATAAAGGGAAGATAATTTCACATTTGAGGATTTTAGAGAGTAATGTGGATTCAGGAGATAGAGAAGTTGATGATGACACCAAGATTTCAGGTTTGAGCAGGTACTATTTATGAGGATGGGGAACACTGGAGAAAAAGCATTATCTTTGCGTCTTTGAGGGGATGAAGATAACTTCATATTTGAACACATGCTTGAGGGTATTTTGGAATATCTGTTTTAAATTTCAAAATACTAGTGGGGTACAAATGTTTTTGCTACATGGATACCTTGTATAATGCTTAAGTCAGGGCTTTTAGTGCTTGTCATAGAATAGTGTTCATTGTGCCTGATAGGTAAGTTTTCATTCTTCATCCCTTTCCCACCTTCCCCTCTTCTTGGTTTCCAATGTCCTTTACATCTCTTTGTGCCCATTGTTTAGCTCCCAATTATTAGTGAGTACATGTGGCTGTTTGTTTTTCCATTCCTGAGATACTTCACTTAGGATAATGGTCTTCAGTTCCATCCAAGTTGCTACAAAAAACATTATTTCATTCCTTTTTATGGCTGAGTAAGTACTCCATGGTGTGTGTGTGTGTGTGTGTGTGTGTATACACACCACTTTTTCTGTATCCACTCAGGAATTGATGGACACTTAAGTTGATTTCACATCTTTGCAATTGTGAATTGTGCTGCAATAAATATTTGGGTACAGGTGTCTTTTTTTTGTAAAATAACTTCTTTTCCTTTGGGTAGATACCCAGTAGTGGGACGGCTGGATTGAATGTAAGTCTACATTTATTTCCTATTTATCTAAGTAAAGTCATAGAATGGAAATGAGGAATATATATTTGAAGCTAAGTGGGGAAATCTGGCTTGAAGCTATAATCTGGGAGTCATCAGGATACACATGAAATTGAAAGCCATGGAAAGGGATGTGACTGCCTTGGGGGAGTTTACAGAGGGGGAAGGATTAAGTCTGAGGGCTGCGTTCTGGAGAACATCAACAGTAGGACATGAGCAAAGAAAACAAAAGCCTATAAAGTAGTCTGGAAAGGAACCACAAGGACTAAGAGAAAAGATAGGAGAGAATAATTCCTTAAAAGACAAAGAAAGAGAGTATTTCAAAAAGGAAAAGTATTTTTATAGGTCAATAGATTCTAGTAGCCCTGAGATACACACCTGAAAAGTGTCTGTTATCTTGAAGGTTCTATCTGTAATAAGTGACCTTGGTTTGTGCTAAAACACGTTATTTCTCCTGCCTTCCAGCCCATGTTTATATTATAGTCTCTATTCTTCCCCAGAATTCCATTCATTTTTAAAGACTCAGTTAAAGTAGAATCTGTTTCATAAAAATCTTTTTGATCCTCCATTTGGAGACACTTTCTCACTTTTATGTAAATCTGTCATTTTATATACCTCATATGGTCTTCATAATAGGCTACATGTCCTTTCTATCATTTGTAAATATACCTGCTAATAACCTGGAGAGTTCCTTGAGTACCGAAATCTTGAGTGCTTTGAATGGGAAGATATAAGTTCAAATTATCCATATTGCACAACTGGTCATATAGAGTTTTTATGGATCTTTGCAGAATTTTAAGCACCCATCCTGATGATGTAGTCTAGGGCTCTGAGAAGGCAGGAACTGTGTTTCATTTCTGTAAATTGCTTAATCCTCAATATTTAGCTCATGATATGTAAGAAACATCCGTTAAAAATGTTGTTGTGTGTTTCCTCTCAACTTTTAATTTTTCTCAGTCGAAAAAATGATTTCAATTATGTTCCTGTTGGAAGTTTTAATATTTTTGGTAAATTCTACATTGTGTTGTCGCATGGTTATTCCTTCATCTTTACCACTTTAAATCAGCATACGTTTTTCACCAGAATTCTCATTAACAAGTTAAAGAGCCGACCTGGGCATTTATATCTCTTGTGCTAGTCCGTGGGAGGGATTGCACTGGGAAGTTCTATAGCAGGTATTCCTTCCTTCCAGCAATACTTGGAATGGGAGCCCTTTGAGCCATGGTACTGCTTATGTGGGTTTTCCTTGTTGCAGACCCATTGTGGTTTCAGATGTCACCAGCAGCTCTTTTAATGCTTTTAGCTTATTGAAGTTTGATCACTGAAGTCCTGTCTTAGTTTCACTTCTTTAATTTACAGTTTGAAAACCAAGAATGTTTAAATTAATGATTCCTTTGGAACATGCAGCTCCTCTCAATGAGGGGTAGGGGTACACAGCGATGCTTTCCCTGGCCTCATTTCTGACTTCTGAAAGCCACCCCAAAAGAAAGAGACAGATTTTCAGCACTCCAGCAGAGGTTAAACTCCACCCCCAACGTGCATCCACTTGCTCTTTATGTTCTTATAAGGACTTAGGCACAAATTAAGGAAAACAAATGCCAGTTGAGGTTTCCTTCCTTTGTACCACATCCAGAGAAAGAGATCTGACAGTATCCCAGGCAAAGCTTTCTATAAACAGCCTCCTTTTTAACCCAGCCATAAAGAGTTACATGCAGAAAAATAACCACTTGAAACCCTTTGCCCCCATCTTCAGATTGCTGCCAAAGCTTTTGCCTTAGCTTACTTCAACAAGAATAAACTGTGCAAAAGCTCTGGAGTTCTCAGGCAATGTGACTGCCTGCCCTGCTTGTTTAAGGTCATTAAAATCCTGGCCTTTGCCAAAAGACTTAGAGCAGAGCCATCCTGTTCTTGGAGAGAACTGTAATTTTGCTTAGGTCACAGACTTTATAGTGGCCAACAGCATTGAAATGGGTCTTTTTAATGGTGTTAAGTATAAACGAGATGCAAAGGGTGAGTGTGATAATTACAAAATTGTGTTTATAATAAAGATACTCTGTGGAAGAAATTGCTAATACATTTACACTTATGAATTATTGAAAATAAAAACACCCTTCCTATTATTCTGTCAGATGAAAGAACTTTATATTCCAAATGGCATTTCCCTAGAGATTTTATTTTCTTTATTGGATCCTAAAAGCTCTTCACATTTATGCTGGGTGTATTTGTGGCCATGTCCATATAGATGAAAAGATGTGATGAGTTGCATGCTTATCTGGTGAATTCAAGGCTGTCAGGACAAGCTGTTAAGGCAGTAAAAACAAAACCACTTTCAAGTCATTAATGCAACTCTTCCATTTGCTTTGGTTAAATACAAAAGAAGTTCATTTTTATGTTGTTATATTAATAATTTTATTTTATATAATAATATTATAATACATGTTATATTAACTATATTTTCTCTGGCGAACTATAGAAATTGCATTCATATTTTTGCTTCTTGCACCGTGAGAATCATACCGTATTTTTGCTTCTTGAATATTACCTGTATTATCACTGATGATTAGAAAGAAAAATAGAACAGATAGTTGATCAATTTTCTTTTTCGTATAACACCTAATTATAAAAGTTGAGAAAACATTTCATGTTTTGCATGGTAAGCAAAAGATAGCTGACGTCATACAATGTTTGTGAATAATTCTGCATCAATGTACATAAGCCTGTTTGTCCTTGTTCCTTTTCAAACAGATTGTAATAGAAAAATAAGATACTTATAGGTTATATCCAACTATATAAAGTATTTTTTAAATTATTAATAATTTTTAGAGGGTGAAAACATTTAGGCATTTCTTGTGTATGCTCAGCGTGGGGGGTTCCAAGTATTGGGATACTTCAAGAAGACCATATTATGCAGTCTTTTTTGAGTCCTGAAGAACTTTAGGAAGATTATAGGAAGCTTGATTTATATGTGTAATTAACCTATTGGGACATACACTGTTGAGTATTTTGTAGAACAAATTATTTATTGAGTGCCAACTAAGCGCTAGGCATTGTTGTAGGTGCTGAAGACAAAACAGTGAACCAGACACCTGCCAGCAACACTGATGAGAACATTCTCAATAGTCCTGATTTAAGAAGTTCATATAGTTGAGATTACTATTAATGACTTTGAAGTTGTAAACAAATTTAAAAACATATTAGTGATATTTTATATATTTTCTATCAGTAGATTGCAATTAAATACAAACAGCAATCTTTAAGAGAGAGTACCACCAAGAAGTAGCTACCTCGTCTTTCAAGCTTATCTGTGAATCCATTTCATTTAATTAGATGACCACAGACATTAAAAATATATATCCTGTGTGTATTCCACAACATGTCTCTGAAATGGTACAGATTAAAAAGCCTGAGGCTTCAGTCTACATCAACTAACATGACTCTCATTACATTCTATTTCTGCTTCATTGCATGTCCAGTATGGGCAACATTTGTACCCCAACTTTTGTGCTTTTAGTTTTTGGCTATGAGCATTGGAAAGTTTCACTAGGAAGGTAGGCAGAATTTTGAAGATACCTGGCCAGATTCCCATGGGTCGCATGTCACCCTTACCTTCCTTCTGCATTTCTATTCCTTCCAACGGTTTGCAGAAGTATATATATGGGTTATCTTATACATTCCCAGGCATATGTCTGCTTTCTCTCTGAAAGCATTCTAACCTTTTATCAGAGCAGTGGTTGGATAAAAAGAATCCATAGGTAGAAATATCCAATAATCTGCTCTCACTCAACCTGGCTGCTTTCTAAGGGAAAATTGTTCTTTCACTAATGGTCCTCACCACCATCTCTGCCTTGGACAATTGTTTCAGAAATCCATAATTTCTTTCATAAGTATGGCAGCAAATGCTGTTTCTTGGGTCTCTTCACATGCATTTAGCAATTTGAACTTCAATAGAATAAAAAAAATTCCTTTCAAAACCTAGCATCCTTTCAATTTGAAAGAATGAGCAACACCAGGAGGCAGAGTAAGAAGATGGGTAAGGGAACGTATGAATTTTATTTGCTAATGTTTCTGGAAGTCTGGGGGTATTTTTTAGCCATCATGGTTTTTTAAATACCTTTCAGCTTTTCCTCTAAATTCTGTTAGCTGACAAAATGACTGCAGTCTTAAAATGTTTTATTCAACAGGTAGAGACAGAAATATAAAATTATTTCAAGCATTATTATCTATTTAATATGATGCCAGTAAATCTAATATAAGCTAATAATGAGATCTAGAAGAAAAACTAGGACATATAAGAAGCATTTTTTAACTTTAGAGCTAATTAACAAAGTTGCCCTTGTAAAAACAGCTTTCTTAAATTCCTTCCCCTTCCCTCATGGTACTAAACATATGATAATACAGTTTAGGGGACTGAGACTCATGGATCTCTTTCCATTTAACATTTAAATGGCCTCTTTTAGTCACAGAATAGGAGAAAGCCCTCTTAAATTCTTTGATAAGGAAAACACCTTCATTAGAACAGATTCTTATTTCAGAATTAAATCATTCTGGGAATTACTGGATAGTACGATTCTTCTTATTTTTGCATCCTCCATACTGATTCTAAAATTTAAATAATTCCTCCTTGTGTCATTTTCCTGCATAAATATTTCTTATAATTATATATTGTCCAGTCAATGGAGTCCAAACTCCCTAGTAAGAGACGTGAGAGGCTCTCATAATCTGACACATTGTTCTTTCTCAGTCTCTTTTCTTTCCACTTTCCCTCCATATATCACACCACACATTTTTTTGCAGAATAAAGTACAGTCATATATCCCTGTTGTTAAGCACTGCTTGATTATAGTGACTTTTATTTATTTATTTATTTTTGCCTTTTGTGAAACATAGGTGCCCTGTAGAAAAACTACTTGTCTCTGAGCCTAGTGCCTTCATTTTGGATGCTTTGCAGATAGAAGTAACAAAATAGAATTAATAAGTCTGAAGAGTTCTTTATGAGAAGATTTTTCCAGTAGCATCTAGACTTGCATTTTCAGTACATTTTTACATTGCTTAACTAAATAAGAGAAAACAAACCATGGGATAAAATATTTAGATGGATTCCCACTTGGGATATCAGAGTGTAGTCATAACTTCGTTTCATAGTTGAAGAGGAAAATGACCTCGGCAAATAAGAACGTGAATTCCAATCAAGGAAGCACTACCGAGTTCATAGAGGATTAAATTCTTTCTAATGAGACATAGTTTTGCCTGGAACATAGTAAGGTGTCACTGGTAGATATTCTACTTCTGATACTTGTGAACCAGAGCAGAGATAAGGGGCTTGACACTTAAAGACCAAATGGGCTTACTGGTAGTGAGTTATCTAGAATGAGAGAGGCCATGGAGCTATTCCATTAATCAGCCCTACTTCTACTGCTTGATGTTTGGGCAACATGTCTCTCTCAAATTAATCTAAAATCTAATCTAAAATACCAAACTGTGCCATTTAATGGTCAGCTCACTCCATCTGATTTGCCTGAGAAAACCTTCCTTTTAATCCTGAATGTATTATACATCTTAAACCTATGGTCCTGGTTTTTATTGTCCCCTGATCTGTTTATTCATCAGTGACCTCTATAGGAAAACTATTCACTTATCTATCCATTCAGTCAACAAATATTTAATGTGCATCTACTATTTGCAAAGCTTTGTACTAATCACTGTGGATTCAAAACTTATTGAGTGGTGGAGACTTTGCTCCTCTGCAACTCATAGTCTAGCAGGAATACAGATAAATAAGCAGTCCATAAAATACAGCGTCATTAGAACCATGATGGGGAAGTACAAAATGCCACATAAGAGGCATTCTCCTATGCCTCTATTCACAGAACAGGTGTCTTATACAGAAATGGGATCCAGGGAAGACTTCCTGGAGGAAATGAGAGGCTTGCATTTACATCTTTGCAAGATTACTCTGGCTACAATGTGAAGAGCAGGATTGGTGAAGAAGTGATGGTGACCTGAATATGAAAACAGAGAAAAGAGTAGACTTTCAAGAGAAAAGAGGTACAATTTACACTGGTGTTTGATTGGATGTAAACACTGAAGGAGAAGATATTTTTGGCAATATGCTCAATTTTCTGGTTTGGGTAACTACGTGGATAGTGATGAGGGGATGATGAGTTCAATTTAGGACATGGTAGTTTGAGTTACCTGTGGGAGAAACAAAAAGATATGTTGTAGGCTGCTGCACATCCATGTATGGTGCTGGAGATTCAAAAATTAGTGTCATCAGCAAACAGATCGTAATCAAGTAATGGAAATCAGCAGTGTCCAATCTCAGAATCTTACCGGCTATTGGGCCAATGCCCACAAGTCTTGTTAGTCTATGTCCAGGAGGTATCCAAGTTCACCCCAAAACTTATTCATGAATCTTTATCTCAAATGGAGCCTGAAGGAAACTGTTAGTCTTAGGTGTACTGTGGATATATGTCTCTCCCTGTCTCTGACACATAAATAGAGTATTTTAGCTAATAGGTGACATGACATTAGAGAGAGTTTGCAGAACTGGAGGATAGAAAGACCCGGTTATAGACAAAAGCTAAGTTTCTTTCCAATATTTAACTCTGGCTCAGTCACTTAACCTCTTTGAACTGCAGTTACTTTATCTGTGCAATGGAGATAACAATGTGGGTCTCCTAATTACAAGGTAGTTTGAGGCTCAAATGGGCAATGTGTTAGAACTATAATGGGTTACATAAACCCAAGGCTTTGCAAATTAGTTCCTTCCTGGCATTAAAAGAATAGAAAATGGAAAATCAAGCTATATGTTTCTGGAAAATATTTCTCTTTTTTACGTTTTGTAAGTTCATTCACATTTACCGACAAAATGAATTAAGCATTTCCTCCTAAGACCATATTGTTTAGAAGGAAATCATATAGACCTGTTAGTAAAGTTGAGAACATGAAGCATTTGGATTGTTATTTGATTATTATTATTTTGTTATATTTCACTGGATAAGCAGACTAAGGAATTCTGCAAAGAAGAAAATATTTTTAAATCATCTCTATGTACCTGATAGATTATATCTCCATGTTCAAAAATAATAACAAAAGGAAAACAATCACTGTGCCAACATGAAGGTTTGATTATGCCTTTCTTTCTATGACCTGTTATGTGTGAACATTCAACTTTTACTGGCCTCTCAGACAGAAAGGAAACCCACTGGCATCTATGTGGGGGCAATCTGGATCCCTGAAGTTGCCTGGCAAAGAGGATACTGAGTCCCCATCCGAGTGTAGGAGATGGACACAAGGGAGAGAGGGGGGAAAAAAGAAATCATAATAGGAGATCCAGGGAAGTATACTAATGTTTGTGCCTTTGCCTGTTTTTTCATAATTTAAAAGATAATGTTGATAATATGATTGATACTGACTTTTAAGAGAGAGGAAAAAGAAATGAAAAATCTCATGCAAGACACTGATGCAGGTTTCTTGAACCACTTTATAGAGCTCTGGGAATATGGTTTGGAATATTTTATGAAAATGACACCTTGGGTACACTTTTTTTCCTTGTCACTTCCTTTGGTGTAAAATTGTGTTTTGTATGAGTATATGATTTAGTGCTATCCAAAAGTATTAAAAAATAGTGCTGAGATATGGGTCATGCAATTTAAGGATTAAATGGAATAAAGAGGAAAAAAAATTAAAAAAAGAAATACCAGGGATATAAACACTCCAGAAAAACAAGTATTGACCATGGACTTTCAAATATGAATGTGATTATGAATATATATATATATATATATACACACATATATACACATATGCACACATACATATATAAAGTTCACTGTTCTTAGGTACTCTGTTTATATCAGAAATATTTAAATTTTATGCATTTGGTTTTCAAAACATTTTCATTCTATAATTCCTTTTAAAATATTTTGTGTTTACAAAATGCAAATGTGTCAGAAATCCACACTTTTACCTAATTAGTGCCACTATGAATTAATCACTATAAGCTTCCCATAGGTGGTTTGGAGAGTTTAGAGACGTGCATATTTTAGAATCATGGAAGGAAGAGTAGTTCTTAGGTGGTTGTTGGGTTCTGGCATGTTTTTATAATACTTAACATTTTTTTTTCAAAGAACTCTACATCTATATAAATGTCCAGAGATACACCAACTTTTGGCTCTAATCTTCATTATCCCGCTTTTGTCATTTCTATTAAATATCCTTTTATTGAATGTGCACATTTGGAAATAATATTTAACATTTTTGGTAGACTTTAATGGAATGCTCTAAGTTAGCAATTAATTTTATTTATGATTTTAAAATATTTCTTCAGTTAACTATATCATTTTTATTTGAGTCTATTAGCAAAGTTTTCCCCCAGGTTTAAGATATAACTTACACACAATAAAATTTACCAGTTAAGTATAAGGTCTGATGAACTTTTGCAATTGTATACAGTTGTGTAACTACCACCACAGACAAGGTATGGAAAATACAGAAAATGTCATCACCACTTTCAGTCAATCCCCTCCTCGCTATTGTTTGCCTTTTCTGTAATTTCATATAAATAAAGTTATACAGTATGTAATCTTTTGTGTTTGACCTTTTTCACTTATCATATTTTTGAGGTTCACTCATGTTGTTGCATGTGTCAGTAGTTTGTTCATTTTTATTGAGGGTTAGATAGTATTCCAGTAGTATCAATCTGTTTATCCATTCATTAGCTGATGGACATTTAATGTTTTTATTCCCAGTGGTTAGCTATCTTGAATAATACTGTTATGGGCACTCTCATACAAGTGTTTCTGTGGAAATATTTTTTATCCCTCTAGGGTAAAAACATAGGGGTGGAATTTCTGGGGTTTATGATAGATGAGTAAGGTGTGGTAGGTAAGACATCACCAAACTGTCTTCCAAAGTGGATGTACCATTTTGCATTCCACCAGAAATGCATGAAAGTTCCTGTAGTTCTACACCTCATCAACAGTATTGTCAGTTGTTTTAACTTTTAAAAAGTTTTAAGTTATAGATTAGATGTGACTAAAATATTTCTCTACTGAAAGACAAAATGAAGGTACATTTTATTTGTGCTCTCAGTCTGGTCAACCACCAGCACAGACTTGGAATGTATAAGGCCTGGTTTTATTGCACTGAAATATTTTCCTTTTCATAAAGTGAAATATTAAAGTGTGTTGGTTTTAGTTTGATAATTCAAATACTGCCATTTTAATGTCTCTCATCATAAATCTTTTTTATTGCATTCTGTGTCATCCCTCATATCTTGGATAAAAATGCTTTTGTTTCCTTTCTGGTTAATAGACTTGGAAATCATGGGTATGTGTGTGTGTATTTCTTTCCTTTTTATGATTGGAGTGAGTTGGTAATAAATTCTTTTTTTACTCATTTTTTTCCCTTAGCATATTTTCAATTCTATATTATATAAGGCCACCAGAGCTGTTGGAAACTGATTGTTTTCAATGATGTATAATATTGTCAAAAACTTTCTATTCTCTTCAAGAATATTTATTTTTCTTTTAAAGATGGAATTCTACTAAATTGCAAGGTGAATGAATGTGTTTGACAGATAATTGTTAGGTATCTCTATGGAATTCTTCTGTTAGTAAAGATAGCTATTTACTATCAGTATTCAGTATGAATACGTGATTTTGGAGTGTTTTGTTTGTTGGTATAAAATAGTGTAATATTTAAAAATATATTTTCTGGCTTTTTATTATGTAGTCTTAAAACTATGGAAGATGCAGTTTTAGAAGGAGACTACAATTTAGGGGAGGAGATAACAAAAACCCCCCAAAATTTAATAATTCAAGTTAATATGTGGTATTGAGAGGTATCATTTCTTCCCACTCCTGATTTTTTCTTCCATATGAAAGGAGCTTAGTGTTCCTGGCCAGGGAACTTCCTGTGTATCCTCTGCAAGGAGGCAGAGTGAGCTACTTTGCTAGTAGGCATTTGTTATTGGTCCACATTTCTTTTTTTTTTTTTTTATTTCAGAATATTACACGGGTACAAATGTTTAGGTTACATATATTGCCTTTGCACCACCCAAGTCAGAGCTACAAGCATGTTCATCTCCCAGACAGTGTGCACCACACCCATTAGGTGTGACTATACCCATCCCCTCCTCCCCCATCCCACCTGCTCGACACCCGATGAACGTTACTTCCATGTGCGCACATAAGTGTTGATCAATTAGTACCAATTTGATGCTGAGTATGGTCCAGATTTCTTAATTAGATGGAGTAAAGATACCATAGGACCTAAATGTGAGGGGTACGATCATTCTTCTCTTTCTGGAACAGTGGGAAACAGAGGCCTCCATAAGTGGAATCAAGGTATGGACTCAAACTTCCTCTTGGGTGGCTGTTCCAAGATTTGACTGGAGGATAGGAAGGTAGCAAGCCCATCTGGGCTTTTGTTCTGAGCTGTGTCTACTCTCTAGCATTCTCTCTAGTAACAATGGTGATATTTTGGTTTCACTTGCTGACTCTCTTACTTCATTTCTCAATGACTCAGAACCCATATGAGGAATGGGTGGCATGTATCAGAGCCCCTCAGACTCTAACAAGAGTTATATCAACATAGGCTGTGGCCAAAGCATCATCTCTTATTAGTTGTTAAAATATTTCCTGTTGCACACTATCTCTGGTGCTGGATTGTCAGTTTGCACGGCTGCCTTCTCGTTCAAAGTATTTGATACCCCACCTGTGGGAGCACTCTATGTGGACATGACATGATATTTCTGGGCCCAGTCCGTGACATTCTCTTCTCCTTGCTTCTCTGATTATGGAAGCATGTTTTAAAAGGGAGCCTCTATCTGTCTAGGCCCTAGCGTGAAGACCGTGACGGACAATGCTAATTGGTATTGAACCTGCAACATATATGAGAATTAATTTATTGCTTTAAACTTTGAGATTGTCCACTTATTTGTTAGCATAGCATGCCTATATCTTATTCTGACTTATACGTAATTTCTTACTCCTTGAAAAAGGATTCTAGAGTTAAATACATTGTGACCTTTGATGTAAATATGACATAATTTTAAGCAGTTTTCTCTGGGGTGGGTGGGGATAGGAAGGAATTCTGCATTAAGTGTGTTTATCCTATAACACACACTTATTTCTGAAAACTCAAATTGGCCATTCATACTTGTGCATATCAGATTACTTAGTAGAGACTGTAGTTTTATGTGAATTGGCTACTGGCAAGTATGCATTGGTGTTGGAGTGAGCACGTGGAGCTAAAAGCCGGGGAGGGAGTAGGTAGCTGAGTGCAGCAGAACTGGTAGCCAAATTTAAATTGTGGCTTCTGGGTGATTGGCTGTGTCAAAACAATCAGGGAATTGCAAATAATCTAGTTTGCATGCCACAACACATTACATCTGGTCAGTAGAGTTCACAATTCACTGCCATATTTATCCTTGCCTTACTCTGTCTCTTTAGCTATACCTGATTTTTTTTCTTTCCCCTATTTTCTTGTGTCTCTTTTCACAAACGCAAATGTTTACATTGGAATTAGCCACATTAGAATTGGCCACATTAGAATTCGCAAGATATGTGTCCAAAGAGAGAAACATTCAATGTAAGTGGCAAAGTTCTCCAGTTTTCTCTTAGTTCTATCCCCATGTTATTGCCACATCAAAGCACAGTGTGAAATGGACAGAAATGGAGCCTTCTGATGTTTATCTTGCCAAGAGCTTTGCCGCATCATTTGATCTTTCAGGATTTGTTCTTCACCAGATAATTGAATAGTCTCAAAATGGATCTGTAGATGTATTCAGTGAGGATATGCTAGTTATTTATTATACACACACAAATTGTTTTAAGTTTTGTGTTTTCATTTTCATAATAGTCTAATGTCTGGCCATAAGATTTCAGTGGGGGTATTTGAGTTTTTCCATTTATTAGTCCATTTGTTAAAGTTTAAATGACATGCTATGCAATGTAATAAAGGTTCTAACTGTGCTTTAATAGAGCAAACTGATGTGAGAATTGAGTCCCTTACAACACATAATTGTACAGGCAGGTTAAACTCAGAATAGCTGTGCTCTAAACAACATACCATACTCACATCAAGAACAGATCATTACACAAATACATATGAAATCTGTATCAATGTGAAACAAATCGTAGTATTTCATTAGAAGTAAGTACAGTGGTAACTAAACAATCAAGTATTTTTGATTCCTCACTCCAGCATTAATTAAATTAAATGTACTCATTTAATACATATTCACTTATTGTTATAATAGAAACATTCACTTCAAATAAATAAGACAGGTATGAAATTACCAAGAAATAGTTGATTAAAAAATATTTTTGAGGATGATTTTCTTGGCAGATTAGGAGATATATTTGAGTTCTGATTATCAAAAACTACCAGACAAAGCCACAAATTTAATAATATAGCCTCACATATGCAAATAGAGGTACCTCAGAACGAGTTTTTGTAAACTGTAGATGACTCTTTCTCTACCAGGAGAGGCTTAGGGGTAGAGAGAGCATTTCTATTGAGAAAATTGTATTTGGAGTCCACAGAGGAGCAGTAGAGGTATGTTTTTTTCCTTCATCTTGACTGACAGGAGTTTCAATGGAAGGCTTCAGAGAGCTCAGTGTGTGCCCCTTGGTTTGGAGGTTTCAGTGGGTTGGTGTCCAACTCTTGCTTCTCATGAGAAAGCTACAGGGAAGACCGTGACTGACTGACTACTTGGATTACAGAGGAAAGAAGGTAGGCAGCGCTGCTTGCACTCAGACAAAAGGTGCATGAGTGTCTTCATCGATCAGGTGAAGGCCACAGGATAGAGTTAGACTTGAAGGGTCGTCTTTGATTCTACTCAAGAGGATATTCTGGAGAGGCAAGGGAACTGTACCAGAGAGGACTTGTGAGCTGAGGGAGAAGATAATAAGCAAATTCTGGAGAGATACATGCATCCAACTCAAGGAAATTATTTGAGAAATCTCCAGTGCCTGGGGAAGAAGGGATCTTTAAGGACACTCAAGAAAAGGAATCAGCTCTAAACACCAGATAATCTTAGAGAACACTAGTGCCAGCTGAAGACAGTAACAATTGAAGTAAAGTTTTTCCTTCCTCTTTACCTAGAGGCACAGAAGAGAATAAGCAGGGGAGAGGGGAATACGTCCCTTTGTGCTCATCTACCTCATGCTACAAAGATGCAAATCTGCCAATTCTGGGGCATCCACTGCAGCATGTAGGGAGGGTGCCAACTACCCAGGTGCTGGTTACCTTTCCTAAAAGCTGCTGCTTTTACCTTGTCTTCTTTTTCCCTGGCCACTGGTGGCAGGAAGGAGCCATCAGAGTACAGAGAAAAGAAGCCACATATGCTGCTTTCTTCAGTTGCAAGCTTCCCCCTGCAGCAGCACCAGACTGGTAGAGTGCGAAGTCACCTGTCAACACAGGTTGGAGTTTTATTTATTACAATAGACCCATTTACATCACTCCTCTACTGATAATTTTTCAGAGACTCCTCATTCATTGCACAGTAAAAGCCAACATCCTTTTTGATGGCCTACAAGCTTGCTGCTCTAAGAATGGTCCCTGGACCCAACCCAGATCTACTGACAAAGAATCTGCATTTTTAACAAAATCCCCAGGTGATTCATGTGTTCATTAAAGGTTGAGAAGCTCTGACCTATAAGCCCCTGCCCCTGGTTATCTCCTTTGCCTCACATACTAATAATACTCTTAATTTTTCTACTCTAGTCATGGTGGTCCTTGAATGTACTAGGCCCATTTTTGCCTCAGAGCCTTAGCATTGGCTATTCCTTCTTCTCTGAATACCACTCTTCAGATACCTGTATGCTCACTTCTTTTCATCCTTGTCTTTATTCCTTTCAGTGAGACCAATGATAGAATTCTTATAGTTTCATGCCTTATATTTAAGTCTTTTATCCATCTTGAATTGATTTTGGTGAGTGGTGAGAGATATGGATCCTCTTTCATTCTTCTGTATGTGGCTATCCAATTTTCCCAGCACCGTTTATTGAATAGGGCTTCTTTTCCCCAGTGTATATTGTTGTCTTCTTCGTCAAAGATCAGTTGGCTGTATGTGGATGGTTTTATATCTGGGTTCTCTGTTCTGTTCCATTGGTTGATGTCTCTATATTTGTACCAATACCATGCTGTTTTGGTTACTGTAGTCTTGTAGTGTAGTTTGAAGTCTGATAATGTGATACTTTCTGATTTGTTCTTTTTGTTTAAGATTATTTTGGTTATTTGGGCTCTTTTCTGGTTCCAAACGAAGCATACAATTATTTTTTCTAGATCTGTGAAATACGACATTAGTATTTTGATGGGGATTGCATTGAATCTGTAAATCACTTTGGGTAGTATAGACATTTTAACAAGGTTGAGTCTACTGACCCATGAGCATGATGTTTTTCCATTTGTTTGTATCATCTGTGATCTCTTTCCTCAGTGTTTCCTAATTCTCTTTGTAGAGATCTTTCACCTCCTTGGTTAATTATATTCCTAGCTATTTCATTTTCTTTGTAGCTATTGCGAATTGCATCTTTGATTTGACTCTCAGTTTGACTGTTATTGGTGTATAGAAATGCTACTGATTTGTGTATATTGATTTTGTAAACTGAGACTTCGCTGAATTTATTTGTCAATTCCAGGAGTCTCTTGGTGGAGTCCTTGGTGTTTTCTAGATATAAGATCATATCATCAGCAAAAAGTGATTGTCTGGCCTCCTCTTTCCCAATTTGGATACCCTTTATTTCTTTCTCTTGCCCAATTGTGCTTCTAGATATCAGCCAGGCAAAGAATTTATGAAAAACACACCAATGGCAATCACAGCAACAACAAAAATAAATAAATGAGACTTGATTAAATAAAAAAATCTTCTGTATAGCTAAGGAAATAAACAGAGCAAATAGAAAAACCTACAGAATTGGAGAAAATATTCATATGTTATACATCCAGTAAAGGGCTAATGACCAGAATCTACAAAGAACTCAAGCAAATCAGCAAGCAAAAAACAACCCCACTAAAAAGTGGGCAAAAGACATAAACAGAAGCCCTTCAAAAGAAGATAGACAAATGGCCAATAAACATATGAAAAAATGTTCAACGTCACTTACCATTAGGGAAATGCAAATTAAAACCACAATGAAATATTTCCTTACCCCATTTATAATGGCTTTTATTACAAAGTCCAAAAACAATAGATGCTGGCATAGATGCAGAGAAAAAGGAATGCTTTTACACTGTTGGTGGGACTGCAAATTAGTACAACTTCTATGGAAAACAGTATGGAGATTCCTCAAAGAACTAAAAGTAGACTCAATATTTGATCCGGCAATCCCACTACTGGGTATTTACCCAAAGGAGAAGAAGTGATTTTATAAAAAAGACACCTGCACTTGAATGTTTATTGCAGCACAATTCATAATTGCAAAGATGTGCAATTCATCAAGTGCCCATTAATTCATGAGTGGATTAACAAAATGTGGTGTTTGTATACCATGGAATACTACTCAGCCATAAAAAAGGATGAATTAATGCCCTTTGCAGCAATTTGAATGGAACTGGAGGCCATTATCCTAAGTGAAGTATCCCAAGAATGGAAAAACACACACCGCATGTACTCACTATTAAATTGGAACTAACCAATGAGCACATGTGTGCACAGAGGGAAGAAAAACTTAGCGAAAATCAAGCGGGGGGGGGGGGAGTAGGACAGAAGAGGCAAAAACCCACCTAACAGGTACAAAGAGCACTATCTTGGTGACGAGCACACTTATAACCCTGACTCAAGCAGCACAAAAGTGATCCATGTAACCCAAACCATTTGCACCCCCCATAAAATTTTGAAATTAACAAAAATCATATATGCTTATTGTAAGTAAAAAATAACCTAAAACTTAAATAAAAATTTAAAGTGAAATAGAAAAAGAGACCAATGCACAGTGAAAATTGCATTTAAAATGCCATTTCCATCTGCCAGTGCTCCCTTCCTCTGCTCTGATTTTTTTCCTTAATATTTAATGCCTTTTAACCTACTACAGAATTTATCTATTTAATGTGCTATTGTCTCTCTTTCCTGAGAATCCATAAGGGCAGGGATTTTTTTTCTGTTTTGCCTGCTGATATTTCCTTAGTTTATAGAGTAATGCTGGACACAATAGATGCTCAAGAAGTACATGTTGAATGAATGTGTTATTGACTAAATTTTTTTTTAACAAATTATCAGTCAATTTCTCAAAGTGCTTAATATGACTAAAGGCAAGCAAAGTCTCTGCAAGCAAAAGCACATTATTTTATTTTATTGGCCTATATATTTTTACCAAGAAGGCCACTGGACAAAATATGCAAATTATTCTAACTGGAGAATATGAGCTTTTTACTCATCTTTGCAATTTTGATGAAGGGAGGTAAATTTAAAATAATTTAATAAATTTTTCATACTTATCCAAATAAACTTCTCTCCTAAAAGGCTGAGGAAGTACAAAGAGATTCATTTAACACAATTTTATCAAGACTAGTGTCTGAAAGTTATGTGTACTGCCTTTTTTCCCAAAGAAACTGACATGAACTTTTATTTTCTGTTTCTATCCAAATCCAAATGTTTTGTCATACGAGCTCACTTGTTCTTGGCTGGTGAACTTGTTTCTAAGAAAGGCTAAATATGCTCATAAAGAAGACTCAAAGAGCTTCTTGGACAACAAATAATTTTTACAACACAGCATTTTGATGAGTTAAGTGTAAGTGAATCAGAAACAGATGGATTATTATTAGTTATTGAGACCCACAAGTTTGAAAAACAAGTGAAAATTTCTCATGTTTTGTATCCTCAAATATAAAAATAACATGTATAGTTTGAAACAACATTTTCCTAGTTTTTACTATGTTTTGTCTCAAATGTCATGTTTCCTGCGTCCTTTTGTGATGGGACATGTTTCCTATCTATGAATTTCATCTTTATAGCATTTACAGGTAATTGAGTTGTTCTGGTCTCTCAATTGTGAACCAAGGTAATATATTATTAATATAATCAGGATAGTCTAAAGTTATTCATATCGTCTTCTCTTTTAATATAAGAGATATATTAAACAAAGCTTTTGTTTTGTTTCAGTTATTGTTCTTTTGGTTACCAGGAACAGAGATATGCATAGACTAGATCAAGAAATTCTATATAAAGATATAGAGACATCAAGAGATCCATGCACCTGAGCATGGCTACACACATAAGCATCTGCACAGCAGAGCATCATGGCAGATGGAATTGGGAAGCCACTGGAAATGACTAATGGCTGATCTTTCTCATGAAGTTTTGCTCATGGCTCTTCTCTGCTCATCTGAACCATTCTCCTGACTTTGCTGATTACTAGCCTCATAAATTCAGTTTCAAATGATTCATAATGGCCCTGGCTGAGTTTACTTTATATTCTTTCAGCTGAGCTGCCATAGTAGCCTGACTTACACTCCATAGTTTCAAATTCCTAAAACAGAACTCTAATTGGCCCAGGTAATTTTTTTTTTTTTTTTGAACCAGGTTTCTGATCACTGAAACCTATGACTAGGGTATCTGGTGTCATCATCTGTGGTGGAAGAAGTCAGCTTCCCTGTGCTAGAGGAAGATGTGTGAACAGGTATCAAGATTGGCTGTTCAAATTTCAGTGTGCTAAATACAGACTCCAGGATTCACCAGCTGGAAAAAAAAATTTCAGCAAAATATATTTTTTTGCCAATAGGTTCTTTGGAAAATAAAATATTACTTGTTTCTCTTTTCAAGAATTGAAATGTTTTAGATTTTTAATTTAGGATGCCAAAATTGGAAAGGGTGTGGATGGCTTTCAAAGTTCAGAATTTCATCTAATCTGTCTGGATTTTAAGAAAACAACAACATCATCAATCACATGACCATTTAGGGGACATGCCTTTGGAGATAGTTTATTGTACTATTTTAAATATAGTCACTCTCTTTATTTTCCTAAGAGCTCTGAAATATTCCTTGAAAAAGTAATCTTTGGTTTGATACATGTTAATTTTGTAACAGGCTTTACATTAAAAAAAAACAGACTTAGGGAACTTGGAGGAGATCCAATGAAAGCCTGATAACAACTGGAATAGGCTTTGTTTTGCCTGGAGAAGGCAGAGGAGAGAATAAACAATAATTTTAAATAATACATAATTCTGATGTAGGACTTAGACAAAAATCTGCTCTGTCAGCAACTGGAGCTCATAAAACCCATAAAAGGGAGACAGTAAGCAGCACTGGAAGGAACAGCAAGCTACACTGTGAGGCTGACCTGACTTATAGCCTTGGCTTTGCCAGTTACTGGCTGGGCTACCTTGGTTACCTGGCAATGTGGAAAAAAGTGCACTGGATGTCAGCTTAGGTCATTTCTGACACTAAAGAGAAATCTAACAAAGAGACATCCAGGGCCACTGGGCAAGGCTGTGCAAGAGATTCACTGTGCGTTTATAAAGGGTGACGTTCTGAGGATTCTCATCCTTCCTTCTGCCCCACTGAGTAACACATGTATGTGGAATTTTATAAAGAATAAGGATTTATTCCACATCTGCTATCATATCCATCTCACAATTTGAAGTTCTGTAACTCATGCAATGGCTTCCACCTGAACTAAGAAAAAGCAAAAAGACGTCTGATTCAGGTAACAAAGTTTGAGCTTGTGATTGAGAAACAGAGCTGGGTATATTTTTATGCCCCATGAAAGAAAAATAGAATCAAAAGCATCCCTATGTTGGATAGGAACGACTGTCATCCAAAAAGAAACACAAGTTCACCATAACAATAATTGATTGTTACTTATTGAAAAAGAACATACCTAGACTTGAGACTAATTATAAGAAAAAAAAAAACTGGCAAATATTTCCAGTGACAAAAATAAAGCTTTATCCATCGTAGTACTAAATGGATATAAACACTAAAATGTATACATTAAAAATTTTACCCTGCCTTTAGGCATAATTACTCCAATTCATTCCAAGAAAAACAGGCCATTTTCTCACAGCAAATCAAGCATTACGAGAGAGGATTATAGTTTTGAAACAGGAATTCCCTGAGAGCAGTCACTAACATGGGCATTTATTTCTGGCTCTTAGAATCTCAATTATAATATCAGAGCCTTTTTCAATGTCTTAGTAGTTGACTTGACTAGTCATTTTCTCTCCCAGTCATGTCAACCACAGGCATCAGTTCACTTCTGTAAATATATTCATTGAATATTTGCCTATTTATATATTCCAAGGATATTCTATTATAAAATCTCAGCGTCTGGTAGAAAAAGTAGATTCTCAACAGAGTCAGCTGTCTATATAAAAAGTAGTATTCTACAAGTTATAATTTGAGGGCCTAAGAAAGGCCAAACTATTTTTCTGTGTCCAGACATAACTGTTACTTAAGTAAAGAATTTTTCTCTTTGGCTTTTTTAGAAAACATACTTATAGGATGGAAAACACCTTAACATCTTAGTAAGAATGAGCTTATTACAGTAGTTTTCCTTTAAAATAGGAAGACTCAGTGTGGGCACTTTTTGCCCCTAAACAGGTGATGTAAAAATGAGGAAAAGGCAATCAAAATACATTTTTCTCCTAGAAAGGATTCATATTTTCTGTATATGTCAAGTGAAATTTTATGATTTTACATATTATGTAGTATTTTTAAAAACAGATTTTTTAGGATGCATGATAGTGTCATAGGCTTTTATTATGCTAGTCTCCAATGTGAGAACCAAAATTATAAAGTAACACAAAATTGCATCCTATTTTTAATCTTGAATTAATAAGTAAACTGTAGAGTAAAATAGTCCATATTTATTGACTATGAAATCCAGAAGTCCATTAGCATTATCTGTCCATGATGATTATTGGTAATATAGAAGTACTCATATGATGAACACATTTTTAGAAAAAGTGAAAGTAAACAGAAGATGTAAATTACACTAACTTATTTTTCCCAGGAAATAAAAAAGAGCATAATATCACAGCTGGAGTGATGATAAAGTTTACTGGTTTTACACTGGCATAACAATTCCCTGATTTTGATTCTTTTATGTATACGCCAGGGAGATTAAAAGGGAGTCTGTGACTTGTTTAAGAACATTGTGTTTTGAACTGTTTGCTGTAGCTTTAACTATCCAAATTTGTAAACCTGATGTTAAAACTAAAGTAGAATTCACAGTTGCTCTTAGGAAATATTGAATGAGCCAGGTTGAAAGTATAGATCTGCTGAGATAGTTGGTTTAGAACTAAGAGAAAAGACAGGTCACTTGTAGGTCTGTTTGTTCCTGTCTTTAAACAGTATTTGTTCTAAAGTAAATCCCACACTACGCATTTATAAACATTACTAAAAGTAAGGGCTTCCTTATTCTCAAGAAGTATTAATAAATCATTTCAGTTTTATAAAAGTTGCAAATCTCAGGAGACTAAGAGTAATCCAGTGAACTTGATCTCTCATCTAATTTATTCAGTGTTCTTTGAAAATTTGGGAAGCACATAAAAAATTGTAAATGGCATTTACCTCTGAATGTTCATATTAGGGATTCTTTACAAGTTTGGATGGGCTCACTGCTCTTACATCTACCAGAGGATTCAAGTAACAGTAATTAAACCAAACACTTAGCACCTCATGGAGCTCTTTAACACTCAAGACAGCAATCATTTTTTTTTCCCATATTCCACCATGAAAAATTGGCTACCTGTATTAGTGATGAGAAAGAAACGAACCTCCAGAACAAGGTATTTTGGTGACAGCCTAAAATAAACCATTTGAGGATTCAGTAGTTTTACTCTGCATGGCAAGGCTCTAATTCCAATTACTGAACTCAAATGTATGGAATAAAGCAATATTCAGGAGGCTTCTTTATATTACTTGAATTTTTATGTTTCTTCAGTTTGTTTTTTTCACTCTACACCTTATCAACTTTCCTTTCCTTCTTTCCTTCCATCACAACAACTTTCTGGACTTTGCATCTGTAATTGATGCAGATCCACCACGAGGCTTTGCTGAAGGTCTCTGGTAGATTCCTTGTTATCAGAATCATAGTGAACCTTCCAAATATCTTCTGGGTTTTTGTTCTGTTTTGTTTTTCATGAAATCAAATTCACTCTTACCCCTTTTACTCTCAGTATATTTCCTGGTCTTCTTTAATTTGCTGCTCTTCTATTTTAACTTTTTCTTTTCTTTTCTTTGTTTTCTTTTCTTTCCTTTCTTTTTTAACACTCAGGAATCTTCTCTGCTTTCCTTGTTTATTCTTCCTACTGTGCTTTCAATCCAATGTTTGCCGTCTTCTTCAGGACCTTGCTAGATTTTTAACCTCTGCTTCTTTTGGCTTCTAGTTTGCTAGAATGCTACTCTCCCACATCCTTAAACACAAAAGTAACATCCTTACAAAAGTAACAACAGCGAATACCAACAAAAATTGCATTGATATGCTTGGCCCTCAAGTTAATGACCCATTCTTTTTTTTTCTTTTATACACTGATAAACTTTTTTTCAAAGGATATTCTAAACTTCAGATTACTCTTCAGCCCTTTGAAAATCTTAACTCTTTTCTCACAATGTACTGAAGCTCTTTTTCTGAAGGTCACCAATGGCCTTTCCAGAATGCTACTTCCATCTCCTGCGATACCCAACACTTCTAGCCATTGCCACCCTTCCTGCTCTTTGCTTGCCTTTGATCTCTCTAACCATTCTCTCATCCTCATCACTTTCTCCATATCTCTGTAGTGTCATTTTACATTTCTCTCCATCTTATTTTGCCCACATTTATAATTTTCTTTTCTCACTTTTGCTGTAAGATTTCAGGTCATTTTGCCTGTCTGTATACAGCTTCTTAGTTACTTTCACAATAACTTCTAAATTCACACAGTCGCCCCTCTCTTCCCTACCATCACCCAAGTCCAAAACAGCATCATTTCTCACTGCACTCCTGGTCTAGCCTCTTGACCAGTATTCCTGCTTACTCTTCTCTCGCCCATTATCCATTCCCTCCACAGCACCCAGAGACAGCTTTTAAGAGAAGAGATCAAATCATACTACTCTTTCACTTAAAACATTCCAGCAGCTTCACACAACACTTACAGTAAAACTAAAAGCTCCTTCTCCTGATTCAAAGCTCAGCCATCTAAAGTAACCAGTGTCAATTGGTTTTACATCTCTGTTTTCAGGAGAGCATTTATCCTGATTTGATTGATTCTTTTCTGGTTTATATTTTTCAATATTGCCTTTGTTTATTTTTAGTCTGTTTCTCCTGTTTAGTATGTGTTCTTCCTGAAAGCAGCCTCTACACCCTTTTTAACTTACTTGCTGTATCATAGGACCCAGAACAGTGCCTAGCAAATGATGGCCTCAGCATATACTGGCTGAATGGTTATGTAGTCCTTAGAAGAATGCAGCTTTAGGGTAAGTTCCTAGCATTCTGTATGGCTCAAAACTACATTTATATAAAAATTCCAAAAGATAGTGTCAAACTGACATCTCTGAAAACTACACAGACTTATCAATAGTGTAAGAAAATGCCTCTTAATCCACATTAATACTCATAATAAGTATAATGAAACTATAAAAACCATTGCATTATATCTCATGGTACTGTGTGTTGACCGGGCTCAGCAGGGCCATTCTGCTAGTCTTGCTTGGAGTTTCTCCTAAGGCTGGTGCCAGCTGGAGGCTCAGCCTGCACAGACGCAGCTGGGGCTCTCTCCTGGGGCTCCAGTTCATCTCAGGGCCTTTCCTCTGCAGGTGTCTCTCCGTCAGGGTAGCTGGACTGCTTACGTGACCGCAGAGAATCCCAAAAACCTCTTGCGAGAGGAATAAATGGCCAGGCATTTTTAATGTCTGTGCTCGGAATTGCTGAAGTGTTACTGTGTTTTCTCCTGATCAAAGTGATCAGGAGCTCAGCACAGATTCAAGGGAGGATGGCACGAATGTGGATGGAAAGATGAGATTGTCTGAAGCCATCCTTGGAGTCTGTCTACCATGGTGCAATAAAAGAACAGGACTGTGGCAGTACGGCTAGAATTCCCAATACCAATGTAAAGCAGTATCATAAATTAGAACCTTGGGAAAGGAACGTGTGTGACAGGAGATCATGAAGAAAAATAGTGTGAAAATCTATTTCTTGAAATGCTGCTGGTTCCTAAAATCTAGGAGTTCTGTTTATTATTTGAAGAGAATGTAAATGAATGATGAAATGCTTCTTAAATTTATTTTAATAACCTAAATCCCATCATTATTTTACAGTTTTATTTTATCTGTGCATATTAAATTCTGTTTTTAAAGTATCTTCCACCTCATGTGTGCTATTGCAGGAATCTACAAGCACGGATGGAATCCTCCTTGTGGCCTGTTTTTGACATTGGCTTTTCTGAAGTACTCTTTTTAAAACTTGTGGAATAATACCGAAACCCCCAACAATCCACCCTCCTGTGTTTATTACTGAGCACCAAAGCCACAGCTTTAACCACTGCAGCACTCCATTAATTGTGGACACGGGGTGATCAGGAGAACCGTCCCCCCTGTGATTGTGGTTTGAAACTCTCCAGGAGGCCTGTAATAGACTATGTGACCTCCGAAGGGGCAGTGATGGTATTGAGCATTCCACATAATGCTGGGTTTGGTTTATTTTGTGATTGGTATGACACATTATCCAAGCAAGAAATCCAGATGTTGTCAGGCATGAGAGAGCAAATCTGGAAAGGGATGAAAATGAGATGTAGGTGTGCAAAGAGATGACTGAAATGGGGAAAAAAAATGTAACCCAGTGACACATTTTGCAGGAGTAGCTGCATGATCTGAGATAGGGGCTATTGCGGTTGTAGATAAAGTCTTTCCTCCTAGCTGGAAAGGAAGGCAGGAAGAGGGGCTTCGCTGAGGTAGGGTAAGTGTTGTAGAGTGCTGACACATTGCTTTTGTTAGAGTGCGTTTTCCCCTGTGTTGTCGTTAGACATGATACCCATTTCTATTATACAAAAGGTATACCAATAAGTCAACTTTTCATATTTTAATATTTTCAAATTACATGTGCCAAGAAGATCAAGAGATTTTTTTTTTTTTTTTTTTTTTTTTTTTACACTGTCTCTTCTCAGGGAAGCAAGTAGATGGTACAGGAACTTCTGTTTGTTTGCCATGAATTGAGAAAATTCGAGGACCTATCAGGAGCCAGTACTTTTATTTTATCTTTAATTACAGAATGCAGGGCTGAACTAGAGCAGTTATTCTAACATGTCACACACTTGTAGGACATTATCTGTGACTTTTGTCCTCAGCTTTCTTTCCTTTTCTGTCTATACTTTCTCAAAATAATCTCATTCCACTTCCTGTCCTTAAATATCAATTAAAGCTGATACCTCTCTTGAGGGGGTTAGGATGGAATGTTGTGATGTGCTGCTCAGATCTCTCTTCATAAACAAAGGGGTTATTACGCCAGCTGCTGGCAAAGCTGCCCCTCAAAGAGCTGTGTGCTATGAGCCACCTTCAGGGATTGTCACCAGAAGAGAGGCACCTCGCCAAGGCCAGCAGCTGGCAGTTCATGACTAATTCTTGTGATGGGCTTTGGAGGCCTGCCCTCTCCCGCAACTCAGAAGAGTTCTGGAGGTTCATTTCACCTTCTGGACTCTTCCACTGATCTTGGATTATAGTTCAGTTTCTCCTACTGCCCAATCATTCTTATTTCTCTTTCTGTTGCTGTTGATCTGAAAGCACTCTGGGAGAACGTTGTGCACACTAAATCTCAGGATCTGCTTCTCAGAGAAGCCAGCTAGCTACACGCTTAAATTTAAGTCTCCAACTTTATCTTTCCTTGAACTTGAAATTCAAAAATCAAACTTTTTAATCAACATTTCTGTTTTCATTTCTAAAAATCATCTCAAATTTAACACGCTGAGAAATGAATCCTTGATTTTTACCTCTAAGCCTACTTCTACTATCAGAATTGCCCTGCTCAGTAAATGCCACTGTCAGCCACCTAGGTACTTAGGCCCTAAACCTAAGCAACCTTGATTTTGGTCTGCTCCTCAAAACCCACATCCTATTGATCAATATACTGTCAGCCCTGCCTTCTTCTTTTTTTTTTTTTTTGAGACAGAGTCTCACTCTGTTGCCCAGGCTAGAGTGAGTGCTGTGGCATCAGCCTAGCTCACAGCAACCTCAAACTCCTGAGTTCAAGGGATCCTTCTGTCTCAGCTTCCAATGTAGCTGGGACTACAGGCATGCACCACCATGCCTGGCTAATTTTTTCTATATATATGTTTTTAGCTGTCCATATAATTTCTTTCTATTTTTAGTAGAGATGGGGTCTCGCTCTTGCTCAGGCTGGTCTCGAACTCCTGAGTTCAAACGATCCGCCCACCTCGGCCTCCCAGAGTGCTAGGATTACAGGCGTGAGCCACCGCGCCCGGCCCTGCCCTGCCTTCTTAATGCATCTCAAATCCAATCACCTCTCACCATTTTTATTGCTATAACATTATCCAAGCTGCCATTGGTTCTCACGTGGCACATGCCCATGAGTATCCTAACGGTATCTCTGTCTCTTCTCTAGTATCCTAGGTATGTCTTCCACTAGTAGCCAAAGATCTTACCTAATACTTAAATGAGATCTTGCCATTTTCCTGACTATTTCTAATGGTGTTCCCTTGCAAGAATCAAATCTAAACTTTTCACTGAAGCCCCATGTGATGAGATTCTACTTATGTATCTCATGATCCACTGAGGAATTCACTGCTTGTTGGGCATGTTGGCTTTCTCTCCATCTGTTGTACAAACCAAGTCTTTCTTTGTTCAGCAGTATTTATAATTTCTGTTTCTTGGAAAGTTCCTCTCTAAAAATCTTTCCTGGTTACTTTTTCTCCCTTCTCCTCCCTTGGATCTCTAATGTCTCCTCTTTAGAGAGGTCATGTTGACCACCTAGGTAAAGTAACTTGCAAGTATCCTCTTCATAGCACTCAGTCTTAAAATTTGCTGTTATGGAATAAATTATGACTCTTTCAAAATTCATATGTTGAAGCCCTATGTGACTGTATCTGGAGATAGAGCCTTTAAGAGCTAATTAAGCTCAAATGAGGACTTAAGTGTGGGGCTCTAATCTGATAGGGCTATGACCTTATAAGAGGAAGAGAGATGTCTCTGTTTACCATGTGAGCAAACAGCAAGAAGGCGGCTGTCTACAGGCCAGAAAGGGAGCCCTCACCAGACACTGACTCTACTGATGCCTTGATCTCAGACTTTCAGTCTCCAGAACTGTGAGAAAATAAATTTCAGTTATTTAAGCCACCTAGTCTATATTACTTTTATTATGGAAGCCTCAGCAGACTAATATATTTGCTTATAGGTTAATGCATTTATTACCTGTCTCCTACCATAAAGTCTTGAGGTCAAGGGTATCATCTGTCTTTCTCACTGCTGTATCTCTAATGCAAGGAAGAGTGTCCATGTGTAGTAGGCACTTAATAAAAGTATATTAGCTGGCTTGCTGACTGTTGCCTCAAAAATTGGTTAAGGGTAAAATACAGAGTATGAAAAATTTAAGTGCTGCTGTTTTTGTTAATTTGGCAAGCTGCACAACTAGAAAAACTCTGCTGGCATAGATCATTCAAGAATCTGGTTTAAATAAGAAACATCTCTTTAAATCTATAAAATAGTGAGAGAAATACTCAAGACTAAAATAACTGAAAACTATAAATGATGAGAGATAACTGAGTGCTAAATTTTGGCAGCTGCTCTGGGGAGAAAAAGGAAAAGTTAGATACTTGAACAAATCATGGAAGGATGTCTAATATTCGTACAAGCTAAGAGAATATTTCAAGACTACAATTCTGATGATTGATGCAATTTTATGAAAAATTATTAGAGTAATAAAAACAAGTTTATATCTTAAAAGAAGTTGGTATAAGTTTATCAAGCATTGATTAGAACAAGCTGACTGGTAGAGGTGTTGAAAAATTTCTAAGTGCAGGGCTGAAGTTGGAAAGGTGAAGACAGGGGAGATTTCTTACATGGCTTGAATGCAAGAGAAAAGGGTTCAGATTTAATATTCAAGGATATGATTTTTCTTTTTTTTCTTCCTCCTCCTACTCCTGCTCTTCTGTTTCTATCTCATCTTTCTTTCTCCTTTATTTTGTCACTGTTTCATTCTTTTATCCATTTAAGATATTTTGTGGACTCCATACCTTATGAATAAATTTCTAGGGAAAATAATATAGACAAGTGATCTCCCACTGGCAAAGAGCTTGGGGTCAAGTCACCAAGTGTGTGTGTACTTGTGTCAGTGCAAGTATACACACATATGTGTGTTGGGAGGCTGCAGGGAAGGAAGTAGGAAAAAGATCTTTTAAGGCTCTAGCATTTAATTTTAAATTTTATCATTTCTTTTTGCTGTCAGTTATCTATGGGCTATCTAGAAGAAACTCTTATGCATTTTGTGTGTTATGATTTAAGTAGACTGACTTTTTGCTCTCACTTAAAGTCATCCTGTCATTTCTGGTTGGCCAGAGCTGATTCTGTTAGTTGAGGTATTTTTATACATGTTCTCAGGATAGCTTCTCTTGCTTTGTAGTTCTTGCAAGTCTAATTCAGGTCTTAATAGATGGGTTTCTGTTCAATGAAATGGTAGATCTGAGTTCAGTAAAACAGCTACTTAAGATACTTTTACTCATTCATTTAAAAAGCTGAGGATCTAAAAGTAGAATTTATGTTCTTTCTCATCTAGAGATATAAAAATGTTATTGACATCCAACTGGTCTCAAAACTCAAAGTTAGAACTTGGGGCTGTTTGAAAAGGAATTTGCTGGTAACAATGAGTGCACTGAAAATGAGAGAACCACTCAAATAGTGTGCTTTGTGGCGGTTGAGGTTTACTTAATCACGGTCTTTCACCGTCAAAGATAACAAAGCTTTGGGACTGCTCTGCACAATATCAACTCTTTGTATTTTCTGATCTGCTCACTAAGGTTGAATTTTATCATTTTCTTGCTCAAAGATTCAATCCCCATTAACAGAAACCCACTAAGAGGAGTGCATTTTGTGGCTTCAGCAGCCTACCAAACCAAACATTTACAGGTCAACTCAGGAGAAGAAAAATGATCTCTTTCAAGATGACTATTACTGCACAAGCAGAAAAATATCACTAAACAGAATACCTTTTTACAGATGAATTTTAAGTCACTAGTATTATCAATCTTCCTCTATAATCTCTGCTAATTTTAAGTACCAAATTACATTGGCAGAGTAGTAAAGATTAGAGCTTTATCCACATATTAATATAAAATAGTTATCAAATAATATCCTATACTTCTCTTATTCTTATATTTCTTGGCCTTCCGTGTACCACTTTTTCACGAAGATGTCAGAAAATTTTACAGACGTTACCTGAGAGTGTTCAGATTTGCGTTTTGCAAGTCTAGCTACCAATGAACCCAAAGAACATACAGAAAATTCACATTTGATAATTTGAAGCATAGGAATCCAATATGTTGCTGCATAGGCATCTTGTTGCCCTGGTGGATCTCAGTATAATGTTAGAACGATAGAGGTGGATAGGAGCAAAAGGAGATCACAGTGATTGTGGTGATCGGCAGGATTCTTAGGCTATTCTGGAAGTGAAGGGCAAATGTAGTGAAATGGACTACTAGTCATGATAGTTAAATACATCCTGGGAAACCTTTCTTGTATACAAGTTCTGAGATCTGTAACTGTAGTCAGAGAAAATGGAAATTCAGATGCATGTCCAAAGAAGGTTCAGGAGATAGGAAGAAGACTGTGACAGGCAGCAATTTATACATCTTTAAATATGATTCCAGAATTTGAATATTCATACATTTTAATGTCACAGAGGGTCCTTTTAGACACAATGTTTTATGATTTTAATATCTGCTGAATTCTTCTCATATCCTGATAAGTATTGCTTTCAAGGATAATTGTAGGCTAATTGCTTTAAAAAAGGATTGCCTTTCCTCAAACTGTATAAATTGAATATTTCAGATTGCAGTGGGGTAAGTTCTATGCTCTGTTGACCTACCTTCAACTATTATGAAGGATAGAGATCACGTACACAGCTGCAGATGAATGATGCCTTTTTTCAATCCATTGGTGACATTTCTCATCAATAATAAGAAAATTAGTAAAGGAAGAGGAAGCAAAACAAAACAAAACAAAACAAAACCAAAAAACAAAACCAAACTCCAACAATTGTTCCTTTTATTGAAAGGAAGGAACTCCAGCTGTTTGGAGAGTTACATATTATTTAATAGGGTAGATTCTCTTAACACATGAATATGACAGATGTTTGCCAAGGCCTCCCAGCCTGCAGGGAAAATAGGGTCACAATAACCATGAGGAAAGAGCAGTGTCTGTGGAACTAGGTCTCTGCTAGTTTAGTGAGTCTCTGGGGAGTCTCTCATGAGAGGCTAAAGGGCTACAACTGTCCCTTTCTTCCTATATTTAGTGTCCATTTTGTCAGCTGATTCCGACACCCATCAGATGGGTCATCATTTTCTGTACTGATATATTCTCCGCCATGCCCGGTGCTGGCTGCCATGGTTGGCTATCAAAACTGCCTTCATATCTTGCTGGTCATTTTAGCAACATCTTTTTATTATGCTGCAGGAGGAGAGGCACTGCAGTGGAGGTAAATACCCTTCTTTGCTTGTGTTACACTCTATCTCCAGGCTCAAAGCAGGACAGTTTTACACATTAATTTCTTCCAGTTATCTCTAAGTCACTTTTAAAAAAGTATATCCTTATAATCCCAGGACCCTGTCCCTCAATCCCTGGGCTTGGGCTAGAAAAGAAATTAAGACGATACATACTGCAGTTTATTCATATTTGTCCTGTCTCTACAACCTTCATTTGTGTTCTTAGAACAAGTTTGTAACAGTCAATTCCCTTTACTCTCAGGATGCCTTATTCTCCATCTGGCACAGTGTCTGATAGGGAAGATATATAACCCATATCCTAACTTTTTAATGCAAATTTTGGGCTTAGGGTTAACTGTCATAATTGAAAGATCCTGTTTTTTTTTTTTTTTCTTTTCATGAGAAATCAAAGTTTCCATGCAAATACATATAAGATCAGTCTAATATGTTATCCTTTCAGATATTGCTAGCATACGGGAAATTACAATGATACATAGTTTAGACTGGTTACATCAGAGGGTTTTTCTCTGGTACCATTTATACACAGCAGGGATGACAAGCAAAATTTAGTCCCTGTGTCTGTATTGTCAGTTGAGAAAGGAGCATGTGATTGATTAGTTATGTCTTCCATGGGTGTCAGTGGTAGTACAACTACCTGTTTGTCACCCCCAAGCTAGAGTAATGGCTTCTAACACTGGTTCAACTCCCACTCTTCATGCAGTCCTTCCCCACCCTGGTGTAGTAATGACCTAATTTGGTGATTAAGTATTTAAAGAGCTAGAGCACCATAATGATAAAAATGCAAGAAAGTAGAAGGGATTTTACATGAAATGACATGTAACATTGAAAGGCATGAATTTCTGCTTACATTGTAATCAGCATGACTTCATTTCTCCCACCAAAAAATAAAGAAACTTTGGTAAGTTTATCTTTAGTATTCCCTACTTTCTGTGATCTCCCGGTTCTTTAGTGGCATATAACTTTTGTCTCCTTCATATTCTGAGGTCCTTTCTATCTTTTTCACTTTCTAGCCACTAAAACCATAAAGAGTTCATTCTTACTGGTAAGCAAATGATTAATGGATTCTAACTGTATTAGGTAAATGTTCCAGGTATATCTCTTCAGAGAATATATACATTTAATATTTTTATTCAATAGTTTAACAAATTTATTGAAAACTTCATGCATACTAGGTACTTTTATAAACTGTGGGGTTATAGTGGTGAATAAGAAAGTCATTACCCTCATGGGACTTATGTTTTCATGTGGAAAGATGGACAGCAAACAAACAGATGATATCAGATAGTGGTTGTACAGTCAGCCTTTTGTATCTGTGTTCCACATCAGTGTATTCAACCAACCACACATTGAAAATGTGATTAGGTCTGCAATGGTTACATCTGTTATGAACACGTACAGATCTTTTTTTCTTATCACTATTCCCAAAACAATACAGTGTAACAATTATTTACATAGCATTTATATTGTATTAGGTATTATAAGTAATCTAAAGATGATTTAAAGTGTATGGGAAGATGTGCATAAGTTATATGCAAATACTCATCTTGTATAAGGGACAGAGCATCACACATTTTGGTATGAAGGGGGTTTTGGAACCAATCCCCAACAGATACCAAGGGATGAATGTACTGTGCAGAGAATTAAGTTAGGATTATATGGTGGTGAATAATCAATTAAATCGGAATGATTGATCAATGAATAATTACTCTAGGTGGGGTCATTAGAATAGGACTTTCCGAAGAATGGCATTTAAGGCATCTGAATGAAAATAAGGATCCAGACACACAAAATTTCATGGAAAACAACAAATCTAGGAGCAAAATTTTAGGCACAGTGAAATGGAGAGACATTTGGAGAAAATGAAAACATTCTTAATGACCTTGAAATCACACCATCTAATGCTCCTCCTACATGTACAGTAAGCCCTCAGTAGTAAATGTATCCAAAATATTATTAGTATCTATTTGATAAATCTCTATAATTTTACATTGTATTCATATTTTAAATAAAAGAGATCATACCCTTGACTAAAGAAGTTATGTTTAGTAGCCAGAGAAGGAAAAAAAAAATCGCCTGCAAAGAAGTGTCACTTAGACAGTAGCCTTCTCAAAAGTAATAATAAAGTCAGAAGACTCTGGAATAGTATCTTCAATGGGCTAAGAGAAAAATCAACTTCGACTTAGAACTGTGAACTCAGAAAAATATCTTCCAACAATATTTTTTTCATAAGAACTAAAGGAGAAGGTTAACTGCCAACAGACCTTTACCAAAGTAACATCTAAAGCAAATGCCTCAGAAAGAAGGGGAATGATTTTAAACCAATGTAGATGTGTGATAGAGAAATTATTAATCAAAAATTGTATAAAATAATAATAACAATGTCTAATTTTTCAGATTAAAAATAAAAAGAACTGAAATACTGGGCAAAATTAGCCTGTATTTTAGGAGTAATTTTATTGAAGTGATTAATCGTTCTTACATATTTCCAGTGGGAGATTGCAATATTAATTAAAGTTCTGTATGATAATATTTCAAAGGTAACCACCATAAAATAGAAGTAGAAGATACAACTTCCAAACAGAAGAAGGAAAAAAGTGGAATAAGAAAACAAAAATAATCAGTTTAAAAAAGGCAAAAGTAATCAGTTTTAAACAAAGCATAAAAAATATGTGACAAATTGCACAAAGTAAGATTGTGAAAAAATTTATGTTTATCAATAGTCAGAATAAATAAAAACAGAATTCATTAGATAGTTTTAAAAATCAAAATCCAGGAATAAAGATGAATAAGTAGTAGAGGCCTAATGTATACCATGGTGACTAGAGTTAATAATAATGTAATGTATACTTGAAATTTGCTAAAAGAGTAGATTCCAAGTGTTCTTAGCACAAACACACACAAGAGGCAACTATGTGAGGTGATGGATGTTTATTATTTGGATTGTGGTTATCATTTCACAATGTATATGTATATCAAAACATTGCATTGTATAGCCTAAATCTATACATTTTCATTTATTATACCTCAATAAAATTGAAAAAAATATCCAGGAATAAGCTAACAAGAGAAACACCTAAAACATAACTTAGAAAAATAGAAAATGAAAGGATGTAAAAGGAACTTACATAACTATTTTAATATCAACAGAAAATATGCTTAAAAACAAAAAGCATCTGTAGAAATAGAAAAGGTGATTACATAATGTTTCAAAGTTCAATTCACCAGGAAGATATAATTTCTAAAACTATATGCACCTAATGAAATCATCTCAATATATATGTAAGAAATTTATAGAGGAATAAATTCATAAACACATCACCATTATGAAGAGCTTCAATACTCCTGTCAAAGGTCAAACAGACAAAGATAGTAAATTATAAAAGAGTTGAACAACATAATTAATAAGCTTAAATAAATAGATATGTATGGAATCATCTAGCCATTATTTGAGAACATATGTTTTTCTCAAGCACACAAAAAACATTTAAAAATTGATTATGTATGTATTGTTAATCCATAAAGCAAGACTCAAACTTCCAGAAACTGATGTCATGAAAACCATATCACACTGATACCACACAGTCTACCTCAAGGAAATTAGGTTAGAAGTAAATTGCAACAAAATAAATTAACATATCAGAAATCTGAAATTAAAAATCATACTTTGAAATAATTGATAGGTCAAAAACAAGAAATGATAAAGACTATGGAGAACTGGATGATGATTAAGTTACCATATATCAAGACTTAGTATGCAGAGGAAGCAGCATTTTGGGAGTAATGTATAATGTGAATATGTTAATATTTGAAAAGAAGGCAAAAATTGAATGAGTTAGATATCTAAATTAATAAATAAAAAATAATAGAATAAACCCCAAAAGAATAATGGATGTAGTAAAGAAAAACACATAAATTAGCAAATGCAAAAGTGATTTCTTTAAAAGGCAATTTGAACAAAACTCTGATGAGATTGAGAAAAAAAGGAAAAAGTTACGAATACTGTTAGGGCTTGAAAAAGCTCATAACTACAAATAGAGTGAAAATTGAAAAGATACTATATTTTTTCAGGCAAATTTATAGAAAATATTTGATCTATTATCAAAGTAGATGAATTCCTAAGAAACATGATATCAAAACTGACTGGAAGGGAAATAGTTTGAATTTTCCTATAATCAGTAACTCATTGAGTAGCTAGTTAACATTCTCACAGAGAAAACAAGTGGTTCAGATTGTTTTATAGACAAGTTCTACTAAATCTGAAATGAAGATAAAATAATTCTCACAAAATAGAATTATAATAGTCCCCAAGACATTTAATAAGGTACTTATAACCTTGATACCAAAGGTAAAGAAAAGGACAGCATGACAAAGGAGGAAAACAGCAGCTTTTAGAATGGTTATAGAAAACAGAAATATATAAGAACATAAGGACAGTCATATAAACAGTAATATAATTAAAAGGACAGTAATAAAACAAAAAAGAGCAGTGTGAGAAATAAGAATACATTCCAATCTCATATATGAAAGTCTGGTCCTTCATGCATTAAAAATAGATAACTTACAGTGAACAAGCTAGTTTTATCTCTGGAAAATCATGCGCTTTAAAATAATAACAAACCTATAAATTTCCTTCATCATCAGATGAAGGAGAAAAACTATGTGATCCTCTCAATCAATGTATGAAAGTATTTCATAAATTTCATATTCCATCATGATAAAAATTCTTAGAAAAATTGGAATAGGAGAGAATATTTTTATCAAAATCTACCAATAACCTATGTCAAATACAATTCTTAATGGATAAATGTTAGAAATGTCTCTCTGTGAAATCAGGAACAGGACAAAAGTATCCACTATTACCTCTTCTATTTAGTGTTTTAATGTAGACCCTGGTAAGCAAGATAAGAATAGATATAAAATATATCAAAATTGGAATTAAAAAAAAAGAAAATTTATAATTCAAAGACCATATTAATATCAACTTGGAAAGCCCCGATGAATCTGCAGAAAACCTATTATTAATAGACTTAGTAAGGTGTTTAAAATGCTGATTGGGTACAGTAAGATCTATATAGAAAAATAAATTACATTTTTAATGAACAAAAAGAATAATTTAGAAAAGTTTATTATTTATCATAGAGCTAAAAAACACACCTGGGAATAAACCTAAAAAGGTATGCTTAAGGCTTTTGTGGAGATAGTTATAAATTTTTATGACAGATATTAAAGTGATCTAAACCAAAGAAAAGATAAAACTATGATCATGGATAGAAAGACTCAATGTCACCAGTGAGTCAATTTTCTGCAAATTGATCTTTAGGTACAATGCAATTGCAGCAAAAATTATATTACTATTTTAATACACTGGACATATTTATTAGAAGTTATATATGGAGGAGCAGGGCCCAAAATTTAGCCAAAACATTTCTAATTTATAATGAAATATAACAAAATATAGATTTGCTCTTCCCGAGAGGAAGACATTTTTATTTTTTTGGCAATAAATAATTGAAAGAGTCTGATTTTAAGGCAGAGATAGGCATACTGAGCAAGGTAACTTGTATGGTTTCATGTCCTCTCCAAAACTCATGTTGAAACTTGTTTGCCAATGTAACAGTATTGGGAGGTGGGGGCCTTAAGAGGTGATTAGTTCATGAGGGCTAATGGATTAATGCCAATAACTTGGGAGTGGGTCAGTTACCCTGGAATTGGGCTTCTGATAAAAGGACAAGTTTGGTTCCCACGTGCTCTCTGTCTTGTGTGCTTGTTTTCCATGTGATGCCTTCTGCCATGGGGTGACCTTCACTAGATGCTGGTGTCATATTCTTGGACATCCCAGCCTCCAGAACTGTGAGATAAACAAACTTCTGTTCTCTATAAAGTACCCAGCCTGTGATATTCTGTTACAGCAGCAGAAAACAGACTAAGACAGGAACAGTATAAACATCAGAAACAGACCCCAAAATACATGGTACTTTGATACATGATGGAGATTTAATCACAGATCACTGGGTGAAAGTACAATTATTCAATAAATGGTGCTGAGACATTTGGTTATCTATATAGGAGTATTGACCATACTTTTAAAACATAATAGTATTTCCAAAGAGATTAAAAAAGGGAGGTATTATAGACATGCTAATTTGCTTGACTGTAGTAACCATTCATTATGTATATCAAAACATCATGCTGTACACCTTAAATATATACAATAAAAAAGAAATTCAGTTGAAAAAAAATTTAAATGGGAAAGGCAAACTTTAAAATATTTAGAGGATAGTATAAGGGTACGTATATTTATGAGTCTGGGATATGGAAAAGGTTTTAAAATAAGACATATAATCATGAAACAAAAGAAGAAAAATTGATAAATGTAACTGCTTTGAAATTAAGAACTCATTTCTATCAGAAGACATCACAAAGAATAAAAACAAGTCAGAATCAGGAGACTGTCTTTTCAAGATATATAACTGAAAAAGAATTTGTATCAAGAATATATAAAGGAATGTTACAAATTACTAAAAATTAACAAAATCTCAATAGTAAAATGGTTAAAAGATATGAGCAGATATTTCAACAAAGGGAAAAGATGAACACAGGAAAACACGTAAAACCAAAATACTTTCCTATGAAAAGATGTTCAATCTTATTAGAAATTAAGAAAATGTGGATAAAATTCATAAGACACAGCTTAGCACCCACACGTTGCCCAAAACTAAGAAGCTACAGACTGCCAGGTGTTTTGAATTCTCACATGCTGCTGAGGGAATGTATATTGGTGCAGCTACTTGGAACAGGCTTTTCTGCTCAGATACAACCTGGTAAATCCACTTCTAGACAAATAAGCCTAAGAAACTATTATTTGTGTTAATCAAGAGATGTGTACAAGGATTTTTTTAAATAGAAGGATAATTTGTAAAGAACAAACCAACCAATAGTTTTTGTAACAGAAACACCCTCAAGCACCCATACAAAGGAGAATGAATTTTTAAATTATGGTCTATTCACATGATGAAATAGTATATAGTAGTGAAAATGAATGAACCACAACCACACACGGAATATGGTTGATTCTTAGAAGGAAGTTTTGGAAAACTGTGTACAGTATTATATAACTTTTATGAAGTTTAAAGCCAGGCAATATTAAATATGTGTTCAGATATGCATATGCACATATAATAAAAGCATATAAAAGCAAGGCATGATAAACACAAAACCAGAACCGTGGTTACATAGGAAGGATTGGGAAGGAGTTCCCAGGTGTTTTATTATTATGCTACACAATATGTACATAAGTTATATATATATGTATATATATTCTTATATATATGTTAAATATTGCAAAATAAAATCATCTACAAAACCATATTTGTTATTCAGGATAACAGTTTTTTAAGAAAGAATTGGGCATGAAGAATTTAGCAAAATATTTAATGATTTTGAGGATGATTGATATTTTCAGTAAGTTACTCAGTATTCCTGAACTTCAGCAAATTAGTTGGAAACTGAATTCATTAACATGATCCTTAACCTAAACAGAAGCTGTAAGTTACATAATACAAATGTGATGTTCTTAAAATACAATACTATCTTCCTACTTGTGAACAGTAGCAGAACTGGACTGCATAATCAGATGACAAGGTTCTCATTCTACTGTTGTTGTTGGGATCCTGGGCATATTTGGACAACTGGTCTACCTTCCTTAAATTCATTTTACCCATGTATGGAATTAGAACATGGAGCTCTAATGTTCCTTTTGGTTTAAAAATCATATTGGTGCAATTCTCTGTATCTTAATGTTTGTTTTCATGTTCTATTTTTTATCCCTTCTTTCCCTGGGCAACCAGAGAAGACACCTAAGGGCTGTGCTATAATCATAGTGATAACTGATTTTTATCTTTATCTACATTATTATGGGACTCCAATTGTGGCTGGTACAACCCTTTCGTACCATAACTTGTGGCTGGCTCCATCTCTCCTTTTAGAGAGATGCTAGGTGGCTCTTGCCTTATTTTGATGACCCTGCCATGACCACTGCTTCCTGACGATTCACTTCTATCTCAAGATGTTCTGGCTTTCTAGACACCTTCTGAATCAGCACCTCTCATCCCTTTATGGAAATGTGTAAGTCTTCATTTTTAATGATTTGTCTGGAGCCAGAAAATCACTTATTCCTAAATACTTAAAAATTTTATTCCATGGGTCCATAGGGAAATGGGACTACTGGTGGCTTGTCTAGCTACTGGTTATGTAGCTCAACTGTCACCATTTTCCTTGACAATGGTCACCAGCTAGATCACACTATGAATGGATTAGTTTGCATTAGTTAGCCATTGCCACAAAAATGTTATTGTTTACAACAACCAGCATTTGGTTTTCTCACTGATTTGTCCTACTCATTTATTTGTAGATCTACTGGTCTTGGTTCTACATGCCTCCGTATTCTTCTGGGATCAGAGGCTACTTTGCAACTATTCTTTTCATGGAAGATCATAGGAGTGCAAGGAGCCAAACCAAATCACCAAACACGTGTATGGCGTTGACTTCAGTCATGTGTAGCCAACTTTCCATTGGCTAAAGCAAGTCATACAGAAAATCTCAAAATTAAGAGGGGGAGGGGGAAAGGGACAGTGGAGAAGGAAACAATATATATGTGAGGAATATTCTCTTCTTATTCTAATACGTTGTAAGGTCACATGAGTAAGGGAATAAATGAGAACAATAATCCAACCCACCAAAAACCCCTCTATGTATTATATAATACAAGGTCTAAACAGAAGATCAAAAAGAAGTACTCAGAGTAAATATAAAACACTTGTATCTTTTTCTGCTGAGTTGCAACTTTCAACTTGGTTTCACATTATTAGTTTGAGTTATAAACTATCACTGAGATTATAAAAATCAACAGATTTCCTGGTTTACTTTAGAGGGAAGGTGTGTTCAAATGAGATTATATTCCCAGATAATCTAGACAATGACAAGTAAAACATATTCTCTGGCTATGCTGACAATGGATTGGAGGAAATAATCTAAAATGTAGCATGATGAATTTGGGGGCTTAATGAATGACAGTAAGTCGGGGGTGGGTGTGGTGGGAAGAGCTCAAATTTGAAACTAGACAAATATGGTTTTGAATTCTGGCCCTACGGTCAGCTTTTAGCAACTTGCTTAGATTTTCTGAGACTCATGTCTTTGCCTGTAATATGAGGATAGTATTGTCTCTGAGATATTGTTGTGAGGATCTTTGAACAGGTATATAAAGTGCCTAATACAATATCTGATATTTGCCATGCAAGAGGTTGCAGTTATCATTCTGAAAGCATTTATAAGAAACTCTAAGGAGTATTTTAGACATTCCTGGATGTCTTTTAAAACAATTTCGTTCTTCTAAGATGGCTAAGGTATAATTTCACTTGAAAATAGGATGATTCCTCCTAGTAACTCTTCAAAATCTATGATTCAATGATTCCAAAAAGAACATTATTTGTTCATTTGAGAAAACCATTTGCCACACTGCTGCATACTTTCAAATGTGCAAATAAAGGGATCCCAGCTGGTTGCTTTATTTTCAAACAACTACAAAGGAAACAGTAGAATTTTGGCTTCTTGGAATTTTCCTTTGAAAATTTTCACAACCATGTGTGGTTGGAATCTGGCATTTATCTTTTGCTTCCACTCTGGAAATTTATACAGCTCTCTAGCATTTGGTTTGGGTCACATAACTTTTCAATTCTTGCTCATAGTCTTCCACTTGCATAATTTCCTTGCAGTGTGAAAAACCGCATATATCATAATGTGTCCATATAGCAAGACTTTAGGCATAGTGATTGTCCATGGATCAGAAGAACTGAAATGGCCCAATCATTCATGAATAATAAGGAAACAAAAAACTGACATATGAGATTGCTTTATGTGAATGACCAAGACTGAATGGACAGTATGTAGTCAAAGTTCAATGAATTTTATAACCATTGACTTTAGAATCATAAGAAAAATATATCACAGAGTTCATATACAAAAAGATATACTAGTTTCCAAATGGCAAGATGAGTTCTGCCAAATTTTAAAGCCTTTTAAAATTTATGTGTTATGGACCTTCAAAACCAGCTTTTTAAGATGATCTAAGTGATGAAAATTGAGGTCAGACATCTATTTCTTTGCCCTGTCAGTCCTTTATTACATCCAGGATAACTACTTTGCCTATACTTGGAGGAAAAAAAGTGATTCTAGGAAGAATTTTATATGAAAGATAAATTTCTGATGATGTTTTGGGGGCGCTTGAGAAAAATTCAACCTCTACTCTCTTTACTGGGACTTCTTCCTGGTTCTATTGTCTACATCTTGACTACAGCTTTCCCAAAGCTGAATTTCACATTCCCAGTTCCTTCTAGGGCTCTCTAACTTTTGATTCCATAGGTTTCTGGTCTAATTTTGATCCTTCCTACCTTACTCCTGACATGGGCCCTTTCCCTGCCTAAAGAAACAGGATCTGCTTCTGACTTACAATTTTGTGAGTCAAAAGAATATTATTATGAGCCCAAGGTCTTATTTTTTTTTTTACTTGATTGATAAACAGCCTGATTTAAAGGACCTTCCAGCTTCAACATTTGCCGTCCATCCACCCAGCATTTATTGAGTACCAACTGTTCATCAGATATTCTTCTATGCTCCAAAGTATGAAGAGATTAGAAAATAAGCAATTGCAGTCTGTGAGCACTGGGATCAGGCTCTGCTACCTACTAGTCGTGTCACCTTGGGCAAGTTCCTTGAACTCTGTTCTTTAGTTTCATTATCTGTAAAATGGTAATAATAGTGCACTATGTCATAGAATTGTTTTGAAGGTTAAATAATGTATACTGTATATATTGCTTAGAAAATCCACAGATTATTCTGTAAACAATGCCAGTCCTCTACCCTCAAACTCGTCTAATCATCACTCCTGTCCTGGTCTTTTGCCTTCCCTGGACTGACCGCCTATCTTGATAAAACAGTTGTGGCAGTAGATATTGAAAAGCAGTCACAAACATTGCAAAACCGATTAAAATAAAGGTTCATGATGATCTGGTTCTTGTTTGCAGAATCTTTTTTTTTTTTTTGACTTTGAAGGCCAGAGACAGTTATTATAGTTCTTACTTTTAAGGGTCCATTTATTAAAATATATCCTGTATCAGAGCTAAAAGTGTTATAGGCTTATCTGGCCTTAAAAAAAATACTTAAACAGACATTTCTCCAAAGAAGACATACAAATGGCTAGCAAATGTATGAAGAGAAGCTCAATATCATTAACTGTCAGGGAAATTCAAATCAAAACTACAATGATTTATCACCTCACACCTGTTAGGATGGCTAATATTAAAAAAACAAAAGGTCAGTATTGGTGAGAATGTGGAAAAACTGGAACACTTGTACACTGTTGGTGAGAATGTAAAATGGTGCAGCAGCCATGGGAAATAGTATGGAGGTTCCTTGAAAAATTTAAAAAAAGAACTATTGTATGATTTAGGAATCCCACATCTGGGTATATATCTAAAAGAATTGAAATAAGGACCTTGAAGAGACATCTGTATACTCACGTTCATTGTAGCATAGCCAAGATATTTAAACAACCTAACTCTCCATTGACGAATGTATAAAGAAAATGTCGTATATACATACAATGGAATTATTCAGCCTTACAAAAGAAGGAAATATTGCTACTTGTAACACTGAAAGAGATTATGCTAAGTGAAATAATCCAGGCACAGAAGGGTAAATACTGCATGATTCCATTTACATGAGCTATCTATAAAAGCCAAACTTACAGAGGCAGAGAATACAATGTGATGCCAGGGATTGGGAGTGGGAGAGATGGGGTGTTGTTCAATGGATACAAAGTGTTAATTATGCTACATGAATAAGTTTTAGAGTTCTGCTGCATAAAATAATACCTATAATTAATGATAATGTATTGTGTACTTCAAAATTTGTTAAGAGGGTATGGTAAGCATTTTTATCACAAAAATGGGACACAAGGAAATTTTGGGAGGTGCTGGATATGTTTATCATCTTGATTTTGATGGTAGTATCACTCATGTTTGCATATGTCCAAACTCATCTAACTGTCCACATTAAATATGTGTATATTTGTATATCAATTGGGTCTCATTGAAGCTGTTAAAAGTTTTGGTTTCATTTGACAACGAAGGCTCTTTAGAAAGGCTGATTGCTGCTTATGTGACTTAGAATACACTTTGGGCTGCATACTGTGTCTTTATGTGAGTAGTCCTCATATTTATAACTCTTTGCCTTATGTTTATGCAATCTTACAACACATTCAGAAAGCATTTTAACAGTGGCAAATTAATATGTGGCTCAGGAGTGCAGAGCTTTAGTAGAATCAAAGGGTTTATATTATTAATCAAGGTAAGTCTTCATGATCCAGATGTATCACATTTACACATACTATGCAGCAAACCATTATTTTATTTCTTAACTTATTAAAATGACAGTTATTACCTTATTACTATGAACTGGGCACTCAGAATGCACATATAGAGGACACTTTCTGTCTTAAGGAACTGATGATTTAATGGAAAAGATAGACCAGAAAATAAATGCTTATGAAACAATGATAACAGTAGTAGAGCTATACATGGACATTAAAGAAGAATTGAGAAGGGACAAGAGAATGTACACTTATTGTAGTACTTTATGGTCATTGATTTTTCTTCTTTGGTTTAGTAGAAGTTATATAAATTATATTCTGTTGACAGACATAATATTCTGTAGACAGCTAAGTAAATGTTTGGAGCTTGCTTTTTAAAATGAGGAAGCTAATCAAAATTGGTTTTTCACATTATTAAAAAAATCATGAGGAAAAAATACACATTGTCAATTGGTTGTTATTTCTACCTTGTATTAAATGAAAGATTTGATTTCTTTTTCTCAAATTACTGATTTTTTGGCTTGGTTGTTTTGTTCTTTTGATGCTGTGTACGTACAACCATAGAGAGTTGTAGCTGGTAGTATGAAATAGTTAGAGGTGCTGTGTGCTTGGGATGTTTCACTGGAAAAAGGTTTGGGACATAGGGAGAAAAAGATCACAAGAATGGGAGGAGCCATCTCGTATTCATAGTTTTACGAGAAATCAGAGCTCTTAAGTCATAAACAACCACCAAGTAATTAAAGGAGGGAAAACATGATTTTCATTAAACCATGAATTGTGTGAGTCTCCTCTATTTTTCCTTTCTTGACAATTCCATTTGGTATGATTGTGAAACTCTATTAATAAGCATTGTAAGTCCTTTCATTTCAGAAGGTCATTCTGGTTACCCAATAAATGTTTCATGTAGGACTAAGTGATATGATTTGAGTTTCTTTTTCTTTCCCTAAAACAATTAGTTTGCTAAAGTCTTAAAATATGTTACCAAAATTTAATTCTGTCTATTTAAGACTTTATCCTATAACCTGGGCATTTATTCACTTCATATAGAGAAGTAGCTCTCTTCATCTGAACACTTCTGCATCTAAAGTCCATAATATGGTATTTGACGTAGGAAATTTAAAGAAGGATGAATCACAACCCCTGCATATAAGTAGCTTTCCACCTAATAAAGAAGAAGACATTGAATTGCAACAATATCTAAAATACAGATAATATTTGACAAAGGCTATGATTTATTCATTTGTTAAACAAAAAATGTTTTTGTTTTATGCCTCTACCTTGTTCTGAGCAGTATGTGAGATTCTGGAGATAGAATCATGAAAAAGGCAGGGACATTATGTGGCCTAACAGTTGGTGGGAATGACAGATATTTACTAAGAAATAAAGAGATTTCACCATGGGCCAGACATGTAAGAACCAAAGATAGAAGACCCTGACATGAAGTGCTGATAACTTAATGAAGAAGATGGGCCAGAAAATAAGCAAAGATTATCCATTATGATAAACTCACTAATAGAAGTGTAGGTAGGACCTTACAAAAGGACAAAGAAAGTGTAGCCGTCATTCTATTTTCTTTCATTCATAGATTTCTTTACTTTGTTTTATTACATGCTATATAAGTACAGGCAACAACTTTGTTTTATTACATGCTATATAAATATAGGCAACATTTTGTAGCACAGCTAATATACATGCTTGGTGAGTGACTTATTATACGTTGAATGTCACAGAGTGAAACAAAAATGTAGAGCGAAAAAATGTTAATTCTCTTGGGTGTTTTCAGGGATGGCTTTATGAAAGAGATGTCATCTCAGGTGAGTTCTTTATGAAGGGTTGATAGTATTTAGGAGAGGAGGATTCCAGAGTGAGGTGTGAGCTTATGTACACAGGCAGGAAAGTATAGGAATTTCGCATACACTAAATAGACCTTCCTCTGACACATGAGGAAGTGTCAGACACCCAGAAAGAGGCAGGATGTCAAAGCACAGGGAAACTGGGGTAGAGTTGACTTTAACAGCTTTCCAGATTTGCCTATAGCCATGTATAATGTTTGTTCATTCAGTCCCAAAATTTCTGTTGAAAAATTAAATGCTACGTACTCTACTAAATATTATTGGGTCAAGAGAGTGAGAAATTTAAAATAGTGTAAGACCATAGGAAGGCAGATATAGTAACAACTCATCATAATGTAAGCAGTGTAAATAGGCCCTGAAATAAAGGACATGCAATGTGTACAGAGAGAAGTAACTAATTTTTAATAGAGTAATTTTAGACAGGATGTGTGGACAGTCTGCCTCTAGAGCCTACAGTCCATGATGTATTTGGGGTATAATCATAGTTCTTTATAGCTTATCTTAGATGGAGTTCCCTGAAGACAGATTTTGAAATGGAAAGTTGATGCAGAAGATTGATAGGATGATACCTTTGAAAGAAAGATAAGAAAGATAAAGAAATAGAAACCGACTTGTGATGCAGGTGGTTAGAAGACTTGTGTGCTAAATTGAGGTAATTGGGCCAGGCCTTTATATCTTTGCATCAGTTAGTCATTGGCAGCAGGGAACCCCAGGAAGAGTTATAACCTTGGGGAAGGCAGTTTCCTGCAGCTAGAGGCAATTCCCAGCAACGGACACAGGGGGCGCTGTCAGCAACGTTTAATCCTAGACGAGGCTAACCTGGTAGGTGGAAACCCAGTTGCACGCTAAGCAGTTTCCTGTTAGTTTTTCCACTGTAGGCTGTAGAAAGCCATAGAAAGGTTTGAGAAGAGGAGGTGGCATACGTTGATTTTAGTTTTAGAAATTTATTTCTGGTGGTAATGTAATGGGTAATTTGGTGGGGTGATACATGCTGACAAGTGAAACCACTTCGGAGGCTACTGTGATAGTTAAGGTCCAATTCAAACCTATGAGAAGTTTCCCCAAATCTCCCTAACCAGAACAATTATTCTCTCTACCTTTCTCTCGTAACTCTCTAGTTTTATGTTTCTTTTAGTCTGAGCCTGATTCATGCCATCAGCAGTTGCTGCGTATGTCTTGCTGTAGTCTGTGAACTCCTTTGAAGCAGTGGCCACATATTCTCATCTGTGTCTCTCAAAGGACCAGCATTATACCATGAATAAAATGGGCATTTGATAAAGATATTTTGAATTAAACATCTCATTTTTTTCTAGGGAAGAAAGGATGGGCTTCTATTAATAAAATTCAGTCAATAGCAGTGGAAGTGAAGCAAATGTCACTGAAGAGGTAGAAAAGTGAACAACCGGTTTTGTCTATGGCGTAACTTTCATAGCATAGAAATTATTTGTGCATTAAATACACTGAAACACAACCAGTTGAGTCCATTTATATTTGTATATTTATTTGGTACATTTTCCTGGACCATATCTTATAATACTTTCCTCTTTATATAAGTTTCTCAGAGTTTGTTTTTCCAATTTACACTTCAAAGAGAAAACATAATTTGAAAGTTGTTTCTACCCTTTAATGATGTTTAATAACATGCCTGCCTAAGGCATTAAAGTTCAGGTAACATTTCTGTCTTAGTGAAACCTTGATTTTTTTGTAAGACGCCTTTCTCTCTGTACTCTAATTGAATGCCCCCAATTCCTTTGCCAACTCTGTCAAGGTCATATGGCCCCAGAAGGCTGTCCGATTTCCGGAAAGTTGAGAGTAAAAGTATTTTCCTGTCTCAGGGTACAATTTAGTCAAGAGAAGACATGGCAAAAAATTGCTTCCACAGAATTTTTTTTTTTTTTTTATTGAAATGGAAGAAGTATAACTCTATTTATTCATTGATGCTATTACCATCTATGAAGGTAACTGCAAATTATATAGTGGAAGAAATAGACAATTTTATCATAGTTGCAGAATTCAAGATCAATAGACATAAATCAATTATATATATATATATGTGCACTACCATTCCATACTCATAGAGATTAAAAATACCCTTCACAAAAGAAAAGGAAAAAAAATGCCTTTCACGATAGCATTAAAAATATGAAGACTTTAGGGGTATATATTAAAAAAAAATAAAAAATCTTTATAACAAAAATGCAAACTATTTTTGTGGGTAATTTTAGAATGCCTCAATAAAAAGTGATTTATACTGTGCCACAGTATATTTTAATTTTCATATGCTATGTCTTCTCTTGACCAAATGGTACCCTTAAACAGGAAAATACTTTTACTCTCAGGAAAGCCTTTGATTCATATGGGTGAAGTTTTCCAAAGCTGAGAGAGAGGACATTTTATCTGTGAAAAAAATTATAATGTGGTGGCAGAAGCATGGAATGTGGCATCAGAAAATACAGAGTGACAAGCTGTGTGGTCACAGGCAGCTCAATGTCTCTATGTTTTATTCTTTTCCCCATAATATTGAAATAGCATTATTAATTATTTCCTATTGTAACCAACTTACAGGGACATATAAGGATATAATTAAGTGGAAGTGGTTTCTACATTATAAAATGCTGTGTAAGTCTTAGTTTGTATAAGGCTTCTTCTCCAAATGTTTTTGTTTCAAAACAACCTGTGATTAGAAAAACAGACAAATGTTGGAATACATTGTGTTTGGTCTTTAGTTAGTTATGATAGACAAATGTATTAAGTGCTCACCCTCTACCAGCCACTGTGCTGAGAATGATCTCATTTAATTCTTCTACTAACCCTGTGATGAAGAGAAAATCGTTTTGCCTATTTTACAGACAGATGTGAGAACTGAAGTATATAGAGTGAAATAAAATGATTTTTAAAGATCTGTTATGTGACAGACAATATCTATATGACTAGAGCCTAAATTGCTAATGTTTACCAATATGCTGTATTAGTACATGCATACAGAAAGCAGTGGTGAAAGGGTTAACTTATGAGCATGTGCTGTGCTGTATGTGTATGTCTGTACATGTTTTTTACACATATAGGAATTCATAAATAAATATCTACAACAGGGAAACTTGTAGTATCAGAAGAGAATGCTGTTACTGACATTGAAGATTGAAGGTATATGTGTGTAACTAAAGATGATAAGCATCTAGACTAACCTTTTTTCATTTAGAGTACTTAATTTTGGAAATCATCTTTTCTTTTTTTTTTTTTTTGAGACAAGAGTCTTGCTCTGTCACCCTGGCGAGAGTGCAGTAGCATCAACACAACTCACTGCAACCTCAGACTCCTGGGCTCAAATGATCCTCCTGCCTCAGCCTCCCAGGGCCCCAGGATCATAGGCATGAGCCACCGTGCCCAGCTGGAAATCATCTTCTACATGTAAAACATCATGCTCAATATTCTAAATCAGTGCTATTTCATAGAAACATAGTGTGAGTCACATATGTAATTTTAAATTTTCTGATAGCCACATTAAAAGAGTAATAAGAATCAGGTGAAATTAACTTAATAACAGTACTAGATATAGCAAATGATTTTAATCTCTTTCCCTTGCAGACCTGAGAAAAAAATTCATACAAAAATTAAATCACTGTCTTATTTTACAAAATCAAAGTTGACTTTTCAATTTTAAAAGTTTCTGTTTTTAATATTGATGGGCTGCTTTGGAAAATCTACACTTGTAGATCATTAGCCTTTCATTTCTGAGATGGTTGTATTTTATGTATAATACTTGATAAAAAAAATAGTGAATTTCTTTTCAATTTTTTTTTGCGCTCTATTTGTATCCAGCCCATAACTGTGTTCTCTTTATTCCAGTTATTTGCTAGATTCCAAAGCAAAGTGGTAACTAATTATTTAAATTCACAAATATATATTAATTGCCTGCTTTATGCTATCTATAATTATGAAATGATTCACAAGCGGAGCTAATAGTCTAGGAAAGGTAGACAAATACACAAATATATAACAAAATGTAATAAGTGATTTGTTTCTATGATGTTACACAAAGAGCATATGGACACTTTTTTCCCCAAACCCTTATTTGTTTCAAACCTACTGCATAAGAGAATAAGACACAGTTGCTTAGAGGATAGAGAAAATGGTAGCCATTGCCTGAAGGGAATGAAGTTTGATGCTTTGTTGAATGATAAATCAATAAATGTTTAGAATCTTCTGTAAACTTCTAATTTAGGAATGTTTTCTGTTTTTAAAATATTTAAAACCCAAAAGTGATGCATGCAGTGTGTATTAAATACTATTTTATTATCAACATTTAAACTTGTTACTCAGTAGATGAGCATTAGAGCTTTTTAAAAAATGTACTCAATTTTGTTTGTTTTTGCTAGCAACCATTCAAACACCATTTCTATTTGGAGAGAATTCTTCATTATTTGGAGCTTGGAAGTCCAATAGTCTATTCCTTCCCATACTCTTTGGCAGCCAGAGTTTGGGGATATGACTTAGGTTCAGCCAAGGCTCCGTAGACGATGTCTAGTGGTGGTGGCACCAATGGCAGCATCCTAACCAGACTGTTTCTGGATTGTGACTTTGGCTCTTTTCTTGGCTGCCATGTCACTCTTGCTATTTTCTGAGCCAGATTCTCCAGCATTTCTGTTCATTCTGTGAACTACTAGTCTGCCGATTAATTTGATTTTGGAATCAATTGGCCAAAGTCAGTTTTAGGCATTCACAATCAAGGATCTGACTTTTATAGTATTTGGCACCAGGAAGTGGGTCAATGGCCTGAAAGCCTCCGGGACATGAGAATCTTATCTCTGGTTAAACTGGGATTGAAGGCAGTGAGAAATCCAGTTAATGCTCAGTAAGTATCTGATAGCCTATGACATGCGATGACAAAACAACTATTTACTACCTGTGGTTACCATTAATGAGGTATCCATTAAAAGCAAATCTTTGAGGCATTGCATTGATGTAATACTAGAACAGAATTAAGGTCATATAATTTCAAAGATGCAGGGAAGAATGTTTGCTTCTAATGGAAATAGGTAAAGATAGAGAAGGAACAGGTCAAAATTCAACATTCTTGGCTCAAGGTATGAACTAAAACTTGGGAACTTCTATAAGTATGCTAAAATAATTATCTTTTACAGCTGCAGTCTTGAAAATCAAATGCAAAATTTGAAAATGCAGGTTGTCAAATACATTCATTCTAGTTCAGAGAAATGCCAAGTCTCCCATATGAAAATGGATTTTAATAAAGGATAAGAGAATATGAATAGTGTGCATTAGATATCAAAAGATACAAAGACCTTGATGTACCTTGAGCCCAAACTCTCAGTGGCCTCCCTTGCCAGCTGTAGCTATCCCAACTTCCATGTCTGATGAGGCTGTTTCACCCTTGATTTAAGATGATGAAGTCACTTTTTTTGTGACAGGGTCTCTCTCTGATCATAGCTCACTATAACCTCAAACTCCCAGGCTCTAGAGATCTTCCAGCCTCAGTCTCCTGAGTAGTTGAAACTACAGATACACCACCATGCCCGGCTCATTTTTCTATTTTTTTTTTTTTTTTTTTTTATAGAGATGGGGTCTTGCTATATTGCTCAGGCTGGTTTTGAACTCCTGGCCTCAAGTGATCTCCTGGCCTCAAGTGATCCTCCTGCCTCTCGGATCTTTTTGACTTTTTGGAGAAAATTTCATGGTAAGAAAAGCCAATTGTTTTGAAGACCTTGCCTGTACCTCAATGTCTGCAAACTTATTACTAGAATTGGGGAATGGACAATAAATGGAGGCCAGATTCAAAGTTAAACCTAAGTGGAGAAGATTTCATACCAAAGAAATAAAAAGAATTGGAAAATTCTTTTAAAAAAATTTGGGAGTGATGTGTGAGAAGCTATTCAGAGATACTAAGAAAGGAAGAACAGTACATAAGATTGAATTTAACAATCAATTCAATCAGAATGTTTTCTTAGATGACTGGCGAAAATCAGAATTAATATGTAGCCTGTGCTAAGTCAAATTGTGATGCCCAAAATTGCTTGACATACATAGTGTATAAGAAAGTATCCAAAGGTAATGAGTGATAGAATTGCTGGAATAAATCGATCATTTATGATCCTTTCACCAATCCTAATCATGTCTTCTAAGAGGGTTCAGAAGGTTTGGTCTTCACCAAAGACTTGATAAATATATTGATCAGAGGAGTGCCAAATTCTTTGAAAAGCCCAGCAGTGTTTCAGATGCTGGAAGGAGATTCTTCAATTGAAATTAGTTCCTTGGTATCAATGGAGTAGAAATATCCTAGGATAGCAGAAGCAACATAACAGTATTTTACAACCAGGAAAAAAGTGGATGTGGCTACTATGAAAGGCAAAAAGAAGGGCCTTGCCTCAGTGTCATTTCGGGTGGCCTAACAGTGCATAGGACTGAGTGTGACTGAACCATGGGATGCCCAGGACCCTGCTAGGTCCTGAGAATGAAATTTCCAGATCTATATCCTTTACAGACCCCAAACTCCTAGAGTAAATTTACAGTTAAGAAAGGATGCTTCAGGCCAGGTGCGGTGCCGCTCACGCCTGTAATCCTAGCACTCTGGGAGGCCGAGGCGGGTGGATCGCTGGAGGTCTGGAGTTCGAGACCAGCCTGAGCAAGAGCAAGATCCCGTCTCTACTAACAATAGAAAGAAATTATCTGGCCAACTAAAATATACATAGAAAAAAAATTAACCGGGCATGGTGGCACATGCCTGTAGTCCCAGCTACTCAGGAGGCTGAGGCAGGAGGATTGCTTAAGCCCAGGAGTTTGAGGTTGCTGTGAGCTAGGCTGACGCCACGGCACTCACTGTAGCCTGGACAACAAAGCAAGACTCTGTCTCAAAAAAAAAAAAAAAAAGAAAGAAAGGATACTTCAGCACTACCACAGGTACCTACTGTTACTCTTCGTTCAAGAAATCTGTGGTCATTTACCAAATAATTATGCACTAGGGAGTAGGAAGTACTTAAAGTTTTCATAGACTCTTGGATGCTGGCATGGAGCAAACAATAATCCCTATGCCAAAGCATGATTGTACTCCATTGATGACAGTAGGTTTTAGGGCAATCAGGTGATAAATGAAATTGTGACCCATGCCCTCTTATTGATAGAATCACTGTTATCTCAGCTACAATCTTTTTTTTTTCAGCATGTTACTGGGGGTAAAAATGTTTAGGTTATATATATTGCCTTTGCACCGCCCGAGTCAGAACTTCAAGCATGTCCATCCCCCAGACGGTGCGTACCGCACCCATTAGGTGTGTATATACTCATCCCCTCCTCCCCCTTCCCACCTGCCTGACACCCAGTGAATGTTACTACTGTATGTGCACATATGTGTTGATCAGTTAACACCAATTTGATGGTGAGTACACGTGGTGCTTGTTTTTCCATTCTTGTGATACTTGACTTAGTAGAATGGGCTCCAGCTCTATCCAGGATAATACAAAAGGTGCTAGATCACCATCACCATTGTTTTTTGTGGCTGAGTAGAACTCCATGGTATACATATACCACATTTTATTAATCCAGTCATGTATTGATGGGCATTTGGGTTGTTTCCACATCTTTGCAATTGTGAATTGTGTTGATCAGCTACATTCTTCAGTTGTCACTTACTTCATATCACTTGAAAAACAGGAAAATTGGGAGGGGTGTGATCCAGAGGGATTGATCTTATTCATCAAGGATGAATAGAATTTCTGCTACCCTGTGGGATCTGGAGAAGTGTGGATAGAAGTCAAGTGACCTCTTGGGGTCTCTTCCCATGCCACCATGTCTCAAGTAAAAGTTGATAGAAGACAAATGCAACATTATACATTCCAGATAACTAAAGGTTAAGCTCCCTTAGAAATATAAATGTGTATTTCCAATGGGAAAAGAAGCTCTAACTAGTGCTGCCTGATTAAGACAATTGGAGCTTCTGGACTTGGAGCAATTCAGTAATTTATCAGCCTATGGATTGCCTACTTTTGGAGAGGAGTAAATGTATTTTGAGTCGGAAGAGGGGTATTTGAATTAAGTAGGGTGGTAACTCTTTATGAAGGAAAGGTAAGAATAGAAAGAAGGGGACATATGAGTAATGGGCAAACCAAGAAGTAGATATTTGGTTATTCTATTAATTATTAAAATTTTTTTTCTGTTAGGGGGGAATCCCCAATGTGTGGAACTTAGTGGAAAGCAGAGCTCCTTTGCCAACTAAGAAAGTCTTATAGAGACAAATATTTTCTTTCTTTACTTTTTGGCAGTGAGAGCATTGGCATGTGATCAATGCTTGGTTGCTCCCCTGGGGACAATGCATCTTGAGGAAGTGACCCAGGGACATGTAATAATTTTATGCCTCTTGCCTCACAGAAGTCCTTTGTGTGCCAAGGACAGATGGGGGTTTTCCGGGCACTATCTACAGAGAATAAAACTCTGATCTCCTGGGAGATTCTCTTGGGTATGCCAAAGTGCAGATAAGTGCACTTAGAGTTATAGTTCTCTCACTTAGTAGAGAGAACTTTTATACTTTTCACCTTCCAAAACTTGGTTGAAATATTTCATCCACTGACGTCTCCTCTATGCTTCATCCTTTTGACTTGATACACTTTTCGTTTCTTTGATGCAATTTTGGAAGAGCTTCAGGAGGCAGAGGCGACAAGTACGTCTTGTCAACGTGCCAAGTTTAACATTGCCACTTCACAAACCATCCTCTTTCAGTGGTTAGGATAAGCATGGCATGATGACCAGGTTGTTAACATGTGTCCATAAGCTGACTGTGAATAATATCGCTGTGCTCTAAAGCACAGGCCCACAGCATATGTAAACAGTTGCACTGCTGATGATGGTACAACAGCTCCCTTCTTTTTCCTTTTCTTTTTTAGTGCAGGATGTCAGGATTCCAAGGGATATTTTTGCATTAGAGTTTGATTGACTACTGTCAATGTCTGTTCCAATTTTGATTTCTAATTTAGACAATATTATAAGAAAATCCAGCATATGGACATGCCAAAAGTTTCATAGAAAAAACTAATTGGGTTTTTATATTTGCTTTAACCTTCTCAGTTAAAGTACTTTTGCAGACTTTTTTTTTCCCTAGTAAAATTAAAAGAATTTAATGTTCTTCCATATGGTTCAGGTTGAAAGTATATGTGCTAACCCTTTCTTTCTAGTGTATCTAAAAATCAAAGAACCTCAAAAATTATACTGGATATGAAAATCAGATATTTTCATACTGAGATTAGGACTTAAGGTTGTTTCCAAATACCACTACTCGGGTTGAATTTATGGCCTTTTGATGCCCTAGACTGTTTCCTTTTGAGGACTCTGCCCAAGACTCTGATCTTTCTATAGTTGGCCTATGAGATCTGAAAGGGAAAAACTTCAGTAAAACATAGAGACGGTGCCTGTAGTCAAGGGATACGACCTCAGGCAGCAAGAAGGGGGGAAAAAAAGACCACGTCAATTTCTATTTCCAAGAAAAACTGGTTGCTGTTTTGATAACAGTAATGTCTCTTTAGTTCAAAGTTACCAGCTATCAAAACAAGTTGCAGTCCACAGCAGACGAACTCCTTTCCATTACAGAGAAGCAGATCCTAGTGTAATCGAGTCCAAATAAAAATATATTTACAGAGAAAACTAGGCCCATGGGTAAGAAGCAGAAATAAGCAAAAAGCTAAGATTTTTAAATGTTCAGGCAAAAAAATGTATATATTTATATATATCTCATATACTGTTTATATCCCTACAACTAAGAAATCATTAGAAAAATTATATTAGAAGGACATGAAATTCTACAAGATGACACACCAGAGAGACAGAGTAATAGAAAGTAATCATCTTTCAAAGCAAAATACAGAATCACTCTTGCTCCATCGCATGTGCTAACTATTCAGCAAAGCAGTTCTGCTCTGCACTTGGTATGAGGTTTGAGCAGGAAGTATTGTTGTCTGGCATCAGAGCCAGGGCAGGATCCAGCTTGAACCTCCAAGTCATTTCACAAGGAAATATGAAATTGCAGAACAATGTGGGTGGGCAATGGACTTGACCTGACTCTCATTTATTAAATAAACACAGACTTGAGTAGTTGTACTTCTGAGAGCATTAGCCGCGGCATTGCCAAGGTATAGCACTTGGGGTAGAGGGAGTTTGATCCCATCATAAGTCTCCATGAGCAACCAACCCCCTCTAAGTCACCCCTCATAAATTTACAATCTGAGTAAAATCAAGTGTTCTTGCTCTGCAATGTAGATTTAAAACAAATCAGGTAGACTTCACCTCCGAAAACCTTCTCACCACTGAGTTCCTCCTATAGAGAAATCCAGGAGCTGCCACCCCACTAAGTTTTAGTCCAGCTCCCAAGATTACCTAGTGTTGGTTCTCGCTGAAGCCAGAGCACAAGGGGCCTCCTTGGTCTCCAGTCCTCTTGTACTGTTGTTACATTTGCGGCAGTGGGAGCAGGTCAAGAAAACCGTATTGTTTGTGTAGTATAAAAGATGACTTCTTAAAGACGTGCGGACAGCAAAACCCATGCTTAAGCAATTGTAAAAACAAGAAACACCTGAAAACAATTAGTAATCTATTTATACATGTAAAAACTGGAAAATGATTTCTTAGTGTATGGACTGGAGAGCTCTCTGAAAATGTTTCTTCACAAGCTTCTTGGCAGGGAGGGGGACATTCTGCTTCTAGGCAGAAATGAAGCCATATGGGGGGTGGGGGGTGGCGAGGACTTGCAAATGCATGGAGTGGATGCTCCAATGATGGGGATACCCATTTTAAATCAAGTGCATCTTTCCAAAATGTACCGGATAGAAAATAACAAAAAGAGTACCACACAATTTCATCACATCACACTGGTGCATTTCCTAATTATAGTGTTTGTCGGTATAACCAGTGAAAATTCAATATTTGGCAATAACTATGTTCTAAGCCTGTAAGTTTCCAGTCAATGTTTGAATCAGAGAACTTGTGAGCCCAAATTCCCTCCCATGTAGATATTTGTCATCAACCTGAAAGCACTTATCATCTGATCTAATTACATGAAAGACACTCTGCTGGGTGCTGGGTGTTAGATTCAGCCACTGTATTTGAGGTGGGAAAGAATCTTAAAATCCATTGAGTCTAACAGTCACCTTTGCCCTGGAAAGGCTTAGAGACTGTCTTCTTCAGGATATATCCCTGCTATCAGAGGGATAACCACTGCTATAAATAGAACATCTAAAACAAAAATAAAATATATACAAGCAATTAGGATAGCATGGATGTGCTAGAGGCTGAAAGATATCAAGAAAGCTGTGAGTTCAGATGAGGGAGACAACCAGGACTGGGTTTTCTTTTATTTCACTCAAAATATTTTTTCTCTAGCCACAATGTGGCAACCAGTTTCATAGCTTTCTATCCTCATAGTATGCAATTTTTTGGAGTCTGGATTTTTTTTAATGGCAACTGGGGCTATTGGGCTACATTTTCATTAGCTGTCACTTGAAAAAACTTCTGACCAGATGCAACTGGAGTGTTTTTGTGTATGAGGCATTCTCTGATTATTAAGCCTTGTCTGCCATTTCAATTCAGACTGTTGAGTGGACATTGCTACTTGCAGAAGGTGGAAGTTGGCCTAAAAGACAACAGGGATGGAATGGACAATTTTTGTGAGAATCAAGCAATTCTATGAAGTTGGGGATAATATTAAAGAAATGGTGGTTTACATAGTCTGGACAAGTGTTAGGAGAACCCAGGATGTGCTCATGATGTCCTTGAGGATGGACATTTTCATGACGCAAACAGTGAAGAAAACTCCCCTTGGAAGAAGACAAGATGAAAGAATTTTGTCTAGCTTCCAAATGGACATGGAAACCCCCTAAAAGTGAAAAATAAAGAGGGAGGCCAAGGGAAGTTCTTCAACTAAAAGGCTTTGGCCTTCCCAATCCATGAGCCATGCTGCTCCAGGGGATGTGTTCCACCATAAATTTTATGAAGAGACCCTGTGATCTGGCATCTCGAGTTGGCATACAATTGAACCCACTTACAGGATCTTAATCTTCTCTGCCAAGGGAATCATCATCTGAATGGGAAAACCTTTGCAAAATTTTCCCTTCATCTTACAAGAATGACTAATTTTAGTTGTATCACAAGGAAGCATTTTGTTCCAAACACAGTTCCTAGAAATAGCGGGGCATTCCCGTCCAACAGATGAAAACCTTCCTCGCAAGAACCAAACCAGCATGCTCTGGCAACTTGTCAATGAATCCAAATTGCCTGCTTTCGAGAAGATTGGAAGAAGATGGGGCTTCTAAAAGAATGGATAATTCCCAGACCTTTGTGTCGGTTATCTGGATTGTGGAATATTCACAGCAAAATTTTAATCCCACGAGATCTCTTCCTCATCACTCTTGGACCCCTCCTTTCTTGCTGTTCTTACTTGTTAAATAAAAGCAAATTTTTTCATCAGGCTAAACAAAGCTTAATGGTACATTTAAATCTATGATATAATTGTGATTTAATGTAAAATGCAACTTTGGGATTATATAGTTATGAATATATAATGTGCCAGTAAATTTTTAAAAATTTAAATAAAAGTTAAAAATTTAAATTTTAAGAATGCATGGCATATTGGGAAGTTCAATGAATGGAATTTGGAAGACTGGGTCCAGTTATGGCTTTTCTCATAACTAATTTATAGCAATAGTCTCATTTGTCCATCTGTATGATGAAAGAATTGACCTAATTAATGTGTAAGTTTTTTTCCAGGCCTAAAATTTTTTGATTCTGAATATGGCATGTTCTTTCCATTCATATCAGAAATAGTCAGCAATATAAGGTAGTGTTTTCTAAGTGCCGAGTGAGTGTATTAGATAAGGGCAGAGAGGTCGATTGTAGTCAGCATGGGAAGATAGGTTCATGGAGCTTTTGTGAGCTGAACCAGGGCTTGAAAAGTGGCCAGGAACGTGATGGCTGTATTGAGTATTACGGCATTGAGATGTGGCATGGAGGAAGGAAATCTCCAGATGTGTTGAGACATCAGGAAGTAGACCAACTGGTGCCATGGAGAGTTCCTTTAGCAGAGGCTAGCATGAAGTTTAGAAACCAAATTATGGACAGTCTATGGTGCCTGGATATACAGAATTTACGCTAAAAAATAGCACACAGCTTTTCTGGTGCTGGGGAGGGAGTTGGGTAAATGGGGGAATTACATGGGCAAAAAAGTTTTTGGAAAAGGGAAAAATGTTACTCCCTTCCCATTATCAGTTTCTGTTTTCTTTCAAAAGCATGGGCACCTAAGAGTTGAGTTTGTATTCCATGTTAGAACATACCACTGGGGCAAGATCCTAGAATCTCTTAGATTTCTACACTAGCTGGAGTTTCCTAATTTTATTGTTTAGCTCAATTTTTCTGATTAATTAGAAGTTCATCAGGGAATTTGTTTCTTGTGTCATAGATTACTTATTTAGAAGTTATTTATTTTTCAAGTATTTTGTGTATGCTGTGCTTATGAGCTTGGGCTGAATTCTGGGAATAAAACAGATACATCCTTCACTTTCTAGAATTTATAGTCTCTCTCCATCTACTTCTTTGGCTGAGTGATTTTTCAGAACTTGTATTTGTGTATGGATTTTGCATATTTTCTTGGCCATGGTATATTAAAAAAAAAAAAAAAAGCAACTCTACGGTGTACATCCACATACTTTAACAGTTATCAGAAATTCTTGTTTCCCTCAGAGAATAGTTTGCAATCAACACCATTCCATATCACTTGTGTTATCATGTTCAGAATGATAAAGTCCAAGTATGTTAACTTAATTAATCATTTTTAAATTTAAATCATTTTATATGCATTATTCTCCCTGGAATATGCAGTTCTTATCTTTAGAAAATCCAGTGGTTTCTGTGGGGGGAAAAGATAAGGGAGTGAACAGATATGATGGAGAAAATAAAGGAGATGATAAGTTGGGTTCCATTCAATGAAGAAAGTGAGTATAGATCCACTAATTTCTATTGTATTTTCAAGACTTGTAATTCACCCTCAAAAAAGGTAAAAATTCTTTAGTAGTATTTTTGTGATCTAATTCCTGTTGCAAGCTACTCCATGATTTTTATTTTAAACTGATTTAACTTGTATAAAATGTGAGGCAACTTGGGATTCTTGAAATGTGATGTGATTACTCTTAGGGATGGTCTGTGTACCACGTTTTTTAGTAGATCATAAAAGAAAGGTTATGCTTTTCTTAATTTAGAGATTTTAACATTTTAAGATATTTAAAAGCCATTAGAAAACTCAGTATGGTGTTTATATTCGGGTAGTGTGGCAGAAATATTTTTGCACTGAGAGTCCCTTGACTACATAAGTACTAACAATTCTAGACCTAGAAATCATTATGAAGTTTTGCCAAGTGGAGACTTTTCATGTTTTAAAGGCTACTTTGAAGCCTATCTTCTCCTGGGGTCCATACAAAACCTTGGGAGATGATCCAGTATATCTTTGTGATCAGTGCTTTTAACCAGATTTTATTTACTTATTGGATTTGCTGACTTTATCTGATTATCAGGGAACTCTGTGAGTCACACTTAAGATGAATAACAATACCAGACAGTTAGATTGAACTAGCTGGGTCAGGGAATTGTTAGTGCTGGGCAACTTCTTCCTATGTGGGCAAACTATGCCTTGTATCCTAACTCAAACTGCCCCCCATACCTCCCCGTTGCCATGGACTTTCTGGTTATTCCAACAATATGTCTTGCCAGGGCTGGTAGTGGTTCCTACTTTTGACGTTTTTCTCCTTTCGTTTCTTAATACAAATCTATCATCTTTGCGCATTCTGTATTGTTAATTATCTGAGTCTATTGGAAAACTGAAATATGAACATATACTTTGCCTCCTCCAGAAACCTTCCCTGGCCCACCAGCTAGGTCAGATTCCTCCTGTTATATGATCTCCTTGCTCTTTGTGCTCCTGCATCACCCTTTTCCCAGGTATAATCAAGTATTTATGTAAGTTCTTGTTTAATATATGTTTGTCCTACTGTATTGGATGCTGTAAGAAGGAAGGGGCACCACACTGTCCACCGTTATATGCCCATTCCTTAACACCATGCCTGGTACATACAGGAGGACTTTAATCATTGCACCAAACGACTGAGTAGAACTTCTGCTAGATTTTGTATGACAGTGGACACTCAATAAGTGCTGAGTTGAATAATGCCTCAATTCAGTCTGTAAGACCTTTTCTCAAGGAGGATTTTGAGAAATAGTGGTGGGAATTTCAGTCACAGCAACAGTTCAGTGGGGGAAATAATGCCCGCTCAGCATTTGTATAAAGCTGTTCCTAGTTTCTAATAACATATGGGCCCTTCCTCCCAAATGTGGTATCAGGTCAAGGAGAGCTCGCAGGATTTACTTTATTCCAGACCACGTTAATTTCCCCTCACCTTTGTACATTTGCTAACCCCATACAGGAGTGGCTGCATCTTATAGGAAATTAAAAGGATAAAAATAATCTCCTTTTGCTGTTTAAAATTCAGAATGCCTTTGGTTAAAATTAAAGTGGAAATAACAACCACAGACATAAGCCAGTTTGGGTGTGGAGCAACCGTGTGATGGGAATTGGCTGAACTCCTGAGGATGCCTCATGAGAAGGTGCTGAACACGCTGCAAAACGGGTGCAGCTGCGCCAGGGTGGTGCGATGGGAGCTGCCAGAGGGGCCGTCCGGGCCTCACCTCCCCCATGTTGGTGGGTCCTCTACTCTGAGAGGCAGGAGATGGGAACATTTAAGGTGCAGGCTCTGAAACCAGATCACATGAATTCAGAGCTCACATCTGTCACTTACTCTTGGGATTTTTCTGGGAAAATTACATAAGCTCTCTGTGCCTCATTCTCTTTATCTTCAAAACAGAGATAGTGCCGGTGCCCCTCGTATAGGGTTATTGTGAAGATTACATTAGTTAGCACACAGCAAGTAGGTAGAAGAGTTTGCTAGAATGAAATGTTCAGCAAGCATTATTTTTATTATGACTAGCATAGAGTGGGGAACTTGATCACTATGCCAATGAAACAAGCCTTGTTTTCAAATGCTCATCGTTCTGGCTAAAGAAATTTGAAAAAAGGGAATGAACTCAGGTTACTCTGTTTTTCTGAACTACTTGCATGAAATCATAATATTTGGAATCTGTCATATTCAGTTTTAACATCTCTCTTGAGTAGGCAGGGGAAGTATTGATATACCTCCTCAGCACATCAGGGAATTAGGAGAGGTTAAGTAATTTGACCAAGATCAAATGCCTGTAAGCAGTGGGTCAGGGATTAGAATTCAGTTCTCCCGAAATATTGTCCAGGACTTTTGTATTACTACTTGGCTACTGCTCAGAGGTTGGCCTCGGATTCAAAGCTCTTAACTTTTTCTGCCTTTATTCTTTTATACATCTATTCACTCTGGTCATGCAAATGAACTTAAGAGTATCTACTGGGTGGAGAGCATTACTGGTTGAGATAATGTTCTGTATGCCATTGACTTTTTCTGTCCATATTTAAGAAATAATTACTAAGTTTTAGGCAATAAAGGACGTAGAAAATGAACAAGACCTTGTTCTTGGCCTCAAAGAATTCATGTTACAGTGGTGAATGTAGATAGGAAATGAATTAAAACACAGTGTGATGTGTGTTAACACTATAGGGAAGCACATACACCAAGCGGGTAGAGTACATGGGCAGTAACCCAGCTTGGAGAAGGGAGGGGGCAGTGGTTAAAGGCGTCTGGGCTGAGTTCACATCGAGTTCAGGAGTTAGCCAATATTTATACTAAAGAGCCAATGTGAAGTGACATTTTTCATATTCCAGGTACTATTCTAAGGCCTGTGCAAGTGTTAATAAATAACAACAAAAAAAAATTACTTCACTATTACAATGGTGGTGTAACTTTGAATACAAAAATTTAAAAATATATCTTGAATTTGTTCACCCTCTCCAGCTTCAGTGCCACTGTCACCTCTTTTGAACAATTATGTAGTGTCCCAACTGCCCACCCTTTCTGCTCTTCTCCCAGTTCAAGCCATTTCCCACACAGCAGCCAGAGTTCAATTATTAAATAATAAAAATGTATGTGACTTTCCTGTTTAAAACCCTCATTGACTCATTTTTTTTAGAAGCCCCAAATTTTCTTCATGGCCTGTAAGAACTTGCATGAAACAGACCCACTTCCCTTCTATACATTTTTATTTTGTTTTCTTTCATTTTTCTTTCTTCTTCCATTCTCTTCTTTCATCTCCTACTGCTGCCTTTTCACAAGTCACTGTACACAGGGCGTGGAACATTGATGCTCTGGGAGGCTAATATGTGATTCTTAAAAAAAGAAAATGGTTTCGTGGTTAGGCAGGTTTGGAAAATAAGGAGTTAAATGAGGACAGAATTTTTTTTTTTTTTTTTTTTTTTTTTACTTTGTAGACCGTAAGGTCTACAAAGTATACTAAAGATGCATTGGAAATTTTACATTATTTTCTAATCTAATTTCATTGACTAAAAATTTTTTTCAAGGTGATCCTCATGTGAACACATTCTTAGAATATACTTCGGGAAATGCCCTATCCTAAACAGAAACCATATCAAAGAGATTAATCTTTTTTTTTTTTTTTTTTGAGATGGAGTCTCACTCTGTTGCCCGGGTAGAGTGCAGTGGCATCTGCCTAGTTCACAGCAACCTCAAACTCCTGGGCTCAAGCAATCCTCCTGCCTCAGCCTCCCAAGTAGCTGGAACTACAGGCATGTGCCACCATGCCTGGCTAATTTTTTATATATATATTTTTAGTTGTCCAGCTAATTTCTTTCTATTTTTAGTAGAGATGGGGTCTCGCTCTTGCTCAGGCTGGTCTCGAACTCCTGACCTCAAGCGATCCGCCCGCCTTGGCCTCCCAGAGTGCTAGGATTACAGGCATGAGCCACCACGCCCAGCCAAAGAGATTAATCTTAAATTAAGTTCAGAAGGTAGGAAAATTTATGACGGTCTAAATCTTGTATTTGGGAGAAAAGATGGAAGGAACAGAGGTAAGAAAAGTTCATGAAATTCTAAGAGATCCAGTAGAATCTTTTTACCTTTTGTATTCAATAACTAGGGTTTCTATCATATTCTCAAATTAGGTTCCAAGGATTGAAATTGAGTCACTCTTTTGAGTTAATTAATTCCAATAACGATTTGTTGAGGATCTACTAGGGTGAGTCTATAATTGGAAAGCTTCCTTGGCAGAGAGCACCACCAGGATGAGGGAACTGTAAAATTTTCCTTCCTGTTTTCCAGTCAGATAGGGTGGTACCATATTGATATGAACATGGGTGGTCCTTAACACAGTCCCGTGAATCAGAAATTATATTTGCCAAATGTTAATCTGTTGCATAATTCATAACAAAATATGTGTGGGTGATGAGTATCATTTTGTGGATTCTACCTGTTTACAAAAGAGGGGAAAATAAAATTATAAAACTATATAACATAAGTTCATAAGAGGAATAAAAATTATACAGATTTATGCAATATACCTAGCTCTATATTAAATTATCAAAAAAGACTAAAAGAAAACCACCAGAGGGCTGCTATGGTTTAATGCTAGTGCAGTTTAGTTCAGTTGTGGTATTTTGCTTTTCTCTCTTAAACTTTTTGCAATTATAGGGTGTAAGGGATGGTTTTTTAGGAATTTTAGGGTGTGAAGAGTGGGATGGTTATTCTAGCATAATTTCTTACCAGAAAAGCCTTTTTTTGGGAGGCCTTACTTTTCATTTTCTATTATTTTTATTGCTGTCAAACATCTCTTTCCTAGAAATGAAAGAATAAATATAAATGAAAAAAGGCCATACATTTTTGAAAGAATATATTCAAAGAAAATGTATTGTTACAATATGTCTATTACTATTAGTAAGAAAATGAATATAACCTTAACCATGAAGCATGGATGAACCTCGTGTGCATTACAAGTACTCTTGACTTTTAGGGTCCATAAAGTAGCTAAAGGAAGATACAGATTGGATTGGTAACAGAATCTTAGGAAATCTGGTTGAGCTGATGCTGTCTGGCCATGCATGTATGAAATAAGGACAAAGGCATCTTCTGCCTAATTGCCCATGGACAATTCAAAAGTAGGCTTATATGAAGAAGAGATAAACCTCTTCTTTATCTTGCCACTATGACCTCATCATCAACTCAAGATGTTTGTCTGGAAATATCCCATGCTGTTTGTGACTTTTGAACTGTCTATATTTTGGACATCTAATGTACATCTTGGCCATTTGATTCCTCTCCCATGCACATACAAATAGATTTCAAAAAATTCAGAGAAAGTAGGACCCATTCTTATTTGTGTTTGCTCAATCTATTACTTTATAAATGGAGGGTGTAACTGGTCCCAAGCAAAGATATCTCTTGCCAGGAACAAATAGAACCCCATAAAAGCAATTTGAATAAAAAAAGTAATGTGTTGGTCCTGGGAAAAAAATCTTTGTACTTGCCAAGGAAATTAGTGGGAAGAGTTATAAGTAAGTCACTTAAAGCCTCTAGGCCTCATCTGGGAAATGCTGTTCTCTGCTTCTTCCATGAAGTTCTTTAGGGTTCAAATTAGAAAATATATGCAAAACTGGTTGGTCAATTGTAAAGAGTTTTTAAATGCTTGTGTCTTGAGCATGTCTGTTTACCATTGAAACAGAAATAGACCCTGAACAAAGTAATCAAATGCAAGTAGTCTTTCCAGGAGAAGATCCCAGAAAGTTCTCATGGGAGAATGGGGAAATGAGACCAACAGGAGGTACCTTATTAAGCACATCACTGCTATGGACAATTGGGGCCCACTCCCACTGGTGTATAACACCCCTTAAATATGTACTACTTAACAGTGAGGAAGCTGGTGTAGCCTCCTCTACCACTCGTCATGGGCTGAGGCTACACCTGGAGGTGTCAGTGTTCCAACACTTTTGGCTTGAGCATGTTGGCCATGTACACTGGAGAGATCTCTCAGGTAGAAAGAAATGAGTACTTGCAGCAGGAAGTCGTGACAGTGTCCAGACTGGTGAGAACTGAGCAGATATGGGAAGGGTATCCCCATTATCTGCTATAATTGGTTCACTTCATGAAACAGAAGTTGGCTGGAAAGCAAGCTTTATATCAGTTGTGTCTATAGCTGACCCCTTTACAGAATATTACACAGTGTAAAAAATGAATCCATATTTTGGGTTCATTTAGATCATTCTTTTGTAGTGGGTAAATAATTGGTATGCTTCTCCACATATATATGCACATGCACACTTTATCTTGTAAGGACTTATTTTGGTTATCTTAATTGAGAGATCAATTAAAAATAATGCTAAAATATTATACTTTTATTTGAGGTGGTTATTCTTAATATACAACAGTTAAAATGCACTGCATAGGAATAACATTCATGACTATTCATACAGTTTGATGTTATATAAAAGTGTCTCATATATACACCATCCTAAAATGTTTAACATTTCTTTGTATGGTTTTATATTCTAAACATATTTAAGGTAAACATTTTTTATTAAGAGCAGTGATACATTAATATGTTATTGATGCAATGTTATGTTGATCACTCTGTTTTCAATTATATTGCATATTACTGCAACAGGATTTTGTATTTAATAGTATTGGGGCAGTGGAGACATTTATTAAAACTTTTAAGCAATTGATTAAGAACTAGTAAATCTCAATCCATTTTGATAAAATAGGCAGAAACCCTTTATATTTTTTAAAACTATCTTTTAATGTGATCATTTTCATAATGCATCAGCATGAACTAAACTAAAAAAATCTATGATGACAAGAATTTGAGGAACCATATTAATAAGGATACAGACTTAACTTTGGTAAGAATGGCTCAAAATAACAGCTTAGACCAGATGGCAGTAACGTTTTTTTTCATGCTACAGTCTGAATGTAAGCAGTGCAGGACTCCTTTGGCAGTTGCATGTGTCAGGGGTCAGGCTCTTATATCTTTTTGCTCCTCCCTTCTCTAGGCAGTTTCCCTCACCCATATGGTTCAAGATGGCTTTGTTTTTGTCTAGCCAGAGGGTAAGAAGGAAGAAAAAGGGGTGGACATACTTCCTTCTTTTAAAGAAATAGACTAGAAGTTGCACACATCACTTGTACTCGTAACTGATGGGCAGAAAGTAGTCATGGGGCCACACCTAGATGCAAAGGAAGCTGAGAAATTGTGTTAGGCAGCTCAGGCTGCTATAACAAAGTACGACAGGCCAGGCGCGGTGGCTCACGCCTGTAATCCTAGCACTCTGGGAGGCCGAGGCGGGTGGATTGCTCAAGGTCAGGAGTTCGAGACCAGCCTGAGCGAGACCCCGTCTCTACTAAAAATAGAAAGACATTATATGGACAACTAAAAATCTATATAGAAAAAATTAGCCGGGCATAGTGGCGCATGCCTGTAGTCCCAGCTACTCGGGAGGCTGAGGCAGTAGGATCGCTTAAGCCCAGGAGTCTTAGGTTGCTGTGAGCTAAGCTGACGCCACGGCACTCACTCTAGCCTGGGCAACAAAGTGAGACTCTGTCTCAACAAAAAAAAAAAAAAAAAAAACAAACAAACAAAAAAAAAAAACAAAGTACGACAGACAGTTCTGGGGGCTGGAAGTCCAAGATCAGGGAGTCAGCGTGGGTTCTGGTGAGGGCTCTCTTCTGGGTTGCAGACTGTCAACTTCTCAGGTATCCTCAGTGAGAAGTTGGGGAAAGAGTGAGGGAGCTCTCTGGGGTCCCTTTAATTAAGGCACTAATTCCATTCATGAGGATCCACCCTCATGAACTAATTCCTACCCGAAGGCCCCACCTCCTAACACCATCACATGGGGGGTTAGGATTTCAACAGGTTAATATTGAAGGGACTCAGTCAGTCAGTCCATTGCAGAAATGTAGTCTTTCTTCCTGAGTGTCAGGAGTTTAGCTAAAAATTAGGGGATTTATTTCTATGAGAAAATTGACAGCTAACATTTTCTGTCAGAGTCTCCTCATGGGTTGGACAAATACCCACATACATCTTTCTCTTATATCCATAGAACATACTCCCCTGTTCCTCAAGAGAGGAGAAACCCACCCATTTATTGTTTCCAGTTAAAATCCTGGATTTCTGAGTACTGCTCAGTCCTTTCTGCTGTGTTTGGGGTGACTCCAGGGGACAATGACCCATAAATTAAAAGACAAACTATCTTCATCCCCTCCAACACACACCAAATATTCAATATTAAATGGTAAAGATGAACTGAATAAATACAAGAAAAGAGAAGCGTGGAAAGTGCACAGCAAGGGCCACTTCCTGTTTGCCTTGCTGGTTTGCCTTGCTGGCAGCCCTTGGTGGTGCGCTCTGGGGTGGTCTCTTTCAGTTGTCCTTCCTAGTCCCCGACTTTATGCTCTGGGAAGGTCTTTGTTGCTTCTCCTCACCCCCTGGCCAGGTCTGAAGTACGCACGGAGAGGAGGCTGTATTTAGGGCTGCCCAGTTCCCACAGCTCACATCCTGCCAGGGGCAGGTTGGAGGTTTGGGTGTTGCTTTAGGTATTACAATTCCTGTCAATACCAAACTGACTTCCAGGCTTTTGCTTCTTACTAGTATCATGTGTAAACAAGCAGAGCCCATTATGGCTTCTAGACATCAGTTTGAAGCCTGAAATCACTGATCTTTTCTTTAATTGCCTCTGGGCTCTGCCTAGCCCTCCTCTCTTTCTACTTAATAGTGACTACTTTGAGTTCATCAGAAAAAAGTAGGCTTGGGTGTGAAGGCAACATTCTTCATTTCGTTTTGGTCCCTGAGCCGGTTCTCATCTTGTGTTGGAAAACACTTAGCAGAAAGTGTTTGAGAAAAACTTCACAAGGTAGTCAGAATTCCTTTGCGGGCTGTTTTCTTCAGTGCCTCTTCTTATATTTGCTTAGATTTGTGAGTTTAGAAATATTTAATTTTTTTTCTTTTAATGCTGTGAGGTTTCAAATGACTGAACTCTCAGTCAGCTTAGACTGCTGATTCAGGCCATAGCAAAATGGGTCTGCAGAACTATGTCCTCTGCAATATCTGCCTCTAGACTGGCTAGATCTAGCCCAAGTTTATTTGTCTCTTGTGACACTTCGCTTAAGTGACAAGATGCAATCAATACATAGCAAAATTCTAAACTCTCCTGAGTGTTTTATTCAAAACTATCCTATTTGTTAACATATGGTAAATATATCATGGCATCATAAGTGACAAGTTTGCCAAATGTTTTGCCATGGGCAAACAACTGTCTCTAGCTTTCCAGCTCGCATTAACTGTGTCATTGGTGTTCTCCACCTGACTATCAATTCAATGCTTGAGTACCTATTTTTGTGAAAGTATCCCATTTTTGGAACAAAATTTATATTAGTTATTGTAGAGGCTTGGCTGCTATAGCAGACACCAAAAATAATGATAGCTTAGTTAGGAGAGGACTGTACTGAGCAGTCTAGGGCTGTTCCATTTTACTCTCCCATCTCTAAGGTAGTTGCTCTTGTCTGCATGGGGTAAGATGACCCACCCCAACACTTGCATTTCAGTGGGTGGGCTGGGGGATGCAGGAAGGGAAGGGTAGCCCCAGAACATGAGCACTTCATTTCTTCTTGCATCCTTTTAGCCAGACTTTTTCCTATGACCAAACCTAGCTGCAAGGAAAGCTACAAAAAGTAGTATTTACTCTGTGTTTCACTTATCTATTGCTGCATTACAAAAGACTCCACAACTTAATGTGCTAAAGGAAGAATGATTTAATTGCTCATGTTTTTATGAGTCAACTGGACATTTTTTTTTTTTTTTTGGCTTCATATGGTGCTGACATAATCAATTCAGCTGCTGCTATCACCTGCCAGTTGGGCTGGGCGAGAAGGACCAAAAAACTTCTCACCTGTTGGAGCCCTTGGTGCTGTTAGCTGGGGTGCCTTGATTCTCATGCATGAAGCCTCTCTTTCCACATGGCATACATCTTTCAAGGCCTCTCCATGAGACGTCTTTCTCCATGAGAGGAGGCTTCATGTAGCCTGGCAACGGGGTTCCAGGAGAGTGAAGTGGAAGCTGCCAGGTCTTTGAAGGGCTAGGCCTGAAACTGGCATAGTGTCACCTCTGCCAAATATTTTCATCAGATCAAGTCACATGTCCAGCCCAGATTTGAGAAGAGGCAAATAGACTCCATCTCTGAATGAAAGAGGAGTGATATGGTCACACATGGAGGGGAAGAAATGTAGGGGACTATCTTTGGAAACTACCTGCCGTATTCTGCATGGCTATGCATGATACAAAAATCAGGGCTTTATGACCATGAAAGAGAAAAAAAGAGTAGATATTAGGAAAATTCCAGCAGCCTCTGACAGAAGTTTTCTTTCATTAGCTTTATTTGTACCTAAAATGTTCCTGCAGATTCAGAAATCATAAATTATTACAATAGATTCTACATTTTAAATATACGTTTTATAAACAGAGAGTTGAGAATTGATGAAAATTAGCACCATATTGTTTTCCAGCTTACCTAAAAGATATTTATGACTATGCATTTTTGTAGGCATCAATTCTTGGCAGAAGATATTACTGACTATTCTTTTTTAACATATTTCTACATTATCCATATTCAAATGTCTCTTCTAACATAATCTCACTTTCTCTTTGTTATAGAAATATTTTTAATTGTTTTATTTTTATATTGTCAGGATCTCTGGTATGCAAGTCGCTACCTGACTTTATACTTAGTGTCCATAGATCTATGTGCTCTTGAGATTGGGATAGAGTTTAAATTTATTTCAATACATTAACTACAACAACAATAACAGTAGTTATAATTAACATTTGTTAAGAACTCATGCTAGTCTATGGTTATTTTATTTGATTCTCTCCAAGATTCTTGTGGGTTAGTTACTATTGTCATCTTGATAGCTGAAAGAAGGGAGATTCCTAAAGGTTAAACAACTTGCCTAAGATTACACTTAGTAAGTAGCAAAGATGCGAATCAAATTCCAGCAACTGATCAGAGAAAATAGTTTTAACTCCATGCTCTTAAACACTTTCTCTAGTCTAATCCATTTGCTGTGAGCTCATCCAACCTGTTTATTAATACCTGATGAGGAATTCTTTACTTTCTCAAGGTAATGAATTTCATTTTTTGAGTTTAATGACATATAGAAAAAAATTAGCATTAAAAAATGATCTAGTCTCCCTGCAATCATGCATTGGTTATAGCCAAACTATTTGGAGTCATAAAGAAAAAACTTCTTGCCTGTGCTTTATATGACAGACCTCCAAATATTTGATCACAGTTATCACTCAGTGATCTCATATTCTTTCACCCCACACGTAAGTCATCTCCTCTCTATCAGCAGATTCTTTTGTGATAGTCATTTCACTCTTAATATCCTTATTCTTTGAATACACAGCATTTACCAGTGATGCTTTGGCAAACCAAATTAATGAAATCCATAGGAATGGGCTAGCCAGTGAAGATTACAGCACATAAGCACCTCCCTCGTTTTATAAGCTGCCTAACAGGCAATAGTGCATAATAGAAAGAATCAGACAGACCTGAATTTTGTCAATGTTTCACTATTTCCACTACTTCCTAGCTTGGTGTCTTTGGGATGAGTCTTCATCTTTATTACTTTTTCCCTAAGGAAAGTAGGGACAAGCAATATTCACCTTAGAAGGTGTGCTAAATGTATTAAATGAGGTGATGTATGTAAGGTGGGCATCTGGTGTAGTGTTCATACTCCAGGATGCTGTTTTATTGTTATAATTTTTAGTTAGCCATCTTGCACATTTCTCTACGTAAAAAACACATGTAGAGAAGGCAACAATGTGCTCAGCCGTTTCAGGACACTGTTGCTGGGAGAGTTTGTTGTGAAGATAAAATGCATTAACAGTTCTTCATGTGAGTCAAAACTGGGGTCAGATCCTTCTAATTTCTACAAAATGTTCAGGAAGATTGTTACCCTTAATTTGGCTCACTAGGAATCCTATTTCTAAACAAAAATGAAAAGAATTATTTTTATTTTTGTTGGAAAGCTGAGATACTAGCATTTTTGCTTTCAGCATCTAATTGATTCTAAGACTCCCCACCACTTAAACTTTTAGGGATGTTTTATTGTCTGACAATTAAATTTGGGTGAGTTTGTGTTCTTTACAGTCTGTTCTCATTCATTGTTTTAATTATGTCTTTTTGTGTTTGAATGTGTTCATTTTTAATAAAAATGATAGCTTTGTTTCATTTCAAAAGTTATTCTCAACCTCAAATATTATCTAATAAACCGTGAAGTGAAACATTTGCCATTTTCCATACTTATGAAAAAGACATGATTTAGCAATAATATTAAGTTAAAGACAGAAATATATATATGTAGATATATATATATATTTTTTTTTACTGTGTACAGAATGTGACAGTTGCTTAATCCTTCCGTCCACTTGCAATATTTTTCTGGAGATAGCAGGACAGACCAGCCGGAAGGAATTTAAAGTAAGTTAAAGTGAATAAAGGCCATATATGACAAACCCACAGCCCACATTGTATTGAACAAAGAAAAGTAGAAAGCATTCTCTCTAAGAACCGGAGCAAAACAAAAACTATAGGCAAGAGAAAGAAATAAAAGGCATTCACACTGGAAAAGAAGTCACGTTGTCTCTGTCGACTGATGATACGATCATATATCTAGAAAGCCCTAAAGATTCCACCAAAAACCTCTTAGATCTGATAAATTCAGTGAAGTTTCAGGATCCAAAATAATCAATCTACAAAAATCAGTAGCATTTCCATACACCAATAACAAAAAAGCTGAGAACCAAATCAAGAAGGCAATCCCATTTACAATATCTACAAAAAATTTCCTAGGAATATATTTGATAAAGGAGGTGAAAGATCTCTACAAGGAAAGCTATAAAATGCTAATGAAAGAAATTGTAGGTGACACACACAAAAAAATGGAAAAACATCCCATGTTCATGGAGCAGAAGAATTAATATCATTAAAATGACCATACTGCCTAAAGCAATCTACAGAGTCAATGCACTCCCTATAAAAATACTAATATCATTTTTTACAGAATTAGAAAAATCAATTGTAAAATTTATATGGAACCAAAAAAGAGCCCAAATAGCCAAAGCAATCCTAAGCAAAAAGAACACAGCTTTTTTGGTCTGTCCTGCTATCTCCAGAATGGAGGCATAATATTGACTGACTTTAAATTATGCTACAAGACTATGGTAACCCAAACAGCATGGTACTGGCATAAAAGTACTAATAGACACATAGATCAATGAAACAGAATAGAGAACACAGAAATAAAGCCACATATCTATACTCAACTGATCGTTGACAGAGTCAACAAAAACATATACTGGGGAAAGGACACCTTTTTCAATAAATGATGCAGGAAAATTGGATTGCCATATGCAGAAGAATGAAACTAGATCCCTATTTCTCAACACATACAAAAATCAAGTCAAGATGGATTAAGGACTTAAATGTAAGACCTGAAACTATAAAAATACTGGAAGAAAACCTAGGTAAAACTCTTTTGGACATTGGCCTAAGCAGAGAATTCATGACTAAGACCACAAAAGCACAAACAACAAAAACAAAAATAGACAAATGGGACAATTAAACGAAAAAGCTTCTGCACAGCAAAAGAAATAATCAACTGAGTGAACAGACAACTTGCAGAATGGAGAAAATATTTGCGAACTATGCAACCAACAGGGAACTAATAACCAAAATTTATAAGGAACTCAAACAACTCAACAACAACAATGACAGAATAAATAATCCCATTAAAAGTGGGCAAAGGTCATGAATAGACATTTTCCAAAAGAAGACATACAAAAGACCAATAAGCGTATGAAAAAATGCTCAACATCACTAATCATCAGAGAGATGCAAATTAAAAACACAATGAGAGATCATCTTGTATTAGTCAGAATGACTATTATTAAAAAGTCAAAAAATAACAGATGGTGGTGGTAAGGATGCTGAGATAAGGGAACACTTACACACCATAAGTGGTAACATAAACTAGTACAACTTCTATGAAAAACAGTGTTGGGATTTCTCAAAGAACTGAAAATAGAACTACCATTTGATACAGCAACCCCATTACTGAGTATCTACTCAAAGGAAAAGAAATTATTCAAAACATACCTGCACTTATATATTTATTGCAGCACTATTCACAATAGTAAAGGTATGGAATCAACCTAAGTGTCCAATGGAGGGTTAAAAAAAGAAAATATGGTGTTTGTGTATATATATATATATATATAGTAATACAAAATGAAATACTATTCAACCATGAAAAAGAATGAGATCTTTCATGTCTTTTGCAGCAACATGGATGGATCTGGAGGTCATTATCTTAAGTTGAACAACTCAGAAAGTCAAAACCTCATGTCCTCACTTGTAAGTGGCAACTCAATGGTATACATGGACATAGTATGTGGATTGATCGACACTGGAGACTTGGAAGGGTGGAAGGATGGGAAGGGGTGAGAGGGTGAGAAATTATTTAATGGGAACAATGTACATTATTCAGGTGATGGACACTAAAAGCCCAGATTTCACCACTATTCAATGTGTTCATATAACAAAATCACACTTGTACCCCCTAAATATATAGAAAGAAAAAGAAAGAAAGAAAGAAAGAGAGAGAGAGAGAAAGAAAAGATAGAAAGAAAGAAAGAAGGAAAAGAAAGAGAAATCTATGGCCCTTTAAGTAGCTCATGTTATGGAGTTTACCTATTCTGCTTTGCCGGGGAAATTCTGTATACAGAAATCAGAATTAAATGGGGGAATTTAAACACTCATTAAATTTACTTTTAAGAGAGAACAAAAGCACCCAAAAGGGTTGTGACATAGCACATTCTGTACTGAGATGATGATGATATAGATTAACACTTCTGAACATGTTACATTTGCTATTTTGATAAATTTTCCAAATATATCATGAAATTTAATTTGTAAGGAGACACAAATTTTAAATGCCCTTAATGCTGATATTTCTGGTTCTAACAGGTCAGTTTCTTAACTTATGCTTTTGTTAGTTCTTGTCTTCAAAGTTACTTCCTCTTTCATTTAATTCTTTATTTTGATTAGACAAACCGTCAAGACCTTGACTTAAAAACAAAAATGGATTCTAGCATTCAGAATTCTAGCATCTTGTCTGCCCTCTCCATAGTAGTAATGTGAATTTTCTTGCCTTAACCAACTTTAGTTGGCATTTATATTTTCCTGGCCACTCCCCTTGGCTTTTCTACATACATAGGAAGCACTAAACATCATATTTCCAGATTATAAAATGCACGCATCATTGAGGCAGGCCTGTCTTCCCATAAGAAGAATACCCAGATCATTTTTGAAGTTTCTGTGTAGACGACTTTTATGGCAAGTCCATATTAAATCCCTGGTGCAAGAATAGAGGAAGAATAGCCGAAGAACAGAAGAATATGAAATAGAAAAACTTCCACCAGCTCTACACAGTAGGAAAAAATGTACAAGAAAAGTAAAACACAGGAAAAAGCACAGCAGCATATGAATCTGCCAACAGTAATTGTCCTACCTGTGTGTGTGGAATGGTAAATTGTATATTCCTATCACATTTCTTACATACCTTGATCTTGTGTTCACAACTGGCTGTTGGTAGAGGCATGAGGTAGGACAGAGTACAAATTCACTACATTAGTGTCTAGGAGTACTGTGGGCTAGTTTCTGCTCTTTCTGTAACCAGCAACCTTGAATGATCATCAAACAACAGGTCGTGGTGTCTCCATTGATAAAATGAGAGGTTAGCTCCACATTCTTTCCTTACCATGTTAATTTAGAATAAATAAGGGTGACAGGGAGTATATTTGACAGAACTATAGCTCCTCAGTTCAGGTACTTCTCCCAGACACTAAACATTGGAATTCTGATGTTCTTATACTTTCCTTGCCTAATAGATGCTGCCCCTCCTAACTCCCTTATGCTTTTTAAATTTACTTGATCTATTCAGGGTTCCCACAATTGAATTTACTAATCTAGTAAACACTTTTCAAATTATGCTAAAGGCTAGAAGGTCATGGAAGGTCCTCTGCTGCTGTCTCTCATAGCCTCATATTGGCCAAAGTACAATTTAATTGCTTTTCTTTAGATTATGCGCCTGCCTTTATAGTTTAATTTATCAGGAATGCTGGTTTAAGGCAGAGTGGAGGTAAGTAGTGCTCCCTCTTTGTATGGGAGACTCTTGGGACTGTTATAAAGACAGAAAAAAAGCATGCAGCTACTCACTAACTCCACATATAGATTTAATCTTGATAATCACACTCAATATCCAAAACTAGAACCATAATTTGCTTCAAAAATTAGACTCAAAATCACAGAGGATACAAACAAATGGAAAAACGTATCATGCTCATGGATAGGTAGAATCAACATTGTTAAAATGTCCATACGACCCAAAGTGATTTACAGATTCAATGCAATCCCCACCATATTACCAATGTCATACTTTGCAGATCCAGAAAAAAAAAATTCTATGCTTCATTTGGAACTAGAAAACAGCCTGAATAGCCAAAAAATCTTAAGCAAAAAGAACAATTTTGGAGGCATAAGATTATCAGACTTTATACTACAAGCCTATAGTAACCAAAACAGCATGGTATTGGTACAAATACAGAGACAGACCAATGGAACAGAGTAGAGATCACAGATACAAAACCATCTACTTATAACCAACTGATATTCGACAAAGTAGACAACAATGTACACTGGAGAAAAGAATACCTATTGAATAAACGGTGCTGGGAAAATTGGATAGCCACATGCAGAAGAATGAAACAGGACCCCTACCTCTCAGCACTCACAAAAATTAATTCAAGAGGACAAAAGACTTAAATCTAAGGCATGAAATCATAAGAATTCTAGAGGAAAATGTAGGAAAAACTCTTCTAGATACCAGCCTAGGCAAAGAATTTATGACTAAGACCCCAAGGGCAATCATAGCAACAACAAAAATTAATAAATGGGATTTTATTAACTGAAAATCTTCTGCACAGCTAAGGATATGATTAACAGAGCAAACAGACAACCTACAATATGGGAGAAAATATTTGCAAGCTACACATCCAATAAAGGGCTAATATCCAGAATTTACAAAGAACTCCAGCAAATCAGCAAGAAAAAAACCAAATAATCCTATTAAAAGTGGGCAAAAACCCCCAGAAGCTTCTCAAAAGAATAAAAACAAATGGTCAATAAACATATGAAAAAATGCTCAACATCATTAATCATCAGGGAAATGCAAATTAAAACCACAATGAGCTATCACCTTACCCCAGTTAAAATGGTTTTTATTAAAAAAATCCCCAAACAACAGATGCTGGTGTGGATGCAGAGAGAAAGAAATGCTTATACACTGTTGGTGGGATTGCAAATTAATACAACCCTTGTGGAAAACAGTATGAAGATTTTTCACAGAACTAAAAGTAGACCTATCATTCGATCTGGCAATCCCATTACTGGGTATTTACCCAAAAGAAAAGAAGACTTCTCATCAAGAAGACACTTGCAATCAAATGTTTATTGCAGCACAATTCACAATTGCAAAGATGTGGAATCAATCCAAGTATCCATCAACTCATGAGTGAATTAATAAAATGTGATATGAATACCATGGACTACTACTCAGCCATAAAAAAGATGAATTAATATCTTTTGCAACAATATGGATGGAACTGGAGACCATTCTCCTAAGTGAAGTATCTCAAGAACGGAAAAAACAAACACCACATGTGCTCACTATTAAATTGGAACTAACTAATGAGCACACATGTGCACAGAGGGAGGTAAAACTCAGTGCAAATCAACTGGGGGGAGGGGGAAATAGGAAAGAGGCAAAAACCTACCTAATGGGTACAATGAACACTATTTGGGTAATGGGCACACCTATAGCCAGGACTCAAGCATTACAAAAGTGAGTCATGTAACCTAAAACATTTGTACCCATTAATATTTTGAAATAAAAAAAAATTGGACTTGAAAACCAAGTTTGCAATGTTAGTTCAACACTCTTTTGGATAAAGTATACTCTTTTTTCTGAGTATCTAAAGCTTACTCGCTATTGTTAAAACCCAAAATAGATTCGATGGTGTGATTGCCAAGTATTTTACTTTCATTACTTTGAGATCTAAAACATTGTTTCTAAATCTCTGGTTTGTGAGAACCAGGTAATTGGTAAGATTCCCCAAAAAGTCCCTGTTCCATAGATTCTTAAAATCTCTCCTTTCCAAGGCAAGTCCAAAAAAAAAAAAAAAAAAGAAAAAGAAAAATGTGTCATTTCAAGATTGCCATTTAACAGTTTTTATTTAAACATTTTTTGGGAGGGGAGGAGATCACAGAAAGTAAGTGAGATGAAAACACCCCCAGGCCATTATAAGTAACTTGATGGCAGAAACAACACAGAAACAGAGTTGATTCTCAAAAGCATCCCTTGCCAGAGCGGTCCAGATTGAACTGCAGGGCATCCCTTGTGTTCCTTTATGGAACAGGGACAGGAAAAGTGGACATCAGGTGGCACGGCCTGAGTGGGTACACAGCATGTGGTGGGATACTCTGGATTTCATGTAAAATACACCTCATGGAGATACAGAGTCCTCTTGAGGAGCAGGGGCAGAGATCTGCTGTATGTTTACAGCACTGAGTGACAGTGTTCATGGGCTGCTCAGTGTATTTTAGGGGTATTTGGCACAAGTTGTGTTTTTATTAGTTTTTGGAAGAAACTGGCTTTCACTTTGTTATCTTTCCAATGCCAAGTTTGAATTGAAAATGAACATTACATCAGTTTGTTTCTTGGTCCTTGGGAAAAAATCCAGCTGGTATGGACAAGTTCAACCTGGGTGCCAAGGGAAGAAGAGACAGATTATGTCTGTTTAAAAGTGTGGTATCAAGTTTTACACATTTTGTTTGGAATAGGGTATTGTCCTTATCCCAGTCCTATACACACACACACATACACGCGCGTACACAGCACAAACACACCCATTTAAATTTCAAGTTAAAATCTACTGAGTACATACAAGAATAAAGATTTGTGTAAGCATATTTTTGTACTTAGTGTTAGGCAAATTTAATTATTCTGTGACAATCAGCCAATTAGTCATGATTATACTGATTGAGGAAGTCTCACGAGGGAAACACCGAAGCAGGGTCTAAAAAGTGGATTTGCACGGACGCTTTCTTACACCTATTTCTATGATTCCATATTAACTAGTTGTGTATTACACATTCGTTTCAGTAAAATATGAAGAAATTATGGCTTAATTGGCCCAGAGATCATAAAACACTGGACAAGGTCACACTCTTTGTAGCCTAAGATAACAAAGCACGGCAGATTCAGATATTCTGTGACATGACTATTGTTGTTTTGTTTGTCCACAATGTGAGAAATTCCACAATTTTGGTTTGAGAACCACCATCACAACAACATATTTTAGTGTGGGGGGTTTTTGAATATAACAAAGATCTACTTACATATATTTCTCTAGTTTAGCTGTTAGTATGTGTCTACTGACTTAGTTAACTACTGAAATCAAGAATCCTTTAAACCAAAAGAAAAGGGGAAAATACTAAAAACAAAACAATAAATTAAAAGGCCCTGGGGTGTGTTTGGATTATTTTAATGTCATGATTCTTGGGTGTGGTGACTTGCTGGCTTTTCTTTACGATTTTAGCAAAGACTTTGTCTATATTTCCGTGTTGTTCAGTTTACGGCATTTTGCCTCTGTTGTAGCAGGATTTTATCGTGCATGTAGGAGAAACTTTCTCACAAGCCATGAATATGCAAAGTGCCAACCAAATGATTTGGCTTCTTCTCCTTTATTTGCTATACCTACATACTCTCAATTATAGTATTGAGTAGGAGCATAGGCAATAGAAACTTGATTTTATGGAATTTTCTTTGGGATGAGCTTTGTAGCAGAATAAATAGGAGGGAAAACGGTGCATATCATGTTTGCCCAAGGTAATTATTATTTAAATTTGTCAATGTCATAAAAAGCCAAGTATTTGTTCAAGGTTTGAAAAAGGTTAAGAGTGAATTGAGGGTCAACTACCTTCTGTCCCTGAGGTGAGATCACTGAACCCAGGTTGAGATACATCACAAGCTGCCTTGGTCTACTCTTCTTGGTTGAGCTACATGGATATAGCTTCAGGATTCTGAGATTGTTAAAGGAGTTAGTTAGGTTTGTTTGCTTTCTTTATTTTTTGAAAATTCCAGACCAGAGGGCTAGGCATACATATTTATTCACTCATTCAATAACTATTTAGCACCTGTGTGGGTCAGGTCTGTGCTAGACAGTTGATATGCAATTGTGCATGATCTTCCTTGTCTTCAAAAAGCACATGGTTAAGTGGGGAATATAGACCACAATACACGCAAATGTAAGGCAGTTTGCTAAGGAGTAATGTAGGGTGCCAGGTTGTGTTTAACTGGGTGCAGCTGACCTATTTGGGGATATTGAGGGAGGTTACCCAGAAGGAATAATAAATAAATGGTGAAAAATAGTAGTAACTAACAAGCAAATAGAGGTAAAAGAGAAAGAAAAAAATGGGAGTATTGCAAGCAGAGGGCTTAGTTTTGCAGAAAACTAGAGATGGTAGTTAAGATTTAAAATCTTCTGTGCTGTCCTGGTTAAATTCCAATAACAAACATACACTTCCTTCCCAGTTTCCCTTAGTGCTTGGGTCGGAATTAACTCTTATTACATACTCATTCTTACCATATAGTGTTGTTTGGTTATCCTTAATAGTTATCAGGCTTTTCCCTGAAGGTAAATGCATTTCATTAGGAGCAGATGTAATTCTAATCTATAGAGTCTGTAAAACATTCAAGGGATTATTTGGATTAAAGACCTCTAAGTATTAAAAGGGAAAAATATTATCATTACTTTAATAATACTTTCCCAAGTTGCAAATGAATAACTGGCTCCAACAATCACATCACTGTAATTGTTCACACATTTCAGGCAGGCATTTAACAGCCCCACAAAGAAACTTCAACAGCTAAGCTCCTCTGACTTGATTGCTAGAGAGACTCAAAGTTTTGGTTTTAATGCCAAATCACTAGAGCAAAAGTTAGACAGGAAGGCTGAACTTGAACAAAAGTTCAATGGTTTTTTAAAATATGCTGTTATGGAATCTAATCAAATTTAAGACTTCATGAGTTGTAATGTACACCATGATTTTATGTAACATTAAAAAATAAACAAAAATACTGCCATTTAAACTATGACATGCTATCAGTTGCAAGACACCCTCCAATTTCAGAGAGATTGAAATGAGAAATAACATGTATTTTAGAATCTGTGAATTATGATTAAACAACAATGATAACTATTTCTATTGTCAGTCTAATGGTTATTTTTTCTATATGATAAAAAAAAATCAAGAAGAAAAATAGGAAATTAGGTCAGACATTTGAAGGCTTTGTGTTCCAGATTATGTGTTGGAAGAAACATGATAGAAAATAGAAATTAGATTTTGAAATGGACATTCCAGTCTCTTGAACACATAAAAAGACTATTACTTCAGAGAGATTTATTACATGCTAAATCTGTGAAGAAGAGTATGAGTAGGAAAACATGATGCAGATATTGTCAGCTGCCTCTCATCTCTACCAAATAGGAGCACACAGTCTCATCAAATTAAACTCTCCTTGATCTTCAGGAGATCTTCTTTTTGAAAGGTTTTTGTGCTCCAAGGTTGTAAACGTATGAATTTAAAAACTAATAGATAAAAAAGAGTGACTGTGGGAAAAGAAATAGTGAGAAACTGTGGGAAAATGGTGAAAGAATAACCAAAAGACAGAAAGTGTGGATACATTTTATTTATCTGTTATTGGTCTATTAAGCAATAGATGAAGATGAGCTGAGTAATTTCACAAGCTGAATATACATCCTCTGCCTTTTAAAGCTTCTGCTAAATCTCCTTTTAATACCTCTGTGAGAATCAAGGAGTTAAAGGATTCCTAAAAAATTATAGTCCCAAATGATACAAAACAAGGTTATGGTTTACTCCTAAACCACTGTTAATCTTTCGCTTTTCCTTAATACTCTGGTATTACTTTTAAAGGATCTGGCCACGTGCCCTCCTGCCATTGCAACAAAAAATAAATTTCTTCTTTGTTAGGATATAACAACTTTAATATTATAAATCAAGTTGCTCTCATGAGAAAAAAGGTAAATGTCTGCCAAAATGCACACAGACAATGAACAGGCAGTTCACAGATGAAGAAATACGAATTTCTAAGGGATGTGAAAACATGCTTATTATCACTAGTGATCACCAAAGTATATTGTGTATATATATAAGTAACAAGATTCCATTTTTGCCTGTAAGCTTAGGGAAAAGTTAAAATGATGGGTAATAATCTTGGGGTGTGGATAGGGGTAGATACTGGCTTAGATGTTTTTGGCGAGCATCTTAATATTTATTATGGGAATTTAAAATTTCACGTTGATCAGCAAATTCACTTTTAGGAATCTACCTGCAGATAAACTCACATGAATTTATGTGGACATATATATGAGGAGAATTGTTAAAGCAATTTTTATGAAAGCTAAAAGTGAAGGGTTAGTAATGTATATATTTTTCATTTAAATAAAATTTTTATTGACAATACACCATAAAAATAGTACAAATCCTAAGTGTATAGCTTAACAAATATCACAAAATTAACATACCTGTTTAATATTTTGTAGATCATGAAATAGAATAGTATCAGAAACTCAAAAGACCCCCATGTACCCCATCCCTGTCCCTCCTCCACCTTTCTCTCCAGAGGTTAGCCACTATCCTGGTGCCTAACATCATAGGTTAGTATTGTCTGCTTTTGAACATAAAATGGAATCATATAGTATGTGCTCCTTTGAGCTTAGATTATTTAATTCAACATTCTGTTTGTGAGTTTAATCCATGGTATTGTGTGTGGAAGTAACTTGTTGATATGCGTTGTTGTGTAATTTCACTGAATCAATGTCACAGTTTGTTCATGCATGTTTTTGTTGAAATATTTAAGATACATGGTGGCCATGAGAGTGAACCTCACAGACCTGTGACTACAGGGGGTAAAATTGAACCAGGGCCCCAGTTGCTGGACACTGAAATTCATCACTGTATTTGCACTAATGCTATGCTCCTTTGGGGTGCTACCAGGCAATGACTAAGTGTGAGAAAGCCATGAAGGATGGCCTATTTCTGGGAGAAGATGGACTTCTCTGATGCCTAACTTTGATTCAGTGATTCCCCAATGGCTTTCCTGAATATTTCTAGGACACTTCCACTCAAACTTGCCTGTCTCTCCTTCACTCGAGGCCATAACTGTATCACGATCTGACTCTGGCGAAGAGGGGCCGGCCCCAGCATTACTGAGAATATTGGTAATGTCCTCCTCTGCACACTAGGGATAACAGTAGGAAAGGCAGCCCCATATCTGGGCTTCTTATTGACGAGGATGATGTAGTCTCCAAGTCACAGAGGGAAGGTGACAGTTCTTAACTACCAGAATCCAGGAGGCTGCAATTAATGTTATGATAAGCAAGGTCAGAGAGGCAGCCAAGGGGACTTGGCTCACAGAGATTGTGGAGGTTAACAGACCATGAAGTCTCTAGGGACAAAGGGTGCTGCTTAACGTTTATAATTTAAAAAATTTTTTAAAGACAAAAACAAGAATGGAGGAGCAGGAGGCTGAGGGTTGTCACTCCAGTAAAACAAAACCCTCAGAATCCTGTGCTTAGTTGCAAGACCTAAGCCAATTTTCAGGTCTGGATCCCATTGACTGAATGAGGGAGAACCCTGCAACATCATGATAAGTGTACACTGTGACAGTTCCCTCAGGCCTTCCCCAAAGGGGGCCATAGCCCATTTACTCAAGTGAATGTATACTGGAAAAAGGAGAACCACCAGACCTTTCAAAGACTACTGGACACGAAGTCTCGGTTGACACTGATGTCCAGTGACTCAAAGCACCATCATGGCCTTCTGTTAGAGTGAAGACCTACAGGGCCAGGTCATAGATGGAGTCCTGGCTAATCTCTGGTGCACAGTGCACCCACTGGGTCAGTGGCCCCACCCAGTGGTCACTTCCCCAGTCTCTGGGCAAATAACAGAAATTGATATACCTGGCCGTTTAACCTCATATTGGGTCCCCAGTCTTTGGAGTAAGATCTGCCATAGTGGAAATGTTTGAAACAGCCCCTCCCCACTCTGGGAAAGATGTTAAACAAAAAACAGTATTACATCCCGGGGGGATGGCACAGATTTGTGAGACCATTAAAGACCTAAGGGAGACAGGTGGCGGTTCCTATCATATATTGCTTTATTTCACAATCTGGGCCTTGCTGAAACTGGGTAGATCTAGGAGAAGGACTGGAGACAACTACAGTCTTAACCAAGTAATAGCCCTGATTTCATCTGCTGTACTGTGTGTGGTATCTTGGCTAGAGCAGATTAATGAGGCCTCGAGTATATGGTATGCCACCATTGATGTGGCAAATGTATTCTCTTACATTTAAATTAGAACAGAGAATCAGAAAAAGTTTGCATACAAATGAACAATGTTCACTTACAGTCATACCTATGGCTATGTTAACTCTTCTACCCTCTGTCATACAGAGCTCAAAGAGATAGGGACTCTCAGCAGCATATCATGCTGACCCATCATTTCAACAACATCTTGGTGGTTGGATAGGATGAACAAGAGATGGCTAGCATACTGAAGCCCTTGGTAAGACACAAGCATGCTGGGGTAGAGGGACAAAAACCTCATTAAGATTCAGGGAGCAGCTACTTCAAAGATGTTTGTAGGGATCCAGTGGTCAGTGGCATGCCAGCATATCTCAAAATACAAGACAAATTGCTGCATCTTGTATTCCCTACTACAAAAAGAGAAGCATAATGCCTGATAGGCCTTTTTAGGATCTAAAGACAACACATTCCACACCTAGTAATATTGCTCTAGCACATATGCTGGGTGATAGAGAAGGCTGCTAGCTCTGAGTGTAGCCCAGAGCAGGAAGGGTGCTGTAGCAGGTCCAGCTTACAGTGTAAAAGCCTTGCCACTTGGGAAAATGACCTGGCATTGGAGTTGCCAGTGGTGGGAAAAGGAGCAGTTTGGTGCTTGTGGCAAGCTTCAGTATAAGAATACACAATACAGGCCCCTGGGATTTTAGAACAAGAAAGCCATGCTGTTTGCATCAGAGAAGCATATGCCCTTTAAGAAACAGCTCTTGACATGTTATTGAGACATGGTAGACAGGGGACACACGTCCATAAAACATCAGACAACCGTGTGTCCAGAACTACTCATGAGATGTATTCTGCTCATCTTAATCAAGTCATAAAGTCAGATGGGCTCAGCAGCAGTCCCTTGCAAGGTGAAATAACACAATCTGGGATAGAGATGGAGTGAGGACAGAGGGCTCACGTAAGCAGCCTGGGCATATAGCCCCATGTTATCACCTGCAGTTGGACCACTGCCAGTCCCCCAGCCTGTACCTTTGTCCATATGGCAGGGGGAGGGAGGGTGCCATGAGACTAGCTGAAAGAGGAGGGGGAAAGCCTAAGCTTGATGTACTAATGGGTTGATTGATTTGATACATGGGTGAAAATGGACAGTGGCTGCATTAAGGGACTTGTCTTAGTGGGGAGAGCCTGAGCAGTGTACCTGGTCTTCTACCTTGTGTGGAAGAATAAAGGGCCCTATATGAGAACGTATACAGGTTCCTGGAAAGTGGCCAATGGCCTGGCTGTCTGCTTGGTGTCTGAGAAGGAAAAGGTATGGAAAACTGGAGATAAGGAGGTCTGGTATACAGGCAAGTGAGTGGAAAAATAGGATCAAGTGCAAAGTCTGAGAATTTATGACCATCCATGAACTCCCACTGGGTGTTATCTATGGAAGAAACACTGAAGAACAAAGCAGACAGGATGACTCAGCCAATTGACATTACCCAGCCATTTCTATTGCTACCTTAGAATTGGAATGGGAGACACATGAGTGGAGTTACTGTGGTGGTAGAGAAGGAGGTCACATGTAAACCACACAATATGAGTCCCACTTGCCAAGTCTATGCTAGCTGCCTCTGAGTATGAGCAAAAGTGAGCAACACTGAGCTGCAGATGTAGCACTATTCCTGGAGGAGATCAACCAGACATTCAGGGCAAGTTGAATATACTAGGCCATTTCATCATGCAAGGGCCAGCAGTTTGTTATCATAGGGATAGATACATATTCTGGGTCAGGATTTGCCTTTCTTACCTATGGAGCCTCAACCACCATTATTACTTATGGGAGCTTATGGAATATTTGGTACACAGGCAAGGAATTCTACACAGTGTAGCATTTGATGAGGAGTCCTCTCTATAGTGAAGAAGTTCCAGAGTGGACTCACAGACCAGGTGATCCACTCATCAGATCAGGTGCTGCACTATCTAGAGGCAGTCAACCTTAAGGAATGCTGGAATAATCTTCCAGAGGTGCAGCTGAAATGCCAGAATGGAGGAAATACTCTGAGAGGATGAGGTGTCATTCTATAAGACACAGTGTATTTATTAAGTCAGAGACTCCCTTAAATGGTGTTCTGTCCCCAAAAGAAAGGCCTTAAAACCCAATGGTTGAGCCAAGAGTGACTTCACTTATGATCACAACCCATGGCGTACTGAGTGTCCTTATCCTTTTTGTCACCTCAACTCTGGGCATGCTCTACACAAGGTCACATATTGTCCTAGTTTTTCTAAGACTGACATTAAGCACAATAGTGGACATATATAACTACTGCCTTTCAGAACTATATGGACCAATACAGAATAATAATAATTGTGGAAATAGAACACCATAAATCAGGTTTTCAGTCACTCATATTACTTGGAATTTTATGTTTTCAGTTTAGCTGATTCTGAGTTCATTTTAGCTGAGAGTAAGAACTTATAATAAAAACAAAAGTTGAATTACATGGTTGAAAGAGGGAAAGGAATGTCAAGGAGGTTAATACTGTTGGCCCACCATACTGTAAGTTCCACATTGGTGGATTCAACCAACCATGGATGGAACATATTTGGGAAAAAACAAACAAACAATAGAAAATAACAATAGAACAATAAAAATAAAACAAATAAAACTCAATGCACTATAACAACTATTTGAATAGAATTTACAGAATGTTAGATATTATAAGTAAACTAGAGATGATTCAAAGTATATGGGAGGATTTAAGTACATTATATACAAATATTATGCCATTTTAAATAGGGGTCTTGAGTCTCTAGGAGTTTGGTATTCATAGGGCTTCTGGAACAAGTCCCCCATGGATACTGAGGGAGGATTGCATTTTTCACTATCAATAATGGTAGATGTTATGTTGAACATATGTTTAAAAATGCATTTTACATCCATTCATTTATTTAATGAATGAGGTAACAAACCATTTAAGGTACTGGGAATATACTAATTTACAAGATAGATACATTCCTGTCCTCCCAGGGTTTACCTTTTATTGTAGGGATACAGATTATAAGTACATACACAAAGAAGTAATATAATGCCAGATAGAAAGAAATTGTATGAATAAAAACAAAGCTGATGAAAGAGGATATCCAATGAAAGGTAGCTTGGAGGAATGATGTTATTTTGGATAGAGAACTCTCTCTGAGTAGGTGAAGTTTGTGTAGAGACCCAAAGAAGGAGAAGGAAGATGCCATGTGACTATCAGGGGAAGAAGGAACAGGCAGAGGGAACATTGCTTACAAAGACCTAAAGGAGGGAAGAAACTTGCTGCATTCAAGGAAGAACAAGAAAGCTGTGATGAGTGGGCAGAAGGTGCAGTGATGGACTGGAGAGGTAGGTGGTAGCTGGCCCGTAGGCTTCGGAAGGGAATCTGGATTTAAATCTAACTATGTTGGGAAGCCCCTAGAGAACTGTGCACACAAGAAAGATGCTATCTGGTTTACATTTTACAAAAACTACTGTGGTTGCTGTTGTGGAGAATAGACCACAGCTGGGGACCAATTAGGAGACTCTTGCTGAGTCCAGGCTGAGAAATATGGTTGGTGGCTTTCCCTGTGGGGTTGGACATTTATATTAAGGAGAAAATCCCTTTAGGTTTAAATGTGACCTTTGTAAACAATTAAAAATAAGTAACCTAGGGATCTCTTGGTGATACTTTAGGTATGCTAAAGTATCAACCTGCTAAAAACTTGATCTATCATGTGCAAAATTTTGGGACGATAACACACACATTGGCATTTTCTAGCATTTACATAATTCTCAAATGGGTTTATAATCCCACCAAAAATGTATAAGACACATTGTGAGGAAGCTGTGATATCCACTAAAGCAATAGTTCCCAGCCTTTTTGGCACTAGGGACTGGTTTCATAGAAGATAATTTTTCCATGGATCAGGGTCGGGGCTGGGGGATGGTTTTGGAATGACTCACGTGCATTATATTTATTGTGCACTTTATTTCTATTATTATTACATTGCCCTTGCCACTCACTGGTAAGGTTTTGATACAAGTATGCAAACAATTGATTTATTATGATTTCTGTGCAGTCAAAGCTCTCTGCTAATGATAATCTGTATTTTGGAGTTGCTCCCCAGCACAAGCATCACCACCTAAGTGCCACCTCAGATCATCAGGCATTAGATTCTCATAAGGAGTGCAACCTAGATCCCTCACATGTATAATTGACAGTAGAGTTCATGCTCTTGTGAGAATCTAATGTCTCCACTGATCTGTCAGGAAGCAGAACTCAGAAGGTGATGCGAGCAACAGGGAGCGGCTGTAAATACCGACGAAGCTTCCCTTGCTCCCAGCTGCTCATCTCCTGTTGTGCGGCCCAGTTCCTAATAATAACTGTAGCACTAAAGGATAGTGATTTCAATATCCAAGATAAGATTTGGCTCAGGATGAATTGCAAGGAGGATTTCAAAACAAAGTCTTCTAGGTAATTATCTCCACCTCCTCTTCTTTCCGCCCAACTGTAGGTAAAGAAAGCTTATGAAACAGTATAATTTTGGAACATCTCAACTTTCTCAAGTTGAAAAAGAGATAAAGGAAACCCATGCTGGCACAGTGACACCCAGGGCTACAGCAGCAGCTCTGGGGCCACTGCAGAGAAGCCTCGTTGCTGTGTACCAGCAACAGGCAGCTGTGCAGGGGCCCCTGCCAACCCATGCGAGACGCCCGAAGGCTGCCAGGTGATTGATTTACTATGGTTTCAGAGGAGAGCCAACGGAGAGAAGTTTAGAGCACAGCTGAAAACCATATCTATTTGACCAGTTCATTTTAATTTGTTCTTTCCAAAGTATATATATATATATATATGTGTGTGTGTGTGTGTGTGTGTTCATATCTCATATAAATGACCTTGGAGCAGAAAAAGCAATATTGTGCTGAATATATCTGTCAATGGCCTGTACAGCAAAGATGACCACAGACTCATCTGTATCTTTATTCAAATCACATTTTGCTTCTTACTGTGTCAGTGAGAGTCAGATTATGTAACTGGCCCCGCTTTATGCCTCAGTTTACCCAACCATGAAGTAGGTTATAAGATCACAATTAAAATACTATGGATACAGGTAGTTGTGAGGAGGGAACATAAAATGTAATGTTTATAATAAATGCGTAGCCAGTTCTTGGTCACAGACACGGTAGGTACTGGATACACGTTTGTGTCCTTCCTTCTCGCCTGTGGGCTTTTCGGCTGGCCCTCGGGGATCATGCTCAGCACTCGGTATGTCTGTCGACAAGACAGAGCCTGCCCCTTGGAGTTTTTGGTCTCTTGCTTGCAGGCTTTACTGTCTAACAGAGTTTTAAAGCTGAAAGGAATCTGAGAAGCAAACAGTCCCCATACCTCATTTCCAAATAAGGAAACAGCAGTGCAGCAAGGGCAGGTGACTTGGCCAATGTCCTGCAGGTACTAGAAGGAGATGTGTCCCTCTTCCCTGGCTCCATGTACCATGCACTCTGTCTGTTGGCACCACATTATTTCATAAGCTGCTGCCCAGTTATGGGTGTTCAACAACAGAGTGAGGTTGCCTAAAAGCTGATAGTGAAGTTCCACAGAGAAAATATGTTTTCTTTGCTTCATGAAATTCATGATAAAGTATAGCCTATTTATTGTGCTGACCTTAAACATAACCTTGTTGACTTATTTAACTAAAAGTTCCTGGTGATCCTTTCAAATTCTGGGAACTTAAAAATATTTGGCCAAGATTCAAATGACTGATGTTGTTTCCAAATTTTGCTTGGGGACTCAAAAAAGGATATTGGTAGTTTAGCACACCCCTTGTGTTTAGAATGAAGTTTATAGAATCTCTCTGAATACAATACAGAAATTTGACATGCTGGGCAATAGCCTTGTCCTTTAGACACCAGAGTTAACATCTGTTTAAAATAAATAATGAGTAATAAGCATATTATCACATAAAAATTGAAGGATATTTTTGTTACAATTTTAAACAATTGAAGTTATTTTATAGTTTTATATCCTAGACAGAACTTATAAGTAGTAGGGTGTGGGAAAGGATTTCAAGTTTACATCTAGATTCACAAACCCACAAGCCAATTAAAGTTCTTGATCTGTGAAGCATTCCAGTTTTAGAAACACAGTCCCTGAGTCCCTTGACTTCCAAAATACTCTTTTGGTCTCTTTCTTTTTCCATTGCACTCCTAGATTTATTTAAAACAGACCCAGTATTACACACTCCTGTATTCACTGAAGATTTTTTTTTTTTTTTCTGAAAATGTCTATGTCTCTAAATGGTGAGTACATAATTTTAAAAAATACTATTGCAATATTATATTTTACCTGATCATTTTGAAAAAAACCATAAAAAGTCCATCTACAAAATTAGTAAAAATATTTTCTTGGGGGTAAATATAGGATAGGGAGAAAATAAAAACCTTGTATCAATTTCCTAAGAAAGTGAGAAGCCCATTATGTAGTTCTCTTTCACATGGGGAAACTTCATCTCTGAGTAAAGTGCATGCATTCTCCATGGAAGGCTGTGGGAATCATGGAATTTGTACTTGAATTTCAAGAGTGGGGCTGGGAAACCTTTTTGTCAAGAAGACAATTGCCCAAAAGTCCCATAACTGACATTTGACAATCTGAGGATGTCTACATGGCATCAGCATTCCTGGATAGTTAGCAAAGAATTCCACCAGATTTTTGGATGTTTTGGGATGGAAACCACCTTATTCTGTGTTTGTTGAATCCCCTCCCCCATCCAGGGCTCCTTCATTTTCTACACTTGCAGACTCGGGCCTGACCACTGCCAGAGGCTGTATAGAGTCCCCTGAGGCTATTTCTGAGCCAGAGTGGGTAATGTTGCCCATAAAGGCTCTGACACCTCCTGCTACTTGCTACTCGCTACTCATGTCTCTACTCTGACTTCTTGTAACGCACAGTTTTTGGCCCAAAGTCCTAATCATTAATAGCCCAAACTCTTGTAGGACTCTGATCCTTTGTTCCCCTGGACTGGGTTCATGAGCCCACCCCTGAACGGCTCAGATTCATTTGTTGACTTTTCTAAACAATGAAATCTTCAGTTTTTTTATTTTTGTTTGTTTTTTCTTACATCCATAGTTTTTCTACTTTGTATTCAGTTGTCTCTTATTTTTTTTTCTAATTGTAGTGAGATAGCTTTACCTAGATCATGCAAACCTGCTGAATATTTGATAGTATTTTGTTGAGTATAGTGAATAAATAACCAAGTGAATCTTTTCTTTATCTATTATCTATCTATCTATCTATCATCTATCTACATTTTGCAGTTTTGGCATTGAAGGCCCTCAGGCAACCTCCTCCTTCCTGTGTCTACCACATTTCCATTTCTCCATTTTCCGCCAGCTCCTCTCCAGCAAGAGCAGCTCTGCTAGTCATCCCCAGGGTACACGGTATCCTCACTGCCGTTGAATCCTGGTTCAAGGGAAAGGCCTCCAATACCTTTCCCTTAACTTCCTTCCATAAATTTTATTGCTAATATTCTTTCAAAGCAAATGTAATTTCTCCTTTTTATGCAAGCATCGCTGAGAGTCTAATTTCTTCATGATCTGTCTCCTCAATAGCTGGTGGTACGTTTTCTCTAAATTGCTTAGTTCTTTTAGTAAGTGTCACCCAGCACAGTTACAGCTCCATATTGGTAGAAAGAACTGTCAGAAGCCATTTTGGTAGAAAGAACTGTCCTCACTATTTTGGGGCTCATATTATTAACTATTATGTTCTCGTAACAGAGCTGGTGCTCAATAAGCATTGTTGAGGAATGGTCACATTAAAGATATTGTTTGTTATATACAGAGCTTATTGTCACAAAAATGGTAACTGTTCCCCAAATCCACCAACTTTCAAATAACTCCACTGTAGGCTCATGGAAAAGGGGAGTTATTAATTGAAAGTATAGTAGCTTCCCACAGTGGGTAGGTACTACTAGGTTTCTGGAAGAAGGATAATACCATACAGAAAATTGTCTTGAGGCTTGCAAGCCTTCAGCCTAACTCTGATCTAAGAGAATGTTGGCCATTAGGAGATGAAAATGTTTTGAACTAGGAGGAAGCGATATGAAAGAAGGCCAAGTGACCTAGTTTAAGGTTTGTTTGTTTTTTTTTCTTAATAATGAGGAATGTAATAGAAAAGTGTTAAAGTTACAAAATTTTCAAAATTCATTGAAAGGAGGCGGTCAATAAATAAAACTGGCAAACAGTTTCTTAAATCAATCTTTAAAGAGATTAGAGTAGTGTGTGTGTGTGTGTGTGTGTGTGTGTGTGTGTTTCTTTTGCTGTTTCTAATAAGCAGTTAATGATGTGCTGGAACTTCTTGAACAGATGTAAAGGCACCATGAAATGTTTACTTATTTATGTGTGGCTCTTGTGTTTAATACAATGGTGACATCCTTTTGTTGGCATCAGTCCTATAATTCAGATGATCTTTTTTATTGCTTTCTGTCCAAGTTGTGAAACCAACTATAAGCTGCTCCTTTCAGCTTGCCAGTGATGTGGAATTCTTGACATACAAATGTTCCCCAGGGTTTCTCTAAGCCTGTTTAACCTCTGGATGCACTCCATTGACAGCTTCCGAGTTGTGATAAGTATCTACCTTTTATTTCAGTTTGGAGATTTCTTGAGCTATAAAATTACATTTTCTTTGGAGCAAATATTTTAGAGTGCACTGAGATGGCAGGTTCATGAATTCCCCAGAACTTTCACAGGAAATGGAGACTGCAAAGGTCATGTAAATATAGTCATAACAATGTCTTCACTGATTGGAAAAACTTAATATCAAACACATTTTAGTTTAAAAAGATTGCAGACAGAGGGGACAGCATAGAAGGAATATATATGTGGGTTATCTTGGGGGATGTGGTTCAAAATAAAACTCCATATATTTGGATATCTGATACTTCCTAAATCAGTTCTTGGGTCACATCATAAATACGAAAAAAAAAAAACCAAACTGTGTGTGTGTATTTTGTTTGTACATTATTCCTCTAGGTGTAGTTATCTTTGCCATATATTTATATAAAAATGTTTGGGGAAGGGAATAGTATTGGCAGACAGGCAAATGGCTATACACTATCCCTTATTATATTATTCTAATATTTAGATCTTTTACTCTGATTATGCATCCATTTATCATTTATGTAATTAAAATAATTTTGAAAACATATACATTAGTATCATTCTGAATTACACTTCTGAGAAATCACAGGGAAATATAAGTTGAACTTTGAACATGATTTTAAAAAATTTATTGCTCTCATTTTCTGGGTTATGAATTTTATTTTTGTACTTATTTATTAATTGTATTCAACAAACATTTGTTTGACATTTACTATGCACCATATGCTATGTTAGGCATCATGGATACTAAAACAGGGAATAAATGGATCCTGCTCTTGAGAAGCTTATATAGTTCAATATGAAAATCAGACAAAAAACACATAAGTGAAACAAAGTTCTATAGCCACTATGATAGAAAGCTAAATAAAATGCAGTTATTAAATAGTCTAAATAGCTTATGAAATAAATAATGATGTGGTACTAAGACCAAGTGGAATGCCAGATACCACATACCAAGTTGAACATATGACCAATTTCTCTTAGAAAATAATCTCATCACTTTTTACTAAGTAAATAGCATGATCTTCTGATACCTGGTAATTATCTGGGTTGACATATTCTTTAAATTTGAGATTTGGTTGTAACACTCAAATATGTTATTTCCATTTGAATATTATGGACAAAATATTTACTCTCTCTCTCTGGGTTATAATAGTTCAGGCTAAATATCTGCATTACAGATAATTCTCAATATTCACAGTAACTATATTCTATGAAGTCACTGTAAATACTGAATTAGCAAATACTAAACAATTGCTCCTAGTGGAAATATTGGGTTAGATTTCTGTAAGCCTCTCGTCATTTTTTTTTTTTTGTCAATCAATACATAACCTTGTTTTATGTGTATTTCTGTTTAAAGGAACCTTATTTATTATATATACAAATAATTAATTTTATTGTCTTTGAACGATTTAAAGACATGGGCTTTTGAAAACATTTACTTTCTATAGGTACGTTTGCCGACATCCTTGTAAAGCAAGCCAGTTTTATCAGTGTTGAAAATCTGTTGTTCTACATAACTCTTTTACTGTATTATACTTAGCAAAAATTTTTGAAATTCATCTGCAGCCTCCTGATCTGCAGAAGCTGCCTTGCCTGCAGGTTGAACATTTTTTATGCCTTATCATCTTTTGAAATGTGTGGAGCAGCCAGTACTAGCTAAGGAGTTTAACAATTTCCTGACCCTGGGAAATGTGATTGTAAATTTCTTTGGTTTTTCAGTCTCACAATAATGCTGTCTACTATGTCTGTCGTCATCTCATGAATCCACAAATTTAGCTCCTTTTTTATGTTTTCTATACCTTCACGAGGTATTATAGATGGTAATTTAGCATTTTTGAGGGCAGCTTTACATGAAAATTGGTGAATTTCTGTTTTCTTTTTCTGGATCTACCATATTGTTGGTTCACTAACATTGAACTCACAACCAATAGTACTAGAACTCAATCCTGAAAGGAGCTTATCCAACACACAATCTCTGCATAAAGGCACATCACTGCCTCTTATGCTTAGAAACATTAGACAGCACAGCAGCACTATGCTTGGAGGCCATTATAAACAGTGAAATCACCAACACAAAGCACAGAAATCTAAAAAACGTGGCATGAAATATGCCACAAAAAGAACACTTGTTCATAGTAGGAACTGAAAGAAAAAGACAGAGCAATGTCTTGTTCAGCCTCAGCTAGGGACGTGCTCAACAGGCAACTCAAATTTTTCATTGCTCTGCATATGTCTGTGAATGACCATGAAAGTGCTGTGAGTATTGATTCTGGGCATACAAATAGATTTTAAGAAGTAGGTGAATTCGCAAATACTGAAGCTCCAGATTGAGGATCACTAGACATGATTCAGAATCACTGCCTTTTACAGCTACTTGCTGTCCCCCAACTGCAGTACTCATTTTCAGGGCTCGGAACTATTAACTAACTACAGGACCACAAGGTTCATGTAAAGTGAAGTATCACAAGAATGGAAAAACAAGCACCACATGTACTCACCATCAAATTGCTTTTAACTGATCAATGCTTAAGTGTACATATGGTGCACAGGTGTTGGGCAGGTGGGGGGAGGTGGGGGTGGATATATTCACACCTAATGGGTGTGATGTGCACTGGATCGGGGATGGACATGCTTGAAGCTCTGACTCTGGTGGGGCAAAGGCAATATATGTAACGTAAACATTTGTAAGCCAATATGCTGAAATAAAAAAAAAAAACGGAATTTCTTCAAGATCATCTCATGTGATAAGCATCCCTTCATCAACATTATGCTTACATTTTTTTTCTTCCAGGAGTTGTAACGTTCCAAACTGATTGATGATAAGAATGTAGATGTGTATGGCTAGTGATGTGCTTTTGTAGCTTACCTACAGGTAGTCAAACAATGATATTCTCATATAAACAAACAGGCTATAACCTGCCTAAACTTAAACATGTCATTTTTTTGTTGTTGTTGTTAAGACTTAAAACTAGAATCTATGAAAAACCATATCTGATTAGTTGTTCCTTGATCTTTGTCTGATCTTTGGGGAAATGATGCCTGTAATCAGTTTAAAAATCTACCATATTAAAAAAATGTAAATTTTACATTTTTGCAACCCAGTCATTAATAGTCATTGCTATGAACTCCTTTTCTGAAATGAAAGTTACTCCATGTTCCTCCATCCTCTATGGAAACACTGGAATTGTGGTACTCTCCTCTAGGAGTGCCCCGCTAATCTTCCTCCTCCCCAAACTCCACATGCTGCTAGTTCTCCTAGTTGTCTTTGCTATGGTTCTTTTAACTATATAGCCATTCTCTTGGGATATAGCTAATATAAAATTTTGGAGGTGTTATTATTGGCAAATGATTGTTGAATTCATGAAATTTAATCAGGGCAGAAGAGATTTGTATAGAGATTTGATTCAGAAATTGAGCTATCCTAAAGCCTATGTGTTATTCCAGAATCCCTTTGGTGTCCTGTATAATAATTTGTTTGTGGAAAAAAAGTGAGACATGGTGCAAGAAGCTGAACAAGGCACAGCTGGAGAGGGAGGAGGGCACCCTCCACTCTAACAGGTGTAACTAAATGTATGGAAGCCTACAGAATTTCAAAAACAGCAAGGAGACTTTTGGCCACATGGTAGAAAAAGCAAATGTGAATAGACTGAAAACCACCTAAAAATATTGGATAGAATATAATGAATTATTTTAAAGCATAGATAAAATTAAAAGACAGAAAAATCCCCAGGGGTTATAAGAAAAAGTAAGAAAAGAATGAAAGTGAGAGGTCACAGAAAATGCTAAGGCATTTCATATGGATTTCAGAAAGGATATAGGCCCTAGTGACTGGAGAAATGGTTGCAAACACCTATAAAGAAGAGAAGAGTAATCTGAGTCTTGCATAAAACACAGAATCTCTAAGGACTTCCAGGCCTCATAGTTTAGAGAACAATCCCAAACAATTAACCAGAGAAAATGTAAACAAAGCTTTCCATTTATCTGGGATTGTCAGAATTCTGAGAAATCAAAGTGGTAGGTCTGAATCACTTGCTGACATAGAGTCTAAATTTGTGTTACCTGGGTGGTGCAGGTAACATGATCTGAGAAATCAACCTTAAAACCCAGTCCAAAATCACTGAAAATCCCTAGGCCCCCAGAGAAAGCAAGCCCCAAACCATCATTTCATAACCCAGAGCATTTTGGACTCCCACAGGATTTTATAAACCAAGCTGAAAGTGAGCCCACACAATAGATCGCAAACCCCACAAGAAAATCACCATGAGCAAGAGTCAGCAGACGTAATACCAGGTGAATTAATGCCATGAAACTTAAAACACTAGAACAATCTGAAAGACATTACAAATATGTGTGAAAATAAAGAAATTCTAAAAGGAAAAGCCATAATTAATACAAATGGCTCAAATACATTGCTGTTTTAATCTACAGTCGCAATTTGTGTTGAGTGTTTGCAGCTAAGGAATGAATCCAAAGCTGACTTTTATGCAGAAGCTAAAAGCGAAAGTTGAGGAAGTCAGATTTGTTTGGATATGTGATGATTCTTTGGGTTTGGTTTTATGTCATTAGTGTCTATCCAAAAACGATAATGAAAATCTTACTTCACCAGGAAAGTAAAGCAATCTGCACAGGAAATGAAAGAAAATTCAAAAAAGTTCAAACAAGCGAAAGTGAAGTGAGAAAGAACCACGGGTTACTATCTGTGTCTAATGGAAATGTTTTGGAAACACAAGATATGGAAAGTGCTCTTCATGAAAAGTTCAATAGTTTAAGACCTCATTATAAGGAAACAAAAACAATGATGAAAGTGAAATACTGCTGCTATGAACATATTTTCATAATAAATGGTAAATAAGCATTGATCCATTAAATACGGCTCCAGTGAACTTCTACCATTTGTCATTGTTTCTCATATATTTATTTCATTATCACATAACTTTTGATTTGAAGAAACAGAAGATCTTGGTGTATGAGGCCTGATGAGTTTTATGGTAGTATATTTCTCCATGGCCTGCATGCTATTGGGAATGACAGTCTTTCTGTAAACATCATGGGTTTTTTTTTTTTGTTTGTTTTTGTTTTGTTTGTTTTTTGCACTGAAAAAAGTTTTAAAATAGACATGCAAAGCTAGATGAAATGAAAAAAATAACACATATAGTCCAGGAACATTGTAGGGATTAAGGTAAATATGCCCGAGATTTCTTTTAATCCTATCAAGGAAAAGCACTATGGAGATGACTACGGCTACCCTGGCATTTCCTCATATGGGCAAAACACTATCGATTTCTTGAAGAGTCCTGCAGCAGAAATCAAAGAGTACACAGTATAGAAAACAATAGACATCACACCAAGTAATAACCTTACTTAACCCTTTTGGTAATATGACCATGTGCCAAGCACACTTTTAAGCACTTCACACATATCCACTCATTTAGTTCTCCCAACAATTCTATGATATCAGCACTGATATTATTCTCATCCTACAGATGAGGAAAGTTGCTTAACTTGTTGAAGCTCACACAGGTAGTAAGCAGGGGAACAGACTGCCCACCCCCCCAAATCTGTGTGAACTTCATGTGATGGCCTCTTAAGGATGATGCAATTAAGAAGTGGTTTTATTCCTTATTCTTCCACAGACTTGGGGGTAAAGCAGGTAGATTAACTTAATCATTCAAAATGTATCAGACACCACCTTTATGTCGGATCCTGATAAGCGCCATGCAAGATGCAAAGGAATGAAAACACTGAAATTAGTTTCTGGTAGAAATTGTCCGAGTATCAGAGCTGTGCATAGCTTCTAATTCTCTCATGTATTTGGAATAATACATGTTCAATTCAATTACATTCAGTTTAGTTCCATTTAATATAACTACACTAATTAAGCATCTCCTATATACCATTTCCTAAGGGGGTAGGTATAGAATAAGTAACCTAGCTCTAGACTTCAGGGAGCTCACCCTCAGTGGAGGAGACAGATAGATACATAAGCAAATAACTCCAAGAGAAGGCAATGTGTTATAACAAGGGGAAAATTAAAGTACCATGGAAATGCAGATGGAAAATTTTAAAAGTAATTAATTGTGGAAAAGTTTGTATGTGTGTAATGGTGTGCGCGTGAGAGAGAGAGAGAGAGAGAGAGAAAGGGAGGATGGAAGAGAGAGGGAGGATATTTAAATCAGGCCTTAAATGAGCTGGAATTTGCTAAGCAGAAAGAAGAGTGGAGAGTAGAGTGGAGAGAAGGAGGGAAGATGGCTAATAGAAATTTTAGCAGCGGGAACAACATGAACAAAGAAAAGGGGAGCCATGGAGGAGCTTGAGTCAAAACCAAGGCTTGTGAAGGCACCAACATCCGACCTAAATAGTTAAATTTTATCACGTTTGAAGTGGACGGCACTAGGAAGATTTAAAAAGGGAATGGCATGATCAAGTTATGTTTGAAGTAGGCAACTTCGGTTGAAAGCTAAATTGAAGAAAAAAGAGACTGGCAAAAAAGACAACGTTAAGAAAACACAGTTAAGAAACTGTGGTCTTTAAAATTTCTATTTTACCACCCAAACCCTCTTATATGAGTTTTCTTTAATAGTGTAAAAAAAAATTGTGGAAGCATGAGTTGAGTTGAGGATCCTCATCCATCAGTAATGCCATTAAGAATCATCTAATCTAGTTTTGGATTTTATCCACATATAATTGATGTTAACATCTAGATATTTATGGTGCTGGTCCATATTGGTGAAAACAAGATTTCTCAGTGTGTCTGGGTTTAGATCCTGGCTCTACCACCAATAAGCTATGTGACACTTGAGAAGTTTCTTAAACTATGTCTTAGGTTCTCACTTGTTGACTTGGGAAAACAAAGTAACTATGTCATAAGTTGTTATGGCGATTAAACTGCTTAGGACAGCATTAGTACATGGTAACCATTTTGTAAGCATTTACTAAAATTATGCCTAAGGAAAGTTTTAGAAGATTGTCTACATTTCTTCTTTATTATCAGAAAATATATTCTGATAAATAATTATCAGAAAATAAATCAAGGCAAAACAGAATGGGAGACCCAGGGCAGTAGCTGTTACATGTTAGAGTACTTTTGCTTAAAAGATACCACAAGTCTTTCTTTATATACCAAGAGACCTAAAAAGCTGCAAGCATATTCATGAATCATGTTACTCTCTGAGTAACATATTCTGGGCTATTTTTTCTCTTTACCTAACTGATCAATGGTAGTATCAGAAGAAAAGAACAGTCACAAAGATTAACATTTTTTGGCTAACAACTAGTGTAACTTCTGAATTAAATATGCCCCACCCAGAAATTAGACTTTGATTACATTTTAGGACTTTTCTTTTCAATTTGGTAGACAATATATTAGAAGCAAAAAATAAAAAAATAAAAAAAATAAAAAGAAAAGAAAAGAAAAGAAAGAAAAACAGTTACCTAAACCAAGCTAAATGAATTTCATTTAGTTCTATGTTCTTTTTAATCTACAATTTATCATCACAATATCTTGTGAAGTAGGCCCTACAAATTCATTCCCTCTTGAAAACTTTTCTCATGAAATGTGTTCTTATATAGTTACTACTTGATATTATCCAAAGCATATGCATATGTTTCAAATTATCATTCTCATGATCATTTTTGCTGTTGGATTACTTAATTTTGTTCTTATTGTCAAAGTATAGTTTTGTGATTCCTAAACAAAGAAGTAAATAGGAGGCAATGGTTTCTATTACAAATTTCATGTTGTTTTTTTTTTTTTAAGGAAAGTGTTCAGAGGTTTTCTCTCCCGAGTCTCTAATGCAGAAAGATTGGAATAGATGCCAAAATCCAAAGGCAGAAACTCAGTCAGAAGTTGGCATTTTGCCTGTGACTTGGTGGACCTGTTAAATAACCTTTGAGGAAAAACAGATTCCAACTACATCAAACACAGTGAAGGAGTAAGTTCAGAAAATGATATTCTTGGTTTGGTAAAAGTCCATGAGTACTGGCTCTGTCCATAAATGGATTGAAAGCAATGAAGGGCTGGAACATTCACGAGTCCGGGAGGCATTTTCAATCTTTCTTGTTGAAAACCACTAGTGGAGACAAACAAAGAGGATAAACACACTACACATGTACAAGGATCTCTCAGGGTACCTCACAGACAAATGTTATAATGCATGGATCTGTATCAAATATTTTCCTACCATTAATTTGATGCTAAGTCTGGCTTTGTAGATTATAAGACCTGTAGAATTAGGTGCTCCGGTTCAAACCCAGCTTGAGTCTTCCCTCATGGAGCTTAAGAACAAATGACAACATACCTTCTTGAATAGAAAATCAGCAACCTATGGGCTACCCAGAGAGGTTTTCTCTGGCTTTTTCTGTCTCCATTCTTGGGATACTTCCACTTCCAAGGCTAAAGGTAAACATTTTGCTGTGAAGGGCTGCTGTGCATATTCTACAATGAGACATGTGTGGACAGATATTTCTTTTCTACCTTCCGTGACTTTCTGAAGGCCAGATATCTGATGTTCCTCTGTGGGGAGTATAATTATATTTTCATCATATTGAGTTGGAGAGAAAGAATCAGGCTTGTTGAGCTTCATAAAGTTACAAATATGGTGGGTCTGTTTATCCTTTCTGTATTAATTGTGAGACATGGGAAGATAATTTTTTAAAATTCTCTATGCCAATTGGATGTCATTTTCAATGGTTTTACTTTTTTCAATGGTTTTACTTTTTTGACAGCTATAATGATTGCACAAAATTTCTATAATAATTAATGTACCTGCAAAAGAGTAAGAAAAAGTAATAATTTTCAAATTTACATATTATAGTGAAAGGTGTTAACAGAATAAATGTCTACCAAGATGATTTAAAGTTGTAACAAACTGTCATGATCCTATCAGCAAACATATCTTTCTAATTATGAAAATCCCAAATGACAAAACCATGATTATTGATCATGTAATTCATTTAGATTCTCGTTTATGGCTGAAAACTCTGTAAGCTCCAATATGGACATAAGAAATCTATCACTGCCCTGAAATATATCCCAGAGGGGAAATGGATGATGCCACTTCCTATTGCTAAGTAAAAAAAACTGTTGTGCCTCTTTAGTGGAAGCACAATTCCGATGAAAGCCAGCTGTTAAGTAATTTTCAAAATAAATAACTCCTCAACTAGTGAAAATGTCTCAAAACAGTTATCAAGTTAGACATCTTAAAAAGAATGCGACATTAAATAAGCATTGTAGGCTACATTTGGAGTAGCACTTTGACATGCATTTTGAAACATTTCTGAACCAAGGACCCATTCAAAACTTGTTCCAGTGCATTTCCTTCCTGCATTGCCTAGACTTTATAAGTTGAAATGGAAGTCAGCTACATTTCTTCTTTTCTCCTAGAGTCACAGAGCCCAATGGAGGGTCAGCCTGATATTTTACTTTGTTCATACAAACTTATCAAATGATGATTATTATATTGCAGTAAAAGCGAATGTTTTATTTTGGGTGTAATAATATCATTTTAAGGCAATCTAGAAAATTGCCATCTGATCACTTTAAAGTGGTTTCTAGCAGTAACAATTTATACCAAGTGAGTGGTTTAGTCACATATGCCTTCTTTGTACGAAATTAAATATCTAAGTGAAAAATCAAGACTATGATTAGAATTTTTTACAAGCAAATTCTATTCCCTAAAAAAGATACTGCTTCAGTTGCATAGGTGCAACTGAAAGAGGAAAGTGAAAGTCAAAGGGAAAAATCTATTTTTTTCTCTCTGAAAACTTCAGCATCTGAAATGTGTAGTAATAGTAGATTTTACAATCATAAACTCATCTTAAAAATTTATTTTATACTTACGTTGCTAAAATCTGATGAGGACAAGCCTTGTAAATATAATATTACAGATAAATGTGTTTGCTTGTAATGTCAGGTCATCATTGACAAGGAGTTGTGTTTGTGTTTTGAAAGCCTTGAGCTAACTGATCTTAGTCTCTCAGAAAAGACAGCTAATGTCAAATTTAGTGTGAGAAAAGTTACTTTCCACAGTTTTAAAGAATATGGGACCACCAAAACTTGTTCCTTGTAACTTTATATTTCTTTAGGAATATAGATGAAGTGTAGTTTTAATAGCTTAAGTAGATAAGGAGAACTAGGAGTGTCTACAAGGCATTTGTTATTAATTGGGCTTCCATTTGCCATCATGTAAATATAGAGATACTGGTCTTAGTATCAAAGATTCCATGAAGGGGCAAACGTTTATCTAGCATTATATGCAGTATCTCCAGAGAGGAGACAAAGAGAATTTTTCTCTTCCCAACTTGCTCACATTTTTAAATTTCTATTAAGAATTCTAGATATCCTAGGTATAATTTTTAAAATCCAATCAATTCTCATTATTCCTCGGTTCTGTATTTGCAAATTTGTCTACTCACTAAAATTTATTTGTAACCTCAAAATCAATAGTTGTAGCACTTTCATGGTCATTTGTGCTCATAGCCAGGGTGGCAAAAAAATTGAGTTGCCCTGATGCGCAGTTTCCCAGGTGGGCTTGAACAAGGTGATGGTCTTCCTGTTTCAGCTCATACTGTAAGTAAGTGTCCTTAGTGCTATGTTTTTCTCATATTTGTGCTTTTTTTTGGTGATTTCATTGTTGAAAATGGCCTCTAAGCATAGTGCTGAAATGCCGTCTTGTGTTCCAAAGCACAAGAAGGTTGTGATGAGCCTTACACAGATATTATGTGTGTTAGATAAGCTTCATTCGGGCTTGAGTTCCAGTGCTGCTGGCTGTGAGTTCAACGTTCATGAACCAACAATATGGTAGATCCAGAAGAAGGAAGCAAAATTCACCTTACAGAGAAAATATGTGTGTTAGATAAGCTTCATTCAGGCTTGAGTTACGGTGCTATTTGCCTTTCAGTGTTAATGAATCAACAACATAGGTTAAAGTGTCTTTAAACAGAAACACACATAAAACAAGTTTATGTATTGATTGGTTGATGAAAATGTTGTGTGCTTGCAGGAACCTAATCCTGTATTTCCCCTATGAACAATGGTTCAGTATTTGCTAATTCACTGTTTGCAGCACCTTTATAGAACATAATTACCGTGAATAACAAAAATAGATGGTATCACATTTTTTTACCCCAAATTATTCACAAACACAAACAAAAAGACATCCTATGTCATGACAAAATGAACTAAAAGAACTCACCTGGGTGTAAACATTCCTAATTATGATGACAAACTAAATTTAATGAAATATACAGGCTGCTAATTGGGAAACACAAAATAATTGTTAATTTACATAGAAATGTTGCATAAACAGAGGATTGTAGGGATATCATGAAGAGGGTGTATTCATGGAGAGATTTCATTCAATAAAGTGTGATGTAATTAATATCTTTATTAATATCTTTGTCTCATTTTTTAAGGCTCACTCAATACAAATACATGGTCAGCAGACTTCAAAAAATACTGTTAAAAATAGCCTAGGATTTTAAGAAATCAATTTCCAATATTAAATTCAAAACCATGGGTCTCAATTAAAAGAATTTGGTAATACTTACCACTTGATCATATTTGGGAGCATTTTTAATTTTGCATCAGGTGAATTTCACACACCAGGCCTGTGTTCAATCCAGCCACCAGATCAACACATTCTCCAAACTCATTAAATTTTGAGAGGCTACCCAGAGTTCATATGAAAGTAAGTGGGAAAGATATTTTCTCTCTGACTGTTTAGCTCTTTTCAATATTTATGTACTGTGGTTAAACTGCCTGAGCCGTTCAACAAGAATTAGATTGTATCTTTGTTGAATTTTTAAATATGTGAATTCTGATTGCAGATGCCCAGGAAAATGCTAAATTTTTAGTAAATAAGAATGGTAGCAGCAGCCTCTTGGCATTGACTATGAACAATGTACAAATAACTCAATGATTAATTTTTCTCTTGGCTATGGGCCAGGACTAAAGTTTAACAGAACACAATTTTCATAATATGTAACAGCTGAAAAAACTTTCAGTTAAAACTGGCTCAGTTTTATTTGGCTTTAAAGAGTGTCCCTGAGAGCATCTCAGATTCACCTGCATGCTTCCTTAAAATGGCAACTTTGTACGAGTGAATGTTTAGCTCCACAGTTGCCATGTTGCATTACAAAGCATGTCAACTGGGGGAAATAAATTTAAAGCTAAGAATCTCATCAGAAGAAATGTATGTTTTTTAACAAGTAAAGTTGCTAAAAGACATTTAGAAATATTAGTTTCCTGGGTTAGCTTAACTAGCTAATCTAAAATTGAAATGAGCTAAAGTCAGAGTAATTCTAATTAGCATTTGGTGTATGGGGTCCAGATAATTGGATTTGTAAGTCAAAGTCAAAGTGGTTACACTAACTAAGCCAAATGACTTTGTCTTTTAATGCCAATATGGATTGCCACATAGGCAAATTTATATATATATTTTAGTATAAATTGCTAAGATTCTAAATTAGATTTTTATTTTGACTATGGCAAAGGATGTACAATGGTGATCTTCATTTGATTTACCCCAGGAATCTTTGATTATAAAATAAATTATATCATTATTTTAGAAGTGGAAAATGTCATAGAAATTCTCTAATTCCATACTAAGACTGAGGAATGTTTCTAGAAAGAGTTGTGAGATGACACTATTTTGACTGTTCAATTACATGTCTTCTCATTTTGGTGAGACTCTTCTGGCTTTGTGATACTTTTTCTCTCATTGAATTGAATTCTTCTGATATTTCCCATTATAACCAATCTATTTTTTGCTTCCTTCTTACTCTCTGGACTACCTAAAAGCCACCACTGCAGGTGCTGAATAAGAAATGTGCTACACCCTTTCCCCTGGATCTGCATTCGATCATCTCACATTCTCCTTCAGTTTTTCCTAAACCTTGCTCCGGTACTTATTTATTATATCTCCTTGCACCTTTCATTCCCATCTACTGGCATGTCACCCTGCCTACGAAATAGACTCTTCTCTGAATGCATTGCCTTCCATTCATGAAGAAATTTGTTAACACTAATAATTTTTTAAAATATCATATATATGCTGCTCTTACAGTCTGACTCTACCTACTTCCACTCTGTTGACATTTTTTTCCTGAAAAATATTGTCAATAACTGGCTAATATCAAAAGGAGAAGCAGCACAATTATTAGTTAACGATGTAGATACCATACAGCCTGTGCAGTTAAAAACTGTTTCAGTCTGTGTAGTATCTTGGGCAAGTTTCTTAATCTCTGGGTACTGCAGTTTCCTCATCTGTAAAATAAAGAACATAATAGTATGTACCTCATAGGGTTGTTATAAAGCTTAAATAAAACAGTATTTGTTAAATACTTAAAATGTTCAGCACATAGGAAACACTATAAATTATATGCTAAATAAAATAAATTCAACACACATATTTTACTTCATTTTCCTCTCCCTCAAACCTTCAGTAGCATTTAATATTATAGATCACCCCTTTTGAAAACTTTCACCCTTGATAAAATCACACGGCCTGCCGAGTGTGCTGGTGGAAACAACAGGGTGATCTGTGGTGTTGGAATACTTGCTTAGCAGTTACTGCTTAATTACAACATCTGACTTGGGGGCTCCACCTAGATAGAGAGACATGTAAAGTGAGCACTGGAGCTGAGTTGAAGACGCTGAGAATTTTGAGAGTTCAGAGATCATTATGAAAACACGATCTGTGAAAAGGAGACAAATGATAGTGCAGGTGGAGAGCGGGTGAATAGCAGGTGAAGAGGTCTACGAACTGTGACGCTCTTGCTTTAGAGTGGTTTTTCAGCTCCAGATGCCGGTAGGTGATGAAGGCACAAAGGAGAACTGTGGGCTGGGTGCTCTTGAGGGACCCCTGGAAGTTAGAAGGCCATGGGAAAAGAAGGGCTGGTATTGAGTTACATACACCTAATTATTTAAGAGGCAACACTTCCTGGATTATTTGAATTTCTTTATTTTATCCATTCTACCTGCCTCTTGGCCACTGACATTTTCATTGTTAGCAACTCCCACCACAAACTGGGGAAAAGGAAAACATATTAAATTAGCTTTCATTTCCATTTTTAATAGGCCAATTATTATTAAAGGATCATATGGGAAAATGAAGGGGATGATATAGAAAAGTATCTTTAAAGCAACACATTTGGGTGACGTGTCAATTTTAATAACCATTGCTATCTTAGAGTTGTCTGTTCTTGATTCCCATAATGTCCCAGCATGACATGTTGTGATTACTTATTCCACTTTCTGAGGCAACCAAACTGAGACATGAGGAAGCCTAAATGAGGTCATCCAGGGGGTCCCGCAGCTGAATCAGCATGAGAACTAACAGTTCCCAACACCCACCCACAACCCTACAGTTTTTAAATCATCATAGCCCCCAAGGGAAAATAACTGTGAACAGGTTTCTAGACATTGAAATTGTTTTCCAAAATTGAACTGATCTTATTTTTTAAAAAATTCAAACACAATTTTACTTGGGTCCTTACAATGGTGTTTATATATTTACAGTTCATCTGCTGCTGAAACAGCAGTAGAATAGTCTTTGAAGTGATGGGTTATGTGTATATTGGCAGAGTCGGAGACAATCTGTGCCAAAAGACTTCTAAAAAGATTAAACTGTTAACCACAAATACGCGGTTTTAGTTGAGAAGATTTATTTGTCACTGACCATATTAGCCATTGTTAGTTAGCATTGGTTCTGGGAAAGTCAGGCTTTGGTAATAAGCCAACATGCTGTATTTGTAGGACTATAGCTGAATTTACACAATGGGTGCAGTGACGTTGCAGGTTTTCTCAACTTCAAACAGTTAATGAAGAAGTCACAGAATGTTCTGCTGGCTCCTTTCCTTGAAGCTTCTTTCTGGCACATTCAAGAGTTTCAACTCTCTGATGCAATGTCTTCCAGCATTCTGTCTATTTCCTTGTCTTGGTTCATGCACTAAAATATGGTGCTCATAAAACATGTTCCTTATGGACATGATTATGTTTGAGAACTCTTTGAGCGGCCACTTGAGATAAACGATAATGGAACTAGGCATACAAGTGGACATGATGTAATTGGAGTGGTGTCATGCGATGATTGGCAGTTATGAAGGGCCAATCCTGTGGCTGGGTATTGATCTAAGCCCCTAGTCCATTTCAACCCAAACTGGATGCACTGCAATTCAATCCTGGCACTAACCATTGGGAGCTGGTGCAGACCCCACAAGTTAAAGAGCATGGTTCCCAGCAAGACTGCTTTACTTCAGACACCAACAACACCCTGGGGTTCTCCAGGCCACCTGCGCTTCTGAATGACTGGCTGTCAATTTTGGGGTTCCCATGACCATCTCAGGTTCAATAATTTACTAGAATGACTCAGAACTCAGGAAAACACTACACTTACAATTATGGTTTCAATATAAAGAATACAAAATCAGGAGTAACAGATAAATAAAGAGACACACAGAATGAGGTCTGAAATGGAATGCTGACATTCTGTGCCCTCTCCTTGTGGAATCAGGACACACCACCATCCTGGCACATCAATGTGATTATCAACTAGGAAGCTCTGCTGAACTTCTCTGTTCATAATTTTTATTGGAGTTTCGTTACGTAGGTGTGATTGGTTGAACCATTGGTCGCATGATTGAACTCAGTCTCCAGGCCCCTTCCACTCCCCTGAGGTAAGGCAGCTAAAAGTCTCAAACTTCTAATCATGTGATTTGTCTTTCATGGTGACCAGCCCCATCCTAAAGCTATCTAGAGGCCCAGCGTGAGTCACCTCATTAGGATAATGAGGATAATCACTCCCTAGGAAAATTGCTTTGAAAATTCCAAGGGTTTTTAAAGCTTTCTACCAAGAACCTGGGACAAAGACCAGACAAATTCCTTATCATACCATAGCCCTCACCTACACTGTCTTATTTAAGGTTTACAGAGATCTTATGAAATAGGTATTTTTCATCCCTACTTTTAAAGATGAGAAAACTAAAGATAAGAAATGTAACATTATATGCCCGAGGTTACACTGCAAGAATATATCAAAACCAAGGTTTGATCCCAGTTTGGTCTGCTTCAAAGGCCCTGCTTTCCCTGCTACCTGAAAGAAAATCAGGTAGCTGGTGATTCTATGCTGACAGGTAATCATGCATATATTATAATTACTTGTTCGATGTCTGTTTTCCATGGTAGTTTGTAAGGTTTGATTTTTTTTTTTTAATTTTTATTTATTTATTTTTTATTTTTTTTTCAATTTAATTTTACAGAATCAAAGAGTCTAACAGTATATCTTGTTAGATACAGTATGTCCTCATAATGTATACATTATTTCTTGTACAATGATATGAAATAATATGGGAAATATTCATGATAAATTATTAAGTGAACAGTGCAAGTTAAAAACAATGGTTTCATATTTTTTTCCCCACCCCCCCCTTTCCCGAGTCAGCACCTTCAAGTGTTACCACTCCCCATACGGTGCGCAATGCACTCATTGTGTAGGCATACCCCCATCCCCTCCCCCAACTCCCACCTCAGTCTGATGTCCAATTGGTGTCGTTTCCAGATTTGTATTTAGGTGATGATCAGGGAAACCAATTTTCTGGTGAGTACATGTGATGCTTGTTTTTCCATTCTTGGGATACTTCACTTAATATAATGGGTTCCAACTCTCTCCAGGAGAACCATAGAGATGTCGTATCTTCATCATTCCTTATAGCTGAGTAATATTCCATGGTATACATATACCACAGTTTGCTAATCCAATCATGTATTGATGGGCATTTGGGTTGTTTCCACATCTTTGCTATTGTGAATTGTGCTGCTATAAACATTTGGGTACACGTGCCTTTGTTACAGAATGACCTTTTTTCCTTTGGGTATATGCCCAGTAATGGGATTGCTGGGTCAAATGGCAGGTCTACTTGAATCTGTTTAAGATACCTCCATAATGCTTTCCACAGGGGTTGCACTAGTTTGCAGTCCCACCAGCAGTGTTTTAGTGTTCCTGTCTCTCCACACCCACGCCAACATGTGTTGTTTTGGGTTTTTTTGATAAAGAAACAGTCCAGAGAATAAACAGACCACCTACAGAATGGGAAAAAATTTTTGCATACTACACATCAGATAAAGGACTGATAACAAGAATCTATTTAGAACTCAGGAAAATCAGCAAGAAAAAATCAAGCAACCCTATCAAAAAGTGGGCAATGGACATGAATAGAAATTTTTCAAAAGAAGATATAAAAATGGTTAACAAACATATGAAAAAGTGTTCAACATCTCTAATCATCAGGGAAATGCAAATCAAAACCACAATGAGATATCACTTAACCCCAGTGTAAGGTTTGAAAGAAAGAATATGTGCTGTCTTTTCTGACAGCCACTTTCCCCCCAGCACCTAGTATAAGCCAACTTCTACTAGGTGTTAAATACATACTTATCAAATGAGCAAGTGAATCAGAATAAAGTAGTACTTGTCAGTCCTAGAGTGGACGGAATAGACTGGAAACCGGCCAGGTAGAAAGAGCAGAGACTCCCAAATACAGAGCATTTTTAGCTGGTAGTGAATGTGTGGATGACACGAGTTGCTATGGTGTCCAGGCCAGGTGCAGTTAGAATTACAGGTGTGGTTATGGAAGACCCCATGGCTGAGGAAGAGCCTGCGGTTCAAGGCACTGGAGGTCTTGCAGAGATTTGATGCTACTCCAAGCATGTTTTATCTTTGTGAGTGTCTTTAGGTTAATAACACTCTCCTCTCTACTCTGCCTCCCTTAGAATCAAGAGGCTTGGAAAAGTGAGGGATGGAAAGGATTACCTAGGAGCTGGTTCACTGCTGCTAAAAATAGCTGGCTTTATTATGAGCTTTTGTCCTGCTTCATATAGAGCCTTTGGGCATCGTGGAGTTCCTGACACTGCCCAAGTCATTTGCCCAGTGATGAACAGTCTCAAAACTTTAACCCAGATCTGATCAGCACACTGTAAGATTGTTACAGTAAGAATGTTGTTAGAACATTCTGAGAAAGATATGCTGTAAATATTAGGAGTCTTTAATTTTTCTTTTTCCTAAACAATCCTTTTTTAGGCTCAGGGTTGTTTTTACTTTTTGATTCTGTCTCTTTGAAAATCACATGGTAACTTCTAGCCCTCTAGTTCCTTTGGGGAGGAAAAAAAAAAAAAAAAAAAAAAGAAATGGCTATTTCTCTTTTCCAAAATACCAAAAAATGTCAGCCCAACCTCCTGAGATATTTGTCGAATGTTTAGATAATCTGATACAGCATTTGCACGGTGGCACCACAAAGAATAAATAAGATAGGGATTGTGTCATAAATATTGATTCTTCTATGGTCAGAGACTGCTGACTTCTATATAAAACTTCATTTAATTAAATCTATTGCAAACAATGCAGTGAAGCTTTATTCTAGTTTCATCTTTCAGAATGTTGAAATAGTCGTGGCTCACAGAATCAACTTTTTTGGTAAGATTCATTAGGATGTAATTCTGCCTCTGCCCCTTTTGAGCATGTGATACTTTGAAATATAAGAACTTCTTTAATCTTTCACCATATGAAAAATACTGCACTATCTTAAAATTCCATTTATTTTCCAGCTTAAAGATTATATCTATTTCAGAGTTTTCTAGTTTCATTGAGTAAATCCAGATTAGCATAGAGAAGAAAATAAAAATTATCCAGAAGGAACCATAATTAAAATTTCCCTGTATATCCTCCCATTCTTTATTCTATAACTGTGCATGTATATACTATATGTGCATGTATATACACATATATACACATATGTGTATATGTGTATATATGTGTATATACATGCACATATGTAACAATTATAAAACTCTTTGTAACTTGCCCTTTTTACTTTCTATATTTTTTAGACATCATTTAAAACATGTTATTTCTATGGCAATTCAGCAACGACACCCTTTCTGTCAAAGTTATTAATATTTTCCACTGCAGTTTCCTGGTGGAAGATTATTATTAACTAATCCCCCGGATTACTTAAGAGAGGCACACTGAGATAGCTGAGACTGGGAGGAAAGTTCTAGGTAGTAAGGCTTCTGTAGCCCAACATTCTAGACACTGATCTCAATAGAAAATCCCATGGCTGGTGTCTTATGCCAAACTTGCTTCATCTTTTGTCTTCACTATCTAGGTCGCAGGGTCTCACTTAGGAATGGATCATTTGTCAATGCCTGGAGATGTTTTGATTAGCATAACTGGGGATCTGCTACTGGCATCTAGTGGGTAGAGGTGCAGGATGCTGAATATCCCATAATATCCAAGTTGAGAAACCTGGGCTAGGTGAATGGCACTGTCTTGCTTCCAGGCTAGAAATATACCTAATTTGTCAGTAGATCTTCACCATTCCTATGATAAGATATTTTTTTTATGTGTACCCTTATAATTTATTGGGTGCTTTCTATGTGCCACTGAATTCTCCTAAGCACTTTATATTTATTCACCCCGTTTGTTAACCCTAATGACGTTGTGAGGGATAGACTCCTAATCTGTTCATCTTGTGGACCAGGAAAACTAAAGCTCAGGGAGGTTAAGTAACTTGCCAAAGATGACATAGCGGGGATGTGCAAAACCTTGGATTTGAAACCAGAGCCTGTGTAGGTGATTACTACATTTTCACCCCTTGCCTTTCCATCCTTACAGCTACTACCCTAATTCATACCCTCATACTCATTCTTTACATTCCGCTAATTACTAACTGGCTTTCCTGACTCTCATTATAGCAGATTACACTTCTGCCACTGTGATCCTTCTAAAATGCAGTCCGACCCTCTCATTTACCTGCTGATAGCAATAGCTTCCCACGGGGTCACACTGCCCTTGCTGTCTGTCTCTAGCCTTAAGCCTCAGCACACCTAGTATTCAAGACCTTCTGACATATTTATGTTCCCCAGGGATCCTATTCCCCGATTTATGCCTTTCCTTGCATTGAGCCCTCTTCTCATTTCATTACACGTGACATGTCCCCCCATGTGTGGAAAATCAATGGGAAAAAGCCCAACAATATACACGTATATTTTTATATTTTTTCTTCCTTGAATTTTTTTCCAGAGTACTCCTTTTCCATTCTTCTAGAGCTACCTGCATTTATATCAGCTAAACTACCAATGTCAAGAATTTTAATTCCCTATTCTGTACATTCATAAGATGACACTATTGCACTGGCCAGCCTCAGTAAAGCCTAAATGTTGAGATCTCTTTTCCACCGGGTGTGGGATTAATTTATGTCATTTCTTTCACAATTTTTTACTTGATTTGTCTTTTGAACAGATGTTGAAAGTGACTGATCACAATAGCCAAAGTAGCAATAGCATTCAAATTCCACACATGTTTATTGTAGACAATTTGAAAAAGCAGAAAGAAAAAATTAAAACCACACTTAATTTTTTAATTGAAAAAGTATCACTGCTCACATTATTGAGTACGGCCTTCCAGTCTTTTTAAAAATGTATTGTATTGTGTGCGTATGTCATGGAAACAGGATGTTTTATAGACCTGGTAAATTCTCTCTGGGAAGGATCTACCTAATGAGATTTCTGGTGCAAGTACATGAGAATTTTGTTTTGTTCCATCTTTAATATACTTGTTTATTAATGCATCTTTTTAGTAGTTGCTTAAATATTTTATCCAGGTTCTAAATATGTGTTAGAACCATAGTTAAACATTTAGTTTATTAATTTATTCTTTATAATTTTATATATATATTTGTTTCTCAAAATATAATTGGTTTATCAGAAAAACATATTGCTATTAATAGTTTACATGATCATGTTTAGCAATAGTATGAAATTGCAGAAGATGCATTAAAATGTTTATATGAGCCTCTAATTTCCCCCTGCTTTTTCTAAGTCAGCAGAATGGCTTCCTTCATGGTCCTGGAACAATGCTCAGAATGTGTGACTTAACAGTGACTCAGGCACTGTTGTTCGGCTCAGATGGTATTCATTCCTTGATGGGTAAAAACAAAAGAAAAAGCTATTCTTTGGCTAAACAACACAATCCTCTCTATTATTGCAATCTCTACAGATTTCTTGAAAAGTGCAGCATATTTGGAATTGTTTTCCTAAGAATTAAGCGTGGACAAACAAGCCCACACCATTCTAAGAAAAGTCCTGATTGTGCTCAGCAAGCTAGCAAGCAAAGGCGGAGGGGCCCAAGGGACAGGTTAGAGAGAGGAAAGGGATCCAGGGATCTCCTAGAGGCATGTCCTGACTCCAGAAGCCCTGTCAGGACACAGACATAACTGCCTCTGCTAACAGATGATCTTGCATAAGACCTCCCCTTGCTCTTTCCTGGTACATCTTTCCTTTGTTTCCCTAGGCCTACCACTTTTCTATGCTGGCATCCTCAGCATCACTATTGTTAACACAATATGTATAACCACTATTTATTTAGTTATTTATAATCTCTAACGTCCTATCTTTATATTACTTTATAACTAATATTAGTATGATTTAAGAAACATTTATTGAGATTTATGATGTGCCAGAAACAGCACTAAGTATTTTGTATTTATTATCTTTTACAAACTTTAGAATGATCTGACAAGGTGGCTAATATCATTCTGCTCATTTTGCAGGTAAAGATACTGAAACTTAAAGAGGTTGATTGTATTTTCCAAGATTATATACCAAGTAATTGGCAGAACAGAGAACCAAACAAGAAGTATCTATCTTATTCTATTTTATTAAATGTTTGCTAAATTGATATAAAGTGTAAATTGTGTGGCAATAGATTGCACAAATAAATATAAACAGATGCATTCTAGGCAATAGTAGCTCATTCAACTCAAAAACATTTAGGTGAAGCTTATTGTTCAGTAAGGTATATTGACCTTATTTGGGACTTTTAAAATAGAAGACAATGTTTTAAACTTAAAGAAGATAAATTTAGGATGAGTAGAAGAATTAAAGACTCATATAATATATGGTAAATACATGGATCTTGTTATCCCAGGAATCTATAATGTCAAGAAGCTATGTAGTATGGTGATTAAGAGCCTAAGTCAGACAGAGGCTGGAGCCTGGGTTGATTTGGGTCACTTACTATGTGATTTTGAGCAATGAGCTAAGTCTTTCTAAGCCTTAGTTGTTGTTTGCTTTTTTTAGTATGAAAAATTGAGGAAATAAAACTTACACTATGGATTAATAATTAGGTAATGTAGGAAACTGGCTAAGAACAGAGGTTCCCTTTCCCTTCTCTGTGTCATGTTTGTCTTTATTTTTTTAACTTTTATTATTATGGGTACATAACAGTAGTATATCTTTATAGGGTACACGTGATGTTTTGATACAGGCATACAATGTGAATTAATCAAAACAGTAACTGAGGTATCCATCACCTCAGGCATTTAACATTTCTTTGTGTTAGGAGTTACGTCTGTCTTTAAATCCCAGCTCTGTGGCTTTCTGTTATTCTGAGTAAACCATGATCATTTTGTATACTTTGGTATCATTCAGTATTAAATAACAATTATAACAGTGCTGACTTCATAGAATTTGGGGATGATTAAATAAACTAATGTGTATAATATGCTTAGAAGAAAGCAAGTGCTGGACATCTTTTAGCCATTGTCATCACAGGGTTGCTGTGAACATTAAACAAAATAATTTTCAAAGTGCTTAACATAGTGCTTGGTAAGTAAGTAACAGTTATTACTATTACTATTTCAAAATTTCAAAGGTAGATTCCAGTCATTGTTTTATTAAAGTTAGAATACTTTCCTGACCAACTAAGACTGACCACCATAATTTTTTGCAAGTATTTTTCATTACCATTGCCATATGCAAAACATAGCGCATGGTTGGGTGATCAAACCAGGTGTACCATTTTTAATATTTTGATGTCTGCACTTCACACATTTAATCTGGAATATCTCTAGGTCATTCACCTTCCACATGGGCATAGCTTCCCTTTTATTACTACTGGAATTCACCTTAATAGCTGATGCATGAACCATGTGTACTAAGTACTTGCTGTCTACTGAACACCATACATTCTACTTTTGTGGAGCTTAAAGACTAATGAGAAAGGGCACTAAATAATTGCCTTACAAAAAAAAATGTTGTGAAAGAGAAGTAGTAGAAGGTTCTAGGGAGCCAAACAGGGAGAACTAACCTCATCTAAAGAGTCTGTAAAAATCTCCCTGAGAATGTGAAGTTCAAGTTGAGACCTGAGCTTGAGATGGCTGGAAGTCTGCAGACAGAGAGGAGGGGGCTCCTGCAGCTCCTCCAGGCATTAACGGCCAGGCATTAACATATTTTTCCTCAAAGTACAGACACTCTCCAGCCTTGTCTCACACTCCTGGGGGAAAAAATCTCTGTGATCCATACCTTGTTGCAAATGCCCCCTTCCTTCTCTAAATTCTCTCCCAGGGACAACTCCCGAAACACAATTTTCACTTGTCCTCTTCTTCCTCCATTTGATTTGCATTAAACATTTTAATAGACTTTTTTTTAAGGTTTACATTTAGATAAGTTTTAAATTTGTAGAAAAATTACGAAGATAATATAGAGAGTTCTCGAATGCCCTACACCCAATTTCCCCTATTATTAACATCTTACATTAGTTACATTTGTTACAGTTAATGAATTGATATTGATACCTGATCGTTAACTAAAATCCATACTTTATTCAGATTTCCTTAGTTTTTACTTAATGTCCTTTTTCTGTTCCAGGATGCCATGTAGGACTCCATAGTACATTTAATTGTCAGGTCTTAGGCTCTTCTTGACTATGGCAGTTTCTGAGATTTTCTTTGCTATTGATGACCTTGATAGTTTTGAGTAGTACTGGTAAGGTACTTTTAAAAATGCCTTTTTACTGGAATTTTTCTGTGTTTTTTCTCATGGTTAGACTGGAATTAATGTTTGGGGGAGGAAGACCATAGAGGCAAAATGCCATTTTCGTCACATTTTACTGACAGTGTATGCTGAGAGTATCAACATAAATAGCATCACTGTTGATAATGACTTTGGCCCTGCTAAGGGAGTGTTTGTCAGTTTTCTCCATTGTAAAGTTACTCTTTTTTCCCCCCTTTCATTGTACTCTTTCAGGAAATGACCGTGTGCAGCCCACACCTAAGCAGTGGGGAGTTATGTCCTCCTTTCTTGAGGGCAGAGTATATACATAAATTATTTAGAATTCTTCTGCATTTATTAATAGACTATTTATATCAGTATGAATATCCCTGCTGGATATTTATTTTACACTTTGGGTTATGATCCAATCCTGCTCTCTTTGTTTTGTTGTGTAAATTTTTACAGCTTTGGCCATTGGGAACTCTCTGTTAGTTTCTCCGTCTCTTTGACATACTCTTATTAATATGGGCTTTTTTAGAGCACTTTTTAGTTTAACCTTTTGGCATTACAAATCCCTCGTTCCTTTCAGTGTAGAGGGTATTAGAAATCAAGATTTGGGTGCTCAGTGTTCCGCATTGAATTTAATAAGCTGTAGTTAGTATACTCAAGAAAATAGTCGAAGTCCAAATGCACAAAGCAGAAAAGAAAGTGGAGATGTCTGAATGGAAATCAGGCTAGGGGCCTATCATGAATGTAATACGATCGTCTACTGTTTTCCATTGTTATTTCATTGGTCGGTGTTAGTGGTGGAGCTTTGTGGATGGAGGCTTGTGTTCTTTTTACCCCAAATCAAGAGATTTTTGTTACATGCCAAAGACTAGAGGTAGTGGAATTTCATGGATATTCATCAGAGTATTAAGGTTGGATGAGAAACACTGCTTAGCTAAAACAAAGTAGTTAGACGCAAAATCAAGGCACCAATCCAGAGAAGTTTGGTCACAGAAAGAACTATGAAATTGAGGTGGAAAATGGAAATTTTAAGGTATGAAATATCAGAGGTGAAAGTAAATACAACTTGTTGAACTGAGATAGAGATTAAAAGAGGAAGAGTGAATGGGAAAACAAAAGAACCAGATGTTAGAGTATGTACAAAATGAGTCAACTGAGGACATCTTGAAAATTATATAGGGGGAAAGAATCTGAAATTAGAACCATGTTTAGCAATGCAGGATCGCTTGTGTAGTTAGGTTAATCTACTGATGTGGGGAATGAGTAAAGAAAGTCCAGACCGTAGACGGGAGGTGGGGAGGATCCTCTAATACTCATAGCTATGGGCAAGACTACTGCATGGTTTGTGGCCAAATTGTTTTTTGGACCTAATGATATTTGGAAACTTCAAAGCTAAAATTAACATTTTAATAGAAGTCTGTCTCCACTGGATTTAGATAATAACACTGCAATTTTCTTTTTTTAACATACATCTTATTTATTGCTTTATTTTACGTATCTGGTATATGTATGGGATATATTTACTGAGGTTGTTGATGCTTTTCAGTAATAAATGAGCTCAACTAAAGAATTATGTCTCAGATCTAACTATATGGAAGTCTCATCTTTAAGAACTTGCTTTAATCCCTATGTTCTTAAATGCTGATGTCTTGTTTGAAAAAAAATTTTCGATTGCCAAGTACAACATCACATTTTTCTGAATTCTAATTTCTGCTAATTTTGGGGGTTTGTGTTTTCTACTCAGCAGCATTTTTATAAATGACTATGCTTGTACTAGATACATTGGCAAGTACCATTTTTCAAGCCCCAGAGAAAGTTAGTAGATTTGTAGTATTTCTCAATTTTGAGGGAATAGCTTACATGTCAGGAAAGCATGTATTTGTCAAGTAAATTCTAAACTTAGGTTTTCACTTTTCCTTTACAACAGACATTGGAAGTGATGACATTGGTTCACCAAAGCTAGGCAAATGACCTAGAGCTGTCAGTGGTGTATTCCTACACCTAGAGAGTTTAAGGTTCTGGGCTGTGCTATCACTGGAGTCTTGCCCAGGATTGGTTTGGTTTGCAGTTTGGCCTCTTTCCCCATAGATTCCCTGGCATGGAACATTGCTTCACAAATAATAAGGCTTATAGAGCCACCTCTGGTTCCTGTTCCATTTTGTCATGTAGAATAAGACTCCAGCATGTAATTTTGACATGAAGAATACTGACTGGCAGCCTTCCTCACTTGGCATCACACCAAGTTACACTTGGAAATATTTGGGAAAAAATGCTAAAGCCACAAACTTAGTACCACTACAAAGAAGGGTGAGGATTTGGATACAATTTTTACATGCAAAGAATGAGAAGATAAAAATTTAAATGCTTAAATTAAAACTATATACTTCTTGATGATACTAGGAATTAGAAACTTGCATTTAATAATTGTGACAAAATAAGTATTACTGCTAGGCTTGTGTTATTACAATAGTTAGAATAAAATTATTAATTTTATTATATTGCTGGGAAGAGTCACTAAAGATAATTTGGTTCGTTTTCTTGATTATGAATAAGACTGCATGACCCCATTTTTATGTTCTTACTCTTATTATTGAGTCCCTTTCATCATAATAATATTAAAAAATAGCTAACATAGCAACAGTTAACATTTAGTGAAAATGTACTAGATGTAATACATCATGTGAAGCTATCAACATGGATCACCTTACTTAACCCTCTCGACAGTATTTTGGGCTATGCAATATCGTACAAGTGCAGAGAGTTTTGGCTTGTCAAAGGTCTCATAGCCGCAAATGCCTAGCAAACCCATGATTAAGAAGCTCTTTTAAAGTCTGAATTAAATCTCTTTTAATTTAATATAAATATAATTTTTCTTATGAACAATATATAATAGAAATAGTGACCAAGATATTCTATATATTAGATTAACTCTTTACATAGCCTTCATAGTAAAAACAAATAGAACTTGTCTACCTTATCTATAGATGTAATATCTATAGATGTAATTACTTTCCCAACTTTCATGAAGCAGATGAGAGAGTAAGGGTGAAATGAGACCCTGGTTAGGAAGTCCTTTTCCCTAGCTTCCAGTCTAGAATACTAGTTTGCCTATTTGTAGGACATGACATGTTTCCAGATTAACTGCTGTTCCTGACATCCTCATCACTCCACACAATTTATGTTGAAACAGTTGATTTGACCCTCTGCTTTTGTTATTGTTTGTTCCCATCAAAAACAGAAGATTAAGTAACTGTTATGAGAACAACCCAATTAATCAGTTTTTCCTTTTCAGTCTAAGCTGCCTTAATTACTAACCCATGGGCCACTAAGTGGAAACAAATAACAGATGTAGCAGTGCAGATTGCAACGCAAACCTCATAACCAATTTTTTTAATGAAACCATAGACACAATAAATCTTGTACTCTTCTGCCAACTATTTTATAAGTACTTAAACTAATCGCTGATGACACTACAATTTACCAAACTCCACTGAAGTGGGATCGCCAAGTAATCTGATTTTCAGAACATAAATTGGTCTGTGCACCCACCTGTCATCAAAATAATTTTAAGTTCCTTGAGAATGTAAACTCCATGGTGACAGGCAGGCCTTAGTTTAGTTGACTATCCTACCTTTAGCACCCAGAGCAGACCTTGGATATTTACTGAGTGAATAAATGAACGAAGGGAAGAAAATAGGCTGTGATCAATACATTGTATTCTGTTTTCTGAGTTGGTGCATTCTTTGTTCACTTATTCATTAATTTAACAAATATTTGCAGAGTTTCTACTTGTGATTAGGCTCTATACAAAGTACTGAGGATATAGTAAGAATAGGTGGATATTATTGTTCCTTAACTCCTGCAGCTTGCAGTCTGGTTTTATTTCCCACTAAAGAAAGGTAAATTTATTGCCCAGTCCACACACTATACTGAATTTTGAAAAGTTTTTAAGGGTCTTATGGAGGATCTCCTGTGGCAAATCACCACCATGTAATTCCTCTGACTGAAGGCCTGGGTACTCGCAGCCTGTTGCCATGTACGGAGAGAGAATTTTGCTTTGTCCAGTTGCTGTAGGTTCAATGCCTAGCAATGCCTTTCCTTTCCTGGAGTATAGCAGGTGCTTATAGGAATAAAGAAAAAATATGGAAAGAGACCAGAATGTGTTAAAGATCAACAGTACTAAACCCTGTATGGACATAATCTCAACATAGACATAACCCTAATCTATTTTTGGATTACTATTTCCATTTTACAAGTGGAGAAATAGACTGAGGGACGTAAAGTAACTTTGCTCAAGACCATGCAACTGGCAAATAAGCAAAGCCTGAACTCAGACGTGGGCTGACTTGTACCCACCTGATCCATGAGCTCACTGCAGCAAGTAAGCCATGAATCCTTTCCTCTCACTTCTGCCACAGACGCCGCTTTGGTTTGCTATTAGTGCTTTAGCCTGTTTACAGAGGGCTTATATCAAACTCAAGTCTTTTGTATTTTTGGCTAAGATGTATGCAAATTATGTTAATCAGAAGAGTTAATTAGTTGTAGTGACAGACAGCACCATGATTTTTTGTGGTTTACCCAAACAAAGGTTAATTTATTGCTCAGGAAGATCTGGTGCAAGACCAGGCAACTCTCCAGGTCAACGAAGAGTCTTCCAGCAACCTGGTGACTCAGGCTGAGTGATGTTTTGCCATGTGGGCTGCAGGATGTGCAGTACGGAGTCTCTTCAGTCAGAGGGACAGGGCAAGAGAAAACGCAGAATTCTACAGCAGCTCTTAAATGCTTCTACCCAGAAGTGACATTCACTACCTTTGTTCATATTTCATTCACCAGAATCAAACATCCATGCTCAATTTCAAAAGAGTGGGGAAGTGTGATTCTTCCACATGTCTGGCAAAAGAGGGGGACATGGATATTGGCAAGTAGTTTCTATGTCTACCATACCAGCTAACCTGTCTACACATCTAACTTGTGTCAACATTCTGTAATTAAAAAATAGTCTCTATGGTACCGCCTGTCTGTCATTCAACAATAGAGTACCTTCTATTTTACAAATGGGGACCCTCCCAACCTCCCCAAAACATCCCTATTTAAAGGATGAAATGCCTTTGTTTTTGTTTTTTAAATAAGTAATTCAGTTAGTATTGAGAAATTAGATATTATAGATAATCAAAAATAAAGTAATAGAAAAAAGTCACTAATCTACAATCCTCTTGTTCTATAACGGCAGCTTTCCCTAGCAAAAACTAAGGAAGATGTTGTTTAGCATCTTACAGTTGTCTCCCTTCTTTCATGCTTCCATACTTCTGGCAGCTGATCTGGTAATTCCTGGCTTGTCCTCAGGGTAAGATACTCCTTCGACATTTTAAAACTGAGATTTATCCCAAAATTTCAGCCCAGAAAAAATAAATACCTTTATAGCACAGTCTGTTTCTAATTTAGACAAATGGCTGTATTTGTTTGTCTATGATGTAACCCTACTTAAAGTTGCATACTATTACTCTAGGTGCATCATTTTGAAATTTAGCATTTAACTCATTCTTTTTATTGAGTCATTTAAGTTTCATTGTGTTTTTCACTTATTATTCTCATTTGATTGAGAACAAGAACAGACACAATTAGTTTGTTGAAAAGTTAGAATTTGAGCCCAAGCCTTCTGGCTTCAAGTCTTTCTCTATTTTATTTATATCAAAAGATCAAATAAAAATTTAATTAAGCCCTCTAGAAGTTAGGTATCAATATGAAACAATATTGACAATTAATTTAATAAGCATGCATTGTGCATTTTCTTTGAGGCAGAAAGTGTGTTAGGAACTAGAAGTAAAGATGAATTATACAAAGCCCTTCTTTAGGAAACTCTGGAGAATTACATTTCATAATGAAGGGTTTATATACAGAACATAATAAGGTAAAATAAAGAAATACTTCTTTCTAATATAGCACTGAGAAATATCATTCTTTAATATATAATAATATTTTTTTATTACCCTGCTATTCTGTACTGTCCTGAAAGTTGACATTAAAATTTGTAATGATCTTTCTTCCTTGGTCGTGTATCAAATACTCATTGATTTTCACTAAGGCAAAAGCATTTTAGATATTTCTTACAGTTTTAATCTGGTCATGAATTTGTTCCAATATTCCTTTTTTGTGGCATCTTCTAGAATCTTAACCCAGTTTCTCATTGTGTTTGATGTAGTCATTGTCAAGTGCATTTGATTTGCCAAGGCAAATAGGACTAAGGTGAGCCCATTGAGTATGTAAAATATTGTTTTCCGATGTCTTTGACCAATTAAGGAGTAAAACACAGTGGTGCTATTTTGTTTCCTTAGCGACTTCGGAATACATCATAAGTTTTAAAAATATGTTTCTAAAGTGTCTTCAGATTTATTTCTACAATTACTGTGAGTATTCTTTTTCTTTTTAGGCCACTTCAAATTTTGCCTAAAAAAGAAAGTAGTAACGCTGAATGTGTTCTTCTCCGGGAGCTGATCAGATTTTGCCATCTATAGGAGTCTCCCTGGGTTCAGATGAAAGTTAGTCTCGGGACCAGTTCTCATTAGAACCAAGATTCATATCTTACAAACTATCATTTAATTTGGTTGCCCCTTTGTAAGAGATAAAAGATCATTTGGAGAAATATTTAAAATTTAAAAGCCAAATATGTTTATAAAATTGTGTTGCCTTAGATCAGCAAAAAGAAAATTAAAAAAGCTTCTTTAATGAAGCTTCTTTTTTTGTTACGCTGGATGAAGTAAGTATTGTGATTTTTGAATTCCTTTGAACCTCTTTCTCTCCAGGGAAATTGCCACTTGTCAGAGAAATCAAGATGAAGAATTTTCGCATATAATTTCCCTTCTTTCTTGGATCTATGCTCTTACAGATTTGGATACTTTATCATTTATAATTTTGATTTCTTCTCAATCATTAAACTGCATTTTAAAATTTTTTGTTTGCTTGCATGTTTTTGCTTTGGACCCTAGTTGTGGGGTCTCTTAAAGTGGAACGTTCAAGGTAAACATTCAAATTAAATATTCAGTTCAGTGAAAGTCTGTATCTTAGTAAACCCTGACTTGCCTATGAAGCTGCCGACACTCAAGGAAGGCGACTGGAGCCCATGCAATTGTGTGGCCAACCAATGACTGCAAAAGAACTGCTGCTTGTAAAAATTCTATTATACTATGGGAGATGTTTTTAAAAATAAGTACAGTACAGAAGTATATTAAATGTTACATTATTTAAATGCTAAGAAATAATCCTTTTATTACACTTAACAATGATAAAATATTATATCCAAGTTTGTCAACACATTAGAAAATTTAAAAAGGACAAATTGATGTAAAATCAGCTAAAGTAGTAAATGAAAGAGTTGAGTTGTTGAGTCTGGAAGACAGGAAGTGATCTGGCAACTTAGTGGCACTTTGTGTGTACGGGAGAGAGGTGGAAGGAAAGAACTCAAGTGCTATTAAAGTTTTCATCTGTATAGGTATTCAAACAAAATTAAATATGTTGAAATTTACCAAGGTAAAATTTAGGTAAGTGTAAGAAATATTTTCTTGTGTAATCCAAGGGCGTTATTAAGGCACATCACTGTAGATCTACCACTAATTTTAAAATATGATGAAAATCTTGGATGCTTAGAGAGTTAACTTGGCCATAGGGTGTGAGTCTATGATGAATAATTCCTAGATGCCGCTTTCAGCTATATTTTCCGATAACCAATGAAACTGCAAAACTGAGTTAAGTATATTACATACTGAGTCTATTGCACATCAAAAGAATATTGATGATACTGATAATTTGGGATTAAACTGATTATTATATGCCAAATGCTATGAAGTGGTTTATATGCATTATTTCTATTTCATTATATCTTCATACAAACCTGTGGGTTGGTTTCTTGCAACATTTCAGGTAGGTCGTGGATTCTTGGGAAGAGGCCCCATACATATCCATGGTAAAATTAGAATTCGTGTGTTATTTTGCCAAGAACATATAAACATATTGGAAATGAAGTTACCGCATAAGGGAGGAATGCCCTATCCTGGCTTGACTTCACCCTCGTCTTCCTAATGAGCATGCAGCTTGTGGCAGTACCATTCAGGACAGCCACAACCTAATGGATCTGAGAAATTGCCAAATTCTATCTATACCACTGTCCTCTTATCTGGGTTTGATCCAAGGAGAATGCTTATAAAACTATATTCCTAAAATACTATTGTCTCCTCTGCACTTTATGTGTGACTAAATTCAGATTTAATGAGGTTAAATATCTTGGCCACAGCTGTCGTGTAGTGAGTAATGAAAACAGGATTTGAACCCAGCCCTGGAACCGGCACTCAGGCAATTGCAACAAAATTCTGTGTGAGCAAAGATAACTGGCTGCACAAGCCTGAACTCAAACCACAACTCAATCCTTGTTTCCTACCACCCTCATTTAGTGAGGAGAATTCTTTCTTGGTCTTGTGTGAAAACTCTGACAGGACTATGACCTTTCTGATGACTCTCAAGTAGTAGACACATTAAATCACAAACATAATCTTGATTCAGAAATTTAAATGCCAGTTCTGTGCATGTAATAAATGACACCACAAACTTGATGTTAAACCCCTGCTCCCCAGCTAGGTCTTGCTTTGGGCTGGATACTTTTATTGGGAAAGGAAGTTGTATTGGCTTCTTTATTTCCTCTCTTCAGCCTCTTAGCTTCCTTTCATTATCCATTTTTCAGACTCCCACCAAGTTTGTAACTAAGGGGAGGAAAGGGAGAAAAGAAAAGGGGATGGGACCATTTTTACTAGTACAGTAGAAATAGGGCTTTGCACTCTCTGGACTTGGCAAACTGAGTTTTCTGTTCAAGGACGCTTTGTGGATCCTTCAGAGGTTCCCTGCTGGACCTCTCTCTCCTGCAGGTTTTTAGTGTGGTCACTTGCAATCCCTTCCACCACTCCTGGTTTATCTGGTAGTACAGACTTAGCCTCTACAGATAATCCCACTGGACAGGACCTCAGACAGCTGTATCCTGACCTCTCTCTGGTGTCGTCTACTACCCATCCATAGGGAAACACTCTCTCATTCTGTGCCTTGACACACTGGGAGTGGAAGCAACTTCAAACACAGCAACACTTGGATGTCCCCACTGCCACCACCAGCCCTCCTCTATTATCTATCCTGGGGTCAGATAACAGTTCATTGTGGTCCCAACTTTGGGAAACACATGGCAAACTCATCTGGTCCTGTGAGGGCCTCTTCCTGGTCTTGGGATGAGAAAAAAATGCCCTCACCTCTCTCTGAACCCTTGGGATGTGATGAGTACTCACAGTACAGTGACCCACTGCTCCTTCCAAATACAGTCCAGTCTCGTTACTTGTGCTAGTTGTGTTCTATAAAGTTGCCAGGAACACTGGGTTAGCAAAGACTGAGCCATTGCTGCTGGGGAAAATACGGAGTTAGGTTCTTATTGGTCACAACTTTTTCATCAGCCCATCAATACATAACCTTGTTTTCGTGTGTTTCTGTTTGAAGACACCTTATTTAATAAACATTGCTGATTCATTGACGTGGAACTTATGGCCAACAGCACTATAACTCATGCCTGAATGAAGCTTACCTAACACATATTTTGTTCCATAAAGCGCATCACTGCCTTCTTGTGCTTAGAACACCAGAGAGCCTGTCAGCACTCTGCTTGGGGCCATTTTAATAGCAAAATTACCAACAAAAATCACAAAAATGAGAAAAATGTAGCACTAAATATACTATGAAAAGGATTATATATTGTTTACAGGACGAGACCTGAAACAAGAAGACAGAGTGTCACTTCATTTGACCTCAGTTGGGAAAGTCAACATAGGGTGACTCAAATTTTTTGCTACTCTGTAAATGTCCTATGTGACCCCAAAAGTGTGGCAAGTATTGATTTTGAGGTTATAAATAAATCTTAATGAATACACAAGTTTGGGATCCAACAATAAATGAGGTTCAACTGTAAATATTTTCACAACATTTTCACCAAACCGTCTCCCGTCTTTGTTTTATATCTATACTCGTGTTCTGGCTTAAGATTCCCAGGATCAGAAAAGTGGCCTTGGAGCCAGCCCCTGTGTACAACTGAGCATGGTGATTAGGAGTCTCACTTTGGTATTTGAGGTCTATTGTCTTTCAGTGCCTCATAGAAATGTAGATTTTACCATTTGAGGGGGTACCAGTCAGGATTTGCCATTGCAAGAAACAGAAACCAAATCTGAATAATTGAAGCTAAAAATACATTTATTAAAATGCTATTGGGGAAAACAGACTCTTGGAGGAAGCTGAAGGACCTGGATTGTAAAAGAGGCAGGGGCAAGGGAGGCTGGGCTGCAGTCAGGACCTCAGTCAAAAATGGGCTATAAAGGAGACCAGCTTTGCTGCCGCTGCCCGTGGCTGAGCTGGGGCCGCTGCTCAGTTTATTGCTTCTGGAGCTGATGGAGCTACCTGCTCGTTTCTCCTTTTGCCTCATTAGTTCACGATACAAAGTCCACAGCAGGTACCTCTCACTGACTCAACTGAGACTATGAATTCTGTGTCCTCCGTGCAAGGGAGGCTGTAAAAATAAAGATTTGGCATTTTCAGTTTCTGTAGCAGGAAGAAGGCTCTGTCTCCCATAGAGACTAATAAAGTGAGAAATTTGTCATGGGTAGAATATTTGACAGCCAGAAAAACAAATGAACACTAGGATTCATGCTCATAGACTTTAATGACCAATAGAATTGGAAGAAAATGCCAAACACATCAGTTTATTTCAATCTCTCTTCCAATTGAGAGATGCCTCTTGAGAGTGTTTTGGAAAATAATCTTACAGCCTCTGCTTAAATTTTCAAATGATGGAAAGATTGTGAGATAGTATGTTCTAATCTTCTGCAACTCTTGTCTAAAAGATTTTAATATGATTTCCAGTTCACAAAATCATTTCTTAGGATTTTCGTCATCATATAGCCTTTATCTAGATGCATTGTAGTTTCTAAATGTCCCGCTTTTGTTATGCTACTCAGACCTGAGCACAATATTCTCCACATGGACTGGCAAATGCATAGACTATTTTTTTCATTAATTGAACCTGAGATTGTGTTGGCTCTTTTATATAATCATAATATAATGATGACTCATATTAAGCTAAAACATTTAAATATTTTCATAAGAACTGCTGCCAAAGTAATTCCTACAAGTGAGCCTCTAGACTTAATTATTTAAAAGACTAAATTGAGGTTTTTACATTTATTCCTGTTGCTTGCACCTATTTAGTTTTAGCTCAGTGATCTGGTTTGTCAAGATCATTTTGGATTTTAAATTTTTTATTGTTTGTGATAGTAGGATTTCCTTTGAGGGTCATGCAACCTGTTAATTTGTTTGGCATATCTATATTTCCATCCAAGTTATTGATAAAAGTCCATGATTGTTAGTCATTATATGACCAGTGCCTGGAACACTGTAGGTTCACAAAAAATCTTGTAGAATGAATGATAGAAACTCAACAAATAGCATGACCATTATCCTACTGAGAGTGTGGAGTTGCAAAGGAGTGAAACAACTTTAGAAGGTAAGTCCTCTCTCACCAGTTGCTAAATATCCTACAAGGCACAGCACATACCTTCCCTACCCCGAGATAGAAGTAAATCTTCTCTCAACACCCACCCTGTGTGGTGGAAATATGAAATATGAGGTGTTAGAAAAACTTACAAAGAGGTCCATAATACCAGGTGGGAGAAGGTTTACTTCTATTTTGGGGGTTTGGGGGGACATATACTGTGAGTAGACATTTAGCAACATCCCTGACCTCTAGTCACTAAATGCCAGAAGAATCATTTCTCTCACTTGTGACAACCCAAAGTGTCTTCAGAAATTTCCAGATGTCTTGAGGTGGGGGTGGGGGCAGTATACCCCCACTTGAGAACCTCTGCCCTAACCATAAGAACCTTAATCAATGATCACATCAAGAAAGACATTTGGTTAATTATAATTACCAAAAAAGTGTATGTGAAGGACTCACACAAGTTATAAAAATTAAGTGATGCTCTTCAGTAGAATAGGATGTGTCAGAAGTATTCATGTATATCTTATTAAAGTCATGAATATTTAATAACTATTCAAGTCCAAAAAGATCTCGCATTTCAACCTCATAGAAAATCACTTAATTTGACAGTTAATAGAGAAGTGTTTTACTCAAATTTCCTGTCTTTACTTCATTAAATAAGTGGTATTTCCTAGAATGTTATATGAATTCTAAGGCCCCTTTAAAGGATCACAGGACTGACAATTTTTTGGACACCAAGTTGTGAACTGTAAGCTGTGGTAGGCCCTCTTCAAGATGGCCTCCAAGATTCCACATTGACTTGTACCATCAAGAAACTGACCAGACCTTCAGGAAGATGAGGAAACTCTTAATGTTCTTTGGATATCTCATTTTGTAGTGGTTGTAGGGAATGACATGGTAAATAATATAGGGCATAGAAAAATCATCATCCTAAGGAGGATGCCACAGTTGTTACAATATCCCTTCGCTGATCCTCGCTGCTAATGCAATTCTGATACGACACACATCCCTCTGGGTATTTTGTGTGATTGGGGGGCATTAGAGTTTAATTAAGAGATTGACAGCCCTCATTATTGTGAGGGACAAAGTTTATTATACATGGAGCATCAAGAAACTATGAGCCTGAGATTTTAGCCTATTTTGTGTCATTCATTATGACATATTAAATTTGTACAGAAAGAAAATGATTCACATGTTACAGAAGAACAAAAAGAGTTAACAGCATTACCCAGTGGAGGCAACTAAAAACTAGAAGCATTTTAATTATTATTATTATTATTTTTGGCCATTCCTGGAAGTATTTCTCCTCGAGGGCAGTGTTTTCTTACTGAAATAACAAGATCAACAGTGCCGGCACCCCTGCTTAATTATATCTAACACATTCAGTAAATTTATTTTTCCAAGAAAAAGTTGGGAAGGTAGGAAATTTAGCCACCTTCGGAGCATTTCCAGTTATACTGACGAGGAAAAAATGTTACATCTCAAGCCTTTATCTTTGTGTTGGCTGGCCACAGGCCATCAGAATAAGCCATTGAGATACATGTGATTTCTAGGTACTGACTTTGAACTCACACATTGAATTTAAAATGGAGAGATTACAGCGAGAACAAAAGCAATCACCTCAAAACTAATGAGAGTTTTAGGTCTCTAAAAGCATAGATGAAATCTGAGGTGTTACTATAGAAAAATTTATAAAGAGGTCTATAATACCAGGCAAACATGGAGATATCCATTGTCTTGGCAAATATTTTACTTTGTTAAGGGGCCAATCCTTATCAAATTGTTCCACAAGTCTAGAAAAAATCTATGCCAACGTCTTCCTCTCAAATGTGAAAATGTTTGGTAACCCCTTGTTACTAAAATAAACTAGCAAGAGTTTTCACACTTCCTGAATGATGCAGTGTGTTCTATGGCTGAAACAGACCAGACTAACTTCCTGGTCAAAAGGATAATCCCTATTTGCACTGCTAGTGGAAGGGAAGGACAAGTTAATAATCTTTACCTGAGACTCATGCTTGGGTGATGTTACCATAGTAATTATTGCTTGAATTCAAGTCACTATTGTGGACACTTAAATCATGATTCTGTGTTACTAGGAAACCAAACTAGTGAAGAAAATAGCTCTTCATATCTGTTAAATAAAATAATACTTTTTTATTTTGATAGCAAATGGCAGAGAAATTCACTGTAATTGAGTCACACAGACTGTATTATTATAACTTAATTGATTGGTCCAGTGGGAGAGGAAAAAAAGCCAATTTTATAAATAATCAAATTGATGGTTTTAAAACTGAAATTGACTTGCTCATTAGCTGGATTGACTAAGCAGACTTTTTTCATTGTGTGAATAGTTTGTAAAACCAAGACTATCATATAGAGAGACATGAGGAACAACATTTTTGAAAAAAGGACCAGTTATTAAAAGTACACCTATCGTTTGATCCAGCAATCCCACTATTGGGTATTTACCCAAATGGAAAAAAATCATTTTATCAAAAAGATACTTGTACCCAAATGTTTATTGGAGCACAATTCACAATAGCAAAGATGGAAATCAACCCAAGTGCTCATCAATACATGAGTGGATTAATAAAATGTGGTATATGTATACCATGGAGGACTACTCAGCCATAAAAAAAATGGTGAATTAATACCTTTTGTAACAACCTGGAGGGAACTGGAGACCATTCTTCTAAGTAAAGTATCACAAGAATGGGAAAACAAACATCACCTGTACTCACTATTAAATTGGAACTAATTGATCAACACTTAGGTGCACACATGGAAGTAAAACTCAACAGAAATCAAGCAGGTGGTGGAAGGAGGCGTGGATGGGTAAATTCACAGCTAATGGCACAATGCACACTAACTGGGGATAGACACACTTATAACTTTGACTCAAACTGTACAAAAGCAATTTATGTAATCAAAACATTTGTACCTTCATAATATTCTGAAATTTTAAAAAAAGGGACCAGTAAAGCAATGAAATAATGCTTATTCTACTAGTGTGCAGCTGACCAAACATCTTTAGCTTTGGAATCACACTGGTGGTGAGCACACTTAAGTCATGGCAGGAGAAGGAAAAGAAACAAAAAAGATCAAGTGGAAACCGACCAGGGAAGCTTTTGTATCCTTTTGGGCTGTTTAACCTTTACCATTATCTTCTTGGGTAAATTTGGGACATTTAACAAAAGCAACAGTAAGAATAATTTTGAGCTCCTACTGTAAGCCAAGTTTTCTGCTAGGTGATTTATGCATATTATTAAATTTTATCCTAACAACAGGTAGGTGCACATTATTATTCAAGTTTTGCAGCTAATGAAAGTGAGGTGCAGAAGATTAAATATCTTGCCCAAGAGTCAACAAGTAGTAAGTAACAAAGCTAAGACTCAATACCAGATCTGTCTCATTGTACAAACTATACTGCCTTGACACAAATGTTTGAATACCTATATGTATATATAGATGTAGATAGATATGAATATATGTATTACACATACACGTATATAGATATATTTGAATATGCATATTCATATGCATGTATATCTACTTATTATATACGGCTTATGGCACAATGTACTAAAGGCAGATGAACACTGTAGCTCTGAGGCTAACTGTCCATATGATCTTTTATATCTTTGGCTTTTGGTTTCTTCAGGTTTCAAAACTGGCACACTTTATCACTAAATAATGCTTAAAACTGTTTAAGATTGTTGGCTTAGAGTAGATGTCCAATTATAGGACAAGGTAAAGCCAAGGGAAAACACACCTCAGGAGAGAGAATAGGTTCCAAAAGCTGAGGAAAGAGGCTGAGAATGCTGCACATATTTCTCCAGCCATGGCAGAATCTTTGGGGTAGTGAGAGAAAGGACAAGTATGTACATTTCATGTGTTCTGCTCTGCATTGTTTAGTATAAACAAAGGGCAGTTTGATGACAAAAGATCTGTCTTGCTCCACCCGTCTTCCCTTTCTCTGCCAAAGTTTTGGAGGCACTAATGTCTTGGAAACCAGTCAATGAAACTCAAATGGTCTACTTGGAAACAAATGGACATAGTCACTAACTCTATGCAAGGGGGGCCCATGCAGTGCATGCGTCTACTTATAATGATGCTTTCTAAAGTATTAGGAACGAACTCTTTATACTGAGACCATGGAGGCACTCTTTTTTCTAAGAGCAACCTGACTTGACATTTGTCTCTATTTCTTTATTCTCAGTTCAGATGAAATCCAGACGGTTGGGGGCTTGGGAAAATACTGTGTGTGGTTTGTTTTAATGCATTCTCTTCTAGGGTCCTGTTGCCAGCCTGTGGAACTGCCCCTTCCCTTCCCCTGTCCAGGCCCTCTCCATGCATGCACTCTGTGGCCAGAGAGCCAAATACTATATGAGCCAAAAGTATTTTCAATAGCAATACCAGGAAAATGCTGTTTCTAATGGCGTGGAAAAAGCAAACAGAATAAAGGCCAACTTTATGGGAATCTTAAACCTAGACCTCTGAAGAAGGAAAGTATAAGCACAGATGACTGTAGAAGGAAGAATGTTCCTGCTTTTTGACAGGACAAATTTAAGGTAATGTCTCTTGTCACATTTCATATTTTTAAAATGAATACCTCCAGAGGAACTCATTAGAAATTATATTGTCATGAGTAAGCACATGAATGTTTTAACCTCTTTGCTCAAAAAATAGTTACTAATTGCTTGCTTATGTGTGAAGCACGTTTGTATAATAGATATAGAGGTCTACTCTGTTCTTTCTGCTCTATGGAGTTATCGGATCAAATTATCACTACCTGTGCACACATGTGGCTTTTCCATAAGATAAGGTGTCCCTTGGGTGAAGGGAGGGCCCATCCAACCTTCCTTTTCTATAACTCAGGTTTTTTCCAGTGGATTATGCCTCAGATTCCAGGTCTCCTTCAGGTAGGAGAGTTAAATGCTGTGCTAGTAATCATGCAACTAGTCATGAACTATTGAACCATGCTAGTTGTGTGGCCATCCCAGTTATTACAGTTCAGAGACAGCTGCTGAGTTGGAAATGGGGGGATAAGGAATTGTTCAAAAGGGAGTGATGCTTACTTACATTGGGCACCCAGAGAGATGGGTTGGATGTGAATAGGTAGAGAAAATAACAAGAAGCAATTAATGAGGCAGTACAGAAAATGGAAAATTAATCCTGTTCTGTGAGACGAACTTTTGTAAAGTTCAAATCTGAGCAAGAGCTGAGGTAGTATGGTATAGTGGAAACAAAACAAAACAAAAAAAACAGTGTTAGAGTCAGATGGGTACAGCTTCTATGCCTGGCATTGATTCTTACTGCTTAACCTTGGTGAGACTGCTGTCCCTGGGTACAAGTAGGACTACTGGAACTCTGTTGATTTGCTGTATCCCAACTGTCTTGAATATTGCGTTTCATAGAGACAGAGGTTAAAACAAATACTTGGTGAATAAATGTCCACCAAAGGAACAGAAATTAAATGCAATAATGTGGAAGCTCCAAATACAAGTTATGTAGCTTTCTTCCTTCTTTATCCTCTTCAGAAAACTTTATTGCCTTTGCATTGCATACTCTAGCTTCCATTTACCTTTCCAAATACATTCCTCATTATTTTTCTATAAACAACTTACAATCCTTCCTACCAAGTATATTACTGTTATCTGTATATTATCCATAATCTATCCTAACTTAAACTATTGCCTTTTTTTATATTATTCTTTCCCTTCATATCTATATGCTCATACCTTGTGACCCAGATCAGATAGTAGCACCACAAAGGATTTCCTGATCCCTAAGAGTTAGAATTAGTGTTTACTTTCTCTGAAATTCCTTAGCAATGTATGTGCATTTTCCTTTGTGGCATGTAACATTTATAATTTTTGTTATGTTTACTTATGCAAATGTTTTTTCTTTCATTAAACTTTATACTTTTTTATTTTGTAAATTTTATTGAGCATTTCTCATATTCAAATCACTATGCTAAATTGTATATATGGAAAGGCAATCAGATGTTGTCATTTTAATGGAGTGCTCCACATATTACATTGGATATGTAACTCAATGATTACATTAGAAAATATTAAATCTATGTAATAATAGCAATTATTTTATTAAACAGAATATAGAGATGTTAAAAATAATTTCAAGAAGATATGTAATTTTAGCTGAGATCCCAGGAAGGGCTAGTAGTTAGACTTTTATATAATATTATAGATCTCCCATCTGGGAAGAATGCATATCTTTGAATTGGACATGTCATGTTGATACATAGCTTCTTTCCATATCTTCAATATAAAGTATTTCCAAATCTTATAGGGACAAGCAAAATGCCCTTTCCCTGATTATCTGCCCTGGGTCTGATATTATGGCATAAATTCAGAATATTTATGAATGGCCAGATACTTGCTTAAATGTTTTCTAATTACCCTGTTTTCTCTTTCTTGCCTAAATTACATGTTATATAATACATCTGATATTTCCCTGTCTTCTAGTAGAAACCTGTTCCAATCAATATTTAAAATTTAGAAAACATGAGCAAGATAAGCTCTGACAACTTTCCTGGCACCTCTTTTTTAGTTGTATGAATTGCAGTGGTATTGAGAGAGGATGGAAGAGAGAAGACACTGGAGAATCACTGGGATTTGTGAAACCTTTGGAGAGAAGCTGCCTCACTGATTCAAATCACTGACTGATTCAAATGCTCATCTTTTCTGGAAACACACTCACAGATGCACTCAGAAATAATATTTTACCAGCTATCTGGGGATCCCTTAGCCCAGTCAAGTTGACACATAAAATTAACCATCAGAGAGAGAGAGGGAGAGAGAAAAGAAAGGATTGGCTTATGCTATGGCAACAGCTGTCAAGTCCAAGTTTCTTAGGGCATTCTGGCAATCTAGAAATTCAGTAATAGTTGATGTTATGCTCTTGAGTCCAAAATATTTAGGGCAGGCCACCAGAAGGCTGGAAACTCAGGCAGAATTTCTATGTTTCAGTCTGGAAGCAGAATTCCTTCTTTTGGGAGTCTCAGTCTTTGCTCTTTAGGCCTGCACCTGATAGAATGGGACTCTCTCACATTATGGAGGGTAATCTGATTTATTCAGAGTCAACTGATTGTAAATGTTAATCACACCTAAAAAAATTACAACCCCAGAAATATCTTGATTAGTGTTTGACCAAACAACTGGGCATCATAGTCTGGCTATGGTGACACATAAAGTTAACCATCACAAATGGTATTACAATCATGCTGAAAGACTCATAGATGACCTTGGCGCTTCTGAAAATGAGTGAGTGAGAGCTGAACCTGCGCAATGCCCTAGGGATCCACCCTGACATCCACAGATGGGTAAATGTTAGAGGTGGGCATGTACTGAGAGTCAGGCAGGAGACTTATGCCATGAACTCCATCTAGCCAACATTGACTGGCAGACCTACTACCAGCTGGCAATGTGTACATGTCTTAAAGTGTGCTACTGACAACTGTGCCAACACCAAGCAGTGAACTGAGTGCTACAAAAGGCCAATTTGAAGGAATCCTATTTTTATGAGAAGCTTATATTGATGATTATGTTTTATTTAGTCATACTTACAAAAGAAAGTCTATGATTCTTCAGCTTGTACTTATAGTTTCACTGGAAACATGCTGATTTCTGTTAAGGACTTCTGAAGATCCTAGCCAAAATGTTCAGGGAATTACTTCTAGGTTCAGATCAAAAGAATAAATAGTCTGCACCTAGATCCCCCTTTGGAGTTACAGCGTTGAGGGAGCAGTGGGGAAGGAGGGAGAATATGATTAAGAACCACAGCCTCGAGCCTTGGCACTGTGATGCTCACACAGGGTCCAAAGGACTTGGCTCCTAATTTTAGAAGATGGAAAGTGGATCACCTATTAGAAATAGTTTTAGAAAAAAAACCAAAACAACAACAACAAAACAATAGGACTGTCAAAAAGAGTATCAATAGAGTTAGATAATATGAAAGATTAGGAGTCTGAATAAGGAATATGGAAAACACAGTTGCTAAATGATTTAACACAACAGTGTATTAGCCTAGATGCTGTGGAAATAATATTGCTAAACAAGAAGACCAGGGTCTTCTCAGGGGGGCAGTGCAAGATGGCGGACTAGAAGCAGCCCACACCCACTGTTCTCTGGGAGAGGACTGAAAGTTGCAAGTAGATGCTCACCTATGGATGGACCCTCTTGAAAAGAGCATTGTAGATCATCAGAGGACTGACGGGAGACACTCAGAATGAAGTAGACAGGAACAGAGAGATCCACCATCTAAGATCAGAAGATACCTGGAGACCCCTACATGTGAGAAAGAGATAAAGGAGAGAGTTCCAGGGCTTCTTACTCCCCTTATGGACATTGCAACTCAAGCCCTGGGGGGGCCCCACCACCACCATGGGCCTCTGTACTAACAGGGAACTTCCCAGAGACTGTACAGTAATGTTGTACTGGAGAGCCGGCTCAGCAGGGACCCAGCCTCTGTTCCCGTGTTGCTGCAACAGATGTCATTTTGAGCTATCAGGTCTGGAGTGCCTGGTCGTTACTGCAACTGCTCCCACCTGAGCCCTGCTGGGCCAGGGAGGGAGGAGGGAGAGCAGATGCTCTTGCACCCTTCATGACTGGGAGCTGAGCTTCCCCCAACACTGGGGAATTTGAATGCAGTGAGCACCTAGGCCACTCAAGAGGTCCCACGATAACAGCCTCAGAGAGAGGGAGACCAGCCATTTGGCAGTCCAGCCTCTGTAGCACCATATGCCAACTGAGTAACAAGACCCCTGGCCTGGTGCACCACCCAATGGGCCAAGCCCACACACTACATGGAGGTTCAAACCCTCCGGATCCATATACCTCATGGAGTCTGTACAGTAATGGAGGTCTATACTACTATAGCACCATGTGATGCCATGCTTGCAGTCCAGTGCTCTACCATGGACCCACTAGCCATGAACCACATCCTGCTGCATGCCAACATTACACCTGGACCTGGGTAGAATGAATGCCTGCAGCCCTGACACCCATGGACACTTCCTAGATAGCCTTGCCCTGTAGCCACTGCCACCACCGCAGGGAGATCTGGGCTGAGCAATCTCCTGCAACACCTGCGTCTTCGAGAGAGACTCACCTAGCCCCTAACTTGACCTTCCAACAGTGGCCTGGGGACCAACCCACTACACCACACAAAGATCTCCCAGCTCTGGCTTGGACTGTGACAACCACAAGTGGATGGGAAAATACAGAACAGGTACATTATAGGCTCTCAGTGCATCTTCCCCTCTCCTGCCAGATCAGTCTTCCAGAATAGGACACAAATGTGCCACATAGGGACCTCTACTTCTTCTCACTAAGTAGGAAAGTTTCCAGCAAAGAAGAACAGGTGCACCACAAACCTATCTGCCTTGAACTGAGAGAAGAGATTTCAGAAGAGAACAAATCAGCAAAATAATTCTGGCAACATGAAAAAACAAGCTAGTTTGATATCTCCAAAGGATAGCAATAGAACTATAGTAATAGAACCCAATTAAGGGGAAATTGTCAAAGTGTCAGAAATGGAATTCAGAATGGGGATGGTACATAAGATGAATGGGATTGAAGAGAAAATTGAAAGCCAACACAAAGAAGCTAATAAAAATTTCAAGACAGAAAAGAAAAAAATGAAAAAGTTTCTAAAGATATTGGCAGCATAAGAAAAGGCATAATAGAACTTTAAGAAATGAAAGACTCATTTAGGAAATTTCAAAATGTAGCAGAAAGCTTCAATAACAGGCAAGACCAAGCAGAAGAAAGAATTTTAGAACCTGAAGACAAGGCTTTTGAAATAACCCAAGTCAGCCAAAGATGCAGAAAAAAAGAATAAAGAATAAGGAGCAATCACTCAGAGAAATATGTGACTATGTAAAGCCAATATAATGATTATAGGTATCCCCAAGGGAGAAGAAGAAAAAGAAAAACACAAAGAAAACTTATTTGAGGGAATTATTAAGGAATAATTCCCTGGTATCACCAGAGATTTAGATATCCAGATACAAGATGATCATTGAACACTGGGAAGATTGATAACAAATAGGACATCTCCAAGACAGATAGTCATCAAGCTAGCCAAAGTAAAAATGAAGGAGAAAATTCTACAAGCTGTAAGATGAAAGCAACAAGTAACCTACAAAGGAAAACCCATCAGGCTAATAGCAGACTTCTCAGCAGAGACCTTGCAAGCCAGAAAGGATTGGGGCCCCATTTTTAGTCTTCTTAAACAGAACAACTGCCAGGCAAGAATTTTGTATCTTACAAAACTGAATGTTTCATAAACGATGGTGAAGTAAAGACTTTTACATATAAACAAACACTAAGGGAATTAGATCTACCATATAGGAAATGCTCAAAAATGCATTATGCATGGAACAGCACAATAGATACCCACCAGTGTAAAAACATCCACAAGTAAAAGCTAAAAGTTTATAAAACAATAACACAAGAGGAAAAACAAAACAACAAAGTATTCAACGTGATGAACAAAATAGTATCCCACATATCAATACTGACACTGAACGTGAACAGTCTTAATGCGCCACTTACAAGACATTAACTGGCTGAATGTATGAAAAATCATAGCAGAAGTGTATCCTGTCTCTAAGAAACCTATGTAACTTACAAGGACATGCACAGGCTCGAGGTAAAGGGATGACTAAGACCCCAAAGGCAAATTCAGCAGCAACAAAAATAAATAAACGAGACTTAATTAAATTAAAAAGCTCTGCACAGCAAAGGAAATAATCAACAGAGTAAAGAGGCAACCTAAAGAATGGGAGAAAATATTTTCAAACTGTACATTCAACAAGACTCATTTCCAGAATCTACAAAGAACTCAAACAAAACAGCAGAATAAAATAGACAATCCCATCAAAGAGTGAGCAAAAGACATGAACAGGATTTTTTCAAAAGAAGTTAGACAAACAGCCAAAAACATATGAAAAGTGTTCAATATCACTAATCATCATGGAAATGCAAATTAAAACCACAATGAGATAACATTTTACCCCTGTCAGAATGGGGCCGTTATTAAAAATTCAAAAAACAATAGATACTGGCATGGATGCTGAGAAAAAGATACACTTATACACTGTTGGTGGGACTGAAAACTAGCACAACCTCTATGGACAATCATATGGAGATTCCCCAAAGAGCTAAAAGTAGACCTACCATTCTGAACAGCAATCCCACTACTGTGTATCTACTCAAAGGAAAAGAAATCATTTTATCAAAAAAGACACTTGAACTCAAATGTTTATTGAAACACAATTCACAATTGCAAAGATATGGAATCAACCTAAGTGTCCATCGATTCACAAGTGGATAAAGAAAATATGGTATATATACACACTGTGGAGTACTACTCAGCTATAAAAAGGATTGAAATAATACCTTTTGCAGCAACTTGGATGGGACTGGAGACCATTATCCTAAGTGAAATATGTCAGGAATGGAAAAACAAACACCACATGTTCTCACTAATAAGTGGGAGCTAAACGAGGGGCACACCTGGGTATAAAAAGACATCAGAGACATTGGAAACTAAGAAGGATGGAGGGTGGGAGGGGAATGAAGGATAAAAACGCAACTATCAGTTATAATAAACAGTGTCCTGGTGGCAGATACACTGAAAGCCCTGATTTCAGCATTTTACAGTGTATCCATATAACAAAAACATTTATACCCCCTTAATATTTTGAAATTAAAAAAAAAGAATACATTCAATTCCTTTTTCTGGAAATAAAACAAACAAAATAGGATACAATAGGGCTAAATTGACAAGTACTGGAGACTCAACCTAAAGACCCAATGTACAGATGAAAGAACAGACAAGATATAGCAAAAACAACGTTCACAGGAATAGCAGAATATTTCTCTAATCTAAAGAAGTGTACCAGTTTAGATCCTAACTGCAATCAGTACTATGTTTCCAGCCCTAAGGAAGTGAAAATGACACCTAAACATGATGTGGGGTTCTGTCACACCCATGGAAAGGGCAGGGGGACAGTTGAGATGTACATGTTCCCAATGTCATCCCAGGGCAGGAGATGATAGGAGAGATGTGAATTTTAGATGGGATGAGATGTATATCTCTTTAATTTCTCAAACCCAAGCCCTAAGGTCTGGAGATGCTGGTGTATTTCTGATGGTATCAGATGAATCAAAATAAGAAACTCAGGAATGACTAGTCATGATTGGAATAATTTGAGTGTTAAAATAATCATATACAGGTGAGTAACAAAATTACCTTTTTTTAAAAAAGAAAGTAAATACCTTTTTTTAATTGGTGGTATTTACAACTTTAATAGAATTTTTGAAATATGGTAAAGGAGAGGGAGCAAAATAGAATATTGAAACTATACCTTTTAAAAAGTGAATTAAAAATTATTTATATGCTATTGACTTCGGACATTTAGTTAAACACAGATTTTTAAAATGTCTGAGAAAATTATGCTACTAAAGTTATGATGTCTAATAGCATATACACAGGTGCTGAACTCAAAAAAATTACAGAAGAGAAAGAAAACATTGAAAAGAAGATAATAATACAAAATGGCAAAAGCAAGAATTAATATAAAATTACAACACATATGAAAACATCAATTCATAAAGTAAAAGTGTCAGATATTATTAAGTTGAATTCAGTCTCATGCTTGAAGTAGTTAAACTTAAAGTAAACAAAATTAAAACCTTAGGTAAAAAAAGAATAAATGATCAAGGACTTGTAAAATAATCAAGAAAAATTAATATTAGCTAAAATAGAAATAAAGCATTTTTATTGTTAATGGGTGAAATTCTTAAGGAAGACTCACCAGTCATGAACATATTCATATATCTACAAGTAGAGCCTAAACATGGACAAATCAAAAGTTATCTGAAATATAAGGAGAAACTAATTCTACTGGAAGTTTTTAAAATGTATTTTTAATCTGCTGCTGATCAAGGAACCCAAATAAATCTCCCTTTAAGCTTCTTGCAGAACTATTAGATGATAACATAGAAGACTGGAAAAGTATATTTAATAAAATTGATTAACTGATAGGTATAAAACTTTTCCCAGCAAACTGGGAAATTAAAAACAGTATATTTTCTATTGTCCATGGGACATTTACAAAAGATTGCAGAGAAAATCACAACAAACTCTATAAAGCAGTAATGGTGCAGGCCACCTTCTCAGACCACCAAGTGGCAACACCGGAAACTTTAGATAGTGACTTTGGCTTTCTCATACAATGACAATATGATTATAAATCACTTTAAACTTTCTGGGAAGCAGTTTGGCAATATGTATCAAGTTTAAGCATGTTTTTATCTATTTGTAGAGTAATTCCACTTCTAAGAAACCGTTATAAAGAACTGTCCTGAAATATGGGTACATATTTTTGCCAAAGCTTTTATCAACATGTTCAACAATTAAGAAATATTAAGATATGATATCTCCATATGATGGTGGATTATGCAGAAATTAAATAATATTTACTAAGATATTTGAATGACATGGGAAAATAAAAATGATATAATGTAGTGTGGAAAATTTAAGACTAGAACTGTATTTATATCATCTCAGAGATAGACAGAGAAAGAGAGTAGCTGAAGAAAGTGTATCAAAAATATTTAGCATTACACTTTTGATTACTGTAATAAAAATGGCTTTTAGTATATTTTTTGTAATTAATTATATTTTAATAATTCTTTTCAAGATATCTATTTAAAATAAGAAAAAGTAAAATAATAATTATTCTTTGAAAACATAAGTTTTCATTTGAAAATTGAGTACAGTGTCTGTGGGTGATTGGCTCTAGGATCACTTGTTGATATCAAAATACGAGGATGCTCAAGTCCCTGATATAAAATGGTATAGCATTTGCATATAACCTTCACACATTCCCCTGTATACTTTAAATCACCTCTAGATTACTTGAAATACCTAATGCTATGTAAATAGTTGTTGCATTGTTTTTTGTTCGTATTAGTTTTATTGTTATATTATTTTCTACTATTTTTTAAAAATATTTTTGATCCGAGGTTGGTGGAGTCCATGGATATGGAGCCCACAGATGTGAAGGGCCAACTGTATTGTAAGATCCTATGACCATTGCTACCCACAACATCTTTAAATGCTTCATGTTTAATTCAGTTGTCCTATGAAATGTGAAGGGGAAAATCACACTCCAGTGGTAGTCTTGCAGTATCACTGAGGTGGTAGCACAAGCTTGGAGCAGACATGCTGATGGCAGTGGTGATTATCTAGAGACTCTCTGTGGAAAAGATGAATTTTGGAGAGAGGGGTTGCAGCCATGTTGTGGACTGACCCTTTCTCTACAGATGCATTCTTGACATGCAAATCAAATTGTTCAGGAGTCTAAAACTCATCAATGTTGCTCTCAGACTAGAAACAAAATTCCCTTATTTATAAGTTGACCGTATGTTCTAATTAGTCCTATAAAGTATCATTTTACAACATATTCTTGGCAAAATTATTGATAATGTTCCTTTTCACTCCCAAGCAGGTCCCATTTGGATGACAAGTTAGACATCACTCTATTTCTATGGTCTACAAGGCTTGGGCAATTTGGCCTCCATACGCCTTCCTACACTCAGTTCTAATTCTACTTTTCTCTATGCTACAACCACTCTGGCCTTATTTAAGACCTTATTATTAGTAGAACTCTTTATAGAGCTTGTGAGTTTTGGTGGGAGGGTGGTGATGCTGTGTGTTGCTGGGGTGGGTGATGGGGAAGCTGAGCACAAAGAAATGAGCAAGACGGAGGATTTTTTTTTTTTTTTCCATTACTTTGAGTGGCTTTGGAGACAAGACGTACTATTTGCATTTGAGGCATGAGGGGCAGGGCTGCAGTGGAAAGCAGAGGTTCCACAGGATCCCTGAATGCAGGTATGAACATCGACACAGCATCACCAAGGGTCTAGGGCTGTAAGGTATGTTAATGGGAGCACACACGGATAAGTTACTCCAAGGCCTCAGCAATCAAGTTAGCAGAGAAGAATAGGGAGGAAAAAAGAAGAAACTAGACCCACGGGAGACAGGAAAACTGACCTCTCTAAGAAGCTGGCCATAGTAAGAGCAGCAGGGTGATCAATTGCACAAAGCACAATGAATATGGGATTTCAGACGTAGTTCAAGTTTCTGTGAATATAGGAAATGATCGGTGGTGGTGGGAGAGCATGCAGTTTTCAAGGCAGACTCACAGAGACAGCATGCTATATACTCAAAGCAATACTTGTGATGATGATGAAACTCTATCTATTCACAGAAAGTGAAACAGAATACAGAATCTGGCCTACTGGGGAAAGGAGGCTGGCAGAACTAGAAACAATCTGGGCTCAAGGCAAGTCTTCATTCCTTAAGGGGTATGAGCTCTTCAGGCAGGAGCACAAGGCAGGAGCGTGCCTTGGGTCACAAGTGGAGTGGAGAGAAATCATCTAGAATCCTGAGACCCAAGCAGAGAGTTGCTAACTAGAGTTCACTGTCATGGGCCACAAGATCTCCTTTCAAGACCCATTAGACAAAGACTGTGAGGCTTCTGATGTATTTAATGCCCCAGTCTGGAATGCATATGGGCCCGTAGATAGACCTGAAAGATCCTACTGGTGGAGCACGGCTGGGCAAAAGTAAAGGAAACAAGGCAGGAGCTAGCAAGGAAGAGGGGATAGAGTCCTGGGAGGCTCTTAGATAAGGGGAAGTGTGTAACGGACACTTTCCCTCACCTAAAACTAAAGTTCACAACTTGTAGAAACCAAGCAATTGAAGAACTGCTTTTCATACTATATTCCCTTTGCTTTATTATTTAAATAAAAAATTCCTTCCTATGAATGCAAACCAGAAAAGCCCAGTCTTTTTCCCAGTATTGTCATAATCATTTTTTAAGCACAATATTAGGAGATAGGATAAAATAAACAGTATTTTTTGAACAGATGTTTTTTTGCTACTCTGCCTGGGAACAGCTGATATATATGAGGGTCTAGTCTAAGGCCCAGTTCAAAAATAATATTTTAGTTGGACCCAATACTCTTGTGATTTACACCTAACATTGCCCTTAACTCTGACTAAAAGCCAAATTTTAGTAACAAAAAGAAAGCTAGTGTAATTTCCTGGTTCTGAGCAGCGTCGAAAAGCTCCCAAGGAGACTAATCCAAGATCCAAGAGAGCTTTCCCATCTTGTCATCAGATGTCATGGGTGATAAACTCTGGTTCTGACACTTAAAATCTGCACTCAGTGTTTCCCACGTATATTGTGAATTCGTTTATGGTAAGTAAACAAGAGAATGAATCATGTATATCTCTTCATAAATCCTTTGCACATTTTCAGTAATGGTCACAAGAAGTTGAGCAACCTAAATTTTAAAACTATTAAACAATTCATAGATTTTCTCATGACTACCCTACTTTTTCTTGAGGTTTCATGTGGTCTCCTGAAATTCCAGACTCTACTTATCCATTCTTTTTAGTTCCTCTTGTTATGGTTTCTCTTTGGTTTTCTCTGGGAATGCTTTTCCTACTGTCAAGACTTGCTCTTTGAGAGCTTCTGCAACCGCCATTCCATTAAATTTTCACATTTGATTTAAATACACGAAGTTACTCACTGGTTAGAATTTTTTGTGGGAAAATTTGAATTCCTTATTCTCACTGATTTTAGTTTGGAAACAGAAATTAATTTTAATTATTAAATGCTTGCATAAGCAAATAAGAAATGAGAAAATAAACTTTTCACATTAAAAAATGAAAACAAATGCCAAGATTCATATAAATTATTTTTGTTCTAGTCACTGTTTGGATTAGCTATACCACATCTCAATTCTATTATGTGAATATTTGATAACCAAATATATCATATTTTATCTATGTTTTACCTTCAAATTAATGTAATGTAATTCTCCCTATCAGAAAAAGTGATATTCATCTTGAATTCTTTTTTTTTTTTTTTTTTTTTTGAGAAAGGGTCTCACTGTGTTGCCTGGGCTAGATTGCAGTGGTGTCATTATGGCTCACTGCAACCTCCAACTCCTGAGCTCAAGCCATCCTCCTGCCTCAGCCTCTGAAGTAGCTGGGACTACCGGCGAGCGCCACCATACTTCGCTAATTTTTCTATTTTTTGTAGAGAGGAAGTCTCGAGCTTGCTCAGGCTGGTCTTGAAATCCTGGTCTCAAGCGATCCTCCCACCTTGGCCTCCCAAAGTGCTAAGATTACAGGTGTGAACCACTGTGCCCGGCCTCATCTTAAATTCTTTACTAAGTAACATATATTTGAGGAAACTAATTTCTGACGTTGCTTAATTGGCTTTGGAATAGGAAGAATTATGCCCGAGCACTTTCCAAATGCAATTTCAGGAGGCAGTATAAAGAAGAAATTAAGTCAACTGAAGAAAAAGAAAGAGAGAAAAAGAAATTGGGGGAAAGGGTTTAATGAGCCAGTTACGGAGCAAATTTTAATGCTCAAACAATGTAATAGTGATATCATGTATGGGCCTACCTTAGTAGAGCATCAATTTTAAATAAGTTTAGTGTTAGTTTTCTCCCTATATTTCATTAGCTTTATTTTTCCCACATCATCTGGTTGTTCAGGTATGAAGGTGGTTTGGAAAGAATGTAAACATTTATTGGTCAATCATTTATTTTCCTAAGTTATTTATTACTGTTGTCATTGAAATGCATTTTTTTAAAAAACTCAGTTTGATTTTCTTAACAGAAGCTACAGAAAAACAACGCACAAATTGACTAATTTGACATATCTAAACAACTGTTGTAAGCTTGATCGTGTTGATCTTTTATTAGTGAATTTTTCTGAGGTAAATTTGATGGCCAGGTCATGATGTTTACTTTTTAGTTACTCATCTTATTGCTCTTATAGCTTCTGTTGAATATAATGACCATCAATGTTTTAAAAGACCCGAAAAGAAAATTCTTATGTTTCATTGAAACTACATTATAAAGTTAGTGCATTTTTTCCCTACAGATTTTAAGTGTTTTTTTTCCTTAATATTTTATTTCCAAACTCCAGCAGAATTAATCTTAATCATAAATTTTAGGCCTGGATTAATCGCAAATGCTCCTAGTACTTTATAATTTATTTATATTTTTTGAAAGCCAGCAAAAATTATTATCAAATGAATAACTGTCCTTTGACCAACAGTTTTTCTGGGGACAGCTAAGGCTGTGCTATTGCCTGTGTCTGTGAACACAAGCAAAAAGTCCAGTTACAAAATATAGCTTCTCAGAAGCTGAAATTTAGGATTAGCAAAAGTGCAGAGTTCTACCGGCTTGGAATTAATTACCAGGCAAGGTTCTCAGAGTTATCTAAAACATATCAAAACAATCTTTCATTTTGGCCTCAAAAAAGATCTAGCCATCTAAAAAGTTTTCCAGTTATACCCAATCCAGCAAAGCATAATCAGAAAAAGGACTGGACTTGGAGTCAAAAGAACTTGGCTAGAATCCCAGCTTCAAATTTATTAGCTTATTTAATCTTTGACAAGCTAATTTACCTTTTGAAACCTTAGTATTCTGGAGTGTAAATTTAGAATAGGAGCGCTTACCTTAAAGGGTGATTTTCAGGATGGTCTGAGCACATATTAGATGCTCAGTATATGGTAGTTCAATCTTAGGCTAATGCTAAATTGACATAGTGGAAATATCTAGTAAAATTGAAAATAGGGAATCTTATTTTTTGTGTACTATTACTTTGAGTGATCTAGAATATTAAATTTCACTACCATAAATATACTCCAGATTATCTTGTTCCCCAAATTAAAATTATTCATATTTGGTTTGGAGAATTAAGAATAGTGGACTTTGTTTTATCTTTGTCTAAATCCATGGGTTTTGGATAGATGACTAATTACTACTATTGTTTCAATCTTTCCATTATCTTTTCCAGGATTCTAATCTTTCAGTAATTTTTGTTTCTTGCATCTATGTTGTCAGTTGAAAAAATAGACCAGCATTATTAATAAAATGATTATGTGAGATTGTAAAATGAGAATTAGTCACGTTGCTAACACCAGATAGCATTGGGACAATTATATTTAAAAAAAAAAAAAGAAGGAACTCTACTTTTAAAAGAAGATCTTATATCCAAGCCTGCATAAGGAGTCAACTGGAAAATGTTACTGACTTAATGTCTATCTAAATATTTGAATTTTTCTTTTCACACATTCCCCTTTCTCCTTATTCTTTGTCTCAAAAATTTCAATGTCTCTCCTCTATATTAAAAGAAAAGAGTAAGTATGAGGAAGCCAACAATCAACCCCAAACACTGCTCAACTTTATTCTTCTCTGCTCTATTCCTTTTCCTTCAATTTTTCCATAATAAACACCAAGAATTCTTTCTATATTGCACCAATTTTACAGCATCTACTTCTTTTCATATTCTCTTTATTTCAATTTATATTCATTCCTTAGGACTCCTTCCAATGTAGGTCTTCATTTGTTGACTTATTTTCCAAAACTGACTTGAACATTTGCTATCACTGCTAGGCAATGTCAGAGACAACAGGATTAAGAATATGTGATCTCTGTTATCAATGTGTTTGCAGCCTCAAAGGGGAAATAAGACGTATTACCCAAATAACCATGTATGTATGTCAGGGCTCTCCAAAGAAGAGAATTAATAGTATGTAGATAGAAAGATAGATAGATAGGTAGATAGTAATTGGTTTATGCAATATAGATGCTAACGTATCCCAAGTCTACAGTTGGCAAGTTATGTTATAGTTCCAGTTTAAAACATGACAAAATGAGACCAAGGAAGAGTAAATGTTTCTGTTTGAGTCTGAAGGAAGAAAAATAACCAATGTCCCAGGCCAAGCAGTCAGGCAGGAGGAGAACCCTCTTATTCGGTCTTTTGTTCTATTCAGGCCTTCAACTTATGGCTGAGGCCCACCTGCATTAGGTAGAACAATCTTCTTTACTCAGTCTACTGACTCGAATATTAATCTCATCCAGACCCACCCAGAATAATGCTTGGCTAAACGTCTGGGCGCTCTGTGGCCCAGTCAAGTTGGCACATCCAATTAACCAGCACACAATGGTTTTCTTTTCTTTTCCTGGCTTTATAAACTCCTCTAACATGTTTTTGCATTAATAATCTCATTATTCCAACTATGAAGTTTTACTTTAAAATGTCTCTTGGATTTACTCATTCCCACTCCCCTCATGCTAGATCACAATTTCATAATTCCATATCTGGATTTTTACAACAGTATCCAGGTCCAACCTTGGGTCATTCATTCCTTTTACCAGTAATTTATTTAAATATCGCACCAGACCAAAACACAATTTCTCTCTTGTGATTGTTAGTCCCAGGAAACATTCAAGGCTTACCATGGCCCAACATATCATGTCTGATTTCTTCTTCATTTTTTTTAGTTTCACAAAAATCAGACTTCAGTAAGAGATTCATTCTTCTCTCCATCATTTCTAGCTTGAGTCTTATGATGTGCTCTTCACAATTTTTCTCTTACTTCCTCTTTCTACCCCCACTATACGACTTTCGTTCCTTATGACTGTTCATGCTGCTCCTCGCTATGCCCTTCCTCTTTAATCCCATCCAAATTTAATCCACTTTTTAAGGCCAAACTTTAATTAAGGCCAACCTCTCTCTGCCTCAGTGAAAACGAGCTTTGACTATTTAGATTACTGGTCTCTCTGAATTTTCATAGCATTTATAACCTGTCCCACTCAGCACTTGATCATTTATTTCCATATATTACATCACTATTTCATGTTTGTTAGCTTTGCTCCTCTTGAATACAATGGCCATGTATTATACTTAATAGTGCACATAAATATTTAATAATAGTGTTGATTAACTGGTAACTATGCTTTCACTGTTTCAATATAAAACATCATAAACTTTTCCAAAGATAATTTCAAACATTTGTACTGTGGTACTTGTGTTATTTTAAACCTTTTATTATTCTGCTCCCAAAATATAATACTTGAGCGGGAAATGACCTACAGTATCTGTGTATATAGCTCATGAGTCAGGGTAGGCATGAGGTAATTTCCCAGTGGAGGGAGAACAAAATTAAATATCCACATCTGGGATTTAGTTAGCATTAATAAATGAAAAAATAAAGGTGGGAAAAACAACTGTGCACCTTTATACGTTGTGCTTTCCCTCCAGATTTTCTGGACGGAATGATATATGATAAACATATTCCTAACCAATGGGACACATCTGAAGTGTTTATGCTTTATATTCTAATTTTTTAAATGAATAGTTTATGAGATGGATAAAAAATGTAAGCAATGAAGAAAAAAAAGATCATGAAATCCTACTACTGATTAGACTAGTGGGACTGAGCAGAGTATTTCCCATTTAAATCAAAGGAGGTAATTAATAAGTGTGCTATGACTTCCTCAGATAATTATTGCATCATGAAAACCACCTTTCCTGATAGGCTTACTAAAAACCAAGATGAGCCTTTGCACCCAACAACGACCTTTCTAGTACCCCATTTAAACAAAATTCAAGCATAACCTTCCTTTCTCTGTTAAAAGTGTTTGTGCTGTGACTTTCTTTCTTTTATTTTTTTACGATGTTTTAATTATAATTAAACTTTTGGTTACCTCTGTTATTACTAACTCTCTAGTTAGATAATTAAATTAAAATATTGTTATTAGACACTTTTTTGTTTTGTTTTGTTTTGTTTTAGATGTTTATTTTTTTATTTCAGAATATTATGGGGGTACAAATGTTTATACATATATTGCCTTTGCCCCACCTGAGTCAGAGCTGCAAGGGTGTCCATGCCCCAGACGGTGCACACTGCACCCATTAGTTGTGAACATACCCATCCCCTCTTGCCCCCTCCCACCTGCCCAACACCCGATAAATGTTACTATAATACCACATGTGCATATAAGTAGACACCCTTTGAAATTTATAAATATAAGCTTCTGTGATTCAGGAAATAGATTATTCAATGAGCAGATTTTCCTTTTCCTGCCCATTAATGAAGCAGCAATATAGATTAGTTTAATTGTATTAGATGATCCATTTCTGCAAATATATATTTTTTCACCCATCTTTGTAATTATGTTGTGTGTGTGAGTTTGTTAGAACAGATTGGCACTCCCTAATAGCGAGCGACAGGAGGAGTGAGGTTTAGGCTTTAGAGGAATTAACAGTCTGCAGGGAATAAATGGACTGACCTATTCTTAGTACCAAAAAGTCTTCAAATTGTTTCCTCAAAGGCCATTGTAACATTCCTGGCATGGTTTGCACTTATATAAAAGTAGGGATAGTTTCTGTTGTCACCGAACCAGGCCTGGGCTTTTCCCATAAGCTCTTTTTATTTTTAATTTTATTTTTTTTTATTTCAGCATGTTACAGGGGTACAAATGTTTACACATATTGCCTTTGCCCCACCTGAGTCAGATCTTCAAGTGTGTTCATCCCCCAGACAGTGCACACTGCACCCATTAGGTGTGAATATACCTATGCCCTCCTCCCTCCTCTCATCTGCCTGACACCCGATGAATGCTACTACTATATGTGCACATAAGTGTTGATCAGTTAATACCAATTTGATGGTGAGTACATGTGGTGCTTGTTTTTCAATTCCTGTGATACTTGACTTAGTAGAATGGGCTCCAGCTCTATCCAGGATAATATAAGAGGTGCTAGATCACAATTGCTTTTTGTGGCTGAGTAGAACTCTATGGTATACATATACCGCATTTTATTAATCCACTCATGTATTGATGGGCAGTCACTCAAGTGGATCTTTTTACTTCAAATCACAAAAGAAAATGTCTTAGGTCTTTGACATCTGCATAGTGTATGGATACTTTCCTGGGGTTGCCTGAATTCTGGAGGCTTTGAGTATTATCTACATTAAAATTAAGAAGGTTACAGTCAGATCCTCTATAACACAGTTTTCTTGGGCTTCTGAATCAATTTGATCACTTTGTCCCTATCTGTATGGAAAGAAATGCCCATTCACTTCTTAATTTTTATATTAAAATTTTGTACTTACTGTGTGGAACATCTGTGCATTAAATTTATTAGTTATATATTTATTCATTAGAGAAATCTTCCCAACTCCATTAACTGTAAGGAAAATTACTTTAAAATGTTCTAATTTTTATCATTATTTGTCACAAGATTTTAGACTCCAAAACAAAATTGAACAGTTCCAGTTATCCCTTCCTGTGGATCTGAAGTTCCATCAGGTATTTCTCTTTATCTTGTAGAACTTCTTTAAGAATTGTTTATAGTGCAGGTCTACTAGTGTTAGATTTTTCTCAAGTTTCTTTCTGAAAATGTCCTTATTTCCACCTTATTTTGAAGGGTAATATTATTAAAGAATTCTGGTTGATAAAGTTTCTTTCGGCACTTTGAAGATGTCATTTCATTGTCTTTTGGTCTCTATTATTTCTGATCATAAATCAGTCAATATTATTGTCATTCATTTTCCTTTTTTTCCTTCCTACCTTCCTTCCTACCTTCCTTCCTTCCTTTCTTTCTTTCTTTCTTTCTTTTTTTTTTTTTGACATGAAGTCTTGCTCTGTCACCGAGGCTGGAGTGCAAGCTCACTGAAGCCTCAAACTCCTGGCCTCAAGTCATCCTTCTGCCTTGGCCTCCCAAATTTCTGGGATTACAGATATGGGCCACCACACCCTGTCATTTTCCTTTTGAAGAAATACTGTCTTTATTCCCCTTTTCTGTCTCCGTTTAAGATTTGTTCCCTTACTTTGTTTTTCTCCAGTTTATGATATGGTTTTCTTTATATTTATCTTTCTTTGGGTTCTTTGATGTTGCAATTCTTTTTGTTCACATTTCTAACCATTTTAGTCTTCTCCTCTGAATAATCAGTAGAATGTTGTTAGTAAAAATTATTTTCTAGAATTAACCACAAAAATCTAACTTTATAACTACAACAATAACAATAAATAATAATAATAATGAAAATGATAATAGCAAATTCGAGTCATTGAAAAGGCAGGACTATATTATATCCTAGTCTGGACATAATGCACAGTGCAATCCAAGATTGTGTTAGTTTTGTTTTTCTAGCAACACTTTTATTTCATACATTTTGAGATTTTTATTATATGACCCAAATGTCAAAAACGGGATATTGGAGATTAAGATTTCCGACATGCAACAGCTTCTGATGATAACAAGATCCAAAGTGTGACTGCGAATGGGAGGTTGTCAAATGTGGAACGGAAGTGAAAGGTGCTCAGGTCAAGGAGTCAAGATACCAGATGATTATGATGAATCTTCTATGAAGATGACAGATTTTCCTAGGATGGTGTCAGAAATTTGAACGGAAACAAAGACAATAAATTGAGCACCAATTTCTCAATGACTGAGGGTAAGTTACCAGGAGGTTAGAACATGGCAATTATGACAAAGGGAGAAGGCAAATATTCCTTGGCTTTTAAATTAAATACACTTTTGTCAATAGTTTTAAATATTTTTTTTTTTAATCAGAACATTTATTGGGACTCCTCTAAGAGCATTCCACTTTTCTGTTTTTGACTCCATCTATAGACCATTTTCTTTTTACTGTGATGTTTTCCCTTCTTGTCTTCTAACCAGTGGTCTCCAACCTTTTTGGCATCAGGGACTGGTTTCATGGAAGACAATTTTTCCACAAATGGGGAGCGGGGGAGGGGGGGTGTTGGTTTTGGAATGATTCAAGTGCATTACATTTATTGGGCACTTTATTTCTATTATTACATTGTCACCTGACACTCACTGATAGGGTTTTGATATCAGTCTGCAAGCAATTGATTTATTATGGTCTCTGTGCAGTTAAAACTCTCTGCTAATGATAATCTGTATTTGCAGCCGCTCCCCAGTGCTAGCATCACCACCTCAGCTCCACCTCAGGTTATCAGGCATTAGATTCTCATAAGGAGCGTGCAACCTAGATCCCTCACATGCACAGTTTACAGTAAGTAGGGTTCATGCTTCTATGGGAATCTATTCCCCCCCTTCCCCTGCCCCATCTGATAGGAGGCAGAGCTTATGTGGTGATGCGAGGGATGGGAAGCAGCTGTAAATACAGATGAAGCTTCTCTTGCTTGCTGCTGCTCGCCTCCTGTGGTGTGGCCCAATTCCTAACAGGCTACAAACTGTACCAGTCCACAGCCTGGGGGCTGGGGACCACAGTTCTACACTCAGCAGAGTTTACCCTTCAACATGATTTTATATTAAATAGAATGGTTCAGTTGAAAATTTAAGGGTAACTTTCACATCCAATTTTAACCCAATAATTTCCTTAGGAACTTTCTATATATTGACACTGTATAGCAATAATCTTCTTTCACACAATATCATCCTATTCCACATTCTAAGCTAGAACAAAAATTAGCAATTTATTGCTCACTAGTTATCATTTGCTTTCCATTCCTCTCTGTCATAAACATGCTCTCTTCTCTATAAGAAATGTTCTCTTAACTTATATCACTAAATCTTCCCTAATTCTTTAATCCCAACTGTATGTAAATTAACACTCTTCCTAAAACATTCCTAAAGTAAATTCCAACATTGTGAGACACCAGACAAATTCTCGTCACCCGAATTACTCTAGTCTCTGAGCACCATGATCTTCCATTTTCTTATGTCACACTATTTTCTCTGAAGTTGTTGTTTCTTTGGAATACAAGGGTTGAGGTTGCATCTTAGGTTTTCTCCTATCCTCATCATACAGTATGTCTCTCATTGCCTTTTAGTATTTATATTCCATCTAAAGATAAAAATGGAACAAATCTTCAGTAGCTTCTGTATCATTTATTTTTTCCATTTTTTGGCATTTACTGAGCATACATTACATGCAATTTTTAATATTATGAAGAGAAATTTAAATTGAATCAGATAGAGATGTTGTTTGCCTTAGTTTCTCATGTGAGAAAATCAGGTGAAGTAATTTCTAAGATAATTTCCAGGTCCCACATGTCATTGCTTAAGATGAATGCAAAAGAGGTCTCCTCTCTCTTTCTCCTAAAGTACAATATTCGTTTATTTTTAATAGCATACAAACACACTTAATAGCATTCACTAACAAATTGTGGTTCTGCTGTCGCTGTCCCCTTAAACTCATCATTGTCTAATTTTGTCTGTTGCCTTCTTCTTGTGCAACCCCACAACTTTTTCTAATGGTTTTTGGAAATAAACATTCCCAACCAAAAGAATTTTCTCTAAGATAAACAAAGATTTAAAAAAATATATTTGACAGGCAAGTCCAAGTATGTATCAACAGCCCAGTTAGCTGTACAGCCCTCAAAAGAAGCCAACATCTATTGCCTATACATTCTTCTCTTCCTTCCTTGAATTCGCTGAAATCTGGTTTTTGTCCCACTAATTCATTGATACTATTTCCAAAAGATTGTAAAAGAAACTGTTATTCCTAAGTACAATTGTCCCTTTTCAAACTTCACCCAACATGATCAAAACTACACTTTGATTCCCCTATCCCACTTGGCTTTTCCTCCTGCATTTTATCTAAGGAGCGCTGTTTTCTCACTCCACTCTTGCTTGAAATTTTCCCTTGTCTTTATTTCCTTTATTCAGATATCTTTTTATTAAATCAGCCCTAACTCAATCCAAATTTTGGAGCTTGTCCCACAGAACAGCACACTGTTACTGTCTTGGTTCCATCACTTGTGACCTGTCACCTGGACTTTTACAATAATCCTTTAAGATGCCTTCTTGTTTCTCTCCCAGTTTGTTTATGTTGTCTCAAGAGTCATCTTCCTTGAACACAATTGTCATCATGACGTTAACTTGATCAAAACCTTCATTGGATCCTCACTTGAAAGAAAATAAAGTCCAAATTTCTTAGCTTAATATTAAAGGCCCTCTGTAATTTGGACCTGATAGGTCTTTCCATCCTCAACTTTCCACTCTGCCCTTCTCTATATACCCTAGCTTCTGATCTCATCATTCTACTCTTGTGCCATGAGCACTTCAGCTCCTATAAAGCGTCTTGCTTTTGTTTCTCCTATTGATCCACACCCCCCCCCCAGTTGAAATCCTACTTTTCTTTCAAGAGTTCCGATAAAATGCTTCTTTCCTGTGAAGCTGTCTTTATTGTACTAGTGAGAAATTATCACTCATATACTTGATAATACTATGTTTGTACTTTTAATTTTTCACTCACTAATCTTTGCTTGAGCTATGACTGGTGGATTTGTGTATCTTTTGCTTTACTTGAATGTGATATATGTTAAATATATTTGGCTAGCAATACATTACAGGACAGCTTATCTATGGAAAAACAGCTACACTGATGACCCTGACTTTACCTAAAAGACTCTGTGAAGAACAGAACAACACATAGTGCTCACTTTACTGTAGGTAGGCAAGGCAGGCCTACAATGTGGATTTGAAACTAGTTCTGTGGGTTCATAGTTAGGCCCTGCATAAAGAAATGGGTTTAGCAAAATATGTAGAACAGAACAGAAAAATTTTGCATCCTGAAAATTGACACTTAACAATTAGTAAAACTTTTGCATTAGATTTAGGAATGGTTAGAGACCACTATTTTGTATATTGAAAAGAGGGCATAATTATCATACATCTTCTTAATATATAGAAAGAAAAAAATGCCATGTCAGCTCCACTTTCCTCCTTTGCAGTTTTGCTATTTCCTTACCTCAAAAGCAGACCCTAGTAGTAATTTCCTCTCTCAGTAGCATCAGAGATAGAACAGCATATACAAGCAAAAAAAAAAAAAAAATATCAACTGCCCTTACAGTTATCAGTACTGACGAATTTCCTCTGGTTGCATTTCTAAATGTACAAAGCCATTAGCACAACTCTTTTTGGCTAGAATCTTATTAGAGATCACTTCTGACATGAGACCCAGCCTCAGCCAGAGAACTGATCTGGGACACTTACAGGGATTATCTTGTCATTTGAATATTGAGGAAAGAAAGGCCGGGTGACCCGAGACTCTGGAACTCCTTTCAATCCTAAAGCTTGGGATCTCATAGGTTTTGGCTCAGAACTTCTGCCAGAGTGAAGCTGTGGTTCTTTGAGAGATGGGGTCATTGTTATTATTCTTCCAGTCTCCAAGGCAAAATACATCGTGTGACCAAGCCATGTAGGCAGTGCCAAAAACCACCTGGAAAAGACTCACAGTTGTCCCAGGGCCACACTGAAATGTGAATCATTGAAACTGCTGACCACTCCACTACAAAATCATGACAATTTTGTTTTTTCCCTTAGCCAGATAGATGATGGTTAAATAAAAGGACCAAAGTGAAGGCATTTAGAGGAAGAATTCAACTTGCTAAAAGTGACATTTATTTTTCTCTGACTTACTATGGCCCACATGATGTTATTCTAACTGACCTATTTAGAAACATTTAAGAGTAATGTAACAAGCAGTTGGTGGAGGATTGGCAATTTTCTTAAGCTGGTTCATGCGTCACTCTGCTTTTGTTTGTCCAGCTGCCAGTATAAATTATGATCTGTTGAAGTGGATCTTGCTTGGCTTTCTCTGAACTTGGCCTGAACATTTGGACAGTCACATGTATCTCTCTGAACAAGTGCATCATTCGATGGACTAATGCAGCTCAGATGATGCACAGATATTCTGTAAGCACAGAGGCAATCGCTATCATTGGTGGGAAAATGAAGCAAGGGGAAAGATCAAAGGACATTGAGTTTGTCCAGTTCTAAAAGTTACTCAATGTCCTGGGACAGTGTGACACCACGACCTCCCTGATGTGTCTAGACATCTGGGATTTCACAGATGTTCCCACCAGCTCCCTTTGCTGCTTGTTAATGCCTACTTACCTGACACATTCCCACCTCCTCTCTCCCTATCGATTCCTTCCTCCACCTTTTCAAATCTGCACCTCCTTCGGGAGTTGGCACATGCTCCTCTAGCAGCTAGTGTGACCACCTCCCGCTGAGACTGGCACTGGTGTTTAGGAACAGTGTAAGAAACTGTGGCCCTTAGTTCTAGACAGCTGTTTCCTTCTGACCCTTCTTTCTTCTCCCTTTCATTACACTAAATTCACACTTTCTAAAAATGTAATTCTATTACTCCCTTTATGATTATCCTCCCAACCATGTACATTTTTTTAAAAAATTAGAAAATTGTTAGAACATGTTTCCTTTTTCCCTTCATCAAAAATCTGGACATTCTCCTGCATTTCTTCCCTTGCCTTCCCTCCTCCCCATGCTCACAGTTTTCTGCCTCCTCTTAGGGTGCTCAGGCACAAGGAAAAAGGCCCAAGATGTGCTGTGGGATATGTATGTGTGTGTGTATAATTATCTGTCAAATGCTTTTTGTAGATTACTTTTTTGAATTCTCACAACAATCCCCTGGGGTAGGTTGTTATCCCTCTTTTAAAGAGAAAAAATGGGCTTAAGAAAGGTTAGGTGACTTGCTGACAGTCCTAGAGCTGGGAAGCCCCGGAGCTGGACACACGGCTGGAGCTCAGCTGTGCGTTTCCAGAGGACGTGCTCTCAACTCCCTGCTAGGCTGTCTCACTTTTCTCCCCAAAATCTTGAATGAGCTTCTGCTAAATGTGAGGCTGGTACTTGATTCAGCTTGAGGAATCTTAGAGTTAGGAAGAAAGAAGAAAGAAGACTTAGTGTATGTCTTCTGGTTTAATTGCCACTGTCTTCTGGGAAAGAAAAATAGACTTTTCTATGTTATAGGGTTTCTCAGCTTTTGGGTACCATTTGTTACTTTTCAGATCCTTGAAGAGTTGGCTTGAAGATGTGGTTCTTGGTCAAATGTACAAACTTGGGGGAGTTAAGGGATTACACTCTGATGTCACACTGTAGGGACTGTATGTACACATGAAAAAAAACCCTGTTTAATAAACAACTGAAAATTACAAGAAAAGTGGATAATAGGGCATGATTTACCCACCACAATGTTGGGAAATTGTTCTCTGCTCTTTAGTTACTGTTAATCAGAGATAGATTTTGCTTGCTGTGGTTTCTGCAGGACAATTTGACTTCAGATGTTAAAGGGGCAGTCACTTAAAAACTAAGGTGCTTTTCATTTACATTTTTAAATTCATTTAAATTTTTAGGGATTTATGTTAATCACAATTCAAGTGTTTTTATGTACTTTTCTTCCACTTATATTATGATCATTATTTCTCATCAAGCTATGTTCTCTTTAACTTTTAGATGTCTAAATAACAACCAAAAAGTATTTACTGAGTTCATATTATGTGCAAATTACTTTTTTAAATATTATAGGGTTACAGAAGATTATAGTCTTTGTCCACAAGGAATGTATGGTTGTGTAGTATTTAATCAATACAAAATAAAATGATATCAGATATAGGATGATTCAGATAAGTGAGATAAATGTTGATTTGCATTTCTTCATGTTGTTCCTAAAAGAATTTGAAGCAAAGAACTTGAGACAACTTGTGGAAGTAGTTTAGGAGGCTTGTGGAGAAGATCTGCAAAGATGAAGAGAGGGTTGATTCATGCCAGTGGGGGGACATCTTGGGCACAGCCACAGAGGCCAGAGCACGAGGCTTCTCCACTGAGGCACCTGGCCCAGCTGGCCTAGTACTAATAGGAAAGAGGAATGGATAGCATTACATTACAGAGAAAGAACGATTTATATGCATGGAGTAGGAATTATCCCCCCTTTAAAAAGAGGGATAATAAGATGTAAGGATGTTTAAGGAATTCTGGTAACAGGAGTTGGTTATATAGGCATTAGGAAAAACTGAAGTAGTTAAACATTTATTTGAGCATCTCATGTCATCATTAGTGCCTAAGATGGGGTGGTCAAAGTATAAAAGGAAAGAAATAAATGAATATAAAGGTATTTTAAGGGAAAATTGGTAGATTTTTGTCTACATTATATATTAGGAATGACTAAATCATGATGATATTAATAGAGACATAAACGTTGAAGGAAAATATTTTGAAAAGTATATAATAATTGCAGGCATACCGCATATTTTGTGCTTTACTTTTATCGTGCTTCACAGATATTGCATTTGTAACAAATTGAAGGTTTGTGGCAACCTTGAGAAGGGCCAATCTATAGGTGCCATTTTCCAACAGCATGTTCTCACTTCTATCTCTGTGTCATGTTTTGGCAACTCACAATATTTCCAACTTTTTCATTATTATTGTATCTGTTATGATGATCTGTGATCAGTGATCTTTGATGTCACTGTTGTAATTGTTTTGGGGCACCGTTAACTGTGCCCATATGAGACTGTGAACTTAATAAGTAAATGTTGTTTGTGTTCTGATTACTCCACTGACCAGCTGTTCCCCCATCTCTTTCCCTATCCTTGGGCCTCTCTATTCCCTGAGACACAAGAATATTAAAATTATATCAATTGATGACCTTATAAGTGTTCAAGTGAAAGGAAGAGTCACACGTCTCTCACCTTAAGCCAAAAGCTAGAAATGATTAAGCTCAGTGAGGAAGTCATGTCGAAAGCTGTGACAGACCAAAAGCTACGACTCTTGCACCAGTTAGCCAACTTCTGAATGCAAAGGAAAATTTGTTGAAGGAAATTAAAAGTGTTACTCCAGTGAATGCACGAATGATAAGAAAGTGAAACAGGCATATTGTTGATATAGGGAAAGTTTTAGTAATCTGGATAGAAGATGAAACCAGCCACCATATTCCCTTAAATCAAAGCCTAATCCAGAGCAATTTAAGTCTCTTCAATTCTGTGAAGGCTGAGAGAGGTGAGGAAGCTGCAGAAGAAAAGTTGGAAGCTAGCAGAGGTTGATTCATGAGGTTTAAGGAAAGAAGCCATCTCCATAACATAAAAATGCAAGATGAAGCAGCAAGTGCTGATGTAGAAGCTGCAGCAAATTCTCCAGAAGATGTAGCTAAAATAATTAATGAAGGTGACTACACTAAACAACAGATTTTCAGTGTAGACAAAACAGCCTTATGTTGGAAAAAGATGCCATTTAGGACCTTCGTATTAGAGAGGAGAAGTCAATGTTTGGCTTTAAAGCTTCAAAGGACAGGCTGACTCTCTTGTTAGGGGCTAATGCAGCTGGTAACTTTAAGTTGAAGCCAATGTTCATTTATCATTCAGAAAATCCTAGGGCCCTTAAAGAATGATGCTATATCTACTCTGTCTGTGGTCTAGAAATAGAACAACAAAGCCTAGATGATAACATGTCTGTTTACAGCATGGCTTACAGAATATTTCAAGCCAATTGTTGAGACCTACTGCTCAGAAAAAAGATTCCTTTCAAAATATTAGCACTTGTTGACAATTCACCTGGTCACTCCAGTGCTCTGATGGAAATGTATAAGATTAATGTTGTTTTCATGCCCGGTAATACCATATCCATTCTATAGTCCATGGGTCAAGAAGAAGTAATTTCAACTTTCACATTGTATTACTTAAGAAATATACTTTGTAAAGCTATAGCTACCATAGAGAGTGATTCCTCTAATGGAGCTGTGCAAAGTAAATTGAAATCCTTTTGGAAAGGATTTATCAGTCTAGATGCCATTAAGAACATTTGTGATTCATGGGAGGAGGTCAAAAAATCAACATTAATAGGAGTCTGGAAGAAGTTGACTCCACCCCTCATGGATGACTTTGAGAGGTTCAAGATTTCAACAGAGAAAGTAACTGCAGATGTGGTAGAAATAGCAAGAGAACTAGAATTAGAAGTGAAGCATAAAGATGTGGCTGAATTGCTGCAATCTCATGAACAAACTTGAACAGATGAGGAGTTGCTTTTTATGGATTAGCAAAGAAAGTAGTTCCTTAAGATGGAATCTACTTCTGGTGAAGATGCTGTTAACATTGCTGAAATGACAACAGAGGATTTAGAATATTACAAAAATTTAGTAGATAAAGAAGTGGCAGAGTTTGAGAGGACTGACTCCAATTTTGAAAGAAGTTCTACTGTGGGCAAAATAGTATCAAAAAGCATTTCATGCTCCAGAGAAATCTTTGTGAAAGGACGAGTCAATTGATGGCACAAACTTCATCGTTGTCCTATTTTAAGAAATTGCCATGGCCACCCCAATCTTCAGCAGCCACCACCCTGATCAGTCAGCATCCATCAATATGGAGTTAAAACTCCTCACCAGCAAAAAGATTACAACATGCTGAAGGCTCAGATGATTGTTAATATCATTTTTTAGCAATAAAATATTTTTAATTAAGATACATACATTTTTTTAGATATATGCTATTGCACATTTAACAGACTACATTACAGTATAAACATAACTTTTATATGCACTGGGAAACCAAAACATTTACATGGCTTGTTTTTGTGTGATACTCACTTTATTGTGGTAGTCTAGAAGTGAATCCATGATATCTATGAGGTATGCCTGTAGCCTATTTCTGGTATTGTTGAGTTTGAATTTGTCTATTAGAAGGTAGTGTGGAGTATGAGGTTGGGATTTGAGTGAGAGGGTCAATCTGAAGATAAAGACCTCTAGACAGATTTCTTAGAGAGGTACCATTGAAAGATAAGGGACCTGAAACTTAAGGCATACGAAAAGTTACAAGGTACAAAAGAGGATGGGGAAAATTAAAGTGTTAGAAAAATTATCAAAAACTATTCTGAAATAAGTAGAACATGTACAAATTTTGAGTCAGAGAAAGGTAAAAAAAAAAAAAAATAGAGAAAAAATAATGAAAATCCTGGAAAAGGAAGGGGTACTTGTGGAAGTGACATGCCTCATTACAGAAGTGAGATGCCTCACTGTATCCCTTCCAAAAATGCAGGAAATCAGGTTGCAGATTTGAAGATTTACTTCTAAAAGAAGAAAATATATGTCTTCTTCTAAGAATGAGAGAGGATTAACTAAATTAGAGGATAGGCACACACACACAATGTCTTGAAGTAGAAATGAGGGTAAATCCATTCATTCATTCATTCATTAGGTCCATACTTATGACTGTGCTAGGAGGATCCCGAGATGAATAAGACAAAGTGTTCTCCTTACCATACTACCTGGTGAAGGAGATAAGTATGAAATTAACTAGTGATTATAACTATACAAAAAACTACAATATTCTTCTAAGCCAGTTTTCTCACAGTGCCAAGACCAGCAGTGTCACCAACTCCTGAGAGTAAGTTAGAAAAGAAAATTCTTGAGCCCATTCCAGTCTTACTAAATCAGAAACTCTGGACCAGTAGTCTTGTGCAAACAAGCCCTCCAGGTGATTTTGATAAATGCTAAAGTGTGAGAACCACTGTCTTAAGAGAACTGGAGAGTTAAGGCCAATTACAAACCGGGGGTTGGTAGGGATTGGGGGTGCATCAGTTTTGGCTTTCAAGGTGTATGTAGGCTGAATGAACTTATGATATCAGTGTATCAATTGGAAAAGAAGATGGAAAGTTGCTCTTAGGTATCATAAATGCATTTTAACATTGGCTTTTTGTACACATTTGCCTTGTATTTGTTGCTTATCTCATGAAAGACTCTAAGTTTGGGCATTTCCATCAGTAAAAGGGCAGGGGTTATACCACAGTAGATAATGGGGAGATTAGGTGGTAAGCAGAGTCTTGAATTTTCTTCAAAACACACATAATCAGTCATTCTTGATCCACAGAACACCAGCCCAACACAATGACGTCTTCAAAATAATCAAGGTCTTTATTTTCGAACATATTATATTACGTAGTTTATTATATTTACTTATTTTTATATAATCTTTAAATGCAGATAAGGTAGGGTGAAACATAGTATATATAATTATAGTTATGAAAATGCCAACGGAGTTCCTTCTTGTCCTGCTTCTCTTAGTCACTCCTTCATCTATTTCCTTTGATTTTCTTCCTGTTACTTTCTAACTCCTTTCATTTTCCATGGACTGTTGTCTGACGTATATATTTCTCTCTCTACGACCACTTTCTTAAATGGCTGGTACACTTTCAAGGATTTTACTAGCCTCTCTGTTTTGAAGATTGTCTATACTTATGTGCAGTCTTTTAAGAATATTTTTGAGAGTCTACTGCTCTGTGTTGTAATCATAGTCTACTTAATCTCACGGGATTTGGTCTGTGTTTACTTCCAGAGCACATACTTCTATCTAACCCCCTATCCAGAGCTAGCAACATATAACTAGGGCCTTGGACTAGAGAGTGTATATTCAGATTTTGATTTTTTCCCCCTATATTTACTTCCACGTCTTCCTCCCATAGACTTCTTAAATTTTAAACCTGCTTCCTTTCTGGACTAAGAAAATATACACACTTATTCACAAATTCACTAATGCTCTGGTGTTGATTGGTTTCTGGACAGAACCTGACCTTCAGTGTATTCTATGTTCTGCCCTCGTCTGTCCCAGTGTAATAAATCCTGACCATTACCCAATTCCCAGGACAATGTCTCCAGCTCTACAACTCAGGATTTCCAATTGCATATCATGTCAAACTCAACACATGCAAATTAAGCTTCCTCTCCAAGAGGAATTTCTTCTCAAATTCTTGGTCAAAAATATTCTTTTTCCAAGCATCTATGCTTAAAATTTTTGAGACATTTAAACCTTATTATTGACCTACTTAACAAATCCTATTCCTTGGGTTTGCCTAATCATTTTGTCCCCAAAAGTGCTATCTTTCATTTTTTATCTCTGTGCTTAATTTCTAAGTATTTCCTTTCTGTGGAAAGCTCTGTCTTCACCTTCATTGATTTGATTCTTAGCATCCTTCACATTCAGCTTAATTTTCATTTCCTGTGAAGAAATCCCCAGTTGACTTAATATTTGTAATTTCTTTCCACTTTAAAATTTCCAGATGACTTTCTTGTACTATATAATACATGAACATATTTTCTTATAAATTCTCTTCTATAATTTGTTCATAATTCACTATATATGTCTTCTTTCCACAACTAATGTATAAGGTACTTAAGAATACAAACTGGTAGATTGTTTTTATTATTATTGCTGTTACCTTTAGAGCTAAATAAATGAATGAAAATAAATCATTAATAGTTGATTATTTATTTATATAAACCTTGCTTTGTTTCAAATTAATGTTATACTATAACAAGTAAGAGATCAGGCTTTGCCCTCAGACAGATCCAGGTTTGTGTCTCAGCTTAAGCATTTTCTAGCTTTGTGAACTTGAGTAAACTGCATAATCTCACTAAACCTCAGTATTTTTAGTATAAAATAGAGATGTATGGAAACTTTCTCATAAGCTATGGATTGTTATAAGGATGAAATTTTATCTCAGAAGAGTTCCTATCAGAGGAAGTCTCAATATGTCACGGCAACTATTATTATAAATCATTCTTTGCTATCATTAAAGATTATTGGGTAACATAGAAAAATAAATAAGAACAATATTAAAGGAAAAGCAATAACTTAAAATCATGACCAGCAAGAACACAAACAGATTGGGGACACAAAACCTGAAGGATATGTAGATACGCAATCCTAGATTGACAGCTAATGGGACTTTCCCACTAATTTTATCCAGACCTTCTTCATAGTGAAAGGACTAGAGAGAACTGACGACTCTGGTGCACATGGCTTTTGGAGAGCACAAGTTTGTTCTGGCTGCGTGCCCAGGTCCTGGATTAGGAAAAGGCCATGCTGATACAGCGCTTGTTTATTTATCAAATTTAACAAACATCTTTTGAGTGCCTACTATAGGCAAAATCTGAAACGATGCCAGGAATAAGTGCGTTAAAATCTCTCAGTCTATTTGGCCACTACATAGACAGCCTATTGGGTTTTATTTTGATATATTCTTGGCATGTGGAAAATAAATATTCTACTCTTGTATCACTATTGTGTTTTTCTTCTTTTCCAGCATCAACTTTATCCTAAATGTGGGCTGCAGTAGAACTTTAGGGCTTATCATTTCTGTAGGGTAACCACAAAATTTCTAAGTCTTTTTCCCTCCATCAGATAACCAACTACCATACCCCAACTCCAATCATCTGCCTTTAAAGTGCCTTTGGGTCTTCATGTGTTTCAGCAGATATAACCAATATTTCATACCAGAATTTTCCACTGTAACCATATCTCTTAGGCACCCACCATGAATGTGATTTTGCATACCTTCTGGAGCCAGATGATTATAAATTCAATTACATAGTCTTTCAGACCTATTAAAACCCAATGGCTCTACAATTCTTTTAGTGTAGAACAACACAGCTCTCCAGCTGGCTATTTTGCTGACAGCAACACAAATGCACTAGCTGTTTGAAGAGTTCCTTCATGCTTGTTCTTTTTCAGGGCCAACAAAGTCCAGATTGATGAAGTCTAGTTTAGCTTTGGGAATCTGCTTGATTCACCAGATGCCTTGGTCTAATTAAGAGCCTTGAGTTTATTACCCAACATTTCTGAAAAATGTCAATCCTGTTCTAAGGATTGAATAGAAGACTGAAAAGTTAAGGCCACCCTCTCTTTATCCAGGGTCATGAATCTGCAGTAGCAACTGCTACTGTGCAGTAGCAACATGTGTGTTAATTCAGGGCCTCATTCCCTCAACTGAATTGGAGAATGAAAGCATAGACTCAAACGTGACACAACAAGGAAGGTAGACAAGGACCATTTAAAACATATGAAGGTTATTCTAGGAGTAAGGCTTTTGAATTATTAAGATGAAAGCTCCAGCTACTAAGAAACTTCTGCAATTTAACCAAACCCAATGAGAGAGATGCTAGGCAAACTCAAATGTGGTTTCAGTTTTATCTAAATCTCCAGTCCTATTATCTGTTTATTTTCTCAGTAAGCATATTTTAATATGCGCTGTTTACCAAATTAATTTTTATTAATTACTTTTTATGTTAATCAAGTTATAAATGTATATAATTTTTAAAGTCAAATAGTTCTATGAAGTTAAAATAAAAAATAGAGTAATCCCATGTTGCTTACTCCCACTTACATTTCTGCTTTCCAGAAAAAACCACTTTCACCTCTTTTAATAGTTTCTTTTTGGTAGTTAACTCTGTATTTCCAAGAAATATGTATATTTCTTGATTTTTTTTAAATAATTATTTTCCAAAAATTTCCTGTGGTAGCCAGCCTTCAAGAAGACCCTCAATAAATCTCAATTATTGGTTTGTGGTTTTGTGTGGTTCCCTCCCATTCTGAATAGGTCTGAGTGACTCGTGCCTATCAATTTCACTTTTTTCCCTTGGAAACTCTCTATGTTAGAGCTCTTTGTGCTTCTGTTCCAGTCTAGACTGATTGCTTTCTGGGCTACTACAAAGCTTTTGCCCTGATTATTCCTTGCACCACCATGGTGGGAATTCCTTATTTATTTTTTTATTCTCATGTTGTAGCATCTATTTCTTGGATTCCATATCTAACTCTTTCTTGGTTTGCTCCTCTGTTTTGTTGTAGCAAATCCTTTAACAACTTTCCAAAAAAGAGTGCATAGAATGGTAAGTTTTTGAGGCCTTGTATGAATGGAAAACTGTAAAACAATTTTATTCTGCTCTTACACTAAATATCCCATTGAATAGTTGTCCTTTATTATTTCATATTACGAACTGTTTATTTTAGAATCAAGCTGTATTGGAGACTTAAAAAGCTGCTTGGGACCATGTTTTTCAGAACTATTATACAATGAGAAACCTTAAGTCTGGTCACACTTAGAATTGTTAATTTTGTATACTTTTCCAGTGCAGAAAAACTGAAAGTGTTCTTTTTTTTTTTTTTTTTTTTTTACTTGGGGGAAAATAAACACATAGAAGTTGGAGTAATTACACAAACATTATTATGTAATATTTAGTTCCTAATTAACTTTTGTCAGAAAGATAAAAAGAAGAGATAACAGTGAGTTAAAATGTAGATACTTGAATTTGGTTTCAGAATACTAGGTAATAAAATAAATTATACAAATAGATGGCATTACATATATATTACATATATTTTATAAAATTTCTCAAATGTTTTAAAAAGGTAGTATTTTGATATTTAGCATTATAATTATATATTATGAATATATGATATATGAATATATAATTATATAACATTATATGATATATAATATTAGGCAGAGGACTCAAAATTTTAAAATATTTTGTATTTATTCTGCACATTTTCTGAATCCAATAAATTCAACATTACATGTGGAAATGTCTACAGTACAAATGAAAATATCTGACACATTTCACACCAAAATACCTTACCATTTTTGCAAAGTCTCCACCTTTCTTTGAATTACCTCATATATATTCTTGATTATGATTATTCATGGCTAGACTGGTGAAACAGATGTTTGCAAGGCTCACTGAGATATCTATAGGTGTTGATGACTCTAGAATGCCATATGAGACTTATTATCAAGAAAGTAATTTGTTAAAGGGAATTAGTACACAACTAATACAACATCTGACCATTTACTACGCTCTTTTAATAGAAACACACATAATTCTCCATAATATTTACATTATCAGAGGCAAGAAGGCTGACACCTACCCAATGAAAAAACACACATGGGCTTCTTAATGACGTTAACAGGAAAAAGAAAATGATTAAGTGTAGTTGGGCACAAGGTGTGGTGGGTATAGAGAAATAGAAAGGAATGGCTGCAACCAATTAGACTTGAAAGGTAAGTTGGTTTATATTCTCAAGGTCCTTGTAAGACAGGTCAAGGCACTTGAACTTGGCCCTATGGACAAGGAAGAGCAAATAGAGATGTATGTAGATGAGTGAAATGATTCAGTTTGTGTTTTTAGGAAGGTAGCTGAAAGGAAATGTAGATAGTGGAAAAGAAAAGAGTCACTAGGAGTCACTACAGTGAGAAATATCAGCTAGAAGGTGATTGTCTTAATCCTAGAAAAAGATAATGGGATTAACTTTAAGCAGCCATGATAATGATAAAAGAAAAAGGAGTAGATTGGTAAAACACTTCAGAGATAAAAATTCACAGGTTTTCCAGAGTTATTGGATATATATAACAAGCTGAGAAAGAGTTAGGGGCTAAGGATGATTTGGACCTCTGTCTTGGGAATAACAAAATAAAATAATAGTTTTTATTTATATGGCATACTGCACTTTATAAGCCTTTTCACATATGCTGCATTCCATTGTTTCAGCAACCTTGTGATGAATTAACACGCATTAAATCACAGGCAGGGTTTATCTAGTAATCTTACAAAGGCTCTGACCACTGCTAAATCATTTCTTTGTAATATGCTGTACGTAGGTTCTTTTCCCAGTCATCTTTTTTTCGCCTATAAAATAGATGTTGACTTGTGTTTCCTTCTTCAAAGATACTTGTGTATACCTCTATTGTCCCTAATTCTCCCCATGTTACAAGACAGATGGACTTCTACAATAGCTTATTCAACAGGCGTGTGTGTAGTAGGTTGTGTCTCTGTGTCTCTAATAACAAAGTGATTTAGATAGTACTTCTCTAACTTTAATGTGCATATGAATCACCCCAGGATCTTGATAAAATGAAGATTCTGATTCAGTGGGTCTTGTAATGGGACCAGAAATTGTGCATTTCTAACAAGCTCCCAGGTGATCTCAATGCTGCCAGTCCCTGGAACACATTTTGATTAGAAAGGATTTAGACTAAAGCCACATGCATACGTGTACATGCACACACACATGAACACACCAAAGTACCTTTGCTTAAGTAGGTGCACCATTCTGGAAAGTTCATAATGTATCTGATTTCAATTTTAAAATCACAATCATTTTCTCACAGGTTTCAAGGTGCTACCAATTGTATGTGCATTTCTTTTCAGTAATAAAACCACATTCCATTTCTCTCTCTGTTGGCAAGCAGTTTCCTAAAGATTTCAAAACATGTCAACGGTCTTTTTCATGAAGAGATCTCATAAAGAACCACCTCATTGTTATTTGTTCATTAATAGTTCTCTTACTGACAACTTGGATGGATGCCTCTTAATTTTGCAAGTATTTTAAAATTAAAATTATTTCCAAAGCATTTAAAATACTTCTGGCAATACTGTCCGTTTGGAAGTAGAATTCTTAACTCTCCTCCTACAGGTCATTTCTTTTATAATTCCATCTCCTTGTGGGTTTCCTTAATGGTCCAAAAATTCCACAATGTGCTCTATGTGCGCTGAAAGACATCTGAAATCATTGACTTGCCTCAGGGGCTCAGGATTAGGCAACTATCTGCTCTGCCTTTATGTAATTGGACTCGAAGAGGTGATCTCCTGTTTAGAAATTCCTTCTTTTTGTTTCTCCTCCTCCATCCCTCCACTTCCTCCACTTAGAGGAAATCCATTTATGGCTCGGACAAGTTTCTTGGACAAGGATCGCATTTTTATCCCTATGGAAGTCTTTTAAGTCAGACCCCAAGAGGTGGACAATATCTCTTTGTGTACATGACAAAGAGTATAATCTTGAATACAGCGGTGGATTTTTATGATGTTCTAAGCAAGAACTAAGCCACTCTGGAGAAAGAAAGGCTCACACCTGGTCTTCGGTCCTTTAGTTCCCTACATGCTGGGCAGCTATAGGAGATATCCAGAAAGTAGAGGCTAATCTGTGCTGGCACTTATTTTGCAAAAAGTTAAGGGATTTGAGAGCTGGATGGCCCAGGAGAGTATCTCATCTAACTTCCTATTCAATTCAGGACTCCTTAATATAGCATCTTTGAGATTCATTCAAGTTGCCGTGAGTACTTTCTGAAACGGAAGGACCCTAGTTGGACAGCTCCTGTTGTTAAAAATCTGTAGTCGTGAGCAATCATGTTTTCCATCAGTTGCTCTTATGTTTCACACTATTCCTGTTTCGCTCCTGTGCTTTATTACCTGTTTTTGCTTTTCAATTTTACTGTGTTATTAATTCCTTGTTCAAAGCTTCTGATATTGCAACTTGAGAGCTCTCCTCAAATGATTTCACTTTAGTTAGGAGTTTTGTATTCATGAAAATATATCAAATCTGAACTCTCACACATTATTGCTAAGTCGGTGTCTCATTGCTGAATTTGGAATGTCAGCGGCACTCTGGTTTCAAACACCTTTCTGTCCTCTTAAGAGATGTGAAGAAGTCTGTCTCACTATAGAACATGCACCTTTTCTCTCCCATTTTTAGATGCACCAATGAAGAGTTAAACAGTGTGCATTAGGCCACCCATACTGCTGGTGACCCATCTGGGAATATATCCTAGGAAACTTGGCTCCCTCTGCAGTGGGCCACATGACCATCATTTTTGATGACTGTAAATTCACATAGTGCTTCTCCTGCTGAACATGTGGGAGACAATCACATTAGCAAACTGGAAAAGTCAGTATATGTTAAGTAACTTTCTTAACTGAAAAGTGTGGGTTTTCCAGGATTCCCACTGCTACTGACTGTAAATGGTCCACATTTCGTTAATGAGATTATGACACATGGCATTTTTGAAGGTCCTTTCAATACAAGCTGACTTAATATTCACAATTTTGGGCTTTTGCTTTGCCTGACACTGATTTTTCCCAATGACATCCTCCTAATAAGGCACATCTGACTGTTGGCAGCTGCAGCTGCTGTTAAATTCTTCATGGCTTCTCTGCTGTGCCCTCCAATATGCTTCCTGAGAGGCTGAGCTACTCTCTGCTTAAAATTTCAACTATATGCTTCTAAACCTGAAACAGATGTTATCTTGGCTGCTGTCATTTGCCCTCAGTTCCTTTATTCACATCTTATACAAAGCAGATAAAAAGCAAGTAATTTGCTGACCTCACTCTGTAGAGAAAGAACAAAAAAAGGGAGAGAAGGTGAAACAGGGGAGGGAAAGAGAATAAATAGATAAATTAGAGGAATAAAGCCACATGGAGACAGAGCACAACCACTTGAGCATCTATTATCCTAATATCATATGCTATAGTTTGGCTACTGCTGATGGGCTGGCATCCCTCTCGAATCATAGTTGTGGCCACCCAGATTAACTATGTGAGCTGATCTCTTGATTTAATATCAGTTTGCTCTTTTTAGCTCACATGTCATTTACTGTCTCAAAAAAAAAAAAAAATGTGCTGCTTATTACTAAGCCGTCTGTGTTTTCAAGCACCCACGGTCTATTTTTTTCCCCCTTTCTTCCTTTTGTATGGGAACCAGGAACTAGAAAACATTAAATGAGAAAAATTAACCACTCAGAAAAGGTGGAAGCCCAGAGAAAAGGGGGTTTGTCTTTTATGGTTTGCACTTTGTAAGCTGTGGGTGTGACTCAATTTCCTCACCACCCACATAAAAAAGGTTGCCACCCAATCGCTGTTTTTTCTATCCAAAACCCCTCCCCTTTGATTTTGGCTAAGAGAGACCCTAAGAAAGACTGCCCTTTCTGGACGTTGCACACTGTGACATATAAAAGCTGTTAGCTGCTCCGGTAGCCAGCAGCATTCAAACCTTGCAGAGTTTTGCTCTCTGAGAATTTGTAATAAGACACACTCCTCTTACAAGAGTTCATGCTACAACATAGCAAAGAACTTTATATTTTTGGAAGAACAATATATTCATTTTGGCATTGTGCAGAGGTAAGCTCTTTAGCTCAACAAGTTTATATTGCATGCATTGATTTTAAAGTAGCTCACATTTTTTTTTTAAGAAATGAGATTGGATTACTATAACTTTTTTTGTATGTATTCTATCACTGGGTGTACCTATATGTCTGGGAGACATTGTCAGCACATTCTCTGTTGTTACCTGTAATGCATCTTTCCTCTTCACTGTCAAGGTGAACTTCAGTTCCTAAAGATTTTCCACTGCAAATAAATATGCAGTAATGCATTTTGTGGTTCAGGCATTTGGGGCAAATGGTTCACATTCATTTTAGGGTTAGTGGTCATGCTGTTTATTTTTCTCTAGTTGTACAAAGTTCCTCTTAGGGGTCTGCCTCATAACACTAAACAAAATGAATACTATAGGCTATCTCCTAGGCTCGAATTCAACATTTGTGTGGATTTTTGGAGAAAGTCAAATCAAGCAATGCTCCCAAATGATAACTTTGTAAATTCATACCCTCTGGCCCTATTTTTTTTTCATAGACCCTAACTCTACCTTTCTGCTTTAAAGCAAAGTAAACTCGGTGGCCTCTTCTTCTCCACCCCTCAAAATGATAGCAATCTCTGCCGTCAGCAGTGCGCTCCTGTTCTCCCTTCTCTGTGAAGCAAGCACCGTCGTCTTACTCAATGCCACTGACTCATCCCCGCCAACCAATAATTTCACTGATATTGAAGCAGCTCTGAAAGCGCAACTAGATTCTGCGGATATCCCCAAAGCCAGGCGGAAGCGCTACATTTCGCAGAATGACATGATCGCTATTCTTGATTACCATAATCAAGTTCGGGGCAAAGTGTTCCCACCGGCAGCAAACATGGAATATATGGTAAGAAGAAATATTTTTCTTTGAGTTCAGAGTGAGAACGCTTTAAATTGTATGTTAGAAAAACCTGAAGGGACCACGAGTGTTTATATGTCGGGGGATATGGGTTTCTTACACATTTCGACTTAGGCCAGGTTCTTATATACCTAATAATGTTAAGTACTGTCATAGAATTAGAGAGAGAAAGAGAGAGAGAGAGAGAGAGAGAGAGAGACAGACATAGAGAAAGAAACAGAGGACACACAGAGAGAGAATTTATATAGACTTTTCTTCTGTGAGTTCCAAAACCACTGGTGAATCGTATCTTATACAAGGAACATAGATAAAAAGTGGAGTACATTGACCAAATTTGGAGGGTCCACTTTAAAAAAAAAACTCACTGGAACTTTTAATCTGTGCTTTATCTAGTAGTCTTATTCATCAGCTAAAACATTTCTTGAAAATATTTCTTAAAATTGTAGGTTTCGTGTGCATGATTTATTCTCTGGGTAGGTGTCTTTTCCCTTTCTTGGACAGAGCTCTTACTGACGCTAATCTATTTGTATTCTAAGAGAACATGCTGGCTTTCCCCTCCTTGTGATTTAATGCTTTGTCCTTCAGATAACAGTGAAACCAGTGCACTCGCACAGTGTTCCAACTTACTGTGAGCACATTCTTTGCTCTCTCTCTTAAAAATAGACTATGTTTAAATCATTTTACTTAGAAAGTAAAAAAAAATATTGAGTTGGTACTGAAAAAAAAAGTCTTGTTAAAGTTTATTTTTGGTTTTGAGTTTATGCAAGGTTACAATTTAAAATCCAGCGTCTTACAAGGTCACAGCGTGGAGCCTGTTTAAGGCAATGAAGGTCACCAATACGGTGTTTCTAAACTGGCATGGGGGGAGCTGATACCACTAGCAATTTTATAGGTGATGAACTAAAATTTGAAATTTCTGTAAGATTGTAGATTAATCTATTTTATACAAATGAGCTTTTTAAGTTTGACTAGTTGCCAATGCCAGTGTCAGAGCAAAAATAAAGACTTGCCAAATAATGTAAAAAATGAAGACTTACCAAATAATTGTACTTCATAGTTCATAGAAGTACAATTTTTTTCTTTTTCCTTTAGAAGTACAATTTAGACTCCATAAAAATGCATTTTCCTAGGATTTATGAAAAAAGAAATGATCTAATCTGTCCTGGTGTATGAGGGGCAATATAGTCTCATGATCAAGAACATGGGCTCTGGAATCTGAATGCTTGAGTTCAAATCCTAGTCCTGAAGTATAAGCTGTGTGAACTCATTGCCTCATTGCGTTTCATTTTCATCATCTCTAATGTGAAGATAAAGGTAGTATCTATTACACAGAGTTATTGTGATGAATGCATGAGTTGAGGAGTAGAATAATCAGACTAGAGCCCATAGCTAAATATGTGTTCAACAAGCATTAGTTTTTATGGGTTTCTTTGAACTTCTTGTGAAAGGTGTTCAGTGAAAACCCATTCAAGATCTAAAAATGGAAAGAGTTACACAGAAGAGATGTTTCTAGAAGGTGGTGTAGACATGTAAAAAGAAGAGAAACAAGTTTAAAAAATTACTGTAAGTTATGAAAGAAATATGCATAAGGCTCTATGTGAGCTTAGAAAACCATAATGTCTCGACCACAAGTTTAGGGAATTAGCAACCATCATATCACTCCGCAGACTAAGATGAGGACCAAGACTATGGAGCCGGCTTTGGAGGTGAGCTCATCTGGGTCCAAATTCTAACTCTGCCACTTACCTTGTGGGCTTGTGTAAGTTACTTAATGTATCTAACTAAGCCCAATTTCCTTCTCTGCAAAATGGGAATAATAGTATACATAGTAATTAATCAATAAATAATGCAATTCACTCTTTATTATGTTGAGGCCAGAGGGACCACCATGAGTAAAGGTATAGGTGGGTACAACACAGCAGAAATAGCTTGAAGAAAAGCCAAGTTTTTCTAGTTATATTTTCCCCACTTATCAAGAATTAATTCATTCCACATGCATTTATTTAATTGCTCCTACGTGCCAAGGACTTGACTAATTGTTTCCATAAATGATCTCATTTGATAGTTCACATTCTCCATATGAGGTAAAGATTGTGATCTTCATTTTAAAAATGAAATCACTTAGACCCAGAGAAGTTAATGACTAGGAGAATGAGGTATGGATAATGAATGGTATTGCTGGAATTAGAATTCATATCTGTGAAATTCCAAAGCCCATGTTTTATTGTAGAATTTTCTAGATGTAGCAAATGATCCATTGGGGGAAACCCCTGAACATGTCAGAGTATCTTTGTTTCCTCCCTTAAGGTACCAGCTAAATCCTATAGTATTCATACTCTATTATTCCTTTCTTCTTATTTTCTTCCTAAATATCAAAACCACTATATATGATTTATAACAACTAGATACAATGATGATTATATAGGAGATGCTTTATAAATCTTCCTTGATTCATTAAAAGTCATGAGAAACCATAGTCAGAACAGTAAGTTCTATAAAGTAAAATAGGAACTGTTTCAAATACTCATGTAAATATTGTGCATGTACTTCATTCACACATGTATTTATTCATTTAAGATTTATTGAGCATTTACTATATGTTAGGCACTATTTTGAGTACTGTGAATACATGAGTGACTAACATAGACACCCTGGGTCCCCTGGGTGAGGGACCAGATTATAAATCAGACAAATAAATAAATTACGTAGGATGTTAGGTGATAAGGTTATGAAGAAACATGAGGAGGGCTGTGGTGAGGTTTTGATATTTGCTAGGTGTCTGAGAAGAGCTCCCTGGGAAGGGCCTGGAGGGAGGGGAGAGAGTGAGCCACACCCACAGGCTAGGGGACAGAGGCAGAGTGAGGAGCCAGGACAAAGGCCCGGAGGCAGGAGAAAATGGATTAGTTCATTTAGAAAACTGTGCTCATTTTAGTGAAATCATAAGTTAGAAGGACTTTTTGAATCATTTGGCCACTGGAAATAGTTAATCCGGACCCCTCATGAAGACCTAGAGGAACTTGGAGAGAAGTACAATATAACAGGTGGTTTGGAGGCTGGAGCAGGGACTTGTCAGTGACTTTAATTCTCTAGGCTAAGCGAAAAATACAGATCTGTTGCCTGCGGTTTAACTTGTATAACATTGGTTTGGATTGTGAGCATTTTAAAGCTAGTGCTGTTCCTCACCTGTTCTATGAACCTCAAAAATATAGGACACCCCTCACTATGACAACCGCACAATTATTTGTGCTCTGAGTCATCAACCACGTTTTCAAATTATCTTCCTCAGTGAGTGATGTCACCCAAGGGAGCCTCCAGAAGATGGCCTTTGGCACGGGCTTCTTCTCATGGCATCAACCTGATTTCTAATCCCTTTCATCTGCAAGTCTCTGAGCCTTTGACCATGCCAGTTTCTCTCCCCGAAAAGTCTCCTCCTTAACTTATTCTTTCATTTATAATCCTACCATTCAAGTCTATGATATCAGAATGCTTCTTGTTACCACAGCCATGTGTGATTTCTCCTCCTTTTGAACTGGGGCAGCCCCTGATGTCTGTCATATGGCTCCCATCACTTAATTTATGGTTATTTGTACATTTCTTGCAAACTTCCTAAATGTGAACTTTCAGAATGCTAAGTCTATGTTTATTTGTCTTTGAGTCTCTTATTTTCTTAGGCAATTTCTTGTACATAGATGATGATCAACCATTATTTGTTGAATTTAGTTGAAATCCTTGTGAATTGTTGTATGTTATAAGTAGCATCAATTTTGATATTATTATAAATATTTTAATAGAAGTTTTTCTCATCGTTTAGAATAATATTTTATCCCACACACTTGAAAGAAAAAAATCCCTCCAGATTAATTTTAACCTCCTTAAGTACTGGGTTATATTAAATAGTATAGACTTGACTAAATAAAGCAAAAGCAATTTGAACACCAGGGTACTGACATTCATATTTTGGTTCTATAGTATTTTCTTTGGATGTATTGTCCATACTTTTAGTAAAAACAAAACAAAACAAAACATTATTCAAAATATTTAATTTTCTAAAACAGTATCTTTTCACAGAAATAATAATATAGGCAGAACTTAAAATATGCAAGTGAAACTTCTTTACTCTTGGCTTCTGTTCTACAATTAATTTATTGACTAATTTCCAGAGCTCCTTGGACACCAGCTGTTTTTTATTCTTCCTAAAGGCAGCTTAAACCATGACTCTAAACCACAGACCACAATAAGTTTCTTAGAATAAGAATTATCTCCAAAAGAATGAAATTGCAAGACCCACACATAGAGTAAAATTTGTAGCATGTTCTCTAAATTCAAGTCAATTGAATAAGTTAATTTTAAAAACTTTGAGGTTCCTCCGTGAGAGGAAGAGATCCAAAATAAAAAAAAAAAAAGCCTTTGTCTTTAAAGTATAAACAATACAGTAAAAACAAAACCACTAAGCATATAATTCAGTACAATATACTGCTGCATAAGACTGATGTCATAAAAGAAGGACAGAGAAATACCATGCAGGAGTCAGAGAAGGAGGCAATAATCTCTGGTTGGCAAATCATGAAAGGCTCCCTGGAGGAGGAGCTTTATGCTCAGGAAGAGTAGGTTTGGCTGTTACAGCAGGCAAAGCAATGCACGAACAAAATCACTAGGAGAGAAAAAACCAGTATATTCTAGCCACATGCTTGCGGCATTTGGGAAAATATTGAGGATTCCTTCATACAAAAGCAATTAGGGGGACTGTGAAGGTTCTAGGGAGGGTCAGAGGTGCGTTTTAGAAGGATGACCCTGGCAGTTGATGGAGCTGGTATTGGCAGTGAAAGTGGCCAGAGAGGTGGTGGCCACTGAGTCAGCAATGTCATTCCTTCAGGCAAAAGTAAGGAGGAAGTGCAGCTGCACCTACACACAGGGACGGGCAGGAGCCATGAACTGAGCTGTGTGCACAGAGAGCAGCCTGCACAGACAGCACAGATGATGACGGGAATGAACCGATCACCTTAAAACTGAAAGACAATGAGTAATGCACTTTCAAGAAAACAAAAATAGCTATATTGGTAATCATGGCCTATTTTATTTATGCATGGATTTAGTGCTGCAAATATTATTTGCAGAGCTAAAGGAATAAGCCTTTGTATACTTTTCTGGAAAAGAGAAAAAATCCTGGTTACCAACTCACGGCCCGGCTAGTAACGTAACAGAAAACATGACTTGAATGAATGAATGGAGAACAGATTAATCCATCCTTGGAAAGTGCCAATAAACCACTTGCCCGGAGTAATAATTTATGACTTAGGAATAAAGAAAAAGCTGATTTTGTGTATTTGGGCTTCATGTGGCGGAGAATGTAAACTTTTTGGTTTTCTTTATTCAGTAGTTGGATAAACACTTGTAGTGAGCGTCCCCATATATACATACTCTAAAGCAGCCATATATTGTCCCAGATGGCATGTTTCCTCTCATTTGGGAAGGATAACTCAATTTTCTTGTTATAAACATGAGAAATTTGATGTGTCTAATCTAAACCTCTTCAGTGAATGCTTTCGTGACCACTGGAAGGCCTCCTGGGAGCCGCTGTCAGTAAGCAGTGCACTGAGAACAGCTGCTGACAGCAGGACTTTTCTCCAGCACGTTCAGAACTCTGCATTCCTGCTCTCCTGGATGTGGAACCTCTTTAGTGTCTTGGCTTCAAATAAAGACTGGGCACACTTCGTAGGAATTTTCTTCCAGGGGGCATGCATGCTGCTTAGGATTACTTGTCTTTGAATGAAGAAGGTAGTGACCTTGAAGGTTCTTGCCTTTTGTTCAGCTCTCCACATATGGGGCCAGCTGAGGGTAAGAACGTTTTGTTTCTTACCATTTTCCATACATGTTCTAAAAAGTGCAAATGTAAAAACATTAACACAGTATGACCCAAAACCTCACCATCAGGTGGCAGGTAGAAATGCTATCAATCACAGGGAGGCCATATATATGGTGACCATATTTCCTAGTGTTCAACACTGCTTTTTGGTGGCAATTGATATTTGACTACATACAGTGGTATAGAAAAATAATTTTATTTTGTTCCTGCTGGGTATTTATACAACCTAGCATCAGATTTGTCCCACAGAGAATGCTAATTATTTGTGGAACAACTGAATGAGGTCTTTTAACTTTTTTTGGCTAGAGGGTGTGACTGTGGTGCTCTGGTGGGCAAGAGCTGTTCATTATCCAATCACTCATTCCACAGTGTTTATTCACGTGCCTGGCGCTGTGGTGAGGGACTCGATGGCGAGTACTGTGAACAGTGGGCAAGGCAGCGTGCTGAGGGCCGAGGTAGAATAAATCAGGTGCTTTGGGATCACATGGGAAGACCTAGCCCAGACTTGGACTGGGGGTAGGAGGGCAGGGAAATGTTCCAGAAGGAATGATTTTAAATGTTAAATATGAAAAATGAATACAAGTTATATAAGAGGGAGTTAAGGAAAATGGGACTGTATAGTAGGTACAGGAGGGTGTTCTAAGAAGGTACATTGTACATACACTAAAGCACAGATAAAACTTCCATGTGGCTTGGATTTAGGGTATAAAAGAAAGAGTGATATTTGATGAAGTGGAAGAAGGCATCCAGAAACTTGTATGAATGTTATTCTAAGATCAAGGGGAGTCATTGAAGATTTTAAGCAGGGAAGTTATGTAATCACATTTGCCTTTCAGAAAGGTGGTTCTGGCCAGAGGGTGAGGAAGGTGTTGGAGGGGGAGGCAGGGTAAAGGAGGGATGCAGTAAGGAGGCCGTTAGGATGGTCTGGGTGGAAGAGAATTGAAACCTCAGCTAATTTTAAGGCGATGGGGATGTGACGAAGGGAATTAGAGCTGTGAATATTTAAGGTGCAAATCAGTGGGAGGAGTGAGTGATTTTTATGCTGAAGTCAAATGAGGATTTATATGATGTCAAGTCAAGGAGATGCCTGCATTTCTTGCAGGGACAATTAAGTTTCTCTGAGTTAGAAAACCCAAAATAAAGAGTAGAATTCAGGAAGCCTTTAAGAGGCTGCAGGTTTATCACCCAGGGCACACATCTATGTGGGTTGAAAAGAGTAGCTGGAGTGTGGGAGGGAACATTCTTCTACTACAAAGAATTTTGGATGGGAATATCCTTTGGTAGTCAAAATGGACCACGTGGCATAATAGAGGTAGAGTAGTGTCATAGAGACAGCATGGATGGATGATTTTATGTCTGGGAATCTACTCAAGCATTTTTGCAAGAAAATGTAACTTTTCTTTTTTTTTTTTTTTTTTGGGAGAATAAGTGCTGAGACATAGCCATCACCAATCCAAAATCTGTTTCAGGACCCTAAGTAGCACCAGGCCGACCTAGTCCTCCTGACACACTCAGAATAAGGTGTTCTTGGAAACTAATCGAAGGATTTCAAAAGAATAGAAGTTGACTAGTCTGGCTAGTCTGCTGTATGGATTTAGCATGTCTGGAAAACATTTGATAACCAGCCAGTGGCCATTAAGTAGTTATGAACTTGACATGTTTGCTTGTCTATGAGAATTTCTGAAGAATTGGGTGGGAGGGAGCAAGGAAGATAAAAACTAACAGTTTTTAAATGATCAAGAAAAATATGTGGCATAAAATACATCTTGTTCTGAGGTTTGGATGGATGAGATTTGAATGCTTCCAGTTTACATTATCCATAGCACCCCAGGCCAGGTAGCAAGCATTTCTTTTGTTTTTTTTACACGAATATGGAAAGATGCCCAAAAAGTTGTGTTTTTAGACTGAACTTTTCATAAAACCTCTTAAAATTTCACACCACATACTCCAAATTAAAACAGTTCAAAAATGTTACTTAAGGGCACACTATTTTTTCCTACTAGAAAGTGCATCAAATTCACATTTAATAATTTAGTTAAATATGAACATTCTACCAAATCTGTCTCTGCATTCCAGGGAGATCATGTTTTCAGCAGGCAGTAGGTAGGCGGAAAGGCATTTGAATTCTTCTGACCAAGTGGGCAATGGCAAGATATGGGATTTGCACGTGTATCACAGAATAGCTTAACAATCTAGACATCAGTTCTTAGAACACTGTAACTTTGAGTTGGTGAAGAAAAATTAACCCCACATGAAAATGTCTTCCTGGCTCACAACTCCAGTATTAAATGATAGCTGGTGGGTATTATATTTCTCTGAAAGGAGGGAGTACTGCCAGAATCCGTCAATGAACGGTCTGAAAATTTAAAGATAAAACATATGTTAGAGAGGGCTCTAAGGAGGGGAATTAATAAGTTTGAAAACTTCTAAACTTTTCTCTGACTTTTAGCTTCCACTGTCTGTAAATAAGCTCCTTATTTTCTCCTCACAATTCTATTTCTGACTATTTAGTTGCTTCAGGGTTCATCCGTTTTCACTTTATCTGATTGCCGGCTTAGTGGAGGCTAACACCGTATGTCTCTTAAATTCAGGCAGCCAGATAATGTGATCAAAAATGCACCTCACTGCTTCCCATTTTAGGAAACTTTCTAGTTCACTGACTCCACCCACATCCCCAAATCCCTGACAGTACTAATAGTTGTCATTAAGTACACCCTTGCTGTGCTAGAGCCGTGCTAACTACTCATGAGTAGCTGTTTCCCCACCCCTCACAGGTCTCGAAAGATCGGGACAATTTTCCTCCTTTAGAGATAGGGAATCCAAAGTCTGGAGGGCATAATTAATATCCCCAAGGTCACAAAGCAAGTAAATCAAAATGATAAGAATGCGGTTCTGACAACAAGCCCATGTTTTAAAGGACAGTACATTATGTGCTCCCCTTCATGTGTCCATCTCTGCTGCCCTTGAGCCTGTGGGTGGAGAATTTCCTTATGTGCATTTCATCTGAGGACAACACTGAGCATTAGAAAGAATTTCTTCATGTGGAACCAAATCTTTCTCCCTGTGCTCTTTTCTACCCTTGGAAACTGTACATAAAACCTCTGCTTTATGATAGTGTCAAGTCTTAGAATGGATAGTAAGAGGTAAGAAAACATCTATGTCATTGACCTTTTGACTCCCAGTCACTAAACCCTTTCTCAGCCTCCAGCTGGTTGTGTTAAACACATATCATCTCTCCCATCCACAGTGTTGCCAACTCAGGGGAGGCTGCACAAAGATACTTGAGTTCTAATTTCTTAAAGTTGTGTCATTTGGAAAATGGAAAATCAAGGCCCTCTCCGCCCACCCCTCACTCTACATAGGCACACATGAACAGTGCCAATTAGATCACCTTGGGAACTGGAAGCCCTGTGGCTCTGAGCAAGGAGTGACCCTCAGAGGTTGTCCTCTGTGGCTGGGTTCCAACATGTGTGTATTCTTCTGACAGCAAGATGCCTGGAATTTATGTCACCTGACCAGTGCAGAGCAGGGATGACAAATTACTCTCCAATTACTCTCCATCTGTGGACACATCCTAAAGTTAGCTTGGCAGATTCAGCGGGCATATTCTCCTGCTGATTTGTAGGTATTGTAGGTGTATTTTAAATGCAGATTTGATGTTGCAATAATGGAAAGGGATTGCCTTACTTTAAAAAAATTTTTTTTTCTTTTTGAAGATTTGGATTTTCAAGAAGTTACATAAATATTTCCCCCACATGTTGCATCTGATATCCCTGTTAATAAAGCCATTTAGAATTCCCCTGAGCACAGAACCACTTTGCCAAGTACAGATTAAAAGTCTCCAACCCTGCAAGTTTGATGTAATAGGTCCAGGATTGGGCTAGACACCTGCCTTCTCAAAAGTTCCCCGGGAGATTCTGGAGTTATTTCCCTGATGAGAACTCTAAAATGTGCTTTAAGGTCATGGTTCAGGACCCAAAACTGAGTTGAAGAAAATATCATGTGACTCAAATATTTACACATTTGTCAAAAGATTATATACTGAAAGAATAGGTTAAAACAAACAAACAAAAAGAGTTATTACAGGTATAATTTCCATATTATCACTTAATTTCACTGGGCAATTCATTCAGCTCCTACTTTTAGAAACTATGTGGACACGATGGGAAAGCTACAGCCATCTGCAACACGGAATGACCCTCACTGGGAATGTGCTTGATTGACTAAGAAAACTTCAAAAGAAGCAAAATTTTTAAGTAGCACATGACTCTTTGGAGCTTCTTTATATCATGTATTATATACATTATAGATGCATCTGTATATAAAATAAGGTACTTGTATAATGTAACATAATTTGCAATTATTTACTTATTTGTTTGGTAGCATTTATTGTCGGTCTGCCCCTGAAACTTTAAGGTAGAGTCATTGTCAGTCCTGCTGTTTAATTCAAAGTACCCAGTTCCTCTCAATAAATATTCATTTACTGGCTAACTAAATGAATGAATTGCCTAGGGTTGTATTGGTTAATAGGGAAATTTGCATTTCTTGCATTTGTAATTGTTGAAGACAAAGCAGCAGTCACTATTTGGTAAATTCGTTTGTAAGAGAGTTTGGGGCAAAGATGGCTCCAGAGTCATTACTTGCTGCCACTGTCCATGGATATTAAGAGGGAAGAAAGGTCATCTGTGTAAGCATAACTGTGAAAATTTACAGCAGAGGTCATAACTCTCAATAGACATGTTTAGTTTGCTGTGCATAGTGCTGAAGTACAGAGTTTTACATGTGTAAAAATTATTTGCCAAAAGGTGACAGTTGATAGATTTCACACATACATCAGGGTTTCTAGATTATCCCCAGGAGTGGTAAGGTCTAGGGCCTGCTTTCTACTTGTCAGCAATGGGTTGGAGAGGAGTAGGCTCTTCCGGTAGGGAGAGTCTCTCTCCTTCTTCTTAATATAACTGTCCAGAAGTCAAGCCATAGTTGCCACATGTCATCTCATACCCTATACTTTCATTACCAGACCATCCTCCCAAGCCCATCATTTGAGTTTGATTATATTATAGAGAATCTTGCTGTTTCAAAGCACTTGACTGAAGTACAGTTTTCCAGTGCACATTTAACTTTGCATAGAGTCAAAGCATTGGAAATTTCTTGCCTTGATTTCCTACTCAACAGTGTATTTTTAAAAAATTATCACTACTTTTATTCTATCTATTCCTTCATTAATTTATACAGTAAGGCTGTATTGACCATTCCCTCATTTAAGAGTCTCTTTCAATAATCCAGATAACAAATGACGGTGGCATTGATCAAGGTGGTGGTCAGTGGCTATCTTCTGAATATACAGTATTTTGAAAGTAGGGTCAACCAGATCTGATTGAGCAGATACAGATTATGAAAAAAAGAGTAAAGAAAACTCTACTAGAATTTTGGCCTAGTAGAGCAAAAAGAAAAGCAGTCAGTAAACGTTTTCTGTAAAGGACCAGACAGTAAATATGTTCAGCTTTTCAGGCCTTATGGTCTGTGTTGCAACTACTTAACTCCGCCTTTGCAGCAGGGAAACAGCTGTAAACAGTATGTCACAGGCAATGGGACAGATGTGGCCCACTTGCCACAGTTAGCTAACCCCTGAACTAGAGGAAGGGCATTTTCATTCGCTGGTAGGAGGAAGACTACAGGAGCAGCTGATTTGGATGGGTAGGGTAAGGTTGCGAATGTCTGGAGCTTAATTTTGGACATGTGAAGTAGAGGTTTAAAGTAGGTAGGTGAATAAATTAGTCTGGAATTCAGCCGAGAGATATAATTCGGAATAACACCATCAACATATAAGTGATATTTCAATCCATAAGACTGGCTGAGGTTACTGAGGCCGGGCTGGGAATGTAAATAAAACAGAGAAGACACAAAAAAGGAAGTTGGGGGTGGGGGGAGGCTGTTTGGGAGATGAGGAGGAATCAGCAGCAGCCAGAGAAAAACAAGGCAAGTGTGGAGTCATGGAATGAAGGGTTAGAAGCGTGTCCAGGAGGAGCAAGTGGTCAGAAATGCCAAAAACTGCTGATGGACCAACCAAGTAAGGTGATGACCAGGAAATGACCTTTGATGACCTCAGAGAAAGCAACTGGGTGGAGTGGGATGGGGCGGAAAACCTGCCTGAGGTGGGCTCAAGAGAGAACGGAGAAGAAAAACTGGAAATTTCCTCTCTCAAGGAACTCTTTTGTAAAAGGAAGGAGAAGAATGGCATTGAAGTTGGAATAGGAAAAGGGCTCAAGAGAGGGCTTTTAAAAATGTGTTTGTTTTTAAGATATTCATGATTTTGGCAATGATTCAGTTTAGAGCCCCTAAAAAAGTGTACCTTACATCATATCTTTATAGATAAAGAAAACTACATGAAAAATAGTTCTGATCTTATCTAAGGAAAGTCTTCATTATCTTCTTTCAAACATTTAAAAAATTCTGAGGATTTTTTAAAATTTTTTTTATATATATAATGTAGTCTCATATTTTGTAGTTATGTTGTTTGAGGCTGGAGGAATTTTTTTAAATCTAGTTCCTTTAACCCTTTCCTTCTATTCTTATAAAGTAGAACCATTTTAATATCATTTAATCAATCTAATCAGTACCCCAACATTTTCCTATGAAAGTCCTTTCTCTTCCTCTGCCCTATGCAGCCTAACCAAGGCTCAGTGCTGCCCTCCTGGCTGGTTTAACATGGGTTCTTGTATATTCCATTTTGTTTCCTTTACTGGCCATTTCACAAGCATTTCTATCTAATGAGGATAAACCTACCAATTTTAAAACAGAACCACAATCATGCCCAGGAAGTGTTTTGAAGCTTTTGGCTGCCTTCAGGGGAAATAATTTTGGCATCTCTTAATTTTTTTAATGGCCATTTCTCACTTCTGTAAAGCTCTTTTCCCAGTCTGACTAAGAAAAAGATCAAATAGACCTAGCTAAAGTACATAAAAAACAAAAGCTTCTCTGTGTAAAATGCCTTTAAATCTATCTAAATATATGAGAAGTAACCACATAATTATCCAGGAAAATAAGTGTCTATAAGACATGTCATACTGTCTCCAATGCCATTGCTATCATAGCATCTGTGACAATAACCAATTTGTAAATCTGTCTCCAAAAATTCAAGGTGTGATATTTTTATTTTAGCATTTTATGACTTTGAAGATGGTTTCTACATGCAGAATAGATTTTTCAAATGTCATATTAATTTTCAAAATTAATATTCTTGTTCCTTCCCTAAATTTTTAGATTCAATTTATGAATCTTTTTGTTCTCTTCATAAACATAGCAAGTTTTGTCAGTCACATTTATTTAATGTTTGTTACCACTTACAAATTAAATTTTGTTAACTGCATTTATAGTTTTAATGTATTCAATTTTCTTTTTCAGTATTTTAATTGATTTATTCATTATAATATTTTCCTTATATTAAATAAGTCATAATTCTAAGAAATACAGTAACTCTTAAGTTCTTTTAAATTTTGCGATATTGTTTTAAAACTTTAATAGATTTTCTTATGGTTTTCAACTTGAAATCATGAATTCAAGTAATTACTCAAATATATATTTTTTTATTGAAAATATGACTAACATGTTACTGTAGTAGGCCACATTCTCTTAACCATTACAAATATTAGTAATATCAAATAAGCACAGAGTCCTTAGCCAAAAAAACCTATCTTTTTAAACCTTAAATTTGATCGTTTTAAACACTTCTACACTTAATTTTTATATTTGGAGTTAAAAGATCTTACCTACCTAAGGGAAAAAAAATGTTGTCTCATAAGTTTAAAGGTATAGTCCCAAGTAATTTGGGAGTTGCCTTCCATTTCTTATTGGATTGTTTATTGGCCAGACATACTGGCAGGAATTTAAGAAGGAAACTTCAGATGTCAGTGTGCTTCATGATTCTGGCTACCACTATGTTGTAGATTCCAAAACTTAGGGAACCATTTGATAAAACAACCTCGTATCTAGGTTGGATTCATATCATCAAATTCTTCTATTTATGAAAGTCAGCAACCTTTGCCCATGCAGCAACATTCTTTGACTCGATTTTCTATGTCTTCAGCTCAAGCTTTAAAGATACCTGAACTTGATGAGAACCCTACATTTTTCCATCTTGTTTCTATCTCCTGGCATCACAACTCTTAGATATTTAAATGACATCGGCTTAAATTCTGGGTATCTCTCATGTCTTAGTCTGACTATGTGGTTTCAGTTTCTTATGCTTAACAGACAAGTTACTCTAACTAGGTCAAGCTATCTCTAACTTTATTTATAAGAAGAATAGCTCATGGAGAATATTTTAGTCCAAGGCCAAATCAATCAATGCATGAGTTGACCAACTAAATGGGTCTTAAGAACAATGAATGGAAGAAAATCATATGGGGCAGAGGGCAACCTTATAAGTGTATGCATGTCTGACACCATTTTGATCCATTTTTACTTTGTAAATTATCTAATTTAATCATAATATCTAACTTCTAGTGGGTTCTAGAAATCTTTTTGCATATCCATGCATAATATTCTCAATTTTTGCCTCATTCTTAGGAGGCAAGATTTTAAATGTTACAAGCAAATTATCTGTGAAAATACCTTTTCTATTTAGAGGGATGAAAACTAGAAAGACAGAATGTTGAATCTGGTTGAATAAAAACAAAAAATAAATATCAGGTGTTTAGTTTTTCCAACAAAAGATAACAATATGTTGCATATTTACTACACATTCCATAGAAATAATTGCACACCTGTGCCCTTCTTTCTTCTGTTGGTTTTGATATTAAAATCATTTAAAATAAATACCACAGATGTATTCTCAGAGATGCTTAGAGAAATTCATCAGGTAGATTGCCCACTGGGCATTCAAAATTTATAAATCAAGTCAAATACAATTTACAACTTTATTCCATGAACTTTTGTAAGTCGTTAAATTTTTTCACACAATTACACTGGCAACATTCATTACAATTTAGAACTCTGGGCAGGAAAGAATAAAATCATAGGTCCTTACAGAGTCTATATTTTTTGTTGAAATTTCCTATAGTAATTTTTTATATCTTAATTTTTAAAACTTTTTATTGATACATAATGTATGTGCATACTTGGGGGGTACATGTGATAATTTAATACACTCATAATTTGTAAAGATTAAATCAGTGTAGCTGAGATACCTATCACTTTAAATTTATGCTTTATCACTTTATGCTAGAAACATCTGAATTATTTTCTTATAACTATTTTGAAATATACAATATATTATTGTAAATTATAGTTACTCCACTGATCTATCAAACACTAGGTCATATTTCTTCTATCAAACTGTATATTTTTATCCATTAATTAATATCCCTTGATGTAGTTCCTATAGTTATTGAAGTTATCATGTTTTATTATTTTGAAACCTCAAAGACCTCATCATGTTAATAAATTTAAATATCACTGGAGATTAAGGGGATGCCTCACCTACATCTTTCCCTGAGAGTTGTAATCAGTGAAGGAAGACAGAGATAACAAATGCGGATCTCAACTTTACTAGAGGATACTTTGTGATCCCCAAATTTTAGCACTCCCTATTCAAGCCAGACCTTCCCCTCTCTAGAAAGTCAGTGTGAGTCCTGCTTGGGGACAAAGAGACAGAAAAGGCACAAGGCCTTCTGAGTACCCCTGCAGTGGGCATCAGAAGAAATGTCATCTCACAAGTCTAAAGGTATAGTCCCAAGAAATTTTTGGGCTGCCTTCCATTTCTTATTGCATTGCTTATTGGCCAGAGATACTAGCTGGACAATTTGGGGGGGTACTGATTAGATTAATTAAATGATATTAAAATGGCTCTACTTTGTAAGAGTAGAAGGAGAGGGTTAAAGAACTTGATTAAAAAAAAAGTTCCTACAGCCTCAAACAACATAACTACAAAATATGGGACTACATTATGGATATGAAAAAATTAGCTATGTTTTTCAAGAACAATAGTTATTGTTTTCTAAACGTATTTAATTGAACCAAAATGTACCATATTTTTATAACACCTTATATAGCATTGTCAAGTTATTTTTATCATAGTTTGCTTGCAGTTCATATCAACTAAAATGTAAATTATCATATTACTATTACTATTAAAGATGCAAATGATAAAAATTTGAAGGATCATGGGATTTATTATAGAATAAAACAGTTTGACCTTTAAAAGTTGCAATATAATATTAGAAATTGTTAATTTTGTTAAATCAATTTGAATGAGTTTGATCATTTTTTAAAAATATATAATAGCATGTCTTCTTGTTGCTGTGGAAATGACCTCTAGGATCACCAACTGATCCTAGATTAGTTGTTGGATTCAAATTTCAGTGATCAGTACGAGATGTTCCCAAGTTACAATTAGTTATAGTATTTTGGATAACCAATTCTTTACAAAAACTGATTTATCTGGATGTTGGATCCAGATGACACTGTAAATAATTTTTTTTTTAGTATAACCATATTGCATTATAGAACTTTGAGTACAGTGTTCTGAATATGCTTTTCTTTTAGTTAAAATAGTCTCAGGCACCAGAATTGAAGGAACTCTAGGAAATAGTGCCACTATTATTATCCCTTACTTTTTGTTTGTTTCTAGCAAACCCACTAAAGCTGAAGATTTTTACCCCTACAGGTTTGGGATGAAAATCTTGCAAAATCTGCAGAGGCTTGGGCGGCTACTTGCATTTGGGACCATGGACCTTCTTTCTTACTGAGATTTTTGGGCCAAAATCTATCTGTACGAACTGGAAGGTAGGAAGTAGTTTCACTGATGCAGTTCATCCTCATGACTTTATTAATTATGGACTCCAAGATGGAATGACACCAATTTCATGTAATATCAGCAAATATTTATTGAGTGCTCACTATGTGTCAGGTACTGATTGATGCTTCATCAATGAGTATTTAAGATGTCTTCAAGAATTATTCAATTAGTTAAAAGAGCCTAATAAGACCAGTTTCCCCTTTCACCTTTGGAACACCCTCCCTTAGCCTGGATTTTTCATTGACTTTGCAGAATCTTAGAAAGGATCGAGCATGTGCTGGATCCTATCTTCTCTACCTCAGGAAAAAGTCCCATGCCTGTGGCAGAAGCTATTTGTGTGTGTGTATGCAACTGCTCATCATTGCATACACCTGTGTATAAACATGTAAATTAATTATAAAATGTATGCATTTACATATATGTACAAACACACAGGGGCATGCAGGTGTGTGCAATTATGGGAAAGGCTATTCTCATTGATAGGATAATTGTTCTACCACTGTGGAATGTCATTATCCAACATTCTGAAGACCCATTCTCTTCCATATAGGGAAGGACAATCAGGAGTGCTATTATTAAAATTAAACTCATTCATACTTAAGGAAAAAATGCACTGAGTTTTAGTATTATGACTACCTTTATGTTCTAATTCTGAATAGCTTATGAAATTCTGATGGAGGAAATTTTTAACATGGATTAAATAAGATATTGAAGATTCCTGATATATTTGCATTTTCTTGTTTTGAAATGACCAGACACGTACATAGACAAATGCATAATCACTTGGTCTAGTCCTGGCCATTTTCTTGCTTAGCCCTGCTTGGAGGATCAGAGGACTCTAGTGGGTGGTGATGGTATTTGTAAGGAGTACGTATGCTCTTGAATAATCATGAATAATCTGAAAAAAGAACAATTAATTTACAATTTAATATGAGTCCACTATATATTACTACTGCTCTACTCTAAGTTCTTTTGTTTGTTTTTCTTGATATCTAGATATCGCTCTATTCTCCAGTTGGTCAAGCCATGGTATGATGAAGTGAAAGATTATGCTTTTCCATATCCCCAAGACTGCAACCCCAGATGTCCCATGAGATGTTTTGGTCCCATGTGCACACATTATACACAGGTTATTATAATTTCCTTGTTAATTTTTGATTCATACTTTAAAAAAATGTTCTTACTATTTTGGTGGACATGCATTATCTCAGCTCTGACTTCAATATATTGGTTTATTTTCACAGATGGTTTGGGCCACTTCCAATCGGATAGGATGCGCAATTCATACTTGCCAAAACATGAACGTGTGGGGATCTGTGTGGCAACGTGCAGTTTACTTGGTTTGCAACTATGCCCCGAAGTAAGTACCAGGTTGGATTCCATTTCCTGGGTACTTTAATGATGTTAAATTCTCCAGACTGATAGGCATTTTTGACAGGTAAAAAAAAATATGAGTAAGACTTAGCTATAATGGCCTCTAATTCTCAAATTCATTGTCATTCCAATATTCCTGAAAAATGATTAGCTGAAAGTTTTCTTTTCACAAGGACGAGGAATCTAGGCTAAAATTGTAGGCAAAACAATTTGAAACACTGGGACTCACTAAATACTCCTTACCATCTTTTTTTAGTCACAGTAATGGTAAAATAAACACTGTTCTTCACAGTCTTTTAATAGCTATATGAAAGGCATTGAAAAGGAATCTTCCAAGGAATTTATCAACAACACAATATTCTCATATATCAGTACTAGAATGTTGGCTTACCATTTTCACTAGAAAAGCAAACCATTGGGTATGAATTCCTTCTTCCTTCTCTTATATTTTAGATTTTAAAAATAAAGTAATTTCATCCTAGGGCATACATAAAATGTATTATACAAATTTATGAAATATTTTAAAATAAGGTGGTATTTGTGAACATTTTTTATAATGTGAGGATAAATAAACATTTACCAACATTAGATCACATGCCTTTTTGATAACAATAACTCTTTAGAAGATAAAATGTTCCAATATTTATACACGATTCCATTCCCATTTGGAATAAATACTAAAATGTGCAAACGATTTATGACACTCTTGGTGTCTTCCAAAGTAAGTCCCAAACAAAGTTTTTCTCCAGCTATTCCAACATGGGGAGGGAATGAGAAAATGTTTCACAAATAACTGCATTACTCATTTATATGGTAGTATGCCAGTGGCAGTGTTTTTACAAAGTTAGAAAAATACTGATTTTCCCTATGATCCCCTCTTCATAATTATTAGAATGGGAAGGTTTAGAAGGTAGACTATGTCTGCATTATTAAAAAAGCATTAAAATTGTGCAATTGTTTGATAATTTTAGTTTCACACTTTGTATTTCCCTATTAAGCCTTTATCCTTTCTCCCTGACATATAAACCAAGTAGTACCCAAATGATCAAAGAGATTTTTGTTTCATTCATTTAACTATTCTGTTTTCAGCCAATGGTTGGAATTTTCTATTATTGATGAGACAAATTATCAGTTCATAGGTCCAATAGATTAAGATATTGCATTAACATGCTATACGTCAGAAATAACTGTTTTTCTGGAACCTAAGTAAAGAAGAAGGTTTTAAAATCCTGACTGGTAGCTGAACATAATTCTTCCAATGCTAGTATGAAGTTATCTCAGTCTAACTTTTTTAGTGGAAAACAAAGAGAGGGAGGAGAGAGAGAAAAGAGAGAGAAAATTTAATTAGATAGAATAGGACAAAAATAAAACAACTGATTTACTGTTGAATATATCATTCTCTATTCAATAAAATCTGTGATTTATGTAAAAGTTTAAAATATAATATGCAATAATTTTACATATAATAAAAGTCTAAGTTTCTGTTACAAAAAACCATTTGCCCCATAATTTCAAAAAGTTATGTAAAATAGGCCGGGCGCGGTGGCTCACGCCTGTAATCCTAGCACTCTGGGAGGCCGAGGCGGGTGGATTGCTCAAGGTCAGGAGTTCGAGACCAGCCTGAGCGAGACCCCGTCTCTACTAAAAATAGAAAGACATTATATGGACACCTAAAAATCTATATAGAAAAAATTAGCCGGGCATAGTGGCGCATGCCTGTAGTCCCAGCTACTCGGGAGGCTGAGGCAGTAGGATCGCTTAAGCCCAGGAGTTTGAGGTTGCTGTGAGCTAAGCTGACGCCACGGCACTCACTCTAGCCTGGGCAACAAAGCGACACTCTGTCTCAACAAAAAAAAAAAAAAAAAAAAAAAGTTATGTAAAATAAATAGAAAAAAATATGAAATTAAGGTAGCATAGGCTAGGTCCATATCCTTTTATAGCTTTGGGTAAATATATAGATGGAAATAAGATTATAAATATAGGATTAGGATAAAAGAGTGAGGTACACTCATAAGATAATGGGCCTCCGTAAACATTTCTGAGCAAGCAGGTGATGTCATCAAAATTATGCTGGAGGAAGCTTATGGGTGGAGTATAGCATAAATTAAATACAGGTGGGCAGCCTTAAAATCCCATGTTACTTTGTAATATGAATAGTTAATTAGGAAGTTTTTCATTTTTTAGGTAAATTTTCCTGTATAGATAGTTTATAGATAGAAGTCTGGATTTTTAACTGACTGATTTAGCAAGATTCTTTATCCTGTAGATACACTTGATGAGTCACTCTTTGGTTTTATTTAGATCTTAAAGAAGAGGGTCACCTGCTTCACATTTTAGCCCCTAACTCTTGTCTTCAACCCTGACTGTTTACCATTGATAACCAAATTTTCTCCTGACCACTTTCCTTCACATTACTGTCTACGTTGCTATTGCTTAGTACTCTAGTTACTAATCACCAAGCTACTGAAAATATATTTATTACCTTCTTTACAATTAAGAGAGCTAAATAACAGTGAGGGATCATGGCTGTTTTTAACTATCCTAAATGGCAAATTCGGTTTATTATTATGATCATGGCCACCAATACAGTCAAAGAAAAATATTGACAACACGAAGCAATTTAGTTAAATGTGTTCAGCATGATCAAAAAACTACTATCATTAACTAGAAAATTAGTAGCTATAAATTTATATATCAAAAAAAGGTTTTGGAATAATCTTTAATTGTCTCTGTGAGCCAATATTCTCTGTGAGAATAATGGTATATTAATTTATACCATAATATCACATACAAAATTTTCTGTATCTCCTTATTTTATGAATATTGGGAATCTAAAATATTTTATAATTTTAAAAACAAATCTTATGAACATTTGTAACTTAATTTTTATGTATATGATAACTTCTCACTCATTTCATCATTTTTAAGCCTCCCAGAAAATACTAAAGGTTTTTTTTTTGTTTGTTTTGTGTTGTTACCATCCTTAGACGAGCATTAGCATGAGTTTAAAGGGAGTAAGTTAGAGGGAATATGGCCCGACTATGTGCTCTGGAAAGCTGCTATAGGAGGAGAGAGATGAGTGGAATAAGCTTGGCATCCCATGATTCATGGTGTCATTATGCGTTGCAGGTCCTCACTTCTTATCTATAAATTAAGATAATATTAACTTAGAGAGAAAGTATTTAAAAAACAAGATATATAGAATAAGTTACTACTGAAATAAGAAGCAGATATAATTTTCAGTGCCTTTCTAAAATAACTTCTCATAAAAGGTGAATTCACATGTGCTTAAGGACAAGCTACATTTTTTAAATGAGTGGGTAGTACTAATGCTGTCTTTTTTTTTTCCCCTCCAGGGGCAATTGGATTGGAGAAGCACCATATAAAGTAGGAGTACCATGTTCATCTTGTCCTCCAAGTTATGGGGGATCTTGTACTGACAATCTGTGTTTTCCAGGAGTAACGTCAAACTACCTATACTGGTTTAAATAAGCTTAGCTTTTACTCCAGGAAATAGAATGATTTCTGGAAATCATAGGCATGTATATATATTGAATTTTGCACATATTATACATATTTTATGATAATCTTGTTTTCCTTTCAGTATTCATTTGTATAAATTAGTGTTTGTCCAGTATGTTTGTTTAATCCTTTGAGATATTCAAAACATTCATTTCTATTTTCTTATGTCTAACCCTAAATTAAAATATTATATATGTAGTGATAATATAGTTGATGCATCCAATTCCAAAACTTGTATTCCAGAGGAAATACATTATTATGTTCTTAAGGAATAAAATCTATATTTGACCTGTAATGTGTATGTGTATATATATACACACACATATGTATGTGTGTGTATATATAAACACACACATACACAAACATGTGTGATGTAATTCATAGATAATAATATGATTCAAATGCCAATTGTCTGACCACCTCACTTTAGAAGAGTTAACTATTCTAAAGGATATGTAAGGTGGTCAGACATTTTTAGCACCCATTTCTGTAATACCTATAAAATGATAGTTTGTAAAATAACACTCACCCAGTGACATCTGGAAATAATAATTTAATTAAGCAGCCATGGAGTTCATTCTGGAGATATTTTATTTTATTTGGGTCCCCCAAAGTATATACTCAACTTATGTAAATTTTCAAATCAAATGTTTTCCTTAATCTCATTTTATTGAAGCAGCAGTCATGTGTTGAGTGCTTACTACACAGGAGGCGCTCTGCTAGTTATATTCTGATAATGCAAAGATAATTAGATATGGTTCCTGCCCTCAAGAAGCTCACAAAAATATTCAGGAAATAATGCAGCCTAGTGACTTTTCTGTAAAATTATTTTTTAACAAGTTGATTTTCATGTAGTTTTGAGGAAGTGAACAGAACATTATTCACCCATAGGTGGAAAAAACCAAGCTGTATATTATGTAAGGCTTCTGATTCTCATGAAGATTTAGCTATAGTACTTGGAACAAGAAGGGGAAGGGAAGAATTAACAAACACCTAGAGATTTCTGGGACTGTGACTTTGGAAAGTAGAAGGCAAGACCCTCTGAAAACTGATGAAGTCTAAGAGAAAAAAAAAATTGGGAGGACAGGTATGAAAAGTCACAGAAATAGGGTTAATTGCACAAAAAAGACCAGGTGGAGAGCTTCAGAAGGACCTATTTTGAGGGCCTGGTACATCTGGAGGCCTGTCGGCAGGAGACGATGGACTCCAGAGAGGTAGGGGGTGCTGAGGACAACCCTAGCTCTTCGTCGTTTTGCCTGTCACTATTTGGTGAGAATCAATCTACTTATCATCTTGGGTCATTAAATACCATATTAAAGATTCTCTGTGTACACCACATATAGTTAAGATTTTTTTAAAGTAGCCCTCTTCAGATGCTTTTCTAAGGACTGACTACCAAGCTTTATTTCTATGTTTCTGTAGAAGAAAAATTTTTCAGTTCTTCATTGAGTTTGATTATGGAAATCAAATCAAAGTCTCTATGAAAATGTCACTCATGATCTGGAAACGCAACATTTCCTTATCATGAAATCTTTTTCAGAGAGGAAAATATGACAAGTCACTTAACACATTACATTTCAAATATGTGTGTGTGTGTGTGTGTGTGTGTGTGTGTGTTATTCAGGTTAGGTTATCCTTCCGTAGAACTACAGAACCACGTTTAGTTCATTCCAGAGTGATTAGTTCCAGAGTGCAGATAACAGAAGAAAGCTACTTGTTTAAAATTCCATATACATTTGTAGTTTCTTGGGGTGGATGCTTTGAAAGATGACAGATAGTTAGCTGAATCCATCTAACTGGGAGAAGAATTTACCATATGGTTCTACTTGATTACAAACAACTGGGTTGATTACTTTTACAAATTGACTATTGGGACCAAATGCTTTCATATCATGTTACTCTGCCTTTATAGACCCTATTAAAATTAAATATTTCTGAAGAATACAATAGGGAACAGAAGTAATGACATTATTCAGGCCTCATTTCAACTTTTATCTAACATGTCTAGGCTCATTAATGGGATGTTTGCTTGATTTATCTAGAAAGTGTTTCCATACTCAAATTTACTATGTCAGTTCTAGAGAAACAGTAGTAAGTACTGTTACAAATATGATGACCATCGTCAGTTCCAGTTCTGTTGCTGGCTTGGTTGTGTGGCTTGATTTCTCAGTTCTAAAGAAGAATAATGATATTTGCTACATATTTCACAGAGCTTCTTATGAAGGCAAATTTATAATATTAAAAAAATTATGAACATTAAAATTATCAATTATATTATGAAACTATATTTTAGATAAAATTAAGTTTTTCATGAGATCTTTTTTGGCAGGAACTGTGTCTAATTCTTTGCATTTTTCCCAGCTTCTTATATAGTGGCTTTAACATAATAGCTTTTAATAAATGCTTATGTGAATGGATTTTTAAAATTAGCTAAAAAGTCTAGAATTGCAACAATTTAAAGAAATCCCACCTTTCCATGCTTTATTAAGACAAAAATGTCTTAAATATAAAGTCTCGATTGTATCAAAAATCCAGATAAATCATCACACATATCAGATTAAAACTAGGGTCTACACACTTATGTAACTGTTCTTTCCAAACCACGACTAGAACTATAAGTTTATTTATAATTTAACACCTCAGCTGAAAATATAAATGGTATATTTGTTATTCTATCTCTACTTTTTAAAGTTAGTAATATAAAGTGGCCATGAGAAATATTTTATTTCCAGGCTAAAGCAAATGAAAATTTGCTAGTATCAACACAGCATGTCATATTTTTCACAGCATGCAACAATGGTGCTAGGAAAGTTATTTCTCACTGTAATTCCCAGAGGCAGAAAGGGTCTGGGTATAAACTATTTCATAAGAGCAGCTTTAAGTAGTCAGCATTGAGGTTTTCATTTGGAAAGGTGTCATTCAAAAGAAATAGTGATTGGCATATATATTCTACAGCATTGATCCTCTCTGTGGTGTAGATTTTTTTATATCACTCCTTATTCAGTAGAAAAATTTTTTAATTGTCACAGTGTTGGTTTTGTGGCTTCCATGTCATCAAAAGACTGAAAAAAATTACAATTTTAGCATTAAACTGACAGATTTCTTTATGAAATTGTCTGTGAGTTATGTAGGCACAGTCTTAATGTTTCTGGTTATGATAGATAAGTTTGCTTTAAAGATGTGGAACAAACCATTATTATTATTATCATTTTTGCTTCTGTTTGGTAGTCTAAGCATTATTACTTCTGTGGCCTGTAAGAGCTGCCCTACAAATTTCATTTGGCGGTGCTGTAACGTTCGTTTGAAACGTTCATGGAAACATTCATTTGGAAGTTCCAGGCAGCTTTAGCACACAGAATTGACCAAACACTAGGGCAAGTTCAACCAATACCATTTACACAGAATATTTGAATTGAAACAATGTATATTTTTCTCATTTATAGGTGCTCATGTTAAATCAATTTATAACATCTACATAAGTCAATTTAATACCTATTTAAGCCAATTTAAGTGTTTTGTGTTCATATGCTGCTTATTAAATACATGGACAAGCTAAACAGATAATTTGAATGTGCCTATGAAGGAAAAGTAACGCTTAGACTTTGGTGTACGTTCTCCCCTGTGTAAACCCACACCCTCAATTCTGAAGTAGGACGCAAACCTTGACACAGATGGAAGCCTTTACCTACCAAAGTGTTTAGGGAGAATAAGGTTACCGTTGTTTCGATGTCTAACATTATCTTTTCTAAGTTTTATTTGACATTACCATTATATGTGTGGGTGAAGACACATAATCACATATAATCATTTAAACACATACAAAATAATTTTGAAAAATTATGTCATGGTCTAACTTTGAATTTATGAGAGGTCAATGAACAGCTTAGAAGGTTTAACAATTTACTGGTTAATGGTGCTGAAAATACGTTACAATTACCACATATCCTTGCTTTAATTTTGAAGTTTCTTATCCATTAAAGTTTTTATAAGTGTGAACTACCAATATCTATTCTGGTGCTAAATGTATGGTGCTAAACAAATTGTTAGTGTTAATGGTTTTAGTAATGCTTCTTTTATTCATTGTTAAAAGTGTCGTCCATAAATTCCTGAGTCAGAAATATTAATAAAAATCCTATGTTAAATTAATCTTCACCAAAAATAGGCCAGTGAACTCTGTTTCTTTATATACCAGTCCAACATTATTTAGGTGTTACAGAATGTAAATATATTTCTTTAAAAGTTATCAATTTTCATTTTTAAGGCATTTATTTTTTTAGATTGACAGTGTCCAAATCTGTCCTAAAGGTCAGATTACACCTACACCAACCATGCTGTAGGCACTCGCGCCCTCTGGTGGTTGTAAAAAAAATTCCCAAAGTAGTAAAATGTTAAATTGTGCCACATTAGAATTCTCGGATATTCCTTAAATCTTACAGCTTTTAAAAATGTTTGACTTTATTGAAATACATCTATAAAAGTAAAAGAGAGTTACTATTTCCTGGAATCTACTTTCCTAGATATTATAATAATTTTTTTCATGATTTTCCAGGTATGAAGTGCTTATTAGTGTTTTTTTTCCTTCTCTGAACCAGCTATTGCTAAAATATATTTTTTCGTTTAGTTTACATCATAAGTACAATTAGAATTACTATAAGAGAACATAATTATAATTGTGTCTCACTTTCAGAAGTGATAATTTATTTTTATTTAGCATAATACTTAAGATAAAAAGAAGATATACTAAAATAATAAATAATTCCATATGTAAAAGGATTTTCTCCTCACCTTTGATTGTTGGTCTATAATTTGACAATGTTATCTGGTGATATCATTGAGCTAATGTTAATATTTTATTATTCCATTCAAAGTCCTTCTAGACTAACAAATGGAGAGAAAAGCTTAGAATTTTTCATCTGTAACTAATAAAGGTCATTAACATTCTCAAGTAAGCTTTGAATTGAGATATGTAATTGGCTGAATATAATATTTTATTTTGACAAACTTCTTATGTTAGTATAAACAAAATTTACTTTGAAGCTCTTTTCTAAATTAATATTTCGAACTTATTTTAAAGCAATAGAACCTTTTCTATGATCTAAATCACATGCAAAACTGCAACATACACATAAAATGGTCTTACTCATTCCCCACACCTTCCCCAGTTAGGAACTTTCTTCTCTAAGCCCTAAGATTCCATCAAATAGAGCAACATTGACCTAAATTATCCAGTTTCCCTCATTTTCTCTAAAACAATCAGCTAAAAAAAGGAAAGCAAACAAGAAAAAACTTGAGAGTCTAAATTATTTCGATGGTTCTTTTAAATACTCAGTTAACTTTGCCCATATTAGCAGCCTCTTTGGGGGAGAATTAAATGTTGGGCTAAACTGGTGCTTGGTTACATATTATAGCATCTTGTGTTTTGTTATTTGACAAACAGAATTTTGGTGCCATATTTTGAGAATTAGAGATGACTGTGGTACACATATAAAAACAATGTTTTTAAAATATCTAAATATGTCTCACATATTTATATAATCATCAAGTATACTGTATCATTTTAGATATTTTTTTAAAAAACAGATTAACTTAGATAAATTTTATTCATTACCTAACACTGTGGCAGTGAAAAGGTGCTTTTGGTGTTGTGATACAATGTCACGAATGTGTGCATACATAAAACCTGTGTAAACCTCTGTCCTTATGAACCATAACAAATGTAGCTTTTGAATGCCACTGTATTATTTTTTTCTTTCAATAAAAGAATATAATCAATTGGTTTGTGAAGTGTATCTAATTTTTTTCTTTTTTCTCAGTAATTTTAAAATAGATTCAGAATTAGATGAACTGGCTTTTGAGATCTACCGTTTACCAATTTTGAAGAGAAATAAATCACTTTTCCAAAGCAATAATGATTATATCTTTATTGCAACACTGAATTACACCAACTTTTCTATTTTTCTTTCTTTTTTTTCTTCCTTCCTTTGCTTCCTTCCCTCCTTTTTCCTTTCCTTTCCCACTAAATCCCCCCAAAATATTTTGACCTATCAATATAAAAGACATCTCCATGGAGGGAGAAGAAAAGAACAATACATCAAAAAGTTCCAGCAGCTGACCGTGAATAGTTTATGCTCCCCCATAGAGAGGCCCTGGAGAGACACTGCAAGTGATCCTGGGGGAGAAGCACCACTTCAGGCAGGAGTCGGCCCCAGGCGGATGATTCCCAGGGTGGCTCTGCCTTTTAGAGAGGTGACTCCATCCTTTCTAGTGAGATGGGAGATCTCACAGGCAAGTTTCATTGAGAAGGACCAGAACCTAGGACTTCATTTAAATTTCTCCTTACCTTATCTCACCCAAAACAACAACCTCACTAACTTAAGCCTTTTCAAAGAGGGTCTCCTGCCCAACTGTGTCTCTCTCTGGCTCTCTCTCAGCTTCTCTTTCTCTTGCTAGTCATCCCTTATTCACTTCACTTCCTCCTACCTCAAGCCTCCAGGTTCCCACTCACACCTTTAAGACGTTCCATCCATCTCCAGAAAAGGTGGGGTTCCGTTCGTTGATATAGGTGTGCGTGAGTGTGTGCGCACACAGGAATGTGTGTTGTGAATTCTAGATTCTCAGATTAGGCCTGACTGATGCTAACAAAATCTCATCCCCCCGCTGTTGCACACCTCTGAAGGTGAAGAAATGGGGAGTGGCGGATGATGGTCCCATTCAGCCTTCCCCATCAGTGTGAACTATGGCCTGTACCCTCCCAAGAAGCAAGCGCACCCTGACAAGGCCAACGTCAGCTTTCCCAGATACAGCAGACTGTGTTCCTGCTGTCACTTGACTTTGCCCCAGGCCCTTCTAAGACAGTCACCTTGACACTGTGGTCTCAGGGAGCCCTGACTCCCTCCTGTGCTGTGGTTACACACTGCAGGAGTGCCTGGTCCTGTCTTAGCAAACTGGAGAGGTGACACCCCTCCTACTTGAATCTCTTGGACTCTGATACTCTCCCTTGATGAGGGACAAGTGAGGTCCTGGAATGTTTCTTGCTTTAATAGCCTATTAATTGAAGGAAATATTCTAACTTATGAAGGGACACACGAGTTTTACTAAACTTGAGTGCAGACAGGAATTTATTCTGTAAATTTCTACATAATATATTGATTCAATGTATGATGTAGATTAATTATCTCAAAAATGATTTTTTTCTGAAAATAGAAAATGCAGGAAAGTGGTGTAAACTATTTTATTCTAAACATTATAAGGTATGTGAAAATTCTACAAGTCCTAGAATCTGTTCAATATCTTCAAAAATTATATATGCATTTACTCTTTGACCCAGCAATCCCTCTTTTACAATTCCATTCCAGAGATACACACTGGCAAACTATGAAGTGATGTGTGTCTAATATTAATCATTACAGCATTATTTGTAATAGGAAAGGGCAAGAAACAAAGTCTATTAAAGAGGGGTTGGCTGAGTGGTATGTCTACCATGAAGAGATGCTATTGTCCTCGTCCATTTGGGCTGCTATAACAAAGTACCATAGACTGGATGGCTTGGATGGCTTCTAAACTATAAAAATTTATTTCTCACAGTTCTGGGGGCTGGATGTTTGCGATCAGGGTGTCAGCCCGGTCAGCTTCCGGTGAGGATGCTCTTTTGGGTTGCAGACTGTCAACTTTTCATTTTATCTTCACATGGCAGAAAGAGAGTACACTAGCTCTCGGGAGCCTCTTTGATAAGAGCTCTAATCTCATTCATGAGGAGTCCGCTCTCATGACCTAATTACTTCTCAAAAGCCAAACCTCCTAATACCATGACATTGGGGGTCAGGAGTTTAATATAAGAATTTTATGGGAACACGTTCAGCCCACAAAAACTATGGAGTTGAAAAATGGAATGAGAAAAATCTCTATAAACTGACATAGAGTGGTCTCCCAGGATATATTGCAAAGTGTAGGAGAGTGGAACTAATATGCTGCCTCTGTAAGAAAGGTCTGGGGGAACAATACACACACACACACACACACACATGCATTTATAACAGTATTTGTATTTGTCACAAAAAATGGAATTGTGAATTAGAAAGTAATATGAATTATTACTATAAGGGGTAAGAAGGGAACAGGATGAAGGGACAAAAATATCTCAAGTAACTTCAAAATACAGTATTTTGAATGTACATCCAGAGTGGAAAATATGTAAAGACAAAGTTGAAAAGAAATATTTAATTTTATTCAGTAGTCTGTTCATAATATCATTAGTGGGAGGAGGAAGTGAGAATAATGCAAATAAGTAATTAGACTGCTTTTTTTAGAAACCACAGTTTTTCAATGTAAGAGAAAAGAGGTATAATTGCAAAAAGAGTTAAGTAATATTGAAATACAAAATATGTATTTGAAACATCAATATTAACTCAAGATACTTTCTTCTTGAAAAATTAATATATTTTTTAAATCTCTCAAGCATAAAGTCCTCAAAGCTCTGACCATCCGACAGGGATAAGTACAGTTAGTGCACAGCTTGTTGTCTCTAACACCATTTACCTCCAAAATAACACTTGGCCTCACCTTAGCTGCTGGCAGCCTAATCCAAAACACCATCATCATCTCACATATTTAATAGATTAGTGGTGTCCAAAGTGGGATTTATGTTCCCCATAAGTGCTTAAAAAGACACAAGAACCTGTATGTATATCTAATATTATCTATTAAAAAAGAAAGAAATTAATTCTTCCTACAGGATGATAGATGGCAGCGATACCCTCGCTTGGTCTGTAAGGAAGGGGTGGGGTGACTGACGGAGTGGTCCAAGGCAGCAGCGTCACCTGCGCTCCTCACGTGGCTGTTTGCTTTAGGGCATTTCCACACACTGCATCTTAGTGACCCAGGTAAGAGAATTAACTAATTTTGAAACTCAGCTTTTACTTGACTGTGGCAAATATTCTCAAAAAATTCCCACAGAACCAAGATTGACAATAGTTTAATAATGAATGCACAAGTGACACCAAGGAAATTTACCAGGTGATACTTACCTTGCTTATGATGACAAGCTTTTCTGTCAGCCACATTATGAGGTAAAAATAATGATGATCTAATATGCCAGAGCAGACGAAAAATTCACAATTATTAAGACTATTACGAATGATAAATGTGCTATGAATGACTCAACGATAATGAACATTTGCCTTGATAGATTAGCTGGTGAGCTCAGCTATCATAATTAGCAAATGATTTTAAACAAAATAAATGTAAAATGATGCCTGAAGTTATATACTAAGCAAAACTTTTCAAAATTATTGGGCACAGTTGAACATGTAGCTCTAATAAAAATGTTAAATACTAGCATAATTTAAAGTTAGAATAATAGAAATATCAAAGTCATATTTTGGTGAAAGCAAAATGATTCTATATTATTGGTAACATAAAATATATTTAAAGCGTTTTAGACATTTTATTCTAAATATTTTGTTATTTAAATACTTTATAATGTACCCAATATATTAATATTAGTTCATGGGCTCTATGGGATTTAACATCTAATGTCTAATACAGGGGTGAAGAACCTACTGCCTCAAGCCCACATGTGGCCCTCCAGATCCCCAAGTGTGGCCCCTCCACTGAATCCAAACTTCACAGAACAAAGGATTTGTTCTGTAAAATTTGGATTCAGTCAAAAGTTCGTACTCAAGGATCCAGAAGGCCACATGTGGCCTAATATTATATATATTATACATGTTAGTCTAATACACGTTAGCACATGCTATAATTTATACCTCATTCTGGCCTCTCCTAATTGACACATTTGACCTCCAGATCTAAAATAGGCCTGCTACCCCTCCATCACTCTCCACAGCATTAACACTGTGACAACTGTGTTTGATCCGTGTGTGTGTGTGTATGTGTGTGCTGTTAAATTGCATGACATAGGTTGACTTAATGGCTGTCTCTTCCACTAGAATGCAAGCTTCATGAAGGCAGAAATTTTACCTTCTTACTGCTATATTTCTAGAGCCTAGAAATGTACTTAGTACTTTGTACGTGCCCAGTAAATATTTATTAGGTGGACTGAAGATTCAATGGAGTTGTAGAGATTAAAAGAGATAATGTATATAAAGCATTTAATGCAGTTCCTTATAAGGAATAAACAAAGATTATTATTTATAACTATTATTTTTACATAATGTTCCGGAAAATAACTGGGGCTCTATGTTCCTAGAAGGTTTGTGCTAACTGAGTTAACTTGTTATAGAAGCAATAAACCAAGCCTGTTTTTCTAGAAAACTAGTATCTATCATCTGCTAAGTTACTCTAAAAAAAAAATCTGTGCTGGAATCAAAATTAAATTAATATCTTTTTTGGAACAGGTCCATGTAGTCAGCACGATCAACTCATGATGCAAACTGCCTGGAGAGACATTTTTATGTTGGTCCCTTGATTTCACCCTTATATGGATAAGAATGAAGCAAAGAATGCAAGTTCTGGGAGAACAGCACCAAGTTCTCCAGCTTTCTCCTACGTGGTCTGTATTTATAAACAAGAGTAGGCCACAGAGAAAAAGAAAGAGGAAATAGAGGAAAATGAGTATGTCAAGGGCTACTTTTGCTCCTCAATTCCACTGTCAACCAAATAGGGCAATCTGGGAATGACAGAATTAACTGGGGCCTTTGAAACATGAGTCTTTTCCCTACAGCACTTAGTGAGTTCTCCTGCACAGAAAACTAAGAAAGTAAGAATTCTATTTTCAGCTGGACTCATGAACTTGAGCTATTAAACCAACATGAAGGAGAAACAACTTCACACACTAAAAATACCCACTGTCACAGCCTCTGTTTAACTCCTCACTATTCAGCCCCATGAGTGTGCTGTCTGTAGTCACTGACTTCAGATCCTGATTATGCCACTTAAATCTGGCTTTTTAAAATTCACTCATTTATTCCACAAATACTTATTGAGCACATTTCACAGGTCAGGTAATCAGACAGAGTACATACCTACCAGAACCTTATATTGGAGTGGCAGGGCTGGGGTATGGTGGGGGCAGAAATAAAGAAGCCACTCAAAGTGTAATAAAATGCAGTGGAGATCATTGCTATGAGGAAAATAAAGCAGGAAAGGAGAGAGATGACAAAGAGACTGTGGGTACTTAGATGACCTTGGGCAGGACCAGCCCCACCAAAGATGTTGAGATTTCAGCCAATACTGCATGATGTCCACTCTTCATCAAATAAAACTGTGCCTTGAAAAATTTCTGTGATTTTAATGAAAATACCTAGCACTTTTTATTTTCTTCAATCCCTCTGTTGAATTAAAGGCAGTGTTCATTCAATTGTTCTTGAAATTCTTCTCCTTGAATTCTGTATTCTCCAAGTTGACCTCTGTCATCTCTGGTATTTTGAATGCTTCAAGTGAGAAATCCATCTTTCCAAGGCCAACCCTGATATGTCATTCTGCTTGTTCAGATATTTTTCTTTATTCCTTGCCTTCCACAGAATAAATGCAAACAACTTTTCCTTGCATTTAACCTCCTTCATGCTGAGGTTGGAGTTTATATTTCTAGTTTATTTCCGCTAGGCTTCACACATTTTTTCTAAATATGAACCAAAGTGCCTGTTATCACATATTCTATCATACACTCCCCAACATCTCCGTAGAGTCTCATATGGTTTATAATAATGTCTGGGCATGCGCGTGTGTGCGCTTGCATGAGTCCTCCATGACACAAAACTTTTATGGCTTGAATTTTACCTACTTTAGTGGTCTTTGGTTTCCTTATTTACAAATATACTCTCTTTCCTTTGTGCACCAATAGCACTTGAATTGTTATCTCTATTCTTGCATTTACCTTCGATCTTCCCTTCCTGCATATTCATAAACATTCTGAAAGTATTTTAGTGTACTACAATGTTTGTGCTAAGCTCATCTTTGTATTACATGGTATTAGCACAGAAGAGTCAGTCACTATTGAAAGAATTGATGTTTTTGTGGAGGACTATGGTCAGGCTGCCACGTCACATTATTTCTCTTGAGGTCACATAGCCACAGGTATGTGAGTGACTAACAGATGCCATTCTCATAGCTATCTGCAGTGGTACAATTCTGCTGCAAACTTACAAGAACTTGGAAGTGTTATAGGAATATTTATTGTGTCTTTTCCATTGCTCACAATATTAATACATACAAAAATGATAGTGCCTTTCAAAAAAACCTATGTAGAGAATATGTGAATGATTTTAACTTTTCCAATCTTTGGCAAAGTAATGTAATTCATTCTTCAGGTGGACAAGCAAATGCATAGTGGTTTCTTTTGAAGATTGTTTGAGAATGTAGTTGAAGAGAAATACTGACTAATTAAGAGTGTGAGGGAAATGCAAATCAAAACCACAACAAGATATCACTTAACTCTAGTGAGAATGGCCTTTATGAAAAAGTCCCAAAACAATAAATGTTGGTGTGGATGCAGAGAGACAGGAACACTCATACACTGCTGGTGGGACTGCAAACTAGTGCAACCTCTGTGGAAAGCAATATGGAGATACCTTAAACAGATACAAGTAGACCTACCATTCGATCCAGCAATCCCATTATTGGGCAGCTACCCAAAAGAATAAAAGACATTCTATAAAAAGACATCTGCACTCAAATGTTTATAGCAGCACAATTCACAATTGCAAAGATGTGGAAACAACCCAAGTGCCCATCAATACGTGAGTGGATTAATAAAATGTGGTATATGTATACCGTGGAGTACTACTCAGCTATAAGAAATAATGGCGATATAGCACCTCTTGTATTTTCCTGGATAGAGCTGGAACCCATTCTACTAAGTGAAGTATCCCAAGAATGGAAAAATAAGCCCCGCATGTACTCACCATCAAATTGGCTTCACTGATCATCACCTAAGAGCACATTTAGGAATAACATTGATCGGGTGTAGGGCAGATGTGAGTGGGGGAGGAGATAGGTGTATACATACATAATGAGTGCGATGTGCACTGTCTAGGGGAGGACACGCTTGAAGCTCTGATAGCTGAGGGGGGGAGGGAGGGGCAAGGGCAATATACATAACCTAAACTTTTGTACCCCCATAATATGCTGAAATAAAAAAATAAAAAAATTAAAAAAAAGAGTGTGAGGAACTGATACAAGGTGGTTAATTTTTAAAAAATGGTTCAATACTCTATGTTATGTTTAATTAAGAGTATTTTCAAAAGTGAATTAACTATAGATAATTTCTACTTAATATAAATTTAGAAATCAATTACAATATAACAGCTGATCCCCTTAAGTAAATATTTATGGCAAAAGATAACTTTATAATTTAAATAATTAACTTTTGTTGCACTCCAGTAAATAACTACAATTTAGGACATTTTAAAGAATCTATCCAATTTTCTAGTTTTTTTAAAACAAATACAATACACAAAGAAAAATTACTTATATAGGAATTATAATGGTATCATCTTTCATATGTTTCACATAGATATATATTTTACATATTAAAAAAGATTCAGATTATTTGCATTCTTCTCTTTCATTAGTGAAAAAGATAGCCAGTTACAATAGAGCATGAAATGTACTATAATGCAAGGTTCCATGAGATTATCTACGACACCTTCCGGAAGACTCAGGGTTTGTGGGTGGGTGCAGTCTCTTAGGCTTTCTGAAGGAGATGATACGTGAACCAAATCCTCTTTCCTTACCTCCCTTCTCCATGATCTGTAACCATAACCCACGTTATACATTCCTCTGATTGCTGAGATTGTATCCAAAGTGATGTAAGACATTTGCCAACCAATTTTAAAAACTCTGCAACTCTAATTACAACATATAAAAAGAAAACTCTACCTGAATACATCATAGTCAAATTGCTAAAACGCAAAAACAATGAAAGGTTTTAAACTAGCAGAAACAAAGGCCAGTTGTTACTAATGGTGCAACAAGAAGACTGAAGAGTGCTTTTTCAATAGAAACTTTGGAAGATGGAATACACAGTGATAACATCTGATATAGTTTGGGTATTTGTCCCCTTCAAATCTCATACTGAAATTTGAGCTGCAGTGTTGAAGCTGAGGCGTAATGGGAGGTGTTTGGGTCAAGGGGAAGTATCCTTCATCGATGACTTTGGTGCAGTAATGAATGAGTGCTTATTCTATTAGTTCCCAGGAGAACTGATTGTTTAAAGAAGCCCGGCATCTCCCTCCTCTCTCTCTGTTGCTTCCTTCCTTTCACCATGTGATGCCTGCTGCTCTTTGCCTTCCGCGGTAAGTGGAAGCGTCCTGGGTCCTCACCAGAAGCAGATGCTGGTGCCATGCTTCTTGTACAGTCTGCAGAACCCTGAGCTACACAAACCTCTTTTCTTTATAAATTACCCAGCCTCAGGTATTCCTTTATAGTAACACAAAAGGACTAACACATCTTTAAAGTATTAAAAGAAGAAAACTTCCAAACTAAAATTCCAAACCTGTAGAAATCATTCTTCAAAAATAAACATGAAATAAACATATTTGCAGATTAGAAAAAAATGTTGAGAGGATTAATGTCTGAAGACACTAATGGAAGTTCTTCAGACACAAGGAAGGTGGTCCTAGTTGAAAAAATGAAAGTATAGGAAGAAATGAAGAGCACCAGAAAAGTGAATATGAAGTGAATATAAATGAATATTAACTATTTTTAAAATGACAATAATAATGATGTCTTGTGTGGTTTATAATACATGTACAATAATACATACATAACAATAATACAAAGGGGAGAAGGAAAATAGAATTAAAGTGTTGTAAGTTTCTTGCTTTTTTTTTAAAGAAATAGTAGCTGTATTAATTTAGATAATTTAAAAAAACAATCTCTAGATCAATCATTGAAGGAATAACAGAATGGAAAAACAAAAACCCAATAGAACAGAAAAATAGGGAAAATGGATTAATCAAAAGAAGTAAAACAAAGAAATTAAGAAACAAAGAAAAAAAGTGGCTAGATGGTAGATTAAAATCCAACTGTGAACTATATCAGTCATTTTATCTTGATTCCATTGAAAGGTGTAAAAATTATAACATTTTATGCATCAAATAGTTTAATTTTAATGTTAAGATATGACAGAACTAAAAGAAAAAATATACAATTCAACAATCATTGGAGGTTCTAACACATGTCAGTAACCAATTAATAGAATCAGCTGTCAAAAAATTCAAGAGGGACCCAGAACGTCTGCTCAACCAATATGACTTATTTGAAACATATAGAAGACTTTATCCAACAATTGCAGAATGATGTTCTGCATCATGGACTATTTTACCAAATTAGAACATATAATAGGTCAGAAAATAAGACTAAGCAAATTTCATAAGACTGAAGTCACACAGAATATATTCTTTGATCACAATGGACTTAAACTAGAGAAAAATAAAGTAAATATAAGCAGAACAATCTTAAATGTTTGGATTAAATAGTACATCAGTGGGTCAAAGATGAAATCATATGAAAATTATAAAATATTTTTAACTGAATGATAGTGAAAACAATGGCAAAACACTTGGGTGACAAAATTAAAGCAGTGCTCAGACATAAAACGTATAGTTTTAAATGCATATATTAGAAAGGAAGAAAGTTTAAATATTAATTATTTAAGCTTCTATAACAAGAAGCTGACAAAGAAACATCAAAGTAAATTCAAAGATTGTAGAAGAAAAAGCAATAAATATAAGAGCAGAAATTGATGAAAAAAATCAGGTGTATGATAGAAAATATAGATCAATAAGGTATTACTTTGAAAAGATTAATAAAGGTGATACACGCTTAACAAGACATATCAAGAACGAAAAACAAGAACCCATTATCAATCCTGCAAATGATGAAAGATAATAAAATATAAATGCATTTGAAAATTCTAATAAAGTGGATAAATTACTTGAAAAAGTTAACAAAACTAGAACAGAAACAGAAAAGCTGAATAGCAACATTTCTATGAAATAAATTGAATCTGTAATTTAAAAGATTCCTTCAAGGAGTTATCAAGGACCAAATGATTTTCCAGGTGAATTATTTCAAACATTTGAGGAAGAAATAATGTTTAAATTCCAGACTCTTCCAAAAAATAATAAAATGAGGGATACTTTTCAATTTGTTTTATGTGCCCAGAATAAGCTTGATACCTCAATGTGGCAAGGATACTGAAAGAAAGAAAAATTACAGGCCAATATCTTTCAATAAACAAGACACTAAAATCTACCTAGTTAAATGGAATCCACATATATATATATATATATATATATATAAATGATAGTTTATTCTAGGAATTTAAAGTTGGTTTACCACTCAGAAATGAATCAATATAATTCTCATCATTATCACAATAAAAGAAAAAATTAATATATCATCTAAATAGAAATGGAAAGATCATTTGATAAAATTCAGCACACTATCATTAAATAAAAACTATTGTTTTGGGAATGAAGGCAACTTCCTTAATCTAACAAAAGCTAATGACAATGTCTTACTGCTACCATTATACTTAATCTGATTAAATATTAAATTTTCTACTGAGGTCAAGAATAAAACAAAGATGTACACTATCACCACTTTTATTCACATTGGATTTGAGTCTTACCCAGTGTAATATACAAGTAAATTATATATATATGAGAAGAAAAGTTAAAATTGTCATTATTAATGTAAGACATGATTGTATACACAGAAAATTCAAATGGAAGTATAAATAATTAGAATTAAATTAGTTTCACAAGGTCACTGGATATATAAATATCAGTTTGAATTTCTGCTTATTAGCAACAAAACTAAGCTTTAGAATTTAAAAATTCATTTATAATAGTACCAAAATACCAAATACCTAGTCATAAATTTAACAAAATAGGTATAAGTCTTTTACTCTAAAAAATAAAAAAAATTGCTGAAATTTAAAAAATTCATCAATGAAATATATAAATCTTTTTTATGAGTTGGAAAACCCAACATTTATAAGGTGCTCATATCCTCCAAATTGGTCTGTAAATTCTATGTAATTTTTATTAAATTTCCAATATTTTTTATGTATCTACAGAAATTGATCAACTGAATCTAAAATTTATATGAAAACACAAAGACCTTGAATAGCCAAAAAATCTTGAATTGGAAAAACAAAACTAGAGGAAGTATATTACCAGATCTCAAGGCTAATTTTACAACTACAATAGTTCAGTCACTGTAGTATTAGATAAATTCAAATGAATAGAGTGACCAGAAACAAACTCATCTCTATGTGTTTCCTGATTTATTATATAGGTACCACTGCAATTCATTAGAGAAAGGTTGATATTTCTATATGTTTCCTTGTCATTTGAACACAACAATTTGAAGCAAACCAACCAATAATACTGAACCTTACCTCACAAGATACACAAAAATTAATCTGAGTTTGACTTATAAATATGTAAGTGAAAAGTAAACAATCAAGTTTATAGAAGAAAACCTAGGAGAATTTCTTCATAATTTGGGGATAGACAAACATTTCTTAAACAGGACATTAAAACATTAACTCTAAAAGAATAGATTAATAAACAGTCTACATTAAAATCAGGACCACTGCTTTTCAAAAGGAGGAATCAAGAGAATGAAAAGGCAAAGTATGAACTGGGGAAACAGTTTGCAGTGCACTTCTAGAAAAGAATTTATATCCAGAATTATTGACTAAATTAAAAAGGGAAAGATGTTATAATTCTAAAAAATGACAAAACATTTGAATTTTTATCTTCAAAGATATAATTGGCTTTTACTGAAAATTGCTTGGTCATTATTTATAGTATCTTGTTGCATTTATTGGCTTCTTTTATTTCTTGAATAAATTAAGTATAGTTATTTTATATTCTACATCTCCTTATTCTAATACCTGAATTACTTGCTAGTTTGTTTTCACTGTGATGTTTTTCATAACCCCTTCTTCACCTACTCACAAACTTCACACACACACCAGGGTCTTTATCTGTAGATTAGCTGAAGCCTGAGTTGAAGCTGAGTTCCCCTAAGAGGAACATCCTTTGCTTCAGTATGTCCCACAGAGACACTACCAATCTGGAACTACTGTAAGTTTCTCAATTCAAGTTTTTCAGACCACAAAGACAGAGCGGATTCAGATTAGAAATAATTGTCATGTTAGGGTTGGCTTGTTCTTTTATTATCTTATCACCTAGTGCCAAGATCAAGTCAGCTAAGTTTTCCTGTTGTCCCCTTCTGTGCGGTGGGTTTATTTCTCACCCTCTCTTACAGTGATGGGGCCCATCCTTATGTGGAGTCTCCTATGAGACTACCTACCTGCTTTCCCTTTGATAAATTGTTCTTGTGAGTCCTTCATTTTATGTCAGCCCAGTGATACATTAAAACAAATCCATATTTTATACAAAATTTTAATAATTTTAAGTATGAGGATTTTTCAAGGTATTTATTTTACCACACTGCTAGAAACAAGGTTGCATCATTGCATTACTTTTTGATCTGAATAGGGTTTGGATGGATAGTTGCATAATATAAGAAAGCAGATCTTCACCTAGTAAGTAAACCAGGATTTGAACCCATCAAAATTGACTCTGGACTGTGTTCTTAAGTACTACTCAATTGTACTTAAAAATTGGGTACATAATTTTCTTGACATGATGACTAGTGAATTAATAGAGAATTTGATAGACATTGAATAATGGCAGTGCTCCTGGTTAAATACCAAATAACTAGTTGTGAATAATAATAATACTTGTTATTATAAATAGTAAAACTCAAGTAATTATAGAAATAAATGAAAGTAGTTAGAGGAAAGAAAACCAAGGGGCCATGTCTCAGATGGAGTCACCATATGTTGCTATGATCACTCATAATTACACCACCACGAGAAATTATCTAGACTTTGGACGGACCATTTGACACTAAATCATCAAGCACTTTTGCATTAACATGTTTTTGATTCTTCCCTAAAGTTAGTTTTGCTCTAAATAATTTAATTTCTGGTGTAGTTATACAATTTGTAGATAAGACTTTATTTTGCAGTGTTTTCTACTTCTAAATCAAAATAAAGCTTTAGTTTTGCACTATTAATTTTGTAAAACATTTATTAAACTACCAGAGTTCTCCCACATTCTTCACTGAAACACTAGTAGGTTATTCTTCCATTTAAACTCTTCCATTTTAGAGATTTCATCAAATTTCTGACAGTCTTGTCAAACAGAGACTCCCCTCAAGTTTAAAAAAGTATTCATTTCAGTAATTCCAGCTTTCACAGATAGACAGTTGAGAAAAAATTCCAATAGATATTTTTAATATGATAATGAAAGTGCATTCGTTTTTATGTACAGTTAAAATACCTCTAGCACCTAACATATGTAACATAAAAGCTGACTTTTCTTCAATTGTATTAAATACCTTCTTTCATTCTAGAATTTTGTTCAAATAGGAATAGTTTTCCAATCTACACTTTTAGATGCTGAAATTAACTAGAGTACAATATGAATATAAAAATAGAAGTGATATGTAATTTAAGTATAATACAATAAAATTTAGGTGAATATAGATCTTTGGATAAACACTATCTTTTTATTTCAGAAGGCTAATCAGATGTCTGGAGTTGGGCAAAGGGCAGACTGAGAGTTGGGGACATTAAATAGAAGTCAAAGGCTATTCAAGGAGACATTTTTGTGACAATAACAACCACCAGGTAATGTTAACTCCTGCTCTTCCAAATAGACTAACCTTTTCTCTAGAATACATTTTCTTGTTGTTTCATCACAAAATAAAATTTGCCTACTGTTTATCTCAGGTTCACAGGTACTTAAAGAAAGTAGCTTAATTTGAGATTTGCCTTTGAGGCACTACATTTTATATTGATGGATTATTCAAGCAGATACTCTATACAAGTGATTTGGGAAACAATGTAAGGAAAGAATACAAGATACCCTTATTGTATCATTTCATGTTATAAAACATTAATTCGCTGAAAAAGGTGGATAAAATTTTCACTACATTTCCATGTGAGGTTTTTACATGGAAAAAAAGAAAAAGAAAATTTCCAAGACCTTTCCATGTAGGACTGAGGGGATTTTGGAAAAAAATATTTTTGCTAAGAAATATGTAACCAAGAGATTGTACTCACTGAAGGAAGAAGAGCCTACTCAACTAGAAAAACAATAAACACCTTTCTCAGTATGAGCAATAAGTAGAAAATGCTATCTTAGCAGTTCTAATTTGTACTATCTTTTCCTTGCAATCTCTATTTGCCAAATGGAAAACAACATAGCACTTTTGGATGTGGACTATGAATGGAAAAATATCTACACTGATATTTCCCCTAAAATGTAAGCCTGTTCATCAGTAAGATCATGCTAACACCTGGAAGAGATCCTCCTGAGCCAAGCTCAGATGCTAAGTTTAGAAACCAGCCATGCCTATGTATAGTTCTCTCTTATTGTTTAGGGTAATTTTTCTTCCACTTGAAGCCAAAGGAGCCCACTATTAGTTGATGGGCTTTCATTTAAAATAGTTATCTTAAAAGTAATTTCCCCAAGTAATTTTTTTTTTCTTTTGTTGCCATCAGTTAAACTGAGGTTAAAAGAAGAAATATCTCCAATAAACTACTGCAGATCAAGCTCAATTATCCACGGTCATGGCAATGATTCTAGACCATAAAAGAATTTCCAGTGCTTGAAATCAAGCTATGAGGGTATGAAGATTATTTTCCATTCAGTCATTATTATCTTTTCTGGATTAAAAGTTTCAATTTCACCAGATTCCTCAGATCTGTTTCTTTTTAGTATTTTGTTCAAAACTTGCTTTCCCCGCTCCACTGGTTTTGCTTCCCAGAACAAATAAGCTTTTCCACTAACCACGGCCTGCAGTTTGGCTGGTTCTTGAGCAGAGGTCTCAGTGCCTGCTTGTACACAATAATTTTCCAAAAGGTAGAAAACCAGTTTCTGGCTTAGAGAGAATTGGGGGGCAGGGGGGAAGGAACAAAGCTTACATTCTCTTTGACCTACGTATAACATATCCCTGTGTTCAGTATATTAACCAATTAATGCTTTGAGGACTTAACAAACAAGGGACACCCCTCAGCTTCCCTCTTTACATATGTCTATGGGCTCACCTGATTTTAATATAATTCACCCCTCTTTCTGCATTCCCTCCACCACATTGAATGGAAAACGGGACAGCTTCCACTCTCTAAAGTTCCATTAGCTCTTTGTGTCCTTCAAGGAGTCGTTTACTTTATTGAAATGCGATTGGAAAAGTGTTTCATTGCCTCAGTGATTTGCTCTGTTTCAGGGTTTAAACGTGCTGCTGAGGGCTTGCTCAGGCACGGAGTGAGGTATTGCTTGAATTATTCCATTCTCCCTTTCTCATTTGGCATTGGTCTCAGTGTTGGCACACTCTCTCTAAGGAGCATATGAGAATTTCCACACACTACAGGTAAGACTCTTGCCTTCATAGGCTGTCTTTTTGCACCCACATGTACATCGAGGACAATCTGTGGAGCATTCTGCAGTTTCAGTTCATTGTAACACAAAAAATGGCTGCTTTGGGTGTCGTGGGAGAATAAGAGAGTAGGGATGTTTATCCATTGGAGTCTGACACACTGACCTTCTCCATAAAAAGGGAGAAAGTTATCTTCTTGTATACTTTGCCCTTCCTCCATAAAGATTTAACACCATTGGCAGGACAAGGTGATGGAAAATGGACTGAAGATTTCTGGAAAGTGAGTTGGAATGAGTTAAGATAAAGACATGATGAGCCATGGAGATGTTCTGTTGTCCTGGCCATCTCTGATGCTCTCACGCTGCCTGGCTCTTCCGCTGCTCTATGTTTCCAACATTCTGGCTTAGATCCACTCAGGAATGTCTACCTGGCAGAAGCACATGGTGCGTGTACTGATTGTTTTGGTTTATTTTTAATTACAGGAATTACTATAGTTACTTCTCCCCCTATTTGTAAGGATTCAGCTTGAAGAAGGACAGTCATGTCCAAGAGCTGCATTTGCCTCTGCTCTGGCCTGTCTGAGATGGCCACTGAGGGAGTATCCACGACCTGGAACAGCTTCTGCCACATGGTGGGCCTCAGAATATATGGTGGGTTGGATAGCCTCTGCTTTGTTGCCCTATGATATAAACTGCTCTTCCATCTTTAAATTCCATAACTTGCAGATCGTGTCACTTAACACTTAGGCTAACGCTGAAGTCCCAGGGCTTTCTACCTAAGCAAGGAGACAATGAGGAAATTTAACCCAGTAACAGGTTAACTTCCATACTATTACTGGTGTCAAAGTTTTCTCTAATCTGGGCTTGAGGTCTCTCTTTGTAGAGTGGCTATAAACTCTAGCCCCGCCCTGATGGAGCTCCAGGGGGAGGTCATGGCTGTTCACAGTGTGTCTTTCATGGGGTACTTCTTTAACTTGGTGGGCAACATAATACCTAAGTGTCAGACCCACGACCAGGTGTCCCTCTCACAGGAAACTGGTTTACACTGGCAGGTGCCCTTGTAACTCTTGTCTGACCTGTGTCCAATTTATTCCAACCAAGGTAGCCACTGTCTAGAAGAGCCCTAACTGGGAGGAAAGTTACATTTGGGTGTGTCAATCAAAGGAGACACAGAGGAGGCTGCAAAACAGAACACATGAAAGTCATGTATTACTTACAGATCCCAAAGAGAAGAGGGCAGCACGTCTCGCACCACCAATGGGAAGGGGAGAGCCGGGACACTAGGCTTAACCAGCAGGTGAGGAGCAAGTGAGAGAGAGAGAGAGAGAAGGACTTGTGGGCCAGAGTCTTGGCTGGGGTCCAGGGCATTCCTCAGGCAGGCCCCCCTCTGTGAGTTCTAACTGGTTGGTTCACAGCAAGTAGGCGTGCATTCTGTGGAGTCACTGAAGTGCATCTGCACAGTCCTTGTGGGGTGTGGGGTCGTGGGATGAGTCAAGAGGGCTGTGTCTGGATATCCATAGGGAGGTGGGCGTATAAGACAGATGTCTGGATTGATCCCATTGAAGAACTGGACCTTGATACTCTAGTTCTCCAGCATTTGATCTCTTCTTTTCTCCTGGTTCTCCATTTTTGCCCTCAGATGTCCACTGTCCAGGTTCCTAATCCATCCCTCTAGTCATTCTGAATAAAGTTCCATCTCTGAACTCCAGCCATCTTGTGACTAGGTGTGTATTATCCATTGGGAAAAATTCTGTGAAACCACACCTGCACACTTAAACTTGAAACTCTAGGGTTGATTGACCACCTTTTTGGCCTGAGCCACCACTGCTGGATAGGTGAACAACTGGGCACCAGGATGTGAAGTGCCTTACTATTCATAACAGCTTCTGTGTACATGTTTTTTCTCTTTTAATTGATATCTTGGCTTTAGACCAACATCAAACTTATATATACTGGACTAATAACCCGGAGGTCACATTATCTTTACCCGAAGGCCTAGAGAGAGGTAAGGAGGGGAGGGGAGTGTGTAGGAGAGAGAGGCTTTTGCAGAACTTGAGTTGATCTCTTTGTACCCTCTTCTGCCCCATCCCAGTGCTGTCCAAGCAAGCTCGATTATGACATTCCCATACTGGCCTCCTAAAAGCTCCAGAACATAGAAGAGGCAGGACAGCATAATGGTATGAACTCTGGAGTCAAAATCTTTCTTTGAATCTAGCTTTGAGACTTTGAGAAATTATTTATTCTCATTCTGTCTCAGTTTCCTTATCTATAAAATGGGGATAATAAAATCTCATAGGGTTGTTTGGATAATTAAGAGAGTTTATATGTATAAAGGACTTCAAAGAGTGCCTGACACACAGAAATTCCTGAAGAAATGTTGGTTATTCCATCTGGCCTTTGCTCTTAAAGAAAAGGTAGCAAGTTCTTGGGTAAATTTGCCCATTTTACAGGACACCGTAAGCTAACAATAGTCCAGAAAGTTGTTTCAGTGTTCTCCATCCTTTGTTCTAGATCTATTCTTCTCCTATGCCTAGAATTTTCTTCCCCAGACTTTAGCACGAATTATCTTTCATCATTTAAAACTCAAATAGCATCTCATTAAAAAGACTTTCCCTGACAATGCTTTCTAAAGTCATCACTGCTTATCTTCTATCTTTGACCTTGTTTATTATTTCCTCATAGTACAATTTATTACTGTTTTCTTAATTTGATAGTTAACTTTTTGTCTGTTTCCTTCACTTGACAGTAAATTTAATGAGTGGAGACCAAGTTTATATATGCATACAAGAGAGAGAGAAATATTGATAAATATTGGCTGAATATTGAAATATTGCAAGACTGTCAGAAATTTCAAAAAAGAAAAACCATGCTACATTTATTTCCTTGAGGAAAATTGGAGAAATGGAGATATTTTCATAAAGTTGTCAGAACAATGTTTACCTGCTTGGTTCAAAATTTGATAGTCATGTTGCCTTTCAAACCCTACCTCTAACTTTGTTATACTTGGGCATGAATTGGAACTTGACATCACATTGAGGCTTTCCTAAGGCACTCTATAAAACATGATCAATTGGCAAATTGATGTCCACTCCTCATTCCGGAAAACTTCGTGTTGATGGAGTCGGACCTTAAGCAATGCAAGCTCTTTCCTCAATGTGCAAATACAACTCAGCTTCTTCATATTCTTGTTCTTGTTGGCTATCTGCTCATAACAAAAGAGAAAAAAATAGAAGTGGTGATTTGGTATCTTGTATTCCCTCAAGCAGATATGACCTAGGAGTGATTGAATATCCCTAAACATTTGTATAAATTTTAAGTCAATTAAGTCTAGCTAATATTTATTAAATTCATATGCCCAGTAGCAGTCAGAATGCAATTAGTTGTCAAGGATACAGGAGAATAAGATCTGGTCTGTCCTTGCACTTTATAAGCATGAAGTCTAATAGAATATAGTTAAATACATTTAAAAAGTAACTAAAATGCATTACCAAATATGATAATTCTACTGCTATTCAAAAATTGAGAAGGTGCAATAAAACATATGACCTAACTACTATTTATTACATAGTTAAACTTCATATAGAGTCACTGGACACTGCATTTTTTTATTTGAATTTTTTCATTTAACATTTAAATCTGGTGGGGTTTTTTTTTTTTTTTTTTTTTTGAAAAATGCTTTTCCCAGGTGTACTTTGTGATTTGGGATAGAGGACAGCACAGAAAATTAGTGTGATGCATTTATTACAATCGATAAGCCAACATACAAGGGCTGTCCGGAAAGTATCCAGCCATTGTTAATATAACGAGAACAGTTACATGGCTGGATATCTTCTGGACAGCCCTCGTACATTGTTATTAACTAAAGTCCATAGTTCACATTACAGTTCACTGTCTGTGATGTATGTTCTATGGGTTTTGCCAAATAAATAATGACATGTATCCACCATTGCAATATCACACACAGAGTAGTGTCACTGCCCTAAAACTTTTCTCTGCTCCTCACATTCATCTCTCCCTCACTGCAACCCCTGGCAACCACCGATCTTTTTACTGTCTTCATGGTTTTGCCTTTTCCAAAATGTCATATAGTTGAGATCACGCAGTATGTTTGCTTCCAAGTTTTAACAATTGTGAATAAAGCCGCTATAAACATTCGTGCACAGGTTTTTTTGTGAACATAAATTTCAACTCAAATACCTAGGAGTGTGATTACAGGGTCATACGGTAAGACTATGTTTAGGTTTGTGAGTAACTGCCAAAATGTCTTCCAAAGTGCTTCCTTTATTTTATAATAGTTACTTATTATTTAAATGGCATTTTAAATCACTTTTAATATAGTATTTAGAAAGCACCTATTTTTGTGAATCTTATTCTTTCTTTCTTTCAATTATGTGTGTGTCACAGCCCACAGCCCTTCCCCTCCTCCCCTTCCCCTCCCCCTCCTCCCCTTCCCCTTCCCTTCCTTCCTCTCCCCTTTCCTCTTTCCTGCCACAGCTGGAAAATGAACAAGCATCTTAAATCCATTGCTTGAAGTTAGGGAGAAGCACTAGAAAGATATAAATGGAACCCTTTTGTAGTTGATCACTTCGCCATTTAATAGCTGCTTAGTTTAATTGATGGGTGCAGAGCATATTGTAATTATTAAACTATTAACATTTTGTTGAGCGTGACAAAGTCATTGTTGCTTAGTCAACATTTATTCAATAGCTACTTCTTCTACTTAACTGATTTCCCTCAATATGTCAAACATTAAATGCTAGGTTTTTGTGGGGCCCTTTGTTAGGCCCCTCCAAAGCAAAACTAATGATTATCATAAACAGAGACACAGGCTATTTTGCTAATTCAAAATGTAGTATTTTATATCTCCATATAAGCACACATAATATTCTAGTCTTTAATTAACATAAGCACAAAATAACTTACATTCCAGCTTATGTTCGCTGTTCATACAGCACACCATAAGGTCTTTCCCAGCGGTAAGAAGTCACGTGCTGTGGAAGGGTCTGCGTTTTCTTATTGAAACTTCCTCCTCTTTTGCTCTGTTATTTCTTCTTTTTCTGATCACTCCTCTGTGACTCTTCTTGGGCCCTCCTCTTCTGAATACTTTTTGTTTATTATTATTTTTTTTAACATCACTCTGTGAACTCCTGCCTACTTTTTAAATGTGTTTCTCATGTTGCCTGTATTAGTACTTCTATTCTTTCTTGAGATGATCTTATCCATTACTCCAAATTCTACTACACATTGAAGAATCACCATTTTTTATTTTTTACCTGTAATTTCTCCCTTTTTCATTCCTTATACTGGAATTGCAACTGCTTACGGAAAATGTATTTCTGGAGGTTCTGCAAATAGCACATGTACAATTGATCGAAAGCTTAATTCCTTACCATCCTCCAAAGTTACTTATTTCCTTCCCTCCTCTCCCATCCCTTCCCCTCCCATACCCTCTCTTTCCATTCCCTTCCCTTTCGTTTCTTTTTCTCTTTCTCTCTTTCTCATCTCTCCCTCCCTCCCTTCCTTCTTTCTTTCCTTCCTTCCTTCCTTCTTCTCTCTCTATCCTTCTCTCCTCTCTCCTCCCTCTCTTCTTTCCTTTCCCTTTCTTTAAACAGGTAATTCATGCACATGATAAAACCAAAATACAATCAGCAAAAAGTCATTCCTCAGAGGCTATTGCTCTTGCCAGTTATCTGTGTATCCTCCCACAGACATTTGATGCAAATAAAAACATATATGTGTGTGTGTTGTCCATTTTTGGCACAAACCATAACATACTATGCACACTGTTCTGCATCTTGTTTTTTCTCATTTAATATATTTTGGAAATTAGTTCGTATCGATAAACACAAACTTAACTCATTGCTTTTAATATGGATATATATACTTTAACCTGATGGACATTTGTTTCCAAATTTTATTACTATAAAAATTCTGAAATAAATGTTGAAATACACAATGTGAATTTTTCTATAGGTTAAATTTATAGAAGTAAAATTATTAAGTCAAAGAGATGTACATTTAACATTTTAATGGGATAAATCATAGAAAAAGCCATGTGAGATCCTCCAGGGTGATGAGGAGACAACAAACCCCCCCCAAAAAGAAAAAAGTTAATGGGTATTGCTTAATTTATCTACAGCCCACATCCACACCCTGGACAAAATGTTATTTTTATCAATAGTTTTCTTCTTTGCATATTAGAGAAAAATAATGTTACATTATAGATTTAACTTTTATTACTCATGTTGTCTGTAGTTTTTAACATTAATTTAAAATAAGTTTAAATGTTTACCCATGTTCCTATTTGGTTATTAGTTTTTTGTTTCCACATTTGAATAATCTTTTTGATCTTTAGATATATTAGCTCTTTGTCTAGAACATTTATTTAAAAACACCTTTTTTGCAGGTTTTCATTTACCTTTTGCAATTGTTTTTTGGCATTTTTTTATATAGTACTTGTTAAATTTTATGAAATAAAATTTATTTTGCTATATATTAATAGATTTGGTACCAATGCTCTACTGGATTTATGAAAGTTTTCCTATTTTGCAATATTCTGAAATAGTGTAAATAATAGAAAGTTAACTATTTTTAAAACTTTTATAGGAATTATATATCTTGCTCATTGGGTCTGTTGTTTTTAAGGGAAGTAGGTTTTTAAATACTTTTCCTGCATTGGTTTGAATCTTTAAATTTTCTAGCTCTTTCTGGGTAGTTTTGGTAGAAAACTTTCACTTTAATTCAGACTTTAAAATATAACTGCATAAGTTTGAGCAAGACAATATCTTATATTTCTTTTAATTTCCAGGCACATTTGATTACTCATTATCATTTATATTTTGTATATTTGCAATACCTACATTTGTTTAGATTATCTATATTTTTAACTTTTTTGGCATTTTCAAAAGATATGCTCTTGAAATTATTATATTTTTTATACTTTTAAAATTCATTCATTCTATTTTCATCTACTTTTTTATTCAATGCTTTTGGTTCATTTTGTTATTTTTCTCAATATTTGAACTTTTGCTTACTTTATACTTCTTTTATTAATGTAAATGATTAAAGCTATTATTTTTCTCTGATTTTTCTGTTTCTATCAGGTTTTGACATGTAGGTTGTCATTATCAAATTTTATATATTTCCCACTTAGTTTATTTCCATATTGACATGGTATTTAAGAGAGTATTTTCTTTTAACTTTCAAGGTGAAAGTCTATGTATTTTCTATTTTATATCATTTTGCTATTAATTCTTAGTTATATTTTCTTATGGTTGGAAAAGTGCGCACACTATTTCTACTCTTTGAAAAAAATAAAGGCTTTTTGACCAATTTTTAACAGTCTGTTTTGCATAACTATTCAGTGAATTCTGAATTTTTTCCCCAAATCCCTTCTCTTTCCCTGCACCATGGGATGAATGGGAGAATTATGATGTGTCTACTGAAATGTTTAGAGCAGGGTCTCTGATGTGCGTGTCATCATTTTTTCTTTCTGACCTGCAATAAGGTAAAGATCTGTTCTCTAAGTCTTAGCCATTAGCCTTGGTCTTTAGTGTCCATGGTTCATTTTTGTCAAAATCCATAGCATTTCATGGCCTCTACTTGTTCTATTAGCATATACTTTGACTTTCCTCATATTCACTAAAGGATTTAATTGAAAGTGGTTGGTTATTACTCTCTCTCTACATATATATGTATGTATATGTAAAGAGAGAGATGGGATGGAGATATTACAATACTACAACTAGATATGCATTGATTGAATGGATAATTAAATAAAAATAAGTATGGATCCATGAGACCTAAGTGTAATAATTAGTAATTAATATCAATGCACTGATATTCCAACAGGGCTCTTGAGTGTCAGAGCAGCTAAGTCTGTGGGTGGTATCCAGAGTGTTGGCCTACACATTTCAGCCTACACCAGAAAGTTGCAGGAAAAACACAGGGTAATTCCAAAACCCTTTGAGCAAGGTCTGCAAATAGTTTTGAGGACCAGTAGAGAAGAAGAACCCTTTCACTGGGGGAGAGGAGGATGAATAACATGTGGCTCTGAGACATGGGGGCTGTGGCAGGATGATGGATGTTGGCAGCAGATGCATTAGGCATTGAGGCCACTGTGCAAGATGGGAAAGTACAAGCTGAGGCTGGCAGGGACAGCTGAGGACCATAGAATGGACACAGGAGAATTCACAAGCCACCCTATCTACTGTTCTGCTTCCTCACCAGGTATCCTGAACCGGGATCCTAGAGCCTTCCCTTCTCCTGGTAATAAGGCAAGAAGAAGAGGGAGCTTGAGAGAAACCTTTGAGGAGTCCAAGTAGCTATCCAAAGGCACTGAGCTCTAACTGGGTCTGATTGAGTTACATTAATATAGCAAGGTTATATTTCTATTACAATTGGAATTGAAGTCTTATGAACAAAATTGACTTCAGGTATGGAGAAATAAAACTGCTTTTAGCACATCTGACTTTCTGACTGTGTTAACTATGCCCCTATGCTATCCCTCTGGATGTACCACCTGCTTTGGAAAAACACATTCTGCTGATTATTTCAGATGTCTGCAGCAACAGAATTACAGCAGTCTTCTATCCGTGGGGGATACATTCCAAAACCCCCAAAAGATGCTTGAAACCATAGATAGTACCAAACTCTACATATACTATGTTTTCTATATATACATACCTATGCTAACATTTAATTTATAAGTTAGGCACAGTATAAGATTAACAACAATAATTAATAATAAAACAGGGAAATTATAACAATAAATTGTAATAAAAGTTATGTGACTGTGCTCTCTCTCTTTCTCTCTCAAAATATCTTATTGTATTGTACTCATCTATTTTCAGATCAAGGTTGACCATGGATAACCAAAACCACAGCAAACAAAAACCACAGATATGGGAGGACTACTGCATCTCTACTTTTTCTAGTCTCAATTTTATGGGTCACCAGTTTCTCAGTCTCCCTTGTTAGAAAGGTTGGAATTACCCTAAAATATGTTCCTCACTCTCCACATCCATTCTTCCTGAAGTGTTGCTGATTTTGCCTCAGAAATATATTCTGAATTGGATCTTTCTCTATTTCTAAGGTCTCTGTGACTTTCAACATGTCTCAAAACTATTGCAACAGCTATCCATTATTCTGAATTCCAAAATTCTTTCTCTTTTCCAGTTTGGTGCCAGGTGTCTTTCCAAAAATTTAATTTAATTTTCATTCCCCTCTGTTTACAATCTAAGTTAGCTTCATCCTGACGATGGTGTAAAGTTCCAACTATTCTCCATGGCGCTGAAGGCCTGTCACCACCTGCTCAACGACTGGTCTCCTCCATCACACCCTGCGACTCCCACATGGAGAACTTCTCATTGTTACTCCTCCGCAAAACCTGTTTTCATGATGACACGGCTGTATGGCCTCTGAGTTCTACACTGCTGATGGCACTGCCTGTTCCATTTATTTAACAGTTCGCCACAATTAGCTGAACTTTTATAGATTTATTAAAATGAAATATTTTTTATCAGAGTAATATAGACATTTCATTAAAAAGATAAGCATTATTAAAAGGCTTCTATTAAAACAAAACAAAAACAGAAACAAACAAATAGCATCCTTTCAGTCCTCCTCCACAAAGGGAATCACTTTCAACTCTCTTTTCTGTTTATTGCTATTTATTTCCGTTTTCTGACTCCAGATAGTGACTGTCTGTCATCGAAATACTTCCCTTACCTGCGTCATTGAAAAATAGTTATATCACAAATTTTTTGTTTAACGGAGATCTAACACATTATCATTATAATGGAGATGTTCAAATTAATGATGACAAATATATTATCACATTTTATTTTTTATGAAATTACTTTGGCTTTCTTTTGCTTTATTTTTATAGGCTTAAAATTAATTATTTGAAATATTCCAAGATATCTGCCAATGTCCAGCAATACTTTTTTTCAAATAATTGCATCTATTTGGTAATCTATTATTTCTTCTTTCTCCGCATCTATTTCTCCTTCTCCTCCTCCTTTTAGGTTCCTGCCTAACCCAGACCTCCACACTTTTGCACCAATCTGGGACACTGGTTATAATTTACAACTGGCTCACAGCTCAGTTCTAAAAGTTGCCTTAACTGTTCCCTAGCAAATCCCTGTATCCTGTTTTCCATGGCTTCGTCCTTGTTTTACTACACATTTTGTTGAAACACTTACCCAAACGTTTCCTATGAGTGTGCAAAAGAAGGGACACTTTTTTGAGTTCTTGTATATGTTTAAAACATCTTTATTGCCATGTTTGTTTGATAGGTGTCTGAGTATAGAATTTTGGGTTGAATAACATTTTCCTCAGTATTTTGAAAATATCATTTGGATTGTTTTCTACCATTCAGGGTAGCTGTTGAGAAGTTTTTCTGGGATGATCTAGGATCTGGTATTTATCCTCAGTGTTCTGAGATTTCTTTGTAATATACCTTAATGTTGGTCTTTTTTTTTTTTTGACATTTATTTGGCCCTTTCAAATTATGAAGACTCATGTTCTTCAGTCCTAGAGTATTTCCAAAATTATTTCTTTAGTAATTTTTACTGATTTGTTGTTGTTGTTGTTGCTATTCTCTCTTTGTTGAACTCCCATTAGTTGTTTTTGGCTTTTATATTGATCTTCCAATCCAAAAAATAATGTATATTTCTCTATTATTTTCCAATTGTTTTTTTTTCTATTTTAGAGATATTTTAAACTTTATTTTCTAATTTTTGTGGATTTATATTTATTTTATTGTATATTACATATTTCATATATATGCATTTTTCAGCTCTTAGAAATATATATGTGTGTGTGTGTATATATATATATATGTGTGTGTATATACAGTTAGAGATGGAATCTCACTGTGTTGCCCAGGATGTCCTGGAACTCCTAGGCTCAAGTGATCCTCCCACCTCAGCCTCTTGAGTAGCTGGGACTATAGGCTGTGCCACTGTGCCTGGCAGAAATATATTTATACACACACAAGCATCTTTGTCCTTGTATATTTTTCCTTTGTATTGCATCTTTTTTCTTGTTATATGGAGAGATTTTCTCTCATCTTTCAGAGAATATTAATTATAATCTCTTGCAGTTTTATTCTACTTTCTGTATTTGGTTTGCATTTTTTTTTTTGTTTTTGTTTTGTTTTGTTATTGTTTTAATCGGTCTCTCCTTCTTTCATATTGGGGCTTTCCTCAAATGTTTGCTAATCCTTGGCTATTTGTTCAAATTTAAAGAAGAGACACTAAAATGATGATGGAGGCTCTGTGTTTGGGTGGTGAGTTGGTGAGATAGTTTTTCCATGGAGATGCCCTAATTCTGGTATACGGTTTGAGAACCACAGACAACGTTACACAGCTACTACTTAGCTCTGACTCATATCCGTTAGACTTCCAAACAAATGTTCTCTATTCACTTTACCATGTTACCTCTTATAAGTGAAAATATTTCAATGAACCTTTCCCTAATCAATCATAATTACAACTTTTTTGGTGGTGGGGGTGATAATCAGGTCAAATCTAGAAGAAGGCATATTTGGGGATTTTTTTTCTTCTTCAACATTCCTTCATCACTTTTGGTCAACTTTTCCAGCAATATCATCCACAGCCACTCTCGGCTGTACCTTACACAGCTGGAACCCTTACCGTTCACACAGATGACGATGTGAAATACGATGCACACCCCGGGTTTTGTGGGGTATAACTTGCTCAACTGTATATGGTACCTCTGTTTATAACACTTATCTTAAGCTATCTTTTATTTTAGATATCTGTGATCTTGGTTAATCCCTCTTTTCTCTTATAAATTCAGCTCAGGGAAAGCACACTAAACAAATAAAAATTATATTACAAAATTATACCTACAAATAAAGACTTTGATCATAAGAATTAATCAAAGCCTAATTACAAGTGTCATCTTTATAGAAACATTTACAGTATTTGTGTAAAGTAAAGCAACTAACCTTTATAGGGTGACTTAATCCTTTTTATAAACATTCATGTAGTTTATCACCCACCTTGTGAGATCTCTTGCCTCTGTAATGAGAGCTGGAAGTTCTGCTTTCAAAGGGCTGTGTTTTTTGACCACCTATGAATAGCTGGTGGTCCAAGGTGTGTTCTTCACAGGTAGCTACTCTTATCCTCAGTTCCTCCATCCCTAGACTCCAATACCACTTCCATTTACAGCAGGTGACCAGCGCTTGTGTTGTTGCTCTGCCTCTTTCTTTACTAATTCTTTCCCCCTTTAATCCCCTATCTCTAAAGTCATCATCCTTCTTACTAGGCTATCCTCTCTCCGGGGCTCTTGATTCTCTCCTCTTGGGTAGATCTTTGATCCACAGAGTGTAACTTCTCTTGTTTGCATTTTCTCCTACTAAGTGCCATCGTTCCCTTCATTCATACTTGGGAATAACAAAGCCCTTCAATCTCCTAACTCTTCTAGGTAGTATGTGCTTTCCTTCCATTTACCACCTAATTATTGAGCAAGTCATTCACATAGATTTCTAGTATGTTTTCACTTCCCAATCACTAACTAATCCCTTAGGGTATGGTTTCCATCACTCTCTACTTTTCTGCAGAAACTATATTTTTACACGCCTCTGAACGTCTCCCAGTCACCAAAATCAAAATCAAAAAGCCTTTTTCTCAACTCTAGCCTTTCTCAACATCTTAGAAATACATGAAATTGCTATCTGGACTTCTTTCTTTAAACTCTCTTCTTGATTTTAATTGACTCTATAATTTCCAAACTCTAGGACTGATGCTGTTTTGTAAAGATAAAACCTGGGTTTTGCTCTAAGTATGTTCTTTTGTTCTCTATATTGCATCCTTTTGGTTCTTAACTACTTACTCTTAAGGTTGTCGCCTAACTATGTTGGTCTCTTTTTATATTGCTTAAGCTTTTTTTAATCTTTTTATTTTTTTATATTGCTTAAGCTCTTTTATGTTTGTTCATTTTTCCACATCTGAGGAATCTTCATTTCCTATTTTCATTTGTTAAAATTCTATTCAGCCTTCAAGACAATCCTACTTGCTACCTACATTCAGAAGACCTTCTTCATTTCCACCACACTATGCTAACATTCTTCTTCTCAAAGTTACTATAGCCTTTTGCCATACCTCATGTGACTTACCCCAATTTATATTATACTCATTCTGTACTCATTCTTTGCCTCCAGTGAGATTATAAACTCCAGAGTGTCAAATGGTGACCTACCTAGTTGGCACTCCTTATACATTTAATTGAACCAAATCTACTCAAAATAGTAAAATGCAGAAAGTTTCTAAATTGGCTCACAAAGAACAGCAAAGCAAAAATGATGTAGTGGTTTTTTAGCTTCATGATTCAAACAAAGTTAACAAGGTTACAGAATAGGTATTCAGATTTCCTAGGCTGAGGCAAATTCCTTAGGAAAGATCCTTTCTGCCTTTCTGGGCTGAGGTGGGTTAGGGTTTTTATTTCCCTTTCCTTAGAAGAAGTGACTACTTCTTACTCACTATTGGACACACACACAAAAAATCCATTTGATTTAGCATTAGTGAAGCATTTCAATTAGCCATGACCAGAGAACATGGCTTTGGTTGATTAAAACAAGTTAACCACCAAGATTTGGTCAGACAGAAAGAGTCCCTACCATTTATTCAGTCACTATGTAGCAGGCATTGTGTTTCATACTTTATTTCATTAAATTTTTAAAATCCTGGGAGGTAAGATTTTAAAACAGTGATTTCATTTATAAGTTCTCTATGTTATTATTATTTTGCATGCTTTAGTTATTTAGTTACCCAACTATATGATTAAAATTGTTTAACACTATTCTTCTAGACAGGATGACCACATGGAATATCTACTGAGCAAAAGCTTCAGGATTTATGGCACTCAAGGTCCACAGATCTTCTATTGTCAGCACTAGAGTACAAAATTTCAAGCATTTGACGGTCTGGGGAACTTAGGAGAAATTCTTAGAGGGAAAATTAGTCTTAAAATATAGAGTCTTCTAATAGTTCTATAAAATGAGTAAATAATGAGGCCAATTCAGGGTTCTTGAAAAATTGTACTCAGTCCCTAAGTCCATCACCTCAACTTCCTATCCTCTCCCTCCAATGTCATGGCAACAAGGGGGAGCTGGCACACAAAGCCTAGATGCTAATGGTGAGCACAGATTGAAAATGCTTTGCTTTGCACATGTGCAGAATTAAAATTACATAACATCTGTCCAGAACATCATTTCTCAAACTGTTTTCCATTAAGGAAAAAAAAGTGTTCCACAATAAAATAATTCTGGGAAATGCTCCAAACTTTTATCTCCACCTTGGATATAAACATTGTATACTTAGAACCTAAGAAACTCAGTAGTGGAGACTTGTCTAGCTTTGATTAACTCAGTTTCTACAAATCTATTTTATCATGACATGCTTTTTTATGTAAACTTATTTTTTACACTTTAATAATTTAGGAAAACCCTGGTTAAAGAATATGTTTTCACAAAGCCAACCACGGCAGCAAGAAATGTAGCAGAGGTGAGAGGCCCAGGGTGTAAGAGAGGCTGTGTGGGGTCATGAAAGCAAAGGGGCCTCCAAGGTCAGTGCAGAGTGATTTGAAACCCGAGAGAGGGATCTAGGGACCGGGAATGGAAATATCCTCATTTCAAAAGGAGCTGAGGAAGCTGAATGGAGAAATACACGCAACCCTGGAACCAGGGTGTAACAGCAATGTGCTCATGTTTTTAAAGCTATCCCAGAAGTAGCTTCTGTGTGAAGCTGGTCGTCTCAATATCCTTGTGTTTAAACCAAGCCAAGTCAGTGAGTGAAAGAAGCCAAAGCTGCTTGTCTAGAGTCAGCCAGAAAGCCTGAGGTGACTTTTAAATAACCTTAGGATAGCAATTCAGGGCTCTGTAAGCCAGTATTTTGGGAGCAGTTGTGGGGTTTTATACATTTTATGTTTCTTTATTTCACTTTGTTTCCCTCACTGATTTCAAAATCTTTTGAAAACTGTCAGTCTGCCTGGTAATAAAAGGGGCATATTTTTTAGTAAACTGACTCCAGAAATACTACAGTGTGTAGTGGTGTCAGCAGTGGATTTGCCAATTTGATTTCCCTAAAGCTGGTAGAGCTCTGAGATATTCTTGCGGTAACTCCTTTGGACCTGAATTATTTGGAAGAGTTATCTGTCTCCATTCCACAAGGATTGGCTTCTTTTATGTTTCCACTTAGTCAGTGGGCAAAGACCACACTCATGTCCTTGGTTAAAAAGTATACAGGCATCATACCTCAAAATGTACTACACCAGACTTCAAAATATACTACAAAGCTGTAGTAACCAAAGCAGCATGGTACTGGCATAAAAACAGACAAACAGAACAATGGAATAGAATAAAGAACCCAGAAATTTATCCACCTATCAATAAACAACTGATTTTTGACAAAAGTGCCAAGAACATTCATTGAGGAAAGGATAGTCTCTTCAACAAATGGTGCCGGGAAGACTTAATATCCATACGCAGAAGAATGAAACTAGACACTCACTTCTCATCCTGTAAAAAAATCAACTCAAAATCGATCAAAGACCTAAATGTAAGACTCCAAATGATAAAGCTACTAGAAGAAAACATAAGGGACATGCTTCAGGGCATTGGTCTAGGAAAAGATTTTATTAATAAGACACCAAAAGCACAGACAAAAGCAACAATAAATAAATGGAGTTATATTAAAATAAAAAGCTTCTGCACAGCAAAGGAAACAATCAACAGAGTGAAAAGACAAACTGCTAAATGGGAAAAAAAATTTGCAAACTATTTACACAACAAGGATTTAATATCTAGAATATACAAGGAACTCAACATCTATCTCTACAGCAAAAAAGAAAAAGCAATCTCATTAAAAATGGAAAAATGATCTGAACAGACTTTTCCCAAAAGAAGACATACATGTGGCCCACAGATATATGAAAAAATGCTCAACATCATTAATCATCAGGGAAGTGCAAATCAAAAACACAATGAGGCATCATCTCACCCATTAAAATGGCTATTTTTAAAAAGAAAGGTAGTAACCAATACTGGTGAGGATGTGGAGAAAGGGGAATGCTGGTACGTTATTGGTGGGAATGTAAACTAGTACTTCCACTATGAAGAATAGCACGGAAGTTCTTCAAAAAAGTACAAAAAGAAGTACCATATGATTGAGAAATCCCACTACCTGGCATTTATCCAAAGGAAAGGAAATCAATATATCAAAGAGACATCTGCACTGCTAGGTTTGTTACAACTCTAGTCACAGTAGCCAAGATATGGAATCAACCTCGGTTCCCAAAAATAGATGATTGGGTAAAGGAAATGTAGTGCATATACGCAATGGAATACTATTCAGCCATAAAATAGAATGAAATCCTGTCATTTGTGGCAACATGGATGGAACTGGGGGACGTTATGTTAAGTGAAGTAAGACAGGGACAGAAAGTTAAGCACCACGTGTTCTCACTCATATGTGGAAGCTCAAAAAAAGTAGATCTCATAGAAGTAAAAAGTAGAACGAAGGATACTAGAGGTTGGGAAGGGTAAGGGGAAAGGAGGGATTGGTTGGGAGATATTTGTTAATGGATACAAAATTATAGCTAGACAGGAGGAATAAGTTCTATTGTTCTATACCACTGTAGGATGACTTATAGTTAATAGTAATGTATTAGTTAATCTCAAATAACTAGAAGGAGGATATTGAATGCTTCCCAACACAAAGAAATGATAAATGTTGGAGATAACAGATATGCTAATTACCCTGATCTTATCACTATACATTACATGTATTGAAATATCATGAGGTACCCCATAAATATGTACAATTATTATACGTCAGTTAAAAAAAATTAAAAATGTATACAGCCATGGAATATCAATTCACAAACTATCTGTAACTCAAAGTTTTTTACTACATTTCTACATGTTATATCCCAGGGATTCAATTTCTTAACATGGAATATGTATTTTTACCTTAATCATACCTTTATGTACCACATGTATTTAAATAAGACTAAAATAGAGGAACATATTTATTTCTCTGTCAATAGACGTCATAGAGTTTTTTTTTTTTTTTAATGCTCATACTTTCGGGGGAAAGAACCAAAAAATGGAACTCCTTTTTAAGTATAATAAGACTCTTGGAAAAATTATCCAATATAAGAAGAAAGCAAAAAAAAAATAATAATAATAACCCACACAACCTCAATTTAAAATGTACTAGTTTGATTTCCAATATAGAATTTGTGTTCATATCTTTATTTAGCAGCATTACGGTTGTTTTTTTCCATTTGCTGTCCTCATAATTTGGTAGTTAACCTTCTTGTTTTTTAAAAAGAAATTCTGCCAAAATATGCTGAGCAAGTTGTTTGTTTCTAAACCCCAAGAAATCAAAAGTAGAAAGTAAACTTTATTATTATGACATTTTAATTATGAGTGCATTTATATATTTTGCTTTTGATCTTCAGATTAGTTTATGATTTTGAAGTTTAAATTTGTGAACTTGGGGGATAATAATCATTTAACTAAAGAGTGATGCTAACCCATGTTTATATATAAATAGTTATATAAATAAAGTTATTCCCCAACTTTTCAAAACAATATTAACAATTTACATTCATGTTGTGTCAGGGTTTTCATATATACAATTTCATTCTATTGCCAAATACCTTGTGACTCTACCGGGTCAAAAATTTCTCTTCCCTCAAGCCCCTCCTCCCCTTTGGTTTGTTTGTTTACTTGTTTGTTTGTTTTTATAAATAAGGAAACTGTAGCTTACAGATAGAAAATGATCTCTCTATAGCCACACAAATAGTAGGTGATTTATCCAGATTGGAAGCTAAAAAATTCATCCTTCTTTCTTTTGACACCAGGCTCCCTTTCAGCATATAACCAGTCTAACTTAGACTTGAAACAAGTGAAATGAAAAATGTAACTGCTCTTTCCTAAGCTGGTTATTAAACCAAAGAAACCCTTTGAATGGGTTGCAGAAAGGAAATGAGACGCTGTTGTTATAGGGTGATAAAACAGTGAGATGGAGTCATAGAACTGTGGGGCCACGTTTTTCTCAACAAATCATTTCCATGGGCACCTTTAGAGTGACCACTATGCACCCAGCTCAGTGTCACATGCTCGGGATAGAAAGATGGTACAACACGATCCCTGGGCTTGAAAAGGTTATACTCTGAGTAAATACAACCCACAGATAAACAAGAATCTATGATAGCATATGGTAAGTTCTCTTGGTTCTGCAAAGTTCTATGGGCAACAGCAAGGACAGATCTTGTTGTGTGGGTCCTGGAGCTTACACAGTTTGATATGTATACAGGAGTGGTGGGGAGTAGGGGAATACTTTAAGAAAAAGAAAGAAAAACCACAAAAATTATAAATGTAAAGTTAGGTCCAGGGTGTTGTATGGGACCTGTGCAAGGCAGAGCCCACCTTGTTGAGCTTCACAGTAATCTTGGTAATAGAAGAGGGAGGAGGTTGGAGGAGACACTTGATCAGAGTCATCACTGAGGAGAGGAGCTTGCCCAGCGGAAAAACCTGCAGCTATCAGGAACACCTGAGGCTCGCAAAGACAGAAACTGAGAATCTCAAGGAGAAGAAGGAAAATGAATTTGTTCCTTACGCCTCAGTGACACTGTAAACCCCAACATGTTCCTCTGCTGTAGAAATTATAAATCAAGTGGCTAAACTTGAGCAACTACAATCTTTTCTTAGTTTTAGTTTTAAAAAGAAAGCTTTTGTTACCTGTTACCTGCTATGGTCTGAATGTTTGCATCCCTCCCAGCCCCACCCCTTACCCCCAATTCATATGCTGATACCTGCTAATCCCCAATGCCATAGTATTAAGAGGTGGGGCCTTTGGTGGTGATTAGGTCATGAAGGTGGTGCCCTCATAGATGGGATGAGCACCCTCATGAAAGAGGCCCCGGAGAGCTGGTTTGCCCCTTTCACCACGTAAGGACACATAAAAGGCACCATCTATGGGGTACAAAGCCTTACCAGACATTGAATCTGCTGGCATCTTAATCTTGAACATCCAGCCTCCAGAACTGTGAGCAATAAATCTCTGTTGTTTATGAATTACCCAGCCTAAGGAATTTTGTCATTGTGCCTGAACGGACTAAGACATTACCATATTGCAGAACATATTTTTAAAAAGTTATATCCTCAAAAACAATTTGTTTTTAAAATAAATTTTAAAAGAATTTGAATTTAAAATAAGTGTGGGTGTAAATAACGAGAATATGTGGTTGTGTGTAACAAGGCCTTGTTTAAAAAAGCGTGATGAATGTAGCACAAATAGGTAGAGGGTGCAGTACCAGGCATTAATCCTGGTTAAGGATTTATAAATTAATGTATTTAATCAATCAATACTTACTAAATGTTTACTACATGACAGACATCGTTCTAAGTGCTACAGAAACAACTTTGAAGAAAACAGAAAGAATAAAATCCTCATTTCGTGAAGCCTGTGTTATGGAGAGAAACTGTCAAAAAATAACAAATAAATGAATAAGAAATATAGAATGTTTCGGAGAAAAATAAATGCTATGGAGAAAAATAAAGCAGGAATAGGGGTGAGCGTGTGCTGGGAAGGTGAGTGTTGCTATCTCAAAGAGGGTTATTGAGGAGGCCTCACATATAGAACAAGATGCGAACAGAGGGGTGCAGGAGAAGGAGCCAGTCTAGCTAGTGTACAAATGCTGGAGTGTTTTATGAATTTCATGACAAAAATACACTAATAATTGAATTTCAATGCATTTCATTTGTGGCTTGATATTTACACTTGCATAGCTTTAGACATAGTATAATACTGAATATAACTGAATAATAAGCTGTTAATAATGATAACTTATTCATATTTTCTGGATGATTGGAAATGATTTAAACCAAGCAGGTGAATTTCTTTAAAGAGTCAAGTTCTTTAATCTTGTCTGAATTATTTTCATCAGTCTTGGAAATTAATTCTGTAACCTCCCTGAATTTATCTCAAATGTTGTTTTATTCACTGCTGAATATTTTAATAATAGGCCCTGTTCTAGATATTTTAAATCTTAAAGTAATACATATGTTAGCTGGGAGCACTCTGTCCTTTGGCATTTACAAACAATTTATGCCCTCTTTTCTACATTCCTTTGGGTGTTTGGTGGCCTCCTAATGGTGTCTCCAAATTCTAGGCAGCTTGTGATCTTTCTAGAGTTCAGTTATTTCTCCAGTTTCCTGTTTCCCCTGAGGTCCCATTTTCAGGTGAGTCCTTTGCAACCCATTAGCTGGACCCTTTTTCCTTCCTAGGGCCAGATGTGGTCCCAGTCGTCCCTTATGTTTTATTTCCCAGACAACATTCAAAGTAGGAAATTCTGTCTGCAAGAGCATCTATTAAGTTCGGGGGCAATAAAGTTACCCTGCATCAATTTACAGTTCCTTAGAAATACCCATCACCTAAAGTGTCCAGGTGCTGGCATTTCCCGTAGTTCATGGCCACCCGGCCCTTCCACTACACCTGTGTTCTTGGCCCCTCCTGTCTTCTCACACACCCACCTTCTTTCTTCCCTGCTGTCCTTTACTTCAAAATGTCGGTTTGTTTTCTTTGTGCCAAAAAGTTTAGCTATCTCTTTGTTCTTCCTGGCAAATTACCCCTTGAGTGTTTCATTTTCTTATATCTGTAAGTGCAAATATTGTCATCTACAAAGAAATCACACACTTCCGTTTTTTCTCTCAGTTTTGAATTTTAACAATCATTTTCCTCCCTGCTATACCTACTATAACTCTTCAAAATAAAAATTATTATTTTTGTTTTATAGAGGAGGAATCTAAAACTTAAAGAAGCTCAATATTTTGCCCAAGGCTACATAGCAGGTTCTAAGTTTATCTGTTCCCAAGCTCCACACACTGTGCATTCTATGGCACCATGCAGGAAAGCTACGGCCAAGCAAAATGGGCAGCCCCTTAGCCAGGATGCTGGAAGAGAATGTGCTGTCTTATCATTGTGCATCTGGAATATTTTGAGCAGATCATGGATGGCATAAAGAAACTGGACTCATTTTAGGAAAGTGTTACTTAAATAATATAATAAAGTGGATGAAGGGCCATCATGCATATGATAACAGATTTTCAAAATAGGAATCCTTAAAGTAGAGAGATTACAGTGGTTAAAAAACTGTAGAATCAGAAATGCTGTGAAAAGTGTGAGCATTAACTTTTTTCTAGATTTTAACAGTGTATATTAAAATCAACATGTGGAAGTTGGGATAAACCTTGAGAAGTTATAGTTGATCCAAATTTAAGGAATATCACGTTACTTGGCAATTAATAACTTTGGTAGCCTCAATGCTCCAAACAGGGCTATGTGCTTTCCCAGCAGTTTTTAAACCTTTAATTTTGATTAAGGTCTCACATGATGAAGTGTAGCCTGACTCTTCAAAAAAACATTCCCCAAATGAACTACTGATCTGGCTAGTAATTTCTACTACTATATGTTAGTGTATATAGGCAGCTTCCCTAACCAAATGGGAAATATTTTTCTGAAAGTTGAATTTTCTACTTTAGTAAGTATTTCAATACAGAAAAAACTTCTGTAAAACCATCTAGATGGTTTTAACACATTTTATGTAACACTTGGTGGTGTTAACAATAGGTCATTGTTCTGGACTTAATTTAGACATGAAGATGAGCAATGATTTCTAGGATCTAGTAATTTACCAGAGACTCCTTAGTGTGTGAAATTCTTGTGCTTTAACCTGTACCGATAATTAAACCAAGGCATCCTTTGAAGTAAATGATGAATCTCAAACAGAAAATAAATTTTTCTTAAGTCCAAGATAGTATGAGTTATCTCTTGATACATAACAAATCACCACAAACTTCCAAGCTTACGTGGTTGCTGTCAGGATTTAATTTCTCAAGAGTTGGTGAACTGAGGTCCTCAGTTCCTCACTGGCTGTTGGCTGGAGGTCACCCTCTCAGTTCCATACAGCCTCTCAGTTTGGCGGCTTGCTGCATCAAACACAGCCAGGGAGAGAGTATATCAGCAAGACCAAAGTTACTATCTTATGTAATTTCATCACAGAAGTGACATTCAGCCACTTTTGCTATAGTCTGTGTGTTAGAAGCAAGTGGCTGGGCCAGTGTACTCCAATGGGAAGAGAGTAGGCAAGACTGTGACTTCTAGGAGACCACGATCATCTAGGACTATCTTAGAGCTTAGTCATCACAGAGACAATGAAAGGTAGGGCATGCTCCATGACAATCACAAAAGGAAAGGCATTTTACACTCTATACTCTCAGGCAATGCCCCCCCAAAGGTGAATTTCTCAATATAAGTAAAATAATGATGTACTATAAGAGTAGAAAAATAGAGCTGGGCACAAGCATACATGCCCAACAATTGTTGGTTGTTTCATTGTCTTTACATGTTATAAGACATATGACCTCTAAGATCTAGAGGTTATCTGGACCTGGCAGGACTACTCAAAAAGCCATGGATATATCCTTGATATCCGTTTCATTATCTTTGTATTTTTGTTGTTGCTTTTGCTATTGTATTCTACAAAAACTCGCCTGGCAGTTATATCTTTCTGTGTCTTATTTTCTTTATCTATATCATTGTTCATTTTTTAAAAAAAGTCCCTTTCTTACCTCACGTGAATATTAAAAATGAATACAAGGCATCTAAAATTACTTTAAGCTTAAAAATGAAACCCTAAACATAGCATTTCCTAGATTATTCTAAAAATGATAAAAATTATTATATAGGTAAAAAATTGTTGAAATCATTTTAAAAATGTGATGGTAGTAAACCTCAGATGCACACTTAGGTCTCTATCCTGGAGTTGCTTACCTATGTATAGGTTTAGTAAACAAAAGAGTGACCTTTCAAAATGATATTTGAGAGGAGAAATACAAACTGACCACTGTGTGGTCATCCGGAGCCAGTGTGCAGCCAGGAGCTTACACCCACGCACTCACCACCACCGCAGGGTACATGCAAGGCTGGAGCTCTTTGTGCTCTGCCTTTGGTCACTCTGGGGACAAATTCTATTAACAGCTTTGCCTTCAGCATGATGTTGGGTTGTGAGAACTGAACACTGGCTTGTCCCTAGTAAGGGATTTTACTATGTCAACATTCTAATTAGCATCCACATGGAAGGTGCCTGTTATTGTTGGCTTAGTGGCCTCTGTAATCCTGACAAACCATTCGATTGAAGACACTGTTGATGTAGTGTATAGCAGCCTGTGGCTTTCTTTGAAAGGGTATATTAAAGCTGGATCCAAATTACAAATGTTTAACCTGGCAAACAGCACTATGACCTCTAAAACAAATATTGTGTCATTAATATAGCAATGTCCACAGATGGAATTGGCAACCGAAAATGTGCTGTCTGTAAACATTTGCAAATTATATTTGAGGTCCTTAATTAACCCCATTAGGCTTACAGATTGAAGCAACCACTCAAATCAATATAAAAGAACAATTTACTAAAGACAGAGATTCGGTTATTTTTTATATATTATAAATTCCCCGGAGTCTGTGGTTTTCAATCAGATTTAATATAATTTAAAATTTATCTTTTTTCCCTAAGAGGTCAAATTTTTAACATGTCAGAACAAAATGAAATTAAGAATTGAACTATCATTGAATCATTGAGTAAATTTAGAGTTGGAAGTGACCTTAGAGTTCATCGATGCCAATCCCTTCAATTTACAGATGAGAAAACTGAGATCCACAGTGGCTAAGTGACCTAGATACAAGTTGAAATGAAGAACCACAATTGTGGTTATTATGCTCAATAAATTATCTACATATATATTAAAAATTTTTTATCATGGACTTTTAAATCAATGGGTTAGAATTTTCTTTCCAGCAACTAATATAATAAACTAATGGTGTTTTAACCTTGTGTCATCTAAAATTATATGACAGAAATAAGTTATCATTATTATGAAAACAAGGGATGGTGCATACAGGTTCTAATCACCTGGAGACATATACACGGGCTTGTTTTATATTGCTCTTTCCATCTGAGATTGATGTACTGACTTGGATCATGATCTCTTCCCTGTTGTCAGAAATGTTTTTCTCGCTGTGATAAAGATTGTTAAGAGAGTCCTGTGGTTTCTTGTAGTAGTTATCCATGTGCATAACTTGGCATCACTTTCTGCTCTGATTTTTTATCTCCTGGACTATCCAGCATTGGCTTGCTTTGCACTGGGCTAATTGATCTTTAACTGTGGTTTCCCAGCAGATTTCGACCGCACCCCATGTTGTGAAGTTGTGCTTCAGTGTTTCTTTAAGCAGCGTCTCTTCTTTCTGCCTGCCATCATCTTGACATTTGACGATCCACTTATTTCACAATGCAGCAGCTGTCTGAAAATCTCCTGCCCTGCATTGGTGCCTATGTGGTCTGCATTTTGTTGCAGTGGGCTTTGTTTCCACAATGTATAATGTACAACAGTTTAAATTCCCTTCTCCACTCATTCATTCATCATCCAGGCATTAAAAACAAAACAAAACATCAGTGAGGACTTACACAATTTTGATCAAAACACAACTAGATTTAAAAATCAGAAGTGAGTCATGGGTGGGGCTAGGGGAGAAGACCATTCGATTTTTTTGTAGGACAACACATAAAAAAAAGGTCTCAGCCCCTGAATGCTCTACGTAGCTCAATTTCTGGATCTCATACTGCTTGATTTATTTATTTATTTTTTTGAGTCAGAGTCTTACTCTGTCACCCCAGGTAGGGTCCAGTGGCATCATTGTAGCTCACTGCAGCCTCAAACTCCTGGGTTCAAGTGATCCTCCTGCCTTAGCCTCCCAAACAGCTGGGACTACAGGTGCACACCAGGATGACTTGCTAATTTTCCTATTTTTAGTAGAGACAGGGGTCTCACTATTATTCATGCTGTTCTCATACACCTGAGCTCAAGTGATCCTCCTGCCTCAGCCTCTCAGAGTGCCAGGATTACAGGCATGAGCCACCACGCCCGGCCTATTTTTTGAATCAGTTTGAACAATAGTCATGTGAACATATTACTTCAAATATTCTTAAAAAGACAGCATTTGAGAAAATCTATTCAGGAAAAATAAGTGTTCCTCTAGATTTTCTCAGTATCTGCTTCTTAGTATCTGGGTATAGCAAAATAAATAGCCAAAACCCAAAAACTAAACAAGCAGAAAAAACAAACAAACTAAAAGAAAGTCCCTGACTACAAGGAGTTCTTCATGTTGAAGGAGAAACTGAAAATTTGACACACAACTACAAAGGCACATAAGATTGCAAAGGTTGCTACAGAGCATGGAGGTGGAACTTCTGAAAGAAAAGCACCAGTAAGTCAGTATTGGACAGCAGAGTTTAATTACATGAAAAAAGGGTGGAGGGGTATTCCATGTATCTAGAGCAGTATGTGCAAAGGTGCAGATTCGTGAAGAAGCATGTCATATGGATTCTGAGTAGGTTGGTGTTGCTAAAGATGAGGCATCTGGGATGAGCAGGAGGAGTTAGGGCTGGAGAAGGGGGTGCCACCAGAATAGCTTGGCTGGCAATGCTAAGCAGTTCAGATTACATCCTGAAAGCAAAGGAAAACCATCAAACAATTTTTAAACACCATTTCCTGATCATTTATATTTTTCTGATTTATAAAATATTTACTGTAGGAATGTTGAGAAATATAGAAAACTAGAAATAGAAAAAAAATCACTCATTACCATACATTGAGAGAAAAATCAATTTTTAAATATATTTCTTTCTAGTGTATTTTTCTGTTTATATTTTATACAGCTGTATATTAAATTTATCATACAATTTAAAATCATTTTAAGATTTGCTTAATTCTTTTAATGTGCTACCATTTTACTCTCCATTAAGTATGTGCTGAATCATAACTTTTAGCATTTTCATTTGGCTTTACATAAAATTATTTCATCATTCACTTATTGTTCGTGGTTGCGTTGTTTCCAATTTATTGTCATTATACATGAGCGTGGCCCAGATGTCATCTGAGGGGTTCCTTGTCTTTTAAGATCTTGGTTGAATATACTTGGAGGACTGCTACTTCCATGGCCCATCGCAGACAAAGTTCTCTTCAAGATTCCTGAGTATTCCTGGGGCTCTTTTGCACTCAGAGTAGCGATTCTGCGGTGTGGTCTTTCAGTGGATCTTCAAGGCCAAACTGGTAAATATTTTCATGGTATCACTAAGAAATCATGTGCCTTTCGTTCTCATAGTCTCACTTATGTACAGGGAGGTCGTCCAGGTGTTGTATGACATGAGATGATAGTGAACAGAATGTTTGCTTGTATAATCTTGGCTTTAAAAAATTTTTTTCAGTTTTAATTTTGAATGCAATAAAGTTTAATACGTACAACCCACAGAAACAAAAGTCCGCCAGGGTCCTCAATTCCTTTTAAGTGTATAAGGGCTCATGAAATGAGAAAGTTTGAGAAGTGCCATCTTAGTGCAATAAAGCATTTTTTTCAAAACAAGAAAATTCTGTATCTAAGAGTTAATGTGGTATCAACTCTTAAGATATTAAGGTTGTATCTACACCAATACATAATATCTTACCTTTGCACAGGAATGAGTAATGAAGGGTGTGGCGTATTCACGTTTCGGCTTTCGAAATGTAGCAGAGAATATGCTGAGCAAACATGCAGAGAGGCCAGTTGGGAGGTTGTTTTGTAAACCAGGTGAGAATGAATGAGGCAGTGTCAGAGCAGTTGCCGTGGAGACGTAGGAGAAAAGGGCAGCCCTATGCGGCTTTATTCTCTTCATTTTGCAGATGAAAAAACAAACAAGGGGACAAAATAGTTAAGTGGTGGCCAAGCTGGAACTTGAACTGGCTCTTCTGACCCCACGTCTCTTTTCCTTTCTACTAAAACCAGAGGTCATGAAGTCCTCACTGTCCTTGAAGAAATACATTTATTGTCGGCATGGACACAAACATGATGCAAATCTAACAACTCACTGTTTCTCAAAGCCTTGTGAAATTTTATTCACTAGTCTATAACCCCCATAACAAATTCACTTACTCAACAGATGTTATCTATATGGACCAGTGAGTTTGATGATGTGGTTGTCATTCCCTCTCTTTCTCCTCTCTGTCTCTGTCTCTGTCTCTGTCTCTTTCTCTTTACTTATTTGTTATTATTATTGCTTATGTAGCAGTATTAGGTTATGGTTATGACTGAAGCTTATTGGCTTTGCATATATAACCTTCTTATGACTTCTTAGGATTTGTATCACTATTTTGTTTCATAACAGCTTGTGTCTGCCCTTTGAGAACAATCCTTTGCAGAAGAAAACAAGAACAAGTTTGGCTTTGTTCAGCAAAATTCTGTGGGGGTGCTAATTATGAGGTCTGGCATCTGTTAGAGCTATAAAGTCACCTCCAAATATTAGTTTGTGGTTTCTTGGTTAGAGTAGCTCTCTGTAGTGATATGGAAGCTATTGATTTGACTTGGACTTTATGAAGACAACAAAAGTCATTAAGTTATGTCCACAGAATACTAAGTGCTTGCCACCCCCACTGCCCTTTTTGGAGGAATATCTTCCTCTGAAGTCTTAATTATGCAGTCATTGTTTTCATTTAATTATTTATTACATATTCATTTCCACTGAATTAATATTAAAGAGAAAAATTGGGAACTGCTGTGTGCTTGTTCTGTTCTATAGTTCTGAACTATATTAGAAATATTTCCAAAAACTATAATGACTTTATATGTACAATTTCATTACATTTTATAGTTAATAACATTCTTAAACACTGTTTAAATAGTCTATTTCTGGGAAGAAAGAAAATAATTTTAAAAGATCACAGAAGTCAAAGAAGAATTGCAAAGAAACATGTTTATGTTTTATTTTTTCTTAATATATTCTATTCTTTCCAGAATCTCTCAGAATGAACCATGTGCATGCCCTGAAAACTTAACACATTGTAATATTTCTCAACACGAATAATCATTGAAAATATATATTCACCAACACTAGAAGCAAATGGAGCTTAAAGCTAGGCATAAACAGCAGGAAAATGAGAAAAGGGGAGAATTTTATATTCTTTTTACACTGTTAAACATATTGTTCAACAAGGACCCTATATATTACTGAAAAAAATCAAAGTTGAGAATACAGAGGTAATTTTTTTGTAGAGGGAAAATTGATCTTTTTCCACAGTTCACCCTTCATTTCAAGTGATATTTTTCCAGAACCTTCTTCAAATAGGACTTTTTGTTTTGTTTTAACATTGTCAAATTTTACCTCAGGTCTAATTGTTCATGGTCTAACTTCTTTTGTTCTGAATAAGGGCAGTTTTTCATTAGATTCCTAGTAAAATTTCACTTTCCTTGAATACTACCTCCAGAGTCAAACTTGAAGACATGTAAATGCCAGTTATTCTATAGTTTAGAACAAAAATCTCTCTGGTTCCAGAATGTACAGTAGAACCAAGGAAATATTATAAGATAGAGTGATAGGCAATATTCATGTTCTTAGCCTGAAACATGGACCAATGTTATGCAAACACTCTTAAATTCCCTTAGAATGTGTCTAAATCCCCATGATGGTAGCAGAAGAGGTGTATTGAAGGGGAATTGGAGATGAACTTGGGTGTGTTATCATGAGCTATAAATATGTATAACAAGATTATCTCAGACATTACAATGATTCTTATCAGATTTTGAGATATATTTTTTAAAGTTATAAGAATTTATAAAATGTGTCCTCCAACTTTGATTAGGGAAGAGGTTCACAAAGTTTCTGATTTCAATTTAAGCTACACACACAAGTGCTGGCTCTGTGAGGAACAAACTGTGGCCCTGTGACAAAAGGGTTTAGATCACTGACCACTATAGGACATATTATATATTTGCTTGTTTATATGTTTATTTCTTGTTTCTATACTCCAAAATGTAAACATAGGGCAAGGATTTTATCTGCCTTTTTCACTGCTAGAGAATACGTCCTGGCATATGAGTGCCTCATAATTATTTCTTAAAACAATAAATAAATTGATTTTCCACTTAGTACCTCCAGCTCTTTGCCTGTCCACCTCCCTTCTATTGCCCAGGTCCATTTATAATTTTCCTTAGCATGCTCCTCCCAGTAGACACTGTAAATGCAAACTGGAAGCAATAAATAGCCACCTTGCTTATCGGATTCACTATTTAGATCCTGCACTAGTGCATTTTGTTTTCTAGTTCATGAGAAATACTCGCGACTCCACTAGAGAAGCTTCTAAGTCCATGTCCCTCCTTAGGAGGGACAATGTCAGTGCAACCATAGACTCTGCGTAACTGTGTCTTTCGCTGTGGTCTCCCAAGAGCCTTGTTCTTCATGATAAGGTATTGTTCCGTGGGCTTTTCAAGCTTTAGAATTTTCCCCTGTTCTCCCAACCCAGCACAAAATCTATTCCCTCCAGTTCCCTCTATTCAAATTCCACTGCTCTTTTAAATAATAGCTGAAAAATAATTTCAGGAAATCTTTTTTGGTAGTCTTCATGTAGATAATTTTTTTAATCATTTTCTATTCCCCATGACACTTTATTTATACCTTTCGATTGGTATTTTCCCCTTTCAATAGTATTTTTTATGTGTGTCTCTCAGGTTCTACTAGGATCCCTGAAGGGAGGACAATGTCTGCTTGTCTTTTGATAAGTGAGCGACATCTGTGCTCTCGTGGAGTTTAGATTCTAGTAGGGGAGGTATAACTAAACAGATAAAGTAGTAAGAAAGAGACATGGCATGTTAGTAAGTGCTCCACAGAGAAGGAAAATGAGGTGGCATGAGAAAGGGCAACTTGTAGTAAGTGGTCAGGGTGGTGACACTGGGGCTGGGACCAGACTGGCAGGAATCACCCAGCTCTGAGCAGACCTGGAAAAGGAGCATTCCAGGGGTGGAGAACAAGTCCTGCCCTACCAGGCCTTCTGCAGGAACCCACTTGGTGGCCAAGGAATTGAAAAAAAGGCAGTGTGGCTGGAGCACCTCTGGGAGGTGGAAGGTGAGACAGCGTGAAGTGTGAGGGTAACAGGGACCAGATTATGCAGGGGTGTGTAAGCCAAGACAAGGAGTTTGAATTTTTTTCTATAAGGGAAGCCCTCCAAGGGCTCTATGCAGGGGAAGGATGTAATCAGATTTGTTTTCTTAATTTCCTTTCTTCCTTCTCCCTCCCTCTCTCTCTCTGTCCTTTCTTTTCTGGCTCCCTCATTCCCTCTCTCCTCTCTTTCTTCCCTTCTTTATTTCTTTTGTCTATCTATTTTGTAAACATTCTGATGGCTGTATGAAGAATAGGTGGCAGGCGGGGCCAAGGCAGAGCTGGCAGGAAGCTGCTGCGGGCAGCCTTCACTGTTTCTGGCACATAGTAGCACTCAATGCAGTAAAAATAAATATGAAAGCAATCAAATAATCATGTAAAGCTGTTTAAACAACAGCACACCAATGTTTGTCTTCTTGATTCACAATAGGCCCTTTCAGCCACAACAAATATTGGAAACAAGATGCAATGTGTGTTATTGCATGTGTTTCCCACCATAAAACACTCCCTAAGGACACGGGTGTTTGTCTGTTTTGTTCATTGTTGTAACCCAAGTGCCTGGGAAAGTTTGTGGCACATCGTGGGGGCTCAAGGAATATTAGTTGAATTAACAAAAGTATATATTTTTGTCCTCCTCCTTTCTGAAATTCTATTTGCTTCTGACAATTTCTCCAGTTTACCGAATGGGGTGAAAGTGTGTACAAAGGGTAAGAAATTTTGGGAACTGTATCTTTCCTTGCCTCCCAGCCCATAATAACACATTCTCGACAATGACTAGAACAAGGTCCCAGTGCCCTTTGCACTTGTGTAGGAAACCTTCTGTTAGCTTAGGTAGCGAATAAATGTATTTTTCCCATAATTGTTTTTATTTCAATTACCATTATTTTCTTTTTTCTTCCTTTATTTTTAGTCTAACATCCTTTCCACAAATATCTTTCTCCTAGCCATTTTCTGAGATTCTTCTCTTAAACTTTTATTTCTCCTTTCCAGTCGAGGCCAGCAACTTCAAAGGGACTTGATGAGTTCCATATTTTCATTAGGAAGCCCTTCCCAGAGGTAGTGATTACAGAAAAAACCAAGGCTGTACATTGTTAATATGCTTTTTTCTGTTTGGAGCCTTGCTAGAAAAGTTTCTGGTTCAATACTATAATTCTAACTTTAATCTTGGGCAACTAGGAAAATCAGTTGCTTATAAGATGTCAGTAGCTAAAGGCATGTAACTATAATGATGATTAGGGAATTAAATCATTCAAGGAAGCTCTGTATTCAAAGCTATTAACCCAAAAAGAGTTTCATTTTAAAATAGCATCGTCTATAGTGCGCCTACTGTGTGCAGGGTATTGTATGCAAAATGATTGTATGTGTATATTTATATGTTTCATTTTAATAAGTTTACTTCTTTGTAACTATCATTTTTTACAAATTTAATTTTGTTTGATTATCATCACCTACAAATAGAAGATACTACATCTACCTTAAAGGCACTTACAATTCATACAGGTAAATGGAATACACACGCACACACACACACTCACACACACAGAGACTGCCTTAAAAATAAAAAATAAAAAAAAAAGAAAACCTTCAGAGTGACTGTTATCAAAAGGATAGCAGAAGGCAGAACAAAGATATTTGAAATGCTGGAAATGTTTTTTTAGAGAAATATTTCTTGAATCAAATTTCTATAATCAGTGGAACTCGAAGATGGAATTATTCAACCTTTCAAGGTAAAATTAAGAATTTTTCAGATGTCAATAAGTTAAGAAGAAGAGGATGATGAAGGAACTGTGAAGGAGAACTGGTAGGTAATCAATTTCATAAGTCACATGGCTACTACTCTGAGGCCTGCCGGGAGCTCCTGTGAGGGAGCCGGTGACCACACTGAGGGGGTGGGTACGAGGATCACAGGCGACCAGCAGGAGAAGAGTCACCTATGCCTGGGAGGAGGCAGCCGTCCAAACCAGTAAGGCCAAGGCACACATTTACACTTCAGTCCAACCCAAGCTAAAGTCACTGCTCAGGGCACCAACCTGAGAGAAAGGGCGTGGAAGTAGAAGGATCCAGTGATCAGTGTGTTCAGGTGCCCTGGCCCCGATCCTGACAGGAAGACTAGAAATAGTCCCGGGATAGAGAGGCAAGAGGAGCAGATGGAGAGGTTGTGTGTCTACTGACAGGGTCGGGGCTCAGGCCTGGACATCGATCTAAGCCAACATCCAAAATGAACAACAGGAATGAAGGCAGGAACCCAGTGGGACAGAATGATCCTCGGTAGTGTGGTTCCTGCAGAGAAGCCACAACTGATGCTGTTGATGCTCTCACAGGTAATCTTGGATTGAAACCTTGACACTACAACTACCTTCTAAAGATACTTGGTATAGATACAGCAGGCCATTCCAGACCCCTTTCAGCAGTAAGAAGGACACTGACATATTTGATCAGCTCTGGTTTACATTGGAGTAGTGTTCTGCCTGCAACCAGATGGTCATTATCACTTGCAGATGGGCAGGACTGCAGTCACAGAGACTTGACATTGAACATACTAAAGGATTGCTGTAGAATCGTAAGCAAGTCTGCAGAGGGATGTCATTGCACTCTAAGTAGGATGATTGGGGTGGAGAGAAGTTGGGGACTTAGACTAGAGCTGGGAGGTGCAAGAGTGGGGTCATGAATGAATGAACAAAGGAAGTGATATGGGAAATGAAAAACATTGAAGAAAAAAAAATCTGTCTTCTTCCCACAGTGATTGGGCGAAGCTGTGACTTAGAAATCACGTCTCAAAAAGACTTGTGAAGCCACTTCCACCTTAAATAAAAGGGGACAGACATCCCTAGTGAGCAGAGGACTTCCATATCATCCAAGGCATTTATCTCAGAAGGAACTTCCTTTTGATCCTCAAGTCAAATTCCTGTCTTAACACCCTGGTCTACATGGGGACTAGGATCTGGCATAATCTCTGAATGTTTCTCAGAAAAAAGTAAGTCACATGAAAGAATTGTTATTAATATGAACTGGAATTCTGTCTCCCAAAACTGAAGATTATTAAAGTTCTTTAAATGATCGTATGAGAAATTACATCAGTGAGGCCAACCAGGCAGCTAATTTCTTCCTTGCAGTGGGAAAAAACAAACTCTTCTTTATACTTAACGTGAGTGTGCCATATTCCATTCTTTAAGCCTCCTTTGTTGTGAAATATCACACTTGATCATAGACAGAGAGTCAAGAAGCAATGTGAAATATCATTCATACAAATGCATGTATATAGTATTTGAATTTTGTATATATACACATATGTATATATGCATACATAGTCTAAAGAATGAAAAAAATACTAATATTTATGATCTCCACCCAACTTAAGAAATAGAACATTATTCACAGGTAACCACTATCCTGAATTGTTCACAATCCCCTTCATTTGTTTATAGTTTACCATTTGTTGTTATTTAACAATAAGTTGCTTTGCTAATTTTTTACTTTACATAAATAAAATGTTTTATTTAGTATGTGTTCTTTTGCTAAAAATTACAACCATTTTTATGGCTCAACATTATGCTTTGCAACTCAGCCATGTTGATGCCTCTAGCTAGTATCACAGTCGTCTCCCGTTCCGTGCAGGGAATACACTGCCGTGTATGCATGCATTCCAGTGCTGGGCATTTGGCTTTTTTCTTTTTTTTTTTATTGTTATGAAAGAATAATGCTTCTCTGAATACTCTTTTACGTGCTTCCTTATGTTCATGTGAAATATTTTCTCTTAAACTAAGAGTCAAATTGGTGGCTACAGAATGTGCATACTTTTTCCTTACCTGATAATGCCAAATTGTTTCCAAAGCAGTCATCCAGTTTGTACTCCCAAAAGTGGTACATGAGTTCCCACTGAGACATATTCTTACCAACACTTAATATTGACAGATCTTAATTATTTTTGCAATCTGTTGTATGTAATGATATTTCATTGTCATTTAATTTGCATTTCCTTGATTAATCTATATTCTTTAACATTAAGCTGAACATCTTTTAGTGTTTATTTGTCATAACTATATTCTCCTCTATTTTACCTAGAAGTTCCTAAGATCTACCTTTTATATTTAAGCCCTTGATTGTTTAATCTACTTGTAATTTATATTTTTTTCACCTTTCAAATTCCAGACTAAAACATCTCAAAAAAATGAAACTTTGGAATTCAAACACCATGTGAATAGCTCCTTATCAAACCTTCTAAACAATGCATCAGTCATTTCTACATTATATGTGCAAAATGGCATTTGGCCTTTACTCGATTGCTTGCAGTAACAGAGAAATCACCATTTCAACTAGTGTAAGTTTCTTTTTGAAGATTAGCTGATATCTGTCTCTAACAGAGACAACTGACTAGAGTTTTTATTTCTGGAGAAATCCCAAAAACAACTGTGGTATGATTGCAAAAATACTTCTGATTGTCACATTTTCCTGTGTCTACCTCCCTTCCATCTCTACTCATCCAGGAGTGGAGACTATTTCCCCCGACTTACACTGACTTTGACAAATATCACCAGAAGTGATGGTGCACCAATTATGAGTCTTGGCTTCAGGAGGCTTTGCTGTTTGGGCTGGCTCCCTTGGGACCCCTGCCACACCATGAGAAGAAACCCAAACTGGCATGCTGGGATGCTGGGAGAGCATCCACCTGGAGCAGAAATACATCATCCCCCTGACCCCACTCCCATCCTAGACCAGCAACCCATAGCAGACCCAGTTGCTGATTGTGGACACATGAAGAATTGCAGTGCTGATCCCCTGGAACCAGAAATGCCCATCTGAGACCAACCTAAATTGATCTATGGAAGTGAGAGCTAAATAAATTGATGTTTTAGGCCATTAAATTTTGAAGTAGTTTATTATAGAGCCATAGCTAACTGATAGAAACATGAATTCCCTTTCTATATGGCAACACTTACACCTGTCAGAAAAATACCGTTTAATTCAATAGCATTTTGCTTCAAATTTGATGATACTATCCTCTATACATGTCATCATGAATGTCTTTGAATGGATAAGTAATAGGCTGGTATAAAATTCATAAATCAGTATCAAAGCAAATACCACAGTAATAATCAAAGTAAAATAGAGTCCCACAGATGAAGAATCAAAGCACACACATTGAATTGATAGAATTATCTTTAAAATAAGATTAGAAATGTGGTAATTATGTGTAACTCTAACATTAATCCTATGAAGTAGGTAAAACTATTTTTTTTTTTTTTTTGAGACAGAGTCTCACTCTGTTGCCCAGGCTAGAGTGAGTGCCGTGGCGTCAGCCTAGCTCACAGCAACCTCAAACTCCTGGGCTCAAGCGATCCTACTGCCTCAGCCTCCCGAGTAGCTGGGACTACAGGCATGTGCCACCATGCCCGGCTAATTTTTTCTATATATATATTTAGCTGTCTATATAATTTCTTTCTATTTTTAGTAGAGATGGGGTCTCGTTCTTGCTCAGGCTGGTCTCGAACTCCTGAGCTCAAACGATCCACCCACCTCGGCCTCCCAGAGTGCTAGGATTACAGGCGTGAGCCACTGCACCCGGCCTAAAACTATTATCACCCATTTTACATATGAGACAACTGAGGTTTAAAGAGATTAAATAACCTATAGAAGTTCACTGAGCGAGGAAGTAGGCAGAGCACAAATCAAATTCCAAGTCTATCTGATCCCAAAGTTACTACTTTGACATTAACTACTGTGCTAGAGGTTCTCAGTCCTGGTGATGTATCAGAATTATCTGGGGAAGCGTTTTTAAATGTCATATCCCAGACCTCTTCTGAGATAAATTACATCAGCACCTCTGGGAGTTTGCAGGGAGATGGGTTATTGGTGAGCTTTTGTTTTTGTTTTTTTGTTTTTTAGACTCAGATGATTATCAATAAAAAGCCAGAGTTAAACCCGGCTGCATTATGCTTCGCACTTACAAGGAAATTGCTAAGGCTTAACCCCCAGCTATCTCCAGAGTCACTTGCACCTCATTTCCATTCTATGGATTATTAGTATTATTTAAATACAGTTTCAATCTTCAAACATCCAGCTGTGAAAAGGAAGAGAATTTACAAAAGCACCTTTGAATCATGTTGATTCCACACTTGAATGTACCACAAACTTGCTTACGTAATCTCAAGAAAATCCTTTAATCCCACAAAGCGACAGCGTCCTCATGGACACAGTAAGTTTGGAGCTGTTTCTCATCCAAGACCTCACAGGGCTTTAAAAATGTAACATGATTCTAAAGAGATTCTACAATTTTGTGGTAGCTTTTTAATTGGCAATAGACTAGCAGTTTACCACTGAAAGCAATCAAGTAAGGATTGAAGAATCAGTGAATTTTTTGTATTTCACTGCCATCTATTGGATTTCAGCTGTATTCAAAATGTCTTGGGTTTTGCATATAGAGATCAATTCACGTTAAACAGTCCCGTACACCTTGGAGATGAAGGCAAGTGTGCTTTTGAGTAGAACGAAATTTCCCTCTATTATCATCTAAGACTGAGTCTATTGAAATGACTATATATTCCATTCAGGAAGTATATCTAGGGACATTCATTCTTACTATCTATAATTATTAAGGTTCACTCACTATGAAGGACCAAGACTAAAATGATAGGATTATGAAAATTTAAAAAAATACCAGCCAAGGATCTTCTAGGTCAAGATTGAGCTGAAATGTGCTAATAAGGTGTTTATATATTCAAGTTAATAATAATGCATAATAGTGTGGGCAGATTTGCCAATACTGGTGTGTATATTTTTATTCTTGTGGGAAGATATGAATAAGGACTAGAGATGTGAACAATGGAGAGAATCAAAATCTTGAGAAATTATTATTTAAAAACATTAAATATACTTTTTTTGTATGTGCTAGTATACTTCAATAACCATCTTCAATTTGAGAAATGTCATGCAGCAGTAACTTGGACTCTCTGTCAGAAGACAAACTACAATAAAAACTTTTTTATTTTTTTGCTGTACATTTTTCAAAATTATGATACATTCTGAGAATAATAGAGCATTTATTCTTAAAGCTATATTGTATGTAATATTCAGCATCAATTTTCCCCAGAATTTTATGAAAAAATTCACATATTAGTGGACTTTTATAGTGAACATTTACTGGTAACCTAGTTTTAATCATTAATATTTTGCTATACTTGCTTTGTCATATATTCATTTCTCTATCATTAATCTATATCATTTTCTCATTTTAATGTAGACAGTATGCTTCTCCCTAAATATTTCACTATTCTTATCATTAGCTAGAGTTCAATAGTTGTTTAATTTTGTGTGCAATTTACATACAATATGCACAAATAGTAAAGGAAAATTTGTTAAGTTTTGACAAATATATACACCTGGGTAATGCCAGAAAATTTTCTCCCTTTCTTTCCCAGGCAATCCTCTATCTTTAAACAAAGGAAACCACTCATCTGACTTTTTCCATCATAAATTGTCTACTCTTTGTTCTTATGAATTCTATTGTCTTAGTCTCTTTTCTGCTGCTATAACAGAAACCCTGAGACTAGGTAATTTATGAAGAACAGAGATCTACGTCTTGCAGTTCTGGATGCTGGGAAGTCCAGGATGGAGGGGCCACATCTTGCAAGGGCCTTCGTGTTGTCATCCCATAGCAGAAGGAAGATGGAAAAGAGAACAAAAGAGAGATAGAGGGAAGAGAAGGGGGCCAAACTCATCCTTTATCAGGAACCCACTCCTGCCATAGCATCATTATTCCATTCATGAAGGCAGAGGCCTCATGACCTAATCACCTCTTAAAGGTCCCACCTCTCAACACTATAGCATTAGGGATTAAGTGTCCAACACAGGAACTTTGGGGGACACATTCGAACCATAGCATTCATATAGAGACATATGGCATGTACTCTTTTATATTCTACTTATTCCACTCAGCATGGTTTCAGGATTCATTTATGTTTTTTGTTTTTTGTTTACTTTTACCAGTAGTTGGTTCTCTTTTTATTGCTGAGTGTCATTCCCTGGTATGAATAAATCACAGTTTGCTTATATGGTTTTTTTGTTGGCTATTTCCAGTTTTGGACTATTTACGCTAGAGTTGCTAAGAATTTTGTTATACAAAACTTTTTGTGAAAATTTGGTTTCATTTTTCTGGGGTAAATATATATGAGTGAAAGTTCTGGGTTTTGGGGGAGAGGTAATTTTAGTTTTATAAGTCATTACTAGATTTTTCAAAGTGGTTATATTATATTATATTTCTATAAACAATGTATGAGAGTTCCAGTTGCTGTAAAATTTTGTCAATGTTTAGTATTATTGGTCTTTTTAATTTTAGCTATTCTGGTTGGTATGTAATGGTATCTCATTATGGTTTTAGCTTTTATTTCCTTGGTGACTAATGATATTGAGCACTTATGCATTTATTGCCTATTCTTTCATGAAGTTTGGTCTAATCCTTTACCCATTTTTTTTTTTTTTGAGACAGAGTCTCACTTTGTTGCCCAGGCTAGAGTGAGTGCCGTGGCATCAGCTTAGCTCACAGCAACCTCAGACTCCTTGGCTTAAGCGATCCTCCTGCCTCAGCCTCCCAAGTAGCTGGGACTACAGGCATGCGCCACCATGCCCGGCTAATTTTTCTACATATATTTTTAGTTGTCCATATAATTTCTTTCTATTTTTAGTAGAGACGGGGTCTCGCTCTTGCTCAGGCTGGTCTCGAACTCCTGACCTTGAGCGATCCACCCGCCTCGGCCTCCCAAAGTGCTAGGATTACAGGCGTGAGCCACCGTGCCCGGCCGTTTACCCATTTTTAATTGGGATATTTGTCTTATTAAGTAGTGGATGTTTTTAAAAATATATACTTTATTTTGTACTATATATGCTATACAAAAGTATGATACATAAAATATAATTTATTTTATACTATTTTTAAAAATGTACTATTTTTTGTCATAGATGTGTTTTATAGATATTTTCTCCCAAAATGTGACTTACCTATTAATTTTCTTAACAATAGTTTTTGATGAGCAGAATTTTAAAATTTTTGATGAGACCTAATTTTTTTATTTTTTTCCTTATCTTTATTGCTATCTGGGACCACTCTAGGACATTTTGTCTACTCCTAAATCATAAAGATATTGTCTCATGCTTGCCTCTAAAGATTTGTGATTTTAGCCCTTAAATTTAGATCAACGATCCAATTTGAATTAAGTTTTGTGTATGAAGTGAGGTGGAGGTTGATGTTTATTCTTTTAAAAAATATGTATGTCCAATTGGTACAGCACCATTTGTTAACAGACTTTCTTTCCCCACTGAATGCTTTGGCATCTTTGTCTAAAATCAAATGACTCTATAATTATTGAGTCCATTTCTGAGCTCCCTACTCTGTTTCACTGAAGAACGGAGTTTTTTTTTTTTTTTTTTTTTAGACAGAGACTCACTCTGTTGCTGGGGCTAGAGTGCCGTGGCATCAGCCTAGCTCACAGTAACCTCAAACTCCTGGGCTCAAGCAATCCTTCTGCCTCAGCCTCCCAAGTAGCTGGGACTACATGCATGCGCCACCATGCCTAGCTAATATTTTCTATATATTTTTAGTTGTCCAGCTAATTTCTTTCTATTTTTAGTAGGGACGGGGTCTTACTCTTGCTCAGTCTGGTCTCGAACTCCTGAGCTCAAGCGATCCACCCACCTCAGCCTCCCAGAGTGCTAGGCTTACAGGCGTGAGCCCCGCGCCCAGCCTGTTGTTTGTAGTTTTATAAGATGTGTTGAAGTCAGATGATATAAGTCTTACAAATTTGTTCTTCCATTATAAGGTTGCTTTGGATATTCTATGCCCTTTGTATTTTTATATGAATTTTAGAATCAGTTTGTCAATTTCTACAAAACTGCCTCCAGGTATATTATTGAAATTGTGTTCAAATCTATATATCAATTGGGAGTGGGAACTGAAATTTTAATAATATTGATATTTTAAATCCTTGAATGTGGTATGTCTCCATTTATTTAGGTCTTCCTTAATTTCTCTCAGTAATGTTCTATACTTTCAAGCATATCAGTTTCACATTTATTTTCTTAAAATATTTATTCCTGGGAATTTTATGATTTTAATGCTATCATAAATTGAATTATTTTCTAAATTCTATCTTCCTTCATTTTTGCTGCCATTATGATGAAAATTGTTTTTTGTATGTTAACCTTGTATACTGCAATTTTTCTAAATTCACTTATTTATTCGAGTAGCTGTTCAGTAGTTTTTATGGGATTTTTATATGTAAACAACCATTTTTTTTGCATAGTTTTACTCTTCTTTTTTCTGATATATATGATTATTATTTCTCTTTCTTTCTTTATTGCTATGACTATGATCATGTTGAGTAAACGTGATGAATATCTACACAAACTATTTGGAATTCTTTTGTATAGAATAGTTACTTTTCCCCAATTAAATCAATCATTTATTTATATCAGTATAAACTCATGGAGATTTATTTTATGTTTTGGGTTATAATCCAATACTGTTGTATTTATTTTGTTGCTCGAAGTATTCTGGTCTTGCCTTTGGGAACTTTTTTATTTGGCTTCTGTGCCCTTTCACTATATTTCCATCAAGAGTGGATTTTTTTTAACCAATTCTTTACTTTGTGGTGTAATAAGATGCTCCAGCTCAGATTGTGTATTTCCCACTCCAGTTGTAGAATCATGCATTTCTCTAAGGTGTCTTTTTTTTTAAATTGGAGAATGTAATAAAAACTAAGATATGGATACTCTAGAGGTACTCATTGTTATGGGGTTATTGTTGGTTTTAGGCCCTTGCAGCTAACAGGGTAAGAAAATATGTGGGTTTAAATATTAACTTGTTCATATACACATATCTGCAAATAATCATATGTAACTATCGACATCTATATTAAGCTAACACAGTTTGTACTGCGTCTCTAACTCTAATCTATTACCACATGGATCATCTAGCCTTCTTCTCTTGCTCATCTGTACTCTCCCACTCCAACAGTGAGAAATCTGGCTCCCGCAATCTTCCAGCAATTTATTTAATTGTTCAACTTCAGTTTGCATGTATAGCAGAATCAGAATTGTTGACCTATACCCCCATGGGCAACAACTTTATTAACTACCATGCTTCTGAGCTCTAAATAGAGTTCTTCTGTGCAGTTCTGCTTGCCTTTAGTCTTATAGATGCCACTCGTTTCAAAAGTAACTTGGATTATCAATTTTCCCCTCATCCCTTTAGTAAGCCTATTTCATACATGTATAGTACAGTTAGGATCTCTTCTCATAGTCTACGTTCTTTCTTGGGATCCACTGATCTCATAAATTACTTTTTAAAATTTGCATACATTGAAGTTCACTCTTTGTGCTATAAAGTTCTATGGGCTTGAGAAAGGAATGATGTCTTATACCCACCATCACAGTATCATAAAAAATAATTTCATCACCCTAAAAAAATCCTTTCTGTTTCACCTAGTGAACCCTCTTCTCTTTACCCCAAACCCTAGCAACATTGTTCTTATTACTTTCTTTCTAGTTTGCCCTTTCCAAAATGTTATATAAGTGTACTCACACACTGTGTATCTTTTCAGACTACTTTCTTAATTTTTGTATTTAAGATTTCTTAATGTTTTCTCGTCACTTAAAAGCTCATTTTTTATATCATTGAACACTGTTCTGTTATATGGATTGCCACAGTATGTTTACCCATTTATGTATTGAAGGACATCGTAGTTGCTTCCAGCATTTGGTGTTTATGAGTAAATCTGCTATAAATATTTACAAGCAGGTTATTGGGTAGGTATATGTTCACTGCATGCAATTAACAATATGATTATTTTCAGGATAAATAGTAGTTCTCACAAATCATTAAGATGACACAAAAGAAAAATGGACAATATGCTTAACAGCTATTTCATAAAAGAGGTATTTTGATGGCAGATAAATACATGAAAACATATGAAGCTAATATGATGGTTAGTTTTATGTGTTAACTTGGCTAGGCTATAGTAGATGTGAGTAACGTTTACAACCAAATGACTTTAAGTAAAGCAGATTACCCTCAGTAATGTAGGTGGGCCTCATTCAATCAGTTGAAGGCCTTAGGAGCAAAAACAGCTTTCCCAGAGAAGAAGGAACTCTGCCTCAAGACTATCATGACTGTGATACAGAAATCCTGCTTAAATATCCAACCTGATGGCCTGTCCTACAAATTGGGGCAGGCTGAAATTTTGGATTAAAGCCTGCATCAGCTCTTACCTGAATTTCCAGCCTGCCAACCTGCTCTATAGATTTTAAACTTGCCAGCACCATATTTGCTTAAGCCAATTCCTTAAAATAAATCTCTCTCTCTCTCTCTCTCTCTCTCTCTCTGTCCCTGGCCCTCTCTCCCTTTCTCATTGATTTTATTTTTCTGGGGAACGCTGACTAATATAGCTACTTTAATAATAAAACATATGTGTAAGTTTTCATGACCTTGGATCAATCAATAATTTTTTTGATGTGGCATTAAAAGCATAAGCAACCACAGAAAAAGATAGGTATATTTGACTTTATTAAAATTAAAATATTGTGCATCAAAAGGACACTAGCCAGAAGTGAAAAACTACCCACACGTTGGAAGAAAGCTATATTTGCAATCATATATCTAATAGGGTCTAGTATCCAGAATATGAAAGGAACATTTACAACTCAGGAAGAAAAAACAAATAACCCAATTTAAAAATGGATGAAGGACCTGAATAGACATGTCTGCAAGAAAGATATGTAAATGACTAATAAGCACATGAAAAGATGCTCAACATTATTAGTCACCAAAGAAATGCAAATACAAACCACATTGAGATGCCACTTCATACCCACTAAAATAGCATTAATTTAAAAAATGGAAAATACCAAATGTTAGTGTAGATGTGGAGAAATTGGTACCCTCAACATTCTGGTGGTAAAGTAAACTGGTCCAACTGTTGTGGAAAACAGTTTGGCAGTTCCTTAAAAGTTAAACATACACTTAGCACATAACCCAGCAATTCTATTCCTAGCTATTGAATACACATATATTTCAATATATTTATTTTATATATTCACTACACTTCACATATTTAATCATTTTATATTCAATTCTCTTATATTTGCTTATATTTAATTTCATATTGAAATGAAAACATATCCACACCAAAGCTTATTCAAAACTGTTCATTATTTATAATATCCCAAAGGTGGAAGCAACTCAAATGTTCCTCAACTGATTAATGAATGAATAAAATGTGGTACATCCATACAATGGAATACTGCCAGGCATAAAAAGGAAGGAAGTATTGATATATGCTACATAATCATGAACCTTAAAAACATCGTCTTAAGTGAAAGAGCCAGGCAAAAGGACCGCAAATTATGTAATTACCTTCATATGAAATGTCTAAAATAGACAAATCCATAGAAACAGAAAGTATATTAGTGATTGTCAAGGGCTGCGGGGAGAGTGAAATCAGGAGCAACTGCTAATAGGTATGAGTTTCTTTATGGGTGATGAAAATTTTCTGAAATTAAATAGTGGTGATGGTTGCACAACCTTATAAATGTACTAAAACTCATTGATTTGCATATTTTAAAATGGTTAATTTTACCTTATGTGAATTTTATCTTAATTTTTTCAAATGAAAAAAACTCAGGGAAATGCAAATTATAACCATAATACACACCACTATACTTCCACCAGAATGGATAAATGGAAAGAACAGATAATAATTGCTAATAATGATGTGGATTTCTGGGAACTCCCATACATTGCTAGTGGGAGGGTAAATTGGTTCAAATCCTAGAAAAATTCTTCATCAGTATTTACTGTCCATATAGATACCTATGGAGATATCAGCATGAAGGGGAATGAAGAACATAATATGTGAACAAAAGCTTAAAGATATGTATAATGCAGTGCCACTTATGAAAAATATGATATCTGAAATAATACTATGTATTTTGTTAGATGATTACATAAGTGTATAAATGACAAAAAACATGGATTCAAGACTACATGCCAGAATTGTGGTTACCCCTGAGGAATAAAGGAAAAGAATAGAGTTGGTGAGGCTAGAAAGACAATTTCATGAAAGTTTTGTGAAATTCTTTTTCAACAAAAAGGAAGAAAGAAAAAGAAATCTTACTATTTTAATAAAATCAGTTTCATTGCATTGTGAAGCAGTGCTCTTTTATTTTTCACTTGAATAGAGTAAACTGAAATCAGAGGCAAAAGGCATGTTTCCACTGCTAATAAGAAGTCTCATAAGGCAAACTAAGCTCATGTGTTTCAATAACTTGAGCAACATCAGCAGATGACTAGAGCAGCTGTGGCTGTGGTGGGGAAATCAGCTGGCAGAGGTGAGAACTGGAAGGACTCTGAAAAACATCTAAGTGAGGAACATATTTTTGAATGAAAAAGATCACTCCTAAGCAAGAACTTGCATGTCTAGGGAAATTGTTAGAAAATGCCCCCTTTGATTTTAAGAAAGAAAGTCAATTTATTTAGAAAATAAGTCCATGTGTCAATCCCATAACTCCAACTGTATTTGTCAGACTAGGGCCTTTAATTGTCTGGTTCTAACTTTTCCTGTTTGCTGGACTTTCTTGTTTCTCTTATTGAAGGCCTCATAAGAGATGACTCATTAATCTAAAAGCATTTTGTTCTTTACTAGCTCCCTGTGTCGCCGAGACATGCTTATAGAACCAATCAGTCATGTGATTGCAGTAAACACATTTCTATGAAGGTGAATAAGGAACCACCAGAAGCTGAAGGATTTGCTGGGAAATTTGCTGGCAGTAGGGAGATGGAAAAAAAACAGTATTTCAATTTCTTTCCTTCTTTCTCTCTCTTGTCATCATCAGAATTCCTGTGAAATTCTGAAAAATACAGTTGATTCCCTAGGACTTCAATCATTACTAAGAAAGATTAAAAGCCTCCATTTAAGACAATGGTTACTAAATGAAAGTGAAAATTAAATGTTATAAGATGTTATGAGTCATACATACCCTCCCATTCTTTAAACTTGAAATGGGAACTCACAATTTCTGCCAAAGAAAATAACACTGGTGTAAATGCTGTGTTCACACCTATGCCATTGCATGAATGTCCTTCTGTGATTTTCATGCTATAAAATCTTTGCAAGAACTAAAGGATGCGGTGGATTCAGAAATGCTTGCAGTAATGCAAAACAAGCTGGATTGTCACATCTGTAGCAAGGTTTTGAGGATTGTTTGGGAATTATCTTCATTTGGTTGGAGTCAGCCAATAAATAAGGCCAACCCCTTATGATCATTTTCATCTCCCCTTCAAAGGACCTTGCCCTAATGAACTTACACCACCCCAGCTTGCTAAGGATTCCCTCTTTGGGATCAACCTTGGCTATGATGATTCAAAACAAGGTTGTTTACTCCTTTAACATGAAGCAGTCCCTGAAGCCTCTTAGAGTCCTTAGTATGGTAACTGGGTGTGCTATTAATATCTAGATCACACTCACTACCTTGAAATTATCTTCCTCCTGTGCCCACAGAGCTCAAGTTTCAGTACTCTTCTCCACTTACATTCTCTGACTTGCTGATCTCATTACATATAAATGACATTAAATGTCATGTCTAGCCTAATAAATTTAAAATTTATATCTCTGCCCTAGAACTCTCTCCTGAACTCCTGATTTATTTATCCAACTGCCTCCACTTGGACGTGACATCTGAAATTCAGCGTTTCTATAACTGAGCTCCTAACACTCCCCCCAGGCTGCTCTACTTTCACCTTCCCAATCTCAGTTGACTCCATTGTTGTTCAGAACAGAAACCTCAGAATTTTTTTGGACTCCTGCTCACACATCCTGCTTCCAAACTGCTGGGAAATATGTTGGCTTTACTATTGAAATCTATCTAAAATCTGGCCACTTCTCGTCACCTCCACTTCTACTAACCTTGTCCAAGCCACCATTATCCATGGCCTGGTTTTCTGTAATTTCTTCCTACTGTATCCTCCAGCTCCTGTCCTTGTCTGCTTACAGTTCTTTCTAATACAGCAGTCAGTGTAGACCTTTTTAAGTATCTAAGCCTTATTATGTTATTTCTTTCAAAATGCAGCCATGTTTCCCACTTCACCAGAGCAAAGTCAAAGTCTCACGGGAGCCCTCATGATCTGGCTTCTCTTTACTTCTCTCGTTTATTTCCTGCTTTTCCTCCCGCTGCTCCTCTCAACGTGCTCCCGCACCTTTCCTCTGGCTGTTCTCGACGTCTGGAGTCCTGTTTCCACAAACAATCAATGGATTAATTCTTCACGTCCTCAAATTCCTTGCTCAAATCTAATCTTCACAATAAGTCCACTCTAATCCCATTTAATATTGCAACTTGTTCCTTGACCGATACAGCTAGTCCTCCTTTCCCTGATTCATGCACTTCCCCACATGGCTTTTGTTTTTATCTAAAATACTATGTAATCCAATTTCTTTTTATATTAAATATTTCTTGTCTGTCATTTCTTCTAGAATGTAATACTATTGAGTGAAGTTAACTTTATCCTTTTGATTCACTGATATAACCCTAGGTAACTAGAACAGTACTTGGCATATAGCAGGGATTCAATGATTATTTGATGAATGAATGAATAATTCTATCTTGGTACTCTCATAAAAATAAATATTTATATCACTATTTCCATGGATCATTTAGCTTTATCATTGTCCAAATATCCAGCAACCTCTCCCTTAATTCCTCTACTCCAATAATAAATGCTCATTAATGAATATTAATTATTAATACAAATTAATATATGATTCAGATTAGATCTTGGAAAGAGGTATTCAGACAAGTACTAAGTGTTGAATAGTATAGGAAGCTACCTTACCTATCCATACATATGGATATAATTTGAGAAGTCTTGGGTATAGTCCCTGAAAAAAATTATCTCCTTTTCTATTTTATAATTTCAAGAATTATGCTTTTTGATTTCTTTATTTCCTTACAAACACACATACACATTATGAGTTTATTATAGGCCATGTTCTATGTCATATACCAGAAGAATATATATAATATGTATATGAAAAATATATATAAAACATATGCTGATTATACTGCCTCTTTTTGAGGAAGCCATTATTTACCTAAACAACATAAGGCAGAAAATAGCAGGAGCACCTGTTGTATGGTGGGTGCATTGACATCTTATTTAATCCTCATCACAAAGAAAGGAGATTTGATTTATTCTACCTATTTTACAATAGGTAAAGTGAAGTACAGAAAACCCAGCTAGTAAACTGAACAGAGTGCTGTGACCTCCAGTCAAACATCCCAACTTTAAGACCAGAGAGACTTAGAGATGCTCCACACTGTCCTCCACTTCTTGCCTCCCAATCCTTGCAGCACACCCATCGGAATGACACAGCAACAAAAAGCAATACATGGTGATATGGTTCTATTAGGCATCTCGTGTCCATCACATTAATAATAAAACCTCTCAAGAAATGTTTTATGTGTTAACTCTTTAGGACTCCGGTTTCCCACTACAGTTAAAACTCACCATCTATGGAAATTTCCACCAAAATAAATATTAATTCATGCATGATCCAAAAACATATCAGAGAATGTGGAAATGAGATTATTATAACATCTAAGAAATAAATGGCTTTCTTTAAATTTTGGGGCATAATTCTAAATAAACACAAACACTGCTGCTTCAATCTCGTTGCTCGTTATTGGTCTGTTCAGGAGTTCTATTTCTTCCTGAGTGAGTATTGGGAGGTTGTGTGTTTCCAGGAAGTTGTCCATTTCTTCTACATTTTTGAGTTTACGTGCATAGAGATTTTCATAGTATTCACAGATGATATTTTATATTTCTGTGGAATCGTTGTAATATCTCCTTTTTCATTTCTAATTGAGCTTATTTGGTCCTTTCTCTTCTGTTCCTGGTAATATCTCCTTTTTCATTTCTAATTGAGCTTATTTGGTCCTTTCTCCTCTGTTCCTGGTTAATATAGCAAGAGGTTTATCAATTTGTTTATCTTTTCAAATAATCAACTTTTTTTGTTGTTCATCTTCCGTATTATTTTCTTGTTTTTGATTTCATTTAGTTATGCTCTGACTTTAGTTATTTCTTTTTTTCTGCTGTGTTTGGTATTGGTTTGCTCTTCCTTTCTTAGTTCCTTGAGAAATGTCATTAGATTGTTAATTTGTGATCTTTCTATCTTTTTGCTGTAGGCATTTAAAACTATGGATTTTCTCCTTAACACTGCTTTTGGCTGAATCCCATAGATTTTGATAACTTGTTTCCCCTTTGTCATTTAGTTTGAGGAATCTTTTGATTTCTTACATCTTAATTTCATTGTTGATTCAATAATCATTCAGCAACAGTTGGTTTAATTTCCATGATGTTGTGTAGAATTGAGTATGTCTATTGGAATTGATTTCTAGTTTTATTCTACTATGGTCTGAGAAGATACATGGTTGACTTCTACTTTTTTAAATTTGTTGAGCCATGTTTTGTGGCCTAATATGTGATCTATCTTGGAGAATGTTCCATGCACTGATTAGAAGAAGTATATTCAGTAGTTTTTGGGTAAAATGTTTTGTAAAAGGCTGTCAGGCCCATTTGTTGTAGAGTCCCATTTAAGTCCAGTTTTTCTGTATGTATTTTCTGTTTAGATGACTTGTCCAGATCTGTCAGTGGGGTGTTGAAGTCCTCAGAAATTATAATGCTGCTGCTTTTCTCTTTGCTTAGATCTAGTAGGGTTTGCTTTATGAATCTGGGCACACCTACGTTCGGTCATAAACATTTAGGATTGTTATGTCTTCTTGTTGAATTGCTCCCTTTACCATTATATAATGACCATCTTTGTCTTTCTTTACTATTATTGATTTAAAGTCAATTTTACCTGATATGAAAATGGCTACACCTGCTTTCTTTTGATTTTCATTTGTATGGAATATTTTTTTCCATCCCCTCATCTTGAGTCTGTATGAATCCTGTGGGTTAGATGTGTTTCCAGAGACAGCAGATACTTGGCTTATATATATTTTTATCCATTCAGCCAGCCTATGTCTCTTGAATGGGGACTTAAAACCATTCACTCTGATTGATAGAATTAATATGTGGGATGCTGTCAAATCAAAGACACAATACCATTCACAATAGCTACAAGGAAAATAAAATCTCTAGGAATATGCTTAACTAGGAGGTGAAAGATCTCTACAAAGAGAACTATGAAACACTGAGGAAAGAAATCACTGATGATATAAACAAATAGAAAAATATATCATGCTCATGGATTGGTAGAACCAGCATTCCATACTTCCCAAAGTGATTTACAGATTCAATGCAATCCCATCAAAATACCAATGTCATATTTGACAGATGTAGAAAAAATAATTCTATGCTTAATTTGGAACCAGAAAAAAGCCTGAATAGCCAAAGCCATCTTAAGCAAAAGGAACAAATCTGGAGGCATCACACTACCTGACTTCAGACTACTACAAGGCTATAGTAACCAAAACAACATGATATTGGCACAAAAGTAGAGACATAGACCAATGGAACAGAACAGAAAACCCAGACATAAAACCATCTAGATACATCCAACTGATCTTTGACAAAACAGACAACAATATACACTGGGGAAAAGAGGTCTTATTCAATAAATGGTTCTGGGAGAACTGGGTAGCCACATACAGAAGAATGAAACAGGATCCATTTCTCTCACCACTCACACAAATTAATTTAAGATGGATGAAAAAGTTAAATGTAATGCATGAAACCATAAGAACTCTAGAAGAAAATGTTTGAAAAACTCTTCTAGATTTTGGCCTAGGAAAAGAATTTATGAAGAGGACCCCAATGGCAATCACAGCAACAACAAAAGTAAATAAATGGGACTTGATTAAATTTAAAATCTTCTGCACAACCAAGGAAATATCAATAGAGCAAATAGACAATCAACAGAATGGGAGAAAATATTTACAAGCTATACATCCAATAAAGGGCTAATAACCAGAATCTACAAAGAACTCAAGCAAATTAGCAAGAAAAAAATCAAACAACCCCATTAAAAAGTGGGCAAAAGACATGAACAGAAACTTTTCAAAAGGAGATAGACAAATGGCCAGTAAACTAATCGTCAGGGAAATACAAATTAAAACCACAATGAATATCACTTTACCCCAGTTAGAATAGCTGTTATTAAAAAGTCCAAAACAATAGATGCTGGCATGGATGCAGAGACAAGGGAATGCTTATACATTGCAAATTAGTACAACCTGTATGGAAAACAGTGTGGAGAGTCCTTAAAGAACTAAAAGTAGATCTACTGTTTGATCCAGCAATCTCACTACTGGGTATTTACCCAAAGGAAAAGAAGTCATTTTATCAAAAAAGACATTGCACTTGAATGTTTATTGCAGCACAATTCGCAATTGCAAAGATGTGGAATAAATCAAAATGCCCATCAATTTATGAGTGGATTAACAAAATGTGGTGTGTGTGTATATATATATAAACACACACATACGCACCATGAAATACTACTCAGCCATGGAGAATGATGACTTAATGCTATTTGCAACAATCTAGATGGAACTGGAAACCATTATCCTAAGTGAAGTATCTAAAGAATGGAAAAACAAACACCACATGGACTCACTATTAAACTAGAGCTAAGTGCTGAGCACACATGTGCATAGAGGGAAGCATAACTCAACGGAAATCAATAGGGGGGAGGAGGGAAGAGGGGCTGGGGGAAAACCTACCCAACGGGTACAGTGGGCACTATCTGGGTGACAGGCACATTTATAACCCTGATTAAAGCATTACAAAAGCAATCCTAGTAACCAAAACATTTGTAGCCCTGTAATACTTCGAAATTTAAAAAAATGTAAAAAAATAAACACGAGTCTTGAACTGAGAAAAACCACCAAAGCCAAGTAAAATTTGTGATCAAAATATTAATAGAAATGTATAATGCTAGTTTCAAGAGGAAAATTTGGCTATTTTATTATTAACAAATAACACACAGTTTTCTTGTGTGTTACTAACATGGCTGAAATAATTCTTAGATGGCACTCTTCAAAATTAAGTTATAAGCAGGTACATCACAGAGCTGATTTTCTTGTCAGTTTCCAGAAAAATTCTTAGTCACCTCTGAGTGACAATGAATCTGCTTCACTGCCCCGGGTGAAGTGAAAAAAAAAGACCTACCTTGATTCTTGAACTTGAAAAAATTTCAAAATACCTACTAAGTACTGTGCACTTTGTCCAAACAACAAATCTTCCATACATTTTCTCTGAGTCCTGCACACTGTCTTCTAAGGTTGAAGCAAATATTCTACCCTGTTATGCAAATATTTACAGGGTTTCTTTAAATATTCCCTGTTTTTGCTTTTTAGCATTAACATAAACCTAAAAATTAATAAGACAATTTTTTCTAGTACTGTTTGTAATTGGTTGGTGATAAGATCAAGATAATTTTGAGTATCTTGATCTATGTTATCTAATAATTTATCAAACTTAACTTTTACTGAGATGATCCTAATAAAATTGAGGCAAACAATTTTGAAAATGAATTTGGAAATGCTTTCAAAGTACTGGGATTAGAGTGATCTTTCTTAATAAAAATCTAATCAGTCAAAAAAACCCCATAAAATTACCATAGAAGCCAGTAGTAGATTACTAGCATTAGGTATCTATCCAGGAGATATGAACAGATGTTCATGCAAAGACTTGTACGTGGAGGTTCATAGTAGTATTATTCATAACCATCAGACACTGAAAATAACCTACAAGCACATCAGCTGGTGAATGGATAAATAGAATGTGGCTTATCCATGCAAAGGAATATTGCTGAGTAATGAAAAAAGAATAAACTTTGATATGACCATGAATCATGAATGAACTTCAAAAACATTATATCCAATGAAAGAAGCTACACATAAGAAACCACATGTTATATGAATCCATTTCTGTGAATCATCTAGAAAATACAAATGTATAAAAACAAAGTAGATTAGTGGAGTTTGTGAGGGGAACGGGGAGTGAATGTAATCAGGCATGGGGGATTTTATCAGTGGGATAAAATGTTCTAAAACTGAGTTGTGATGGGTTGCACCACTCAGTAAAGTTACAAAAAAAAAAAAAAATCTTTGAATTGTTCACTTGGAAAGAGTGAATTTTATGATATGTGGAGTATACCTCAAATAAGTTTTGTAAAAATCAGATCAATGGCTCCCAATTCTTCTTAGAACACAGTGCAAACTCCTTGCAGGGACTGAAAAGACCCTTGGCTCTCTGGCCTTATTCCAGGCCTTTTTCACTAGTGTTTTCACTTCTCTAATGTGTGGTCCTCTTTAACTACTTAGCCTTCTTTAGAGCTCTTCCCTCTGCTTGGTATAGTCTTTTCACTCCCATTTCACTCATCATCTGTTCTTATTTTGCTAAACTTTTAGGTCTCTGTTTGGATGTTAGATCCTCTTGCATCAACACCTCAAGACTGCAAACACCTAACACAGCTATGACGGCCTAGTATATATTCAGCAAATATTTGCTGAACAAATAAATGACTGAGTGTATATGACTGATTAGATCATTTGAAACAATACTTTGTACATAAAACTCTTTTGATGATGTAGACACAAATTGTGTTTGAACATGTAAAATTGATATTCTATATAGTAGATGATCATATAATTTGCTTTTATTTTACCCATCATTTTGTTTCAGAAAAAATGTTGTACTGTGGTAAATATATTTATGTATAGTGCCAATTAATGATCAAATACATATTTCCTTTGCATCGTTCCCTTTTCAGCTGGCCTTTGTGTGTGTGTGTGTGAGGACAAAGCAGCCTAAATTCTAAAAGCTTGCCTTTACATATTGTGATTTAATATTATCTGACTATGAACTAAAAAGCAATGTCATTTGAAACACAGAATGAACTATTGTTTTAGACCTTTTCCACCAACCCCTGCAATCATGGATGCCATTAATGCAATGAGTAGAAAGCTATTGTACAACAGATTTTACAAGGAATAAATGAGAGATACATTTAATTTGTCAAAGATACTATCTCTTTCTACTTAGAGTGGGATATGAGGAAAAGAAGCAGTGATAGTGAAATCTAATAGAAGATTGTTTTTTTCTTTCTCAAAGCCAGAATTCTTCATATCTCTATCTTATTCAAAGTGTTTAAAGCTCTCATGCTGAAGCTAGTATCAGAATCACAAAGCCATCTTGGTATGATCACATGGTCCCACCGTCTGATCTTTAGATGGTAAGCTCCTCGGCATCGAGTTGTAGCCCTCATCCATTCTCATTTTACCTACACACTGTTGATACTTCTCACACATTGTAAAGTCTCTGCCCTTAAACCCTGTCATTTATTCCTGAAATCTCAGTTCTATCTATAGATGTAGATGATTGGAAGTCAATCTAGGTGAAAATACTTTGAGTTCCAGACCTTTTCATCTAACAGTCTATTTGGTATATCTGATTAGAAATCTCATAGGCATCTTAAATTCAAATGGTCAAAGTTCAATTCCTGACTTCCTCTGAACTTAGATGAATTCTTCTTCCAGAATATACGATCTCAGGAAATGGGGCCTGAAGCCACTCATGGCTCCTGCCCAAAGCTCAGGAGTCATCTTTTACATTTTCCTCTCTTTTCCATCATCTAATCCATTACTATGTCCATTACTAGATGAATTCTTCCTCTAAAATATGTAACGAATCTTCTCTCTCCATCTCTCCAGCTACCACCAGTCTTTATAACAGGCCAAACTCTCATCTTTCATCTAGACATCTGCCCACTTCCCCTCAAGCCTCTCTTGAATTTAATTCTCACACTGCAGCCAAAATAATCTCTTAAAAATCCAAACCTGTTACCTCAGATCCTTCCAAGAACTTCTTGCAGCTCTTAAGACAAAGGGTAACAAATTCTAATATGGAAAATCAATATTAATTTCACTGTACCTATCTTAGCTATGTATTTATTTGCTATGTAAATGTTCTCCCCTCCAATGCCTAAGATGATTTCATCTTTGATGGCACTTTCTCAGGGAATTATTCCCTTACACTCCAAAGTAGGTTGTTTCTCCATGTTACATATTCACATATTTTCCTGTAATTATCTTTCACAGTGGCATTCATAGATTCCTTTAATATTTATGTAATGATTTAGATTGTAAGAACAAGTAAAATAGTTCACTACTGGTCATTAGTGCCTAACATGCATTTAGGACTCTGTGAACATTTGTGGAATTAAAAAAAAGAAAGAAGAAAAGAAACCTGTAGATGGATTCTGTCTTTGCCATTGTCCTTAAAAATAACATATGCAGTATACAATATTAAATACTATTTTTACTGCCTTTATGATATCTTTAATTCTTTAATTAATACGAAATATATTTTGACATATTATTAAAATTGTGAATTGATCTCATTTTTTTGCAAATGAAAAACATTTCTTAAAAAATGGAGTTTTTTTCCCTCTCTAATTTACCCTGACAGGCATCATTCTCAGAATTTACAGTTATTTTAGCACTTGTTGGAATTTTAAAAAATATTTTTGTTCTGTTCTCTGATGTTTATAATACATTGTTGAGAATATTGTAGCTTCATAATATATTCTAATGTCTGATATGATAAATTACTCAACTTTTCTCAAAAGTTTAGTGTATTTATTCTTTTACATAGAATTCTAGAATTACGTCATAAAATTTAAACAACATTATGAGAATTTTCTGCAAGTTGCATTAAATTTATAGTTTAAGGGAAATAGTTATATTTACTTTATGAAATATTCATGCAGAGAAATATATTTCTCCACTGATTCAAGGTTTCTGTCACTTTTTAAATAATTTTGAAGGCTTATTCCCATAAGCCTCACAAATTTCTTTTTATGTATATTTCTAAATGTTTTCTATTATGCAATTGAAATGATTATTATTGTTATGTAAGAAAACTGTTGGATTTTGTATAATTATTTTACAGCTGGTAGAATTAGTGAATTCCTATGATTTCTAATAGCTTTTTAATTGATTCTTTGTCTTTTTATATGGCACCATCAAAAAATAATTATAATTTTTCCCACCTTTTCCCAATATTTGTGACTATATCAGATGGATGTATTAACTAACATTTCTGGAATGAGGATTCCAAACAGTGATAGGAGAAAACCTTGGCTTGTTTCTCATCGGAGAAGAGAGTGCTATGCATCTACCAAATCCCACTCCCTTTTCGGCTCATTACACAGCTAGACTGTATTTGCCATCCTCTTCTGCACAAAGGTGGGACCATATATTTGAATGAGATGTGGGCAGAAGCAATGTACATCACTCCCAAACCTGTTCCCTAGAAACTTCCTAAGTGATCTGTCTTACTCTTTCTCTTTTCCCATCTGAGGCTAGAGGCCAAAAGTTCTGATTCCTTAGTGAAATTTGAAGCCAAAAATTGGAGGAGTCTGACTCTTGAGTCAGCAGTTAGAGGAGAGCTGCCCAGCAAAACTGTCAGACCCAAGAACTCTCATATAGAAAAGTTGTATGGATAACTTTAATTGAATAAGCCACTAAAATTTTGGGATTGTTTGTTACAGTAATTATCATATCCTGATTATTGCATTTATTTTAATGGAAATAACACTAATCCAAACTCCTAAACACAATCTTGGCTGTTTTTTTTTGAAGTAGATAGAATTTTCTAAACCATCCTTTAATTCTTATTGCATTAATAACTTCATAAATTTTAAATCAATCTGAAGATTTATGAAATAACTTTTTAAAATATATCAAGATTATCATATGATTTTTTTCAACTGTTTTATTTTGTAATGAATTATATCCATAGATTACCCAATGTTCAATCATACATAGAATAAAACTTTCTTTGCCATTCTGAAAAAATTATTTTAAATATTGCTGAATTCAATTTCATTTTGAATTTTGAGTTTCAAATTATCAATAGTATTAAACTATTTTTTTTATTTCAGCATATTATGAGGGTACAAATGTTTAGGTTACATATATTGCCTTTGTCTCACCCGAGTCAGAGCTTCAAGCCTGTTCATCCTCCAGACAGTGTGCACAGCACCCATTAGGTGTGAATATACCCATCCCCTCCGCTCCCCTCCCACCTGTCCGACACCTGATTAATGTTACTACTATATGTGCACTTAGGTGTTGATCAGTTAATACCAATTTGATGGTGAGTACATGTGGTGCTTGTTTTTCCATTCTTGGGATACTTCACTTAGTAGAATGGGCTCCAGCTCTATCCAGGATAATACAAGAGGTGCTAGATCACCATTGTTTTTGGTGGCTGAGTAGAACTCCATGGTATACATATACCACATTTTACTAATCCACTCATGTATTGATGGGCACTTGGGTTGTTTCCACATCTTTGCAATTGTGAATTGTGTTGCTATAAATATTTGAGTGCAGATGTCTTTTTTATAGAATGTCTTTTTTCCCTTTGGTTAGATGCCCAGTAATGGGATTGCTGGATCAAATGGTAGTTCTACTTGTAGCTCTTTGAGGTATCTTCATATTACTTTTCACAGAGGTTGTAGCAGCTTGCAGTCCCACCAGCAGTGTATGAGTGTTCCTATCTCTCCGCATCCAAGCCAACATTTATTGTTTTGTGACTTTTTGATAAAGGCTGTTCTCACTGGTGTTAAGTGATATCTCATTGTGTTTTTGATATGCATTTCCCTGATGATTAGAGATGTTGAGCATTTTTTCATGTTTGTTTGCCATTAGTCTGTTTTCGTTTGAAAAGTTTCTGTTCATGTCCTTTGCCCACTTTTTAATGACATTGTTTGATTTTTTTCTTGCTGATTTTCCTGAGTTCTATATAGATGCTAGTTACCAGCCCTTTATCAGATGTGTATTTCTTTCCTTAATTTATATATTTTAAAGGTATTTCTATAATGTTTTCTCAGCATTATATTTGCTCTATATTTTAGAAAACTTTTTTTTCTATTTTCTGTGGATCATTTTAAATAGAATATGAATATTTATTCCTTGAAGGTTTGAAAGAATTTTACACTAAAGTCATCCTGACCTGTTTTTTTTTTGTTTTTTTTTTTTTGTGGGAGTGAGTGGTGGTATTTGGCTACAATCTAGCTTTTCCCATGGTCATTTTGCTATTCAAATATTCTACCTGTTTAGTCAATTCTAGACATTTGTGATTCTCCTGAAAAGTATCTATTTGTAATTAATGTATTCATTTATAAATTCTACTTTTTTTTTCTTTTTCTTCAGTTTTTTAATTTATGACTAGAAATCAAAACAATTCCATTGCCAGGTCTCAATGACATACACAAAATTATTAAAAACAACATATTCTAAACTAAATAATGTTTAGACTTCTTTTTTGTAAATGAGACGATTATGAATAGTATTCATTTCAACATTCCCCATAACAAGCTGGCTCCTACTCTCCTTTTCTCATTCCTTAAGGTGAGGCAATAATAAACAGAACTTGAAAATTTTCCTAGTCACTATTGAGGCAGAAAACAACTAGATTACATCTCACATGAATAGGAGAGAATTGTTGTCAACATAGCAGTACCAAATCTGAAAGCCAAATACTCATTGCCTGAATAAATGCTCAATAAATATTTGTTGAAGAAGCAAATGAATGAGGACCCAAGTCACAATTGCTTATACTGTCTTGCATATATTTCTCCAGGCTGATTGGAAATTGGAGAAGAAAGTAGTTTCAGTGGGTAAATTTCAAATTACACTAAATTGTGACAAAACATGGTTCTTCATAGAATATGCAAGTTCTGCAGTAGAAGATCCATTCAGATGGAGAAGGTCAACACTTTAATTCTGTTCCAAACCTAGGATTTGTTAAACGAGTATCTATTTGCTTAACGTTTCTCTAATTATCAAATCTGGTCTACATATGTTTATTGACATGTTATTTTAAAATATAGCATTCTAAACTAGCTACACCCTAAGAAAAATACACTATTATAAGAAGTCACCTAAGGAGAAAAGTCCCCTAAAACTTGAAGCTAGTGATCCTTTTATACAATATGGAAAAACAAAACCTTATTTAAACATAGCTTGGAAAATTAAATGATTAAAGATAGTGACTTGAAGAATGAAGCGCAAATCTTCAAAGCTTTTTAGCAACACAAGATTCTCATTCACACCATCCCATCATTTAACACCTGTGAGGTAAGCAGGTAGTGACAATTTTATGTAAGAAAATGTAATATTTGTAGCACAAAGAAACTTGTTGTCTCAATTTTTCTTGCCAAGGGCATGCCTTCATAATACTTCAAACGTGTACCGATTCTGATTGGGATCACAGTGGTGAAGACAGCGGTACTGTGGGGAGCCTGTTGACTTACCACGTGGTCCCATTCCAGTTGCTCTCATCATTTTCTCTCAGCCTAGAAACAGCAAGGTGTGCCCTTTCTACACAAAAAAGAGTGCACCAAGACTGACTTCTTCCTTGCATTGAAGTAAAGCTAGGCTACCTTACTGTCTTTATGTAGGGGAGGCAACTGTCAGTATAACAGGGTCAAAGTGTCCCTGCTCCTTTCTTTCTTTCCAAAGAGAAAACAACAGAGAGAGAGAGAGAGAGAGAGAATATGCTATACATATATGCAAGTTAATGTTCACTTTTAATATATGTTTCAGCAATAATAAGATAGCACCTGGTCCCTATCTTTCTGAAAAAAAAATATATTGAACACATTTTCTACTGTAAATGTCTTGCTTTCTCTGTCAAACAGGTAAAAGCATCACTCCAGTGGTCATCTGTAAATTTATGGGACATTTTTCCAAATCTCTTAGGTTTTCCCTAAATGCATATGTTGTCAAAATAATTCTATAAAAGTTATAAGTAATTCAGGAAAGAACAACAAATTGGCTTTGGAAACGTATGTACTTTGAAAAGCAGTGATGAGATAACTATGTATGACAGCATATGGATTTGGACTGGAATCTGTGGATGATTGTGCAGTGGGTAAAGGATATCGCAATTGGTATTTATACTGATCATGGGTGAAAAGGTCATTTTGCAGACTCTGTTGGTATTCATTGATAGATAAGTACATCTACATGCAAGATTTATTAGTCTAATTAAAAACTAAAATAATTCTTATATGACAATTTTCTTGAGTTTGAGTATGTATAAAGAGTTCTAAAAATCATTTACTATTTTGTTTTCTTTTTTTTCCCCCTAAAGAATTGAAATAAATTCCTGCAGAAACTTTTCTTGAGTTCTTCTTAGAATAAAGTTATGTAAAATAAATCTGGAGTCTACACTAGTAGCTAAAATTTTGTTTTGTTCTAAGTAAACATTTGAACTCTTAATTTCACCTATTAATAACAAAAGTACATGTGTTTGGGAAGTTGTTTCTAATATGTCTTTATCAGCTTTTCTAAGATTTTGGTGAAATTTCAAAAAGCAAGTCTTATTTTGGGAATTTTCTGTCAATGGATAGTTTTGAGACACAAAGCAAGCCACTGCACGTATCTCTTTATTTTCTCCTGTCTGAGTTCAAAATTGTAGGAGTGTCACTAATTCGTGTGATTATTTTGAAAAGGTAATAATTTATGGGATAGTTTTAGATTTACAGAAAAGTTGTAAAGATGGTAGATAGAATACTTATATATCCTTCACTCAGCTTTCCCGAATGTTGACATCTTGCATAATCACAGTATATTTGTCAAAATTAAGAAATGACCATTGTTATGATACTATTAACTAAACTACAGACTTTATTTGGATTTCACCAGTTTTCCTGTAATGTCCTTTTCTTGTTCCAGGGCACCACGTTGCATTTACTCAATCCTATGTCCTTATTCTCCTCTGATCTGTGGCAGTTTCGGACTTTTCTTGTTTTTTATGATTTTGAGAGTTTTGAAGATTACTGGTCAGGCATTTTGTAGGATGTCTCTGTATTTGGGTTTGTCTGATTTTTTTTCCTCATGATTAAGTGGTATTAATAGCATCTTATATTATTAATACTAAGGTATATTTGTTACAATTAGTGAACAAATATTGATACATTATCATTAACTAAAGTCTACACTTAATCACATTTTATGAGTTTTTACCTAATGTTCTTTTTCTATTCCAGGGTCCCATCTGAGATATTACACTTACATTTTAGCATCCTGTCTTCTTAGGCTCCTACACAGGCTGTGACAGTTTCTCAGACTTCCTTATTTTATTTTTTTATTTTATTTTATTTATTTATTTATTTATTTTTTTGAGATAGAGTCTCACTCTGTTGCCTGGGCTAGAGTGAGTGCCATGGCATTAGTCTAGCTCACAGCAACCTCAAACTCCTGGGCTCAAGCGATCCTCCTGCCTCAGCCTCCTGAGTAGCTGGGACTACAGGCATGCGCCACCATGCCTGGCTAATTTTTTCTATATATTTTTAGTTTTCCAGCTAATTTGTTTCTATTTTTTTAGTAGAGACGAGGTCTTGCTCTTGCTCAGGCTGGTCTCGAACTCCTGAGCTCAAACAATCTACCCTCCTTGGCCTCCCAGAATGCTAGGATTACGGCAGTGAGCCACCACGCCCGGCCAGACTTCCTTATTTTTGATGTTCTTAATAGGTTCTTGATAGGTTTTTGATGTTCTTGATAGGTCCTCGTATTGGTCCAATGTTTTGTAAAATGGCCTTTTTAAGATTTATCTGATATTTTTCTATTGATTATACTGAGTTGATATATTTTGGAAGGGAGACCGCATTGCTGATGTTGACCTTGATCATCTAGCTGAGGTGGTATTTATCAGGCTTCTTCACTGTAAAGTTACTCTTTTTATTCTTCTTTTCATAGTGTACACTTTAGAAGATAATCATTGTGCACAGCCCATACTTACGGAGTGGGGAGTAATGCTCCAGCTCCTTGAACGCAACGTACCTACATAAACCATTTGGAATTCTTCTGCAAGTGAGATTTGTCTATTCTCCCGCATTTATTTTTTCAAACACTTATATCAGTATGGACTCCTAGATATCTATTTCATAAGTTGCATTCATCCAGATCTACTTTATTTATTTTCTTGCTGAAATTATTTTAGCTTTGGATAAGGGAAAAAGCAAAACAAAGCAATGATTTCACTATATTCCAGGAATAATTACATATATATTCAGAATTTAAAAATAAGTCTCCTAAGATGAATTTTTCCCAATAATAGTTTACTGCTATCCATTGTGCCTTTCTATAAGTCAGGCACAGTAGGAAATACTTTAAACATACTTTTAATCCATAAACACTGCAAGACATTTTAAAGATGTGTAAATAGGATCCCAGCTTACTTGTCACTAATATTTTATATACATGTTCAGTTTCATCCAGTTATGCAAGACATGCTTCAAAACTAGATGTGAAAAATAAAATAATTTAATTAGATGTCATAGATTTTTTTGTATGAAACTAAAGTAGTAGCTGGTAAATTTCACATCAATTGTTTTGTTGTTAATGGCCCTTTTTTGGTTTGAAATGACTAGGTAAAACTTTCTGTAAATTACTGTTCCAATGACTATATACATCACATATACACATTAAACTTAAATATTGTGGGTATAAAATTAACTCAAAATGTGGAAAAGAAATCTTATATAATGTAGCAGTTCGCTAGCCCAATGTGTGGGACTTCCACAGTGAATAATTTTTCCAGATCATGCATATCTTTTATATGTCTGGCTAGACTTTCACACAGGTGAAAAATATGTCCATAATTATGTGAACTAACATCTTTTTTTAATAAAAATATAGAATTTTTTGTATGGTTTTAGTATACACTAAATTTTTCAACGATACAACTACTATATAAAATGAAGGAAGGTTTTGGTCAAAACTTACCAAACAATTGTTTACCTTTTTTTACAATATTTTTGTGTTACTTAATAGCTTGTTCCTTTTTCCTATTGATTAATAGCTGACACCAATTAATTTTAACTTCAATATTTAATAATTAAAAAATTCATATGGCATCCTCATTATAAAAGCAAGGAAAAGTAAACAGAAAGTAATTTATAATAAAACTTTGCATTTCTACCTGTAAATATTCTGAATTGACTACACTGAGAGAAAAAATGAAGTTTTCAGATGATTGTTGAATATATTTATGATAAAATATTTGGAATGAAGAAAATAAAGACAATCACAAGAAAAGTGAAAGTGTTAGAATAAATAATAACAAACCAGAGTATTTTGTATGTAAAAGAGAAAAATTTAAATAACTTTAAGTGAAGACTATTGTTCCAAAAAAAAATTACTCACTATTGAAGTGGAGAAATAAGGAAGTGTGATATTTTTGCAAATACACTGGACTTTATTTTCAAATTTAAGCATCAAATTCTGACATTGTGCTATGAGACAAGCTTTTGATAGATTAAATAGAATATATTTTTCTGTCTAAAATCATACCACATGTTAAGGCAACCATTCAGTGTCTGGTTCTTAAAAATCACCTAAAAACTCTATGTTCAGTGTTTGATAGGAACCAGACATTAGGTTGGAACAAAGATACAATGATAAAAATGTCTATACCAAAGTTGTGTTGCAAATATCCAGGGACAATATTAGAAAAAGATTAAAAAATAATAGACAACACAAAAATAAATGAATGTTTTAAATATAAAATTGTAACAAAATTACTTACCTTAGGGCTACGATACATTTAAACTGTTTAGTATGGCCATGATATGAAATATTTTTAAACACTATTAACTTTATTAATGAAATTTCATGAGATACCTGCATTTCACATGTCTCTGATAATTTAATATTTCATTCACATGGAGGAAAGGGTCTCAAGTCACCTCTGTTATACATATTTAGTTGATTTTATTCCTTTTACAGTTGCTATAGTACTTCTGTGAAAGACTTTTCAGCCACTATAAAATTAAAAATACCATAACAATCATCTTTTTTCCAAAAACATGCCTTTACTGGATTCAAATGTTTTGTAATTCAACTTTGCTCTCAAGGTTTTCTTTTAGCTCAATTAACTCTTTCTGTAAAATTAGCCAGTACGTTCCATCTCTATTTCAAATTAATACACTAATTTTAAGTTTATATGGATTTTTAAGTCTTTTTAATAGTCTCCAACTGAGAACAAATTATTTATTAACCAACATTCATAAACTTACCACATCTAACTGCCTAAAAGAAAACTATGAAAATTCTGGGTCAGAAAGAAGATTTTTAAGTAACTTACATTTGTTGATGAACTGGTAATAATTTTATTCTTTAATAAAATCTACTGCCCATTAATACAAATATAGAAGAAACTGTTCAAAATTTTGAATATATGAAACACCCTTGTCATACCATTTCACATTTCCCTTCTGATGTTTAATTTTTTATTGAATCAAAAATATGTACTGATATCAAATATTGAACAAACATTGTAAAAGAGGCATAGAAATTATATCACTGGTATTTCCCTCTACCATTGTACTAATAACCTCTTATAAATTATAATATTAAATTTTCCTTAGTGGTGTGTGGCTCACTAAAATTTGTTATCATTTGTGCTATTGTATCATTATCAATTAGACTTTTATTCATTTAATGAGAGCTTTTTAAAATACTCATCACTGTGTTTACAATTTTCAGATTTTTTTATTAAAAATCTTAGAAGTGTGATAGATTTTTGCCAACTTTAAAACTATGTTTCTTTGTAGAATGTTTATTTAATCTTCACAGGTTACTTTGTTTCATGAGGAAGAAAAGTGTATTGACAGAATAGGCACATTGTTCATTTGTGAGCTAAGTTTCAAAATCTACTGTTAAACATTCAGTTAAATGTTTTATCACATTTTTATATTTGACATTTGAAAATAATGGCTAAAGACATATTTTACATGTACATACACATATAGAAACACATGTATGTAGAATTTGCATTTCTTTCTTCTTGTTTCTTTTTTGTCTCTTTGTGTTGTTTTTGTTTTTGTTTTTGTTTTTGTTCTTGAGCAACAAAACCACAAATAGTAGGAAGGTTCTTAAACCAGACTTAAAAAATTAATGAACAGGTAGATGTACTAAATGTAGCTGTTTGAAGAAATTATTTTCAAACCTCGAAGGAGGGACATGTTTTGTTTAGACAAATATTTCGAGAGTTCACTTTAAATAAGGACATTCACTGTTGTCTAGCATCCTTGGCCACTGGCCACACCAGGCCTAAAGCTTCTTCCCCACCCCGACCCAAACCCCAAACCCTAAAATATTTCAAAAATGAACCTCTAGATGGCGCCAGCCTTCTCGCTATTTTACAGCAAGGCTGGGGACCACAAAGAGGTTTTGCAAAATGAGACATCGTTGTTCTTTATTACCTGACTCTGGGGCGGTCACTTTAATCACCTTTCCCCCAGGTTCAGCTCTTCTGCTATATTACATGGGCTTTCTCTTATCACTCCCAGTTCCTTACCTATTACTCAGCACCACAGACACTTTTAATAAGGCACATCATGGTGGTTTTTTTGTGGACTAAACCCTCAGGGCTACAGCAATTCCTCCTTCCAAGTAGACTGATAAGGCATTTCCCTGATCGTCTATACTAGGTAGCAAAGTGACTGTTTTTCTTTTCTGGTGCATCACATATTTATTAGACTGTTAAAGAACTAACCGCCATTTACAGCTTTGCTTCTCTGAAACACACACACACACACACACACACTCCAAATCAATGATTTACAAATTCACAATTCATTCATAAATGAATGACCTTTAGTGATAACCAAGAGTCAAACAAGAGAGAGGAAGAAAAAGTAAAAAGTTCAGTTTCTTCCCAAGTGCCTTTTCTTTTCCCCATTTGATTGTAACATGTTATGTTAGGTAATCTTCATTCCCTAATCTGCCCTGCTGAGCAAGAGGCAAAATTAAACAAACAGAATTTCAGGGGAAAGTGAATCTTGTTAATGTCTTCCTTTGGACGTCTTCCTAAAGGAGCAGAAAAGCATATTTTTTGCTTCAGTAGATTTCTTCCTTCTCCTCCTTTTCCCCCATGTACTGCTTCCCAAATATCTCAGTTTTAATCTGAATCATAATTCCATGAAAGAACAGTGGGCAGGGGAATCCTTCAAGTGTTCTTAGGGTAAAATTTTTTCTCTGCTTACCCAAAACAAGAAAACTTAACTCTACTTCTCAAAGATCCTATTTTAAAACTACAATGATAAAAAAAAGTCTATACTAAAGTTATGTTGGAAATGTCTAGGGACCATATTAGAAAAAGATTAAAAAATAACAGACAACACAAAAATAAATGAATGTTTTAAATATAAAATTGTAACCAAATACATTGCTTACCTTAGTGCTACATTTAAAATGTTTAGTATGGCAATGATATGAAATATTTTTAAACATATTAAAACATTTTTAAACATTAAAAATATTTTTTAAACTGAGATCTCCAAGGTCTCAGTTTGAGGGCTCTATTAATGTTCTAAAATCTATTTAGTTTATAGTAACATTTATTTCTTTGAATGACTAAATCTACAATAAACCAACTACCTCACATTTATTAATACTTTTTTGTTTTAAAATATATTGATTTACCAGAAGAGGGAGCAATCTATCTAGACTCTGTTTAAATACTTGCTTTGTCTACCTTTTTAAAATTTGTATAAACATAAAGCCTCTGAATACTAGCTACAGTTTTATGTGCATGTGTTTTTGGCACTTAATAGTTTTATTTTGTATTTCTGTAAATAAAAGGTAAGGGAAATTAAGATTTCTAAATTGTATTAACAGCAATAAATATTTAAGAAAGAAATCACTTTTTAATTGCTTCTGTTTACTGAAGAAATTGAGTGAGCTATTGAGATAGGATGGAATCATAGAAGAAAGAGAATGTTAATTAGAAGATAGTTTAACCATCTCAAGATAGTTATTGTTACTAATTTCTGTTTTCAATTGCCCTGATACCATTTTGAACATTTAACCATTAAAAGATTAAGTGATACTAGGTGGTGTGGTGTTTTCAAACTTATATCTCTTGCTTTCACAATATCTTAATAACTAGAACATGTAAATCAACTAATGGCCAATATATAATTATTTTGAAGTAGTCACTTAAAGATTGGAGGAAAAAAATAATATGTCATATAGATGTTTCATTTTTTAACTTTTATTACAATTGTAATAGGCAACATGTTGTCTTAGGTGACCTTGTCCAAAGATGTCAGTGATTATTTTTCAATTTAAGCAATGAGGAATATATTTATTTCAGCCTGGTTTGTCTCATGCCTAGACTGTTGTCCATGGGAGATATGAAACTTGTTGAGATTGTTGGATTCCTCTGTATGTATCTTTTAAATAATGAATTACCTGATAGTAGATATTAAAATTATGGAAAATATATGAAACACAAAATCATAAATATACAGGTGTAGCCTAAAATGCACCTGTTATATTTAAATACAGAACTGATTTTTCCAGAGGCTACATTGAGGGAAGGTAAATTTTGGTGACCAGGGAGCAGAGATATACTATCAACCTGAGGCTCGTGAACCAGGAAGAACTATTCTGCTCTTCATAGCTGTGCACCTGGCTCATCTCCCTATAAGAACCATGTTGCCCAATGCTCTGCCATATTGCTGAATGCTGTTCTTCAGTGTCTCTTGTGAGCAAAAAGGCACTCCTCAGCTCACTCAGACTTGGGAGAGAGCCTTGGGAAGAGTGGATCCAATCCAAGGGTGTTACTGGAATTAGGGCTTTACAGGGCCAGGTTAGTGTGAGGATGGTTGTGGTTTGGTTTTAAGGGTTTTTTTTTTTTTCTTAAGTTGCCTTCTCTGTGAAGCTGTCCCTGTTTGAACCTCCAGTTCCCTCTTCCTTGTGGCCTAGATGGAAAGGTAAAAGAGAGCTGGATTTCACACTGAGCCCTGTTTTCCTCTGTGCCGAATGTACTCTATGGTTATAACAACATGTATGTTATGTTGCTCTATGGTGGTACCCAGGCATGCAGTGATTCTTTAAGCTGCCAAAGTTCCATGTAGCACATGAAAAGAATGGTTAATTGGGATCCAACAGGCAGTCTAATTAACATGTGTTGCGTTTGTAACTCCCCTTCAGTGCACAGTTTTGTAACACAGAGTATTAATAGTGCAAGTCAGACCTTTCTAGCCTCAGAGAATTGAAGCATCTTCCCAAACATCTAATATATTGTCACGGAGTAATGAAATTCTCTCCAAAGATAACAGAAGCCATTTCTGTCAGGCTAATTTACTTTAAACATCAATGAAATGGCATTTTGATTTTAATTTCTTTAACAGGGGAAGAGCATGAACGTTGGCAGGAAGGTGGCGTTTTCGTGAACAGTTTCCACTGGAGAGGAGGCTTGAAATTCTCGCCAGTTTTCAGGCAGGCTTGACAACTGAGATTATTACAAGGCCAATAGGAACTAACAGGACAGGGAGGGATGTTTCTCCTCTCCCTAGCCCTTTACTACCAACTCCCTAACTGCCTCTCCCTCGGAATGTCTCGGCAGGCAGGGGCACACTGAATGGAGGGCTCTGCTCAGAGGAAAGGCAGAGGCAGATTGGCACTGAAGCTGATGAATGTCAAGCTTCAGGGCCCAACACCTGCCCAGTGCCTTTCCAGGACCCCAGGAAAAGCACAAGCAGGATGTTTGCACGATCTCCTGTTTTTGCAAAATTTACAAAATATTGTATTTTAACGAGAGCCCGTTAAGAGCTTCACTCTTTCCATGTTGTCTTCCCCTCCATCACATTTTTCTTCCTTTCCCAGTGAAGGTGAAGCAGCCCCAGAGATTGGTGGGTAAATAGGAGTTGAGTTGGGAAGTTCTCCGTTGAGTTTGGAATCAGAGGGATATGTTTGTGTAATTCACAATCACTTCTAGCTCCGGTTAATGCATTGCTGTCTGCATTAGAAATTAGAAATGGCTACTCTGATGCTGAAGGAAAAACTAAGTATCTTTCTATTACCTATTTAGAAAATATTATGAAACTGTTTTCACAGAAAGAGGCAATCAAAGTTTATTTATCCAAAGACTAAAAGGTTAGATATTATAGAAGTATTTTTGATAGCGTTTATTTTTATTTAAAAATATTACAGGGGTACAAATGTTTAGGTTGCATATATTGCCCTTGCCCCACCCAAGTCAGAGCTTCAAGCATGTCCATCCCTCAGATGGTACGCACTGCACCCATTAGGTGTGTATATACCCATCCCCTCCTCTCCTCTCCCATCTGCCCCACACCCGATGAATGTTACTACTATATGTGTACTTAAGTGTTGGTCAGCAGTAATAGATGTATATATTATATTATTTTTCTGTATTAGCCAGAGATACATATTTACTCCTTTGTAGGATATTTGTGTGGGACTGTCATACAGAACTGCCAGTTTGGGTTGACTTCTGGTTTCCTGTGTGGACAAGGTCAACATCACCATGCTAATTTATTTATGCTAATTAGGCACAGGCACTGTGCTAAGCAATGGAAATTTTAGGATTGCTAATTCCTAATCAGAAGAAATTGTTTCTTCTTCTGAAGGCATTTGTCCGTATGTAGCCTTGCAGTGATCAAGTACATTATATTTAGCATCACATTTGACCCTCACAATACCTCTCTGCAGAAGGTGTTTTGGATCTCTTTTAGAGATGAGTAAAGCCTCAGAGAGCCTCAGAGAGCTTATGTGACTTTTCTGAGTTTGTGAGGCTTATAAATGGCAGAGCTTGGACTGGACCTCCTGTGTAGACTCCATACCACCACCTTCCTCCACGACCACAGATGCTGCTTGCTAATTTGTCCTTAGATTCACTGTTAGATGTAGCAAGTGCCAGAAAATTTTCTTGGAACATATCAGGTCTAGGTTGTTATTGACTTCTTCAATTACAGCTTTGAACAAGTCAATTAACGTCTCCCAGTTTCTGTTTCATTGTATGTTAAGTGGAATAATCATCATTACCCCAGCTTGCTGTGAGCATTTATAGAGATAACTATAACAGGAGCTCTGGGAGGAAACTGCTAAAGGGCATGGGTAAGAAGGCTAAAGAAGGCACATGATCTAGCTGTTACCTCTTGATCCAGATCTCTCTCTCTGTCTCTTTCTCAATTTAAAAGATATCAGATGCACACAAAGCTTCTTTGTAACTGTTTTGGCTGGTTAAATTCCTCTATCACTCTATCTTCATTCCTAAAGACAACCTCTATTCTAAACTGGTGTGTATCCTTCCCTTGCATGTTTTATAGTTTAACCCATATATACATTTCTATACATAATGCTATGTGCTTCACAGAGTTCCCAACATATGACAAGTTCCAATAGTGTCAGTAGGAAAGTCCATCTTTCTCTACATCCTGGTCAAATATTGATATTGCCAATATGATGAATTAAAACTGGTGTCCACTATTTTAATTGCATTTCCCTTGTTACCAATGAGGTGGTACATTTCATAAGTTTATTAGACATTTACTTTTCTCCTTCTAATCTTTGACCATTTCCCCTATTGGTTTATGCTTCCCTTAATGATTTTTGAGGTTCTTTGCTTATTCTGAATACAAATCAGTCAGTAATATTATAAGTTACAAATATCTTCTTTTAGTCTCTGATTTGTCTGTTGATTTTGTTAATGGTTTCTTTTATTATACCAATGCTATTCATTTTGATCATAGCAAAACATACCAACTTTTCCTTGGGGTATTGTGGTTTTTCTTACTTAAGAAATTCTTTTTCTATCTGGTATTAAAAAATATTCCTCCTACATTTATTCTACAAGGCTTAAGCACTCCCCTATCCCAATAAGGGTCTTTAATGGAACTGGCATTGGTTTTGTTTGTGGTATGAAATAAATAAATAATTCAGTTCTCCACAATGAAGGCAATTTCTTACAGCACCATTTATTGAATGATTCAGTCTACGTCTTCATATACAATGCCACACCCATTATGTACGAAGTTTCCATGTATGTATGTGTTCTGACCCATCGGTCAAGTAGTCAATCCCTGAATCCAGAGAGCATTTTTAATAACACGTAGAGAACACTTTGTTAATAGAATATAACTAACAAGAGGCTCTGCATCCAAGCACAGCGACATTATTGGCTATTTTTCCTTCAGATCACACTGTAAGGGTCTTTACCTCCTGTGGTTATGCAAAAGTCACCATGGCATGCTATCTACAAAGACTAGTTCCCTGCCAAATTAGTGCTGCCTTCTTGACTTACTACATACTTCAAAGGGTAACAAAATTCTTTAAAAGGATACATGAAAATGATCCAGCTGATCATAGTGCTCAGTTACAGATGTGATTCCTTCAAAAAGATCTCCTTGGAGGGTTAAAAGCTTAGAAAAATCTGTGGGAAACGTTCCTTGCTAAGACAAATTCCATGAAGCTTTGCCAACCATGGTGCTCTAACCTGTAGTAGTAAGCACTGCTTTTCCTAATACCTAATCTTTTTGTGTCTTGACCGGAAGAGAAGACCTCATTCAAGTTACCTACTTCTGTTTATGACTGGAATTATTTTCTACTTTTTCAATTGTACCATCTTCTGAACCTACAGCTAGAATCATTCCATTTCTTTAAGGTTTATTCAGGCCAGTCTTAGAAAGGGAGAGATTTGGGGTCCGTATAGATATACTTTGTCTTGTTTGGGCCTCAGAAATTGAAAAGAATATGACTTTGATATATAGAAAGAATTGAAATCCTCCTATGCATTATAAATTTTTTATCCCATAAACTAGAGCCAATAAAAACAATTAAAATATATGTGAAAATCTTCAACCTAGATAGAGTAATGGGGTGGAACCCATTAGTTCTAGTTTTATGACCAGATATTAATAGTATACACATTCGTCGCATCAAAAGCTGCATTTCCCCAGTGGTTTTTCCCTTCTTTCCCTTTATCCTATAATCCCCTCTGGCAGGGGATGCACTTGGTCTTGATAGTGGTCAGAAAGCCATCAGTCTGTCAAGACAGCCAAGAACCTCATCTCATGCAGCTTCACGGACTAATCCTCAGATTTTATCCAAAATAATGTAGCGATTCCACTGGAAGACAAATCAAGTACAAGACACTTTGATTAGAGTTCTAAGCACTCAACTTTTAGACATCATAAATACAAAGTTGACTGGTTGGATTTTATCTATAAACTTATTCTTCTATTTAGAACCAGGAATAATTGAGCTATAAAAACATAAGAAAGGGCATAGAAAATGTCCATGTGTGTTCAGTCCTCCATTCTTTTGAATTCATTAAGTTTTATTTGTTAAACTATGATTCTATCAGACTTCAGTCCAGAAGCAAAGGTTATTTCTTGTACTGGAAACCTACAAATAGCAGTGAACTAAAAAGAAAATAGTGTTAGTGAAGCTGGCAAAATAGGTGGAAATATTTTTTCAGAATATGGAACCGATGCTATTAGTTGTCCTTAGCAGGCATGATGGCCTTTGAGTTTGCCATGTTTAATTAAATGCATATAATAATGAAATTGATATCTTGAACACACTTTGCTTTTTGAGATATTATCTCTAGTGGTTAAACCTCAAGACTGGACTGACCTTTGGCTTTCACTGTTCTCTCATAGTCATGAAAGACATGAGTCTTACACTTGAGAACAGACCAAGTCAAACCAAATTATGACATTTTCCTGGCAGAAAACTCTTAAAGTTAGTGCAGTTTTAATTTTTAAAAATTGACGATGTTTTGCCAGTAATTTGGCTTAGTAAATGTATATGCATCAATACAGTAGTGAATTGGGTTTTTTGTTTTACTTGAGCTTACTTTTCAATAAACATGAGTAAGGAAAATTTCCTTCTAATATACCTTTTTATCTATTATTATGCCAATAATAATTTGAGGTTGCTCATTTTTATAATCACGCCAAGGGACTTTTATAAAAAGGTAGTTACCATGTTATTATAAAATGGATGAATAAGCAAAAGTTAAACTGATGAATAAAATACATTAGTAGAGGTTTGTTGAAACTCTCTGTAGGTATTTTCACGGTGTTGATTACCAATGGAACGCAACCAAAGTCATGTAGACTTATGCATCAGTAAGTCATAATTACTGAGTATTCATGAAATGCCAAGACAGAACTACTTCTGTCTAAGGATATTATATTCTCCCTTAGACAGCCACAGTAGTACGGTGACGCCAAGGTTATGCCACAAGCTGAAGATCAATAGCAAGGTATATTTTACAAAATGAAATAGCTAAACTTTCTTTTTTTGTCAGAAAACAATTCTTAATGAATGTTTAAGATAAAAACATGTTACTATTAAACATAAAGTGGAGCATCACAAAGTTTTGTCTTTCAAAAGAGATAGTTAGAAAGGGAAATTGTGGACAGAATAAAAAGGGAAACAGTAAGAGTTTATTGTATAACTTTATATTATTTTTCTCCGTGTTTGAATTCCTTTAATTCTATTCCTATCCCTTGGTTTAACAAAGAGAGCCAAGGGCAGATTTTAAATAAATTGTGAGAAGCCAGAAGTGGAACAGAAAACCTGGTTTGATAAAATAAAGACAATTTTTTCAGCATGTGGGACCAGTGCTTCATCTTGCTAATAGACGGTCTGTGAGCTGCATTGTTACTAACAGATAAGCTATTAATTTAAAATAGAAATTGAATCCACCTTATGGGATTTGCAGAAGTAATGGTTTTTCTTCCATGTTCCTTTCCAGATGTTCTTTATATAACTACAGGCAATCTTAATTTCCAAATATTCCAAATGTATAATTAAAGTTACAGTTTCACCTCAATTTAAAGTATTCAATCTTGAATAAACTTGGATAGACTGCTGCTTTGGCAAACCAAGAAAAGTAATCTTGAATTCTTCTGATTCCTCCTTCAGCCTCTCTGTCTGCCACCTGGACATCAGCCACTCTTCCCTTCTCAAAACATGCACACCTACTTCTTCCTTCCTGGCACAAGCTTGACCCTACTTTGCAGAACACAACTTCCTTTATATAATATTGCTGAGGGCAGAGAGCCTTTGTGCTTCATTCTCCCTTTTCCAATATCAAGAAATATGTCTGACCTTGGATTGGAGCTATATGCTTCCTGTTGTTCATGTGTTTAGTCAAGTGAATGTGCCTTTTTGCACCACTAGACCCTTCTAAACCCCAAGAATCTCGCTCAGATGAAGCATTCTTTCAAGGATTTTTTTTTCTACTGTTTTGTTGTGTTTGGGGCTTTTCTTTTATCATGTGCTTATTTCTTAAAATAGAACATTAGCTTGAGATTGACTAGAATAGAAATTGATTTAAATTTTCAAATCAAGAAATCCTTTAGGAAAGTGGTCCGCTTCTTCAAACTAGGAGCAATCTCTAATCCTAGATCACTGTGGAGCAGCATGATACAATCTTTCATCTACCATCTTCCTGTCATTCTTATAAGTTGAATCATATAGACACAACTTCTGGTATTTATTCGTTATTTTGTTAAGAGATACCAATTAACATATGGTCAAGCCTCTCAAGTGTTTAGTCACTAATGAGGGTATTTAGCTGTGAGTAAGATTTAGAAACTTTAAAGCAAAAATGCTTGACACATATGTTCTCTATTAGTTTGCTTTTTCTTATCTAGGGTTCCCCACTTCCAATGCCATTTTTGCATTTTCAAGATTCTTTTCTTGTACCTGAAATAGAAAGGCATAGTGGGGGTGGGAAAGTGTGGTGGTAAGGAGGGAAGGTTGTGGTAAGCACAATAGCTTTGAGAGAAAGGTTTATCAGCAAATTCCATTCAGGTCACAGTCTCTGTGAACCTCCATAACATTTATTTCACAGAGTTGTTACAAGGTTGATACATCAAATATAAAAGTATTTATTTACCAGTCTTTCCCTGTTATAGTTTTGTGCGACAGACAACATTAAAATCTTAGGGGCTTATTAAAACATTTATTAGGTATTCATGGATCTGTTTGTGCAATAGACAATTCAAAATACCCTGATTTCACCATCACACAGTGTATGAATGTATGAAAATATCACATATACCCCATAAATATGTACAGTTATTATGTATCAATAAAAAAGGAGTAATTTACCTTTTAGGAAGAAACAAATCTTAAATAACAATTATCACTTTATAACTGCAATTTGTTTACTATTTTCTTGATCTAGTCAATGTGAGGAGAGAAAGAAGAGAGGAATAAATAATGAAAGAAACCAAGTAAAACATTTTAAAAAATCTTAGGGGCTTATGAAAACATTTATTGGGTATTCATGGATCTGGCAGGTTGGCTGTGGTCTTGGCTGGCCTCAGCCGGATTGGGATGGACTCCAGGGTTTAGGTTAATTTAGACAGACTCAAACTAAAGGAGCAACAGCCATCTGGGCATGCTTTTCTCATGGTAGAAGGTAGAAGCTCCAAGAGGGCAGGCAGGAACTGCCATGCCCCCAAAGGTGCTAGCTTGATACCAACACTGTCACTTCCACCCACATTCTACCAAGCAAAGCAAGTCACATGGTCAAGCCTAAAGTCCACGGCAAGTGAAAGAAGATTTGAAGGAAAAATTCAATGTATTATTACCACATAGAATATAGTTGGTTTTCAATGAATGCTTTTTTAAAAAATGAAAAGTCACGTTCTTAAAAAGTCACATTTTTATATCTAACTTCTAGCACGTACATATTAAATTTAATTTTGCTGATTGTGAGTTTGGATTGCTAAATATTTATTTTAAATAAAGTAGTGTATACCTTCAAGATCCTAATATCTGGATCACCAGTGGAATTAAACCTTCCACTTAAAGAACAGGGTATTCTTAAATCTAAAAAACATGTTTTTCCTGTTAATGGTGGCTTTCCTTGAGTGCTTTAGGGTATGTGTAGATTTTAGAGTACAGGTAGAATATTTCTATATGAGGACAATTATGATAATTTATTGGAAGAACTAGGATTTGAGATTAAAGTTGAAAGGAAGGGGAAGACAGATACATGCAGTCACTGAGAGAGATGTTGTAACTTGGGGGAGAATTTGGGCAAATGACACAAAGACAGGAATATTTAGGAGGCAGTGAGATGCCAAGAATGGGTACCCAAGTTCAGGGCACAGCATATTTTCTATTTGTTCATGTGCTCTATTTATTGTTTATAAAGTCATTATTTATCGTACCAAAGCCTTTGTTTTGTAGCTATTTCATTTTATTAGACCAAAAGCATTTTTAAAATCTGTGTTAATTCTGGGGTCTACTCTCAGGAGATTAGTTAAAGGTAACATTGCAAGTGAAAATTTGCACATTTTCTTTCATATTTCCCGTGTTTTCCCCAAAATTTATCTAATTAACATTAAATTTTCTTAATCTCTCCCCTGCTATCTAGTGAAATAATATGTTTAATATTCAAACATTATACACACAGGCATATACACATACAAGTTTTTAATTGTGGAAGGTATGATTTTCTGGACAACTGGGATTTTAATTATTTCATTTTTGTTAAATATGATTCTTTACAATTACCATTAAAAGTGGACTGCAGGGTTTTTACCAACTATTTCTTCATGGGCTAGCTAACGACAGTTGAGAAAGCTTTCATCTTCCTTATATTAGGATGAAAAGCCCGTCTCTGACATTAATTCTGTAGATGAAAGGGTGAATACTTTTCCTTTTACAATGCTCGCCTTTCAACAGCCTTTCCTGGTAAACCTTTCAAGGCAACCTCTAACCCAGGCACATTGTGAAGCAATTCTGCAGATCTAGGGAGAAAAGAGATCATCAAAAGATGGAGCTGCAGCTAGATTTCTCATGTCACCCTGAATGTACTTCAGAAATACTTCTTTAATTTAAAAAGTTTTTACTATTACCTACTGTTCTGGATATTGTGATTTCAAGAAATTAAAATATAGTGTTTCAACTGGATTGATAGTTTTATATCAATGGGTAGCCATTTCAGTTTTATATCTATAGCTCTTGCTGCGACTCACAACGCTGTAGATGCTCATACTATGCATACACCAGCTCCTCACATAAGCAATAAAGAGATTTACGGAAATATAAGTCATCAATTGATAAAGCACATATAGTGCAACATCAATGAAGTAGAGCGTCATTCTGAAATACAACTCTTAGCAAATATTTGACTCATCTCTCTTTACTTTAGGATACATTTTCCTATCTTTGTTTAGGAAGGATATACTGAAAAAGATGAGTCTAGAAATGGATTGCATTCCCCTTTTTCTTTTAAAGTTTACATGCATAAATTTTAATCCCAATGAATGGCTTATGGCTGCACTTCTTAAACTGCTTAAACACTGAAAAGCTGTGAATGGTAGTCCATCTGGAGACACTGCAGAGAGGAGTTATGCCAAGTCCGGTTTTTACTTTTAAAATGATCTGAATTGCCTGTCTGCTCTATGGCACATGTATAACAGAAATTTTTGCTTTAATGCCTTCCCTCAAAAGAAAAATCTCCAGGTAAAAATCCTCTCTAGCATGCTGTGCTTTGTTTATTTCATGGACTGTAGTTCTCCTGCCCACGGTTTACACATCCAGGAACACGTGAGTACTCCTCTGAGAAATACAGAATATTCCAAAAATCCAAATTCATTTGTTCATTAAACATACATGGTAAGGAATAAAAATACAGAACCCGATCTCTGTTCTCAAGGAGCTTTTAGCATTGTTGGAGAAATACAACAAGCATACAAATAGCTATAATTTACAAAACAGAAAGTGAAAAGATTTAGAGAACAGTGAAATAACAGAGAACGACTGGTTAGATCAGCAAAAATTTTTGTGAGCAGGATATTTAGGGTGTAGGCACTCAGAAAAGAATAAATGGAAGCTACTTCAAGTAGTAAAAGTATCAAGAAAAGCACAGAAGCATGTACAGAAATTATTGATGTTTTTCAGATGCTTGGTGGGCAGTAAGGCTGGTAGGAGACAATTTAAAAATGCATCATTACATTTAGTGATTGGTAATCAGTCAAAATTCAAATGGACAACAAAATAGGTCTTCTACAAATCTAAAAGTAAGCTTAAAATGATTACTTTTCTACAATCAAGAAATAAGGAGTTTCCATTAATATGGATCTCAGCAGTTATAGTTTTAAATAATCCAACTAAAGCATTATAATAATTCTAGATTTAAAAAACAATGGCATTTTCTATCTCTTAATTCTGAAATTTGAACTTTCTTCAGAACAAATTCATGAAGTGTTTTTTAGTGATAACTACAAGAAATACAGATATAATCACTGTAATCTTATATTCCTCCTTCACATTATAACACAAAAAATCCATTTCAGATGGATCAAAGACCTGATTATAAGATGTAAAATAATAAAGCTAGAACATAACATAGGAGGCTTTTCTTCATGACTTTGGAACAGGCAAATATTTCTCTAAAAGATCCCACACAGTGCTAACCATAAAGAAAAAGATTGATAAATTGGACTTCCTTAAAGTTAGGACATTCTGTTGATCAAGAGACATGATTGAGAGATTCAGCAGGTAAAGCAAGGAGAAGAATAAGAAATTTACAGTGTACTTTATACCTAAAAAGTATATGTACGGCACACTTGCAAAAAATTCCTACAAATCAATAACAATTAAATTGTACATAACACGGTTTAGGAATCAGCAATTCTACTCAAGCTATATGGCCAATTAAAAAACAAGCATAAATCTGTCCAAAAAAAGACATGTATAAGAATGTTCTCGGTAGCATTATTTTTAATAGTCCTAAACTTAAAAAAAAACCCTAATATTCAACGACAGAAAGGATAAACTATGGTATGTTCATCAAAGAAAAAGAACAAATTACTGCCATATATGACAACATGAATGAATCTTATATACATATGGAATAAAAGAAACCAGACAAAAAGAAACCAAACACTGAAATTGTCTATTCTATGTTTCTAGTTATTTAAAGATGAGAAGCAGGACAAACTAATTTTAGATAAGAAATTAGAATATTAGTTACCTTTGGGGAGGATGCATTGGGAAGGAGTCAGAAGGAGTCTAGAGGGATGATTATGTTGTCAATCTGAAGTTATGTGGTTTTCACATAGGTGTGTTCACTTTGGAAAATTTCATTGAGATGCATGATTAAGATGTTTGCACGTTAATGCATATATGTCACATTTCAATAATAAAATTTTAATAATCAATTACATACTTGCAGTTAGAATAGAAAGGCTGTATATGTCATTCATTAAAATTTTGTCATGTAATATAGATGTCCTAAATATTATTGAACAGAGAACATTTTGAAATACTAAATGAATATATGTTAAATAATATATATATATATTCATATATCTTCAGATCATGAGGCAGAGACACGTGGCTGCTTTGGATAAGAATGAAAACCGAGTTCCACGGGAAGCATAATTGAATATTATTTCAGCTATGAGAAGAAATTCACTATACATTGCAAAAAATATTACAGACTGTTATCATGTAGCCAATTACTTCTATTTAAAAAAGATAAACTGTACTTCATTGAAATATCAAACCTTTTCATTTTCATCAAAATATCAAAACTTCTGTGTTGCAAACTAAACCATGAGGAAAGTAAAAAGACAATCCACAGTAAGGAAGAAAATATTTACAAATCATAAATTTAACAAAGGACTGGTCTCTAGAATACATAAAGAATGCTTACAGCTCAATAATAAAAAGACAACCCAATTTCAAAGTGAGCAATGAATTTGAAGAGACATTTCTCCAAAGAAGATATGTGATGTCCAATAAGCACATGAAAAGATGCTCAATATCATTAGCCACTAGGGAAATGCAAATCAAAACTACAGAACATCACTTCACATCCAAAATGATGGCTATAATCATAAAAAAAAAGACAACAATTGGCAAAGATATGTAGAAAACATAACCTTCACATATTGCTGGCGGGGATGTAAAATGATGCAGCCACTTTAGAAACCACTTGGGCAAATCTTCAAAATGCTAAATACAGTTATCATATCACCCAACAATTCCACTACTAGGATTTACCCAAGAGAAATGAAAACATATATACACACAAAGACTTGTATGTGAACTCTTCATAGCAGCATCATTCATAATAGCCCCAAATAAGAAACAATCTATAATAGATGTCCATCAACTAATGAATGGACAAATAAAATGTGGTATATCCATACTCTGAACTATTTAATACTTGTCAATAAAAAGAAATGAAGTACAGACACATGCTACAACATGGATGAAACTTGAAAACATTATGCTGAATGAAAAACACCAGTTACAAAAGGACAAATACTGTATGATTCCATTACATGAAATGTCCAGAATAGGCATAGCCATAGAGACAGAAAGCAGATTAGTACTACCCAAGTAGTACCCAAGGACTGGCAGGCTGGAAGGGATGAGGGAATGGCAATTACTGCTAATGGGTATAAGAGTTTCCTTTAGGGAAGATGGAAATGTTCTAAAATTATATTGTGGGGATAGTTGTACAACCTTATGAATATATATTTAAAATTTGAACCATATTATTTAAATGGATGGATTTTATATCATGTGAATTATATCTCAATAAAGCTGTTTCAAAAAAAGGAAGGAAAGAAAAAAATAGTTAATTTTTTAACTGTATGATATTTTGATTAATGCCCATTAAGTTTATAAAATAGCAAATATAAAGCCTTTAATTCATTTCTTATAGTAATTTATCCCTTATTGAGTACTTTCTACTTACCTGTTACTCTTTTAAGTGCTTTCGTGTATTAACTCAATATACAAAGTGACAATGTGAGATGGCTACTATTATTTCCCTCTAAAGAGGAAGGACCCAGGGCTCACAGAGGCCAAGTAGCATAATTAAGGTCTAACGACTAGTGACACTTCATGAATCTAACAGGCAGCTTAATTTAAACTCCATATTTTAAAACTTTACACTATATTGATTCTACCTCCCAACACAACAGGAGTTCTATTCTTATTATACAATTCCCCAGTGGAGCATGGACTTACCAATAATGTGGTGATAGAACAACTGTGGGGTCATGAAACTATACAGCAAATGAAATTTCTGGAGATGAACATATACTCACTTTTGTAAGTATATCGATAGAAAAACACAGAAGAATAGATTTAAAGATAACTCCTAAATATGCACACAGACAGAAAATAATAGCAGCATGGAAAAATATGACATTGACATAAAAAGGTATCTATTTTATATAAATGTACCTGTCAGAATCTTTTTGGCTGCAAGTAACTGAATATCCAAGTCACTGTGACTTAGACACTACATTTATCATCTCTTACAGCAAGGAAAATAGATGCTCCAGTGATTGGTCAATGGCATGAAGACTCAGGCACTGTTTATCTTTTTCCTTGGCCAGATTGATAGGTCTCTGCCCTCTGGCTTGTCCCTCTTCTTTGTACAATACAAAATGCATCTTTAAATTTTACAGATTTGCACATTAACACCTAAAGAGACATTTTCTCTTCTGCAGTTCTTTTTTTTATCACAGAAGAAAATCCTTGCCAACACTTCTCACCCCTAAGTAGGAAATCCTTGCCAACACTTCTCACCCCACTTCCTTCCTTTCAGCAGCAAGGGTTGCATGACATGCCCATGCTAAATCAGTCACCAGTAGTAGGGATACATTGTGATAACTGGCTGTGACTAATCAACATTTACCTCTTGAGGATGCCAGTTTGACAGCATGTAAGAGGGTGGACAGCCCCAGTAAATTGTAGGCTATGGGCTTGGAAGGAAGAAAGGGGTGGCAGGCTGGTTGTTGGTTAGGTGACCAACAGTGTCTGCCACAAGAAAGTAGTAATGCTAAAAACAACCATGCCTTTACAAGTAATAGCCTTAACCACAAACCAAAGTGCCATTTCTACATGAATTCTGTGTGGAGAAGACATTTTCTTATGTCTACACACAGATTTCTCAACAACAAATAAATATGTGAACAGTATCGTCTTTGAGTATTCAAGAATATTGTGTTTGATTTTCTCTTCGAAATGGCATTTCCAACATATATGCTGAATCAGGCATGGTAAGATATATCATTGAAATGTTAATGTTTAACAGGGTGAATATTTAAATCACTCTTTTATAATAAAATATGACCTGCAGTACCCAAATTGGAAGCCAATAGAAATACTGAGTCAAAAGATACATATTTTTTTCCTTGCCTAGAGAAAAATTTGGAATTAAAACCTTTAAAACCAAATTTATTTTCTTTAATGTAAGCCATTAGGTGTTGGATTCATACATTGTGTAGAAAGGTTTATAACTGAAACAGTCAAGAATTACCAATGCATTTAAGTTCATTTCCTCATCATTTTAATTTTCTTCTTTCCAATTTAAATTCTCTTTGAAAATATTTCAAGTAATTGTATTACTTTTCATGTTTTTTATTCCATACTCACTATACTTTTCAATACCACATTAAAATTGCAGTACAGAAACATGTTCTTCATCTGCTATAACAAAGACAGTTCTTTTAACATGAACTTTGGAAGTCTTCTATTAGTCTCTAGGAGGGGAAGGCAGTTTTCTGAACCCTGTGCATAAGAATTATGAATAACTACTTGAAAAATACAAACTTAAGAATCCCTTTGTTCTTAAACTACTATACAATTGCAAAACTACACTTCTATGAAAGGCTTATGTGCACCATTTTTCACCTCTGCGCCCTGCTAATAGGTGATGTTTCCTTTTTCTTCTTTGTGAGAGGAAGAAAGGTCTCACACGTATCTGAGGCTTAGATCCGAGTTTTTGGGTGTGATAGATACAGTGTAGTTGGATGGCAGAAAGAGGTAGCGGTTTGGGATGATTTGAGTTACTATCAGAATGTTTCACTTTGATCATACGCTAGATACTCTACATTTTAGAAATAATAAAAATTGAGATTACGACTCACTACAGAAGGAAAGCAAAGGTAAATAGATTAAATAAATGCTCTTTCAATAAAAAAGCAGCTCCATATTCAGTGGGGTGAGCCTTTGTGAATTTAAAATTAGTAATTTTCCTACTTCAGATTACAATTTGAACAACGGAAGAACTGAGTCTCTCCTTTTACTGTCAGTCCAGGGCTGGGGTTGGAATTCCTGTCAAAATAGCACTAAGGGTACCCTTTATATCAACTCCGTAAATGTATACATCATTAGGGGGAAAAAAATGCAGCGGTCACCTTGAGAAGACAATGCCTTATATTTTACGGGTGAGGTGAGGCTCTCGACTGTCTTACAATCCTGAGATCGCCCCAAATTCTGGGGACCCCATTCTCCATCTGGTTCTCATCCAGGTTTAACGAAGCCAAAAAGAACAACTTCTCCATTCTAGATGGTAGGTCCTGGAAACAGATGCGGACCCCTGGAGAAAATAAAAGGAAAAGGGTTTCTCTCTCCATCCCATCCCCCAGCTCTCCTGTGTCTCTAAGACTGAAGGTGTTAACCGACACCCCCTCCCCATGCCGTGCTCTCTGGGGCAGCTCCTTTTCCGTAAGGCCTGTTAAGGATGAATTTTAGCCTCTCATCAGAAGAGAACCAGGAGGAGGACCTTTGAAAGCAGGGGAGCTGTGAGGGGCGGGAGGAGTTGGGGGCAGTCCTCGCACACAGCTCCCGCAGGGTCCGGAGCTTCCCCGCTCCGCTCTCAGAAGCCCAAAGCACGCCCACAAAGGCCAGGCGCCCGGTCGCTGCGCCGGGGGAGAAGCAGGGCGGGCTGCTCCTCGCGGCTCGGGCGGGCCTCGGGCCAGGGCTGGAGGGAGGTGAGGTGGGGGTGGGGGTGGGAGCGGAGGCGGGGGTGGGGTGGGCGAGGAGGAGCGCTCGTGTCACGTGCGCTCGCAGGGGCTGTAATAAATGCCCGCGAGCTCTAGGGAGCGGCGGAAGCGCTGGGCGCCTGGCTTTGCGCGCGCGGCTGTGCAGAGCAGGAGCGCGAGGTCGCCGCCAGCCGTTGCCGCCGAGTCCGGCTCGAGTCCCCGCCCCTCGCTCCTGCAGATAATGCTCGGAGACGCTCGGGCGCCCACTCTGGCACGCTAACGAGGCAGCGAGCTCCCTTTCCGCCCCAGCTGCACCGTCTAACTTTGGAGCGCTTTCCTGCCACTTCTTCCAGGGTACAGGGAACCGCGGAGGCAGAGCCTCGCGTCCCCTTGCAGTCCGCGCCCTCGTCGCCTCCGGCCGCGCAGTGCCCGGGTCCTGCCCGAGCGGGGCGCTCTGTTTGCAGCAGTGTGTGAGGACGCGAGGCGGCTGCGGAGGCCGACGTCCTGCTCCGCTAGACTCTCCCCGGGAACTTCACACTGGAGAGGTAAGGGCGATTCTAAAATGCATCGCTGCGGGGTCAAGCTGCCAACTTTTCCCATCTCATTTTTTTTTTTCTATTAAAACCTTACTTAAAAAAAAAAAAGGCAACTTGTAGAGAATGATCAGGCACGGAGGGTGGGTGGGCTACTCGGCTAGCAGCGGCCTTGGAGATTATCGGAAGCTTGTTCTTGTAAGTGACTTTGTGGGTTCACCTTCCTCTGTCGCGCGCTTTCCTTTTGGGTTAAATGAATAGTGTGCGGCTGCAGTGTATGGGAGGAAAACTCTGAGGTTGTCGGGGAGCTGCTGGCATTCTCGGGTGCAAGCCACACGTTAGGCACAGACTTTCCAGGAAATAATGATTGAGTTCTTGACCTGCGTCCGGATAAGAGATTTCTCCCAGTGACCGGAACCATTCATTCTGAGTAATTCACAGGCCGCCCTGGATGTACCCATGGATACATGTATGAATAGCCTTTTATTAAGACATTCACCCTCAATTTGAGAATACTGTGGACATTATGAATGCATGTGAACCAGCGATGGGACACTGGAATAAAATATACCTTAAACGAAAAATAATACCTTAAAACTCACTACAGAGAAACATGGACCTCTAGACTAAAATAAAACATTCTAGTTTGCAGACTATATGTAATATATAGCCATTTAAATCTTGTAATGCAAATAGTATTTCCAAGTTTTGGCTCTTCTGGGCTACTTTGGCCATTTATTTTTGGCCTTACGGATATTACCTTGGGAAATATAGTTGTCTGTTTTCTGGAAACATACACTGTGAAAAGTCCTATGGAAGAAAAAATGGATTGGAGATAAGTTATTTCAAAAGCGGGTGTCTGTTGGTGTTATATAAACAAATCAAAGTGGCATACTCTCATTGTAACTTTTGCTTTTGTTATTAAAAAATTAATATCTGCCTGTATTTTCATCTTAATCGCATGACATGCCGTTATAGCCAAAAGGAGTGGAAGAGCCTGTCTTGGAGATTTTCCCGGGGAAATCCTGAGGTCATTCATTATGAAGTGTACCGCGCGGGAGTGGCTCAGAGTAACCACAGTGCTATTCATGGCTAGAGCAATTCCAGCCATGGTGGTTCCTAATGCCACCTTATTGGAGAAACTTTTGGAAAAGTACATGGATGAGGATGGTGAGTGGTGGTCGGCCAAGCAAAGAGGAAAAAGGGCCATCACAGACAATGACATGCAGAGTATCTTGGACCTTCATAATAAATTACGAAGTCAGGTGTATCCGACAGCTTCTAATATGGAGTATATGGTAAGGAAATTTTCAAGTGGTATGTACAAAAGAAATGTTTATTTATGTTTTCAGTCACCACGGTGAAATTTTCTTATGCTATTCTTTAATCTGTAACCATTTGTCCAGTATGGAATTTAAAAAAAAAGATTTTCTTCGAGAGTGTCTTCCTCTGCATTTTCTTTTATTAGCATTCCTCCTGTTTCTAAGAGCTCTTGGAATTTCAGAGTAGAATTAAATACCTTTAGATGCGATGTTCCTACTAAGTGCTCTAAATTCGACTTCTACCAGAAGGTTACTAATACTGAGAATGCTGAATAGTTGGTGTATTTGCTTTTAAGTGGCTTAGTAGACAAATTACTTCCTAATTCCTAACTGATAGAACCTTCTTATGAATAGTGGATCTGGAAAATTCAGAGAGACTAATAATTTCAAGAGCTTTCTGGAGTGCTGATTTTTATATATATGTTTATATATATATATATATATATAGTTTCTGATGGGCCTTTGTTTCTTACAAATGTGTAAATGACATTGTAAAGGTTACATTTCTATGGTTGCTATATGTTAAAGACTACTTTGGCAATGGCTTTTCTTTCTGGATTTATTATTTGTGAACTTTGAAGTGTGAAAATAAGCCCTGGCAAATGATTAAATAAAAATATGCAATTTATCCTTAATGATCTTGTACTTACTTTTAAAGTAAATTAGAAAGTTTGAGAAACAAAATTACTTCTTTAAAACTATCAGCATATAATTCAATATACCATTATTTCATACCCTGAATATTTAGACAACTTAAAAAAATCTATTACTTCCATGAATTAGGAATGCATTAGTAAAGCCTGATAATACATAATTTTTGGTGAGGGCAAAGTTTATTTAATGAAAATTGGAAATGACATTTCTCCTTGGGGTACATTGTAGGTTGCAATTAATTTTAATGCATTCTAGTTTTTCTTCTTTTCTGCATTTACTTTAGTTTTGATGGGTATTCTCCATTTAGGTAGCTTCCATGATACATGGAAGTTCTAAGTTCTCATTACCGATTACAAAATATGCCATTATGTTAACTTTTACTGGAAAAAAAATTTTATCCTAAAGAGCGTAGGTAGCACTCAAAAGAACTAATCAGACATTAAGAATTGGAACCCAGGAATCAGGCTGTGTAGGTTTAATTTATGGCACTGACACCTACTAGCTGTGTGACTTTGGGCACTTACTAATTTCTCTCTACTTCAGTGTCCTTGTGTCTAGTATGCGTACTCACCTCAAGGGGTTGTTGTGAAGATTGAATGAGATAACCTGGGTAAAGTTTAGCTCATTATCAGGCATACTGCAAGGTCTCCGTAAATGTGGCTAAAACATATATTCTGAATTTTATGTCTCCTCATACTGTTTAAATATGATATTCAAGGAAGTTGTTAGCTCTTCTCAAAATTCTATGCAGGATATGACATCTGTAATGTCTCCTATTTCTGCTTCTTGTGTATTTTAAAGTGTTTGCCCAGAGTGAAAAATTCTATGACTTCTTCATCTGTGAGACTTCAAACAGAAAAGCCAATTATGGAGTCTTTCCAACCAGGCCACTGGATGCTTATTCCATGTGGATAGATACTCAGTTGCATTTTATTTAAAATAAGAACGAACTTGGGAGTTCAAACCCACCAAAAGTAATCTGAGAATATTTGTATGTGTTTTAAGTAATATGGAAATCATGAAAGAACAGTTCTGTGATTCGTTTTCATGTCTGACTTCCAAAAAAAATAACTGCTTATTGTATGATGTCTGGTCTGGGATGTTTATATGAGTTTCATTTTAGTTTCACTGGTTTCATTCTATCCTTGAAATGTAGATTCAGAAACCAGCCAGGGTTTATATTGTGTTGCCCTTAGATACTGTTAGCACTGGAACGGTATCTCAGCCATTACCTAGGCTGCAGAGGAGTACATTCCCCAACTGTAAAACTGGAACACATTTTCTAGAATACGCATTTAAGGGAAGTCTAAAATAATAATTCTATTTTATTTGAGATACTGTTGATTTAAGTATTTAATAGCAGTGTAAGTATAAATGTAGATCATTCTTAAAAAGATACAATTTATTCAGTTACTTAAAGTGTATTTATTTGAAAAAACAAAATTAAAAACTGGCTAAAGAGCTATTTCTTGTAAAATTTGCAGTGTTCTATGATAAGTGCCACCACTGTTGGCCACTTGTACCCTATATGTCATTTCATGTTAAACGCTTGAATAGCCAGTTACCTTATTTACACTTAGTGTGTATTTTACTCTGTTCTTTGTCTTTGAACCTATGGCAGACAAGTTACATCCATACTTACTAACATTACATTCCTATATCACTGCCCCTAAATTGTAGTGTTAAAAATTGAGAATGGAAAGTCGTATCTTCCCTTGAAGAGCTTATGGGTTGATGGAGAAGAAAGAATAGACACATTTGACACATTTCTAGTAAGCAAGGACACAAAAGTCTTTGTTTATGTGTATGAATAATGCCAAGGGAGCACAGAATAATGGAACATTCCTAATTGTGAGAGTTAATCAGTGGGGAAGCTGAGCTACATGTTGTTTCTTGAAGGTGGTCATGGACATGAATCGTAAGAAAGGGTGGAAGGTAGACATCATTTAGAAGAAGAGGAACAGAAAAACACAGGGTGGCAGGAATTGGCAGACTAGTTGTAGGGAATGGGAAGCAGATTAGGCTGATGAAAGTGCAGATCTTGTGGCAGAATTAGGAAGTAGACAAATGAATTGTTGGTGATAGAAACCAGTAATCCTAAGTAAGGAGATTACCTACATTTAATTTAGGGTAAATCGAGAAATGGGGGCTTTTAGGTCATCCAGTGAACCTGTTGCCTCCAGATTTTGGAGGAAGAAATACTAAGCATTGTTTTTCTCATTGGTAAAATCAGTGAAAGAATATAAACCTCACAGGTTGTAATGAGATAAGACATTTTTGATACTTCTGAACAGATTCACTTTCTTCAAGCTCTTTCTTCCGTGGGTTTTAAGACCCCATTGCTTGGTTCTTTCATCCCCATGTCTATATTTCCTGCTTGTCTCTTAAAATTAAAGTTTGTTCCCTAGGTTTTCACTTTCGTCCTTCTCGCTTCCTACAGGGCCTTACCTACTGCTTTGACTTTTAAGTACCATTGTGGCTCTGTATTCTACATCTCCACCCAACGACAGTGTCTTTAAGCTTCATTTTCCTGTTTCCTACTGCCCATTGGATCATGTCCACGTGATATTACTCCACAGTTACATCAAGCCAAAAATGTCTAAAAAGAAACCTGACTGCCTTATCCTTTTCCCCTACCCTCACCTGTCTAACCTACTTCCCTTCCTGGGTTCGTTCCCAGTGAATCTCATCAACATCTGCTCAGTTGTTTCTAAGAATCATACAAAACCTCCTGCCCCCAAATTGGACACATTCTCAATTCCCACCCCTCATTTCCGTGTAACATACACACGTAAACATAAATACACAATTACTTTCCAAGCTTTATAAATTCTATGTCAAATGTCTTTGGAATCCATCTCTTCTATTTCATCCTAATATTTGCTCCTTGTCTCACACCTACCTTGGTACTACAGCTTCCCACCTAGCAGACCATGCCAATATCTTCCTACTTTATTTCTAATTTAGCCCACTCTCCTCACTGTTACTAAAGCTGACTTTTCCCCTCACACAAATCTGCGCTGGTTGTTCAGCTGCACAAAAGTTCTTTTGACTCCTGGCTGCTCACAGGTTAAAGCCCACCATGATTAGCTTCTACATGGAAGCACATGTGGTACAGTCTGCTCCATAGCCGTTGACTTCCTTGTGCATATTTAAACCTGTGTTCACATTGAACTTGCTGTTCTTAGAGATGGTCATGCTTCCTCATGCCTCTGTGCCTCTTTGCTCATTTAGTGGTCTCTGTGCCTGGAATGCCAGTCTGTCTCCTCCTAACAAACTTTTACTTATCCCTCAAGATTAAATGCAAACATTGTCTTTCCTATAAAGCTTCCTCTGATACACCTGTTCGTCTGCCCCACTCCTAAAGTACTTTATTGAAGCCTATTTATAGTATTAAAGTTTTGTTGCAATGAAATATTTACATGTCTGTTTTCCTTTCCAAGACTTTGAATTCCTAGAAGGGTATGGGTCGTACCTTATTTACCTTTATAACCCAGAACCTGGTGCATAGAAGAGGTACTCAGTTAATGTTTGTTGATTGAATATTGTTGAATGCTCGATAAATATGTGTTGAATGAAGGGATGGATGGAAGAATAGGTAAGATCATATATGAGACAAATACAGAGGACAGGTAAGAAAGAGGAATTATAATAACAAAAGTCTGAAAGGTAGAATATCACCAAAACCAGAGATATTGATGCAGGAAATTGGAAACATTTGAGAGGAAGGCATAAGTCCTTCAAATAATTCAGGATCTTTTTCTATTTTTCAAATAATTATTTTATAATATAGAGCCACTAAGCTAATACTAAAGGTATTCAAATGTTGCAGAATTTAATAAAATGAATTAATGGGTATTTACCTCTTATTACAAATTTTTAATCTATAGCCTCTAAAACATTATAGATTGACTAAAATGCAGAGTAATTTACAATTATACAAAGTGCACCTAAGTCTAGAATGTACTTTAGCTACCAGGGCACTTGACCTAAAAAGGACACACCGGCCAATGATATAGACCATCTCTCCCTGTTACTACTGTTTCCATGTCTCTTTGAGAACTGTTGGCAGACACTGTGGTGGGAGGGCTGATGGCTGTGTATGTTTCCTCTCTCACCTCACTGACGGGTGAGGATATGGGCAGGACCTTGGCAGGCACTTTTTGAAATGTAGAACAAAATACATCTGAATACCTCTCCTTTTGCTAGGCAACCAGAGGGTGTGAGTCAGATAACCAGTGGTGCTTTCAGGCCGTGGTGTATGTTGATGTAAATGATGGCTGGGTTCCGGTTTGTTACTTACATTTTTTTCTAAGGCTATGCTTAAAAGTGGAACTCATGTTTTGCTTTGTTTTCTCTGTGCTTCCGTACAACAGATAGTTCCAGAAACTGAACAGGGGACAACCTCGTTTGTTGAACAGGGTGATTCTAGTCTGAAATGTGCAAAAGTTATTTTTAGCTTGTGTGTGTTGCTCTGTTTATTCTCCTAAATCCATATTTTCTGACATTATTTACCATCAGTCAGTGACATACATCCAGAATAAATACAGTTACAGAAATGATGTCCTTACAATTTGTTTACCATAGCACATGTCTTAATTTTGATAAAAGTGTCAGGAAATCATTGCAATTAAGGTTTTATTGCAATTAAGGTCATTGCAACTCTTGATTCTTTTTTTGTTGAGACAGAGTGTCACTGGGTGTCCTGGGTAGAGTGCAGTGATTGTAGTCACCGTAAGCTTCAGGTCCTGGCTTGCGAGCGATCCTTCTGCCTCAGCCCCCTGGGTAGCTGGGACTACAGGCTCATGCCACAACGCCTGGTTGGATTTTGTGAGCTGCAGCGATCCTCCCACCTCGGCCTCCCAGAAAGCTAGGATTACAGGCGTGAGCCACTGCGCCTGGCCACAACTCTTAATTCTTAAATAATAGTTTTCTCTCTGTATACTGGTGCTTGCCTGGTAATTTTCAAAAAATAATATTTTTACCTTTTATTGATATATAGTATCGACATGCACTTACAGGTGCATGAAATCTCTTTGTTGATTCAAAGAATATCATCAATATTTAAATTACTATATTTTTTTCCTAAATTTAAAATAGCTGGTTTAATTTTCATGAAGTGTTTTTTATTTTACTTTAGTATCATTTACATACAATAAAGTTTTTTTTTAAGCATCTTTGTCTATAGAGTTTAAAAAATTACAAAACCTTAATTTGAATAGTATCTGTTAAGACATTGACACTGTAATGTATTTTTCTTTTTGAAAATTACACCATAGATTGCAATGCCTCTAGGAAGAAAATAACATTACAGCCCGGTTGTATTGAAGTTAGTAATTAATTACCCTGGAGTTCTGGGAGAGTAAAGATTCTTCCATAAATGTTAGGCATAGCCATATGTCTAAGGGTTTAGATTGGCAGGAGAGAAAAATAGTTTTAACAGAATAAGGGAATAGACCAAGAAAAATGCCACAAAATTTTGGAATTGTATTGTTATTTATTTCTTCATCCAGCATATATTGTGAGTTTACCATATGCCATACACTGTATAGGGCCCAGCAGTAAACACAACAAACATTCTTCCTTGCATGAAATAGATGTGAAGACTTTGAATCCCCTGGACTCAGCAAGGGGGCCCACGTGTATGAAAGAGTGTGAGCATGGGAAGTGTAGGAAATGAGATCAGAGATTTAACTGGGGAGGGCAGATGCAGGTCATTGTAGAGACCCTCACTTTTATTCTGAGTAATAAGAAACCATCTGATACATTTGGACAGAGCAGTACATGATCTTACTTATACTTACTCAGGATCATTCTGGCTTTGTTGAGAACATACTTCAGGTGGTAGGAAGAAGGGCATGGCTTTGAATAGGAAGACAGTGATTGCAATAATCCATATAGCAGTTGATGGTAGCTAGGAATGGAATGGTAGTCAGGAAGGTGGGGAGAAATGTTAAGAGTGTGAATATAAACCCCTTTGTGATCATAACATTAATCCTGAAAAATTTAAGAAGGCCTTATTGCAAGGTGAATGAAATTGACTTGGCTGTGAGGCAGCCAGTAGGCTGGGATTTCCTGCATCTGATGCAAGGTCTAAATCTATCCAAGCCTTGGCTACAGTGTTCTGAAAACTGATGGCAGTTTCCACTCTGGTTTAAATATCAGTGGGGAAGATTCTGGATCCTTTAACTTGCAGGGACTTCCAGAATGGTTGCAGAGATTCCAGAAATCACCAGTTACTTGGTACCTATTTTACCAACATAATTCCAAGAGATTAGAGGAGGTGAAACCCAACTTCTGCCTTCCCACACTTCCTGGGCTAGAGATACGTACGCCTTTCCCACCTGGTCTGCCCTTCCCTCCCCAAACCCAGTTTTCTTCCTCCTTCCCTCCATAAACAGAAGACGAGAACTTTAGCATAAGTAAAATAGGAAGTGGTCCAGTTCCTGTCCAGTAATCACCAATTTTACTATCATGGGGAATCTCATTGGGATTTTATCTGATTTTGGAGGTAGCACAGACAGATTTCAGATGGGAGGGGGAATGTACAGTTGAGGAACTGGAAGCATTGGAGTTGCCATTTTCTAAAGTAGGAAATAGTGTAGATAGATCAGCTTTTGGTAAAGAAAGCTGAAACTCAGTTTTGAACATATTAAACTTGAGATTTAGCTTAAATATCCAGGTGAATGTGTCAAGTATGCAATTAGATACATGTAGGCCAATCTCAAACATAAAAAATTAGGATTCATCAGCATTTACATGGTATTTAAAGTCAAGAGGATGGATGAGATTGTCAAGGTAATGAATATAGATAGAGATCTTCAGGAAGTGAGCCCTTGACACATATTAAAGTGTAGAGGAAGGGAAGGTGAGGAGGAACAGGAAGGGGACTTGAGAATTAGGAATAAAACCAGAGGAGCATGAAGGCCTGGAATCCAAATGAAGAAAAGCAGAAAGTGTGATCAACTCTGTCAAATGCTGCTTATAAAAAATTCAAATAAAATGCAGATATGACAATATTATAACATATTTGACAATATGGGAGCCACTGGAGGTCTGATAAAACAGTTTGGGTAAAGTCATAATGGTCCAAGAGTGGTTCAAGAATGGGATGAGAGAAATTAGCATGCTTATTTGTCAGACATGCAACATCTATGGGCCAGGTGGTATCCACAATATTTTTTTTTTGTTTTTTGAGACAGAGTCTGGCTCTGTTGCCCGGGCTAGAGTGCCATGGCGTCAGCCTAGCTCACAGCAACCTCAAACTCCTGGGCTCAAGCGATCCTTCTGCCTCAGCCTCCCCAGTAGCTGGGACTACAGGCATGGGCCACCATGTCTGGCTAATTTTTTCTCTATATTTTTAGTTGTCCAGCTAGTTTCTTTCTATTTTTTTAGTAGAAACAGGGTCTCGCTTTTGCTCAGGCTGGTCTCGAACTCCTGAGCTCAAATGATCCACCCACCTCGGCCTCCCAAGTGCTAGGATTACAGGCGTGAGGTATCCACAATCTTAACTCTTTTCTAGCCAAAAGTTTTCAACTTTGGAAGAGCTTTGGAAGAGATAATTCAATTGGGGAATATATCTCAGATTTTATGATAGTCAATAGGAAAATGTAATTACTTGATTTTTTTTTGCAGTTGCCTTTACTGAATTCATCTATTAAAAACTGAAAATATTAATTTATAATCATATATAATCACAGTTAAGAGTGATGTTTAACTCAGGAACATTCTCTCTTTGCTATTGTTCAGCCTGTGTGCTCTCTCACATATTCCTTTCAGGACATTATACAACCAAATAATTGCACATAATTTAAAATTTCAATTCTCTTTTTTAATGATTTTTACTAACTCAGTTAAATCTAAGTGTTTATAAAAATGGCAATAGGTCATTGTTTTATATATATTATGTATACTATATACAATATGGATGATATATAAAATATATAATGTGTGTGTAGATACAATAGTTTATGGAAAGAAAAATGTGAAAATTCAAAAGGTAATGAATTATCTGGTGAAAATATTTCAATATTTATGTCTGAGTAACTCTGTCTTTATTTTCCTAAATATAGTTTAAAGAAGATACAGCAAAGCTTTTTTTTATAATTGATTAAAGCAATTTGTTGTTTTTATTGATAAATTCGTATTTAGGAAAATACATTTAATTCAACAAATATTGATTGAGTGTTTATGTGCCAGGCACTGTTCTTGATGCGGGGGAATACGTTAGTGTATAGAAAGTTTGGCAAGTTAATGAAAATAAGCAGAGTGAGATGACAGAGAATGATAGAAGTGGAGCTAATTGTAAGAGTATTTAGGGAAGGCTTTTCTGAGTTGGTGGCTTTTGATCTGATAGCTAAATTACAAGGAGTCAGATAAACAGAGAGACGTATCATTCTGGGCAGAAGGAATACCAGGCATAAAATCTTAAAGTCAGGAAGGAGATCACAATTCCACAAAGAGGCCTGAGTGGCTGAATTTTATTCTGGAATAGGGGAAGTGTTAGAAAATGAAGTAGATGTATAAGCATGGGCCAGAATCCTTTGGAGTCTTATAGGTAAAGAGAAATTTGTATTTTATATTGAGTGAAATGGAGAGCCATTGGTCATTTTCCTGCAAGGGACTGACCTGTTCTTATTTCCAAATTTTATAAAATTTCTCTGACTACCATACTGAGAATGGTGTGAGGGAGAGGCAAGGCTCGAAAGCAGAGAGCTGAGTCGGAAGCCCTTGCTGTGTTCTGTGTGAGAGATGATGGCGACTTGGACCAGGGTGATAACATTGGATAGCTTTAATGTGAACAGGAAAGGATGAAGAGGAATCTGGGATGTTCTTGGGTTTTTCAAGCCAGTTTGGGGGTAGCTGAAGCATTTTCTGAGATAGGAGAAGAAACCGGAGACAGTGAAGATAAAATTGGGAGTTTCTTTTTGGCTAAGTTTTGTTTGAGATGCATGCCATCTTAAGTTGCCTTTCATGGTCAGTGGAAAGGTGGAACTCGATAAAAATGTGAAAATCCTGTAGATACCATTAGGAGTCATCTAAACTGAACTGACTGAACATCATCCAAGGAGAGAAGATTTTTTATCCACAAGGCTTGGCTGCCATAGATTGATTGAGGACTAGGGCACAGCACTGTGTAGAGGTTGAGCAGAAAGGAGACGTTAGCAAAGCAGCTGAGAACAAGTAGTCAGTAAGGTTGGAGGAAAAGGCAGGAGAGACTGGTGTCCCCGAGGTCAGGAGAACAGAGTCCAACATGAGAGAAGTCAACTGTTTTCAATATTGCTGAGAAGCTGCATTAAATGAGGAAGAAAAACCAACAGTGGTTTTGTCAATACTGAGGTCATTAGTGATCGTCATAAGAGTGATTCCAGTGGTCAGGTATGCACGGAAGTCTCCTTTCGGAGGTAAGAAGAGAAGGGGAGGGGAGGGAGTAGAGAAGTAATTTTAACTCCTCAAGATGTTGCTGTGAAGGAGATCAGAGAAATGGGATAATAGCTAGAGGGAAATACGGGAAAGCTTTCGTTTTTGTTTTTTGGAGAGTATGTTTATATGTTGATGGCAGTGAATGGGTTGAGAAACCACTTGGTATGGGAGGAAGAAAATGCAAGTACAAAGTCAGTTCATTTATTCTGACAGGAAAGCCGGAGGTTTTTGTACAGAAGCAGGTAGTTTAGAGTATTTGATGAAGAAAAGAGAATTGTCATGTGAATGCTTCTCTTCCAGTTAACTACGAAGCAAAATCATAGTTGAGATGAGATTGAGAGGACAGAAAGAAAGAGGTCTGAGGACAGGACATCATGAAATAGCTTTAGGGATATTATGTAGAGATCTTTTGTGGTGTCACATGTATGGGAGGTTTTCGGGTGATATAAGTTCACTTGTTTCACAGTGCTTTAAGTTTAGAAGTCTAGTAGATATGGAAGAAATTTACTACATATGTCAAGGTGTTGCCAAAAATCAGAGATTTAAAGTAATTCTCTAATTTGCCATTGGTCACATTACTTTATAGGGTGTCACCTGCTTGACCTTTAGAGACCCCTGGAGATGAAAAAGAGATGATCAAAAATATGTCGGTAGGAGATTGATTTTTAAAGTATTCAGATGTGAGATAATACAGATCAAGCACAGATACAGACCAAATCGTGTGTTTGAGGTTCACCTTGCAAACGATGAAGAGGCTTGAACTATAAGGTTCCCCATGGCCTAATGTTTAAATCGATCTAATTGGAGGAGTAGGAAATGAAATCTCAAAATTATTTAATGACAAAGTTCTGTTGGATGGTGAAAAGTGAAGTGCAGCCAATAGTGGGGTAAACTTCAAAGGCCGTATGAGTGGGGAGGGAAGCAGTAGAGTTTCAGAGTGGGTAAGAGTGGGGGCGGCAACCAGGTAATAGGATAATGAGCCATTAGGTAAGACCAGGATGAACATGGGAGTTACTGTTTATGGATTGTCCCCGGTATGTTATCACAACTCAAACAATGCAAAGTAACCGCCAAAACACTGGACAATCTGGTAAAGGTGATGGCAATAAAACATAAAACTGTATCTTATACTTGCTCAAGACGTGGCAAATGCATGTCTGAAACACTGAATGAATGACAGATCAGATGTAGGCTAGAGGAGGGAAACCCAAATGATAAAAGTGTTGGGGGAGGAGCGGCTCTTGAATGAAGATGAAATAGGAACATCAGAATTCCTGTCTGGAAAGAAAAGATCAAGAGGTCTGTTAAATCAAGGGTTCTGCGGACAAAGTGAATACAACCCGAACAAATGAAAATCAGCACTATTTCACATGACCATCTTTGCTGGTGTTTCTTGATGCTGAACAGCCAGCCTGCTCCCCTTTGCAGATGTGAAAGTGCTTTATGCTTTCCTTGCTTTCTGTCTGCTGAATTTCTCCTCTTCCTCCAAGACTCACCTTAAGCAGAATCTGCTTTTGTCTACACCCTCCATACAGAGTTCGGTGCTGCCCCCAACCCAGTTCCCTGGTTTCCATAATCTCTTAGACATGACTCTGCCTGTGCTGTTTACATCCTTGTCTCTTTCTCCAGCCTTCCATTCCTTTGTGGCAAGGGACTGTGCTACAGACTTATATTCATCTCCCACTCTCCCAATTCCTGATTGTGTCTTTCACTGGCCAATCCAAGCAGAAGCCAGGGAGCAAGAGAGCCTGAGTAACTCATTAATGTGGAGTTGAACCTGGAAGACACAGAGCCTGGCAGCAAGGGGGTGCAAATGGCTATGTGGGGACAGATGAAAAATTTTCTTCTTCAAATTTTCAAGGACTTTTGAAAACTATATATATTTTAAAAATCATCACCCTTAGTCATTGTTTAAATGCTGAGGAAGATAAAGTAAAAGCGTATCCCTGAGGAATACCTGAAAATCTGATTGAGAATGCTATGGTTATTAAACCAGCTCGAGCTTCCTAGCAGTGGAGGAAAATAGGTTTACACAGCTCTCGCTCTCTGTTAGGAGGCATTTAAATTTGTCATTCTTAAGGCAAGAATTTATTAGTGAAAACAAACACAGAATTCTCAAAGAAGCAACATAGGAATAATGAGCAACGTTATATAGCAATTTCATTAAAAGTATGTAAATCTGCATTTGAATATTTCTTATATTAGTCTTTAAGTTGAAGTTTTAGTGTTGAATTGTAGGTTTCAGTTTCTATGTGTCCATAAACTTTCTCTTTTACTATTTTGTCCAAGAAGTTTTTCATTTGTTAGATATCTTTTTTCATTTTGAAAATTTGACATCCCCAAGTACAAAAAATAAAAGCAATTTTTTAAATTCACTTTCAAAACCTAAGTTACTTTTATTTTGACATTTAAATATAAAACGTAAACTAATCCATAAGTAGATATTATAAAGTGATTTATTCTGAGAGTTTTTCTTTCCTATCATGCATTTTTCTAGCCTTGACTTTTAGATCAATCCTGCATCTATCTAAAATTTACTGGTCTATGAATAAACTAAACACAGATGTTCATTCTTATAAGTTAATCCAAGGTCTATAGATAAAGACTTAAAGAACTGATAAGTTAGTTGGTACTTTTTAATTGCTAAAGGATTTCGTTAAATATTGAGGTCTCCTTAAATATCCAGAACATGATCTTGAAGATTAAACTACTTCTAATGACAATAAAAAAAATAATGAGGACATCATAGCTTTGGATTTATCAGAAAGTCAATAAGAAGATGTGACATTTACAAAAAGAATCCAAGTTCAACTTTTCGGGGCTTTACCTATGTTTAACATAGGTACATTATCAATACCCTCCCATCTGCGATCATATTGAACGTGTAATGTAGGAGGCAAAGGAACTTAGGCTCTTAGTCTCTGACCTGTTATTGCCCATTCCCAGGCAACTGTGGGACTAGAAATAGTAAGTACATATTTTGGTGATCTATGATAAGTCAGGTTTTACAGTAGCTACACAAAAAACGTAAGACACAGTTTTGCTTTAAATTCTAGTTTGGGAATTAAAACCCAAAGCAATAGAGCTAGAAGAGTATATAGTAACTGGGGGATCTTGACAGTGAGATGAGATGAATCAGTAGACATTCTATGGAAAATATAAGGATTATGTCAAATCAATGGCTCTGCTACTCCAGGAAGACAATCAGCCCTATATCTTGCATCTGGTATGGTATCTGTATAATACTGAAATAACAGGCTTAATTGAAATACTTTTGTGAGTTTATATACATATTAAATTTCCCTTTCAAAAATATTTTAATTTTAATAAAATGAAGAAGCAGTTGCCGAAATTATTAGGTTGCTATTTTTTTTTTTTTTTTAAAGGTTTTAAGGCTTTGTTTTAAAGTAGATTTTAAGTCCAACACTGCCACAGGTGCCTCACATCTCTGTAATTTCCAGGAGACCCTAAAATGTGCTTTGCCTTGAGGTAATGCAGCTTTCTCTGTAGCTGGCAGTGCCTCTGTGCCCCATAACACAAGTGTTTCCTTTGAAATCTGAGCCTGTGCATTTTTCCTATAACTACAAAGTCTTTTTAGAGCAGGTGAAGCACAGCACTTAAATACCTTAGGTAATTGAATTGTGAAGAATGCATTACAGCTGTTTTCCATAGTGCTTTAGCCGCATGATTCAGTCACAAAAGCATCAGACACTCTTTCAGCACAGATTTATTTACTTATTAATTTCATTGATGTCTGTTGGAGGGAAAAGAAAATGGCTTTAAAGATATTATAATGAGCCATTGTATTTGGAATTTGAATCTAATGTCTCCTGAACTGTCAAGTGTGTTACTTCCATAGCATAATGAACTATTGGGCTATTTTGGAAATCAAGTTATTGCCATAAAAAAGATCACATTGAAAATTTACTAATCTTGGGATTGTAGTTTCTGATTTAAATAGGAAAACACAACTGATTTGGGAGGGATTTAGTTTTGAACTAAGGTGGATAATTTACAAACCTGTTTTTCCAGAAGTGGTGGCATAGCAAGAATTATACTTTAGAGGTGGTACTTTAAAAAAGATAATTGTATATGTTTGATTTTTTTTAACCACTTCTACGTTCATGAGCTGACTGAAAAATCCTAGTGTTCTTGTTAGCTGTGCAGAAAAATTACACATGGAAGTCAATGCCTTATTTCAAATATTTTACCATCCTATTTTCAGGACAAAGTTAAAAAGAGGCTTGGTTTTTGCTTTTTATTAAGAATATCTTATTTAACTAATTGGGAAGTTTTACTGAAGGTTCTCTGTTGTATTTATCTGTTATTAACAATATTAAAACAAATGATTCAGAAACAATTGAGCTCTGCTTTCATAATTAGACTCACAATTAGAAAACCTCCTTGCAGATGACAAAATAGCTTTTGCTTCTTAGATAATAGATACCCTTAATTATCACCAGAAGTACTATTTTACAGTAAATAATTCTTATGAGGTGTTACAAGCAATACAGGACATTCTTTTAAGTACAAATAATAGAATTTTAAAGCTAAAAGTCTTATTCTAGCTCCCTAATGATAGAGATAAGGAAATAGAAACCAAACTTCACATAATCAAAGAGATAAATTTGGGAATATGCAATTTAAATTAGAAAGAAAACTCTTCCAGGTGTATCATATATTTTAATTCTCTATTGTTTAAGTAATTTAAACAAGTGCATACTTATGTTTGTCTCTGTCTATATAAGAAAACAAGAAGAAAATTTATCATGAATGTCCTTGCTTGTATATGTCCAGAATACATGGCGCTAAGGAAGGGGTATTTTTAACACCATTGAAAGCTAAGGTGCTATCATTACTTCTGACAGCCATTGACCATTCAGAACTGGGGTAGGTAGGATTGGAGATAATGGAGTGGTAATCTGAATTAAGCATGCAGATATCCATGTCTCAAAAGAAGGATGTTTATAGAATTAATTGTTAAAAATTCATTGCAAATGCTAAGGCACTTTAAAAAAATAATTTCATCATATTATTTGCAGTTTTCAGAAGTGGGAAGGTAAGACCAGAGCTTCCAGCATAGATCTGGGCTTTCAGCGTAACTGCCTTTTCAAAGCCACCATGCTTTCATTAGGTTATTACTTTGTCAGAAAGAAATCCTTATTTTTAAAATCCATATTAAGTTGCAAATTCTATCATAGGCTGTTTTTTGTCATTTAATTAGACTACCTAAGTGTGATAATTGGGACTTTTTTTGCGTTTATTTTTTTTTGAGGGGGGAGGCTGAGTCTCTGTTGCCTGGGCTAGAGTGCCATGGCGTCAGCCTACCTCACAGCAACCTCAAGCTGGGCTCCAATGATCCTCATGCTTCAGCCTCCCCAGTAGCTGGGACTACAGGCATGCACCACTACACCTGGCTAATTTTTTCTATTTTTAGTTGCCTGGCTAATTTTTTTTTTTTTTTTTTTTTAGTAGAGATAGGGCCTCGCTCTTGCTGAGGCTGGTCTCAAACTCCTGACCTAAAGCAATCCTCCCACCTCAGCCTCCCAGAGTGCTAGGATTACAGGCGTGAGCCACTGCGCCTGGCCTATCTTATATCTTAAAGCTGCATCAATTTTGCAAAATGTTATAACAAATCAAATCATTTATATATTAACTTTGTACTATTTAGAATTTTAGATAATTAATTACAATTATTTCTATTTTTTAATTTTTTTGAAAAAAATTTATCTTACCTATATAAAGACAGTTTTCTCAGCATGTCTTTGAAAAGATCTATGGTAGCTTCATCCACTTTGGTGGGATTTTCTAGAATGGTTGAAAATCTTATAATCCTATTTCTCCCTACAAAGAATAGCATCATGCAATAACATAATTATGGAATTTTGTGGGAGTTTCTAGTCAGTAATTATTTCTGTGAGGCATTTAAAGGTGTTAGACCATCCATGCTGGTCAGTTTTCTGTTGAAATTCTTCATTTTCTTCACTGGTAAATCTAAAGAACTCTATAAAACAAACCACTTAAAATCTTCTGTGTCATCTGGGTAAATGAATTATACTTTCTTGAATAAGTACTTACCAATAACTTAGTGAATAAATGAAGGCCTATCACCTCTACCCTGCCACTAATCCTTGGGGTAACTTATGTATGAGAAGTCTAATCTAATTACACAAGTTTGTATCAACCAGGTAATCTCACAAAACTTTACTCCATAATCTTTAATATAATCTAAAACAATGCTAACTAATGAAAAAGCTCTTTAGCATTAGTTTTCTTTGCGAAATTAATGTTTGATATTTATTTGAAAAATAATATGCCTTCCATTTTAATTTTTTATTCACATTCTTGAAGCTTCAATTATCAGAAAATATTTATCTTCAGAAAAATTTTTAGTGACTAACGTTGGTCTTCAACTCTTGTTTAAGACCAATAAAAATTTTGAAGTCATAAAGAGTAAACAATTCCCAGGACATGAATTTTCAAATTATGTAAATCTGGAAAGAACCATAAGTTTACTGTTGTCAAGAAGATATATTACATTTGAAAATACTTAATCCTTTTTAAGAGAGAAAACTATTCTCAGTATCAAAGAGAAAGAAAAAATTATGTCACTAATGGCTGTTTTTGCCTAATATACAGAGATACAACTTATTGGTAAGCTAGCAGTATTAACTCTACCTAAAACTACTAGATTCTTGGAATGATTTCCAACTGTCTATTTACTAGAGCAACATAGTAGGCATTCTGTTAGGAATATGAATTGTACATGCTTATTCATATTTCACAAAGGATAATAGTATATTAAATTTTCCATATGTCTAGATAGCAACATAATATCCAGTTTCTACAAGTACAGTATTTTACTAAAATTACTATATATTTCTAGGCTTACTTTTGAAAGTCCTTTTTCAAGATTCAGATTTCTCATATACACACATACACACAACGCTTGAAATGAGAAAGCTGCCATGTTAAACCAGCTTAAAAATACCACTGGACACAAAGAATGTCAATAGTATTCTAAATGTTCCTTTTAGTAATAAAACTTCATTGAATACTTTACTATGTTCTAAGAAGGAAAAACTTACAGATGTAGTTGGAAAATAGAGTTGTTTTTATTCTACACACCTCAGATACCCATTTTATAAAGAAATGGCAATTTTAGTGTGGTTTGGCTTTAATTTAGTGCTGGGTGAATAGTTCAGAGAGGGAAAAAAAAGAAGCCCCTTTGGCCATCTTGATTTAATTTGCAAACTTAAATTTAAATAGAAATGTGTGGAAACAAACCTACATTTAAATGGGATGGGTATGAGTTATTGGAGGTCTTAAAACCTGAAATATTTTGATTTAGCATAAAAATATATGTACCATATTGTTGTTATATCCTGATAATATTTCTTTCAGGATAGCTGTATTTTCTGTAAGTTTATTTATTTATTTATTTTAGAATCTTCTTCATTTGTATTATTGAACTTGACCTAAACACCTATGCTTGATTAGATTCTTTGAATAATTACTTTTTAAATTGTCACTAATTAATAGTTATTAAATATTGATAAAGAACTAAATTTTAGTTCTGCTCTGCTTCACTTCTTATATTAAAATAATGTATGACTGTATTTTAGCAGCATTATAGTTTATTCAATATGCTTTTTCTCCTATTTTAATGGATTAAAAAACTTAAATCATATCTTAAAGATACCTTATCCATGGTATATATTCAGCAATAGAATTTTAGTCCTCAGTTACCTTCTATTTCAGCTGACACATTTCAGTGGTAGTTTTTATTCCGGTTTCTATACAACAGAGATACAAACAAACTTAAAATATAACAGATTTGTGAATTTGGAACTAGTTGTATATCCTTTCTAAAAAGGATCCATTTTCAATTTCATAGGAAAAACTGACATCTAATATTGTAGAATCATGTATAACAGAAAAGTAAATTGACCTGAGTAAGGGACTTAAGGATTTTCTAAGAGCTCAGCTGGGTGGTCCTCACTTGGGGTCTCTCTCATGTTTGTCCTGACTTGAGCTGCCGTCATCTGAGGGCTTGCAAACTCACAAGTCTCATGCCTGGGCTAGGAAAACTCAAACCACCAGGGCAACTCCTTTGTCTCTGTCTCTGTGTGGTCTCTCAGCATTGTCTTTCTGGCTACCTCTTCACGGTGATTGGACTCCTAATTTGTTGGCTCAGATCTGTCAAGATGTATCTCAAAAGAGAAAACAACAGAAGCATTATTTCCTAACCTAGCCTCTAGAAGTCTCACAGCCTCATTCTTTCTGTTAGACATGAGTCACTATCCAGCTAAAACTGCAGGAGGGAGGAGGGAATTCAGCTCCACCTTTGGTAGGAAGGGTATTTTAAAACCATCACAATGGTTTCAAGGCAATGTTTTTAGCCGTCTAGGAATTGTTTATATTTTTTCTGTGGTTCGTGGAGGCTCTTTGAATATGAGGTTGCTATAATAGATTAGGAACCTGTGGGTAAGTGAAGTTTGTTTCACTGTGCATGTGACTAAAGTAGTATGCAAGAATCTGATTTCCAGGATTGAAGACAAGAATTTATTTTTCCCTTAAGGACAACTTGCTTTCCAGGGAACCCTACCTGGAAACCTGCTTACTTTTGAGAGATTATTTCTTCCACTTCCTAGATATAAAATGAAATCACATTTTTGCCCATTTTCTGGGCCTTCAGCCAAATTCATTGTTTCTTACTTGATTTTTCTTTGGACAAATAATGACCATAATTTAAATTATATCTTTTTATAATAAATAAAATATAATTATAAAATTAGGTCAAACTTAAATAATAAAGTTAATATGCTCATAATTGGCTTGTCAAATAAAGTGCTTGCCTGAGAAATATTTATTTATAGCATTCATTTCTGATGTCTTTATCATAAAACTGGCTATCTTGAATATTTGACATTATTTCAAAGTAAAATTAAAGCTTTTATGAAAATCAACTACTTTTTTTTTTTTTTTTTTGAGACAGAGTCTCGCTCTGTTGCCCGGGCTAGAGTGAGTGCCGTGGCGTCAGCCTAGCTCACAGCAACCTCAAACTCCTGGGCTTAAGCGATCCTACTGCCTCAGCCTCCCGAGTAGCTGGGACTACAGGCATGCGCCACCATGCCCGGCTAATTTTTTGTATATATATATTTTAGTTGTCCATATAATTTCTTTCTATTTTTAGTAGAGACGGGGTCTCGCTCTTGCTCAGGCTGGTCTCGAACTCCTGACCTCGAGCGATCCACCTGCCTCGGCCTCCCAGAGTGCTAGGATTACAGGCGTGAGCCACCGCGCCCGGCCGAAAAACAACTATTGCTGCTCTTATTTTTTTACTTGCATATGAATATACTTTATTTGGTATTTTTGCTGGATAAATAAGATGTACCATGATGACAATACACTTATTCTAATTTTGTATAAATTTTACTCTGTGACTTTGAAAACATGATTTTCCATATTTCAGATCCACTATGGAATAGGGAGGAATGTTCATTTATGAAAAATTAAATGAATGAATTAAGAAACTTGTCTTCTCCAAATGTTCTTTTTCATGGCTCTTTCCCCATAGTGTCTTTTCCTTTTGGCCTATATAGTCTTTGTTAGGTTTCTTCTGTCCTTTAAAAATCAAAACAAGCAGATTCTCCCTAGACCCTGGCCTCTTACCTGTAGTTTCTGCCTCATATCTCTTCTTGCTCTCTAAGTGTTAAGAAAGTATCCCTCACTTGCTTTGCTTTCTCCACTTCTTTTCATTCATGTATTAACCCTCTGTGTTCTGATTTCTCCACCTGTCATTGATTGGAAATTACTCTTAATCATGAATTAGTACTTAGCAAATCTCATCATTCTCTATGGCATTTGACCTCATTTCCCATTCTCTACTCCTGAAATTTCTTATCTCATCACTTGTGTAGTTTAATACTTTAATGTATCTGATACCATTTTCCCTGGCTTCTTATACTATCTCATTATGTTTTTTTCCTTTAATTTTGATAACCACAGAATTTTCTATTCCTCTTCTCATTCTGTGTCGTATTCCTGAAGAAATTAATCTCTGGGTGAAAAACTTCAAAATTCATATCTTCAGAGCATAATTTTTTCTCTGGATCCGTGGAGAATTTGTCTTCCATGAAACTTGGTGGGGGGCACAGCAGGAGGTGAGCAGAGTGGGTAGCAAACGAAGCTTCATCTATATTTTCATCTGTATTTACAGTGCTCCCCATTGCTAGCCTCACCGCCTGCCCCTGGAAAAATTGTCTTCCATGAAACCAGTCCTTAGTGCCAAAAAGGTTGGGGACTGCTGCTCTACTTGGCATATCTTCCCTCTTACATCACCCCTGAAATATGCTTAGAAAAACATAGACACACACTTCTATTACAACACTCTGTTTCTCTCTCCTTTCTCTCAATTTGGTAACATGATCAGTCTTCACCTTTGCTTTCCCTCACCATCTACCTCCAGTCATTTATCCATTGTTAGTAATTTAAATTCCTAAACATCATTTCATTGTCTGCTCTTTTCCAACCTCATTGCTGTCACCTTAGGTTGTGTCCTCAGGTTGCATTCCCAGGATTGTCTTCTTATTCTTTTCACATGCCCAGAGTGCTGTAATTGTGGTGCCAAGATTGAGCCCAGGTCTACCTGGCTCTGTTTCTACTACCACACTTATTAGACTGCCTGTTTTTCAAATTAATAGCAAGTTGGATGCTAAACCCAGGATGTGCAAAATTATTTCAGTAATCAATTCACCGAAATGATTTAATCAGTAATATAAATTATTTCTTTATAAATTATTTTAAAAGTATTAATTAGTTACCCTCATTTTATGTTATATATAAAAATACATTTATGTTTATATGAATCAAATTTATTATTCATGCATTCGACAAGCAGTTATTAATTACCTTGTTCATATGACAGACATAGAAAATACACCAAAGTTGCTGGCATGAGTTAATAACTGCCCCATGCAACTCACAGTCTCGTGAAAGAGATAGATGTATAAACAAATACATTGCAATGTAAGAAGTGCTAAACAAAGAAATACAACAAAGATTTAAGAGCCCCAAGAAGGGAATAGCGTACATCTAAGAGAATTGAAAAGATGTCACAAAGAAAGTATTTTATATAACTGGATTGTGAAGAAAGAGTAAGTTCTGTCTGACAAATAATTGGGAGGAGGATGTTTAGACACAGGAAACAATGCTAGCAAGAGTTTATATGACAGAGAACAGCGGGACCAAGGATCTTGGACTTTATGTATGTGGGAATTTGTTGAATGTGTTTAGACAGGGGAATCAGTTAGGTATATTTGTGTTCACTTATATAATTCTAAACACTTGTGGGGGGAATTGGAGAAGTAAGAGATGGAGGCAAGGAGATTGATCTAGAGGCTAGTGCAAAAACCTAGGTGACTTTGGAGTCTGGTGAGAACCCAGACTAAGTTGTTGACTTTGCAAAGAAGAAGGAAAAAAACGTAAGAACTGATCAACACTATATTCTGAAGAAATGTCTGAACTCTACATGTGCCTGTTGTATTTTTGTTTTAAACTGTAGACATGGGATGTAGAGCTGGAAAGGTCTGCAGAATCCTGGGCTGAATCGTGCGTGTGGGAACATGGACCTGCAAGCTTGCTTCCATCAATTGGACAGAACTTGGGGGCACACTGGGGAAGGTATTGGAAAGCACAGCTTTTTGTTTATGAAAAAATAAGTGAATGAAATGCTTATTAATTCATCATTGCAAATTTATAAAAACTGGGTGCCTGAAAGAAAAACAAGTAATCACCAGATAAATAACAACAACAACAACAAAAAAACCCACAGAATACTCAGCAGTTTTTTTACTTATTTTTATTTTAAATCATTGATATATTAGTAATGTAATGAGCATAAATATTTAAGATTAGTAACTTACACAAAAATATCTTTCTTCCAAACTTTACCAATCTATTTTGCAATATTTGGTTTTACATTTTCTCCAACCTAACTTGCTCTTTGTGATATTTTCTTCCTAATAGATATAGACCTCCAACGTTTCATGTACAAGCATGGTATGATGAAGTGAGAGATTTTACCTACCCATATGAACATGAATGCAACCCGTATTGTCCATTCAAATGTTCTGGTCCTGTGTGTACTCATTATACACAGGTATGTTTTGGGTATATTATACACCATTCCTCCAAATTGAGTTAGTGTAATTATGGGGGAACTTAGACTACTGAACTTGAGTCTTTCTTATGTCATTTGGTATGGTTATTAAAAAACAACATGGTTGTTGATTATGTGGAATAGGCTTACAAATTTTATAAACAATAGAAGTAATAATCATTAAAAAGCCCACGTATCTACTTAAGACATTATTTCAAATATTTCCCATATGAAACATTTTAAATATGGCCCCAATAAATGTATATGGAGAGAAATTTATTATCTGCAGAGTCAAAGCTTTATTAACCAAACAATAAAAATACAGTTTTAGTTACCAATTATATTCCATCTTTACACATGTGCAACATTTATATATTTTTTTATATTTAGTGTTCACATTTGGTATGTTCTAAACTAAATCAAACAACTACAGGCAGATTCAACTAGATAAAGGTCAACACTGATCTGAGTTTCTAGAATTTCTATGACCTATGATCAGTGAATGTAAAGCAGATGGATCATTGTGTATGCTTTTACATGCAACAAGAGTAAGATCAGCCTCAAACCACCTAAAAACCACTGGCACAATGAAAAGATGGTGTTGTGTAAGGAATTTGAACTCTTAAATTTTTGCTCCACTACTTTCAGGATGTGAAATTCTGTTCCTTGGTAGGGAAAATTTCTTCCTAGAAATATTAATTTGACATTTAGGTTTGTGACGATGTAACTTTTGAATTATTTAGTAAATGTGCATTTGAAAATGCTTACATTTTATGGCCAGATACAGTTATTTACCTGTAAATCTCTTTCTTAAGATAAATTAGGCACTACCCAAAGTCTCTGGAAAAAAATACCTTTTTTGATATTGCCTTAGTTCATTTTGAATGATAAATGCTGGTTTCTCAAGTTCAGATTTTCTACATTTTTCTCTCAGGTATGTTTTTGTCTTATTTCATCTCAACCTGCTTTTTCTGAGTCTTTCTTTTCTCTGATGTAGGTGGTGTGGGCAACCAGTAGCAGAATAGGCTGTGCCATTAATTTGTGTCACAACATGAACATCTGGGGGCAGATATGGCCCAAAGCTGTCTACTTGGTGTGCAATTACTCCCCAAAGTAAGTAGACAAGACACTACATTCACACAGAAATTTTTCTTAACAACGTGAAAATAACTTTATATTCCTGATTTTTTTCCCATCTTCAGTGTGTATTATTGAGTAAAGTGTATTATTTTAATTCAGTTTATTTAATATGACAACAGTTATAGTTATCTAATACATAAAATGAATGCTTAAAGGGAATATGAAATTTGAAAATATGATCTTTGTGAAGAAGGGAATCATATTTTTTAGTTTTACTCATTACTATTCCATAAATATTTAATAAATATGATTTATTAGAGATTGACAACTGAGAAATGTATTTTCATCTGTGTAAAGACCATTTAAGTGATTACATTAAAAATATTACACGACTAGACTCAGAATCAAATTTAAGTCTAAGATATGTTTTTATTAAAACAAATGGAATATAGGTGAATATATAGCAGAGTTTGGTTTTCTACAGAAGTTTGATTTTATAATTTTTGACTATATATGGCAGATTATTTGAGAACTTTCAAAAGACTGAGGCAGTAATTTAAATTGAAACCTAGTAACCAAGAGAACTCTGTGCTAAAATAAAAAAATGTTTTCAATCTCCACACAAAATCATTACTTATATTAGAATATAGTGTTATTTTGTATTATCTTATAAATTATGCTGTTAGACTGCCCCTTGACATTTCGGTTTGTGAGGATGTAACTCTTGAATTATTTAGTAAATTTCTTAATCATCTCTTAAAGGGGCAACTGGTGGGGCCATGCACCTTACAAACATGGACGACCCTGCTCTGCTTGCCCACCTAGTTTTGGAGGGGGCTGTAGAGAAAATCTGTGCTACAAAGGTAAGTGCTATTATATTGTAATAGTCACTTTGATTTATATTTTAATCCACCTTTTGCATTACTTGTGTTAAAAAAGCCAAAATGCACTTAGTTATTACATGAAAAGTTTCCAGAACTCTATTTCAAACATTTTGAAGAAACCTTTTAAAAATATTTATATTATTAAGTGTTTTACACCAATATGAGTTTAAAAGAAAATTTCATGATTTCAGATAACTACTTCTAATTCTACTTTGAAATTACTCCAGAATGACAGTATATTGATATTCTTAAAAGTCATCTCGTTGTATTGTTCACTGGAGTTATTTCCATAACTCTCATCATTTTTGAAGGATTTAGCAACTTAACACAATTTTTAGCACTTTAAAAGTTTTTGCCCAAATACTCTGTTGTATATCCTATTGAACCATCTCAATGAATTATACCGATTCTACACTTCTTACTGCAGACTATGCAGTTTCTCATGCTACAGTAACAAAAAAGTATAATAGTAATGTAAAACTATTATAAAAGTAGTAGTGCTCTCAAATGCATTTGATGTTTGAAAAATACGTATAAATACAGTGTCCTATTTATAGCACGTGAAGATAAACTGTTTGACAAAGCTTTGTGAAAAGTCATGCTCTTGGGCATTCAAGTGAACATTATTTACTGCCTTGTACTTTTTTCTTAACGATTATTAAATGGGGAAAAATGTAGAGTGAATGTATTAGAAAATATTTGAATAATTACAGCCCTATTTCAGTGCTCATAATGAGATGTGTCTCTCTTTTTTTCCTAATGACTGAATGCTCATTAGCTATAATGAGTAGACACGAAGTACTCAGATATGTCGCTCTGTTGCATAAGCCATTTTTAAATTCCTAGAAGCATTTGCAGCATTTTTTCATTGCATCAGTGTCTACTCCAAAACCTCCAGCCTACCTGCTCCTTCACCAGTGGCCACTATATTTTTTTTAAAGCTGACTTTCCTCTGCTTCTGATTTCATACTTCCTTTTTTTCTAGGTTCTGAGTTCTTGGGCACACATGAAAACAATACCCCTCTCCAAAATGTGCCATTGTCAAGCCCTTGCTATAGGTCAATCTGGAAAAAAAATTAAATTCAAATTTGAAATTATTTTCCATTATCAAGTTTAAATTTCTGCACGTTGAATTTCCTTCTAACAGAGAAAAACCTTTCCATAGAAATGGATATTGTAGTAAATAACAGGCATGTCAATCCTTCTTTAGACCAGATTTCCATTTGGAGAAATTTTAAATGTGATTCTTCAGAATATATTAAGAATACAATTTCATTTGAGACTACAAATGCAATTTTACTAAACCCTGACTTTATTAGATCACTGTGGAGATTTCATTGTGAAAACAAAACACTGATAATTTAAAAGTGACTCCATTAAATATTAGCCAAACATTAACATAAATGAATCATAAGGGTTTTTGAACTTAAGGGTTCAAAGGCTTATGTGTACATTTCATTTACTCCAATGCGGTGCTTAAGGTCACCACCTTAAGCCAAAACCTGTGCCAAAAAAACAGTACCAACTTTACTGGTTTTAAATGTTAAATAGGAATATCAAAGTGTATCATTATATGATAATTTCTGCAAATATAAAATGGCATTAATATTTCTTAAATCTGTTTTCTCTAACAGAAGGGTCAGACAGGTATTACCCTCCTCGAGAAGAAGAAACAAACGAAATTGAACGGCAGCAGTCACAAGTCCATGACACCCATGTTCGGACAAGATCAGATGATAGTAACAGAAACGAAGTAATAAGCACACAGCAAATGTGTAAGACCTCTGCATTACTGAGAAAAATTATATGGCATATCCATCAAGATAATAGTAATTTGAATATTTTTAGAATGGAAAAAAAACTTGTCATTACAATATATATAACAAATTACAGCAACTTTCATATTTTCTAAGTTATTCTGGTGTTTTTTTTTCCTTTTAGCCCAAATTGTTTCTTGTGAAGTCAGATTAAGAGATCAGTGCAAAGGAACAACCTGCAATAGGTAATATTTATTATTATTCTGAAAATTAACTGACAAAGTAGAAGAAATATTTTTTATTTTATACTGACCTTCAGAGAAACTAAATTTTGTTCCCAATTACTTTGATTTAGGTATGAATGTCCGGCTGGCTGTTTGGATAGTAAAGCTAAAGTTATTGGCAGTGTACATTATGAAATGGTAAGTATTATAAATGTAATTATTTGGTTCCATATTATATTTGATTTTTTAATGTGGAAAAATAATCTATATAATGTAGATATTTTGCTCAGAAATGTTTATTTAATTTAAAGTCTCATAAGCAGTAAGAGGCTGTGCCTTATGCAGAAGCCTAATATTTTAACATCCTTTTATCTTCTCCTTTTCTCCAAGCAATCCAGCATCTGTAGAGCTGCAATTCATTACGGTATAATAGATAATGAAGGTGGTTGGGTAGATATCACTAGACAAGGAAGAAAACATTATTTCATCAAATCCAATAGAAATGGCATTCAAACAATTGGGTAAGTACCCAAATGATCTTTTGGACCACATGAGTTTAAATTGTAACAATGAGCCAACCCATTTTTTTAGAGGAAAGCATAGAAGAATTTAATCTAAGAAGAGAGAAGTTGGTAATTTTCAAAGTTCATTTTAGCTACATAATTTCCATAGACAAAAAGAAGAAATAGCATCTAAATTCAAAGTTGAACCCTTTTGCTTGTAATAGACATGCTAAAACTCCAAATTTTCAAGTTTAAGTAAAAATGTATAAATCTGTAGTTAATTCCCAATATAAAGCAATACATTTTTTAGCTATGACAGAAAATACTTTAAAAAAGGCTAATTAATTGGCATATTCTTCCTTCCCTGTTTCGGGAAAATGGCTTATTTCATGCAACAGTAACTTTGTTAAATTACTGTTAAATGTAATAATGTTAAATTATATTAATGGGTGAAAGAGCATTTTGAAAAATCTAAATATATAATATGCTATGTCATCTTTTTATTCATTTAAATGTAATTTAACTCAAAAACATTGGTTAACTTTTAAAATGTTTCTCATATTAAGTATACTAAATACCTTATTCTAAAACACTGCATTTTATATGTACTCTACAGAAAGTAGAAAAATATAGGCATTTGAAATGTTTTTGTAGTGCCTCTTTTCTTCTAAGTAAAAAAATAAACATTATTGAATCTTATATGGAATGACTTTTCTCAGGGTATAGACATAGTCTCTTTCCTTTGTAACTATACAGTTGGATGAAACTCCACAGTGGGGTTAACTATAATATAAAAAACAATTTGTTAAAAACTCTTGCAAATTTGTAGAATGACCTCCTATGTATACAGTTTTGTTCAAAGGCTTGATGTGTAGTTTTCAGCCATTAGCAACAACTCTTTTTAGTAAAAGCTTTATATACATATTTACTGATTAACTTATTCATTCAGCAAATATTTATTAATTACTTTCGATAAATACTAAAGATTAGTTATTAGTTTTAGTAAGCCAAGCACTGTATTAAAGAACATTTATCCTATTTATTTTTTTTCTCTTAAACTTACAGAAACTTTCTTGAAATTCAAAGGCTACATTTAATAGCTTGTATATTTTGTGCCTCAAAGAATGTTATTTCTTTTGGGTACATTATAGATGGTGAATATTATCATAATAATGAATGTATTATTATAGATTAACATAAGAGTGTCTACCATGTTAAAGCACCATCATAAATAAGCCTTACCTTTTGTAATAGATGGTTTTTCTGAAAATCTGGGTATTCATAAACCAATTAATATTTTGATATATATGGGGTGCCTAATCTTATATTTCTGTTTTTTATAATGCATATAATGAGGAAAAGGTCATTCCTTTATTATAGACATTTTACTAGATACTAGGGCAAAAAAATGAATAATGCATACTCCCTTAAGGTACTTATTATTTTGTAGTCTTCTTACAACACTGCCTTGTATTTACTATTGTGAAGGATTCAGTAGTTTGCCTGTGTGGAGACAGGGAGTTGGTATTTGAGAATTTTAATTTTGATAGAAAACAATATATATATATATATATATATATATATAAAATGTATATTGGTTTATGCTCTTATCTGTGAGTTTTCCAGATTAGTAATGATGAGAACAGCCTCTAATATTAAGAATGGTATTGATTTGGTTCATACATGAAGGTAATATGGATTTAGCATAAAACTGATGATATTTTCTTATATCACTACTTATGTAGCTATTTTAGCAAAAATATTTTAAAAAATAAGGTATTCATAGACCTGAAAGATACCAGAAATTAATGCTGCTGCTGATGATGCCTATAAGAAAATGATTGACATTTCTTTTTATCTTCAGCAAATATCAGTCTGCTAATTCCTTCACAGTCTCTAAAGTAACAGGTAAGAACTTTTTTCATCTTATTTTCTTACAACTATATAGTATGGTATTGCTTTCAAGGGATTCATTTACTGTTTTGTGTTTTAATTCCTCAGTTCAAGCCGTGACTTGTGAAACAACTGTGGAACAGCTCTGTCCATTTCATAAGCCTGCTTCCCATTGCCCAAGGTAACATTTTCTAAATTTTCTCTCTCTCTTTTTTGTTTTTTTAGCCAGGGCACATATATGGGGCTTTGGCCCTGGGATAATTGTTTTTGCCTGAATTTCTTGCATCTCTAAGATTCAAAGGATATATAATGTTGAACTGCTAAGCAGGAGGGAGCAATGGAACATCTCAAACTACATGCACTCCATGCAGGCCTAGTGTGCTTTCCTCAAATGCAAAAGTACTTGCTGTTAGTCTATAGTATCAGGGCTTATGGATATAACCTGTATGTTTACCTGTGCTACACAGAGTCCTGTATTCGTCCGCTTGAGCTTCTGTAACAAAATACCATTGACTTGGGTGGTGTAAACAACAGAAATTTATTTCTTCTTAATTCTGGAGTTTGGAGGTTCAAGATCAAGGTGCTAGCTGATTTGGTTCCTGAGGAGGGCTCTCTTCCTAGCTTGGAGGTGGACACCTTCTCTTTGTGTCCTCACATGGGAGAGGGAGAGAGTTTGTTCCCTTGTATCTCTTCTTATAAGGACACCAATCCTGTTGAATAAGGGCCCCACCCTTATGACCTCATTTAACCTTAATTACCTTTATAAAGTCCCTGTCTCCAAATTCAGTCACATTGGGGATTGGGACTTCAACATGTGAATTTTGAAGGGACAAAAACTTTCAGTTTGTAACAAATTCTTACCCAAAAAAAACTAAAATGATATAACTCATATTTTTTAACATTGAGTTCCTAAATTAGATCGATCTGATTGCATTTGGTGAGTCAAAAAACCCATCTCTGCCTTTCTTTTATTTTTGTTTTATATTATACATTCTCTTTTATAAAATTATACAGGAGTTTATCTACTATAAAATGACAAAAACACTTTATCTTGGCCAAGCTAAGATGAAAATTGTTAGAAGTATTATGGCCACGAACCATACTCAGTACATAGGAAAAGTGAAGTATGTCCCTCTACTTCCAGTCTTAGTTCTATCCACACAATTTTCAAAAACCAGTAATGAAACTTAGAGATATAATTATAACTTTCAAACTATATTTGATAAAAAGTTGAAGGAGCTTAATTTTTATGGAGAAATTTATTTACTTCAGAAAAGCTTCATTACTCGTCCTTTTAAAACTAAAGCAATGTTTCACTTAAAGAATGAGATTGATTGTTCACAAAGGACATAGCAGAACCTTTGTAACAGAAGACTGTGATGTCTATATAACAGGTGAATACTTTCTACCAGTATGTAGTTTCTCAATTATATATGTAATATAAACGAATATATAACTTGTTTGCTTTCAAAAATCAAATCTTTTTGTCTCTACTCTAATGTGAGACTCCAGTTGTAATATTTTTGGTCGGTTAACTTGATGTGTGCTGATTTGAGAATATTGAAATTACTCAGCATGTGTCTTTACTGAAATCAGCAGATCTACAAAGAGTGTAGGATAATTTCAGGATCCCTTAGTATGTGAAGTTTATCATATACTTTTTTACCATCTTACCACAAATGAATTATATGCCAAATATTTTGTTATAAAAATATAATCTCCTGTTACTAGAACTTCATTAATTATGGCCTTATAAGGCTTACAGATTTGATTAAATCATGGTTTCCTTTGTAATCTTAGAAAATTTTGTAGTAACTTTTTTCAGATTTCTCAAGCCACTATACTTATAGATTATATTTTTATAGAAAGAAGAAAAGATGTACTATTAGTTGAAGCTGGTAAATCTTAGCATCATAATATATGGAAAAAACAGGAATTTTAGAATTATACATTTATAAATATTGGTTAAATACCTACCTTATACCAGTATTTTGCTAGACCCTGTGTTAGCCATGTAGCTAGGTTTATGGGGACCAAATAATAAGGACAATCGCTGTGGAGCATTCCAGCATAAAACCTTCCTCAACTAAATACTCAATAAGTGGTACTTTTGTATCTATAAAACAATCTATATAAATATTGCTCCAAAAGAGAAAAATCATTCACGTAAAATCTTAATACACAAGTTTTCTATTTCTTGGCTTGTTCTAAGGGGACTATCAAAAAAAAAAAAAGAAAAAAGAAAATGATGTGCATTTTTAAAATTAGTTTTAGCTTTTACTGTCACTAATAAATCCATAGAAATAATAATTGATATAAAATTTTGACCTTAAGTAGTTTGGAAAGTTTTCCTCCTTTTTTTTTTTATTTCAGAGATTAGTGAAATGGTTTGTCTTTTCTTTTCCTCAGCTAAAATTTTTGATAGTTTCATAAATTATTTGTATGACAGTTTATAACTTTTGGGAAACCATATGATTGGTACATCTGTTTTAGAATTTCTTATCCCTTAAATAAGTTGAAGCATAGTCCTATTCTGGAGAAAAATTAAAGGAAATTAGCTCAAGAAAAGCTTGAAGAAACAAGATTTACTTGCATGGCCATGTCCTTAAGAAGTTCCATGGCTGGCAGAACAACCCAAAATAAACTATTAATATCATAACCTTGTGGAAATTGGTGTGTGTCTGTGTCTTTTATTGAAAATCTTATCCTGTTTTACATGTATCTATAAAAAATGAGGTCTTTAAAATCTATTGAATGCTCAAAACATGCAAGTAGATATCATTAAAATATGTCAGCCTTTTGATTCAGAGTTTAGAGGCAAATTGTAGGTAAAGAAATGTTTACTAGACCACTGCCTACTTCCTCAGTAATCTGTAACAAGATGTCAGAAACGGAGATTAGAAGACAAACAAGCAAAACCTCCCCCAGTCTTTGTTTTACCTGAACTTACCTAAGTAGAAACTAAATCAACTTGGAACTACTGACCTTGGCTTTCTGCAAACCAAGTGCTAAATATGGGCAAGGTAAAGTTTGCACAGCATGATCCTAAGGGCAGAGCAGATGGTTTTACAACCAAAAGGTTGACAGTGAATGCCCAGCAGTTTTCAAAATGATGAGATCATTTTCTGGTCAGAGGGGACACCCTTCCTCCTGCTAAACCCCAGACAGCATCTTTTATAATAATCAACCCTTTAATTCAAAGCCGTAAAAACTTAGATTCATTTATTACTTATATTTAAATGCTCTGGTTTAGATGTTATGTGATGTATATACACTTTACACAATGGCATATACATTTTATAAATAACAACTAGCTATTTCTTAAAAGCTATCATTAAGGAATACCTGCTTCAATTGGCAAGTGTACTTTCAACTGAAGTGTTTTTAGAATAGTTTTAGGAAAGTCATTGATGCCATCATCCACCAGTGATTCTCATGTAGCCGTTAGTTGAAAGTCTCATTTACTATGTAAAATGAATTGCGTTTTTTCAGTTTTAGTTCCTATTTCCTTTTAGTGCATGGGTATGTGTGTATATGTGTGTGTGTATTCAAAAGAGCCAATTGATTTTTTAAAAAGTGTCGTCTGACAGTTCTTAAACTCTGGGAATTGATTTTTTAAACTATCATGTTATTTATTAAACATTGATAATTTATTTGTGTTTAAGTAAAAAGCTTTTGGAAACTTGTTTCAAATGAGCTAAGCCAGTCAGATATCAGTAAGGCAGTAGGATTTCTGGAGGAAGAGTTGTCCATGCAGAGAGGCAGATAAATGCAAGGGCTCTGAGGCAGGATCTTATTGTGTATGTTTGAGGAAGAACCATTAGGCCAATGTGACTGGAGCAGGGTGAGAAAGTAGCAAAGAAGTAGGCTATAGAGTCAGGTGATTGGGGTCAGAAGGTACAGGGCTTATTGAGCATTCTAAGGATCTGTCATTTATTTTGAATGAGATAAAAAGCCACTGGAGTATTTGGAGCAGAGAAATGACATGTTTACTCTTTTTTTTTTTTGGAGACAGAGTCTCGCTCTTTTTTTTGCCCTGGCTAGAGTGCCGTGGTGTCAGCCTAAGTCACAGCAACCTCAAACTCCTGGGCTTAAGCAATCCTTCTGCCTCAGCCTCCCAAGTAGCTGGGACTACAGGCATGTGCCACCATGCCCAGCTAATTTTTCTATATATTTTTAGTTGTCCAGATAATTTCTATTTTTTGTAGTAGAGCCGGAGTCTCACTCTTGCTTAGGCTGGTCTCGAACTCCTGACCTCCTGCCTTGGCCTCCCAGAGTGCTAGGATTACAGGCATGAGCCACCGCGCCAGGCTGGAATGACATGTTTGGACGTGTATGCTTTAATATATGTGTGAAAAATGAGTTGGAGAGGGCCAAGGTGGAAGCCGGGAGAGCATAGGCGAGCCTACTGCAGTCAGTCAGACAGCAGATGACAGAGTCCAGAGTGACCATGACTGAGCTGCTTAGGGATGCTCTGATCTTGGATATGTTTTATGTGTAGGCAGTGGAAATTGCTGATGGATTGAATGTGAGGTGTGAGATGAAGGGAGAGACCAAGGATAGAATAAAGGTTTTCTGCCTGAGCACACGGAATCATGGAAGTGCCATTTATTGCAATGAGAAGCCTACAGAAAGAACAGATTGGGGAGTAAAGGACAAGATTAGAAATGGGTTTCGTACGTGCTAAGTTTGAGATGTTTATTAGATCTAAGTGGAGATGTTGAATAAGCAGTAAGATATACAAATCTGGAATCAAGAGAAATCTCAACTGGAGACACAGATTTGGAAATCAAAAGTTTATGGATGATAATTAAAACCATGGGATTGGATTAGATACCAAAGATGTGAACTTAGAGAAGAGAAACTGACATGTATGAAGCAATGATTCAGATTTTCCAAGTTACCTGTTTACTAAATTCTGCAGACACATTGGATGCTAAGTTCTCAGATACATAGAGATGCTTCCTGGTGTTTCTTTCTGCTTTAAGTCCCCAAATTTAGAAAGCTTCCTAGCTAAATTTAAAAACAAATCACATCTGTGCCAAAAGATGGAAGTAGATAAGGTAAACAGAAGCAATAGTGTCTATTGCCTGGTTTGTACAATTCAACAATTTCAGGAGAAAAAAATGAATAGGGTTTAGATTGTTGAGTTTACTTTTGTGTATGCATGTCTATGGTTTTACTAATAAGAAAGACTGAAGTAACCCACTTACTTGATATATATATATATTATTTTTTTCAGAGTATACTGCCCTCGTAACTGTATGCAAGCAAATCCACATTATGCTCGTGTCATTGGAACTCGAGTTTACTCTGATGTAAGTATCCTAATTTATACAGCTCTCATTATTCGTGTGTATATATATTTAAATGTATATATGTACACTGATATACAGAACATAGAAACATGATGATACACATATTCTCAGAAGAATTAATCATCAGTATCCCTGGAAATTAATGTCCATATGTAAATCTGAGTTCATAATCATTTATTTTTTTATTTTTTTTTTTTTTTTATTTTTTTTTTGAGACAGAGTCTCACTCTGTTGCCCAGGCTAGAGTGAGTGCCATTGCGTCAGCCTAGCTCACAGCAACCTCAAACTCCTGAGCTCAAGCGATCCTCCTGTCTCAGCCTCCCGAGTAGCTGGGACTACAGGCATGCGCCACCATGCCCGGCTAATTTTTTCTATATATATTTTTAGCTGTCCATATAATTTCTTTCTATTTTTAGTAGAGGTGGGGTCTCGAACTCCTGAGCTCAAACGATCCGCCCACCTCGGCCTCCCAGAGTGCTAGGATTACAGGCGTGAGCCACCATGCCCGGCCATAATCATTTATTTTAACTAAATTTTTTTTTTTCATATCCTCCCCATATATATTATGAGACAGTTAATGAAATAGTCTACAGATATTTTAGGGAAGGAAAATATATTTTTGCCTTTCTTTAATTTTTCTTTTGGCTCTTTGGTATTGAAGTCTCAACTGGACACTTAAGAACTGTCAAATGTATGAACAATACCTTCACTTACAAAGTGGCGTTTAAAAAGTAGCATAGAGTCATAAACAGATACTATACTAAAATATATACAAAAGGAAATTAGTTGAGGGGATGTTGTAATGGATGACTTTAGTGGGGTTGGATGAAGAATGTGAGCTGTGATGGCTTCAGGATGGTCACGTGCTTTTTGAACCAGGTTTGAAGTGTGGGTTGGTAAAGAGTGTCAGGGACACATTCTGGTTGAGATGAGTGGCATCTACAAGGACACAGAGGTGGAAGTGAATGAGCTGCATGTAGACCTAGCAAATAGCTCTGCTTGTCTCTGAGCTGCTGTGAATTGGAGCTAAGAGGGGCTGCAGCCAAGTTAGTCTGAGGAATAGAGAAGTCCAGCTCTTCAAATGGGTAGATAGAATCTGAAAGCACATGCTGATGAGTTTAGGTTTTATGTGGAAGACGTTTAGAAACTATTACAAATTTCTAAGCCAGAGAGTGGCAAAAACAAATTTAGGAAATACCTTCTTGATGCATGCATTCAATAGAATACTAAGGGAATTTGACAGTGTAAAGAAATCTGAAATATGGGCAGCATCACCTGTTCCTCTTGATGACTTCATTTAGGTCCGGTTTTTTTTTTTGTTTGTTTGTTTTTTTAATTTAGCTTTACCTTTGAAATTATTCTCATTCTAAGTCTCTCTCAAGCTTGAAGTTTACATTATTTTTATTTGTAGTTTATCAATGTCCCACTGGTATCTTGACTTTGCTAGTTCTCACATTGGTGCTTATATTCTTGCTTCTGTTTGAGAGAAATGCTTTTTGAAATTTTTCTGTCAAAACCATTCTTCACATTCTAAGTTATTGCCACTTTCTCTGTCAGATATATTGCTGGATCTCCTAATCCAAGTCTGAAGTTGTCCTTCTTTCAACCCCTATAACTTTGTTTTTTTTTCCTTTTAGCATTTAGCTTATTTTATTAGGTATTATGATTGTTACCCTATCTCCTTTACTGGTTTGTAAGTTCTTTGAGGGCCACAGCCAGGCAAGTCATTTATCAATTTTTCATCACTAATTTGATGTGTGCCATGCTGTGAATGAGATAGGCTTTTTCCTGCCTTCATAGAACTTAGAGCACACAATGATATCAGACATTCAGCAAGTACCTTGCACATAAATATTTTTTAAAAAAACAAATTAATAAGTGTATAGGAATGTGCATATCTGGAATCATCAGAGATTTCCAAAGAAACCATACTTTCATACTTTCCAGATTTTCCTTTTAATCAGCAAATCTTTTCATTTTAGTTATGTCTTTCAGAATAGTCTACATACTTCTGTACTTGTAAGCCATCTCTTTGCTAGAGTTACGGTTTTGTCAGAACCTATATCCTGAGATCATTTTATCTTCCTACCTCAGTGAAATGGGTAGGTAATATATATTATCATGTAGGTCCTTTGAAGAGTAAGGTGGAAATATAAAGATTGCTCTCACATGATAAGTACAGAGTCAGAGATTGAACCATTAATTGCCAATCTTCCCTGTCCCTACAAAATACATTATCTCTTCAATGAGGTTAGTATGGACAGATGAGAAACAATCAACCAACATCTTTCCTCCCCTCCCTCTCCTCTCCTTCATTACTTATTTCCTTCTTCCCTCCTTCCATTCCTCTCTGCTATCGTCCTCCTCCTTTTTCTTCTTTCTCTCTCTCTCTCCCCATTTATAGAGTCAGAACTTGTACATTCTACTGCTTTGAACTTTTATCTACAGTTCACTACAGATTAAATTAATTTCTGCATTCATTAAAATATTCCACTCCTCACAGATAAATTCTTTCTTTTCATATATTAATTCTTACAAAGTGTGTGTATGAAAAGAAAATGTCTTCTGACCTTTGGACTCAAATAGGAATGCCTGCTGACTGCATAGTTGTAGGCAAAACAATAGTCTCAAAGCATTTTAAGTGCTTGGATTTAGTGAATGTTATATCTAAGCACTTTTCTTGCCTTGGGAAAAAATGCTGATAATACCTTTTTAACAGAACAGAATAAATACTGAAATGTGTACAGACTTATTTTTGATTCAGTCTGTTCTGAACCGTATGGGAGGCAAATATTAATTCATTGTGGGCCTTTCAATGGCGAATAAAATGCCTCCTCAGAGTAAAGACACAGGTTTTAGATATATGGTCTTTTGTGATATAGCAAAAGCATGAAAAGGATTAAACAGCCCGGCATTCAGGCTCTCTGATCTAATAAATACTGACTGACGCTGCAGAGTTCACAGCACAGTAATAAAGCAAGGTCATGTAAGAAACACATGCTCATGTGAACTTACAAAAGCATATTAAATCACCCACGTATGCACTGAGATAAGAAAAGAACACACCAATGCTATCAGAAAAGACCCATGGAGATATGAGGTAGATTGCTTTTTACTGAGACAGTTCAAGCATCTCCTTTTGTGGGATGTCCTCAGGCTACACTTGCCTATTGACAAATTTTGGTAGAACATTGGATTAAAGCAAACATTAAAATCCTTGAAAAGATTTTAATGGACCAAAAAAATGATTTGACTTTTAGAAGTCATTTGTTGTAAAAATTTGAAAGTATTAGACCTGAAACAGTAATTTTCTTCTCCATAGAAATCACATTCAATCCAGATTATATGACTGGTACAATATAACCTTAGAATGTCCCTAAGGTTCATGTCAGATCACTCAAAGCAGGGTGATAGGCAATGCAAATTTAGGTACAAGTTGTGATTGTTCTTCATTTTTTTCTTCTTAGGGTTATTCTTTTAGGCAAAATTTCTCTGCATAGATATTTTTTTAATAGGAAATAACTTCCCATTTAATATATACTAGTATTTTGGAAAAGCAGCCATAGAAATGTGCAGAACTATTGCTGAATTTGTATTAGGCAAAACCAAACACAAATCAGGTAAAAATAACCCAACTTGTCAACATTTGGCCAGAGTGACTCCAGTATGGACTAGCAAAGGCTAAAATTTAAGAATGACAAATAGGCCCTAGAAGAGATAAAAGGAGCTGACTTGCTTTGACACTCTAAAAGCCTGCAGTGTGGACTGGACAGGTCTTTGCTAGATTAGAGTGGGGAGGTGTCTTATTGCAGCCTCTCTGAAGGTCTGCCTTCAGAGCTGCTCAGAATGGGCTTTGAGTTTTGACTTTTGAAAGATTCCTTTATGTTCAAAACATTATCCTGGAGCTGCTCACTGGCTATCAATAAAGAGACACATTTCAGTGACTTCAGACCAATAGAAAAATAGGCTGGGCAAGTCCAGCAGGAATTTCCTAATAATGGTACGTTTTTTCCTTTCCTCCTCAGCTGTCCAGTATCTGCAGAGCAGCAGTACATGCTGGGGTGGTTCGAAATCATGGTGGTTATGTTGACGTTATGCCTGTGGACAAAAGAAAGACTTACATCGCTTCTTTTCAGAATGGAATCTTCTCAGAAAGGTAAAAACAAAACAACATATATATATATTTTTTTTTTTCATATACCAGCCATCTCTTTATTTATGATTGGGCCCATTTTACTGTGGGTTCAAAGTTAAGTGGCAGAGCCAGTATGTTTCCTTTGCACACTTTGGTAAACAGTCTTCCAGGGATGGGAGAAGCTGTAGTACCAGAGGTGCCTGTCTCCTGCTGGCTTGTAAAAATCAACATCAAAATCGGATTACAAGTCAGAACTACTCTTTTGTTAATTGATCGTGTAATTAGGAAATTTCTTTCATCCTGTTTTGGATTTTCTAGATTAGTTTTTATGTTTCATTCTTTCTAGGTGAGCAAGGCACGGAATATTTCTCTAATCCAGTTATCTGATAAAGTATTTGAGAAAAACAATGAGTCTGATTTTCCATAGAACCAAGTTCTCTTTTTGATTTGAAGTTGGATGCCTAGTATGATATAAATGAACTCTTTCAGGTCATCTCATACAATTTAGCCTGCCAGTATTATATATTTTAATGATTTGAGAAAATCCATGTGACTCACTTTATCACGTATTAATAAGCATTAAGAAAAATGAACCTATAATGATTTTTTAAAAATCATTAGTACTTATGGAAGTAATATTAAGTCTCATTTATTTGTTAGATACAGAAACTTTTAGATATTTTCCTGAGTTCTTCAAAATTGCCAATGGAAGGTTCATATATATAATAATTTCTCCAAAGGGCAGCAACAGAATATGCTATGCAGGGTATCTAGATTGGTTTCCACATAACCATCTGGGTGTTACCCTCATACTAAGACAGATCTGTATTTTTCTTACCTCTGAAATGCTGGGAATTTTTCAGAGGAGACTGTATCAAGAGGCCATTGTTGAGAAGGTGATTTCTCTATAACCTGGCTCATGGTCTCCTGAAGCAGATGTGATATATAAAATGAACTCCTGAGTTATAGAATCTGATATGCAACTTCATAAGCTAAATGCTAAATGGGGTGATATGGTTTCATTTACCTCTCATACTTCTTAAGTTTATTTTAAAGTATAAAATGATAGATGATAACCTAATAAAGCTGAGAATAATAATTATTTTTAGTACCTCCTATGAATATTCCAGACACTAGACACTACTGGGGACTTTAAGTATATTAATTCAGCTCCATCAACAGCCCTGTAATGTCAGTTCCATAAACCCTAATATTATATGTGTCGACTGAGACTCAAAAAGGTTAAATGATGTGTCTAAGTTCATATAACTTGTAAAAGCTCAGAGCTCAGATTCAACACTATATCTGTGGGCTCAGAGATATGCATTTTTCCAATATATTACTGCATACAAAGAAGAAACACACCAAACACATCCACTTCCTAGGGCACTTAGTCAGTCTGTTGCCAATAAATAAAAATAGCTTTAGGTTGGCTATCTGCTTATATGAAAAACTCAGTGTGCGTGCATGTAGGTATGTGTGTATTTATTTTGTGTGTGTTGTGTTTGCACACGTGAGATATCCTCATTCTTTTCTTACTTTAAAACTCTTTCCCTTTTTTTCTTACACATGAATAAATAGTAAAAGGGATTTCAATTTGTCTCTTTCTTAGCATTTATTACATTAATCTCTAAAAGTCTTTTTTCCAATTATTAAGCAAATAAAACTTTATGCAAAAATGTAAAAACTTCAAAAGTTTACAATTGATTAGAATAAATAATGATGAATGGCATTATCAATGTGTTAACTTTTAAAGATTTAAAAATATACCTTGGTTGATGTTGCCAAATAAAATATAAACAATTTAATAAAGAGTAAATTTTATGAGTCTGTATTACTTTAAACTTCCATTTTAAAAGTATCCCCAAAATGAGATTGAATGTCGTGTGTGTGTATTTGTTCATTTCAGTGAAGAAATTCTTAGGCGCTTTCAGATTTGACCATTAAATTTCCTCACTATCATTTTTCTTGAAACTATTAAGAGTATTAATCTATGTGATAGCAATGTAATTTTAATTTTGTCACATTTAGGAAATGATAATAAGCTAAATTGCCTAAGTATCGGCAACCATTTTAACTTGTAGCCATGCCTATCAGTTGTAAACCTTAGTCTCGGTATTGCCCAGGTAAAATAGAATAACAACTGCCTAACTCTGCTTTATTAAATTCAAAAAAGGTAATATATTAATAAGACATTTAGAATCTGTGAAGTTTTATAGAGACTACTATTATTACCATTGCACATCTTAAATTTCTTTAGTAAACTTGCAGTCCACCATACAACCAAGACTTAAAGAATTATGTCATCCTCACTCAAGTTTTCCAATAACAATAAATTACAGTAACCTAAGAAAGTTGACCATCTGGATTCATATTCACAGAGCTGCTTTCTTGACTGTCATAAGAAAGCATGATTTATTGGAAGGATTATTTGTGGAGATGACATCAATATATTTCTGTATTTTTTGCAGTTTACAGAATCCTCCAGGAGGAAAGGCATTCAGAGTATTTGCTGTTGTGTGAAATGGAATACTTGGAAGAGGATCATAAAGACTATTCCAAATGCCATATTTCTGAAGTTTGTATAAAACTGTAACATTACTGTACAGAAGATATCAACTATTTTCAGCCCAAAAAGTTCCAAATGCATATAAATCGTGATAGACAAAGTCTATGGAATAAAACATGGGACATTAGCTTTGGAAAAAGTAATGAAAATGTAATGGTTTTAGAAATCCTGTGTTAAATATTGCTATATTTTCTTAGCAGTTATTTCTACAGTTAATTACATATTCATGATTGTTCTACATTTCATATATTATATGGTGCTTTGTGTATGCCACTAATAAAATGAATCTAAACATTGAATGTGAATGGCCCTCAGAAAATCATCTGGTGCATTTAAAAATAGGCAATTCTAAAGCTGAAAGAAACCTTATCATCACATGTTCCCCAGTCTGGTGTTATGCCATTACCTACTCCAAGTAATCTCAAACTATTTTCCACTTAATACCTGTACAGTTTTTTCTTCTGTTAAGTTTAGGCATCTAGAATATTAAGTTCTGATATTGCACTTCTTATTTTGTATAAAATAATCCTTTAATATCCAAATGAATCTGTTAACATGTTTGATTCCTTGGGAATGGTCTTAATTAGTCAGTTAGTGGTATGAAAACATTCCTGGTGATCGTATAGTAAATATAGGGTAAAGCACGGGCAGCCAGAGCTTTCTATGTATTGTTAAAATTGAGGTCACATATTTTTTTTGTATCCTGGCAAATACTCCTGCAGGCCAGGAAGTATAATAGCAAAAAGTTTAACAAAGATGAGCTAATGTATTGCATCACCATTGCCACTGATTTTCTTAATGGTAAATGGACTTGTGTATAAATGTTGCCATATTATGGTACCTATAGTGGTGATATATTTGTTTCTATGAAAAATGTATTGTGCTTTGAGACGAAAAATCTGTAAAATGTTACTTTTGGTAATTTTTTGTCTGCTGGTGAATTTACTCTTTTCCTATAAACATATTAAAATGAATCATGTTTCTAAATCTTATTTTCAGTTCCCTTTGCATGCTTATTTTAATTTAGAAATCATTTTAAGATAAATGAACAAAATTATTTTAAGTCTTTGAAATTGGGTTTATTAACATTAGTGTAAATTATATACTTAATAGCAGAAGTCTACAAAATCAACCTAATTAGGTATTTGTGTATGAAAGAGAAAACATTTTTAGAAGTATTCTAACAAGGGAGAATTTGAGTAGAATGAGAGAGATGAGTTTTCAAAGTATAAGGAAAGAATCTGAAAGATATCAAGTGATTATGAAGGAATTGACAAGACAATTAATACTTCAAATATTTTCAGCAATATTTGTAGGAGTTGAGCAGATAAAAGTGAGATAAATCACATGTTGGGATCAGGAGAGCAAGAGAGCTGGATGATACAAAAGGAAAAAAGAAAGAAGAGAGGGTCTCACACAAATAGACACCAACATCCATGATCATTTATCAAGGATTGGCAGGGAGGTAAGTGGTTCAAAATATTGATAATCAAAACTTAATGATTTATACATTAAAAAGTTCAAAACCTAAAGCAGATTTTAAGGGGACATCTTTTCCAAAAGACACATTACCACCTTCATAAATAGTGTGACTTTACCCAGGCTCGTCCTGCAGTATCAGGCTGTTCCTTACTGCTCTCCCCTAATAGGAAGGCCCCATCAGCCCCATCAGTATATGGGTTCTCACATTGGCTCCTAGTTTCCATCTCCATCATCACTTTCCTGCACTATTGCAGTGTCAGCTGGAGCCTCTGCATTGTATCTCTTTTCAGTGCATCTGTATTTCTTTCCCTCTGCTGGGATTACTCTCTTCCATGAGTTTCCATTACTTAAGAAAACCAACCACCCTTGTAAAAGCATTTAGGAACCTTCATAGTCTTGTTGGTATTGTTTACCTATCTTCTACACAGGTGTGGCCTTGGGTAAGTTATTTCACTTTCTATGCTTCAATTAGCTCACCTGTAAAATGGGACAAATAATATCTCATAGAGATTGCTCTAAGAATTGAGACATTATATGTAATGTCCTTAAAGGAATATAAAACACATAATATGTATTCAACAAATTATTTTCAATTATTATAATCATTATTTTTGTTTTTATTTACGTTGGGCAAACTATGAATATATCATACTATGCTATTGATCCTCTGGCACTTAACTAAATGTGATATTCTTCAGGAATTTTCCTGCAGTTTTGGTGAGAATTAGATGCTCTCTAATATGATATCCTTTTAATTTGACCATATTAAGTATTTAATTTGCCTTGTGCTATATATAGTTTTTTAAACTTAAGGATAAACTCTTTGAGAATGGTAATGCTCTTATCTGTCTTTCTACCCAAGAGCACAATTGTCTCAGGGATTTTTACTTCTTGCACTCTACAAATGGTGGGTCAATATTGTTAAATGAGTGATTAAACAGTTTCTAATTTTATTTGTGATAAGTGAATATTTTTATATATTGTCGTAGTAGGAGTTCAGCATTAAAGTATTATAGTCAAAGAAAATAATTTATGGATAGATATTTTATATGTAGTCAATAGTTAGTATTAACATCATTATCTTAGCTTTTCAAATTTACCCAACCATATGTTAATTACCTTAATGTTCTTCATATATTAAATATAATCTAGAATTTTACGCAGAGTATAAAAAAAATTCCTCTCCTAATATTTTAGATAATTTGCATATTACAGCATCCACTTTTCCATTCAATATTGTATTTTAAAATCTTGACTGCTTTCTAACATTTCTAACATGTTTTTAAAAGAAATGTAAGGTCTTCTAAATAGCATGGGGAGCTAAGCAAAGAAACAGAGCTATCATTTTTGCAAACATACCAAATTTCAGATTTGGAATTTAAGCTAATTTATTGCACAAAGAATGACATTGTTTAAGTTGGTTTAAAAAACTTATCTGAGGTGATATTTCTACCCTGGCACCATAATATTCAGGAGCTGAAGAAATAGTTTAGTGAAATAATCTGATCCTCTTTCATTAATTTGTTGGAATTAAGTCTAAATTATATCAGTTTGAGGTTTCAAAAAGGCAGGCAAACTCTTCAGAACACTGCTGTTATGCTTAGCAATTAGATATTCTCATTTCCTCTTATCCCCCAATCCTATGTCACATTGCACGGAATAATCAGAGTGTAAAACAATTCTGGTAAGCAAACATCCTTGCTTTAGATCATTAAGTTATGGAAACTGATTTTTCAATAATTAATAAAAAACATTTTCTAATTGAAACCATAATGAATAGTCAATTATGTTTATGTCAGTGCTGATGAAGATGAAAATCAGAAGGCCTGTGCAAAACTGTATCTGATAAACTTGGTTTTTAAAAGAAACATGTACAGAAGGTGAAGTAGAAATCAGAATACTTAATGCTAAAACAATTAAGAATATTTTACAAACGATATGAGAACAGCATGGCTAGGAATAACATAATGAAAAACAATAAATAAACAAGTAATAGCTGCTCCTGAGGCTTTCTGCTTTCATTCACGCAAAAAATATTGAGTTCCTACAATCTGCTACAGATGGTGCTGATCACTGACATATGTTTATAAGCAAAAATGCCCTCAGGAAATTATATTCTAGTGAGGTAAATATTAGATAATCACACAAATAAACATATTATAAACCATGAAGATTGTAGAACTGCCTAACTACAAAGAAAATATTCATAGTACCACTAGAGTATTGAAAAGTGGGACTTGACCTAGAGTGGGGAATAAGGATGACTTTCCTGAGGAATTGACATTAAAGCTTAGATCTTAAGGATGAGTAGGAGTAACTAGGAAGGAGAAGAATTACTGGCATAAAACAGACTGTGCAAATATTAATATCTTATTGAAGGAACATTCTAGAAACAACAGTAACAGAAAGCCAAAAGGCAGTGTGTCTTGAGGGCAGAGAACAAGAGATGCTTTATGAGTCTGGACGAGTAAGTGTGGGAATAGGGAAAGCTGGACAATGTCTCTAGAGTTACAATGTACCATTGGTGCTCAAAGAGGTGCCCAGATTGAACAATACTATGACATGACACATACCAGTAAGCACTCAGGTATTCAGAGTTTGAGCAAAGAAGCAAAAGTATTGAATACACTGTATAATATCAACCTTAGAGTTTTATGGCACTTTATAATAAAGTAATATTTCCGGGATCTAAAGAATTTGATTCTTATATGATTAATATGTCTATCAGCAATGGATTTCAGATGATTGAGAGGGGCGAGAGAGGATGACATGTATTGATCACTCACTGTGTGTTAGAAACACTGCTATGCATTTCATATATTTTTTGATTCTTAAATGTGAGAAAATATTATTTTCTCATTCTTATATCTTAGAATGGAGATTCTAAGAGGTTAAGCTACACTGTCTTAAGTTTGAGAAATGTAATTCATGTCTTTATCTTTCTAAATCCAAAGCCCATGCTCTTGCTACTAGCTCACCCCTGCTGGACATTTCCATAGGGACAGAGAATAACTCCACTAGTTTCTTCTGCACTAGGTTTAGATGAACTCTTGTTCAAAATTTTATAATCCTTGAATATGCTATAAATTTGTTAGATGTAGGAAGATTTGTAAGAGAGGAATAGAGATTTAGCTTTCTTTAGAAATAGCCTATAAAAAAAGATTAAAAAAAAAAGAATATTTGTTCAAGGAACACCAGAAAAGAATGAGATTTGTGTTTCATAGATATCTGAATTAGTAGACTACTTTTTCAAGATAATAGACTGAATTACTTCACTTTCCCCAATTCATAAAAAAGGAAAATAAAGTGAAATAAAAATAATATGCTCATGAAGGCATGGATATCCTGAAAATGGACACCAGCTGGAATCATACCAGTGATGAGTTCAGAGCACATGGAGCCTGAGCTCAGAGCTCATGCTGGAGAAGGCTGCAATGGAGGACAGGGCTTTGGTTCATGGTGCAGCCATAAACCAAAGTGACTAAAGAATCTGCTTTCTGACTTCCATTCAGGTGGCCTCCTGGACTGCATTCCTTACTCCCCAACTTCTACCTGCCCACATTCCTACAAATGAGTCCAACTCAACATGCCACCACACACACGAACTTTAAGTCAGACCTCTCTCATCCAGTCGGCAGGTACACACAGTAAGACACCTTTGTTCATCAACCCAGTTCTTCAAACGTATATGTGAATATACAAAAAATAATTATCAGACATGAAAGCACAGATAACCAAACATCACATCCATTGACATCAGAAGCAGGAGATGTTTCAGAGAAAGGAAGAGCACCTGTAAAAACATTATTATTAATATCATCAGAGAGAGTTTAGAAGACGGTATATCCATTAAACAAGAAAAGGCTAGAATGGAAAAGAAACAACTGGAGAATAAAAGTACCGGATTTTGGAAGAGTCTTAAGAGTAATTAAGACTCAGTGATTCAACTCCAGGAAGTGAGAATGAGGACACCCTGGAAACTTGTGATGTGGATTAAAAGAAATTTTAGGAGAGGCATAAAAGTGGAAAACATACAGGAAAATTTCTTATTAAAGATAAAAATATAAAATGAATATAGATAGCCACATACATGATAATATTAGATACTCTCAATACTCATGTAAAATTGGTCATAAGCTGTGATATAATGCTGAATTTTTAGTGAGAAATTTTGTTTCCATATCAGCTTTACCTCTAGTTGGATAACGCCATACAAGTTTCATTAAACTTCTCTTAGACATAGTTTGCTCATACGTAATACTGGAATTACAATAATTTCCTCACAAGGTTGTTATGAGAATTCAATTAAATGAAAGAACACAGTTGAAATTGCCTAGCACTTGCTGAACACTAATTTAATGACAGCTCCATATGTGTTTGTGTACATATAAACGGACACATAAATACTTCATTCTCTCAGAGGTTGCAGGGATTTTATTTCAGATTTTCATGAGCTATATTCAATCATTTTAAGTCAAATGTATTGAGATATAATTTAGATACAAAAGATGCATGCTTTCAATTATTCATTTTGATAAGTGGTTTTAGTTTCCCAGGGCTGATAACGAAGTACTACAGAGTGCGTGGCCAAACAGTTCTGGAGGCTAGAAATTTGAGATCAAGATATCAATTGGCAGGGCCATACTCCCTCTAAAGATGCTAGGGAAGGTCTGTTCTATTCCTGTCTCCTATCTTCTGTCGATTTACTGGAAATATTGTGCATTCCTTGGCTTGTGGTATTAATCCAATTTTCACATGGCATTCTCCCTTAGTGTGGATCTGCTTCCAAATTTCCTCTTTTTATAAAGACGAGAGTCATACTGAATTAGGGACCTACCTCATATTAACTATGATCTCATCTTACCTATGATCTCATCTTAACTAATTATATCAGCAATGACTCTATTTCCAAATAAGGTCACATTCTAAGCTACTGGGAGTTAGGACTTAAACATATGAATTTGAGGGGGCACAATTCAAATAATGACTGTTGACAAATTTAAACATTCTTATACACCACCAACATAATCAAGACACAAAACATTTCCATATCCCCCCAAGTTCTCTGGTGCTTATTCCCAATCTCACAAATGTCTACAAGTTCAGGCAACCACTATTGTGCTTTTTGTCACTTTTAATTAAATTTATCTTTTTTAGGGTTTTATATAAATATAATTATTATCATTATTATTATTTTTTGAGACAGGTCTCACTCTGTTGCCCAGGCTGAAATACAGTGGCACAATGATAGCTCACTATAGCCTCAAACTCTTCGACTCAAGGATCCTCCCACCTTGGCCTCCCAAAGTGCTGGCATTATAGGTGTGAGCCACTGTGCCTAGCCTTATAAATATAAATGCAATTATATACTACGTAATGTCTTGTGCCTGGCTTCTTTTTACTCAGCATAATGCTTTTGAGATTAATTCATGTTGTTACATTTCTCAGAAATTTTCTCTTTTTTATCATTAAATTGTATTTTATTGTATAAATATCTATCAATTACCTTATCCTTCAATTATTGACAGATATTAAAGTTGTTTTCTGTTTTAACTAATATGAATAAAGTTTCTATGAACATTCACATACACATTTTTGTGTATGCATATATTTTGGTAAATAAGTAGAAATGTTGCTGGGTCAGAAATATATGATCAACTTTAAAAGATTTTGTTGAAATATTTTTCAAAGTGGTTGTGCCACATTACATTCCCATAGTAACGTATGAAAGAGTTCAGTTGCTCCACATGTTTGGCAGACTTAGGTATTTTCGATCTTTCTAATTTTGACTAGTCAATGTGTGTGTAATGCTATCTCATTGTGGTTTTATTTTGCATTTACCTGATGAATAATACCACTGTGAGGTTCTGTTCAAATCATTTGCTTATTTTTAAATTGGATTGGTTGTCTTTTTATTGTTGAATTATAATAGTAAAAGTTTTTTTATATTCTGAATGCAAAGCCGTTGTCAGATATATATAGTTCAAATATTTTCTTCCAGTCAGTGGCTTAATTCTTTGGTTTTTCTTTTCTTTTTTTAATGTGTATTTTGAAGAGAAAGTTTTAAATTTTGATGAAGTCCAATCAGTTTTTTTTTTATGTTATGGTTTATGCTTTTTGTGTCATATCTAAGAAATATGGTTACAGAAATTGTCTCCTGTGATTTCTCCTAGGAGTTTTATAGTTAAAATCTATGATCTATTTGAGTTAATTTTGTGCATTGTTTGAAGTAAGCGTGGTTTATTTTATTTTTTTCCATATGGATATTCAGTTTTCCAAATACTATTTGTTGAAAAGACTATCCTATCCCATTAAATTACCATGACACCTGTGACCACATATATGTGGATCTATTTCTGAACATACTACTTTAGCATCATCTAATAGAAGTTTAATGTGAGCCACACATACTTTACATTTTCTAATAACCCCACTAATAAAAGGAAAAAATTAGGTTCATGTTAGTACTATATTTTATTTAATCTAATATATCTATAATATTATTTAACATGTAATTTATATAAAATATTTGGTAAAATTTTGTTCTGAAGACTACTTTATTTGATATTAATTTTGCCATTCCAAGATTTTTATGATATAAGATCTTTATGTTTTACTTCTACATTATTATAAATTTCATAATACATTATTATGTTTGTTTTAAAAAGTCAAGTGTATCCTAAATTTTAAATGAAAAAAAATTATATTCAGTCACAAATTTATGATTATAGGTAGTCTTCAAAACTTTTTATTTTGCTTTCATTGCTGAGAAATATTTTCACTGGATATAGAATTCTAGATTGATAGTTGTTTGCTTTTAGCATATTAAAGATGTCATTTCATTGTCTTCTGGCTTATGTGTTTTCTGGAGACATCTGCAGTCATTCTTATATGTAGTTGTCTCTAGATAGTGGTTCTTTTTTTCTTTGGCAGCTTTTACGACTGTGTCTTTATCACTGTCTAGAGATATTATGCCCTTATAGTAGGTTCTAGTCCATCTGAGTTTTCTATTAACTGTTTCAAGTGATGAGCAAGGAATCTCCATTCTGGTTGATCACAGCTTGTCTGTCTGCTAGTTTGGAGTGAGCTGTGGAAGTGGTTCTGTTTACTCTTCTCTGATTGCTTTGTCAGCCTCTTGGAGTTTTACATTATGCATGAGTAGTTTGGTCTTCAGCAAAACTCAAGGTGAGCCCATGCAAATTTCTGGACCTTTTTCTTTGTATAGCTTCCTCTTTTCCGGAACTCTGCTCTGCAACTTCTGAAAGTCTCAGCCTCTTTGAACTCTAGTCTCTGGCTGCTTGCCTCAGACAGTGGTGCTCTGCCTGGGCACTTCTTTTCTGGACTAGAGAGGAATGTTTCTCAAGGCGCAGATTCGAGGAGATCATGGAGATCACCTTGCTTGTCTCCTTTCTCTCATACACTACAAGTGCTGCCTAACAACCAACGTCTGGAAACAGTTACTTCATACAGTTTTTCCTCCTTTCTATATACATGTGATGGGAAGAGAAGTCTAATCCCTGTTATTTCATCATGGTAAGAAGCAAAACTCCTTTTTTTTTTTTTAAAGAAAGGTAATCTAAGAAAAAGGTCTCTTCTGTTACTTTCCAATTTGATTAGCTTAAAAGATTTAAATAATAGTATCCAGTTTAGTTTTTAAAAATAGTATGATTTCCAAAACCGTTTTGTATTGCTTCAAATATGTGTGTTCCTAACTTCACTCAAATGTTTCTTCTCACAGAAACAAGCTTATCAGGTCCAAGAATTTGATGGGGAAGGTAAGAAAGCTTGCTGGAGGCTTAACTGGAGCTTGGAGGAACAAAGAAAGTGTACTCGACATGACAATTTGATCTCTAAACAATCAGAAATGTGTCCTTCCAAATAAGGTAAAGGCATAAACTGAGAACTACAAATGCTTTAAAACATTATCATCCTAAAATGGAAAAAGTAGAAAGGGCAAAACTAAAAAAAGCTAAAATATTCTAGATAAGGTTATTTTAAGAACTTAGAAGTTGGACTGATTTCTTTAATATGTTCTTGACATTTATAGCATCTTATTATTCCCTTAAAACACACTGTCTCGAATATTTGATATGATAGATATATTGATGTCTCATCTAAGTTATTTTGACAAGGCAACTTTTTTAGCTTGCATAAATTTATCTAACTTTAAGTTTGTTATTGTTTTTTCTTTAAAAATAGTATCAAAATGAATAAACTTATGAAATACCTAAGATAATAACAGAACAATTTAATATGTCACAGATGTGTTATATTTGCAATATGAATTTTATCTTATGATCTGGAAAACATCTTCAAGTAATAGATTTCTTTACTTATAAAAAAAATTTATTTTGCAAGAATGCCTTCCTAGATGAATGGGAAAAAGAATACACAGAAAATATTCTTTAAAATTATGCTTAATTCAAGTTTTCTATAAGCCTCTGGAAATAATATTATACCTATAGAATACTAATACTCTTGCAAAATTTGACAATTATCCATGCCCTGGAAACATAGATAAAATCATGTAGTTTATATGAAGAATTTTGGCAAACCCGAAAATGTGTTATAATCCAAATAAACCTCTAACAAGTTCTAGAAAAACTCTTCTTGGGGTTTATCTTGATTTCATTGGGAAGGACTGATAATTAATTTATCATTTAGCTAGATTGCTAGTGGAGAATGAAGACTAAGTTCTGCCTCGGTGATTCTACCAACTCTGATGACTACTATCTTGCCCACAGTGGCATTCTAATCTGTTTCTAGCCAACATCTCTGCTAACATCCGGGCACACAAATATAAACACCTATTGTATATCTTCGCATAACTGTATGTCCGTCACCTTAAAGTCTATAAGTCCAATTTATTATTTATTCTCTTCCCTAACAAATCTGTTTTTCTCTGTATTCCAGGTATAACTGAATAGTAACACCTTCCCTCAGCCACAAACTTCAGTTCTCTCTAAATCAATCGTTTCCTTTATTATGTTTAATCCATCACAAAATCACATTGACTTTATATAATTTGTTTCTTTTTGCTCCATTATCACTGCTGTTGTCTTACTTCAAGTTCTCAGGCTTTCTTGCTTGGATTATAGCAACAGCCACCTACGTGATCTACCTGCTGGTCTTGCCACTTTCAAATTCATTTTTTATAATATCACAAGAGTTACTTTTTAAACATGTATATTACATATTTTTCCATGCCCAAAATCTGTGAATGGCACCCAAATATCCACAGGACATAGAAAAATAAATAACACATTTGTTTATCTAGACCCAGAATATCTCTAATACATCCCTTGTCAATCCTGTGCTACCTCTGTTCTTGGAACTGTATGCCCACTAAGTACAACACAGCTCCTATCCACTTTGTGCTTTTGTAATACTATTCTCTTGCCAGCAATACTAGATCCTTGCCAACCCCAATTTTCCCTTCAAGATTCAATATATAATTTCTACTTCTGGCTATAATAGTGAAGCATATGGCAGACTAAAATACTCACCAAGAATTAGAATACTTCGATAACATATTTAACAGTAATAAATCAAAAACCCATCTGTTTGAAGACATATTAGAACACTACAGCAGCCAGGATTCACAGGGCCAGACTCCAGAGAAAAAAATAGATCACTGAGGTAAGCCCAACATTACATGTGCTCCTCATTCTCACAGAGCATGTGCCAATTTTGGTGTTGGATACAAAGCTGGAAGCTAAGTAGGAGAGTGGTTGATTGAGAGAGAGAGACCAGCAACGCTTTTTGCAAACTCAAGGAATTGGAAGGATAAAACTTTAGGTTTAAAGATGCTAAGGCAGCCAAATCCAGAGGGGCCATGTCTCACAGAGAAGAGAGGCACAAAGTAGTAAGCTCTGAATAGTTTTCCCCCCCTGAGGTCAGGGCATTTGTTGATTACACTCTCAAAGCAAGATGCTAAGAAACAAAGCAGAGAGTGGCTAGTAAGAAAAAAATATTTTTGCAATATCACAGTGATAGATAAAAATTAGAGTCAGGATTTGCTGAAAAACCCAGTTAATGGAATAATCAGACATTGACTTTAAATAGCTCTGATTAAAATGTTAAAAAAGATAGAAGACAAAATGGAGCACTTCCCCCAGAAAACTAGTATCTATAAAAGGGAATCAAACGGGTGATGACGCTATGATGTCATGATGTGCTATGTGATTGAAATGTAACTTTTGTTTTACAGCCACCCCTTTAAAATGTGTTCACCAGGGTATTTTCCTTGCCCTGGATGGAAACTTGGAAAGATTACATGACTATTTTGCTCAGTCTTCAGTAATAAACAGTCAATGATCACTTTAAGTTGCAAGCAAGAACTTAATTTTAAAAATTAGAAAGCGCTTCGTATAAGAAATTAACTAAATGTCTGTCAATCTTCATTCAAAAGTAAGACTTTTCCTTACCTTCTTACATCCATAGGTCAGTAGTTGGTGACTACCCAACTTCACAGCGGTGTCAATATCTGTTCTTTCTGCTGATATCCTATCCTCTTTGCTAGCTGTTGTTTCTGATCCCATCAGGGTAATACATGTTTTTGTGTATCCTATGGTTTCCCATTGCTAGGAGTCTCTTTTATAAATATGTACACACTTATACATATTTATCCTAGTAGTACTCCTTCCTCACATCCTCAAAATCAGGAATCTAGTTATAATTACTCGTGTAGTGCTTCTTCACCCTTTTAGATGATTCTGTATCCAAGAAAGAAAAATTTGCAACTTTCATGCAAGCCCACACCTGTCTATAAGAAACTCTCACACGTTTCTTACACTGACAAAATCTGGGAGTCTAGGGCCTTGCCCTCTCCATTTACCACAGTAGAATGATAGGAACTCACAGCATGACCACACTCTCTCTGATGACATCTCTTCATTCAATCCTTTGACTGTTCCTTACTCTGACTCTATTTTATATCTTTGATCTGTATCATGGGTGCCATGAAAATTGTTCTCACATGCCTTTTTGTAAGTATGAAACATCTTATAAATACCCATTTGGAAGCTCATATAACATCCCCATTTTAAATAGCCTATTAAATATATATTAAAAATATAACATAAATATATAAAACATAAACATATGAAAATTTGAAAATTGAGGAGTTGACTGCAAAGTTATTGTATAGGATTGGGTTGATTGTATTGATAAAATAATTAGTTTTTCATTAGTTAGTGGGAATGGAGTTCAATAATTCAAAAGAAGTACATGCAGTAATGAAAGCATACCAAATGCTATGTTTGCTTGTAACTGAGAGGTGAATGTTTTTTTATAGCTGTTAAATACAAAAAAGGTTTATTTTAACATAAAGAATTCCACCAGAACCACTCAAGTAATTGACTTCATTTATCATACATCAGAGGAAGAAAAGAATTGAAGGCTGCTATAACAGCTTAATAATAGAATTTTTGCTCCTAATTGACTTACTGCTTTGGCACTGTTGAGATATTCAATGGAAAGAAATTATTATGATAATATTATCCAGAACAGATGTACTGGAAATTGTCTCATAATTTTGATATGGTTTTAATTGACAATACAAAACAAAAATCTTAGGATACTTTGAGAACTATAGTTGGACAATGTTTGTCTACATGGTGTGTGTTTTAGTGAGTATATAAATTCACATTTTTGACAGATTAAAAATGTGTAAGAAAAATATTTTAGTGATCATATAATCTACCATTCATTCCCTCAGTTTGCAGATGCAAAAAATTGAAGATGCGCTGACTTTGCCAAAGCCATGTAGAATTGTGACTAACTTGAAATAATTTCTTCAGATTCCCAATTATATTTTCTATATTTCCCTGAAGTGAAGCCAAGAATAAGCCAAATTTAGAGTCCTGATGCCTGAATATTTTGAATATATCTTCCTGAACTTCAGAAAGTATCAAAAGTCAATGATTAGCGTATAAGCAGTCTAAATGTAATGTTGAGCACCACATTAATAACAAACAACTTAATTTGATAGTGTAGTGTGTCAATTTACAAACATGTATTTGTTGCATCAGAACTTATTTTCTAACAGGTAAAAATCATCTTAACTAACATAGGCGCTGTCTCTACGATACTAAAAAGCTACCAGACAACTGGTATGTCTGTGTGAAATATGCACAAGCCTATCAAGTGTTACTGTAAATGATACTAATTGTAGCTGTTTTCATAACCTTCTGGTTATGTGCCAGGCACTGGCCTAAGCAGCTTATACATAAACTCACACAACCCACACTATAACCCAATGAGGATAGTACTGTTATTATTATGCTTATTTTACGGCTGGTAAGAAGAATTAAGTAACTTCCTCAAAGCCACCTAGAAAATAGATATTGGAACTGGGATTTGAACTCTTAAAATATTGATATAGTTCTGTGTTTTTATTTAACTATTTCCCCTCCCACAGACAATATCTTTTTCATTAGACTGTATAAACAGCCTAATCTAATGTACATTGACTCTATGCAAATATACTTTTTGGAATAAAGTATGAAGATGTTTTTGTCTTAAGCAAGTGCTCTGAAGAAGTAAGTCATCTGTTGCTGAGAAAGTTCCCAATAACCAGGTGGACAAGCTCCCCACTGGGCTGCTAAGCAATAGCACCTAAACACATGAGCACCTTATCCCCTCCCCCATCCTCTGGGGATTCTGTTGACTCTTGCCCTTTTGGAAGGTGGCCCCCAAACCTTAGCCTCCAGACAGTCCCCCACACGAGAACCTGTCAAAGCGTTGCCCAGTGAGGCGTATACATGCTCCTGCCTCCTTGCAGTGATGTTATTTTTCCTCCATCAGCTCTGAAATCCCCTGAATTGCCTATACTTCTTTTATATTTTCCATTTGCCCATCTGTTTTTCATTCCTTTTAGATTTAAGTATTTCATTTTTTCCTTTTCCATTAAATTTTTAGCTCTATACTCTTATTTTTCTTATAATGGTAATTTCTAGAGTCTGTAATATGCATTTTTTCACTATAGTACAGTCTACCTTAAATCAGCTACTTGTTACTTCATAAGCAAACCCTTTGAGTCTAACTCCATTTACTCCACTCCTGCCTTTCATGCTTGTGTTCTCATAAATTTTACTATCTACATTTGTGATATGCCTCACAAGACATTATTATTGTTGTTCATTGACATAGTCAATGTTTATTTATTTCTACCTTTTCTAATGTTCATCTATTTCTTGAAGTTCTGTGTTTCCATACAGCACAATATTTACTTAATATGAAGAACTCTCATATTTTCTTATGTCGTGCAGCTCTACTGATCTTATATTTGCTCAATTTTTATTTATCTGAAACATCTTGGCTTCAGCTTCATTTTTGAAGGCTATTTTTGCCTACATCAAGAATTCTCGATGAATTGTACTTTTTTTGTTTTGGCCACTTTTGTTTTGGTCAAATATTCCTTTGTCTTCTGCCTTCCATAGTAGCAAGGACCATTAAATTGTAAGTCTTATTCTTGCTCCTTTGGAGGCAAAGTGTCATTTTCTTTGGCTGCTCTTAAAATTTTTCCTTCATCTTTAATTTTGGGCAAATTAACTGATAGCTGGTGCCTAAAATATCTAACTCACCTGTAGATATTATCTTACATTTTTTTTTTCCTTTTGATTTTTTGTCATTCATTTCTTTTTGTGTGCCTCACATGTTTGGATTGGTTGAAAAAATTATAGAGATTCTAAAAGACATCATCTTCCTCTAGGTAGACAGAATTTTCTTCTGTAAAATGGATACACCATCAGCGTATCAGTTTGGGTCAATTAAGGCTTGCTCTTAGGCTTTGTTAGGGCTAGTTATTTTATTTCTATCCTTATTCCCAAGGTGTGGTCCCTATTATTAGAACACAGCACTTCTGAAGTCTCAAATTAAAGCCTTGAGTACTTAGCAAAGCCACCCACTTTGGCAGGGGCTGAGCTCCAGCTTCTCTCCCAATACCATGTGGCTGCTGCCATCTCTGCTTTAGCATTTTAACCTTCCAGATGCTATTTCTACTAAGTGGTTTGGGTTTTAATTTTATTTATTTATTTATTTTTTGTTTTTTTTCCTGTCTGTTTGTTTTGGGTTTTTTGTTTCGTTTTGTTTTCTTTTGATCTTTAATCTTACCTTATGAGTGCCCAGTGTAGGAGTCAGCTAATGATTTAGGGGAGATTTGTGTATTAATTACTGGACACTGTCTCTGAGGTTTCCTCCTCTTCTGATATTTGCATATTTGCCCTTTGAATCCTATTCAGTGTGGCAGCCCCAAAAATCTCACCTCAGTCCTCTCAGCACAGTAAGACTTACACTTCTGCTCATGCTTTATTCTTCATTTGAGATTTGGAAAATGAATTCAGCAAAAAGCCCAGAAAGAACGAGGGTACACATTATACACTTCCCTTCTCTCAAGGAATATAGCCCTGCAAGACTTGCTGACATTGCTTGATTTCTAAAACCTTCAAATACATGTTTTATAAAATTACCAGCTTTTATACTTGTTATTTGCTGGAGAGTTAGTCTGGCTCAAGCTATTCAACTGTGGGTGGAACCACAAAGTTACAAATGTTTATTTTGTAAACTGTATTTTGTATAGAAAAATGTAATGAAACCCATGACAATAAAAATATCAAAAAGGTCAAAGAATATATGATGAAAAGTATTATTAGTACTTGAACCCCAGTTTCTCTTTATAAATTTGACTAAGCTTGGTATACATTTACAGTCACAGATATGCATATCTTTGTGTGTGTTTATGAGGCTGTGCAAACATACACATGAACTCTTAACCATTATGCTACTCTAATTAAGAAATTAACACTTCCTTATTAATTTAAAACTTTCCCCAGTCATTTTTCTTTGCATTTTTAATGTTGAATTTGTATTTGGTTAACTCTATTAAATCATTTTTTAAATGACTTCTGAATCTTGTGACTTGTTTATCACCATTCTCACTACAAGTATATGTTTAAAAAAATCTTCCAATATTTTCTTCAAGCACTTTAAAGTTTTCATTTATTATGTTTAACTGTTAAATCAATCTAAAACTTATTTTGGTATAAGGACTGAGGGAAGGAGAAATCCAACTATATTTTTCCAAATGATTATCCATTTTTGCTAACACTGTTTTTTGAATAGTTTATCTTTTCCATATAAATTTTAAAATGCTGCCTTATTTAAGCTATATTTTCATAAATATTTGATATAATTGTTGGTTCTATTTCTGATTCATTGATCTTTCTATTTACCAGCCAGTACTAACATGTTTTATTAATTTGCTTTGTAATACATTTCAATGCTTGGTATGGTGTATTACTCATGTTTTTAAGAAATTTTCTACCTAGTTTCATGTTTATATTTCCATAGGAAGTGTAAAGTCATTTTTTGTGAGTTAAATACTCCGGTTTGAGAACCACAGGTATGATATGGAGTGCCCTGTGCTTTTGCCTTTTGGTTATTATTAAAGTTTCTGCCACCATGATTTCTATACTTTTCATTAAACCAGATCCATGGTATCTCTTAGACCCTATTACAGTAGTTTCAGACATATTAGTGGCCAGGAACACCATGTAGCGCGCCTTAGAGGGACACCTTTATTGAGAAAAGCATGCCTTTTACTCAAAGCCTCAGACAATGAGTCCAAACCTCTAGGCTTTGGACCCTTGGAAGAGAGCAGAATTGTCACAGGGGGTTGTGAATCATTAAAATGTCTTAGAGTGGAATCTGTTGCTTTTGTTTAGCTGGCATTGACTCATTCCTCTCCTGATAAGAATATATTCATTTTATTTGGGGGAATCATACTTACTATACTTTAGTCCACATGATTCATGTGGAGGTGATCCTACCCCCAGAATCCCGGGATAGACTGTGATCCAAGCCTGGAGCAGAGCATTTTCAAACTCTCTAACCAAAGTCAAGGTTTTGTGATGGAAACATGAGAAAAATTCTGTGCTTTGATTTTTAAGTATTTTGAAAAAGCAAAATAGTTTGGGAAAACTATTTTGAAGTGATTTCTTTTTTGTTTTTCCACGTGGAGATTAACTAAGGACAATCTACTGGATCTGCTTGATGCCACCATATCCATCATATGGCCCTGCCTGAGAATCAGCAATGAAGAAAGCAGAGCTGACACCTGCACAGAGAGGTAAGTGTGCAGCCTGCTGACCCTGAGCCTCTGCTCCCAGCCAAGCCTGACACTTGATAAACACCTGGAGTTTTTCTTTTCTATAGTCTAATGAATTTCCCCTTTTGTATAAGCCTGTTTGGATTGTTTTTTGTTGCACATATATCAGTTCAACAAATATTTATTACTCTGGAAATATAGCAGTAAAAATAAATGATCATGTGCTAAGTATTCTTTTTCTATTAAATATATATCTTACAGGCCGGGCGCGGTGGCTCACGCCTGTAATCCTAGCATTCTGGGAGGCCGAGGCGGGTGGATCGCTGGAGGTCAGGAGTTCGAGACCAGCCTGAGCAAGAGCGAGACCCCGTCTCTACTAAAAATAGAAAGAAATTATATGGACAACTAAAATATATATATACAAAAATTAGCCGGGCATGGTGGCGCATGCCTGTAGTCCCAGCTACTCGGGAGGCTGAGGCAGTAGGATTACTTAAGCCCAGGAGTTTGAGGTTGCTGTGAGCTAGGCTGACGCCATGGCACTCACTCTAGCCTGGGCAACAGAGTGAGACTCTGTCTCAAAAAAAAAAAAAAAATATATATATCTTACATTGAAATACACATGTCTGTAATTCCAATTTATGCAGGCATTTCTGAAATAAGCTATAGATTTAAGCATGCTTTTGAACTCACATTAGATTTTACTCATTTCATAATTTTTTCATCAATAGGTTCTAAATGTGAAAACATTTTCACCAAGATCCTTATGAGATTTCTTTATTAAAAAGTGCTCTGCTAACTCTGAGAGAATAGAAAATGGTGGCCTAGTATGAATGAATTAAAATGGAAAAAAAGTCCCTTAATCCTGAGAGAAAAATGGAAATACATTATTTTCTCTTCGGCTGGTCCTTAAACAGAAAGAGAAGTGAAAAATGCCTTTTTTGCTTCTCCTGGTACCAGAAGTGAATCAGATTTTTAAAAAAATGTCTCATCTATAAATTTCATGTCAGAATCTTCAGAATTTTCTTTTGCCTTAAAAAGATAGAAGCCCACGATGGCACAACAGGACACATTCAATGAGGCAGAAGTTATTAATAAGTTGGGTAGAGGGTATTTTGTCTTCCCTTTAGAATCAAATAGGCTCTTAGAAACATCACCAGCTCTGCAGATAACTGGACAAATGCCACCACCAGCACCAGGACCGAGCAGTTGATCTTAGTGAGCAGCAGAATATCTAGGGCTGCACTGTCCGGGATGGTAGCCGCTAGCCACATGTGGTTATTGAGTGCTGGAAATGTAGCTAGTTTGACTGAGGAAATAAATTTTACATTTTAAATAGATTCAGAAAGAGAAGTCAAAACATTCTTGCACATATTTTATTAGTAAAGGTCAGTAACAATAATCCATTTTCAAGGCGAGGAGCAAGAGGTGAACAGTGGAAGGGAAGAAATTGTTAGCGGGTATCTTTAGAAACAACCTACCAAAGAACAAAATAATAACTTTGTGTGTCAAATATTTCTTATGTATCTATTATGCATTAGGTTCTGTGTTAGGTACTGAGCATTAAAAAAAATGAACAAGATTAAGTCCTTGTTTCTAGTCTACTATTTCTCCTCATGTAGAAAATATAAACAAAAACAAAACAGAAAAAAATAATATTTCTTAAAAAACTGTAGTTTCTCCCTTTCCACTTCATAGATCAGTTAACTTAATCTTCTAGGGGAGACTCAAATTTATGATAATTTTAACATTGCTTTTGTAAATTATTTGTTTTACATTCAACTTTTCCTGTTTCAATGCAGAAACTCATGCCAATATCTATCAACATTTACCTATCTGTCTGTCTGTCTACCTATCCATGTTGCTTGGGTATGTGTTCCCCAAAGTTCACTTGGTCATGGTTGTCACGTGATTATTCCAAGCAACCAAAGTTTGAATATGTAATAATCATGTGAAAAACATATATATTAATTTAAAAATATATTTTTAAAATTATTTATTTACTTATTTCCATTTTATAAATGGAAAAAGCAAAATGCAGACATTTTGAAAAATTTGTTTTAGACTCAAACTCTATTCACTACACTCCAAAATGATTCAAAAATAAAATAAGACATTTTTGCTTTAAATATGATTGCTATTAATTTTCTTTATTCAAAAAAATTGAGAACTTGCAGAGGGGATACTGAAATGTGAATAATTCTCCTGGCATAATTGAAATAGTAAAATGACATACCAATTATTTTACCAATTATTAATATCGGAATATTTTATTTTCACAGAAGGTTCAAAAATATCACTTAATTTTCCAAACTAAAGTCTATAAAATTTTTCACATCCATAGAACAAACCATCAATAATCACAAAGACAGAGAGAGATATAACAGTCATACATTACAAGAGGGGAAGGTAAATTTTCTATCATTTACTACTTTATTTAAATGTATAAAACAACTTAATAAGGAGACATTTCTTACTCATAATTTAAAAACTAATGTTGACCTTTGAATAAGATCTCTAGTCTTGACTCAGTTCAAACAAATAAGAGTTTATATCAGATCCTAGTTCAAATTTTATTTTATGCTTATTGTATAATCTAAAGTCATTAGAAATGCTTCACTCAGAAATGGTTAAATGGAAAAATGAGCAGAAGACAACATTGGAGAAAAGAGAGGGGAAGAGAATTAAAAGAAAATACTTTTGTAAATGACTGAAAGCTGTGGTGGCTCATGCCTATGATCCCAGTGACTGGGGAGGCCTAGGTGGGAGGATTGCTTGAGGCCAGGAGGTGGGGACCAGCTTAGGGAACATAGTGAGACCTCCTTTTCTCTTAAAAAAATTAGACAAAAAAATTAGCCGGCTGTGGTGGCATGTGCCAGTAGTCCCAGCTACTTGGGAGGCTGAGGCAGGAGGCTCACTTGAGACCAGGAGTTTGAGGCTTCAGTGCACTCTAACTGCATCACTGCACTCTAGCCGGGTTGATGGAGCAAGACCCCATCTCAATAAATAAGTAAGTAAATACATACATACATAAAACTGAAAGACAAAAATCTCAACTCCTGGCACATCTGTTCTTTCTCAGAGTCAAGAGATTGATAATAGAGACTATTTTAAATGTCCATGTATTCTTGGAAGATAATCCTCTATTCATTTGGTCAATACTAAATTGAAACACTTGGCCATTGTGAACATCTAATGAGGGCAGACCTTTAGGACAAAATCAATGGATCAATCATAAAGGTTTGCTGATGACAAACTAGGAGTTGACCACCTGCATGGTTTCAGAACATTGGGATAATCTAAAATCTGGAATACAAAAAAAAAAAAAATGGTAGGAATTAGTTCTTGGTTGACAAATTAGGCTGGAGTCTGGAATCTCTATAGTTAATAGAGCAAGACAAACATAATAGAAAAATGAAAACAGTGAGAATGCAGAAATCAATAAGAGTCTGAACAGATTCATTTGTCAGTGATGCCAAAGAGCGTTCTAACAGATGAAGCTGCCCTGGAGGTATGTGTAGGATAGAAGCAATGAAGGTAAAGATGTTACTATACATCTTGTGATCATTAGTATAAGAGAAGTTATCATTATATCTATCTTTCACTGAAATAACATAATCAACTGAAATTCCTGCTCTTGTAATTGTTTTAAATAAAAAATAAGCAGTAATCCACATATTCTGGTGTAGAATCCACCTAAGGTGATCTAAAAGGATGTTGGTCAGTTGCAATGTAAGACCTACTTTGAATTTGTTCCAGTCTTTATGAGACTTATTGCATTATAAATGGTTTCTTTGTCTACTGACATACTTTAATAATTTAAAAATATTTTTATTCATGCAAAATATTGTCCAAAAATACTTGTGCATTTTGTGATTTATGTACAACAATACATTCAAACATATTATATACATGTAAAAGAACCATTTACATATGATCACAAAGCAAATAACTTATTTCTTATATATCTGCATTATTTCCTTTTATCTGCACCCACTCTACTCCCTTACAATACCACAGATGATAAAATGTTAAAATCATAGCATTTGGCATATAATAAAATAAATGTGAGAATTTTACAAACATTTAAAAATGGGAATATGAATTAGAAATCTGTGTGTCCTCTTTACTAACAAGTATTACTAAATAATAAACTTTATTGCATATATTGGATTAGTTTTTCTTCTTTATACAAGTCAGCTTTTTTAAGCCATTTTAATTTTCCTTATGTCAGTTAAGGAAATATAACAATCCTGAAAGGAAAGAAGGAATATTCCTTCACAGTGAAAAAAAAAAAAGAAATAGAGCAACCCACAGATAATTTCCGCTGGTTCTAATGGCTCTTCTCCAGCTCTTTTGGTCAATATGATGTTCTGTTTGACAGTAGTCTTCAGTGTAGCACTGCCAGAGAAAGCTGGGCTGGGCATGCAGTAGCCAAATAATCCTCCACGTCTTCACATGCTGAGTAAACCTTTGCCTACTGGCAGCCTTGCTTGCTGGTTGGAGCACTCAACTGGAAAGGAGAAACAGATATAGATGTGAAAACCTAGACTAGGGTAAAAGAGGAGAAATGGAAAAGTTCAGGAAAAAAACAAGGGGAAAAAATTTGAGAATTCTTTTTTCTTAAAAATAGGAGTTTTTAGAATGATGTACTGAAGTGAGAAACGTTCATGTGTAATTCATAGCCACCCAAGCATTGCTTTCATGGATTTTGAAAACAACACAATGCAATAAAAAAGTTTAAATAAAAATATTAACAGTATCGACTTCTTACAAGTTTCTTTACACTTCAAAGAAAAACAGTTCTTAATGCAAAAGCAAGATAAAGGTTTACTTCTAGGGAAAAATACCACCATAGTAGAAAAGGAGATGCTATTTTTGTTCTCATTATTTTTGAGCCAGAGTTTAGCAGGTATGTTCAAGTCTCCCTGAGTCTTCCTTAGGTGTCTACAGCTAATTGTGTACTGGCTGTCATTTCTATTCCTTACTATACAATAATTCATTACTTATTTAACTTTGTTAAAAAGCATCAAATGGAGAAGATTTGATAGTTTAAGAGATGTTGGATAATATTTTTTCTATTGCCAAAACCCTGGCACGAAGAAATGAAAGAAAAAAATATGTATTAATTTAAAAATAAGGATTTTAATTTGTCTTCATTGAGAACATTTAATTATTGGGTAGTAACCTAAATAAAGCATAATTGAATTCCTAAGAATAATATAACCATAATAACATAACACAAAAATTCTAATAATAAATAAAATTTAAGTTTTATTTATTATTAGAATAATAATAAACAAAAAGGTTTGTTTTGTTCTGAGTGCACATATTCTATCCTTTATATAATGGAATAGATAAAAGCTAAAATAATACATATTTGGAAAGAGAATGATGAGGATTAAGGACAAATAATTCTTTGCAAGAAAAATAATTTTTCAGTTATGCCATTGACAATAATGACAAATAAAAACAATTCACCACATAAATAAAAGCAAGAACAAAGAGCATATGATTCTCTCAATAGACACAGAAAAAACATTTGACAAAACCTAGCACACTTTTATAATAAAAACTCTTAACAAAATAGGCATAGATGGGACACACCTTAAAATTATTAAAGCCATATATGACAAACCCACAACCAATATCATACTGAACAGGGAAAAATTAAAAGCATTCCTGCTTAGAACTCGTACCAGACAAGGTTGCCCACTATCTCCAGTTCTATTCAACATAGTTCTGGAAGTCCTTGCCAGAGTATTCACACAAGAGGAGGGCATTAAGTGTGTCCATATGGAAGCAGAAGCAGTCAAACTCTCACTCTTTGCTGAAAATATGATATTATATCTAGAAAATCCCAAGGATTCAACCAAAAGATTACCAGAATTGATAAATGAATTCAGTAAAGTCTCAGGATACAAAATCAATGCACACAAATCAGTTGCATTCATATACACCAATAACAGTCAAGCCGAAAATCAAAGATGCAACACCTTCCACAATATCATCAAAGAAAATTAAATATTTAGGCATATACTTAATGAAAGAGGTGAGAAACCTATATAGGGAGAACTATGGAACACTGAGAAAAGAAGTTGTAGGAGATGTAAACAGATGGAAAACACTACCATGCTCATGGATTGGCAGACTCAATGTTGTTAAAATGTCCATACTACCTAAAGTGATCTACAGAATTAATGGAATCCCTATCAAAATACCATCATCATTCTTTATAGATCTAGAAAAAATAATTCTATGCTTCTTCTGGAACCAGAGAAGACCTCGTATAACCAAAGCAATATTAAGGAAAAAGAAAAAATTGGGAGGCATCAGTCTATCAGACTTCAAGCTTTACTACAAGGCTATAGTAACCAAAACAGCATGGTAGTGGCACAAGAACAGAGATATAGACCTTGGGAACGGGACTGACAACCCAGATATAAAACCATTCTCATATTGTCATCTAATCTTTGACAAAGCAAACAAAAATATACATTGGGGAAAAGAATCCCTATTCAGTAAATGATACTGGGAAAACTTGATAACCAGAGGCAGAAAATTGAAACTGGATCCCCATCTCTCACCTCTCACAAAAATCAACTCACAATAGATAACAGACTTCAACCTAATGTGTGAAACCTTAAGAGTTCTAGAAGAAAATGTTGGAAAAACTCTTATAGACATCGGCCTAGGCAAAGAATTTATGAAGAAGATCCCCAAAGCAATCACAGCAGCAACAAAAATAAATAAATGGGACCGGATCAAATTAAAAAGCTTCTGCACAGCCAAGGAAACTATCATTAGAGTGAACAGACAACCTACAGAATAGGAGAAAATATTTGCATGCTACACATCCGATAAAGGGCTGATAACAAGAATCTACATAGAACTTAAGAAAATCAACAAGAAAAAATCAAACCCCATCAAAAAGTAAGCAAAAGACATGAACAGAAATTTTTCAAAAGAAGACAGAATAATGACCAGCAAACATATAAAAAAGTGCTCAACATCTCTAATCATTAGGGAATTGCAAATCAAAACCACAATGAGATATCACCTAACTCCAATGAGAATGATCTTTATCAAAAAGTCTCAAAACAACAAATGCTGGCATGGATGTGGAGAGATAGGTGGGACTGCAAATTAGTACACCCCTGTGGAAAGTAATCTGGAGATATCTCAAAGAGCTAAAAATAGAATTACCATTTGATCAAGCAATCCCACTACTGGGCATCTAACCAAAGGAAAAAAGACATTATATAGAAAAGATATCTGCACTCAAATGTTTATGGCAGCACAATTCACAATTGCAAAGATGGAGAAACAACCCAAGTGCCCATCCATACATGAGTGGATTAATAACATGTGGTATACGTATACCATGGAATACTACTCAACTACAAAAAACAATGCTGAACTAGCACCTCTTATATTATTCTGGATAGAGCTTGAGCCCAACCTTCAAAGTGAAGTATCACAAGAATGGAAAAATAAGCACCACATGTACTTGCCATCAAATTGGTACTAATCGATCAATAGTAAGGTGCTCCTATGGAAGTAATATTCACTGGGTGCCGGTCAGGTGGGAGGAGGGTGGTGGGGATGGGTAAACTCACAACTAATGGGCTATAAGCATGCCCACATGCTTATAGCCCTGGCTCGGGTGAGGCAAAGGCATTATATGTAACCAAAATGTTTGTACCCCCATAATATTCTGAAATATATAAATAAATAATATTCATATAAAAAACCCACTTTAAATGTAAATACACAAATATATTAAAAAAATTATGGAAAATGATATGTAAACACTAATTAAAAGATAGCTAAAATGACTACATTAACAGCAGATAAAGTAAAGCTGTAAACAAGTAATATCAGTATTCTCGTGGTATGAAAGAGACATTTCATGCTGATAATGGGGTCAATACATGAAGAAAATGTAGAAATCTTACATCTGTATTCACCTAATATTAGAGCTTCAAAACACATGAAGCAAAACCTCATTTAATTGTAAAGAAAAATACAGAAATTTTAAATTATATTTGGTAAAAAAAAAATGTTCTTTTCGCTACAGTGAGGAGCAAGGCAATGATACCTGCTGTCACTGCATCCGTTAAACATTGTACTGTAGGCTCTAACATAAGATGAGGAAAGGAAAGGATATAGAAGACATCGTATTTGGAAAGAAAGAAGTAAAGCCATTTTTATGCACAGGACTCATCATCTTCCATGTAAAAACAAAATCTGAAGATCTCTACAAAAAAAATCTAACATAGCAGGTGAACTTTTTAATCACCTGCACACTGAAAATGACACAAAATATTGCAGAAGAAAATTAATAACCTAAGTCAATGGAGAGATGCACCCATTTTTCCACATCTCTGTGGTCCTCCCTCTGGAACTGAGTCTGCCAGAGCAGTACATGGTACATAGCTGCTGCTTTTGCTTAAGGGAAAAGAGAATGGGATGAAATATTCACACTTCGACCTACAAGTGACTCATATTCACTCATGTCCTGTTCACATTTCATTAGCCAAAGCCATAGTATAAGTTTTATTTTTTCAAGGATGCAAGGAAATATAATCTTTCCCCAGGAGGAAGGGACATCAGATATTGTTGAACATTAACACAGTCTACCCCACCATCCAAGTTATTGATTAAAATAAAAAAGGGAAATTGTACTGGGATATAAGAGTTGGGAGTTTTGGCACAGGAAACCTTAAACTGTGTTTTCATTTTGGAGGGAAAATTCTTCTATGTTGATTTTAATGCAGTACAGCCAAGCAAGGTCCTTCTCCTAATTAAAATGCAGAGGTCATTTCACAGGTTGGGACAAATTCCCAAGGAGTTTTTTTATTTTTCCTGCAGATCACAAAACATTCAGTCAGCTTTTCACTCCTTAGTTATTTCTACCTTTCCAATTATGCAGGGATTCTTTTCCTCTGAAAAATCCCTATGCTATAGAATGCCTTCGTGGTGCTTTGATTATTTGCTGCCACCATATAGGTACATATTTAATGTTAGTATAGCATTTAATTACTATTATCTTAGAATGTAAGTTCCATGAGAGAAGAAAATTTTGTTATTTGTTTGCTGTTGTATCCCCAATACATAAAAGATAGTATGTGTTCTATAAATATTTATTGAATGAATAAAAAGGTATGAATGAATAATTGCAACAACTTGAAATGGTAATCTTATTGTAGGGCTGTTGAAACAATCTGCCAAATTTTACTGTCCTTTTTAAAAGATCTCTCTGTTTTTTTCTATAAGTAGATGCTCAGAAATTTGTATAACTGTCACAGATTGAAGGAGACTAAAGAGATATAATAACTAAATACGATGTGATAGTCTGGGTTGGATCTTGGAACAGAAAATGGACATTTGTGGGAAAAGTGGGGAAATCCAAATGAAGTCTAGAGTTCAGTTATTGGTATTTTGTCAATGCTAATTTCTTGGTTTTTATAATTGTAACATGATTATGTAAAGATATTAATATAAGGGGAAGCTGGGTAAAGGGTATATAGGAACTTCTCTGTTCTATCTTTGCAACTTTTCTGTAAATCTAGGATTATTTTAAAATAAGGACTTAAAAAATATTTTGTGACCATTGGGAAGTTTTGTAAAAGATTGATTGTATTTATATGTTTTCAATATATGATTTTTAATGTGATGAAAGTATTGTTAGACTTTTGAATATCTTCGCCTATAACAGTATAGGAAAACAAAATATTTAAGGATGGAATGCTATGATTTTTTAATTTCTTTTAAATACTCCCACAAAAAAAGTTGAGTGTATAGGTTTAAAAAGATTGGCAAAATATTGAAAATTATCAAAGCTGGCAGTTTGATACTTGTGCGAGTCATTGATTTATTCACTTTTAATCTGTTTGAGTTTTCCATAATAAAACTTTTAAAAACTAATTTAAAAATACATACTATTTAACTTTGACTTCTGATAGCCTATCTTTCATGAATACTCTGCCCAATGTTGCTATTAAATATTAAACCTATGCAATAGTCCTTATTTATTAGTATAGAACCCCAATTTTTTCAGGTGCTAAAATGCTCAGGAGAAACAATTCCATCCTGCTCCCAGGGAATGAAGAAGTATGAATATCTAACCTAGGCATGGTTACCACATTTCACTCTGCCACAGACTTGATAGGTATAGGGAGGTGATCACATTATGAACAAAGATATTTAAGGAGACATCTGCTCAGGGGCAGGCTGGTTCTGGCGAGGATTTTGCTCCATAGATTAAAAAAAGAAATAGCAGGGTAGATATCCTTCTACTATGAACAAAGTTGTGTGAAGACATGATGGCCTGGAGTTGTGATTTTCATTATATGACCAAGAAGTGACAAGCATTTATTTTAATGATGCTAATATGCTGGGATAAAAAAATGGAAAAACAGCAAGAACCCAGGCCTTTAATAATTTTGTTGAGTTATGACATCATAACTCAACTTCCTATCTCCAAAGTTTTTAAAAGCCTTTATGTCATAAACCACCATTATTCAAATGTTCTATTTATTGCAGTCAAAACCACTTACAGCCAGTACAATGACACAAACATCACTGATGATGGTTTCATGATCACCTCTGAATATTCTTTCAGTTCCATAAAATCTAATTTTCTGGGCCCATACACTTGAAGTAATTTAAAATGGCTAGATCCTCTCAGAGTATTTTCACTTATCTTGGGCTACAATTTCCTCCTAATCACTTTTTCTACCTACTCAGATAGAGAAATTGAAAGTAAATCAAGTTTGGACAGATCTGTCTTCTTTTTGATCTTCTTCCACTTTTGGGCATTTCTCCTTCCTGTTTCTCTTATTTCTTAGAACATGATTTAAAAACTCTCTTTTGTGTATGGAATTTTAGAAATTAATCTTAGTTTCTGTGTTCAGTTGTATTCACAATATTCTTATTTATTCATGATTTGTTTTTTCAAGTTATAGTTTCAAAGTTCTTCTATCTTTTGAATACATTGAACGACATTCTTTTCCCATCTTAATTTCTAGCTTTCTCGATTGTCAACCACCTATTTTTATTAAAAAAGTCATTTTCTATACACAATTTAGAAAACCAAAACAAATAATTATTCAAACACTGAAAATAGAGTATGGGCTGCTCCAAAAGGTCTCCTTTAAAAAGTGGGGGTGGGGAGAGAGAGGAAAACCTTGGTAAGAAAGCCCCATGCAAAGCAATTCTTTCTTCTTGGAAAACTGTGGGTATTAGCAATTTCTGATGTTTTCACTAGTTAAAAGAAAATACCAAAGTCATCCTTTTGTGGTTTTGTCTTTTTAACTTGAATCCGAGTTTCCATTTTTCTAGGCAGCAGTTTCTTGTTCCTCAGTACTTTACACTGGCAGAAATGCTAGACCTCTGAAGAAAATTTTGAATGAAACTGGTAGGGTATTAGATAACTAGAGGGTTGCTAATCCTGTTACTAAACTGATTCATGAGTAACTTTTTTAACTATTTTAACTATAACTGATCCCCTCGTAGCCATGTTATCTACAATAAGAAATGATTTTACTAAGTCAGAAATATGATCTATCACTTCCTGCTTAAAAACCTATGGCTCCCTATTGCCTGTAGAGTAGACCAAGCTCCTTCTCTATCCATATAAAGCTTTCCATCTCCTTGAAGTGGATTCTTTTCTACAATCAGCCTCATGACTTGCTACTCTGGTCTCCAAATTTATGGTCCAACTACAGTAAAATACCTGAAGATTTCTACAGTTTGCATGATGCTTTTTACCTCTGTACTCCTGCTTGTTGATTTAGGAAGTCCCTCCCACTGGAATGAAAAAAAAAAAAAGAAGAAGGAAAAGGTAACACAACCTACGAGTTGGATAAACTTGGCTCAGCTCACAAATCTATATTCTGTTTCTGCATGTGTAAGGCAGGGGGCAGTGTTTTAGTGTTTTCACTTAGATCACATTCCCAGGGTCTTAATTTTATGGTGACACTGGATCCTTGTTATCTGCTCCTTAGTAAATGTGCAGTCTCACTTCCTGGAACTGTTCTCTTCTCCTTATGCCATACCCCTACAGATATAGAATAAAATTACTTTAATTGAGTTTTCTAAAACCCAAGTGTTTGGGTATATAACGGGCCTTATTTTAGTCTAGGGTGATGGAAAACATTTAAATTGAAACCACAGAAATGATTAAGAAGTGATTACAAGTTCCTGTTATTTAATAGTGCTTTAGTGTCCCATCACTTGAACTTCTCAACACGCATCTTTTTTCCCATGGACTTCTCCACCAGCCATTTTGCTTTACCCTGTTTACTTCTTGTTAGGGCATTAATCCCTTTTCTAGGACCTCTGCTCTACCAAGGTTCTACCAGGGAGCTCAAATACTCTCACATTGTAATGTAAAGCAATTTCCACATAATTCTTGACGCAAAAATGACTTCTCCTGAGTTAATATAAACAAAATGAATTTAGGGTTTGGAAGTTTAGAATCTTTTTTTTTCCTTCCTCTGATAAATCTCTATACATGGAAATATTGACGTTTATGTTCCATTTGCTATGAATTAGCTAGCCCTCTTACAAGTGTTAAGAGGGAAACAGTACATTTAGGATTTAGAATAACTCTCCTCTCTACTCACCCTTGAACATATATCCTCACGGTCTAAACACAAACCATCTGAAACAACTCTGAGCAAAAGGGTAAACTCCTTGAAGACAGGGTGCTTGCTCTGTCTGCACTGCTTACCGTATTTCAAGTACTTGAATATTTTCTGATATATAGTGGCACTCAATAAATAGCTTTTTTAATTAAATTAAATTTTAATTAGTTGTGTTTTTTCCTGAAATTTTTGCATCTTAAGACTATCCCCAAATTTGCTGTTTAATGGCTGTTTCATTGTGTTACGGAATACAATAATACCTTTTATTTATATGGTACTTCAGAGTTCTAAGAGTACTCTGATGTAAATTGATTTTACTTAATTATTACATAGATCCTGTAGGATAGATAGAATAGGTAATATTACTCCTGTTTTACAGATATTCATGTTTTTCCAAGACTAGTAAGTTTGTACACAACACTTAAATCCATGCCTCTGTCCATTTTTTTCTAATAATAAAGCATATATGCAAACACAGTGTTTGTTAGATTGGAATCTCTGGTTTCTGTTTCTAACTTGTTCTTGTAGATGAGGAAATTATCAACAGAACGGTTTTATAAATGCACACATCAAAGCAAAGAAATGCTCTTTACAATTAATATTTTAAAACTAAATTTTTCTTAGGTTACCAAGTTTTTAAATTGGAGTTGAAAGTCATGTAATAGAAAATTAACCATTTTAAAGTGAACCATTCAGTGACATTTTGTATGTTTACAATGTTGTGAATCCACCACCTCTATCTAGTTCCAAAACATTTCCATCACTCCAAAATAAAACCCTGTACACATTAGCCATTTTTCCATATTCCCCTCTACCTTCAGTCTTTGGAAACCACCAATCTTCTTCAATCTTCTTTCTGTCCCTATGAATTTACTTGTTCTGAATAGTTCATATAAATGAAGTCATACAACATGTGACTTTCTATGTCTGGCTTCTTTCACTTAGCACCGTGTTTTCAAGGTTCATCCACATTGTAATATGTGTCAGCATTTTACTCCTTTTTGTAGCTAAACAATATTCCATTATATATGTGTGTATATATATATAAAATATATATGCTACTATTAATATACATATATGTGCTACAATTTGTGTATCATTCAACTGTTGATGAACATTCGGCCTATGTACTATTTTAACGCATGCTATGAACATTTGTGTACATGTGTTATTTGAGTACCTGTTTTCAATTCTTTAGGGTGTACACCTAAGAGTGAAATTTATGGATCATATGGCAATACTGTGTCTAACTTTTTGAGCAGCTGTAACAGTATTTTCCACAGCAGCTGCACCATTTTATATTCCCTCCAGCAATGCACAAAGGTTTCAATTACTCACATTCTTGCCTACTCTTGCTATTTTTTTGTTTTTCTGACTATAGTCATCCTGGGTGTGGAGTGGTACCACATTGTGGTTTTGATTTACATTTTCCTAATGACTAATGGTGCTAAGCATCTTTTCACGTGCTTGCTGCGCATTCATGTATCTTCTTTGGAAAAATATCTATTCAAGTCATTTGCTCATATTTTAGTTGGGTTGTTTATCTTTTACTTGGGAGTTTTAAGAGTCCTTTATATGTTCTGGATGCTAAATACTTATCAGATATATGATTTGCCAGTACTTTTTGCCATTCTGTAGCTTGTCTTTTCACTTTCTTAATAATGTTTTTGGTGCATAAAAGGTTTTAATTTTGATTAAGCTCAGTTTGTCTATTCTTTCATTTGTTTATTTTTTGTAGTGTGTGTGTGTGTGTGTGTGTGTGTGTATGAAATAGTTTTTGTAGTAAACATAGTTTATTGTGAATTTATGAATCTGTGTCATGGAAGAAGTTACTTGATTTTAAATTTACAGTTGTCCCCACAACATGAAAACACTAATAAACAATATACTCATAATCCCTTCACAAAGCCTCAATTTTGAGAAGGAGAAAGACTTGTGAATTATTTGGAAAAACAATTAGCTTACTTCACTGGATTGCATTTCTGCGACGGCAATAAAACAATCTCTTAAAATTTGCTTTTTAATTTTTAACTTTTAAGTTACTACTTAAGTAAAAAAAAAATGTTAGTGAAATAACATTATTTTGTTTCAACATTACATTAATAGAAAAATTTAGCTAAAAAATCCAGGAATTATTGGCTGTCTTCTGAGTAAGGTTTATTTTTGGCTTGAGTAAAGTATATATCTAAGGCTGTGTTCACATTATCAGAAAGCTTTGAAATGTATAAAACTATATGAAATCTTGTACAGTTTAGCCACTTTGAGAAGAAAAAATTCCACAGTTGATTGCCTCCTGCTGCTTCACAGATATCAGATTATATCTTTGTATTGATAACTTATTAATTTCATGGAAGGCATAAGACAATTCAGAGCAAACCTGTTACCAAAATGTCATCATTCTAAAGTCAAGCACTCCAGTTTGCATAGGTGTGTACGTCTATGTGTGCCACTCTTCTCTTTTATGAAAGTGTTTATTACACAATTATTATGTATAGGCACTATCCTAGTCCCTATAAATACATATAAGTTTTTTACTCTTTGTGCTCTCATTCTAATGATAGAAGGCAAACAATAAATAAATTAAGAAAATATCTAAATTAGAAGAAAATAATACATATGGAAAGTGTTGGAAAGCAACTTTCAAAATGAAAATTCAACTGGTCTCATTTTGAGGGGGAAGTTGTATGATCCCCAGTTCAAGCCACAGTTTAGCAAACTTGGTGGTTAATGACTTTCAATACACAGCTTATTTTTGGCATAAACATCTTGGCACTGAATTGAAACTAAGTGCTCAGCCAAGTTAAGGTGTGACATTATCAAACACAAAGGCAAGAGCATTATTTTTGTGCTTCATCCCAATAACTGGTACTTCTGGACAAGGGAATATGTGCCCACTTAGAACTGAATCATCTTTTGTCAAGCTAGGAAGGAAAGGACTGGTGTAGCCAGGAGTTCCTCTGGGCAGATGTCATTTTGGTTCTCTAATTTAATAGGGTGCAAATAGATCCTAAAATTAAAAACCCAGTCCTCTGTTTATTTCTTCTGTTTGAGAAGCAGTCAATAAGCTCCACAAAACATGAGCTCTGTGCTGTGTTTCCAATGTCAGCTGCCCCTGTGGCCAACTTTTGCTTGCTATGAAAGGATTCCATTGACTCTTACCAACCAAAAACACAGGAGACTGACTATCCAGGAACCCCACTTTATTTTCAGTTATGGCTTCTTCTGTTTCCATATTTAAAAACAACAAGTCTTTCTTACCTCTGGTTTTCCAGTTTAACAAGGTCCTCAATTTTACTAACAATAGTGCGTCTATATAGTGTTTCAGCCCAAAGGAAGCCCAGATTCCTTATATGAATATGTACATACAGTCTTTCCCTCTTCTCCTTACCTTCCTATCCCCCAACCCCATGCACACAAATCACGTCATTCCTGAAATATGACCTCTGTGGGGTGGAGTACACTCGATGCTGAAACAGCATACGACATTGGCTAATGAGACTGACTTCACACCTGGGGTGCTGAAAGACCAGCGGGCAAGGGAGAAAGAAGCAAACATTTTTAACAAGTAAAAGAAAAACCTATTGAAAATAAAACATGCCACAGAACTAAAGAGAAATATACATTTTCCAGTTCAGGATTCAAAGAGAAAATTATCTAAGGGTTGAAAAAAATAATGCAGGGAGGACATCATCTCATTAATTGGCGTAAATAGCATGAAAGCTATACTTTTATAATTATAATAGGCAATGTAAAATTTGGAGAAAACACATCTTGTCATGAACTATTTACTGAAAGCTTAGATTAAGTAGATGGAGAGCGTGTCCTATAGCTACTAGAGTAGTGGAATTAGATTCTAATTACAATTTTAACAATACTAAGGAGAGCAGTTAGTAAGAGACATAATGAAAATTCAGTGAAACAACTTTTAATAGTAACAGGGAGTCATAATGGGTTCCTAATTATAACACTGATCTTGGAGTCCTGTGGTAAAGCCATTAAAATAAACATAGGGCCTGCTGCCAATTTTAGGAATAAAAGTTCTCAGACAAGGCCCAACACAGAAACCCGCATACACAAACACACAGTGCGCACAGACACACACACACACATGCACACAGGTGGATATTGAGCATATGCTGTCTTTAAAAAGTGACAAAGCCACAAGCTATGAGAACTCATTCCTGTACACTTCCATGCTCAACAACAACAAAAAAATAAAATGCACCTGCTACAATTTAGATTTATCTTTCTTAAGTACAACTCCAGTAACATCCATATGCTTTGTCAACAAAAAAATCAGTGATTATTTAGTGTATTTTATTAACAAATTGAATAAAAACTTTTTAACCTGGTATTTAATATGTTCCTCGTATTATGGCACAATAAGAAAAAAAATTTTTTACCCTTTATGCTAGTAAAACAAATCACAATTCTACTCACCACTCTACTCACTTGCCACACTTTTTCATAAGTTTCTCTGCCTCATAAGTCACTTTTGCACTTGGTACCTACTTTGTTATGGCCTCAGCTAATACTTCTATAGTAGCATTTTACCATTTAACAGATGCCACGGACTCATGGTGACTTAGTTCTTGAGATGTACACCTGGGCTTACAGGGCATTAAATTCCACTTCCTTGTATTTCAGGTGACTAAAGCCCAGAGAGGGTAAAGAACTTTTCCAAGGTCACATAGTAAGTTATGGCTGCAGCATTCAGGACTAAACTAAGGTTTTCTGTCTTCCTAGTCCATCCAGGCTCTATTCCATACACACTTGACATGCCCCATCATTTTTTTCTTTTGTTGGATGTTTGTTGAGAATCAAAACACTATGAGGACCTAACAAATCCATAGATGATTTATTAAGCATCTGATGTAAAGTACACGTAAATGTGTGTTCATATGAAAATTTATATTCTCTAACTGGATATAATGAATAATTTTGTGTAAGTGATGAATATAATGAGGAGGTTTTCTTTTTCTCTTTATATTCTTCTGCATTTTCAACAATTCCTATCACAGAGCATTATTATTTTTTATATGGAAAAACAGAACATTCAAAATGATTTTCATTTTTTCTATAACATGGGAGAAATAGCTTACAGGAACATAAAATCTTGTTTGCCAATGAAAGAAATAATTTATTTTTAGACATTCTATTTTGTGAGGATCTTTTCAAAATCTGTGTGTTTTTGGCTTTGGCTCATGCAGGAACCTTAGCGGCAGGCCAATAAAAATAGAGGAAATAATCTGTTTCCCTAGTACAGGAGGAGCTTCACAGGGTGTAGGGTTGACTCCCAGAGAAGTGGCAAAAAGTCCAAATCATAGTATTCATGGAACTGTAGCAAACTTCCATTTGCATAGGGCTGAGATTGATGGCCACTGGTTCCTACTTATGTTTAAGGTGGTAGGAGTTCTGAGCTGCAGTGACACTAATAATCACACACTTAACACAATCCTGACTCTAGGTAAGTCTTTCTAGGTCGGAGTGGGGAACCTGTAGCCTCAAGGCCATCTAGGTCCTTTGACTGAATCCAAATTTTACAGAACAAATCCTTTTATTTTTATTAATACATTTTTGCTCATCTTCTGTATTTTTATTTTTAAAAGGAATGTATTTTAAATACCAAAGAATAAAATAAGTTTCAACAAAATAATCCTCCCAGATTGATTGGCACAATTAGAACATTAGTGAGCCATAAGGGCTAGATTGATGCTACACTCATGATTTAGTTCCAACTTCCCCCAGCTGACTAGTGCCACTGCATGAGGCTGGTTGGTGAGAGTTTATGAGGGTCGAGTACACCAGTCTCTTATCAGCTTTTGACAATGGTGCCCTGTGTATTCTGTTGGTGAATAGTTGCACAGCTCAACAGTATTTTTTAATTCTGTCTGCTTAACAGCCCATCACGTCAAAGAAGACCAAGAGAACACTGAAGGAAGAAAACAGATTTTTTAATGAGGATTGGGAATTGAAATGTTATCTTGTTTCTGCTAAAGATAGGATCATTTGCTTGCTTTATGTTGCAGTATCAACATTGAAGAAATTCAATGCTTATAAGCATTATAACACTAATAAGGACCACAAATATTTTAAATTAGAGGGAGTGGCATGAAAAATTGTACTGCAGAAATTAAAAGATGAAAAGCAAAAGCAAAGACAATTCTTTCAAGCAGCAATAAGACCTGGAAATAATGCCACTAAAGCAACTTATGAAGTAGGTTATATACTCGGGGAAAAAGGGAAGCCATTCAGTGATGTAGAAATTGTGAAAGAATCCATTGTCGAAGTCATAGGATGCTTAGACCCGATAATGTTTCAAAGCACAAACAACTGCCTCTTTCAAGGAGAACCATAACTGATCAGTAAGCAGCATGAATTAGCCTTCAACTTAACAGAACAACTTCATGCACTACTTCAAAATGAAAATATATATTATTCAATTGCTTTGGGTGAATCAACTAATACTACTGACCTGGTGCAGGTTTTCTACTTCATTTGGGTCATAACAGAAGATTTTCTTTGCTACAAAGAATTACTCACTTTGGGCACTGTTGTGAACAGAACACGACGGAAAGGTATCTTTAACAACTTTCAAGATAAATGTCATGAAGTTGGACTGAATCTGGTAAATTCAGTGAGTGTATGTATAGAAGGTGCACCTTTTATGACAAGAAAACATGAAGGGTTTATTGCACAGATAAAAAAAGAACACATCCAGATGTTCTTATTTCTTTTCATCGTATCTTCCATCAGCAAAATCTCTGTGTTAAAGCTACTATTTTAAGTGACACTTTGCAAGAAGTTATAAGTATTGTTAACTGTGTCTGTGCAAATGCACCGCAGCACTGTCAGTTTTGTAACATGCTAAAGTTGAATAATAAGGTATTCAGTGTGAATTTGCCCTATAGTTCTAAAGTGTATCGGCTATTGCAGGGATAGGTGTTGGCCAAAATTTTATCTCTGCAAAAATAGATAAATTTTAAGAACAGAATCAGCAATATGAATTATTAAAGCAAGATTTTTATAGGAATGCAGCATTTCTGTGTGTTATCATGTCAAATCAAAATGACTTGAATGTTTCTTTGCAAGGTAAAACTAAGTCTATATATGGTATGTGGCAAAAAAAAAAAAAAAAAAAAAAATCCAAGCATTTGGAAAAAGCTATCCTTTTTCAAAACACTTTTTCTTCAAAAGGAAATTTTGGATGAACATTTTTCCCAGTTAGCAAATATCATTGATGATCAGAATAATATATGTGAATTATTTGAAGAATACACAGCTGTTATAGACCTATTAATTGGAGAATACAATGAAAGTTTCACTGACTTTGAGAATCATGACGTCACATTCAAATTAGCATTTTAGCCTCACCTAATTGATATCACCAAGGCACCTAAAGAACGACAGATGGAATTGATTGAGCTCTCAGTAGATGACATTTTAAAGTCATTGTTTGATACTAAGAAAGATCTAATTGAAATATGAAAAATGAAGTAGAATATCCATGCCATCAGCAACATGCTGGAAGAATGCTGTCTTGCTTTTCAACCACTTATTGCTGCAAATCTACATTCTCCTACCTAACCCAAATCAAGACTCCTTTAAGTCACATATGATGGATGCCCATCTAGAGGGTCAACTGAAACTGCAGGGCTCCATGCTGCAACCAAATATTCAAATGCTTTCCAACAAAAAGTTGACACAACAAAGTCATTAAAAGGTTAGTTAACTTTCAAATTAACAAATAGCTTTCATTTTTTGAAATCATTAAGTACATAGTATTTAGAATTTTACAAAATAATGTACATTTTTAAGTATATCTAATTGAATTTTCTTGAATGTGGCCTTATTTGATTACAGCTAAATTAATGCAGCCTTCCAACATGAAAAGGTTCCCCATACCTGCTCTAGATTAAAGCAGGACTCAAATCAGTGACTTGTAGGAGAGGCAGGCAATAGAATACATCCTAAAAAAGGGAAGAGGAGAGTAAAAGTGAAATGATAGAAGATACGGAAACAATTAGCTTTGCTCTGCCACTAAAAATCAACACTCCATCAGCACAAATCATGGATTTTGGGAAGACCTTCAAATCCAGAGGGTACCTGAAGTCCAAACATTTGGCCAAATGTTGTGAGGTGTGGGATAAGTGTGGGTGAAGAAAAGGTTTGGAGGACTGCAAAACTGGAAGGAATATCGAGGGCAGGTAGCCACAGCAACCTTACCAGGTGGTGGAATTCAGCACCAGACTTTGTCAGAAAACATGCAGGTCATTTTGCCCTGGTAGGCTAGATTATTTTAGTTCATCTCCTGAGCAGAGCTTTGCCTGCAGGTTGAAAAATTTCAGTTTTTGTGGTCTGACAAAAATAAGAAGATAGAGACTTACAAATATAATGGGATTATTTTCTAAATGCAAAGGCAGGTGAGCTAGAGACTAAGGAAGATATTTTTTCACTCTATGTAAAAGTACAACATATGAGATGGAAGAGTTTTCTTAAAGCCATATTTTATTCAGTTCATGTTGTGTACATCCCTTTAGAAAATGATATACATGCACGTGATGTAATGTAAATTCACTCAAAGAAGTTATCTCAAGGCAAAGTTGTTTATATTTGAAGAACTAAAAGAAACAGCCACTAAAACTAATTTTTAACCCAGAAAAAAATCTTTCAGTTTTAGGACTTTTATAAGCAAAATCATGTTGAATATGATATTATAAGCAAGATTAAAATAACTAACATTTGTTCTATTCTAACATTTATTATACACACTTGTACATATTAACTTATTAAATCTTGGCGAACATCCTGAGAGGTAATTATTAGTATCATCACTTCCCACAAGTGAAAAAACTATAATTTAAAGAGGTTGATCAAGATGATACAGCCAGTTTATCTTGCATTTTGAATTTCATCTGCATTCTCCTGCCTCTAAATAACAATTTAACAACAAAAAAATCAATCTTTCTAGATATACAACCCTTCCTAGCTAATATCTTCTTTTCTATTCCAGGCAGAAGCATCCATTTTTAAAAAATCAATAGATGAAAATATTTTTAAGTAAATGCAAATATATTTCCATCTTTCCTTAGTTCCTAAAACTCAAACCTGTTATTAGAAGAAGACAAATTTAACTTGAATGTGCTCAAGCTTCACCAAATTGTGGGTACACATGAGCCTCTATGTACACATTTTCCTGGTTTACCAAACATTTTAAGTCATTAATCTTCAACCCCAAATTTCTGAGATGTGCCAGAAATACATTCACGAACAAAACCCTGCATGTTTGGTGCAGCTATGCTCTTTCTTGAGCTAAAGCCATCCTGTACTCTGCATAGAAATGGGGACAGCTATTGTTCTTCCCTCCTCATTATTCTCAGGATTGGCTCCGCCTAGGTCACCCAGCTATACACTTTTATAATAGCATGTTTTGTACTTTTGTAAATTTGGGCTACAGTCTTAACTCCAACCTAGCAACAATGCAAAAGTATATGGTGAAAAAGAATAACACATTTGAAACCAGAGCATCCAGGTAAATTTGCCACATTTTAAGCAAGGTATTTTATCTCTTTGAGCCTCAATCTTTTCTTCTTTAAAATTGGAGTATTAACACTGCCAATAATAAGGGATAACTTGGGAATTCAAAAGAGACAATGTGTGTGAAAGAACTTGGTTAACTCTACACTTTAATGTATATGTATTGCATTAAATGGGGCTTTTTTGGTTCCAAGTGACAGAAAACGTTTCCCTCTAACAGAAACAAAACAGAACATGCCATTGGAAGCTCAAATGTGGCACATGTGGATCTCATGCTTGCTTTTATTTTATTTCTGGATGCACCTTGCATCTCCTCTTGGCTGGATTCTCTCCTGCTTCACAAATGCTTTCCCCACATGGAGGACAAGGTAGTGGCCAGGAAAGCTAAGCTGACAGGCTTACAGCTTGATATCTAAAATGAAGAAAAAGCCTCTCTCATCCAACGTCTATGTGGTACATTTCAAGAAAAGATTCTGATCAGTAGTAGTTGTGTGTCCTATTCTTTGACTGACTTCTGTGCATAGCTCGAGATACACAGTATGGTTTAGACTTCTCTAAAGCCCAGAGTCACATGGGATGAGGGAAGGGCAGTTCTGCTTTGGAAAGAGGAGTGCTGGGCAGAGAGGAGATAGTTGCCCATATAATCCTTTGCATCCTGAAAGACTCAGCTTTAAACCCACACCCACTTCATAGCTTTTCCTTACCTCCATAGCCCTCCTTATTCTCTTTCCCCACTGATGTCATTCAACAACAATCAACCAAATATTTACTGAGCTCCTACTCACTGATGCCAAGTACTGGGAAAGTGAAGGTAAGAAAACATAGCCCTCGCCTAGTTGGGAAAACAGTGATGATATATTATGACCCCTCCATATTAGACATAGGCACGGAGTGCAATGAAATAAGAACCAGTGCATTGTGGAGCTGGGACAAGGGTGGTGGGGCAGATCAGGCCAGGCTTCCCAAAGGAGCTTATGTGTAAAATGAATCTTGAAAGATGAATATGAATTAGCCAGGCAAGGATGGTGAGCAAGAATATTCCTGTACAGTTTAAAATGACATGCCTTGTATTCTTTGTTATTCTTTGTATTCTTTGCTACATATTGCAGGCTTCTCTATTTAATTTTGATTATGTTTCTTGATAGTGATCACATCTTATAATTCTTCTGAACTATTGACAATACTTACACAGTGCTAACTACCTTACTGACTCTTGCTGTTTAATATGTTTATGTTGGCAATTGTTTATTTTCATCGCTGGCCATCTGGAACATTTTTTTTTCTCCTTAGGAAAATGAGCTAATCATCAATAGTAATGGAATGGCTTATGAAACAGAGTGTCAGTTTTCTTGGAGAGCTTTTCAGGTTTCACCAGATTTTCATTTTTTCCACCCAAGGATTCTTAATTCTACTCTAGTAGTGCCATTTTAGCCAATTTAAGAATCTACAGCCATTCATACATGATACCTCCAAAGCTATGGCCCTTCTAAACCACCCCTTATATTGAAAAGTAAAGTCTGACTTTTGCCAACTGCTTTGGTCAAACTTTTGTTTAGAAAAATATATTAACTTAGGAAAATAACATCATGTAGCTATGCCATGCCAGTAAAAATACCACCATGTCCAGAAAATACACTCGTGGGTGGCTTGATTTGCCTAGAACACCTCATTAAATTTTCTCTTCCCTCCCCCAATGACATGTTAACATTTACTGATTGGTTGCTGGTTGTATGTGTGTCACCAAAACCACTGATCTCTGATTTAATTCACGTGCAGGACTTAGATGCAAGAAAAGCAATACTGACTTTGAGTTAACCCAAAGTTAATTCTTTTGCTTTGTAGATGTTTATCTATCTACATACGGGATGAGTGGTCTTAAATATATGCAAATATAGGCTAACCAGAATATTTATTCTTAACTTATTGGATATTGGTAGGATTTTTATATTTAAATATATCAATCTACTCAACCCCCACAGGTGGTTGAGGGAATATAGATATTTTCTCTGTGAGTGTGAGGTGATTCTCACTGTTTTTGGATTTTTGGATATGAGAAGGGAATGAGCAATAGCGACATGCCATCTCTGGAAACTACCTGGCAACATTTGCATTTTCCAGGCCTGCTTTACCAATTCCACTTCTACTCCTGTGAAATTTGTTTTATGTATTTAGTTTTCATACAAAGAAATATAGATACAATTATTGTCATTGACTCTAAGAAGTCAGTGGTAGAAAAATCTTCCTTTTAAATTCTCATTCAGTTCATTTACACTAGAGGTATTTCTGGAAACGTTAAACAGGCTTTTTTTAAACTTACATATTTCTCTTCTTTGGATCAAACAGGTGGTCCAGTGGTCTTTACTTGGCTGGAGTGTGGAAATAAAGTGACATTGACCTTCTTGATATGAGCACAAAGGAAGCTGAAAAGATAAAGGGAGGTGTTCTTGATAAGAAAAGGCATAGTGCACATGACCCTGGAGTCCAAAACAGGGAAAGCAAAAGGACAAGTTCTGGGGCAAGGAGACAGACTCTGGTTTAGGACAGAATCCGCTGAGATGCTCTGGGTGTTAGTAAGAAGAGTTCAGCTCTTTTTGGTAGGTTGGCTTGGGTGCATCTCTGAATTGGGAGGATGTTAAGAACACTCTGGTGGTACAGAAGTTGTTTCATGAATTGAGTGGGCTAAGGTTTCCTTAGATTGATGAATTCTTCCAATACACTTAGCATTATTCTCAAGACAAGAGGCCTATTATCATAACTGTTTCTCTGGGCCAGGCCCTTCCCGGTGGGATAGGCAATAGGTCAGCCATACAGTCTTAGGTTATTTCACAGAGGTTCCCTCAGTTTGACTTCCAGGAGAGGCTATTGGCATTCAGAGTGAAGAGTAAGGTCTCAGGAGGCTGAGAGCAAAAGGAAGAGTTGGAATATCTAGTGGATTCCCTTGAGCGGAGGTTTAAAAAGTGAGAAAACTATGGAAGAGTGGCCTCTATCACAATAAAAATGGCTGGGGAGCCATCCCCCTTCTCACCAGTTGGATTACACATGTAATGCAAAGAGAGTCACACAGTACCTTCCCACTACATGCCTTCCTATGGGTCTTATGCCTGCATATGTGCTTATTATATGGCATTTTCCCTCATCCGTACCCATTTTCCAAAAATAATTCTGAGTGACCTTTATTTTGCTTGGGTTTTGACTAGCTGCCAATGTTTTAGGACTCAGAGAAATAGCGTGGAGTACAAACCATTAATGCTATTAAATGAGTATTTTTTTGATGGAGAAGGGAATTCAGACAAGGCTAGAAAGGTGAAAAGGTTGTGCCATAGATAGGAAAACTGTGTTTTTCTCAGCACAGTAATGGAGTTCTCTGGTTAGACATTTCTCTGTGGATTGTAGGCAGTGGAAACTGGACATGGACTTGGAGGGTATGAACTTCTTCCAAATCCAGGAGCTTATTAGGACCCATGGTTGGAGGACTAATGAATATAGGAGTGGTTAGTGTCCCAGATAGGACTGTGTGAGTTTATAGTAGTCTTCTCAGAAGGAGTGGCTCATGAACCTCCACTGAAATTTGTGACTTGGCTTGAAGCTTGGAAAGGAAATGTGCCTGCTTTGGGAGCATACAGGCACCAGGCTCTTGGAACCAATTTAATTGCAGCCTTCCTCACACAAACATATAACTGTTCTTGGAACATATTTATTTAATTCTATTAAAATTAAGCTGAAACCTAGACATTGTACTCTGAATCTTATGTTTATTCCAGCACTGAATCCAGAAGCCCAAATGATGCTCATAATCACTCTTTCCATTCATATTTCATAGTTACTTGCCTATGAAACTCTTTGTAAATTACCTAATTCCCTCTTATTATATTACAGCTAGGTGAGTTGCCAGCAAAAAACATCAAGCTTATTTCTTTTAGCATTTGGCTCAAAGAGAAAGAGAGCTTTCCCTGCTATCTCTAACAGAAAAGTTCTGAAGGGATTGATAATTGGATAGACGTGGGTTAGTGGCCATTTCTGAGCTGAGATACCCCGATTGGCCAGACCTTGGTAACCAGGCCATTCTCATGACTGCTGAGAGATGAGGGCATGTTACTGTGATTGACAGCTCCACTGAAACCTCATGGAATGGAGGAGGAGTTCTCCAAAAGAAAGGGGTTATTGTTTCTAGTAAGAAGCTGAACAATGGGGCATCCTGGGTAGTTAAAACAAAAGCTACTGTAGTCCACAATATATGGACTATCTCTTAAAATTGAACACATTTATATTTAAAACAAACTAAAGGAAGTTTAGAAGTTCTTTTTATGCAAAATTCTAGTGTAAGCAAATTTACTGCTATTGATTTCATTATAGTCATTATAGGCAATTGGCAATCAGTACTTTTTAGACAATTTTATTTTATTTTATTTTATTTTATTTTATGACAATGTCTCACACTGTCCCACAGGCTGGAATGCAGTGGCTCAATTATAGCTCACTGTAACTTCAAATTCCTGGGCTCAAGCAATCTTCCCACCTCAGCCTCCCAACTAGCTAGGAGTACAGGCATGCACCACCACACTCAACTAATTTTTAAAAAATTTTTTGTAGAGATGGGGATCTTCCTATGTTGCCCAGGCTGGAATTGAACTCCTGGCCTCAAGCAATCCTCTCACCTTGGCCTTCCAAAGTGCTAGGATCAGGAGTGAGCCACCATGCCTGGCCAAGACAATTGAAATTGGACTACAAAGAAAGGAGATAAAGCTAAAAGTTAAGGGAAATTACAGGAAGATGGAAAAAGTTAGTTAAATTGATAGAAAGTAAACTCCTGCTTTGAGGTTGTATGTATTGAGTCTCAGGATCTTGTACTTCCAAGGGTACAACAAAAGAGGTGGAAATAAGGAGATGAAGACTAGTGGATAGCACTGTTATGTTGGCAGGAGGAAAGAGTCAATAACATTAAGTTCAAGGTTGCCCTAGCTTAAGCCCTAATAAATCTTCCAACTTGTTACTGGAAGTAAAGTTCTAAATACCCTCCTTGGCTCCAGTTTGTCCCCTCTCCAATCAACTTGTCCTTGTTATCATTGGTTATCATTGCCATCTCTCCAATACAAATTTATGATACTTATAACATCTTGAAAGGCTGCAAGATTAGAAATGTTAATCATAATGGAAATATCAAACTGGTTCAAGCTAGAAACTAAATCTGAGAGGCAAAGGAGTGACGTAAGAGAGCTCTAAAGAGAAGTAGAACATGATACTGAGATGACCAGAGTAAGACAAGTCTTTCTAAGGCAAATAGGTGGCTTTAGGCAGGATCACAAGAGACAACAGTATGCTCCAATAATGAAATAGATAATGACACCAATGGGGTATATTCACATGAGAATATTGGAAATGTGTGCCAGCAGGTATTGGCTATCATAGTCTTAGAGCAAGATGAACACTATTATATAGTTAATGTCTGAAGCATAGTTCATAATCCATAGAGATTCAGGGAGAGATCCAAGAGATCTGATGAAAACTGGCATGCTGGCCAGGCGTGGTGGCTCACGCCTGTAGTCCTAGCATTCTGGGAGGCCAAGACCGGAGAATCACTTGAGGTTAGGAGTTTCAGACCAGCCTGAGCAAAAATGAGACCCCGTCTCTACTAAAAATAGAAAAATTAGCCGGACGTGGTGGCATGTACCTGTAGTCCCAGCTACTCAGGAGGCTGAGGCAGGAGGATCGCTTGAGCCCAGGAGGTTGAGGTTGCAGTGAGCTAGGCTGATGCCACTGCACTCTAGCCCGGGCAACAGAGCGAGACTATGTCTCAAAAAAAAGAAAGAAAGAAAGAAAGAAAACTAGTATGGTTAGTGCATACACGGATATGTGGCCCATAGCTTTTACCAGTTTTTAATGCACCTATAACTGCCCCAAAATGTTCAGACTGAAATCTTAATCTATTTGCTCTTAATGTATAGAAGTTATTTGATTTATTTATGGAATATTTGGAAAAAAGAGCCATTCAAATTACAGACATATTTGTTCAGTATTTACATATAATTTATAAGTTTACCATAGATTAAATTTGTGAAATATTTATTCCAGTTTGAGTGACAATAATTTAATACTATGATTTTTTCCCACTCTATATTTTATTTTGTTTAGTCTCTAGTTTTGATTTATTTGAAAAAGTAAACATTTTTATAAAATACCTAAATAATCATTCCATTTAAAAACTTTTATTTTTAAAATATTTTCCCCCACATACATCTTAAAAACATTCTAGAAAGCATACTTTTTCTTATGATAATAAGATAGTTTGATGAAATCTGCAGTTTTTTAACCTTAAATTTGTTCCCCTTGCTGGTCACTTTTTAATGGCAGGAATAATAAATTCATCTTTGTACTTTCACACTCCAGTGGCTAGCACAATAGTTGGTACATAGTAGCTGTTTGATAAATATTTGTTGAGCTGAATGGAAAGGAATCAAGTTGTAAATATTTTGTAGTCACATGAGTGAAGTTAAGTAATATACAATTTTTCTTGGCTGAGTTTAGCAGCTATTCTGACACTAATAATTAAACATTTGCCTTGGGACCAAATTTTGAAATTTGAGCTGAGATCACTAACCACATATAACCTGTTTCTTTCTGGAATAGATGATGAACAATTTTAACTCTTTGCCAATTCATTTTTGGAAAGAAAATACTTGTATATAATAAATGTGGGGAAAGCACTATTTTTACCCATTTCAAAACTTTTGATACCTAATTAAAATATCGGAAATTAAAAATTGTCAGCATTTATTCACTACAATACAACAATGTTAAGCGCTATATGGAAAACTCATGAATCCTTAAAGTTAAAATGTACCCTATGATGGATCAAAGATCATTCTGTAGACTTTACCCTAGTGAGAATACAGCCCTCCTCAGAAGGATTCAGTCTCATTTGTCTAAATTCCATATTCAACAAGCAGCCTTAAGTTTACTCCTTTTGTTTCTTAGGCATTTAATTGATGCTTGAAAGTGCTCTCTCTCACTGTAGAAATAAATGCCCTGATTGTTAGTATGGTATTATATGAATTAGGAAATTAAAATTCTTTCATTTCATTAGTTTATTTTTGGAATGGTGTGTGTGTGTGTGTGTGTGTGTGTGTGTATATATATATAATATGTATATACATATGTGATCACCTTAGCTATGTTGTCTTATTTGGGAAAAAGATGAAATATATACAGCTGAGGATCTGATCCTAGACTAGTAGTAATCCTCCTGAGACAAATTAGTAGGAGAAAAAGAATTTGGAGAAGCTAATATCCTTTCTCGATATATCTTAGTTACAATGTTTTCTTATAGGATGACTTCTACCAAAATTTGAAAGTTAATGCGTTAGCTTGTATTAATAACCACTTATTTGTGGTGAATCTTTCTTCTTTACATTTGTCTACACTTACATTGGTGAATTCAGAATGAGGCTTTCTCTTATGAGCTATTGAAAAGGTAACACCAAAATATTAGGCTATATTGTCCATTAAACATTTTTAGATGGAAAATTTAATCATAACCTTTCAAAAGAGCACTCATGTCTGTAACTTGTCTATATGCAGAATATAAACCATCAAACAATCTAAGCAGAGTGTTTGTCCAAGTCAATCACTGAACTTAATATACCTCATATGTGAAAAAAAAATCATTTGTTTACATGGGGAAACGACTAGAGCAATCTAATACGAAATTATAGAATGGAAACCTTGTAATAGCCTTAGCTTTATATTCCAACCTTTTGGCATGAAGTCAGCTTTGCTTATTATGATTGGCTCAGGCTGTACACTAGCAAGCTAGCCTAGTGAGACTGGAGTCAATCTAGCTGTTTACATCGCTAAATTTTGAATGATGGCATATTTTTATTTTTTCTACCCAGCTTTACCTGTGATAAATAATTCTCAGATCAATAATTTGTTAGCTGTGACAATCAGGAATGAATCCAGAGAAACTAATCCCATATTATTTATTTTACACCACATTTTCAAGCTCTCCTAAGGGGACTCTGAGTTATTAGTGTGTATTAAAAGCAAAAGCTGAATACAGTAGATTTCCAGTGAGCACTGAGTTCACTCCAAAAGCTTATATAAATGTTCTCATTAGGTTGCAGCTCTACTGCTCTATTACAGAACTGTTTCATTTCATTCCAAGGCAACCTTTCCAAAGGTTGGCATATCTATCCCCAGGCTGAGGCCTTAAGGTCAATTTTACACCTTCAAAAACATAATTAAAAATATAAAATGAACCCCCCACATCTTCCAAAAATCATTAGTTAACACAATCAGTTCTGTAGCAACTGTCAATTGGATTGATATCCCAAGGTGAGTTCTATAAAACAGAGAACTGACAAATGTCCTATTAATCACAAATCTGATGGGAAAAATTGTCGGCTTTAAAATCAGATACACGGGCGGTTTGATTCCTCGCCCTGCTACTTGTTGGCTGTGTGATTTTGGCCAAATTACTTATTGGCTATGAACCTAAGTTTTCACTTCCCAATATTGTTCTGAGTGTAAGTAAAATAGAGTATGAAACTGCCTAGCGCAGAACATGGCATAGGATAGGTATTTTATTTTGTTTACTATCTGCCCCTCACCATGATAATGTGATTTACCCGAGGACAAAGGTTTTTGTCTTTCTGGTTAAATGCTGTAACAAAATGCTATGAACATTCTACCACATAGAAATGCTCAGTAAGTATTTATCAAATAGAATAAGTCTCAATTTTTTCATTGCTAATGTGAAAGGAGGAAATAATCTGTACATAAATTCCTTTTTTATTTTTTAAAATTTTTAATTATTACGGGCAAAAAACAGTTGTGTATCTTTATGGGGTACATGTGATGTTTTGACTGAAAGCTATATCATAATTTTCTATTTCTTATTATGGGCTACTTAAGTTGTTTTTAAGATTTTAGAATGTATTTGCATATGTGTGTGAATGTGCATATTTTGTGACATGAATTTTTTATTCTATTTCAGATGCTTACTTAAATATAAATTATTTTGTCTAGAATTATTGTATCAAAAGGAATCAATATTTTAAGGCTCTTAATATATGCAACAAAATGTATTTCCAAAAAATATTGTGTCAATTTATGACATCAAAATAGTGCATGAAAATATCCATTTAACCACATTCTCATCAGAAATGAGTATTCTTGGCTAGGCGTAGTGGGTGGCACCTGTAATCCCTGTGACTTGGGAGGTTGAGATGGGAGGATGGCTTGAGGCCAGGAGTTGGAAGACCAGCCTGGGCAACATAGCAAGACCCTATCTCTAAAAAAGAGAAGAAAGAAGAAGGAAAAGGAGAAGGAGAAGAATAAATGAGTATTCTCATTTTTTGAATTTTTGCTCATTTTAAAGACAAATTAATTACATTGTCCCTAGCTGTCTTTGATTATATAAAATCACTGTGCAGTCTTACAAAGAAGTTTTCTGAGCTAACTCATGAGTTGTGACTACTTGCAACTGGAAAAGTCCTTTCTATCTAATCAGTGCTCAGTAAGCAGTGACTGAATGAGCAGACGAACAAAGTACTACACTCCCAGCATGGAGTCTTACGTGAACAACTTTAAAACAATGGATTTGTCACATATAACCTTCTTCAATTAGACACAGGTGCTGCTTTCCATGCAGTCCCACCAGAAGATGAACACACACATGCACACACACACACATACACACGGGAGTATTTCTCATAAAGATAGGGTGGGTACAAGTATTGTAACAGGAATGTAAACAACATGCTGCAGGAGGGGCCTAAGAGCATGGGAATATGGGCTTTGATTTTGATTTTGAAATCAGATCACAATGGTAAAAATATTCACTAGTAGAGAAAAGGACTTCCTTAAAAGATGAAACAAGGATGTCAGATTAGGAACAGTTTATGAAAGATTTAACTAGTAGATTACATGTATACTTTTTTTTAAACAATGAGAAATCATCTAAGTTATTTCATTGCCATGTGGACTATACCGTTTATGATTTTCCAAAGCTAGCGCTGGCAACAGCATATAGAAAGATGTGTGGCCAATAATTGTTGAGGGGAGAGTCTGACTGTGCAGATGCAACAGAGGGGTTGGATTTATCAGGCTAACTAAAGTATTTTCTGTAATATCTTAAAACAATCCTCCCTTGCCCCATATCCTTCTCCACCGTCTGCCCTTATGTCTCCACTCTTTTCATAGCCAGGCTTCTTGGGAGATTTGCTTATATGTCCTGTTTTCATTTCTTCACTGCTTTCTCATTCTTTATTCTGATTTTCATCAGTCTACCAAATAATCTACCAAATTTACATGTCCCAAACTGAATTTATGTCTTCTTCCGTCTTTTCCCACCAAATCTGGACCTCTGTTCTATTCCTGTCCTGTTCGTGCATGACCAGTCATCCAGGTGCACATGGTTCACTTGAACGTCTAGAAGTCACTCTGGCCACCTCCTTCTCCCTCAGTAATTCTGTCTAATCACTAACCTACCAATATGCCCTGTCAATTTGACCTTCTAAACACTCTCGTATTGGGCCGGGGCCATTTCTTTTCATCTCCACATCCTGCTATAGCAGGATTATGGTTGTTAGGTTCTGCAGAGGTTGTTTCTGTTCTTTCTTTCCTCCCTTATCTGACTTAGTGATATCCCAAGCACCTCACTTTCTAAAGCATTCAAAGTCTTAAGAGCCAGAGTTTGCAGAACAGGTTTACTGTCTGTGAGATTAGATAAGACTGGGCCTATGGAAAGGTAGGGAAAAGGGAAAATGATAATAGGGAGAGGAAGGCTAAAAGGAAGAACATAGGAGTACTCAGTATAGAAAAGAGAAAGAATCTTTCTACCAAGGACGAAGGAATGAGTTGACCTACAGTTTAACACTACCAATTGCCCATCACCTGTGAAGGTTTTGTCCCGGATACTTGAAAGTACACGAAAAAGAGGTGGACATAATTTTTGGAAAGCTATGGAAGGGTTTTTAAGTAGAGGAGACAAGATCAGACAACTGTTTTAAAAATATGGATGGATTGAAGGGAATAGGGTGTGGTATATGAATAGACTGAAAACAGGGAGATCCTTTAAAATGTATTTGCAGTAGTCTAGGCAAAATAGGTACAAGTCAGTCAAAATGTAGAGGTGTAGAGAAGGGAACAGGCCATATGGAAAATACATTCGTTATAAAATTGGTAGACCTTCTCACCAAATTTTAACACATTCTCTAAAATAAGTATAGGACATTTATAAAATACCTTTTGTTGAGTCATTCCGATGAATTAATTAACTTTGCCACTTTTATTTCTTTAAAAAAATTATCAACTGACAGCAGTTTAAGTTGTTATAGAAACTTTGCAAAAATGAACTCAAAATTTTGTAGTTAGCCTGGGCAAAAGATAGTCATGATTGATAAATATGAATTCTGTGGATCCAGTGGCATTTTTATTGTTTATGAATGTACTTGACAATTTAAATTGCTATTGCTGTAGTTATATATATATGTATATATATATATATTTTTTTTTAGAATGCTAAACTGTACACACTGTACTACGGATGAAAAATAAAGTAACAGTTGATCCCATAACACTTCTTTTAGGAAATACAATGAAAATTAAAGTATTATTTATTCTGCTTCACATTATTTCATCTTGTCACTTAAAGTATTTATTTATTATGATCACTCTTGTGTTATTAAAGAAAACTTTCTTTAGTTTTAATCATGCCATATCTTTTAACCATATTTTTATTCATGTGACAATATAAAACAGAGGTTACTGGAGTTGACTAAACTGCCTTTAATCTGTAAGATTATTTATAATTAATATGCATATATTTAATTCTTACCTCACATTGCTTTAGAGTTAAAGGGTATCCTGAATTTGTACCTGGAAGAGAGTATAGAAAATACATGATTTAGGCTTTCTATAACAACCATTATATTTTCTAATAAATTACAGTATATCTTGAGAACTCAAATACTTTCTCCTTTGATAACAACAAAAAAATCCTTCAAAATCCCGTAAGTATTCAGTTTATAAAATTGATATAAGAAGTCATGTAGAATACATGCTTAGATTTTATCATTCATGTCATGAAAATAACTTTTAATAACAATCCCTAAAGCTTCATATTCAAACCCTTATCATTTTGTCCTGTTCTTTCTCTATATCTTGTCAAAGTAGATTTTATGTATTCAACTGTCTATGTAGTTAAAAGTGTGTATTAAGAAGGAGTAAATTTCAACAATTTGTCATTTTGGGGTGAAATCATTTTTAAGCAAGTTCACTGTACATGACTGTATAAACATAAAAGTGGGATACATGCTGCTGTACAAAAACATACTTTGTTAGCTTGTAGGGTGGCCACACAGGTTGGCCTGCCTTAAATGACTGGAAAATAAAGCCTTCTTGTTTTGAACTGATCTACATTGGTTTGAGCCAATAAACTCATTAGTAATACTGAAAAACTGAATAAGCTTTACAATTTATCACCTAACCTGATTTAGAGTTTTCATTGCTCCTTAGTTTCAGTCTCTTGGGAAGGTGCCTTTCTTTTTGCTGATATCCAAGTACCTTAGTTTCAAAAATATGTGGATAAGGACATTTCTGTACTGCCTTTCAAATAAGGATTCCCATGAGTCTCTTGCCAAATACTCATAGACGTCTTTTATAGTACAGGAAATGCAAGCAAATGGAGAGGTTAAGGAAATTGCTCAAGGACATTCAACAAGCTGGAGTCAGAGCCAGGAATAGTAAATAGACCTTCTCACTCCAAGTCTTTGGCACGATTGCCAGATTTCAGTTCCTCTCTGATGGTGAGCGAATGAGCCATCCTGCATCATTCATTAATCTTCATCATTTACTAATAGTTAATCTTGCTTCTTAAGAAAACGAGTGTATAAAAATGGGCTGATGGGCTTTAAATGGAAAATAAAGCAGAGCAGGAGGTCCTGTTAAACTTTAATCTAACTCTTGCTTTCCTGGTCTCAATCATGTTCTGTAGAAACAGTAGGTGAAGACTGAGATCAAGGGACTGGTGCCAGAGGGATGGCAGTCACAGTTCCTGCATCAGTATCACTATGTCCTTTATTCATTCAGCTTAACATGTGTGCTTGAAATATTTGCCCTTCTCTAGTGACTGCCCAAAAGCTGTAAACATGATTTAGACATTTTCCCTACCTTTGAGGAGTTGAAAGTTTAGCAGGATAGACAGACATATAAACATACATGTGTCAATAAAGTCTGTGAAATATTAAAATAAAGCATTATAGAAGTTCAAAGAAGGGGTTCAGAATTTAAGATGTGGGTTCAGGAAATGCTTTCTTAGAAAAAAAAAAAAAGGTGCTCAGATTGAGTTTTGAAGGATTCTCGTTTTAGCCAAAGAAAAAGTCAGATGAGAATTATAAGCAAAAGGAATAACACTCATGAATACAAAGAGACGTGAATTGCAAATTTCATGTAAAGAATTACAGCTCAATGATCTGAGCCTGTAGAGGAAAGGAGTCTTGAGAGCTGAAACCAGAGAGGTAGGAAGAGGGAGCTAAAGACTTGCCATGTCTGCTAATGCTCTTCCTAAAACCCTTTCAGGAATGGGAGCCAGAGAAGGTTTTAAACAGTCATACAGCATGATTTGCTTGTTAGGTAGATTATCCTGGTTGCAGGGTGGGGGATGAGTTTAGAGAGGGCAAAGTTAAGTGGATGATTCAATAATCCAGGAAAAGCTGATGAGGCAAAGACTAAGGACAGAATGTGAAGAGATACAATCATAAGAATGTGGTGACCAGTCGGCTATGGAGTGTGAGGAAGAGGTTTCTGGCTTTGATAACTGCATAGACTATGGCTCTCTTAACTGTGCAAGAATATAGGGGGGAAAAGTGTTGGGGAAGAAGACAAATTAAATTTGGATTTTGGGGGACACATCAGGGACTACATTCTTTAGACAGCTCAGGATATGCCTCTGAGCCTCAGAAAGGCTGAGCTGGAAGCACAGACTTCACACTTACAAGTATATAAATGGCAGTTAAAATCTTGATAGTAGAAGAGATCTGCCAAGAGATGGGACTGAAAAAAAAGAAAATGAACCAGGAACGAGTAAGAACTTGAGATAAAGAAGGTATGGTGACAGAAGCATATAAATTAAGTAGTCACTTAAATAGCATAATAATGTTTTATGTTTGTCTAGTAATTCCTTTTTTTCCAAAGTATTTTCTTATTAGAGATTTTATCTGCATCTCAAATTGAACATAGGAGAGATGAGGTGAGTATGACACTTTGACAGGTAGTTTTTACAAATTAAGAAATTGATCATTTCTTCATAATCTCCTTCAGGTTCTTTTTATTTAGTACAAACTTAAATGATAGTATCACCTTCTTTTTTGTTTTCTACATCATTCCTAAATTGTATTCATCTATTCTAATTGTATCTATTTTGTCTATAAATTGCTCACCTAAATCATTCCCCTTAGTGCAAGGATTTGCATGTCCAACTCTTCATTGAACATCTTCATCTAGATTTCATAAACTTTTCCTTCTGGGTTTTCATCTTCGTCAATGTCATCTGTCATTGTTAATCCAGTTATCAAAGTCAGAAACTAACTCATTGGGGCTTTCCTCTCCCTTAGTCCTCATGTCTAATCAATCACTAAATCCCTTCTATCTTTCAAATCTTTCTAGTCTTTTCCATTCCCTCTATCAATGTCTTTAGGTTAGGACACTCTTTTCTCTTCCACAAATTATTATAACCATTTCCTAATTTGCTACTCTGCATTTAGTAGCAATTTTCCCCTTATTTAGTTCATTGCCAACACTGCAGACAAATTGGAAATGCTACAGTTTGTCTTTGCACAGTCAATTTAGAGATCAGTTCCTTAGGAAGCCTCTTGCCACTAACCAAAACTTAGTGATCCTGCTTGAGATACCTATAGGTCCTACAATTAGTTTTATCTGGTATTTACCTACTGTAATGGTTTTACTTGCCAAGCAGTAAGCAACTCGTTTGCTTTCTTTGTCTTTGTTTGTAGTATTCTTCTTGTCTAGCACTCAGGCCCTCCATAATTATTTTTTTGAAAGAATGAATAGTTGCCTAAGACCATTTAAATATTTGGTAACTTAAAAGGTATCTAAAATACAGGTCTCCTGAGAATAAATCCCAGTGTATTTACCAGCAAACCACATAACACTAGTTACTCAATAATATATGGGAGGAAAAGCACTGGAAAGTATGTGTTACAATATTTTACACCCTTACAAATGTTGCTGTATTCTTGGACAGAGACCTGCATGTTTGAAAAGAGAATAGAAATACACCTATAAAATTAAACATGGAAAAGATTACTCTTGAGATTCTCTCTCTTTCAAGAAAATCACAATATTATGATACTACACAATTACAGAGACAAATCAGAGATGATATAAAGACTATATTATAATCCTAGAATGTTATTGTTGTAGTCTCATGTGCAAGGAAATGGAACAATATATTTACTTCTGAGGAATACATATTCTCTGGCAAAGAGGTCATTGTCCAAAATCCGAGTATGTCTTTAGAATTTCCTTTTACTTTATGTCTACATATAAGTAAACAGATACTTTAAATTCTAATTTATCTGAGATCAGACAAGGGATCACTGAGAACCAAAAGTTAAAATGTGCAGTCCTATGTTTCCTGTCTATAGGCCACAAAATTATCATTACATAAAAAAAAAGTTTTGTTAGTTTTGCTGAATGAAAAATGAAAATAATAATATATAAGGAAATTGCAGATCAAAATGAAAATATTCTAGTAGCAACGTGGAGTGTTTGAGAGGAATGTGCTGAAAATAATGTAGAAATTTAAACAAGGAAAAGATCAACTAAAGTGACTGCAGTTAAAAATAGTCATATTTTCAGCTATTGTTTTATTTAAAGTTCTTTCCATTCAAAATTTACGTCTTTGACAATTTTTTTCTACATGTGTGACAGTGGCAGAAAATCCCAACATTAAAATGATTTTAAAAATATGTATATGTATAAAAAATCTGTTTTTCTTTCACTTTTGACTATAGTTACTGTTTTTATAGCCCGTTGCTATTTGCAGCTTTATTTATTTTCTCACTCTCTTATTTTAACATACTGATTGGTCCTTTCAATGTTTCCCAGAGACAGAGGTTCATTACCATGGCTCTAAGACAGAAATGATACTTTAACCTAAGAGCTATGTACATATTTTCCACACTCTGACATGTGAGACTCAGTCATTGTTCTCCACCTGCAACAAACCCAGTTTAAATGATTTTTAGAGAGTTATAGAGGTAGATTGAGAAACTTGATGATAATACAAACCTCTTGCTTAATGACTCGATGTGGTTTTTACATCATCTGTAGTAGTTTGATTTTTGGATATAGACCTTAGTCTGAAGCTTCATTATGTGTTGCCAGCTATCTTATTGCCAGTGTATAAGGACAGGTTCATTTCCACTTCAAACATTATTTTCCAGATTTCCAACTACCCATTTTTTGGTAATACTGTGGATGTTTTGGTAATATTATGGTTTCAATTATATATAACTAGACTGAAATTAACTTTTTAAAAAGTTTTTCTCTTTATATTTGTCTCTGTCTTTCAATTGATTTATTTGAATATGCCGAGTAGTTGCTTAAAGTATATACACTTCTTGACATGATATGTGAAACAGTCCATTGTTAGGCAGTATGGTATTTTTAAAAAAGGTGTGAATGTTGACACAGTTGAGATGTAAGAAAATTTACAATGTCTGGTAATGAATTATAATTAAAATGAAAATGAAAGCTATTATCCAATGAGGATTCAATGATGTGGCAAGGCAATTGTTCTCAATTGGGAAATTGTTGCGATGCAAATTCTCCCAGATCTACTAAATCAGAAACTCTGGGGCCAAGGCCCAGCAATCTGTGTTATAATAAGCCCTCCAGGTGCTTTAGATGTGCATTAAATCTTCAGAATCACCGTCTTAAATTATTCATCATTATAAATCTGCAGGGGCTTTAAAAGACCTATATCAGAATGGGAGATAATTAATTTAGACTTACTATAGTATCATACTGTTATGCTCATACTGAAGTTACTCAAATACGTTTCTAAATTATATTTTACATATCTAATTAATAGTATGAACCATTCGGATGAGTTTTAGCAATTTTTATGATAAATATAGATTTTTTTCATTGTCATACTGGTAGGTTGATCCTTTCATCATTATATAACATACCTCTTTATCTTTAATAATTTTCTTTGCTATAAAGTCTACTTTATCTGACCTTAATAGACATTTCTTTTGTTTTGATTAATGTTTACTTGGTGGATCTTTTTCCACCCATTTGTTTTTGGCCTTCCTATCTGCCTATGTCACTATATTTGAAGTGAGTTTCTTGTAGACAGCATATTTTTGGATCATTTTCTTTCACTCACTCTGCCAATTTCTGTTTTTAAACTGGTATAGATAATTTAGATTTAAGAAAATTGTTGAAATTGTTGATTTGAGGCATAAGTCTGCCATTTTGTTTTGAGTCTATCTCCTTGTATAGTTTTCTCACAGGTTGCTCTAGGCATTACAGTATATAGTCTACTGGTGTCAACATTTTGCAACTTTGAGTGAAGGGTAGAAGTCCTACTTACATTTAGGCCTTTTTACCTTTTTCACTTTTAAAATAAAATTGTCCAAAGCACCATATCATGTGGTGTTATAATTTTTGTTTCAATAATCAAGTATTATTTAAGAAATTCATAAGAAGGAAGATAGTCTGTTATATTTACCCCTTATTTACCATTTCTTTCTGAAGTTCTAAGCCTTTTGTTATCATTTCCTTCCTGTTTAGAGAACTTCTTTAAGGGTCTGTTTGCTAGCAACAACTTCTCTAAGAGCTTTTTTATTTGGTATCCCTCCTTTGGAAATAAATTTATTGGGAAATTAGAAGTATGGCTTAATATTGATTCAACAGCATTCAAAAGCATTACATTAATCTGAGACAAAGGATTTCAAAGCCAGATTTAAAGGGCATCCGGAGTCAGACTGGCTGGTTTCTAAATCCAGCTCCACAGTTCACTAGCTATGTTACATTGGGCAAGTGGCATAATCCCCTGTGCCTCAATTTTCTTATCTTTAAAGGATACTAATGGCAACTATTAATACTTCAGAAGTATTAACTAAGTTAATACATGTATAATACATAAATGAGTGGCTGGTATGTGTGAGAAGGTCATGTCAGCCACTGTTTTTATTAGGTATTATGGAGCAAGGTACATGCCAACACATTGGAATTATTCAGTTTCCTCTGTTCTGATTCTATGCTGACATATAATTTTGCTTTACATATCGAACTAACAAATTATGGCTAATACCTTAATCATGTGGAAACATATTTTTCAAGGTAGTAGAACATAACTACTGCTGAGATTTGTGCTTCAACTCCCGGTTCACCCTTCAACAGAACTTCAGCAAGTTCTTTAATTTCTCAAGCCTGGTCATCTTTATTAGTGAATGGATATGATAATTCTCATCTTCTAGGATTAGTGTGAGGATTAAATGAGATAAAGTATATAAGCTGCTTAAGTCCAGTGCCTGGCTCATGGTGACCGTTCATCAAATAGGAAGTCTTGTTCCTATTACTATGGCTCAAGTAACAGTTATAGTTGACATTGTAGTATAAGACTCTTACTATTCTGAATATTTTTAAAAATTTGTATTAATATTATTTTAATTGACAAATCACAATTATGTTACATTTATGGTTACATTGTGACATTTTGATATATGTATACTGTACAATGTGGAATGATTAAATCACACTATTTAGCATATCCCTCATCTCACTTAATGTTTTTTGTGGTGATACATTTGAAATTTACTCTCTTAGTTTTTTTGAAATATACAGTAAATTATTATTGATGATAGTCACTCTACTATGCAATGGATCTCACAGTTCTGAATATTTTGAGTTAAATTCCTAAGTCCAGTCAATTCTGGGAAACTAGAAAGATCGAATTTTTGATCTGCAAAGTTAAAAACTAGACCACAGACTGGAAATTTCACTGGTTAAAATGCCACCTGCCAGATATTGTTTAAGTCTCAGTACTCTCTGCACACTTTCAGTTATTAGGCACTTCTCTGTCTTACTGAAGATGAAAGATTAGAAATTAGACTCCACCAGCAGGATTTCAATTAGATTCTATCAATGGAAGACACTCATGGGAACTGAGGAAGAAGCAGGAATGTGGGGACTGGTGGACAGCAAAAGTGAGACTATGCCAGCAGCTTCCAAAGTTCTCCTGGAGTCATTCATTTGGTGTTATAATCAGCCACAATTATTGGTAGTGGCTTCTATGTGATCTTTTCACTTCTGAATTTTCTGAAAATAACTTTTTTGATCTCATTTCCCTAGTTCTTGTAGAAGTTCTGTGTGCCACAAGTTCCCTATTTCACTCTACTACTCAAACATGCACAGTGGCTTCTGCTATCCAGACTAAGCCTATCTAATACACCACCCATGAGCCCTCTTGGTAGAGAATCCCTGCTCATTCTAACCTCCTTCTCATTGTCATATGAGAAAGGCTGCTCTTCTTTCTATCTAAAGCCAATTCTGTCTCCTCTCCCCTCCCCGCCTTCCCTCCCCCCGTCTTCCCTTCCCTTTTCAAAAGAGTCTCACTCTATTGCCCAGGCTAGAGTGCAGCTCACTATAACCTCGAACTCCTAGGCTAAAGCGATCCTCTCGCCTCAGCCTCCCAAATTGCTGGGATTACAAGCATGAGCCACCATGCCTGGCCAAAACCCTTTTATTTTTAATTTTACTTTTGTATTCATCAAATGCTCTTCAATCAAATATTTCCACTAACTTTTTTAAAAGTACAATTTACATTCAATAACATTCATCCACTTTAAGTCCAGTATATTTTGACAAATGAATATTGTTTTGGAAACTACAGCACAAACAAGATAGAGAATACTTCTATCATCTCAAGGAGTTTGGCTGTGTCCCGTTGCAATTGGTTCCCTCCACTGGATCAACCTCTGGAAACCACTGATCTTGCTGTCACTGTAGTTTACTCTTTCTAGAATGTCTTATGATTGGAAATTATATAATATGAAATTGTTTTGTGTCTCACTCCTTTCACTTAGCATAATGCTCTCAAGATTCATTCATGTTGCTGCATATATTAGTATTTTGTCTCTTTTAATTGTTGAGTAGTATTCCATTGTATGAATACATCACAATTCGTTTATCCATTCATTAGTCCATAGATATTTTGTTTCATGTTTTGGCTATTATGGAAAAAAGTTGCTATAAATATCTGCATACAACTTTCTGTGTGAATATATGTTATAATATTGCATGGTTAAATACCTGAAAATGTAATGACTGGCTTGCATATTAGGTGTAAGAAAATGTCAAACTTTTTCAAAATCAGCCAAACTATTTCACATTTTCACCAGCAACATGTGAGTTCCACCTGCTCCAAATCCTCACCAATACTTGTTAATTTTAGCCATTTTAGTGAGTGTATAGATAATAACTCATTGTGTTGGAAACTTTAATTTCTCTGTTGGTGTTGTATGCCTTTCCATGTGCTTATTGGCCATTTGTAATTTTTTTTATGAAGTGTCTAAATGTATGGCCCATTTTTTATTGGGCTGTTTATCTTTTTCTTGTTGCACTCTAATAGCTCTTAATATATTCTAGAAACAAGTCCTTTATCAGATATGTGTTTAGCAAATATTTTCTCCCAATGTATGGTTTGCTTTTTATCTTCTTAAAAGTGTTTTTCAAAGAGCAGATTTTAATTTTTGTGTCAGTCCAGTAGATAGTTGATATGGATCTGAAGTTTTTGTAGATTTGGTCACCATGGGTAACCCACAGGCTTGAAATTCCTCTGGTGGTGGACTGAAGCCACCTCATGCTCAGGGTAAGGGCTGCAGTGCTAGAGCAGGTTTCTTAAGTTCCTGTGCCACCCTCACCTTTAAGTAGGCTCTGCCACCTGTGCCTGCAGGGGCCTCTGCCACTTTGTCCCTCTCCTACTTCTTGCTTGTTATTTGGTACGGGGAAGGTGTTGGGGATGACAGGTTTTCTCAGCTCTTTTGGCCCAGTTTCCTTCTTAAGCAAGCCCTGTGTCTCCAAGCCTGGGAGTGGGGCTTTCTTGGTGTCTGTCTCTCCACCAGTGTTAAATGTTTCTTTTCTCCTCAGTGCAGGGTCAGAGTACCATGGCAGCTGAACTCTGCCCTAAATTGATTAGGTGTCTGAGGAGTGAAGGGTTTTCCTGCCCCCTCCCCAGTAGCAGCAGACTTCCGCTTCCTATCAGTTCAAGATCCTGTGCACATGTATATTCCTTATGCCCGCAGGTAGCTTTACCCAGGGTCAGGGCAGGATGGTGCGGTGGGGGAAAGTTTTCTACCCCTTCCTTCCTCCAGAAGATAACCATGCACTTTCTTTTCTCTTATACAGTCACTGAAACACAAAATGCTCTGGTCTCCAAAATGTGTGTGGGTTTTTCCCCACACACCGAACAATTCTCCAGTGAACACCTCCTGGGTGTCTGCACTTTAACTCAATTCTGACACTATCTGCCTGGAGATAGAGTCAGATCCCACAGATTAGGGGCTCAGTCCCACAGCCTCTTCCTCACTTCAGACGCCAATCACAAGTCCTAGGTTGTGACCTGTGCTTCTAACCAACCGGCTATAAATCAGGGATTCCTACAACCCCCTCCTTGGTTCCATTAATTTACTAGAGAGGCTCACCGAACACAGGGAAACACTTTACTTGCCTTTATTGTAAAAGATACAGATGGCAGATGAAGAAATATACACAGCAAGAAATATGGGAAAAGGAATGAAGCTCCTGTACCCTGGGCACACCACCCTCCCAGCACTTCCATGTGTTCAGCAACATGTGAGCTCCCCGAAGCCCCTATTTCAGGGATGTTTATGGAGGTTTCATCACATAGGTGTGATTGATTATTAACTCTATTTCCAGCCTTTCTTCTATTTCTGAAGACTGAAGGGCAGAGTGGGGCTGAAAGACCCAAGCTTTTAATCATGGGTTGGTCTTTCTGGTGTCCAGCTCCCACTCAGGGGCCCACCAAGAGTCACCTCATTAAAAAAAAATATGCTCCTCACTCAGGGAATTCCAAGGAATTAGGAGCTCTGTGTCAGGAACCAGGGTCAAAGAGCAAATATTAGAACAAAAGATGCACCTAGCACTCTAATTAGGAAATTACTAGAGGCAGAGACCAAATACGTATTTCTTATTATATCACAATACCACGCTTCCCCAGAGGCAGTGGACTTTTGCCTGGTATTGAGGTCAGGTGTGTTTGCTGTCCCTCTCCCAGTGGTAAGGGCCATTTCTCTTAGAGCATTATCAAGTTTGATAGTGGGTGGGTTTCTTGCCCCAAAGGCAGGGGGCTTTCCCTTTGCATCCCAGAAGAGTCCACTGGTGTAGGCAGGTTTCGAGCCTGTGGCCTAGTGGCTGCTGCTCTCCTCTTGGAACTCGCAGGGCCCAAGGTGTAGATGGGCTTCTCCGGCTTTGCTTGCTCCACCCTCCAACCTGGTAGGTCTTGTCCACCTGCACAACCGGCTCTATCCACTGTTTTGCCTTGTTCCCAGTTTTCCTCTCACACAGCTGCAGAGGCCTGTGGGCAACGGCTGGTAGCGGGTGCAGCTCCTCCTGTGGCTGGAGCTCCCAAGGATTCTGAACTATCATGTGTGCCAACACTCAGCCTTTAAGAAACTGTTCAGAATTTTAGATTTTCTTCTTGCTTTTATGGTTGCTCCCTCTTCTTCACAGGTTCTATTAAGATGAGATACTTTATGTGTCCCATGGCCCCTTACAGGGGCTTGTCACGCTTTGAAATTCAAATCATTTGCTTGATTTATGACCTCAAGTTTCCGATAGGCTCCCAAAGTTATACTTTTGGAGACTCTGTGTATCTTTCCTTAGGGTTGGAGTGACATTCTCTTATGGCTAGTCCTAAACTACATTAGCTTGTAATCAAGTATCCACTAAGAAAAAGCAGTTTCCAAGTCCCACTCACCCATGTCTCTCATCCCCAAAGCCATTTTTTTTTTATTGTTTTGTGGAGATTAAGTGAAAAAAAAAGTTTGTAAAAGTCTGGCAGATAATAAAGGATAGTTTTTCATATCACTATGGCAATAAATACATGACTAGGTTTAAACGAAGGTAACTCTGATAACATGATCTTTCCATTCTAGAACGTGGAATCATTCTTGTTAAAAGTAAATATTTTATTACTCCTGTGCTTATATAGATCATTAGATTGAAATGTAGCAGTGCAGGAAAAATTAAGATCAAATAAAAATACATGATTACACTTAATCTTTATAATAAGACATCATTGGGTATTGGGCAAATATTAACATTATGAAAATATATGGGCTCCAACAATATTCGCATTGATAAAAGATGTATATTTATTAAGAAAGAGTTTTGTTCATATATCTCAGGACGTAAAGGACATATTTCAAAGAAAAGCTGGAAAAATGCAAACTACAAAAAATTATTGAAAAATATTTTCTTTGAAATTGAAAGATAGCCAAACTATTAATATTTATCTCTAGGAACCATACTCAATATGCAATAATGAATGCAAATTTCATTCTTATAATCCACTCAGGATTTAGAAGTTTGGTTTGGGGCATATATCATGTATTTAATTAGGAAAGGACATTTTCAAACATCAGCTTTTTGTTTTGTAATAACCATTTCTATTTCAATTGGCAATAGAAAACCTTTTTTTTCTTTTTTCGTAGCAGCTAAATCTGGTTTCCAAACTCTAGTCCAGAGAATTATTTTAGGCATAAATTCCAGTAACTTTTTTTTTTTTATAAAAACAAAACAAAACAAAATTTTAGAAAGCTAGCAGAAACCATTTGGATTTAAATTTTGCATATCAATCCTAATAGATATCTCTAAGTTTCTGAATTTTTAACCAAAATGCCATAGCTCTTAGTTTAGAGGTGATTGTTTTCATTTATGGAAATGACTATATCCCTCAAACTTGAATGAAAATTATAGTTTTCTATAATTTATTTAAGGATAAAAATAATTCTATTTTTTTTGTCTGCATGATATAAAGAACATTTGGGTTCAGTATATTTCCATAATGTCAAATTAAAAACTGTAGTTCACACTAAATATGGTTCTTAAATAATAAAAAAGAGAAAAGTCCATGTATGTATGACTTTTCATAAACTCTTCTCTATTTAGTCCTTCTAATTAGGGGTTAAACATCATCCTCATAGTAAAGGCTTACATAATGAATGAAACAGTTTCTTCCTTTATTTAGAACTTTCATAATATTTATGAAATATATTTTTAAAATGGGTTATTTTTTGCTCTTGTTTTCCTTACTGCTTTCTTCTTTTCCAGTATATTGAGGTATCATTGACAAAATTGTATATATTTAAGGTGTACAATGTGATGATTTGATATATGTATACAAGTCAACTAACACATTCATCCCCTCACATAATTATCAGTAATTTCTTAATTTTTTTGTGGTGAGCACACTTAAGATCTACTCTCAGAAAATTTCAAGTATATGCTGTAGTGCTATTAACTACAGTCACCATGCTGTACATTAGGTCCCCACATATTATTCATCTTATAACTGAAAATTTGTACCCTTTAACCAATATCTCCTCATTTTGCTTCTCAGCCCCACCCCTGACAGACACCCTTATACTCTCAGCTCCTGTGAGTTCAACTTTTATAGATTATACATCAGTGTTTGTCTTTCTATGTCTGGCTTATTTCACTTAGCATAATGTTCTCCAGGTCTATCCATGTTGTCTCAAATGACAGGATTTTCTTCTTCTTTTAAGATTGAATAATATTTTATTATGTGTGTGTGTGTGTGTGTGTGTATCTCGCATTTTATTTATTCATTCTTATATCAATGGACATTTAGTTTATTTCCATATCTTGGCTGTTGTGAACAATGCTACAAGAACATGGTAGTGCAGATATCTCTTCAAGATACTAATTTCATTTCCTATGGATATATACCCATAAATGGGATTGTTTAATCGTCTGGTAATTCTATTTTTAATTTTTTGAGGAAACTCCATGCAGTTTTCCATAATGATTGCACCAATGTACATTCCCACCAACAGTGTATAAAGGTCCCTTTTCTCCACACCATCACCAACATTTGTTATCTCTTGTTATCTTTTGTCTTTTTGATAATAGCCATTCTAATAGGTGTGATGTGGTTTTTATTTGTACTTCCTTAATAATTAGTCATGTTGAACAACTTTTCATATATATCCCTTGGCCATTTATTTCTAAGTCTTCTTGGAAAAAATGGTCAAGTTCTTTGCCTATTTTTAAATCAAGTTATTTGTCTTTTTTGCTTTTGAATTGTATGAGTTCCTTATATATTTTGAGTATTAAGCGATTATCAGGCACTTCCCCACAAAGACACCCATAGTCATTAGCACTTCCCAATCCACTCTTAAACCACAGCCCCTGACAACCGCTAGTCCACTTTATGTCCCCATGGTTTTGCCTATTTTAGACATTTTATATCAATGGAACCATACAATATGTACCCTCTGGTGTTTGTATTCTTTACTTAGTATGCTAAGTGAATGCTAATGTTTTCAAGGTTCATCCATGTTATAGCATGCATAAGAACTTTGTTGTTTTTGTGACCAAATAATATTTCATCGTATAGATAACTCACATTGATTTATTCATTAATCAGAGGATGCAAATTTGTGTTGTTTCCATTTTTATACCATTCTGAATAGTGTTATGATCACTTGTGCACAGGTTTTTGTGTGGACATATGTTTTCAATTTTTTTCCAGTACCTGATAATAAAATTATTGGGACATATGTTAATTCTAAGCTTAACATTTTGAGAAACTGCTAAACTGTTTTTCAAAGCAATTGCACAAATTTTACAGATCCCTACAATGTATGAGGGTTCCAATTTCTCTACTTCCTCGTCAACACTTGTTTTCTGACTTCTTAATTATTGCCATCCTAGTGGGTATGAAGAGGTAACTCATTGTGGTTTTGACATGTATTTCCCAGATGAATAATGATATTGAGCCTTTTTTGTGTGTGCTTATTGAAGATTTATGTTTCTTCTTTGGAGAAATAGGTATTCAAATCTATTCCCAATTTTTTAATTTCATTGTCTTTTTGTTGTTGAATTCTTTATTCTGAATATAAGTACTTTGCCATATGTATGATTTACAAATATTTTCTCCCATTATGTGAGTTGTCTTTTCACTCTCTTAGTGGTGTCCTTTGGTGCAAAACATTTTAAAATTTTGATGAAGTTCAATTATGCTGTTTTTTTGTTTTTTTTTTTTGGTGGTGCTTTTAATGTTGTACCTATGAAATAGTTGCTTAACCCAAGGTCACAAAGATTTACTTCTATTTTATTCTGAGAATATAATGGTTTTATCTCTTAACTTTAGGCTTTTAATCCATTTTGAGTTAATGTTTCCACACAGTATGAGTTAGGGTCCAAGTTCATTCTTATGTATGTAGATATCTTATTTTCCCATCACTAATTGCTGAATTTTTCCTCACTGAAATGTCTTGACACCTCTGTGGAAAATCAGTTGACGATACTGGAAGGATTCATTCCTATACTTTTGGTTCTTTTCTATTGATTTCTATTTCTATTTCATATACTAATACCAGGCTCTCTTGACAGCTGAACCTTTGTAGTATATTTTGAATTTGATTCCTCCAACTTTGGTTTATCTACTTCAAGATTGTTTTAGCTATCCAGGATCTCTTAAGTTTCCCCATAACTTTAGCATAAGCTTGTCAATTTTTGGAAAGGTAAGCTGGTATTTTGATAGAAATTTCTTTCACATTTTAGATCAATTTGGAAAGTATAGCCATATTAAAATATTAAGCCTCCTAAACTATGAACAGTAGATAGTCTTCTATTTACTCATTTCAATGTTTTGTGAATTTCAATGTATAAGTCTTATACTTCTGTTAAATTTATTCCTGAGAATTTTATTCTTTTTGATGATATTGTAAATAATTTTTTCCTCAAATTCCTTTTCTGATTGTTCATTGTTAGTATAGATAACATACAATTGATTTCTTAGTGTTGATTTTGTTTTTTGCAACCTTGCTGAACCTACTTAGTTCTAATTGTGTGTGTGTGTATGTGTGTGTGAATTTTCATACAAGATCATGACATCTGTAATAAGAGAAAACTTTACTTCTTTCTTTCCTATCCGGATTCCTTTTATTTCATTTCCTTTACTAATTTCTCTGATTAGAACTTCCAGTACAATGTGGCAAAAAGTGGACATACCTGTCTTACTCTTTGGTCCCTCTTAGGGGGGAAACAGCCATTCTTTTGCTATTAAATACAAAGTTAGCCAGGGGTGTTTTGTAGAGGGACTTTATCAAGCTGATGTTAGACTAGAGAATAAATAATAGAATATTCCTACTTTGTTGGGTGTGTTATTTTCTTAGTGATTGCCTGAAGATTAGTTAAGATTTTAACTTACAAAAATCTTGTTTGAATGCATACCAACTTAATTTCAATATTATATAAAAACTTTACTTCCTCTTCTTCTCTTTTTGTACTATTATCATACAAATTATATCTTCAGATGTCATAAGCCAATAAGCACAATTTAATAATTATTGCTTATGCAGTTATCTTTTAAATCAGAAGAAAAGAGTTATAAAAATATATACATTTTTCTGTCTTTTACGTTTACCTGTAAATTTAGTTAGTATCAAGTGCCTCTTTTCAGCCTGAAGGACATTCTTTAAGATCTCCCGTAAGTCAAGTTTGTTAGAGATGAATTCTGTCAATTTTTGTTTATCTGGAAGTGCCTTAATGTCTCCTTTATTTTTGGAATACGATATTCCTGGATGTATACAATTCTTGGTTGTATAAGAACCTTATTCTTTTTGTGGCCAAATAACATTCCATTGTATGGACAAACCAATGTGGTCCATAATCAGATGATGTAAATTTGTGTTGTTTCCATTTTTGTACTGCCATGAATAATATTATGATCACTTGTGTACAAGTTTTTGTGTGGACATATGTTTACAATTTTCTTTCAGCACTTTGAATATGCAATTCCATGGCCTCCTGGTGCATGGTTTCTGAAACAAAGTCAACTGTTAATCTTGTTGAAGATGACTTGTACATTATGAGTTGCTTCTCTTGTATTGCTTTCACGATTCTGTCTTTGTTTTTCAACAGTTTTATTATGGTGTGTGTTGACATGAATCTCTGCAAGTTTACCCTTCTTGGAATTTTTGAATTTCTTGGATATGCAGATATTTTTCATCAAATTTGCAAATTTTCTGCCATTATTTCTTCAAATATTCTTTCCCCACTTTCTCTATTGCCTTTCCTTCTGGGTCTCCCATTACATGTTTATTGGTAGTTTTGATGGTGTTCCATGGATCTTTGAGGGTTTGTAATTGTTTTTATATTTTGTTCCTCAGGTTGGATAATCTCTATGGACTTGTCTCCAGGCTCATTAATTCTTTTTCTGCCAGTTCAAATCTGCTGCTGATCCTTTTAGTAAATTTTTCATTTCAGTTATTGTAATTTTTAACTCCAGAATTGGTTTTTTTTTAAATTTTTTTTTATTCATGATAAATTATTAAGTGAACAGTGCAAGTTAAAAACAATAGTTTCATATTTTTTCCCCACCCCCCCTTTCCCGAGTCAGCACCTTCAAGTGTTACCACTCCCCAAACGGTGAGCAATGCACTCATTGTGTAGGCATACCCCCATCCCCTCCCCCACCCCCCACCTCAGTCTGATGTCCAATTGGTGTCGTTCCCAGATTTGTATTTAGGTGATGATCAGGGAAACCAATTTTCTGGTGAGTACATGTGATGCTTGTTTTTCCATTCTTGGGATACTTCACTTAATATAATGGGTTCCAACTCTCTCCAGGAGAACCATAGAGATGTCATATCTTCATCATTCCTTATAGCTGAGTAATATTCCATGATATACATATACCACAGTTTACTAATCCAATCATGTATTGATGGGCATTTGGGTTGTTTCCACATCTTTGCTATTGTGAATTGTGCTGCTATAAACATTTGGGTACATGTGCCTTTGTTACAGAATGACCTTTTTTCCTTTGGGTATATGCCCAGTAATGGGATTGCTTCGTCAAATGGCAGGTCTACTTGAATCTGTTTAAGATACCTCCATAATGCTTTCCACAGGGGTTGCACTAGTTTGCAGTCCCACCAGCAGTGTATTAGTGTTCCTGTCTCTCCACACCCACGCCAACATGTGTTGTTTTGGGTTTTTTTGATAAAGGCCATTCTCACTGGGGTTAAGTGATATCTCATTGTGGTTTTGATTTGCATTTCCCTGATGATTAGAGATGTTGAACACTTTTTCATATATTTGTTAGCCATTTTTATATCTTCTTTTGAAAAATTTCTATTCATGTCCTTTGTCCACTTTTTGATAGGGTTGCTTGATTTTTTCTTGCTGATTTTCCTGAGTTCTAAATAGATTCTTGTTATCAGTCCTTTATCTGATGTGTAGTATGCAAAAATTTTTTCCCATTCTGTAGGTGGTCTGTTTATTCTCTGGACTGTTTCTTTGGCTGTGCAGAAGCTTTTTAATTTAATCATGTCCCATTCATTTATTTTTGTTGCTGCTGTGATTGCCTTGGGGGTCTTCTTCATAAATTCTTTGCCTAGGCCAATGTCTGTAAGAGTCTTTCCTACATTTTCTTCTAGAATTCTGATTGTATCACGCCTAAGGTTTAAGTCTGTTATCCACCGTGATTTGATTTTTGTGAGAGGTGAAAGCTGTGGGTCCTGTTTCAGTCTTCTACAAGTGGCTAACCAATTCTCCCAGCACCATTTGTTGAATAGGGATTCTTGTCCCCAGAGTATATTCTTTCCCGCTTTGTCAAAAATTAGGTGACTATATGAGGATGGTTCTATATTTGGATTTTCTGTTGTGTTCCACTGGTCTGTGTCCCTGCACTTGTGCCAATACCAGGCTGTTTTAAGAACCACAGCCTTGTAGTATTGTTTGAGGTCTGGCAAATTAATACCTCCCATTTTGTTTTTGTTGCTTAAAATTGCTTTTGCTCTACGGAGTCTTCTTTGATTCCATACAAAGTGTATAATTATTTTCTCTATGTCTGTAAAGAATGATGTTGGTAATTTAATAGGGATTGCATTGAATCTGTAGATCACTTTGGGTAGTATAGACATTTTAACAATGTTGATTCTTCCGATCCACGAGCATGGTATATTTTTCCATCTATTTGCAAGTTCTGCTATTTCTTTTCTCAGTGTTTCATAGTTTTCCTTATAGAGGTCCTTTACCTCTTTAGTTAGATATATACCTAGATATTTTATTTTCTTTGTTGCTATTTTGAAGGGTATTGAGTCTTTAATTTGATTTTCCGATTGACTGTTATTGGCATATATAAATGCCTCTGATTTGTGTATATTAATTTTGTAACCTGAGACTTTGCTGTATTCGTTAATCAATTCCAGGAGTCTCTTGGTTGAATCCTGGGGGTTTTCCAGATATAACATCATATCATCAGCAAAAAGTGAGAGTTTGATCTCTTCCTTCCCTATTTGGACTCCCTTGATTCTGCTCTCTTGCCTGATAGCTCTCGCAAGGACTTCCAATACTATGTTGAAAAGTAATGGAGACAATGGGCAGCCCTGTCTGGTTCCAGTTCTAAGTGGGAGTGCTTTCAGTTTTTCCCCATTCAGTATGATGTTGGCTGTGGGTTTGTCATATATGGCTTGTATCATTTTTAGGTAGGTTCCATCAATGCCTATTTTGTTAAGCGTTTTTATCATAAAAGGGTCAGAATTGGTTTTTATAATTTCTATCTCTATCTATATTCTCTATTTGGTGATACATAACTTACATGCTTTCCATTAAATCTTTTTTTTAGGAGGGAGTTAGTTTATTTTCAAGAAACAAAAAAATTTCTGTGCTATAGAAAGGGTTTAATGTTCAAAAAATTTTGGTGTACTTTGCAAATAATTTTATCAAAACAAAATAACATTTATATACCAAATTGTCAAAGATAGAATGAAACTATGATTTAATCTCACTTTAATAATAATACAAAAATTATAATAAATATATTCAAACCAAATCCAACTGTATATTAAAGTAATATCACTAATGCAAAGCATTCTAAACTAATGTTTGAAAATCTATAAATACAATGTACCAAACAAATTGGTAAATAGAAAAACAAACCTATATGTTTATCTAGCTAGAAAGAAACAATTATTTGATAGAATTACAACATCCATTCTTGAAAAAAACAACCTCTTAGTTATCTAGCCATGGCACAGCTTGATTTTAAATGGTGAAACTCTGGAGATAGTTCCCTAAAAGTCATCCAAAGACTGCTGTTATCATCATCATCATCATCATCAAACATTATTTTTTTGAAAGATACATCTAATAGACAGTTGTAATTTTTTTCCCTCTAGGATGGGTATGTGGTTATGGTACGTGTCATAATATGTAAGAAAATGTACTTTCATTTGTTATGCCTCTGAAAATTATAATCTTGGAGAAGAGTTGAGGAGAAGGAAAAATGCTCATAAGATAATACTATGTGATGAAAGCAAGCTTCAAGATGATGCAAATGATCACAATTTTGTATATATGCAGCTGGAATAAAGTGTATGAAAATATTAACTGTAGTTTTTTTTGATAGATTTGGTTTTGATGTATTTGAAATTTTCTTAATCTTTTTCATATTTTCCAAATTTTGTTGCATTAAATCTTTAGATATGGTCCATTTAGTTCTTTCAACATAGTTATAATAGATTTAAAATCTTTGTGTAGGAAATCTAATACCCAAGCTTCCTCACTGACAGTTTCTATAGACTGCTTTTTCCCTAGTAGAGTGTATGAAAACTTTTGTAATTTTGTATTTTCTTTGTTAAATCTTTTAATTTTTTATTGAAAGTGGAGATTTCAAATAATATGTCATCACTGGAAGTCAGACTGCCCCTCCCTTTTATTGTTGCTATTTGTTTAGTGATTTTCCTGAACTATTTCTGTAAGGTTTGTATTCTTTGTCATACACAGTAACTGAAGCCTCTGCTTGATTAGTTTATTAGTCATTAATGATTGGACAGAAATGTCCTTCAATGCCTAAATTAATATGTTTCTCAAATTATTTTACCAGTGGTGTGAATGTGTGTGTGTTTGAATTGGGAGAAGGTGTTAGTGTGTGCTTTTAATGCTCCAACTGACAGTTTACGACTGTGCCTTAGTCTTTAATGCTTGTTTGTGCAGAGACTCAAAGTCAGCCAGAGGTGAGACCTTATGGCCTTCTCATATCTTTCCTCCACATGTGCTCAGCCTTGGCTAGGTACACAGCCCTGCACATGCTTTTGGCCTCCTAGATTCCCTGAAATGTGTTAGAGCTTTTCAAATTCTTCTATGACATCTCCTTCTCTAGTTTTCCTTTTAACTCTTTGTTCACCCTCTTGTTACCCCTAACTGGCATAGCCTCCTCAGGCAGGTTCAATATTTAATGATTTCTGCTAATAGTCATTGACAAATACCCTGTGCATAGAGCTGTTTGAACAGCGTGAGCTCTGAGTTAAGTCAAATAAATGCAAACTCTGAGAATGGAGGTTTTTCAACAAGATGCCAGACAGGTCAAATAGTGACAATTTTCTGAGGATTTTTACAATTATTGTAAAACATTTAAAACAGAAAACAATCCTAGAGAATTAGGTCAGAGAAAGGTCTCGAAGGGAAATATTTGTAATAGTTACATGTTTGAACTTTGTTTTAAAGATACTAATAAGCTACAAGATATTTTTCATTCTGGAATAAAATAATCTTTTTCATGTTATAGGCAGAAGGATGTGTTGGCAGTGTGGACGATGATCTCATTACCCTTTCTGTAATGTGTGGAACACTCTATAATGATATAGCAATAATGATAATTTATTGCATTTATATTATTTGTTATTGTTACTATGGTAAGTATTTTTGTGCAGAGTTTCATTTAATACTCCTTGCCTCTTTAGACTTTCTCCTCTTTTGGTTCTTTCTCCATTTCTCTGACTTGTATTTCTGTGCTATTTTCATGGCTCATTCTTTTATCATTATTAATTGTGATGTTTCTCAAGTTACATCCATAGTCTTTTCCCATGGAGAAGACATACACATTCTTATGTCTTCCACTCTCACCTAGGTAATGATTTAGTTCAAAAATTATACGAGTATGAAACCCTCTATAATGTTTAGTTGCTAATATACATTTCATTTTCCTAGTAGATATTCTTGTTTGTCCTGTTTTCACCTGCAATTAAGATTTTTCTAAAGCAAAATTAAGTACCTTTTTCTCCAAATTAGCACCTCTTCTAAACTCTATTCTATTATTCTTCTATCCATCATTTGGGAATTAAAGCTCAATCATGTTGACTCATCTCTTTCCCTTACCAGATTTACCCACTCAATCTCTAAGTTCTTTAATTCTCCTTTCTAAGGGTTTTTAAAAGTGTCCCTTTTGTCTTGTTTCCACTGCATTTCTTACTAATCCTTGGTCCTAAATCACTTCACACTTCATAGTATTTAAAAATGTATAGTATGGACTTGTCGCTATATATTTAACATTATTTGTACATTTATTCTACATGTTCAAAATATTTTAAAATATTCGCAAAAGTTAAAAAAAAAAGGTCTCAGTAAGATTCCCTCAGAAAGATTCTGAAAAAATTTTTTTTCTTTTTAATTATTGTGGGTACATAATAGTTGTGTATCTTTATAGACTACACGTGATGTTTTGACACAAGCAAACAATGTGAATTTATCACATCAGGGTAATTGGGGTATCCATCACCTCAAGAATTTATCATTTCTTTGTGTTAGGAACATTCCAATTCCATTCTTTTAATTGTTCTAAAGTATACTGAAACTTATTGTTGATTATAGTCATTTTGTTGTTATCAATTATTGTTCATTTTACCTATGATTATCTAACAATTATTTTTGGACCCATTGACCATCCCCACTTCATCTCCCCCTCCCTGCTACCCTTCCCAGCCTCTGGTAACCACCATTCTACTGTTTGTCTCCATGAGATCAATTGTGTTTAATATCTAGCTCCCACATATGAATAAGAACATGATTTGCCTTTCTGTGCTTGGCTTATTTCACTTAACATAATGTTCTCCAGTTCCATCTATGTTGTTTCAAATGGCAGGGTTTCATTGTTTTTTGTGGCTATATAATATTCCATTGTGTATATGTGCCACAATTTCTTTATCCATTCATCCAATGATGGACATTAGGTTGATTCCAACTCTTGGCTATTGTGAATAGTGTTACAATAAACATGAGAGTGAAGATATCTTTTTGATACACTGATTTCCTTTCTTTTGGATATAGAGCTAGCAGTGGGATTGCTGGGTCACATGGTAGTTCACGTTTAGTTTTTTGAGGAATCTCCATACTGTTCTCCATAGTGATTGTGCTAATTTACATTCCCAGCAAGAGTGTACATTGGTACTTTGGGTTCCCCTTTTCTACATCCTTGCCAGCACTTTTAAGAGTTAAAAGGAAAGATAAATAAACATTTTTGTGTATACAAAAAAACTCAAGGAAGTATTGCAAAGAAGAACTGTAAGTGGTTTACTCTCAGATTTGAAAAAAACACCATCTTATTCTGTTTGGTGTGAAAAGAATTCAAATTATTGTGTTAGATAAGAGTTTATCATTTAACACTGTTTGTGCAGTGTTGGAGCAAAAATTTGCCCATAAAATGTTAGTGTGATGAATAAAGAAATGTTAGAAAATTTTTTTTATCTCCTTTAGTGTTTAGTAATTAATATGTGAAATTTCTTTCTTCTTTTTTCTCCAAATAGTTTATTCTCTTTGCTTTGGGTTCTCTTCTACTCTTTTTCTATTTATTATTGATTGTATTCTACCAATTTTTCACTAAGTTAATTTAATATTTTTCATATTATTACAAAAATTACCTACTAACCAGAGGATAATGCTAAATAACAATATTTAGAAATTTAAACAATAATTTATTCAACAAACATTCATCAGCTACTAAACATTTGGCAATGCTGGGCATTAGGCAAAGAATGAATTATGGTAAAGTTCTTGCCTTCAAGATTGCCACTGATTCTGAGGGAAATACAGAAGAGGAACTAATTTCTTCTTTTAATGGTAAATATTAGGGTGGATAAAATGTTAAATACTTGCTTCTAAAATAAATTCGGAAGGAAAAGAATAAGTTTCTTTACGTCCAGAGTAAATACAGAGCAGAGACTTTGTGTAGTGAAGTATGTGGACATTATGCAGGAAGATACCAAAGTTTCCCAGGTAATAGTGTGTTTGGAAACGGTGTGGAGCTCAATTCTTTGTCCACTTCTCCTTTTGTTGTACTTGCTCTATTTGGATGACTTCTTTTGTGTCAGTTGTTTAAGATCTAAATATCCAGGCCTCTCTCTTGAGTTTCAGCTGTGTATATCTAATTATTTGCTGAATCTAGTTTCCTTGGTTACAGTACAGAAAGCTCAAAACCCACCAGGCCAAACTCATCAAAATCTCATTTTGTATTCTTGATCCCTGAGAAAAGCATGACAATAAATCTACACATGAATGTAGAAATATCATTTTTAGATTCTTTTTCCCCATGTTTCTCCATTCAATAAATCACAAATTCTGTCTATTTTTGCTTTAACTTTTTTTCCTGAATTCATCTGATTTTCTTCATCCTTATAATTACTCCAGTCCAACCTTCATCATCATCATTTAACAACTCTATGACAATTGCTTCCTAAATGCGTTGCAATTCTAGTCTTTTCTTCTCTGAATTTATTTTCTAAGCAAAGTTACCTTTATCTTCATGGTTTCTGGGGCACCAGAAAAATTTATCAAAATGTTATTGTAATTAGTAGTTTATGTGGCTTGTCTACTACACTTAAGTTACTGAAATAGAAATTCACAAAATATAGTTCAGAGGCTACTTGATTCAGAATCTCTGGGGGTACATATTTAAAATAAAAATTATAATGGCCCACACTGTATCTACTAAATTATAAATTTATAGTGATGGGACTTAAGAATTTGTTTGCCTTTCTAAACAAGCAACCCATGTGATTTTTATGAATCCTAAAGTTTGTGAACCACTGCTGTGATAAAAATAAAAGTTTTGATTATTAATATTTTTCTATCTTAGTAAAGTGCATAGTGAATATGGGGAAGGATATTGACAAGTAAGCATATAAGGAATGATGAATGAGGGGAGAAGATAGTAGAAGATGAGGCAGAAAACGCAGGAAGGGACCAAATTCTCAAGGACCTACAATTCCACTCCAATGAGATTGAAACCATTAGACTAAGTGGTTTTCAAATGCACCCTGACTGCTTTCTAAAATACATGTTAATGGGCCAAAGATCAAAATGTTTTGATTCCCTGGTTCTGGGATGGGTCTGGAAAACTGCAATTTTAATAAGCACCTGTGGCTAATATAGGTGCCCCCCCCACACCAAATTGAGAAGTACTGCTATAGGGAAAAGCAACCATCTGAAGGTATTAAGCAGAAAAATGGTCATATCAGGTGTAAGTTTTGAAAAACTAATTGGAATGAGAAAAAATGGAAAATTTAAATTATTAAAAAGTTACTGCCATGATTTAGATGATATATGATGATCTTGTATTCATTTTCACTTCTCAGAACAGAAAAATGAATATATATCAGGTGAAGATATTTTAATCTCTTTTACTCTAGAGAGTTGTAGATTTAGTAGTAAAAGATATGGTAAGAACAATCAATAAAAATTAACTAATTTGTATTTCACTTCTTAAGAATTTGTTTAAATTTAGATAAATTGTGTATGTTAATTTTAAAGTAAGAATTACAAACATATATTTCTTTTGAATTTTTGTGTTTGAATCACAATTAAAAGACCTAAATTCAATAGCCTTTCCAAATCAAAGACTTAAGAAATTAAGATTTTAATAGGTCTATTATAAATACGTATCTGTCCTCATTAGTTCTATTTTTGGACTTCCTCTAGCATCCTAAAATTATATGATACCGGGATTGACTCTTGTAATGATTTTTCACTGTATGGAATATTCATATGAAGAAAGACATTGCCACTATTTAATGCAAACATCAAATACTTGGGGAAGGGAAAAAGGCAGTGTTGATGAGGGAAGAAGGCAGTGTTGATGTTGGAAGAACCACATTAGATGTGGATTTTCAATCCCATGCTTGCCACTTAACAGATCTAGCCAAAGAACCAACTGCCTCACAGAGCACAGTTCCTATTTCTGTAAAACACCTGTTGATGGATATTTGGGTTATTTACAGTTTTGAGCTAGTGTACAGAAGGCTCTTAAAAATATTTGTCTACAAGATATTGCATGTCATATGTTCTCATTTTTCTTGGGTACGTGCCTAGGAGTAAAATGCCTTGGTCTCATGGTAAATTATATTTAAAATTTTAAAGTTTTCCAAATGGATTATACAATTTTGAATTTCCACCAGCCATGTATGAGAAGTGGTTCTAAGTCCTCACCAACAATCAATATCCACACTTTTTAATAATAATATTTAATAACTTATCTGATATTAGATATTTAATAATAGTCATATAAAATGTTATTATGATGAGAGGAGATAATAGGTAAAAGTGCTTTTTAAATTGTGAAGTGCTTAACAAGTGGTAGAAACTATTACTGTAGTAAATCCTCCATCTCACTGCCACAGAAAATGCCATTAAGTCTAGTGATATCACATGAATAGTATTTTAAATTTTCAAAGAACTTTTTAAATCACTACAGAGATTATTTTTATACTATGCTTTAGAATGTTTTTGAATTAGTTTTACTAATAATAAGAGGTTACAGTTTCCTGATGTCATACTGGAAGAAAAAGTTAGACATACCAAACTGTCTACTTTAGAAAGAAACGGTTGCTTAACTTAAGTGGAATTTAAGATTGGTGAAGTAGAAGGATTCAAAACCAACATGCATGATTTATTGAGTAAAAATTCTAATTATGAAAGTTGTTCTCCCACAGTTTGAAAATCACTTGACCCAGATATATTCCCAGTGCATGCCAACTGGTTTATGTAGCAACTAAAGAGTCCTAGAGTCCTAAAGTTACAGCAGGCCATTAATTTTACAACATTTCTGGGGAAATCTAAAACTCAACCTATTTAGGGAAACTTTTTTCATTTAAATTTTTAAATCAACTTTATTAAGTCATAAATGATATACAATAAGCTATATCCATTTAAAGTAAAAAATTCAGTGAGTTTGACAGATGAATACATCTTTACAAACATTCACTAAGTCACTAGTTCCTTTCTCTTTTTTCCTGAATAACATTTCATTGTGTAATGGATCACGTTCTGTTTATCCATTCCTCTGGTGATGGGTATTTGAGTTATTTCCAGTGTTTGGCTAGGGTGAAGAAGGCTTTTAAGAACATTTGTTTTCAAGGCATTGTGTAGCACATGTTCCCCTTTCTCTTGGGTAGATACCTAGGAATGGAATACCTTGGTCTTACGATAAAGTATGTTGAAAATTTTAAACAACCGCAGAGCAGTTTTCCAAACTGCTTATAAAATTTTGCATTTCCACCTGTTATGAAAGTTCCAGTGGCTCCAAATCTTCACCAGCAGTCAATATTCACTCTTTTCCGTTTATTTGTTTAAATTTTAGCCATTCTAGTGGATGTGAACTAGTATCTCATTGAGGTTTTTAATTTTCATTTCCTTAGTTAGTAATGATTTTTTGATATCTTTTCCCCAGCTTAACAGTTGTTCATATATCTTTTGTATCTTATGCCTGCTCAGATCTTTTGCCAATTTTGTCTGAGTTGTTTCTTTTCCTATTTTAGTGTTGTAAGAGCTCTTTATATATTCTGGATACAAGTCCTGTATCTGATATGAGTTTTGAAATATTTTCTTCTAGTCAGTGGCATGTCTTTTTACTTGCTTAATGATGTCTTTCAAAGACCAAAAGTTTCTAATTTTGATAAAGTCTAATTTATAATTTTTATAGCTCTTGTTTTTTATGCTCTCAGAAATTTGTGTCTACCCCACAGTTTCAAAGATTTCACTTATGTTTTCCTCTACATGTTTTATAGTTAACTTTTGTATTTATATCTATGATCTATTTTAAGTTTATTCTAGTGAACAGTGGGATAAAAGAACGAACTTTTCCTTCCATCGGTATCTAACTGCTCTGGCAGCATTTGTTGAAAAATTTTTTTATTCCTCACTGAATTTCCTTGGTGACTTTGTTGAAAATCAGTTGGCTGTCTATGTGGGGTTCTGTTTCTGGGCTTTATTCTGTTAACTGATTTTTTTCTATATATGTATCCTTTAATCTGTACCAAATCATCTCGATTAATGTAGCTTTGTAGTAAATCTTGGAACTGGGTATTTTAAGTCCTCCATGTTTGTTTTTCTTCTTTTAAAATCACTTTGGCTATTCTAGGTTATTATATGTCACATAAATTGTGGAATCATTGTGTCAATTTCTTCAATAAAACCCTACTAGTAATTTTTATTGGTATTAGCTTAATCTATAGGTTATTTTAGGGAGAAAGTACATCTTAACAATATTGAGTTTGCCAATATATAGTCATGGTACATTTCCTCATTTAGTTAACTCTCTTTTAATTTCTCTAAGTTATATTTTGCACTTTTAATGCAGAGGTCTTGAACATATTTTGTTAAATGTATTTTTAATTACTTTAGAGTTTTTAGTTAAAATTGCTAGTTTAATTTCACTTTCCAATTGTTTATCTATAGTTTATAAAAATTCAATTGATTTTTCCATATTGACCATGTATCACTTAATTTTGCTAAATGTATTTGTTAGTTCTAATGCTTTATTATAGATTATTTAGGATTTTATACATGAACAGTCATGTCCTCTGCAAATAGCAATGGCAATACTTTATTTCTAAACTTTTTTAGTCATTTCTTTCTATTGCTGAGACATCTCATACGATGGCAAATAGAAGTTAATTTGCCTTTTTCTAAATTAAAAAGAAAGAGTTGAATATTTCCATCAATATAACAGTTGCAGATTTTTTCATATATACCTTTTATCAGATTGAGGAAGTTCCCTTCTATTTATACTCTACTCAGAATTTTTATCATAAATGGATATTGGATTTTTGTTAATTGCTTTTCTTGCATCTACTGAAATGATCATACTTTCCCCCTTTTTTTGATTAATATGGTGAGCTGTATTGATTGATTTTTGAAAGTTAAAACAACCTGAATCTTTGGGATAAACCTTGCTTAGTTGTGGTATATTAAACTTTTATATATTTTTAAATTCGTTTTGGGAATATTTTATTATCTTTTTGTCTATGTTTATGGAGGATATTGATCTGAATAGTCTTTTTTAATATTTATGTGTGTATAAATATATTTGGTTATTTCTTGGTCAGGTTTTGGTATTAGGTTTGTGCTTGCCTGCTAAATTAAAGAAGTTGGAAAGTGTTTTCTTCCAAATAAATTTTTGCACAATTAATTAGTTATATGTCAATGAACTCCTTAGATAGGAATATCAGAGCAGATATAGCCAATGAGCTTTACCTTCAGTTAGAGAGGAGGGTATATTTTTTAGATATGTAAGTATCTTTGGATGAAGTTCAACCAACATACAGAATCATCCCACTCTCTGTTCTCTCACTTTCTTCTTTCATACCTTCTTCCTTCTCTCCCTAATTCTTTCACTTAATAAATACATATGGAACAAAACATTCATAAAGCTATGTTTTACTTTCAGGAGAGAAGCTTTTTAACCTAAGGTATTTGTGATGTATTAGGTACTACCCACAACCTAAAGGAACTTTACATTGAGATCTTCAAATCATACACTAACGTTTGATGCAAAACAAATGGTGCTTGTTAAGCACACAAATTTCTATTTATGAATATTCTATACTGTACCTGAGACTCAGGGACAATGAAAAATACTGTCACTTGCCCACAATATACCACAAAGGATTAAACAATAAACATCACAATGTTCACCAATTTCTTCAGGTAATTCCCTAATGTTCAGTGAACTCTACGCCTCCAGTGGGAGAATCCCTTTTTTGCATTTAGAGAGCATAGTAATGATATTAATAACAGCAGCTAACATTTATTGAGTTTTTGTTTTACCTGATATTGACATAATAATATCACATAATGATAATGTGCTAATTTTATCTTCACAGTAACCTTGTCAATTGATATTATTTCCATTCTTTGAAGAGAAAACGCAAGTACAGAGAAGTAACATAACCAAGTCACATAGCCATGAGTAGCAGAATTAGGCTGATACTTTTAATACTTAGACAATAACTTTTTCTTAAGGGAACAGTAATATGTAAGACTTTCTGAACTCACATAAATATACTACCTTTGAGAATATTTATAGAGATTTCGAGGAATATCATCCTGTTTTTCCTTCATTAGCATCCCTTCCTCTTTTCAGAAAGATTTTGGTTTCAAGAGAGAAACTCAATTCAAACTAGCATAAGCTATATAATAAATTTGTTGATCCATGAAACTTAAAAAATGGTTGAGGAGTTTTGTTATATAATTTACAATAATATTTTTTAAAAATTAGAAGAATCATGGTATTGTGGTGTCAGGGGCAGCTATTTGAGCTTTAGAACTACTGGCTTTTTTTCTTTCTTGTTCTCTTCCTTCTTTCCTTTTCATCTCTCCATTTGCCTCTTCTACATTTTTACTGTGGGATTTAATATCTTCTGCTGTAAATAAGCATTCTCCTCACGTGGTGGCCCAGTAAATGCAAGGTTTCTTTACCCAAAAGAAAGAGAGCTTTGCCTTCCTGCTGCCCATATACCTCCGGGAAGAACTCTGATTTGCCCATTTATTGTGTTACTTACTGCCGTGTAACAATTTACCCCAAATTTAGTAGCTTGAAAAAATACAAATTTATTGTTTTAGTTTCTGTGGTATAAGAATCCAGACATACCTTAGTTGGATCTTTTGCTTCAGTGTCTATCACAACGCTGCAAAGTGTCAGCCAGAGCTGGGCTGTCATCTGAAAGCTCAACTGGAGAAGAATCCACTTTGAAGCGCACAGGGTTGTTGGCTGGATTTGCTTCCTTGTGGTCTGTTGAACTGAGGGCCCTAGTTTCTTGCTGTCTTCATCAGGAGACAACTCTCTCTCTCTCTTTTTTTTTTTTTTTTACCACATGGGCCTTGCCATATGGTGGCTTACTTCATCAAAGACAAGGAATGAGTCACTAGAAAGAGTTGTCTATCAAGATGGAAGTTATAATCTTTTGTAACAATCACAGAAGTGACACCCTATCACCTTTGCCATATTCTATTGGTTAGAAGCAGGTTGCAGTTTCTGCCTGCACTCAATGGGTGGGAAAATACAGGGATATTAATACGAGAAATAGAGATAATTGAGGGTCATCACTGGGACTATTACAGCTACCCTTGAAAATATAGAGTATATGGTTTATGACTGCTCAAGCCTGGTCAACCCTGACCCACTCTCAGGGTCCACAGGGGCCACATGTGTTACCAAAGAAAGAAAAGTAAAAAATCCTCGGTGGAGAAAAAATAGTTACCCACCCCACTAGAACTCCTTAAGTACAAAATTAGTTCTTATCTATTTATTCCAAAACTAATTTTATGTATATTAATTTTTATAAACCATATTTTAAATTCATTAATAACTTTATTTGGAGAGCTTTTATCCTGATTCCCAATTTGTGGATTTTATAATTAGAAAAACATACCGTTAATCTGTCCTGAAGTGGGTGAATTGATCAAAATATGTTGGTTTTGAATAAAAATATTTGTATTAATCACAGAGAATGGCTATCTCCAGACCAAGAGTTTGTTAGAAAAATGGACAGTGCTTCCAATTAAGGGATAATACATCAATATAATAGAACTCATTTTTCTTTACTTTTCAGCTTCATTAAGATACAATTGACAAATAAAAATTAGATATATTAAAGGAGTACAATGTTATGTTTTGAGATACATATACACATGGTGAAATGATTACCATGATCAAGTTAATTAAGAAATCCATCACCTCACGGTTACTTTTCTTATATGTGCGTGTGGAGAGAATACTTAAGATTTACTCTCTCAACAGATTTCAAGTACATACTACATTATTATTAACTATAGATTTAGTAGATCTTCAATCTTTTCTACTTCTTAATTTTTTAAAATAACATTTGAAAGTCAATTATATAATATTTCATTTATTTCTTACAGTAATCCTGGTAAAGAAATGGAGTGGCTGCCATTTTATAAAAACAGCGACTGCATATAAGACACCCTGGGTCTGTGTTGGCCAGCAGAGACTGCTTAGAGGGAAGTGTCAGAAAGATAGAGGGAAAACCAAAGCAGTGTGGTGTCCCAGAAGCAGTGATCGACTGTACAATATGTGGTCTAAGAAGTCTCGTGATATTCAGACAGAAATGAATCAATAGCATTTAGCTACGCAGATATGATTGGTGACTAGTGAGAAGATGTTGCCAGTGTGTATTGGAGTCAGAAGCCAATAAGGAATGTGTAGAGCAGTGAGTAGGTGGTGAAAAAACTGGATAGGGTGAGTGAGTATTTCAGGAAATTTGACTATAAAAGAGAGAAAACAGATAAGGGAAAATAACCGGGAATTTTGGTATTTTGTTGGCATTTTTGTTTCTTTAATGAGTGTGTGACTTTAAGGTAGGGGACAGTTGAGAAACTGAAATGCCCATTGAGATTGGAAGGGCAGGTAAGCAGCAAGGGGTAAAAGATACAGGGAAGAAACTACCTGTAGTTTCTGAGCAGGGGAGACGGGATGTGATTCAGAGCACAGGTGGAACGACTGCTCTGAGACAACATAAAATACATGACTTTGAGGCCAGGACTTGCCCCAAGTTTTAATCAGAAAAGGAACAAATTGACTTTGAGAGGAAGACAAACATTTTCACACTTTCCCTTCACTTTCCATAGACATGGCCAGAATTTTTTTTTCTTTTCTGAGATAGTTCATCTATTATTTCCCCAGAGGCTCTTTTAAATGGACCAAAAAGTTAAATGAAGTATGGATAAATGTCGGAAAAAATTGTGTTTGGGGCAAGTTAACAGTTCTGCTTGAGTAGAGACTAGATATTAAGGAAAGAAATCCAAGGCGATGATAATAACGTGAGGAACAGTTCCAAGTTTGTTCTAGTCATAAAGTCCTTATTTTAAGCAGAAATAATATGAGCAGCAGGAAGTGGGAGATAAGTCAGAAGGTCATAATAAGATTACCCGGGAAGCTTTGATGATTTAAACTAGAGTGAACATCACAAATTTCTCTACCCAAATATAAGTGGTGTTAGAAAGTTTTCCTGGAAAAAGAGCTTCCCATTTCAGTCAGTACTCAGGTATTCACTACCAAGTACACACAAGACAGAGACATTCTCTGCTCCCATTTTTACTTAGATGCTTTTTATATTATTATGAAAGGACATAAATAACATTTTAAGTGCAATAAAAATCATTTTCAGTAATTATTTGTGATGCCTATAGCTAATTTTGTGATCTCAATCCGTACAATTGCTCTGAACTTTACGTATACAGTGATTACTAAGGTTCCATTAGCATTATACAGTTGCATGTTTCTAAGTTAAAAATTAAGTTGTTCCACGGCAAAAGTGACATATCTAAGACTCACTGCAGAAATCCTCCTATCTAGATAATGGTGTTTCTTGTTGAGGGTGGTGGTGCAGTGAAGAAACTGGAGATTAGCTATACCGAAACCAGCAGAAAGAGTTTACTTCCCAGACACTCCGTGAATACATCCAGAGCAGCTGAGCTACAGTAAGCCAAACAGGGGAAGCCTAGAGAGTTGTCAAACTAGAGGCCAGAAGCAGATACAGAAAGCAAACGTATAAAGATTCCAGGAAGAAAAAAGCCCAAAGCAATAGGTAGGGAGAATGAATGAGTGGTGAATAGACTGTGGGCAATATCTAGAACAAAATTCTTGTCTTTGCCTGTATTTTATCTGTTTACTGTGGCATCATGTTTGGAGAGATTCCAGTGTTCAAAGGGTGGACCCATTTGAAGTTCAGGATTTAAAAAATACCCCAGATTATAGACTGTTCAACAGTTTGATATTTAATAACCAAAAAGAAATATGATATCAGTTTAGAGTCTCTTTTAGAGGCAAATAACAGAAAATCCAACTCAAACTGACTTTCAAAGTGAAATTATTGGCTTAAGTAACTGAAAGCTCAGGATTAAGACTAGTTTCAGACAGAGGATAAGTTAGAGAGTTAAAAAATGTCATTGTGAGTATTTTTAGCCCTTGTCACCTTCCCCCCTCTGACAATTGGGCAGGGTAAGAGTAATCCCGCAAAGAAAAATCAGCTTACTGTTAATGCAGGAAGGGTTATGAAGGCCCAGGGCAAAACAGCCAACATGTCCTATGTGATGGCAAATGTCAGTGCCTGCTCCCTTCCCATACCTACACACGGCGTCTGAGCATGTCTTGGGTCAGCCTCAATGTACAGGCACAAAATTGCCCTCCTCCTTACCCTGACTGATGTCCAGTGGTGTCCTCTTCTGTGCCCAGGTGTGTCTGGGGGTGAAAAAAGAAAGTATGCTCACAGAATGGCCTGGTAGTTAAGAGCACAGGGACACAAAGCACTGGTAGGATGTTGCTTCTATACCCAGGATTTCAGGACAACTTCTGTTCTGGGCTATAATATAAAGCTCACATAAGGCAACATTTATTCCTTCTCTGTCCAGCCTGTCTAGGTGAGTTATCTCCTAGTTCATGGAGGTGGAGTCCGTTCCCTTCACCACTCTCATCATGCTCATCTCTGCGGTTCTTCTGATTCCTGGACCCAAAACTTTTGGAGCCAAGTGTCACTCATGGCAATATTCCCAGGGGTGGGACCCACATTTCTGAAGCTCAAGACTCATCATTCATTTCCAGGCCTTTCTCCTGGTGTGTCTCCCTGGATGCCTTCCTTTTTCAAACAGAAACTTCAAACCACCGCCACTCCCATGTCCCTAGAAAACAAGAACAACAGAAAGAACTGATTTTGAAGCCCTTTCCAGCAAAGCTTTTCTCCCCCCAAAGAGAAACCACGTTATTATCTCCTAGTTAAAGGATTCAAAAGTAAATATAAATTTAATCTCAAGTAGCCATGCTGTTGCATATGCACAGATGTGAGTAACACAAGTAAATCCCACACTAATGATTTCTGGGGCTGAGATTATGTTACATGTAATGGGTTTGCTCAGTTTTCCTTAATAGTCTCCAACTCACTAGAGAAATGTCAGAGAGTAAATGTTGGCAATTCAGACAATTGGCTCAAACGTTCGATCTGGAATAGGTCATAGCAGTACCTCACAGAGTTGTTTTTTGGTTTTATGGGAAATAGTCAATGAAATGAAATATTTACCAATCACTGCTCTTGTTTCTGGGACACCATACATTATTAACTAATGACAGTGTGATGTGGTGATGACATAGTGCTAATATAGGCTAACCCATAAAAGCCTATTTAATCCAGCAAGGAACTGATGATGCTGTTGAAAAGCAGATTATAAACTATCACTGCTTCTCCATCCCTAGCAATTTTTAGAAATAAATTTCTGAACTGGAAGCTTTTTTGTGTTAAGGCATAAATAGCTGATCCCATAATTTGCAAGTTATCAGGACAACACAAATGCCTAAGAGGCGGTGGATGAGCAGCAGAAGCGATTTCATGTGCTGGTTGGGATAGTCGGCTGCTGCTGCCTTCCACCCTTTCTCTTCCAACTCATTCTTTATCGACACACTCTGTCCTGTGCCCGAGGTTCACACTCACCAAATTCCTTAGGGCTAGCAGGGAAGATTGGTTGGCAATAAAACAACCGAGATAAGAGAAAGGAGAAACGCTATATCCAGAGAGTGTGCATGTGACATTCACGTTTGGGCAAGGAAATATGAAACGGCATATAGATCAGCAATGCCCAACACTTCTGTCACCCTGAAAATATATTTTTTTTTTTTGCTAGGAATAAAGAAAGTGTTAAAGAGAGCAAATAATATTTTTAAGTGCTCACTATGTATTAGGCATCAACTAGGAAACTGTACATGTTGCATCATTTAATCCCTATAGAAGTTAAATACTACGATTTTATATCAGTATTCAATTTTATAACAGCTAAGTGCTTGCTTATGGACATATTATTTCTCACAACAAGCCTGTGTGGCAGGTATTATTTATATTTTCATTTTAGTGATTAAAAAAACCCAAGAGACAACTTATTAACTAGGTTAATTCTCAGTGACTTCACACAATGACGCTAATCTAGTCTCGGCTTCTTCCTTCTACAATGGGACCAACCGTCACAGGAGTGATGAAGTGTAAACGGGAGGGTGCAGGTGAATCATTTGTCTGTATAGGGCTGCACATAGCGTGCACTCTAGGAAAGCTCACTCTCATCTTTCAGCAATAGTAAACGGTGCTGGACTGTGATAGGATTTAGACTCAAAGCAATTCTTCCAAACCCAAGCTCTTTCAACTATGCCCTGCCTCCTGAACGAAAAGACCAGCATGTAGAAAAATTTCATGGTTATGATCTTCCCAAATGTGCACACAGAGGTACACATACACACATCACTACCTGCTGCCCCTCCCATGGGCCCTCATATTTTTCAGTCCTATTATTTTCATGCAATCATGTAGCTACCTGTTATAGGTGACAGAATAATAGCCTACAAAGAAGTAATAATCCAAAGAGGTCTATATCCTAATCCCTGCTACCTTACATGGAAAAAGAGACTTTGCAGATATGATTAAGGATCTTTTTAAAAATTTTTTTTTATTTCAGCATGTTACTGGGGTACAAATGTTTAGGTTACATATATTGCCTTTGTCCCACCTGAGTCAGAGCTTCAAGCGCATCCATCCCCCAGATGGTGCACACAGCACACATTAGGTGTTTATCCTGGGTCATCCAGCAGTGGGGGAAATGTAATCACCAGAGTCTTCATAAGAGGGAGGCAGAGTATCCAAATCAGAGAAGGAGAGAGGACAACAGAAGCAGAGGTTGTACTGATGGGATCACGGCCCAGGGAAAGCAGGCAACCTTTGAAGCTGCTAAAAGGCGAGGAAGAAGAGTCTCTCCTAGAGTCTCCAGGAGTAATACAGCCCTGCCAACAATTTGATTTTAGCTCAGGAAAACTGATTTTAGATTTCTGACTTCTAGGACTGTGAGATAATAAATTTGTGTTGCTTGAAACCACTACATTTGTTACAGCAAAAAAAGAAAACTAATATACCTTCTTTCTTTTCCCCCTTCTTTACCATGCTCTTTACCATACTAATCTACTCAAATACCTTGGTGTTGAGGATCAGGTAATGATTATTATTTATAACAGTAAATGCTTATTTTTCATTCTTTGCTTTAGTCTTCACGTGGCAGCGGCAGGGATGCCAGCAGCCGAGGTGTCCCTACAGTCTCCAACCTGCTGGGATTACCTTTTCTTTTAATATTTAAAATAAACTGCCTAGACAATACAATCCTGGTAATTTGGGAAATACAGCACTCCCTTTAATATATTTCTGGATTGTTGAAGAGCTTCATTTATTTATTATCTTTGCTTTAAATGTCTGTCTTTTGCTGAATTATGGATTTTCTTTCTAAAATTTCACTTCCTGTGGGTGTGGTTCTTTTCTGTCTCTGTCATATCAAACTGAATGTGGGACTTAGACCCCCATTTGTCCACACTCACTATCTATTTAGTCTACCTGGAAAGTAAATTAGTGATAACATGAGGTGCTGCTCATAGCAGAACTTTCCCAAAAGTTGGAGTACACAGAGTGGACTGATGTTACTGGCCAGTGATGTAGAAAATATTTACTATTAGCTTGCTGGTTTGAAAGTGTCTTTGCTTCCTTCCAATCTTCAGAATTTCTTATGGGTCTCTGCTCTACCCCTCCTTCCCCCCGCCCCTCCAGTGTTAATGGGCCTGTGACTTTCCCTAGATTTCCTTTCCTTTTTTCTACTCTATTACTGTTCATTAAAAAATGTTTATTTCTCATCTAGAATTTGTTAAAGCTCATATAAACCTCCAGGGGAAGCAGCTGGGTATGAAATTCACTGAGCAAAGGGAGTATCAGTTTGGAGGAATATCTCAAAAGGGGAGAATTAGGGAAGGGTCTTTACAGGGATTTGAGGATTGGGATTTTAGTAATTGGATGGTGTTAAGGGAGAAGTTAGAGAAGGGAAAAAGGTCTTTTTTGAAATATTTGTATTCTTATAGAGTTACTGTTAAATCAGTTTGTCTTTGGTCTTACATTGGAATGCAGGTGCCTGAACAAGCTGATATTAAAGGTCTTTACTCCAAACTATTTCAACTTTTCAAAACATTTTCAAAATGCACTCATTTTGTTCATCCAGCAACTCTTTTAGGGGCTTTCCAAAACAAAGAACACCCTTTATATCTCTGCATTTTATCAGCATAAAGCAGTTCCAGAAGCATTAAAATTAAACCCTTTCCTTAAAAATCATTAAATTCTTAGACATGATGTCGTTTTCTTACAGGCTCTCTGGGACAGATAAGTTATGGCACCTTGGCGGAAGGCAGAATCAAAAGAGTTAAGTTTTTTCTTTTTAAGTGTGTTATAAAATTTATTCATGTAATCATTCATTTTTAGGTGGGAAAGACAATATGTATAATAGATCCCCTACAAGGTGTGACAGAAAATTGTACTGGAAAGGATGGTACATTTGTCACAGACCAGCAGTGGCATGATTCCAAACGATGTTAGAGGAGAATGTTTCATCAGGGAGAAGCTGAAAATAATAATTTAAAGCTTCATGAGGCAAGATACGTTCCAATTTAAAACACTAATAGTACCAGCAATGGGGGAAATGGAAATCAACTTCTAAGTGTACCAAAAGGGTTGTAGGGCAAACAAGAGGAAAATTTGCATCTGTTGAAATACAGGTAAGAGTGCTCCATAAGAGGGGCATTAATTATTATTAATGACCCTGCAAATATAAATAAAACCCAAATCATTGGTCACACAATCCAAAACTTATATGTAATAAAGGCAAGGCAATGAACTCAAGTTATGGCCTGTCAAATATTTACTCCACTGAACTATCTAAAAAAGCACTTGGCCAATTTATACACAGTGATTCCTTATACAAGCTGAAAGGGTTTCCATAAAAATGACACTATATACAATCTGTACACCAATCTGCCAGAGTGACTCTCCATATTCCAACTTAAAGCAGGATATCTGAGGTCATATGTTTAGTTGCCTTATCATAATCCCAAACATACATTTCAGAGTTTGTTTTTGTTTGTAAAGACACTTTCCTTGCATATGTGCACTAAGGCTAAAAGTAAAAACAAGAATAAAATAAAATGATTGCTTGAAGGAGCTGACCCTCCACACCTCACCTCAGGGAGACTTCATCTGGCTACAGCACAGTGAGGACCATGTGTATCCCAAACAAGTGCCTGTGGCTTTGGGGGGTGTCCCCTTGATGGTGCACCTCTTCAGTAGAGTCAGCAAAGGCCTTTGTTGACTTTTAGAAAGGAGGAGGATGGAGAAGAAAAAAGAAAAAAAACCCCAAATGCTAAAGGAATTTCAGTGAGATGAAGTCCTTCATCACTTAGAAAATATCTCTGGAGCCGCTGCACAAGCCAGGCCGTCTTGCTGTTGGAGGTGCCAGGGAATACTTCTGCCAGGTGGAGGGCCTCTTGTAGTTCTTCTATGCAAGACATGTTCCCTCTATAGGCCTGGCTCATCTCTTTCAACTCTGGAAGCAGAGGAGGAATAATTGCAGATTAACACTGACAGAAAGGCCTCTTTGGGATGTCTTTCATCTTACTTCTTTCTAAGTCTAATGGCTGAAGAGCTCCATTCTCAAGATTCCTGGGATCTTTTTATTGTATTGTGAAGATCCAGTCTTCAGAGTCACTGCTTCCACATGCTTGGCCATCTTTTTCCACCTCTGAATCTTCAGAACTTGAGTTGTTGTGGCTCTGTTCAGCCTTTCATCTCTTGTACCTAGTGATGAGCTCAGTCAAGTAGGATTTCTTTTTTGTTTTTGCATTGCATATTACAAACTTCAATAACTCTTTAGCAGTAAGTCTAAAGCTCAGTTCCTTATTCAAACAGGCCTCTGCAAACTCCTTGAGGGGTTTACTGTAGTTTCCTTTCCACAGTGGTGAGTTGTTCTTTGGAATTGAGGAATAAAACTTTCATTAGGTGCACCTCGGAATGAGGTAGTTCCCCTTTTGCAAGTTCTATAGCTGTTATGCCCAGGGACCAGATGTCTAGGCTGACTGACTGATGACCTCAGGCGCCATCCAGAAAGGGGTGTCCATGAAGGTGTTTCTTTTGATCTGAGTGTTGGTCAACTGACCTACCATGCCAAGGTCAGCTAGCTTCATCTTGCTGTGCTCAGACAGGAGAACGTTGGCAGATTTAATATCTCTATGTATTTTCTTCTCCAAATGGAGATAATCAAATCTTTTTGGCATTTCTCTTAATATGGTGGCCATCTGAGTTTCATCTAGACATCTAGGTTCTAACAGATCTAGCGTGGGGCCTCCACCAACACATTCCATTCTTATTTATAATTTTGTATCCTTCAGATAAGATCCATAATATTTGCTTACATATGAGCTATCACACTGACTCAGCACTGTGATTTCTTGTTGAATTTCCTCTATCTCATCTTCAGCTTCTTCTAGATCAGTGATTTTTATGGCAACCACTTTCTGAGTCTGATTGTCAATGCTTTCAACACCTAACCAAAAGAGCTCTTTCCAATTCTCTCTTGTTTTATAAAAAGCCCTTCTGGATCTTCTGTGAGGTTCTGCATGTTGGGCAGGCGCTACTGCACTGGGGAGTGAGCTGTGGTGCTCAGGATGGCCACTTCCTGGAACAGAAGTGGGCTCTGCTGAGTCCCAGCGGCCTGGGCCCTCTCAAGCCAGCCCCCTGGAGCTGGAGCAGCACACACAACTGGCCAAACTCGCAAGTGCACCAGAAAAATGTGGTTCTTAAACCTCATATTTTTCTTCCTATGATATTGCAAAGTGGGCTCTATTCTCTTTATTATTCTTAGTTTTCAGGCGAGAAATATGATGATGACAAGTGATAAGTAACTTGCCTAACGTGTGACATGGAGGTGTGATACCTTTCCACCATGGGGAAGCTACAATTTGTTGAGAACTTTCTACAACAAAGCACACAACTTGGAAGACCCCTGCATGCTCTATTCCCTTATTTCTCTAGGCTTTGGAATGTTTTATAGGTAAACCATACTATAGACTTATATTCATGTCTTTGTCAGGCCAAACATGTGATTATTAATAATTCTTAAGTGTGAAAGTTTTCAGTTTAAAATGTTTCCTAGAGTGAATCTTCCTAACTTCTGCCTGGTGGAAGCAGAAGTTACTTGTGATTTGACCCTATTTGTAAGCAGCTGATGGGAAATCTTGAGAACAAATCTGTCTTTACATACACTCTCCACACCTCACTATCACCCAGAGTCTGCGGGCACTGCAGCCTGTGCCTGAAGGAATAAGCCTGCTTTGGAGCAGTACTTCCTTTGTCTCTCAGTCAGACCAGCCTCTGAGTCTACGAAGTCAGCTGCATCACAACTAGCTACTTTCCTACATGTTTATATTGTAGCTGGCACTCGGCTAGAGTGTGGTTTCTTGACGTACCCCTGCCACACCTGGGTGAGTGTGCAAATTTAATACTTTATCAGACAGAGTCCAATAGCCCCCTCTCAGAGAAAACACCCAAAGTCCAGAGGGTGACTTAGAATTTTGTTATTGCTCCAATAAGTTTTCCTTCAGACCTACTTGATGCTAAGATGGGTATCTACATCTTCATTGTCTAGAATAAACTCAGATGGGTCTTTCACAATACCATCAAAGAAAATTAAATATTTAGGAATATATTTAACTAAGGAAGTGAGAGACCTATAGGGAGAACTACAAAACACTGAGAAAAATTGTAGAAGTTGTAAACAGATGGAAAACCCTACCATGCTCATGGATTGGTAGAATCAATGTTGTTAAAATGTCCATACTACCTAAAGTGATCTACAGAATTAACGCAACCCTTATCAAAATACCATCAGCATTCTTTGCAGATCTAGAAAAAAATAATTCTATACTTCATATGAAACCAGAGAAACCTTGTATAGCCAAAGCAATCTTCAGCAAAAAGAACAAATTGGGAGGCATCCGTCTACCAGACTTCAAGCTTTATTATAAGGCTATAGTAACCAAAACAGCATGGTACTGGCACAAGAACAGAGATATAGACCTTTGGAGCAGGACTGAGAACTCAGATCAGTCTTAATCTAAAAATGAGGCTATGTTCATTATATTGTGCCTCCCCTTTGTGTTTTAAGAATTACCACATGATTTCTTTATTTACCACTGTGCTCATTGGAAACCAAGATTTTTAATTTCTCTTCTCTATAATGTTTAGTAAGGACTCTCACTAACCAGCAATTATGTGAAAAATAAAAGTACCAGAAACCTAAAATTAATGGAAGTAAACATTTTTTAGATAAATTCATATGCATCTACTAGTTTTCTCTTAGGCCAAACTATTTTCCTACATGCTTATTATCCTGGGTTGGAATGCCCTGTATTATCTGTTTTCATACCTATAATTTCTCTGGAAATTCACACATGTCCAAATTTTGGGGATGGTAATGAGAGTCCTAGAGTGGTCAGATCTGTTGACCACAGAGAAACAAGAGAAAGTGCTCTGGTTTCATTGACAGCATGAATCAGTTCCTGGGATATAGGAGACACTCAAAGACTTATTGAAACTTAAAATAAGTCATCATTTAAATCAATATATAAAATTCATCATTATTTTTTAAAAAATCTGTTGATACTTTGAAAACTGAAAGAAAGACTGCTGTATTTACTCATGTTGCAAGGTGGCTTTGCTTGTTTGAAAACTCAGGAAGATAATATTGTTTCTGAAGTTAAAATTTAGTCACACATGGCATGGAATTTACCATGTAAATTATGTAGGTCATGTAAACGTTGTTTCTGGCTTTCAGAAAATATTGACGAGCTCACCATTTCCAATTGGAAAATAAAGTCAAGCAAATGGAAATTAGGAAAGAAGCTTATAAAAAACACAGTGTTCCCTTCAGTTGGTTTCTCTTTCTGCTTACTCATTACAGCCATTATATTTACAGAACAATTAAAGCAAGGAAAATTATCATCAGGAAACTTCCTAGACACTCTTGTAACTGTTCATTAAATCCAGGAGATGTTGAATATTACCACCATTACCGAAGAAGCAAGACAACCTGAAGGTTACATATGTGTTCAAGAAGAATAGTTTATTTTACTGAATAAATAAAAATTATTTTCTAGTAAACACATAAGTATGTCACTAGTAAGTTAACTAACATTTTCTGACTGCCTATATCAAAACAATCAGTACACATAGCTTATTTCTGTTTCCTTAGTTCCATGTTTTTCCATTTTACCATGCAGAGACTGTGTTAACATAAAGATTTCAGGACTTTGCTCCTTGAGACTCTAATTCAGTGAGTCTATGTTTGTGTCCAAGTATTTGCATTCTGCTCTTCTAAAAATTTCTCATGTGCTGCTGATGCTGCTGGTTTGTGGACCACACTTGGAGAACCACTGTCTCAAACTACCAAAAACTTTTAGGAAATAAATCATCATTTAAAAAATTATTTTGCATTTGTTGGAGAAATATTACTGCTTCAACATTTTCAAACAGCTGATTCATTTCCCACAAAGAGTATTTATCCACCCAGAATATGGAAGACTTTCTAGATCTTCTCAAAGTTATACCAGAAATTCTTAAATCTAAGAGGATATTTAACCTGAAGAAGAGAAGATTAAGAGGAATAAGTTTCTTCAAAAATGTGTAGGATATAGTATAGAAGAGAAAATAGACTGTGTTTTACAAGCATAACTAAGATGAATAAATAGAAATTAAGAGGAGTCAAATTTGGGGATCTTTGAGGGTTTTTGAACTCATGCAATAACATCATGCAATAGGAGTTTTCTATCAATGGAAACATCCAATCAGCATCTGAATGGCCAACCACCTTGCAGAAAAGTTGTCAAGGGAATTCTTATACTAGACTACTTCTTATCTTCAAATCTAAAATTCTATGCTTTTTGATAGTTAATACAGTATTTAAAACATATAGTTGAGGAATTCAGAGCCTACACAGAAATATAAATAAAGCATTAATACACTTAACCTCTGTTTATAAGAAATATTTAGACATTCAGATGTATATGGGGGAGAATATTGGCTCCTCCTCAATCTATTTTCCTCTTTTTCCTGGGAAAATGAATGCTTCACCAAACTATATCTCTCAGCTTCTCTTGTAATTAGGCAAGGCCAAGTGTGGCCATGAGGCTAAGTTCTAACCAATAGAATATAACTGGAAGTAATGCATACAGTGTCCACTTCATTTAATGAAAAGGTCCTTGCCGTGCTCTGGATCTCACTCATCCTTCCTAATGGCTACAGATGTTGGCATCTGGAGCACCCATGAAAGCCTATGCTTAAAGTAGCAGGGCTAAACCCTCTTCCAGATTTTTGGGATTAACTTCTGTAGTTGGAGCTCACCAAACCTTCATTGAGAAAAAAAGGAGCTAACTTGTTGAAAAATTAACATGTGGATCTTTTTGTTACTATAACCTATCCTTCTCTTTTCCAAATGCACTATGGATAAAGGAATTTGAGGAAGTTTTTGGCTTAAAAACATCAAAAAAACACTTTATTTGGTAAACTGGCCTGATGACTGTTGAAATTGAAAGGACACTGCTAATTTATGCTCCATAAAAAGCCTCTCGAATAAAAGCAGTATGCATGTATCAGGAGCATTCCTGAGAGAAATTTCAGTAGCACATAAATGAACCAAAATTATTGCTATCTTCCCATGATGATATTATAAGAAAAGATAAAGTTCTCTAAATATGATGTTTATAACTTAACACAAGTTCTAAAAATATTGTACATTAGATTTCTCACACATATATTAGGTGGTATAAAATCTGCCTGCATTTTTTAATTCTAAACAATATATAAGATAATTAGATAATGCAGTCAAATTTTTGGCATAAAACTCACAGCAATTGAATTTCTTTATATTTGTTTTATTAATGGTACAACTAATAATTTAAAAAACTTAACTTTTAAGTGGATCCTAACGCAGAATTGTCTCATCCTCATTATCTCTAAAAGATAACAGTTTTTATATTGCTTCACATAAGAGGAATCTGAGGCACAGATTATAGTCTTTCTGAAGTCACAGAGCTATTATACAGTTAGTAGTAGAGCCATATATTTGAGCCTCATGGGTGGATAGATCACTTTTATTTAGACTCCCACTAATCATGCCACCTTAGTTAATTCTGTTAACTTGTGTGGTTGATTATTACAATTATGGCTCTCAAGGGATAATACCTACACTTTTGTAGTCCCTCCCTCATTAATCAGAGTTTGTCTTTGTAACTTGCTTTGGCTAATGATCATTAACAAATGAGATGCCAGCAGATACAGGAAAAGCCCTTCTGAATTGAAGCTTGGATTTTCTTGCTCTTGAGCACACTATTGCCATGTAGAAGCCTGGGCTGGCCCATTTCAGGACAAGACTATGTGGAGCAGACATGAGCCGTCCCAGCTGAAGCCCTAAACTGACCCTCCAGCTGATTGTAGCCACGTGAGTGACCTCAGGAAAGACCAGAAAGTGAACTGCCAAGCTGGGTCTATCCCATATCCTAAGCAAATAAAATGATTACTCTTTTAAATCATCAAGTTTTTGGTGGCTTGATTAACTGGAATAGTTAACTGATACAGCTTGCAATAGATAACTAATACAGCTTGCAATTGTGGTATGTTTTCAAAATGCATTTCTATAATTGGGCTAGTTTTCCACAACTTCTGGATATGGTTATCTACAAATTAAATTTCAATCTCATTCTTTGTATTGCTCTCATATTCCTTCCAAGGGTCTACTCAACACATTGTAAATGTCATTATTTGTTTTGATCTTATTTAACTTTTTCAATAAACTGTGAACTTAGTAACTACAAGAGAGTTAATACAGGCCTTAAAATTGCTTACGTAATTCATTGAGCTGTACATTCCTAATATGTTCTCTTCTTCATGTATATTTTTACTTTGTGAAGAGAAAAAAAATGCTCATCTAGAGGGTAGCGAGAACAGGAGAATTTAGCACAGTATTTACTAAACCAGTGGTTGGCCACCTTTTAAGAGAGGTGTGTCATGGTTTTAGCAACCAAACTGGTCCTTGACTTTTGTGGACAGAGAGTAAAGAATATGTGACTATTCCATGACCATCAATTCTCCTGACAGTAGGAGCTGTCACAGGAGGTATAAAGGAAATTGTGTAGGTGGTACAAAATGTTACCCCTGCACACTCCTGGCATGCTGTCTTTGGCACATACATCATAGAACCCTGGTTACAGCACTGAATCCTCAAATATAAGTGGAATTGTGGGAGATTGTGTGTTGAAAAGTTTACAGGGCAACATGGTTTTAATTTAATGTCTTTTTTTAAAGAAAATTACATACTACATAACAGTGATGAAAAGGTTTCGTGGGGTATGGGGTTTGTTTTGGGAACCCAGCTCTTGATAACTTTTAAATGGAATGCTCTTTCAGGCCTGTCCATGTATAGTAACACAGGCACAGAGAGAATAGTTTATTTTCTTTTAAAGTCAAAGAAGGTCAATGTCTACCTACGTTCAAACTCTACCATGACATGCATGTTCTAATGACATCTGAGTCTTTTCACAGAGTGTGTGTGCAATAGCATATCATTGGATAAATTAATAAATGTAAGAATGAGTGAATAAATAAAATATAGCTGAACCAAATACTGTATTTTTCTTTGATTTGCTTTCTCTGTAATTTTGTCTCTATCATTCCAGTTTTTAGTGTGGTTTAAGTGAACATTGAGTTAGAAACAGACAATGTTATTCTGAGCTAAACTTTCTGCAAAATAGTAGTGACTGGAATTTGAATAGTATAATTTGCAATGCTCATTTGCATATATTACAATAAACCTTTAACATGTGCTATAATTGTTATGTATAACATGTTATTGTCATATTAGTATTTCTTTAGATAAGGAAACAAATTCAGAGTTAAATGACTTGCCCAAATTTCCACAGCTAGTAAGGGAAAGAAAGGACACTTAAATCCAGGCTTTCTGGTCCCAGATTGTATGGCTGTTTTTCCTTTATAGTATCTTTGTGAGATGGATGGATCCTCAGTGAGCCACCCAGATTCACCCCTGCCTCCTCCCAGAACGAAACCACTCATTTTCCCAGCTGCTGAGAGTGTTGGTGGCTGACAGCTCCAGTTGAGTCAGCAAGTCCTCTCTGGGACTTGCCTTACCCCAAAAAGAGCACCACCTAGCCCAAGCTCATGCACTTTGAAAGGACATCACTCCACCTCTAGTTACTTGCTGATGCAAGGGTATAAAAACCTGTTCATGCACCTTAACTCTGGACAACTCTAAAGAACCATCCTAGCCCTAGAGCTCCTCCAGTATTATTGGTTGATGCCTTAGGTGCAAATGCAACACAATTCAACTTCCCTCACTGTCTAATCCAGGTGTTGATCCTAAGAGCATCTGCAATGAACTAACAGTATAAATCTTTACCTCAGAGTCTGCTTTCTGGAGAACCCAACATATGAACTTTCTTTGCAATGTTGTTTTCTTTATTAAGGCATTTTATGCTTCCTTGGCCCTGTATTCATTCATTCAGTCAACAAAAATTGAGTTCCCATGTATCAGTCAAAAATGAATTGTGAGTAAAAAACCACTCTACTTTTTAGCAAAAAATGGATTTAATACAAAGAATGGGGTCCTTCCAAATCTTTGGAATGGCTAGGCACCTATGACTGACTCTCATCTTTGCCACAGTCAAGAAGATGGAGAGTGAGGAAAACTTTTTTAAATCGATGAATGTGGTATCTCAGCACTCTAGCTGCAATTCAGGGATCAGAAAGCAAATGCTAGAACCCCTGGTTCCAGGGCTTTATCATCCCTACTAGATATGCACAGGTAAAATGGATTTCTCATATTATCTCTGCTTCTTTTCCCATTTAACAAAGTTACAAATTCAAATAGATGCATGCATATGATTCAAGAACATAAATCACATCTGGAAATGTGCCTGGGAGGTGTTCTATAATACAAAAGGTTTTTACAATTCTAGAAGAAAATGTTGGAAAAACTCATAGGCATTGGCCTAGGGAAAGAATTTATGAGGAAGACCCCAAAGGCAATCACAGCAACAACAAAAATAAAGAAATGGAACCTCATTAAATTATAAAGCTTCTGCACAGCCAAGGAAAATGTCATGAGAGCAAACAGACAATCTACAGAATGGGAGAAAATACTCGCATGCTACACATCTGATAAAGGGCTGATAACTAGAATCTATATAGAACTCAGGAAAATCAGCAAGACAAATCAAACAACCCCATTAAAAAGTGGGCAAAGGACATGAACAAAAACTTTTCAAAAGAAGACAGACTAATGACCAGAAAACATATGAAAATATGTTCAGTATCTCTAATCATTAGGGAAATGCAAATCAAAACCATAATGAGATATATCACTTAACTCCAGTGAGAATGGCCTTTATCAAAAAGTCCCAAAACAATAAATGCTGGGATGGGTGTAGAGAGACTGGAGCACTCTTACACTGCTGGGGGGACTGAAAATCAGTACAACCCCTGTGGAAAGTAATTTGGAGATATCTCAAAGAGCTAAAAATAGAAATACCATTTGATCCAGCCATTCCACTACTAGACATCTACCCAAAGGAAAAAAAGACATTCTATAATAAAGACAACTTCACTGAATGTTTATGGCAGCACAATTCACAATTGCAAAGATGTGGAAACAACCCAAGTGCCCCTCAATACATGAGTGGATTAATAAAATGTGGTACATGTATGCCATGGAATACTACTCAACCACAAAAAACAATGGTGATCTAGCACTTCTTGTATTATCCTGAATAGAGCTTGAGCCCATCCTTCAAAGTGAGGTATCACAAGAATGGAAAAACAAGCACCACATGTACTTGCCATCAAATTCTTACTAACTGATCAACACTAAGGTTAACATGGTAGTAATATTCATTGGGAGCTGGTTAGGTAGTTGGGGAGGGTGGGTAAACTCATAACTAATGGATATGGAGTGCACTCTGTGAGGGAAGAGCACACCTGGGCGAGGCAAAGGCACTATATGTACCCAAAATGTTTGTACCCCCATAATATTCTGAAATTTAAAAAAAAAACTAGGAAAAAAAGAAAAAAGTCTCAAAACAATAAACATTGGCTCTCCTGTGGGTGTGGAGAGATAGGAACACTCATACAGTGCTGGTGGGACTGCAAACTAGTGCAACCTCTCTGGAAAGTAATATGGAGACATCTCAAAGAGCTAACAGTAGAACTACCATTTGATCCAGCAATCCCATTATTGGGCATCTACCCAAAGGAACAAAAGGTATTCTATAAAAAAGACATCTGCACTCAAATGTTTATAGCAGCACAATGCACAATTGCAAAGATGTGGAAACAACCCAAGTGCCCATCAATACCTGAGTGGATTAATAAAATATGGTATATGTATACCATGAAGTTCTACTCAGCCACAAAAAAACAGTGGTGATCTAGCACTTCTTGTATTATCCTGGATAGAGCTGGAGCCCATTCCACTAAGTGAAGTATCATGAGAATGGAAAAACAAGCACCACATGTACTCACCATCAAATTGGTATTAACTTATCAACACTTACGTGCACATATAGTAGTAACATTCATCAGCTGTTGAGCAGATGGGAGTGGGGAGGAGGGGTTGGGTATATTCACACCTAATGGGTGTGGTGCACACCTTCTGGGGGATGGACACGCTTGAAGCTCGGACTTGGGCAGGGTGAAGTCAATATGTATAACCTAAACATTTGTACCACTGTAATATGCTGAAATAAAAAAAAAAAAAAGAAGGTTCTTAAACTTCATGGCTTTTGCAGTATAGGAAGTCATCTTGGAAAGAAGTTGAAAAATATAAAGTATGTGACAGGCTATTGTATCTACCACACTTTACAAACCAGACAAAGTATTTGCCTTCAGCAGCTTACATCTTAGAAAAAAATTTAAGACAAAAATAAACAAATAGATATGGTAGACAACTTGATAATACTCTTGAATGATGTTATTAGAAGATAAACAGATTTTGCAGCTGAAAGATATTTAGGTTGACAACAGTCAACATAACTTGTTTCCTATAGCTATTTATATAATAGTGCCAATGTGATACAGTGAATTGAAATATACTATTTGGCAATGGTTGCATGAATAGATTCGGGCCCTAAAAGACACTGTGTACATTTAGTTTTGGGCTACTACTTATGAAATAGTTCTACTGGACTTGGCGAAACTGATGCATTGAATTTGGAGAATTTATGCTATGGGAATTAAACTTGACTGGTGCTTGACCTAGTTAGTTCACCTTTCTCCAGATTTTAGATATGAAAAGTTTAACTTTGAAGATTTATAGGCTATAGATTATTCTATGCAAGAGATTCATATGTTGACCAAACATTCTCCCAGAAAACAAAAATAAAAGAAAGTAGGTATTTTTGTAGAGTGAGCTAGAGCAAATAATACAAATGAGTAAAGGACACTGATGCTTAAACTTTCCTTGGTTAAGGATCCCTTTGAGAATGTAGTAAAGGCTATAAACTCACTATATTTAAAAATACAAAACTGCACACATATGTACATATATATCCATATACCAAGTACTTCATAAATATCAGCAGGCTTACAGATCCTTCAGCTTCTAGAATCTCCTGAAATCTTTGGGTCTTGCTTAAGAAATTCTAGACTAGAGTGTTGTGTTCTCTTAGTGAGGCTATTGTGACTTTTTAGTTCTCATAAAGTGGAAATGTATACACACATATATTTTTGTACATCTATTTGTGTGTATACATACATATATATGTAAAAAATATATATCCTACCAAATATCATACTGGTGAGGAATTGTAGCCTAAGTCAGTTATCTTAAAAATTATTACTGTAATAGTCATCTGTTATAGTTTGGATGTTTGTCCCCTCCACATCTCAAATAGTAAAGATAAATCATTTAAAAATACTTTTCTTTTTATTTTATACTAATAATTTATTATTTTATACTAATAATTTGTTATGATTAGTATAAAAACACTATTGTCCTCGTTTAGTACTTCTACAATATTTTGTGGAATCCTTTTGTCAACCAGTACATCCAAGTTTTCTAGAGTTTAGAAAATTACTCCTATTTGTTTCTGTTTTCCTTTATTATACACTAATAAAATACAGATATTACATAATAGCAACTGAGTACTTATGTTAAGTTGTAGTTTTTTTTTTTGGCCTTCATATCTTCATTTATACAGTTCTTTCAGAATGTGATTTATGTTCCATTCAGTGCTAAATTTTTTTTAATTCTCTTCATTTCTACTAAAATATGAGATTGTATCTACCGGGTTACTTGTGATAGACTCAGCCAATATATGGATCAGAGAAGGTCCTGCTCTACATTATGCCTCTACAATATGAACTGAATATAAAGGAAAATTTCTTATCCTCTAATACCAACCCACAAAACGAATGAATGTACTTGTCTTTAGGAACAAATATAACCTTTAACTCATGATAATGAAACTATCATGGGGTCTATGTTCCTAGTGCCACAGTGCTCAGGGCAGCACAGAGAGTGATAATCCCCCACAGAACCGGGTCCGTTTGTCTTTCATCCTAAATTTGGTAAGACAGTGTGGTGGGCAAGGGACTAAAATAGAATGGCTGTGTCTAAATGGGCACAGGCATGGACTTGTCTGGGGAGGGGCCTCAAAGACACTGAATAGCCAGAAATATATTAATGATCAAAGTGACTGTAATAAAGTTAGTTCAGAACATGGTAACAGTATGCAAAGTTAAGCTTATCTCTGCTTCCATCAAGGGAGTGGATTTAGAAAACTTAGTTTATTTTGTTATTATTATTATGGGATAGAGTGCTTGAAATTAAAATACTAGCTCTCCAGTCCAAGGGCAGGGTGCTGGAATGAGAAACAGTACTGTATTTGATAACAGGGCAGGGTGTTTAAGTGGGAGGTAGCACTGGTGGCTTTATAATTTGCTGTTTCGTTCTGTGTTTGGCTCCTGCAGCAAGCAGCTGGCATGAAAGGGTCCCTCTGGTGTTCTGAACCAAGAAGAGACTAAAACCCACTCAAGCTTCACTACAGATAACATGGACATTTTGAATTTGGTTCATGGCAAGCGAAATGTGTACTTTGGATTTATTTTTGATGATAATGGTGATATGTTGGCTGGATTAATATTTTTTTGGATTTGGGAATTTTTTTGTGAAGTAGATGCCTGAGCATAAGAAAGGCAATATATACCTATGGGGAGGAATTTTTATCTCATCTGAAAATAACTGGTGTCTATGAACGGTGCTTAACAAGAAAATATCTGTCAGCAAATAATAGAAATTGAATAGAGATTATTAAATTTTGTTAGAAGGATTAAACAGTGGTCTTCCCCTGAGCTTCACCTTGATATACTTATATCGGATTTGTTCCTTGAATTTAGAGCCATTGTTATACAATCATGAAAAAGAGACAAATGTTGTGTGTTCTTTGTCTTTGAAGCAATCTCTGATTTTTAATTTTTCTATTGATGTGTAATGGATAACAAATAAATTTATATATACAAAACTTAAGTATTCAGCTTGATTATTTTTATATATTAATCACATCTTTGTAAACACCACGCAGATCAAAATATAGAATATTATCATAAGTGTTCCTTGTGTTCTCTTAGTCAAAATTTTCTACCTATCCTCCACACCCCCCACCCCAAGAGAACAACTATTTTGACTTTTATCACATGGATTGCTTTTGCCTGTTTGGGACAGTTATATAAATGCAATCATATAGTATGTATTTTTGCATATGATTTCTTTCACTCAATACTATGTCGGTGAGGTTTATGCACGTTGTTGCTTATATTAGTAGATTTCTCATTTTAATTACCATGCAATATTCCATTGGATCAATAGTCTAAAATCATATCCATTTTACTATTGAATGATATCTGGATTGTTTCTAGTTTTTCACTATATCACATAATGATGCTGTCAACTTTTTGTACATGTCTTCACTGTACATATGTACATGTTTTCAATCCAGTATAATTGCTGTGCTATATGTGTTTGTATATTTTGCTTTAGGAAATACCATTAAACAGCTTTCCAAATAAATTGTACCAATTGATGTTCTCATTGGCAATATTTAACCCCTGACATTTCTGCCTTGCATATAGTGGTGTGACATTGTGGTTTTCATTCATACGCACCTGTTGGTTGAAGGTGTTCAACACTTTTATGTGTGCTTATTAGCCATTTGAATATTCTCTGTGAAATGCCTGCTCAGATGTCTTGCCTATTTTTTTCTACTGGGTTGTCTATCTTTTCTTGATTTGTAAAAATTCTTTATACATTCTGTTTATATTTCATATATGACATAATATATATATATATATCTAAAATGTTTTCTTCCATTTTGCCTTTTAAACTATCTTCTTGGGATATTTTGATAAACAGGAGATCTTAATTTGTATGAGGTATAACATCAGTTGTTATTTTTTGGCTAGTGCTTTTTGTATTCTTTTAAGAAAACATTACTATCTTAGTCATAAAGATACCTACGTATATAATCCTCTACAATCTATATTGTTTTAGAATTCACATTTATGTCTATACTTCATCTGGAAATAGTTTTTGTGTGCTAAGGATATAAGGATCAAGATTCAATAACCCGATTCCCCCCCCCCACCGCAATGCAATGTCACCTTTTTTATAAATCAAGTGACTGTATATATGACTCCACTATGTTCCTGAGAGAAACTTGCTTGTAATTTTCCTTTCTCATAGTATCCTTTTTAAGTTTTAGAATAAAGGCTACACTAGCCTCATAAGTTAGGCTAAGAATTGTTCTTTTTTCTCTTCTCAGAAAGTGTTTGTGTAGAATTATTATATTTCTTCTTAATTTTTTGAAAAAATTCAAGAGAGAAGCCCTCTTGGCCAGGGTTTTTTTTTAATTTTTAGTTGAAGGATTTTAACAACATATCCAATTGCTTTTCTAGATATCAGACTAATCTGAATTCTGTTTCTTTTTCTGTTTCTTTGGTATATTTTATTTTTCCCCAGGGAATGTTTTTCTATCCAAATTAAAGAAAAAATGACTTTTTTTTTTTTTTTTTTTTTGAGACAGAGTCTCACTCTGTTGCCCAGGCTAGAGTGCCGTGGCATCAGCCTAGCTCACAGCAACCTCAAACTCCTGGGTTCAAGCAATACTTCTGCCTCAGCCTCCCGAATAGCTGGGACTACAGGCATATGCCACCATGCCCGGCTAATTTTTTTCTGTATATATTTTTAGCTGTCCAGATCATTTCTTCCTATTTTTAGTAGAGATGAGGTCTCACTCTTGCTGAGGCTGGTCTTGAACTCCTGACCTCGAGTGATCCTCCCGCCTCTGCCTCCCAGAGTGCTAGGATTACAGGCGTGAGCCACCGCGCCCAGCCAGAAAAACTGATTTAAACCATATTTCATTATACAAAGCAAAAAATTTTTACAAATTTCATCAATTACACCAAATATATTTAATGTTATGTAATATTGATAGGATATTTTAGCAATAAGTCCATTTCTACATGCTACTTTGAACAAATGTCTTTATTTCCCAGTGCGATATTAGAGTAATTAAAATAAGAATATATTTTGATAAATATCATTGGTAACCCAGGCCTTCCCCATTTTAAAAATTGTGAAAGCTATGTAGTTACAACAGTTTCAGTTTTGTTTGCTGTTAGATGTTCTTAAGGCTTTTTTCCCACCATTTTCTGCCATTTCCACCATTTATTTGTATTCTCTTGTTCATATTTCTTTTTATGGTTGAAATGCTGACTACCGTAAAAGTCTTCTTAACAACTAGAAGTTAAATTATTTATAAAATTTGTGGCTTCGCTATCAATATTCCACAAAGAATACTATATGGTACCAATTCTAGCCACTGCCTAGAATTTTAGATTTTATTATGTTGGTATTCATTTTTCTCATTTAGATAAGCAAAATGCAAAGATTATAAATTCGTCTAGTTATTTCAAGAGAATTAATACAGATTTTAGTCCCTCCAGAAATATCAGCCCAGGTTGTAAAATCCCCTGAGTATTATTTACTTTTCCCTCCTCAGAAATGGGTCCAGAGTAGAGCAAACCACAGATAAACTCAGAAGGTTTCAGTACATGGTGACATGAGGTGAGGAATAGTAAGGGCAACGTTCAGGAACTAGGTCAAGAATATTAGTGAGGGCCCCACCAATTCAAATGTAGGGTAACTTGCACGAAGACCAGAGGCAAGGACTACACAGGCTGCCTTTATGAGGAGTTTGGTTATACAAGCTCTGGGCCGGCTCCCGTTCTTTGTGGCTATGCAGGCCAGCCATCTCACCTAGTTAACGTGGCCACGTGGACCAAGGAAAGCACTGACAACTGGGTGCTTTTCATTGCTAATCCTGGCCCTGACTCACTCCGTGACCTCTCTTGGTGTGTTTCCTCAGCTGGAAAATGAAGATAATAATAATGACCTATTTAACAAGGGGTGTTGTGTGGACTAACAGTTAATAACATGTTTCACCAGACAAGGCAGCATTGAGCTTGTAAATACTAATAGAAAGTCTCTACACACTACAAAGTAAATTAGTACTTCTCTTGAAGAAAACCCAATACACCAGAACATGAACATACAAAGCAGTTGAAATAAGGTGAATTTTTAACTCTACAGAAGAAACTTCATTTTCTAAAAGGATACTTTACAATATTCCCTTAGATAGTTAGCTTACCATTTTGTGTTTAAAAGCTTTATAAAATTCACCCATACTTATTCCATTATTTTAGTGTTTGGTGTTTAGAATATATTTTTTGATATATTTGAATATGTTTTCTTCCCCAAAATCAACTAAGAATAAATGCCATACAGCTAGTCACCTGTATATTATCATAAGTCCTCTCTAAAGTATATTTGGCACATATATAATAAAATAACACATACACATTTGTTACTTTGGTTGCCTCATCACTAGGGATTCCTGCTCTACTTAGGGAAATTATGTTAAACTTAATGAATTTTAATTTATGCATAGCTTTCCAGGACCCTATAACATATACCATCAGTTTAGTATTGAATAGCCACTTGCAGGCAAAATTATATGGACCAGCCAAATTAATTCTGTTTGCTAATACAAATGTACCTGTATTGTTTTGTTTCTACTTTTTTTGTTATTCACAAGATAAAGAAAAGTCACAAATGTAAATGCAAAAGAACTGTGAGTTATTTTATTAAAAGGAAGTCAAAAGATAACAATAATTTCTAACCACCAAAAAGTACTTCTTGAATTCTCGAACTATGGTTCATATGACCAAGGCAAGGTCAAATGCAAAGTTAAAAATGTATGCTAATAAAGAAATCTGCAAATAGAAATATTGAACCCTATGTTTAGTAAGGATTGTTAAAAATGATTTGAAAAACATGAAAAGGAATGACCAGGCAGTGAGTTGAAATTTTGCACAGGCTATGAGCTAAAGTCTTTTTATAGTGCTATTGACAATTGTGTATCGTTTTGTAAATTTACATGCATTTTAATGGAAAGCTGAGAGAATTCATATAATACACATCTTATTTTTTTCTTTACAAACAAACTATACCCAAACTCATTAGTTCACTTATTCTTTATGTTTCCTGAATGATACCAAGAGGATATGTATATAAAAATATGTGACATTTTATATATATATATATATATATATATAATCCTTTTCTTTGTATATGAGGAAAGTGAGACTGAGAGTTTGTTCAACTATTCATCATTTTATTTTTTAAAAAAATATTTATGAACCATTACAGTCACACAGCAAGTTAAAAATTATACTAAAATTATCTTTGAAAATTCAGTCAACTCCTCCCCTACTCTGCCCTATGCCCTATTGCTTCCTTTTTCTTTTACCATCTAGATTATCTTTGTTCATTCTCCACTCCTTTGTTTTACTCGTAACTCCTTTCTACCATCTGACAGTAAAATAAAGACTTCATATCAGTAATAAGAAGATAATTGTTTATTTTTTGTTGTCAGTTTATTAAGGTGTCCCACCTAGAATTAGATAACAATTTTACAACATAAATTAAGACAAAACACAAAACTATAAAAATCTAGGTTGCACTCACCATACACAGTGAATTGCCTTTACAAATATAAAAGTCTTAGAATCAGATCTTTGCAGAAAAAGTTCTATCATAACATAAATGATATAATGTTGAAATTAATTTCTGCCATGAAGTAATATTTAAACTTTCACTAAAAGTAATGTTTCACTTTCATTAGACTATAAGAACAATGGAGTAGGGACTTAGTTTTATTCACAACTATCCTGCCTCATTGTGTATATTTTCAACAGTATTTTGGAATGAGTCCATATAAAAATAAGAAGGTGAAGGTTATTAACGGAGGCCTTTTTTAAGGACTGACACACATGTTTCATCACTCTGATCCTGGGCCCGGGTAGTTGAAGACAATATCCATCCTACATTTCAAAGTATAGCCCACTACAAAAAAGAATTATCTGTCCCAGATTGAGAAACTCTGGTCTAGAGTGAAAGAGATACCAGTACTTTTATTACTTCAACAAATATTTTTAAAAATAATAAATGTTTTTTTATAAGCACAACATATTTCTAGATAACTTGATAAGGTTGTGGTTTGTATCAATTTTTGTTATAAATACAATTATATGTTATAGACATTCAAGGTGGTTGCAGTTACAAGGTCACAAGTAGACATATGTCATATTTTGTTATCTCTAATTGGTGGGCATTTTTGCTTTAGTCTGATGGCCAGCACCACTGAAGTATTTTGGAATTAGATGACATATAATCCAGCTCAACGTCATCTCATGATGATCACACCTATCAAAACGTCTTCCACACTTACTAGCAATGCAACATTGCAAAACTAATCTCTTTAATATTTAATTACACCCGCAAAGTGGATATAATACCTCATTCATAGAATCCCTGTATTAAGTAGAATAATAAAAGTAAAGAGCAAAGTACATTGACATATAACAAGCATCCAAAATATATTAGACATTATTATTAACACTATCATTATTATTTGCTAATATGTTTCATTTCTGTATTATTGGAATTTTGCCTTTAATTTACCAAGGTTTCACAGATGGTGATGGTGTTTTATTATGATACACAAAACAAAATCTCAGGAAACACAAGAATACACGAGGAATATAACAGTCTATCTGATCAAAAGAAAATTATGGTGTCAGAATAAACATAAGGTTATACTCTACCAGAAAATCATATAAAATTAGATAATTGTTGTGTTCTGTAATTTTGTGTATGTTGTATACCAGTGATAACATGCCTGCTCCAACATATACTGGGTTTCTAAGGGCCATGTGTCTGCAGTTTATGGAATTTGAGCACTAGATGGCACTCTTGTATCCTTGATTAAAGGAACACAATTTCTATTTTTTCGTTTGTTTTCAAACAAATGAGGATCAATGTTCAAACTTCTAACTAACTGGATTTCATAGGAACATCTGACACATTCTAGCATTGTCTCCAAGCTATACTCACACAGGTGGAATATCCATGTCCGGTACTCAGGGCATACACAGCTAGCATGGAATTTACCAGTAAAGTTCCCCAATCTCTTTGCACATTGGAAAGCTGCCATAAATCAGTTTTTATTTGACCATACTTCTAAAACTTTAGGTAATACATCTATCTGGAATTACTTTCTTTCTGCAAGTGAAGTTCAAGAAGAAAAGCTAGTTCTTTTGTGATTATTTTTCCCTGATAGGCTAATGTCTAAGTTTTTTATATCCTAAGATAACACATACACACACACACACACACACACACAGGCACACATACATAACACATACAGAACACTTACATTAATTAATAATGTAAGTTCATTTATTACTATTTCTAAAAAACTATGCAAACTATTTGAAACTATGCTCATTAATACTCACTACTCCTGTTTTATATATGAAGAAACAGGCTCAGAGAGACTAAGGAATTTGTTTACTACCACACAGCTTTTAAGTAGCATAGTCCCTGATTTGAGCCCAGACAGTCTGGGACACTTACTAGTAAACATTAAGCAGTATTCCATTGTTTTTTTAATCTTTCACTATGCTAGATATTATGACACAACTTTTGTATCTAGTCAGAAACACCTACCATTAAAATACTGACTTTGGTATACCCAGAGCTTGTCTGGATACTGATATGATCATGCCAACTGTAAAGTGGCATTTTTGAGACAACTTGGTATGATATTAAGGAATTATTGTTAACTTTTAGAGGTGCTATTGGCATTATGGTTGTGTCAAAACATATTAATTATTTAGAGCTTCATTATGAAGTATTTATGATAGGTGACATATGAGTTGTCTGGGACATACTTTAAAATTCTCTGGAAAATAAGATGTGATAGATGAAATAAAATTAGCAAAACACTGAAAATTGTGCATGTTATATAATGGCTACATGAGGGCTCATTGTGTTATCTTTCAAATTTGACATATGTTTGAAAAGTTCATAATGAAAATTTGAAAGGAAATATTTATCAGTTCAAGATACAAAACTGTCTCAAGAAATCACTGTTAAAATATGGATGTGTCCACTCTAAAGAGTTTGTGGCACAGAACTTTACTTTCTACCATGAATTCATCCCAGAGAAATGTTACACTGGGTTTGTTAGATTAAAAAGTTACCTTAGGAATTAGAAGTAGATCATTCCAGAACACATCAATTTTGATGAGAACATGAGGGTTTAAAGAAGAAGGAAGTCGATCAGGCGATCCGTGGAGAGAAGACAACTGGGTGTAACAGAAAGCAGATATGCCATGAAAGTATCAGTCTCGCAGCAGGGCCGAATGGACAAAAAAGAAGTATGGAAAGTGTAGCATTGTATGCTTATTTTACCATGATTTTGTTCATGGCATATGTCTGGTGATTTTGTGTATGGTAAAGAAATACAACTATTTCTTAAGCAATTGATTACAGACCCAAGCAAAATCTGTATAAAAATAGCCCCAAAACATGTTATAGTAATGAATTATCAGGTGGATAAGTTTAAATAAAATTATAATATGTGCATCCTAAGTTAGGAGAATGGAAGAAAATGAGCTACCTATGGATAATATGGCTATATGGGGAAAATAAGACAATAGTGAATCTTTTATGTGTCAAAATGGTTGACATTTCTAGTTTTTAAAAAGTTTGCTTTGAATAGTTTGTCCTTAAGAAAGTCATGAAATCTATTACTCTAATTCATGCTCACTGATGTCCTTCATGGTTTCAGGCATATGTGTGTTAAATGAATAAATGGATATACAAATTGGAATATAAATGGATATATAAATTGGAATATATGAATTGAAATATAAATGGTGTATACACATATATGCTGCCATAAATACTGACTAATATTGCTAAAGACTAAAAGAAAAAACTTGGATTTTATATTTTGTAAACTATTATTAATTTTAAATGCATCATGGGAGAAATAAGTTAGTTCATGGAATTTTTTAAGTTGACTCTAAAAAGAGGAAAAGTAGAACCTACTGCTTTCCTTGGATATGTGATTCTCTTTCAGACAAATCCATTTTTATATTCTTGAGTATATTTTCAAGTTAAATGGTAGAGATTCTCTTCTATTTCAGAAGAAAAACTTGGCGAGATAAGAAACAAATTCAGGCGATTTTTTTTTTCTCGTTTCGAAACCTTTTCCTGTCTATCCAAACAGAACACAATTAATTAACAAGATCTCATTCCAGTCACAATACATAAGTGTCTCAGGCTTTTTGGAGACATTAAACATGAGAGTTTCTACTAATTATAAGCAACATTTATTTCTCTAGTAATAAGTTACAAAAGCATTATTGGGTCAGTTTTAATTAGCAAGAGAAAGCACTACTTAGCAGAAGGAATAGAGTTCCTTCAGAAGTTTTTCTCCCCCAAAACTAGTTATTAAAATGGCAATAAGAACTAAATAAAATAGCCATATTAAAAAATATAAAATAGGATATTATTTTGATCATGTAAGAGTAATTTATAGCATGGTGTGTTACTTTTCCAAGGAGGAATTTATACTTCCCTCTAGAAATAGGCCTCAAACTCTTCAGTTCTTATCTGTGAACCAAATGGGGAACCTATCCCTAAACACAGAATATTTTCATTGAAATGTGTCCTAAAATACTAAATGTTATTCTTTAGGTGACGGTACTGTAAAACATCTCCTCTCTCAAACTCCTTTCACTTTTGCCCATGAATGCTTATGGTCACTCATTAACTATGTTGTCTATTTTTTGTTTGTTTGTTTATTTGCGTTCTGAAAACTTTAAACACATCTAAACAAAACTCAGGTGGTTTTCTCACAGATGCATCGAAAGTTATTGGAGGGAAGTTATTATGATAGGTGACATTATTCTTCAAACATATGCAAAATCCTTTCTAATCAGAAAATATGTAGTGGTGAAAACTAAGAAAACTTATTCTATTCTGTTTTGTAGTCACAATTTTCCTTGTATCACTTAAAGAATAGTCCAAGAGAATTTTCTCACGTGTCTTGAAGTAAATAGCCAATACCCAATGGCGTTCATTAAAATATGAAATGTTAATTGAAAGTATTCAGTAAGTAATATAACCAACTTCTAGACTGTTCTAAATGTGATAAAGTGTTTATAAAAATCTTATAAAAGTGAGAAATATGGCATTATTCAAATGTGAAGTAAAATGTGAACATGAGAAGGAACAATGAAATTAATCACTGGACTCTCAAAAAGCTTATGAAGTTATTTGTCTTGCTTATGTGCTTTCTTTAAATTTCCATTTCATATTTTATGATATCTTTAATGTAATATAAATGCTTTAGTAGAGTTAATAAAAGCAAAATTGTCTATATTGTATTTATTTCAGGGTCTCAAAAAATTGAGCTTGAATTTAGAAAGACTTGTCTGATTTTAACAAGATTCTTGATTCCATACACAGCAATTGTAATGAGGTGGAGTGAAGCAAATTATTTTCATTCAGGGAGATTATTATGAAGTATAAACAAGGAAAGAAAAAAGATAGCATAATTTAATAAATCTGATATCCAGACATGATGACAACAAAAGTAGAGAATTTATATTGCTCAGCTGGAAGATCCTGCTTTTGCCCACTACTATAGTTTGTATATTTGACCTTTCAAACCCCATGTTGAAATTTGATCCCCAAGATTGGAGGTAGGGCCTAGTGGGAGGTGTTTGGGTCATGGGGGCGGATTCCTCATGAACAGATTAATGCCCTCCCTGGGAGGGGAGATACTGAGTGAGTTCTCACTCTAATAGTTCCCATGAGAGTTCCCCAGAAAGCTGGTTGTTAAAAAGAGCCTGGCACCGCTCCCTGCTGGTGCTTCCTCTCTTGCTATGTGATCTGCACAGACCAACGTCCCTTCACCTTCCACCATAAGTGGAAGCAGCCTGAGTCCACCCCTAGAAGCACATGCTGGAAATCTTTAGTTCCCAAAATTTCTAATATGAGACCATAAAAATGTTTCTTGGACTCAATATTCCTTCCAGACGAGCCACAAAACAAGAACTTTTTATTTCAAGGGAAAGGTTAGACACGTTTGAGTAGTCATACTGATTTATGAAGTTCATGTCCAAATACTTGCTTTATAATATAATCCACATTTAGGATGTCCATTGGATCTTTCCTGGAAAATTACAGGCATTTACAATGATTTCTTTAGACAATGTTTTCCCAGGTCCATTTCTAAGAAGGTATTTCAGGGCTTCCTATAAATGATGGGATCAAATTGTATTGTTTTATACTTTTCCAAATATTTTAAATTGGTAAAGAAAACCTATAGTAAAATGCATATACTAAATTACATTTCATAAAATATCCAAAGACACTGATATCAAAAAAGTATTCACTTGAACAATCATGTTAACTCACTTTTATTAAGAGCTTAAAATAATTTTTTCTTTTTTCTAAAATATGCTTTTAAGAAAACTAGCATCAACTTAAAATTTTGTAGCAATACATTGATCTTTGCCTTTTGTTTTATTTTTAAATTCAGGCCTACCTATATTTGTGAGCCTGTACATTACTATAGTACATGTGCACCACTCTTAGTGAAATGCCAGGCAGGGCTTAGATGCATCTGCTCTGAGCAGATTCTTAATATAGCAATGACCAGGAGGGCAATGAAAAGTAAAATGCAAATATGATAATGCTTTTCCAAAGTGAAATCTTGGTATAAATATTGTGACGGAGGCAATTGATGACTACATAGATTTTGAGAAATAGATTCCATTTGCTAAATACCTGTCAAATATAACAGTTTAGAAGCAGTTTCATGTTTTTTTTTTTTCTAATTTCTAAATAACTAAATAACTTTAATTTTCTTCTTCAGGTCTGTAATAATGTTACTACATCATAAGAGCAAATAAGGATCTGCAATAAAATTGAAAAACTGTATTAAAATTTTGAATATTTGACAAAGATGCTCCCTCTTCTCTAAAAAGTAACTGAGATACGTTGTAAATGGTATTTCTGACCATCAATGAAAATTCCATCAGAAATGGAAATTGAAACTGGATGACAACCATGTTCAATGATTTTCTCTATCCCTAACAAACTAAAGAATATTAGTCAGATATTATCAGAGGTTCAAATTTGATAACATTTTCTCTTTGCTCAGCTTGCAATCCCACCCAGTCTTCTTTTGAATGGATCCATGTATAGTACAGGTATTGAAGAGTGTAGTTTAAGAACTAGGACTCTGGAGTCAGATGTCCTGGGTTCTAATCCTGGCTCTGCCTTTTACTAGCTGTCTAACCTTGGACAAATGATTTAATCTCAGCCTACTTTCCTCATCTTTGATAATATATCATAGGGGTCTAATGGTGACTAATGAATTAATAATTAATATTAATAAAATATTAACATTTGTGGAACAGGGTCTATATATAGTGGTATATAAATGTTTATCATGTAGGCAAACATAAATGAATATGGAATCCTGAATGGGAATTTAAATTGCAGGCTAAGGTTTAGCACCTTTTCTTTGCAGCCACTTATTTTTACAAGTCAGTGTTTGCTCATATATCTCTAAAAATTAAATCATCTTGAATGTTTGGGTTTTTTTAAAAAATGATAGTGCTATAAAGTCATGCCCAACATGTGGGGCAAAGTGTAGTTATTTTACATTTGGGCCAAGTAAACATGCCACTTATTCTTATTTACAGAACATTAAAATTACATTGTATAAAAAAAGATGGACTTCATAAAATTAATTACATTGGTAAACATCAAAAAATGAGATCTCTTTAATTTAACTTTTCATTTATCAGGTTATATAGCAGTTTTGTTTTCTTTTTGGAGACAGGGTCTTGCTCTGTCACCCAGGCTAGAGCACAGTGGCATGATCATAGCTCACTGCAGCCTCCAACACCTGGGCTCAAGCGATCTTCCTGCTTCAGCTTCCCATGTAACTGGACTACAAGTATACACCACCATGCTGGGCTAATTTTCTTCCTTCCTTCCTTCTTTTCTTTCTCTTCTTTTCTTCCTTTCATAGAGACAGGGTTTTACTATGTTGCCCAGCCTGGTCTCTTGACTCCTGGGCTTCAGTGATCCTCCCACCTTGGCCTCCTAAAGTGCAAGACTTGCAGGCACAAGCCCCACTGTGCCCAGTCAGGTTATAGCAAACTGCTAAATGTGCTGTGCCCAAACATGCATAAATTGAGGAAAAATTTGCATAATCCTGAAACTCAGAACTTGCTCTTACCAAAGGTTTTGACCTTGATCTGTATAACAGAGACCTTTGAAATTTTTCAAGTATGATATGTAACTTTTGAAAGTATAGAATTGTAATTTGAGTATTAAAAAGTCCTACCTGATTCTCTTGATTTGAACTCTATTTATAATTTACTTTTGTGATTCTTTTACTCAGTCATGCTTAAACTTTAAAATAACAGGATGTGCTTGAATATTCAGAAGTACATTATCATCTGTGCTTTTTAAAACAAGTTGGAGTGTTTTTCCCCTCAGAATCTGAGCTGTCAATCACTCAACAGACCTTTTATTTTTTTCCTGTTCTTCTGTGCCAAAGTCCACTACTTCTAGGTCATTTGGCTCTCCGTTGGCCCTCACAAGCTGAAATCTTACACTGAATAAACCATCAATATTTATTTTATAAAGATTCCTACTTTTATATCGGAAAGATGGATCATGAAGTAGAGGAGTGAGATCGAAATGGCACTAATTAAGTACCAAGAGCTCAAACCTCCCTAGGATGCATTTTTCTAAATAGCACGCTTCAGTTGGCCTTGAACTAAAGTTTCCTCATTCAGTATTTCTGAACCTCCTTGTCCACTCAAATATAAAAGTGCTGATCTATGACAGATCCATCAGCAACACTTTAGCTACCATGTGAGTTCTGAATGGACTGTACAAGAAAACATCAGCTGCAACCCTGCGTCTCATTCAGCCCAGAAGTTCATGTTGCTTTTGTTCTGCAGTTCTCTGGAGCCTGTTATCCTATAAAGCCAAAATATGCAAACAAGTGTACTTTAATGAGCTTCAGAAGTTGTTTTGGGGTTAGTTTCCCTTACTTCATCATTTCTAAAGGTACATGTTGAAACACCATGAAATTGAATGAATGTTTTGCTCAATTTTGGTTAAAAAGAAATGGTTTACTTTAGGCAAGTGGCCCCAGCTAGACCATAGTTAGAAGCGTGTAAATTGCGTTAATACCTGATTTGCCCAGGAGGTGAAATCGTACCTCTTCAATAACAATGTGCGTGCCTCTGTGTGTGTGTGTGTGTATCTAAATCTGTCTTTGTTTTTGCCAGATTGACGGTAACTATTAATTTGCTATTGACTCAAATCATAATTCAGTTAGAGTACTTGTATTTAACCCTTAAGCAAATTATTACTTCAAATTATCTTAAGCACCTTATAAATATATTTTTGTAGAGGTAATGAGGATCTCGTATGTAAGGATAGTTTCATAAGAATAGATATCACTAAATGGAACCAGTGACCATGAGTTTGTCCTTATCAGCTGGTTAGATAACATAGAGTTTGGAGGTACATCCTTTTCTATTTATTTACTTTTTTGTTTTATTTTTAATTGACACCTACTAAGTTTACATACTTATGGGGTACAATGTGATGTTTCAATACATGTATACATTGTGTAATGAGGAAGACAGAATATTTAGCATATCCATGACCTCAAACATTTATCATTTCTTTGCAGTGAGTGCATTCAAATCATCTCTTCTAGATATTTTGAAATATATCATACAATATTATTAATTATAGTGCCCCTATTGTGCAATAGAAGACCATAATTTATTCCTCACATCTAATTGTAACATTGTACCCTTTGACTCATCTCTCCCCATTCCCTACCTCGCTAGTCTCTAGTTGCCACTACTCTATTCTCTACATCTATGAGATCAACTTTTTAATAAAAATTGGACATATGAGTGTGATTCTGTGGTGTTTTTCTTGCTGTGCCTGGCTTATTACACTTAACATAATGTCCTCCAGGTCCATCCATGTTGTCATAAATGTCAGGATTTTATTCTTTTTTGTAGTTGAATGGTATTTCATTATGTACATATGCCACATTTTATCCATTGATGGACACTTAGGTTGATTCCATATCTTGGCTATTGTGAATAGTGCTGCCATAATCATGGGAGTGCAGATATATCATCAAAATACTGACTTAATTTCCTTTGCATATATACCCAACAGTGAGATTGTTGAATTATATGATTGCTCTATTTTTAATTTTTTGAGGAAATGTTAACTATTGTTCATAATGGCTGTACTAATTTACATCTTCATCAACGATGTATAAGAGCTTATTTTTTTCCATATCCATGCCAGCATTTGTTATTTTTTGTCTTTTTAATAATAACCATTCTAACTGAGGTAAGGTGATAGCTCATTGTGGTTTTGATTTCCATCTGCCTGATGAATAGTGATATTGAGTATTTTTTCATATACCTGTTGGCCATTTGTATGTCTTCTTTTAAGAAATGTCTATTCAGGTCTTTTGTCCATTTCAATACATCAACATAAAGATCATGTTTATCTGTTCCTCAGAAAACACTTACTCATATTTTATATTCTCTATATATTCTCTTTCCATAAAATGTATTATATTTTATGAATAATATTTATATTTATATTTTAATGGGATAGGCAACTTGCCTAAAATTGCATGAATTGCGAGACCTGCTCACTTTGTTGATAGAGTATAATGAGTACACAGGAGTGGGGTAAATTTGGTTCCTACTCTCAATTTTGCTGCAAAATTGTTTGACTGCAAGCAGTTCACATAGCAGATGATCGTTACCACTGACCTTTGTTCAAGTTCTCTCTCCGAACTGCCTTTTGCATGTTACCACACGTGAAAATTTGGCTCATCTTTTATCTTTCAGAACCTATTTCTCCTTTGATACTTTCTGCAACTACTCAGCCAAAGTGATACCTCCCTTTTCTAGATAGATATAATCATAGCACACTAAATATGAAATACCTTATTAATATTAAAATATCTTACAAAATAACATAGGCCTTCACAGTTAAAGCAGTCATCTCTCCAAAATACCCACAACAGATCATCAGACTCTGCCTGAACACCGGCCTTGACAGGGGAGTCAGTCAGCCAGGAGAAGCCCCATTCTCATCTTGGGAAAACTGGACTTTCAGGTTGACCAAATTCTGTACAAAGTTGCTGACACAGTATAGGAGTCAATATACTGTGTAAATGGAAACATGCAAATATTAAGGGCAAACGTATTTTCTTTACATTAATAAAACCACTTTATGCTTCCCAGAGAAGTCTACCTCTAGACCTCAAATACACCCCTTATCTGAGAGTGCTGAATATGTTAATATTTGGCTGGTAACCAACGAGGTTATTTGCCCTGTGAGGAGGCATTTTGTTTCCTTCAGAATGGGAGCAATGAAGAAAGCAAGTCATCTACCACACATACATACACACATATAAACTTACACATGTATACACACATGTACACGTGTCCTTAAATCTACTTCCTCATTTTAACTCTGCAAAGCTGGGAGGAAAGACGTGGGAATTATTTACTTATTTATTTATTTTATTGCTACGTAATAGAGGTACATATTTTCAGGGTACATGTGATAATTTAATATATTCATGTAATTTCTAAAGATCAATTTAGTGTATATAGAATATCCATCACCTTAAGTATTTGTCTTTTATTTATGCCACAAACATTAACTATCATCCTCTTCTAGTTACTTGGAAATATATAATAGATTATTGTAAACTATAGTCACCCTACTTATCTATCAAACATTAGATCTTATTTCTTCTATTAAACTGCATATATCTACCCATTAATGAACCTATCTTTATGCTTCCCACCCCCACCACCCTACCATTTCCAGCCTCCAGTAACCACTAATCTACTCTTTATCTTCATGAGGTCCACATTTTTACTCCCACATATGAGTGAGAACCTGTAACATTTGTCTTTCCCATGCTTGGCTTATTTCATTTAATGTTATGACTTCCAGTTTCATCCATGTTGCTACAAATGACAGGATTTAGTTATTTTTGTAGCTGAATAATATTGTGTATATATACCACATTTTCTTTGTCCATTAATCCATTAATGGACACCTAGGTTGATTCTATATTTTGGCTATTGTGAATAGTGCCAAAATAAACATGAGAGTGCAGATATCTCTTTGATATATTGATTTCCTTTTTTTGTTTTTGATATATATATGGTAGTGGAATTGTTGAATCATATGGTAGTTCTATTTTAAGTTTTTTACGGAACTTGCATAGAGCTTTCCACAGTATCTGTACCGATTTACATGCATACTAACAGTGTTGAAGCGTTCCCATTTCTTTGCATGCTTTCTGTCATCCGTTATTTGCTTTTTGATAAAATCCATTGAACTGGGGTGAGATGTTATCTCATTGTGGTATTGATTTGCATTTCTCTGATGATTAGTGATGTTGAGCATTTTTCATATACTGGTTGGCCATTTGTATGTCTTCTTTTAAGTAATGTCTATTTGAATTTTTTTACTTATACTTTAGTATAATTATTTGATGTTTTGTTTGCTGTTGAGTTGTTTCAGCACTTTATATATTCTCGTTATTACTCCTTTGTCAGATGAATAGCTTACCAATATTTTCTCCCATTCTGTGGATTGTCTTTTCACTTTGCTGATTGTTATGTTTGTTGTGCATTAGCTTGATGTAATCCCATTTATCTATCTGTGCTTTGGTTTCCTGTGTTTTTGAGGTCTTACACAAAAAACCTTTGCTCAGACCAATATCCTGGAGTATTTCACCAATTTTTTCTTCTAGTAATTTTATAGTTTCAGGCCTTAGATTTAACTCTTTAATCCATTGTGAGTTGATTTTTGAATATACTGAGAGATAGAGGTCTAGTTTCATTTTTCTGCATATAGTTATTCAGTTTTCCCAGAACCATTTATTGAAGATACTGTTCTCTCCTTAATGTATTAAATATGTTCTTGGCAACATTTTTGAAAATGAATTGGCTGAAAATGTGTGGATTTATATCTGGGTTCTCTATTCTATTCCATTGGTCTATATGCCTGCTTTTATGCCAGTACCATGGTGAATTGGTTACTATAGCTATGTGGTATATTTTGAAGTTAGGTTATGTGATGCCTCCAGCTTTCTTCTATTTGCTTAGGATTGTTTTGGCTATTTGAAGTTCTTTTGTGGTTTCATGAAAGTTTTAGGATTGTTTTTTTCTATTTCTGTGAAGAATCTCACTGGTATTGTGATAGAGATTGTATTGATAATAAATTACTTTGAGTAGTATTGTCATTTTAGCAGTATTAATTCTTCTAATCCATGAGCATTGTATATATTCCCATTTTTTGTGTCCTCTTTAATTTCTATCATCATTATTTTATAGTTTTCTTTGTATAGATCTTTCACTTCTTTGCTTAAATTCATTCCTAGGTATTTTATATTCTTTGTAGCTATTGTAAATGAGATTGCTTTCTTTACTTCTTTTTCATATTGTTTGCTATTAGAATATGTATATACTACTATATTTTTGAATGCTGATTTTGTATATTTACTGAATTCATTTATCAGCTATAACAGTTTTTTGTTGTAGTCTTTAGGTTTTTCTAAGTGTAAGATCACATAATCTGGGAAAAAGGATCATTTGACTTCTTCCTTCCAATTTGAATGTTCTTTATTATTTTCTCTTGCCTAGTTGCTCTGACTAGGACTTCCAGTATTATGTTCAATAAAATTTGGGAGAGTGGGAATCTTTGTCTTATTACAGATCTTGGAGGAAAGGCTCCTAATTTTTCCCTGTTCAGTATGATGTTAGCTGTGAATTTTTCATTATTATGGCCTTCATTATTTTGAGGTATAGTCCTTTCATGCCTAGCTTATTGAGGGTTTTTATAATAAATAATGTTGAATTTTATTGAATGATTTTTCAGAATCAATTGAAATGATCACATGGTTTTTGGTTTGGGTCCAGTTAACGTGATGTTTCACATTTGTTGATTTGTGTATCTTGAACCATCCTTGCACTCCTCAGATGAATCCCACTTGACCATGGAGGATAAATTTTTTAATGTGTTGTTGAATTTGGTTTGCTAGTATGTTGTTGAGGATTTTTGCCTCTATGTCTATCAGCAATATTAGCCTGTAGTTTTGTTTTTTTGTTGTATTTTTGTCTGGTTTTGGTACCAGGGTAATGTTGGCCTCATGAAATAAGTTTGGAAGTATTCCCTCCTTTTAAAATTTTTTGAAGAGCTTGAGTAGAATTGGTATTAGTTCTTCTTTAAATGTTTGGTGGAATTCAGTAGTGAAGCCATCAGGTCTTGGGCTTTGCTTTGATGGGATACTTTTTATTATGGCTTCTATCTCATAACTCATTATTGGTTGTTCAGAATTTCTATTTCTCCATGGCTCAATCTTGGTAAATTTTATTTGTTCACCAAATGATTAATTTCTCCAGGTTTTCCAATTTGTTGGTCATTTTACTCTCTGATGATTCTTTGTTTTCTGTGGTCTCATTATGTCTCCTTTTCCATTTCTGATTTTATTTATTTTGATCTTCTCTTTTTTTCTTTGTCTAGCTAGCTAAAGGTGTGCGAATTCTGTTTATCTTTAAAAAAAAAACTTTTTGTTTTGTTGTTCAGTATTTTTTAAATCTCAATTTTATTTATTTCTGCTCTTTATAATTTCTTTTCTTCTACTAGTTTGGTTTGCTTTGTTCTTGTTTTTCTAATTTCTTCTAGTGCATCATTGTTTGAAATCTTTCTACTTTTTTTATGGAGGCATTTATTACTATAAATTTCCCTCTAAGCACTGCTTTTACAGTGTCCCATAGCTTTGGGTATATTGTATTTCCATTTTTATTTGTTTAAAAAGTCTTAAATGTCCTACTTAATGTCTTCATTGATCTGTTGGTCATTCAGGAGCATGTTGTTTAATTTCTATGTGTTTGTGTTAATATTGTTATTGATTTCTAATTTTATTCCATTGTGGTAAGAAAAGATACTTGATATAATTTTTACTTTTTGAATGCATTAAAACTTGTTTTGTGGCCTAACATATGCTCTATTCTGGAAAAATCTTCCATATATTGATGAAAAGAATGTGTATTCTGCAGCAGTTGAGTAAAATGCTCTTTAAATTTCAGTTAGGATTATTTGTTCTAGTGTGTAGTTTAATTCGGATGTTTCTTTGTTGATTTTCTGTCTGGATGATCTTTCCATTATTGAGAGTATATTATTATTGTATTGCACTCTATCTCTCCCTTTAATCTATTAATGTTTGCTGTATATATTTGGGAGCTTTGGTGTTGAACGTATATGTGTGTACATATATGTGTGTGTGTATTATACATAAAATTATGATATCCTCTTTGCTGAATTGACCCCTTTATCATTATATTCACTTTTAGGCTATGTGTGTCTTTACAGGTGAAGTGGTTTTCTTTTTGGTAGTATGTAATTGGATACTTTTTTTTTTTACTTTGATAACTTCTTTATTTTATTTTTAAATGACAAATAATTTTATGTACTTATGCAGAAGTTTTGATATCATTTGCAATATTGATAGTATTATTCACTGGGTTCCAGTCAGGCGGAAGGGGGGTGGTGGAGGTGGGTAAGCTCACAAATAATGGATGAGGAGCGCACTGTATAGGGGAAGGGCACACTTGTAGCCCTGGCTTGGGTGAGGCAAAGGCATTATATGTATTTGGGTACTTTTTAAAATCCATTCAGCTACTCTATTTCATTTAATTGAAAAACTGAGCCTATTTACATTCAGTATTATTATTGATAAGTCAGGACTTAACTATTGCTATTTTGTTGCTTGTTTTCTTGTTATTTTGTAACTCCTCTCTTTTTTTTCTTCCTTTATTACAATGTCCCTTTTTAGTTAAGTGATTTTGTCTGGTAGTATGTTTTAATTCATTGTTTCTTATTTTTAGTGAATCTGTTATAGGTTTTAGCACTGGGGTTATCATGATGTTTGCAAAAATATCTGAGAGCTGTAATGTAACAAATTATTTTAAATAAATGATAACTTATCTTAGATCACAAAGAAAAGAATAGAGAAAAAGAAAAAAATTAAAAATTCTATAATTTAAATCCCTCCCTCCCACATTTTGACTTTTAGTTGTCTCATTTTACATATTTTATATTACCTAACTATTAGCAGGCTGCTGTAGCTATTGTTGTTTTTGATATATTTGTCTTTTGGGTTTCATATGAGAATTATGAGTGGATTGCACACCAAAATTACACTATTAGAATATAGTTAAATACATGGGTTTGTCCATGTATTCAACTTGACCAGTGGGTTTTATATCTTCATATCTTTTCTTTTTACACAATAGTGCTTTTTTCTTTCACATTCAAGAGCTACCATTAGCATTTTTTTTTTTTAAGATGGGTCTGGTGGTGAATTCTCTCAGCTTATGTTTGTCTGGGAAGAACTTTACCTCTCCTTCATATTTGAAGCATAGGTTTGCTGGATACAGTATTCTTGCATGGCAGATTTTTCTTTTAGCATTTTGAAAATGCCACCCCATTCCCTCCTGGTCTGTGTGGTTTCCACTGAAAATTCTGTTGCCAAATGAATTGAAGCTTTTTAAAAATATGTTATGTGCTTCTTCTCTCTTGTTGCTTTAGGATCTTCTCTTTGTCATTGACTTTTGAAGGTTTAAGTATTATATGATTTGGGGTGGTCTTAGTTGGGTCTAATCTGTTTGGTTTTCTCTGACCTTTCTATACCTTGATATTTATCTTTCAAGTTTTGTAAAGTTTTCTGTTCACGTTTCTTCAAATAAGCTTTCTACCGTTTACTCTTGTTCAACTCCCTCTGGAGCACTAACAATTTTTAGATTTAATCTTTTGAAGTAATTTTCTTTATCTAGTAGGTGATCTTTGTTCAATTTCATTCTTTTTTTCTCTCTGACTGTATTTTTGAATAGCCTGCTTTTGAGATCACTAATTGTTTCCTTTGCTTGATCCATTCTACTTTTGAGAGTCTCTAATAAATTTTTCAGCTCAGCAAGTGTATTTCTCAGTACTAAGATTTCTGTGCAATACTTTTTTATTATTGAGTCTCTGTTAAATTTCTCTGACAAATTTCTGAATTGCTTTTGCGTGTTTCCTTGCATACTACTGAGTTTCCTTAAAACTACTATTTTGAATTCTTGGTCAGAGAGCTCACATAGCTCCATCTTGTTAGGGTCAGTAACTGGTTACTTGGTTTTTCCATTTGGGGAGGTCATATTTTCTTGTTTGCTGTTGTTTCTTGTGGATGTCTATCTATGTCTTTTCACTGAAAGATTAGTTATTTATTCCAGGATTCTATGTCTGGCTTGTTCTGTTTTGTATTGGATATATTTGCTTAGAGATTCTTTGCAATTTACCTGTTGATTTGCTTTCTTTTTTTATTTCCACTAGATTGCTGACTCCTTTTTTTTGCACTAGATGGTGCCTCAAGCCCAGGTTATCTTCAGCTCCAGTGAATGATCAGAGTGCCACCCATCCTGAATGATCTTAAAGGGGATATCCCAGTAGTGTGAGAAGGCTGGCTAGGTTCCCAGAGGACCTATGGAATGTACCTGTACAGCATGATGTTGCTATACAGCCATTCTGATTTGGCATCTCTGTCTGGGCGCGGTGGCTCATGCCTATAATCCTAGTAGTCTGGGAGGTCGAGGCTGGAGGATCACTTGAGGTCAGGAGTTTGAGACCATCCTGAGCAAAGAGCAAGACCCCATCTCTACTAAAAATAGAAAAATTAGTCAGGCATCTTGACATGTGTTTGTAGTCCCATCTACTCTGGAGGCTGAGGCAGGGGAATTTCTTGAGCCCAGGGGTTTGAGATTGCTGTAAGCTAGACTGATGCCATGGCACTCTACTCAGGGCAACAGAGTGAGACTCTGTCTCAAAGAGAAAAAAAAAAAAAAAAAGAAAAGAAAAGAAAAGAAAAAAAAATGCCTTGGCATCTCCTTTGGCTGAGTTACAGAGCAGAGTTTCCAAGGCTGAGGATAATAGTTCTGCCTATCTCCTTTGTCTTTTGCTGACCTCAGGGATATTTCTCCCTTTGGGTACTGCCTATATTTGCCTTGGGTTGAGGCTGGGACAAGTCTCCTGCACAGAAACCAAGATGGTAGGGAATCTAATTGCCAACCTGATCTCATTTTTTCAGTGTAGAAATTGTGAGTTGGGGGGTGGATTTTCTGTATGCTTGGTGCCAGGAAGATTGAGGGAAGAAACATCATGAATATGGAAATACAATTCTCTTACTGTCTGACCAGAGTTTTTCAATTTTCTGTGGGCCCAGGGACTGTCTCCTGCTCATATTTGAGTTCTGCAATATTGCTGGTGATAATCTCAGCACTGTATATTTGTTTTTGGTTTTCTCTGAGGGAAAGTGAAGCCAGCTTGCTTCCACACTGCCATTTTGGAACTGCAAGTCCTCCAGGATGTGGTAGCTAATTTATCTACTCTGCTTTTGTAAAATGTTTATTTAGAAAACCATTTCATGAGAAAGAAGAAAAATGATGGAAAATAAATCCTAATTGACTATAGTTTCACAGTGATGCAGAATGTTTCCAACATCTTTTAGTAGATAACCAAGCACACCAAGTCACCTATGTTGCAAAATAATTTATTTTCAGAATCCAACAGAAATACTGGTAAATCCAAATTGCTACTTCCCCCATCCCCTTAGTGCTTGATCAAATAGATGCAAACAGTGGGATAAAACAGAAAGTCTTTACCTAAATAAATGAGAAGAAAACTCATGAAAATACTAGCCAAGAATATATCAATTGGCATGTATATCTATGTGTATACACACACACACACACACACAAACACACACATCTCCACGCAGGAGCCATTGTGAAAATTCTCTTTCAAATATAATTAGTGATGCTTTTTTGTATGACCATGCATTCTGTCCTATTAAAATTTAAAATATATATTTTAAAACTCATGACAAAGAGAATTTTATTTGTCTAATTTTAGCAATTTTAATTAGATTTTGTTTTTTCAAACTTTTATAGAAATGCTTCTGACTCTGTCAATTTGTTCAGATTTTCCAAGAGAAAATCTGTTTTTAATTTTTGTGATTAAACACTTTTCCCGGGACTTTGAAAAGGGACTGCAATCATACAACAAAATTACTTTGCAAGGAAAAATGAACAGATTGACAAATTAAATAATTACATAAACCTGTCCCTTTCTACATTTTTTTTTTGTTTGTTTTAACATGTCCTTTATTTCATTATATTTTGGCTGGAAATGATAGACATTTTTGTTCTTTCTTTGATATTATCAGAACATTCTTAATTCCTATCTCATGAAATTGCTGTACTTTGACTTAGAATTACTCAATTTCCAATTACATTAAAAGAGATGATATGTAATAAGTTAGCTTGTTTGGTGTCCTGTTTATAACTGACAACAAACGTTAGAATCATTTCTTTCTTCCCTTAAACACTTAGGAAACACTTCGGAAATGTAAAACTTGAAGAAATCACTTAGTGAAAAGCAAAGAAAAATATTTAAAAATAGAAAAAAAAAAGTAACAAAATTAATTAAACATAATTATTTTAACTATTTGGAGCTATTAAGCAGCAAAAAGCAGTAAGTAGAAGAAGATAGATAAGAGATATCATGGTTTATACGTATGGGCAAATAAAGGCTATTTGAAAATATGTATGAAAAATTTGAATTGCATATGCAATTTGAAGGATTGAAGAATGTGAAGGATTTGAAAAAGGAAGTGATGTGGTCAAAGCAAGGCAAGATGATTTTGGCAGCAGTATTTGGCAACATGTTATAGAAACACAAAAATGTGGAGGAGAGGTGAAACTACATATATGGAAGTTGGGGAGGCAAGATGAAATCAACCAAATGTGAAATATGCCAATGTAGAAACAGAGACAAGAATGTTATGAAGGAACAAACTCTGATTTTTTTTCAATTTGGGTCCAAAGGAACAGAAAGTGGTTGATTTTAGGATGTGGAGTTTAAAAAAATAAAACAAAAAAGCATAGGGATAGAAAAATAAAAAACCAGATGGCAAAATATATAAAAATACCAACATTTAGTAACCTAAAGAAAATATTTATATTAAAGTGAGTAATTTATTTATATTGTAGAAAATTTAAAAAATTAAACATGAGAAAAATATCACTTCTCATCAATCTAAGATTTTTATTTTTTGGCACATATATTCATATAGTTATTTACACACAAGCATATGTTTTATATAATATACATTTTTAGGATATACATTTTCATTAATTATGTATCCATGAGATTATAAGAGATTATCTATAAAAATAGGGTTTTCACTTTTTGGAGCATTCCACACAATATCTTTTGCATCCTTCTATGGAGAGAAACACAATGAATGTTAGACTGTTTCCCTATTTGAGAATTAAGTACACCTAACTTTATATAACCTTTCAGATCCTAGATACTTTTTTTTTTTGTAAAATACTTTCCAAGGATTAATGTTTTATTAATACAAGTTTGGGAAACATTGTTCTATTTTAATGTCTATATTTTATTCTATTATGTAGATACAGACTATTAATAAATCCACTAGTATCAGAGTTTAAGTTTATTTCATTTTTTTATTTACTTAGCATTAAGTGGAAAAGCATTGTATAAATAAATTTTAGTACTTATTTTATTGTTTTCTAATGATGCTTTTCTATCCATGAAATTGTAGAAAGTATACACAAATAACAAATAACTGTAGGTTTAAAGATGTATTTTTATGTCATTCTTCAGAAAATATTTACAAATTTATGTTCCCACCAGCATTGTTTGCATATCTGAAAATTTGATAGTCAATTTTGGGTGATTTTAAAAAATAGATCACTTATCTAAGCTGTATTTATGGGATAGATACAAACCTTTTTTAAAAAAATGTTTTCACTTTAAGTTTTTTTATTACTTGTTATAATAAATAAAAGTTTGGGGAAAATGTCATTACACTGATAATCAGAGCTGGAAGAGATTTCCCCCTAGCCACACAGTTAATAAGCAACAGAGATGGTTCTAGAACACAAGTCTCCTTAGTACCTATCTTGTTTTGTAAACCACTAACCTATACAGCTTCTCAAGAGAGAATTTCCCTGTCATGAAGTCAAATCTAGCCAATAACAGGTTAAGTGACAAATTCTAATTGCCACACCACACAGTGTAGTCAAGAAAATTGGCTATATTTACAATTCTGCCATTCCGCAGTTGTACATACTTGGACACTCACTAGTTTATCAAGAGTTTAGTTTCTTTTTGTGTAAAATGAAGTGAGTTCCTTGTAGTTCAAACATTCTATAAAAATGACCCCTTAGGTATAAATTTCTTTAAATCATTTATGATTGCATAACTTCTTTTACTTTTCAAATGATGCAATCATTAATAATTTAACGAAGTGTTTTTATCTTGTTTATTGTGTCTTTTGTCATGCTAGTTTTTGTAAGGGAAATATTTATTTATATAGCCAATTTACCAGTCTTGTCTTTTATTGCCTCTGGATTCTAAGTTATATTTAGAATGCCTTTCCCTACACCCAAATTAATGAAGGATCAATCTATATTTTCTTTTGTACTTGTTAAAAGGAATCAGTGTTGCCTTATTTACACTAACTATGTTTTTTCTCATCTTACCTTTTATTAGATATTTTAGGGATGGAGGAAGAGTTTTTCTCTCTTTCTCTCTGAAGGTTCACTGAAGTATTGACAATAGACAGATTAATAGAAGAAAAAGGCATAGATATTATTAACAAGTATAATTATGGGAGTGATATAAAATATGAGACTCAAAGAAGAGACAGAAGGTTGAGGCTCATAGGCTTATATACCTTCTTCAGAGGGGACAGAGAGAGATGGGGGAAAAGTAGATAATTTGAGGGGTTATAAATAATTTTTAGGGGAATTGAATGAACCCAAAGAACAATGGCCTGGGACAAAGTTCCACTGAACTCTGGGAAAAGGTGAGGAGCTGAACTTCACTGTGAACAAATGTCTTCTTATGCAGATAAAGTCCGCCAGCTAATCTCTTACTGTTACCCTCCAAAGAACACATGAAAAGTCTGGGTGTTCTGGCAGCTTTTAGTCTCTTTTCTTCTCTAGCAGTTAACCCTTCCTGGTTATTTGATGAAATTCCTAGGAAGAAAGTTTTAAGACAGTTGCATTTCTTCTGGAGGAACTGCCCTTAATGAGACGAGGGAACTTCAGAGAAAGCCCCACCCTGTGCTTTGGGAAGGAAAAAGGATCAGAGAGATGGAGGGAAGGGAGGAGGAAAGTCAGAGAGAGAGAGAGACCTAGGTTCTAAGGTTTATTTCTGATGTCTTTCAATTTCTTTTAACTCAAAGCACTCAGCATGTCATGGCACCATACTTTGGGGTCTTATACTCTGCACCCCAACAATATTTAAGTATACCTTCAATATGTTTCATCTTCTTGTTAGTAATGTTGATATTAATTGGTTTGCTGTTAGGTAATAGTGTGAGGTCTTTTTCTGAGAGATGTCTCTGCTATTAAGATTAATAATCCCTAATCATAAAATATCAACATTAGTAAAGTTTAAGAACAGTTTATGAAGCCAAATAGCACCATGCTAAAAAAGTAATGATTTTTTTAACTCAAGTATTCCTCCCCACAAAGGGCCAGATGTCCCTTGTGTATTTACATATTAAATGTGTTTAATACAGTTATGATGATGTAGTGCATAACACCTGACAGCACCAAGACCTCTTGAGGAACCGAACGTTGACTACAGTGTATCATGCAAGTATCTATATAAACACAAAATAATTTCTTTTTTTTTAAAAAAAGTACAAAACATGTTAAGGGATAAATACAAAATATAAAATGCAAAAGAAAACACAAAACAAAAACCAAAAAATAGAACTCTCCCAGAGAACTGCAAATGGAAGAGACAGAAGAGTACCTCTGCTGCACTTAATAAAGCAGAACTTCTGAAATTAAGCATACTTATTGAAATGACTGACCTAAACCCAGGGGGCTCAGTGCTTAATCTAATGGCCAATTGCAATACACAGGCTGCTGCACTATAAGTCGGTGGTTGAAGTTGTGCATCCCAACTGTAAGTACCAGAACATTTGGCAGTAGCACCCAGAACAGGAAATGCCAACTCTTTGGACAGCAAAGGGTTAAGTCAACTGTGATTTTTTTTTTTTTCCTGTCAAGAGCCAGAGAAATACTTGACATTCTTAATTGTGTTTCTGTAATAGTTAATAAATCCCATGACAAAAAACCTGACTATATAAATCTATTGGTCTAACTACATATTTGTGATTTTTATAGTAGTCCAGCCCTTCCTTAACTTCATCTCCTTGTGCTCTTTAAGCCAGCCTTGCAAATTTGCCCAGAAAACAAACAAAATGGGTTTTCTTTTCCCCGTTTAGAATATCCTTGTTCCCCATTCCTCAAGATGCAATAAAGGAAATCTACATTCTTTACTGGATTCCTGGCCTAAGTTTTTACCCACTGCTGGGAAAGAGGCCATCTGCCAGCCTGCTTTCAATACCCTTGGGCGTGGCCTGAAAAACGCCACACCTGCACAGGAGTGTATTTGTGTCTCAATGGCGTGGTGCACTCACTCACTTAGAGCAGGCACGTTGAGATAGTGCTAAGACACTTAAAAGTTCCTAGTGTTTAAGTTCACAGTGTAATAGAGTTAACAGTACTGTCTAGGCTGTTTCAATATATTCTCTTTCCATATACCTTCACCAAGTCTTATATATCCTCAATAAGGATTAAAACAGTATTGGAGTTTAAAAGAGTTTGTATATATTTAAATGAATAACCTTTTATACTCTTTGTTACATGTTTGTATCAGTATTTAGTGGAAAATATTGAGTGTTTTGGGTTAGAATTTTTCTTTTTGTACTGTTTCTTTAAAACAGAATTCTTAATAACAGGGGCAGTTTCCTGAATTCAAATAAATCATTCTGTACATTACAAATTTGAATGGGTTAACTAATTACAGGCTAAAATAATGCCTTTTTTAGTGTTTTTACTTTTAGAATTCACTATCTAAATTATAGGTAATTGTGGGTCTTGAGCATTTTAACTTAGGTTAAGAAGTCCAGAGAAAAAGTGACCAAATAGAGCAACTGAAATAAATTCATGACGACTTAAATGATGCAAGATTATGTAAATTAAAAGGGTCATAAGTGAACCTAGCAAAATATCAGACAATAAATCATTTAACATCTTGAAAGATATCTTACTTAATTTGGATTTACCCTAAGAAAAGTAAGGAATGTTTGTAGGTTTTTAATTACTTTAGTGACATGATCATTGTTTTAAGATTATGTGGCTCCAATGTGAATAATGGATTAGAAAATGTATAAAGTTTGAAGAAGCAAATTAAGATACTTAAATACAATGGTAATATGTTCAAAGTAAGTAATATTTGTGAGAGAAGTAGAGAGAGTTAAGAAATATTTGGGAGGTAAAATTAACACAATTTAGCAGATTTGGGTGGAATGGGATAGTCCAAGATAAAACTCAGGGTTTCTGTTTGGATGAATTGAAGAAACAGTTATAACATCCATATGAGTGTCAAAAACAATGGGATAAAAACAAAGCAGGAACTGATAAATATAGGAAGAGATGGTAAGTTCCATTTTTGAAATTTTTAGTTTTAAGTGACTAAGGGACCAGAAAGTAGAGGCTCAGTAAATAGTTGGATACATGAATGTGATTCCCAGGAGACTTTTCTTGGCTAAAGCTAATAATTTAAAGATCTTGAACATAGAAGAGAATTTTTCTTCAGAAAATTATGAATATACAGTAATCAGTTGCTAAAAGTGACATTGTAGGAGATAACATGGACAAATATTAAAATGACAGTTTATTTCTTAACATATATACAGATGCATTCGAATGAGTCTATGAATTTTATCAGAAACTTTGGGAACGTTGGGCTTAGGAAGAATGCATCAGTTTGTGGGTAGGTGTAGCTGATGCCAGATTTTTTTTTGTCAACCTAGTAGGACAATTATAGATGTGAAGGTCTCTTTTACTGATGACTTTTTTTTTAAAGCAGGGCCAATGGGCCACAGAATTTTCACTAAACAGAAGGAATTCTTGACATACTTTCCCTTGAATCCTTACAAAACAATAATAGGCTGTAGGAGAAAGAATGGAGCAAACATATCTGAACTCATATAAGATAATTGCTGATGCCTAATACAGGGATTTGTGGGAAAATACAGCTTCTGACCTATATGCTATTGTGTTTTTAAATGCCAGATCTACTGAATCCTTGTGAACTTTAAAACATAATGCAGTAATATATTTGAAGGAGTTAATAAGAGAAGTCAAGAGCAATAAAAGATCACAAGACAAGGAGGTCACTGTAGCCAAAGAAAATGGTGATAAATTGTAACCAGGTGTCTTTATTTCCTGATTCCTCAAGTACTGCACATTCAGCTTTCTCTGGGAGAAAGGACAGCTTGTGAAATTTCATACAGCATTTGTCAGCTTCAATACTGCCTTGCAAGACCTCAGAATTATTTGCTTAATCTTAACTACTTCAGAGGCAAATGAGATAAACCATCTGAAAATTACATATGGAGTAAAAGAAAATCTAATGTTCCTTGTGATTTAGGAGATTCATAGGAATACTTTGTGTCCTGATGTTTGTCTGCTATAACCATTCAGGACAAAGTAGGTTTCATTGTGGCACTGCACATGTGAACAGGTCAGAAGCCAAGCTGTGAAGCATTCTATACTTACATGCAACACACATACTCAATTTCCTATGAATGTGTTTCACACATTATTTATGTGCTCTATGAGTTTCTTCCTGAGATCAACTTTAATTGTACATGGCTCAATTTACAGTATTATAGGTATTTGTATTGGTATTTGTTTTCCGTATTATTTCATTATACTATCTGAACAGAAAAAGCATTCAGAGAACTTTCAAATAAAGGAAAAAAAATTGGGCAAAATCTGAGATATAGAAAAGAGAAATCGTATGAGAAGAGGTAGATAAAGTAGAAGAGCATTTTCTAGAGGGGTAGGCTGAGAAAATAGACTGACCAGGATGAAGCAGGAAACAGGCCCTTATCACCCAATGGGGTGGATTCCTACCTTCCATCTTTGGTCTGAGGAAGTGGATAAAATAATAGAAAAATCTGCTGTATTTAAAATAAGAGGCCAGGTGCGGTGACTCACACCTGTAATCCTAGCATGCTGGGAGGCCAAGGCGGAAGGATCACTTGAGCTCAGGTGTTCAAGACCAGTCTGAGCAAGAGTGAGACCCCATCTCTACTAAAAATGGAAAAATTAGCTGGGCATGGTGGCGTGCACCTGTAGTCCCGGCTACTTGGGAGGCTGAGGCAGGAGGATCACTTGAGCCCAGGAGTTTGCAGTTGCTGTGAGCTAGGCTGACACCATGGCACTGTAGCCTGGGCAACAGAGCAAGACTCTGTCTCAAGGAAAAAAAAAATCAAGATATAAGTGCAGAAGAGGAAAGGAGGTGTACCTTTCCATGAGAGCATTTTCATGGAGCTATTCATTAAAATATTGATGCACAAAGTTACTTTCCTCCAGGCATTTCAGTCTTCATACATGGAGCATCAGGAAATATTCTAGGCATTCTGGCCAATGGATTAACAACAACTGATATCTTGAAAGCCACAGATCTTTTGGAAGGGCGGTATGTAGCGTTTTGGTGTCTAATAGATAATTTGAGGCAGCAGCAAACAAAGAATTCATTAAAGATGCTTAAATATAATTTCTTTGAATACAAATTATGTATATGTATCCCTTTTATTGCTTTTTACTGAGATACTAGACAAGAGAAGTAGAATAAACCAGTTTTCAAAGTTGGGTCTTTTTATTGTAAGAGGTCCATTTTTTTTCAAAAATAATTGTGAATTTATGGTGGGGAAAGCAAGTCACTCTGTCATAATCTGCTTATTTTCTATAAATTAAAGGAAAAGGGAAAGAAAATGAAGTCAATTTTACGATCTTAGAAGTTGGAAAAATAACAATCTATTATGAAATGGCTGAGTTTGGGATAGTTCAAGGCATTGCTTGTTAGAGACAGCAAAAATATGGTCCTGAATGATGACAAATAAGTATATACATCAATATTATGGCTATGGAGGATAGTAGGAATAATTAATTGAAAAAGCACCCTACAACTCACTATCTAATAACATTCTGAAATTAGAAAGTTTATACCCTATTCATGTGAAAGCATAAAATATTTAAGTTATTAAATGTGAATAATCAAAAGAAACAGCCTAATACCACAACTTGGAAGCAACCAAGATGTCCTTCAGTAGGTGACTGGATTAAGAAACTGGTACATCCAGACAACGCAATATTATTCAACTCTGAGAAGAAGTTGAGCTATGGAGGGAGGGAGACAAGATGGCTGACTAGAGACATCAGTTGCCAAATTGTCTCATAAAGAAGAAAAGATTTTAGTTAAAAAAAAAAAAATAGCTCAGGTGTAACTCTTAGGGAAAAGTGTCAGAACCTACTGGAGATTCCACAGGAAGAATTAGGAGCAAACAAGAAGGAGCAAGATCTCGCTAGAAATCAACCTCTGAGAGGCTTGGAGTCCAGCGGAAAGGCTTCTGCTGGCATCTTGGGGGCTACAGATGCAGCACCCAGCAATTCAAAGTGGAGCCACACAGTGATCCACTGTGTTGCTGAGTGAGGCCATCTATGCCTGAGCCCCAGTCCCAGCCCTGGCCCCGAGCAGGAGCTGCCTTGGCTGGTTCATGCTGCAGGTCCCGGGACACACCACTGCTGCAGGGAAGGAAGTCAGCAACAAGCAAGTTGCAAGTGCGCCTCTCCCTGGAGGAAAGTTTCTGCTGGCCACTGGTGGGAGTAGGTGTGGGTTCTGGCTGCTACCACTGGAAGATTTTATCTTGAAGCCGACATCATAAGGAAATATCCGGAGGGGAAAAATGGCAGATAAGAGGCAGCCTGCAAACCCACAGCTCCCAAAGAAAGAAGGGTAATTAGGAAGCAGGTGCCTACCTACAGACAGTATTCCCAGAAGGAACATTGAGAAACCAGAGAGAAGCAGCATAGAACTCTCAGTGTGGAGGCAGGGGGAAGGTCATGGGATGATACATTTGATAATATCAAAACAAGCACTAGGAAGATTAGCAGGATAAAGCACGAGGCACCGTGCTCCTCCTGCAGGCACTGTGGCCGATTTGTGAGAGGGCTCTCTCCACTGCCACAGATTGGGGCACTTTCTAGAGTCTGTGCAGAGTCATTGCAACAGACAACAGGTGTGGTGAGGATTGGGCAACAGCAAAACCCATATTGAGCTCTTGGGTACACAGTGCCAGGTCAGCACGGGACTTGGCTTTGCAGCTGCAGCATTCACGTTGTCCCCACTGGGCCAATGGGAGGCTCCTCTAAGCTGTACCCAGTGCCTGGAAGCCAAGAGCCTCTCCCCCCAACAGCACAAGGGGATTTGAGTACATGGGCTCTGACCTGGGAGGCTTTGGGCGACTGTTTCAGTGGGTCCTGGGGGATGCTGGGAGAACTTCATGGCCTCTGGGCTGCTGGCACCAACCTCTGCCCATGTGACTTGGCATCCACTCCTTCTGAGGAACAGCCTGCCACCTGCTTGGCCTCGACTCTGCCCTCCAGGTCCCAATTGCCTGCTTCCTGCTCAGCCCTGACCCTGCACTCCAAGTCGGAGCAGCCCTGCCACCCCCATAGCCCTGCTCCTGGCTCTGAGACCCTGCTCAGAACCCCTGCTTCTGGCTCCCCCCAGTGTTGGCTCTCAGGCTCACACACTGGAGCCTCATCCACCTCTGTGTCTTCAGAACTTTTGCCAGGCCCGGGACACATCCCAAGATTGCAGCACTGCACCTGGGCTCCAAGACCCCACCGTGGATCCTCCACCACTGCTGCAGGAACTGCTCCAAAGTCAAACACCCTACCAGAGATCCCTCACCCTTGAGCTGCCAGTACACTGGGATCTAGTTTGAACAGACATCCACAGCCCAGAAACTCACTACCATTGCCTGGACAGCCTCACCCAGCTGCCACTGTTACCTCTGTGGGGAGACCCCAGGCATAACAATCCCCACAATACCAGCCTCAGTGAAGAAGGTCTTGCCCGGCTGCCAACTCAAACATCCTACAACTATCTGGTGAACAGCCCAACACCCAGCACAAACAACATCTAGCACAGGCTTGAACAGAGGCAGTAGCAGGTGACCAGATCAAATCAGAACAGCTGGATTACAGGCTTCTAGTGTGCACACCCCTCCTCTGCCATGTCAACATTCCAGGGTAGGGGGAAAAAAGCACCATTCAGGGACCTCCCCTTCTTCTAATTAAGCAGGAGAGTTCCCAAAAAAGAACAGGTGCCCTGCAAACCTGTTAGCCCTGAGTTGAGAAAAGAGGTTTCAGATAAGCAGAAACCAGCAAAAGAACTCTGGAAACATGAAGAATCAAAGCAGATTGACACCCCCAAGGTATCATAATGAAGACACAGTAGTGAACCCAAACTATAAGGAAATTGTCAAAATGACAGAAATGGAATTCAGAATATGGATGGCAAATAGGATCAGTGGAATTGAAGAGAAAGTTGAAAACCAACAAAAGGAAACCATTTCAGAAAATTACTGAAAAAGTCACTAAAAAGCTAGACAACATAAGGAAGGATATAATAGAACTCAAAGAAATGAAAGAGTCATTTAGGGAATTTCAAAACACAGCAGAAAGTGTCAGCAACAGACTAAACCAAGGATAAGAAAGAATTTAGAGCTTGAAGACAAGACTCTTGAGCTAAACCAATCATTTAAGGAGGCAGAGAAGAGAATAAAAAAAAAAGGATGGAACAATCACTCAGAGAAATATGGGACTATGCAAAGTGAATTAACTTATGAATTATAGGTATCCCTCAGGGATAAGAGGAAAGAGCTAAAAACATAGAAAATATATTTGAGGGAATTATTGAGAAGAACTTCCCCAGTATCGCCAGAGATACAGACATCCAGATACAAGATGGTCATTGAACTCTGGGAAGATTCATAGCAAATAGGACATCACCAAGACACAGAGTAATCAACCTGGCCAAAGTCTAAATGAAGGAGAAAATTCTACAAGCAGCTAGATGTAGGCAACTACTAACCTACAAAGGAAAACCCATCAGGCTAACTACAGATTTCTCAGTAGAAAGCCTGCAAGCCCCATCCTCAATCTTCTTAAACAGAACAACTGTGAGCCTAGAATTTTGTATCCTGAAAAACTAAATTTAACAATTGATGGAGAAATTCATTCTTTTCCAGACAAGCAAATGCTGAGGGAATTTGTCATGACCAGACTTGCCCTGCAGGAAATACTCAGAACTACATTATACATGAATCAGCACAATAGGTACACACCAGATTAAAATCACCCCAAAAAGCTAAAGCTCACAACTCTTTTAAAACAATAGTACAAGAAGGGAAACAAAGCAATAAGGTACTACCCAACATGATGAACAGAATAGCACCCCACATATCAATTCAGTCTCTAAATGTCAATATTTGAATGTGCCACCCAAAAGACATAGGCTGGCTGAATGGATGAAACTCAGCTATCTGTTGTCTACTGGAAACACATCTAAACCACAAGGACACACACAGACTCAATGGGAAAGGATGGAAAAAATTATTCCATGCAAATGGAAACCAAAAGAGAGCAGGTGCAGCCATTCTCATGAGATTAAATTGACTTTAAATTGACAATAATAAAAAAAGAGAAAGATGGCCATTATATAATGGCAAAGGGAACAATTCAAGAAAAATAAATAAACATTTCTAAATATTAATGTACCTAACACAGGAGCACTCAGATTTATAAAGCAACCCTACTAGATCTAAGGAAAGAGATGAACAGCAGGACTAACTTCACCACTCCACTGACAGAACTGGACAGATCATCCATGCAGAAAATGAAGAAATACTGGACTTCAATGGTACTCTAGAACGAATGGGCCTAACAGATATTTAAAGAACATTTTACTCCAAAACTACTGAATATGCATTCTTCTCAGCAGTACATTGAGCATTCTCCAAGACTGATCATATTTTAGGCCACAAAACATGGCTCAACAGATAAAAAAAAAATAGAAATCATACCATGTATCTTCTCAGACCACAATGCAATGAAACTAAAAATCAAATCCAAGAAAAATACTCAATTGTACACACAGTCATGGAAATTAAACCACCCACCACTGAAAGATTATTGGGTCAATAATGAAATTAAGATGTAAATCAAAGGAGTCATTGAACTGAATGACAAAGGACATAAGCTATCAAAATCTATGTGATTCAGCAAAAGCAATTCTAAAGAGAAAATTTATAGCCTTAAATACCTACATCAAAAGGACAGAAGATCACAAATTAACAATCTGATGATATGTCTCAAGAAACTAAAAGATGAAGAGTAAACCAAACCCAAAGCCAGCAGAAGAAAAGAAATAACTAAGGTCAGAGCAGAATAAACAAAATGAAAACAAACAAACAAACAAAACAAAGAAAGGATCAATGAAACAAAAAGTTGGTTCTTTGAAAAGATAAATAAATTAATGGACCTCTTGCTAGATTAACTATGAAGACAATAGAAAGGACCAAAATAAGCCCAATCAGAAAAGGAAAAGGAGATATTACAACTGATACCCAAGAAATACAAGGTATCATCTGTGAATACTATGAGATTCTCTATGTGCATAAACTTGAAAATTTAGAGAAAATGGACAAATTCCTGGAAACACACAACCTCCCTGAATAGACCAATAACGAGCAATGAGATTGAAGCAATGATAAAAAATCTTCCAACAAAAACAAGCCCTGGGATAGGTGGGTTCACAGCCAAATTTTACCAGACCTACAAAAAAGAGCTAGTGCCCATACTGGAGAAATTATTCCACAACATTGAGAAGAAGGGAATACTCCTCAGCTCATTCTATGAAGCCAGTATCATCTTGATATCAAGGCCAGGAAAGGACACAACACAAAAAGAAAACTACAGACTAATATCCCTTATGAACATAGATGCAAAAATCCTCAATAAAATACTAGCAAACCAAATTCAACAACACAACAACAACAACAAAAAGAATCCACCATGACCAAGTGGGCTTTATCCCAGTGATTCAAGAATGGTTCACCATACATAAGTAAATACATGTGATTCATCACATAAACAGAAGCAAAAACAAAGGCCATATATATGCAGAAAAAGAATTCAACAAAATCCAGCACCCTTTCATGATAAAAACTCTCAACAAACTGGGCATAGAAGGGACATATCTTAAGATAATAAAAGCCATATATGACAAACCCACAGCCAACACCATGCTGAATGGGAAAAAATTGAAAGCATTCCTACTAAGAGCTGGAACAAGACAAGGATGCCCACTGCTACCACTTCTATTCAACATAGTGCTGGAAGTCCTAGCCAGAGCAGTCAGAAAAGAGAAAGAAATAAAGTGTATCCACATTGAGAAAGTGGAGGTCAAACTATTTCTTTTTGCTGACAAGATGATCTTCTAACTAGAAAACCCCAAAGATTCCATCAAGAGACTCCTGGAATTAATAAATAAATTCAGCAAAGGCTCAGGTTACAAAATCAATGTACACAGATCAATAGCATTCCTATACATCAATAACAGTCAAGCTGAGAGTCAAATGAAAAACTCAATACTTTTCACAGTAGCTAAAAAGAAAACAAAATACCTAGGGGTATACTTAACCAAGGAGGTGAAAGTTCTCTACAAAGAGAACTACAAAACACTGAGGAAAGACACTGCAGATGACACAAACAAATGGAAAAACATGTCATGCTCATAGATCAGTAAATTCAACATTGTTAAAATGTCCATACTTCCCAAAGCGATTTACAGATTGAGTGCAATCCCCATCAAAATGCCAACGTCATATTTCACAGATCTAGATAAAATAATTCTACACTGTGTGTAGAACCAGAAAAGAGTCCAAATAGCCAAAGTAATCTTAAGCAAAAAACAAATCTGTAAGCATCACATTACCAAACTTCAAACAATACTACAGGGCTACAGTAACAAAAACAGTATGGTATTGGAACAAAAATAGAGATCATTGGAATAAACAGAGAATCCAAATATAAAACCATCCACATGCAGCTAACTGATCTTTGACAAAGAAGATAACAATATACAGTGGGGAAAAGAAGCCCTATTCCATAAATGGTGCTGGGGAAATTGGATAATCACATGCAGAAGAATGAAACAGGATCCATATCTCTTACCACTCAAAAAAATTAATTCCATTTGTACAAAAGACTTAAATGTAAAGTATAACACCATAAGAATTCTAGAAAAAAGTGTTGGAAAAACTCTTGTAGATATCAGCCTATTCAGAGAATTTATGACTAAGACCCCAATGGCAATCACAGCAACGAAAAAAATAAATATATGGGACTTAATGAGATTAAAAAGCTTCTGCACATCTAAGGAAATAATCAACAGAGCAAATAGATGATGTACATAATGGGAGAAAATATTCACAAGCTATACATCCAATAAAGGTCTAATAGCCAGAATCAACATAGAACTCAAGCAAAACAGCAAGGAAAAACCAAACAACCCCATTAAAAAGTGGGAAAAAGACATAAACAGAAGCTTTTCAAAATAAGATATACAAATGGCCAATAAACATATGAAAAAATTCTCAATGTCATTAATCATCAGGGAAATGCAAATTAAAACCACAATGAGATATCACCTCACCCCAGTTAGAATAGCTTTTATTCTATTTTAAGTCCAAAAACTATAAATGCTGATATGGATGCAGAGAGAAAGAAATACTTATACACTGTTGGTAGGACTGCAAATTAGTACAACCTCTATGGAAAACAGTATGGAAATTCCTCAAAGAACTAAAATCGACCTATCATTTGATCTAGCAATCCCACTACTGGGTATTTACCCAAAGGGAAAGAAGTCACTTTATCAAAAAGACACTGCACTTGAATGTTTATTACAGCACAATTCACAATTGCAAAGATGTGGAATCAACCCAACTGCACATCAGTTCATGGGTGGATTAACAAATGTGGTGTACGTATACTATGGAATACTACTCAACCATAAAATGGATGAATTAATGCCTTTTGCAACAATTTAGATGGAACTGGAGACCATTTTCCTAAGTGAAGTATCTAAGGAATGGAAAAACAAACACCACATGTACTCGCTATTGAATTGGAACTAACTGATAAGCACACATGTGCACAGAGGGGAGTAAAACTTAGTGGAAATCAAGAAGGGGGGAGGGAAGAGGAGAGGATGGGCAAAAGCCTACCTAACAGGTACAATTAACACTATCTTGGTGATGGGTACACTTATAACCCTGACTCAAGCATAACAAAATTGATACATGTAACTAAAACTTTTGTATCCCCATAATATTTTGAAATAATAAAATAAATAAATAAAAAATTTTTAAAAATGAGCTATCAAGCCATGGCATCACATGGATAAAACTTTAATGCATATTCTTAAGTGAAAGAAACTGAACTAAAAAGGCTACATGGTGTATGATTCTAAATACCATATATGACATTCTAGAAAGGCAAAACTATGAAAAGGATCAGTGGTTGCTAGGGATTTGGGGTGTGAGTAGGTGGAGCATAGAGAATTTTTAGAGAAGTCTAACTATTCTGTATGATACTATAATGAATACATGTCATTATCATGTGTTTAAACCCATAGCATATACAACACCAAGAATCAACCTTAATGTGAACTAGGGATTTTGGGTGATAATGATGAGTCAGTGTAGATTCATCAATTGTAACAGATGGACCACTCTAGTATGGCATACTGACAGTAAGTGTGACTGTGTATGTGTGGGATCAGGGGTATAGGGGGAACTCTCTGTACTTTCTACTCAATTTTCTGTGAATCTAAACCTGCTCTAAAAAATTCTATTAAAAATAGGAAAAGAAAAGAAACTGAAACTCAATCTTTGGAAAAGCACCTGATTTTAAGAAGATATCCAGAATAAAAACCCTTGGCATAGTCTGAAGCTTAATGACATGCAAATTGTCCGTTTGAATAAAAGAGGAATTATTACCTAGATTTCTGGGTATCCTCTGATTAGGATATAGAATATTTTATAGGAACATTTCTAAAAATATATTGTTAAAGACAAAAATACAAGGAGTGTTGATTTGTTTGATGAGCCCTATCTCAACAATAAAAAGTATGAACCAGATGAAATTATGTAGGAGCTTCGAGTTTCAATTTTACAAAGGAAAATTAATCATTTTCAAGGAATCAATAAGTAGAAGAATTTTAAGTTGGGTAACTTATTTGTACTTAATTTTTTGAAGTCTTTTTTTTTTTCCTTGTGGTGTGTTAGCAGTAAAATCCATTGGATTGTGTGTTTTTAGTAGCAATAAAAAAGAGAAATAATGGGCGAGACAACATCCTTATTTCACTTCAAGTTTGGGGGAAGAGAAATCCCCATAGGGTAGAGTGGTTTGTTGCTATGACTAATGTAGAAATAAAGATTTGTCCCTTTGGCAAAGTGACTAAAGAAAAAAAGGTTGGTGATGGTGGCTGTGATATGGGTTGAAGATAGTCCCTGGGGCAGTGCATGTAAAAGGACTTTGCGCATCTGCAGTATCAATAGTGATGCAATTTCCACATTTAGAAGAAAATAAAATGATGCTTGTTTTTCTTGATGACGATAACAGAAAAAAGGAGGAAAAACTGAGAACAAATTTTAAAATAGAAGGTTGCTTATGATTTAGATAAGAATTATTTCCAATAATGACTATAATTTGTCACTGGTAAGGTAAAATGTAGACTAAAACCCCTCACTACTTTTTCTTCAGGCACATGGCAAAATAGAATATATTGGCACTAAACTACATCTCATTAACTTCTTTGCCTCAGTTACTGACACAGCAAGTTGTTTTTATCTTGAAACTGTGCTAAAATATACTTGGCTTTGCCAAGTATCTAAAATGGCTCACTGTTTTCTTGCCAGAAAGCAGAAACTAGCAATTTTTAAAATGGGGTAATAATTTATGCTCTAATGACCTACACCTACCTCATTTGGAGTAATATAGTGCTGTTTCATTTACATGTTTTAATGTATTCAAACTTAATTTATTACTAGCAAAAATTACTCAGTTGACATTCTTAAGACTGGACTTCTTTGTAACTATATAATAGGTATAGCAGGGGTATAATTTGATAATATAAAATACTCTTCTTGATTGCACAGCACATGTACTTTGTGCTTTATGAAATGGAAATCTCCAATTTCAGGAATGGGCATTTTTTTTTTCAAGTTTTCCTCTATTGTCTATACTACATTAATGACAATGCAAATTTTATTCTAGTTATCATAATGTATATATTTCATTATTGAGGAAGAATAATAGTAAATAACAAAATAATTTACTTGTTCATTGCACATAATTCAGTACAAGTAAGATGGACTGAGGGATATGGGCCAAACAAAAATAAAAACTTAAAAGATAAGAAACTTCCAAGTAGCTGAAAACAATGATGATTGTCTATATCTGCGTTTTTCAACATATCCTCCCTAAACAAAAGCCATAAAAAAAGAGCAACATAAAATAATAACAGCAAAAAAAGCTGTATGAAAACATGACTTTAATCATGACTTGAAGATAAAGAATGACCAAAGTTCGAAATAGTTATCAATAAAAAAAGAAAAACATCAAATCTTAGGGAACAATTTCTCACATGATTGCACCACTGTAAACCTTTGTGGAAAGGAAAGAAACAATAAGAAAGGCTTTAGGAAAAAGTAAAGATAAAGGGGTACTTTGGGGCAATTGAGTAACAAAGAAGAAAATAGGAAGGGGAACATTTTGGGTGTTACCAGACCAAAGAGAACCAAACATCAGAGATGAAAAACTTTGGCCGGGCGCGGTGGCTCACGCCTGTAATCCTAGCACTCTGGGAGGCCGAGGCGGGTGGATTGCTCAAGGTCAGGAGTTCGAGACCAGCCTGAGTGAGACCCCGTCTCTACTAAAAATAGAAAGACATTATATGGACAACTAAAAAAAAATCTATATAGAAAAAATTAGCCGGGCATAGTGGCGCATGCCTGTAGTCCCAGCTACTTGGGAGGCTGAGGCAGTAGGATCGCTTAAGCCGAGGAGTCTGAGGTTGCTGTGAGCTAAGCTGACGCCACGGCGCTCTAGCCTGGGCAACAGAGTGAGACTCTGTCTCAACAAAAAAAAAAAAAAAAAAAAAAAAAGAGATGAAAAACTTTTTCCCCAATCACCAAAAAAGAAATAATAAAATTCTCTATAGGGTTTTATTTATTCTGAAAAGTTTTGTTTTATTTCGATCTATTGACAAAAGAGGGTGCCATCAAATTGGAAATTCTGCAAAACACCCAAAATATACAACAATAGACCAAAGAAAATTCAGTAAATCTATACAGAATTATTACAAAAATAAGAAAACAAAATTCAACAAACTTTAACCAATAAAACTGTCCATCAATCCAAATAATAAAATGAAGAAAAACATGTAGCACAAGAAAACTGTAATATGGCACTTCAAACTGAGTTAAATATACATAAACAAGCATTTAGGGATATGAAAAAAACTTGAATTATAAATTTATAAACTAAGAGCAGAAAAAAACAAGAGAGAGACAAATGAAAGAAGGTGGATTGAATTCAGTAAATAAATGGTAGACACTGAAAAAAAAAAATCTCAAAAGTAAAACAAATACATCATGCCCCAAAGAGAACAAAATTAAATAAAACTAGAAATCTGTCAAGACAGTAGATTTTAGATGATCTTACCACACACAAAAAAGGGTAACTATGTGAGCTGATGGATATGTTAATTTGCTTGACTAGAGTAACTATTTCACTATGTATATCAAAGTATCATGTTGTATACCTTAAATATGTACAATTTTTAAAACTTCATGATAATTTAGGACAGGCAAGATAACAACTTAGAATATAAACTTTAAAGAAATGAAAAGGACCATAGAGAGTATGATGGAAATATTAAATAGAAGACAAGCAAAGAAAGAATATTTGCATAATTGGAGTCCTTAAAGACTAAAACAACACATTGCTACAAAATTAATATTTACAATTGTATTTGAAGAAAATGTTCCAGAATTAGAATATTCAAATCTACATACTGAAAGGGCCCACTGGAAACCTCAGGAAAATTATCTGTAATGACCAACCCTGAGAAATATGCTAGTAAAATTATTAAATTTTAAAGATAAAGAAAAAAATTCAAGGATGCTATGATAAGATCACATAAATTATGAGAAAAAAGATAATTATATTGACAGCAGAATTTTCAAAATCGTTATTGAAAGCCTTTCTTTCCTTTTCTGGCTGAGCATTCCGTTTGTTTGGTAAGTTTCCAGAAATTTTGGAGAGATTAGATAAACTTAGTGACCAACGAATATGAATTATGAAATTGACTGAAGGGCTAAAATTTTTGATGAAAGTAAACATAATAGAAGTGTAATTAATGACAATATGGGCAGCTCTCCTTCAGAAAGGGCAAAGCACTAACATTCATCTAAAGGACCTAAAATTTTTATCAGCAAAGTTTGACTTTCTCTGTTTCCTCCATTTCTCCCCAGTCCTTTGATAAGTCCTTGGCTGCTAACATGCAGTAACTTTCTCCAGATCTCTTAGACCTCAACGTGTCAATTCTCAAGCATTTCTTTATTAGGTCATATCCAGGACCATGGGGCTGAGAATCCAATACATGGTAATTATAAAGAAATAATGAAAATAATTCCTAATGTTACTAAAAAGAAAGAATGTTATAGTTATTTTATCTCCATTTTATGTAACTTAAGCAATTATATAGTGATCTCTTAATTAAATTTTCCTTTTGTAGTCATCATTATCAAAATACAGAAGCATCTCTAAATCTGTGAATTGCAGATCAGGAACAGTGAAGGAATTTGCTTTATGAATTGGAAGAAAATTATTTAACTAAGGTGTGGAGAGTTGTTTTTGAAATTTCTCAAGACACTTCCATCAGAAAAGTATAGTTATTTGTATTATTTGAAGGTAGATTTTCCAGGAGGAAAAGTAGATATAGATTCTCACCTGCTATAATCAGTATTATATTTTATTATTTGAATGCTCTTTTAGATATTGGTCCCTGTCTTTTAACATCTTTTATTAATATAAATTAAATTATTTTTCTTAAGAAACTTTTTTCTCAGTACATTGAGTATAATAGCTATTAAAGGAAATATGCCAAGCACATTATATACATAAAATTTCAAGCTTTCTACAAATAAAGTATATAACTTTAAAAATTCTTTCCTTCCTTCCTTCCTTCCTTCCCTCCCTCCTTCCTTCATTTTTTTTCTTACTTCCCTTCTTGCTTCTTTTCCTCTCTGCTTTTTTCTCTCCTTGAATAAATCAGCCTAAGGAGTATTGTGTAAAGCTGAGCAATGTAGGTATTCCCATGGGTGAAGGGAGGGGCCCAGTTTAGGATGTTGACATCCAGGAAGTCGGGAAGGATATTTATTCATTCAGAAATGGCCATGCTTGGGGCTGCCTAATGTGGGGTGTCAAAGCCCAAGTGAGTAAGGAGAGCATCTGCTTGAGGCCTGAATGCAGCAGTTATCTGGCGTATCATGTGGGAGATGGATAGGCATGAAGAAAGTACCCAAAATGGGAAGCAGCGGAGCCAACAGGAGATTGTTTACATTCAGAGGAGATTAATGAATTTTAAAAAGTTGAAAATAATTGAATAATGCTTATTTTTTACTCCAGCTTAAGGTCCAGGAGACCCATACAGTGGTTCTCTGTACCTGCAAGGTCACCCAGAGGCCCTCACATTGCAGCGGCACCCACATGTTTACTGTTGAAGCCAATGATACCAAATATGTAAATGGAGAAATTAAAAATGAACCCTGTGGATTAGAATTGAAGGTACAAGTATAAATTGATGATTTTTAATATTATAGATAAAATAATCTAATAAAATATAATCTTATAATCTAATAAAATATCTATATATTTTTATCTATAATTTTGGAAAGTGTGAATTCATACTGATACCTCCTATGTCGATGTGTGTGTGTGTATCCATCCACATATAAAAAGATATATGCATATATGTAAGTCCTGTTACAGAGAGAACCTGGGAGCAAGATATTCTAATGTATTTTTTAAATTTAAATTTAATTTTTTTATTAATACACAATATTTGTCTCTATTTATAGGGTACAAGTGACATTCTGTCACATGCACAGAATATGTAATGATCAAGTCAGGGTATTTAGGGTATATGTCACCTCAAGCATTTATGATTTTTACGTGTTGAGAACATTTCAAGTCCTCTCTTCTAGATGTTTTGAAATGTATAACACATGGCTGCTAACTTCAGTCACTCTACTCTGCTATTGAACATAAAACTTATTCCATCTGACTGTGTCTTTACCCTTTAATCAACCTCTCTTCATTTCCACTACCACATACACTTGACAGCCTTTGGTTTCTATTATTACACTTTCTACCTCCATGAAATCAACTTTTTTAGCTACCACACACAAGTGAAAACATGTGATATTTGTCTTTCTGTGCCTGGCTTATTTCAATTAACATGATAACCTCCAGTTTCTTCCATGTTGCTGTAAATGACATTATTTCATTCTTTTTTATGGCTGAATAGTATTCTATGATGTATATATACCACATTTTTTAATCCCCTTGTCCATTGATGGGCACTTAGGTTTATTCCATATCTTTGGTATTGTGAATAGTGCTGCAATAAACATGGGGGTGTAGATAATCTTTTGATTAACTGACTTCCTTTCCTTTGAATAAGTACCCAATAGTGGGATGACTGGATTATATGGTACTTCTGTTTTTAGTTTTTTGAGAAACCTCCATACAGCTTTCCATACTAGCTGTGCTAATTTATATTCCCACAAACAGTGTATAAGAGTTCCCTTTTCTCTTTATCCTTATTGGCATCTGTTAGTTTTTGTCTTTTTAATAATAGTCATACTAACTGGAGTAAGATTATATTGCATTGTGGTTTTGATTTGCATTTCCCTTATTATTAGTGATGTTGAGCATTTTGTTGTATACCTGTTGACCATTTTTATGTCTTCTTTTAAGAAATGTCTATCCATGTTCTTTACCCATTTAATGGGGTTTTCTTTGGTCTTTTGCTGTTGAGTCATTTGAGTTCCTTGTATATTCTGCTTATTAGTCCCTTCACAGATGGATAATTTGCAAATATTTTCTATCATTCAACAGGTTGTCTCTTCACTCCGTTGATTGTTTTCTTTGCTATGCAGAAGGTTTTCAGTTTAATATAGCCCCATTTGCCTATTGTTGCTTTGTTGCCTGTGCTTTTGAGGTCTTAGCCATAAAATCTTTGCCTAGACCAATGTCCTGAAGTGTTTCCCCTGTGTTTTCTTCTAGTAGTTTTATAGTTTCAGGTATTATGTCTAAGTCTTTAATCCACCTTGAATTGATTTTTGTATATGGTGAGAAATAGGGGTCCAATTTCATTATTCTATATATGGATATCCAATTTTCCCAGCATCATTTATTGAAAAGGGTTTCCTTTCCCCTGTATGTTCTTGGTGTCTTTGTCTAAAATAAATTTCTTATAAATAGGTAGAGTAATTTCTTGGATCTCTATTCCATTAGTCTATTTGTCTATTTTTACACCAATATCATGCTATTTTGGTTACTCTAGCCTTATAATATATTTTGAAGTCCAGGTAGTGTGATGCCTCCAGCTTCATTCTTTTTTGCTCAATAGTGCTTTGGCTATTCAGGCCCTTTTTTGGTTCCATATGAATGTTAAGGTTGTTGCTGTTTTTGTTTGTTTGTTTTCTATTTCTGTAAAAATTGAAATTGGAATTTTGAGAGGAATTTCATTGAATCTATAGATTGCTTTGGATTAGTATGGTCATTTTAACAGTATTAATTCTTCTGATCTATGAGCATGGGATGTTGTTCCATTTGTTTGTGTCTTTTTCATTTCTTTCTTAGGTGTTTCATAGTTTTTCTTTCCTATAGATCTTTAACTTCCCTGGTTAAATGTATTCCTGAATATGTTTTTTTTTTTTTTTTTTTTTTGAGACAGAGTCTCGCTTTGTTGCCCAGGCTAGAGTGAGTGCCATGGCGTCAGCCTCGCTCACAGCAACCTCAAACTTCTGGGCTCAAGCAATCCTACCGCCTCAGCCTCCCGAGTAGCTGGGACTACAGGTATGCGCCACCATGCCTGGCTAATTTTTTCTATATATATTTTAGTTGGCCAGATAATTTCTTTCTATTTTTAGTAGAGACAGGGTCTCGCTCTTGCTCAGGCTGGTCTCGAACTCCTGACCTTGAGCGATCCACCCGCTTCGGCCTCCCAGAGTGCTAGGATTACAGGCGTGAGCCACTGCGCCTGGCCTTATTTTATTTTTATAGATATTATAAATGAGATTGCCTTCTTGATTTCTTTCTCAGCTACTTCATTATTAGTGTATAGAAATGCTACTGATTTTTGTATGTTGATTTTGTATCCTTCAATTTTACTGAATTTATTTATCAAATCTAAGAGTTTTGGGGGAGAATCCTTAGGTTTTTCTAGATGTGAAATCATGTCATCTACAAAAAGGGAAAATTTAGCTTCCTCTTTTCTAATTAGGATATAATTTTTGTCTTTCTTTTGCCTGATTGCTCTGGATGGGACTTTCAGTACTGTATTGAATACGAGTGGTGAAAGAGGGCATCCTTGCCTTATTCCAGTTCTGAGAGGAAAGACTTTCAGCTTTTCTGCATTCAGTGTGATGTTCACTGTTGGTTTGTCATATATGACCTTATTATGTTGGTGTATGTTCCTTCAGTGCCTGCTGTGTGAAGAGTTTTTATCATGAAGGGATGTTGAATTTTATCAAACACATTTTATATGTCCATTGAGATGATTATGTGGTTTTTGTTCTTTATTCTGTTGATGTGTTGTATTGTGTTTAATAACTTCCATATTTTGAACTATCCTTGTGTCCTTGGAGAAAATCTCACTTGATCACAGTATATTATTTTTTTGATGATGTGTGGCTGGATTTGGTTCTTCAGTATTTTGTTGAAAATTTTTGCATCTATATTCATCAGGAATATTGGCCTGTAGTTTTCTTTCTTTTTTTTTTTTTTTTTTGTTTTGTTTTGTCCTTGTCTAGTTTTAGTGTCAGGGTAGTGTTGACCTCATAGAATAAGTTAGGTATAATTATGCTTCTGTTTTTGGAATAGTTTGAGGAGTACTGGTGTTAATTTTTCTTTATAAGTTAGGTAGAATTTGTCAGTGAAACCCTCTGTTCCTCGACTTTTCTTTTTTGGGATATATTTAATTGTACCCAGCAGGTAATTTTTTATCCCTCACCACCTGCCACCCTCCCCCTTCTGAGTTTCCAGTGTCCATTATGTCATTCTGTATGAACATGCATATTCATAGCTTAGCTCCCACCTATAAGTGAGAACATATAGCAATTGGTCTTCCATTCCTGAGTTACTTCACTTAGGGTGATGGCCTCCAATTCCATCCAATTTGTTGCAAAAGACATTATTTCATTATTTCTTTTTATAGTTGAGTAATATTCCATGCACACATGCGCGCACACACACACTCACACACACAAATATTCATCACATTTTCTTTATCCACTCATTAGTTGGTAGGCACTTAGGTTGATTCCATATCTTTGAAATTGTGAATTGTGTTGAGATAAAATACAAATGCTGGTGTCTTTTTGAGATAATCGTTTTGGTAGGTATCCAGTAGTGGGATGTTATATCAAATTGTAGATCTACTTTTAGTTCTTTGAGAAATCTCCATACATTTTGCATAGAGATTGTATGAATTTACATTCCCATCAATAGTGTATAAGAATTCCCTTTTCACTACATCCATGCCAACATCTTTTTTTTTTTTTTTTTGTACTTTTTAATGGTACCTTTTCTGACTGGGTAAGGTGACATCTCATTGTGGTCTTAATTTGTATTTTCCTGATGATTTGTGATGTTGAGCATTTTCTTATATGTTTCTTGGTCATTTGTATCTCTTCTTTTGAAAAATAGCTGTTCACATCTTTTTACCATCTCTTAATAGGATTATTTGTTTTCTTCTCATTAATTTGTTTGAGTTCCTTATAGATTCTGGATATCAGTCCTTTGTCAGATATACAGTTTGTGAATCTTTTCTACCATGCAGTAGGCTATTCTGCTAATTATTTCTTCTGTTGTGCAGAAGCTTTTTGGTTTAAAGAATCCCATTTATTTATTTTTGTTTTGTTGCATTTGATTTGGGGATCTTAGTCATAAATACTTTGCCTATGCCAATGTTGAGAATAGTTTTTCCTAGATTTTCTTCTAAAGTTTTTGTGAAGTTTTTCTTTTCTTCTAAAGTTTTCAGGTCTTATATTTAAGTATTGATCCTTCTTGAGTTAATTTTTTATATGGTGAGAGATAAAGATCCAGTTTCATTCTTCTACATGTGGTTACCCAGCTGGATGATAGGGAACACTGACTTTAAACACTATTTAAGCAAAAATCTTATCTGTCCCCCAAGAAAGAATTCTAATCCTTTCACTGACAAACTTATATTATAAAAAAAAAACTATATTTGATCATTATTTTTATATTTTGAATTTTATCAACAAAAGTTTGTTTTCTCTTTTGTTAAAGAGTACCTATATTGCATTCTTTATGTTGCCTCTTGGCCTGCAAAGCCTAAAATACTTACAATCTGTTCCTTGATGGAAAATGTCCACCCCTGATGTAGCCCAAGAAAAGTTGACTGATTCCTTTCCAGTTTTCAAGTCTTTGTCCAAATTACAGGCATTGACCCAGGAAAACATTTTCTGCTTCTGATCTCTAAGTTTTGCTAGAAGTTTCTATTTTGCTTTAGCTCCTTTCCCACAGAGATTCCTCTCTTCTCATAAGCTTATTTTATAGACTCTCCTGAACTGTTTTGATAAGTGTGGCATTTGCTTGTTTAAAGCTCAGTTCTGTCTTAAATGTTTTAGGATTATAGAGTTGCTATTAAAAAATAAAATCCACAGACTCACTTTAGACAGCGAATTTTCTCACAACTTGAAGGGCCCCCAGATTCCTAAGAGCCTTCAATACTAGGAATGTTTAATCCAGATCTGGGTGACAGGCACATGGGGAGGGACTGGAGCTGGCTGTTTTTTTTCTTCACATTCACCTGAATTCTTCTAGACTATTGTAGGTTTGGCATAACAGAGGGGATAGCAGTGGCTTTTGTACACAGAATATACTGGTTAGTGTTTTGTGCTGAAAAATATATCTAGGAAATCCTGCACAAGAAGGGCCCCTGACTCAATAGAGTAGTGTATCTGTGCTTTACCAAATATACTTGAACAACAATAATGGCAAAATAAAAAATGCTACTAAAATTTGCTGAACACTTCTTACATGGCAGAAATTGTCTTAATAGCATGTTTATGATGTATGTACTAATATGATCCTCACTGTACCAATGAGAAAATTCAGTCTTATCAAATACATATAACTTATCTAAGGTCGCATACAGTTGTCAATTGAGAAAACTGTCTCAGATCCTGTGCTGTTTGACAGCAAATCTGTGTTTCTATCACTGCACTTGAGTGCTTCCATGTGTACTTTTCCTATGAAAGCTATTGTGAGTAAGAATTAGAGAAACAGGCTTAGTATCACTCTGTGTAGTGATACAACTGTGCTTTCGCATCATTAACGCAAATAAAAATCACTGTATACAATTGCTGAACCTCTTTAATGATGAGCATCAGCCTTGTCTCTCTTGAGAAAAAGCCAACAGATTATTCTTCCTGTATTATGTCTATTCAAACTGTTTCAACATATTAAAGGAGGCAATGATACTGCCTTTATACCTGACCCACACAGTCATTTAATCACATAACAAAAAATATCAACAGGCTGTTTGGTCATGATGGGTTAAGGTATCTCTGAGACCCACTACTTACTAGCAATGTGCAAGAATATTTTTTTTTGTGGTTTATGGTGAGTTTTCTCTCAAAAATCCATTGTTTCTCCTTTAAATCTAACCTTTGTTTGGCTTCCTTGCATATTCCTGAATACCAGTGGTGAAAAGTTCCAATTACTTTTTGACCAGAAAATATCGTACACCTGCTGTAAATTATTGTAAAAATAATATATAAGGGAAGAGGTTTGCAGCATGATTCTAGTTCAGGGCTATCCAATTACAGCCTGTTACATAAGCAAGAGGCAAATATTTTAATATATGCCTAAACTATTATTATAGACCCTAAAAAGAAATTAAAAAGACAAGTAATAATTAGTATCTCTGATTGAGTATGATTATTCATTCTAATTATTGGGAGTATAGAAATGTTGTCAACTGTTATGTAAATCCCCCTTGTTTAGAAACAAATGTGTGTACAGCTGCTTAAAGTTACTAAATTTAGCACATGCTTTTAGTTCTGCTCACCCCAAAATTTCACTACAATGATAATAAAGATTTTTTTAAGGTATCAACTGAAATGAATAAATGTAGGGGTAATAGGGAGGCTTGCAAACAATAAGTTGTTAACTACTTAGCAGACTCTAAGAAACTTTTAGACATTTAACTTCCAGGCAGAAGAATTAAAGTTTCTTTGGAAAATTTAACCAGATCAAAAAGAAAAAGAAAGCAAAAATCCTAAAGATACTTAGGTCAGGGATGCTCTGAGGAATCAGTGAAATAGACTAATGTCCAGTGAAATTCATAGTGAGTAAGTCCTACAAACATGCACATGATTTTTTAGTGTCTTATTCTTAAGTATGAGCACATAATCAAAGATTATGAAACACTTATTTTCCTCTCTTATAAAAGACGAAACAACAAACTTGGAAGAAACAAAACATGAAAGGAACGGAAAACAAAGTAGATGTAAAAAACAAAAACCAAAAAAATAAAAACAAAAAATCACATAACATGCTCAGAGATATCAGAGGAAAAAAAAGTATTCATAACAAACACCAATGATGCTATTAAAAAAAAAGAACATTTAGGGGAAAAATAGCTCTAAACACAATGCTGAAAAGGAAATGGAAAGCAGTATTGATGAAATTCATATAAAATAGATTAAATTGAAAAATGAATAAAAATTAAAAATATAAGGACATTAAACAATAAAATCTAGGAGTTCCAACATCTAAGTAATGGGAGGTAAGAAATTACCAAAAAAAAAAAAAAAAATTCAAGAAATAATTTCATCACTGAGCATAAAATCCAGAAAATGGGTTACTAACTACCAAGTAAAATAAATAAAAACCCACAACCAGGACACATCAATATGTACACAGCACAGTATGCTGCACACAGTGAAAAAATTCTATAAATTTCTAGAAAGGAGAAAAAACATTTTATACAAAGAATCAAATATCAGAATGGTATCCAGTTTCTCACCAGCAACAAATGAAAACAAGAAAACAATTTGCCTTCAAAAATATAAGTGATATTCAACTCAGAATTCTATACTGAGTCAAGCTATTAGACCAGTGTGAGAGTAAAGTAAATGCATTTTTAGGCAGGGAAGAGCTCACATATTTACTTCATAGCATTTTTTAAAGGAAAAAAATCCTCTTGAAATGGGGGAGTAGACCAACAAAAAGGAAGAGGAGGGATTTAGAAACAGGAAGTACAAAGAGAGATGTAGGGAGCAACCAGTCCTGACGGGACTACTAGGACAGAAAATTTTGGAAGATTTTCTTGGAATTGATGTGACCAAAGTGAGTTTGGGTAAAAAAAATCAAAAACAAAAGAAAAGAAAACAAAAAGAAAAAAACAAACAAGCTAATTATTAATACCAGAGAAAACAAAACAAAACACAGAAAAGGCCAAGTAGTCATAAGGTCATTTGACTTAGATGAAGTACATTTTATGATCATAATAATGTAAGCACTAGATATTAATTTAACAAAAATTTTGGTACAACTATTGGGGGATGATATTGGAGAAAACACATAGCACTGTTTAAATACCAGAGTGATATTTTCATCATTTTCCCTGTGTGGCTTTCTTGAGTAAACAAGTAGAAAAAGGAAGCCAGAAAATTTAAAGGAGAACCTCAGGATGAGACATATGTGCATACATAACAGCCATAAATGGCATTATTTAAAATTTTGAGACAATAGTGTTATTAAGGGAATCATAAAATATGATGTTTTTTTGTAATCTTTGAATTGTCCTTCTACATATGATATTTATTAACATGGTATCAAAAATAGAATCAAATCTGCTCTGGGAAAGCAATCTAACTTATGAGGCATGAAAACTCTCCCTTAGTTATAAAATATTATAATTGGTTTCTTTTGTAGAAAGTTAAGTTTGGATAAGAAAATATTTAAGAATAAATCCATTTCTATATTTTCAGTCAGATCAGAAGGCATTTTATTAACTCCAAAAGTTTACTTGGATGGGAATTGAAGAATATGTTCTCAACCAGAATGTCTGTGTCAGTCCAGTGAGTATTAAATGACATGATTGCACATGTGATGCAGCCTTGGACAGGTATTTAAATACAACCCAAGTAGTTTAAACATATCTGATGAATTTTGTGTGTGAAACTTGTTGCCTCTGACTGATGAACTCAATAGCTCCGAAGACGGTGTCAAATAAGCAAGAAATATTTTTAGAGTACTTCTTAGTAGATAATGACACTTTTTAAAACTTTCTCAATAGAGGAAAATGAAGAATGGAAAACATCAGAAAAGCAGACAAATGGAATATAAATAGAATAGTAAAAACAGCCAAAAACACTGCTATAGAAGATTAGCCAAACTTTGTCTTGTGAAACTGTGTCTCTGACGAAGTAAACTCAGCAAGCTGATCCAGGAAACTCTTAGAGCATCATTTAAACAGGCTAGTACACACTCTGGAAATGTGAAAAACTTTGCCACATTCAAAATAAGTTTTATCTGAGATTCTGAGGATTCTGATTTATATTCCGGGCAGCAGAGGGAAAACTGCTCCCTGAGATTGATACGTATTGTGATTTTGGATTAAATTCTGGACATCACTTAAATGTACATTTTATTACAAGGAGAAAAGAAAATAAGGAGAAAATGAGAGCAAGGGAATGAGATAAAGAAGGAAGAGAAAAAGGAAGTAAGGAAGAAAGGAAGGAAAAAAGAAAAAAAGAAAGGAGGAAGGACAAGAGAGGATGATGATGGTGGTGATGGTGATGATGAAGCCTCGGATGAGCCTAAGAACCAGGACAGTCTGACATCCCAGACTTTTCCCAAGCACTTATGCTGTGTGGCCCTTGCCTGACATAGGAATTTCAATACAATTATATAAAGGGGACATTGCCTGATGTCAGGGGCCACATTTCAAGATTAGTCTGTCCTTCCCATTTTGGTCCATTATTTATAATTCAGATACAGAGGCCAAAGCAAATGCCATGAAGCAAAACCCTAGAGAGAGAGGCATATCTCTTGCTAAGACAGAAAGTGAATGCTGGGCCCAGATTTAAAATGATGATCTGACACTATTCCTGAAGTTGGTTACTAATTAGTTCCCTCAAACAAAATTGACAGATAGATGACTATGATTTTAAAGCACTTGTGTGGGCTTTTACTGTTCCTGATTTCAAGATCTGGTGGGAATGGGGAGAAGGCCATGTTTGCTTAAGCCGTGATGTAATTCCCAGGCTCGCCATTCAAACAGGAACTGGACTGCTCATTTTATGCAAGTCATGGTTGCAAAGTCCTCATGTGAAGATAAATTCCTGTGATAAGCAGGACCCGTAACAAGCAGAGTGGTTGACACAGATGTTCAATTCCAAGGAAGGAGTCCTTATGGGTCCTGTCCAATAGGATTTGGTGTATCTTATGGATTGCTGATCACTGCATATTAATTCCCTTTATTACTTTTTCTAAAATAAAAAGTTGTTTTCTTCCTTTTAATTTTGACTTCAATATCATTTTATTTCAGTCACTTCAAGTGTATCAAGAGTGATTAGAATAGGTTTTTTATTGAACAGGTTGGTAGAGTCACAGCTTTGTGTCATAGTTGAGGAAAATGAAAACCATTAAGAAATCCTGAGCTTGGAGCTAGAAGGAACAGCTAGGTGTAAATTTCAGTTGCTAGACATTTTCCTCATTAATAAGCTCTGTATTTTGTATAAGGCAGCAATCTGCCTAGCTAGAAAATTACTTTTTCAGCTGTTCTTTGTAGGCCTTATTGGTCCACATGTTACAGTCTAGGCTAATAAAATGTAAGCTAAAATTTGATAGCTGTTTCCATGAAAATTTTGCTTTTCTGATATTGGCTTCACCCTTCCACTTTTTACTTTTCTTCTTCATAATAACATTGTGGATGTAAGGATAGGGTTGTTAAAACCAATTTACACATTTGAGAAATTCCATTTGGAATTGTGAAAAAAGAAAAAAGTGAATATGCTATAGTGTACCCCACCCATAGTATAGGTAATAAGCTATAGCTGTGTACCTGCTATACCTATAGTATAGCGTGTGGAATGTGTTCTAAAGAGCCTAAGATTGACTGTAGCACACAGTTATTGTTTATACCTCTCAGTCTCCTCTCTTTTTTTTTTTTTTTTTTTTGAGAAATAGCCCCTCTCACGCCTGTAATCCTAGCACTCTGGGAGGCCGAGGCGGGTGGATCGCTCAAGGTCAGGAGTTCGAGACCAGCCTGAGCAAGAGCGAGACCCCGTCTCTACTAAAAATAGAAAGAAATTATCTGGCCAACTGAAATATATATAGAAAAAATTAGCCGGGCATGGTGGCGCATGCCTGTAGTCCCAGCTACTCGGGAGGCTGAGGCGGTAGGATCGCTTAAGCCCAGCAGTTTGAGGTTGCTGTGAGCTAGGCTGACGCCATGGCACTCACTCTAGCCTGGGCAATAGAGTGAGACTCTGTCTCAAAAAAAAAAAAAAAAAAATAGCCCCTTAACTTTTCAGAAATTATTCTTCTTCCCATCATTACATATCCAACTTCAAAAGGCTTAGAATAGAAGCCACCATTTCTTAAATAGTTTTCTTCCATATTTCTGGAAATGAGTTCAGCTGTGAGCCATTGAAGCAGATGATTATGTTCAGAATGCCTCCAGCCTCTACCCTCCAGACTCAAGCCTCAATAATTGGCTCAGGAATGAACAAGCAAGTGAAGCTACACAATCACACCCCGTCCCAGGAATTTTCAAATTGGAGTTGAGAGAAGAGTCCCTTCCTCTCATCAGAAGTTTAATCATATGAACTTGAAGCTTCTACAGTCCTGTGCAGAGGGAATACTGAATTTAACTCAGTGAGAGAACCAGGGATTAGAGACATTGAGAATTCTGATTGCTGATTGGGAAGAAGTCCATGGACCCATTTCTCTCTGCTCTTCTTGTGTCTTTAAGTTAGATCAAGTTAGATGTGTTTCATGTGCAGTCCAAAAACTTTTGATACTATAAGCTAAAGACATAAAGGCTTTTTTCTGATTATTTAAAAACACAGATCTATTTTCAATTTGCCACATTTATAATTTATAATCTAAGCATTAGTTTGGTTAAATGGTCTTTCATTGACTCATTATTTACCCTTTGACAGAAATGTGTAAAGTATAATCATTATTTTTAAATGCATTGTGATTTGAAATCATAGCCAATTAGTTAAAAGATTTAAATTCATTAGAGAATCCAGTTGCAGTTATGACTAATTGTATTTTCTATAAAATTATAACTTGTAGTTATTAGCTGTGATGACTGAAAGTTAATGTTTTCCCTCCTCTATTGGCAATTCTATTTAATAGTTTAGGGTTTTGAAGAGCCAGTCTAGTTATATTAAATAAAGATGGTTAAGTTCTCCAAAATAGTTTGTGCCCAAGAACATTTCTCTTTTGAATAAATGTTGAGTAAAATTCTTTAAAAAGATTTTACTTTTCTATTGTTTTTATAATGCAGTGTTTCTTTGACATCAGCAACAACAAAATATCTTTGAAAGAAAAACATCTTTGGATACCTAGTGTTGTCTAGAACAATTTTGTTTATAATATGATGTAAATAATGTTATAATTAGCTATGCATTAGTTGATGAATAAGTTTTGCAGCATGATACAATTAAAGTCTACAAAACTATAAAACATATAACATTCAAAGTAATTATATTTTAATGTAATAAATAATACATTCCTTAATGAAACCAAGTAACTGTCAAGAATGGAAATATGATACTGTTATAGGTCCTTTTATTTTTGTCGTGAGTATACCGTACCCATACCATGATTGACTTAGTGCTGCCACCACTGTTACTCATCCAAACACAAAACCTTAATTTATACAGTACATAAAATCATTTTGATTTCATTTAGCACAAAACTTCAATTTCATATTATGTCCATATCTACATTCTTATCATTAGTCTAGTAATCCATAATGCAAAATGGTGACATTCTCATAAAGTTAAAAACATATTAAGAACCTAGTTTATTCCTTAAAAATTTAATCAGTTATGAAGTATACCTGGAAAAGAAAGTTCATTAAAGTGCAAACACACTCTTGGGACAATTATTACCATTTTGATTTTAGAACAACCTAAAATAAGTCAATATGCAACATTTTGTGGAGGTGATTACTCTGTACCTATCTTACAAACACAAATGAAAAAGTAAGCAACAGAACTGTCTGGGTCATGAAAGGACAGTGAATATATTAAATATGGTGAATAACGTTTTTAGATTATTAGCAATGTGAGAGCAAGCAACTTCCATTTGTGGCCATGATGATGTAATTGGTACTGGAATTTGCTATAAATAAGTACAAACTTGAGAAAATACAGAATAAAACCATTTTTAGACATGAGAAAAAAAATTAAAAAAAAAATGCAAGAACAAGATATCTGGCAAAAAGAAGGAAACAAGGTAAGCCCTATAATTGTCCCAAATTTCTGGCTAGAGAAATTTTCCACATTTTATCAATCTTGAAAAAAAAAGAACAAATCTGGGGGACTTACACTGCCTGATTTTAAGACTTACTATAAAGCTGCTACAATCAGCTGTGTGATAGTGGTGTAAGGAGACATCAACAAGTCATTGGAATCAAATGGAAAGTTCAGGTGTAGGCCAAAACATGTGCATTCAGTTAATTTTTAAAGGAGAATGCCTTCATTTTAGAAGAATATTTTCATTTGATATAGAATTTTTGATCAATATTTATTTTATTTCAGCACTTTAAAGATGTTGCTCCACTGTCTTCTGGGCCTTATGGTCTCTAATGAGAAGTTTGCTGGTATTCAATTTGTTGTTCTTCTCTACATAATTCGTGTGTCATTTCCTCTGACTTCTTTCAAGACCTTCAGCAGGTTGAATACGATGTCTCTAGGCATGATTCTCTTTTATTTTATTGTATTTGTTTTCTTAAGCTTCTTGACTTTGTAAATGTGTCTTGCATTAAATTTTGGAAATTTCAGATATAAGTTTTTCAAAACTTTTTTTCTTGTCCACTGTCTCCTCTTTTTCTGAGACTTTAGTTACTCAGATAATTTACTTTTTGAAAATTGTCCACAGGTCTCTGAGGATAGGCTTCTTTATTTTGTTTAATCTGTTTTCCTCTTTTCCTCAGATTGTATAATTTTGATTTATTTGTCATTACATTTTTCCTCTATCATCCCCATTTTGCTATTAAGACTATCCAGTGAATTTATTTTTAGATATTGTATGTTTTAATTCTAAAATTTCTATATTCTTATAGTTTCTATGTCTTTGCTGAAATTACCTTTTTATTCATAATGAGAACATTTGCATTTACCTCACCATGCAGAGTTAAAATAGCTATTTTAAAGTTTTTGTTTTATAATCTTAGCATTTCTGTTAACTTGGGGTTGGCATCTGTTGATTGTCTTTTCCCTTAAGGTTGGATAACATTTTCCTGGCTCATTTTATTTTAAGTAATTTTCTTGTATAGCCTGGACATTGTGAATATTGTATTATGTGTATTCCAGAGTATGTTATAGACTCCAAAGTGTGGAATTTTTGTTTTCATCAGGCAATTAACTTGTTTAGATACAAATCTCGGCAACAACTCAGCAATCTGAAGTTCCGTTCTTCAAGCCTTAGTTGTAAATGCTTGTAGTTTGCCCCACACAGAAGTGGTTCAGGAAACAACATGGATGTATGGCGAAATTATGCATGAATTTAGGTATCTCCGGGTATCTTTTCTGGAGCTTCCTTCTTGATCATCAGAGACTATTGTTGCCCCAGGATTCCTTCCTTTGGTTCCAGAAAAGAACCAGAATTTTCTATCAGAATTTGGGCCACTTGACATTACAACCTAGGTCAGCACAGCACATACCCTCAGTGTAGAGGAAAAAAAGACAGAAGCTCACGCTGCTGGATATTTGTGTCAAGTTTTGACCCCTCTCCACAAATTATCTACTTTTTTTCAGTCTCCAGAGCCTACAAATACATTTTCTTGTCATTCATTGTCTAGGTGTTATGGCTGCTATTTATGGGAGATCGATTTGTTAAACACTCACTTCTCCATTCCAGTTGACAATTTGTCCATTTCTAATGGAGAAAAGCCCAGGGAAAATGCTTTCTTTTTATATGTTTGTGATATAGTAAAGCTTGGGCCAATTGGAAAATTCTTTCCAATATTAGGGAGTGCAGGTGTTCTTGTTACATAAACTAATAATATAATGCTGAAGTCAGAACTTTCAGGGTGCCCATCACCAGAATAGTGTACATTGTACTGGACAGATAGGTTTTTATTCCTCTCTCCCCTCATCCTCCCCCTTCTTAGTTTCCAATGCCCTTTACACAACTTTATGACCATCGGTACCCATTGTTTAGTTCCCACTTATTAATGAGAACATGTGGTGGTTGTCATTCCTGTGATACTTCGCTTAAGATAACCAATTCCATCCAAGTTGCTGCAAATGATGTGATTGACATTATTTCCTTCTTTTTTATGGCTGAGTAGTACTTCATGGCATTTATATACCACCTTTTCTTTATCCACTCATCAATTGATGGGCATTTAGGTTGATTCTACATTTTTGCAGTTGTGAACTGTGCTGTGATAAACACTCAGGTACAGATATATTTTTTGACATAATGACTTCTTTTCCTTTAGGTAGATACCCAGCAGTGGGATTGTTGGATCAAATAGTAGGTCTACTTTTAGTTCTTGAGGAATCTTCACAATGTTCTCCAGAAAGGTTGTACTGATTTACATTCCCACCAACAGTGTATACATGTTCCTTTTTTAATCACATCCAAGCCAACATCTATTGTTTTTTGGTTTTTTAATAATGGCCATTCTGATAAGGATAAGGTGATAGGTATCTCACTGTGGTTTTAATTTGCATTTCTTTGATGATTAGTAATATTGGGCATTTTTCATGTCTGTTGGCCATTTGTATATCTTCTTTTGAAAAACTTTGTTCATGTTTTCTATGCACTTTTTAACAGGCTGTTTGTTTCTTCTTGCTGATTTACTTGGGTTCTTTGTAGATTCTGGATATTAGCCCTTTTTTGGATATATAGTTTGCAAATATTTTCACCTATTCTGTAGGTTGTCTATTTACTCTATTGATTCTTTGCTGGGCAGAAACTTTTTAATTAAGTCACATTTATTTATTTTTGTTGCTGTTGTGTTTGCCTTTGGGGTCTTAGTCATAAAGTTTTTTCCTAGGCTGATGTCTAGAAGAGTTTTTCCTACAGTTTTGAGGTGGGGCTAGGTTCTGGATGGACATCTTGGTTATAGATAGCTTTAGTGTGCTGGTTTTCTCAATTGATTGTTATTTGCAGCAGTGGTGTATTATGTATGTACATGGGCAGATTCCCTACCTCTTGTCCGCAAGGGAATATGGAGGTCTTTCCCAATCCTGTGGGCTTCTTAACAGCATGAATATATTTGAATGTCCAGTTTAATCTCCAAGTCAGCAGGTGGTATTTGCAGGTAAGAGTCAACCACACCCTGCATGATTGAGTCAGTAAATGCTCTGATGGGCTACACAAGTTGTCCTCCCTGCCAGTAGGTGGTGCTTGCAGGAGATGGCCAGCTGCAGTGCTATGTTTTGGGACCTGTCTTGAGCTCTAGTCAATCAGGAGAAGCACTTGGATGTCTGTCCCACGTAGTAGGCAAGGAAAGGCCGTGGAGCTCCCAGGGGACTCCTGCTCTAGCACAACAGAGGTGGGTAGAGGACCAAGGTTGGGTGGGACTGGGTTGGGTGAGCCTGCCTTCAGGCTCCACAAAGGTTGGCACAAGAGCAGTTTTGGCAGGGGTCAAGGGTCAGCTCCCAGGCCACCAGGTAAAGCCACCAGGGAGAGGCTGAAGCAAGCCCACCAAACCAAAAAGTCTGCTCATGAGGGAGGGGCCATTTGAGATTCACAGTCTGGCAGCAGAAGTAGGTTTCATTCTTCTCCCTCTTCCCTTGCCCCACAGGTCTCCTTCCAGCATCTGGCTGCAAGCTGCAACCCAGACTAGCTGAGCACACCAGCAATGGCGCTGGAGGCTGTGAGCTTCCCTGCCCAGGATCTCACCCTGGACTGACAGCTGGCTTTTCTGTGGGGGTAGGGGTCCTCTGTGAGTGGGCTGTGGCTGGAACCCACACCACTCTCTTTTAGTTCTGCCTGCATGGGCTCCCTCACCTCCCAAGATTAGTTCATAATTCTCTCTCCTTCATACCCCCAAGTAACATGATTGAGTCCTGGGGGTATGAGATCTCTCCTTTGATCCTCCAAGTTCAATCCCTGACTGTGCCAAGGAGAAGCGCGCTGGTCCCGAGTTGCCTGTGGTATGCTCAGGCAGGCTTAAGGTCCCTTTCCTTTGGCATGTGCCCCACTCTGCTGAAGCAGCCAGGTGAGCAGCATCAGGCAGGGCCAGTGGGCAGGGAGCTCACAGTCCAGGCACACCTTGATCTGCTGCAAGTCTTTGAGAGGAAATATGTGAGCTTCACTCTCTGTGGAAGCCTCGGTGCAGGAGGTGTGCCAATGGAGGGGAAGCAGCCACTTCTAAGAGTCCCAGCTCAATCATACCTTGGGACACTCATGCTGACTTACGTGTGAAATGCCATGGCTGTGTCAGCAGCTGTGGGCAGGGAAGTAGAGGAGGAGAAGAAGAGTCTGAATGAGCAAAGCTGGCACTCTGGTCTCCTTTGTCCTGAGGGGTTCCCCTGGCTTGTTGCACTCTTCTTTCCCCTGAAGGCAGCCTGCCCTGAATATCCAAGATCTAGAATCACATAGTTCCCCTGGGACTCACCAGCTTCCTATGGCCATTGCAGTCTGGGAAAGAGTTGGGAAGTGTTTGTGTGGGGACCAGTGACAAGAAAACTGAAGGGCTGAATCTCCCTGGGGAGGACAAAGGCACACAATGGGTGGAAAAGCAGTATGGGACCTGCCACTTTGGCTCAGGTCTGTGGTGAGGGGGAACGACCTTGCGGGGGGTGGGGGGGGGTTGGCATCCTGGTGCTCTGTTCTCAAGAAGCTCCCAGTTCACTGGCAGAAGCAGCATTTGGGCTTATGAGGATGGAGAAGCTCTCCAACAGTTTGGGAGCCTGCAGTCTGCCAGAGGTGTGAGAGGAGGAAAAATAAACATCTTACCCACCCTGTCCATGGGGCTCCAAATTCCTCAGGGGTTGATCTCTGCTGAAATCTTGCTCCTTCTTGTTCTGCTCCACAACTTCTTCCCATGGAATCTCTGGTAGGTTCTGGCACTTTTCCCTCAGAATCACACCTGAGCTAAGTTTTTTTTTTTTTTCCTAAAACTTTTCCTTCTTTCGGAGACAATCTGGCAACCAATGTCTCTTAGTCAGCCATCTTGCCGATCTCAAAATATCACCATTCTTCGGAAAGTTCTTGTACCTTATGTTTAAAAAGAAAGCAGCAAATATGTTCACCTGGAAAGCCTGAGAATTCTTTCTGATACCCTAATTTAAATGAAATGTGAAGACTGCTAATATGAGTTCCATGACTGGAAGAAGAGGGGCAAAATTATGTGTAACTCTATGTTGACCAACAGACCATTCCTCCATTGCTCTACTGCTTTCTGCTTCCTACATGGTTTTCAATTCTGCTTGGGTATTTCTATCATTCTTTCAAATCTACACTTTAATATTTCTTGGTGGTGCCAATGACTCCCCAGCCAAACATAACCTGTTTCTTGCCAGGCGTTGTTCTGCTATCACAGGCTGTGTTCCAAAACAGCAAATTCTTTCTTCAAAACCATGAATATAGCTGACTAATCACTTCTCACATCTCCCTCCTTTCTTCAAAAATCACACTCTAAAGGAAGAGATACAAACACACAGTGAAATTAAATTAACATAAAAATCTTTTAATTTCCTATTAAGGGCTTTAAATTTTCTACTTATTAATTCCCACTTTTTCTTTCTTTTTTAAAAAGCAGTTGATGTTATGGATCTGAAGAAATAACCACTGGGGAATTTGAAGGGTACTCTCAGGGTTCCTGCTGCATTTTTCTCTTAGAAAGAGTCTTCTTCACTGAAAGTGCTCCATCAGAAAGTAGATGACATTCTTTCAGGGATATTTAAGATGAGGTTCATGCCCTAATGTAAAGTTGGAGTTGATGTCTCCAAGGTCACTTTCAGCTCTAAGGCACAATGATATACTCTGCACCATTATCACATCACACGGAAAAGGGGCTATTACTTTTATTTAACCATGTATTTTAGAAATAATAAAGCCATTGGATACACAGATACTATTTAGAAAATAATACACATTTTCATACTATTCTAAAAATCACAAAATTAAAGGAGCCCAGGTTAATAATAAGGGCTGATTTATTGCTTTACTACACAAGATGTTTGCCATTAACCTAACAGAGGCTCCACACAGAAAAATCATTCTGCAGGGGAAGAAGCCAAAAAGAAAATTAGCCCTGTGCTGAAAGAGAACACATTATGGCTGACTTGGTCATATTAATGGCAATTTTCTTTCTCTAAAGTATTGTAAAACCTAGAAATTTTAATGGTACTCATTTCCTTGTCTGGAGGGGAGAGATTACTTTGCTCTAAGCTCTTTGTAAATTTTAGGACATATGTTGTATAGTGATTTTATTCTCAAACTTTACTGAGTTTAGGGAGATTCATTTCTTTGATCAGAAGCTGTGAAGCAAGAGCCACTCTGAGCTCCAGATCCTGCCTGCCAACCACTGGCCTTCATGATAGTTCATGCTGCCAAGTGGACAGAGACTGATTATTTTCTGGTTCCCAATTTCTGAATCTTGCACTGTAGGTTAGACTAACCCATAAAGTTGACTTTGTGTATACAGTACTCTGAAATGGCATAATCAACACATTTTTCTCCCTGCACATGGCAGCAGAAGAAAAGAACATGCTCTCTTAATTGATCTGCTGAAACCTTGGTCCACAGGGAAATAAATCTTTCAACCTTTGAGTTATAAGAACTGTAGTTTTCCTAGGGCAGTGGGGATCTTTTCATTTGCTTTGCTATGTAAAGCCAAACCTTAGTTTTCAGTACACCCATATATTCAGAAACACTAGAAATCATTCTTACCCACCTACTATTTTAATAATTATTACTTTTTCTAATATTAGATTCTCCTACTTTGCATGCCCAGGAAGCCTTTCTCCAATAATGATCTCATTTAGAAGAACAGTAAGAGTAGAGCAAATTAAGGATATATAGCCTGTTCACATAATCCAACACACCGATTTCTCAACCATTTCAATAATCTGAAGACTAATTGGGAATCAGATTATTGATAAAATTAAAATGCTGCCTGTTGGAGATTGAATTATTATGTCTTAGTTCATCATCACACTCTGAATTCATTCCCTTTGTCACATAATTTTGTAAATCCTCCCACAAAAAATGAGCTATACTTTTCTCCTGCTTTGGGCTTGGCCATTCCACTTGCTTTAGCCAACGGATACGAGCGAATATGACATGACCAAAGGCAACAAAAGCAAGGCATGAATGAACTTGTTCTCTTGCACTTTTGCCATCGCTAAAAAAACATACAGCTAGCCCGCTGGTCCAGGGAGATGCGATATACTTGGAGTAGAGCTACATGGCTAATGTGAAAACCTGCAGCTTCAGGGATAAACTAAACTGATCCTTTACTGAAACAAGACTCATGAGCAAGCTTAGCTAATATTAGTGAAGTGGCCTAGCCAATTTTCAGAGACAGAATAGCTAAGATTTATGAGAAAAAGGCTTTTTTCCCCCCACTATGAGTTTGTGATATTTTATTATAGAGACTATCTTATTGATACAGTATACTTTTGATTAAAATAATTATTACAAGTTTACATTAACTAAAGTCCATGTCTTTAACTCAGAGTGGCTATCCTTAATGCCCTTTTCAGAAACTCAATTACCTTAATCACCCGTAATTCTAAAAATATGGTCATAAAGTAAAAATATAAAATTTTCGATGCACTAGAAGATACATCCTCAATTATCTAGGATAGTGAAAGTCCTAGAACAACTCAGTTTCCTCACTTTATATATTGTTAACCACCCAATAAAAAAAAATAATTAAAGCATTTAATGACAGTTGATTTAGTTAAAATCCTAGAAAATTTTGATTAAGATTATAAGTAGGGCTGGGTTCACTGGCTCATGACTATAATCCTAGAACTTTGGAAGGCTGAGGCAGGTGGATCCCTTGAAGCCAGGAGTTAGAGATCAGCCTGGGCAACACAGTGAGACCCCATCTCTACAAAAAAATTTAGTTAGCTGGGCATGGTGGTGCAAGCCTGTAGCCCCAGCCACTTGGGAGGCTAAAGTGGGAGGACTGCTTGATCCCAGGAGTTCAAGACTGCAGTAGGCTATGATTGTACCACTGTACTCCAGCTTAGGCAACAGAGTGAGACCCCATCTTTTAAAAATTGTAAGTACTAGTGGCATGTGTCTATATGGAACATCTCATTTACAAAAGAGTTCAACTTGTGGCATTTTATATCAATCCTTACAAGATCCAGTGTGGCACTGGAAGGTATGCTTATTTTAGCTGATTGGGGTCTCAAGGACATTTATTAATTTAGACATAAAAAAACAGTGGACATTATTTTGGTGTTGACTATTAAATGAAAGCATTTCAAATTTAAGGAGAAATTCTCCATGTCTATATTTACCCAAGAGTATGTGTGGCTTATTGATTTTACATTTTTAAAAGACAAACTTTTCATTCCCACCTGCCTCTTTAAAACTCTTAACTATTTCCTCAAGGATTTACTAATTTGTGTATTCTCATTTCGAAGAAACTGAGTTTGAAGCTCAATAATTTATTCTTAGCACCAGGGAAAGGCCATGCTTGGATGTAATTACTGTAATCAGTCTCCACTGAACAAGACAGGATCACCAAAATTAATGAATTCTTCTTGTGGAGACAATTCTGCAACAGTGTCAGAAAATTTTTTTGGAAATTTCTGTTTTTAAACCTGGAGATACTTTTTTTTTTTTCCCCCAATCCGAGCAAGTTTTGTCTATTTGTGAGTATTCTGGCTCACATAAATTTCTGTGATTATCTCCCCACCCCACCCCACTTGATCATTGCTAAGCTGATTCGCAATCACATGCTTTCAGTCTGTGACATTCTCTGCTCTTCCTGGTTGTTAGCAATTATCTCCAGGCCATTCCTCTGGAATTAAGGAACACTTTGATACCTTGTATGATTATTTTCTCACTACCACTTGAAGAACTTCTTTGTTCTATGTTTATATGTATAAAGCATAGCTTGGGAAAATGTCTAAAAACAAACAGGTAGGTAAAAGTTGAAAGAAAATGGTATTTCTGTCAATAAGGAAAACGGATTCAAGTAGAGATGCTAAGTGTTGTTTAATGTAGGACTGTGGTTCTAGTGGATGGCTGACACTGATGGAAGCTATAATTAAATTTTTTTGAAAATTACAATAAGATATATATTTTTAATTCATTAACCTGATGGTCTAATGGATAATAAATGCATGTGTTTAGCATGGGATTTTTAAAATGAAAAATATCTTGACTTGTTATTCCTGAGTAGATATATTCTTTAAATTAGGAATGTCAGTACCTTGAAAATCAGCCTTGTTAAAATGGATATTAATTAAATGTTTCATCATATATTTATTTACAATCTACCATGGACTCGATATAGCCTTAGGTGCTAAGGGTATAGTGGTGAACATATATCTGCATCCTCAAGGAGTTTACATTCTAGCAGAGGGGATAAACAATAAGCAATAAGTATAATATTGCTTAGTTACATTTGTGGGAAATGCTTTATAAAAAAGGAATGCAGGATTCAATGAAAGTAGATGACAGAACCCTACTTAGTGAAGGGGGCAGAGAGAAAACATTTGGCCGAAATGACACCTCAAAGATGCAGTTAACTAAGTGAAAAAAAAAATCTGGGTGTAGACTTTTCAAGTGGAGAAAATAACAGTAGTCCCTCCCTTATCTGTGGATTTGTTTTCCATGGTTTCAGTTACCCACAGTCAATATTAAATGGAAAATTCCAGAAGTAAACAATTTATAGGTTTTAAATTGCGAGAGATACTAAAAAGCATGATGGAATCTCATGCCGACCCGTTCTATCCCACCCAGGACATGAATCATCCCTTTGTCCGGCATGTCCACACTGTGGATGCTGCTTGCTTGACCGTTAGTCACTTAGCAGCTGTCTTGGACATACGGTTGAAAAAACAGAACACCTAGGATACAGTACTGCGTGTGATTTCAGACATCCACCAGGGTTCTTGTACTGTATTCCCTGAGGATAACGGGGGGCGACTATACAAGAATACTCAGAGGCAACTAGGAAAGTGGTGTATATCAGTTTCCTAGCAATATTGTAACAAGGTGCCACAAACTGGTTTAAAACAACAGAACTTTGTTCTTTCACAGTTCTGGAGATACAGATAGAGATACAGATTAGGTATCGGTTAGGTAGAAAAAAAATTGAGGCATGCGTGCTAAAAATGTAAGGGCCAGCCCTAAAATAATAAAAATAGAAATTTGAAAAAATACAAGATAATTTTATCAATTTAATGGTTGCTAATAAAGAGAAAAACAAACAATAAGGATAATAAATATAAAACTTTAATAATATGGTAGAAGTAAATCCAAATTTATTATAAGCCATATGAGTGTTATTCATGTTTAGTTAAAGACTGAACATCTCAGATAATATTATTTTCAAGGGATTCACTCTTAGTGTTACAGAAGGAAGATGTGTTACGGGATTTGAAGATGTGTTGGAAGGAAGAAAAAGTGTGAAAGGCATAAAATTTAGGAGACCATTTCAGTATCGGTGGTGGAAATAGAAATGGAATGAAATAGAAATTTTAAATAGATACATAGAAAATAGGCATAACAGTTTATTATACAATCCAAGGGTCAGAAACCTATTGACTCCTAAATCTTATGACCTGATGAAGTTGTCTTCACTATTTTAACTTTTAAAATAATTAATTATAGGTGACAGGCCCCAAAACTGAGAAATCTAGTTCGCCTTCTCTGTCTGCAGTGTATCTCCCAAGATTCTTATGAAACTGACAAATCTTTTGGTGATCTGATACTTACGTTTTGTCTCTTCTGAATTATCAGTCTTTATTATGTATCTCACGTTCTGTGGCTTTTTGTCCTGCCTTGCTCTGATGTGCCATAGAACTCATTTCTTTATTTTTAGTAAATAGTATCATAAAGAATTATAGTATATCAGAATTTTATTGAAAGTTGGGAGTCACAGCAGAGTGTAGCAAAATAGCATCAGATTTAAGATATTAGTCAGCCTTTATCTTAAGACTTTCTTTGCCTTCGCTGCCACCACAAGTTTATCCTTGATTGTCATTACACCTCAGCTATTTCTCTAAACCATGTGATTGGGCCTTACCTTTTCCATTTTTATATCTAACATTCTTTCCACTTTCTTTTGTAAGGCCATTCATTACATTGTTTTCTTGAAGTGAAAAAAATAATTTAAAACTAATTCCTCTCATTGTTTTTATTTGAGCAATTCCATTTTTTTTTTTTTACTAACCCTACATTATAAATTGGGCATTATTTTAGCATTCAATTAGGCCATGAAGACATTTTTTAAAATAAAGATCATTTTTCTTCCTAAGAGGAAATCTAAAGCTCAAGAAAGATTCCCAAGTTTCTGGTTGGTACAATTTATTGAACTGGAAATATCAAAAGGTCAGCATTTTGGGAGGTGGAGGGAGAACTGAAATTATGAGCTCCATTTTGAGCATGTTCAGCTTAAGTTACCTGAGTAAAACCCATTGGAACTGAAAGCTGGGGAAGAAGCTATGCATACAATATTGTAGCTCAGAGAATTATATATTCTAAGAGTCCTTTCCATATAAAAAATAATTGAAACCAGGAGAGACTATATGATAGACATGGAATGAAAGGAGAGCATTTAGTAAGCCCTAATAACTCCAAGATTCAGAGTTTGAATAGATGAAGAGCTACAGAAACTGGTAAGTTGCCAGAGAGATGGAACGAAATCCAGCAGTTTCCAGTGATCATGGAAGCCAAGTGAGGCAAGGGTGGGGGAAGGCATTTTTCAAGAAAGTCGACACCAACATTATATGTCAAATGTTGCCATGAAGTCTAACAGACAAACAACAAAAAGACTGAATATAACCTATGGTACACAATTAGTAAATTTGATAATAGTTTCAGTGGAGTCAACATGGGTAGAAATCAGATTGGAATTTATTTATACAATTAAGTAAGTGAGGATATAGAGAATGTTTGCAGGAGTGGGTAGTTGGAGGAAGAGGGGTTTTCTTTTCATGAAATAGAAAAGATTAGATCGTGTTTCTTTGTTGTTATTGTTTTTTTTATCATGGTCTAAGTATTGATGTCAAGAAGAGAGAGTGAGAACTAGAAATAGAGGGAGACTTCCTCAACTTGATAAAAAAAATTCTACAAAATATCTGCAGCTAACATCATATCTAATGGTATGAAACTAGAAGCTTTCCATTAAGATCATGAACAAGACAAGAACGTTCCCCTCTCACCATTCCTTTTTAGCATTGTACTAGAAATCCTAGATAAAGCAACAAGAACAGATGAGGAAATGAAAGGTACACAGATTGGGAAGAAAGAAATAAAATTGTGTTTGTTCATAGATAACATGATTGTCTATGTAGAAAACCTGAAAGAATTAACAGCAACAAAAAATCTCCTGGAATGAGTAAATAATTATAGCAAGGTTGTAAGATACAAAGTTAATATGTAAAAGTCAATCACTTGTCTATATACCAGCAATGAACAAGAAGAATTTGAAATTAAAATATATATATAATTTATATTAGCACTCCCCCCAAAATTAAATACTTAGGTATGAATATAAAAAAATGTACAAGGTCTATATGAGGAAAGCTACAAAACTCTGATGAATGAAATCAAAGAACTGCATAAATGGAGTTATTCACGTTCTTGGATAGGATGACTTAATATTGTCAAAATGTCAATGGTTTCCAGCTTGATCTATGGATGCAGTGTAATACCACTCAAAATCCCAGTGAGTTATTTTATAGATATCAAAAAACTAACTCTAAAGTTTATATGGAGAGGCAAAGTACTCAGAATAGCCAACATGATATTGAAGGAGGAAAACAAATTTGGAGGACTGGAACTACCTGACCTTGAGACTCACCATAAAGCTACAGTAATCAAATCAGTGTGGCCTTGGCAAAAGAACAGATAAATAGATCAACAGAACAGAGTAAAATGTCCAGGAATAGACTCACATAAATATAGTCAACTGATCTTTGACAAAGGAGCAAAATCAAAAGAATAGAGGAAACAAAGTCTTTTCAACAAATAGTGCTGGAACATCTGGACATCCACAGGCAAACAAACAAATAAACCTAGACACAGAGCTCAATAGCCTTCACACAAATTAACTCAAAATGAATCATAGACCTAAAATGTAAAACTATAAAACTCGTAGGGAGATAATGTAGGAAAAAACCAATATGATCTTGGGTATGGTAGTCACTTTTTAGATACTATAACACTAAAGCCATGATCCATGACAGAAGTACTTGTTAAACTATCCTTCATTAAAATAAAAATTTCTTCTCAGACAGACAATGTCAAGACAATGAGAAGACAAGCAGCAGGCTGGAAGAAAATATTTGCAAAAGATACATCTGATAAAGTACTATTATCCAAAATGTACAAAGAACTCTTAAAGCTCAACAATTAGGAAACAAATAACCTGATTAAAAATAGGCAAAATACCTTAACAGACACCGCACATCATAAGAAGATATACAGATGGCAAATAAACATGTAAAAATATGCTCCACACTGTATGTCATTATGGAAATGCAAATTAAAACAACGTGATACCAATACACACCTATTATAGTAGCCAATATCTGGAACACTGACAACACCAAATGCTGGTAAGAATGTGGAGCAGTAGAAGCTCTCATTTATTGTTGGTGGGAATGTAAAATAGTATAGCCACTTTGAAAGACAGTTTGGCAATTTCTCATAAAACTAAACATATCCTTACCATACAATTCAGCAATTGCAATATTTCGTGTTTACCCAAATATGGTGAAAACTTATATATGAATTAAATATTACATTTTATCATGTACCTCTTTAAACTTCTAATATCTTTGAATATTATTTCTTTTAGCTTCTTAACTCATTTGTCTTGTTTTTACGTATTTTTAGCCCTTCAAAAATTTTAATTCATTTTTTATTTACAAATTTTTCTTGATTTCATTTTAATATTCATGCTTTAGATTTACCTATTATCTATTTTAGTTTACTCCTAAAGCTCTTTAAAAGTTAAAAATTTTTTAAACTACTATTTTATTTACCTTACCCAATTATTTTAGTACCCTTTATAGTCATAAGCTTAGCAGTCTTAAATTTTTGCCTTATTGAATTTATGATTATAATTTTGGCCTTGACGTAATTATGTATTTTCAAATTTCTGTTTTAATATTTTTCTACTCTTTTGATTTAAAAATTTTAACATCTGATTTTACCAATTCTTCTAAATAATCTTTGGCTTTGCTTTATAATTTTAACATTGTTAACTTATTCTCATCTTTTAAAGTTAGTATAAAATTTAATCATTTTATGGTTTCTGTGATAGATGTAGAATCTCCAAAAACTGAGAAATGTGCTCAGAGATAGCACAATAGCACAATAGGGGTAGTGTTGAGAAGAAGTGCTAATTTTAGCTAATGAAACGTAGGTGGATGGAAGGAAAAACTGTGTTTCAAGATTTACAAAAGAGATCCTATTTATTGAGGACTTTCTAGATTTCTGTAATGATGAAGGTGCTTTACTTTGATAAATGACTTTACCTTCCCAACAACCAAGCACAGTTGTTACTATTATATCCAATTTACAAATGACTCAACTGGGGTTTCATGAAGACTAATTTTTCCCAGCTTGTGCAGCTAGTAAAAATATAAACCGAGTCCATCTTATTCTGATTCCTCACTCCTTTACACCACATACGCTCATCAAAATGGTGATGGTGGGCCAAGCCTTAACAGGGAGTATCTTTGAACCTACCTACCACTAAGTGAGCAGAACCAGAAACAATCAATGTACCCACAGTGGGGAAAATGATATTCTTCATAAAATATATATTTGAAATAATATGAATGAAGTCTGTTTACTCTTTGAAGGTAGTTCCGAAAGGTAGGTGAGCGGTTTTAAATTTTGTAGTTTACTAAATACTTAAGATATTTTTATACTGAGGAGGAAATACAGAGATGGTGTCTTCTAGTGACTCGCTTTTTACTCTCACCAAAATTCAAATGTTTAAATCTCATCTACTAAGATTGATAGAAAATTTATTTCTACCTACTCAGTGAAGCAACTGCTAATTGGCATTTAATTACCTTAAAAATATGTTCCTGGGAAACATATGCCCATTTCATGAAATCGCTGGATTTGTTACAAATTTTTGTTTCAAATTCTAAACTAAATCTATTATTCTCTTTAAACTTTCCACTACTTTGTAAACACTTGAGTCGGTCACAGAGTATTTACAGAGTACATGCCAAATTTAATTCAACTAGGAGCCTGTATTTGTTTTTCAGTGTTTTGAAAACTGCATAAATTTTGATGATTGACAATCAGGGTGTGATTCTTTTTCCTGGACTGAAAAATAAATTAAATCTCTCTACTTTTGAATAATAAACACCCACAAACAGAGTGGGTGTCTAAACAGAGTAAAAGTCTTTGGTTATTTGTTTTTTAAAGTGCATTCAGTATTAGAAAGTAAACCTAGAAGAAAAAACCTTTTATGTTCATTTGATTTTAAGATTTCTCAGGAAAGGTACCTAGTGGTTTGTATTAATACACTTATGGTTTCCCTAATATTATCAGTGCATTCCTTCTTGACCAAATAAAATAAAAGCCTTATTACTAGTGCAGTTTCAATGTTTTTGTGATATTACCATATGGGTTAACTTGTCAAGTAAACAACATATGCTCCTTAAGCTATTAGGTTATGTGTTTTAGATTTTATTCATGTTACCTCTTAGTGTGTATTTCTATATGCCTATGTAATCTTATTTATATTATATGATCGTTAATTGAATTTTTAAATGATTTGATTATTACTAAAGGCCTTTATCTTCACATATTAAGATCAGAAAACTTTTTAAATAATTTAGGAACTTTCATAATTAATTTTTTCATTGGCAAATAGATGCGAAGATTTTAATAACCCTTAAAAAAAATCCATATAAGGCAGATAGTGAAAACCACATGCAGTTTGGGTGAAGCAATAAGGACTGCCAAAAATAATGAAGAATCTCAAATATTATGATAGTAAATCCTGAAAAGAATTATCTGCCTAAGATAGTAATACTCAGGAAAAATAAACCACATTTCATTACATAAAAAGGCTATCTAATTTTTAATTTAGTCATGAAGTTAACTCTTTTGCTCAATCACAGTATTTCTCCTTAGTTTATGATTCTGGTCACTGCCTCAGATCCCTTTCATTATATCACTTTTATTTTCTTTTTGTCTTTATCTTATTTGTTTTATTTTTGCTTTTTTTTTTCCTTTTTGTAATGTTATTGCTGATGTATTCTCTGGGTTGGCTCTAGGAATTAAAGAGAAGCTGCTTGTAAAAAATGACCACTACTTTCACTATAGACAAATTAGGGTTAGCCAAAATGAGCAATATTAACCTATTCATTTTTTAAAAGGTCTAAATAGAGTACTGCATTAGAAGGAAAGCAGCAAAATAACAAGAGCCATTGAATCTCTTATTTCTGCCCCTTACTTAGAATAATCCCTGGAAGGATATAGCTGGCAAATGGATATACCTTTAGTTACTCCTTTCAGATAATGATTTGATTTCATTGAATATCCTCTTCAATCTCCAGCTTTGGTATTAATGTAGAATGCAGTCTGGACAGAAAATACTGGTAATAACGTAAATGTTGAATGTTGTCTCTGTAAGCAGAGTATAAATGGAGCAATCTACCCACCTTTTTGGATCTCAACCTTGCCATTCTGCTCCCCCAGTGCCTTCCCCTCTCCATGTGGTCTTCTCTTTAAAATCATTGAATCAGAATTGGGGAGAGAGTACCTCTGAGACAGACTCATCAGAGTTATGATTTTGGCCTATTAGAGTTTGGTTTTTCATTCATACATGATAGGAAATCAAACTAGCTTCCTCCACTAATTGTTAACTCACATAACTGAAACAGATAAGGGTGGCTCATGTCAGCATGGCGGGATCCAGGGAATCAAACAACAGGACTCTTGCTCCGGCTCTGGCTCTACTTTTCTGTGTTGGCTTCATTTTCAAGTAAAAATGATCACCAGCTGCTCTAGAATTGCATCAGCCTTACAGTGAATGACCCCAATCAAATAAAGTGCCATTTTTCAATTATTCCAATACAATTTATGAGGATAACTATTCTAATTTGAATCACATGCCCATATACCCCAATATTTATGTTCATATAAATGGGATACTCTGAACCATCTGCTTATGACATAAATTTGAATGTGGACATGAGAGTTCGCAACAATTAAAACAAAATAAATACCAAAATAAAAGAGAGGTATCATTTTACCAAGATGGGCGACTAAAGGGATACATGCTGAGCAGACACAAATAACTGCAAAATCCTGTGAAAGTATGGAAAATGTAATGGAAGTTTTTGAAATAAAAAATAAAAATTTTGTTCATGGGCAACATGATGGACTAGAAGCAGCCCACACATGCCACTCTGAAGGAGAGGATCCATGGATGACCCTTCCTGGAGAGCAGTGCAAATCATCGGAGAAGTGATGGGATACACTCAGAGTCAAGGAGAAAGTGACGGAGTGATCCACTCGGGAAGACTGGAAGGTACCAGGGGAGACAGCCACATGTGGGGAAGGAAATGACCAAAGAACCCCAGGAATCCATGCTCCCCTCACAGACACTGCAGCCCAAGGTGTGAGGGCTCCCACCCCCCACAGTCCTCTGGACTGATCAAGGAGCTGCTTGGAGTCTGTGCAGTGACATTGCACTGGAGAATGGGCACAGTAGTGACCCAGTGGCTTCCATTCCCAGGTTGCTTCAAGTGACACCATTCTTAGCTCTCAGGTCCAAAGCACCTGGTCTACACAGGGCTCAGCTTTGCTGAAGTTGACTCTGTATCATCACAGCTGGATTGGGTAGGGAGAAGGGAGAGTGGATGCTCTGACATGCCCTGTGACTGGAAGCCAAGAATCCCTCACCCTCATGGGGGATTCAAGTAGAACAGGCACCACAGACACCACCTGTGAAGGCCCATGGTAACTGCCTTGGTGGAACCTGAGCAGGGAGAGAGCTTCAGCCACCCAGTGGACTGGCCCCACAATCATGCCCCTAAAGTTTCCACACTGCAGATGGGCCCTGGAGCCCCACCCCCAAGGCTCCTGTGCTGCTATTGGGCCCCATGGCCATGTCCTCAGGCTTCCACATACCACCTGAGGTGCAGTGCCCCTGAAGTCCAACTCTCCACTGAGGACCTCCTATTCACAAGCCACCATCATGCCCGGACCCAGGTGGAGTGAATGCCCTGGCACCCATGACTACTGTCTAGATAGCCTCGCCCAGCTGCCACTTGCACTGTCACAGGATGACCAGGCAGAGCAATCTTCCACAATGCCAGTGTCCTTGGAGAGGGACTCATCCAGGCCCACACCCTGGCTTCCAGTGGCAGCCTGGAGAACAACCCACCACTCCATATAAAGTTGATCCAGCATCAGCTTGGACTGTGACAATGACAGGGGAACAGGAAAACACAGAACAGCTGCATTACAGGCTCTCAGTGCATCCATCCCTCACCTACCAGGTCAATCTTCCAGAGTAGTTTATAAAAGCACCATTTAGGGACCTCTCTTCCTTCTCACTACATAGGAGAGTTCCCAGCAAAGGAAAACAGGTATGCTGCAAACCTATCTGCCCTGAGCAGAGAGAAGAAGTTTCAGATAAGAAGAAACCTGGCAAATAAGATTAATGAGATTGAAGAGAAAGTTGGAAACCAACACAAACAAGCCAAAAAAAATTCAGAACATACTAAAAAACAATGAAAAAGTTGCTAAAGAGCTAGACAACATAAGAAAGGATATATAAGAACTTAAATACATGAAAGAGTCAGTTAGGAAATTTTAAAATATAGCAGAAATCTTCAACAACAGACTAGAACTGCTAGACCAAGCAAAAGAAAGAATCTTAGATTATGAAGACAAGACTTTTGAACTAGCCAAATCAGTCACAGATGAAAGAAAAAGAATGAAGAAGAATGAACAATCACTCAGAGAAATATGGGAGTATGTGAAGTGAGCCAACATATGAATTATAGGTATCCCTGAAGAAAATAGGCCATCTCAAAGACATGTAGTTATCAACTTGGCTAAAGTCAAAAGAAAGGATAAAAATTCTATAGGCTGCAACAAGAAAGCAACAACTATCCTACAAAGGAAAACCCATGGAGCTAACAGAAGACTTCTCAACAGAGATCTTACAATCCAGAAGGGATACGGGCCCCATTTTTAGTCTTCTTAAACAAACAATTGCCAGATTTTTGTCTCCTGTAAAATTAAGTTTCATAAATGAGGAATAAACACTTTTCCAGACAAGCAAACATTCAGGGAATATGTCACTATAAGACCTGCCCTACAGGAAATACTCAAAAGTACATTATACATGGAACAGCACAATTGATACCCATCAGTGTAAAAACACCCAAAAGTTAAAGCTCACAGCTCCTAAAAACAATAGCACAAGAGGGAAAACAAGGTATCTATCATCCAATGTGATGAACAGAACAATCCCACATGTCAATACTAACACCGAACATGAACAGTCTTAATATCCTACTTAAAGGACACATTCTGGCTGAATGGATGAAAAAACATAAGGCAAGAATATACTGTCTTCAAGAAACACATTTAACTCACATATTATCTTTGCTTAAATTCTTCCAAGACTGTTTTGTGTATTCCTGATTTGGTAAAATCTAAATTCAATAACATAAAATACAGTCATTTTCTTATTTAAACAAATTACATCACCCTGAAAAGGAATAGAGAGTAAAAAAGACAAAGATCTGATGGTACAGCCTCAATGGCATTGTTATTTTAGGAACAAATGAAGAAAAAGATTCTTAACAAGGACTGAGAAGAAAAAGCTAGAAACTCAGAAGGAAGACCAGGAGAGAAAGACCTCACAGAAGAAAGGAAAGAAGAAAATCTTGAGAAGAACTAACAGTACCAAAATTCTATGGAAAAAATTTTTAAAAATAGTATACATGAGTCCTGTATTATCACATTCCCTGATTTCTATGACAAAATTTCTGTAGACTGATGAAATCTTTTAAAAAAAGATTAAAAATTGCCCTGAATTCAAGTAGCTCATAGGCTTATGGGGAAGATCTACTTCAACAAATAACTATTATACCTATCATCCAATATGGCCGGTAGTAAAACAGAAACATATAAAACATGGTGTAGAAGTATACATAAACAAGTAATTAACTCTGCTTGTATAGAAGAAATAAGTGCTTTTAGAACTTCAGTGATGTTTGAACTTGGGCAAGTGAATAAAGACATACATTTGGTAGAGAGGAAATGTTCTGGTTCTGGCTTGTAGGAAAAAAATGTAATGCTGCCATGCGTGGAATGGTGAGAAATTTGGTAGATTAGTCAATTCCTAAAGCTCCAGTTAGAGCTTTGATCTTCCTGGCGTCTATTGTAAGCCTGCCCCACGTTAAGATTTTCCCCTTATTCTTGCTGTAGAACATCAAAACATACATATTAATAACAATATTCAAACATTATTATTAATATTAATTATTAGTGTAATGTACAGTAACAGTATCTTAGTATATAGTTGACTTTTTTTTTTTTTTTTTTTTTGAGACAGAGTCTCACTCTGTTGCCCAGGCTAGAGTGAGTGTCGTGGCGTCAGCCTAGCTCACAGCAACCTCAAACTCCTGAGCTCAAGCGATCCTCCTGTCTCAGCCTCCCGAGTAGCTGGGACTACAGGCATGCGCCACCATGCCCGGCTAATTTTTTCTATATATATTTTTAGCTGTCCATATAATTTCTTTCTATTTTTAGTAGAGGTGGGGTCTTGCTCTTGCTCAGGCTGGTCTCGAACTCCTGAGCTCAAACGATCCGCCCACCTCGGCCTCCCAGAATGCTAGGATTACAGGCGTGAGCCACCGCGCCCGGCCAATAGTTGACCTTTGAACAGCACAGATTTGAATTGCATGAGTCCACTTATATGTGGATTTTTTTTCAGTAAATATATTAGAAAATATTAATATTTTGGAGATTTTTGACAATTTGAAAAAAATGCAGGTGATCACACAGCCTAGAAATATTGAAAAATAAGAAAAAGAAAGTTGTGTCATAAATGCATGAAAGATATGTAGCTTATTTTCTTACCATTTATTACCACAAAATATACACAAATCTATTATAAAAAGTTAAGCCTTACTAAAATTTAATGCACTTGAACACATACATAGCACCACTTGTGATCGAGAGAAATGTAAGCAAATGTAAAGATGCAGTATTAAATCATAATTGCATATAATTAACTAGCAATACTGTATTATTGTAATAATTTCATAGCCACCTCATGATGCCATTGCAGTGAATTCAAGTGTTGGGAGTATCAGCTTAACAAGTGTGACGCTAGCTAATCATCTCCACATGAGCAGTTCATCCCTCCAGTAAATTGCATATTGCAGTAAAAAATGATCTCTAGCAGTTCTCAAGTATTTTTCATTGTTTAGTGCAATATCGTAAATCTTGAATAACACCATGGGACCCATACAGAGTGCCACCAGTGATGCTGGAAGTGCTTTTAAGAAGCAGAGAAAAGTCATGAGATTACAAGAAAAAGTTGGAATATTTGATATATACTGTAGATTGAGGTCTGCAGCTGTGGTTTCTTGGCATTTCAGAGATTCATCTTGTAAACAGACGATGTAATCTTATGGGATGGATAAATACAGTACAGTACTGTAACTGTATTTTCTATTTCTTATGACTTTCTTAATAATATTTTCTTTTCTCTAGCTTACTTTATTATAAGAATATGGTATATAATATGTATTAATAATATACACAATATATATTAATTGTCTATGTTATTAGTAAGTCGTTTAGTCAACAGTAGGCTGTTGGTAGTTAAGTTTTGGAGGAGTCAATAGTTATGAGTGGATTTTTGACTACACAGGGGCTGGCACCCCTAACCACCATGTTGTCCAAGGGTCAACTGTATTAAGATTGGTATATTAATATTACGATACAGAAACCCAATATTTACAAAAAATAAGTGAAATAATTTTTTTCCTCTGCTTGTTTCACAGATTAATTTAATTTTCATCAAATATTTATTGACGACTGTCTACTTAAGCCAGCCACTGTTCTAGATCCTGGGCACACAGTGGTGACCAAAACAAGCAAAAGACCCTCCTTCAAGGAACTTACACACTAGAGGAGAAAGGACAGATGTTGAACAGGTCATCTCATGTGCACTAAGTGCTATAAAAGAGCTGCACAATGTGCTGTGGATGCACAGAACAGGGACATATACCCTTCTTTGCATGGCCAGGGGAAGTTTATTATAGAAACTAATTTAGGATGAGACCTGAAATGGAGTAGGCTGTGTATTGGTGAACATGTTTGTAAGGGTGAAGAGAAATGGGAAACTGCTCTTGGCGGAGGAAAAAAATATGGGCAAAGATTATGAGGCAAGAAAGAATAATTGAAATAAGAGCCTCATGCCTAAAAATGTAGACTGTGAGAGAAGAGGACAGTGATGGGCAAGGCAGGTATGAAGTAGATTCTGTCAGGACTCATAGGCCATCTGAAGGACTTTGGTCCTTATCTAGGGAACAGGCATTCCAACAGGGAAGTGATATAATTAGACTTGCTTTTCCTAGACGGCTACCATGGCTGAATTTCACACTTCATGGGTTTCACACTACATGGATTAAGGTGAGGCAAGAGTGGACGGTCAGAGAACTGGTGGAAGACAACTGCTAGTCTGGGGAGTAGATGATGGTCGTTTAAAGTGGAAGTAGTGATAGTAAACAGATGGTAAATAAATCTCAAAGGATTTGTGAAATTCTTTGGCGGTAGTGTCATCAGAAGTTGGGGTTTAACCAGATATGGGGGATGGCTAAAAAGAAAGCAGCAAGGATGACTACAAGATTTCTAGGTTCAGTAATGGATGTGTGGTAGTACTATTTAATGAGCTAAGAAACACCAGATGAAAAACATATTTGGATATGATGACTCTAGTTGGAAGTGTTGCATTTTAGGGCTTGTAGGAGTCTTAAGTGTAGATGTCCAGTGGGTAGCAGGAGATAAAGGGCTGGAGCACAGCAATAGGTCTTGACTTAAAATAAAAGTTTGGGAGTTAGAAGTTTACATGGAAGGCCAGGGAAGCCACAGAATGTGTAAGGTTGCCCATGAGATCATACAGAGCAAGCAGAGAAGAGAGCCTAGAACAGAGTCCAACAGCAAAACATTTAATCTTTTTCCTATCTTTTCTGCCTAATTAAGACCTCAGAAAATCCAAGATGAACCCATGATTTTAATGGACTTCCCATCCCTCTCCATTTTTTCTTTATCTTTAGTATTTTATGCCAGTCTTAAAAACAAAACAAAAAAGAAAGCAAACCAAAAAAACAAAAACAAACAAAAAAACTACCAGATAGATGAATCTTCAGAGTATGCCACACAATTATGTCAGGTAAAAGAAACTCTGAAATTCAATTTAAAAACATAGGTGATGAGCAAGATTTGATGTATGGACTGCAGTTTTCACCCTTCTGGACTAATTTATTTATTAGCCATTTGATCAAAAACAGTGTCATACCTGTTGTGTTTCTACCCTCTCTTTCTCTATTGACATTGTCTGGTTTTCTAACTCTGCTCCTTCCTGAGACGACAGTCAATAACAAATGATATTGGAGAGAAGGTTCTTGAAGTTTATCTTTCTGAGGTTCTTTTTTCTTTTTTAATTTCCAAGATATTTGCACCACCAATTCATTTGTTTTGGATTTTTAAAATTTTAAACATTTCAGGGTTTCACACTACAATGACAGAATTATGTAGTTGTGACAGAGACTATATGTGGCCCACAAAGCCTATATTTATAATTTGGCCGACTCCTAATTTAGATAGTCTCCATTTTATATTACAATGTATTATAGCAAGAACAAAATTCATGTTTTTACAGATCTTTACAATTTATAAAACATTTTGCCACAATTTAGGTATACTTTTCAAGAGAGGTGAGAATGATTTTTATTACTTTTCCAATTTAGTAATTACTCATAGCTTGCATTAGTTTATTCATATTCTTTGAACTGATAATTACATTTTGTGGTGTATGTCTTTAAAATCAAAATATAGAAAAAAGCATTAGCATGCAATTATGAATTGTGGTGCAATTTTTAGTGGTAAAAAATGTAAGGAAGATGTTAATTATAGTAAAGAATTGGGCTGACATAAAAAAAAAAGATGAAATAATACCTTTTGCAACAATATGGATGGAACTGGAGACCATTCTCCTAAGTAAAGTATCTCAAAAATGGAAGAACAAATACCACATGTACTCATTCTTAAACTGGAACTGACCGAAGAGCAAACATGTGCACAGAGGGAAGTAAGATTCAATGGAAATCAAGGAGGGGAGAGGGAGGGGGACAGGAGGGGAATAAACCAACCTAATGGGATATATGAAAACTATTGGGTGACAGACATGCCTATAGCCGGGACTCAAGCATTATAAAAGCTATCCATGTAACCTAAAACATTGTACCCCCTTAATATTTTGAAATTAAAAAAAAAGAAATTGTAAAGAAAATTAACCAGGCTGAATATATTAAATCACAACTATTATCTATTTTAATTATGAAAAATATTTAATGACATCTCAAAGGTCTATGATGAAAAGTCACAAAACAAGTAACCATCAAGGTGATGTACATTATGAATATAATTATCTATAGTAGTACATTTATAAAGACAATGGAAATACCTAAAATTGTAATAATAGTTACATTACAGTGAGAGAATCCGATAGCCTTTTGATGCATATGACGTCGACTTGGCTAGCCTACAGTCCTAAATTATTCGAACACAAATCTAGATATTTCTGTAAAGATATTTTGCAGATGTGATTAAAGTCTATAGTTCATTAACTTTAAGTAAGAGAGATTATCCAAGATTGTCCGCGTGGGCATGAGTCAATCTGTTGAAAAGGCTTAAAAGTAGGGCTCAAGCTTCCTGATGAATAAGAAATCCCTTCTGTAGACAGGAGCTTCAGCCCTATGGGAGAGCTCTCCCCTGCCCTTAATGAAGCCCTGCCCTGTAGATTTCAGCCTTACCTGGCCAGCGTGCACAATCACGTAAGCCAGTTCCTTGCAATAAATCTCAATATAGATCTCCTGCTGGATCTGCTTCTCTAGATGAACCCCGATCAACACAGATTTTGGTAACTGGAAGTGGAGTGCTGCTGTAACAAATACCTAAAATTGTGGGAGTGACTTTGAAATTAGGTGATGGGTAAAAGCTGGAAGAATTTTGAGAAGTATGATTGGAAAAGCCTAGATTGCCTTGAATGGATTGTTAATGGAAATATGGACGTTAATGACTCTACTAGTGAGTATTTTGAATGAAGGGAGGAGCATGGTAAAGAAAACATATACTGCCTTAGGTCATCTAAATTGTCACAAAGAGGGTGTTTGTAGAAATATTGATATTAAAGCTGCTGCCAGAGAAAACACATATCATCTTAAGGAATATACCTAAATCATCACAGACAGACTGTTTATAGAATATGGATGTTAAAGATGCTGCCAGTGAGTGCTGAGATAAAAATTAAGAACATGCTATTGAAAACTGGAAGAAAGGAGATGCTTGTTATATAGTGGAAGGAAGCTTGGCTAAAATGGTGTCCTTCAGTTATGTGGAGAGCAAAAATTGCAAATGATTAACTCGATGTTTAATTGAGGAGATTTTCAAACAAATTGTTAGAGGTGCAGCCTGATTTCTTCTTACTGCGTATAGTAAAATGCAAGAGGAAAGAAATAGTTTCACTGTTCACTATTAAGCACCAGAACTTGGAGATTTTGGAACTGTGTGGTTCCTCCAGATTACAAAAGATGCTAAAATTAGGAGATTTCCTGTCATAAAAGCATACTCTCAAGAGACAGCCAAAGGTGTGGCTGGAAAACTTTTGTCTAGTGTCTCAGAAGGATTAAAAAAAAATCAGAATATGAATTCATACAGATGACTTTTTAAAGAAATTAAGCAGGAGAAACCCACAAATTTCTTGACAATATTATGTCACAGAAACACTGCCATCTGGGACCAAAAGGAGAGAGAAAGTACTCGCTACAGCATTCCTAAACAGGTTGATAAAACTAATCATCTGTAAACATGCACTACTTTTTAAGATAAAGGAAGAATAACTCCTAGGGCCCAGTCAAGAGCCCAGAAGGTGAAGCCACAGCCTCACAGGATTATTGAAACCAAGTAAACTTTGTCCAGATGATATCAAAATTGCTCGAACTTTTCTTTTTCTCATTTTCTTCCTTTTTAAATGGAAATGTCTATAAACTATTATCCTTTGCCTGTCCACCATTTTATTTCAAATGAAAATAACTCATTTCTTGAGTTTCACTGGTTCACAGCTGGAGATGAACTGTGACTCAGGATGGATTATATATGTAGCCTCACCCATGTCTGATTTAGATGATTTAGATAATGATATTTGGGACTTTGGGGTTGATATTTAGATGAGCTATTGAACTTCGAGTTAATGCTGTCATCGGTTGAGAATTTGGGGACATTAAAATGGGATGAATGTACTTTGAATGTGAGATAGATGTGAATATTTTGAGGCCACAGAATAGACTAGGATAGGCAGAATAATGCCATCACTTGAAAGACGTGCATGTCCTAATCTGCAGAACCTCTAAGTTATGTGACATAGCAAGGGGATAGGAAAGTGGAAGATGAAATTAAGGTTGCTAGCGAGCTAACCTTAAAATGAAGAGATTGTTCTGGATTGTCTAGAATACTCCAGTAATGTATGTATCCTTTTCTCAGTTTTGGAAAAGGTTTGAATTTTTCCCAGTGTTACACAGCTAGGAGATGAACCTCAAACCTAGGGCTTCTGACTAAATAATCTATGCTATCCACTTACTACATGGACCTAAATATGACAGAACAAGGAAAAAAATAAAAGGAATTTAGCCTGTAATTCCATTTTATAGATTTATACATTCAGGCAACAATGATTGTAATTTTTCTAGGAACTGGCTTTATGGAAAGCACGAAAAATAAAAAAATTATAATAACAAGAGGATGCCTGCTCTAGAGAAGCTAAAAGTTCAACTACATCAAAATTACAAAGTCTAAAGTTACTCCTGTTATAAGGAAATCATTATTTAAATGAAATTGATCCAGCAGCTTTATAGAAGGAGGTTCAAAAAGGGAAACAGTGAGAGATGCCAATTAAGAAGGTGGTGTAGTAATTCAGATGCAAGGACATGAAAGATTAATCCAAGACATGGCAGTAAAAAGAGGGGTAGGGATTTTTATAGGTCTTCCTACCTCTTTGAACTGATGAAACGAGAGAAGAAATAAGTCATTGTGCCTTCACATTTGTAATCTCTTGAGGCATGGCTTCACCTAAGACCTAGCAATGCATAAAGTCTGCATTAGTCGAGCTCTAAAGCAGAAAAGCTCCCCCTAGTGGTGTTCTCTGAAATTGAACAATCAAAACACAAGTCTGGGGAAACTGCAGGTCAGGAAATGGCATCTAGTTTATTATAGGTAACATTTGCAAGAAATCAAGTAGGCAAAAACATCTATGAAAAAAAAAAGTAGACTGAATTCCTAGGGATCTGGGGAAGAAAGAATATGGGGCCAAAGAAGCCAACGATTGAAAGAAGAAATGGAGCTGAGCTTTAATTGATTGAAGATCCTAAGTGGGTTTCCCAGCAACCAGCAAGAAGATAGAGGAAATAGTTCTAGGCGGGTAGGCCTTGCTTCCAACATACAAGTTTGTCACCTGGCCCTGAATTCCTAGGAAATATGATTTGACTAACACTATCACTCCATTATATATCTAGCAAAGTGACATCTATGGAATTGTTAGGAACATTTGTAAACAACCTATATTAGTCCAATATCAATTTTTGAATTTTGTAATGAAAAAAATCTATACTCTTAAATGTGACAGTCAGTAAATGTATTAGGACTCAAATAAATCAAGTGTAATTTCTACATTTAATAAACTTAAAATCTAGTTTTGTTTATTCATTGATTCACAAATGTATTGTCACATTTAAAAATCTGTTCTTGGAAAATAATACCTAAATACTGAAAATAAGTTTCAAAATTACTCTAAAGTGAATGTACTCATTTTAAAATAAATTTAAATATTTGTATTTCAGGTAAACGGAAATAATATTAATATATTATTTTAATATAATACATTAATTATATTAATATATTATACTAATTAATATATAATTATATATTTCAATTATAATGATTGAAATATAAATGGGGCTCCATTTTCTCATTTCTTAGACTGCACTATATAAACTACTCTCCTCTGTAGTCAAAAGTCCTTTTTAAAGAAAAATGTGGCAGATGTTGCATGCCCTCTAGTGGCCACACAATATATCTTTACATCTTTCCATAAATTTTAGTGGTTTTGCCCAAAATGCATACATGTCAGACATATTAATTTAGGTAACATTAGATTTTAAATATTCCACTAATTCTTACTACTACTACTACAATAGTTAAAAATCAAATTCTAACTTCTTGATATACAGGAAAACATAACCTATATGTTTTTTAGAGAATATTTAGTTTCAAACCACAGAAAACTTTGTGAAAGTAGCTCAAAAGGGCCATATCCAATAAGTGCAAAAAAGAAAACATGCAGATTAAATTATTCTCCAAACATTTTTATGGTCTCATATTACCTATTATGCTGTGCTAATACAGACCAAAAAGAGAACAGAGAACATTTGACTTACAAAGCTGCTATTAATATATTAGTCAAGTCTCTACAGAGAAGCAGAATCAATGGGGCATAGATAAATAGAGATGGGGGAGAGAGAGAGAGAGAGAGATTGAGATTTATTTTAAGGAACTGGCACACACAGTTGTAGGGGCTGGCAAATCTCAAATCTATAGGGCAGGCCAAGGCAGGAAAGTCATGTAATAGTTAATATTGTAGTCTTGAGTCCAAAATCTGCCAGGCAGGCCAGCAGGCTGGGAACTCTGGCAAGATTCTATGCTCCGGCATTACTCAGAATTTCTTCTTCTATGGGAAACCTCATTCTTTGCTCTTAAGGCCTTTGACTGATTAGATGAGACCCACTGCGTCATGGAAGATAATCTGCTTTACTTAAAGTCTACTGACTGTAAATGTTAATCACATCCACATATTACAGCAACATCTAGATTAGGGTTTCACCAAACAACTAGCACCATAGCTAGCCAAGTTTACACATAAAATAAACTATCACAGTTGCCAAGCCCAGTTTTACGCGTTTTAAGTGTACTAACTCATTTTTTTGTCCTCCCATGACCCTATGAGGCAGGTGCTCCTATTAACCCATCCAAAGAAAACTGAGGCACATATTTTTAAAGTGAGTTGGTACAGTGACAAGAGTCATAACTAACATGTGGAGGAGTTAGAATTGAAACAGTGTCTCTGTCTTAACTATTAATACTAAATACTGATGTCTCCATAAACCAATAATCCATCTGTAATAAAGTATTTCAGGCATACACAAAAAGACAATAGAGTATAATGAACATCCTTGTCAGCTTTGTCAAATTTTACCATTTGGCTTCATTTGCATCATTGTTTTTGAATTTTTAAAAATAAATAAGTCATGCAAGACAAAGTTGTGGTCACTCGTATAGTTCTCCTTAATTGTATAACTCACTCTCCACCTTCAGAAGTAGGCTCTACTCTTAATTAGGCATTTGTCATTACCATGAATGTTTTTTAGACACTTCATACACAGAGTTGTATAAATAAAAATATTATATAATTTTTTTCCAGTTTTTAGCTTTCAAAAATGGTACCAAAAAAAACCCCAAAAATGGTACAATAAAATGTATAACTTACATTTTATTGAGTTAACAATGATGTTCTGAAATTAATCCATGTTGACACATGAGGCTCTAGTTCATTTATTTTAACTGAGTCTATTGTTTGAATATACCACAATTTGTTAATGCAATCTTCCACTAATGGGCATTTGGATTATTTCAAGCTTTTCAATATTGCAAAGAATATTGCAATTAATATTCTGTGTACATGTGTCTGTGTGTCTCTTGTGTACATTCATAAGAGTTTCTCAAGAATATACTAAGAAGTAGAATTACTAGTGGGGAGACATACCCTAAGCTGGGCCACAAAGACTTTTCTTCCCTTGATGTTATACCTTTGTGTGAACTTTTCCTAACTTTTTTAGTGAGGGGCGGGGTAAGGGAACAGGAAGAGAAAGAGAGAGAGACAGAGAAGTAAGAAAGGAAGATGGTCAGAGAGATGCAACATTGCTGACTTTGAAGATAGAAAAAAGGGACCCTAAGACAAGGAATATGGGTGGCTTCTAGAAGCTGGAAAGATAAATTAAATTTCATAATTGGTATAGCTATCTGGCAAACTTTTTTATCAAATGTAGTAAATCTTTTATCCCTAGTAAAGACCCTAGTATCCCTATTTTGTCTGACATTAACAGACCAGTGGCAGTTATAATTTGCCTGGTGTATCTTTTTCCACCCCTTTAATTTTTCCTCCTTTGATTAGACTTTATTTTTTAGGGCATTTATAGGTTCACAGCAATATTGAGCAGGAAGTAGAGTTCCCATACACCTCCTGCTCCCCCCATGGCTTCTCCCACTATTAACATCCTGTACCAGAGTTGTTCATTTGTTACAATTGACAAGGCTACATTGACATATCCTTATTACCAAAGTCCATAGTATATATTAAGGTTCGTTCTTGGTGTTGTACATTCCATGGATTTTGATAAATGTATGATGACATGTATCCACTATTAGAATATCATGCAGTATGGTTTCACTACCCTAAAAATCGTTTATGCTCCACGTATTCAACCCTTCCTTCCCCAACCTGTGACAACCACTGATCTTTCTACTGTCTCGATAGTTTTGCCTTTTCCAGAATGTCACAGAGTTGGAATCATACAGTATGAACCTCTTTCGGATTGGCTTCTTTGACTTAGTAATATGCATTTAAGTTTCCTCCATGTCTTTTCATGGCTTGACAGATCATTTCTTTTTAGCACTGAATACTATACCATTGTCTGGATGTACCACAGTTTATTTATCCACGTGATATACCCATTCGCCTACTGAAGGATACCTTGGTTGCTTCCAAGATTTGGCAATTATGAATAAAGCTACCATAAATGTCCTGTGCAGGTTTTTATGTGGACATAAATTTTGACCTCATTTGGATAAATACCAAGGAATGTGATTGCTAGATCGTATATGTGTTTAGTTTTGTTAGAAACTGCCAAACTGTCTTTCAAAATGGCTGCACCACTTTGCATTCCACCAGCAATTCTGTCACTCCGTGTCTTCACCAGCGTTTGGACTTGTCAGTGTTACAGATTCTGCCCATTCGAATAGGTGTGTAGTGGCACTACATTGTTGTTTTAATTTGTATTTTCCTCATGGCATATGATGTGGAGCATCTTTTCATATACTTATTTGACGTCTGTATATTTCCTGTGGTGAGGTGTTTGTTAAGGTCTTTGGCCAATGTTTTAATTGAATTGTTTTCTTATTGTTGAATTTTAAGAGTTCTTTGTATATTTTGGATAATAGTCCTTTATCAGATGTTTCTTTCACAGATATCTTCTCCTAGTCTGTGACTTGTCTTCTTATTTTCTTGAAAGTGTCTATTGTGAAGCAGAAGTTTTTAATTTTACTGGTGTCCGGATTATCAATTACTTCTTTCACGTATCATGGCTTTTATCTCTCATTTTTAAGTATTCTATATCCTTATATTTTGGGACTGTCTCTTATAAACATCACAGAGCTGGATTTTTATTTAATTCAAACTTCCAATCTCTTTTTTAAAGAGAAATAATCAATCATTTTACATTTACTGTATGTCTAATATATATATTTGATTTACTTCTACAACATTTTATTGCTTCTTTTCTGCCTTCCAGTCTGCTATGGATTAATAAAGTTTTCTTTATTTTTATTTATTTATTATATTTTCTATTAAGTTCTTATTTTATTTTCCTTCATTTATTTCTTTGTGTCTTAGTTCTTAGGGACACAGTGTAGTGTAAGAGTTCAGCATATATTACCTAAGCTTGAATTTTAGTGCTGCCAATTAATTCCCAGCTGTGTGATCTTGAGTAATCATAAAACGAAATACCTTCCCTATATATTTGCATACAATTAAATATGTAAATAACAAAATTATTTAACACATAGGTTTGCATTATATAAGTTAAATATTATTACTTTCTTGTTAAATTTGGAAGTTACTCAGTATATCTTTTAGATGCTACCCTTAGACTTTTTGGCATGCACACATGACTAAGCAAAGTCTAACATTAATCGCTAGATCTACTCTCCTTCTAAACAAAGCATGACCACAAATTGCTCCTCCTATCTTACTAGTGGTTCTTGTCACTATTTCAGTTTTCCATCTTATTTTTTAGTCTTCCCAAATTACACATTAATTATTAATTTTTGCAGTAAATACTTATTTAAATTTACTCATTTTTTTAATCAAAATCTGTTCCTATAATTTCTTCTTGCCTATCATTCCCAACTGTGTTCAATTTTCTCTTTTCATGAAGTTTATCATGTAGTATTAGTTTCTTAAAGGACTTTGTTGTATATAAACTCTCTAGGTCTCAGTTCATCTGAAAACATCGTGATTTTTTCCTCACTCTTAACAATAATTTAGAATTATATAGAATTCTAAATTGATAATTATATAATTTTAATATAATTTTACATATGCATTTATATATAATACTATGTTTTATATAGTATTCTATTGCTTTACCTTACTGTTTTTTTTTGTTTGTTTGTAAGTAGTCTCTCTTCTTCAAGTTAAGCTTTAAAATATTTTTTTCCTTTTTTTGTGCAAATTTCTTGGTAAATTTAAAAATGCCACATTATTTTTTATTTACATAGCTTAAACTCATTTTACTTATTGAATATTATGATATATACCTTTAACTGTTGTGGAAATATCATTTCAAATATTTCCTTTATTTGTTCTATTATGCCTTTTATTGCTTGTAAGAGAATATATTCCAAGTTCTCAATCTTCTGTGACTTTTAACTTCATTTCCAATTTTTCTTCTCTTTATATTTCTGTGCTGATTTCTGAATGTTTTTTTTTTATCTTTATTTTCCATTTCTCTATTTTTTCCAGTAATTTCTAATCTATAGTTTTCAATTACAAAGACTTGGGTTCCCATCATTCTAGAAATTGTATTTAGTTATTTTCAAATATGCCTCTGTTTTTTAATGTCTTGTCCTTTTCTGATGCTTTTATTCCTCCTTTTGTTTTGTTTTTTTAAATCATTGTCTGATGTAGGGTTAATTTGTGCTGCTCGGTTTATTCTTGTCTCCAGGAATGCTATATTTCTGACCCTTAGCCAAGATGGGAATTAAATACACAAGCCAATGATTTCTAATGTGTTGCTTAAAGTTAAAAACTCACCTGGAGGTATCTTGTACTAGTTTGACGACCCTGTTTATTGAAAATGCATAGATTAATAGTTTACATTTATTTCTCCTGATTACTCAGCCTCATTTTAGCTCCATGATCAATGTTTTATAAAAGATCCATCCAGTAAACTTATACTTTAGATCTGCTAAATCATGATTTCTCACATATAACTTGGAGGTTCACAATCCACAGACAATGCACGTCCCGTGTGACTGAGAAGAGTCTGGAAGCTGTGCCTGGAAATCTCTATCCTTTCTATTGTCTGTGTTTCATATCTCCTGCATTATATCCTTTTCCTTTATTAAAGGCTTATAGGAACATACCCTGTGGAGTCTCAGGAGTATTTTCAATTGTCTGACCCTGTGTAATTGCTGCAATTGGTATTCTAAGCAGGATATTTGAAGTGGCCCTGGGCTCTATAATTAAATAATGGATGAGGTTTTGCTTGGGAGAAAGGAACATGAGGAAATGGGGCATGAAGAATCTTTGATGCCCAGGCTAGCACACATTTGAATGGTGCTGTGACCACTGACAACAGGAAAAACACATCAACTTGGAGGTGGGCAGATCTGGAGCTGAGGGAAATAGCTAAATGGATTAAAAAGGAAACTCAGACAGAAGGGAAGTCAGCCAAGAATTCTGTGCCTTGGCTGCTTTAGGCTGCTTTGGCAAAAAATGAGAGTAACTAAGAAAAAGCATGAGGCTTCTGGTCTGCCAAGTCACCACCATTGATTTCTGTCTGTAATGGGAAGGGACATGATAAAAGCAGGCTGTAGTGCAGATATTTCTTTTGATCAGCATGTTACCCTGCCTAACCGATAACCGCTGAAAAGATTATGCAGGATTTGGGAGTAGGGGGTGGGGTGGGGTGAAGATCAAGAGATACCTGAAACTTGGAACCGTGGAACATTCAAAGAGTTCAGACAGGGCACCTTTTGCAGAAATGTGGACACCCTAATCTGCTGAACTGGCTGAAGGCAGAGCAGTGTAAAAATACATTGATTCAGGAAATAGTGCAACTCTACCCTGATGAGATCAACTAAATACTCCTGAGGGTGTTCAAATGTTGAAAATGTAGCCACCTTAGATTGATTATATAATGATAAAGTTTGTTCCAAGTTTAGACTTTTTACCCAAAAAATGATTGATGTGATAAATGGGGCTCCAAATTCTTGGGATGTTTTTTGTGACTGCTGGTGGGAGGGTAAAAGCCCTTAAGAAAGGCTGTCACAGCCCTATGGCTCAACTTCCTCCATTAGATTGGATGATGGGAAAAAATTAGAACTATTCGGAAGAAAGGGAACATTAAGAATAAAAGGGATGAAAAAATCCTACGGACAATTACACAAGGTGGGATTGTTTAGATGCTAATTAAAAATGTCATGGAAAAGGAGGTGATAGATCGAGTAGGTATTAAAATTTGAACAGATTGCTATAGAGAATATGTAGTCCAGCTGCTCCACCAACTCTTCAAACTGTGAAAAGAACAAGGCAGATTTGTTCAATTTATCTTAGCTGTGAAGATTTTTTAAAAATATCAGGCCAGGCGGGGTGGCTCATGACTGTAATCCTAGCACTCTGGGAGGCCGACATGGGAGGATCACTTGAGCTCAGTCATTCGAGACCAGCCTGAGCAAGAGTGAGACCCCATCCCTCCTGAAAATAGAAAAACTAGCCAGGCATTGTGGCTCGAGTCTGTGGTCCTTGATACTCCGGAGGCTGAGGTGGGAGGATCGCTTGAGCCCAGAAATTTGAGGTTGCAGTGAGCTACGATGACACCACTGCACTCTACCCAGGGTGACAGAGTGAGACTGTCTCAAAAAAAAAAATAAATTAAAAAACAAATCTTATTGTAACAGACAAAAGAAGTTCATCAGAATCAGTGCTAATTAAAACAATGTGAGTTAAAATATATATATATATATATATATATATATGTGTGTGTGAGGTTGATCCCCTGGTGGAGGAGTGTTCTTCCAGCAGGGTATCTGAGACCATTTCCACTGACATGAGTGATGTGTCATGGTCATGAGTGTGACAAAAAAATTTTATTGGAATTGTTCTACAATGGCTCATAGTGTACTTTTATACCTAAATCTGCTAATACAATTGAAAAGATAATGTAATAATGTTATGGGGATGTGGAGAATGCTTAGTGATTTGAAATGGAAAATATTGCTCAAAGTAGAAATTTATGAACAAAAGTTATTTATGGTTGTTGCATCAGCCCTACCAGAATGTATTATTGGAATGTTTGTGATGTCTTGAATGGTGAGGTAAAGGGAGGCTGCAGGAAACTTCCTTTACTTGAACAATTAGAGAAAAACATATTGTAAAAATCTGGTCTTTATCCTGTTTTAATTGGGCCTGGTAGATGGAAATCTTTGGAATGACCTTACCCACTCAAGTGATTAATTTAAAATAACATAGCAAACCTGGGGAATCATCAATAAATTTCTGATTTGAATAAGGATATATTAGACACAAGTATATTAGCACCCACAAAATACCTTTGTTAATAATCTGATATGGTCTTTGAGAAAAATTTGTGAATACTGGAGGTTAACTGTAGACTTCTGAGGACTGAATAAAATGATGCCTCCAACAGCATTAACAGGGTAATAACAATTCAAGCTTGCAACAAGCTGAGGATTGGTATTCTACGATTGATTTATCTAATGACATGTTTTTTTATTTCCATTATGGAAGAAAGTCAAAGTCAATGTGCATTTATGTAGGATTCAGAATCCAATACGGTTTTACTGAGCTCCCGCAGGGATATGTAAATGCTTCTTGCTTATTACCACAACCTGTTGAGAAAAGGCTTTGATTACATTCAATTGAAAGGTACTGTAATACATTATCCTGAAGATATAATGTTGATCTCAATCTTAAGATCAAGTTAAGACAATTAGAGATGCTGGTTACTCATATTGCTGTCAGGGTCTAGCTAATTAACCAGCTAATTAACTAGCTCAAATAGAGAGCCAAGAACACATGATAACATTCATAGGAATTACTTGGGACAGAGACATTAGCAGTATTCCTCAAACAATCAAAAATAAGCTACCATCTCTTCTAGCTCAAAAATTAAAACAAAATTTGTTTGTTTTGTTTTATAAAACATTCTGAACATCTGTAGATTTTATTAGCCTACATTCACAGCTAACAGGAAAAAAAAAAAACTGGATTTGAATGGAGATTTCAACAACAGCGGCATCTCTTGGAATATCAAAGAGTCATTATCCAGTGGATACTTGGAGCCATTCAAACCCCAGTGATGTTCAAATGATGTTAGAAGTGGCAGCAATTCCACCTACACTCACTGAAGCCATTGCCAAAAGCCCATTACTGCCTCCCAGTGGTAACTTCTGGGTTTTGAAACTAGAAGTTTTCCTGATGTAATTCCTAGTTATACTCTCTTTAAAAAGCAATTGTTGGCCTGTTGTGCTTTAGTTAAGCCTGCTTCTATTTAATACCTGAAATATCCATTATGGCATGCATTATGTAAAAATAATATTCTAACAGAGAAAAATTCAATAGTTTCTCATCAAATGGAAATATTATATTCAAATGCATGAGACAAAGGAACCTTTTCAGCACATTAAAAGATGGCTTCCTTGGTCTTTGGGCACTACATTAGATCCCCCTCAGGATTTATCTAAGTCCATAGGCAAATGGGCCCCTACGTATGATCAGTTCTTAGAGGATGCCAAACAAGCAACATGATTAATACATGGCACCTCAGGAATGGAAGAGCAACATTCAATCTAGACAGCCTTGGGACAGGTCATTAGTTGTACTTTGAGTGAAGGATGTAAAGATAAATCTGCTCAATGGATAAAATTAAGAGTTGTGTTCCATAACTGTAGCATCAGAGGAACTAGATCATAAGAATAATATTAATAATATGATACAGATTTTTATTGATTCTTGGGTGATAACCAATGAACTGGAAGTATAGATCAGAAAATAAGCTTGGTTGGGCAAGGTAGCTCAGCCTGTAATCCTAGCACTCTGGGAGGCCCAGGCAGGAGTACCAGTCACTTGAGGTCAGGAGTTTGAAACCAGCCTGAGCAAAAGTGAGATCCCACCTCTATTAAAAATAGAAAAAATTAGCCAGGCTTGTTGGAGCATGCCTGTAGTCCCAGCTACTTGGGAGGCTGAGGCAGTAGGATCGCTTGAGCCCAGGAGTTTGAGGTTGCTATGAGCTAGGCTGACAACATTGAACTCTAGCCGGGGCAACAGAGCGAGACTTGGGCTCAAAAAAGAAAAAAAAAAAAAAAGAAGGAAAGTAAGCCTTAACGATTCACAGGTAAGAGGTACGTTAGTGTGGGGTACTACATTATAAAAATTTTGTGAAGGAGGAAAATCCAAGTGGATCAGGTTGAAGCCCATCAAAAACAAACAAACAAAACAATAGCAACACCTTACTAATTCATAAAAAACTGGAATTGCATATCCACATTTGGTCTTTGAAGTGGCTTTTTGGTGCCCTGAGATGAGCAGTTATGGAGGCATTTAAGCAATACAACAATGGGCCGTAAAAGATATATCCACTGTCCCCTTTCTTACTGAGAAGAATCCTGGGAGGTCTTTGACCTTTCATTGAGAGGTCTCAGAGCTCTCTTACGTTTGCCTGTGCTTTGTTCCTACTACTATACCCTATTACTTAAATTTATTTAAAGCCTTACGTGAGTATAACTTCTGGAGTCTCATGAATCCTATCAATCATCTTGCTCTGTGCAATTAATGTAATCATATAAATCAAATTTTAAAACATTCTCCATTAATATTTCTATTTTTTGAAGGTTGTAATTATCTAATCTTGTTGTGGTTTAGTCTTCTGAATCCTTTTTATGGTGAATTTTCCTTCACATGTTTATTTACTTTCAATTGTGTGCTAATCTTCAGTAGAGCTTTATGTGGAGTATTCCTGTGCAGCTAGGGTGAAGAGTATGTTTCTCTAGAATAGTTTGTGTTTGTTTTTACAAGCTTCCCCAGGGAGTCCCCTCCAGGGGATGCATTTTTGTTTTAATTTAACAGTTTAGAGATTTCCATATCTCTTGAGCTTTGCAAATTTCATGAGAAAATGTTTAACAAGCTAGGACATAAAACATGGCAGGAGTGAGGTCAACAAAAATGACATGGTAGGAAACTCCTAGGATGTGTCCATGCCTAGAAACACAGAAAAACTGGCAATTTTGTGAGAATCAACCTTATAGGAACCCTGGAAGATAGTCGAAGGCTTACAGCAAACAAGTGAATGTTTAAATAGAAGAAAAGTCACTGAAACATGGTAAGAAACGTTCTCGACAATTAAGGTATCCTTACTCCACTCAATTTCCCAGGATGCTACAGTCTTGAAAATGGCAGCCTGTTCCTGGTGTGGGTGCCTGGTTCTGAAAGTAGCAGTGTGGACATTGTTCCCAAGGAATTGTGTTTGTCTTTTTTGACCTGTCTGTGGCTCCCTGAAAAACTGATGCAAGGAGCTTGCCTTTGCTTTACCTGACTCAGAACTGTCTCAGGGCAGAGAAATGCCTAAGGAGCACATTCCTCAAAAACACTGAAAAGAAAATGAACAACCTGCTCTGCCTGGGGCATCAAATAACACTTGTGGCAAACAATAGTCATGTTGAACACCTTGGAGGAAAAGCTGGGAAGTTTGATACTTTGGGAAATAAGAGCTTTGAAAGCTCTACATATACCAGGGAATCTATAAAGCAGTGTGCATGCACAGTACAGAATGCATTCTCAGAAAAAAATCTGAGAAGAGTATATGCTTTCACCCCTGGCTTATATTTAAGCTCAGTGCAAACAGAAAGTGAAATGGCTTAGCTAAGTGCTGAGGGAATTCCTCAATGAAGAGCCAATGAGCAAAGAACTGAAGGGATTTTTTTTTTCTTTTCTTTTCTTACTTCTTCATCTTCTTTTGTTTGTGTGTTTTAGCTTCAGACATTTAAGGAAATATCTGTTGAATCAATAGCTGACCACAAAGCTAAAGAGATTTCAGAGACCACACAAAACAAGAAATACCATCTTTACAAAAATGGTTTACAAAAGTCACTAAACAATTACAATCCCACAACAAACATAAATGGAAAATCCTAAAAAGAGAATCTGATTTCCAGAGTTACTGTATCATAATATTCAAAACATCTAAATTTTCAACAAAACATTATGAAACATGCCAAGAAATAAAAAAAGTATGGATTAGTCACAGGAGAAAAAAAGAAAAGAAATTAATAAAACTGTCCCTGAGGAAACATAGACATTGGATTTACTAGACAACAACTTTAAGTCAACTGTTTTAAATGCATTCAAACAGTGAAAGGAAACCATGGACAAAGAGCTAAAAGAAAGGAGAACACTACCTTAAAAAAATAGAGAATATCAATAATGAAATAGAACATATCTCTGGATCATGACAGTGTAAAAAAAATAAAAGAAATAAAATCATCTATCTATCTATCTATATATCTTCCCATTAAAAAGAAGCAAATAGAAACTTTGGAGCTGAAAAATACAATAACTGAATGAAAAACTTACCATAGGAGTTCAAAAGCAGACTTGAGCAAGCAGAGAAAAGAACCAGCAAACTTGAAGATAAATCAATTAAATTATTCAGTCTGAAGTGTCAGAAGAAAAAAGAATGAAGAAAAATGCATAGAGTCTAAGACACTTGTGAGACACCATCAAGCGGACCAGAATAGGCAGATGAGATTCCTAGAAAGAAAAAGAAAGAAAAGAAATAATGGGGAGGAAGAATATTTGATGATATAATATCTGAAAACTTCTCAAATTTGATGAAAGACATGAATCTATATATCCAAGAAACTTGACAAATTCCAAGTAGGATAAACTCAAAGAGATCCACACAGGGACACATTATAAACTGTAAAAAGAGATAGAATCTCAAAAACATCAAGAGGAAAGTAAATCATCACATACAAGGGATCTTCAAAATTAACAGTTCATTTCTCATCAGAAGCCATGGAAGCCAGGAGACAGCAGTATGATACATTTATCAGACTGAAAGAAAAAAAAATCTTTCAACCAAGAATTATATGTCTGCCATAACTATTCTTCAAAATAAATAAAAACATTAAAACAATCCCAAATAAGAGCTGAGGGAGATTATTGCTAGTACATCTGCCCTGTAAAAAATGCCAAAGAGAGTTCTTCATGATGAAACAAAAAGATATTAAATAATAATTTGAGACCATATGAAGAAATAAAGAACACAGGTAAAGGGAAATTGTTACACAAAGGACATTATGTATTGCTAAAAGGATCAACCCATCAAGAAGACATAACAGTTAAATATATATGCACTTAAAAACAATGTCCCAAAACATGTGAAACTAAACTTGACAATTGAAAGAAGAAATAGACATTTTTTAAAGAATAGTTGAAGATTTCAATAATGGAAGAAACAACTAGATATGAGATCAAAAAAGAGATAGAGGACTTGAACAGCACTATACACCAATTACCTCTAACAGACATATACAAAACATTCTGCCCAACAGCAGCAAATTGCTCATTCTTCTTCAGTGCACATGGAAGAATCTACAGGATAGACTGAATTTCAGGCTGCGAAACAAGTCTCAATAAATTTTAAAAGATGGAAATCACACAGAGTATTCTTCAAACACAATGGAATGAAATTAGAAACCAGTAACAGAAACAAATGAGAAACCAATAAATATTTAAAAATTAAATAATGCACCATTTAAAAGCCAATGAGTCAAAAAAGAAATCACAAGGTAAATTAAAATATATTTAAAGGTGAATAAAAACAAAAACACAATATACTGAAACTTTTGAGATTTAGCAAAAGGAGTGCTCAGAGATTAGTATATAGCTGGAAATGCTTACATTATAAAAAGAACAGTGATCCCAAATAATAACCTAACTTAACCTTTAAGAACTAGAAAAAGAAGAGCAAGTTAAAATCAAAGCTAGCAGAAGGAAGGAAATGATAAAGATTAGAGCTGAGATAAATGAAGTAGAGACTAGAAAAACAATAGAGAAGCTCCATGAAACCAAAAGTTGGTTCTTTGAAAAGGTCAAAAAAATTGACAAACCCTTAGCTAGATCAAAAGAAGGAAATTGTATTATTTTCAACAACATAGATGAATGTGGAGGACATTATGCAAAGTGAAATAAGTCCAGCACAGAAGGACAAATATTGCATAATCTTACTTAGATGTGGAATCTAAAAAAGTTCAACTTATAAAAGCAGAGTAGAATGGTGGTTGCCAGAAGTTGGACAGAGAGTGTTTGGGGAGACGGAAGATGTTAGTTAAAGGGTATAACGTTTCAGTTAGACAGGAAGAAAAAAATTTTTGCACAAGAAGAACATAATATAGAGTAAATAAATATGGCTCAGCTGTGGATTCTGATTCAAAGACAATTATAAAGGGAAGGATAATGTAGAGATGAGATGTAGTGGAGGAAGAAATGTGAATGAGTTAAATCTTTTTCTTTCATCATTTTATATTTTAGACAAAATAGAAAAAAATGGGAAAAATAGAAAATAGAAGAAATAGAAATAGAAAAATAGAAAAAAATCAAGGAGTAAGAATGTAGGCACATCACTGAGGTCCATGTATACAAATGCCATCTCTGAAAGAGGCACAGCCATCTGCAGAGAGGAAATTAGAGGGAGCAGGGAGACAGGGACTCCTACTCTTCATAATAAGCCTTTTAAAGTTATTGTATTTTTAACTCTGCGCACATTAAATTTGATTTAAAATTAAATTTAAAGAATACTGTAATGTATACTTTAATGTTTATCCAACAAAAAATCTTTTATTGCAGCACAATTCACAATTGCAAAAGTATGGAATCAACCTAAATGCCCATCAATTCATGAATGGATAGAGAAAATGTATATATTGTGATATATATATACGCACACACATATACATATATATACCATGGAGTACTACTCAGCCATAAAAAGGAATGAAATAACGTCTTTTGCAGCAACTCGGATGGAACTGGAGATCATTATCCTCAGAGAAATAACCTCCGAAATGGAAAAACAAACACATGTTCTCACCAATAAGTGGGAGCTAAACGATGGGCACACATGGGCCCAAAGAGATATAAAGGACATTGGAAACCAACAAGGGGGAGGTTAGGCGGGGTAAGGGATAAAAACTTACCTATTGGGTACAATGGACACGTTCTGGGGACAGGTACACTGAAAGTCCTGACTTCCACCTGATATAATTCATGCATGTAACAAAAAACACTTGTACTCTCTAAATTTTTTGAAATAAATAATTTTTAAAATGTTTCAATAAATCACAAAAAGCATATCATCACAGCTAAGGAAATAGTTTCCCTTGTCTTCCTGATCATTCCCATTATTCTTTGATGGTAATAGAGTAATACATCTTTTTTTAATTCAAAGCGCCTGTGACAAAGGGTAAATACATTTCTAAGTAAGAGACAATTATCCTCCAATAGTGTGACTCTGCCTCTGACTTCATAGTTGGCACTATATAACATAAAAGAGGAAAAGAAAAAATGAGAAATTAACAAGGAGACTATTGCAAATGGTTATTAACAAAAAAGAGTACTGCAATGACTTTATACTAATTTAGGAATTGGCATGCTGGGGATAATTGCAGTAGATTGCCCGATGGTGACATCTAATGTTCATGGAGAATTGTAAGAGAGGTGTGACTATGGACATGGGCAGGAAGTCAACTCAAGTCAACCAGCTGTATGTGTGTTCTTACTCAATGAGTTCTTAAAAAAAAAATAGATCAGATACTCAGCAAATACACATAAGTCATAGCAATTAAACACGAAGAGTGGCACTTGTTTGGATAAGTAAGTCTATGTTTTTAAAATAAGCTTTCCACAAATTAATAATACAAACTATGGAGAAATGTAAAAATTCATCCTGAGTATCCAATCAACAATTGGTACAATAGAAATGAATGTAACAATTAAAACACTTGATAGATTTGGATTTAGATATAAATATATCTTCCTTATGATATATTAATAGATATATTGTTATATCGATATATCAATAGATCATTTTCATAGGAAATGAGAGAGTACACACACAGTCCCCTAAGTTGGCTCTGAGACGGAGCTAAAAAGCAAGACCAGGGGCATTAATCTTCCGTTCAAAAATGTATCCCTATAGAAAGCTTTTGCATTATATTGTCTTTTGTTCAAAATACAGCCTAGTCAAAACTTATTTATATTGAAATAAGACAGGAAGAGGTTTTTGTCAGTTTTTTTCTCCCTACAAATCGAGTGACATTTATCAGCACCTCAAAAGCTGGCTAAGGTTAATATTTGACTAGACATTAGAGGAAAAAAAAGAAACACAAACCCACGGGGCTTAAGATTTTCAATGTATCAGCTCTTGATTAGCACATCAGATAGAGCAATGCTGGGCTCTGTTGCTAAAAGGCATTGTCATCATTCCTTCTCCCATTTCCATGACAATAATATTAGAGATATAAAATTATGAAAGACCTTCAAATGTCAGTTCTGTTCAGTCTAACCGTGTTTCAATATCTGCACCAATTTTTTCCCGTTAGGTTGCAAATACTACTCTCTGTGGCAGACCCTGCTGAAATTTAATCAGGTAGAACTACTGGGAAAATTTCTGAACATTCAGATGTGATTATGAACGTATTATCATTTGTCTCTAAATAAAGATTTTAAAAGAACTCATTAAATCGTATTTCTCTTCAAATATGTTTTAATATACAGTAAGTGGGAATAGATCATCATTGTGATGTTAAGGTAACTTTTGTTGTTTTTTCTCAGGATCAAATCTGTAGATCAGGAAATGTACTTCTTTTAAATGCATATACGATATAAAAGGATATACCATGTGTTAGACACAGGCTTATGTTTGTGTGCAGAGTTGCCTAAAATGTCTGGATTCTTAAAAGCTTTGGACATATTTGCCATAATATTTAACAGTTGAGGGCAGTGAATCTTTGTCACAAAAGCTACCATTGGAGAAGGCAAGACAATTTAAGAGCATGAGACTGTTGGCTTTCAAATATACAGTTCTTCAAAGAGAAAATATTTTGGAAATAAGGAAAGTTTATATTTTCAGCAGTGACTTTTAGGGTGTTGTTTTTTCCTCCTGAACTGAGAACAGCAAGGGTAACTGAGTGCTGTTAAGAAAAACCTCCGAATAAAGCTCTGTCTCATAACCAAACTTTCTGAGTTTTCGGATCTCACTTTGCCTAGTTCAATATTTCTCTATCCATCAAAGAATAGCTTTGAATAACTTGATTTATTAGCATTATGGAAAGATTTTTTTCCCTTTTCCCCTTTTTAATTTACACTAAGAATAGTAAAAGAAATAACTGCTTAATCCTTTTTAAAAGAAATGTCATTATTTCTTTTCAAAATATTTTATATAGTTTATGACTCAACCATAAATCATCGTGCTCAATGAACAGAGGAACACTATTATGGAGAACCAAGAATGGTTGCTGATCCAAAAATTACAAATGAATATTTCATATATAAGATCTACATTACAGGGATCAAAGATAAGAGTATGTCATTTATTTTCACTTGTCAACAACTGAAAAAGTTATTTTTTAAGCCCCAGTTAAGAAGCACCTTCTTTGAGAAGATGGTCTAAATTCTTTCAGTTTATTGTTCCTTCCTCTGTGATAGTTTCACAGTACTTTGTAGGCTATTATGTAATATTTTTATCTGATTTATTTTAACTCCTGTCTGGAGTGTGAACTTCTTCACACCACTGGCCCTATTTTACTCATTTGTGTATTTTTAACACTCATTCATTGATTCCTTCAGTCAATATTTATTGAGTATTTATTTTATGTCAGGCACTGCATTAGGCACCAAGGTCAAAATAGTGTTGAAAATAAAATATTTCCCTTCTTCTCAAGGCTTCAGTCTAGTGGAGAAGTCAGACATTTATTTGTTTGATTCTTAATATCAACTGATAAGTGATAGGACTGAAATGCACATGGCGATAAATAGGGAGATATAAAGCTAGCAAAAGATTTGAAGGCTGAATGAGCTGACATCTAAAGCATGAGACTAAATTAAGTAACTAAAATGGTGGCAGGGGTGAGACAGGGGAAAAAGCCTTCTGCAGAGAGGAAGCGCAGGGAAATGCTCTGTGGTAAGAGGGAACATGGCCCATCCAAGGGGCTGTTACCAGAATGACTAGATCACAAAATGAGGGTTTGGTGATGAGGGGAAGCTGAAGAGGTGGGGAAGGCCAAGCCACCAAGGATCTTGTCCATGCTAACAACTTTTTACTTTACCTTCAGAGCAATGAGAAGTCAGTGAAGTGACTGAACAAAGGTGGTGTTTCAATAAGATCTGCCTTTACTCTAGATTTTACATGAATTGATAGTGGTCATGTGGAAGACAGATTGGAGCAAAGTAAGAATGGATGGCAGAAGCCAATGAATACTGATCTTAGCCCTGTGCCTGATATGACCAATGAATTGTTAGACCATCCCCAAATACATCTGAGTGTTTTACCCTCCCCAATTTTTGCAGTCAAATGAGAAGGATCTCAGCAGGCCCCAGAAAGGACAGCATTGAAGGTTTTCTTGTATCTTTGTTTTCATTTTCAGCCTATAAGTAAGTCACTGAGATTCTAGAAGTCAAGGGGATTTGCAGAAGTGATGATAATTGTTAGAAAAAATTATTTAGAGAGCATTAACTTAATTTTATTAATAGATATGTAGATATGTACTGTTTATCCATCTTTTAAAAGCTGCTCTGTGTGTTGTTTTGTACATAATGAGAGATTAAGTGTACAAATGGACAATGGCCAGAACATATATAAAATAGAACTCTTATCCCCAACCTGCAATAGCTAGTCCAGGAAATCAACCCATTGTGTACCTTAACCAGCCCAGGAAGCCAGCCTATCTTTAAGGCAAACTTGTAGGAAGTTTAGCAACAATACAAGAAGTCAAACAGTAACAACTGGATCAAAATGTCCAAAAAGTATTAACAACTGAGAGCTTCCCCAATTTTTGTCCCTGCTTCCAACTTATGCCCAACCAGAGAAAGCCAAGTATGTACCCCTAACAAATAGTATAGGATGGTCCACTTTGAGGTAGCTCACCTACAGCTTCTCTCTGCCAACAGCGTCTAATCAGGGCATGCCTGAAGCCTTCCCTTTTATTCACTATGAAGCTTCCTCACTCTTCTGTCTGACTTTCAGTCATTGCTAAAATGCAAGTAATGGTGGCTGACTCCTTTTGCTATAGCAAGCTCTGAATAAGTAGCTTTCACTTCTTCTTCTTTGGTTGGTCTTCATTTATTTCTTCAGTAAACTCTCTAGTCACCAGAAGGCATAAAGAGCTAAATGTCCATTTGCTACTTCTAGCTATATATCCATTTAATCAGGGCCTGGAATATTGAATGAATGAGTTATTATGTTTTTGAATTAGGATATATGTGAGTATATGTGTGTTTGAAAGAGAAAGAGACAGACAGAAAGGAAAAAAAAACAGAGAAAAAAATGAGCAAGGTATTTAAGAGTGGGAGGTTGGTCGCGTTCATTCCTTCAGCTCATTCATATTCAGCACCCACAATGTGTCAGGCACCATTCAAGGCCTCTTTGATGGATAGATCCTCGTCTCTATGGAGCTTACATTGCAGAATAGAAACAAACAATAAACAATGAGCATAATAAATAGGTAAATTTTAGAGCATTTTAGAAAATAGTAAATGCTATTTTTTTTAAAATAAAGGCAAGATAGGAGGCTTTTAGGAGTCTAGGTGGGTAGTAAATTAAGTAGGTGGTCAGGGAAGGCCACCTGGTGAAGGTGATAGTTGAGCAAAAACTTGAAGGGGGTGAAGAGTCAGATAAGCAGATATATCTGGGGGGAAAGTTTTTTAAGCCGTGGAGAGATAAGAGCTAAAACAAGGACCTAAAGATGGACAATACCAGGTGTGTTCAAGCAATAGCAAGATGGTGAGTGTGGCTGCAGTTGAGTCATTGAAGAGGAAGATAGATGAGGCTGAGAGGGGTGTGGTGTGTGCAGGGGGAGAGGGAGAAGAGACTCGTAGACCATTATAAGGATGTTTGCTTATTATCCGAGTGAAATGGAGAGTTGTGGCAGAGTTCTGAACAGATGAACTGCAAGGGTTAAGTTTTAAACAGATCCTCTGCAGCTGCACTGAGAATAGACTAGAGGGGGAAAGAGTGGACTTAAAGTGTAGTTTTTTGTTTACATTTAAACATCAGTGTGTTCAATAATATAGACATTCTCACAGTGGCTAAAAAATATAACTAGGCAATTCTGGAAACCACAATTCCAAAGATAACAGAAACCTGGAATTCTTACAGTTTTGTTTTCCTCCTCATCTCCCTATTCCATTCAACTAGAGAATTGGACAAGACAAGTTACCCCTTCTCTCTAAGCTTGACTATTCTATGAATTTAATGAACTTATGAAGGGACATTTGGCCTAAAATACATTTATATTCATACAAAACATTTCAATAATATCCCCTAAATTCGAAGCCCGATTTATAGATCAAATAATGCCTGCATCCACTCTATAATTTTCAGTCTATGTGCTAATTATACCCAGTATTAGCTCACCATAAATAATTAAGCCAGATGCATTGGGAAAAAGTAAGAATCATTTGAGAAAATTTAAATACATATGCATTCTGATTCAATAGTGATAATTTGTAAGAGGGAACAGCTAGAAAAGAAACTTGATTTAAATCTTAATATCATACTGTGGCACCTGTTCTTGGAAAAACAAATCTTAACATCAATATTAAGCTCAAAGAAACTTGCCCACTCAGACTCCTGCCCGTGGCCTGTGTCAGAAAAGTCCTGTAGTTGGGTGTTAAAGCGATGCTTAAGAGGAAGGTATTGGACTGACACCAATAGAAAAACACACCTGCAGAGAAGGCTGACTTGTGCCATAAATGAAAAATAGAAAAGTGTCGTTCAGAAGAATGTATTACCAAAAAATTCAATCTGTTTTCTAACTAATCTCATGTGAAGACAAATTTTAAGTGGAGGAATGCAAAATGCCTTACATTTTGGCCTCAAGATGCTATCCTGCCTCTTTGTATTTTCATTGAAAAGAAAAATGCAGGAATCAAGAAAGAATTCATGTCCAGTTAACCTGGTTATGGCCCATTGACAAGGCATTCCTTTCCAACCATAAATATTTCCTGATGTTTGAGAGATATTCCAAGAGTATAACCCATTTAGATTTTCAAATCAAATAAGCAAACAGCCATCTTCACTTCATTACTTTTTCTGACACCAGTTTAACACCACACCAGCACACTACAAAATGGTCATTATCATTCATGGTCTTTTCACATCAGCACTTTTAGCAGAACTAATATTATTTGTTTAAATTTTCAATTTTAAAAATAAGTTTCAATTAGACACCATGTAAAAGGTGAAAATAGACGTTGTATATAACCCCTCATTCATTAATCTCATGCAATATATAGGTGACAACCTGCTACATTAAACTCCAAGGAACTAAAAATAGCTTAGTAAAAATTGTTGCTTAAAATAACTTAATTTTTAAACATAGTTTGCAAGCCTTATTTTCTTTCTCTCTTTGTTTTAAGACTTTTTATTGGAAAAAGTATTAAACACACAAATGGGAACTCTTAAGACTGTATTCAAAGAATCTAAAATTATCCCCCATTATATGGCAGAGACTGCTTCTATTCTTCCTTCTTTTTTATTAACTTGTCACTGACCAAGCATATGGCCCCAGGAAGGAAGGCCATATTTCTAAGCCTGTTTTGCAATCATGTGTGGCCATGTAACTAAGTTGCGGCCAGTGGGATACGAGCAGAACTGATGTGTGAAATTTCCACGTAGTGACATTAAAGGGAAGGAGTGTGTCTTCCCATGTGTCCTTCTTCTCCACACTAGCTGGAATGCAAAAGTTTTGGCAATCCATTTTGGACATCAAGTTAAGAGCAGCACTCAAGAGTGGAAGGATGGTGAAATAACAAAATGAAAATGTAGACCACTGATGGCTTTCTGGAGCAGAGCTTTGATACCAGCTGGGAATTTTAGGTAAGGACAAATAAATTCCAATTTTTTTAACTATTATTTTGGGTGTCTCTATCTCCTGGCAGAAATTATTTCCCCACTAATACATACGATGAGCATACCTCGTGTAGCTGAGAGCGGAGATGCAAGAATCAGTAAGTGTAGTGCAGTGGGAAGCGTGTGGCATTATAGCACCAGCGTGGCTGAGCACAAGTCCCACATTAATCACTTTCAATAGCTGCTAATTTACGGCAAATCAGTTAGCTGTTTCTTGGGTCTTTCATCTGTAAAGTGATGATAGTAAAAGTAATTTCATAGTTTTGATGGGAATAAAAATGTCTTACAAGGTAAATGAATCTATAGAAGTTTTAGTTTCTATTGCGATATGCCTGCCTTTAATATATAAATAAACAGCTAAGTTAAGCACAAATTCTCTTCATTTACATTAAGTTTATACCAAAGTTATATATCTTACTGATGATTGAAAACTGATGGGTTTTTTTTGGTGGGCGGTTGTGTTTGTTGGTATGTATTAATTGATTGACAAAACATAGGTAATAAAGATGAGAAAAAGTAGTGTAATTTTATTTTTAATGCTTAGCCAACAGATAACTGGCATTTTACAGTATGAATGCCAGATGGTGGGAAAAACTTGATTGTGCTAAGTATTTGGTGAGAGAGATTCTGTCATGCTATCTCATTTACTGTTATTAGACATCTACCTGCAATTGTTGACCCATGAATTACAGAAGAAAACTGATCTGGAGAGCATCAGGTAAGATAAAATTCATTTAGCCAAGATTATGGAATGTGATTAAAATCTAGGCAGCTTCCCCTTAACCCCTAGAGTACTTACTGGGGACACCCTATTGCCATTCAGTGTCAGGGAGCGAGGTCTCGCTGTATCCAAGAAGTTTAGTACTTGCCACTGTACAGTTCTTTCATACATATGAGCTTACACCACTATTTTGAAAGAATGTACAGTATGAATTGTGTGCTTCTATTTAGGAAGCTCTTTATTTTGAGCTCTTTTAGGGTTTGAAACAAGTGCAGCATCACAAAGGTTACCCTTATCGGTGAGGAGGGGGACTCAGAATTAGATACAGTGTCCAAGTAATCCTAACTAGCATCTCTCCTTACCCAGTATATATGCATATTCTTATGTGCCTGTTTGTGCAAATGTTTGCATCCTTAATGACCTGTCAAAATATGTCAGTATGGGTTATGAGAATTAATGAAAATATTTTCACCTAATATTATTTCATTCCCATATGCACACATGATCCATTTTAATAGATCCTCATAATTGACTTGAGATCCAGTAAACAGGATAATTTACCAGGTTAGACCATAAATACAAATGAGTCCCTAAATGACCTCTCAATCTTCTATGAAAATGGAGGTAGATAATAATATGAACATACAGAAGAAATTTCTGTTTGTGTTTGGAATCCATTTTCTTTACTCATTGAGCAAATAAACATTTTTTTGAAGACTGAGATGTTGTAGAACTTTATTTCAAACTTATTAACAACAAGTAACCATGAAGATCTAACTCAGAAGAAGCTTGGGATTCATCTTAACCTATACTGGAGCTCCTGTGCCACACTCTGATGCTGGTATACAGACAGACCAGGTCCCCTGAATGTATAAAACATCATATTGTGGGAAGGAATGTAGCAAACCACGCATATTAAATTTGTGCACCTCTTGTAGTATCCTGGATAGAGTTGGAGCCCATCCTTCGAAGTGAAGCATCACAAGAATGGAAAAACAAGCACCACATGTACTCACCATCAAATTGGTACTAACTGATCAACACTTAGGTGCTCACATGGAAGTAATATTCACTGGGTGCCAGGCAGGTGGCAGGGGGTGGTGGGGATGGGTAAACTAACAACTAATGGATGCAGAGCACACTGTATGGGGGAAGGGCACGCTTGTAGCTCTGGCTTGGGCAAAGCAAAGGCATTATGCGTAACCAAAATGGCTGTACCCTCATAATATTCTGAAATTAAAAAAATAAATAAAATCAAATAATGTAAGTCTTCCAACTTTGCATTTTGTTTTTCAAAGTTGTTTGGCTTCTTCTAGGTTCTTTGCCTGTCTGTGTTGGAGCAGTGTTGATATCTAGAGATAAACCTGAGGAAAATTTCTCTATAATAAATATCAAGTCTCTTGATCTAAAAAAAAACTTGTGTAGTCATAGCGCTTGTTTACCATCCTGGGCTCATGAGGCAAACAGGGGTGCAGGCATGAGAGAGGAACAGTACATCAAGCAGGGAAAGAGATGAGGGAGTCACATGAACTCTACCACTTTACATAGATCAATTATTTAGGATTCGTGAGTTAGTCAACACAGGAGTTCTCCTGAAAGAAATTTACCTGCTGATCCAAGCAAATAAACTACAAAAATGCACTTAGATCAAGGTGTGAAAATATAAAAGGTATATCCATTATCATTCCTCATAAAGATATGTAAGTATATGTAAAATTATATACAATCCCCCCCTGTAAGTTTACTACATTTAGAGTTCCAATGTCTGCAGGTTGGATGATGGGGTGTCAATAAAGCTAATTAAACATTTCCAGAAACCACACATAACTGAAAGGGACTTGGAGGACTCATCTGTTGACATTTAAATATCTACTGTGCAAAGTGGAAAGCAAGATTTGCATCCAATAATACCACTTGGTTAGTCCAGCAGCTTTTATAACCTGGTAAATTGTTTTTGTGCAAGAGTGCATTTTTATGAAATTAGGTGGATATTGTCAATGTTATAATCAACCTTTTTTTCTCATTGCCCTTTCACTGGAGTAGCTCCATTGTAACAGATGTTTCCCTCTTTACTGCTGAGGCAAAACTGCATGTATCTTGACACAGGCAGGCAGCACTTGGCTTTGGAACATTAAGTCTTCCATCAGGTTATTCCCTCAGTTTCAGTCATTGGCTTAAATAGGTCTGTTTCTTCCAAGCTCAACAACATGGTATCCAAACACTGTTTCTCCATTAGTCACCTGGTTCCATGCTCCAAAATGCAATTCAGACTTGGAAACAAGTGTGTATCCATGACCTTTAAGGTCTAACATGGTCTGGTGGAAAGCATATTGGAAGAATGGTAGTCTCACCAACTTGCTAGGTGACCTTTGACAAATTACTTGACCCCAATGTGCTTCATTTTCCTTTCTACACAAGGCACATGGAGGCAACAGTATACAGCTTCCTGCTCTATATTACAGGGATTTCATAAAGCTAAAATGTAATAACTGTTTACATTCTGTGTTGACATGTTGATGCCAAAATAGCTTCCCTTTCTATGCTGGTAGAAACATGTTGCCAAATTTATAATAAAAATTGTTGAAAAATGGTTTAGAAGAAACACAATTTACTCCATTTTTACTATTGAGAACAAATTTATTCCATTCAATGATGATGCCTGGTAAGTTTTAAAATGGTAAAAGCACAAGATTCAGAATTCAGACCTGAATTAAAGTTCTAACACAACTACTTAGAAGTCTTTGCTCCATACATCTAGGTCCACTAATGCTCTCCCACCTTGTACTTAGTCCCGTGCAGTAGAAGAGACAATCTTGGCCAAGGCAGGCAGCATTCTAACCGCCAAAGGCAAATTCTCACTCCCCAAATCAAGTAACTCATACACACCTGTTGTGCTCTCACATTGTTCAGTTTGTCTACCTTTGTGCAAGTGAGTTCCAAAAAACAGGACTACCAGTTAGGAAAGACAAGATGTGTGTTCTTCAAGTCACAGTTCCACCAACCCTAAACCTCCTCTGAATGTAGCACAGTTCCCATTCAGATCTGGAGGTCTGATCAAAATCCAACCCCATCATAGTTTCTGGCATACAGTAGACAATTTACTCTGCTTTTCTCTGCTCTCCTCCCTAAAACTGACTCTTCATCCTCATAAATTGGGGTCTGAGTTCCCGACTTACAGGACATAACCTTTAAATGACAACCATCTATTCATCTGACAACTGTTTCTGAATTCTCTAAAGTTGTGCTTTAAATTCCAAGTGGAAATATTGGATCTGATCATTTATAGAATACTAATTTAGACTTCAGGTCATCTGGACACCAATGGCCTGATCACTGGAAGCTCTGAAGTAAAATTTTAAAGCCAGATCAATTCTCTAGTCTCTCTTCCATTTTGATTAGTGACTCTCTCACAAAGCAGAAGCTTCTCCCAAGCATTCAAAAACATATCTTGATCATCCACTATGTGTCAGGCAGAGTGGCTGGATGGGATTATGATAAGCTAACATTTATTTAAAATTTTCTGTATTAGGCATTGTTCTCATTGTTCCTCTCATCCTCACAACCAGCCTCCTGAGTAGGTGATATTCTAATTTCTATTTTACAAATAAGGAAATTGAGGCACAGAGAGGCTAAATTATTCACCCAGGGTTACATACCTATTTAGTGATAGGGCTAGGATCTGAATGCAAGCAGACCAGTTCCAGAATCCATGCTCTTAAACACTATGCTGTATTGAAACGAGGGGGAAATTGGAAATTGTTTCCTGGAAGAGGGGATATTTGAAATGGGATTTCAAGATTAAGCAAAATGACCCAGATAATGAATTAGGGTGAGAGCATTTCCAAAAGACAAGACCATGTACAGTTATATGGGGGTGTGTAAATACATTACTGGGTTGGAAAGTTGGAAAGTTGAATACACAGCAAAGTTGTTGATTGAAGGGGCAATGACAGATAACCCTAGTGAGCCAAGGAGGAGCAAGAAGAGCCCTAAGACATTAAACATGTCTTAGCCATTTGGATATTATCACAATATCACTGAGGGAAGATCACAGTAGTTTAAGCCTTTGAGTGACATAAATAGTACTACCCTTAGATATGGGCCAAAGGGATCCCTGATTTGGAGCCATGCATATTACAAACATGTGCACACATTTTATTAAAAGACATACAGACTTTCTAGTAGAATAATCCTGGTTGCCTGGGATGTTATTGATTTTGGTGCTGAAAATCCTACACATCCCAGGAATGCCCCTCAGTCCTAGGCAAATCAGAAAGTCTTGTCGCCCTAACTTCTGTCACGGATAATCGTACTTTTAGGGCAGGCACAGTGGGACCTAGAACCCTAAGCCTACACTCCAGTGAATAAGCCCATTCAGGCTCTAGAGAAATGCTGCTCCACATACTGTTTTCCACTCAGTCTCAAAACAAAAGGTAACTGCATCTAAAGCCAGGGGAGGACTGTGAGTTGTGCCACTGTTGCTACTGTAGACAGACACTACTTTGGAGTATGGAGAGAATTTGAACTGCAGAAATATTTAGGTAAGAGAAAAAGACAAATTGTTTCAACTTGTTAAATCCTTCCCTTTAGATATTATAAATATAATAAATACTTGAAACCATCTTATCTTTTTCCAGTAGTGCCAACTGTCCATTTTCTCACTTCTTACTGTATTTAAATTCAATGTATGGAGGCACTCAGAAAATGATATGGTATACAAAATAGTTAGGTATGGCAGCAGGGGCATATTTACATTATTAAACAATTTATAACTTATAAATTATTTAAGAGGTAAGCGTGATACACCATAAAAAAAGGTGTGAGGCACCAAGTCTTTATAATAATGTGTGTATTTAGATATTACTTTAAGGAAGGTAAAAATATGACATGATTAATAATGACTTATAGAATAAAATTAAAATATTTTTAATATTTATTGCAATAATAAATTATCATGGAACCCCACTTCAAAGTTTGAATATAATATATAAAATTCACTGTTTACTTTTGATATAAGTATGTATTTAAGAATTTTATTGACAGTTCCAATTGCTATTGCCCCAGCTGAGAAATGTTCCTCCACATTGCCATTAATAAAAAGCTATTTAAAAGCTACAGAAATTCGAAGAAGATTTGCTAATTTGGTATTATTATCAATAGAACACAGATTATGAGAAAATTTTTATAATAACAATATAATTTGTGATTTTTCTATAATGAAGTCAAGAAACAAATTTTATTGGAAAAATTATATAATGATTATTGAATTACCTTTATCTTATTATTCATGCAAACATTATCACCCCAGAATGCATATCAGAAAATCTATACATGGGCAATAGTAATTCATTCATATATCTTTGATAATTTGCCAAATATTAGTTATATAAAACATAGCTTTGCATTATGACTTTATTGTTATGAAAGTATATACTTTAAGGTATAAAATATAATTGATTTTTTTTTTTTTTTGAGACAAAGTCTCACTCTGTTATCCAGGCTAGAGTGCCATGGTATCTGCCTAGCTCACAGCAACCTCAAACCCCTGGGCTCAAGGGACCCTCCTGCCTCAGCCTCAAGAGTAGCTGGGACTACAGGCACACACCACCACACCAGGCTAATATTTCCATTTTCAGTAGAGACAGGGGTCTCGGTCTTGCTAAGGCTGGTCTCGAACTCCTGACCTTAAGCAATCCTCCCTCCTCGGCCTCCCAAAGTGCTAGGATTACAGGCATGAGCCACCATGCCAGGCTCTATAATTGATTTTATTTAACAGGTTTTTACATTGATTTTCCACTTTTAAATATCTACTATGTGATAGGTGAACTCCCATATGTACTCTTGTTCTAAACCCACTACTGTTAGCAGCAGACTTGGGCACGAGTGATTAAATGTACATTTGGAAAGATCACTCGGGGTTGGAGGAGAATAATAGTAGATAGAGGGAGATCAATTAAGAAGATTTTGCCGTAATCCAAACTTGTGGATGAGATTTCTGGCTTGAGTGAATGAGCAGACAGCAATGTGATTTGGTAAGTTGCTAGAAAACTCTGGAGGACTAGAGGGTTGTGGATGAACATGTTGAAAACCACTTTAAGCAATGTTGAGTTTGAGGTACCTGAAGAAAATATTAAGGGGGAAATATAGATGTGTGTATATGTATGCATATATATGCATGTATGTATTTATGTATCTGACTGAAGCTTAGAAGAGAGGTCCGAGCTGTACATTTACAATTCTGTGCCATCAGTCAGAGTGAGTAAGGGTTGATTTCACAAAAATAGAATGTGTATAGTATAGAGTGTAATATGTGAGGAACAAAGGAAAGGACTGGTTTTAAAAGAGAAAAGAAAGTTAACCTGTGTCAAATGCTACAATAGATCAGGAAAAGTTAAGAGTTGAAAATTATCAATGGAAGCTATTGAGAGCAGAAAGCAAACTGAAGTGCCTGAAGCATAAATGGAAAATAAATAGTTGGACACTGAGATTAGACTGCTTTTCTCAGCAGTTTGGCAGTGGATGGAAACAGTTCCTTGTTAAGTGCAATTGTGACAATATGGAAGGAAATGCATGAGAGAAGCAACGGTTCAAGAAAAATGTATTGTTGTTTTTCAAGGTGAGAGTGGTATAAAAATGTTTATATTTCAAGTGCAAGGAGATACAAGGTGAGGCTAAAGACATGGGGGAGAGAACACTGATGACCAATAGTATAAGATCTCAAAGCAAGAGAGATTCTCCAGAGCACATACAGAGAGAGGGATACTGACCCATGATAAAAGAGAAACTATTCCACTGAAGTTGCAGAGAAGGATGAATGGACCTGAACACTTGCCCAGATGGAAGTTTTTTTTGTTGTTGCTGCAAATCCATTTGATCTAGTTTAACCAAAAGAGGGGAATATAAGATTCATAGGTATCTCCTAGGACCTCAAAGCAGGAAACACACCTCACTAGGGCCTGGAAACAGGAACAAGAAACTCTTCAAAATCTCTTTCTCCAGGGCTGTGAGTCTCTCACTTCTGCTTCCCTTGGTACCGCTGCTTCACTGACACTTTCCCTGCTTTTCCTTGTGCATGTGGCTCCTGGCTTTACATATGGCAGTCAAACAATCATCAGAGACCACCTAAAATCTCTGAAAACAAATCTCACGTTCCCAGAAGAGATCATCTAATTAGCCCAGTGTGAGTTAATGTGCTAATGCATTCATCTACGGTCAAGGAAATATTATGGGCCATGTGATTGAACCCTAGCAACCAAAACCCATCCCTACAGGTAAATATCTGAAACTCCCATCCCTGTCCTAAGTCATTTATCACACTGCAGGTGAGTTTTTTTAGTGAGAGAGGGACATGAGTTGAAAGAATTTCTGTCTGATAGTCTCTATTTAGTCATTGAGTTAGGAGGCAAGGTTTTCTGCTGAGTGTGATTGTGACAGTATTATATAAATTGTAATGAGAGTAAGGAAGGTCAGAAGTGGCTGTTTTGAAAAATGGGAGATGTATACCTATGGGGACTTACAAAATTTCAATAAGACATCATTAGATTTCTAGCTCAGACTAAAGACCAAGAATCTATCACGGTCCCAAGCCACGCTATTGTTTGTGTAGAAATTCTTGACATTCTGGCTATAAGAAAGTGGCTGGATATGTGGATGGACTAACGCAGGGTTAGAATTTTGTCAGGGGGTATTGTGGAATTTTATCAAGTTTACGTAGAAGAACTAGTAGACAAGTCAATGAAATACTAACAATCTAGTGGTTTAAGTAATGAAGTTTTATGAGACTGGTGAGAAAGAGAAGAGAGAGAGTCTAGAATAAAGAAGAGGAGAAGAGAAGAGAAAAGTGGAGAGGAGAATCAGGAACTAAATATCTCCATGAGGTAACAGGTACAGTGGACATAAAGATGTGAAGGAGCTTGATAGAAGTGCAGTTGTGTTAAAGAGTGAAAAAACATTACAGTTTCTATTTAGGAATGTTGGGTAATTCTTAGGAACAGTTACAAGGTCTGTTGGGTGTGGTTGGCTGCAGTAGAGTTGAGGCATATTGGTGTTAAGAAGGGCAACAAATTATGAGACAAGGTTTTTGGATAGATCAACCATTAACTTTGACGCCATCTAGGATGATAGTTGGATTTGTGGGTGAGGGAAGACCGTGAGTGAGGTGCAATAAACAGTGTAGATACCAGCATTGAGGAGGAGGATGGATAAAATAGCATAAAACTAAAGAAATTTTATTTGAGTGGAATGGAATGTTGTCTTTGGAAACAAAGTAGTTGTAACATTCTTTCCTAGCCTGAAATGTATAGACTTTGGACAATAAACAATATCCATTTAAAGATTCAACAGGGAAAGCAAAATTCTTCAGAGGTTCTAGTTTGAATCTTAAGAGACTGAAGATTTAGAATGCTTGGAGATTTCTTTACTATGAAATTCAGTTATATCTGGATCAGATGGAGTTGGATTATATTAGTTAATTATTAGGAGGTGGAAGGAATATCAGTAATAATAAAAATTAATATTTTAGATTACTCCTGTCATTAAGACACTTCCAAGCGTCTTCCACATGATGTTATCTCATTTTCAATAATCACAAATCCATGAGCTATATACTATTTTGCCTATTTTACAGAAAAGAGAACAGAGGCATCAAAGGGTTAAGCAACTTGTCCAAGACTATGCAGGTAGTAAGAGATAAAGTCAATGTATCAAGTCAGAAAATCTGATACACACCTGAGCATACTCTTAACCACTATGTTATAGTAATGGAAAGATCTAGGTTAAAATAGAAAAGATGAAGACAGATTTAGGAACTTAATTATGGAAGTGAAAGGAAAACTGGAAGTACTTACATTTTGGCCAGTAGCACAGAATTACAATACCAAGCAATTACAATTGGAATTACAATACCAATACCAAACTTTCCTTTTGCAGTGATGAGTTTAAATACTCAAACACCTTTGAGTCTAGCTGTTCAACTAACCAAATCAGTTGACTTATCTTTCCCAATCTTACTTTGCTTAAATGTCTGCCAGTGATTTCTAAATATTATAAGGCCCTAAAACAATTGTTTTGATTAAATCACACAATCTCTCTGAATATTAGTATTCCCATTTGTAAAGTATAAATAGATAATACAAACTTCTGAGTCATAAAGGAAAAAATAAAACCATGAATATGAAAACTGTTAGAATAGTTGAAAACACTGAATGAACAAATGCTTCTTCTATTAATGAAAAATAATAGCTTTAATTTTTGGAACCGTGGTAATGTATACCATGTTTTGTTATTATTAATACTTATTTCTCATTAAACCCTCATAATAATCTTTAAACATGGGTATTATAGTATTTCTACTTTACAGATGTGGAAAATCAGGCTTAAATGCCAAACATCAAGTCATGGAAGCAGAACTTGAATATATCTTTCTGACTTCAAAGCAATGTTATTGTATGCTATTCTCTTAATACTAATGAAGAATACTCCAGGTAAATATCACTACTATATAACAGGAAGCAGAATTATTACAGCCCATTGCATCAAAATGCAATGCCCCAAGCTATCTGGCTTAAATATAAACCATTTAGTGCAAAAATAGAAAAATATAGTAAAAGCTAGGATAACCATTATTCCCAATATTACTTGTAGGCATATTTATCCCAGCCCTAAATTACTAAGCCTCTACATTCATAGAGTCAAACACTGAGTGACTATAGGTCCTAGATTTCTCAAGACAGTTTTGATTTGTGCTACTGAACTGACAAAATGTAATACCTTTTACTCTCAAAAGTGTCTTGGTCAATGGACAATGAATTATATGAGCATCCCAGTTTAATGTCTCCAGAGGTTAGACCTTACCATTGCTCCTACCAGTGATGGGTGCACTTGTGCTTATCTGGACAGTAGTACTGTCTCAAAGCCAGTAGAATATCCTCTGAATATGATGATTTCTAGAATGTTTCCTGTATTCTGCAACTCTTCTGGTAGACACTTAGGATGATTTTAACCCGAAAACAGATAGAAACCATAAATTATAAGGAAGAGTAATTCACATCCCTATCTTCTTATAAGAACATAATTTAAATATAATATTTGTATTGGTCACAACAAATGTCATTCTAGTTAATTTGGACTACATAGTTAATAGAGGATAATCTATGATGACCTATTCCTAATAAAACATTTTCTAAAATAAAATGTCTTTTAAAATTTTTCACACTCAGAAGATTATTCTTTCTTCGGCTTTAATCTTTACACTGAATTTTGAACTTTCCCTTGATATTCTTTGCATAGCAAATATTGTAATTTCTCTTTTTCAAAGCAATACAATCAAGATCTTCTAACACTTGCAGCTTCATCATGTCATGTTAAAAACACTATTATTTTTTCTTCTTATTCTATTTTTATATGTTTTAGGTATGATATTAATATAAGGTTTTTAAAAGTGTAACCCAGAATAACTAACGACAACCAAACAGATAGATAGTTTGAAGTTTGCTTGTTTTTTGAAGGCTTTCCAGTCTAAAAGAGCTTGCTCAACTCTTCAGGTTAAAAGGATTAAATTAGAATGATGGTTTATGTTAACATAGAGGAATTTGATCAAGTATGTTTAACAACAGTTTTCTCTAAACAGGAAAAACAATAGTAAACAAGTTAAGAGCAACTATTTACATAAAGTATCTCGAAACTGTTGAAACAAAGATAAATGCAGAAGAGTTAAAAAATATTTACCAATATAATAATTCAAACTTTAATGGATCTTAGAAAACAAAATATCTTCTTTCTGAGTTTGATACATAGAGCTTTCCAGCAGAGGGCTCTACAATACTGAAGGATGTCACATTCCACAGAATTGAGGAGGCACCGCTAGTGAAGCCATTTTATAATTATATACAACATAGTAAACAGTATTCCGAAACTCAGCCCATAGCATTTTCCACAACCCCATACAGTAGATTGAGACTTAAGTAAAAAACAAAAAGAAAAAAGTAATCTAATACTGATTTACGGTATTAATTGTTAGTTTGATTTTAACACTCTCAAAGTATATGTAAACTAGCTGGTTTCTCTAGACTGTTGTCTGATGATACAAAGCTATCTACCGTCTGAGCTGCAGGACGCACGCATGTGGACAATAGAAGCTGTTTCCTTGGAAACGACTATGTGAAAGCTCTTGGAACATCTCCTCCCCAGGAGTTAATTTGTTTCAGATGGGGAAAGGTGATTACTTATGTCTGTGAGAGAGAGAGAGAGAGAGAGGGAGAGAGAGAAAGAGAAAGAGAAAGAGAGAGAAACTCATATTTTTTTCCTATCATCACTGTAATTTTTTTTTTAATGTAGAGTAGATGGCAATAGCAAGGGTAAATTAATGACATTGTCACCATCTATGATTATAACTCTACAATGGTGCTGGCCTATTGTAGAAGAAACAGAGTAGGGGTGGAATAGGAAAATTTCCTAATTGAACCAAAGTAGTCCAAAGTGTGTTGCCTGCCCTTCCCAATTTGCTGGAAATTTTCCAGTGTTCTGTTTCTCTTAATGCTGATCATTACAAAGTGCAGATGTTTACCATGTGGGTAGAATTACCTATAAAAGATAATGAGCTGTCATATAACAAGGAGGAAATTTCTGCCCCATTGATGTGAACTTTTTTTCCAGTTGCAGTGAAGTCTTAGTCCTGCAAAATCCTCTCTTTTGCTTGTCCTCTTGCCTTCTGTGTCCCTTCTAGCATGGATTACTTGGGAAGTGTGTTGTGTTCACGCCTATGGAAATTTCCTCAATTCTGGACACAGAGTAGTAGGTCTTGAGTAAGGCTCTATTAGTTGATTGGCTAATTGTTGGCATTACTGACTGTTCTGGTTTGGAGCTGTAGAATTGTTGGGTTGTGATTTGGGGCTATAGAATTGCATAAAGCCAATCAGTCCATATGTGGAAGAAACTTAGGACCTAATCTTTAGTATCACTTTTTTGATGAACAAAGTTAACCAGACAACAGAGATCTTACACAAATTACCAGGACTCAGCTAAAACAAAGCAACTAAAGTCATTTCAGTACATAAGTTTATCAAGAGTATTGATTGTGTTAATCAAGTTTTACAGAGCCTTTTATCTCAGTATGGTCTAATATAAAGAAGTGTAAATTAACCTTAAATATTTGAGATTAAAATCAAAGCCAGATATCTCCATAGGAAAAGTGATTCTGCACTCAGATAAATAGCATTGGCAATATCTCTTGCCTTTTTAAAATAGATTTTTAGTAATGTGAATTCATATTTTGGATGTAACTCTATAAATTCACAAATAAATAGAAATGACTCTTTTGATAAAACTCTTTCCTTGCTATTCAACTGTATTGTCATTAAAGAAATCCCATAAGAAAGAAGAAAATATTGAATCTGGGAGATGTTGATTGTCACTCAGAAATTCTCAATATCATGCTAAAGTTTTGTGAACTATTCTAAACCAATAAACATGAATTTTATATAAATAATCATTAGTTCTAAATATCAATAAATTCTGTCTACTCAAATACTTATAACTTACAGTTTGGTTATCATTAAGGGGTAGTTACACTTTGTTTTTTGGTAGTTATAGAATTCTTTTTTGTTTGTTTGCATCATCTTTTTGGAATTCTTAAATATTACCAAGTTTTATAGAAAAGCTGTTGGATCACCACAAATATACAAACACACTGATCTTCTTAAGAAAAAGACAAATGTTCCAAAAAGCACAATTCCATCTGTCCCCTTTATCCAAATATATAATCCAAGATGACAAAACTTGTACTTATGCATCACTTAGTCAACAATAATATTTGGACATATTTAAGTAAATAAAATATCTATAGTATTTAATATCTTATGTCTTCCTTTCAAGATAAAATACATTGAAATCTCTGTGTTGAAGGGATTATAAAACATTCAAGTGGGGTATAATTCATAAATCTGGGCAGTTCATTTTCTGAAAAAGCACTCTGTGTCATAAGCCTAGAAAAGCACTTTGCTTTCATTCCAGGGCCATCTTTTAAAAGAGAGATGATTTTTAATGTAAAATTTGGTTAGAAAGAAGTAGCACTATACTGTATAATAATACAAAAATGGAATCCACCATAAGAAGAAATATTCTTCCAAAACATGACAGGAAAATGTTTCTCTTCCTTCTTATAGGATTATATATTGTGATTTCCCTGAAAATTAAATTTTGTCTATGTTTTTGCTTATGTGTGTGCCTGAGAAAAAGAACTAACAGTGGGCCAGGCGTGGTGGCTCACACCTATAATCCTAGCACTCTCGGAGGCCGAGGCGGGTGGATGGCTCAAGGGCAGGAGTTCGAGACCAGCCTGAGCAAGAGCGAGACCCCATCTCTACTAAAAATAGAAAGAAATTATCTGGCCAACTAAAGGTATGTGCCTGTAGTGCCAGCTACTCGGGAGGCTGAGGCAGTAGGATCGCTTAAGCCCAGGAGTTTGAGGTTGCTGTGAGCTAGGCTGACCCCACGGCACTCACTCTAGCCCAGGCAACAAAGCAAGACTCTGTCTCAAAAAAAAAAAAAAAAAAAAAAAGAACTAACAGTGATACACATAAACTTTTAGAAGAATTAGACATCGCTATGATTCACATCTTCATTGATTCAATAATATTTACTGAATGTGAGAATTTGCTTCTGCTACATATTATTGTAAATACTTGGGGTACATCACTAAACAAATAAATATCCCACACTTTATATAGCTTATATACAAACAGGAAGAGGTCAACTAGGATTAGATTTGGAGTGCTACCATCTCACTTCAATTGTGTCCATGTACTAAAAGAGTGTCAATAATAAACTTAGATGGCTCTTGAATTTGGAGTATTAATGTCTACCCTGGTTTGGCAGGTCTCCATCTCTGACTAATTCTCACCTCATTACTACTATCATGGTGCTATTCTTGACTTAGTAAGACATATGTATAGAAATAGAAACATACTGCTGAATATTCCTGTGTTCTGTGGAATGCCTAGTAGGGAAATGGGGAAAAGAGAGTTGAATCGAGTTCTAGATCAAATTCTGTGAGAGGTGGTAACATTATGTACCAAGAGGAATACGAATTTTGGGCCAAAACCACCAATAAGTGAAACAAGAAGTGGAGAAACCCAAACAACTCAGAGGAGCAGCTAACAAGTGGATAATGCCAAAGTGAATTTAAAACAGTATCTGGTCTTTCCTTCAAAAATACATTATGTTGAAGTGGCTTTTATTTTGTTGTAAGATCTGTCATTGTACATCTAGTTGCTACATCTAGTTGCATACCCTTCTTCACAAGTGGATATACAGTTAAGTGATCCCATTTATGGAAGTGTCATAATTCTGTTAGAAACTTGACCTGTTAGAGTGTAAGCTCCATGGGAGTGAGAGTTCGGTTTATCTTATTTACTGTTAGGCACCCAAGACCAAGAATGATGCTTTGCACATAGAAGGTAGGAGATAAAGATTTCTTAAGTAAATGAATAAATCCACAGCTGACAATTTTATCTATACACCAGAAAGACAGACTTTAAAATCTACATAATTATCTTGCACATATACTTTTAAAAAAGACTATGAGGCAAGTAACTTAGTTCAATTGCTTAGGTTCATTTACAACTGGTTTGTTTTGGAGGCCATAATAAAAAATTAACTGTAACTCAATTGCAAATTCTATCTCAAAACATAGAGATTATTTGGCAGATTTCCTCAAGTTGTTTTTTTTTTTTTTTTTTTTGAATGGCTGAGGTTTGATTACACTATTTTTGGTCTAAAACCTTGAGTTTTGATCTATTTGAATAAGAACTTATCTGCATCTATTAATACATTCTTACCAACCATGCTTTCCTACTAATTCCTGTTTTCTCTGGCTCTCTTTTACATTTTTTCATTCAGGTCCTAAAGTGAGCCTATTCCAAAATTCTCTCTAGACTTTGACTTTGATCATTTCACACATCTCTAAATATAACCCACATGCAAATTCTATCCTAAAATGTTCACCAATAGCTTTGATTTGTCACCACAGCATTTTATTGCTCCCCTGCCTTCAAAAGATCAAAACACTAGATGTGTCTTCTCCATTCTCAATCATGCTGCTTCTCTTGAATTCAGTACTTCTCATATTGCTTCACTATTTTCCCAGTAATCCAATATTAAATCCTTATAGACATCATATCTTTCTCCTCAAAAATCCCAAATAAATTTATTGACAAAAAAACCTATTATTTCTTCCTCTACCTCAATCTCTCACATCTTTATTTCATTATCCTTATTTATTACTTTTTTTCCTGTACAATTAGACAGTTTTTCAGTAGTACATATCATAAGTCTTTCTCTTCCAATTCGTCTTACACATGGTTCTCAGTAAAACTTCCTAAAACACTTTTTTGCAGACCTCATGCACCTAATTTAACTAAATAAAATATAAATTCTAGACTTGACTTTCCAGACCTTCTGTGTTGAACCTTCGGTACCGTTTTAAATTTTGACCTCTACAAAATCATTATGTGCATTACATGCCGCAAAATTCAAATATGTGTTTTCCTTCAAACACTCCATGAAATTTCCTAGCTCCATGCATGTCTTTTCCCATTCCTTTCACTAGGAAAATACTTTAATCTCCATTCTTCTACTTAAGTCCATTTACCTGATTTTTTTCCTCTTTCCTCACTCTCGTTATATTAGTTAATTACGGTTGTGAAAAATTACCCCAAAACTTAGTGTCTTCAAACAGCTAACATTTATTATCTCATAATTTCTTTTCATCAGGAATCTGGGCACATCTTGGTTGGATGCCCCTGCCGCAGGGACTGTCACTAGCCTGCAATCAAGGTGCCAGCAGGGGCTACACTGATCTCAAGGTTCAACTGGAGAGAGAGTCCACTTCCAAAGTCACATCCGTGGCTGTTGGCAGGATTCAGTTCACAGTGACCTGTCTGACTGCAGGCTTGAGGTCCTCGCTGGCCGTTGACTGGAAGCCACCCTCAGTCCCTCGCCACTGCATAGGACATCTCATGACGTGACTTGCCTTGTCAGAGCAAGCAAGAGAGCAAGCAAGAAAGGCCGGCAAGATAGAAGCCAGTGCTGTTTGGTAATGTAATCTCCAAAGTGACATCCGGTCACCTTGCAGCATTCTCTCCATTAGCAAAAAGTCACTTAAAAGAAAAGGATTACACAGGATGTAAATATCAGGTGACAAGGATCATTAGAGACCAGCTTAGATGCTGGCTACTAACTACACTCCTCAATTGTCATTTCTTTCTTGTTTCTCTCAGGAAATACAAAATTTTTTGGTCTCTGAATTCCTATACTAGTTGATTATCTTCCTCATTGTGCCACTAATCAGTTTTATCTTTTTATTCAAGTACTTTTACACATATTAGCGATTGACTACAATATGTTTAATTCCCACTGTATATCTATCTATTGCAATATTTTATGCATAGTATTTTTGACTAAATATTGCGGGGTGGTTCCTATCTCTGTCACAATCCCTCTTAACAGGAGGGACAAACACTCCTGTTGGTACCTTTTTATTCAAACGCTCACCTTAAATATCATGAATGCTCTAACTAGCAAAACCAACCTAAACTTTCAAAATACTCCATGGAAGAAAACTTGTAAAATGATCTCACTTTTATTTTCACCTGCAGGTCTCAAGGGATGCCATTGCAGTTTTTAACAATGTGAACATTTTTTTAACAAGATCTACTACAACAAAATATTCCTGAAATCAAGAAACAGCTCTAATGGCGTTTTATCTATATTTATATCACTTTCTACAAAAAGCACTTAAAAATTGATATTAATAATTGGCACACGTATTTTGAGGCAAGTATACTACAGAGTTTCTGTCTTCTGCCATTTAGATGCAAACTCGGCTGAAAACAAAAATCTAAAACTCATATTAAAGAATATTGTTATACAACTTAACAATTATTTCTTCTTATTGAAACCTAGATGCAGACAATAATTTCATAAAACATAGTGTAACAATATCAGAAAACATTGTCTGACAATGGACTGATATCACCATCCCCTATTCCACAAAATTTGGGGAGATTAATAATTAGTTCATCAGTCAAACAACACTCTATATTATTTATATTTATAAACTCTGCTGTAAAATTCCCTTTGTCTTTTAAATTAGCTTACAAATACATCATCTATCTTAGATTATACATTATTAGGAGATACGATTTACTCATTTTAAGAGGATCTTAAAATATAGCCCAATCACAGATGAATGTCTCTATTATAAAGAAGTTTCAAATGACAGTGATTATTTTCTTCTTTGCCCATAGCTGGACTTTTCCCCTTTATTCATTACCTTTACAGATCATAAAAATAACTTTGAATAATTATATAAACAAATTGTGCATATACCATATTGTTTCTATAATCTTTGCTATTTGCATCAAAGAATAGCACCATTGTGCTTGAATTGAATCATTGATAATTTTTCTCCAAGGGCATTTTTGATTGGCAGGCCAGTGGAATTGCTGGTGATGCTACAGAAACATTCAAAGAACAACATTGTCCCACAGGATACACAGGAGAACTGTCATAAATTAAATGCACCATCTGCTGCTGTTTAAATGAAATAATGATTTAAAAGCCTCACATAACATATACAAACTTCAGAAAACATTTTTTTAGTACAAATACAAGAGCTATAAAATTTGATTCCAGGAAAAAAAAAAAAAAGAGGGAAACCACAAAGTCCTTGAATTCCCTGAGATTGAGTTAGAATCCAGATCTTCCTGAATTCAATTCCTTTTAACATTTTACATCAGATCTTTAGTTGATCTGGTTTCCCAAAAGATATAAGTTTCGCTTTCATAATTCATTCCCAGTTTGGCCTGGAATAAGATAGCTTACCTCCACATTCCTGGCAAGAAACATTTCTTTGCTGGAAGAAAATTTCACCTTTTAACTGAATGTTTGGCTAGAGATCAGGAAAAAATAAGATCTGATTTCTTTTACACTTGACTTCCTTTTTCATGTGAGCCTTACACAGAATTGTCTTTATTCTTCACTCTGTCAGCTGGAATATAATAAATTATGCCAGTTCCTGTTGATCTATCACCCTTAGGAATTCTTAAACATATCCCACAAATAATGTATCTTCCAGTTCATTGAAATCTAGCAGTTTGAGAATTTATTCATCTCAAACAAAGGATGTGAAATATGCCTTCTTCACTTCCTAAAAGGCCCAATGTACCAACTGCCTTTAAACTGGTATTTGATTTTCCAGGCTTCTAACTAGTGCCAATGTTCTTTCTTTACAACGTTGCTGACTCCTTAGTTTTAGCTTCCTCTCTTTTGCCTTCTGGGCCTAAAATATTCTCTCTTCCAATTTTTAAACTGCTATTGCTTTGTTTACATAAGTTAACAATCCCCTACCAATTCTCCTTCCCTCCTTCCTTCTTTCCTCCAATAGCTTAGTCAACAAGAGAAAGCATGAAGCTGTGGCTTCTAAAGCAACTTTGCATGAAGACATTGTTTATATCTGAGCCAGCTTAATATTAAGTTTTTGCTATCTCAATGTATGAATGAGATCATTGAACTTCCATGTAAAAATAAATACTCATATAAAATAGGTAAAAAGATTACATTATTTTATTTTATGATGAAATAAGGCAAGTATACTAAGAAGTATGGTGTTTAATAAAACTTACCAATTGTTGGAATGATATAAGTGATTTTTTTTTAATTGACAATGTAGGCTACAAGAGCTTATGTATGGAAGTCTCCTGTTATTGCTCCACTAAGAGAAAAAGAAAGAACACCACTATTCCACCACTGATATTACATACCCCCATGGTGTCTAGTACAATGTCTTGAACATTACAGTCTCTCAGATACTCAATTGTATTAAAGTGAGATTTTATTTGAAGAATACAATATAAGACAGAAGAAGCCCTTGAGGATTCAGTAGTAACAAAGGTCTATGTGGTGTTTTCAGCAGAATGTTTGCAAAGAGAAGGAAAATAAGCACATATATCAGTCAGGGTCCAGTTAGGAAAACAATAATTGCACCAGGTCTTTTAATGGAGAGAATTTAATAAAGGAAATAGGTTAACAACTACAAGAGAACTACAAAGGCAAAAAACACTACATTGAGATAACAGAGGTAGTCATTTCAGCATGCAGACTTCACCTGTGGGACTAATGAGACAAAGGGAAAAGATTGATCGTCAGATTGTGGAAGTTTGGAGGGAGGTCTCCATGGGGCCGGGACCCACAACTTCTAAGGAGAGGTGCTGTCCAGCAGGTGCTGGTGAGGAGGACCCCCACAGACCCGCACCTCAGAAGAGCTAGGCACCAGGTGGATGGTGCTAGAATCTTGGATATGGCTATTTAGCCCTGTAAGTGAAACAAACAAAAAGAAAGTGGAAACCATAACAGTTACCACTGGAACCAAATGCTGCTGCCCAAGGCCGAGTGGGTGTGAAGAACTGTGGCCAACAGAACAGCAAACAAAAGGGTCAGAGCCTTTCCCTTCTCCCTCTTCCAGCCTTCCAGTCTCGGCCCATCAGCAGAACCTAACAGGAGACAGCTGGCGATATAGAAATGTACTTTGCAGAGTCCCAACTCCAGGTTCACCAAACAGAATACAGAAGGCTGTGAGAGATGATAGCCTAATAACCAACACAAGAGAGTAGGGGGAACCATTAGAACAAGGAAGATGTGCTGTATGACTGGAGCAAACTGGGTATGTGTGGTGATCAGGGGAAGGCTGGAGAAGGTTGCTTAGGAAATCCAAGAGTTCAGAATGTTCTTTGCCGTTAGCAGAGCCTTAGCATCCGTTCAGACTTCTCCAAATTGTTGGAGTCATCTCCTTACCTAATCCCTTTGATAAGGTATGGATGGTTCCTCATTGACCACAGACTGAAATTCAACTCTTACCCTCATGATTATATCCCCTCATGATCTGGCTACTTCCTTCCTTTCCCATCAAGGCCCTTAGGTCCAAGTGCATAAAACTATTAGCCTGAACATGACATGTTGAGACACACATGCTATTCTCTCTTTCCAGCACACTCCAATTTATCATTCAGAACAGAATTGAACTGTCCGTCCAGGTGAGCCCTGTTTGTGTGGCCAGCACTTGGTTCTCCTCTCCAGTAAATGACCAGCACTCCTCTTTTTGCTTTCTTTGCTCATGTCACACCTTCTCTCTCGCTCTCTCTGCATCAGCCACGCTTGCCTCTATGTTCTTGTCTTAGGATTTGGCACCGGCTTGACCCTCCTTTCCCTGCTTTATTTTTTTTTACACTGTCCTTATCACTTTCTAATATACTATAGAGTTGACTTATTTCATGCCATTCTCCATGGAGAAAAGTTTTCAGTTTGTACTGTATGTCCACTGCACCTGGGAGTAGGGACAGCCTGGCACTTGGTAGTTCTCAGAAAATGTCGTTGAGTGAATGAATTGGGGCTGAATCAGACACTGCACAGCCCTGGGGCACTGAGAACTGTTAGCTGCTAGAGAAAGGGAATGCAAAAAGGATAAATTAAAAAGAGGATGGTGGATTCCAACTCTTTTAAAAAAGATGTTATTCCTTGAATGTACAGAAAGGCATGGGGAAAAAAATAAAGTATTTTTTTTTAAGAAGAAAGGTATTTGGAAATATTTTTAGGTTGAGGAGTAACAAAAATAAGAATTTGATACTTTTTAGAACACATTCTTGAAGGAAAAGGAGGCTGTTGATTATGAGCATAAGTAACATGGTTAAGCTTAAAAAAGATATTCTCCTCTGAGAGTGGAGGAAAAGCAGACGAGTGAAGGTAAAACATTTCATTTCAGGCGAAAGAGGAAAGTTGCAGAGTGCTTGTGAAGTCAAAAGTTACGCCATCTAGTTAGAGCATCTGGTCAGAAGGAGAAGTGACAGGTGTTTTTCCGCAGCTGCGCAAGGAGCCCGCGGAGAGGGAACCTGGAGTTCTTGGAATACTTGTGTTCTACGAGGCTGTGCTGCAGAACATTCACAGGCTTCCTCAGCTTCCTGCAATTCACAGGGCAAGCGCCAGGTTGGAAGAGCGAGATTTGCGTTCGTCAGGGCTGCTTCTGAGTTGAAGAAATGGCAAGGATGTGAGAGCAATGGGTAGAAGCAAGACGAGTACTGATTTGAGCTTTTCTTTGGAAGTTGGCAAGTGGAGAGGAAGGAAAGAAAATAGGTGTTATTTGCTTAGGTTTGGGAGAAAGACAGGTTATGTGGTGTGAGGTCACTTTCATTTAAGATAATTCGTAGAAAGAACATTTGCAACAAAGTTAATGTCAGAGATTGCCCTTCAACCCAAGCCAATTTATGGCACCAATGTCCACGGTGAAAGAAGATAACACACCAGCAAGGAGAATTGGAAACAGGATTGGCAAAAGGAAATGAAAACCGAACAAAGTAGAGGTGAAATCAGACTTCTGAGATGGTGACCGAGGTCACAATGGCAAAGAGAGCAAGTCTATTGTGAATAGGCTTCAAGGGAATTTAGGAAAAATGTTCACCTCAAATTAATAAACTCAGAAAATGTATTTGTACCACATGCAGTGATTCTCATGTGTGACCTTAGTATTCCTTACACTGATTTCTCAATTCTCAACTCATATTGTAAGGCAAACAAGTGATTCTGTAAAACTTCGAGGACAATGCAAAAACACCAAACATCAACTTGTTAAAATCATATTTTTTTTTTAGAGTAAGAAATGTATTGCTGGGCATGGTGGCACACAGCTGCCCTCCGAGCTACGTGGGAGGCTGAGGTGGGAGGATCACTTGAGCCCAGGAGTTCAAGACCAGTCTTGGGCAACATAGCAAGGTATCTCAAAAAAAAAATGGTAAGAAATACATTAATTAAAGCTTGTAATTTCTGTGATTATGTAATGATCAGTTGCTTTCAGAGATTTTAAATTTTTAAGAAACATTATTGAAGTATTAGAACATCTGAGGTCTGTGGTTGGTGCATAATATGCAAGGAGATTAGTATAATGTTTTATATTTTAAAAAATGAATAGAAAAATTAGTTTACATCTGTATAAATCCCTGGGTTCTTTACCAGGAGTCTTTTCATTTTTTCTTTTTGTTATAAATTTTGAGTATTTGGGGGCACTAAATTCTGAGATTTTTGGTATTTTAACTGTGCTGCTAATATGTTTAATTTTCTCATTTATATCATTTCCATTTCTTCAAATAAAGTTTAAGAAATAAAATATAATTTCTCATTTTACAGATTAAGAGTACACAATCTTTAAAATGGATAAAATTAAGAACTGTTGATAGCAGAATTAAACAAATCTGTCAATTTAAATAATCATTATAAAAACTCTAAATTTTTGAAATCACTGTATGCTTACATGTTAATTGTTTATTTTCTATAGTTCTGCACTGCCATGGTTTGGTCAACTCTCACATCTTTAATATTGTGGCTGTGCTATTTATTGTGGTTAATAATGTTGTGTCATGCCTAGCTATACAGTATCTCTCTCTTGATTTATTTAATTCACCTAGGAAAGTTCTACAAACACAGCCTTCAGGGAATCATATACAAAACTTTTTACCCAATCTATATTTGAGATGGTAAGTTATCTATGAACAACTTATATCTTAAAAATCAAAAAGGCCCACAAGGCTTTCAGATTTGTTTATGAATAATTAAAAATAATGTAACCCATACTTTCTTATTATGGTAATTCAAAATTTAATCATATATAAATGAGAATCCACTTTTATATGTTTTCAGTTTTGTAAACTGTCTTTCTACTATAAATCGTTCAGACTATAATATTTTGGAGTTCAATGGAAAATCTCAAAAACCGTCTGTAAAAACCTTCTAAGAATTAGTAGAGTACAAAATTTGTTGGTCCCTGTTCTCTATTTCATAGCAGAAACATTCATACTGGTGAAACCTCCTGGACATAAGATAAAACATATATATGAACCATCTTTTTAGTTCAGGCACTTTCTTCCTACAGACTATTCTGGGTTCAGCCATTTAGAAAATAGTATATTTGTACTATTAACCTATTAACCACATTTTCCCATTAACATAATTTTATCCACTGCAAAAATATGCTTTTCAAAAATGTACTCAACTTGTAATCCAACCCCACAATGCTTTTAGAAGTATTAACAAAAGAATCTAAATAGCATGTCAAAAATAATGCAGTCTCAGCATTGACATGCAAGATTTCGCTTGATTTGGTAATGACTGTTGAACTAGTCTAATTACCTATTTATCTGCTATATGACTTGTAATAAGTCACCTAATATTTCCTCTCCTTGTTCTGAAGTTTGGAAAGACATGTCTTCAGGATATAAAGCTTGCTTATTTAGTAAATATTGACTTGCTCATTAAACTTCCCTACACTGTAACTACGAAGCATTATTTGAAAATTTGTGATGGTTAATGTAACGAGACTATAAAGAAGATGGAGGATTTCTGGGGCTCATTAACACAAGAGTTGTTTTTATAAATGCTGAAAGCATAGGTGGTTACTAAAAAAAGATTAAAATATATACAAGAATATTGAATTCATAATGCTTTTTTAAGTGAAACTTGTGTTATACTGAAAATGACCATAGTTAACTTGGATTTAAATCAAGAAGGGCAATCATGCCCTATCAAAGTTCCTCGTTGCACTTTTCAAACACACAGATGCAATATGTGTCTCTCAGTTTGACCAAAAACTCTCTCCTACCAGAAAACATACACCATGAGGGCAGATAGCCTGTCTTTTTTTTTTCTTGTGGTTATTTATCATTGTATCTTCAAGACTTAGTATAGTGGATGGCACATATTAGGAGCTCAATGTATATTTGCATGAATGAACAGGATAAATTTTAGGTCTTACCAAACATTTTAATACCCATGTAGCATATTTTTAATTATACTCCAAAAGATCTTTCTAGAATGAAAATTAGTTATATATCAGAAGAATTTTGAAAGAAAGTCTATGAAAACGTACTTATTTTTTATTTTTAAATATTCTATTACACAGGACATCCATCCACAAGGGAAATATTTTCCTAGGCTCTGGCTACATGACCACAGGTGGATTGGATCAGTGTTGAAAAACTAATTGAACAATTCAGGCAATCTGTTTTCCTAAGGGCTGCTTAATACATCACAAGTGTCAGGACTAGTACTTCCAGTTCCTCACTGCTGAATTCAGGCATATAGCTGAGTCATGATTAACTGTGTTAAGACAGTTTTCAGACTTTTAGTTTTAGTATTGAAATCATTATATTTGATATTCACATCAAATCAATTCAATTCACACTATTCACCAAAAATTTGAAAGTAACAGAAATTATACTAGTATTTAGAAATGTATCCAAGACCCTTTAACCACAGGTGGAAAGAAAGCACAATGGCTTCTATGAAAGTGGTTGTCCTGGCATATATTCTGATTTCAGATTTAGTTATTTATGTTCAATAATTTCAGAATGATCATCCTGACACCTTGAAATAAATTTGTTATCTTCTAGGAAAAAAAATTGATATCTGTCCATAAAGCAAGAAAATCACAAAGAGGATTCAATCATCATGTCCTAGTATAATCTACATAAAACCAGACTGATTTGTTCGTGCCTGGAAGTCTGCCTCAGGGTAGTGTTTTATTAAAAGAACTGAGTCCAGCAACAGCAACAGGTTAATTGAAAATAAATTGTCTAGTAGTTCTAAATGAAATCCTGAGACAGAAAAAGGACATTAGGGAAAAACTAATAAAATTTGAATAAAGCTTGTATTTTAGTTAATAATAAAATATCAATGTTGAATAATTAAGTGCAACAAACGTATCATAGTAATGTAAGATGTTACCAAGAGGGAAAACTGAGTTTGGGGTATTTGGGTACTCTTTGTGCTATCTATGTATTTTGTAAACCTATTTTGTAACCTATTTTGTAAACCTATTTTGTAAAACTATTTTGTAAACCTAAAACTAGCTAAAATAAAATTTTATTTTTTAAAGCATATTATCTTTGTTGGAATTACTGTGAAAAAACCCCAAAGATTCTATTCATTATTCATGCCCAAAATGATTGAAATTCAGTATTTTTTCTTCTTTTTTTCTTAGTATCTTGCTTTACATAACTACCTCAACTTTTGATTATGCTTCATAAAGATTCTTAAATTTTTACTCCATGACATAGACTGCTAAAAATTTTTATCTCACTTTCCTGTTGATCCTTTCTCATTTCTCTTGTTTTTTTCTTCTTCCCATCAGTATCAGAGCTTCTCTTCTCCACCTCATTTCTTAAGCATATGCTATATGATATCATCCTGAAATCATCAAGCAACACAGAATTCTTGGCAGTGGCTGAGACAATGACTACACATGTATTAGTATTTAGAAAGTAATATAGTATAACAGGCTTTCAACAAAACAATTAATGATGAAATAATTCATATGAGGTTTATAAATTATTGAGAAACAATACTTCTTTTAAATAATCTGCTCTATGTCTTGATATGAAAACAAAGACTGGATATCAACAAGTTGTCAGTTCGTTACAAATTAATGTCTATAGTCAAAGAAACTCTAGAGAAATACCTTTAAAATATTAATGAAACTTGAAAACTTATTCTAAAATTTAAATAGTAGAGGATGGGTTCAGAAGTAAACTAGATATTTTAAAAAAGAGAATAAGGATAAAAAGCTATCCTTCCAAGATAGACTCATGACCATCTGCTATACCTGTATTTTATGGTTTTTTTGTTTTGTTTTTTTGTCTCTCTTCTACAAATAAAGTTTATGTCTCTTGATGGAATGTTGTTTGGTTTTATCCACCTTTGTATCCCTTGAATATACTGTTTCTACAATAGTGCATGGCACATAGTAGCATCTCATAAATATTTGTGGAATAAACCAATTATACATCTATAGTTGGTCAGTGTAATACTTGGGGAGAAAAATAGCCAAATAGCAAATGACCAAAAAACAAACTCAAGCATACCTGGAACATTAGACTATGTCAAAGGATATATTAAAAAATCAATCAAACTCAAGAAATCAGGGTTTCTTAGAGAGCTCTGTGCAATTATTTAACTGGAATGTAAAAAGAAAAAAAAAATAAGCCTGAAACTTGATAACATTTTTTGTGCCAAAATATAAGGAAATACCCAAAGAATGGTGAAGATATATGTAAAGGTCACAGGAACCATGTTGAAGGTTTGCCATCTCTGGGCAAATCTGGGACAATTTAATATAAATAATGATATTAAAGGATTATAATCTATTGAATGGTTTAAGAATCCATGAATCAACATTGATATAATGAATGAAGGGTGAATGAGTGAATAAATGAATAGGGAGCATTCTTCCTTGTGGTAGAATGCCAACTCATGAATGTAGAAGGAATGATAGAAGTAGAAAATTACCATTTGCCAAAAATCATAAGGACTTAGTTGCAAGAAAGAATTAAGTGTAAGCATATAGGTGAATCTAGATAAATATCAACTATATGGAATAATAATATAACCTAATTGCTGGATTAAAATTAAACAAGACAGAATGAAAATACTGGACAGGAGCACAATTAAAGTAGGAGATGTTGATCAGAGTTAAAGCATACTAAGTTTGTTGTAGTGATTGAAAGGAGAAAGAATAAAGACGGGTTTAGAACTTAAGTTAAATACATGTTATAAAACTTCTATGTTTGCCATTAAAAGTTACAGACAAGACATTAGCTGGGTTTCCCATAATCTGAAGACTCGGACCACATCCAAGGTGGCTCACTTGCATGCCTAGCAAGTTAGTGATGGTGGTTGACAGTGGCCTCTGCCTTTCTTCATAAACCTCTCATAGGACTGTTTGGGTGTGCTTTCAACATAGAAGCTGGCTTCCTCCAGAAAGAATTATCAGAGAGAGAAGGAGAGAAAGAGAGAGAGAGAGAGAGACATACTCTTTTATTTTTATAATATAATACCTTACTGGTTACATATGGTGGTCTCATTAGACATAGAAAGAGCTACACAAGAGTGTGAATACCAGGAGAGGGGCCATTTGGGAGGTTGGCTATTACACGTGCTTTTAAAAAATGTGTATTCTATAATTGTCAGATGTGATGTTATAAACACACATTAGCTCGAGATTTTTATTTGTATTGCTCAAATCTTCTATATTCTTAATTTTAAAAATCTTTCAGAACAATGTATAACACACATACAGTAAAGCACATAAATCTTGAAATTTTACAAATGCATACATCCACATAACTACCACCCATATCAAGAAATAAAACATTACTAACACTTGAAGTATCTTGCAGGCTCCGTCTGACTTCCTGTCTTTTAAAAAATATTAAATAAATAAAAATCATTAGTTTGCATCCTTTTCATCTGCTCAATTTTATGAGTTTCAGCCATGTTGATGCATGTGGCAGTGATTCATTCTCTTTCATTGCTATATACAATAAGACTGTATGATTGCATAATAACTTGTTTATATTTTAGCTGTTAATATTCATTTGGGTTCTTCCCAGTCTGTAGCTATTGCAAAGAATGCAACTATAAATATTTTATACATGTGTTTTGTATGTGAATACTTACTATAAACATGTATGCTATGGTTTGGATATTTGTCTCCTCCAAACTTCATGTGAAAATTTTATCTCCAGTGTTGGAGGTGAGGCTTAATGGGAGATGTTTGGATCATGGTGGCAGATCCTTCATGAATAGATTAATGCCTTCCCTCAGGAGTGAGTGAGTTCTCATTCTACTTAGTCCCATGAGAATTGATTGTTTAAAAAGCCTGGCACTTTTCCCTTCCCTGTCTTGCTTCCTCTTTCACCATGTGATCTCTGGACATACCAGCTCTCCTTTGCTTTCCACTAGAGTAGCCTAAGGCTATTACCAGATGCAGATACTCAGTCATAAACTTTCCAGCAATCAGACTCATGAGCCAAATAAACTTTTTTCTTTATAAATTGTCCAGCTTCAGGTATTCCTTTACAACAACACAGAACAGACTAAGATAATATGTAAATAGAATCAAACTGCTGGATGAGATGGTGAGTATGCTTAATTTGAAAGACACTTCCAAATATTTTTCCCAAGTGGTTTTATCAAGTTATATTCCTTCCAGAAGCATATGAGAATTCTAGTTGCTCCAAATTCTTTCCAACATTTGATATAAAATTTTACATATTTTTAAATTTTAGTTCTTCTGAGGTACATGTAGTAGAATTTACTATGATTTTAATATTCATCTCTCTGATATTTAATCAGTGGCACACTGGTAAATGTTTAATAACATGCTCTCCAAAAACCATATGCATATAATAAATACATGTATCCACACATGCATTAATTATAAATTTTATTTATGTACTGGATGTTGTACACAGTTTACAAGTAAAAAATTAAATGCTGAGGAGAACCTGGAAAATGGTGGACCAAAGACACCATCTCAGAAAGAAGGAAAAGTTTTAGACGAAAAAGAAAAAACAAACAAACATAGATTGGGTATAATTCTGAGAGAAACATGCCAGAACCTACCAGAGACTCCATGGGAAGAAGGTGTAGAACAGAACAGGAAGGAGCAAGGTATTGACACAGGTCAACCCCTGAGAGGCATGGAGTCCAATGAGAATGGTAGGTGGTTTGTTTCTCCCCCCATTGCATCTGACAGATGGTGGGTCCCCAAGCTGCTGGAGAGACCTTTTGCCCACACAAGCCCAGAAGCTGCTGCTTCCAGGGAGCTGGAAGTTTCTTGTGGGCAGGGCACCAGTCTCCCAACCCCCGTGTGGCAGTTTCTGCCCCACAGACCCAAGCCAGGACAGCAGGCGCCCTATTGCTTCTCTACTCACCATGTGTCCTTGTCCTCCTCAGGGGGCTTCAACTCCTCAGGTTTCAACTCACTAGCTCCCACACAGACATTTTTCAACTCCAGCCTGGACTGCAGGAGCCACAGGATTCCAGTGGGTCCTGGATGACCTGTGTGACTCCAGTGCCTGAACATTCTGGACAGGCGACCTCCCAGAGGGAGGATGGGCATGACCAGAGTGCTAGATTTCCTCCATCCAGACTTTTCTTCTCTCCTTCCCCTTCCCAAACTATGGCTGCCAAAAGAGACAATTGAGCCACAACACTGAGGCTTCCACAGAGAAAGATGCTCAGACCTTTCCTCTTGGGGTCCTGCAATAGACTGAGGGGGTTCTCAGACTATGGGCTCCCTGCCTGCAGCTCTCTCCCTGAAGCTGCTTGCCCAGCAACTCCATCAGAGCGGGGCATGCCCACAGGTGGAGGTACATTGAACCTGCTGGGCGTCCCATGGACAACTTGGGACTAGCATGTTTCTCCCTGGCCTGGTCAAGGATTGATCTTCAGGAACCCAGGGATGGACCCCCAAGCCAGATTCCATACTTCCAGTTCTCAATCATGTTTCTGGAGTGCGGGGAGAGGAGATCTGTGAGTTAGTCTTGGCAGGCAAGGGAGCCTGCATGGGCAGATTGAGGGGAGCATGTAGGGGGTCCTAGCTGCAGTGTGCTCACAGGGCACCCACACCCCCACAAGAGGGCCATGCTCTCAGCTCAGACCGGAATCCTGGGCAGGGAATTTCCCGGCCTGTATCACAGTTATGGAGGAGCCCAGAAGACTTGAGCTTCTGCCCACTGGCAGATGCTGGGGGGTGGGGGGGACCTCAGAGCAGGGGAGGGCAGAGAAGAGTGAAGTCCACTTCAGATTGCCAGACTATGAATCTCAGATGGCTCTGCCTCCACAAGCAGATGTTCTGGTTGAGTGGGGCCACTTCAGCCCCTCCCTAGTGGCTTTGCCCAGAAGCTGGGGGCAGACCTTTGACTTCTGCTGAAACTTTTGCCAGCTTTTGTGGAGCCTGAGGACAAGCTCACCCAACCTAGCCCCACCCAGACACACTCCCCCACCTGCCTTTTCTATGGCAGAGAATTAGGATTCACCTGAAGTTCCAGGACTCACCACCTGTGGCATTCAAATGCTTCTCCTGAGGACTAGAGCTGGTCACAGAACCCCAAAACAGAATTGCAGCTTGTTCCTTCCAGCAAGCACCATCTACTGATATGGAGGTCAATTTGCATGTCCTTTATAGCATTTTGTGACTCAGTCATACAGGGTGTGGTTGATTCTGACCCACAGGCATCACCTACTTTCTCAGAGATTAAACTAGATGTGACATTATGTAAACAAAAGGAAATACAAAAATAAGAAGCAGAGCAGCTGCTCCAGATGAAAATAAATCAGTAAAAGAACTCTGGAAGTATGAAGAATCTGTGCAAGAGGTCACACCCAAAAGGGAATACCAACTCTTTAGCAATGGGTACTAATGAAAATCAGAATATTAAAAGGAAATATAAAAAATGCCAAATATGGATTATAAGCAAGCTCAACAAATTACAAGAGAAAATGAAAAAGCAATGCAAAGAAACAAAAAAATTTTCAGAAAATGAATGAAAAATTCACTAAGGAAATCAAATTATTTAAAAAATCATGTAGAACTTCTGGAAATGAAATATTCATTCAAGGAAATGCAAAACACAGTGGAAAGTCTTAAGAATAGACTAGACCAGAAGAAAGACTCTCAGAGCTTGAAGACAACATCCCTTTGAATTAAATAAGTCAGTCAAAGATAAAGAACAGAGAATTCCCTCTTTCTCTTCTCTTTGTCCTACTTTTATCTCCAACTACATCTTCTTGAGCCAGACAGTGATAATCTGAAGCGATGATATGCCAGCCTCAAGAGGCCCTGCATGCTTCTGCGTGCACTCTCTCTCTCTCTTCCTCTCTTTGCCTCTGTTCCTACTGATTGAAATGTCATCTTTCCATCTATGTTAGTGGGTTTTTTTTTTTTTCCATTCTCTATTCTATTCTAGTGCTAAGTTAGCCTTTTTGGCACAAATACCACAATGTTCTATATGGTACCTATTTAGGGTATGTTTGGTTAGATGAAATTCTAGCGTATCTGGGTTTCTTTTTACAAAAAAAAAAAAAAACAAAAACAAAAAAAACAAAAACAAACAAACACACCTAAAAACAAGAATAGCTTTTCTCTAGGAGAGAAGGATATACAAATTCTTTTCATTTTCTTTAATACAAAGTCATCCAGTCTGAAGCACTGTGATGCCTTGTTCTATTCCAGCATGCTGTTTCATGCTCGTGCTTTTATCTACCATTCAACTTAGTATGGTACCATTTATGTAGTGAGTGTTGAGTAGATATTTACTGAAAGAAATGAAAAGCTCTTCCCAGAAGCATTTAGGGGATGTGGAAGAATATGTGACTACCAAGCAGAGGATTATTATTTACTATACCTCACACGGTACATGTCTAAGAATTTTGCAGTAAATCCCCAGAACAACATGGAAAAATAGACTGCAGGAAGATGCTGAGAACTGAGAAAACAGATTAGAGTCCAGAAAAAAATTGAAGTTTGAGTGTATGTATGAGTTAGCCACTGCTGTTTAACACAACCTCAGTGGTTTAAAATAATAAGCATTTGTTATTGATCATGAATGTACAAGTCAGCTGGCAGTTCTGGTCTTGGCTGGGCTCTCTTGCATGTTTGAGGGTTGGCTAGCTGTAAATTCACTTAAAATAGCCTATGTTAAGGAACGTGAGCTCTTCTCTATACGGTCTCTCATCCGTTCACTTGTCTTAAAACAATTGACTTTAATTCTCTTCCATACTATATTTTTAAATTGGAAACCTTCACCACAACGGAACAGGCTAGGAAGACTACATCATCCCAATCATTGGGAGTTGTAATAATTGTTTTCAGTTATTTTTCTAAGGCCTTTTGACAGCTATAATTTCTTGAATACTGAATGGTAGCTCTTGAGAAAGCTGTGATTTTTAAATGAAGTCATTCACATAGTCTAATTGTCTTAACCCAGTAATTGTTCTTCCAGATAATGCAAAAGGGCCATATGTCAAATTTCTCTTACTGAAGGGCAAAGAGTGTTCCTTCGAATACAATGCAGGAAGATCCCAAGTGCATATTGATTTCTTATTTGCAGAAGGATTTATGTTAATATATTAGTCAATACAAACACTAAGTTTAGCTGTAGAAAAAGCAATTTCAAATTTATTCTCTTTATTTGCTTTTATTTGAGATTAAGGTAGAGTTTTTAAAGTATAAAATTCCCCAAATCCTAGAAAATACAAAGAAATATCACTTATCAAGGACTCATAATATCAGAAAGAAGATATAAGAATAAAAAAATCGTAAGTATTTAACCCCAGGTCTGTCTCTCACATCTTAAAGAGTTTCTTTTAAAAGACAGAAGATGATACATTTTGTACTCTTAAAATGGTTCCAGTTTAGATGCCAAATTTTATCCATGTTGGTTTTGTGATTAACCTATACCTTCCCTATAAATGACACAAGTTTTGCTTTGCTACAACACCAAATCACACACAAATTCTTCAGGGTGAAGAGTTAGGGCACTGTTACCATCTGTCCTCTCTCTTTCCCCACCCTCATACCCAATAGCTCTTTTTAATGATACAGTGTTAATATCAGGAATTGCTCCAAGCAATCCTAAACTTTGACCCTCTGAGTAAATTTCACTATGATGCCCCTAAGGAACTGCCAAAGAAAACAAGAGAGAGCCTGACACTCAGTGGAAAGCAAATAAAGTTTCTATTACTAAGACCTCCCAGGTGTGAAATAAAAAATAGGAGGGCAAAATGATTCTCAGTTTACTTAAAAGATTATTGGTAGGCTTGAAATTGTTTATTTTAAAATGTCTTTCTGAAGCTAAATAAAAATCTGCTCTGTTTGTCTCTTTCCATGTCTATGTAACTAGTATGCATGAAGACGATCACCTCATTTTGCAGTATTTTTCATCTCTAACATTTAAAAAAAAATTTAGAATTTCCATCTTTCTGAGTCATGTCGTTTCCTTGGTCAGCACGGACGCGCAGTTCGTTGCGCCCTCTTTTCGCGCTTTCGTCCCCCTGCTCTGCGGCGCCCCGGCAGGATGGCCCACAAACAGATCTACTACTCGGACAAGTACTTCGACGAGCACTACGAGTACCAGCATGTCATGTTACCCCGAGAACTTTCCAAACAAGTACCCAAAACCCATCTGATGTCTGAAGAAGAGTGGAGGAGACTCAGTGTCCAGCAAAGTCTAGGCTGCGTTCATTACATGATTCATGAGCCAGAACCGCATATTCTTCTCTTTAGACGACCTCTTCCAAAAGATCAACAAAAATGAAGTATACCTGGGATCGTCAATTAAATCTTTTTCAAATTTAATGTATATGTGTATATAAGGTAGTATTCAGTGAATACTTGAAAAATGTACAAATCATTCATCCATACCTGTGCATGAGCTGTATTCTTCACAGCAACAGAGCTCAGTTAAATGCAACTGCAAGTAGGTTACTATAGGGTGTTTAAGATTAAATTTCTTCTAGTCAGTTTTTCTCTTAATATAAGTGCCTGTTTGACTTTACCTGTTACGTTACCTTTGTTAAATAAAGTTTGTATGTTGCATTTACAAAAAAAAGAATTTCCATCTTTCTGTTTTTATTTAGTCTATTTTATTCTATTAAAGTCCTTAGCATATTAATCATGGTTGCTTTAAATTTTCAGCATACTAATTCCAAATCCCTGCCATAGCTGAGTCAGGTTCTGACGCTTGCTCTATTTCTTCATGCTGTGTTTTTTTGCCTTTTAGTGTGCCTTGTATTTTTTTCTTGATAGCCAAATAGGTATTGAGTAAAATGAACTGCTGTAAGTAGGCCTTTAGTAATGTGGTGGGGGAATTTTTAACTCTCAGACTTGTCCACTCTGAGCCTAAAGCAATTAGTCAATTAGAGCTCACCTTTTCCTGCACTGGCACTGGTTTCTTCTGAGATTTTTGCTGGATGGTTTTTGTTCCAGTAAATTATGTATTTGCCTGTATGTCTCTCCAGTTTGAAGGACAGTGGTTTGCCTATGACCTTACTTCTTTGATGGATCTAAGAAGATTTGTTGGTTTTTCAATTCATTCAGCTCTTTACTAGATGTTAGGAAGAAATCATGACTTCCAAGCTTCTTACCTGAAGGACCAGACACTGGAAATCTCCAATTATTCTAGAAACTTCACTTTATCTGTCTGCCCTTTTACTCCACGCACAAACAAGCTGCAGTTTTTCTAATGTTCTCTTCTTTCATATATGCAGAGGTGAGAGAACTTAAGAAAACTAGCTATGAAAGGGAAGAGAGAGAGCAGGGGCTAGAGGAAGAATGATGGTAAGACCAGGGTGAGGATTTAATGAATTAAGGAGAGGGGATGTGGTGGAAGAGACACTTGGAAGTCACTGGGAAAATGTGTCACTGATGGAGCAAGTCCCAGGAAAAAGATGAACTTGATAGAGCTTAGAGCTTTCATTCAAGGATGGCAAAAACTTAAATATCTCATTATTCTTGGGTGGAGATTACTGTTTATGATTATAGAGAAAGAGAATCAGAGGTTCAGAGAAGTTAAGTGATTTACTTGAAGTTATAATGGCCAATTAGTGTAAGAAGATATTGATGTACCAAATACACTAGCGACTGTTGGGATTCCATTTTTAATATTTTACCACCAGACACAGACATTATGCCAAGGAGCCTCCTTCAAGAGAAGGTCTATACCTTACAGCCACTGCTATTTTTTCAGAAGTGTAGTTGGTTTTGCAAGGTTGATTTTTAACAAAATTGACTCTGTCAGAAATATTTTTAAGAAAGCCATTAGGCCATCACATGCATAGTGCTATGGCTTCAGTTTAGACCTTCATTCTACAAAACCATTTCTTCTGAACATGAAGAGACTTTTGTATGAAGCACTATTTCATCTTTATTATATTGGACATGATATAAATATATCTACACACAGAAAAGTAAGAAATGATATTTTATTTCAAAATTATCATGTATCAAATGAAATAGTATAAATAGTGGGAAATCCTATATTCTAATACTAAAGGAACAGCTGAAACCATGGCATTTATTCAGAAGGCTTGCTTTTGCACTACAATGATGAAATTGTGCAGACACATGATGTAATAAATTAAATAATATGTCAACTAAGTACTATTAAATCACATTTAAATATACTATCGTTGATTGCTAGAGTGAAGCTCAGAGTATACACCAGGGAAATCAAGTTGTTTTGAACTTAGTTATATGGTCCTTAAATAAATTATGCTTTGCTAATGCATTTGCTTTTGAGCAGAATTTTGCTCTAGATGAAAAAGATTCTAATATAAATCTCAAACATAAAAATAAGATTATCAAAATTTGCTCTTATCTAAATGAGAAATGTAATCTTTCTCTAGGTCAGAAATATGATCTTGGTAGTACTCAATTAATAAAGGTGGCATTGTTCTAGAGTAAAAAGAGCATTAGATCTTTTTAAGAAAAGTGGATTACAGAACAGTCTTAATCGCTAAGTAATTATATGATTTTGGGCTAGTCATCTAGCTTTGCCAGATTTCAGTTTCCCATTGGAAAATGAGAGAGTTGCGTGTACTAACTCTAAGACTTCTGGTTCTAATATTAAGTATTAAGAGGAGAGAGCTTACCTTGTATTAAACAATTGATAAACTTTTAAATTTTTATTCACAAAAATCTGTAAGGGTGGTATTACTATTTTTCACACATGAAAAGCCAGGTAGTTCTGAAAGGTTAAGTAATGTACTGACAGTCAGCTAGTTAGAGGTAGAACCAGGATTTGAATCTGCCTCTCAGTCTGTAAAACTCATGTTTTTCCCTTCCTATATGGTATGTGTTGGCTTTGGCTAATACTACCTCCTGCCTGTCTCTGAGTTGACACTTTGCTAAACGTTTTAAAAAGAAAAAGAAACAGATTCATTAATTCCTCCTGTCTTTTCTGAGGAAACAACAAAAAACTCCTACAACACACAATAGGAGGAAATCATCACCAAAGGGCTGCCAGTTGATACATCCACAGACAATGGCTTTAGTCTCCCTCGGTTTCCAAAAGAACAAAACAATGCTACTTTCAAAGATGCAAAAACTGCACGTCAGAGTATTACTATCCAGGCCGTTGTAAGTCTACAGACTTAGCTAAGTGTGACATGCCCACAGTTATTTTCAGACACTGTAATTGTGTCTGCAGATACTTTTTTCCTCCTACTGGTAATGGTGGAGGGAAAAGGGAATTGAGTTGGAGAGGTCCAGTGACTTGTCCAAGGCCACAGCTTTTATAGAAGAACACAGAGGTTCAAAATTAGGCATTTTTGACCCCAAATTGTAAACTATCTTCAATTAATAAATGGAGGAGCTGAGGAAAAACACAGTTTCATTAATATACACAGACACCCTAATTAAAATTGCAGCACAATAACATCCACATGAAAACTGTATTATTATAGGAGCTTTGTTTCCCGAGTAACAATGAGAACAAAAGTAAAATAACATGAAATTCAGGATTATAACCATCCTGCCATTGGTTTTTTTCCTAAGTTGTATTACATAAAATAATTTCATTTAGGAAACATTTTGAAAAGAGTACAAGCTCTTTAAAAAATATCACTAGTGCATTAAAAAAAATCATTTCTATGAAAAAGAAAGAAAAATCTAAAGGCCCATTGTACTGTCAGTGTATTGTTGGCAGGTATTTTTAAATCCCGATTCTAGAACTGAATGTTCGAGCTGCTACTTAAGGGAAATGCCCAGGAGCAATTGGTCTGAGCCTGAACTACTGCTCAGGCCTCTACACTGGCAGAGTCGTCAGTGGTGAAATTGTCAGCACAGTTGAAGGCATTTACGGGAAAGCCAAGATTGGAGGTGAAGGGAAATGAAATGGAGGAAATGAAATGGCTGTATTATTCAAATGTGCTGCAGACAAATCTTCAGCCCTGGAAAAATGCGCTCTGTATTCCAGGTAACTGTATTAGCTTAACTGATTCCAGGTGTTCGCAAGCATAATTGATTCATTCCGCAAACATTTCTTAAGTACCTACTATGTGAAAAACAATGCTATAAAACAGATTGTATGAACAGCCTTCATTCATTTCTAGAATTCTTCCAATTACAAATCATCAGTCTTTATTTTCATACATTTACAAAATCAGCACTTTATCTAATATAAGTATTGGTTAAGAAATTGGGAGGTTAATATGCACGCTTTCTGTCTATTTACAATCTACACTTTATCTCACAGGCTTTCTGTTCTCCCCTTCTCCTGGTAAATTGAAATAAATTTACTCAGGTATTGGTCGTGGAACATTCCATATGTCTAAAACGCTTTTCAACTTCACTGTTTTCTACAGAAAAAATTTTAGACTTTACCCAGGAACTCATGTGGTAAAGCACATTACAAATACTAACAGAAAATTTCAATACATTGTTTCCTGAAGTAGAAAAACCCGCAATCTGGAAAAAAAATAACACCATAGAATATAGTATTACACTTTGTCCTCAATTCTTCGTGACTACAGGAAAATAATTAATGCAATCAAAATAGAATAAATTTAAATTTAAAGCAACTAAAGATATTTTGTTATTATTACTTGCTTGTTGCTTAAGCATATTGTACTAAAAGAAAATTCTTCCACCAGAGAGCGTTTATCTTTTAGAAGTCCTGTTTCATTTCAGAGTGTTGGAAGTAGAACATAGTAGTAGTAACTTCATGATGGTAATATGCTAGATATGAATGTCAGTTCCTCAACTTCATATCTTAAACTGGATATAAAAAAGTAGATTGAAAGCGGGACGCAGTGGCTCATGCCTGTAATCCTAGCACTCTGGGAGGCCGAGGCAGGTGGATCGTTTGAGCTCAGGCGTTCGAGACCAGCCTGAGCAAGAGCCAGACCCCGTCTCTACTAAAAATAGAAAGAAATTAAATGGACAACTAAAAAATATATATAGAAAAAGTCAGCTGGACATGGTGGCACATGCCTGTAGTCCCAGCTACTCGGGAGGCTGAGGCAGAAGGATCGCTTGAGCCCAGGAGTTTGAGGTTTCTGTGAGCTAGGCTGACGCCACGGCATTCCAGCCGGGGCAATAGAGTGAGACTCTTTCTCAAAAAAAAAAATTTAAAAAAGTATATTGAGTAAATGTAACTCAATCAATATTTAAATATGCAGAAAATTAATGTCATATCTTTTTTTTTTTTAAGTCTCTAACCGATTGGGCTTTCTCTCTCTGATACCACCTGCTTGCTAGCAGTCCAACCTAAACCTTACTCTGATCTGATCATTAAGACAGTCCTGGGAAGAGTTCACTTTCCAGGATGAAATGATCAAAGTCTCCACCCATTGACATGTCCTAGAAAAAACCTGAAATATGACCCCTTCTTAGAAACCCAAATAAGAAGGTAGGACAGGATTCCTACTCCCCTCTCCCTACGTCCCTCACTTTATCTAGCACATTCTCTCTGCATCAAAACCTCAGGATAAAGCAGGGAAAATACTATCTTTCTTCCTTCCCTTGTCTTTCTTGCTATTGCTAATGCCAGGAGTGCAGGTGAGATTTTCTTTGTCTTATTTTCTGTCATTTTCTCGTAACTACCTTGGAACTAGTCCAGCTGTCATAGACAAAAGATGCATCTTCACTATGTGGGACAACTCCAGTGAGTTGTGTCCTTCTGGATTCCCTACTGATATGCTAAATTAAGAAAGGGAGGAAAGGGAGCCATGGAAAATCCTCTTTCTAGGCTGTAGTCTTGTGGGAGAATTCTATTTTGCATCTCAAAACCTGAATATAACTTCATTCCTTCTGTAACAAACTCTAAAACTCTCCTCCATCTCTACTCACCTTTATCAGGTAGATGGACAAACACCCGTGGCTTGCTAGGGTAAAGTATATCTCAAAGGAAAAAGAGAACTGGATGTTAATGTTTTTTCAAAATATTGCCTCATTACAAGTATGCATGGGAATGTAATGCATTCCATTAGCATTAGAGAGTCTATACTTGGTACCTTCAAATTATTCTCCACATGATATTTCTACCTTTGAGGTCAAATTATTTTTCTATTTTTATTCTCTCTTTTTTTTTTCTCTTTCTTTAAGCCGTCATTCTTTCCTTTCAGTGTAGTGTCATTATTTTTAGCAACATTTTCCATAGCCTCATGGGTGCTGCTTTGGAAGTATTAATTTCTCTTTGTCACTTAGTTTCAGGTGTATTTTACCAATGTGAGCTTGAGCATTCCGTTTCTCATGGTTATAGTCTGTTTGTTTAACTTGTGCAAACTACAAATAAAGGTGAAGATAGGACGGTATATGATAGAAGCATAGATTTTTTGATTTATCAATCACACTTGCTTAACATGGTATCAAAAGTCCTTCACCCTCTGGGAGTTCCCCCATTCTGCTGACTGCCCTGTGTGTCCATCAACAGAGACTTCTGCTTTTGAGTGTTCTTTAGTGATTCATGTCACCCAATTTTCCTACTTCTAAAAATATATTCACGATTATAAAAAAACACTTGGCTCTTCTCTCAGTCAATCCAAAATCAAGCTTCAAGACCTAGCCCAAATTCGGTGTCTTCATAAAGTACTGTTTACCGAAAGCTAGGCTTACCTTTCCCTTCAGCCTACCCGCAGCACTTTACAACAACTGCAATAAGAACAAACACATACATAGTACTACTTTGAGCCAGACATTGAACTTAACATTTGACATATAGTAACTCCCCTAATCCTTACAACAATCATAAGAGACAAGTAATCAGATTTTCCAGAACATAGAGATGAGGAAACTGAGACACAATGAATTTAAGTAACCTATCTATGGTTATATAACTAGTCTAACATCAATTTTTCAGGATTGTATAACCAGGACATATCTTAAATTTGAAGAAAACAATGAACCCCATTAAATTGTGTACAAAATTTTGTTTCGATGGGCAAATGTAGATTTTTTTAGGGGAGAAGGCCTCCATCTTTACATCAGATTTTCAAAGTATTCTGTGTTCTAAGAAAAGATTGCACACTCTGAGAAAGAGTATTCAGTACGATTCTTTAGTTATCTATTTAAAAAAGTGTACTTTTTGGAATTATTTACAGTGTATGTGAGGAATCTAGTGAATACCTTTGATTTGACAGAACATCTGTTTTGAATAAGTAGAAACTTTGGAGCTGCTAATAAGGGAGCAAGTAAATTAACCAATCAAAAAGAAATGAAATCACAGTTCACTCATTAATCACCCCTGCTAAATTGTAATAATAAATGTAATCTACAAGTGTAATAGTATTTATCTCAAAATAATAGTAAAATCACATTTCTCAAAGGACACATCACAACACAAAATATGTACCATTAGCTAGTAAATCATAACAATAAGTTTATTGTAACTTGAGATCATCCTTTACCTTTGTCTTGTTATAATTAAAGATTTTTCTATAATTTCTATAGAGTACATATTATAATGAATATGTATTTATTTTGAATTTTTAGAAAATGGATTTAAGTCTCTGCTGTGAGGTTACTTCAATCCTTTTCTAACACTTATTTGGCCCTATGTTGGCATGCCAGCAAATATAATTCAGGCATTTGAGGTCATAGGAGCTCTAATTATGCCACATGCACATATATAAATACATGCGCCCTCACACACACACACATACACACATTCACACACACATCTCTAATGTCTAATTCATTTAAAAGGATACATTTTATAATATCTTCTCTAGATTTACATATATATATATGCACACACACTTCAAAATGTGAACTAAAAACCCCTATCTTTAACAAAACCACTTTAATTCTTTTCAAGTTGCTTGGATGGTTCATAAAATATTCAAACCTAGCATTCTGTGTTGACCTGATTTTTTTCAATAAAGTAGATGAGAATAATATTCATTTATTTTAGAAATTGCTGAACCTGATAACTTGAAGGGTCAAGAATATCTAGAAATATGAAATGAGTCACTTAAAACAACTGAGGCCCAGGTGTGACATCTTTGGAGGAAAAGATTACAGTCCTGAGATGGCAATCAGAATAGTTTATGTTTACAGTTCTTCATGATATTGCAGGCTTGTCATGAAAATAAATTACTTGTAGTCCTCTGCCATTTTCTATTCCTGTCTCATCATGATAATAAGGCATGAAGTTTTTAACATTCAATATATTCTGAAATGCAATTTCATTTAAAATGCACTGAGTTCTAAAACATTTGCTGCCTATGTTTACTTGCAGATTCCACTTACATTCATATATCTAAAAGTACTGCTTGCTCTGTCTAGTAACAAATGAAAATTAAAACCATGGTTCTGAAATATGGATGGCTCATTGGAAATAAGATAGTAACCCCCAATTTCACTTTCATCTCTGAGAGGTGAAAATTTTTCTTCTAAATTTAGAAATTCCCCAAAGTTCATCTTGCAACCACAAGAAATTCATATAGTGGGATGGGAAAAGGCAGTGCATTATCATAGCATAGTTTCAAAGGAACATGAACGTTTCTACTTGGTTGGGTCACCTGCTGTCTTATTATTGCTTCCCAAAATATTCCGACTCACTAAGCCCCATGGTCACCAGGACCTGGCCCTAAAATGTCAGATAATTTTCCAGTTAGCCTGAGTCATGCTGTACCTTGTAAGTGCTGGAATTACAACTCTAATAGTAATAAATAACAAGGGTGAGATAGGCATACTAGCATTTCTTAAGCAAGAATAAGAAGCTATGGTGTTCAAAAATTTTAAGAACTTTCTTAAAGATCAAAAAGATGGCCTTATCTTTCCATATAAGATATGGCTAGATATTCTGGGACTAGAGAAATGTCAAAAATGAGTGAAAATCAGAAAAATCATAAACATTTTTAAAGCTCTGTGGAAGCATAGGAACAAATAAATGTCAGAATAAAACAATCTTAGGAAATTTGGATAAGAGCAAAATACTCTGTACATTTTCTGTTATAAAACTTCTCATAATCGAATCATGTAGTTAACTCTGTTAATGTTATATCGTTAGCTTCATGAGACCTGAAATCCTATCTCTGTTGCAGGGCTTCATCTGCAGCCTCTGGTACTATGTTTGACACATGGTGAGTACTGAAAAATGTTTACTAAATTAATGAGTATTCCTCCTTAACGCCCAGTAAACAAAACTGAGTGGAGACTACAGAAATATTAGTAGGTTATAAAAGTAAAAATAATGCCAGTATTATGACATCAAATATTCAGGTAACCAGAGGAGAAAAGAGGATAGTATATTGACAATATAAACATATAAATATAATATAATATAAAAAAGTAGAAAATTTTAGCATGCCATTTGTAATCCCTACATTATAACTTTAACATATTTTGACCCTTAACTGTAATTATCAAAACTATTTTAAACGTGCTGCTCTATTTCTTACACTAAATTTCCATTCTTGCCATTGAATATTGGCCCATTATAACGAAAAACAACCTTTTCTTCTTTTACACGGTCAACACAACACAGCACGGAACACTTCTGGTCACCAGAATGCCTGGGGAGATATCCCCAGTGGACACCAACTGGGTGTCCTACCATTCAGTTCAATTCTGACACTCTCTATCTGAAGTCAGATCCCACAGGTTAAGGGCTCCATTCTGTAAGACTGCTCCTATTTTAGACTCCAGTCACAAGTAGTAGTTGTTACCCATACTTCTAGTTGTTACCCAACCAGTTCCACATCCCTATCCATGGGTTCCATTAATTTGTTAGGACAGTTCACTGAACTAAGGGAAACATATTTACTGGTTTGTTATATTAATAAGGGATATAATAAAGGATGCAGATGAACAGAAAATAAAGAGATACATAGGTTGAAGTCTGGGAAGGTCCTGAGTACAGGAGCATCTGTCCCCAAGGAGTTGGGGTGCTCTACTCTCTTGGCACTCCAATGTGTTCATCAATCTGGAAGCTCTCCAAACTCCATAGTTTGAGAATTTTCATGGAGGTTTCATGACATAGCAATGATTGTTTATTAAGTCAATCTCCAACCCTTCTCCCCTTCCTAGAGGATGGGCAATGGGGCTGAAAGTTCCAAGTTTCTAAACATAGCTTGATATCTGGTGACTAGCCCCCATCCTGAAGCTACTCAGGAGCCCATCAAGAGTAGCCTCGTTAGAGCAAAAGATACGTCTATTACCCAGGAGCTTCGATCCCTAATCTTCTAGTCCCAAGGTATTAGAAGCTCTGTGTCAGGAATCAGGGACAGAGACCACATATATATTTCTTATTATATCAATAATCATCAATATCAATATCATGTCCATGTTCTCTCAACAATGGCAAATTGGCTTTACCTCCTATGCCAACCATGATTTATTGACATTGACTTTATTGAGAAGGACTGCAAGAACTAATTACTCCAAGTTTAGAAGGCCCTGTTATCAAGTCCTCAATGAGTAAAAGTATTAACTGAGACACATAGCACAGTGTATTTACTGATGTCCTGCAATCTTTTTAGTCTGCAATTGTTTCTCCATTCTTCACACCTATCTAAATGCCATCAAATCTTCAAGGTCTAGATTACATGCTATTTTTTTCTATAACAGATTTCATAACCATTAATCCTAAATGATAACCTTCTTCTAAAAAGTCCTATGACATATGTTTGCCTTATTTTGTTGTTACTTTTATCTTTGTATAATGTTATGTCTTTTCTTAACAGTAAGATTATAATCCCTTTAAGAACAAAGACTGTGTTTTGTCTGTTTTTCCTATATTATTTAGAATACTACAAATGTAAAATCTCAATATAATCCCTAGTGAAGAATAGATTTTTATGTATAGAATTAGAGGCAGCTTTCCTTATTAGTTCATTGATTTGTTCTCGTCTTAAATTACCATTAGTGAATTTTTAATGCATATGTAAATCTATAAAATTTTATATAATACTATAATATTCTACTATAAACATGCTTTATTTCATAAAACTTTTCAAAATTAAAATTTCTCACAAAACCTTTTCTGTATCTTAATTCTTTTTCCTCTTTTTTGGCATCATGCTGAAGAATTATTTTCAATTCCTATATTTTAAATATAACACATTTAAATAAATTATACAATAATTCCATCATTTTGAAACTCTGATATATTTAGCTCAACCCTTCACATAGTGAAAAATTTTCCCTATCCCCAATTTTGCTGTTGATGGAGCAAATTTCTTTCTATATTCACAAAAATAGTTCTTAGTGGAACATTACAATGAATATACCATGCAAAATTAATTTTCAAGTGATCAGAAGGCAATAAGTACTTTTTCATAATTAGTTCTTCTTAAAATTAATCTAATGTTGAGGCTTGGGATTGAGATGTCCTATGTATGCATCATCTTTGACCTCATAATCTCATCTTTACCCTTATGCTTGGTTTATGTGTCATGTCTTCTGGGATATCTTTTATTAATATAATCACCCAGTTCCTAGGCCCCAGATGAAGGTTGGAACCTTTCCTCTCCACATCTCCACACCATCTTCTAGTTCTTCTAGTTGCTTTCATCAGAGCCCTTATCATCCCCATGGTCCTTGTTTGTTTACATGTATATTGCCATTACAAGCTGTATCTCTTCTGGAAAACTATGCTTTCTTTTACTCATCTTTATATCTACAGAGCTTGGCACTTAATAAATAATGAATAGAATAAACAGATGAACAGAAAATTGATTCATTCAGTACTAGCAGAACTCACAATAATAGTTGAGAAAAACCCTAGTGTTAACTGACTGACATTCAAAATTGTTGCTGACACCTGATACCTTTGGCAAATTACTTAATGTCTCTAAACCTCAGACACCTCTTTGGGAAATGGACATATTACATCACAAAAGCCTGTGAAGTTTAAATTGGGAAATGTACAAAAATCTACATGAACATAATGCCAGGCACATGGTATGCTATAAATAGAGCATTGGGGTTTTTTGTTTGTTTTGCTATTGTTAATGCAATAATTATGATATTAAGTGACTATTATATAATAGACTAAGTTTTGTGAAGTATGTTTAAGAGAAATTCTGGTTAACAGGCAGGGCCAAAACTCTGAATTCCTCAGTCTCTCAACTTGGCTGCCTGGAGTTGGGGAGATGGAGAAGATGGTGGTGGACAGTGAAGGGGGTTGGAGTGGGTTCCATGAAGTTTAGGAAGGGGCTACTTTTCACTCAATACAGGGGATGAACCCCTATCCTTAGACATATACTGAGACTGAGACATGAAACCATTCAGTCAATAGTTATTACACTTCTGCTATGTCTCAGAAGTGGCCATGATGTTTGGAAAGGATGCAGAAAGTGAAAGTCTAAAACAAGCTGACAATCAAAGGAGACAAATCTCAGAAGCAAAGTAGGATCTGAGGAAGCAAGACAGCTGAAAAGCGAGAAGGACTAAAGCGGGGAAATGAGAATTGGGCCCAGAGTAATAACACAGATACAAGATGTTACAGTGGGTGGGGACTATTTGCTTGCTTGCTGGGGTATTTTTAACCATAGGTGTGGGTTCAGACTCGTGAGAGCATGCCTACCTGTTACACATTCATTTAAAAGGGTTGAAGCAGAATAATGTGCTTGGATTTATTCTTTTGATGCAAATAAAATTTTTGAATATTTTCAATCCACCTTTGAAGTACTCAGAGCTCTTAATCAGTCCTGTGGTAAACAAAATGTATTAATTGCTTAATATGTCCCCCGCCCATGCTGATCCTCCAGAAGTCTGACAGACACCCTCAGTGGCTTTTCATGTGATTGAGTGGATAAGACCATTTTACCCATAAAACATATGAAAGATCAAATTCTGACAGTAGAATGTCAGTTTTTACTATTGTTATCTAAATAATTTCAATTAGATATCTTTCTTATATGTATTGAACAGTTTTCTGCCTTCATAAACAGAAGATATTTAATATAAGTAAAATGTTTCCTAATAATCAGCATCATCAACATCATTGGCTGTTCTTTGATATAATTAAGGTAATCAACTTTTTTGATGGTAGAAACAAGTCTTACTGATTTTTATTTTTTAATTACATAGATATAAAAAAAAACAGTTGAAATAAAGAACAAGGAATATCTTCCATTATATTAAAGATCCCTAAGGTGCTAAGAAATTTTTTGAGCTCTTAAATATTAATAATTTTTCCATTTTTCTGGCTGTCAGCTCTCTTACTAGTTTTACAGTACCTGTCACTTTACCTTTCATCCAAGTTCTTTTTCCAAGTTTTGATTCTAATTTACTGCGTACTAGGAGACTAGACAAATGAGTTTACTAAAATTCTGTCTAAAGTTGGTTCATATATTTCTAGTAAGTAAAGTTTGTAAGCATTGAGCTATTAATTCCATTTTGACTTTCAAAGTCTTTTTTTTTTCTTTTGATTTCTTATTATTTGGTTTCCAAATAGTTGGAATTGTCAGATAAATATCATGTCTGAAAGTTACATGTAGACAATTAAAGTGTATGATTAAGGATAACACTATTTGGCATAAGCTCTGCAATTCAGTGAATTCCAAAATTAGAAAGCTCTATGAAGTCAGCCCACTGAGGGAGCCATTCAGAGTCAACAGTTATTACTCTCTGTGTCTCCTTTATTTATCTGGGTACTGGAAACAGCCTGAATATATACTTAGTCAAAAGAAATCTAGATAGCACAAAATTTCAGGTAGACTGAATTGCATGTACAAAGGCACTCAAGAGACAGCAAGAAATTTGGTTTGGTTGGAATAGCGGTGACATGAAGGGAAACAGAAGATAGGGCAGACATGAGATGGTGGAGATAGGATGGATCCAAGTGGGATACGCTGCTTGGTTTGTGGATGCTATTCTTAAGAGCAATTGTTCTTAAACATCAGTGTGTTTCAAAATCACCTGGTGAGTTTGTTAATAACTGTACCTGCAGTTTTTTTTCTGAATCACAATATTTTTTTTTTTTTTTTTTGAGATGGAGTCTTGCTCTATCACCTTGGCTAGAGTGCCGTGGCGTCAGCCTAGCTCACAGCAACCTCAAACTCCTGGGCTGAAGTGATTCTCCTTCCTCAGCCTCCCGAGTTGCTGGGACTACAGGCATGCATCACCGTGTCCGGCTAATTTTTTTTTTCTATTTTTAGTAGAGACAGGGTCTCGCTCTTGCTTAGGCTGGTCTCAAACTCCCGACCTCAAGGGGTGCTTCTGCCTCGGGCTCCCAGAGCACTAGCATTACAGGCGTAAACCACTGTGCCTGAATTCCCCAAATTAAGAACCACTGCTTTAGAGAAGAGGAAGGCAGTGCAGATTTAAGAGTCAGAAACTGATGTCATTAAAGCTTTTGTTTGTTTGCCTGCTTTAAGAAAATCACTGAAAGTATAATGGAAAAGGAAAAGACTGAGGAAGAATATTAAGTTTGAAGAATACAAAAACCAAATCTGTATAAGAACAAACTACTAAATTTTGGCCTGATTAAGTAGGCTGCAGTATACATAAGATAGAAAAAGGAAAAGGCCAAGGGAAAGTAACTTAAAATTTTTAAGAAATAAATGTCTAAGGAATAACCAGATAATAAAATCATAATTACCTATTGTGTATGAATTCTACCTCTAAAGGACAATATTTTTCTTATATAAATGTCATGAGTCATGTTATTAACTGATATTTAAGGTTATTGTGGGTGATAAGACAAAAAAATATTATAGGATTTGTTTTTTTCTATCTGATTATCAAAGTAATCCACTTAATTTTTTTTTAAATTCTGAAGTATCAAGATCCTAAATAAAAATTTACTATGAACTTATTAAAGAGGCGATAAAGTCACACTTTTGAAAAAAAATTATAGTTCTTTTGAGAGGTTGAAGCAACTGCTCTTCCAGTGTCCCACAATTCACTGCTAGAACTGAGAGCAGATGTGAGAGAAAACAAGTACTGTATTTCTTTCCATGTGAAGAAGTAGCTTATCTTTCTTTTACTCACTCGTGAATTCATTCAGCTGTAATTTATTGAGGAGTTACTATATGCCAGACATTTTATTAAATGTACAGATTTGATATGAAAATACTAGATACATTTCCTGTTCTCCAGAGCTCGTTCTCCATGGCTAAAGATAACAGTAGAGGGGAAGAAGCTGTGATTAAGGGCTAAGAAGAGGTGATTAAAAACAACTAGCCTAATCAAATTGATGTGAAGTCTTGGTGCTCTAAATGTCCAGTAAAAAGAAAGAAGACACATTTATAAATGAATGGTATGTTTATACCAAACAGGAAATTAAGTATTTGCAAAAAAATTTGGAATAAAAAATCATTCATTTGAGTATATTCTGGTTCTTACATAGTTTAGTTATGTAACCTTAGTCAATGTACTTAATTCTCCTGATCTACTTACCTCTCAAGTGAGAATAAATATAATTTTACATAGGCCTGTCAGCCTATGGCACATAGATAAAATGAAATAAGATAAAATGCATGAAAGTGTTTTCTAAATTGTAAAAGCCTATGGGGATATTAATGACATATAAACAAAGTACCATAGGAAAAACTGCTTAAATGCTACTTGAGCTTAATCTATGAACACTCATTAGTGATGGTCTGTTAGAACTGTTCATTAGAATTAGAAGTGTAGATCTATAAATTGCCCACGATTTTTGTCATTTAATTATCTCAATAAAATGATCAATTGTTAAAAGATTAAAGTCTGCAAAATGGCTGCACTTTTAGAGCTGATCTTTTTGGAAGCTGTGGAAATTTATCCGTTAACTCGTCACTGGAGGATTTTTATGAATTGTGCAGTTAGAAATTCCTATCCAAATAAACCTATCTTTAATGTTGTTACAGTTTCATACATTAAGTTGTGGAGATAAACTCAGGTTTCCAAAAAAACGTTCCTTAACTAAAACATAAATACTCAGGCTTTCCAACTTTTATAAAATGGGTCAAAATTAAATTTCAAGAGTGAGATGTTTCCTTAATGTTTCCTTAAATGAACTGTTGACAAGACTTTGGAACCTTGCAGAATAAAATTTGGCTTCCCTTACAATAAGTCTTCTTCTGTACAAATTGTTAAAATCAAGTCACCACACAGCCATAGATCCAGCATTTTCATTTTTGTTACAAAATGTCACTGGAGGGGATTTTGTCCTTGCAAACTGCATAAAATTTACAGTAGAATATTTGTAAAAGCAGGATGCTGAAATAGATCTGCTTTGATTCCTTGGTAAAGAAAAAGGAAGGGCAAGAAGCTTCAGCTTCTATTTACCCTGGCATTAACTCAAGATAAGCCTTAAAATTACTTTTTGGTGTACAAACAGTGTGGTTTCCCCATCAAAAGGTTATTTGTTACAAAAGGGCTTTATTCTGTGAGATATTGGGTACATTCACTTTTTAATTAGAGCTGCCAAACTCTGGGCCAGTGTGAGGTCAAAATCATGTCTTTTTACGATGCTCTTTTTCCTGATTATAAAAGTAATAACAAGTGCAATAGATCCAATTTTTTCCCCAGAGGATTTTCTCAAGTTAACTGTAGCATGAAAAAATTAACCACAGACCGATGCCCTGATTTTGCCCTTTAAATATCTTGAAAGCTTCTTCAAACACTACAATGAGATACCGAGAGACTGGGGTAAGAATGGGATTGTGGTGTTGTTGGTGTAGTTCCTTCTTATGTCATCTGGCACTGAATGAATGAATGAATGAGTGAGTGAATCTATGAATAAATAAGGGAATGAGCTTTTACATGAGATAGACAATTTTATTTTCTCTTGCCCTGCCAAATGGATGGGTAACAAAATACAAGGGCAATAAAATACAAGTTTTATGGTGTTTCGGTGTTTATTTGTGAGGATTATGGAGCAATATCAAGAACACAGTGACTAAGAGTGTAAATTTTTACCAATTAGTCTTAATAATGAAACATTGACAGTGTATTTGACCTATTAAATCAATATGTTCCACTACAGATCCTGGTTTTCCATGTCTCCTGACCTATTCAATTCTTTAATTTCTTATTTCACAGGGGAAAGGTGAACAGATCCTAAAATAAAGTGGTTGTCACTCGATTTTGAGTCTTACATTAACCTTTTAAAATATATACTTTCATAGAGAATTGAAAGTTTTGAACATTGGGCAATGTTGAAAGAAGAAATCTTCTTCCAGTTCACAAACCTCCCCACTGCAAAGCCAGAGTAAAAGCTTGAGGGTCTGAGGATAGGGTTTTCCTACAAAAGCATAGCAGAAAGGATGGAGGAATGAGTTAGTACAATTGAAAGGGAAAAGATCAACTTTTGGCTTTTGGACAGGGTTGGAAAGATTAGGAGGAGAGGACACCACGATGCAGAAACAACGTCCTCTTCTCTCAACCATTCAAGTGGATGCTGAAGAGGAGATAGGATGTTCCGAAGAGAGATGACAGAACACAGGGAGGCGATGGGAAACCCGAATGCAAGGGCTCTTTGGGGGCCCTGCTTCTTGTCTGCCAAGCAGAGAGGAGAATACATCATAGGATACAGTGTAACCTCATGGTTCAGCTGAGGCAGAGCACAGAAGAGATTTGAAGCCATGAAGCAGTGACCCCTGTGGCACACACACAGATTTGAAGAGAGGCTATGTAGACTGTGATTTTCAAAGTGGCACTATTGCAGGACACCCAGTGACATGAAGGCACCAGGGACACCTCCATGGAGACAGCATGGACTGAGAAAATAACAGGCCAAACAGAGTCCCTTTTCTCCCCCACCGGCAGAAATAGGCACTCTTTGCCTTGCATCGTTATCCTACCATCCTGGGAAAGAAAGGAGAAAGAGGAGACCTCTCTAGAAGTTTGAACTGACTAAAAAATATTACCAATAGGAATAAATACTGACTTGCCAAGATTAGTTTTTTATTTTTATTTTTCTCTTTTTTCCTCTCCGTAATCACTGAGAAAGGTGCTTGAGATCAAGATGAGATTGATTATAGGAAACAAATCATGTCACAGTTTAACAGATCTAAGTTGTAATGGGTAAACTCTGACCAGACTAAAGTGGCATTACCCAGACATTCCGCACCACCCCCGCCCGCCCAAGCTCTGCTTCCATTCTTTTTTGTGGGACTGTAGCAAGGTAGTATTAACCATTCCAAGCTAGCAGTTAAATTTTTGGAAGTAAAAGACAACTTCATTCTGAATAAAATCTCACAGTTGTGAGCTTGCACAACTGTACTCTCCCACAAAAAAGAAAAAAAGGCCCGATTATGTTGTATCATTGGTTATAATTCTAAACACAGTGTTATAAAAATGTAAAGAAATACTCAAAGCCATATATCCAAAATAAACTAATGAAAATATCTGGAAAAATTCAAAAAATTATATCAAAATAAATGTTATTTTTGGAAAGTAATCTTGTGGTTAAATTAATGTACATTATGCAAATATTTCTAAGTATCAATTACATTAACTAGTAATACTTGACTGGCTAGGCACAGTGGCATGTGCTTGTAGTCCCAGCTACTTGGGAGGCTGAGGTGGAAGGATAGCTTGAGGCCAGGAGTTTAAGGCCAGCCTGGGCAAAACAGTGAGACCCCATCACTAAGAAAAAAAAAAAAAAAAAGTAATACTTGACAGAGTTGCATTACACTTCTTTTAGTTATTTTTATGGTAGAATATAGCTAATTATTTTTAAGTCAATTGTATTCCAGAACAAAATATACTGATAAAGTTTAATCATAAAAAAGGTTTAGGCTGGCTGCGGTGGCTCATGCCTGTAATCCTAACACTCTGGGAGTCCAAGGCAGGAGGATTGCTTGAGCTCAGGAGTTCGAGACCAGCTTGTGCAAGAATGAGACCCCATCTCTACTAAAAATAGAAAAAATTAGCCAGGCATCATGGTGCATGCCTGTAGTCCCAGCTACCTGGGAGGCTGAGGCAGGAGGAATTGGTTGAGTCCAGGAGTTTGAGGTTGTAGTGAGCTATGATGACACCACTGCACTCCAGCCAGGGCAATAGAGCAAGATTCTGTCTCAAAAGAAAGAAAAGGAAAGAAAGGAAAAGAAAGGAAAGGAAAAGAAAGGAAAAGGAGGGGAGGGGAGGGGAGGGGAGGGGAGAGGAGCAGGGGAGGGGAGGGGAGGGGAAACGAAAAGCTTTAGATTTCCTTTAATTTTGCCTAGTTTCCCCTATAAATGAACTGACAGACATGAAAGTGAAGTGTAAATTTCCACATTTGGATAAATATAATTTCCTGAATAAATCAAAGAAATGAACCTCTTGTTTTTTATTTATAGACTAGTTTGACAGAACGTTTTGATGTCCTTTCCCAATCCCACATTTGAATAATCTGGATAATGCATTTATAGTTTATTTTGCCAGTGAAAATAAGACCCTCCAAATGGAGAAGTGCCTATGTTTTAGATCTTAAGCTCCTTACCTGTAAAACTATGAGTTTGAACTAAAAGATAGCTACATACTTAAATGTACTAAAGTTCTGTGATTTGGGGATTCCTTAAAATTTATACATACTATTCTTCATTACTTACACTAAAATCACAGGAAACAATTCTACACACACATATATATGTCCCGGAATTCATACCCATTATATCACTATACTTCAGTTATTTCAAAACTCCACAAAAATTATGTAAGGAATTGCTTAAATCTTTAAGTTCCATGGGGGGGATAAAAAGGCTCAACTAAATTTCAAAATCAAGAAAGGGCCCATATAGCCATCTGGTGGCTATTTAGGGAAATACATCTGAATCTTTCCACCAATATCATTGAAAATTGGTACATAGCATTTAAAAAAAGAAATAAATCATATATACTAATTTAATATTTGCATTATTCTAATAGATCATTCAAAACATTTTAATTTCATATAGATGTATATATTTGCTTTTAGATTTTTCTTTAAAGCATAAAGCTTTTCTCATACATACTAATTACTAATCATACATATCATTGTTGTTGCTATTCATTATAAATTATACCCATTATAAATTTTAAAGGAGCTATTCAAGATCATAGCTCCTTTAAAATATGAGTTAGATAGGTAAATAGAAGGGACAATATTTGATAGCACAACAAAGTAACTAAATCAAAAATAAGTTAGAATATACTTTAAAACAACTAAAAGAGTAGAATTGGAATGTTTCTAACACAAAGAAATGATAAATGCCTGCGATGATGTATGCCCCAATTATCCTGATTTGATTAATACACATTGTGTGCTGTACAAAACATCACATGTACTGTAATATACACAACTATTATGTACTTATAATAATTAAAAAGAAAAAAGGAAAAAAATATGAACCCCAAATAGACTAAACACAGGAAGTTGAATGATTATGCATGGATGCACTTTTTATAAATACTCATATATATTACTCATATATAGGACCTTTCAACCAATATATTAATATATATATATACTAATAAGTGCCAGGCTCCATAATCATATGAAAAAGCATAGCCCAGCTTTAAATATTTAAAATAATATGAAGAAATATCTAAGTAGTAACATATAAACATAACATTGTTAGACTTAACTAAAGTATAAAAACATCAAAGAGAAGGATCATATGTTGTTTAAATAAAGGTAATTGCAGGGAAAAAAGCTAGCTATACATTGTTGTCAGATGATATAGCTTATTCACAGAATTTTACAAAATTCTGAATATGTCTTTTAGAAAAATGGACATTTTTTCAATATAGCTGTTTGTAAGCAGTGAAATAAGAGCGAGTTTATAATTTAATATGACCATGGTGAAATGAAAACCTTATTATGGATATTCTTAGAGAGTTTTCATAGGCAGAGGGAAAATAAGTATGTCAATTTACTAGATGAATGTTTTGCTATATAAGTCTATATAAAAAAAATAGAAAAAAAAATGAAAAACCATGAAAAATAATCTGTTACATATTTTTTCTCCAAAGGCAATATTCCCAATATATTAAAGTGTAAGCATGTCCAAAAAGTAAATTTAGACTGGGCGCAGTAGCTCATGCCTGTAACCCTTTTGGAGTCCTAGGCTACAGGAGGATCTCTTGAGGCCAGAAGTTCGAGGTTACGGTGAACTCTCATGACACTACTGCAACCTAACTGTGGCAACAGAGCTATATTCTGTCTCAAAGAAAAAAAAAGTTTATGAGGTTAGCAGTACATTTGCATAACACAATAATTTTATTGTTAGTATTTTGCTAGGCATTAAATTTCATTATATATAAGATTTAATGAAATTATTGTATTATATATAATATTTAATGAAATAATTATTTATTTATTAGAAATAGAGTCTCACTATGTTGAAACCAGGCTGACCCTGAACTCCTGGGCTCAAGGGATCCTCCCACCCCAGCCTTCCTAGTATCTGGGACTACAGGTGTACACCATCACACCCAGTTCTAATGGAATATTTATTTAAATATGGAGGCTAGTCTACACATATTGCTCTGATAAAACCCTTGCTCAGAATTTATTTTTAAGAGTGTAATGTTTTTCTCCTGTGTAATTTCATTGTTAACTTTATGAATAGTGAATTTTTAGTCAATAAAATATGGAGAAGCAATTTACAAAATTTTAGTAAGGTTATGATGGAAATTTAGAAGTCAGTCAATCTGATAACCAAGAAAAACATTAAAATAATCAACACTAATTTTTCAGTTCGAACATTTCAATCTAGAAACAATAATGTGAATAATAAGCTATCATTAGAACAAATGACTTTTATAATCATTCTATAGAAATAACACATAGCAAAGAAGATTAAGACTGGTTTCCTCAAGTACTGACTTCTAAGTGCAATTCTGTCCTATTCAAGCCAAAAAAAGCATGAAAACATTTTTTAAGTATATGAAAGAATAAGCAAATATTTATGGGAAGAACTATAATCATATGTATGAAACCGAGATTTATTGGCTACACCTACTTAAGCTTTTGTCCAAAATATTGTTATAAATGTTCTATACCAAGAGTTTTTTCCCTTTAATACTGTCCCCAGAACCATAGAATATTTGCCTCTGTGTGTGTGGTTTTTTAATATTTTTTATTTTTAATTGTTATGTATACACAATAGTTGTACATATTTGTCTTGGTTGAGCCTGTTTTAATGAATGGACAAGAGTGCAAATTCTAGAGTCAGACATTCCTAGTCTTAATATCAACTCTACTGCTTAACAAATATTCCTTCTTGGGCCGGGCGCGGTGGCTCACACCTATAATCCTAGAACTCTGGGAGGCCAAGGCAGGAGGATCGCTTGAGCTCAGAGAGCTGGAGACCAGCCTGAGCCCTGAGCAAGAGTGAGACGCTGTCTCTACTAAAAATAGAAAAAATTAGCGGGTGTGATGCCACGTGCCTGTAGTCCCAGCTACTTGGGAGGCTGAGGCAAGAGGATCACTTGAGCCCAGGAGTTTAAGTTTGCTCTGAGCTAGGCTAATGCCACGGCACTCTAGCCCCGGCAACAGAGCGAGGCTCTGTTTCAAAAAATAAAAATAAAAATAAAAATAAACCAAACCTCTAATGCTGAACTTTTTTTCCCAAAGTAGGTGCTCCAATATGTAGCCCTATCTGCAATTGGTGGAGAGTTGCCTTTGCTACACACCCTCCCCAAAATATGTTATAGTCAGACTCTTCAAGTTTCTGTCTATTAGGTTATCTAATGACATCAGATTTTGGTTAAATTTTATATTTCCTTGACTAAAAATAGGGTTGATCATCTTTTCACTTGTGTGTAGCCATTTAAACTTTTTTCTTTCATAAAGTGCCTCTTCAATTTTTATTGACTTATAGGGATTATCTCGGTACTAGATCAGAGGAATTCTCAACCTCTCATGTTGCCACCATTTTGATCATGTCAGTATTAGAGATGGAAATGGGTTGAATTGCAATTTCAGATATTTTTGAACCATGGGTTAGAAGTCACTTATGGCAACCTACGATTAAATGTGGTTCTACCTGATTTCTCTCTGCTTTTCTCCAAAGCCACTTTGGGATTTTTTTGTTTGTTTGTTTGTTTGTTTCTGGTGGGTGGGGGGAGGTTACAAAATTAAAGTTTGTGTTAGGAGGAGCCAGGAGAGAATGGTCAGGTAGAGCAATTTGTTTTGTGTTTCGGGCTCTTTTAGATTTTATTTCATCTCTCCAGCCCATACTGTTGACAAAGGATGAGCTGATTTCTCCTGTTCTTGGAAGTGTTTCTCTTCTACATCAGGCTTTTTCTTCTGTCCATCCCTATCTAGGCCAGACGCCCATCTCTGGTAATGGAAGCTGACATTATGGTTCTCTGCTCACCTATAGCGAGCTTATTTCTCTCTGGAATTTAACTTCTTGAGCCTCCTTGTATCTAATGTTCTTTGCTAGCTGCATAAAAAATTGTGATTTTTATTTTGCCTGTGTTTTTCCTGTTGCCATGGAAGAAAGGATGGTCACATATTTCTACATCCTCAGAGGAATATATATATATCTGTGTCCACATTGGACACAACATAATGTTGATCCAAGAAAGTGAACCACAACAAACATTTGGAGAATTCCATTTATTAAACATTTTAAAAGAATAAATACAAATAATTCCAAGTGTATGTGCCTATTTTTACTGTTTTGATTACTTCCGATTAGGGTAAGCAAGGATAATTGTTAGGGCAAGTTCTCTCTCCTTTTTTTTTCTTCAAGAGTTTAATTTTCTCTCTCTTCTTTCTTTCCTTCCTTCTTTCTTTCTTTCTCTCTCTCTCTCTCTCTCTTTCTTTCTTCTTTCTCTCTTTATCAAAATATCCATTCCTTCAACTTGGTTGATATCAATTGTATTTTAGGAGGAACTGAAATAAACACAATCATTTATGCTATAGTATAAATGACTAATAATCTTTTAAGATTATTCCCAAATAAGACTCAGATCAATAAATTTTTGGGTAGTGTGACAAAATGAGCTAATGCTTGTAAGTCAGAGATTATGTGTATGGTTGAAATTCATGTGCATATATCAGTCAGTCTTTCTGTCTACAGTCCTTTGTTTATGCACTTACATAAGCAAAGCATGAATTATTTTCTTTCTTCTTTACCAACAAAATCTTATCTGCCATTCAAAATTTTCATTACAATTTAGTGCACCATGATTCCTTCTTTTATGGTTCCATCTACTATAGACTGAATGTATTTCCTCAAAATTTATAATTTAAAACTTAATCCCCAGCTGGGCATGGTGGCTTGCACCTGTAATCCTAGCACTCTGGGAGGCTGAGGCAGGAGGATAGCTTGAGCTCAGGAGTTCAAGACCAGCCTGAGCAAGAGTGAGACCCTATCTCTACTAAAAATAGAAAGAATTAGATGAGCCACACAGCATGTGCCTGTAGTCCCAGCTACTCGGGAGGCTGAGGCAGGAGGATTGCTTGGCCCCAGGAGTTTGAGGTGGCTGTGAGCTAGGCTGACACCACAGCACTCTAGCTCAGGCTACAGAGCGAGACTCTGTATCAAAAAAAATAAATGATTAAAATAATAATAATAATAATAAAACCTAATCCCCAGTGTGATGACATTAGGAGGTGGGGCCTTTGGGAGGCTCTGCCTTCCTGAATGGGATTGGTACTCTTGTGAAAGAGGTCCAGAGAGCTCCCTTCACCCCTCTGCCATGTGAGGACACAATGAAAAGGCCATCTGTGAACCAGAAAGCAGGCCCTCACCAGACACCAAATCTTCCAGCACCTTGATCTTAGACTTCCCAGCCTCCAGACCTATGAAAAATAAATTTCTGTTGTTTATCAACTACCCAGTCTATGGCATTTTGCTGTAGCCGTCTAAACAGACTAACTCCATTCCACACAGATCACTCACTTCTATGCACTTTTATTTATGAAACTTTAATTATATGCTTTTATTATGTGCTTTTGTTCTATAACTCCTACATAGACATCTTGATTTTTGTATTATAAAAATTTCAGTTGAAAGTGACAGAAATTCAACTCAAAATAACTAGCAAAGGAAATGTACTGGCTCACATAACCAAACCAAAGAAAGACGGGAGCGGAGCCTATTTCAGTAATAAAAGCTGGAGTTTGGAATTCAAAAAGCATCAGCACTCTCTGTTAATCTTTCTCTCCTGCTTTCTCTCCTCACCTACCACCACCATCATGAGTGTAGGCTTTTATTTCTGTAAATTTCTGTCTCAAGTACCTCTATATAGCAGGTTGCTATGGTTTGAATGTTTGTCTCCTCTGAAACTCATGTTGAAACTTAATCCCCAATGTGGCAGCATTGAAAGGTGGGGTCTTTAAGAGGTGATTGGGTCATGAGGGCTCTGTCTTCATGAATGGATTAATCTATTCATAAATTAATGGATTCATAGGTTATCATGGAAGTGGCACTGGTGGCTTTTATATATATATAAAAAGAGGAAGAGAGACCTGAGGGAGCACACTGAGCCCCCTGGGCATGTGATGCCCTGCACCGTCTTGGGGCTCTAAAGAGAGTCCCCATCATCAAGAAGACCCTCACCAGATGTGGTCCCTCTGCCTTGAACTTCATCCTATATAACTTGGAAAAATAAATCCCTTTTCTTTATAAATTACTGTGTTTTAGGTATTCTGTTATCAGTAATAGAAAGCAGGGTACTTGTTTGGGTTTATATCTTAACAGCTTCTGATTCAAGAGGAAAGGGCTATGTCTTTCCTCCACTGTTGAAATTCAAGGAAAGATTCTGATTGTCTTAGTTTGAATTACATCATCACCTTTTGGACACTATAATCTAAGGTATATAAAATTATTATTATCCCAGCATGAGAGGTGCCTCCATTTAGCTAGAGAATGGGATGGGCTGGGTCAGAGTGCTCTGATTGGCACTATCACCTATTAGAACCCATAGGATAGGGTGACATAGGTCCCAAAGGTTGTGTGTGTGAGACAGTAGGAATATTTTGATCTTGCCTAGAAAAGGAGAGGAACACTGGGCAGATGAAATAACAACAAGCTCTTGGAAAGCGGGAACTATAGCTTCTTCTTCAGTGTCTCCCTGCCAATTTCTCCTTTGAACAGAGATGGTGGTTTCAGAGGTCAACCAAACACAGTAAATATCTATGAGCTAAGTTCATTGATTAAAGCTATAGAGTTTTAAAACATATTCATAAAAAACTATTTGTTCTGTCTTGCAGTTATGTTTAGATTGAATTGAAATAATGCTGGTTTCTTATTTTTTAAACATCAATGAGATCGCAGTGTCAGAATATTAGAGGAAGAGAAAATGTTTGGAGGGTAAGATAAAGCTATTGAATATGAACAGAGATTTATATCAACCAGTGACACAAGAATAGAAAAACACATTTATGTTAGTGGTAGAGTTGGAATACCTTCTCTTCTCTTCTCCAAATTGTGTCTATAATTCCAGGCATGAACTTATGCCTCTCCCTTTCAATCTTGACGATCTGTGGAATTCCAATCTTTGTCAACCTCTTCTTTCGGTAATTCTACTGTTTATTTATTTTTTTATACTGCCACAAAGCAGAAATTTGACCCCTCATTTGCAATCACAGAATAATGAGATGTTTATTTCTTTAATAACGTCTTATAAATATGCCTTGGCTATATCAATTAAGTTCTAGATTTTTTGACAAAAAGTGGCATGCCTTCTGCTTTTCTTTAAACCTATGTAGCACTGATCACAGCTCTGAACACACAATCCTTCCTGTGATGTTTGTGGACAGTGAAGAATCAGGATGGAATGTTAGGAACTTCCAGCAGGATATATCTTGTTACTACTTTGAAGGTAGTTTAAGAAAAAAACATAACATCTGCTAAATATGCATGCTTATATTTACTGTTATGGATGCCAAGTAATTACCTTCCTTCCTCTTCTGGAAAAACAGAGGGTTGAAGCCAGAAACCTGTCTCCTCCATGGACAGGTAAATTTATGCTACTAGGAGAGTATACTCAGAGAAGAGGGAAGGATGGGAAACTCAGCCAGCTTGTGTAAACACATCTTCAAGATCGCAAGGAACCAGATCTTTCTCTTTTTACACCATTCAGGCTGGAACAATGTAGATTCTCTTGGACTTTGTCTTAAATTCTTTAGAGAAAATGGCAAAATATAAATAATTGAAAATAGAAGGATTCTTTCAAAATGTCATCAAAGACTATTTTATTTGTCCTACCTTCAGTAGAGCAAAGAATCTATATATTTCCCTGGGAAAGCACCTGTGTTAGGGGCCTTTTCTCAATTAAATTATTGTCAGGGTCCATGAATGTTGTATGGGCAGGAGATACCTGGCCCAAATTATTGGGGCCAGCAGTACATAGTGGAGACTGGAAACCAGATACAAGCCCCATGGAAAGAGGTGTTAGCTGGTCTGTTTTTTCTGAGATGAATGTGGGGCCATAGGCTTTCTTGTTCAAAAGAGCTCTATTCTACTTCTGTGGACTTGCTAATGCACCAGATAAATTTCTAAAATTGCATAAGTGTATTGAGCAAGTTCGTGTCTCACTATCATGTATGTTTTCTACATCCCATGATGCTTTCAAATTCAGATCACATTAATCTTCCTATCTATGAAACACTCTGATAAAAATAAAATAAACTGAAGAAAGAAAATAATATTTCAGAGAACCGAGAACATAAAAAGACAGTGACAAGAGGGCAAACTTGGCTTTCACCTAAATTCCAGCAAAGAAAACATGTTCCAATTTACTAAAATGGAAACACATAGATATTTAGCAGCTCTTCTTGCTGGAAAGTGCCGCCTGATTTCTGACTCAGAAGGACGATTCCTCTTGGGCTCAAACATGGTGGCTGGTAGTGGTTGATTTCCCTGTGCATCATTTTGATCACAAGTACTTTGGGTGAGATACAGTGACTGTCCATATCTGATTGTCGTCAGAAAGGTGTTAAAACTCAGGATTCCCCATGGCCAGTAGGGAGTAGGAACAGAAGAAAAGGTCCAATGGGTCTCAGCATCTGGGTGTGAGGCAGCCTTACATGTAGAGTGAAAGGCAAAGGGTCTTCGTGCCCCTGAGGTGGTGTGACATAGCTTAGAGAGGTGAATCTAGCAAAGGCAGGCAGTCAGAATCTAGGCAAAATGCAGTAACTGGGTGGACCAAGGGCCAAGGGCCAAGGGCCAAGAATCTCCCAGCACCGTGTATATCTCAGGAGAAGCAAATGGAAACAAGTGGTCACCAGGGACACTGTGCTGCTCAGTGTTTGGCATTAAGAAGCTCCTGATGATTGGTGAGGTGAAGACAGAGGAGAAAGGAAGGATCCTGAATTAACTAAAATTACCTGGAATTGACTAAGGTTAACTTTCTGCCACAGAGAGCATTGGAGACTCAAAATAGACATTAAATTCAGTATCAGAAAATAAGTTTACATTTCTTGCCTGACTGGCTTTGTGAAGTGAGAGACATATTTGATAAACTTGAAAAGCAAAATTATTTCAAGAGAATAGCTAACCATGACAAATACTACAGGTTTTAAACTTTGCTAAATTTGGGGAGTTTCTATTATTCTAGGAAATGACTCAGGAACACAGGGAGTTGAGGAAAGCAGATGGCAGGAGTTCCAGAGCAAAGGCCTAAGCTCTTCCAACTGCAAGGCAAAGACACCCTGGCCTGTGGGGACTGTCGGCCACACAGTGCAGCAAGAGACCTATTTTCATCAGGGTTGGAAATGCTTCGTGGGAAGAAATGGATGTTGGTGAATTGGCCTGCCTAGCTCATTTTCTTGGCAAAACTCCTAAGTTTTAAAGGAGGCAAAGGACAAAGCCCCGCAGAAATCCATCCTAAGTAAAATAGAGTCACACAAACTATATCAAAGAACAGGTTGGGAGGCAGAGGCCCAGGGAAATTCTGAGTATAACATTTTGCATGACATACAGATAGACCCAAGTGGCCAGGGGCAGTGGGTTCCTTGTGGTCTAAGTGATGGTGGGAGAATTATACATGTTCTCTCTGATGACCTCTTTGTAATCCAGAGGACACTAGCCCTGGGAGCCAGTGTGAAACAAGGGGATCTATAAGTTAGGACTACGTGATGTGAGAAATAGAGGATGGCCAGTCATGTCATAAAACATGGCACAAAATATCCCATTTTATAATAAACAATTTTGGCAAAAAAAGGCCAAAATATTGAAAATACACATTTAGTAAAAATTTAGTACTGAAATGTGTTTCTCAAGAGAGTTGATCATGCATGTAGAACTTGTTCAAAATATTTGCTGACCTCCACCACCTACCACCACCCAGGATATAATGATATCATTGACCACCCCAAAACCAGAAGAAATAAATCTAATGAAGAAACATCAGCCACTACTCCAAAAAGAAGCAGTAAATTTTAAAAGTTTGTGCTTGAAGACAAAGATTGAACAGGTGTGTCTGCAGAAGTTACATTTACCTATCACACTGTGATGGGTAACTTTTCATAAACAGTCATGCATTGCTTACCAATGAAAATACCTTCTCATAAAGGTGATCATCTTTAGGTGATTTTGTCATTGTGTGAACATCACAGAGTGTACTTACACAAACGAGGAGATACAGCCTACTACACACCTAGGCTACATGGTATAGCCTATTGCTCCTAGGCTACAAACCTGTACAGCACATTACTGTATTGACTACTCTAGCAAACTGTAACACAATGATAAGTATTTGTGTAGCTAAACATAGAAAAGGTATAGTAAAAATAAAGTACATATTATAATCTTATGGGAACACCAGAGTATATGCGGTCCATCGCTGACCAAAAGGTCATTATATGGCACGTGACTGCATATCAAATAACTTCTGTTTTATATTAATTTTACTCATTTCAATTTCATGATTTCTTGTGGAATTGTGAAATTATTGTTGTCAGTATGTTGGCTCCATTAGCAAAAGAAGAAATTTGTAAAGAGTTAAATGATGCCAATTTTATATCAGAGTTATCAAATGCTAAAACAATAAACACTGAAGCTAATTTTAATAATAATAATTTTCTTCACACAATAGAATCAATGTAGAGTCTTGGAAATTTACTTTTCTGAAGTGAAACATTTGGTGTTATAATGAATGCTACTGTGAATACAATTAAAAGGGTCAAAGTTGAAGATCATTTTTTGTACAGATAATTCAAAATACTATATTTTCATGAGACTCAGGATTATAGTAAAATGATATAATTCCTAAATTAGGAAACCAATGGACCAAAAATATGCTTTAAATTACTTGTAGTATAAGCATAATTCACAATTACATCTGTTTTAGCTATTATGCTGCAACAAATTACCACAAACTTAGTAACACGCATGTATTTTCTTACAGATCAGTATGTCACAAGTCCAACACTGGTCTCACTGGGCTAAAATCACCGTGCAGCAGGGCTGCAGTCCTTTTTGGAGGCTGTAGGAGAGTCCTTGCCTTTTCCAGCTTTTAGAGGCTGCCTACAGTCCTTGGCTCTTGTCTCTGATCCTCCATCTTCAAAGCAGCAAAGTAGCATCCTTTTTATCCTCCTTCTATTGTCACAACTCTTTCTCTGAGCACATTTGGGAAAGATGATCTGCTTCTATGGACTCATGAGATTAGATGGGGCCCTCTCAGATAATGCAGCATAATCTCCCCATCTCAAGGTTCTGATCTGAATCACATCTACACAGTCTCTTTTGATACATATGAACATATTCACAGGTTCCAGGTTAAGGCATGGAAATCTTCAGGGGCTATTATTTTGCTTATCATATCATCCAAATAAAGTGTAATACCCTACCAACTCATATATAGGCTTCCATAAAGACTTTGAGATTTAACAGTCTTATAATTATAAATTTATAAATAATAATAAATAGTACAAAAGAACAATACAATGGATAATAGAACATATAGCAAAAAAGACTTCCTTGAAGAAGTTTGAGATGACAACTGAAGGATGAGTAGAAGATAAATAAGTCAAGATTTTTGAGCACATAGACTGTAAGGTGTGGTGCTTTTAAGAAGGGAAAAGAAGGCCAAAGTCATATATGTACAATGGGCAAGGGGAAGAGTTGCATAATCTCCTACCAACTAAAGAACCAAAGATCAGATTGAACAGGCTTTTCTGATTCTGTTAACTTTTTTTTAGAAAAAAAGCATCTTAAGTACGGAGAAAGCATTTAAGGGTTTTAAGCAGAAGAAAAAGTGTTGTAATAAAACTGGGAGTTTTGGAAGGTGATTATAGTATCACTGTGCAAAACGGGTTGAAAGGGACAAAATTGGATGAGAGTTACTAAAAGAGTTGATACAAGATGCTGTAGACTCATCTACTCTCAGAGATCTCAAAGTCACCTTGATAGATCCCAGGTCTTCTCATACAAGCCTGCTTTTCTTTATTGTCCGCCATGTGAGTAGATAACCATCTAGTTCTGTAAGCCAAGACCTGAGAGTCATCTATGATCTCCCCTCTCCTCACTTCCCAATACCCAAGTCCTATCAATCCCAAAATAGCTCTTGAAATTGCACCCATCTTTCCATCCCCGCTGCTACCACTCCTACTACTCTGGTACAGACTAGCATCATTTCTTGCCTAACACATTGCAATAGGCTTTTAACTGATCCCCCAAGTAGATTTTTGTCCTTTCTGTTATCCACATTGCAACCAGAATGATCTATTAAAATCATAAATTTTATTAAAATCATTCTACTGTAATGTACATCCCATACCTCTCCCCTCCACACACACACATTTAGGACCCATGGGTGGGTTCTCATTGCTCAGAACACACAGCCCTGCAGCCTCACCACAGCTCTGTGTCTTCCAGGGCCTCATGACTATTCCCAGCTCACATACCCCACGAAGACCCCTAACTCTCATGCTCTATCTCAGACGTCTTCTTTTATCTCTTTGAGTGTTTTGGGCTCTCTCTCATGGTAGAGCCTTTTTGTGTGTTAATTTCTTAGTCTTTCCAACTAGAATGCTTCTTCCTGTGCCCAGTTAACTCTGATTCTCTTTCATATCACAAATAAGAAAGTACTTACTCAAGGATGCATTCGCTAATACTTCAGTTCTCCTTTTACATTTTTATATCTTTTTATGTAGTCAGGTAATGTTGGCACCTGGACCCAAATCCAGTTGAACCTGATTTCCCAGCCCATGCTTTTAATCACTAAGATACCTGCCTCCCTCCAGCTTAAGAGTTTCCCCCTCCAATGTCCCATATTTCAAGAAAGGCTACACCATTGACTATATAACCTATTTTCAATTTTATTTTCAGCAAGAACACGAACCTAAAGAACAAAAACTTGACCAAGGTTGAATACAAAAATGAATTCTCTGTAAAAGTAATTTAAAGTTTAATAGTTTTTGGTTACACCCCAAGTAGACACTTAATAAGTGAGAATCCATGATAAGAACTCCCAAAGTTTGCTTTAAGAACAAATATACCTAATGTATTTGTTAACATGAATACTGTCTGGGAGCAGGGAATGAACCCACATCGGGATTGGCATTGGGACAGCTCTCCTAACCATTAACCTTTATGGGAAAAATTGCAAACACGATAGGTAATTTTACAAGTCATCTTAGCAAGTAAAGGAATAAGTAAGAAATCTTCTGTTCTTAGAGAAAAGAGGTGAGATGTACTAATGAGGCTGCTTAGAGAGGTTTGCGTTTTCACCATTTGTGCCATGCAATAAATTTAAAAGGCTGTAGTCTCCAAGGCTGTCACTCCATCACCTTTCACAACACTAAGTTCACTTAATTTTTTTTTTTTCACTTTAACAGCTAAGGATGTTATCACTTACGGTGAGGTCAGTGAGAGGGTAATACTACTCTTGGTGACGCTAATGAAAAGGTACAGTGGTGACATGAGTTAATTGCATAGTTACCACACAATTGCCAATTTATGTTCTACTGATGTTAACAGAGAATGGAAGAGAGCTAGCATTATGTGTCCAGAGTACTGCAGGATATAATAATATCATATAATATAGAACTGTGCTTGGTAGTATGTGACATTTTCATGGACAGGTTTACTCACATAAATAAAGAGGATTATGAAAATGTATGCTTTCCCATATTTACTGTTCCAATGCTGCTTAAAAATGGACCTCATAACAGTGATCTTTCTTTTCCTCTTTCCCTCTTAATCATTCAAGTTTCAAAAACCTGACTGATGGACTTCTTAAAAAAAATAAATTTAATGTTCATCTAGAAAAAAACAGTTATTTTACTCCTGAACACAAGCTTCAATTTGATTTTTTTTTTATGTAAGTGACATACAAAAAGTACAGAGGGAAGAAATAGATTAGGTTGTGGACTTGGTTTCCATAATAGAAAAAAATTTCATTTATAAGAATTTTGTTAGATTAAAATAAATTATTTCTAGTGTTTTGTTAGTTCTTTACTTCTATTTAATTTTCAGGATCTCTGAATGTGTTCTATGTTAATATTTCCACAAATTCCTGGAAAAGTAAAAAGATCTTTTTTTTTCTTGGTTTTCAAATCAAGTTTTTTGAGGTATAAGTGACATATAATTATACCTTTAAGTGTATAGTTCAATGAAAGCATGCCCTCTTTAAAACAAGGTTTATTTAATGACTCTCTGAAGGATAGTTTCAGTAAAATGTAGGAACTGATTGATTCATAAAATTATCCATAGCACCTCTAAACTAACTTCTTGAGAAATTTTACTCTGAACACGAAGCAGAGTCCATATCTTACCTATTACCCACACATATGTAGAGTGAATATAAGTGTAAATTTTTATCAAAACACTTTAAACAGTTTTAAGTTAAACCCAACTATAATCTCTATACATTTGCTGATAGTGAGCCACAATGAGCAGAGTGCTAAAAAGCTAGAATAAAATTCATTAATTCTTTGGCATTATCCAATCAAAAATATATACTAAGTATGATACAAGGCACTTGTAGATACTAGAGACACAGTAGTAAACAGAATAGACACAGTCCCTAAAATTTGTTTCTTTACCTTTCCTCAAATGTTTGTAATCTATTTAATACTGTATATTAAATCAATTCCTGCTTAAAATAGAGTAGATTCTGTCCTCTGGATGCTGATCAATGCTTTATAGCTACTAATGCTTTCTTGTCTAATTGCATGGTCCAAACTTATGCCTTGATTCTGACTGCCTGCCTTTGCTAGATTCACCTCTCTAAGCTATGTCACACCACCTCAGGGGCACGAAGACCCTTTGCCTTTCACTCTGTAAGGCTGCCTCACACCCAGATGCTGAGACCCACTGGACCTTTTCCTCTGTTCCTACTCCCTACTGGCCATGGGGAATGCTGAGTTTTAACACCTTTCTGACAACAGTCAGATATGGACAGTCACTGTATCTCACCCAAAGTACTTGTGATCAAAATGCTGCACAGGGAAATCAACCACTACCAGCTACCATGTTTGAGCCCAGGAGGAACCGTCCTTCTGAGTCAGAAATCAGGCGGCACTTTCAGCAAGAAGAGCTGCTAAATATCTATATGTTTCCATTTTAGTAAATTGGAACATGTTTTCTTTGCTGGAATTTAGGTGAAAGCCAAGTTTGCCCTCTGGTCACTGTCTTTTTATGTTCTCGGTTCTCTGAAATATTATTTTCTTACTTCAGTTTATTTTATTTTTAACAGAGTGTTTCATAGATAGGAAGATTAATGTGATCTGAATTTGAAAGCATCATGGGATGTAGAAAACATACTGTGCTTGCTTTTGCAACCCAGGCTGATGAAGCATCCACTATCTAGATCGTGATTATCTGGTTGAAGTCTTTCCCACCACTATGGTGACCAACTCCACAGGGGCTCCCCCAGTCACCACTGAGGCCACCAACTGTAAATGGGTCTCATTCCAGTCCACACAGGGATACAGTTCTGCCTCCTGAGATAACCAGTGGGATTCTAATTCTTCTCATCACTTTTAGACCTGAGTAATATAGATTACCCAAAAGCTCCTGAAGGGACTAAGAGACACCACACAGATGTATAGAGAGGTGACTCCCCATGAGCTAAACATTGGACACTGAGAACTTTAAACAGTGGGAAACAATAGTTAGAAGGAGACTCGCAGATACATCTCTCCTCTGTCCTTCCCTCCACCACCTTCTCCTGAATCTGTCAAGATACCCTCAGGGGACTGAAACCCCAGCTGCTACTTTAACAAAAGAAAAACTTAACATAAATAACTCTTAATTAGATAAAAGCATAGTTTTATTAGTCTGCTTAAGCTGCTATAGCAAAATACTAGGTGCTTAAACAACAGACATTTATATTCTCACAGTTCTGGAGACCAAAAGTCCAAGATCAAGGGTCCAACCAGCTTGGTTTCTGGTGGTGGCTGTCTTCCTGGCTTGTAGATGGCTGTCGTCTCACCACATCTTTGCATGGCTTTCCTCAGTGTGTGCACATGGAGAATGAGACAGGGAACTCTCTGGTGGCTCTTCTTATAAGGACACTAATCCTGTCAAACCAGAACCCTACTCTTATGACCTCATTTAACCTTACTTACCTCCTTAGAAGCCCCTTCTCCAAATATAGCCACACTAGGGGTTAGCGATTCAACATATGAATTTGAGGGGACACAGACATTTGGTCCATAACATACCATAACTCTGATTAGATTTCCAAAGTGACCCAATTCTAAGAAAATTTAAAAATAACTGATGTGGAAGTTAGAAAGTTATGGGGATGCTTAGACTGCACAGACATTTTTTTAAAGTACAGGTGTTTCCAGGTTATGGACAAAATACATTCCTGAGCACATCTTTAGGTCGGATTTGTATGTAACTCAGATCCTTGATGAACAGCACATATACAGTAATAATACTATAATGGCTTATATATAATAATACAATGTAATACTGTAATAATAATCATACTCCTATACTATAATAATAAATTACAGAAACTATTGTGCTCTTTCTTTTAATTCAAACAAACAGAACATAAAAAAAACCCATACAAAAAGTTTAGATAGGAAATAGGAGAAATTTCACAAAAGAATATTAAAGGTTGACACTCACCTAATGTTGCATCAATGTCTTGCTTACTGGAAGGGGCAATTTTGAGGCAAGAAGGTAGGCTTACTTTTTTTGTTTGTTTGTTTTGTTTTGAGACAGAGTCTCACTCTGTTGCCGAGGCTAGAGTGCCATGGCATCAGCCTAGCTCACAGCAACCTCAAACTCCTGGGCTCAAATGATCCTCCTGCCTCAGCCTCTGAAGTAGGTGGGACTACAGGCACTAGTCACCATGCCTGGATAATTTTTTTTTTTTTTGGTAGAGACAGGGTCTCTCTCTTGCTCAGGCTGGTCTCAAAATCCTGACCTCAATCGATCCTCCTGCCTCAGACTCCCAGAGTGCTAGGATTATAGGTGTGAGCACCACGCCTGGCTGGTAGGCTGACGTTATTGGAAGATGATGATGGAGATGGTGCCGGAGGGGATGGAGTGGGTGCTGGAGAATCCTGATTCTGTTGCTGGAGGAGGGGAGCTGACCACTGAAGTCAGGCTTCCTGAAAAAGGTATCAAGTGTTGTTTGCACAGCCTTTTCCTTATTTTCATCATAAATGGTCTTGTAGCAGCTGATGCTCTTATTAACAAGCACAGCAAACCTTTGTAAACAGCTCAATGTTAGGGTCTTGCTCCTCAAGCATAGCAAATCCTGATTCAGTGAGACAAAAGTCTTCGGCTAATTCTTTTGTCCTAAACCTTCTTGGCTCTTGGCTAGGTGCAGTGGCTCATGCCTGTAAACCTAGCACTTTGGGAGACTGAGGAGGGAGGATTGCTTGAGGCCAGGAGTTCGAGAACAGCTTGAGTAAAAGCGAGATCCCCATCTCTAAAAAATTAGAAAAATTAGCTTGGCATGGTGGCATGTGCCTGTAATCCCAGCTACTTGGGAGGCTGAGGCAGGAGGATTTCTGGAGCCCAGGAGCTGGAAGTTGCAGTGAGGTCTGATGACACTAGGGCACTCTAGCCCAGGCCACAGAGTGAGACCCTGTCTCAAAAAAAAAAAAAAAAAAAAAAAAAAATACCAACTAAACAAAACCCCCAGCTTTCTTGGTTCTAGATATTCTGATTCTTTTTGTTCTTGTGTTTGTATTAGTTGCTTCTCTATCTATGAATGAGACCAGCTGCTAGCATAAAGATGCTGCGTCAGTGAGCTGCTTATGCCATGTGGGTTTGTTTACATATGCAGAGGAAACTAGTTCCTGAATTATTAATTTAATTATTTAATTGTAAATTATCCTTATGGAAGTCTTGGGAGCCTGTTCATAGGTCTGGAATGCAGTAAGCCAGGTTGTCCGTAAGCCAAGGACTACTTGTATTATTAAGGTACTGACAGTTTAAAAAGGTTGAAATGTGAAAGATGAGGTAGTCATTAGTTTTACCTACCCAATATCTATTCTCCTATACTTCCTTACTGTAGATTGGGGGAAAAAAATGGCCGTAAATTCTTCCCATTCCAATAAGCATAGTGACTTTCCCATCCTCCCATCAGGAAGTAGAATCTATCTGTCCACCCCTTGAATCTTGGTTTGGCCACGTGATTGGCTTTGGTCAATGAGACATTAACAAATGTGATATAAAAAGATGCTTGAGAAGTACTAGTGTATTGGGACTTGCCTCTTTTGCTTCTGGGATCCCGGAGACCACCATGGAAAGGAGCCCTATTCTCCTGGATAATGAGAGGCCACATGGAGATAGAAAGAGGCCCAGCCACCCTAGCTGAGGTCTTTGACACAAATTTGAGACCACTGTATATCATCCACCCTCAGCCAAGCTGTCTCAGAATTGCCCCACTAACCCAAAGAATTGTGAGACATACGTGTTTTAAAGCATTGAGTTCTAAGGTAAGCTTGTTATACAGCAAAATCCAATTTACTATTACTTAACAAAACCCCAAATATATTTGTTTTAGCAATCTGGCTACTGAAGATACCCTCTGATATGGTTTGGATGTTTATCCCCTCCAAACATGTTGAAATTTGATCCCCAGTGTTGAAGGTGGGACTGAATGGGAGGTGTTTGGGGTGGGGGAGCGGATCCCTCATGAATGAGTAGGTTCTCTCCGGACAATCATGAATGAGTCCTCACTTTATTAGTTCACTCTGGAGCTGGTTGTTTAAAAGAGCCTGGCACCACCTCCTTCCTTGCTCCTTCTCTCTCCATGTGACACACCTGCTTCTCCTTCTCCTTCCACCTTGATTGGAAGCTCCCCGAAGCCCTCACCGGAAGCAGATGCTGGCACGATGCTTCTTGTACAGCCTGCAGAACCATGAGCCAAATAAACCTCATTTCTTTATAAATTCCTTAGCCTCAGGTATTCCTTCAGAGCAGCACAAAATGGACTAACATACTTCCTTATAATCTACAGCTGTAAATGGTATCTTTGTGATCCAGTTCTGGCCAAAGAGGCATAAACATACATTGCTGATTGCTGTCTGGTAGTGAAGCCATATAAAGGGAAATAATTCTTTTAGTTGGCATTGTCCTTTGACCCTTTGCTCTTCCTCCTCTTTCTTGTCTGAAATACAGATAAAATGAAGGAACCATATTGTAACCATGAGATGAAAGTTCTATACTAAGAATAGTAGGACAGGAAAATAGAATGTTTGTGCCCTGACGGCATTGTTTATCTGCCTTACCAGGTTAAGAATACTTACCTCCAGATTTTTTGTTAGATGAGAAAAATAAAATTTTTAATCCACTGGAGTGGATGGATGCAAGTATTAATTTAAAGTAAGAAAGAAGGTGCAGTCACTGTTCCTATTTTGCTGGCTTTGCCAACTGAGTGGATAATGGTGCCATTAATTAATCCAAAGAAAAAACAAGTTTGGGAAGAAGATAACTTTTGGAAACACTGAGCTCAAAGTGGCTGTGAAAGGTAGAGGAGGCACCATTTAGAAGGTGGTTGGTAAGCCAAAGCTTTTATCATGCTGATACTTAGAAGAAAGATCTGAGTTTGAATATAATTTAGGGGATCGACAGCAAATTTTGTGGTAGGTGAAATTGTTGGAGTGCATGGGATTGTCCAGGAAGAGTGAGAAGAAAAGAAGTCTGAAGGAAGAGTCTTAGGAAATAAATACCAGTTGTTAAAGGATGGTTGGAGCAAAGTATTAAGAATCACAGATAAAAGAATGTTAAGAGGGTTAGACATAGACTCTGGTGAGCTTAATACAAGGATTGAACATGTCCTTATTGGATTTACCAATCAGGAGGCCACTAAGGCCCTTTGAGAGAGCAGAGTCCCTGGAGTGGAAACAGCTAAAGCCGGATTATGGTGAGTGAAGGAGTGAATGGAAGGTGTTGATAAGGAAACCATAAGTTGCCTTGGCTAGTGAATCTTGCCTGCAAGGGACAAAAAGTAGGGCAACACCACAAGGAGACAGTGTAGAGAAAGCAAATTTTGTTTTCACTTTTTACAAATTTTGGAGTTTGTTGGTAAGACTTGAACTTATTTATAGCCTGCAGGGAAGAAGCCATTGGAGAGGGAGAGTTTGAAGATAGAAGAAAACGAGATACTGTAATTGATAGAACAAGGCCAGGCATAGGCAGGAAGGGATGGGATCAAGAACACAGGTGGAGGGATTAACCTTAAACGGGAGTTGAATCTCCTCTTCCTGTGAGAGCATCAATATTTCTTCCTGAGAAGGGAAGGTGCACTTAGATCTACATGGATACACAGGAGAGATACAAGGGCCCTGACTGCTGTAGTTTCAGCTTTTATCTGCCATCTGATCTTGATTGGAGGCATGTAAAGGATCAGGAAGGCAGAACTGGTGGCTTCTCTTGTGAGTATTAAACCATAGCAGGAATTCCGAGCCAGCTGCTGTCAGCTTTTGAAAGCATTCACTACTCTTAAATTAATACCTGCATACTACAGTGCTACTTAATCATTAATATTTCAAATGTGGATTAACACAAAACAAAATATCTTGTGTCATACACTGATCATTAACCTAGTTTCTAAAATGATCAATATGCTTCCAGATGAGAAATCTTGTTCTTATGACACAGAGTTACAGAAGAATTTGAATACATTTAACTAGTTCATATTTATAAAGTAACTGTTCTGAAAAGGAGAGAATACTTTGTGCAATTACAGAATAGAAAAATATGTTCAGAACATACTTGCATTTTGTTTAGGAAATAAAATAAGCAATTAGGATGAGGCAGGGTGGAAAGAAAATTGACCTGACAGGCCCAACTGAATTTAGGGACAAATCTTTGGCAGCATGTTAGAGGACTTTTCAAGACTTGTTTGCCTTAGCATTGGTAACTTCATCACTTGAAATTAAAGTGCAGGTGGGCACAGACTGTAGGATAAATCTACGATAAAGATTTGCAAGGTATCTGTCAAAAATTGTACTAAGCAGATGAGATAAATGAATACATCATTTGCATTTGACAATATATTTTTCCTGGTACTTGATGTTTACAACGAGTGGTAATAAACTGATTGGTTTTCTTTTCAGTTGGATGTCTGGTATTTTGTAGACCATGTGCCATCAAGCAAATATTTCTTTTGGATGTATGTTCTATCTATTTTATCCCATAACATGAATTGCATTGGTGTCTTTTTGCCTCTTTTCCATGTGAGAGACAGTATGACATAGAAGACTCGTGCTTGCCTTGTCTGGAAACCACGTTACTTCTGCACTTACCAGTTTCACAATTCCTCAATTCCTCAGCTTCTGCTGATCACTTATAAAATGATATTAATGATATAAATCTTCCAGGGCCCTTGCGAGTACTCAATGTGTTAACTAATTAAAATCCCGCAAAACAATGCCTAGTACATTGTAAGCACTCCCCCTAAAAAAGTTACCTAAGAAAGTTAGGTAACATTAAATATGGTGATGATTTTGTAATATTTATTTTAGTAAACTACATATGCTAAATATTTTATAATGTGAACCTCAATAAAATATAGTTTTAAGTTACCATACCTTGTAAATTTTAACCTGTTTTTTGATACAGTCCTCCCTTACAATACATGGTGGATTGGTTCTATTGGTTCTCCTGAGAATACCAAAATCTGCAGATGCTCAAGTCCCTGATATAAAATGGTGTAGTATTTGTATATAACCTACACACATCATCCTGTCTACTTTAAATCATCTCTAGGTTACTTATAATACCTAATACAAGGTAAATGTTCTTCCCTAAACAAACTGTATTGTTTAGGGAATAATGGCAGGAAAAAAGTCTGTAAATATTTAGGACAAATGCAGTCATCTCTTTTTTTTCCTGAATATTTTGAATCCAAGCTTGGTTAAATCCACGGATGTGGAACCTATGGGTAGAAAGGGCCAACTGTATTTGATAAAGTCAAATTTTGGATACTTATAAGAAGTCATCAAAAGCAAGTATATAAGTGTAATCAACCCCATCTTTCTTTTTTTCTCATTTTCTTTCTCTGTTTCTTTTATTTTGGCAAATATTGGGAATAGCTTTGTGTGCATATTTTAAGAGTCCAAACAAAAGGAATACCTCTTTGCTGTTTTTGAATTTTTTAAATTTGCAAATTAACTGGGTCCAAAGCTAATAGTGAATTTAATCCAGAAAGAAGGCAAACAGCATATAATCTACATGAAAAGGATACACAGAAGAAAAACTAATGTAATAATAAATTATCTGAGCAAAAATCAATAACCTTAATGATTACTAAATGCAAAAGGAAATGGAGTGAAATTGAATGATTATGTTATAAAACTCCCTAATGTAATTATTTATTTCCTTTCCTTTAGCTTTCAAGCTACATTTTTCTTTCATTTCTTAGACTTATTTTGGTTTGTAAATGAGAAAGACTCAATCTTTTGAGGGTGCCTAGAATCAGCATTTTCTCTTATGTCCACTAGATGGCAGGCATAGGATTCTGAATGTCTTTCAGAAGCTATGTGTTACCTATTTTTTTGAAGCATAGTAAAATAGCGTTTATATAAAGTTCAAAAACAGTTAAAACTCATTGGGTTAGAACTCAGGGTAGTGGCTACCTTTGGGAGAAGGTAGTGACTGGAAGGTTTTCAGAAGTACTGGGAATATCCTATTTATTTTGTTTTGTAATTGATTTTTTTAATTGACATACATAATTGTATGTATTTATTGTGTACAACATAATGTTTTGAAATATATACATATCTCTCATGGAAATGTTAAGTTTAGTTAATTAACAAATGCGCTTATATTAATAATTTTTGTGAGAATATTTAACATCCACTGTCTTAGCATTTTTCAAAAATAAAATATATTGTCCTTAACTAAAGTCACCATGCTATAGGACAGATTTCTTGAAAGTTACTGTGTCGCCCATTCTTATTTGCAGCACTAGATGAGAAAACAGATTTGGTATAAAGTATGAAATTTTAGAAATGAGAGTCCCCCCTCCCAGTCTCCTACACATAGCCTTTAAAAAGAAAAAAAAAAGACTGGTAAAACTGGTAAAGGAGTATAGGGTTTCTAATAAGGCTTTTAAGTTCTATCTACAATTACAGAATAAAATAACAACCCTTTGCATATTTATCTTCTTTACTGAAACTTTGTAAAATTAAAATCCAGCAACTAGTTTGTATTTAATCATGTACTTTCACGTAAAACAGTCAAGATTTTTTTTTTTCTTTCTCCTTTGGACACATGCAATCAAAAATGGTGTGTTGTCTCTATAATCTCTTTTTATTTCCTCACAATGGAAGAGCCTATGGATCCTTGTTATGCAAGGGGCAGTTAGAGACTGCATTGCAAATTGATAATAATTTACTTTTTTTCTTTGTGAAAAGAGACAGTAGGAAATTAAGGAATTTTAAAGAAATTCTTTCTCCTTATTTTGTTTAGAAGATTTTGCCCCTCTCCCTCAGGCCCCAAAATAAAGTTGAACTGCCTGAATTTTCTGCTCTGAACTTGTGTGCCTTCCCACTGAAGGGCCAAGGCCCTGGAAATGTAAAGGGCCAATCTTTGTAACAGAGGGGTTCATTGCAGTGAAGGGCGTGTTCTGCAAATACAAACAGGTCTCACAGATAGTTGCCAAGGGTACCGAATACATCTTTGCATTACACCTTGAACTAGCGTGCTCATATCACCTGTTTTTATTGCATGCACCATAAATGACTGTAAAAGTTTGCAAATCTTGCAGGGACCTTGGCAATCAATACTTCAGCAGGAAATCTACAAAGAGGGGGGTGGGGAAAAGAAGAGATCCAGCCTAGTAGTTTGCCTGTTTGGCGCAAGAACCATACCTTGACATTGGAAATTATTAAGTGTTCAATTTTCACAGTGTCTCAGATGCATAACATACGCAGAGCAGTTTCAATTTAGACGCTCAATTTGAAATCTCGGCTTTGCCTTTTTATTAACAGGTTAACGGAGTCTGGGAACATTCCTGGGGCCTTACTTACATGAACTTACTCTGGGTGTTTCTGATCTGTAACTTGAGCGCAAAATAAAGACTAATTTTTATCTGTGTCAATGTGGGGCCAAGTAGGGTGGTCAGTCCCAAAGGCTATACCTGCAGGTTCACTATTTTTAAACGCCTGGCCCTCAAGTGGGCAAGGCAAGTGTCTGGTCCCTTTTTTGTTTTTAGGATCTACACATTGGTGGTAGCCTTGGGAGCACAAATCAATCCTCGTGCCATGTTCAATCGGTCTGTTCTACTAATTTTTTTTCTTGTTTTATCACGTTAAATTCACGTTAACTATGTCTTTACAACGTGGGAGCCCCGTGGAAAGTCCGACAAGTCAAATAACAGACGAAGGTACCAAAGCCCCGGCTTCCAAGTCACAGTCTGCTATTGCTCCAGGCCCGGTGGGGACAGACCTCGCTGGAGGCTACTGTGCAGGGTCGCAGGAGATGAAATGGCCCGGCATCCGCCTTCCCAGGGGGGCGAGCCGGCAGCTTTATAGTTCTGGCAATCTGTGCCCTCGCTTTGGGCTGCACTGGGGAGCAAAAGGACTGTGCTCTCGCAGAAAGAGGCGGGGCCACGAAGACAGCCGCCACCAGAAGCAGCCCGCGGCCCTGCCCGAGGCCTGGGTGGCTGAAGGCTGAAAACTTCCCCATGCCTACCCCCCATCCTCACCTTTATTCTCATCCAGCAGGCCAACTTCCCCCCATCCCCCCCGCCCGGCGACCGGAATCCCGGCCTTTCCTTCTAATGCATAAAACATTCAGTGGCCTCCTGGGAGTTTTTGAAATTCTGGCGGAGGTGGCTTTATCCGCTGTTCCGCCCCCAGGGTCAAGCACAGCTCGGTCGGCTGAGTTGGGGGATGCGTTCAGCGCAGCTACAGACTGAATTTCACCAGATTCCCCGTGGCTACTTCCCACCAGCGGTCCTTTACATTCAAGTGGCTTTGAAGGTGTCACTGGGCATCGCCCAAATCTAGAAAAGAGCAGGAGGAGAACTGTATGAGCTTTTAACTTTTCTTCTACCCCCTCCCCTGCCCCGTCTCCCCCGCGCCCCCCGCTGGTAAACGTGAGCAAGGGTGGGCAGTCATCCCCATCGACTGAGCCCGCGCGGGACGGTGGCGGACTCTGGCGTGGGTTGCCACCGCAATCGCGGAGGATCGGGTTCTGAACCTGATCTGCAGAGGTGGCAGCGGCTCCAGAAGCGTCTCGTCTGGAAGGGGACACTTCCCGTCGGAGTCTAGTGATGGTTTTATGTACAGGGCGAGCGGCGCGGAGTTGCCCTCGGAAATAAGGTCTCTGGATGCTTAAATCAGAAAGACCTTTTCCCGGAGGTTGCGCGCGCCTCCCGGCGCCCTCCCAGCGTCCTGAGCTCTTTGCCTAAGGCCACTGCTTTTAATTAATGGTATTGGAACCGTTCTTAGGAGAACCCTGAGTTCTTATCAAGACAATCTCGGTGGCATTGGGAAGCAGAAAAAATAAAGGTGTAAAAAAGATTAATTACCAAAGGGAGAAGGAAAAGCATAGGCTAAACGAGATATTTAATAGGAAAGCGAAGTAAAGGGTTTTTTTGACGCCACAGTTGGTGCGTTTAGTTTTACGTTAAACGAGCAGATGCGACATAAATACATATATGCATAATTTTCCCCTAACCTCTAACTAGCGAAACGTATATATCTCCTGAGAACCTTTCCCTGAAAAACTATCCCGATCTCTTACTGCTCATTGTTGTCCAATCCTTCCACTCTCAAGCATCAGGGAACAACTCTCTATAGAGCACATTTTTCATCTTCAGCAGCTTAAAGCCATGCCATGGAGAATCGTAATAAATTAGGTTCAAGAACAATATAAGTGATGCTCTAAAACTTGGTCGTTTGGCACTGGTTCATCTAGTAAAAACTGCCAAGCTCCGTAGTGGAGCCAATTCTTGCACCTTCTTTTAGTTCTTAACTAGCTCATTCATTCATATGAAACCACTCTTTTCCTCCTCATGCAAGAGGATTGGCCATGTTACATAAATTCTTCACACAGATTTTTTTAAAAACTGAACAAATGCAATGCTTCTCTTTGATAATAACTAAGACTTGACAGAGTTTAATTCCTTGAATGCACGACCGTTTCTCTTATCATTATTCAAAATGCTCATGTTAATATAATTCTCTCGCAAAGGTTCTACATATTGTGTCAAAATAATTTTGAACACAGAACATGTGATTATTTCCTGGTAGATTAGAGGCTCTACCGTACATCAGTAATGAATTGATCATCCAAAACCGAACCCACTGTCATTGCGGACTAACAGTGGAAGAAACTGAGACTACTGAATTAAAATATGATTTCCCCCGTCCCCCCTCCCCCCGCCGAAAACAACAGATGTCAAGTGTCATTAAAGTGTAGTGAATGGGGATGGAGACTTTCTGTCTCCAGACTTTCAGTGTTTTATGGAAACTATACATTTACATTCTGGCATATAATAAGACTACCTGAGTACCTGGAATTACTTTTAAAGAAAATGTGTCCACAGGTGATCTGTCAACAACACACCGATGAAAGATTTAGATAATAAATGTAACCCGTTTATTGTAACTCCTTTGCTTCCGCTGTCTCTCCTACGGTTCCCCGGAGCGACAAGAACAGAGGCCACTTTCCTGAGGCGGTTTGCAGACAGTGTGGGCAACGAGGACCCAAAAAATGTGTTTTGCTCAAGAGGTCGATTTAAAGAAAATAGTGTATGATCTCTTTCCTTTGTTCTTATTTCTAAAACAGCCAACTACTTGTTTTTAAAAGAGCCTTTCAGCAAGATATTCAGAAGGAGGAAACTGAGAAAGTTTAGTAAATCCTATCTAAAAAGAAAAAAGAAAAAAACACCTAGCCCTTTGATCTCCCTGGCATTGTTATTACAGTCTTAAAATAACAGCCAACCCCCGGTTGGAAAAGAAAAACCTTACGGATTAAGTAACTATTTATCTCATGAGGATAATTACTTGTTTGACCCGAAGTCATTCATTCCTGAAACCACGAAGTTAAATTGTTGAGATATTTTTAAAAGCCACAGCTCTGACTATATTGCTGCGGAACGGACGCCTGATCAGGATGACCAGAGCATCTCTGAGCACCATTTCTGCAAGTGGAAAGCTCGCGAAGTCGCCTTGGGTAGGGCAGGGAGAAAGGGAAGTTTCCCCTCAGATGCATATGTAAAGAGATACTTAAAGACTGAAACCACAGGTAGCTGGGATGGCCAGGAACGGAAAACTAGTCTTCCCAGAACTCTTGCAGAGCAAGGTGGTCAGGAGCATCATCAGGGTAGAATTTAATCCCAGAGTCCCAAGGTGCAGAGTCAAGAAGTGGTTACGGCTTCCCCTAGTGGTGTGGCTTCAGTGCTGTCCCTAGGAACCCATTTAATCCCTTTAATGACACTTCCGGCCCTTTTCTGGACCTCATTGGCTCAGAATTAGATCCGCATTCTAGGGTCAGCAGGCTTCTCCAGCCAGGGTCGACACCGCCCAAGACGAGGCGTGACCTGGGGCGGGAGAGGGGACCTGTACCCGCGTCGCGGGAAGGGCGTTTTCGCCTCAGGCTGCGGACGCGGGACCTCGAGGGGCTGCAGCGGGTGCCGGAGGCAGCAGACATTCATCCACTCTGCCTCCCCGTGCTCAGGGCGCAGTGCGCCCCGCGCTGGTGGCGGGAATGTTGGCAAGTGGCGGGCGGCAGTTACCGCCAGGCGGCCTCGGGGAGGCCCGGGTTTGATTCTTGCTGGCCCGCCCGCCCGTCGCCCCGGGGCCTTGGGAACAGGGAAATGAACACGCCGAGGCGGTGGCGGCCTCGCTGCTTTCAGTTTTCATTGAGACTGCTGGTTACTGTTTAACATCCCCACCCACGTTTCAGTTTGTTTAGTAAATCGATCAGACTGTGAGAGTCAAGCCGCTGCCCTGTCGCCATTGAGCAAAGCTAATATTCTCCCGGCATATGGTCTAAAGTCTTTGCTAGAGATCGGGGAAAACAAACAAACAAACAACAACACAATCCTTAAGCCTGCTCTCCCAGATCACCCAGCCCCACCCCCATTTCCCACCTCCCAGCTTTCAGCAAACTTCCCAGGCTCGGGAAAGTGCGGCGCGGGACGCCGCTGCTGGGCTGGGTGGGGGGACCTGCTGCCGGGACATGCGGCGGCTGCCGCGCAGCTGACTGCGACGCGGGAGCTCCGGGAGCGGCTCCGCGCAGGTAAGTTTCTGTGCCCGCGCCCGGCGCCCGAGGCTGGCCGCGGTCCACAGCCCCGGCGGGGCGGGTGTCGCCCAGGAGGAGTGTCGGTTCCCCTCGCGCGGCTGAAGGAGGCGCGCCCGCGCGGGAGGGGCTGAGCCCTAGGACCCCTAGGCCAGGCAGTGTTGAAAGCAGATACCCCGAGGCCCCCAGCAGCCTGCGGTGGCGGGAAGAAGAAAAGGCTGGAAGGAAGACAGTGGAGGGGGGAGCTGGGGGAGAGATGTGCAAGTCGTTCAGCCGGGAAAAGGGGAAAAAAAGTTGTATTTGTTTGGGTGCAGAGAAAGCTTTCCTGGCTGTAGCTGGTCACGTGATTCCCAGATCTCTAGGGGGGCTTTAATGGAGGGGTGTGTGTGTGTGTGCGTGTGTCTGTGTTTGTGTGTGTGTGTGTGCGTGTATGGCCTGGGGCAAGGTCAGGACTTGTGCATGTCTATGAACCGTGGAGGTTTGTGGGGAGGTGCTTGGTCCTGCGACATCAGCCATGGCCTTTGCCCAAGTCTCAGCTTGCATCGTTCTCTCATAGAGACAGTTTGGGAGTGGGCGTCTTCCTGTGATGCTATTGGAGAAGATTTTATATACAGTATTTAAGTCGTCTTAGTTCCTTTGGGATGAAATGCCCTTTGGAAGCTGAGTTAACGTGCCGGATAAGCAATAATGATTCTACGTCTAACGGGAATAAGGCAGCACGTGATAAGATCTTAGAATTGAATATCGGTGTGTGCTTCATACCTGATGCACTGTGCTTTTAAGGTTTGCTCAAAACTGAGTCAAAGCACTCCTCTCCAACATGCAAAACAGTCTTAAAATAGCTTTCACTCTAGGGCAAGGGCTAGAGAATACAGAATATAGACGCTCAAAACTTAATGGGATGTCCTGAAAACCAAACACTTCATTGACACCCTCACTTACTGTTTTTGTTTTTGTTACTTTCCCCTGCTTTTCCGTTCATAGGACAGGTTTCTTTTCTCCCTTCCCAAGCATTTATTCATCATAAAACTATTCTTCCTCTCCAGCTATCGCCATTTTTCCATTATAGTCCTCTCGTCCCCACCCTCTCACCACACCTCCTTCTGTTTTCATCTCCTATGCATACTCTCAGTCAAGACACCTGATCTGCTGTGTGTTTGAAATGTGTGACCCAGTAGTGCTGGGCTCCTTCCTGGTACCGTATGGGGGCTGGGGGGCGGGGAGGTGGTGGAGTGTTGGTAAACTACTCATTTTTCACATTTCAAAGTGGAGTGGAAATTGAGAGCCATTTGTCTTCTCCTTCCCGTTCCTTCTAAGCTCCATTTATGGGCCTACAAATATGGAAACGATCCCAACAAGCTTTATTAAGCTACAACCCTTTCACTAAAGTGTGTCTGTTAAGATCTCACATGCATTTTATTCTGCAATTGTGGTTATAAATATATTGGATAGCACGAATTAATTTTCGGGATTGCTAAGATTTTTTTTTAATACTCCTGTTGCAAATAACTTTATTTTTGAGTGCCTTGTTTCTTTTGAAAATACTTGTTATTTCAATGAAATCTAAAAGTAATACTCATAAAACAACATAAAAATTATAGTAAAATATAAAGTGAACCCCTCTTCCCATTCCATTCCATGTATATACAATCTCTGTTGATGTTTGGGTTTGTGCCCCTCCAGTCTTCATGTATATAATAGAAATTTTACTTTCATTGTTTTAAAAATTGAACAGTGGTTCATACACTGGTGTTCTGAAATTTATTCTTTATTTAGTATTTTTCAAATACTTCTCTGTCAATATATGGAAATCCTATTTTTTTAATGTATCTACTCAATGTAACCAGCCAATATCTTCCAGAATATTCACTTGAATTGTTTAATTTCTTAGTGTTACAAACAATGATGTAGTGAATATAGTGAATATCTGTGTGCATTATCTTTGCATGGGTACTGCTGAAGATTTATTCTGAGAAGAGAATTGCTGGCTCCAGGGGGATGTTCACTTTAAATTTGATAGATACTGCAAAGAGCCTTCGTAAGTACCCACAGTATATTTACCATGCTTGCCAAAACTGGATAATAATGATCTGCTTAAAATGGTTCCGATCTGTTGTTGAAAAATTGATTCCTCACTGTAGGAATTTAATATTTGGAGATCATATAAACCAATCCTGGAACATCTGACTTGGGGAGTTTGAGAATTTTGCTTTAAAAATATAATAAAATGAGAAGGGCATTAAATGCACTTCAACATACTGTTACTTTGAGCTTGTAAAAGATGCTTCTGCCTTTGTTACTTTCACTTAATGGCTGGAGATACTGGTACATGATAACTGAGAATTTCTTTATTGCAAACATGTGGACCATTGTTGATTGAGTAGTTACTGTTGTGATTTTATGGTTCTTGACTTCGTGTTTGCCACCTTCATAAAAGAGACTTCACAACCCTGGGAAAGTACAATTTTAAATGAGGTATCACAGCTTTGGATCCTTTAAAAGCTATGGATGCAAAGGAAACAATGGGGTATACAATGATGTGCAGAGTTACTTCTCTCTACTCTTCTCATTAGAACTTATACCTATTGGAATCACTCCTGCCACTCATACACAGACATAAGGAATGCTTCAAATATGGCTTACTCTCACTCCTATATATATACATATATATATATTTATTTATTTTGCAGACGGAGTCTCTCTCTGTTGCCCAGGCTAGAGTGCCGTGACATCAGCCTAGCTCACAGCAACCTCAAACTCCTGGGCTCAAGCAATCCTTTTGCCTCAGCCTCCCGAGTAGCTGGGACTACAGGCATGTGCCACCATGCCCGGCTAATTTTTTTTTCTATGTATATTTTTAGCTGTCCAAATCATTTCTTTCTATTTTTAGTAGAGACGAGGTCTCACTCTTGCTCAGGCTGGTCTCAAACTCCTGACCTTGAGAGATCCTCCTGCCTCGGCCTCCCAGATTGCTAGGATTACATGCCCGACCTCTTTTTTAGATTCTTAAAACAATCCTATGAAGTTCATACTAATATTCTTCCATTTTACAGATGGGAACAATGAAGCAGGGAGAAATTAAATAACTTGACTAAAGTCACACATCTAAAAGGGATAGAGTAGGGGATTCAAATCCAGGTACTATGGCTCTAGGCCATGAGAATAACCACGGCTCTTCCATGTCGTCCTTGGGTTGCTCACTGCACAGAGATGCTCAACTGAGCAGAAAAGTGAGGACTGCAACCTTGACCGCACCCCACAGACCAAGCCATGTCCCTTTGCTCTTGTATGAGTATTCCCTGGGGAAGGCACTTTTCTAGGTCACAAAATGTCTGTGAGGGACAGCATCACCCTTGTACTTCTGCTGCTGTATCATTTGTAAGAGCCACATGTTACGTGTTTGTTTGCTTATGCATCTTTGTAACTCAATATTATCTTGCTCCCGCATTACACCTTAGAGAACAGATGTGCCTTACTGCCTAAACTTCCTGCCTTGTATATTAATACGTGGTGACAGAGTATGCTCTTTACATGGTAGAATTAGCTGATAGCATCTGACGATATGTTCTTTAGAAAACTTTTCATTTTGTCAAGATGGTTTTCTGGAAAATGCATAAGGAGTTCAATTTTTTTCTTTTTCGTGACACTCTTAACATTTGAGGGAACATGAAGGTCTTTGAGGATGACCAGCGTGGTAGCTGCGTGGCATACAAAGGAAGAGAGCAGGCCTTGTTGTCAGATGGCAAGGTTTGTATCCCTGTTCAGGTCTTTACTAAATGGAAAGGGGGCGCTGCTTGGGCAAGTTATTCTCTTTGAGGCTCCATTTCCTCATGTTTGAAATGTCTGCAATTATAATACCTATGTCATAGAATTGGTGCACTAATTATACATGTTAATCCATAGGAAACATTTAGAACAGGGTCTGGTATGTTGAATATGCAGTACGTGTTCTGTGTTGGTCTTTGTTGTTATAATAGAGTGAATTAGTGCTTCTAAAACACTGCTTGGTTTGTAGTAAGTGTTTGGTGTTACCTGCTTTTATTGACTCTCTCACTAGAGATTATTGTGTTTAATACTTACATACACAAAGTGCATACGATTTCAAGAATTTATGGACCCCTAGAAACCTGGCCAAGCCCTCTGATGGGCCTCAGAGATACAATGATGAACAAGAGAAAGAGTTCCTAACTTCATGGAGCTCTAAATTAAGCAGTGTAGACAAAAATCATCCTATGTGTACTTCAAAGACTAGAACATGGTCTTGGGGCTCTTTGTGACCTGTGTGCAGATCTCAGTTCTGCTCTCTGCCAGTGGTGCATCCCAGAGCAAGTTACTTAATGCTTCAGTTTAAAAACTGCGAAATGAGAAAATATTGTAGTTCTCACTCTCAAATTATATGTGGATAAATGCTTGTATTATTTAAATCAAACCTTTTTTTTGTTTAATGTTTGACATTTTCCCTATGCTCTATTCCAATATAGAAGAGTGACATTTATATTTGATAATAAAAAGTTGACATGGAAATCCTGGCAGTGTTTCTCCATCTCCTTTAAAAGTATTAGTTGATATAATCAGGACATGGCAATTTAATTTTTAAAAATATTATATTTTGAATCTTTGAGTATTGTTCTTCTAGGTTTGCACACTGTGTTGTGCTTTGTTTATGCTTGTGGCTGACTGAAGATTGTCAAGTCTATCCTAGTATTTTATTTTTTTTTGTATTTTCTTATTTCAATTGTCATGGCTATAGGTTGCAAATAAAGTTAGTATATATTAATTTAGCAGCAATTAAGTTATAGGGACTGTACAGGATGCCTAGAATACAAATATAAATAAAGCAGTGTCTCTGCCCTCAAACACAAATAAACTACTGGGAAGACAAACACGTGCAAACATCCATAATATAAGGTGATAACTATTACATTAGCATAATAGATAATTAACATTAACATAATACCATGGAAAATGGAAGCATAAAGGATACTTTTGGCTTGAGTAGCCTGGAGAGATTTCATGGAAGAGTTAAGGGTTTTCTGATTAGAACCTGCTGAGAGAGAAGAATCTGAAAGGTATTGGGGAAGAAGAGATTACACTTGGAGTAGGAATAGTGGCAACAGATGACGTGGGATAGGAACTCTGGGCCAGATTCTGACAATCTTGATTGGAGCTATGTCCCTTAGACTGTGGAAGCCATTAAGAGTCTTTAAGTAGCTTGGTTATGAATTTTTTTTTATGATTGGCAGCATTTTGGAGGATGGATTAAAAAGAGAGAGACAAGAAACAGGGAAATAGTAGGAAGCTTCCAAAATGGTCCCCTGGCAATGAAAATGAGAAGAGGATAGGATCTGGAAATGTTTTGAAGGTCTTTAAACTGCATTTAAAGACTGTAGAATATGCAAGATAAGGGAGTGGGAAGAATTGAAGCTGACCTGCACTTTTATATTTCCAAGCGATGACTAAAACAATTGTTTCCTAAGGTTCTCATGTCTTGTTGGTGATACATATAAAAGAATTATAACTCACAGTGATAAATGTCATTGTTGAGTACTGGAGAAGTGTTATAGAAACCTAGTGGAAGACTCCACTTTTCCTGGAGTAGGTTACATAAAGAGATGAGGTATAGATTCTTTATTTTTAAATCAGGTTTATGGAGATATAATTTATATTCAGTAAAATCTCTTTTTATGAATATATATCAATGAGTTTTGACAAGTGCACACAGTTGTATAACCATGATCACAATTTAGATATAGAACATGTCTGCACCCATTCCCCCAAATGCCCTGTGCCCTTTTGCAGTCAGCCTCCTCTGCCCTGCCCTGGACAACCTCGGATCTGATTTCTGTCTCTAGTGTTGCCTTTTCCAGAGTAATACATAAATGGAATCATATAGTATGTAGCCTTTTGTGTCTTGCTTTTTTTCATTTAGCATTATTATTCTGAGATTCTTTCATCTTATTGTATGTATCACGAGTTTATTCCTTTGGGGGAAATCTTTTAGGTTTATGAGGTGCAATTGACACACAATAAACTGTATAAAGTATACAATTTTAAGTTTTGACCCATGTGTATATCCTTGAAATCCACATGACAGTAAAGATGGTGAATATAACCAACATCTCCAAAAATTTCCTCAAGCTCTTTTATAAACCCTCCCTCCTGTTCCTCCCCTTCCTCTCCTCTCCTGTCCCCAGGCAACTATTGATCTACTTTCTGCCCCTGTAAAGTACTTTGCATTTTTTAGAATTTTATAACCATGGCATCGTATGATATCTTTTCATGTCTGGCATATTTCTCTCAGCATAGTCATTTTGAGACTCATTCATTTTGTTGCATGTATTTCTTTTTTTTTTTTAATTTTTCTTTCTGCTGAATAGCATGACGTTGTTTAGATACTCGACAATTTGTTTATCTCTGTTCACCTGCTGATAAACATTTGGGTTATTTCCAGTTTTTGGCTATTACAAATAAAGCTGTTATGAACATCTTTGTACCAAGTCTTGGTATGGACGTACGCTTTCATTTATCTTATATAATTACCTAGGAATAGAATGGCTGGGTCACATGGAAGAAATTGTTAAACTGGTTTCCAGAGTAGTTGTTCATTTCACATTCCCATGTGTAATGCTTGAGAGTTCCAGTTTCTTCACATCGTTACCAAAACTTACTATGATCAATTTTTTAATTAATTAAATTAATTAGTTAATTAATTTCTGAGACAAGGTCGTGCTCTGTTGCCCAGGCTAGAGTGTAGTGGCATCCTCATAGCTCACTGCAGCCTTGAATTCCTGGGCTCAAGTGATCCTTCCTGCCTCAGCCTCCTGAGTAGCTGGGACTAAAGGTGTGCACTACCACCCCCAGCTAATTTTTCTATTTTTTGGAGAGATGGGGTCTTGCTCTTGCTCAGGCTGGTCTTGAATTCCTGGCCTCAAGTGATCCTCCTGCCTTCGCCTTCCAAAGTTCCAGGATTACATGCGTGGGCCACCGTGCCCTGCCAGTCTTTTAATTTTAGACATTATAAAAGGTATCCAAAGATGATATCTTATTGTGATTTTAATTTATATTTCTCTAACCATTAGTGATGCTGAGCATCTTTTCATGAGATTATGTAGTATCCATGTATTGTCTTTGGTGAAGTTTTGTTCGAAAACTATGCATCCCCGCTTTTTTTTTTTTTTTTTTTTTGAGACAGAGTCTTGCTCTTTTGCCCTGGCTAGAGTGCCGTGGCATCAGCCTAGCTCACAGCAACCTCAAACTCCTGGGTTTAAGCGATCCTTCTGCCTCAGCCTCCCGAGTAGCTGGGACTACAGGCATGTGCCACCATGCCCGGCTAATTTTTTTTTTATATATGTATTTTTAGCTGTCCAAATCATTTCTTTCTATTTTTAGTAGAGATGGGGTCTCACTCTTGCTCAGGTTGGTCTCGAACTCCTGACCTCGAGCGATCCTCCCGCCTCGGCCTCCCAGAGTGCTAGGGCATCCCCGCTTTTTAAAATTGAGTTGTTTGTTTTTTTTCATTATCAAGTTGTAAGTGTTCTACATATATATTATAATTATAAGTCCTTTAAGATATGAGTTTGGAAAATATTTTCTTCCCACATTCATTTAGTCTTTTACAAGGGATAGGATTTGACCAAGCGAAAGAGTAAAGGGTATTACAATCATAAACAGGAATAGTGTTGCAAATGAAAAATAAAGTTGGTTTTATGAGGCCGCAATATGTAGTAAAATAAGAAAAGGTGGTAGAAAGTGAATTTACAAATATAGGAAGAAGCCTGAATATAAAGACCTTTTTGTGTCATGCTGTGGAACTTAGACTCTTTTTGTGTGAGCACTGATACTAGTAAATACTAATACCATAACAATATTGATACTGATTATTGCGCTTTATAGAATTCTTTCATATGCACAGTTTATAGTATTTCCCCTTACATTATTTTATTTAAGTCCTGTGACAACCATGGGAACATTAAATATAGGTTTTGAGGTTTTGAGCTAATGTCTTTTCAGCTAGTGTGTGTGTGTGTGTGTGTGTGTGGAGTGTGTGTGCGTGTACGTTTAATGGAGTATGAGGAAAGAGTGACAGCTGGATTGGTCTGCAAGGGCTCAGGAGGGCACTTTCCCAGTAGGGCAGGGGACAGTGTCCTGCTGAGCCCTGGCAGATGGTACAATAGGCTCTGATAAAGGTTTGGATGTATAGCTGTACTTTGAAAATGACAATTCACAGTTATTATAGAACTGTTCACAAAAATTCCAAAATCTCAGTGGATAATCTAGATTCTGTGAATTTTCTTTTAGTTGTCCTTTACTTGCAAACTGACTCTAGATAAAATAAAATTAATTTTATTTGTTAATTTGTTAAGAGAAAATAGTGTGACCAAGTTCTCTCTCTATTTTTAAATGTAATTTTTTTTTTTTTTTGGTTTCTCATAAGAAGTTCAAATAACTTATTTTTTCGAACATAATTCTTTGGTTCAATGTATTCTGTTTTTATTGGCCTGCTTAGGGCTCTGACTTCTGTTTTCATACCGCAGACATGCAATTCATACTTCAGATCAACTTCAGAAGCATGTATTAATATAAAATTACATGCTGAACAAGCTCCTGATTTGGGCAATCCTTCCTTCCTTCCCCTGCCTTCCCGTTCCTTCCTTTCCTTTTTTCTTAAACTCACTTGGAAGTTTTGAAATGCTTTCATTGGCTCCTCTTTTTGAAATTTTCACTCATTTTTAACTACCATAGGTTCTTTTCATGGTAAAGAAGTGGCATTGTAATCCAGAAGAATTAAAATGCAATTGTGGGGCTTATCCCTATCAAAATTCTGTACTATTACCAAGAAGGTAAAAATGAATTAATAGTTAATTAGGCTTAATGTGTTCATACACATTACTGTATAGTATTTGTATATCTTTTGTGTAATCATTTCAAAACCACTGTAAGAGTATATCCATGTAGACTTAGCATGGGATCTGCTGTTTTCTCGCAGGTTAACCTGGAATGCCTGAGCTTCTTTTAAAACACATTTGCAAAATGTTCTCTTCCAGTTCATATTACTTAGTTGGTTTGCCACAATGGAACAAACATGCAGGCTTTGGAGTCAAATATACCTGATTTGAGCCTGGAGGGCTTTGGGCATGCTAGCTACTTAACCTTAGCGCTGCCTTGCTCAGTGTGTGTGCCGTGAGACTTGAATAAGATGACATTTCAAGTGTTCGATATAGAGTCTGGCAAAAGGCAAATGCACTTAATAAATATTGCAATTACTTGTTATTTGACTCCTCTGTATATTAAGTTAATATTTCTATATGTTTATCTCTATTTTTGTAGGTTTAGTATACACTCACACACAGGTACTACTATCATTAACCACTATGACTAGTTAACATTTACTAAGTGCTTTCTGTGTGCCAGGCATGAAGTGTTTCACACTTATTAAATCATTTAATCCTTACAATAACTTTATAAGGTATTAATATAAACTGTTATTATCTCTATTGTGTAGTTGAGAAACTTAGTCAAAGAAAGATTACATACCCAGTTGAGACTGTACAACTAGTGTCAGCATTACATATGAACCAAGGCCATTTGACTCCAAAGCCCATACAATTTCTTCCAATAACCTTAATTCCTAAAATGTTGTGCTGTTAATCTCATTTGAATTTTCACAGCATCTTTTAAAGCTAAAAGTGAAATGAGGTATTTTATTTTCTGCATTCTATGTGTCCCATCAGTTATTTATATGAAGCATGTGAATGATTTCACTGGATTTATTAATATTTAAGCATCTATTAGATTAAAATAATCTACCTGATATTTCACGTATAAATCTGCAATTTCAGATTGACTTCTGGAATATGTTAGAATAGATTTTGTAAAACACTGAATTTGAGCTTTTAATTGGAACTAATTTATTAAATCAGATATAAAAATCATAATAGTCACATGTTTGATTGAATAAAACCTGATGTTTATGGTATTAATTTTTAACATTTTATCTAGTTTTACACAATAAATTGAAGCATCTTGAATATTCAGTTAATGATAAATGTATATGCACTACTGTCTTCTCTGTAGGAATCACAAGTATTAGTTTTAAAAGTTTCTTGATTAGTAATTACTTACTAAAACTTCTTGGGAAAGCAAGGCTTACAATGTGAAAGCCCTAGTGTGTTTTAAAAGCTGATTTTTCTTTCCTAGTTTAGTTGATCAACTCCTTTCTGGACAAATAATCCTGCTACCTGAAACTATCCCCATTAAATAGGAAACATGAGTAGTATTTGTACCGAGCATTTTTAGTATATGTTGAATGGCTTGTGAATTTTAATGGTCCTGTTTTTCTTCTATTATGCATGGATTCCAAGAAAGTTAAAACTTATAGAACTTGCAAAGTAATTGTTACTTAAGGAAAGAACATTTTTGATACAGTTCTTCAAATGGCCTCACAACACTCAGGTTGTAATGCAAGAACAAACAGTATGCATGCATAACAAAGTAGTGTTATTATTTAAGCCCCAATCAATTTTGAACAACATTGTGCCTTTTTACCTACATTAAAGCACAAAGTATTTTTTTCTTATAAATAAGTCCAAAACATGAGGTTTGGTTTTGTAAAACTGAACTGATAACTTATTTATTTGGAACAAGGAGCTATGATGCAAATGTATCTCATTTATTAAAAAGGGCTACAATTCATTTAGGCAAGAGTTTTTGAATGGGCGTTATGGCAAAACATGTAGTAGCTTAAGTGATTTAAAAATAAATGGAATCTCTAGAGTTTAGGAACTGGCAGAGTGGTTGGGGAATAACTACAAAAATATTCTCATTCGAGTTGGTTTATGGTAAGTGTTGCAATGTACAAATCACTTATTTCAGGATACTAATATACATACATACATAGAAACACACACATATTATGCACATGTCATATATGTGTATGTGTATATGCTTGTGTATATATTTACACACAAATAATACAGATTAATAATATACGCCAGTATATTAACATATATGTCTACATACACCTTTGTATTTGGATTCTAAATATATGAGGTCCTTCATTCCAAGTTCAATTGACCTAAATAAAAGAGCATAAGCATTTTTAATCATTAACTGTATTTATCCATGATGTGTCCTTCTTACAGTTAAGTATTATTCCTTAAACAATTTGTCAATTTAAAACAAAGAAAAAGCAAAAAGAGGATGACTATCAAAACTAGTGAAGATAATTTTGATAAAAGAAGAAAAGGGGAGCAAAATTTGGGAAATTAATGTAATCTAGAAATATGTAAATTAATCTCTATAAAAATATGTACACTAAAGATACTGCATATCACCTTTTTTGGTATATTTTATTTCTGATATGGGGAAATACGCAGAACTTATTTCAAAAAATACTTCTTTTTTCCTATGTGAAGAAAAAGAATGAATAAATTTTTTTCTTTTTTAGGTAGATGTATTAGTTTGCTCGGGCTACTAAAACAAAATGCCACAGACTGGGTGGCTTAAACAACAGAAATTTATCTTCTCCCAGTTCTGGAGACTAGCAGTCTAAGAGCAAGGTTTCAGCAGGTTTGGTTTCTTCAGAAGCCTCTCAGCTCTGCTTGCAGTTGGCTGCTTTCTCCTCCAGTCCCCACACGGTTGCCCCAGGTCCGTGTGTTGTCTGTGTCCTAAGGCCTTTCATGAGGACACCAGTCATAGTGGATTAGAGCCCACCCCTATGACCTCATTGTATGTTAGTTTTTCCTCTTTGAAGGGCCTATCTCTAAATATATTCTGAAATACCGAGGGTTAAGATTTCAACATATGAATTTTGTGGGAGGGGACACACAATTCAACCCATAATAGCAGGACAGCCATAAAATGATTTAGTCTTTACTTACAACCTTGGATGTTCTATCTTCCTTATGGTTCATGCATATATTTGTTTTAGACTATAAATGAAATCAACCCAATCCAAATAAGTGGTTTAGAACCAAAACCATTTATGTTGACTCCTAGAAAGCCTTCTTCTCTCTTAACACACATCCCCATCCGCACTTCCCTCATTGTTGGCTTAGTGCATTCTTCCTTTTGACCAGTCACTCTGGCTAGGACAAATGGCAAAATTGATGTGGCTTGAGGATGCTATCTGGAGTTACCGAATAATATTTGGAAAGAAGAATCTTCCATGAATAACCTACAGATAAGTCTGTTATTTTTAAAAACATATTGTGTTGTCTGCTGCTTATATTCAAACTACTATTTCGCCATCTTGGCCTTTGAGTAAATGGTAAAGTTTTCTGATTAAGTAGCAGCAGAGGGAAGTTCTGTGATTCTGTACGTTTGTGTCCCTGAGACTATCAGAAGTTAAAAAGCAGTGCCAAAGAAAGCTGAATTCCCAAGCAAGACAGATGCTGTGTTTGCATTTTGGAGTAACATTTTAAATATGTCTTTCCTTTCAGGCTTTTGCACTCTGTTGGATCCAGATCCTCACACTGGCATTTATGCATTATCTTAATTTATAAACGTTGAGAGTAAGTAAGAAGTGTTGAATTTATACATGATAATGTGGAGACTGATAAACTCTACTCTTGAATTAATGGGAAAGAGACACACAGAGTGAAGCACCATTCATGCTAAGCAGAAGTTCTAAGATACCAGACACTATCCATGGTGGCATCCCCTCTGCCCTGGTTGAGAGATATAAACATGCACAAGCCTTTAAGGTACAAAGGACAGCTTCTGCATTTGAAGTTATGCATTAAACAGATTGTTTCAGAGTTCCTTAGGTAGAATCCTAACTACTTAGATTGCAATAAAGCTCCATGATTCATTCTCGCAAACACTTTAATTTCACTAACAATATAACTGTGAATCATGGGTATTTGGATCCATGTGCTCACTACTGTGAGTCTGTTTTAAAACTGTGAACGATTAGTTGTGTTATGTTTTTAGCCATCTTGCAATAAATATCTGAGGAACAGTAGTTTATTGATTTAGAGAAAATCATCAGGTCCTGGTACGGCGTGGTATGTGTAAAGCATTTCAGTCAGAGGGAATTAGACTCTTGACTGAGCTAGCTGAGTGATCCTTGACAAGGCTGTTTAACTTCTTTGTGTTTTAGTTTGCCTATCTCTAATCTGGGATTCTACCACCTACTTCCATAGGGTTCCTGGGAATCTTAAATTGAACAACATATGTAAAAGAATACCCAGCACCATTTCTGCTACTTGGCAGTTACTTAATAAATGGAAATATTCTTTTCTTCTCCATGATTTTTAATTTCCTCTGATGATACTGGAACTGGGTGTTATAAACTCCCATTTTTTTACTTAAACTAAAAGCCAGGAGTCTTCCTTAATTTCTGCCTCCTCCTTACACGTCCTGTCTAATGTGTTGGTGGATGAGAGATCTGCCAACATTACCTCCAAATGAGCCTCGAGTTTTCCACTTATCTTTACCTCTACTACTGTTACATCATCCAAACCACAACTATTATGTACCTGGATGACTGCTGCTGTCTACTAACTGCTCTCTCAGTTTCCATATTGCTCCCTTCAAGGGTGATGTTCTTAAAACATAAATAAGAACACATCATCTTCCTGCTTAAAACCCCCACTGGTTTTCCATTGTACTAGGAATTAAGTTCAGACCCTTCCAATGCCTATGAGGCCTTTGATCTTCAGGCCTTGGCCTCTCTGTCTTACCTCTTGCAACTCACCTTTACTCCTGAGATTTCAGTCACATCGAGTTTTCTCAGTTCCCCAAAAAAGCCCAGTTATTTTTCATCTCAGGAACTTCTTCCTTTGCATTTGATATTCCTTCCAAACTCTCCACCACCTCCCACACATAGACATCACGGGAGAATATTTCATCCTTTAGTTCTCGGTTTCTGTGAGTTCTAATGTGTGCAGGTGTCTTCATATTTATTGATGATTGGAGATAATTGAATAGACCCAGCTGGCTGGGAGGTCTCGGTAGCAGAAGTTTGAGGGGACGTTGCCAGAAAGGGTTACAACCAAAGGCCAGGGGAGCAAGAGGAGAAAGGAAATCAAGATGCTAAGTAATAAAGTAAAAACAAAGAGTCTGACACATTCTTTACTCTGTATATAACTTGAAAATTTATACTACATGACATGATTTTTTTCTTTGGAATAAGATATAATTATTACTAAGTGCTAGCTGAGGACTCTAAAGCAGCACCGTGGAATAGAAAAATAATTCAACCCATGTGCACTTTAAAGTTTTCTCATAACCACATTGTAAGTAGAAAAAAGGGAAAGTCATTTTAAGAATGTATTTTATTAACACAATATATCAAAATATAATCACTTCTTGTATAATTATTAATAATATACATGTTAAAGTTATTAATGAGATACTTTACATTCTTTTTTCATAGTCATTCTTCGAAATCTGGTGCATTTTACACCTGCAGCACATCTCAGTTTCTCCTGGTCATAGTTCAGGTGCTCAGTGGCCACATGCGGCTACTGGCTGTCTTTTTGGGCAGTCCAGGTCTAAAGGGTAGTTAAAGGAAGTTTAATATATACTTCTTTCATGGTCTGGGATGATTTTTTTTTTTTTTTTTTTTTTTTTTTGAGACAGAGTCTCACTCTGTTGCCCAGGCTAGAGTGAGTGCTGTGGCGTCAGCCTAGCTCACAGCAACCTCAAACTCCTGGGCTCAAGCGATCCTCCTGTCTCAGCCTCCTGAGTAGCTGGGACTACAGGCATGCGCCACCATGCCCAGCTGATTTTTTCTATATATATATTTTTTTAGCTGTCCATATAATTTCTTTCTATTTTTAGTAGAGATGGGGTCTCGCTCTTGCTCAGGCTGGTCTCGAACTCCTGAGCTCCAACGATCCGCCCACCTCGGCCTCCCAGAGTGCTAGGATTACAGGCGTGAGCCACCGCGCCCGGCCTGGGATGATTTTTGATTCAATTTGGTGACAATTTAACTTTGAATTGTTTTTTTTCAATTAGATACCTCCGCTTTCTCTTCTCAACAACTTTTAAATAGAGTTATAGGAAAAATATTTTCTTACATTTATGAAAAACCCATCATCTCTATCTTAATTATGTTTGAAGATGAACAAGGTTGACAGGGGTTAGTTTACACTGGAGAGTCGATGGTGCTGCTAGACTTTCCACTACATTTAAGATTTAGTTATGAGGCAGTTAACCCAGAAAGGCATGTGCAAGTGGTTCTCAAACTTGAGTGGGCATAAGAATCACCTGGGGAGCTGGTCATCATGCAGACTGGTGGGCTGCGTCCCCAGAGATTCTGAGTCAGCAGGTCTAGGATGGAGCCGAGCATGTGCATTTCTAGCAAGCTTCCAGGGGCTGCCGCTGCTTCCTCTGGGTGGAGACCGATACCGGAGTAGACCATCTCAGCTCGCTGCAAGCATGGTGCATGTGGAGATTGCCCTCAGCAACACCGTTCTTATATCTTCGTATGCGTGATGGTGTATGTAGACTCTGAAAACCACTCTTTGTTTGTTTCTATGTGTGTGGGAAGGTGGAGGGTGGATGAAATTGCCTATTTTTCATTACGGTATCGTGTTCCACTTGGAGAAAGGAGGAACAAAAGAAACTTACAGGCGCTCCCTAGTGTCTATTCCTTACGTTTTACAACATATGTTGGGGGGCGTGGAGAAATAGTAAGGTATTTTACCTGAACAATATCTGTTAATATTTTCTAGGTCCAGATGACAGACTGTTACTGAAGTAATAATAGCTCTGTTGAATACTCAAAAAGCTAATGTTCCCTCCCCGCATGATTTATCTGTTTTTCTAGCCCTCATGATACCTACTAATTTCCAAGTCTTAAGTTAGCTTTAAGGCTCACATGAAAATAAGTATCATTGTTTATATGAACAGGGTGGCGCTCATACAGCTTCTATATCATGTTGAATTTCTACAAAGCTGCAATTGTGGGAATCAGACCGCAGTGAATATTAATGCCAAATTTCTGAGTGCTGAGAAAAATCATTATCAAATTAAATATATTAACTTTGATAAAGCTATGATTGCAAAACATTTTTTTAAAAGGCTAAGTTTAGGGAAGAAAATCAACTGAAATTAATCTTTTCCTTTTTATTTTCTCTGAAAACTTTGATTTCCCTGTTGCATTATCTAATATTTATTGAGCACTTATTATGGGCAGGCACTGCTCTAAATGCTTTACCTGCATTAATTCGTTTAGTCCTCTAACAAGCTGATGACTGATGTGATGTTATCACTCTAATTTTACAGATGGGCGTTACACTCTAATTTTACAGCCAGTTAGTAGCGGGGATGGTGTTCTAGAATGTTTAACTGCTACATTATATCCTCCTCCATGACATTCCCCTGCCTTAATTTGTTCTTTTAACACTGATCTTTTCCTTGACTTCCTCCTATTGTACAAATTTATACCCAACTATACACATTTGAATTTTTGTTCTGGAATTTTTTGCAAATTTCGTGCTCGGACCTCCCTCTGTGTCTTCTCTAATCCATTCACTTTATCTGAAAAGACTAGTCCCTCTTATTTTTGGCCTAGATCTACCCTTAATAACAGTTTACATTTATTAGTTCTTATAACTCTCAATATATTTATTCTTGTTCCCAATCATAAAAAACAAGTTTTTTAAAAAATGGAAATTAAGTCACTAATTATCCAGCACACATATACTTCCTTTTTGCACATTTCTGTCCAGTTTCTTATATGTGTGTTTGTGGGCAGGTGTATGTTTTATATTTATTTATTCACCATGAGTAATTTGTTTTTGGATTTTTTTCACTAATTATCAGATGAGTTTTTTTTCTTATTTGAGTAATCTTTAGGCTTATCTTTTTAATATCAAATTAAATGCCTGTTAAATTGACATAATATAATTTGCCTAATCATTTATTATTGTACATATTGATTTTAATTATTTAGTTTTCATAATTTTGTAATGAATGATTGTCCATGAATACAGTTATTTTTTAAAACACATTTATTTATCTGGTAGTAATTTCCAGAAGTTAATTTAGTGAATCAGCAAGTTAGCCTCTTTATGTCTTTTTTTTTCTTTTTTCTTTTCTTTTTTCTTTTTTTCTTTTTTTTCTTTTTTTTTTGCAGGGGTGGGGAGAGGTGAGGAGGAATCTCTTTATGTCTTTTGATATATGTTTTTATACTACTTTTGCTTTTAACTGAAGATTTTTTTTGAGTTGTAGCTAATATTAATCATACACTCAAATCTTTACATATATATATATATATATATACACACACACACACGCACACACACACTTATGAACCATTGCCATGTGCTACCCCCAATAGAAAATTTCCAGTGCCCTAAAAGTACCGTTGGGCTCTTACCCAGACATAGATTAATTTTGCCTATTTTAGTGATATACTATGTACTATATACTATGTATATCAGTAGCTTGTTCTTTTTCCTTGTTCTGTGATATGCCATTGGATGAATATGCAAAAAAATAATTTACCAAATCTACTGTTGATGGCCAATTGCGTTGTTTCTAGTATTCAGCTTTTACAGATAAAGCTGTCTTGAACATTATTTATGTGTCTTTTTTTGGATTTGAGCTCTTATTTCTGATGAGTATATTCCTAAGAGTAGAATTACTGGGCTTTAGGGGATATGTAATTTTTTAAGGTATAAAATCTATTTAAAATGCTGATAGAAATATTTCTATCTTGTAAATTGATAAGAACATTATACTATCATCCAAAAGAGGAGAGATTAAATAATTTAGAAAAGCAGTAGCAGAGTTTAGAACTCAACATTCTACCTGTCTTTGATCATTTCTTTTCTCTCTGAATGAGTTTAGCATATATGCAACTATATATAACTATTTGTTCACATAAATGTATTCCTAAATTGTTAGACTTTTATTATCATTATTATTTTGGTTATATATACCCTTCATTTCCATTCCTCATGGATTTTTCTCGTGCCATTGTGTCTGCCCAGAATCACAGGTTCACTGCTTTCTTTACATTTTCCCATTGCACTTTTTGTATCACTTCCCACTTACTAAGTACTGAATCCATGCTGTCCACTGACAAAGAGGTATTCCTTTATGTTAATGAACCCAACAAAGCCATACCCTGGCTCTATGTTTAACACTGAGTTTACGTAAATAGTTCAGATAAGCACACCCACACACAACAATCCTGTGCTTTACTGTGTGTTAGTGAGCATCATTTTGCAAACACACTTTTTATTTAAGCAAGGTTATGAGAACAGTAAGTTTTAAAGAACTTAAGCTGTTCTTACAAATTATAAATTATCTCTTCTGGTCATCTTGTAGCATAATTTTCTCTAAATTAATCAGACACTTCTTTTATATTCTCTCTTATATCTCTGAACCGGGAAGTGAGCTAAAAAAAAAATTTCCTTCAACACAGGCCTTCATGCAGAGTCAGTAAGCAGCTTTTATTTGTTAGGGTGTGCCAGCAATAAATATTTTCTCTCTGGGACACCTAAATTATGGCCACAGTTTGAACTTTAATAATATTGTTGAGGTGCAGACCAGACAATGTTTCCATTATTGCAATTCTTATTTATTGGAGGATAAAAGGTTGTTTAGTGAATAAAGTAGATGGGAATAGATAATGATTGGCTAAGTACTATGGAACTCCCTGACACTGATCGAACTATGTTAATGTTTAGTTTAGTACTTGGGAGCAGTAGAGTCAGTGGTTAAAACTTCCTCATGTAACAGCATTTCCAGGCCTGAGGGTGATGATAGGGTTAGAAAGAAATGCAATGATTAATTTTTAATGCAAGACAAAAATCAAATTTAAACATTTTAAATCTTTGTTCTTTAAATCTTTTAATACTTTTCATATTGTTATTTAAATGATTTTATTTTTGAAGAAAAAATTAGAGTGAATGTTCAAAGATATTGTGATTACATGAGAAGTGAGGGAATAATAAGTAATCTTTTTAGAACAGTTTCATCAACAATTTACAACATAGCATGTCCTGGCTATTTGCAGAGATTTTTAACTCATCATGTCCCTGAGGTTCTCAGTATCAGAATGAATCTGAAGACCAATGAGTAAGTAGGCTGTGGAGTTGAACATCTACAGGCATTCAGACTCTAACTGTTGGAATAAGGGTGTAAAAAATTAAGACTATCTTGGCATCCAGTATAGTATCTAATAGTGTGTGCCTTGATAAATAACTGTTGAATGAATATATTAATATGAATGAAACAGGTTAAAATTTTTGAAAGTGTATGCTTCTTTGATTTGGATAATAGCAGGGTATGTTGAAAAAAGTTTACAAAATAAATGGAATTTATAAACTCCTATAAATGTATATATGTTACATATAGCATATAAAATAACTTATACTTTACTAATTTAAGTGAAAACTGAAGATTTGGATAACACTTTAAGCTAGCAGTTCTTTCCCTGGGTGTGTCCCCTTGACAGGGTCTTGTACATGAATAGGAAGAGGCATGTACAGCAGCATCAATCAGAGCAACATTGTTTTTATTTTTATTTTTTTGAGACAGAGTCTTGCTCTGTTGCCTAGGCTAGATTGCCGTGGTGTCAGCCTAGCTCACAGCAACCTCAAACTCCTGGGCTCAAGCAATCAATCCTATTGCCTCAGCCTCCCACGTAGCTGGGACTACAGGCATGTGCCACCATGCCTGGCTAATTTTTTCTATTTTTAGTTGCCAAGCTAACTTTTCCTATTTTACTAAAGATGGGTCTCGCTCTTGCTAGGGCTGGTCTCAAACTCCTGAGCTCAAGCAATCCTCCCACCTCTGGCTCCCAGAGTTCTAGGATTACAGGTGTGAGCCACAGCGCATGGCGCAACATTGTTTTTAATAGCAAACATCAACAACCAACCTAATGTCCATCAGTAGTGCAATACATAAAACATTGTTTTTTATACATACACTGGAACACTGTATGGTAGTGAAAACATGTAAACTAGAGGTATATCAATTAACATGGTTGAGTATCAGACTCATAACATTGGGTGAAAGAAGCAAATCAGAGAAGAATGTATTGAATATGATTCCTTTTATATAATTTAAAAAAACAAAAAATCTAAATAAACACTTTCTGTTTATATAACACATAAGTATTCATGTTATTACTTGTGTTTTATAAAGGGTAAATTTGGAATAATGATCAAAACCTCAGGTTAATGCTGAATTATTTTGATACATATACCTGGCAGGTGGGGATATGTTTGGAGAGAGGCACAAATGGGGCTTTCATAGACTGACAGTGTTTTCTTTCTTTACTTAGATAATGTTACTTGGTATTTCATTTATTACTAGTCTTTTACTGTACATTGTATATATTCTCCCATTTCTGATATATTTTACAATTAAAAAATAAGCTATTTCTTGGAGACAGTAATGTGCTGTGTAATATCCTTGTATCCATGGAGCTTTCAGCTAGAATAAAGGTATATATTAATTCAACAATTGCAATTACTCTAGGCTTATTGAATAAGAAGTATGTTGTGCCTTAAGACGATGTAATAAGTGATACGGTCTAATCAAGAAAGTGCAGAAAGAGCTTCACTGAGCAAATGAGAATTGAGCTGATATCTAAACGATTTTTGGAAACTAACTTGGAAAATAAGAAGGGAAGAAAGGACTATTTCTTGTAGGGAAACTGGTATTTGCAAAGGCCTTGTGGTGCAAAAGGGAGCACTATGAATATGAAGGAAAGAGATGAAAGCAGTGTAGTTGGTGCAAAGAGAGAAAGTATCATGAAGAATATTATTCGAGAGGTAGGTAAGGGTCAAAATATGAATCTTGCAGGTAATGCATTTGCCTTCCCCCAGAGTGATGAGAAGCCATGGAGATATTTTAAGCAGGGAGATGATGAGAACAGATTCATATTTTCAATATAATATTCTGGCTGCAGCTTAATAACTGATTGGGTGGAGGCAAAGGTAGGTATGGGGTAGACCAGGTGAGAGACTATTTTAGTAGTTCAGGCAACAGATGATGATAGCTTAGATGAAGATACTGGTAGAGGGTATGAGAAGTAGACTGATTACAGAGAGATTTTGAGTACAAAGTGTAAGGCTTTTATTTGGTAATGAATTGGATATGGCGAGTGTGCAAGAAATTCCTCAAGCATGACTTCTGTGTTTCTAGCTTGCTTAAATGCATGGCTGGTGGTAGCCTTCACAGAGAGAGAACATAGGAAGAAGATCACAGGTTAAAGGGACTCTGCACATTGTCTATCTGGTTTGTACATCTAACATCTGTGCATTTTAGAACTCTGAGAGTAGATACTGATCTAATTTAGATTGTATCCTTCAAAAGTATGTTTCTATGTTTGTATTTTGTCTGGGATTGAATCTTCAATATAGTGTAGGTCCATTTTCCCCTCTTTACACACACACACACACACACACACACACACGGAGAGAGAGAGTTACATTCATATATACATGAATATAAAGAAAGTTTTTTGGCTCTCTTTTTCTCTCTTCTATTTTAATTTCTAATCATCGTCCTTTCCTTCTCTAATAGGAGTCTTTGGATTTCTTTCCACCATAGAAATCTCTCATCCTATATCCAACATAGTAGAGGATTATTGGTTCTTTGCTACTCATCGTGGTTACAATAATACCTTCTCTCATAATGAAACTGGTAATATCTAATGTGAGGCTTGTTCCAGGATTAGTGAAGATCTTGACATTTCATAAATGTGTGATGATTTGAAGGGTGGCTCTGGGTTTTGTTCCCATTGAAGAGGGAAACGCTAATCAGGGCCAAAAATCTGAGTTTAAGAAAAGTCTAGAATCATAGCATTTCATCCTTTCTTTCAATTAGAAATCCCATGCTTAGTCTTTCTGACAATTTCTGACAATATGGTGGGCTCTGTGTCTCTGGAAATCTCCCCACTAGAAAAACCTAAAAATGCCAGGCAGAATATACTTTTTAAAAAAGATTATCTAATTGCATATCTGAGTTGGTGGAAAGTAAGGGGAATTCTCAGAGTCCATGAACAGCATGAAATCAAAAATCAAGAGAAGTAAGCAAGCACTGAAACAGACATTTTCCCAGAGATATCTGGCAGTTTTTTTTTTTTATTATATACATTCTAGGATTTAAGGGACCATTTTTGATTCACATATTCAGTTTGGCTGGCAAAAGTTGGCAGATTTGACTGGAAAGCCCCTCTGCATAAATAGGGTTCCTGAAAGGCAACACCTATTGAGAATTAAATAAGTAAATAAAAAGGTGTGTTGGGGGCGAAGAGAGAGAGAGAGAAAGAGAGAAGAGAAGATAGAGAAACTACTCTTGAAGGAGATACTTGGTTCCAGGAATAGTATGGGAAACGGAAAGTTTCACATGAAGAAAATTCCTAACTTGTTTCTCATGTAAGTCAGATTCATAGCACATATGTAACCTGAAAACATCTACAGGTAAAATTTCATTTTTAAGTGTTACTTGATTAATAGTATCCCCAAGTATTTTGCAGAAGCCAGCAACAATCCTGTGTGGGGGGGGACCACTTTAAATTAAGGTCTCAAATAATTCTCACAGATAAAATTTAAAAGGACACAAGATTATGTTAAACAGGCCGGGCGCGGTGGCTCACGCCTGTAATCCTAGCACTCTGGGAGGCCGAGGCGGGTGGATAGCTCGAGGTCAGGAGTTCGAGACCAGCCTGAGCAAGAGTGAGACCCCGTCTCTACTAAAAATAGAAAGAAATTATATGGACAACTAAAATATATATATATACAAAAAATTAGCCGGGCATGGTGGCGCATGCCTGTAGTCCCAGCTACTCGGGAGGCTGAGGCAGTAGGATCGCTTAAGTCCAGGAGTTTGAGGTTGCTGTGAGCTAGGCTGACGCCACGGCACTCACTCTAGCCTGGGCAACAGAGTGAGACTCTGTCTCAAAAAAAAAAAAAAAAAAAAAAAAGATTATGTTAAACATATAATCATCACTAAATACAGGCAGAATAAAGCATCATAATGAGAGTCATCAGGAAAAACAAGCTGTAGAAGTGGATTTAAAAAGATTGTAGCTATTAGAATTTTCATTTATAGAATACAAATTAATTATGCTTATGTTTAAAATAATATAGATTATCAAAGGTATGCTAAAATACAAAAGACTATAAAAACAGATGTGTTTGAAAAAGAACCAAACAGCATTTTGAAAGATAAAGAACAATTAACAAATGAAGGTTGAAATTTATTGTATGGACTAGAGAGCAGAATAGACATAGGTGAAAAGTGAGTTGATTTTTTATTTTTTTTTTTTTGCACTAGAGTGCAGTGATGTTGCATAGTTCACTGCAACCTTAGACTCCCGGGCTCAAGAGATTCTCCTGCTGCAGTCTCCTGAATAGCTGGTACTACAGGCATGCGCCATCATGCCTGGCTAATTTTTTTTTCTATTTTCTTGTAGAGACGGGGTCCTTCTACATTGCCCAGGGTGGTCTCAACCTCCTGGTCTCAAGTGATCCTCTCTCCTTGGTTCCCAAAGTGCTAGGATTATAGTTGTGAGCCAGCGCACCCAGCTGGAAAAGGAAATTCTTGAAATAGAAGATAAGTCTGAAGAAATTACATAGACACCAGAGCAGAGAGACAGAACTAGAAAATATAATAAGAGATAGGGAGGATAAAATAAGAAAGTGTAGCACACACCTAGTTGGAGAGCCAGAAAGAGAGAAGAGAGAGAAGAGAGGTGAGACATCATTGAAGGAGATAATTGGTGAAATATTTTTAGCATTGATGAAAGACACTGTTCCTCATATTCACAAAGCAAAACAAATCTCAAGCCAATTATACATTATGATAGAATCACAGAACATCTTGATATATTACAGTGAAATCACCGAATGTTGATTGGGAACACTGATCAAGACAAAGAAAGAAGAAAAAAAGTAAATACAGAAAAAACAAGACAGTAGTATATGAGAGAAACAAATCCAATGTCAGTAATCACAATAAACATAAATGGATTACACTATTAAGGTAAAAGAAAAACGGACTATCAAACAGAAAACAAAAAATCCAAGTTATTGTTTATAGAAACACATCTAAACCAAAGAATACAGAAAATGTTAAAGTAAAAAAATTGAGAAAAAATATAGTAAACTGATAACGACAACAAAAAAGAGGTTACTTTTTAAATAACAGAGAAAGGAAATTCTAAAGTAAGAAGTATTGCTCTATGTGGTAGCTAGCTTCTGACATGGTGTGATCCTTGTCTCCAGGTGTTCATGGCTTTTTAAAAAATCTTGTCTAATAATGAAAAGGCATGACAGTTTTAAGCAATAAAATATTCTAGAAATGACCATGTGTGACTGCTTAGGTTGAGTTGTAAAAACCAATGTAGCCTTGAACTTATTCTCTTGAAGCACTGCTATGGGCTACGTCAGCTGCAGAGCTGTGTGGACATTTAGGAAGCTCTATGGAGAGATGTTTAACAAATTGAAGCCTCTTGCCAATAGACAGTATCAATTTGCCAGCTATTTGAGTGAGACATTGTCAAAAAAAAATCCTCTGCCCCAGTGAAGTCTTTGGATGTCCGTACCCTTGCCGACATCTTAACTGTAACCATATGAGAGATGCTCGGACAGAACCACCCCCCTAAACTGCTCTCAATTCCTGACCCATAGAAATTGTAAGGTAATACATTTTTATTACTGTTTTAAGTCATTAAATCTTGAGGCAATTTGTTATTCAACAAGAGATAACTAATACAGTATAGAATTTCAACTCAATAAGAAGATAAATTGTGTTTTTTTGTTTTTTTGGTTTTTTTTGAGACAGAGTCTCTGTCTGTCACCTGGGGTAGAGTGCAGTGGTGGCATCATAGCTCAGAGCAACCTCAAACTCCTGGGCTCAAGAGATCCTCCTGCCTCAGCCTCCCCAGTAGCTGGGACTACAGATACCTGCCACGATGCCTGGCTAATTTTTCTATTTTTAGTAGAGACGGGGTCTTGCTCTTGCTCAGGCTGGTCTTGAACTCCTGAGCTCAAGCAATCCTTCCACCTCAGCCTCCCAGAGTGCTAGTATTATAGGCATGAGCTACCGCACCTAGCCAAGAAGACACAGTTTTAAAACTTTATGTATGTATGCTAGTATAACTTCAAAATAAACTAGATTATAATTTGCAGAAATTTTAATATATCATAGCAGTGGGAGACTTTAACACAACTACATCAACAATTCTAATACTAATGAGCCAAAAAAAGTAAGTATGTAGAAGATTTTATAAATTTCAAAAGACTAGTGTCATAGAACTATATTCTCTGATTTCAGCACATTTAAGATAGAATTCAATATAAATATAAGAACCTCCTATTTTGTAAATTAAAAACATACACTTTTAAATAACTAATATTTGTAAGAAGAAATCATAATGAAAATTAGAAATTATTTAGAAATGAATTATCACTAAAATGCCACATATCAAAACCTTTGGAATACCACTGAGGTAGAACCAAAAGGGAAATTTAAAGTCTTAACATGGTAACAATAGATTAAAAAAACAAAAAACTCTGAAAATATTTGAGATGGATTTCAAACTAAAGAAGCTAGAAGCAGAACAATAAAATAAACCCAAATAAATAGAAGAAAAGAAGTCATAATGATAAAAAATTAGTGAATGAGGAAACAATAATACAATAGAGAATGAATAATAGAGAGTGAAAAACAATCCTAGAAATTTGAAAACCCTTAACAAAATGACTCAAGAAAACAAAAAACAATGCCAACATACATACACATACACAAATTAGGTAACAGAGGTGGGATATAGTTAGGATGCAGCAGAGATTACAATGATAATACAGGGGCGTCATGAATATCGCTTTATACCCGTACACTTAAAAAATTAGGAAAGTAATTATATCCACAAAAGTATAACTTATCTAAAATGACATATGAAGAAATAAAAAATCCTAGTAGCCTAGCAGCCAATAAGGACTTGAAGCCATAGTCAAAAATCTCTCCATAAAGAAAATTAAGTCCAGATAAGTATTTTTACAGTTGCATTTACTAATAGTTAAGGAACCCATAATTTCAATCTTAATTAAACTCTTTAAATAAAACACTTGGGAGCACTCTACAGCTTATTTCATGAGGCTAGCATAACTTTGATAACCAATAACCTAGACACATAATACAAGAGGGCAAAATAGTAGGTTGATCTGAATCATGAGCACATATACAGAAGTCCTATACAAAATATTAGTAAAACAAAACCAAATATGCTTATAAAAGATAACATAGGTTTATTATAGAATGCAGAGTTGATTCAGCATTAGAACTCTATTACTGTATTTGCCATATTAATAGATTGAAAGTAAAATCTATAGGATCATCTTATGAATGAAGAAAAACAACCTATAAAATTTAGCATCTGTTCACATATTTGTTTAAAACATTTAACAATCTAGTTTTGCAAGAGACTGTCTTTAACATGATAAAACGTAGTACCAGTTGTTTTTAGCAAATAACTCACTCCATGGTGAAACATTAAAATACAGAATAGTCCATGATGCCTGTTTTCACCATGCCAATTCAACATTATACTGCAGATTGTAGCCAGGGCAATAAAAAAGAGAGAAAAAATAAAAGTTATTAGGCTTTGAGAGGAAAGAAAAATTTTAATGTTACTTAGAATATATGATTTCCTATTTAAAAAAATCAACAGATGAATTTTTAGTAATTTTTTATTATAAAATCCAAATACAAAATTTGTGTGCATTTTTGTATATTAATGTTTTGTTTTTGATCTTTTAACATGAAATTTATTCTATTATAATACCAACATAAATTATAAGTTACCTCAAGCTTTTTATGTGTTGGATTATAAAATTGTATTGAAAAACATTAGAAGACACCTAAATAAATGAAAAATCATACTTTGTTATAGTTAGGAAGGCACTGTTTTTAAAATGACAGTATTCTTCAAATTGGTTTATGATTTAATACAATGTCTATCAAGTCTCACCAAGACATTTCATGAAAACTGACTAGCTCATTTTAACATTGATATGATAGATCAAATGGGACAAGAATTGCCGTTTCACTCCTGAAAAAGTAGGACAAGAAAGGACTTCTTGCCCTATCAGATATCAACATCTATTTTAAACCTTTTATAATTATTACAGGGTGGTGTTGTTTCAGGAATAGATTGCTGGAACAGAATGCTTAGCTCATAAACAACCCACACTTATTTGCAAACTCATTCTCTGAGCCCACATAGCAGATCATGGGGAAAGGATTGTCCCCTGAACAAAAAGTGTTGGGAAAACTGGTAATTAATATAGAACAAATAAAACCTCATACTTAACATAAAATTCCATTCCAATTGAATTAATAAAATAAATTTGAAAGGGGATCATATCTTTCTGATCTCTTTTCATAAAAGAATTACTTTTTAAAAGAAGCATAGTGGAAAAGAGATGTTGCCACCCAACCAGGTTTATTTGCCCGTTGCCCAGGAGGAAGCCAATGCACTGAGACAACAAGGTTTGCAGCAGAGAAAGAGTTTAATCTGCATAGCGCTAAGCGGAGAAATGGGAGAAATTTCTCAAATCCGCCTCCCCAAGAATTTGGGAGACAGGGTTTTTAAAAACACTATGGTATAAGCAATTGAGTCTCCTAATTGTCTGGGTTCAGGGTGGAACCATAGAGTTGTAGAAATTGTCTTCTTTGCTGACCAGATTCTTGCGTGGGGGTCAGAAGACCAGTTGAGTCAGTTCTGCCATGTGGGCCACTGGTCTGGGTGGGTCAGCTGTTCCACTGGAATGTGGGACCTGGAAGATAGCTCAGAAACTACCCCTAGGTTTCAAAAAGGTGATGTTATCTATGGAGAAAGTTAAGAATCTTTATGATCACTAGCTATGTAGCTCCAGAGTGGCAATTATAGAGAAACAAATAGGGGGACAGTGGCTAATTATTATTATTATTTTTAGCTAGGCCCTTATCACAGTACTTGTTTTGCACCCCTTTATCAGTTTGTGAAGGTGGTTTCAGAGATAGATTAAAACATTTTCTTCATCTAAGTTAAGAACTTTGTCCATGGAAAGGCACTATAAAAGACTGTAATGGTAGTCCAAAAACTGGGAGAAAGTATTTGCACTGCTCATGACCAATAAAGTTTAAAATCTAGAATGTATAAAAAGTTAGTGTCTGTCAAGAAAAAGGAAAAACGACCAATAGAAAAGTGGGGATAATGCATGAATAGGCATTTAGTAGAAAAGAAATCAAAATAGCCAAGAATTATTTGTATACGTACTTGCACTAATCTGTAATAAGAGAAAGGCACATTTAAAGTACAATTATGTCACATTTATATTTCCAGCAATTGAATGGGGGACTATATCAGCATTAGTGAGCAACAAGAACTGGCATACATTGCAGGCAAAAGTGAATCGTTGTACAATCCCTTCAGAAATCTATTTATTTGTTTATTTTTTGAGACGGAGTTTCACTTTGCTGCCCAGGCTAGAGTGCTGTGGCGTCAGCCTAGCTCACAGCAACCTCAAACTCCTGGACACAAGTGATCCTCCTAACTCAGCCTCCAGAGTAGCTGGGACTACTGTACCGTCACGCCCAGCTAATTTTGTCTATTTTTAGTAGAGACGGGATCTTGCTCTTGCTCAGGCTGGTCTCGAACTCTAAGCTCAAGTGAACCTCCCTCTTTGGCCTCTCAGAATACTAGGATTACAGGCGTGAGCCACTGAACTCAGCCCCCAAAAATCTCTTTAGAATTATGGTAAAGTTAAGCAATAACACTATGAGCTAACATTTCCACTGCTAAGTATACCTCAGAGCAGGGATGCTTCTCAAACTATACTGGAGAAAGGAAGAATACTTTTTTAAAATTTCTAATTTTTTAATACAACATGATAAAAATGAATTATTAGAAAAAAGAAATGTTACAATACATTTCTAGAAAAAATAAATTAAAAATAGATGTACAAATTATAAACCCATTTTTAATCATGAGATTCAGTAGACATAAAATTACATTTTTTAATAACACAAAAAGTGCAGCTGAAAAAAATTACATTTTAATAAAAATCATCCAAAGTAACATAACACTGATGAAAATATAATTAGAAAACCCATACAGGTTGTTCATTGAAAATATGATTATTAGTGGTTAGCAATCACTATAATATCTGTCATTTTTTTGTCATTCTACAATTATTTCTAAATAAGATGTTGAGTAAAATAGCAATTCCATATATTTTATGCCTATAGGAACAGTTTGAATATTTATAGTATGTATCAATACTTAGATTTTTGATGTGACAGATTAGCTTGTTTCTTGCATTATATACGTATAATGATGCATATACATAAACATATGCACATTTAAGAAACCATGAGTTCCCTCCGATACTTTCAGTTCTCCTCCATCCCCACATGATCTTTCTTGCTTTTCTCGGCGTTCTCTATTTGTCCATTTTTCTACAGCCAGAACTCTGGCTCCCAACAACTTTGAAACATTTATTCATTTGCTTAGTCCTATGTTAACATCTAAAATTATTTCAGAATTGCTTCCCCTATACCACTATAAAATCTAAAACAAGTTCAAGATAGGTTTGCACTTTGTCTTCCCTGACACCCAACCCTGCTCTCTAGACTGAGGGGATATAGATAAACAAGGAGTTCGTAAGAAACCTGGGTTAGTTCTACCTGCCTACCTTCCTTCTTTCCCTCCCTCCCTCCCTCCCTCCTGTCTTCCTTCCTTCTGAATAGTTATGGTATTTGTTTGGGATACAATTTAGCTTCGTTTGTTTTACCTTGCTTTCAGTTTTAAGTGTTTTGTCCTTTTGCTTCCATTGTTAATTATTTAATTAAATTTTTGAATATGTATGTTATGCTTTCAAAAGTAAAAACTATATATATAAAGGGATTACTACAAAAAAGTCACATTCTCTCCTGTCTCCCTTCCATTCTATACCCCCTCGTATGTAACCAATTTCACTGGAAATTTTTTTTCAAAGATAAGCTGATACATGTACATTAGTTTATTTTTCTTTCTTTCACAGATAGGGTTACTATATATGTTCTCTGCACTTTAATTTTTCCTTCAATCATATGTCTTGAAACTTACTCTGTATCAATTCATGGAGAACCTCCTCATTCATTTTTGTAGCTGTATAGTACTCCATTATATATATGGGCTGTAGTATATTCAGCCAGTATCCTAGGCTTGGATACTTAGGTAGTTTCAATATTTTGCCTTTACAAATAATCCTATAATGAATAACATTGTATGTGTGTGTGTGTGTGTGTGTGTGTATGTATATACATATATATATATATATATATATAAAAAATTGTTGGAGGTTTACCTTCAGGATAAGTTCGTAGTAATGGATTAGAACATCAAATGGGTAAATGTAAATATATTTATTTTTAACTTTTATACAAAATGAACCTAGTCATTTACTATTTTCAAAATTCTTTTCAAACCTCCATAGATGACCTATTATAATTTAAGTGATTTTTGATTAATTTCTTATATGTGCATGTTTTGATGAAAAATAAAATCCAAAGTACTATCAAATTCATAAGACCCGCTGATAATTTTTTGCTGATGTACAATATCAAGAGCTTCACTTCTTTACTGATAATTTTGTTAAATTATAAGACATATCATAATAATTTAGAAACTTTTCTCTTTTAGGCTTCTAACTTTCATTTTTGTGTTTTATTTGACATTGAAAAACATACTGCATTCCTTTCTTACATGGAAGTAAAAACAGCATTAAATATATCAAAGATAAAGACAATATAGCAAATCTGGCAGTCCCAATTATATCTTTAAATGATTGATATCAAATGGTTTAATAAATTGCAGAGACATTAAGAATTTATATTAATATATATGAAATTTATGTAGAGAACTTTAAACATTCTCTACAGAAAAATTTTCCGTAGTAAACATTGTATCTCCACGTGAAATAAGGAGATTTTTAAACAATAGGCTTACATACTATGTCACAATAAAGAAGATAATCTCTCATTTAAAACTCTATTCTTCAGAGAATTCACAATTTTTCCTACATCACTAAGACTTTGTTTTCCATAGCATGTCTTTTTCAGTGAAAAAAATAAAAATGTTGATTTATATTCTAGTGAAAGCTCCTTATTCTGCATAACTTTTCCAGATTATTTTCTTCTTATTGCAACTGTGCCATCAGAACACACTCTTAATGAAACTTGAACTCCAAACTATTGTTTTGTCAGTGTAGTCCTGTATAGTTTTACAAATCTATAGTTGGTTGTTTGTGATCAATACAGTTGAAAAAATATTTCTCTGTATCACCACTGTGTACAGTTTGCACATGTATTAAATAGTTGCCAGGTTAGTGATATCTTTGCATTCATCAGGTTCCTAGCTGTATTTGTTCAGTGATTCCATAAAGTGTTGAACTCTCTTGTTAATTGAAAAGTGGTACTTGAGCTACCTTCTTTGCAGCATCATGCACCTATTGTTTCTAAGCACACACTTTTGATGCAGTCTTTCACTAATGTCTCAGCAATGATTTATGGATTTTTAGTCTTTTTTTAAAAAAGTCTGTAAAGTGTTTATTGAATATGTATAGTTTCACATATTACCAAGCTAAAAAAACTAAATCAAATGTATGAGAGATAATATTCTGGGTAAAACTTAATGGCCACCTAATCTTCATTTCTTCGAAATTATTTCTTTGGAATTATTTTGTTTAGTGCTATTGCTACATTCTGAAAAGGTAAATCTTGTCCTGACTCCTCCCAAAAATAAAATTTAAAAATAGAAAAGAAAAAAGAAAATCCAGTAAAGCTTATATTGCTATCAATAAATTAGTCATTAAAAATAAATACACAAATTTTACTACCCTAACTTAGCTAAATGTTAAATTGTAAATTTTAAAAGTAGGCTTAATTATAAATTAAAAGATTACACAGATGTTTATAAAAATGTATATATACTCATATTTTATCCACTTTTTATTGACTTTGGAATTACAGTTACCAATCTAATTTAAAAATATTACATTTTTATTTGGTTTTATATTTTATATTTATATTCAGAACTGCTTTTATATTTTTGCTTTGCCATCTCCAAGAGCAGCAGTTGGCATTTTTTTTTCTGTAAAAGTCCAGATAGTAATTATTATAGAATTTGGGGGCTATGTGCTTTCTGTCACAATTACTCAACTCTGCAATTGTTGAGTGACAGTAGCTATAGACAACACATAAAGAAATGAGTATGGCTATGGTCCAATAAACTTTTTTTAAAATTTATTTTTAATTGACAAGTAAAAAATTGTATACAACATATTTTGATATATGTATACATTGTGGAATGGCTAAATCCAGCTACTTCACTTGTATATTACCTCACATTTATCATTTTTCTTTTGTAGTGAGAACACATAAAATCTACTCTCAGCAATTTTCAAGTATATAATATATTGTTATTATCTCTAATTACCTAGATGTACAATAGATCTCTTGAACTTATTCCTCCAGTCTAAAATTTTGTGACCTTTGACCAACTTCCCCCCAATCCTCTCCCCTGACTAACCCAGCCCATGATAACCACTATTTTACTCTGTGTTTTTATGAGTTCAACATTTTTAGATTCCACATATAAATGAGATCTTGTGGTGTTTATCTTTCTGTGCCTGACTTATTTCACTTAACATAATGTTTTCTAGTTCCATCCATGTTATTGCAAATGACAGGATTTCATTTTTTTATGGCTGAATTATATTCCATTATGTATATGTACCATATTTTCTTTATCCATTCATCCATTGTTGGTCACTTAAGTTGATTCCAAACCTTGGCTATTGTGAATAGTACTGCAATAAACATAGGTGTGCAGATATCTTTTTGATATGCTGATTTCCTTTCTTGTGGATATATACCTAGCGGTGGGATTGCTGGATCATATGGCAGTTCCATTTTTAGTGTTTTGAAGAACCTTCATACTGTTTTCCATAATGGCTGTACTAATTTACATTCCCACCGAGTGTACAAGGGTTCCTTTTTCTCCACGTCCTCTGCAACACTTACTATCTTTTGTCTTGCTGTTATTGATAGTAGCCATTCTGACAGGTGTAAGGTGATATCTCATTGTGGTTTCAATTTGCATTTTCCTGATAGGGTTTGAATGTGCCTCCCCAAAGGTCATGTGTTGGAAACTTAATCCTCAGTGTAACAATGTTGACAGGTGGAACCTATAAGAGGCTAATAGATCATGAAGGTGCTGCCCTCATGAATGGATTAATTTCACTCTCACGGGAATGGGTTTGTTACCCTCAGAGTGGGTTTGTTAGAAAAGTTTGAGTCTGGCCCTCTCTTGCTCTCTTTTGCATACTCTCTTGTCCTTCCACTCTTTGCCATAGATGACACAGCAAGAAGGCCCTGGCCGGATGCAGGTGCCTTGATATTGGACTTTCCAGTCTCTAGCATTGTGAGACATAAATTCCTTTTCTTTATAAATTACCCAGTCTGTGCTATTCTGTAACACAAAATGTACAAAATAACTAGTGATATTGAAAATTTTTTTATGTACCTGTTGGCCATATGTATGTCTTTTTTTGAGAAATGGCTGTTTTGGTCCTTTGCCCATTTTTTTAATTAGGTTGCTTTTTTGCTTTTGAGTTGAGTTCCTTGTATATTTTGGATATTAACCCCTTAGCAGATGTATGATTTCCAAATATTTTCTCCCATTCTTTAGGTTATTTCTTTACTCTATTGATTGTATCCTTGGCTATGCAGAAGCTTTTTAGTTTGACGTAATCCCATTTGTCTGTTCTTGCTTTTGTTACTTTTGCTTTTGGAGTCATGTTCCCCCAAAAAATCATTGCCTAGACCCATGTCATGGAGCTTTTTCCCTGTATTTTCTTCTAGTCATTTTACAGTTTCAGGTCTTACATTTAAGTCTTTAATCCATGTTGAGTTGATTTTTGTATATGATGTGACATGGGGGTCCAATTTCATTCTTCTGCATGTGGATATCCAGGTTTCCCAGCACCATTTATTGAAGAAACTGTCGTTTCCTCATTGTATTTTCTTGGCACCTTTGTTGAAAATCAATTGATCCTAAATGCATTTTAGTACTGGGCTCTCTATTCTGTTATATTGGTCTGTGTGTTTGTTTTTATGCCAGTGCCATGCCATTTTGATTACTGTAGCTTTGTAGGTAGATTTTGAAATCAGGTTCTGTGATGCTTTTCCAATGAAACTTTATTTACAAAACAGTCAACCTTGTAGTTTTATGACCTTTGCCCTAAGGCCTTGTCTTCTTTTGCTTAATTGAGGCCTAATTACAGGCATATCTGTCTTCCAGCTTATAGGAAGGGGTTAGCATGGAGGATTTCTTGCATGATGTCTGAAAGGCCTAGGCATATCTGATCATATTCCATTGATGAAAACTTAGTTCCACAGCTACACTGAGCTGCAAGGGTGGGTGGGAATGTGATCTCCAGTTCTGAAATGCCTAATTACAAATCTTATGCTGTGGAAGGAGGGAGAACATGTTAGGAAACTGCTGGTTTCTCTACCAAACTGTTATCAAATAAATTAAAAATAACTTTATAATTTTATATTAATGATATCAATAAACATTGCCAAAGGACAAAAATTATAATATCCAATGTTGGCATTGTACCATTATCAGTGGTTACAGTAGTAATATTTATAATGACAAATAATTGTTGCAATATTAATATGGTTCAAACACCATGGTAAGTGATTTATATACTTTATTTATCTCCTTTATCCCTAACACAACCCCAAGAGTTGGGTATGCTTATTGTCACCACTTTCCAAATAAATATTTTAGTTTTTAAAGACTAACATATGCAATTAGTAAGTGTTTGAGCCGTGATTCCAACCCAAGCATTCCTGTTTTAAAGCCTATGTACTTCTCTAGTGAATAATCAAAATAAGAACATTTTTGTGCAGAGTGGGTATGTTTGTTTTTCCACTTGAATGAAGGATTGTTGAAAGCACACCTTGTTATCATTCATTTTGATTCTTGAGCATATTGCCTGGTCTATGTTTCACCTTCAATAGATATGTTTAGAAAAAATTAATGAGGAAATAAATGATTATATAAATTTAATTTTAAGAGGTTAAGTGATTGCTAAAGTTCACCTGGATAATAACAATAATGGCAGGCCTTCTCAACTTCAGCTTTCTTTTTTCTGGTTTTTTTTTTGAGACAAGGTCTTACTCTGTCATCCCAGCTGGAATGCAGTGGCATCATCATAGCTCACTGCAATCTCAAACTCCTGGGCTCAAACGATCCTCCTGCCTTAGCCCAAAGTGCTAGGATTACAGGTGTGAGCTACCACCTTCAACTTCAGCTTTCTATTTCCTACCCCAGGCTGGTCTGATATCTGCAACCTGACTCCTTGTTTCAGGGCTGCAGGGTTGTGTCTGTGTTGTTCCTTGCTGGAATCAGGATAACACAAAGACTAATATTATAACACTAACATTGATTTGGGCCTCTTGAGATTAGGTCCTAGATCGCCTCCATCATGGGCAAGTTATTTTATATCTCTGATCCTAATTTTTTTGCTTTGTTTTATAAAATGAGAAAAATAATATATATCACACAGGGATGGTGTTATGGACTGAATGTACATGCCCCTCCCAAGTTCATATGTTAAAGCCCTAACTCCCAGTATGATGGTATCTGGAGATGAGATATTTAAGAGGTATTTAGGATTCTATTTGATGATAAGGGGTGAGCCCTCATTTTGGGCATTCTGTCTCTGTCTCCCTCACTCTCTGTCTCCACACACATACAGAGGAAAGGCCATATGAGGACATAGGGAGAAGGCTGGCATCAGCAAGCCATGGAAGAGAGCCCTCAGCAGAACTTACCCTTGCTAATGCCCTGACCTCAGATGTTTAGCCTCGAGATCTGTGAGAAACAAATTTCTGTTGATGAAGCAACTCAGTCTCTGGCATTTTGTTAAAGTAGCTCAAGCTAACTAAGACAGGTGGTACTGAAGTTTAAGTAAGATAAATATATAACGTTTAGTATGTTTCCTAGTAAATTATAAGAATTTAATACATGCAATTCTTATTATCCTGCGCATCTAATGGACTGCCTGGCACATGGTAGGTCCCCACTAATAGTGAGCACACAGTAGGCCACTTATTACCCTTCTATCTCATCTCCAACTGCTTACCACCCTCTTGCTCTCCAACCACATTATCTTACCTGAAGTTTCCAGAAGACACAGAAATTGTGGCTGCATCAGTATTGAATTTTCTGTGTTCTCCATAGAAGCTTTCTTCTCCTTAGTTATTTGCTCAGGTCTCTTCTTAAATGTCAGGTGATCTTGTGAAGGTCTTCTCTAAGCAACCTATCAAAAAATAGCCCTGATTGCCCTATCACCTTATCTACTTCATTTCTCTTCATTTAACTTAGCAGTCACTGACATTTTGATATATGTTTAATTATTTTCATAGTGCTCCCGTTGCTCACAAGAATAAGGCCCATGAGGGCAGAAACTATCCCCAATGCTGAGAAGAGTACCTGGCCAATAGCATCATTAAACCTATTTTTGACCGACTGGATGAAAAGAATTGTATAAGAAAATGCTGCTAGTAAGAATCAAACTATATAGGAACATGTGTTTATATGTATAGCACCATCAATGTTGGCATTGTTGAAGGAATGGTTAAATTTATGTATAAAAAATGAGATACAGGTTTTGAGTCTCTCCTTTCCTATTGCTCTCACATCTATCCCTTTTGTGTAAGTAACGCATTCCTTAAATGTATTTTTCTATCCCATCAAAAACCAAACAAATAACTCACCTTCCAAATTAAGTATATCAACCTTCAAAGCAATAACACATTAACTGTAAGCTTTTGGAGACAGACTTCTGGAGAAATTAATACCAGATTGCTATGTTCTTTTTGAGAAAACACAATGTAGTTTCTGAAACATAAAATTTATGACATTTTTTCTTAATCTAAGTGTTATATTCCATATAGCTCTTCCAATTGTCTTTATTCAGAGAGATTTTTTTTTATTTAATCATATTGCTTTTAGATGGACAGGAAATGATTAATAATTAAAAATTAAGTTTCATAAAGTGTTGGCATCCCCTTTAGTCACACACATATCCAACAATGACAATCAATGCAGTGAGTAATGTTTAGATAATTTATGCTCCAGAGAACAATTAAATCAATTGGTACAACCTGGTGTTTCCTGTTATGCATAAACTTGGAGAACTACAATTTTCTGGATAATTCAACTTAAAAGTAAAGCAAAATGAAATGTGAGAGTAGTTAAATAAAATGTTCTTGTGTTAACATTTACCTTGATAACTTATTTCTGTAATATGTTTGATTTTACAGACACATCCATATCAGTGAATTAATAAAATAAGATAACTCCCCGAAAGCTCATGAAGTGATAATTGCCTCTATATTTTCCAATAGGATGTTAAAATAACCATGGTGCACTATGAACATAATTTCTTCTAGGAAGTTACTTTGGCTGCTTTTAAAGTACTAGCAGTTGCAGTTTGCATCCTTTCTGTGGAGAGACTGATTTGATCTCATCTCTTGATCTCATTAAAAAACAAAACAAAATAGTCTTAATTGAATAAATTAATGGAATTATTACTTTTTCTATGGAATTAAGTATTTTAAGTCAGAAATGGTTGCAACAAGTTGTATGTTGTTTTCCATCTTATGAATATAATTGACTAAGTGGTTATGAAAAGTGTTAGATCTGTCTGGATGTTCCCTGGTCCCTGGTTCCCAGGGTCAAGAATAAGTACTGGTATTGAGTTGAGCCGATGACGCAGTGATCACAGATACAAAACAATCCCACACAGTTTATTACAGGAAAAAGAATGAAGCCATAAGAAGTGAAAGTGAAGAAGTGAGCTACACAAAATGACACAAAGTGAAAATACATTCCAAAGAGAGAGGAACGAATGGGTCAGTCTCCATGAGTCGAGAAAGACACTGAAGTCTGAGCACACCCTGTCTTTTATATGCTCACTAGTTTGTCCCACCTTTCTCCTGGCAGGATTGGTTGCTGTTTCCTGCCTTTAGGGTGATTGACAGATTGGGGTTATATAACAGGTTAGGTTATATAACAGTTTCCTTACTACACATAGGTCTTACCAGGATAATGAGCCCAAGGTCAAAGGTCACTAGGAGCTCTTTATAGTGTATGTCCCACCAGGGAACAGTTCCTAGCAGCAATTTGGTTCCTAGCTACAATTTGGTTACTGCTCTCTGTCCTTAGCCACTTCCTTGCCACCTGTTTACTCTCCGGCAAACCTAACATGAAGTATAAAATACACTTATCTGGGTATAGCTAGGGACTTCTTTGTTCAGAAGTACACAGAATTTTATAAACCTGTCCAGAGCCTCATATATCTAGTAAGGCTAATTTTCTACATGTCTGAGATCTTATTCTCTGTATAAGATTTTAATTGGTTTATTTGAAGTTCAACATGATGTTTATATTTTTACTGAAGAAATAAACAGAAAAGTAGAGGATTAATCTCAAATGCATTGACTACCTACTAAGAATGAAAATAAAAGTATTTGAAGGTGGTATTGGGCCTGAGATATAACACAATTCAAGAAGAGATTTATGGGTATATTACAAGAATTTCAAGATTTATATATTTGAGATATTGTTTTAGAAAATCCCTTTTCTATTTCCCTGAAAGCACAGTCCTCCGAAAAGTATGACTTTTTCTGTGTTATTGGATTACTTAGTTTTCATTTCAAGTTTATATTTAATGTTGTATCTTGTCTGGGCCATATTTAGATACACATTCTTTTATTTTAAAATGGGACATAAAGAATAGAGTCAGAAATATTTCCTTAGAAAATGTAAAAATGATAGTTTTTCTGGGATGGTATCCCAAGTCTATTCTTAGTCTTCAGAAAATGATAAAGTTAACATTCTATATATAATAAAAAGCACAAAAGGAATATTTTAACTAATTAATTTGGTTAAATACTTACCAAGTCTCTATAATATCCAGAACAGATCCATTGACTAATTAATTAATTCAGTCATTTACCAAGCATCTAAAGTATTCAGAACAGATTCTAAGGCTTTATATTATAGTCATGGATATTTCTGCAGTCCAGTTGTGAAAAGAACCCATGTACATTGGTTTTCATAATAAAGAACCACATCTCTTACATGCTATATAATCGAAGACAAAGTTGACCATTCAAAAAAAGAAATGCAAAAATGTTCCCGATATCCTGTAACTCCTTGAAGACTGGAATTGTATCTTCTTAATTTCTTTGTTTCCTGAATGTGTGGTACATGTGGTACATTTATTGGGTTGAATTTACACCCTCGTGGGAAGAAGCAATAACCTCCACTTACAGGTTGGCATTCAAGGGCATAGTTCATGTTGCTTCAACATTGTAACTGGGTCAAAGATAAGAACACATTTTTCATCTCATGTGTGGTTTTTAAATCAAAAGTGAAAACTAAAGAGAATAATGACAATTCCTCTTGCTCTATTTTATGTTTCTAATGACTTTTGATATTTTAACTACTACTTAATGGATATGATATTAATGAAAACATGGTGATTATTCTTAGCAATGGATATTATTAAAAGTCAGTAATGGTCTTCATCTCAGATGATAGAGACTATGAAAAAAGATATTATAATTATATCCAAAATAAAACAATATGAAATATTAGGTATTTAAATTTTTTTGCATTCACTTTTTATTCACTTACAATGACCACATTATTCAGCAAACGTCTCTATCTATCTATCTTTTTATCATCTATCTGTCTATCATCTTTCTCACCCCTCTAAGCAGAGTGGGATTATGTAAAGAGATGTAGTTCCTATTCTCTAGTAGGAGAGAGCTTTCCATTAGCTGGGTTAATAACGCATTTATAAAATTGAATAGAATGCAGGCTAAATAATAATACCCAATGTGTCTACTAGCAGTGTGTGACTACATCCTGAGTCAGCGTAATAGTCATAAAGGGTCATGAGTTCTTAGGAAGAAGAGATCACTGTGTCCTGTCAGGATATGAAGCCTAACGTATATGCAGAATTTTAAACTTGTGCCTGAATTTTTCTCATAAGGTAGGAAAAAAAAAAAAACTCTGATTTCTCTGTGCTAAACAAATAAACTATATAAAATATGATCAGTAAATCAATAGGAATGTAAAAGAATTGATTTTGAGGGTGATAAAATTCTGGATAATAAAAGATTTCTTCTAGTCTTTTTGTCACAAGTCTTAACTTCATACTGGCTTGTGTAGTAGTGTTTATAAATGATCTGTGTACTTTGACTTCATATTAGCAAAGAGAAGTAAACTCTGCTATATCCTCATTTGAAGTCCAGGAACTAACTCATATATATTTTCATTCCAGAACTGTTTGTTCATTTACGCATTTAGTCATATCCATGTTTATCCTTACTTCCCGTCCAGTGACGTGATCCAGACACTGATGGTTCGTGGCAGCACTGACAGGCTCTTGCCTTCAGAATGCCAGCGGTCTGGAAAAGCCCCCCAGGACCGGGCACAGAGTCCAAAACAGTTGTTTTTCAAATAACATAAGTTGTGTCTTAAAGTGATTCACGTTCCAATGAAAAACCATACACTGTAGAATAGAGGGAGTTATGTGTAAGTCATTTTTCTTTAGTCATAGTGTAAACTTTTTAGAATGATCATGGTTTTCCATGAGAATTTACCTACCTGTGAGGCTTCATGGATGCTAATTAACTTCTGTCATCTTACGATCCTGTATACAGAAAGCTTACATAGCTTTCTGAAGAAAAAAAAAAAAAGACTCTTTAAATACAGTGTAGACAAAGAGTTTCTGAAAATGACCAGTAACTAAGTTGTTTGAAAGAATTAATATAGTTCCCTACAGGCCTAATAAAAGAAGACTGTGCCTATCCCTACATTGAAAAAATGTATGTGATTTTCATTTCTATTTCAGGTCTATTTATGTGGGAAGACTGTGGTGACAGAAAATACTTATTTCTTTTAATTCAGTTTATCGTTTAATCTATAAATGCAAACCATGTTAAACGATGCTTGGAAAAAAAAAAAAAAAACAACTTGAAAGCCAACATTAACCCCCCCCAAACTAGCTGAAGATGCTCAAAAGACAAAAGGGTAAAATTTCATTATACAGACTTCAAGTGGGTTTTTAAAAAAAAGTCTATAGCCTTTCCAACTCAAATGATGAATGTTGTTCTGATTCTAATTGACAAGTGTTATATATAAAAGAGTTCTTGCCTTCATTCTTATCAAAACTATGGGGATTTCCAATGATAGGACAATATTATGTGGGTGGAAACTTCTCAGAAGAATAGAGGACTTATCAGTATTTACTTAGGTTCTATTACATTCAGAGCCATAAAAGCAACTACACTCATAAATTTATAGACAGTCAAGGATATTGCCTCTTCCCCAAAGAGGCTAGATATTAAAGGAGTGGAGTGAATGAGCTTGAATCATGAAGTGGTTTCAATATTGGAGCAGTTTTCCTCCTTCATATTTCAACTTGTAGCCAATATGTTATGAAGAATCACTGGCTATCTGACTTTGAGGATTTGGAAGTGAAAAGCAATCTTCATTTTTTTCTTACAAATTTTATTTTATTTTTCCTCTATAATTAGTGCTTAATAATATCTACCCTTTAGTGATATCTGCCTGTTACTGTAAGTTAATGCTCACCACACTTGTTCAAATAGGTATTTTTATCATTTCAGCTTTGCAGATAAAGAAACAGGTTTATAGAGGTTAAGAATCTTGCCCAAAATCACACAGCAGAGACAAGAGGTAAGCCTAGGTCCTTCTTAGTTTCCTATTTCTGCTGTAACAAATTGTCACAAATGGTCTTGAAACAACATCAATTTATTTTATAGCTCTGGAGGTCAGAAGTCCAAAAGAGGTCCTAGTAGGCTAAAACCAAGGGGTCAGCAGGGTTACATTCCTCTGGAGACTCTGGGAGAGAATCCTTGCCTTTTACAGGGTCTTTCTCCATTCCTTGGCCCCTTCCATTTTCCATCTTCAAAGTCAACGGTCCCGTCACTTGATCTGCCTGCCTCAGCCTCCGAGTAGCTGGGACTACAGGTGAATGCCACCACGCCCAGCTAATTCTTTCAATTTTTAGTAGAGATGGGGGTCTCTCTCTTGCTCAGGCTGGTCTCAAACTCCTGACCTCAAAAGATCCTCCCTCCTCGGCCTCCCAGAGGGTTAGGATTACAGGTGTGAGCCACCACACCCGGCCAACATTAGGATATCTTTGGGAGGCTACTATACCGCCTAGCACAGAAGCCAAAGAAGATCTGAGTCAGTAGAGTGTAGATCAGTGTATACAGCACTTGTCCTTTATCTGCAGGGCAAATGTTCCCAGACCCCCCAGTGGATGCCTGAAATCTCGGATCATACAGAACTATACTCCATTTTTTCCTATATATACATACCTAGGATAAGGTTTAATTTATAAATTGGGCAAAGTAAGAGATTAACAACAATAACATATAATAAAATAGAACAATTATAACAATATAGTATAATAAAAGTTATGTGAATGTGGTCTTTCTCTCTCTTAAAATATCTTGTACTGTATTGACTTTTCTTTTTCTTCTTCCTTGGCATATCCAAATTGCCAGCATCACTACTCTTGGACTTTGGGGCTATTGGTAAGTAAAATAAAGGTTGCTTGAACACAAGCACTGTGATACCACCACAATTGATCCGATAACCAAGAGGGTTACTAAGTGACTAATGGACACAGTGTGGAGATGATGGATGAGGGGATGTTTCACATCCCAGGTGGGAGGAAGGAGGAAGGTGTGAGATTTTATTACACTATTCAGAATGGCACTCAATTTTAAACTTATGAATTGTTTATTTCTGGAATTTTCCATTGACTATTTTCAGACTGCAGTTGACCATGGGTTCCTGAAACCCTGGAAAATGAAACCATGGATAAAGGAGAACCACTGTATTTTAATGTTAATATTTAGGTATTATAATTTAGTAGACCAAAAATATAATCACTGAGGTTAATGGTCACAGAAATGATTATGGTAGTATAATATAAACAGCTTTGAATTCAGAAAAATTCTTGCTCCATCATTTACTAATTGTAACTTCAGATAAATTTATTAGTGCCATCACTTTAGAGTTGATATGGGGGCAAGTTACCATGAATTTTATTCCTCAGAACAAATGGAAACATATTTAAACACTTAGCTGATGGGTGCTCTACAAATGCTTGTTCTTTCTTCATCATTTTTAGAAAATAATTAAGTTAGAAAAAGCAGAAAAAAGTAATACGGTACTCAAATGTTGTAAGTAATGTCCAATAATCTAATAATAATTAAAATTGCAAAAACAGTTTACTTTTTAAATATGTTAAACATTCTGTAGGCCTTATTTTTATTTAACAAATAATATTCTGCTGCCCGATATTCTTTTTCTTTTTTCTCTTCTGGTATTGAATGTCTGCCTTTTTTTTCTATAATGTCTCTTACATTTAGGCATTTGAATTAATTTGTTAGCCTGATTATGGCTTCTTCTCATTCCATTTTATGTACTTAATGTTTTAAGATACAATTTTCTTTATTGTTTTTTGCTAGTATAAGTGTACAACTAGTAGTTTTATGGGAAATGAATTTAGCATCATCCTTTTAAAAATCATGTTTTACAATAAATGACAGTCTTATAAGAAAGTTATGGTACAAAGTACAATCCCTGACTCATCTTTCCCTCACTCTGATCTCATTCTCAGAAGAAACTCCTGTTAGTTTTTAATTCTTTTCCTTTGGGAGGTTACTGCATAATTCTTGATCACATGCATGTCAATATTAAAACTGTCATTGATTCCTGATATGAAAGGCCAGGCTCTGCCCCACTTTACCTCATCTTTCCCTGCCCTTCCTTTTAATATCTGACATTTATATTTTTAGTTTTGTTCTTCTATTGATTACTTTTACAACTTCAAATAATATAAAGGCCCATTTCTTTTATTCAACAGAGACTATACTCTTTACTTTCTAAGGTAAGATATTAATGCTCCTACTCATTTGCTCAACTTTTCCTTTCTCCTGTGGCTTATTTTGGTCAGCTAACCTCTTATATTGTCATGCTTGTTTATACTTTCATTTTTTATATAATCACCACCAACTCCTTTTAAAAAAAATATGTTGCCTCTAAAGTTGGAGATGTATAAACAATGCTGGCACTCCACAAATATTGTTCAAGGGTGAGTCATATACTGTGCTATATTCTGTTGTGGGTTCACTTTCAGGAAGACTACACATCCATTGGAAAAAGTTCACCATGTTCGAATGGATTCTCTCTCTCTCTCTCTTTTTTTGCTTTGTTTTGTTTTAACTCAATTTTTTGAAATCATTTCAAATTTATATTTGCTTTAAATTGGTATTTGCTTATATAAAACCAATCCAAACTTTTTATTTGCTTTATTTGGTCTTGACATTTTCAAACAGATTTGTTTTTATCTTGAAATTTCAAATTTGTCCTTCTTTCTGTTTCTTGTATTAAATTTGCCTTTACCTTATCCTCAATTTTTTACACCTTCAAAGTCTTATATTGTCTCAGATTTTTTCCCTCTGAAAATTTCCCTTGGGGATCTCTCTATATTTTTCCTGCTTCAGTCAGAATCCGTAGCCTCTCTAGTCCTGCTGTGCAGCTGCCATTCTATAGATCCCTTCATTCTGTTTCTTAGATAAGATCCTAAGTTTCTTTGATTCCATGTAATTCTGTCTATTTATTATTTTGATTTTCTGGAGTCTCCATCAGATTGTATATTAGTAATTTGAGCTATTAGCCATTGGTTTTTCTTCCACCCCTGACTACTCTCCACCTCCACCTATTTCAATTATGGAAGATAAGGCTGCTTTTGTGCCTGAAGGTGTGTTTGGAAAAATACCAGGGAACACATATTCTAGACTCGTGACTGCTAGGTTCAAAAGGTATCATCAAAATGTGGAGGGGGATTCATTAACAGGGTGGAAAAGCACAAGAGAACATGTTGGGAAAGGATAAGGAATGAGGTATGGCACAAGTGTGATAAACCTTGTCTCCCTAATCCCTGGCTGGATTAGGATAGAATAGAGGCACAGCAGAGTCTCACAGAGTCTCGCTGAATTTCCCATGGTATCTGTGACTAGAAGTGGTAGTCACCTTGTCTGAACTAACTGGAACTCTGGTATTTGGTTGACTTCCAAAAATAACAAGAAGCAGTCATATGGTATCATGAGAGTCTACAGATAGCCTCATAGAGGATCCTACAGATCCTACAGATAACCTCATCTAGCCTCCATACAGAGAATTCCAAAGTTGAAGATGATACAACTAAAAAGAGGGATTTATTATGTTCATGAATTAGATGACTCAATAAATTAAGGTTGTCAACTCTTTGCATATTAGTCAATACATTTATAGCATTTTCAATAAAAGTCCTAGCATAAATTTTAGTAACTATTAATAACCGCATTCTAAACATCTCTATGCTAATCAAAGGGATAAGAATAGCCAAGAAAATATTAAAGACAATGTTGTATCTGCTTTTATGCATTTATGGATATATTTTATAAGTTTAAAAATTAAAATAAATAGAAATAATTATAGAACTAAAAGAGTTTTAGAGATCAAATATCTAATAAAACAAATGTAAAATGCACTAGAAGCCTAAAAAATAAGCAATGAAAATATTTGTTATATCAAAAAACAAAAGTAGAAAGACAACAAAAACAAGAAAAAAAGAAAATGAATCTAAGAGTTAGAAATGAAAACCAGAAAGTGAACAAAAAACTGGGAAAGAAGAAAACATCAAAGGAAAAAAACTAGAAAATATCCCCAGACTAAAGCAGGACATAGATTCAAACTTCAACTTTTTCTCCTAACTCAAATCTTTATTCACTTACTCCCCTTCTAACTGTTTCTGGAATCCTCATCCTATTGGAAACAAAGGAAGCAGCCTGGGATGATAAAATGAGATAGTTCACTTTATGTCCTTGTTCCTTCCTACTCATGGTGGGTGTGTGTGCATCTGATGAAATAATGTACACAAAGTGAATTTGTATGAAAATTGGAAAATGGCCAGCATTTGTTAGCTTATTTTTTCGTTACTGTTAGTTTTTAATATCTGTTGTTTTATTCAGTGTAAAGAAATCTGAATTGGAGGTTCATTATATTCCAAATCTCAAATACATTTCTGTGACTTTAATTATCACAGGTTCATTATATTCCAAATCTCAAATACATTTCTGTGACCAAATTATCTGGCTTCACAATGCTAGGTTTCTGTTCCTTATACCAAAATTTTCTTTTATGAAGGATTATTTTGTTAATACATTCTTCAATCCTCATGTCTTCCACCAAGCAATTACTGCTTCTCTGTCCTTGAACTTTTTTCTGAAACAGCTTTTTCTCAAATTACCAATGTCTACATAATTATCAAGTCTATTTCTATGGATTTTATTCATCCAATTAATTTTATTGGAGTGCTCTGCTGAATTTTACCTTGCATAGCATTCTTTCTGTGAAAATCCACTTCCTTGATTTTGCTTAATTTTGTCAACCATTCTTTCTTTGTCTTTGTCTTTTTTTTTTTTTTAATTGGAGGGTGCACTCTTTTTCTCCTCACTTTTTCATAAATAGTTTCTTAGAATATTTTTAGTCTTACATAATCTTCTGATACATTCCCATTTGTTTTCTTGACAAGATGATTCCTAGGTCTATGACCAGCTCACATATCTCCTCGAGAAACCTTCTCTAGTATAGCATTCATTTATTCATTCAAGAGATGTGTGAGTGCTCATTATGAACTAAGCATTTCACCAGAACATTTTCTCATCACTGTCCTTTGCTTGCTCCATTTCACTGGAATGGCCACGTCCTGAACCTGTTACCAACCAGTAATCACTGGGTCACCTCAGAAATTTTATACGAGAAGACAAGATATTGAGATCACAAATTTTTATCTAGCCACGTTTTTCATTTCCTTCTTTTAGACATCAAAAAAATCATTATTCTTTGAAATGTCATTCCTAGATCACTTTCTTCAGATATACTTCTATGAACTGTTAAAACTGAGAATCTTCAGTCCTGATCCAGACCACAGAAACTAAGTTACCGGGGTGGACCTGTGGAATCTGCATTAGTAGCAAATGTTCTAGATGATTTGTAGCCACATTAAATTTTAAGAACCCTTGCTATATGTTAGTTATTTTTCTTACTGTTATTCTAAATAATGTCATCATATATATCACACACACACACACACACACACACATGCCAGGGTGGGGATCCTGCGTCCTTAAGGCCACATATGGCCTTCTAGGTTCCTAAGTGCAGCCTTTTGACTGAATCCAAATTTTGCAGAACAAATCCTTTTATTTTTATTAATATATATTTTTGTTTGTCTTTTATACTTTTATTTTATTTTTAAAATGAACATATTTAAAATACTAAAGAATAAAATAAGTTTCAACAAAATAACCCTCCCAGATCGCCTGGCACATTGGAACATTAGTAAGCCGTAGGGGCCAAATTGACAGCTGCTTTGCTCATGATTTAGTTCTGACTTCCCCTGACTGACTGGTGCCACTACCACACGAGGCTGGTTGGCGAGAGTTTATGAGGGTGGAGAACGCCAGTCTGTTATCAGCTTTTAACAATGGTGCACTGTGTTTCTGCTTGAAGTGGAATTTGTGAATAGTTGCACAGCCCGAATGTATTTTTAAATTCTATCTGCTTAACAGCCCATCATGTTAAAGAAGACCAAGAGAGAACACTGAAGGAAGAAAACAGATTTTTTAGCGAGGATTGGGAATTGCAATGTTATCCTGTTTCTGCTAAAGATAGGATGACTTGCTTGCTTTGTGATACTGCAATATCAACATTAAAGAAATTCAATGCTCAACAGCATTATAACACTCATAAGAACCATAAATATTTTAAATTAGAGGGAGAGACATGAAAGCTTGTATTGCAGAAATTAAAAGATGAAAAGCAAAAGTGAAGACAATTCTTTCAAGCAATAATAAGACTAGAAATAATGCCACTGAAGCAATTTATAAAGTAGCTTATATACTCGGGAAAAAAGGGAAGCCATTCAGTGATGTAGAAATTGTGAAAGAATGCATTGTCAAAGTTGTAGGATGCTCTTTCAACTGCCTCTTTCAAGGAGGGTGATAACTGATCAGCAGCATGAATTAGCCTTCAACTTAACAGAACAACATCATGTGATACTTCAAAAGGAAAATATATATTATTCAATTGCTTTGGATGAATCAACTGATACTACTGACTCGGCACAGGTTTTATAACTTCATTCAGGTTATAACAGAAAATTTTCTTTGCTATGAAAAGTTACTCACTTTAGGCACTCTTGCAAACAGAACACGGGGAATAGATATCTTCAACAACTTTCAAGATAAATGCAGTGAAGTTGGACTGAATTTGGTAAATTTAGTGAGTGTATGTACAGACAGTGCACCTTCCATGACAGGAAAAGATGAATGTTTATTGCATAGATAAAAAAAGTATTAACAGATCCAGATGCTCTCGTTTCTTTTCATTGTATCTTGCGTCAGCAAAATCTCTGTGCTACTATTTTAAGTGACACTCTGCAGCAAGTTATAAATATTGTTAAGAATATTCTTGCAAATGCAACACTGCATGGTCAGTTTTGTAACATGCCAGAGTTGAGTGAGGAGGTATTCAGTGTGGATTTGGCATATCATTCTAAAGTGCATTGGCCACCTCAGGGACAGATGTTAGTTCACATTTTATCTCTGTGAGAACAAATAGTTAAATTTTATGAAGAACAGAATCAGCAATGTGAATTGTTGAAAGATTTCTATAAGAATGTAGCATTTCTGTGTGATATGTCAAATCAAAATGACTTGAATATTTCTTTGCAAAGTAAAACTAAGTCTGTATATGATATGTGGCAAAAAAAAATTCAAGCATTTTTTTTTAAAGCTATCTTTTTTCAAAACACTTCTTCTTCAAAAGGAAATTTCAAGTGAACATTTTCCCCATTTAGCAAAGTTCATTGATGAACAGGATGGTATATGGGAATGATTTCAACAATAAGTATCTGTTACAGGCTTATTAATTGGAGAATACAATGAAAGGTTCATTGACTCTGAGAATCACAACATCACACTCAAATTAGCATTTCAGCCTTACCTAGTTGATAATCACCAAGGCACCTAAAGAACTACAGTTGGAATTGATTGAGTTCTCAGTAGATGGCATTTTAAAGTCATTGTTTGATACTAAGAAAGATCCAATTGAAACATGGAAAAATGCAGTAGAATACCCATCCTTTCAGCAATATGCCTGAAAAATGCTTTCTTGCTTTTCAATCACTTATTGCTGTAAATCTACATTCTCCTACCCAACCCAAATTAAGACACCCTTAAGGTCACAAATGACTGATACCCATCTAGAGGACCAACTGAAACTGTGGACCTTCATGCTGAAACCAAATATTCAAATGCTTTCCACCAAAAAGCAAACACAACAAAATCATTAAAATGTTAGTTAACTTTAAAATGAACAGTTTTCATCTTTTGAAATTATTAAGTACATGGTAGTTAGATTTTTACAATATAATGTATATTTCTAAGTGTATCTAATTGAAGTTTGTTGAATGCAGCCTTATTTGATTACTGCTAAATTAATGCAGCCTTCCAACAAGCAAAGGTTCTCCACTCCTGATATATACACATCATATACACACACACATATAAGAGATATATATATATATGTAAGATATATATATATCTTTTTTCATACAGATAACTATATCTTTGCAATAGATGCTTGAGGGGGGAAACAATAGTTAAAAGGAAATAACATTTTAATATTCCATCTATTATTCCAATCTCTTGTACTCTTTCCGCCATTTAATTCTATAATATTGTGTTCCTGGTTGTATATCTACCACTCTGTGACCATTTCTTTCATTGGCTTGTTTCCTACCGGTCAGCTAAATGTTTCCCAGGGAAAGCTCCTTCTTGGGTCTTTGTCTTTTTTTCAACACTTAAAGTTCTGCAGAGGTGACTTAGGAATTTCTCAAGAACCCTGCTTTAACCTGCATCTCCCAGTTTATGTTCATTTTATGAATTGGAAATCAATACAAAATATATTATCTAGAGTGTTCCAATGCTAAAACAAAATTCAAAGAGTCACTCACTCTTTCCCTATATAATTTACTCATTAGTAATTACTCCCTAATATGAGAGCCTTGTTATCACTTCCCTATCATCTAGAAAGCAAGTTAAGACAAATGGATTATGATTTTATAGGTAATTACAGTCTTGAGGAAAAAAAAAACAAAAACAACTCTATTTACTCTGAGGTAAAGGAAAAGCTTTATTAGTCAGCTATTGCTACACTAATGCTGCATAACAGAAAAGACAAAACTTTCAGTGGCTTATTGATGTTTTAGTTATTTTTATGTTCACAGGGCTGTGATCCGTATGATCTAGACTACAGGTTTCTGATTAAGTTTCAGGTCTGAGGTGGGGACTGAAAGACCAATAGAGACATTGACTAGTTCTTTTTGTGATGTGTTACAATTCTTTTTGTGTGCACAAGAGAGCAAGCCAAACTATGCAAGCAATTACATCATGTTCACTAACATTCCATTAGTCAAAGCAGTTTTATGGCCAAGCCCAACATTAGTAGAATGGGGACAGGTACTCCACCCACAGTGGGAGGCACTGTAAAATTACATAATCTAGGGTGTGGATGTATAATCCTAGTACTAGGAACTTAATAATTGGGACAACAAGACAATCTACATCAGAAGGAAAGTATATGAATATAAAGTTGAGTATTCTTTGCACACATGATTTTTTGGTTGTTTGCTTTGCCATTATCTGAAACTTCCTCAAATGTTTTTGTAAAGGGTTTTACTTAGTAGATTAAAAAAATTACTGATTTACATGCTTGTGTCTTATGATTAGTTACTTTACTGTGGTAGTGATGGAAATCAGGGAGGAAAGGGCCTCAGCCTCTCTCCTGAGTGTCAGGCCTGTGTTTTGAACATTCTAATGAATTTTCCACAGATACCTTATTCTCGGGATGCACCAGTAATTTCATTAATTCTTTGATGCTCTTTGCTTTCTCATCATCAAATCTTCCCAAGTTATCCTCCAGTTTTTCTTCTTTCTCATTTCTATACCCAATTCGTGAACAGATCTTGTCAGTTCCAACTCAGCGTACCTTTCAAATCCCCTCACTCAATTCTTATTCTGTTAAAGGTTTTCATTTTTAACCAAGAATTGTACCTCACAAACTTAGAGCCAGAGACATCTTATAAAGAAGAAATTTGAGAGTGTCCCATGTTTAGAGAACTCAACTGCTGGACCCCTGGCTTCCCACTAGTTATGAGATGTAATCCAAATGTCTGTAGGATGGCATCTAAAACCCTTTACAATTTGGCCCCATTGCTTTGTCTCTTGGGGAACATCCCACTTCTGTCTTTTCACCACCGACCAGCAGTCAAACTACGTGGAATGCTAACTTCAAAACTTAATATTCTTTCAACGATTCGCTCACTAATTGACTATCACCTACAATGTCTTCTCCACTCAGTAAACTCTGATTCATCCTCCAGAGCAAGGTCAGGTGTTATTTTTGCTCTTACATAAATTCTTTACTTTTGATTATAAAAGTATTAAGAGATCCTTATGAAAACCACATGACATATAAAGTATAGAGAAGAAAATATAATCTATAGCAATCACCGTTCTCCTCTGCTTAAGAGAATACTATTAACATTTTGAAATTATGTTTGTTTTTAAAGCAAGACTATTTCATTTTACAATATGGTATAGGCATTTTTTCAATTATGTTCTATTGTAAAAATTAATTGAGCTGTTTCTCTCCCTCTCCAGATTGTGCATTCCTTGAAGGGACACCTTTTCTCGGGGTCTGCCCTATTTCCAGCGCTCAGTGCAGCCTTGCAAATAGGAAGTATTTAATTAACAGTTTTGTGATTGTTAAATGAAATCGGAATATATTTCTAAGTCCAAAATAACTCAATGAACCAAGAAAGTGTAACTGTAGTCAACGAAATTACAAAATAGGTAGTATTTTACTAATGTCTGGGCATCTTGTTATATTAAATATTATTTTTGGAATCCTGGCCCTGTATCAAAGAAATAGTTACTCTATAATTCTGTGTTGATTCTATTTTTCACTGTTTTGACCTTTGAAAATTATTTGCTATAAGGAATTCAGTCACATAAGGCTTTAAATATTGATCGAGTAATGCAGCAGCTTTAGCACTGGTAAGAGATCCAAGGGGTTAAAATACTCTATTCTTTTTCTTTTTCTTCTTCTTCTTTTAAAGATATGTAACTCCTTTGTCTGATCTCCTTATGGTCCTTGTCACAACTGTACGGCTTTTAATCACTCATACATTCAGTGAGTTACTGCACTCCTGGAACCTTAATAATGTTCTAGTTTGTTTGGATGATCTTCCTGATAAAGTCCTGACAATCTCTCAGTATAATGGGGAGACAATCAAAATAAAAAATGCTTTAAGAGTTCAGGTAGTGGAGCATACTATTATTTTTCACATGGCACAAGGATATTAAAATACTGACTTTCATGCATTTGATTGAGTTTGTGATGAAATCCAAGAAAAATTGAAAATTTGAATTATTCTACTGCCAGTAGGGACTGTATATCATGAACAGAAAGCAGGCATTTGTAACCAACTCTAGTATCATAATCTCAAGAGTGTCCGATTGCCCTTCTTTTATATGAGTTTCTGCAGTTTGTCTAAGCAATTAATTCATTATACAGTTCTTTTATATTTGTAATTATCACATGGGATTTTACAAAAAAAAAATGTCATCTTCAGTGCAAGCAGTTTGAATAGTTAATAACAATGCCTTACATTGATGGAGTGTTTCAGATTTTTCAAGGTGCTTTCCATCAAATTACCTCGTTTGACTCAATAATCCTCTGAAGTAAGCAGTGGAATTCTTATAATTCTCCAACCTGTCCCATACTTTCTGCTCCTTCCCTCTTATTATTTCCCTATTTCTCTTTTCTGTCTTTTAAACGAGGCAGTCTGGTGTGGTGGAAAGAGCACAGAATGTGACTTCAGGTATTTAATTCCATATTTGCCTCATTGATTACTTTGGGGAAATCACTTTCACTTTCACTTCTCTGAACCTTATTTCCTGGCAAAATAAGGATAATGCTGAAGTATATACGCCCCAAAATTGGGAGGATTAAGTCAGGTGAAATATGTGAAAAATAAAAAAAGCCAGTATAATGTCCATGTTATTAATAGATTCTTTTAAGGGCAGCTTGGGATAATGGAGAGAGAGTAGAACTTGCTTCTCACTGCTTCTCAATTATAGTACTTGAGCAAGTTATCAATCTGAGCTTCATTTTCCTATATATAAAATGGGCATAATATTTACTCTTTGAAGCTGCTGAAAATAACATAACCTGTATACTGATGCTAGCCTAGTTTCTAACACATAGTAGTATGCTCTATTAAAAGTATGTTCCTTTGTTTCTTCTCTTCCTTCCTCCCTCCTACCATGCCTTTTTCCTCCTGTTTTCTTCCTCCTTTTTTCTTCCTCCCATCTCTACTTTATGTGGCAGAGAAGGTGGGGAGTATGATTGCAGAATCTTGAGATTTAATATTATCATTTAAAAAGTGTATAGCATCAAGATTCTTCTTTTCTTTGAACAAAATTGTAAGCTTCAGTTGAGGCAGAAGCGAGGATCCAAGGTGCCTGCTTCCCCAGCTTTTGAGAGAAGACCTCCATCTCAGCATGCTTTGAAACCTCCATTGCACATGAAAACAGTGCGGTAGAATTTGAAAACCGCTGCTGTAGCCTAGCCCTCTCATTGTACACATGAAGAAACTGAATTTGAGAGTTGAGCGTCTTGCTCAAGGTTGCTAAACTGATAAGTGGTAAGCTAAAACTAGTAGTCAGTTGTTTTTGCCTTCACTCTCTTGTTTTCCTTACTAAGTAAAGGTACAGAGTACAGATATGTATAGTGAAGATTCTTCTCTTGAAGGATATTACGTTCTATTTGTGTACATGAAACTAACAGAAAAGATGAAGAAATGTAAAATAGAATGCTATAGCCATGAAATGCGTGAAAGAGGTAAACACATCAAGAAGAGAGGAGTATGGAAGATCATTGGATTGGTTTCGGGTAATGGGACGCTGAAAATTTCATGACGGCAGGGACTGTTTTGATCATGGTCATTTTATTCCCATACATACGAAAGTGCCTGGCTTCTAATAGGGGTTAATACATTTTTAAAAAATTAAGTAAAGTAATGAATGCCTAAATGAGATATATAATTGAACCAGTCTTAGAAAAAGGACGAGGATTTAGAAAATCTAGATCAAAGTGTTTATGCTGTTCACTATTGGACAATGAAATAAGTTTGGTGGATCATGATTTACATATAAAAATTTCCAGAGTATCATTATGCCATGAAAATTGTTTAGAATTATATGTGATGCAGACATAAACAAAACACGTATGGATCAATATGCTTATGTGTATACTTGGTCACAAATTAAAACCTATGTCTCACTATAGGTCGGGGTTAAAAATGTTTGAAAAATAATGTTTTAGACAAAGCGAATGCTAAAGTTTGAGGCAGGCATGTGAATGCTTTGTAGAAAAATAATGAGCTTAACAGTTTTGCTAAATCAGATGGAAAGAGAGTAGTGAAGTCAAATTAAAGTGTATCCAGGAGAAGAGAAATCTATTTGGTTTTTTAGCTGTTGAAGAATCATTGGGAATCCTTCATCCTCCCACTGTCTCCATCCTGCACACTAAGGAGATTTAACAAATCTTAGGAAGATGAGAAAGATTAATCCGTCATAAGTGGATAAATTAGATTGAAACTGGGGAAACCAGATAGAGAACTCTGCAAAAAAGGCAGGATAGGGTAAGAAAGTTGTGGCTTTAACTAGTGACAACTGGTAAAGAAAACTAGTTTTTTGGACATGGTTGGGGCAGATGAGGTTCAAAAACAGTGAGTGGGTGTTGATATAATAGAGACCAAGTTATAGACAATTTTTTTAGAACTACTGTCTGAGGGGAAAAAAAAAAACATTTAGGAAAAACAATAGGAGTTAGGAAAAGGTTTTTGGTAAGGTCAGGTGAGAATCTTTGTGGTCAACGAGGAGTAAGTAGTCAGTCAGTAGAGGTCTCCAGACATTGGCTAGAAAAGACTCTAAAGAAGGTATCAAGATCTTAATTATAAAATTTACTTTGGGAGAAAGAGATTTCCCTTCTCTAAAATCTGGCAATTAAGACCAGAGGGGATGGGAGGAATACTGGGTATAGATAACAGAAACTTAGTAGTCAACATTTCTTTCTTTAAGTTGAAGATTGACTAGAATAACAGTTTTAATCAACAGTGTGACATTGGCGTACTACTTCTGTGTTAGTAACAGGTGACATTTTTTAACTGTGTAAAAATATTTACTTTTCTTTTTTTTTGGTTTTTTGTTTTTTTTTTTTTTTTTTTTTTTGAGACAGAGTCTCACTTTGTTGCCCAGGCTAGAGTGAGTGCCGTGGCGTCAGCCTAGCTCACAGCAACCTCAAACTCCTGAGCTCAAGGGATCCTCCTGTCTCAGCCTCCCGAGTAATTGGGATTACAGGCATGCACCACTATGCCCGGCTAATTTTTTCTATATATATTTTTAGCTGTCCATATAATTTCTTTCTATTTTTAGTAGAGATGGGGTCTCGCTCTTGCTCAGGCTGGTCTCGAACTCCTGAGCTCAAACGATCCGCCCACCTCGGCCTCCCAGAGTGCTAGGATTAAAGGCGTGAGCCACCTCGCCCAGCCTATATTTACTTTTCTATGTAAGAAACATTCTTTATTCATCTTAAATTTGTTTAGTACACTACTGTCACTTTAGAAATTATATAACTTTGCCCATTCTCCCTATTATGTGTAAGTCAGGAAGTTAGAAAGAAGATTGAGTATTGTATGAGAGTTTTGGATTTCATGTTCTTAAAAACTACCTAAAATGAGTTTAATAATGATGAAACAAGTTCAGAAGGCTAGAAACCTAACTACGAAGGGTTGAAATATGTCCAAAGTTAAGCTTTTCCTTTGGTTTAAGTTTATCTAACATTCAGAAGAAATTCAGAGGTCAAGCATTATAAATCATTATTATTTTTTAAAAAGCCATGGCTTAAGTTATTTATTTTTAAAAGGAAACCCAATAACACCCTTTGTTGTTTATTAAAGGAAATCTATGACAACATTATAGATGTTGTCCCATGAACATGTGTGTATGTGAGTCCATATAATTGAGAGAGAGAGCATGAGCCTAAGCGTGTTTATGTGTGTTTGTGTGTGTATTTGTGTGTGTGTGTGTAATGAAACTCTGTCTCTAGGCATGGTCAGGTACAAAGGTCCATCATTTAAGTCTCAGAACTAAATAAACATGTAGGTTATGATTATTTTATTGAGCTTTCTTATTTTATGACCCACTAATGGCTCATGGATCAGTTATATTGATGAGCACTGAAAACCTACAGCTTCAATGAGGTTTTTTGTTTATTCATTTATTGCTTTCATTTTAAAGTGCCAAAAAGAAAATGCCCAGTTCCCAGTCTTATTTTTCATTTACGTTAAACCCAGAAGTATGATTTTTATTATAGAGAAGGAACTAAACTACATATAGAGTGTATCTAATTGGCGATTTGTATGTGACTTTCTAATTTGCTTTTAATTTCTAATGCAAATTGTTAAACTTCTGAGTTTGAGTACATTCTTAATATCAGCTATTCGCCATCAAGCTTATGTTTCTTTTTGCACATTTTTAGGCTGAATTTATTGGTGAAATTAACCCTGTTATGACATTTAGCATTTCTGAGGAGATAACATAATTCAAGAATAGTTTTTAAAATTTGTTTGTGGGGTTTTTTGCATATACTGTAGGTTATTCACATCATATTTTTTTCCTTTTTCCCCCAAACACCAAGTTTGGATATTCACATCATACTTTATCGAGAGTTCAGATGATAGGAATTCCTTTCTGTGCAATTTCCTGTGGGAATTTGCATGTGGCTTGCTCCTAATGAAAGGGGCTGAGAGGGGCTATACATCCCAGTTTAATCTTCCCATATTTGCCAACCAGGTGACTTTCTTCCTCTCCTCTAAGGCGAGGTGAATAAAACAGGTGGAGTGAAGTCAGAAGATAGCTCCATTTCCACAGAAAGAAATGTCAAGAGTGAGGCAACTGGGTGCAGTGGCTGTCTCTATAATCCCAGCTTCTTGGGAGACTGAGGTGGGAAGATGGCTTGAGCCCAGGAGTTTGAATCTAGCCTGGGCAACATAGCAAGACCCCTGTCTCTAAAAGAATAAAAATAAAAAAGGAGTAAGTGGTCCTCCCCTCGCCAATATTAATATTTATAATATTCATGAGTAGATTCAGTTTGAAAACTAAGCATGAAAGTTTTGTTTAATGTAGTGGTTGATAATCTGGCTTACTTATCTGTTTTCAAAGTAAAATCAAAGACTGAATGAATATGTAGCTTTAGAATTAATTAACCCCTCTCAAACATCTTGTTTCATCACCATCTTGTCAATTTTATTTTGTTTTATTTTATTTTTTGAGCCAGAGTCTCACTCTGTTGCCCGGGCTAGAGTGCCATGGTTTCAGCCTAGCTCACAGTAACCTCAAACTCCTGGGCTCAAGCTATCCTCCTGCCTCAGCCTCCTTAGTAGCTAGGACTACAGGTGCATGCGTGCCACCATGCCTGGCTAAGTTTTTCTATTTTTAGCAGAGACAGGGTCTCACTCTTGCTCAGACTGGTCTCGAACTCGTGAGCTCAAGTGATCCTCCCACTTCAACCTCCCAGAGTGCTAGGATTACAGGCATGAGCTACCGTACCCGGCCAACATCTTGTCAATTTTAATTGGTAGCACTTTTAGTAGAGTTTGTTATGGTGAAATAGAAGAAGCATTTGTTAGTTTTGCCTCAAGAATCTTACATATTTTATTTTTCTATTAATAGATTAGTCTGGAATTAAAAAGGAAACCATTTGACTTATATAAATGTGTTCCCTAAGGTGAGAGCCTACCATTAAATTTGAAAAGATTCTTAGGTTAATTTTTTAAACTGTGGACTTTAATGCTAAAATATTTATTAAAATCACACTATGGAGAATGAGGAAATATTGACTTTATCAATACCATTGTCTCTTGGACCCTCTATATTTGGGATCGAATCCGTCAAGTCTCTGTGTATGTACAGAAGTTGAAGAACAGTTAATTTGTAGGTGAACAAATTTGGAAACACATGTACAGGGAGCAGATGGGCAATGCACATGCAAGAAGCAAACACCTGTTTTCTGAGGATGTAAATATTTAAAATAAGATCCACATTTAAGTTAAATAAAATCAAAAATTCAGGGTCCATTATTCTTCTAGACCTTGCATTTCTTTGTACTAGCTGGGTGTGGTGGTACATTCTTATAGCGTCCTGGCTACAAGGGAGGCTGAGGCAGGATGATCTCTGAGCCCAGGAGTTCATGGCTACTGTGAGCTGTGAAAGGAAGCGTCTCGTTCGTGTCTCGTTCGTCTCTGGACTTCCAAAGTGTGATGTGGTGACGGAGAATGCATATTTTGGTATAAAGTAAATTCAGGTTAGAATAGAATCTTGGCTTTGTCAACAGTATGTCTCTTTCTCAGGTTACTGAAACTTTTTGAGTGTTAGTTTTTTCACCTATAAAACTGGAGTAAATAACACATACTTTATAAAATCTGGATTAAATGAGAAAAGGGATATAAAAAGGGCCTTGTAAAATGCCTGGTACAGAATTGACTCTGGGAATCTATTAAGTATAGTATTCTCCATTCAGATGGAACTCTCTAAATCGTCCCTGACCAACCTACCACCCTTATTATTAAGAGACAGATTGACCTCTTAGATTATATCCCTTAGCTTTGCTCATGAATGAAGGCAAGTAATTGTTTTATCTAAAGGAATAGAAACGATTGCCCTTGAACAGTCAGTGGATTCATGCATCTAAAAAGTGACTTGCATGTGGTACACATCAACGCTTTTATTTCTTGCATATTTTGCTGATAATGGATTCTTCAAATGTAGATCGTATGGAATCAAGTGCTTGATCTTTAGGAGAGGATTGATTTTTAGTGATCTCTGTGGGGACTGTTCAGCAGAACCAGGATTTGAACTAGGGGAGACTGTCTTTAGAGCCATACACTTATTCAGGATACAGTAAATAATCAGAGATAAAGACCATCTAGAAATTAATATCAGAGCTATGTCATTAACAAGATTCTGTCACTTGATTTGAAATTTTTTTTGCTATGTCTATTTTTCTTGTATTGATATAAAGAATAGCTATGCTGTGTATGACTGCTTATTTATTGAACAAACATTTTGTTTGTTAGATATTGGATAACAAGAAGGAATATGACAAATGTTCTGTATTTATTTAACTACCACGGATTTGAAGGAAGATTGTGCAATAAGCTGAAAAATATTCTTTTAAATTTCTGTATCTTCTGTAATTAATTTTGATAAACAATATATTTCTAGAAGAAATACATTTCTTGTATATTAGAACTATACAGGAAAGCATTGTATCCAAATTTATTTGCATGTGTTCGAGGAAAATAGTCTTTCATGCTGCTTTTAATTGATTAGAATATACCCTATTTATTACCTGAAAGAGGAAAAGTATATGACAAAGGTTCATGATTTCTATAACAGAAAAAAAATCTCTAATTTTTAGATTTTATGGTGTTTGGGTTCTGAGTTTTGTTTTTGGAAAAATCCCATGCAATTTAATTTAAGAACAACGCAATTCTTATTGAATGCTTACTTAATTGCCTAATAGGTAATATTTTTGCTATTGATATGGTATATAAGGTACTTCTTAGTTTGTTATTCTAAATAATAAAAAAATTAATAAGACAAAACTTTAATAAGGCTAACTGGAAAGTATGTAATATGTGCAGTAAAATTAAATCCAAATTTGGCAGAAGTCATTTTCATTTCTTTGAGCAGGACACAACATTTTGATTGTACACTTTTGTAGCCATAATGGAGTCCCACATATTGAATGTCAAAGTGTCAAAGAGAGCAAAGCTGGCAGTTTAGGCTGAAGCCTGCAGCAGGGCTACACTCTGATAAGTGACTATAGGTCTTCTTTCTGACTTTTAGTTTTATATTAAAAAATAATTTTTATCAGTAAAATGAAGAGTAAATGATAAACAGTTAAAACAAAATTCAAGTGGAGGTTGTAAAAAGTCCAACATTATTAATTTTTTCTTAGTGAAGTGTGATACCTGAATAATATTTTACATTATTTTCCGTGAACCTTGCCAGAAAATATAGCTGTGGTAATTATAGCTCTATACGTATTACTGAAAAGAAGTAAAGGCCTCTTCATTTTTAATCCTAGTAATGACCTTGGTTTTCAAACATTGCTTTCTTATGAGTCCTACAGATAGGGAGTGCTTTAGTCTCCCATACAATTTTGACTTTGTATTTTACCTATTGGTTATCTGCTTGAAATTTATTTAGAAGATATTTCCATACAGTAAAGGTTTAAAAAGCCCTGGGCTACATTACATCTGAAATTCCTTCACTTTTAACATTTTATGATTTACTTCTTCTTTTTTAATTCCTATGCTTGAGTCAGACACAGGAATCATATAAATTTTGTGTTTTTCCACGTATAGAACTGCTTTACCCTTCAGACTTTTCATGGAATACCCATCTGCCCATTTTTACTAGTTGAAATTCCACTTGTTTTTCAAGGTGAAACTCTGGGGCCATCTCTAACATGAATAGAATTATCAGCAAGGAAAAACTTTACTTCCCTGGAATTTCGATAACAGTATTATTATTGTTTGTGAGGCACTTAACCTGTTCTTCATTCTATCCTGGTTGTCTTGTATTTGAAGAGTTGCCAGCTCTCATTCCTGCAGGATCTCGGCACATCACATAAGCAGGAGTAAGGAGATGAATCGAAGAGAAGGGTGAGATGCTGGAGTACTCCCTGGAGTACACATATTGCATCAAGAGTGGGAGTCTCAGCCTTGGTGGGATTCTTGAAGACTGTCCATGGGAATATTTAAGAATGACGTGGCCAAATTCTATTTCAATAATAATTGTAAATCCAAATTTTAGTGCAATTTTTAATGTTTGAAAATTCATTTAAAAATAAAAACCATAAACTACCAAAACAAAAAAAAGATAGGCAATGACCACTTGTATACACACCTCTAAACTGAATATGCAGTATGTGTCTTTGCCTTTTAACATGAATGTTATTTACTTACACCTTTGTTCTGCAAAATTTAATATTCAGATTTTGTTCATCTTGAATAAAATGATATTGGTTTAAAAAAAATAGTGCAAACTTGACTGTCAAGAGCAATGTGACAATGTCCTCAAGAAGATCAAATTGTTAAGTAGATCTGTTAAGTGGCTCCTCTTCAAAGGTAAAATCTTTTGTTCTTAACCTCAGAGTGTTTCCTACTTGAGCCTTTGCAATACAATATAAAAGCCTTCCAGAATGACAATAAGGTTAAAGAACATTTCACAGTTTAACTACAGTTATGTAAACAGCAGTTAGATTAGCTAGTCACCTAGAAGAAATAAAAAATTTCATCGGGATATTTGGGAGGATTTTCGTAGTACCCCCTTGTGTTGATCTTGAAAGAGAGAGTTTGTATTAAAGTCTGGTTTACTTTTAGATGCTTTTCCTGAGCATCTTTAGGTGTTTGTCACTAGAACACAAAGTTTGTATTCTTTTAAATATTGCTCTGCTGGCCATATCATGCTTCCTTTTTCCCTAAGAACATGTTTGAATGTTGAATGAAACTGTACAAACAAAATTTGAAGCAAGAATATCTTGACTCTATATATAACAGTGGTAGTGTTTATGACCTATTTACACTATCATGTTCTATCACGAACTATCATGTTCTCATTGTTGACTGTTTGGAGTAATTCCTAGTTAACTTTTCACATTCTGGTTAAAATTTTATCTAAACCCTTATTCTGCTTATCACTCAATAACAGAATATTCAGTAGTGACTGGACATTAAGAGAAACGATTGAACCCTTCTAAACTCAATGACATGTGAAGTGAACATGCACAGGCATCACAAAATAAAATTTGGAATGCTTTGTTTATGATAAAACAATAGTTTTTCAATTATGAAGAATAGATAATAGTTTACATGTTACGTTTCACTAAAATAAATAGAAAATTGATCATATAATTTATGATAATGAATATTGATATATTAAAATGCTTATTCATTTATTTCAAATAAATCAGATAAATTTTTCCCTAGTTTTATCTTAATAAGTCAGCCAAGAGGTGGTCACTTTGTCTTTTCAATACAAATGTAATCCTTTAAGTGTTTTGATAGCCCCACGCTTGTCTGTACTTCTCGGCGCCTTTTCTCTTTAACAGGGCTATTAACATAAAGCCAGCAGAGGTGTTCTCTTGTTAAACAGGAACAATTCACCCATTCTACCCAAGGAAGTTCCCGCTGGTACCCAGCCCCTCCCTCCACCTAATCCTGCAGTTCAGTCATTTAATTTCTCAGCCTTTGTTACACTGCCCCCTACGTCTCACCTAGTGGCCTCGCAGTCCGCATTGTTCAGGTTACTCATCCTTTTTTCCTCCCTAAAAAGTATATCATCTATGCAACTTTTCCTTGAAGTTTAATCTCGTTTATCGAAAACTGGGCTTATGTAATGATAAGCTTACTCTCTTTAAAACTAAGGGAAATTATGTACTTAAAAAGATTATATATTATATATATTTTTTAAATTAAGTATGTACCAGATATTCTCTTAAAAATGTATTATATAATAATATGAAACCATGCAGGCCTTTAGAAAAAAAGTACTGTAATAATGCCCATTACAGTATTAAATAGGTTTATATCTTAGTATTACTAATTATAGTTGCTCAGAAATATTATCCCTGTGTTAATATGTTTTTGGTCAATAACAAATAGCATTGATAAAAATAACTGACCTTTTAATATAATTTTCTGTACACATGGACACTTTCACATGAAATACCTCACTGGATTATCACAACATTATTATTATTATTATAGATTCAAAAATAAAGTTAAGGAAAATTCAAATTAAGAAAGACAAGTGAATGGCTGCTTTTAACAATGTAAATTTTTACTCCTTTAATGAAATGAAACTTGACAAAATTGACAATATGTTTCCTTATATCATTATGAAGAATTAATCTTAAGTAAATCTGAATATTTATCTCAATATTTCTTAAAATAGAAATTACTAGAAACAAACCAAATGACCAAATAGGGAATAGTTACACACATTATGATACAGCTTCATACAGTCATTCATACAGTCGTGACATATAATGATTTTTAGTAATATGAAAAAATGCTCACAGGTTAATGATAAATGAAAAGAACAGGATATAAAAATACATAGTGTGTATGATTGTGATTATGGAGGCGTATCTCTGAGTCCTGAGCCTGAGTACTCCAGTGTATAAAGCTTCTATCCATCTCCGGCCCCTCCCTAGAGTTCTCTGCCGGGAAGTTTGGGCCACCTCTTTGCCTGACTACTTCTCCTTCAGGTTCCAGCTTAAATGTTACTTTCTAAGGAAAGCCTTTGCTGATCTGCCGGGTCGCTTCAGACCAGGTTGTGTCCCCCAGCTATATGTTCTCATAACACCTTGGGATTTTTTCATGATATTTATTATGATTATAATTAATCGCCTTATACTATCTGTTTAATGTCGGTCTTCCACAGTAGACTATAAACTTCATTGGAGCAATGACTGTGTCCTTATTTGCTCCGTGCCTGTCACAGTGACTGGGCCATAGAATGAATGCAGCAAATATCTGCTGAAGAAACGAACGAATAGATAAATGCAAGGCACTCCCTGAGCACTTTTCATGTGATCTCATTGAAACTCCACAAAAAACTTATGAAGTAGAAACCATATTTATCACATTTTATGGTTAAGGAAACTAAATCTTAAAGAAAGGAAATTGTTCAAAGTTATACTGCAAGTCAGTATAGACAGCTCAAATTTAAACCTGATGTCCCTGAACGTAGTGGCTAGGCTCATAGCCACCAATTATGTAAGTGGTTTGTCGGGTCGCAGTCTGCAATGTCGGTTCTTGGTGTGCTCAGCTGAAGAATGACCAAACACACCGAAAAGTAAGGCAAGCAGGAAAATGAGATTTATTGAGGAGAGAAAGATAGGATTATAGAGCAAGAGCAAGATGTAGGTTTATAAAGCAAGATACATACGACACAGATTACAGCTAGACCCATTGCCTTAGCAAAAGAAAGAGCAAAAAAAAGGTCTTGCTTATGGTCTGGGTCTTGTTTTATATTGTCCAGATTGGGACCTCCCTCGTGGCTCAGACGTCACCATGGAACCACTTTGGACAGTTGGCAGTTATATGACCTGAATCTTACTGGGATTATGGATCTCCCATGAGCCTCTCTGAAAGCCCATGGTGGGGTGCAGTGAACCACAACAGCACCCACTTTCATCCCTGGGAGACCCAGAATCCCTCACTATCGATCTAACAGTTGTACTGAATGTGACTAATAAAACAATGATATCTTGTTGAGCTATATTAAATGTTCATGTTATTAAGATAAATATGCGGAAATATCAAAAACTTTGTATTAATCATTTATTGATGATAATGAATTTATAAACATGTTAAATTCTGAAGAAACTTACAAAAATGAAAACAGTGGTAGAATTGCAGTGGCTTTTATTTTTTGTATACAATTCTACATTCCCCAAATTTTCCATGCCAAGTCCTTATCATTTTCTGTAAAAAGGAAGAAAACTAAAATCTATTCACCTCAATAATGGTGAAAATAGTTCTCAAGTCCAAATCTTTTGATAGCAAATTCCAAAGAGTTTTCATTGAATAAATAGAGCTTAGAAAGAGAAAAATCAGAGTTCTACATGTTGTAAAGTTGATAACTATCTTGTGAATTGGCATACAATTTACAATTAATTATTCTGGAGAATTTAAAGTCTATCTCTAAAATATTTTTCAATATTTTTATGTAAAATTCTATGCAAAATCTAATTAAAAGACTGCAGAATAGGAAGCCTAATTAAATCTATACCATAGAAATTTTTAATTAAAGTTTTGAGTTGGTTGAACATATTTCTTTCGATATATACTTTTTATTTTATACATATATATATATATCTTATACACATATATTCTACCACAGACACTGGCTCACAATCAGATTTATATCATTCAGTTTTAAAAATACCTGTTTTATTTATTGTAAACGCCAGTATTTAAGATGAACTTGCCTTTAGAAGTTAATTTTGTTCCTGAAACTTACCAAGGTAACATAATTTAAAATTTATCTCTATAGTTTTTATCATATGCTTTTGCTTTTGGTTTTCCCTCCTGTGATCACTGCCTTCATTGTCCCTTCTCTTGAAGTGGATAGAAAGGAGCAGGGACCCTAAAAAACTCTGGGCTCAGACCTTCATAGTTTGTTAGATATTTTTGACAGGACAGGGGCATGTATCTTGAGATACCACATTTGACAGTCTTGAGAGACAAGTCATGCTGCCTACACTCAGATTATCATGGTGGTCGTAGATACCAGCCCCCCATGTCCAACCATATCCTCCATCCAGAGCATCAGATATGAACCCTGAGTGATTATATAGGTCCTATTTTTATTCATGGCTTAATGCCAAGTTTATGAAGGAAGGAGTGAATGACACCTTCATTACCTGAATTCTTAATTTCTAGTTCTTCTTTCTTGACCACCACATTGGACTTGGCCTTGACCTCACAAATGAACTTGGCTGTCCTTCCTTTACACATTGTCCCTAGGTCTAGCCTTAGCCAAATTATTTTCCCTTAAATCCTCTGTATATCATTTTCCTTCTTGCAAAGACTCCAGCATGTTTTCTGCTTGAACCTCTACAGTATCTTTTATTATATTTTAATAACCAGATTTAAGTAATCAGACTTGGCCATCTTTTCGTCCTTCACAATCATATGCATATTGAACCTATGTAATGTGCAAAGTGGTGAGCTAAGCTCTTAGGGGTAAGACAGAATATCTATAAACAATAGTCCTTGCCTAACGCTATTTCATACTTTGGTTAAAATTAGTAATAATTTATTGTGGTTCATTTGCATAAATCAGTTCTAGCTCATCTGTACTTTTGTAGTTAGAAGTTGGTCAAATTAAACAACCAAACAAGTTTTTTTTTAAAAAAACCTTTTTGTAGGGGTAAAAATTTAAAGTTAATTTTGGAAATTCACTCTTCAAAAGTGAATTCAAAAACTGGTTGATAGTAAAAATCCCACTTAACATCTAAATAATTTAAAAAATGGTGAAACTTAAAAACTCTAGTTATTTGTTTGCTTTTTTCTGAATAATATAGACGATTTCAAACTAATTTTCACAATCTTTAATTTTTATTATGATAATATTTACTTTGGGACAGTCTCCTTTTGCCAACTTGCAGACAGGTTGTTCTTTTGCATGTAATTGTATGTGTGGATCAGTGGTTCTTTTTTCTCCTTTTTATTTATTTTATTATATTTGGAAAACATATAACATGCCCTTTTCTCTGGAACCTGCCGCATTTAAAACTTTCAGGATGGATACATATTTGATCTTTTGTATTTGTTATTGAGTTTGCACACATTAGATCACTTACCTGCTCAAAAACCTTTAATGACTTCTAATCATTCCTATAAACAAATCTGAAATTTTCTGCCTAGTTCTCTCTAAACCCTCCATGAAATAGTTTCACTCTTACTGTCCAATAACACTTTTCACACATCCTTTCAAACACCACTTATTTGCTTTTCTTCACCCCAAAAGTCATCTTTACTTTTGCCCACCAAAGTCTGCCCATTCTGTAAAGCCCCGCTTAGACCCAATCTCTTCATCATTCCAATTCTCAATTATGAATTTTCTTCTGAATTCTAGGAGTAGCTAGAATTAGAATAATTTCTTTTCCCACTTGTTCATGCTAATTAATCTTACCAACATTTCTCTCCACAAAGAGATTGACTTTTTAAGGGTAGGAACCATGTTTTATATTAATAGTTTTCTTTATGTTCTCAGACTCTAGTACTAAAGACCACTTAATAGGAAGTTTAGAAATTGCTGTTGTTAAACACAATTTGACAACATTTGACATTTAGACATTTTGAACAATAATCTTGGAATCATACGATCTTAAGACTTTAAAGCATTCCAGACTTTAGAGATTGTGACAAATTCTTCATTTTGCAGATGAGAAACCTCAGGTTTAAATAGGGGCAGCATGGATCGATCATTCTTAATAGCTTTTATCTCAGTATCTTTGATATCCTTTTAAAAATGGACTGTCATTTTTCTGCCTATTAAAAAATAATAAAAGACACTGTCTTATCCATGGTTTGGTCAGAAAAGTAGAAAACACTTCAGGAATTTGAAGTAGAAGGGATTTAGTTCAAGGAACAAAGTGCTCGCAAAACCACTGGACGGCCTGGAGAAGCCAAATTCAGGAAAGACCCTGTTAGCTTTCAGGTTCACCACTAGCCGACAAGTCAAGGATCTGTCAGCACTGATCCAACAGCCTCCAACGTCCAGGTGGCTGAGTTCTAGGAAAATAACTAGAGGCCACTATAGAGTCTCTTATTTGGGAGATCCCAGGCATTTATTCACCTCCTAAATTTTGTGTGAGTGCTCCTAAATGGCAAAATCTGTACTGGAAAGAAAACCAATTCTTATATGTATTTGCAACTTAATTTTTTATCTCAGTGGTTTGGTGCCTTTCGATTTAAGGGCAAATATGGCCACATGCCTCAATAACTCACAAATCATCAATCCATTCTAACAGTGAATTAATGTTTATAGTAATAGAATTGTTAGTGCTTCAAGGGAGTAGAGCTAAATTGAACCCTATCTTCCCACTTAAAAGGTTGAAGTCACATAGCAATGGCATTGGAGAGCCAACTTTTAAACCTACTTCCATGGCTAAAATGAAGTGTTTTCCTGTTATAAAGCAGTTGGCAGGTTCAGAGATAAGTATACTTCCATTCAATTTAATTCTATAACTTTCTGATTTAATGATATAAGGATTTGTTATACCTAATCATTTAGTGCTAACACCATGTCTGAGTTTTATAACACACTAAAAAATTTTTACATGGGTACATACACATAAGTACAAGCTAAAAGGAAGTTAGCATTGCTCATTGCTGTTCCAAAATCAAGTCACCATTTTATCTAATGACTTACAAATGGAAAAATTGACCAATAAATCTATTTAGTCAGATCTCTCAGTATTTTGAATGATCCTTCTAGTAACCAGATATTATAAGTCTATCATGACCCCTTCTCATTGTGACTCATTGTTCTGTATGTGACTTGCTGTGGCAATAGAGTTTTCTTAAGTACAAACCATTCCAAAATCACACTGTTGTTGTAGGTTGCTTTGTCCTCAGGCTCTCTAGTATTCCTTTTGGGCTATTAGTCTTTCAACATGCAGTTAGGGGATTAAAGTAAATCATTTAATTCATGTAGCATGTCACTCAATAGTATACTTTTGGAAATTGTTTCCACAGGAGCACCCGTGAAAGCAGCCAGTCTGAGATATTGACACTGTAGAAAAAACTGACAGCTTACTCCTTGTATTGATTCTACTCTTCTCTACAAATATAGACTCCGTTCCCTACCACAACCTTGTAAGTGGTGCCTGCTGAGGTTGCTAAATTGCTTTGTAAATTATTTATTACTTGGACACCTTGTAAAGATCTCTTTTCTTCTTGTCTGACTTGCTTGTGCTTTCCAGGGTCATAGGTATTGGAAGGTCTCAAAGTGTTATACTGACCACAGCCGCCTTACGGAATCCTTTCCTTCCGAGCTTATGTTGCAATGTGATTTGCCCTGCCTGTAATGTTATGATGCCTTTTGTCACTGGTTCTTATTTCTGCTGTATTGCTTACAAAAGATTCCAAATATTTATATGCTTATGTGCCAGATTGAGCACCGGACAGGCTGGCAATTTAGAGCCCAGCACTGGGCAATTAATTAGCACATTTTCAAACTAAAAAGTTTAAAGTATTTGAAGAATACTTATTTAATGATGGGGAAAAAGTTCATATTAATAAAAATGGTTTACCAGAGCAAATGCACATATTTAATTTACTTGCACTGATAGAGTCAATGATCTGAAAAAAAAATCGTAAATGCTTTCTCTCTCTTCTGAATTATTAATATTTTCTTCTCATTTAGGTTTTCTTTTGCAATTTTCTGAACGAGAATTTTTTTAATGTTTATAACTTTATATTAAAAATACATATACATTTTTATATCCAGTGAACACAGCAATTTGAGCAGATTGTAATGGCCTACTTTTAGCCAACTGAAATTACACACACACATACAAGAATACTCAATAGGAAAAGGTCTGTGCTTAATAATTTGCATTTTTCTCTTCCCGTCTCCTAGCTTCCTAAATTAGTAGACTCAGGTCAAGTAGAAATTTGGTGAATTTGGTCCAGAGTTATGTTAGTGCCCTTTACAGTTTAAGAAATCCAATAAGCTACTCTTCTCATCCCTCCCTTAAAATTCATTTGATTATTTTTGAAGCATCTGGGCTTTTCAATCCCATCTCTGCCATTTATGAGCTCTGTGACTTTAGGCAAGTAACTCAGTCCTTGTAAACATCTGTTTCTTTTACTATAAAATAAAATAGTGATAATAATAATATCTACCCAAAGGATTATTGGAAGAATAAATGACAATATATTTGGAGCCTTAGCACAGACATACATTAGGGGTCAATCATGGCTACAACACGTTACTGATACCTAATTTTTTACTTAGAATTCAATTTTATGATAATTGTATTTTTATACAATACCAATAGATACATGTTAACAATAAAAATGCAGTTAGTAATTACACATTAAGGTTGTAGCATCTTATAGGCATTGTTTTAATTGTAGGAGCTTGAGGAATATAAAAACACACTTCTAAGATCACTGTAAGTCTCACTGAAATGGAGAATGCAAATCTGTTAGAGGACAAAGAATCAGATCATAAAGATTTATAAACAGAGGAAGTCAACTATTTCTAGACAGGCTCTTGGGGGTGAGAGATGAGCACAGGAAGAGCCAAGCTGGAAATAAGCCAGTGGATTTAGGCCATGAGCTCCTTATGGCCATAAGCTTCAAGCCTGTTTTACTGATATCCTCTCCAGGCAAGGTTTGCTCCAGTGCAATGCTGGTTTTCTTGTCCACTGCTTTGTGCCAGAGTGTATTGTTACGATCTCATTTCATTCTTTCCCTGCATACTAAAGGCAATCGCCTTTAATATGAGTTTTCTACACCTATTTTCCTACTCCACTCCTGCTTGAAATGCTTGTGTCTTAACATTATTCCAAGTTTTAAGGCCCAGCTCAAGTGCCACCTCCCCGACCTGGTCTGTTTTTATTGTTACCACCTATTTCTACCCCACTCCTAAATTCTTTCAGCATTGATAGTGTGAATTACCCTACCTAGTATCTGAGATTAGATACAGTGCTATCTGGTTTAATAATTACTTAATGTAAAATTACCTATCCAGCTAGAAGCACGTAGGGCAGGGAAGGCTCTTTTACTGTCTTTTCAGTAGCAACATAATGAAAGAGTAAGGGAGAAGCCAAAGGCTGGTTAAAGCAGAAATATTTGCAGATAAAATGCATGTTCTAGCCCCAGATAAGAGCCTTACTATGTTTGTGCATATTTTACTCATGTGCCCCATTCTTATAATAACTGACTTTACCACATTACTTTGTAGATTACATAAAACTTTCACGTAGTTTATCTCATTTATTCCTCAGAGCAATTCTATGAGATGAGCCCTATTACCCTCATTGGTAGAGAAGAACCAAAGCCTCTAACACGTTACAGTGATTTGTCCTGCGTCACACTGAAGTCCATTACTTTTCTTTCCTATCCACCCCAGCTGACCTCACACAGTGCCTCACCTCGCCAGAACCACATGAGGAAGCCAGAAAGCTTTTAGTTTTGATTTATAAGCAACAAGGCTGATTTCTCTTGAGAAAAAGTGAGAGAAGAAGAACCACTCATCCAGGCAGTCTTTGCCTACTCCCTTTTTGGGGGCAGAGAGAGTGCAGTTCTTTGAACAATAAAATTAGTTTGATACAAGAAAACAAGTGAGAGTCTGCAGACAACTGTCTGTAAGAGATGCATGAGGGAACAGAGTTGGAAAATGATCTTTGAAAAAGATATGTATACACACACGCAAATATATGTGTTTATATATGAATCATACAGTATTAAAATATATGTGAAAAATATATATTGAAAACATGTATGCCTATCTCTGTTTACATACATTCTGTGAAATTTGGGATAGAAGGGGAAATCTCAGAATGGGAATGAACCAAATTAATGTTAAATAATTTTAGAGGAGAAAATAAGGTAAAGTGGAGAAAGGAACTATTAGATTGAGCTATACTAAGAAAATTGAGTTTTATGTCCTGATATGATATGGAGGATGGTTGGACACAGGCTTCTCCATCCTGAAAAGTTCCTAGGAAAAGTCCCCCTTTCTTTCTTCCAAATTGAATCATTGAAGGAAAACTTTTAAAGGAATATATTACAAATAGCTTTGCACAATGTTTGTACTATAAGTATTTCCAAAAAATGTGTAAGATGTTATCCATTCTCCTGCATCCTTATCAATATTGAATAATGTAATTGAAAAATAAAATACTAGTTTGAAATGGGAAAAAAAAATACTCTTTATAAATGTTCAATTTAGCATGAAGATTTTCTATATCTTTCTTCACTAATTGCACTTTCTTTTTTAAAAATGTTATATTCTTAACTTTTCTGTTTATTTTGACAACAATATTTAAATCAACTTAAGCTTCATAGTGTCTTTTACCTGTTTGATCAACAGCTGATAAGTATATATAATTTCCATTGATTATATACAAGAATTATAAAATTTCTTTCCTGTACCTATGAATTTCATTAAACCTGATAATGTTTTCATTGTGATTCTTTTTAAAAAAATAATTGAAAATTTGTCCCAAGCAATTGGGGGTATATTTTCTTTGATTTTCTCTGTTGCTACATTTCCCACTACAAGCAAACTTGCAGTCATAGACATCAATACTAAATAGTAGAATCTCTATTAATCTCTGTCTATAATAATATTTTTCAAATATGAGATCTCTGAGCAGCATTGTATTGGTATTTAAATAGTAATATATATATTAGGAATGCTAAAGTTAGCATTCATGGATTCGTTCATGAAATTTACTGAGTCCATACTTTGTTGAAAAATTGTGGAAGAATCTGAGTTATCTAAAACATTGAACCTTTCTCCAAAAAGAAGAGAGTGTAATGGGGTTATAAACATGTATTCTGTAAATTAGCAAACAGCAAGAAATAAATGACATAACAAAGTCAGGCAAAATGTTGTTTTTGCAGAGAGTGAGTGAAAAGCAGTCTCCTTCCTCTCCAACACACACATACACTGGGTTGACAATGCAGAAGGAGATTAAGGAAAAATCATGTGGTAGATAAGTGAAAATTTAAGTCATTTTTATTGTCCGAAATAATTAGGTGAACATTAATAAGATCTTTTATTATAGCTGCATAAATTGGGCTTTAATTTGTGACCATTGAGGATACTGCTCCTGACTAGAAATTAAATTTGTTTTTATTGAATGTAATAAATAATGATTACACATTAAAATATTATGAATCAAGTGCATTTAGAAACAATCTTATCAAGTACAGGTACTGTGGTTTATTAATTCTTGAAGTTATTATCTAGATTAGTGCCTTGGACCTAATAAGTGGTCATTGTTTTTTTGGATGAATGAATAGTGGTCAAATGTAATGTTTGAAAGAATCGAATTTTAGATAATGCCATTAACACAGCATATGTAGAAATACACTAAAACTCAAAATCATGGAAAAATACATTTCACTTTAACAATAAACATCTACTTTAACAGGTAATAATAACAGTTTTTATTTAAATTGACTGGCAATTATGACCTGCCAGCTATATGCAAGGTAATGTTTTTGGTCTTAAGGAAACTATATAGTTTGGTCTCCATCAATAAGTAATTATGCCAGTAATAAGCTAGTGTACATCACCCAGTAACAAAATCGAAGACTGAATGAGATGAATGTCATAAAAAAGGAATAATGGCAGTGATTTTGGAACAAAATGAATTTATGCTTATTCTATTTATGCTTTTCAACCGATTCACAAATTATGTTTTTAAGATTTAAAGACTAGTGTCTTCCTATCCCTTTCATCATATTCTCTTCTTCAAAATTACCAGCAATAATATTTCATACATGCAAAGTCACACTGAAAACTTTAATACAGTTGTAATATCTCTGAAGTCTCCATTTGTAATAGTCCCATGTGATGCCATTCACTATTATCACTTTTATTACAGTTATTAAGGATGGGAGGTTATTATTAAATAGGACTTTAAGGTACTAACCAGTAATGTTACTACTGTAGGCCTCACAATTCACTGTGCTCAGGAATTGGCGGGATCCTGAGATCTAAGTGTCTGCCTGTGTATGGTGTGAGTTTTGGAACTTGTTTTTTAGACATTAAGTTTTAAGTACAGATGCAAGATTCTTTAAGAATTCTAACGTTGGAGAGTAAATTCTCTCTCAGTGTTAAGAGATGGGGAATTCTGGTGCAAGCCATCCAAAATAACTAGGAGGTCGAAAACGCCCTGAGAAAAATGGTAGTAATATCAAACTTTTCTGTGAGTAGTTAAAAGTTGAAGGCCATAGGAAACATAAACAAAAATATCCCAGTGTTGTGAAATTAATGTAACATCAACTGAGTTGAAAAGAATTTAGAATATTTAGATATATTCAGGAAGCTACTAGAACCTTGCCAGTAGGTGTCAGGTAGAGTTCATTACAAGAAGAGACTAAAAAATAACGGTGACCAGAAGAGTATTTTTTAAAAATTCCTTAGAAAGGACATTTTACTGTAAATTTTGTTTTATCTTGTTACAGGATAATTTTCTGTATCCTCCAATTTTTGCATATTAATTGATTAATTTGATATTAAAGTTTAATTTAAATATAAAATTACTTTTGAAGAAGTAACAAATTTTCGAGATTAATTTTGATACTGTTATTTTTTCCATGGATATTTTATGTCTTTCAATTATTAATTATTAGTAGTACACAGTCATAAATATAATATAATAGCTCACAAGAGAATCTCCCAGCAAAGCTCAAAAATACATAACTGGTTGTCATGAAAAAGCTTGTATCACTTTTGGTTTTTATTCCATGAAAATCCACGGAAGTAATGTTGCCTCAGCCAGAAAGGAGAGAAAAAGATATGGAAAACATAGAAGCAATGTCACATGTCGAAATTACATTATAATGGAACAGCAGCCAATACATTACTATATGTATAGGCATTAAAATAAGTAAAGTTTTGTTATGTCACAGATGACTAGTATAAACTTTTGTAATTTTGAGAATTGCAGTTTTAGGCAAAACTAAAACTAGTGTCTACTAGAATTAGAAACATTATCAACCAAGTGCAACTTTTGTTGCAGAAATGGCACTTTCTCAGTTATAGTGCCCTATAATTCAGAAACCTGGTTGGGTAGCATCCATAGGCCTTTGCTTAATCCTCCCTAGATTTGCCTGCGTGGGTAAATGTGTAGATGAGAAGCATTTAATGGCTCAGAACCAAATAGGATGGCGTATTTGTATTTGAATCATCTTAAAGCTATTGAAAGTCCTGAGGCTCATAGAATAGCTATTTGAAAACAAAGTCTGGTCTCTCTATGGGCAGAAAAACATAAGTTTGTGTTTGTGTGTCATTAAAACATATTTAACTTTATCAGGCAGAGGATACCATGTCTGATTCCTTGTAGAAGGAAGTCCTAACTCCTGAATGGAAAAGAGACCAGGAGAAGGTGAGGCATAATAAAAGGAAGTGTAAAAGCTTAGTAAATAATACAAGTACTAAATAGCTCACTGAGGAAAAGATAACATTATTTCATATATCTATTTCGTATATCATAGGAGCAAATCGTCATAAATTCAGGGCAGAAACTCTTTATTTCACCTTAATCTGTACTATCAATTATCTTTCTTTCTGGTCTTTCCTGGATATCTTGGATTTCTTTGCAGTACTGAAATATTCTATCCAGATACTTCTGTGTTTCTAGCTTTTGTTACTCTAGAAAAGAGTTTGTTTATAGGACTCCTTGGATTTTGTTTTAATTAAAGGAAGATTCTTGTGCTATAATATGCTAAGTCAATTTAGAAACTAAACTTAAATTGCATTTAACATTGTCCTGATGTTTTTTATTTTAAGGTATAAAACTTTTCAAAAAATATACAGACATTTCTTAAAATACATTGTAATATCTTTAATATAGTATACTTATTAATAGAGACCACACTGGAAATTTAAAAAAGAATTTAAAGTATTCACACTGCAGGCAAATGCTAGGACATTTGAGAACCAAGTAGAATTTTAAGTTCCACCACAGAATCCCTGTATCAACACACAACACACAAAAAAGATGTGCTTAATGCCCTGTACTTATGTTTGGTTTTGTTGCTAATTACATCTTGGGTAATTATTAAACTCTTTAAGCCTCAGTTTACCCTCTGTAAAATAAAGACAAAAAAATGGTGGTCACCTACAGAACTATTGTATTAAATAAGATAAAAACATGTAAACTAACAAGACCCGGCATATATTGATCATTTAATTATGTCATATATTCTTTTTATTACTAATAGTAACTGTGATAGTGCAAGACAGTTGTATGTATAGTGTTTTTGACTTCCAATGAGAGATGTCAGGATATTCTTATGATAGCTGCTGGTCTAGATCAGAGCTTCTTATCCATGGTGCCATGACAAGCTAATGTGTCACAATCGTTGTTTGTGTTGTGAGTAATTTGTTACTTATAAAACTTTACTGAAATTTGGGGATTGTTCTATGTTAGTTCTGAATCAGTGTTGTACCCATAAAAACTCTCTTACTTTCTGGAATTATGAAATGATTTGTTTGAATGGAAGAGAAAGAAGTGGAGTTATAGTCATAGTTCTGAGAGTTGATGACACTTCAGGGTGTGCCAATGGGAGTGTATCATGTATGGTAAAATCACATGATCACAAGCTATAATCTTTTGGGCATCAATTTAATGTTAGCAAACAGGAAGTTCTGGGTCAGTTAAGGCCTAGTACTCATTGTAGACTATTTTCAGAATATAGGAGTCTAAGTTGTCTCCATAATCCTAAAAGCCAGTAAAATTCTGGGCAAGGTCAGGAAAGAAAACAGAAAATATAACCTTATGCTATGTAATAACCACAATGTTTTTGCCCTTAAATTATCAAGTTCTGGTTATTAAATCTCAAGAAAGATGTGATCCTAGAGCTGGGATTACTAGGCCAAAAGTTAGGAGCATTTAATAGCTCTTGACATATACATATATAATATATATACATATATATACCTATGCATATGTTTGGGTGGAGGACAATTTACGTTATTAGTGCTGTATTAGTGATAGCAGTTATCTGCAGCATATGATGTCATTTATACTAATTTTTAGGCATAAAATTATATTTTGAGGTTAATGTGTTGCATTTATTACCAAATTTGAACATTTCCCCTTATGTTGGTTTTCTATTTATATTTTCCTTTGTCTAAACTACAATTTATATTCTTCTGATGACAGTTTTTAAAATTAGTTTTGATATTTTATTATAGATTAAAATGATCTCTCATTACTTATATTTAGGTAACCTTGGGATTTTATGCAGTGAATTGTGAATTGTGGAAGCCAGTGTGAATCTCTTATCTGTCTGACTCTGTAATATTGTACTTTTGAATTATACCTATTGTGTTGGGTGGTGCAAGAGTGGAAAGGAGGATGTATATTTCTTAATTTCACTCATAAATGCAGGTGATTATAGAAATTTTACCAGAATCTGGGATATACTCAACTATTAACACTCATTATGACTATCACTAAGAAATTTTCTTTCCAGAGGGTTTGTTGGATAATTTATTAGGGTTTTGAGAGAAAAAGGTGTTAGTTTTTCCATGACAACCTTTTCTAAGAATGTGTTAGTTTTTGAGTGCAGGTACTGGTTTTACGCATTGAATATGTGATAGTTACTCATTCCTAAACTTGATTCTTCTGCTAACTTGGCAGTGGACTTTTGACAAGTCACTTAAACCTCCTTGTTTCCACAACTGCAAAATGAAGCATTAATCTGAGATGTCTCTAACATCCTTGCTAGCTGTACCTTCCTGATTCGTATATACTATGCATTTCTTGCCTCTCAGTACATCTTTGGAATATGCAAATAAATTTGGAATAGTTAATCGTCCACCATAAGTAGGCTTCTCTCTCTCCCCCTATTCTTTAACCCTTTATCCATCACAAGATAAACAGTATAAAGGTTTCAAAAGTTTGGAACTTAGAACCAGAGTATTTTGAAATTGTACTCATTCACTAAAATATGGACAAAGTTAAAGCAAAATATATGAAAACATTGTTTTATCTTCCAACCCTTTTGCTTCAAATTCACTGTCTTGTCGTTCATAAACAAATATAAATATGTCTTACAATAGAATTATATTGCAAACTCCATAATACAAGAGTTCCAAAAAAAGTACATAATACAAGTGTGACAAATATACATATTTGGGAATTCTTGCCATTTTTTCATCTAGTTTAAAAAATCATCTGAGGAAAAATGTAATGAATCTATTTAACTGTCAGTTGCATTTTAAATATTTTGTAGAGACATGAACTATGAATAATTAACTCTGTTTACTACTCAGTAATTTTAAGTGGAATGACCTTTCACAGTCTGTAATAACTAACACAGTGCATTTTAACTCATTTATTTTAATTAGGAAAAGGCAACTCTAGAATTTAGGGGGCAAAATTGAACTTTTAAAATTGCTTAGTTTAGTATATTTTTTCTTAATGAAAATAAAACTGTTGTGCATTTTAAAAATATTGGTACACTTTTTAAAGTGATTATGTAAGTAATTTAAGATCAGGCATATATGATAGGGAATTGTATCTTATCTTTCTACCACTTCATACCAATCTTCTAGTGTATTAGAAGCTATATAGCCTGAAAGTTAAATAATAGGTCTGAAAAGTAGAAGATTTTGTGATTTTAAGAATCTGAGTTTGAAAATTCAGTCAACAAATACTAAACTAATTTTATAAACATAAAAGTTCAGTTTATAAAATAGCAAGAATAAACTCTATCCTAAAATTTACAAGCAGCTTTAGTAATTATAAATGTTAGGTTTAATAAGCAGGAAACTCTTACCCTCATTTTCTGTGGCTGTTTATCTTATACTTGACCTCTTCCCTCATTTTATCCTCTTTGAATAATACTGTACTAAAGTGAATCTCTGATTAATATTTAAATGTGCATGGGAGAAATAAGTAACCTAATCAGAGAAAATAATTAACAAGCCACCTCATTCTCGTATCCCTTCATTCCTACAAGGAAGCATATATTTTTATTACCACAGTATCATTCCCTTTGACCTCCTTTCTGATTCAATCAAAGCTTAATAGATTCATGATTGAACTGGCTCAATAACATTTAATTATAGCTCCTAAATATTTTCTGAACATGCTGCTTATGTACTGCTTTTTCCTAAATTCCATTTTTATCCTCTAATACAATACCAAAAGGTAATCTTTAGGGATTATTTTCACATTTCAGACAACTTTGTGATAGGATGCAAGACAAATTCCTATGGCCTTGGTGGGTGAAATGCTGTTTATGCAGTGGCTAAAAACTAAGATAAGACTTCATGTATCTATCAATGTAGAATGATATTCATGTTTTGATGGTTGAGCACTATAATTTTATTTGGGCTAAAAATTCTACAGGTATATGAAAAGAATATATATCTATATAAATTTACATATGTGTATATTTATGTTTATGTGTGTGTTTATGAAATGTTTTGTATTTTCTATATAGATTATAGGACTTATAGATAGATGGTTGTCTACTTCTACATAAAATCTATATACTTACATTTCTACCTATTTTATTACAATCTCTATCTCATCTCTCTACAAGAAGTGGCATTGAAAGGAGAACTATTGAGTTTTAAATTTTAATTTACGTATGTTGTGAAGTTTGCTATTATTTTTGATTTACAATCAAGCTTATGTGTCTTCTATAATTAAAGACATAAGGGAAAAGGTAATGATGAGCATTGTTATTCTTTTTACAAATAATATATTTTATAAAACTATTTAATATGTAATCAGATAGGAAACCTAGGTCAACAAGTATTACCTAATTCCATCAAAATTTAACTAGTTATGTGTTTTAAAACTATGGGATGTTTGGAAATAATTGTAAAAAGAGATGTGCTGAGTTTAAGAGAATTTTACACTTACTAAGTAATTTAAAAGAAAACATTAAAAAAATTAGAATTACTAGGTCCTTGGGTAAGAAAACTAAAATGTGTAGAGGATTTAGAAGTTTCAAGATTTGTTTATGGTTTAAACAAAACTTATCAAAAGGATTCTAAAGTTCATTTTAACACGATAAACAGATTAAAGTAGTAAATTTGAAGAAGGATAATAGTAAAGGGAGCCTAACCATATCACATATTAAACAATATTATAAGGGTATAGTGATGGTGTTGGGCATTCATAGACAGAACATTGTAACAAATAGAGACTAGATGGAGACCCTTTTCTATATGCAGGAAAAACCCATCCTTCCCGGACAGGTAGGGAGATTTTGCTGGAGCTCCTCTCCTCCACTCCCTGCACCCCCCAAGAACTTTCCCTCACCCTATTTGAGAAGGAGGGGCTGGGCAAAAAGAATTGAGCTATTTGCTATTCTTATAATATTCCAATAGCATATGTTTTTATGGGTATTTACTATATATCTATATAAAAATTAACATGTCAGTACAAAAGTATTTTTAAAAAAATAAAAGGAAGTTAGATCTTCATCATACCATGGCCCCAAATAAATTCTAAATATATTAAAGAGTTAAATGAAAAACTATGCCTTAATAACTGTAAGAAAATTTATTAAATCTCTTAAGGAAGAATTTCTAGGTTTAAAATCATTCATGTATTCAAAAACTACTTATTGAAACCTCATTTTTCAGCTGGTAGGTATACAGCTTTAGGAAGACAAAAGTACTGGTTTTCAAACAGCTTAGAGTCTAGCTGAAAGCACAACTCAAGTAATAACAATTAGCAGTAACAGCATCAATAAATGTTGGTCTTTAAACTGCAGGAAGAACAGAGTATAATAATAGGGGAAAGGGGGAAGCTGTAACCATGCACATAGACCCAGAGCCCAGAGAGAACATGAGCCGAGGAAGTTCATTTTGTACTGATGCTTAGAGGAGAAGAGAGGAGTGACAACAGATAGAGCTGAAGAGGAAGGCCAGAACTCAGTTTGAAGTGTCTCCTAATCCATATTGAGGAATTTGAGCTCTGCCTTAAGAGCAGTGGAAAGCTATTAAAAATTTTTGAGTGAATAATATCATGTGAATTGAATTTTAGAAAATTCAGTTTGATGGACTTATAAGACTTAATAGAAGTGACAGTAGGGCTGAGACTCCAGTTGAGAAGACACACAATTAAATAGAAAATACCCAAAACATATGTGCTAAGAGGGTGAGTACAAGGTACCATGGATACTGACATACCTTTAGGACTCTGCTCATGTGTAAGTTAGCAGAGGTCTCTAAGTAGAGAAATTAAAAGAGGATTGGATGGAGCATGGGGAGATATTTGTAGCTGGGCTCAGGGTCATATTCACCGTTCTAGTGAGTTCTACATGGCTAGACAGTGTAATGAGGCAGTTTCCATTGCAAAGAGTCAAGCACTGAGCCAGTGTGACAAAGTAGAATGTGCAGAAGTTTGGGAGTCACAGAGACCCGTATTTGGTATCCTGGAGTTAAGATTTGGCTGAGAGGCCCGATGTTAAGAGGAGGTATATGTAAAGATTGGGCAGACTAACAGGAATTCAGCAACTGGGGTTGGATGTGAGAAGCCTGAACATTCTAATACCTATAATGTGGTGCATTATGGGACACTGATATATTTTGATAGCCATTGTCTTGATTCATTTGGAATTTGTGGCTAAGACTTCTAGATAGGGCTCATCAATGGAACTTTATCCTCTCTTTCTCTCTCTACATATGTGCATGTATACACACACACACACACACACACACACATATATTACACAGTCATGTACTGCATAATGACATTTAGGTCAATAATATACGGTGATGGTGCCATAAGAGTATAACGGAACTAAAAATTTCCTATTAGGAAGGCATGGTGGCTCATACCTGTAATCCTAGCACTTTGGGAGGCCAAAGTGGGAGGATCCCTTGAGGCTAGGAGTTAGAGACCAGCCTGAGCAACATAGTGAGACCCCCATCTCAACAATTTATAAAATAAAATAAATTAGCAGGGCATAGTGGCTCACACCTGTAGTCCCACCTACCTGGGAGGATGAGGCAGAGGATTGCTTGAGCCAAGGAGTTTGAGGTTGCAGTAAGCCAAAATGAAACCACAGCACTCTAGTCTGGGCAACAGAGTGAGATCCTGTCTCAAAAAAAAAAAATTCCTATTGACTCATAGCCATTGTAATTTCATAGAGCAATATATTACTCACTTTGTAGTGATGTTAGTGTAAACAAACCTACTGTGCTACCCATCACATAAATGTATAGCACATACAATTATGTACAGTACTTAACACATGGTAATGATAATAGGTGACTATGTTACTAATGTATATACTATGCTATACTTTTTATTATTATTTTAGTGTATACTCCCTCTACTTATTAAAAAAATAGTTAACTATAAAAAGCCTCAGATGGGTCTCTTCAGGAGTTATTCCAGAAGAAGGCATTGTTATTATAGGAGATGACAGCTCCATGTGTTATTCTCCTGGAAGTCCTTCCAATCGTGACCCTGTGTAGGCTTAGGATAACATGTGTGTTTGTGTCTCAATTCTTAACAAACAAGTTAAGCAAGTAAAAAAAATTAAAATAAATTTTACAAATAGAAAGAAGTTTATAGAATAAGGATGTAAAGAAAAAAATTTTTTTACAGCTGCACCATGTGTTTGTGTTTTGAGCTGCGTTATTATAAGAGTTGAAATTTTACAAATTTAAACAGTCTATCAAGTTAAAAAGTACAGTAATTAAGGTTAATTTATTATTGAAGAAAAATGTTTTAAAAAAATTAATTGTAATCTAAGTGTACTAGTATTTATAAAGCCTGCAGTAGTGTATAGTAATGTACTGGGACTTTACATTCACTCAACACTCGCTCAGAGCCCAGTTCTTGCAACCTCCACTCATGGTAAGTGCCCTATACAACTGTACCATTTTTAAATTTTCATAATGTATTTTTATATACTTTTTCTATATTTAAATATGTTTAGATACACAAATGCTTACCTATTGTGTTATTATTAACTCTAGTAGTCAGTATGGTAACATGCTGTACAGGTTTGTAGCCTAGGAACAATAGGCTATACCATATAACCTAGGTGTATAGTAGGCTAGACCATCTAGTTGGTGTGAGTACACTCTCTATGGTGTCTGCACAACAATGAAGTCACCTAACAATGCATTTCTCAGAATGTATCCCTTTTGGTAAGGGACTCATGACTGTACACAGGTATATATCTATATATATACTTTTTATATAGTTGAATTTTATGTAATGAAAAATCAATTTTTTGTCATGGTATTTTTCCATATTTCTCAATCGTATCAAATTTCATCCAGTTATCATCTTGTCTTTTTTATTTTGCTTATGGTGTATTTTGGTGCACAAAAGTTTTTTTTATTTAATATAATCAGATGTGTCAATATTTTCTGTGTAGCTGGTGCTTTTTGCATCTTTTATGATGATTCCTTTTCCTGTTCTGAGACAATAAATATATTTAATATTATTGGTTATTATTCTTTCTAAAGGGTTTGCTTTTTACACTTAAGTCATCAAGTTAAGTATATTTGTTTTGGGGATTTTATTATATGATTTCTATATGTATAATCAATCAGGAATAAATAATTCATCATTTACCCATTGGTCTGGAATGCCATCCAGATAGCAACTTTTTGTCCAGACATAGCTCTATTTTGAGCTCTTTATTCTGTTCTACTTACATCCCTGTAACAATGCCACACTCCTTTTATAACATGCACATATGCTTTAATATCTAATTGAGAAGTCCTTCCAACTTCAGAATTTTCATGGCTTTCTTAGTCTTTTTTCCTCTTTACATCTATCATAGAATCACTTGTTAAAATACAATTAAAACACCACTGACTGTGGGTCAAAGTTGAACTAAAGTTGTAGATTAACTTGAGTCGTGCTGACATCCATGCACATGGTGTATGTCTCCATGTATTTAGACTGACTTTAATGAATTTCAATAAAGTTTTGTAATGTTCTTCATTATTCCTAAGTACTCTGCCATTTTTCTTTCTTTGGTGCATGGAGGGTTGTTTTTTTTTTTTCCTTACAAATATCATTATTTTCTTGTTAGGTTATTGTTGGTGCAGAGGAATATAATAGATAATTGTTCTTTGAGTTCATATCCAGTGAATTTGTTGAATGATTTTGTTAATACTAATAATATATTTGTAAGTTCTTTAGTGTTTTCTATTGGACAGTTACATTGAAGATAATGAAAGTTTTCCAATCTTTATGTTTTTAAGAATTTATTTGTTTTTATATTTCACTCTTAATTAGGGCCTCTAGCAAAATTTTAAATAAAAGCAAAGATCATAGCCATCATGTCTCTTTCATGACGTTAAAGGCAATTCTGCCAATGCCTAACTATAAAGAATAATGTTTGGTGTAAGTTCATATTAAAGAAGTTCACTTTTATTTGTAGTTTGCAAAAAATTTTCATTGTGAGTGGATACTGAATATTGACACATGACTTTAGCTTAATATCTTTATTATTTTAATATTTTAATGTAGTGAATTACATGAATAGATTACCAAATATTAAGCTATTGTCACATTCCTACAATATATCCCACTTCGTCATGTTGTATTACATTTTTATACATTGCTGGATTTAATTTACTAATTTTTATTTAAGAATTTGTATCTTTCATATCAGCAGTCACCAACCTTTTTGGCACCAGGAACCGTTTTCATGGAAGACAATTTTTACATGGAGCACGGGTGGGGGTGGAGATGGTTTTGGGATTATTCAAGCACATATTTTTTGTGCACTTTATATCCATTATTATTACATTGTAATATATAATGAAATAATTATATAACTCACTATAGATTGGGGACCCCTGTTCTAGATTGTCATTGCTTGATATTGGCATTAAGAATATCCTAGTATAGAAGTTTGGTTTATGTTCTAAAAGTGTATATGAGTTTATGTGTTTTTTGAATGTCTGACATAGTTTACTTATAAAATTTCTTGAGCCTGGAGTTTTGTTATTGGGTAGATTTAATGAGCAGACATAGTTTTTAAAGTAGTGATGGCTTCATTCAGATTTTCTATTTCTTCTGATCAAGTGTGTTCAATACAAGATCTGTCCAGAAAGTATCCAGCCATTGTTAATATAACAAGAACAGTTTGTGCAACATCAACATAACCTAGTAGCCAAGGCGAGTGGAGTATAATGGGCATGGGTGAACAATGACGACTACATTGTACTAGTCAGTGGGGCGCTAGATGCCCTTGAGTGAGCATGTGTACTGTGTGGCCCTGGTATTCAAAATGACTGAGCAAGTAGCGCAACTAATCTGCATCAAATTTTGCATTAAGCTTGAACATTCTTCCGCGTGGAAACTAGTCAGATGATTCAGAGGGCTTTCTCTGCAGAAATTTTTCGGAAGATTCAGAAGGCTTTCAGGGATGATGCAATGAATGTAACTCAAAAGTGTGGCGCAAATGCTTCAAAGATGGTCAAGAATCTGTTGAAAGTGATCCCACGTTCTGGAAGGCCTGCACCAAGCAGATCGCCTCAGAATGTTGAACACGTATGGGTTAGGTTAAGAGATGCTGGGAGAACTGTGTGAGGTTCCAAGGTGCCTACTTTGAAGGGGACTGAGGCATCTTTGTCCTATGTACAATGTTTGTTGTATCTTGTACCTTCTTCAATAAATATCTCTATTGTCATATTACATGGATGGATACTTTCCAGACAGACCTCCTATGTTTAGAAAAATGCTCATATTGTCTAGGTTTTCTACTCATTGTCATCAAATTGTTCATAATGTTTACATAGTATTATTTAAATATCTGCTATCATTTCTATGTTTTCTTTTTAATTTCTAATATCCTTTGTGTCATTTCTCTTTTTTTCTTGGTAAGACTTGCCAGTTGCTTGTTGCCAATTTATTATCTTCTCAAAAAACAAATTTGACTTTGTTGAACCTTTTTATTTAAACTTTGCTTTTTAATTTCAATAATTGATACTTCTTTCCACTATTTTACACCTATTTTATTTTTCCCTGTTGCTTGTTCTCTCACTTTTTAAATTGGATTTGAGGCTCTAAATTTTCCTCTGACTGTAGCATAGTTTCATGCCCAAGTAGATTTTTTTCTGTACTTTGCTTTAAAATAGCTAATTCAGTTCATGAGTTTGGAATTGTTTCTAATTTTTGAAAACAAGTAGTCTTTTTACAATTATTTTTATGTTTTTGAATTCTGATTTTATTACATTTTGTTCAGAGAATATGACCTAAATAATATCTTTTTTCATTATTAGGTGGAAACCTTTTGTATGGTCAATTTTTGCCAATTTTCATGAATAATTAACAAAAAATTACTTTATAATTGTTGGATGATGACCTCCGTATATGTCCATTCTATTAGTCTGTTATTTTTTCCTCTTTTATCTATCAATTACAAACATATGCATAAAATATTTCAATTAAAGGGAGTTGTCATTTTTTCTATTAATAGTTATACTTATTTTTGCTTTATATATTTCTCATCTATACCATTAGCTATAAATAAGCTTAGTAGTTTTACATCTTCCTATTGAGTTGTATTTTACCATTACATAGTGATTCTTTTTCTCTTTCATAGTGCTTTTTTATTGTCTCGAATTCTCTTTGTCTGATATTAACACAACTCTCTTTTCTGTATGTGTTGCCCTACTACATTTTTTTCTATCATTTTACTTTCAATTTTTTTATGATAGGGTTTCATTTTTTACACAGTATAAAGCAGGGTTTTATTACTGTTCTTTCTGTTGTTTTAGAAAATTTATCAGTTTTTTTAATGGCAAGCAACAATTTAAAATGATTGCTGATATGTATGTCATTTTATTTTGTGATTTGTTTATTCTTCTTTTCAAAATTATTCCTTGCCTTCTTATTGATTGATGACCTTCTCATTCATCCTGATCCCATTTTTTAGCCTTTTTCTGTACATACATATTGTTTTACTTATTAAACTAGGTAAATTTTTAACTTTTGTGACTAATACACTAACCATAGAATTTCAACTCAATAAGAACATATTTTTTTTTTTTTTTTTTTTTTTTTGAGACAAAGTCTCTTTCTCTGTTGCCCTGGGTAGAGTGCAGTGGTGTCATCATAGCTCACAGCAACCTCAAACTCCTGGGCTAAAATGATCCTCCTGCCTCAGCCTCCCAAGTAGCTGCGACTATAGGCACAAGCCACCACACCTGGCTAATTTTTCTATTTTTAGTAGAGAGGGGGTCTTGCTATTGCTCAGGATGGTCTTGAACTCCTGAGCTCGAGCAATCCTCTGCCTTCATCCTCCCAGAGTGCTAGGATTGCAGGTGTGAGCCACCACACCTGGCCTGTTGTCCAATTCTCAATAAAGTATTATCTCCATCAGTATATAATATAAATAAAGTATTTTACACTTGGATATTTTTTAATGAAAAATAGCAAAAGAACAAATAATAAATAATATTAGGATAAATAAAAGAATAAAGATCTGTAGATTATCAGGTCAGGCTTAAAACTGTTGAAATAACAAATATTTCTTAAGTTTTCATGGATAGACTCAGAGGAAAATGAATACGTTGAGGTAGTAGAGCTTACAGCTAAAATTCCCTAGTTAAGAGAAGACAGTGGGATATATTTTTTGAGGAAAAATGAAGGAAACAGATATTTTAAAGAGCCCCCAAAATAAATTATTTGCTTGGTAACAGCTGTGCAGAACTATGTATGTATGATATATATACACATACATATATATTAATAATACATCTGAAAATCTATTGATAATATTTATAATATCAATATTTATTTACTTTAGGTATAATAAGAAGGAAGAGTAAATTAATGATTAATTTTCCCCCCAGTCATTAGGTAATGGTGGTCATTGCTCCAATTTAGTTAGTAATTTTATTACTTGTTCTAGGATTTAGATGTATGTTAATGTTCTAATAGTCTTGAACTCTGGTTCTGAAAGTTTTAGCCTGTCAAAGCCTATGATTAGAGATAAATGTGTTTTCTTACTACATAAAACTAATTTGGTATCATCTTTTACTTGATATATTCATATATTGTTTCATTTTGAATCTCATCGTAGACTCTCTGGTCTTTATTTTTCTTTTTTTTTTTTCTTTTTAAGATTTTTTTTTTTCCCCACCCCCCCCCCCCCTTTCCCGAGTCAGCACCTTCAAGTGTTACCACTCCCCAAACGGTGCGCAATGCACTCATTGTGTAGGCATACCCCATCCCCTCCCCCACCCCCCACCTCAGTCTGATGTCCAATTGGTGTCGTTCCCAGATTTGTATTTAGGTGATGATCAGGGAAACCAATTTTCTGGTGAGTACATGTGATGCTTGTTTTTCCATTCTTGGGATACTTCACTTAATATAATGGGTTCCAACTCTCTCCAGGAGAACCATAGAGATGTCGTATCTTCATCATTCCTTATAGCTGAGTAATATTCCATGGTATACATATACCACAGCTTACTAATCCAATCATGTATTGATGGGCATTTGGGTTGTTTCCACATCTTTGCTATTGTGAATTGTGCTGCTATAAACATTCGGGTACATGTGTCTTTGTTAAAGAATGACCTTTTTTCCTTTGGGTATATGCCCAGTAATGGGATTGCTGGGTCAAATGGCAGGTCTACTTGAATCTGTTTAAGATACCTCCATAATGCTTTCCACAGGGGTTGCACTAGTTTGCAGTCCCACCAGCAGTGTATTAGTGTTCTCTCTGGTCTTTAAATACAATAGTTTAAGCTGCAAAAGCAATATGCATTCCGTATGCTCTTTGACTTACGATGCGGTTACATTCAAAAAGTGCTTTTGATTTACAATGTTTTTAACTTATGATGGGTTTATGGGGACATAACCCCATGGTAAGTCAATGAGCATCTGTACTAAGTTATTAAAATTAACTTTGGAGGCTACAAAACTTTTTTCAATAAAAGAAAAAAGCTATATTCGTTAAACTTCTATGTAGAAGATTCTGCCCAGGAATCATAATTGTTATGCCAGTGCATTAGTTCATTCATTAAACAAATATTGTTCATATGCATACTACTGTCTGACTGTGAAGAGACTGAGATTATTAGGAGATATGTACATACATGTGTGTGTGTATATATGTGTGTGTGTGTGTATATATATATATATATATAAAAGTGTCAATATCTATATAGCTTGGAATATACTAGAATATATTTACATAAATATTTATTTTATAATGGTAATAACATGATAAATTAAACAATTCTTTATAATGTTCAAAAGGCTCAAGCATATTATCACAGTCCATTCTTGTAATTTTCAAACACTGAAACACATCATTATCATCTCATTTAAAATATGTTGTATATCTTGCCCAAGGACACATGAGTGGTTCTACTACACTGTAAGTCAAGGTGTCTCCATCTAAACATTATTGACACTTGACCTAGGTCATTTTTTATTGTGAGTAACTACTCTGTCATTGTAAGGCGTTCACACCATCCCTGGCCTGTACACACTAGATGCAGTAGCATCCCTCTCTCTCAGTTATCACAGCCAAAACTGTCTCCCCACTGCTAGAACCACTGATGTAGCCTGATGATTTCTCTAACACCTAAATTTTGGTAGAGTGGTAGATATTGTATATTAATCAATATAAAGCTGGAATTATAGCATATCTACATCATGGAAATGCTTCCACTGGAGACTGATTACTTTAAATAGTTTGACGAGGTGAATTGAAGCATACCTCAAAAAAGATGGCATTTAGAAAGCACAGCCTTTGCAATCAGAAAGACCTCTTTTGAATCCCAACTCTACGTAAATGATGCAAAAAATAGTAACATCCTCAAATACACAGAATGATGACTTTCTTCTTCCTAATCCTTCTCTCAGATACTATTTATTCATCCTTCTAAAATCAAGCTGTTTGAACATTACATTTCTATTCATTTCATAGGCTCCTAAGTAGCCCTTAGGTTCCACTACTGCAATGGCTTCTTCTTATGGAAAAAATTCTAATCATTTATTTCATTTTCTGCTTTCCCAAGTCCTAGATACATAATAAACTAATTGTTCCAATATTTCAGACCCTAGTGATGAACAATAAATAAAGACAAGTAGCTATGTGAGTCTTCCTAGTGTGAGTATGTTTAATGTAGGGGGAAACTGGTATGTACAATAGTGCTATCTAAGCATTCAAGTGTGACTAGTGAATGAACTATGGAACATTTTTTAAGGTAAAGAGATACAATGAAGTTTTAAAAAACTTCTCCAAAGCCCATAAAACTAAAGAGAACATTAAATTTATAAAAAGGACCAAGGCATTACATTAATACTTACTGATTATAACTGACCAGAAACAAATAATTCTGTATATTTGGTCTTCTATACTTTTTATAGAAGTATCAGTAATTGTTACTTCTTTATCAAAGAATATACATAATGTAATAATATGTGGAGTACAATGAAAACATTTAATAAAAGACATTTCATATGGGGCTACCTTAAATTGCTAAAAATAGTGACACTTCCTTAAGATACAGTCTCACAGCAGGTAAATTTTTTAAGCTATTTATTGAAGTATTACTGAGTTATGATATAGATACACAAACGTGCATACGTCATCAGCATGTAACTTGATAAATTTTATAACTGTAAATGCGTATGTATTCACAGATTTGGATTTCAGCACAGAGATATAAATACCTTTTTAAAGGCCTATACTGGACATACATTGCACGTGGTTTGACTTCTTATTAATACATTCATTAAATAAAAATGTATGATATAAATATTATATGCATAGTATCCTATTAGGTATATGAATGGCTATGCAAACTTACAGCTCTGGAAGGAATGGCCGTGACTTTGGGAGACATATAAAAGGAAACTTTAGCCAACAGTTCAAAACATTCTACAATTGTTTTCCTGTCCTTGTTTTGAGATCAGCCAGAGGTCTGACCAAAAAAAAAAAAATTAAATGTCTTGAGAAATATTCCATCATTGAATATTGTATAATAATAGTTTTGAAAACATACCTTGCATTTTTGTGACCATATGTTACATGCTTTTGATATTGTAGTAGTCATTAATTTTTTTATCAGAATGATGACCTTGTAAAGCAAATATATTAAGAACAATATCCTGTATATAGTACACAGGATGAAATGGATGAGGGAGAGGATAGAAGCAAATATATTGAAAGGTTGTTGCAATGCCCTACACAAGAAGTAACTTCATCTTGACTTAGGAAAACTGTAGGAATGAATAGAGCTAAATAAGTAAAAAGTTATCTAGATGAATCAACATGACTTGGTTATTGAATTGATGAGAAGATTAAAGTAGATAGAATTTGCTATATTTGTTAAGATTACACGTGCATATACAATATGTGGGTTCTTAGAATAATAATTATACTAAGGTAAAATTAGGGAAGCAGAAAGAAAAGCTTTTGCATTTACAGTGAGTAAATCAGTTCCAGTTTATACATATACATGTGTGTGTGTGTTATATACGTGTGTGTGTGTGTTATATACATGTGTGTGTGTGTGTGTGTATGTATAATGGAACTTGTAATAACATGTTTTATAGTTTGGGCACAATGACACTTTAGGGAAGTTGGCTCCCATCCTTTCCATACCCCCCATTCTCAAAGTGTAAAGGAAGGTGAGAGGACACGTGAGGTCATAGCAGTTAACCCTGGAAAATAATGAGACAAACAGTTGTCATTGTCTTGACAGTTCTAACCAATCACACCTTCCAGAATCTTTTCCATTAATATTTCAGTCTTAATGAGCAATCGTTACCCTGTCCAAACCACCTCTGAGACCTGGAAAGAGTTGGATTGCGCCACCTGACAACTCACCTCTCAGCCAGCTGGTTCCATAGGCTCACCTGTGATATTTTATAAACCTCATAGTAACAAGATTGAATTTTTTGATCTGCACTTAAATTATTGTGACCAAGTTTTACTGTAGGTGACAGAAAAGCATTCTAGGGAAAAGAAGATTCATCAACAACTGAGGATATAAAATTACATTTTGCAATGGTGTCATCTCTGTAATAAAAATTTGAAATCATATTTCTAAGTAGTGATGGTAAATTTAAATGCCTGGGATTCCGTAGGAAAAGAGAATAGCAGCAAACGCATCAATGAACATTGGAGAATGTCTGTGTTTATGAAGTGTACGAGGAAGTGGGATAAAAAGGGAGTTGCCACAAAGGTAGAAGATGAATCAGGATAATATTATTTTAAATAAAAGCAGTTATTGTATTTGGTAGGTTGAAGAGAGATTTCAAATGAAGCTATGACTCTGAAATTTCAGGGCCATCAGGTGAAATTTCAAAGCCCCTTCTAAGTCTCAAGTCTACAAATGTGTTTCTCATAATTCCTTTCTTTTCAAGAGGCCCCTCAAAATTTCATAAGCGTCAGACCTTACAAAAACTAGATAAGCAACCGCAAACAGCTTTTTTCTCTTGGCATTAATTTTTACTCATCTCTATTTCGAAAATAGTAGTAATATCATGAAAATTATTCTGGTATGCTCTAAACTTATAATTATTTTTTACCAATAGCATTTTGATACAAATGCATATTGAATTTATTTAAATTCTACATATTTATGGCTTACTTACACTTTTCCAGAAGTCCACATATTTATGACTTAAGTTGCTTTTTTTCTCTTTCTCTCCCTTTATTTCTTCCTTCTCCCTCCTCCCCTCCTTCTCCCCTGCTCTCTTTCTTTCTTCCTTTCTACCATAACCGAAGGGAAAATAGTTGAAAGAATATGATACCTGCTATCAAAATGCATAGTTATCATTGAAAAATTAAATTGCCCTAATGAATGTGGGTGTAACTGGCTGAACACACATTCCATTTACCGTCACAATCCAGTATCGCAGTGATATTACTGGCTGAGGTTTTTTGTTTCTTTTTAATTACAGATTGAGATATAGAGTTTTAACTTTGAGGGTCCTGAAAGTGAAAAGTCCTTATTTGTATCAAACCAAGTAACTTGTACACTTTTGAAGGTTAGTTCAATAAAAAATGGACAAACCTAAAAGGAAATGAATTTGTTAATATATACCAAGTTTTCTTTACATTTAAAATCCAAGTACTACTCACAAAAATATATTCACATAACTTTTTTAAGGTTCCTAATATCTCAACAAATTTAAAAAAATTAAATATGTGTATTTAAAAGGTTTTTGCAATTCTCATAAAGGTTTCTTTGACTCTAAATGTAATAATATGTTACACAGGCCAATGAATACCTTCCTTTTTATTGCATATCTAGAACCTTAGTAATAATGTATATAGAGTCGATCTTCATTATTTGCAGATTCCAAATTTGTGAATTTGCCTGCATGCTTGAGTTGACTTTTAACCCCCAAAATCAATACTTGGGGCACTTTTGTAGCCATTCCTGGGCATGTGCAGAGTGGTGAAAAGTTTGTTATTCAATGCGCAGATGCCCAGCTGAAGTCAAACAAGGCAGCGCCCTCCTTTCTTGTTTCAGTTCTCAGACTATAAAAAAGTGTCCTTTTCACAATATATTTAGCGCCACGTTTTCCTCATTGTTGTGGGTTTTTTTTGGCGATTTTGTTGTTCAAAATGGTCCCCAAGCATAATGCTGTCTAGTGTTCATCAGAGCAAGAGGGCTACAATCTGCTTTACAGAGAAAATATGCGTGTTATATAAGCTTCATTCAGGGATGAGTTCTAATAGTGCTGTTGCTGTGAGTTCAATATTAATGTTACTATGTATTAAATAGGTGTCTTTAAACAGAAACACCCGCAAAAGGAAGGTTATATATTGACTGGTCTGTGAAAATGTTGTGACCAGAGACTCACAGGAACATAACCCTTAGTTTCCCTAGAAGCAGAGATTCAGCATTTGCTAATTCAGTATTCACAGTGACTGTATAGAAAATAATTACCATAGCTAATGAGAATGGACATACACACACATATATATATATATACACACACACAGATCAATACATATCTGTTTTGTGTTTAAGAAGTTAAAATATAAAATTATGATATACCACTACTAGTTAATAGTTTCCAAGAATACAACTATAAAAACATATTTTGACCATTAGAAAATTAATTAAATGGTAACTGTGTTTTATTATACCATTCACAGTCTGAATTCAAATAATTTTGTTTAATATTTACTGATGAAACTGGCGCACTGTTTAGCTGTTTTGGTAACATGAACATTTGTTTTATAAGCAGACATTAAGCAAATTTTACAAATATTGGTATATAGGATCTTTCCATTATTGTGATTGACTCTTATTTATAAAATGTATTTTGAGTGACCTTATATTAGAATTTCTGCTTTTGTTTGTAAAATAGGTAAAATTCAATACTTCCTCTTCTAACTTTATTTTTAAAATGCTTCTTGCGCTCTCTGTTATTTAGTGGGAATTTAGTAGTTCAGAGAAATTAACTCTTCTACTTCAACACTTTTTTTCTTTGCAAAATCTTGAATAAGGGCTTTAAACCTGATGTCAGTACCTTTATGTTTAATCCTGTTCAGGTGAGAGGGCATAATTGTGCATTTTGCAATTTCCTTGTCTAACTTGTTCTTTTGTGTAGTGTTTATCTGCTCACTCCTAAAGCTGGGAAGAAGGATAGTATATGAGTGGCATACATAGTAAGTGAGAAATGCGAGCGGTCCTTGGGTATCTTATTTATACCTTGGTACTATTAGCATGCCGTAGTACGGGCCTACCAAGGCTCTCAGGCCACTTTTTCAGCTTTAAGGTACTTTGTCAGATACAAAAGATAAGGTGAGACTAAGATATAGGAGAAACTACGGCGTGGGAAAGTGTAAGAATGTTTACATACAAGCCTAGCTTTTTGCAGCCTTAAACTTCATGTAAAACCTCAATGAAATGTATTTCCTCTGCTTTTAAAATGAAAGTTACTAACACCTGATCTAACTCTGTAACACCATTACTGTGTTCATCAAATGAACAGAAGACACTTTCAGCCGTCTGTATTTTCTTCTGTAAAATAAATTTTCTGTACTTTCTCTATGTTTAAAAAATGGAGTCCTTCGTGGAGTAAGGCCAGTATTGTGAAAGGACTCTTTTAATTCTAAGTTTTAATATATTACATGAATTTGTCTTAAAATGATCCAGCTCAGATGCCATAAAATGAGTTCAGGTGGGTCTGCCCAGGACAATTCATAGGGAATTTTGTTACCTCTAAGTTTGGATTTGAATGTTGCTCCAGTGAGGCGTGGAGCTTGAGGGGCCTAAACGTCTTCCTCTACTTTCTTCATGTTTCTCTCAGCAGTAGGCAAAAGCAAGAGTGTCAGTAACACTACATGCAGATATATTCTTCTTCTTGTACTTTATTTATGGAAACGTCATCCTGTTAAAAATGTAAGGCTGGGAGATAGAGGGTGGAGGTCAGGTACCATTTTCTACTGTAGTGGAGATGGGGGTTGCTTATTTGTCCTATTAGTCTACTGTAGGCAATAGACAATAAACAAAATTAATTACATAACTACAAATTGGACTATAAAGAAAAAGAAAAGGATGCTGTGAGAGAGAACTTCAAGGGAGATCCATTTGAAATTAGATGTGGATTTCTTTTCATTAATTTTTACTAGAATCCATTTAGGCATACTCAGGATTTCCATTGTTTTTTAATATTTCTGAGTTTGGATCACCTTTCTCTTCACAATATTTATCTTCTTTTACTATTTTTTTAATATTTAATTTTCAAATCCTTAATTTTGTTGCCCTCCCCTCCCAACTTTAATACAACCACCATCTACCTTTCTCAAGAGGGACAGCCCTGAGGTCAGCTGGCAGTAAGGCCAGGAAGGTGTGAACAAAACAGAACGGCGTGAGTGGGTAGGGGCTGTTATTCCTCTTACATGTGACCCTGGACACCTGTTTAAGAGGGCCCTGGAGCAAGAACCAGAGTCCAGTTGAGATATCTAGACCAGCTCATCACCCTCAAGGAGAGGTTGTGCTAGCCTAAAAGTGTTGTCATTAAAAGAGCTTCTGGTGTTCTAGACCTCTGTGGAAAATAGGAGAGCTGTTATAGTAAGCTCAGTTACCCTATCCCTGATCCTCAGAGCACTGGACTTCGTAGCTGAAGGCACTGCAAGCAGAGAGGCTCTACCTGTCACCTTGCAATGGAACTGTCAACTTTGTACCTGATCTGTCACCTACAGGGCTACTGGGCCTTCCGTTTCTGTGTGACTCTTCCATTTGCCGTACTCAAGTAGGCAGATATGGCACTTGAAGGTGAATAGAGCTAGGAGTAATCAAAACAAAACAAAAAACAATGCATCTAAGGAAACCCAGCAGCCTGAGAAAGGAAAGATACGTAGAACATGTAGAACAGGCAACTTGCATTTAGGCAGAAATTCTGCAGCTGGTGGATGATAATTAGAACAAAAATAATGAATATTTAAAGGCAACTTTAGATTTAAATCATTTTCTCCCATCCAGGTACTCACCAGCCCCAACCCTGCTTAGCTTCCAAGATCAAACAAGATTGGGCACATTCTGGGTGGTATGACCGTACATGGTCTAAGACTAAAATGTATGATTTTGAGTTTAAAGATTTAGAAGAATTCAGTGAGAATATGGTCCCTATGGAGACCTAAATTAGTGGTTCAGAATAAATATCTGAACAAGAGCCAGACTGCCAAGAGATGGTAATCATAAAGGAAAACATACAAACATACAAGGCTTGGAGGATGGATAACACGAGCTTTTATATATATTTTTATGATGATTACTTGATTGTGAGATCTATGAGGGCAAGGATTTTCTCTATTTGTTCATGTAGAAAAATATCCAGTGACTGACTAGCAAGGTGCTTGACACATAAAATATACTTAGGTACTCAATATAAATGCTATATTCTGTCACAGTTTATTATGTGCATATGTATCTTATTTACATTTTCAATAATTATTTGTGTAGTGTTTATGGCCAGTGTTGTAGGCACTAGAAACATAATAATAAATAGAAAATAGAAGGTCTTTGCCTTCATAGAACTTAACACCTTAAAGCAGTGGTTCCTAGCAGTGATTGCTGCACACTGGAATCACCTAAAGCCTTTTTAAAAAGAAACCTGGCTCCTCCCTTTAGACTTAATTGGTATCTGATGCATGTTGGACCTTGGTAACCTTTAAAATTCCCCAGATGATTCTGACATGCAGCAGTATTTGTGAATCACTGTTCGAATATGTAAGTTAGGCAATAAGCAACTCCAAATTACTTACCTGAGAGTGATGCTGGCTTGTGTTACAAAAGCTACAGCTTTACCCCTGATGTTTAGTTCATCTTATATTCATATGTTTACTGTTAATATTATTTTAATCATGTCCTATATTTCATTACAATATTGTCCAAAAACCCAATCAATACTGTTTTTGAAAAACTGTTTACCAAAAAGAAATATTTATTATTTCAGTTGTGCCCACCATATACCTTTATTAAATGGAGATCCAAATATTGTTTATTTTTATCCAAATCAAGTATCACATTAAAATGTTGTCCTCCCTATATGTCTAAAAAAGCTTTAAAGAGGAATGTTAAGCAACACGTGACTGAATGACTGTACATATGATCTATTATTACATTTTTAAATGGAGAAACTGTAACTGTTATTTAGGTGTTTATTTATTTATTTGGCTTCCACATGCTAAAGTTTATGTTCATTACAGTATATCTGTTTAAAATGTTCAATTCTAAATTGTACTCAGCATAGCAAAACTGCTGCTATTTTTCTTAAACATTATACCTTTTCAGAACATATTGGAAATAGGTACTGGCCCAAACTGATAACTTCCTTCCCTTCATTTTGCATAATGCAGCAACTTTGGTATCAAAATGCCACCACAATCTTAAATACTCCGACTAGTTTTGCTGAGTTTGCACTAGCAACAATGATAATACCCATTGTAAAAAGGAAATGCAGAAATAGTGACTGTCAAATCCTAATATGCTCCTTCTATCCACACTTTTTTATTTTTCTTACCACTATAATCTATATTTCAGTTAATAATTTAGTACAAATTGGCTCCTTATCTTTTGAAAGGAGAGTCTGTTTTGAATCACAAGGCAACTGACCTTGAAGGTAGGTTTAATATATGCAGATTTCTTATATTACCTCTAAGCTTTTACTCGAAGTATTTTCTTGGTTACATTTAGCTCTCAGCTGCGCAGTCCTCATTTTGTCTACCCTAACAGTAACTGATTTAATTAGGATGCAGTTTTTACTTTTCTTTAGTTTTGGATTTTACATTTATTTGTATAAATAGTTCTAAATAATAATCTACTGTGTTAATCAGCAAATATAATAAATACAAATAGTTAAAGTAAATAATAAATATTAGAAATAATAGTAGCATCTTTCTAAATTAGTTCAGCTATTTCTCAAGGTGCTTGTGTATCTCTGTTCACTTTATTTAAATTTTATTATCAAATGACATTTTCTGCTAGTATGTGATAAGGATTTAAAATTGGTTCCTTGGATAAGTTTTATGAATTGAAAAAAATATGAATTGAGAAATGAGCTATGGAGTAACTATAATTCTTTAAAGGAGATTTATAAAACTGTGTAAGCAAAGTCATAGAAATTCAGTTTAAATTTAAATTTTCAACAATTCTAGAACAGAAGTATGTTCAGAAATAGTATTAAAAATGAAAATTTTTTAATGTTGGGACTAATTTTGGTTTAAATTTCTTAATGAGTTAATGTGATTCTGCTGGAAATTCCATAGATCCAGATTGAAGAACAAGGAAAAAAAGAGAAGAAAAAAATGATTTTTATTTATATAAAATTATATATAATATGGACTTTATGAAGAGATTTACGAAACTCTTTGAAAATAGAATCTATCATTTCAGGCAATTTCAAACTTCTTTAAATGTCAGTGCTAGTGACTTGTTTTGAACAATTAAATGTCTATCTTTCTTTGCTTGTAATTTTTTAAGTTACTTGTTTTCTCATCAAAATTAGGAAGAATAAAAGACAAGATTTCGATTTCAAAAGAGGAATGATGGTTAGGTTAGGGCAAGGAAATGCAATGTTTTGTTTTGTTTTTAATTGAGATATTTTTTGAGAAACGAGAGGTGGCTTTGCTTTGAATTTATAAACCATTTTGTTAGGTAGAGTTCTTCACTTAATGGTTTCTTGTTTATACTGAAAAATACACTAGGTTGACTTGGATTGTTACTCTCCTTCATTTAGCTTTTAATGATCATATTTGTATAATCTTCATACTTGAAAAATGGAATATGGAAACAAAAACTACAGATATGCTTTTGGAATTAATACACAGTACTTTTGGTAATGAAAAATAATCTCAAAGGAATAAGTTTAGAGGATAAATTTTATTAACTATGCTTTAAAATAAGATGTTTTTATGTCGGTATTAGCATTCCAAATTATTTTCATGAAAATTCTTTTATGAAAATAACCTTGATTTTTATTACCTGTTTTCTATTTTAAATCACGCTATGAAGGAATGATTAAATCAAACATATAGTATAGCACAATTTAACAAGCTTAATAGTCTTACAGATAAGATAGAAATGTTTCTGCTATTACCTTGAATAATCAATAGTGAATTGAGTTGTTGTCTTCTTTAAACACTATGCTGTTTTCTTGTTATGTTGCTCTGAAGAAATTTAAATATCATATTTCACATTCCAGTTTAGAGAACGATTGTTCTGAGAGAAATATTTTTCAAGATCATTAGTTGTACTTTAAAAATTTACCTTTTATCTACAAATAATGTTATTCTCTCTGGAGTATTTGATCTGAATAAGGCTAAAATGGTACATCTTAGCCTACAAAACATGAGATTACACTAAATAACAGTAATATTTTGTTCAGCTTAGAGAACAGATGCTGGCAAGTGATGTCTGTTAAGAGATTTTTAGCAGATCATAGTTTATCTCATATATTTATGTTTTTGGAGAAAGATTATTTTATATATTTTACTTTAGAAAATGTGTACTACTTATTATAAATTACTATTTTAAGTATTAGCATGTATTTTTGATGTTTTTCCCAATTAAACCTTTAGAAGTAAACATAAAAGTATTCATAAATTTATGCTGAATGTAGGGGTTAGTAACATATGTCTCATTTATTTAAGGATAATTGTTTCTATATCACCTGGGCATAAAATTAATATAGTTTCTTTTTACTACTTAAACTCTTAATCTAATGTAGCTTTAATGAGTTTACCCATCAGAAGTACTTGAAGCTATAATGAAAGGCTGATATCTATCTGTCCCCTTCCTGAAAATAACTGAATTTTAATGCAGAAGTATATAAGCAGACACCATAGACCAGGCGCGGTGGCTCACGCCTGTAATCCTAGCACTCTGGAAGGCTGAGGCAGGTGGATCGTTTGAGCTCAGGAGTTTGAGACCAGCCTGAGCTAGAGCGAGACCCCGTCTTTACTAAAAATAGAAAGAAATTAGCTGGACAACTAAAAATATATATAGAAAAAATTAGCTGGGCATGGTGGCACATGCCTGTAGTCCCAGCTACTTGGGAGGCTGAGGCAGGAGGATTGCTTGAGCCCAGGAGGTTGTTGAAGTTGTTGAGGTTGCTGTGAGCTAGGCTGATGCCACGGCACTCTAGCCCGAGCAACAGAGTGAGACTCTGTCTCAAAAAATAAATAAATAAATAAATAAAAGACATAAAAAAACCCACCATAATTGTTTCATGTATCCAAGGTTTATGCAATTTAATTTTATAATTTTATTTTGTTCAACTGTGCCAGAGACATATTTCCTGAATTGTGAAGACTCCACACTCACTATTTTTTTTTTTTTTTTTGAGACAGAGTCTCACTCTGTTGCCCAGGCTAGAGTACCCTGGCATCAGCCTAGCTCACAGCAACCTCAAACTCCTGGGCTCAAGCAATCCTCCTGCCTCAGCCTCCAGAGTAGCTGGGACTACAGGCATGCGCCACCATGCCAGGCTAATTTTTCTATTAATATTTTTAGTTGTCCATATAATTTCTTTCTGTTTTTTTTAGTAGAGACGGGGTCTCGCTCTTGCTCAGGCTGGTCTTGAACTACTGAGCTCAAATGATCCACCTGCCTCAGCCTCCCAGAGTGCTAGGATTACAGGTGCGAGCCACCGCGCCTGTCCCACACTCACTATTAAATGGAAAACAAGGAATGCTAAAGACTTGCTATTTGCTTTGATTATGATGCATAACTAAAAATCCCAAATTAACTATAACTCAAATTTTTTTCAATGTGACATGTTTTCTTCTTTTTCACCTCCTCTCTTTCTTTTCTTCCTCTTCATTTTCTTCTTCTATTAAAACAAATAAAAATATTCTGAATATAATTGAATTGGTTTCAGAAGTAGAGAGGATGGATTGGCCATAAAGAGGAATATAAGTTAATTTATAGATTCAAGTTATCTCAAGTTAAAATCAATACAAGAGAAACTCTAATCTCCATTTAGCCAACTCCTAGGACTAACTCGTTCTCAATTTCCTTTGTGGATCATACTAATTAGTTTCCAGGGTAGGCACATCTCACCAACTTTAAACACCTATAAGAAGTCACTTAGATTTGTTATCTAGCATGTTATTGCCATTTGTTCTTGTTATTTCATTTCACAATTTAATTAAATATTGTGCAATCTAACGCAACATAAGTGTTAAAAAGAGTTTATTTTTCTCTCTCCTATAAAAACCAAGGGGAATACATTGGAAGTGAACAAAAGCAAGTCAACTAAAATATATAAAATATTTTGAAAAATTATAAAATTCTAGAATGCTTCTGCATTCGGATTGCTTTATAGGAAGCTTTGACTTTTTTCTCCATTAAAAAAAAAATACTAGAAATCAAAGCCAGTGAATGAGGTTTACGTAAAAAAAAAAATTAGTAAACTATCCCAACCTGGGAGTTCTTGCTCAAAGAAAAGGTCTTTGTTTTACAACAAAACAGTAGTATTTATATCTACTTAAGTCAAATAAGCTATTAAGTAAGCATATACCATTTTTATGATTCTCTGTTTTATTTGCTTAATCAGTTCAGTAAATTATAAGTCCTAGAATTTAAGAAAAGAGGGTTTCCGCTGTACTTTGTGATCTCTTTGAAAAAAAGCTAGAGAATCATTCCTTTGCTAGTCTGAGGCCGATTGAATTCTGTGGGTGTTTCCACATCTGAATATCATTAGGAAGACTAACTGCCCACTTGAGGAGACATGCCTGCTATTTGAATCTACCATATCTTCTGGAATTCTCAAGTTCTTTTTCTATAAAATGAACAAAATAATTCACAGTAACATGGACAGGAAACAGGTTTCATCTTGAAAGCCAGCTCTGATTAATTGCTAATGGCAACTTGAAGATCTGTGCTGAGATGAATCTGTAGCCCCTTTTCACCTTAGAGCAAAATGCCCTGATCTAACAGTGATGTCAGCCACTGAGCAAAGTGGGGTAGAACAGTAAAACCATGACAGCATTGTTCTCCTGCACTATATCCACGTTTCCTTTAGTGTTTTGCAGACCTATAAATGAACAGTTCCCTGTCTTTTTCTTTTCTGTTTTTCCTTCTGTTGGCACACTCTCATCATTGACATCCCTTAGCATTAGTTAGTTACCACATAGATGAGAAAGACTGTGGGCTACGCACAATTCACCCCTTTGTTTCCCGTAGAAAACACATCTTTGTTGCTTCAGTTCAAATGAGAACGACTTCATGCAAATGAAAACCACAGAATTTACTTGCTGTCTACTTCTCCAAAACTGAATAACTTTGTTAGCCTTTATTAAAGAAAATCAGTCAGAAAAGAAAATTTATCCCAAAATATTATCCTCACAGTTAAGAGTCTACAGAAGATGAGGGCAAGAGGACTATTTGCAATGAGCACTATTTGATTTAGGAAATCTGGCTGCCAAAATGACTCTGCTATTTTTTTACAATTTGTCACATGGTTTAAAGTATTTTAAGAGGTCCACTTTCCCAGGTGAAAAATACAATCATTTCTAAGACAGAGTATTCACAAGTTTTATGGTATTAAGAAATTGATTAAGAAATATTGCTTTGCTATTATCTTTAACAAATGTGGAAAATGAAGTTCTGAATTTTTAATGTAAGTGGGGCTGGAATTTTCTTGGAAGATAAAATCAATAAACATATTCTCAGAAGTAAAATATACTCATTGAATATTATCATCTAAATATTCCCAAACTCTAAATGTTTGTCATCATATATATTAATATTAATACATATAAAAGATATACTGTGCTCTATAGATGAAGGTTGATGATCGTAGGGTGTTTAGGTCCACAGCTATTAGGGATAATTTTATCTCAGTTTAATGTCTAGAAAGTAATAGGCATCAGCAGTCAAAATAAATGAAACTTTATTCATGTAATAATTATTAATTGAATGCCTAGGATATGCTAGCAACTCTACCCGTTCTGCCCTTGAGAAGTTTACAAACATGGAAGGAACACAGAGCCATGAATTGATAGTTAAAAAGAATATGTTACAGGCCATATTAGGGTGACACCCAGGGTGTTACTAGAATATATCATAAATCCCCACATTCTAAATTATAAATTTATTTTATTTCAAAATAAAGGTAGCTTTATTGTACATATAAGAAAACTTGAAATTGTTAAATGCTTATGTTAAGTGTTCAGTGTTAACTTACAGTCTTGGCTTATCAAATTTATCATGGTAAACTGAGTCCTATTTTTCAGAATATCTGGTATGTGACTTCAGCCCCTTAAATGGAATACTTGACATTATAATTATAGTTTAAAACCTGAGAGATTCTCTGTTCCATTTTTAATCCTTCTTCTAATGACATCACTTATTGTCTACTGGAAAATCAATTTAGGAAATCATTTTAGTCCACTAAGCACTTTAGATAAGGTGATTCCATGAAGCATTCCAAGATTATCACAAGGAATTGCTTTCGTATGTCATAAAACAAGAAGAAATAAGCAGAATATGGCCTGCTGAGGAAGGTTACAGTTTTACAGCCCCTCCCACTGCAGCACTTAAGTCACTCAGTTACAGTTAACTTTGGATTATCACTCAGAGATTGAAAGCAAAACAGTCATCACAAACTCTGGGCTTGTGGTGTGACTTGTATGTGTGTTTCTAAATCCATGATGAGGGTATCGGAACCAATACTGGAAATGGACATGGCAAATTACAGTGAAGTTTTGGACCCAACTTACACAACTTTGGAGTTTGAAACCATGCAGATTCTGTATAATTCAAATGGTGAGTTCTCATCTGCTTATAGATGTAGAGAAAATTAAGTATAATGGGAGAAGTAAAACTGAGCTTCCCAAGGTGGTGGTGGCTCCTAGTTTTATTGCTAAAGAATTCAGGGCTTGCTTTCTAAGGCCACAAATCTGAGCTTTTGCGCTTCATCATAAAATTTAAATTAACAGTGCTACGGGTATTTTATGTCAGTGATAGAAAAAGCCTGGTTTTGTGTTATAAAGTAACCTCAGAATTCTGTCATGGGCCAGGTAGGGAAGTAAAAAGAGTAGTTTCAGCAGTCATTTTATTTGCTGTAAATCACAGGAATAAGTAATATTGGCAGATTGGCTGTGAAAGTATATTTTCTATGCAAGATTTAAAATGACTTATGGAACAAAGTTTCTATAGAACACTAGGGAGTTTTCTTGATTGCCTACTCCTTTCATTAGTCCAGTTTGCAGTTGCTGCTCATGAAAAACTGGCATTTAAAACTACTATGGAGTTTTTGCACTGAACATAAATATGAAAGGAAATAAGGTTTATATTATAACCTCACTTGACAGGCTAATGTTTAGCCTCACAACACTCTTGGTATTTATCTACTGTAACATTTTAACTTTAAATAAGACATGAGTTGTTGAGGTTTTGTATCTTTATGTAATACAGTTTACTATTGACTTTGAATTTAGAATTTTTTTCTAAGTAAAAATCTTGCCCCAAATATGTTGTAAGTGTTAGAACTTCTAACATATAGTAATTATATATGCTTTGGAAAATGTGTGTGTGTGTCTGTGTTTAGTTGAGAATGTGTCTTATACTGAGGACATCTTAGTATTCTCCTGTACTGTACAGTTGGTATGATTGATGTTCTGGTTGTATCGCCAATAAACAATAGCTTATTAGTGGGGAGATTTTAAAAATTGCTAAAAGATGAATTCTGAAATTTTAGCACAGAGTTAAAATGAACCTGTAGTGCAATAGGAAGTCACTATGTTGATTCCTTATGTCTAGTTTGACTAGCGATATTTAATATTTATTTCATTGTAATCATGGCTTTAAAAAGAAAGACTCATGATTAATAAATGGTAGGGGCAGATTTACCATAAATACTTAAAAGTATTTACCAAAATATACTAAAACAACTATTTGGTATGGCAATTTCCAAAGTGTTGTGTTTAACTTGTTTGCCTGTAATGGTGCTGTCAATACTATGTCAGTATAGCATTTAACTTGAAGCAACAGTTGAATTGTTCCTATTTCCATCTAATTTGCCAGAAAACAATGAATTCCCAACACCTCTAATATCCATATTGCTAATATCTATTTTGTTAATGTTACCCAAATAAAAATGTGTAGCATTTACATTCTATAATGCCACATGACTAACCTTACACATTTTCTCATTAAACTTTTATTCCAAATTTATGAAACTATATGTAACAATATTTGTCTACTCAGAAGTGTTAGTAAATAGAATATAAGTAACATTACATAATGTAATTGAAAGATAACCTTTAATTTTCTTCTTTTGTTCTATTAGAGATATAATAATGAGTTGTTATATTTATATCATACAACTATATGATAATTGAATTTTAATATATTATATTGTATATTCAATATCTTTAGAGAACATGCAGATTTTTAAGGTGTAATCAATAGTATTAACTCATTTAAGAAGTATTTATTTAATATAAGTATGTAGTTTTTTTCCAATGACCCTTTCTTCATAACTATCTATTAGATGTCCGCTATATGCTGGACAAAATTCTAAGAGCTAGAAAACACAGGGAGTAAATAAAGCAGATAAATTCTCTGACATCATGAAGTTTATATTCTATGTGTAAAGATGGGTAATAAATGAGCAATCCAATAATAATATAATTTTAGGTAATGAAGTTATTAAAATAAGTAGGGCTCTAGATTCTACTTGAGGGGCAAATGAGAGGTGACTTTTTTAGATGTGTGTTCAGGGAAAGTTTCATACAAATTTTGAGGTTTGAATCTGACAGCTAGCTCAAAGAAAAATTTGGAGAAGAACCTTCCTTCAGGCAGAAGGAACAGCCAGTGTACAAGTGCTGAGATGTAAATAGGCTTCGATGGAGAAAAAAGACAGTATTGCTGGAGAACAGTGAGCTGGTTGAAAAGTGGCACCAGGTACAGGAATCAGAGAGGCGGAAGAGGGGGAAGAGCTTCATCATACAGGGGTTTACAGGCCGTAGTAAGGTGTGTAGACTTTATTCTGTATCCAGTGGCAAGTCGTGGCAGGGTTGGATGCAGAAGGGTGACATGATGTGAATTTCTTATACCAAGATCACTTTGGTAACTTTGAGGTAATAAACAATAGGGGAGCAAAGGTGGAAGTAGAGAAATTAGAGAGGAGGCTATTGTAGTAATTCAGGGGGAAAATTATGGTTAACTGAATAAGGGTGTTCATGGTGAAAAGGTTAAAAGTTGTGTATTAAATAGGTATTTTAAATGTGGACTAACTCACAGACTGGAAATGAAGGACAAAAGTGAAAATATAAGGAAGGCTTCCAGGTTATTGGCCCTGGGCACTGGAGGGGACCATTGACTGATGTAGGGGAGACTGAAGGGAAGAACAAGTAGTAGGGGAAAAAAAATCAAAGAGTTCTGTTTATGATACATGAATTTGCAACTCTTATTAGATTTCAAAGTGAAGTTCTTCAATAGGTACTTGGTCATTTCAGACTGATTCCCGTGGGAGACATCAAGGCTAGAGGTAAAATACTGGGATTTCTCATCATACAGATGATTAGTGTCATGGGACTGGATGAACTTCCCTTGGGAAAGAGTACAGTTGGGGGGCTGAGACTGATGATGTGCTAAAGTTAAATACTCATAAATATGAAAGGGGAGCTTGGAATGAAAGCAGCCAGTGGCTAAAAGGAAAGCAATGGTGTGGGGTCTCCAAGAAGTCAAGGAATGGGCTGTTTCAAGCTGTAAATAATTGGTAGGACAATTTAATCAGGAAGCACTCAGTACTAACTCTAACTCTACTCTTCCTTTCTCTTTCACAGAGAGTTCTGCCCCAGAGACGACAAGTATGAATACCACAGACAATGGGGTCAACTGTCTGTGTGCTATATGTGGGGACAGAGCAACAGGAAAACACTATGGGGCCTCGAGCTGTGACGGGTGCAAGGGCTTCTTCAGACGCAGCATACGCAAGAGTCATGTTTATTCCTGCAGGTATTGGAAAGGCTACTTTTGGGAAAGTTATCTTTAGAGGTGTTTCAAAATGGCATGCAAGGAGTAAGGAAAGAACATTCAGAGACTTTTTTATATCTGTAACTCAATGAACAAAATCTCCTAGCTGCAATACAAATGAGGATGTGTGGGTATATATGCAGGTTGTATTCACATAAGTGGTTCTTTTTTATGAAACATTTGAGACTTATAAAAGGTATATAAAAAATCCACCTGCCTACCACCCACCTTAGATCAATATAGTTGAAGCTGTAGTAGACACCTCCCCTGTCATTTTCTCTTTCTTCCTTGCCTCCTAGAGGTAACTACCATCAGGGATTTGGTGTTGATGTTTTCCTTGTGTTTCTTTATTGTTTTACCACATGTTCATATACTTCTAAACATTTTAAAATCTGAATTTAAATGGTTTTACAATAAATGTATTTTTCTGCATGTTGATTTCTTTTTTTAGCACCACTACATCCTGAGTCTTTTAAAACTAAATTGTAAAACTACACATGATTTTGGCAGATTGTTGATGTCAATAACTGAAATTCAATTTTCAGTCCTAAAATTAAAAATGTATTTCTCCTGACACATTTTTTCCATTGAATTTAAATGTTTTGTCTAAAGTTTTTTTAGCTATTTTATGTCACACATTTCTAGTATGTGTTTTCTTTTTTTAAATTAATATATAGTCAACATCATAGCATAATTTAAGTATAAATATTGAACCTCAATTGCTCAGTATGACAGTTCTTGAATGAAGATTACATATAACTAGAATACAGGCTATTCACAAAAATCACTGGTTTTAACAAAAAAAAATCTGTGTTTTCTTTATCAATGAAAAGTGTGTGTAAGATTATGTTTTAAGAACAAGTTGGACATTTGAGAAGTTAACTCTCTCAAAACCTTGTCATTTGATTTCTCAGGGTGTAATAAAAGTTAATATATAACTCTCCAAATATCTACCTAGTGTTCTCTAGCAATTTTTCCAGGATAGTTTGAAGTAGGTTAAAAGAAATGTAAATCACCCACTTTAAAACTTCTTGGTAAACAAAAAAGAGTTTATAGATGAGTTTTGCTTTCGTAGACATCAAAACTCTAGAGGTAAAAAATAGATCAATTTTCTTCATTAAAAGTTATTTTCTCCGTGATAACGTTACATACTGAGTGCTCCTACAAAGTAACAACTAAAATGAATACAAAATAACATGCAAACAGAGCTTTCTGGAATTAAAAAATGGCGATTCAAAAACTAAATGCAATAATTTGTAGGAATCAGAGAATATTTCTATCAGCATTGCCACTCTTCCTGCATAGAGAGAGTGGAAAAGCAGTGCTCCCACAGCAGCTTTTAGAAGTTCAAAAAATGTTCTAGCAACATGTGCTGTTTACCTCCTTGCACCATCATGAATGCTGCTGCCAACCTAGCTTTTTTTAATATATATTTTGGTATTAAGCAAATGGTATGATTTTCCATTTGGAAAATAGCTATTATATTGATGCAAGTTTAGGAGCATCAAGGTTTTTTTAAGCTCAGGTTTTTCTGGTCTCAAAGTTATCCATCTCCTTATCTTTACAAATTGCATTTCCACTCTAACTGCTCTATCACACAGAAGTTGGGCTTTCCCTCCCAAAGCACTTTTAATTACTGTTTCAATACTTTTCACATTATACTTTTTATAATGACTATTTTTAAATCTGTATATGTGCTCTATCAGATTGTAATGTCCTTGAATGGAGGAGCCAGGTAGTATTCTACCTATTTAATCTCTACACCAGGATCTTGTACACTGAAGGTGCTGAATAATATGTTTATTCAATTTTTGTTATTAATTTAATGTTAATTGAATTTGTTTTCCTTGTTGTTTTTCCTTGGTAATCTGGTCCTGTCTCCTGAGTCTCCTTGGCCATGCATTCACAAATGAACAATCCCTTTTTGCTCATGCCAAAAGCATACTCCTCTTCTGGCTCAATTTATTTATAGTAGGCTTACTTCTCATTCAATTTTAAGTGAGCACCCATATTTTTTAGAAGAAATATTTTTCTAGGTCACAAAATAAATATATTTCTTTATTCTTATTATTAATAATCAACTAAAACTAACCAGGGACATATCAATACCTCTGAGTAATTTTATGCCAGAATTCTAAAGAAATGTCATTGTTTACTATATTCTTAAATACTCCAAAATGTTTAAAGTGCATTAACACAACAACCATTGCAGCAAGTCCTTCTCCTTATTAATGTTATTTAACATCCCTAAGTTCTACTGATAATGAATGGTGGATCTGGGAATCAAGCTCAGATCTAAGTTCAGAGATTGCACTCTTTGTTTAGGTGTACAATTCAGTTTTGTAGTGTATTCACAGAGTTGTGCAACCATCAGTACAATTAATTTAGAATATTGTTATCACCCTACAAAAAAACCTTAAGCAATTACTTCCCATTTCCCCCCAACTCCTTTCCCAACAATGTGAAGCAATTGAAAATCTACTTTTTGTTTGTATAGATTTGCCTCTTCTGGACATTTCATGTAAATAAAATCATGCAATATGTGGCCCTTAGTGTCTGACTTCCTTCATTTAGAGTGGAATAGCATTCTCAAAGTTCATCCATATTGTAGCATTTATCAGTATTTCATTCCTATTTATTGACAATAATATTTCATTATGTGGGTATTCCACATTCTGTTTATCTTTTCATCAGTTGATAGGCATTTGGGCTGTATCCACTTTCTGGCTATTATGAATAATGCGGCTGTGGACATTTGGGTACAAGTTTTTGTGTGGACATATATTTTCATGTCACTGGAGTATGGACCTAGTATGGAATTGCCAGATCGTATGGTAACTCTATGGAGACTCTTTTTGAGACTGTCCTTGGGTGGACCCGGTCTTTTTAATAAGCTGCCAGACTTTTTCCCAAAGCAGCTGCATCATTTAATATTCTAACCAGCAACGTATGAGAGCTACAATTTTTCTACATCCTCACCAACACTCATATTGTCTGTGTTTTCAATTATAGCCATTCTAATGGTTGTGAAGTGATACCTCGTTGTGCAGAGACTGTACTCTCAACACCATTCTCAATGGCCTCTTGATATGTAGTTTAGCATGTAGAGTAAACTTTAGTTGAATATGAGGTACACTTAAAATTAATAGAATAACTGAAGAGAGAAACACGTGAAAGTGCATGGGAATGAAGTTCTGATATATTCTCCATCACACTGAAATCATTTCACAATAAGCAACAAGACTTTATATGCCAAATAGTTTTAAAGCTAGGTTTGGCTTTCATGACTCATGATAGAAATGGTTATGCACCCTGGCCAAAAACGAGATAGGCATCCCATATAAAGACTGCATGAGAGGTGAGGCTTGTATTTCCATGTACGTGCTGGTCATGAGACTAGAAGGTCATAGTTAATTGTTCTTACTCATTCTTTCTGTTGAATCATATTTCATCATATTTATTTAAAGTTCATTTTTCTGGTTTTTTTTTGAAAAACAATAGTTTTCTGCAAACTAATATATCTTTGTTTGATATTATAGGTTCAGTCGGCAATGTGTTGTTGACAAGGACAAAAGGAATCAATGTAGATATTGTCGACTAAGAAAGTGTTTTAGAGCAGGAATGAAAAAAGAAGGTAATAGTAATAATGATAATGTTATTGCTGAAAAATGATAAACATACACACACAGTCTCATTAATTATAATAACCTTTTCCCATGAGTTCTAATCTTCCTCTATATATTAATGAAGATTCTACGGTAAAGAATTTAGCCCATAGCCAGGAACAGTGGCTCACACCTGTAATCCTAGCACTCTGGGAGGCCGAGGCGGGAGGATTAGTTTGAGCTCAGGAGTTCGAGACCAACCTGAGCAAGAGCGAGACCCCATATCTACCAAAAAAATAGAAAGGAATTATCTGGACAACCAAAAATATACAGAAAAAATTAGCCAGGCATGGTGGCACACGCCTGTAGTCCCAGCTACTCGGAAGGCTGAGGCAGGAGGATTGCTTAAGCCCAGGAGTTTGAGGTTACTGTGAGCTAGGCTGATGCCACGGCACTCAGTCTAGCCCAGGCAACAGAGTGAGACTCTGTCTCAAAAAAAAAAAAAAAAAAAAAAAAGAATTTAGCCCAGGAACATCCAGCTAGTAAGTGGTGGATCCAATCTTTATCAGGTGACTGTCTAATTATGGACCATCCTCTCCACCACTGCTATCCCTGGCAACAAACTTATTGTCTAAATAACATTCCAATGTTCTGTTCAAAATATAAATGGCAAAATCTATTAATATGTTGAAATTATAAATATATTTTAAACACATTTTTATTCTTAATAATAATTATGTATCTCTCCTCATTTCATGAACATTAACTGAACATCTTCTTTTCATACATTCATTAATTTAACAAATATATATTGAACACTGCTACTTTCCAAACACTGTTCTAGGTGCTGAGGTTTCAATAGTGAACCCACTTTATAGTCTGTTGAGGGACAGAGACAGTAGACTAGATGTGCTATTTTAGTGTGTACTAATTTTATGTTGAGCATATTAAATAATCTGATTATATTCTCCTACATTCTAGATATGGTTAATTTAGAAACAAATGTGTGGAACACAATCTAAACATTTGGCAGGATATAGCAGCTACAAGATTTAGGTCTGTCAGTTTGCAGCAAGACCATGCCTATCATGTACAAAGAGATTTTTCACAACTATTTCACAAACCATTAAAAATCAAATTAAATCAAATTACTATATTACAGAAGTGTAAAATATATCAAACTCACCTTGAACATAGCTTTTTTTCTTTGTCATTTGGTATTTTAAAGATATAGAAATACCATTCCTTTTACTTTGGTTGGTAGTCTCAAAGAAGACAACAAAAAATAAAGTGCACAAAATTAAAGGAAAAGTACTTTCCTATTTCAAAAGTGACTTATTTCTAATGTCATAAAAAGCTCTATTTAGCAGCTTATGGAATTAATTACATACTTTGTCAATTGTCTTCATTCATTTCAACTTGAAACCTATATTTACCCCTACAAAAGCGCAAGCAAATCACAAGCCCACATTTTCTTTATGAGTTTTACAATTTGTGAAATACAAATTATTTTAAAAATAGTGAAATTATACCTTCTTTATGAATTAATGCATTCATTTTCTTAAATAGATTAGAAAGTAACTTTTGAATTTCAAAGTTGATGTATTTCTCTTCTTTACAGTCATAGAATAGTAGGAAGATTAATTAGATAAAAACAACTATAAACATGGTTTTATGTAAAAAACGATGGCACTCAGAATAGAAATGTTCACAATATCTTTTGGCACTTTTCTAAAGAACAATCATGTAAATGAAATTCATAAAAGCATACCTAACATCTTATTTTTTTTTTTAATCTCCGCATATGCTTTACCAAATGAGTCAGCTTAGGTTGAAAACTGATAACATTTGATAACAATTTCTGTTAAAAAAAAAAAAAATGTAAGGTACCGATAAGAATGACTTCAAAATAAAATAGTAATGATTCATTCTAGCTTAAAGACCACTCACTCTTTCTTAAAGGCAAAAAGTCACTATTTTATCTTCCAGTTTAATGGAGTTAAGAGTCAATAGAAAGTTTTAGGTCTCTGTTGCTAGATTTTGGTGTAGAAATTGGTCAATTTATTTAATAAAAGAATAATTGCAGAACACAAATAAGATAGTTTAATGCCTTATCTTTCTAGCAGAACAGGTTACAGCATTAACTTAAATAGTATAAGGCCTGTAGGCCTTGTTTTTCTTTTCTTTGGGGGGAGGGATTAATGGAAGATAATTTTTACCTGCTAGATTTTGAAATTCAGCTTTGATATCTGATTTATTTTATTTTCTATATGACAAATAGAGTTAATATTAATACAAGTTACTATTCCCCCTCTCATTTTTCCTTAGATTTAAAAATGTAGTTTTCAATAAGAGATTTGGGAATACACATTATTCTTTTTTTCCTTTCTGAAATAAAAAAGCAGATACGTAAAAAGTTAGACACTTTTTATATAATATGTAGGATTTTGTCACCTTTCCGAAATGCTGATATTCAAACTTTAATCTTCTCAAGAGAGACCTACCTGGTGCAACTTTTGCTTTATTAATGTTTGTAAACTGTCTGAAGGATGGTGTTTTATAAGATATCATGATACTACAATCTTAAAATCATCTTAACTAAAATAAATTTACTTTCCATTTTTGCTAGTGTTTTACAGGAAAAAGAAAATAGAAGCTTCAAAATCTATGACTCATATTTTCTGACAGTGAATACACTCTTATCTTTGACCTGGTCAATCTCACAGGCGATGCTCTTTCTTTAGCCATCTTATAGTTTTATTAACTTTGAGAGAATGGAAAACCATCCTATTAAAAGTACAGCATGGTAGAACTGGCTGACTCAACACTTTCTAACATGCATGCCATCATGAAATCCCAAACAGCAATATTTTATAAGGTCTAGTGACAAGCTTGACTATTCCTACTGTTAAGAGTGGGACAGAATGAAAATATCTTCAGTCTTACTTTCCCCACCAAGGTCTTTTAGAAAAACCCTTTCTCATACATCCTGACATACGTGTGTGTGCGTGTGTGTGTGTGTGTGTGTGTGTGTATGAGAACTGACCGATAAATACTGTGATTTTCTCCCCTAGCTGTGCAAAATGAACGTGATAGAATAAGCACCAGAAGAAGTACATTTGATGGCAGCAACATCCCCTCCATTAACACACTGGCACAAGCTGAAGTTCGGTCTCGCCAGGTATCTGCTACACACCAGCATTCAGCCCTGTTTCAAAAAATCAAATGACTATTTAAGCATAATGCTAAAATAATCGTAGTTCATTCAAATGTGCTCATTACTAAAATAAATCACATCACAATTCGAGAGTTTTACTCTGAAACTATTAATGGAACTGCTGAATTAATTTTCACTTTTCCCAGACAAGACTATTTTTGAAATGAAAAAGTAAAATGAATTTCTGCCTAAGATTATTAAAAAACAGTTTGTTTATAAAACTGATTAAAAATACTTAATGCATAGCACAAGGCTCTGGGAGCAGCATTTTATTTTATTGGTTGAATCTGTAAAAGCAGCTACCACAACTTTTGGGGAGTTTGGTTGAGATCAGTCATCAGAGTTTCTTTCCTTGAAAATGACTTCTGAACTCAAGAAGTCACCTTGGCACCTGTTTTAGAAACAGATTTTTTAAATGAAAAGCCAGAATTTAGAAAACACAGGAGGAAAAAAGCTCTATTACTTTAAACTTCTAGCATAAGAATATCAGTTCTAAAGTTTAACAAAAAGTTTAGAGTCAAATCCTTTAAAAACAGGTTTATTTTAGCATTTCCCATATTAGAAATGTTAATTATATTTTTCCATTATAAAGCAAATTATGAAATAGCCACGTAGTTAATCAGGTCCTGTAATGAGTCAGTGTGACGACTGCTTTCGTTTTTGATAACACAAGGGTAATATGATGATGTTAATCACCATTATCATTATCATTACTTGAAGATTACTTGATGGTCCAATAAAGCATTTAGAGACTGCCTTAAAGGGGGCTGTGAGGAAGTATCCAGATACCCATAAAGATACACACATGCACATTCAAAAACTAAGTGTATAAAAACTTTGAGACAGTGTTTCTTTCAGTGTTTAACACCAATTATATTTTATATAGCTAAAAATTATATACAGTTTTAAAAATGTATCATTATGTATTAAGCTTTTTAACATTGCTGAGTGAAGCCTTTTTTTGAATATTATTTTGATCAGCTTCCATTTAATGCAGCGACATAAATAGTTCTGGCTTCTTGTCTAAACCTTTTCTCCCAAGTTTGGTAAATTTTGTCCCTTGCAAACATTTTCTCCATAAATTTCAACAAATTGAAGATGGACTTTCTTAATGAAAATATCATTTTTAATTAAAAATAAAGCCATAGAACATATTTTATGTGGATACTGCCAATCTCCTTATGTAGCCATTTGGAATTGTGAAACTTCCCAAAAGTTGTGGTAACTTAGTTTACAGCTTTGGCCAGTAAAATAAGACACTGCTCCCAGAGCATTATACTATGTATTGGAAGTTTTCAGTCTAACTTATTTCTCAATTAAAAAATGTTTGGTATATTTTAAGATACTGTGACAATGATAGCACTTGCTTCAATATTGTTTTCTTATTTCAGTCACAAGAAAAAAGAGAAATATTGGCCATGTGTTATTTTAAATGATAAATTAATATAACATTCTTCTTAATGCCAGATCTCAGTCCCAAGCCCTGGAGGAAGCACTGATATAAACATTAAGAAAATTGCAAGTATTGGTGATGTCTGTGAATCTATGAAACAGCAGCTCTTAGTCTTGGTGGAATGGGCTAAATATATTCCTGCCTTCTGTGAGTTACCATTGGATGATCAGGTATAAGTTTTAAAAAATTATGAATGTTTTAAAAATGCTTTTTGAACTTTGCTGAGTTTTTGTATTCTGTCAATTCTATTTGTAATGCCTATACTGCATTACTGTATTTGACAAAGGATTGATTATCTTATGAGGAAAGGATTGGGTGTTCTTATCCATTCATCTTTTTCTTTTATCAAGAGGCACAACTGTTTGACTTCTGTTTTAGGGGTCTAGAAAACTTACTGATTGGACAAGAGTTGAACAAAACATTCTTCGGTCCTCTTGGAGTTTAAAAAGCTTATGTGAGGGAGAAAGGGAGACAGCACATAACTACCACTGTGAGATAAAATATTGGAAAAATGAGTGTCTGTGAGGGAAATGGTGCACTGTTGTGTCTTGGTTATTACTGAAGGTGCCATATACAATTCCTCAGAAATACCAGGCCATTCCTAGACAGAAACCACACAGGATGTGTTTTGTGGGAACTTAATGCAATTAATATGTAAAGTTTTGCCTTTCATGCTATCAATTTTATTCTAACACTTACTGTATAAAAATTACAGGACTGGAAAAAAAGTCTGTAGAATCATGATCTGAAATTTATAGAGAAATAGAGAATTTAGATATAGCCATCTTTTCCTGATACTTAAATCTTCATAATTTGTCATATGTACATTAAGACATTTTAATTCATAGTTAGGAGTTTGAGTTTCCTAATTAGTTTATAAACACTAGATTGTTTCGCAGACATTTAGAACTATTCTTACTAATAGTGTATAATTTTTTGTAGAAGAAAATAATTGAAAATTTCCATTTCTTTCACATTGAATTAACCATGATAAGTGTTATACCCAGTGTGCATTTAAACACCCTCTGATCAGTGTTCTCTATTGTTGATACACAAAAACAAAGAAACAATCAAAGGTGGGACATAATTTTGGAAAAATCAAAGAAGGGCAGTATAGTTACATGACCAAGAAAAAAATCACCATAGGAAGTTTGCAGCTATATTTCTAAGGGAGCATTTCACCTGGTGACAGAAAAAAAAAAAAATACTGTGAAATCTGAAATCATTCTTAACATGTTCTTAAACTACCTTCCTGGTATGAGTCACAGTTATTGACATATCATAAAGATAGCTTGGCTCGGAAGGTTATGCCACAGTGAATAGCACTAAATTGCTAAAACCTACCAGTCTCACCCCAAGCAATATAAGTAGGGTTATGTTATTTATCAGTTTTATATTTTTATTATCACTCTTATATAGAAATAGCTGATTTATGTATGCAGATATTGATTTAAAAATCGGGAAATTGAAATCCAGTAAACAGTCAAAAATTATTTTTATTTGCTAAATGACACCATATTAACAGTATAACATTAATATCCATGCATTAGTGAATGTCTGTTATGGATAAAGCCTTGGTAAAGTATCTTTCAGGTGAACTATAAATTACTTTTTATTTATTACTATTTTATTTAATTTTCTGGGGCATAGGTGTTATCTACTCCATTTAACAGTTTCTAAAACTGAACCCTAGATCAGTTAAATTCAGCCAGTAAATTCATCAAACAAATATTTATCAGGAGGCTACTTTTCAGTTTAAGGAACTATGGATATTTCATGTAAAAACACAGATTGCCTCACTATTCTCATAAAGTTTGTATTCTATTTGGGAGAGACAGACAATAAAAAAATATACAAATTATGAGTAAGGTAATTCTAGGCGGGGATAAGTTCTATAAAACGGAATAGGATGACTTGTTGGAGAATGACTGGGGGTGGGATGTTAAGAGATACTTTAAATTGGTTATCAGAGAAGATACTCCCCGAGACCAGAATGACAAGAGGCCAGGCGCCCCAAGATCTGAGGAGGAAGCCCTAAGTCACAGGAACGGCACGTTCCTGCGAGGTTCTGAGTCAGGCAGGAGCAATGTGAACAAGGGGTGTTGCAAGACGCAGTCAGAGACATGGGAGCCGGAGGCAGAGCACTGAGCCTCCCCTGCCTCTCCCTTCGCCTGTGAGGCCAGGATGGAGCAGTTCGGATTTTGTTCTAAGGACACTAGGAAACCATTGAAGAGTTTTGAGCAGAGGAGTGATATTAAGTGCTTACTCTTTTATAAATATCACATTGGAAGCTCTGTCAGGAAGGATTTAGGATGGAGGACCCGGAAAGGAAGCAGGATTATATTGGGTGCATTGCGGTATCCAGTAGTAAATGACACGGACCGGAACTGGAGTAGTAGTGAGGGAGATGGAAAGAAGTGGATTGATTTGGCTTATATTTTGAGAAGCAGCACTTGGATTTGCTGGCTAGACTTTTGTTGTCATGTGAACAAACACTTTAAATGACAGTACCATTTACTAAGATGATGAAAATATCGGAGAAGCATTAGTTTGGTACATGTTAAATTTGAAATGCTTCCTATACTTCCTAGTGGTGATGGCCAGCAGGTAATTGAGTAGATGGATGGAGAGTTTACTGCAAAGAGTTAGTGATTCAATCTAGGAAGTGACAGAACTCAGTTTTCAGTTTATTATATGCAGGAGATTATGTTTTACATATATTCTATCATTTAGTCTTTATATAGTACACTCAGATTTTTTTATATTACTAACCCCATTTTATAGATGAAAACAAATGAGTCCTAGCCATACAGGCTAACTTACCCAAGGTTAAACAGATAGCAAGTGGCCAAACTGGGATTTGAACTCTTTCTGGTCTGTTTGATTCTGTTTCCCTTCAAAACAATTAACTGACTCCTGTTTTCTGCTGCCATTGTATTGACCTGTTAGTTTCAGAAATTTTGAAAAGTAAACTCTATTGATATGCTAAGATGGAAAACTAGAAGGCTGGATGATGAAGCCTTGATCATGGCAAGATCTATGAATATTATAGTTTGTTAAAACAGAAAAAATGTTCCAGGCTTAAGAACACGGCAAGTTAATCAGACTCCTATTATGCCATCTTTTAGTCATTATATTTTATAATTAATTGTTAAACTTGGAATTTTTCATTAAGGTGGCACTGTTGAGAGCTCACGCAGGGGAACACTTATTGCTTGGAGCTGCAAAGAGATCCATGATGTATAAAGATATTTTGCTTTTGGGTAAGGTTTTTTTTTTTTAATTTAAGAAGAAATTATGCATATTTTATCCTTACAATAATATGCAGGATCTATTTTGTATGTACAAAGCATTTACAGACACCATCAAATGGTGCTCTCGCTTCACAGATTGGATTTAATTGTATTCTCACTCGGCCTGATTTTTCCTTGCCTTGATTGCATGTAAGTTCAGAGTGCATGAGATGATCAGAGAGCATTAAGATTTAAAAATAAAAAAGACATGTTGCTCAATAAACATAATATTGAGATATGTTTAAATCGTATCAGGACAAAGAATTCGTGATTTTTATGACTGTCTTAAGAAGTTCCGATGTTTTTTTCACACTCCTTCAGTGTCTTCTTAATAATTATTTTACACACTTTTAAGAAACATGTTTATCTCTTATGATCTCATTGCCTATGATATGCTACAAAATAATCAAGTAAAATAATTGGCGGCAATATCTGAAAATTTCTGATAGAAGTGCTTGAAGAGGGAAAAGAGGATGACAGGTGGCAGAGGGTGGGGAGGGGACACAAAGGAAAAGCTTTTGTCTTAAGTGATTGCTCCAATCTCCTCACCTTACTTAACTCATAAAATTAGGTTTTGAGAGTTAAGATCCTTCTAATACTAGCTCTCCCTCTCTCTGGCTTGTGTGAAATGATGACTGGATTATTTAATTTTTGTGATAGATGTTTTGGCCCTAAATATAAATGTATTGGACATAATATAACAATAGTTAATATCTGTTGAGGGCTTATTATGTAAATGTACTGTTCTAAGTGAGTTACATGTACATACACACTCTCTCACTTAATCCTTGAAATAACCCTAAGGGCTAAGTACTATTATTTTCAGTCCATTTGCAGGTGTAGAAATGGAGGCAGAGTTTGGCAAAGGTCACAAAGCCAGGAAAGGATAGAGCCAGGATTCTAAACCACGCCATGTGACCACATGTTCTGAAATGCTATTAAACACTTCTCTTGCATTTCTAGAAAACATCTAGATGACTCTTCTCACTATAGAATTGAGTTCAATATACCTAGAAAATAAAATGTCTACTATATAGTTTGAAATTGTTTTACCCTGAATAATTAGGTAAGCTACCTTTTCATAAGAAAGAGTGAGGCTGAGGCTAAAAAAAAAAATGACAGCTATAATGTGATGGATATGTTAATTAGCTTGACTATGGTAACCATTTCACAATGTATATGTATGTTGAAACATCACCGTGTATACTTTAAATATATACAATTTTTTTTTTTGTCCATCATACCTCAATAAAGCTGGAGGAAAATGAAGGAAAGAATGAGGTTACATTTACACATGTTGTTACCTTGAAGATTGTCTTTGCCTGACTGCAGTGAAAGAATCCAGAATATTCTGCTTTTTTATAAAATCAGAAAATAGCAATTTAGCTGTTATTTTAGATGCTATGATAAATATTCATTACATTATAGCCAGAGAACTTCTAAGTTAGAAAGATCTTTAGGGGTTAGGTGGTCTAGCTCCTTATCCAATTTCTGAACTTTCTTGAATTCAGCCCCATAAAGTGGTCATTTCACCTCTGTTTAAAGAAACCCAGGAAGAGGGAATATACTATCAGAGGCAACTCTTGAGAATACATGTGCTAATTTTTAAAAACAACCTTCTTTACTCAGGCTTGTTAAAACTGTCTCAAGAAGTTTTACTCTTTCATATGCCTAGAGCATCAAAGGAGTGCTGTTTTTAATCCACTCTAAGCAAAAAAGATTCTGTAGGGTTTGTGTTATGCTCATTAATGAATAAGACTCTACTAGAGACTGACATAGAGGAAAACTAATGATTATATTTTGATTTTCCCCTGTCAATTATTAGCTTGTTATTAGTCTGTACTTTTGTGTTATCAACCAGTGACTGAGGCTGTTAAAATGCATGTGATCATGTTATCAAAGTTATTGACCTTTTAAGTATTCTTACATGTTTCTAACATAATTAACGCCACTGAGAAAGTACTATCACTATTCCTTCAAGGGTAGACCATTTTAAACATATCTTACAAAATTTGAAACGTTGTTTGACAGTTTTGGGGGGAGATGTTTAATTTTTCTTTCTCGTCCAGGAAACAACTATGTTATTCACCGAAACAGTTGTGAAGTTGAGATTAGCCGTGTGGCCAATCGGGTTCTAGATGAGCTGGTTCGACCCTTTCAGGAAATCCAGATTGATGACAATGAGTATGCTTGTTTGAAGGCAATTGTATTTTTTGACTCAGGTTAGTTTTCAAAATTCCATTAAAGAATGAATATAATGAAAATTAAACTACTTCGTAGTATGGGAATATTTATTTCCACACTCTAATTAGATGAAATCTTCAGATTTCTCTTTTTATTCCTTCATTAGATGCAAAAGGGCTAAGTGATCCAGTAAAAATTAAGAACATGCGGTTCCAAGTGCAGATCAGCTTGGAGGACTACATCAATGACAGGCAGTACGACTCCCGGGGGAGGTTTGGAGAGTTGCTTCTGCTTTTGCCCACGCTACAGAGCATCACTTGGCAAATGATCGAGCAAATACAGTTTGTTAAACTTTTTGGGATGGTTAAAATTGACAACCTACTTCAGGAGATGTTACTGGGTGGTGAGTACATGTAAGAATTTCTATTTTATTGATTAGCCTCACGCTATGTACTTTAGAACAAGTTTGACCTATTCATTTTTTGGCCATATTTATCAACTTTCGAAGTTGTTTTGTGTTCCTGCCTTTTTTTCCTTCTGCCATGACAAAATGAACTCCATTTCTTTCATTTAAAATGTATGCAAAACCCGTTGGAGGGAGATAAAAATACTTGGATAAATTAAAATCCACATTCTTTTTTTTTTTTTTTGTCTACACGATGTTTCTTGTATTTATTTTATTTATTTAACTCTAGTACAGCAATACTTGCATAGTAATTGGCAATATCTGAAGCATGTTATAGACACAATGTCATTTAACCCTTCAGCATTTTTAAATTGTCTTCAATTTTACAGATTAAAAAAATAATAATGAAATAAAATAAAATCCTCATTCTTTTTAGCCTCTACCATCTTTCCTCCCCACAGTCCCTCTGATTTCAATTGTCAGAACATTTCAAATGTGGTGAATAGAAATATATTTCCTGTTTTTAGGGCCTCTTGAAGTATATTATGTATTTTTATGCCCTGACTCCTTTAAGACCTCAGGGATACTGGAATTGCAACATAACCTAAAAATATATATAGTATATAGCTTAAAAATGAACATTGTGCTCCTGAAATAATTAATTGACACAAAACAGTAGAAGAGAAAAATGAGATTTCATTGCTGCAATTTATGTCAGGAATAAGTTAAAAAATCATTTATTTTGTGCTCCAATCTAGATTAAATTTCCTTGTAAAATCACCATATTTATTTTTCATTTTCTGGTTCATAATGTGTTCCTAATGATATCTTTCTGAGATAAAAGTTGTTCGTGCTCTTAGGGTGATCCCAAATACCATCAACTTGAGGTAAGTGATTCTTGGAATTGCCTTAACAACAGGCAGCAGACCTAATGATTCCAGGAAATGGCACACAAGGTCCATTATTAATATACAACATAATATGATACAGCATTAATCTAGCCAAGGTAAAGTGAAAGCTGACATTGTCCTTAATATGGCAGCGGTTCTATCAATTTATTTTTGAATTCCCAAGAAGCACTTTGCAAAAATAGCAGTATTTAAGCTGTCAATCCAAACATTTTTTTCCAATGTAAAATTGCCATCTCTGATTAAATATCACTAACACAAGCATGTTTTTCTCTTCTGTAGGTGCTTCCAATGATGGTAGTCATTTCCATCATCCAATGCACCCACATTTGTCTCAAGATCCATTAACTGGACAAACTATACTTTTAGGTCCTATGTCAACATTGGTTCATACAGACCAGATTTGTAAGTGTCTGAGCTACTTTTCCACTGTAATAGTTCTTAATGACCTGAGAAAAAGTAGAATTGGGGGGAGGAATTTATTAGTACCCAGAAATAGCAAAAATTAGGTAGAATTTCTTCTCCTAGACATAACTGTGGGAGATTGTAATAATTTCGCTAGTCATTTATCCTCCTCAGGCATGAGCATGCTTCCTAAAATGAAGATGTGAGAACTTAAATCTTTCTACTTCATAGGTTAGGGGAACAAAAAGAGTGTATGGGTAGCCCTAGCTTTGCATGGTCGTGTGGGTCCATAAAAACAGCAATGCAAACTGAAACCACGCAAAGGGATCACAGTAATCAATGGGAAAATTATTTTCTGCCTGTGATCTTTGAAAACGTTTGTCAAAACATTAACAACTCTCTTAACCCTAGATTGTAAATATACAGAGAAATTTTTAAAAAATAATAATCCTAGTTTTTTTTTTTTAGTAGAATGTGATTTAAAACATCACATTTAGCACACTGTAATTTAAAACATTAGGAACATTGAGAATTAAAGCGTTTTATTTCTTTGTAAAAAAAAAAATTGTGATAAGCAGTTGGAATAGTGTTTGCCACCTTCTTCTATAACTTCCAATAGGAAATGAGCATCTTTTCCATGCTCTGATGAGTTTCACTTCTGTAGAAGTTTGGATCAACTTCCAACATTTTATTCTTTGAACTTTGAACCCCCTGAAATTTCCCTGAGAATTCATTTAATGTGAAGTTTTTTGCCAGTTTCTCATCTTTTGGTATAAATTCTTCCTCTTAGTCACACCGAGTTTCCTCATTTATATGGACATGTTTTCCTTCGATAAGTTCCTGGCTGCATGTTTAGAAACTTAAACAACAGCAGCGTCAACATTGCCATGGTCAGCTACTCCTGTGACTCCACTGATGTTCTATTTGAATTATCACTTTTTATTTCTTTTCTGCACTTTCATCTTTATTGGTCAATTCTTGTTCAATTATCCATTTTTGTAAAATGTTATGCGGATTTATCACTAGAACGCAAGGAGGCAACTCAACTGTTGTATGTTATTTGTTGCCCATGCGTGAACTGAATAAAAAATGTTCAATGACCAACCACAGACAGACTAAAAGTTGTGATGTGGTCAGTCACTTATCACAAAGTGCATTTATTTTTTAAATAGTTGTTTGTAGGCTGAAGAGTTGGCAGTGAAGTTTGTATTTATGTAATTACTCAAAGTTAATTGTGAGTTACCATGGCAGCTGAAATTTGAACTATGTTGTTGCCAGACTGGTGCTATTTAAGTAAGCCATGGCAACTGGAATTTGTGCATAACAGGGTCGTGCAGAGTGAGGGCTGCTTATGAAAATGCTTTGGAACTCAAATGACTATGTAAATACTTGGGATTGTTAGTAGCTGAATTAATCTGATATTATTGCAGCTTTAATGCAAATTCTATTTTTCTAAGCTACTCCGGTAATAAAAATCCCTAATTATTTGACAAAATATCTAGAATTAATTAATTGTTTCTGAATTTGTACTAATTAATCCCAGCTTTACCTTTGTTCTATTGACTCTGAACACCAAACCAGCCAACTCACTGAGATGACTTGAGTTATGGTGATGTATTTATTATGCACACTTTCATTGCCTACTGAATTTACAATAGTCTTTAGTAACTAGTTACAATGTTGTTTTATCCAAATGTTCAGTACAATGCAGCTACAATTCAGTGAGCACCCCCTGACTGCTAGGTAGTAGTGGGGAGAGTAGAGGCCACAGAACTGTATGTTACCATGCTGTCCTTTAGACACGGCACTGGTAGACATTCGTGTAGATGGTATCTGAAACACAGAATTCTTAAAGCATATGAGAGAGGCAGAAATGAAATTGTTAGGAAAAAATACAAATTGTGGAAATAATATGGCTTATCAAATTTGTGGATCACAGATTGAAAGACATTATTTGGGACCGTTCTTGTGGAATAGATGTTACCATTTTTATTAAATAGATAGTCAAGATCAGAGAGAGGGGCAAGCTCAATACCATACTAGGTCTATGGAGTTGTGTCTTTTAAAGATCAGTTATTCATAAACTCAGAAAATAAAACACATTAATAACACATTAAGCAGCATAGGAATCAATTGGCAAGAGAATTTGACCATTCTGCTGGTGGTTAAATTCTTTACTCTTTAAAGGGTAGTGTTCTAGTATTTTAAAGACATGTTCACTGACCCTAATCTTGTAAGAGTGACATCATCAAACTTTTCATTTTTATTCTTCCTCTTTCAATATAATATTTATGAGAATCATTTGGAAAGAAAAACTTGGCTTTGCTGTGCTCATTTGGAATAGTTTATATGTCATGGAAAGCAAGATTAAACACAAACAATAAAAACCTTAAGTTCATGCATATTTTCTTAGTTATTTAGAGAGGGCCACTGCAGTTTTAGATCCATTCTGAATATCCAGAAATAACTGTAAAGGCAGATTTGGAAATTGTTTTGTCAATTAAACTGCATTTTAAAATGTTGTTTCTAAGCAATTACTAAGTCATACTTAACAATAATATAAAGTTAATATATTAAAGAATATCAAGCAAAAGAAGATTGCTCTTTTGTATAGAATTTTAAAAAAACTGTTCAGAAAAAAAACCCTATAGAGTTAACATTTTATCAGTCTGATAATCAAATATTTCCTTTTAATTCTATCAAATATATAGAATAATACAGTAAAATTGTGAGGACTAAAATATTTCAAGTTTTTTAGAATTACAGAATAACTCCTAGATTATTTTATAATATGGTGAAATTTTACAATAGGAATAAATACTATTCTAGACAATGAAGTATTCAAACTATAACTTTCTTATATCTGATTCAATTTTTTATATTCAATTACTTTCTATTCAATTACTCAGGTTTGCTCTTTCTATCAAAGGGGAAGGGACAGGCAAGCTCAATTGTAATAGAATAATTTTTGAAGCAAGAAAGCCAGTAATTTCAGATGCTTTTGACTACAACTTATATTTCAAAACATTTATAAAGTATCGTAACCCTAATTTTTTATGTCATCTAATACATCTGAGTTAGTGGAATCCAAGCCAAATATATTTTTATTTTATGTGAATTTTGATTGCAAAATGATAAATATTTTCTAATATTTGAAAAAACTGGCATTCTGTTAATTCTTTTCACTAACTTTTTTTTCTGCTGGGTTTGTTAGAGAATCAAATGCTTATAAATGCTATTAAGAAAGGCAGAAAACATCTTAAAGTGACCATGAAGATTTTTTAGTGTGATCTATTCCTATTTAATTGCTATTTGGGGAGGTAGGGTGAGGGTGCTATCCAATAGTATGTCAGTGGGCTAATATTGCAACCTACAAATTTCTACTTTATATAAGATCTTTTAAAAATGTTTTGAAAATATATGAGTTTATATTAAGGTTGTGTGGGGTTTAATGGGGTGAGGCAGGTTGACTACCATCATCACATACAATTCTCTGATTCTTTTTCAGCAACTCCTGAAACCCCACTCCCTTCCCCACCGCAAGGCTCTGGACAAGAACACTACAAAATAGCTGCAAACCAAGCTTCGGTTATTTCTCATCAGCCTCTCTCCAAACAAAAGCAATTGTGAAAATATGTTTACTTTTGAACGGCACTGCATAAATCTGAAAAGCTGTTGGTCTCAAAATATCTCAGGATAGTACTTTTGACAAACTCTTAGCCAAGGCTTCATCATGGTGCTGTTATAAGATGGTATCCTATTTTATTGTTTATATGTCCATTTTGTTTGTTGTTGCTACTGTGTAAAACTTTCACATCAACTAATGTATGTCTGAGTTTGAATATGTTTATAGAGTATATTTTTTCCAACTGCCCCTGCCTTGTGCCTCGACCAGTTGAATCTTATGTACTGCTGTCATTTGTTTTCTTAATATTAATTTAAATCTGTACATAATTGTTTTATGTTGATGTGATGCAGAACACATCTTTTGTTCTTTTTTGACTGAGAATAGTAGATGAGAAATCTGAGGTTAATATAAAATGAACTAAGTTTTTTATAAATTATAAACTTGCAGATTAGGAAAATAAAGCAGTTGCTGTAGAATAGGGTGCATTTCTTTGAAGAAGAATCACTTACAGGCATTCTGTGGCAAAGTAGCATCACTTTGGTCCACTGTTAAATATTCCTGTCTTAAGTTTAGAAAATTATAAAAAAGCCATGCCAAGGATGACTGGATATTCTTTGAAATCTGTGTTTGAGGATGTATGTTAAGATAAAACATGTTGTTAGTGTCATCAGTTAGGATACAGGCTAAACTATAACAAAAAAAAAACCCCTGAAACAGTGGCTCAACCAAGACAGACATTTATTTCTTTCTCCTGAAACAATCTAGAAGTAGTCATCCATGGATTGGGAATTAGCACACCTAGTTCCCAGGGCAGCCAGGAGAGTCATCTTTAGGTAGAAAGCCTGTGTCAGCTAAAGCCATTCTACTCCGATAAAGCCAATCCTTGGGACAAATTAGCCATCTACCACACATGTGCCTTATTTAGTCCTCACAGCAACCCTGTATGAGAGGTATTATTATCTCTCTTTTATAAATAAAGAAACCTTCAGCCTAAGGGTTTAAGAAATATAACCAAAGTTCATAAACCTAAACAATGAGAGAGCCACATTTAAACCCAGGTCTGGTTGACTGTAATGAGAATAAATCTTTGGTATGAAATGAAAAATGAGAGCTTCTTCCAGTGTGACTTTTAAATAGATGCAGCTGAGTGATGATTGAATACTATCCATCATGCTGCCTATGGTATCTATTCACATGTAAGCAATGAGTGCAAAATTGTTGCAGCTTAAATAAGAAAACACTTTTGTACTTGTAGCAGGCATCTTCCCCTAAAAACATTAAAGAAAATAAAAAAGTTAATCAGATAGATTTTGATGAAAACAGAAAACAAATTCAGATAACTAACTTAGCAGATTTTCAAAAATCCAGCAGCCCAGGGATGTACCAAATGTCAAATTCTAGACTGAGGAGTGCATTGGATCCCTAAACTATTTCATACCATCTAAAGCTGGAGCTTATCTTAAAGCAGTTAGTGTTGGGCTACCTCATGAATCAATAATAACTCATCTCTGGTTGAGGAGAAGGAAAACTGGGAAAACTGGTTGAGTAATTATCAATAATATTTTTTAAAAAGTATCCAAAACTGCAAGAGATTGAATCAAAATATTTTTTTCAGAACTTTTCAAAATTGCTAAGATTATGATTTCATAACTCCCACTTAACCCTACAAATAAAAAGGTTTTGTTAATGTTGATTAACTTATTGGCTCTTAAAGTGAAATTGAACTCTTGGAATAGAAAAATGATTACTTAAAAACTATCATGATTTAATAGAATCAATAAAATTCCTTCAAGAGCTAGTACCCTTGTGAAACTGTAAAATATATCATTGCGTGAGGGGGAGTTTTTTAACTCTTATTTTTTGAAAATTTGCTGTAGTGTATATTTCATAAATAAGAATGTTTTTGATTTTTATAAATACAAATATCTTTTGTAGGTTTTTGTTTACTTTGTTGGGGTTTTTCCTTAGAAGATATTAAAAAATACTCTGTTAGTCCATTTGGCCTGCTATAACAAAATACCATAAACTTGACAGCTTATAAACAGAAATTTATTTCTTACAATTCTCAAGGCCGGGAAGTCCAATATCAAGATGTCAGCAGATTTGTTTTCTGGTCCATAGTTAGTGCCTTTTTGCTGTGTCCTGAAATGTGGAAGGGGCAAGGCAGCTTTTGGGGGCCTCTTTTACAAAGGCATTAATTCTCATGACCTAGTTACCTCCCAGTGTTGTAGCACTGGGGACTAGGTTTCAACATATAAATTTGGGGGGACGCAAACATTCAAACCATAGCAAATGCCTTAAAAATGTAAAACATAAAATTCATTTTTGTCAACCCTCCAACTTAGCCACATATATTTACTAAACAGCTATGTCTTAGAAATTATTACTAATGATTTGGCTTTAATAACTATGGTCAGGGAATTTGTAATATAATAGTTTTATATACTGAACTGCCAAAAATGCTGAATAAAGAGGAACTGATGTTTTCAGCATGTTTTCAAAATATTGGTAAGGAAAGTTATCGCTTTTATATGGTATATGACTTTTTTCAGATAATAGAAATGAATAATTTATTGTGAAATAATTCATTTTATAAATGTAAAATTATTTTTATAAATTTCATTGTTGAAAATCAAAAATTAGTAGATTTTTTTAAATGTTAAATTATAGTGAGATTAAAATATGTCTAAACTGTGATGCCATGTTGTTTCACTGAACTTTCTAAATAAAAGCTGAGGAAAAAAATAATAATTGGGGTGCTTTATTAGTGTTCTAAAATGATTTCATAATTTTAGAGATACTGATAGTATCTTTTATATAGTCATTTACTTAAATTTATGGAGTGCCTGTTAATACTTGCCTTTAGAGGCCAGAGCAAAATTAATTAGCACATCTCCAAATAATCATAGAATTGGACACTGACTGGAGGGATAATCCTCACATTTATACTTTACTTACATAGTTTTTCTTGCTTTTTAGTGTTGTCACAATAACTGAAATATATCCCCTAAGCTGGTTTAAACATGGTATGAGTATCCTTTGGCATATAAATTTGTAACCTAGATGTTTCAATTGCTGGTATCCTCTGTTCATATTTAAAGCTTCTTAAGATATAAGGCCCAGTAAATCTTATTTTTATTGAAATCTATGAATACGATTTATTTTATTTTTACTCTTAAGATAATATGTGTAGATCACTTAAAGAAAGAAATTACATTTCAGGTGTATAATGAAAACCTGTAGCTCTCCCTCCTGCTACTCCCTCCGCCTCAAGTTCTACTCTGCAGCAACGACATCCAAATCCTACAGCTGTTTGCTCCACGGTTTGAAAACATGTTTAAATCATACTTTAGCCTTTGTTTTAGCTTTTTTGTGGGTTTTTTTTTTTTTTTTGTCTTAGACATTATCTGTTGTCTTCCTACCAAGAAAGAAGCACATTTTTTAGCACATTTACCTCTATACAGGTAATTAACACCACATTTTCCCAATTCCTTAATGAGTCAGTGTTTTTATTTACATTAGTAGTTACCATTTAAGTAATTTGAAATCATGTTTTAAAGTATAAAACAGGCACTTTTTATATCTCAGTGGAAAGTGGAAGAGATATACCCTAATTTTATAGAGAAAGTGAGAAGAGGAAGTCCTTGATCTGAGATCACAGGAGGAATGTATCTTAGAATTAAAAAACACACATAGACAGTATTAGTAATATGGTTTATTATAACACGGTAATTGACAGCAATTAGACATCCATTTTACCTTGCCTATTTGAGCTGATGGTTTCTTTTTCTTCTTTTTTTCTTTTCTTTTCTTTTCTTTTCTTTTTTCTTTCTTTCTTTTCTTTTCTTTTTTTTTTTTTTTGAGACAGGGTCTCACTCTGTCTCCCTGGGTAGAGTGCAGTGGTGTCATCATAGCTCACTGCAACCTCAAACTCATGGGCTCAAGTGATCCTCCTGCCTCAGCCTCCTGAGTAGCTGGGACTACAGGCATGTGCCAAGATGCCCAGCTAATTTTTCTATTTTTTTAATAGAGAAGGGCTCTCACTCTTGCTCAGACTGGTCTTGAACTCCTGAGCTCAAGCAATCCTCCTTCCTTGGCCTCCCTGAGTGCTAGGATTACAGGCAGGAGCCATTGCACCCAGTGAGCTGATGGTTTTAATAAATTTCCCTTCCTTCTTCCAAAATCTCACTAAACCCAGAGAAAAATTTTTTAAAAATAAGTAAAATCTATACATGTACTAAAACTTTAATTTTTAAATTTTTTTCTTCAGAATATAGGGCAGATGACATCAGAGTGAGGAAAATACAGACAAGCCTGTGATTAAGCACAACCAAATGGTGCTGCTGGAAAAGTAATTTGAATTTCCTCCAGTACGGCCCCCAAAACTTCAACGTTGTAACACAAGAGGCTAAGATCATGGGTAGAGCAGGGGAGAGTTAATGGTCAAAACAAAGGATACGGCAGTTTCCCAATATAGAGAACTCATAGTGAGATTCACTTGGTTTTCCTGGAAGAAGACAGGCTAAGTGAAAGGGGGTGGGCAGGGCCAAACAATTTCCAAATTCGGAGAGTTGCATTCAGTTACAGAAGGGACAGAGAGCCCCTAACTTCAGAGCACCATAGCAATCACGTGAAGAAGAGACCCAAGCCAAAGTGAACTTCCTTCCTACATTTTGTCCTCCCCTGGAGAGTCTTCCTTATTGGCCACAGATAATCGGAATTGTGAGATGATGGTGGGCATATCTAAATAGTAGGCAGTACCTTGGGTGGCAATGATGCTGTTGGACAGGATGAATGACAACAGTCATTGTACCATCCTACCCAGACATGGAAACTGCAAATAAATGCTGAACGAATAAGTAAACTTTCCTACCATGACCACCTTTCAAAGTCAGATAGTGCCATATTTTTTATAGCCCATTTGATCCCTTATCTGGAAAAGTAATTCTTTAGAAAATACAAAGTTTGCTGTATGAGACAAAAAACAATAGGCACTCAGAGGGTAGCTGGGGTCATGTGGGAGGGATGAAGAAAGAAGAAATTATATACTAAAACTAATTTTACACAGGATATAAATAATAGGTACAACTATGTATACTAATTTCTTCTTGATGTTTCATAAGAAACTATAATTTAAAAATACTTTCTAGGTAATCATTAATGGAGAAAAATATAAAATTCTATAAAAGAAGAATAGGAAAAATTGAGCAGTCCAGTGAAAAAGTCGTTTTTAATGAAAAGATCAAGAAACCATAAACAAAAAATTAATAATATGGGAGATATAAGGCTAATTTTAGAAATGTCACTATGTTTTACAGGCCAAAAAAAGTCACCTAGTACATTATAACTTTTTTGGATCAGATCAGAATACAAAATTCATCTATGTTTTGTTACAATACATGATGCTTCATAAAGTGATCCAATAAGAGAAATAGGGATCTGATTGCATTTTTCTGCACATGATATCCAGTTTTATCAGTGCCATTTGTTGAAGAGACTGTCCCTTCTTCCCCAATGTGTGTTCTCAGTGCCTTTGTGGAAAAATCAGTTGGCTATAAATGCATGGAATTATTTCTGGGTTCTCAATTCTGTTTCACTGGTCTATGAAAACACTACATTTAAATCTTAGGGACAAAGTCAAAAAAATATACATAAGAATATTCATAACTCGAAAAGTTTTAAACAAGAATCAAAATAAATATGTTGGAATGAGCAGTCTTTTAAAAGTTTAGTTATTCTAGTGGGCATGTAGTGTTACATCATTTGTGATTTTATTAATTCCCCTGATGACTAATAATGCTGAATGTTGAATAATGTTAAATGTTTTCATGAGCTGATTGACTATGAGTAAATCTTTTTTGTCAAGTTTCTACTTAAATACTTTACCCAGTTTCAAAATTGGAGAGTTTGTCTTTTTGTTACTGACTTGTATGAATTTTTTACACAGTCTTGTCCTTTGTCAGATAAGTGAATTAAAAATATTTCCTCCCATTATATGCAGAAAATAAAAATGTTGATCTCATAGAGGTAAAGAGTAGAACAGAGATTACCAGAGGCTAAGAAGGATGGGGGAAGGGGGATAGGGAGAGATTTGTTAAAGGACACAAAATTGCAGACAGATGGAGGAATAAGTTCTAGTGTTTTATAGCACTGAGGGAGACTATAGTTAACAATAATATATAATATACTTTCAAATAGCAAAAAGAAATAATATTGAATGTTCTCAATACAAATACGTGATAAATGTTTGAAACAATTGACATGCTAATTACCCTGATCTGATCACTATACATTGTGTGTATTCAAACATCACTATGTACCCCATGAATATAAGCAATTATTTTGTGTCTATTAAAAAACTGAAAACTAAAAGTGAAATTTTCTCCCAGGCTATGGCTTGTCTTTCCATTTTTTTAACTATGTCTTTCAAAGAGCAAAGACGTATATTGATGAAGTCCAATTTATCCCTTTTGTCTTTTACGGTTCTTGTCTTTTATTCCCCATTCTTGTTGAGGACTGGAAAAGAATAGAACTATCACATTGCTGTTGTGTATGTAAAATGCTTTGAAAAGAATCTGGTAGGTTTTTATAAGGGTTAAATATACAATTACCATATGAACCAGAAATACCACTTGTAAATATTTGTCCAAATGCAGTACATCACATAAAGACTTGTGCAAAAATTTTATTCACAATAGCTGAAAAATACAAACAACCCACCCAAATGCCTAACAGGTAGCTGTCAGTGGCTAAACAAATGGATTAAATTGATTCAGTAATTAAAATACATGAACTACTGATTCACACTACAAAATGGATGAATAGCAAAAACATAATGAAGAAGCCAGATATGAGTATACAGTATAATTCCATTTATATGAAATCCTAAAAAATATAAAACTAGTCTATAGCAGTGATCCCCAGCCTTTTTGGCACCAGGGATTGGTTTTATGGAAGACAATTTTTCAATGGACAGGTGCAGGGATGGTTTTGGAATGATTCAGGTGCATTACATTTATTGTGCAGTCAGACCTCTCTGCTAAAGATAATCTGTATTTGCAGCTGCTCCCCAGCACTAGCATCACTGCCTCATCTTCACCTCAGATCATCAGGCATTAGATTTTCATAAGGAGCGTGTAACCTAGATCCTTTGTATGCGTAGTTTATGGTAGTGTTCGCACTCCCACGAGAATCTATTGCCACAGCTGATCTGACAGGAGGCAGAGCTTATGTGGTGATGCCAGTGATGGGGAGCAGCTATAAATATAGCTGAAGCTTTACTGTTTACCAGCTGCTCATCTGCTGCTCACCTGCTGTGCAGCCCAGTTCCTAATAGGCCACTGACAGGCACCAGGCCACGGCCTGGGGGTTGGGGACCACAGGTCTATAGTGGTAGAAAAATCAATTATTGCTTGGGACAAAATCTGACTTCAAGGGGACAAGAGGGAATGTTTGGGGTCATAGAAATATTTTACATCATGATTTTGGTATGATTACATGGTTGTATATATTGTAAAGACTCAAACTTTATTTATAAATGGGGATATTTTACTGTATATAAATTATATCTCAATAATATTCACATAAACTAATAATTATAATAAAGAAACTATAAAAAGAAGAAATAAACCCAAATAAAGCAAGAGAAATATATAAACAGGAAAACAAAAACAAATATATTTAGGAAGTAGGAAAATGTATATCTGTAATAATTCCAGTTATTAGTACTCTGAAATGAAAAATAAATTGGATGAAATATTTGATTAAACTCAAGAAAAATAGAAGCAGCACAAAAAATTACAGGCTAATAACTCATGAAAACAAACATAAAATATCCAAGCTAAATATTGTAAGTTAAATATAGTGCTATATCAAAAGGATAATATAACATACACAACTGGACTTTATTCCAGAAATGTAAGATTGATTTCACATTTAAAATCAATTAGTGTAATCTGACACATTAATAGAAGGATCGATGTTATATGATTTTCTCAATATAGATGCAGAAAAAAATTGATAAAACACCTAATCTTGATAAAATATAACATCAATAAAAAAGATAATTCTCAGCAAACTAGAAATAGAAGAAAACTTCCTCAAATTCTGCAAATTGACATCATGCTTACTGGTATGATATGAAACATTTTCCTCTTAAGTCAGGAGACTTATGCTCCACTTCTAATAATACTGTACTGGGAGTTCTAGCCAATGCTATAAGGCAGGAAAAAGATATTAAATGTATACATATTGAAAATAATTAATGAATATTGACAATTTTTACAGGTTACACAATTTTACACATACAAATGTTTTGAATCTATAAACAAAGTATTAGAATTCATAAGTGAATTTAACAAGAGCACTGTATGCAAGGCCAACATATGTAGTGAATACTGTGATGGATTGAAGGACTCAAGAACTCATTTCTTTAGCTGCTAGAAGTACTTCCAGAGGAAGGTCCTAGTTAGCCTTCTAGGAATGGCCCTTGGCTATAAAAGGATTACTTATACAAGGTCTCTTCACATGGGCACTTATACAAACTCTCTTCACATGGGCACCTTGCATCTAATGATATAAGACTGTACAGGACTTGGCTTTGTTACCTTAAGTTAAGATAATTTTTGTAGTGGCAGCTTTTCGCTCCGGTGCTTGGTAGTGAAGGAATTATTACTCAAAACAAGTAGTCTTTAGAGAGATGGGGAGAGACCAAAGTCTGAAGGAGAAAATGACTTCCCTAGCTAAGTTCCTTCCTGTATTTATTTCCAAGGACATGTGCAAAAGGTCAGGGCCATTTGCTAATTTCTTTAACAACATCCATACAAGTCAGCTGTTTTCAGCTGACCTTTGCACACAGCAAACAAGCAGCTTTGGGCAGGTGTTTTCACCTGTCCCTTCACTCACCCTGCTCACATTCTTTCCATCCATCCATCCTGTCTTCTAGGCCCGGTCCCCACAAATTTTGACAAGCCATCTAGCTTTAGGTTCTCCTGTGGAGTTGGCTGAATTCTTTGTTAAGAATGCAGTGCAACCCAACATCTCCCTAATCTGGTCCTGAATCATTCCTTTCCCCTATATGTGTGGATCTCAAGATCGCTCCTTGATAAATGTCCTGCATACTAATCTCAACCTCATAGTCTGCTTCCCAGGGAACCCAACCTGCTATCTTGTAGAAAGAGTATTTCAAGAAAGAAGATACTTTATGGGATTCTGATACAGGATTACCCAACAGCCAGCTCCCATGGGAAACCTGTTGCTGATAATAGGTGGAGAATGGATAGCCGCTGGCACAAAGAAGCAGAGAAATTATTTGAATTTCCACCTATTGTGAACTATAATTGTATATTGTGAACTATAATTGTGAAAGAAAATGTACCAGTGGGTGCAACAAACCAAGTATTAAGCAAAATAAGGGAAATGATAATTGTAAGAACAAGGAAATTAGACAGCTATTTCTGGGGGCAACTAATGCTTAGAAAAAGATAATAAAATGCTCCTACTTCCCATTCAAGATAAGAAATTAAAAGAATGTCACAATCTGGGTGTGTGGGAGGGAGCAAATATTATGATCCCTTAAAGATCTATAGAATGTGAGTAGTAGTATTTCTTATACCTCCATTTGGTTTAAAAGAATGGACCCTAAAAAGGCAGACAGATTCTGAAGAATGATTCTAGACTCCCACAAACTTGAACCAAATAGCAGCTCCAATTGCAGTGGAGTAACATGACTGCAGGTATGAAGTATGTGGCTTGTGATTAATGAATGTCTTCTTTTCCATTCTTATCAGAAAGAAGGATCAGAAACAGTTTACTTTCATTGGAAACAGACAACAGTATACATTTACAGCCTTGATCCAAGGCTATTGTTGACTCCCCTTCCTTCTGCTGTAATCTAGTTTGAAGATACCTAGATCATCCTGACATGTTACAGAACATCATATTGTTTCCTATTCAGTCAGAAGCCATTGTCTTAAAAGAAATGACCTCTTGAAAGTATATCTGAAGAACCAGACCTGGATCTCTTACCACAACTCAGAAAAACTCTGAAGAGCCACCAGGTTTCAGATCTCACTGTAGGATGAGTTGACCCCTTCATTGACTTTATATCACAGCTTAACTTCTTCCTTTACCAAAGTTTGCCTCCATTGTCCCTTTTGGTTGTGGATCATTAGAGTATTTCCTAATAAATGTCCTACATACTAATCTCAGTCTTATTCCTAGGGAAACCAACCTGAAACAACATATAAAATTCATTTATATTTATATAGTATCAATAGACAATTATAAAATTAACCACAGCATAGCTTACAATATCATCAAAAATCAAATTTATAAAATAATGGAATGGAAAATATTTATACCAAAGCACTAAAAATTATGAAATAATTATTTATCTAATTCATTTCCAAGTAAATTAGGCCATCAAAGACTGGTGGATTGGAAGAAAAGGGAGATATTAAAAAGTGTATATGAGACTGAACTACAGATGTTTAGAAATAGCAAGTAAAATGTAAAGGCTAGTGATATCTGAGTTCTGGTAATGAAAAGATAGTGTAGCTAAAGATTTCATAGTGGAAGAGTTCCAGGAGACAAATGTCTAGCTTTACCCTTATTTCTTCGAGAGGTGTTTTCTTTTCTTTGATTTCCTGGCTTGTTCCTAATTGTCTTTAAAGATTTGTTAGCATATTATTCCCACCCCTTCAGGAGACATTTTTACAACATTTTTCAGATAAAATTAAGGAATTCCCTCATGTGTTTCCCCATTTGTTATATATCCTTGTATTTATAGCATTTATTTCAATATTTTAATTGTTATTCATTGTCAATAACAGTGAATACCAGAAGAATAGGGACTATGTTGGACACATTTTGCAATTTCCAAGATTCAACAGAATTCTCAACAATTCTGAGGTGATTAATAGTGATTCTTAAATTAGACAAAAGATTAATCACAATTATTATTTTTTGTTAGTAAAGTTTAGGAAGGAAATGTGCTGAAGAAAAAATAATACATATACTTATTCAATGGATTATATTCAGGAAATTATAGCTATTTTAATAAGACAATCCATTTGTCATTAATATTTGAAAATGAAAATAAAAACAGTAAAAAGTGATTCAACTTTTTAGTAAGTGAAACATTATTATTTAATCCCTGTCTACATTATTAACTTATAATTTTTTCTTGTAGATGTTTTTAAAACAGATTTCAACTTATATTCTTTATTTTAAAATATAGGCTTTGTAAAAGGATATTTTGTAAAACAAAATGTATCATATTTTCATATGGCAAAAATAGTATCAACATGGAAAGATTTTTTGCCTTATAATAGGTTAGGCTTTTTGTGTTCATTTAATCTATTATTCACATAAATCTCCTGCTTATATTAGACATTAGGTCACAGGCAGCCTAGTAGATACATTTGCAACGTTGCTGTTTATTTTTTTTAGCCGTGGAATAACATGTATGTATGTATATATGGAGTAACATGTAACTAGTGATTTAGAAAAAAATTGTAAAGCCAATTCACCCTAAGATACCAGCAGTAAAAGACAGAAATGAAGTAAGGCTATATTATTGATAATTTTATTTATAAATCATCATTGCTCTGGTACTATACAATTCAATCTAAATATAAATGTAAAGATATAATGAACAGTTAGCTGCTACATAAATAAGATCAGAAGTGTAAATCAAAACCTGTCGTGGTGTTTGTTTAGAAAACATTGATCTTGGTCTAGAGTTGGACTGCTCTGTCTAAAGAAGGCAATTCAAAAGTGACTCTTCTAGGGGCATCATGAGACACACAACTTGATATTTCAGCAGTGTTATTAAAGTATTGTGCTGCTACATTGGCACAGAATTATCTCAACATTTCTCTACTACTATACAGAAAAGATTCTTCCTATAAAAGATACCCTCGTGAATCTAGAATAAAAATGACATTAAGAGGAATTTTAATATAAGCATATTTAACACTCCACGAATAATTATTTTGTGCATACCAGGGCAAAGAAATGCACTAAGCAGGATGTGAAACACAAAGATGAATGACATGTATTTTTGCTGTCAAGGAGTTTGAAATCTAGTGAGGAAGACTGAAAAGTTATTCATGTTTATGATAGAGAATGCAAGAAGCATTTGAATACAATTCACTGTGGAGATTAAGAGTTTAGGTTCAGCCTAGATTCAAATATGAGCTCTAGGGTGTGATAGTGGTAAAATTATCTGCAAGTTCTTCCTGAGCATTAAGTTACAAAGCAAAAAAATAAAATAAAACCAATAAAATAATGATTATAGTACTAACACCAGTTACACTATTTTTAGGGTAAACTGTGAAAGTTTGAAAAAAGTGTTTATAATGGAATCTTGGAATTAGTAAGCACTGAAAAAATAAATGTTAGCACTATTATTGAAGGTACAATGAGGCCTGACAGCATAGATAAAGATCGATTGTTTCTAATTATGAATATTAGGGATGGTTAATAGAGGACATAATATTTGAGATGAGCTTGTAAGCAGGATTTGGATATAAACATATGGGAAAGTATTGTGAGTTATATTTTTGGCTGAGAGAACACAATGATCAAAGATATGGAGAACATGAAATTTGAGGAAAATTATAAATAGGCCATTGCCATCAAATCATGGGGGAAGAATATATTTGAAAATAAAACATCAGCTAAGAGGCAAGTTGCAAAATCAAGAGAATGGAGCTGGGATAGTTAGGGATACAAATCACAAATGGTAAGATGATTTCATTTAAGAAAGAATCCAGCAAGATGCTGAAATTAATTTCCAATTTTGAAAATCTATTGAGAGATGTAGGAATAATTCCCTAAAATTTCTTTTATTATTTCATGGTTAGGATTATCTTCATGACTATATTTGATTAAATTATGGTTTTGAAATCATGATCTAATGCAGATATTAGATATCTGTCTTAAGTGTATTTTAATTTCTACACATCCTTTCCACTAGTTCCTTAAATCATATTTTAGAGAAATTTCTCTTTAAAATAACATTTTGAAAAATAATGCAGTTCTTTTTAAGCTATTTATGGTAAATCATCTTAATAATGCTGTCAGGTGAATTTTACAAGCTTAGATAAATCCATTTTTTTAACCAGTTAAATTCTCAAACTATAGTTTTTGTTTAAACAGTGATCCATAAACTCAGGTATTGATCATAACTTGAATAGATACAAGGAATCCTCAAACATATTGCATATTTTTTTATATGGAACTCTAATATGACAATGCAATTTTCTTAGTCTGGTTAAGCATTGCGATAGTTACATAAACTACCCAAGGACCTACTGACCAATAGCTTATAAACATGACTAGAAACATTATAATTATTGAACTATGAAATGAAAAACAAATAGCTGTACATTGTGTAGCATAAAGCTTTTTGAACTTATCATTAATACTTTAAAAAGGATATACAATATCTACTTCTGTACATTTTTTAATAACATAAGAAATCTCTGGCTGGAAAGGGAATGGTAGAGATGCAATCCTTCTCTAGGAACTGGTGGTGTACCTGAAATGGGTAGCTTGAATGACCTCAAGGTCACAATCCAGGGGTTCAAGTTTAATGTGGCAACACTTAAGTTCCAGACAGCCTGAGTGACACAATTGTACTCTTACTGCTCTATGTGCTGTAAATAATTACACAGGTGCAATTCCAAGAGTGCTATAAATGAGAATCACTCTAATTCCTATAGGTTGAGAATTTTCTGTTGTTACATACAGAAAGCTCAAAGTGCTCATCTCACATGGATTTTGAGATCTGGCCAAGTATTCACAGCAATTCACTCTGGGGCCAGAACTGTCTCCTGACTCTGGTAGATTCAGATAAGATCAGATACAGAGAATGGCCTTCCTAGGAAACTATTTGAAAAACAGCAAAATGATTTCCTTAATGTGTGTATTTCAACAGCTAAAAAGTCATGAAATTTTAGTAGCAATAAATATAAAAAGGGAAATATATGCTTAAACTTACATTTTCACTTACGATTCATAAAAGTGAAAATATTTGGTTTGTTTGCAATGTATTTTCAAAGAGGTAATTGTTTTTTTCTTTAATTATTTCGCACACCAAAATGCTGTGGCAAACTTACAAAGTTGAACTGAGATGTTAAGGTAGAATTAGAGCCTTTTTAAAGCTCTTTAATGGTTTTCCATTACGCTTAGAGTAAAATGTAAATTCCATAACAAGCCCCACAAAGCCCTATATAACTTCAGTCCCCAACACCCTGGGCTGAGGACTGTACCAGTCTATGGCCTGTTAGGAACAGGGCCACACAGCAGGAGCTGAGCAGCAGGCTAGCGAGCTAAGCTTTATCTGTATTTACAACTTCTCCCCATCCCTGGCACCACCGCCTGAGCTCCACCTCCTGTCAGGTTGTCAGGGTGGCAGTCTGCTCTTGGTTCTTGGTGTGCTCTTGGCTCAAGAATGACAAGACACACCGAAGTGTCAGGTTCAGCGGACTGTTATCCTAGTTCTTTGGCTCCTTGCTTGGAAAAATATCCCAAGTGATGGAGTGACAACAAGCAGGAAGCAGTTTCACATGAGTAGCTTTTTATTACAAAACGAAACGGGTCTATCTCCATGAGTGGAGAGAGACAGACTAACTCACTGACTTATTGATTAACTGACTCTCTGTCTCTGGGAATTCTCCAGTTGTTTCTTTTCAGTGCCCTATATCAGGGAAGGGCTTTTGGGAGGTGTGGGCTATTGCCAAATGATTAACAGGTGTTCTGGAGATTGTATCTGCATATTCAAGCTCTTTCTCTAAAAGCCCTACCTGGTGAGGGGGGAGGCAAACCACAATGTAGATTTAAGCTAATAACATAATAATTAGCCTTAGGTGACTATAGGTCACTTTCCAAATCCTGTTACGCATAGGATGAGGAATTCCCGGATTAGTAAAATGGACCCTCCTTCCCCAGGTGTAGCAGTTGCTCAGGATAAGATTAAGGGTGAGGCAACGCCAAAACGGAGTGCCCACCCTTATCCTTCTTTCCAGCTGGGGCAATTGCTTGAGGCAGCACCAAAGCAGGGCACCTTTATCCCTAGAAGAGCTGGAGATCCTAGCTATTTACCTAACATGATCAGCAGCGGCTTTAAATTCTCATAGGAGCACAAACCCTACTGTAAACTGCGCATGCGAGGGACCTAGGTTGCCTGTTCCTTATGAGAATCTAATGCCTGATGATCTGAGGTGGAGCTCAGGTGGTGATGCTGTCGCTGGGGGGAGACTGCAAATATGGATTATCATTAGCAGAGAGGTTTGACTGCACAGAGACCATAATAAATCAATTGTTTGCAGAATCATATCAAAACCCTACCAATGAGTGGCAAATGACAATGTAATAATAATAGAAATAAAGTGCACAATATATGTAATGCACTTGAGTCATCCTAAAGCCATCCCCCTGCACCTCCTACCCCAGTCTGTGGAAAAATTGCCTTCCTTGAAACCAGTCCCTGGTGTGAAAAACGTTGGGGATCACTGTTTTATACATTCTATCTCTCCGACCTAATCATTTCCATTAGATTCCCTTCACTCACTAGGCTATACTCTCATCATGATCATCATCATTTTCCTCATTATTATTTGTGTTAGTGAACTTAGGGCTTTGACCATGCTATTTTCTCTACTCATAATACTGTTCATGTAGTTAACACAAAATATGCACCTGAACAAATTAAAATAAATGAAAATTTTGTAATGTCTGCTCTCAGAAAACTACAGACCAATATCTCTCATAAACATAGATGCAAAAATTCTCAAGAAATTATTAGCTACTCAAATCTAATAATATACAAAAAATTATGTATTATAGCCAAGTGGTATTTATCCCAAGTATTTAGTACTGGTTCAACTTTTGACAATCAATTTATGTAATCCATCACCTCAACAGACTAAAGAAGAAAAAGCACATGATCATATCAATAGATACAAAAAAGCATTTGGCAAAATACAACACCTATTCATCATTAAAAACCCTAATCAAACTAGGAGAGAAGAAAATTTCTTTCACTTAATAAAGAACATTTACAAAAAACCTGCAACTAATCTCATACTTAATGGCAAATAACTAGGAGCTGCTCTGCTAAGGTCAGAACAACATCATATTGAAAGTTCCAGCTAATGCAATAACACAAGAAAAGGAAATTAAAAGTTACAAATGGGTAAGAAAGAAACAAAACTGATTTTGTTCATGGATGACATGATTATTTATATAGCAAAAGCATATGAAAAGATGCTCCACATCATGTTTCATTAGGGAAAGGGAAAACAAAACAATGAAATTCCACTACACTCCAAGTAGAATGGCCAAAATCAAACACAGTTGAAACACCACATGCTGGTGAGGATGTTGACCAACAGGAACTCTCATTGATTGTTGGTGGGAAATGTCAAATGGTACAGCCACTTTGGAAGACAACTTGGCAGTTTCATACAAAATTAAATATATTCCTACCTTATTATACAATGATGGCACTTCTTGCTATTTACCCAAAATGAATTGAAATGCATACAAAAATGCTGGTGTTAATAAAAGTTTTATTCATAATTCCTAAAACTTGGAAGCAACCAAGATGTCTTTCAGTGTGTGAAGGGATAAATAAACTGTGTTACATTCAGACAGTGGAATATTAATTGGCACTAAAAAGAAATGAGCAATCAAACCATGAAAAGACATGGAGGAAGCTTTAATGCATATTACTAAGTGAAAGAAGTCAATCTGAAAAGGCTACATACTGTATGATTCCAATTATATGGCATTCTGGAAAAGGCAAAACCATGGAGAGAGTAAAAATATCAGTGGTTGCCAGAGGTTAGGTGGGAGAAAATGATGAACAGGGAGAGTACAGTGCATTTTTAGGGCAGTGAAACTATTTTGTATAATACTATAATTGTGGATACATGTCACACATTTGTGAAAACCTAGGATGTACCACACCAAGAGTTAACCTTCATGTAAATTATGCACTTTGAGTGATAATGATCTATCAAGGAAGGTTCATTGATGGTAACAAATATTATCTCTGTGGTGGAGATGTGTATAGCCAGGGAGATAGTGAGTTTATAGGGGTAAGGGGTATATGGGAATTCTCTGTGTTTTATGTTTAATTTTTCTGTGAACCCAAAACATTTCTAAAAAATAATGTTCTTTTAATCCTGCTTTAAAATGAAATAAAAATTTTAAAATATGTTTAATAGTAGTGGTTTCCATTACAACATATTCACATAAAAAGGTTTGGCTAATTTTTCTGCCAATATACTTTCAAAACTCAGCTCAAGACCACAGTAAGTCATTATCTTCATTTCTATTATACTTCTAATTACACTTTGATTTACATTCTCTATATTTTGTGTGTTATTACTGATAACATAGTTTTAAAGAAAATTAACTAGACATAAAATCATATTCAATTATGTGATCTACATCATTTATGTTAATGTGTGATGATAAAAATGGAAGTTTTAAAAGTTTATTTGTTGATACTAATTTTAAAATACTGTCATTTTGTCAAATTTTTCCCCCCAAAATTCTGCTTTTAAATATGTACAACATAACTTTGACATTATGAGTCTCTTCACCCTTCTGATAGTATTTTGATATAAATACTAAATTTATTGGCATTCATTTGCATTTAATTTTAAAAATATACACTCATTTTATTATATATACATAAACAAGAAATCTTGTTATTTTTAATGTAAAAATTTCAGAAACCTCTTAAATAAAACTGATGAAGACAGATATTGGAAATAAGAGTAACATTTCATGAATCTTTGCTTTTGTATTAATTGCATGGAAAAGGCACTCTAAGGAATCTGGGAATGTATTATGCTAGTAAATGTAGCTCTGATTTTCCAAGAATTGCATTAATAATTATTTAGTCCTTTTCTGGAATAGAATTATATTTCTCAAATGAATATATTTCATACCTTAAAGAAGCATAATTCTCAAAATAGCATATCAGATCACCTTTCATTTTAAGCAGTTTCATCCCATATGAGCAATGTGCTCATAACACTATTTTAATGTTGGCAGCCATGGAAGTTGCACCAAGAATCTTGGAGGCAATCACTCCAACTATTAAAATTCTGAAAGCATCTAAAAAGTACAATAAAATTGTCTCTTAAGGATAAAGAAAACAAACAAACAAACAAAACTATAGTCTGAATTTGGCAGTCTTTCAACTTGAAAGTGCACCTCTAAATTCTATGTGTTACTGAATGGTAGGCAGTAATGCAAAATGAAATTAGGAAACAATGACACCACAATGTGTGAAATAACCCAAACTTTAAAGTAGTTTAAATCATATCTAAATGGTAAAATTAGTACAATGAAGAAAGGAAAATTACTTGTAATAGTGTATTCTAACATATAATTTCTGAAGTTCTTAGCTAGCAGAAGTTCTTTAATTAAGAATTTGCTATCCAATTTTCCCACCATCAATTACTGAATAAGGATTCTTTTCCCCAGTGTACATGTTTCTCTGCTTTGTCAAAGATTAGATGGCTATATGAGAATGGTTTTGTATCTGGGTTCTCAGTTCTGTTCCATTGGTCTATATCTCTGTTCTTGTGCCAGTACCATGCTGTTTTAGTTAATATAGCCTTGTAGGACAGCTTGAAGTCTGGTAAATTGATACCTCCTGATTTGTTCTTTTTGCTTAATATTGCATTTGCTATACAGTACCTTCTCTGGTTCCATAAGAAGTATACAATTATTTTTTTCTAGATCTGTGAAAAGTGATGTTGGTATTTTAATAGAGATTTCATTGAATCTGTAGATCACTTTGGGTAGTATAGACATTTTAACAATGTTGATTTTGCCAACCCATGAGCATGGTATGGTTTTCCACCTGTTTCTATCCTCTGCTATTTCCTTCCTCAGTGTTTTGTAGTTCAACCTGTAGAGGTCTTTCACCTCCTTAGTTAAATATATTCCTAGGTATTTTATTTGCTTTGTTGCTATTGTGAAAGGTAGTGAGTCTTTGATTTGGTTCTCAGTTTGACTGTTGTTGGCATATAGGAATGCTACTGATTTCTGTACATTGATTTTGTAACCTGAGACTTTGCTGAATTTGCTTATCAATTCCAGTAGTCTCATGGAAGAATCGTTGGGGTTTTCTATATATAAGATCATATTGTCAGCAAAGAGCAATAGTGTGACCTCTTCTGCCCCCATTTGGATGCTGTTGATTTCCTTCTCTTGTCTGATTGCTCTGGCTAGAACTTCCAGCACTATGTTGAATAGAAGTGCTAAATAGAGAGCAACCTTGTCTGGTTTCAGTTCTAAGTGGGAATGCTTTCAGTTTTTCCTTGTTCAGTATGACCTTGGCTGTGGGTTTGTCATATATGGCTCTTATCATTTTTAGGAAAATCCCATCTATGCTTATTTTGTTAAGCATTCTTATCATAAAAAGATGCTGAATTTTGTCGAATGCTTTTTCTGCATCTATTGAGAGAATCATATGGTCTTTATTTTTACTTCTATTTATGTGTTGAATTACATTTGTAGATGTGCATATGTTGAACCATCCCTGCATCTCTGGGATGAAGCCCACTTGGTTGTGATGAATTATTTTTTTGATAAGCACCTGAATTTGCTTTGTTAGAATTTTTTTGAGAATTTTGGCATCCATATTTATAAGGGATATTGGTCTGTAGTTTTCTTTTTTTGTTGTTGTGTCCTTTCCTGGTTTTGGTATCAGGGTAATTTTGGCTTCATAAAATGTGCTGGGGAGGGTTCCTTCTTTCTCAACATTGTGAAATAATTTCTGAAGGACAGGCACCAGTTCTTCTTTGTAGGTCTGATAAAATTCAGATGTGAAACCATCTGGTCCAGGACTTTCTTTTTAAGAAGATTTTTATTGGTGCTTCAATTTCAGCACTTGGTATTGGTCTTTTCAGGAATTCTATATCTTCCTGATTGAGCCTAGGGAGGCCATGTGTTTCTAAGAATTTGTCCATTTCCTCCACATTTTCCAGTTTATGTGCATAGAGGTTTTTACAGTATTCATAGATGATATTTTATATTTCCATGATATCAGTTATAATTTCTCCTTTTTAATTCCCAATTAAGCTTATTAGAGTCCTTTCTTTTCTGAAATTGGATAGGCACATGCAGAAGACTGAAACAGGATCTGCACATCTCATCTCTCACAAAAATCAATTCACGGTGGATAGCAGACTTAAACCTAAGGCATGAAAGTATAAGAATCCTAGAAGAAAATGTTGGAAAAACTCTTACAGACACTGGTCTAGGGAAAGAATTTATGAAGAAGACCTAAAGGCAATCACAGCAACAAAAATAAATAAATAAATAGGACCTGATCAAATTAAAAAGCTTCTGCACAGCCAAGGATACTATCTTTAGAGTGAATAGACAGCCTACAGAATGGGAGAAATATTCGTATGCTACACATCCAATAAAGGGCTGAGAAGTAGAATCTATATAGAACTCAGGAAAATCAGCAACCCTATCAAAAAGTGGGCAAAGGACATGAACAGAAACTTTTCAAAAGAAAACAGACTAATGACTAACAAACATATGAAAAAATGTTCAACATCTCTCATCATCAGAGAAATACAAATCAAAACCACAGTGAGATATCACTTAACTCCAGTGAGAATGGCCTTTATCAAAAAGTCCCAAAACAATGAATGTTGATGTGGATGCAGAGAGATAGGAACACTCATACACTGCTGATGGGACTGCAAACTAGTACTCTGTAGAAAGTAATATGGAGATACCTCAAGGAGCTATAAGTAGAGCTACCATTTGATCCAGCAATCCTATTACTGGGCATCTACCCAAAAGAACAAAAGACAGTCTATAAAAAATATATCTGCACTTAAATATTTATAGCAGCACAATTCACAATTGCAAAGATGTGGAAACAACCCAAGTGGCCATCAATACATGAGTGGATTAATAAAATGTGGTATATGTATACCATGGAGTTCTACTCAGCCACAAAAAACAATGGTGATCTAGCGCCTCTTGTATTATCCTTGATTGAACTGGAACCCATTGTACTAAATGAAGTATAACAAAAATGGAAAAACAAGCACCACATGTACTCACCATTAAATTGGTATTAACTGATCAACACTTATGTGCACATATAGTAACATTCATCAGGTGTCGGGCAGATAGGAGGGGGAAGGAGGGGATGTGTATATTCATACCTAATGGGTATGGTGCGCATTGTCTGCGGGATGGACATGCTTGAAGCTCTGACTTGGGCAGAGCAAAGGCAATATATGTAACCTAAACATTTGTACCCCTATAATATTCTGAAATTAAAAAAATAAGGAAAAAATAAAGTACTAGAAAGAAATTTTAAAAAAAGAATTTGCTTAATATCCTTTTGTTTTTCCATGTCTATTTCTTAGGTTTGTCCAAATCTCTCTCATTTACTGATGCCTAGTTTTCACTTTCAGATTTATCTTGTAATTTCATCAGTGAATGAAATACACTGGGATAAAATCCGAGAGTTATAAACTGGGATATTGTTGACTGTTAACATATACTCTAGATCTTCTGTAGCTCAGGAGAGATATTTCCAAGATCTTAAATGAGAAACTTTACAACATTGCAAGATATATATATATATATATATATATATATATATATCAAGGCTAAACTTTTCATAGTAATAGTGTAATCAAACAAATTGCCAATGTTTGTTCTTAAAATACTTAGAGCTGAAAGAATTCCTATCAGAACCTAATTCCCCAAAGGAGATTTTCAATCTGGGGAGTAAAAACATAAGTATAGTAGGAACCATAAACAGGAAGGAAAATGATCTGAGACAGGTGGGAAAGCCCCTGCAGTAGGGATTGGATAGCTAATTAGAGAACAAGTTAATTAAATTATAAAGCTAAGACAATCAATATAGCAATTCATCTCATAATTGAATTTGTTGAAAATATTTACATAAATAAATCGAAAAGATTATTTTCTTTGTTAGCCAGATACTTGCCATAGTTTATTTAATATGTAGATATAATCTTATTTGCAAGTGAATTTAGTATTATACTTAAGAATAAACCTAGGAGCACTAACTTGTTTATAAACAACCTTCCAGTGATATTACTTGGTGTTAAGTTGTGACTCATTTGTCTGACTTGGACTTTGGGCTTGGGAGTGTGCAGTCATGAAAGCTTTGGCTTGCACAGAGTTCAGTTAAGGTAAGGTTGTACTTGCAACACTAAATATCTGTGATAGCTATAATCCAAACATATGATTATAGAAATAACCATGTATTTATATTATTGTTTAATAATTTTATAAAAATTTTATATAACCATATCCATATGATTATTTATATAACTGTACAGGCAGTGCTCCAAATTCTGAAGTAATGTGCATACATTAAAAGCAAAGAAAATGAGAATTGAAGCCAGGTTCTAGATAATGTGGAGTAAAGGGAGAGAGCATATGGAGTAGAAATGATCTCTAAACAGAGACCAGGATTTATCAAATTCAACTTTCTAACATTTTCATCCATAAACCCTGTGAAGCAGTTAGATCCCACTAATAAAATCCTGCGACATAGTTAATATTTAAGCTTTGTACCAGTGTTTTATATAATTCTGTTTCTTTGAGTTATATAAGGGAGAATAAGAGTGAAAGCAGAGTACAAAATAAATCAGCTGCATAGTATTCGTACTTTCAAAATCACAGTGTGATGAAACTTTTTCTATTTTTGTGTATCAAAAATAAATCATGGGCCAGGCATGGTGGCTCACGCCTGTAATCCTAGCACTCTGGGAGGAAGAGGTGGGAGGATAGCTCGAGGTCAGGAGTTCGAGACCAGCCTGAGCAAGAGCAAGACCCTGTCTCTACTAAAAAGTATAAACAAATGATTTGGACAGCTAAAAATATATACAGAAAAAAAAATTAGCCAGACATAGTGGCACATGCCTGTACTCTGAGCTACTAGGGAGGCTGAGGCAGAAGGATTGCTTAAGCCCAGGAGTTTGAGGTTGCCCAGGAGTTGAGGAGGCTGATGTCACGGCACTCTAGCCCGAGCAACAGAGCGAGACTCTGTCTCAAAAAAAAAAAAAAAAAAAAAACAACAAACAAACAAAAAAAATCATGGCTGTATTACAACTTTGTGAGATTGCCCATCCCTGTGGTAATGTACCTGCTCTCTATTATTGGCTTCCTAACAATTTCCTTAACAATCATTTGATTTTGCATCCTTCCAACAAGAATAGACAGAAACAGCCTATCAACTTGAAACCAAACAGATAAATAAATGCTGTTTTATATTGTTATATAAATTCAAAAACTTAAAATTGTAAGTTTATGAAAAATGAAACTTCCCATATACAACCCATTTTGTAAAAAGAAAATTATTCACTGAAGCAAATTATTGTAAAAATAATACCACATGGATAGAATTATTCAAAATTTCAATGTGCTTTCCCACAGATCTTTTAGTTCTGATATTTTTTGTTTTTTATACTGTTACACAGATTTATTAGGTGCATATACACTAATAATGTTTATATCTTTCTTGGGTTAGCAAACTTTAAGTCATTAGAGAATATTCCTTTTTACTTCTCTTAATGTTTGTTGCTTTGAAGTCTATTTTGTTTGAATTTAATGGGCCTAAGATTTTTGCTTTTGATGCTGTGTATCATGAGCACCATATAGTTTGATTTTGCTATTTTATCCAGTTGAACAAATAATAGCTTTTATTTAGGATATTTTATCCACATGCAAGGATCCAAGAATGATATCCTTATAGTCCTTGCATGGGGAGGGGAAGAGTAAACTTTGGGAAACCTGCCCATACCCTTCTCCATAACAAAGGCCTACCTTCTGGGAAAGGATATTGCCAGGGCATAATTCTGAAACCTTATTCTATCTCAGAAAAGGGAGTCCTTCCTACTCCAGCCCTCTAAAATCTTCATGCCTCACATAGGGAGGAAGAAATATAGTCAACAGTGGACAGATCTTCAAAAACCAAAAAACAAAAGATTGAGAATGCTGCAGCCAGAGAAGGAAGTAATAGGGAGAGGAAAAAGCTATACCACTATAGGAAGGAAACTTGTGAGTCCCACAGGCCTGAGACACAGGCCCACTTAAAGAATGAGACTTAATCAGAAGATTATGGAATGTTCACCCTCATCGATAGGCCACCACCACGCCAAGGCAGTGTCAGGACAGTAACCATGGATACTGCTGAAAGAGCTGGAAGAATTAGAGTCTGAGTAGCAGTATCTATTGAAGCACCAAAGTCAAGAGAGAAGACAAAATATGAACTTGAGAAGAATTTGTGACTCTGGCAGTCTTAGCTAAAACAAATATTAAGCACAGACCAACTTTAGTAAGATTAATATAAGTCCCTACTCTAAATATTGATTTGCCTCAGTTCCTGTTATCTAATGCAGTGTACCTAGCTTTTGATGAAAAATTACAAGGAACACCGAAAGATAAAAAACAACAAAGAAGAAAACATTTGGAAAAAGCAATTATCAGAATCAGACTCAGATATGACACACATAATGTAATTCTCAGATTGAGAATTTAAAACAACTGATTAATATATTAAAGGCTGTAATGAAAAAAGTAAAAAACATGAAAGTGCAGATGGATAATGCCAGTAGACAGATCGAAACTCTAATTAATAATCAAATAAAAGGCTAGAAATAAAAAACAAAGTAACAAAAATGAAGAATGTCTTTGACAGCCTATCAGTAGCCTCAACACGGACAGGGAAAGACTCAATGAACTTTAAGATAGGTCAATAGAAACTTTCCAAACTGAAATGCAAAAAGAAAGAGGAATGAAACATAAGAAAAAATATATCTAAGAACCATAGGAAAATATCAAAATATGCAACATATTTATAATTAGAGTAACGGAATGAAAGAACAGATCAGAAGAAATGCTTGAAGTAATAATGGTTTAGAACTTTTCAAAATCAAATCACAGATTCAGAAAGCTCAGAGAACCCCAAGCCGGATAAATATCCCCCAAACCATAGCTTGGCATAGCATATTCAAACTGCAGAAAACCAAAGATGAAGAGAAAATCTTGTAGAAAGCCCAAAGTGGAATAAAAATCTTACCTCTATGTGAAAATGGATAAGAATTACAGTAGAATTCTCATAAAAAAACCACACAAGCCCCACCAACCTAGAATTCTATATTCAGTGACATTATTCTTCGAAAGTGAAGGAGAAATAGAGGTATCCTCAGACAAGCAAAACCTGAAGGAATTCATTTCATTGCCAACAGAGCTTTCTTGTTAAAAAAAAAAAAAAAAGTTAAAAAACATTCTTCATGCAGGAAAAAAATGCATCAGAAATGGGGGGCAAGGGGCAAGAGATCAGTCACCAGACTGTCCCAAAAAGAAGAAAAAGTTTCAGGTGAAAAAACAGCGTAGGTGGAATACTGAGGGAAAGATGCCAGAACTTATGCTTATGGGAGCTCCCACAGGAAGAAGTTGTGGAGCAAAACAAGAAGGAGTAAGATATCGGCAGAAACCTACTGACCACTGAGGGATTTGGAGTTCAACAGGAGGGGTAGATGAGAGTGTTTACTTTTCCTCCCCTCACACCTATGGTAGTCTTCCAGCTCCCAATCCTTCAGAGAGCCTTTTTACCCTCAGGAATGCAGGTGTTTCTGCCATGGATGAACTGAGAGCTTCTCGAGAGTAGAGCACCTGGTTGTGGGCCTATGCAGGGTCGCTTTCCCCACCATAGACCCAAGCCGAGGTGGTGGGTGCCATATTGCCTGTGCGACCACTGGATGTCTTTATCCTGTCTGGGAAGTCACAGTCCCTCAGTCTCCTTGTCACTTGATCCCACATGAACATTCCCCAGCACTCACTTGGACTGTGACAACCACAAAGGAACAGGGAGACACAGAAGAGCAGCAGTATTTTCCAGAGTTTGACCCATAGGGTAGGCTGCCCCTAAAGAGTCTGGGAAGTTTCATGAATGCTTTTTAGGACAAAGGAAAGTGGAAAGCACACTCTCCTGCACCTGAGAGCCCCTTTGTCTCATGACCAGATGTTGCCTGTACTCTTCCCTGTGGAGACATGGTGCAGAGTGGAGTCCATAAGGTAGAGGAAGTGTCTCCACTGCACAGAGCAGCATCCCAGGAGCCCGGGCAGGAACATGGAGATTCCCTTGTTCCAACCACCCAATGCTGCAGACAGAGCTGCCTCTCCTCTAATAGCATGAGTGGGTGTGCCACAGAATGGCAAGTTCTAGGCTTGCTAGGCTTCTAGGCCAGTTCTAGTACTTTGCTCACCATGCCCATGTTTTGTACGGAGGGTGTGGCTCATTTCCCTCCCTCATGGACAGGCAGCTTTTTTTGTAGATGTCACGACCAGGGAATCTCAGCCCTTAGGTCTCCATATCACTAGACCCAAACCCAATGCTCTCCAGCACCTACTCGGATCACAGCAGTCTTGGGGGACTGGTGCGTCCTTGGGAGAACTGTAGGTCCCCTGAAGCTTGGGAATTCAGGCCACTTCCAGCTGAGAGGAGACTGGCAGCATTCCAGAAGATCCGTCAGGACAAAGGGGGCCAGAAGGCTAGCTTCCCCTTATTTGGGGACTTCTCCTCTACTGCTCTGCCCACTGCTGGCAAGGCAGCCATGGGTGTTTCTGCTTGGAGCTGGTGAAGGCTACACAGGGAACAATTAAGCCAGGGTATTTGGGAGCAGCTGCCCCATCTCTGACACAGTACCTACCACAGTCAGGCTTCCATGGAGTGCGGGGCTCATTCCTTTCCCTTTGAGGGAGGGTAGGGGTAGCAGTCCTCTCACAAAGCTGCTTGTCTCTTCTGGGAGGAATCTACTCTCCCTGGAGGCAACTCTGTGGCACAGCTACCCACCACCCCTGCTAGGGCATTTCAGGGTAACCCCCAGTCATTGTGGGAATCCAGCAAACAGGTTTGCAGCTATAAAGTTGCATACTGACAACAATTCTTGTTTGAGTTTTAAGAGCTGGAGCTGTGTGCATGATAATGAGAAAAACGCTAAACTATATTTTATAGTTGCTATATAAACAGAAATCCAAAAACTATGCTCTTTAAATGAAGTGGTTTGCTGCACACATTCCTCAGATTCTAGTGAAGAAATTGTCTAGTTAATAAGTTTAAAGTGTCTAAAATAGTACAGTAAGCATGCGGCTATTCTTTTTTTTTTCCCCTCCACTTCCTCAGGATTTTGCATTTCTTGGTTCTCTTAAGAAATTAAAATACCTTTAATTGTTTTCTGCTCATATCTTAAGGTTTTCCTGACACTATGATCATGCTTCTAAGATCCTTCTTTTTCTAAAAATTTATTTTAATTGACAAATAATAAATATTTATATTTATGGAATACAATGTTATGTTTTGATTTATGCATACTTTATAGAAAGATTCAACCAAGCTAATTCACATATACATCAGCTCACCAACTTATATTTTTGTGATGGGAACAATAAAAATATATTCTTTAAGCAATTTTGAAATACACAATACATTATTACTAACTGTGATCACCATAAAATGCAATAGATCACTAAATCTTATTTCTCCAGTCTAAGATTTTGTACCTCTTGATCAACATCTTCCCTTTTCTCAGTCCTTCCCCTACCCTCCCCCTGCCTCTGGTAACCACTTTTCTGCTTTCTGTTTCTATAAGACAAACTCTTTTAGATTCCACATATACATGAGATCATACAGTATTTCTATGGCATTATATGACTGGTTTATTTCACTTAGCTAGATTTCGTCCACTCTCATTCATGTTGTGAATGACAGAATTTTCTTCTTTTTTAAGGCTGTGTAGTATTGCATTGTGTATATATATATTACACTTTTTTTTTATCCATTCATTTGTTCATGGACACTTAGGTTGCTTCCATATCTTGGCTATTATAAATAATGCTGACATGAATATGGGAGTACAGATATCTGTTTGACATACTGATTTCAATTCAAGTAGTGGAAATGATGGATCATATGGTAGTTCTATTTGTACTTTTTTGAGGCCTCTATACTTTTACATAGTGACTGTACTAACTTGCATTCGTATCAACAGTATAAAAGAGTTCCCTATTCTCTACATCCTTGCCAGCATTTGTTATTTGTTATTTTTCATCTTATTGATGATAACCACTCTAACTGGGGTAAGATGATATCTCCTTGTGATTTTGATTTGCATTTTTTTGAGGATTAGCGATGTTGAGCATTTTTTACGTACCTATTTTCCATTTGCATCTCTTCTTTTGAGAAACGTCTATTGAGATCCTTTGTCCATTTTTTTAATTGGGTTATTTGATTTTTTGCCATTGACTTGAGTTTCTTGTATACTTTTAATATTAGCCCCTTATCAGATGTATGGTTGCAAATATTTTCTTGAAACCTATGGGTTGTATCTTCACTCTTTTAACTGTGTCTTTTGCTGCATAGATTTTTCAGTTGGATGCAATCCCAATTGTCCATGTTTACTTTTGTTGCCTTTGGTTTTGGAATCCTATCAAAAAAATCATGCCCAGACCAATGTCATGGAGTTTTCCCTCTTTTCTTCTAATAGCTTTATAATTTCAGGACTTACATTTAAGTCTTTTGCCCATTTTGAGTTGATTTTTGGATATGATATGAAGTAATGGTCCAATTTTATTTTTCTGCATGTGAATATCCAGTTTTCCCAATATTATGTATAAGAGACTGTTTTTCCCCATTATGTGTTCTTGACACCTTTGTCAAAAATTAATTGACCATAAATGCTTGGGGTTATTTTTGGGCTTTTTATCTTGTTTCATTGGTTGATGTATCTATTTTTATGCCAGTACCATGCTACTTTGATTATAATAGTTTTATAATATATTTTGAAATCAGGAAATGTGATGCCTACAGCTTTGGTCTTTTTGCTTAAGATTGCTTGTGCTACTTAGGGTCTTTTCTGGTTCCATAAGAGTTTTAAGATTTTTAAAAATTTCTTTGAAAAATGACATTGGAATTTTGATAGGAATTGCATTGGATCTATAGATCACTTTGTGTAGCATGAACAATTTGACAATATTAATTCTTTTTAATACATGAACATAGGACATCTTTCCATTTATTTGTGTCTTCTTCAATTTCTTTCATCAATGTTTTATAGCTTTCAGTATACAGATCTTTCTCCTTGGTTAAATTTACCTCTAAGTCTTTTGTTTTACTTTTTGATGCTATTGTAAAGGAGACTCTTGTCTTAATTTCTTTTTCAGATAGTTCATTATTAGTGTATAGAAATACTGCTAATATTCATATGTTAATTCTTCAAGATTTTCTATATATTAGATAATTTTGGCAGCAAATAGAGATAATTATACTTATTTCTTTTCCATATGGCACCATTTTATTTCATTTCCTTGTCTAATTGCTCTGGCTAGGACTTCCAATACTTTGTTGGATAGCAGTGGTAAGAGTTGGCATTTTTGTCTTATTGCTGATCTTAGAGGAAAAGCTTTAAACTTTTCACCATACACTACGATGTTAGCTATGGGATTGTCATATATGGCCTTTATTTTGTTGAAGTGTATTCCCTTTATACCTATTTTTTTGAGAGTTTTTTTTTTTTTTTACAAGAATGGATGTTGAATTTTGTCAAATACTTTATTTGTATCTTTTGAGATGATCATGGTGTTTTTGGATTTCATTTAGTTAATGTCGTATAACACATTTATTGATTTATGTAGGTTAAATTATCCTTGCATCCTTGAGAAAAATCTTGATCACAGTGGAAAATCTTTTTAATTTGCTGTTAAATTTGATTTACTATTATTTTCTTGAGAATTTATGTATCTGTGTTCATCAGGAATATTGGCCTGTAATTTTCTTTTCTTGTAGTGTCCTTGTCTGGCTTTGCCATAAGGATGATATTGGCCTTTTGTATTATAAAATGAATTTGGAAGTATTCTCTTCTCTTCAATTTTTGAAAAGAGTTTGAGCAGGATTGCTATTACTTCTTCTTTAATTGTTTGATATAATTCAGCAGTGAAATCTTTAGGTCCCAGGTTCTTTGATGGGGGGCTTGTTATTATCCATTCAATCTCATTACTTGTTACTGTTCTGTTCAGATTTTCTATTTCTTTCTGATTTAGTGTTGGCAGGTTTAATGTTTCTAGAAATTTATTCACTTTTTTCTAGGCTATTAAATTTTTTGGTGTATAGTTGGTCATAGTAGTCTCTTGTGATCCTTTGTATTTCAGTATTTCAGTTATAATGTCTTCTCTTTCATCTCTGATTTTGTTTATTTGAGTCTTTTTTCTTTTTTTCTTTGTTATTCTAGCTAAAGGTTTGTCAAGTTTTTAACCTTTTAAAAAAACAAATTTTATTTTATTGATATTTTCTATTGTTTTTCTAGGCTCTATTTTATTTCTGCTGTGATTTTTGTTATTTCCTCCTTTGTATTACATTTATTTGGACTTACTTTGTTTTTATTTTTCTAGTTCCTTGAGGGGTAACATTACTTTGTTTATTTGAGATCTTTCTTCTTTTTTGATATAGATATTCGTTGCTGTAAACTTCCCTTTCAGGTCTGTTTTTTACTGCATTCTGTTAGTTTTAATATGTTGTGTTTTCCATTTTCCTTTGTCTCAAGATATTTTTAAATTTCTCTTTTAATTTCTTCTTTGACCCATTTGTTGTTTAGGAGCATGTTTAATTTTTTTTACATATTTGTGATTTTCCAAGATTTCTCCTGTTATTGATTTCTAGTTTCATGCCATTGTGATCAGAAAAAAATATTTGACATTATTTCAATCTTATTAAATTTTTTAAGAGTTGTTTTTTATTTTAACATATGCTCTATTCTGGAGTATATTAAAAAGAATGTGTATCCTGCTGCTCTTGGATGGAATATTCTGTGAATATCTTTGAGGTCCATTTTGCCTAAAGTATAGCTCAAGCTCACTATATTTCTTTTATTAATTTTATGTCTGGATGATTTCTCTAATGTTGAAAGTGGAGTATTGAAATCTAGTAATATTGCTATATGGTGGTCCAAATCTTCCCATAGATTATTAATATTTTCCTTACATATTAAGGTGTTCTAATATTGAGTGCATATATATACATACATGTTTACAATTGTTTTATCTTCTTGATGAATTAATTAACTCCCTTATCATTACATAATGAACATCTTTTTCTCTTTTTGCAATTTCTGACTTAAAGTCTATTTTGTCTGATGTAAATATAGCTATTCTTGCTATCTTCTGGGTTTTATTTGCATGAAAAATATTTTTCTATGCCTTCATTTTCCATCTATGTTTATCATTAGAGGTGAAGTGAGACTTTTGTAGCCTATAGATTGGTCTTGTATTTTTATCCATTCAGCCACTAGATGTTTTTGGACTGGAGAATTTAAAAATTTGATTCGCTTACATTCAGAGTAATTGTTGATAGGTAAGGGCTTAATATTGTTGTGTTGTTTTCTAGTTAATTTGTAGATACTTTGTTTCTCTTCTTCTCTTTTATTGTCTTCTTTTACAGTGTGACAATTTTCTGTAATGGTATGCTTTCAGTCCCTTCTTTTTACCTTTTGTATATCTACTGTTTTTACTTTGTGGTTTTAATGAGGCTCATGTAAAACATTTTAAACTAATAACATGCTATTTTGAGCTAATAATGACTTAGCTTTGATAACTTGTGCACTGTACATTTCTATGTCCCACCTATAATTTGTTTCTATTGACACATTTTGTATCATTTATATTTTGTGTTTTTTACCAAATTATAATAGCTATAGTTGTTTTTAATAGTTTTGACTTTTAACTTTCATGCTAAAGGTATAATTGATTTCTACACCACCATTACAGCATAACAATGTTTTGAGATTGACCATATACTTAACTTTTACCTGTGAGTTTTATATTTTCATATATTTTTATGTTGCTACTTAGTAATTTTTTTCAGCTTGAAGAACTCTTTTAGCATTTCTTGTAAGGCATGTCTGGCAATTATAAATTCCCTCAGCTTTTGTCTCAGAAAGTTTTTATTTCCCCTTCATTTTTGAGGACAGTTTTTCTGGGTATAATATTCATACTTGAAAGTTTTTTTCTTTCAACTTTTGAAATATACCATTCCATTCTCTTTTAGCCTGCAGGGTTTCCATTAAAAAATCTGCTGATGGTCTCATAGAAGTCCCCTTGTATGTAACAAGTCACTTTTCCTTTGTGGCTTTCAATATTCTATCTTTTGACAATTCAATTATAACGTGTCTTGCTGTGGTTCTCTTTGCATTAATCCTATTAGGTGTCTGTCAAACTTCCTGGATCTGGATTTCTATTTTCTTCACTACATTTTGAAAGTTTCTGCCATTATATTTTTGAATATGTATTCTGTTACTTTCTCTCCCTTTTCTCCTTCTTGTATACCAATAATGTATACATTATTTCACTTGATGATGTCCCTTAAGTCCCTTAGGCTATGTTCAATCTTTTTAATTCATTATTCTTTTTGCTCCTGGTATTGAATGATTTCTAATGAACTGTATTCAAATTCACTAATCTTTTCCTGTCCTTAATCTAGGACCCTTTTGTTCTTTTTTCTTGTGAGAAATCCTCCAATGCCCTATACCTGCTGTTACTCAAGCACAGTAATTTAAGAGCCAAAGCATCCTGGCAGGGACTGTAAAAGGCACTATAGCTGTGGTATAAACCCCTCACCTGTCAGGAAGAAGCTGAGAGTTGGGCCAATTATAAGGCACTGTGCTCAGGGTGGGACTAGTTATAAGTGTATCTTTGATTTTCCTACCCATTTTGATGTGGATATTTTCTCAGTCATCTGTTGTATAGGAATATTTCAAATGGATTCTGGCTTTCTCTTGGAGAAAACTGATCTATATGTAGGTTTTTATGCAGTGTGTCTACGGAAGGAGGAATAGTCAAGAGTCTTCTATTTGCTCAGTGTTTCTTGCATCAATCCTATAATCCTTCTAATGACAAATGGAAACCCTAAGATTCTACTACAATTGATCTAATGTCCCTATACCAGACATAGCCCAACTTGGTTTTTCTGTGTGGGACACAGAGTTAATGGCCAGTTTACAAGAACATTAACCTATGTGTTTCCTTACCAAAAAACTTAGAATGTTAACTGAGCATATAATAACTTCTTATAAAAGGGCTTTCTGTTAAATGATTCCTAAAAATCATCCCAAACACAGTCAATGTTATAAGAAAAATGTGAGGTTTCTTCCTCATAGAAATGATATACTATGATGTAGCCATTTATGGCAGAGTGTTATGTCTACTATGAAAGTTAGAAAATCCATATATATTTTTAAAAGTCATGTTTTTAAAAGCATAGGAAAACTGCTGAAACAAAGTAAATACTAAGTGTTATGACACTGAAGAAAGCATATTTTGAGAGAAAAACTGATGATCCACAGCGTCGTTTCTCTGGAATAATTACCAACTCTAGACACTGGAAAAGGATTGGAAATTCAGTATTGGACCAGGCAAAGTCCACTATTGGGGGAAGAGATATTTGTAGGGTTTTTGATAGTCTTGCTAGATTAGAATAGCATAATTATAGTATTAAAAACCACCAATACAAATCGATATTTCTTTCAAGATATTTGATGAATTTTGAAGTTATGCATGGCAGATGGCTAAAGGGTAACTTGAAAGCTTCTGAAAGTGAGAATGGAGTTTTTGGTAGTCTGGTGGTACCAAAGAGATAAACCTCTGTGAGAGAAGAGCTGTGATGAATAAACAAATATTTTAGTTGAAGGTGCTGGAAGATGATCAATGTATCCTCTATATGACTGGTATAAATGGACAAACTCTCTCTGGAGCATTATAATATCACAAAGAGACTCTAAGATTTTTCTCTTATGACTGAAGTATAACAAATTGAAGCCTTTGCTCTAAGGACTGGAACAGAACAAAGATGCCCATTTTCACCACTATGAAATATAATACTGGAAGTCCTATCCAGAGCAGTTAAGTAAGAGAAAGAAATGAAGGACATTCAAACTGGAAAGGAAGAAGTCAAATTAGCTGAAGACTTCACATAAAAACTGTTAGAAATGATTTAAAAATTCAGTAAAGTTGCAGGATACAATATCAACATACAAAACTCATAGCATTTATATATGCCCAAAGTGACCTCTGTGAAAAAGAAATCAAGAAAGGAATCCCAGTTACAATAGCTACAAAAATATAAAATACCTGGGAATCAATCTGACCTAATAAGTGAAAGATTTATGAAAGAAAGAGAAGAGGACACAAAACAATGGAAAGATATTCCATTCTCATTGATTAGAAGAACTAATATTATTAAAATGACAATACTACCCCCAAAATTTACAGATTCAATACAATCCCTATCCAAATAGCAATGACATTCTTCACAGAAATAGAAAAAAAAACTTAAATTTTATATGGAACCACAAAAGACCCCAATTAGCACAAACAATCCTGAGCAAAAAACAAAACAAAACAAAACAAAACAAAAAAACAAAGCTGGAGATATCATACTACCTGACTTCCAACTCTACTACAAAGTAACAGTAAGCAAAACAGCATGTAACTGGAATAAAAACAGACACATAGACCAGTGAAACAAAATAGAGAATCTAGATATAAATCCACACAATTTGTAATGAACTGATCTTTGATAAAGACACCTAGAAAATACAATGGCAAAAGGAGTCTTTTCATTACCTGGTGGTGGGAAAACTGGATAACTATGTGCAGAAGATTGAAACTAGACCTTCTATCTCTCACCATACACAAAAATAAAGTCAAAATGGATTAAATATTTAAATATAACACTTAAAACTATTAAATTACTATAAGAAAACATTGAGGGAACTCTATAGGACATTGGTCTGGGCAAAGATTTTTTTGTGTTAGATCTCTAAAAAAAGGCAACCAAAGCAAAAATAGATAAGTGGGATTATATCAAGCTAAAAAGCTTTTGCACAGTAGAGGAAACAGTCAACGAAGTGAAGAGAGCAACCCACAGAATGGGAGAAAATATTTGCAAACAATCCATCTAAGAAGGTATTAAAAAACAAAATATATAAGGAGCTCAAACAACTAATTAGCACAAAATCAAATAATCCAATTACAAATGGGCAAAAGATCTGAACAGATATTTCTCAAAAGAGGACATACAACTGGCCAACAGATATGTGAAAAAATGCTCAACATCACTAATTATCAGAGAAAGGCTAATCAAAACCATGAGGAGATGTCATCTCACCCCAGACAAAGTGGCTTATATGAAAAAGACAGGCAATAACTGATACTGATGAGGGTGTAGAGAAAGGGGAACCCTTGTACACTGTGGGTGGAAATGTAAATTAGTGCATCCTCAATGGAGGACAGTATAGAGATTCCTCAAAAAACTAAGAATAGAACTACCATATGATCCAGCAATTTCACTACTGGGTATATATTGAAAGTAAATGAATTCAATGTATAAAAGAGATACCTGTACTTCCATGTTTATTGCAGCACTCTTCATAATAGCCAAAACATAGAATCAACCTAAGTGCCCATCAGTGGATGAATGGATAAAGAAAAAGTGGTATATATACACAATGGAATATTATTCATCCATAAAAAAGAATGAAACCCATCATTTGTAGGAAGATGGATGGAACTGGAAGCCATTATGTTAAGTGAAATAAGCCAAGCAAAGAAAGACAAATATGATATGTTCTCACTCATATGTGGGAGCTAAACAAAAGTAGATCTCATGAGGATAGAGAGTAGATTGGTGGTTTCCAGAGTCTGGGAAGGGGAGGAAGAAGGGGGAATGAAGGGAAAAAGATAAATAATATAAACGTATTTATTACCACTGAAAATGGCACATTTAAAAATGGCAAAGATGGTAAACTGTACATGTATATTTTACCTCAATTAAAAAAATCAACTTTATGACTGAACAGTGGGACATGACTGTAGAATCTATAGGCACTGGAATGAAGATTAGGATACACATGTTCATAAATTAGAAGTGTTCAATATTGTAAAGATACCAACTCTTCCCAGAGTAACATATAATTGCATATATGCAATTGGATTGCATATAATTTCAATGCAATCCAAAATCAAAATTTCAGCATTTTCTGGTAGAAGTTGACAAGCTAATTCTAAAAATTAAATAAAAATATAAAGTGCCTGACTTAGTCAACATGCATTGCTTTAAAGGAATATCTGAAGCTGGGTAATTTATAAAGGAAAGAGGTTTATTTGGCACACAGTTCTGCAGGCTGCCCAAGAAACATGGTGCCAGCATCTGCTTCTGGTGAGGGCTTCAGGAGAGTTTCACCCCTAGCAGAAGGCAAAGGGCAGCAGGCATCACATGACAAGAGAGGCTGCAAGAAAGAGAGGGGAGGGAGGTGCTAGGCTCTTTGTAACAATCAGTTCTCATGGGAACTAACAGAGAGAGAGAACTCACTCATTGCTGTGAGGATGGCACCACGCCTTTAATTAGGGATCTGCCCCCATAAGCCAAACACCTCTCGCTAGGCCCCACATCCAATGCCGGGGATCGAATTTCAACATGAAATTTCCTGGGGACAAATATCCTAACTATATCAGTACTAAAAATAGCCAGTGAAGTCTTACAGATGAAAACAAAGACGGAGAATACATACTGCCATATAACCAACCTATCGTGAAGGTTAAAAAATTAGGAGTGCAGAAATGGTGCAAAGAGAGAAAAGTAAACACGGAAACAGAACAGTTAGTTTGGAAACAGACTCACACACATATATCACAAGGTGACACTTCAGCACACTGGAATAAAGATGATCTTTTCAATAAATTGTGCTAAGTCAATTGTATATCCATATTGATAAAATGAATCAAGAACTTTATTTCACCCATGTAAAAAATCACATTTAGAATGTCAAAGGTATAGCAATACAACTTTTTAGAAAAAAATTGAGGGCATCAATGTTAGACTGGGTTAAGCAAAGCTTAAAAAGGACACAAAAAACCAAACAGTAAAAAAATTGCAACTTATGCTGAATTAAAATTTAAAAAATTATCAAAATATCATTAAAATAGAAAACAAGCCACATAGTAGAAGATATTTATATTATAATACATATATCTGAAGAATGATGCCTCTCAAAATATTAATGGAATTCCAACAAATCAATGCCCAAAATAGGAGACAAGCAAATACAAAATGCACAGGATTTATACAGTCATTTCACTAACAAGAATATGGCCAGTAAACATGTGAAAAACATGCTCGACTTTAATAGTTATCAGGTAAATGAATTTAAAACCGCCCTACAGTACTAATACACACTGATTCAAATATCTAAAATTTAAAAAGACTGAAATTACTTGTGTTTTTGAAGCTGTAGATCAAATGGAAATATCAAAAACTGTTAATGGACTTGTAGAAAAATTATTTAAAAAATACTTTGTAGTATGACTTGTCTTAAAGGAACATATATTTTATAACACAACAATTTAATTTCGGGAGCTACCTAACAGAGAGATACCTAACTCCCTAACAGGGAGATACCTAACAGAATACGTACATGTGCTCTTGAAATAAACAAACAGGAATGTTTATAGCTGCACATTAGTGATAGCTCCAAACCAGGGACTGCTACATTGTGCTGTGTATGTACAATGGAATAGCCTAGAATACTGTGTAACAATAAAATTAATGAACCACATGCAACAACATAGTTAACAAAAAAATATAACGCTGAGCAAAAGAAGTCAGGCACTAAAGAGTGTGTACTATACATAAAATTCAAAAACAGGCAAAACTCATCAATGGTGTTAGAAGTCAAAATAGTGATTATAGTGGTTGCAAAGTGGCTTTTAGAGGGCTATACAGTGTTATTAGTGTTTTATTTCTTAATCTGGGTGCTACAGATGAGTATCTTTCTTTAATAAAAATTAATCTGTGCATTTATGATTTGTGCACTTTTCTGCATGAAGAGAGGTAATTCACTTTAAAAGTTTCCAATCCGAAAATGAAGGTAGGGATTTCTGCTTTTTGTCATGAGAGACTCAGTGGGAATGGACTTCCTTTCCCATTGTAAACAAATATAAAACAAAATATACGAAACCACTCTTTTTAGGCATTAGAGAGCAGGAAGTACAGGACTATGGCCCTTCAAAAATAAATCAAGCGATGTGAGTCTTGCAATCACCTCAGATTTTTGCCTAGAGGAACAGTCCAACCTTTAGGACCACGATCTAGGTAGGAAAATCCAAAGCAGAGCAGAGTGGTCTCGCTGAGCTGAGCACACCAGGAGACAGATCAGAGTTCAGGGTGGCTGAGTTGAGGGTGGCAGAGTTCAGTGGAAATCTGCTCATTAGTCTACCCTATTTTCCCATGCATCTGGGAAAAAAAGCCTTCATTTTTTTTTTTTTTGATTACTTTATCCATAGGACAGGTTCAGTGCTTAGCATTCAAATTATTCGAGATCATCCAATATTTATATTGTGTATAACAAAGAACAATAATTTTGTCAAGGAATAAATACAATAATTTTGTATGTAAAAACAGAATCTATTTTGAACTAAAAAAGGAATGTATTTTAAGATATCTGCAACTGGCACTGAGTTTAGTAAGGTGTTTTTCTTTAGGTCTATGAAGCCCATAGACCAGACGAACTCTCCCCACCCCCATTCTCCTACCGGCCACATCAGTAGGCATTAGAAAGCAGTGGCTTTTCATTTAGTCTGAAGGGATCAGCGTCACCTGTAACATATGAATTAGCTGAGCCTCCGAGAAGCCCTATATTGACCTCAGTCATTTTGTTCAGTAATTTTTCAAAAGCAGGCCAGGGGCTCACTGGTGAACATGCCTGCAATACTGATGTTTGTGCAATGGAAAATTTTAAGAAGGGAATTCTATTTCCCCAAGCAAGTTTCCAAGCACTAAACTCTCTTTCAAATAATAAAAGAGGTTAGAGACTAACTTAGGGAACAGATTCAATTTTTCAATGTGGCATTAATAGGGGCAAAGCAAAGAGACAGATTGCATTGACAAGGAAACAAAAATGGATAATGGATTTAATAGCTTGAGTTCTAATGGAAAAAATAACATTTTCCATGAGATTGTCGTATTTTTTAAAAATGTGGCTACCATTAATAGTTCATATGTGGACAAAAAAAAGCTTATATGGTGGTATATAAATAACTAAAAAGTTTTCAGCAAAATCAAGTAGACAAGTATTTCTGTTGCCTTCTGTATATTATCTTCTTCATTATTCATATACTCAGTATATTTTGTGTACTCAATATCATTGACAATAATATTACCACATTGAATATTAACCTATGATTTTCATCTTTTTACTGGTTATAACAAAAAATACCAATAAGAAAAAACATGGAACTAATTTGAATGTTAGATTATTTGTAAGCTTTTTTGGGGGGATAATTGTATATAATGAAAATTGCTAGATTCAGTATGTGATCAGTTGGCTAATCAAGGGACATTTTAGTTCATGATTTTGTTAATTGTCCGTATCTGTTATGTGAGATATTCAGAGAAGATCAACCAACTAAAAGCTTTGAAAATCTCATGAAACTGATGGACCCTATAATAATGCACACATGAGCATAATCCAAAATTTTACATGTAATTTAGGTGATAAAAGGAAACTCAAAAATATCAGATTAAAAATCCCTTAAACTATAAAGTAATTATTAAGTAACTGGGTAAATGGTAAGAATTAGGATGAAAGGTCAAGGTAAAATTATATTTTTGTCAAAACACAAAGAGAAAAATACCTGGAGTATCATAATTGATCCTAGCACACAAAAAGACATGAGGACTCAAAGGGATAGGATCTAATAAAAAGTTGATATATGGAAAAAAACTCAGTTATGTCAATGTATAAGCAGTAATTGTGATTATTATATAAAAGTGGCAGGAAGACAGAGGTGTTTGCGGGAGGTAGAGAATAGTACATGTTGACGTGAGCCACCGTACCTGGTCCAAACGTTTATTTTTATTAGTTCCAAATTTACGTTTGGATGTATCTAAACCTTTTAGCTAATTTAGAAAAAAAGTTGACCATTGAAGAATTGGAATTAATGAGTGAAGCTTAGAGTGCAGTGAAATAAATGCAGGTCGTGTTGCTCCATGGAGACCAGGCAGGACCAAAGTGCTTGACATGTCATAGAAGGTGGCTGTCAACCACTATGCTCGTGGCCTCCTGTGACTTTAACAGAGGCAACATAAGGATTTGAGACAGTAATTTTGATAACTAAAAAAGTTGAAAGCTATCGATCCCATTCAATATATGACCAATCATGTCAGCTGGCTGCTACATCCCCAGCCACCCTTAGGCCAAACCGTGAAGAGGAAACTCTACCAACATTCCAGAATCCCCTGACAAATACAGACTCGTACAAACACTCTTAGTGGGCCTTACAGCTTTAGCTCCTGATGGGACATGCTCAGTATTCCACCTGGTAGCCATTTACTGCTTTCTCTGCTCCTATTTGCTGGCCTTGGTTGTCAATCATCCCCTTACGCACAGTTCCTAAATGCTGGGAATTCACTGTTCATCGTCTTGCATTGCCTGGCTACTGCCGGAACACAACAAACACCCCAATGTAAAACAGTCCGACTTCATCCCAGCTCTCCTCTCCTCAAAGATACAAAACTGCCCTGTAATATCCCAGTTATTCCTCTCTCAGACTCCTGCCTCCGTCACACCAGCAGGTGACTCCGAAGAGAATTTCCAAATTTTTGCTTTTGTTTCACATTCTTCAATTTCCGCTTCTTTTGGCTTAACATTTTTGCACAGCTTCAAAAATGCATTTTGTCTATTCAAGTGAAATAAATGAGAACTGCTGCAGGGCAGCCGTGCAGTTCAGCAGCTTTTAGGCTCTGCCAGAACCTACTCACAAAGCAAACTTCCCAGATACATGTTCAAACACCCTGCTGGAATTAACGAAAAAGTAGGAGCAAGAATTGTATAATCTTCCATGCATTCATTTGTTAAAGCAACTTTTGCCTCAAAATATTAAGGGGTCAAATAAATATTAGGGAGTTACAGACACTGTCAAGGCTGTCATGAAGAACAGTTTACTTTGTAGAGCAGCAGCCATGCTGCTGATCTGAAGACAGAGGGAGAGAGGAAGCAAGACCGAGAGCAGGTAACTATAAAGAAGAAATTATACTTTACTTAGCAAATCTCTCTGAAGCCGCTATATATGATCTGAGCTTGACTTACTGAGTATTTGGGATATTTGTTCTATGTGGTAAGCAAAATTAGCTGATTTAATATTGCCATAAAATCCTCTAATAATCTGACTGAAAAGATCATAATTAAGAGGAAACCAATAAAAAATTACTTTTTGTTATAAGCTTAAAGAATGCACAACACTAAGATGTTGCTATATTTTATTGCAAACCAATTAAGGAATGATTAAGAACAACTAATCTTATTCCTGAATTTCTGCATTAGGATATATGGGGCATATTATATGTCATTTCTATTAAGGTGTGGCAGACAATAAACATTGAGCTGTAGACTGCATATTTCAAATCAGTCTGCTGGACATGGAATAAATATCAAGCAAATACTCTGCCTTTGTTCTGTCTTTTCCATTCCTTTTCTGAGAATTGGTCAAAGAGGTTCTGGAGAATTCTTGAAAGGGCTATTGCTGTAACAAATTCATGTCGAATCATCACAATATAGAAAAAGCTTGGATTTTTCCCAATCCGAATAATAACATACACCTCAGCCACTGGTATAAAGACAAATCAACATCTTATTAAATTTGATTTTAAAATTGTTATATATTTTCATAATGTTTATTTGAACTGACACATTTTAATTAGAATAGTCACATTATCATTGACTATCAAAAAAGTTATAGAGTACTTCATTCATGCACCTGAATAAAAATGACAGGGAATATTAATATGGTAACCATACAGCACTCCAGATAATTGGTTTTTTCTATCACTACATTTTACTGCCAGTGGCCACAGTGTGGATTTTTGAAGAGACATCTACATACTTAAAGGAGAAGGGAAGAGTGTGAGTATAGAGCATGATCTTTAAAAACGAAATGTAAAAGAACTTTGAAGTCAAGAATTAACACCAAAGTGCTGTAAGGAAATGACTTACATACAAAACGAATATGAAACTTCTTATGAACAATTTTCTTCTTCTTTCTAATTCTCCTGCATATTTTCATGCATGCATTTGCATGCATATCCACATACACAAATATGTAAAAAATAGTAATGCCGTGGAACTGCAACCAGCTGGATGTGCATTTGAGGTTCAGATAAAGAAGAACATTATGGCTACCAAAATTCAACTTACCATTCTTAAAGTACAAAATACTCCCCCTTTCAGTTTTACCTTTTCCACCTCATCTATCACCAAAGTCACTTAAACAAAAATCATATCAGAACACTAACATGTTTCTACAGCAATTTTTCTCTCTCAGAGAAAGCAAAGTTTCAGATTGTGAATTTGTTTTAAATTGTCTTTCTATTTTTCCCAAGAAATTTCACAATGTAAAGAGAGTCTCAGAAAGTTGTGATTGGTGACTGGTTACCAGAACACTTCTCGGTTAACTTCATTATTGCATACATTAGTCTGGGCTGACAGAGTTGGAATTAAGAAATGATTTCCTGCTGGTAGCATGAGCTGATGGCCAATATACAGAACTGGGGATTACGATAGCTGTGGCTTTGATGTTATAGATATGACTACGAGTAAGTTAATTATGGTCTTTAGTGCAGTTTCCTCACATCCGTAAAATGAGAGGATTATGCTATGTATTCTCTAAAATGTACTTCTAGTAGTCTACCTGATTTTCTGTTTTAAAAAAAGACTTTAAAAAACCTTTTAGCCACATGTATAGAACCTTGGCTTGCTTTGTTTAATTTATATCTAGATTACTCATAATCTAGATACTTGAATTACTTGAATTTCTTTTTTTGTTGTTGTTGTTTTTTTTTTTTGTTTTTTGTTTTTTTTTTTTGAATTTCTAGGGCTGTTAGTAATTGGGCATTCTATAGCATTTACATTTTGGATGGAATACAAGAAACCATAAATAATGCCCTAAAAATAAAATATGTCAAAGTGTGTAAAACACAATTACTACTGTCATTCATTATTTTTTAGGGAAAAAAAATGTATTCTAGAAGTTTCCTCTGCTTAGAAAGCTACTACCTTCTATTAATATAATCTGTAAAATCATTTTGCAATATACATATGATTTGAAACAAAATATTTAAATTTGACATAAAATAAAATTAAACCCAATTTACCTTTATTTATTTCTACTCACTATGCCAAGAACTCTCCAGAAATTGATCATTCTGAGCCAAGTGACGGTCATGCCCAAAAATGACATATACTCCAGTGAGAGGTGAAAATTAGTGAATTGACGTAATTCTTGTTGAACCATATTTTCATTGCCGTTTACAAACAAGCTTTTCTTGCTAATAGAACAGCTTGGCAATTCTCAGAAACCCAGACCATCTGAGGGAAAATTCAATAAGTAAGTTAAAAATACCAAATGGTAACCAGGCCTTGGGGAAGCTATAGAATTGAAACACAACTTTTTTTTTTGACAGTTTGTAGTGTAGCTCTGGTGGTCTGTTTCAAAATCTGTCAAAAAGATGATAACTGGACTTAGGAGTTTAGTTTGATTCGTAAACCAAATAATCAGATAGCCTGTCTGGCCTTACTGCCTTTGGCTATTTAGAAAAAAAAAAAACCACTGAGTTTTGAAAGAGCAAAAACATTAAAATCATCAGATTGCTGCTATGTACTGGCAGCAACACTTTCTACGTTGCACGGCATGAACACCTAGTCAGGGCAACCAGATAATGAAGGCATCTTCACTGATGTCAATAGGACTCGACAGCAAACACATCCCCAAAGAAATGCTGTTTAACAATTATGTCATCTGAAGTGATGGGGGAATCATCAACCTCCATTTGTTTCAATGGTGATTTTACTTTCACTTTCTCAACATCAATAAAGCAGTTGCCCCAACATTTATTATGTTGGATACCCAAGTAAAACTAAGGAAATTGACACAAGAGTTTCATTGCTTTTGCATTCCATCAGGTTGCCGTTGGATATCAACAAACAAAAAAGGGAAAATCGAAAAACATAATAGCATTGTACTTAGGATTGTTTGTGACTGGACATTTATTCAACAGTATAATTTATAACTGTATGAATCATAGAGTCGTTAGACCCCAGGGTTTGAGAATACCTCAAAAGTTACCTATTTTTAAATTTTGCTATTTTTATTTCCTGTAATATTTACATACAGAATATGTTAAATTTAGCCATTAAACCAACAGGATTCTAACTATTTTAATGATTAGTCAGGAAAAATAACACCAACAATAATAGGTAATATTTATTACATGCCTTCTATTTCCCACACACTGTACTAAGTACTTTATGTGAGTTTTTCATTTTACACTCAAAACCCTCAAATGAAGTAGGTAGTATTAATATCTATATTTTACAACAAGGAGATTGAGACTTAAAGAGGCTTCATGACTTCTCCAGAGCACAAAGGCCGTAAATGGCATTCATAGGTGACTCTGAATCATGGCCTACCTGGATTCATACAGAAATCTTTTAGAAAATGTTTGGTTTCATTACCTAAAGATATATTGGTAAGTCTCTTACCTGATGTTACATAAGGGATTTCAGATGGCCAGCCCATTGGGAAAAAACTCACTGCTGGCCCAGTCTAAAATTTATGTCAATTTAATTCAATAATGCAAATAAATTACCAAGGAACTCACCTGCCTCCCATTGTGTTATTATTCATCAAATCCACCACCATTATTCTGAAGATAAATGACAGCAAAAGGGTAACTTACAACGGAGTAGGCAAGGCTGTGACAAATCTTAGTTGAAGGGATTAACAGGTGAAAATAATCCAGGAAAAGCAGTTCTGCTATGGGGCTTTGGATGAGGAAAAAATGGAGGATTGCTGAAAGAGTGTTTAGGATTGACACTACTTCTATCTCCACTCAATCCCTAAATTTTTAAATTACAATTTGTATATTGAGCAAATAAAGACATTTTTAAAAATATCATTTGTATAATGCTTATAAGACATAGAAATTATAATTGTCTCAGAATTCAAACAACTAAGATTAATGCTGAAAATATCAGAACCGGGTTAAGGCGAAGACCAGTATGGAAAATTGAGCAATATTCTCTAAGCAGTTAAACAGTAGAAATGTGAGAGGATGAAAAATTGCATTTGCTAGAACTCTGTCCATGGAAAGTTCTGTGAATAGTTTGGAAATGGAATGCCTGAGGTAAATTTTCACTCCCACTCCCCAATCCCACCTGTCATTATAAACTCTTCTTCCAAAAAAATTCTCATATTCTGCTAAGTGGAAAATTCAAGTTTGGAGCTTGGAGTTTGGAGATGAATTCCTCAAGACAATATAGTATTGCCACACACAATTCTTTCTTTTCCTTTTTACCCCTTTGTAGATCCTGTCATCTTCCCTATCAAAAATGTTGAACAGTAGTTTGACAATATTTGTTTGAAGAGGTATTAGATTATAAGCCTTCTTAGGATGACTGTGCATCTTAGTTCAGTTCTGATTATTGCAGACTAGAGAAGACAAAGAATATGCCATTGTTGTTTTTTTGTTGTTGCTATTTTTAGAAACAATTTCTTGCTCTGTTGTCCAAGTTAGAGTTCAGCGGCACCATGACAGCTCAGTGTGGTTTCGAATTCCTGGGCTCAGTCTATCCTCCTGCCTCAGCCTCTCACAGCACTGGGATTGCAGGTGTGAGCTACTGTGTCTGGCCCCTGCCACTGTTTTAGATAATTATTTATATTATAATAAAATGAAGAAAACCATGAAATCCAAACCAATGGTAGGAAACCAGCAAGAAAGGCTTACAACACATTTCTCCTCTCTCTATTTTATTTTATCAGTTCTATCTTTTTGGATAAACATTCCCTAAATAAACTGTTTTGACTCTGCCAGGATAAATCTAGAAAAAGTTTCTCATTCACTTGTAGTGGCCTAATATCCGACAGAAGACTGATTACTGTTCGTATGTATATGTGACTATTTCTAATTTTTTCTGGATAATGGGGGGGGATATTTATATAGTCTGGGGATAAATTATATTTGTGCTGTGAACTATAAAGAAGATTAATTTATATATTTCAGTGTCAAGTAGTTAAAACAGAAATCCCCAGGTAATAATTTGACTATTTTTAAGAACCATTATAGCCACTTGGAAGAATGTTGGTGATACAACACAAAATGTAAATGTAGGAGGTCCAAGTTAAAAAAAAAAGGTTTTTCCAGATGGCACCAGTGGAAGACGTTTTCATCCTGTCAAGTGGCAAGGAGGACTATGAAATCCTGCCACTGTAACAGTACCAAAAAAAGGGCTTTACTTAGCATTCCTAGTCATCTGCAATAGGCACATTGAAATTTTTGAACTTCTCAGATGTGTATAGTAGCAAATAGAAATTGAAATAGAGCTTTACAGACACTGGACAAACAGTATTTTCACAAACAGTTATAAGACAAATGCTTTACTTAAAAAAGTTGTCTTTAAATATTTGCAAAGACAGAAAATTAATCCTCTGCAAATTTATTTTACTGGTATTGTGGAGTGGTGAGGCAGGTAGAAATCAATTCGTAGATTATGGAGGGCTGAATAACAGAATATGCCAACCTGGCCCAGAATCAGAACAGAGACATTCTCCAGAGCCACAACTGACTGAAGGTTTTATCAATTTTCATTAGAAAGATTTAGCAGTTAACATCAGAGCTCTAGATCAATTCCACAATTCTTATATCTATGTGTGTGTTTCATGTATAAAATTATTTTCTATGTTTATATCCAAATTGACTTATTAATATATTGAGAGTGTTATATGTTACAATTAAATTTTTAATTAAGGAACTGAGTTAAAGAACACCTTTACAAATAAGTAAGGGAATATTTAGACATTTAAAGTGATTATTTAAAATAAATTTAGAAACAGGAAAATTATTTTTAATACAGTATACAGTCAAAAAAGAATTAGGTCTAAGTTATATATGTGATAAAGTAGAAAATGTTAAACATGTCTAACTAAAATATTTAGAGATATTATGATATTGCTGGTTTTTGAATGGTGTTAAAATTTTCATTTCTGTGAGGAACCGGTTTAGGTATTATGTTCTTACGAACTAGTGGACCAAACAAGTTTTTTCAGTCCCTATTCTGGTATTCAGAGTGAGAAGCCAGGTCAATAGCAACATCTGCAGAATAGTGACAAATGAGGTCTGTTTCATGTTAGTGTACTTAGTTTTTGATTTAGAAAACTACAGCAAGAACATAAAGTTTTGCTATACTTAAATATAATGTCCTTTCTTTGTTATTGTTACAGAAAAAGTTGGCATTGATAGTGATTGCAAACCAAATTATAAGATTCTTCTTTTCCTTTTCTCCTCTGTTCTGCTCTGTGCATTTCTGCATTCAATTTTCAATGGCATTGTAAATTTGTGCTTGCCAAAGATAGAGATAATGATTTAAGTTAGAGATTGTGTTTATTAAATTCAATGAGGTATTATGTTGGTTCAAAGGATATTGTCACAAATAAAAAGCATTGACTCTAAATGACGAGATAGGTATAATTGGTTGGTTAGTGGAAATAAAAACTTCTTAAAATTGAATTGCTTTTAGGACTACTAGGACTACCTGCAATCATATAACATTAAGTAATTTTGGGTACTTTTTGGAAATTCACCTCATTCCATTCTACTCCAACATCCACGTTTTATTAAATTAATCCAAGAAATTTCTACAAGAAAAATATACTGCCTTTACTAACTCTCCAGTCTTTATTTTTCTTATTCCCAATTTTTCTCATCAGACACATTTGCATGTGCACTCATATACATACACACCACACAGACTTATGAACACATGCTATCACATACACATCTACCTACCGTGAAATTCCTTTCATCCATTAATCCACATTTATACTCCATTGAGTCATCAATTCATCTTTTTAAAAATATCTACCTCCTACATTTCTTAGTTCTATTCAGCTCGATCTTGTCCATTTCTAAGACTATCCTTAACCAATCACTTACCACCATTTTTCCTTGTACTCAGCATACTGATGTCAATCACTCCTGACTCCCCTGAAATTACATAATTGGTTTTCCCATCTTTTATCTCCATTAGTGTTAATTTGCAGTTCCCCTGACTGTACACTTCCTGTTAGTGCTGCAGTCTTTGCCTCTTCAGTGCTCCCTGATCCTCATGGTCAGGAGAACACGCCCCACTCTGCACTCCCACTTTCAGACCTCTGACTGTGCCATATCTCAAAGGCCTCTACTCTGCTGGTGTTTATGTTGTCTGTTTCACACATATCCTCAAAGCCACTTACTCTTAATCTTTAAGTGAGTTTATTTGGAGACTTCAGAACAAGACTTTTTCCTTCTATTTCCTCTCACTAACCTCTGTGATTTTAATATCTAGGTTAATGCCTCTAATAATAATGGTTCCCCATTTTTACTAATATTTATATTCCAGTGAATTGTCTTAACTACTTTAATCATCCATCAGCAAAAATATAACTGAGATCTTACTATCATTCAGAACGGTTCATTTTCAACATCTTTTACCAGGTAACTTTACATTTCCCACACACTTACTTCTCCATAAATAAGTTTTCATCTCTCATTGGTTTCTTGGCCCCAGTAAAAATATTTTTATAAATGTATAAGTAAACTCTTATATTTTTAGTTCTTAATTATAATTCTTTTAGTCTCCTTAAAAGTTATATATGTTATATGTAAAGGTTACCCTATTAGATTATATTGTCTTATGTCTTTACACTTTTATTTTCTTAATAGACTTTACACTTTTATTTTCTTAATAGACTTCTCTATAGACTCCTCTTGCAAGTCAATATAGCAATATTTTTTCTGAGTAGACTTTGTTAAAATTGAACATTAATACCTGGGAATTCTATGCAGCTTGTTTAGGTGGATAGCCAGGATCTCTGAGTCTTCTAGGGTCAAGGGTGCCCTGCTTTGGTGCTACCTCAAGAAATTGCCCCACCTGGGAAGAAGGATAAGGGTGGGCACTCCGTTTTGGTGTTGCCTCTCCCTTAATCCTATCCTGAGCAACTGCTACACCTGGGGAAGGAGGGAATGCTTTACCAGTCTCGGAATTCCCCAGCCTAGGCATAACAGGATTTGGAAAGTGACCTAGAGTAAACTAAGGCTAATTATTATGTCATTAGCTTAAATCTACATTGTGGTTCATCCCCCCAGGTAGGGCTTTTAGGGGAGTTCCCATACGCAGATATAACCTTGAGAACACCTGTTAATCATTTGGTAACATCCCACACCTCCCAAAAGCCCTTCCCTGAAATAGGGCAATAAAGGAAACAACTGGAGAATTCCTAGAGAGAAAGTCAGTCAGGTAAGTCAGTGAGTCAGTCTGTCTCTTTCCACTTATGGAGATAGACCTGTTTTGTTTTATAATAAAAAGCTACTCCTGTGAAACTGCTTCTTGCTTGTGGTCACTCCATCGCACCAGCCTGCTTGTGATTTTTTTTTCTAAGCAAGGAGCCAAAGAAATAGGATAACAGTCTGCCAAGAGGTTGGACCTGACACTTTGGCATGTCTGCTTGTTTTTTGGCCAAGAACACATCAAGAACCAAGAACAGACTGCCACCTGGACAGCTTTACAAAGTTAGATAGGTAAAAACCAAAGGGGAGCAGCAAAATGGCTTACCACAGACACCAGATGCCAGAACTCAACAAAGTCTTAGATGAAAGAGAAAAAAATGAACAAATAAACATAAATAGGATGTGAGTCTGAAGGAAGGGTACCAGAACCTTCAGGAGATCCCACAGGAAGAAATTGTGCTGCGGAACAAGAAGGAGCAAGATATCGGCAAAGATCAACCCCTGAGAGGCTTGGAGTCCATTGAGAAGTGTAGGTGGAACTGTTTCTTGCTCCCTCCCTTGCATCTCTGACAGACGGTGGGTTCCCGAGCTGCTGGCGAGACTTCTTGCTCACAGGAGCCCAGAGGCTGCTGCCGCCAGTGAGCTGGGAGCTTCTTGTGGACAGGGCACCAGGCTCCCAGCCCCTCTGGGCCACTTCCTGCCCCCACAGACCTGAGCCAGGACAGCAGGCACCATATTGTTTCTCCACCCACTGTGCGCCTTTGTCCTCCCCAGGGGGCTTCAATTCCTCAGGCTTCATCTTGCTCATTCCCACATTGACATTTCCCAACTCCAGCCCAGACTGCTGGAGCCATAGGGGTCCAGTGGGTACTGGGTGATCTGCGTGAGTCCAGAGCCTGGACATTCTGGGCCAACTGCCTCCTGGAGAGAGGGTTGGAGATAACCAGAGTGCTAACATTCCTCCATTCAGACTCTTTTCCTCCCCTTCACCTCCCCACTCATGGCTGCCAAGAGAGACAATTGAGCCACAACACCAAGGCTTCCACAGAGAGTGGGGCTCAGGCCATTCCCCTTGGACTCCTGCAGTGGATGGAGGGCTGCTTGGTCGGTGAGCTCACTATTTGTCTGAGCCCTCCCTAGTGGGGCTTGCCCAGTGGCTCCATCATAGTGGGGCACACCCCAAGGCAGAGGGACATCTGTCTGGCTTGGGCACCCTGTGGGCAACTTGGCACCTGGGTGGGGAAACTTCTGGCCTGCAGCACAGTCCTGGGGGGCTTGGCTGGCTTGAGCTCCTGTCTGCCAGCAGATGCCAGGGAGGAGACCATGTAACTGAGAAGACTGGAGAGGAGCAAGGCCCACTGCAGACAGCCAGATTGTGAATCTCAGACGGCCCCTCCCCCACCAGCAGACTTTCTGGTTGGGTGGGGCCACGCCAGCCCCTCCCTATTGGCTTTGTCCAGAAGCTGGGAGCAGACATTTGACTCCTCCCAAAGCAGATCCCTTGCCAGTATTTGTGGAGCTTGAGGGCAGGCTCACCCAACCCAGCCCTGCTCAGTTGCACTCCCCCATCTGCCTCTGCTATGGCAGAGAATAAGGACTCACCTGGAAGTTCAGGGCTCCGTCAACCACCTGGGTCATTTGAGTGCTTCTCCTGAAGGACTAGAGCCAGTCAGAGGACCCCAAAACAACATTGCAGCTTGTTCCTTCCAGCAAGCGCCATCTACTGACAGGGAGATCAATTTGCACACTGTTTATACCATTTACTGACTGGATTTTACAGGGTGTGAGGGGGTCCAAGGAGTGGCCATTTGGGTGAATGCCTATCCCTCCCCACAGAAAACTGTGCTACTGGATAGGGGCTTTAAGATCCCAGCCTGGGGTCTTAGCATGTAAGCATTTAGGCCCCTCTCCTGTGAACAGATCTGCTGGTTTGGAGAACTGGTCATGACCCTCCTACTAGCAGCTCCCCTAGTGGCCAAAAAGCAACTTCTGCGCCCTGCCAAGGCTTTGCAAAGCCTTTCAGCCTCCTGCAATCCAGCCATGATTGCCTTGTTCCTCCCCTTACCTAAGGAGGACTAGAGAGCAAGCAAACCATGGCATGCATATGCCCCACCTGGGGGACCAGAGCTTACCATAGGTACAATAGACCATCTCAGCATCTGGCTCTTCCGTGCAAATCTAAATTTAATTCTTCATCATAGAATTATGAGTTTTAGTAAAGCTGGCCATTCTCAATCTTTTTCCTAGTTGTTCATCTCTCTTTTTCTCTCACTACCCACACCTCTATTATTTACACATTTCTATGAGTTCCAGGTAGAGCATGAGATGGAGCCTTTTTCTTAATAGTATTTTTTTATTCTAGTTGTGCTATGAAAAATTTTTTATCACATGGCCTGGTAATTATTGTTTTTTTCTTTGTAGGTTGAATTTGACTGCTGAGTTGATTGACTTAATGATTAAATGTCTATTCAGGATTACAATATCTCATCAAGCTACTTTTTGAAAGTTATAATTTCCTAGATAATTGTGCACCTTGTTTAACATTGATTGACATAATAAAGTTCAACGTCACCTTTTATATTTCGTTCTTTTTTTTCTTTTTAGACAAGGTCTTACTCTGTTGCCCAGGTTAGAGTGCAGTGGCATGATCATAACTCACTGTACCCTTGAACTCCTGGGCTCAAGCGATCCTCCTGCCTCATCGTTCGGAGATAGGACTACAGGTGCTACCACACTCAGCTAATTTTTTTGTAAGCTTTTTTTTTTTTTTTTTGGTACATGTGTGGTCTCAATATGTTGTCCAGGCTGGTCTCAAATTCCTGTGCTCAAGCAATCCTCCCACCTAAGCCTCCCAAAGTGCTGGGATTATAGGCATAAGCCACCACACCCGGCCACTCTTTATATGTCTAATATTTTTTGTTTTCTCTCTTTTTTTCTTGTATAAACTCTTCAGTCATTTGTCTTGTTTCATAAAAAACTAATAACAAAGATTTAAATAATCTTTTTGTTTCTTAATTTTATATTTTGTCTTCTATATTATTTCTTTTTTACTTTCTTATTTCATTTTTTCTAATATTTAAAGTATAATGCTTAGACTACCATTTTTAATCTTTTGTTATATTCTAATATAAATATTTTGGCCTGTAAATTTTTAATATTAACTATTAACACACACATCACACACATAATATGTAGTCATGTTATTGTCTTTTAGTCATAAGTATTTTGTAATATTCATTATGGTTTTCTTTTATTTATTAGAAGTATGTTTTAAAAATCAGATTTTTTGGGGGGTAAGTTTTCTTAAAAAGCTAAATTCTACTTTTAAATCATTATGGCCTAAATAAATCTTTTAAATAATATTTGGTATTTGTAAAATTTGCTGGGTGAACTAATACATTTTTAATTTTGTTAAGTATCAATATATACTAGAAAAGAATATGTATTTTTAAATAATGTGTTCGGGATTCTCTATGTGTGTGTGTCTCTGTCTCTCTCTCTCTTTCTATCTCTAAATATTTACATACACACACACACACACCCATGAGCCCAATTTTATTATTCAACTCTCTTATTTATCAAATTTTATTTCAAGTTCCTTGATTTCTTTTTCTTTCTTTTTTTTCTTTTTTACTCTTTATAGGTAACATCTTAAATTCATACAGACTCAGAATTAGTTATATCTTTATGGTGATTTTTTATTTTATCATTTCATTATGTAATAACCCATATTCCTAATGATACTTTGTTCTTTAAGGTCCATTCAGTTTAATGATAATATTGCTACACCAATTAGTCTTTTCTTTCTCTTTTTCTCTCCCTCTGTGTGTGTATTGAAAATATTATTAAACTTTTTTTAATGTAATTATGCTTTTTGTGTGTTTTCCCCATGTGAGAATTGATATTGTTTACAGAGGAGTATAATATTTTTTACAGCTATTATGATATTTAATATATTTGGATTCTTTTACTAGTTATTGTTATATTTCATTTTCCTTCTATGTTTATTAAATTATAAAAGAAATATCACTATCATCATCCCAACAGCACAAAGCCATATAACAGTTGAAGTCCAAACAACTCGCCATTGAATTCCATCTTTCTTTCTGTTATTGTCTAGTACTTTAGTTCTACTTAGTTTTTCACACCTGCTAAAACAAGTATTGTTATTGTTTCTATTTATATAGTCAATGTTCACTTAGGACTTCAATTTCCTTCTGAAGAAAGTTCATTCTTACTATTTAATTCAGTCAATGTCATGAAAATTATAATCCTTTAGGCTCTGTCAGAAAATGTTTTTATTTTTCCATTTTCATTAATGATCATTTAGCTGGATATTAAATTCTAGGTTGAAAGTCCCTCAGCATTTGAAATATTAATTAATTTGTTTTCTGTCTTTTTGTTTATAAGAATTAGGTTTTCATTCAAATTTTCATGAGCCCTAGGCATAAACTTGGATGTTTTTTCCAGTTGCATTCATTTCTGGTGATCCTATGATATATCTAAAGGTGCATTTATTTATATTTATTTCCCTTAGAATTATGGTACTCCTAAAATAGAAATCACCAATTCAAAATTAGCTTTTTCCTATATTTTTATGTATTCTCATTTTTCCAAAAGCTATTATTTTCTTTTTTGGAAGATATAACTATACTTTTTTAAAGTTGTGGCTCTAAGAATTAGAATATACATCCCCTACTTAGCGGATGCCCAGCTAGCTCAGTCAGTAGATCATGAGACTCTTAATAGTCTACTTAGTGTCACTGTTTTACCACTTCATGTATAATGCAATAGCCTTGCAACTATATAGGCAAATTTGCATTTCTTCATTCCCCAACCCTACAGCCACAATTGTTTACTTTATTCTGTAGTTGCCTTCTTATTATATCTACATATGTTATGAACCCAAGAAGACAATGTTATATTTTTGTTTTAAATAATTGTTGAAATACTTTTTCTTTATTCCTAAAGATCCAAACTTCATCCTACAAAGATTTTTCATCAACCTCAAAAGCCACATTTTATAGCATGTTTGCTGGAGATATAAATTCTCTTAGTGTTCATTTTTTTCTGGAAAGTATTTTTAATCTCATTATTTTAGGATATTATACTTTGCATTAAATTCTGACTTGGATTTTTTCTTCTTTCATCACTATTTTTTGTCTCCATAGTTCATGATGAAAAGTCCATGATGACTTCAATTGTATTAATAGTTTCCTTTTATTTGATCTTTTACTTTTCTCTGGCTGATTTCAATATTTTTTTCTTCACCTTTGGTTATCAGAAGTTTGACTAATGCCTAAGCATTTTCTCTTAATATTTATGCTGTTATGGATATTTTGGTCTTTTAAAATTTGTCTAGTTACGTCTTTCACAAAATTGGGGACATTTTCAACCATTATTTATTCAAATATTTTTTTTCTGTCCCATTTTCTCTCTCTCTCTCTCTCTCTCTCTTCTCTTTTGGGAATTCTAATTATGTACATGTATACATAGATACAGGAGGGCTGTCTGGAAAGTATCAGCCATGTAATAGGAAAAATAGAGACATTTATTGAAGAAGATACAAGATACAAGAAACTTTGTACATAGGATAACGATTCCTCAGTCCTCTTCAAAGCAGGCACTTTGGGACCTCACACAATTCTCCCAGTGTCTGTTAACCCAATCCGTACACGTTCAACATTCTCAGGTGTTCTGCTTGTTGCAGGACTTTCAGAACATGGATCACTTGCAACAGATTCTCAACCATCTTTGAAGGATTTGTGCCAAGCTTTTATTTGCACTGCACTCATTGCATCGCCCCCGAAAACCCACGGAGGAATGTTCAAGCTTAAGGCAAAATTTGATGCAGATTCGTTGCTCTACTCGCTCAGTCATCTTGAATACGATGGCCACACAGTCCACGTGCTCACTCAGTGGCATCTAGCACCCCACTGACTAGTACAGTGAAGTCATCATTGTTCACACATGTGTGTTCCAGTCCACATTTCTTGGTTGCCAGGTTACATCCATGCCACACAAACCGTTCTCATTATATTAACAATGGTTGTATACTTTCCAGACAGCCCCCTGTATATATACATATACGAATGAGAGCTTTTGATATTGTCCCACAGTCCCTAAGGCTCTACTCCTTCTTTAAATATGTTTTTACTTTTTTCTCCTTTATATTTTTCCATTTTGATAATTTCTAGTGATTTGTCTTCAAATTTGCTAATTTTTTTCTCTGTCATCTCCATTCTGCTACTAAGCCCCTATGGTGAATTTTAAAATTTTTTATACTGTATTTTGCAGTTGTAAATTTTTCCATTTTGTCCTTGTATTAATTTCCTAGGGCTGCTATACCATATTATCACAAACTGGGTGGCTTAAAACAACAGAAAATTATTCTTTCCTAGTTCTAGAGGCTGGAAGTCTGGAATCAAGGGATTGGCAGTGCCATGCTTCCTCCAAAGGCTCTAGCGAAGACTCCGTCCCTGACTTTCTTAGCTTCTGATGGTTTCAGGTAATTCTTGGCTCATGGCAATGTAACACCAATCTTTACCTCCATCTTCCCATGACATTTTTCCCTCTTTTTATTTTGTGTCTCTTAGTCTCCTCTTAGAAGGACACCATATTTGGAGTCCACCCTAATCCAGTCAGACCTCATCTTAACTAATTAGATCTGCAAAAGCCCTATTTCCAAATGAGGTTACATTCACAAGTCCTAGGGGGTTAGGACTTCAATGTATCTTTTTGGGGACACAATTAAATATACAATTCTTTGCTACCTTTTCTATTTTCTGCTGAGAATGTAATGTTTTGTCTTTACAAAAATATTTTTCTGTACCTTATTAAGCATAGTTATCATAGCTGCTTCAAAATCCTTATCTCATACCAACGACTACGTCATCTCACAGTTGCCTCTATTGTTTGTCTTGTGAATGAATCACAGTTCCAAGTTCTTGGCATATTGAATAATTTTGGATTGTATTATTTTTATTTGAATACTGAGCTGTGGAGTCTCTGGAATCTGTTAGTTTTCTTTGAAGAGTGTGATGCTTTTGTTCTAGCATGTAATTAAAATGGTTAGACTTAAACTAAAAACTATTCTATTTGCTATTGGTGGCAGTTCAGATACAAGTTCAGTTTGAGGTTTTTCATTAGCTGGTCTGTTTACAGAATGCTTCTTGCATGTTGGGTCCAGTGGTCAGCCAGGACTTGGGCAGTACCTATATATGGAACTGGGGCTTCCCTTTCCTGAATCTCTTTTGTCCAAATTCCTCCCTTCCTTTCTGGATACTCTAGCTGTCCAGTCTTCTTTCTTCCTTATACCAGAAAGGTATCAGGTATTCTATAGAAACTTGAGTCACTCTGCCATACTGCAATCTCAGGCTACCCTCAGGCCAAAGCCACAGAGACAGGGCATTTACCCCTTGACAGTTTACATTCCTAATTTTCTGCTCTCATCAAAAATAGACCTGCTTTTGCCCGTGCTTCAAACCCTTAATGTAGTTGTTACATGGTATTTTGCCCAGAGTTTATAACAATAAATAGCTATGGGAAGATCAATCCCCTAAAACTGATTCTATCAAAAGTGAAACTTAACAATGTCTATTAGATACATCTAATACCTTTCCATTCTAGCCTTAATATCTTAAAGTCTTGTTCATATTTCTCAAGTTTAAGTTTCTGTCTCTCTATAATGCATTCTGGGTAAAATGTGGTGAGTTTATCTTCTAATGTATAAATAATCTATATCTTTTAATTTATTAATTATCTATTTAGGTTGCAAGTTAAATTGAGGTTTCTGCAATGTGATGGGCTAAGCTAACATGGGCAACATTCATCTTCCAAACACATAGACATTCTGGATTATGTAGCATAGTTTTCAGGAAAACATATAGCTCAACATTGTAAAGCTCATTTTGAGTGATTTGGGATATTTTGTAAAGACAATTGCAGAAAATCAAAGTCAACTTTATTCTAAAAATTATTTCATTTCCTTTTCTCTAAATTCAATTGTGCATTTTATAAATTATATTTTTGCTTTTTACTATTTGATTAATGACTTTTAGTATTTATTTTTAGAGTGGAATTCTTTCTTCACTCTCCACTTATGTTAGCTAGTAGAGAATAAATGAGAAATTGATTAAAAATAATAACTAAAGAAATTAATGAAAAAGACAATAAACCTTGCAAAGCAGGTAATAATGAATTCATCTGTATTTTGTTTTATTTCATTCATTATATCCCCTTTGTGGAATAATCATTTTTATCCTGATAAGATTCCTTTCATTTTTCCTGTGCTCTAGTCTTGATTTCCTATGTTCATACCCATATTCAAAACAATGTAAGATAACATAATTTATCTTTGTAAATTGCTTTCAAAAATCATTATCATCTTATTAACTATATTGTCTGTAAAATTTGCATTGACTCTAGTCACATTGACACAGTTACATTTACCACAGATATAACTCCATTTCCTGTATCCCTGGCCAAACACCAGTTTCAGCCAAAGTCATCTGCATCTGCCCATATAAATCACTCCATAAATTAGAGACAGCATTCCTCATAGAACATGAATTTATTTTTGAATCCAGACAAAATAAATCATAAAGAAGAGCCATGAAGTTGGGACTGCAGCCTAATTTTTATTATGTTCCTTCAATTAATGTAGTTTAAAGCTTTGAATTCATAATCAAAACATTATGAAATTATGTCCATCTTGTTTTATTTTTTTCTTCCTCCTATCTCATTCAACTGTACTGTAATATTTATCCAGGCATCCAGGTCTTTCTTCCTCTCTTTTCAAAATCTTTGGGTTTTTATCTGCTGTTTAATTTTACTTCTGATTTTCCGATTTCTTTATAGGGCCTTGTGTCAAGTTAAAAAGTGTTTTTGATATTTTAGTGTTAAAGAGAATGGAGTTTGGATTCAGTAACATAATATCAACATTTCAACTGTTACCATATTTATTCATTCTTTTAATATTTATTAATTCATTTAACATTCATAGAGTGCCTACCATGAGTTAAGCATTTGATAGTGACAAATGTTCTGTTTTCTGCTGTTAATGGCACAAATGATGGAGACAAATATTGATATATTTGAGACAAGTGCTGAAAATGAGATATACACACTGGAAGTATATCTTCATTGGCTATTGCCAGCTAAAATTCTAGTGCAAAAATTAAATCAGATGGAGGGCTGTCAGGAATCATTGTTCATGTTACTGAAGTTATCACTTCTGTAGCTGCTCAAATTCTTTGTTTTTTTTTTATTGGCAAGAAATTATGTAAATTATTTTCTCCACGTTTGAAATGCAGAGATGATTGTTTCTCATATAAATTTTTAAACTTGTCCAAGCATTGTAAACAGCGTAAAAGGTGAAAAGTGGGAATGTCACATGTCACAGTGTATCAGGGTAATGAGATGTCTAACATAGATCCATAGACATACAGCCTGAAAAACATTTCTTCATATCCATGTTCTTGATAATTTCACATTTATAATATAGCATAAGTGAGGAAAACTATTTTTTTTCAATAGAATCATGGGTCAACTCAAGGTAAACCATTATTCTATAAAAACATGGTTCAGAAATAACCTAATTAGGTCTTATAACCACATTTCTAAGGGCTACTGGTCTGTTATTATGTGTAAAATATAAGAACACTTCCCAATAATGTGAAAATGAGGAAAACTGATATGAAATCTACAGTAGTAAGCTAACAATTTTCCAGACAACAGAGTTATATATTTTGCATTATTGTTCTGAAGACCTATAGGCTTTGATTACTTGGGACTGCTTTTTTTCCTCCTTCCTAGCAGAGCTACAGATTTAATTTTATCGGTATGAGAAATATGAAGCTAGGGAATTTAATAATTGTTTCACTAGGTAAGAGATGAAGTAAATTCCATTGCCTTTCGTTTGATTACGATCTTCCCTGCTGGTTTAATTAAAAACATCCATGTGAGGAAGAAGAAACATGGTAGAGGATCTAATTGTTTTATTGTATTGGATGTAGAGTAGGAACAATGAAACCGAAAGGTTTATACTTGTAAAACTTAAATGTTTCATGTAAATCTAAATTGCAGACACAGGTCAGCTATAGACAAATGTCAGTAGACTAGATTCAAAATGCACTGCAGGCAGAAAAGATGACATTTATCAGTCATCCATACATCAGTAACTAAAACAATTTTAGGGTTGTCTAGACAGGCATCTATTATTTCTTAAATTTAAATCTCTAGTAGAGGGACAACAGCAAGTGTAGTATCTATATTTAGTTTCACAAGAAATGAGAAGAAAGGCCTAGGAAAATTTTCAAAAACATTTTCAGGAATATACATGTAAAAAAGAGTTTCATTGCTGTTATTACATATCGAAAGCAACTTATGATTAAATTAGCTTTCTCGTTACCATGATACAAGCCTGAAAAATGACAACGTACTGGTATGCATGGTTCAATTTCCCGAGTTTTAGATAATTTACCAATAACAATACTTTTAAAAAGGAATCTTTACTAACATTTTTACAAGTTTTTATTCTTTTTAAAAAATTGCTAATAAATTAGAAAATTATTTTTTAAATACTAATTTTGAAAATGGTAGAGTTAGGTAGCAGGAAACCAAATATGCTAACATTCTGAAAATGTCATCCAACACTTTTTCCAAATACAAGGTCAGCAAAGGATTGTGAGAAATAATAAAAAAATAAACAGGATGTTGGGTAGTAGAGCTATAAATTAACTTTCAGTCTTCCGAGAGAAAATATAATTGGATAGGAAATTTTATTTAAATTATATTTGAAACTATCAATATAAAATTTAGTTTAGACAAGCTCATCTGTAAAATAACAACTAATATATCACAAAGTTTCTAAATGGAAAGATTAGCAAAATGTAATATTTTAGACGTCTGAGAAATTAAAACAAAACAAAAGAGAAATAACAAGCAAACCATAAAACCACAAACAAAATAAATCTTATTAGTTGCTGGACTATTTAGAAATTTTATTCTTTTTATTTTTCTATTGCCATTTTATTTTATTGTTTACATGCAACTACAGTTTTTAGTGATATAATTTTCTTATTATTGAATAATATTTGCTAGGATTAACATACTTTTTTTTAGAAAGGTAGGTATCTAGTCTGTAAATGAAAAATCTTCACCCCTCTTTATCATAAGGATTCTATAGGTTCTACTACTTTTTTCTACTTAAACTCTTTAAATTTTTTCTTTTCATTTTTAAAAAATTTATGATTTTTAAAGCAATATTTAATTTGGGTCCAATGATATTTTTATAAAACTACCAATGATCTTGGTTTTTCTAGCAATAATTTATTTTAAAGTTCTTTTTTGCATTGAGAAATCATGGTATTTTAATGCCATTTATTTTTTGGCTCTCCAGGAAGTGCATTTTTCACCCTCCCTTCAACACGCACCCCATATATACATCTTTGTGATGAACACTATTGTGCTAAATATATTACATAGCGCAGATTACTTCAGTTCACTGATTCTAGATCTGGCCATAAATCACAGCTTTTAAATATTTATAACATTCCCTTGAACACTTAAGCGAGAAAGCCAAAATAAAATTTTTCATTTGCTCTTAAGAATGTTTGTGCTGGTTAAAAAATACTACTGCTTTCTTCAAGAAATTAAATTACGCCCAATAACCTCTACCTAACCATTGGTATTGAATAAATTTGCCTGAATGTCCAGATTTTCCTTTGGAAGCATCAAAATAATTGTCAATAGGCAGGTTCTTAATACAATCCAAGGATCTCTTTTTATCTATTATTTTTGTTTTATCTGGAATTCCCTTTGGCCCCAGTGATAATCACCAAACTCTTTATTTTCTTCAGACAAAAATTTAAGAGGCTATATTCACCCAAATATGTCCAAACCAAATAAATCAATCCTTAATTACATTTAAAATTCATGTTTCCCTAAGACTAGCTGCAATGTACAGTTCAAACGTGTAAATGTTAAGTTGGTTTTATACTACTGTTCAGTCAAAACATCATGCCGACAAAGGGGCGAGGACCATTTTTGTAACATCTAGAGAGAGAATAATCTGGTCTTAGATAAAAAAATTAGAAACAGGGGTACCCTAACATTTCTCAGAATCCCTCAAGACACAATAAACCAATTTGGGGTTCATTTCCAAGATCTTTATGTCAAGCCTGCTTTGCTGCTTTTTCTTAGATGGTGGGAATTTCTTAGATTTTACTTCTTATACCTGCTCTGCCATCAGTATCCACTAGGTGGAGGTATAATTTTATTTTTTCTTGGGTTTAGGCTAACTTGACCGCTTATGATGCTCTGTGAAAGGAATATTCATCTTCACAATTTGAGCATATACCTTTTAATTGGTGTTTAATAAATACTCTGATGTCAATCTCTATTTTTTATGAATATTATCTTTATATTAGTTTACATTTCCTTTTTTTTTGTTTTTGTGTTTTAGTATGGATTCTAAAGTATAGATTATTGATTGAATTGGTTGCACTTTTATAATTTCCTCTCCTATGTGGGAATATACAATTGAATGAATATTCTCAATTCCAGAGTATAGCTACATGTAATCCCCAGCATTATGTAAAGATGCTTTGAGACTAAGTACAGGTTGTTGGCAGGGATTTAATTGGAAGGGTTAGAGAGGAAGAAGTAAGAGATTTTCTTTTTTTCTCTAAGCCAGGTAAGACTTTTCCACTCAGCTTTATAGCTGCAGGAAGCAAAGGATATGAAAGCAAATGTGGTTTGCAGATCCTGAAAGAGCCTCTCTTCATAAAAATGTCTCTTCTCCTCCCTTCTTTTTGTTCTCTTTCTTTCCCTTCTCTTCATTTCTCTTTTAGAAGCCTATTTTCTTCTCTGTCTCTCTGTGTCTATTGCTGGCCTCTCTGTCTACCTATCTACCTCTATCTACCTCTCTCTACCTACCTAGGAGAGATGCACATACATACACGTGTACATTTATATTAGATTTTTATATAATGCAATTTATGCCATATATACATATTATATAAACATACACAGTTTAGGACTTTATTTCAAAAAGCAAGAAATAAGAGAAGTATTCACTTTTATGAGGGCTCCTCATTAATTTCTGTCTTTCATGTGGATGCTTGCTTTGTGAAAATCTACCAACTATATATTTCTAGAAATATAAGCATTATATTTCTCCTTTCCTGATTTTCAGGAGGACAAAATGTTTCCTATGACTCTTGTTTCAAGTGTCGTCCTGGAAACCAGGGGCTTTAAACTGTGCAGACAATGTAAGGCAGAAGGATGCTCTTCCATACTTAAAGACAGACTAGATTTAAAACAAAGGACTTAGAGGAACTGTCTTAAATCTAGGGGTGGCAAAATTTCAAGAGCTAGTTTAATGTGAAGTTCTGAGTTAACAAGCACAGTATCTAACACTTTATAGACAACATCACTCACTCTCTTTCCAAGAAACACAATCCTAATGTTCAAGGCTAAATAAAATAAATAGGAATCTTTCCGGTAATACCACTTCTCATCTACTAATACATATTCGAACGAGGTGTGTTTGTAAATCACAGCGTCTATATCACAGACATATTTTAAACAAACAAACAAGTAAAAACAAAGGAAAGTCTGGATTGCTTTGCTTTGGTAAACTGTTTAGGCCTATTAACTACATTTGATCATAAGTGAATGAACCCTGTGTCTCAGAGTTCTGAGAAAACATTATTCTCCCCTCATCCTCTGTGGTCATATGTGCCTATGGTCCTTTAATTCTATATAATCATGCTCACAGTGACTTTTGCCATATTTCTAGCAGTAAGGTTTTTTTTTTTTTTAAATAAAATAACATTTTGTATATGAAAAGTAAATGCATTATACTCATTGCAACACCATCTTGTCCAAGTTGGTTCTTTGACAAATACGTGTTGTTAAAATGAGTGACATACTTGCCCTTAGATTCTAACACTTTTTAAGCCTAAAGAATTTAATGCAAGTTAAAGTTTCTCTAAATTTCCAATTGCTTCCAATTGGTACCACCACTGCAATGATTATGTTTTAGACTTTTCATTTAGTTTCTCATTGGAATAGAGACAAATGTTGCTCATGTTATTAATTATGAAAGTGTTACATTCTATAACCAAACAAAATAAATCCTAAAATAAAAGCCAAATAGTGTCAACCTTCACTCTTGCTTAAAGAAATAAGCAACAACATACCACTGCAAGTTTAAAGGGCAAGTACACAGTTTAATGATAACGAGCAGCATTTCTTTACTATTTTTTTTCTCAATTTTGGGGCAATCTTTTTAAGATATACAAACAATCAAAGCAAAAACAAAAGAAAACTGGATAATGTATTTTTGCTTACAGTTTTGAGCTCAGTAATATCTTTCAGGTGCTAATGTTAACTACTGTTCTGATACTGATACTACTACTGCTGCCGTTGTTACTGGCACTAACATTGCAGTTGTCATCAGTATTCACCATTCTCTGAAATTATAAACTCAAGAGAATGGCCTTTTTATTTACCTTATGGGGATAAAAATAATCATGAACTTTCAAATAGTTTTTTCTCAACTGTCTTCTGCTACATGCTGATCTTCCATCTCACAGTCTCTCTCTCACTCTCTCATTCGCCTCATGTTATATTTTAAAACATGAGAGCAATGAAAACTTTCAATACTAAATATTCTCCCTGTGACTCTCTCAGATACCTGAGCCTAGAGTAATTATTACTATTAAGGTATACTTTTTTGTTATTCAATGCCCATTATGAGCTAAGTAGTTTATAATCTCTGATTATGAAAGCTATGTGAACTGAAATGAATATGCTACTTACTAATGTGACTTTGAGCAAATTATTAACATTTAACCTGTTCCTCAATCTCACCTGTAAAATTGAAAAGATATGTACTTGATTTTAGTCTTAATTAAGTTAGGCCATATAGTCCTTAGAAAAATGTCTGCAACTCAAATGTGAAATGTTACATATTATAACTGTTAGGAATATATGGAGTCTAGTAATGTTTAAGCATTTCTTGTTATAGGTATTTCTTGGTATTTCTTTCAAATATTCCTGAATAGTATTTGGCACACTTCTTTTATATTAGCATTTATTCCTTTCTCCGAAAAACAAAGATTTTTTGTTTCCTGGAGGCACTGAAAGCTATAGCTGAAAAAGATCATGTCATGTTCCCAAAATTTTAAAACTTATGCATAAAATAGAGCTTAGATCATGGAAACCAATGTGTGGCACACCGGACTTCTTCATGACATATTTTGCCTAAAAATTACTGTGCAATGTGAATCAGAATTCTATTAATAATTAAGAAAGAAATAATCCCACTATTAACATAAGAATTACTATTTGTATGGAGTGATTTCAAATTTACAAATATTTTTCACTTACTTTGCTTTATCTGAACACCACAATATCTGTCTAAAGAAGGCATCATTAGTCCAAAATAAAAAAAAATAAGACAATGGAGTTTCAGAGACTTAAATAACTTGCCAAGACTCACTTAGCACGAAATAGTGGAACTATATCTGGGAGGCAGGTTTTCTATCTCCAGAGCTCTCACTCCTAAATAGATCATTAGGACTTAAATGGACCTTCAAATTTTCTAGTCTAAATCGTTATTTATTCAATGAGAAGATGGAGGAGAGAGAAGAAAAGGACCTGGGCAATGTGACATAAAGGGCAGATTTAAGATTAGAACTCTTTTTTTTTTGTAATTTATAATTCACTTTTTTTCCTGTTATACCATAATATCCTATAACCAATATTTTAAATAGTTTTTGACCCTACAAAGTTTGAGAATGTCTGAAATTTTTAAAGATCTCAGTATTTATGATAATTATTTCACAGTTGATCCAATCCTCTAATTCAAAAACAAGAAAATGGTTTTCATAGGTTTCCTTGTTAGAGACAGAGCCTCTTCACATTAGATCTCCAATTCTATTATCTGTTCAGAGGAGTGGTAAACATGGTCAGCATCATCGTGTGACAGCAGTTCTGTCATTTGGGTATCTCTCACAGAACCAGTTAGAATCCATATATTCTGCTTTACATGAATACCAAATTATTTTTTTCCAAATCCCAGTGGAATCCAGAAACTAAAAGAAAACACTAGAGGGGATGCAAAGAAGGCGAACCATCCTCAAGATGAGCACAAGGAACAATTCTCCATGAAAATGCATTTGTTCCCAATTACTACATAGAAATTAATTTCTAACCCTATAAACATGAGCAGAGCAGAATAATATTTATTTTAGCAGCATCTTCATTTGGATGCCAAATTTATATGAGTAACACTGAACTGGAGGGGTTTCAATTTATCTCAATTTTCTAGTATGTGAAGTACTCTAAGATTTTATTCAACAAAGGTTTTGAAGATAAAAAGAATCAAGTAGATACAAAGAGAAAAGTCCCAAGGAATGAATATAGCCCTCTTTGATGGAATTAAATACTGTTCTCGCAAAATTTTGATTTTCTTTCATTTGCTCGTGTATTCATTCATTTTAATTCATTTATTTAATAATACATTAATGCAACAAATACTTATTAAGAGTAATAAATAGCCAGGTCTGTGCTAAGTGCAACTATGGAGCAATCAAACAAACTGAAAAGGTAGAAACTGTCCTCTAAGAAACTAGGAGGGAATTAAGTATTAAATAATGACATTCAAAAGTTGAGACCAGTAAGGGTCATGACAGTTCACTGTGAACAAAATGCACTGGAGGTGTTAAGAAACAGGGGTGTGTCCTTGTGAAATGAATAATTAGAGAATGGTTCATGAAGAAGAAAGATTTTGGTTAACTGAAAATAAGTAAACTTGAATTTGTGGATATGCTGGCAAGGGCATTTAAAGAGAAGGGCAAAATGAATGTTAGCAGAAAGGCAGGGACATAGAGTGTAATGAGGATTAGTGAGTCATTTATTTCAGCTGGAGCATAGAAATATTCAATAACACATTGACATAAAAGATTAGAAGTTTTGTGTGTTCTATTTTAAAACAAGCAACTTTATGCATAGAAATTTATCCTACATATATCTGCTCACGTGAGCAATGACATATACAGAGGACATCCATTCTAGTAGTACTGAAATATCAAATATGTGAAATACCCAAGTGCTCAACAGGTAAATAAAATATGGTATCCCCATGCAATGACTCCTGAGCTGTTATTAAAACAAACAAGAAAACTAACAAATGAAAGAAACAACAAAAATAAACCTAGTCTGTTTCATATGTGTGAATATTCTACAGTCTCCAAGATATATTGTCAGGTAGAGAAATTAATACATTGAACACATGCATTGTATATAATCTATTGTACAGAAATAAGCAAGATAAAATATATATGCTTAAATATTTTGGATTACCTCTGGAAGCACACACAGTGATAAAAGCAATCATATCTGGGAAAGAAAGCTGGGCTGCTTGCAGAAACTTGAGAGGAAGAGGTATTTTTCACTGAGTACTATTTAATAAATTTCAAATTTTATATAAATTCAAGTATCTATAGCATATATTAAAGTTTATCTAGAGATACATTGTGAAAAGTTAAATTTTTAAATGTGCAATGGAAGGAAAAATAAAATACAAACTAGTTGGAAGCTACAGTGTTGAATTTTTGTTTTGTTTTGTTTTTCTTTTAATAGTAAATGTCCTGGATATGCTTGAAGGCAGAAGTGAGGAGATGGATGAATGGAGAGGAAATGAAATAGAAGGTAAGTGAAAATTATGGGATTTAGGGCAGAAGTGGAAAGGCTGGTATCTTAGAAGACAAATGTCTTTTCTATGAGGCGTCTAAACAGAGCCACTGAATCACGTATTTTGGACAAAAGCTGATGGGTCATTCTTTTGTTTTTGTATCAATAGTAGTGATGGGGGAAATGTGCCAGCTGAGTGATTTAATTGGTGTACAGGTCAAGGCACAGTCCTCACCATAAGGCCTCTGAGCAATGCAGGTTGCTTTAAGGTAATGTCTGGATGGTTGAGATCTATAATTTAAAGACTGCTTCCCTAGCTACTAGTGCTGTGTGCAAAGACTCATCCATAGCCTCTAGGAATTGGGTTATGTAACTAAGGTGGGTGGGTCTGGGATAGAGATCAGAAATAAGTGTGCTTGCCATTCTTAAGGGCGGTAAGCTTCTTCTCGTCTGTCTACTAACCCACTGATAAATTGAGTGCAATGATATAACCTGCCCAGTCGATTTGTTTGTTATGAATATAAAGTAATATATGGACAGTATTTCGGAAAGAAAAGTATAAGATATTATTCAAAGGCAAAGTGAAAAACACAGATGGAGAAGTTTTTACTTAACTATTTTAGTTTCTTCTTCAAAATAAGTTGCACTGATGGCAAAGTTTGACGTTGGGCTGTGGCCTGTTGAGCCACTATGAAATACATGTTTATATATTTAGTATAAATGTGGACATTTTACTTCATTCCCTCCAAAGAGAGACAAAAAGCAAAATTTATTTTTGTTCTACAGCAAGATTCATTTTATTTTCATCTCTGTTAATTGTAGCATAATGATTGATTTCTTTTTCGCATGAATAAATGAATAACTCTGCTAACATTCAGAGGCATTCAGAAGGTTGTATGAAGCCAGGGATGGTGGCATCTGCCTGTAGTCCCAGCTACTCGGGAGACCAAGGTGGGAGGATCTTTTGGGCCCAGGAGTCCCAGGGCCAGCTTGGGAAACATAGGAGACCTCATCTCTAAAAAAAAAGAAGCAGGAATTGCTATGACCTTCATCATCTTCTTCACAAATTTTGGGAACCACTTTAAATATAACTGAAAATGATCCCAAAACTGTTAAATAATATTTTTAGTCATGGTTTCTAAAATTTGGGGGACAGGAAATAGGATTATTGAATTTAAAAATCAATGAAAAAGTAAAAAGAAAATCTTTTTGAGGTGGTATTTAGCCTAGGATTTATTTTCTTTATTTCAAATCCACAGTAGTCTGTAGAAGCTGACTCACTTTAGAAGAGCATAGAAGATAGCATTTTAAAGGGGGGATGTTGAAGAAAATACACTGAAAGAGCATTGAAGTTGAAGGTGCCACTATATCTCTAGCTGTATGTATGCCTACCTATATCTATTTATCTATCATCTATTTATATATCATATACCTTTCTATAATCTATCATCTATATGTTTATCTATCCATTCATGAATGTGTGTGTACATGTGTATTAGGTATCAAATAAGAAAAGAAACAACTAGGGCAATAGAACTTTTCCCAATTGTGCCAGTATTAAATTTTAACATTGATGAAATGGAGAGTCACAACTAATTTAAATTAGTATATCAGCTCTAACAAAAGGAATGTAACAGTCCAACTGGTAGTAACATACATTTTTAAGAAATACACAAAAGTTTGAGACAAATAAAATAAGCCTGGAATCATAACAAACATCCTCCCAGACATTTTTTGATTAAATACTTCACCATTACCCTAGGGAAATATTTTAAAAGTTTCATTCATTCAGTCAAATGTCACTTTCATAATTCTTGTCACATCTGTTGGCCATCTATATCATTGACTTCTTTATAATGTCTTTATTTATATCGACCTTAATTTGAATTTTTAAAAGTAATCTCTTCTTACACAATTTCTTTGAAACTTTGAATTTGATATTATAATTATGCTGCCTCTCATACAGATAAACTAATTATATAAACAATATCCACCTATCTCATACAATTGTGTTGAACACCTTCATTTAACTATATTTATTAATTCTGGTATAAAAAAAGGCTAAGTAATTATAAAAATTATTAATTTGGCTGCTACTAATCTATATAAGTAAACAGTATACAGTAGATGTAAAATAAATGGTGTGTGTGTATGTGTGTGTGTACATATATGTATGTAGAGAAGTGGCACCAGAATTCTTAAGCCAAGACAAAAATACTTTGCATTGCCTTTAGGGGATAGAGTGAAAATCTGAGATACTAAGCAGCAAATAATTTGTTTCTCAAAGAGAGAGAGCATAAAGAGAGAAGAAAGAAAGATGGATGGGCTGGGCATGAGAGACAGTGTGTTTCAGGGGACGGATTTAGGATAAGTCCAGGGTAGAATCAGTTATAGTGGATAGAATATTTTATAATATAGAGAAAACAGTAGCCAGGTAATGTTTTGACAATGGGTTGCCTGACGCTCTATGGAAGAAGAATGGCTCTCCCTGTGGTTATAAACTATTTCTCCCTTACCAGCCTCCCCATTCTCAGTAAGTCAGCTACCCTGCCTGCTAATTGGTGTGAGTGGGAATTTTGTATAAGTTGAAGAGGTGTGCATAGAATCACCGTCTCAGAGACAAAGGTGACTGTGAGAATTTATATCCCTCCCCGGAAATTTCAAGACATTTGAGGAGGACGTTTTACTCTCTTCAGTGTGGAATTCAGGGAGATGAAATGATTTCAGACTCAAGTGTCAGTTAGGTTACAGTCAGTTCTTCTATTACATATAGTGTGGATTCAGTTTTCAGTTAGTTCATTTAAAAAAAATTTCATCATGTTCCCCAAAAACAAATCTTGAAGATTTTTAGGAAAGAGTAATGGAATCAAGTGGAACTCATACAGTTGCAGTTAGAAGCCCAGACTTCACAGGAGGTTGATTAAGAGCATCCCTTGTGAAGCTGTCTACGTACGGGTGCATCACAGTCTACATCGGCTGTCTGCTACCTACTCTAACGAGTACAGGGGTCTTAGGTTGGTTTCTCCCAGAAGCAGACTTTGAGAAAAACTTCAAGCTCAGGTAGTTTATTTGGAAAACACAGGGAAAACCACAAGGGAAGTAGGAAAGTGAGCTCAATACCCCAAGGAAACTCTGAGAAATGCTCTCCTTCTGGAATGATCCTACCTAAGGGCGAGTGAGCTGGGGGGTTTATACCCAGCTCTCAAGAGTAATTTCTTAAAGGATCCTGGAGGTTGAGACAGATTCCTCCAGCACTTCCAGCCTGCTGCACATGGGCCAAGTGGCCAGATAAAAAGCCCTGTAGGCACATTTATCCTACGGCTGGCTGGCAACTGCAAGTTGGCAAGGCTACACTGAAATCAGTAAGGTCCACAGGATGCAAGCAGGGACACTGACAGCATCTGCCACAGTAACTAAGTAGGCAAGGTTTTATCTCTCAATTTGCTGTAAGGCTAAGAAGGAAAGGGATCAGAACTCAAGATACTTGCTTTCTAAGGCTGCCTTCTATATTAGAATGCTTCAAAGTTGTTGTGGGACTATTCTAGCACATAAACACATACTAATGATACTCTAGTTAGTTGGTTTGATTTTTAAGTTTCCTTTAATTATAATCATAGCAATATTCTGCCACACACCAAAAGGCTACCACCTATAGGTACTGTTGTACCTTTTATGTAAGGTAACTTTTTTAATCTTCACACCACTTTAGCAATGCAGTGTTCCTATACTCAGTTTCGAAGGACAACATTAGTGCTCAGGAAGGTTATGGAAATTACTCCAGGATACGTAGCAGCAAAACCTGGTTGTGAAGACAGATAGCAAGGCCACTGTCCTTTCCACATTTAAAAGGCCACTGACTTTTAAAAGATGTAAATGTATTTCCCTATGTAGGTTAAGGAAAGAAGAAACTTTGGTTACCCAAGGATATGATCTAGATAAAATATGATATAAGAATAAGTAAAGCCATATAAGAAGCAATTTCCAAAAACATTTTGCACAATAACAGATACAATCTATGTGTGTGGGGGGCGGGCGGGGGGCAGGAAGAATAGACTTTGAAAGCCAAAAAAGGGGAAATGTGAGATTAAACAGTTATTTTGGTCAATGTATTTATTTTTACATTTTAATTTATTTTCCTTCAGGATATTTTAGATTTTTTAAATAAATACGTTAAATTGTGACTATCCAAGAAGAATATAGAGCCCAAATGAATCTCCAGATTATTTGATGTGGACTCACACTTTTCACATTTTAGGTAGGGAGAAAAAATCTTGTGCAATTTTATGCTAAGTGTCTTCTTTACACATAAATACTGTCCAAGTTAATTTGTTAATAAATTTAACATTTTAAAGTTTCTAAATTAATTAGTGGTAGGTTAAGCATTAGAAGTATTCATTTATTTATTTTTTTAGCAATTATGTCAGGTGAACACATGGTAAAAGGTAATTACAAATGTCAGAGATGGACTTATCTAAGGATCTATTTAGTGATTAGGGCCACAAACTGCCCCCTGTCACTTTTCACACTTGCAATTATTCATAATTGTAGACTTGTCTCAACCAGATTAACTAAATTTCCCTTGAAAAATGGGGAAGGAAGCCTGCCTCAGAGTCCAGAAGGAAATCCCCGATAACGAGGGCTGCCATGACTCTATTTCCTTTTAGGTCCATACCTTATTTATCTTTTGGTCAATCACGACCTTCTACTATCCCTTAGTTTTGAATTCCAATTAATAAATTCTACAGTGATTTTTTTCCCCCAGTTCCTTCAAAATTCTCTTGAATGACTGAGAAGTCTTCAAAATCACAATAAAATATTTTTAAGGCCTTTATTCTCTCTCCTAGACTTCAGTGACACTATGAAGTTTCACATAATTTCTAGTCTGCATCTCATCAAATACTGGCAAAATTTATTCAATTCAAATTAAATAGATGTTGCACAGCGTAATCTTTCTCTATTAAATATGTCACTTTTTGCAATTGTTTCTTAATATCCCTCACAGCTTCCATCTAAGATTAGCACTTTCTTTGCTGCCAGAGTTTCACTAACCTACTGAATTATTCACTGAAGCATAACCTTCAGATATCAGGTTAGAAAGACCTTGATTATGGCAGGAAGTGAACTGTATAAACCATTTTTCTTTAAAAGAAAATTTCTCAGTATAGCAAAGTCTGAAATGAGATAAGCATTAAATGTGTGTAAAAATTAAGTTCATAATTGATAGGAATTTATCCAACTGTGACATTCCTGCATTTTGTTTATTATAATGTATAATACCATCCTAAGTACTGCGAAGCAGCATAGAAACATGTGCACTGCCATAGTGCTTATTTAACCTAAGACACTGGCCTGGTTGCATATTTAACAAAGTTATTGAATGTTAAGTTATATAATGTTTTAAATAAGCCTGTGAATATTCAGATTAAATTTTTAAGTGTATTTTCTATTCGCTTTTGTTTCCTTCACTATGGCTTTGTTTTAGTGTCATGTAGCTCTAGAGTTCATGGTAAAGTCAGCAATTCACCATGGGCCTCCCTGCAGCAAATTCTATTAGTAGCATCCGTTGCTTTATCTCAATTCAGTGTTGAAAGGTCATTAGAATACCGACTGAGGAGACAACACTCTTGGAACACCTTTGCAAGTGTTGAAATCAGAAAACTCACCACTCACAAATCAGCCACTTCATGACCAATCCACTGGATACCCAATGGCTAAAGTGCAACCCTGATACACAGCAGGGTGTGTGTCCTATTTTTCTACCAGAGAAGAAGAAAATGCACAGAGATAAACACCAGTCTACATTTGTCAACATGTATTCCATAAGCCATTGGGGGAGATTTTTGTTCCTACAATATATACGACCTCAGATACTATTCAGATGACTTTCTAAATACTCAGGTGGAGTATGTATGTTTTAAATATCAGTCCAGTTATTAATGTTAGGCTTTTCCTACATTGCAATCAGTGTTGTAAAAGTCAACACAACTTAAGAATGTCAAGAGTGAGGGATGATGCATCATTAAAGAATGTGTTCTGATCAGATTTTCTACATAGATTTGCTGTTCAGATGGAGGCAATAAACCAAGAAACATTTTTTACCATGAATCATTGTAAGTGGTATAGACAACATTAAAAATTTTCTTTTAATGTTGCCCAAACTACCCCCAACAAAAATACCAATTGCATTCTCTTCTAAAATTTTAACCTGGTTGAATGATTATTTGAAAGGCTTTTTATAAGCACTTAGGGAAGTGCCTAATAAGTATGGTGAAATGACAAGTTCCTCAGAACAAATAGTGCACTGGGGGAGAAAGACCCAGGAAATATGCTGCTAAAGAGAAAACTGAAAACGTCTTTTCCCTAATAAACAAAGAAAAATCTTATTAGAACAAACATCGCAACAATTTGCCATTTTGTTCAGGTGAAAAATTCAACTATCTTATATCAATAAAATGTTTTTACTGGGGAGAAAAGTATAAGAATTTGGGAGGGTTATAATGAGTTGCACATGGTTTGTTAGAGGAGTAGTGTATACTTTTTAAATATTTCTTTCTACTCTGTGGATTTTTTTTTCTTTTATTCTCCCCTCTGCCTCCCCTCTATTCTGTGGATTTTTATCCTGTAAGTACTTAAGTCATTCAGAACATATGTTCCAAAAAAGTACAAGGAAAAAAAATCCCCCTTTTATTGCATTTATGTCATTCCTTGCCAATTTGATATACCTCAATTTTCTTGTATTTGGCATTTCCATCTTTTGAGTGGAACATGAATTTAGAAGATGATACCCTCATAATATTAATGTAAAGACATCATATAAACTAGAGAGAGATACACTTTGATTACATAGTAATGGAGAGTTAGGTGATAGGTCATTTTCTAAGAAAATTCCCAGCAAATCCTCTTCCATTTGTTTAGAAAATGTGGGATTGAGTTTAATCACAAAGAATTTTCCTAGTGATAATTCTCAGTGGAGGGAGTCTATATAAAATTTCTCTCTCACTTACAATTACTAAGCCCCTAAGTAAGTGGAGAAATGAATAGGACACTGTCTAGGTCTTAGGGAACTCACAGTCTTGCAGAGTAGCTCTGTGGGTCTGGTCAGAGAAGATGTGCTCAAGGATGGAAATAGGAGCGATTCCACCTCTTCCTAGGTTCATGTCACAGATATTTTCATGGGTCCTTTTCCTTGCTGATCTCAAATATGACTTCAAAATCTTTCTCAACAAAGTATAGATCAGCATTTGAGTTGAAACTACTCTGCCATCCCTGCTTTAGTGGACAGTCCCTATTCTGTGGTATTTCTACTGTGTCTGAGATTATTATACACTTAGGATTTACATGGATGGGAAACAAAAAGTGCATATGTTAGGTATATGAGGAAAATGCCTAAATAGATTGCCTTGAAGACAAAGGGATTGATCATACTCATTTATTTGAAAGTCAGGAAATATTCTAGGATGAGTAAGAATTCAAGAGATGGTCTGGGATTAGTCCTCCCAGAGCTCTCCTACAGATTAAAATAGGCCAGGATTTGTTTGCTACTTCAGAGGATAGTAAAAATGAGCTCCAGGATCATTCTGTACATTATAGTAGTCATCAAACGGCATTGTAGCTTTTTAAATGTAATACCTGCTTCCACATTAGACTATGCATTGTCTGAGGGCAAAGAACATGTCTGTCTTGCTCTCTGCTCTATACCTAGCATAGCCTAAGGGAATCTCTGATATAGCATAAGTGCTCAAGAAATGTTTAATAAATTAGTACATTAATTAAATGATTATCTGAGAGTGCCTAATATATGAAAGTGTAGGCAAAATTAAATAAAAAGCTAAGTATGCATGCAAGATAAGAGACTAGATATACCATATTTATCAGGATAAGCCCGGGTATTATCTGGTCTTAGAGATTCCACATTTGATAATTAATGTGTACTTGGCTCTACTCAAAATCATCCAATTCTTAACCAGTTTACTTTATGCAGGAAAAGCAGAAGGGGGTGGAGCTTGTCAGAGGCAGATGTATAAATAAACAGATACAGTGGATCTCGTGGAAACTTAATAATTTTGGAAACTAGGTATGTATTTCTCCAAGTTTGGGATTGGAGAAGCTTTGGAGAAGGGGCGATGAGTGCCAGGATCCTAAACGTCACATGAATCATGCTGTAGCACTGGGGCCAAGGCTTCCCAAAGGTGGAAATCCATTGCCTCCTTCATACTCTTTCACTCTTCTCCTCTCTCTGTTTTTAATTCTTCCTCAAATTTATAACAGCAGCTATATTTCTCCCAACAGTCCAGTGTGAGTGGTACTCACTCTGTGGCACTAAGAGAGCTCATGATGAATCAAACTGATGTGTGTCCATCCTATTAGTGGACTAAGTACATCTGCAAGAGATTTAATAGTTACGTGTAGGACATTACCAAAACAAATTGAGCAAATAATTTTTCTTCTCCCAAAACAATTGCTTTTTATTAAGATCCTCCAGGAGGTTGCTAATCAAGACTGTGGTACAGGCATTTTATTTAACATCTTCTAGTTTCTCTGGATACAGTGTTTTCTGTGCTATAGGAAGAAGGCTGTTGCTGGTATTCTGGAATCCATTAGTAGTTTTTTAAGAACCGAATATCATTATTTCATTGAGATATTTTCTCCCCTTGTCCCTGATGTCTCTTTTGTTATTGATAAAAACTATCTTTGTGTTACCTGGTGAGCAACGGCTGTGGTTTGCTGGTGAATATAGGCCACAAAGACAACAAATAGAACTTCTGCTGCTGGTCATTTCAAAGCACTTGCTTCAAAAAACACACAGAAAATTTGAGTGATGTCCCCAAGCCATAGAACAAACTAGGTCAGATCACTCTCGGAACAATTACTCATTTCTGGGGCCCCCTTATCACTTCCTTGACTAGCCAAGTGAATATTTCACCGATGGGCTATTCATGGAAACCCAATCAAGATTTGTGGCAGGGTGATAATTTATTTCAAATTTATGATTGTATTTCCAGTATATATTAAAGGAAGTAGTTGCTCTCACTTTCCCTATGGCCTCTCATGTGATGAAGATTTTCTGTATTAGGTGACTATTTCATTATTATATAATTAGGGCTGCAGAAAGAGTAAGCAACCATCTAAGCAGTGTGATTTTTAGATTTTTCATAAGTGTTCTGTTATTGCTTTTGTCTCTCCGATGTTTTACCACCATACCTAAAATTTTCACTAGAATCACTTCTTATGTATCCCCTTCAGACAAAGCTGTCAGCTTTTTAGAGCAGTCTGCTTTGAGGAGAGTAAGAGCTTGCATAGTTAAGGCTCTGAATTGCCAAACTCTGGGCTTTCCTGAATGCTACCCTCAGACCACACCTCTCCTCTGTCTGAGCTCTCTCCCTCAGTGATCTTACTGAATCCAATGCCATTAAATAAATTTTTATTAAAAAATTTCCAAATTTCATATCCTACTCTAACTTTTCTACTGTGTTCTAGTATTGTTTTCTAATTTCCTATTAAGCAATTCCATATGGATGTCCAATTCCATTTGGAAATCCCATCTAAAAGCAAGTTCTTCTCCTAGCCTTCTCCATTTTAGCAAAGTTGTACCATGCACACAGTTGCACAAGCCTATGTATATGAGTTAGAATTGGTTTCTGTGTTCACCTCACACATCTAATTTATCAGTGAATCTGGCCAGTTCTGCATTAAAAATATTTCTACTCTCCGTACCATGTCCAGAATGAGCAAAATGTAAGTGGGATGAAGACATTTTCCTACATAAAATTTTCCAATATTTTCTCATAGAATTTAGAATAAAATTGTAAATCCTAACCATGGACTCAAGACATTCACTGCCTATTGCCCTCTGGCCTCATCTAGCTACTCTCCCCAGGTTCACTATGGTTTGATGTTCAGTCACCTGGGACTTCTTTCTGTTCCTTAAGGCAGTAAAATCATCTATAACCAAGGACCTCTCTATAAAACATGGGATAGCTCCTATATTTATATACTAACACCAGGGCAAAGAGGCTTTTCTTAACTATTCAGCTAAACAGTCCTCCCAGACACCCCTCTCCTGTAATAATGGCATTGCTATTACAGTACTTATCAGTTTCTGAGTTACTTGACTTATTTGTTTACTTTTCTTTTTTTTTTTTTTGAGTCTGACTCTTTCTTCTGAGAGCAGGGATCTTATCTGTCTTGTTCACATTCCCATTGTATATCTCAAATAATTATTAAAATACTGTAGGAACTCTATACATATTATTTGAAGAACTACAGAAGGAATAGAAGTAAAATTCTGGTCTCCTAATGTATAGTCTATGTTTCCTTGACACTTAATTCATATGCCAGTAGTGAGTACCAGTGTATAAATTAGTTTAAAATAGAGCTAATTTTAAAATAGAGTATGCTACAGGAACAAATTAACCTCAGAATCTCAGTAGTTTAATACACAACTTTCAATAATTATTGATAGGGAGTCTGATGCCAGTTAGTGGAGCTGCTCTTCCATCTGGTGACTTAAGAATCCAGGTTCCCTAGATAATATGATGTTATACACTCCCCAGGGAGGTAGCACACTAGTTCTTAAACATGTAACCAAAAGTGAAACAAGTCATCTCTGAAAATTAGTATTTGTTGGAACTAGTCTCATGGCCAAATATAATTGCAGGTGAAGATGAATTATTTAGGAGAAATGCATAGTATATTTGGTAAACAGTACTGTCTCCAACACAATATTAGTGGCATGCTATAGAAATAAGAAGTGGAAGGGTATAGGAGAAAAGAGGTTAGGAGATGAAAAGATTAAGAAAGAAAATAGAGAAGAGAAAGAGAAAACACTGAACTGAAATATACTGACATTGCTCTCTGGACTTTTTCCACAGCTGATGCAAGGATAGCTATAATCTCCACTCTGGTGAATGTGTGTGTGTGTGTGTGTGTGTATGTGTATACGTGTATATATAGATTCCCAGATTCCCATTTGGCTTGCAGCTGTAGCTAACATTATTTCCTGCTCCTAGCATTATCAGAAAATTTGCCTCTTAAACTCATGTTCTTCTTGATCCTTTTGCTCTAAAGTATCTTCCCACCCTCAGATGGCTCCACCCCAGGCTTGCCTTTGTGCTCCACTTCACAGCTAATCATCTTAGATTAATACCAGGGGCACTTTTGCCTAATGTAGTTTCAGCCAGAAAGAGAGAGAGAGAACTGAGAAGAAAGCTCCTGCTAAGTGAATATGTCTACTCATTTTCTCCTGTGTTTTACATGCTCTCTGGTATAAAAGAAATCACGGAAGTCAATGGATTAAATATAAATGTGAAGTAAGGAAATATGTGATAAAAGAGAGACGGATAAAAATGTACTTGAGCCCAATGGGCGGACCATGTAGTGAGCTGATATAATACTTTAATTCTGGCATCCCTGTGGCTAGCCCAGGTTGACAACATTTCAAAGATGACAACTATTTGGAATAAATCCAAGATTATACTTTAAATAAAAATGTTCATAAATCATAGCTCCTCCACTATGAATAGGACAAGCACATAAGCAATTACTTATAGGAGCAGTATTATCTTGCAATTCAAGCTGTTTTTTAAGTTGATTTGACTAAAAGCTTATTTTTTTCCCCAAAGTGAAAAATGAAAACATTCAACTTGTCTTTCTTTGTCCTATATATGAAGTTCAATTAGATGAGTCATTTATCTCTAAAAAAATTATATAAATGAAAAATATGAATTCAAAGAAAGGAGAAAAAGCCATTGTGTCTAGCATAAAGAGTTGGGGCAACTGCTAGAAAATGAGGCTGGTGGGGTGGGAAAGAGGTAGGATCCACTCCACTCAGCAAGAACATTGAACACCACAAAGGACTCTGGACTCAAAAGAATAATTCTCTCAGTCTGTTGCTTTACAAAATGGTAGAACTCATGAAACAACTCTTTTTCTTTCACTGGGAAGCATGTGTAGTCCCTAGAGTCAGAAAATCTGACTTCCAGTACTGGATCTGCTACATACCAGTTTTGTGTCCTTGGATGGGTTTCTTAACTCATAAGTGTCAGTTTCCTCATTTGTACAATGAAGATTTAAACCTTATGGATGAGTTTAAATAAGATAAGATAAATTATGTGGAGTTCTAAGCAAAATACTGGTACATCTTAAATGCTGCTCTGAGGCTTTGTGTTGGTAAGGGTGCTATGAAGAATGATATACTATGTATATATACATAGACACACATATATATGTACATACGTACGTGTGTGTGTGTGTGTGTGTATGTATGTGTTTGTATTCAACTTTTAGGCAATTTAGGATTGCCCACCTTACTTTATAAGAAATTATAATGTTATCACTGTTTTCCTATCACAAATTTCTATAACACCAGGTAACATGTAAAAACCCTACTCCCTCAATTTCTTAATGTGGACAAAATGTTTAGTGGTTTTTTTTTTTTGTTTTTTTTTTTTGCTATTTATCTATCTCAGTGATATGTTAGTTCCTTTTCAAACTCTGGGATAAAAATAGTCCAGGGTGTGGTGTGATATCACCCATTTGTCATGGGAAAGGGCTCACTGCTATGCCAATAGAATGAGTGTTTCTTGATATGAAGGGAAGTTGTAAATTCAATATCAGTAAATGTTATTTTACCAAGTACTGAATAGAATTCAGAGAGATGCAGAGATAAAATTACAGAAGACAAATCCATATTAGTTCCAAATTAGATTTCTTTAACACATTGAAAAATACTAAAATGTCATGGGAATGGATTAAGCCTACAGACTACATTGGACAAAATTGCCTTTTTAAATGGAAAGTAAAGATGGTGATGTTTAATATAATGCCAGCAAAAATCCCAATGGAAAAATTTTGGTGGAGGAATTGAAACTTGAAAAAAATTACTTTAATATTATTTGGAAGAATTTACATTATAGCACTGGCTTTAAATCTTTTTGGATTATGACTTAGAGTATTAAGCATATTTAGAATTGTGATCCATTTCACAAACACATACATGCACCACACACAAAAGAAAACCAAGTGTCATAAATAATATTTAACCTAACTATGTGATGGAGTCTTATATTTTTCTATTTCATTTATTATGTTTAAAACATTTGCTACATTTGAGTTCTAATGTTCAATAGCAGAGTAGAGTGACCATAGTTAGCGACAATATATTCTATATTTAAAAGTAACTAGAAGACTTGAAGTGTTCCTAACACATAGAAATGATAAATACTCAAGATGATAAATACCCTAAATACCCTGACTTGATCATTACACATTCTATGCATGTAACAATACTCACATGTACCCTCTAAATATGTAAACTATTACGTATCAATAAAAATTTATTGTATTCCAATAAATTAAGTCTTAGAACCTCAAATTGGTTATGACTTCCTTACACTTAAAATATACCGTTTTATAAAATATTTAATTATATTGTTAAAAATAAGAATAATAAAGAAATTCTTACCTTATCATATATTCACATACATTAGGAAGCTATTAACATATGGTTGAAACAATAGAAAGTACTAAATTATCCTTATATTTACATAAAAAATTTCTTATAAAATAAGGATACAATTCTAGTCAGCAATAAGACCATATATTTTAAAAAATATATGTTAGTATAGGCCTTAGTTATTTTGGAAAAATGATATTTAGGTTGTGTATTTCACAACTTAAATCTAAACCAACTGCAGATGTATTAAAGATATAGATGCAAAAAACAGAATTATAAAAGTACTAAGAATATGAAAATTGTATAATTTTTGGTTGTGGAAGGTCTTTCCAAGCATTATAACAAATCAGAAATCATTAAGAAAAGATAGAACCAATATACTGCAAAAATTTTTATATGTCAAAATCATTATGAACAAAATTAAAATCAAAATGAGAGCCTGAGACTAATTCAAAGCATACTTAACATTCAAAGTATCTCTAAATAGAGATGCCTTCCTTAATGATTAAAATAAACACCACTAAAATTAAAATATCTAAAATTTACAAAGCATAAACCTAAATCATCAATAAGGAAATGAGAAAAATCAAGTTGATTATTTAAAAAGTTCAAGTTAAAACAATAATAAATAACTCTCATCAAATTGCAAAAGATATTTTTAAGGTTATGATACCCACTGTTATGTAGCTGACATTTATTGAGTGCTTTCTATATGTCAGATGCTATTTTAAACATTCAGTATCCTGTTCAATCTTTCTAATAAAGCCTATAGTAGATACCACAACTACCATCTCTATTTACAGAACAATGAGGCTGAGACAGGTTAAGTAACTTGCCTTGAGTGATATATCTAATAAGTGGTGGAGTCAGGTTTTGATGCCAAGAAATCTGACATCAGAGCCCACATTTTTAGTCAAGATTCACTTGTGCTTACAATAGTGGCAAGAATGTGAAAAAAGCGTTTTTGGAGGAGGTGTAAGGTGGCACCATATTTCTAGAAACCAATTTTACAAAATATCCTAAAAGCACTAAAAATGTGCATGCTGTTTGGAACATTAATTCTGTTTCTACAAATTTACAAACTTGTGTAAATAGTCACGTGGATTTCCATAAAAGCTTTTTTTAATAGCAGAAAATTAACAGAAAAGGATGAGATTGAATATTTTCTAACTGAGTACATTATTTGTGGCATATTTGTGTAATGGAATTTCTTTCAGCAATTGACACACTGTCTTTGATGAACAGTTATTGATAAATATAGTAAGTATAAAAACAGATTGTATAACAATGAGTATAACATGGATTTTACCAGATATCTTTGGTTTTACATCTAGATGAAGTCTCTATTTTTTTTCCCCCTGCTCTCTACCCCTGGAGGCTGATCTGGCTAGACTTTATCAACAGAGTTCCTGTCCCTTTGACCTTGGAGTTGATAGGTTTGAAGAGCCTAGTGCTCAAGGGAAGAAAGCTTCTTCAAGGAAAAACGCTCATGATTCCAGTGAATTCTCCCCTTCATTTGAACCCTAAAAAAGAAAAAGAAATAACAGAAGCCCAAGAAGGAGGTCAATCACTGCACTGACCATGGTAATTGATTTCAACTACCATGGAAGGAAATTGGTCTGCAGCTATATAATGGGAGCAAAGAAGAATTCTTTGGGAATCTAGAGATATTACTGAGACATCTCTGAGTACTCATTTCCTCAATAGTCCTGTTCAATAGAAAGCTATTCAATCAAATAAAAGCAAGAACAAAAACTCAGAAATTGTAGTAAAGAAGTTTGAGTTTATCCTACATGGTGAAGTACCCCATTCAGACAAAGTACTAGCAGAGGGTAAGAGAGAAAAAAATGATGGGTGGAAAACAGCAGTTTTGAGGTAGGTCTGCATGGTAAGGTGTAGGGCCCAAATTGTCATGACTCAGTTGATGGGATTTTGTGCATCCTCTGTGTTGGGCACATGAACTTTTCACGTGGCTGAAGGACAAGTGTTATTCTGAAGGACAAGAGGGCCCAACATGGTTGATAGTACAAACATCTTCCATTTGCATGTGTTAGTTTACCCTTTCTCCCTCTCTTCTGGGGACTACATCAGCAAGCTTCCTTCTCTGTCTGATTCTATTTGGATGTATCTAGTGCAGAGCTCTGCAAGGAGATAAGGAGGAGGGAAGAGAGTGAGTTCAGAGTACTAAGTTCCCTAGTCCATCCCTGCAGGGTTCCCTTTGACTGAGTCCCTTGATTATGCTCATGTTTCCTAAGAAGACAACTGACTCCACACACCTCTTTCTCCTTCTAGGTTCCAGTGACCTGACCATGTCCCCATTCTCATTCGTTTGTCCTTAGGGTTGGTAATAGTTCACCTAGGACAAGCACTGAGTTATTGTATTAACCTTTGTGGTTCCTTTATATTCAAAGTTTTGTAACTTCTCCCCTTTTAATATAAAACTTCTCAAATATCTATTAGAATGCCTTGTGTATTCAATATGGGGAAGATATATGAGAGGTTAAGCAAACACCCTATTGCCCTGACTTTGAATTCAAAATATAAGTATAACCTCATAAAGTATTTTTAATATTTACATATCTATCTATGTATTTATTAGTTCTGTTCACCAGCAAGACTTAGGGACAATGACTGACTCACCCAGCAGCTATGAGCCTCCCCAGCATCCAGACTGTGCTTCTGATGATACCACGTGTCATGGTTAATTTTAGGTGTCAGCTTGACTGGATTAAGTGATACCTAGATAACTGCTAAAGCACTATTTCTGGGTGTGTCTATGATTCTATGAGGGTGCTTCTGGAGGAGATTAGCATGTGAGTTGGTGTACTGAGAGGGGAAGATCTGTCCTCAGGTGCAAGCTCTCATTCAAGCACCGATACACATCTATTGATTGAATCACCAAGATCTATGCAGTGAATCTTGGCTTCAGAAGAGCTCAAGGCAAAAGTTTCCAGAAGGTCTTTTATGCCCCTCTGCTCACATAATCACTCAGGCTGCCTAACCCATATGCCAGTCGAAAGCCATCAGAAAACAAACCAGCCCTGGAGTTTGGGGGTCACCAGGGGAGTTTTGGATTTTAAACCAAACATCATAAATCCCACTGTACTTATCTTGGTCAAGAGTGAAAGCCAGACATCTAGGCTTGACTAGAGACAAAGAGAGAGCTTTCTTAGGAGAGCTGTAGATAAATTCTACCCTATAGAGTCTCCTTATACAATTAGTCCAGCCAATAAATGAAAGTAAAATGATAGAATATCATTATTTTGCAATCCCTTGTGAATAAATGGATCTAAGCATTTTGCATCCTGGCTGCCAACATCAACAAAAGAGAAAAGACATTTTGTGCCCCACGATGAAGAACACACCATCAGAAGGATTAGTCCTGAGACCGATCAAGTCTCTATACAACTGCCAATTTGTAGGAAATATAGAGGGCAAAGGAACGTGCTAAATCATTCCATGAATATTCAATCAACAAATTTAGACTGACAAACTCAAATCAAATGTTTGTAGGTTCTTTAAGGGACTATGAGTTGTATGTTCTTCTGAAAAATTGTACAGAAAAGAACGATGGAACAGGGGAATCTAAAGATTTTTAAAAAGCCTTAAATGACATATCAAGTTAAAATTTTGGCAAGACTATATCAAAGGGAACAGGGGTATATACACACTTATATGATCAAACCATAAACAAAATGCAAGAAGAGTGGGCCTCCTTTGGAAAGAATACATGAAGGCTCCTAAAGTTCTATTTTTTGGCTTGAGTGAGGTTACAAGAGTGTTTGTCTACAATATTTCACTAAGCTATACTATTATTTTGTGTGTAGTTCTCCAAATCTGTGTTTTATTTTACAATAAAAAGTTTAACAAGATTAGAAAGAGAGGATGGTGGGGCCTTCAGTGGTAGGATAAAGAGTTGGAATAAATTTTGGTAATGTGCAATTATTTGTTGACTATCTTTAGTATAATCAGGTTTTGGAAATATAAGATTAAGTCTGAATCCCAGAGGGTAATTTTAGAATAGCTGAGTGAATCGAAACACCACTGTTAGGGCCATCTGGCAATGCTACTTGGGTATTCTTGAGGATTCTTGATCAGATTTAAATAAGAGACTGTTTCTTTAGGCATCACAGACATTGTGGTCTAAGAACATTTGGAATCACTTCACAAAAAGAGCAAACTGGCTTAGGAAGGACCAGGTGTGCTGTGGTTCAATGCCACTGTATCTCTCGGGCTCTTGCGCTTGGATAATACAACAGCAGATAGCAGAGAATGTACTCTCTGCCCCAATGATATATATAATTTTTAAAAGAATTGCTGATCTTCTTTCTGTTTGTTGCTGCTTCCACACAATAGATAGTGACCTTGATTTCAAATTGGAGGTTTGATGTCATTAAACCGTGGATTAGTAGACAAGCCAAATTACTATAGCTTTCAATGAATTTATTGAGAAAGAAATTTGGACTTGAAGATCAAAGTATAAAAGCTTATAACATTAGGTTATCATAGGATTTTTCTGTGGTTTTACATGGAAAGAGTAAGATGAGGGTAAGGAAGAATGGTGGGAAGAGGTAACCATTGCTGTAGAGATAAAAATAGATTTTCTTTGAACACTTGGGTGGAGGGATATTTGAGATAATATGATATATAAATGCCTTATTTTTTTATCTGGGGGAAGAAGAAAAATGTAGTCTCGTGGTAATATTTATTCCTATGAGAATATTGAGGAGAAATAAGAAGTGAAGAAAGGAGGAGAAAAAAAGGTAGATTTTGTGTGAAGAGGAGAAGGCAGCCCTAACGTTCCGATTCTGAGTTTTCAATGATGGCAAACTCTTCCATTCAAAATGACCTACATGTATTTAACCATTAGCATTCTTAAAAGGAGAAGTGTTTTTTTACATAGAATAACTATCATTCTGTATTTTTGATATAACAAGACATATTGATTTTTTAAAAAATGATTTCCAATTTCTAAACTAATAAGAGAAGCAAATAAGGCATATGTCACAAAGGTCTACAACATTTCTGCACAATAGCAGGGAAGGCACACACACAGCGTTCTGTGTGAGTGATAAAACTGTAGTAACTTGAATTATTACATTTTTGTAATATCTCAGGCTGGAGTAATAGATTGTCAGGCCCAGCACACATGAAAATGGAAAAAAAAAGCTAAATACCAGCTGAGATATGCTTGTGATATGCTAAAAATGAATTTCAACTACTAAAAACACCACATAAGAGGAAACTATCAAAAAACTGCCAAGTTTGAGATTTTTTTTTTTTTTTTATTTGCCAACTGAATCCTAGGACACAAGTTTGAGATTTAGAAATGTCACTCACTGATGCTGTTTCCAAATAAAAAGCTTTTATTCTTCTGGCAGGTTTTCACAGCTTAACAGATAAGCTTTGTGTTAGGTGTTTGCATGTTGCTTTTTAGAGAGGTATTTGATAAAACAAGGACGACAGTGTGTCCAAGGAAAGAAGGAGTTAATGGGTTAAAAACTGTGTAAATGTTACTCCAGTAAAATTACAGCTTGTTGTTTAGATGAATACTCTCCACTTCTCGTATAGCTTTAAATTATGGACAAATGCTCGCAATTGTGAAGTCCTTACTTTGTGGCTGCCTGTTCCCAGGCTTCATCAGCCAGGGCTGTCCAATGGGATTACTGTAAGCCTTCACGGCAGTCTGCCAGCCACTGATGAGAAACTCATATCCCTGGATGTTAGATTGCTCTCTTTATTCCATCCTTGTGACGGCTGTGATTGCTGTCATGGTGTTAGGTTAGAAATTAGCATTTTGTGGCCCAAATTTTGCCATCCAGAACATAGGGGCAAAGAAAGATTCAAAGAATAGTAATTTCTTCTGTCACACAAAGGAACATAGAGCTACCATGATACAGATGTCTACAAAACTTAGGTCAGGAAATGTGTGATCCTAGTGGGCAAAGCGCATGCAGGGGCTGTTTGACTGTTATCACAGGCCTCTGCTTAGAGACTAATGGTTTTTATTTTGTAAAACTAAGACTGACTGAGGAAGCTGGGAGGCAGTTCTTGAAAATGTTAAAATTAAAAAGTAATCTTCCCCGTTAACATTAAATTGTTAAAAATCCAAATCAATCACAAGAGACTCTTCAGTGCTAGGCCAAAAACCCAATTCTTAGCAGCATTTCGGTTCTTGTATCTAGAAACAATAACAATGTATAGGTGCTTTTTTAGTGCTTTTTTTTTTCCTGATGAATATGTCTAAGCATGCTATGAAAAAATGAAAGATAAAGGAGTTGTGAAAAGTCAAGTGGTAAAATCATTAATTTTATTTGTGTTTTTTCACTAAATTATTACGAGGAAATCATCAAAGCTGTGCTATTATAGCAATCAATATTATGTATCACCAATGATTCTGTAAATGCCCCTGCATTAATATTTTCACTCTATCCTATATTTGCTTATACCTGTGTACTTACTAAACAATTATTAAATAGCTACAGAACTTTTTAGTTTTATATGACCTACATTGTGGTTAGGACTTACATAAATGTAGTTTCTACTCTTTGTATACCAGAGACTAATTACAGCAAATAAAATGAAAGAGATTTAAATTTTGGTAGGAAAAAAATGAGATAGTTTCCTTATCTTCTGATTCTTCCTAGGCTATCCACAGACATGCTAATTTCTCCTGTCATTAATAGTGAGGAAGCTAGAAGGATTCTGACATGTGAGGTGCACAGATTCTGTTAGGAGCCTTGATTTTTATCCACCCAAGCTTATCCGTCATCTTTAATCATGCAAAAGGCAGAATTACTTAATCATTTCATTTTATTGAAAAGAAAAAGAAAGATTTACATTAAAATGATGACATGCAAGGAAAAAAATAAATTGAAAATGATTATAAGGAGAAGGTAATGTGAAGACTAAAGCTCCATTGGTTTTGTGATGCTCATTTAAAGCAATGATCTAGTAAAGCCAAGACATAAAAGCAATGATGATGTTAGCTGTTGGGGTATAACCGTCTTATCTTTGCATTTTAACCTGCATTCCTTGTCTGCATTCTTAGCAAATTATGTGAGGAAGCCAGGCCAAATAATTAAACATTAGACCTAATTATGTACCCCTTCCTAGCCTTATTCCTGATTGAATTATACCCTTATGATAATCTTATATAGAAGACCATGACCCCAAAATTTAAATTCAAGACCTTGAAGATCTTGATAGAAAATACATGTTTTAATGCCAACAGTGCAAAATAAGCCAAACCACTCAGACTCTAATAATTATAAATATTAAAAACATAAGCTTATTTTTGTCAAGCAAACATGTTAGTTTTGTTTTGATATATATTATTAGTGTTATTTACTTTTATTGACAGTAGTGCATGTTTTATAGAAGCAGTGTCTTTTATGCACTGCTTTACATTACAAAGTTGGATTAGGATATTGAAAAATAGTTTTTGGGAACATCTTCATGGTTCCCTTTGCCTAGTCTTTCTATTTCCTTTGTTTCTTTTTTTTTCCCCAGCTGAAGTAATAAGTAATTATTCCAAAAATGAAGAATTTTTAAAGGTTTGTGAAGACATTGGCACTAATTTTTATTGTCTTTTTAAATATTCTATGTAATAAGGATTTTTGAAACAATAGTGAGGTCTCTTCCAATTTCGTTTTCTTTAGCTCAAAATATATATTGTCTTATAATAGGATCAGTTAACATATTTCTGAAGACAATTTATACTTGAATGGAAATTTTGTTTAAAATAATTGCATCAAATAATAAGAGTAATTATTCATGAGAAAGATTAAGAAAAAATGTTTTTGATCTTTCTAAGGCCAACAGATAATACCATTTATTCTTTTAACCTTCATATAAATAGTTATTTAACATGTACTATGTGCCAAGAACTGTGCTAGATACAGTGCATGTAGCTGTGAAAAAAACTTCTGGTTGATAAGATACTTTGTTTTTCCCATATCACAAATATTTTAAGAACCTAGAGAAAAAATGTATTCTCTGCTTTCCTAGGTATGTAATTGGCCATATTTTTACTAAAGTTAAATGTCTTCATATCCACAGCTATACAAGCACTCAGTCACTCACGGATATTAAACTAATTCCATATTTCAGCATACTCAGACTTTATATGGCATTCTTAATGCTTACTTTGAATTTAAATAGCACAATTTGAGATGATCTAAGTATATTACTGTTTCTCATATATACATGTACAATCAACAAAACAGTTCATTGTGATTTAACATAAAAATTAAAAGATATAATTGAAAGATTGAAATAATTTTTATGTTTAAGTTACAAAGATTATATACAAACTATAGTAATTGTAATTTCAAAAACCATATATCTATATAATTATGTTTTAGAAATTCATGCTTTATGATATCATCCCTAGAGACAGAGAAGCATACGTTAAAAATCTACCATTCTTTTGGTCATCTAAAGTATCTTTAAATTCCAGACTCTATAATTACGACTTTTTACCACAATCCTTTTAAGGAGATAAAGAAAATTTTGCTTTTCTTTTATTTCACTTCATTGGAGATGTTGCTGCTGGAAAATTCAAGAACTTCTCTTTACATTTTTAGATAGCTTTATCATTTACAAAGCCATATGCAGTTTTTTTATATAATAAAGAATAAATGGAAAATATCACAATATAAAAATTCATATAAACTTGAAAGCTATAATTGTATATCTTTAAATGAGGTGCTAATCTTTCAAAATCAGTTAAGCAAATTAACATTTTATTCATACACGTATCATAAGCTTAATTATATTCAAAAAGATATTCATATATAAATTTTTATTGAAAATAGACAGTGGACATTAATTTATGTGAATATATGCTTATGGTGAATTTTGAACTCAATTGTTACAAAATAGAAACAAAATGTAAAAATTATTGCAATTTAAGTACAGAATTCTTATGTAAATTGAAATTAACGTTATAATGAATTTTTTAAAGAAATTAACAATTTTTATCACAGCAAAGAAAATATGATTTTCCAGTGATCTATTTTCAGTATAATTTGTTGCAGATGAAATCAAACATTATTTATTTATGCTTGATAATGATATCAAATTTAATTAAAACTATACATTTCTGCCTTACTTTACCGTAACTCTGGTTTTCAAAGACAGAAAAAAAAATGCAAACCTAAATTATTTTATTTTTATATTACTTCTTGAAACATTGTATATTTAAACCTTCAAGTAAGTCTTTTTTGAAATGCAGTTTTTATGAAAGCATTCATATATTTAAATTACTTGAAATTATCTGTTACTTTACAATCAAAATGAAACCTTAGGATGATAGACAGAAGCCCTCAGAAAAATATTAATTGTGGGATCAAATACTAAGGGAATGATACCAAATAGGGCTACTTTACCTTTATAGCAATAGGTGGCACTGTTACCTAAATACTCTTTGATTTGAATTGAAGAGCTAGAAATGAGTCATCTCTGTATATAATTTCATATACGTAAACAAATGAGAACACAGATGAAAGCTTTAAAAATTCTGGGGATATTTTGTTATCATTATTATTTACTTAGTATTATATTCATTTATTCAGCCAGCAATATATCAAATAGTGGAAATGTAGATAAAAATTTACAGCAACAAATAGGATTAAATGGGAACACATTCAAGATAATTCATAAAAATCTTCACTTTTAATACAAATAGAAATAATATTGATACTTTTCCTGCAAAATTTTACTTTATAAAAATTCATAATTCTATGGATTTCGGCATTGGAAATTTTAAGGTGTTCTAAAAACCAAACAAAAATTTTGAGTGCTTAAGTTGATTAATAAAATCCCTTTTCCACTGTCATGTTTCTTCTGGAGTTGTTTTTGTGTAGTGGTACAACTAAAAAGGCTATCACGTGATCTATATATATGTTAAATATAGTGATTCTTGACAATACACAGCCCATTAGGCTGATAGTACAGAAATGGATTCTTTCACTTCTACCAATATGATGATTGTTAGCGTGTGAAAGAAAAAAGAAAAATAATTAAATTTGGTTCATGTGTGTTCGTAGTGTTTACCTGGAAGTGAAAATACGCAATATGGACTCAGCCCTTGCTAGAACACACAGTACCTTTGTACAGGGTAGAAAGTGCTGTCCCTATGACAGGCAGATTGCAATGAGACAATCCCTTCCTCTGAGCAGAGATAGCCTGTTATCCAACAAAACTTGCAAAGTTGCGCATGGGCTCCATTTCCGTCCTCACGCCTTCCTGCCACCTTCTAATGTGGCTTGGTGCAAGCCACATTCTGCACCAAACCTTGCAAATTGATTAATGTTACAACCAACTAATGGCTGATGTTACTTTTTCCCAGAATTCTCAGAAATGATGACTGACCATATGATTTGAGGGTCTTCATGACTACACTGTCTTGTGCTTAGACAATTCCTAAGAGAGAACCACAGCAGTGATTTAGTGACATAAGTCAGAGATTGACTATTGACATGCCAGTCGCCGTTCTAACCAGCCAGAGGTCACTATGTAGTCAGGTCTAGCTTTGGGTATTAACGCACTGTGGCAGCTGATGTGATGCATGCCCCACCCCCTTCAGACTTATTTCCTTACCTCCTGCAAATACTGCCTGAGACAGGCCTTAACTACCAGCCCCTAAGGAGACTGTTTCTGTCAAACAGAAGCTTCTGGCCCAAGGTCACATACCCATTCTGAGGAGACCCACATCTAATGAATAACATGCGAGAAACTTAGACCCAATCTGAGACAACTCAAGTTTGATCTCTGCTCCAGAACTTCCCATAGAATCAGTTGATGAATAACATTGGGAACCTTAGCCCCAGCTTGAGACAACTCAAGTTTCATCTGTGCTCTACAACTTCCCATAGAATTAGTTGAAACCTCCATTGAGACTGCATCAGTATCAGCTTCTCTGTCTCCCAGGGCTGCTTCCTTACTTTCTCTTTCACAGAGTTAGTTGATCCCTAGGGCATTTGCTGATCAATCTCTTGTGCACTAATCTTCATCTCCAACCCTGCATCCTGGGGAATCCAATCTGTACCCTGTACTAAAATAAGATGCAAATTGAACTAGAGGCCAGATGGCCTTGTAGTATAAAGTTTACTTCACTGTGCTCTACAGCCAGAAACCAGATCAAGACATTGGCAGGACATTTCATAAATAAATTTTTGACCATTGAAACCTCCTGAAGAAGACCAAGTTAAAACTTTTGTGGAAGTACCTAACACTATGTAAGACTAGAATAAATGAATATTTAATAAATGTTTGAACTGAATGTTATACTGACTGGATACAGTATGACAGGATAATTCTGTACATGTTTATTACCTATTATTTATGGGTCAGGCCTCACAAAGGGACCCAAAGTTAACTAAGGCATAGTCTCTGTTCTGGTCTTTCTCCATTGCACAGGCTGGAGTGCAGTGGTACGGTCATAGCTCACTATGGCCTCCAACTCCAGCCTCCCAATTAACTGGGATTACAGGCACACACCACCATGCCCAGCTAATAATGTTTTAGTTTTTGTTGAGACAGGGTCTCACTATGTTGCCCAGGCTGGTCTTGAACTCTTGGCCTCAAGTGATCCTCCTGCGTCGACCTCCCAAAGTGCTGGGATTACAGGTGTGAGCCACCACATCTGGCCTGGCCTCTGTTCCTAAGCAGCTACTAGATCAGCAGTATTTCCAGTCTATTCATATTCATTTATGCTCTGTTATTTAGGGAGAAACAGATGTCAATTTACAAAGCAAACAATTCTCTAAAGCATAAAACATTTATTTTTCATGTAATATAAACCAAGTCACATTGGGTAATTTGGATTTTTTGGATATAGAAAAAGATTATTGCTATTTGAAAAACTGGACTATATTGTACTTATTCCTTTATCAGGTCAAACACATTTCAGTTGAATGCCATAGTTATTTAGTTAAAATGATTTTCAAAAAAAAGATGTACCAGCAAGTATTATTATAAATTATTCTAATGGAAACCATAAGAGATTAATACTTTTTTAAAGAGCTACAATGTATATTTCTCCACAGTAGTAAAACCAAGACATATGGGCTACCACTGCCTCCACCTTCATCCTTGGCATCTTTCTTCTGTAGCCAGATGGACATGGAGCGAGTTTCAGTACTGGGCTCTAGGAAGTTACTATCAAATGTTTAAAGTTGGCATTGGGCCCCATTTGCTGTCCAAATCCAGCCAAATCTCCTTATTTTATAGTAGAAGATACTAAACCAAGGTTTAGAAAAATGAAATCCTTGCCTAGGAAAAGAACATATGACTGGTTATGATACCCTGATCTTCTAGTCTAGTTCCCTCCTTCTACCACACTCTGGGCAAATATTTGTGCTGCTGTGCTATTAAACCACTGTATTACCAAATTTTTTAAAAACGAAAATGAGAACCAGTTTATAAACTGATTTTTATTGCACTACATTCCTAGATGTTTGTTGTTAGAGCCAAATTGCTTGGCTTCAGAATCACTGTATTCTCTATTGTGCTGATCAATCATATGAAATCTACAGCAAAATTCAAGTTAGTTCATTGAATACATTTTTTAAGGCAGTATTTTTCTAAGTTCTTGTAAGAGTAAGCCAATTATCAAAAGCCAGTAGCCAATTTTAAGCTTTCATCAAATGTTGGCATGAGGCATTATTAAATATTTTAATGATTTGTTAAGCTCCAGAATCAAACTCAAGTCTTGCAGTTTTCTGGCTGAGAGCTTCTTACCTCTTTTATTATAAAACATACATATCTTTTTGGATTGGTAACATATAACTGTGGGGGGTATGACCTCCAAGTCACCTGCCACATTTTGCAGTCAAATATGTCCTATGGTAATGCCAATTATTAGTATGGCCATACCCAGTCTACGAAGCTCATTTCATGGAGGGATCATACTTGGCAAAACAAACACACAAACAAATCCCAATTGATTCCAGTCATGACGAGTGGAAATTTTAAGAATCTATAAATTGGAGCAATAGGGTTCAATAAAATATGAAAAAGAAAATCCAGAACATGGACAAAAAGAAGATACAGAGCAGCAAATATCAGCACCTTAAAAGACAGGCTCTGCAAATGATAACAGCCTCTCATAATTGATGTTTTTAAGTTCCAGGCACATTTTAAATGTATCACAGGTATTTTTATATGCTTAACATGTTTTAGGGATTGTTTTTATCCATGGTTGGAAGACAAGGTAACTGAGGCATTGGTGAGTGAAGTGACTTACCTATGAACCTAATAACTGGGAAAGGTAAGATTCAAATCTAGGCAGTCTAACTTCCAACTTGGGGCTCTGTGTCATTGCTCTATAGCTGTCTCTTTGTGGTTTCAAATAAATATCAACTGTAAGTACTTAAAATTATTTATTTACATAGGGTAATTTTACATTTTCTTTTAAAAAGTAACGATGCCATCTAAACCAAATCTGAAAAGAGAATAATGTTGCTGAATCACAGTGCTGATGCCCTAAGGAAGATACTACCAAGCACCTAAAAGTGTCTCATGTGTGTGATTGATAAGGTATGTCTGGAATCAAAAGTAATGAATTTTGAGATATATTTTTTAGGTCAGCTTTCAAAAATGGAAAATTTCAATTCTTAAAATGACATTATATTCAAAACATTTGAAGGGCTTATTGAATTTAATAATAATAAAAAATTTTGAAGGCAGCAGCTGCAGTGGTCTGTTCAGCTGCAGATTTCAGAGCTGTATGGAACCCCTCCAATGACATGCAAAATGCTGCATGTATGTGCCAATGCATATATTTGTGGGGAGTAGGTTCAAAGAATTAGTAACAATTCCAAGGAGATCAGATTGGTAATACAAAACTTATAACTTCCATAGAATGTTATTTAATTTTAGTTACAAAAATATATATGTATACATATAGCCAAGTCTGCATGCATATAAATGCATATGAATATACACAAACACACCTATAGATTTCTACAGATGTTATTTTGCACATTTTTTAGCAGGAGTCAATAATGTATTATGTTTTCAGTAGCTCTTTAATTTTCCTTCCATCCCAAATAGTAATACTTTTATCACAAGGCAGGACAGGCTTATCTCAAAAGGTTGTCAGTGTATATAATTTCACAAGAAATATTTTCATTGAGTTTTGTTTAAAGATTTTGTTTTAAAAGGAACTGGAAAATTGTGATCACCTGTTGACTTGCTCAAAACTCCACTGAGGAAAAGGCTAAGAGGCATTTGTGTGTATGTGTGGTGTGGTTTATACTTACTGTATACATACATAATAAGGACAACCTTTGAAAAATTTGGTTCTAAATGTCAAGAACCAAAAAGAACTCTATCATGTGTGTTATTAATATGTTTCACTATCTAAAAGAATATTCCATCATGTAGTAGGAATGTCACATTACCATAATTTTCTTATATCAAATGCATGCATTTAGCAAGTACATTATGATAGTGTCTGCCCTGAAAGAAGAAAATTCGTTTTGTACTGAGCTTCATGATGCTGAACTGTCTAATCTACTTTAAAAATAGATCAATATTTTAGAAGCAATTTTTGTATCTTTGTTTAGCATTTTAATGCATTTAAATAAACTGGCCTTGTGTCCACAGAATACAAAGTAAAATGGAGTTTGGCAATTATCTTGTAATAGCATTAATGTAGACACAATGTTAAGTGGACAAAGTTGTATCTCTTTGTTTTCACTACTTGTTAAATTGCATATTTTAACAAAATTGTCAAAAATTTATCTCATCTTCATTTACTTTTTTGTTCTGTACTAGAATAGTCATTGTATGATTTTTCTATGCTTATAAATCAAAGAACTTATTATGCAGAAAATTGTATTTTGTTTAGATTTAAATACAGTTGAAAAAAGAGTATCTGTAAGTCAGCTAAAGTAAGGCCAAGAAACTTTTATTGTTGCATAATAATTTACTTTGAATTTTAAAATTTAGAAATTTGTTAAAGATATAAATTTAAATTATTGGTGGAGCCATGAAAATTGCCAATATTTGACTATTTAGAGTCTTCAAATTTTCACCAAGTTCAACTTAACCTTTAAGAGATAATAGCTATTTTTATCTCCTGACATACTTATAAAAATATAGCTTTTCTTTGGAAATCAGTATACTATTTATTTCAATCATATGTTTTATTAATATGGTTATCATATTAAGTCATCTGTGTCACACATGAAACCATATATTTTCTATTCAAATTCAATAATTATGTTTTTATTAGACGCCCCAAATTCTACAGCTGGAATGCATATTTATTACACTAACTTAGCAAAATCACGTACACTATACTAGATCATCTGTTATCTTCCTAGATAGCCATCTTTGTCTTAGCAGAGATCAGGAGCTTGTCAGAGTTTCTATTGCAAACTATTTGTTCATATGTTTGTTTGTTGGCATGTGCCTTCATGATCATCAAATAACATGTATTGAGTATTGTTCTGCACTGATTGTGACACATCTTCTCATTTCTCTATGTCCTCTTCTTAGAGTTCTCAACTTGTCATCTTGTAGTTTCAAACAGCACTCTGTGCTGTCACTCCAAAATCCATGCTTTTACACCCAGCTTCTCTCCTAAACTCTGGACCTGCATTACTGAATTTCACACTGAATATCTACCTTTATTTAAGACTGAACTCATATTTTGCTTCAAAATGACTGTAAAACCAGGCCCAAAGAGCACTATCATTTTCCCAACTCAGAAGTCGTAGGATCAACTTTGACTCCACGTTTCTTCTTCTCTCCTGGTTAATAAATTAAATTATTATCTATTATTCCTTGAAAATAGCTCATCTTTGTCTTCCCATGGCTGCTCTATTAGTCCTGGAAGTTACCACTGCACCGTAGGACCTACTGCGTGCAGGAGCCTCCCAGTTTGCCTTCCTGCTAGTTTATGCTCTCTAAGCCATCTTTATGCCGTCCAGATGAATGAACATATTACTGTCCATTTCTAAAATGTTCTGGGGCTCCTACTTGCCTACCAGATAAAGGTAAGATGACCTGGCTTGTTATCTAAGGTCCCGAACAACTTGAACCCTGCATTCCTTCCAGCCTCACCCTAACCTCTTTCTTAACCAAATGATTCTCTCTAGTAAACATATTACTTACAAGGTGGTCCCGCTACTCATTTATCTCATTACCTGCTCTTATAATATTGCATGTACCAGAATATTCTCTTCTCTGATTACCTACCAGCTATGCTTACCTAAACTGTCAAAAGTTATTCTCCAATTCATTGAAGAGATTATTTTGTACAGCCTTTTGATAATCTTTCTATTATTGTCTTCAATACCAGTGATAAATTTATTGTTACTTACTTTTTATTTTCTTTCCTTAATTATGTTATGAACTTCTTGAAGATGATTATGAACTGAGGTTTTTATTTTTTCTTTGCATCTTAGTGCTTAGCATAATTCCAAGCGCTTCATTATGTATTCCAAAAACACTTTTCAATTTTATAGAGTATAAAATATCAAACAACAATTGACAATTTTTGTTTCTGGAAAAAAATCAGGAAGAACATGCTAAGCTTAGAAATATTAAGAGGAGGCCAGGTGCGGTGGCTTACACCTGTAATCCTAGCACTCTGGGAGGCCAAGGCAGGAGGATGGCTTGAGCTCAGGAGTTCAAGACCAGCCTGAGCAAGAGTGAGACCCTGTCTCTACTAAAAATAGAAAAAATTAGCTGGGAGCGGAGGCATGTGCCTGTAGCCCCAGCTACTCAGGAGACTGAGGCAGGAGGATCGCTTGAGCCCACGAGTTTGAGGTTGCTGTGAGCTAGGCTGACGCCACGGCACTCTAGCCCAGACAATAGAGCAAGACTCTCAAAAAAAAAAAAAAAAAAAAGAAATACTAAGAGGAACTGCCTGCATGGAGCAGAGATGTATCTGAATAAAGGCTGCATAATTCAATGGGGTCAAAAGAAGCAGGACATACAGAGCACAGCACGGGTTGCATATGGTGGCAGTGGAGGTGAATGACCAAGTGATGGGAGGGAGATGGTTTATGATTAGGAGCACCAAAAAGAGACTTTAGCAGAGAATCCAAATGAAAGTTTGTGAATGTCTAGTTTTACAAACATATTCCCATTTCATTTGAAGACTATTCCTATGTAAATTATGGTGTCTGATTTTTCACTTTTTTTGCATTTATAAAAACTATTAAGTCTGATACAGTGATTAATGTTTTCATAGTTTAAACAAGATCAGTTGGGAACTATGATGCAGAGAAAGCCAAAACCATTTAGAAAGTGCTGCTGGAGAAATGGACCTAATCACTGAGTCTTCATCAACCAAAAGCTAAATGCACAGGGCCCAATTTTTATGATAAAATGCAACAAGATTAGAGGGCATAACACTTACAGGAGGCAAACTCTGGGCAAGGCACAAAAGCAGGAGGTCAAAGCTGAAATTTGGTGCCAGTGCTAGTTATGGTAACAATAGCTGAAATGAGGCAAAGAGTGTGGTGGTGGTGCTGACCATGATATTGATGATTGTTTTGGCTCTAGAATATGTTAATTTGTGGAACATTATATAAGGAATTTAAGGCAGAATGCCAATATTTCAAGACAGGGCCAATAGTAAGGGGTAGAAAGTGCTGTACTATATGCAACCTTGACTCATGGCCTTCACAAGAATAATAAATCTTGCTGCCTGAAATTATCTGAAAAATAATATGTGGTATAAATGAAAATGAAAGTACTATACAATTTCTGACTTGTGCTAGTCAATGCTGCCTCTGGACTAAACTGTTGCATATGCCAAGGTTATCATTTTGTTCAATATTGTGTCCCCTGAAGTTGATGCAATATCACATCCCTAGCTGGACCTGGTTTATCTATACTTGGAGCTATTGACCCAACAGAGATTTCAAATATCAGTTTACCATCTCATTTGCTCAAGATCAAATTGCTCATATAACTGTTGCTTGCATTTTTAGGTTCCAGGGAAACAGTTTTATTGTTTATCATAAACTCAAATTTTTGAAAATTAAAATTCATGAAAATGTTTATTATTACAAAGCTGTCAAAGAGCACATATCTGTATTTTCTCAAATAAACAAAGCAAAACAACAATATGAAATAAAACCAGCAAACACAAAGTCATGGTGCCTTGTCAAAAGAGCAGTGATCAATGATTTATTTAGAATTTTACCATATTGACAACTTAATAATCACAATTGATTATATATATAGATTTGATTTAAATACGTCAGATGGCAACTCTTTAAAATCTTTACAGTGAAGAAAAAGTTATGATACTCTCTAGGAAATGCTATTTATGATGAAAGATAATATATTTACATCTCAGAGCTCTTTTTTATGTTAGGCTAAAAAATCTAGATTGTTTGCAATTATTTTTCTCTTTTTTAAAACAAAATTTTGAGATCTTCCACATGATCTTTTGGTTTCTCCAAATTTTATGAAAAAGGTATTCTAGAAGATGCACTGAGCCAGACAATACAGTCAATAAGAGCAACTACTGTAACAGAATCAAAAGCCACTTGTCACTTAAATACCAACACAGTCTGTAAATTTGATAGTTTATAATGTAATTTGCCAGGTAAATAGAAAAATAAACAAAGAAAACATGTTAAATGTGGAAAATAGAACCAGAATTTTCTGTTAACATTTGCTTAATGATGTTGGAAGAGAATTTACTAACACATGCAGACATCTTTTTCTTGCAACTGTAAATTAGTCTCTACTTGTAAGAAGTCCTCAAGTGGCAAAAAATGTCTTTTTTCATATCTGTATTTTAGGAAACTAGCACAGATCTGGTTTAAACTAGATGTTGATGAGATGGCTAGTGAATAGATGAATGAATGATATTAGAAATGAAAATTGAAGGAGAAAAATATGAACAATATGCAGGGTATAAACAATATGAGTATAGTATTTAAAACCTTTTTCATGCCCCTAGTACATCATACACACTCAGGCATAATTTTGGACTTTTCCTAAGATGCTAAATCAGTGTGTTCGTGAGCATTAATGATGGAGTCATTGATACCCTGTTATCTGACAAGTGGTGACAAAGTTGTGTTTCTTTTTACTAATTCCATCTCTAGACCATTTTTAATGTTATTTTCTTTTCTAATAAGTTTTCAACACCAAATGGTTTTCAACACCATTCACTCTCATTTTTCATACCAACCCCTCAAACTTGCCATTAGGAAAACTTCAAAACTTTTTGTTCAATAATGCTATCATTTCACATAGATGTTAACGAAGGAAAACTGGGGTCAGAGAAGAGAAGTGGATTATCCAAATCTATAAACCTATGAAATTACTCGGTGGCAGAGTCAGCATTTGCTGTCATCTGATTTATGGCACATGAAAGCTCACATTCACTGAGAAGCGATGTTGTGCTGCTAATTCCCTGTCTGCCCCTTGGCCCTTGAACGCCTAGGTTCTGTCTTTACCCTTCCCTACTCTACTGTGTTCCCTGGGAGTATGACATCTTTTTTTGCATCACCAGTCTCCCTTACTTACTGGGTTTTGGTTGTTTTCAGCTAACAGGAGGCATCAGCAGGAGATGAGAGAATGAAGGCAGGGAGAGGAAGAGGCTCCAGTACTATTCCTCCGTGCTCTCCTGCTCCAGGCTGCAGGTCTGGCAGTTCCTGTGTCCCTCCATAACTACAGGGCCACCGTGCCTCTGGGGTAGCTCCTCTCCTGTGCCTCCAGTTCCCGCTGGGCACCAGTAACTCTGCTCCCCTTGCTTTTTCAGGCCTAGGCTGACTTCAGTAGCTCTTTGTTCTCTTACTCCTCACCACATCTCTGTTAATAGGTCCTTCTTTAAAGTCTCTTTGAATATCTGATTTGGATTCTCTTTCTACCAGGATGCAAAAATGAATAGATAATATGACCATTTTAAAAATGAGTAGTCATTTGGATTCAGGTTGAAAATCTAAATTCAATTGTTTAACTAAATCTATTTTCATTTTTTCTAATTTTTTTTTTTGTATTTTCCTGAATATAGATCAAATTAAAATGTAAACTTCTCTTCATTCTCTCTGTTAAGATGAAGAATGCAAGGAAAGGATGTGTTTTGTAAAAGTTATTATTCACAAATTAAAAAAGCATACTTGGAATTATAATTATGGGTTTTTTGGTTTTTTTTTTGAGACATTAAAGTGTTTCTGGTGAATAGTTGCTTTTGCCTATTCCTGTAAGTGGCAGTGTATTTGTTTAAAAAACCTCTGTGCGATGATGGTACAATGTTTGAATTAAATATAGATTTGGGGTTCCGAGCCTGCTGAGTTGAGTGTGCTGAAAACATGAACGGACCAATCATGATAAACTAGAATGATGGTCATTGAGTTGGTGGGCACCTGTTTATTTTGTAAACAAACAATTTGACTTTTTCACAACCTGAACGTAAACAAGTGACTTTAGTATTATCAAGATTCCATGATTTAGTCAGAATTTACGTTTTAAGCAAGTCAATTCTTGAGTTCCATTAAAAGAACAATAAAAAAGAATTTTTTGTCATTCCTACTTGTTTTTCCTCTGGGTTTCGTAGCACAATGAGCCAAGCTGTACTCTCACTCTATTTTTAGTGTTTGTCATCTTCAAGTCCCAAACAAATATCAGTCCATACAACTACTTTCAGTTTTTAAAGATGTCCATCAAAACTTTATGGTTTGCCTGGACTATGTGTTTAGAGACACATTGAATTTTGTCACATCTACACAGCTATAAATTTTTGGCAGAATAATCCAGCCCATTGTTTCTCAACACTCTTAAATGTAAAGCAATTTCTTTCTTATAGCCCTTCATTGTCAATCATAGATTGATACCTCACAAAACCATACTTTTATCTAGCACTTCATAAAATTTAAATAAAAGACATGGTCCTATATATGGTTAACTTATTTTACAATAAGAAGTTAAGAAGTGTACCCTAAAAAACTATGATACAAGGCATGAATTTAGTAAGGGAAGTGAAAATAAAGTGCTTTGAGAATTCAGAAGAAATGGATTATTAACATTACTTGTTGACACTAGTTGTTTAATTTGCAAAGATATTATATAAGGTCTTTAGCTAGACTAATAATTCTTTGAGAGCAGTCAAATATTTGTTTCTCTTCAGATACAAAGAACTACTTCTTGCCCATAATAAGAGTTCAATAACTGCTATTGATTATTGAAATGACAGTGAAATTCTGGTGTAAGACACTTCAAAATCGCATGCCATGTCTTGATTAAATGTTCTCAGAAGAAACCAAATTTATGATAGAGATTGTAAAAAACATAAACATCCAAAGTGGAACCCTGCCTTTCCACACCCCACACCCCCAAACAATAGTTAATCCCAGTATGCCGAAACTATGAGTATTTCTTAATTTCTCTATCCATTGATATCTTCTATCACCAATTTTTTAAACTTATAACAAAAGGGAATAACTAGTCATAACCAAGCCACTGGACCTCCTATATATGACATAGTTAATTTCTAAGAGTCTTGAGTATTCACCTCATCTTCAATGACTTTCTGCCTTACTACACTTTTGCTACACATCGGTTGACCAAACTTTACTTTTCCCTTCTCTGAAACCACTGTGCCTCTGAAATCAGATTCCACACATCCCACTCTCTGACCTTCTAGCTTATACTCCTACAATACTGGTTTTTAACTCCTCTTGGAGAGATCTAATCCATTGATTGCTACAATAGCTAAGATTTATTGAATGGTTTGCATGTACTAGGCCCTGTGGATAGAATTAGCTTGTGGCTTCCCTCTCACAACAAACTGGAAAATTTCCAATTCTGTATCAATCCAAATATTTGTGTTTCCTACATCTGCACCCAGCCTGTTCAGCACTGCTGGGGAAGTAACACAGGAGCGCAAGTTGTTGTCACTCGTTCATGTGGAACACTGCTGGAAAAATCCGGCTCTTACTCTTATTCATTCATTTTTTTCTCCATGGCAATTTTTTCAAATATTTTCTTTCTTCAAACTAACCATTCTTCCTTTAATTCTCAGAAAAAGATTGAATTCCCTTCAACATTTAGGATAAAATGGATGCAATCCAATAAAACCTTCCTCAACTTTTCATCATAAAATCTACAAAAATGCTGGCCTCTGCACTATCCTTTCTTCCTTACTCCCTGCTCTAATGGGAAAGGAATTTGTTTTTCCATCCAAAGATAGTCCCCTCAATTATACTGTAGTACCGCCAGGACTTTCACCATCCGTCCATCATGGCCTGTCTTTCATGTATCTGATCCCTTTTCAGTTTCCTCTTCACTCCAGTCCACTACAGCCTTTCTCACCTTCTCTCCACACTCAGTCTAAATGGTCCCTCTGGATCTGTTCTCACCTACTTATACACCTCTCAGTTCATTGTCTGCTTCTTCCCCCTCCTTCACAGTTATTTTCCTCCAATAGTTTCATGCTATTGAAGTTTCCTATGACCTCAGTCTTTTACCAGATGCTACTGTTTTACCTTTAAATCTTATTTTATAATACATTAATTGCTCAAATTATATATGTGAAATGCAACGCAATTGTCCAAGATTGATATCCTGCAAGTTGGCTTCCAAGGAAAGAATATGACCTTTTATGAAACTTCAAGAAAGCTGGTTTTACATCTCAGTGCTTAAAGCAATATGACTTGACCATCCTTGAGGGCTGCATCACAACTTCTCGATTATGCCAGGGAAAGAGCAGTTGCTTGCCTAAGAAAAATGCTGATGATACGGCAAATTCTACAACTAGCTTCTTACATTATTTTGCCGCAGCAAGAAGGCTTGGACCCCAACCCCTTCCTCCTACTAAGGAGGGGCTGGTGGTACCTTGAACCACAACCAACTAGCTGCCATGCTAGAGCTGGAATGAAAGTTCTGCCAGATCATATTTCTGATTTTTCCCCAGTCCCTACATGACCAGGTAAAGTCTGGGATATCCCTCACCCTACAACTAAAAAGTCACACAGTGCAAGCACCAGGATGCCTTACCTTGGGTCTAATGTACAGCCTTAATGGAACTGTATGTGCAGCACAAGAATAAATTGTAGCATTCTCCACTGAATACTGTTCCAGCAGGCAGGGAGTATGTTCTTTCATTATTTGCCTTTGAAGGACAATTTGTAGAAATTCTTCGTTTAAAATTTAAGCAAAATAAAATTTATAAAATAAAAAGTTATTTTTCTGTCTTTCTCTCCAATCCCACTCATTGCTCCAGGAATAACCCCTATTAAGTTATTGATCAATGATTATATATATACATTCACATTTTTCTATAGAGGTAGAATATATAATTATAAATATCATATAATAAACATATAGGGACATAGATATTTAAAGAGAAATACATAAGAATATTTTTTAAAGACACATACAGTCATTGACATTTTAGTTTTGTGACTTGCCTTTTTCATTTGATAACAATTTGGAGGTGTTTCCCTGCCAATATTCATGGCTTTGCCTCATTCTTTCTAACAGAAGCTTATTATTCTGCATTATAGGCAAAACATAATTTGATTAACTATTTCCATATTGATGAACATTTCAGTGCACTCCAGTTTTTCATTATTGTAAATAAGACAGCAATGGACATCTTCGTAAATCCTTTTTACTAACATTTACAATTATTTTTTAAGGTGTATATAAGAATGTAAGATCCATGAAGACAGACCCCTTGTGTGTTTTATTAACTGCTGTATCCTTAGTACCTGGAAGATTATCTACTAACTAATTGGTGCCCAATAAAGATCTGTTAAGTGAAGGACTACCTACAAGCTGATTTAAGCATTTGAAATTTTGATATAAGTAGGCCAATTGCTTTTAGAAAGGCTCTACAGGTTAACTGTCTACCAACTATAAAAATATCAGTTTCCTCACACTCATATTAACATTGGATGTTATATATGTATGTATTTGCTTTAGTTTTTGCTAATCTAAAGAGCAAAACTAAAACAAAAAGAAAACTTTACTACTTAAATAACCATCTTGCTAATTAATAGTTTATAGAATTTTAAATATTTACTGATTATATTCTTTTCAACACAATTTCTATTTTTTATTATTTGTCTCTATTCAATTATAGAAGTTCATCACAAAATCTTGAAAGTAATAATTTTTCTAACATATAATACAATTATTTGCCATAAACTTTTAACACTATCTTTTAGTGTATAGACAATTTAAATATTGTAAAACAAAATTTATCAGTATTCTTTTTTGTGGTTTCTGTATGTCATGCACTATTTAAGGCCTCATGTACTTCTCAGACTATGTAAGTATTTTCCCCTAAAATTTGTTAATTTAAGTATTTAATTTGTCCTCTAGTTACAATCATTTCTGCAAGAGTTGAGCTAAAACCTTTCAGTATGATTTAGTAAATAATAACATCTACAGTTTGTGTTTGTAATATTTCTTGCTTTACACATTTAAAGATGGGCATTTTTTGCCTCAGGAAATTTTTTCTTCTACCATGGTTGATTCTTTCCCTCTATTTTTGAGGTTCTAAACTTCTGAACTTTCCTTAGAGGATGGTAGACCTCCTGGATTGATAGTGTATGTTTCTTTACATTCTTTCTAAAATATTCTTCATCATAATTATATAATTTTGACAATCTTACTTTTATTTTTCAAAGGCTGTCTTGTTCTCTATTTAGTTCTTTTACATAGAGTACATCATTATCATTTTATGAAAAAATATTTTCTTGAATATCTCTGAGCACAGGGATTAGAATTCATCTCTGTTCCCTAAATCTGTTTTTTCTAGGATCAAGTATTGTGTGTGTTTATTTGGTATTTTTCTTTCATGATGTCTATTTTCCTTAATTGTTTAGAGATATCCATGTCTCATTCTTATGGAGTTAAAGATCAGCCTGAGAAGCTAGGCCTGGGTGTGGGTGTGGATACCTGTAGTCCCAGCTACTCGGGAGGCTGAGACAGGAGGATTGCTTGAGCCCAGGAGTTTAAGGTTGCAGTGAGCTGTGATGACACAGCTGTACTCTAGCCTGGGTGACAGAGCAAGACTCTGTCTTAAAAAAAACAAAACAAAAAAAACAAATAAAAGTTCACCTGATTAGCTGAGGCCTACCCAGGACAATCTCCCTTTTGATTAACTCAAATGATTAGGAACCTTAACCCTTAATTAGATCTGCCAAAATCCTTTTTTCCATATAATGTAACATAATCACGAGAATGAAATCCCCTCAGGGCTACAGCTCATGTCATCTTCAAGATGAATATATAAGCAGGATATTATGGGTACTAAGGCTCCTTCACCATATTTGACCCTGTTCTTAGTAGTTATATTAATAGCTTTATATGGTCAATGGAGGTGATGCAGTATAGAGAAAGACTAATTGGATCACAGCCTATTTGAAGAATTTATTGTCTGAATTATTCCAGATGGAAATAAAAGGATTAGCAATACTATATTTTGATTTCAATTCAAAAGAGTAAACTTTTTCCAAAGTTTACATAGCACTATAACCAAAATGCAGCACAGCCTCAACAAGTGTGGCAGAATTGTCTCAGTCTCCTTTTCTGGTTTTCTACTCACTTTATCTTGAGGGAATATCTCATATGGTCTCCAACAGTCCAGGCCACAGCATGCTTCTTGTCAGGCTTCTAAGCTCCACCAGGACCATAGGCCTCTTTTTGTATTGCCCTGATGAACCTCTTGCAATCCCATACCTAAGGCTTAGTTAGGGCCGACCACTACACTGGCCCTATGGGAGATACTGCTTTCCCCTCTGCTACTTTCTTCCAAGAAGGCTTACAAATTCTTGCTTTAATTCTCTGTAGTTTAGCTGAAACAAGGGTATAACTTGTAACAAAGCTTTATAGAAAATATGAAGATAAGATACAGGAATCACAATTTCAACCAACATAGAACTACCTGGCTGTTCTCACAGCCCACAGATTCAGGTTCACGGTCTGTGTCCTCACCACTCCTAAGTCCTAACCACCCTCTGTCCAAATGCTGTGAGCTTCCTTTCACCTCTAGGATGCTCTCTAGTATCTACGTGTCTGAGAACAGAAGGGCTATTCTTCTCTAACGTAGAAGTTCCATTTTCCCTCTTTACTTTCTTCCTCATGACCTGCCTCTTTCTAGGATATTTGCCAATGGGAAAGGATAAGTCTGGTTTTAGTGCAGGATTCAGGCACATTACAGTATTTTAAGTAGAGATTTCCTGTGGAAATTCAGGTCTTACAACATCTCTGGGTGGATTGGAGCAGTGGAAGTTAGAGTGCGGCCACCGCACTAAAGAAGTTAAGAATTGCACCGTACCTGCTACATTCCAGAAGTTAGAAAACTGTTGCTTCCTGAATCAAGGACCAGAGATGGAAGAAAGAAAGAAAATTGAAATTAAATAAAAATTAAAAAAGAAAACTGCTGCTGCTCCCACTACTGCTGCTGTGGAGCTTGCTGTTAACATTCACCAAACTAGTGATTAGACACAGGAACACTGAGCTGAGGGACCACAGCTTCCTCCAGAGAAAGTCATCTCCGTTGGAGCATTGTCCTCGTGTCTCTGCAATACCTTCCTTTTCAGAAGAGAAAGCAACAGGAAGGAAGATAGCTAGTTCTGTGGCCCCCAAGATTCAGCCCCAGGGTGTACATGTTGTTTAAATCCCTCCTCTTGACTTTGAGTAGGACTTTTGAATAGGTGTTAGCACTCCCATGCTTATGTTACATCATATGGTGGAGGGATTTCACACTTGTAATTAAATCTCCAATAAATTGGCTTTGAGTTAATCAAGAGAGACTGTCGGGGTGAGTCTGATCTAATCAGATGAGTTCTCAAAAGAGATCAAGGAAGTCAAGTGAGAAAGGCTGTCGCTGCCCTTGCAGGTGCAAACAGCCAGGCTGTGAACTGCTACAGAGAGTGAAATGTGGCAGGGGAGGGTGGGTGGCCGCTAGGAGCTGAGAACAGCCCTCAGTTGACAGACAGCAAGAAAGTAAAGATGTCAGACTTCACACTGCAAGGAACTGAGCTCTGCTTACTGCAGTGAATTTTAAAGAAGATCCTGAGCTTCCAATGTGATCGTATTCCCCTTCAAAACCTGATTTCAGCATGGTCAGCTCCTGAGCAGAGAGGACCCAGCTAAACTGAATTCAGACCCCTGACCCACAGAAACTGTCAGATAATGAATTTGTGTTCTTTTAAACTGATCAATTTGTGGTAATTTGTTATGTAACAATTAAAAACAAATACAGTGGCTTTCACCTTACCTTGTGCCTTAGAAATATGTATTTGTGCACCTAATTGGTGGAATCCTAGTTTCAGGAAATATTGATGTAGTTCTTGGCTCTCTAGTCCTTGTGGTATTGGAAAATACATAAAAAGGGGAAGGAATAGAGTCCAAGTAACAATAGACAATATCCTGCATAGATAATATGTAGTTATTTCAAAGGAAATCCTGTCTTTTAAAAATAAATGTGTGGTTATAGCCTATTGATTCAACAGCGTATAATAATCCTAAATCAGTATATTCTGTATGTCTGGTTTTGTAGTTAAAAGTAATACCATTTATAAGACATGAATAGTGCTATCTGAGTTCACGTTAATCCATCCTGGTTCAGGTCTTTTTATACTCCCTCTTCCAATGTGAGAAGGATAACAGGCATGTACATCCATGCAGATTTTGAGGTCTAAATGTTTTATTAAAATTCACCCGTGCACATATAAGATAAATAATGGTGTACATGCACATATAGTCAGAATCCCTATTTGGAAAATAAACAATACTTTATATTTTACGTGATCCACTTTTGTGTTTTCAAAAGAAGAGTATTTTCAACTCTTTAGAGTTGTAGATACTCAATTATTTTTTTTTTTATTGTGGTCTCTGGTTTGCATTTGTAAAACTGGGACTCATTTTTTGGATTCCTTAGAAAATTTAAAACTTTTATTATCAGGAATCTGGGCACAGCTTAGCTAGTGGTTCTGGCTCAGGGTCTCACATGAGGCTGCAGTCTTTGGAGACTTGGCTGGGGCTAGAGAATCTGCTTCCAAGTTTGCTCATATGTCTGTTGACAGGAGGCATCAGTAACTCACCATGTGGCCTCTCCATAGTGCTGTTTATGGCATGGCTTTCCAAGAATGAATGATGAGAGAGAGAGAATGAAAGAGAGAGAGAATGAGAGAGAGAGTGCACAAAAGAGCAACTAAAACACAAGCCTCTACGTTTCTTTTATTCCCTAACCCTCCAAGTTACATACCATCACTCCTGCCATATTTTATGTGTTCAAAGTGAGTCACTATGTCCACGTCCAGCCCTCACTCATTGGGAGGGGATTACACAGGGTGTGAAAACCAGAAGCATCACTGAGGATCACCTTGGTGGCTGCTTACCAATATGTGGTAGACTTCAGAAAAACTAACCAAGTGATCACAAGAGAGAAGAGAAAGATTAGCCAAGGCTAACTTGAATTTCAAGGCAGACCAGTAGTTGCATATAGTGAAATCTGATTAATGTCCTTTTTTTTTAAGTTTACCAAATATGTCAAGAGGGCAATTTGTCCATAGCTTTCCATTCTCCCTCTTCTTACATAGTTGTTGAACTCTGGGTTTTCAGCTGGTTATATGGATACCCAGAATAAAGACCTTACTTTTCATTCTTTTCTGGAACTAAGTATAGCATCTGATGTGGGTGAAGAGGAGCTGTGGACAACTTCTGAGTCATGCCCTTTTATTTGTGTATTTTTTTCCTCTTCTAATTATTGAAATGTGGACATGGGGACATGGAGGTGAGCTTTCTTGGATCACATGGATGAGAGAAATACTCTAGGGATAGCAAGGCAACAAGGTGGGAGGAGCACAGGAAGTGACCCTGGAGTTGCCAGTCTAGTTCTGGATTGTTTACATCAGGACCTTTAGATAAGAGATAAATTGACTTCCTCTTTGTCTAAGCCAAAATTGTTTTTGGTGTCTGAACGAGTAACAGGACTCATATTCTAACTCTATGTTTTTCAAACTTTTTTGACCACTACCCTCAGTTTAAAATACATTTTAAATTGCAACACAGTATGTATGCAAACATATAGCTAATTAAACATTTTTACAAAACTATAATTGTCTTAACTATATTCACGCTAATGTATTCTATTCTATTTTTTTGTATTCCATTTCATTCCATTCTATTAAGACAACACTGGTCACTGACACCTAAATCAATTTATAACTCAACAATGGCTCATAACCCACGTTGTCCAAACTAAAACAATAAGATAAAAGTGATTTGCCTATGTGATATGTTCAATGACAGGGCTACCCCTGCCCCCGCCCCTAAATAGAATCCTGGGACTCTTTTAGAAGTAGCAAAATTAAAATTGTTATTACCTCTTCTGTGTTAAATTTACCAGCAGTTTATAATGATTTCAATTTTGAATCATGTCTTGTTCTATTTTTCCTGACTTATTCATTCTAGAGAGTGTATTGAGTACCTTGTACTGAATAGGTTTTGTGCTAGATTTATAAGAAATTATTTCCCTCAAAGACCTAAAGTCTATCAGAATAGACAGGCATGCAAACAGATAAATTAAAATGGAATGTGATTGCTATTGTTACTCAAATATAGTGGTCATGAACTAATCAAACCATAAAACCTTATGTGTTTTCACCCAAGGAGATATTGAGAATAAAACGCATGAGGCACTGTAGAAGCAAAGATGGAAAGATACTCACTGCAGGTTGAGTATACTTTATCTGAAATGCTTGGGACTGGAGTATTTCAGATTTTGGATTTTTTTGGAGTTTGGAATATTTGTGATATATATTTACTGGTTGAGAATTCCTAATGTGAAAATCCTAAATCTGAAATTCTCCAATGGGCATTTCTTTTGAGCACACTTTCAACACTGAGAAAGTTTTGGATTTTGGGACATTTTGGATTTTAGATTTGGATTTGGAATTCTTAAACTCTATCTGGAATCTGCTCCATTTATATTAAATAAGCATAGAGGAGAATGCTCCTGGTACTTAGGGATTAAAAGAAAGGTCAGTTGAGTTAATCAGCCCAAATTCTCACCCCTTTTCTTGTACACAGAATGTGAATTTTAATATGGAAAACATGTTGTGTACATGGAAGACTATGTGATAAACATTATAAAACTGACGTTTTGGTAGCACTTTTGCCCATGCTTACTGAGACTTATTGCAGTGAAAAAACATTTATAGCTTTAATACTCAAAGTCCCTTTGTCACTTTCAATATCTTTGACATTTTAAAGTGATCCATCACATTTTTCCAAACTAAAATCTTAGAAATGTATTTACTTGCCTACTTTGTATTAACCTGACTTTAGCTGGGGAGAATTTCCTTATCTCAAAAGTGGCAGGAATGTACCCTTGTAACAAGTATCTTAGAGGTAAAACAGAGTTCAGACAGTGTGAGACTATTTCTTATTTGGGTGGAGAGTGTTTGCAGACATTTGATGCCAATCTAAGATTCAGCATTGTAAATTATAGTAAGAATTTAGATGATTTTAATCTAAAGAAATAAAAGGACATCCTTACAGTATAAAGAGAAAGAGAGAAGGGGGAAGCATGAAACTCTGAATTCCTGCGTGGTCTGTATTAATCACAGTTCCTTTCAGTATGAATCTCCTTGGAAATGGAACCACAACACATTTGGAATATCTTATATAGGATGGCAGAGAACAAGCTACTTACGCAGTGGCCAAGAGCAACCTGATGTTCTGAACTACAAATTGAAAGTGAAGGTTACTTTCTTGTAGACTTTATCTTAAAGCAGTAAAACGGGTAACTGCAGCTACAACTGAAAGTATTGATTTTGTAATTTCAGCAAATTAAGAACAAGACAGAAAACCTATTAAACCTTTCCACTGATTGCCAGGGTACTTTTTGGTGATTCTGAGGGTGACATTAAAATTACATACACCTGTCTCTTTAAAGTAAAACATATACATTATATAGAAGATGCTAAATGTAATTTTGGTAAGTATGTGTGTTGTCTCACACTTTAAAAGTGAAACTTGCAAAGTCTGATACAATGAATGTCAAACAGCATATCTAATTTTCATAAATTTTCATAAAGTGAGGTTAAAGTTGGATATACATTTGTTACATTTTAATAAATTAAACTTTTCACAGACCCAGAAGATGTTTGTAATAGAAACAGAGACAGAAACTCCAATAATAACATTACATGTCAGAACATTATGAGCAATAACTACATAAAAATATAACACAAAGACTAATGAAAAAGTGATCAAATTATATTCCTAGTGTACAAAAGTACAACGAATCTATTTTATAGTTTTATGGAACACATCAAACTTTTAAAAATAAAATTTTAGATTTCCTCAACTGAATATATTAAAATTAACATTAATCATAATGTCAAAGAGGATACTGGTTATGAAAAATTTGATAACAGGACTGACAGTTTACAGTTAAAATAAATTCAGGAAATTTTTATTTTCTTTTCACACTACTTCCACCCCAAATATCTTAATTCTTAATATATAGAAAACATTAGAGAAAACATTTGAAAACATTGAGGATAGCTTTTGTCTGCAATTGGAGAAAAACTATAACATTAACAAAAATCTTATAAACCATAAGAAACTTGTAACAAATTGAGATAATTCCAGGGTTACTTGATTCAATGATTCAATCATACATGTTTTTATTTTTTTATTTTAATTTTTTTTATATTTTTAAAGACAGCTTTATTGAGGTATGATTTTACATAGCATCAAATTCCCCTGTTAAGAATAAAATTCAATGATTCTTAATCTTTTAACTTGCCCTTTTCAGTGTGTCTGTTTTATCTTAATGATTGTGAGATAGTGCCAATATTTACATGCAGACACAAAAATATTTATAATAATAAGAAGATTATATCTGCCTTTTCATCTCTTATTGGGAATAAGGAAAGCTTTCACTGAATTCCTCTAGAGTATGTTCTCTCTCGCCTCATTGACCAAAATTTCATCAAATTTTTATGACTTCACTACTGTCTGGTAAGGTGAATGGGACAATCACAATTAGCTTAGAATCCCATTGATGATTAATTAACACAGGTTTAAGATGAGGGCATTCGCTAGAAATAGAGGACTCTATGAATGGAGGGGATTCCCGAACCAAATCAGGTTCTTCCAACTCTAGAAAGAGGGGAGATTGATTTGGAGTATTCAAACATAGAGTATGTCAAAGTGTTCATCAAACATTAAGCTGAACACACTCATAAGTAATAAGAAATACTTTGGGAAGTTATCTACAGTTGCAGTAGTGCGATCTGGACTTTACATTAATTAACTAAAAGATATAAAAAATTATCTGAAATATCTGAAGAAGTACAGATAAAATTCTGTGTATCTTCCAAAAGATGAATGGAAATAATATGATATATTAATATTTTACATGATAATGTTTTTGAAGCATGAGAAAAAAGGTATTCAAAAAAATTTGAGGTAACTTATAAGATCTTGAATGTGTGTTTTGCAGTTTTTTAAAATGCAAACATTTGACCTTCATTTACTCTTCTCATTTTTAATCTGCCATATTGACAGGTCCTCAGAAGTTTGTGAATATATTGTCAGTCGTAGAACAGAAGAGTATTCAATTACATTGCCACAAAAAAAAATAAATTTTCTCCCAATGGTGGGAGAGGCCCTTTTGTGTTGAACTTTTTGGAAAAGGAATGGGGTAATCAATGAAGTCTCCCTTCCAATAAAGAAAGTCAAACAACACTAGACAGTATATTTTCAACTAAACCCCATGTGTGATACTCTAACATGAAATTTCTTAAATATCCTTAAGGCCTATGAATCTAGCAGTTTTTTATTTTCCAGATGGGGAATAAATTAGGGATATATATATAATTTTAGCCAGTGGAGTACTCTGTGATAGCCATGGTTGGGGTCCATCGGAATTAGCATGTTTGGTAAGTCATAAGCTTTATCTCACTTTGACTCATTCTTTTGTTACTTCATGAGTAAGCATTTATCTATAATTTATCTTGTGTCTAGTACTGGAATAAACATTTTAAAAGACACAAAAATGAATCGAATTTTTTTTACTGTGTTTAAAGATTAGAGTCCAATGAAGGAAGTGAGCTATGAAAAAAGTAGGAAGTATGTAGCCCCAGAAGAGAGGAATAGACAAGGGAAGCTATGAAAGAAGTTTACATCGTGATGTTAAGGACTTGCTTTATGGAAATAGGCCTGCTACCTCCATGATCGGCTTACAAGTAATATTTCTCTGCTTCCTCATTCCCTTTAAATAATTGTCTGCAATAGAAAGCAGTAAAGCACAGAATTTAAGAATACAATGTGAAGGCTCTTTCTTATCAGATGAAAAAATCTCCAAAAATATAAAACAATATCAAAGAATAAGTAAGCAAAAAGACAGACAAATGTCCACTTTGCAAAATATAAAAAGTGATCTTAAAGTAGTAAAAATATTTTCCAAACATTCTTTTATTATGGCTCAAGAAATTATTTGTAAACATTGGATTCCAAAGTTTTGTGATTACTATCCAAGAGGTTGTTTTATTATCAAATAACTGTTTCAGAATTTCCTTGTTATTAATGGTATGCTAGTAAGGTACTAGCTCATCAAAACAAAAAACTGAAGTTTTGGTGCCAAAATCGTATTGAAATAGAATTGTTTTTAATTATGGATTTTTGTGAAATAGTACTGTGAATCTCTCAAGTGGGTCTTTATGATTCTCAGTTGATAAATTCAACCTGAAAATAGCTCTCAGACATCTGATGGGGAAAGCATTTTAAGTGCCCTTCATAAGATTGTGATAAAAGGCAGGTTGTTAATTCATGTAGATTCTTATACTAAATAATATCACTTCTGATCTACTCAAGTTAAATCTTAATCGATTAAAAAAAGATAAACAGTAGATTCTGAAGAAAGAATATCAAATATCATCTACAAACACAGAAAAAAGAAAAATTAAAATACAATCTCAATAAAATGCTTCTGAAGCACTCACATAAAAAGATGTCTCTTAATTTGAAGACATAAATACTATCCAACTGGCACCTGATATCAATATGTTCAGCAAGTTATTTAATTTGAAGAAATATGTTTGACGCATTCAGACAGGACTGATTTCATTTTGGCATTGAAAAGTGCAAAAGAAGTCTCCATTTTTCATGAGACAATATAAAAAACTAAATCATTGGCTGATAGAAGATGTTTTGACAGCTGGACTAAGCAGCGTTTCATCTATATTACTAAACATCACATGTTCAAGGCACTGCAGAATGTAAATTGTGATCATTGACCCAAAAGAGAAAAAGTGCTCAATTCAAAGCCTGTGCCTTGGTCTACTGCAGATAATTGCTAGTCTGTACAAGAAACTTGTGTCAGTCATGTTTTCCCAAACTTTCAGCACCATATAGATGCTACTTAAAACTCAAATTGTATAAAATAAGGAAAGAAAAGAGAGAAAAAAAAATTGATCTTACATTTTTATGTCTTCAGATTATTTGATGTATTCTGGTGTATTTTAGCATAAAATATTACTAATTAAATAACAACGACAAAAGTCTCTTCTATTTCTAAACAGAATAGTATACACAATGATTATGTAAGGTTTTGTCATGAAATGGAAAGTTCTCCAGATAGACTCATTAAGGCCTACATGTCAAATATGTGGATATCAGTCAACAGCTCTCTTTCCAGTGTTCACATTAGATATCACTAAATAATCAGGACAGAATTTCTGACTAAGTAATCACAGCAGACTTTCCAACTGAAGCCAAATATGTCTTCAGAATTGTTCTCAACCAGTACCCAAGAAATTGATTACGGGTCTATTACAGCATTTAAAATACGTCATCCTAAAATTATGGGAAATATTAGTCCTATGAGGGTCTAAAATATTATTTTAATGCATTCATTGTTGATTTTTTAAATGCTTTAAATATTTAAAAACTTTCCATGTACATTTGCAAGTTACTTTTAATAGGCTGTTGCAAAGACCAAAGGAAGGAGTAAACCCAATAGAAAGAAAAAGAAAAGCCTATTTGGAGAATAGACTAATTAATTAATTTAAAAATAACAGTTAATTATATTATTGTATAAATTTAATTTAAATACATTTATCAGAAAACATTTAATGCCACTCGATTTGAATTTAAAAAAGAAAACATTTAAGAAATCAGGATTAAACAAAAAATATTAATTATTTGGTGCAGTATGAGAATAAATTAATCATTCTTTCTGGTTGTGGGGGTTGCAGTATTCAATCACAGGGCTGAGGTTAGCAAAGGCATCTGGGCACTTAACACAGCTACTGTGAGCCACTGGATAGCATGGTGACTTGCAAAGCCTTGGCAAAATTTCTTCTCTCTGTAGTTCAGTAGCTCTGCAGAGCCATCTTTTCATTAATTCTGTAGTTCCTGAATGTACAATTGGAGTAGACCTAACTGGCAACTTGTACAATCTCCACAATTGTCCCATGACTCGTGGAATAAGGGTGGTTATAGTAGAAAGGACTAATGACAAAGCCCCTTGAAATTCCACACTCTATCCCCCACCACCAGTTAGCTTTCCTCTCCTTCTCCACTACGTAATACAAAACCAAAAGCCATTTCCTGAGGGAATTATTGAGACTACTACCACCATCAAAAACCAAAGATGCGGTAGTTGGTGATACCACCACATGTCCATTTAACTCTCCTTTTGATTAGTGCAAAAACCAGAAGGTATTTAGACTGTTGTAGACTATCATTAATTTTAATAAGGACAATCAGAAGTAGATCACTTTCATCTGGGTGGGAGAGTAGTATATCATCATATTTTAAACTACATTTATATTAACTCTGCTTTTGGTCATAAAATAATTGGTAGAAACCTTGAGCCTCTTGCTATTCCACAGAACTTCATGCTGGTCTATTCCTTTTATGAAAATATGCTAATTGGACTTGAGAAGCAAGAACTAATAAGTACACTACCTTAGAAAAGTGCAAGAATACTAGAGTGTAGGATGGTAGGCCAGGTGAAAATGGAGCCTCCTGCCATATCAGTGAAATAGGGCTCAGTTTTCTGGGGTGTGTCGGAATAGACCTTCTAAAGGTAAAGGCAAATTGCTGCAGTTTTACTGCCCATCACAAAGAATGAGACACAATTCTTGGCGACCCCTTTTGACTTTGGAGGAAATACATACTACATTTGGGGATGCCTTTCTGACCCTTTTCATGAGTAACCTATAAGGCTTCCATCATGGAATGGAACACAGAAAAAGAGAGAGCTCTTCGAGTCCAGGCTGCTGTGTAGATCTCATGATCAAGGATACTTCAAGTGTCTTTTTGCATTTAGGGATACTTCATGGAGACTCTGAGAACTCCAATAGGAGAAACATAGAGAAGGTCCATATTTTGAAGCAAAGTGTTGTCATCCCCTGTCAACCACAATTTTCCATTTGAGAAGCACCTCCTGGCTCATGTACTGTGTTAAAGACTGAACATCTGACCATAGGATAAGTGAACATGAAATCTAAGTTGATGTTTTCTATTCTAATAAATCATTAAGTTGGATGTGCACCACCGAGTTGAAATGGCGTGTGAGAGACTGGGTCCAAATATATCCAGAAGATACAAGGAAATGACAAATGTAGTTGACTCAGACACACGATACCTTCTCTTACTGTTTTGTTGCCTCTTTCTCTGACCTGTCCTTTGACTTTTGAACAGTTTCTATGACCAGGTACCAAAAGAAAGACATTTGAAGATCTGGTTTACAGATAGGTTTGCATGGTGTGTTGGGACTAGTCAGAACTGAATGTCTGCTTTCCATGTTGCCCAACAGCTTCATCCAGGGTAAATCTGAAAGACTATTGTGAAAATAAGTCTTTCCAGTGGCAGAGTTTTGAACAGTACATGTGAGGTAGGGGGTTTCCCATAGGGTTTAGTATATGCTTCATACTAGAAACCAACATATGGTGCTATTTTCACCATCACCATAATACTCAGCATGGAAACCAAGAAATGGAAGTGGGAATTTGCTTTTACTATTGTACTCAAGAACCCACTCACAGAGGAAAAATTCTTTATAATTCCCTGGCCTTGGAATTGTTTGCTGTGGAGGCCCTTGTTTTAAAAGGAGGAAGTTTCCATCTAGGAACATAGCCATAGTGCCACTGAATTGGAATTTTAGGCTGTTCTCTGGCTTCTTATGACTGCTCATGCCTATAAATCCATAGAGAATAGGGTGACTAAGTTGACTGATATAATTTAACATGATTATTTACTTATTAACATTATTAATAACAGAAAACATGCCAACTCAATAATGAATGAACAACCGAGGATCTAGATCCTCTAGAAATAAAATTTCGGTCATTCTACCAAGGTAAAAAACAGATGAATTAAGATGTTGGCAGAAGTTAAGGGAAATGTAGAATGGAAGAAAGCTATAATTATCAACTCCACCCTTCCTATCTTCTATGGATGGAAAGATTGTAGCAGCTATGCAGTTTTATGCTAAAGGATATATTATTTTTAAACTGAGAGAGACTTTAACACATTAATTTAAAAATAAAGAACTGAAGCTAAGTAATGTAGAGAAACTAGTTGGTGGTCACACAAACAGATGCTGCCACAACTTGCATTTGCTGGCCTGTTAAGCCTATGCCCTTTGCACCTCATTATGGTGCCACACATTTAGTGAAACAGTTGAAGAAAGCTGAGAGAAAGACCCTGTGAAGCATGGGGTCCCAGGGAGGGCACTGGCTGCCTGGTCTAGGGACAATAATGCATTCAGAGTCATTCTCCAGTGAGGTGTCAAGGTTAGTTTGACCACCTTTCATGACATGCTCCACTTAGGCCCATGCTTGAGAAAGAAACATGGGAATACATCAATGAACAGACAAACTTACCTCTCTTGAATTCTACATTTATGATTTTGTCATTTTCCCTAATGATAATCACTGGCTATTTGCTTGCCATTTTAATAACTTGAGAGCTTATTCTAGTGATTTTGCTTGAAGGAAGTCTACAAGGAAAATGACATCTTTACTAGCAATGTGTAAATGATACTTCTTTAGCATTTTGGAAAAGAATGTTGTCATCACCCAGTCCCCTCCCCTTTTGCAATACAGAATTGTAGAGTACATATTAAGTCAGGTATGATTTTCTAAAAAGAAAACTATTATCTATTTCTTTTTTTTATTGTTATATTCATTCAAATGTCTTTGTAATATTATGGAGATTTGTCATATATGAACCAGTTTCCTATTGTTAGATATTTAATTTATTTTTGATAATTTTACCACTATGAAATCACCAAAATAAGCATATTAGCATCTGCATCTTTATACACATTAATAAGTAGCACCATAGAATAAAAGCTTCAAAGTAAACTGCTAAGTAACGAAGTATATAGCATTTTAAAATGCCTGCATTAAAATATGGATTGATTTGATACATTACATCTATATAATATTAAATATACCTATTCAATGATAAAACGTGTCTCTCTATTCAATTCTTTTTCATGTCCCTTAGTAAGGCCCTGTAATTCTTTTTATGTAAATTCTGTGTATCTCTTGCTAAGTTTATTCCTAAATATTTAACATGTCATATTTTTGTTTCTATCCTGAATGTATTTTGTGTTCCATTATATGTTCAAATTAGTTATTGCTGGCATGAAGAAAAGCTAGTGATTTTTACGTATTTATTTGAAAACAGATACCTTCTTGAACTATCTTACTAGAATATTATACTTTTATTTAAGTAAGAGTATACAAGTTGAATTTTGATTATCAGGGGTCTTGAATATCTAAATTAAAAAAAAAGATGTGAAAAATAGCTTGCTAGGTCATAACATTTTCTCAAACTCTGGTTTAATTGAATTTTCATCAGATACTATTCTCAGGTCTACTGTTTAAAGGCAGCTAAATACTGTACTTATGTGTTCTATTCAATTTTCTAATTTGAGTGGATTGCATTTAGCGCTTCTTTTCCCTCTTGTGATAACTATTTCTCCTATGCCAGTGGTTTGATGATTTGATCATTGCAACTTCTGAAGTCCACAGTTAACTTCCGTTCTCTGCATAGCTTGCTTCGAGGGAATTTTCTGTGTATGGAGTCTACCCTAGGGAGAAGCACAACCCTGAATTCACGGTGCCCTTACAATAGCCACCTGTTCTACATGCTCAATTCTTTTTAGGGAAATGCTTTTTTTTTTTTTTTTTTTTTTTTGAGACAGAGTGTCGCTTTGTTGCCCTGGCTAGAGTGAGTGCCATGGCGTCAGCCTAGCTCACAGCAACCTCAAACTCCTGGGCTTAAGCAATCCTACTGCCTCAGCCTCCCGAGTAGCTGGGACTACAGGCATGCACCACCATGCCCGGCTAATTTTTTCTATATATATTTTAGTTGGCCAGATAATTTCTTTCTATTTTTAGTAGAGACGGGGTCTCGCTCTTGCTCAGGCTGGTCTCGAACTCCTGACCTCGAGCGATCCACCCGCCTCGGCCTCCCAGAGTGCTAGGATTACAGGCGTGAGCCACCGCGCCCGGCCGGGAAATGCTTTTTTATTAGATGTTGAAAAAGGGTAACCAGAGCATCTGGAAACATAACTGGTTACTTCAGATATTTGTACCTGCAGCATTAAGGTACAGTGGTCCAGGTCCTGCTGCAGGCATAGACTGCTAGGTACCTGGGTCTTAAGACAGAGGGGAAGGTGAGAGATATTTTTTACCTGTTTGAACTAATCCATTTTGTGGCTGTTTCATGAGGCTGAACTTTGAGAAATCTTTCTCCATTAAGTGAAGGAATCTCCATTTCACTTGATGGAAATTTCTAATATTCTGGAATAAGGCTCTGTGAGATTTCTTCTTTTCAGTCTATTCCTATGAATTTCAGTGGGAAATAAAAGAAACAATATTGGAGACTTCTAGGCAGATGCTATTTTCACACTGTTGGTGGGAATGTAAATTAGTGAAACCATTATGGAAAACAGTATGGAAGTTCCTCAGAAAACTAAAAATAGAATTACCATCCAAAAATCCCATTGCTAGGTATGTATCTGATAGAATTGAAATGAGTATGTGGAAGAGATATCTGTACTCTCAGGTTCTTTGCAGCACCGGTCACGATAGCCAAGATACGGAATCAACTTATGTGTTCATCAGTGGATGAGTGGATAAAGAAAACGTGTTGTATATACACAAACAAATACTAATCAGCCTTAAAAAAGAAGGAAATCCTGTCATTTGTGATAACATGGATGAAACTGGAGGACATTATACTAAGTCAAATAAACCAAATGCAGAAAGAAAAATGTCTTTTTTATTAGAAGACTTTCCCTTTAAAAAATAGAGTCTTGCAGAATTCTATAATTTTGTTTTTAGGAAAAAATAGGTACTGAAATGTTTTAAGGGTCAAATTTATAGAATAAAAATGTTAGAATTATTACAAATATGCCTTAAAAATTATAATGCAAAATGGGACAATTATCAAAAATGTATCAAATTTTATCAACTTTAATAATTACTGTTTTTAAGATTGCTTTCAGTTCTTTAGAAGCTCAGTATTTGAAATCATTTTTATTTTCAGATTTTCTCTTCCTTTCCACTTCTTTTATTTTCTTTTATTGCTCTCTACTCAAATTATCCTTGTCTGTACTCGCTAGGGATATAACATATAATATATAGGAATAACTTTGCAATTTAGTGAATTTTCTATTTGTTTTATGCGTTTGCTATATTGTATTTGTTAATCTTTCTTGACTCTTCTAAACTATTCACCTCCCTGTGTAGTTCTTAAATAATGTAGTTGGTGTTTCTGAGTCTATCAGAGGAAAAAAAAAACCATAAAATATATTTGTGCATGGAACTCTCAGTCTTTGACATAAAGGCTACATTGCTACACACCATAAAAATTGTTATACTGTTGTTTTCCCCTTGCATATAATCCTTGGATAAAGATTGGAACTACAACTTTTAATCTGATGGCAGTACATACTATACAAGCTGAATAAAAAGATAAACTACAAAAACAAGTTTCACAACTATACATTGATTTCTGCTCCTTAAATTCTAAAGCATCAGGCATATGTGTGATTGAAAATTAAAAGGCCAAGTAATTGAACAGACTTTTCAGAGCTGTAAATATTTTTACAAGTAAGCGAGAGAGGTATGCTTCACTTTCCTGGGTGGAATGAAATCCTATGAATCATTAAATTCAAATCAAATTGAGGATAATGTGTTTATATGGGGGATTTATTTTCCATCAAATATATACATTTCTTTGCATTTTACATTTAAAAGGAGTTTGTTTGGTTTCTGATTTTTTTTTCTTTTTACCTAGTTCTACTTTTTGTCACTGCTTAAAACATTCTATTTCAAAGACAACACTGGAAGTTCTCAAGGGATTGGTGTTGCTCTATTGAGTGATCTTTGATCAGATTGTAATGGAAAAATCCCTGCAGGTGATATAAAATGTGTACATATATTTGAATACATAAAATATGTGTTTTTTCATTTCACTCATTTTTGACACTTCTGAATATGAACTTATTTAGCTTGCTGGCCTCAAAATGATGGGATCATCTTGGGGGTAGATTTCAAAAGAGTGACAATTTTAGAAATTGATGATGAAAATAATTGGATTTATAAATTCTTTGGTAACCAGGGAGTAAATTTCAACAACAATAAAAGCTGCTACAGTATAGAGTATATAGAAATACAGAAGAATATAGAAATCTGATCTCAAATATACATAGTATCCATATTCCATTAACTATATTTTACAAATTGCTGAGCATCATTATGTTCACAAACTTGGGTGTCTTAAAATATTAAATACAGTATCAATATACTCATTTATTTAGGAAATTGAGAGACCATTTGTATATAAAAGAAATGTATGATGTTACCTCTATACCTCTGTTGACGTTTACAAGTCCAAAGATCCTACATTTTATGTGTATGGGTTTTAAATGTAGATCCACATTAGGTTTTCAAAGAAAAGCAAGAATACTAAAAATTAGGGTTATTTATTTATTTAGACATCACTCATCAAATCATCTTTTTTTTCCCTGAGGCTACATTTACATTTGAATTGTGTTACCTTGTTAGATGAAAAGTGCTGGGGAACCATCTCTAGAATTTAGGACAATTGCAAGTAGTCATATTGCAATAAGCAGTCAGAGCCAAGACACTGCTTCAAAGTAATTCCCCTCTATTTATTTGTGAAGACAGAAGTTAGGGTTCAAAACACCCCCTTTCACCACTTTATTCTAAAAAATATACTAAAAATATTTATTTTACATATGTAAATATACAAAAATATTTAAAATTACATCTTTGAATCCCAATATTAATTGAGTGTTATGTAAGAGATTGAGTAGATACAAAGGTGTATAAGGACATGATCTGACCTTCAAAATTATTATCAAAATAAATACACATTAAAAAAGGAGTAATGGATAATGTATCCCCTGTTATATAGATGTCCAATTTTCTACTTTAGGAGACTAGAAAGTCATGGACATTTGACAAATTCATTTCCCCTTAGGTAGAAACCTACCATATCCATTATAGACATTGGAGGCATGCTGCTATTTTTAATATACTTTGGAAAAGAAAAGTGCAACTTTTTCCTTGTGTTCTTTTAGAAGCCACTTCCATCTACTTTGTGATTTACCAAGAGTATGTATCCCCTTAGCCCCCACATCTTCTAAATTTAATTTATCATTATTCTCTTAAATCTGGAAAATGTTCAAAATCATTTCTAAAATTTTCTTATCTACTTGAAATATTATTTTAGCACTTTGTAATTTCAAACAGATAAGAGACATAATTTAAAATATTAGTAACAAATCATGTCATTAATAACATCAAATAAAAATATTTTAATCAAAAGAAATGTCTATGAAGATGTGAAAATCTCTTATTTAGCAGAGATACTGATTTCATCCTAAAATTATAATTTTTTCATGTAAATGGTATTTCAAAATGCATGCCTACAAATTATATATTTCAGATTTTATTCCTAAGGTAATTGATTTTCGTATACTTCCTTCTATTTGCATATTTTTATTTTTATAATTATCAGATTATGCTAGGAAGCTGATTGGGATATGTTAGAGACTCAGGAGACCTCAACAGCCACCTCAGTGGAGCTGTTATTATCAAGTAGGTGCTACTAGGCCTTCCCTAAGCTAGGGAAGAATAGAACAAAAAAGAAAATAACTAAAGATTTCAGCAACGGATGCCAGCAGAATGCAAAAGATGAAATACAGTGGGCACTAGACTAACATTCACAACTGAGATGAGTGAGGATTCTGAAGAAATCAGGTGAATCTGAACACCCCTTCGCTGCACTGCTATGAGGTTTGCTAAGCTGCTTCTTGCATAAGCCCAAATATAATTTTGAACAGGATAAAGAAAGGGGTTAGCTGAAGTTAGAGCAGTTATTAATACTTATTTGAGAATTAAATCAGTTGTTTGATTTTTCTGTGTTTATACTCAGAGTGATGAATTAGAATGGGCTATATCAGAGTGATGAAAAATATGGCTTGGGCTCTGAATTCATACTACCTAGGTCCAGTCTGGCTCTGCCACTTATTATTTGGACTTTGAACCATACAATTAATATTAGGAACTCAAAACTTTCATCTGCAAGATGAAAACAATAATGCATATCTCATAAGATTTTTGTAAGATTTAAAGATAGTACATATAAATGTTTCATAACAGTACTTAGCCCAGAGTAAATTATCTACTGTCATCATTATCATCACCAAATTAATGGATACTCATGATGAAAATCAGGACAACTTATAAACAAAATTAAAAAGTAGTTCAATTTTTCCTTATACATCCAAGTGTTAGAGTGAATCAGTTTGAACTCCACTGCCTTACACTCCAACTTTATTTATATGAAAATAACATCTCTTCCTTATATTCAAATCAAGATATTGGCAACAATGGTTGACATTAAAAAGCATGATCCACTCAAATAGGCTTTAGGTAAAATGTATATAGGATGTATGTTGTCTTTTTATGCCTTATAACGAATCAAATCACAGAAAAAAATAGGCAAATAAATGAAATGCCACCAATTCTGAGCTTCCATCTATGACACTTCTAAAAATTGGGAAGCCAGATTGTGACCCCAAATTGTATGATTTGCGAGCCCAAGTTATATTTTCAGTCATCTGATATAACATAGCCCATTCTGGTTAATCACACTGAGTATTACTCCATAAATGGAAGGAAATGGTGTATTGTAAGTTTTTTTTTTTTGCAAGTGTGAAATGGAGTTTATTGAGGAAGGACAAGATAGGTTCACAGAGCAAGAATGAGATACATTCACTACAGATGACAAATGCTCCCCTCCTCCTGCCCCCTACTCCCCCACCTCCCACCCCTTGCCCTGTATTGGGTGTTTCTAAGAGCACCTTCGGCTTCAATGATTCACTAGATGGATTTGAATAACTCACAAAAGCTGTTGTACTTATAGTTAGGGCTTATTACAGTGAAATGATAAAGGTCAAATTAGCAAAAGAAAAAGGTGCATAGGGGCAGGGGTCAGGAGAGACCAGACACAAGCCTCCAGTTGTCTTATTCCCAGTATAGTCACAGGAATAGTACCAGTTCTCCGTGAACTAATGTGTGACAACATATATGGAATACTGGCAGTCAGGAAAGTACACATGAGCCTTGGTGTCCAGAAGGCATGGAGTAACCACATGGCTGACCTTGGTTACTCCATCCCTGGCTGCTCCAGAGGGAAAATTGATTTCATGTGGCCCACGGCCCCCACCATAAATCACATTGTTAACATAAACTGTACGGTGTGTCCCTCCGAACGTGCAGGGCTGGAACACGCCAGACCTGCTAGTCAACTTTCTACTGCACAGTTAGTATATATTGGTTTTTTTCTTTAAAAAAAAAAAAACACTGTACAATTATATATAGCTTTTTAAAAAAAGTAATATTTAAATGTCAATAAGATATTTTATATTAATTTATTTCTATCAAAGCTAATCCAATATTGCTTACTGTATAATACTTGAAAATATTAATATGATACTTGACCTGAAATGATTGTGCTAAAGAAGCAAAGGACACATATTTGCTGATTGGTACAATGATACCAACACTTTGCAAGATCATTTTTTTTTTTTTTTTTGAGACAGAGTCTCGCTCTGTTGCCCAGGCTAGAGTGAGTGCCATGGCGTCAGCCTAGCTCACAGCAACCTCAAACTCCTGGGCTCAAGCAATCCTACTGCCTCAGCCTCCCGAGTAGCTGGGACTACAGGCATGTGCCACCATGTCCGGCTAATGTTTTCTATATATATTTTTAGTTGGCCAGATAATTTCTTTCTATTTTTAGTAGAGACGGGATCTTGCTCTTGCTCAGGCTGGTCTCGAACTCCTGAGCTCCAGCGATCCGCCAGCCTCGGCCTCCCAGAGTGCTAGGATTACAGGCATGAGCCACCGCTCCTGGCTTGCAAGATCATTTGTTTATGCCATTTTATGTAACCTTCAGAACAACCCTGTAATTTATGTGTTGATGTTTGATTTCTTACAAATGAAAAGAAAAAGCAATATTCAAAGTAATGCAATGATTTTCCCAAGGCTGTTTATTCATTGACTCTTTCAATACCAAATGTTTACCATGTCTGAGTTTGTAGACGATACTGGAACTAAAACCCCAAAACAGACATGCTGTAGACTGTGACAGTGCTCACAGTTGAGGGGGAAACAGACAAGTAAACAAACAACAACCAGTGTTAGGAGTAACAAAAAATTTTTACCCAGGTCCTCTTTTCATTGTATATTCTCTTCTATAAATGATCTTATTCCCACCGAGGGTTTCATAGCTTTCAACTCAGCCATTTTCTCAGTATCCCAGACACATATGCTGAGCTGTTATCTCTTCTTAGCTTTCTCAAGGACCCATCAAACTTAGTTCAAAACTGAACACATGATCTTCTCCTGAAAACAACCTCCCTTGACACATACAACTGATCAACTTTCATATCCCAGAGATTGGCAATATCTCTCCTGTTGTGAAATCTGACCATTGACATTTCTTTCCCCTCCATCACTAAGTCCTGTTGGCTGTTTCTCTTAGGATTCTCTCAAATCTACCAACCTCTTCATCTCTCTACCCGTTTCCATAGCACAACATACCTTCAACTCTCACCTGGAATACTGAAATGACCTCTTACTAATCTATCTGCATCTACATTGATCTCCGGATAACCATGCTCCACCATGCAGTCAGGGTGACATGTTGAAATGGCAAATCTGATGGTTTTACTTACTGCCTCTGCTTAACAGATTTCTATTATTTCCCCTTGCTGTTAGGATAGAGAACAAAATACGGCACATGTTAACACATTCCAGAATGGACTGGCCCTACATTTGGTTTTCCAGATGCTTCCCACCATTTTCTTCTTTACTCTCTGCTCAGTTTTTCATAAATGCATACAGGGCACTTTCCTTCACAAGACAATAAAACAATCCTTGTACAGGGGTTGATGCCCACTCCTCTATAAGCTTTTAACTCAGTTGCCACACCTCCAGAGAAGACTTCCTTGATCACCGTGATTAGATTTTCATTATTTACACACTTTCAATTGCGTACATAAGGTCCCCAACTTAAAATGCTTTGACTTAAACACTTTTTTGACTTTATGATGGCACAAAAGTGATACATATTCATTAGAAACCTTACTCCCAGTATTTATACAACCATTCTGCTTTTTACTTTTAGTATAGTATTTAATAAATTACATCAGTTACTAAACATTTTAAAATAGGCTTTGTGTTAGATGACTTTGCTCAACTATAGGCTAACATAAGTGGTCTGAGCATGTTTAAGGCAGGCTAGGCTAAGCAATGATGTTTGGTAGGTTAGGTGTATTAAATGAATGTTTGATTTAACGATATTTTCAACTTACAATGGATTTATCTGTATATAACCCAATCATAAGTCAAGGAGCATCTGTATTCATTTTTCATGGAACTAGTGAAAGCTGTACTTTTACATTAGTTTTGGGGGTTCTTTGACTAATATGACTCCCTCGGGAAACTTAAGCTCCAGGTTGACAGGGACCGTGACACTTCTTACTCTCCTTCCTATCCCCAGCACCTATCACAGCACCTGTTATGTGATAGATAACCCAGCACACATTTATTGAGTGAATAAATAAATAAAAGAAAGAATGAATGGCACAGTCAGGATTTGAAGCCCAGCCAGTATGGTTCTTTCCACTATGGATGCCAAATTTTATAGTCTAGAGATTTAAATATTAATAATTTAATTTTACTCAATATACAGCAGATATTTATTGAATGCCTACTTTTTTTGAACACATATTATTCTAGATCCAGAAGGCACAGTGGTAAAAAAGGAAAACAAGATAAATTTTTTCATGGGGTTTACATTGTACTGGGGAAAGGTACTAAATAAACAAGTAAATAAATAAACAAGATGACTTCAGAGTTTCAAACACAACTAGAATTTTAAAAAATATATAATAGAATTGATAGGGATACTGGCCAGGGAATTATTTTAACCTGACCAAATTAGATAAGCTCTTTTGAGGAGCTGATATTTGAGATATATAAATCCATTACTATACATTAATCTAAAAGTAAGAGAAAACACTGAAAGACAGTCATTAAACCTGATCTGGGACAGACATTCATTAATAGTGCTGCTAAGTGTTTTAGAAAAGAAACATAGAAGCAGCCTAGGGTAGTGAAGCTAGACTTCATGGGGCATGTGAGTATCGAAAATGTGTTGTATTTGAATAGAAACAGAGGAAAATGTTTGGGATAACAAAGTTAAAGCATAGGTGTGGGCGTGATTATGGCATGTCAGTGGATATTACATCAAGACTATTTTGTAAAACAAACAAAAAAAAAAACAAAACAAACAAACAAAAACTACCACATAAAAGAATTGCCACTGTAGAGTCGGCAGTCCTAAGAATGTTTTTGTGTGTTCATGTATCTTGCAGAAAGTTCAACAAAGGGAGATAGTGACTTTTTTGTCCATTCAGAATGTCCAAGCCATGCTTATATATGAGGCTATGAGGGAGTGGTGGGAAATAAAGATGGATAATAAAAAATTAGAGCCAGTTTAAGGGGTGCCTTCAAAGCCAGTAAATGAGAATTTCTTGGACATTTATTATTACGTAGGACTAAAGAGGTATTATTGTGTTCTTTCTATTACCACTTAGCAGTTAATGGTAGTAAAGAATGAATGGGTCAGAGAGGCAGGAGGCTAACTCCCAAAATTCTTTATAAAATGTATTAATTATTGCTAAATATGACATTAATGACTAAAATAATGACATTACTAACAGTCTGGCAGCATAATGTGTTGTAAAGGGCATAGGCCTAACAGGTCAGTAAATCTCTGTCTGCCATTAACTGGTTGTGTGACCATAAATAGGTCACTTTACGTCACTTAGCTTCAGTTTTTTCATTTTTAAATTAACCTTTTAAGGTCTCTTTAAGATGAAAAATTCTATAATTTTATGATGGGTGCCTTATAACAAGATTTTGTTATAATCTATGTTAAATGTTGGTCAAAGAAAGAGGACTTGAGAGTTAAAGGAATTGCATGTCAACATATTCAGGGTTGTATTCTTTGAGTCTTTTTAAATTATCTCTACCCTAATATGTTTGTTCATTAGTAATCATTGTGGACAGAGTAGTAAAATTGAGGTTTGTTCCTGCTTCTGGTAATTCTATGACTTTCTTTCTGTCTCCTCTCCATCTTTAAAACATGTAAGTTTGCACTTCTGTATATGCCTTGCACAGATTTCAAGGCACCATTAAATTACAATAAATATTGAAATAAATATTTTTATTGTAATTTTACCATCTTGGAATTAATATTAGACATAATATTTATAGTGGTGTGTGCTTCATGAATTAATGAAATGAGTCATGGATTGATAAATCTTATGGATGAATCTTTTAAAGGAAGTATAATCCAATTGTGGAATTGCAGAATTGCCTATGGCTGTCAAGTGGGAACTTTGCCATTGCTGTATTATTAATCTTTTTCCTGTTCTCTCTTCATCATTAATTTTAAAACAGCATATTCTTCAAGGAGTGAAATCTTTATATGTGTATATAGCAACAATAAGTGCAAAAACAAAGCATTAACAAATTCAAAAAAAATTCTAAACCAAAAGATGATTTCACTCTCACTACATATATTTTATTTTTACTTTACGGAGAGTAACAAAATTTTCAGGAGAAATTTGTGCATACCATCTCATATTTCCATTAAAACAATATTTTTGTCTCTCAAGATGATATACAGTTGGCTCTTGAAGAACCCAGATTTAAGCTACACAGGTCCACTGATACAGATTTTCTTCAGCCTCTGCCACCCCTGAGACAGCAAGCCCAACCCCTCCGCTTCCTCCTTCTCCTTAGCCGACTCAGCGTGAAGACAAAGAAATGAAGACCTTTATGATGATCAACCTCCACTTGATGAATAGTAAATATATTTCTCTGCCTTATGATTTGCTTAATGTTTTCTTTTCTCTCACTTTATTGTAAGAATACAGTATTAATACATATAACATGCAAACTACGGGTTAATAAACTGCTTATGCTATTGGTAAGGCTTTGAGTCAACAGTAGGCTATAAGTAGTTAAGTTTTTGGAGCCTCAAAAATTATTTGCAGATTTTCAACAGGATGTAGAATGGGCACTGTAATTACCCTGTTGTTCAAAGGTCAACTGTATAGCTGCCTGAAAGCACAATTTTTGTCTTTATTTCAAGAGCTAATAATCAACTATCATATGTATGTGTTTAGGATAAAATGTATCAAAACAATGATATATTTGACACAGATAAATACATAGTCAGCAGAAGATAATATTTTATTGAGTCAAATATTCTATGTCTTTTAACATAGAAAATATAGATAACTAGCTTTTGTTTCAAGAAAGTTCCTCCCCCTCAAAAAACAATTGTTATGTTTGAAACTGTTTCAGTTGTATATATATGCACATAGGCAACTTCCATCTGTGCATGGAATATGCAGCATCTACTAAATTCAAGGAATATGAATATGATTTCAAACTCTACGTGCTCTAGAGCACGTGCACACATTCCCATAAGTTGTAAATAGCTGTTATCACTTGTTAGGATAACTTAATTAAACTTGCTTATTAAAAACCTTTAATTCGTTAGTGATAAAATCTTGATTAGTACATTTTCCTGCTAGGTGACCTTCTAATTTAATAGAAAATGAATTTTTAAATGGGGAAAAATGCCTGTGGCAGAGATTTTGTGCGAGTGAATAGAGTTTGCAATACACATAGGGATATATTCTAGCCTAATTAGTAAGGGTGCAAATGAATTTTTATTTCATACACCAGAAGTGTCATTGATGAACCATAGTGAGGAGTTTGAAATGCATTCAGATTGGCAGTGTGGGACTAAAATCTGTGGGAAAATCACAAGCTAATTCATTGATTGCCCCTTGGAAATTACTGCTGTTAATTGTTAGGTAATTAACATGGAGCTACAATTATATTGGCCTAAGGGGGTGATTAATGTTTCAACATGTCACATTAGCAACGGCTGGATTTTCAAAGCTTTTCTTTTCACATGGTTTAGGAGACAGATGGTATATTGTCTATGGATTATTTTTTTTTTTTACTAAAGTTTATGCTGAGAGCAAGTGTGTGTGAATTTTCTGTTCTTGAACCTCCTTTTATAGATATGAATTTTAACACAAGCATTTTATAACATTTATGAAATAATGTAATATTTGATAATATATTCTCCTACCTAAAATAAATATTGCTAAACTGGAAAGTTATTTTAATTGTATCTGTTGGTGTAAAAATCAAAACTTAAATTTGAGGAGTTGGCATTTTTCTTTATGACAGGTCTTAAATTATTTAGTGATAAGACAAAAAGGAATTGTATGATATCGTATTTATAACAATCAATATAATTTAAGGGAAACCAAATAAACCACGCTGAACAAATGCATTTACAGTAATGTGGAGTACATTAATGTTTCTATCCTGTATTTCATTACCTCTTTCACTCTTTCTTTCTTTTTTTCTTAAAGCTATGTACTCCCTGATACACCAAGCCCTAATTTAGCCCTGTTCATTGTGGCATGATTTTTCAGAACTTTCTCTTGAAGAAGCAATGTTGATCCCTAAGTATCAAGGCTGAAAATGAATGGACTGAATGCACCAAATCAACTGCTTATTTATTTAGGGAGGACCCTTGCAAAAAAGCCAACACTGACACTTACAAAATTTGCCATAGATGTTACATTACGTGTTAAGGACTCGCCTGTACCAATTCATTTTATTTCAATTCCAAGGTTTGTGAAGCTGTTTCCAAAGTTTGGGGTACATCTATTTTATAATGAAAATACCTATAAAAAATCATATCCAAACTATAGTTACTTGCACAGTTGAAAAAATCATTCTTGCAAATTAATTTTATTTATAGATAAATCAACCCTCTCTTGATCCCAGATATGCAAGCATAGATTCCCAGAACAATATTTTTAATATGCAGTCCATCTGTTTTCATTTGAAGCTCATTTTGGCTGAAGTGGTTAAAAAATTTTTTCAAAGTATTTTAATTTTTAATAAAAGTCAGTGTGGTACATTTCTTCTTATGCAAAGATATATTCAACACTAAAACCTAAGTAAGTTGCAAAAAACTCTTAAGGTCTCCAAAGGTGGATTTTACTTTTCAAAATCCAATTATGGCACATTATTTAAAAAGGTAGAATGGATTTCTAGCAGTTCAAAGAACAGCTTCTTTTATAATTTTTTTCCATGAAAATTTGAGATGTCATCTTTCTTGGTAGCCCCATACTGAGGTCTTTGTTGTGACTGCAGTCTCTAGCTTTTATATTGATTTTTACTACTTCAACAAATGACAGAAATCTTTATTATCTACAGTCAAGCCAGACATTAACTTTTAATGTCCATTAAAACTGAAAAAAATGTGAAAGGAAGCTGGTACTTCTAATTTAGCCTTTAAAATAGAGAATTACTGAAATCTTGATTTTAGACAATCCTGTTTTCAGATCTTTCTGCATTTCTTTTACATTCAAAATCAATTGCAATTGTTCAAATGCCTATTTTACTGCCAAGTTGACATTTCACCTCAGCTCCTCTTTTCTTTGCTTATTAGAATTTTACAAAAAAATCCTTGCGATGCTGGAAGTGGCAAAGTATGCAGTAGGGCTAAATTAGGTGCATACATTTTTATTGGAGAAAAACTTTCATCAAATATCTCTTTTTATCCTGTTTTAATAATGAATGTAAAGTGAAGCAAAGGATTTTGACTTTGATTATACATTGTAAGCTGATAAGTTAAAATTTGCATTTGAAAGTTCTCTAGGGAAAGTGAAGGCCATATCCACTTATCAACTTGGACAGTAGGGGTCACTATAATTCCTTTAAGATAAACTCATGGGAAGATTATTAGCCACAGATAAGATTGTTCTTAAAGATACTTTAGAATAGTGGAGAAAGTCTCTAGTAAAATAGAAGATCAATGAGTACAGCAAAAACTATGACATACATACTACACATACACATATACATGAACACGCCTCTGTATATACACAGTGAAATAGAATTTAAATTAAGGACTGTGGTTGTCATTTTAGGACTACTGTGGCTTTGTTGACATTTTTGGACTACTGTGGTTTTAATTCCTGAGTTGTGGTTTGCCATATATCAAGGGTTTCAAGAAATTCCATGACTAACTCACTTCATGAATGTTGTTTGAACATTGCTATCGGCTCTTTCTTTTTTAACCTAATTATAGCAATCTTCATGGCTTTTTTATCATAAGTAAATAGCAGTCAGAAAAATTATTTAAATTAATGTTAGACCAAAAAATGGGAATTTTATGATGAATATCAATGTTGGTTTGCCATTCTTTAGTGATCATTTCAGTTGAAACTGTAGATGAAATGAACCAGTCATCAACAGTGGCACGACATAGTAAAATTTGTCATTTTCAAGTCCATTATTTTATGGTCCCAGTCACTGAAGATCTCAAAATTGAGTAGGAGAGACAGATATGAAAATAACTCTTAGAGTGTTAGGAAGTCAGTGGCATATTCGGAATGAAGGTAACATTCTGGGGTAGAGCAGAGGGAAATCTGAGTTTGTCAGTGAGAATTAGTGGCAGCTTTCCAGCCAAAGGAGGGTCGCGTGCTTCAGGAAGAGGGATGTGCAAGGCATTAATGTAACAGAGGAAAAGGTCTGAAAAGGGGCAAAATGTTTTACTATTTGTTTCTTTAAAACCCTCACCCTTTTTGGGAATTAAAACCTGCATTCCTACTGGAGACCAGTAATCAAAGGGGCAGGAAAATGTTCTTTGCTCTTTGTTTTCAGTCATTTTACACCACAGGAGATGGCTCAACGGAATTGTCCGGAGGTCACAAGATCATCTTCACTGGAGATAAGGTCGACCAAAACCACCAACTACAGTTAAATAGCAATAGCCCAAAGTCACAACATGTGACACTGGTCACATAGGCCTGAGCCCAACCTCTGAAAACCACCCTTTAAAAAGCCCTGTATTTCCGCTTAAAGGCAGGAAGGTGGTCTTTCAAGACCACTAGCCTGGCGCCCTCTCCATTTGCTGGCAAATAAATAAACTTCTCTTTCCTTTTCCTCAAACCATTTGTCATAGTTCTTCATTCTCATTGATTAGGCCTTAGGGACAAGTATGAAACTTTGGGTAACCCTAAGAATGAAAAGTTATGGGGATAGTTAGGTATGGGAGTAGACTCAGGGAGATTGGAGCCCAGAGTCCATGACTGTGGTGTTGTTTGGTGGGATGGACCACAACTAAGGATAGAAATGAAGCTCATAAAGGATTTTGTATGCCCTGTTTAGTAAGTTACTTAGTTCCATAGAAATTGAGAATCTAACAGGACAGGATGTAATCTTTTTTTCCCCAAATGTCACAAAATCATCAGTTTAGCTGTCCATTATCCAAAAATAATAAAAAAGATCAAGGCTGGATAATTATCCCTTGTTATCCCGTGAGTTATTCAGCGCATATTAACAAATGCCTACTGTATGTAAGGCATGATTTTATGTGCTAAGTTTACAGGGATCAACAATAGGGATGAAACAACTGCTCTTATACAGCTTACATTCTAGGGGAAGGAAATGGATTACAGAGAAGTACAAACAATTAAAAAAATAAGCTGCTGTGAGATAGCAAAAGTGCTGTGGGGGAAAAACAGTGCCATGGGATAGAAAGTGACTGAGGTAGGAGAGCCACTTTGCATAGCTCAGATGCAGAAGTTCTCGCAGAGAAGGGCACACATGAATTGTCACCTGGATGATGAAAAGAAACAAGCTAGGTGAGGATTTGGAGGACTGGCATTTCAGAAAGAGAAGAACACAAGTCTGAAAGCATTGGAACATGAAACATCTAGAGAATTGGGATAATCGTTTCTCTTCCTCCCTTGGAGGCAGATAACACAGTGGAACAATTATGAGTTTAGAGTTTGATGTCCAGTTAATCTGTATTCAAATTCTAGTCAGTCCCTCATGGGAACTCAGGCAGGTTATTTCTCTATTCTGATACTCACCTTTCTGTTTTCTAAAATGTAATGATATTATAATGCCCAAAGCACCCACAATATGCATAGGCAGTTAATAAACAGGGCTCATCTTACCGCCTTCTGACTCATTTCCCCCTCTGCAGCACAGAACTGTGCTACTTACCAACTCAGCATGTTTGTGTTTGTTAATCCTCAAATAACCCATGTGTTTATCTTTGCAATTAACTTTTTTTTACATTCTTAATTCAAAATTAAATAAAGAAGATTGAGATATAATAAAAGCTGGTCAGTAGGAAGGGAATATGTTGTTTGCTCTCAGTTATTGTTAATTAATTCTTAATTGTTCTTATTATTCTTAGTTTATAAGAACAAATCCAAAATATTTCAGGTTTGTGTGAGAAATTATCATGTTTTAGAATAAATACTATTGCAGGTTTATCAAAAGCTTTTTAAAATTAAAAAGCAAATTACAAAATAGGCTATTTTTAGAGCCCTGCCAACTTTGAGTGAGTCTTTTAAAATCACTTAGCTAGCTCCTGTTGTCATTGCTCTGCATCTGATTTATTTGTAGACGTTGCTTCTAAATAAGACTTTTCTTATCCCATAACTAAAACACTTCTTTTTGGTTTCAGCATTTCCAACAATTCTGTTCTTAACTTTTCTCTCCTTCTTCTTTTGTTGACAATATATCTCTTACTATTGAGCTTCATTGCCAATTCCCTAAACCTCTTCTTCAAAATAAATCCTCTGACCTTCTTTTTCTAAAGTCTAATGACCAAAACAGACTCCTCACCAGTCCTCCAAGTAATCTTATCTTTGCTGTCACTGACTGTATAAATTTACTCCTGCCACAGGCAAAAGGACTTCAGTCGTGTTTTTTGTATACTTACCGCAGAACCCCTTGTATAATGGCATCCAATTTACTCTTCTTTTCCATTTCCCACAGAACTTTCTCCTGCCTCTTTTTATGATATAATACACAGTATATTTCTGGAGTATTCTAAGGGCTATATAGGTAAACATTCTCATTTTATGGCTTAAATCTGTATGTTTTACATCTTTCTTGCATATAATAAAAAGATAAGTGGTTACGGCAAAAAGAAACCTTACAAATAATGTAAACCAATATTTATGTTATACAAGAAAATTGAAACATAATGAGTTTAGGTTATATTTAAGACCCAAATATTCATAACTCTTACTCTATGTTCTTTGCAGTTCACAAGAGATCATAACGTTGTGGCTCAGAGGGGCTAGATACAACCAGCAGATGTGCTTTGCTTGGCTGTAATAGCTATTTTTAAATATTTTTAGTTGTTTCTGGACTTCAACATTCTGAGATTTCATATAAAAATCTGGATTTCTGAGATTCTCTTAGAAATCAGATGATTTGACATTTCCGGGTGCTCATGACTACAGGCAGCACTTGGCTAACGATAGGTATTGATAACAGTCACCACATTAGAGAAATCATGGTCTCCAACTGGCCAGTTTCCTTTAGTCTTTAATATTTTATGCTTTTAATTAATTCATGCATTAGTTATTTATTATTTGCTTGTGCCCTACAGGAATTTGACTTTTGCCATTCTTTTACTATACCTAACTGCTTTTCATGTGAACTGATCAAAACTTGAAAATTTTGACTCCTGTCCCACATCACTGGGAAACCAGGACTTCAAAGAAGTACCCACTACACAGCTCATAAGTGTACTGGTGGCCTTCAGAGTGGACAAGGATGCTTCAATGGCTTCAGTGCAATTGCACAAAGATGTTCCAAGAGTTGACTCTGTCGAAAACATTGAACTAAGCACTGAGATCTCAGTGACAATTGAAACCATCCTTGGGGTATTTTACTGATTATAAAACTAGACCAAAATATTCTCGAGGCGGGCACTATATCTTATTTGCATCAAATTGTAGAATAACCAGTGCAAACTCTATTTATTAGTGTAATCAGTACAACATAGTCATAAGGGTAGGGTTCTTGGATGAAAGATGTTATATAAGCAAATAATATGACTAATTTGTCATATTATGAATATTATTGTGCCATTTTGTCATTGATTGTTATTAATCTCAAATGAGACTAATAATATTGCTATTGGTCAAAATGAAACAACAGTGTTTTCTTATTTAAAGGCATGTAAACATTTCAGATTGGAAACATGTCATTTATATATGTCCCTAATGTTTGTTTTATACAAGGGTTCCTGGAATTTTAAACAATGTATATATTACATAGCAAGCATATTGGCCCTGCTCTGGTTAAACTAAACTATAACTGAAAGCAAAGAAACCAGCTCTTCTTTATTAACCAGACAGGTGCTATTCACTCATCATTACTAGTACATGCATACCAAACAATTTTCTAATGGTTATGGTAGATTTTGCATATCTATTCATATTCTTGCTCACTTATCTTTGTGACTAAGGTGTGTGTTAGGCATCTGCATATATGTTACAGGTAGAACCAGTGGCTTAAGAAAAGAAAAGCAAGAATTCAACACAGGATTTTGTCCTTATTACCACTGTGGTCCAATCACCTGAAGCCAAGGGCCCCCAGTATTATTAGGAGTCACCAAACTTTGCCTAAATTATTTCATTGAGTGAAAAATGATAACTTGAAATAATGTTTATTGTTCATACTCATTTACTCTCTAGAGTGTGCTAATACATGTTATGAGATGGTAATTGAGGTATGAAAAATACAGTGTTTTCTTTGCACTCTCTCCAAACTTTGTAAAATTAGTCAAACAAATAATAGCAGTGAAGGATGAAAAGACTTCAAAAGGTCAAGGTCTTCATTATTCCTGTTTGTTGAGTGTCCAGTAAGCCCAGCACTTTATAAGCCATGTTGCAGGACTTGGTCCTTGCCCCAGAGATTTACAGACCAAATTAAACAGGAAAGGAGAATTGTATTAGCCAAGTGGGTGGTTAGCTCTAAAATAGAGAATTTCCAAATACTAAAAAAATTGTTTGCCTTTGTTTTTCATTCTACTCCTTTGTTTCTCATATTTCAGTCATTTCAGAAGAATAAAAAATAGGTTAAATCTTGCCTCTGACAAGAATCACAGAAAATTTGATTTTGTGAAGAGAATTTTTTTAAGTGAATAAAAAAATAGACTGGATGTAGAAAAGAGGAAGATTGATTGTTATAAGCATGACTAGAAAAATAGAAAGCAAGACAAAGTTGGGTTAGGGAAATGAAATGTACTATATAATGAATGAGTCTAGAATAGATAAAAGGAGTGTTGAGAGTTAAGGAGTCAAGAGCTGATTTAGCAATACATACAAGGCTGGCTTACTCTAAAATAAAAATGATGGTTTGGCAAACTGAATTTATGTTGTCTGAGGGTTCCAGCTCTGCTTATTCAACTATGCATCTTTAACAAATAACAATGATGACTTTCTGAAAAGTATTTAAAAAAATTATTTCTCAGATATTTTGTTTACCTCAATATTTTCCAAAATTTCATTTACATTAAAAAGAACTTGCCCTAGTAATCAGGTAGTGTTTATTACTATTTATTATGATTCATAAAATTTCATATTTAGTACGGAAATGAACAGGTTGCATATGTAAATGAAAAGGAAATCTTCTGGTTGAATTATGTTTTCAAGTTATGATTTTTGGGGATTAATGACTGAAAAATACATGAGCACTTCTCTATTATATGTGACATCTGGCCTTTGCTGAAAATATCTTTTTTTGCAATTTTCTCTTACATTTAAAATATTTTCTTTTGCCTTAATCACTTTAGTTTTTGAAAGGATTGTTCCTCAATTCTACGTCTCAAATTACTACAAATCAGAATATGTAACAGGGATTAAACTAAATGTGTATTAGATGAGTAAAGAATTCACTGAGGCAAGACTAATCATCATTTAGATTATCAGTAGAAGATGATTAATAAACAAAGGATTTTATGATAAGTTCTGTTGATGCTATGTTTGGGTAACCAAATGTTTTAGCTTTTACAAATGAAAAAAATCTCTAAGCAGCTTATAGCAAAAAAGTAATCATTCAAATTACAAACTTAAGAATTTCAAATTACATACTTCATCAAGTTGAGTCTATTATACCTTACTGAGCCGATTTGGTATAACAGAATGAATTACTCACTTAGTGTTTCAAGTAAATGGAAAATAGTGTTCCAATGCTTATAATTTATTTTCTATACAATTGCTATAGTGGATATCTTTGAGGAAAATTGCTGAGAATGTATCTCTATAAGATAGTGGTTAAAATATGTTCAGGAATAAGCATTTTACAGATTTTTTTTCTTAGGAATTTCTCTTGTCATGATAAATTTTTTGAAGTGCTTCTACTTTTTGGAAATCAGATCTTGAGAAACAAATTTGCAGAGATGTAAGGAATATTTTTTGCCCTAAGTGGGTTCTCTGAATTGAAGATAAAAATTTGACTCAGTAGAGCTTTTCAATAATTGATGTACATATGTATTTGAACTTAATTATAATTATATTATGTGTATATATATCACTTACATGCTAATTCCTTAAGAATTTCTCTAGGATACTTGAAAGTAAGAGTTCTGGAGTCGGGCAACCTGGGCCTATCACTTCAACAATGATTCTGGACAAATTATTAACCTTTCCAAGGCATAGTTTTTTTGGCTATAAAATGGTGTGAATAACACCTACCTCATTATTACTACAATGGTAGCAATGAAGGAATGGTTGTAAAACATGTAAGAATGGTATTTAAGGTACTTAATGCACCTAGCTCATAGCAAATATAACTTCTAATTGTTAGAATTTTTTTGGTTGTTAATGTGTGATAATTTTAAGTCGTATTGAACTGTTTCAGACATTCAAAAGAATGCAGAACCCATCGTGGCACATTTTTTAAAATTCCATAAAACAAGACAAGGGATATCAATACAACTATGAGACCCAAAAATATTTCTAAACGAATGTACCCTAGACTGACTCTCAGTTTCTGCATGTACTTTGCTAAACTATAAGCCTCAAAGTATCCTTTCATGGAGATTTGAAAAAGTCAACTGATTAGATTGTTCTAAAATTTTGATCTTAGCCTCACTGGCTTCATGATCTCTTTATGGCTTTTGGGAGCCTACTGAATTTTTCTGATAGTTCTTTATGCTCTGATAGTTCTTTATACTATAAAATGTTATTGAGATTTCCATGGCTATTGAAAGAAATTAAGAAATAATTATCTCCCAAGTCCAGACATAGAAATGTGTGACACACTGTCAGTCATCCTTATCTTTCAAAGACTTAATATGGCTTGAATTTTACTTATGTGATAATATTAATAATATTGCCCCAGCACTAACCTGTTACCACAGGATAAATATTACCAGTGGACCAAATGTAAAATCTAGCTCTCTGGGAGGGGGCAGCTGGTCCCAGCATTAAAACATTAATGTCACAAATTGCAGCAAAGACTGAGTAATGAAGAAGAGCTATTACTGTTTTTAATGTTGAATCTATGAAATTAAATGAAAGTAAACCCCTTCAAATTAAGAACGGCTGATTCTGAGCTCTGTAGCTGCATGGCAAAATGAATTGCAGATTAATCTTGATAATTTATTCCCTTTTAATATTTTTAAGTTTATATCGTATTATCTTCTAACACGCTCTCTTTAGGTTGATTATTAAGGCCTCAAGCACCTTTCTACTCAAATAGTTTCTTTGCTTTCCCTGAAAGAGAAATTGCTATCCAAACTTTAAGTGTGTCTGTATGGGAGAGAGTAAAGGCCAGTCCTTACCTGTATTCTTTTGACAGTGTTCTTCCTGGCTGACAGCTTCATAAAGACATGATAGTAGATTAGGGGAGATAGGCTAGAAGAGCCTTTCTGGTCTGATGTTGCCATATTTCACAGAAAATTTATAGCACAAAACTTTTTAATAGATATGGCTTTGTACATATCTTCTACAATCTGTAGCAGGTATATATCACCACCTTGTAACTTGTGAGAAGTTAATAACTAATAATTCAAGGATGTTTTTTAAAAAACATACTTCTATCTAAATCAAGAAAAACTACAGGCAGAAAAAAGGATGAAAAAAGCCTTCAAAATAATACAGGATATGGATGGGTATATGCAGTCTTATTCAAATCTTAGAGTTGAACTCTTTACAAATCCCATGGCTTTCAATAGAAACTTGAATTTCACATTACTATTTATATCCTCTATGGCGGTCTCCAGTATCCACCAATTCTCAGTTGTACCAGGGAAGCGTTGTCCGCAACAGGCCCTGGCACATAGAAGGCATTTCATACAATATGTTTAATAAGTATTGCTGAATTGATTGCTAGTGTGAAATTTTCATTTATTCCTTTAAAATATTTATAAAATTCAATACTCTTCTAGCCACTAAAATATAAACTTGAATAATAACCAACAAAAATCTTTGACAATTTAAGTTATTGTGTATAAATTTGTGTTAATATCAGAACCATGTGCTTAATTGCTATTGTATACTGAGTTATAGTACCTTCAGCAAACATAAGTGATTGAAAATTTTGTGGCCATTTATCACTTTGCCCAAGTAATAAGTGACCACAATCAGATATGGTGTGGTCAGAATTTGACAGTCTGTCCACTATTAAGTCCATGCTCATTACAATTATGCTAAACTATCTCCTTTAAACTATAAATGGCCTTCTACCGGGTATTTCATATATGTTATTTAACTGAATATCCTCAAATGTTTTGAGGTGATTAGAGTTGTATTATTAAATCTATTTTATGGATTAAGATACAGCAGATGAGAAATAGCCTAAGATTCCAGACAGGACTTTATCCTATCCCTGCCCTCCTGCCACATTATTTTTTAGCTGGGAACAATTTGGTTGTGATTCATCAGCCAACTACTTTCCCAGCAGCCATGGGAATTGATGCCTCAGTCCTGAAGGGGAGGTCTGGACAGGATCCTAGAGCATCCACTACACTATTTAACACCAGCACGTCCTCCAAGTTCAGCTCAATTATCATTTTTATATGGAATTCCTCCCTCGTCTCAGTAACTAGGTCAAATCCTCTTTTATATGCTCTAGGGTACCACGCACCTTCACTCTGCAGCATTTATTACAGTTGCAATTTCCTTTTATTTGTGAGTTAATTTAATTGTCTGTCTTCTACACTAAGTCTATGATCCACAAGAGCTTAGACAGTGACTGTTTTTGTCCAACATTAGATCCCAGAGGCAAGTACAACACCACAAACATGGTAAAGGGAAAATAAGTAGAGAAAAACTAGAAGACCTCAACGGCACCCAAGCCAAATAAATCAGGGTGTGTTGAACTCAGGACTACTGGTGATAACTAAGTGGAGGACCAGTACTTTATTTCTACTTTTCTGACACGATTAAGATGGAAGAGTGGCAGAATGAGGAAAACCTGCAAGGAGGAACGTAGGAATAGGGTAGCCAGTCTTCTATTTTACCTCTGTTAGAACTCATTCAGGAACCAGGCCCTAGTAATGGATCCAGAGAGGCAGGAGGAAAGGGGCAGGGCCCGCTAGTTGGGTTGGTTCCCCCGACACAGCTCCAGCATGTGGAAATGTGGGGTGACAGTGGCTGCACATGGGGGTTACCATCAGCTCCTAGCAGCTTCTGGGCAACTTCTCCGATTATTTACCTCTACAAGGAACTCCCAGTTGTGGGAAAACCTTGCAGTGGCTTCTTTTTGCTCTCTTTTTTAGGACTCACAATAAATGAACTGTAGCTTCCCCCAGATTTCCCAGATATTTCTGAGGCTCCCAACTCAAGGTTATCATCAACACCAAAACTAGAGGATGATTCCACTAGTGACAGTTCCAGGCTGTGCCACTTTTTTCCTGAGAACATATTTGAGACTTCCTAGAGTTGTATTACTATGTTATAGTTGTGTTATTACAATATTAATACAGTGTATTAATAGTGTAGTGCCACATAATCAGCTACCCATTTGACTCATTTTTCTTTGTTCTCAGGCAGAGCAACATCTGTTCATACTCCACTAGTTAAGATTGACTTACCCTATTATTCCCTATAATTGGAGGGTGCTATTGCAAGAGTTTGCATTGTAAAACAGCCCCTCCATTCCTATCTCTTCAGACATCAACCCAGTCCTGTTTGGGCAATAGGGAAATGAGTGTCTGGTATAGGATAGACTTTAAGCATCCATATTTTGATGGAGCAAATCTAAATTATCTGAATCAGAGAAACCTGAGAGAGTTTATCAATTATAAGAAGTCTTTAATATAATTGAAAACAGTGTCATTGTTTCAGACCAATAGTCTCAGACCAGTAGTTTCAGACCAGTACTTTGTTTTTATAACAAATATTTTATAATAACCTTTACCATTCTGAAATATAATTCATATGCATTTTCATTTACCAATACATATGATTAAACAAAAAGAATTAATATAATATGCCAACTATAAAGGAGAAATATGAAAGAAAATAATCTTTAATAAACTAATATATTTTTAAATTGAAAAAGTGGTCACGATTATAATGGAAGACATAAATAGTCAGAGTCTAGCACTGATATGTCTAAATATCATGAATATGGCAGTTACAGATGACTGATACATGTATGTTTATGGACAACTCAAATATCATGTACAACCTTATCTTTAGTCACCTGATATTCAAATGATAAACCATTGATAAAAGAGTTGGTGAATTCTTGGTAAAATTTAAAATAAAACAAAGAACAGTCTTCTCTTAATTTACATGGTGATAAATTTCTGGAAACTTCAGTGTATATTAAAAACCTGTCCCAAATGCTTTGAATTTATAAAATAAATTAATTTGGTTTCTAGACTAAGATAAATTTAAGCAGGTTCTTCATATATACGAATGCCTGGTAGAAAATATAAATACTGCATGAAACTGTCCACTAATTTTCAGGGCATCTAACCTCTCAGACTCTCACCACCTAAGTGGCATAGCACAACCCATCATGATTACAATGCAAAATATTGATTGTCACAGATTTCCAAACTGCTTCAAAAAATAGTGGATGAGAATTCTTACTTTAGATTCTCTGAGATTCTTATTGATTTAATGCAGATACCCAAAGTGTCAAGTGAGGGAAACAGCTCTCTTAGTTGCAAAAGATCTTTTTGAACCCATCATCTCAACAAATAGCCTTTCTACGTACAAATGTTCATGTTTGAGTGTGTGTTGTGCAGCATCATGGCCTTTTATTGGACAATTTTCAAATATATGTAGTAGATATTATAATTTATATCTTTTATTATTACAACTTCAGTATTTAAATAAGAAGACACAATCTATCCAGAAGAAACGAAAGTATACATGTAGGCCGACAAAGAAAGGCAAAATAAATAAGCAACCCGGTCCCTCAAAGGCCTTGGTCGTGCCAGATTTAATTCTAATTTGCTACTTTCCTGAGAGGGGCGCTAGTTGGCCCCTCAAAGAGGGAATCACCTTGGATTTGTTATAATTTATGAGGTAATATTAAATTTAAAATCATTTCAAGAACTGTGGCAAACTTTTCTTTAATTACACATTTTGTTAACTCTGGAATGATCAATGCTGTCTATTATCATGTGGGAGACCATAACATTTCTTGAAGTAAAATGTGGTTTTCAAAACAAAAAAATGTAAGCTTGACATGCAAGTAATAATTATGAAGGAAAAGTTTAAGTGAATATTATTAACGTGTTAATAATCTTATTATATTGTCAACAATATAATAAAGATAATAATATCTAGCTGAGGGCCAGAAGGGAAGGTAACGAATCTTGCTATAACAGTCTGGGTTTGTAGCAGATAAATGGAGGTCATGCAGTAGCAGCTGACAAGTTAGTTAGGAGGTAGATCAGGTGCTGAGGTGCCCTAAAGGCTGTCAGAAATGCTATTGATTAGTGAATGATCAATTTTATCAATGTTAGTAAGGTGGAGAGGGCAAATTGCCTTCTTCCCTCTCTTTTTTAATGTCTCATTGCCCTCACAGCTTATAGATGGACTTAAGCTTTTTATAAATGACTTGAAACAACTCATCAGTTCTAATAAAATCAGCACATTTGCTTACAAAATATATGAAGCTGTTTAGTGTTGTGTCAAAAAAGCAACAAGTTGATTAACAGAAGCTTTACTTATTTACTGTTTTTACTTACTATATTAAACACAAATATTGTAGCAGGTACTGTTCTGTATTTTGTTATTTTAGCTATAAATTATTCTATCATGGAAGTCTTATCATGCCCAGTTAACGGATAAGAAAACCAGATTCTCAAAGAGCTTGTGTCTTACTCAAGGTCATACTTAAGTGTTACAGGAATAATTACATTGACCTTCACACTAGATAAGAGCAGCTTGATTTTGGGCAGCTTCACACAATGTGTGGGGATTGTCTCATCTATAAAAGAGAAGCCTCTCTTCTCTAATTGAAGTCCATCTTACAAGCTGATCAAGTTTGTCAGTGATAGTTTATGAATTGCCAAATGCAATCAAATTTCGTTTTAAATTGTTTCTTTCACTTTTCAGGTACACCCCAAAAAAGATGACAGAAGGCACAAAAGATGAACCACATGCATATTTTATAATAGACATTTTGTAGTGATAATTTTAAGTTTGGACTACATAATAAAAGATAAAAAAAACAATAGCCTTTTCAGACTTTATGTTAATTAAATCACGTCAAATCTAATAAATGGTGAATTCTACATCACTAAATGATCATCTTTAGGGGTGATGATCATCTCTTTAAATTGACACTGGTGGAGCCAGCATGAAAATAAGACGAGGATTAGGTTTACTCTATAGACATGCTGAATGTTGAATCCTGCTAAAGCAATTTTTAGGATTTTGTTCCTATAAAACAGTTGATTCAATTTTCAGTCCTCTCAGCATCCCAAATTGACAAATGGAAGCACTTGTACAACCAGAATCACGCCGAGGAAACATTTATACTCTGTGCCTGGGACTTTCAAAGGTTTTTGGATGTTTGGCTTAGAAAACAAACAGAGATGTGAGAGGTTGGGTCAGAGTTGAGAAGGAAGTAATTTTTTTCCAAGGCAATTACATTTGAACTTGAGTGTATGTGTCAAGAGTGGTGGATTTTGAATTACTTCCTGATAGTTTTAAATTTATGTTATTTTTGTGAATATTAGATTTAAACTAATATCTATATCACATTTTCACTTCAATTTCAGAGTATGTTTTGTGAATGTTTTGAAATTTGCCTTTTTTCCTCCTCAAAGAATTTTGTCTTAATCCCTTAACCAGTTTATATAGATAAAATGTTATTTAGTAGTCAACATTTTAAAGTTTTATTTATCTTTATAATTGAGAGGATCATTAGTTTGGACAGTACTGAGTAGAAATAGCTGTCAGACAATTATTGTCAATAATACAATAGCATAAAAATGTATAATTCTCCTTACTAAATTTGGTCATCATTCTAAATTCAACATTTTAAAATCAGGCTTATTATTTATTCACCTGTCCCTTCCTCTAATAGACTTATTCAGATGAATGACATCATTGTATTTCCAGGTAATCTTCAACTCTTCATCTAATTTCTCCTTGCCTTTTATCCACTTACTCCCATGTCCTGTGGCTTCTTTCTTCATCATGACTCCCTAGCCAGTCAATCTCTTTCCATTCCGGATGACACCACCTGAATTTAGACCCTAGAATAGCTTCACCAATCCTGCACATCATCCTGAGTTAATTTTCCTAGAACGTGGCATCTTTTTGTTCAAAACCCAATGTCTAATACATTCTTTTTGAATAAGTTCTAAAGAATTTTAACCTGGCATGCAATTCCTGCTATAAATTCTTCTCCAATTACTTTTCAAGCCTCCTCACCTTTTTCTTTTAGTTCTTCTAGTTCAGGAATTTGTCCTGAACATCTAGAGCCTTCCCAAATTCTGTGATTTAATTCATGCTCTTTAACTACCAAGAACATTGTCTGACTTTCTACATCTACATCTAAGTTTGGTCTATCCTTAAAACCCATGTACATTACCAACAGTTTCCTGATTAGGAAAACCAGATGCAAACTCTCCTTTTTCATAAACCATTTTATTTTCAATACCTCTTTTGGGGCCTTTGGCTGTGGAAATAATCAAAAGATATTCCTGAGGTTGTTTGGCTACTTAGTGGCAGAATGCAGAAGTTAGGTCTTAGGAGTTGGAGGTGTCTGCTCAGATCATTTACACTGTATTTATAGTCTCAGAGGTGTAGTAATTTACTATTTTAATTACTTGAACATTTACTGTCTAGATAAACACAGGCTTAGTTGTTTTATGCCTTTGAGAGAAGTCAAATTCACATTGAATGAGAAACAAGATCGTCACAGCAGTGGGGTTCCAGCTGGGATGTGCATCAGAATGCGGAAGCCAGCATTCAATGAAGTTGGTTCCCAGGAAGCCTTGCCTGCTCCTGTGAAGTCACACCTACCAATGCTGAGATCAGTTCCATCTTCAGCACTTTATGAGGTCCTCAGAAGTAGAGATTTTTTACCAAGAATCTCCGCGATCAAATCATGCAAAATTTAAACAAATATCTTGTAAGAGCAATTATTTTAGTTGAAGCAGATGATGTTTTGATTTCATGCCCATTAATAAATCACTTAGCTGTCTGCTGCTTAAAATGGGGAAAGTATGCTTTTTATGAGGATTCCCCATCAGGATATGGATAAGTATGGAGCTCTGGCTGGGATAATTTGATGTGAGGCCTTGGCTTCTTCAAGCTGCTAGGCAGCATGAGGCAGTGATGGCTACGGCATGTTCTGCTCCCCATTGCCTGTCTCTGTGTGTGTTTTCATCACTCACACAGCAGTGGGTGTACGAATGACTGCCTCAAGGATTTCCATGAGTGCTTATACTCTGTTGAGGTGAAAAAGCTTCCTGGAAGGGAAATTTTTTTTTCCCTTTCTGTAGCAGAGTAAAATAGATTTCTGAAAGATAGCATTGCAAAATAAATAAATGAATAAATAAATAAATAAATGAAATGAATGTATGGATGGATGTGTGTGTATTCACATCAAAACTCTAGCAGAGAAAGCTAATCAAACTTTCTGTGATTGACTAAATGCCAGATTATTACGTTGTCATGAATTATTTGAAACTGTGGGTATAAAACTAAGCGAGTCTAGAAGTCTTGGCTCTTTTGTCAGCTCCTTGAAGTCTATGAAGCTTTAAAAGGCATCTGATAAAAGTCTTATTTATTGATGCTACTTTCTGAAATCCTGGTTGACTTTCAATATTTTTTCTGTAGCTTGCCAGAAATTAAACAGTTTAGTAACTTAATCATTGCTCTACCTTGATATTTATTTCATCCTCCTTCCCTGAGGTATGCAAATATATGTCTCTTTGCTAATATCTTTTCTCCATTCTCTAGTCTGAAAGCTGATGCAAAGAAGTCATTAAAATTGATAGCAATATCCCCCACTTCAGTGAATAAATTACACTTTCCATTTCATGAAGGTCCCATTATCTCCGGCCCTGACCCCTTCTTACTTCTCTACTTGAAAGGATCCTGATTTATCTCAAACTCTTGTGCAATCTTCCTTTCATTTTCTACCCTTAATTTTCTTATCACTTTTTTTTCACTTTCCACTTCATTCAGTCATCTCCGTGCTTCTCTCTATCTCATGTTTTATACTGTACATTTTCTTCTTTCTTGGTTTTGATTAGTTTCTGGACTCTTCTTCTCCACATTGACTTTTTAGTCTAACTAAAACCATATTTATTTCTAGATGATATGCATAGTCCTTGAACATACTTTAATTTACCTTTCAGCATATTTCATTTACTCTTTCCTTTAACTTTATCCCTTTATTTTTTATTTGGTTAGTGTGTATGCCTCTACTAAAAATTTACTTTTCTTTCTATTAAAAATCATACTTTTGCCTTTTCTGTGTTCCTTTGGTTGATCTGGTAGACTAAACCCCAAATCCAACTTTATTACTCTGATTTCACTGTCATATTTTTTATCTGTAATAATATCTCCTGTTACTTAAACTACTTTTGGAATTACAAAGAGAGCACATTTTCTTGGCTTTTGAAAAATATTGTAAGAAAGTATTGTAAGCAGAAAAGTGGTAAGTGCAGGAAACACTGTGTTGCTGGAATCTTTTTTGAAACTTTCAGCTTTGAACTTCGTACACTGAAAACCATTAAATGCTGGGATAATAGAACCAGTTTCATTGTATCCCCTTTGTTTGGCTATCTCTGTGGTTTATCAGTCCCCATAGAATATAGGACTGGAGGGGTCTTCAGAGGTCATTTAATCTATTGCTCTGTGGCCTGAAGGTTCTAAGGCCTCATATGCTCTACAAGATACATTTTCACTTTAGTTCTTACCAGTTTAAATGGTATTTGGAATTCTTGGTAAATATTTGGGAAGGCTGCAAATGTCATAGGGATGAAAAAACTTGTAAAGACAGAAATTATAGAAATGTCACCTACTAAAAAACTCAAAAAAGAGGTTGTTAGGACAATCAAAGCATTTAGCAGTTGGAAAGTATAGGTCTCTGGCTTACTGCAGAAGTTTTAGTACAAACAGCATAAAAGATTTTAGTGTTTTGGCCTAACATTTCATGAGGATGAATATTCTCAGAAATAGCAATACCACAGGCTTTTATGTCCTATGGGCAGCAATGAGTCAAATATATTGAGAATAATATGACTATCTACTTTCTATACAGCACTGAGATCCATCAGTGATGACCTATTAAAGCAGATTAATATTCTCAGAAGAAACAGGAATAATAGAAGTTTTTGCAAGAATATAAATAGTGAGACATTATAGATTCAACTAAACAATGATAATTTAAAAATGAGTCATTTTTATATTAATACTTCTGACTCAGTCTCTGACTCATATTGTTAAAATCCCTTGGGTTTCCAAGACCAACTTTTCAATTGATATTAAGAAGGGCAGGATGGAATGGATGGAATAGCACCTAATTATTTTTATAGATGAAAACCTGTCAAATTCAGATCTCTATATATTAGATAGCTCTAATTTTAAGGAGACTTAGTCATCCCTTAGTGATTCTTTAAGGGTACAGAATCATTGACAAAAATAACAAACATAAATAAATAAAAACTAGACCAATCACAATAATTGATTTCAACTAAAATATCAAAATAAGCCTCATATTATTCACTTTATTTACTTAGGTAATTCAAACTCCGTAGAGTTTTATAGAACTCATTATCACTTTAAAGGTTACTCACAATTTCAGGGATGGTATAAAAATGATTTGGGTTGAATAAAATGCACATCAGTGCAAATGTCAAACAGGTAACTTGCTATTACAGGTTGTTCACTTAGTGAAGATCAAATTATTGAAATTCAAGGTAATACCCATGAATATCCTATAGCTGAGGGTGATTAACAAACAGAAATTAATGAAAAACTGTAGAAAACAGTAAGTCCTCACATGGAGGCAAATAAAAGCATTTCAATATAAAAACAAACTAGGCATTCAATATATGTTTGATACTCATGTCAGCATTCTTTTGACTTTTTGGAGGCTTCTAATACAGGTTATGAAGCCATTACTTTAAAATGACCATGTTGGTAACAAAATTTTTTACTTATCACAAGAGAGTTTCAAATTAAGGAACAATCCAACCTACCAAGAAAATAAGGGAAAAGTCTATGGCAATTTGGAATAGAATTTATGTTCCACAAAATAACAAAACTACCAACAAACCAAAACAAATTGTTTTCTAGCTTTAATATTCAGAGAAATTAAGGTTAATAATGCAGATCATTTATACCTGGCATGGTAACATTATGTCAACTTTGGTAGCAAGCACTATGTTCAATTTTGTATCATCCCAAAATAATTGCATTTATTGCATTTCATTATCAGTAGTTGAGATCTGGCTCTGTCACTTATTCATTATGTAACTGTAGGAATCTCACTTCAATTCTTTAATTCTTAGTTTGTGTATACAGTAAGATAATGATGTTTACCTTGAATAATTGTCATGAGAATCAGCTGGGATAATGTTTATATATAAATTACATAGAATAGCACATATTAGATGAACAATAACTTGTATCTCTTCACCACATTGTTGTTATCATTTAACCCCTAAAGTATTGCAATAACTTCCTTGCTAGGCAACATCTTCAGTCCTCTCTGTCTTCTCAAGACCATTCTATGTGCAATTTTCACATTAATATTGTCCAAGCAATAGACCAGTTGTATCATGTTCCTGGTCCAAACTGTCTTCTCATTAAGTTAAATTTTAACAACTTAGCCCAGGCCTCATATTTCCCAATGATGTTGCATTACAGTCTAATGTTTCCAAAAGATCCATATGCAGCAGCCAAACTACACTGCTTGTTATTCCAGAATATACTTCATACTTTCTACCTGTATGTCTTTGTTTATACTGCTCACTTTATTGTGCTGTGCAGCATTCTGTAATCTACGCTGGCATTTACCTGTTTGCTCTCAGACCAATTTTTTGCCATTGCTCTCTTTTGCACTGAGCCACAGAGAACATGTCCCAGATTCCCTTAGCAACTGGTTTCTGAATAAAATTGACCAGTGAGAGGCACTGACAAAAACCTGGAAAGTGGAAAAGTAGGAGTATTTCTTCCTTATTTTTTTCTTTAAGTCCCTCAAGAAGAGTCTATAGAAATACCTAAATTTCCTGTATGTTCCTTAGTTCAACCAGTTTACCCCCTCCTTATGGTCTTAGAGTCCACTGGGGGCTCTGTATCTTGGGCTCTGGTCCAGCTATTTCTATTTCGCTTTTGCCTTAGGGTGGAGTTAGCCTTCAGAGATAGGTATTCTCAGAAATAGGTATTTCTGAGTTGCCTGTTTGGCTCCTGAGTGTTTCTATCCCTCGTGTATCCATTTTCCTGTAGTAAGTTCCCTTAGGTCAAAGAATTTAGAGTAGTTTCTAATTTACTAGACTATGACTGCTACAAAGTGACAAAGATTTGGATTTAAATACTAGCTTCATGGTGTTGGAAAAGTTACTTATCTATCTGACTCTCGGTTACTTCACCAATAAACCTAATAGTATTCTGTGAGGTTTCAATAAACAGCATGTATGAAAATATATATATATAATATCTGGTATATATCAGTTAATTAATACTTGGGTTTTCACTCCCTATTTTTTATGCTATGAGTCTGTTAAATAAATATGAACTGAAATTAATCAATTATTTGAATATAAAAGAATAAAGAAAAATCTTAATGTTTACCTTTCAGATGCATCTCATTATTTTTATCATTTATGCTCTGAAATTGTGTCTTCTTATTAATTAGAATCTTAAAGTATTTTAGTTGTAAGCATACAAGAGATAGATTTAATGGATTATTAAGCAACTATTGTATAACAAATGTCATTTTCTAGGTAAATGTAGAAGGCCCTATTCTAAGAAAATATTATGTGGCTCAGGGGATGTACAGCAGGTGAATATGGATGAACTGAGGGCAAAGCAATCCCAAAAGTCCTGAGGGAGACAAGTAACAGGAAGAGTAAGGGATTTGTTGGATAAACATTAAGGTCAGGGGATTAGAATAAGGAATCAGAAGGAACTTTCCAATTACTGAGGATTTTCTCTTTCTGCCCTCAGTCTGAACAAGGAACTAAAACAATTGGGACTGTTTCCCACCTATAGAGGCCAGTGAGTTGGGGATCAAAGACGTACTCTCTTCTCCTATGATAGCTCATGAGGGTGGGTCCCTTCTATTTTGATTATTCATGATTATTCTGGGGATATCTCTTCAGTCCCCAAACTATTTTTTAGTACTTCTGCCGGAACCAGGACTACAGTGGTTTAGTGATGTTTGTAGCCAGGCATTTCTATTTTGTCTCAGGAAGAACACTTGCCAACACATCCTTTGTCTTCTGCACTTCCGGTGTAATGAGCCCACCATGCTCTGGCTACACAAAGTGTTCAATGCCAGGGCTATTGTCTGCAGAAGAAAACAAAGGTTCAACGTCCCCTGAATAAAGAACGTGGTAATCTAGAGAACTTCATCTTCTTGGGTTGGAAAGGATAAAATAACCTCTAATTCAAACTGAGACACTTGGACTCTACCAAAGACCGTTGTATGCATCTAGGATAAATTCTGGTTAGATATGCCAAGAGAGGAAAGAATTCAGTCTGTGTTAAAGATTGTTTCTGAGGGAGTAATCCAATTTCCCCAAGCACTTTTTTATCTGTGGATTAGATGGATCTGGGATAAGCAAAAGCTCTTCTTAATTTTTTTGTGACTCATAAGCTGTATACCACAAGAAAAAATTCTTTAGAGCCGAGGACTCATTGGCCCAATGACCTCTGACTTTTAATTATATAACCCTTGGAAATTCTGGATCATTGAACAATGGTATATAAAATATTTGATTGAAACAACGCAAGTTATTAGGTAAAATGGTTTTAAATGATCTCTATTAAACATGAGCTTGCTTTGCTAAATATGTAGCTAAGCAATTTAAAAAGTGTTCATTGCTCCTGGAAAATACATAGGATTTTGAGGTTTTTTTTCCCTAACTGTAGCTGTTAGCATTGTAATACTGGTTAACTTAGATTCTTGATATGGGATTGAATCAGGTGACCTTAAACCATATAGTTATTCTTTACTAGCTCTCCTATCTGTTGTGTTTTTAATGGGAATAATGGAAGATACAGGTTTTAGCCATAAGGATTGACATATTATGACGCAGAATTAAACAAGTGCTCAAAGGGAATCACTACGAGAGTAGAGCAGGAGGAATATTTACCTCTGATTAAAGCATTGAGGAAGATTTACTTAAAATCACATTTAATCTAGGGATTAAAACATGGGTAATGTTTAGTTGGGTTGAAAACCGTAGGAAGAGTGCACCTGGTTGAGAAAAAACCAAAAGGAAAGTCACAAAAGAACTCAAGAGAGAGTTGAGAGGATATGTGAACCCCAAACAGTTGGTATGAATTGGAGCTTATAATTCCTGGTGGAATGAATTGAGAGATACATCTGGGAAGATAATTTGGTACATAAATTATAGGATTTCAACCTAGAACTTATTATTTTGGTAAAGACACACTCTTTAAGAATATTGAATAGAGATACTATATGATTCAACTTTTATTTTGAAAAGGTAAACCTTGAAGATCTTGGAAAGTTATTGGAGGATAGAGAGAATAGAAATAGAGCAATTTAGGAAACTATGGAGTAGACCAGATAAGAAATTTTGAGTGCTTGGAATAGGTCAATGGCAGTGAGAATGCGAAGTTGGGATGAACATGAAAAATATTATAGAAGTTGAATCAATTGGAGTTGTAAAGGTCCTGAGTGGACAAAAAAAAAAAAAGAGAAAAAGAAAAAGAAAAAAAAAGAAAGAAAGAAAAAGAAAAAAAAAGAAAGAAAGAAAAAGAAAAGAAAAGAAAAAAGCAAAAAATTAAGGTTCAGCAATACATAATTGAAAAAATAATAGCAACATTAATAGACATATATTATAGAACACACTGAGTGGAACTGACTTTCACAGAAGGGCAGGTAGTTTAAGATATTGAATTAGAAATATATGTGGGTACTGATATACATAATGTTTTTGTGAGTTGGCAGCGCAGGAGAGAGGATGAAATTGTGACTTTTGCAAATATGGCAATGTTTAGATTTTTTTTCTCATTCCTTTTATTCACCTATCTGACATAATCTGCCAAAAATCTTCCCCAACTTGTCTGAGTTTAGATCCCAAATTTTTAATTACCTCCTTGTTACTCCACTCAAACATTTTAAAAATACATCAAACTCACCATATTCAAAACTGATGTCATCATTTCTATTCCTCCAGTCAAACCTGCTCTGAAGCCTGCAGAAATGACAATGGCCCCCCAGCAAAAAGGCCATTACTATCAACCCAGACATTAACAACTTAGACCATAGCAAAACAAAACAAAACATGCACACAACCTTGTGAGTCATCCTGGCTCCCCTTCATTGTAACAGTATTAGTCTAGAACCAAATTCTTTCTTGTTAACATTACTGAAACAAATTTCTACCAGGAGGCCTTGCCTCTGGACTCTCTGTCAAATCCACTCCCCTTGCAACTACCTGAGAGACATATAAAATGTCAATATCATCATTTCACATTTAATCACATCACAATCTGTTCTGTTCATGTAGCTATTACTCTCTCCCTACATTAAACTTGCTAAAGTAAGGGGAAACCTATATTGTTGTTTTTCATGATTGCTTTCTGGAATAGTAACCCTTATGGGTTTTTTAATGAATGAAAATACTTATATTTAGGAACAGTTAATATGAAATGTAGTTGAAACTGTGGCAGTGAGGAATGTTCAAATATGGAGAAAAGAAGAAGATAAGCAATAAAACTTTCGAAGAGGGAGATAAAAAAAGATGAAACTGTGGAGGATTCTAAGAATTGGGCAATCATAAAAATAAAGAAAAATGACATTTAAGAGAGAATGTTTTAAGACGGAAGACTTATTTACCTAATCTCTCTGTAGGCATTCAACTATTACCACTTTCTCCTTCTTGAAACACTTGTCTTCTTCCTCCTACTTGTCAGCTTGATGTTTTCTCTTCCTCTTTCTCTACCAACCACGTGCACGTGACTATTCTCCACTGTTCTGTCCCTCAACTGCTTCTGTTCCTACTCTGTGCTCTCTCCCTGGGAAATGATTTCTCCTTTTGTATATAAACCATCTCTGATGCACAATGACTCCCAAATCTCTATTTGCAGCCCTCTCTGTCACTGCACTCCAATCCTATAAGTCAGCTTCCATTGACCTTTTCTGTGAGATCACACAATGCCCATATTTCCAAAATAAAGAAATCCTCCCTCCCAAATATGTTCATCTTATTCCAACTCAATTTTATAGATTTTATTTAAATGCAATCCTTTCTTTTATTTTACAATCCTGAAATGTTCTTCATCCTTGACTTCTTTCTTATACTCCAGTCCATGTCAATCACCAAATTTTATCAACTCCACCTTTTAAATCTGTCTTATATCTTTTCCTATCATCTCCACTTTTACTGTGTTCCTTCAGCATGTTTTGTGTGGATTGTTGCGGTAGCTCAAAACAGGTATTTTCACCATAATCTCTCCCAATCCAAAGTATCCTTCATGTGATTGTCAGAGATAATTTTCTAACATAGAATATGAAACACTCTCACCTGTTTTTAAAAAGCAAACAAACAAATAAAACATTGTAACTCCATAATGGTCAGAGAATTTCCAGCCTATTAATATCTTATATGTGGGTTCCTAAAACATGACTGCAACTATATTTTTCAGTAACATCTTCTCTAAGAGCTTTTTCCACATTGCAAAAACAAATAGAAAAGTTTTCAAATATTCTTACTCAACATCATTACATTTCCATACCTTTGTAAAATCTATACCCTTATCTGGTAATTTTTTCCTCTCTCCACTAATATGTAGTTTCTTTTTGAAGAATATCTGCTTACCCTTGATGAATTTTTTTAAATGAAATTTTTTCAGACTTAATGTGTCAAATCCAACTTTTTAAAGAGGAAAGCCTCTAGTTTGTAATTACAAAATATACATTCTTATATATTTATATCTGTGGCAATTTAAATTATGATCTTAATGAGAGCTTTCTGTTTGAAAGAAAACTACCTCTAGTTATTTTTTCTTCTTATGGATTATCTCACTGGTAGAGTGCGCTCCTCTAAGTTTGTGAGTTTTTGAATGAATGTTTGCTTTTGTTTCACTGCTAATATTAAAAGAAAACCCATAACTTTGGATGTAATACATATTTTTGTACCATAACGCAGAGGTCCCCAACCTTTTTGGCACAAGGGACTGGTTTCATGGAAGATAATATTTCCACAGTTGGGTGGGGCAGCAGGGGGAGGGGGAGGCAGAGCTCTGGTGGTGATGGGAGTGATGAGGAGCGGCTGTAAATACAGATGAAGCTTCTTTCACTTGCCCACAGATGGGGGTTTGGGGGGCTGGAGGAGGAATGGGAATGGGTGGAGGAGGGATCAAAGGGGAATGGGAGGGAGGGGGAACAGGAGAGTGTGGAGCTCAGGCCATGATGCACTGCTGGTTCCCAACAGGCCACAGACTGGTACCAGGTTGTGGCCTGGGGGCCAGGGACCTCAGAAATAGCACATTGTTCAGAGGTTATTATAATAGCACTAGATGGCCAGCTGTTAGATAAAGGAACATTTCTTCACTAGAGAGAAAACTATAAAACTGTTGTCAAGAAATTGATCCCATTTATTTAACTATATTGTGCCTGCTAAGAAAATTTAAAAAAGCATAAACTTTGCCTTGTACGAGTGTTACACTGAGACTTGTTTTCCCACCTGAGAGCTAGTAATAGAATATGTATTCAATAAGCAAATAGTCAAGAAGCACACCATGCGGAGATAAACCCAGTCTACAGATGACAGTCCCTGCCAAAATGCCATTGGAACCATGATACGTCAAATTTTGGCCTCAGTTACCCAGAAAGAAAGAAAGCTGTATAACGGAGAAGGGAACCAAATGAAACCCAATCATGCTAAGCATCACGACTGTAAAGTCAGGGTGAATAAGATGAAATGAAAAGCTATTCATCGAAGTTGACTCCACATGGGACAAATGATTCTTATGCTTGAAGTAGATTTAACTGTCCCCAAGCAGCAGTCTCACTCTCACACAGGAAATGGAAGTGAAAGCAAGACAGTTGGAAACAGTCACCACCTTCTGGGCACAGCCACTTGAGGACTGGTAAAATGTGCAGCTCGGTAGGATCCATGCAACTACACAAACATCTGAATGAATACTTGAAAGTGATCTTTAGCTCTAGTGGGGTGGCGAAATGACTTTTTTGGACTTTTCTTATTTTTCTCATTTTTCTTTTTTCTGACTCTGTAAGGTAAATTATGACAAATATTTCATGTTAGGCTGTCTGATTTGGATTTTGAGGCTTATCATAGTTTTTATTTGTATATATGAAGAGGTTTTAATGAATTGTGTCAACAAGAAAAACAGTGGAGATCATTGTTTCAGATACGAAGCGATAGTGTACATGCCTGAGCTGTTGATATTTGAAATTCCACTGCAGTCTTAATTTCAGCTGTTCATGCTTCATATATGTTTGCTAATTATAGACTGTAGTTCTTGATACCCAAGCATTTTATAGCAGTTAAAGACATGGGAAAGCTAGTAGATTTAGAGTCAGATGACTGGGCTTGTTTATTATGTTTGTCTGTGAGTGTGTGTCTTTGTGTGTTTAGTTTTAATTGGATATATCACTTACTAGCTATGGTAACATGAGTATATTCTGGTATTTTCTCTTTCTGAACTATCAAAATATTTATATATTAGGAGTAAACCCTGGTCTATCCACATCATGGATTTTTTTGTGTGCGTGTGAAATCATAAGAAAGCATGTGCTAGGTTAGTTTGTAAATTCTCAATACACAGATGAAATACTTTGCTATTTAGAAAGAAGCAGTTAAGAACACTAAACTAGGGCTTATGTGACTTAACTTCTAGCTTCGATTCTACCACTTACTTGCTTTATGACGATAGGCAAATCAACTAATCACTTTAAGCCTTTGTAAAGAGGAAACTGATTTTTGTAGTTTATTGTTATTTCAAAGAAGCACATTTATTTCATTTTCTTCTTATAGTTCTTAGCTAGTAATTATACTAATAAATAGGATAACTATTGTCACTTATTGAATATAGATTTTAAGATTAGCTTATCGAGGAGTCAAGATTATAATTAATAAAGACAAAAACATGACCTATCTGTGCATCATATAATTATAAATATTTGATATCTTGATATGGGGTTCACTTCCATTACTAGCCTTTGTTCATAGTTCTTACAGTCTAAGTTATTTTCACATATTAAAGATGGATTTGCTGATTTAATCATGATCCTTTTAGATTCCATGCAAGCAAGGGTACAAATTTGAAATTTGTGACAAAATGTAGAGTTGTGATTTGAGTCAGAGAACAGAATGGCTATAACCAGCAATATTAATAATAGTTAGTACTTAAAAGAACTCACACTATATTTCAGGTAGTCTTCTAAATGGTTTACATGAGTATCTGCTTTGATTTTCCCAATATCCCTAGGAGATAAACACTATTATTATTTTATATTTTACAGATGAGAAGACTTAAGAGCTGAGAGGTTTAGTTCACATAAATATTAAGGACAGGCCGGGCGCGGTGGCTCACGCCTGTAATCCTAGCACTCTGGGAGGCCGAGGCGGGTGGATCGCTCGAGGTCAGGAGTTCGAGACCAGCCTGAGCGAGACCCCGTCTCTACTAAAAATAGAAAGAAATTATATGGACAACTAAAATATATATATACAAAAAATTAGCCGGGCATGGTGGCGCATGCCTGTAGTCCCAGCTACTCGGGAGGCTGAGGCAGTAGGATCGCTTAAGCCCGGGAGTTTGAGGTTGCTGTGAGCTAGACTGACGCCACGGCACTCACTCTAGCCTGGGCAACAAAGCGAGACTCTGTCTCAAAAAAAAAAAAAAAAATATTAAGGACAAAACCTAAATATGATCCAAGGCAGTTGTACTCCAGTTGAACCACTGGGCTCTACCAGCTGAGAACTATGTTCTAACTACTGAAGCCAACTTGAAAATATTTATTAGTCTTATTAGTCCATGCCTAAAATAATAACAATAATACCTTAGCCTAACTCTTCTACAGGTGAATTCCTGGGCTCCTTGACCTTTCAAGTATATACATATTTATATTTGATGGTTTGATGGCAATGTGTTTTCAAATAATGTATTTCAAGCAGTGCAAAGGATCTATATAATCACGATTGTGTATATACTCAGTTAGAACTAAAACAAACTAAAACTACATACAATATAGTATTAGTTTGTATTGTTTTTAAACTGAGTTTTGTTTGCAAAGTTTCTGTAGGTAGGTCTTCTTAAAAGCAGAAATAATCTTTTATAGAGAAATCCTCTTCTTTATATTCAATTTCAAAAACTTTCCTTCAAAAAAAATTATATGAAACTTTCAGCCAACCCAGAAAAGTTTTAGAACCGAAACTCTGTGTTCATCTTTTGGTTTGGGCTTCCATTTTGTCAGGCCTCTAGTTTAGCAGCAAGCATAGACACAGTTAATTGGGTTAATGGAGATTTATGGGAACCTCAGAAAATATTGTGATACAACTCATTGTTTTTGTACTTTTTAATAGAAGACATTATAACAAGAGTAAGTTAATATCTCACTGTGGTTTTAATTTGCATTTTCCCTGATGATTACTGATGTTGAGCATTTTTTCAATATGTTTATTGGCTGGCCATTTGTCTGTCTTCTTTTGAAAAGCTTCCGTTCATGTCTTTTGTCCACTTTTTGATGAGGTTGTTTGCTTTGACCTCACCCAAAAAAGCTAAAGTTCACAACTCTTATAAAGCAACACCAGAGGTAAAATAAAGCTACCCAACATGATGAACAGAACAGCATCCCACATATCAATTCTATCTCTCAAAATTAAGAGATTAAATGCATCACTAAAAGGACATTGGGTGGCCGAATGGATGAAAAAACACACCCCAAGTATCTGCTATCTCCAGGAGACACATCTAAACCACAAGAACACACATAGGTTCAATGTGAAAGGATGGAAAAAAAATATTCCACACAAATAGAAAGCAAAAGAGAGCAGATGTAGCCATTTTCATATCAGACAAAGTTGACTTTAAATCAGCAAGAGTAAAGAAAGACAAAGGTGGTCATTATATAATGGTAAAGGGAGCAAGTCAACAAGAAGGACATAACAATCCTAAATATTTATGTACCTAACACAGGAGCTCCCAGATACATAAAACAAATTCTATTAGAGCTAAGCGAGGAAATAAATAGTAGCATCATAATTTCCAGGGACTTTAATATCCCACTGTCAGAGCTGGACAAATTATCAAAGCAGAAAATAAATAAAGAAACACTAGACTTGAATGTTCTGACTCGGGGGGATGGGAGTGGGGGGAGGGCATGGGGGTATACCTACATGATGAGTGCAATGCGCACTGTCTGGGGAATGGACACACTTGAAGCTCTGACTCGGGGAGATGGGCAGGACATGGGAAATATATATAACCTGAACTTTTGTACCTCTATTATAAGTTGAAATAAATAAAAAGAATATGTAATATATACATTAAACATAGTATACTATCTATTTTAATAAAAGAAAAAGAAACACTGGACTTAATGAGACCCTAAAACAAATGGACCTGACAGACATTTATAAAACATTCTACCCAATAACTACTGAATATACATTCTTTTCAGCAGCACATGGGACATTCTCCAAGACTGATCATATCTTAGGTCACAAAGCATGACTCAACAAATTTTAAAACATAAAAATCATACCATGTATCTTTTCAGACCATAGTGGAATAAAACTAGAAATTGATTCCAAGAGAGACACGCAATTCTACATAAGCTCATGGAAATTAAACCAACTGCTACTGAATGACTATTGGGTCAATAATGAAATTAAGATGGAGATCAAGATTTCTTGAACTGAATTACAAATGTGAAACAGCCATCAAAATCTGTGGGATTCAGCAACAGCATTCCTAAGGGGGAAATTCATAGTCTTCAATGCCTACATCAAAAAGTCAGAAAGATCACAAATTAATAACCTAATATCGCATCTCAAAGAACTAGAAAGGGAAGAGCAAAACAAATCCAAAACCAGCAGAAGAAAATAAATAACAAAGGTCAGAGCAGAAATAAATGAAATGGAAAACCAAAAACAATACATAGGATCAATGAAACAAATAGTTGTTTCTTTGAAAATGTAAACAAAATTGATAGACCTCTTTCTAGATTAACCAGGAATAGAAGAGAAAGGACTCAAATAACAAGCTCATCAGAAATGAAAAAGGAGACATTACAACTGGTAGTACAGAAATACAAAACATCATCAATGACTACTATAAAAATCTCTACACACATAAACTAGAACACATAGAGGAAAAGGACAAATTCCTGGAAATGCACAAACTCCCAAGACTCAATCAGATAGAAATGGAACTCCTGAACAAACTAATAATAAGCAACAAGATTGTAGCAATAATATAAAGTCTTCCAATTAAAAAAGCCAGGTCTCACAGCTGAATTCTATTAGACTTACAAAGAAGAACTGGTACCTATACTGCAGAAATTACTCCATAACATTGAGAAAGAGGGAATCCTCCCCAACTCATTCTATGAAGCCAGTATCAGCTTGATACCAATGTCAGGAAAGGACACAAAAACAACAACAAAAAAACCCTACTGACCAATATCGCTTATGAATGTACATGCAACCAAATTCAGCAGCACATCAAAAAAATAATCCACAATGAACAAATGGGCTTCATTCCAGGGGTGCAAAGATGGTTCAACATATGTAAATCCATAAATGTGATTTACCACATAAACAGAAGCAAAAACAAAGACCATGCTATCCTCTCAATAGATGCAGAAAAAGCATTTGACGAAATCCAGCACTCTTTCATGATGAAAATTCTCAAAAAACTAGGTATATAAGGAACATATCTCAAAATTATAAAAGCCACATATGACAAACCCACAGCAAACTTTTGCATGGGCAAAAGTTGGTTTAATTTTATTTTTCTAGGAGGCAATCATGAAAGTTTCTCACATCAGAGACTTCAGAATGAGTGGCTCTGGGCATTTGTGATTGGCATCAGTAAGTTTGGTCTGAAGTAGTGGCTCCTCCACACACTAGAGAAGGAGTCCCTGACACCAGGGTCAAGGGGAATGGTCTTCAAAGAGATTTTACTCCTTTGCATGCCTATCTATAGCAATGATGTAAAAAGCAGGAGACTCAGGAAGTTTCTGCTTTGGGCATTCTATTGCCAGTATCTCAAGAATTTGGAATTTTTCCCCAAAGTCTTTTTTTAACATCATAATTTCCTTCTTATTTTTCCATGATGCTACATGTCTGTATATGTTTATCCAATAAGCAGACATTTGACAAATTGATTGCATTGGTTTAAAAAATACTTTACAATAGTGTGAGGGGAAAAAATCTTGATATACAAGCCATGTACCACCAGATAAATTTAAAGCATGTAATATTGGTTACTTAATTCAGTTTGATTCACCTTAAACAATGGTTCTCAACAAGAGGTGATTTTGCTTTTCAAGTTTTATTCTTCCACGTGTGGGAATCCAATTTTCCCAGCACCATTTATCGAATAGAGTATCCTTTCCCAGTGTATGTTTTTGTCAACTTTGTAGAAGGTCAGTTGGCAGTAGGTATGTGGCTTTATTTCCGGATTCTCTGTTTTGTTCCATTGATTTATGTGTCTATTTTTATACTGATACCATGCTGTTTTGGTTACCTGTAGTATAATTCAATGTCAGGTAGTGGGATACCTCCGGCTTTGTATCTTTTTCTTAAGATTGCTTTAGGTATTCAGGCTCTTTTTTGGTTACATGTGAATCTGAGGATCATTTTATCTAATTCTGTGAAAATTAATGTTGGTATTTTCATATGAATTTTATTTAATCTATAAATTGTTTTGAGTAGTATGGTCATTTTTTTGTTTGTTTGTTTTGAGTCAGAGTCTCACTCTGTTGCCTGGGCTAGAGTGCCATGGCATCAACTTGGCTCACAGCAACCTCAAACTCCTGGGCTCAAGCAATCCTTCTGCCTCAGTCTCCTGAGTAGCTGGGACTACTGGGATATTTATTCATAATTTCCACCAAAAAATATTTTTACAACAATATGTACAGTATCATTATTTATAGTAGCCAGAAATCTGAAAACAACCAAATATCCAAGTGGAAAATGAATTAAAAAATTGTAGTTTATTCAAATATTGAAATATAGTTTAGCAATAACAAAGGAAAAAATAATACACAAAAGCATAGGAAAACATCAAAAACATATTGAACAAAAGAAGGCAGACACAAAATTCACACATTTTATGATTCTATTTATATGAAGCTATTAACAAAAACAGGCAAAATTAATACATGATAATAAGAACTGGAAAGTGGTTGCCTTCAGCGTTGAGAGTATTGACTGGAAATACGTATAAGTCAAGTTTCTGGTATGACGGAAATGTTCTATACCTGGTGAGTGATGAGAGTCATGTGGGTGCATACAATTGTCCAAATTCATCTATCTAAAGACTTTAGATCTGTGTATTTAATTTTATATAAATTATACCACAATACATTAAATAAATGAGCTTTAAAATCAGTAAGAAACAGGTCAACCGCACATAGGCTCTTAGGTACGTATTTTAAGATTTTTAAACAGATGTTAATGTGAGAATTCTTGAGAGCTAGAATCTATGGCTAAAGAGGCAGTATTGAAACTATTAGAATAAAAAACAGATGAAAATCATGTAATGTACTTTCTTAAGAAAAAGTAGTTTCTGATTAAGCAAAAACAAATCAAAAACGTACTCAAGAGTTAAATGTTGTAATTAATATTAATTAAGTTTAATTAATATGAAATTATCATTTATATTTTCTAACCTATATGATTATTTTTTATGACTTTTAAAGGTACAGTGTTTTTAATGATTTATAATTGATTCTTACAAACTTTTTATGGGATCAAGTAGCCATATTTCTTGCTATCTTTTCACTTTTTTCTGTGCAACTGATATTTAATATTCCATATATATGGTAATACATTTAGCTTAATTTACATCAAACTTAAAAAGAAGTAAGAAAACACAAGTGAAGCTTAAGTAATATATTATAGGTGGCTATGAAAAGCATAATTTGAGCAATCTTAGATCATGTTGTAGTATCCAATGGCTTGAATATATGTGGGGAAAATGAGTGATCATATTCTTTACACTTGGTCTTAGTCAAAAGGCCAAGAAGCAATGATCATACTCTTTAAAGAGCTCTTAGGAGAAAAAAATTAAGAAAATTACAACACATGCTTTTCAAACATACCCTTGAATATTTATAAAAATTCTTAGTCTGCAAGAGCAAAGTCCAGAAAATAAGTAGAAGCTTTTGTGGGGAATGTTAACATAACTAGAGTTAGGAGACATCAAAATTGCAGGCATAATATAATTTCAATAAATTCACCATCTTTTTTTATTGCTTAAAGCTGCATTACCTGTGCATTTTAATTTCACTGTGAATGAAATCTTTGCATACTCTTAACAACAGAGAGACAAAGTCCAGGGCTAGGCTATCAGGAAAAGAAGCCACAAAAGCTGCTGCTCAGTGTGCTGCAAGCTTTCTGAGTTTTACATGAAGAGGTCAGAATTTTGTTGGAGAGTCACTTTCCAAGTATGGCATGCTTACAATAATTAGTATCCTGACTACTCAGAAGATGGTTGTAGACACAGCTGTTGTTTAAGGTAGCAGTCACATCAATGGCAAGTCACTAGGTATTGATTTGTGCAGTGACATCCTTCTAACTATGTCATCTGTGTGAAAGAAACCCCAAATTAACCAATAATAAAGTGTTAGAAGTTGTAGTAGCTGCTCTCTTGGGACTTGTTCTAGAAGAATATAGATGCCACTCCTTCATCCATGTCATCAATCCTGCTAAAGGACTCAGGTTGATATTAAGTTGGCCAATAGGGCAATGTAAAGCCTACAATAGTGCTATATCCCACATTAGTAAGTGTATATGTACATGCCATTTTAAAATTAGTTTTCCCTGTATAGATAATAATGTATGTATATCCATCCACATAAAATGCCCATATATGCTATAATAATCCAAAGAATTCTTAATTAATGGTAATAATATATAAAACTGTCAGGCATTATACATCATCTTTTACAAAACTAATTTCACAACTCATTAAAACTAATTTGAAAGGCAAAACTAAAAGTTACTATATTTTCTTCAGAATTAGGTATGGATAAACTTATTGGAAAAACTTGTTTTTTGTTATCATTGTTTTAGTTTCTGATTTTATCATATTTTCTATTTTAATAGAGGCCCTAGCTACACAGTTCATAAAGAGATCACAAATATGTCTGGATTGAATTATGCTAATATCATTAAAGCTAAAGACCATGCATATTTAAAAAAAAAACAGTCAACAAAAGATTATAATTACATTTATATTTTCATCCAAATTATACTTTGACCGTGTTTATATTAAAATAATCTGCAAACTTCTGTATATTGTCTTATTTTCTGTAAACTTTTAGAGGATAATTTTTCTAGCCTTAGTCTGAATTTTTGTGGTTCTTTTGAGGGTACTCATTAGATAGCATGGACATACTCTTTTAGCTTTTAGTTGTCCCAAAATTAGGATTCTATCTTAGCATTTGACCCATTCCTTTATCTCATGGATATGACGTTTCTCTGTAATGGGTTTGATAAAAGCAGAAGCAATTTTAGAAAACAGCTCACAGTTTTTAAAAAGTAGTTGCCAATATTGTCAGAAATGATATAGGCATCTGCAAACATAGGGTTCTGGCTGCAGTGGCCTTTGTAGCTCGTATGAGAATTTCAACAAAAGCCTTCAATTTTCTACGGTCTGACATGCGGTCCAACTTGCTATTAAGAAGGGGAAATCAGCTTTATAATACTACCCAGGCAAATGTAACCACTTTCTTTGTTTAAGTTGTTTGTAGTTTCTAGGGACATGTACAGCTGTTACTGAATGCTCCTGGCTATTGGTCAGTACAAACATAAGACATAATTTTTCTACTGAATGTTATCAGGCAATAAGAGAATGATGAAGCCAAGTCTTCGCTGGATTATGGCTCTGGGACACATCTTGTCATTGGCTATTATCTTTGTCAATTTGATTAATTTCCAGCAGGCATGGGAGTTGAGATTAAATTTTAATCTAAACTATGTCCCCTATCAGTGAATCTTGGTGTCAGGGATGATTATTCTCCAGTTGTCTCTTTGGACCATTCTCTGCCCTCGTTTTCCCTACTCTGTGCTCACAAAGTCTGGCATCTACAAATTCCTCATTTGGACTTTCTTGTTCCTAGATTCTTACTGGGTTTTGGTAATGTGAGGCAGCAAGAAGAAAGTAGAAAGGAGGAGGAGAGAAAGGTGATTCCAGGGTACTGTTTCACTCTCATTTCATTTCTTGCTGTTTCAGGCAGTGGCTATCTCCTTTGATAGCTACAGTCCTGTCTGGGGACATCAATTTTATTTCTCCATTTCACTGTGGGTTCCATTGACATAATTCCCTCACCTACTTCTTCAAGCGTGGAGTGGTAAGGGCTGCATGTTCTTGCTCTTCTTCAGGCATTCACCATTCCTGGTTGGTTTCCCTAGCTCTACCAACACCACTATACATAGCCACTTCATTAAACTCCTCAGTTAAGCTGTTTGTGTTCCCGGCCGGTCTGTCTAAGTCTGCCACACACACACACATATTTACATATTTAAGGGTTGCGGAGATGCGTTCTCATCATCTTGAATTGAGAACAGGATTCTTTCCTTAATTTGTAAAGTTATGGTAATTGTGCCATCAGAGGCATTTATAAAAGGAAGAATAAGACTCTCTCATGAGATTTCTCAAAATTACTTTACCATCTACATTAGAATGTCCTAAAACGCTCATCATATTTTTAGATTCCAGCTCAGATTTAAGGATTCACCATCATCAGCATCTTTTGGCCTGAAGCCCCTGGAATAATCTGACTCTCACTCTGTCTCACTGTAACTCTTTCTTTTTCTCCTCTCCCTCTCTCTCTACCTTTCTCTCTTTAAACAAAAATTTCCAGATAATTTTTATGCACATTAAGTTTGAGAACTATTGTTCCCAAATCTCTTAATATTAAATAACTATTATTATCCAGAAACAAATCCCCTGTTTTAAATTGGGAGATAATGGAATTACATCAATTGATTATAAAATGCAGTGCAATAAGAGAACTACTATCAAAGTATATAAAGAGTCAAAACGTAGAATTTATATCTGGTTTTTGTTTAGGAAGTATATGTAAGGAAATAATACGATTTTGTTCACCAAATATTCCAGAATCAGAACTCACACTGCCCTTTGAGATTCTTCGAATTTGTACAGATCTTAAAAAGAGTATTTATTTTCATCTTCTTATCTTGTAGATACAGAAAAAGGATTCTGAGATGTTAAACAACTCACTCAAGTTCATACAATCTTTCACTCACATGAGTAAGTGGCAAAAAGTTTAATTTAATACCAAAAACAACTTCATTTCAAATATTCATTTCTTATTCCTCTAAGACAAAATAAGTGAAAGATATATCTGTAACCTATTATGCTTACCATAGTGTAATATAAGATGGGGAAAATTTTGTGTTATTTTAGTATGTGCATTCATATTGTAAACACTGGGTATATTTTATATATGCATATATTAAAATATAACTTGAAACTTTTATGAATCAGGAAAAGATATTTATGTTTTTAACATGTATTTCTAGCTTCATCTTTCACTTAGAATATTCCTTCTTCTTTGTTTTCCTTCCTCCCTCCCTTTTTTCCCTTCTCTTTTTCCTTCTATCCTTTGGCATCACCAACTTCTCCTCAAGAAGGTTATTTTCTTCTTAGGAAACAGAAATACAAATGGTTAAAATTTAATTTAATACCTATTTAAATGGAGGTATGTACAAAACACACTGGAAAGAAGAAAGGAAAAAAGTTAAATAAAAGTTAGAGACAGAGAAGAAGTTCACTGTGTAGCTAAGATTTGGGGATGAGTAGTCCAATGTCAGGTGAAAAGAGAGAGGATGACATTTTAGAAAGGGATCAAAACATGCAGTAACATCAGCCTGTGACAGAACATATTTGGGGGGAATTGCTGTTAGTTTACTAGAGCATAAGGAATCAAATTTAGTAAAAATGTGAAATGATTAAAATGAAAAATTGCAAAATGAATATTTTTAATTAAGTATTTAATATTTTTAGAATTTATGATAAATCAAAACATTGCAATACCACTTAATTATTAGTTAAATTATGCTTGACAAAAAATGAAAATTATTCTAAGTGTGAAAATAGGAGAATAGCAATATATAATAGAGTAGAAGTGTATGCACGATGAATGTTAAAACATTTCACAAAATGTTTGGATGACCAAACAGAGAATGACACAGGTAACTTTTCTCAATTTTTTGTTGCAATGAGATTGTTACAGTAATTTTAAAAATTAAAGCTCTTTTTATGACTAGCAAACTCAAAAATTAAACTTTTCTTAATCAACATTGGATATCATTTTCTTCATAAAGAAATTTTTATACCTTCATAAATATAAGAAAACATATTATAAAGTATTTAATAGATAGACAAGTAGAAAAAGTAAATAGGGAAAACCATATTATTCCAAAACAAAAAATAACATAGAAAAAATTATTTTAAAAATGTAAGACAAAAAAATAAAAATGTAAAACATTAAATTTTAAAAGCTATAAAATTTATCTTTGTGAATACTATAGAAATGATTTAAAAAGTAGGAAAAATGTAAAACTTAGCTATTCATAGTGAAGCAAAGTAGGTATAACTACTGGCTGAAAACAAATTGAAAGTATAATCTAAAGGACAAATGAAATACTAAGATCATCGAACACTGAAAAAAGCTTCTGAATTCACAAAATTATCAAAATACATTGAAATTTTAAATGAACGCATATGTTTAAAGCTATATTTAAAAAAGCAATTAGAATGTGCCATACAAATGTTATCATTATATGGAAATATCATGCTAGACATAATTATGCTCAGTAAACCTATGGTTTTAGTCAATAGTCTTTCATTTCAACCAATGTGGCTTATACAATTTTAACAAGTTCACATGGAGACTGTGGGGTGTGAAGATAAAGACCCTGAAAAGCTAAGGGTTTATGTTTTGTCCTGTAGGGATGAGGGCGTATTGAAGATATCTGGATAAGAGGGTTTTGTATTCAGGTACGTTTGTCAGAACAACACTTGGGTGGCAGTGTAGAGAACAGATTGGAAAGGACAACTCTAGAAATAGGGAAAATATTTAGAAAATTATTGCAATAATCCAGCAAAGAGATAATGTGGCTTCAGTAGGGCTGTGCCAACAGGGTTAGGGAAGAGCATACTTGTAGGACAATAGGAAAGATCACCAAATTGTGTTATACCAGGTAGGTGCTTAATAAATTCAAGTTAAATTAAATTAATTTTTTTTATAGAAGGCTCTCTCTCCCACATACATACATACAATCATACATACTCATATTGTTACTCTGTTTTTTTTTTTTTCCTCAATCTGTTCTGAAGTAGAGCAGTCTCTGGAAAAATGATTCAATTTAGGATATCTTGCAGCCTGGGAAAAATTACGCATCAAAGAGGGCAGAAGCCACTGTGGAAAGATCACAGACTTGGAATTAGACAAAGCTAAGTTCCAAGCTTGACTCTATTATGAGCTGATACTATGAGTGCGTAAGGATGTAAGTTAAATTTCTTGTTCTAAGGTTCTTTATAACATGGGGACTATTGCCATCTGCCTTGTAACAGGGTTATATGGATTAAACTACGTGAAGCAGCAAGTATAAAGTATAATATTAATTCCTCACTTAATGCTGATTCTTTCCATTTCTAGTTGTGATATTCCAAATAGTATGTCACAAATGTTCAATGATACACAAATAGCTGAAATTAAGGTAAAATAATTAAAGATAAAATAATGTACATATTTTAGTTGGACATATTAAAAGACTACAGTCAGTTGTTTTTTGTTTTTGTTTTTGTTTTTTTAGTAAATATTCTTTACAAAGCTTCCCCAAATCCCATCCCCAAATTTTGCTGGCCTCATTTGCTTATTTCCATATAGCTAATATCATTTATGATTTTTTAAAGACTTCACATACAATTGTAAGGTTTACAGAAAGATGACAAGGTACAATTTGATTCTCAGAACAAAATTTCAAAACTAAAATGAGATTAAGCCTGAAAACAAGTAATTTTTGAGGATTTAATTTTTAACTAATCATAAAATCCATATATGTTTCTTCTTATTTAAATTTTTAAATGTGATCATAAAATATGCCATTTATAAATATTATTTGAGCAAATTAAGATCACATGCCACTGTGTATTACATAGTGATGTTGATTTTCTTCAAAAATTTCTTAGAAAAGTCTCTTCAACCAAAATATATTAGAACTTTTCTTATATTCACCTTTGAAATAATGTCAAATATATTGTTATAATATTGTGAGCAATGGATATGAGAATATAGATGGTAAGCAAATATTGGAATCTTGGGCTATACAGATCTGATTGAAACACTATTATTTACCCTGCAGTCTTGTTGGAGAATTTTACTGTTACCATCTGCCCTGGGAGTCTATGTAATAAACTTTCCTGAAAGTATAAATGCTTTTTCTACAGAATTTACTGGCAATTGACATGTCTTCAGAATGAGAAGTGACATTAGTTGGACCATGACTCTGAAAAATATAGGCCATCAGTCTGGAATCTGGAACACTTCTGGAACAGCAAGAGTGTCCAGTAGTATCCCTGACACGGAACAAAATAGATAGCTCTTTAGGTGAGCTTTTACACAAGAGTCACAGGAGACATTTGATAGTCCCCACAGACATTATTCTGTAGGATCTGGATCTACAAATATGGGCAAGAAGCCAGGTGGGCTCCCATGACCCTCATGCTAACATAAGACATAGCCATGCATGTAAAGCTACTAATATCCATATATAGTTATTCTTTTTATTTTCTCATAAGCAGACATTTAAGTGAAAATTGTGTCTTGGATGCACGCTCATTCATCACATTAAAATTTCTTTAATGGCTTTAGGATACAACTTTTCCAGAACGACTGTCTTTACAACATTTGACCCCATAAGTCTAGACTCCAGGGGGATAAACTCCGGAGATGTACTTAAGTAGCACTTTAAGCCCAGAGAGACTTGGCACATTAAACTAATAAAAAATGACTGTAAAACCATCTGTAAACATGAAGTGGCATATAAATGCTTATTAATAAGCATTTTCCTACAATTTATATTTATTTTTATTCCAAGATGCTTCTTAAAAATACATTATGGTTTATTGTGTATAATGTCTTTCAAACAAATTGTATTCAAGACATTTTAGAGAGTTAAATACATGTCAGTGTGTGGCATAAATTATAAAAGGACACTTTGAATGGTAAATGAATTAGTGCATTCAGTCATAAGGCCAGAGAAAAATGGGTTGTGTAAGCGTCTGGTTTGAAATATCTAGACTCCCTGGAACCAACACTTCAAATCCCAGTAGGGCAGCTCTGTCCTTCATCCTTCTGAGATAAAAGTCCATTCAGTTTACAGTCTGCTGGTTTTTTGAATGATCTCTTGGAACAGTAGGCATGTCTGCTCTGTGTGAACATTTTACAGAGCCAAGACAAAGACAAAAAAACATTCAAGAGAGTTTAAGCAGAACTAAGGTATTATTTTATGTGGGCAACATTTTAGTGGTAATGAGAGGCTGACTTAGAACACTGTAGGAGTGAGGGCTTGAGAAGTATATTTGGGGTTTGAAAAGAGAAAAGAGAAATTGGAATCTGATTGGTTGCTACTTCTAATACCTAGATCTGTTTTTAAATATGGGAAAATGGATTCCAATATAACTGTAGAGTTTATAGCAGCCTGGAATTGACCTACACTGCATAGTTGATATTTTGGATCGCCTTATGCTTTTTTTTATTAAGCATTAATCTGAGTCCATAATGCAAAATATTTATAACCTAGACAAACTTTCAAGATTTTAAGTGTGAGGCAGAAGAACAGGGCCCCCTAATGGAATGAAAAGGACAAAAGTCACATTAAATGCTTTCCTAACATTTGAGCATAATATTTCTAATGGGTGACTTTCAAGGTTACTCAGCCTCCAAAAACCCCACCAAGTGTCAAACATGATTTATAAAAAAGTGGAATTCAAATAAGCTAATACAGAGAATTCTTATCTTTCTTATATTGACTTGTGATACATTTTCCCAGATTCTTTGTTTTTTTTTTTTTTTTTTTTTTTTTTGAGACAGAGTCTTGCTCTGTTGCCCTGGGTGGAGTGCAGTGGCGTCATCTTAGCTCACTGCAACCTCAAACTCCTGGGCTCAAGGATCATCCTGGAAAATTTTTCTATTTTTAGTAGAGACAGGATCTCCCTCTTGCTTATGCTGGTCTCAAACTCCTGAGCTCAAGGGATCATCCTGCCTCAGCCTCCCAGACTGCTAGGATTATAGGCGTGAGCCACCATGCCCGAAAGATTCTTATTAGAGTTATGAGGAAGCTTATAGTATAAATCAAAACTGAGGAAGGAATTAGTACCAGGTTGCTTTTCACTTGGAGACACTCCATAAGTCTTGATAATAAATAAAGAGATGGGATAATCTAGCTGTGTTTTCAAATTTCATCAGTAAGCGAGGAGTGGTAGAGTGTACCTACTGTAGTCCTAGATACTCGGGAGTCTGAGGCAGGAAGATCACTTGAGCCCAGGAGTCCAAGGCTGCAATGAGCTATGATCACACCATTGCACTCCAGCCTGGACAACAGAGTGAGACCCTGTCTCAAAAAAAAAAAAAAAAAGAAATTCCCCAGATTAGATCACTGGTGATTGTGATCAACAGTTTAAGAAAAACTTTTTTTTCCTTAAAACTGGTGTTTGATATTTTACTTCTTTAAGGCACTGCCTTAAATCTATCTCTTTAAGCTTCCCTTCTTTCTGAATCTCCCTCTTTTTTCGAAGACCCATAAAAGCAATACTAAGTGCTGAAGAGGTATCATACAGACAAGTTGGAAGCCCTATGAACCTGTGGGAGGAGTAAATAAACTTCTTGGGAGAAGTAAATAAACTGAAATAAAATAGAAGCATGAGATCAGCCTCTGGTCTTTCATTAAATGCTTCTTTACTATAATGCAGGTATATATGTGTACAATCTTAAAACAATAGAACTATTGTTACCTATATGAATAAAAAAGTATATTATCAAACCAATGGATAACTTTCTACCCTTATTTAAAATTTTCACCTACCCAATGCTTGTTGTTTTTCAAAAATCAAAGTTCTCCTCTATCAATAATTTTACTTAACGCACCTATCTGGTTTAGATCCCTTCCTATGGCTCTAATAGCATCCATGTGTTCCTCTCAGATCTCTTATCTTGCTCACCAGTCATTATCAACCTCTCTATTTTTCTCCTCCACTTTATGTCCCCAGTGTGCTATGCACTAAGAGTAATATACAGAATATACAACAAAAATACAATATGCAGAATAGTTACATACTTTAGGATATGATTTTCTTTCTGTCTTTTTGAAATTCAAATACACGTATCAAAGAGGACACATATTTTTTTAAAAAACCCTCAATACAAAGAACAGCAACATGCATTCAGATCACATTTTAAGTAGAATAAACAGATCATGAATATTTATATGGTTCGGAAAAATTTGTATTACACATTTTGTATTGCCGAACCAAATAATTATGCAAAGATAGTTTCACTTAAAATTACAAATGCCATATTTTAGTTTGTGTTCAACAGTTTTAATGCATATTGATAATGGAAGGAAATAGCTTCTATTTAAAAACAATACATTTAAGTTGGAAAAATGCCATTACAGCATATTTTAAAATGTTAAAATGGCTGGAATTGTGTTAGAGTAAGAGCTAACAAAGGTCCAAATGCTGACTGATGTTGAAGAACGAGGCATAATTGCCTCTTTTGAAGAGAATATACTTTTAAGATTTAGTCTGATAATTCCCGATGCTCTGGTTTATGCATTCCTTCTGTTTAGCTTGTCCAGTTTGACCTGTACATACAATAAACTCCAAATAGAGGTTATTATGGGTTAGGAGCAGAGTGACATATCTCTAATAGGAAATCATGTGAATGACAATTTATGTCCTTTATCTTTTTTCCTGATAGATCATGTAATTAATCTTTAAATAAAAAGAGTTTGCAGTCTTACTGTCTACAAAATATGCATTTGGGGATGCTAAAAGGGGATAAAGAGCATGCTTGGGAAATAGATAAGAATACAAAGCACATCTATGTGTTTCACTAAAATACAGAATGGTAAGTAAGATACTAATGTCTTCACATTCTCTGAAGCAGGAAAAGCATGGAATCAGGTAGATGTAGTTTCAAATTCAGCTCTGTGCCCTTGAATAAATTTTTAAATGTTTTTGGACCTCAGTTTCTGTGTATGTAAAGTTTTTGTTACATAGGAGAGCATCTATGCATGCTACTTCCCACAATTTCTCCTCTTCCTCCTCCTCTCCTATCAATAAGCTGTCACCCTGGCCAGGGCCAATATACTACTATACTTTGCACCTGGAATTCATGTTCATTTTTTATCACTATTAAAACTGCAACCCATTCAAATGGTCTGCTGTTGCAAAATATTTTCCTCTCTTCACATAAGTCTAGAGGTAATGCTATAAAAACAGTATATTTACAATAAATACATATTTCTGGAAACCTTCTGATAGTATTGAAAATATTTTCACTTTCCCAGGAGAAAAGAAAAATTCCTGAATAACTGACATTAATGTCAGTAGCAAAAAGAACTTGAGGAATAGTTTTCTTCTAAGTATATCCTCCTGAAATATGGAGGCAGACTTTTTTTATCTCAAAGGTTTAATTTTTATTCCAATTAAAGATAGGTGCTAAGATTAGAGAGGCACAGAGATAAATTGGCATAGTTCTCTGTTTTCAGGCTGGTATTTCTTTATTATGACAAATCATAGCTAAGGAACTTGAGGTTAAATTGGAAAAGGGGAGAGGGAGCACCTTATAAAAAAGACCTTAATAGCATTTGTTGAGCTATAGTATGAAGTTGAAATAGGATGTTCCCCTTTGATTTGCATTGTTTGCATTTCTTACCTTCTCAACAAATTTCTAACACCCTATTAAGAACTTCAGAGAACTTATGTTCTTCTATTCCGAGAATTTTTCTATCCAGGTGTGAAAGAGTTATAGGTTCTATATAGAGCAATTTCAGTCAGAGTTTCCATGGCAGAAACTAGCTGTTTCTTCTCTTCCTGGGCATGAAATTAAACTACATTTTCCAGCCTGGCCATTAGATATCCATGTGACTGCATTCCAATCACACGTTCTAATTACAATAGATTGTAAGCCGAGGGAATAGGAACCCCTTCCATGCTTCAGAACAACTCCTTGTAGTGCATCTTCCAGAGTCTTTCTTCATTCTAGTAGCCTGGAATGGAGACTATTGATGACTTTGGAAGCAACTTGTTACAGGTAGGAATACCAGATGAAAAAAAGGCTTTTGGATGACAACCCCACCACTACCAACCACCACCACTGGTAAGACTAGCATTGGATTCCTTATACTAGCAAGAAAAAAAGGTCGATTTTGCTAAACAAGTGAGATTTTGTGGCATAACTATTACAGCTGTTATATTAGATTAACCATGAATTTTAAAATAGTTTAGACTAAGATAAACCATTATTACAAATGAATTGTGACAAATGTTATGAAGAAACACATATATTATATCCTATTTATTTAAAATATTTGTTTTAATCCTGCATATATTATATATAATACATATTGATACACATGTAATGCATGCATGTATATATGTATTCTGTACGATGTCTATGTAATACATATTGTACTGATGAGAATTGAAGAGAAGAGGTCAAACTACCACACTTTAGATAAACTATGAAACTGACCACATGACTTAAGCACTGTGTGGTGGGAAGAGAGTGACAAAACATTGAATGGTACTATCAAAGTTATTTGTTAGAATGGCAAAGAAGGCATTTCAAACGTGAAGTGTGAAATGGGAGAAAGGGTAAGAAAGCATTGTGAAAATCACTACTCACTCCCTCATCAGAGGCATTTGAGATTGTTTGGAATACATATGTGCTAGAATTAAGGATTTTAGATATAAGGAGACAAAATGAAAGTGAGATCTTGAATTAAGGCTATAGATGTGGGAAAAAAATAGAAAAGCGGATTTGAGATATACTGTTAAAAGTACTAGCCAAAGATCAAGGTTTTATTAAAAAGTCTATCCTGTGTGGTACTAAAATCTTGAGAAATATTTGTTTATAAGAAAGATAATGACAATGAAAATATTATCTGTCCTTGTTATTGAAATAAAAACTCTTCCAGTCACGGATGTACCTCGACCTTGGCTTTCATATATTTAAATAACTAATTCTTATCCTTGGGGAAGTATGTGCAAACTAAAACATACGTTGCTTGCAAAGCCATTATTACAGATGAATAATCATGGAGTTTTGTAACTTTAAATTAGTGTAGTTTTTTTTTTTCTTTGCACAAAAATGATCAATGTGTTTAATTCTGAAAAAAATTAAAATACATATAAACACATGAACAAGAATCAATGCAGTATAGCAGTGAAGAATATCTGTCTTGGAGCTAGTTATCCTTGAAATCAAGTCAATGTCTGCACTAGTTGTCATGATATCTCAAACAATTTGCTTTACTTGTCTGAGCCTTTGTCTTCCTGTCTGTAAAATGTGGATGGATATCTATCTCATAGTGTGGGATAAAATGGGATAAAATGAACCAATATTTGTAAAGTAATGGGTTTTGTAAAACCAGGTATGGATTAAGCTCTAATATAATCATTTAAGGCCCAATGAACATTGACATTTTCATTTCTTCTTCCATTGGAAAGCTCAGACAGGGTTCTGTGTCTTTACATAAACATACGTGTATATTGTGTATCTCCATGTTTACACATTTTGTGTAAAACAGTATATATGTTTATATGTAAATGTGTTCATATTATATATACGTGTGTGTGTGTGTGTGTACATTTGGTGTACCATACATGCTTATGTAAAGAAAGAGCAAGAGAAACTTGGAGTCTCTGTTTACAGACATAAGGTGAAATGAAGCACACAGATAATAGTGTAAGAATTCACAAAACTAGACAGTGGAAGCCAACAATTGCTGCTAACAGTAATGTGAATGTCTAAGCTTACACTAAATGTTAACATTTCTAATCCTGAGAATTAAATATTTTCAGATCCTGAGAATTAAGTCCTCAGCACACATAAAAACCTGAAATATTCATGTGGTTGAAAGGGTGATCTTTTACATATTGTATTATGTATTCACTTTAATATACAGATATATGATCATTTTTAGCAAAACCTTCTAAGACAAAGTTCCAAAAACTATAATTATCATCAGACATATATCATTAGCTTTGGTTTGGTTAAACTTCTCTTAATATTTATTTCTTCACTTGTAAAACAGATTGATATGTTTGCCTACTATTTCTTCTAAGGTGGTTGTAATTTATGAAATGTAGAGAAATTGGAGATTAAAATGTTGTAGAATACTTGATGATATTAACATTATTGTGAAATATATAATACCAAGAACACAGATAAAATAAGCTTGTATAACATTTTTGCCAAGTACCAATAGAAGATCATAAACAGAGAGCCGTAGCCACAAAGGAAGAATGAGAAAGATAGTTGAATATTCCTAATCAAAAGGATATTGGGGAAATTGAAAAGGTTTCCAAGTAGAGCCATAAAAATAATATCTAATAGACGGAAAACATATCTCATGGAGACAGGAAAAGGAAATTGAAGTGGTTTTGTCTATAAAATAGAAGAATAAAAATTGGCTTATCTTCAGAATATAAAGATAATTTATAAAGGGTATATTATTCTACATGTGTTACTAAGAAAAGAGAGATTGATAAAAAGTGAGGGAAGTTTTGAATGAATATAGGAAAAGTTATACATGACAGGGATCATACTGTAGAGTGACTATAAAAATTAATTCAAACTTATTTTTTGAGAGTCTCTCTTTCTCCCTACTCCACTTTATATATATGCTTTCGATTATCTGTTTAAAAATCAGTAACTACACCAATTTATATCTGGAATCCTTTCCAGTTCTATCATTTTCAGAGAAAAAATTGCTAATTTCTCATGTTCCTTTTTAATAAATCAACAAGATAAAGGACAATTGATCACTACTAATAACTACCTACAATTATTATAAATATCTAGTTCTAGACTGATTTAGGGTGTGTCTGAAAAAATTTGATTTTACTAGTTTTTCTATCAGGGTTTTTAAGGTTATAGGTGAAATGAAGTTATGCAGGAAAACATATTTAAAATATAGAGACCTCTATATTATAATAGAACAATTTCAGATGAGATGAAAAGAGGGATGATTATTGTAAAATATAGGAAATATTATTACAATCATTTGCTCAGCTTCCTTGAAAGTGAACAAGGAAATCAACAGACTATGAAAAATAGGCTAAAATAGAATATATTAAGGCACTAAAGGTAAAGTGTTTAACTCTGAAGTTGTGATTTCTTTTTAATTATATATGATAATGTTTTCCATATTTGAAATTCAAAATTATCCTGTTCTGTCTTGATTGACATAAAGTAGTCAACAGTCAACAGAAACAAATAATTCAGTTAAGACAACTAATTGATTTGAGGAATTTTCATTTCAATAATGACCTTGAGCCTTTGCTGCCTGGAATGCCCTCAGATCATGTCGTGGGTCTCTAGTAAAGATCTATCATCAAATCAATTACAAAAAGCATGGAACATCTGATCCTTCTCTTGAAATTAGTGAAAGTAGGTCAGTACACCTTCAAATGACACAGTGAATTATTATGTTCTCAATGACCCAGGAAGGAAAGCACTAGTGATTGATGGGAGGTGATATTCAAATGAGAATTGAACCTTTCTGGGATTAAACATGTAGTAATAACCATGAAAACTACCAGAAACATAAATCTCTTAAAATAATTTCTTTTTTTCCTAATAGCCAGGGAAGAGTTTTCTTCTCACTGTTCTCTATACACACAACGATAATTCTGGGAACATGTTTATATATTGAGTTGATTGTTTTACTATTTGAAAGTAAAACTGTGATTATTTATAGCAGATTTCTCAGTTTTGTTTTTATCACTATGTGGAGAAAATATACAAAATGGTCCATCATATATTAACTGATATCATTTGTTTCCCACCATGACAATTCAACTAAATAAAATTCAAAAGATATGGCCAAAGATGACTAATACAATGACAGTAATTCACTTTGCCAAATGAAAATTAGTATGCTTTGGGTACTGGTTTTATTCAGTATATAAAAAACAAAACAAACAAATAATAGGTGCAACTACCTCCCTTTCCTCCAAATCCCCAATATTTCTTATTGACTAATATTTTAGGTGTTTACTGTGTTTTTATATGAGCCTGAGAGTCTTTCTCCTTTAATTTGCTGCTCTAGTACCTGGACTCACCCATAATGGTAAGTATTCAGAGCTTAATGTTTATATATCTTTTGTAGGAAATGTAAATTGGGATATGCATTTATTGTAAATGTCTATAACATATTAAAATTTAGTTCATATATTAAATTAAAGAATAATTTCATTGGGTTCCATGTAAAATATAAATACTTATAACATTGTTGACAGCAATATGGTGGTTGAGCACATGGCATCAGGCATTGAGACCTTGGTCTCTTTAAATTTGAATTCTGTGGCCTCGGTTCAACTACTTATTCTCTGTAAGCTTCAATTTTATACATAAAATGGGATTAACGATGGCTGCTGTTTCATAGATTTTTGTGAAGATAGCATTAGAAAATGTATATAAAGTACTTAGCCCAGAGTCTGAAATGTAACAAAAGAGCATTAGGTATAATGATGGTCAAAGAGTCAATTAATAAATATTTCTTTAATTATGTTAAATCCTTAAACATTACTGGTTAATTAACTATGAAGACTTCAATGTGGAAATGCAGTGCATTTTATTTATTAACACATGGTGTTTAGTTTCTTTGTAAATTTTGGTGAAATTATTAACAGGCCTATCACAGTATTTAATAAATTTTTGGATAGCATTTAATATGTTATTATGACTTTGTGTATATTACAGGGTGACAGTGAATCAATATAGTTATTTAACTTGTGCCAATAGTATAAATTACTACATTATATTTGTAAGGGAAAAATCTGTGTTCAGAAAACATATTCCTAAAGTACCAAATTTCACATTTTTATGCCTAATGGCATTAAAGCATTTTCTATCTTATTAACAGATTCCTTAATAACAAACCATGTAAGTTAGGGATAGAAAACAGCATCTAAGTATGATTAGAAGTTCATCACACTACCTTGTAGAACAGACATTTTTTCATCTTTGGTTTCTGGGATTTCATGAGTTTTAGCACTAGTATTATAGCATTCTTAGGACAGAAGCAGGAGGTTTGGATGAGAATAGAACCTCTTTCAAGTATCTTTTCCTTCCTGCCTACCAAGGAAATCTCAATTCAACCTTGCTTTGTACTCAACGAAGTTCCTGCCTGTAAGATCTATAAGGTGCTAGAAGGTGTCATAAAGTGCCCCGTGGAGTGCTTTTCTCTCCAGATATCTTAAAGAAAAACGTAGCTCTTATCTTTGTAGTCTCGCTCAGTCAGAGGTCAAAAATGGGGAAAAAAAGCTTTTCAAACTTTCAAGAAGAAACAAGCAGAAAGAGGAGTAAGTACTGGAACAGGGTCTTTCATGTAAACATGAATTCACCATGTGCACTGACAATTAGGCATTAAACTTTAGAAATCTGTTTTGAGTAGTAGTAATCATTATTAAATGTACAAATATGGAAGAAGGAAGAGAGAAGTAGACTTTTTTTTTTTTATCTTTTCCCAAATAAAAGGAATTCTTATTGTCTATCTCTTAAGTATCTAGCAATCTGCTTAGGAAACAGACATAAACATATACAATCTAGTAATACTAAAATATTTAAATGATATTTGAGGACAATTGTAGGAGAGCTATGACAGGCAATGCACAGCTAATTATTAGCTGGGTTTAAAGGTCACAGAGAAGTGCAGGAACTTCATGTCTCTAGGTTAAGCCAAAAGGTTACAATAGAGAAAATAGGATTGGTGGATAACATCGACAGTAAAACCCTAATGTCTGCAAACAGAAGCTGTTAAACCTACAACATATTTCTGTTAAAGTGCATAAAGGTGTCTCAGGTAGTACTAAACAAAAATACTGCCTCCAACTACAGCAAAATTAAAGGTGAATACAAAGCAGAATGTGAAAAGCGGTGGGTGAGTCAAGTCAACACATTCTCTAGTCAACGCTGGGCTAACACTTTAAAGAGAGCTCTGTAAAGGAGAGCAAAGTTCTCGTGCTGCAGAACTGTTGCCTAGGACTGCAAGCAGGTAGGTAGAACAGACATAGAGCTAGGGAAATGCGTCAAGGACATGCTCAATGTGAATTTTGTGCTAGTGTAGACAGAAAGACTAAATAAATATTTTCATACTTAGTGTTTAAAAACTCTAATATCAGCATATATTATGAAGTGAGAATACTGGAGGGCACAGAAGATTAATAAAAATGAATAATTGATAGTGAAAACCTGGAAGTGATTCAGATAAGAGACAATGCAGATTCATTGCATCAGAGACACACTGTGTATTATTGGTAGTTTATTATATTGGGAATTTGGCTTAATTGATCTATCAACTCTATGTAGTTTATTTTATTCTGTATGTTTAGCGATTCTCAATTTAGCATGTGGCCTTCTTTATCAATTGATAAGTTAAGAAACAATGCTGTATTCCTTTAGTATCTGGCGGTCTAAACAGAGAAACAACACATTTCAGAGCAGTGTTGTGGTGAAGCCAATTATGTCATAGAGGTGTTCAGGCAAATCTATATTTCACTGCCACTGAAGAAAAACAAGGTGGATAAAACCATTCCATATGCATGTAAGGATGACAGTTAAGCTAAAAACTAGGCAAATCCAAGACCTGGGTGAACTACATTCATTAGTTTTCCATTGCTGCATAACAAGTTAGTTGCTTAAAACAACATACATTTATTATCTCACAGTTTTCATGGGTCAGGAGTGAAGGGATGGTTTAGCTGGCTTCTTCACTCAGGGTCTAAGTAGGCTGAAATCAAGAAATCAGCCAGGGCTACAATTCTCATCTGAGGCTTGGGGTCCTTTTCCAAGTTTACCGGTTCTTGGTGGCATTCAGTTCTTACTTAGCTATAAGATAATGACCCTTAGTCCCTGGTGGACATCTATAGTTCTCTGTCATGTGGTTCTCTCCACAACATAGTGGAGAGGACCACAGTTTGCTTGCTCAACGCTAACAGGCGAGCATCTCTGTTGCTTGGAATCTTTCACTCAGGCAAAGTTTAGACTGTGTTTTAAAGGGCCCTTGTGATTAGGCCAGGACCACCAGGATAATCTCCCCTTTGCTGAATTTAAAGACAACCAGATTAGAGACCTTAATGACATCTGTGACAGCTTTTCACCTTTGCCATTATAACATAAAGTAATCATGGGAGGGAAATCCCAACATATTGCAAGTCCTTCTGATACTTAGGGACAGAAATCTTGGAGTCCATCTTAGCATTCTGCCTACCACATTACCATATTATATGATACTTATGCAGAGTGGGATTACAGACAGTTTTGATAACCTCACTTACCTCTTTTCCTTCATTTCTGTAGATGGGGTAATAATAGTTTTGTTTCATGTGATTGTAAGGATTAAACAAAGTAATGATTGGAAAGTACTTGTAATAGTGCTTGCACAGAGTAAGTGCTGCATAGTTATTTGTTAAAGGAAAATAGAATATTTAGAACAGTTACTGGCATATACTAAGCAACAAGAAAGTTAGTTGATATTATTTTTTAAATTATTATTAATTCCTGAAATGTAATATTTGTCAGCAACAGTAATTGGTGCTTTGTGTCCTTTCTGTAGTTACGGTATAAGACATAAAATTATATTAATATTATGCATTTACATTCATATTAATACTGTGATTTATACAAATAAGGTATTTGAAATTAATACTTATATATATTCTAAATTCTATACTATCTCAGGAATTAGGAATGGTGTGTTTAAAGAACTGATTAATTTCAGTAATGATTTTCCAGTACGCAAGAGACATGGGGCAATTTTCAGTATAATTAGAATTTGAATGCCAAGGTCATGATCAATAAGAGTTAAAAGACCATCTGCAAAAGCTTTGTTTATGGAATTTATACAGACAATCAGATTTTTCTTTAAAAAAATTAAACCTGATTGTTAAAAATGTATCTGATGGGATTATTTAAAAATGTCTCTATTATCTTACTTCCATCAGTATTTAACAAGAAAAGAGGATGATATATAATTTTTCAGGCAGAAGAAAAAAATTTTAGTTTTAATTTGACAAATGCCAATTTAATTAATAATCAACAAAATGACATTCTAAATTTGCTTCAGATGGCAGTTAAATGACATCTATTGATTTTGTATTATTGGACTGAATATTGTCATCATTAGTTCTGTGAGACATGCTTCAGGTAGAATTTGAATTATGCAATATCACACAATGTTCTTTTCTTTTCCTTGAGACATATATGTAAAAGGTGACCTAAATGATATAAAATTTCATACTATTATAGCAAGAATCTGTCTCTATATATTACATAATATTATATACATTTATATATAAATATATGTGTACAAAATATTTTCCCAATACAGTTTGCAGTTATTAAATTATTCTTCTTCATTCAGCCTCTACATATCACTTTCTACTAAGCACTTTGCAGAACATAATATGGCTACTATATGTGATAAATAAGGTTAGAAAGGCCTAGAGTGTAACATTTAGCATGATCTTAAATAGCACACTAAAGAATATGAACACTGCCCTTTAGGAAATGAGAAGTTTTGACACCTCCACATGGCTACCAAATACCTTGAAAGCAGTTTTTATTTCTCTCTTTCCTTCCCATAGTCCCACTCCTATCAAATCATATTGGCTTTACCTTGAAGATATATCCATAATATGACCCCATTTTGCCACTATCACTGGCAACTCCAATACAGAGCACCACTGTTTTCCACTGGGGTTGGATGGGCTCCCAACTGGTTTCTTACTTCTGCCTCTGCCCACTTCCAGTCCGTCCTTCACACAGAAGCCAGAGGATCCTGAGAAAACATAGTTACAACATTTCTTTCCTTAATATTCTCTGGTGGCTTCCTATCTCACACAAGAGTACAAGACAAAGTCTTAACTGTCCATAAGACTCCATTGATCAGGCCACTATCTTTCTGACCTCATCTTCAAGCTGTGTTTCCTTTCATTTTTCCTGCTTCAGTGACAAAGGGCTCCTTGTGTCCTTAAACATCTCAGGTCTATTTCATTTGTCCTTATCTCTCTTTGGTATACTTCCTCCTTCAGGTCTATTAAATGTCACCTTATTAGAGAGGGCTTCTCTGAACACATTCTATGAAATGGGTCCTTTTTGGCCAAACTTGCTCCCTTCTTTATAACATTTTGACATAAATTTGTTTATCTGTGTATTGTTTCTCTCCCTTTCTGCCCAAACATTATACTCATGGAACATTTTGTTTTGTTCCTTGATGCACCTCCTCACACAAAATAGTGACTTGATACTTGGAAGGTAATCTATTTTTATTTAATTTTATTAAAACTTTAAAAATTATGTAGGTGTAAAAGGAAAATTCTATTATAATCATAATCATTTTTCTGTTAAACCAAATAGATTGCTTTGTCAAAGTTTTTTCTCAGATTCTGATAGTGTTTTTGTTATTTTTACATTTATGTGTATGTGTGTACATGATCATTATTATTGGAACTAAGAACATGACAACTGATTAAGGTAAAATTCCAATCTAACTCAAAAGAGAAATTGAAAGAAAATTGGATTGTCTTGGTTCGTACTTTGTTTTTGTATATTGTTGTCTCCCTACATCATTTCTCCCTTCTCAGTGTTGTGTCATCTCATTTTCATTTCCTATACTGAACCATTTATGAAAATGCACACCATTCTCTGGCTAAAGTTTGAGAAGCGGAGATATTTTCACCTTTCCTCCTTACTCTTAAAAAGGAAAGGAAAAAAAGAGCAAATATTAGACCAAAAAAAAACAAAAAAAAAACTTTATCACAATCAACCAGAAACTGCAGTTTAGAAAACAAACTTCCAAGTTTTTCCTGGATGCAGTAGCCTGAGGTGTGTCTTTTTAGACCACCTGCAGATTATGGATTTCTCTAAACTTGAAAGTCCTTCTCAAGAACCACTTAACTGAAGATAGGGTCTAGAGGTCTAGAGAAGCAGCAGTTATTGCTGCGGAGAACTAATTCAGCTTTGAAGAAAGGAAAGAAAGGTGAAGATGACGAAGGAACCAGGCTAAACTTACATTATTTCTATCTACAATCTATCCTCTTGGCTAAAAACAGGAGGATAGGAAGGCAGTGATCTACAGCAAGATGGAGAGCCTTTGTTACCGGAAACCCTTGCATGACAGAAGGGAGGGGAGATACACTTGCTAGCGTAAAGGAAATTGCATGTATAGGGAAAGTTCTAGAAACAATAAAATTGGTTAGAAGTTGCAAGTTGCCCCTGTCAAAACTGCTACCAAAAAAAAAAAAAAAAAAAACTATATGTAAATGTATTCATTTTTCATTGCTGTCATAATAAATTACCACAACTTAGCCCCAAAATATAACAAACATTTATCTTACGATTTCTATAGGTTAGAAGTCTAGGTGAGCTTAGCTGGATTCTCTTGGTTGAAATAAAGATGTTGACAGAACTACATTCTTTAATGTGTATAACTGAAAGCATCCACTCTCAAATTCATTTCGGTTGTGGGCTGAGTTCAGTTCCTTGCAGTTTTAGGATTGAGGTTCTTGTTTCCGTGCTGGCTGTCAGCCTGAATCTGTCTGACTTCACCTGCATCTCTGACTTCAGCTGGAGAAAGCTTTCTGCTTTTAAGGACTCATGTGGTTAGATTGAGTCCACCTGAGAAATCCAAAATAATATCCCTATTTTAAGCACAGTCACCTTTTGGGTTTAAAGTTCTTTTGTCATATATTGTAACATATTCACAGATTCCAGGGATTAGGGCTTGGCCATCTTTAAGGGACCATTTTGCTTACTGCAGTAAGAATGATTAATTTAACAATAATGCACCTACAAATAGGATGCAAAAAAAAGGAAAAAAAAAAAAGGAATGTAGAGAATGAAGATACGTTGAAAGTAAGATAAATCACACAAAGCAGGTCAAGTGTTCTGAAAATAAAAGTTCTCCATAGTCCCAAAAAAGCTATAGTCAAAATAAGAACTATCTTTAAAAAAGGAAATAGATAAATAAATGGGTTGAACAATGTTACAAGACAATAAAATAAGATGAAAAGAGATTTGGCAGAGCTTAACAAAGGAATTAAAGAAAATTAAAATATTGAAAAATGAAAGATACATGTAAAGCCAAAAATAATAAAAGTACAGCAGTGGCTGAAAGCATGAAAAGAAGCATCAGGAAGAGTCCTAAGAAAATTATTCAAAACAAAATAAAGCAAGCAGAAACCTTTAAATAATTTTAGAAAATATAACATATATAAATGAGATGAAAGAGTTATCTACATATATATATATATAAATTAGATGTAGGGGAGATTAGAAAAAAGTAAATAAAATATTCAAAAATACAATAGAAGAAAACTTTTTTGAAAAGATCTGCAGATAGATAAAGAAAAACAATTTCAGAAGAGATTGCAAATGTTCTAAACTTTGACAGAGTATATGAATTGAGATGAAGAATAAAGTGGAGGGAGTCTACTAGATGTGTCAAATAATTGCACCAATTTTGTCATCTCATATTTCATAGCAAGTAGTCACTAGGACCTAAAGTTAAAGCATCCAGCTTTAAAAAATAATAACCTTTAACTGAATATTTTTCATAACAATCTTCATCTTAAATTTAGAGGAATAAGAGATTTTTTGAAAATAATCTATAGTGTTTAACACTGAGAATAACAAATTTTATTTGAACTTTAACAAATACTTTAGTGTTGGTTTATTTTTCTTTAGTTAAATTGAGATAAAATGTAATTTTTATTATTTGTGTAAATTGTATCTACTTCAAGCATACCTTGGAAATATTGCAGGTGTGGTTCTAGACCACCACAATGAAGTGACTATCCCAACAAAGTCAGTCACATGAATTTTTTGGTTTCTCAATGCATATAAAAGTTATGTTTGCACTATATAATAGCATTGTGTCTAAAAAAACAATGAATGGACCTTAATTTAAAAATACTTTATTGATAGAAATTTCTAAGGCTCATTTGAGCCTTCAGAGAGCCATAATCTTTTTGTTGGGGGAGAGGATCCTGCCTTGGTGTTGGTGGCTGTTGACTGATGAGACTAGGTGGTTGCTGAAGGCTGGGGTGGTTGTGGAAATTTCTTAAAATAAGACAACAGTGCAGTTGGCCACATTGACTGACTTTTCCTTTCATGGAATATTTCTGTGTAGCATGCAGTGTTTTGTCTGATAGCATTTTACCCACAGTAGAACTTTCAAAATTGGAGTCAATCCTCTCAAACTCTGCCACTACATTATCAGCTAAGTTTATGGAATATTCTTAGTATCTTCAGCAATAGTATATTCCATTTCAAGAAGCCATTTTTTTTGTTCATTCATAAGAAGCAACTTCTCATGAGTTAAAAGTTTTATCATGAAATTGCAATTCAGTCACATTTTCAGACTCCACTTCTAATTCTAATTTTCTTACAATTCCCACCACATCTGTAGTTACTTCCTCTACTGAAGTCTTGAGCTCCTCAAACTCATCCATGAGGGTTGAAATCAACTTTTTCCAAAGTAATGTTAATGTTGACCTCTCATGAATTATGAATATTCATAATGACATATAGAATAGCGGATCCTTTTCAGAAATTTTTCAACTTACTTTGCCCAGATCCCATTGGTGGAATCACTGACTATGGCGGCTATATCCCTATAACATTTATTTTTAAAATAGTAAGACTTGAAAGTCAAAATTACTCCTTGATCTATGGAATGCATAATGAATGTTGTGTTAGTAGGTATGAAAACAACATTAATCTCCTAGTGCATTTCTGTCAGAGCTCTTGGGCGACCAGAAGTATTGTCAATGATCAGTAATATTTTTAAAGGAATCTTTTTTTTCTAAGCAGTAGGTCTCAATAGCGCACTGAAAATATTCAGCAAACCATACTGTAAACAAATGTTCTGTCATCAGGCTTCATTGTTCCATTTCTAGAGTGTAGGTAGAGTAGATACAACATAATTCCTAAGGGCCCTAAATTCTTGGAATGGTACATGAGCACTGGCTCCAACTTAAAGTCACCAGCTGCATTGATTCTAGCAAAGGAGTCAGCCTGTCCTTTGAAGCTCTGAAGCCAGGCATTGACTTCTTCTCTCTAGCTATGAAAGTCCTAGAAGGCATCTTCTTCTAATAGAATACTGTTCTGTATACATTGAAAACCTGATGTTTAGTGTAGCCATCTTCATCAATTTTAGTGAGATCTTCAGGATAACTTCATGCAGCTTCTTACATCAGCACTTGTTGCTTCACTTTGTGCTTTTATGTATGGACATGGCTTTAAACCTTAAACTTCATGAATCAACCTCTGCTAGCAGCAAACTTTTCTTCTACAGTTTCCTCAACCTCTCTTAGCATTCATAGAATTAAAGTGTGTTAGAGCCTTTCTCTGGATTAGACTTTGGCTTAAGGGAATGTTGTGGCTGGTTTGAGCTAGCTAGACCACTAAAACTTTCTCCATATCAGCAATAAGGCTGTTTCACTTTCTCATCATTCCTGTGTTCACTGGTGTAGCACTTTTAATTTCCTTTAAGAACTTTTCCTTTGCATTCACAACTTGGCTACTGTTTGGCATAAGAGGCCTATCTCTGTTTTTGACAAGTCTTCTTCACTATGCTTAATCTTTTCTTGCTTTTGACTTCAAGTAAGAGAAGTGGAACTCTTTTGCTTGAACACATAGAGATCATTGTAGAGTTATTAACTGGCCTAATTTCAATATTGTTGTATCTCACAGAATAAAGAGGGCTGAGGACAGGTAGAGAGATGGGGAACAGCCAATCGGTGGAACAGTCAGAACACACACGACATTCATTAAGTTTGCTGTCTTATATAGGCACGGCTCATGGAGCTTCCAAAACAATTATGATAGTAACATCAAAGGTCATTAATCAAAGATCAATGTAGCATATGTAATGTTAGTGAAAAAATTTGAAATAGTGTGAGAATTTCCAAAATGTGACAGAGACACAATGTGAACACATGCTGTTGGAAAAATGGTACCAATAGACTTGCTCCATGCAGAGTTGTCCAAAACTTTCAATTTGTAGAAAACTCAGTATGTACAAACATGATAAAGTGAAGCACAATAAAACAAGGTATGCCTTTATCTATCTAACTCTTTAGCCATATTTAATCTATCTACCCAGTCATCCCTTTTTTCTAAATATATGCATTGAGGGCCATTGTGCACATATTTATCTTAAATTGACTATGGTCAATCCTAGCTGATGGGATTTGGGATGCATGTATAATTTTTTCTTTGTGGTCTATTGCATGTGTTTTAATTAAACTACTGTGAGCATGCATACATTCTTTTTTCTCCTTTTCTTTTCTTCTTCTTTTTTTTTTGGCGGGGGGGGGGGACCAAATTTTACTCTCTTGCCTCAGCTGGAGAGCAGTGGCACAGTCATAGTTCAATGCCACCTCCAATACATGAGCTCATGTGATCTTCTCTCCTCAGCCTCCCAAGTAGCTGGGACTCTAGAAGCATGCCACCATGCCAGGCTAATTTTTAAATTTTTAGCATTTGTAGAGATGCAGTCTCACTATGCTGCTCAGGCTGGTCTCAAACTCCTGGACTCAAGTGATCCTCTCACCTCAGCCTCTCAAAGTGTTAGGATTACAGGCATGAGCCACCATGCTTGGTGCCTGGCCACATACATTCCTTTAACAAGTAAACTATAATTGAAATTTTATTCCTAAAATTTCATTCAGCTTCTTAGTTTGTGCCTTCCCCTCTGCAAAGGCAAACTGCATAATCTCTTAAGAGTCCAACAAAACTTCTTTTTTTTAATTTACTTTATTTTTTTAAATTTATTTTTTTATGGTTTTTATTTTATTTATTTATTTTTTATTTTTATTTCAGGATATTGTGAGGGTACAAACATTTTGGTTACATTTTATGTCTTTGCCTCACCCAAGCGAGGATTAGAGGTATGCCCTTCCCCTCTATAATGCCAACAAAACTTCTGAGTGTCTTCCAAAATTTATATATGGAGGTTTTTTAGGACTGTATTGGTGTGTATCTGAGACTGTAGGCCCCAATTCTGCTTTTGGACTGGACCAGTTCCAATATTGGAAGGAAACTTTCTCCAGAGTAAAATGACTCTCAGATTGGCTCTGAGAGAGTCATATGTAATCTAGATGTTGGTAAGAGTGGACATCTTTGTCCAGACTTTCCTACATTTATTTAGTACATATTGCTTCAGTTATAGAATATATTGCTTCAGGTTCTGAATAGTTCCCTCAGGTTTGTGTCTAGTGAGATTGTGAGTTTGACTTTCTGTAGTATCTTCTTCCCATAGCATGTGTCTTGAGCCTTCTCTATAAGCACAGAGCTTCACGTACTGGCACCCTAATATGATATGTACCACTTACTGTATTACTTTGGGCTTTACAGTACTACTGAAAACAAATACATATTGCTTTTATGTAATAAGATTTTAGATAGCAGGGTTTTGGAGACTTGGGAATAAAATCCCCCATAATTAAAATGACCTTCTATATATGTAATGATCCAATGGGCATTATTTAACAGGAACTGCTTTGTACAGGGGAATAACTGTAGGAAACAGTGGGATTCTGAATTATCTATATCATGCAGAAAAATGAGTGTTGTAACGCTCACCATTATTCATATAACATAACCACCACAATTTAGCTCTGCAAACAGCTTTTCTTGAGAGGCTGAAAATAAAAGTATAAAGGTACAGCAGGTCACAATAACACACAATTACAATACTAATTTAATCAATATCTACTAATTAGTTGTAAACCATAGTTTTATTTCTTCAAGTTTCCAATCACAAGATCTCTTCCATTGTCAAATCCAGATATAATATTAAATAATTTTATTCCCATGATGCCATTAACAAATTTTTAATCATATTTATATATTTCTGAAAATGGCATTTTCTACATTTGATTTTGTAATTGAAATGGCTAAATAAATTAAAAGTATACAGTAAAAAGACCTTTCATATACATTTTCTACAAAACTGTTTCACAGCTACGTGCTTGTGAATGTTTTTTTCCTCTTCTTGTTCACAGTGACATAAAGCAAAGAAACTATTCTAAGTGAACAGAATGATACAAGGTGCATCTATAATGTCAGTCATCAAAACAAAACATAGATCAAAGACCTGAATTATTGTCAGGCCTCTGCCACTTGCAAGTCACTTTGCCTCTTAAAACTCACCTTCTCCACCCATAAAATGGAAGGGCTGAATCACTGTAGTTGAAGTCCAACATTTTAGTCCTAAATTTCCATGATTTTCCATTTTGTTTATATTATCAACAAAGGAATAATCAATTCATTTTACAGCATAGCTTCCTAATTTATAGCTTTTTCCAATGACTGTGATAAAGGATGTATAACTGAGACTCACAGTGAGAAATCTGGTTTTTTGTTCATCATAAAATTTGAGTCTTTGGATAATTCATGTAACTTTTTTATGTTTAAATTTTCATATTTACTAATGAAATTTGTATGTAGATGATAACCGAAGGTATCTCCTTGGCCTTTATTTACCATTACCTGCCATTGTTCACATACAGCTATTCTCAAGAGTTCACATGGACTTTCTCCTCTTTCCCTCTCCTCCTCAATATCCCAATTCCCTGCTCCTCACATTGTGGTGCCATGATCTCAGCAATATTCTAAGAAGAACATAAAACCACTGGGTATTTTGCATGTTTCTGATCATCAATTTTATTCCAAGCATTTGGGAAGTAGGAGGAAGCATTATTTGTAAATTTTATGGAAACACATGGATATTTTGAAATAGACATCAAAAAACATTAATAGTTAAGATAAAAGACAAGATATCGAATAATCCAGTTACTATTTCTTGCAGTTATGCATTACTTGGTTTAAAGTAGTCCTCCTGGATAGTGTTCCAAATGACCTAAAATTTTCTAAATTTGAAAACAAGTATGCCTAACCATATATTTGCCACTTTCTACATAAGATGCATTATATTTGTATCTCCCTATATTTCTGAAATATGATCATTTTATTTGCCAGTGAGCATTATTTAAACTATTTTCTGCTCTTTACTTAAATACACTAGTTTGTTCAACTTAATCTTTTTGGTATATACTCATTAATCAATGTCTTAAAACCAAGGAATTAAAATGTATTTTGCTCAAGGCTTGGGACAAGAAAAGTGCATTTTCTTTTCTATCTTTAAATTTCAAAATATTAAGGAGTTACATATGTTTTTGTTACACACATACCTTGTATAATCCTTCAGTCAGTACCTTTAGTGTGCCCACCACCAGAATAATGTTCATTGCACCTGATGGATAACTTTTAATCCCTCCCTGCTCTCCCACCCTCCCTCTTTCTTGGTTTCCAATGTCCCTTACATCTCTTTGTGCCAGGGTATATCCATCATTTAGCTCCCACTTATTAGTGAGAACATGTGGTGTTTGTTTTTTCATTCCTGAGATATTTTGCTTAGGATAATGGTCTCCAGTTCCATCCATGTTGCTGCAAAAGAAATTTCATTCCTTTTTATGGCCAAGTAGTACTCCATGGTGTGTGTGTGTGTGTGTGTGTGTGTGCACGCGTGTTTATCCACTCATGAATTGATGGGCACTTTCTTTATCCATTCATGAATTGATGGGCACTTAGGTTGATTCTTTATCCACTCATGAATTGATGGGCACTTAGGTTGATTCCACATCCTTGCAATTGTGAATTGTGCTGTGATAAAACATTCGAGTGTAGGTGTCTTTTTGATGAAATGATTTCTTTTTCCTTTGGGAAGATATCCAGTAGTGGGATTGCTGGATTGAATGGTTCATTTCATTGAGGAATCTCTGTGCTGTTCTCCAAAGAGGTTATACTCATTTGCAGTTCCATCAACACTGTATAAACGTTCCTTTCTCTCTGCGTCTATGCAAGCATCTATTGTTTTTTGACTATTTAGTAATGGCCATTCTGACAGGGATAAGGTGGTATCTCACTGTGGTTTTCATTTGCTATTCTCTGATGATTATTGATGTTGAGCATTTTTTCATATGTTTGTTGGCCATTTGTCTATGTTCTTTTGAAAAATTTCTGTTCGTGTCTTTTGCCCACTTTTTGATGGGGTTGTTTGCTTTTCTTCTTGCTGACTCATTTGAGTTTTGTAGATTGTGGATATTAGCCCTTTGTTGGATGTATAATTTATGAATATTTTCATCTTCTAATATTTTCATTTTTAATTGACTTTTGAAACAGTTAAGTTTTATTCCATATATTTTGAATTACATTACTGTGTAGTCTATCTAATCCAAATTGAAGTCATTTAATAAAATAATTGAAATCACAATACATAGTTTTTTTTAGAAAATATTGGACCACTTCAAGTTTTATTAGCTCCTAAATTTGTAGGTGATCAGGGTTTGAGTTTCTGCCATAGAAGATAATTTAAAGTTATTGAAACACTTCACATATTTTTAAAACCACTTCAGTGGGGGAAATGATGGTATTCTGAAAATGACCGTAAGGGTGTAAAATTATCAGAGAGCTTAAGTGCTGTAGTGTGAAAGTGATCAAGCTTCTTTGCTTGCACATCACAAAGCAATTGAAAAGTACTGAAGTGGCTCAAGTGGCTCATGTTCCCAGTAGAGTTTTTTAGTCTTTCTTTCCTCAGAGTGCTTTAAATTTTTAAGTGTCTGAATAATTCCATAATGTTGTATGTCTATCTCTGGTCCTGATTATCAGTTTGGAAGTCAGTGCTGACATTGAACTTTTGAGCTGAGTCTAGGCAAATATACAGTGATTGGAGATTATTGATTTCAAGCAGCCAAAATAAATACATGGAGCCAGGTCTACATTTGAAAACCACAGTGCAAAATCTAGCTCCTTATTCGGAAAAACGAGTCTGGAGTAGAGAAACATCTGCGGGGGAGGAGACGCAGAAGGAGGTAATGATGTTTTTGTTTTGTTTTGTTTCTGGTTAATACGGATATCAGTTTCAATTTTTTAAAAACTTTACTCAGAATGTAATTTTCTAGTAGATAATGAACCATAGCTATAAAATTATTGAAATGCAGAAATTTGTGACATAATTTCAGATTCTAGAGCCATAAGAATCTACATATGATCTTTAAAATTGCCAATGATAAACAATACAATTATAGAACCGTTCATGCAGAATCTTAGAAGGATTCCATAAAATTATTTTGGATTCATCTTCTATTGGATTAGTCAATGCTCATACTACTTCATTTGAAGGTCATCTATCTCATGCTTTTAACATGTATGATCTGGTAGTTAGCCATTCAACACAAATTTATTGAGTGCCTAAATAAATAGACACTGTGCCAGGTACTACAGATATCATAACATACAGACAGAACATATGCTCTCATGAGCCTTAGAGTTAAACCCCAATGCTGTTTTACAAATAAGGAAACTGAAAGCCAGAGAAATGATGTGACTTGCTCATCATCATGATCCTAGTGTGAGAGGCAAAAAACAGTCTTTCAGCAAAAGTCTCTCCACTGAATAATGCCACTTCCTTCTCCTGATTCCATTTTAATTTAATTTCCTGGTATTAGTAGTTTTCTGAAGTTTGTGAGAAGATAAAATCAAAAGGTCAGAGAGTGGCAGAAATATAATACTGATAATTACCAGGGATAATTTGGTCTTAGCTCCAGCCAAAAACATTATCAATAATTAATATCAACAAGTATATCGTGTCATTCTGAGTAATTGCTCATATCTGAATATCACTTTCAGGTGATTTGGATTGAAAATCTGATGTTCTGACAATCTAAAAGTCAGAAGAAGCATGAATGCATTATTGAATTAATTTTATAAGAGCAAAATTCAAAAAAAGATGAGCACAAAATTTATGTAAAAAATATTAAGAAAATTACAATAAATATGTAGGAAATAGATTGATAATATAATATCAGATAATTTTAGTTAGAAAATTATATATTTTTAAATCAAAAGATGTTTATTAGAATATAAATAATAATATAAAGAAATACATTAGAGCTATACTGACAGTCCTTCTACATTATACAGTTATGGTAATCTTTAAAGTATTATTTTATATACTCAAAATATCTTTAGGACTACTTTTTAATTTTTCATAATTAGGACATATTTTCACATAAAATTTATTTTTGTGAATTCTTCACATCTTGTGAGAATGCATTAAAATTCAAGTGTCAAAATTTCATGAGAAGGAAAAAATTTAAAATAAAGCAAAAGTGAAGTACATTTGATCCAGGTATATAAAGAATATAAAAAGATGAAGTAAAAAAAGGAAGTTTCAGAGAAAATTGAGTCTTTCTAAGTCAAACTAAGTCAAACATTTCTAAGCCCAAGGCAAGAATACCAAAAAGAAGCCAAGAACCATATGTCTAAATATTTAAGTGTTACAGGTCAAGTTTACAAACTTCTTGATAAGATAGCTTCATAAAAACACAACTGAGAAGTATTAGCCAATAGTTTCTAATTGTTTCAATCCATAAAATAGTAAAGATAATTTAATTTATTGACTTATTTCAGTTAATAATTACTTAATAAATGATTTTCACCAGAAAGTCTCTTAAAATGTTTTAATTCATTTAGGAAGACTAATTATTTTTCTGGTATATTGACTTTTTCAGCTTCAGTCTCACTAAATAAACAGGCTACAAGTGCTATTTCAACATTATAAAGATTAATATGACAAATTGGTTCATATAAAAAAAGAGAATATGCTATTATTTTCGGTAGCTAATATGGTATAAATGTCTACCTAAGCAAGGTGAGATAAGCAACAGGCCCAGGAAAATACCTTTACTGCAAAACAAAGACAAAATACCAAAGTACTTTAAAACATGTGGGAATAGTCCCTTCTCACAACAGAGCAATTTATAGAAGACACCACCTCTTTATTATCTTTGCTTAAAACACATATGCAACGCAAAGCATTTTGGATTCATTGAAACATGACCTGCAATTCAAATTTGGTCTTTATGAGATACTGTCTTGAAACGTTTGTGTCAAATAAATTTGGTGACCATGATTTTGCATGAAACTATAAAGCCCAAATACTACTTCATGCTGAAGTCAACAAACAAATGATTAAACAAAAACGTAACACTTGACAAATATTCCCAACAAATACACCAAAAGTACAAACTCAAGATACAAAATTGTATGTAGAATATTATCTTAGTAATTTAAAACATACTCATAGAAAAGGGCTAGAAGAAATATTACTTTTAGCATTGATGGGATTTCTAAGTATCTCTGAATTATTTTTATAATTTTCTATATGTAAATAGTTCAAAGAAATGCTACCTTTAAAATATGCTGAACATGGAAAAGCCCTATAGAAAGTTATAGAAATATTCATTTATATTGGCACAAATCCATTAATTAAAATGTTCATTTTGTATGGATGATCAACTAGCTTCAATTCTACTTAATAGTATTAAGACCCAGCACACCATCTCATCCCAAATACATTCTCATGGGAAGTTTTGTCAACAGTTTTGCTTAATCAAGGTATTCTACATCTACTTCATGCCACATTTGGACTGACGTGAATTATACTAACAAAATTTAGTAATTGTTAAATTTACAAACAATTTTATTGATTTATTTGTAAGATATGAAGAATGCTTCATGTGCTTGGCTCATTTCACATATTTAATTCGACAGATATTTTTGAGAACAGTTTATTTCCAGGCGTTGTGTTCCAGAGATGGGAAGAAGAAAATGCAGTTTCCTGTCAGGAGTTCATGACCTTAGAAAGGGAGGAGGGAGCATGTATATATATATTCTCTATGTGTGCATGTAGTGCACATGTATAGGCAGTGGATATATAGAGGCTATATATTAAATATATATGTATGTGTATATACACTCACACAAATATACACATACTATATGTGTGTATATTTGTATGTGTATATGTATATGTGCATACACATTCTGTGCATATTTATTCTTTAGATAAAGAAAAAATTCAAAGAAAAACATATTTACATTTGTCAGGACTTATCTAATAATCCGATACACAGTACACTTTTACCAAGGGGTCCTAAACTTTGTGAAATAAAGCTGAAATTTGAATCTTCTCTGTGCTTGTAACATGTCTGACTGTGCTCTCCTGATTAGATCTGTGGTGGGGGAGGAGAATTTAATGCCTATTGCCCCCAAATCTTCAACAGGGAAAAAGTGATTGGATTTGAGCCTCAGCACAAACACTTCCGAGTCCTCTGACAGTAAACACTTCAGTTCCCTTGGTTGGGGCTTACTTTCTTCAACTGTACACTAAAGATTTATTTCAAGGAACACATCAGATAATTAAATGAGATTACATAAATTAATTGGTTGGCACAGTGTCTGATACATATTATCATACTAAGTGCTCAATTATAAGCATGCCTGTGTATACATAGATATATATGAAAAAATTAAAATGCAGAAAGGTTAGTAAATTGGCTCTCGATCACACAGCTAAAAAAACAATAAAGATTGTGTGAATCCAAGCTTATGCCATTTCCACAGCCACTTGAAACTCCTCTTTCTTGATTGTTCCCCTACTGTGTGTCAGGCACTGTTCTAGGAATTTTACATAGGATTCATTAATTCTTTGTAATTGATATTTGATTTTGAATTTTAATTACATGTCATATATTTTATCTATTGTTTCTTAGAGGTTCAAGTTTTTAAATAATTTTTGGTATAAAAATAATACAGTCAAGAAATCTAGTTTTCTATACAGACTCTAAAATGAAATTGTGCAGTAACTTTCCCATATTCATTCAAATGAAAACGTGTGCTATTCCCTAGACACAAAATAGCAACTTTTCAAATATCTTGAAATTTATTTTGTACTTTACACTGCCCATGGCTAAATCCCAGTCATCCCATCTTGCTAAATGAAAAGAAGTATTATTATTTTAGTTTGCAGTAACATGCCTGTCAGTTAGAAATGCCTGCAAGACAATCAATAACATTAATTGAACAACCACTTTGCACAAAACACTGTACATTACTAGATAGCCTTGATGTTACCAATGGAGCTAAATAACCAGCCTGTCACAAATGTTCTGTTGGATATTGTTTTGATATTTTTGTTAATATTCTGTTATTTTTAATAAGCTATCTATACAAAATGAAAAACCCAAGAGTCATACCACTCACTACTATAATATACCATCTATCTCAAACACAAATGCAAACATCAAAGCTTTCAAGAGCTCTCCATCATCTCCACCACTCTTTCTAGAGAAGTGATTTAAGAAACATCTGCAGCAGAATCCTCACCAATGTATGTTTTTAAGAAATGCAATTCCTTCCTACTTACAGAAGTAAAATTCCTAAGGATAAAACCTCAAATCTGTTTGTTTAGTAAACAGATGATTGTTTTGCATAGTAAAATTTCTTGGCCTCTGGCTGCAGAGGATCATGCCCGTGACACAGTGTGATTTACAGTGATCTTGGGGATGAAGTCCCTGTGGGGCAGGTTCGCTGTGCACTGGTTATCAACCTGAGTCCAGTAAGACAACTCATGCACACAAGTTGCATGCTGTGGATTTATTACTTATAGGTAGACAGCAAGGGACAGCAGAAGCTAAGGATTCATTGTGAGCCAGTCCCCCAAGGCTCAGAAAAGCTTCTCAGGGTAGATGGAATCTCTTCTCTGTACGTCCCGTGTGCGCTGCAGCTGAGGGACCCAGGAAAGTGGTCCACCCTGGGTTGTATACCCCAGAGTCATATGAATTTCTGGGACAAATCACTGAAGGACATCTTGTTCCTGAAATGGAGTCTGGGCTGTCTGGCCAGTCCCTCCTTGTCTCAGGATGTTACATTCCCAGCACATTCTAGAGAGTCTCTGGAGAACTACAAGCGAGAAAGGGGAGAACTAGGTTGATGCAAGGCCACCCAGAGAATTGTCCTGAAGTCCTTATTTGCCTTTTCCAACACTTGTTGTGCTGGTTTTGAATAGATTGTCCCTCAACTCCAAATCCACTTTTCTTTGACCTACTTTGTGATACCGGAGCTGGACCCTGTAAACATTGCTCTTTGGTCAGCTGATGCATTGTGAGCCACTATACAGAGGGAGATGCAGGGGCACTGCAAGGCCATTATAAGGGGTGGTTCTCTTTGTGGTCCTGAGTGCTATTTTTCAGGCTGCTTCCCAGCTTCTATGGTGAGGCTGCCAGAGGCAGGCCTAATGATGTCCCCCTTGTGCAGGTTTTGCTGCCATAGCAGCAGGTGGCTTCCTGCTTGCCTGCTCTATACTGTGGCACCCCATGACCTTCCCTCCCACCAGTGGGCAGCAACCACACCTCTCAAACAAAGTCTGAATCTCAACCTTGGGGGAAACCCTCTTCCAAGTTGTTTCTTCCTTAGGTTCCTTTTCTCAGTCCAAAAGGTAGTAGCTACTCCCTACATTTGGTATTACTATACTCTTTAGTGGTTTTTGTATTTTTGCTATTCAATCATTCTTTATGTTAAAACTTTCCTGGTCAACTTACAGTGGTTTCTGTCCCCTGACTGGAATTTGATGGATACCTTTGCCCACATGCAGTCCGTCTTCTACCTATGAAGAACTATTTGCAGGGTTCTAAGAGATTTCACATTTTTGTGCAAACTTCCCTCTGGATGCCCTCAGGCTTGTTCTTGCTTTTCCATTTCTTCAAGATTCAGATCAAAAGTCACCTCTTCAAGATTGTCTTTCTTAGTACTTTCAGAAAAAGAGAACTTTCCTCTCCATGAGCTCATAGCACCTTAGTCGCTTTTGTTCTACAGGAGTTATTTCCCGTAATCAAATGCTATTGAAATCTCTTCCATTCTCCACAGTCTTTGAAACCTAAACAGCAGTTTTCTGTCATCTAGTTGTCCACATTATCGAACACATACCAGGTATCTGATAAAGCGTTTGTTGCCTATTTGAAGAAATTACTCTTCTTCATCTATTTTAAAGGTGAGATTTTGAGGTTATGTACTTTTAGGGAATTGTTCTTTTACCTCCATTCTGAATGGTGTTCATTAGAGCTGAATGAGCTTTTTGTTTTGTCTAAATCCATACAACAATACTCCTTGTAGGTAAGGAAGTTAACACACTATGATTTCTGTAACATTGAACAGTGTGCTGTTAGAAATTGGACCAATGCCAGGACACATTTCTCATTGACAATTAAACACCCATCAACTGGTAATGATGACTCCTAGTCACTTATGACACAGGCCAGACAGAAAGGCTATGGTCTAGATAGAAAAGGTATTTGATCTCATTACTCATCCTTGGAGCCATTCACTGCCTCAGAATGTTGAATGACTAGAGCCCTTAATGAACAGAAAGCTACAAAATATAGGGTGGTTTATGAGAAATATACACATTTTATTATAAAGTGTGTAAATGTGCTATTTGATTTATATATGTATGTTTTTGGTGAACATTAAATATATTTTTAGTTATTAAATTCTAGTTTTCAAAAGTTACAAAACTTGTGATATACCCACAGAAAGTTGGTATCAAAAGGGACGATTATTTACATAGTATTTGCTTCTCAAGAGTTGATTGTAAAATGTTAATATTAAATTTGAAAATATTTAACTTTTATTCTGTTCACAAAATGAATATAATGGCAAAGAATGTTTTTTAGAACATAAACATTTGGAAATTTGCACTGCACACAAAATAAGTTCAAGTTTGCTTCCTCAAGCAAGTAAAATTCAATTGATTTTAAAACATTTTTTAACACTTCTCTAGCACTGTGTAGCTACTTCATTATTTTGACACAGAATCTATGCTTTATTGAAAGATTTCTGACTCTTCATGTTTTCACGCTTCTTGTGTAAGGAAATTAGTCAAGTTCTCAACTGCGGAGAATAATTTGACAATAAATGGAATTGTATTTGTCTCTAATAGGCCATAGACCATTGGCAAGAACATTGTCTCATGGTGTGGGTCTGTACTATAGATAGGATAACTTATTTGGTTTTCTTGTAAAGTATTGGTATGTAATATTATAAAACAAAAAGAAGTAACCAAAGTGTATGTATTTCTGAAAATATCCTCTTTGTGTAATATTTATCTGTTAACTTCTTGGCATACACACTTCCATAAAATGCCATTATCCTACTGTACATAATATCTTTGTTTTATGTTTTAAAAAGTTCAAAATTATAGGCAAAAGAACTACTTGGCTTCTTTTATATAGGTTAATCCCTGGCAATTGAGTTCTACCTTTAATACCAAAATAATGACTCTTGATTTTAATTTATTTTATTTAAATAATTGATAAGTGCTTTTCCTTCTACATATTATAACTAAATTATTTTATTGGAAAATAAGCAAAGGAAAAATGATTATATAAATCTATATTTGACTTGTGCAAAGAGTAGGGAGATATGGGGCAGACATTATTCAACGTTAAAACAAACTTTGTAAAAAAAATGTTCAAGATGTCTCCAAATTAGAAGAAAGCGCAAAAGTCTGAAATGTACATAATTCAACAAATGCATATCAGATATTTATTATCCTTACATATTACATACTTATTTTTTTTGTATGTTATTTAATTTACTCCTTGAAAACTGTGAGGCTAATGACATAATTTACTTTACCAATAGAAGATAAAATTCAGAGAAGCAAGGAAACATTAATTCAAATTAGTAAGGTTCTAAAGTAAATTTTGGGGGTTAAAAAGTATATGAGATATGAAAAATTAAACAACGGTGCAGAAAAACTTTCCTTTGCTTAGAAAAAATTGGGCTAAAATTTCGGTTTAAGGACAAATTTTAATAATGTAACACTAAAATCTACTTGTATGAAAATCACATGTACACTGTTGAAATGATGTCTGATTTGGTATCTGGTAAAAGTTTACCTCCCTCTTTCAGATCTCACAGCACCATGGGCAGAGCTGAATTAGTACAGTAAGATTTGTGCTATGTGCCAAAGCACAGCTATAGCATAGTGGTTGAAAGCTTGGAGTCACACTGCCTGGGTTCGAATATTTGCTCTAGTTCTTATTAGCTGAGCATACTCAGGCATGCTATTTATACATTCTGTCCCTCAGTTTTATCATTTGTTAATGGAAATATAAATATCACCTACTTCCAGGTTTTGTTGCGTGAATTAGATGATACATTACTTGGCATTTATTGCTAGCTCTTAATCTTTTCTTTAAAATTATTGAAGTATTATGATTGATATTAAGTCTTTAGATAGTTTAATTGTAAATATACATGCATTTTATTGTCACAAGTTCCCTTTACATAATTTTTCACTGCATTCCATATAAATTTTCAAATGAGATTATATTTTTTTCTAATGTGTTTTGCTTAGAACTATGAAGGTACTTTGTCTACTCAACAATAATGCATTAAGTAGATTTAATTGATTAATGAATGGATGCTAATGGATTGGATTGTCTGCCAGCATTGCTTAATGCCATGAAACAAATCAACTAATGATACAAAATTTGCAAATTTTACTGAAAAACTGTGTTCTACTTAGGTATCTACAAGCATGACTTTATAAATATTCATTCCAAAAACAGATTATAAAATGCATAGTCATTTCTGTTTTGATCTGCATATGATAATTTGTAAGGAACTTCAATTGCTACAATACTCAAATTGATTTTTTTTTTTTTTTTGCATTTTGAAGAGTTTCAAGGGGCAAAGGTTGTAAATGTACACAAATCAGGATCATATTCTGATTTGACACATTTGCTTGACATGCCTCCATATACCAGAACTTACCTTTCAAAATGTGCAAGAACTAGGTTGTGAAAGACGGTGAGAGATGTCAAACTACAGTGCCTAACAGCTCTTATCTCTGGACATGTCATGGTCAGTGATCATTAAAGTTCCCTGATCTTGCCCGCAACAGTGTGAAAATGCAAAAATAGAGGTCGCACTGCCAATCATTACTTAAGGTTATTGTTGCCTTTTGGAGCAGTCACCATAGCAATGGAAGTGAATTCATTAAAAGTATATGGCTCCCTAATACACTTGAGGAAAATACAGGCTATAGGAGGGAGGAAACCTTAAGTTTTCCAGTTAATTTCACCTGGCTTAAATGAAGTCACAAAATATCTAATACTTTTCTCATTATAAAAGAATATAAGATATAGGTTTTTTCTTAAGAAAATATATTTTTTAATACTTCCAAAGAAAAATCTCAGTATGTGCTTATATGCATGAAGGAAAGATAAGACAGAATTTCAGAAATGAATGTATGGCTACTTTATATAAGAATTTTGTACATCAAAAAGAAAAACTGTAAAATTTTACCTACTAAAACACCTGAAGTCCTTACCTCCTCAAAGTATATCATCAGTATAGAAATTAGTATCATACATTCACTTTACATTGATGAACAGGGTTACATCATTCTTTCTCTACTAGTCTTTTAGTAGTTTTTAAAAATGTTTTTGACCTTTATTTGTAAATGACCATAACATATGTAAAATAATTCTATTTATTATTTTTATTGAACGAAATTTGTCCCATATTATTAGCAAGCATGAGTGGGAATCTCTTCTTCTTAATAATATCAACTAAAACTTATAACCTAATATATAGTAATTAATAAAGTACTTTCATTGACAGTGATAATGATGATGATGATTCTATTTTAAAAGTGTGTTTTCCTTAGTACACCTGACTCTTATTTTTCTTTCAATTGGTTGGTGATACCAGATAGGTCAAAATAAGTTTTCTTACATATCATCTATATACCTGATTTCCGATGTAGCATCTTCTAGTCTGGTTAACCTCTACCTAAGTGTATCAATTGCTTATAGTGAATATCAGCATTCAAGATACTTTACTTATGCCATCCGCAATCCTTGCAACATCTTGTAAGGTAGGCGCTATCATTTAGCATTGATGAAAACAGCTTAGACACACATAGGGTGGGCGACCTGCCCGTAGCTGCCCAAGAAGGATGTGGAAGATCCACAATACCAACTCTGGTTTCTTCTTTGACTACGTGATAAAGGCTTTCCAAAAATTGACCCCTATTTTCAAAGTCAGAAAAAGTGTATGTGGCCCCCTTACTAACTGTGTAAACCTAAACAAGTTGCTTTATCTCTGAATCTGAATTTCCTCGTCTGTATTAGCTGTGACCTGATACCCAGAAGTGATATGCGATGATGAACATAGCTGCTGTCCAGCAATAGATACTAAAGATTTCAATTTCCTTTGTTGTTGTTTTTCCTTCTCTCCTTCTCTGTTTCTGCGTTCCCCCCGCCCCTGCCCTTATCCACCTTCTCTAGCATGAAAAAGTGAAATAAATGTCCACATTCAATTTCTGATTCCATGTTGTTACAGCTTACATGACATTGGGGACATTACCATATGAAACAATTTTCTTATTTTACAAACAAAACATACAGAGACAGAATATGTATGATGTCTGGTAAACAGCAGGCACTCAATAAATGTTGGTTCTCTTTTCTTCTCTTTGCTTTGTTAAACACGAAGATCCATGCATATGGAGGTATTATTATTATTATTATTAGGAACTAAAAGTGTGTCACCAAAATTGCATTTAATTTAATGCCCAGAGAACCCAGAAGAGAGCAATTAGCTTCTTGGATTCTAATTATTCAAGTTCTGTTTGCCAGGGTAATGCCATGGTTGCTTGCTAATCATTCAGGAATCAGCACTTGTCTGTTCTCTAGATGAGGAAGAAAAACTCTCTCTTTTGATAATCTACCCTTGCAGTTGCCTGTTATACACTGATATGTCATAAATTATCTGGGCATTGGTCTTTTCCAAATACTCTTCCAATGCTGAGATTTTATTATTCTAGATTGAAATGTTTCCTTTCTTTATGTATTAATTCCTTTCATACCACCTATGAAACCTAAAGCTTCAGTTCACTTTGTTAAATTAGTTCCTTTAGTGTTTTCTTAGCTGTTTCACCTGACCTCTGCTCCAATCCCCTTTGATCACTCCACAGTGTCCCCCAAATAATCATTTCACCTATTATTTTTCCCATGTCAACTCTTCCTCAGCATTTTTTCTTCTTCCTGGGCCTATTTTCCTCACTATTTCCCCTACTCCCTTGTCTCTTTTATTTTCTATTTCCCGAGTCTCCTATCTTTAGGTCCTCTAATATTCATAGTTATATTTCTTTGCCACTTATTCCTGGCTATGATCTAATCTCCCCTTTTTCAAATCACAAATGACTATTTTTTTCACAAGATTCAGAGAAGATGGATTAAAGGAGGTAGGTGATATACTTGTGAAGATTGTAAGTGTTTATATAACATAAAATTCATGGCAAAAGAAAGAGTCTAGGCTTGGAAGTGATTTGTGTGCATAGTTATAATTTTCTGTACTGAGTATATTTGAAACATTCAATTTCTAATGCTAACGAGTGGAGGTTTGATGTGTGTCCAGTAAATGAAAGCATGTCTGGGGAGACCGTGGAGAAATCATATCCTTGCTAGGCGGTAGTGCAAAATTAATTCTGCATTTTTAGTGCTTTCAATTTCCCACATGTGATTCCATTGTTATGTCCCTCCTGTCACTTGACAACTATGCAAGGTGGCTTACTGACGTTATCTTTCTGTGTTTCATTGTTAGTTGCATGGAATGTATTTAGCTATTCAAGATGCTGTCTGTTTTCTGAGGTTCCTGGTGCCTTTTAAGTCTTTTTCTTTTTTTGTTCTTTGTTCAAGATGAATTTGCAATATTTTTTAGGTATTTGTGAGGTTGAAACACATGAGGTTGACATCTCTTTTTGTTAAATGTCAAATTTTTGAGGATTTTTTTTCTTAAATATTTTTGAAAGCAAAATTTATGCTTGAATGTGTAGACAGGTAATGGATCCAAGATACTGCTTTAATAAATTCTCTGCTAAATCCTCATGAAATACTTATTTGATTTCTCAATGTATATAAATATGTACCTCTGTGAAATAATTCCAATACCTTGTATTTATATAGAATTGTAATAAAGTTTCATACATATCATCTATTCTCAGATTCATATCAACACTGTGATAGGTAAAGCAGATATTGTTCCTTTTATAGATGAGGTAAGGGCTTCCAAAAGTTTTGTGATATTCTCAAGTTCAAATGGCTAAAAAGAAATTGAGACTGGAATACTTAGATCCACTGTGTTTATTCATAATTCATTGCTTTTTCACCAAAATTTAATGCCTCTTGCCTTAGTCCATTCAGACTGTTACAACAAGAACATACAAACTGGGTTGCTTACAAACAACAGAAATTTGTTTTTTTGAGTTTAGGAGGCTGGGAAGTCCAAGATCAAGGTGGATTCGGTGTCTGGAAAGGTCCCATCTTCTTGCTATAACTGTGTATGGTGTAAGGGCTAGGTAGCTCTCTTTGGTCTCTTTTACGGGACACTGATTTTAGTGACAAGAGCTCTGCACTCATGATCTAATCACCTCCTAAAGGCCTCACTTGCTAACATCATCACCTTAGGGGTTAGGATCCAACACATTAATTTGGTGGGGACACAGACATTGAGAGCATAGTACCTCCCATATATATTTATAAAACATGTAACTGATTTAATGACTATAATAAATCATTTATATTTTTATCATCATTACCATACAGCTATAATTTACCAGTCACCTTACTTATTTCTTGTCCTCACTATACTCCTATAAGCCAAGTCTAATTACCCCCCATTTATAGATGAGGAAGACGGTATCAGAGAATTTTAATAGCATGTCCAAAGTCAAAGACCTATAAGAAGCTAGTTTTGCATTTTAACTTATTCTACATATGTGTGAATGTGCATTAGTTCTACCGTCTTATGCTACTTAGTTTCTAAACAAATTATTTAGTGTCACTTTGTTTTACAGTTAGGAAACACAGTTTATAACTGTTATCCACTTAAAAGAAAAATAAAGAAGTGAAAGAAAAGAGCTACAGTATAACACCAGTAGAATTTTCAGTTTAGGTCCTCTCTAAACCCATTTGTTTAATATTTACTTTTGCATCAGGAAGTCTGTGATCTTATCAGAGAGAGACTTGGACACATGTGCCGTGGTCTGCCTCCCAGTGACCACCGGGGCCAACTGCAGATTGAGATGGATGCGTGTCACCCTGAGGTAGATCCGCAGTGTCCCACAGAAACACATGCATGTGCACATACACACACGCATTGATCAAAATCCAGCCAGTCACATTTCAATTATATCAACTGTATGCTTTCTATTGAAACGAAACAAATGATCACAAATTTAGATGTGTAAAGCACCATGAATTTATTTTCTCAGTTTCCGTGGATCAGGAGTCTGAGCACAACTTATCTGGGTCCTCTGCTCAGGGTCTCCATATCTTCCATTAACGTGTCGAGTCAGTTGCATTTCTTCCTGGAGCCTGAGGTTGTCTTTCAAGCTCATGAGGTTGTTGGTAGAAATCAGTTTCTTTCAGTTATAGGGCTGAGGCCGCAGTTTTCTTGCTGCTGGCTGCCAGTCGAGGGTCACTCTCAGCCTCCAGGGGCCACCCACATTTATGTTCCACATGATCTTCTCATAAGTTCTTTCCTAACATGGCCTCTTACTTCAAGTCCAACAGGAGAATCACTCCTCCAGTCTGTTAAGACAAAGTCTTATATAAAGTAACACAATCATGGGAGTGACACTTCCATCACCTTTGCCACATTCTTTTGGCTAGAAGCAAGTCACAATTCTACCCACACTCAAGAGGAAGAGACTACAAAGAGTGTGACTTGAGTGTCATCTTAGAGCTTCATCTAACATATTAATACTAACCCACAGGTCAGAATTTTTTTAAGAAGAGCAAACAAGTGCCACCTCCTCTTTCCACTTGGGCTGATAGGAGAATGACTTACTAATCATAGAGAATCTGACACCAGGTATCTGTTCACAGAAATCACAGAGGATCAAGTGTTTTCCTGGCCATCTATTGTAAAGAGCTGATGTGCTTTCACTCACTACTTTCAGTTGAAAATTATATCTTGCCATTGTCTTTTGCTGTTTCTTTTCTGCTTGCAATCTAGTGCATTTCTAATCATGGAATAGAGTAAAATAAGGAGTAATAATTAATGCCAACTAAGTTGCATATATTTTTGAATATGAGGATGAAAGTTCATCAATTGTAAAGAGTTTAAAATTATATCTCCAGTATTTTTTAAAAATTAGATTACATAAAAGAAGAGTGCAGGTAGGTTTTAAAGTATTCTTAAAACATTACCTTATATCTTTTATTTTCTGTAAATTGTTTTCAACTTTCATCAAGACTACATTAGAATAACTTCTCACAATAACAGTTTTTCTGAGAAAACAGTTTTCCAACTGGTAGGTAGTTATATTCAACTGCACGGGTTTCCAATGTCCAAGCATTCCAGAGTCACAGTCAGATTTGCTAGCGGACTGATACATTGTGAGGAAAGTCTTATTTGTAGCTCAGTACCCTCTGTTAGCTGAGGGTATGAGTGACTGTAATACTGGTGATAATTTATTGCATAACAATAAGATTTTACTATTGTAGCATTTAAATTAATCGTGTAGCAGGGAGGGGCTTCTCTGTTCCTATTCATTCAAAGGCGTTTGTTCAAGTTGTATCTCTACTTTCTCATGTCAGGAAAAACATTAGACAAGATCAGGTGCAGGTATCTGCGCCCCATGATATCCAAGCAAAGCTCTTTTTATATTTCATCTTATAATTGTATTTGCAACTTAATGTTTGAAGTGTCAGTCTTTGTAAAATTAGCTCATCTTGTTATGATTTCGAGCTTTGATGTGAGCGAAAGGCTTCGATTGCAATGCAGAGTCACATCTGAGAGTAAACTGTATGGACAAAGAGACTTGCAAGACTAGTAAATCAAATACTCTGAGCTGTCTATGTGGATTATGAGATAGTATTTGCATAACTTTGAAGTATTTATACTGATGAAATTACAATAATTAAAATCATTGCTGTGTCAATTGCTAGATGCCACAAGGCATAGCAATTACTAGCATGCAAATCAGACTTTGTGTAAGCATTTTAAAGAATAATTACCTTATTTGATTCAGATGTGCCTGAAAGGCACTAAGAATCATTTGAGCTATTTTGCTTTTAACAATTTTAAGGCTCGTAGATAATGTTGTTGTTATTATCAATTATTTACTTTTGTATATCACTTTTCCTTATTTTGGTTGAAATTTAATGCTGCAGATAAAATAAAAACACATAACTTTGCTGTAACTAAAAACAATTTACTATATCAGTTAAATCTGCATCTTAGTTCAGCAAACATTTTTCTTTCTAATGGGCTTTACTTTGCTATGTCATCAGTTTCATGCCAAATAGCTAATGTATACCCAGTGTCTACATTCACACAATTTAAGATCAGAGCTGTGAATTGCAGGGAAATGCAAGAGTGAGAAATCAAGACGTAAGAGGTTGCAGAATATCCTCTCAAATGTATTTGTCATTAGATATGTATAGGTGGTCACTTAGCCAGCTGAAAATTTTAGTCTTCAAATTGCAAAAGTTTTACTTTCTAAAATTAACATCAAACTTTATATAACACATGAAATCAGAGTTGACATCTTGTCAGAGCATATGATAATTTAGAAATCATGAAGTACTTTCACCAAAACTTCAGATATAGTGATGTTTAATGCAGGTTTAGCCCATATGATTGCTTTTTATAACAAAATCATGTCTTTATCTGTTTTTGGTCTATGTGGTAGGTAATTAAAATACAAAGATATTTTGTGAAACATGTATCGGGTAGAATAATTGAGTTGTATGTCACTAAATCAAGGCAGGGATTTTTATGAAGACTGTTGCCCAACCTACTTTCTTGTTTGGGGCTTGCTTAATTTCCTCATGTCTCTTAATAAATAGTGTCTCTAAATAGGCAAAGTTTTATGTTATTCCCTTGAAAATTCAGAGTGTTTTCATGAGCAAAGTTTGGCTATTTTAACATGTGTTACTTTGTTTTATTGTCTGAAAGCTCCTGATAATGAACTAGATTTTGTATTTAAATTAGTTTAAAAATTAACCTAAAATTAAGATTTCCAGGATTATTTGGCCAAATCATCTTTCCTATAAGGATAGCCATGGGAATAGTGTCTACTTCTCGTTTTACAAAAGGCATAAATATCTGAAAACTGAAGGACTCGTTCAGAATGTATTTTGAAAATTAATTTTGGATTATTTAAGTTTAGCATAATAATTTAATTTGGAAAATATATTTTGTGAAAAAATATATAGTTACACAGAAGCTGAGAAATTAGTAATGCACATGGGAGGTTTCTGCTTTTTTTTTTCTAGATCTATTTGTATCTGTATAGTTGATGTGCTCTCTATAGTGAGACAGAAAATACAATAGACAAACGTGTGTTCCTCTTCAAGAAAAGCTCATAGTAAAAGGTCGTGGAATTATGTCATGCATATTTTAGATGCTCATTAAATATTTGTTCCTTGATTAAGACATCCACATAAGAAGAACCCACATTTACTAAAATACATATTTTTGAAAAAATTCAGGAGAGTAAATTTCTTTAGCAGCAAGAAGTTCCAATTACCATATTAATATTTTGCAAGTGGCAAAGAAAGTTTGGATTTTATCATGTCAATTCTAGGTGCCATTCATAAAGGAACAGCTAAATTTGGATACCATTATCTTTTATAACAAAAAGTGTTGAAATATAGAAAAGAAATATAGGGGCATAGAAGTTCTTATTAAAAATAAAGCTTATGACAAATTCTGGTGTCTGCAACCACTGGAAATTAAAAAGATTTATTGTTTTTCCATTTTAATATATTTTTAATACAGTCTTCTTTGTTCTGGTCTCTCTTCCCTGTTGAGTGAGTGTGGGTAATCTATCTGATTCTCCTCATGTATTTTAAACCTTATTTTTATTATTTTAAATAAAGCTTTCATATATATATTTCTTCTAATTCTTTTTTATCTTACAAAGACCATAGAAAATAAAGATTTACTGATGACTCTTAATTACATTGGTTTACAACAACATTTTATGCAACTTAGTTACAGAGCTTGTTACAGCCCATATCAAAGTCAAAAATGTTTCTTTGTTCCCTATGGAAAAATAAATTGTACACTCTGGGTAGAAAGCTGGGCAACATGAATACTATGACCATCACAATGCATTTGAATAATAGTGTCATTACTGTCAGTTCTCTCTTTTTTTTTTTTTTGTTGAGACAGAGTCTCACTTTGTTGCCCAGGCTAGAGTGAGTGCCGTGGCGTCAGCTTAGCTCACAGCAACCTCAAACTCCTGGGCTCAAGCGATCCTACTGCCTCAGCCTCCCGAGTAGCTGGGACTACAGGCATGCGCCACTATGCCCGGCTAATTTTTTCTATATAGATTTTTTTTTAGGTGTCCATATAATGTCTTTCTATTTTTAGACGGGGTCTCGCTCAGGCTGGTCTCGAACTCCTGACCTTGAGCAATCCACCCGCCTCGGCCTCCCAGAGTGCTAGGATTACAGGCGTGAGCCACCGCGCCCGGCTGTCAGTTCTCTCTTTAATAAAAGATGTATGTGCTTAACCACAATGTATCATAGTTCTCTAGAACACATTGAGTCAAGACTTAAAAAACAACTTAACTTTTTAAAAAGTAATTTCTCAAAGTTTTCTGCAGAGATTCTGGCTAAAAATGAGCACTGACCAAATTATACACCATTTTTGTCTTGATATGCTAAGAAAAGGAAAGGGCATAGTAGAATACCTATATGTAGATGTTTTATTTCATTTCATACATTTTTTGCATTCAAAACATATGCTTATAGCATATGCTTTAGGATGTGCTTGTATTTATATTCATATTCTAAATTACTACAGAATAGTATTATGCTATAGAGCTAAGCATACAATAAAGTATAAACCTTGTATGGCCCAAAGCAATAATTTGAAACAAGTTCAATCTCAGCATTCCTTGGCAAGCATTTTAAAATGGAGTCCTGTTCTCTTTCCCAGAGTTGCAGAAATTCTTTGGAGATGCTTATTCACAGCCAGGTTTGGCAATCATTGTCAGGCTTCCATCTGCATAGGGAAGCCCTAGGGAGTACATATGTGTCCCAGAGACACAAAATATGTGAGAGATGGGAACTTAAAGCTTGGCTAACCATATATTTTCCCTCCCCAAGACAAATAAACTTTTATCTATTTTATATACAGCTTCAGTGCGAAATTTTATTGTGCAAAAAGATTTATAGTAAAAAAAAAAAATTGGTGAGTTGGTGCTTTTTCAAGTTGACTTTGTAGCTTTTACCAAATAGTTTGTCTCTGTACAGATTTCTTTTTCTCTAAGTATATAGGAATAGGTGGATATCTTCTTAATATGAAAATAAGTAAATATACATCAGAAAACAAAATTCAGCAGCATGCTTAATGATGAAATAGCAGAATCTTCAAGAAAATCAGAAACCAGACAAACATATATGATCTTAATATTGTTTTGGAGGGCTACTCAATGCAGTGAAACTGAGAATAAAGTATAAGTTTTACATACTGGAAAGGAGAACTCAAAAATAGCATAATTAAGAAGTCCAAGGGAATCAACTAAGAAGCCATTAGATAATAGGTTGTGTGGCCAGTAAAATTAATAGGTTACTACATAAAATTTAAAGTATCAAAAGAAAAACCTTTCTCTATATAAATTCTAACAATAAAGATAAATCATTGGAGAAAACAGATAATTAAAAATAGCAGTAAATTCTGTAAAATATTTAAAACTTCACAAAAAATGTTCAGGATCTATATGAAGAAACCCATGTAAGTGTATTGAGGAGTCAGTATAGGATGATGTAATAGAGGATAATAGAGATATGCCTTGCTTTTCAAAGGAACACAATGCTATAAAAAAAGGAAAAATACTGCAAAGATGTCAAATATCTCTAAATCTGTACATTCAGTGCAACATTGATTATAAAGCAAACAGCACTAGTTGAAGGTATCTGGCAAAGAATGTAAAGTTCATGGGAAGAATAACACTTTAAAAATCAGAAAATTATAAAAACTAAAAAATGATCACATGATTGCAAGAGACATAAGATAAAATCTAACAAATAGACATGAAATTCTAGTCACAAAAATTAATATAATACTGGCATTGCAATTAACAGACAAGGGAGTCCAGAAATTAAACAATGCATATATTAGAATACGGTAAAGATAAAATTTCAAATCAATAGAGAAAAGACAGCATTAAAAACTATATTGGGGAAATTCTCTTTCTGGACAACATGGAGTATTAGGGACCAGATATACCCTACTGCCTGAAATCATTAAAAAACAAACAAAATATATAAAACAATGGTTTTCAGACATTGAACATTGGACAAAATAGGACAGTGATCATTGGGAGAGGATTAACAATTGAAGTCAGTCCTGAAACTATTCCACCTTACTGCCTAGAAAGACGTTTGAGGACACAACGCAGCCAGGGGCAACCAAGATGGAGTTCAACCATCTCTTGAGTTGAGGAAATAGAGCTGGGAGTTCAGGGAAGCCAAAGAAGCTAGAATTCATAAGACAGATTACCAAAGAGAGAGCTGCATAGACAGAGAATCCCAGAGTTCTGCAAGGGGACCATCCTTAAGTCTTCAGCTGAGTACTGATCGGTGTATATAGGTGAGGAAACTACATAAGGCTGGGGGAAAACAAAAAGAGCAGAGGAAACAATCCATACAACTCATAATTAGTAATTTGCATCACTACCTGTCAGAGTGGAAAAACCTTATAATTCATGGGACATTGGTAGAGTACCCAGGAAGATACTGCTTCAGTATTCAGGCAAAAGTAGTCTTAGACTAAAGACTGATTTGGTCTTGCATATTAAAGATTAAAAGTGAGGGTCAAATGGATCGAGCTATTTCTAAGTAATTTAACTGCATCTCAGTAAAAACTTGAAAATATTTATAGAAATAAAAAAATATCTAGTACTCAGAAATTAATATAAAAAATGTTTAGAATACAATGAAAAATTACCAAGGATACAAAAAAGCAGCAAAATAAAACCCAGATTAAAGAGAAACCTCAATCAATAACAACGTAATGAAAAATAAACATTGCTGCAAAGGACATTATTTCATTTCTTTATATGGCTGAGTGGTACTCCATGATATAAAATATACACACACACACACCACATTTTCATATAATTTGAAGAAAAGAATGTAAATCAATTATAGCTATTTTCCATAAGTTTAAGAATATAGAGAAGAAATTGGGCATGTATGTCAAGACACAGAACATATTAATATAAAAAAGAGATACTATGGATCTAAACAAAGGAATAAAGATCATTGGAATGGTAAATACATAGGTGAATATAAAATACTTTTTTCCTTCTTTTTAAATCTCTTTTTATAATTGAACATTTAAATAAAAAATAATAAAAAGTTTGGGATTTTCAATATCTTGAGAAGTAAAATATGTGATAACAAAGCACAGAGGCCAAGAAGGGGATGATGGAAAATTACCCTTATAAGACTCTTCTCATATACTTCCCACAGAAGGGAAGAGATTGATCCTCTTCCTACCCTGCATTACACTTGCCACCTAAACTTCAAAGCATGATTGCTTGTTTTCCTTGATTTCCAAAAATCGCTTCTTAAATTCTGCCTGTAATTTCTCTCTCGATAAAGCTCGGACATTAGTCCACTCAGTATAGATCAGGAGAAACTACATTTTCATAGTCGGTTGATATCACAATCCCATTTCCTCACTCAGGTTATCCATGCCGATTGTTCCTCCTTCATTCATGCAAACTCTCTCATGTAAATCAACCCTGAAAAATTAATCTGATCTCCAGTTCACCAGATACATTATGAATGAATCCCAGCTAAGACTGAGATGGGTCTCCAGTTACAAAAAACTACCAGGGAACCTAAATCAATTAGGGAAGAGATTTTTATGTATAGAATAAAGAGATCTTAACTCAGGTACTGAATTATCAGGTCTCTGTATTTATAATACTTTCCCTTATATTGAAGATTCTAGAAAATCACCAACAGTGAAAATAAGTCGTGTGTCAACTATCCTTTTTGTCTTCTTGCTATGTTTACCATGTCTAGAGAGAATGGATTTTTTTTTTCCCCAATTAGAACTAAGTACACCTCTTTTGAATGCATGGAAGATTGAAATGGAATTTCATTCCATGCAAGGCTTTGAAATGCTGATATAAGTTGCAAATTTGATAAGCATTGTGTAGATCAGCTTTTCCTCTATAAGCTCTCAGATTGTCCTCGGTTGCACATTTCATGGAGACTGTTGACACCTCCTGACCAGTGTACAATGAACCTGTGAACAATGTGAGATCAGGCCCCAGTTCCTGTTGGTTCTCCAACATCAAGTCTGAAGAGCTTTCCTTTCATGCATGTATAAATGGAATGGGAAAGAATGGCATCTGGACTCAACGGAGAGTTTCCCTTGATACAAATTTATTCATGATTATATAGGATCTAAAAAAAGATATCTGCTTTAATTTTTTAATAAATCAAACAGTAAAATGGCTATATTAAGCAAGGGAGGACTATTTAAAAGAACAAAATAGCATGGAAAAATAAAGTACAATTAAATAAAATAAATAACAAAAGCAGTATACAGTAGACATAACAATACAACCCAAAGAATCATTTGTAGAATAGACAAGTAAAAAGTACCCACAGAACACAGAATAATATAAAGAAGAAAATTAATGGAAAATTACATTAATAGAGGATAATCATAGAACTCTAACCTACAAATAATGACTCTTCTCAAAAAAGGAAACAGAACTCATATAATAAAAGGAATAATCAAAAGTGTATTAGATTTTTTTTAAATACTAAGACCATTTACTCAAAATCTTATTATGATCTGGGGAATATTACTGAAAGAAAATCCATACTTAGATATTACTTGAAAAAATTGCTTGGATTTCAGAAATAAAAAAAAAAAAACTTGTAAATACCCAGGCAGAAATATGTAATTTATAAAGGAACTCTATCAGAGACATAAGGAAATTTAAAATGAAAAGCATGAGAAAAATTTTATGAGTCAACCTTTCCTCCAAAGAGCAAAAATAACAATAATAATTGTCTCAAATGCTTTTTGTAGCAAGATGTTAGAAAGCAAATAAATTATTAGAAAATATAGAAATAATAGAGAATTTAAAGTATAAAGCATTAAACAGAATAGATAATCTGTTTATCTTACTGAAATCTTCAATGATAGTGAGAAAAGAGGGGTCCTGTATTATTCATAAGTCACCTGCCATAAAAAATCATGTCAGTGGCTTCACACAATAAACCTCTTTAATGTTCCACACCAATGCTGGGCTGCACTCCAATGTACTAGAGGTTCTTAACTCCATTCTGGGAAATAGTTTCCTACCTTTTAGTTGTTCTGTTATTTTCTAGAGCCTTGCCATCCTCCACTAAATTTTCAGAATATGGTTAATGCGCAAGTGAAAAAATGAGAGGGATTTTAGAGGTAAATCCTAAACTGAGGTAGATCAGTTCCCTCCACATTGCATAGGCCAAGCTTGGTCATTTGGCCTCACCAGAAGCAAGAGAGGGTGGAAAACACAGCTAAGCACCCGCTTAGAAGAAAAGGAGAAAAACCGATCTTAGTGAGCACTAGCTTTCTTTGTTACAATTGCTAAACATGTATGTATCAACAATCACAATAAAAACCAAATACTAAATTTGAGGAAAAATTGACAGAAAACTGGAAGTATTTCATAGTTAATATATATTTAAGTTAGAGGAAAAGTTAAGTTCAAAAACTTTTTACCAATTGGATATGGCAGATATAGGCTACACTGCCTTCTGAAGTGTATATGGAATGTTTACAAAAATGATAACACATTTTGCAGTGAAGAAAATTTCAGTGAAGGAGACTATATTGGTTATAAATTAATTTTGGAAATTGATTTTATATAAATTGTTTATTTCATGCAGGGACTTGCATAACTATTCATAGATACAACGACAAAGACATGCATCCAAAGGAAGCCTTGGAATATCAAGAAAGGCTTTCTGTAAAATGTGATATCTAGAATTGATTGAGAAATCACAAGCAATTTAATAATTTATATAGTTAAGGTTGTATAAGAAGTTGGTAAAAAATTAAATGTTATTAAATAAACACATTAGGGTGGTTTATTAATAATTTGAGGAACATTGATATCTCTTTAAACAATCATATTTAAAATAAGGTCAGTTTGATTAGTTCAATATTAAAAAGTCAAATTTTTGAATAAAAATAGAGTTTCTGAAATCAAGGTTAAAAGAAATATATTCCAAGTTTAAAATAAAAAAAATCAAAAGGCACATGTAATTTATATATGATTATTATTTTGAGTGAATAAAGTAATTTTATGACAGTGCAACCCAGCAAATACTCTTATGTGTGCAATAAATAAAACCACAATTATATAAAGAGATAAGACAAATAATATATCAGTATTAAAGGACAAGAATCAAAAAATCACAAATATAAAAAATACATTAAAATTTAAAATGCTTATTTGCACTGATATTTAAAGATATCACATGCAATTTTTTGGAGTATGAAATTGTACCCCTGAAATCACAAAATCATGAATATGATAAAAGTAGAAATCAAACTCTTTTTAAGATATCCTATGAATTGGTCCAGATTTTTTTTCAAGCCAGAAAAATACTCATAAATTTCCACATAAATTTTTTTCTTCTAATGTATTCCTCTTAAAAATTTGGAAAATAATTTGTGTAAAGAGTTTTTCAGGGCAGGCATGGTGGCTTACCCCTGTAATCCCAGCACTTTGGGAGGCTGAGATGGGAGGATTGCTTGAGCCGAGTAGTTCAAGAACAGCCTGAGCAACATAGCCAGACCCCATCTCTACAAAAAATAATAAAAAATATTAGCCAAGCATGATGGTTTACAACTGTAGTCCCAGCTATTCAGTAGGCTGAAGCAGGAGGGTCGCTTGAGCCCAGGAGTTTGAGGTTGCAGTGAATTATGATAATGCCACTGCACTCTAGCCTGGGCAACAGAGTGAGACCGTGTTCCAAAAAAAAAAAAAGTCCACTAAAGCATTTATACAAATGAAAGCAAAATGAAATAAATAAGCCTTGCTGTGTACTTAGTTGGTAGAAAAAATACACAGAGAAAAGTTAATTTTGAGTGATGAAGACACAGTCACCTGACTGTACAGTCCAAGTGATGGAATTTACCCTGAAACAAAAGAATTGCTATGTGAATGAGTGAAGGAATGAATGAACAGACTCTTTAGTTTTAATAATTATAGTATAAGTTATAGTACTGATATTGTTATTCTGAGTCTGTTGCATGTATATTTTTGCAAAAAAGCAATGATGTTTATATTAATGAGAATCTACCTTTTTGACATGAAATAAAGACGACACACATCTAAGATAGATGTGGTTAAGTAAAGTCCTGTAATCTTGAATTTTAATTGGTAGTAACAGTATGAATTTATGAAAAAATACATATTTTCTAGTTCCATTCTTTGAAAAAGATTAGAGAGTATGACTAGGTAAGCATCTCTAAGCACCACTGGTGACAAAATTGTGGTCTTCTAATTATTATTTCCCACTAAGAGAAAGTAGAACTCCTTAGAGAAATCGCCGATTTCAGGTTTGACATAGGAATTGTACAAGATGTTATAGCAGAGGGCAAAGAATCCATCATAGATTGAGTCATGTCAGAGGATAAGGACTAGGAAGCCAATTGGGATAACCTCCTATTTGTCAAAAATGGGGCAATCTGAGCATCAATAATATTTACAACAGTAAAGAAATGAAAACAACCTAATAGGTGTACATTTATCCATCCTTCATAATGCTAAAATAAATTTTAAAGGAACACAATCAGTGACCACCATTGTTAAAAAACCAAACTCTTATTTTGAAAACTGATAAATAGGGGAAACAGAGAAAGCATTTCCCTTCATTCCTATAAGAGCTGTACCTAGAGTATCCAAATAGATGACAAAGTGAAGTTTGCTTTCATATGTCTTCCAGAAAATAAATGAAAAAGAATAATTAGAATATCAGTCTTTTGTGACCCAAATCAACTCATGAATCTAGACAATGGTCATCACTGAGAAGGAACAGACAGAGAGGAAGTGCTGAGTGATTACAGCTGTGTGCAAGTATTGTCTGGCTGGCTCTCTTTTGGTGATCCTAACAATCACTGATGGCCATTGTTTTTTATTCTTTTTTGCTTGCTCTTCCTAATCTCTATATTTTATAATGGAATATTTCAGGGCTTTATGTTTTGATATTCCTGACAGAGACTTATCCCAGCTCATGGCTGTAGATGCCTTTCACACAATGATGATTTTTTTCAATGATGGATGTTTATTTTCAAAATTAACATACAATTGTTAAGGGGTGAAGTATGCCCTCCCAAAAAGATATGCTAAATTCCTAATGCCTCAGGAAGTCACCTTATTTGAAAATGGATCTTTGTGCTGTATATATAATTAGTTAAGATGAGCTTTTTTGGAGTGGAGTGGGCCCATAATCCCATTTCACTGGTTAACTGTAAGATGTCATATGAAGACACAGACATAGGGTGTGATGGTGCAGGCAGAGATTAGGGCCATGCTGCCAAAAACCAAGAAATGCCTGGGGCCACCAGCAGCCAGAAGAGGCAAGAAAGGATCCCATAGAGGCTGGAGAGAGAACCTGGCTGAGCCAACACCTTTATTTCAGACTTCTGGGCTCCAGAGCTGTAAGAGAATAAATTTCTGTTGTTTTGAGCCACCTTACTTGTGCTGCTTTGTTATAGTAGTCCTGGGAAACTAATACAACAATCCAGCTCTTGATTTTCCACCCTAATCAAATCTGCTCCTCCCTCAGTCTTCTTTAACATAGTAACTGGTAGCTACAACTCCATCCATCCAGGTGTTTAGAACGAAAAACTAGAACTCATCTTTGAGTCCTCTGTCTCATACTCTCTGTATTTAAATCATCAACAAATCCTTTTGGTTCACTTCTACAAAACATCCAGAATTTGACCAATTTATAGTACCTTTGTTTCCACTGCTCAGTTCCTGTCACTGCCATGACTCATCTGTTTTACTGACATAATTTCCTGATTGGTCTACTTCTTTCATCTTTCACCCTCTCCTGTGGATTCTGAAGGTATCGGCCTGAGTGATTGTTTTGGAACAAAGTCTGATTAGGCCTCTTATTTCTCAGCATTCTCTAGTGGCTTCCTATACAAGATGGATTTAAACTAAAATTCTTAACATGGTCTAGAAGAACCTCTACGATTTGGTTTTCTATTCTTCCATATCTCCCATCACTTTCCATACCTTTTTGACCTCATCTTCTTCCAACTTTACCCCTACCCCAACTACACATGTCACAGAGCCCCTTTGCTTGGTGCTATCTATGCTTGAAATGTTCTTCCTACAGACAGCATGTGACTCACTTCATCTCTATTTAAATATGATCTTATCACTATGACATTTCTTGATTTTCCTATTTACTATTTCAACAGCCTAAATCCATATCCTTCTCCCATGCTTTATTTTTTTTCAAAGTACTTACCTCTAACTGGCATACTATAAAGCTTATTTATTATCTATCTTCTCCCGCTAAAATGTGTACTACATTAAAGCAAATTTTAATCCTTTAGTCACTGCAGTATCTCAAATCCTAAAAGAAGGTCTACTACATAAATGCCATTTCATAGATACTTGTATAAATTAATGATTATATGGGACACTGCTAGACAACTTGAGAAAAACTAATTTAAAAGACTCACTATGTTTATTATATGCCTGTGAAATAAAGATTCTATCTAAAGATGACATATTTGTTCATTAGAATAAGTCTATCAAAATCAGTTTGGAGAACTAAATAGTTTGATTTACCTTCTAATTTAAACTGATAAAACTACATTTTTAAACTAATATCATAAGATTCAATTATTTCAGAAAATCATATCTTTCTTTCAAATTGTACAAATTAGTATTGATGCCAGAGTGTTTATCAAAGTATGCTCTCCAAAGTAATTAAATCTTCTTTTGTCTAAAATAATCATTAGTGACTTCTTATAATGGGGAGAGGAGAAAGGTCACTTATGGGAAAACAAATGACTATTTGGAAAGATGAATGGCCCTTAGGAGAATAAATGGGAGATATAGTAGTTTTGTGACAGTGCCTCTTTGGTTGTATTGTGGACTTCTCTAAGAAGAGAAGATTAAAGTTACTCCTGGGGAGGAGATTTATGAAAATTAAGTTCTTTTGGCAGGCTCTGCTTTTAGGCAGATAAGAGATTTCAGGGACTCCAGTGCTTTGGTGCAAAATAATTTTTGTGCTACAGTGGCTTATTCTGGACCTCCCTACCTGTCATAGCTTTTAAAAAAATTCCTAGGAATAATATTTTGTTTTCACATCATGATTTATCCTCTTCAAAGCACTTGTTCATTTTAAATCAATTTTATCAGGGTGTTACTTTACATATGAGAAATATATGCATTATAAATGTATAGTTCAGTATGCTATTACACATTCGTACAAACTTGCAACCCCATCACCTGAAGTAAGATAGGGAAATAAAACAGGTGTCAGCAAACTTTTTACATAATAGGCCAGATACCAAATATTGTAGACTTTACAGTGTATTAGTCTCTGTTGCAGCTACTCAACTCTGCCCTTAGAGTGTAAGTGGATGGACATGGCTGTGTTTCACTAAAACTTCATTTACCAAAACAGGCAGTCAACCTGCAGGTTATAGTTTGCCATTTTCCAATAGAATATTTTCATCACCATTGTGCCCCTTTAAGGTCAAATCTCCAGCCCCAGCCCTAGCCCCATCCACTTTAGGTCTGATTTATGCATTCTAGAAAATTTAAAATAAATCATATAGTATGTACTCTTTAGTGTCTGGCTTCTTTTATTCAGCATCTTTTTAGAGTTCAGCCATGTCAGCCATGTTGTTGCACGTACCAGTGGTTAATTTGTTTTTCTTGTGGAGTGATATTCAATTATAGATATATATTTTTGCTTGTTTTGTATTTTGATTTTTTTATCTCAGCATATTACAGGGGTACAAATGTTTAGGTTACATATATTGCCTTTGCCTCACCCAAGTCAGAACTTCAAGCATGTCCATTGCCCAGACGGTGCACACCACACCCATTAAGTGTGAATATGCCCATCTTTTCCTCCCTGCTCTCACCTGCCCGACACCTGATGAATGTTACTGCTATAATGGTGAGTACATGTGGTGTTTGTTTTTCCATTCTTGTGATAGTTCACTTAGTACAATGGGCTCCAGCTCTATACAGGATAATACAAGAGGTGCTATCCATTCTCCTATAGGTAGACATTTGGGTTATCAGTTTTTGGCTATTATAAATAAAGCAACTATGAGCATTCTTAAAAATAAAATAAAATAATCATTAAAAATAGATGATATATGGCTATTATCAACAATTAACTTCACTTTTTCTTATGCATTTTCTTTGTATAATTGTGCTGCTCCAGTTGCACCATGGAAACATAAGCAATCATGAGCCTTCAACTCACAAATAATCTATCCCCAAATTTAAAATTTGATGTTTTTATTCAGGGAGCTTAATATTATCAGTCACATAAGTGTATTAAATAATAATATCTGATTACCAGCAACTTCACATTCTCATGAAATGTCTTTGAAATGTTGAGTTTTCATGCAGAGTAGATGTCTATTGTATTTTACTGCCAAAATAACATGTTTCAAATAGTAAAACGGCAGGGGAATACTGACTGAGCTATTAATAAAACACACCAGCTTTTAGCTGGCAAAGCAGCCTTCTTTCCATCAAACATGTCTCAGCCTTTAATAAAGAAACTCAAGTGGTGTAGGTGAAAAATTACTTTTCTCACCCGGTCATCTGTCTGTCATGTATTATTCAGGTCACCAATGTTTGTCCTGAACTGTATCATTCTGTAGTTGTGTCAGGTATGAGATATGTTCAGTGTAATTCCATCAGACTTCGTGAAGTTGATTAGAACAGATCACCTTTCGGCATGGGCACAAGTTATCTCAGCAGATTGAGTGAAAAAGACTTATTTATCTTTGCCTTATAATAAAGAAAGAGATGAGCAAATTTATCCATTAACTTGAAAAGAGTCACATATTTGGTGTGGAAAAAAACCTATAGTCAGTAATTCTATTGAAAATACTATAGTACATGGATATTTCTTCAATAGAAAAAAATACAGGAGTCTACATTTAATAGCATGAAATATTTAAGCAAAGCACACACATTTTATGATAGTACTTAAAATGGTAATTCTTTGTCCCACAACAAAATGATAGAATGTAATAAAAAATGCCATATCTTTGATGGTTTCCATTGGCCTTTTTCCAGCATTCTTTTTGCAAAATAATCTGTACTTTCATTTTGCAGAAAAAAATATTCAAAGTTTATGTAATCATTATACTATTATGTCTTAACTAAACCATAGACTATTTTGCTATAAGTATTCTAAAATCTTTAGCAACTCAAAACAGTGAAGAGGATGGGGCTAATAAAAAGATATGTATTAGGTGTAAAGAAACCTAAGATCTTGTCTGTCATGACCTGGGGTCCTTTTCTGCCAAATTAACAAGTGACACTAATTAATGGATTCTCAAAGAGGAGAGGGAGCAAAGGAATGTACACGAATCTTACAGTAGAGCTAGGTATGTGTTCAAGTGCGTACTCTCCTACGAATCAAACTCATGATCTTGGATATATTTCTAAAAATGAGAATAAAATGAAAGGATCATATGGTAGCATCTCTAGCACATAGTAATGTTTAAGCATTACATATAATGTTCAAGCTTTGTCATTTGCTCAAATGATTTAAGATAGTACAAAGTAGAAATCAATGTATGTTCTTTATTCTCACATCTTCCAACTGTTGATTTTAAGAATTTCTTGAAATGGTTTTTGGAAAATATAGAAGACTGTCACTAAAGGCAAACTAGGATATTCAGAAATTTTGCAATAACAAAATCTGAATTACTTTATAAAAAGCAAATATACAGATTGTGAAATCTCCTGAGGAATTACTTGATTACTCTTTTCTTCATAGACTTTTTATCTATAGTAGCCAGAAGACTTTCTGGAAAACAAAGTTGATTTTTCCTAAGATGCTTTTCAAGCCCTGAAGTCTGGAATGTGTTTTGAAATAGAAAACTTTAGAAACTGCCTTAACTCTTCTTCTACATCATATCGTGTATTTGGCTGTAACTCGTTTTGTGTAGGAGAACAGGGTCTTTTTATCGTTCTCCCACTCTGTAAACCTGTACGTTTCCTTTTGCTGTGTGCCAGAGCTCAAAGCAACAAGTATTTACTAAGCTTCAGAGATGTGACCAACATTGTGCTGGGCTGTGTAGAATACATGCCAGGTATAGCTTTTGTTCTCACAGAGCCAAATGTATTTTTGAGCAGGTGAACGGGAAGTCTTACATGTGTGAAGCAGGTCAGAAACAATGAGCCCACCTAAATCAAGTGTTAGTACCTCAAAAAGCAAGCTAAAGTTGTTAGAGAAATTTTGAGACAGGGAAATATAGAAGATGAATTTTGTGTAAAATATTTATTAATACATTCAAAGAAAGGAACCAAAAAGACAGAACTAAATTTATACTTATTTTACTTTACATTCTAAGATCTTTTTTTTTCCAAATCTGTTTGTTTGAGATTCTAGCTTATCTATGTGAATTACTCTACGAAACAATTTTTTGGCTGGAAACTTATTGTTGATTTAAATAAGCCTCCAAATCATACCTCATCTATTATATAGGTCTGGGATCACCTTTTACCCTAGCTGCAGAGGCAGGCTCTGATTGGTCTGCCCTAATGCAATCATGGTAATCTAATCGAAGAATAAAGTACATGAGCTAAATTTGTTCAATCACAGTGAAACTCAAAACCTTTGTTCCCTGCTTAAGAGAAAATAAATCAGCTGTCTCCTCATGAACTTAACCAAAGAAGTAGAAGCATTTAGCCTTATTGCTGCCAGCAGTTATCCTTCAGCCAGGAGAGAGAGCAGCCTGAGGATGGAGAAGACATGAGCGAGAGGGGGCAAGAGAACTTTGAAGAAAGTATCCCAAACCTTGCATTATTTCTGGACTTTGAACAGGACCAAACATATTTCTTTTATTTTTCAATCCAGTTTAGATTAGATGTGCTGTTATGTGTTGCCTTAAGTGCTTTTTGAAAATAGATAAGCACATAAGTTTTTAAATATAGAAAAAAATTAAAAATAAATATAAATTGTTTTTCTCCTTCAACCATAAATCCTATTAGAGAAATTAAAGTTCTTTTAAATCTGGAAATCAACCTACTAAAAGAATTTGTTATAAAATATATGTTAAGAATTCTAAAACATCTCAAAATGCCAAGATTCAACATGAATAATATCTGAAAACAATCACATGTAAGAAAATCAATATCACCATCAATAATAAAACAAAGCTACTTAAAAAGTAAAAGAGAGGCACAAGCAGACAGTGTGTGTTGGTGGTGAAGAATTTATATTCTGGAGTCAGATAGAAGTGGGTTTAAATGCTAATTCACTCACTCACTTGGTGTGTGACTTTGGGCAGGTCATCTAACATACCTAATCCTCAGCTTCCCCATCTGTGAAATGTTAAAAAAAATAAAAAATAAAAATAAAGCCAAGCTATTACCACAAAAAAGTGATTAAGCATCCCCTTCTTCTACAAATATGAGCAACTACTTACCCTTTACCAACAAAAGCTCTAGTCTTGCTTTTGTCTCCCTATTTCCTAGGTAAAAATTAAAACACACAGTCACTACATTGGCCTTGTTTTGGATAGCATCCAATCCAGAATTGGCCTGGGCTTCTTTCACTTGGCCTTAGAATCGACCAGCAGTATCCCAACCCCTATAAGCCTCATCCAAATTCCTTCGCTGAAATGTCCTACTGTTTATTCAGAGTATTTTCTTTTTTGCTATAAGCTAAATAAATTCTTTTAAACTACCAGTGTGCTCCTGGTGGTGCTTGGCTGGTGAGACTTAACAAGTCATAGGATCGATTCATTCAGTTATTCCTTCAACTGTATTTCTAAAATATTTAAATAGTAGTTTGAGCTTAACTTTAATTTAATTTTTACAACATTTTTATTTTGAAAAAGAATTCAAACCTACACGAAAATTGAAAGAACAAGTCAATGAACACCTGGACATTCATTACCTGAATTCAATTCCAAACATTGCACTATATTTACAGTATTAACCAAGGACCTAATAGTCTTCATCTAACTAATCATATTTGATAAGTTAAGCAATTCTGCAATTATTAAAATCCTCTATTACCTTAGCCTCCTTTTCTCCAAATTTTTGTGGGTATTCTTCTATATCTCTTTCCACACTTTGTTATTGTCTGCAAGACACAACTTTCTCTACTCATCTGTTACATGGAGGAGTTTATTAAGGCTTCATCTTAAACCTTGTCTTTTTTCTGTTTCCATAATCTATCCCTATGATCTGACTTTTACTCTTAGTTTCGATCAGTACATATAATCAGAAAAATTTTAAAACATATCTCATATTTTCTGATTTCTAGAGCTATTTACACAGCTTCCTGCCTTACCCTATCTTTTAGAAGTATCAAAGACATCTGAAACTCGGTAAGTATAAAGCCAAAGGCCCTTTATCTTTGCCCAGTCAGTCTTGGTTCTTTACCATTGCTGTCTATCACAGAGATTGACATTGTCATGTGTTTGCTTAGAAAAGCATGGAATCTACAAGTCACTTTGACACCTTTTCTAGAGATAGCTCCATGGGTAAGGCTAGTAGATTCTCCACAATCCTCAAATACCAGTTTACTTGGTGTCTATCACCTTCTCCCTTGTTTTAGCTACCATCATTTCATACGGAACGACTGCAGTAGGTTGCTAATTGGTCTATATCTGTTTTGTTTTTACCCCTCCAATCCATTCTCTAAAATTAAAAAGTATTAAACTTAAAGACTAAAAAAATAAAGTCTGATCATTTCACACTCCTGTCCTTTTCCAAAATTCTTCATTGTCTTCTTATAATTGCCATAACAAAGATGGCATTCCTTAACAGGGTTTATAAGGCTGTAATCGTCATCCTCAGATTGAACCACCCTGTTGTGTCCCATTCTCCTCACACTCACCTTATTAGGTCCCTTTATGTTCCATGCTTCCTCCTATTTCTTTGCACACATCACCTCTTCACTAAGTTACCCACTACTCACTTTTCATATCCCGTGCCAATGATCACTTCCAAACTGTAACAAATCACCCCATTCTGTTCTATTGAGAAACTATGTGTTTCAGATCTATATTGCTTATCACAATTATCAGTAAAGAATGTATTCACCTACAAATACAAACCAAATAAGGAAACAAATACAGAATAGGTGTTTATTGGTCTCCTATAATGAGTCTGGAGCAGGGGCTTTCTGACCTCTCACTTTACCAACTGCGGGCTGTTGGCTTTATTCTCATGCTTGTCACTACTAAGCCTCATGATGCTTGTTCTTCCCCCAGGTTTCACATTGGTATTCCAGACAGAGGAAGTGGAAGTGGGAGGCTGCATGCCAGCACTGTTTGTTTCTTTATATTAGAAAAGCAAAGGCTTTCCTAGAAATCCCTGGCATATTCCTTGTTAGATTTAATTAGTCAGAACTCTTACAATTCCACCACTTACAGTAATAAACACTGGGAATCACCAAAGCAAGAAGGCAGTTAGAATTATGTAGAAAGAGCAAATTTACAATATTGTGTTACAGGTTTATATTATTTATGGGGTTTATATTTATATTTACCTATCCCAATAGATTGGATTTTAAGCTCCGTTAGGGCAGAGACTTTTTTTGCTGTTGATCATGGAGGGCATATCTAAGTGGTTTCTCCCATCCTTTGTAAAGTCCCATAGTTTCAAAGCCTTTTTTCCAGATATGTAAGTGGTAAAACCAGAGCTCTTTTAGCTCAAATTCTCAGTTGCCTGTGTCTCTTTAATATGTGAGTTAAGCATAATACTTTAGTTACAATTTCAAAGGAAAATCTAAAAGACCCATTAATTTAAAAAATTATTTGCCAGCAGAAAAAGTTTTAGGTTTTGGTACTGACTGATACAGGCAAGTAATGTATCTTCAGAAAGTACATATGTATGTAAGTTCCTAAAAAGATAAATTAATTTTATTTAGTGATATGTGCATAAGAACAAAAGAAATGAGTCATACACATAGTCCTACAGGTCAGATACTTTATAGTAGTGGCTTCAAGGGACATTATGTGAGAAATCATAATTGCTCTCCATGACACATCGATACATTATATCAAGACTTTCCTAAATTTAATTAACTTTAATTTATAAATCTAACATGAAATTAAGACAGTAATGGAATATAATGCAGGAATTAAAAATAATCATACACACTGATATGAAATTTTATGTGATATGAAATTATTTTAAATTAAGTTAAAAAATAAAATTGGAGAAGAGTAGTTGAAAGACTGTTGGACATAATATATTTAACTATAATATAATCAGAAAAATATGTTTTTGTTAAAAAGTGACAATTTACCTATATGATGACATCAAAATGAGGAGCTCAGGCATAGATGATTTTAAAGCTTTTTCCTTATCAAATTCAGTCTTGTAAGCATATTGACACGTTGCTTCTACCCAACTTTACTTAGATGATAGCTATTCTCATTATTCATTATATTTTGGTACCATTTGCAGACATTATAGTAAATGCAATATACTTTCCGTGATTTGTTATGTTCTGAATCTTATTTTGCACAATAAGAACATGTTTATACATTTTTATATGTGACTTTTCAGTGATGCAAAAGGGTTTTTTATTTAAATGTTTTTATTGTATATGTTAAGCTGTACCACAGGATGCTTTGATATATATATATATGCTTAGTGAAATGATTACTATAATTAAGCAAATTAACATATATCCTTCGCCACACATAGTTACTTTTTTGTGATAAAAGCACTTAAAATATCATGTCTTAGCAAAATTTCAGTGTACAATGCAATATTATTAACTATAGTCCTTATACTGTACACAAGATCGCTAGACGTATTCATCCCACATAGTTGCAAGTTTTTACTCTTTGATCTACTTTTTCCTATTTCCATGTGTAAGTGAGAATAGAATGTGTACTGTTTTTATTTCTGTGTCTAGGTTATTTTACTTAGCAAAATTTTTCTCCAGGTTCATCCAGCCTGTCTCACATGACAATATCTCTTTATTTTTAGGGCTGAATAATATTCCATTGGTTATATACACCACAATTTCTTTATCCATTCATCCATCAATAGACATTTGTTTCCATATATTGGCTATCGTGAAAAACACTGCAATGAACATGGGAATGCAGATAGCTCTATGAGGTACTGATTTCGTTTCCTTTGGATATATAACCAGCAGAGGGATTTATGGGTCATATGATTGTTCTACTTTTAATTTTCTGAGAAACTTTCCCATACTGTTTTCCATAATGGCTACACCAATTTACATTCCCACCAACAGTGTAAAAGGGTTCTGTTTTTCCTACATCCTTGACAACACTCATCCTTTGTCTTTTTGTTAACAGCCATCCTAATAGGCATGAGGTGATACCTCATTGCAGTTTTGATTTGCCTTTCCCTTATCATTAGTGACATCGAGCACCTTTCCATAAACCAGTTGGCCATTTGTATGTCTTTGGGAAAAATGTCTATTCAAAACCTTTGCCCATTTTTTAATTGGGTTATTTGTTCTTTTGCTATTGAGTCATGTGGGGTCTTTATATATTTTGGATATTAACCCCTTATCATATATGTAGTTTGTAAATATTATCTCCCAACAGGCTGTCTTTTCATTTTGTTGATTTTTCCTTTACTATCCAGAAGCTTTTTAGTTTGACATAGTCCTACTTTTTATTTTTGCTTTTGTTACCTTAGCTTTTGGTGTGATAGCCAAGAATCATAGCCGAGGCTAATATCAAGAGGTGTAAAAAAGGTTTTTAGAGGTGTTTTTTAAATTAGGGATAGAGAAAGGTATAAATAATAGTAACTATCTGCATAATGTTTTTTCATAGACTATAAACATTTTTAAAAATTTTGGAATTATACAGCAAACAAGTTAAACTTGTGCCAATCAGGTGGAGGTGGTAGGGGTGGGGTAAACTCACAGCTAATAGAGGCGGAGCGCACTGTATGCGGGAAGGGCACGCTTGTAACCCTGGCTTGGGCAAGGCAAAGGCATTACATGTAACCAAAAATCAATTAAATAAGAGAGTTAAGATAATTTTACAGTAAATACAAAAATGTAAAAAGATTGAACAGGAAAAATTAGCCTAAGATGATACACAAAGCTTTTTTAAATAATAGCTTTATTTGGATATAATCAAAATACTTTCAAGTTCACTTTTTTAAAGTGTACAATTAAGTGGTCTCTAGTACGTTCACAAAATTGTGCAGCTGTCACCACTATGAGATTTTAGAACATAGTCATTATCCCAAAAATGAATCTCATAAGCATCAGCGGTTACTCCCCATGCTGTCCATGCCCTAGACCCTGGTGGCTGCTTATCTCTTTCCTGTCTCTGTGAATTTGCCAGTTCTGAACATTTCATATAAATGGAATCATATAATATATGACTTTTTGTATATAGCTTCTTCACTTAGCATAATACTTTCAAGGTCCATTCATGTAGTAACATATACTATACTCTCTTTATATGACTAAATAATTTTCTATTGTATGATATAGCATATTTTGTTTATCCATTCAGCAGTTGAGGGACATTTGGGCTAAATAATCTCGACTGACTTATATTCAGCTTTGCTGAGTTTTTCTTCGACCTGCTCAGATCTACTGTTTAGTCCCTCTACTCCATTTTTCTATTTTCTATTTTGTACTTTAAAACTTCAGAATTTCTGTTTTGTTCTTCTTTGTAATTGCTGTTTTTATTGACAGTCTCTATTTGTTGAAATGTCATTATCATATTTTCTTTTAATTTTTTAGACATAGTTTCTTGTAGTTATCTGAATATGTTTATAATACACGATTTAAGTCTTTATCTGGTACTTTACTAGACTTTATCTAGTAAGTCTAATGTTTGGACTTTCTTAGGAACAGTTTATATTGCCTGCTATTTTTTTCCTCCTATGTATAGGCCTTACTTTCCAGTTTCTTCCAAATCTTTACAGAGATGCTCTGTGCTTGTGTGTGTTGGGCCAGTTTGCAACTCCACTTGCACAGAGCCTTGAGGCAAGCCGTAGGTGAGAAATCACGTCCTTCTCAGGTCTTTCCTGTCCATGCGCACAGTCCTGTCCATGCACATGGCCTTCTAGATTCCCAGGAATATTTCAGATTTAGGGAAACCAAGGAATATTAAGTTGTATAAGAACAAAAAGCAAAAATCATATAATATATAATACAAAGACATGCCTAAACCTAAATGATATGTAAAAGTTAAAGTGGCAGGGAGAGAGATATTTCAAGGAAGGAGATAGGATATGCCAAGTAATTAAAAGGAAAAGAAAAGTTAGTTTGAAAATAAAAAAGTGAAAGAATTCAAGTGGAAAGGATATCAATAGAACAAGATTCTTTCTATGATCAAGTGTAATTCATAATTAATATCTAATACACATGAATCAAGAAACAGAGAAGTGAAATTTCTTTAAAATTGAACTCAAAAAGACATTGGTAAAAATCTGTGTTCTACTGTCAGTCTTTGTTTAATGTATTTTTCTCATTTTTTTGGCAAAATAGGTGCAAAAAATAAACTTAAGGAGAAGGTAGTTTTGATTTGCATTCTACAAGAGAATATCAAGGCCAAATAAATATCCTAAAAATGCTATAACTTCTAGAAAAGCATCGCCATAGCTTAACTTCATTATATTTTATAATATTTGCTCTATAAATTATATATATTATATAAAATATAATATATAATTATATATTTTATATATTTATATATAAATACTGATAGAAGATTTAAGTAGTGCAGTTTATTGGGTTGATTTAATCAATTTATTTCTCTAACCTTGTGTCATATAAAGGGAGAATGCATAATGTCACCTAAAAACCACAAACCAATTTATATTGTAGGTCATAAAGAGGCACTCTATACATTTCAAGGTTTTTAAAAAAGAAATCCCACAGTCTAATTTCTGATTTTAAAAAAGAACTGAAATTATTAACAAGGAATTTTCTTTAGCCTAAATATTTTCAAACACTGTTACATAAATGTTGGGTCAAAGAGAAATTGAAATTTGCATTTGTGGAATATGTAGGTTAAAAAAGTGCAGTATTTAAATTCCCATAAGAATTTGTCTTTTTTTGAGTGGTTGCAAAAGTATAATAATAACTTTACATATTCTTGATATTAGAAGATAAATACAAAAATTAAATTAACTTTGAAGTAATTCAGGAAACAAAAAATAAAAATTTAGACATATGAAAAAAGGAGAATTATAAATTTATTTACAGAATTTAAGAAATTAATAATGAAAATAGTAAAATAGATAAAAAGTGTTTTAAACATTGTTAAAAATTTCAACAAATTGAACATAATTCTGGAAAACTAGTGAAAAAAACAATATAAGTTTAGGTACAAAAATACTAGGTATAACAAAGTGTGTGTGGTCAGCAACATAAAGGATGTTTTTAAAGTTTAAAAAGTACCACTTGTAACACTTTATAATGTTCAACATAGTATTATTATATTTGGTCTTCACAACTCCAATGGCAGGTACTAATTTTCCCTGCTTTATAGATAAAAACAACTGAGACTTACAGAGGTTTTATTATTTGCCCAAGATAAGACAGTTAATAATTATAGAAAGAGACACTAATCCAGTCAATCTGAGTGTATGGTATTAATCATTAAATAATTGCAGTCATTACTATAATAGTAATATCTAATATTTATTGAGAACCTGTGTATCAGGGATTGTGACAGGTACATTGAATGCATTGCCTTGTATAATCGTCACAAAGACTTCAAATATTAGGATGTATTTTTCCCCACATGAATCTGTAAATAATGCATTACAAAAAACACTTCAAGAATTTTTGTGGTGGCTAAACTTGGAAAATATAAAAAAATCCTTATTTAAAAGAACAAATGAATGAGAAACCAAGAAAACGTATAAATATAAATGTAAATATTAAAATTTATTTTAATTACCACATTATAATGAAAACCTCATAAGCACATAAAGTCAAATTCATGGTGTTGAAGGAAAAAAATCCAGAAATAAATATGACAAATTTAATAACTTAATAAAACAATGACAGAATAAGTATACAATTTGTTGGGAAAAAAAAACTTCATATATGACATAATCAGCATCAATAATTTAAAAGTCAAATAAATGCTTTAATATACAGTTTTTATAAATAAGCAAAGGAGGTAGAGGACAGTGGCTCACACCTGTAATCCTAACACTTGGGAAGCTGAGGCGAGAAGATTGCTTGAGGTCAGGAGTTTGAGACTAGCCTGAGCAAGAGCTAGACCCTGTCTCTACAAAAAATAGAAAAAAAAAATGACTCAGATGTGGTGGTGCCCCTCTGTAGTCCCAGCTACTAAGGAAGTTGAGATAGGAGGATCGCTTGGGCCCAAGATTTTGAGGTTGGCGTGACCTATGATAATCCCACTGCACTCTGGCCAGGGTGACAGAGCAAGACTAGGTCTCAAAAAAAAAAAAAAATGTTCGAGATAAATGAGCAAAGGAAGAAATGAAAATAGATGAAATCATTCCACTTTCAAAAATAAAATAACAAGAAGTTATTGTATACTTTAAAATAACTAAAAGAGTAGAATTGTTATGTTCTTAACACAAAGAAATGATAAATGTTTGAGATGATGGATACCTCAATTACCCTGATTTGATTATTACACATTGTATGCCTGTATTGAAACATCACATGTACCCTATAAATATATACAACTATTATGTACTCATAATAACTACAAATAAAAGAAAATTTAAAAAGTAAAAAAACCTAAACATCCATTTTATTTCAAAGTTTAACAATTTATTTTTGTAAAAGTCTTGGTAGTAAATACTTTGGACTTTGCATACCGTAAGCATTCTACTCCAGCTACTCAACTATGCATTCATTGTAAAGCACATGGACAACATGCTAATGGATAGGTGTGTCTGACAGCAGCAAAACTCTTTCACAAAAATGATCACAGGAAAAGTTTGACTCATAAGTTCAGAGCCTCTGATTTATGCCAATGAGAAATCAATGTTCAATTGTACATCAGTAAAAATAAGCAAACTAAAGAAAATAAGAAATGTATTTGCTGTAAAGACATGAATAAAAGGAAAACTGGTGCTGTACTCATTGTAATAGATCGTAAAAGTCTCTAAATTTTCATTATCTTATGACTCAGAAATTTCAAGATTTTATCCTAAGAAAATAATAACAACATTCTTTACCTCAATCTTATTCATATTGTTTGTTTATTCTTTATTTATTTTTGGATTCTGAACTTGGAAAACCAGAAAAGAGAAAAAATGAAAGTGAAACATGATTTTTTAAAAATAGTTTCCAAAAATGCTTACATGTACTTGGAAATTCTCAATCCTAAAATACTAATAGAAATTTGGCTTAGAATACTCTAGTAGAAACCAATATAGATAACTCTAATTTTTTATTTTTGTTTCAAAACTATGTAGATAACTCTGATTTTTTTATTTGTTGTTTCAATTAAGCAAAGTCATCCTCTCTGACTTATCCCATTTTCGTTGCTCAACCATCTTGCCTTAGTAAAATGGTTGGCCAGCTTTATTTCTTGCTATGTTTATATGCAAACAAGACCATGAGCAACAATAACAAAATAAATAACTGAAATATGTGTATCTTGTAATTTTTAAAACACAATTTTTAATGGATGTTTTGATTAATTGATATTTAGTTAACTCTGAAAAATGCATTAAATTTTTGTCATTCTAAATAGTGTCCAGATGACCTACACTTGTTAACAGTCGACACAAATCCACAGGAAAAAACAAACAGACCACTGGTTGAATCCATTTTGTGTATGTGGATTGCATCTGGGGCTCCCTAATGGGAAAGATTGTTCAAGCACAAGAAACCCTGTTTCTTACTTCTTCACAGGAAAATGAGAAGGACTGATCCTCTTCAGTGTACTTTTGAATTCAGAATGACGTTGTGTTAAAAGGGTTACCATTTCCAGGCCAACTGTCAATCTGGAGTGTCTGCAACTTCAGGCACCTGGGATCAATGCCAGCTTGTTAAGCCATTCTTACACGCTACCAGGGTATTTTTTTAGTTAGAGATCTTTCAAGTCTTTCTTGTATTCTACTTTCATTTCTTTTCTTAACATTTCTCTGCATTCTCTCTCAATACCACTGCCTTATAGCAGCATGCATTGCTATAACTGTAATTAGACATGGTCTTGTCTTTTCTGATGCCAACCAACGGACCTGCACATAGCCAAGGCAGATCTAGAAAGCAATCCTTCTCACAGTCGCTCTCCTGTTGTTGCCCTAAGTTTCTTCTCAAGCTGAAAGTCACAATAAAAGCTCCAAACTAGGTATGGAGTGTATTAATGAAATGTTGCTCACGTTCAACCAAAACTCTACTACTTGAGGTAAAAAGAAAGTGATATAATACTTTTCTTTCTAAATAGTGGATGAAGGAGGAGCTTTGGAAAGAAACAGGGATTTAAAGTATTTTTGGAGACTTTTGATGAAAGTGATTAAACATCTGGCAATATATTCTAAAATGTATAGTTTAATGAATTTTTATCTGTAAATCATTAAGAAAATTACACTGAAAATGTCAAGTTTAGCTTTCTTGAAACCTGGCAGATACTAGGTTTAGAATTACAATTATTTAAATTTTGACATGGAATTACTGCATTTGCTATATAATATGTGTGGTTATAGGTATGTAGCCAGAAACATTTTTCTGATAAAATCTCTTCATACTGGCTTTCTGGGCCTATTGTGGTAACCTGCAAGACTTTTTATTCTTTACTACACCATGAACACATGAGTAAATTGAAGAATGACACTGCAGAGCTGTATGACAACCCTCTGAAGCAGCCCCTGCTGACGTGAATTATGAGGGTCGTTATGTGAGAGCTCTGAGGTGAGAGTGAGAAACCTTAAGGGTTTGATATTTAGTGAAATGTTTAGACGTTTGGATGTCAGTTTTTCTTTATTAGAGTTTTTTAATTTCACCAGGTTTATATCTAGGACTACAATTTCTAACAAAAATGATCTACTCCACAATATTATCTTGGCTTTTATCTTTGCTTTTTTAAAGTGAAAAATAAAAATAAAAACCCTTTAAACATGAAGGTTATTTTCCATGAAAAAAGATAGAACTTTCCAGTATAATTTAGTATTCATAGACTAGGCAAACTAAAATTCAAGAATATAGTTTGTTTTGATAGTTCTTTCTCCTGTAGGTAGTTTAACACATTAACTTCCATGTGAGTTATGAACTATTTTTCAAGTTTACACATCACTTTTTACATTACTGATTTTCAAGTTTTTATACTACTTTTTTATTGATGTATGTTTTAGGATTGTTTTGTTTTATTTATTTATTTATTAATTTTGAGACAGAGTCTCGCTCTGTTGCCCGGGCTAGAGTGCTGTGGCATCAGCCTAGCTCACAGCAACCTCAGTCTCCTGGGCACAAGCAATCCTTCTGCTTCAGCCTCCCGAGTAGCTGAGACTACAGGCATGTGCCACCATGCCCGGCTAATTTTTTCTATATATATATATATTTTAGCTGTCCATATAATTTCTTTCTATTTTTAGTAGAGACGGGGTCTCGCTCTTGCTCAAGCTGGTCTTGAACTCCTGAGCTCAAACAATCTGCCCGCCTCAGCCTCCTAGAGTGCTAGGATTACAGATGTGAGCCACTGCACCCAGCCAGGATTGTTTCGTTTTGAAAGGTTTTATTTTATTTTTGTAATAAAACACTTTGGCCCCTAGGATAGTTTTTCTTTCTTTCTCTTTTTTTTTTTTTTTCCCATGGCAGTCAGTGTGTCAAAAAAAGATTTATTTATGTAATTAATAGCTTTTACACATATATCAAATTAATAATATGAGCAAAAATTAACCCATACTAAAATTCTTCCACTATGGAAGTGATATGGATAATTAAAATTACATTCTATCAATATTTGGCTAATGGGAAATACTCACTCAAGTAAACCAGAATTAAGCAATCTTAGTTTATTGGTATTACTTCCATAGTGATGTTGAAAATTTGATTCTAATATTATCAAAAACAAATATAGCACTTGGATTACTTAAGGATTCATCAGAGATTAGTCTAAATATTTTACATTATTATTTCTACCATTTCTATGACATAGAAGACAACCCCACTGCGTATATTTTTTCTGAGAGTGATATTTTCCCATAAGAGTTTTATAACTAGAGGTCATTTTAAAATATATTATCCTTTAAAATTTTGAGAGTAACTAAATTGGGGCTCCAATGTATTTATTTCAACTTGAGACAGGATAAGGTCCTTGACTAAGAAATTGGAGGAGGCTGGGCGCGGTGGCTCACGCCTGTAATCCTAGCACTCTGGGAGGCCGAGGTGGGCGGATCGTTTGAGCTCAGGAGTTCGAGACCAGCCTGAGCAAGAGTGAGACCCCATCTCTACTAAAAATAGAAAGAAATTATATGGACAGCTAAAAATATATAGAAAAAATTAGCCGGGCATGGTGGTGCATGCCTGTAGTCCCAGCTACTCGGGAGGCTGAGACAGGAGGATCCCTTGAGCTCAGGAGATTGAGGTTGCTGTGAGCTAGGCTGACGCCACGGCACTCACTCTAGCCTGGGCAACAGAGCGAGACTCTGTCTCAAAAAAAAAAAAAAAAAAAAAAAAGAAATTGGAGGAGATTCCACAGATATGTCCATTGGTAGAACTAAAGGACAAATTAGATATAAAGATCTAGCAGAGTAAGTGTAGTGAAGAATGACTGAGTTATCTGGTTTAGACAACCAGTGCAGGATGCAGTAATTTAATGTGAAAAGAAATTCAGCAAGTTGAATAAACTTCAGAAGTAAGATACCAGGTTTTATTTGGGATATAGATTTGAAAAACTGAGAAATCATCAAAGGAGAGATATCCGGAGCCTGAATAGATGATCAGACAAAGGGAAAGATTGAAAACATCCATAGATTTAGCAGTCTATACTCAGCAAACAATAATAGAATGTTTAGACAGTGCCAGTCCTGAAATAATCAATATAGTCTTTGTTGAAACTATGGGAATACACAAAAATCCCAAGAAAGATCATTAAAGTGAACAAAATTATCCTGAGTACAGAACATTGATGTTGATGGAAAATGCAGACGAAAGAGTGAGAGAAGAGACCTGAGTTGCCAAAACACTGTAGGAAAAAGGATAGTCTGGGCATGTGCACCAAGGGGATTCTCCTTGAGGCCAGGAACATAATTTATCCATATTTCATTCTGAGAATTGAGCACTTTAAAGGTATTTCCAAAATATGAAGGGTGAGGTGAATAAGTAAAGCAAAAAACCAAGATTCTTGTTATTTAAAAATGTCAAATATTATTCAAAAGTCAAATACCTTTATGTCATATAAGAGATCCTTGGAAAAGAGGGACAAGGCAAGAGTTGTACGTGGCTGATGGAAACAGAAGACAGATTGAAAAATTTTGTGTTAGCTATTGAATTCTCTGTACTATTTGTGAATTGAAAAAATAAAAAATGAAATCTCAACTTTTTTTTATCTACCATTAACAAAGATATACATGATGTAACAGATCTTTAGCACACACAATCTACTGCTACTGTGTAAGGTAATTAGTGATTTCCAGTTTCCCTTCAGGTTTAAAAGAACAATTTATGGATAGGGATAAGAATGACGTTGAGTTTTTAGGTGTTTCCTCCCTAATATTTTTTCATGCCGGACAATGCAGGGCCTTGCCTGCATGCCTCCCAGCTCATGCTGGGCCCCACCTGGATCCCTCTTCGGAGGAAGTATTCCAAGGGAGTAAAGATAAATCCACTCCCACCTGAATGCAATTACCTGCATTGTCTGTGTATACATCAGACTGAGTGAGAGATTGAGGCCTGGTGGGAAGATGAATGGATTTGGAAACAGAGAATTTAAGTCCTAGCTCTAGGACCTTTGGGCAGGAAAATTCATTTATTTTGTCTTCGATTTTCTTATCTACATACAGAGGGAATTGAACTAGAGTACTCTAAATTTTCTATAAACTTTTCTATTCTGAGATTCTGTAGGGAAAAAGCGAATAATTCTTTTACCACTGATGGCTTGATATTCCTTAGGCCATGACTGTGAACATAATACCCAGGTCTTAGAAATAAAAAATGTGTGAGAACTAAAATATGCATAGAAGATATATGCATGTTTATTTACATATTCATTTGATTGTGTATTTTTCTAACTCTGTAAAAGTTTGGTAACAATGTTTAGAATCTTTTGAGCCACCAAAACCATTCTAAGGATTTAATACATTTTCTTGATATTTTGAGAAGATGTATATGTATTTGCCTTGAAATGTTTACATATACTCCTGAATGGATCAGCAGTCGTATATACATTTCTCTGTTTCTCCATCTGTCTGATTATGGAGTGAGGAGAAAGAAAATGTGAAGAGGTACCCAGGGAGATAGATGACTTCTACTGTCTTCTTTCAATTTAATGACTTTTGCTCCTATAGTACCAACCATTTCTCTCTACACTCTTTGTTAAATACTTCTTAAAACTTCTGCCTGTATTGACCTTCGAGGTCATGTGGGTACAATTACTCAAACAGTGCACTGATAAGCTGAAAGCATAATGCCACCTCACTGACTCTCTCACTGGAAATAACATATGTTGGTATAGGAAGAATAAAAAGTTGCTTAAACGGGAAACGTTGTTTTTGCGCCAATTGTCTTGGTCTTTTAAAGATTAACATTAAAGGTGAGGAAATGTTTCAAATGAGAACACTGAACAGGTTTCATTGTAATTAGTTTCTATATTCAGATGAATTCATGGGTTCACTGTCAACTATTGAAATGCCCGGACTAGATAAGGTAATCCATCCCTCAGGGAAAAGAATTAATTCAATGTGTCAGGGATATGAACACAGAAAACACATGGACGAAAATATTCAGTATGTTGGGGGAAGAGTGAGAGAGGAGAGGGTTTATCTTTACAATCTTTTAATCTTGAAATATCTTTATATTATTTTTCCTACATGTTTGGGAGACTACTGTTTATGTTGTTGCTTATTTTTAACTTGTCTGTTCTTTAGCCATTTTGGTCAAAGGTAAATTGCATAGGAAAACAAGTCTATATGATAGGGAAGGATTATCTTTCTCCTCTTTTATTTTAACTTTGAAATATCTTTATATTGTTATCAATATATTTGGGAGTTGTTTTTTTTTTAATCACCTACTCTTTAGCCATTTTGATCAAATGTAAAAACATGGGGAAAAAGTCTGTGTGATAAGAAGGGTGAGAGAGAGGGAAGGGAAGTGTTTCTCTTTACACTGTTTTAATCCTAGAATATCCTTATATTTTTGCATATGTGTTTGGCAGGCCATTAATTTTTTAATCACCATTTTTAGTCATTCGATCACATGTAAAACAGTATTCCTATGACTTGTGTTTTTATTGAGCCAGATACAATTAAAAAACAATTCTATTCCTTAGAGATATAGAATGTATTTTTATGGCACATTCCTGTGGCAAAATAACATGCTACGACCAGAGACAATTTGAATGGTGCTTAGAAGGCTGTTCATCCTCACAATCTATTATTTCTTTTCAAGCAACTTTCTTTTTGCCACACACATCCTGACAGCTTAATGAGTATGAATTTTTCCCTGCTTTTGTTTTCTATGTAGTCTAAAGAACCAATGACCTCTTTGCCAAGACTGACATCTGATTGAGAAGTCACTGCTCACACTCTTATTTGGATGAGGGTTTGAAAAAATTGAGCTTGTTTGTTTTACCACTTCTGCATCCTTCACTTGTGTTGACTTTGAGATTTGTGGCATTTGTTCTCAGCATGGTTTCAGAATCTTTAGCAGAGTAGCTCAGGGTTGTCTGGTACCATAAAGAAATCACTAGGTCTTTTGAACAAAGTATTTGAGTCTCTAAGGGTAAAAACTGAGCTCACATTTCTTGACTATAAATAACCTTTAACTCTCTTCAGAACTAGTCGAAGCACTGAAAATATTACTTAGAACAAAATACCTGGAAATATTAGAAAGGCATATTTTATTTCCTGATTGATAATATATATTTAAATCTTTATTCCTAGTGAGTGTTTATAACTAACACATACTCCCTTTGGAGATTTGTGTATACTTGTGCTTGAAAGGACTAAAATATGCTCTTCTGAATCTTTCTTACAGTCAAGTTTTCATAAAGTTCAATCATATTGTTTCCTTCCAGACTTACAAATTTAGATTGACTTCATGGGAATACTCCATACATGATGGCCTATGGGTTGAACTTTTTTCTCCAAACTAAATGTAAACATGGATTTAGTCTTTGCACCTCACTTAAGGTTATTCTTTATATCAATACTTAGTATGTCTGCATCTTCAGTTCCTTCTCATCATTGGGTTTTTGGAAGAGCCTTAGCATAATGTGATAATTTGAGTGAAATTGTAGATTCTAAATAATGATATGAAAGTGTTTAAATTAAAGATTCTGTAGAAGTCCTTTCCTTGCATATTAGACTCACCATGAACAAAACAAATTTATTTGCATTTATGCAAATGGTGTGCTTTAAAATGTCTACCACCAAAATCTCCAGATGACTTTCCAAATTTGCCCTTTTAACAGAATTATGGTGAAAGAATAAGAAAATAATTTTATATAAGGAAGTAATTCAGTAAAATTTTAGCAAAACTCTTATAAAATCGTCTTTCTTTCATTTTAAATGAGGCTAATTCGGTAGCTTTAAAAGTAAGAGCTCTTTCGATCTAATCTTGCACCCATAGATACACACACATGTTTAGATAAATTCCACAATATTTTCTTTAGAATACAGATAACTTCTGCATCCTTTCAATATACTGATGGTATTAAACAACAGTTTTTTTGTAAACATTAGGTTGACAATCTCTATAAAGATTACGCCTCCTGTCTTCTAACTAAGTAATGTTCATGGGGCTCTACATAGACCAAGAAACCACATTTAGATTTTAAAATTAGGTATCAAAAACCCTTAATTCCAATTTTACCATACATATTGTTGACTTTCCCTGCAACCTCATTTTATTTAATTTACTTAGAATTAACTTAATTACTTTGGTTTGCCTGTGGAAATAAAAGCACTTGCCTACTTCCTGGGGGGTGCCATGTAATTAATGTATTGAAATTGTGGACTAAATAGTACTGGAGAGCTTTGAGTAACTGAAGTATTTATATAATGGTTACTTTGTCCTATATGTATGCACAAATACAATCCCAGGGGATGCATCAGCACTCATTAGTGGCTGTTTAAAAGCTCTCTTTTGGTACCCAAAGAGAACTCGTGTGAGGAATTAAATATACTAGGTTGATATCCATAGCAGATGTTCACTGGTGATGTATCACTGAACTCTTAGCAGCTGCTCAAATTCTAAGAGATGCCTCAACAGCATCTTGTTCATGATTTTAGTGGATTATAATCAGCACACAGTGCTGCATGGATGTTTTACCATATAAAAATGCTTGCTGTAAAAAAATGGGTTATTTTGTAATATAATTATAATTAGATAAGTTCTAATACTATGACAGTAGTCCAAAGATAATAAGTTAACCTTTTACAGCTTTACAGTCTTCTTAACATGTCTACAATAGTGACATTGGCAGATTGAGATTGTATCAGTTGTGGAGAACAAAAGAAGCCTCCATTTTGAGGGGAAAAAAAAACCCTCATGAATGCTTTTAAGGTAAAGCTTGCTCTTTGAAAGAGAGAGAGATTGATTAACACATTTTTTGATAAATGCAACTGCTTCCATTAAAAAATAAATATATTTTTGAAGGATAGCAAGAAACTATTATCACAGTGTTATTTGATATTAATACAACTGAATAATTGCATGCCCTAAAATAAGAAGAAAAAACTCTTTGACATCGTGAAAAAAAGCATTGGTTTTGGAGTGAGCTTCAGCCCAAGGTTTTCTCCCCCTGCGACCAACCAAGAAATTTAACTTGGCTGCACTATTGTTTCCTTATCCTTAAGATGCAGATGATAGCACATGGCTAGTCTATAAGTTAATATGATGTTTGACAAAATTTTGCAAAAGCTGTAAAACATTTTTAACACATCCTAATTTTTATTATTATTATAAATTCAAGCCACATTGGAATCTTGCACTTTGACAATTTACAATCATTTTGTGAAAGTTTCCTTTATTACTTAGACATATTCTGAATATTATTTTCTTGGGAGTCATAAAATATTATAAATAAAGGCAACAACTCAGGTAATTCAGCATCTGTCTTCATTTTACGGATAAAGATATTAAATACCAGAAAAGGTAAAATGATTTGCATTGGGTCACTTAACTATTTAATGGCAAAGCAAGATTGGAATCCACATCTCTTAACTTCCAAACCAGTGTTCATTTTTTGTATGCTGACATTCAAATCATGATTATTTTCAGTTCTTCAAAAGACTTTATCATCAGATCTTGATAAGCCTTGGCTGAGATATTTGCAAAAAAAATAACAAAATGGAATACATAAAATATGATTTAAAAATTTAGGTAAAAATCAATATTAATTTGAAAAGATAGAGTAAATGAATTAAAACAAAAATTTATAAAATTGATACTTAAGTCTGGTAATGTGATGCCTCCAAATTTGTTCTTTTTGCTTAAGATTGCTTTGGCTGTTTGGGCTCATTTCTGGTTCCAAATGAAGCATAGAATTATTTTTTCTAGATCTGTGAAGTATGACTTTGGTGATTTGATGGGGATTGCATTGAATTTGTAAAGTCTGACTCCATTATGTTTTGATTTTTATATATTTTTTAATTTTGGGGGAAGCATTATTTTTTTTAAATTCATACTTAGAAAGTTTTGGCAATGGTAGTCAAGTTACGTCTTACAGTTTGCAAAGATTTCTAACTTGAAAACTTTTGTGCTTTGAACTGAACTTCCTTTTTATGTTTTCAAAGCTGACCCATGGTGAATACATTTTTCTTTGAAAGAATGTGTGTCCAAGTCCTGGAGAAGGCTAAGAAACTTGCAGTGGTACAATGCCCCATGATGTAAAGTATGAGAAATGTGGGCCAAGTTCAGAGTGAGATCAGCAGAGAGTTTTCTAGTCTGGTGTCTGCAACAGCCCTGTCATCATGTGCACAGTTGAGCAGGTGAGTTGGAGGGAGAAATATTCTAGTCTTACATAAATTTGAGAATTCCTTAACTAAACAAAGAAAAACACATTTCCTGACTGCATAACTTCTCACATCCTTTATAATGCAGGCATACATTATGAATCTATAAAAAGAGAATATTAATCAATAATTTTCCCATTTGACCATTGAATGCTGCTTAGAAGCATAACTCTATTCAAGACATGGGCTCCAAAGAGATATTTTGGAAAAAGGAGTTGTAATGAAGTAAAGGAAGACTGTATTTTTGCTATCTTACCTTTATTATCTATCATTTCTAGTCATAGGTGTCTCATTTCCGTTTTGCCTTTTCTGTTCAGGAAGTATAATTCTTCTTAACATTTCTTGGTACTCTTCATAAGAACAGTAAAGACTGCTATTTGTAAACTTTCTGCCATGTTTCACTTTCTTCTAATGTTGGTAATGTCAGTTGAACAGATGAGTTTTACATATCCTGAAAGGATTAAGACAAGAGGCTTTGTTAAAATACAACGAAGCACAAATTTTAGTGAAATGAATTTTTGGAGAGAACCATATGTTTGAAAATCTCCTAAAACTCAAAATAGAGACATAAGCAAAACAATTACAGTAATTTCAACTTCTATAAGAAGTTCAGCTCAAGATTCAAATAACCGTAGGTATGTAGTGTTGTTTCCTTTTGCATGGACTGTTTATTTTTTCCCATTGGTAGGCAGAAATAATTCACCATAGGCCGGGCATGGTGGCTCACACCTGTAATCCTAGCACTCTGGGAGACCGAGGCGGGTGGATCGCTCAAGGTCAGGAGTTCGAGACCAGCCTGAGCAAGAGTGAGACCCTCGTCTCTACTAAAAATAGAAAGAAATGATCTGGACAGCTAAAAATATATATAGAAAAAAATTAGCCGGGCATGGTGGCACATGCCTGTAGTCCCAGCTACTCGGGAGGCTGAGGAAGGAGGATCGCTTGAACCCAGGAGTTTGAGGTTGCTGTGAGCTAGGCTGAAGCCACAGCACTCTAGCCCAGGCAACAGAGTGAGACTCTGTCTCAAAAAAAAAAAAAAAAAAAGAAAAAAAAAAGAAAAAAAATGAAAAAAGAAAAAAAAAGAAATAATTCACCATTATCATGTTGTATTTAAATTAAAACTTGGTATTGGAAATAGGTTGCAAAGAAAAAAAAGTTGCGATAAGGTAAAAGAACTAAGTCTAAATAACATACTAATGAATTAAGATCATGTGCCTTTTAAAGAACTTGATTTATTAGCCTTTCTTAGTAAATACAAAATCATTTTTTTGTTCTCTTCACCATGATTAAATATATAATTTGACAAATATCAATAAGACAGAAGCCTATGCGTAAGTTAGTCAAAATAAATTAGAACCATTATTTAGGACTTATGCCAATAAAATTACTAAATCTTTAAGAACATAAAGTAGAGCATATGTGTGTAATTCCTTGCTGTATTCTACAAAATGGTAACTTATTCCCAGGATGAAACATATTTTTAAAAAGTTATGAAAATCTTCAGTGTCTTCAGTGGTAAAAATCTCTACTTTTCCTTGAGTGTACTCAGTGGTATTAGGTGTTATTAAACCTATAGACTTCATTTGTGATATTGATTTTTTGAAATAGTAAAAATTCAATGAGTCAGATTATTAAATTTCACTTTCAGTGAAAAATGATGAGAATATCCACCACTATTTCTCATCACTACAGACTCAGGTAAGATTTTGTCACTTCATATAAGTTACCATAGCTGTGGTAGTCTCACCTCTCATCGCTCGCTAAGATTATTATTTCCCAATATTTCCTTCATAGTAATCAACATTATATTATTTATGTTTATTGACATAGTTAATTTCTGTCTGCTCATCCTAAGTTGTGTGATTCAGGAGGGCATAATTTTGACCATATTACTTACTACTGTACATAGTAGGTGCTCAATAAATATTTAAGGATGAAGTCTATGTTCTGTTTTGACTTATGGAGAAAATGTATCTGTGAAGTAATGTTATAGAATTTATCCTTGAATATTATACTGAAGAAAAATGGTTAAAACTGGAACTTCAAAAACTCTTAGTTTGTAATGAATTGCTAAAATCAGTCAGATTCTAGAATATTTGTTAAAATCTTTGTGTCATAATTTGTTATTTCTAACTTAAGCAAGTATAAAGATAATGATTAAATAAAGGCATCAAACTGATTTTCTTAGATCAAGAAAAATGTATTTATACTTTAAATCTTCCTATAAACTAGTTAGTTTCATCCTGTCAACACACTGCCCTGCCCAGGCATATTGTATACAACTACAAGATATGAGGGAAAGTGTATAGATGTATCCACTCAAGTATGTAACTCTCATGGGAAAAATTCCAAAATTAATTTTGCATTAATATTCACTCTTTAAAATTCAGCAAAGACGAATTTAAGATGTACTATATCTAGGCTTTGTATTTTTTATTTTGAATGCTATAGTGACTAACACAGTCTGCTTTCAAGGGACTCGAGTAATGAGAAATGTAGATGAATGAAATAGTCTGTTAATGGTTCTGAGTATATTGAATGCAACTGACTGAATTGCAGGGATAAACAGGTAAACCAGCAATCCTAGCTGTATGTCTAACAGATCCCTTTCAGAAATTGATAGATCAAGACCACAAAGTCCAAATTAAGAATCAGAAGATCTGAATAACATGATTATAAACTCTACACTCAGCATATCACGACCATACACTCTTTCCAAGCATTCACAAAATTTTATCATATGCTAGGGCAAAAATAATCCTTAATATATTTCAAACAATCAGCACCATATTATGTTCTTCTCATCAAAATTTAGTAAAAGTGGAAACTAATAGCTAAAGATAATTTGGGAAAAAATCCTATGAGTAGTAGCTAGATAACATACTATGAAATAACTATTCAGTTAAATAGAAAATTATAAGGAAATATATGAAATACTTAGAACAGAATGATCTTTAAAAGGATATATGTCAAAAATTTTGAGACACACTAGAGCAGTATTTAGAAGGAAATTTATTGCTTAAGTGTATTTGTCAAGAAAAATGACAGAGATTAACAGCAAGTGAACTAAGTGTTCAAGTCGAGAATTTGGAAAAGAAATGAGCAAGTGAAACCAAAGAAAAAGGTAAAGAGAATTATAAAGATAAGAGTATATGCCTAAACTACAGACCCCTAAAATACAGAGAAATATCACATTAAATAGAAAAACAGTAGGTGTTTTTCATTAAAATCAGAAGCAAACAAGTATGCTATATCTGATGGGATATTAAGATGTAGTAACAAAAAAGCCAGATCTCAGAGGCTTAAAAAAATAAAGGTTTATTTCTTACCTTCACTACATCCCCATGGTGGTCAATAGGGTACTCTTGCATATAATCCTTGCTCAGTGAACCAGGCTAATGAAATGTCCATAATCTGTAATATCGCCAGTTAATGTGCCAGGAAATAAGGTATGTGCTAAATTACACACTGGCTCTTTAAGATTGACTTCCATTGACCAACATTGGGGTTAAGGAAAAAAAGAAAAAAACCAAAATTTACTTCCAGAAGTCACACAGGTTATTTCTGCTTATATTTCATTGGCCAAAGCAAGTCACATGCTTATTTCTTTCTTTAAGAGAAGAGGAAAACATAATTCTACCATATTCCTTGAAAGGAGAGAATTGGGTAGTGGGATGGGGGTGGAGGAAGAGTAAGAAAGCTTCCTGAATACCACTATAGTATCCTGTTTACTGTTTATATATTACTACGGATCATGGACAACATGACAAGAAAAAGAAAATGATGAAGGCTTATGAAGGTGTATCAGGTAGAAATTACATTCAGCATCTTGTGACAGAGATATAAAGACTCAAACACAAATATTGAATCTTTCCTACACACTCAGGAGTAAGTAGATTTAGTCTAGTATGGTGTCTCCACAAAGCCATCATTTGCCCAGGCTCTTTCTATTTTTCTGCTCTCCCATATTCTAAAGAAGAAATATTCACTTTTCTATTCTCTTTCATGAGAGTTTATAAAATGAGGGTGTCGGTGGCATGCGTACAAAGTTGGAAGCCGACAAAATAGCAAGTTAAAAAGTAGAGACAATTAAAATCCATTTAATATTATAATATCTGCAGAGAGACAATTCTTATGGAGCCTAACTGTTACAGAGTTATTTCAGGTCACGTTTTACAAAAGTAGAACTTATATCGAGATCACAGGACCACCTCTCTGCCTTCTACCGTAGACAGGAGTCAAGAGAAGCCCAGACTGATAAGACACCAGTGCTTGTCTCCAGCCTCCATTTGCAGAACAAGCTTGTCTGTCTGCAAAATACAGATCTCCTTCAGAAGGAACAAATAACATATTCAGATATGTGTGCTCCTGGCAAGAGCCCCCATCCCTCTTTATCCTCATCACATAGTCTCGAGACAACCATCTATGACCGTCATCGGGACTCATTGCCCCATGCCTTTTGTTCATGTCGGTCACCATAAGCAGCCTGATTCCTAGGTCACCATGATCTCCAATGAAATCTGTACATTGTGTTTTTTGTTCCTAACCTCCTTGCTTTCCATTTCCTGAAAGCTTTGCTCTATGTCATCTGAAACTCAAGGTGACTGTCAGCTAAATCACCTGCATCCTCAGCTCTTTCTCTGATTGGCCCTTTAAATGTGTTGCTCTCATTGGCCACTGTCTCTCCCATGATAATAGCTACTTCCTTGGTCTTTCTCCTTCCAGTGGTAGATGTTTCCTCTTTCATACCTTTGTGGGCCTGAAGGAGTAATAAATATCTTGCTAACCCTCCAAAAATTCTATTTTATACACCCCACTCTCTGACTGCCACCTCTTATTTTTCTATCTTATGCTCTAGGGCCCTGGCTCCAAGCATCCTTTGATTATACTGTGACCTGTCATTTCTTCACTGACCTTCACCCGACGTGTTCCCGCATTTATCTTCATATCCAGCTTAAACTCTACGTCAATCATTACAGTTATTCCTTAAATCACTCTAAACTCCTTTGCTGTTTTCTTTCTCAGTTGACTAAACCACAAGCCATCTTTCTGCTCACCCCACATCTGTGCTGACATAGGTAAACATAGGGAGAGGGGGGAAAAAGCACACAATTATACTGACCATTTCATTTTTAAATCTACCATCACTAACTTCAAGAGAGCTTTCATGCTGCCAGGCAATCATATTTAATACTATTTAACCCTGGTCCATTTACTGTTTCTCTCTCTTAGATGACTATTTTATACATTCTCCTCTTTCTTTAGGCTTCTAATACTATTCCATAATCTTTAAACTCACATAAGAAATTTGAGAAAATGGAAGCGACAAGAAAAGAATTTCTGTAAGCACCTACCACCAAATGGCTACACCTGTTTGCCTCTGTGCTCACATGCTCTCTTTCTTCCCTATTAAGATGGAAGGACACACGCGCATTTACTCTCAATTTGTATGCTAGATACTATCCCCTATCACCACTCAATGACAATGCTTCAGACATTTTTCTCTCTTCCATGTCATCAGTTTTCTTCTCTGTAATAAATTATTCCCATCATCATTAAAAAAATGTTGGTATTTCTTCCATCTTAAAAAAAAAAAAAACTCCAGATTTCAATTCACTCTCTGTTTTTCCATTTCTTTCTTTGTTTTAATAGAAAAAAGTCCTTGAAAGAGTTGTCTTTCTTCAATGATAGCAAATTCTTCTTTTGTTTTTTCTCTTGAACCCACTATAATCAGGTTTTTACTTCCACCAATGTAACAAAATGGCTATCATCAAATCAATAACCTTCATTGTGCTAAATTCAATGGGCAATTTTTAATCCTTCCTCATTTAATCTATCAATGACATTTTATATTTGACACATTTGATGACTCCCTCCCGGAGACATCTTTTCCCCCACTGGGCTTCTAGCCTAATATTGTTGCTTGATTTGTGCCTTCCTCTTTAGCAGCTCCTCCCAGTTTTCCTCCCCTGTTTCTGTCCCCCTCCCTGAACAGTCAACATTGTAGTGTCCTTTGGCTTTTCCTCAGACCTCTCTATCTCTTTCTTTTAAACTGCTTTATTGAAATACATTTCACATGCCATGAAATTCACCCAATTTAAAGTGTATAATCCAATTGTTTTTAGAATATTCACACATATGTGCAACCATCAACACAGTCAATTTTAGAGCATTTAGAACATTTAAAACATGAGAACATCATCACCTTAAAAAGACAAATAACTCAATTAAAAAAAGGAAAAGTATTAGAATAGACATTTCCTCAAGGAAGATATACAAATGGTCAATAAGAACATAAAAAGTATCACAACCTTACTAGTCATCAGGCAAATGCAAATCATAGTGACAATGACATGTCACTTCATACCCACTATAAAAAATGTCAGATAATAGTAGCAGATAGTGATAATGTGGAGAAATTAGAATCATCATGCTGCTGACATGTATGTAAAATGTCGCAGCTGTTTTGGCAAAGTATGACAAGTCCTCAACTGATTATATCTAATTACTATATAATCCCACTTTTAGTTATAGATGACTGCTTTTTTGTTTATATCCACATTTACTCCCTTTGTGACCTAATTAATCTTATAGATTTAAATACTCCCTGCATATGCTAATAAATCCCAGATGTATATCTTCAACCTAGACTTTTCACATGACATTTGGACTCACAACTCACAACTAATTGCCAACTAAACATTTCTCCTTGAATATCTAACGGGCTTTTCAAACCAAGTTTCTAATATATCCTCACCCTCACTCCACCTATTTCACCTACATTCTTCCCCATCCCAGGAATGGCATTTCCATACTTCCGTTTGCTTGATCCATTTACATTTTCATTCTTCCGTTTGACGTCATCCGTGGCACTCCTCTTTCTCTCACGCAATCATTCTTTACGTCCGTCTAGCCTGCTCCCACCTCGGCTGAGCCACTATCCTCTCTCCATGCACACTTTTAGTAGCTGCTTGCTTGATATTCCTTCTTCTGTTCTTGCCTTCTTCCATTCTATTTGCATTATATCATGAAAAGAATCCTGTTTATATCTAAGTCAGATCATGCCCCTACTCAAAATTTTCAAGTGGTTTTTACTATTCTCAGAAAAAACAAAAAAAATCAAAAATTTTAACAATCACCTTTGGCTTCTGTATGATTCTCCATCACTTCCTTACTTTTCCAACCCCCGACTCCTACTAGTCTCCTCTCAGTCACACTGGCCTCCTTGCTGTTCCTCCAACTTGATGGACGTACGACTGCTTCAGGGTCTTTGCACTTGTTCTTCTCTCCTCCTGGTATTTTCATCCTCTAGATGTTCAAATGGATTTCTCCTTCACTAACTCTCTGTCTTTACATTAATGTTAAATTTTCAGTGAGGCTTCCCCTAACCAATTCTCTGAAATTTCACAGACAAATGTGACACTACATCTCACTCTTCCCTGATTTATTTTTCTTTATAGAGTTTAGAATTTATCACTATCTAACATGAGGCACATTTTACTTACTTTTTTTTTTTTTTTACTATCTATCTCCCCCACCAAAATGTGATACAAGCCTCCTGATGGCAGAGGTTTTTCCTCTTTTGTTTGTTGCTAGCTCTCCAGTGCCTAGAACAGTGCCTGGAACCTTGTGGTAGGCACTCAACAATGTTTGGTCAAGGACAGGTGAGTAAATCTGGCAAAGATATTGGATACCATTCAGAAGCTTAATCTGTTCTGGAGGGAAATGTCTTTATTTAGCTTGAATCCTTAGAATTATACCAAATCAGTAGCATTTGCCAGAACTAAGTCAGAAATAGGTGTGTACGTACATGTGTATGTGTGTGTGTATGTGTATGTATATATGTTGAATTTTACTAATAAGGCCAGTCAATACAGTTGAATTTGACTTATGAACCTCCAAATTTTCAAGCTAAATCTGAGCCTCCATTATGTTATTCAAAAAATTCACAATATACATAATATTATCTGAAAATGTTTTCCTTATGTATATATTCCAGTGGCTTAAATCCCCAGAGTTATATATTACTTGAGTTTTTCAAAACAGTAAAAGCTTCATATGAAAAAGAGTTGTGTTTGATAAAGCCCTAGGTAGATTGAATTTTAATCCCATTGCTTTACTAACTTTGCCAAATTTTTATTATCTTCATTATATTCTTGTTTACATATAGTAACCTAATATTCTTCAATGAAATCTGGCACTAGAAAAGCAAGGCATACTTGCTAGAATACAAAGTAGGTAAAACTTGTTTTAATTTTTCAATAAGCCATTGCTAATCATTCAGAAAAGATTAACTTTCCCTTAAAGTACCAGAAAATTTTAAGATATATTCATATAGAGAAAGATCACTATGGGAAGCAGAAAGTCTCTTACATTATCACTGGCCTTTCCTTTGCTGCAAATAGACATTGCACACAAAAATGAGGAGTTTTTTAAAAATCTATACTTGATAACTATAACTCAGGTGATGAGACTTATTAGGTACTCAATGAATATTTGATATTGTTAACATCTATAAAAGCTAAATTTTTATTTGGTAAATGTCAAGGGCCTCCAAAGATTTTTGACAGTAAAAAATGAATAGTGCTAAATATTAGAAACTTTTTGTGATATTAAACTTATTATCCCTATGAATATTCATGTATATATGTGTCAAAAGGAGCACAGGTAAAGGCATAAAAGATATCTAGGATTTATTTCCGGGCTTATGCTGGAACACCGATATTACATGACTTTATGAAAACAGGGAAATTTAGGACATGCATGTAAATGATTTTCAAAGCCAAATGAAGAATCATGATAGAAAATTTTATATAACACCTATCCTTAGGAAGAGTGAATTTTACGTAGAATCTAAAAGAAGAGCAAATCAGTAAATAGATGATTAACTTCTCACATAATAGATAACTTGTGGTGATGTATTTCAATTTATAGGATAAAACATTAAGAATGATAAGCTAAAACTTTTGCATTACTTTCAATTATTAAGACTCATCCAGTTAAATTAATCCAAAAATGTTTTTGGGTTTACCATCACCTACAAAATGTTAATTGCCTTTTGAATTATTATAAAAAGGTATCAATATCTAAAACTGTAATTTGAATGGCAAAGATTCAACAAAACTAATAATTCTATAGAAAAAACAGCAGGGAAGGACATCCAAATACACTGTCATATCATTAACGTATGTACCAGAGAAATTAAGGAGAATTTGTCTGGTTTGGTTTCTCTTTTTATATGAAGTGATGCAAAAAAACACAATGGGTTTTTATATTTTAAGTTTGAAATTAATATTAATATAACTGTTTAGTGAGTCACAATTTACTATTTTTATAGACATTTTCCATAAACTGAAACAGCAGTGGAGGTTAAACCATAGATGCCAAATCACACTCCTAGCGATGAGTGGATCACCAATTCCACCTATTTTCTCAATCAACAGATCAAGAAAAATGATGTCAGCATCCACTATGAGCCAAATTCTGTGCCAGGGAATGATACAGGGGGAAGAGACAGCCATGGTTTACATTACAGTGAAATTTACAGGACAGCAGAGGCCAGATCCCCTATTTTTCCTCTGCACCACTCTTTTCTATACTAATTACATCAAATCTCACATGTTAGAAAACCATTTTAGTCATGAACAATAGAAAATGATCCTCTTTAATAGGCAAAAGATATTAAATTTTTATGAAAAGGGATATATTCCATTTCAGAAATTCCATTCATCAAATATATCTGTGAGTTGAGTATTCAACTGGGTGCTGTGAAGAATGAGATGACTATAACAAGAGCCAGCCCTTCATTAGAAACTAATGGGAAACACAGACAGAATAATTTGAGTGCTAAAAGAAAATACAAGCACTTTCCCATGGGTGAGTAGAGGACGATAAGTTTCTCATGTTTATATCCTTAGTAAAGTGCTACATAGGAATGTTTTAACAAGAATTTGTGGAATTAAATATAGTAGCAATAATGTCTATGTAAGGGGAGCCAGGGAATGTCTTAAGGAAAATGTGGCATCTAAACTGGCAACTAAAAGATAAAACCTTAAAATTCCATCTTATTTATGTTTAGGAGTAGTAGAATAAAAGTCATCTAATTAGGAATAATTACTGTATTTAACTTTCAAACAATACATCTCAAATCTCTAATTGTCCATAATCTAATAAACAACACATAACTTTGGTGTTATCTCCTGAAAGCAATAAGGAAATGAGCATAAATCTCAGAAAGTTAATTGACTTATAAAGTCTGTGCCCATTATCCAGTAGAAGTGAAATTTTATATATTTTTAACTTCACCAAGTCTCCTAGTTTAATTCAATGACGAGAGAGATTTTTAAAAGTATTTTTTAATTTTTAAATTATCTCTCAGGTATCTGTTTCAAAATAGAAACGACTTTAAAATTTATACTTTTAAACTTATTCTTTAATATGAAAACACTGATTATATAGATATATTTCACTTTACTTGTGAGATCAAGAACTCTATAACATTTTTAATTTCTTATATTTCCAGAATTTTTTATAGCAAACAATTTTGCATTGGTCTCGAAAACCAGAGGATACTTAGGAATTATGAATTTCAACATAATAGAAAGTTGATCAGAAGTTTTTTAAATAAAAAGTCAGATTGTTAGTTTTCTGACAGAACTTAATGTTGGATACCTTCAGCCTTACAGTGGTTTGGTTTTGTTTCATTTATGACTATGGCAAAAGATTAGTTATTTTCCCTAAATTGTTTTGTCTATTTTTTGCTCAAAACTAGTAAATGGAATGGGGTGACAAAACTGTTCAATTTCAGCAAATATGATCCAGAGCAGTTTGGGATGAAGAAGCCAAGAAATAACTTGGGAAGAAATATCTATATATTAATGCTTATCATAAAATTATGAACATTCAGAATTTGACATTCCAGGGAGGCTTTGATACATGTGGAATAAAGAAACTATCCAAGCACAAGCTCACTTATCTTTAAATCAAGGTATTAATGACATTTTGGTAGCCATCAGTAGTTTTCAAAATTTTTATCAATAATCTTGATCAGTGATCTGAAAAATTCTTAAAGAAAATGCATGCTTTCACTCATTTTTATTTTTCCCAACCATATTGTTGTTTGTATTTCATCATTTCCACTACCACTCCATATATCAGTATACAAAATAAGAGAATTCTATAGATTGGGTAGAAGACATATATTTTGTTTTCCAGTATTTGATTTTGGGATTCTTAAATTGTGTGATTTACCTTCTGACTATACAATTGTCAATTGTCAAAAGAAGAGATAGTCATAACCACATGAATAAAAATTTATAAAGAAAGTATACTTTGTAGCATAGTACCTCTTAAAACTCCTCCCAATACTGCATCACCTATATTGCTACTACAATAATTTGGCCCATATTCTTACATTCTCAGTCTCAGCTTCCTATAGGCATGACAAACAAAAAAGACATTTATGACCTCCATTGTAGAATAAAAACAAGGTGCATTTTTCTAAGTTCATAAGAACTTGCATGGCAATTTAAAAAATGTATTCATATCCATGTTTAAACTATCACCTATATGCTATGACTTTTCTCCTCAACTGAACGCTGAATTCTTCTAGGACATAGACTAGAACTTAAATAATTTTTTTTTAATTTTCAGTTTCTAGTACAATTGTTAAAATGTGCTTGATAGATATTGGATGAAATAATATCCAAGTTTCTTGTCGTTAAACTCTAACACTCATATGTATTCTCACAATGTCATCTCTGTGAAAAAAGAAGGAATATATGAGGAACAGCTTAATTATCTCACTAGGAATCATCTTCTGCCAATTGGAGTTACCAGGGTGTGAGAAATTGATTGCTTAATTCAAGGCGAGAAGGGTGGTCTTTTTCAAATTTGTGTGCCTGTTTATTGGGCTTTCAGATAATATCCAAAAGAATATTCCTCCTGTTTTTTGGATGGAGTGTTTGGCATATGTATAAAACTATCAATTAAAAAAAATCCTTCCAAATCTGAAACCCCATCCAATGACATCAATTTAGAAAGCTGCAACATTGAAGATGGTTATCAACAAATCAGCTGATATTTTGACATTTGATTTCAAAGCACAGGCAGAGGAGTTGACTTTAAATCCCGTTTCCCAATAGCTAATTCTTTAGACTATATAATCTGGCCATGATAGGAAGTTATTCTATAGTAGAAAATCCTGAACAAAATCTATCAGTTTCTCTTCAGAAGGTTATCAGCTGGTCTACTTGATCCCTGCTTCCGCATAATTGAAGAATTTTTCCAGATAATTCATAATTCACATGCAACTTCCCTGCAGTATAATCATTTTTCTACTAAGCACCTCTCTCTAGTGTTGGTTTTAGCCTGAGGTATAATGTTAACAGAGTGGAAGAAATCCTGTTTTTAGAAATTCAGCCGAAGTAATCATTATACCCATTATCAATATGTTTTTAATCTATCATGTTGAACTATTGAAATTACCATTTCATAATTGGTAATTTCTTATAGTTCAAGTGAATGAAAATTATGGGTAGATTCTGTAAACATTAGAAATTCTACTTATGGAGAATCAAAAATCATATATACTTATTTTCAAGTTTGTATATTTAATATGTAGTTTGAAACTATTCTCAGAGAGATTCAGTACTAAATTTTATATTTCATGTTAAAAAAATAGTGATTGATTTTATGACCATGAAATACTAATGGAAAGACTTCAGCACACTCACACCCTGGCTTAACTCTGTCTGCACATTCTTATGTTTCAGAATTTATCTGCACGGTTCTCTGCAGCTACTTTAAGAATGGGATGAGGGTGAGGAAACCTGAGTAAACAGGGATTCAGGACATACCACCCAACTGCAATCAGAATAATGCTGTTTTTATAAAGATTTTGATTTTGAAGTAAAATGTTCTGTGCAGAAAGTGTTCTGCAGCTTAACACAATAATAAAATAATGGATGTTTTTGGTGATTGCTAGGTATGAGTTATCTAGAGCCTCTACATTCATCTTTTCCAAAACCATTAAATTTTGCAATGTTGTCAATTCTTACAGAAAAAGAAATTGGAGAATTAGGGGCAGTGGGACTTTGGATTGCATGGGTCTCTATTCCTGATACCATCGTTTGTCATTTTGTCATACCCTCTGTTAACTATTGGTGTAAGTAACTCCAATATCTTGCAGGATCTGAAAATTATTCTGTTGTATTGATCAGTTTATCCTATTAATAGAGACATGAAACTCTTATTCACGCCTCTCTGGTCGATCAGTAGTGAGACCAGTCATGAAAGCAGCACTGCCCAATGCATATATAATGTGAGACACATATGTAATATTAAATTTCTCTAATAGCCATATTAAAAGACAGATGTGAAATTAATTTTCATAATCTGTTTTATTTAACTCAATATATCCAAAATATTATCATTTCAATATGTAATCAATAACTAACTTTTCAGACTCTCCACAATATCTGATTTAACTCTGTATTCCAATAAACTTTATTAATGGGCTCTGAAATTTGATTTTCATATAATTTTCATGTGTCACAAAATCTAATTCTTCTTTTGGTTTTAGTTAACCATCTACAAATGAGAGAACTTCCCTTGGATCCTGAGTCATAGAAAAGTAGGCAACAGGCTGAATTTTGCTTTCAGGCTCTGGTTTGTTGACCTCTCAGCTGGTACATTAGTGGGCACGTAATTCAACCAATGAAAACTGAGTTAGAATAAAAACCCAAGCTTCAGACAAACTGGAGAATTTCATGCATTATCTTTTGATTTATGAAATAATGAATAACTGAATAAAATCCATAAACATTTTGGCATCGTTTTAGAAAGTCACAAGTTGTCCTACCTTGTAATTTTCTACTGCTCTATTTCAGTTGTGGAATCAGCTAAATGATCCGGACGTTTGGTATCTTTTTGCACAGTGGGTTTGTGGTTTAGGTTTATATGCTGTAGGATGAATATACTATATTTAGATGTATTCATCAGAGTCATTTTTTGAACAGTCGCAAGTTTACACTTTGCCTTTAAATATACTCATCCTTTGCATCAAATGAACTGATGCTAGAAAAATTCATAACCCTTGTTCATGATTACTTAATTCATATAGCTTAGTATTCCCAATATTCATTAGATATAGAAACTATGTAAGAATATTTTTAGGAAGAGATATCAATGTTCTATCATCAAGAAAATTTAAAAAGTCTTTCACTTTTTTATGAATCCTAAATTGAAGAAAAATTATCAATATAAAAATTATGATACTATATAAATGAGCCTCTTTGCTTCCACTTATTTAGCTGTCTCTATCAATTCTCAGTCCAAACAAATGAAAGAAGTGAAACATTAAATCATGCTGTAATTTTAATTTTGAACTTTTACAGTCAGATTTCTTTTTTAAAGACTAAACTGCTTTAAATTGCCATTAAAACATCATTTTTCTTTTTACCATCTATTTCTAGGGTTTATCAGAATCTAATAAAATCCTATAGATTAATTAGTCATGACCTGAAGTCATAATTTAAAATATTAGAATATTATGTTAATGTATTATTACATCAAAAACACATTTAACTGAAGTCTAAATTAAATGGATTATTCTCTATTATTAGAACTTTGGAATAATATCTTCAGAGTCAATGTACAATGTGCCATTTTAAAATACCTTAAATGTAATCTTATCTTTTTCTTAGGAAATTGAATATGTGATTTATTTCTGCCTACCTTATGCTATGCAGCAGTTCACCCTTGTTTCATACTTGCATTGGGAAGAAATATTAAATCATTTTTCTTCTTTGTTTAGTCTCATTATCCCCCAACCTCATGTTGGGCTTAGAGTTAAATCTGAATCTTCCAGCTATACTGGTTGTTGTACTAATACACTCTTTTTTTAGTAATGTTTTATTTTTTCCAAACACATCTCACACATTGCTTTGCTTGCCTATGATCTTTTATGTGCACAGTGATGGAAATGTCTTATGCTTTATGTTATTCTGTTTCTTTTCTTTTGCCTTAACTAAAAGGTAAAAGAGAAGATGAATAGATTCCAACATTTGATTGTTAAATGAGTTGCTCTTTGTGTACAAAGGAGATAGATTAGGAGACAAATTACACAGATTTGAGTCTTGGAAGCTCTGCAGATGCAAACAGACAAGCTTAATATTACTCATAGAGGCTCAGCAGTTTTATGGTAAAGATATTCTGCACACTAAATGGAAGTATTATTAGTTATATTGAATATGAGATTTTTCCAAAAAGACAACTTAGTTTTAAGTCATTATGCAGAAATGGTTTTAACATCAACCCTAGACTCAGATAAGGAAAAAATAGTGCTGCCTGAAACTACTTATTTTGCCAAAACCAGTGGGCATAAAACTTTATAACTTAAGGGTACAGGAAGAATTTTATGTGTAATATAACTTAGCTTAAAAAAACAAAACAAAAAAACTTTAATATTTGAGTGTTTTTTTTTCTTTACTTTCTCACTATTATTGAGTTACTTTAAGATCAACACTGTAGCTATAGTGAAACCAAATATTGGCTTATTTTAAAACAAGAAAGAGCTTTAACTTTCAAGTAGGATGAAGCGGTCTATGGAAAAACAATCCTCTCACTAATAAAAATGGTAAAAATGGGGGAAAATGGTATATTATAACCATCTTACATTAAAGCTGTCAGAAAGCCATGTAAGCAAGAAGGACCAAAGAAACACAATTCCCGAGAGCAGAGAATAGAGAAACTCTCAAAGTATGCTAAGAGTCTGTAGCTGTCCCTGGGGGAATTTGCCATTTCTGGGAACAGGTTAGACAAAGACAACGCTTCTACATTAGGCCTAAACAGACGGCTATTGAGGATAACCCAGAAGAGGCGTTGATGATTATATAGGGTTGGGGTGACAAAATTGGAGACTCAAGGATCCTCACAAACATTGCTGTTTTTAAGTATCTTAAATCCTGAAGCTCTGAGGGTTAGTAGGTCAAAGAACTGAAAAAAAAAAAAAAAACAACACAAAAAGCCTCTGAATAGCAAAATATATCTCTCCCTGTTTTTTAGGGCTGAGAAGGTAAGGTCACACTAGATGTTCATTAAAAAGCTTGGAGGACCATGTCCTAGGAACCAAGGAAACCAGTAGTCTGAGTCACAATAAAACTGGAGCCTAGATTGACCCCGTTCAATCCATGCTTTGATTAAAGGATCCAGCCTATGCTTTACTACCTAGCATAGAAAAAGACAAAATATCCATCAATAAATTCAATCTTGTAAGGCATTTAAAACAAAGAGGACAATTGAACTGATAATCAAGGGCATAAAAAACAAGAAAGACTTGCCATTACAGGTGACCCAGATGTTGGAGTTAACACCAAATGCCTCTAAATTGTAATAAACATATTCAAAAATCTAGAAGAATAGGTAGATAAAAATAGAGGAAAAAATGAAGCTTGCAACAGAGAATGAGAATATACAAAAATAATCAACTAGACGTTCTTGAACTGAAAATAAATATCTGAAATGAAGACTAATTGGTTAGGTTTTCAGCAGATTGCACAGAAGGGAAAACAGGATGAGTCAACTGGAAGATACATTAATAAAAATATTCTTATTAAAACATACAGAAAAAAATAACAATAATGGGAAAAATGAGATAACAACAAATCCATGGAGTAGAAATTAAACATCTAAAATACTATTTGGAGAAAGGAAGTAGAGAAAACAGGTAAGAAGTAGATAAATAGCTAAGAATTTTCTAAAACTACTAAAATGTGTCACACATAGTTTAAGAAGCTCAGCAAAACCCACACAGGATAAACACTATGAAAGCACAATCTAGGAACATCAGAGTCAAACTACTGAAAGCTAAAAATAAAGAGAAAATATAAAACTAGCTAGAAAGGAAAAAGAAAAGGCATATTATCTTCATCTCATCTGATCCCTCATAGAGATTATGGAAGCTGGAAGAAAGTGAAAGGCTGCCTTTAAAATTTCCAAAGAAATAAATGTCAGTCTAAAATTCTATGTCCAAAAAACCTTCTAAAATGATATTAAAATGAAGATTGTTTTAGATAAATAAAAGCTGAGTGGTAATATTTCAAGTAGGTCTACATTAAAACAAATGGGAAAAAGAAAAAAGAAATCATTTAAGGATTTTTTTTATACAAAAAGAAATATTACCAGATGAAAATATGAAAAGGCAAGAAAAAAATGAAGAAACCAGAAAGTGACATTACCTCAGTAAATATGAATAACAGAAAAGTTGATGTATATAAATATTTTATTAACAAAGGAAGGCAAGGAAAAATAAAAATATAAGCATAAAATATGTGATCAAATAGTGAAGATTTGATTATTACATACTGTATGGCTATATCAAAATATCACATGTGCTCTATAAATATACTATTATATATCCATAATGATAAAAAATTAAAAATTAATAATTAATAAAAAAGTTAATGGATGATATAAAAAATCTTTTTGATTATTCTAAAAGAAGTAAAAAAGGGATAAAAAAACATAAAACAGCTGAGTCAAAGAGAAAACAAATTAGTAAGATGCTCAATAAAAACACAACTATATCAATAATTACACTAATCGTAAGTGCATTAAATCTTTCAAGTAAAATATAAAAATTGTCATTCTAGATACAAAAGCACAGTCTATCTATATGTTACTTATATGACATACACCTTAAATAAAAGGATCAAAAATGTTGAGTGGAAAACGTGAAAAGATATACCAGGCAAACACTAATTTAAAAAAAAGCTATATTAATATAAGGCAAAGTAGACTTTAAGTAAAGAAGCAATACTAGAGATAAAGATAAAGATTTCAAAATGTTAAGCTGAGAAATCTATAGAAAATTATTATAATCCCAAATCTATGTACACTCATTATTGCAGTTTTAAAATATACATTCATTAATATAGTTTCACAATATTTAAGCCAAATCAACAGAGCTGAAAGAAGAAATCAATACTTTCTCAATCACTGTGAGAATTTAACACACATTTTAATAGGAATAGAAAAAGTAAATAAAAAAATCAGTAATGATAAAATATATCTGAGCAACTCAGTCAATACACTTTACATCGTTTGCCTAAACAAAACGTAGTGTACAAAAAATTTAGAATTCATATTTTTTTCAAATGCACATGGAACATTTACCCAAATTTATGATGTTCTGAGCCATAAAGAAAACCTGAACAAATTTCAAATGGCTTAAAGTGCTTGGAGAATGTTCTCTTACAACATTGAAATTAAATTGGAAACCAGTATGAGGACAACTAGAAAATACCCAACTTTTGTGAAAACTAAACTATATGCTTGCATATAATTCATGAGTCACAAATAAAAATAGAATGGAAAAACAATTTTATTATGAAATAAATAAGAATTAAGCTATGACACATCGGTATTTGTGAGATGCAGATAAAAATTTCTAAAAGATAAAAAATCTTATTAATAATAGAAAGACTTGAAATGCTCCTCTTTTTGTCAATCATTATATTTTCAGCACCAAAGCTAACCAGGACCTTTCCAAAAAAGAAAATTGCAAGTTAACATCTCTCATGAACATAGATGCAAAAAGCCTTTTCTAAAAATGCTACTAAATTAAATCCAATAATATATGAAAATTATGATATATAATGACCAAGTGGGATTTATTCCAGGAATCTAAGAGTGATTTAACATTTGGAAACTAAGAAATGTATTTTACCATATTAACTGAAAAAAAAAAAGGAGAAGGAGGGTCATGTGCTTGCATTTGTTATAACAGGGTTTCTCGCCTAGGGCACTACTGACACTTCGAACCACATAATCTTTGTTTTAAGGAACTGTCCTGTGTAGTATAGGATGTTTAGGAGCATTTCTGTCCTCTACTCAATACTCAATATATGCCTATAGTTATCACCCTCCCAGGCTTGACAACCAAAAACATTTCCAGACTTTGCCAAATGTCCCCTGGAGGCAAAACCACCTATGATTGAGAGTTACTGGTTTACAAAAATCATGATACTTATGGCATACAAACACATTTGGTCTTTGTCCCTGGTTTCTAGCATAGAGATCCTAAAACTCTTGGAATTTCCTGAGTGATAGAGGTGTCTTTTGTTACTCATAATGAAGCCCTTTGCCACACCTGAGTTTATGCTAATGAAGTAACTACTGGTGGGCCTTTAGATAGCTTCAGGATGGGGACTAGAAGCCAGAAGAAGAAACCGTGTGATTAGAGGGTTGAAAAGTAGAGAGGTCAGAGGTTGAGCTCAGTCACCAATGGCCGAAGATTTAATCAACCATGCCTGCATAATGAAACCTCAATAAAAATCCCTAAACAATGAGGTAATGAGAGCTTTCTGGGTTGGTGAACACACAGATGTTGGGAGGCTGGTAGATCCAGAGGTCATGGAAGTTCCATGCCTCCTTGGTCCCATACCTTGCCCTATGCATCTCTTCCATTTGGCTGTTCCTGACCTGTATTCTTTATAATAAACCAGTCATGGAAAGTAAAGTACTTTCCTGAATTCTGTGAGTCATTCTAGAAAACTATCAACTATTTGTAATTGACCAGGCAGAAATGTGTGTAGCCTGGGAAACTGATATGTAGCTAGCATTTCTGAAGTGAGGGCAATCTTGTGTGACTGAGCTCTTAATCTGCAGGGTCCAGACTAATTCAGAACAGTTAGGGCCAGAACTGGATTGAAGATTTTTCTGGACCCACTATTGGCAAAATTGGCCCCAGACACCTCTGTACTCACATTGTTCCTTATATAAATGGCATTCACATACCAAAAATCTTTCTTTTAGTGACAAATTTGTTTCTCTCTGTTAAAATTAGCGAAGGATTATGGACCATTTCTGACTCAGCAGTTTATCCACGTTCAACACAATGTGTGGTCCCAGTAAATGTTTGCTGAATGTATGAATGACTATAAAGGGCTTTTTAAGGTTATACTGATGCAATTTCTTCCAAAATGTCCCCAAATCCTTGATATTGTGATATAGTAAATACACAATTCAATTTTTGAAACAAAATTTAAAGAAATGAAACCAACATATTTTGAACACACGTAGTCTCAACTGTGGCTGATTGATATTTTGATGGACTTTGTTTTTCTGATTTTTTTATTCAAAGATTTTTATCTTTCAAGAATTGAAAATTTAGAGATTTTTATGTTTTGTTTTATTATGTATAGTCCTATGGGGATAGAATTAAGAAAATAAAATGTAAAATGAGTTGGAATACATGATAAAACAGTATTAGGCATGAAGATTATCATGGAGATCTATAGATTTTTTGTGCTTATTTTGACACCAAAATAATTGTAACTTTTCCCCATTTACTGTAATGATGGTAGTTGTTGAAAATGCAAGGTCTTGTGAACTAGATATCATTCTTTCTTCTTGGGATGATGTTGTCTAAACTTGATATGCTCATGGATTTATATAACATGAAGTGTAAAACAATAAATGTTCCTCATTTATTATATTAAAATGGATATTGTTTTTCAAAAATAAATATAGTATCTGGTATAATGCTAGCATATTATTAATACTTGTCAGATTCCTTCAGTACTTAAATTAGAATGTGGACATTTAAAAGTGGACTTTAAATTGCACATGAACACAAAATAAGGCATTTCTTTTGATAGATAATACAATTTTTGCAATATATTTGAAAAATAGACCTTTCATTTTCAACAACTACCGTCATTACAGTAAATGGGGAAAAGTTACAGAATTACATAAGCCATGTATGACAAACTCACAGCCAACATCCTACTGAATGGGGAAAAGTTGAAAGCATTCCCCCCAAGAACTGGAACAAGGCAAGGATACCCACTGTTGCCACTAATATTCAACATCATATTGGAAGTACTAGCCAAGCAATCAGGTAAGAGAAAGAAATAAAGGGCATCCGAATCAGGAAAGGGGAGGTCAGACTATCCCTGTCTGCTTACAATATGATCTTATATCTAGAAAACCCAAAAGACTGCACCAAAAAACTCCTGGCATTGATAAATAAATAATCAAAGTCAATAATAACCAAAACAGCTTGGTACTGGTATAAAAATAGATACATAAACCAATGGAACAGAATAGAAAACCCAGAAATAACACCACTTATCTACAACCAACTGATCTTCAACAAAGCAGACAACAAAATACACTTTGAAAAGATGTCATATTAAATAAATGGTTCTGGAAAAACTGGATAGTCACATGCAGAAGAATGAAACAGGATCTCTTATCTCTCAGCATATACAAAAATTAATTCAAGATGGATTAAACACTTAAATGAAAGCCATGAAACCATAAAAATTCTAGAAGAAAAGTAGGAAAATCTCTTTTAGACATTGATCTAAGCAAAGAATTTAAGACTACGACCCCAAAGACAACACCAAAATAAATAAATGAGACAAAATGCTTCTGCACAGCAAAGTAAATAATCAACAGAGCAAATAGACAATCTACGGAATGGGAGAAAATATCCACAAACTGTGCATACAACAAAGGACTGATATCCAGAGTCAACAAAGAACTCAAACAAATCAGCAAGCAAAAACAAACAACACCATCAAAAATAGGGCAAATGACATGAACAGAAGTTTTTTGAAAGAAAATAGACAAATGACCCCAAACATATAAAAAAATGCTCAACATCACTAATCATCAGGGAAATGCAAATTAAAGCTACAGTGAGATATCACTTTACCCCTAATAGAATAGCCATTATTAAAAAATCAAAAGAGACTAGATGCTGGTGTGGATGAAGAAACAAAGAAATACTTCTACACTGTCAGTGGGACTTCAAATTAGTACAACCTCTATGGAAAACAGGATGGAGATTCTTCAAAAAATAAATGTAAACCTGCCATTCAGTCCAGCAATCTCACTGCTGGGTATCTACACAAAGGAAATGAAGTCATTTAATCAAAAAGATACCTGCGCTTGAATGTTTATCACAGCTCAATTCACAATTGCAAATATATGGAATCAACCTAAGTGTCCTTCAATTTACGAGCAGTAAAGAAAATATGGTGTATATGTATATACCATGGAGTACTACTCAGCCATAAAAAGGAACAAAATAATGTCATTTGCACCAATGTGGAGTAAATTGGAGACCATAAGTGAAGTATTGCAGAAATGGAAAACCAAACACCGTATGTCCTCACTAACAAGCAGGAGCTAATAGATGGGCACACACAGGCACAAAGCAATGTAAAGGACATGAGAAACCAAGAAGGGGGAGGGCAACAGAGTGAGGGTGGGATAAAAACTTACCTATTGGGTACAATGAACACTATTCTGGTGATGGGCACACCAAAAGTCCTGACCTAAGCATTATATAAGATACCCATGTAACGGAAATACTTGTATACCCTTAATTAATAATTTGAAATATAAATAAATAAATAAGTAAAAACTTAATGCTTTTTTAAAGGTAAGTAATTTAGGCTATTATTTATAAGTGAGTACAACTTTGCATTTTTTTCTTATAGTTTTGAAATAAATTTTTTTTTCATCTCTTAATTCCCCCTTTTTTTGAGTCAATAAATATTCAGGTGTGAATGTGTGTCTTGGAGGGTGTATATGCTGCATGGTGGTGGTAGTGTTGGGGAAAGGCTGTTATCTTCAAGCATTATGCAAATATTGTGTTTTTGTTTTTTTGCTTTTGAGATAGGGTCTCACTTTGTCACCCAGGCTGGAGTGCAGTGGCACAATCATAGTTCATTGGAGCCTCCCACTCCTGGGCTCAAGATATTCTCCTGCTTCAGCCTCCAGAGGAGCTGAGACTACAGTCACACACCATCGCACCAGATAATTTTCTTATTTTCTGTAGAGACAGAGTTTCGCTATGCTGCTCAGGCTGGTCTTGAACTCCTGGCCTCAAATATCCTCCTGCCTTAGCCTCCCAGAGTGTTCGGATTACAGGCATGAGCCATGGCGCCCAGCTAGCATTGTTTAAACTTTGATATGTATGTTTAATAATGCATTTAGAGAATCAGGCTTTTAAATTTTTCTTTTCTTATATTTAGCAATGTTTTATTTAGCTTTGTGTAATATCAACTTTTAAAATATAATTGGCACTTGAAAAGAAGGTGGTATTATATTTATTTGGGAAGTTCAAAAACAGACATAACTTCATTCAACCTTAATATATTGTTCAAATTTTCTATATTCTTTGTAATTGGATGTCACAGAGGCATATGCAATACAATGGTGCTTCTCAAGTTTCTGTCTTGCTCATCTTCTTATTCTATATTTGAGTGGGTGTGCTGCCTTCCTTCAAAACAGATTCAGGCCTTAAAAACTGAACAATATTCTAGAGAATTATACAATTCATAGCCCTGCCATGTAGAAACAAGAACGAACTATATTTTTTTCTTTCCCAAATTCCTACTTTTTGTGTCAAGTTTTCTGTATCTTTCCATCAGAGCTATACTTTGATGATTTTTTTTTTTTTTGAGACAGAGTCTCACTTTGTTGCCCAGGCTAGAGTGAGTGCCGTGGCGTCAGCCTAGCTCACAGCAACCTCTAACTCCTGGGCTCAAGCCATCCTCCTGCCTCAGCCTCCCGAGTAGCTGGGACTACAGGCATGCGCCACTATGCCCGGCTAATTTTTCTATATATATATTTTTAGTTGTCCATATAATTTCTTTCTATTTTTAGTAGAGACGGGGTCTCGCTCTTGCTCAGGCTGGTCTCGAACTCCTGACCTTGAGCGATCCACCCACCTCGGCCTCCCAGAGTACTAGGATTACAGGCGTGAGCCACCGCGCCCGGCCGATTTTTTAAAAATATTTTTACTCTCTTCTTTCAGAGATTTCACTGAGTTCATCTTTTATATGTTAGTTTGTTTTTTATTCTGTAGGTTTTGCTTACCTATTTTGCATTAAATAACTCAAAAATGGAGTGACTTAAAATATCAACAATTGTTCATGAATCTGCAGTTTGGATAGGTGCAGGAGGGGACAACTTGCTCTGTTTCATGATGGCTTTCTATGGGATGGGTCAATGAGCTAGGACCCGGAAGAACAGGAGGGCTGCCTAAGACAGTTTTTCTTTTCATGAAGTATCCAGGCTTCTCTGAACAATTTTTCCACATGATCTTTTCAGAAGAGCAGTCTCGAGGCAGTAGAACTTCTTACATGGCAAGTGTTACGGGAATCAGAAAATGGAAGGTGCCAATCTTTTAAGGTCTAGACCCAGAAACAGTGGAAGCATCACTTCCACTATATTGGATTGATTAGGCTGTCACAGTCCTGCCTAGATTCAAAAAACAGAGAAAATAAACCTCACCTGTGGATGAGGGAATACGGAAGTATCTACCTTTAAACTATCATGTAGTTCAACTGTTGTTCAGACACATCATCACTGTTAATAATTTAGAAATCCCTTTTGTCATGTCTAAATAGTTTTTCCTTAGCTTCGATTATTGTCTTTTCTGATGGCTTCTCTAAGAATTTTTAATATGTTATTGCGTCCACAGTTTGTGGCAGCAGAACACGTTCACAGCATTGTAGTATCTTTCAATTACCCAAACATTTCTGTGTTTAGGAAGATGTTGAATAGGAGCTTTCCTGTTGCAACAGAAGTGGCAATTAGAGGCTGAAGCCAAGAAAGAAGTCCACATAAGCTATAAAAGTGGTAAAACAACATTTCCAGCCAAACTCTTCTCTCAGGATTTATTAAGAATCGATTGAGCAGTCTAAGGCTATTTCCAACCATTACCCAACACAACATGAATTTTTTTCTATAAACATAAAGACCAGGAAAAGAAAAAAAATAGATTTTCAGTGTTCTTGGTAGGAGGGGATTGGATTGGGAGATGAAGGGGGCTTCCTGCCATCCCAAGCCAAGCAAAATGGGGTTCCAAATGAATAAATCATAGAAAACAAGGATCCCTAAAAGAATTGTCATCTTACTCAACAACTGGATGTTTGTTGATTGTTTAATCTCTGTATTTACTCTAGGGATGACTTTTGAATAGTGATGAGCACAGTGAGGAAGAGAAAAATTGTTTCATGTTTGTACACTATCACATTCAGATAATTTAATAAACTGATTGCATACGCTTGCCAATATTGACTTGAAATTAAAAACAAGAATTAAGTTGGCTTCTGTTGGTAATAGGTGTGGATCTCTACTCAGAGTTCTCACAAAGAAATTTCCAAGTTTGGGAAACTTCAAATGAAAGGGAGAATATTAGTAGGTACCATTTGGGGATTCAGTTGCCAGGAACTTTGTGAGAGAATATTAATTTTGGTAATGATTGCTCTTTTAATTTTCTTGTTTTGTAAGGTAACAGGGATCCAGATATTGATTAATGAGAGTTGTGCATATGAAGACTTTTTTGGTAAAGGGGGTATCATTTGGAGGAATCTATTAAGGTTTCATTCTTAATACTTATTAAAATAAGTATTAATAAGTATTAATAAATAAAAATAGGTATTAATCTCTCACTCCAAAGAAAGTGGTGGAGTGAGAGATTGTGTAAGATTTTACCAATTGGTATTGTAATAGTTTGTCTTTTTCTTTTTGACATTGTATCTGGAAGAAATCCCACCAATTTTCTGATATATGGGTGCCACTTTTCCTTAGCTGTCTTTGTTGACGTGAATATTTTCTCCCCATATTTTCATAGTTTGGAGGCAATTTTAATGGAAATTTTGGAAACGGGATTAAGGACCTTATCATAAACCCATGAGTTTAATCTTGTACTTTTGACTTGTATTTGAACCATATCCATTTGTCTTTGTGAAAACAATATATGAAAAATGGAAAATACTTAAAATCATAGTGTTTGGTTAGCCAGAAAGACAAATTATGTCTTAGCTGGACCTGAGAAAAATCTCTTTCTAAACTGTTTGTTATTTATAGTATAATTTGCTTTCCTATACATTTTAAACTAAAAAAAAGTATAAAATTATAGTTATTTAAGTGGCATAAGTATTAAAGTAAAATGGAAACCTCTGTATGCACAAAAGGAAGAAATCATCTGAAATTATAATTAAAAATGATGACTTAATTATTTGTGAGAACTTGTCAGAAATTTCCTAAGGTATAGCTAAGTTCACATTTATTTTTAGAATATAGAGCATCCCTCCACCGCAAGTTATTTTCAACTGTATTAAGATTCTCGTTTCTATTAATCATTTCTCTCGATGGTCTTCCAGATTATCCCCCTGACACTCTTTTCTGTAGCTCTAAAAGAAGACAGTGGTTAAGGATGAGGCATAGTATTGAGAAGATTAAAACCCAAAGCTCTGTTCAGACAGAATAAAAATAAGAAGATAAACAGTGTTATCTTTGGAATCCTGTTTTTGGTTATTTTTCTTCTTTCTAACATGTTTCACTTTTGTATTAGAAGTAAAAAAAATGTAATTAATCCAGTCACATTGCACCTCAAAATTGTTTTGTCCCTTTTGGTCATTTTTTGATAATTATACAAATTGTATGTGATATTTACGTGGTCAAGAAAGCCAATAAAAGTTTTTAAGTATTTGTCCATCTTTTCTCATGGAAATGTAATATATTCAAAATTGGAAAATGACTGACCAAATGATAGTTTTTAAGAACAGAATTATCTCAAAATATAATATTTATTTAGGGTTTGCCTTTTTAGGGATTTTATTTCCTTGTATAATGACTTCAGTGTTTCAGAATTAATCCTTTCTTATAATACCATTGTTTTAAAATTCATTTCCTAGAGATGAAATTTTTAAAAGTTTACCACCACAAAAGGAAACTAGTCTTTGCAATTACTTTCTCATGCTATTTATCAAAAAGTAGAGTACAAGCCACAGTTTATCTGATTTCTAAGTGGCCATGACAATGGTGGTTATTTGCTTCCTCCAGGCACCATTGCTGTTTCTGTTTGCTCCAAAAGGGAGGATTTTCTTTAGATCTCTGCACAACGCCATAGATCTGTCAGTTAGTAGAACCATATGTTAAGTTAATTCAGAATTTTAAAAATAGTATTTTTATCACTGACTATGAGGAAAACTTCCTCCTCCTTCTCCTCTTCCTCTTCCTCCTCCTCCTCCTCCTTCTCCTTTGTTGTTAGTTTTTTTCTTACTGTGGGGAATCAATGAACTCTGGGGATCAGCTTACTGAACTGAATAGCTCTACTGCAGCATTCTAGAGCAAGTTGCAGAGGGGCCCATAAATACAGTCAATTATTGGTTGGGTGCCCAGTTAAAGACTACATTTCCTAGCCTTGCTTTTATATAGATGTGCGCATGTAACTAAGTTTTGTCCAATAAAAAGTGAGCTGTATTTATGTGTACCAATTTGTCAGCCCTGCCCTACACTGGAAGGTGTGTGACTCCCCTGCTTTTTATCCTCTTTCCTGCTGATAGGAATATGAACAGGATGGTGGGAAATGGAACAGTCATTTTGTTCCGGTAAATTGTTGTTTAGGAGAGTAGAGAAAGAAGTCCCCCAAAAAATCTATCTTCAGAGAGCCAGACAGACATGGACTCAGATGTTGGCTTTTATAGTCTCAAGCAGTGCAATATTGGACAAGTTTCTGCAGTTCTCTGAGCTTCAGTTTTCTATTTTGGAAATGTGTATAACACTGTTGGCAATCAAATGAAACTGTTACTGTTGTGAGAATCATAATATTGTGAGATAATGTGTACAAACTACCTAGAACAGTGTACAAATATAAAATTGATATTTATCTCCTCTATTATTCCCTATTTAACTCTAAACCCTTGTTCTACACAAGTCTTTTTTTAACCATTTTTCAGTGGGCATGTGAAGCATATTATTTAATTATAAAAGTGTAATTTCTTCTATCTAATATACTGCCATTTCCATCTAATGTATTTTTTTTATCTCTTACATTATAGTTTTCATGTCAAGAAGGTTGATTGATATATATCATAGATCTCTACTTAATATTTTGAACATGGGGAATTCAGTTATATTATAATAACTGGTTTAATGTCTTCTGCTAACTTCTATGTCAGCTTCAGATTCAATTTAATTGATAGATTTTCCTCCTCATTTTAGGGCACATATTCTTGCTTCTTTGAAAACCTAGTAATTTTTTACTGGCTGCCAGACATTGTAAATTTCAGCGAGTTGGGTGCTGGATATTTTTGTACTTCTGTAAGTATTCTTGAACTTTGTTCATGGATATGGGTAAGTAACTTAAAAATGATTTAATCCTTTCATGTTTTGTTTTTAAGATGTGTTAGGTGGCACTGGAGCAGTGATCAGTCTAGGGATAACTATTTCCCGCTACTAAGGAAGACTCTGTATATTCTACCCAATGCTCCTTACATCATGAATTTTTCTGGCCTACTTGATAGAAACAGAACTGTTCCTTGACCTATGTTTGTTCTTCACCCTGTTACTTCTAATCTTTTCAGGTGTTTTTTCTCCTGGATCTCAGGTAGTCCAGAGGAAAGCCTCCCTCAGGAGCTTGTGCTGATCAATACTCAGCTAAATATGCGAGGGGTGCCCCCTTCAGAAATCTGCAGCTTTTTCTGTGCACCTCTCTTATCTCTAATACTTTCTCCTGTAAACACTGGACGCCTTAATCCAACTCTCAGCTCCAACTCCTCAATTCATGGGACCCATTAGACTCAACCTGTTTCCTCTCTTTATGTCACAGCAAGGAAACTCTCAAGGTAAGGTAGAGCACCCCTGGCATCACTCCATCTGGCTCTTGTCTCTTGAGAATCACTATTCTTTGTCGTTTGACTTTCAGTGCCTTGAAAACTGTTGTTTCATACGTATCATTTATTTTTTTATTGTTTCAAATGGGAGGGTAAATCGGCTAACTGCTACTTCATCTTAAAAAGAAATGAAATTCAGAAGTAGGAAATTTCACTCGTTAAAATATTTTCAGAATTTTCTGTTATTCTGTATTAAAGATCATCTTTTAAAGTCTATTAATTAAATATTATTCATTATTGTATGTTACAAAAGAAGGAACTGAGATTTTTTGAGGTTAATTAACACAGATCAGGAGCCCAAACTATCTGAGCAAAAGTGTGTGTGTTTAACCTCTAGTGTATTCTACCAAAGAACTACACATGGCCTTAGACCCAGGTGTAGTCTGAAGAGAGAAGCAAGACACATAGACAAATAAAATATAGTATATAAAAAAATCTGTGATGGAGGATTGTAAAAAAAAACTTGTAAGAACATAGCAAAAGGAGTTAACATGACTTATAGCTTTTTAATTGACTAAATAATAAACTACTTAATAAATTATTTGTAAGTATATGGAAACAATATTTTATATAATTAATATTTTTATGCAGTCTGAAAGGTAGTTTTCCAATTATCTATTGCTGCATAAGAAGCTAACCCAAAATGCAGTGGTTTAAAACATCAGTCACTTTGTTATGCTCATAATCAGTGCATGAAGGATTTGGATGGGATTAATTTGGGAGAATATTTTATTTCCTGTAGCATCAATTTGGATCCCTCAGTGATATGCAGTTGATAACTAGGACTCGTCTGAGTGTCAGAAATGGCTTCCCTCGTATGTCCTGCGTTTTGGCAAAAACAGTGGGAAAGATGAGTTTATCTGGGTCCTTTTCCTTCTCCATGTTGTGTCAGGACCTGTCCACAGGGCCATTTACAAGCAGGAGTGCCAGGAGATTTCAAATATGAGGATTTAAAGCAGCAAAGCAGGTATTTCTTAGGAAAGATATTTCATGTTTAATTCTTTAACCAAACAATGATAAAGCGGACAAAAAAAAAAAAAAAAATCCTATGATCTCTTTTTTTACACATATGCCCCAGGGATAAATAAATGTGTAAAAACTAAATTTTCGGAATCATCTATTTATGGTTGCATGTGTAGATCCCAAAAATAAGTGATATATAAGGCTATAATTTTCTAACATAAAAAATAGTTTCTATTAAATATTATAAACTTACTAAAGAAAGCACCCTAGCAATTTAAGTCCCTGATTCATAATCCAACCACTAAAATATAACAAATTAGAAATTTTTAATCTCATAAACAATATTTTTAAGGATAAATGTGATGATAATTTTTAAAGTTCTTAAATCCGTTGAGACATTACGAAGCATAATACCATCACTTTTATTAAAATAATACATAAAATTAAATGTTCCTGATAAATAAAAAATGTTTTAGTAATAGAACTTACTAAATCATATGAACATAAAATCTTCAAAGGTTGAAGGCTAAATTCTATGAAAAAAACATAAATTAAAAAGAGCATGCCAACTTTTGGGTAATTGTTTGAAAATTGAAACAGTATGTAAAGATGTCATATAATTACACTTTTACTACCTGTTTTTATTCTGACTTTCAATATGTTCTTTCCATACTTGATTTAATTTTTATAGTAACATGTAGCTGTAAATACATTTCTAGATTTATTCCCTTTGGAATGAATATAAAAATGCTATTTTTATATAATAGTATTTTGTGCATGTCTTTAAAGTGTTGTATTAATAGATTAAGCAAACTGTGTTTGAGAATAAACTTCAAAAGGAAGAGTAAAACACACACACACACACACACACACACGTCTCTCCCACAATTTTGAATGAAAGATTGTAGGAAAAGGAAGGTAACAAATATAGTTCCCCTGAGTTCTATGCTAGGGCCAATCTCATTTAGCTTCTGTATAAATGACCTTGAAATAGGAGTAAACTCTCGACCATACCTTGGTTTGAAAACAGTAGACAGAGCAGAGTATAGGATAAAGCTACAGGGAAATCTTAATAGAATATAGCCGTGACTGGGAATGTTACAGATGGAATTTAATGTGGTACAGTCTTATTTTAACATCACATGGGAAAATGCCAGAATCGTGGTAGATGGAGGGCAGAATAGCATATATAATTTAAAGCCAAGGAAGACAGGTATTTTTTTTAGTTCAAGATAATTTTCCAAAATGCTGCATGCCCTGGGAGTGTGTACATTTTGGAAGTTTGCACGTAGATGCCAAGAAAATGAACTAAACATATAGATACTAACTATTTAAACATATGATCCTGTGCATGCATTTAAAACTTGGAGTCATAATAATCATGTATGAATACATTTGGGTATAATGACCTTTTTTCTGTTCCCCTCATTTTTATCTATAGACAGTTACTAAAAGCTCATATCATAGAGTGAGAATGAAAAGTGGGGCTGTATATGGGATAGTACAATCTTACTTGCAAGTGAAATAAGATATGAGACCAAACAATCTAAAGATCAGATAATGAGCAATTATTTTTCTCCCTTTAGCCAGTTCCTTTAAAAATTCCATTGCCTTTATTCCTTTAGTAGTGGTGGTAGCTCTCTTTTGACAGGCAAGAAAATTCTCATCTTTATGGAGCAGCTCCTGGTAGGAAACCAGTGGTGGGTGACATTGAATTTCCTGCTCTTACTTCTTTTTTTTTTTTTTTTTTGCTGTTGTCAATTTTCATGAGTACGTTCCTATTAAAATAACTCTCATTCATTTTCTCTTCTAAACTTGAGCTCATTAATCAGGTAATAATCCCTTTTTCTATATGTATTCTAATTTTTCTTGTGAATGTATGAAATACGTAACCATATTAACAAATCAGCTTTTGTCCATTTGAGGGTAAAATCACACAAGAGGTAGAAGTGAGATGATAAAAGATCAAAATATTTAGATTTATTTTTTTCACTTCAGGCTCTAAGCCAGGCTAAAAAATTAATTGGCTGAGAGATAGATATCATGATAGGAATTCTAGAAAAATTTATTATAATTGTTTCTTCCTTTAAAAGCACATATGGACACATTCCAACCCCCCCCCCCCCCCCCCCCCGCCAAAGAACTGAGTCTTAGGACTTCAGAAAAAAGTCAGGTCTCTAAGCTTTGAGAATTACTTCTTGTACTAATCAATTGAGAGTTTGGGTAACTAATTTTTTACATACACATACACGTACTTAATATGTGTATGAAAGCTGAGTAAACAGAGTTACCTTAGTTCTTTTTTTGACTCTTTTCAACTTAAGAGCTTGGGCTCTGGAGTCAAAAAGCCCTGAGAGCCCAGGTTTTGACCTTGGCCCTAATGTATGACCTTGAGGAAATTATTTAACATCACTCTTCCCTGATTTTCTTATCTTTGCCACTAGTTCACAGAGTTGTTGTGATGGTTACCTAGCATAATTCATGTAAGAATGGTAGCACAGTGGCTGGAATATACCAAGTACTCATTAAATGTTAGACATTGATAATGTCCTTGATGATCTGATAATTGTGCCTTCCCCCCACGGATATGTTTGCAAAATATTGGACATGCCAGACTAAGGAAGTCAGGGTCATTGACCCACTTCAGGATGAAGATGATGGGGAAGAGGAGTGGGAGGATGGCAGAGATGAAAAGGGCTAATTTCTTGCTCGAAGGGTATGGCGATTTGCTGTAACTTTTGTAAGAACTGTCTATGCTGGCATTGATAGGGAAACGTAGATGATGATGGTGATAATGGTGATGATATTAAAGTGATGAAATGGTGGCTTCCCTCAAGTAGAATATATCTTTTTTTTTTTTTTTTTTTTTTTTTAAGAGAAAGTGTCTCACTTTGTGGCCCAGGCTGGAGTGGAGTGTATCTTCTTTTAATTCAAGTATGCTTATTTATGTTATAGAGTCATGAACAGCTCTTCCAAATGTAAATCAATAACTACCCACCAACTGTTAAATATTGACTAAATACTATGGAAGACCCCAAATTATCTTGCGATATTTTGAAGAAAATATAATTCTTTATAGGCAAAGAATTTATCAAGTTCACCGTTCACCCAGCTCAGGGTCTATGCTAAGTAAAGGATTACGTAACATGTTTCAGATTTCTTGCTACAAAAATAATAATTACAAACAGTCCAGATGGAGATTTACACATACCATAAATTATCAATTGAATCATTATCATTCATCCAGAAAATATGAGGATTAAAAAAAGGTACCCAGATATTTAAAGCATAGACTCTTAAATGGCTCACAATCCTGTAACTGCAGGCATCTATTTCTAATCCATTTCAACTCTGCACAGGCCACAGGAAAACTCTGCTATCCTGAAGATTCTATATTGTGAAGCAAAACAGCAGAGAAATATAATTAAGTTGAATGGGGAAAAGATTTTCTATGATCAAATAAATTTGAGGAACACTAGGATAAACAGAATTAAATGTATTTCATTTCTGCAGGACTTTTCAAGCTATCAAATATAATAATGTGAATTGTCAGCTTTTCAAAATCTATTCTAATGTGCTATCCTTAACCTACCTTAAGCATCTGACTCCATAGTTGTCTTAAGAAACTCAGAATACTCACCATGCTATGGAGAAAACACTTATCTTGGCAAAGTTCTTGTGGACCACAGAATCAAATCCACCAGAATAGTTCTTAATACATGTAGTCCAGACCTGCAGGAGCATTTTGGAAACTTTAGGAAGTGTTTTTGCCTTTTAGGGTATGCTTAACATATTTTAATATATATTATTCTATTATATATTATGAATTTTTTCTTTGTTTGTCTTTATGTTTGAATTATAACATCACATTACTTATTTTTAAATGTTATGTTGAAGGTATGTTATATTAGCTGTGAATTTTATTTCCTGATGTGTTAAAAATATGTGTTATAGAAAGGGGAAATTGAATTTCAAAGTCTCAACCACTACTCTGAGATTATTATCTCAACTACAAATTTTTAATTCTTTATTTTAGGTTATTACAACTTTTAATAATTTTCTCCTGTGCTATTAAAAGCTCTCTGTTCTATAAAATGGAAGAGATCAAGTAGAGATACAAAATGTTCTGGGTTTCTGTAATACTATCGAGGTGGTATTTACCTCTGTTTGGCTGAAGTACAATAAATTCACCTCAGGCATCTGGGGACACCTTCTCCTGGGCAATTGGCCACCATTGGGAAGAATTCCATGGGCTATCTTAACTTGATTCTAACTTGAAGCTAAGGACCTGTCACTTGAAAAGCTAACGTCTCCTGGCAAACAATCTACCTGTTTACTTAGCAATTTTAAGCTCTGAGTGTTTCAATTATTTCCCTGGCCTTTGTTTTTAAATTAGAGAATTGTCAACCTACGAAAAGAAAAGTACACTCTTACTTAATTGATAAAAGGTTAATTCAATCCTTACTCTGAACTGTAACTCCATGAACCTTATGATCACAACAGACTTCTCACAGCAGTCTTTAAAGTACACGTATTTTCAGAATTTTCATTTTAATTCACAGTTTCCGTTTTCTCCATGTATATGTTTAGTTTGGTATAGGGCATCTGGATCTCACAGTGGCCTGAACAGTGTTTTTGATGATTTTAGATTGGTTGCTAACATTTAAATATCTAAAGATTTCATATTAATATATGGATATATTGCATCCCTTGAAAAAGCCAGCTACCTGGCCACAGTGGTTGTGCATTCTCACATCAAACACACCAGTTGGAGCTAAGTTGCAGCTACCCCTTTCAAGAAGATGTATTTTATTCATTCCACCTGGTCACTGTTAGTTTCTATTGTCTGACCATTGCTCTCTTGCTATTGAAGAGGAAAATGAAGAGCCTACATGTTTGTTTCATGGAATATATTCCTATGTGTTTCATATTCAAAGAGTGTCTCTGTCTAAAGAACACCACTGGGATTCTGTTTTGGAGCAAATGTTCACTTATTTATATTGTCTCCCTGACCTCTGAAGTCATTTGAGTTATGACAATTGACCTAAGGGACTAGATTCAACACTCAGGATAAAGCGAATCTCCTTGCTTCCTCTGCCACTTTCATGAAATTCTATTGGTCATTTATATTTAATATCTTTGGCTAAACATGAATGTAATTAGTACTTACTAATTTAGAGTTTGCTTTGGTTAAGGGAAAAATAAGATTTTGAAGAATGTGAATAAGATAAGTGTAATATTGAAGCTATTTTTAAGTAAGATCATTTTTTTAAACAGAATTTAAGCTTGAAAGGAGGGGTCTTAAAAATTTGCACAAATTCAGATGGAGGCAAGCCTAAAATGTTTCAATAATTCAACAATAATTGCAGTGCTACTTAATGCAAAGAATGTTATACTAAGTAACAAAGATTCTCTCCTTAACCAAACTCTGAACAGACCCCTCTGAGCCCCATCCTTGGGCATGTCCTCAAGAGCCTAAATCCTGTCAAGTCAGTTTAACCAGCATTTCACACCACAATATCTGATCACTCTTAATATCTTGTCAAATTTCTCATCTCCAACCATCCCCTAGATGATATCTGAGCACATTGGCCTACCTTCAGCAAAAATCTTGTTAGGTCAGTTTTGCAAAAAATTACGCTACCACCTTAGTAATTTTCCATCCACTGATCCCCCTCCCTGTTCCTTGGCTATACATCCCCACTTATCCATGTTGTGCTTGGAATTGAGCCCAGTTTTAGACTGAGGTCTCTCTTCCTCTATTGCAATAGCACGTGAATAGAATACATTTTTGCCATTTTAACTGCAGTCCTGTTCTGATATTTCTTTGACAGTTACGATGCTGTGGCTTAGAGAATATAAGATGCATCATTGAACCCCTAGACTTCTCACTCAGGACCCCTAATGCACACTTTTGAAGGCTTTGTCTTTACTTCTGACTGATTGATCAGGGATCTGCTAGCGAGTCCAATCTCGATTTCTCTGTTTGTAAGATGTTGGGTTAGAGTCCTGGGCAAACACAAACTGCATTATAGTCTCTCTGATTATAAGGGGCTAGTCTCTGTAGCAACCAGAAGCTGAGTTACAGTCCCAAGTTTCTCTGTTCATAAGCATAAAGGTACCATTATTTAAGAACAGGCTTCTTTTCCAAACCTTCCTGACTACACCCTCTGCCAAATTGGTCCACTTCCTTCTTTATTGGCATGATTTTACTAAGGATAAAACAGAACTTCAATGGCCTCATTGGGAAACTTAAGATCTCCCCAAACTGGCTCCTCCAAGACCTCTCCTTCGCTTTGCTTCAGCTCCTTTTTCCTCCTTTTACCACCTCACTCTTCCCAATCTTTCACCTCTTTGGTTAAGTACATTCCTAAAGTATTTTATTTTCTTTGTAACTATTGTGAATTGTATTGAGTCTTTAATTTGACTCTCAGCTTGACTTTTATTGGTATATAGAAATGCTACTGATTTATGTATCTTGAATTTGTATCCTGAGACTTTGCAGAATTTATTTATTAATTCCAGGAGACTCTTTGTGGAATCTTTAGGGTTTTTGAGATACAAGATCATATCATCAGTGAAGAGTGATAGTTTGACCTTCTCTTCCCCAATTTGGATACCCCTTATTTCTTTTTCTTGCCTGATTGCTCCAACTTAGATTTCCAGTGCATATGTTGAATATTAGTGGTGACAGTGGGCATCCTTGTCTTGCTCCAATGCTTAGGGGGAATGCTTTCAACTTTTCCCCATTCAGTATGATGTTGGTCAAGGGTTTGTCATATACAGCTTATATAAATCTGAGATATGTTCCTTCTATGCTTAGTTTATTGAGGGATTTTATCATGAAAAGGTGCAGAATTTTGTCAAATGATTTTTATGCATCTATTGAGATGAGCATATGGTCTTTGTTTTTGCTCTGTTTATGTGGTAAATTCCATTTATTGATTCATGTATGTTTAACCATCCTTGCATCCCTGGGATGAAGCCCACTTGGTCATTGTGGATTATTTTTTTGATGTGTTGTTGAATTCTGTTTGCTGGTATTTTATTGAGGATTTTTGCATCTATATTGATAAGGGATATTGACCTGCAGTTTTCTTTTTTTGTTGTATCCTTTCCTGGCCGTGGTATCAAGGTGATACTGGCTTCATAGAATGAGGTGGGAAGGATTCCTTCCTTTTCAATTTTATGGAGTAATTTCTGTATTATGGGTGCTGGCTCCTCTTTGTAGGTCTGATAGAATTTGGCTGTGAATCCATCTGGTCTGGGACTTTTTTTTTTCTTTTTTTGAGTTGGAAGGTTCTTCACTACTCTTTTGATCTCACTGTTCATCATTGGTCTGTTCAGGAGTTCCATTTATTCCTGGATGAGTCTTGGAAGGTTCTGTATTTCCAGGATCTTGCCCATTTACTCTGTTCTCTAGTTTATGCATGTGGAGATTTACATAGTATTCATTGATAATGTTTTGTATTTCTGTGGTGTCACTCGTAATGTCACCTTTTTCATTTCTAATTGAGCTTATTTAGATCCTTTCTCTTCTGTTCTTGGTTAATCTAGCGAAAGGTCTGTTGATTTTGTTTCTTTTCAAAGAAACAACTTTTTGTTTTAGCAATCCTTTGTATTTTGTCTGTTTGTTTTCTAATTCATTTAGTTCTGCTGTGACCTTCATTATTTGTTTTCTTCTGCTGTCTTTAACTTTCATTTTTCTCTTCCTTTTCTAGTTCCTTGAGGGCTGACTGTAGGTTGTTAATTTTTTATCTGTCTTTTTGATGTAGGTATTTAGGGCTATGTATTTTGCCCTGAGGAATGCTTTTGTTGTGTCTCATAGATTTTGATAGCTTGGTCCTCTTTATCATTCAGTTCAAAGAATTTTTTCATTTCCATTTTAATTTCATTCTTGACTCAATAATTGATCAGCAACATGTTGTTTAATTTCCATGACTTTGTGTAGGTTTGAGTGTTTTTCTTGTGACTGAATTCTAGTGTTATTCTGCTGTGGTCTGAGAATGTACATGGTATGATTTTTGATTTTTTTGAGTTTGTTGAGACCTGTTTTGTGGCCTAATATATAATCAATATTGGAGAATATCCCATATTCTACTGAGAAGAATGTGTATTCTGTAATTTTTGGGTAGAATGTTCTGTGAATCCCTGTTAGGTCCATTTGATTTAGAGTTTGATTTTAGGCCATGGGTTTATTTGTTTTCTGCTTTGATGATTTGTCAAGCTCTGATAATGGGATGTTATGATCTCTGACAATTATGATGGTGCTATTTATCTCTTTTCTTAGCTCTAGTAAAGTTTCCTTTAAGTATCTGGAAGCTCCTGTGTAGGGCACATAAATATTTAGGATTGTTATGTCTTCTTATTGAATTGCTCCCTTCACCATTATATAATGTCCTTCTTTGTCTTTCTTTACCTTTGTTGGCTTAAAGTCAATTTTATCTAATATGAGAATGGCTACACCTGCTCTCTTTTGATTTCCATTTGTGTGGAATATTTTTTTCCATCCTTTCACATTGAGTCTGTGTATATCTTTGTGGTTTAGATGTGCTTCCTAGAGCCAGGAGGTACTTAGGTTGTGTTTTTTTCATCCGTTCAGCCAACTTAGGTCTCTTGAGAGGAACATTCAGTCCATTAATGTTAATTGACAGAACTTATATGTGGGATCTTGATTTGTTCATCTTGTTGGGTAGTCCCTTGTTTGTTTTACCTCTTATTCTATTGTTTTATAAGAGTTGTGAGTTTTAGGGATTTTGGGGGTAATTTTACACTAGTGGGTATCTATTGTGGTGATTTGTATATAAGTCTGTTCTAAGTATTTCATTCAGGGCAGGTCTGGTAATGGCAAATTTCCTAGTGTTTGCTTGTCTGAAAAAGATTTAATTTCTTTCTCCAGTGATTTTGAAACTTAGTTTTGCAGTATGTAATGTTCTAGTATGGCAGTTGTTCTGTTTAAGTTGATTGAACATGGGGCCCCAATCCCTTCTGACTCATAAGGTTCCCACTGAGAAGTCTACAGTTAGCCTGATGGTTTTTCCATTGTAAGTTATTTCATGCTTTCATCTTGCTGCTTGCAGAATTTTCTCCTTCACATTTACTTTGGCCAGGTTGATTACTACCTTTCCTGGAGATAACCTATTTGCTGTGAATCTTCCCGGTGTTCAATGTCCATCTTGTATCTGTATGTCTGAATTTTTGGCAATACCAGGGAACTTTTCCTCAATAATTTTCTAAAATAGGTTTTCCATGCTTTTAACTCTTCCGTCTTCTCCCTCAGGGATACCTATAATTCTAATGTTAGTTTGCTTCACATAGTCCCATAACTCTCTTAGTTATTGATTGGACTTTTTTATTCTCTTCTCTGCCTCTTTGAATCACTGGGTTATCTTGAAAGCCTTGTTTTCAAGCTCTGAGATTCCTTCTTCTAGTTGGATAGGCACATGCAGAAGAATGAAACAGGACCCCTACCTCTCACCACTCACAAAAATTAATTCAAGATGGATAAAAGACTTAAATCTACAGCAGGAGACCATAATAATTCTAGAGGAAAATGTAGAAAAAACTCTTCTGGATATCAGCCTAGCAAAGAATTTACAACTAAGACACCAATGGCAATCATGGCAACAACAAAAATTAATAAATGGGGTTTGATTAAACTAAAAAGTTTCTGCACAACTAAGAAAACGGTCAACAGAGTAAATAGACAACCTACAGAATGGGAGAAAATATTTGTAACTACACATCTGATAAAGAGCTAATATCCAGAACTTAAAAAGAACTCAAGCATAACAACAAGTGAAAATAAACAACCCTATTAAAAACTAGGTAAAAGACGTGAATGGAAGCTTTGCAAAAGAAGAAAGGCAAATGGCCAATAAAGATATGATAAAATGCTCAATGTCATTAATCATCAGGGAAATGCAAATTAAAACCACAATGAGATGCCACCTTACCCCAGTTAAAGTGGCTTTTATGAAAAAGTCCAAAAGCAATAGATGCTGGCATGTATGCAGAGAGAAAGAAATGCTTATACACTGTGGGTGTGTCTGAAAGTTAGTACAACCCTTGTGGAAAACAGTGTGAAGATTCCCCAAAAAACTAACAGTAGACCTCCATTCAATCCAGCAATCCCACTATTGAGTATCTACTCAAAAGAAAAGAAGACTTTTCATCAAAAAGACACATGCATTCGAATGTTTATGGCAGCACAGCTCACAATTGCAAAGATATGGAATCAACCCAAGTACTCCATCAGTTCATGAGTGGATTAATAAAATGTGGTATGTGTACACCATGGAGTACTTCTCAACCATAAAAAAGATGAATTAATACCTTTTTCAACAATTTGGATGGAATTGGAAACCATTATCCTAAGTGAAGTATCTCAAGAATGGAAAAACAAATACCACACTTACTCAGTATTAAATCAGAACTAGCTGATGAGTATACATGTGCACAGAGGAAAATAAAACTCAGTGGAAATCAATCAGAGGGTAGGGGGAGGAAGGGAGGAGCAAAAAACATACCTATGGGTACAATGAACACTATTTGGGTGATGGGCATACCTAGCTGAGACTCAAGCATTACAAAAGTGACTGAGATGGCATAAAACATTTGTATCCCCTTAATATTTTGAAATAAAAAAGTGCTCTCAGATAGCACTGCATGTTACAGAGAAATCTTTCATGAAAAAGTCAATCAATATGGCAAACTTCACTGAAATCCTATTTTAAGAAATTGCCACAGCTACGTCAACCTCCAGAAAGCACCACCCTGATCAGTCAGCAGCCATCAACACAGAGGCAGGACCCTCTACCAGCAAAAAATTTACAACTCACTGAAGCTCAGATGATTATTGACATTTTTTAGCAATAAAGTATTGTTTAAGTTATGTACATTGTTTTTTAAGACATAGTGCTATTTCACAATGAATAAACTATGGTATAGTATAAGCATAACTTTTATATGCACTTGGGAAGCAAAGAATTCATGTGACTTGTTTTGTTAGGATATTTGCTTTATTGTGGTAGTTTGAACCAAACCCACAATATCTCTAAGGTATGCCTGTCTGTGGTATTTTCTACCTCTGGATGGTGTTATCAAATTAATTTAGAAAATCCCTCAAAGGGGTTCTAGTCCCATAGGCTTAGAAATAAATAAATGCTAATATGAAACTCCCAGAAATATAGAAACTAGTCCAAATGCTTTTCAAGTACACATGACTTGTATAAGTCTTGGTAAATAAGGTTTGTTTGATATTATTGGTTTAATAAAAGCAGCTATGTCTTCTGAGTTATCAACATGAAATATAATATGAGCAAACATTTTTATTCTACTTGGATTTACTAGTGAAATAAGGAAATATTATTTCTATTTAATGTTTTTTTTTTTTTTTTTTTTTGAGACAGAGTCTCGCTCTGTTGCCCAGGCTAGAGTGAGTGCCGTGGCGTCAGTTTAGCTCACAGCAACCTCAAACTCCTGGGCTTAAGCGATCCTACTGCCTCAGCCTCCCGAGTAGCTGGGACTACAGGCATGCACCACCATGCCCGGCTAATTTTTTCTATATATATTTTTAGCTGTCCATATAATTTCTTTCTATTTTTAGTAGAGATGGGGTCTCGCTCTTGCTCAGGCTGGTCTCGAACTCCTGAGCTCAAACGATCCGCCCACCTCGGCCTCCCAGAGTGCTAGGATTACAGGCGTGAGCCACCGCGCCCGGCCTTCTATTTAATGTTAAAGATTAAAAAATTATTTATGTGTATCAAGCGCAGCAATAAAATTTTAAAAACCATGTATTTAAATTTCTTTAGGTTTTTTTCTTTTGTGATGCTTGTCTTAACATTCCTGTGCTGAAAAATACCTAACAGAGAATTAAGTGAGAAGATGGCTAGCTTTATTTCATGGTGTAATATGTCTGCCTAAAAACAGTTTCCAAAATCTTTGTGGTAACTTGAAATTGGAGAGTCATGCTAAGTTAAATTAAGTAGTAGACAGTTTTTATATCTAGATTATTTCTAAGATCAATTATTTAAACATTCATTGTTAAGCATATGTTTAAGTTTATGTACTTACAGCTTCTTACTTTTATGCAGTATAGAGAGACAAAATATATTTGAGTCTGTTCATAAACATGGTCTTTATGCCACATTGAAAAATTGTAGTATGAAGAAACAATATACCTATAAAATTATGAGATGATATATTCATAAAATTTGCTAGTCTGTTACAGAAGACTGTAAGGTGACAGAAAATTTGCAGTTGTGTATTTAGGTTTCTCTGTAAAAATTTTACTAATGGTTCCAAATTATAATTGACATATGTTAATGAAACTACTAAAAATACTGAGAAAACTCTTTATGAAAAGTATACAAAGATAGTAAGATGTGTTATTGATTAAAAAAAGACATCTGAAGAATGTGTTCCAATATTGTTAAGGGAAAAACGAGTAATTTTTGTCCTAAAGTAAGATACTGGTTGTTCTAGACTACGAGAGATGAAAATATAGTACAAAAACTGAATGGGGCCGGGCGTGGTGGCTCACGCCTGTAATCCTAGCACTCTGGGAGGCCGAGGTGGGCGGATCGTTTGAGCTCAGGAGTTCGAGACCAGCCTGAGCAAGAGCGAGACCCCATCTCTACTAAAAATAGAAAGAAATTATATGGACAGCTAAAAATATATATAGAAAAAAAAAAAAATTAGCCGGGCATGGTGGCACATGCCTGTAGTCCCAGCTACTCGGGAGGCTGAGACAGGAGGATCGCTTGAGCTCAGGAGTTTGAGGTTGCTGTGAGCTAGGCTGACGCCACGGCACTCACTCTAGCCTGGGCAACAGAGTGAGACTCTGTCTCAAAAAAAAAAAAAAAAAAAAAAACTGAATGGGTATAGAAATTTGTAGAAAACCTGTGAAAACAAATTTCATGTGTGATCAAAGCTGATAAGATTAAATGGATTTATTTATAAGATTTAAAAAATAAGCCCAATAATTTATTGATGGAAAACTAGAATTTGATTTTCTCTCGGTCAAAATGATAACTTTTTTTTTGGATTATATTGGTCTGTTTCTTATAAGAGTTTGTAAAGCAGTTTTGTGTACTTTTTTAATAATCTGCCTAGGAAGCTAAGATTTCATGTTTTATGAGAATAATTTCTCATGCTTTGTGTTAACCTTTATCAGGTCCTTAACTATGTAAAAGAACCAACACTTCTCACTTTTAAAAGAGCTAAGATTTTGGGGTTTTAATATATACTTTTTTTTTTCTTTTTTTACAATTTTGCCTTCCTAAAATAAAATCCTAAATGAAATCTTCGTGTTCTCGAACAGACCTTGAGATTTCTTAAAAGGCCTCTGGAAAATCTCAAAGGATTTTCTCTTTTACCTTGTAAAGAAAAGTGTTAAAATAACATGATTTATGTCATATTTGAATTACACAGGAAGCATTGCCAAACAAGAAAAGATACATAACCAACCTTTCTTCACTTGTATTTGTATTGGTAAAATGCTATTATTTCAGAAATTTTATGAAATTCCTGGAAATTTGTTCCCAGATAGTTTTTGTTTTATTCTAATTCTTCTCTGAAAAAGTTTGCAATCAGCTACAAAACAAAATGCTTCGTTATTGCCTAAATAACTTTGAGACCATACTGCTGGACTGAGTAAGCATTTCTAGAAATCTGGGGAGAAACTGACATGTTCATGAAACTTCTAACCTAAGATGAAGCAGAGCAAGAATGAATTACTTGGGACTGAAGGAAGTGGCAAATGGTGATTATAGATTTTGTCTGGACCATTGCTGGTTCTTTTATGTTCTATTTTCCAGATATAATGAAACACTTTCCTTTTTTTTCTTAAGTTATCTATACTTGTGACAATTTAGTAGATTATGCTTTTGTAAACAGAAATAAAACATTTGTCTTTCCCCCTGCCTGATTCCTCCAGAATTCAGAAATTGTTATTGATTATTCTGATTTTCATGACTATATAATTATTTGCTTCAGTTCAATAAGAATCTGTCCTCTTTGCAACAGAATACAATTGGAAACATTGGTTCTATTACCAAGGCTTTGACTAAAATGTCATATTTGACCATGATGCATAGAATCAGATATGACCAGACAGTTTTAAGGAACCAAGGTTTTCTTTATGGAGCCAATGCTTACAAAGCTTTCTTAGAAAAATTGACCTGGTTCCTGACTTACAGGGTTTCCAGGCTTACAGGTGAGTAAATAAGGTCACTTTTTTGTAAGCCCAGGACATTTAGAATATCTTGGGGACCTCAAAAAGAGAAATGTATCCAAATCTATAAATACTTGTATTAGTTAGGGTTTTTCAGAGAAACAGAACCAATTGTGTGTGTGTGTATGTATGTGTGTGTGCATGTGTGTACACATATCTATACACACACATACATAATGAGAATTGGCGCATGTGATATGGAGGCTAAAAAGTCTCAATATCTTCTGTCTGCAAGCTGGAGAACCAGGAAAGCAGGTGGTATGATTTTTCCCTGAGTCTGCCTGCCTGAAAACCAGGAGAAAGCCCAAGATTCAGGAGCTATCAAACTTACTGTGAGCCTTTGAATAAGATACTTAATCTCCATGGACATTAGCTTACTTGCATACAAAATGAATATTGTAATATATTTTCCACAAGAATGTTGGGTGCTTATATGAGAATCTATTTAAAATTACTTCAGTACATTTTTAAGTAAGACATTCAATTAGGTTTAATTAGACATTTTTGTTTAAAACATTGCTAGTTCTTTAATGTTCTATTTTCTGGGTATATTTCATTAAAAAGATGCTGTATAAGTTCTAAATTTATAAATAAAATTGAAATGAGATTCAATGAGCATAAAAGATTTTAGTTCTTTTATTTTAAAATCATGGTGGCAGATGGCTTTTTGTGACTATCAGATTCTTCTCATAACAATCTTTATTTTTGGGTCGACAGTGGCCATCCTAGTGGTAAGAGTAGGTCAGAATGCAGTTGAGAACTAAGTCCAAAGACCCAACGATAGGAAGATGGATTATAATGAGATACATTGAAATGTATTAAAAATGGAATCACAGAGCATGACCAATTATTAACATTAGAGACAGGAGTGGAAATCCCTAGGAAAAAGTTCAGATGTAAATCAGGAGAATATAATGCTGTCATGAACATTTGTCCGTATTTCTACCCAGAACAGCCCACATCTTATTCTGAAATATGCTTTGCCATTTTTTTTATTTTGATGGATGATTTTGCAGATCATAATACTCCTATAATTCTGGTGATGGGAATAGGTCATCCAAATTGGGGCAGTCTTATTTTATGTCCTTGATCACAATGATTATGCTAGAAATAAGCAAGTAACAAAAACTGGATGAAAAGTTCTTTCCTGTGGTTTTCCAGACTGGAGTTATTGAGGGAGACTTTTTAAATTTATTTTGTTCCTTTTTGATCACAGTGTCTATAGGATGTAAGTACTAAACCGCTATCAGCCATTCCTTTGCCTCCTTCCTAATCTACTTGGACTAGAATAGAGAAAATAAACTTAGTGAATGTGAGAACTAGCGAGAGCCCAATGCACTCAATTCCTTCAGGATGGTCATGATTAAGGCCAATGTCATTCATTTTCTTCCTGTGGTTTGGTTTTCTGATGCAATATATGTTTCATTTCTATCTGAGGTAATGTGAGTAGCTTGCATATGTATTGATTATCAAAGAATTATGAAAATTATAATGAAAGATAATGCCAAAGATCTTTTTAGGGAATAATAAAATTGTAGTTTAAAAATCTCAAAACTAGTAAAACATTTAAGAAATGAAAATTTGGGGATTAGCTTACAGAAGGTTCTTCTTTATTTATTACTACATCAGAGCAAAGACAAATTTTAGTGTCAGTTACTCTGTCCAGAAAATTGAAGAAAATGAACAAAGATAGTTGTGTATTCTGGTATGGACAACAGAAGAAAATTTACTCTGAGGAAATAAGAAGTTTTTTCTAAGAGTTTAGAGATTTAAACTGTGGAAAATTTAATACTTAACACAAAAAGCCATCTACCATCATGATTTTAAAAGAAAAAAAAACCCTTCAATTACGCATATATGTAAGGTTGAAAAATATCTTCTAAGTACATACAATAGATATTTTTCTCATGCTTATCATAATTCTATTCCCACTCATTTGAATGCAATTTACCATCGTTATAACGTTCTGAGGGGGAGCCTATGGAGATTGTGTTGTAATGTCAAATTGCTATATGAAAACAATTTTGATAAGCCCATGGACACAACATTATAATGATAAATTATAATGACAAAATGGTTTCATGTTTCCATGGAGACTAAATTACAATGTCAAATTGATGGCAAAATGAGGTCAATACAAATCTACACAGACCAGATTGTGATGTTAAAACAATGCAAGGCAATATCAGCACAAGTCTGGGGAGGCTATGCTATGATGTCAAGATGATGGGAAAGCAATATCCAGGATGATGTCAAAACAGTAACAGAAAAGATGTCAGTGGAAATCTCAGCAGTATTCTTCATGATGACAGTACAATAGAATACTATTATTAATGGAAATTTCACCAGTGCTAAAATAAAGCTACAGAAACTGAGCAAATGATAAGTTTGTACATTTATGTATTCTAATTTTAAATATTGCTTCATTTCAAGTTCTTAGAAACTAAGTCCTTAGTCATGGAGGTGGAAAACTAAGCTATATTACTCAGTGGTGGAAGTTATTTATTGAAGAATCTGTTTAGATGTAAATTACTTTCCTCATTTACAATAGAACTGTGAAAGGACCCACAGGGAGACAGTCTGATTAATTCAGTCCTCTCTAGAAGGCTTCACTGGCAGACTTTTCTGTTGAAATGTCTTTGGGGCATGCCCCCCCTCCCACCTTGGGGTGGTTGTCACACCTTTTAATTCTTCTTTCCTAAAGATGTTAAAATATTTACAGTTACAATTTTGTATTTTATAAATTATAAACCAAGTAGTTTAACACTTCCTTAAACCTGCCATTGTCAAGAATAGTATGAAGCACAATGTTATCTTCACTGGTACAGATTATTCCCATTTGTTCTTAAATAATAAATTATATTGATGCAATTTATCTTGAATAACTGCAATAAATATTTTAACCTAATGCTAATGCCAATCAGTTGGGATGTTAAATGCAAATGGAATAGAATACATTTATTATGGTTTCTCAAACCAAATCCATTTTTCTTTAATTCCCTCGGATGGTGACTCTGACGTGTTGCAGAAACAAAAGAGACAATATGCTACGGAGACATAAGCACATTTTGGTTACTTAAAAATAGTACTTTCTTCAAGTTAGGAAAAAAGAATGATATCTTACTATACTGTTTGATTTTGTGTTTTTCATCCAAGTGTGAGCCATTCCAAGTTTGTGGTTTTATTCTTTTATGTGGTGATTAAGGCCATGCCTCAGTAGGCAAACTCATTTAACAATATTGACTACATTAACTGGATGATTCAGTTACCTTTAACAAACTTATTTTAGTTGAATATTATGTGCTGGATAGTATGCTAGATAAATTCAATCCAATGGTTTTAGAGATTTGTTTTATAAGATTTACCAATCAGTTTTAAATGCTCAAGTCAAATCGGTTCATCTGCTTATGAAAACAAATTTTCGTTCTTTAGATTCTAGCTTTTTTTTCTTTTATTCTGTTTTCTGTTTCTTTTTAAGGGGAAGGTGGATAAAATGTTAGGAAGGAAGAGTTCCTTGAGAGTTCGTGTTCAAATAGTTAATGTGGTATAGGACCCGCTCAACACAGATCTTACTTCAAAAAATAGAACATATTTTTCATTCTTGAGGGTATGCAGAGCCAGGGGCCAAATATGCCAAGACTAGCATATTTATCCAACTGAAACCAGTTCAAATTAAACACATGAAGAGGAAAAGTGTAAGAAGAAGGAGGAGAAAGAAGAAGAGGAAGAGAAGGAGAAGAAGAAGTTGATGGCCGTCCTGATGCAGAGGCTACAGACCTTCAGTGGGATCCCAGGTCTGCCACTTGGGTGAATGTCAGCAAGTCATTTATTTGCCCGAATCTCAGTTTTCATCATTAAAAGACACTGGAGACATAAATAGGAAACCGTATTTACCAGGTTGGGTTAATAAGAACAGAAACTATCTTCCTGAAACTGTCTTTTTAGAGTCTCAGAGGAGAATACAGGAATTATTTGACTTTGTGGCACCTAAAGACATATTATTGGCCTCATAAAAACCTGACAAGATACAATGGCAGCAGACTACACTCCTTACTGGGCTCAATGCAAAACGTCAGATTTTCACAAAGATTTGTCATGTCAATATGACAATATTTTCTGCAATCCAAAGGGCAACTGGAGTCTCCCTTATGACCTTTTAGACATTTCTTTATCACCAATTCAACACAACTTATTAAAAATCATGGTCTACAACCATTTCAGACTTTCTAGGGGGATTTTTTGATAAGGTCAGTTATTGCCTAAATTTTACAAAGCAAAGAACTGTTCTGTCTGTTCTACAGATAGAAAAAAAAAATAGGTGCTAGATGAAGCAGAGATACTGGAAAACACAGTGATAGAAACAAAGTAGCACAACAATATGTTCGCAGTGCAGAGGAAATCTGTGCAGAGGAAGTTCCATCTATTCACTCTTATTTTTTCCTTTTTTCTCCTATCCCTTACCATATATTTTTTTGAGTGTAGCCACTATTACATTTTATCTTTATGCATGATTTCTTATAGTACCTTGTGCAATAGAAAGGTCTGGCCCTTGTCCCCAGTTCCTGGAAGTTAACCTTCTAGTCCATGGAATGTCTTGCTTCATGAATGTCTTTGCTTACTGGGGGGCCTTGAGCCATGTCAGTCTATGCTAACACTGTGATTTGTGTTTGGAGTCTTGGCCACGTGGTAGCAGCTTGACCTCTGGAGGAACTGTAGACTAAGGTCAGCCATGCCTGCATGACCAACCCCCGATAAAATCTCTGTATACTAAGGCCAGTGAGCTTCCCTGGTTGGCAATATTCCATGTGCACTGTTGCACATTGTTGCTTGGAGAAGAAGTCTCTCTCTTTGTTAAAAGCCTATTTGTGATTTTTCAGGCCTGACCATAGACGATTACAAAGTTTTTACCAGACAGGCCTCATGGGGAAAAGCTGCCCTCCCTACACCAGACTTGGTGCACAGCCAGTGCATGCAGTCTCTAACGGGAGTTGCAGTCAAAGACCCAGGTCCCCATGGGTAGTTATGTATACTCTTTCACATATATGCATTCCAAGCCCCAGCACCTTCATTGCTGAGTCTCTTTATCTGAGGACTTGGCGAAGTTCCTCTTCAGGTGCCTCTACCGAGGCCTCCTTATGGAGGGAGGGAGGCTTTTTATGCAATTTTCCTCACTCTGACTCAGTCCACAGCTCTTGTCTACTCCTAGCCTTCCTCTTCCCCCACCTCGGACCGCAAGGTTCTTAAAACCATTGGAGCCTTTTTTGGGGGGCTCCCTTGACAGTGAGACATCTGTGATGATCTACCTGACTCTCCACTGGGGTGCCTTCCATGGGGAAAATGGAACAGGGGGAGTCGGTGCTTTTTCAGGTTTTAGCCTTTGGCTTATACCATCACAGTAAGTAAATTAAAGGCTCAGTAATTAAAGGCTCTTTCATTTTTGACTTTTTGCTTTAGTTGGCCACGCTGATACCTAACAGGTCAGCTTGCTGCCTCTCCCAGCTCAGCGGAATTCCTGCTGGTATTGTCCACATGACTTTTCTGGGAGAGACAACTGGAAGTCTGGTCCCTCCTGAAGCATGTCTTGTGTGCCTTTTCCTGTTATATGTTTTAATATGTATCCATTCAATGTAATAAACCATCCCAGGAATAGAAGAGCTTTGCTGAATTCTGTGGGTTCTTCTAGTGAATTATTGAACTTGAGGATGAACTTCGTGACCTCCAGAACCTGCATGAGTTTAAAATTATATGATTAAGGTAACACTTTCAGAACACTGCTTTACATACATGTCTATATTTTCCCAACTCAAATTAATCAGAAAAAAACCCAGAAATTTGTTAGTTTTATCTATTCACATCATAGCATTTGCATGTATTTCTACTTCCATAAAAAGAACCAAGAACCTCTTGATAGGTGGCTTCCATTTTTACATTCAAAGGATCAAACAGGGTAGGTATATTGAACTATAGTGAAGATGAAATGTAAAAATGAAATAGTAAAATTATGCCATATTTGTTTTAAAATGGATTTTCTTTATAAAAATTGATTTCTGTAACCATCAAAGTTTCCTACAACATTAAAAAATCAAAGTTGGTATTCCAGAGCTGAAAGAGTTACAATAGTCAGCTAATTCAATGTACAAATTTTTATATGAGGCTCAGAGAATTTGTATGGCCAAGATCACATATTAAGTTAGTGGCAGAGAGAATAGTTGCACCCAGATCTTCTGATGTCTCATCAGGGATTGCAATGACATTAGTCAGTCTGCAGGTTCTGTTTTTGGACTGATCCATCCAATATAAAGGCTTCTTTCAGCTTTTTACTTAATGGTTTTAACAATCATGACCCAGATTCAATATTTTATTTGGGGTTACAAACTGATGATATTCTAATTCTATCAGTTGCTCTTTGTTTATTAGCTGGAATACTCCTGTAAAGAAAAATTTCCCCTCATCAGCTATTTGGTTACCCAAAGGTACTGGTCATACAGGAGAGGTAGCACATGTAACAGATTCTGTCCCCTCACCAGGATTCAGAATAGTTGCTAAGTTAACAGCCTCCAAAGGTGAAACAGAGTATGGTGATGTTTTTATTGTCATTTTGATACATTTTAACCCATTATAGCTACTAAGTATGAACAGTATGTCCTGAAAGTCATATCATAGCAGTATATAAAGATACTCCTCAATCCTCTTTCTGCCTACATAACACTCTCTTTCATTGTAGATATGCTATAATTTATTTGTATAACTTCCTGCTGATGGACCTGTGAGTTATTTCTAATCTTTAGCTATTATAGATTTAATAAATACTCATTAATGCTTTTTTAAAAATTAGCTTATTCACTTCTATTAGGATGATTTGTCTTTCAAGATGACATTTGATGATTATTTGAATGCACCTTTGCTTACCCTCCTATTACATTTACAGTGTTTTCATAATTTCAATTTATATAATCTTTTAAAAATATAAATTATAGGACAAGACATTTTGTAAAGAAAATGCTATGCCTAAGACCATCTGCAATATATCCAAAAGTTGATTCATTCTGACAACAAAATATTTTGGATGATTATTATGCTGAGGAATTCAACTGAAAATAAATCAGGTACCCTTAAGATATGGTTTTAAATAATATATAGCTTTGTAGCAATCAACATAGGAAAAAGTTGTTTGATAAGTTATTTGTAGTTGGAGTAATATACGATTGTAAAGTTAACAAGTCATCACCCCATGTATTTTTCCATTTTTAAAGCCATATTTTATTTATAGTTGAAATTAAAAACACATATTTAGGAATTAGAAAAAAAGCTAAAATTATGGTTAAATATTCAGCTTTATGAGATCATGGCTGTCTGAATGTTAAGGGAGTAATTTCAAATAATAAATTTAATTTTAACATAAATTTCACATTCCTGCTTGTCTATAGTTTAGTATTGCACAGAATCACTATTTTCTTTCTTTCTTTTAGTAATTTCTTACCTGTAATATGTTTTGTCTAACTCCTTGTCTTAAATTTTACTTCTCTTAAACATGAAACTAAATTACATTCATTATGAAACCCTGATGCAAAAATTTCACTTAAGTGAAAAATCTTAGGAGCCTTCTTTCATAGAACATACTAAAGAAAACATTATACAAATGAAAATACAAGAGAAAAATTCATGGGAAAAAAATCTATGTTCATTAAGTTTTTTTTAATATTTCTTTTTCCTTTTTTGTCATAAGTGACAAAAGCTAAATGTAAATTGGCTCAAGGGGAAAAGAAGATGGGATGGATGAACGAAATTAATTGACTCATAAATGGAAGGGTTGAAGGGTAGACCTAGCTTCAGGTCTGGATCAAATAACTCAGGACTGGGATTTCCTCCCATCTGTTGGGTCTGCTTCTTCCGTATAAACTTTGTTCTCAAAAATGCTCATTCACCAGTGGTCTCAGAAGGGCTGCCAGAGTCTCCTAGGGCTGTATCAGAGAGCAAGAGTTTTTGTTCAAAGGTTTCCAGAATATATCCTGAGATTCATTTCAATTAGATTTACTATGAAGCAATTGCTATGGTCAAGTGAATTCAATGAGCTGATTTTCTTTGGCCTGAGAGCTTCACTTGATAACATGGGCGAATCAAGGAGCAGAGGTTCCTAAAACAAAATTCCACTTTTTGCTTGCAAGACGGTGGATAGATGGAGGAAAACAATCAATGAATGTCTCAAGAGGTTCTGATAATTGCTAGTGTATTTTAATGAACTTTCCTAATAAGCCAAACAAAATTTTTTAAAAAACAGTTTTGTCTAAGCCTACATTGTCATTACTTAGTTTTCTTAGTCTTTAGAATGTATATAGACTACTGCGTTTTGTCTATTGATTTATTTATAAGATGAACAGGAATTAACGAAAAGAGAATGTTGAATATTGTTTTGCAAGTTTCTACTTTCCTCCCACTTTCTGTTCTCCCCTTTTCCTCCTTCTTCCTTCTCTCTTTCCCATTTGCTTTTTTTATTCTTTATTTCTCTTCATTTTCTACTCTTTTCCTCCATCTCTTCCTCTCTTCTTTAATTACTTTTTTTATCTTTCATTTTCTCTTTACTCATTTCTCCCTCTATCCTGGCCTGTTTCCTTGGCTGTGTCTTTTTCTCATTCTTTAATCCTCTTCAAGACTCTGATCTTTTGTCACCAAAATCTCTTTCTTATCTTTCTAAACCAAAGGGTATAGCCAGTATGGCTTAAGTAAGTTCTTAGTGGATAAATTTCTCTTTGTGTAAATAAAATGATTGATGGACAAAAGAGACTCCCCATGTGCAAAGGTAAGCAACCAGATCCTAATTCATCTGAAGCTTCTAATCCAAGTCTTACACCCACAGTCAAATTTTGCAAACAAATACCACAAGGCTGTGCAATGCCAAGTATTGCAAGGGCATCATTCTGGACCCTACAGGAGCTGATGAACTGTCACCATGTCTGAGGATCTCTTCTTCTCCACTCATATGAAGACAGAGCAGCAGGAAGACACTTTGCATTGAGGGGAAGAGGGGAAAATTAGGGAAACTGGGCTCCCTAGAGAACATTATTTTCAACTATTCCAGAAAGGGAATAAAGCTTTGAAAAGACTGGATATTTTAACTGAAAGGAGATTGTTTAATCCAGCAGATACTGGAATATTAATAGCTGGCCTGTCTCAAAATTTTTCTTTAAGATCCAGTTAGGTTTATAATGTAAAATAATCACATTTTACTGGACATATGAGTATGAATAATAACTTTGATGTTCTTTTGTCCAAATTTCCCCCAGAAAGTAGTTTAATTTGGGAGGAGGGGGCTTTAGAGGAAGTGATAGAAAATAAAAATAAAATCAAGAAATCATGTCAGATATTTTTAATTAAGAAAGTTACCACCCCGGGCAAGTGGAACCTTCTGGGGAAAGCACGTCTCAGGACTGACTAGCAAAGGGACAGGAGACGGAAGCATCTATTCACCCCTGACTGCCATCCCACCTTGATCAAGTGTTAGGGCCCTCAAACTTCCAGGTTTGCACAGGCATGGTTGAGCACTAGATGCCTCCAGGCATTCCACAGTACAGTGTCCGAGATGCTCCAGAACAGCAAATGAGAAACTCAACGTGCAATTGAGGCACAGTGTGACCAGGTTATACCTATATGAAGCTGGTAGCTACAAAATGGCTGAAGTGAAAAGTGGACTAAGAGGATACAGAATGAAGCACAAGAGATGTCCAGAACCCAGCAATCCAGCCTCATCGTATCCATAAATTCCCTAACAGAGTCCCTAGAGCAGAGTAAGTGCTTAATAAACAAGAGCTATATTTATTACCGTACACAGTACCTATGAATCATACACATATGTTAAATAGTGTCAAGCTCAACAGGAAATAGTATCCAAGGAGATGACTTTAGATGAATGAATAAATACAAACCAGTGAGATATAAATCACTGCCTTCAATAAGCTCATAGAAAAAGAATCATAATTGTGCCATTGGTATAATCATAACAATTTCTGTTTATTCTTTTGTACTTTGTGCTGCACCTTGTTCCAAAGACTATCTTTCATTGGATAATGAAACTATATACAGTATATAGGAGCAGTACCAAGAAGGTGGGGAGAGATATGATGAGGAAATGTTTCCTAGATGAGGAAATTTATCACTAAGATTTTGCTAGGGAGCCCACACATAAAAAAACATGTCTTATAAAAAGGCAGGATCTAAGGTGCAAATATACTTACACAATTACTAAGAAGTTTAACGTATTGGTTACACATATAGATTCTGGCTGCCTAGGTTAGATTGCATACCTGAAACTTAATAAATTTGTACCTTTTAGCAAGTTACTTAATCTCTCTATGCCTTACTCTCTTCCTTGAAAAAAGTATATTTAATATAGTAGCACTTGTTGTGGGAACTAAATAGTTCCATTCTGATAAAACACTTAAAATAATGCCTGATACACACACAGAATATACTATATAAGCATTTGCTATTTTTTTAAAAAAATCATTTTGATATTCCTTGCTAAATAAGAAAGTTCATATAAGTAAAAGAAAGTATTAATATTTACACTTCAGATGTGAGAACAAGAAAGAGAAGATGATAGAGAAAGACAGAAAGGAAGTCAGAAATGCAAACATTTAACAACCATTGAAAGAAATTTTCAAAAAATGGTCACATAGAAGAAAGTGATATGAAGGAGATCAAGAATTAAAGTTGGGTCATACCAAAGGTATGTGGTTATTCTAATAACATATGACAATAGAAAACATGAAAAATATGTTATCCTAAACCACCTCCAGGAAAGAGTAAGGATTAACAGTTCTTGTAGGAAGGAAGAAATGTGTTTAAAAACAAAACAAAATAAAACAACAAACAAACAAAAATCTTAGTTACAAAAAAAATGTAGAGCTTGATATCTTTCTACTAATAGGCATAAAATGTATTGGTTTATAATTAATTAACAACAACAGCTATAACTTATTGACCCCAATATTTCTGTGACAAAACATCAGCACAATAGAAGTTTAATTTTCTCAAATAACCGTTCAATGTAAGTGTCACTCTTTTGGGGTAGAGAGGTGGGGGTGTGCTCTGTTTCACATAGTCGTACCTGGATCAGGCTATTTGAGGCTCTACCATCTCAACATCTGAATTTCCAATTTTACGTGAATGATGCCAGCCAGCAGGTAGGGAAAGAAAGAGAATAGGAAAGATATAACTTTTATGTCAGCTGCCATGGCCCAGAAATGACATATGTTAATATCATTCCATTCATATTTTATTGACAAAATCTGGTTACACAGCCTTATCTAAATCCAAACAGAGCTGAGAATTGTAGCCCTTGGATAAGGAGTTATATTTCTGTCACAATGCTATTTTATGAAAGGAAGTGCCTGAATTTTGATGGCCAGTTAGCCATCTCTGCCACAAAAAGTATACTCTCTGTAGACTGGGTGTAGAATACAGTATCTGTGGGAGCATGTGTGAAATCATTTTATTTACTTGGCTTAAGTACAAAAGATGTTTTTATCTGTTTTTCCAGGTGAAGAATAGAACTTTGATTCATAAAACAAAACAACAAATAAACAAACAACAGCATCAGCAATGATAAAACAGGATATTGGAAGTAAATAGAAGATAAAGAAGAGCATATTTTGATTTTTGAACATTAGTTTATATTAATAATAACAGTATGGATCAAAACATGAATAGGAGTTAAATATACCAACTTCATTCTGTGAAGAAATATGTTTGGCAGCGATTTTGAGATATTTAAATTTGATCATACAATATTTTTTGAAGGTACAATTTATATACCACAAAATAGACACCTTGTAAATGTACAGTTGGATGATTTTTAGTAAATGAGTGTGTAGGTTATACAACACCTACATTATCTAGTTTTAGCCCACTTCTATCACTACAAAAAAATGTCAACCCTCACCAGCACCTCAGGCTACCACAAATCTGCTTTCTGTATCTACAGTTTTAGTTCTAAGAATTCCATAAAAATCAAATTATACAATATATAATCATTTACATCTTGCTTCTTTCCCTGAGCATAATGTTTTAAAGTGCATCCATGTTGCTGCAGATACATAGTACTTTACTTTTTATTGTTGGTGGTATTACATTTAATGGGTATAACACATTTTATTTCTCTATCCACTAATTAATGCACCTTTGAACTGTTTCATGTTTTTGGCTATTATAAAGAATGCACTTTCACACACAAGTCTTTTATGGACATATGTTTTTATTTCTTTTGGGGTAGACACATAGAAATTGAATTGCTGGCTCATAGGGAAAATATATGTTTAAGGTTTTAAGAAACTATAAAACTGTTTTCCAAAATGGCTGTTATATTTTACACTCCCACCACAAATATACAAAAAATTCATTTTCCCACATCCTTGCCAAAACTTGGTATTCTCAATATTTAAGATTAAAGCTATTCTGATGCATCTGTAGTGATACCTAATTGTGGTTTCAATTTTTATTTCCCTAATAAATAATTATATTGTATACATTTTCACGTGCTTATTAACAATTTATAAATCTTCTTTGGTGCAATCTCTATTCAAGTCATTTTTTCTTAGGGTTTTTCTTGTCTCTTGAAGTTATAAGATTGATTTATATCTGCTGGATACTTTTATCAGATACGTGTTTTGCAATTATGGTATTCCTTCTTGTGACCTACTTATTTTTTTTTTCATTTTTATCAATGGAGACTATTGATTAGCAACAGTTTTTAATTTTTATGATGTTCAATATATCAATATTTTTCCTCTGAATATTACACTTGTGGTGTAATATCTATGAAATTTTTGCCCAACCCAAAGTCACAAAAAATTTATCATAATTTTAGAAGTTTTATTTTAGCTCATATGTTTAAGTCAATAATACATTGATAAAAATATAAAATTTTTAAAAGATTCTAAACAATTCTCTAAAGGAAAGAAATATGTTTACTCATAGAAAGAGTCAATTTCATAAAGCTATTTTTCCCAGTTTCTTCCAATGATCTTAACCACCATTTTGTTAACGTGACCTTCTTGTCTTTACTTCTCTGCAATGGCATCTCTGCAATGGCATCTTTACAATGAATCAAATGTCCATATATGCTTGAGTTCACTTCTGGATTCTATGTTTCATTTATCTGTCTCCCTGACAATACTACATTGTTAGCATCCTGATTAGTGAAGTTTTATAATTAGTCTTACAGTTTGGTAGTTTAAATTTTCCATTGTTGTTTCTCTTAAAGAATGCCTTGATCATTCTTGACATTTTCCAGTTACTTTAAAATTTTTAAGTCTGTTTTTCAGTTTTCATTAAATATGTTGCATCTTTCCATAAGTTGGGGAGAAAATTGATGTCTTTGCAGTATTGAATCTTTCAATTCACGAATATTGCATATACTTCCATTTATTTAGGCTTTGTTTAATTTCTTACAGTAAATTTTTAAGGTAGAAATTGTACATGTATTTCATTAGATTTGCATGTAGAAACTGAATGCATTTTCCAGCTATTGTAAATTATTTCTGTGGTAGACAGAATTCTAAAGATGCCACCTCACCCCCAGAATCCCACTTCTTGTTATTGAAACACTAATCTTGCTACTGAAGTGAAGGAAACTTGAAGATATAATTAAGGTTATAGACTTTAAAATAGGGTAATTATCCTAGATTCTCCAGATGGGCACAATTTAATCACAAACTTCCTTTTTTAAAGGAAATTTCTCTAGCAGAAGCCAGAAAGATGTGACAGAGAAGAATGTGGAGATGAGGCAGAAGAGAATGTCAAAGAGATTTGAAATGTGGGAAGAACTTGCCTCACCATTTACTAGCTTTGAAGATGGAGGAAGGAGATCATGAACCAAGAAATATGAATGGCCTTTAGAACTCAAAAGCCAGCAAGGAAAGGGGGATTCTAGTTCTACAATTACATAAAACTGAATTTTGTCAACAGTCTGAATGATTTTAGAAGTAGATTCATCCCTAGAGACCAGAAAGTAAGACAGACCTGAAAAAACCCTTGGTTTTGACCTTGTGAAACCTAGAGAGTAGACCAGATGTCCCACTCTGTTCTGGTTTCCAATCTACAGAACTGTGATCTAATACATGAGTTTTGTTTTAAGCTGCTAAATTTGTGATAATTTGTTATGGCTGCAATAGATGACTAATATAGCTTCTTTTACAATTTTATTTTCTAATTTTTGATGGCATGGGTTTTTGTATATTGACCTTATATGCAGTGAACTTGCTAAATTTATCTATTAATTGAGTTTTTTAGGGACACAATTACTATTTGTAAAAAATGAAAATTTTATTTATCTTTCTTCTAAATTCCTTTTTTAAAATGTTTGCCTTATTGTACTGTATAAAACCTTTACTATAATGTTGAGTAGACATTATAAAAAGGGAGATTTTTATTTTTTTCCAAATTCTGATGAAAATTCTCAATATTTCATCATTAAATACATAATGCTTGATGTAAGTTTCTTTTTTTATCAGACTAGGAAAATTATAATTTTTCTATTAATTTGTGCCTATATTAGGAAATATTTTTCTGCATATTTTAGATGTCTTTAATTTTTCTTCCTGTTTTTTTCAATATGTCCAATTAAATAATTGATTTTAAAGTACTAAATGACACTTCCATGCTCAAATAATAAATTATTTATTAATCTTTATTTATATATTATTGTAGTTTTTAATTATTTCTATGACTATGAGTGATAATATCCTACAAGTTTCTTTTTGTCTTGTCTTTTTCAGATTTTGGTGTCAAGGTCATGATGGCTTCATAAGTTGGAAATTGTTCTCTTTTTCTAGTATCTTAAAGAGTTTGCATCAAATCAATATAATTTCCTTTGGTAGAATTTGGTTTGGTTGGTGATATATTCTTTGCCCAAAGTTTTCTTTGTTGATTTAAAAAAAGAAAAAATTTTAAAATGATTCAATTTAATTTAATTGTTAATATGGCCTTTTGTAAACAGAGGAGAATCTATATGTTTAAAATGTTTATTTTTTAACTTTTGATATTGACAGTTCATTTCATTTATGTGTGTACGTGGTTTAATAAATTTTCCTAGGTTTATGAATTTACTTTTCTTCGCTTTATTGTAGATTTGTTTTCTATTTCTTTAATGTAACCTGTCTTTTATTTTCATTTTCTGTATGTTTTAGCTTAATATGCTATTCTTTTACTAATTTCTTGTAGTAGATGCCCATATCATTAGTATTTAGCCTTTATTCTCTCTCAATATATGCATTTCAGATTACAAGGCCTCTCTGAACAGTTAACATGCATCCCACAAGTTTCAATATGCATTATTATTAGTTATTATTCAATTCAAAATATTTTCTATATCCAGTAGCGATTTCTTTTCTTTGACCTCTGCACAATTTAGAAGTGTATTGCTGAATTTCCAAACTTATTGGGTTTTTCCAGCTTTTAGCCACAGTTTTTATTGTTGCTTTTGGAATTGGCAATTACCATAATGAGGAAAAGTAGTCCCAAATGCTAAGCTTGTCTCTTTTGGCCTCCCTCAACTTTTAGATCTGGTTCTGCAAATTCTCATGCTAGCTGTTGTAGGTAATTCTTGTAATTTTTGATAATTCTCTGATGTTTTCAATTTGTTTAATTCATTATTATTATTACTACTACTATATTATTTTGTCCAAAACTGGTTAGTCATTACCAGAAGTGGATTTAAAAAATAAACAAAAAAAACCCTTCATTTAACTCAAGGACAGAATGTCTAGTTGAAACTGGCTCAGATTCTTGCCTTTTCTTGACTATGTACTGATAAAATTCTTCGTCCCCCTCTCTGACTTCATAGTTAGTTCAGTTGAGGGAATTTTTTTCACCCTACAGAATCATTCTCTTTTAACTCATGTAAGAGCTGGAAATAGGTCATGATTAGTTTAAAAGGAGAAACTACAGAACACTCCAGTCCCTGTCATAATTCAGCTCAACATTTCCTACCTGTACTGTACTATCATCTTGCCAAATATCATGACTTTGCTAAGCTCTGTGTTTTCAAGGAGTCACACATGACATTGTCTACTAACTTTTAAGTAACAACTATTGTAAATAGTAAAGCTGAAATAAGTCTTTGAATCAGGGAGTCTTTATAGCTTATCTTCTACTGGGAGTCACAGATTAAAACAGCAACATCATCTCTCCTTACAGGCTTTCAACTTGGTTAGTTTTTTTTTTTTTTTCCTTTTTGCTTATAGTTTCATTTTTCTAAAGTAAATACAATAATGTTTATGCATCTGAGCTAGTGTATATGGTAGTTGCACAGTGTAAATGTGTGCAGCCATACATGGCTTCAGAAGGCTTTTTTTCAGATTTATATGTGGGTGATAAAAACATATAAGCAAGGAAATGTCTAACATATGCTTCAAGATGATGGTTGCACTTAGCAGATAAGGAGAAATGTGATTGGGAAAGGCCTCACGGTGGGTTTCAAAACCCACGATATTTTTTATTGATGTGATTTTGGGGTAAATGAGTATTTAATTTGCAGCTGTTTAAGTATTGAGTATGTTTTATACACACAGACACACTTACATGATAGCAGCAACAATAGAGTTACCACCCGATGTTTAGGGACATCTACACTTACTCTTCAAGGCCAAACTCTTTTCTGCACTAGTCAAACAAATAACTTAGATGGCAATGTAATGGGAATCTTCATTTATGCATCTTTTTAGTCTTTGATGATAGTGCTGATTTGTTCTTTTCCTTCCCAGAGAGGAATGATGCCATTCCTACTGAAACTGGGTTCTGATCCCTATCTCAGTAACCACACCCACGTTTCCTCAGGAAGTTAAGTTTTACCACCTGGGCACTGCCATTCCAGGATCCTATTATCACTGTGAAATCTGGAAACCCATTTAAATAATAGCAATAGTCACTCTGACCTTCATCCACTCGCCTAAACAAGACAGAAACTATAGCAATTTTAAGGAAAATTGAAGCTCTTCCAAGCCACGTGTTTCTCAATTTCTCAGTGTCCTTTATGCTCTTAGGGACATAATTAAAGGGTAGGTGAGTGAAATGCACATCATAAATCAATTCAACATCCCCATCTCGAATGCTTTTATTTCCTTTCTCTACATTATAATAAGGAATTTCCAACAGTACAATCTCATTCCATGGAGGCCACCATTGTTTGCAGACCAATCAGCCTTCAAAGCTAAAGTTAAAACCATTTCCAGCTATTCGATTTAATAATATGTCAAGAATCTTACATAATATTATTCATATTGAAAAATCTAACCTGATCTAAAACTATGTTTCTCTCTAGCTAACCTAGCACTTTCAAAATTCATGCATGCATAGATTTTTGCCATCATAAATGATCAAATTATTGAAATTCTTTTGCTGTATAGGTCTTATTTTCCTGGGATTAACTTTACATTTGCCTACTGGGACTTATAGGAAGCTGACTTTAGTTAAAATTCATAGGAAATAACAAAGGATGGTATATGGAGTGGGCAAGAGAAACTGCATATATGTAAAGAAGAACTACTTTTAGTTACCATACTGCAGGTTAAGTCATTATAGTATTGTCAGTCAAGGCTGGAACATCCTGTCAGATAAGAGATCCTGTCAGATGAGAAATTATTTCTACAGGCAAGTGGGGTTTATGTGTTTGGAATACTCAAAACCATCTAAATTTTTTCAGATGACCTCATTCCATTTCTCAGGCTTCTACTATTCCTGAATGAAAGCCCTGACTCTGAAGTAACAAGTCCAATCCATGTGCTAATTTGGAAACTCACAGGATTAGATCCCGCCTCCTATTTTTAGCTATATTAGCCCAAAAACTGAATCAAGGAAGAGATTATTTTAGGAGAGAGAAAGAAAGCAGTTACAAGAAGTTGTATCTTGAATATAATTTAAATGTAGTAATATTTGCTACTGCTTTTAGGACCCTGATACATACCATATTATATGTGGTTTAATTAAGACAGGTTTATCTTCTTTTTATGGTTTAACAAATTTAGCAGATTTCACATAAGTTTGTTCATTTGAATGAAGATTTCAATTTGTAGAATGGACCAGTTTTCAAATCGGTACCCCCGGGTCACCAAACTTGGGCCAAAAAAAAAAAAAAGAGAGAGAGAAAATGTCCTAATTTATCCCCAAACCAGTGAAGATTGATGGCTTACACAAAATTAGATTGGTGTGTTAAATATTTATGTAAGAACAATTGTGAGAAAAGGCTATCAGTCAAAATGCTGATGACATAAACAATATTGAAATAAGTGCCTGATGAGGAATATGGCAATGAAATGAATGTTTATTTCAATACAGTGTGCCTTGTCAGCCATTTACTTCAATACTATACATGCATGTAGTATAAATGATAGGGTTTATAACAGGTTGTTATTAACTAATCTTATAAAAATGTAAATTATATATTTATACACTATAGTTTTTACAAATAAGTAAATACATGAGTGTAGTAAGGGAGTTAGGAATTTCTGATATGAAGACAATTCTGAATCAAGCAACATATTATTACCTAGAATGAAGAGAGTATTTATAATTAAATCTAATTAGTATGTTTATCGTTCATTGTGATAATCTTTGTATTTGTGGTCCCACAGAAGTATCATATTCAGTTGGTGATTGGAACATGGACAAAATAACCAGTCCAGCACTGCAAGATTCTTTGCTATATTCTCTCAACAAAAAACCACACATTTTAACCATGATTTTTTTGAAGTCTTTACATGTTGTGATCACTCAAATACATTTACTCTTTTCAGACTTTAAGACATTAGTATTATAGTGGAATAAATTCTGAACCCAGAGACATAGATTCTAGTCCTGGATCTCCAGTTTATTGACATAAAGGCAGTCATTTAACTTTTCTGGGCCCTAATACTTTCTCACATAAAAAATGAAAGGAAAAAATTAGATACTTCTCAGGATATGCTAAACCTATTGTACTACAATTCTAGGGATTGATCGTAAAAATATATTATCTCACACATTTGCCTTAAATGTCACTGTAATGTTTAATTCAAAGCCTAAGAAAGAGAAGAACTAGGCAAAATCTCTCTCTCTCTCTCTTCCTCTTTCTCTATGTGTACATACACATATACATACAGATATATACACACATATGTACATGTTCATATATATAATAAGGTTAGGCAGAGTCAAAGATAACTAACATTAGGATAAAGATTATCCTTTACTAAACAAAAAATCTGAAAATTTGAAGTATAAAAATATGTATAAAATATTAAAGATAATACTGGATTGTTGAAAGCCTCTCTAAGTAAGGCATAAATTCTGTCATATAAAATGAAAAATAGAAATAAATTTGACTCAGAACTGCAGGATTGGACAAATCCAAGGGGCGCCATTCATTATTTACATAGAACAACTTCCAGATTGTTAAAATTTTAAAAGGTTGAAAATGCATAGTATTAGTGAGTGTAGGGAACCAGGCACTCTAATGTACAGAATGTAAATCCAGGAAGGAGAGAATTTATTTAAAAATTATATTAAAATTTAAATGTTCGTATTCTTTGACTTTTAATTTTCATATCTAGGATATTACTCATTAAATATACAAGCATACATATACAAAGTTATATAAACACACTCTCTCCAGCACTGTCAAGGCAAAACAATTGAAAAGAAAAAGAGGAATACAGAGATAAAACAGAGATACAAAAGAATTATGGGAAAAAAAATCCAGCATTAGGGGTTTAACTACATAAAAGAAGCTACTTAAATGCACTATCATTTCACCATCACAGAAAGTACAGTCTAACTGTGTATGCTGAATTGACAAATCTCCAAGATGTACCATATTTTATCAGTTTTAAGATGCATTTTTTCGCATGTGTTAACGTATTGGAAACCTGGGTCCTTGTGATAATTGTGATGTAAGCTTATTGAATGCACAGAAAAACATCAGACTGAAACTTTTGGAATGATTGTCAACTTCCTGGAAGAAAGTCCCCGAGACGACTATTTGGTTTTTGGATGCTAAAAGTGCTCCCCTAGTTATTTAGGTTCAGGTGATAAATTTGGCATGTTTAGAATATTCAGGAAGTGGATTGATGGTTTTTATTTATTTTATGGCTCCTTTTAAGAATTGCTAAATCATATAAGTAGTTGATGGAACAAATAACAATACTGTGAAAGAAAATGCAGACTTTGGGGACTTCAAGTTAAAAACTAGTTATGAGGATTTGGTGTTTGAAAATGAAATTGTAGATTATCTTAATCAATTTCTTTTTGCCTGAATTTTCCTTTTATTAATAAATACATACACAAAATGTCTACTTCATAAAATATGTGTCCAATTAAAACTAAGAGAACATCTATGTTGTGTGTAACATAAATTCTAAATAAGAATATTGCATGATGGCTTAACTAATAGCATTTTTCTTTCTTGATGGAACATAAAATAGCAGTGAATCTTTCAACAGATGATGTCTTCGATTTGATGAAGTATAGTATTGTTAAATGTAACAAAACAGTGATATGAAATAAGGAAATCATATATGCTTATTTCTTTGGGAAAAACTGAATCTATGTACCTGGAAAGCATACGGAAAAATGAAAAAAAAAAAAATCAAACAAAATGGTAATAACGTGGAATAGGAGAAAAAGCCAGAATTGGAAATGGAAGTGTTTTCATTACATTTTCTTTTATACTTGTTTTTTCTGCCACACACAATTTTATAACAACAAGATCATATTTTCTTCACACCCTTACAAAAATTTTTGAATGAGACCCAATGTTAAACAACTATTGATAAGATTGCCTAAAAGATTATGATTATAAAATTTTACATAGCATTTCTTGTTGTCTCAACACCTTCATTTCACAAGTTAGAAAATGAGGTGTTAATACTTATGTAACATTACATAAATTACAGTATTCTTCTCCATTCTATATCTTTTTAATCTAAGAGTTTTCTCTTCTTATTGATGTTCCATGATCCTTGTTGCAATTTCTCACACATACATGTTAAGTAGAATGGGAGGTGTGACTCACTATTCATTCACTATTCACTCAAACCAAAAAAAAGCTGATTTTTCTCAGCTCTCTTTTGCCCAGATTCACAATAAAGAATGCTTGAATTTAAAGGATAATTTATGCCAGCCCATGTGTATACATACAAAACATTTGTTTATGGAAAATAAAGTAATTGAAATGAAGATGTTAATTTATGAAGAATTGAAAAACAATTCTGATAGACCATATTTTTGAACTACATCACTAATACCAAAAAGTGCAATGCAACTTTATCCCCTTGACTGTTACAAAAGCCATATGTGACTGGATATATTTTGTAACCTATCATATATTAATTTATTAATGTGGATTATATTTTTAATATATATAATGATTTTATAAGACTTCAATGCCTCATATTGATAGTGTTCTATTGTTATAGTTTAAGCCTATATATTCATGAGGAATCATTCCTAGCATTTCCTCTAGATCCCAGCATAACTTGTATCACATGCTCTTAATGTAAGATGTGGAGAGTGGGAAAAGGAACAAAGTAAAATTAACTCATGTGTTAATACATAAGGATATATCTTATTAGCCATTGCAAACTTGTGTACCTTGACATTTTCATCTGCTTTCATCTATCAGTATGCCATAATTTCTATTCCTATATGTTAATATGTAAACATATACACACATACACACATACCCAATAGTATGTTTCTTTGCCTTCTTTTGATCAGTTAGCAATAAAAATCATATTCCAATTTTTTTAGGTATTTAAGATCATTCTCAAAATTGTGTATTATATTATTTGATGTAGTTAAAGGTCTGATTGTTTTAAAAAATAATATTTTCCAAGAGAAATAAGATTAAGTAAATGACTACTACCATGCAATATTTTATCAACTTGCACTAACTATAACTCTATTGCTAAAGACTTTTAATAGTTATTTTTAAGCTATATTACACCGAGTTTACAGTTAAGTTGACATAATTGCTTTTAGATACTCTAAGTAGAAAATTAAAATTAAACATTTGAGTACCTAATAAATGAAAAATACTGTATGTGGCCCAGTAGGAAAAATAAAGGAAAAGTTTAAAAATTAAAAACAAATTTAGAAATATATTTTTGAGCATCATCTGTTATGTTGTTTTCATAGTTATAAAATGCAAAGTAAATCATTAAAAGTTTCTTTCTTTCCCTGTTATTAGTAATCTAGGATATTGTAATGAAAGTTTGTTAACTTTCTGTTGAAAATGGTTCAATTGTGAAAACAACTTTTTTATGCTCTGTATACCCTGGTCCATACACAGTGTCATTTTTAAACAAAGCTCAAATGTTGGCACAAACTATATTAATTATAGCTATCTAATAAAATACTTTGTAACAAATAAGTTTGTTGATTTAGAGACAATTCAAGAGAAAAACAAAATTCAACTGAATTGTGGAGAACTGAAATATTTAAATTACAAAATTGGAGCCCTAGACAATTTATTATCAAATTAAATGAAATAATTTGCAAAGATAATGCCCTTTTTTTCTATAACAAGTAGGGCAATTTCTGTGAATCTTAGCATCTGGTTATCAGTATTTTAAAGGAAATGTCCATCTGCCTGAGGTCTATAATGTAATTAGACACATTAGCACTCTCTCTTTTATTTGGGGGTATTTTTTCATGAGAAAATGTGACTTCTGAAAGCTGTATAACGTCAGTACCTTTGAATCAATTGGTTAGCATAAATACATTTTGAATTTTAATTCCTATGTGAAAGCTTTGATCAAGAATGACTTCTCTAGGGAGAATTTGTGATACACATGTTTTCATGGCTTCTTGAAAGATGTTAAACTGGCCTCTTTATTAAAGTAAGCAGCCTCCAAAAGTGTTGTAAGTCAAAGACTCCATTTGTCAAAAATGAATTTTTCAGATACTAGATTAAAAAATAGTTTTGTGATTAATGTCATTGAGAGTGTTGAATGTATTTTAGATTCTGATATATTTAGAATTAAAATACACAAATAATTTCAAAGAAAATATTTAAAATATGTCTATGATTGTTCTATAGTCAATTATCAAATCAAATAGAATTTAAAATGCCTCTGTAATATGCCAGTACGTTAATGTTAAGGTTGTCATTTCTAAGAACAATGCATCATTAAAGATTAGTGTTTAACATAATAATTTCTAATGTTTAATTAGATTTTTAAAATCTGTATACTAAATTATAAATCACTCTTAAATTATTATTCAATGACCAAATATTTTATTTCATACTCTTAAAATAGTGTTTAGACCATGGTACAAAAATCTGTGTCTGGTTAAAAATATGTATACAATAAATCTTCACAATTCTTTGATACTAGTGACAGCTTAAGACATGCCATGTGACAGATACTAGTTAACTTTAAATTTAGTTCTTATTTGAAAGAGAAACTTAAATTAATGTTGAGAAATCCTGGTCTTCCTCAAGGTGGTTGTTAATGCAGTAGCCACTAAATTTGTTTCTGGGAAAATAAGGTCATTTCAGTAAATGTTTAGTAAATTATATGCATTTGAATATTGGTGTTAATTATTTGGCACATGAAATGGTAAATATTGAGGAGAGCCCAGCCTACTCACAATAAAAGTTTACTGAATCTGGGTTGAATTCTCCTCCTATGAACTGCTCTTCATAGCACCCTAAGATAAACTTAATTGTGCAAAACAACTATGTGAGAAATTTGATATCAAACATTTTCATCAGTAGAGTTTTCTAAGGTCTTCGTATTGTCTCTAATTGAAGCACTAAACTTCCTGCAATTTTTTTCTTTTTTGCTATTTTGCCAAGGATATATAATTTCTGCTGATTTAGGTATCTTATGTCAGGGCAGTAAGTACGCAATTAGCTTTAGTTTAAGTGATAGCAGCATGCTATAAATAAGATTCTTAATTGTGTTTGTAAGATTAAAATTCAGCCTCATTGTTTGTTCCCTCTATTTCTTTGGTGGCATTGTGGTATATTCACATTGCTACCTCTAAATGAATGTCAACTTGTTTTACCTCGACTGCAGCCGATCGATACTTCATTAGGCTGAATTGTCTTGTGCCCATGCAACCTTGAAGCTGTGGCTTAATTACCACCCGTATTATGCAGTGGCTCAGGGAGCTGTGCTCAGCTGTGTCAGTTTAAAAAAAAAATTAAAAGCCATGGCATTACCTATGTCTAGGAAAAATGACCACTTGGTTTAAAAAAATAGTAATATTTAATAAATTAAGCATTAATTTTTTTAAAAAAATAATTGAAATACACAAATATGGCAAGTTCACATTTTGAAACTTTTATTATTTTATAAAACTCTCTGAATAGAAATATAATTTTCATGATCAAGCCATTGTGCAGTAAAGATAATTTAAAACTAATGGCAAAATTGCATTCATATGAAAGAGAGGAGAGGGGAAAGTGCAGTCAAATGGCAATCATGACAAATGACATCTCTTGTCCAAGAGTCATTTTTCCTCACTAGACTGATTTGTCATCCTCACTTTTGACATTTTTCATCCTGCTATGAAATCACACTGACAGAATAAGATATTTCTAGACTTAACAGCAGGCCACAGAAGATGGTTTCATGCCTCCATTTATTTTTTTGGTTGGCTGTTTCAATTTTGATTTCCAAGTTGCTAAAATCTGGATGTACAAAACTTAGTTCTAACAAAATATTATCAGCCAAACAACTCCATGGAAGAAGACTATTTTAAAATAAAATGTGAAATGATATGTGCTATTATTTAATTGATAATAAATCTCTCTACTGCCTACATTTAAAATGTACCAAAATACCAAAAGCTGTGTTTGGCATATCATTTAATGAATTGTTTAACAGTTTGAGCACTCAGTGCCAACATCTGGATGAGGAACAGTCCCATGAAAACATAATCAAAGCAATGAGATTGTTCATCACCTCACAGAGCCAAGAAATGTAGATGGGAATTCGATCTTAGAATTTGTATTAGTTTTCTAGGGCTGTTACAACAAAGTACAGTAGACCCTGAACAACACGGATTTGAACAGTGTGGGTCCACTTATATGCAGATTTTCTTCCACCTCTGCCGCTCTTGAGACAGTAAGACCAACCCCTCCACTTTTTCCTCTTCCTCAGCCTACTCAACATAAAGATGACAAGGATGAAGACCTTTATAATGATGCACTTTCACTTAATGCATGGTAAATATATTTTCTCTTCCTTATGATTTCTCAATAACATTTACTTTTCTCTAGCTCACTTTATTATAAGAATATAATATATAATACATGTACAAAATGTATGTTAACTGTTCATGTTATTAGTAAGACTTCCAGTCAACAGTAGGCTATCAATTAAACTTTGGAGGAGTCAAAAGTTATAGGCAAGTTTTTGACTATGCAGAGAGTCAGAGTCTCTAACCTCTGTGCTGTGCCAGGGCCTACTATACCACAAGCTGGGGCACTTACAGAACAGAAGTGCATTATCTCATAGTTCTAGAGGCTATAAGTCTGAAATCATGGGATAAACATGGATTATTCTCACTCTGAAATCTACCTCTTTCTAGCTCTGGTTGGCTGCCAGCAATTTTTAGTGATCTTTGGCTTGTAGCAGCATGAGTCCAATCTCTTCACAGCCTACACACAATTTTAGGCTCAAGAAGACTCCTGAGGTTAAGATGAAGTCCATTTCTTCCTCCCTTTTTTGTTGCTTGCTTGCTTCCTTCCTTCCAGAAGCATTTATTGAAATAGCATGTGCTAGGAAACAGATAATATTAAGGAACAGGTGAATCAGTAAGCACTTCCTCTCAAATACCAATAGCCAGTTAAGATTAAAGAACTCTTAGAAAACGAAAGGCAGAAATTGAAATTAACAAAAAGAGAAACATTGAGGAGTTTGTAGAAACTAAAATTTGTATGGAATAATATTTTTCAAAGTAAATAGAAAGTTTGGAAATTAAAATTTAACTATTTCCCAGAAATTGGGACAAAATGGCAAAGATAGGAAGGATAAGAAAATTAAAGAATCTTGAAGAAATGTCAGAAAGAGCAGAGAAAATGAAGAGAAGGAAAGTTATCAGATACAATTTCACGAAAATTTTCCAGAAGAAATAGACTTGAATTTATAGATTGAGGACGTCCATTAAATGTCCAGAACAGTGGGAGCAAAACAATGCCCATCAAGCCACATTTTTTAGAATTTGAAAACAATAGGGGCAGATAAAGAGCCTGAAACTTTCTAGAGAAAAAACAAACAAACAAACATGTATAAATTGAGCTAAGAATTTGCTAACATTTTTAACAACATAACAGTAAGCTAGAAAAAAAAGGAAGATGTCTCACATTCCGAGGGAAAATTACCTCTAACCTAGAATTCAGTTTTTAGGCAAACTGTCATTTAATTGTGAATAAAGACATTTTTAGAAAGACATTGTAATCAACACCTTTCCCCAACTTTGTCTTATTTCGTTGACAACTCCTAGAACACGTTCTCTAACAAAGCAAGGTGAAAACTAGAAGTTGAGGGATATATGGGGTTTAGGAACCAGGGAATCCAACATTGGAGAAGGCAAGGGTATTCCCAGGATAATGCTGAAGGAAATTTAAAAAAGCCACAACCAATGTACAGATCTACAGGCAAATAGTTCTGATGGGAGCTAGAGGAAAGTAAGTCAGAGAGCGAGGTCTCTATGAAAAAACAAAGCATCAATAACAAATGTACACTTCTGGTGAAGTTTGTGGGTGAATTGGTCATAGGTGCTTAGAATTTTAAGCAAATGGAAAGATGAAGTGGTCAACTCTAGGGCAAACAGAAAGTTGTCATAAAAAATTGAATATAACTAATGGGTACAAGATGACAGTTAAACAGGAGAAATAAATTCTAGGGTACAACTAGTCACAGTAGGGTGACTATAGTTAACAATAATATATCATATATTTTAAAACAGCTAGAAGAGAGGATTCTGAATGTTCTCATTACAAAGAAATGGTAAATGTTTGAGTTGATGGATTTGCTAGTCATCCTGATTTGATCATTACATAATGTATACATGTATCAAAACTTCACATTGTACCCCATAAATATGTACAATTATTATATGCTAATTAAAATAAACTGAAATTTAAACAAATTAAAAATTATTGTATACTACATGACTATACATGTTTGTATATGTTATACATTTAATTATAATAGTAGAAACATAATGATTTATTTCAACTAAAACTGTGAGCATAGGAGTTAGAAAGCTTCAGGAAGCATAAGAAAGCTAAGTCCTTGATTTCCATTTTAAGAAGTTAAGTAATAACCTCTGAAACAAAGAAAAAAAAGATAATAATTGTATTAGAACAATCTTTAGAAACATGAAGCTAAATACCAAAGGAAACAGATTAGAGTGAAAGTGATTGATGCTGGGGACAGCAGGTGGAGCAGGGGACTGCTGCCTTTCATCATAAGTCATTTAAAATATAAAATTATGTGCATTTACTACTTTTAAAATAATAATAGCAAAAGGTTTTTTACAATCTTACACATGTACTGTAATATAATAAACAGGGAGATGTGCTAGAATCCATCGAGCTGGGCAGGGAGAAAGACTTCACTCCCCTAGATCAGGTAGGTGGATAGCCTTCTCTAAAGCAAGTGGCATTTGAACCAATTTGAAGGATGAGAAGGACCAGATCTGTCAAAGTAAAGAACAGCCTTAAGTCTGTGGTACCAGCAAAAGCAGACCGTGATATGGAAATGAAGCTGAAGCTTAATGAGGAAGAAGGAAGAGGGGTTCTGGATGAGTTTCCAAATGTAGGTGGGAGCAAGACAAGGTGGGGCATTTTTGCTCATGTTGAGGAATTGTACCTGAAAATCAAAAGGAAGCCATCAAACAACTTAAAGCTAGGGTCATTTGAGTGATAAACCAGATTCTTATTAAAAAGGAAGATTCTAGAAAAAAGGGAGGAAGCCATTGCTGTGGTTTAGGACAGACATGATGATGTCCAGACCAGACCAGCTGTATGTTCATGGAGATGTAGAGGAATAGTCAGATTCCATCTCTATTTTGGAAGTTGGGATTTCTGATGGAACTGCTGAGGAAGCACAGTTGAAATAAAAGATAAGGGCTGAAGCTGATTGAGTGGTAGGAACAGCAAGGATGCCCTGATTCAAAAGATGGTTTGAAAAGAGAATTTACCAGATCTGATGACTAATATGATATTGAAAATGGAAGGAAAAGTGGTAGATGACTCAGGTTTCTAGCTTGTGACCATGGCAGGGGTAAGGCTATTGCCTCTTCTTGAAATATCAGAAACTTGAAAGGTATTTTCTTCATAAAAAGTCAGTTACTTCAACAGGCATATTTTGATTACTAGTAAGTGCTAAAGCCACCCAGTAATTTTTGGAGTCATTCAATGGCTTTCAAATGAGATCTCTCAGAAACTATTTTCCTTAAATTTTGTATCCTTAAATTAGATTAGGGTGCCCAGGTTGTTAAAATAGTCTTTAGCAGTAGGCCTGTTATTCTCTTAGTCCCTCAGGCTCATGAAATTGAAGTAAGCCTTGTCAAACTTTTATTCTTAGTTCACATAATCCAGTTGTGTAGACTTTCCTAGTAGTTTTTCTCCAAGTCCCTAACTTTTTTACGTAGTTCATCTCTGTTTCAGCCTCTCACCCCACTTGTCCCAAAATATTGCAAGATCTTGCTCTCTGGTACTTATTTTTTTGCCCTTCTTTTTCCTCTCCAGTTGTACTATCTATAGTAGACAGCTTACTTTGCTATTCAATCAACCATTGCTGTGCTCATACAGAACACAACAGTTGTTGAAATTCTTTTTTTTTTTTTTTTTTCTTGAGACAGAGTCTTGCTCTGTTGCCCAGGCTAGAGGGCCGTGGTGTCAGCCCAGCTCACAGAAACCTCAGACTCCTGGGCTCAAGCAATCTTTCTGCCTCAGCCTCCCCTGTAGCTGGGACTATAGGCGTGCGCCACCATGCCTGGCTGAAATTCTTGAAAGTGAATTTTAAGTAAAGGGTTTTTCTCCATAACCATGAAAAATGGTCTTGGAAAATTGCCTCTGTGTGTAGGTATGTGTGTTTTAATTTATTTATTTTTGTTGTCTATTATATTTCTTAGAAATTATTCATAGGGTAAGCAATGTCCTATGTTTGTAGGCATCATTGTTCTTATGCAGTATGTCATAAAATGAAAGGCTAGAGACTTCAGCTCTAAAAGTCTGTTTCTCTCATATGAATAATTTCCTTTTCAGAAACACTTTCACAAAATTTTAACACTTTCAGCGATAAGTGGACATTAAAAGTAAAATTTAGTTCTTCTGAATATCAAACACTTAACTGAACCACCTTGATGCTTCATTCAATTGTTTATTTATTGCAACATTTCTTTTTATGCGGATTTATTGTGTACTTACCCAGCCAGATGCTGAGTTATCATCTGAAAACATGACAGTATGTTACATGGTTTCTTCCTTGGGACACTATCCCTCTTTTATGTTTAATTTGCCTTTGAGCACTTAGAATTTAGGGTATAAAATGACTTAATTTGTCTTTTAAATTATGTTTTCAAGTTTCTCTTTTTATTTCTGTGATGTTGTGGCATCTGGTACTTATATAGCTATCATTATTACAGCTGGTTTTATTAATATAAGCACTGATTACATTTATTCTATAACTCTGTTAGACTATAAATTCTCAAGGAAAAGTCCATTTCATTTAATCCTCTATTATCTCAAGAATGGTCCGAGATTGTGAATTTATTATGTACATACTTATTTTGATTTTCTTTTTCTTCATTCTCCACAATTTCTTTTCTTAACATTCAACTGTGGCATAAATATACCATATATAACATATAAATATACAATATATTAAAATAGTACTTTTAAAATTATTTATTTTAGAACATTATAAGGGTACAAAAATTTGGTTACATAAATTGCTTTTGTACAATTTGAGCCAAAGTGTGCCCATCCCCCAGATAGTGTGCATTTTACCCATTAGGTGTGAATTTACTTGTCCTCTCCTCTCCACCCGGTTGATTTCCAATGAATGTTATTTCCATATGTGCAATGTGAATGTAAATGTTATTTCCATAAGTGCTGATTGATTCATTCCAATTTAATGGTAAGTACATATGGTGTTTGTTTTTCCATTCTTGTGATACTTCACTTAGAAGAATGGTCTCCAGTTCCATCCAGGTTAACACAGAGGTATTAGTTCACCATTTTTTATGTCTGAGTAGTACTCCATGGGATACATATGCCACATTTTATTAATCCACTCATGTATTGATGGGCACTTGGGTTGTTTCCACATCTTTGCAATTGTGAATTGTGCTGCTGTAAACATTCTAGTACAGATATCTTTATTATAGAATGTCTTTTTTTCCTTTGGGTAAATGCCCAGTAGTGGGATTGCTGGATCAAATGGTAGCTCTACTTTTAGCTCTTTGAAGTATCTCCATACTACTCTCCATAGAGGTTGTACTAGTTTGCAGTCCCACAAGCAGTGTATGAGTGTTCTTATCTCTCCACATCCATGCCAACTTTTATTGTTTTGGGACTTTTTGATAAAAGCCATTATCACTGGAGTTAAGTGATATCTCATTGTGGTTTTGATTTTCATTTCCCAGATGATTAGAGATATTGAGCATTTTTTCATGTTTGTTGGCCATTAGTCTATTGTCTTTTGAAAAGTTTCTGTTTGTGTCTTTTGCCCACTTTTTAATGGGGTTGTTTGATGTTTTCTTGCTGATTTGCTTGAGTTCTTTGTAGATTCTTGTTGTTAGCCCTTTATTGGATGTGCAGCATGCAAACATTTTCTCCAATTCTGTAGGTCTTCTATTTGCCCTAATAATTGTTTCCTTCGTTGTGCAGAAGCTTTTTAATTTGATCAGGTCCCATTTATTTATTTTTGTTGTTTCTGTGATTGCCTTTGGGGTCTTCATCATAAATTCTTTGACTAGGTCAATGTCTGTAAGAGTTTTTTCATCATTTTCCAATGTTGATCAAGATGGAACTTGCTCTACGATTTTTTTTTTTGATGTGATGTTAAATTTTTTTTTACTATCATTTCTATTGAAAGAAAATATTACTATTTCTTAAATTTGATATTGACACAAAAGAATAATTACAATCTACTTGCTGACAACAATCATTTTAAAAAATTGCTTATTTGGTCATAAAAACAAAAGCCACTTCTATTCCTAGCATGAGGGACATGAAAGCTTCTACAACTGTTGGAAAGGCTGATGAAGGAAAGTCTGAGAGGCTCCACTGAAGATCTCAGAGTCCAGTCACCAAGCCAGTGGGTTCTCAGGAGTTCTCCTGAAGCTGCTGGAGTCACAAGATCTCTGGGAAGCGCTCAACCTTTCAGGGCTAGATATAGGTTTTGTGACATTTAAAGCTTACAATTTAGAGAGCACCTTTCCAAAAAAAAAAAAAAACATTAAAAATACAAAATTGCTAGGGCCACTTCCAGAGTCTTAGAAAGAGTCCAGGAGCCCTGCAATTTAAACTGCATTAGCTTCATAGAGAGTCCACCCTTGTACCAGCTATATCAGTCTATAACACAGATGCAGGAACTCCTCAAGAAGTTCATCAGGAAGCAGCTTTTATGCCTACCCATCTTTCTGCAGCTGACTGTGGAAAATAATGGCCTCTTCTTCTGCCTTCTAAATCTTGAGTGTCTTTTACTCACATATTCTAACCTGGAACTCTACAGGGAAGGGGATTCTGGGAAATGAAGTTTCTGCCTTTGAAGAGGCTGAGGATGATGCTCAATTGACAGGAGACTATCCAGCATATCAAGGTTATTTTTCCCATTTGTAGTTAAAACTAAAGAAACTATTTTTAAATTACTTTTGGAATAAAATAATAAAAATTTTCCTTTTTCAAATATTCTTACCCAGGCAAGAGCATATAGTGATTTAGAGACCTGTTGAAACATCTCATAGTGAGTGGGAAAAGAGTGATTATTGAATCTATATGATTAAGTGTTGAGGGTTTTTAATTTCAAAGTATTACAGGAGCACAATTGTTTTTGGTTATACTGCTCACTTTTGTAATGTTTGAGTAAGAATTAAAAGTGTGCCCATTACCCAGATAATGCTCATTGTACCCATTAGGTAGGTTTTCACTCATCCCCTCCTCCCCCTTCCCCTCTGCTTGATTTCCATTGAATTTTACTTTCCTCTGTGCACATGTGTTCTTATCAGTTAGTTCCAATTTAATAGTGAGTACATGGTGGTGTTTGTTTTTCTAGTCTTTAAATATTTCACTTAGGATTATGGTCTCCAGTTCCATCCAAATTGTTGCAAAAAGCATTAAGTCATCCTTTTTTATGGCTGGGTCATACTCCATGCATACATATACCATATTTTCTTAATCCACTCATGAATTGATGTATATTTGGATTATTTCCGCATTTTTGCAATTGTGAATTGTGCTGCAATAAACATTCGAGTGAAGGTGTCTTTTTGATAAAATGACTTCTTCCTTTGGGTAAATACCCAGTAGTAAGAATGACTTTTATTAAAGAGTTGAGTTTTTGTGTTTAGTGTTGAGTCCACAGATTACAACAACAATCTTGTCAGGAATATTTTGAGTTATGTAGGAATTCTGCTAGGCCATGCAGTTCCACTCTTAATTGCCTCATAAAGCAAGTATGCTTGGGAAATTCAAGTTTCATTGGAGCTGGGCAAAGATATAATAACAATGACAGGAGTTCCAGGTTCTTGAAACTTATGTTCTTGTAAAAATTTTCTAGAAAGACAGCTGCTTTATTCACTGCTATGTCACTAGGATCTTACACATAGTAGGTACTCAATGAATACTATTTTGAAGGAACTTTCAGAAGGCTCATTTACTATCAGCCCCTCCTCCTACCCTCCAGTGCTAAATTAAGACTTTTAGAGGATGCATAAATACTATTATACACCACCCTAAGCATAAATTCTAAACTAATACCAACATTAAAATATAAAATGTAAAACTTACATTTATACTGAAATTTTTTTAAAAAACCTTCTTTTCATCTTTTCACTGCAAAATTCTTTATATAATAATGCAAGCTTGTATTTTTAAGGAAGTTGTGGTTATGATTCAGTGCTTGAAAAGACACTGAAACATGTCAGCATTGAAATTTTATCAGAGCAAAGCAGTCTTGCTGTCTGTGAGTAATTTTGAGATTTTAGGTATAAGAAGAATATAATATGGCATAGGCCATATGAGCCCAGACTATCTTGATTCACCCCCACCAAAAGAAAAATAGTCAGTAAAAGATAGAAGTGGCTTTTATTGTCTTTCTTTTTGATTATGATTTACTTTCTGCTAAGCTCATCTTTTTAAATAATAGTTTCTATATCTTTTGTTCTTAAAGCATTTAAGCATTCTGTAATGCATAGTTTTGTCTTTACTTTTGATAAAAAAAATTTTGTTTGAGAGGAATCATTATTGGATTTACTCATACACAAATAGCACTAATGATTTGTACTTGAGAAATACTTTGAATTACCACCAAGCCTGAATGTCATTATCTTTTAAAAAATAATGAAGACAAAATGCAAGAAATATTCTAATCCACAATTAAAATTAAATTAAACTCTGCTTATGGACAGGAGTAGGAAATAATATAACCTAAAAGCAGATGCGAGTTAGGTAGGAAATAGGGTAAAGTTTGCACTTCATTTGAATTAGACAACGATATTTAAATAATAAAACATCTTACCAACATTAAAACAAACAAAACTTCAGTTTTATTATTGTTCAAACATATTAAAATCTAATAAACAAATATTATGGCTTGTCTTTTAAATTTTTCTTTACAACTTCATTAAGGTACATACCACACACCATAAAAATTCATCTATTTTAAGTGTACAGTTCAGTGGCTTTTAGTATATTCACAGAGTTGTGCAGCCATCCCCACAATCTCATTTTAGAAGATTTTCATCACCTTAAAAGGAAACTCCATATGCAGAAGGAGTCATTCTCCATTTCCACTCTTCTCTACCTTCCTCTGTGCCTTCATCATCTCTCAGGTCCTTGGAAACAACTGATCTACTTTCTTTCCTTGGATATTTTTTTAATTTTAGATATTTCACATAAAGGGAAGCATATAATGTGTAGTTTTTTGTGATTTTCTTCTGTCACTTAGCATAGTGCTTTCAAGTTTCATCTATATTGTAACATGTATCAGTACTTCTTTCTTTTTATTACTGAATAATATTCCATTGTATTAATATACCACATAGACTTTATTCACCAGTTGAAGAACATGTGGGTTATCTCCTCTTTCTGGCTAATATGAACAATGCTGCTATGAACATTTATGCAAAAGTTTTGCACAGACATATGTTTTCATGTGTCTTGGGCATATATCTAAGAGTAGAATTGCTGGGTATGGAAAGTTTGTGTTTAACATTTTGATGGGCTGCAAAACTATTTTGCAAAACAGCAGCACCATTTTGAATTCCTACCAACAATTGTATGAGGGTTTCAATTTTGCCCCATCCTTTTAAACACTTGTTATTTTCTGTCTTTTTTATTTTATCCATTTTAAAATGTGTGAAATGGTATCTCATGGTTCTGATTTGTATTTCACAATCACTGATGATGTTAAGTATCCTTTCATGTATTTATTGATCATTTGCATACCTTTGTTATAAAAAATGTGAATTCAAATTCTTTGCCCATTTTTAATTGGGTTACTTGTCTTCTTTTGTTGAGTTGAAAGTATGTTTTACATATTCCGGGTACTAGTCCCTTGTCAGATAAAGGATTGGAAAATATTTTCTCTCATTCTATAGCTTTGTTTCACTTTCTTGATTGTTTTATTTGCCAGACAAATGTTTTTAATATTTAAAAAGTCTAATTAATTTAAAGTTCAGAAATTAAGGTTCTCTCACTTAACATTAGAATAATATTTACTAATAAGTAAGCCAAGATTTTGTAATAATTTTCTCTAAGTACTCCTTTGCAAGAAGTTAATTGTAAGTGTTAAGTCTTTGCAGACACTTCTCTAATTTTACATCATAAATAACATTTTCTTCAGGTCTGAAAACCTTTATTCAGAATCTAATAAAAGCCACAAAAATGAATTCTTAAAAAATACACATGTAATCATGCATATAGAATTGTGGATACAATGGGAGAAGCCCTGATAAGATTTCTTAAAATGGAAGATGGAAGTATGGCCCCATGGAAGCTATCCTGCCAGATTCCATTTTTTTCCTCTCCATAGACAATGGAAGAATTCAATTTTGAAAAGCTTCAGGATAACTCAATAGATGTATTTCTGGTGAATTGTAAAGAAAGTACTTTATATAGAAATAATTTAGCTACATTTGCTATAGGCCTCTGGGCTTCTTATTGTAGAGTTTGTTTTCATTTCTATTTTGGTTCTCTGGAGCTTCTGTATCATTACATTGATGTCCTTGCTTCATATAGAACTAAAAGTCTTGCCATATCAATGCCAAAAACTTGAGATTTTTTATCTACAGAATGTTTGGCAAAATGAGTTTGAACTCAGGTAGTACTTTTATACCAGTGCATTGTGCTATGCCTCTTAAATTAAAAAAAGGTGTATATTTTCTTGGGAAGAACAACATACAAATGTCAAGTAAATGAAAATTCACATCATTGGGGAACGTCAAGATCAATAAAGACGGAGAGTGACAAAAGCAAAGGCCTTGGGAATCACAGGTTACCTTGGCAATAATTGCAAAGTGTTGATAGAATGATCATGATGAATCGAAACAATCATTGACATCAAAGTGAAAACTATCAGTCAAATGTTAGTGAGTTAGCAAGTTATTTGTCCAGTTCCTACTATGTTGTCAATGTTCTCATAGGTAATTTTCCTTGATGAGAGTCACATGTAATCTATGGCTCTCTGAAATGTACAGGCAGATCAAAATTCCCAAACAGAAGAATAAAATAAATTTGCTTGTCTATCATTAGAGCTGCTTATTCCAAATATAAATGTTTGTCAGTTTGAATATTTTACTTTTAATTTATTTGATATTATTCTGGGGCCATACTTGAATGCTTGAATGGTTAATTTAGCAATATGCAGGCAGAAGATTATAGAATTAATGAGAACAGGAATCTCAAAAAACATATATATATGTTTTTTATATATATATATATATAAAGTCCTTTAAGAAGTTTTTATTTATAATCTTTATAAACTTTTGCTTTTGAAGTAAAATAATTTAAGTGACAATAATCAACTTCATAGCCAAACATGCTTTTAATAGACTAACAGACTTTTTAATAGACTGAGTCCAAATAAAACTGAGAAGAAAAAAGTTAAGCAATCTGCTCCTCTTTCCCAGAGTAGTCTTTAATGTTTAAGAAAAAATAATGTCATGCTTAGCTACCTCCTTTAAATTACACATTTAAGAACTGCATTAAAATTATTATTCAGCTCTTCTGTTTACAAATGGGTGTTGTTGACACAAAATGATATATAAGTAAGAATGTGGTTTTCAAAATTCATACAGAAGCCAAGAGATAAAGTGTCCTATATTTTGGTCACTATATAGTTCTGATGATGCACTTTAGAGATTATTTTAAGTAACATTATTCCAATGCTTTGGATGTGATAAAGAATGAGAATCAAGGTAAATAAGTGGATATATGTGCATGTAAATGCCTAGAGGCTATAATATTAATGTCACTTTATAGTCAATATACATTTATATTTCTATATATGCAATACATATGTTTATATATCAAAGAGTTTAACTATAAAAATGATAATTGTAATTATTTTAGTGTCTATTTTATATTACCAATGCTCATTCATGTTAATCTTATGTAATATAAGGTAGGCATTATCCCTGTTTCTATAGATAAACTACTTGAAACTCAAGCAACTTAAAAATATTTAGTGTTATGGAGCTCATAAAGGTAAATCTGTGACAAAAATTTAGATCAATCTGATTCTAAGGGTCATATACATTTTATTATGCCATATGTTCCATCTTTAAGCACATACTATATTAACTTCTTAGAAATTAAATACCGAAAAAAATAGCAAATGAGTTATTATAGCTGGAAATAATTTTCCTACACATGGGCAATTCAATCCTACATAAATATATGGCATTTATTTAAAGTATTTTTTCTCATATATCTCTGATATAGCAAACATATTCCTCAAAAAATAATAGAAAAGTCCATTAATATTCTAAACCAAAGTACCATGAACATTAACACTAAAAAAAAATCCAGGATTTTAGTTTCTCCAGACTTGTCATTCCAAAATAAGAAGTAGTTCTAGCAACAAACATTTGTGACATCTTACTGATAATTTTTTTAGGGAAGAATATATTTTATAAAGGAATTGTACATTTTGCTTCAAGTAATGACACAGTAGCATTGATTGGACTAATTCTCCTGCCAACAAGAATTATTAACTATACAAAATTTAACCAGTGAATGTTTGAACCCAGGCAGAAACTGGAGATGAACAACTATTGAAAGGAAAGAACACTAGGGGAGACTCATATTTAATTGGCTTCCCCTAAAGGTACTCCCACCCCAAGGTGGGAGTGAATAGAGCTCAAGTAGAAAGTAGCAGTCTTACTGTGCAGAAGAATTAGAATTTGAAGTTTGGAATGGCTCGAAACTGAGAAGTGAAAGCCCAGAAAAGTAAGTCACAGAGAAGAAATCTTCAAAATTTACATAGAGATTACTATTTGATAATGGTAATCTCCTAAACTGTACAAGCACAACAATTAAAGCAATAGCTAGAAGAGGAAAGGAGCAGGGCAGAAATTTTAGCAAATTCCCTCTGCTGTAGAGATCATCTGAAGTACAAGTCCTGACAAGTTAGTGACTTGGCCAAAACCTTAGGATCTCAATTAAACCCCCAGAAGCACCGTGTCAGGGGATTAAGGATCATGTCCATGACTAAGGGCTAATCTATTAGACTAAGGACAAAACCAAAATAGAACTACCCTAAGAAAGTATCAAGAAGATGCCCAGTGATTTAATTGATTACTGGGAAAATACCTCAACACTCTTCACAGGAAGAAAATAAAAGAGAGAGTCTTACAATGCATCATCCATGATATAAGGTATATAATTAAAATTTGCTGGTTATGAGAATGATCAATAACACATGACCCATGTATTTATTTTATTGTTTAAGAAATAATAAAGATTATTCAAGATTAAATAACCAAGATTATTCAATAAATAATCAGAAAATAAAAACAGTTAGTAGAAGTAAACTCCCAGAAGATCAGATATTGGAATTCATAAGGATTTTAAAATAAGTCTTATATTAAGAATTTGCAGATAAATATGTATATACAGTTGGTAAAAAAATAGGAAATTTTAGGAAAGATATGAAAGCTCTAAAAAAAGAATCAAATGAAAATCCTAAAAGTAAAAATAATAAAATATCTAAAATTTAAAAATTTATTGGATAGCCTTAGTGTAAGTTTTTTTAACTTAAGAAGAAGACTTGGCTGGGTGTGGTGGCTCACACCTTTAATCCTAGCACTCTGGGAGGCAGAGGCAGGAGGATTGCTTGAGTTCAGGAGTTTGAGACCAGCCTGAGCAAGTGTGAGACCCCGTCTCTACTAAAAATGGAAAAATTAGCCAGGTGTGGTGGTGTGTGCTTGTAGTCCCAGCTCCTAGCTACCTGGGAGGCTGAGGCAGGAGGATCACTTGAGCACAGGAGTTTGACGTTGCCGTGAGTTATGATGACGTCACTGCACTCTACCCAGGGCGGCAGAGTGAAACTCTGTCACCAAAAAAAAAAAAAAAAAAAACAAGAAAAAAGACTCAGTGAACTTGAAAACAGGTCATAAAACATACAATATGAAGAACATAGAGCAATAATTGAACAAATTCAACAGAATCTGAATGACCTATGGAACAGTATCGAGTGTGTTAGTATGATTGGAGCTCCAGAAGGAAAGGAGAGTAGGAATGAGGAAGGAATATTGGGTCTTTTATTTTTTCAAATTTAATAATACCGTCCCCTATTTCCAAGAGGCTCAGAGAATACTAACAGGATAAACACGAATAAAAGTATACCAAAGCACATCACACTCAAAGTATTGACAACCAAAAATAGAGAGACTATATTAAAGACAGCCAGAAAGAAAATATACATTATATACTGAGGAAAAATGGTTAAAATGAAGGCTGACTTCTCCTCTGAAAAAAGAGAGACCAGAGACAACCAAATAACATGGTTTAAAATATTGAAAGAAGAAAACAATCAACCCTTAAATTTTTAGTCTACAAAAATATTGAGTGAATTTATTGCAAGTAGACATGTAATATAAGAAATACCATAGTAGGAAAAGTTCTTCAGGCTGAAGGGGAGTGGTACCACATGGAAATTGAGGACCACATGAAGGAAACAGTAGCATCAAAAATTAAAAATATGTGGGTAAATATAAAAGAATCTATTAAATATAAAATGTGGGCAAATATAAAAGAATCTAAAAGTCAAGAAAGGAAGAATAAGAGAAGAAATATTAATAACACATAGGACAAATGGAAAACAAATATCAGGACAGTGGACTTATATCCAATTGCATTAACAGTTATATTAAATGTGAATTAATGAAACAATCCAACTAAAAACAGATTGTGTCAAACTAGATAAAAAAAAAGCAGGTCCAATATTTCTAAAGAGGGACTCATATTAAATATAAAAACTAATCTAGAATAAATTTAAAAGGTGGAAAACAATGTACAATACGAAAATCTTGTTAAAGTCAGACAAACTACAAGTCTCTATGATTTCATTTACATAGATTTAAAGAATAAGCAAAACAAATGATGTTGACAGAAATCAGAACAATTATTGACTCTGGTGGGAGCTGAGGACTTCTGGAAAACAACACAGGAAACTTTCTCAGGCCACTCACATGTTCTATACTTTAGCAGGAGTTGTGACTACATAGTTATACACATTTGTCAAAACCCATGGAACTGCACATTTAGGATCTGTGCATGTTATTGCAGGTAAATGTACTTGAATTAATAAAAGTATGAGAGTATAAATAAGAAATTGTATAAAACAAATGCAATAAAAAAGCGGTAATATTCAAAAAACAATCCACAATAAATTTAAACGTTTCTGAAAGCTAAAATAGAAATATGTGAGGTGGTCATTAAAGAACATAAATTGAAGAAAACTAGGCATGATTCAAGAATCAGAGAAGTGTCTGTCACAACCTAATTCTCTAAAGTAAATACAATTAGATAAAACTACAAGAAATTCATAATAGAAGAAATCTGTTAAAACAAAAATCTGAAAAAACAAAAGTGAGAAAAAATATAAATAAATTTTAATTTCAAGTTATCTGAAAAGATGTTTCAATTGAATTCACATAAAGTACCTAAATATTAACTATATTTAGCTGTCCAAAGATGTGAAAAGCAAAGCCTGTAATAGAATATTAAAAATTGATATGAGATATTTCTCACCTCAAGATTACTTTAAAATAGTGTCTGAGTAAATAGTTATTGTAATTGGATGTGGTCATTAATTATATATATCTACAATAGCTATAAAATAAAAGGTAATATTTTACTAATTATTAATTACTAGTAAGTAGTATTAATATTTCTGATAAGTAATTATTAGCAAGTTACTATTCCTTTTTATATTATTGTTTTAATAATTTCTTCAAGATATAAACCTTATATACATTCTTGAAAGACAATTTAAAAATATCAGAAATGAAAATATAATAAAACAAAATCACCCTTTATCACAACTTTTCAAAATAATTACAATTAAGTTTTTGATTTTCAAGTCTAAAAAATATACATTCAAAATATGCATGTCTTACAGAATGAGATCCATACTTTTTTACTCTGATTCTTCTGCAAATAGAAACAGCCCCTATATTTTTTTGTCTTATTCTTTTTTTATGCGAATGAGTTTTGTTATTTTTAGCAATTCAGTCTCAATTTGCCATAGTTTCTGCTTTAAGAAGCGGTCACTTATTTAATGTAGTTATTTAAAAGATTGTTATTGTGATATTTGGGCAGCTTCAACACATTTCATATATTGATTCCTCTAAAAGTTTGCTTTGTCTTAAGGATCATTTTACTTTAGTATACAATTTCCATTGATGTTTTTTAAAAAAGAGGATGGTTATATCTCTTTAGAGACCATATCATAATTGTTGAGTGGTATGTGTCTATTTTAAAACTTCTGATTATAATTTTTTATTTGAATAATGAATATGGTTGTAATATAAATAATAACATAAACATTAAAAAAAACTTATTTTAAGTGAAAACAATATAGATGGCATATATCTCTTGCCACAAGAGGGTATGTATTTTGGGTGGAGTATCAGTCTCCCTAGAAGTATGACCTAAGATTTTTGTTTTTCAAAAGAGAACATGGCAAACAGAGATTGAGAAACATGAGTTTAGAACGTCAGAGATACAGATAAAAGCTTTGCTGTTTAGTTTCAGGAAAACCAAAACCCATTTCTAAGTGCCCTCACATCTTGATTAATTGTCTCAGAGCAATTATTTATGTTTTTCTAAAAGGTAAAAAGTAGATTTTGTCCCTGTAGCAATGATTTCTATAAACAGGAGGTTATTTTTATCTAATGGATGATATTTACTGAAATGAAATAAAGAATATAAATTGGATGGAAAAAGTGAAACAAAAATATTTAGTGTGAAAATAAAAATTATACTTGGAAAAATGGGCTTGTAAATTTATTGGCTGAAAGCCTTTTTTTTTTTTTAATTTTATTTTTATTTTTTGTTTGTTTTTCAGCTCATTATGGGGGTACAAAAGATCAGGCTATATACATTGCCCATGCCTCCCCATCCCCCCGAGTCTGAGCTTCAAGTGTGTCCATTCCCTAGACAGTGCACATCACACTCATCATGTAGGTGTGCACCCCGCCCCTCCCCCCACCCCATCCCCTCCAGTCAGAACTTCAAGCATGTCTATTCCCCAGGCAGTGCGCATCGCACTCATCAAGTAGGTATACACCCATCCCTTCCACCCAGCCCCGGCCTCTGTCCAATACCCAATTGGTGTTATTCCCAAATGTGCACTCAGGGAAACCAGTTTTCTGGTGAGTACATGTGGTGCTTATTTTTCCATTCTTGGGATACTTCACTTAATAGAATGGGTTCCAGCTCTCTCCAGGAGAACCAAAGAGATGCCATATCGCCATTATTTCTAATAGCTGAGTAATATTCCATGGTATACATACACCGCATTTTGCTAATCCATTCATGAATCGATAGGCATTTGGGTTGTTTCCACATCTTTGCGATTGTAAAAATATGGAACGTTTCACGAATTTGCGTGTCATCCTTGCACAGGGGCCATGCTAATCTTCTCTGTATCATTCCAATTTTAGTATATGTGCTGCGGAAGCCAGCACTGAAAGCCTTTTTTAAGTAACCGTATAGAATGGGTTGCAAACTGGCTAGCACTTTTAAAATTTGTTGAGTTTAAATGCATTCACACAATGTAGACAATTTGTAAATCTCCAAAGGCCTTTTGTGGGTGTGTGTGTGTTATCTCACAGTGGCTAGTTCATATACGTTATCTATAAAGCATTTTGTGTCCTATGCAGCTAGAATATTTAAAAGGGAAAAGATCATTTTTTAATCTTTGGGAGGTCTTATGATAATGAAAATCTCAAACATTTTTAATATTAAATGGAGGTAAATGTGCTGTTTGATATTTTTAATAGAAAATTAAGAGTAAATGCCAGTATCAAGTAGCAGAAACAGAATCTTCTGTGTTTTTAGAGGCTACTAATACCTGTTTCTCATTCTACATGACTCTGGTGGGTACAGTCTCATCCTTTTGGCCTCAAGAGTTGACATATGATTAAACCAACAAACTGAAAATCCCCCTATGATATTCCCTGGGGAATATTTTAAAACTTACCTAGAATATGACTCCAGGGAAAAAAAAATCTTGCTTTGAAGTTTGGTAAGTCAGCTGATACAAACTTGGACTTTCTGTGGGCATCCTTGGCTGTGTGCAAAAAACGCAGTCTGCCAAGTGAGAGTGAAACAGCTGAGAAAGGGCAAAGGGAAAAAAGCATGTTGATGATGTTTAGTGAGTTCTGAATCCACCCCTATCTTTTCTAGTTCTATAATTCCTTAAATCTCATTTTTGTTGTTTAATTAGGCATGTTTGAATTAGGTTCCTCTCCTTTGCGTTTGGAAGAGGCCAGACTCCCACAATGTCATTGCTAAGAATCAGGCAACCTGGGTTCAATGTCAGTCTATCCCTCCCTCCTAGTGGTGCAACCACGGGCAATTCAGTTAATCTTGCTAGTTTTCTTTTCCTTTCTACTACAGAGGAATAATGTGAGGATTAATTTATTGTTCAGCGCGGTGCTGGGAAAATAGCAAATATCCAGTAAATGTTCATTTATCTTACTAACCTTATCATACTAGTATCTTATTATTATTTCAGGTCCTTACGTAGTGTTTTAAAAGGTAATTAGGCCATAATTTGAACAAGCGTTGTGCTTCACGATATTAAGTACAAATGATTTTAGGTGATGGAAGTTGCTAGATCTTATTTTAAATTTTCCTTTCTACTCACAATATGAACATCCTAGGAATCTTGAAATCTGTCATTTCAGATATGAAGAGATACCCTATAAAAATCTGGGTCTGTGGTTTAAACCATTAGATTGCATCATTCCTTTTAGCCTCATATTTTCAAGTATACGTAATTTTCAGTTTGCATAGTCTTAATACATTTTAAAAATTCGTAATAATAATGAGTCATTTACTATTTAAAAACAGTTATGTACTGATATTATGTACTGATACCTTGTTTGATTACCAAATTTCTTAATCTAAAAGTTTAATTCTGGTTATTATGGGAGCAGTTTCATAATTCTAATGAAGCATATGAACTAGGCTACTAATTAATACCACTTTGAAAATGATATCTGATACAATCAGTTTGCATTGTGGAACTTATCCTAGGCCTAGTACAAATAATATGTATAATGTAGTGGTAAATAGTATGAATTTTGGAAACAGGCAGACTATTAATATAACATAGAAGAAGAGCACATTTAGGAATAACATTAATCATGTGTCGGGCAGATGTGGGGGGAGGGGATGCATGTATACATACATAATGAGTGTGATGTGCACCGTCTAGGGAATGGACGCTCCTGAAGCTCTGACTCAGGGGCGGGGGGAAAGGGCAATATACGTAACCTAAACTTTTGTACCGCCATAATATGCTGAAACAAAAAAAAAAGTAGAGTGACCTTCTGTAAATGACTTATCTCTGACTTTCAGCTCTTCCATCTATGAATGTCACAATTCCTTTTGTGAGGACTAATCAGATAGCATAGGATTGGCAGAACCTTCTTGTTTTTCAACAAATGTCATATCGTCCTAACTAAGTAATAAAATGTCCAGACTTAACTAGCCACGTGGGCACCTAGTCAAAGCCCCCCTTGCAGTTACACGTGGCCATGCTACTGTGCTCTTTTCAGTGGAATAGCTATAGTTGCAATGTATAAAGCTTAGGTCTGGCATAACAAAAAGTAGAGTGCCCCCGCCCTTCTCTTGTCCTCTTTTTGGCTTATAGGGAATGTAGATATTGGATCAAAAAGCAGAAACTCTGGATTGGGAACAGAAGCAACAAGATAGGAACTTGCACCCCTGTCTTGATGGAGATACCACATCCATCCAGAGTATTAGGTTAAGTTGAGTCTTCTTAACCTCTAATATGCATATAAATTACCTGAATATCTTGTGGAAATTCAGATTTTTGATTCAAAAGATCGTGGTGAGAACTGAGATACTGCATTTCCAACAAGTTCCAAGAAAATGCTTACATTGCTGATCCAGGGATCACACTTTGAATATTAAGAATGTAAGACACTTACTCATGAGCTATATGGGAGACAGGGAAACACCTATCTTGCCTAAATCACTGTTATTTAGGTCTCTGTCGTACTGGAGAAGTTGAATACTAGCTAATATAATATATGCATTTCTTAGTGTAGTGCTTTCCAGAGAGGAAGCTTCCAAAATATGATTAACATTGCCTGTATTATAATAGCATTGTCGAAGTACTGCTAATTATTGAAAAAAAAAAGCTTCAATTTCAAAAACTTGTAAGATTCTTGATCAAACAACTGAGAAACTCTTTTCCAATTAGACAATGCTCTCTCTCTACAGGTGCACACATGCACACATTCACACACATGCATAAACATATTAAAATATTGTGTGTGTATGTGCGTATGTTACGTATTGGTACATTAAATAGTATTCTCAAAAGCGAGTACCACGTAATATTTAAAAGACAATCTGTAATCACATTTATTTCTGTCATAAGTGATGTGTGAACCACAGTCAGGAATTGAGAAATTCCTCAGAGATCAGATCTGAAGCGTAGCCATTATGAATTGCCCATGCATTGAAATCTAACCTCTCATCCCCATGGAAAACTCAAGGAATTAGTATTCAGTATTATTGGATCAGAATTTAAATACATGATTTAACCATGGCTATAATGCAATTTAGATTGTAAATGATCAGATATCATGTACCCCAATTATACTGCATAAATAATGGATAGGAAGAATAAAGGTGGAGAAAATCATTGTGCTAGTAATTTTAAAAGATCTAATTTGATATTATATAATCAGAAAAAAAAGGTCTTTAAGGCAACCTTGTCTACACTGCTAAATAGATTGAGATTAAAAAATTTTAAGTAAAATTACTGGCTATAGGTCCAGAAATGTTCCATAATTACTCAGAGAAATTTATATTTTCTAAATGGATAATTAAGATAAAATTATATTTCAGTGACTATTCCTAAGCTGTTTAGAGATAAAGAAATAGTTTAGACACTATTGATAACATAAACATGTATTGAAGGATCTATTTCCAGTGATTAAAAATGGTCATTTGAATTATTAAAATTAACTCATACTGTCAGTAGACACAGGGCTACAAAGCTGAGAAACATAGCTATAAAATTGTTTAGTGAGACATAATAAGTACATCCTTATCTTTGGCAACACTAAATGAAAGAAGAATGAGCTCAAAAATAATTAAATATAATTATTTGCATAAGAGTAAATGACCTTTAAAAAAAGAGTAAATGGCCTTTTAAGTATTACTTTGCCAAAATAAAATAACTAATCAAAATTTATGTTAAACAACATGGTTGGCAATATTATAGTTTTAGCCTAAATCACTTTATAATTCTGGTCTTCATTTTCTCTCTTTCTCTCTTTTCTGCCTCTCCTTTTCACATGCCAAGCCACTTTAATCTGACTTTTGCCATACCATTGTAGAAGACTGTTTTTTCAGAGAATATTTTAAAAATGTCTTAGTTAGCAAATTGAATGAAAAACTTCTAGTTCCATTTACTTCTCTGTAGCATATTCATCTCAAAATCCCCTCCTCCCTGAGCTTCTACTATTTTATTTATCTAATTTCCTACCTGCTCCAGCAATTCTCCTCCCTACACTCATCTTTCTCTGCCTACCCCTTAAATACCACTGGTTGCCTTTCCTGTCCTCCTCTCATCTTACCTGACTTCTGTGGTTCTCAAACTTGTCTGGTTCACTGATGGCTTTGAGTATCCAGTGAGTTATGACTCTTTTCCTGGTGAGGTTGGGGGGAGGAGTGGAACACATCAAATTTTAAGTACAATTGCAGGAAATTCATGGATCCCCCCAAGAGCTAAATGTAAGATGTCCCTGATTAAGACACTCTGCTCTATTAGCTTTTTCATAAATTTGTATGGCTTTTGTGACTATGCATTTGCTGAAAAATTCCATAGCTCCTTTCTAGCTCAATCCTATCTCTCCCACAATAGTACAGACTTTCAGTTAGACAATTCCTTTGGAAGGCCAGTCTAATATCTCAAACTCAACACATGCCCATAAGTTAATTTGCCATAGTACCTCATTAAAACATCTGTTGTCTCTCTTGATCAATGGCCTCAGATCCATTAAGAAATACCCTTATCCTTGACATGTCCCTCTTCTTAACTCCATATGATAGAGTAAGTCACTCAGTGTATTTTGTTGATTTTTGCTTCTCTGAAATATTGCTTACTTTTATTTCTGACTGTTATTACTCTGACAGTCTCCACCAGGAATTTTCTTAATCTCCTAAATTATTACAATGGCATCTGGTCTCCTCTCATGGTAACCTTTCTCCTTGGAGCCACTGGACTTAATCATTTCAACTTGCTTAATGAGCTCCATTGGCTCACCCTTGTCTACAGAATAAAAAAAGAAGAAAAAGAAAAAAAAGAAAGAGAGAGAGAGGAAAGAAAGAAAGAGAGAGAAAGAAAGAAAGAAAGAAAGAAAGAAAGGAAGGAAAGAAAAGAAAGAAAAAGAAAGAAGACAGGAACAAACAGACAGACACCTCTAACTCCTTTATCTCTTGCCCTCTTACCCTTGTGGAAGAGGCAGATATATCCTTCTTCTGTTGCAGAGAAAGGTGATCATGTGACTCAGTTTTAGACAAGAAAACCACCAAATAAATGTCTTCTAGACAGGAATTTCCTTCCTGATAAAAAGAGAGAGGTATGTAAAGAGATCCACTATTGCTCCCTTACTGACCTTTCTGCTTTGGTCATTGTAAGGACACAATGTCTTAAACTGCAGGAGCCACCATTTGCCCACAAGATGGGTGCCCAAAGATGAAATTCAACACTTTCTTGTTGTAGTGGAAGAATGAGAAGCTATTGAATTCTTGATGACATCGATAAATCTCTGAATTACTTATGGACTGCTAGTGGTTTTCTTGACTTGTAGCATAAACCATAATAAATGATATGCTACTATTTCATTCTCATCTGTTTTAGTTCTCACCAGTGTACCATATCTGCAAATAGAGATAAATACTATTTCCCAAACATGAAAAGCATTTTCATACCTACATTTTTGGTAGCACAGTTCTCTGCATATTTATTTTTCTGAATGACTGACTTTCATCTCCTTCTTTGATATCCTGTAAAATCTCACCTCTTTCAGAACTGTCTTCTGTGTTATTAGATCCTTTTATGTTACCACAGTCCACTGGACAAAAAAAAAAAAAAATTAGGAAGGGGGTTCTTATAAAATTGTATCTGTTTGTCTATCAACACTCTTCGGTTCTGTTTCCTTAAGGTCCAGGATTTATTTCTATTTCTCCAGCTTTAATAAGTGCCCACATCTAAAACACTAGAAGAGCTGGAGGAATAGCTAAATTCAAAAGATTGAGTTGTTTGTTGGGTTTCATTTTAGCTTTTCTTGGATGGTGTTTTGTTGCTATTTTGTTCTCAAACAGTGAAACCGGTTTCATAGAAAAAATTTTAGGACATTTTCTAAAACAATCCATTTTAAATGTAATTGAATATGAACCTGTCCTATCAAAAATGGGCATAGTTAAGAGAAAGTTTATTTTCTCCGAAATAAGGGAGGATTTCTGGGCTTTGGCTTTACGTTTAAAATATCAGCTGCTGCATCCTTAGATTTGCTTCCCCTGAAGCTTCAAGTCAGGACTAGGTAGGTAAGCTTCCTGTCTACTCTAGTAGCATACTATGTTTCTCCTCTCACAAGACAAATAATCTATCACTACACTATACCAGCCATTTAGTTTGTCCGCCTCATTGGATTTCAAACTCTTTGAGGGCAAGGACTTGGTTTTATTTACTCTTATTTCATCTACACTTAGCATAAAGCCTGGCTCATATTTGCTAAAATAAGAATAGCTTTATTTTAAATTTACTCTGAAGTTATAATAGAAAAATATTTTATCTCTACAAGTTTGAAGTTCTTTCTAAATTTAAGATCAAATGTCCCCATATAATATTTCATAGTTTCATGCATTGAACAGCTTTTGAAAAAAAAGTCTATTTATATTAATATCCCAGAGTTTTATAACTAATTCAGTACTAATGCCTTTTAAAGTGGTTAGAGAGGCATAGGACTGAGTTGGCAGTGTTGTTATTCACCCAGGGAAGGGTAACTTAGACAAGACAGGACTTAACCTACCCCTGGAGAGTATACCCTACCTCTGCAAGACATTAAGCCCCTGCCAATTTCTATTTTCTCTTTTCAAAGATTGCAAACCTCATCTCCCCGGGGTTTACAATCCCTGACAGTCTGTAAACCAGCAGGTATAAATTCTGCTTCTAATTTGTAATTACTGGGTCCTCATCCCAGATAGATCAGGTATTATTGAAATTGCCTTTATTTAATTAGTGGACACGTTTCTCACTAAATGTAAAATAGTACAGTTTGAAATATAATGTCATGAAGCCTTCAAGTTGCTTTCTAAGTTATTTTTCTTTTTATCTGTTTGACCACTATTCTATGGTGTTCTATATTCTACTCAAGCTTATTATCACTAAAATTAATAATAGTCAATTTTATGCATAGTTTCAAGAAAAATTTCTTTTTGCTACAAAAAAAAAGGGGGGATAGCAGGTTGTAGAATGGAGACTGTTGGATCTTGAATTCTTATCCCTTTTCTGAGAACAGTCCCTATTATTAATGTATATTATTACTTCAAGTATGTCAGAAAAGGAGACAAACAGTCAGAGGCAGGAATTTCTCCCTAATTCACTCTGCCTAGCCAGCAAAATGTAACACAAAATTATTCAGGGGAAAAATACAATTTTCTGTCATCTCTGTCATACACTGATAACAAAGCTACAGGCTAATATGTTTTGATATTTTTGTCACTCGTTTATCATGTGACCTTTCATGCTATCATTAATACAGCTGAGGGACAGAGCAGATACGCTGAAATAAGGGTGTGGAGAAGTCAGATTGCTTCTCTAACAACCAACGGTCAGTCACAGCAATTTATGCTTTTCTCCAGTATAGCCCTGACTGAAGAAGAGGAATTGTTATTAAAATTTGGTATTACTGTCTAGGTTCTGCCACCTAGAATTTGCAACTTTTAGCAATGATGGGAATACTGGAGGGTTAATAAATTTTCCTTTGAATTATGATATTAATACAACACAACGTGCCTGTTCAGATATTCAGAGCATATATATATGAAAAAATGTATCTTAGACATTTGAACATTGACTATTAGTTATACTCTGATTTGGTAAATCCAGGGAGCACATTAAAATATTATTGTTGAAATTGCTCTGCATGTGTTCAGAAAAAACTGTTGATATTTTTAAAGTGGAGATAAACCAAAATAATTTGTGGTGGTGAGGATTGTGCAATGGACACCTGAAAGTTTAATACATCTTGTGTTTTCTTTGATGATAGATGGTACCTAGTTTAAATTTGCATGCAGACTAACACCATTTCTGACAATGGCCTGGTTTTTATGTTGCCCGTAGCGACTGGACTGTTAAAATTCCAATATAAAACTAATTTATACTTGACATTAATGAGTTAAGAAATGTTTTATATAGTACATCAGGGCAGGGAAAGAACTTTACAGGGTTATACTAAAATGAAATTATGTCTGAATACTACCATTATGTACAAAAATGAAAAATCCTTTTCTAATCTTAGCTAAGTGCTAGTACAAAACTCTATGGTTTTAATGTTTATATTAAAGAGATCATTTTGCTTTTTTCTATACTATATAGAAATATGGTAATATGAAGGCAAAATATTACATTTTAAAGTATGCACATCTATTAAAGATTATGAAAAAATTATAGGGTTTTGTTATAAAATTACTAGCATTAACCTGAACTCTTATTAAACAACAACAAAAAATAATGATTCTGTCTCTTTGAAGAATATTTTTTAAATACAAATAAATCAGAAAATGACCTTTCCATAAGAAAAAAAAAAACAAGTAAGGGTGACAGTTTTATATAGAAGAATTGTTAAGTAGGTCCCAGGGAGACTATGAACATGTATAGTGAATTCTTAAATCTTATTATGATATGCATTATGTAACTTACAGAGCATTTCTTAGAATCAAAATCAGTACTTATTTGCTAATTGGATAAAACTGCTAGCATTATGGTTTTTAAAAATTCATTTTATTTTGCAATTTTGCTTATTTTATGTTTATCTTAATATTACAGCAAAATAATACAAACTTAATACTTCAAACAAACTTTGTAAATAAAAAGAATTTGGATGTGTGTTTTATTGAAAAAGATATTCTACTTGTATTTTGAACTCACTTTATCAGAAATATTTTATTGCATGTTTATTTTATTTTATTGCATAACATTATTTAAACATGTATGCAACTGTGAAGATATGTTCATGTCATAAACAAATGTAGAAAATTTAGTAAAATAATACATCAGTGTGTCAATATTAATTAATGGAGAATTTCAGGAAAAATTAATTTTATAGCTCATGAAATTTATTTCATCTTATGACTTCTAACAATCCTCATTAACAAATACAAATTCTATAATTATATAAAAATTAGATCATTTGAGTTTTAGAAGATGGCACATAAATATCTTTTAATATAACGTTCAAGCCTCACTTTGTATCCTTTCATTATACTGTACTCAAGTAAGGATTTGCTAAGACGAACTTTCATATAACTTCTCTATCATGAAAAATAACTTTGGCATGGGAGAGGAACTCCAATTGGAGAGTCAGAGTGGATTTAGTATATGCCTGGTTCATCCTCTGAATCCCATGAACAGATTATTCACCAAAGTGAATTTTACAAAATTCCATTTTTCATTTATATCACAGGAGGGCGAAGAGCTGGTTATAAGAAGAAAGTGGAATAGGTTGGGGAAAAGAAAATGAATAGGAAGGTCTCTGCTCTCAGAAGGCAAATATACTGCATATGAAGCAAAGACATCCAAAGAAATTTGTACTGGGTCATTCCGGAAGGGAATTCTAAATGGCTTAGCCTCTCAGAGATGCAAACTTAATACATAAATGCTTGCCTAATTACTATTTAAGGCAGTTTATGGAAATAGTCATTAGCATAATTTAAAAGAGTTTATTATTTTTTCCTTGTATACAAATCTTATCAAATAAAGTATACCGATTTTGTGGAGACTTTAAAAGTTACATATTGCTATATATATTTCTTTTTTTCTGTTTTGGGGGGTTGTAGATTAATGGCGGGGTGCAAAGCTAAATAGAACAGGATCCTAAGTTAAGCTTCTACACACAGCTTCAGTGGAAAATGTGTTTTGCTTTCATTTTGATTGTAACATTATTATAAAGCTGCGAAATTAAGATGGGTTTTATTTTTTTTCAATTCTATGATAGTGTGCTTATCAGAAACCAGTGATTTCGGGTCTGGTATTCCTGTTTGCATGTAAATAAAGCCCGAGTCACAAACAAAGCCCACAACCTCACATACTTGCCTTCAGTGGTAAAGGATGGAAAGCCTGCCTGCTACCAATCAGCAAGTGGTTGCTATGGTTACAAGGTCAGGAAATATGCCTTTTCCCCAGTTGTCCAAGGCTTGCACATGTCACTTTTGAAACTATGAATTTTATATACAGGTCAGGAGATGCATACCAAAGAAATAAACAGTGAACTGGACTATAATGACAGCTACGTTCAAATGTCCTTGGATTTTTTAAATATGTAGGCAAACACATTCTGTTATTTTGACTGGATTGGGGTTTGTTTGTTTGTTTGTTCCAGTTATTTTTTGAAAATATTTCGTCTAATGAAATTTTATGTGGTAGCTTCAAATTGTGTCTCTGTGTTGTAAATATGCATCAATACTTGTTTCAGAAAAGTGTAATCTTTTTCTTCTTCCTAAAACTATTTTAAACAACAGCATTGGAATATTATAAAAATATAATGCCATGGGACATAGTATAAAAATTGCTCTATGGAAAAGCTAAAATTGTTATTTTTATCTCTAAACAATGTGATGCTCAAGCTATTAATGAAGTGGAGTATTCTTTTTTAAAAGATAAATGTTTTGGTGATCACAGTGTCAAATTTGTGAGCTTTTAAAAATATTTAAAGACAAATTGTAAATTAGCAAATTATGAAAAAACAATCTTGTTTATGAATCAATAAAAAATTTATTGAGTAAATTAGTTACAAACCTCGCAGGGGAATTAGTGCTTTGCGGTATATAAAGCAGGTCAAGGAAATTTGACAATACTTATTTAAACATTGGTATTATTTTAACAAATTTTTCTTCTATGATAATTTGTTTCTAGTCTTCTGTTAGTATTAAATATTTATATTAAATAAATATTAAATGTAGGTTTTGAGTTTAATTTATAGAATTGATCATTATTTCCTTACTTTGAAATATGTCTCATTTCATACATGCTAGGCAAAAAAATAATGAAGAAAATGTATATTAAATGAAATGATGCAATATTATTTACAAAGTACTAGATAGTTGCTTAAATGCAAATGTGCTTTGCAGAAATGCTTTACCTATGTTAATGCATATCTTTATATACAAAATCCTTATTTCTGTGGGACTTGAGGGGATGCCTGTCCATTTGAAATATGACTAATGTGTGTCATTAAAATAATAAGGTATAGTATGGCATATATCTTACATATTATAAATGATTATCAGACATATGTGATTAAATAGGATTATAAGAATCACATCAACTTTACAACAGATACTTTTATTTTCATAATAGTAATCAGTTATTTTGCACATCTTTTCAATTATAAGGGAATTTTACATTATATTAATTGACAATAAAAGCTTATAAAAAGGCCTAAAATATAATGAAAAATAATATTGGCCTATTTTTTTCCCAGGATTGATGCTTTTGTTCAAATGAATATATTTTTTTCTTTCTCTTTCCCTCTCTCTTTCTCTTTCTTTCTCTCTCTCTCTGTCTCTCTTTCTTTTGGGTCAGGAAAAATTAGTCCTTACCTTGATAACAATCCTTCCCATTTTTTAACTGAAAGCAGCATTCAAATGAGAAACTAAGTACATTTCTTTTCAACAGGCAATTTACCCCATGATGAGATATGCTTTCACTTATTTTTCTTTGACATTCTAGCATCTAGCAGCTCAGCAGGTATCTCGAGGTTAGGCTTCAAATAAAGGATAACTACATTCTTACATTAATAGATGCCATTGTATGACTATGTCATATTATTGTAGCATTTAGTTCCTTTAATTGTGCTTTTAAAATTATACATGATAAGCTGATACAGACAAAGCAAGAAAAATATCAAAATCAATTCTGTTATCATTATTGTTCTATTTTTGCACATCTGCTTACATATACATCTAACTCTTCTCCAGACATATGATTCTTTGAAATTAAGAAAATGTTTAGAACCATTTTATTTATATGTAGTAAGGCTCAAAGTATTTAAATTTCACTGAATTGATACTTTATACATTGTATTCATCTATGGAGATAGAAAATACTCCAGCAGATAGAAAGCATCATATTGTATTTCTCAATGTTAGGGTTTGCTATTTGAAATAAAAAATATAAATAGATTTGTTCACCAGAAATGCCATTTGAAGTGGGTGCAGTTTACACAGCAATGTTAATGCTTTTTTTCCCCTTCCTTTTCTTTACACAGTTTCTCCAGAAGACTGCTTTATGCTATCTTATGAGCCTTTTCCCCTCTTTTTGGTGACCTTTCTGTATGGACAAATGAGTCCAGGGTATATGTCTTGTGGCCTGTGTGCAACCTTGCCCATTAGCCAGTCCCCAAACCTTTGATGTGAACCATCAGCCCTACAATTTCTGTGGTTCATTCATTTTTGTGTTTCTCTAACGATCTCTGCCCTGGCTCTGAATCCTGCCTTTATGGTAGACAGAACTGACAACAGGCAGCCTTGTCTTTCATTTCCTTGATGTACTTTGTACTGTGGTATGGCTTTTGTTAGTATTGATGCAAACATTACCATAAACCACCACCTAGGGACTAGAAACAATTGACTAACTGTTTTCAAATCCAATACACTTAAGTTGATCAGACACAAAGTTTAAGTACAGTTAGCTATAACAGCACCAATTCTGTGTGGTCTCAGTCTCTCTAGACTACAAAATAAAGGTCAGTGGAATGCGGATGCTTATGTCAAGACAGCCTGCAATGAAATTTATTCAAGAGATGAATATTGGACCAAGAACTCATTCCTTCACTTCTTCAACATAAGAAATGCCAATTCTATTTCCTGGTCTGTTTTAAATGATTTTTCTCTTTATCTACTTAAAAGCTCATTCTTAATAAGAAAAATGGTCAGGCATGTAGAAGAAGCAACTCTTTTATGAAAGAGTTCAGATTTTGATGAGATATGCATTTCAAATTGACAAATGTTAAAATTTTTCACTTAGATTCTAAATTGCAAGCTCACCATCACTGAACTTATTATAATAACTAAATGTGCCATACCATGCAGAAGAATTACAAAGTTAACTATATTGTAAATGCAAAACTGTGCCTGACTCTTATTGTGCAAGGAGCAGAGGCAGGGTCATTTTCTTTTTGAGCCTTGTGAGATCCTAGATTCAAGGCTTTGTAAAAAGGGCTATTCAGAATCAGTTTCCCATATGATGCTTCAAAGATGTCAGCTCAATCTTTGAAGTTTCTTCCTAAAATAATCAACTGAGAAATTGGGAAATTTAAAACAAAAAGATTTTTAAAAGGAAGTAGACTTGAGGCACCCACTATTTCTCAACCTTTCCAATTACATATACAATAATATGTTAATTAAATTCTTAATTGCCTTGTTAAATTTTCCAATGCTTTTAAAATGCCATGTATAAAATATGAACAGGTCTTTTTAAGGATATATCTTAAAATCTTAATATTTCTTTGAAACAAGGTTTTTGGTGAAGTGTAACATTATATCACAAAAAGTTTTTATAAGGACATAGATTAAATAAATTTCTATCTTGAATAAAATTCTCTTATCATTCACACAGCTGTGTGATATATGATCTCTGTGTTTTTTATTCTGTAGGTACGTATAATTTTACATTTTCTATCTCGTTAGTTTTTTTAACAAAACAACAGTGGTTTTCAGGCATTTGAAGGTAGTTATCATGCAACTGTTAAGATTAAATTTCAAAGTGTACAATGGATAATTAAAGTAAATTAAATCATGATACTATGCCTGCTATTATTTCTATCTATGTGAAAAGATTTTTGTATGCTACATATGCATCTGTAATTTATAGTATTCTACATATTTAAATAACATTTTAATAGCTCTGTGTGTTTAATTTTAGCAAAATCTAGTGTTTAGGGCATTTTTTTCCAGTATAAACTTTTCTTTTTTACATTAGCAAATAAGTGATCTGGAATTACTGTTTTATGGAATTGTATTTATTGCATTTATATCATAACTAAATGTGTTGAGGGTTACTCAGCCTTTCCTCAGTAGACAGCTTCAGTAAGTTCAATTCACATAGATATGAGAGAGCCAAAATCATTTAAGTCATGAGTTCACTATGTCATACCCTTCTTGACATCATTTTATTTTTCACCATCTTCCAATGGACCGTGTAAGATGTATAGGGTTTGATGGTTTAGGTGACTAAATTTATGTACAGAATTTCTTGCTGAATTGCCAAATAATTGTATTCTGAAATAGAGTTGATAGGTTAAGTGCAATCTTTAACCAACTGAAAATGTTTACTTAGAAGTGTCTTTATATACAAAAATACTTTAAATGATTATTACCTGTAATTAACAATCTGATGTGGCTAACCTATAATTAAAGGCCTTAAGAATAAATAGCCATATTAATGCTTTACAGTTAAATACTGCAGCATCAGTCATGATAAAATGTATTGTTTCTCCTGGTGATTAGAGTGGCAGTGGTAAAAATTTTAACTAATTTCACAAATGGATCAAAGTAGAAATATTTTAGTTCAAATATGTACTCAGCCTGTCTGTTTAATATATAATTTACAAGTTATTACTTGATTAGGATGATTCACTTACTAAATACTTATAAAATTAGGAGTGCTGCACTCAGGGAGATAATGGGCTTTAGAATTTTCTTTTTTATAAGAATAAGTATTTGGAGTACTTGAAACAAGCACAAGTCTTACCTCTTTTTTCAGAAAGGCTTTTATCAAGGATTATTTTTTTCTTCCATAAAAGTGTTACACAATTTTATACCACAAAAAATATAGTAAAAAGATATGTTTTAGTTTTGTTAAGTCATGTGAGCCTTTACAATAATAATAGTATAACTACTGCTGCAAATATTTCCTGAGAAAATAAATGGCAGTCTATTTTAAGCCATTTTTCTTAAAGGACAATATTTCGTCACCACACGTTAGCCATATGTTCAATATTTGGCATCATATTTTTAGCTTATTTTTAAAGTGCTAACAATTAAACTGGAGGAAGAATGAAAGTACTGTTTTTTCTATGATTCATGTGGGTTCCATTTGCATGTGATTCTTGCTCATTTTTAAAATTATATTTTTTTCAAAAGTGTGATGAAGTTGGTGTCTGGTATTCTAAGAATTTTGGTGAGTTATGCTGATTTTTTTTCAGTAAGTGCACTGTAGATTACCTCATCAGAATTCTGAGCCACAACCACTGGAGAAAACCTTGGAGAAGAGTTAAAAGAAGATAAATGGAAGGCAGAAGATGCACTTAGGTGTGAAGTGGACATATACAGTTTCATTCAACCCCCTCTGCATCAGGTAATGACCATGGGTCAAGTTCATAACTCAATAGAGAACTGGATGAGCTGGGAGACAATAGGAACAAGGATGTAATTCATGCATATGAACAAGCCGGAAGTCAGTAAGACATTTTTTGTATAGCGATGAAGTGTCTGCTTACTCCAAAACTAAAACATGAAGTCTTTTTTCAGAAATATGAAACATTATTGATGTTTCTTTTCTTTTTTTTTTCTTTTCTTTTTTTTTTTTTTTTTTTGTAGAGATGGGGGTCTCACTATGTTGCCCAGGATGGTCTCTAACTCCTGGCCTCAAGTGATCCTCCCTCCTTGACTTCCCAGGTGCTGAAATTATAGCTATGAGCTACCATGTCCAGCCCAGTATCACGATTTTAATTTGCATTTTCCCAATGGCTAATGACGTTGGACATTTTTTATGTGCTTATTTGTCATCAGTATTATCTGTTCACGTATTTTGACCATTTTTAAAATTTATTTATTATTAATTTTTTTTTTTTTTTACTTTTTGTAGAGAGATGGGGTCTTGCTATGTTATTTGGGGTGGTCTCCAACTGCTAGCCCCAAGTGATCCTCCTGCCTTGGACCTTCATAGTACTGGGATTACATGCATGAGACACCACGCTTGGCCTTGATGTTTCAAAGAAATTAAAACTTGACTATGATTTTTTTCTTCAGAACTTTGAGATTTTCAACAACTATTTTTCCTACTTAGAAACCAAACTCTAGCTGTTCTAAGAGCATATCAACAATAATAATTTTGTCCTTTATAACAGTGAATAATTTTAAAACAAAAAATGACTAGCAAACTAGTCAAGCCCAGAGTCAGAATGTGTCACCATAAGTTTCAAGTTACAAAAGCATGGTAGAGTATTTCCTTCTATCATTGACCCTCTAATTGTCCTGTCCATCATGTACTCAGGATGAAATTGAATTTTTTCTACTCTTTTTTCTCAGATATACAGCAACATTTCTTATACCAATTGATAATATTGACAAAATTTTGCAGATTTTCAATTGTAATTCATGAAGAAAACATCAATCAAAAAAATCCAAAAAACTCCTTTCGGTAAAATTGTGGCTCAAACTGGGATAGGAAAATGAATCTACAGATAATTATATTTTGCCAGTATAAGAAAAAATAAAGATAATTTTTGTCTTTTCCAATTCAATATATTAATCAAATGTGATTTTCACTTTATAAAAGAGAAAACTCAGAGTGATGCTGAGTTGTCAAAGCCACACAGAGGGACCAGGTACTCAACCTAGGACTCTAGTTCAGGGCACATATTTTTATACTTAATCATACAAAATAAAGAGAATAGAGCAATAAGGTTTTAAGTAAGATATGCATGGTAACTCGTTTTTAAATGTTTAGACTGTAATCTCATGGAGGATTAAACACAACAATTAGTACAAAGTTGGTGGTCAGTAATTTTAAAGCAATCAGTAAATAATCATAGTTATTGTAAATGATTAGTGATTTTTCACACCATAATCAGGACAGAATTCTAATCACATTTTAGATAAAAATTGATTTTAATCTTATTTCCTTGGTCAAATGCTATATCCTTTCACTTGTAATATTTATAGAGAAGAAGTTTTAAAATGCTTTAGAGTAGACTCAGTGATAACATTTCTCCGGGTAGCCTTGGAGAGACATCTGCATTAGAGTATTCCAGAAAATATTTATATTGAATATATGACAGTATTAAAGTTCATCACAGCACTTTGGCAGCTGCTCCAGATGCTACCCAATCTAGGGTTTTAAGATTTCAAATAAGAGCTTATGGGCAGTTGTCAAGGTAATTTCTCTTCCAAGAATTTATTTGGGCAATTTCATTACTCCAGTCACTACAGCTAAGGTCTCTTTCTTAGACTGAGTATAATTTCTTTCAAATTTAGTCACAGTGTGTGACACAGACCAAGTAGTGCTTTCACTGACATCTGAAAATCTATGTGATATCAAAGATGTGGCTTTAGGAGACTTGCACAAGCCAGGATTAAAAGTAAAAAATAACCAAATATACTGGCAATTTTACCCACACACTGATTTTTTGTTGTTGTGTTGTTGGGTCATATTCTTCTTTTTTTTTTACTTTTTCTTATTACTTAGAAATGCACTACATCTTATTAAATTTTTCCTGGTGCATTTTGTTCTACTAATCTGTTTAATGGCCATGATAAAGTCTTTGTAGAAAAAACTTAAAGGATAATATATATTTGCATGTATAATTATACTTGTACATATATGGCTGGATATTTCAGTGCTTTTACAAATTGTGCAGTATTTTATGTTTTGATTGGGCATTCTGTATACAGAGGTCTTACCAGATCTTGATATTTTTCTAGTAGACTGCTCTATTGTAATAAAGTATTTTAAATTTTTGTTTTATTAAAAAATTATGTCTCCTCTTGTATTTATGGATAAGAAAAAGCTATTGTGTGTTCGTTGGTGTTTAAAACCACGCTTAAAGCCATACTGATCATAACCCTTATCAACGTTATCATCTTAGAAAATGAAGAACGGCAATAGTGGGCTTCGATTTAAAGGAAGTAACAGTTAAACTGAGAAAACACAATTTGACAAAACCACCTCGATTACTTGGTCGCTGTGTCTAAGGAGCCGAACTGAAGTGGAGAGTTGTGCAATTGCTCCAGTAATTAAGTCCCCAAGAGCTCAAAACACATTTTGCCTAGATAATCCAAGTAATTCCAACTCAAGTGCCCAAGTGCCTCACTTTACGATTACCCAGTGTACTAGAAATCCAAACTCACGGAAAGGCTAAATCAGAGAACAGTTCTCATGTCACAAAAGGATTTATCCAAGTGACTCTTTCATTGTCAGGGAGGCCAGAGCTCCCCAAGAATGAAGAAAATTATTTGCTTATTAACTACCTCAATTACTCATACAAGTTGACCAATCTCCTAGAAACAAACATAGAGTTAATGAAACAGCAGATCTATTTTCTGATACCGTTGCTGTCCAGCGCAGTGCTTGGGGAGTCGAGCAAACTTTGTTCAGTACCCAGGATCCTCACTTAATAGATAGTGTTTAAAACACGCTTCATCGCTCTCAACCTCTGTTTATTCATCTATTAAGTAAGTGTCATAATATTATGCATTTTATATTATTACTAAGAGAATAATGTGAGACAATGAAAGTAAAGCAGTTAGTCTAGAGCAGAAAAATGGTAAGATCTCAATTAATGTTAACTGCTGATTGCTGAACTTTAATTGCTCAACATTCTCCACTTGAGGGCAGCCTAATTCGAAGGCACTCCTAGATAAGATCAATTGTCCATGAAGACACTGTACAATTAACAGTTTTTCAAATCTTGGTTTATCCATGGTCACTCATTTCTGAAAGCATAATGAATAAATAGAAAACATGTTTTCATCTATTGATTTGAAAATTATTTAATGAATGTGTCTGTGCTAGTGCCTGTACCAGGGACTGGGCAGGTAACAATGAGAAAGATGATTCCAATTCTCAAGAACATACAGTCTTTCGGGGGAGACAGATATTTTATGTTTTAAAAATTAAAAATAAACACAAATTTTTGAAATGTATTTACAGTATAATTACTTTCTGAAACTTTCTTAATAATTATGAATGTGTTTCCATATATAAAATTCCCAATTCTTTATTGTGATAGTCTTACCTGAATTTTTTCATTGAAAACAAAGATATATAGAAAAGCCACAATCTAAATTATGTAAATCAACCTTGATTTCGTAGCCTTAAAGAGCAATCATTGTTGTGTAGGACAGAAAGCGTCTAATCCAATGTGAGGCTTTGCTGACAAATGATTGAGATGCCACAATTGGTCACATTATTGTGGAGAATGACTCTTCTTTCCCTTACTTCACTCCTGGTGTGATTACCCACTTCTGTTCATAAAAATGGGAAAGGAGCTGAGATTAAATCATAGGAAAACAAACCATGTATCTCATCAGAGACACCACGGACAAAAAAAATAAACATTGTGAAAGAAAAATGGTCTGGCTTTTTCCTTTTGCTGCTGTGAAAAAACCAATAATTCTGGCCTAGATTGTTCATGTTTCACACTAGGAGGCAAGGAATCAGTCTGCAACTGACTGGATTTCAGAAAAATCTAGAAGAAAGACAGATATTTGTTTTACTCCAGACTTTCAGATTTTAAGTCTTGTAACTAATGACCCTACAGATTAGGAAATATCTATATCTATATTTAGATAGTTACATAAATAGTTTTATAGATATAGATGTACATATATACAGACATACATACACCTATAAACATATATATCTTAGTATACTAGAGTTTTATTTGCGAAAATTTTTACCCTTGATCCTAATACACATTAATTCCATTATTAATTCATTTTGTTTGCTTTAAAATCAGAGGTGAGGGGGCATAACTAATTCAATATTTAGTTCTATATCCAGTTCAATAACTAGTCCAGGAAAATGGATTCCCTTTAAATAATCAATTTATATATTAATAATATGTAAGTAATTCATTTCTTAATCTGTATTTTTAAAGAAAGACAAATCTCCCTAGAGTTTTGCCTCTCCCAAAATCTTACAATATGGTAGATTTAGCTAGTGCAGACAACCATCCCATCGAAACATATATAAATGTTGAACAGTGTATTAGAAGAATATCTGACATTTATGAAGTACTTACTATGTGCCAGGCATGCTTCCAAATACTTCACATGTGTTAACTCATTTAATCTTGTCAATAGCCCATTGAGGTAGTGTGATAGTGAGGGCAAAATAAGCTATAACCCCCAAATCACAGTGGCTTAACATAATATTTTTTTCTCACTCATGTCATGATCTATTGCAGTCCAGATGGTTCTTCTCCATACAGCAACAGAGGGACTCAGAGGTTTCTCCCATCTTGGGATGTTGCCATCATCCATATACGGTCTCAAGACACTGGGGAGTGGGAAGAGAATTCAGAAGGTTGTAAATGGGAAATTCTCCATGGGCTAAGGATGGAAATGACATCCATCACTTCCACCCACACTTGGTTGGCTAGAGCTCAGTCTTAGTTCAACTTCAAAGTGGCTGAGAAAAGAATGCACCCAGTAAAAACAACAAATTGTAAATATGATGAGTATAGATTTAGTTTTCACTAATATCTTCCCCACTGATTATCACATATCAATTTCCTCTGTTTTTCCTCGAAAAAGACAAGGTCCCAGCCAGTCTCTGCATCCAGATCAAAGTCTGCTGTCTTTAAGTGATGTTCATTCTGTGTCTGGACGTGGCTCCCTGTCCAGCTACTCTAACCAAATAAGCCAAATATCTTCTCCATCACCTCTGCAACCCCTCAACACATATATATCCCATATACAATCATGTAGCAGGGGTGAGAAAACCACCGTATTAAATGCCATTGAGGAAAGAGAGAATGGAATAAACATAGCAGACACTTGTCTAAAGCAATTTTGAAATCTTGTTGGGCAGACATTGTGAAGGCTTTTAACTCTGGCGGTCAGTAAAGTTCCTTGATTAGGTTCTGATTCTGCTCTCTTGGAAGATTCCCTTGTTATTTTGCTGCATAGCTTCAAGGATTCCCCTCTAAGAGGCTATTCAAGGATATCACACTTGAGGGAAAAGATCGTACTTAATCTGGTCTTTGCTGCAAACTTGACTCTTAATGGAACTTCATTACTCAAAGCTTTTCCCAGTTTTGTCCCCCACTGGCTGGGATCTAGAAGCAGTCCTCTTTTCAAATTCTATATTTCAAGACTCTCTTTTATTACCTTTCATTTTTGCTTTCAAACGTAAGAATTTTCCCCTGAGATCATTTTAGTTATGGAATATCTTGTCAAAAATAGCCAAATGTATATAATACCTACTGAAATTTGGATTCTTTCTAATCACTGTACCTACATCTGTCTTTTAGATTATCACAGATAGCATTTTCCTAAATTTTTCATCATTGTGTTTCATATATTACTATATTTCTGGACCCCAGTATCAGTTTCCATTCTGTTATGCCACAGCCTCCTATTTTGAGGATTTGTAATGGAAGCTCCTATAACAAAATATTCAGCACCAATTACAAGGTACCAATTTCTGTTTTAGGCAGGATGAACAAAACTAGCAATTGAAATCAACAGTACCCAAATCCCTGATTTAACTTCATGAACTACATTTCTTGTTCCTACCACAATTTAACAATGATCATACAGTTCTCCAAGTAGAGATTCATGAACTAAGGCTTCTTCCTTCTTATGGTGGCTAAATCTTAACATGTGTGCTTTAAAAAAACTGTTGAATAGGATGAGACAATGCAGATTTGTGTCTGTGAAATGTCTATGGGCTAGATGTGGAAATGGCCCGTTTTCTATCTTCCCCTATTCCACTTGCTAGAAATCAACCACAAGGCCATTAGCAAGTCTATTTTCAGAACTCAGATCACTAGCATCTTATCTCCAATACATTTTCAAGTGAAGAAACTGAATCATAGGTGAATTAAATAATTTATCTAATTTCCTCCTGTTTCAAAGCAGAACTAACTCTAAATCCAGGAAATCTAACTTGGGACCCAGATACTAATCATTTAGAAATATATTTTAAAAGGATGATTCAGAAAAAGAATTATCGGGTGTCAAAAGAAAATAGGCATCTCAAACACGGAACATTAAGAGGATGAAACAATCACAGTAGCCTTGCAAACCCAGATTGATACTTTGGAGATCAGGGACTGGGGCTTTGATGTTCATATGATAAAAAGATGACATTGGGGCTACATAAAGTATTAGTAAAAGAAACTGAAATTATAATATTTGAAAAATGCTAGAAATCTCTTAAAGTGACCCCTTCTGTCACAAAGAGACTAGAAAATGAAGTTTGGGATGCTGACCTAATAAAAAATAAGGACAAGTATGTGCCACACATGAGTGTTGGAACAAAATTAAACCTATTTGCATGGTACAGGAAGCCTAAAATAAGAAATTAATGTAAGACCTTGTCCCAAGGTGGTAAAACCATAGGTATCCCACCACATTACCACAAATCAAAACCACAGAATAAAAATATTTCCACAGCCCATGATACAAAAGTCTTTCTTAGGAAAAAGCAAAATAATAATAAAATGAAAATTATATACCATATGAAATGGATTAATATGAGATAGCAAACACAACAGTGTTATTAATACCCCCAGGAACCTAATAATACAAAAAGAAAGAAATTATGAAATTATAATGAATAAAATGATTAAAGCAAAAGAAAAAAGAAATAGAAATTTAAATTCTCACATTATACTACAAAAAAGCAAACAGAACCAAAATTATAACTTTCCTGACAATGAAAAATAATGTTCAAAACTTGAGTGGATTAAATGGCAAAGTAAACTTAACTGAAAAGAAAATTAGTGAACTAGAAGATAAGTACATACAAATAATCTAGAATATAAAACAGAAATGAAAGATATAAAACAGAAACTAAATGAAACTAATCATTAACTGATAAAATTCTATATTTCAAGGAGAAAACAAATATAATAGGGAAAGCAAAAGGTCAATAATTGAAGAGAAAATAGCTGTAGATTCTCTAAAATTAAAGAAAAATGTATGTTCTCATATAGAAAAACTTGAACAGGTTCTGAAAAAATATCTATTAATGTTTAGAGATAAAATGGTGAAGCTGAGGACTCTAAGAAAAAAAAATCTTAAAAGCACCAACTTGAAAGTACAAATTATCTACAAAGGGATAAAAATTACTTGGATAGGGATTCCTATCATTCTCTCAGCAATCCATAAAGTACTTAGATATAAATTTAGCCCACCCCTCAAAAAAGCAAGGCATATACACTGAAAACTACAAAACATTGCTGAGACAAAGAAAACATAAAGAGATATACCACTCCCAGATCAAACAACTCAGTAATGTTATAGAGTAATGTTCCCCAAATTGACCTAAGAGTCAATGCAAATACAATCAAAATCCTTGCTAGCTTTCTCTTTTTCCAATAAATAAATAAATAAATAAATAACATAAAGCCAGATTGATTCTGAGATTCATATAAAAATGTAAAGGAACTATTTTTTTGTGTGTGAGAACCTGTTTTTCCTTAAATTAAAGCCAACTTTCTGAGTCAATTCCTAGATTTCAAAGGCTTTTTAAGGGTAGTTTGTTAGACTATGCGTTTATCATTTTGTTTTTGAAGGCAGAACTCTGGACTCATCTAAAACTCCAGAGAACTCAACAACTGCCAGAAGAGGCTGCTTATTTTATGTCAAAATTTGCCTGGGCTCCCTGTGTTATAGATCCGTAGGAATGTAGTTCTTAGAGTTTATAAACGTGTGTGTGCTCACACATACACACACACACACACGTACATAGAGTAATCATCTCCATAGCATGCGAAATGGTCAAGTTTGCAAAGACAAAAAGAATGCTGTAAAACGAGGCCTGACAAAGTATCACAGCAAGCACAATCCCATCTGCCACATGTTTTTGGATAGTCCATGAGCTAAGAATGGTTTTCATATTTTTAAATGATTGAAAAAAATCAAAAGAACAATATGTTGTGGCATGAAAATTATATGAAATTCAAATCTCAGTGTCTGTGAATAAAGTTTTATTGACACACAGCTACACTTATTCATTTACATATTATCTAGGATTGCTTTCACGCTACAGTGGCAAGGTTGACTAGTTTCCACAGAGACTGCATGGCCTGAAAAACCTAAAATATGTACTAGCTGGCCCTTTCCAAAAATAGACCCTAACCCCTGCTTTAAGACAACATACACTCTGAAAGTGAGGCTGAATCACCAGTTTCAGAGACAACTCATTTTTGGCAGTGTAATGAGTTTCACCAGTGACAATACCAGAGGCCACCACAGTTCTTTAGAGAGGTTTTAAGAACATTAAGCAAAAAAGATTAGTGTCTGTATTCCTTTTTCCAGAATATTCTAAGACCCCAGTGTAAGTTTTTTCACTCCTGCAATTTTTTTACATGCACATATACCAAATCCAGTTATTACTAAACTTTATTAGGCTAAAAAAAATGTTGCATGACTAGTTGACTTTTATAATAATGGTTAACATTTAATGAATGATTGTTATGTTCATCTTTTCCTCACAAAGGCTCTGTGAAGTGATACTACTGTTTTCTTCAGTTTACAGATGAAAGCACAGAGAAGTTATGAATTTGGCCAAAGTAATTTGTAAATGGCCGAGCCAGAAATTGAACCCAAGCTGTCTAAATCTAAGGCCATCAATATTAATTCTATACTTCTTCTGTAGTGATATCACTAAACAGGATATACAGATGGCTCTTCCTTAAAGAATATATCTAGGGCTTGTTCCTTTTCCTTAAGGGCCTGAACACAAGACTGGCCTCTAGGAACAGATACTTGCTTCAACTTCCTACCCGGGTTTCTTACAATCCCAATTTGGTCATGTACAAGGAGCTGTGGCTGTTCTGGACTGGTTTCATTTGGGCACACACCAACTTTACTCATAATTATAAAAATAAATACTTACAGATTTTCCATAGTGCTCTTGTATTCAGAAGCAAAGATCCCATTATCCAAAAGGATTATATTTAAGGCAAACTTATTAATACTTTAGGAAACTTTGTAAAGGGAACCATTAAATATAGAGGGGGCTGATGTCTTTTAAAAGTCTACCTGCCTATGTTCTGTCCTTTCCCCTCTCCTTACCACAAGGTTAGAAAGATAGGTAGATATATAGAGATGAAAGATAGGCCATCTGCCTCTCCAGCCACATCATCTCCCTCTCTTCATATGATGATGGAACTAGTGATTTTTGATTTTCTTCCTTTTGATTTTGTTTCTTTAATTTTCTCTGACAAATGCATAAAATGTATTTAATTTTCAAATCAGAAGAAAGTTAAGTGATTTTTTTTTCTTTTAAGTTCTATGTTTCCTTTATATAGCAAAGTCTGCTGTCAGATCATTGCTTTCCAAAACAACGTAAACACTTTCTGCACAGGCCTCCTATGACAATTCCTCTACCAAGTAAAATTTTGTCTTCATTGTCTAGCATTTGTACTCTTCTTACTCATGCCCTATTTAATCTCTGTAGTAATAGTTTTCTACTTTTTATGGTTGTATTCATACCGTGGCCTCTTTCAACCTGACTTCTCCCTACCTCCATCCCAAGGACATCATTGCACGTGATCCAGTTTCGCTCACCCAATGCCTTCCTGTTGGACACATCACATGGATACATGCGCATATATTTTTTCTCTAATTTTACGTTCTGTGCAATTTGGCAACGTGGAACACCACCCCTTCAGGAGATTCCTTTTTTGATTTCCACAGTGGGATGTTACAGCTTCCTAGTATAACTCCTGGCAGCCATTTGCTTATAAAATTAATGACTCTTTTATTTATTCCTTTCTGTTTTTTTAATATATGTAAACTGCTTCCTCTGAAATGTAAGTTTCTTAAGCATAGGGATTTTAGTTAAATGCCTCTGTAACCCACCTAGAACTAGGACTAGTGCAAATCAGATACTTAAGTCAGTATATTTGCTGCATAGTAATTCTACTTCAAATAAGATTTTAGTTTACTCTATAAAGCTAAAACATCACCCATTAGGCCCATTTACCTAATGATAAATAAGATAAGAAATAAGCTGCCCAAAAATTTAAAGAAAAGAATATCCTTGTATTAATTATAATTGTTTTAAAATATCTTATACACCTTTCCTTAAAGAGCAAATATATTTTTATTAAAAAAAGAAAAAGAAAATGTACTGAGTATATGCAAAAAGTCTAAGAAGTGGGATCTAGATAACTGAAATATAATATTTAAAACCATCTATGGGCCGGGCGCGGTGGCTCACGCCTGTAATCCTAGCACTCTGGGAGGCCGAGGTGGGCGGATCGTTTGAGCTCAGGAGTTCGAGACCAGCCTGAGCAAGAGCGAGACCCCACCTCTACTAAAAATAGAAAGAAATTATATGGACAGCTAAAAATATATATAGAAAAAATTAGCTGGGCATGGTGGCGCATGCCTGTAGTCCCAGCTACTTGGGAGGCTGAGACAGGAGGATCGCTTGAGCTCAGGAGTTTGAGGTTGCTGTGAGCTAGGCTGACGCCACGGCACTCACTCTAGCCTGGGCAACAGAGTGAGACTCTGTCTCAAAAAAAAAAAAAAAAAAAAAAAAACCAGCTATGTTTCAAAACAAAGAAACTGACCCTCCTAAGATTATCTACCTAATGAATTTTGTGAGTTAGAATTGAGTTAGATTTTTGGAATCATTTCTTATTCTTTATTCTTTTTTAATAATAATCTTTTCTGTCTAGTGTTTCTTTTTTATATGTGAACTGAGATCATTCTGATTCTTTAATAAAACATGTTAACTTATTATTTTCATTCTTCTTCCCCTGTTTATCCTTTTTGTCTAGCTAATGTCATTTTCAGGGCAACGTCACCAATGTATTGGCATACCATTCGATAGGAATAATATTTTCCAGAGCTGCTAAATGTGATTGAGATTGAATGCATAGAAAGTAGAATTGGAATGGGAACAGGAGAGCTTCCTTGGACAGACAGGCCCTTCTTAATGTGTCGTGCTGACTGGGCTGAGCTGGACTTACCATGTATTGCGGCTGAGGCAGTGGCTTTTGGTATATAAGAACAAAGTATTGTAACCAATACTTCCTTCTTCTTCCTCGCTCTCATTAATGTCTTCTAATGTTATTATTAACTTCACTTACTCCTAGCACAACGTTACTCATCATTTGTAGCATGTTTACAATTAGGAGTAAGCCACAAAATTTTACAGGACTAAAAACTAAATTATTAGCTTTTCTTGCTACCTTATAGAAATAACTTTCTTCTTTACGTTTTGTTGTACTCAGCATAGTCAAAGAAAAAATACCTTGCTTTAATGATATAGACAGAAAAAATGAACATACATATTGTGTGAGAGATATTTGAGAAAACATAACATTTGCAAAGTGAAATAAATATTTTATATTTAAATGACAAAAAGCACAATTGGAAGGAGAAGCTCAGCATCTCAGAGGGGACACCAGGCTCCACACAAGTTTAGGCTTGTTGACATTGTTAGAGGGCACAGTGAATGACACCTTTTTTCTCTGCCTGAATGTGAAACCTATTAAAAAACAGAGAGAGAGGAATCAAGCAGAGGCTAACTTTATGAAGGGGATATTGAAAGTATGATCCTTGTGTGGGAGGTATTTCTCTACAATGATTCCTAAAATTAGCCAGATACGCACACACGCAGTTAGAGTCAGTGCTGGACAAACACAGGCCTTCCCAGGTGTCTTTGTAAAATTAACAGCATAAATTATCAGGAAAGGACCTCTGCTTCTTAGTGGTCCCTTGGCAACCTGGGGGAATCCTGTAGGGTGGAGTGTGGCAGGGAGCTGGGACGACTTTCTTTCCCTAATTCATGAACTGTTTAACTCATTTCACCTCCTTAGGTGAGAAAGGCATAATTACTGGAACAAGATACCAGGAGTCAAAAAAAAAAAAAAAACAATCAGAATGAGAAAAATATAGTCCTCCTTCTCCTCTCCCATTCCTAGCAAACTTTATTGGAATATAGAGTCTTGAAAAAATGAAAAGAACTGCTATTATATACCTCTTGCAGGTTGTAGTTGAGTTGGAAATTTGAAATAGAGAGTAAAAAGGAACTCACAACCATAAAATAAAGTAAAACAGAATTTTTAAAAAATGAAACAAAATATGTAAGTTCCAAAAGTTCAAAGAAAGTCTATTCTTCCTATAAAAGTAAAAGAATTTGATCAATTGCTTCAGGCCTTGTTATAACAGGGCACACCTCTGTGGTCTTACTCCAAGAACAAGAGTTATGTCTCTCTTCATTTTACTGCTTGCCCATAGTAGGAAGCTGAAGAATACTTATTGGGTGTATGAGTGTATCCTGGGCCTGTGGGTATGTTGCTCGAAGATTTTGAATCAGAAAAAATCATGATATGTATTAAATGAACTTAAATGCAGCTGTGTGTGCTCAGTGGAATGAGAAAGTACCTAGACTTCTATTTCTGTTACTGTTATTCACCAAGTATTCATATAAAGTCCCTGCCATGTTCAAGGTTCTGTGTTAAATATATTAATAGAAAGAGATATCATTATGAGCAAGACATAGTGTTCAATCCCCCAACAGAAAAAGGACTTAATAAGTTATACAGATAAGGGAAAAATACAAGAATTTACTAGTTATAAGAGGTAAATGACAAAAAATAATGAGGTTTCAAAACCAAAAAAAAAAAAAGAAAGAAAGAAAGAAAAGGGCATCTATTCATATTTTGTTTTATCTGGCTTTTTGTATGGGGTTAGAATAAAATGAGTAAACATACCATTTTCTTAAAAAATGAGTCATTTCTGCTTATTTATAAAATTTTCCATTAGATTGAGTTAAAGTAGGCCTAAAAGTTGTGATTTAAGGACAATGTGCCACAGTGTTATGGTAAACAGAATGCAAATTTATGTGCGTTCTAGGATGTCTGAATAAATTATGCTACTTGACTACATGTGTACTCCTATTTTCAAATGCATGCTGTTAAACAAAAGTAAGATTATCTTTATTATCTATTTTATTGGTGATCTAATTCTAAATGGACACCTACTGTTAGACCTGCCTCTGAGTGGAGGTTTTTCCATGTTCTTGCTGTTCACTGGGAAAAGAATTTCAGGATGTATCATGTAAGCCAAGCAAGTGACAGCTTTTATCGAAAGTGAAAGTACCCTCTCAGGAAAGAGTAGGCAGGCTTGACAGAGAGCAGCGGCACTGGAAGGCAGTGGTTTTAGATTTTTGGTACTTTTATTAATTGAGAAGAGGAATATCCAAGGCCAAGGATCTGCTTTTATTAAGATATTGGGTAGTAATTCCTGGAATTGAGTTTCCTAACATTTTCATACTTTATACGGTTGTCTCAGAACTGTCAAGGTGATTTCAAGGGCAGAGAAATTTTAAAACCACAATGTAAATGATGTTGTAATTAGTAAAAGTTCCTATAAGGTGGCAGAGATAGCCCACAAGCCAACCGAAGCTGGTTCTTGCTTGCAGTTATCAGCCCATCTTGTTTAAGGTCATTTGCGTTAATGCTACACCCAATTTCCAAGCCCCTGCATCTGGCCTCAGCCCTGTCTCCTGGTTTCCTACTCTAATACTGTCATTAAAGGAGCTTCTGTATAATCACTTGGCTTAAAAAATAAGTCCTGAAATTTAAAAAAAATAAGTCCTCAGATTCACATAAATATTAGAAAGCTCCAGCATTATGCGTGACTCTGTTATAGTCATGAATGTCCTCAATGATACTAACTTCAAACAATATTTTTCAGTCCCATATCCCTTTATGTCTCAGCAGAATTTAACATTGTGAACTATCTTTTTCTTATGGAAAGACTTGTCTTTTCTTGGCATTTTGACACCATACTCTCCCTTGTTTCTTTGTACCATGCTGGTCATATGTCTTCATTGTTGTATCATCTCCTTCTATCTTGTCTTTCTCCATTGATATTTCTCAACCTTGGTCCTAGACCTGTTCTTTTACCACAATGGGCTCTCTCACTACAAAAACTTACCCATCCTCATGTCTTCAATTACCCTCTGGACCCTTGATCTCTCTTCTGAGTTTATATACAGTCATCCCTTAGCATCTCTGGAAGATTGGTTCTAGGAACTGCTGAGAATAACAAAATCCAGGGATGCTTAAGTCCCTTTTATAAAATAGTGTAGTATTTGCACATAACCTACATTTATCCTCCCATATACTTTATTTCTATGTTACTTATCATATCTAATACAATGCCTATACATCACTTCATTTACCTGGATTTAATGTAGTATTCTGCCCCCACTAATTCAAGTTTTGCTTCTTATAACTTTGTGGAATTTTTTTTTCTTGAATGCTATCTTTTCAGGTGTAGAACCCACAGATACAAAAGGCCATTTTTATGCATAATCACTTGCATAACTGAAATATCATTTGTAAATTCCAAAATAGTCTAAAATCCAACATTTCCAAAATAAAATGCATAGTATTCCACACTAACCTGATTTTTTTAGTAATTTCTAGCTCAGTGAATGGCCCTTCCTTTCATGTTTTTGCTAAAATCAAAAACTTGGGAGTCATACTTCTTGATACTCCCTCTGCATTATCTGTGATATGAAATTAATCAGTAAGGTTTTATAAAATCTTATTCTTCCCAAAATAACATGAAATTAAAAGTAGTTATAAAAAAGTAAACAAAAATAAGGATAGGACATAGGACATACTGGAGAAATGGCAATATACAGACAGTTAGTGAAAACAATATACAGGTTCTTCCCTGATTATTATTCAATTCTTTTATACCCATTTGTAACAAAGGATAGACAGTGTCAAACATATGTGGCTCTCTGAAAGAGAAAAATATCTCTCCAACTACATTTAGGGTTTCCCAAAATATTTATTGGGATGTGCCTTTAAAAAGAGACATCATTTCTCTCAATGTCAATGGATAGATCTGCTTTGAATCATCATTTATTATCAACAATGCATTTGGACATTAGTGTTCACAACGCTCTTCTAACTTCAGCCTTTCCCCAAACTGGGTGGGTGTATCAGCTATGGGAACAAATGAAAAGGTTTTAGCTTGTTTGTGTTCTTTTCCAGAGAATACACTTCTGAAAAAGATACATTTTCAATTCTTTGTAAACTACAGGATAATGCATCTGGAGTAACTATGCTGGTACTTTTAGAATCAGCTGGGCAAGCCTTGTTGCTGTCTTAAGAGATTTTTAATTATATAGTTTATTGCAGTAATTGCTTTATTTTATAGTGCACTTACTTCCTGTAAGTGCACTTTGTGTATGTGGCAACTGTTGTTCCTTTAATTATAAGGTTAAGTATCACATAATTACAGGGTAAATACACAGTTATTTCTGTTCTGTGTGCCAAGTGTTTAGGTAACTTGGTATTTATACAAAGGAACCAAATGGTGCTTAGGAGTCTTTCTTTTAATTCCCATATAAAATAGGCTTCAGTACAAAATTCAATCATGTATTATATTATTTTTCCTTTTAAATCATTTGCAAGTGCCAGGCCAGAGTACACTTTTATGAAATATGTTACATTACAATGAGAACTAACATCACAGGCTTTTTTTTAATACTGTCAAGAAAACTCTATAAGTATTAAGGAAAACATTTATTATAGTTCCTTTAATTTAATATTTCTCAATTTCAAGTTTTATCTTTTGTCATTGCTATCAACTCTTAGCTTAAATCTAATATATTTATCTAAAAAGCAGAAAAAAACAAAGCCACAATTTAGAGCATATTCAAATACTAAGAAGTTCACAAGTTAAAACAAGAAAACTGAAAACATCATTCATTCATTTCAGCTTCTTTAACTGTTACCATAATTATTAAAGTTTTTTTGTGTCTTATGTATGTAGAAATTTTTTAAGTTTGCATCAGCTTCTACAGTGGTTCTAGAATTTGGAAAATGTTTTTGAATGTATGTTTTATATTTCAGTATGTCCTCATTAATCATTCCTAATAACCAAACAGATGTGATTTATTAGTTAATTCATTCTATAGACATTTATTTGGTGCTTACTATGTTCCAGGAACAGAATATATTGCATGCAATGTGCTCGTTATCTAGTACAAGAGGTAAGCAGATACGCCAATAGTTGTAATTTGTGTTAAAAATTCCTCAATATTGCTACATAGAAGGCCCAGAAGTTGCAAGAGGAAAGTGTCATGAGTTATAATGAGGGCAGATAAATATGGGGTCCAGTGGGGGAAAGAATTAGATCTCAAAAAGATGAAAAGCTGTCCCCCATACAGGAAAGATGGATTTTCAAAGATAGTATATATTTGCCTATGATTTCAGAAATTACAATAGTAACCACTAGCTATTTAAACTAGATAGAAAAAGTAATAGTAGTTCCACTCTGTAGCAGGTCAACTATCCAAATTCTTTTATTAAGCCAAAGATTCTAATAATTTGGAATCTAATAGTTTATGTTATTACAGTAAATAATATTATTTAATGGCAAAGAGAATTATAAATAAGTTTTCTATTGACCAAAGACTATGACCCTAATATAATTAGAATGAATTCTTCAAGATTGGTAACTAAAGGATGCAAATATGTGGAAATACCAATGGCCTATGGAACTTCCAGCCATAGAACAGGGACACAGAGGATGACCCTGATGCATTACTCTTCAACATGTATATGAATCTACTGCTTCCAAACAAGGAAGAAGAGCCATCTCTGTGGCCCAGTTAGGACACAGTGCAGCAAACTAAGTTCACTCATGATTTAATGTTGGGCAAAGGGTTGTACTGTATTATAAAAGTGTTATAGTAAACACTCTACAGTTTAATGCACTGCCTACTGTCCAATGTGAATTGGAATAGAAAAAAATCCTCCAATATGATGGATCAACATTTGGATTTCCAAGGCAATCTGAAAAGGTCCAATTAAAACAAAAATAGAGCATTCACAATTTACCTTGGAATTTTTTCTTCTTTTGCTTCTCAGAGTGATTGTTACCTTTCCAGGTGCATAGGGAATTTAAGCCCATTAATACCAACTCATGATTCAGAAATCAGGCTTTTTGCACTAATCCTTTGCAGTTCTTACTGTTATTCCTTTTAGGTCATAGCTGGAAGAGAAAGATTCTCCAGTACAGATTAGAATTTGAGTAAATCTATTGAAGCAAGGTGCCGTGACATCATCATAGCTCACTGCAACCTCAAACTCCTGGGCTCAAGTGATCCTCCTGCCTCAGTCTCCTGAGTAGCTGAGACTACAGGTGCATGCCACAACAGCCAGTTAATTTTTCTATTTTTAGTAGAGACGGGGTCTCGCTCTTGCTCAGGCTGGTCTCGGACTCCTGAGCTCAGGCGATCCTCCCGCCTTGGCCTCCCAAAGTGCTAGGATTAGAAGTGTGAGCCATGGCACCTGGCCAGGACTTTTTGAATTACATCCCACCATGTGGCATAGATGAAGGGTTACTGAGAAACAAAGGTCATGGAATTTTTATCTTGATGCTAAGCATTTATATAAAAAGAAAAGATTGCAAGTGATAGCTGCTATACAAAAAAAATCATGTTAGCTACAAGCTTGGGTGGGGGGGCTTTGTCTTTGCCTGACATTGAAAAAGCACTTTTGAGTCTTTTTCAGAAAAAAATATTTCAGGTAAATATATACATATCTTCTAACGTACAAGACTATAAGTTATGGAGTCTTCTCATACCTTAATATTGTAAATGTCAGTTACTTCTAAAAAGTATGATACTTTTATTTAAATAACAACAAAGAGCAATTTTTTATATAAGGCACAAAATCACAATATAAAATGAGCTGTGAATTGGTGATGAATAAAAGGTAAATTAACATCAATAAAAGAAAAAGACATACATGAGCTTCTACTTATCCACATTTCAAATTTAAGAAACATGCCTCCTCACTTAATATGTATACCAGCTTAAGACCCATTTTACTCTGATGTTAATGGGGAAAGAAAATTTTATAAGAGGAAGAGAAAAGGAGAGGAAAAGTAATAGAATATTCCTTAGTTTCTGTAGTAAACATGGAAACTGGAAATTGATCTACTCTTTTCTTGACTTTCTGTGTAATAGGACTAACTGTATGTTGTAAATAAGATATAATATTTACAGATCTGATTTTTCAAATAATAATTTAAATACTTTGATTAAAAATTTTAACTATTTTAACAAGAAATTATTTCCTATGAAATCTAGACAGTTGATTTAGATTTTGCATAAGATTTTGGTTATGACTTGCGTCTGACAAGTTTACTTTAGTAAAATTACTATATATTCTCCAAAATTCATTTTAATCATAAAACTTTATTTATAATTCTTTAGATAGTCTCTTAACAAAGAACTGTAAGAATATATACCATAACTAGAGCTTCTATAAAGAATTAGCACTTGTTATTATGAGTTAATTTTTTAGTTGCATTTTCTTAATTTTGTTTTCAAATCAAAACTACCTTTTATATAGTCTGGATAATACTTTGATAACCGATGAACAAATATGCACATGAACACGCACACACACTGTTAGGAAACACCCTGTTCAAATATAAAGGGGTGAAGCAAGCCTCACAAACCTTTGTCCTTTCCACTTGTCCAAGTGATTCCTCTGAATGGCATAATCACAACTGCCTACATTTCATCATTGACCAAGAATTATGTTTGGCTACAACCTGGCCCTTAAGCAGACCTAAAATAGTGTTCATTGTACTTTTCTAACTTCTAATTATATATTCCCATATTGTTCCTGGTTTCCAACTGTGCTGATTACTACAGTATTTAATTTTAAGAACAATGAGTAACCACCTGTTTTGCATGATAAAAGGAATCTAAACATCCGAAACAATGTTTCCTCAAGGTATTTTGTGCATACGAATTCTATGTCCTTAAACAGTGTTTAGTTCTTGACACACAGGAATCTGAAGATCAGAGATTTCTTTGGGCAACTCTCAACACTATCTAGATGTTTTATATGTTCGCAGTGTTACCAATATTAGCACCTCATAATATCATTGATGTAAAGAATAATCCTGAAAGATACACTCTAATCGTATATTTATTTTCATGTTCATATCATTCCACATTAAATCTCATATTAACTCATTATCTGAGTACATAAATATACAAAAAATATTCTTTTTTGGAGGATGAAATGTATAAAGACACCTGGAATTGGGCAAACATAAAAGCTGCAGGGTTTTTTTTTCCCTAAAGGAAAGTAACTCAAGACAACCCAAAGGTCTCATTTTGCTTCCCCCAAATCCTTTAGTTCTGATTATATCAGGGAGAAGGTACATGTAGGAGCTCTTCGTCTTTAGCACCCTTTCTTTAATTTGCTCACCTCTCCTTTAACAAAGAGCTTGTGTTCCCAACCCAGGGCCATTTATATGACCATACCAGTCAAGAGAATGCAGCCAACAGGGCTGAAGCAATGCGGAGGAGCATCAATCAATCGAACACATGTCATGTTGATAATAAATACTGAAAACGGGGAATCCTGAGTCCACAAACCCAGAGGGTGTCCTGTATTTCATTCGGACATTGTGGTTGCACTGCCCTTTTCATCCGAACTTCCTGTCGAGCTAGGCAAACGTGATCTTAGCCCCAGTAATTTTGTAGGAAGCTCACAATAGGCAAATAGTTTCATTTTATAGATACAGTCTCATGGGCCCACACATATTCCTTAGAGAGTCTGCAAACTTTTCTGCTGTGACAACTCAACTGGATGTATGTATTCCTCTATTTTATGGCAGAAAGTGTAGGAAAGAGGTTATAAAAGCAACACCTGATGCAGATAGCTTTCTTTCTCCCTTTCATGCCTTGTGCAGACATAATTCCTGTCCTTAATATTCTTCCAAACAACAAATAGAATTTTTCTGTGACACCAGGACTTCTTGGGTAGTAGAAAAAGTTCAGAGTGTCTCTCACTCAGTGGGGAACTTCAGTAGCCTTACAATAAATGAAGCTCCATTTGCTGTGAAGGAAATTACTTTGTTAAATATTTGCTAAACTCTTCATAGAGCTAGCTGGTGCTGGATGGTGGTAATAGCAAAATAAATAAAATTTGGTCCCTGTCACCAAATAATTCAGTCTAGTGGGTGAAAGAGAAATTAATGTATCTTTAGAACCTCTGACAATGGCTGCCTCACTAACTCCTCTGATTATGTATTTGAAAAGTCGATACACAGTTTGAGAAGATTAAGATACAAATATTTATGGGGCAAAGGCACGGAGAAGTGAAAGAGCAATCCCATTTCACTGATGAAGTAACTGAGGCTTAAAGATATTGAATAACTTGCAAATTGTATATAGCTGCTAAGTGCCGGAATTAGTGTATAATTCCTGTCTCTAGAAAAAAAGATAATACTCTTTTTTGCAACTTTATTATAGTGCATGGTCTAATCAAGGGGAACTATGGGTCTATGTGCAGGACAAATCAAGCTGGCTTGTTCAGATCAGTGTCCCTGGGTCTGCTACCCCCATATAGTTGCTAGCTTGTGAGATTTGTTTGTTTATTTATTAAGCAGGCCTGACTCGGTCCTGTGCCTTCATGTCTTCTTATAGCATCTGGGGCATGGTGTTTGCAGGACATCTGTTTGCAAAGGCAAATGCTCTAGTCTGAATTTTAATCCCCCCCCAAAATTTATGTGTTGGAAACTTAATCCCCAAAGCAACAGTGTTGTGAGGTGGGGCCTTTTGGGAGGTGGTTAGATCATGAGGGTTCCACCCACAAGAATAGATTAATACTGTTATACATGGGCTTATGGGACTAGAGCGACTCTGTCTTTGGATTTCTGCCACATGAGGATGTGACGTTTGTCCTCTCTTTGACTTTCACCTTCCCCCATGTGAGAATGCAGAAAGAAAGCCCACGTCAGATACCAGCAACTTGATCTTGTACTTTCCAGCCTCCAGCACTGTGAGGTAATAAATATCTGTTTTTATAAATTGCTCAGTCTCAGGTATTTTGCTATAGCAGCACAAATGGAGTAAGACAGGGAGATGTGATTCTTCCCACCTTTCTTACATCCTGAACACTCATAACACCTGGATAAATTCCTTAGTGGAGAAGAGGACAAGGAGGAAGTTAAGCAAATCCCAAGAAGCCTCATTGGCTAAGTGATCATGTGCTTCCTGCTGAGGCTCTCTGGTTGAAATACAATTTCTTGGAACAGTAAGAATGTGGTTATTCAGGTGGGTGGTTCATTAGCATCCCTCATCATGAAATTCACCTGTAGCTCAGTGAATTATGAGTTTGAAACATTTGTTAAGTGAATATAAACAGCAGCAGCAACAAAATGATAATTTACCTACACTTTTTATTTTGCAATAATTTTGTATTTATAGAACAGTTACAAATATAGTACAGAGTGCCTGTACATCCTTCACTCAGCTTCCTTTAATGTAATAGCTTATATAAACATGGCGTGTTTATCAAAACTGAGTTGCTTGTGTTCAGGATTTTAAACACTCAGAGCCATAAAAATGCACAAATAACCAAGAATAAATTCTATATCCTTGTTTATTAAAATTAATACTATAATGATGATTTTTTTCAGAATTAATGCATAGATATAATATAATCTCTGTGAAATGCCAGTGGGATTTTCTTTACAACTTGACACAATGATTTTAAATTTTATTTTAGAAAAGTAAATCAATAAGAAAAATTTATCCTAGTAGATATTAAAATGTTACTTATTTAAAATACTTGTGTTAATGTAATAATAGAGAGACAAAATAAACACATCAAGAGAGAAACTTCAGAAATAGATTTAGGTAAATACAAAAATATATATGTTGCTGTTCAAATCTATATAAAAGAATTAATTATGTTACAGGTGGTTTTGATAAAAATGACCACAGTATTATTTTGATTTTGAGAATAATAAATCAAAAGAAATTCCCCCAATATTGCAATTGTTGGCCAGGCGTCGTGGCTCATGCCTGTAATCCTAGCACCCTGGGAGGTCAAGACGGGTGGATCATTTGAGCTCAGGAATTCGAGACCAGCCTGAGCAAGAGCGAGACCCCGTCTCTACTAAAAATAGAAAGAGATTATATGGGCAACTAAAAATATATACAGAAAAAATTAGTCGGGCATGGTGGCGCATGCCTGTAGTCCCAGATACTCAGGAGGCTGAGGCAGGAGGATCGCTTGAGCCCAGGAGTTTGAGGTTGCTGTGAGCTAGGCTGATGCCACAGCACTCTAGCCCAGGCAACAGAGTGAGACTTTGTCTCAAAAAAAAAAAATTACAATTGTTAGAATAATAGTATTAAAAACATGTACACGCACACACATATATATATATACATTATATATATATAATTTTGTGGTGAGAAAAGATGTTAAAAAGTTACAATAAAGGAAGAAATCATACATTTAAATATAAATTTGGTTATATATATTTTAATATATTTCCATGTGGAAAAGGAAAGAAGAACTACATTCCAAACATATTAAACTTCCATATGGAAAAATTACAAATTCAAAAATAGATTTAAACATCCAAACATAGAGGAACTTAACATTATTAAAGTTAAAATCAAGAAAAAAATGAAAAACTCAATAAAAAACAAACATTAATAAAACTATGCAGAAGAAGATATATAATAGTCAATAAACATATTAAAAAATATACTGATTCAGGAACGGTTGCAATTTTCAGGAAGATGCCATGTATTATTTAGCAATTTAGGGAATATTTAACTTAGGACTACACACAGTGTTGTCTTGGAACAAGATTGTGGAAAGTCAGTTCATAGAAATCATAAATCATTCTATGAATCAATTTGGTCACATATATATATAGATACACACACATACATATGGCCAAATTGATTCATATATGTACATATCTATATGTGTGTGTATAACCTTAAAACCTCTGCGATTCCATTCTTAATAAACTATCCCAAGGAATCAATGAAATATTAGGATGTATTTAACTACTAATATAGTTTTGTTGCATTGCTTAATAAATAAATTAAGAAGTAATGTAAAGGTCCTTCAGTAGAGAGTGATTGAGAAAATTGTGTTTCATTTATCTGTTGAAATACTAGAGAGTAATAAAATGATTTTGAGGAAACATTTATTAATTTTCGACATGTTCATGATATATTGCTAAGAAAGCATAAGTAAAACATAACTGTATAAAATATAAACATGGAAAATATCTGGAAATATATAAATTAACATGTAATTTTAGCAATAATGACTCATTTCCTTGGTGTTGATTATTTATATTATTCTTTGTCTCTTATTATAAATTTTAACATTTAAATTAAAAATAAAATAAATTATAAAATTATCTCTATGCTAACCAGGTAAATTAAATAGGCAAATAAATATCATGCATGTTTTCTTTGAACTAAAAATTGCTACCAGTGGCTACTGAACAATCATTTTTCAAAGCAATGGTATGAAAGGGTTCTAAAAATTTACAGGAAATGAGAATGTGTTCCATCATTAATATCATTGAGTTAAGTTTAAAAGTCAGATAAGGCCCTAAGGTCACATGGAGATTTTAATGGAGCATATGTTTGATTCAATAGAAATGTTATAGCCAAAACATTTGCATCAACGAACTACACATGAATTATAGATAAGTGAAGCAAAGCCTTAATGTACCGATTTAGAGTCACAAAATCTGTATGATTTAATTTACCATTAATGTTTCATTAATTTGGAACCAAATGGTTCCTACTTCAAGTCTTTTTTTGTTTGCAAATTAGAGAGGGTACAATGTACCTTCAGTCTGTGCACAATGCAAAATGTTGAGTTAATACTTAGAGACCTTTTGAAGAAAGTGTATATCAATGGAAAGCATATTTAACAAGAGAAAGGTTTATTACTACAGATAATTTTTGAAATGATATTGAATGTACCTGTTCATTCAGGTACATTCAATATTAATATTAATTAATTCAGTATTAATACCAGTATACATAATATAGCATTGCATGATTAAAAGTGTTTAAACATGTTATTTCATTTGAAATTCACATTAGCTCTATGAATAAGATAAGTAAACTCTGTACAACTATTTGTGAAAAATTGAAGCCCAAAGACACTAGGATGTGAGATAGAATTCTCAGCCGGCCAGACAAGAGTAGTCAGTTATTGGTGTCTGTCATAAAAAGATAGCCAGGCATGTGAAGAAATCTTAATATTATTTCATATGAACATCAGCTGAGAGAACTGAAGAAATCTGCATGGAGAAGTGATGATACTGGATGTAGATGAAAGCTGGGTTCAACTATCTCCATGCTGGCTTGGATAATACGGGATCCCAGATATATTTTTTTTGTGTTTTGAATCACAAGAAATCCAAGTTTACAGCTTGATTCTTCCTTCCACTTTGTAACTGTGAAACCTGAGGACTCAGGCTCTTCATCTTTAAAATGAGCATCTTGATACTTACCTTTATCTTAATAGGTATAATATGGATTTGATTCTGAACCTGAGAAAGGAATACAGAAAGTCTCCCATTCAGATTAGAGAATGTTCTGAAACAGTTGCAGCCAATTTTCCAAAATCAAACTCACCAACCACATTGTGAAGATAATATTAAAAAAAAATAATTGCAGTCATTGAGACAATACCTGCCATGCACTAGATACTCCAAACATTTAGTTAATTTCCGTATCATTTTGTTGCCTTTAATGTCTTATGAAGCCACCATATCATTGATTGTTGAGTTAGATTTTAATAAATTGGTTATTGTTTCAAAGTCTGTTTCAAACACATGAGTTTTTAGGTGGCTGATCATCTTCTGGGGACTTGAGTAGGAGAACAATTATTATCTGGGAAATTTAGAAGTTCCATCTTCATCTTCATTGTTTTGAGAAACATCTTTTCTCCTTTTTTGGATTGGATAATTCTTATCTTACTCTTCAGATGTAAGGATCGTCAGTGCTTAAGACTGAGACATAATTTGAAAATGCATCTGTGATCTTTGGAATTTCTAGGAACTGGTGAGGATTCTCCAGTGGCCCTGTTTGTGGCTTTCTAGAGTTTACTAGCAACTCTAGTTCCACGGAATTTAACTTTAGGCATCACTAGGACTCCAACTACACAAGGGCAAACTCAAAATCTTTCAAATCACTGGAAGATTGCTAACCTAACAGGTACACTCACAGCCTATAGAAGGAAACAATTTGGCTTCTAAACCTCCTTGTAACACTTATTCACTATGTGACTTTGAACAAATTATTTTACTTGTCAGTGCCCCATTTACTTCATCTGTAAAGTAAGGATCTTTAATAGACCTATCTTGAAGTCCATGTAATTGTGGAATTACGTGAAAAAAAACTCTCTAAATGGTTAGAATGATCCCAGAACATAAGCCTTAAGTAAATGTTAGCTATTAATACTAGCTAAACTGGCCACAATGGTACACTGTGGACCCAATGTCCCTTGAAAACTCCTAGGACATATAGTTTTAGCATCTTCTGCAGGATTCTCTTGGTTGAGGTTTGATGTCCTCTCAGTTTGATTCTGGAGAGCAAGTAGTCTGGCTGGTAGAAATCCTACTGAGAGTAGCATTCTAAGGTTCAGTTTGTTCAAGTTGTTTTGTGCTGCATTGATCTTAAATCTTCAGCATTGAGTAAAGGAGAGACAATAGAGTTTAGTGGTTGAACCGTTACACGTGAATAATATTAGTGAAGGAAAGAGAAGAGACTGGAAGAAAGGAATAAGAAATCGAAAGGGCAGACACCTGATTCACTGACTCAGATGAAGTTCTCAAATCTTGGAGTGCTTTAGTTGAAAAGGATAGAGTCCAGGAGGTCTGTGGACCAGGTTCCTTGGGTAAAGAGATAGGAGTGAAAGACTCACATAGCTTAGAACTGCTAGAGGTTGCATAAGCCAAACTGCACATATGATATCTTTCTTCTTAGTTATAGCATATTATTTGTTATAATATCAGAAAAATATGACAATTATGAAAGATACATGAAGAGAGATAAAATGAGTGACAAAAATTCTTTGAAGTATTTCTGTTTTAAGAGTAGATATAGACATTCTTCAGTTTACATATCAATTCATTGTTTGGAATTCAAAGTATTTTTCCCTAGAAAGACTGTTTTAAATTATAGTCATGTTCTACAACAGCCACTACAAATCTATTACACAAAATATAACGGTAGAGTACTGTAGAATGTATCATTTTATATCAGTATGTAAAAGGCTTTTGATAAGATTCACTGCAATTCCTGATTAAAGAAAAAGAAAAACACACACTTAGTAAGTCATGAATAGAAGAAAATTACTTTAAGTGATAAAGGTTATCTATCTGAACTCAACAGTGAAATAAGCATTAAGATAAAATTTGGCATCGTCGCTTAAAATCAAGACTAGTTGAGGATGCCTGATGTCAGTGTTCTGGAGGTTTTATCCAGTGTAATCAGAATAAAAAGGAATTATATAGTCATTGAATAGGTAGAGACAAATTTTATTTATGTATAATATTATAGATATCAGAAACATCCTAGAGCAGCAGTCCCCAACCTTTTTGGCACCAGAGACCGGTTTCACAGAAGACAAATTTTCCACAGATGGGGGTTGGGGGATGGGCGGGTGGCCGTGGAGCTCAGCATCCGGTCTCCAACAGGCCCAGGACTGGCACCGGTCTGCAGCCCGGGGGTTGGAGACCACAGTCCCAGAGAATAAATTAAAAAATTTTCAGAAATAATAAGTTTTGAAAAGCAGATGAAATCAAAACATAACAAAACCTACTTCCCTATACAATAGAGATAATCATCTGGAAAATATAATAGAAATATATTAATTACATTGACAATTGTGACACAAATATGAAATTATTGACACTAAATACGTCTTGAGAATCTATATAAAAATTCATAAAATTTTATTGAGTAAAAAATAATTAACCTACATAAAACTTTCTGTTTTAAGAATATTAATTTTCTCAGTTAATTCATGTATGCTTATGTAATTCTAATCATAATTATAAATAGATTTTTAAGGAGTAGGATGAAAATTGAGCAAGTAATTCCAAATCATATTTGGAGTAATTAACATTAAAGAATAGCCTATGAGTTTCTTTGAATAAATGATGAGAGAAGACATTTAATCAGATAGATTGCAAAGATAATTTAGTGGAGAAGGACGGTTTTTAAAAAGTGATGCTGAAACAAGAGAACACCTGTATGGAAAAAAAAATGAATCTCAACCTGTACCTCACAATTTACACATAGCTTAACTCAAAATACATCAAAATGTAAATATATAAAAACTTTGGGGAAAAAATACGAAAATTCTTTGTGACTTTAAATCAGGCAGTGTTCTTAGAATATAATCCATAAGTGAAAAAAATTGATAAAATACACTTTATTAAAAACTTGTGCTCTGAAAAGGGCATTGTTAAGAGAATAAAAAGGCAAGATGCAGACTGTGAGAAAATGTTTTAAAATCACATATCAGACAAAGAACTTGTATCTTAAATATAAAAAAAAAAACCTCTCAAAATGCAACAATAAAATAAATAACCAAATTTGTAAAAATGGCTGGAAGATTTGAACAGATTCTTCACTAAAGAAGTTATACGGATGGCAAAGGAACACAGGCAAAGAAGCTCAACACCATCAGTCATCAGGGAAAGGCAAATTACTCATACGAAGAGCAGATGAGGAAATTCTTTGGGATATTAGAATTGTTTCTGTATCCTGTCTATGGTGGTGGCTACCACAATCTATGCATTTCTATATTTCATAAAACTGTATACCAAAAATCTAAATTTACTATATTTAAATTTTAAGGTTTGAATGATAATAAATGAATGAAAAAACAATCCACCCAAAATATTGTGGCACAGAAATAAACAAATCATTTGAAGAAGCTAGCCTCCAGAAACAGACCAAAATGCCCACAAGAATTGAATATATAATAAAGATGAATTTTCAAATAGGTGGGAAAATATGAATGGATAATTGAATGAATGATGTTGAGGCAACAGGGTAACAATGTGGGGAAAAATATTGCATACCTAACATAAAAATAAATTTTAACTAAATTCAATTTCTAGATCAAAAAATAATTCTAGAAGAATATTTTTATATTATTAAGGATGGAGTATATTTTTTAGCATGACACCAGTGGTAAAACTCGTAAAACTAATAGATTTGAATACATATAACTCAATGAATGATGAGCTAGGAAACAATATATCAGCTGGTAGAGGGTATGAATTTTCATTGCCAGCTTGATATTTGTTATCCTTTTTTTGGTAAACAGTGCCATGTTTTCCTTTCAAAAAACATCCCTACCCCATTGTCAGCCTTAAGGTTTTAGGGCATGTGGATATATGTCACTATTCCTTCCCCCCAACTCTAAGGAAGGTCATATCTAGCAAATTAGAAGTAATTTCCAAAAACGATTCTGGAGCTATCAGGGAAAAAATGAATTCTTTCTCTTAGAAAAAGTAAACTGGTAGAATGTAAACCTAAATCTTCTCTTACCATGAAACTTCATGGGACCACATGGAGTGAGTATGCAAGAGGGTGTCAACAAGAGACGAAAAAGAAGAATGTCTGGGCTACATCATTTGGTGCCCGCATACAGACCTATTTAAGATCCACTCTAGACTTAGTTATGTGAACCAACATATTCCTTGTTTTATTTAAGCTACTTTAAATTTTTTTTATTTTAGTTAAGATTGGAAAATAATCATTAATACACTCATATATGAAAGATAAAGGATTAATATCCATTTTAAAAAGTGTTGCCAAATGAATTAGAAAATAACAGTTACTTTAAGAAATAAATGGGCAAAAGATATATTGAAAGGTAATTTGATCAAGTACAAATAGTCCATTTGGTAAAAGTAATACAAAAGCAAACTAAAATTTTATATTCTGTGACTTTTTTTGCATTGCTTTGTATTTGGCCTTCAGTGTTGACAAGAATCGGAAAGAATGTTGAAGTGCAGAGGTGGAGAAGGTTTGGGAAAATAACACTCTCCTACTATGTTGGAAGGTATGCAAATTAATGTCTTCCCATGAAAGTAGCTTTTCAACATGCACCAAAATTTTAAATGTTCATAGAATTTATTCAAAAGAAATAAGTGTTTAAGTATATAAAAATGTATGTGCGAATGTGATTATCATAGATTGCATAATAGTACAAAATTTTTAAATACCCTAAAAATCCTTTATAGCATAGCACATTACCAAAATGGAATCATGCACAGCCATCCACAGTGAGGTATTACAAGATCGGAGGAATAGCCTCCACATGTACTTACCAAGAAATTGGCACTAACTGATCAACACTATGGTGCTCACACAGTAGTAATATTCTCCAGGGATTAGGGGGTTGGGGGGAGTAATCTCACAACTAATGGACACGGTGAACATTGTAGAGGGGAAGGGCATGCCTCTAATCCTCACTTGGGTGAGGCAAAGACATCAAATGTAACCAAAACGTTTGTACCCTCATGATATCCTGAAATAAAAAAAAAAAACTCCATTATCTAGTATAGAGAGAAGATAAACAATTTTAATAAACAATAGGTCTTGTGTGGTCCCATAGTAGCTAAAGGTGTGTGTGTGTGTGTGTGTGTGTGTGTTTGTATGTGTGTGTGTAAATTTTCCTGGGTGGTTCCCCTTTTAAACAGGCATTATCAATTACCATGGCCAGTAAGAAACAAGAAATGTCAGCAAGAACGGAGATACAGGCAACTGGAACAATGGCAGCAGAGACAAAAGGCCTTTTGTGTAAGAATATTTTTTTATAGCTTTTATAAAATACACAATAAGAAGAAAGAGGAAGTCTTACTATTATGTTGATTGGGGCAATTGAGTTGAGGAAAATGTAGGACATCAAACATATATTTGATATTCTATGATAGACCACTCCCTGATTATTTTTCTCTTAATTTACCCTGATTTTAACCCAGAGCTAAATTCTTCTATGATATAAGCATTTTAAATATGGAACATAGTATACTGTCACTGAGTAGAACAGTGCAGTGCACACTGAGGTTAATCTCTAGAGGAAAGAGAATGAATAACAGACAATTTCCAGCTCTTACCTTGTCCACTGGATTACTAATATTCTTCCATGGTCCAATACACTTTACCCTCCGTGCTTTCTCATATCTCTCTTGGTGATTTTGGGAAAAGAGAATCTGACCTACAGGCAGAGACTAATGGAATCTGTACTTTTCTGACAATATGTTACTTACCTAGCTAGAGGAGACATCAATGGATGACTTGTTAGGGGCCAATGCAGTTGGTGACTTTAAGTTGAAGCCAATGTTCATTTACCATTTTGAAAGTCCTAGGATCCTTATGAATGATGCTAAATTTACTCTGCCTGTGCTCTAGAAATGGAACAACAAAGTTTGGATGACAGTGTATCTGTTTATGGCATTGTTTACTACATATTTTAAGCCCACTGTTGAGACATACTGCTCAGAAAAAAGATTTCTTTCAAAATATTAGTGATCATTGGCAATGCACCTACTCACCCAAGAGCTGTGATTAGAGATGTACAAGGAGATCAATGTTGTTTTCATTCCTGCTATTAGAACATGCATTCTACAGCCCATGGATTAAGGAATAATTTTGACTTTTAAGTCTTATTATTTAAGAAATATATTTTTATAAGGCTGAAGCTGCCCTAAATAGTGATTTTTCTGAGGGATCTGGACAAAGTAAATTAAAAACCTTCTGGAAAGGATTCACCACTCTAGATGCCATTAAGAACATTTGTGATTCGTGGGAGGAGGTCAAAATGTCAACACTGACAAGAGTTTGGAAGAAGATTCCAGTCTTCATGGATGAATTTGAGGGGTTCAAACCTTTAGTGTAGGAAATTATTAAAGATGTGGCAAAAATAGCAGAAGAACCAGAATTAAAATGGGAGCCCGAAGATGTGAATTAATTGCTGCAATCTCATGAGAAAATTTGAATGGATGAAGAGTTGCTTCTTAAGAATGAGCAGAGAAAGTGATGTTTGAGATGGATTCTACTCCTGGTGAAGAGGATGTAAACATTGTTGAAATGACAGCAACAGATTTAGAATATTTTGTAAATTTAGTTTATGTAGCAGTGACAGAGTTTGAGAGCCTCAACTCCAATTTTGAAAGTTCTACTGTTAGTAAAATGGCTATCAAATAGCATCACATGCTACACAGAAATCTTTTGTACAAGAAAAGAGTCAATCAATGTGGCAAACTTTATTATTGTCTTCTTTTAAGAAATTGTCACAGCCACTTGAATCTTCAACAAGCACCACCCTGATCCGTCAGCAGCCATCAACATCAAGGCAAGAAACTTTACTAGCAAAAAGCTTACTGCTCGCTGAAGGCTCAGATGATTGTTAGCATTTTTCAACAATGAAGTAATTTTAATTAAGATGTATACATTTGTTTTTAGACAGTCTGCTATTGCACACTTTTAGATTACAGAACAATAGTATACTATATGACTCTTCTGAGGCATATCTTGGAGATTTTTTGTGTTCGGTTCCAGACCACCGCAATAAAGTGAATATCAAAATAAAGCAGATCAAAGAAATTTATTTGTTTTGCAGTGCATATAAAAGTTATATTTACACTTTACTGTAGTTTAATGTGCAATGGGGAATATTTATACAAAAAATTTACTTTTTCTTCACTGAAATTAAAATTTTGCCGTGTGTTTGTATTTTTGTTTGCTAAATGTTAGGGACAATAAAAAATTTATTGTAGTGAGAATATTGTGTTCTTAGCGCAATTCATTTTTCCTGAAATTCAGGTTTTAATCACAAAACTGTGGGCATTAAGAGTCTCTGTCTTTGAAGATTGGTGTGAAGATTAGATGAGTTTATGAATGTAAAATATTAGGCATAGTATTTGGCCCAGAATGTGGTCTTGGAAATAAAAACTAATTTTTGTACACTAAACAACAAATTTATTGAAAATAAATACTTCTAGTAAAGGGATAATAGGTTAATATAAACTGATGGTTTCCAGAAAATATGTGAAATGATTGGGCTTTAAAGATGGCCGGTTTGGGAAATGAGAGAAGTGAACTTTCTTATTTGATCCAGCTGGAGGGTAAGGAGATGTGGCAAATCTGTGGACTAATCACTGGATCTAGAAGAGCCAAAGCATAGACATTTGACAAGTGTTTTTGGATAAAACCATAAACTAAGTTTGCAAAAGGAAGGAGGAGACAGATGATAAGGCACATCGACAGGCAGGCAGAAGAATTTGGATTTAATGTGGTACATAAGAGGAAGGCCCTTTTCAATTCTTGACCAAGGAAGTAAAATGATAAAATTGGCCCCTTACAAAATTAATCTGTCAGAAGTATGCAAGATGGATTGGAGGGGAGAGAAGCTTATCAGAGAGATCAGTTATGAGACTGTTGTAGTGATCTAGCTATGGAGCAATAAGGACCTAGATTAATTTGTGGCATGAGTGGCAGGGGAGCATGCAAATCTGAACAACGCGTGAAAGAGAGAAATGGCAGAAACTCAGGAGGTGAAGGAAAGTCAGAGTAGTGTCGAGAATTCTTAAATGTGCACATGGAAATACAATGATGATGATGAAAGAAATAAGGAAATTGGTAAAACCAGAAAATAGGACTCATTTTAGACAAACTCCAGTGAAGAAACAGAGGTAACCTTTTTTGATATTACATGATTTTTTTCTTTCAATACTATCAGTGTTAGATGTGTAGCTTCTTGATTCTAGGTAACCCTTATTTTCATTTCAGTAATCAAATTCCAGAGACTGTTACCTAATAAGCATAGAAAATCAGGTACTGATTAAGAAAACAATCTAGTTAGGTGTCTATAAACCACATATGTATTGACTATGTTTATAGAATTATAGCATTATGAAATGTACTCAGATGTAAGTAGATATGAAAATATTCAGAAATTTTTTGGTATTTTAGAAAATTCTTCCTCAATTTATTATAATGGATCATTGTGTGCATTAATTCTAAGTATTCTATATCAATATAGAAATGCCAGATAATAGTATTCTAGGACATAACATTTCAAATATACTACCATTTAAGCTGTTCGTTTTGTTTTGTTTTATACTTGGTCTTCATTTTTTATACATCAAAAACCATTGTATTAAATGTATTAAATTACATTATTATATATGAAAGGAATCATATTTTCATGCTGCAATGCAATTATTTATAATTTCTGGGTCAGTTTCCTCAACAATTTTTATTTCCATCCCAATAAGCAGTTACATTACACTTTTATGATATTTACACAAGAAATTTTTTTTTTCAGTCTATCCTATAAAGTAATAAATTTGAGAGAAGAAGGTTTAGGAAAGTGATAGTAGTGGAAATAAAAAAAATGATCATGGGAATGGTTGAGAAGCAGGAAAAAAAACTATTGTCTTTAATGAAGTATCTGTTTTGAGTTAATGATGATCTTCTTTACTTTGAAGCATATTTTTCTAGCAGATTTTATGTATATATTACAGATTTTTTGTATTTTTTCATCTATTTTATCAGTATGGTATTGGGCAGGAAAAATATTATTTCCCCCACTTTCAGATCAGGAAAAACAGTGAACATTCATAAAAATTTTCTACATTCTTATGACTAGTGGGTAGCCTAAATAAATGCAAGTCTTCTAACTTTTCCCACTATAGTAATCCTTGGCAGAAAAAAAGAAAGTAATCAATAAATATTGGTTGACTCTTGAGAAAGAAGGCGCAGAAGTGTTACTGATATCCTTTGGCACTATTCAATGGCTATCTGCAGATGCAAACACTCTCAACCCCCAAACGTCCTAAGATGGGTCTACTGCTCCCCGGGGATTATATCATTCCTCTTCCCCAAAAAATTCCATTCTGACATCCAAGAAGTAACCATAGCTAGGCTGGTTTTCAACCTCTCACAGACATTTTCCATTTTTAGACTAGAAGCGGAAGAGAAAATAGAAAGCAAAGAAAATAACTTTTTCAATATGTTTAAATCATACTTTGTTAAAGAAGCAAATTATAAATCATTGTGCTCAGTATATAACAATTCAAAATCAACAGAACTGCTTTGAAAATCTAAATTTATTTAATGACCAGTTGCTTTTTACTTTTCTTTTAAGTTTGTAAATAAGCTAACTTATATTATTTATTCTTTGTAGATTATAGATACTAGGTGATGACAGCTCCATCTTTGTTCTGCTATAGAGATCTTAACAGTGCATGCTTTCTTTTCTCCTCACATCCCTGCTCCTCCTCTGCCACCTCTTCTTCCTCCTCCTCCTGTTTCTGTTCCTATCAACATTTTATGATAATGATAAAATCTGTAGAGTAGTGTATTTCAGGTATACTGGCTAGTTACTGGTTATTATCTAGTCATAAATGCTGTATAAATATATATGTGTGTATAAAATGTATATTTGATAAGCTTGTGTACTAAAGGTTTCAACTATCAGGAATGTAACCTTCCTGTTCCAATTTTCTAATATGAATGATGGGAAAATCTTGGATTTTATTCATGCTCCACTTTATATGCAATGCCAACTCACTGAATTTTGAAGGCTGGGGGTTCAGGGAGAAACAGAAAAATATATTGTTTTGAATGGAGTATTCTGTTTTTGCATTAATGATGACCTCTGTTGCTTGTGAAGCATATTTTTCTCTGGCAGATCTTTTGATTCTCTCTCTGACAGACTGCTGTATAACATGTTTAATGAACATGACATAGTATGTAGTAAGTATTCCTGACAGTTGTGAATAAATATTCATCATGCTAAAAAAAGGCAATGACTGACTCTATTCCCTTCATCATTAAAGGATCCTGTACGCTTAATTCATTGTCCTGTGATTACAACGAACATCCAGGATCCTTTGGCTAGAATGTATGACTTGTATTTTTATTTACTCTCTGAAGATAAATTTCTTTTACAACCTCAGGTGATCAGCACTAATTAAGAATAGGCTTATGTAAAGTCAAATAACTAAATAAGTGAGAAAGCCAGCTAGTCAACTATATATTTTAGCCCATCTGTGATGTAGATCATACATCTGGATGAACAGTTCTATTTTTAAACTTTTATTTAAAATACCTAAAATGTTCAGGGTTTTTCTTTAAAGTCTTCCAAAATACAACATAAACATAGGCAAAAATATAAAGTTTAGTCCAAGAATCTTTTGGTAACCTTGAACTGCTTACCACTCTCTCAGTTTAAAGACAAAATTAAATAACGTTGCATGTTGTTTCAAACTAATGTTGCATGTTGTTTCAAACTATATAATAAAATTTTACAAAGTTAAAGAATTTAGATTAATCAATATTTTTGTAAGAGAGACAGTCTTAATTAAATTGAAATAAAAGAGACAAAAATCATAGAAAGAAGGTTATATAAAGTGAGTTATTAGTAACAACTTGGGAAATGCTGACTTTTTTTCCTTTTAAAATTTCAGTTTGCATGTAGATTCATGAATTTATCACCTCCTTTTTAGTTAAATTAATAATTTCAAGGTGAAGAGAAAAACTGAATACTATTTTAAGACATTAGTACTATATTTTAAAATACTGTACTTTAAAAGATATGGAGTTCAAATTAAACCTAAATAAAATTTTACTAATGTAATTTTGAAATATGGATATAAACAATTCACCTATGGATGATACACAAATTCCTGACTCTTACTTCTAATTTAACAAATGGATACACATTTGCTGAAACTTTGAATGAAATTAATTTGTTCAAATTTATAAAAACAAAAAAGTATATTCTGAATAGAAAATCCTGCTACTGAGAACAATAGCATTGAATATCCCTAGGTTAGCACTAGAGCTGGCTACCGTTTAGAGAATATTCAGCTATAGCTACTTGAAAGAGTCAGATGTGTTCAAGTCCAGGTCCATCTTTGAAAGCAGAGAAAAATGAATAGAGAATAGTAATAATAATAGAAAATATTTATTGAAAGTTTTGTTTGCCAAGTACTACTTGGTATAATTTTTCATGTGTTAACCCAAGGAACCTTCACAAAAATTCCAGGAAGAAAATAGTATTGTTTTTTATATTTTATGGATGAGAAAATTGGGACACATATAAGTTATGTAACATGTGCAAGGTCAAAAAGTTAATATCAGAACCAAATTGTGACCCCAAATAATTTGATCTCAGACCTTAAACAATTTTTATCACTATATTACACTATACCACGGTGGATGATTTAGGGTAAGTGTAAACTTTAAGATTACAAAATTGTTGGATATCAGAAAGTACCACAAATGTTTGGGAAAAATCATGCCTTTATTCATTTATGATTTCTTTCCTCACATTAGTTGAGTTCATTGGATCCCTAATAAGCAGTTCTCATATGAAATCAATTCCATATGAAAAGCTAAGCACAGCCCCAACTCAAAGGATGAACAAACTAACATAGGGCATTGGAAACTTGTCTCTTTTTTCCCCCTTTATGCTCTGTTTCTTCACCTGAAAATTAAAAATTCATTAATTCATTGTACTAAAAGCTTTCCAATGTACCATGCACTTAACATATATCAGATACTTAGGAAAAATTATGGGGTCCTGCCTTAAGAAACGTACAGTGTGGTTGAAAAGACATATGCTTACCCAAGCAGTCATAATGATGTATTACTGAGGGATACTTTAGTGAAAGTAGTGGAAGCCATGGGAGCAAATAGGTGTGTTGGGTAAGGCAAGGAGGTGGGGGATAGACCTAGAAATGCAGCTTCCAGGTTGCTTAATTCCAGGAGTAACTGTTTGCATCAGAGTCTGTTGGAGAGCATCACCTGCCTGCAGCCATATACCATGATCTGAGTTGTTCTTGAAAGGATTGGATAAAACACTGTGAGTAAAAGAAAATGCTTGTCAGTGGTAACATATTAATACTATACAAGTACAATATAATGCATTGTATTGTTGTTGTTATTCACAACCAGATCCATTGTTTGCTTGGCAGGTGTCGCTGTGTTAGCTCTGAAGAGGCCATGGAAATGAGCAAAACAGACACTGAGGGTTAGTAAAATATTGCTAACTTTTAAAATTACACAATAAAACATTTGTCATTAACCATAATTATAATCATGATATGTACTTATTTGTTAACTTGGTATCTCAATTTCTTTATTTTGAGGAATCTTAGTCTTAAGTGGGCAAGGCATCAATTGCTTTGATTTCACCTTCAAAATAGATTCTTGTATCTGCACAAGGATTTATACAACTTGTGTTTTTTCCCATGTGTAGAAATTCCATGGCATTTCAGGAGATGCTTTTCAAATGTAATGAATTTTAGAAAATATACTTCCAACATATTTTAATATTTTTCCTTTAGATACATAAAATTAGTATTTGCTGCTTCTTTTAATGGATGTATTTCTCTTGGTTGGAATTTAAAAATGAAAATGTTTTAACCTGTGAAAAATGCTTATTTTACTTTAAAATAGTCTCCAAATGGTTCAATGTGTTACTTCATGAGGAAAGAAGGATAAAGAAAATTCTGATAAAATTGTTTTCATCTGTAGACATTTTCCAAATTCAACTTTTGGTAAAAATTAATATCAACAGCTGGAAAGACTTGTAATACTTAGTAGGAGTAATTTTTCAAAGCACTGGTTGGAGTTTGAAGCCACAGTATTTCCATTGACTTTAATAGAAATCATGCTTCTAAAATTGAAGCAAATGATTTGAGAATGTGGAGATTAGCGTTTATAAACTGAGACTTTATTGATAGTTAGGTAATAATACATTAACTAGAAACTTTACTCTGAATATGCCACTTATTTTCAGAAAATAAACAAATAAAAAACTAGCTGCATCTAAAATTAAAGAATCAATTTATTTTTACATAACGTTTTCCCTACTTTGGGAATCTTTTCCTTCCTAATGATTCCCAAGTTCTCCATGAAATCACTAGATGGTTTGTGCCAGCACTGCTGATACCTAGAATGATGCCTGGAAATAGGAGGCTCTCAATATAATTTTGAACTAATAAATAAATGAATAATTGTGCCTTCCCCTTCTCTTTTCCTCTTCAGCTAAAAATTCAAGCATGTAAGTAAACATAAAAACAAATTATCAAAGAAATAAAAAGTTCAACTGAATCGTGAAGATGTCTCCACCTTCTAGAGCAAGATTTTCCACTATTTTTTTGCTGCTTTTGCAGTGGACAAGGCAGCTGCTCCAGGCTCCTTTAACGGGCATTCACCGTAATATGAGCAACGAATGCTTCCCATTCTTTCAGCTTTCCTCCCTTCCATCCCCCAAAATGGTTTCTATTAATATTTTTCTGCTTTGTTTCAGAATTGACTTGTGTCTTGAATGGCTTTGTTCCAAAAGTTCAGAAAGTAATTTTTCGTTTGTCAATTTAACCACAGCACAAAGTAATAGTACTTAAATTCGTAATTTGAAAAAAAATCTTCCCTGCTGACCTACCTCAAACATGCAGAGAAAAACAATCCCTGTCTAACAATGTAGTCACTGATGGAATACGGAGAAGGGAAGGGAACCTAGCACTTTCTGAGCATCTTCTATGGGCTGCACACAATCCTGACAATTATTTCTAGATGTAGGTATTATCTTAATTTTATAGATGTGGAAATGGAGACTAATAGAGGTTAGGAGATTGTCTGAAACTCTTCTATCTTTTAGAAATATAGTAAACTGCATAAGGTTTGGAAAGTAAGGTCTTCAAAGCCTAAGTTCTGTTATCCTATATCATGTTGATTAATAGTACGAACATGAATATTTATTTCTCAATCATAATGCATACAACAAATATCTTGAAGAAGAAAATGTTGTAAGATTTTAAGAAATGGGTAACATATATTTACACACATACACATATATACATACACATACACACTATACACACATATATATGCTGTGTAAACATGGATACGTGTGTGTGAATTATATATATGTAAAATTTACAATGGGATAACATTGTGTGATTTTAGTAACTTTATATTACTCATCCAAAATATTATATTGTAGTCCTAGCAAAATTTTTTCCTCTTGATTTTTAAAGCATCTACAATGGTATATAGTAACCCATAGATTTTTTTGAACCTCTAAAAACTGTATTGATTTGTCTTTTACATTTTGAATAAAAGGGCTTTTTTGTTTTTTATTTTTATTGATATATAACATCCATATATATTTATGGTGTGCATGTGATATTTTGTTACATGCATAGAATGTATAATGACCAAATCGAGGTATTTAAAATATCCATCACTGCAAACATTTATCATTTTTATGTGTTGGGAACATTTTAAGACCTCTCTTCTAGCTATTTTGAGATACATAATATATGATTCTTAACAATAGTCACCCTACTCTGCTATCGAACGTTAGAACTTATTCCTTCTACCTACCTGTATGAGTAACCCACAGACTTCTGATCAATCCTGCCTTCTCTTTATATTCCTGTTTGGGTGATTATTGGCTCAACATTTTATCACTATAAGATTGCATCATCCAATAGGTAATAGATGAAAGGATTCCAGAAGACAACTTGACAGTGGTGATGGGAGATTGCTTGTCTTTGTAAAGATAGCACAGACAGGCCCAGTGCCCATTCTCTAGGCTTGTGACAGACAGCAAGGCCTCACTCAGCCTACATTTTCTCATCTGTGAGATGGGCAAGCTTATTGTGAGGCTCAGAAATAGCATAGGCAAATTGCCTTGCACAGTGCCTCAAGAAACACTTCTGGAGGGAACAGATGAATCTTACAATCACTTTTAGTTTAAACAGTGGTAGGTACTTGTTTATCATCTTCACAAAGTGCCAAAGATTCCTATTTCCTTATCAGTTGAGTAGGATAAGCTATGTTATCTCAGACAAAATCACAATGATCTGAACTAGAATAAAGTAGGACAAATTATTCAAATGACAACCTGCCCCAGTTAACTACAACTGCCATATTGCCCCTGCAACCTGCTTGAACTAAATTTCTAAAGAGCAGAGAGCTACAGCATCTTGACAAAAATAAATAATTAAGAGAAATTGGCATGGGCAGAAACTGAATAAAGCAATTACCTGGTAATATTTCTCCTTTGCAAACTCATACTAAACTGCATGAAATAAAAATATGTATTTATATAGTTATATGTTTCCGCTATTATTATTTTAATGACATTATTTTTATTAGTTGTATACTTCATAGCTATTTTTGTTATTATCGTGATTTTTAAAAACTCTCTGGTCCTCAGATATTTCTTCTAAAAATGAAGACATAAATACTACATTTGCTTGAAGCTTTGGGCTAGAACTAGAAATCTGAGTTTTCAGCTCTAATATTCATGAGTAAATAAATTTGCAAACAAAGTTTGAGTCCCTGCGTGAATAATATGTAGTGATTTATTTTATTTCCTTTTGGGCTATTATTAACATTTTTCTTTTTGATAAGGCTTAGGTGATATTTCTGAGATACAGGCGCTCGGTGCTACTCAGATGCTTTAATAATATCCTCAGTTAATGTCCTTCTCTCATCCCTTTTCTTTTCACTGGCTGTGTCTTAGACACAGCAAGATTTTATAATGTGACTCTAGTAGAATTTTTTTTCTGAATCCTTTAGAAACCAGTGCTTTTCTACAGGCTAATTCTTATCTTTTTGCTTACTTTTAGAATTTTTTTCCCTACATTTAAGCAACACCTTTTTGTTAAGCAAACTGCACTCTCATAAATTCTTCATTCTATATTGGGGAAATTAAAATAGCTCTACATGTAATCTCTTTCTTCATACTGATTAGAAACTCCACTCAGTGTCTCCTGGTTTCTATTTCTAGTTTGTGATCAGATAAGAATCTGTCTGTGTTATGCCCATTTCACTCGGGTAGGGTAATCTGATCGTCTGGAGCTTCTGTGTTAAAATTACGAAATGTGCCTCACTATAGGCTCTTATTTTCCATTTTTTCTGTTTCTTTTTTATTTAAAATAAATTTATAATTCTAAAAGGAGATATTAAATATGATGTTTTGGTGCTCTTACAAAGTTTCTCAAGTGTTGTGGCAATATGCTTCATGAAATGAAAATTGAAGTTTTCATTTGCATTTAGGTTTATAAATTATCAAGGCTCAAATTGTGATTTAATGAAAGGCCTAGACTAGTGTTTAATGCCATTCTCATCGGTTAGGGGAATAATATGTTTCCTCTCTAAAAAATATTTAATCTGAGAAACATGTGAGAAAGAGGTATATTTGCAAATACAATTGTAATCAAGGGTAAAACGGGTCAGGATCTGGAGCAAAAGTAGAGGTGTAAATAGCAGTGTCATTTTAGGGCCTAATGTGAAACCCTAGTCTACCTTGTATGATTCCGCTCAAGGAGACAATGACCTGTAGATTTAAAGAGGATCTGTAATGTATGGTGAGAGATATATGCCGATAAGAAAGAAAATGATATTTCTGATATGAGATAATCAGGAGAGATATCTTTCTAATATAATTCTCTCTAATATGAGAGAAAAAAATCATTTAGTTTTATTTTATCATATTACTAAGGTGAGAAATACAATGTGTATTTGATAATTGCCTTATCTTTTTTTTGCCTGTTGAAATATGTTTATTTGCTTTGTTTTGTGTGAAAATATAGTAAATAAAAATATATTTATTTGAAAAATTTACTGATTAATTTTCATTTTTCCTTATTTTACAAAAGTTCTAAACTTCAAGCTTTACATTTTTTATCTATAGCATCAAAATAAAGTTAACCTACAGACATGATTTTGAAAGCAAAAGGAGTTTAGTTTTCCATTTCAAAATGTGTTCTCAAAAACTTTTGAAGAGGGCATCCATCCTGACCATTTAAAGTATTCATAAGTAGCAATAGTATGTCCCTTGTCCTTAAAAGCCCAGATACTTTATAGGCCTGCGAAGCAATCTCTAGGTGAGTAGTAATCATTGGCCTAACAAAGGCAGATTGTTGTGAGCCTCTGTCCTCCCATTCCCTTCTTTGTGACCTTTCCGCATCCACACTTTGCATGCTCTTCCTACCCCTACCATAAAATTGTTCAGCCATTTCTCACACTCATTTGTTTGATTTTCCTTAATGGTCAAATGTGTCATACTATTCCATGTGGTCCCTTCATTCAGCTGAACCTGCCTGAAATTTTGCTGTTGATTTCCTTTGTCATTTCGTACCATTCTTTCCTCTTCTTTTGTTTCCTGAATTCCTAGAATATTTTTTGGTAGCTCACAAATTAACCTAAATAAATACCTAACATTTTTTTTTATTTCAGCTCATTATGGGGGTATAAAAGTTCAGGTTATATATATTGCCTGTGCTCCCCCATCCTCCCAAGTCTGAGCTTCAAGTGTGTCCACTCCCTAGACAGTGCACATCGCAATCCCAAGAATGGAAAAATAAGTACCTCACATTCTTTATGCCACGACAGCACCCTTTCTTTTCTGTGTCTGAGTCAATGTGAATTTTACTAGGATGTTTCTTTATAAAGGAACAAAATTATAAACTAATTTCAAGTCTTTGAAGAACATTAAAACACATACACATACACACACAAACACCCCCCCCACAAAGTCTTGTTCCACAAGTGCTTTTCATCACAGAATTTTTTAAAATATTGGTTTCAAGTGTGATAACTAAATATTTTGAATTTCCTGATCTTTGAATTTCTTATTGCAAGCCAAATGCCTTAGGCTAAACCAGTAACCAGAAAACAGTTTATTTAGTGGAAATACAAGCTTATTTTAAGTGAATGGTATTTTTTAACACGGAATACTAATTTGCAATATGATAATTAGGATATATGTGTCTGTTGTTTTATTTTATGATGCTTCCTAGACACCATTTTGATTGCTAGCAAGAAAAATATTCAATGTTATGGTATCGCTACCTCAAGCATTGATTAAACTCTCTGCTCTTCATGAGGCTGACAGGGATTCAAAGGAGGAAATGTAAAACTTGAAGGTACAGCAAAATAGTGACATTTTACTCTATAAAGCTGCCAATATTTTAATCCTGCATGTAAATCATTTTTATCAGTTCAATTCCATATCTTAATTTGTATACCAAGGAAAATACCCAGTTGCATTAACTTTAATAAATAACAATGTGATATTAATTATCGTCTATTTCAAGGTCCATGTGAGCAAGTAAGCATTTCTGTTGCTGTTGTTGTTTTTTTATATTGGCCCCCAATGTCTTTACCATCCTATGAATAGATTCTTAGGATGTATTTTTCATTTTCCTGCAGTGAACAACGGTACCTTTCATCATTTTGTTATTTAGAATCTTTATTTTCTCAGCTTAAGTGATGTCTTTGTCAATGATAACACTGTATTCATTTAGAGTGATGATTGATATGGTAATAGATACAGTGTGATTGAAAGCAACCTTTGTCAATAAGAAGGCCAAATACTCAAACTGTGTATTGGTCTGAATTTGCTCATTATTGGAGACCTTTCATAGGCATATTGACTTGCTGTCCAAATGTTGTTACTTACCTGATGCTTCCATTGTTTAAATGGTATAGACATTGGTATTGAACATAGCATCTCCCAATATTTGTCCTAAAACACACATGGCTCAATTACGAACTGTCTGGGGATGTTATAAAAGTCTGTAACAAAGTATATAACAAATATTTTGAGTTAAAAAAGAGAAATTTAAGTTCATAAAAAGAACAAAATATCAGAAGAAATCTACAAGTGCTATCTCTTTATAATCTTAGTCCACTATAGTCTTAATTTTGAAACACTGCTTTTTTTCTACTTTTATTAGCAAAAAGGTATAACAATATTTGAACATAGAGTATTTTATTATTATAGAAGTATTCAATTCTGTTATACTTGTCTATGGAAGAGCTGTAAAAATTGTTTGCTATAAATTCCATAACATTTTAACATAATACATACAGACAGATACACATTCAGGGCTGCAAAATTATCCTTTATAGATTCAGTGCAAGACTCTTTGATCCACTAAGAGAGACTTGTTTTCTCTTTCCTCTGAGTTTCCCACATTTCTAGCAGAATGAGGATCCTCTTCTTTTTTCCCTGTAGATCTATGGGCAGGCTGAGGACATCTTTCTTGTTTATGTTTTATCTCCTAGTGCTTTCTAATGTGCTTAGTACTTAGTAGGTCATCTAAACATGTTGGTTGATTCTAAGAATATAAAGGGTTCAGGGATTCCAAAAGAAAGATGGCTGAAATATTATTGCTTCCATTTAACACGATAGAACAGGCCTTCCTAAATTTTCTGAGAACAAGTGCAACTCAGACATAATACACATACAAGATCCTTGATTATCTTGCTACAGAAATAGAAAGTAATATAAAAATATATTTTCCTGACTGTTATCTACTCACAGATATAATCATCCATGGTCTCAAATATTATGATTACTTTCATTTTTCAAAATGATTTAAAAAAAATCAATCTTCTTTAGTTTATGGTGAGTCCCTTCCCATTGCTTTGCACATTCTACTTCCATGTTTATTAATAGACTCATCAGTTTTTCAGGCAATGATTTCTAAATTGTCCAAAAACCTTGTTTTTTCTTCTTCTTGTCTAAGATGCTTGAATGTCATAGTCATTTAAATAATCTTTCTCCACGGTCTTCCTTCCATGTCTATCAATACTCCATTTTCAATGCCTTTTTTATCCAGTCCTTGCTTTCCACTTCTGTTTCTGTCTCTCTAATCCTGGCCCTGATAATTAGTGTATCTGGCTTACTAACTAGACATTGGACCCGAGTATCTCTCCTCATCTTCTACTCTTGTTTCACCCTGCAGCCTGCTTGCGATCATGTTACTCAAAGCCTTCCATTTGCTTACAAAGTGAAATTCAAACTCACCATGCTAGCATTCATGTCATTCCTTGTTTTGATCGCAACCTATAATTTTAACTTTATCTCTCCTGTCTACTCTACGTGAATTCAATCTACACACCATATCCAGCACACGTTGCGCTTTTCTCTCCCCGAGCTTGTGCTCAGTTACATGTCCTTGTCTAATTTCATTTCCCCATTTTCACCATGCTAAACCCACTATGTCTTTCAGATACTAATTATTTCATAAACTTTTCCTGAGTCTTCAAAATAAAAGCTATCATTCAGGTTATATTCCAGATGAGGGGTAGCACAATAAACCTCCCTATGTCCTTCCTCAACTTGTCCCAAAGTCATCACAGGTGCTTCATATTGTCCAGCAGCCAGGCAGGCTTCACAGATGTGCAACTAGTGTAGTTGCACAGGTCTGTGCTCTTGGAGGGGCCCAAGACCTCATTTAATGCTCTACAGCCTCCATCTTGAAATTTTAAATTTTGAACAAGTGTCCCTAAACTTTCTTTTTGCATTGGGCCCCACAAATTATGAAAGACTCTTTTATCCACTCAGAGTGACTCATTTTCTCTTTCCTCTGGGTTCCCCACATTGCTAGCAGAATGGAGATCACCTTCTTTTTACCTTGTAGGTCTATGGGCAAGCTGAAGACATCTTTTCTTTTCCTGTTTTATTTCCCAGGATCAGTCTTGTCTTGCAGTATATTTTGCACATAGTAATTTCTCAATAAACGACTGTTAGAATGTTGGGCCAATTTCTGAACTCATTTCCCTCCTCCACTGGAACAAAACCAGGTACAAACCAGACTATAACTCAGTTGATGCCTTTGTTTTTATAATTGTGCTACGGAGGTTGATAAAACAATACTTAAATAAAATATTTTGGACAAATGAGTACCTACCCTTAAACCAGTGTGTTGCTATGAATTAAAAAATAAATAAGTCGGCAATATTTTATGTAGGTTAAATTAGTTTTTTTATGCTTACTTACAAAATAATTATAATCCTAACATTTAGCAAAAAGATGGCTTGGGATTTTCATACTTGACCCTGAAAGAATAGATATAGTTAATATTTTTTACCTCATCCTTTCATAAAATGTTTGCAGTGATTGAATTAATTATAAAAAATGAACAACACACTCATCAGGTAATATGATTCATTATATAATCAATTTAGTTATATTGGCTAATTTATAAGACTTTTCTTAAGGCTGAAGCAATGTTTAGAAGCATACTTGTACAATTGTTATTTAGAAAACAGCAATGAAATGGGATTGTGTAGGATTTTATAATTAGAGAGAAGGCTGACAATCCTTAGATTCTGTCCTGAGTGGCATCATGTACAGTTTTTTAAAATATGTCTGGCAAGAATTTTTTTCTCCCTGAGTTATTTTGAGGAATGTTGATCTAGAAATATTTCCAGACTATTTGGTCTTCTTTATTCTCTACAGATTTTGCCTTGAGTACATACTCAAGGCTAAATTCTCTCTGTCGAAGATTCACAATAGAAAAGGTCCAAGATTCACAATCAAAAAGATCCTTCAAGGGTATGTTTTCTGTCCTGAATGCCTCAACTCTGTGTAATATTGTTAGAGGTAAATACATAGAAGACAAATTTAAACACCAGTGCACATGTAGCAATATCTTTCTCTTCTTGTTTTAGGAATTATATATTTATGTTTTATAATCCAATTTTCTTCATTCTATGTCTTACTATCCAAGTGGCCATAAAAAATATATAAGTAAAGGTGACTTTTATTTAGCTGTCATGATAGTTAATTTCCAAGGCTCAGAACACATAACTTACAGAAATATTATGTGTTTTAAGCCATAGATAATTGTTTGTTTACCAAATATCAGGTAAATACGTACTGACTCAAAAACTATAGTAGGTTAATGGTAAGTCTTAAATTCTTTAAGATTCTAAACTTCTGTGTGTCTGAAAGCTTCAAGTTAATTACTTTATATTTATATAAATTCCCTTTTATACATAATATTTGGAATTTCCAAGCATGCAATGAAACAATGAATTTCATTATATAGTAATATTTCTAATCAATGCCAGCACAAAAATGTTTTATTTCTGTGTTTGAAAAATGTATTTGTATAGATAAGTTTAATATTTCTAAAACTATTAACTGAATATTAACCCGTTTATGTAGCTCCTTCCTCATAATGAAGCATAGGAACTTATTTGGAAAATGGTCATAATTTTTATATGAATGATAAATAAGAATATTTTAAAATTCTTGAAGCAAATATCAGGAAAAATTCTAATTCAGGGCCTTACCATTTTAGTATTTCCGTATTATTTATGTAAGTTATTCTACCTGGCCCAAAAATGCACCATGAAAAAATATGAGATAAAGACTTATATAAAGGTAAATGACCCACAATGTGACCAATTCTAAACAAATATGATCCCTAGCCCAGAAGACAGATGCTCTGATAATTTTTAATACATTGAATATATAAGACATTCATAAATATTTTTGGCAAGTCTAGTGAATGAGGAAGATTAGGGCCATTTCCATAGAAAAGCTGGTAAATCAAAACCTAATAGATTTTTAAATAGAGTATATATTTGAAAAGAACTAAGTTGAAACTAAATATATTATCTTTTAAAATGCATGAATATTCAAGAGCTTGGGGTTGGAGGGCCAGAAAAGGATAAGAACATATGTAAGGGCAAATAACAAAATAACATAATCTTGCTTTCATTTTGGATCTATAACCCTAAGACTAAAATGTGACACAATGTGATTTTCTTTATATTTAAGATCTTTTAATTAAGTTTCTCTTGATATATTTTTAACTTTTTCTAAATAGAAGAGAACTTTGAATTTTCCAGCTGAAGAGAACAAGGTATTTGGAGAAGGGTAAGGGAAATTGTCATGATCATGTTCACCAGCCAAAAATATTTGCCAAAAATTAAAAAAAAAAAAAAAAAACCAAAAAAAACAACTTCTTCTCTAAGGGTTAATGAATCAGTTCTCTATGTTACACTTTCAGAAAGCAGTTAAAAATGAATATTTCACTGGGAACAGTCTAAGTGATCCAATCCCACCTGTATGCTAATAATGTTTGCTAATATCTCTTTTCTTGATGGCACATGACTTGAGGAATTCTCTGAACGTATCTCATCTATTTAGTGCTACCCAATGTGTAATGGCATGTAGATATAAATACTAATGGAGAAAGTGCACTGCCTTAGGGAACACCCATCATGACAAGTAACTAATTGCTTTATGTACATTAGTACCAAGTGAAGCGTTTTACATCTTCTGAAAGGCACCAGCACCCTCTACTTTCTCATTTACCAAAATGTCATGTCCCCTCCTGAAAGACAGGATTAGAAGACTTTTCTTAAAAGCATCTCACTAACTCCCCTCAATTCACTATTCCCTGCAAGCTGGCTTGAGAATCATTCTAAATCAGAGAATATCTACTATTATATACCAAATCACTCATGGTTGGGTGATTTTATTTTATGCTTTTATATATATATGTGTGTGTGTGTGTGTGAGTGTGTGTGTGTGTGTGTGTGAATATATTTTTCAACTGTGGACTCTTGATTCCTAAATAAAGATATGAACAAAGACAATTTGGATTTAATTTATATGGAATCAAGTGGTAAAATATTACTCTCTCATTTTATAAGAAATTGCTAGTCATACAAAGAGGAAATGAGGCAACACACACACACACACACACACACACACACACACCTTCCTTTGAAAACAAAACTGAAAATACATTTCGGAAAAAAATAAACCTCAAGCATTAAGGACCTTACTAACATGGCATGCAGTATTATACTTTGATGTATGTGTCTTTAATGCGTGTACTTGGTGCTGATACACCATTATTAGAGAGTTAACATATGTGATGTGAAATGCAGAATTGCTTAGTTTGATGAATTGAAGTTTTCTGTCATGAAACCCAAAGATTTCAACGAGACACTTTGCTACTGCTGTCATCAAAGGAGTTCTAATGATAATTATCTAAAATTAATAAATACAATTGCAAACAGAAGGAGGCAAGTTAGAGCAAGTCTTTTCCAATCTTCCTTTCCACTGTGATGTCCACACTCTCATCAGATATTTTTACCCCTCTCAAATTTGAAAGTAGCCCTGCCTATAAACATAACCTGTTACAGAATAGGCCATTTATTCCAACCTCTCAGCATGGCATTTTCTCATTTTGTGGTATTTCTTTTTTATAAGGAAAAAAATTAAAAAAAATCTTTCTTACACAGCACAAATGTAGTCTCCCCATAGTGAAAAGAAATGCAATGTTATACAACAGAGAAGTAAAATAGTGATATAAGGAAGAATACAAAGAAGGACTTTCCTGTATTAGTGAAGAAACTTTGTTTTATATTGTAGGATGGATATATTAAATGGTGGGCATTGCCCATCTAGTTCTGGGTGTCTGTGGAAAGATGGTAGGGGATTTATGAAGCATGTGAAAAGAGTAATACTCAGATAGAAAAGTGCTACTGCACAGTGGGTCAACCCAACGGAGGCTGCCACACAAGATTTGGGTTAGCCACACACAGGTTTGAATCCTAGTTCCTTACTATATCCACGGACAAGTTTAAACTTCTAACTGAATTACATTATTTATAACATTGGTCATTAAAATATGGTTTTTATGGGACTATTGTGAGAATTATAGGAAATAATGCACATAAGATGCTGGCCATAGTACAAGTAAAAGCTTTAAAATAGCTGCTAACTTTCTTTCTGTAGTAATTATTGATTATAATGAAAATAGGCTTTTTAAACACATTCCAGTTGCTTTTCTGATTTGTTTAACTGAATATACAAAAGGCAGATTTATACATATCAGAAGTAGCACTTATTTATACCAGAAGGGATTCTTTAAAATAAAGAAAGAAAAAAGATACTTTGAGATAAATTAAATTCTCAATATAAAAATTAAGACATCATTTATTAAGAATTTAAATAGGTGTTCATATAGATAAAGTAAATTATAAGTTATTTACAAATATCATCCAGTGTGGTTTTTGCTTAATCTTCTGTATTAATCATTATTCAGTACTATTTTCCTTCTTGTAAATGTTAGACATTGATGTTTTCCTGTTTAACTGTTTTCTACAAGCTACACATTTGTTACATTTATTCATATATGTGCATTATCAAAATTTGTTGGAAAATGTAAGAAAGGAACACTTCTTTTATTGTATTTTGATAGTTTTCCAAAATAAAAGCTACGTATGATAGTAAATTACTAATTTCTTGGTAAAGAAAAGGAAAGAAAATATCATTAACATTATTTTATATCATCTTTTTAAATTTTCACTGTTAGCCATCCAGTCATCATCAGAATTAAGTCAACAATTATTTGTTAGAAAACTCTTAGTGTACAAAGTAAGCTCTGAAATCTCTACTCTATTCTTACTTCTCAGAGTATAAATGGTTCTTGACATTATAAATTTGTCGAATATTTCTATATCCAATCATTTTAAAATAAAGCAGGGGAACTTGTTATTTAAAATTATCCCATGGTTTATTTTTATTTAAGCAAAAAAAGAAATGTGTCCTTGATTAAGTTTAAATTTCCTTAGTTTTGAAACTTCAGCTTGAAAATACAGGTGTTTGCATTTTAAGTGTACTTAGAACCTTGGATAAGGTGATTATTAGGACTTTGTCTGTTTAGTCCTCTTCTTTTTTTCTTTCCAAGTATAATATTTATCTACCTGCTTTGATTCTCCCAGTAAGCAGTGAGCTCTTTCCTCATAGAAGGTATTTCTTTTTTTTTTTCCTAAGGAGTTTTCTCAAGAGGCAGCAAGTTCTCTGTCCTGGAGAAACAAATCTGTGTTCCTTAAATCACTTTATGTCTTGTTTACTGTTCCTGAAATTTTACAATTTCCTGATTATTACCCCAAAAGGGGACTTTTGACAAATAACATAGGCACAGGTACTAGCAAATATGTACAGCAGGGAGTGGAGAGAAAGGACATACTGTCTCAAAAGATGTTCCAAGTAAGATTAGCTCTGAAGACCACATTGATTCTAAACAGCTTTAAAGACAATCGCAGGTTAAAATATTCACTTGGCAGGTATGAGGAAAAGTGTTCTTTCTTTCTTTCTTTCTTCTTTCTCTACTGCCTTTTTCACGTGCATCCTGGATTGTCTGGGCTTTACTATGGAAAGGAAAACCATTGCAAAAATAATTGATTATATATAGGCTTTGATGACTATGCTGAAGACCACCTTTATTTATATGTAGACTGAGAAGGGTTGCCATGAATACAACATTCAAAGACACCTACTGCAGCCAACTCATGGGCCTTTGAAATTCCCAGGTATCACTTTTTCAGACATCTGTTAAAATGCAAACAGATTCTCTTATCTGAAATGAATAACATATTAAATTCTCAGATTTTAATCTGCAGTCTTTCATTCATTTATTCAACAATCATTAATTAAGTCATTAACTGCCTCTGGGTTTAGCAATGAGTAAGATTCCAAGGTAAGCAGAGAAGCAAGAGTAGAAACAAGAGTAAAAAACAAAAAGGTAGAAAAGGTCCTTCATATGAGGTGCTGCTGGGGTTATAGTGCTGAAGATAGCCTAGATTAGGATAACCGTGCAGGAGTTTTATGAGTTACAAGCCTTTGCGAAAGAGGTGAGAAACCTGGAATGTTAAAGGAAAAAAGAGAAAAGCTTCAAAAAGTGCCAAAAACAAATGTTGCTAGAGCATGTTTGATTTTCAACAAATCCTACTTTCTAAACTAATATCATAACATCATGCCTTTAAATTTTGACAGCTTAAACATCAGTGATCAATTCATTACTATTAGTAATGTATCTGATGCAAATGTTTATATGTTCCTAATTCCAGATTTCGAATATTGACCCTTACATGGTCAACCTAACAAAAGTAACTGGGATCCCTGCTTGAAATGCTGCCACTATTGGAATAGGAGACTGGGAGTTTCTAGTGAAGGACCACTATAAATCAATTTGCATGAGTCCTTTTGTCGAGGCTGCTGAGGGAAATAGAGATGAGAGATACATGCGATAGAGAGGAAAGGCAATGAGAATGACAGCATGGTAGTTGTCTCAGACACCGTGAACTTGTGGCAGTGCCTTATGGAGAGAAACTCTAAATGCAGAAAACAAAAGAGTTTTTTCTTATGGGGTGTTATTTTATGGAGCAAAAGCAAGGTTGCAAGAAACAAGATGACAAAATGTAAGGTAGCCCATGAAAGTGCTTCTTCCATTTCTATGCGCAATGTAAATTTCCCTAGGCTTGCTGAGGACCCAGAGTAACTGGTACCACTTTGGCATCTTGCTTGTGGCTTTTTGGAGCATTGTGAGACTGTACCCTTGGAACAAATATCACCCTTATCTCAGTGGGGCTTAGAAGCAAGGGGGAAACCAAGGGACTCTCAAATGGCTTCTTGGGGAGGGATAATCAGCCTGGAAGGCTAGTGCTTAATGTAATACGGAGGATCATTGTGTGTTTCCCAAGAACTCCTAGAAATAACTACTTTGTGAGCAAGTTGGAGAAAGAACCACTGAAAAACATATTGTATTAATATTAAAATGACCAATTAACCCTGGTCCTCTGTTTGAAAATGTCCGGAAAAGGGGATCATTCTTTAACTTGATTACAAGGGAAATTTAAGGGTCCCAAACTAATTCTCCAAAATGATTTTTTTATTATTTTTTGTTCACCAAATAATTTTAATTTTTTAATATTTAACATCAAATATACCTTAATAATATATCCAAATGTGGCAAACCTGATATGGCTTTAAAAATTAGGAAGCACTTCTGTTACTGTGAGAAATGATATTTAATATTGATTAAATAACATACTTATTTTTTTATAAATGGAAGCTGCTTATTGTCCCAAGAAATTTGATATTCTAGACTTAGTTTTCAAAGTTGTAGGGAAAATGTACAATTTTAATATTCTCAGATGATATTTATGTGCAGATATGTGTATATATGTATACACATATATTATTTAGACAAGACTTTTTACTAATAATACTAATTATGTGAGAAAACTCCAGTGCCTTGCATACTTATATGTGTTAGGTGCTATAATGTCAAGTTTTAGTCTGAAATGTTGGTTCTTAGTGCGTTCACGGCCAAAGAATGACCAGACACACCAAAGTAAGGTAAGCACGAGGTGAAGTTTTTTGAGAGGGAGCAAGATAGGATTGCAAGGATAGGAGCAAGATAGAGCAAGAGCAAGACATAGATTTACAAAGCATGATACATACACCACAGAAGACGACTGGACCCCTTGTCGCAACACAAAAAGAGAGCTTGGTTGTGGTGTGGATCTTGTTTTATGGTGTCTGGATAGGGACCTCCCCCTGGTTCAAACCTCACCATGGAACCACTTCAATTGGACAATTCGGAGCTGCATGACCTGAGTCTTACTGCACACGCGCATGTGGGTTCTAGGTCATTTTCAGGACTTTATGGTACCTATGCTGCTTGGCTCGTGAGCCAGGGTCCTCTGTGTTCTTTTGCAGCTGGTGCTCCAAGTTCTGATTGGCAGATTCATAGGGTAGTCCCTCCTTCCCCAGGTATGGAGAGAATTAGGGTAGGACAATTACACCAAGGCAAAGCACTCACTTTCGTGTCTAGGAGACCCGGAATCCCTATCTACCTAACAATACTACTACTTTGTTTTATATTTTGCTATAATTAAACTTTCCCTTTTTTGTATATCTTACATTGAAAAAAGTATGTTTAGCCTCCTTCTTTCTGAATTATGTAACTTGAGTTGCCCACACATTATCTCCTTTTGGAAATCTTGACACCAAGAATTTAACCCATCAGATGGTAAGTTAATCATCTTCTGTTACCAACAGCCACGTCATCACCCCTTCCCAGTTTCACCACTAACATTAAAGGTCCCCTGCCAGTTCCCCAGGGTAAATATTTCGTAATCATTTTTACTTTCCCTTTCTCTTTTTGTCACTAGATCAAATCCATCACTAAGCCTTGACACTTTTTTCTTTTTTGGATCTGTTAAGTTTCTTGAGCCTCCCTTTCCATCGTAGTAGCCAATACTTTATTCCAGGCATCCAGGGTCCCTCATCTGCATGATTGTGCAAGAGACCTAGTCACTTTCCTGCCTCCAGGGTTTCTCCACTGTACTTAATTCCCTGTATCCTCTAAAATAATTTTCTTCCAAAGCATTCTTTTTTCATCAAGTAATTTGCTTACTCTTTATTATTCTAGCTCTGGCTATCCTAGGCTTTCAAAAGCCCCCTGTCAATTGCATCCCCTAGCTTACCATTGTCGCTCTTTGGAATATCTGCTTGCTTCAAGTTAAATATGCAATCAATTGCTACACTTGCCCATTTTACTTCCCAGCTTTAATGTTAGAGTCTTTGTTGCCTATAGCTCTTCTGTATCTTCAACTCTAAACTCCTTATCCTATAATAAAAGTTCAATAATACCAAATGGTTAGGTAAAATATGCTATGTTCATAGGAGAAAAGACCAATATTTTACACGTAGTTTTAAATTCTTAATTCTATGTCGACAATAAATATTTTCAAGTGGTGGAAAAGAAATTAAAAAGTCACTGGAAGAGTGTATTAGGTGAGCTTTCCTGGGAAACAAGCTAAGACAGAGATTCCCTTACAGGAAGTTTTTTGAGGACTGCCCTCGGGATCAGCACTTTAGGGGAATAGAGAAAGGAATGGGCAGAGGGAGGGGTTGAACTACATGTTGTTGGAACAAGGTATTCAGGCAATCCTAAAGGAATCTCTTCAGTTAAGAATGATTCTCAAAGAACCACTCAGCTGAGGGCCAGTAGATCTAACACTCTCAGCAGCTGGAGAATGAATGCCTCGGGGCTGAAGGGAGTATCTGAGTGGCATACCATGGCATCCACTTAAGACTAAGACAATAATTATGTAAAATTCTGTAATTATAGAAGCTAGGGCTAGAAACACAGGGGCATATTTATTATCTCTACTTAGGAGGATTATAAGTGACTTTTATATATTATGATTTATTTTTTCTAACATTTTCTACATTGGTTACAAAATAAAATGAAAACATTTTTATCAGATAAAAAATAATACCTGCTATTTAAAAAACTCACTTTCATCTTCTCCACCATGACAATGTCCCTACTCATTCCTCTCATCAAACAAGGGCAATTTTGCAAGAGTATGATGGAAAATCATCAGGCATAAACCTGATGTGGCTCCTTCTGACTTTTTTTTGTTTTCTAATCTTAACATGTCTTTAAAGGGAACCCATTTTTCTTTAGTTAATAATGTAAAAAAGACTGCATTGACATGGTTAAATTCCTAGGACCCTCAGTTCTTTCTGGATGACTAAATATCTGGTATTATCACCTATAAAAGTGTCTTAACCTTGATGGAGGTTACGTTGAGAAATAAAATTTATATTTTTTTATTTTTATATTTTAATTCCATTTTTCCACAAAGTTTTTGAAGTTCTCTTGTATAAACATCTGCTTCTCAGAAGAGCCCTGACTAATACACATATCTAATATGAGTAACTCTTATCTTATATGCTCTTTGAAGACATTGACTAAGTTCTTCTAATCTTTATATTTCCAAAACTTAACTCATTGCCTAATGTAAAATCAAGTCTTAATAAGTGTTGAAGAAATGCAAAACAAATCCCTCACTTATTTTTTCTTAATTTTCTTAATTTTTATAATTTTCATTGATTAATCAAATGATTACTCTGTCCTTCATAAGCACTTTTTTCAAATTTTTCATCAATTTTCATTTATTACTACACTTCAGCTATTCTATATATTTGTTTCCTCTTCAACTAGATAATAAACTTATTAATAGTAGGTGTCTTGTCCCCATGTCCTATCTGGATTCTGTTTTATTGTGATTTTTAAATATATACAAATTTAAATATAGGCATATATGTTTATATATTCATACCTATAAACATATGTTTATATATTCATATCTGTAATACATATGAAAATGTATTTAAATAGATTTGAATATACATATTTAAATATATACATGAACGTACACACACATACACATCTTACTTGCAACTGCTACAATGGAGTTCTTTGCAGAGTAGTGGCTATGCTGTTGAGTAACTAGAGGAAAGAAAATTCAGAGCTATATTAGTGCTCCTTTTAACCAACAGCTACAAGTTACTAGCAGATTCTGGCTCAGGGGCAATATTGTGTTTGAAGCTAGGGTTTTCAGGCACAGTTTATATAATCCCCTCATTCTGTGGTAGGAGTTGAATGCAAAGTAACAGCTAAAAGAAACATAAGAACCTACAACTAAAAGGTTGTTTTGGACGTTCTTAGAAATGGCCTGTTAACGTTGCCATAGAAGATGTGTTTCTTATTTTGGGATTTAAGCTTATCCAATTCTCTACCTGTCCCAAACATAGAATGATAAACCTCATAAAGTAGTGTCAAAAAGCTTCTGAAAGGTTGAAATGGGCCCTGATGTCTTACAAGTTTCACAGGCCATAGACTTTTCATAGGCCAAGTTACTTTTAGAGTAGCAGTTGCTCTATCAAGTACATGTTAGGAATTATTAAATAGTATAAGAACTTTTTTAAACTAAGCATGATACCTGAAACTCTGACAGCCTCTTCTCCAACGTGACTTTAGAGGAGAAAAGACAGAAATATCTCTTTTTGTTTATCTATCAAGAGAGCAAACTTGGATGAGAATCACTTAAACATAGCTGTTAGGGTCATTTAATATAGTAATATCTAAGATATTACTTAAAAAATAGCTTCAAATCCCAAGGTTATTTTGAGCTTGAAGTTCTTATAATCCAAATAACTAAAAATTCACCCTTTTAACAGAAGACAGTTGCAAACTCATACTGACCACTGAAGATTCATCAAAACTCAGTAGTGTTACTTGGTGTACAAGTTTCAGAAAAAAATGTGATTTCAAAATGTATCCAGGAGCTCTAAGAAGCAATTCACAGCATTAGCCAATTAGTAATTAATTTTTAAAAATTCTGGAGCAATAATAAAGCTAATTTGATTGAGAATTTTATTTAAATGTTTGCTTAAATTTATGATGTCATGCTTAGTCATGTAATATACATATTAATAATAATAGTAATATTTAAAGAGGATTTTTGATGAAAAAATTGTTTTAATGTTTTTTAAACTGTTTAATAAAAATGTAAGAATAAAATTTAGTGTCCTTCACATTAAACTACAGATCCTTGTCTAAAGATGTAACTCATTATCCACCTATTTTCCCTAGTCATCAAGTAAGTCACTTTTTTTTACTTCTTGGTATTACTATTCTCTAATTATGTTGTCACTATTAACCCAGGAGCTCATCATCCTAGAAAACTTGATGTGATCTTATATTCTGCTACCTCATTCAGTTGACAACACCTAGAGATTCTATAACTTCTGGCCTCAGAATTATTCTTAAATTTTGCTTCTTCTCATCTTTCCTTTTCCATTGCCTTCGTCTAATTCTTCATGATGCAATGAGTTTCAAAAATTTCTCCCTTCATCAGTCTCCAGTCTGTCCTTTGGATTGTCACTAGTTGACCTCCTCATCTTTTACAAACCTAATGATTTAAAACTTGTGTTGCTTTCCTATTGCCTGAAGGATAAAACCTAAATTATCTCAGGAAGTCAAAAATAAGCCTTCATAATCTGGGGTCACCCTCCTTTTCCAGATTGGCCCCTTATCACTTCTCCTCAGGCATCCTCCAACCTTCTTTGACCAAGAAGGTAGCTTCAGGAAGGATGCTCATGGAGTCATGGGGAATGATGAAGGTGCCTGTTTAGTCAGCCTAAAGAACCTCTGGCCATGAATGTGATGTCAGATGTTGTACCCACATCCCCTTCCCTTCCCTAATTAACCCAACGTTATTTCCAATGTTCTGAACTTCTCACCATTTTTCAGGCTACTAGCAATATTTTGAACTCAAGGACTGCCCCACTGGATCAAAGAAATTTAGTTGGACATTTGGTATTAATTTTGAACTGAGACATTTTTGCTGTATTTACTACTTAGTTGGTTTCTGGTGTTTTTTTTTTTTTCAATGTGAACCCTTTGTATGAACATGCATAAAACTAGTAGGGGTGAAGGTCTAGTGATTTCTGTGTAGCAAACACTTTATAACCTGATTTCATCACTAAAATAGTTCTGCAAGGCAAATATCATTATCTTCATTTTAGGTAATGAGAAACCGAGGTTAAGAAAATTTATATCATTTGCTCAAAGGCACAAATTTAGTAAGTGACTGAATCTGGATTTGAGCCCAGATCTGTCAGTGTACCAAATATGTGTGCTTTTTGGGTCAGAAACTTGCCTCTAGGTTTCTAACTGAATGTCTGTATCACTTTAATTTGTTCAGCCATGTAATATTTAAACTAATGGATGTAATGAAAAAAGGCACACAAACAAATAGTCTAGCTGTTTGATGACTGTTAAAGCATACATAAAGCACATCAAAATCCTTCTTACCCAATAAGCTTTCAAGATTAGTGGTATGTGGTTTACCATTTATTAGTATTTTAAATCATTTTTATAATATCAATTGGTTTGAATTATCAATTTTTGTCCAATATTAAGGTAAAGATTATATACTGCTGACTGTGGAAGCAAGGCTATGTCTTCTCTATTTTCTTAGCTGACTCAAATGAAACCAGGTAATTCCATCTATTTCATTCCCTTTGACCCAATTCACAGTCACCCCTAAATGGATTCCAGAAATACCAGTTCTGCAGCTTGCAGAGTTTTCTTAAAGCAAGCCTAATGGATCAAAGTGTGTCATTCTATCTAGCATCAATTTATTCATCATACAATAAATTCACATTTTGTATAGACTTAACACAGTGCTTAGGAAAGATAAAGAGTCTTGACTTCAAAGACCTATACACACGCATACACACACTCTTACGATCCACATATAGACACAAATATAGATATGCAAACATATAGAAACATAGAAGCAGACGTGTATAAGTAGATATATAATGTATACACACTACATAGTTTCTTTAACAATGCATACTATCAAATTATAACCATGGGATTGTTATGCATTATAGTAGATTTACCCCATGAGAATTCAGAAGAAGGAAAATGAATGTTGTACGTAGTATCAGCAATACAATGAGCAGTTAACATTTTACTAAGCTCTTTATATGAATTATCTCATTTAAGCCTTCTATTAGTCACCTATTACCATATAAGAAATTTTGCCCAAAATTAGCAGTTCAAAACAACAGATATGTATCATCTCATAGTTTTGGTGTATCAGGAACCTAGGTGTATCTTAGCTGGGTGCTGTTGGCTCCAGTTGTCTCATAAGGTTGGATTCAAGCTGTCAGTTGGTCCACACATGCTACAGTAATTTTAAGGCTCAAATGGTGCTCAATAGCATACTTCCAGGCTCCCTTGGTTGTAGCTAGGCCTAAGAAGATCTTCCAAGTTCACTCATGTCAGCTTCTCCACAAAACTGCCTCATGACATGGAAGCTGGATTTCTCCAGGGTGAATAATCCAAGGGAGAACTAGATAAACATCCAAAACGGAAGTCACAGTCACTTGTATCTTAATTACAAAATGGCATCCATCACTTCTGCCATACTCTGTTCATTTGAAGCAAGTCTAAAAGCTCAGGACATTAACAAGGGGATGACTTTACACAAAGGCATGAATACCAGGAAGCCAAGAGTCCATATTACAGTCTGTCTACCACAGTCTTAAGATAAAATATTTTACGAGGTAAGCACTATTTTATGTATGTAAGAAAATTGAGGTACAGATTGTTTAAATAATTTCTAATGATATATAGCTGAAAAATGAATAGACTAGGATTCAAACTCAGAAAGTATTATTACAAAGTCTAGAAAGATTCCCAGAAGTTAAAATTCAAACAGAGAAGAAGTACATTCTAGGAAAGAAATAGAGTATAAGCACAAACCAGAGATGCAAGTGTGAAATTATATATAATATTAATAATGTAGAGCCATTGATTTGGAAGTTGGTAGATGATCCAGATGGAAAAATGGGCTGTTAGCATTTGCTAAACGGCTAAGCAGTGTGGATATGAATAAATGAGAAGTTATCAATTTTTAAAAACAGAATAACAGGGTCAAAGTCTGGCTTTATGGAGTTTGGAAGTTTGTAGGAGAGTCTGGAGTGGTGTGATCCCAAAGATACGGAGAGTTATTTCAATAGGAGTATATGCTGCCATGAGGATCTGGCCAAGAGGAGAGTCAGTGGGAAGAATAGACAATATCTATAAGTAAGAATTCCCAAGAGTTGTTCATTAGCTGGATAAGAAATTTAAAATACTAAGTGTAAAAAATTACTCCAATATCTTAAAAGATGGATATTATGTGACAGAGGGAGTAGAATGACAACAGTAATTTTTCCTGATTTCTTCACTGTTGCTCTTTGGAGCCTAGACTAGGTTATCACAAGTTCTTGTTGAATGAATAAATAACAGAAACTGTTATTTATTAGACATATACTCCACTTAGCTCAACAAGAAAGAACAAACAAAAATGTAAGGGAGGGTTAAGATTATAATGTTTAATGCCATTAAAACACAGCCAGGTTTCATGGGAACTGGAGAACATCAAAAACAAGGGCATTTCTTACTTAATGTGCTTGTAGGCTCTCTGTCTTCTCTCTCTCTCTCTCTCTCTCTCTGTTTTTATTTCTCTCTCTCTCTCTCTACCTCTGTCTCTATCTCCATCTCCATCTCTTCTTCACTTCCCACCGTTCGGTACCTTAAACTTTCCAGACGTTTCCTGTAATTTCAGCTTGCATTTACCTTTGTTTTGTAACTCTGACTTAGACTTTATAAGCTCCAGGGTTCATTGCCAAGTGCTGGTAAGCTCTTCTTGTGTTAGTTCAAATCAGAGAGAGAGATAGAGAGAGAGAAAGGATTTCTGTGTAGTTCAAACTTGGATCAGAGATCTCCTCTGATCTGATTAGCACTGAGTGGGTAGGTGGGTAGAAGTTTATGAAGCGTATTTCTTTCAAAGCAGGTTGGTAGAAACATATTATCTGGGAATATTGCATAAGTGAATAAGCGAGGCAGGCAATTTTATGGTCATGTATGGTATATTATTTCTAATTCTTGACAATGGAAAGCCCTTGATGAGTTCCAAATATCAGATGAGGAAACTCAGGCTCAGAAGAATTTAGGTAATTTTCCTGTTACAGAGCTCATACATGGTTTTAGAGAAAACTCCAAATCCTCTATTTTCTGACTGTAAAACTACTATCTTACTCTTTCCACTTCTCACTGCAAGATGCCAATAAGAAAAATAAGGAAGTTAGAATGGCTATTTGTTTAATGAGAAGTGTGCAGGTTGGGCTATAATGGCCAGGTGTTAGTAATTGCAGGCAACCAATATCCCTGAATTTTGTCATCCGTCTGACCCTATCTCAGTCTCACCCATGCCCTCAACATAGGCTGAGGCTCCAGCATGGATGAGGTCTGTCTTAACACTCTTCTTGTAATTAAATACGCTGGAAGTTAAACAGTTTATTTATAGTCTTTATCAACAGACCTTTTCTTTAAAACCTCATATGCCTTACAGTGGAAGCTATAGTTATCAAACTTTGGTTGTAGAACTTTGGCAGAAAAATGGATGACATTGTAGAGTTATGTAACATTAGCATCAAGTATAGATTGTGGTGGCTGGTTGATTGGTTAGTTGTTTGTTCTAGGAAATAGGTGGCCTGTTTATGTTACAAAGAAACAAGAGTCAGTAGAAAGAGAGCAATTATAAACAGGAAAGGTAAAATTAAATCATTGAGGTAAGTGAGAGGGTGGGAATAAAATAATTGCTGAGAAAATAGGTAGAGACATATGTCCCTTCCTAAGTGACAAAAGGGAAAAGATGTGGCCAAATAAGAAAAATCTCACTAGATACTACATTCTAAATATAGAAGGATATGATGTCTTTTGCTGGGAATAAGGAGTAAAAAATAATTTGTACTTAAAGAATGAAGGGAAAATTATCCATAAGATTCTCTCAGATAAATTGGGATTACATTGGCATTGATACTCCAACAACATTAATTTATACATTTATAATATTATAGAAGAGTACTCTAAAGAAGGAAGTAATGTTCAATGTTTAATGATTATTGTATGATTCACAGGCTCTTCTATGGTACTATTCATATAGTAGATGCTTAATAAAATTTTGTTGAGTAAATAAATCAACTAAAGAATAATGAGCAATATTTGCATTCTTTATTTCATTTAACAGGTTCCATAGTTGGATTGGGAAACTACAAACATTATGAATTTATTTGAGAAATTATTTGATAGTTTTAGAAATCTGTTTATACATTTGTAAGTCAAGTATTTTTAACAGCAATTCTACATAATCAGAATTGTTTACACTTTGTGATATATTACATGGATAGGAAGAATGATTTTGCTGGGAAATATTATTGTTGAGATAAATTCTCAAATTTATTTTCATAAAAGGAGAGAAAATTATTGATAAACACATCTAAATTTGCAGATTGGTTATTTTTCAGAGGTTATTTGGGGTCATAATTGTAAATCTCATTACCGTGCTTGAAGGAGGTTTCTTTCATTATTATGGTGCTGAGGTCCATATCCCTGAAGCTAATTGCAAGGTAGAGCTGCAGAGTTCTAATTGTTTGCCATCAAAATAGCTGTGTAAGCTTGATTAACAGTGTTCAGCAACATTCATAATAGTCCAAGCCTGGCCCCGCATAAAATAGAAACTGTGAAAAAATCAATAAGATTTAATAAGATCAGGAACAATCACTTACAATAGTACATCAATCACACAAAGTAATAGGTGCAGGATTTGATAGGGTCCTGAACTGCCTGAGAGATTCATAACCAGTACTCGTTAATAATTTGTTCATTTGCATTTTATCAATCCAGCTACAGCTGACAAGCAGAAGGAGCAGGAAAGAAATATGTTGACTTAAACTCATCAGCTTTGCAATTAAAAAAATAACATATAATAGCAAATGTCTTGTCACATGGAAATCTGCTGTTATTACAAAGATGTGTGCAATCATTGGTTCTTCAGACTAAGCTGCTGTTAGACTTGCAGAATAGCTAGGGTAACAGTGTCCCTGTGGTCACTAGGAAGTCTCAAAAGGTTAGAGAGAACATACATGTGAATATAAATTTCCTCTCCACCTCTCGTAGAGCTTGGTGGCATAATAATATTTAATGCAAAACCTGCATATTTTCTTGTTTTTATCTCTTTGAAATAAATGAAGCTCCTGGCTTTGCCTTAGGCAAAACCTCTATCAAATGCTAAAACAATCATAACGAGATGGCTTTCTGGTGATTATTGCTTATCATTATATTCTCTTTCAGTTGATGTTATGAGTTTATAAAGTAATCATGCTATATTTACTATCTTTATTAAAACACATTTTTAGGAAGAAAGGTAAATGGATAAAATAAAATTGAGTAAACAAATTTCTGATTCTAAATAAATGATAGTCAGTAATATGAAAAAAATAATCCCCCTATAAACATCAGAGGCATAATGAAAAGTCTGAGCTATTTCCAAGAAATTCACGTGGATTCCTGCTTAGAAAATTTCATACAGGTTTTCTATGGAGGGAATTACGTGAGTGGCGGGATGCAGAGCACATTGTCAGAAACCAGCAGTGGCAGCATCCAAAATGTGGATTAATTAGTCTCTGTCCAAAACTTCAGTAAATAATGTGCTCTTTCAGAAAAAAAGTTATGATTTAGGACTTTGTAGATGATGTTTAAATAGCTGATTTCTATATAGGATGCTTTAATTCAATCAAAGTACAGGTAAAATCCCATTATGACAGTCTCCATGAGGCCTCTAAATTGTTTTGTTGTGGTAGAATTTTGTTAAAATGAATAAATACATTTATCACACTCCCACTGTGTAGTATGTACTAGAGAGACAGACTTGGTGCCCAGTCTATTTTCTATCGAATTAGCACATGAAAAAATGCTTTGAATAGAAAAGGGGATCCAAGAGCAAAGTAGAATGCTCACACACCTTTTAGGCTTTTCCTAAATCCTGGATAACTTTCAGAATGGTTTCGTTATTAAGATAAAGTTTTTATTATTTTTCTTTCCTTTTAAAAAGTAGGATTGATAAGTTGATCAGACTTTTCAAATCTAAAAGTGTGAAAAAAAACCAAGTGATTATTATTTGTTATCTTGACAAAAAATAACTGTAAAGCATTCAATTATGTGCAGCTTAATTTGCTTTTCCTACAAAGCAAACCATCAAGAATCAAGTGCTTCAATTATATAGGTTGACTCTTCCAAGGCCATTAAGCAGAGAGAACATTAGTACATTTACCAAGAACCAATTCATAGAATGCCAATTTGCCTAAAAGCAAATTGATAAATGTTCAATTTATTGAAAGATCAATTTACACTAATTTTCAGCATTCAGTGATGTATTTTTGGTGAATTGGTGAATATACAGTTATCAGTTATATGGAAATCATTCTTACCAGTTTTCCTGGACTATGGAAATGGATTTATTATTCTGAACATTCTTACCTTTTCTGAACCGAAGAAATATTTTTAGCACTGGCATAATAACAGGCTTGAGAGATATAGATAGTAATAAAAGTTATATTTGAACAGTTTACATTGTAACAAAACAAGAAGAAAGCATATATATCTTAATAAATATTCTAATAAATATATTAATAATGTGCTCTCAGATTCAGAAGAAGGTGTGATGAATTATGGGTAGATAGAGTGTCTACCTAGTTCATCATTTTCAAACTGTGGCACTCCTGAGAGTCAAAAATGGGCTATTAATACTTATATTGAAACAACAGTAGTAAACAAGGACTGTTTCAAGCAAACCAAAATATATGGTCACCTTAGCTGTAAGAGAAGGTGTGGGTTGTTTGGGGAAGGTGTGGGTTGTTTGGGGAACTAGTGATATTCAAGTTGAGATGTTAGAAGTAAGTAGAGTTTCCCCATTCCAGGTGAAGAAAATCCATTGAATGGACAAATAGGCATGAGCAATAGTGTAGAGTCAAAGTACCTTGTGTGCCTGTTGAATGGAAGAAGACATTAGAAAGTAGAACTGCAACCTAATATGGAAGACTTTGAATGTAGATTTTGTTCTGTAAGATAGAGTTAACTGACAAGGAAATAGCAAAAGAGAAGTAAAGCATATGGCATTATTTAAGTAGTTAATATTTTGTGCTCTAAAAACAAAGAGACTTAGATTTGCACCCCAGCCCCTGTATTGCTAACTTTGTGAAGTTGTTTCATCTCATAAACTTCATTTTTCTCATCATTTGTGATGCATGTAAATCATTTACCATGGTGTTTGGTGCACAGTAAGCACTCAATGCTTATTAGTTGTTATGATAAATAAAAAATAATACTAGATGTGGTATAATTGAAAACACTTATTTCCTATATAGTTATGATAAAATTAATTTATCTGAAGCTTAAAATTTATATTTTATAAGAATATGTACATAACTCTTCAAACTATAATATACTCTTCAAATTATATGGTTTGCATAGGATCTCTATTTTATAAAGATAAAAAATAAACATTGGTAGGAAACTTAAGAATGGATGAGGAAAACAAGACTGTAAGCAAAAAAATTATTTAAGAAGTTTGTGATAAACACTGATTTGATGGCACCCAATCCACTAAATGCTCTAGAATTTATACCTTTGTATGCTCTTCTCTCCCATTGATTCTGGGCTTGATCATGTGAATAGATGTAATTAGCTTTGACTAATGGAACATGAGAAAGCATGATGAAAGTAGAATCTCAACAAGCACTGGACATTAATTCTTATCTTCTTGGAATATTTCTTTTTGGAGCCCAGTTACTAAGATTGAGGAGGACGTGGAAAGGCCCTGTGGAAAGGGAGAGAGAGAATCCCAGTATGGATCCCCTTGTTCTAGCCATCCCAGGTAAGACACCAGATACGTGAGAGAAGAAGCCCTCATGTACACCCAACACAAGAAGATACCATGTAAAACACAGAAAAGCTGTCCAAATTAAACCAAGTCAATATTGCAGAATCATGCACAAATATTTATTGTTTTAAGCCATTCAATTCTAAGGTGGTTTCTTATAGAGGAATTCATTACTGTAACAGAAATTGAAATCTAGAAGTAGGGTCCCATCAAAATAAAATAGTAAAATACATGACATTTGTTTTTGTACCAGGTGACAATTGAAGGCCTAAGGATCATAAAGGAACTTGCTATTAAAGTAAAGAGAACTTAAGTTCTGTATGTATGACAAAACAATCAGTGACTCTGCCACCTGCAGAAATATGAAAGTATTAGTAGCTCTGGCTAAGATTTCTAGGAAAAATATCAAAAGTGCCAACTAGATACTTTTATTTTCCTATCATAAATATGGGAGAAGGTAGATGAGCTGAAGAAATAATGGTTTAATATTAAAGTAAAATTTAAAGAACATATAAAGGAGGTATGATTTGCTCTGTTTAAAAAAAAAAAAAATGTTTTCTATCCCCAGGGCATTTTGGCAGAAGGATTCTTAAAGTTAGGAATTAACTCAGGTAAAGGTCAGTTTCTGGAGGCTGCCAGTATCACATGATCTCATCATGAACATCAAGCCTAGGATTAAGAGTGAAGGATACTTCATGAGGCCTCAGAAATGTTTAAAGATGTGACTCAGCGAGTGAGACAAAGGACGTTCTAAGAATCTTAAAGATGTTGTTCATAGCATCCTCAATCATAAAGTTGTAAGAGAATCAAACTAGTGGAACTACTGCCAGCTTGGACTAAAAGTATTGAGGCAGTCAAAAAAGAAAAGCCTTTTTTATGAGAAGGAAAAGGTTGAAAAAGCTACTCAGTCTAAAATATGGTCCATTTCTTATAAACAATAAAAAAATAAGAAAACTCAGAGAGTAAATCCAAGGGCCAAGGCAACTGAGCCAAAGCTGTGAAGGAGCAAAACCAGACCCTAAGCAGAAAGCTACTGACATGTGCCCACCAAAATTTCAAAATTGCTATGGACCAGTGACTGCTTTTTGGTCCCCATTCTCTTGCTTTTTGAGTGGGAATGCCTACCCTGGATTTTCGGTCCCTAAATTACCAATGTATTTTAGGCACATGAAGTATATAATTTACCTTTAATTTAAAACTCTTTGGATTGAGGAGATCCATATTTAATGACCCTCACCCTTACCTAGACCTGATCTAGATGACAAGATTCTATTCTTTGAGCCAAAGCCTGGTGACATAATTAGATGAGATTTTGTATATATTTTGGCAGGGTGGGGAGGAGATTATAATTTGTACATGGAAAAAAAAATAAATCACTAGGGGCTATAAAACATATTGTGGTATTAATATATTTTTTCTTTTGTGTGCCTTCCTTTCCAATGAGCAATCCCTCCTATCAGTCTTGCACTTACACATTTCTCTCCTCCTTTAACTCTGAGCTTGACCATGTGGCTAGGTTTGGCCAAAGAGATAATATCAACTGTGATGTAAATGAGAGCTTGGTAAGTGTTTCCCATTGAGGCTTCTTTTCTTGAAACGCTTGTTATTTGTACCAAAACACCAGGCAAGGAGGAAGTCTATGCTAATTCTAATGATGTAGAAAGACCACATGGAGGGAAAAAGATGCCCATCTAGGTTCTAGCCATTCAGCCCTCCAAGCTGAAGTGCTAGGCAAGTAAAGAAGCCGTCTTATACATTCTTGCCTCAACAGATGTCAGGTGGAGCAGAGAAAAGTCATCTCCTCTAAGTCTTGCCCTAATTGTGTCACTATTGCAAAGATAAGATTGTTGTTTTAAGACACTAAGTTTTGGGTTGATATTGAATACATTATACAGCAAGTAGGTAACAGTACCAAAACTATTTCAATTTTTCAAGTTAGAAATCATGGAAGAGGCATGTTACAAAAAGAAATAGTATGATTTGTTGGATTATTATTTGTGGGAATGTAAGAGAAGAAGGTAACAAAGAGGACTACAAAGTGTTTAATCTAGAATGAGTGTATTGTTATGTTTTTAGCTGAAATAGGAAACACAAAGGGAAAGAATTGGGGTGAAGAAAATGGCTTTAGTTTTATAGGTAAATTTCAAATGACTTCTTATCCATTCTGGGCCCTTTAAAAGAAGTTCTCACATCCATGCCCCAACTGGCACATGAAAGCCAGCTTGAAGAACATCTATTTAGAGACATTCCTTTGAATTTTTTCTATTTTCTGCCTGTGTTCAGTGGTTTTAGTCCAAGGCTCTTCACAGTGGGCAGAATAATGCCTATTATCAAAGATATACATGCCCTAATTCTTGGAACCTGTGATGATGCCATGCTATATGGCAAGTGGACTTGGCAGATGTAATAATTAATGTAATAAACCTTAAAATAGATCATCCTGGATTATCTGCTTGGGCCCAATCTAATCATATAAATCCTTAAAAGCAGAGAACTTTTTTCCAGTGTCAGAGACATGTGGAGGAAGAAAAAGAAAAAGTAGATATAGCAGAAGGGGGAATAAGATATGCCAAGTGTGAGAAGGTTTTAGTGCACCTTTGCTGGTTCTGAGATGTAGAGGGTATGTGCAAGGAGTGGGCAGAGGGTGTCAAGGAGGTGAGAGCAACCTTAGCTGACAGCGGTCAAGAAAACATAGATCTAAAAAAAAAAATTAAAGAAAAAAATAAAAATAAAAAATAAATAAAAAAAAAGAAAACATAGATCATACACTGTCTAGGGGATGGACACATTTGAAGCTCTGACTCGGGGTGGGGGGGACAAGGGCAATATACGTAACCTAAACTTTTGTACCCCCACAATACGCTGAAATAAGAAAAAAAAAAAAAGAAAACATAGATCAAAGTCTTACGACTGCATGAAATTGAAGTATAATAACAACCTGTTTAAGGTAGGAAGCAGATTCTTCTCTAGAGGCTCTGGAAAGGAAGACAGACCTTGATTTTGATCTGGTGAGACCCAAAACAGAACTAGCTGAACCACAGTGTACCCAGACTTCTAACTGATGGGAACAGTGAGATAATAAATAAATGGGGCTTGTTTTAAGTCATTACATTTTTCATTTTTAGAGATAGGGTTCTCACCCTATTACCTAGGCTAGAGTGCAGTGGCATGATCATAACTAACTGGAACCTCAAACAACTGGGCTCAAATGATCCTCCTGCCTCAGCCTCCCAAGTAGTTGGAGCTACAGGCATATGCCACCACATCTAGCTAACTTTTTTTTAACCTTTGTAGAGATGGAATCTGGCTATGTTGTCCAGGCTGGTATTGAACTCCTGGCCACAAGCAATCCCCCTACCTCAGTGCTGGAATTACAGGCATGAGCCACTGCACTCAGCCCTAAGCTATTACATTTTGTGGTCACTTTTTATGGCAGCAATAGAAATCCTAGATATTCTGTTCTCCAGGTTCTGTTATTTGCTTCTAGCTTATTTTGCACATCACGTATGTATCACTTCAGAGTCTGTTGGCCTTATCTGCATTTCATTTCATTTACTAATGTAGTGACCAGTTCTGCAAAGGCTCTGATAAAGAGAATTATCTTGATCTTCTGCAGATGTCATGCTGTCATGCTGGTTCACAATATTGATAACATTATTTCAATTGTACCAGGTGAGCAACGATTGGGAAGTATGCTGGATACCCGGGCAAACCACATTTCCGTGAGGGGACAGAAGACCAAACTTCAAGAAAAAACAAGGGAAAATTTTAGTGGTTTAAAGATATAAAGCATAAAGCATCCTGTGTCTGTGACATCTCTCTCTCTCTCTCTCTTTTATAATTTCTTTTGTAATTCACAACTTCCCCATTAAGAGACACAATGGTTTGTGGAATTCTCTGCATTTGGAAGGCAACCTCTACTTCAGTTGGAGCTACTAAACCAACCCATTTCTTAGGTGACTCAGAAGACTGCCATTTTCAAATAGGGCCTGGGCTAAAGTGCAATCTTCCCTGCCACATGGGCTACACAATCAAGCCAACTCAATGGTGCTAGTGCTAACTCTGTAGGCTAAGAACACAATGTGGCAAATCCTGTAATAGAGCTGAAGTATGGACTAAGTTCCAGAGCAGGGAGATAACCTTCTGAAGTAAAGAAAGTCTATTTTTACTATATCCCCAGGAGCTCTGGCCACTGTAGCGTTTCCACTAACCCTTCTACATTATCTCTTTGCAGAGATTGTATTTGACCAACATCTAAGCTGACCCTATGATGAACTGGCCTTGTACCTCCCCTCTCACAAAAATTGAGGCTTCATATACTATAATAGAATAGTAATCAGATATAATGAAGAGTATGAGAAATCTGGATGGCAGCAGGGGTGCATTGCATTAATCACTTCTTTCATACCACTTCTGATAACTCTAGACTTCATCTGTCGCATTCCAGCCACTCCATAGAAACCAGTTCAGCATAGCTTTATGCAACATCCTGGTCTATACCAATTCACCTCAAGCTCATGCTGCATACCTTTAACCTTCTTTCCTAATAGTTCTCTGTTTGATTCTACAGTATGGAATGAGTAGAAACCCAGTTGGCTCTCATGCATAAGCAACTTGGAACTATGAGAGAATCAATATGTATTAGGCAATACTTTAAACAATAGATGATGCTAGCTAGTAAATAAATGTTTTCTTATTCTCCTCGGCAAAAGACAATCTTGAAAACCATTTCAAACGTGTTCTTAAAGTTCTATAAATTCATACAAGCAATCATCAGCAGATGTAGCTGTCTTGAAAGTGCATGGTTTTTTTTTTTTTTTTTTTTTTTGCAGAAAGAGTAAAACTAACTTTCTTCTGAACTAATTAAGAGTAAGTTGATAACATGACACCCCATTATCCTCAAATGTTTAGGTGGAGAATTCCTGCAAAGAAATTCTCCTACATACTTTCAATATTGTCATCAATATTGAGAAATAAACATTATATATTACCATATCAATATATACAAACCAAATTCATTTTTTTGCCAATTATCTCAATAATTTCTTTTGTAGTAAAGGGATTCAATCCAAGATCACATACTGCTTTTAGCTGTCATATCTTTTCAGTTTTGTACAACCTAGAATAGTCAGTCTTTCCCTGACTTTTACTATCTTGACATAGTTAAATATTGCAGCCAGTTATTTTGCAGAATGTCCTCAGTTTGGGTTTGTCTTATATTTCCTTTCCTTCAAAATTATGTACTTTTAACAAGGATATCAGTAATCTTATGTTCTTATTTCATCCTATCAGGTGGTACATGATTTTGATTTGTCCTATTGTCATGTTAACTTTAATCACTTAATTAAAGTGATGCCTGCCTAGTTTTTCCATTGTAAAGTTTCTTTTATTTTTAACTTTTTGCAGTTAATATGTATTTGTGGCCGGGCGCGGTGGCTCACGCCTGTAATCCTAGCACTCTGGGAGGCCGAGGTGGGCGGATCGTTTGAGCTCAGAAGTTCGAGACCAGCCTGAGCAAGAGCGAGACCCCATCTCTACTAAAAATAGAAAGAAATTATATGGACAGCTAAAAAATATATATAGAAAAAATTAGCCGGGCATGGTGGTGCATGCCTGTAGTCCCAGCTACTCGGGAGGCTGAGACAGGAGGATCGCTTGAGCTCAGGAGTTTGAGGTTGCTGTGAGCTAGGCTGACGCCACGGCACTCACTCTAGCCTGGGCAACAGAGTGAGACTCTGTCTCAAAAAAAAAAAAAAAAAAAAAAAAAAAAAAAAAAAAAAAAAAAAATATGTATTTGTGGGGAAGTCCTTTGAAGCTATGTAAATATCCCATTCATAAAACAATTTTTCCTATTAGGTTGTTTTCTCACCAAATTATTTATTACTATGACTTTTATTTTTAACTTTTTACAGTTAATATGTATTTGTGGGGAAGTTCTTTGAAGCTATGTAAATATCCCATTCACAAAACAATTTTTCCTATTGGTGTTTTCACACAAAATTATTTATTACTATGATGGTTCTAAATAATGATTTTCTAATTCTAATTCCATAATTCCTCCTACAGAGGGTATTGTCAACAAGACAGCTGACTAAATGTCTCAAGTGTTCATTTCCTAACAAAGACAGCCAAAGCAATGAAGAGACAACTACATTTTGATGAAAATAACTAAAAAAGAGTACCAGAGTACATCAAATGAGTAACAGAAATCCTATAGAGCACATAAACTCAAGATGCTCACATAGAGAATGGAAGGAAATGCTTGCCTCTGCCACCCTGTCCCCCAGCTGAAATCACCTTAGAACCAGGAGGGACTTCTCCCTGTGGATAAAAAACAGCATGGGGACCTCAGCAGTCCCCATCACCACTCCAGTCACCTATACTCTTCACTGCTGGGGACACCTGCACTCCTCACAGCTGCTAAGCCCAGCTGAGGGAGCTGCCTGGAGCCCACATAGCTAGCCTCTTCCCAGAGAAGGAGCCAGCACTGTGCTCTGCCTTCTGTAGCCTGTGTTACTTCTGTGCTACATCATCCTGGCACCAGAACCACTGCTGAAGTGTATTCTGCACTGGGGATTAGTAGCCATATTTTTATCCCTGAGGCTATGTTACTGCTGCACTATGCCAGCCTGGTAGCCTGCCATCCCCAAACTGAGCTATTGCTGTACCCTACCCTGTGGGGCCAAGCTGCCATGGAGCCACCTCATCCACCCCTTTCAGTTCCTGCTGCATCCTGCTCCTTGGGACTTGAGCTGACTTGGTGCCCTACATCCTAGGACAAGAGTGCTTTGGCTGTCCAGAGCAGTCATGCCCCCCAACCTGAGCTGAAGCAGAGCCTTTGCCTGACAGGGAATCATGCTTTGGCCAAGCTGAGCAGCTGCATCTCTCAGGGCTGAGCTGACATGATACCACACATCCCAGGGGAGGAAAAAAAAACAAAAAAAAAACATTGGCTGAGCTGGGACACCACCCACTATCCAGGGCAAACAGTGGTAGCATCCTGCTTCCCTGTAACTGGACTGGGCCACCAGAGTTTGAGCTACTGAGATATCCCAGCTCCCTGGGGAGGGGAGTCATTGCCACAGTGTTCCCTACCACCTGGGGCCCAAGCCACAGCTCCATGTTACCATTCCTGGGTCCTTGCTACTACTGTACCTTGCATCACAGAGTCTGGGATACTGTGGTATCTCACTATCCCAGGATTGAATGTCACCATTATATAGAACTTCATACTCTGAAGCCTGAGTTGTTGCTGTGCCCTATTGGCTCTGATTCCTGAAATATAGCTGTGCCCTACTTTCCTCAGGCTTGAACCTCCACAGTACACCTTCTTCCTTGGATCCAGGACAGTGCTGTCTCTGCCCTCCAGGTTCTGAGGCACAGCTACCATTTTGTCCTCTTGGCTCAAGCAGCTGAGGTGTGCTTCAGAGTCATAGACCCTGACTTTTTGGGCAATCTGTGCCCATGCCTCACACAGTGAACCTGTTCCCCAACTCCCAGATGCCACAGCAGGTTTTGTAAAACCTTGAGCCTAATATTCTGGCTTCGTAGTCACTCTGAACACCCTCTGTGAACCCTGGAACCTAGTACTGCTACAGCTATTTGTGGACCATGTCAGACTTGATGCTGACAGGGATACTCTCAGCTAATACTCCCCAATATGGGAAAAATGAGAACAGGAGGATTCCAAAAGCCCTCACTACTGAGGATTCTAACAACATACGCTGCCACTGCTGCTGCTGTCACCAATTCCTGTAGCTTAGGCCACTGAGACACACACAGTCATTGCTGACATTGATCCCAATTGAAGAAACTGCATAGAGGCTATACCATTGCATCTGTCACAACTTTTCCAGCTAGTTCCCTAAGACCCATCTGTATGTGAAAGTGTTTCCCTATGAAAGCCACTTTGTACAGTTTGGAAAAGGTGAATATCTGACCAGATGCATAGACATCCACATAGGTGCACAAGAAACATGAAACAACAAGGAAACATGACACTATCAAAGGAACACATTAACTTTGCAGTTGCCTGAAAAGTAATTCAAAATAATAATCTTAAGAAAACTCAATGAGATACAAGGGAATACAGATAGGCAAGTCAACAAAATCAGAAAAACAATTCCTGATCTGAATGAGAAACTCAGCAAAGATAGATATAATAAAAAAGAGCCAAACATACATCATGAAGCTGAAGAATTCAATGAATGAGATAAAAATATCCAATAGATATCCAATAGATATCTTCAACAGCAGAATAAATCACTGTAGATAGGATCTGTGAACTTGAAATAGATCTTTTGAAATTACCCAACCAGAGGGGAAAAAATGAAAAAAAGAATGAAAAGAATGAAGGAAGCCTATGAGACTTATGAGACACCATTAAGTGAACAAGTGTTCACATTATAGGTGTCACAGAAGGATAAGAGACAGAGAAAAGGACAAAAGCTTATTTAATAAAACAATGGCTGAAAACTTCCCAAGTCTTGAGAGAGATATGGACAGCGAGATCCATGAAGCTCAAAAGTTCCCAAACAGATTCAACTCAAGGTCCTCTCCAAGGCACATTATAATCAAACTGTTAAAAATAAGAGAATTTTAAAAGCAGCAAAAGTATGAAGTCACACATAAAGGAATTATGCTATCAGCATATTTCTCTCCTTGTAAGCCAAGAGAGAATGTGATGACATATTCAAAGTGCTGAAAGAAAAAAATGGAAGTGAAGCATAATATACTAAGGAAATCTGTCCATCAGAAAGGGAGAAATAAAGTCTTTCCCAGACAAGCAAAAGCTGAGGGAATTCATCACCACTATACCCAGCTGCCTTACAAGAAATGCTTAAGAGAGTTCTTCAAGCAGAAAATGAAAGGATGTTAATCACTAACATGAAAACATATGAAAGTAAAACAATCTTTGGTAAAACTAAATATATAGTCAAATTCAGAATATTCCAATACTGTAATGATGGTCTGTAAATCATTTATATCACTAGTTAGAAAGTTAACAGCCAAAACAGTCAAAAACAACAATAGCCACAATATATTGTTAAGGAATACACAATATAAAAAAAAGACATAAATTGTGACATCAAAATATAAATTGTGTAGGGGAGAGTAAAACTCTGGTTTTTGTATGAGACCAAAGTTAAGTTATTATCAGCATGAACTAGTCTATTATAATTATAAGATGTTTTATGTAAGCCTCATGGTAACCACAAAGCAAAAACTATAGCAGAAACATAAATGATAAAGAGAAAGGACTCAAATATAAAAATTTATAAGTGAAAGTGGAAATTTTATAACACATGCCTCAGAAACTAAAAGGATTATAAGGGAATATTATGAACAATTATATGCCAACAAATTTGATAATCTAGAGGAAATGGATAAATTCTTGAAAAACACAACCTACAAGGTTGTCTCAGGGAGAACTATAAAGCCAGGAGAGACCAACAACAAACAAAGATATTGAAGTAGTAATTTAAATACTCTCACTAAAGAAAATCCCAGAACCAGATGGCTTCATGGCTAAATTCTACCAAACTTTCAAAAACTAATTAATACCAGTACTTCTTTTTAAAAAATTTAATGTATTACAAGGATACAAATGTTTTTGTTCACAAGGATCACTTCTGTAATGCTTGAGCCAGGGGTATAAGTGTGCCTGTCATCCAAATATTGTTCATTGTACCCATTAGGTAAGTTTTCACTCATCCCCTCCTCCTCCTTCCTCCCTGGTTGATTTCTATTGAATTATACACCCTTCTATGCACATATTAGTTCCAGTTTAATAGTGAGTACATGTGGTGTTTGTTTTTCCATTCTTGAGATACTTCACTTAGGAGAATAGTCTCCGGTTCCATCCATACTGTTCCAAAAGGCACTAAGTCATCCTTTTTCATGGCCGAGTAGTATTCCACGGTATACATATACCACACTTTCTTAATCTACTCATTGAATTATTGGGCACTCGGGATGATTCCACAACTTTGCAATTGTGAATTGTGCTACAATAAACATTCAAGTGCAGGTGTCTTATCAATAAAATTATTTCTTTTCCTTTGAGTAAATACCCAGTTGTGGGATTGCTGGATTGAATGGGAGGTCTACTTTCAGTTCACTGAGGTATCTCCACACTGTTTTCCATAGAGATTGTACTAATTTGCAGTCCCACCAACAGTGTATAAGCATTCCTTTCGCTCTGCATCCATGCTGGCATGCATTGTTTTTGGACTTTTTAATAAATGCCATTCTAATTGGGTAGGATGATATCTCATTGTGGTTTTAGTTTGCATTTACTTGATAAGTAGTGATATTGAGCATTTTTTGACACGTTTATTGGCCATTTGTCTATCTGCTTTTGAAAAGCTTCTGTTCATGTCTTTTGGTCACTTTTTAATTTTTTTTTTTTTTTTTTATATTTTCTTGCTGATTTGCCTGAGTTCTTTGTAGATTTTGGTTATTAGCCTTTTATCAGAATATAGCTTGTGAATATTTTCCCCCATTATGTAGGTTGTCTATTTGCTCTGTTGATTATTTAGTTTGGTTATGCAGAAGCTTTTTAATTTAATCATGTTCCACTTATTTATTTTTGTTGCTGCTGTGTTTACCATTGGGGTCTTCTTCATAAATTTTTTGCCTATGCTGGAATCTAAGAGTTTTTCCAACATTTTTTTCTAGAGTTATTATGTTTCCATGCCTTATATATAAGTTTTTTTTATCTATATCAAATTAATTTTTTTGAGTGGTGAAAGATATGGATCCTGTTTCATTCTTCTGCATGTGGCTATCCAGTTTTTCAAGCACCATTTACTGTATAGGGATTCTGTTCTCCAGTGTATACTGTTTTCTGCTTTATCAAAGATCAGTTGGTTTTATGTCTGGGTTTTCTGTTCTGTTCCATTGGTCTATGTCTCTATTTTTGTGCCAATACCATGCTGCTTTGGTTACTATAGCCTTGTAGTGTAATTTGAAGTCTGGACTATATCTCACAATTATAAAAGCCATGTATGACAAAACCACAACTAGCATCATTCTGAATAGGGGAAAGTTGAAAGCATTCCCACTAAGAACTAGAATGAGATAAGGATGCCCATTGTCACCACTTCTAGTCAACATAGTCCTGGAAGTCCTAGCCAGAGCAATAAAGCAAGAGAAACAAATTAAGGGTATCCCAATTGGGAAAGAGGAGGTCAAACTATCACTTTTTGCTGATGAGATGATCTTATATCTAGAAATTCTGTGCTTCATTTGGAGCCCAGAAAGAGCTCGAATAGCCAAAGCTATCTTAAGCAAAAGGAACAAATCTGGAGGCATCACATTATAAACATTTGAAAAAATAAAGCTGAAGGAAATACTTTCTTAACCCATTTTTTGAGATCAGCATCATCTTGATACCTGAGTCAAAGATTCCATAGGAAAAGAAAATTATGGGTCAATAACTTTGATAAACACTGATGCAAAATTCCTCAATAAAATATTAGAAAATCATATTTTCTAATGACATATCAAAAAGAATATGAATCATGATCAAGAGGAATTTATCCCTGGTATGCAAGGCTAGTTTAATATACGAAACCAATCAATCAGATACATCACAGACTGGGAGACAATAACCACATGACCATCTCAATTGATACAGAAAACGTATTTGACAAAGTTCAATACCTTTTCTTGATTTAAAAAAATCTCTCAATAGTTTAGGTATTGAAAGCTTGAAAGCAAGTTCCTCAATGTAATAAAGTCTGCTTATGAAAACCCACAGCCGCCAGCATTCACAATCACTGGTGAGAAACTGAGAGCTTTTCCTGTAAGATCTGGTATAAAGCAAGGATATCCACTTTTACAACCTCTATTCAACATGGTATTGGAAATACTATGAAGAGCAACCAGTTAAGAAAAAGAAATAAAAGATATCCAAATCAGAAAGGAAGAAGTAAAATTATCCATATTTGCAGATGACCTGATGTTATATGTAGGAAAACCCAAAGACTGCACCCAAAACTGTTAGAACTGTTAGGAATGGAGTTAGTAAATATGTAGCATACAAAACCAACCTACAAAAATCTGTACACAGATAGCATTTCTCTATACAAATAACAACCTAGCAAAAAAAGAAATCAAGATAATAATCCTATTTATAACATCAAAAAATAAAATACTTTGGAATAAATTTAACCAAGGAGATAAACAATCTGTACACTGAAAACGCTAAGACACTGATAAATGAGATTGAAGATGACACAAATAAATGAAGAAATATCTCATACCTATGGATGGGAAGAATTGATATTGTTAAAATGACCATACTTCCCAAAGCAACATACAGATTCAGCACAATCCCTATTAAAATCCCAATGACATTCTTTACAGAAATAGAAAAAAAAAATCCTAAAATTTGTATGGAATAACAGAAGACCTTGAATAGCCAAAATAATTCTGAGAAAGACAAAGTTAAAACATCCAACTTTCTGGCTTAAAATTATATTGCAAAGCTAAAGTAATCAAAACAGTATGGTCCTGATTTAAAAACCAGATACAAAGACAAGTGGAACAAAATAGAGGGTCCAGAAATACATCTAAACATATATGGCTAATTTTTGACAAGTGCATGAAGAAGATACAATGGGGGAAGGATAGAACTCTTCAATAAACAGTGTTGGGAAAACAATATTTCCACATGCCAGGAAATGAAACTGGACCTTATCTTACACCATACATAAAAATCAACTGGGTAAAGGACCTAAGCATAAGACTTGAAACCATCAAACTTCTAGAAGAAAATGCAAGGGAAAAGCTTTTTGACTTTTGCCTTGGCAATAATTTTATTGATATAAAATCAAAAGCTCAAGCTACAATAGCAAAACAGCTTCTGCATGGCAAAGAAAATAATCAACAAAATGAAAAGGCAACCTACATATTGGGAAAAAATATTTGTGAACCATGTATCTATTAAGGGTTTAAAACCCAAAATTTATTAAGAACTCATACAACTCAATAGCAAGAAAACATATAAGTTGATTTAAAAATGGAGAAAGGATCTGAATAGATATGTCTGCAAGGATAACATAAAAATGGCCAACAGATATACAGAAAGGTGCTCAACATCACTAATCATCTGGGAAATGGAAATCAAGACCATTATGAGCTATCACTTCGCACCTGCTAGGATGGCTATTATGAAAAAGACAAGAGAGAGCAAGTGTTTGTGAGGATGTGGAGAAAAGGGAACTCTGTAAAATGCTGGTGGAAATGAAGATTTGTGCAGCCATGCAGTGGTATGGTCCCTGTTGAGAGCCATACTCCCAAACAGTATGGAGGGTCCTAAATAAATTAAAATAGAACTACCATATGACCCAGCAATCTCTCTTCAGGTTATATACCTAAAGAAAACAAAATCACCACCTTGTAAAGATATCTGCACTCCTATGTTCATTATAGTATTAGTCACAATATTCAAGATATGGAAACAGCTTAAGTGTTTGTCAATGAATGAATGGTTAAAGAAATTACGCTATATATGCAGTAGAATATTATTCAGTCTTAAAAGCAAATGATCCTACCATTTGCTACAACATGGATGGATCTGGAAGACGTTATGCTAAACAAAATAAGCCAAACACAGAAAGAAAAATATTGCATGATCTCACTTGTATGTGTAATCTAAAATTTTAAAAATCCACTATACACAGATAGAGAATAAACAGCAGTTACCAGGGCCCAGGTGTTGCAGGGGATGCAGAAAATAGAGAGATGCAGGTCAAAGGATACAAAGTAGCAGATATGCAGGATGAACAAGGCTAAAGATCTGTATACAACATGAGGACGATAGTTAATGGTAGTGTATTGTATTCAAGATTTTTGCTAAATGAGCAGGAAAATAATTTTTACTACATATATTAGCATCCTACTATAAGAAAAAAACTTTCTATTCTTGATATATGCACTTTTAATTATGTCAGTTTGGCCTCCTGGATTCCTATTTTATTCAATTGGTTATAACCATTAATATCATTTTATATTTTCATTTTCAATTTACACCAGATTTTGTAAGTGGGAACCCCTTCAGGCTGACTTCTGTGCCTTTTTGGCATGGCTGATAATTTTTTTTAGCACTTTTAAAAATTTTGGCACAACAAGATGTTCCAGGCTCATCTTGTTGTACTTTCTCTGACAAAGCTCTTCTCCCTGCAAAATTGCCATTTCTCATTTCTCCAAGGATAAATGGTTCCTTTTGGTGAAGAATGGTATTTAGAACTAATATCTGGGTCTAGGTGACCTCACTCCTATCAGGATCTCACTGTTCCTAGATCTGGCCTCCGTACTGGACAGATACCACCCTGCCAAACCCCTATACCTATTTTTCTGTCTATTTCTCTGTCCCCTCTCCTGATATGTGTATATCTCTCTATATAACTATTTCTCTATCTATATTGAAAACCCTGAGTTCACACTGGTATTTTTAATTCCAGTCCAAAACCACAGGATTTATTCTAGGTTTCTCCTTTTCCACATTTGGAGCTCCCTTCTATAACAGTGAGAAACCTGGCTCCCATTATGGTTACTACGTATATCCATGTAAAACCTATGTGTATGAAATCTTTCCTGGGAACCTTTGTCTCTTCCATTACATGGATGCCTTCTTATCTAGCTGAACAAGCTTCCTGATTTCCTCCAATTTTGGCAACCAAAAGAGTTTCAGAAAAACACTGCCTCGTCTCGAGAACCCTCAATTCATGCCAATTCCAGTTCCTCTCACTTCTTTCCAAAAGTGGAAAGAAATTTCAAAAAAAGTTTCAAGTATATATATGAAAAGCGTTTATTACTTATTAAAAAATTTTTATTAGAGCCCATTAGAGGTTAAAAACTAAAAACATATAATTAATGCACAGTCTATATCAGTGTAGATTATTAAAATTGTATAATCTGCATATTGGAGCTATATTAACCTGGTATTACAGTATTATTATAGGTTTATATATATTAATGTATAATTATTATCACAATAGGTCCTGATTACAGGAAATTAACCCCATTTCAAGATCTCTTCCAGTTATTAATGCACATTTTCCATATATCTAGTTATCTTTTCATGTTGTCTCTCTCTATTACCTATTACTTCTAAGAATTTCCATCAATCTTCGTACTCTGGCACCTATACTCAAATGCTCTAAAGATCCAGAGAAAAAAGTCATCTTTTTTTCACTCCAGGGTGCCTCTAGTTTTCGAAAATTAAAATTTGCTAAGTATATGTTATTCAGATTTTAAAATTTACATGCATTAAAATTCACACTGTTGAGTGAACAGTTCTATGAGTTTTGATAAATGCATGTATTTGTGTAACTATTAATATCACCACATCCAATATACAGTACAGTTCCATCACTATCCTCAAAAGTCCCATGCTTGAAGCTCTGACTCGGGGGGATGGCGGGGCATGGGCAATATACATAACCTGAACTTTTGTACCCCCATAATAAGCTGAAATAAAAAAAAAAAAATTACTCTAATTCTGAAATCCACAGCATCAAATTTGGGTCTGATCTGTATAAAAAAAAAAACACCAAAATTTGATGCTGTGGATCACAGAATTAGAGATAAAAGGTTCTTTTACAGCAGTTGGAAAAAAAAAATGTCCTTTGTGCTACCCCTTTATATTTAAACCCTCTCTTCACTCTTAACCCTTAGCAACCAATAATCTACTGTCCATTATTATAATTTTGCCATGTATAGAATTTCATATAAGTCTAACGGAGAGTATGTAGCTTCTGATTCTGGCCTTTCTCCTCACCCTAATGAATTTGCAATTCATTCACTTTGTTGTGTGTTTCAGTAGTTTATTTTCATTGCCAAGTAATATTTCCTTGCATAAATGTACCACATTTAGTTTATTCATTCTTTACTTGAGAGACATTTATGTTGTTTCCAGTTAGGGGCTATTACAAATAAATTTGATATGAACACTCACAGGCAGGTTTTCCCTATGAACATTTTCCCTTTCATTTTTCTTGGGTAAATAAATAGAAGTGGGATAACTGGGTCATATGCTAAGTGGATGTTTAAATTTATAAAAATTATCAAACTGTTCTCCTTAGTGATTGTACCATTTTGCATTTTCACCAGCAGCATTTGACAGCTCAAGTTGTTCCACATCCTTGCTAGCACTTGGAATTGTCAGTTTGAATTTTTATTTTGTAGCCATATATTAGGTAGATCATTTTGGATTTAATTTGGATTTCTCTAATGGCCAAGGATATTGCATGTAAAGTAACATGATTTCATGAAGAACAGAAATTCTGTGTGGTAATTATTCTTAGCTGGTTACTTGATTGGGGATTGATTACATCAGTCTCTCCACAGTAATGTGGGGTTTTACAATGAATTCTTCACAATTCTGATCCCACCTGCCTCTAAATCTCAAGAACTACACTTTTCCAATCTTCACATTAAAAATCATTGACCCCTGAAGCAAAGAATGAGTAAAAATTGGGTGAAGGTATCAATAAGCTTGGAGGTGGAATAAAGGGGATTATAAAAGTTAAACTATCGTGACCTTTATATATTCTCTCCAGTGGGGTCATTTGTTTAAAGTGAAGTGTAAAGGGATTTTATTACAACAGACTGATTTTATTTCATTATGAAAACCTCTATCAATTCTATGCCTCTTTTTAATGGAAGAAAGTATGAAATATCATCAGACAGCTATTTCACAAGAATTTCATTTTCTCAGTGCAATGGCACAGCAGGTGAGCCACGGTTGCCTGCAAGCGCATCCACAATGGTAAAAGCCAGCCAGTTTCAGTTCAGTTTCCAAGTGGAAACTTGCCAGTTCGACATCTTCAAATGGCTTTAGCGTTGGCACTGATGTAACGCTGAACCCACTGCCTATCTTTGTGTGAGAACTTCATCGGTATTTTTTAATATATCATTAGTGATGTGGCGGACACTTTGATGGACAAGGATAATCTCAGCAGCCCTCATGACTTTCCAGTACATCAGTGAAGTTGTGGAAAAAGGTGTTTCCTCAGCAGTGTCAAAGTCCAGAAGGACTATTCTTTGATTATATCTCTATATCCAGAAAAATAGTAAAGGAATACAGTTACCACTAAAGAATTATCAGTAGTCTCTACAGGCTTGTTGATAATATGAATTTAAAGGACTGGGAGGAATGACAATTTCCAAACAGAGAATAGTTCTTACTTGGGCCCAACAGAGTAAACAATATCTGTATAGGTACTGGCTTTTTAAGTTAATTTTAATATTGGAGACTATCTTTTCATTGCAGTGCCTAGTTTCCCTGTCAAACAGTTTCACCGCCCTCATCAGAGTTGATAGTCACAGTAGTTTAGTTTCTGCAACAAAAACAATTTTTGAAGCCTTGTTCATTTCTTCTTGCTTTCTTTTTTTTAAATGCTGTTACTTAACATAACTGATAATCAGCTAATGACACACAGCTTTGGCTTGGTTAGAAGGTAACTATTGCTAGCACCTCATTCTTCTGTTGACTATTCAGTATTAAATATCATACGGTGTTATAAAGTGCTATGCCAATTCCCAAAAAATAAACAAAACTAGGAATGTAGTAAGATTTTATATCAAACAACTGTAGGTTGGAAAAATCAAATTATACTAGAGGAAGGTCGAGTCCTGAAAAAAGTAAAAAAAAAAAAATCTAGGGGTATTAATTTTTTCTCTATCAAGAATCATGCAGGAATAGTGCTCTAGCCAATGGTTACCTACTTCACGTCTCTACAGGGAGTGCAAGTTGCATAAAATAATACAAATGGAAACTATTTATTGACTAAAATAGCCCCTTTAAGTTCTCTCCAATATTTTCTCTTTACACTAAGGCTTATGGTTAAATTCACAGAATGTTCATAACGTGGAACGGTTCCTTGCAATGTGAACCTCAAAAGAGGGACAGGTATGTCAGATAGGAAGCTCTTTCACTATTGTACTTCCAATCTAGGTTCATTCCCTCACACAAATTTTTAAAAAATTAATTAATAGGATATTGCCATTATTTTGTCATGTGTGGTATTCCAGAGAGTTCAATGTTTCCCAAGATTGTATAAATCAGTTCAGCCATATCTCTTCTTAGAAGTTTGTAACATGTTAACTTTATATATAACTTACGTAATGTATATGTGATATACCTCCTTTCTTATCTCAGCATTAACATGATTAGAACTGATTAAAATGCTATATCTGTCTTGTACTTTGTGCTTTCATCTATACCAGTTTTATTGTAAGAAGTATTATTTCTTAACCAGCATCCCAAAAATCAGTGTGTCAAAAATTTCTTCCAGAGAATAAAAAATACAAAATACAATATCAAATGTATTTTGAAAATATTTTAAATGATATAGCCAAATAAGCTTTGGCAAAGTGATGCTTTTTCCTGTTAAATTTAATAGGGGATGCTGACCCTTGGTGGTAGGAGACTACCTCTTCTGATGTATTATGCAATTACATTGATGGATGGTTAATTGAGTCACTGTGGCAGACCATACGTTTACTCATGACCTGAATGTCATTGGTCAGGTTATGGCTTCACATCTTTGGCCTTTGATCATATACTGTTTTGGAAAATACCTGTCTTAAATTTAAACTTCTGGTTTAAAAACACCCAGAGTAAAATAAATTATTAACTTCTTCGTCAAAAATTTGCACATAGTTGCTTTGTCACCACTAAGCGTTAGATTGTGCTTTTTACTTGGTTTGAAACCACTGATAAATGTAATAGGACTTTTGTGCAAAGGATGAAATTAATTGTCTCAGTTTAGGTGATCTCTGATATTAATCGAAACATCACTTGAACTTTCATAAATATATATTGATATAGGTATTTAGATAATAATTCAGTTTTCTGGTTTATTGAGACAAAATGCTAAAGAATATTTATGCAGGGCTAGCCTTTCTCAAAATTGTATAGGGGATAAAGATTATCTTTAGTGTCTCAATTTCTCACTGCCTTTCCCGTGTCCAACATGGATTCTCTGTGCCACAGGGTATAAGTAGTATCTCCCTTAGTTTATGTTCTCTGATACCTGTTCTGTTAAATGACAACAATTTTTAGTTTCCCTAAATATCACATTTATTTTTGAGGTCAATGTAGGTAATTAAAATGAAAGGACTCTTGTGACTCTTAGAAGACTTGTATAGTGAAGAGAAACGGCTGAAAATGTAGATCTGTGTTAGAATCTTCACTCTGTCACCAACCAGTTCTGGACTTTGAATATGCATTGTAACATCCCTTATTAACTTTCTTAACTGTACAATGGCTATAAAAACATTTACATCATAGAGTGTTTAGATAATTAATTAAAACCCTCTATATATTGCACCAAGTACAGTTCATAGCAATCATTCAATCAATATTAGTATTTTTATTATTCCTTGAACTTTTTCCATAAATTCTTCAGCAATCACCAAAATAATAATAGTAAAAAAATAAAAATAACTACCATTGATTGAGCATTTGTTTTCATGAAGGAAGTTGCCTGTATGCATTGTCCCAAATATCTTTACAACAATTTTGTCACATACTATTAGTATTCCTATTTTATACGTAACAAAATGGAAGATCCTGGGAGTCTATTAGCTTGTTCAAGAGCACAAGGTGAATAAGTGGCAGAACACAAAATTAAACCCATACTGTGTTATTCAAAAGCTGACGCATATAAATAATATAACAACTTTTCCTAAATTGGTAATGAAAATAAATTAACCATAAATTAACTATCATATTCAACTCTCATCTTTGCATATCCAAATTTTTAGAGACTACTCAAATTTCCACCAGTAAAGAAAAAAATGATAGGAAAACTGAAGTGAGTTAGAATTCTTGATCACAGAGCTTCTATAAACTACTTGAGTCACTGTTCAGTGCCATTTAATTCCAGGTTATGATTAGGGTCTTCTATGTGTGGCAATTTTGAAAAGGACTCCAATTAGCTCCTGCCCCTTGCATAATGCTGTATGAATACCAATAATTCAATGTATCAGTACACTCATCTTTCAACTTGGAAAAAAATTACAAACTGGTTTTTAAAATCAGTTTCTTTAGATAGCATTTTATTATGTGTGATCTATCTTGAATCTGTAAAAAAATAAAATCTTCTGTCTCATGGAATAATAAAATACATTTCATCACATGGTAGCAGAATTCTAATATGGCCCCCAGATATCCACTTTCTGGTCCGTACATCCTGCAGAATCCCTAGGACTGTGAATAGGATGGATGCTATTCCTATGACCTGATTAATCTATATGTCATAGCTGACTAAGAAAAGGGGCTCATCTGGGGTTAGCTTAACTTAATTAGCTGAGCCAAAGGACTAGGCTTTTTCTGAAGTCAGAAATTAAGAGCATAAGAGGAATTCCACACAACGGAGATTCTCTGCTGCTGTCTTCGAAGGTGAAGGGGGCCATCAGACAAGGAATGCAGGCAGCCTTTAGGAGTGGCTCCCTAACTAATACCCAGCAAGGAAATAAGTACTTCAGTACTATAACCAAACACATTTAATTCTACCAATAACCTGGATGCACATGAAGGTTGTTCTTCCTCAGAGCCTCCGGATGAGAACTCAGTTTGGCTGACACCTTGATGTCAGCCTTAGCATTAGTGAATTCTGACCTGGACTAGAAACCTTGAGCTTGTCCATAGTACCTGGATCCATTAATAAATGAGTGTTGTTTTAGGCCATTAAATTCGTGGTAATTTGTCATACAGCAATAGAAAATTAATATATATCATTTAGAATATAGCTTATTTAAAAGTAAAAGTTATTCTTATGAGCTAATGAAAAAAAAACAATATATATGTTTATGATATAAAATACCCACAGGTCTCATAGCACAGAAGTGCCATGCATCTTTATGATATAATCATGATTGGTAGTATGGTAAGTATTTTAGTAAAATACTTTCCTGAACTGTGATTATTTTTAACTAACCATTTGGGTTTTGATAGTCAGAATAAACATTTCTGCTTATTTATCAAAATGACATAAAACTCCTTCTACACTGTGCAAGCTGTTTTGCATATTTCCTCCCTAACATAACAATTTTTAAAGCTATTTAAATTTCTCAAATGTTTTAATGTAAATACTATTACTTTTTTATGTCATTGTGGTAGAACATGCATCTAAGTAATACTGCTGTATCTATGACATGTCTTTGATGATTCATCCAGTTTGACAAGTAACTGTCTGCTTTTAATCTCTTTAGTTTGCATCAACACTGAGATGAAATGAGACTTGAACAATGTGTACCATTGAAGCAAAATAACGTACAATCATTGTATTGTTAAAAAAATAAAGCTTTATAATGGACAAAAATAGCTAATGGAGCAGGATCTTTGATTCAATACCGGATTTTCTCACAAAATGTCCAGAATTAACTTAAATATCCTTTGTCCAATGACTTTAACCTATAATACAAAACAGAGGGCTCGTATCTGCTGTGTAATTTTTTAGGGCTACATTGAGAGAGATTATGATAATATACATATAATAAAATTACCAACAATGGTTGAATCCTGTAATTGTGAACTGAATTCAAGGAGGCTGCCTTGAAGATGAGAACTAACAATGTCTTCATTTTGATTAGCTTACCTTTTCAAGTGTTCTGCTAGAAACCGCTATCACACAAATAGAAGCAAGAACTTTATTATCATCACTATAGCAACTGCAGAAAAATTTATTTCAAAACAGTTGGCTACCTGAAATTTTTCTCAGGATGGAAAGAAGAGCAGATGATATATAACATTTCATTTTTAAAAATTGTTTTGTGATCTTATCTAATGCACTCTCTTTTACAAAAACAATATAATCCAGTTACTTTATAATTTTTTTTATTTAAACAAAGATTATACAAACATCTGTATATAAACATATATATGTTAATTTCAATTTTCTTTATGAATTAGTGGTCTACATCTCTATTACATTTTTGAAAGCAGCTTACAAAACTTTATAAAAAATAGTTTTTTATTAATCATTCAAAATTTTAGTTTGTCACTAAATGGTACTTTTTCTGAGAATTATGTTTAAATTAAGACTCTGCATCAGATATTAATATACATGAACTACTGAAAATAAATTAATACTATTTTCTTTGTCTTATACAAGAATGATCACAATTTTAAAGCTGGTTTATTTAATATTTTGTGCTCTCTCTCAAATTTCTGTGAAAGAAAATGCTCTTGTTCTTCCCATGATATGTTTCCATTTCTCTAAATTTTATCATGAATGTGCATGGCTCAAAGTTGCTGACAATCTGCATTTAAAATAAGATGATCATATAGTAGGGCTGCCTAGGCAATTTTTAACCTTTATATCTTTGCTGGAGCCAGAGATCTGAGAACTTCGTTTGTAATGGACTTTTAAAAATGCCTTTCAGGACTGATAGGACTTACTTTTTAAGTACTCTTCTCCTACTTTAACTGAGAAAGACAAGACAAGAATTCAGGATTTCCTGAAATGCATTCTTATGCATGAATTATGCACATTTATAAGATAGCATGGCTACCTTTGGCTTCCTGAAGCCTCCCTCCTACTGATGACTGAGGGGATGAGTCCTTGCAAAATTTAGGGAAATTACATGCTTTAAGAGACAAATCATGATACGAATCTATTTTCAAAGCTTTCATAATCTTTGTGAATTTCTACTTTTGGTAACACTGGAGAATTAAATCTTACAGATGTGTACAATTATGCATGAAAGAGCAATAAAAGGATAAAAATACGCTTGTAATAAACCATTAAAATAACATATGCATTATTTTTGAAAAAAAACTTATTCTTGCTTTAAAATCTAAAGTTGATTTTTCATATTTATTATTTTACTATAGACTCAGTTGAATGAAACATCTAGAACATATATTTATAGTAGAGGTGTAAGTTCAATATTAAATTGACTTGCTTAAAAATAATAATTTGTTAACAATACATTTTAGAATCTTTTCTCAAAAAGTCTGATTAATTAATTAAAAATTACATAATTATGAGAGTTCATTGTCCTTTTTCTGCAACCATTTATCACAAAGTCAGTTTTCAATAAAGTTCTCATATCTATGCCATGTAAAATTGCCATCAATATTCTTTGAATTTAAATATTAAGATAAAAAGTAAATTGGTGACCTAACGATATCTAGGACTGTTGAATAATATTTTTTGCCTTTGAATATGTATTTTATTTAAAGGAGTTTTACTTCTTCAAATTAGTAATAGCATTGGGACGGTATTAGCCATTTGATAATTATATTATTTATATTACCATGTGAAAATGGTTTCCTATGATAGTAATAAAATGTAATGTGCATGTAGAAAATACCTCAATTTTTAAATATGTGAACATGTTAACATGCATGTTTATGTCAAAATCCAGAAATTTTTTCATTAAAAATATATTTCTTGTTTTAAATTGATTTTACATAATTTGTTTTCCTTAAAAGTTTACAAAATTTTGGAGGCTGCCAGTAGATGGCATTCTGGTTTCTGTAAGAGATGTTTATTTAGGGATGGGCTCTTTTCTTTGGGAAAAAGAAAAAGAAACTGACAATAGGATTGTGACTGAAAAGGCTGTTAGACCTTCTTGAAGGAACTGTGGCCATTCCAAAAGCAAATAAGTCTCAAACCATGTTTCCTTTAGTAATTTACTTTACCAAGCTCAGTCAATTTGGTAACTGAGCTTGGTAAACTAAATTAATGATTTGGGTGTTTTAATGTATAAAATATACATTTCATTATTCAATAATGTACAATTTTATTGAATAAAAATATAGTGCTTTTAAAAATATAATAATTTTAAAACAAACTAGTGGAAGTAGTGTGTTTAGCTTCACTCAAAGTAGTATAATCAATAATCAACTTATGCTAGGAACTATTTTATTATCTACCAGCACAAATTCATACATATCAGCATCATTTAGTCATGGATGACCACATTATCCAATTTTCCTACAAATTACCTTCTTCCAAAAAATGAACATAATGTAATATAGCTTCCTGCATATAATTGATGATCATTAGGTATTTGTTAAATGAATAAATGAATGAAAAAGTACATCTATAACTCACTAGGATATTATTTCTGGATTTATTTGAAAAATTACATAAATTGAAGATCCTCACCGTACTTTTTATTAAAACATCAAATATCCAACATGCAGAATAGGCCTCTACTATTTCCAAGAAAGCCTTTCCATAATTCTTAAATTACTTAAGAGGTAATTGAATTTATGATAAAAAGATAGCTTCTCTCTATATCAACATGTTCAGTAGTTACATGACTTATTTTAATCCTAGGGTAGGAGAAGAATTAAAATACATGATCACTAAAAAAACTCAAAAAACAAAAAAAGAAAAATCACAATTATTACTCAAATGTTTAAAAATACCTAACAAACCAAACATATTTAAAGTCTTTAAGATAATTTTTTCATACATCACAATAAAAGAATAAGAAAAAAGAATTAAACAAATTTAAAGTGCAAACAAAATTAGAGTGGGTAATCATTAAAGCAGCAACCAATTTCCAAATGCTATTTTTTTCATTTCTCTCAATGTACAGACAAATAATTAATATAATAATTGCAAAATTTATATTTTCATTAAAGTAATCCTCCTTAGGAATGTGCAATAAAATATTTTGATAGTTCATATATACCAAGCAATTGAAAATGAATTAAAGTATATATTTTTTTTAAAATTTAGACTTTTTAATAATTGTGACCATCTTGTATTTATTGGTCTAGCAGAGCAAGCTTTTACTTTAATAAAGCACAAGCCATATTCCATGTGAGAAGGAACTAATTATTTTAGTTAATATCTTAGAATTTCTGGTGCTGGCTATAGAGTTTCCAAAACTATTGATTTTTCAGAATCGCTATTAAATTCTTCAACTACAGAAAGTTGAGAAGCATGGACATTTCCGGCGGTCTGCACAATTCAAAATGGTAAGTACCTTGCTATTGCAAGCTAGAATCTATTTAGAACATGATTATATTAATACACATAGTGTCAACAAGTTTATTAATTTTTAATAGCCTTGCTTAAAAGCCATCTCTCAACAAAAAAAAATAAAAAATAAAAAAATAAAAACCATCTCTCCCCAAAATCCCTCCCTGATATCCTTCAATTACAAGTTATATTTCTCAGTTCTCAATTCTCAAATATTTTATACCAATTTTTGATGTAGTTCTATTTCTTAAAAATTCATGCATTATGTTCATGAATGTGGTTTTTATATTCTATTCAAAACATTCTTTGGAGGAATGTTCAATATTGTATCTCTCACAAGGAACACCATCCTGCCTTTTCTGTACCGGGCACTACTAAACAGTTATTTTCCAATTTACAATAACAGCTATTTACAATAACGACTAATTACTATAATAAGCAGAATAAATTTTTTTGAATTAAGAGTATGAAATCAATAAATGTTAGATTAAAAGATACATAAATAAATAATTATGATAGCTTACAATGGAATAAAAGGTTAAGCTTATTCCTTAGGGAATGGCAAATTATAAATGAAAACTCAGACTAATGTTTTGTTTTTTCAAAGTTCATTAATGTGATTTTCTCAGTGATTTTTGTCTCATTCTAGATGAGAGTTTCAACTGTGAATGCCCATTTAGAATAACTGGGAGATTTTAAGGGTAGTACTGATTCTAATTTTTTAACAGATTTTTAAGTGCCCAATACTGTATTGTTAATAATTATACGCACTATGTTGTAGAAGAATTCTCTAGAACTTATTCATTTTGCATAACTGAAACTTTATACCCATTGAGCAACAACGCCTCCTCATATTAAGTGCTCTTAACACATACACACACACACATACACACACACATCCCACTTACAACCAAGGAAACTTTCAGAGGAGATAGATATGTTTATTACTTTGATTATTGTTCTGATATTATGGGTGTATGTATATGTCCAAACTCATCAGATTGTATGCATTAAATATGTGCAATTTTTCTATGTCACTTACCTCAATAAAACTCTTTTAAAAATTTGCACATTTAATACATACAATTTGATGAGTTTGGTTATATGCATGCAATTACAAAATTATCTATTACCTTGACTGTGATAATGATTTCATTTTTTTTCAAATTTTTTTATTTTGGTAAAATACATATAACCCAAAATTTGTCATCTTAATCATTTTTAAATGTATAGTTCAGTGGTATTAAATATATTCATGATGTTGTACAACCATCACCACCATCACTACCATCCATCTTCATAACTCTTTTCATCTTGTAAAACTGAAACTCTGTAGTCATTAAACAATTCCTAATTCCTTATCCTGCTCTATGGCAACTGCTATTCTACTTCTGACTCTAAGAATTTTACTGTTCTATTTACCTCATATCAGAGGAATCATACAATATTTGTCTTTTTATAATTGGCTTATTTCACTTAGTATGATGTCGTCAAGGTTCATCCATGTTGTAGCATATTGATTGTCTTCCTTTTTAAGGCTGAGTAATATTCTACTCTATGCAGATAGCACCTTTTGCTTACTCATTTGTCTGTTGATGGGCACTTGGTTGCTTCCAAGTTTTAGCTATTGTGAACAATGCTGGTATAAACATGGATGTATAAATATTTCCTTGAAAATCTGATTTCAGTTCTTTTGAGTATATACTTGGAAGTAGAATTGCTGGATAGCATGTTAATCCTATTTGAAATTTTTTGAGGAATCACCATACTGTTTTCCGCAGTGGATGTATCATTTTACATTCTCACCAGCAGTGCACACGGATTTTAATTTCTTTACCATTCTTGCCAACACTTGTTATTGTCTGACTTTTTGATAGTAGCCATTCTAATGGGTGTGAAGTGGTATCTTTTCTTAGTTTTAATTTGTGTTTCTCTAATGATTAAGGATGTTGTGTATCTTTTCATGTGATTTTTGGCCATGTTCTTTGAAGAAATGTCTATTTTAGCTCTTTGACCACTTTTTAATCAAATTGTTAAGGTTTTTTGTTGTTGTTGAGTTTTAGGAGTTCCTTATAAATTTTGGATATTCATCCCTTATCAGATTATTTGAAAGTATTTTCTTTCAGTCTGTGGGTTGCCTTTTTACTCTGTTGATAGTGTCTTTTTGATGTACAAATTTTTAAAATTTTCAGGAAGTCCATTTTGTCTATTTTTTTTTCTTTTGTTGTCTGTGCCTTTGGTGTTACATATCTAAGAAATCATTGTCAAATCTAATGTCATGAAGATTTTTACCTATGTTTTCTTCTAAGAGTTGTATTGTTTTTGGTCTTACATTTAGGTATTTGATCCATTTTGAGTTAACTTTTGCATACGGTATTAAGTAAGGATCTAGCTCATTATTTTGTGTGCAGATATACAGTGTTTCTAACACCAATTGTTGAAAATATCATCTAGGTTATCAAGGCCATATAGTCATAACCTATAACTATAGGTTATAGTTCTTTGCTGGTATATAGAAATATGAATTCAATTGTTAGTTCTAATAGGATTTTGGTGGAATTTTTAGGTTTTTCTCCATACAAGATCTCATCATTTGTGAACAGAGATAATGTGACTTCTTCCTTTCCAACTTGGATGCTGCTTCAGGAAAATCATAGGACAGTATAAAAAACCACCCTACAAACTGAGATGGTGGAGAGAGGCCAAAGAATGACTCAGAAAAGTCTAGCTTAGCAAGTTAAATGAGTTTGGTAGAGGTTTACTATTGGGAGGCACATGTCTTCTCCAGGGAGTAAAATCCATGCTGTTTGCCCATTGTAGCACCTTAAATTTCTTTCTAGTGAATAACAGAGAGTCTTTTCCAACGTCATTGTATGTATACAGGCTAAACATATTCCACATGTACAGTATATCCACCATGTGTTTTTATGCGACCCATGTTACGTCAATGATGTTATAATTTTCGCCTAGGTGGGGATTTTTGTAGTAAAATGAGCTAAAGGGTACTATAGGACAGCAAAAGCAGTTACAAGGAGTCTCAACCAATTTACAAGGATGTGCTTACAGGTACCCTTGAGGCCTTACAATTTTCTTGATATTTTCTGTGTTTATCTTAAGCCATTGGTTTTCTATCACCCTTAAATATCAACTTTTCCCAGTGGGGAAACTCTTTCTTTTCCCTTAGATGCCTTCCGCCTTGGTGTTTCTTGTCTAATTGCTCAGGCTAGAACTTCCAGTACCGTACTGAACAGAAGTGGTAAAACAGGGCATCCTTGCTTTCTTCCTAATCTTAGAGGAGGAGCTTTCAGGTTTTTTCCATTGAGTATAGCTTGAGTATTTCTAATCCAAAAATTCAAAATCCAAAATGTTCCAAAATATAAAATTTTTGAGCACTAACATGACACCCAGAGGAAAGATTTAAAATTGTTGGGTTAAGGATGGTGAACCTAAGTATAATGCAAACATTCTAAAAATAAAAAAATAAAATCCAAAATTGAAATACTTCTGGTCCTAAGCATTTTGAATAAGGAATACTCAACCTGTATGTTTGCTGTGACTTTTTCATATATGGCTTTTATTACATTGAATGAATATAAACTGAAATAAATAAAGCTAACTGTATTTCAAATGAACAACCACAATATAAATGTGAGAAGGGAATGACGCCCAGGAAGAGCTGATCTAAGAAACTGTGGAACATAGTATAATAATTTGACTATGTAACTGAAGAGTAAAAACAAAAAGAATTATAAACAAATTATGTACTCTGGTTAGTAGATGATTATTATTAGTAATATGGGTTAGCAATTCTGAAACTACTTTCTGTGAGTTCTAAAACTGGGCAGTTAAGTAAATATATTATGAATAAGAAGTAGGTTTTTCTTTGTTGGAAAAGGAGTTAGCAATAAGGAAAGGGAGAAGGTAAAAATGAACCCTGCGTTTTTGGAAGTATCAGTATGAACTCATGATTTTTAACCAATATATACACATATAGAAATAAATATTGAAACATACTTTAAGCCTTTACCCAAGTTGGGGTACCACAGGTGATTTTACAGTCCATATGCACATTTACAGTATTTGTGATAATGCTCTACTAGAATCTCGTCATGCAGGAAAAAAAAAACAACAAACTAGTTTTATAGAAGATAAGTAATTAGTCTTAATGAAAAAGAGACTTACTGGGTTCAGAGTACCACATGAAGCCAGGGTTTCTCAGATGTGTTCTCTAATACTTTGCTACCTCAGTGTAACACATGGATTTGCAATGCTATCCTCACCTTGAGCTGGTTAGTAATGTGCAATCATGAACTCTATCTCAGACCTCCTGGATCAGAATTTCTATTCTAACAAGATCCCCAGGTAGTTCACGTGCACATCGCTCCAATAGCAATGAAGATAAAAGTCCACAGATATGCTAGTCTATTTTCTGTTGCTATAAAGGAAATGCCTGTGACTGGGTAATTTATAAAGAAAAGAGGTTTATTTGGCTCATGGTCCTGCAGACTGTACAAGGATGGCACCAGCACCTGGTTCCAGTGAGGGTTTCGGGGAGCTTCCAATCAAGGCAGAAGGCGAAGGGGAAGCAGGTGTGTCACGTGGTGAGAGAAGGAACAAGAAGCGGTGCCAGGCTCTTTTACACAACCAGCTCTCCTGTGAACTGATACAAAGAAAACTCACTCATTACCCCTGGGAAGGCCCCAAGCTATTTATAAGGGATCTGCTCCCATGACCAAATTTTTAACATGAGATTTGGAGGGGCCAAACATCCAAACCACAACAGAAATGCTTCTTTGTAAATTTAAAGATTATTGATCATCTTTTCTTATTAAACAGAAGTAATGATGTGAAAGTGATTTTATATATACATGTTACATATATTGCCTTTGCATCACCTGAGTCAGAGCTACAAGCATGCTCAACCTCCAGACATTGTGCATCTGCACTCAATAGGTTCGAATATACCCATCCCCTCCCCACCACCTTCCTGACACCCAATGAATGATACTTCCATATGTGCACATAAGTGTTGATGAATTAGTATCAATTAAAAAGAAATGTATATATAAGAGAGATTATGTTACATATGTATGTGCATGTTTGTGTATATATATGAGAGAGAGAGAGAGATCTTATATGTTTAGTCATAGGTAGACATCCTGAAAGCAATATGAATCAATCACATGTTAACAAATCAACAGCATTTTAATAGCAGCCATAGGAATATTCTAAAATAGTAATACTGCTAATGAACCAAACTAAAACTGAGTTTGCTTCCTAAAGATCAGCAAATACACAAGGTCACTATTCTCTATTCTCCTGTCTACATGAACTAGCTAAATTGTGAATTTGAATTTTGAAACTATGGGAAAATATATTAAAAATAACTTATCATGAGTCTCCTATGAAAAAATAATTTTTTAATATTCATATCATCTTTGGTTTTTGTTTTGTTTGCTAACAAGAAATACATATGTTTGGGCAAACTGTACAAACCAATTTATGAAATGGACAGAAAATAGAGAGCTCCTGAAGTCTACTGACACTGCTGGTAAAGGTTAGGCTGAAGTGTAGCTGCTGATTTCTAAACTAAAACATCATTCTTCTCATTATCTCTGTGAAGATATGGTTCCATATTGACCAGCTGGTGATGGACCTAAGCAGGTTTAAATCTGTTACTTCATATAATAACCTATGGTAAAAGTGTCTGCTATCACCTATTTTTCTTGTTGCTATCTCATTAGAACAAAAATCCAATTAGCTGAAATTGTAGAGAGAGCCATAGCTTACTTTTTAAAATATGAATTGGTGAGCCAAAGCCCGTCATATATTTGAAGAGTTAGCATTTCAGTTAATTATAGAAATGATTAAGTTTCCCCACAAGAAAAATATTATTATAAAAAAGAGTTACTACTTTTGCATTCGTATACATATTTTTGATTCTGATTATTTGGTAAGATTTACAACAGGAATGTAATATTTAAAGGAACCAAAAGAGGATATTTGCTATTTACTCTCCTTTTCTCTAATCCCATTTCTAAAGCCATAACTGTCATTGGGTAGTTTTTCTAATTCAAGATTATATAACCTTTCTAATACCTTAATTTCTACTTTAAAATAGATGTCCTGGACTTTTAAGTCTAGGACTAATTTTGTGTTTTTGAATCTCCAGGCATATATTCTCTAGCCCTCTGCAAGTTCTGTCACTCGACTTTCATAGGTTTATACAGGCATATCTGGTTGTGGGGGAGGTTATCAAGGCCACCTCTACCAATTGCTGTTTGTGGTAACCTATGCAAAATTCCATTAGAGCCTTGGAAAGTGGAAAAAAATAATTTCCAAAGAAATATTTTTAAAGAGATTCCAGGGTTTAAGGAAAAGGAAGTTAGTATAAGTCTACTTCTTTTCCCAAATATTTTAAACACTAAATTTTTCAAGTCAATAACAATTGTTTTTTGGCCCAAAAAGATTAAAATGTTTATAAGGTTTTAATTATACACTAAATTCCAGTAGTGTTGTATTTTTTTTTTTTTTTTTTTTGTCCAGTTATTTATTTCCTGGACCTACCTAAGGTAAGAAAAAGCACTGTGACCAACAGTAGATGATAAACACATTTCCTGGTGTGTGAGGGCCCTGAATTTTTTGTTTCACACCACAGGATCTTTTAGATACTTATCATATATTACATTTATAGACTATTGTGCTGTCACCTAGGAGTTCTTTCTGCATTTAAGCCTGGCCTCAGAATTTCTATGCTATACAATTTTGGATGCATTCTTCCTCTGATCCTCAGACTCATTGTGAATCCAATTTTCAGATGCAATATTCAAAATTTTAACTATCAGTTTTTAACAATTTGAACAGATAGATTTTGAACATTTTGGTTCCCTAAGCCATTCTCTGACCCTGGGCTGGGACAAATGTTAATCCTTTAGTTGCTGTATCAAAAGGAGGTGTGTATCCTGGGAAGGTATCAGGGTATCAGAAGCAATGAGGAGTGGATTAGGGAGGAAAGTTTTGAACAACAGGTATTTACCAACCAGTAAGAAATTTTTAAAAATATTTAAATTGATGCATAAGAGTTAATGCCACTTCTGTTTGTTATGATTATTATGTACATAAAATCATTCACTGTGGTCAATAAATTTGGTTATTATTATTATGAATGAAAAGTCAAATGAAATGGAAAGCAGGGGAAAAGTGAAGAAAGGTCCATATTTAATAGTTAATGCCCGAATAAATCATTGAAGACAAATCGTCTAGACAAAATAGAGTTTCTTTAATTTACTCCTAAGTGAAAACAAATCAGTGTTAATATTTAAATATAAAGATTGTCAAGAACTGTGAAGGGTTTGAGATTTTATTCCACTTGAAAACTAATAATGTAACCTGTTGCAGTTTCAGGGAGACTGATAGAAGACATGAGATTCTGGGTCAGAGAAAAAAGATACTATTTCTCATGATCCAGCAAGTGGCATGTGCATCAATGTATCTGTGTCAATTTCTTTTGTCTTGACGTCACATGAGGCAGCATTGATGAGCCCAGATTAAAGCTAATATGTGCAGGAGGTTACATCACAAAAGTAGAATCATAAGTTTAGTTCAAACAAATCTTTTAAAATGGGCAGTAAGATTCCCTGAACTTTCTTTGAGAAGTGAGGCCCTATTTCTATCTTCAAATACTGCTCACTATACAAACATACTTGGAAAGATAATCTGAAAAGAAGGGCAATCATATCCCCTGTCCATAAGATGTGTAGAAACAGAGACTCATGAAGAAGTGACTCCCCCTAAAATTTTTCTTAACAAATATTTGTCTGGACTACTTATTTTTTCCAGTTTTATTAAGGTATAATTGACAACAATTATATGTATTTATGGTGTACAACATAATGTTTTGATATACGTATACATTATGAAGTGACTAAATCAAGCTAATTAACATATTCATTACCTCACCTGTTTTTGTGTGTGTGGTGAAAACATTAAGATCTACTGTCCCAGTAATTTCCAAGTATACAGTATTATTAACTATACATGCTGTACAATAACTCTCCAGAATTTACTAATTCTGTCTAACTGAAACTTTGCACCCTTTGACCAATATCTCCCCATTTCCCCCACCACTTTCTCCCCTTGGCCCCTGGCAAACACTATTCTACTCTGCTTCTGTGAATAGACTATTCTATGAGTCGATTATGTCTGGACTGTTTTAGATATATTATAAAGAGATAACTGTTACTACAATAATTCAAGGAAGGTGTGAAATCAAGCATATTTTAAAAATCAACTATTTTACAAGCACTTTAGATTTATAGAAAGATTATGAAGGTAAGATCAGGATTTTTCCATATTCTTCATACCTGGTTTCCCTTATTGTTGCCATCTAACATGATTATGATACATGTGTTACAATTAATGAACCAATATAGACACATTGTTGTTAACTAAAGCCCATACTTAATTAAAATTTCCTGGATTTTTACCTGAATCCTCTTCTGTCCTGGGATCCCATTCAGAACACCACATTGCATTTTGATACCATGTCTCTTTAAGCAACTATTGCCTCTGACAGTTTCTCAGATTTTCCTTGTTCTTTATGACTTGGACAGTTTTGAGGATTATCAGTGAGATATTTTGTTTAATATTCTCCCACTGGGATTTGTCTGATATTTTCCTCATGATTATACTAAGCTCATATGTTCTTGGAAGGAAGACCACAGAAGTAAAGTGTCATTTTAGTCACTTCAATGTACCTACTATCATCATATCAATGTACATGGTATCAACATAGTTTGTCAGTCTCACTGAGGATGTTAAGCTTGATCACCTGGCTGAGGTAGTATTTGTCAGGTTTCTTCATCAAAAAGTTACTATTTTTTACATCCTTCTATACTGTTCTCCTTGGAAGAAAGTCACTATGCCCAATCTACTTTTATAAAATGTGGAATTATGCTTCATCTTCTTTACAGAAGAGTATGTAAATAAATTATTCAAAGTTCTTCTACATGTAAGATTTCTATTTCTATTTCTTCTCATTTATTTATTTAATCTATTTATATAAATGTAGACTCAAAGATATTCATATTATACTTAGGACTATAATCCTTTTTTAAATATTGTTGTTCAAATTGCCCCAGTTTTAGCTATTGATAAAGTTTGTTCCTGTATCCCTTTGATATATTTCCATCATTGTCTGTGTGTATGCGTGTGTAATCAGTTTCTCATTTTATGTCACTACAAGATGCTCCAAGCTTATCTTATCTATTGCCTATTCAAGAACCAGCCATTTCTCCAAGAAAGCTTGCTTTCTTTCATTGAAGAATACATCACTAGAAAACAATATCTGGGCATTAGGTGTGTTCATTACTGGATGTGCTATTAGTATCCAGAGCAGTTGCTACTAGGCAGTCTCAGTTGAGAGTGCAAGAAACTATATGTATGTAAACCAATCTAGGCATATCTGCATATCAATAAATATTTCCGTATGTAGCCATCTATATCTATATTAAGCAAAACGTAAGTACATAGTAATGGCTATGATATTAATCCTTCAAAACATGAATTATTCTAGCCTCAAGCATTTTCTTGTATGTAACCTCCCAAGCCAACAATAAATAACCACACTCCCATAATTAATATACATTTAAATGTCCATTCTGGCATCTATATCTATATATAAATATATACTGCATATATAAGTAATATATATAAAATATATACAATATATATTTTGTATATATGAGTAACATATGTTAGTATCAGAATATATATTAGTACCAGAATAGTTAGCATATACTCCCCTGGGAAATAACTTTATCAACGAGAGTACAGTGCTTACTTAGTACAGTTACTTTAACCTTATAGTCTCTACTGATTTCTAGATTTACTTTTTGTCAGCATCTTCCCCCCCGCCCCACTTTACTGAGAATTTTTTTTCGTATATTTGTAGTATAGTTATATTGTTTTATCAGATTCTCATTATATCCTGGTAATTCCTGACATCCTAAGTGATTTTTCAAAATTTACATACCTTAAGCTTCACTCTTTGTGCTGGAAATTTCTATGGGTTTTGACAAATGTGTAGTGTCAGGTATTCACCATTACAGTATCATAAAAAGTGGTTCCATTACCCTAAAATATCACTTGTGGCTCATCTATTTAGCCCTTTCTCCCTCCTCTGAAGTGTTAGTAACCTTCTATATAGTTTTTATCTTTTTACCATCTATATAGCTTTCTCATTTGTAGATATAGTACAATATTTAGACTATTAGATTGGCTTCTTTGACTTTTACAATATGTTCTTAAGATTTATCCATACTTTTTAATGGGTTGATAAGTCACTACCTTTGTAGCACTGATAAACTTCTAAATTATCTTCCAAAGTGACATATTATATCATTTCTTATTCTCACTAGCAATGAATAACAATTCTTGTTCCACATTTTCATAGCCATTGGTGTTTTCAATTTTTGTGAATTTTAGCAATTCTAATTCTAGTAGGAGTTTGTTATGGAATTGCTTATTATTCTTTTAATGCTTATTGTAACAGTAGTGATAAACCCTCTCTCTTTTCTGATATTGGTAATCTGTGTCTTCTCTTTTTTGCTGAGTCTAATTAGAAGTTTACCAATTTTGCTGATCTTTTGAAAGAACCAAGTCTTGATTTTGTTGGATTTCCCTATCTGTTTCTGTTTTGACATCATTCATTTCTACTCTAATTTGTATTATAATTTCATCTTGTTTTAACTTAAACTTGCTCTTTCTTTAGGTTCTTAATGTGGGAACTCAGGTTATTTATTTTTAGATTTTTCTTCTCTTCTAATATATACACTTAAGAGTATAAATTCCCATCAAAGCACTGCTTCTGCTAAATCTCACATTTTGACTTCCTGTATTTTCATTTTCAATTAGGTAGAAATATTTTTAAATTTCTCTTGAGACTTGTTCTTTGACCCATGTGTTATTTAGATATGTGTCATTTAATCTCCAAATATTTGGGGATTTTTCAGCTATTTTTCTAGTATTGATTTCTGGTTTAATTTAATTATAATCTGAGAACATATTTATATAATTTATTCTTTTTTAAATTTAAGTGTATTTTACGAGCCAGAATATGATCTATTGGGGGCAATATTTAATGTGATCTTGAAAAGAATGTGCATTCTTCTGATACAGAATGATATAATATATAAACTTCTCTTCTATTTATTTAGATCTGAATTTTTACCTATATCATTTTACTTCTGCCTGAAGACTTATTTTAACATTTTTGAAAAAATAGTTCAGTGTTGATGAATTTCTTCAGTTTTTGATTGTCAGAAAATGACTTTATTTTTTCTTTCCCTTTGTACAATGGTTTTCCTGGGTATAGAATTCTAAGTTGGTGGATATTTTTTTCTTTTAACAATTTAAATATTTAAATCCAATGTCTTGCCTACATGGTTTCAGGCCAGAGCTTACTGTAATTCTTATCCTTTCTTCTCTATAGTTTTGGTGTTTTTCCTTTCTTTGTCTTCATTTGAGATTTTCTTTATATTTTTCTACAGCTTGAATGTAACATGTCTTTGTGAATTTTATTTTTTTACATTTATCCTTATAGGTGGTCTCTGAGCTTCTTAGTTTGTCCTTGTGTATCTGCCATTAATTTTGGTAAGTTCTCTGCCATTGTTACTTCAAAAATTTCTTCTGTTCTATTCCAATTTCTTCTTCAGGTTACATGTGTGTTACACGACTTAAAATTGTTCTGCAGTTCTTAGATATTCTGTTCTGCTTTAGTCATTTTTTTTGTTTGCTCATTATATTTTAATTTGTGAAATTGCTGACTCATATTTAAGTTTACTGATTTTTCTTAATCTGTGTCATCTACAAATGATTCCACCAAAGGTATCATTTCCTTTTGATTCTGTCTTTGAATTTACATCTCTCTTTTTTCATCACCAATATGTTCTTATGTGTTGTCTATCATTTCCCTTAGAGACTTTGATATATTAGTAATAGTTATTTTAAGCTCTCTTTTTGACAATTCTATCATCTGTTTCACATCTGAGTCTGCTTGTAATGTTGTTTTGTACCTTATACAGCTTTTTATTATTTTATTTATTTATTTATTTTTTGCATGCTGTGAAATTTTTGTTGTAATCTGGACATCTGTATTAGATATGAGAAACTGATTTAAGTAGGCCATTAGTGTGAGGATTTATTTCAATCTGATTAGAAGGTGAGCTGTGTTTAACATTTACTATAGCTGTAAGTGTCAAAGGCTTCAATTCCTTTAGTGCCTTTTTGTCTCTCTTCTTGACTTCTCCAAATAGTCCTCTTCAGGGTTTTCATTTTGCAATTCTTTTAGCTGTACTCCACCATTATATTGGTGCCCTGTTTATGTCGTGATCATACATGGAGGAGTGGAGGTGTTCTGTAATCTTCTGATTAAATCTCAGTCATTTAGTCATCTTGTATTTCTGAGCTATTACCTATACAAGTGGTTCTCCATTATTATAGCTTTCTTTTTAAATCTCCCTTAGATTAGACAGAAAACAAGAAAGATCTGGAGTTGAAGGAATTATGTTCCTTCAGGTGTGACAAGTCTCTGGTAAAAGCTCTTATTCTAGATGTAGGCATTTATCATGGAGAATGTGCTGGGCATATTTTGCAATGATTATTCTTCACCTCTCCTTGCTATAGCCATAGTGGATCTCTCATGGATCAACAAAATGATATATTTATGCCAAAATGGTACAGTTCCTGAATAGTCAAATCCCTCAAAGTATGTGGTTCCCCAAGGTTGCATCTGCAAGGAGTTTTTAATGCTCATGCTAGTCTACATTCAGCCTCAGCAATCCATCAAAATTATCACTTAAAGTTTACCACTTAAAATTACCACTAGCAGTTTGCATTCCAGTGGGTGGCTTCTAGAAAAGTATATCTTGGCTTTAACTCAGAATTTACCTGTCTCTCCAGATTAAGTGACAATTTGCCCTGTAACCACAGTTCTCTGATGGGTGCTAGAATACTTGTTGATTTTCAGTAAGTCAGTCTTTTTCTTCTTGTAAGGACAGAGTGAAAACTTCTAAGCTCTTTACGTGTCAGAATTAAAACCAAAAATAAAACATTTTATTTTTCAATTATTAGTGAAACATTAGGACACAGTTTGCCAATTGTGATAGTGTATGATGTACTGATGGCTGGAGGAAGCGAGAATGTGAGGATCATCATCATGATAGTCATTATCATTATTATCATCACCACTTTGCAAAAGAAAGAAACCATAATATGACTCTTTTATAAATTGTCATGGAATGATGAGATGGGGAAAATAACTTAGAATAGCTCTATTTGTATCATATCATCTTTCCTTAAATAAAAATTCTTCACCTCCTATAAGGGAAGGCTGATAAAAAGAAATGTCAGTCAAGATCTGCATAAAAGCAGTTCTTTCAGCTAAGGGATTTATAAAATAAAAAGCACATGTGTATTTTCTATGAATAATAAAAATAATTCTCTTTCTCAAATGTATACTTTTGTAGAAGAAAAAAGTGAGAGGAAGTACTGAGTCTCAAGAGAGAAACTGTGGACTTGGCATGTTGGTTTTAATTATTGAGGAGGGATAAGATATTCCAGTCCAGTCTGATGTACTTTTTCCCAAAACTTTACACATTTTTCTGATCATCTCCCCAGTAGGTCTTTCTTTCTCTTCTTCTGAATTTTTGGCTCTAATAATTTTTCCATTGCTACCATCTCTAAACACCTTTTATCAATACTACTCATGTATGTAATCTTTCTCCTATTATTCCTAGTGTTCAGGTATTTATGTAAAAGCAGCCTGTCTTAGTCTTTTATGTGTTGCTATAAAAGAATAACCGAGACTGGGTAATTTACAAAGAAAAAAAGTTTTATTTAGCTCACAGTTCTATAGGCTCAGAAGTTCAAGTGCAGGGTTTTGGCTTGTGTCTATAGCCTTTAGTGCTGTGTCACAACATGGTGGGAAAGGTGAAAGGAAAAGAGATACAGGTGAAAAGGGGAAAAACCTGAGAGGCATTTTGATTTTATGACAATCCACTTCACAGAAACTAATTCTTCTCTAAGAGAACCAATCCAATACTGTGAGGGCAAGAACTCACTCACTTACCTCAAGAAAAGCACCAAGTAATTTATGAGGGATCTGCTCCTCTATACCCCAAACACTATGGATTAGGCTCTACCTCCCAAGACAGCCACATTGGGGCTCAAATTTCAACATGAGTTTTAGTGGGGAGAAACAAACCATAATCAAACCGTAATATGTCCATTTTTCTTTTTAAACTCTTAAAAGAGCAGCAACTCCGTATGTCACTTGACATACTTTGTAAACTAAAGATAGAAGACACTATTACATAAAAATTCTTTGGGATCTCAGCCATTTTTTATCTCTTAATAGTGAATGTCCAATGAAAAAGTAAGGCCAAAATCCAAAAATGTATAAAAAGAATTCTATGTAATGAGTAAGGGAGATTTGTTCCAAGTATGCAAGGCTGGTTCAATAGCCAACAATCAATCAGTGTAAACCTACACATCACTAAGCTAAAGAAGAAAAATCAACTAAGGCAGACAAAACATTACACAATGGAACGTCAACTAAGGCAGACAAAACATTACACAATGGAACACACATCCATAAAAAAATTCTCAGCCATCTAGGAATAAAGGGAATTTCTTTAATTTGATAAACAACATCTACAAAAAAATGAGAGTTAACATAATTAATGGTGAAAAATTGGACACTTCCACTAAATCAGATAAAAGACATGGAAGTCCTCTCTCACCACTGAATTGTATTGAAAATCCGAAGTAGTGAAATAATATAAGAAAATGAATAAAAAGTATTTATATTATAAAAAATTATTCATAGATAACATAATTGGCTATGTAGAAAAATCACAATCAATCAATCAAAAAAACTCTGGAACAAGTATGTCAAGGTTGCAGGACACTAGGTTAATCTACAAAGGTCAATTACTTTCCATCCTACGATCATTGAACCATTGGAGTGGGATTTATTTTAAATATCATTTATGATAGCACCAAAGAATGAAATAATTAGGTATAGATCTAATAACATGTGTGTAGGATCTACATGTCAAAAACTACAAAAATCTGAGGAAATAAAGACTATCTGAATAAAGGGGATGGCATTTTATGCTTACAGATTAGAAGACTCAATAATGTTAATGTATCAGTTCGTCACAATTTAGATTAGAAGACTCAATAATGTTAATGTATCACTTCTTCACAATTTACTGTATAGATTCAAAGCAATCCCATGCTCATTGATCAGAAGAATTTATATCTTTAAAATGATCATACTACCAAAAGCAATCTACGGATTCAATGCAAATCCTGTCAAAATACCAATGTCATTTTTCACAGAATTAGAAAAAACAATCCTAAAATTCATAAAGAACCATGAAAGAGCCTGAATAGCCAAAGCAATCCTGAGTAAAAAGAATTAAGCTAGAGCCATAGCATTATCTGACTTCAAAATATAACACGAGGCTATAGTAACCAAAACAGAATGGTATCAGCATAAAAATAGATTCATAGGCCAATGGAAAAGAATAAAGAAATCAGAAATAAAGCCACATAGTTGCAGCCCACTGATCTTTGACAAAGCTAATAAGAACTTATATAGGGAAAAGGATTCCCTCTTCAATAAATTGTGCTCAGAAAATTGGATAGCCACATGCAGAAGAGTGAAACCGGACTTCCATCTCTCACCATATACAAAAATCAACTCAAAATGAATTAAAGATTGAAATATAAGACATGCAAAAATGCTAGAAGAAAACCTAGGAAAAACTCTCCTGGACATTGTTCTAGGCAAAGAATTTATGACTAAAACCTCAAAAGCACAGGCAACAAAAAGACAAAAATGAACAAATGGGATTTAATCAAACTAAAAAGCTTCTGCATGGTGAAAGAAATAATCAACAGAGTGAAGAGACAACCTGTGGAATGTGAGAAAATATTTGAAAACTATTTATCTGACAGAGGACTGATACCCATGATGTACAAGAAATGCAAATAATTCAATGGGAAAAAATACCCAAACAATCACTTTAAAAAGTGGGCAAAGGACCTGAATAGACATTTCTCAAAATAAGACATACAAACAGCCACCGGGTATAAGAAAAAATACTCAACATCACTAATCATTAAAGAAATGCATATCAAAACCAAAATGAGATATCATCTTGCCCCAATCAGAATGGCTATTATTAAAGAGGCCAAAAATAACAGATGTTAGTAAGGATGTAGATAAAAGAGAACCCTTATACACTGTTGCTGGGAATATAAAGTAGTGTAGTCACTATAGAAAAAAAGTATGGAGATTTTTCAATAAACTAAAAATTAAACTAACATATGATCCAGCATATGGTACCTACCCAAAGGAAAAAAAGGAATATATCAAAGTGATGCCTGAACTTACATGTTGAATGCAACACTATTAATAATAGAACAGATAGGAATCAACACTAAGTATCCATCAGCGAATGAATGAATAAAGAAAATGTGATATACATACATACAATGGGATATTATTTGTCAATAAAAATAATAAAATCATATCATTTACAACAACATGGACAGAACTGGAAGTCATTATCTTAAGCCAGGCACAAAAAGATAAATATAGTTTATTCTCACTTATACATGGGAGGTAAAAACTTTGAATACATGCAGGGGAAGATTGGAAAAATAGATAACAGAGACTGGGAAGTGTGAGTAGGGGAAAATGGGAGAATGAAAAGAAGTGGGATAAAGGATATAAACACACAGCAAAATAGAAGGAATCAATTTAATGTTTGCTAGCAAAGTAGGATGACTATACTTAAGAAAAAGGTAATGTCCTTGGGTGATGGACACCCTGAATACCATGACTTGATCATTACACATTATATACATGCAACAAAATTTCTCATGCATCCCATTAATTTGCACAAATAAAAAATAATCCCAGCAAGCAATTTTGTAGATATAAACAAATGTAAAGTTTATATGGAAAAGCAAATGAGGTAGAATAGCTAACACCTTACTGATGAGAAAAAGACATTACCCAATTTAAAGACTTATTAATAAAATAAGATATATTATTCAAGATAATATGTTATTGACAAATGAATAAAACAGAGAGATCAATGAAACAAAATAGAGAGTCCAGAAATAGATCCACACAAATAATGCCAACTGATCTTTGAGAAAGGAGCAAAAGTAATTGAATAGAGAAAAGATAATCTTTTCATTTTGCTTTTAAAATGAAGATAGTCTTTTAAAACAACTGGTGCTAGAACAATTAGATATCTACATGAGGATGACAAAAAGCTAGACAAGACAAGGATCCTACACCTTTCACAAAAATTAAATCAAAAGGAATCATAGACCAGATTGTAGTAAACATACAAGAAAACTTATTGCAGAAAACATACGAAAACATCTAGGTGACATTAGGCTTTAAATGAGTTTTTATATATTATAGAACACCAAAACCATGATCCATACAAGAAAAAAAATTAAGCGGGGCTCTAATAAAATTAAAAGCTTCTGCTCTGTGAAAGACTCTAAGCAAAAAAAAAAAAAAAAAAAAAAAAAAAAAAGAGCCACAGACTGGGACAAAATATTTGCAAATCAGAAGTCTAATAGATGACTTATATTCAATAGATAAAAACAGTTAAAACTCAACAATAAAAAAAAAACTCACTTTAAAAATTCGAGAAAGGTCTGGAAAGACACCTCAACAAAGAATGCATACAAATGGAAAATAGGTATATACAAAGATGCTCAACATAATTTTTCTTTAGAGTGTTGAATGTTAAAACATGAATTACCATTGCATACTTTTAGAATGGCTAAAGTCCAAAAAACTGACAATATCAATTGCTGGAGAGAATACAAAACAACAGGAACTTTCATTCATAGCTAGTGGGAATGAAAAATGGTATAGCCACATCGAAATGCGTTTTGGCAGTTTGTTACAAACCTAAACATAATCTTGTCATAGGATATGGCAATCACACAGCTAGGTATTTACCTAACTGATCTGAAAAATTATGCACATACAAAGTTATTCATGCAAATGTTTATGGCAGCTTTATTCATAATTTTCAAAAACTGGAAGCAAATAAGATGCTCTTTAATATGGTGAATGGATAACCAAAGTGTAGTATACACATACAATAATGTATTATTCAGCAATAAAAATAAAGGAGCTTTTAAGCTATGAAAAGATAAGAATGACTATTAAATACACATTGCTAAGTGAAAGAAGCCTGTCTGAAATACTGCAATATACAAGGATTTCAATTTTTCCACATCCTTGGCAACACGTATTTTTTTATATTAAAAATTAGTATTATAACCATCATATCATCCTAGTGGGTTTAAAGTATTATCTCATTGGGGTTTGAATTTGCATTTTTAATGACTAAGGATGTTGAGCATCTTTTCGTGGGTTCCTTGACCATTTGTGTATCTTTTCTGAAGAAATGTCAATTCACCTATGTCCATTGTTTAAATTGAGTTGTTCAGGTTTTTGTCATTGGTTGTAGCTGAGTTGTGAAAATTCTCTATATATTCGGATACTAGAATCTTAACAAATATATGATTTGTAAATATTCTCTGCCATTCTATAGGTTGTCTTTCTCACTTTCTTGGTAATGCTTTTTGATTCATAAAAGTTTTTAAATTTGATTAAGTCCAATTTTCTTTCTTTTGTTGTTTGTTCATTTGGTTTCATATCTAAGAATCCTTTGCTAAATCCAAAGTAATTAAGACTTACCTTTATGTTTTCTTCTAAGAGTTTTATCACTGTAGCTTTTATGTCCAGTTTATCAATCCATTTTGAATTAATTTGTATATATGTTGTGAGGGAGGAGGTCCAACTTTATCTTTATATGTGGACATCTTTTTGTCCTAGTATTATTTTTTAAAAAGACTATTCTTTTCTCCATATAAAAATCTTGGTGCCCTTGCTGAAAATCAATTGGCCTTAGATGCAGGGCCAATTATTTCTGCACTCTCAAGTCTATTACACTGGCCTATATCTTCATCCACATTGTTTTGAGTATTGTAGTTTTTTAGTAAATTTTGAAATTGAGGAGAATGAGTTCTTTAAATTTGTCCTCTTTTTTCTATATTGTTTTGGCTATTGGGACTCCATAGCAATTCTATATGACTTTGAAGAACAGCTTTTCCATTTCTACAGAAAAAGGCCACTGGAATTTTGAAACAGATGACATTGAATTTGTAGATTGCTTTAGGTAGTATTGCCATCTTAACAATATTAAGTATTCTAATCCATGAATGCAGGTGAATTAGCCAATTTGCATTGCTCTGAAGTAAATATCTGAGGCTGGGTAATTTACAAAGAAAAGAATATTATTTAGCTCACAGTTCTACAGACTGTACAAGAAGCATTATTGTAGCATCTGCTTCTGGGGAGAGTTTAAGGAAGGTTCCAACCAAGGTGGAAAGCGAAGCAGGAGCACGTGTGTCGCATGACAAGAGATGGGGCGGGGTGGGGGTGGAGAGACAGAAAGAGAGGAGGTAGCGCCAGGCTCTTTTACACAACCAGCTCTTTCTTGTGAACTAACAAAGCAAAAACTCACTCATTATTGCAGGAAGGACACCACACCATTCATGAGGATCCGCCCCGATGATCCAAACAACTTCTCATCAGGCCCCGCATTCAACATTGGCAATCAAATTTCAACATGAGATTTGGAGGGGCCAAACATTCAAACCATATGAATAGGATATGTTTTCATTTATTTAGGATTGCTACTTGTTTTTTATTAGTTCTTTGTTCTTCTTTTCCTCTAATTATACTTCTTTGAAGTAATAACTTTGTTTACTATTTCCATTTAATCATTGCTTTTAGATTATTAGCTATACCTCTTTGTTTATTCTATTTGTGGTTTGCCCAATGGATTACAGTAAACATCTTTAATTCATCAGAGTTGAGCTTCAAATAATATTGTACCACTTCATGTATAATGTAGTAATGTAACAATAGTTTCTTTCTATTCCCCTTCCATTCTTTTCCCATACCCCTTTCCACTCCGTTTATCATTTCTGATGTTCATAAATCATTTTGTAGATCCTAGTCTATATCTTGTATTATTTTTTCCCTCAACCTGAACTTCCTTTAACATTCATTGTAGTGCACATATGGTGGCAATAAATTTTGTCAGCTTTATTCATAGAATAATCCTTCAATTTATCATCTTTTTTAATAGATATTTTTTGCTAGCTATAGAATTCTAAATGACCAGCTTTTCTTTCAGCTCTTCAGAGATAATGTTTTATTGTTTTCTGGTTTACATAGTTTCTGAAAACAGCCCTGGAACTTATGATTTTAGTTTTTATGAATGTGCCTTCTTTTTCTGGATATTTTAAAGATTTATTTATTACTTGTTTTCAACAAGTGGTTTTCTTTAAGTTTGTTTACTTGAGCTTCCTTGAACTTCTTGGGTCTGCAGATTTATAGTTTTGGTCAAATTTAGAAAAATTTTCATCATTAATTCTTTAGATTTGTAAAATTTCTTTCCCTAATCTTTTCTGGAGCTCTAATTAAACCTACATTAGACCTTTGCTGTTAATTTTGAGTCTCTGTTTTCTCTGTGCTATATTTAAGAAATATAATTCCTTTTGTGATGTCTTCAAGTTTACTGTTCTTTTCTTTTGTAGTGTTTTATAAACTGTTGATTCCAGAAAGTAAAATTTTTATTTTAGGTGCTATATTTTTATCTCCAGAATTCAATTTGGTTCTATTTTATATCTTAGATCTTTTTCCTTATTATATCCATGTTTGTCTTTAAATTTTAGAGCATATTTTTAACAGCTGTTTAAAGTTTCTATCTGCTAATTCCATCATCTGTTAATGATGTTGATCCTGGACATGAATTACATTTTTCTATTTTATCCTATGTTTAGTAAATTTTAATTGAGCTAGATGTTGTGAACTCTATAATGCTTAATACTGGATGTTTTATTTATTTATTATTTTTAAATTATTTATTATTTATTTAGAGACAGGGTCTCTCTCTGTCACACAGACTAGGGTACAGTGGCACCATCATAGCTCACTGCAACCTCAAACTCCTGGGCTCAAGCAATCCTCCCACCTCAGCCTCTTGAGTAACTAGGATTATATGCATGCACCAACATGCCTGGCTATTTTTATTTATTTATTTATTTTTTTACAGACAAATTCTCAATATGTTGCCTCAAGTGCTCTTCCCACCTTGATCTCCCAGGTTGCTAGGATTACATGTATGAGCCACCATGTCTGACCTACTGTATTTCATTACAGAATATCCTTCTTCATTCTGGCAAGCAGTTAAACTCCTTGTACAATATTGTGAGTTTCTTCAGGTTCCATTTTAAACTTTTATAAAGTGAGTCTACATAGTCTTTAGCATGGAGCTAGTTTTATTCCACCTCTAAAACCTAACCTGTTTGAGTCTTTTTTGAAAGCCATGTACACACACACACACACACACACTCCCCTCACATAAGTTCTCTTCACTCTGGCTGGTGGGAACTTGAATTATTTCCTGATCTCTCTGAGCTCTAGAGTTGTTACACTCTAGATCCTCACTAATTAGTTATTTCCTGTAGTTGTTCTTTGCCAGTCTCATGAAGTTTTACCCTGTGCATGAGAGACGGGTATTGAGACAAAGATATAATGACACTCTTTCTCTGTTTTGCTCTCTACTCTTTGGAATTCTGCCCTATAAATTCTAGAAACCTCTGTTTCTCAAAACTCTAAGCTTTGCTTCCTCAACTCAGACTTCAAACTCTGCTACGTTCAACCCTCCTTGCCTATGCTTGGAAAATCACCTCCAGTTAGAAAATGAGAATTAACATAAGGTTTACCTCATTTTTTTCCTTACTCCAAAAAAGAGCAAATTACAGAGCAGTTTTTCTTCATGAGTGGCAACATAATTTTTTCGTATCAAAATTTACAAATTATCTTCCATTTTTTAGTTGTAAAACAACTAGATTTTCAAAGACAAGTTTTTCTAAGTTTTTCAAAAGTGTAAAAGTTTAGAATTAACAAGGTGTTTTCTTTACAGACAAGATAAAATCAATTTTAATCATAACAGTATGAAAAAAATCTCAATTCTGTAATTTGAAAATTTTTTAATCTCATGATCTCATTATCAATAGCAACAATAATATGTTTCTTTTAAAGACCTTGAGGGACATAGATTAGGTTATTTACTACATTTTGATGGTAAAAAAATTTATAATGCATAAATTAAAATAAATTATTTCTAAGAACTGTACAAATTAGCAAAGGAATAGATCTCAAATTTCTCTAGAACCCTCATTAATTCATTCACCTATCCACCTAGCAAATATTTGTCATGCATGTTCTGTGGGTCAAACTTTTTCATTAATAATATCTAGTGTCATTTCTTAGACTTAGGTTTGCTTCCTATGTACTTCTACTTTTTGCTTTTATCAGTCTGCCATGAAATTGGCTTGATTTGTTGCTTTTACCTACTCTGCAAAAACTCTCAGTGCTGTGTGATTATTGCCTGTAAGAAATACTGTTAAATGGGCCACAACATCCCCACTTCTGTCCTCCATTATTTTCCTGAAGGCAAACACAAATACTCTTTTTGCTTTACTATTAAGGAACTCTACAGGGAATTAATTTTCAATGAAGTAGTAGTTGTAAAGTTTAACCATTTTATAGACTAATTTAAATAGACTTGAATTCGTTACCTAGAAAAAAGTCATATTTCCTTTCTATTGATTCTCTCTGTTATGAAAGCTAGAAAGTAAATATACTTATTTTCTCAGACTCTCTTACTATATAGCTATATATTATCTTACATTTAGATACAGACAATGAAATGCAAATGAGAGTTATAGAGTGGCTCTTATGGGAAAATTTATAAAAGCAAAATATACCTTTGGGACTTTCAACCTTTGCTTCACTGATTTTTTTGGTTTGTTTCCTTTGTGCTTGGATATGGACTTCATGCCTGGAGTGTGACAGCCATTTTACAACCATGAGGTAACAAGCATTAAGATGATGTCTACATGTCACCAGTGATGGTGCAGACAGATAACGCAGCCATGGCCCTTCACCAGAGTACTTGAACAGCTGCACTTTGTGTGGCTGCCCTTATTTGAGCTTCTTCTAAAGTAAAATAAATAAATAATCATTTCGGTCACCATCAGTGGCATTTCCTTTTGCTTTCAGTAATATGAATTTGTATCTGATTCAAATAAATTCTCTACTTCACAATTTCTAATTGCCTTGTATGTTATAACAGAAAACCCTATTGGAACATTTACTCTAGAAATAGAAATTTGCCTAAACTCCCACTCCAAGGGAAGGATAAGTTTATTAATTCCTTTAAGTAGGAGGCATTCAGGACAAAAGAATAGATGGGTAACTCCATTTTCACTGAGCTTTTAACAAGCCCCCTAGAATAATAATATTGGAGTATTCCTAGTAAAGTATACCTTTCTAGACCACTATTAAATAATGTCTATAGTAAATGATTTTTTCTAACTTTTAGTTGAATAGTTGCTGCCTATCTTCTTAGAGTTTTAAATACCTGAAGTGGATCTGGTACTATGTTGTTCTTTTAATTATCTACCTTCTTAACTTTTTAAAATTTAAGTTCACAAAATTAGGTAGGGGAAGATTTTTTAAAAATTGTGTTCAATATGAGGAACTGTAAAAGCATTTGATGAGCCATTACCTTTATTTCATTACTAAGAGACTGTATTTGAAAGACTGGCTCCCAGATGGTACCATCTTGGATATGAATTGAAGCTCTGATGCCATGTAGGCAAGTGGCCAAATTTCCCAGAGGTACAATTTATTTTTCCTTAAAATGTAGATAAAATACAAGATTATGAGAATTAAATGAAGCAGTATGTGTTTATGTTCAGTGTCTGAAACATATTACATCTTAATACATAATCACTGTCATTACTTTTAGAGTTAATTATTATTCAGCAACTCAGATTGTGACATACTCTGCTAGTTCAAATTACTTTCATAATGTATATTAGTTATAAAAGACATCTTGGACAAAATTATATCATCCCACAAAAACCCTGTCATTACATATATGCAGAATTTATTTAACACAACATGAAGTGAATAAAGTCATGCACTGCTTAGCAATGGGGACACATTTTGATTACATTACTAAGCAATTTCATCATTGTGTGAACCTCATAGAGTATACTTACACATAGAGTATACTTACACATAGCCTACTATACATTTAGGCCATATGGTAGATCCTATTGTTCCTGAGCTACAATCCTGTGCAGTATGTTACTGTTCTAAATGTTATAGGCAATTGTAACATAATGGTAAGTATTTGTGTATCTAGGAATATCTAAATACAGAAAAGGTAGTGTAAAAACATGGTATAAAAGTTAAAAACTAGTATACTTGTGTAGGGCACTTACTATGAATGGAGCTTATAGGACTAGAAGTTGCTCTGGGGAGTCAGTGAGTGAGTGGTGAGTGAACGTGAAGGTCTAGGACATCATCATATATTACTGTAGTCTTTATAAACACTGTACACTTAGGCTACACTAAATTTATAAAATATATTTTTCTTTCTTCAGTAATAACCTTAGCTTATTGTAACTTATTTACTTTATAAACTTGGAAAAGTTTTAAGCTTTTTGACTTGTAATAACATTTAGCTTAAAACACAAACACATTGTTTCGCTGTACAAAAATATTTTCTTACTTTATATCTTTATTCTATAACCTTTTTTCTATTTTTAATTTTTTTAATTTAATTTTTACTTTTAGAATTTTTTTTTTTTAAAAACTTAGACACAAACACACACATTAGTCTAGGCCTACACAGGGTCAGGATGATCAATATCACTGTCTTCCACCCCACATCTTATTCCATAGAAAGGTCTTCCACGGATATTAACATATGCAGAGCTGTCATCTCCTATGATAACAATGCCTTCCTCTGGAATACCTCCTGAAAGCCCTTCCTGAGGCTGTCTTATGGTTACCTTTTTAAAAAAAATAAATGGAGGAGTACACTCTACAATAACGATATAATGTATAGTATAATACATACATAAACCATTAACATAGCTGTTTATCATCATTATCAAGTATTATGTACTGTACATAATGGTATGTGCTATAATTTTATAAAACTGGCAGCACAGTAGGTTTGGTTATGTACACATTATCCCAAACACATGAGTAATGCACTTTGGTGTGACACTGCACAGCTACGACATCACTAGGCGATAGGAAATTTCAGCTCCATTATTATTTTCTGGGACCACCATTGTATATGTGGTCTGTCATTGACTGAAATGTCATTGTTGTGGCACATGTCTATATTTACTAATAATGAATTAATCACATTATTGTAAATGACAGTCAAAATTGCATGTAAATCAATGAATACCAACATATCTGTAGGATTTGGACCATAGAGACAGTCTCCACTGATCTGACTCTGATTGTTTGTACATCATTCCATAATTTGCAAGAATTTAGTTTTCATAAACTGAGAGATGGAATTTAGAATCAGGCCATGTGAAGAGTTTAGTAGAAAATCTTACTATCATTCTGTTATTAAAAAATTCAGAAGTAGATGCATCAACGTTAAAAAGAGGCTCGAACCTTACATCTTTAAAGGTTTTGTGTTGTTGTGTGGTATATTAGGGCTGTTGTAACAAGGTTTCACAAACTCGGTGGCTTAAACAACAGAAATTTACTTTCTCATGATTCTGGAGGGTGGAAGTGTGAGATCGAGATGTCAACAGAGCTGGTTTCTTCTCAGGCCTCTCTCCTTGGCTTGTAGATGGCTATCTCCTCCCTGTGCCTTCTGATGGTCTTCCCTCTGTACATTCTATGTCCTAATCTCCTTTTCTTGTAAGGACACCAGTCATATTGGATTAGGGCCCACCCAATGACCTCATTTTAACTTAATTACCTCTTTAAAGATCCTGTCTCCAAATATAGCCACATTGTGAACCACTGGGTATTAGGACACCAACATATGAATTTTGAGGGGGTGCAATTCAGCCCATAAATGTGGATAGATTGGATTATGAAGTAGTGGGCATGGAATGGACCATTCCCTAAGTTTCTATATTCAGAACTTTGATTCATGAAGTAATTTAAAAATCATATACTAATTCAAATGTCTTTCTCATTGTAAAAAATTAAGGCAGTGGCACTATAATAATTGATGGATTTCCTTTGAAAGTATCTAATAGCTTATTTAAAAATCATTTTCATAGTCTAATTTTCAAATGAATGCTTTAAAGCTCTGAGAATATCCTATGCTCTCTGCATAGTCAGCAAACCAAATTATGGCTTAGGTGGTTCGAAGCACCTATTTGAAACTTACACAAAGCAGAAATATTTGGATTCAGCCAAATGTATTAATAGAATCTAATAGATTTATTATTTAGTCTCTTGGAAATTAAAGGTTAACTTTTTAAAAACTAAATCCCTAATCATAAGCTTGCTTCTGTTATGTATTTTGCTTAATTATTTTTTATCACATCTTTGAAAATGTGATTTTGGTAAATTCCTATTTGTCATAATTATTATCATCTGAGCACTAGTAGAATTATTTTTTAGCTGATAATAATATTTATAATAATTGATTGCGTGCTAGTTCATGTACATACAGCATATAAGAAAACCACTGAAAGCACAATATTTATTTTCCTTGTTTAATGTGCCATGGTGTTTCAACAATTGTAATGCTGGAGGAAAAAAAAAAAGAGTAATGTTTGATGGGGCACAGGGAACTGTTCCCCAGAGGCTCAGGAAGAATAGCATGTGATAACTTCCAGGGAAGCATTTGAATAATAGTGAGATTTTCTTTGATGTCTGCACAGTTGTAATACAAATTAGGTAAAAATAAAAAAAAGTATAGAAGTATTCCAGAGTCATTGTATCTATTTTCCCTAGTATGTATTTTTCCTGAAAGTCACTTCCTTCTAGTGGATATTTATTATACACAATTATGAATATCTATTTATTGCATAAGTATGTTTGTCGTTACAAGTTTTCATATTAGCTGGTTATAGAACAAGGCAGACAATTTTGTCCCTTCCTTTTTTATTTTTTTTTATTTTTCGATTTCCAGTGGTTTATGTTTTCAATAGATGAATTAGAAAATCTCAGAAAATTGGTTACTGGAAATTGAAATGGGAATGGTAGAATCTATTCTGAAACCTGCCTTTTGGTGTTTACCTCAAAGTGTGCTTCTGTGTGTTTGCTTGATTTACATTTAGCAATATCTAAGTGCAAATAGTAATCATACACCAAAGTAAACGGGACTATATGCAATTGCTTCCTCCGTTTCTTCAATTGCAGTTGCAATCCCATAGATTCCAATCTTGACAGGTAGCATAATTAGAAAATTCTCTTTGTCTTATTAAATGTGACTCTTCTCAATAGAATTCACTTCATTGCCAGCAAAGAACAGAAAATATACTTCAAATCTAAAATGGGAAATCAAGGGGGACTGTTTTATTTTTATCTGTCTTTGTGCAAGCGACATTATTATCAAAGGATATTGTAATGCTGAAAATGTACTTTGGGGATTTAAATCACGCATTAGCCTGGAAAGCAAAAAGTGCTGTAGGGCCCATGCAATATATTTTCTCATTAATCTGATTGAAAGATTATCCTTCCTATAGCTATGAAAAGTCTAATACTCGTATATCCATCTTCTCTGCTAGTAAAATTCAGCTTTGTGCAAAGTCATTGTCTCTTGTGTCAGGGGTTCAACACTTCTTTTTTCTCTCAGCATAAGCCCATCTGTATTAAAATAAATTCAGAGCAGGCCGCCATTTCATGCACACATTTTGATTATTTCATAAGCTGCTGTGGAAAATGGAAGTATCAGCAAGTCATGCAGTTTCCTGGTAATGTAATGCTGTCATTACCTCAGTGGTCATGTGAAAAAGTTTAGCTATACCGTCTTTGACAAATGTTCAGTGAGTCAAAACAGTGCATTTAAATGAAATGCAGATGTGAATGTGCCATTATTGCAATCACAACTCCAGCTTCTAAATTATCTTATGTGAATATATACACTTTCCGTGTAACCTGACATTTATAATACATAACTAGCTCTGCATTTCTTCTTGCTCCACCCACTCTGCCCCTTTTTTTCTGCATCATCCCTCCTGACTTAGAATGAAGGAAGATATTGTGATCAGAGGCTGCATGCAGTAATTGAAGACACTCCTGATGATTTCATGCAATCAGAGTGGCACATTATTTGTGATGAAAATTAAGTAAAGAAATAGCAGATGTATGGGTTGCCTTGCTATGGTCAATGCCTTTACAAAAGATTAGCAAATCTATGTGAATAAGCCCCATCAAAAGAAACCCCAACCACTTACATGCTTTGCCACATAAGAGACTCACTGAAAATTTTGTGTAACCTTAGTAGTAACTTGCAGCACTTTGTGATTTTAATGAAACTATGGAAAATATGTTAAACTGAATGATTTCTATTCAGAGTACTTTGAGTGCTGATACCAAGAACAGTATAGATGGCTCCAGCCATAACTGTCACACAGATAATATTCTTTTATGCCTCAAGACACTAAGATGGTGCTGTAGATAACCAAAAGAAATAAGCTGCCACCATCACTAATCTGCAGCTTTGAAACACTATAGCTTTTGCATGGTTAAGAGAAGGTAAAATCACATACCAGTGTAATAGAGAAGACATTTTAAAAGTGAACAGGAGCTGGAGGAATTAATGCTTTCATATTTATTTGTAATCCATATGCACCATGGATCAAATCGTCCATATCCTATTTTATGTGTTTATGTATGACAATTGGAAATGCAAAATGAGCTGGGGCCTTTACATTCCCCCAGGACATTTTTGCTAATGTAGTCAAATGAAAATCTAAGGAGTATTTGGCTTTAGTGTTCCCTTCAGAGGTTAACTTTGGAGATCTTAAGTGTGTTCTTATGGCTGGATTTGTAACGTATGTGGCAGATTAGAGTGTATTATGATATTCAGATGCAACACCCGAGCAGTATAAAAAAATTGCTGTCTGTATTTTTCTCACCCAGCAAATATTGCTTGAGGGCTTTTTACATGGATAAAATTGAATTTTACATTTCCATTGCATAATGTGACTTATCAACTACTTTCTGTATGTGTGAGCCTGGGGTTTGGTGAGCACAAATCATAATCAAAGTTTGATGAACATCTTCTATAAAGCTCAGATACTAGATCCATTAAAAGGACATAATTAGTTTTATGTCTAGATCTACATTTTTGGGTGAAATACATCACTTCCTATCACAATGGAATCCATCTTTACTGGTAAGAAAAATAATAATCCTTGCTACCGTTCATAAGAAAATACAATAAGATCAAAACAAATTTGAAATACCAAAGTTATTTATCTTACTTAATTTAAATAGTTGTTTTTCACATTCAGTTTGGAAATCTCTAATTACAAATGCTTTCATTTGAGAACACAACCTAACCTTCAAGACTCAGGAAATACAGAAAAAAAAATAATGATAAACCAAACATAATGAGAATTAAACTTTATAATGAAATCATTTTCAGAATATTTTTGTAAGGATATGATAGCTTTCCAGAAAAAAGAGAAGTTTGACTTGAAAATGTAGAGCAAGATACATAATTTTTTTAATCAAACACAAGAACTATCAATACTAATCTGCTAATTTGTGCCCCAAAATACAATCACATTGTTGGGACAAAAACACAATGCATTCAGGAAGCTATTAAATGCACAGCAGTATTTGAAATCGAACCACAGTGACTTGTTGTTATGGCATGCTGACATTATTGGTTCTTGTATATAGTTACATAATGATCTCAGAAGCCAGCTTTAAAAACTGTTCTATAAAACCAGTTAACAGATGTCAAAATCTGACTACAGAGTCAACTTTCTAAAACCCTTACATTAAAAATATATCTGAGAGCCTTTTTTCCAATTAAAAAAATAAAATGTAATGTTTTCCCTCTGTAAAGGAGCTCTTTGGCATGATAAACTCTTTTGTCTTTTATTTCTAATTTATTATAGACATCATCATCTTATGATCTCTGACCTAAAAAACATGCACCACTGAAATTGTCAATGCTTGAGGAAAAACCGTAGTTTTTGTTATAATTTTTTCTATCTGCATTACTGATAAAGCATACACTTTGTTTTCTGTGTAAAAATTCATATTTTGCTACAGAAAAATCTGCATTATATAATCTGCACAATATAATCAGAATGCATTATATAATCTGCATTATAAAACCTGCATAATATAATCGGAAATAATTTTTTTCATAACATTTCTCTACTTTTTATGGTTATGTATTTTAATATAATAAAACTGTTGTGACTTTATCTTGTAATATAAAAGAACACAACAGTGATGACATCCAGTAGTATTGTGGATAATTATTTTGGGTAATTATTTTCTTTCCCAAAATAAATAGTTTGGCCACAAATTACACTGTTTTGAAAGTAAAAATAAATGAAATTATATTGAAAATAATTAAAGATTCATTTCTCTTTTCAGGCTTCTCTACAAAACAACTCAAAAATAGTGTACAAAAAGAAGATCATTTTTAATGTTTCTGTATATTTTTCAAATAAAGAAGATGGCATCTAGAAAATGGAATTGCTTTAGCAAAACCAGCTTTTTGTACTGTGAAAGCCCTTGCTTTTGTAATTGTAAATGAAGCTGTTTCATCTGGTTTATATGCTGCTGTTCCCACTGTTGCAGCTTAGGGCAATACAAATGATTAGTTGCCTGATTCCAGATTCATATAGGCTCAACTATGAGAACTAGACTCTGGTATTTAAATGACTGAACTGATGTGAGATCATAAACCATTCCACACCATTTATACAAATGGAATTGGCCGGGCATTTTATCAAATCTCCTATTACAGGGAATAGCCCTGTATTAGTTCCATGTGATTTTTTAACTCTTCTTAAATATTGGGGTACCTTTATATTAAATTTTATTTTTCAAAAGCTTCAACACCAGTACCTCCCCAAAATAATATTTTTAGATCACAATTTGAAGTGGTCAAAACTCCATGTTTCATTCAGTCACATTTCAGTGTAGAAGTCTCTTAAAAGAAATGTTTCCCTCAAAAGAAATCGTTATTTCCTATAAGTTAAGCTTCTGAGGAGTTACCCTGGAATACAAAAGTGTGGCTTTCTACCAAGTTCAAAATATAGAATTCGCATATAAAATCAATCATTGTATTTTAGGTTGAACAGCAATATTACCTGCTGGAATGGTTCAACATATGCAAATCAATCAACGTGATACACATATCAACAGAACAAAGGACAAAAACCATATATCATCATTTCAATTGATGCTGAAAAAAGCATTTGATAGAATTCAGCATCACTTCATGATAAAAATTCCTTAAAAAAACTGGGTATAGAAGGAACTTACCTCAATATGCCAAAAGCCATGTATTACAGACCCACAGCTAGTATCATACTGAATGGGGAAAAACTGAAAGCCTTTCCTCTAAGATCTGGAACAAGACAAGGATGCCCACTCTCACCACTATTATTCAGCATAGTATTGAAAGTTCTATCTAGAGGAATCAGACAAGAGAAAGAAATAGAGGGCATCCAAATTAGAAAGGAAAAGTCAAATTATTCTTGTTTGAGATGATATGATTTTATAACTACAGAAACCTATAAACTATTAGAACTGATAAACATATTTAGTAAAGTTGCAGGATACAAAATTAACATACAAAAATAAATAGCATTTCTATATGCCAACAGTAAACAATCTGAAAAAGAAACTAAGAAAGTAATCACATTTACAATAGCTACAAATAAAATACAATATTTAAGAATAAACTTAATCAGAGAAGTGAAAGATCTCTATAATGACAACTATAAAACACTGATGAAAGAAATTGAAAAAGACCTAAGAAAATGGAAGGATATTCCATGCTCATAGATTGGAAGAATTAATATTGTTAAAATATCCATACTACCCAAAGCAATCTGCAAATTCGATGTAATCCCCATCAAAATACCAATGACATTCTTCACAGAAATAGAAAAAATAATCTTACAATTTGTATGGAACCACAGAAGACCCAGAATAGTCAAAGCCATCCTGAGCAAAAAGAACAAAACTGGACAAATCACATTATCAGACTTCAAATTATACTACAGAGCTATAGTAATCAAAAGAGCATGGTACTGGCTTAAAAACAGACACATAGACCAATGGAACAGAAGAGAGAACCCAGAAATAAATCCACACATCTGTAGTGAACTTATCTTTGACAATGTACCAAGAACATACAGTGAAGAAAGTACAGTGTCTTCAATAAATGGTGCTGGGAAAACTGGATATACATATGCAGAAAAATTAAACTAGACCTTTATCTCTTGCCATATACAAAAATCAAATCAAAATGGATTAAAGACTTAAATCCAAGACCTGAAACTATGAAACCACTAGAAGAAAACTTTGTGGAAATGCTTCAGGACATTGGTATCGGCAAGGACTTCTTGAGTAATACTCCCAAAGCACAGGCAACCAAAGCAAAAAGCTTCTGCACAGAAAAGGAAGCAATCAACAACATGAAGATACAATCCATAGAGTGGGAGAGAAAATATTAGCAAGCTACTCATCTGATAAGCGATTAAAAAAGGAATATAAAAGGAACTCCAACATCTCAATAGAAAAAAAATCAAATAATGTGATTTAAAAATGGACAAAGGATCTGAATAGACATTTCTCAAAAGAAGACATCCAAATGGCCAACATGTATATGAAAAAATTTTCAACATCATCAGTCATCAGAGAAATGCAAATCTGAACTACAATGAGATATCATCTCACCCCAGTTAAAATGGCTTTTATCAAAAAGACAGTTAATAACTAATGCTGGCAAGGATGTGGAGAAAGGGGAACACTTGTACACTGGTGGTGGGAATGTAAATTAGTGCAACCACTATGAAGAATGGTATGGAAGTTCCCAAAAAACTGAAAATAGAATTACCATATGACCCAGGAAGTCCATTTCTGCGTATATATCCAAAGGACTGTAAATCAGTATCCCCCAAAAATATCTGCACTCCCGTGTTTGCTGCAGCACTATTCACAATAGCCAAGATATGGAATCAACCTAAGTGTCCACCAATGAATTAATGGATAAAGAAATTTTGGTATACATACACAATGGAATATTATATAGCCACAAAAAGGAACTGAATACTGCCATTTGTAGTAACATGGATGGAACTGGAGAACATTATGTTAAGTGAAATAAGCCAAGCACAGAAAGACAAATCTCACATGTTCTCATTCACACATGGGAGCCACGTATTAATAACAATTGATCTCATAGAGACAGAGAGTAGAATGATGGTTACCAGAGGCTGGGAAGGGTAGCAGGGAGGAGGGGATAAAATGGGGATGATTCATGGGTGTAAAAATACAGTTAGATAGTTAGAATGAACAATATTTAATAGTATAACAAAGTGACTATAATCAATAATAAGTTAGGGGATACATTAAAATAACTAAAAGAGTGGAATTGGAATGTTCCTCACACAAAGAAATGTTAACGTGTTAAATGTTAACACCTCATGCCTGAGGGGACAGATACCCCAATTACCCTGATTTAATTAATCTATGTTGGATGCCCATATCAAAATATCAAAACGTGCCCTATAAAGATATACAACTATTATGTACTCATAATAATTAAAAATAAAATAAAATATTATGTGCTTGAACTTTCATATTTGTAATTTTATATTCTTAAACACTTTGAAATGCCAGTGAATACTCTGCAAAGTCTCATTTCTACCTTTCACCAGAAGTCCTAAGATGTCAGTTTGAAAACTTACAGGAACTGTAGGATGTTTTACAATAAAAAAATTCCATAAAGTGAGCAATCTACTAAATTATCACAATTGCAGTTTAGATTTAAATAGCATGGTTTATGAGCCTGAGCTTTTGCCTCCCTGTGTTTGGCGGAATAGTAACTGAGAAATAATAAATATGAAAAAAGATTATAAAGAAAGAACACTGAATTGTGTAAGCCACACAGGTAGATCAGTCATTTTACTTGTAATAACAAATACTATTGAAAACATGAATAAAACTAACAATCAAACAACAATAATGACACACTGAAAGAACCACTTTTATGAATGTTTGTAACAAAAATTAAGAATGAGTTAATACTGAGATGATAAGCAGTTCCATTTTTATATCAAAATCTCCCAGATAATTATAATAATCATTTAACTTTCACAGTGAAGATTAGGCCTAACGATATTATGCTACATCAAAATTTCAAGTTTTTTGTGACAAAATTTTAGGACTTGAACAAAGTACACCAATATCACCAAAGCCAGATCATAAATGAAATCCTTACAGTCTTCCCTCTTTACTTTCTCAAGAAAAGGCAATTTGTTTTTCAATTCCACATTTTTAATTGTGCTTCTTATCTTTGTTATTGTTTCCATGGCATAATTTCTTGCATTGGTATTAACTCATCCTTATTTCTTGAAAATAACTTGTGCCAGACATTTTGCAAGGTAGATAGTATTGGGTCATGGTTGTCAAGTAGTTTAAAGTCTAGTAGAAGAGAGGAACTTGTAGACCAACACAGTTTGGAAAAATAAGCTAAAGTTTGCTAAGCAAATGATGGTATTAAGTGACTGCTATAGGGAAGAAATAGCATGTACAACATCATGAAGAAGGGACAAGGAGTTTGGTATTAGAAACATACAGAATAGAGGGGAGGTATAGATTAAGTGAAACTCAAGATAAGCAAAGATTAGGTCATAAAAAGATGTTATTCCATAGTAAAGATCTTTTATTTTTATTACTTATGCAACTTAGAAAGTAGGATCATCAAAGATGGTGTCCAACATGGGATATGGATGATAGCTTCGAGACTATATGGTGTAGAGTCAGGTATGAATATAGATGAGGGGGTTGGGTGTGTTGAGGAAAGGGCATCCATGGAATGTGAAGACAGAATAAGGAAAACCAGAAAGCTACTCCTTGAAACTCTTCTAGGCACTCCAACAGAAGTTAGATACTTCTCTTTAGTGCTTCCACAGCACCAGCTACTTACCACTACAGTAGAAATCATCACATTTTGGTATTGGTGAACTTGTTTGTGCCATAATTCACCATCCTCCCAAGCCTCAACACATTCCCTAGACAGTAAACTCATTGAATGCAAAGTTCATGTTCTTCATTTCCATAACAGAAACAACAGTGTGGTGCATAGTGGGGCTCAATAATTATTTGAATATATTTATAGAAATTTTATTGAAAATTTAAAAACTCACTGCATAACATTATGCCTGTGTGTTTCTGGCTATTGATACAACCTGAAGTCAGCAGAATTTTAATTAATACTTTAGATACCTACTGAATTTGTGAAAATTAACAGAGTAATAGAATTTTTATATTTAATTTTCAAGTGATATGTTATATATAAAAGTATATAAACTTTATCTTTCACATTTCATATAAAGAATATCTAAAAGTTGAGTTATAAAAGAGGAAGGCAACTAAAGTTGATTGAGTACTCTTTTATTTTCTTTTTTCAGAGAAAATAAAACATAGGGTCTCACTATGTTGTCCAGGCTTGAATAGAGTAGCTATTCAAAGGTGCAGTCACAGTACACTACAGCCTTGAATTCCTGGCCTCAAATGACCCTCCTGCCTCAGCCTGCCAAGTGGCTGAGACTACAGGGATGCACCATTGCAGCCAGCTAAAGGTTGACTGAATATTCTTTAATCCACAAAACACTGCCAAGCAAGTATTAGAGTTTATGGGAGTTATTTTGGAGTTATCATTGTGACATTATGACCAGTAGTCCAGGAATATTTGATTCACCTCCTCTTCCAATGGAGTTCCTAGTGGAGTAGTATGAAATTTAAAAATAATTAAAAAAATTGCAAACTAGGAATGAAAGAATGACTAGTAGAAAAATCACACACATTTCTGAAAATGTAAGCAGAGCTTGAATAACAGCCAAGCTGATGTATGTGGCCTAGGCTCAAGTCCTAACTGGAGCTCCATACCTCTACCTAAATATAAACCTTGGAATTCATTGTGTGCCTACAATGAGAAGGAGCTGACCAGATCCCAAGTAAGTTCCAAGTCCACTTAAACATCCAGCCACAGGGAACCAGCAGAGAGAAAGACTCCTTTGGAGTCCTATCTTCACTAATTGATTCTACCACTGCATTTGGAGTAGAGGAGATCTAACCAGGTGTGTAAGGTAGGAATATGTAAAAGGAGGCATGAGAGTTTTTCTTTTACCACAACGTCTCTAACCAGAGGTATCTTTGGCTCAGTCTGCTTGACAATCTGGCTAAACTAAGCCATAAAATTCTTTGCTTATAGAGTAAATATTATTACTATAATTTTATGAAAGATTAAGATGATGTGTAAAGAAATTAAATGGCTTACTCAAAGGTACAAAGGTAGGGAAGGTGGGATTTCTGCTAGGTTTCCCAGATTTTTAAAGTGTACTCAGGCTTATATCTTCGGGAAGATCCCCAATTGATGCTTGATGGTGCATGAGATCCATCCAGTTGAGTCCTGCTGAAACACTTAACGTCCTAGAATTGTCAGAAAACAGAATACCTGCTGTTTAAACTACTAAATTTTGGGTAATTTTATATGCAACCATAGATAGCTGAGGTATAGGCATTCTCTGAGTGTATTTTTAATATTGTGTAATTTAATAAAACATACATGTCCCTACTGTTTAGGAGGTTAGAGGCCAGGGAGCCCCACTTAGCTTATTGTTAAAATACATTCTAGACCCACAGTTGATCTGAGATAACTTGAAGTGGCCTGGCAACCATCCCAGATAATCAAAGGCTGTGTAACCAAAGTTACAGTGAATCAAGATCATTTTCTGTCAGTGAATCAAGATCATACACAGACTTTGCCAGAGAAGGAAGGCTTGGCAAACACTGAAGAATACTGACTCAACTTTCAGCAAACATATAAGCTAATAATACTGTGACATTTATTTTTAAAAATCAGTGTTTCCAAATTAGGATCCCATCAAAAATATAAAAAATCATATTCCTGAACATTTTTGTTCTCAAAATCTAAACAAAGATATGATAGTGTCTTCTCCACAATCTGCCAATGGATACCCTGTCTTTTACTTAGGTACATTTAAAATAATTTATTTGAACTCAAACATGTAGATGCCATATGAATTTGGCTCTTTTCACAATGCTATTAGAAAAATGACAAGTAGTAGTAAACACAAGCGTTGTGGTTTGTCTGAGTGAATATTAATTGTCATCAGCATGTCCTTGCTTATTATAAGAGTTTTAGCCTAATAATTGAGAAAGACTATACAAAACAGTCCTTTTTGTCATATAAATGATTTAAATAAAGAAGATTCCAATGTCTTAATTAGTCAAACATTTACACATTGGTCAATGGAAGCCATATCTGTGAAAGTTAACATTACTAAAAGGGAGCAAGAACCATACTGATTAATAATTCATTAGTATTCTTTCACCTTCCTTTAAAACAATCTATTTACCTGCATTGTGGGAAAGCAAGTAATAGATTATAATTGATCACTTTTTCATGAACTAGAAATAGTCCTGTATTTTAAATTCTTGTTTGAATTATCTAGCCTGATATTTTAATAACCAATATTATAACATCAGTAGGTTCAGAAGATATTGTGAGAGGGACATTTTGACATATTTAGTCTACATTTCTTGATTTTATAGTAAGATTGTAATGAGGAATTCCCGGTTACTCTTGAGCTCAGCATTTAAATAATTAAATAATAAACCACAATCAATGAGGACCTTCAAAGATTGTCACCCTGTGTTCAGATTAAACTTTAAAAAAATCTCTGTAACTTGCAACCATTTTTGGCTCAACCCCATTTGGTATTCAGAATGTAAATGAGATTTGTTATCAGGCAGGAAACCAGAAACTGATTTAACCTAGATATTAATCTTCATATTAAGGACACATTTACATTTCTTGCATAGCACAGTAGGTTAGCACAAAGAAGGATCTGCATTTAATTTTTTTTAAAATGGCTAAGCCCAATTGATATACAGTACATATTTCACATTTTAACTATTTTGTTTATTTCATAGATTCTTTTATTTTCTCATGGTCGTGTTAAGGCTTGCTGGATAGAAAATATGCTGCAAATAGAAGCCAAACCACAGTAAAATGACTCTGCCTAACCCTAAGAGTTCCAGCCATTTCCTTTTATAGTTTATAATAAGATATGACAACTCAATTTAAAGAAAATACACAATAGTTGCTGACTGCAGTGAAAAGTTTATATTAAAATAATATGTTGCTGTGGGGAGGTGGATAATTGAGCATACAGTAGGTAATTTCTGGCTGGGCTCCTGAAATAAGCAAAAGTTATATCTGTTAACAAAGGATAAATGCAGATAATGTTACTCTACTCAGTAATTAGAATTTTACAGATCCTTGTTTAAATGCTGATGCAAAAGAAAATTAAGAAGGCAGCTGCATTTAGTCTCTAAAGTTGAGCTGATCCAAAATCTCCCATTATGACCTGACCTTTGATTGGGCCCACTTCCTACTGATATGTGCCTCCGCCACTTTTCCTGTGAATTTTAATGAAGACTGAGTAAACTTGAGAACTCCAAACAAAATCTAACTGAAACTGCTAATTTCAAGAAATAATTGCAGGGAGGTGGTGATGGCGGGGCGATGGAGGGATAGGGGAATGGGGAAGTAGGAGATTTAAAACCAGAAAGCCCTAGAAAATTTTCCCTGTCTTGAAACAAAATCTTTGGCAATTTTGTCTTTTTCAACCTCTTACCTAATTCCAGGAAATAAATCTTTAACTCTTTGGCACTGTCATTGAGGTGACCAAGTATCAACTTTCTCAAGCATACAGTTCTTAGAAAATTCCAATTGACTACTCTTTTCTTTCCTTCAAGAGAATTTATAAAATCAATGTGGGCACAATTTTCCTGAGCTACTCTGTTCCCCAAAACATAAGTAACATGAAAGATCCAAGTTAGTGTTAGGAATAAGAAAGCAGGTATTCTTCCTCTACCACTACTACAAAGTGATAGTATTTGTGCACTGAATATTGACTTACAAACAAAAATCTAAAAGCCAGGCTTTGTTCCCAAACTCCCTCCTTCTTTGCATTCTGTTTCTGGAGGTGATTGGGAGCCTTAACAATGGTCAGTCTTCATCCATTACCGTTTTGGGGTGTGGGAATAATTATAGGGGTCTAGATATGATTAACATGAGTCACCCTACTCCCTTACAAATGAAAAGAATTGTGTATGGGGACTTTGGGTTTATCATTACTTATTGTGTTCTGAATAATTTTTCCCACAATATGTCTTTGCTACTCTGCCCAGTGAGGAGGTTTTCGCAAGCATAAGTAGGATGGATTAAGGCAGGAAAGAATAGAGTTAAGAAAGAAAGCAATTAGTAAGGTATTTCAAAAGTTACAGAGGTGAAAGTCTCCATTATCATTTATCAGTATTCCTTTAGTTGGGACCTAGAGACAAGCCTCTAATCAAGCATTATTGTCAATGACAGACACTTGAATCTCTATAATCATCATCTTCTCCATAGGCTTGGCAACTGCTCATTCCATGCCCACTAAATAAATCCCTTTTATCCACTTGATCAAGTGTCCTGTCAACTCTTGCTCTGTTTCCTTAGGTCATCTAGGATGAGTATTGACTGCTTTTTTCCACTGCTGGTCTATACTTACTTATGGTCACTACCTTCAGAATTTTTCTATAAGGTTAATTACTTTGGCTCTTCTTCTTCTTTTTTTTTTTTACTTGAGCAGAGGACCTCCTTGACCTCTACACTGAGTTAAATCTCATCTGTCCACTATATAGTTTCAAAGGACTTTATATTTCACTCATTTGTTCTTTTATTTATTCATTCAACAAACACTGTGGAGTAATTATTCTGTGCAAAGTACAACAGTTAAGAAAAGAGGCAAAAATTCCAGGCCCCGGGGAGCTTATGGCCTGTAATTATGTGATATTTATTGCCCTTAAGTCTCCACTAAAATAAAAGCTCTTTGAAAATAAGAATCATAATTGTCTTTTTCACCACTGTATCCCCATCATTTTGTGGAATATTTGGAATATTGAAGAGGCACAATGAATATTTTTTGAATTATTACCTAAACAAATGAAAGTTGCAATTTTACAAGAAACATAGGTGTTTTATCTGTTCATGAGAAAAGTCAAGCTGTATCAAACTAACAGTAAAAATTATGTATAAAAAGTAACATAATGAAACTATTACACTGAAACAGAGTAGTATATGGGTACTACCAATGTGACTGCATTACTATTTAAAAATAATCTATTTTCTAGAAAAATCTTTGCATTTGTTTCATACTCTGTCTTTTCAACAGGCACCAAGGCATTGTTTAAGAATTTTCTAGCACCCAGTTTAAGTACATGTAATGCAACAAAACATATTATGCATGATCATTATAGTGACATAAAGGCCCCATAATTCTAGCAGCAAATTATATGACATAAGGACAGATCATTTTTGCCTTAAGATATATACACACACACACACACATATATAGTATATAAATACATATATATTTTTCACAATCTTTCTCAAATGCTTTGTAAGAAAGAATATTTAGTTGAAGCCTTCTTATTGTTAATAGGGTACTTTAAACACGCGTTTAAATACGTGTGATTTTGTTAATGAGAGCATAGAATTCCTAATGATCAAACAACTAAAACTGTATACTTGCGTGAGTACAAGATTTGCTTTCAATTGTCTTACACCTTGTTTCCAGGTTTATTTGTAGTCAACATTAGATTACATTGAAAGTGGGTAGATAGAAAGGCAGACTCTGCCAATTCACCGCCCCAACTGCCCTTGAAAATGGTTAATTACATCACAGAAAAGTGTCATGAAACTATTCACATATATACGATTCTTTTTTTTTTTTTTTGGAGTATCAAAAATAAACCCTCACAGTAGTTTTAAAAATAAAAAAAATTGGCTCACCAAAAAATATTGTAATAAGACTGGCATCTGCTAATAGTTAATCAAGGGTGCAAATGATACTACCAGAACCCAGGAGCACTCCCTCCCATTGATGCACAGAGCAAAAGAGAGATGCGTCTAATGGCAGAGAACACACAGTGGTAGTCTTGCCCAGCGAAATGAATAAAGGAGGCAGCCAACTTTTTGAGACTATATTAACAGTGGGAAAAAAAGTCTACCCAGCGATAAAACTGATGAATTCTGAATTTAAAATGAACTTTTTGGGAGTTATATAAATAAATATTATAGATTTTTGAGAAGTGGACTTTGATATAAGAAAATAAGCTCTCCAGGAATCATTGTGTAGCTATATGCATATTGTATTTCTAACAGCAACATTTGTTAAGAAAAGGTCAAATGAGTTTATCTGAGCAATATACAATAGTGATTAAAAAGAGACTTTAAAAAAGCAAGTACTAGGAGTTGCGTATGGACTCTGTTATGTGTGGTTGGACAAAGTATTAAATGCATCTACACACACACACACACACACACACAGAGTTCAAATCCCTGAATGTAGGTTTAATCATCAACAAATTTTACCACCTTCATAAAGTACTAACCTCCAGTTATTATTAATTTGTACAACATGGAGATCAAAATTTGACTGTGGAATCGAGGTAAGATAGACCCCTTATAAAAATAAGTCTGTAACTGTTTCTGACTTTCGAGGTGCACTAAATATTACACAATCATATAACTACTTTGACTTGCATATGTTGGGCTGGCAGTGAACTAGGATGGATTCTTGTCTGCATAAAGCAAATAAAACTTCTCAGCCAGTTAGCAGTTGGCTTCATTATACAAAAAACAAAACAAAACAAAAACCCTGAAACTGGGAATAAATGGTTTCTGGACACTGAAGGCCATGCAAGGAACTATAGAATGGTAACAACACAACAGCTGGAGTAATATAAAATATGTTGAGAGCAGAGTAGCTGAGGCCAGGACACCAGGGAATTAAAATGATTTTATAAGTGGTAGAATTATACTTTGAAGTCCAATTAATTAGCTCTTCCTTTACTTTCTTTTATGTGACACTCCCTTTATATAATCAGAATGACTTGTTGCTTCAGGAATGGTTAAGAAGAGTCAGTATGTAGCTCATTAGTTTAAAATAAACATTTAACTTCATAAAAGTCAGAGAGCATTAACTACATTAAAATGAAACAATTTTGAGAAATTAATAACAAATGTCTTGTCCTAAACATTGCAAAAACAAACAAAAATAAGATGACCTACATTGATTCTCCTCTATTCTGCATTGGAAAATATCAGCTTGTGTGGAGAAGAAAACAGGATTTTGGAGGGTAGGAGAACATCCAAAAAGGATTTGCAGATTTTGCAGGATGCAAAAAAGGTTTGATACCTTGTCCTCCTCCTGAGAACAAGAACCTAGAATGAGAAGGAGTGAAGCTCAGAAAATCAAAATGTAGAGGGAACTTTTGCTTTGATTTCAATATTGTATTTCTGAGATGAGACCAAGCCTTGGGCAGACGCTTCATGCTATGTATATTGCTGGGCCAGTAGATCTGAAATGGTTCTATAAGTTTTCTAGAAAAGTGGGTCAGATTCTATCTGCATTCCCCAAGAAGGCTGTGGAAGTTCTTTCAAAGTGAGAGAAAGGACTCTTTTGAAGAAGGTGCTGCATATAGATTGTCTGGTGAGAAATCAGATCAGAACCCAATTTATTAGCACCGGTCACAAAGGAAAATGACTGCTTGAGCTCCGGGCTGGGCAGTGTGTCTCAGCAAAGGCCAACGGAGTCTGGGGCTGATGTGTGAAGATCAGTGGATATGGAGACAGAGCAGCCAATTACAGCATGGTTGGGTAACAATAACGAATGACTTCACACCGCTTCCTCAATGGCATATATACCCCTTCAGGTATAATCTTAAATGGTAGGAGGAAGGATAGAAATTGTGAATTGAGCTTGCAATGGAAATGACTCAGAAAAAGTTGGAAGTGACTGAATTTGCCTAGAGATAATTACGTTCTCTTTGACGATGTGAGGTGGATCAGATTTAAGGAAGACTGTAAGTAGTTATAGAAGAAAAAAACTTACATTTACTTAAATCGTACATTAAACAGGTGCAATCCCCTCTCCTGGAAATGGCTGTAAATTGAGTGTGAGACTGGCAGTGAGGAAATTTTCTGGGAAAAATCAGTTTTCTCATTTGAAAATTCAGAGCAGGGGACTAGACAATAGCTTAAGTTCTTCTCAGTGCAAATCAGGTAAAAGCACCATTTAGAAATGGAGAAAAGGGAGTGGAAATTCACAGCTAAGAGACAGCATGACCCAAGGAAGTATCCCTTGTAAAGTAAGGGAGTAGAACATGTCTTGTGAAGACGGGAGAAGAAAAATGTCTAGTCAAGTTAGAGGGAAGACAGATCCTGACAGTGAGACCCATTAGATCCAAAGTCATAGATCCTATAAGTCTTGTAATAACTGCTGACCACAATGTTGTTGACAGAGCAGGCCCATAGGCACATCAGCATCACCAGGAATCCTATTAAAAGTGCTGAATCTCGGGGCCCACCCAGGACGAACTGAATCAGAATCTGAATTTTAACGAGCACCCTAGATGATTCCACATATTAAAGTTTGAGAAGCAAGTTCTAATTGTGCCATAGAAGAGTGGATGAGAATATAAATGCACGTTCTATGTGAGCAGGGAATCTTGCCTATTTTATTTGTGGTTTTAACCAGAGCATCTATAATAGTGCCTGATACATGTTGAGCACAAAATAAATATTTGTTGAAAAAGCGATCCATCTTAATTTCACCTTCATTCTGAAAAAAGCAAATAAAAGTACTTACACAGACAGTTCGTAGCATGGCTTTTGAATGTGAAAGGCAGCTTCAATCATTCCCCCAACCAATAATTAAAAAAGTTAATGTCAGACCTTTGAGAGTTTCCTTATTTATATCAAATTCATCAATAATTTGGCTCTGTCACTATTCTTCCATGTAATGATGAAAAGTGATTCAAAACTCCACAGTTTTTAGATTTGATTGTTGGTAGGTGAGAAAATATTTCTTATAGAATTAACATATTTCCTATTCTACTCTGTATTTCTCTTGATCCATAACTAAATGGGTCACTTATTCATATACTATTTAGGACAAATTTCTTCTATATTCTATGAATTGGACTCAGTTTTCTGAAAAAATGTAAAATATATGAGGATACTTCAAAAAGTTAATGGAAAATGCATATTATGAAAAAATTTTACATGGATTTAAAATTGAGCCAAGAACAAACATCAGATTTATGGTGAAGCTTGGGTGGAAGAATGGAGAAATCATTGATGCTTTATGAAAAGTTTATGGGGACAATGCACAAAGAAATAACCAGTTTATAAATGGATAACTCATTTTAAGAAGGAAAGAGACAATGCTGAAGATGAAGCCCTTGGCAACATACCATCCACGTCGATTTGTGAGGAAAAGATTTATCTTGTTTGTTCCCTAATAGAAAAGGACTAATGATTAACAGTACAAACAATAGCCAATACCACAGATATCTCAATTGGGTTAGCTTACAGAATTCTGACTGAAAATTTAAAGTTGAGCAAACTTTGCCCTTGATGGGTGCCAAACTGTTGTGTCCAGAATAGCTGCAGAGGAGAGCAGAGCTTTCAATAGACATTTTAGTAAGTGGGATCAAGAGCCTGAAGCATGTCTTTGGAGAATTGTAACAGAAGAAACATGGCTTTACTAGTATAATCCTGAAGACAGAGCACAATTGAAACAATGGCTACCAAGAGGTGAAAGCGGACCAGTCAAGAGCAAAAGTAATGGCAACAGTTTTTTTGGCATGGTCAGGAATTTTTCTTGACTTTCTGGAGGGCCAAAGAAAAATAATGTCTGCTTACTATGAGAGTGTTTTGAGACAGTTACTCAAAGTTTTAGCAGTAAAACACCTGGGAAAGCTTCACTAGGTGGTCCTTCTCCAGCAGGACAATACTCCTGCTCAATCCTCTCATCAAACAAAAGCGAGTTTGAGAGTTTCCACGGGAAATCATTAGGCATTCATCTTGAGACCATGATTTGGTTCGATCTGACTTTTCTTTTTTTCTTTTTTTTTTTTTTTTTTTGAGACAGAGTCTCACTCTGTTGCCCAGGCTAGAGTGAGTGCCGTGGCGTCAGCCTAGCTCACAGCAACCTCAAACTCCTGAGCTCAAGGGATCCTCCTGTCTCAGCCTCCCGAGTAGCTGGGACTACAGGCATGCACCACCATGCCCGGCTAATTTTTTCTATATATATTTTTAGCTGTCCATATAATTTCTTTCTATTTTTAGTAGAGATGGGGTCTCGCTCTTGCTCAGGCTAGTCTCGAACTCTGAGCTCAAACGATCCGCCCACCTCGGCCTCCCAGAGTGTTAGGATTACAGACGTGAGCCACCGCGCCTGGCCCGATCTGTCTTTTCTTTTCTGTTCTTAAGCTTAAAAAAATCTTTAAAATGCATCCATTTTTATTTAGTTAATGATATATAAAAAAAGACAGCACTGATGTGGTTAAATTCTCAAAACTCTCTGTTCTTTATGCCTGGTATCATCATTTAACAAAAGTGTCTTGACCTTGATGGAGCTTACGTGGAGAAATAAAGTTTATATTTTCTATTTTTATCTTTTAATTCTATTTTTTTCCTTGAACTTTTTAAAATCCCCTTCTATAACCACTGTCTTTAAATAGTTAAGACCCTGTGCTATTATAAGCTTTTAAAGTACTAACTACCCATATTAAACAGAAGAGAATGAATTATGTAAAATAGAATTTATATGCAAAATAATGAGAGACTATTTCAAGCACACACAAGACAAGAAAAGGCCAAAACCCAAGCCTGACTGATTTAGCAACTAAAAATATAATGAGTTACTTTTAGATCCAGACAGTTTATTATTTACATAGGCAATGAAAGGAAAAATAGCCAAAGGGGCCAGTTCTCCCATGGTCCTTTTCTCACACACCCAAAAGGCCAACATGAAAACAAAAGGGTCCAGATTGGCTGCAGTGTGAGTTGTGGGATACTGTGGGGCTGAGGAACCAATTTTAGACTGCAGCGAAGCTGTTCTATAATTTGCAGCTCTCTTATGAGGGGGATAGAGTAGAAAGCGCCACACATCATCGGAACTCTGGAGGTGCTGTGACACTGTCTCCTGAGAGTGTTCTAGGGGGATAGGGAGTGGCGTGGAGCTGGCTCAGAGCTGCTCCTCACGGGCCTCCCATGCTTCAGTGTTCCAAGAAGATCAGGAGGCACGCTGGCCACACTCAATTCGCTTTGCTTCCGGTTTGAGTCTTTGCCTGGCCTTTGTGGATCTGTGCAGTGCTTCAAGGACACCATGGTGAAGCCACTGCCCTACAGAATTGAATTCAGACATAATACTAATTAATTCTTCTTGGGCAATCTTGGAAAGGATTCACTGGACAGGCTTAAGAGGCAAAGGGATTTTGTTTGTGGCATCAGTGTTTCTACCCTCAAAAGGGGCATTATAAGTAGGCCTGAGAATAGACATGAGATGTAATCAGAGGTGTAATTCCCATTTATCTCTTTACTAAGAGAATGCATGTAAGAATAATTTTTGGATGAATACAGTGAAAATTAATAAGGAAATGAAGATATGGATATTGAAAACAAGGAGAAAAGAACACAAGAAAAAATGGCAAATAGTAATATGTGGAACTTGTTGTTCTAAGAGGCGGTAAGATAGAAACTGCATAAGGAGAATCCAGTAATGTTTAGATGCCATATCAGGCACAGGTTCATGCATCTTATTAATGCCATTGCCTTCCAGCCCCTTGATTGCTTGTTAAACCTCAGCCATCATCATGGATTTTTCTCCAAGAGGGGCCACCCACACCCCTGCTGTGCAGCCTAATGACTCTGCCTGGGTGTACATAGTTCCAGCGCTTGGGGCTGTCCAGGAGGGCTGAGCTCTTTCCTTTGGCTCCAGGGCCAAACCAGTCACAAACTTCGAGTGGCAGATTCCCCCTGTCACTCCCAGGTTGGATAAAATATGTGGAGCATGAAATGTAGTTTCCAGAACAACTGCCAAAGGGACCGAGAAATACAACTCAGAGGTGCAGTTACTTCCCTGATGGGCAACGTTTGCCAAATGGAAAACAGGAGATGGGAGGATAAATTTCCTCTCTTCCATTCTTCCACACAGTTCTCTGAGGAATGTCTTATCCATAGAGCTCATCCAAAGAGTCATGAGCGGCCAAGCAGTGTGCATGCCAAGTGTCATGCTTATCTTTGTGGTTTGGTGTAAAGCATGGGCAGTGTAGACACGCATTATATTCACATCCTTCCCTGTCTCATTCTCCTTTTCCTTTAATCTCACTGACCTGGAATCATACCTTACAAATAAAGCATCTGCACTGACCCTTGCTCCAGTTTCTGTTCTCTAGAGAACTAGGGCTAACACAGCAAATAGTAATATGTGGAACTTGTTGTTCTAAGAGGCGGTAAGATAGAAACTGCATAAGGAGAATCCAGTAATATTTAGATACCATATCAGGCACAGGTTCATGCATCTTATTAATGTCATTGCCTTCCAGCACATTAGTTGCTTGTTACTACTCAGCCATCATCATGTTTTTTTTTTTTTTAATCTAAGAGGGGCCACCCACAGCCCTGCTGTGGAAAATCTATGCACAAAAGCAAAGGCAGAATGGGTCTGGAACTCTTCCTAACCTTTGAGAATACTATGACATTGCCCTGCAAGAAGATAATACTATCAAAATCTCTCCTAGTGCCTGCACTTAGCAGGCACTTGGTCAGTGGTGATTGTATGGATCACACAATCAGAGTTGAATAGAACAGAGGCCATAATAAGTCACTGGTCCCATATAAGAAGACAATTGTTCAGCAAAATGGTCAGTTAACAGACACTGCATTGCAGGAACGAAAAGGGAGTTTAAAAGTAAGAGTTATTATTTAAACAAACAAACAAAACCCCCAGCTGTGGTATTTGGTAATAAGCAGGACAATTTTAATTCTTTTATAATTTCTTTGGACTATCACTTGTACTTTTTTGTCTTTTTTTTTTTTCTTCCCCCACTGTCTAAACACTGAACGCTAACCCTTACCATCACTGTCTCTCTCTTCTTCTCCCTCTTCCTATCCTTTCTACATTCTCACAGTGATCTTAGCCACTCGTATGACATTGAGTATAATTTGTATCCAAATATTTCTCATTGTATTATATCTGTCTATGACCTCTCCTCATTTCTATATATTTTCTTTAACCCTTTAAATATTTCACCTAGAATGATCCACTGAGTCTTCCCATTTTATACTCAAAAATTAAACTCATCAGTACCCCTAGCCAATTCTTTTTCTTACCTCCTTTATGGTAATGATGTTTTCTCCCTAAATATGCCTGTGTCCATTGAGCAAAGGTAGTCACCAGACATTGCCTAAACTTATCAGTTGTATCACTTTTGTAAATTACACATGGGGGCATCTTTTCTCAGCTCCTGGACACCAACACTGACCTTTCGATAATTGATTACAAGTCTATTAATCAGATGTCCTAACCAAGCCCTTTCATTCCTTTTACATAGTAAATTTCACTCACTGAATTCTCTAAAATGCTATCCATTTTATGTGGATTCACAGCTTAGAGACCAGGGGTTTTATTTAATCAAATAACTATTACAAATGTATCAACCAGTTGAATGGAAAGGATGCAAAAAAGATAGAAATATCTCCAGCACACCTAAAACATTGCAAAATGAAAATAGAACAAAATGCAAGAGAAGGGGATAGGTGCCAGTATGCTTATATGAGAGCAAAAAACTGGAAGAAAAGACAGGAATGGATTTGTTTCAAAAGTTGAAAGCCTGGATTCTTCTTCACCATTTTGATTTATCTCCCTAAGAATATTATAATAAATGTCTTTCCCTAACAGACTCCAATTAGTCACTAATCTTTCATTTGGCTTTGTTCCCATAAGTTCTGTTAACATTTCCTGACTCTGAAAAAAAAAAAAAAAAAAAAAAAAACAGTGAAGAACAATTTAGCTCAAAATATCCTTAGTTCATTGCTATTGTTGCTTTTACATATACAGCAATAGGCTTTTAAAAAAATCTTAATCAGTGTAAAATATCAAGAACAAAGACCACAACAGTTATTCAGAGTTTAGGCTCTGGGTTTTATCTGAATTCCGAATAGATTGAATAACATCAGTCAAGTATTAACTTCCTTGTCATGCAGTTTGCTCATAAGGATAATAATAGCATACATCTAATTGTTTTTTAATGATTAAATGAGATAACAGATTTCAAGTGTTTAGATGAGTGACTGGAACAGTTGCTCAATAAATATGAGCTATTAATTATTAATTTATTATATGTCAGGACTTATGCATTTTGGTGTTATCTGTGTTGTATTGCTGAAGGAAGCCAATACATTTTGAGTAAGTGAACTGAAATTTTCAAATAACAATGATTAAAAGATGATTCTGAAGTTTTCCACTTGATTTACTACTCTTAATACAGAGAAATTAGGTGGAAGAGAAGATTACAGTTGTATTGATTGTGATGCCAGCAGTTCATTCAATTTGGGAAAATTTTTATACATTGTGTAATATCTACATAAAGGAGCATATGGCTGAGTAATTGTATTACATACTTAATATTTATGGAACACTGACTTTCGAACCAGGCATATGTTAGACACTAGTGAGGCAAAGATGAGCCAGATAAAATCCCTACCTTCATGAAACTTACAGTCTTTATGTTACATAAGGCAGGTGAAAGAAAGCTGAGCCTGAGAAAATAGATTTTGTGCTGTAGAATAAATGAGGAAAAGGTACAATGTAAAACGTGTGTCCTAGCGATGCCTCGTTATCCATTGTATATCAAAATTTTTTAATAGCATTCACTAATTCATAATAATTGTGACATATTAGAACATCTACAGATTAAAAAAATCAGCTTTTATTTTTACATTACTAGAAACCAACAAACAAAGGCTCAGGTCTTCCCCAAGTCTCCTCTATGTCCATAATTTCCCAAGCAGAGAAACTGAATGCCTGAATTACTAAACAAGTCAGGCAGAGTTTAAACACCTCTCCCAATATCTTCTTTCCTCTAAGGACTTCAGTTGGTCACTATGTCAGCCAGGAACTGCCACTGCTTCAAACAGTTTTCCTCTTTTATTGAGAGGTCACCCACAGAGACCCAGGCAGGCAAAGGCAGAGTTCACCTTTGCTTTCTTCCTTGGCTCTGTCGTATACCTGTGCAAGTGGAATCCCCAGTTAGAGTGATCCCTGAGGCCAAGGAGTTCTATTAAACTGCAGCAAGAACTGGGCAGCTATTTGCTCCAGGGAAAATCCTACTGCTGTGTCTAATAAGTATTTCAAAAGAAATAAATGAGCATGTCATTCATCCTATGATTACAGGATGAGTTGCAAGGTAGTTACTGGCCAGCAGGTCCTTTTCCTAACCCCCAGTTATGGAGGTTTTTTTTTCCTAAATAGTATAAATTGTCCCATGACAAGATTAAAACCTTTTCCAACCACTACCATGACAAATCTGGCGGAGGATCACAGCATACAGTTAAACAAAGTGAATGTTTACTACAGTATTTGTGCCACTCAAGTCAAAAAGGAGATTAGTTATAACTTATTATATTCTAAATATATTAATATAAACTATAATTATAATTAAAATATTCAAGGAAACACATTTAATCACCATTCTTCTTAAAATATTAAGCGCATACATGAGGTCACACCTTGTATCTGGTTTTCTCTAAAGTGGGATATACAGTCATAGTTGACCACTACCACCACTGAACCTTCACATCATTCCTATCATTTCAAAATAAAACAGACTATAAGAATTTACGAGCATAGCATGGATTCTTTCTCCTCACTTATATTTTGGACTTTCTATATCCTTTCTCTTGAAAGTCTAAGTTATCTATGAAATCATCTGTGAAAACTTCACTGGAAATAACCTCATTCTTCTCTCAATTTCTTTAGCATGTTTTCTATATATCTCTTGTGGTATAGATCACATTTACCTTGGACTCTAGATATTTATGAATTTATCTAACTTTCTTTAATGGATGAAGATTGCTTTAAGGTTTGATCAATGTTTAATTTACCCTAATGTAAATGCTTTCTTAGTATTAGCTATTCAGTAAATATTCTTTGTACAAATAAAGAAAAGAGAAAGTTTATGGATAGACAAATAGTATATCATTTTCAGTCTATTTTTCAATTGTGTTTTAAAATAAAAATTTTTATTATAATTTTAAAAAATTAAAAAATATTATGTAATTTACATATATGATTTTATTCTATTTATGTTCCATCAACTTTTCCTTGGTGTAGCCAGAATGCCTTAGCATGATCCTGAGATAACATACAGAAACCTGCAACAAGTAACATGGTGTTTTCCTTGGTGTTTTTATAGACCCACCTCCTATTGAACCATTGGGCCTCTTCTTGATGTTCCTACAATTGGCTCTTCATTCTCATTGTGTTGTACTCCAGTTCTCAAAACTTATAATAGATTCATCATAGTATCTCTTTATACTGATGATTCATTTATACCTACTTATTTACCTTTCAACTTTCAGCTCCTTTAGTTGTGACATACCAGGAGATGTTCCTTCATCCAACTCTGGCTCTGGAGGTCGAAGCTTGACAAGACATCCATGCCAACATCTTTTCTGCCAATAGAAAGTAATTGAATATACGTATAAAGACATTTTGTTTTGTGTTATATAGATGTTATGTAAAATATCTCTACATATCTTTCTACTTTATATACTGTCTACTTTCAAAAAAGAACATAACTAAAAGCACATTAACACATACAGAAAAGCAATTTAGTCTTATGCTCTACATCTATGCTAATTCAGTTACTCAGACTGTCCTTAAGATCAGTTTTGACTCCTGAGCTAAAAAGAAAAATATGAGAGTTCATATAATTTTCAGATTATAGGGAATATAATATTTCCATTTAGAAAACTGTTTTTCTATTTCAATATTCAAATAGGATTATGAATCTTCTTATGAGGGACATTGATAAAAACATATTTAATAAAGTTTTTATAGAAGACATAAAAATTCTTCATTAAGACTTTTATGACTATAGAAGTCAATAATATTATGCCAATGCTTAACTGAATGAAGACAATGTGTAATGAGCTAACAATTATAGACCTTTCTGGTGTTCAAATTCATACAGATATAGACAGAAAATCTGTAAGGACCAATGATTAGTGTGTCCTTTAAATCAAATCTCTCAATGAAAAATTATGTCAATTCAACATTCTTTATCTAGCTAAAATATTATTCTCATGTGAAATAAAAACATTTTCAGACAAAAGTTGAGTTAAGTTTCCTGCTACAATGTACGCTAAAAGAAGTTCTTCAGGCTATAGGAAAATGTCAACATATGTAGTCAGATTTACCAAAAAGAATAAAAGTGCTAAAAATGGTAGATATGTGTAAATATGAAAGATTTTCTTTTTTCTTTTCTACATTCTTTTAAAAGTTTTTTGAACATTTAAAACAAATAATATTATATTGTGGAGTTCATAATTAATGTATTAGTAAATTATGTGACAAAAAGGATAGGGTTAAGCCTAACTATGTTCTTAAGGATTTTACATTTTATATAAGGATAAATATTAATCCTATTTAGAGTTTGACATGGTAAGAATGTATATTACATCTCTAGAGTAGTGACTAAAAGATAAATTAAGTGCTATGGCCAATAAGCCAGGCAGAGATAAAAGGAAATACTAAAAGTAATTAACAACAACAACAAAAACCCACAAACAGGAATAAAGATAAAAAGAACAATTAAAAGATAGGACAAACAACAAATAAATAGCAAGATGGCAAACCTAAATTAAATCACATCAATATTTACATTAAATAAAAGTGGAGTAAATACTACTATCAAAAATATTATTACACTAGGTATAAAAGGATACTTACATATATTTGATCCATTTATAAAGACACTAATAGTTTGAAATGAAAATGAAAAGAGCATATCATGCAAATATAGGAAATATAGGAAAGTTGATGTGGCCATATTAATATTAGACAAATTAGACTTCAGAACAAGGGACATGATCAAAGACAGTGACCATTTGTAGAATAAATAGGCAATTTATTAGAAGATATAAAAATTATAAATATCAAAATACATGACTCAAGAGCTGGAAGATCTACAGGTAAAATTAGACATATCAATAATCATAGTTTAAAGTTTTAAGACCCACTGTCATTATTGCTAGAACAAGTAGACAGAAATCAGTAAAAATATAGAATATTTAAACAATATGATCAACTAAGGTAACTTAATTAAGATTTATGGAAAAAAAAAAAAAAAAAAAGATTTATGGGATATTACCCCCCTAAAACTACACTTTCCACATTGTTTTCAAGTTCATATGAGATATTTGTTAAGATAACTGATATTCTGGGCATAAAATACATTTTAAATAAATTTTGAAAAAATTGAATTTTACAGACTATTTTCTCTGACCACAATGCAATTCATTTAGAAATCAATAAAAATAAGATACTAAGATAAATCCCTAAATATTTAGAAATTAAATAGCATGCCACAAGAAAAAGAAAAATTGAAAAAATATTTCAACTGAATTGTTAATTAAAAAAATGTTGAAATTTGGGGGATGCAGGTCACAAAGGAAAACATATCTTTAAATACCTATATTTACAAGAAGAGCTACTTAAAATCAGTGATATATACAACAATAATCTTTAAAAAAAATTATGTTAAACCATAAAACCATACACAAATGAATGTATACTCTGATTTTGATTATGCGAAGTTTAAGACTAGTAAAATTTTTAACAAAAATGGAAACAGTGGTTGATGATAAGAGATGGGAATACCTAGAACAGGGCAGAAAGGAATTTCCAATAATAATGAAAATGTTCTACATCTTGTTAAGGTCTTTGTGATTTGGGTGTATATATTTGGGAAAGCTCATTGAATTCTACCCTTAAAGCCTGAGCTTTAAGGAATTGTGAACTGTGAATTTTACAAAAAGAAATAGAAGGAACTGAAAAAAAGATAAAAACAAATCTTAAACCCCAAAAGAAATCTAATCACACTCTATAGTTGACACATAACATTTCCACCTAACTTGTAAAGACAGCAATAATCAAGTAGTGTCAGCAGACTTTTAATTTAAAACCTTCAGTCTTCAGTTAATTTCAGTGATTTGTGTGATTACAGGGGAAGAAAGTTTTCTTATAAAGTTATTGTTGCACCTAGGGCCTAGCTCTCAAAAATTATTTTCCTAGTAAGTTTTTGTTTTTAGCATATTTTGTTAACCATAGCATAGCTTCATTAAGCACCTTTTGGTCAGCTGATTTTAAATAGTTCAGCATTGTAAGAGGCTCACCACACTCCGGAATAACTGCATAACCAATGTGCAGGAGATGATTACGTAGGTTTGCCCATTTGAACTCAGGACAATGTTGGCCAAAAACAATTACTTGACTTTTGGCCTAGATGATGTTGAGAAGTTCATTAGGGCAGTAATTGAAGAGCAATTTTCATCTGTTTTTGGAACCCCTTTTCAGATTTCAATAATGTCATATATCAGCTAAAGGAAGATGCTCGTATTCCTAATTCCTATGACATGTACTTATATAGTATATTTAAAACTAAATCAACTTTTTGATCTGGAAAATAAAACCTTAAGGATTCTGATTTATGCCACTTGAAATACAAATTTATTCTGTCAACATACTTAAATTGAGGAAACATTTTAATCATTCTTACTCATTTCCTTTCTTCCTGGCATGAGTTTATTGCAACATTTACATATTGAATAAGAAAACAGTGTCTTGAGGTTTTATTGTTCAATGAAATCAACAATAAAAATAACAAAAGGAGGCTGCCTGAATAACATTTGTCTTTTTTTGTTTGTTTGTTTTGTTTTTTAACTGTTTCTGAAACAATAATGAAAAATAAAGTAGGCTTAAATAAGGCCAAGGACCTATGGTGGTCTTGCTTTTAGTAAGTGCACAATACTTTTAACAGCATGTTCTTTCCTTCTGACACAGTAGCAATAACAGTCTCTGAATATTTTAAAGTGGATGTTGTGTATTTACATCTTAGAGCATTTCTCATTTTCAAGAAAAGTAGTCATCTTGGACTTGACCTTACAGCCTTAACTATAGCAATGTTCTCTAAAATCCTTTATGACTTCAGTAAGAGTTACAGAATCTGGCCCCAAAAGAAGTGTTTCCATCTTTGTGTTGAGCTCAGGAAGAGGTTAACTATGAAGCAGAAGGAGATGTGAGTCAAAAAGCAGACTGACAATGGGTCCTCCTCACAACAAAAATTGCATTTATTTTAATGTTTTTTGACCCATAAATCAAACTTTCATGCATATATAGCAGAAATAGACATATACTGAATACCTCATAAGTGATTAACTTGAAATACATGAAAACTTTAGTTCAGTACAAAGTATTTAAACACTACTGGTTTTCAACAAATGGAAAATAAGAAGATATACATGTTCACCTTCAAATAAGATATATTGGTAACATGCCTAATTCAGCCTCCGTAGTTTTTAATGACCAAAATTTGACAATATCTTATGTACATTTTCTCGTTGGCAAAAAGTTTTGCAAAACCTGATGTCATTTCTTTATTCATGTATTCCTCATTTTTGCCTTTCTTTTTTTTTTCACGTGCCAGGAACTGTTCTGGGTGCTGTGAGTACAGAGGGGAATAAGACAGGAAAAGTCCTTGTCCTCATAGGACTTTTATTCCAGTAGGAGAGAGATAGGCCAAGAAATAGTAAAAGTATAACACAAATTCAGAGAGTGAAGTTTCCTTTCATAGGGTGATGTTTGTGGAGAAACATGAAGGAAGTGCAGAAAAAAACAAAGGAAGATCTGAAGGTAAAGTATTTCAGGAAGAAAAAATAAGATGTGCAAATATCTTAAGAGGAAACAAACTCAGTTATTAGAGGAGTGGCTGGAGTGGAGTGAGCAAAAAGGTGCATAGGAGATGAGATCAGAAAGGAGGCATGGAACAGATTGTGAATGGGTTTGTAGGTTATAGTGAAGAGTTAATTTTCTTTTTTTTTTTTTTAATTAATTTATTTATTTTTATTCATGATAAATTATTAAGTGAACAGTGCAAGTTAAAAACAATAGTTTCATATTTTTTCCCCACCCCCCCTTTCCCGAGTCAGCAGAAGAGTTAATTTTCAATGAGATGGGAAGTAGTTGATCCATCTGAAGTGGGGGAGTGAGGTGGCTTGATCATTCTGGCTGTTGTGTAAAAAAGTGACTTTAAAGGGTAAAAGTGAAAGTAGAAATGCCAATTAAAAGTTTTGTCAGCACAGAAAATTAAAAATGAGTCTAAATATTTTAAGCATGAAAGATTTTTTTTCCTTTTTTTAATTAAAATATTATGAGGGGACAAATGTTTTTGGTTACATGGATCGTTTTTGTAATGCTTGAGTCAGGGTTGTAATTGTGCCCGTCACCCAGATAATGTTCGTTTTACCTGTTAGGTAGGTTTTCACCCCTGCCCTTCTTCCCCCTCACCCCTTGCTTGATTTTCACTGATTTTTACTTCCCTCTATGCACATATGTGCTCATTGGTTAGTTCCAACTTAATAGTGAGTATATGTTGTGTTTGTTTTTCCATTCTTGAGATATTTCACTTAGGAGAATAGGTCTACAGTTCCATCCAAATTGTTGCAAAAAGCATTTAGTCATCCTTTTCTATGGCTGGGTCATACTCCATGCATACATATACCATATTTTCTTAATCTACTTATGAATTGATGGACATTTGGGTTATTTCCACATCTATACAATTGTGAATTGTGTTGCAATAAACATTCACGTGCAGGTGTCTTTTTGAAAAAATGACTTCTCTTCCTTTGGATAAATACCCAGTTGTGGAATTGCTGCATCAAATGGTGGGACTACTTTTAGTTCTTTGAGCAATCTCCATACTGTTTTCCTTAGAGGTTGTACTAATTTGCGGTCCCACCAACAGTCTATAAGCATTCCTTTTTCTCTGCATCCATGCCAGCATCTAATGTTTTGGACTTTTTAATAAAAGCCATTCTAACTGGGGTAAGGTGATATCTCTTTGTGGTTTTAATTTGCATTTTCTTAATAATTAGTAATATTAAGCATTTTTTCATATGTTTATTGGCCATTTCTCTATCTTCTTTTGAAAATATTCTGTTCATGTCTTTGCCACTTTTTAGTGGGATTGTTTATTTTTTTCTTGCTGATTTGCTTGCATTCTTTGTATATTCTGGTTATTATAATGTGGGAATTAGGAGCTTATAAATTTCTTTGAGTGATTACAAGAGCGAGCTATAGCCTGGTTTCTGCAATACAGGGATCAGAGAACTAGAAAAAAGATGTAACTTTTCATCATTCATGATGCCACAATTGTCTTTCTGTGCCCTGGAAGCTGGAGAATGGACCTTAGAATGCAGCTGCAAAAAAACTCAATTTCCATAAATTTGTTAGCAGGCAATAAAAAAAATAAAGCTGTAGATTCAGGAAGATAGCCTTTGCCTAAATTCTGCCTTACAAATTTTGGACACACACACATATATATATATATATATATAAACATAAAGAATCCTCACTGCAAAGGAGTCTGGAAAATTTGGTTTTTCATTTCCAGTTCTTCCAGGAAAGAGAAGCATTCTAAAATAAAGGTAGGATGAAGGTGAAAGAAGCCTGTATATGTTACACTAGTCTAGGAGAAGATGATGGTTTGGCCTGTAGTAGAAGCAGTGGACATTGGGAGAAGTAGTCAGAATCCAGATAAATTTGATGGTACAGCTAAAAGAATTTATGAAGGACTGAATGTAGGATGTAAGGAAAAAAAGTAATGTCAGGGTTGAATCCTAATGTTTAGTCTCATCAACTGGATGAATGGTGTTCATTTCTTGAAGTGGGGTTGATGGGAGGAGGAAGAAAACCAAGAGTTCTACCTTGGCCATTTTAAGCTTGAAATACCAATAATTATTAACAAATATAAGAAAGTTGAGTAAATCTGGATATTAGAGAAGCAATATATTAGAGTTGCATATGCACATGAATGATATTTAAAGCCATGCCAGGGTAAAATTACTTCAAAATTGAGTATAGAAACAGAAAAGGAAATTCAGGGCAAAGCCCTGTAGCACCCCAACATTGAGAGAGCAGCAAGAGAAGTGGATCTAGCAAAGGCAACTGAGTAGGTGTAGCCAGTGGAGAAGGGTAAACCCAAAAGAATGCCATGTCCAAGGAGTGAAGTGAAGAAATTGTTTCAAGAAGGAAGGAATGATCAACTGTGTTAAATGCTAAGGAGTCAAGAGATGTGAACACTGAAAAGTGTAGTGACCTCCATTCCAGCCACTAATTTAGCTAGTGGAGAAGGTAAAGTGTTGTCGCTATGAATCAGCTGGGAGATTGGAGATTTATACAAGACAAGCTAAATTTTAGTTATGGAACATGACCAAAAGGTTTTAAAGAATGTCATTAGGGGCTGGACAATGGTATTCACAGAACAGAGATGAAAAGAGTGATTGAAGAAAGAAATGCCATGTAAATATCTTCCATACTCCTTAGTTGGCTTCTCAATAAATCTATTTCAAAGATGTCAGCATTTACAACAATAGTAAGATAAAGTGTTACCTACAATTTTATGAAGACTGTGAATATGTTCATTTGACTGCTCATTAAATATTTATTTAAAATTTACTTAAAAATTGTATATAAAAATTACTAGATAACAAAATATTGTTATTTTTGAAAGATAAAAGACATAAAATTGTGAGCTATAATTTTTGGAATTGTTTATATATTCTGCTTTGAGGGTATATTTCGAAATAAACTCTTGATTAATTAACAATAATATCTATTACATAACATTATATAGTTTGCAATATAATCTCACTTTATCCTCATGATGTCTCAAATACTAAATTTTGAGATGTGTAGATAAAGAAACATAGGGTAAAAAAGTTTCAAAATTTGCCCAAGGTTATATAGCCACTAAATAATAGAGCAAGTATTAGATACTAGGTCTTCTGACTCAAAGCTCAACCCCATTAATATTTCTTCCTATAGTGCCTGTTTAAACTACATTTACCTGAACTTGTATCTTCAGCTTTTCTCATGCCTTTGAAAAATGTTTGTCATGAGAATTTTGGTAGGAGAAAATTTTGAAAAAGAGAGTCAAATGCTGATGAAAGTCCAAGGAAGACAGGGATTAAAGATTGTTCATTAGAGTTAGTGCCTTGGAGAATATTCTTGATACCTGTAGCTGCTGTCCTTAAACTGGAGGTTTTATATCCACTGTGATTCTCAAGTGATTTTGCTTTTCATATGTTTGGTAGCACCAATAGTTGGAAGATGGACAAAATAAACTCTAAATGCCTGTTAGAACACAGGAATTTTACCTAAAATACCTTCATATATTAGGGTAATAAGTTTCTGCTTTAGAAAAGCATCTTAGAAGTCAGTGAAGTGTTTGCAACATCTGCAGTAGTAGAGCCAAGAAAAAATATTGAAAGCAAACATTGAGTGGACAGTGTCTATTCTGAAAGCTCAGCATCTAAGTATATTCTCTAGTTCTATTATAGACAATGTTTTTGATATTACCCTTCAAAGCCCAGAGAGCTGAGGGTGAACCACAGCAACTGCAATGGTGCTTGATATAGTAATAGCAACCTATGTGGGTGACTGTACAATTACACATACTTGTACATGGCCAATTGTAGATACAAAAGGAAATAATAATGCTTTATAATATAGCCTGTTTGATAGAATTGACAACTATTAACATATTGTATGACATTTATCATTTTCCACTCACTTTGATGAAAATATATAAAAATAAACTTTTCATTTGTCTTAAATTCCTTGCCATTCATAAAAACAGAAATATTTTAATCATAGTTTCAAATCTTTCATCTTATAAAATTTTGACTTTTAAAAATTTGTCCTCCAATAATTTTGATGTGTTTATTCACTGATGTATTCAACAAATAATTATGACTCTGCAGCACTCCTATATGCTAGACACAACACTAGATGCTATGCATAAAGTGGTAAAGATGGATATAGTCCTCTAAACTAAAACCTACATTCTAGTGGGAATGCAATTGGAATTTTTTGAGATGTAGAGTTTTTCTAAGAATACCTAGTATCCCTTTAAAATCCAGCATTCCATATTTTACCAGACAGTGAGAGAAGATATATACCTCCCATTAATGTTTAAATCATCATGGTTCCAGGCTATGATCTTGTTGATAGTAAGAAATTCAGTCTTTAACAAAATTAACTAGTTTAAAAATGTGTTCCTATCTCCCCCTATGCTTAAGTATTCAAATAACATTGTCACACAGTGGTGCTGGCCATTGCCTGTCACCGCAGCCAGGCAACCTGGTATTCTAGCCACCCATCTCCTGACAGGTCAACGGAAGGTCAGTTCATAGACTGGGATTTTGTTCTGGTCACCATTATAGTCACCATATTTCTAAAGGCCAGCTTATATTAAGGAACGGAGTGACTGGGACTGTATGAATAAGATAAAGATTTTTATTGCTGCTCTTTCACAGTAAGTCAGAATGCTCCTTCTGTCTTGTGCTCAGCTATTGTATGTATACCTGTGAATCACTCAACGTTCCTACTTGCAGACAACTCTGTTCTGTTAGCTTAATCGAGAATGTGTTAATTAAAATATAATAGATTGTACAGAATTACTGGAAAGGTTAAAGGGACAGACATTAGGCTGAGCTACCATAAACAACTCCAAAAATCACACAACAGATCAAACATCAACAGCAAGGAGATTGCCATTGACAACCTCTAAACCACACTATTTCCGTATGACCAGGACGCTACTTCTATCATGCCTCTTTCTCATCATCTCTTTCTCATCAACTCTTGCGTCAGCAAAGTAGATGCCCTAGTTCAGAGTTTTCCTTTCATAGCTAATTTATGAACAAAAGGCTTGCATAGTGGTATCTGACTGAGAGGTTATAAGTCTTGTATCTATATTCTAGCATTAAAGTTTGTTGAAAAATATAGCTTTCAGGCTGGGCGCGGTGGCTCACGCCTGTAATCCTAGCACTCTGGGAGGCCGAGGCGGGTGGATCGCTGGAGCTCAGGAGTTCCAGACCAGCCTGAGCAAGAGCGAGACCCCGTCTCTACTAAAAATAGAAAGAAGTTATATGGACAACTAAAAGTATATATAGAAAAAATGAGCCGGGCATGGTGGCACATGCCTATAGTCCCAGCTACTTGGGAGGCTGAGGCAGTAGGATCGCTTAAGCCCAGGAGTTTGAGGTTGCTGTGAGCTAGGCTGACGCCATGGCACTCACTCTAGCCTGGGCAACAGAGCGAGACTCTGTCTCAAAAAAAAAAAAAAAAAGAAAAGAAAAAAGAAAAATATAGCTTTCCCTCCCCAATTATTTTGGTGGATTTTTATTCTCCTTGGAAAAGCAGTATGCAAGATGCAAGGAACTATCAAAATGTGAGAAATGTTCTTGGACCACTTCAATTACAGATGTTCACAATTGTCTGTTTCTGTAATTAGACATAAGCAGTGAGGAGACAGAAAGATAATAGAAATGAACACAGTTCCCACTGCAGTCACCTGAGTGTCAAAGTATTACCATTCCTTACAGTCACCAAGTTCTTTCTTCCAAGGTACACATATGCTTCCAGGGGCCTGTGTTGGAATTGGGTCTTTTGTCAATTGCCGTACTATTCTTGGTATCATCACTATTTTTTATTCTTCAACGCTTTTCATGATTTAGCCCAACCAGGTCAAATTTCTTATTTTTTGCTTGTTTTTTTTGTTTTTGTTTTCAGAAGTCTTCTTTTATTTCTTCAACAAATACATGTTGAGTTCCTAACAAGTGCTAGACAATGTTCTAGATGCTGATAATGTCACAGGGAATAAAACAATGTCCCCTAAGGAACATACATTCTAGCAGTGAGTGAAGAATAAGGAACTTAAATATATATGTCAGATAGTGGTTATCATAATAAAGAAAATTCCTCAGTTAAGGGTTAAGAATATGTTGGGATGCTATTTTACATATATTCATTCCAGAAGGATTTTCCTTGTGGTGACTTAAACAGAGTTCTAAATGAAGGAAGGGAGTGAGCTAGGTACATGCCAAGGAAAGCAGAATAACAGGCTTGAACACCTGGGAAAATATAGTGTCCATTTGCTGGGATGGGAAAGATGGAGGAATCAAGTTTGGAGGCAATATTCTGAGATATTTTGTGCATGGTTTGTTTAGAAGATCTATCAAAATTGAAGTGGAAGTGTTGTGTCAAGTAGGTTTTGTGTATGTGAATTTGGACTTAAGAAAAGTTTGATTATATATAATTTTGTGGTGTTGGATGAGATTACGGTAAGAATGAGAATATATAGAAGAATGGAAGGAAATAGTATAACAACTAGACCCTGGCATACTCCAATATTTGCATGAGAAGGATGTAGCAGAGGAGCTAGTAAGGTAGAAGAAATAATAGTGGAATAGAGGTACTCCAGATGCCCTTCTCCATAGCCCACAGGCCTTCCAGAGTTCACCTGTAGCTTTAAGTGCAGACAGTATCCAACAACTGACAACTTCCCAGGCATATGCCATGCAGTTTCTCAGAAGGTACCCAGTGGATACCAGTTTCCTATGAGGGGAATCCTGCTGATTAATACAATTTCTGGTGACTTTTCTCTGTTTCTAATTTCACTTTCTGTACTTCCACAATTGTACTTATGCTCACTCCCACATAAACTACCTGTACCCAAGTCCTGCCTCCTAGTCTACTCTGTGAGCAACCCAAACCAAGATAATTGGTAACCTTGACTACAGTTGTTTTTTTCTGAGTGATGGAGGAGATGCCTAAGTATAAAGGGTTCAAAGAGAGGAAGAAGAGATATTTATATTGAAAATTGCTTCAAATACTTTTGATCTTAAGAGAGTCAGGGGAGTATAAAAGGGGAGCGAGTTTGAGGGCAGATTTTTTCTTTCTTATCAATGGGATATAATAAGGCAAGTTTTATGATGATGAGAGCTATCCGGTAGCTAGACAGTGGTAGATATGAATGTGAGAGTATGTGAAATTCTTTCTTGAAAGAGGTCTTCTTCAGATAGTAAAGAATGGGGAATAGATACTCAGAGACAGAGGCCAAGGTATAAAATAGTTTTCTAGAAGGGTAAAAGAGTAAGTGACTACTGAACTGTGTAGAATTGTCAGCTTCTTGAAGTTAATAGTCATAAATTTAAGGTGAAACTAGTTAGGATGTTCATCTACTTCAGCCAAGTTCAGTTCTTTGAATATAGATGTTGAGTGGGCAGACACTTGGATATAAAAACTTGGACCATTTTCTAGGTAAATAGGAAGCTAGGGAATTGAGGGTATATGCAAGTTAGTGATTCTAAAGTTGAATAATGGATCCAGGTGAGAAAAAAGGAAGTATCAAAACAGGTAGGATAAATCAATCAATGGTATCAGAGAATAGTTTTAGCACAATACTAGAAGAGAATTGTCCTAAAACATAGAAAATGATACTCAGAGAATGGGATCCATGAAAATGAGATTCTACTGAGGAAGAAATAGAAGAGGGAGATAATGCCAGGATCACTTAGAGCTGGGGCCTCTCTTTTTCCCCGACATTTGAGGATGAGCATCTTTTCTTTATTAATGTCCTGGAACAACTTCTGGGGCTACCACAGTCAATCAGGCCTGTTGTCATTCATCTTCACTCCAGTAGTGAACATTGTTCAAATTCTTTTTCTCAGAATATCCTCAAATACCATTAAATCCTATTAGGACAGTACATGTAAGTGGATATTTCCAGAGAAATGTTGCGTATCTTCTTCCTTTGAACCCCAACTCTTCTACAGGCAAGTAGTGCTGTAACTGTTGAAATCTGAACCACATTGATATCAAGAGGAAACGTGCTGACCATGTGTTCAGTAAATATTTATTGACTGTTGGCTCTTGGCTGACTCATGACATAATCACATGGAAGCAGAGACAGTATAAATCCTCAAACTTTCATGAGTAGAACTAATCTTTTCCTTCATGAGAACTGGGAGGAAGAGAAAAGGAAGAATGATGTGCTGCCATTGTCATTTCATTATCAAAGCTGGAGGTGGAGGTGATTGCTGCAATCAGCTACCTATCTTTCTTCTTGGGAACACAGGAAGTTGCAGAGAAGGTGACAATGGAAGCAACCCTTTTTCAGGATGATTTCAATCCTTTCTTGGTAAAGCTCAAGATCTAAAAGAATTAAAGTCATTAAAAATAATTAAAGCACTTGAAGAACTGTGACCAAAAAAAAAAAAATACAATAACTTTAATATCTTTTGCACTTCCCAATTTTCTTTGGCTATCCTTCAAAAGTATACAAATTAATGGGAACATTATGATTATTCACTTCTGGCACAACTTTCTTTAGTCTGGTCATAAAGGAGCTAGTAGCAAGAAAACCATTTTTTTTCTTTTTTTTGTAAAGTTTTTGTTTTTTATTTCATAATATTATGGGTGTGCAAATGTTTTGGTTACATGGATTGCATTTGTATAGTTTGAGTCAAAGTATAAGTGTGCCCATCACCCAGATAGTGTACATTGTATCTGTTAGGTTTGATTTCACCCTCCTCTTGTCCATATATGCTCCTGAGTGCTGATCAGTTAGTTCCAATTTAATAGTGAACACATGTGGTATTTGTTTTTCCATTCTTGAGATACTTCACTTAGGAAAATGGTCTCCACTTCCATCCAGGTTGTTACAAAAGGTATTAATTCATCATTTTTTCTTATGGCTGAGTAATACTCCATGGTATACATATAACACTTTTTATTAATCCTCTCATGAACTGATGGGCTCTTGGGTTGATTCCACATCTTTGTGCTTGTGGATTGTGAACTGTGCTGCAATAAACATTTTAGAGCAAATGTCTTTTTTCCTTTGAGTAAATACTCAGTAGTGGGGTTGGTAGATAGAATGGCAGGTCTACTTTTAGTTATTTGAGGAATCTCCATACTGTTTTCCATAGAGGTTGTACTAATTTTCAGTCCCACGAACTGTGTATAAGTTCTTTCTGCATCCATGCCAGCATTTGATGTTTTGGAACTTTTTGATGAAAGCCATTCTCACTGGACTTAGGTGATATCTCATTGTGGTTTTGATTTTTATTTCTCTGATAATTAGAGATGTTGAGCATTTCTTCAAATGTTTATTGGCTATTAGCCTATCTTATTTTGAAAAGCTTCTGTTCATGTCTATGCTTTGTATGGAACCAGAAAGAGCCTTAATAGCCAAAGAAAACTTAAGCAAAAGAAACAAATCAGGAAGCATCACTTTATCAGACTTCAAGCTATACTACAAGGCCATGGTAACCAAAACAGCATGGTCCTGGCACAAAAATAGAGATATAGACCAATGGAACAGAACAAAGTACCAAATATAAAACCATCCTCATATAGCCATCTGATCTTTGACAAAGCAGACAACAATACACACTGGGAAAACAAATCCCTGTTCAATAAATGGTGCTGGGAAAATCGGATAGCCACAGGCAGAATATTGAAACAGGATCCTTATCCCTCATCTTTCACAAAAATTAATTCAAGATGAATAATAGATTTAAACCTAAGACATGAAGCTATAAGAATTCTATTAATAGAAGAAAATGTCGGAAAAACTTTTTTAGATATCAGCTTAGGAAAAGAATTTATGAAGAAGACCCCAATGGTAATTACAGCAACAACAAAAATTAATAAATGGGACTTGATTAAATTAAAAAAACTTCTGCACAGGCAAAGGAAATAATCAATAGAGCAAATAGACAACCTATAGAATGGGAGAAAATATTTGCAAGCTATATATCTGATAAATGGCTAATAACCAGAATCTACAAAGAACTCAAGCAAATCAGCAAGAAAACAATCAAACAACCTCATTATAAAGTAGGCAACCAAAAACGATTTTTCACTGGTGAGAATAGACTAAGAGAAACTTGTGTTTATGGGTGGTGCTGATGCAAATTTTCTGAAGCAAAAGGAGTTTTTATTATTTTAATTCTTTAATTTAAATATATATATACACACACGCACACACACACACATACACACATGTATAGTCTGTTAAGAACAGACATGAGTATTAAGCACAAACTATTCTTCAATGGTAGAAATGAAATTCAATATGAACTCTATAGTACAATGTAAGATTTTCTACTACCAACAATTGATCAAGAAGTTTTTAAGCTGTGACAGGACCAGCTTTCATTCAGATGCCACTACTTGGAATTCTTGATGAAGGAAATGAGTGATAACAAATCAACTAAGCCTAGAAATGTTCAAATGCATTCAAAGAGACTCTTACTGAAAATCAGATTGCAAAAACTTTAGAATCTGTGAATAACACTGAAAAAGCAAAGGCAATAATATTAGAATAAGCTTTATAAAAGTATAAAATGTACATTTACCTGAAAAATAGTCCTCATTACCTAATGACTAGGAAGAATTCTGTATAAGCACAAACCCTTAGAGCTTTCTTATTAAAAAATTATATTATTTCCGGTGAGAGTGAGTAGCTAACTCAAGAGTATATTATCATAAAGATCTTTACGTGATAATATTGCTATGATTTCTTAGACTGTGAAGGGAAATGAACAGTTATGAGAAATTTAGTGATACATATGGAAAAAAAAAACAACAGTTGATGAAAAGATCTAAAATATTTTATGCTTTGCTTAGTTTCTGATCCCCCACAGAGAAATGAGGTCATCAGACTCAATTGTCACCAACAGGCATACAAGGGGCCACAAGCCATGATTTCAGTGAGACTGGGCATGAGATATCTGGAGGCATCTTCCATCTTTTTGTTATTTGTTTAAACTTCAGAACAAATCTCTTTTGCCTCTCCCAAAAGCTATTTATGTACACTCCATTCTCATTCATCTGTTAGTACACTACTTGAGACAAAGGATATTTTGTTCATCCTTTTACATTCCCTCCAGAACCTAGTACTATGTCTTCTTGTGAATAGGTTTTCAATAAATGTTGCTTGAATTGGATTAAATTCAATATTGTCAAATAAATGGCTAAAATCTAAAATAATAATGAATGCAAAGAGATTTTAATCATTGAGTAATAAGTCTCAAGTGATCTCCAACTAAGTAGAAGACAGTAATTCATAACTGAGACTGAAATAAAAATTAAGCTGGAAATAATCATGGATTATTATTAGCAAAGTAATTGGAAAGTTAAGAGCAGAATTTTTTGGAGAACTTTACTCATAAATTGAAGGCTAATGAGAACTCTTAGTGGTAAAATGAAGGATTAGAGAACAGTCTAAACTCGAAACATTTTGAAAATAATGCCATCTTTTGCAGAGATCATTAAATATTGTATTATGACAGGAGAATAAGAAAACTAAAATCTTAGGGTGGACAATATATTTGTGTTTTTGTGTTAAAGAATATTGCCCATTAGAATGCTTAGAAAATTTTACTAAATAAAGAGTAAATGTAATCAAATATCATACGAAAATAGGACATAATCTATCTAAGGGAGTTTAGATGAGAGAGGAATTTTCAAACATGCTGTAGTTTGGAGTTTCAACTATTTTTTTTCTACTAATACTTCTAAAACTATCCTTAAAAGATTAGCTAGGAAACACTACAGGGAATTTTACAGTTAAAACAACTTCTCATTGTTTCTAATTCTCTTCTATTCATAAATTCTAGGCCTATGCTGGTCACTCAGAATATTGGACTGTTCCTATATTGCCCAGAGTTGAGAAATTCAGATTTATTTACAAATATATATATATGGTGGGATTTTTTTAATGCTCCAAGCTTTCTAAGTGCTTTACAAAGATTCACTCACTTAATTTTCACAATGACCTCATAATGGAGTTACAAGTATTATTATCCTCTTTTAACAAATTGGGAACCTGATGAGCAGAGAATATAAGTAACTTGGCCACAGCCACACGAATAGTAAGTAGGGGCTCCGGGTTCCCAGGACAGGCAGGCTGGCCCCAAAGGAAGAAACTCCTCCCCACAGTATTCTGTTACCTCCTGAGGAATTCTTACCACTTAGGGCCATCTGTGTTGCTCTGTGGCGGGTAGAATAACTATGAGTAATACAGGATCTGTGTCTATAAAGCAAAAAGTTTATCTTTCTAATGAACACACTAGAACTTAAACTTCGAGGTGAATGTTTTTTCAAAAAGGACTCGATTTCAAGACTGTAGATTTATCTCAAGGAACCTGGCATTTACCACATTATTTGTGAAACATATTTTGCCATTAGGACAAATTTAAAATTCCACCAAAAAATCAAAATAACATTATGTTATACACAACAAATACATAAAATATTATGTCAATTTGAAAATTTTTAAATAACAGAAGAAAAAATAAATATTGTTATTTCAAATTTCTCCACTTCTCTCTCTTAAACCATAAAGTATCTCCTAGTGGCATTCCCACCTTTGGAATCAAGACATGATTGGCTTGACTATCTTTTCACAGTGCCTCAAATAAAATTAATTCTCTAATAATAAAAATTTTTCCACCATAAGAGGTATTTCTCAAAAATTTATCATGAAGGATATACACAATATTGTCTGTAGATGAACAAGCACTTTACACACTAGGAAACGTGTTCATCCTCAGTGGTCACCAGTTTCAATGTTTCTTTCTTTGAGAAGTTTCTTTCAGTCATACTATTCATTTTTTCTGCCTCTATCTTATTCTGAGGGGCTAACAGTTGGTTGAAGAGCTTAAGCTGTGAGTCCTGTCTTAGTTTCCTATTTCTCCTGTGACAAACTACCACATATTTGTGGCTCAAAACAACACACATTTGTTTTGAGTTCAAAATCAAGGTGTACTCCCCAAAATCAAGGTATAGCTAGGGTGACATTCCTTCTGGAGTTGCTAGGAGTGAATCTATTTTCTTGTCTTTTCCAGTTTCTAGAGGTCTCTTACATCCCTTGGCTCATGGCCCCATCTTCCATCTTCAGTGTGTGTCATTTCAACCTCTGTTTCCATTATCATATCTCCTTTTTTATTTGACTCTATGCTCCTGTCTCCCTCTTTACCTTGTAAGAATTGCTGTGATTACATTGAGCTCTCCTAGACAATCCAAGATAATCTCCCCATGTCAAGATCTTTAACTTAATTATATCTGCAAAGTCCCTTTTGACATGTAATGTAATATATTCACTGAAAGGGGGATGAGGAGGTGAACACCTATAGGGGCTATTATTCTGTCTAGCACAGGATCAAATAGCCTGAGTTACAGTCCTTGTTCTGCTATTTATTTGGTTTTCTTTTAAAGCAAATTACTTAACCTCACCAAACTTAAATTTTCCCATCTGTGAAGCAGGGCTCAGAAAAGAACCTAATAGGATTGCAGTGAAGATTAGATGAGGTTGTACTGTGCATATAGATTGTTATAATGCCTATCATAGAGTAAGTACCCCAAACTTAGTAAGTTTTAGCTATTATTATTTTCCTTAACCTCATCTGATACAAAAAAATCACGTTAGCCAAGCATATACAAATAAATGCATACATCTAGAACGTCCACATATTAATTTACAATGAGAAATACAACACTGGGATTAACAACACTGTTATTTAAATAAACTAAAAAAGAAGGCAAGATATAATAAGAAGGTGGCTTGATAGATATTAATTAAATATATATATATATATATATATATATATATCAGAGATCAATCAGGTATGTCTATGATGCAAAGTTCTTTCAATGAAATCCTTGCTACTCAAAGTGTGGTAAGTGGACCAGCTGCATCAGCATCAGCTGGCAGCTTACCAAGCAGAATCTCAAGCCCCACTCCAGACAGTCACATATCATATGGAAATCTGAATTCTCCTGTGATTCCTCAGGTGATTTGCATACATATTAATGTTTGAGAAATATTAGCCTTGATGGTGTTTAGAAGAGTATTAGTGCTTTACCCAGGTGCACTAGTTTGTCTCCAGCAATGTCCTTCTTTCTCTGCTTTCATAACTGGAAACCGCCAAATCATCCATCCATTGATACTTTCTTTACATATGTCAATACCTTCCCAAGAGAATGTTTGTAGGCACTCTCCCTGTGAAGTGACTCGGGACGAGTAGGTTCTGATTATCATGTGTGACTTGAAGTTTAATTTTCAGTGCACATTCTTAAGTTATTCCGCTCTAAGCTGGTGAAGAAAGGAGAAGGCTTGCCTTCCAGAGATCTAGAAATAACAATTACAAAGATACTACTTCATTCTTAGTAGCCTCACTAAATTCTATTATTAATTTAATATTTCAAAGTCTATGAAGACTCAGTGAAAATTAGTTATATTAATAAATTATAAAACTAAATATTAAATTTTCTATGGGAAATAAAACATTTTTTCAGTACTTAATACATTTTTTTCATATGGGACAATAATTAGAGTATATTTTTTGAAATAGACCAAATATTCAAGCATAAATTAAATTTCTTTAATGGAATACACCCACCAATATCAAAAGATAAGTACATTGCAACTCTATGCTTATATTCAAAGAGAGTAAAGATAAAAATTCTTAGAAATATTAAGACATTGACAATAATTTGGTTAATTATAACATTTGAATATTACTTCAATATATACTTATTGAATAACCATTATGTGGAAGGCCTTGTGCTACTCACACTTTGGTCAAATGCTGTGTTTCCTAAAGAACCTTCACCCAAGGAGCCTGTTCATAGGACAAAGTTAAGTTCTTACCTTAGTAAATGAGAACACTACCTTGACAGAGTCTTCCTAGCCTCTTGGAAAAAGAATGGCAAAGTTAAGATATTTATGAGGTTTTAGGCTCTGATTTATGGAGGGTTTTTCAATGCAGGTGTGGTGGAGGAAGAGATGAGTAGCATTGAAAAAATTGTAAGATAATGGTTTGTATCAGTGGACACAGAAATGAGGAGGGTTTGAGGTGAAGGTTAACAAAGAGTCTTGAAAACTAAATAGTCCTATGATGCTATCTATTGAAAAGACTAACAGTCTGATGTTCATTTAAATGGTTTTTCCAGGAAGCTTTTAAATGAACAATAAAGTTACTTGCAATCTGGGCAAGAGTTTCCTGGAATAGTAAACTCAGGTTGATGAAGACAGTGGAATAGTTAAGTGACATTGGTGAAGACAGCCTAATGGCACAGTCAAGTTATGTTAATGTGGAGAATAAGTTGTGTGCAGTAGTTTTATCTTTCATTTTAGTGATTTAAAGATGGATAGGACATGGTCACTATAATAAGAATATATAATAGAATATGAAAGCTTTTAATAAGTGCAAAAAATGTATTTGTTTTGATTATAAAATATATGGTTATTGAGAAAAAATAGAGAAAAGTATAAACAAGAAAATAAACGTTACCAAATTCCACCCACATGATAGAGCATTCTTAACATTTTGAAATGGTTTTATGTTGTGTTCATATTTGATTACTTTATATGTACATATAATATATGCATATGATAAAATATACATATTTTGTAACCAAAAATTGGGTCTGTATTATCAATACTTTGTAGCCAGAGTCAGCTTTATTTTTTATTTAATTCAAAAGGCTATGAGAAGTTTGTAATGTTATTACATATTATTTAGAAGCTGCTCTTTTTTTCTTTGTCAGAGGGAGATTATGTATATATTATATATTATTACATATTTTATATATATTGTGTGTGTGTATACATGTGTATATAATCCTAATTTATTTAACCATGATGGTTGTTGAGTCAATTTTTAATCTTTCTCTATAAGATCTGATATCCTCATTAAATGAAGCTTCACTGAATGAAAGAATGGTTTAAAAAATAGTTTCATCATGATCATTTTTACATGGAAATATTGTGTGTCTGTATTTCCTTAAAAATGTTTCTAGACGTTGAATATGACTTTTTAATGATCCTTCAAACAGATAATGATGTGCTTAAACCTGAAGGCTAAAAATACATTTTTGCTAATACCTCAATCTGAAGTACCTTTCCTCAGAGGCAATGAAAATACTTAATTGATAGAATTATTTTGAGACATTCAGGGTCAGTAGTTCTTAGCATCATCTGTCAATAATGGCAGAAAAGAATGAATTCAAATTTCCATTTATTTGTTGAACTTGGACCAAAACAGCTAAATGTAATAATGGAATTTCTTTAATATCTCATCTTTATTGTTAAAAAGATTTTTACATTATATTCTATAATATGCAAATTTTTAAAAAATACCAAATAATGTTATTCCAAAATTATGATAGAACTAGCTTAGTGGGAAGATATAACAGGTTGTGCTATGTCTTACTATAGCAGCTATATTCCCAAGTATATTTCTATTCCAGTTTGAGACTCATGGTCACTATAATACTAATACTCAAGTACTTCATAAAGTACTAAAATAATTGCTCACTAGCTTGTCTTGGATTACGAAGAGAAACAACTCAATGAAGAAAGAAACCAATTTGAAATAGCATGTTTTAATATTGCGTTCTAAACAGGAAATCTGGGGAAGAGGAAAAAGGGAAATAATGACATTTAAATTAATTAAATAGAGTTAGGTTTATAAGTGGTAGCAAGAAGAGGTTAATGTTTGATAAGCTCAGCTGAACTGCAGTGAAAGGAGTCAGGCAAAGGATGGTCTAAAGGACAAGAAGGAGCTAGGTACCACAGCAGGAAAAAGCAATCATAGTAGAAATGGATGTTTGTGTTATCACTATCTCCCCATATTAACAAAATGCAAAAGTCAAAGAAAAGCAATATTGTAGGGAAAAATCTCTCACAATAGGTTGGGTAAGCACTAATACATAATAGAGGAGTTTTTGTTACTTTAGGGATCTTTAAGAACCAGGACTTGGAAATACCTCAAGAAGCAGGTGAGCAATCCTTTGAATGGGACTTTATACTAAATCTGGTGAAAGTGAGAACAAGGACATCTTCCTTTCCCCACCAAAAAATTATAGGAATAAAGAGCTCAAGAGCAAGAGACAGACAGAAAATTAAGTCACAGAAATGGTAATACAGGATTCATGTGGCTTTAAGATCCTGCTGAAATATATCAGAAAGGATCAGGAGGATGGGATTGCCAAAGTCATGGATTTTATTTTTTTGCAAGAATGATTGGAGTAGTTATTATTCAAGTCTTTTTTTTTTTTTTTTTTTTGAGACAGAGTCTCGCTTTGTTGCCCGGGCTAGAGTGAGTGCCGTGGCGTCAGCCTAGCTCACAGCAACCTCAAACTCCTGGGCTTAAGCGATCCTACTGCCTCAGCCTCCCGAGTAGCTGGGACTACAGGCATGCACCACCATGCTCGACTAATTTTTTTCTATATATATTTTAGTTGGCCAGATAATTTCTTTCTATTTTTTTTTTTTTTTTAGTAGAGACGGGGCCTCGCTCTTGCTCAGGCTGGTCTCGAACTCCTGACCTTGAGCGATCCACCCGCCTCGGCCTCCCAGAGTGCTAGGATTACAGGAGTGAGCCACCGCGCCTGGCCTATTCAAGTCATATTTTGCTCTTAATTCAGGATTCCAGCCCAGGTAGGAATACAAGACTGCAGGAAGGAATGAATAGACTCACAAATACATTAGAAATGGAATGGAAATCAATTTTAAAAAACTACAGAGAAAGAGACTTGATTGGTAAAGTTCTCGTTTTCTTTTGTTGACATGATCAGTTTAGAACCCAGGCTCTAGGAAAGGAATCAGTTTGCACAATTGGGGAATTCTCCCTCAGTAATGGAATATCTTCCAAATAGGAACCCAATGACTACAGTCGAACTTAAAGGTTCTCTCCGAATCGTGTTTTAGTCCATGTAGCAAGTCCTTGAAAACAGGCATGGATTATCTGAACTCCTCATAAAACTGAGACTTTCTTTTTCTCCCTTACTAGCCCTCCCACTTTCTTTACCTTTTCCTCCAGGCTAAGACTTTGGGTGGCCAGGGGAAACTTGTTTATTCTGTGTGAGCATAAATTAGAAAGCCAAGAGCAGACAATGTAACTGAATCCTAGGAATTGGTTCACCACATCTTATCTAAGATAACTTGGTATCATTTAATTGATAGGTCTTTAGAATAAGGGGAGAATTGGACAATGGTAGAAAAAAGAGAATGAAGAAGAGTATGTTACGTAAATGTACTCATATATAACTATAACACAATTCAAAGTGTTCCAAGAATGTTAGCATAATTTTTTGGCACACAAAATAGTTTACTTAGATGTCTTGAAACATAGCCTATGTGAAAAGGAGATATTTCAAAATACTTTGAAGAACAGCAGTAGTAAAATAAATGCAATATAAGGCCAGATTCAGTGACTCGTGCCTATAATCCTAGCACCTTGGGAGGCCAATGTAGGGGAGGATTGCCTGAAGCCAGGAGTTCGAGACCAGCCTGACCAAGAGTGAGATACCCCCCATCTCTCCAAAAAATTGAAAAAATTAGCTAGGTGTGATGATGTGCGACTGTAGTCCCAGCTACTCGGGAGGCTGAGGCAGGAGGATCACTTGAGCCCAAGACTTTGAGGTTAGAGTGGGCCATTAATATAATGTCCCACTGAACTGTAGCCCAGGTGACAGAGTGAGACCCTGTCTCAAAAAAAAAATGTCAATATAAATGATAAATAAGTAACATATTTATGATATGAGACTGATAATACAGTAGTCCCCCTTTACCTACAGTTTTAGTTACCAGAGGTTAATCACAGTCCAAAAATATAAAATGGCAAATTCCAGAAATAAACAATTCATAGGTTTTATTTCATTTACTTATTTACTTTCTAGAGACAGGGTCTTACTCTCTTGCTCTGTCACCTAAGCTGGAGTGCAGTGGCACAATCACAGCTCACTGCAGTCTTGAACTGCTGGACTCAAGTGACCCTCCTGCCTCAGCCTCCTGGTAGCTAGGACTACATGTACATACTACACCCAGCTAATTTTTTTATTTTTTGTAGACAAGGTCTCACTATTTTGCCTTGGCTAGTCTTTAACTCCTGGCCTCAAGCAATTCTCCTGCCTCAGCTTCCAAAAGTACTAGGATTATAGGTATGCCTGACCTTAATTCATAAGTTTTAATTTGCATACCATTCGGAGCAGCATGCTGAAATCTTGCGCTGTCCTAATATGTCCTGCCCATGACATGAATTAGCTCCTTGTCCAGAGTATTCATGCTGTATATGCTACCCGCTCATTAGTCACTTAGTAGCCCTCTTGGTTATCAAGGGGAGAAAACATAGTATATATGGGGCTTGGTACTATCTGTGATTCTCAGCGTCCACTGGGAATCTTGGAACGTAACCCCCATAGATATAAAGGGAGACTACTGTAATAGCACTCCACCATCTGATAGAGAAGCTAATAACCATGAATACTCTAGGATACAGCAAATATAAAAAGAAGCATGAGGAGTTCTAATCTGGTGAAAGAAAGGCATATAATGAACAAGAAGAGAGCCAAGAGTACAGAATAATTTATTTCTGCTTGAACATACATAAATGTGACGAAAACCTCAAGTGAATAGAAAAATAAAGATGTTAAAAGAAATGGCTGTGGTGATTAGTATAATATAAATTATGACCAACTATCCGAATTATGATTTGTAGAGAAAGACAGACAAAGCAGAAAATAAAGGGAGGATGTAAAATATTCTGTGAAAGGTAGAAAATAAAACAAAACAACTAAGAATTAAATGAAGAAGGCTAAACAAGGCAAACAGAAGATATAATGAGAAAGGATTGAATTTGATTTAAAGAAGTTGAAATTAAAGATGTAATATAAGAACAGGTGTTATATAAGATCATCTCCTATATGCATCTTGACATTTTCTTAAGTTGGTTTAAAAAATAAAACCAAACAATCTCACTTTGGAAATATAACCACTGAACTGAATGTGAAAAACAAATATATAGAATAATACATTATTAGTCTATATATTTTTACTACCACCATTTAAAAATTATTTTTGCAATAGATTCCTTGCCAGATTGCTTTATGGCAATTTATTTAGAAATTAATTCCTAAAATGTGACTGAGCATATATTTAAAAAAAGACCCTGATATTTAGATTTTTAGAAGACTATTATTTTCTAGTTGGTTAGTAAAATTTTTGTAGAGCAGTTATCTTCCAATAGCTCAAGGCAATGTGAAGTGCTATTATTAAATAAATTCTTTCATATTAAGTATTTGGATATTAATTTCAACTCTAGAAGATGTCTTCACAGATCAGCAAAAGTTCTCTCTAAAATGTCCTCAGTTTACATCAAACTGCTATTTTTTGTTTCCCAAGATAGCACAATTTCTATTTGACATTTCTGTAAAAATTGTACCCTGTCATTGTCAAGTTGAATTATGTTCTCCAAATCATAGTAAATCACTATAAGGTAGTAATTGTTCCCAATAAAAATAAAACTATGTAGCAGCCAGAAATACTCATTTATATATAATAGCTTATCAATTATCACTATGCTTAGGCAAGTTTCAGAATAAGCTAAAGAAAGAGCCCAAAATTATAAAAATTAAGTATGTTCCTATGGATCATGTTTATAATTTTTCCTATTTTACTCTAAGGAAAATAGAAATATATATTAAAATATAAACTTCTGGAGAATATTGATGGAAACCTTTCTCAAATTTGTGGAAAATGTTTTTTGTAAAAATATGACAAAGCAGATTTTTCCTTTTTGTAAGAGTATAATTTTAAATTGCAGGCATGTATTTGAAGAATGAAAAAATTGATTCAACACAGGAGATAGAAAAACACTAACCATGTTCAACCAGGAGAAGAAATCAGTTCATTTAAAGTTAACTCTAACCTGAGAATCTATGATCTTAAAATTTTAAAGTGGACTATACTTCTGAGTCTATTTTTTTAACACTATTAAACCTAAATGATAAAAATTTTAGAATATGTAAATAGGAACATTAATATTTATGTTTATGTTAAAAAGTAATTACCTTAAATCAGAGCACATAAACTCTTCTCTGTCTGTCCTCCTTGACAATGCCCAGGAAAGGGACATTTCTCTGATAGTTTGTACCATGCCTGTCCTCAGACCCCTTGACAAGCCTGACATCAGTAAGAAGAGATTGAATATATTCATTTACTATCAGTCAGAACATTGTGGAAAACATTAGCATAACTAGAAAAAAACTAAATGTCATTAAACAGAGGACAAGGAGGAAATTCAAGGTGCCCCAAATTGTTGTAAGAGAAACCAGAACAAATGCTTAGAAATAACTGGAAAAAAATAAGCAAAACTGGAAGAATCCCAGAGACGTTGACCTTAAGATGAGAGAAGAGAAAATGATGAGAAGAGAGACAAAGCATGAATCTTGGCGTTCAACATTTATTATGGGTAAACAGAAACACACAGCACCCATGGCCCATGGGGGCTGAATTGATTAAACTTTCATATTTTTTTCTTCTTTATTACCTTGCTAGTTATAAATTATTATATTTTTTAGTCATTATACTAATAATTATAATGTACCTACTTGATTTATTAACCTTTAGTTTATGTTAGCATAAATGATGATGTAAGTATTATAAAACTCTAATTCTGCTTAGCCCTACTCAATTTATATTATTGTATTGAGTGTTTATATTTTGTATAAAACTTAAGCTTCACAAGATATTATTTTCATTATTTATTATAGCCAATATTCACGTATTGACCCGCATCTCTGTGCTTTTCATTTCTTCTCTTATCTCCCAGGTTCCATATGGAATTATTTTTCTTCTGACTAAATAACATCCTTTATTTTTCCCTGGTACTGTTCTGCTGAAAATCAATTCTAAATCCTATGTGTGTAATTTGTTTACATTTCTTTCATTTTTTTAATATATATTTCTGGATATCTAAGTGTGGGATAGGAGTCATTTTCTTCCAGTACTTTTAAGGTTTCCATTGTCTCCCGGCTTCCTTATTTCTGTTGTTAGTCAGGTGGCATTTTTATTTTGCTTATTTGAAAGTACCATACCTTTTTCTCTGTCTGTTTTTTATTTGGTCTTTATACGTTTTACTATGATGTGCTTCTACGGTTTTTGTTGTATTAATCCTGGTTAGATTTTATAAGATTTCAATCCGTGGCTTGTATCTTTCATCACTTTTGGAAAATTCTCTGCCAAATATTGATTCTCTTCCATTCACCCTTTTTTTAAGAATTCCAATTCTGTGTATTTTAGATCTTTTCACTGTGTCTGATGTGTCTCTTGCTCATATCAACATTTCCATCCTTTGATCTATTTCTGTCTCAGTCTGGATATTTTCTCTAACCCATCTTGCAATCCACTAATTCCCATCTCTTCAGTGTCTAATATGCTGTTAACACCAATCACTGACTTCTTAAATTTAAGTAAGCATTTTTCTCTTTAAGAATTTCAATTTGGTTTGTTTTGATAGTTTTCTACTCTCTTTACAATTCTTATTTTTGTCTTTTAATCTCTTGAACATATTAATCATATTTATTTTAAAGTTTATGCCGGATAACTCCATTGTGTAGACTCTTTATGGATCCGTTTCCATTATCTACCCTTGTCTTCCCTCTTTCTATCTCTTGTGTTTTGCCCAAGTCTTATATTTTTATATGCCTAGGCTAGCTTTTATTTTTTTGGTTTGGTGTATAAAATATTATTGAGAAACTGTAAGGCTCTGCATGACTTTATCTTCTCCTAGAAAGAATATAATTTTGATTTTGTCAGACAGTTGATTCAGGGCCATATCTCCTTAATCCAATTAGGATTGGGATGATTCAAAGTTGTGTTTTTTACTTGTTGGACAAGTCTATTTACCATTTATTTTTTATTTTTAAAGTGTGTCCCTATCAGAGTACAACCCAAAAGGTTCAATGGTTCTCTGGGGCTCTTTTTGACAGGCTCCAAACTCCAATTTTTGTTTATTCTACCCCCATGAGGTTGCCGAACATATGCTTAGTTACCTTAACCCCTTTTCAACAACTTTCACTTTTCCTTTGAGAAGTAAAACTAGTGACACATACTGAGGTTACCTCTCTTGACTTCCCTTCTTTCCCACATATTGACCCCTCAAATTCTGAATTCACAGATAGATACATTTTACAATTACTCATCATTACTAGATGTTTAGCTGGGTAGTTAGTTGAAGACAAATTTATCTGCCATTTCCAGAAATAAATCACCTTACACAGGCATTCTGGAAACTCCTGGCAACAAGCTATGAAAAATCTAAATTCACTGTCCTGAGATTTCCTACTATATTTCTTCTAGGAGTCATAAAATCATTGTGGAAAGAGCAGTGCAGTGTTCTTCAGAATCACCACAATCACTGTAGATTATAGAAAATGAGGAGACAGCTGTATTTTATGTATGATAAATAAAAAAAATTAAGGAAAATCTAATATGCATTTAAATTATAAATATATGTAGTACTGAGATAAGTTTATAAATATAAACCCTAAACTTAGTTATTTAAATCTGATGGCAGTGTCCTCACAGGACAACCGTAGTTTCAAATACAACTTTCATTCTAACTATATACTTCAATACATATCTACATAGAAGGTGCAAATCTTTTGCAAAAGAAATATTGAATGGTTTCATTTTCAGCATCATTATGTTCTGAAAACTAGTCAGATTACTGAGTTTACACTAGGATGTATTTATATGCACAAAGACATATATACATAACTATTTTTTAGGGAAAAAAGTGATTAAAATGCTGTGCCCCTACCCTCTTATGACATGGGACCTCTGATGTCTTAATTAGCTTTTTTTAAGTTTTCTATGCTTACCTAGCATTTGTTTTCTTTATTTTATTCCCATTTTAGTACTGACCACATGTTTGTAATATTTCTGTAGTAACATGTGTCTACCCTGCATACAGTATACTCCTGAACAAAGAGATTAAGTCTTTTTAAAATTTTATAACACTGTGAAATCATGAAAAAAGCATAGTAAAGGATATAAAGATAGTATTCTTATAAAAAGATAGTAAAGGATATAAGGATATAAGAATAGTATCCTTATAAAAAAAGGATAGTAAAGTGTATTTGTTAATGAAGTGAATGAATGTGTGGATGAATAAATGAATGGATATGGATGAATAATAATGAAATGTCCTTAATTTTAATCTTCTTTTGGCTTAGACTATAAGCACATTTCTGAAAATATGCTAACTTTAACAAAAACTTTAATTTACAAGTTTTTCTGATAGTAATGATGAATAAAAATAGAAATTTTTTTTATTTGTGTTGGAAACATTGATTCAGTAAGAAATTTCTCCTCTTTGGTGTCAATTATAAAATATGGGTGGAGGTTGCATTTTTATCATATGAAGGACATGAAAAAAGTTTCTTCCATTACATGTCATTGAAATTCTAGTAATAATTGAATATTACAAGCATTTATCACTGTGTTGATGAGAATAACTCAAGGAACATTTATGAGTTTGATTTTCCTTTTTAAGTTTCCCTTCACACATTTCTCTCTAATTTTAGCTATTTGTCACATCTTGGCCATAATAGTGAAGACATCAAAGGAGTGAATTTACATTATCATTATGTCTCCACGGAAAGTAAATTTCCTGGCTACTCCCACATTACTTCACTAGAAGTTGATCTTTCTCTTCATTGAAATATTTGATTGGTCAAGTGGGGAAGAATTCTTCCTTCTCCTTTTAGGAAAAGTGTGGATTCAAACTTTCATAGGAGTTTAATGCTCTAAAAAGCATTTCTTAGCCCTTATACGCCTATGTCTGTTCCTGTCCAAAGAAACCTTCCAGTCATTATGGCGTCTTTCTCTCTTACTACACCATGTATCTTTGAAAAAATGTTTTTCTTTTAATTTGAAGTGATTATTGATAAATATTGATAAATTATTTGACGAATCAAGTAAATATTGATAAATGCTACATATTTGAAACAATTCCATTCTAATAATATATCTTTTGAAAGGGAATATCCTGTTTAATTTATTTTAAGCACATTTACATAATATCATGGTATCAAAAGAAGTAAAATAACTTTGTCATGTTTTATATTAATACATAGTACAAATTCATGAACCAAATGTTAGTAAAGAGTATACACACCTATTTTACTTTTATGTAACATGAGTAATTAGATAAATTTCCAATCTAATAAAAGGTTCTATGTGACGATTCATATTAAAGAAGTTTCCCAGTTTTTGTTTCCAATTAAAAATAGCAAGTTTATAATACATCAATTATTCAGGAACCACTACTCTCTTATAACCTGACTTCCTTGATCATCTGTCCATATGACATCCAGGTCAGAGTTATCAGGAATTTCAATAGTGCTATAGTTGTTTGTTAATGCTTGTGCTGCCAGAGTTGGCTCAGTAAAGAGAAAGAACCAATTTATCATATGTTACTTAAGTTAAGAGGTACCAAAAGGGTCTACTTGAATAACAGTGATATTTAAACATGACATTCATTCTTCTTTTTTTATTTCAAAGTATTACAGGGGTACAAATATTTTTGATTGCATGGATCACTTTAGTAATGCTTGAGTCAGGGTTAAAAGTGTGCCCGTCACCCAGATAGTGTACATTGTATGCGTTAGGTAAGCTTTGTTCATTCCTCTTAATTCTCTGTTCTTTAATTTTGACTGACTGATTTATTTCAAAAGAGTTGTCTTAAAGCTCTGAGATTCTTTCTTCTGCCTGGTCTAATCTATTCTTAAAACTTTCCATTGTGTTTTGTATTTCCTTAAATTTTTCATTTCCAGAAATTCTATTTGTTTTTTTTTTTAATATGTCAATCTCTTTTGTGAATTTTTCATTTATTTCTTGAGTTGTTTTTCTTGTTTTTTTTTTTTTTTTGAATTGGTTTTCCATTTTCTGTTGCATTTCATTGAGCTTACTTACAATGAATATTTAGAATTCTTTATTTGTCATTTCAGTATTTTCATTCTGTTTGGGATCCATTGCTAGAGAGCTGGTGTTCTCTTTTGGGGGTGTCCTTTCACTCTGATTTTTCATACATACTTCCAGAGTTCTTTCACTAATTTCTTCTCATCTAGAGTGGCTATTGTTTTTGTGTTTCGATTTTCTTTTATTTAGATGGGGCTTCCCTCTCCCTACTCATATGGGTGTGTTTCTAGCATATTTTGGGTAAGAATCTTTGGCTTTGCTTGGGGGTGCTTTGAAGGTATTCTAGGTTCTGGATGGATGCCTTGGTTATGGATGTCCTTAGTGTGGTGGTTTTCTCAGTTGCTAGTTGTTTGAAAGCTGTAGCAGTGGTGGGCTATGTGAGTAGGCAGATTTCCTGCCTCTCTTTGATGGGGGAGGATGGAGGTCTTTGAAATCCTTTCTCTTTCCCCAACCCTGTGGTCTTCTTTAAAAAAAAAAAAAAGTGTGAATTGTTTTGGCATGCCCAGTTTAATCTCTGAGACTGTAGGTGGTGCTTGTGTGTGAGAGTCAACCACATCCTGTATGCTTGAGTGAGTAAATGCTATAAAGGGAGTGCAAATTGACCTCCCTGTCAGTAGGTGGCATTTGTGAGAAGGAACAATCTACAGTGTTGCTTTGGGACCCTGTGATCAGCTCTATTCCCTGAAGAGAAGCACTCAAATGCCCCATGTGATGAGTGGGGCCCTGAAACTTCCAGGTGATTCCTTGTTCTCTGTCACACCAGAGGCAGGAGGGAGAGTGAGGCTGGGCAGGGTAGGATTAGGTGAACTTGCCCTTAGGCTTCACAAAAGCTGGCAAGGTAGCCATTTTGGCATGGGTCAAAAGTCTGTTCCCAGGTTAGGTAAAGCTGCCTGGGAGAGGCTGAAGGGGCCCCACCCAACAGAAAAATCTGCTTGTGGAGGTGGGGCCATCTGAGATTCATAATCTGGCTGTCAGGGGCAGGTTTCACTCTTTCCCCCCTCCCCTGCTCCATGGTCTTTCTGTGGCATCTGCCAGCAGGCAGGAGCTCACACTAGCTGAGATGCCCCATGACTGTGCTGTGGACTGGGAGCTTCCCCGTCCAGGATCCTGGCCTGGGTTGAGAGTGCGTCTTTCCTGTGGGAGAAGGGTGCCCTGCGAGTACACTGCAGCTGGGACCCACCCTGCATTCTTCTCTCAGTTCTGTCCACACGGGTTCCCTCACATCCCAAGATTAATTCACAAGTCTCCCCTCCATGCTCCCAAGCAACATAATCAAAACCGACGGGTATGGGGTCTGGCCTGTGGGCCTGTCCCCAGCTCCCAAAACATTAATCCCTGACCACCTCAGGGAGAAGAATGCTGGTCCCTAGTTGCTTATGGGGTGCTCAGGCAGGTTTGGTGTACCTCTGCTTCAGGGTGTGCCCTGCTTTGATGCAGCCACTGGGAAAGCAGCACCAGGGAGGGCTGGTGAGCAGGGAGCTCACAGTCTGGGCACCCCTCAGGCCACTGTAGGACCTTAACAGGAAAAGTTTGAGCGCCACTATCTGTGGAAACCTCTGTGTGGTCACTCAGTTGTCTCTCAGCAGCTGTGGGTGGGGGAGCAGAAGGGGAGGAAAAGAGTCTGGATGGAGGAATGCTAGCACTCTAGTTCTCTCTGTCCCTCTCTCTGGGAGGCAGCCTGCCCAGAATGTCCAGGCTCTGGAGTCATGCAGATCCTCCACCATCGACTGGTTCCCTGTGGCTCCCACAGTCTGGACCAGAGTTGGGAAATGTTTAGCAGGAACGAGCAAGATGAAACCTGAGGAGTTGAAGCCCCCTGGGGAGGACAAATGAGCACAGTGAGTAGAGAAGCAATATGGCACCTGTTGTCCCAGCTCAGGTCTGTGGTGACAAGAAGTGCCCCAGGGGGACTAGGTGTCTGATGCTTTGTCCACAGGAAGCTCCTAGTTCACTGGTGACAGCAGCTCTTGGGCTTGTGGGAGTAGAAAATCTCTCCAGCAGCTTGAGAACTCACTGCCTGTCAGAGATGTGGGGGTGGGAGAAACAAACTGTTCCACCTACCCTTTTTGCTGGACTCAAAGCCTCTCAGAGGTTGATCTCTGCTGATATTTTGCTTCTTGTTCTGCTCCGCATCTTCTTCCCATGGAGTCTCTTGTAGGTTCTGGCACCCTTCCCTCAGAATTACACCCAATCTATGTTTGTTTGTTTTTTCTCTTTCATCTAAAACTTTTCCTTCTTACTGAGATGCTCTGGCATCTGGTGTCTCTGGCCAGCCATCTTACCCACATGACATTCCTTCTTCTATTTGAAATTCCCATCATGAAATTTATCATGAATGATTTGGGGACTGTCTCCAGAGAATACCTTGGAAAGATCAGATGCTGCTGGGGAATGGCCCTGGTTGTTTTTGATTACTGTTTCAGCATTAGCATGAGTTAACAAAGCATCATTTTTAGGCCAGTGTTCACAAATGGACAGCCTCATAGAGCAGACCAATCTGCCCTTGAAAGTTTGTTAGGGGCAGGCATAATATTTGGAAGCACACAACTCACCAACAGCTTTGACACCTGTCCTTCCTGAGCACCTTTTCATCACCTCATGTACCAGATCTTCTCTTAAGTCCAGGGTTTGGATGTTCGATTTTCTCTGTCTGAGCCATTCTACCCCAAGTTTCCTTGATTAATTCCAACTTTGGTTCTCAGTCTTAAATTAAATAATACTTAGTCCCAAAAATCCTTCTCTTATCGAAGATCTGTGGTAGAAGCTCTAGTTTTCCCATCAAGTGATTGAACATGTGATGGTCTCATGATCTAGGCAGTTGGTAAAGTGACTACAACTGTAGGAATGTTAATTTATATAGTCTTTATGCAGAAAAATCTGGAAATATCTGCCAAAATGCCCAAATATATGCAAAAAAATTAGTGTAAGAAGGTTTGCTACACCACCATATGAAATAGCAAAAATGAAGCTGCTAAAATGTTCTTTAACACAGGAATTGTTGAATAAATTTTGGCATAGCAACATTTAGGAACATTGCTCAAAATTCATTGTCCTGCCATGAAAATATATTCAAAGTATACTTCCAACTAAAAAATCTAGAAACAGATAAATATCTATAGACATTTGTATATATAAACTATAAACTCTATATACACATGCAGATATATCGTACATGAATGTACACCATTACAAATGTAGAAAATTGAACCTAAATATGTTAACTGTGACTACTTCTGAGAAAACTAATAAGGCAGAAGTGTTTCAATGTAGAGACCTTTCCTTTAACTCTGTCTATGCCTGCATTACTTGAATTGTTCTTAATAATCATATACTATTTTCATAACTAAAAAATAAGGGTTGATCCTGTTTTGAAACTAAGCATCTGTTTAAGTGCCACAAATAAAACAGAAAGAACACTTTTTAATAGTGATGATGAGCTTAGGGAGGTCTTGGGAGTTCCTGAATGTTTCCAACTAGTCAAAGCAGTGTTTCTTCTCAAATTTCAGCAAAAAAAGCTTTATGACTCAAAGAAAGAAAATTGATACAGTTTTCCAGATAATTTTGGCAAAAGGAAAGGTTACTCTGAATTATCTAAGCAATAGCCTTATTTTTCCACTTTCTCAGGCAGTGGGAAGTAGGATAGGCTAAAAGTTACATATCTCTAATATAGTGATAAGGGTTCTGCTTCCCATATTCCATCCTTAAAAGAAACTCTTTCATCCTAAGTAATGAGTTATCTCCAGGTGATAGAATCATCTGTCCTTTGGAATATCATTTCTGGTGTTATCACAGCTCTAAAGAAACTTTCATTCTATAAAGTCAAAATAGGCAATAGGCAATCAACCTAGCAATTAGTCAACATGACCAAATGGAACCTATAATATAGGAACCCAATAAGCAGTCACAACTCTAGGAATCTTTTTGAATAAAGCAGATGGCTTCCTTCATTATAAAAAGAAGAGTATAAAAGTTAATCTTGTTTCTTTAATGCAAGTAATCTAATATTTCTGTTTTATTTAACTTAAGAAGTTGACCAAAAATGTGTCAACATATGAAAGGCTTTTTTAATGATTATATTTTGATTTTCAGAATTATTCATTATAATCATTTATAAATTTAAAATATTCATATTTACAATTCCATTTTTAAGTATAGAGATGGCTTGTTTTGTTGAGATATAAAGCAATTTTTTCCTATTTTCTCTTCAGCAGTAATACTTAAAATAATTTATGTATTCACACATTAAATAAATATGTATCAAGTGGCATGTATGCACTGGACAATCTGCTAAATGTTGAAAGGATTATCAAGGAGCAGCCAAGAAAGCGTACTATGCATCATGGAGCTTTTTCCCCCCAATTCTATCTATTGTATCTTTCCAGTTAATTTTCTTTTTGATGAACTTTTAAATACAAAAAGAGTGCTGGATAAACATTTCGGTCTCAAGAGCAGCTATTACCAGGAGTAGATTAAGAGGAAAATGTGCCAATGCATTAATCCAATAACCAGGTGACCAAGGGGAAAAGTAATGTGCCTTGTTCTGCCTGTCACATTATAATAATGTTTAACAATTAAGGCACCCTTATTACATTTCAGAAACATTTTAACTAGTTTATAAATTTTAATTATTTTAAAATGCTGGATAACTCTAAGTAGGTATTATTATCATCCACTTTTTCATGTGAGAAAATTAAGCCCAGAGAGGTTAAATAATTTGCTCAAAGTTACACAGCTTAGTAAACAGAATTCATATGTTGGTCAGTCTACCTTGAGTCTGGGATCTTAATTGCTACACTACACTTCAAATGCTATCCCTTTTAAAAGAATGTAAAATAATTAGCTTGCTATGTTTTTCTTTTCCTTCTAACATTTGAAGAAATCACTTTATCAACCTTAACACTAAGGGGTAACCTCTCAAAATCAGCACTTTAGTGCTTTTGAATTAATATTTCTACTACAGTGAATCATCTAGTATACACACATGGGAACATATTCACTGATTGATGAAGACCATTAACATTTGAATTCTTACCCAGAAAATTGGAAATAAGTTCATAATTGTTAACACCCACCTCTCACTGAGTGACTCAGAGCCACAAAGAAACTTGGAAACTTCCTTGCCTCTTGTAGGACAACTATTCTCACTAATAATTTAACTTGGCTCATCTAAGTGAAGAAGCCTTGGGTAGATAATGGGGACTGCACACAAAAATTGGGGCTATTTAACTTTAACTTGACTCAGAAAATTTGCATCCAAGAGCAAGTGGAACCTGGCAGAACATTCAGACACACTTCTCAGATCATTGAATTTACATCTCAGGGAGCAGACTGGAGGGTTTGGGTTATTTGAGTCCGTCCCTTCCCTGAAACTGCTCTACAGAAAGGTCTGGTCCTCACTTCATCTCACTCTCCCTCCCACTTACATCCAGGTCTTCATGTGTCAACACTAATGTTAATTCCTTCCTCATTTAGGATTTTTCAAACTACAACCAACAATACTTGCAAAATTTTCTATAGATTGTTAGATTCAATATGTACCCTTCTATACCATAATCTTCTACCAATTACTAGTGCCGTCCACATACACACATCATTCTTAAAATGCTAGTGAATAGGACCACAATTAGCCTTGCATAGTGCTGGCAAGAAATAAAATAAATACATCATGTTCTTCTAACTATCTCCATCACATACCTTAGGAAAAATTATATTGAGTTGTTCTGAAAGGATTCAAGGATTATAGAAGTTCTGTCAAACCCAAACCTTTTCTAAATATGTTAGATGCAGCTTATTCATGAAGTCAGCTTACAGTTACACTTTAGGATATTACTATATAAATTCAGTAAATATTACTTAAGGACATGCTGTAGAATGAGTGTTATCATTAGTTGGAGACGTCTAGGGGATTAGCTATTTGACTTAAAAAGACGTGAAATTTACACTAAGTTGTGGCACAAAGACACATCAAACCAAAACAAGTGCATTAGACTATTCAAGAACCATATTCTAATGGTTTCCTTTTTAGATTTCTTTAAATAAAAATTTCATGACAGTAGAAAGAGCTCTGGTGAATGCAAAGATGAAGACTATTATTTGCCCTCTTCTTACAGTGTCTCACCAAGGTATTTAGAAAGCCTGGTGAGTCTGTTATCCAAACACTTTGTAGTCCCAGCTCAGCGGGCTCTCACCCCCTCTGTGTTAGGTTGCCCTGCCTCTCCTGTGGCTACACTGTTTTTCGACTGTCATTTTTATTGAAAAATAAAAGCTAAATTGGAGTTTCAGAATACTTTCCATTTAACTCCTTTAATAAAACGGGAAAGATAAAAGCAACCTAGTCACAAGAGAAGTGTTTTTGAAAGCTATGCCTTGGATATCAGAGATGCAGAAATAAAAGGCTGCTTCAAAAATAGAGCCTACTGGCCTAGCTCCGGCCCTCTGCAGCTCTTCTCCTGTGCTAGACCTGCTTTTAGCTTTAATTTTTTATTCAAGAAGTTAAATGGGAGACATGAAATAGTTTAGATCAAATATCCCAACAAATGAAAAATGGGCAGCAGATGATTCTTTTAAATGCATTATTCTTATGCACCTGGGCCAGACAACTTCGTCAGGCAATTTTGCACATATCTATTGGAAAAGAGAATATTATTTATATTTCTTTACACAGAGAACTCTTCTTTCCACTAATCCCATGGGAAGAGTAGCATTTCTCAACATATGTTGCACTTATTATACTCATTGACATAATAAATGCTCTGAGAAGCCCTACAGTAAAAGAAACACACAATAATGACTAAAACTGTGTAATTTTGTATTTGCCTAATGTATGTGCCTGTGAATTCCTTTAAGACTTTACATTTATTAATATCCCAAGATCCTAATCTAGAGGTATTATGACCCTGATCCTCAGTCATGTTATTAACATAGTTTAAAAATATTTTCAAGAGATAGCATCCTCTTAGCTGTATATTTGTAGCTCTATTAAGTGCTTTAGGTCAATTATTGAATTAATATCTACCACATATCAATAACTTGGGGTAATAGTACTATCTAAATGCAAACTGGCTGAGAGAGATTAGTATTCAAGACAGCGTAATTCAAGGGTCTTAAATATATTGTTAAACTGACCAATATAACTAAAGAGAATATGGAAGAGAAAGTAGTAGCATTTGGCAAAGGAAAAGGATTGTTATAGTCCTTTCATTTTGAAACATGTTTGATTTTACTATGAAATAGGCTAGTTAGATCTATACTGTTCCATAACTGCAATGCTCTGCTCTATTGTTCCTATAATGTTCAGCTAATAATTTAATGAAGGTGACTCTAAAATACCCCTAGTTGTCTTTTACCCTCTTAATTAAGGCAAAAGGCACAATTTGGGATTTTAATATTCCCTTCTGGCTCTTAACATATCCTTAAGTATAATTTTTTTTCTCAAAAAAGAACACTCTGTTTCAGTCATTTTATACTATTCCTACCAATTAAAAAGAAACGAGGAAATGGAAGTTATAATGATGTTAAGTATATCTCCCAGGATAAGTCAGTATTGATGAAGAATGATTTGTGAGGAGACAACTGCTCTCCATGACCGTCAGATTTTGAGGGGTGTGCTAAAAGCATTTTAGTGGTCTTCAATCAGAGCTGCCTCATTATTGTGAGCATGGTATTATTTTAAATTAGCTTTTTATATTTAATTAAATAACACCTAGTCTACAAAGTACCTCTTATTTTCCATGCCAGCATTTTGTATGACTACCTTCAAAATAAGTTTTATAGAATAGACAATAAACAGACAGCAATTACTTTTGCTTCATAGAGAAAAAGAAAAAAGGAAGGGAGATAAATTTGGCAGCCTGTCTTTTGATCCTATGAGACAATCTCTTTTTTAAAAAGGACCATTATACTTAATAATTACATAATTTTCCCTAGGTTCCAATAAAAAGCAAAGAAGAATATTTCAACAATGCAAAGATGTAAATAGCATTACCATTGTCTCATGGTCTTCAATAGGGTATAATTGATCTGATCCAAATTGTAATCCTTACCAAATCATTTTGCCCATTGCAGGATTCACTTACTTTCTTACTTTAATTTTCATTGGTGTGTACCCTGGCCAGAGACAAAAGGATAAATTTGAAGACACTGAATATTGTCTTTCAAGTATTCATAGAAAAGTTTTCTTTGTAGCAATAGCATTGCTTTTAAAAAGGCAAAGGAGATAAGTGTATAATTATGCAAATTCTAATGTAGAGTAGCTTAATTTGATATAAAATTTCAAAATGTGGAGTAATGTCATTTTTTTAAAAAAGAAAACATTTTAGCCCAGACGTGATAGCTCTCCTATTTGCTAAAATGAAATTCTTTCATTACATAACATGAAATCTTAAAGTTGAATGTATTGTATCACAACTTGGTTGAGATGATATATTTCTACAGTCATTGGCATTTTTTATTATCCCTAAACTAAAAATCTCTAAATACAATGATTGTTTTTCTGCCTATACTAAATCTGTACTGCATGTTCAAAACCTGTTGTACTAATTGTGTAGACAAGTACATATTTAGTCAAAGTATGTGTACATTGTGGTTATTTTGAAAACATTTTCTAACTGAAAAGGCACGAAGAAAATATGTATGAGCTAACTGTAGGTCAATTATGTACATTGGTTTTATTTTTTTCTGATTGCTAAACATGTTTGGTGATAATCAAGTTCTTCATCAGAAAATACATTTACTCATTATAATTAGGCACAATTTAATTTTGGCATATGTCTATAATAAATGACACTAGGTATGACTGGTGACTAAAATATCATTGATTAAAAGTATTCTGCCAATTTTCTGGTGAAATACGGAGGAAACAAATGCAAAAGATTTATTGTTTTCAATTTTCCATATTTTTTATTTTCCAAAGTCTGATAAAGTCCCAGACTTTCAAATGCTGAAAAGACTAATATCCATTCATCAAAATGGCAGTAATTACCATTTTATTTTTTTAACCTAAATTTTTTAGTTTGAGATAATTTTAGATTCACACATAGTTGTAAGAAATAATGCAGAGATATTTATGTACACTTTACACAGTTTTCTCCAATGGTAACATCTTGCAGAACTGCAGTACAATGTTTCACAATATTTCAACCAAGATAATGAAATTGACAGTCAGGATACTGAATATTTCCATCACCTCAAAAATCCCTCATCTTGCTTTTCTATAGTCACATCCACTTTCTTCATACGTGCACTCCTCCTTAACCCCTGAAAATCACTAATCTGTTCTCCATTCTATAATTTTGTCATTTCAATAATGTTTTATGAATTAAATTGTATAATATATAACCTTTGAGTATGGGCTTTTTTAAAAATTTCAAAATACTAAGGGGGTACAAAATGATTTAGGTTACAAGTATCATTTTCATAATGTTTACTTAAGTCCTGGCTATAGGTGGGCTTGTCACCCAAATAGTGTTCATAAAACCCTTAGGTTGGTTTATTCCCCTCCCCTCGTCCCCCACTCCTGTTGTTTTTCACTGAGTTTTACTTCCTGCTGTGCACATGTGTGCTCATTGGTTAGTTTAATTTAATAGTGCATGCGTGTAGTGTTTGTTTTTCCATTCTTGAGATACTTCACTTAGGAGAATGGTCTCCAGTTCCATCTAGGTTGTTGCAAAAGATAGTCATTCATCTTTTTTTATGACTGAGTAGTACTCCATGATATATATATATACCACATTTTATTAATCTACCCATGAATTGATGGGCACTTGGGCTGATTTCACATCTTTGAAATTGTGAATTGTGCTGCAATGAACATTCATATGCAGGTGTCTTTTTGATAAAATCACTTCTTTTCCTTTGGGTGGATACCCAGTACTGTGATTGCTGGATCTAATGGTAGCTCTACTTTTAGTTCTTTGAGTAATCTCCTACTGTTTTCTATAGAGGTTGTACTAATTTTCGATTGCACTGACAGAGTATAAGCATTCCTTTTTCTTTGCATCCATGCCAGCATCTGTTGCTTTTGGACTTTTTAAGAAAAGCCATTTTAACTGGGGTAAGGTGATATCTCATTGTGGTTTTAATTTGCATTTCTCTAATGATTGTTGAGTGATGTTGATCATTTTTTCATATGTTTATTGGCCATTTGTCTTTCTTGTTTTGAAAGATTTGTTCATGTCTTTTCCTCACTTTTAAATAGGGTTGTTTATTTTTTTCTTGCCGATTTGCTTGAGTTATTTGTAAATTCTGCCTTTTATCAGATGTGTAGCTTGTGAATATTTTCTCCCATTCTGTAGGTTATCTGTTTCCTGTGTTGATTGTTTCCTTAGCTGTGTAGAAGCTTTTTAGTTTAATCGAATCACACTTAATTTTTGTTGCCATGATTGCCAGTGGAGTCTTTTTCATAAATTCTTTGCTTAGGTTGATATTTAGAAGAGTTTTTCCTACAATTTCCTCTAGACTTCTTATAGTTTCATGCCTTAGATCTAAGTCTTTTATCCACCTTGAATTAATTTGTGTGAATGATAAGAGGTAGGAGTCTTGTTTCATTCTTTTGCATGTGGCTATCCAATTTTCTCAGCACCATTTATAGAATAGGATGTCTTTTCCGCAGTGTGCATTGTTGTCTGCCTTGTCAAAGATCAGTTGGTTGTAGGTAGATGGCTTTATATCTGTGTTCTCTGTTCTGTTTCATTGGCCTATGTCTCTATTTTTGTGCCATTACAGCATGGTAATCATGCTGTTTTGGTTACTATAGTCTTGTAGTATAGTTTGAAGTCTGGTAGCCATTCTGATAGATGTGTACTGGCATGTCATTGTGGTTTTCATTTTCATTACCCTAATTGCTAATGAAGTAGACAATCTTTTTATGTGCTTATTTCCCCTCTGTATATTTTCTTGGTTGAAATGTCTTTTCTTGTCTTTTGGCCATGTCTTCTAATAAATGAAGATAATATCTTATTCCATTTTATTATTGTATTTTTTGTTATTTAACTGCTGAGCTTTGAGAGTTCTTTATATTGTCTAGATACTGGTACTTTGTCAGATATGTGGTTTGCAAATATTGTTCCCATTGATTCTGAAATTTGTCTTTTCATTCTTTAAACGGGAATTCACAAAGCAAAAGTTTTAAATTTTGGTGGCAGCCAATTTTCTCCTTGTATGGATCATATATTTGGTGTTAGGTCTAAGAACTCCTTGCCTAGCCTTCAATCCCAAAGGTTTCTTCTTCTATTTTTCCTAAAAGTTTTATAGTTTTGTATTATGTATTTAGGTCCACAATCCACTTTTTGATAATTTCTTTATAAGGTCTGAGAGTTAGGTGAGAGTTTTTTTTTTTTTTTTTTTCTGCCCAAGGATGTTCCACAAGATCAGCCTTATTTGAAAGGCTCTCTCTCCTTCATTGAACTGATTGTACCTTTGTACAATTTCACCTTTAACCATTGTACCTTTGTGAAAAATCATTTAGGTTATTTGTTTGGATTGATTTCTGCATTGTCTACTCTATCTCATTGATCCATGTGTCTGTCTTTCTACCAGCATCATATAGTCTTGATTACTGCTACCATATGTTAAGTCTTGAAATCAGGTAGACTTATTCCTCATACTATTTTCTTTTTTTAATTTTTTTTCTAGATATTCTAGGTCATTTACTTGTTGAGTCTTTCAATACATAGACACAATATGTTTCTTCATTTATTTACACCTCCTTGGTTTTCTTTCATCAATGTTTTGGAATACAAGTCCTGACTATGTGTTCTTAGATTTACATCCAAGTACTTTTTTAAAAAAATTACAAATGATATTATGTTTTTAGTGTTGGTGTCTATCTGTTAATTGCTAGTATACAGAAATCCATTTGATTTGTGTAAGTTTATCTCATATTCTATGACTTTGCTGAAGTTACTCACCTATTAGTTCTTTCTGAGTTTTCTCACAGATACTTGGGATTTTCTACATGATAATCACAATATCTACAAATGGGGTACTCATTTCTTCTTCTCTAATCTGTATGCCTTTTATTTCCTTTTCATGTAGTTACCAATATTTGTGAATAAGAGCATTTAGAGCAATTATCCTTGGCTTGTTCCCAATCTTTGGGGTAAAACATTCAATCTTTCACCACTGGATATAATGTTGCCTATAGTTATTTTAGTTGCTCTTTATCAAGTGGAGGAATTCTCTTTATATTCCTATTCTTCTGAGAAATTTTAGCATAAGTATTAAATTTTGTCAAATTTTCCTTTATAGATTGATATGATTATGTGGTTTTTCTTCTTCAGCTAGTTAAAATAGTGGATTACATGGATTGATTTTGAATATTGAACTATGTATCCCTTAGAATAAACCCCACTTGTTCATGGTACATTATTCCTTTTTTATATTGCTGAATTCTATTTGGTAATATTTTATTGAGAGTTTTGCATCCATATTCATAAATAATATTGATGTGTAATTTTCTTTTTTATACCGTCTTTGATTTTAGTATCAGAGTAATATGAGCTTCAAAAAATAAATTGGTAGGAAAATGTTTCCTTTTTTTCTAGTTTCTGGAATATATTTTGTAGAATTGAAATTCATTCTTTAAACATTCGGCAAAATTTTCTAGTTAACCAGTCTGCAACTGGGGATCTCTTTTGGGGAGATTTGTAATTACGGATTCAATTTCCATAAAAGTTATATGTCTATTGGGATTATCTTTTTCTGCTTGAATCTGTTTTGGTGGTTTGTGTTTATAGGGGAATTGGTCCATTTTATCTAAGTTTTCGAATTGTAGAGTTTCTTGTAGTATTCCTGTATTATTCTTTGCAAGGTCTATAGGGGTATCCCCTCTTATGTGTGTGATATTGATAATTTGTTTCTTGTCATCTTTTTTTCTTCATTAGCAATTTTATTAATCTCATCAAAGAACTAGCTATTTGTTTCAGCAATTTTCTCTATTGTGATACTGTTTTTCATTTCATAGATTTTGTTCTTATATTTCTAATATCCTTCCATTGCTGGCTTTGTGTTAATTTTGTTCTTATTTTTCTAGGTTCTTGAGGTAGGAGTTTAGATTATAAGCTTTTTTAATATATCCATTCAGTGCCAGAAATTTTTTTCTCAGTACTACTTTAGCTGCATCCCACAAATGTTGATATCTTGTATTTTCATTTTCATTCAGTTCAATGTAGTTTTAAATATTTTCTTCCCTCTTTGACACAATGTATTTGTTAGTTTCTAAATAATTGACTATTTTCCCATTATCTTTCGTTATTAATTTCTAGTTTGATTTCATTGTAATTACAAAACAAATTCTTTATGATTTCAATTATTTTAAGTGTTTTGAAGTTTATTTTATGGCCCACTTTATAGACTATCTTTATATATGTCCCATGACTCCTTTTAAATGATGTGTATTCTGCTGTACTTGGGGGAAATGATTAAATACTGTTGCTTGATGATGTTGTTGAGTTCTTTTATACTTCTGCTGACTTTCTTTTTTTTTTTTTTTTTTTTTTTGAGACAGAGTCTCACTCTGTTGCCCAGGCTAGAGTGAGTGCCGTGGCGTCAGCCTAGCTCACAGCAACCTCAAACTCCTGAGCTCAAGCGATCCTCCTGTCTCAGCCTCCTAAGTAGCTGGGACTACAGGCATGCGCCACCATGCCCAGCTAATTTTTTCTATATATATTTTTAGCTGTCTATATAATTTCTTTCTATTTTTAGTAGAGATGGGGTCTCTCTCTTGCTCAGGCTGGTCTCGAACTCCTGAGCTAAAACGATCCGCCCACCTCGGCCTCCCAGAGTGCTAGGATTACAGGCGTGAGCCACCGCGCCCGGCCCTTCTGCTGACTTTCTGTCTCATAGTCTTATCAATTTTTGAGAGAAAGGCATTGAAGTCTTTAACTATAGTTGTGAATTTGCCTATTTTTTTCTTTTAATTTTATCAGTTTTTATATCACATATTTTGCAACTCTGTTGTTTGGTGCATACACATTTAGGATTACTATTCTTCATACTGTATTGACCATTTTATCATTTTATGAGATTTCTTCCCTGTCTCTGGTAATTTTCTTTGCTGTGAAGTTTACTGTAACTAGTTAATATAGCCATTCCTGCTTTCTTTTGGTTAATGTTTGTATAATATAATTTTTCCCATTCCTGTGTTTTACCCTGCCTATATTGTTATATTTAACACATTAACTGCCATGTGAGTTGTATTTAACTCACACAAGTTTTGAGCATATGTACCTCACATGTCTTGTTGATTTTCTTATTGTTACAATTAAATTTAATTGTATATAACTCATGCACAGAAAACAATAAAAAATAACAAAATTTTCATTAAATTAGAAAGGATCATTTTGTTTTTGAAGTTTTTATTCTATTTTTGTAATAAAACACTGTGGGTCCAAGGAAAAAAATTTTTTTTCTAGCGTGGAAGTCAATGTGTTAAGTGAGCTTCATGTAGGCTGTATATAGTTAAAACAAATTATTTTTAAAAGCAATTCTTCCAATCTTTATATTTTCATTATTGCATTTAGATCATTTATGTTTAATTATTGATATGCTAATGCTTAAGTCTGCTTTTTTTTTTTTTTGCTTTCCTTGTTCTCTCTATTTTTCATCTCTCTCTTTTTTAATCTGACTTCCTGTGGGTATTTGGACTTTTTTTGTAGCATTCAAGTTTTATTTATTTAAAGTGTTTTTAAATATATCTCCTTCTATAGTTTTTTAATGGTTACTCGAGATATTTTATTACCAATGAAGTGTGTAGCCCTATCTCCCTTTAAGTCCCTTTACCTTACCTCACCTCATTTATAATATAGTTGTCTTTTTTTTTTTTTTTTTTTTTTGAGACAGAGTCTCACTCTGTTGCCCGGGCTACAGTGAGTGCCGTGGCGTCAGCCTAGCTCACAGCAACCTCAAACTCCTGGGCTCAAGCGATCCTACTGCCTCAGCCTCCCGAGTAGCTGGGACTACAGGCATGCGCCACCATGCCCGGCTAATTTTTTCTATATATATATATTTTAGTTGGCCATATAATTTCTTTCTATTTTTAGTAGAGACGGGGTCTCGCTCTTGCTCAGGCTGGTCTCGAACTCCTGACCTCGAGCGATCCACCCGCCTCGGCCTCCCAGAGTGCTAGGATTACAGGCGTGAGCCACCGCGCCCGGCCAATATAGTTGTCTTAAATATTTCCTCTACATAGTTCTAAGGTCTCTAACTGGTCTACCTTTTTCTCTCTACCTTTCAAGTCTTCTTATGTTTGTTTCTGTGCTTGTGTGTGTGTGTGTGTGTGTATATATATATATATATACACTCCAGAATTTTTAATTGTAATTAATGGAAGAAATAGGGAAAATTACCTGTCAATCATTCCAGAACTAGCTACATTTGATTTTTCTGAAAGCTATCTGTGAATATGTAATATATTTTCTTCTCTGAGAAATTTTAACTCATTATTCCAAGGGGACATGGTAGAAGTCTCTCATATACATGCTGCATAATATCTCTGGTTATCTCCATCCAAGGCTATTCAACTCAAAAGCTAGAGCAATGCTTTGTAACTGCGAACCATACATCTGTGGATAATGCTTAAAGGCACCCACAGAGTTTCTTATGTGTGAGAAGGAGAAAGGAGAGTGAAGTAACCCACTATTTCCCCAGGCACGCCTCTCCCAGTCCATCTGGAACAGCTCAGCTTTTATGTTTTCTGTTCTGGGCTTCCATGTAAAATTTTATTTGAAGAAAAAATTCTGCTGATTAAAAAATGTTTGAAAATATCTTAAATTTCAACTTTTCTCAAATGGAGTTTTACAAGGGAATTAAGTCCTGTAGAATATGATTTGAGTGATCATTTTCTCAGTTCTCCCCAGAAATGCACATGGCTAGTAAAATTGTAGGTGTATAGATTAGTTCATTAATTACATACAATAAATATCTTAGGACTTTTAGGATTAATTCTATTGTAGAACTGAGATGAGAAAGGTTGCAGCTATTATATACTGTCAAGAGTTATTCCAGGGTATATTCCAAACTACTAAGTGCTTAAAATGGGAGCCAGTGCTATTTCAAATAGGAAAAGATAATTATACCAATTAACTTGAAAGAAAGAAATTTATCTTTGTTCTAAAAGAAGAAACAGAAGCAGCTTTTGAGCATTTAATCAAATTACACTCTACCAATTACAAAGAAAAAACTGCATTAACTGTGCCAAATACCTACTTAAAGCTTAAATACAAAGAATGAAGATAATATTGTTTGTGAATGTCATTCTAAATGTATGAAAATATTATTGACCAATTCATGCAAAATATATGAGGAGGATAAGAATATATCCTCTTACAAAGCTTGAAAACCCTAGTAATCAAACTCATAGAGGACCTTATTTTCTCTCTGCTCACAGATGAAAAAGATACAACTTTTCATCCCTATTCTAGATCTTTTTTCATCCCACATGAACACCGTAACTATACCACTCAAGTTAGACCCCACTGAGAAGTAAAAGAATGTTCCAAATGTGCGGTGGTGTAAGATTTGGTGCCACATCTATTGTGATTCAGAAAACAGAAAATGCTGCCTGCCCCCTCTTCCATTTTATCCCAGGAAGTCTGATAACACAATGAAGGCAACTAGTAGGGGCAATGGGTTGCATTGAAATGAGCCATTCAGAATCGACTTGCCCAGCCTGAAACCGTGGCTTTTCTGCACCTCTTATCATCAGAAAAACATATGGATGAACATTGAGACACAAAGAAGCAAAACATATTAAGTGCAGTAAAAATGTCTGCTTCAATGAGCTTGTCAACATTGCCTGAATGATGAAACACAGATATTTACTCAGAGGCCTGTCTAGCCCCATTTAAAAGTTCTGGGGACTACTCAGCCTCTGAGTTTCAGTACTGACAGCAACATTCTAACAGCATTTTCTATAAATCAACAGTGGTGCAGTCAAATTCTCAAGCTAGTTAAGGGCTACAAAGATGAATATATCATAGCAGAAGAATATTTGGACCTACCACCCCCAAAAAGTTTAATTTGAAATGCTTAAAAATTTCTCCTACTTTTTCTCAGAGGACAAAGAGCTGCTTTCCTTTTGTTCCAGAAATGATTTTTTTTAAAAAGCATCCATCAAGAGCCAGTTAAGACAAAAGGCTACAGGAAGTCATAAACATCAATCGAAGACCATATTTTTTATTGTAACCATATTGATATAGGACATAAGAATCCCCTTCACTGAAATAAAACATAAAGAAGTTTATGTATAAAATCTGGATTATAGAAGGCCAATTGACAATAAACGTTTTGCTTTGTGTCTTATTGTGATCTCAAAGACATATTAAAAACAAAAACAAAAATAGGCTGGGCATGGTGGCTTACGCCTGTAATCCTAGCACTCTGGGAGGCGGAACCAGGAAGATCACGTGAGCTCAGGAGTTTTAGACCAGCCTGAGCAAGAAGGAGATCCTGTTTCTACTTTAAAAAATAGAAAAATTAGCTGGGCGTGGTGGCGCATGCCTGTAGTCCCAGCTCCCCGGGAGGCTGAGGCAGGAGGATTGCTTGAGCCCAGGAGTTTGAGGTTACTGTGAGCTATGTCGCCACTGCACTCTAGCTGGGGCAACAAAGTGAGACTCTGTCTTAAAAAAAATTAAAAAAAAATATCAAAAAACAATTTTTGAGGGCCCTCAAAACAACAGAAGAGACCTGGTGATTCTTTATGTACTAGAACATCATAAAAAACAGCAACAAAATAGGGGATTATCTTGTAATATAAATAGTCATGGAAGATAGGTTATAATCTGATGTATGTTTCTTTTCTTTTGGGGGTGCTGTTTAGTGTTTGGTCTCAGTTAGGTACCTTGATGATCATGTAGAATGTGGCAAGATGTAAAGGTTTCAGTTGTGATTGAACTGTGGATCACATGCAGTTCAAACTCTACCTGCTTTCTGAAGCCCTGAACAGTATCAGAACTCATTTTGTTCAGATTCAAGCTTCCCCAGCTATCCATTTTCTAGAAGGAACTATATTCTTTGTATCCATATTCTTGAGTTGACAGGGAATTCTGATATTTTTAAAATAGAATTTAAAATTATTTTTTCAGTTGTTCTCTGGTCTACTAAATAAATATATATTTAAAATAAACGTTTTGTACCTGTGAATATCATAATTTTACACTATGGGTAAAACTATAAGAAAAATTAGAATTTATGTTCTTTGAGATGCACATTTATTTGTATCATTGTTTGTAATTCTACTTGGAATTTAAATAATACTTTACGGGAAACCTATGAAATATATACAGCAATAGCACAAGAAGCACAGTCAAACATATAAGATAAATATTCATATTCTGTATGAAATTGAGCTAGACCCCTTACAAAAGGTGATAAGGAGGTGAATAGAGGGAATAAATCATTAGGCTAATATTTTCCTATATTATTAATAATTATAATGATGCAACTGTTACATGTAATGAATCATCAAGATTTATAGAGAGAACATTTTGCTAATAATGTTGGTAAAAGATCTAACATATATTAACAGATAAACTGAAATCAAGCATATATTATTGTATTAGGCAAACAAATAACGATCAGAGGCATATAGGGATTTTATACTCAGAAAGAGAAATTTTCCTGCTTGGAGTTTACTAAAGGAAAATAGAGTTAGAAAATAAAATTAAGTAATTGTGCTGTGTTTAGGCTATGGGGAAGAAATAAATAAAAAGCTAATTGGACAGAAGAGTAGCAAGAAATCAGGGAAACCAGATTTCCTTTTTGCTTGGGGTGTTTTGCTTCAATAAATTAGAAAGGTGTAAATTATACTCCAAATTGAAATTCAATCGACTACCATAATAGAAAAAAAAGGAGTATGTATCTACCTTTGCATTTTTATCCATGGGATATTTAGACCTCTGACAAAAGGCCCACCTGATGTCAGAGCTCTTTCAAACAAAATCCTTTTAAAAGCACGTAGCTTTCGACAACATGAGAGTGTGACAGAGATGGAGTCTTGATAATGATGTCTGTTTTAAATTTGCTTTTTAAAAGAATGTTGAAAGAAGGTGAGACTTGTCCAAGGATTTGGGAAAGAATTAAAGTGGCAGCTAGAATTTATTATAGGCCAGTATCTTAGGAGTAGGTAACCAGTAGATCAGACAGAAGTGGGAAAAAATTGTGAAACACTGGTGCATAATTATATCAGTAGTGATACTATACTCCAAACTAAAATTTCTTTGTACTTTTGTTATGGCTCAAGATTTTTCCAAAATCTGGAAACTGTCCCCACACTTAAAACCAAGATCTAGATCTAAGTGTCTAAGATCACTTTTCCTTTAATATTTTCTCATTTTTTATGTATATGAAGTGAAGTTTAGTGATAGAACCAGTAGTTCAGCCTAGGCAGAATTTGGGGAATGTGACTGGTTATTTTTGTTTAATAAGTAATTAAATTTCCATTTTCTTCTAGGTTCATAATTTAGTGAGTGGTTTGAAAATTAAAAATAAAAAAAAAATCTTCATGAATATATATTCACAATCATAGTCAATTGGTATGATTATACAAATAAAAGTGAGGTATAATTTTACATTAATTGACTGAAAAACACTGGAGAGATAGGTAATGCCAAATGTTAGGGGATGTGTGGAGCATTAGGGACCCTCATGTACTGCTGATGGGAGCATAGACTGGTAGGGCCAGCCTGGAGAACACACACTGGAACTAATCAGACAGATTAAGCATTATTAAATCCTCTGAGCATACCATACCAACTCAAGATATTCACATCTCGAAGAAATGTGATGCAAGCCCAGATCATGTACTAGGATGTTCCTTAAATTAGTATTTATAGTGGCAAAAGTGGGAAGCAATCTCTATGTCAATCACTATGAGAGTAGGTGAAACGGCATAAATACACACTGTTGGTTAAAGCAATGAAGACTATATACACATGAAGAGATCCTAAAAAATATATTATCATAAAAAAGGAAGAAACAGATTGTCATATGCCATGAAACCATTTAGACAAATTAAAAATATTAATGTATGCAAACATAACAACAGAACACCATTTAGTTAGAATACAAACATAAAACGTCTGTGTGGAACTCAGTAAAATGGTTTTCTTTGTGGCAGTAAGAAAAGCAAATTGAATATGATGATAAAAAAGAATAAATAAATATCAACAATAATAAATAAATAAATAAAATGAAACCATAATGATATTGTGTCATGATCTGAAGAACACAATCAATTCTCTATGTCTGGGATCTAGAAGAAGTAAAATAAAGAAAATTTAACAAATATGTCGTTTGAAATGAAATAAAATGAAATAAATTAACAGCAAAAAAAAATTACATCTTAAATTGAAAACAAAACGAAAAGAAAATCTCCATGAGATTTTTGTATATTGATATCACTATATTCTCCTATGTGTCAGGCGTATGCTATTCACTTTTAAGGCATTGTATATTTTAATATTCACAGTAATTCCACAAAATAGACATTCTTATCCTCAGTTTACATTTGGGATAACTGATTCTTAAGAGGCTCATTTTTGCCCAGAGGCCCACAACTTTTCTGTGGTAGGAACAAGATTCAAACCCAGATTTCTTAACTCTGAAGCTCATCCATTTCATCTCTATAAAATGGAGTCAAGCTTCTGAAAAAGGTAGTCTATATTTACTATGTCTTCTTCATATCCTCACCATTTGTTTAATTAATTTTCATCCCCACCGTCATTTAGCAAGTGCCCTCTGTAAGATTCCATGCACAATCTCATCATTACCAAATCCATTAACACTGACCAGCTGCACTGAACAGTGTTGATCATGCTCTCAAAAGCTTTGACTTTTGTTCCACTACCTTCATCTAGTTCTCTTCACTTAAGAACATGTATTGACAATGACTATTACTCCTGCATTTGTATTATGTATCATTTTTATAATACATATATATTACTATAATGTATACTATAGTATAAAATTTATATTACCTATGGCATATATAACTTCTTTTGAGGTTCTGTTTAATGTTAATGCAAATAATATCTAGTAATAATTTTATTATTATACCAGCAAAGTGGAAATGTGTATTCTATATAGAACCTTTTTTTCTGAAAAGAGCTCAGTATTCTACTAAAATTCATTTAACTATATTAACATTAATGTAGATTTGAGTGTATTTTAAGTATAAATTGTCAATTCAAGGGTACTGTTCCTTTTCTGCAAATAGAGTCTCTAAAATAAAATTTTGCATTTTATTTTCAATTACATGTAACACCTTTAGAAAGGTATTATAATATTGATGCAGAATATAGATAAAATCCACAGTGTATTAAAAAATCTATAATTATAGCTGAAAATGTCAACACTCATTTCCCAGAAATTGATAGAAAAAGTAGACCAGAAAAAAAAAAGAGCAAGTATATAGACAGTTGGAAAAACACTAACAAGCAACATATCTACTTGATATTTGTAGAATTCTCTGCAAAATACTTAATCTTTTGTACATATACAAGGAACATTCACAAAGATAGACCATATGCTATGCCATAAACTAGGTCTCAATCAATTTGAAAAATTCAAATCAGACAAAATATATTCTCTGATCACAACAGAATTGAATTATAAATCAATAATACAAATATACCTGGAAAATATTTAAATACTTGAAAATTAAGCTACACATTTCTAAGTAAGTTATTCAAGAAATAAAACATAGCAGAAATAAGAAAATATGTTGAACTGAATTGTAATGACAATTCATTATATCAAAATCTGTGGGATGCTGTGAAGTAGTGTTGAGAGAGAGAAAGAGAGCTTTGTATGCTTATATTAGAAAAAAACACATAAAATCAATGTTTTAAGTGTTGACCTAAATAAACTAGAAAACTACAACAAATTATACACAAAGCAAATGGAAAGAAGGATTTAAATTAATTGAAAAATGTAAATGATCAGTTTTCAGCAAGTTTAATCATTTTTTAAAAAGAGAGGGAGAAAAATACACAAAGTATCAATATTAGGAATAAAAAAGTGAATTATAGATCATTTGAACATTAAAAGGAACATGTTAAAAATTATGAACAACTTTATATTAATAATTTCTACAACTTAGATGAAATCGTAAACTACTATAAAAAACAGAAATTATCAGTAGTGACTAAAGAAAAAAAATTAAAAACTAAATAACCATAAAATATTAAAAAATTGAATTTGTAATTTAAAAGTTGTACAATGAATACAGGCCCAATGGCTTCATTGAAGAATTCTATCAAACATTAAGAAGGAAGAATAATAAGGAAGAAATAATACTACCTTTATATAATCTCTTTTAGAAAATAGTGAAGGAAGGAACATTTCACAACTCAATTTATAAGGCCAGAGTTTTTCTGGTAAGAAAACCAGGTTTCTCAAAAAAAAATTACCAAAAAAAGAAAGCTAAAGAACAATATTTTTCATGTACATAAACAATAAAAACGTTTTTTTTTTTTTTAAATTTCAGCTTATTATGGGGGATACAAAAGTTCAGGTTACATACGTTGCCCATGTACCGCCTGTCCCCCCAAGTCAAAGCTCCAGGCGTGTCCGTTCCCCAGACAGTGCGCATTGCACTCATCATGTGGGTATACACCCATCCCCTCCTCCTCCCCCCACCTCAGTCTGATATCCAATTGGTATCATTCCCAGATGTGAATTTAGGTGATGATCAGGGAAACCAATTTTCTGGTGAGTATATGTGATGCTTGTTTTTCCATTCTTGGGGATACTTCACTTAATATAATGGGTTCTAACTCTCTCCAGGAGAACCATAGAGATGTCGTATCTCCGTGATTTCTTATAGCTGAGTAATACTCCATGGTATACATATACCACAGTTTACTAATCCATTCATGAATTGATGGGCATTTGGGTTGTTTCCACATCTTTGCAATTGTGAATTGTGCTGCTATAAACATTAGGGTACATGTGTCTTTGTTATAGAATGACCTTTGTTCCTTTGGGTATATGCCCAATAATGGGATTGCTGGATCGAATGGCAGGTCTACTTGAATAAAAACCTTTAATAAAATCTTATCAAATAAATTTAACAATATATAAAGAATAATGCATAACAACCAACTAGATTATCTTCAGGGACTAAAAGTTGGTTTAACACTCAAAAATCAATCATGTATTTCACTGTAATAATAAAAAAGAAAAACATGATCATTTCAAGAGATGCAGGAAAATAATTTGACCAAATTCAAAACCCGTTCATGATAAAAACTGTCAGTAAACAAGAATAGAAGGAAACTCTTTCAGTTTAATAAAGGGCATGCTAATTACAAAACACTGTATGATTTCCCCAGAATTAGCCAAGGATGTTCTCTCTCATACTTCTATTCATTATTGTTCTGAATCAGTGCAATAATGAGGGGAAAAGAAAGGCTTACAGATTGGAAAGACAAAGCAAAACCACTTTTATTCAAAGACGACATGAACATCTAGATCTGTGGTCCCCGACCCTGCACAGCAGGAGGCAGGAGCTCTGGGGGAGCCAGTGAAATTCCACCTGTGCCCACGGCCACTCCCCATCACTCACAGCACAGCCTGAGCCCTGCCCCTTGTCAGATCCGTGGAGCACGAACCCCTCTGCAAATGGCACATGTGAGGGATCCAGGTTGCATGCTCCCAGGTTGTGTGCTCCCAATGAAAATCCAAGCCTGATGATCTGAGGCAATGTGCGCCCAGCCCTGATCTGTGGAAAAACTTTCTTCCACAAAACCTATCCTTGTTGTCAGAAAGGTTGGGGACCACTGATTCTAGATATAAAAACCTGAAGAATCAACAGAAAATTATATAGATGGGTTTAGCAAGGGCACAGGAGACAAGATCATTATAAAAAGTCAATTACACTTCTATATACTGGCAACAAATGAAAAATAAAATATCAAAATGTCACTTATAAGAATATAAAAATTATGACAGATTTAGAAATAACTTTAACAAAATACGTGTAAGGCCCAAAAACTACAAATGGCTAGGATAGAGTAAAAAAGATCTAAATAAATGGAGAAAGCATGGGGAATCTGCAGCCCTCTGATTTCAAGATTCTTTTTTAAGCACCAAAAGAGGAAAGAAAAGCTTCATCTTTCTCTGCTTGCACCGCTTTTAATAAAAGGATTTGTTCTGTAAAATTTGGATTCAGTCGAAAGGCCACATTTAAGGAACTAGAAGTCCACATTTTCCCCACCCGATGTTTATTTTGTCCCAAATCCCTGTGTAGAATCAAAGCAGTCAGTTAATATCCCAGAATGCTTATCTATACTAATTGATAAGTTAAAAATACATGGAAGAATAGCCAACGTGATTTAAGCAAAAAAAAAAAGAGAACATAGAGAACTTCCTCTACATGATTTCAAGACTTATTAATATAAAGCTTTACTAATCAAGGGAGTGAATAGGAATCAATGATACAGAATAATGTGTCCAAAAAGAGATCACGCATGTATGGAAGATAGATTTTTTCATAAAGATTACAAGACAATCTAATGGAAAAAATAAAATTTTCAAAAAACAGTTATGTAATGAGACATCCATATGGAAACAAAACAAACTCAAACACACCACACACCAGGTACAAAAATTAACTAAAAATGTATCATAGACATAAAAGTGAAACTGAAGCTATAGACTTTCTAGAAGAAAACAGGGGAAATCTGCATAACCTTAGTCTGGGCAATGGTTTTATAGAAAGGACACATAGATGATTACTTATAAAGAAAAGAAAAGTTAAATTGAACTTTATAAAATTTAAAATCTTTTCTACATAAGAGATTGCTGTATAAATAAAAAGATGAGCAAAATAATGAAATAAAATCTTTGCAATACACCTGACAGAAAGATTTACATTAGAATATATAAGGAGCTTTAAAAATTAAAAATAAGATGAAAAATTAAAATATGGACTAAACTTTTTGAACAGACATGTTATAAAACAAGATAAACTAAAAGCTAATAAGCAAATTAAAAGATATCCAACATCATTGCAAAGAAACACAAACTAAAATTGCAAGGAGATACCAGCAGATCCCCATAAAACTGGCAATACCAACATGTTCACTAGGATTCAAAGCAACTGAATTCTTGTATATTGTTACGGGAGCATAAAATGGTAAATCCACTTTGGAAAGCTGTTTAATGATTTAGTTGCTTATAAAATCAAACAACTACTTACCATGTGACCTAACAATTTTATTTCTACATATTTGTCCAAGAGAAATAAAAACATGTCTACAAAAAAATTTGTACAATATTTTCAAAGCGGTTTTATTCATAACAGTTCCAAACTGGAATCAGTTCAAATAATCATCAAAAGGTGGATGGATAAACAAGTTGTGGGATATTCCTATAATGGAGTATTGTCAGCACTTAAGCCCTGTGAGGCACAAAACATGGACACTTTTCAAAAACATTCTGCTGAACAAATGAAGTCACACACAGAAGAGTACCATCTGTGGTATTCTATATTTATGGAATTCTAGAATAGGTAACCAATCTTCAGTGAAAGAAAGCATATTATCCCTGGGGTTGTCAGGAGTGGGAGGTTGACTGAAAAGGGGCATGGGAAAATTTGGGGGGTATTGAGGTATGTTTTATATCTTGATGGGGGCTAGTTACTTAGCACATATATTTGTCAAAACTCATCAAACTATACATTTAAAATCAGTGTAATATACTTTATGTAAATTATACCTCAATGGAGTTGATTTCCGAAGTTACTAAAACTGTACAGTGTGACGTGGTGACATAATATTTATAAGAATCTGACCACTGGGAATAATTCTAAAATCGTAGAATAGTGGTGATTTAGTGTCAGTCACAAACATTTTTTTGGGAATTTAAGTGAAATACATTTGATTTATGATTTTAAAGTGTTTAAAAGGAGGAAATGGAACTAATATTTACCAATTATATACTATCTAGCTAATTATTTTATCTTTTTCTCACTTTACACATGCAAAATGAGAGACTCAGATGGTGAGAAAATTGACCAAGATCTTCATCTACAGTGGCAGAGCTAGCAATAAATCCAAGTCTATCTGATTTCACAAATTGATTCTTTTTGTAACTCCATGAGGAATTCCTTTATGGAAACTTAAAATCTTTCTGAATATTCCTTGTACTGCGAGGTGATGTTTTGATTTCCCAGAATTTTCATGAGACACTTGGGCAGTAGCCACAGTTTTAGAAATTTTTAACATAAAGTTTTCCTCTGCTTTTCTTTGGAGACTTTTTTCTGTTTGCTTAGAATTTGTGAATTATCCTAAATTCCAATATTAAACCTCACTCATTTGGATCACAGAGATAACGGTTGGGCTAAATGACTGAAAAGTCCAAATTATAAGATACTCTTGAAGAAATATAGCTTCATCACTTTTAGATAGAGGGTGTAACTTGAACTGTCCTAATCAAGGCCACCTAATAGAAGTTCTGTGGTAGAACAGATTAGAATGATTTCCAATTAACATACCAAAGCACACTCCAAAATACTATTGATTGAAGCTCGTATTGCGAATCCCTTTCATGTAAAACCTAAATTAAACTTTAGTTGTAGCCCTAACTTAAATATTTTCATTTTATACCTGGCTCTCTTAGATACCCTTTTTGGAAACTAAAAAGAATAAAATAAAATAAAATAAAATATGCCTTAAAAATGTTTAAGAAATGTTAAATTAGTAAAAGCAGAATTAGAAAGTCTAAGCTGCAGCTATAAAATCAGAGGTAATTATTAAAATGCCTAAAATCTAGAATGATGCCAAAAGGCTGGTAGGAAAGTTAGCCCCTTTGAGTTGAAAGAGAATTCATATGTATGACAAGTTCCAAAGATTCCTCTTGCAAGAGAAAATATTTGCAGTAGGGGACAGAGGAAAGCCTCTTTTATATTAATTTCTTGAACTGTTTGTAGCCAGAACCATCCCCTCCGCTGTTCCCTGTCACTTTTGGAGGTCTTTGAGCCAAGCCCAAGCTGCCTGCCTGTCCCAACAGTGGTGTTTTCTCTTCAAAGAACCGTTGCCACAGCCTCGCAGTTCTGTGCAGGAATTGAAAAGCCTTTGAAATCGGTGCAGCCTCACTGCACAGCTAGTAATAAGCATTAGAGAAAAACACGCAGCTCATTTGTTTAAAAGTTCATTCGCTTCAGTGTGATTTAGACAGATGTGAGGTGGTTTTTGCTTAGTGCTGCCCCATGGCAAAGTAGAGCTAGGTCTCCTTTCAAAGACTTCCTCAGTCCCTGCCCATTGCTGAGCTTCTGGAACAATGGGGCTTTGAAAGGGGAAAAAAAAAAAAAAAAAAAAAAAAGGAAGAAGAAAAAAAAGAAAGAAAGAGAAAAAGAGAAAGAGATGACACCAGTGGGAGAGGCTGACAGCTCAGTCCAAACTCAAACAGCCCTTCTAGTGTCCAGGACAGAGGTGCACGTCTGAAGGTGGGGATGAGGTCTGGGTTCAGAACAGCCCAAAGAATTAATTTAAAAGAATTTCCCCACCCATTTTCTGTAAAGGCAGCAGCGGCAGCTCTGGTAAAATACTTCCCAGATCACAGGGCAGTTAGCCATGTAGATTCTGCTGGATTCTCAGAGAATAGTATTTCCGAGAAATAAATCTGAAAAACAGTGAATGCTAGAGTTATTTTCTGCCAGGCACAAATAACAAATAAAAACCATGCTTGTTTTTCATTGAATAGGGGATCTGAATCATCAGCACACATTACTTACGAACAACAGTTTATTTCCTCCAGAAACAATGCTCTTTGGAAAGAGGGGTGTGTTCATTAGTCACGATGCATGCAGAGTAACAATCATTTTGAGTTGTGGAACATTCGATGTAATCAAGATATGTTTTTGCTAACCTACACAGACATATTGATAGTGTTGAGGTATGATGCTAATTCTGCAAGCAAATGGAACTATTGTTATGATCTTGCTGAAAGCTTAGAAATTGCTTTTATATTTAAAACCTTATTTTGAGAGCTGTCAGGCAACAGATAATACAAATCCAGTTAAAGTGTGCTAGAGATTTTTGAAGTAAATCGGAATAGGTACAAATGAAAAAATATTATGTCTATAATATGGGCGTGATATATTTAAAAACACATTTCTAGGTCATCCTTCTAAACCACACCAAATGTGTGTGCACAATTAGAGCAACCATACAATTTAATTGCATGTAAACTAAAATAAAGCTTAAAAGAAATGAGAAGGCTAATTAGAAATGGGCCTACAGGAAGACGATAATTTAATTAGGACTGAAGTTGCCACATGTGTGTAATTAAACAGTTGTGTGATCATTTGAAAGTGGCTAAATCCAGAGAAAATTTAGTCATCCACTGAAATGCTTAATGAACGAATAGAATTTGAGCAGATCTGGAAGATCCAATGAAACAATCTGTGAATTAGCTCTGTAGTATAAGAACCCTGTGAGTGTAATGTAGAGAGAGAGCAGGCCTGGAGTTGAACAAAGGAGTTCAAATCCCATCTTGATCACCTACTGGCTAAATAACCTTGGGCAATAAGTGACTGGGCTGTAGGACCGATTGCTCAGAAAGCAGACTCTAAGATAGTCTCACATTCAGGGTATTTATGAAGGCGTGCCCTTGGGACCAACACTTGTGGAAAAGAGAGGAAGAGGCAGGTGTGGGTGGAAAGAGAAGTCTGAATAAAGTCCGAGATGAACAAACAGAGAGCTCTGAGCTCAAGTGGCTCTTCAGTGATGGCCAACATCTATCAGATGAGGACCACTGAGGGAAGGACTTTAACCCTGGGTGAGGAGCTCTGTTCAGCTGAGAAAATCCCTGAGGGGCTCGTAGCTGAAGGCTGTCTGCTGATAGCACTCCCAACAGTGGGGGATGAGAGCGGTGCCTGCCAAAGTCCACCAGAATAACGTTTCTCCGCCACAGTTAGTTCCCTGTAAAATGGAGATAACAGTACCCACGACTGATAGGTTTGTCCCATTGGATAGTGCCTAATAAATGGTTGCAATTATTGCGGATTTCAAAATGGACATTTTTATTTAAACAGTAGACTAGGAAATCCCCCTACAATTGATTACATAAAATAACATTAGAGTAAAATATTAGCTACTAAAATATATATTGAAAATATAGTATATGGAACTACTAAGTGGTAAATACTGGCCTCTTTATTATTTACAAAATTACAATAGGATCTAAACAGTAAGTGAATAGCTGAATAGCATCTCAGGACATTTAAAGGGATTAGTTTCACTTTACTATTAATAGGAAAAATGCAACTAATTCCCAGCTCTCAGCAGTTCAAATATGCAGGCTGGTGCTTAATCTTCAGTAATATTGTTTGATATGTTTAAAGTGGCTGTTTTGATGCTGTCAAATATTACATCATAAACAGAGGCTACTGCACCCATGCAGAACTGTTGTTTCTTAACCTTTATTGAATCAAATATGTAACACCATTGATCTTTTTTTTGAAGCACTCCAACACTTCACGGTGACTTCTCATACCCCAGACCAAGTCTTAATGTATTATTTTTCTATTCATAGTTTAGTAATGCAAGGATATTTGCTGTTTGTTTAGCTGTAAAGAGTTGACTCATTTTTAATGGTACTGCTATTCGATACATAGGTTTTGTTTGTATTTTTTGAGTATCAGATATACAACACTACGAAAACAAACTGTACTGTATACTTTCTATATATTTTTTTCTTTTTGCTGAGATGTAATACTAAACCAAAGCATAGTCAGACATGATGTCTATAGAAAATACATTTCCAATGTGCTCCCCAATGTTTTAGCAGTATAGTATTTTGAAGTCTATGGGAGTCTGAAATCTTTATGTCTCACATTAGATTTTGAGCAGTTATTACTTAGTTAAAATTATAAACTCACGAAACAAAAACATGTCACAAGAAGGATTATTTCCTCTGTAGATTCTAAGCAAAAGGCTAGAGGTTTGCCAAATCTATATATTTCTCAGAACTTCAATAAATTTGAAAAATAATTGATTGTTAAATGAAAAGAGTGATCTTGCATATTCTATTTTCTTCATCAATGATAACTTTCAGTGTATTACTTTCAGGGAAAAGCAAAATTATCACTGATATGCATGATAGTATATTGTTGCCAGTCAAGTTTGTCACAAAATTCATCATGTAGAATAAATTGTTGATAATAAGATTCTCCTGGTGCTTTGTAGCTTCACATGAAAATAAGTACTTTCAGGATTCCATTCAGTGTCAAAAGTTGATCATTTCTTTGGATTATTGTAGATGTTTAGATTTATTTTACTGTTAGTATTTTCAGTTGCCTTGCATGAAGTCTATACCATTAATTTATCTTAACTAACCTAAACAATTTTATGACTGAGTCAGAATAAAAGAAGACCATTTTTTCAGCTAGATCATTATGAAATTAAATCTACCTCGTAACATTCAAAGCAACTACCATAACGAAAAGGAACCTGTCTTGAATGTCCAAGTTTTACAGTAATGAACATTTTGTTGGGGTTAGTGGGGAGAAGGTGATTTATATCCTGTATGAGAGAACAGAGGGAAGGAGAGATGATCGTAGCAAGGATGAAAAGATCCTGAGAAAACACACGTTGAAAACAAAGGTGCGTGGAAGGAGCCAGGATGATGGGAGTATGGTGAGGCAGATGGAAACCAGCAATTCTTTCCCACAAACTCATATGAGGCATCTTCTTTGTGCCAGGCCCCGCACCGCATAATACATGTGCATTTGATGGATGGTAGGATTATAGAATGAGAATGATAGATGCAGGAATTTTAACAGGGAAAGGATTTCATTCTCTTTATGGGATGCTAGAGACAATAGGCTGAGAAAGCTTAGTGATATCTTTAAGATAACAGGTTATGCAGTAGATTCAGGAACAGAATTCTAATCTAACATCTAGTTTGATGATTATTTCCTTCACCATTCTGGTTTTTATTATTATGGATATTTCTAAAAAATAAATATATTATATTCCTACATTGGACATATTTGTAAAACATATTTGATGAGTCTTTCCTGGAGCTTTCTTATATTAACTTACTCAGATCCTAATTCAGCCAAGCATATTTAGACGGGATTCAAAAATAACAAGAGGGACTTTGTGTTACAAGATGTTTGAAAATATCACAAAAACACAACAATAAAATCCGTGAAAATAATATCAGAAAGACACATCAATGGCATTGTTTTAAAATGTAGGTTTTATCATTAAGGTCAGCAGATCAGATGACTGGCACTGAAAAGATTGTAACTCACAGTTTCCAAGAGAAGGGATCACGTCATGCCATGCAGGGCCACGAGGAAGCACCAGAGTTAGTCAAGAGGCAGAGGGAGTGAGGAAAAATGTGGGCAAGAGCCTCAATTGTGGTTTCTACAGGAAGTAATGGGCAAGACAGGAGAAACAGGTTTAGGATTGGCTAGCTTGAATAATTTTAGTGGGCTCTGGGGCGTAGGAATTGTCTCTGCTTGTCTGGTATCTGCACCTGGGGTGATTAGGAAAGGGAAATAGTGACCCAGGGTATAAAAGCCCAATAGGGGAGATGGTGAGGATAGGTGAGCTCTGGATTGGTTGGTTTATATAGGAAAAGTATGCTCCCAGGCAAGTCATTTATTAATGCTATTTCTAGGAATTGGCTAGGCCCAGGAGGAATAATTCCTTTGGGTCCTAGATGTCAAAATATCAGAAATACATGAACAGAATAGAAAGGCTAGAAACAGACTCAAAAATGCCAATGCATTTACTATAGGATTAAAAGAATTTTAAAATTAACATGAACAGGGCTGTGAAAAATGTAGGATTTACATTTGAAACTGTACATGTAGTAGCAGTTACATGAAATAGAATATAATGAGAAATAGAATGTACATGTAGTAGTATTCTAGCTACTGATAATAAAAACTTAGTAGCTAGATCTTTATCTTATGCTTTACAGACAAATAAATTATAGAGGACTCTTCTTTTTTTTTGCTAATAAATCCTAAGATATATTATAAAATATAATAGAATAATTTTAAAATATTGAGTTGAAGAATAAATATTTATATTTTATTTATGCCATATAGTACCTTTAAATGTCAAGTGTTCAAGTCTATCTACTTTTTTATTTATAATTTCTGCATATTTGGTCATTCCTAGAAAGTATGTCATCATTTTTAGATATTGAAATTTGTTTCCTGAATAACAAATTATTATAACTTAATCAGTTGATTTCCAGTTAAAATAAGGTAGTATCATTTCAAACAAAAAGATGACTTATTGTTAAGATTTTGTGTCCCTATAAAATAAATATTTTGTTGATGTTGAAAAAATGAATGTGGATAGCTAGTGTTCAACTGCCAATATTTCTAATACATGTGTTATTCAGGCTCCACTTTAATCTAGATGCTAAATGGTATTTTTTAATTATTTATTTTGTTTCTGTGTCATAACACAGAATGTTAATAACATAACTGATATCTTGTTTCTTTTATGACAGAAAACAAAATAAATTGTACCAGGTAGCTCCAACTTCTCAAATGCACTAAGATTGACCCAGGGTAAATATCCGATATACGTGATTTCTCCTAGTCAGGCGCAGAAACTCTGTTAACATCTTTATCTTTTAAAACCATAATAATTATATGAAGGCCTTTGATACCTTTTCTCTGGATCAAGATCATTTCCTTCCAAAGAAGGCTGTGTTTGACCTAAATGAAATGGTAGGTGTAAATTTCTCCATGTAGCAGCGAAACATCTATTCATGACAACTTTCAATACGATTAAATATGTCATCATATTAATCTAGAAGGAAATTTGATGCTCTCCAAAACTTAGACAAGAAGAAATTTGAAAAATTTTCTTATCAACTCTAGTTGATTTCCAAATACTGCAGGATCAAGTGATATCTTGCCCTGATCACTCCATTAATTCAATATCATTTTTTCTTTCACTGATACAATTATATAATCTAGATTGCCTTAATTCGGGTAATAAAAGTACTCTGGCAGGTTCAGTTCCCAGAGATTTTCACATAGCATATTCTCTCAAGGGTTTCAGTTGTGATATAATATCCCCACATCCTTAAATTTATTCCTGGGACATTAATGTACTCTGTAATCCTAGCAGGAATTGCGATATCTAAATAGATCTGTGGGGGTTCTGTTATAGAAAAGGTCTCAGACATTTGGTAATAATTCATCACTTTCACACTACAAACAGCAATTTCAGAAGAATCTGCTCCCACATTTTGGGGGCATTTTCTGAGGCAGTCTAAGCTGTCAGAATTGGTTCCATGGAAACACCTCAAAGTAGTCCCATGACATACCCTGCAAGAAAGCACCCCATTACAACAGTTGGCACAGATTTACCCCCATTAATCTGTGAATGAAATTTCTTCAAGAAAACACTTTCATCAACTGTACTCATTTTGGGTGAAATGAAAGGACTAAAACATCTTAAAATTTATTGCTTGGGCAATAAACACAGATCTCTATTTAGAATATTGTTCCTTAATTTGGGCAATAAACTTCCATAATGCATCTCATAATTGAAAATCTTCTCGAAGACTTTCACTTCAGAAACTCTAGAAAAATTCTGAAACACTATTAATTAAGAAATTAGCTCTCTAAATAAACTGTGATTTTGAATTTTTAATGCCTTTTTCTATTCCACATAATGATTCTTGCTAAGTCACAAATGGTGTTTAACAGCTGTTGTATACAATTCAATATCTTAATAGCAATTAAGGCAGATTACAACCTAAATAGAATCAGTTCAAGGTATTAAATTAGGGACAACTCCATGCTTCAGAATCAAGCAGATGAGGAAGTTCCTGGCTGCCTGACAAGACCCCATATGCTACTAAATATGCAAAGCTAGATTGGGAGATTTTGCGTTTTGGATCTGTAGGCAGTGGCAATTCAGGAATATTTAGCACTAATGAAGAGCATCATATCAGTTCAAGTTAATTAGCATTTATCCTTCCTCCTTCACTGAGTCTTTCTCTCATGCTTCATTCAACATTAAATCTAAGCTTGTACTATTAGGAATAAAAGTGGAGCCTGAATTATCTATCCTTGGGAAAAATTGGCAGCTGAACACCAGCTTTCCACATTCATTTGTCAACATCATCAATGTATTTACTTTACAGAGGCACCATTTTTTTTTTTCTGTTTAAAAAGATATTTCTTTATTTTAAACATAAAATTTTATGCGACATTTCATTCATAAAAAAATTAATATCTCAAAGTATCAACCAATAAAATAAAAGACACAGTCTTTTATTTTTCCATTCTTCAACAACTAACATTTTAATATATTATGAATATAAAATAGTATTTGTAAAGTCACAGCTCATCTAATTATTTAAGTTGTTATATTTTTGTCTTAATTTTATAGATTAATGATATCCTTTCTGGTCTGAAGTATATTAGAATTTTCTGGAAGGAGAACATTGTTTCCATTTGAGTGGTATGAGTTGAAATAAAAAATGTTTGTGTACTTAAATTCTTTCTATTTCCAATATGCTTTTTTTTATTTCTACTGTGATAAATGAACATTTTTTTACTAGAATAATTTCTGCTTTAGATCATATGTAATTTTCCCCTCTCTACCTCTCCTGTAGTTTTGTATATACAAGCATCTCAAATCTTTAGAAACTCATGTGAGGTAGAGTTGTAATAAGTAAATCATTTGATTCATTGATTCCTTCATTCATTCATTCTTTAAATATTGCTAAGTGCCTACTATTTACTAAACAATGTAAGAAATGATCTCCCTTGAAACATGTAAGTCAAACCAAAGTGTTAGCTTTATTGAAATTTTTATAATATATTTTTCAATCTGTATTCTGCTTTGGGGGGTTCCTTTCTCGACTTTTTTACTTACTAGATATGTGACTTTGGATAAGTAAGTTAAGTTACTGAGCCTGTTTTCTGCCTGAATTTTGAGAATTCATGAAATGTGCATGAGAAAATGTTTATAAATTTAAAAACTAAACATGAAGACTATTATTATCATTATTATTATTTTTAGATTATTTTAACCAATCAAAAGTGTCAGAATTATTATTATCACAGCTATTAATGTCACCATGGTATGCCCAATCAAAGGTTCTGTGTATTTTTTTAAAAAAATGTCTAGTATGCCTTAGGAGAGAGGAAGAAAGGATAGCAGGAGAGTACAAAAAGTGTATGGTGGTAGTGATGGTTTTTATAAATTCATTAATATGTCTTGGTCTATCATTCTTTTTATTTAAAAAAAGGTCCATTTATTCTCAGCCAGAAGATGTCATTCAAACCTCTTTTATGGTTGAATTGGGTAGGTTGAAGTGATCTGTTCTAACCTACTTTAAAATATGGGTTATTGTCTAGGCCAGAGAATTTTCCCTTCATTATCACCTCATAAAACAACTATGAGAGGAGACTAGACTTCTTACCCTAATGCAGTTGTAATGAAGTGAAAGTTTTCTGGTTTGCTTTTGGATTCTTCCTCATAGAATTTTGCAACCTAAGCCAGAACACACCTTGGCTCACATATTAGCACATTTTTCTGGCCCAGAAATTAGGGTTTAGAGACTAAAGAAGTCAAATGAAAGCAAGGAATTCTTAAACAATTTATGGTTAGTCATATACTGTAAAAATTAATGAAAATCGCAAAAAGAAACATCCATGTTAAGCTTTAAGAAATTTTCTTAATACTAAGAACTTTTATAGGTTAAATATAAACATTTTAGAGGGTACTAATGGAAACTCTTTTACCACCAGTGAATAGTAGATTCTTGAAATCAAAGAAACTAATTATGACCTCAAAAATATGTATGTATAAATTAATGAACCGTTAAGGAACTAGAAACTATTGAAAGGAGAGATTGATTATTTGTGTTGTAAAATCTACATTTATCTTATTCTAAATTATACTAATTGAAAATCATTCCTGATTTAAACCCAACTAGAGAATTCTCATTGTCAACAGTGACATTTTCACTGGCCTTATCCTGGAATCTGACATCAACACCACAGTCTAAAAATTCATGAGTTAATCATAATCTTAATAAAGTGTTTAGAAAGAGAAGGAAATAACTCCTTAAAAGAGTCATGATCTACTTTATACATTAGCCATTCTGTAGCACAGATTTTATAAACGTGCTCCTTCACTACTCATGAGAAAATTCTGCTTTCTGGGTAACTACCACGTTATGAGCTGCTGAAGTCTTTCTTAAGAAACCACACAACCACTCACTTACATAGCATAAAACTATAATTTTTAGAATTCTTTCACAGAATAACTTATATAATAGTGAATATGCATATATTTCCCATTTGTGAAATTTAAAGAGATATTTGTACACAAATATGTTTATTATTATTTTTGTTATTTGCACATCAGTATTTAGGTATACACGTAACAAACAAATGGAAGAAGGAAAATGGAATAGCAGCCTCCAAAGGTGAGTTATTTTAATATCATATTTTCTTGCTTTTTGTGAGGAAAATGTTCTAGGTTTATTTTCTTTTTGACTTAGTGACTGCCACTTTATCTTTGAAGATCCCTTACAAGCTCAATATTAACTTACATTGTCTATTTTCCTAACTTAAGTCTAAAAATACATTAAATATCTATTATGTTTCAGTGACAAATATGGTGCTTATTGAATTTAGGAAATTTAACACTTTTGTGAAGACTTCCAAGGACCATATATATATTAGAAGATATTGCCACGTAAGAAAAGAAAATATTGCTTTTGTGTCAAATTCAATATAATTTCCAAGTAAGTGGCAAGCTTAATATTGAATCAGAATATTCTGCCTAATTTGGAAAGAGTAAAAGAGAATATAAATAATTCTTCTTGCCTCTGGCATTATAAAACTTTGGAAGAAAAAACACACACTAATTGATAAAATTGTTCCTGGACTGTATTACAAAGTATGTATTACAAGGTATGTATTACATGGTATTTGTGAGTGCTAGAGAATCTATCTAAATATTGTAGGAAAATGGATCTGTCCAAGGCTGAGGACTTGGTTATGCATTTAAACATATTAATTTGTGCTTGAAGGGCTAGCAGGGGCAGCCTACTGCTAGCCCTTCAAATATATAAAATATATAATTAAATATGTAAAAATACTTATTTCATTGTAAAGATGGTTGAATATTGACAATTTCTTTCAATTCAATCTAAAGTCTACACTTGGAGACTAAAAATATCATGGGAAATAAATCTTCATCAGGCAAAAGAATACCAAGAGAGAAGATAGTTTTGAATGCATTCCAGTTTGCGCTAAAACTTAAGGGTAAGGCCTGAGGAAGAGCTCTATTACTACAGGGTGCCTAAGAAGGAGTAAGGTACAGAAAAGCACTGACTTAAGGACCACAGCTTTGTGGAGTACATTCATCTACTTCAGTGTGGGAGTTGGAGTGAAACATTACGAAAGTGATCATGAGTTAATTCCTATAATTCTTTTTATACTTTTACAAGATGATTTATTTCTTTCATGGTTATTTGCTTAGCCATTAATTATTTTATTCATTCAACAAATATACGCTGAGGTTCCACTGTATACTAGGAACAAAGAAAGATGCTATAGATATACCTGGAAACAAGATGCTTAATTTTCTATCACATTCTTGGCAATAACTCAAATAAGAAAACAAAAAATTATAGTGTAGCATGCAAAATACTATAATGGGGCAAGGATAAGATATTAAAAGAGTACAAAAGGGGCATATAACTCAAAGTAGGGCATTCAAAGAAGACTTCTTAGAAAAAAAGAATTATCTGAGCCAAGAGTTAGAATGTCTAAAAAGATGGGGAGTGAGAGAGTGCTATTCAATATCTAACTTTAATGTTGAAGGCAAAGGGCAATAAGAAATGAGGCTAGAAGAATTCAATAATATCCATAATCTTGCAAATCATGTTCACACATTTGTGTTTATCTTTAGAGAGATAGGAAAAACATTGAATAAATTTAAAGGGATTATATTGCAGGGAATAGACTGGAAGAAAGCAAAACTAAAGTAGAATAACTGGTTCAAAGTCTGTTGTAATAATCCAGGTGAACAATTGTGATTGCCCAAACCACATCATTTGCAGTGGGAATGAATACAAGGGAATATAGATGTAAAGCTCAGGGGTAGAATCAAATGGATTTGGTCACTAACTCTTTGATGGTGGTAAGAGGGAATAAGGAGTCCAAAATATATAAAGCTGGCTATCTTGTTAAAGAAATTGTGCTATTTATTGCATGAAGAACCAAGGATGGATTGCAATTCTTTATCCTTAACATGATTCTTTAAGTTGTGTTTGGTTTCGCACATCCATATGCTGATTCTGTCTTTCAACTAACATCACTATGCTAAAGTTTGTTTTAGAATAAGTTTTACAAAATTCTGCATTAGTTTTCTTCTACTAGTTTGCACTGAGACATAAACTTCATTATTCTATTAGTTTAGGAATGTTGCTGAGGATGCAGGATGCTCTGTTATATGGTGTCATCTCTATGGGGACCTATGTGAGAACATTCAGATCCTAGTGCTAAGAAAAAAGGCTGTGAGGTCTCTCTCTCCACTTTCTCTCTCTCTCTTTACCTCTCTCCCCTTGATTGCTAGTAAGCACAAAACCCTGCCACTAGCAAAAATATAAAAAATAAAAAAGGTGGGGGGAGCTAATGAATCTTACTCATGATTTTGATTCAATTTCCTATCTTAATCTTATCTTTGCTCAAATTTTCTTTTCTATTTGTTTTAGCTGTTCTATCATTTTAGAATGAAAGAGAGAATAAATAAATTGAAAGTATCACTACTAATGTATAGATGTTGTTATGCTCTAAGAATCAGTCAGTTTTATACTCCAAAAGAAACTGTTTTCTTGACTGATAGCCAGGTAAAGTATTATAGAAAAAATACAATGCTTAAAGTCAAAGAACCTGAACCACATCTTTGAAATTTTGCAAATCGTTTATCCTCTATAGGACAAGTAGCAACAGGAGGAATTATTTTGAGGATGTATAATCAACAATAAGTTAGGGTATATTTTAAAATAACAGAAAGAGTGGAATTGGAATGTTTCTAACACAGAGAAATGATAAATTCCTGAGGTGATGAATACCCCAATTACCCTGATTTAATTGATTCACATTGTATGCCTGTATCAAACATCACATATATCCTATAAATATATATAGCTCTTATATATCCAATATTATTAAAAATAAAAATAAATTTTAAAAGGAATTATTATGAGGCTTAAATAAGATGATAGGCTGCAATGTGGCTTGCACATTTTAGACCTTCAGTAAATATTGATTGAATCTGACTCTATGATACCTAGAGTAAGGAAATTATAGGAAGAAGCCCTTAAGATTTTCTGTTGTCAGAATCACTATTCGATGGCCTTGTCCTCTTACTTAGATCATAGTCTACATCTCTGTTTCACTCTCTGTATTGGTTCCCAGCCACCAAAACAATAAACAGAACTTGTAAATATCCAATAAAGTGACTACTTTCATCTCACCACTAGAGCAAGCACTTAGGGCCTCTGACAACTGTGCACTCCACAGCCATCTTGGCTGTGACTAGGCATGAACTACTCTTGGCCTCCAAGTTACATCTTCTCTTTGTAGGAGATTAGCCTAGACTAATTTTCTGTGCCTCAATCTTGTCTTCATTCCATTTTTTTTGCATGGAGAACCCAAATCCCTTAACCCTGGTTAAAAGACAAATTACCAAATTGGAAGATAAAGGAAAAAAAAAACACCCAATGTCTAACCGAAAGCGATTTATAATGAATGTGTATGTTAACAGCAGAAAAGTTACTGTTTTGTTATTACCATGACTATCATTACTATAATTCTTATTACTATCTGGATCTAGAACTAGGTACAATATTAAGCCCTCTGTCTTTTAGTCACATAATATTTCAAATGTATTTTTGATTATAGGACCAAGATATAAACCTCACAGTTGCTTTTTCAAGGTAGCTGACCAAAAATTATCTGAATAAATGGTGCCCAGAGTGGTTTGGAGAGCTGCTGCCCTGTAACCTCTGGAGTACTGAGTGAATTATTTGGGCCCCTGTGTTAAAAGTGATCCCTCACCCACCTCCTTTCAGACACTGTTGGTACTTCCCTCTCTACCTTCATCCCTGTTTTACAAGATCACCTCTAGAAGCTCAAGCCTCTCCTCTCCTTTTCCTCTCTTAAATCTTGCCTGGACATTAGCCGTCTATGCCCCCCTCCAAAAAAAACTTCTGAATTATCTGGAATTTTCAGTTTTTGACCAATTAACTTTTCCATATGTCTCAGTTGTGATGCTATAACACAGTACCTGAGTCTTAGTCATTTACAATAAACAGAAACTTATTGGCTCACAGTTCTGGCAGCTGGGTAGTCCAAAATCAAAGTGCTGGCATCTCATGAGCACCTTCTTGCTGTATCATCCCATGGCAGAAGGCAGAGGACAAGAGAGCAAGAGGGGACTGAACTTGTGCTTTTATAACAGCACCAATCCTATCCAGGAGGGTGGAGTGCTCATGGGCTACTCATCTCTAAGGATCCCCTCTTACTACTGTTATAGTGGCAATTAAACCTTGACATGAGTTTTGGAAGACAGCAAAATTTGAACCAATAACAATATATTTTTCGTTGGTCATTTGCCACCTCCTTTCTTTAACTGGAATAAAATGTTTCTTAAGATCATTGCTTCTCTAACAGCTCTTTCAAATGGAAGCAACTTTTTCTGCCATTGTCTTGGTTCTTCCTTGCCAGAAGATGGAGTAGGTGTCTGTTCTGCTCTCTAGAGCTCCGTTACAGCTTTAGATTCTTCCTGCAAAACCTCCTTTAAGGGTCATACCCTCAGGATGGAACATCCTCTCTCCATCCTCCATTGCTGATCATTCACTGTCCTTCATTTAAAACATCAACTCTTAACTCAAAATCTTTGTAGTATCCCAAATTTTGTAGCTTTCCTGTCAAAGTTCTGGCCACTCACTTAGTTCCAGCTACTTTCCACAAGGAAGATAAACTAAAGGCAGCTGAAAAATTAGTGTGAAGAGTCACATTGCATCATATGAGTCCTAAGTACTAGAGGTAAGTTTCTGTAAAGACATAAAGCTGAACTTAAATAATTAAAATTTGATTTATTGTGTCATGCTGGAATGAAGTCACACTAAAATTTTCTCAATGATCGATCAATATACAAGTAGTCCCACCTCTCCCTGTGACTTCTAAGCAATACATATCCTCTTACTTTTTCCCTCACACTGCCTCTTCTTTCACTCATCCTCCAGAGAGTGTGACTACACCCTTGCTTCTGTATTCACAGTACAGCTGGAGGGGCATCCATTATCACCGTATTATTTCACACTGGGTGAGCCATTTCTTTGGTGACACTGGAACATGCCTGCATAGGGCCTTATTTTTGGTACCTTTTACCTACTCAGTGTGCCAGTCGAGTTATTTGAAAGCAAACTTGTTAGGAAGACAACTAATATATAACAAGAGTTGTAAATATTTTTCTTTTATCTTGCTTTTGTGGATGTTTTGCCAAGAAACAAATGTTGGAGTAAAGAACATTTAACAGCTCATGGCAAGGGCTAACGACCCCAGTAGATGTTTCATTTGTTCTAATTATTATGAAATTTTAACATATTGTTGAGGACTCCTAGGCTCATCCTTTTTTCTGCACTGATTGCTGTTTCCATTTATGAAGGCTTCAAAATACATATGAAGGACACATCTGACACAGTAATACATACTTCTTCATTCCCAGGAATTTTGCTTCCATTCTACCTCCATTTCTCAAAGAAGAACCTTAGACTCACCCAATTTCCAAAATCTCTAACACCGAAACCCTACTCTCCAATCACAACCTATTTCCTTCCTGCTTTGCAAGTGCTCCTTCCCTAAAAACTTTTATCTCTATGTAAACTCCATTGACCCCACCACATTCTCTCAATCCCTCAGTGTGTTCATTCTTTATTTCATTCTTCACTTTTCTCCTGCTGAAGCTGTAATAATCTTCATTATAACTACTGCCTTGCACACATCCTCAGCTCTCCTATTCTATCTTTCTCAGTGGCATATATCAATATTTTTAATATTTCTTACTCTGAATGAAAGAAAAATATTTGATTTAATCTCTCTCATAGATCAGCCACTTTCTGCCTACTTAACCAACTAGAAACAGGAGTTGGATAGACTCCCATTTTAAAGCTTGGAGAACTGCTGCTGCACTGGCTTCCTGTTTCTCATATTCCTTCCAGTTCCCTTTGTTCCTCCTGACGAAGTTGCAAGTTCTGCTCCCGCAAGTTGCAATGTGTCAAGCTGGAGATGATTTCTTTTTTGTTGTTTATTTTTCCAGTCTGGCTTTAGTGTCTGCCCCTACTAAATATGTTATCTTTTCTGTTTTCATTTCAAGCACTTCTGAGGGCAATTTTGAGAAGAGTTTAGAATACTTTGCTTCTTGGTAGGATTAACATAAATACCATTTGCATTCATGGCATTTTTTCCATTTACTTTTCCAAATAGGATAATGCTAAAAGCTGTTTTGCACTCTCTCAGTCCTTTCATATATAAATATATATATTTTAATAAGAAATTTCTTGTATGTGTCTAAGTAAGATTTTTTAGAATTCAAGCATTACTAAAAAGAAAATTTTCTTAGAAATTGGTTATAAACATAAAATTTTGTAATTTCCATTACCCACAAATATTTGAAAATTTATTTTTAAATTGACTCTTAAGTGTTTTAATTCCATTTCTTTTGATTTTGCTTTATTATGATTTTGAATCTATTGACTTTCTTCATTAACACAAGTTAATATTCCTTCTACTTGCCTCACAGAATTTCATATTCCACTTGTTTTTTTTTTTTTTGGCCATAATTTGATTTCTTCATCCAATGTTGGATAGACTCAATTACACATTATTTATTTATCCTGATTCTTGAATTGTAAGTATTTATTCTGGGGGAAGCATTTAAAATGATTACACTCTAAATTCATGCTAACCAATCTTAGTTGCATACAAAAAACTATTCTGCAGTCTTTGGCTCAATCCCATTTTGCACATCATCTGTTCCAATCATTTGCCTCAAGCTCTCAATCATATGCTATATCCCATATCTCTGAGCAGATACTTTCATTTCCTACATTCCTTCATCCCCTCCTGTATTGAAAATCTGGATGAGAGCCAAACTCAACTATTTTCCCTTGTTACTCATATTCTCCTTCTATATAATCACCATTATTTTTGCTCCTTTTCCTCTAATATCAGAGAAAGACAAATCATTCCTTTTCAAAACAAGTCCTTCTATTTGTGATCATTGATTTCATAGTATTCTCTGGAATACTTCTTCAACAATTACTTCCCCTGGATTTTGTATATATTTATTTTACCCAACTCTTTTTCATCAGTCTCCAAGTATTTTGACTTTTCCTTATGCTAGCACTTGCTTCCTCCTCAGTCTCTCCCGTATTCCAGTTTTCTCAATTCCCATCAGCAACCAGTGATATGATTGAACATCTCCTTTCACTGACTCATCTTGCTTGCTTCCTGCAAACCTGTGCTCTTTTGACTGTCTTCCTAACTCTATGATTTTTTTTTTTCACATTCCACCTTCCATTTTTGCCTCCAATACTCGTCTCCTTACACATTTTAGTTTGGCAATTTCAAACATGTACCAATGTTTTTTTTTTTTTTTTTTTTTCTTTTTATTCATGACAAATTATTAAGTGAACAGTGCAAGTTAAAAACAATAGTTTCATATTTTTTCCCCACCCCCCCTTTCCCGAGTCAGCACCTTCAAGTGTTACCACTCCCCAAACAGTGCGCAATGCACTCATTGTGTAGGCATACCCCCATCCCCTCCCCCACCCCCCACCTCAGTCTGATGTCCAATTGGTGTCGTTCCCAGATTTGTATTTAGGAGATGATCAGGGAAACCAATTTTCTGGTGAGTACATGTGATGCATGTTTTTCCATTCTTGGGATACTTCACTTAATATAATGGGTTCCAACTCTCTCCAGGAGAACCATAGAGATGTCGTATCTTCATCATTCCTTATAGCTGAGTAATATTCCATGGTATACATATAACACAGTTTACTAATCCAATCATGTATTGATGGGCATTTGGGTTGTTTCCACATCTTTGCTATTGTGAATTGTGCTGCTATAAACATTTGGGTACATGTGCCTTTGTTACAGAATGACCTTTTTTCCTTTGGGTATATGCCCAGTAATGGGATTGCTGGGTCAAATGGCAGGTCTACTTGAATCTGTTTAAGATACCTCCATAATGCTTTCCACAGGGGCTGCACTAGTTTGCAGTCCCACCAGCAGTGTATTAGTGTTCCTGTCTCTCCACACCCACGCCAACATGTGTTGTTTTGGGTTTTTTTGATAAAGGCCATTCTCACTGGGGTTAAGTGATATCTCATTGTGGTTTTGATTTGCATTTCCCTGATGATTAGAGATGTTGAACACTTTTTCATATGTTTGTTAGCCATTTTTATATCTTCTTTTGAAAAATTTCTATTCATGTCCTTTGCCCACTTTTTGATAGGGTTGCTTGATTTTTTCTTGCTGATTTTCCTGAGTTCTAAATAGATTCTTGTTATCAGTCCTTTATCTGATGTGTAGTATGCAAAAATTTTTTCCCATTCTGTAGGTGGTCTGTTTATTCTCGTGACTGTTTCTTTGGCTGTGCAGAAGCTTTTTAATTTAATCATGTCCCATTCATTTATTTTTGTTGCTGCTGTGATTGCCTTGGGGGTCTTCTTCATAAATTCTTTGCCTAGGCCAATGTCTGTAAGAGTCTTTCCTACATTTTCTTCTAGAATTCTGATTGTATCACGCCTAAGGTTTAAGTCTGTTATCCACCGTGATTTGATTTTTGTGAGAGGTGAAAGCTGTGGGTCCTGTTTCAGTCTTCTACAAGTGGCTAACCAATTCTCCCAGCACCATTTGTTGAATAGGGATTCTTGTCCCCAGGGTATATTCTTTCCCGCTTTGTCAAAAATTAGGTGACTATATGAGGATGGTTCTATATTTGGATTTTCTGTTGTGTTCCACTGGTCTGTGTCCCTGCACTTGTGCCAATACCAGGCTGTTTTAAGAACCACGGCCTTGTAGTATTGTTTGAGGTCTGGCAAATTAATACCTCCCATTTTGTTTTTGTTGCTTAAAATTGCTTTTGCTATACGGGGTCTTCTTTGATTCCATACAAAGTGTATAATTATTTTCTCTATGTCTGTAAAGAATGATGTTGGTAATTTAATAGGGATTGCATTGAATCTGTAGATCACTTTGGGTAGTATAGACATTTTAACAATGTTGATTCTTCCGATCCATGAGCATGGTATATTTTTCCATCTATTTGCAAGTTCTGCTATTTCTTTTCTCAGTGTTTCATAGTTTTCCTTATAGAGGTCCTTTACCTCTTTAGTTAGATATATACCTAGATATTTTATTTTCTTTGTTGCTATTTTGAAGGGTATTGAGTCTTTAATTTGGTTTTCCGATTGACTGTTATTGGCATATATAAATGCCTCTGATTTGTGTATATTAATTTTGTAGCCTGAGACTTTGCTGTATTCGTTAATCAATTCCAGGAGTCTCTTGGTTGAATCCTGGGGGTTTTCAAGATATAACATCATATCATCAGCAAAAAGTGAGAATTTGATCTCTTCCTTCCCTATTTGGACTCCCTTGATTCTGCTCTCTTGCCTGATAGCTCTCGCAAGGACTTCCAATACTATGTTGAAAAGTAATGGAGACAATGGGCAGCCCTGTCTGGTTCCAGTTCTAAGTGGGAGTGCTTTCAGTTTTTCCCCATTCAGTATGATGTTGGCTGTGGGTTTGTCATATATGGCTTGTATCATTTTTAGGTAGGTTCCATCAATGCCTATTTTGTTAAGTGTTTTTATCATAAAAGGGTGTTGAATTTTGTCAAATGCTTTTTCTGCATCTAATGAGAGTATCATATGGTTTTTGTTTTTGCTTCTATTTATGTGGTGAATTACATTTATAGATTTACGTATGTTGAACCACCCCTGCATCTCGGGGATGAAGCCCACTTGGTCGTGGTGGATTACTTTTTTGATAAGTACTTGGATTCGATTTGCTAGTATTTTATTGAAAATTTTTGCATCTATATTCATGAGGGAAATTGGTCTGTAGTTCTCTATTTTTGTTGTGTCCTTTCCAGGTTTTGGTATTAATGTTATATTGGCTTGGTAGAACGTGTTGGGGAGAACTCCATCCTTCTCAATATTGGAGAATAGTTTATGTAGGATGGGCACCAGTTCTTCTTTGTATGTATGGTAAAATTCAGGTGTGAACCCATCTGGACCAGGGCTTTTCTTTTTGGGAAGGTTTTTTATTGCTGTTTCGATTTCAGTTCTTGATATTGGTCTGTTCAGGTACTCTATTTCTTCCTGGTTGAGCCTGGGAAGACTATGTGTTTCTAAAAATTTGTCCATTTCCTCCACGTTCTCCAGTTTGTGTGCATAAAGATTTTTGTAGAATTCATAGATGATATCTTGTATCTCTGTAGCATCGGTTGTGATTTCTCCTTTCATGTTCCTGATGGAGGTTATTAGAGATTTTACTTTTGTGCTCTTGGTTAGTCTAGCCAGAGGTGTGTCTATTTTGTTTATCTTTTCAAAGAACCAACTTTTTGTTTTATTAATTTCCCTTATAGTTTCTTTGTTGTCCTTTTCATTTAGTTCTGATTTGATCTTAGTAATTTCTCGCCTTCTGCTGGGTTTGGGATCGTTCTGTTCTTCTTTCTCCAGTTCTTTGAGTCTATTCGTTAGGTTGTCTATTTGCATGTTTTCTGTCTTTTTGATATAGGCATTTATGGATATGAATTTTCCTCTCAGGACTGCTTTAGCTGCATCCCATAGATTTTGATAAGTTGTATCTCCATTGTCATTTAATTCAAAGAAATTTTTGATTTCCATCTTGATTTCTTCTTTTATAGAATAATTATTCAGGAGAAGGTTATTTAGCTTCCATGACTTTGAGTAAGAGTGAGGATTTCTGTTTGTGATCATTGTTACTTTTATTCCGCTGTGATCTGAGAAGATGCATGGTATAATTTCTATTTTTTTGAATTTTTGAAGACATGATTTATGTCCTAGGACATGGTCAATCTTAGAGAATGTCCCGTGAGCTGATGAGAAGAATGTATATTCTGTGGACTTTGGGTAGAATGTCCTATAGATGTCAGCCATGCCCATTTGTTCTAGCATTCTATTTAGGTCCATTATGTCTTTGTTTATTTTCTGTTTAGAGGATCTGTCCTGTACTGTCAGTGGGGTGTTAAAGTCTCCAGCTATTACAGTATTGTTATCTATCATTTGGTTGAGATCTAGTAGGGTTTGCTTTATGAATCTAGGTGCACCTAGGTTGGGTGCATATATATTGAGTATAGTCATGGCTTCTTGATGAATTGTGCCTTTACTCAGTATGTAGTAGCCATCTTTGTCTTTTATTATTTTTGTTGGTTTGAAAGCTAAGTTATTGGAAATTAAGATTGCCACACCAGCTTTCTTTTGGTTACCATTTGCTTGAAATATCGATTTCCATCCTTTTATTTTCAGTCTAAATGCATCTTTGCAGGTTAGGTGAGTTTCTTGAAGACAGCAGATACTTGGATTGTATTTTTTTATCCATTGGGCCAGTCTATGTCTCATGAGCGGGGAGTTCAAGCCATTCACATTTATTGAGAAAACTGATAAGTGAGACAGTTTTTTTGTTCAGCTTGTTGGGTAGAACTTCATTGTGATGTTTTCTCTCCTGGGCCATTGTGGTATCTGGAATTTGATCTTTAGCTCTTGAGTAGTTTTACATTCGTGGATCTTTCTTGTGCTGATCCGTGTGTAATTCTCTTTGGAGTACTTCTTGGAGGGCTGGTCTTGTCTTGGTGAATTCCCTCAATCTTTGTTTATCTGAGAATGTCTTGATTTCTCCTTCGTATAGAAAACTTAGCTTAACTGGGTACAAGATTCTAGGCTGGGCATTATTCTGTTTCAGAAGCGTCAAAATGGGGCCCCAACCTCTTCTTGCTTGTAAGGTTTCAGCTGAGAAATCTGGCGTAATTCTGATGGGTTTTCCTTTGTAAGTTACTTGTTTCTTTCCCCTTACAGCTCGGAGAAGTGACTCTTTAGTGGATATTTTGGTCAGCCTGATGACTACGTGGTGTGGTGTTTTCCTATTTGCTATGAATCTCCCAGGGGTCCTTTGAGCTTCTTGAATCTGTATGTCTAGAGTATTGGCAAGGCCTGGAAAATTTTCCTCGATTATGTCTTCAAATAGCTTGTCCAACCCTTGCTTATTATCTTCTTCACCCTCAGGAATGCCAATAACTCTCAAGTTAGGTTTCTTCACATAATCCCACATTTCTTGAAGACTCAGATCATTTCTCTTACTTTTTCGATCTATCTCTGTGACTGACTTATTTAGTTGGAAGAAGTTATCTTCAATTTCTGAGATTCTTTCCTCTGTTTGATCTACCCTGCTCTTGAGACTTTCCACAGTGTTTTGTAGCTCTCTGAGTGAATTCTTCACTTCTAGGAGTTCAGTTTGGTTTTTCTTCAATATTTCAATTTCTTTAGTGAATTTTTCCTCCAAATCCTGTATTTTTTTTGTGTTTTCCTTGTGTTGTTTATCCATTGATTCTTGTATATTATTCAGCTTGTTTATAATCCATAATTGGAATTCTTCCTGTGACATGTTGGTGTTTTGAGTCTGGTTTGTGTCAGATGGTTGGGAGCTGGTATTTCTCTTTGGGGATGAGCTTTCCATTTGATTCTTTGTGCTCTCCGTGTTTTTTCGCTGGGCCCTTCCCATCTAGATTTATCGTTGGATCTTTACTTATAGATTTAGTCTGGTTAACAGGACTCTTTGTGCTCTATTCTTAGGCTGTGAAACAGTCTAGGTATGTTGCTTCTTTTGGCAAGAGGGGGAGACTGTTGTGTATTGTTTAGAGATTTTTCTGTTTCCGTTGGGGGACTGCTTCCGATGGGTCCAATCCTAGAGGATTGGAGTGATCCAAGACCGCTTTGGTGAGTTAGAACACTGTGTTGTGGTCTTTCAGAAGGCAGGCAGGGTCCACACTAATAGTAGACCGAAATTCTCTTTGCTTGTTTGTTTCCCTTTGGTTCTTCCTCTATAAGGGAGGTTTCTGACTCTATCTGCAGGCAAGATACTAGCTATGGGGAGAGGACGGTGACCTCACTTGCTCAGTGCCCCAGTTGCTGTAGCTCCCACGGGCAAAAGTCTATCTTGGTCCAATGTCCCCAGGGATCAGGTTCCACACTCTCGCTTCTGGAGAAGTATTCAGTGTTTACACTTCCGTGGGGATCCTATATAAGGTCCGTGGACCAGGGGAGAGGGCCGTCCAGGGAGCCTCTTGGTACCCTATTGCTCCGCAGTGACTTGGCTGTGGGCCCTAGAATGGCGATTGCGTGCCTGCAGATCTCCGGCCCTGGGGGTGACTGCTCAGGATCCGGTATGTACCAGAGCCAGGGACCTGGCCCGTTCCAAAGCTCACCGTGGGTCCCCAGTTAGAAGGCGAAAAGAGAGGAGAAAGAGAAGGAAAAAAAAAAAAAAAAAAAAAAAAGAAAAGAAAAAAGAAAAGGAAAGAAAGAAAAGAAAGAGGAGAAAACGAAAGAGAAAAGAAAAAAAGGAACAAAAAGAAAGAAAGAAAAAGAGAAAAAAAAAAAAAAAGGAAAAAAAAAAGAAAAACACAAAAAGCCAAACCAAAAAACACCAAAAACGCCAACAAAAATGAACAAAAACAAACTACATAGCACCTCACCACACCGCAAGGCATTAAGATACACAAATCTGAAGTATATAATTCAGCGACTCAATGTTTTTTTGTTTGTTTGTTTGTTTTACGCCTTAGCACAGCTCCGCCCCTTCACTTCCGCTCGGCTGGGTCCGGAGCGGCCATTAGATGTTTTTGTTTTTACGCCTTAGCACAGCTCCGCCCCTTCACGCCCGCCCGGCTGGGTCCCGGGCGGTTTCGCAGTGGATTTCAAGATGGCGTCTGCGTGCCCGCACAGCTCCGAGGGTGGTGGGGGTCCAACCTCCGCGCTCAAAACGGCGCGGCAGCCAGAGGTCCAGAGGGCAAAGGTGCCCGCCGGGGCTGTCCGGCTCGTGAGCCGCCGGAAAAAAAAAGAAAAAGAAAAGAAAAGGAAAAAAAAAAAAAAAACCCCAAAAAAACAAACACAAACACAAACAAACAAAACCCAGAAGAAATTTACCAAGAATAAAATATACAGTTCGGGGAGCCTATTCTTCTTGTTTGTGGGCTTTTTTTTTTTTTTTTTTGCCTTAGCGCAGCTCTGCCCCTTCACCCCGAGCACGGCCCCGGCATATCCCGCACTCCTGGCGTTGGTTCAGAGACCAGCGGAGGGCGCCGGGCAGAGAGAGCCGCTCGGCACTTTATGGCTCCCGAGCGGTTTTGCCCTCGCTTTCAAGATGGCGCCTGCAGAGCTCCGGGGCTGGAGGAGACCGGCTCCCCGGCAGGCAGAGACCGCCACTGCCCGGGGGCTGGCGAGCAAGGACGCGCACTGGGGGTCACCGGCTGGAGAACCGCCGAAAAAGGCAGCACGGGCAGAAAGAGCCGCTGGGCACTTTTTGGCTCCCGAGCGGTTTCGCCCTCGCTTTCAAGATGGCGCCTGCCGAGCTCCGGGGCTGGAGGGGACCGGCTCCCCGGCAGGCAGAGACCGCCACTGCCCGGGGGCTGGCGAGCAAGGACACGCACCAGGGGTGACCGGCTGGAGAACTGCCAAAAAAGGAAGCACGGGCAGAAAGAGCCGCTGGGCACTTTTTGGCTCCCGAGCGGTTTCGCCCTCGCTTTCAAGATGGCGCCTGCCGAGCTCCGGGGCTGGAGGGGACCGGCTCCCCGGCAGGCAGAGACCGCCACTGCCCAGGGGCTGGCCAGCAAGGACACGCACCGGGGGTGACCGGCTGGAGAACTGCCGAAAAAGGCAGCACGGGGTAGGACGCTATTTGCTGTCCGGGAGTCTTTTGTGTTTTTCCGCCCTGGGGCAGATCCGTCCCTCCTCGCCAAGCGCTGTCTCAGCTGAGATCCCCCAGGTTCTAAGGTAATTTCGCAAAAAAGCCTCCTGTCTGCAATGCGCCACGTATCCCTCAGTGATTCTGCGCTGGCCTGGGTCAGGGCTCTGTTCAATTGGGAGCGGAGGGCTAGCCGCTTTCCCGAGAGGTTGCACCCACCCCGGCTGGGGGTGGGTGTATCCGACCCGCGCTCCGCTGGCTAGTGTCTGTCCCGCGTTCCCAATTTTCGTTCACCTGAGACCTCACTCGCTCTGTTTGTCCCACGCTGATTCTCCGTGGATTCACACCGCTGTTCCTGTGTGGGAGCGGTCCTCTAGCGTTGTGGCAGGTCCGGATCGATGCCTTCCTTCCCGGGAGCGCAGATTCAGGCCGTCACCACCACTCCGCCATCTTTGATCAAGCATGTACCAATGTTTTGACTTTCACTTCCATGCAAAAGACTATGAAAACTGTGTCTCTAGGTTTGCCTTTTTCTTCATCCTCTGACCTATATTTTCCACTCTATTATGAAATTCTTCTCATGAGGGATCTGGAGAACTTTTGAAGCTCTACATGTCTTTCTTTCAAACTATTCCACTTCCTGTTTTCCTAGTCTCTCAAGCAAGAAGGACTGTTATTCTCTTTTCTTTACACAATCAATTACATAAAACTGTCCACTCTGCCCTCACAATATCTTTGCATCCATCCCTCATTTCTTCAATAGCATACATTAGATTCCCATTGTCAGTTGTTAAGTAGTAGTATACTTACTCCTTCCCTAAGAACCTCAAATAATATTCTAAAAACAAATGAAGCAAGACTAAAACAAAATAGAAGGTAAAAAAAAATTAAGCAAAAGGCTTTTTTGTTTCTTTGTTTTAATTGGGAATATTTTACTTTATTCCTAAACTTTAAATTATCACTTCAAAAAAACTAAAAATAACTTAATTATAAATAAAATGACTGTAAATATTTCCCATATAAAACACAAGTCAATTAACTAAGTACAATTAGAATTATATTTTTTTTAAATGGTAGATAAAACAAAGTATTCTGAGTAAAATATTCCATTGTTTGACTCTCAAGCAAACTCCTTCCTAAAACTCCATTTCCTTTGTATAAATTGACAAAGAAAAATTGTGTCTTAGCACTTATTCTCTTCCTCATTGCTCTCTCTTCCCTTTCATTCAGAAGACAACATATTATTCTTGGTAAATTATACTTATACTAAGAGGGGAAAGATTGAGATTTTGAGAGCAGATAGATGGAATGTTTTTCTCAGACAACAGGATAGAGGTGAAGAATGTTCAAAACTCCTCTAAATCCTCAATTTTCACATCTGTGTCTCACTACAATTCTGTGTCTGAATGCACCTCAAAATGTAGAACTTTCAGAGGAGGAGAAATTGCTATAGTTCATCTACTGAAGGGGGCTAAGAACTCTGAAACTGAGAGGTAGAAGTGAAAGCAGAAGTTGAACAAGAGAGAGGCAGTAGCATAAAATAATCATTTCACACTGAAACTACGACACACACATGTCCCAAAGCAAGCACAAAGGGAAGAGCCAATATAAATGAAGAGCCCCAGTGGTGACACTGAGCACTGAATCCTTCCTGAGAGGTCACATGCTAGATAAACACACAAGTATGAAATGCAGTAAAGATTCACAGACCAAGTTTCTTTGTTTGATCAATATTGGGCCGGGGGTGGGGGATGGAGAGGGGAAGCTAGCTACAAAAATGTTTGTTAATGGAGGGACTCCATTATCATTTGTTCTTCAGAATTGGTTTACCAAGAATCTAAACATGAACAGCATCCAATCAACAGAATTGTTCCAGAATATTAATTAAATGGTCATCCTCTTTTAATAAGAATTTGCTATAGTGTTTTACACCTGACGGTGGTGTGACCTGTGAGGTTTCCACTATTGATAGAGGATGTTACAGAAAGTCAATCCAAGTAATTTCTGTGTCTCAGCTTATAGCTCTATTTGTATGTCTCTCTTTCTCTCTTCCTTGAGATGCAATGCCTTGAAAGCACAGATGATAACTTATTTACTCTTGTATGTTACCTCTAGTGTACATAAAATGTTTTGTATAATAGTATGTTCATATAAAATTATTGAACATAATTATTTGGTGTTTTCAAAATTAAAAAGATCAATTTTCTTCATAAAAATTGCTATAGAAATAAATTTCAAATATAAATTTTTAAATATTGCAACATACCTTCAAAATCTCAATTTCTATATCATTTTTATGTCACTGAATGTAGTGTTGAAACTTTAGGTAGGAACATTTGGGAATGAAGTAGTAAATTTTACTTGGAACTTTGTTGCTGTAGCATCTGAAAACAGATAATGATATTGCCCTACTTTAATATTCCCAACAAGTTCTTTAAAAAAACAAAAGTTATAGGATTCATTAAACAAGCCAAGCTGAGACAGATATAGTTCTTAATTATTTTGTTTGTAAAATATTAGCCATTGATTAAGTATAGATAACCTACTAAACATACACTGAATAAATATAAGGGAAGTGAAGTTCTAATGGCTTTAGGTATTTAGTTTAGGTTAATATTTAGTCCATAGGACAAAAACTAACTTTTCTTTTTATTCTTTGTAAATCCTTTAACTTTTGTGAACTCTAGACATTTCAATTTTTCATAAATTTGAATCTTTCATTGTCATTTAAATTATGTATTTTTCTTATAGATATTCTTACTTTGTCTTCATTTGCTACTGGATTTCTTGATTCATTTATTCAACCAATTTTTATTGATTGTGTTTATAGACCATATTATGTGTATGTTACTGAGTTTATAAGGTTGAAAAGGCACATTCCCTGCCCTTACAGGTTACAGTTTAGATTGGAGTCAGACATCCAGATAATACAATACATTACAATATAAAGTGTCAGCTACCTTAGTGGAGGGTGCAAGATACATGGAGGAAGGAGATCCCCAAGCCATGCTGCTCAAGGCCTGGAATGTTTCATAGAGAAGTTATAATTGAATTGAGACTTAGATATGAATAGGATTTTGTTGACCTTATTCCAAGCAAAGTATCCCAAAGAAGAATTATCCAGGTGGCTCTGTATAAGAGCTCCCAGCCAACGAGTGAGGAAAAAAATAAAGCTGAAATATAGCTCTCTGTCCATATACGAGGGCATCTTCCCTGTAGCATAGTTCATTCGGACAAAAGAGACCCCTTTTCTGATTCATTTGTTCAGATCAAATATATTGTAATCCATATGCCCAGAATGGGTATTTTAAAGATAACGTACAAAGGGCAAACCAGGTGTTATCAAAAGACAAGTCTAAGTCCTTGCAAAAACATGCAGGAGCAGGGAGACAGCAAAGACTGTCATATTCTGGGTCAGAAAGAAGTGGTGAGGGAGGCAAAAGTAGTAAATGATTTGAAGTGCATCAACGAGGTTAAGGAATATTGGAATGTTAAAAATTCCATTGAATTTGGCAACCTGATTAGTATGGGCATGTCCAGTGGAGTAGTAAGGGGTACACTTGGTTGCAGCAGATATGTGGTGGTGGCAGTGAGACAGTAAATGTGGTAAAAAACAGACCAAGCTGCAGGGGCTAGGTTCAGTGAATATTTATCTTATGCATGTATATCAACCACTCAATTCAAGAACTATAAAATTTCTAACTACAGGGAAGGCTCCCTTGTGTCTCCTCCCAGCCAAAACCTCGCATCCCAAGAACAGAACCACTGTAATAATTTCTATCAGATTACGTTTACCTGTTCTTTACCTCATACAAATGAGATGATGTGAAATATATTATTTTGCATCTAGTTTCTTTCTCTCAAATGTTGACTGAAAACTTCATCCCTGTTGCATGTAGCTGTAATTGGTTCCTTTGCATTCTATTGTATGACTATATGCAAAATTTTTAGTCACAATTTTTAGTCACTATTAATGAATAATTCTTAGTTGTTACACTTATTACCAGTTCTTGATTAGTAAAATGAATACTGCTATTAACATTCTTGTTCATATCTTTTGGGAGCTGTGTACCCATTCCTCTTGGCTATACATCTAAGAATATGTATAGCCTCTTGTTATATCATAACATAGGCATACATTTAAATTTACTAAAAAATGCTGGTTTTCCAAAGTGATTGCACTAATTTGCACTTGCACCAGCAATGTATGAAAATTGTTCTGTATTTTCATGAACATTTGTGTCTTCCATCTTTTTCATTTTATCCAGGAAGGCAGTTGTGTGCTCTATTCATTGTGGTTACATTCAGTTTTCATTTGTATCTCTCTGACAAATAAGTACGTTAGTGTTCTTTTGTGAAATGCAAATCTTTCAACCATTTTTCTATTTGGTTTTATGTCCTTTTATTATTGATTTCTTGGTGTTCAATGTATATTCTGAATATGTACTTTTCTAATATATGAATTTTAAGTATATTCTCTCATGTCATGACTTGTCTTTCCAACCTTTTAATGGTGTTTTGATAAAGAAATGATTTTAATTTTAACAAAGCCCAACTTATTGATATTCTCGTTGTCTATTTACTATATCTTTGCCTACTTTGAGGTTATGAAGATAGTCTTCTATTTACTTCTAAAAACTCTATTGTTTGGCTTTTCACATAAAAGTGTACAATCCATCTGTGATTGATTTTTGTTCATCACATGACGTATAGATAAAATTTTGATGTTTTTAATATAAATATCCAAGACAACACCATTTGTAGGAAACAAATCCTTTCCCCTCTGTTTCACAGTCATCTTTGTTGAAAAACAGTTAGCAGTATGTGGGTGGGTCTATTTCCATATTGCCTGTGTTGATTTCTTTGTCTATTTGTCTGTTCTTGCACCACTACAATAAGGCAACTCCATAAGTTATAATAGCTCTCTAATTCAAGTAGCATATGTTTTCCTTCATTGTTTTTTTTCAATATTGCATTAGCTATGCTTGGTCCTTTGCTTTTCTACATAGATATTGGAACTACAGTCCGCACATACAACTTAAATAAACTGCTGGGGTCTTTTATAGGGGGTTGTATAAAATCTTTAAAGCAGTTTGGGTAGAAATGCCATTTTAAGAGTAGTGGATTTTCCTATCCACAAAAATTGAGTTATTTATTCAATTTATAGTTTATGTAATTACTACATAATTTTATTTAATTAAAGAATCTCTTAAAATCTTATTGTTCTCTATTCATTTCATATCTTTGGCTCCATTAATTCTCTTTTATTGACTTCTTTTAAATTATTAAAATATTTTTCCCATTTTTTCATTTTTATCAGTTTACTACACATTCACTTACTGTATCTAACATACAACTTAGTTATATAGATATAACTAAGGATTTTTCAATAATAAATGAATGTAGAAATGTCAAATGCTTTCTAAACATTTATTGAGATATATATGTTTTTTCTGTTTTTTTATTAATAACATGAACTACATCAATTTATTTTCTAATGTTAAATGAACTGATTTATTGGTAAAAATTCTACTTTTCATTTTATATGTATATGTAGAGAGAAAGAGATGTTTCTATAAATTGCCATATTCTATGTTTTTATATTTTCCTTAATAATTTTGCATCTATACGTGACATCTACTCATGAAAGGGGTTAGTCTTAAATTCTCCTATTTGAAATCTCTGTGTCACATTTCGGTATCGAGGTTACACTGACTGCATAAGAAGAATTGAAGACGTTGGGTAAAATTGATAATCTTTCTTTCTTAAATATTTTGAAGAATTGACTGTTAAAATCATCTGGATCTGGATTTTCTTTTATGGGAAAGATTCTAAAACCAGAAGCATTTTCTATAAAAAGTGTGGGATTCTTCAGCTTTTCAATTCTTCTTGTACCTTACTGAGATATGCTTTATAAGAAATTTGACTATTTCTTAGCAGTTAGATTTATTAGCATAAATTTCTCCTTACTATCTTTAAATGTCATTAAGGACCTATAATTATGTTCACTATTCCATTTTCAATGTTGATAAATTGTTTTCTTTTATTCTTCCCTCATCAGTCCTGCTAAATGTTAATATTAATAATTTTTTTCAAAGAACCAAGTTGTGTCTTTGTTTATATTTTGATTTGTGTATGTTCTATATCATTGGTTTCTGTTCCTATTTGTATTAGTTTCTTCCTTCAACATTTTTTGCATTTAACTTGCTATGTTTTTTAATAGCTCAGCACTGTCAAAAAGAATATTTTGTGATGATGAGAATGTTCTAAATCTACAATTTAGTACACACTAGGCATATATAGGATCAAGCACTTGAAATGTTGTTAATGTAACTAAGCAACTGGTATTGAAATTAAATTTAAATTAACAAAAACAATTTAAAATCCAGTTCTAAGTCTGCACTAACAATATTTCAAGTGCTCAATTGCCACCTCTGACTGTCAGTGCAGCTCTTGGCTCTCAATACAGAAATTTAGATGATTGACTTTCAACATTTTTTCTAATATATTTATGTGAGGATATTACTTTCACTTTAGGGAATGTTTGAGCTGCAACCAACAAGTTTTAATTTATCTAAATTATTTTTCAGCTTATTTTTACCCTATTTTAATTTCTTTGGTCCCTTATTTGAAGTACTATTTAATAATCCAACTTTGGGCCATTTGTCTAGTTATCTTTTATTATAGATTTCAGGTTAATTTCACTGAAATTAGATAACATCCCTTATATAATTTTATTTTTTTTCAATGGATAATTTATGGCTCAGTATATGGTCTACTTTGGTAAATGTTTCATTTATACTTGAAAAGTATTGGTATGCTGCCATTGTTGGAGATAGTGTTTGATAAATAACAATAAGTTCAAATTGGGTATTTGTAATGTTGTTCAAATTACCTTTAATTTTACTAATATTTTTTGGCAGTTCTTTCACAATTACTGATAGTGGCATGTTTAAATCTCTAAATAGGATTATAGATTTGTCTAATTCTCCTTTTGGTTCTGTAAATTTCTGCTTTTTAAATTTTGCCACTGTAGTAGGTGTATGCAAATTTAAGATTACTATACCTTTTTGCAGAATTAAACTTTTTTCTTTATCAAATGTCCCTCTTTATATCTTGCAATAATTTTGCCTTATAGTCCAATTTTTCTACACTTAATATAGCTGCCCTAGCTTTCTTCCATTAGTGTTTTCATGGTCAGTATTTTTCTTAAATATTTGTTAATACTTTCCTTTATATTTAACATATGTGTCTTATCAAAAGTATGTATAAAAACTGTTTTGCTTTTTTATTCAGTCTGACAATCGTGGTTAACTAAATTATTTATTCAATTTGCATATCATGTAATACTAATAAATAATTTATATAAATTATAAATGTTATTATAAATTAATAAAATATATTATTTATATAATAATTTTAAGATAGTTTTGTTTGTTTTCTATTCCTCCCATTTTTAGTTTGTCCCATCACTTATTTTTATTGATTATTTTTGTATTATTTGTATATTTTTATTTCTTATTTTTGTTAGTAGTTTGTTATATATTTATTTAATATTCTCTTGCAGTTACTTGATGACTCAGAGGATGAATGTTGTAGCACTTATCAAAACTTCATTCCTTTTTATTGCCAAATAATGTTCCATTGCATGCATATACTCCATTTTATCTATTCATTAGTTGATTGACATTTGACTCTTTGCACTTTTTCTTTATGTTTACCTTGAAAATATTTTCATTAGGAATGGAAATTTAAGTTGGAAGTTCTTTTTTTTTTTTTAAAGCCCTCTAAATATGCTATTCCACTGTCTTCTTCCTTTCATTGTTTCTGTTGAGAAATCGCCATCAATATTAGTGTTGTTGTGGCAATGGCATTTTTGAGGTTCCTGTTGAAAGTCTGGAATGTTTACCAATGTAGAGCTTGCATTCTAACCATTACCACTCTAGCTCCTAACAACTACTGAAATCTTTGCTTGTCTCTTTGGCATCCCACCTACTGTTTTGTGTTAGATGGTTTTGTGCTCTTAACTTCTGCCTATGAAGGTTAAGAGCCAGCAATCTTTAAGCTCTTTCTCCTCATCACAGAGAGACTTCTTTTTTTTGAAGAAACTCTGTTTTTTATAGCAAGAAGTTATGAATCACCCCCAATAAAAAGCAAGTGCTAGTGCAGAACTTACTTCTGTGTGTCCTCTCCTTGTAGAATTATAGCTCCAGAAATGCTCCTTGCATTGGTTCTTCCAAGTATTTTTGTTATATGTTTTGTTCTACTTTTGTAGTAGTATCTGGTAGAAAATTAATCTGATACAAATGGCACTCATAAGGCTGTAACTAGAAGTTAATCTACTCTTTCTAAAAGCCTGGCTCTAAAGTAGAGTTATATGGAGATACCTAGAGAGAGAACAATGGGTCGGAAAGTGCACAGAAGTGTAAGATATGATAGCACACTTTATAATAAACAAGTTGGTAGAAAACAAAAGGTTGAGGACTCAGGGATCAAGAGCTCACATGATAAAGTATCATTGCATTAGAGAAGCTTCTCATAGGAAGAATTTCTGAGATTGGTGCCAGTACTAATAGGTATACAAATGGAAGGGCAGAAAACTGAGATAGTTCATGCCTTATAACTTCTATTTTCTGTGCTAAATAAGAATAAAAGTCATTGTTCTAAATAAGAAGAGAGGAGTGGTAGAAGAAAGCAAGCTTAGATAGTAATGAAGCTTTACATGCTGCCATGATTAGAGAGAAAGCTAGCCAAAGACATTCAGTAGGATTTCTGAGGTTTATTGAAGGGCAGGCCAACACCATGCCATAAGTTAAAACATCACAGCTCAACTCTAAAAAGTAGCTTTTTGGCCACAAAGACTTGACCATAACTGTCCTTTTTCCTTCATTGTCTCATTGTGGACTTAAGTTATGATTATATGTGAATTTATCCTGAGAACTTTGCAGACTAGAACATATCAGTTCTAATTCTTGAGAGTCGCTACTGAAATTTCTGTGTGTTAGCTGGTGGATACAGCTAGATAATATAGAGGGGAGTAAACGTGATGTTAGTGTCCCAGTTAGGTCTTGTAATTTCACAATATTGGTTCCTTTTAAAGAATGTGTGCTTGACTTTCCTCTTAATATATCCTCTTTAAAGGAAAAATGTTATATGTTAACCAACTTATCTATTAGTGTCTCTTTCCTCCTACCTATACTACTCCAACAGGGGCCACACCAGTTCTGATCCAACTCCTTTAAGATTGTGATGTCAGAAGTAGAAGATTAAATTTGATCAGAAAAGCATGTTTCTAATTATCATGAACTCAATGGCTTTATTTTGCTTATCAAGATAAACTTTAGACATATCAGGAATCAAAACATCCTGGTGGCAAGGTCTTACTGACCAATTCAATGCTATATTTTATTTACTGAAAATAGTACATGCTGAACCAATGCGAACTCACTGTGATGGTTTCTTTCCACACACTGAGTTAGGCACAGAGCTTGTTCCATAGCAAACTACCTCCAAACCCAGTGGATTAAGCAGCAATCGTCTATTATCATTCATATGTCTGTGGGTCAGCTGTGGGGTTCAGCTGCTCTGGATTGTGTCCAGCTCTACAGCTTTCCTCTGCATCCTCTTAGGACCAACAGGCTAGTCAGGGCATATTCCTCTTATGGCAATGCCAGTAGTGCAAGAAAACAAGCAGAAACATGTGTAACCTCTTATGGCCCTGGCCAAAACTGGCATGCTATCACTTGTACCTATTTATTGCTGGCCAAAACACATCACATATATAAGCTCAAAGTCAAGGGACAGGGACATACGCTACCCATGATGAGGCCATGACAAAAGTGTTGATGAATGGAGGGGCGCAACTTGGGGCCAAAAATGCAATGTATATTGTTCCCCTTATAGAAGTTACTCATTCTATGCACAGGAAGAACCAAAGTGTAGAGGCTTGTTTTTTGTTTTATTTTTTTTAAAAAAACAAGCCTAAGGAGCATCTGTAATACAAGGGCTTCTCTAACATAGAGTGAGAGGCATTTATTATCCACTCTACCTTGGAATTATGTCTACTTGATTTCATAGCTGGTACTAAAGTGAAAAACAAAATAGTAAAATGATAAAAGAGAACCAGCTTTGCAATTAGAAAGATCTGGATTACAGTCTCAGCTCTGACACTTTTCAGCTGTTAACTTTGCTGCTTAACTTTAGCATGTCTCAGTCTTCATCACTGTGAAATGAGAATATCAATAGCGCTTACCTCTATTTACCTCTATGGGGATGTTGAATTAAATGAAATGGAACACACAAGGCTGGTGCAGAGTCGATGACAGAGAATGATAGTTATAATTATTTCCATAGAATCTGTCTCAGATAGGGGACTGGTGTATAGTAATAAGTTTCTGTGATAATTTTCTTTTGTGATGAGAGTAAAAATGCCTTCAAAGAGGTAATGATATTTGAGATCATTGTTGAAGAATTTTGCTGGTCACAGAAGTTATTAAAGGGCAATTTAAGAATTAATTATTAAGTTGAATGAGAATGAGAAAATTATTATGGTAATAGGAGACTTATGAATTTCTAAAATTTTTAAGAATTTCTCCATACCCTATACACCTGTTCGTGAAGTGTGGTATTTGTAATCTTACCACTCTGTCGACCACCCATGTGACATCACATTTTCAGTTTCCCTTGAAACCATGTTCTAGCAAAGTAAACTAAGGCCAAGAAGGGCATAAGACCAGGGTTCTTTTGTAGCCGGCAAAGCTGTTAAAACATTCATTCAGTCACTAGAAACTGCAATGCAGCCGTAGTGTTCCTTAAATTAAACTACAAAGCCACTTTCTTCAAATGCTACTGCTCTATAAGTTTATAGAAAATTATATATACTATATAGATAAACATACTATTTTTTTCTGCTGAAGAAACAGTGATTTAAGTTTAAAACCATGAAAATGTTAAGTTACAATAAAAGGCCACTTTCAACTTTGCCATTTAGAGGCTCACTTATTGTTCATAACTCTTATAATTGGAGCCTTATTATATTATCCTGCTGCACAGCGTGATTTCCTGTTATTTGTCTAATGTTTTTTAAAGAACAGTAATTTAATAACTATAGTGATATTCATCCTCAGCTTCTAACAAATGTGCTATTCCATGAGGCCTTTTTGTAGAACACTGTTGTAGTCTATGTATACTCCATGCTTGCCATCAGGTGACTTTGAAAACAATGCAAAGCAGAAAAATAACCCAATTCCCTGTGATGTTACTTTGAAAAAGAAAGAAACTTTAACTTTTAGGGCATTACAGTTTTATTTCTCTTAAAAGTACTTTCAGTTTATATTTGTTCCTAAGAAAAGTGATTTTATTCCCTTCTCATAGAAAAGTCTGAACTGTGTATTTCAGTTCCAGGGAAACATTGTTAAGTTTTATTGTCTATACTGCACACAAATATCCTAGTACTATATTTTCCAACAAAAACAAACAAAAGCCTTAAAAATATAAATAATTTATTTAATTTTTTTAAGGGGTAGGGAACCTGTAGCCTTTGGGCCACATGTGACCTTTTGGATCTTTGAGTACAGTCTTTTGACCGAATCCAAATTTTACAGAACTGATCAAGGGATTTGCTCTGTGAAGTTTGGATTCAGTCGAGGGGCTGATCTTGGGGGTGGAGGGTCATATGTGGCCCCAAGGCTGCAGGTTCCCCAGCCCATTTATACCATTTTTTGATTATGGGTACTCCTGAAATTTGAAGCTCTCGAATGATAAGTAGCACCATAAAATGATATAATAAAAAAATATTTTTAAAGTAACTTTTTTTAATCCTGGAAAGCAAAAAATCAGATTTAGGGAATGTTTTGTTTACCTTCTTGGTAATATCTTGAGTAAGCCTCCTAATGGAGGCCCTTTTTTTTTTTTAACCTTAAGACTTCACTGTGCTCAAGTTCTTCATCTTTGAATTTTTACACTTATTCTGTCTTATATAATTATAGAAACAAGTAATATGTTGTCAAAAACGAGAACAAAATGCCTTTAATAATCAAAATATGATACAAAGACTTTAGAGGAAAGAGATTGTTATGCCAGCTACACCATGCTGGGATAGCAGGAATGGATCTTCCTGGAAAGTAAAGCAAACGTGATTCTTTCAGATCATAGTTTGGTATATTTCACTTTTACTTTTAAATGCAATGTGTGATCCAAAATAGTTCTTAGTTATTATTTGAGGCAGAAAATATACCTGTATTTTTCCAAAGAATAAGTCCTTTGATACCATGTAGTTATTTTGAAAACTAAAACAAACAAACAAAAAAAATCAGTAAGAACTTTATGCAAATGGATTGTCTATCCTAAACCCAAAGCAAAATAATTATTTATAACTCTACCATAATTTCTATCTCAAAGAATTTGGATCCAGGCATTTCTTTATATTGGAATTCTCTTACAATTCTAGTTGATTGCATCTTACTTTTAATGAGTTTCAGGAAAGAATTCATGATATTTAACTATTCAAGTTAGTGTTCTTTTTTTTGTTATTGTTATTTTTTTTTTAAGTTTGTATTTGTGCTTATGTCTTTCAGTTGTGGTCCATTTTATTTTGTGGATTTCCAATGTGATAACTATAATTTCAAATCTTTTAACATATATTGTTATTTTATATTTGATGGCTGAAGGCTTTAATTTGTCTTATTAGTATTTTTTAAATATATATGCAAACAATTTAAAGTTACGTTATTCTATCATATGAATGTGTGTAACTAGACAGTGAGGGAGTACTCAGTGCAGACCAGTGATATAAACACAAACAACACACAGATGTGTTGCCCACCGTTCTTTCCCTTCTTAATGAACAGTTGTTCTATGAACACCTTTGAAGTGACTCCAGCATTAGTTAGAGTTGTGGTTTCTGTGGCCTTCACTTTCTGGTAGTGACCAACAGCAAGAACCAAAATCAATCTCTGTCAGGCTTGTAATTGAGCACTTCCCTAATTTATGAGACAGTTTTCCCATTAACAACAAAATCTTGAGAATTAAATAAAAACAGACCTTCACAAGTGCTGCTGCATAGGTGAATGTGGGATAAACGTTGATAAATGCGTGTGCCTTGTGAGAGCCTGACTTTGAAAAATTCCATGTCAGAGTTTTAGGTCACATTCTGACAACAATTAGGAACACTGAAATAAATAGTTGGCAATTCTTCTTTGTTATGACAGGGGATGTACAGCCATTTTTATAAAAAAAAAAGCGCCTATTTTATGAATATGAAATGCAATGCCCAGCCATCTTGCTACGACTGAGAATCTGTAAGCACTTCTATTATAAACCATAGTAGAATGCTTTTGAAGATTTGAAAAGTTTGGTTAAGCTGTTTTCACCTCATTATTTGTAAAAATTCCTGTGCCACTGCAATTCCATGCTTCATGCAGAACCCACAAAGTGGTTAAAAGATAGTTAAATGTCCAGTTAAAGTTTACTTTTAGTATGAAATATCTAACCATAATATTATGTGAAATGTCCTGGAAAAATCTAAATGACTCAAGAGGGCTGGCTGAAATTCTAAGTCTTTGAAGTTTATTCAAATATGATGTATTTTATAAACTTCAGATTCACCTGTTGACAGCATAGTCATGAGTTAATTTTTTTGACTTTTAAATTACATGAATCTGTACATTTACATTGATCTAAAGACTATAATCTATAACAGGAAAGAGTGATATTTTATCGGTTGGGCTGAATCTATATGAGTACCAAACTACAAGCCCATTTGGTCAGAAATTTGAACAACTCCTGTCAGAAGCTACTAATGGATTATTTGAATTGAGTTTGTGAAATCATTTAAAAACTAATGAGTATCATACGGTCCTTGCATGTGTCAATGTACCCAGGATTTCTCTGAAGAAAACAAATGAAAGAAAAGCAAGATATTATAAAACAAAAAGTAGGTTTTTAAGGTACATTTAAGAATTAAATTATTGAAAATTCTGGAAATTGAAATGTGATACACATAATCTATAAAATTAGAGCCAATAATTAGCATTTATAAAATTTTTTCCTTTTCTAAACTGTAGGCTTTTGGAGACTGGGAATGGTTTATTTTTTTATTTTTGAGTCTTTCTCTACTCTCTGTGCTTAGCACAACGTTTGCCACAAAAACAGGTGAAATGGATGAATCAAACCATATGCCAAAAATATCATATATAATCCAGTATTACAGCAGGGAAAAATACAATAACTGATATCCAAAATCACTATACTGAAAGCATTAAAATTTGTTTATTATTTTTTTATAAAGGAAGGGAATATATAATCCAGTCTAAGAAATCAATGTTCAGATTTTAACTTTGCTTTCCTTAGAGGAATAAATTTTGAGTTATCAAAAAAGCTATCTACATATATGGTATTAAATACTTATTTATAATATAATATATACTGATTACATAAATTAAAATTATGTATGTTATATACATTATAAATTTATTATACTATTATTAAGCATAAAAATTGAAACGATTCTAGTGCCGATGTGGCTACTATTTGAATTTCACTTTACCATAGCTTAACCAGAGTTTGTATAGCAAAAATACTGACATGGAAAATTTTAAAGACCATGAATTACCTATTCCATAAATTTCACTTGGGGTCTTTAGCACCAGCTTCTATTACTTCTAAGACTAGTCACATAAATACACATATAATCGAGCAGAAAACTTTCCAAATGTTCTAGAATTCAATTCTAAGATCCTAGGACATAACATTTCAGTGAAATGTCTGTAAGTCACTACTGCTTAACATCTCAAATGCACATCTATAAATTAAGTGAGTCATCTATATCCAGGTCACCTAAATAACTCCCAATTAACTATGCTTGTTTATGAGACAAGACAGTTTTATATTTTTCAAATGTACAAAAATATAAACCAAATTTCTATCAGACAATTGTTTAGAATCTTGTGTATATCTTAAATTTTGCTAAATGAACAAAATTAACCTAAATAAGCTGCATTTCTTTCTTTACATACTGTGTCACCATATTTAGAAAGAATTCTCTATTATGAACATTTCAGTAAAAGATCACCTGATGTTAATTTTTCTACTTCAAGAAATATTGTTTCTGTCAAATCTCCATCTATTAGGTAGATAAACATACATCCTTAGTCTTTTAAAGCTGGGAGTCTTCACATTTGTAGATGAAAACAAAATAATGTATGCTATTCATACATAATTAATACCACTTAAGGTACTAATACCACTTTTATTGATACAACTGAACTATGTATGAAATTAGTTGTTAAGCCAAAGATCGCAGAAGAGTAGAAAAAATCATTTGTTTTCCTGAAAAGGGTCAAAAGTGTGGCAAGGACAGAGACTTGAGTTTTATTAACTTTTAAAGGCAGAAATATGTGGATATTGGATGACACAAAGCCAGGTGTTTTTTTCTTTTAAATAAATTAAAACTGCTAAGGAACAAACTCCTTGAAAAATGGTGTTTATATAATGGAAATAGAAACTGACCCTTAACCATAGTGGCACTACCGGATGCCGTTATAATAAGCTCCCCTAAATGCCATGGTGTAAATGTATTAGCTGTACTAAGAGACCCACTCCTGCTATAATTATGTTAGGAACCAATAAGACAGCTCAGAAATCAATATGCTAAGACAGATAGAGTAAAGGACCATGGCCAGCCCACTGGGAATAGATTAGTCTGGCAGGTCCCTAGCTGAGCCATGAAGAAGGGGATATCTTAGCTGTTGTAGAAAGCCATTAATTGTAAATTTTCCTGAACAAGGAACTTGAAGGGAAAGCTTAGACAGCGTTGTTCATACCACTCAATGAAAACTGCAATTCTTATTGATCAAGAGTTAAGCTTTTTATTTTTATTTTAAAATCCAGTGGTGCAAAAACCTAAACATTCAGAGGGATATTTGAAGCTTTTCCCACAGTGTAACTAAAATTCCTCTTTGGTTATTACTTTGTTTCAATAATTTTAAAACTTCTAGATTAATAAAATCATATTTAGGCCCTGCAAACTGACAAGTTTACTGGGGTGACATCAAATTATCTAATTGATTAATATCCATGTGCCATAACATATGGTAAGAGAAGGGATATATTGTTCTTTTCCCCAAGTTGTCAAGTACCTAACTATGAGTATTGCCAAGTTTAATAATAGCTAATTTATGATAAGGAGGAAGGGCTGCTGCTACTTAACTATTTGTGATTAAATTTCTTTACATTCTTAGCTTTATCCAAGTAATTTTCTTAATAAACAAAAGCAGTATAATTTAGTCATTTTCCTAAGAAAGAAAGAAAGAAAGAGAGAGAAAGAGAGAAAGAGAGGGAGAGAGGAAGGAAGGAAGGAAGGAAAGAAATGAGATGAAAACAAAAGGCCAACCTTTTGTGGTTACAGATTGGTATATCTGCTCATGCCCAATCAAGCTTTCAAACACAGAGTAGTAAACAAAAGCAGCCATCAAGCAAGGACAAAGTCAGAGACATAAGTGGTTTGAATGAGTGTGCAATTTCTGCCCATATGACAATCCTGACACAATTGCTCTAATTTTCTTTCCAGAAATGACTGATAAAAGATTTAGGTAATTGCTATGGAGACAGACTTCCTTCCATCACTAGGTATCTTGAATAATACAGCCTCAGGGTCATAAGATGGAGTGTCAGTTTCTGCAGAGTCCTAAATTAATACTTGTCCCTGCTTTGGCTACACTTCCTGTACATCTAATGAAGTGAATGTAATTTATTTTGACAATGTATTGAAAATCACTTGATCAAATGACTATTCTGTAATGAACACAAAAGGCAATATAGCCTTAGAAACTATAAACTCTAAATAACATAAATATATATCAATTTCTCAAAGCAGATTTTTTTCCTAAAAACTGTGTATGTGGTCAGAATAAATAAGAAAAAAAATAGTTTCTAAAAGCATAATAATTCATGCAAATGTTAAAGACTTTTTTTTTGTTCTGATGCCTGAGATTGACCTATCTCTATTCAGCACGTGACCTTGTCCCCTCTAATCAAGCTTAATTTGTCTGGCTGATCTTTGCATGTCTAAGTATTAAACAACATGCAGGGGGGGACAAAGAGAGCCATGAACAAGCTAGTGCTTTAAAGAAAATTCTGAAAGTATTATAGATCAGCTATGCCAGAAATTTTACCTTAACTCGTGAACAATTTACAGGGGAATCTTAAACACACCCACTAAAACTTCACAGCATCAGATAGATTACAGTTTTGCAGTCTCCAGAATGTTATGGCATTTTCAATAGTTAATGAAATCAGCTGGGCGCTAATGAAAACTCTCTATACTGACATCATAAATGATTAGAAGATTACATAATTTGTCTAAAGATACACATGCAAAACTAATTTAAAAGTCAGGCTTTTTTTTTAATCAACATGAAAAATTATCTTAGGTCTTGTGATAAGGTTTTTATGTTTTTCCCCACTGGAAAACAATACCTTAGATTTGAACATATTCAAATACTTGAATTACACATATATCCAATTGTACCAGAGGCAATTGCATGATTTTCTGTCTTTAGAAAACCACCAGAATATCTTGAAAGCCGACAGAGTTAGTGTTATTGAAATATTTAGTTTGCCCTAAAAAGAAATACACTTGGCACCATCTTGGCAAGAAGGCCAAAGCAGGGCAAGTGTCTGTACAGTGGCACTGTGAAAGTACAATGTGGTGTTTAAATACAGCCAGGCAGAAGCCAGTGGATAATGCTCAGTAATGGGTTAATCAATACTTATTATGGTTTTATTGGTTCACTAAAGAGAGAACAGAACCTAGTGAGCACAGAGTCGAAAAAATCACTGCATCTGATCTAGATAACATCTACTCTCCCTAAGGGATTTCCCTATTCAAGAATCCAATTTACCATGCCTGATTGACAAGGATTGGATCCTAGGGAATCACATAACTCTTTTTAGGACCCAATAAAATCCTAATGGATTTGTCTGACTGGCCAGGAGACTTCTAGTTTTACTAAACTGAGGTGGTTTGTTGCAATTAGCCTTATCCTACTTGCAGTTGAAAAACTAGGCTATTAGGAGTCATCTCCTCTTTATAAATGCTGGAGTCATGCTGGGATGTGCCCGCTGGAAGGAGATACTGTGCTGTATAAAAGAAGAGCCTTATGATAAATTGTAAACATTTGAAAGCTGCTGAAAAATGGTAATCAAAATAGAATTCAAATGAAAAAGGTAGAAAGTCCAACTAAATAGCACCCTTAAAATCCATTTTTTGGTCAGTTAGCCTTTCACAATTTATTTCTCATTCAGGTAACTGTAGCAAAAAAGAAACTATTTTTGAAAGAAGCTTTGAAATATATACGTTTTGCTATCTGAGCTTCCCTTTTAATAGCTGAAGTTTGAAAAAAAATCATTCTGCAACAACAAAAATCTTGTATATAGTTGTCCTTGTTCTCACTCTTTTTTCTTAGAGATACTGTTTTTACTAAACAGCTAACTTGTTCAAGCACACTGGTTTTTGATCATGGCATACTGGCTTGGTGGCTGTGAAGAAGTTAGGAAACTCTGTGCGAGGATTTGAAGTCAGGGCTGAAATGTAGCTGATGGAGAACTTTTAAATAATATAAATCGTATTTTGAAGCAAACATTCCTTTAACATAAAAATCACTGGTGCAACCCATTTCCCTCTAGAATTGTATCTGCTCTTTCACGAGTCATAACTGACACTTTAAATGTGTTTAAATTGAATGGACTTCTTAATCAGAAAGACATTCACTTATGAAATGTCTTTGAATAGACATCATGATTTACTCTTTCCCCCTTAGACTTGGAGTGGCCTTAGTGATATTAAGAGAGTTCACATGAGCCTACATTACCAGCACCCTAGACTATAGTTTCCAACTCCAAAACCTGCAGCTAAAAGGCTATGCTAATTGAGTACAAAAAATACATTTTCAGTAAGAGATATATGACTATGATACTAAATGTTTAAAATACAAAATGAATACATGAACTTTATGATTAAACCTGTAAAATTATTTAAACATAGAGGTAGACTATTTTAATATTTAATTCTATGTAATAATTTTTTTTATTTCAGAATATAATGGGGGTGCAAAATGTTTTGGTTACATGGATTGCTTTTGTACTGCTTGAGACAAAATTGTAAGTGTGCTCATGACCCTGATAGTGTACATGATACCTATTAGGTATTATTTCACCCATCTCCTCCTCACTCCACCCACCTGCTTGATTTCCGTTGAGTTTTGCTTCCATCTGTGCACATGAGTGCTGTGCTGTTAGTTCCAATTTAATATAGAGTGTACGTGGTGTTTGTTTTTCCACACTTGCAAAACTTCGCTAAGGAGAATGGTCTCCAGTTCCCTCCAAATTGTTACAAAAGGAATTAATTCTTTTTTTTTTTTTTTTTTTTTTTTTTTTTTTTTGTGGCTGAGTAGAACTCCGTGGTATACATATACCACATTTCATTAATCCAATCATGAACCAATGGGCATTTGGGTTGATTTCACATCTTTGCAATTCTAAATTGTGCCACTATAAACATTCGAGTGAATGTGTCTTTTTGATAAAATGACTTTTTTTTTCCTTTTTGTAAATACCCAGTAGTGGCATGGCTGGATAAATGGTAGGTCAACTTTTAGTTCTTTGAGGAATCTCCACACTGTTTTCCACAGAGGTTGCTCTAGTTTGCAGTCTCACCAACAGTGTATAAGTGTTCCATTCTCTCCATATCCATGCCAACATCTACTGTTTTGGGACATTTTAATAAAAGCTATTCTCACTGGGGTAAGGTGATATCTCAATGTGTTTTTGATTTGCATTTCCCTGATGATTAGTGAGGTTGCTCATTTTTTCATATGTTTATTGGCCATTTGTCTATCTTCTCTTGAAAAGCTTCTGTTCATGTCTTTTGTCCAGTTTTTAATGGGGTTGTTTCATATTTGCCTTGCTGATTTGCTTGAGTTCTTTGTAGATTCTGGTTATTAGCCCTTTATCAGATGTGTAGCTTGCAAATATTTTCTCCCATTCTGTAGGTTGTCTGTTTCGTCTGTTGCTTGTTTCTTGGCTGTCCAGAAACTTTTTAAGCTAATTAAATCCCATTTATTTATTTTTGTTAATTTTGTGCTTGCTATTGGGGTCTTGTTCATAAATTCTTTGCCTAGGTTGATATCTAGAAGGGTTTTTCCAACATTTCCTTCCAGAATTCTTGTGGTTTCATGTCTTAGATTTAAGTCAGTTATCCATCTTGAATTAATTTTAGTGAGTGGTGAGAGATATGGATCCTGTTTCACTCTTCCACATGTGGCTATCCAATTTTCCCAATGCTATTCATTGAATAAGGATTCTTTTCCCCAGTGTATATTGCTGTCTGCTTTGTCAAAGATCAGATGGCAATATGTGGATGATTTTATATCAGAGTTCTCTATTTGGTTTCATTGGTCTATGTCTCCATTCTTGTTATAGCACCATGTAGTTTTGGTTGCTATATCCTTGTAATATAGCTTAAAGTCTGGCAAAAGGATGCCTGCAGATACGTTCTTTTTGCTTAAAGTTGCTTTGGCTATTAGAGCTCTTTTCTTCTTCCAAGTGAAGTGTAGAATTATTTTTTCTAGATCTGCAAAAAATAACATTGGTATTTTAATGGTGATTGCATTGAATCTGCAAATCACTTTGGGTAGTAACATTTTAACAATGTTGATTCTGCTGATCCATGAGCATATATTTTTTTCCATTTTTTTTTTACATCATCTGCAATTTCCTTTCTCAATGACTCATAGTTCTCTTTATAGATATCTCTCACCTCCTTGGTTAAATATATTCCTAGGTATTTTATTTTCTTTGTAGCTATTGTGAAATGTATTGAGTCTTTGATTTTATTCTCAGCTTGACTGTTGTTAGTGTATAAGAATTGTACTGATTTGTGTACATAGATTTTGTAACCTGAGACTTTGCTGAATTTATTTATCAATTCCAGGAGTTTCTTGGCAGAATCTTTGGGGTTGACTAGATATAAGATCATATCATCAGCAAAGAGTGATAGTTTGACCTCCTCTTCCCCTATATGGATACCCTTGATTTTCTACTCTTTGCTGATTGCTCTGGCTAGGACTTCCAGCACCATGTTGAACAGAAGTGATGTCAGTGGGCATACTTGTCTTGCTCCATTTCTAAGTGGAAATGCTTTCAACTTTTCCTCATTCAGTATGATGTTGGCTGTGGGTTTGTCCTATATGGCTGTAGTAATTTTGAGATATGCTCCATATAAGACTATTTTGTTAACAGTTCTTATCATAAAATGGTGTTTAATTTTATCAAATGCTTTTTCTGCATCTATTGAAATGATCATATGATCTTTGTTTTTGTTTCTGTTTAAGCGGTAAATCACATTTATGGATTTGTGAATGTTGAACCATCCTTGCATCCCTGGGATGAAACCCACTTGGTCATGGTGGATTATTATTTTGATGTGTTGCTGAATTTGGTTTGCTAGAATTTTGTTGAGAATTTTTGCATCTATATTCATAATGGATATTGTTGTATCATTTTCTCTTTTTTCTTTGAGCCCTATCCTGGCTTTGGTATCAAGGTGATACTGACTTTGTAGAACAGGTTAGGGAGGATTCTTTCCCTCTCAGTGTTATTAAATAATTTCTGAAGTATGGGTACCAATCCTTTTTTGTAGGTCTGATAAAATTAAGCTGTGAAACCAGATGGTCTGGGACTTTTTTTTACTTAGAAGATTTGTTATTGCTGCTTCAATTTTGTTGCTTGTTATTGGTCTGCTTAGGAGTTCTATTTTTTCCTGAGTGAGCCTTGGGAGGATTGTATGTTCCCAGGAATTTGTCCATTTCCTCAACGTTTTCATGTCCTTGTGCAGAGACATTTTTATAGTATTCACAGATGATTTTTTTATTTTTGTGATATTGGTTGTGATTTCTCCTTTTCCATTTCTGATTGAGCTTATTTGGGTCCATTCTTTTCTATTTTTGGTTGAGTGAGAGAACTGTCCTTTTTTTTTTTTTTTTTATCATTTCAAAGAACCAACTGTTGTTTCATTAATTTTTGTGTTTTTTTTTTTTGTTTGTTTTTAATTTCATTTAGTTCTGCTCTGACCTTAATTATTTGTTTTATTCTGCTGGGATTGGGTTTGTTTTGTTCTTCCTTTTCTAGTTCCTTGAGACAATTCATTAGATTGTTGATTTGTGATCTTTCTTTCTTTTTGATGTAGGCATTTAAGGTTATGAATTTTTCTCTTAGGACTGCATTTTCTGAATCCCATAGCTTTTGATAACTTTTGTCTTCTTTGTCATTTATTTTGAGGAATTTTTTTATTTTAATCTTAATTTCCACCCAACAATTGTTTAGTAATAGGTGTCTAATTTCTATGACTTTGTGGAGGATTGACTGTTTCCATTGGAGTTGATTTCTAATTTTATTCCACTGTGTTCTGAGAAGATACGTGGTATAATTTCTATTTTTTTGAAATTCTTGAGTCATGTTTTGTGGCCTAAGATGTGATCAATTTTACAGAATATTCCATGTGCTGATGTGAAGAATGTATATGAAGTAGTTCTTGGGTAGAATGTTCTGTAAATGTCTGTTAGGCCTATTTGCTTTAGAGTCCCATTTATGTCCAGAGTTTCTTTGCTTATTTTCTGCATGGAGGATCTGTCCCATTCTGACAGTGGGGTGTTGAAGAACCCGTGTATTATGATGCTGCTGTTTATCACTTTGTTTAGATCTAATAAGGTTTGCTTTATGACCCTGGGTGTACCTGTGCTGGATGGATAAATATTTAGAATTGTTATGTCTTCTTGTTGAATTGCTCCCTTTACCATTATGTAATGACCATTTTTGTCTGTCTTTACTGTTGTTGATTTGAAGTCTATGTTATCTGATGTGAGAATGACTGTACCAGCTTTCTTTTGATTTCCATTTGTGTGGAATATTTTTTTCCATCCCTTCATCTTGAGTCTGAATGAGTCCTTGTGGGTTAGATGTGTTTTCTGGAGAAAACAGACACTTGGCTTATATTTTTTATCCATTCAGCCAGCCTATGTGTCTTGAGTAGGGAATTCAAGCCATTCAAGTTTATTTGCCAGAATTGATAAGTGGGATGAATTTCTGTTCATCCTGTTGGGTAGAACCTTATTGCTTTGTATTATCCCTCGAGCTATTATTATATATGGGCTGGGAGCTTTAGCTTTTGGGTGATTTTACATTGGTAGGTGTCTATTGTGCTGATTGATGTATAATGCAGATCTGAGTACTTCCTGCAGGGGTGGTCTGGTCTTGACAAATTCCCTCAGTGTTTGCTTGCCTGATAAAGTTTTTATTTCTTCCTAATAAAAAGAACTTAACTTATGCAGGAAACAAAATTCTAGGCTGGTCATTACTGTCTTTAAGGAGACTAAGGATGGGTCCCAATCCCTTCTGGCTTGTATGGTCTGAGTTGAGAAGTCTCCAGTTAGCCTGATGGGTTTTCCTTTTTAAGTTACCTGATGTTTTCACCTTAAGGCTCATAGCAGTTGCTTCTTCATATTGAGTTTGGCCAGCCTGATGACTGTTGTGTGATTGCCTCTTTGAGTGAATCTCACAGGTATTTGCTGAGGTTCTTGTACCTGGATATCTAAATCTCTAGCAAGACCAGGGAAGTTTTCCTCAATTATTCCCTCAAATAGGTTTTCCAACCCTTGTGCATTTTCTTCTTTACCCTCAGGGATGCCTATGATTTTTATGTTTGGCCTCTTTACATAGTCCCATATTTCTTATAGACTTTGTTCATTCTCTTATTTTTCTCTTCTTTATCTTTGACTGACTTATTTAATTTGAAGGTGTTGTCTTCAGGGTCTGAGATTCTTTCTCCTGCCTGGTCTAGTCTATTCTTAACACTTACCATTGTGTTTTGTATTTTCTTGAATGAATTTTTCATCTCCAGAAATTCAATTTTTTTTAAATAATTTGAATTCCTTAGTGAATTTTTCATTCATTTTCTGTATTGTCCTTGTGGGTTTTGGTGTTTGTTTTCCATTTTCTCTTGTATTTTGTTGAGTTTCCTTATAATCCAAATTTGGAATTCTTTATGTGTCATTTCAATGTTTCATTTTGGTTCTTATCCATTGGTAAAGAGATGCTGTTTCTTTTGGGGGGGACTTTCACTTTGATTTTTCATACTTCTGGAGTTTTTTGCTGATTTCTTCTCATCTGACCTCTTGATCCAGTCCTGGGGGTATTGGGCTTGGCTTGAGGGCATATCCTTGGGTCCCTGAAAATTAATCCCTGCCCATGCCAGGGAGAAGAGTGCTGGTCCCGAGTTTTGTATGGGGTGTTCAAGCAGGTTTGATGATCCTCCCAGGTTGCCTCTGTCCTGCTCTCTTCATCTCTTCTCAGCAATGTAAATTGTGTTGGCCTCTGCTTAATCTCCAATATGGGGGCTGGCACTTGTGAGTACAAATCAGCCATTCCCTGTTTTCTTGAATTGGGCAGTGCTATGATGAGCTACAGAGTTGTTCTCCTTGTCACTGGTTTATGTTTTCATGAAAAAGCCAGCTGCCAAGATATTCTTTTGTGTCCGTGGCAGACTCTGGTCCCCGAGGTGGAGTACTTGAGTGTCCCAAGCTTTAGGAGAGACCCTGTAGGTCTCAGGGGGTTGCTTGATCTCCACCAGCACTGAGGTGGAGGGAAGAGCAAGGCAGTTCATTGCTAAATTGTGGGAGCCTGAAGGCCTTTGTAAAACCTTGGTGGGGCTCAGAAATTGCTTTTTTGGCCACTAGGGGGAGCCACTGCCACTGGTATGAGGGTCAGGAGGAGCTCTCCAATCTGGGATGGTTGTTCATGGGGGAGGGGTCCAAGTACTTGAGTGCTAAGGGATCTTTTTGCCTTCATCCAGTATCTCAGATTTTCTGCAGGGAGGAGTGGACACTCCCTCAAATTGCCACCCCTTGGAGCCCCACAGCACACTCCTGTCAGTTTAGTCCACTTGTGTTCCCTCACCACCGAGTCCAGCTCTCAAACCTCCCCGTGTTCTGTGCATCTCCATGAAATCCTGGCAGTCAGGGAGTTCCAAAATTGTGCACCCTGGTTGCACCACCAGTTTTCGAAGGAAAAGGTATGGGCCCACTAACTGTGGGGACCTCTGGCTATAGCACATGCCCACCACAGAGAAATGGCCACGAGAGAACTTCTTGGCTCAAGCTGCTTTCACTGTAGTAATGAGTGGGGGGAGGGGCTGCAGCATCCAGTCAGCGGGCATGCCTGAATGCAAGGTGCTCAGTTGCCATGGAACCAGGGGCAAGGCTATTTCTTTCTGAATGTCACACCCTTATCCAATATGGCAGATATCCAGTTGCAGGGATGGACACATTCCCAGATCCCCATTCCTCAGTACCACACTACACTGTCCCATCAGATATGTCTGAACGGGCTTCCTTGCCACCCAAGTCCAGCTCCCAGACTTCTCCCCTGCATCCCCCTGGACCCCTCTCATGTCTGGGGTGCACCAGGACTGGCCTGCTTATCTGAGTCACGGGCATGCAACCTTGCAAAATGCTGGCGAGTGGGAAGTTCCCAAATCGTACACCCCTGTTTCACCACAAGTCCCCGAGTGGAAGGTGTGTGAGTTCCAACCTCTGAGGAGACCTCAGCATGGGCTACACGCCCTCCAGAAAGAAGCAGTTACTTGCGTATTTCTCGGCTCAAACTATGCTAGCAGTTGTAATGGGTGAAGGAGGGGGTGCAGCTCCCAGTCAGCCCAAGTTCAAACTGCTTTCTCAGTTGCAGTGAATAGGGACGGTGCTGGGGAGGAAGTGTCCTAGAATCTGACCAGATATACTGAGAATCAAAAACTCTGGAGCTGGTATGGCTACTGTGTATTACCAAACCCTCCTGATAATTTTAATTCAAGCTAAGGTTTGAGAACCACTGGTGTAGAGACTGCCTGTGAGTTCCCCCTGCAGAGTTACTGGCAGATGACTTGCTAAAAACTCCTTATCCTCACTTGAATATATTGTCTAGAAAGAACTAAGTCTGCTAGTATATGAATGTCATAGAGAAAAACCGTTCTCATTCCTGCTAATCAATATGCTTCTGTCATATGCAGAGTTTTCAGGAAGCTTCCATTTTCATTTCAGAGGAGAGACATACTAAGAATAGCCAATCTACCTACACTAGTGAAGGAAACCCACACCAGTTGCCCAGAAAAATCAATTAAAACTTGAATTCTGTAAATATGAATGGCAAATAAAAATTATCATTTTCCTTGATTAAAGATTATGTAAAACAAAGCATATTACCCCAAAGAAGCAGAGATAATTCAGAAAAAGAGGAGAATGTACAAAAAAAATTAGTACAGCCTCAGGGAGATTTGAGAATATTTTACACCACAAAAACAAGAATAAGACACCTCAAAAATGGAAAAAATAGAAGATGTTAAAGAGCATTTTGAAATTTAAGAAAAATAAACGTTTAAAAATTAAATATAATAGATTAAATATAACATTAATAAATATGCTCAAATGTCGTTAAAAATAGAATTATTTAAAAACTAAAAATATTAAATATATTATGTAAAGCTTCAATAAGAGACATCCAATATCTAAGGGAATAAAAATGCAAAAAGACTAAATATAAAACAGAAGTGAGAAAGTCATTAAAATTTTTAAAGATACTACCCAAGCTTCATCTGGAAGAGATAGAGACAGTCTAAAATTAAAAGACAGTTTTGGATCCCCAGTCTTCTTTGAGCAGGAAGAAGACTGAGAATACTTCTCAGCTAATACATTTTATTTATCATGGGAAAGGAAGGACCCAGAGTCTGAATTAAGTTTTCAGGGGGCAGAGCCAGAAGCTGAGTAGAATCATTCCCAGGGAGCAGGTTTGGGTTTTAATCGAGAATATGATAATGTGTGTCTGGCTGGATTTCAGAATTGCTATGGACCATTGAATTCTAAGTGTCCTGTTCTCTCTCCTTTTTAAGAAGGGTGTCTATTGTGATTATTTTATGCCTATTCACCACTGTTTGTTGGGAGCAGGTAACTTCTCTCTTTAGTTCACTGGTCAACAGCTTGGAAAATCACACTATGTGAGCCTCGTCTTCACCTAGACCTGATTTAGATTATGATACCTTGAACTTCAGGTCAATGTCATATTTTACTAATATGTTTAGGGCCCTGGAGGTTGGCGGCATTTTGTACATGGAAAGAATATAAATAATTTGTAACCAGAGGTTGGACTATGGTAGATTAAAGTTTATAGCAAATCTTTTGAATTATTTCTAATTGAAAGAAAGTCTAGGTTCCCTTCCCTTTAATTTGGAAAAGCTATTAATATGTGACACCTTGACCTATAGAATATGGTGCAATTGAAGCTTGGCCACTTTCTAGGCCTTGACCATATAAGGCTGGCAGTTTCCACTTTCTGTTTCTTGGATCTTTGCTTGGAGGAAGCAGATGCTATACTGTAAGAAATTCCAAGCATTCTCATGGAGAGGCTTATGTGGAGAAAACCTGCAGTGTTTGGCCAACAGCTCCCACTAGGTTTTCAGGTGATAACCAACACAAATTGTCAGCCATATGTAGAATGCCATGTTGGAAGTAGAGCCCCAGCCTCAGTTGATCCACTTCAGTTGAGGCTGTGTGCGTTAGAAACTACCCATCCATGCCAAACCCTGCCAAAAATATATACTTGTGTGCAAATAAATGATAGCTGTGTTTTAGCATGATGTTTTATGTACTAACAAATAACCAGAACACAATACTTGGTACTGTGGCTTGTTATGCCATAATTGATAATACGAACTATATATCGTTGTGAAACTTCAGAATGTAACATATTAGAATATATATTTTATTTTGTTATATATATAAACACATATACAAAGATGTAATAAGAGGGAAAAGTCAAGAAACTTACAAAGAAATAAGAATCAAATTGGCTTTAGGCTTTTCTTCAGCACACAGGATTATACAGCACATTAGATCAATGCTTTTTGAGTTCTAAGGAATAATTTTGAACTGAGAATACAACTTTTTGCTTAAAATGCACACACGCACACACATATACATGGCCTATAAATTCTTAATCTACTTAATTTTCATAATTACTGTGAATTCAATATTCAGCCAAAAAAAAAAGTAATTCTTTACACCTTCATACTTACCTGAATGTAATCTCTGAACAGAAACTAAACAAGTTATAACACATTATATGAAATCAATTAACTTATAGATTTATTTCTTTGTCTTTGGTTTCTTGTTATTAAAACAGGGTATGGATTTTTCAAACCTATCCTGTCTTTTATAGAATTTTCCTTACAGATCTCAGTGCTCTGATTCAATAATAAATGGAATGCTATTTTAAAAAATCAGCTAGGGATGAAGTGAGGATGGTGGTTATAATTAGAAATGGCGTGGAATTTCCTAAGACTGTAGTTATTCTCTTCCCTATTTTCCACGTTTTTGATTGTTCAGAAAATGACACTAAGGACAGCATCCCTATCAATGTTGCATTAAGACAGCTCATTTCTGAGCTTTACCTTTGGTTAAACCAAAGCACAGATGCCTCAAATACATCTAATTACAGCAGTAATTAAAGTTCTTACCTTACCTATGTAGTCAAGGACACAAGGACTTCTAATGGGAACAAATCTAGATATAAAGGCTTGCTGTCAATTAGCCCTAATGGTTTGAAAAAATAATGAAGGAGAATGAGGGTTGAGTTACAGCTCTGTACAATAACAAATACAGTAATTCAGCACGTCTTTCTTTTTCTGGATCCAACCCAAGAGTTTGGGAGAAGAAAGACAAGAAGATTATCTGGGTAATATGATCTTAAGACTATCAGTGGATAATGGTGTCCTCCGTCAACTTTGTACTAGTGCTTACCTCTAACAAAAGATGGGACTGCTACAAATGTAAGCCCTTCAATCTGGGAACAACACAACTCTTGAGTCTCTTGTCACAGATTCTGTCAATAGAATGAACACTAAAAAAGGAGAAAAGAAATGTGACTCTGCTACACGCAGTGTTTTCTGCTCTATCCTCTCTGAACAAAATTGTCTTTCCTCATGAACCTGACTTTCACAAGCTGGCAATATGTTGAGAATATCCTTTTCTTGGCTTTTAAAAATTATTGTTTTTTATTTTGTTAGGGAAAGAATATAATACACTGTGAGAGAACTAAATTTACGCACTGGGAATTGTTAAGGTTTTTTTTTTTTTTAAAGTGTTAGAAAACTTTTTCATTCTTAGAATATCCTGACTGGATTATGTATTGATCTTAAAAACACAGCTATTATATGTATTATTTGAAATATTTTTTTCTTCTATACTCTCAAATTTGCCACTTGATGCTGAAAGTAATCTGTATACCTGTCTTTTCTTATAGATTACAAAGTTCTTGAAAGTATATTATGGACAAATCCCAGAACCTTTTTGGCTAGCAAAATGTAAATGCTCAATCTGTGTCTTGATATTATGTCTAATGATGACCTTGAACTTCACATTAATTATATTAAATATCCATTCTATTGGTCATAATAAATGTCAAGCATTCCATTGGGAATAAATATCCTTTATTTTTGTCCTGTTCATTTCCCATTTTCTCACTTTAATCATACGGAGGAACAGGCAGTTTATTGTGATGGTTACTTTTATCAATTTGGCAAGGCTATAGTAGGCAGTTATTTAATCAAACACTAAGTTGTGCTGTGAAAGTATTTTATAGATGTGGGCTGGAATCTATAATCAGTTGACTTTAAGTAAAGGATATTGTTCTTGGTAATCTGGGTGGGGCCTCACTCAAACCACTGAAGGCTTTAAGATAAAAAACTTGGGTTTCCCCGAGAAAAATAAATCCTGCCTCAAGACTGCTTGCAATGTGAACTACTGCCTGAGTTTCCAACCCTCCAGCCTGTCCTATGAATTTCAGCCGCACCAACTCCCACAATGACATGATCTGATTCCTTAAAATAAATCCATACATGTGATAGCGACTTCAAAAAGTTTGTGGAAAAGTGGAATTAAAGAATAAAAATAGAAAATAGAAACTTTATTTCTCAACATAAGCTCTATCATGTTCAAGAAACATTTGTAAGTGATGATACCAACCATTTAGTCTATCCATAGAGAACTGAGGGTCCTGGGAATTTAACATTAATGTAGTCTTTTTACAGGATTAACTGAAGAAAATGGGCGCTCCTTAGTTTTTTTTTAAAGATTAGGAAATAAAAAGAAGTCAGAAAGAGACAAATCAGGACTGTAAGGGTGATGCCTCATGATTTCCTATAAAAACTTTTGGAAAATTGCCCTTGTTTGATGAGAAGAATGAGCAGGAGCATTGTCATGATGAAAAAGGACTGTCTGATGATGCTTTCTCAGGCATTTTTCTGCTAAAGCTTTGGCAAACTTTCTCAAAACACTCTCATAATAAGCAGATGTTATTGTTCTTTGGCCTTCCGGAAAGTCAACAAGCAAAATGCTTTCAGCAACCCAAAAAGCTGTTGCCATGATGTTTGCTTTTGACTGGTCCACTTTTGCTTTGCCTGGATACGTCCACCTCTTGGTGGCCACTGCCTTGATTGTGATTTGTCTTCAGGATCACACTGGTAAAACCAGGTTTTCTCTCCTGTTACAATTCTTTGAAAAAAGTGCTTTAGGATCTTGATCCTGCTTGTTGAAAATTTCCACTGGAAGCTCTGCTCTTACCTGCAGCTGATCTGGGTGCAACAGTTTTGGCACCCATCAAGTGCAAAGTTACCTCAACTTTAATTTTTTAGTCAGAATGTGTAAGTTGAACCAATTGAGATGTTTATGATATTGGCTGTCGTTTGTGCTGTTAATCATCCGTCTTCTTCAGTTAGAGAATGAGCAAGATAAATTTTTTCTTCACAAATAGATGTGGATGGTTTGCCGTTGCAGGCTTCATCTTCACCCTTGTCTCATTTCAAACAAGTTATTCATTTGTAAACTCATTTCTTTGTGGTACTGTCTTCATAAACTTTTTATAAAACATCAGTGATTTCACCATTCTTCCACCCAAGCTTCATCATAAATTAGATGTTTGTTTTTGCTTCCATTTTAGCAGAATTCATGTTGCTCTGGTAGGTTCTCTGTTCAAACTGATGTCTGATCCTTCTTAGTACCTCAAACTAGATTCTGTTCAGGCATGTTATAACAGGTTATTATAATATGAGTTTATTTGGATGATACAAAAAATTTTTAAATCTATGCATAGCTTTTTCTCATGATACACATTTCCCATAAACATTTTTGAAGATCCTAATGTATACACATATATCATATTTAATTCATTACACTGGACTAATATATATATATATATATTTTTTTTTTTTTTTCTGGAAAGCCCTCACTGATACATACATTTAGGACATATTAATGGAATTTTATAATTTCGCGGAATATCATTATTTTTTTCTGTCTCTCTGCTTGTCACTTATTGCTTTATATTTTAATACCACATCTTTGCAGTCACTAATAGAAATATAAACATGTACTTTAAGCTATCTAGTTAAGTGTTTTAAAAGAGCAATATAAAATCTCATAAATTGTACATTTCACCATGTCACTTAGGGAAATGATTCCAATTCCTTTCTTAATACCGCTAAACTCCTATTACACATATGCAAGGCCTTCTCAATGTATAATCTCTCTTTCCTTTTTAAGTGCATTTTCTATCCTTTTATTTTTCCATGCTTCCTCTAGATACTTTATTCTGCCCTACATATTATGTAGCAATTCTGTCTGTATCTGTGTCTAATATAATGTGAAACACAGTCAAAATTTTAAATTCATTTGCTGAATTTTTTAATTCCTGGATTTTCATTTGGTTTATTTTTGCATATTTCAGTTCTCGGTGAAAATTCTCAATCTTGTCTTGAAATCCTTAATTATATCAAGTTCAGCCATTTGAAATTCTGCATTTCACAATTCCATTTTTTGGATTACCTAAGGTTGTATTTCTCTACCTATTATTTTTCTCGGTGCTAAATCATGTAACCTTCATATACACCTTGTTACTTTGACAGAGTGCCAGGGTGTATAATGTTGTAGAAATAATTTGAGGCCTAGAATGATTATAGGTTCCTTCAGAGAGGATATACTTTTGTACTTGCAGATGGCTACGGGCACTTGGAATTTCAGATCACATAATCCAATTCCAAGGAGATGAGCTAAAACAGTGCTTCAGTCCTTGAAATGACTAAACTATTTCAGGTTAACCCTTACTCCCACCGTGTAGACCTTTATGACCTAACATAAAGCCTAAGGGCCTTGGATTCCAGGTTTTGTCCTCAGGCTCCGTAAGGTTTTCAAGGCTTTGTTCAGCTTCTCAACCCTTCAGCCACCTCTGCAGTAATCAGGAAAATCCCCTAAGTAAAAAAAAAATCTCCTAAGTAAGAGCAGCCTAAAATGATGGGCTCACCTCTCTGGGTTTCTTTCCTCTCTCTCATATCTTGGTCCATTTTTCTCTATTAGCTTCTTAACTTTCCAGTGTATTTAAACAGATCTATTTTCTAGCTTGTGTAGTGGTTTCCAGTGTGAATATTGTTCTGAATTTCAGAGTGCATTCTTACCAACAGAGGTATCTCTCAAAGGACATTTTTAACTAAGCTAATCAACAAATAAATAATATGTACATAGAACAATATGTAAAAGGCCCAGTGCAGTAAAAATATAAGCTAAGTATAGGAGTCATAATCATTGCAAATCCACAATTCATTAAAGTGCATAGTATTTTTCAGCTGTTCAATAAATCATTGTTTATGTTTAATGAGAATTTTTCTAGAAAAATATGTTATAACTGATAACTAAAGATTTTTTAAATGTAATTAAAGCCAGAGTCTGTTAAAGGATTAAGAAATACTACCAAAAAGAAAAATTTTAAGTTCTATTCTTCCATAAAAATTTTATTAACTGAGCCACATTTGATTTTTTTTTTTTTTGAGATAAGCAACCAGTGTGTTAAATTAACTAGTGGTAAACATACAGTTGACCTTTGAACAACACAAGTCGGAACTGAGTGGGTCAACTTATATTCAGATTCTCTTCTGCCTCTGCCACCTCAAGAGAGCAAGACCAACCCTTCTCTTCTTCTTTCTCCTCAGACTACTCAATGTGAAAATGATGAGGATGAAAACCTTTATGACCCACTTCTACTTAATGAATAGCAAATATGTTTTCTCTTCTTTATAACTTTCTTAATAACATTTTCTTTGCTCTAGGTTACTTTATTGTAAAAATACAGTATATAATACACATAGCACATGAAATATGCATTAATCCATCATTTCAATTATCCATAAGGCTTTCGGTCAACAGTAGGCTATCATAGTTAAGTTTTGGGGGAGTCAAAAGCTATAAGTAGATTTTTGACCATGCGAGGGTATGGTCAGCACCCCTAACTCCTGCATTGTTCAAGGGGCAACTATATAAGCAATGTAAGTCAAATGAAAAGAATAATTAAAAATTGAAATGGAAAGGAATATACATAAAAGCCTTGAAAGAACTCAAAGATGAAATCATGAAAATGACTAAAATAAGTTATATGTAATTAGAAGTGATCATTATTTTTTGAAGTATTGGCTGATTGACTATTTAAGTGTCTGTAGATAAGAGGGTTTAGAAGATAACCTGTAAACCAAATCATCTCGATTTCACAGTTGGAAAATTTTCTGAAGTTATATTAAATAATAAGATTCTTCATTGTGTAAACAACTTAACCTACCAGTATATGATGAGGTTTATATAAAAGGAAGTCAATATTTACTGAAGCTATTTAAGGAAGAAAATATGTACAAAGGGACTAATTTATCTTTGCCTTGTAAAAATTAAAAATGGAGTATTTGTCACAAATTTCTGTGATGGTTATCTAAAACAAAACTAAAGATTGAAGATAAATATAAAATGTGTATGAATATATTCCTAATAGTTTTCTATCAGGGGCACATTTCATAGCATCTTGATGTCATGAAGAATCTGTCAAAAACCAAAGTTGTATTTAATAGTTCAGGTGTATTTCTAGACTTAAATTAGGATATAATGAGGTTCAAATCTAAAAGAGTTCAGTAGAAAGTTTCAATTTTGAACTTTTAAAAGTAGATCTTGACATATTTGGCATCTGCTTAAGATGCAAACTGGAAATAGTATCACTCCCTTCTATATAACAGACTAATTATGGAGAACGCAAGTTCATAGTTTTTCTTTAGTACAGCAGAGAGTTCAGGTTACAAATTAACTAACAAACTCCAAATGTGAAGAGGTACAGATGCATCAAAGGAGAGATTTAACATGAGTACTTGTTTACCTATGACAGATGATGCTGGACACCATAAAATTAGATATTTTGCCTAACTTATTTTAATAAATTGCTAAAAGGGCTAGCTTGAAAATATAGAAGCCATAGTAGCTGTAAATACAAGAGATATTCACACCCACCGGCAGCTCTTCTTCACAGACCTCACTAGACACTCACAGAAACGATCGAGTACAGGACAAGAGTCCTGAGAAAGTGTCCATCACAATGCAGGCTTGGGGAAGGGAACTGCAGCCACTGCAGTAAAGGCACAAAGCTCTGCCCAGATCCATCTTCCTTATCTCTCTAGGGAAGCAAAAGCTTTCAGCAACCTGGGAAGAGCAAAAAACTTTGTTGCCTTTAGGGCACTGGGAAAACTCACTGAAGATAAGGAAAAGAAAAAAAAAAAGAAAGAAAGAAAAAAATCTTTCCCTCTTCAGTGGAGCATAAATTCACCCTGAGTCCAGACCATGAGAAGTGTCCTTACAGAAGTGAGCGGGACAGGATCACTGAGAAGGCCCTGTACCAGAGACCCAGGGACACAATGCTTGCTTAGCACTGACACACACACAGAAATCACAACAGAAGAGAATATTTTCCTCCCACCCTCAGTACCAGGTCAACAGGCACTGAGAAACATACACCATTACGCTACTTCTGACAGACAAGAGCAGGGAGAGATTCTCTCTGAGGTATAAGCACAAAAAGAAGACTTAGAGCTGAGTGTGGAGTAGACATTGAGAAAAATCTTCTGACCAACCAACCGGCACTCTAAACACAAAATAACACAGAGGAATTAAAGACCTGTAATGCACCGAGGGTAACCATAGTAACAAAAATAACAACAAAAACCCATATCCAACAGGAGTAACTATATTAACCTAAGATTTCAAAACAAGAGACATTACCAGGAATAAAGAAAAAACATTACAAAATAGGAAAAAGTAAACTTTCCATGAAGATACAACAACCTTAAATATACATGTATCTAACAAGAGAGCTTTGAAATATAAGATGCAAAATCTGATAAAACTGAAAAGAGAAATAGACAACTCTACAATTATAGGCAGAGAGTTCTACATTTTTCTATCAGTAAATGACAGGACAAGTGGTCAGAAAATCAGTAAAGATATAGAAAACCTAAATAACACTATCAACGAATGTGGGTTAATTAACATTCATAGAACACTCCACCTAGCAATAGCAGGATACACATTCATGTCAAGTGCTCACAGAACATTCACCATGATAAATAATATTTTGGGGATAAAATAAGCCTTCATAAAATTGAAAGAATTAAATTATACAAATTATGTTCTCAAACTACTATAAAATTAAACTAGAAACACAATAACAGAAATATATATTTTAAAAACTCCAAATATTTGTGTTATGGTCTGAAATGTGTCCCCTCCAAAAAGTTTATATGTTAAAGCCCTAACCACCAGTAGTTCAAAATGTGACTATATTTTGGGATAGAGTCATTAATAAAGTAATTAAATTAAAATGAAGCTCTTAGGGTGGGTCCTAATTTAATCTAATTGATATCCTTATAAGAAGAAATTATTAGGACAGACAGAGACACCAGGAATGCGTGTGTGCAGAGAAAAGATCATGCAAGAACACAGCAAGAAGCCAGTCATATGCAAGTAGAGGAGAGAAGCCCTAGGGAAAAAAACAAAACAAAACAAAACAAAACCCTGCTGACACTTTGATCTTGGACTTCCAGCCTCTGGCACTGTGAGAAATAAACCTCTATTCTTTAAGCCGCTCAGTCTGTTAGGGCAGCCCTAGCAAACTAATAATTTTTGTAATTTAAACAACATATTTCTAAATAGCCCATCAATCAAAAAGAATATATCAAGAGAAATTAGAAAATATTTATATTAAAGAAAATGAAAACACACCATATCAAAATTGGTAAGATGCAGCCAAAACAGCGCTTTAAGGGAAATATACAGTATTAAGTGCTTATGTTAAAAAGATGAAATGTATCAAATCTATAATCGAAGTTCTAAGAAAGCATAAATGAAGTAAATTAAGCCAAATGAAGGAAAAAGAAGGAAATATTAATAATAAAAGAAAAAGTATAAAGTAGTAAAATTCAGAACAGAAAAACAATAGAGAAAATTAATGACACCAAAGCCTAGTGTATAGTAAAGATCAGTAAACATGATACATTTATAACCAGGCTGACCAAGTAAAAAACATAGTGAATACATGTTACAGTACAAGGAAAAATGTAGGGTTCATTACTATGGATCCTTTGGGCATTTAAAATATAATTAGGGAATACTATGAAGAATGCTATGCCTATAAATTCAACATCTTGGATAAAATGCACAAAATGCTTGAAAGACACAAACTGCATGATATCTATTTAAGAAGATAAATGGATAATTAAAAACCTTCTAATATAAAATATTCCAAGTAAGATGACTTCACCTAGGGAGGTCCTTCAAGTTGGCTGACTAGAGGCATCTGGTACTTGCCTCTTCCACAAATAAGAACCAAGAGATGGAACTCACGCTGTGTCCCCCACACCCCAAGTCCTAAGAAGCTACACTAAGGCCTTATATTGAGCCCAGCCCCCACCAGACTGCATCCTGCCTGGGGTTCCAAGAGCCCCCGCATCTCCCATCCCAGGAACCCCATCGGCATTCCCCACCTGTAGCCACCATGGTGGCTAGATAGACAACCAGGGGTTTAGTGTGAGATATTGGCAATGACCCCACTACCCCCGCAACAAAGCTGCTGCTGATTTTCATGCACCCTGGGACAAACAAACTCCCCTACCCGTAGCCACCACCACTATAGGCTGCTGACACCAGGGCCAAAGTGTGAGGGAAATATCCACCTGCATACAACTGGTACTGATGAAAAATCCTTGCCCTTCCCAGTAGTGGAACTGTTGCACAGGTTCTGTCACACCCACGTAAGCATGTTGCCAGAGGCTCAGGGATCACCCTGCCTCAGCCTACCACAGCCAGAGCCTGCATGAACCACTGGGGTTCCTGAACATGTCTGCCTAGACCAGCTGTGCCCAAACTCAGTGCCCTGGCATGCTATCCATGAGTCTGAAGGCCATTCAGGCCAGCCAAACACAGTTAGAACATGAGAACTTCACTTGGGAGCCTAAGCTTGAGTCCACCCAAACTGCTGCTGACACCACAGCTGGAAACCACTCACACGGACCACCTGTGGGCCTAGGAACTGGCCCACTCAGCCTATCATAGCCACTGCCAACACCAGTATGGACTACTTGGGAGCCAGAGGGTTGTTTTGCCACTGTTACGCCATGCCATGAACACTGCCCAGGAACCAAGAGCCCACCCACTCCCTGGCTCACCACTGCAGCTTCCAGCACCTGAGCTAGTCACTCAGAGGCTAAAGAATTGGCCCACCTAAAACCACTAACACCAGTGTCAGCATGCACCACCCTGGGCCCAAGAATAGGCAAGCTCAGCCCAGCACTGCCACCACTGGGGCCCAAGGACAGGCCCATCAGGTATCTCTGTCCTCAGTAAAGCTTCACCACAGCCTCCACTAACAACCACATGGTAAGACACTGAGGAAATCACAGACCACTGATACTTTTTACAGTTGAGGTAATCATATGGAGACTGCAATCTTGTGTGCATCCAGAATCAAAGTCAAAGTGCTTTACCCAACCAACACCATAGATACATCTTTAGGAAAAAGTCCTTCCCTACAAAAGCAAATTCAAAACATTGGAAAAAGTGACTATTACAACAGATGCACAGATATCAACCTAAAGACACAAGAAACATGAAAGAGCAAGGAAATATGACACCTCCAAAGAACACAAATAATTCTCAAGTAACAGATTCCAATGAAAAACAAATTTAGAAAATCCCAGAAAAAGAATTTAAAATAATGATAATAAAGAAACTCAGTAATATATAAGAATATACAGAAAAACAATACAAAGAAATCAGAAAAACAATTTAGAATGTGACTGAGAAATTTACCAGATAGATATCATTAAAAAAATTCTATAACTGAAGAATGCATTCAATTCAATCTAAAATTCATTTGAAAGCTTTAACAATATACTTGATCAAGTACAAGAAAGAATTTCATAACTCAAAGACAGGTAATGACAAGATAAATGAAAAAAAAAAAAAGAAAAAGAAACTACCAAATATTTGAATTTTCCGTTTCCTGGAAGGTAAAGAGAAAATTAAAGAGATAGAAAACCTATTTAATGACATTATAGCTGCAAATATCTCAAGCCTAGCAAGAGATTTAAACACATACATACAGGAAGCTCAGAAATCCAGAAGTAGATACAATTCAAAAAGGTTTTCTCCACAGAACATTATAGGCAAATGATCAAAAGTCAAAGACAAAGAGAGAATTCTAAAAACAGCAACAGAAAAGTGTGTAGGCACATATAAGGAAACCCCCATCAGACTAACAGATTTCTCAGCAGAAACCTTACAGGCCAGGAGAGAATGGGATGATATATTCAAAGTGCTGAAAGAAAAAAACTGCAAGCCAAGGATACACTCAGTAAGTTATCCTATAAATAAAGGAGAAATAAAGTCTTTCCTTGACAAGGAAGAACTGAGGTAATTCATCACCACTAAACCCGTCCTACAAAAAATGCTTAAATGAGTCCTATGCCACACCTGGAAGCAAAAGGATGATAGTTACCATCATGAAAACACATAAAAGTATAAAGCCCACTGGTAGAGCAAACACAAAAATAAGGAAGAGAATGGACTCAAATGTTACCACTGCAGAAAATCACCAAACCACAGCAGTAAACAATAAGAGAGAAAGAAAGGAACAAAACATATATGAGACAACCAGAAATCAAGTAATAAAATTACAAGAATGAGCCCTCACATATTAATCACCTTCTATGTAATGGATTAAATTCCCCCTTAAAAAATACAAAAATATATATTTATATGTCTATGTGTGTGTGTGTGTATATATATGTATATATATATGCTGGCTGAATGGATAAAAAAATAAAAACTTTATCCAAATGTATGCTGCCTGGAAGAAATTCACTTTATCTGCAAAGACAACTATAGACTGAAAGTAAATGGATGGAAAAAATATTCCATACAGGCAGAAAACAAAAGCAAGTAGGAGTGGCTATACTGTTATAACAGACTTTAAATCAAAAGCAATAAAAAGTTATTATATAATGATGAAGAAATCAATCTATCAAGAGTATATAACAATTCTAAATGTATATACACCTAATACTGGAGCACCCTGATTCATAAGGCAAATATTACTAGGTCTAAAGAGAGAGATATGACTCATTTATACAATAGTGAATTATAATTCACTTCAATACAATAGTGGGAGATTTCAACACCCCATTCTCAGCATAAGGTAATCTAGACAGAAACTCAACAAAGAAACATTGGAATTTAACTGGACTTTAGACCAAATGAACCTAACAGACATTTACACAAACATTTTATCCAACAATGGCAGAATGTAATTTATCTCATCAGCACATAGAACATTCTCCTGTGAAGACTATATGTTAGGAAACAAATAAATCTCAACAAATTTTTTAAAATTGAAGTCATGTCTAACATCTTCTCAGATCACAATGAAATAAAACTAGAAATCAATACTAAGAGAATCTTTGGAAATGATACAAGTACATGGAAATTAAACAGCATGTTTCTGAACAATTGGGTCAATGAAGAAATTAAGATGGAAATAAAAAAATTTCTTCAAATAAATGAAAATAGAAACACAACATACCAAAACCTGTGTGATAAAGCAAAAACACTACTAAGAAGAATGATTTTAACAATAAACCTTTACATCAAAAAAGTAGAAAAATTTCAGATAAACTATTTAATTATGCACTTCAAGAAACTAGGAAAGTAAGAACAAACCAAACTCAAAAATAATAGAAAAAAGAAATAATAAAGATCAGAGAAGAACTAAACAAAATAGACTCATAAAAATGCAAAAGATGAGCAAAATGAAAAGTTTTTTGAAAAAAAAAAATTTGATAAACTACTAAATAGACTAACAAAGAGAAAAGAGAGAAGACCCAAATGAGCAAAATCAGAAATGAAAAAGCAGACATTAAAAATGATACCATAAAAATAAAAAAAAAAATCATTAGAAACTATTATGAACTTGGATAGAACTGGAGACCATTATCCTAAGTGAAGTATCTAAAGAATGGAAAAATAAACACCACATGTACTCACTATTAAACTGGAGCTAACCAATGAGCACACATGTGCGTAAATGGAAGTAAAACTCAATGGAAATCAAGTAGGGGGAGGGAGGAGGAGAGGATGAGCGATAACCTACTTGATAGGCACAATGAACACTATTTGGGTGATGGGCGCACTTATAACCATGACTCAAGCATTATAAAAGTGATCCATGTAATCAAAAATATTTGTAACCCTACAATACTTTGAAATAAACAAAAATGAAACATTAAGAAAACAACTACACACTAACAAACTGAAAACCTACAGGAAATGGATAAATTCCTGAACCATACAACTCACCAAAATTGAATCAGGAATTTATAGAAAATCTAAACAGACCAATAATTAGTAATGAGATTAAATCAGTAATAAAAATTTAGCTTCACTGGCAAATTCTACCAAACTTTAATAGAACTAACAATAATTTTACTCAAAATATTCCAAAAAATTGAAGGAGGGGAAATTCTCCCTAACTCATTCTATGAGGTTAACAATATCCTGACACCAAACCCAGACAAGCACATACAGAGAGAGAGAGACAGAGAAAGAGAGAAATACAGGCTGATATCCCTGATGAGCACATATGCAAAAATGCTCAACAAAATACTACCAAGCCAAATCCAACAGCACATCAAAAAGATAACACATCATGATCAAGTGGGATTTGTGGTATTTATCCCAAGGATACCAAGCCAATTCAACATACACAAATCAATAAATGTGATACATGACATCAAGAGAATTAAAGTAAAAAATCATATTATCATCTAAACACATGTAGAGAAAGCATTTGATAAAATTCAAAATCCCTTCATCATAAAACTTATTGAATAAGTATTGAAAAAACACACTTCAACATAATAAAGGCCATATATGACAAACCCACAGCTAACATTATACCAAGCAAGGATAAGACTCACCGCTCTTATTCAACATAGTACTGGAATTCCTAGACAGGGCAATCAACCAATAGAAAGAAATAAAAGGCATCCAAATTTGAAAAAAGAAGGTCAAATTGTCCCTCTTTGTAGCTGATATAATCTTATATTAGAAAACCCAAAAGACTGCCCTCCAAAACTCTTAGATCTGATAAGTAAACTCAGTAAAGTTTCAGGATACAAAATCAAGATGTAGAAATCAATAGCGTTTCCTTACACTAATAATAAATTAGCTGAGTTAGAAATCAAGAAGGCAATCCTATTTATAATAGGTATATAAAAAGCAAAGGAATAAATTTAATTTTATAGAGGTCTTTCTCTATAAGGAAAACTACAAAAGACTGATGAAAGAAATAAAAAAAATACACTAACAAATGAAAAGCCATCCCACGCTCATCGATTGGAAAAATTAATAAATTAATATTATTAAAATGACTATACTGTTCTGCTCAAAAAAATGTAAATATTCATTGCAATCCCTATCAAAATGCCAATGTCATTTTTCATAGAAATAGATAAAATAATTTAAAATTCTTATGGAATCAAAAATAAGCCCAAACAGCCAAAGCAATCCTAAGCAACAAGGTCAAAGTTGAGCCATTATACTCTCTGACTTCAAAATATATTACAAGGCTATAGAAACCTAAACAGTATGGTATTGGTATATAAAAACAAACACTCATACCAGTGGAACAGAATAGAGAACCTAGAAATCAATAAATATGATTTTGTGTCTAAGAAAAACCTAAAGAATCCTCCAAAAACTCTTCAATCTGATCAATAAATTCAGTATAGTTTCAGAATAGAAAATCAACAAAAATCAATAGCGTTTCCATACACCAATAATAAACCAGCTGATCATAACCATATGATGCAAATGTTTACAGACAACGGATTTTTGACAAAGACACCAGGAACATATACTGGGGAAGGACAACCTCTTTAATAATTTGTGCCGGGAAATTTGGATATACCCATGTAGAAGAATGAAATGAAAGTAGAACCCAAAATTACAAAACTACTAGAAGAAAACCTAGAAGAAACACTTCAAAATATTGGTGTAAGCATAGATTTTATGGCTAAGACCTCAAAAGCATAGGTAACAAAAATAAATATAGACAGATGAGACTATATTAAACTAAAAAGCTTATGCACAGCAAAGGCAACAATCAACAGAAGAAAAAAATCAACAGATTGAAGAGACAATCCTTGAATAGGAGAGAATATTTGTAAACTCTTCCTCTGAAAATGGACTAATGTCCAGACTATACAAGGAACTCAAACAATTCAATAGAAAAAAAAATCCCATTGGAAAAGGGGGCAAGGGACATGAATAGATATTTCTCAAAAGAAGACATACAAATGGCTAACAGGTATATGAAAAAATCTCCAATATCACTAATCATCAGATAAATGCAAATGAAAACCACAATGAGATATCATCTTACCCCAATTAGAATGGCTACCATTAAAAAGACAAAAAAATAACAGATGCTGGCAAAACTACAAAAAAAAAAAAAAAAGAAAAGAAAAAAAGAAAAGAAAAGAAAAGGAAAAAAGGAACTCATATGTTGGTGGGAATGTAAACTCGTAGAGCCACTATGGAAAATAATATGGTGATTTCTCAAAACACTAAAAATGTAACTACCATACGATCTAGCAGTCCCACTATTTGATATTTAACCAAAGGAAAATAAATCAGTATATCAAAGGTATACCATTACTTCCATGTTTATTATAGCACTATTCACAATAGCAAAGGTATGAACTCAACCTAAGTGTCCATCACTGGATGAATGGGTAAACAGAATGTGATGTGTATATATATACATATATATGTATGTATAATAGAATACTATCCAGCCATAAAAATGAATGAGTTCATATCATTTGCAGCAGCATGAATGGGATTAATGGTCATTATGTTAAGTGAAATAAGCCAGACATAGAAAGACAAATATCACATGTTCTCAGTCATGTGGGAACTAAAAACATTGATCTCATGGAGGTAGAGAGTAGAATGACAGATAATAAAGGATGAGGAGGGTATTTAGATGGAGAGTGGACAAAGAGAGGTTGGTTAATGGGTACAAGCATACAGTTAGATAGAAAGAGTAAGTTTTAATATTCAATAGCAGAGTAGGATGACTATAGTCAAGAACAATGTATTATATATTTCAAAATAGCTAGAAGAGACAATTGGAAATGTTCAAAGTACACACAAATGATAAGTACTCAAGATAATGGATCCCCCAAATACCCTGGCTTGATCATTGCACAGGCTATGCTTATAAAATAAATCACAAATACTCCATAAATACGTAGAAGTACTAAGTATCAATTTAGAAAGAATTTTAAAAAGATGACTTCACCCAGCAAGTGAGATAGGGCAAGACAAAGAAATAAAATATATTCATACTAAAAAGCATGAAATATAACTGTATTTTCTTTTTTTTTCCCTGTATTTTCAAACATTATTTTCTACATAGAAACTTCCAAAAAATCCGTTGAAAAGCTACTAGTACTAATAAAGGAGTTCAGTAAGGATGTAGGATATAAGACCAGTATTCAAAAGATGTGACTTGTTTTTCTCCACAAGATTGTTAGTCAAGTATTTCCCTAATCAGTATTATATCAAAAGGAACTTTCATTGCTCTTTGAAGCATTTTATTCCTATCCTAATCCTCTTCCTATAAGTAAATGTCACCATAACTTCTGTGTCTCTTATTTAATCCATTGGCAAGTTCATGGTTCTACCTCCAAAACATTCTATCCTTTTTCCTCCATTTTCACTGTTATCACCCTACTCTAAGTCACCATTAACTCTTTCCTTGTATTATTGAAGTTTCCTCCAAATTTATCTCCCTCCTGTTTTTCTTCTTGTTCCCAAATAACCTTTTTCCAATTAGTAGTCTAATTGCTTATTTTAAATCTCAAAGAAGATCATATTACTCCTCTGCTTAAAACTCTTCAAAGGCTTCAAAATACTCTAAGAATAAAATCTAAACTTGTCTTGGTCTGTGTCATAGAGGAGCACTTGTCAAAATGTGCTCTGTACACCCATGAAGATCTTTGAGAGACACTTTCAGGGGATCTGCAATGTCAAAACTATTTTATTAATAATACTAAGATGTTAGTTGCCGTTTTTACTTGTTTTCATTTTCACTGACAGAGCAAAAGCAATGGTGGATAAAATGCAAAGTCTGCCAGTTTCCTAATTCATAAAGACTTTTCTGATAGGACAGGTGATGATATTAATATTATTTTTTAAATATTACATAAGGAAATGTGTTAAGATTTGAGAGATGTGCAAAACTCAGTCAACCATTATTTTTCAAATGACCAGTGAATAATAGTGTAGCATAATTCATAGGTAAAGATCCATTCAAAGTGTAAAACAGACCAGTGGATTTTAATGAAACAGAGTAATAAAAGTTTATTGGCACTGTTTGAGATTCTACATTACAACTAATGTTTAAGAAATTATGACTTGGTTTTGGTGTCATACCAAAGAAGAATATCCATAATTATCTAAAAAACTATTAAAATATTCCTCTCTTTTCCAACTACTTATCTGTGTAATTTCTATCATATATGGCACCCAAGGCAATATAATAGACTGAATATAGAAATTGATATGATAATTCTATTTTTGAAAGTATTAACAAGATTTGCCAAAAAACGTGAAGAATGCTAATCTTCTTGGCAATTTTGGTTTGGAAAATGTAGATTTTTAAAATAAAAATATTCTATTTATGTTAATATATCATGGACTCATATTGTTAATCCTCACATAAATTAATGAATAGCTTTAAAACTCAAAGTTCTAATTTATAATATGATCAATATTTGTAGATAAAGCCCATATGCACAAAATGTTAGGAATATTCAGTTTTTACAAGTATAAATGGGTTCTGAATCCAAAGAGTATGAGGATTGTTCTTATAGTGAAATCCATCACCTTAATTGAACACTTTGTATCATCTCTAACAATCTTCTCCAATAGGTAAAAGATGAGGAATATATACTTAGTTCACACAATGGTTGAGCTGTCTTTGTGTACTGTTCTTATTTTAATTCTTAAATTTAGGGAAGAAAAGATATTTAAATGAAAAAATTTGTGCTTAAAAAAAGTCAAGACACTGCTTCTATGTAGGGATAGTAAGTATTTATCCTACAAATTTTATTGAAAAGTCTTTAAAATAATTTGCCTTCCCCTAGAGGGATAAGACAGTAAGAATTGAAACACACACACTCACAAGAATGTGCACACCAATTTACCCTCATCTCTTACACTATCTTTTCTTGTATGATCTAGCTTAATCTAATTGTAATGAGGATGAGAAGAAGAACACCTAAAATTTTACATATTTGAAATGTAGATTCTTAGAGTCTTTTTTCCTAGTCATATGGAATCTGAGTCATTTTATTACACTGATAAAAGTTGAAGGACCCATCCTGGGACTATTCTAGATGCCATTGAACTCTTCCTCCATCTCCAACCACTCCCAAGGCTGTATGATCTGGCCCTGAATGTCTTCCCTAACTTTTCTCTCTTTTCCTCATCCATTATTTATTAGAGTTCAACTTCCATTTTTATCTCCTTTTCATAGGACCAAACTCTTTCTGTACAATACAACGGTCAAGCAATTTCTTAATTTACAAATTTTGACCTTCTTATTTCTTCTGCATGGAATGGCTTTACCTAGCTCTACTGATTCCTTCTATCCTTTTGATTCTTCATTTCTAAAGTAAAATACAATTTCTTAGAAGACATCATCCTTGACAATTCTGTACATAAGGGTACCAGTCTCTGTCTCATTACTCAACTCTTTTCGTTTATACCACTTCATACCACTTCAAAAAGCCCTGGTTTGTTTGTGCACTTGGTTATTGTCTTATTGCTACACTACAATGTTTGTTCTCATGAAGGAAAGATTCTATGAGTCTTTATTGCTATATATGTCTTATTAAATAGTCATGGAATAGAATAATTGGTAAATTAATGAATCAAGATTGGATTTTTAAGTAGTATATTTAAGTTACAAAAGAAAGTCTTCTAATTAGATTTACCTTGTGCAAGTCATTTATGCTTCCAGGTTTTCAACCATAAAATGTAAATAAAACAATTTTTCTAAATAGCCACAAACATTAAATTAGATATTTTCACACTTTAAAGCATTTTTTTAGGACAAACTATTATTAATTTTAGGTGTTTTAAAATAATATATGTATAAAATATATCTCTCTGTATATATATTACATATACATATATACTATTATCTGGAATTCATATAATTTGAGGAATATGTGGAAGGCTAATAATACAAATTTATAATAAAATGGAAAGCCATGACTTTCTGACAAAAGTAAAAATAATAACTTGCTATAGAAAGAATTAATTAATATGAAATATTCATTTTAAACAGTAACCTTCAAGTAGTCATTGGTATAACTTCCATCATTTTGTCTTTCGAAAATTGTTCTATATTCCAACCTTCTTTTTGAAATACAAATAAACATTTTTTACCTACTTCAGAGCTCACAATCAATAAGAAGATAACAATTACTGTATATTCATAGAAAAGGAGTCTTCAGAAATATTAAAAGCTTCACTATATACTATAATAGTGAAAAAGAAAATAAGACTATCTGCAATTCTTTTAAGGTATCAATTGAAGGAAAAAGATGACCTCAGAAAGCATTGTTTGTTGACATGGCTTTCTGTAATGAGAAAAACATAAAGTAAATCAAGTTAGAATGTTTAAACACTTGCCCAAAGAGTCCTGGGACTATATTCCTTTCAAATTCAGGGAAATACTTTGAAATTCTTATTTAAGTGTTCAAATGAGAAGGGAGAAAGGTTTATAGGATTACAAAAATTTAAAGAGTTTAGCAGTCACTCTTTCTGATTGATTCCTACCTGGGTCTTCATAGCCTCCAAAAAATCTCCTACTCATATTTGAAATACCTTAGTATATCAAATGTTCAAAGGATAGAAGACATTTATTCACAGTAAATAAAATATTGATTCTTTTCATTTGGCCATAATTGTATTAACTAGTAGTTACATTTCAGATTCCAAGATTTAATTTTATGTCATAAAGTATTTTATTATACTTAAAAAGGAAAGAAAACAAATTATCTCTTTTTTTTGAGACAGGGTCTTGCCCTGTCACTCAGGCTAAAGTGTAGTGGTACAATCATCGCTCACTGTGGCCTCAAATCCTGGGTTCCAGACATCCTCCTGCCTCAGCCTCCTGACTAACTGGGACTACAGGCATGCACACCCATGCCCAGCCAATCTTTTCTTTTTTATTTGACCTTAGGAGAACATAATTTCTGAAAATACTGCAATATGAGATCAATGTGTGGTGTAGATGGAGCAAGCCCCTGTTCCATCCCCTCCTTCCAAAACTCCCTTTTAATATTGCATCCTAAGATAAAGGACATACCAGATATTAAACTGACAAGATCAGATATTATACTTGATTTTAGCCAAAAAGTTGGGATGTGAGAATAAATTATCTCTTAATAAATGTATTATCTTTTCATAGATGGTGAAAGAAGAATTTTCCAAAATATTGAGTTCAGACATTGGACGTCACAATAAATACTTCTAGGAAACCAATTGGAAACAAATGATCTAATTCAATTCTCTTTTTGTGAAAATAAAGTATTAAAAGCCTAAAAGTACACATAACTGGCCAACATTGACTATGGTGCATATCCATGTTCATTAAAGCAAAGGATCACTAATATTGCTATGCTTGATTTGAGTAAGATGTAGATAATATCACCCTTATTTCTGGCCACAAATGGTCATCCCTTTTTAGGTGGAAAAACCAAATGGCTACTTAGCATTTTGCATTATATATAAAAGGATTATATTTTCCAAAATAAAAACAAGGTATGAAGGCTGACCAAAAAAAAAAGGCAAATCAATGATATACATGAGGTCAATATTTGATATCCAGACATGTGTTTCAAAATGTTAAAATATATTTTGTACAGAAAGACTCACACTATTTATAAGAACCAGACTTAATTCATACTTTTATTTTAAAATAATTATTCTCTTTACATCTGTGAATCATTCTGAAATATGTTTAATCTGCCACCTTGAATTACTCTAAACAGATTCCCTTTATTAGAAAAATTGGTGGCTGTTTGAAGGTTGCAATGAATATTTTCAAAAATAGTTCATAAATTGGAAAATGCTTAGGTTTGGGAGGCAGATATATTTGAATTTGAAACTAAATTCTACAACTAACTAATAATGAAGTCTTGTTCAAATAACTAGCTTCAGTTTTCTCACTGGTAAGATGGTGATGGCACCTAGTTAACGAAAGGATTGCTTATAGCTCTTTAATTTGCTGAATGAATGAAATAAATAAATGAATGAAAAAGTACAAGAAAATAACAGCACATGCAAATGATTAATTGACAGCCTGAAATATAGTGGGACCTCATTTAATTTCAGATATGGTTGCTATTTCAATTTATAATAATAAAAATTAGATATTATTGACACTAAGACCAATTTTCAAAATGGTTTATCTAAATTCTCAATAGAGTATTTGAACGGCTCAAAATAAAAAAGAAATAGAAAATGTGAACAGCTCAATGGAAAACATTTATTAGAATTTTTTCACATTAAATATGTGATAATCTGATTTAAAACTAGCATTTTTTTACATTTAATCAAAACTTATTTTTAATCAAAAATATCCATATCTCTATCATTTCTAAAGCACATGTTTACTATAGTGTTCAAGGTCTTTAAGATAAAAAAAATCCTGATTTATAATCTTTGCCTTTTATAAATAAACTTTTTATTGCTCCCTCATTTCACAGCTTCTCCATACCACATGTGGAACAAATTTTATGTTTTTTAAGGAATGAAAAGAGCACAGGAGGACATGCTTGGGACTATTTAGCAGGATGAAATTAATTTCAAAACATCCTACCTGATTTCAAATTCTAAATACTTCTTTTATTTACTAGGTGAATATAGGCAACATGCTTACCCTCTGTGTATTTTTAGTATCCTTAGCTATAAAATCAGGTAGTCATATTAACTTACATACATATAAACACAAATGCTGATTTATGATAATAGGAAAGTATACATTATCCTGACTGGTTGAAGGTACTATTATACATTATTAATCCATAAAATTGCAATCATTTTTCAGAATAATACTTGTTGAGCACCTTGTATGTGCTCAACTAAGTTTCAAAGATGAAGATAATTAAATTTGATCTCATAAGCCATCACTTTCTGATTTGTATTGAGGTCCCAGACTCTCTTTCTTTGCTTTCACATCATGCAATTTTTAATCATTTTACCATTCTGGATTCTATACTTTAAACATGGTCCAGATAGTCTCTTTAGGTTTTAATAAGTACTACCTAGAAGTAAATAAAATAAGATAAGGTTTCACTACAGTAGCTTAAACAGGACTAGGTTTGTTCTTGGTGAATGAAGTTCAAAATTTTATCTCTGAAGTGATGTTAAGCAACATGGAAGACTGAAAGGTACAGGATCTCCTTCCCCCACAGGAACACTGAGTTAACAACAATACATAAACCAAAATACTCTTGTGAGAACTCTAGATACCAGCTGAGAAGCACCCAGGCCTTTGTAAAACCCAGAAGGGAGTCTAGCAAAAAGGATAAAAAAAATTCATGGAATTTAGCACACCTGTTCATGACCTTCTCTATATGCAGAGTGGAATGATAATGAAAAAACCTTTATACCTAGGCTCCTTGGAATGGAAACAAAAGGGTAGACCATTTGTCCAATATTCTGGATTGTCTGGGGTTACCAAAAGGACTGGTTTATGTCTCATCTGACCTGAAGAGTTGATGGGCCCAGCACCAGCATTCGAAAGCCATTGAAAACAGAGGAAAGCACACAGAATATTAGAGCTATGGCTCCACAGGCAGATACCAGGGAAAGCAAGGTATTAGAAAGGATTTGAGAAGTCCTAGAAACACTAGCCAGGCTGATTGGTGAAAGTCTTCCCCTGTATGAAGCCAGAATAGAAATAATAGAAGAACTTGTTTGTTTTTTCAAATACCAAAATTTTAGAAAAAGTTTAACAGGCATGAAAGAAACAGAAACATGACCTAATCAAAGAAACAAAATAAAACTCCAGAAACCGACCCTCAATAAACATAGATATATGAGCTGCTTGACAAAGAATTTAAAATAACTGTTCAAAAAGATGTTCAATGAGCTAAAAGAAAACACATATAGGCAACTAAATAAAATGAGGAAAATGATGCGTGAAAAAATTAGATTATCAACAAAGAGTTAAAAAAGAAATTCTGGAGCTGAAAAAATATAATGAATAAACTGAAAATTTCATAGAGGGGTTCAATAGCAGACTTGATCAACCAGAAGAAAGAATCAGCAAAATTGAAGATGGGTCATTTGAAATTATTATGTCAGAGAAGAAGACAAAAGAATGAAGAGAAGGCAAGAAAGCCTAAGATATTATGGGAAGTTATCATGTGAAGTCATATATGCCTTATAGGAATCCTAGAAAGAAAAGAGAAAGAAAAATGGGAGAAGAATTTATCTGAAGAAATAATTACTGAAAACCTCCTAAATTTCAGGAAAGAAATGAACATAATAATTCAAAAAGTTCAAAAATCTTCTACTAGAATAAATCCAAAGAGAATCACACCAAGACACATTATAAAGTCAAATATAAGAACATAAATACTGTATAATTCCACTCAGAAGAGGTGTCTAAAGCAGTCCAATTCATAGAAATACAAAGTAGAATGACGGTTACCAGAGTCTTGGGAGAGAGGGAAAAGGGAAGTTGCTTAATGGGTAATGAATTTTAGATTTGCAAGATGAAAAAGTTCCGGAGATCTGTTTCACAACAATGTGAATATACTTAACAGTATTAAACTATATGCTTAAAATGGTTAAGATGGTAAATTTTGTTATTAATTTTTTTTACCACTATAGACATGAGAATGAGAAAGAATATATATTTCTAGCTCTGCAAAGCCTGAAATTTCATTATATTTCAAAATAAACTCAGGTTTGGTGAAGTATTTTTTTTCCTCAGTAGCAAAGATTGAAAATCAATTTTCTTTCTTCTTCAGAGTCCCAGAATCTAAGTTTTTTTTTTATTTCAGTATATTATGGGGGTACAAAAGTTTACGTTACATATATTATCCTTGCCCCCCCTCCCTCCCTGAATCAGAGCTTCAAGCATGTATTTTTTAAACATTTTCTGAACCTTGGCTTTGGGCTTTTTGTAATTTTACATTGGCACCATTACACAGTTACAAAGATGTACACAGATACACTAATTCCATCTTGATGTTTTTGAAACATCATGTTGTCACATTTCTTATTTCTATCTCAAGAGTGTTTCAAGCTAAAGTATCTTTGTCTATGATTCTAATTCTCTGCTTAATCTCTGGACTTGAACAGTAGCTACCACTTTGCATCTTTTCTGTTGATTTACCAGCTGTGACATATGAAGGCCTTCAGATTTCAAGTTCTTTCCTAGACCATGAAGAGATCCTTTGTTTCCCTCCGTCTACCTCATGAGTAGTTGTCTTTCAATTTTATAAGCATTGCATGTTCTTGGTCTACTGCTACTTCACTTCCATACTTGAATGCATATGTAAAATCTTTGTTGCTTGGACTAATGACATGAAATTTGAAACACTTAACATTGCAGCCATCTCATGTTCCTTCATGTTACTGGAAAAAAAAAAAAAAAAAAACTAAGAGAAAAAGGGGGAAGATGGATCTATTTCTCTCCAAGCTGATGTTGCCTTAGTAATTAACATTCAATAGGTAAGATCTTTAAACTAGTAATGAGCCTGCCTATCACTATTATCATACAGTTCACACCTTTCCATATTCCATCTTATACAAAGAAATATTGAAAATGCCTTGTTAATCTTAATATGCCATTTCTATAGTAGTCCTCTGGAATACCAACTAAGTCATTATGTGAAACATAGGGGATAAAGACGGGCTACCATGCCTTATTCTTGGTGAACACATGCTGACTGCTGCTAATTATGACCTTTCTCAGTACTCAAAAACCATCCATCCATTTAGTATTCCCTTCAAATTTTTTACTGAGTATAAATGTCAAGATCCCTGGTCTATAGTTTTAAGACTCTGCCTAACCTTTTCGGAAACTTGGGACATTTTCCTTTCTTTACTCTCCTGGCAGCTTCCCTATCATCAATAACTCTTCAAAGATTACTTGTCTTCAAAATTACTTAGTGTCCTAAAGTAAATTGGAAACTTCCAGAGCCAGAAAAGCAAGTCGTTTGGAGAATTTGTTATACTTTCTCTGTTCATATTTCTTCAAGTATTTCGAATTTTAATTTCTCTTCACCATTTTAGTTCCCTCCTTCCAACATGAAGATTATTCTCTTTGAAAGAAAAGATAGAAGCAAAATTGAAGTTAAGAATCTTTCTCTTTTTTGCTATTTATTCTTTTTTTTCTTTATTTTTTTTAATTTCAGCTTATTATGAGTATTTGTCCCAGGGAGAGAAACTTTCATAATCTTGCTTACAACACAACTAAAAACTTTGCTTTTCTAGGGATTTTGAAAATATTAATGCATTTTGAGAATCAGCTTTCCTATTGCTATTCTGAAATACACCTGCTAATGTCTTCTTATATTCCTTAATCTCCTCCTTTGCATTTTTGGTATATTTTTATTTTTAATCTGTGCTTACTAAAGAACCTCACAGAAAACACTTTGATCTTCCTAGACTACCCTCCCTATTCTTTTCCACCAAAATCGTTATTTTATGGTTAACACCATTTTGAGACTCTCCTATAGTACAATTTCTCCATGTAGAATTATAAGCATGATTTCTATAAACATATTGAATTGTTCTAGCCAAAATCCGATATTAATGACTTGGAAGTTAATATTTTGCTACTTATTCAATTACAATAAGTGTGAGAATACATTCAAACAGTACATACAACCACACATGATGTAATCAATTTCTTCTAAAGTCACATCTTTGTCACTTCACAGAAAGATTCTTTATATTAGTTCATTTAGATCTATATTAGCAGTTCTCATTTATTTTAAATCTTCTGATATATGAAGTTGTTAGGATGGAAAAAATTCATTATCTTCCTTTAGTACCTATTGAATACACAACCACTGTTTCTCTACGTTCTCACCCAGAACACTTTAGACACCTGAACTTTGGGCATTTTCCCACACCTACCAATTTTTTGACATCAACTGGGTGTCCTACAATTCAATGTAATTCTGACATTATTTATCTGGAATTAGAATAAGTTCCAACAAGTTAAGGGTTCAGTCCCACAAGTCTGCCCCCACTAAAGTTCCCTATCGCAAGTTTGACTAACTAGCTATAAACTGAAGGTCCCCACAATTTCCTCCTCAGGTTCAACAATTTGCTAAAATGGCTCCTAGAATTCAGGGAAACGCTTTACTTATGTTTACTGGTTTAGTATAAAGGATAGAACTCAGGAACAGACATGCCTAGGGAAAGAGCTGAGGGGGAGAAGGCACAGAGCTTCCATGCCCTCTCTGGCAAGACCCCTTCCCAGCACTTGGATGTGTTCACTAACTTGGCAGCTCATCAAATCTTAAGAGTTTTTATAGAGTTTAATCTTCAACCTCACCCCCCTTTCTTGGAGGTTGGTAGAGGGGGCTGAAAGTTTCAACCTTCTAATCGTAGTCACTTGGTCTTTCTAGTGACTGGTCCCATCTTGAGACTTTCCAGGGGCCCTACTCTAAATCACCTCATTAACATAAACTCAGATATGATCAAAAGGGGCTCTTTATGAATAACAAAAGCCACTCATATCACTCAGAAAATTCCAAGGTTTTAGGGGCTTTGTGCCAGGAATCTGAAACAAAGATCAAATATATTTCCTATGCCACAGTACCTTACTGATATTTGAAGGTCCCCATGGTATCTTTGACTCTTTGCAGCTCAGCTTTATGATCTATATCTGGACGACTATTTATAGTAAAAGTTCTCACATGTCCATCTGCAGGTAGTTTTAAAAATGTCTGAAAACTAAAGCTGGTTAAATCTATCAATTCTAGAACCTACTCCCAAACATTTAAATGCAGAAAATTGAGGCCAGGGCTATGAATGACATTTTAAATATATACTCAGATGAGTGTGAAAATAAACCATGTTTGGGAAACATACCTTTAGATCTTACTCACAAAGAAATATAAATTTTATGTTGTCTATATTCTTTGTATCCATATATTTGCTTCCGGGCTGTCACTCTTAAATTTGGGAATTTCAGGTCATCTGGTATTACCATGCCCCTTCTCGCTGTCGTCCCTCAGTATCCCTGGGGGATTGGTTTCAGTACCCGCTTTGGATACCAAAACATGTGCATGCTCAAGTTGTTGCTGTTATAAAATGGCACAATATTTGCATTAACCTATGCAAATCCTCCTGTACACATTTAATCATTTTTAGATTACTTATTGATATAATACCTAATACAATGTAAATGCTTACTAAATAGTTATTATATTATTTTTAATTTGTATTATTTTTTATTGTTGTATTGTTATTGTTTATTGAGTTTTTTTTCACAAATATTTTTGATCCATGGTTGGTTGGATTGAATATACAGAACTTGTGGCTACAAAGAGGCCATCGTATAACAAGTCTCCTGAGAATTACATCATTCCTCCATTTGTTTTGTTGTTATTGGTTTTGTTGACAGGCCATTTGGTAGTTGTGAGAGAATAAAAAAATCTACTAACTGGGGAAATGAAGGGGGCCAGAAGGAGAGTGAAATAATCAATTACAATTTCTAACTATTCTGTAAGAGAAAAATAGCATAAATTTTTGTAAATGTGGGCAGGCAAAAATCTGAAATCTTAAAAAATGACTTATTAGTGTAGCTCTCATTTCCTTCTCTTGTAAGTCTCCTTATGTAATCACTGATATATACATAAACTATAGACCAGCCTTAAGTAGAAAATAATTTGTGTCTTGAGCTATCCAGATGTAATAAATCCAATTAATCCCATTCACTGGTAGATATTTCCTTTCAAAGTTTGAATTCTTCCCCTGAATTTTGTTTTCTCCTCAAACATTTTATTTTTTGAAATGTTTTCTTAAATTTTTCAAGCTGTATTACTTTCAACCTTATACAAAATATATTTTTTTAATATTTGGCAAAGTTTCCATCATTACATAGATAGCTCACAACCCAGAAAAAACAATGCGATCTCAGTTCTACATATGTGTTTACACTCTACTCAAAATTCATTCAGAAAATTTTATTCTGCATTTTCTATGGATAAGGTATGAGAAACACCACAATGCACAAAAGAGAACAATTTCCTTTCAATACAGGGCATACAGTCTATTTGGGGATTCCAACCAATGACAGGAAATCACAACACAGAATAAATTCTACGGTAAGAAAGGGCAGAATACCTAAGCATCATAGAATGGGCATCTAAACTATACTAGAAGATCAAACAACCAGTAAATTTCATCCTGAAAGCAATCATAAATTTCCCTAGGATTCCTTTACATATGTATGTATAAAAAAAGAAATTCTCTTTTTGCTTCTATAAAGCTAAGATGTTCTGTTGATGGGAGAGTGTCCTATATGTTTGTATCTTCTCCATTTTCTCCTATGTGCTTTCTCAGGCTCTCATTTCATAACCCCAGCTTTGACTCCCTCTACTTTCTTTGACCCTTTAAGCTTATTTTTTGATAATGCCATGATTGATATTGAATGAAAACTGAGTTCAGCAGCTCACAGCAATAAAAATATCTAATTTTATTTACATTTCACATAAACTTCACAATAACCTTATGAGATTTGTATCCCTGTTACAGAGATGGGAAAACTGAAGTAGAGAGAGGTTTTGCTCATTCAGTTTAGCAAATAAGTAGTAGAAGCAGAATAGCCCAAGTGTCTATGCTTTTACCTGCTCCACTATGTCTTATAACTCACATGTGGAGAATATCAAAAAGAAGAGTTACTGTGATTGTGAAGTGACTTGACACAAGACTAACAATAAAAAATTAAAGAATCTGGATATGTTTAATACAGAGAAGAGAAGATTGAGGAGGAAAGTGGTGATTGACATCAAATATGTGAGAGAATAGCATGTGGAATAGGGATAGTGTTCCAAATAGAATTTTAGTTTAGACTTTAGATCAACAGATGGAAGAGAATTTCAAATGTTATGAATATTGTAAATGACATTTATTTTTTCTTGAGGGAAGTGAGAGCAAATCTGTGTAATTTTCAGGTCTCAATGTGAATAATTGTGAAATGGATATATAAAGTATACATCTCAGTTGGGATATTAAGAAACAACACCATTTACAAGAGAAAAAAATCCCTATAAATATATGCCTATTCCTGAGCACACCAATGTCAGATCATAATAGTGCTATTCAGGAAGAACTTCCCTGATTTCGCTCTTTTTCCTAACTGAATTCATCCTCAAAGGTAGAAGCCATGGTTAGCAATACAGAAAAGAAAAAGCATTCTCCATATATTTTTTTGCGATATGGGGCAACTTATTTTATCAGTTGTAAAACATATTCTGAAAGAATGTAGATTTGCTAGGTTTGAGGTTCTCCAAATGTGCAGGAGAATCAAAGAATCAGTACAATAATATTTTCAGCAGTGATGGACTCCTGAAGTAATCGCTGTTAAGAAAAAGAATATCATTACTATATGAAAGCTCTAACAAATTCATTATTTTTAAATTAGTTCTCTATAGTCATGATATACAGCATATATACATTCATGTATATCTTCGTATAATTGTACCACATACTTATCTATGTAACAATGTTTGAAGGAACAATGTAAAGTATTTGTGTAAATGTATACAGATGCACAATTACATATTTAGGCCTGTGTATGTTGGAGAATGGAAGCATCTGGATGATATACTTAGTAATAATAAAATATTTAACTGCTGCCACAATAAAATCTTAAATCTAGAGCTCCCAAACCAAAAATTATTTTTTTCTTACATGGTAGAGATATTATACAAATCTGACACTCAAGTTAATTTGAGTACAGCAGTGAAATTCATACATAATTCTGTATTTTAAGATGTTGCTTTCTAAAAGCTAAAAGAAAAGTCTTTTTTGAATTTATCATAATAGCTACCAGTTACTCGGTGCTTGTAATGTCTAAGCCTGAAGCAAGCATATTACATACTTTATATACTTCTCACAACAATCCTGTTGGGTAGGTGTTATTATCCGTCTTCATTTTGTAGATGAAGAATTTTTGCTTTGAAAAAACTTTTGCAATTAGGCCACAATCACACAGTTAATAAAAGATGTAATCTAGATTTAATCCAAGTCTATCTGAATCTCAAATCTTTACCCTTTTACTATGCAATGCTGTCCACATTCACAGTCTGTATGTGTGGCAATGTCTGTACACACAGTTTATCTTGGTCATCACATCAGGAATTGACATTTGCTGTAAACTTAACTGTGTTTGTTCTACCAAAGCATCAGATTTTTAGTATTACCTTTTAATTTTAATTTTTATTATAAAATATATAAATATTTGAACATAAAAATTGAGAATTATTTATCAGTAATTAGTTTCATATATAATAATTGAGAATTATTTATCAGTAATTAATTTCATATAGTATAATATTTTATTAGTTGAAAAACAAAGTATTATATCATTATGTGATATCCAAATTATGATAAGCATATACCTATCAATACTGTTACCTATCTTGACATGAGTGACCCTCATTTTAAAGAATACTCGTTTAAGCTGTGCTGTTTGATTACTAGAGTTATATTTCTGACAAGTCTCACAGACTTAATCAATATATTTATGCAGTCATATGATATTAAAATAATAATATTAAATGTTCAAACATTCCTTTAAAACATTTGAGTTTATGTATTACCCAAATATGTGACTCTCTTGCCTACTAACAAAAATATCTATATTAAAGATAAAATAGTCTCCAACAGAAAAGCATGATTCTAAGGTTCATACTAAAGCTAAAGTCTCTCCTTTTTTTTTTTTCCCCATATGCTTATCAAGAGTTTTTGGTTGATCTTTTCTTTATTTACTTATATTAACCTAATGAAATACTAATTTTCAATAGACATTTTTTACCTTTTAGAATTTAATTATGGTTACTTAAGATGTAACAAACTCATGAAAAAAATCCATGAAGTTTCTGCAGTTAATATTCAACACATGAAATCTGGGCATGGATTCCAATTTGCTTCTAATACAATATTAAAGCAAGGTATATATAAAATATTAATGTTTTATTGGTTCTGAATTTATTTTTTTATTCAGAATAAAGCCTTCCTACCTAGATGATTTCATTTTGAAGGACATTTTTAAAGCACAGTTACACTTCTTGATATCTTAAATAATACTTTAGTAATAATTAAATAATAATTTAATGTAGTCATAATGGAAAAAATGTTAACTTATATGTACTAAGGTTTTTGTATTATCCAAAAGCATTATAATGTGTATGGAATAAATGATATGATATGATTTTCACCTTTATGTAAGTATAGGAAATAAAATTGAAACACTAGTTTTTCATCCAAAATCAGAAATATTTCATTTTTAAATTTCATGTAAAAATGATTGCAATGTTTAGCGTATCCTATGCTATTAAAAACTCTGTATTATAATTATATAGGGATGAATTTTTACTCTATTACTGTCTTCAAAGTGTAATGGCTTCTGAATTTTTCAATTTAAGTATAAGGTTTTCTAACACCATTCTAAGAGAATGAGGAAATTGCACTATGTTTATTGAAACACAATCATAATAATGAATTATATGATTGTATTCTTAAAGTGAGTAAGATCTTCTGATGTTCTAGTTCATATTTTTGTCTTATGAAAAACATAAATTTTAAATTTGATTCTATGACAAAATGTGGCTAATTTATTATCAAGTTGTTTTCCTTTTTCTACTGGGTACATATTGAGCCCACGTTTCTTAGTATTCTTGCAGCTAGGTGTTGCTTTCTGTCTGAGTTCTGACCACAGTAACATGGACAGATATGAGATATACCATTTCCAGGCCTGGTGCATAAAACCCTCCCATATGTGATTTTTCATTCTCTTCATCTGTTTGCCAGCGGAATGGAGAAAATACTCAGGACATCAGAGGACGGTATAGTCACAAAATGGAAGGACCTTGAATATCTGAATCACTGTGTGGAATGGAGCCCCTGATGTATTACATTGGGTTTTATGAAGGAGAAATAAACATTTATTTTTCAATGCCACTGAAATTGTGTGTGGTTGTGTTTGTGTGTGCATATGTGCTTTAACTGTATCATTGAGCTCACTCAGACTATTGAAGATACTAAATTCATTCCACAAATCTAGTCAAATTAAAGATTAAAAGTAAAAAAAAAAAAAAAATTTGGAACATTTTGGAAGAAAATATGATAATATATCTTTAAGACATCAGGTCGGGCGTGGTGGCTCACGCCTGTAATCCTAGCACTCTGGGAGGCCGAGGCGGGTGGATTGCTCAAGGTCAGGAGTTCGAGACCAGCCTGAGCGAGACCCCGTCTCTACTAAAAATAGAAAGACATTATATGGACACCTAAAAATCTATATAGAAAAAATTAGCCGGGCATAGTGGCGCATGCCTGTAGTCCCAGCTACTCGGGAGGCTGAGGCAGTAGGATCGCTTAAGCCCAGGAGTTTGAGGTTGCTGTGAGCTAAGCTGACGCCACGGCACTCACTCTAGCCTGGGCAACAAAGTGAGACTCTGTCTCAACAAAAAAAAAAAAAAAAAAAAAAAAGACATCAAAGTCAGGAAGTATTTCTTAAAGCAGATGTTTATTAAATAGAAGATTCTCAGCCCACATCTGATTTGACTTTCAAGCAGCATTGACCACTCTTTCCTTCTTGACATTTTTTCACGGATTTCAGGATACCCTTTTGTTGGGTCTTCATTATCTCATTGACTTCTAAATACTGGCACGTCCTTTTTATTGCTTCTCAAAATTCTCTTTTATTTTGCACTTTCATGGTTTTATATATGCTCCTAGTATAACCTGCTTGGATGTCTGCCCTGATCTAGACATGAATATGCAAATGCCTATTCAACATTTCCATTCTACATGTAATAACACAAACTAAATTAGTCCCAAACTAAGCTCCTAGTATTTTCTCATTCCAAGCAACCACTCCACCCTCATCTTCCCCATCTCAATAAAGGGCAATGCCATTTTTCTAGTTACTCAGGTCAAAAACCTAGAAGTTATTCTTGGCTTCTCACTTTTTTATAACCCAGATCTTATGTCAATAAATCTTTTCAATCTGCCTTAAAATATGTCCAGAATGTGAACATTATTCTTCAATTCCATTGATAGCTACCACCTTTGTCTAAATCACCGTCCTTTCTCCCCAAATCCATATAAATATCTTCTTACCATTTTCTCTGATTTCGTCATTGCCTCTTTTCTGTCTGTGCTTAACACACAAGCCAAGATAATTACATTAAAGCATAATTCTGATCAAGTCTCTGCTTCTCTGTTCTACTCAAAACCCTCCAATAAGCTCCTATCTCAGGATAAAAGGTTAAGGTCGTAAAATGTTCTTCAAAGTCCTACAAAATCTGATCTCCTTCCCACTCTTCCCACTCCTTCCCACCACTCAGATCTTCCTTTCCAACTCCTCTTCCTTTAACTTACTCTTCCTTTGAATAAGTCAGGCATATTCCTCCCTGAGAGATATTATGGATTCTCTTCCCTCATCCATGTGATATCTGCATGACTCAATCCTTCACCTTTTCTAGTGTGTATTCAAATGTCACCTTCTCAGAATGGCCTTCCCTGGTCATTCTATCTTTATCCCTACACCCATAACTCTCTTTCACTGGTTTAGTTTTCACCTACCAGATATCTTCTTACAACATAATGTTTACCTTATTTATTGCCACAACACCCACCATACAGGTACAAACTACAAAATGTATTCTGTAGCAGCAGAGATTTGCTCTGCTTTGTTCAATGCTATATCCTCAGTACATACACCATGTAGCAATATATTCATTACTGAATATATAATAAATGAAGATACAAAAAGATTCATTTTTTTCAATAAATTTAAAATCTTATGCATATATAAGGACACCATTAAAAAGTTAAGACAAGCTATAAATTGGGGAAAATATTTGCTAAAAAGATAACAAACAAAGGGTTGGTACAAACTATAAAAAATGAATTATTACAAACAATAAAAGAAACCTATAAGAAATCAACAGAAACTCCAATCAAAATAAGAGCAAAAATCCTGAGCATATATTTCACAGAAAATAAAACATGAATGATTAAATAATATATGTAGATACCTCATATCAATGGTAATTAGGTAAATACAAATTAAAATCAAAATGATACATTGCAGTCACCTGATTAGCAAAAATTAAAACATCTGACAGTAAGAAGTGTTAACAAGGATGTGGAGCAGTGAGATTTCCTGAATACAAAATGTGTGTTTGTAAACCATGATATGACCACGTTCAAAAACAACTTAGTATTACTCTAGTAAAACTGAATATGAATTCATCTATGATTCAATAGGTAAATAGGTGAAACTCTAATAGTAGACATATATCCTAGATAAATTTTTGCAGATGTGAAAGATGTGTTATACATAGATTATTCATAGTAGTTTTAGTAATAGAAAAATCTGAAAAATATCAAAATGTTCTTCGATGGGAAATGTCTAAACATATTGTATAATACAAACACAGATATACTGGGCAATGGCAAATATTACTGAATTAAAGCTACATGCATAAATCTGAATAAATATCACAGAGATTGTATTCAGTGGAAAAGATGCTGAACAAAATATACAGTATAACATTTACCCAAATTTCAAACACTTATAAAATAGTACACAAAAACATATATATGCAACACAATTATTAATATAAGTGAAAGCAAAAGAGTGGTGAATAAATTTCAAAATAACTTTACCCTTGCAGGTGGAGACAGATTAGGGAGGAACTCAGAAGCAGCTTCAGCCATTTCTTAATCATGTAGGCTGACACATAATCAACTTTTAAAATATTTGTGATGTTATTTAAAATGTATATTTATTGTTAAAAGAATAAATGATTTTTTACTTTTATTCAGTTAGTTGATGTACTATGTGCATATTATGTACAAAGCTCTGTGCTAAATTCTTTGAAAGCAGAGCTGAGTAAGACACATCCCTTCTTTCATGGAAGTTACTATTCAGGAGTTTAAAGAGAAGTCAAAACTTTCCCATATTCACAGATAGTGAACACGTAGCTTGCTGCCACCCTCCCCTCCAGTACTATAGCAGACAGCACTAAGCAGTTAGGATGATCTTCAGTCTGACCCTGACTATAAGCACGGATTTTTAACACAATACCTCAGGCAGCTATTACTAATTGATTAGAGTTGACACTCAATTTTAAATGTGTATTCTCCTAGCTCTTTCACACTTACAGAATTTCAAAATGTATCATTTCCACATTTTGATGTAAAAGCATTGATATGCATGAAGCGCAAGGTGAAAAATAGTTTACAATAATCATTTAGCTATTTTTCTTTAACAACACTATTTTCCCACTACATTTGGAGTTTGGTAGAACGCTTTGTAAAAAAATGTAATTATTTTTGTGGTACGAAAATCCTATTTGAGAAAGGCCACTGTTGAAGTAGAAACAAGCACAATATAAAAAGACATCTGCAGACACCATTTTATTTATAATTGAGGAATTGGATTTCTATACATGTTTAATATACCATTTTTTACAAATGAATCTTGTCTGGAGAATTTTTATAATATGTGCCTTAATTCATTTGACTCACACCTCAAAATATAAATCATCATCTCAGAGTCTAAATGCAAAGTAAAAACAGTGATGAGAAATGCTTAATATATTTTTAATACAACAGAAAACATTGCACTTTGTTATTTTATAGGTACACTGGCAGGATTTATTCTAGAGTTGGATTGAGAATGTTAGAGAAGAGAAGTAAAGACTGGCTTTATGGTTTGGAGCTAAAAAGCACTGAAAGAATGGTGGGTAATTTATTTTAAATTTGTATAGGTACTTCCAAGGTCTGTGTTCTTCAATACTGTGATATTCAAAATGTTAATATTCAATAATGTTAACTAGAGCACACATACTTTTACTATATCCCCCAAATGTACTATTTTGACAGTGCTAATAGATTCATATTTGACTTCTTAATATCTGATTTCTCTTAGTATTTCACAAATTTAAAAGTTTTGAAGTCAGACAGTTCTACAAGTTGTACCATGTCGTTTTATTGGCTTTGCCACCAAACCTCAATTTTCTTATTTGGAAAAAGGTGATGATCTCTCTGCCTCAAAGGTAAGGTTTGTTTTGTTTTGTTTTGTTTTTTAGAACTGATTGGATACTTCATACCAATAACATATCACAGTGCCCAGTAAATAATACAAAGTGTAATACTCTCTAATTTTCTCTGATTGCATGTTTGGTATTATTACATTAACTTAATCATCAGGAAACTGAGGTTCAGAGAGTTTACATAATGTTCACAGTAATACCTAGCACCTAGCAGTATATAGCAGAGTCACAATGGAACTTTCTCCATATTAAAGTCCTACTCCATAATCTGTGTTTCATCCATTATGCCACTTCGCTTCCAAAGTTGATTGTGCCTTAAACAATTGATAAACACCTTTGATTAAGTCTCAGTACATACCTATCATGTATTAATTTTTAAAATCCAGAACCACAAAAACAAAGTATTTTTTTTGCTCCTTTTGCAGATAAAGACAATCAGAAAGGGACTAATAACAAGCACACACAATATAAAGAATTAGCATAGTACCAGTAAAATTATTTACATAAATAAAAACTAGAGTAGCTTTATCTCAATACACAAAATGGATGACTCATCAATTTCCTCAATATGAATGTCCTTCAGAAATGCCATGTTCATATTATTCATGCTTAGAGGAAATGTCCATAATCATAAAAGATTTGAGTTTTTGATTCTGAATTCATTCATCATCACTTTTTGTTAATTTGTGTTGAAGAATAATTTACACAATAAACTTAAATATTCTATCCTGACTCAAATCACTAAAGAAACAGGTAAATATATCACCTTTTAATAAATGATTGAGAATGTTGTGTGTTTTTTAATTCACTGGGACTTGTTAGTGACCATAATCAAGTCTGTATTGTTATACTCTACATAAGAAGAGCATAAAATTAAGACGATTATTCACAGAATTGAGAAGCAGCAGGATTTATTTTCAAAACTATTGGGAGAATTTCAGGGAAAACTAGAACTGGTTAGACATATAAATATGGTCAAAATACACGGAGCAATAAAATTTAAGAAGCTATATGCGTTATTCAATTAACAAACATGACTATTAAGTAGATATTCTTTATTATTTCCATAACATATTTGTAATCATAACAAATGCAATGATAATGAATGAGAATATATACCAATCATTAACACTGATTGCCATGTATTCCATTTTGTCTTTTTTTCTTTGTTGTAAAAGTCTGTGGTAAATTAGAAATACAATTAGAAATTAGAAAATTAGAAATCAATTTTCATCTGGAAATAGGGAAAAATCAAGTTTCTAAATTAAGTACTCTAGCCCTTGACATTTAATTGTTACCTTGACAGACTTTGATTCAAAATTAATTAGATTGGACTGTATCAAAGTTAATAATTAAATTAACTTAAATGTGAGATATTCTAAAGTAACATTTTTAGGTCCTTTTCCCATTAAAAAGGAATGATTTAAACTTCAATAAAGTATTATACCTTCTCTTAAGACAGCAAATTTAACTTTGAAGGAGCAACTTTTTTTTATCTGAAAGTTAGTCATAGTATTTAAAATATCCTTAAATATTTCTGGGTTTTTTTTTTTTGGTCAATATTTCATATAACAACAGTATTTATGATAAAAATTATCTAACTCTATAAAGTCAAGGGGATGGATGGGAACTTGCAATACAGACATAAAATTAAAACTAAAATGTAGCTGTAGTTTACTATAAACCACAGAACAAACTGCATCTGAAAATAAGGTTTAGGGGGAAAGACCTCTGGTTTTCCCAGACAATACTACCTATTGTGACCATTTGGTAGTTTGAATTGAGTATCATACTGCTTTAATTTGTAGGGATACCAAAAGTTATAATAGTTCATATTTTCCGAATTACCCAGTGAATTTAAGATACACCAGTGACTCTCTATCACAAATGAATACTATTTTTCTGGAGGATATGATGAGTAAATTGTAAATACATTGCTCCTTTGAGTTTGAGATATTGGTTACTAATGATGTAGAGATGAAAGTCTTTGGAACCCAATTACAGATTCTTTTCCTATCCAAATCTTTTATACATAATTTTTGAAATAATAAACTATATTTTCATGTATATTACAGAATCATGAAGGAAATATAAACCGAACAAGATACCTTAGCCAAACTGCTTATATATTTTACAAGCTTATTCATTGGTTAGAATGGATTTGTTATACAGTCTTTGGGCATTCTTAACTTACAGCCTAAAAGAGGAAATGATCTAAACATTAAAAATAAAATAAGAAAATAGTGTACACTTTTAAAGGATCTCAGCTTTGTAGTCAAGATTGTACATCTTCCTCTTTTGACTCAATCAGACCAGAATCCCCAATATTTTGAATAAGCAATATAGTGTGATCAGAGTAATTGCAGGGGTACCATATGAAACATCTTAAAGGAAGTCTGGTCAAAGGAAGTTTTTTAATGCTATCGTCACTCTCCCCACTCTTTAAAACTTGATCCCGGTTGCTAATATAATTTTTTAAAGCACATGAAAAATTTATAGTCAATAAAAATTTTTCAAAACCAAAACATGCTCAGTAATACTGTTAATGGTTTCTCCTTTCCTTCAGTTTATAGGATATTATTTTATTGGTTAAAATAGAGCATTGATTCATTGATTCCATGTGTTAAGCTCTTAGACTTTTCTCTTTCAATAATGGTTACTTTAAATAGGGTCAGGTATTTTTCAATCTTCAAGCTTTGAAAAAATGAATGATTACCTGCACAATGTTCTAAATAAAGAGATATTTCAGATGGTAATATGTATATTATGTTCTTATAAGATATATGCTCTGATAAAAGAGATTCTTTAAACAAAGTGGTGATTAAACTTGGTGGTACAGTATTTTAATATGTTAATGAATCAGCATGTTCCTTATGCTATAAAAAGCAATAAATGTAATGGCTCTTTCAGTCATTTTATTATTATTTTGCAGTCTTGAGTTTAGCTGAAAAGAATTTGTACTCAGGTATAATTTTTCACTTTTGTATTCTAAATATAGACCATACATGGGCACATTTAAGCAGTTATTGAATTTTTAAATGACTTTTCATTTAGGGGCAAAACAGTATTACCACTTTATACCGGATTACAAAGAAAAGCCTATTTCTAAAGGAATTTTGACTTTATGAAAGTATCAGTGTCTGGGAATTACATGAATCGGCTTCATTCTCCCTTTTAGGCACAAGTGGATGAGAACATGATGCTTCATATATGGAAGAAATGTCTCCTGTGAATCTCCAGCTCACAGTTTCCTTGAAGAGAGAGAACCATGACTTATCTCAATGAAGATATATAGATATTAAATTTATTTCTGTTACACTACTTAAATAAGCATGTATTAAATTTTTATTATAAACTTTTGGGTAAACATTTTATTAAGGATATTTTCAAACATGTATCTAAGCAGAGATAATGATATACTAACCCTCCCCACCTAGTGATCATTCAGATTCCACAATTACGAACACATAACCTTCACATCTCCCTGCCCCATATTATTTGGAATAAAACTCCAGACCACATGTAATTTCTTCCATAAATATCTCTAAAATAGAAAGACTTTTTAAAAAATTATTTTTAATTGATACAAAATTATATTTAATTATCATGTATATCATGCTGTTTTGAAAAAAATACTTAAATATACTCTCATACCTAAATTGTTTTAATTCCTTAATATCATTAAATATTCCATCAGTTTGCAAAGTTACCTGATTGTTCCATAATATTTTAAAAAGTTTGTGTGAAATCATGTCCAAAATAACTTTGCATATTGCAGTGGTTCAATACATTCCTTAAGTCTCATGGAAATTACAGGGTCCCCTACCTTTCTCTATCTTTTTTCCCAAAGCAATTCATGTTCAAGAAACTAGAAATTTGGTCTGCAGTTTCCACAGCCTGAAATAAACCAGTGTTATTTAATATGTTTCACTGCTCAATGCATATCTTATAAACTGGTGGTTAGAAAACATGAAAAAGGGGGAGGGGCAAGAAGACGTACTAGAGACATCAGTTGCCAGATCATCCCCAAAAGAAGGAACAGTTTCAGGTGAAAAAGTGCCAGAACCTACCCTTACCGGAGATCTCATGGGAAGAAATTGTGGAGCAGAACAAGATGGAGCCAGATATTGGCAGAGATTGACCCCCAGGGGATTAGGAGTCTGGCAGAAAGGGTAAGTGGGAATGTTGCCATCAGCAAACCCAGAGCTTCTTGGGAGCAGAGCACTCGGCTACAGGCCCGTGCCGGGTAGCTTCTACCCACTGCTGACCCAACCTCAGACTATGGGCACCACATTGCTGGTGCACATGCTGGGTGTTTCTATTCTGCTGAGGAGGTCACAGTCCCTCAGTCTTACTGTCGCTGGATCCCACACAAACATTCCCCAGCACCCACTGGGACTGTGACAACCACAGAGGAATAGGGAGACACAGGAGAGCAGCAGTATTCCTGGAGTTCTGACACATAGGGTGGACTGCTCCAATGGGACTCAGAAGTGTCATAAATACCTTTTAGGACAGAGGAAGGTGTAATGACCACTCTCCTGCACCAGAGAGCCCTTGGCTCATGATCTGAAGTTGCCTGTGCCTCTCCCAGTGGAGACACAAGTGCAGAGAGGAGTCCATAGAGTAAGACAGTGTCCCCACCCAAGAGCAGAAAAAGTATCGGAGCCAGGGAAGGGATATAGAGGCAGAGACCTTCGCTTGTCCAACCACACAATGTTGCCGACGCAGACACCTCTTCTCCCAAGCACAAGGTTTTGGTGCAAGTGAGCTGCAGGCTGGCCAATTCTAGGCTTTTGAAATTATTGTCATAAATTCATATATTCAGACATGTTTGACATAATTATTATACATATTGATACTTAGATAAAGTTTGTGGCAAAGTCCCTTGGCCATGACCCTACAAGTCATAATCATCTTTTCTTTCTGGTATGACAAGATTTTCCAAGGCTATCTTGTATATTTTATTCCCAAAATCTGGAATCGGCATTTCTGCAAAAAAAATCCTATTTCCTCACTGTTAGAACTGGTATTTAGACACCAAAATCTGGACACTAGGATATTTATTGCTGCTAGTTTGGTTCGTTCTGGGATTTTTTGGTGAACAGAGCTAAAAATATATATATTAAAAAATAAAGTAAATTTAAAAATCTTATTTCCACATTTAATTCAAATTCAGTACTATTAAGTTTTTACTTAACCTCTTTAATCTTACCTTTATACCTTGTTTCCCCTAAGTGAAAATCCAGTTTCTCAGTGATACCAACATAATCATTTTTCTTTATCTCACTATACATGTACAGTAGTGTCAGAATTACAATACTAATACTGTATTAATACAGAATTCCATTATTAATACAATACTAACACTACTACCAACGATATGATTACTGATGAGAGTTTAAATTTTGTCTGCATTGCGGCTCTTTTTTCCTTTCAGTATATAATCAAGGAATATTTAATCTGATTACTGGCTTTTAGAGTGTCTTGAAATAGTTCCTATTTTGTGGTTATTAGTTATGCTATCAGTATGATATATTATTAGGTTCATTAGATTCATTTTGCTTTAGATTTTTATGGATGGTGTTTTTAAAAAGTATTTTTAATTATGTAAAATATTTATATGATTCCAAAATCAAATCTATGAAATATGTATATTCAGAGAAGATTAACTTCTATTGTGTACACACACACACACACACACACACTCACACACTCCTTTGCCTTCTCACATGAATCATCATTCTTTTTTTTTTTTTTTGAGACAGAGTCTTGCTCTGTTGCCTGGGCTAGAGTGCCCTGGCGTAAGCCCAGCTCACAGCAACCTCAAACTCCTAGGCTCAAGTGATCCTCCTGCCTCAGTCTCCCAAGTAGCTGGGACTACAGGCACACACCACCACGCCCACCTAATTTTTTTTTTCTATTTTTAGTAGAGACGGAATCTCACTCTTGCTCAGGCTGGTCTTGAACTCCTGACCTCAAATGATCCTCCCGTTTTGGCCTCCCAGAGTGCTAGGATTACAGGCATAAGCCACGGCGCCCGGCCCATTTTTTGAATATTGTACTTTTCCCTCCCCCTTTTTATTTGACATAAGAAAATTTGTCCTATATGTTTGCATCTACCAACCTTTCTTGGAAACAATGACATTACTATATACATTTTTCTCCTTCTGCTTTTTCTTTGGAACAATACGCCCTAAAATTACTCCACATATATATAAAGGTATTCTTTTTTGCCCTTTTGGAGCTACTTAATATTCTATTGTGTGACTATAGTTTCATATATTCTAGTCTGCTGTAGATGGACATTAAATGGTTTTCAGCCTTTTGTTCTTTCAAATAGTACTGCAGTTATAGTCTTCTGCATATATCTCTCATGTATTTGTCTATGTAATGTAGGAAAAGATTCCTAGAAATGATATTACTGTATCAAAGAGTAAATGCATATATAATATTACTATATGTTACTCAAATACCTCTCTATTAGAGTTGCATAATTTGCCATGTCCACCAACAAGAATGCTGATTTTACCAAAAACTCACCAACATTTTATATTGTCAAAATATTGAATATCTGGGAGATGGTATATTAGTATACTTGTAACTTGTATTTCTCTACAGTGAGTGAATTCATTAATATAATGTTTTGATATTTACTTTTCTTTTTGTATTTTTTAATTTTTATTTTTATGTAATCAAGTTATCATTTTCCTTATCACTTATGGGTTTTAACAATAGTTATGAAATATTTTCCTTTGCTTATGGAGAAATGCACTGAGATATTCTTCCAGAACTTTCTCGTAGTTTATGAGGACTGCTGGATCTTTGCTCTTCCTCCACTTTTGTTTTAATACTTCTCTTTCCTTTGCCTCTAATGTCCCTGTCCTTCTTAATTTGGATTGTACTCCCTTAAGTACAGGGCTTTTGTGACAGACACACTATTAAAGTGAGTCCCAACACCCACTCCCCCGAAGTGTGGGCAGAACTTGTGTCTTGTTCATAATCAATACAATAGGGCCGAGGCGGCAGGTTACAGGTGATTACATGTGCTACGTGACTATGTTACAGGAGCCTGTAGCATTTGTCTCGCTGGAGATTTTCTCTCCCTTAGTGCCCCGTATGCTCCACACCCAGTTTCCACCTATTGCTAACATGCTACATCACCATGACACAATTTCCATTTATTATTTTTTCCATTATGTCCTTTTTCTTTTTTTTATTTCAAAATATTAAGGGGATACAAATGTTTTTGTTACACAGAAATCGGGGTGTTTGGTGTGTCCATCACCAGAATAGTGTTTGTGTACCCAATAGGTAAGTTTTTATCCCACACTTCCTCTCCCACCCTCCCCCTTCTTGATTTCTAATGTCCTTTACATCTCTTTGTGCCATGTGTACCCACTTTTGTCCTTTTGCTGAACCAGGATGTTCTACGGGACTCTACATTTAGTCATCATGTCTCCTTAGCCTCCTCTGCTCTGTGAAAGTTATAATAACTTTGAGCATATTAAAGAATATTTGGTCAGTTAGTTTGTAGAATTTTCTTCTATTGGAAATTGTCAATGTTTCTGTCATGATTAGACTGACGTTATGGGTTTTGAGACAAAGACCACAGAGGTGAAGTGACATTCTCATCACAGAGATCAAGGGTACATACTATCAGCATGACATATTACTGACTGTAGTAACCTTGATCACCTAACCTAGGTATTGTTTGCCAGATTTCTCTGCTGTAAGATGACTATTTTCCTCATTTCCATTCTCTAATCTTTGGAAACACGTTGCTAATCACAACCCAAAATCAAGGAGTGAGAAGTTAAGCTCCATCTTCATAAGGGGGAAATATATCCATAATTTATTTAGAATTTTCTACAGATTTGTCTCTTCTCCTTCATTTATAAATTTATTCAGTAATTTAATTATAGCAGTATTAACTTGTGGGTATATATTTTATACTTCAAATTATAGCCCAATACCACATTTCTTATTTTGTTATTCAAAATGTTCCAGTTTTTTCCATTGGGAGCCTTTCCAAGTTGTCTTCTGAGCCCCTTTGACATATTCTCATTCTTTTGTTTTGTAGTGCTTACTTCCTTACTTTCTGGTACTTTAAGATGCTCTAGGCTCATTTCTGTATTCTCTGGCCCAGCTCTCCAGACATAGCCATTTCTGCAAGGAATCTGGTTCCTTTTATTGGCAAATGGTATTAGAAATCATGATCTGGACAATGAGTTTGGTCATTGCTAGACTGTCATTGCTTCTGTGCCCTCTTAGTGGCCAAAGCTAATAAATAAATAAATATATATATATATTTTATATATATATTTATATATATAAACCAAATCATATGTACATGCAAATCTATATTTTTGTGTGTGTGTCTATCCATCTGTATTTATATTAAGCTAAAGAAGAGTTCATACTGGTATCTTTGACTCTGATCCAGAACAACATGATTCATTCTGGCTTTTCCCTCTTGCTTATCTATAACTCCTCTCCAACAATAAGAAGCCTGGTTCTTACTACCCACCTCCATTTACAGTCATGCATCGTTTAACAATGGGTGTATGTTCTAAGACATGTGTCAGTAGGTGATTTTGTTGTGAGAACATCAGAGTGTACTTACCCAAACCTAGATGATATAGCCTCCTACATCTAGGCTGTATGGTAGAGCCTATTTCTCCTAGGCTACAAACCTGTACAGCATGGTACCATGCTAAATACTGTAGGCAACTGTATCACAATGGTAAGTATTTGCATACCTAAACATATCTAAACTTAGAAAAGGTAATGTGTTGCACTATGACGTTGCAATAGCTATGATATCACTAGGTAATAGGAAATTTTCAGCTCCATTATAATCTAACCATTGTATGTGTGGTCTATCATTGACTAAAATGTCATTATGTGGCACATGACTATGCTTGTTTATTCAATTGTAGTATACACATACAGCAGCTTTGGATTTGTTAACAGGCACCCAGATGAGAAACATTACCAACTAGGGTACGGTGTTTATGTGCATATCCCTTTGCCTTTAGTCTTATAGTTTCCAGTCAAAACAACTTTTTCCAAACTTACTCAAGTCACCACTCATTTCCCCATCCCCTTCAGTAATGTGTGCTGTGCTAAGATGCCAAGTTTGAGATAATTTGTTATACAGCAATAGAAAACGAATGCTCTTTGTTCTGCAAAGAAGTTTTTGTTGACTGCTTTTGTAACTTCATACATCCCAGATTCCATAATTATTCAAACTTCCTTCAGCTCATTTGCTGCCACCAAACAATGGAGCTCATGAAGATCACCTCCTACTTCAGCTGTTGTTCAACCAGCCACAAGACCTCTCAGTGAAACCACTGGTGAATCTGTGGTCTTGGTGATTTGTCCCCACGCAGTAGTATTTGGGGCTCAAGAGATACTTTGCCATCCATATTTACCGTTAACATTTTGTGGGTTTTGACTTTTCTATCTTATTTTTCTGTTTCTGTGGGTTCCTGAGGAGGCTCAAAACCCACATTAACACCTCTGCCATTTTTCCATATTTTGGTGTTTTTTTCAAAAGTATTTATTTTTTACTATTGAGCTTTGAAAGGAATTTTGTCATCATTGAAAAGATGAAAAGAAATAAGTGTGCTTCCTAATACTTCCAAGGCATCATAGTTAATTGTAGGGGCAGAATTAGAAACAGGGACTCCTCAATTAGTAAAATAAATACACTCCATACACTCAATTGCTTCTCTTAATAACATTCTGAAATGTCTTCTCTTTCTTGATGAGGGACAAGATTTTTGCTCTCAAGATACATCCAGTTGTTTTAGAAAAAATAAAATAAAATATTCCAGAGTGTAGAATTTCACAAGCAAAGATAGATGTATGTGAAAAATCTGAGCATTTCATTATTCTGATTATGAAGTATATTGATTATTTTTTACTACGGTGATTTAACTTAATGCCTAGAATAGTAATTATCAAATTTTAATGTGTAGGAATCACTTTGAGATTTTTAAAAACATTCTGATCCAGTAAGTCTGAGGTGATACTTGTAGTCTACAGTTCTAACAAGTTCACAGGTGATACCAATGCTGATGATACATGGAGCTCACCTTGAGTAACAAGGGCCTAGAAAACCTACTAATGGGTTTCAGGTAGTTGTGAATTTTCTGATTTGATACAACAGTTTGCAGGGAGGGGAAGAGAGAGAGAGAATGATCATAGTCTTCATTAGATTTAAAAGGATTTATGAACTAAAAATATTAAGAACCATTAGCCTACAAGAGAAAGTTCAAATTTCTTAAGATAAATATAAAGTCTTTCATAACCTTTCTCAGTTTCTTTTCCTCTATTGCCCTTTAAGTATCTTCCATCCATGCTCAGAATTTATCATAAAGTCTAAAATCATGTATGATTTCTAATAGCTACCACTTCCACTTCAAATAGAATTAAAATCTTATTTTGTTCTCACAAATCATCTTTCACATACTTCCATTTATTCTTTCAGCTAACATTTATAAATATGTCATTTATATTTTATAGTAAGTCTTAGGAATCTAAAAATATACATTAGTCTCTACTTGTGACATTACTGTAATTATTTGGCAGAAGATACTTTGCTTTAGTAGAGTATTTCCCTTGAATATATAGATGGAAGAAAGGAAGGAAGGAAGGAAAGAAGGAGAAAGAAAAGAAAGAAAGAAAGAGAGAGGGAGGGAGGGAAAGAGAAAGAGAGAAAGGAAGGGAGGAAGGAAAGAAGGAAGGAAGGAAGGAAGGAAGGAAAAAAAATAAGGAAAGAAAGAAAAAAGAAAGAAAGAAAGAAGAAAGAAAGGAAGGGAGGGAGGGAGGAAGGGAGGAAAAGGAGAGAAGGAGGGAGGGAGAAAGGTAGAAAGGACGAAGCAAAAAAGAACCAGAGTGGCAGGTGATTGATCTCAATTGTAAAATCCAGGGAGTTGTGCTATTAGTTAGGAATATTACAAATTTTGGGGACTGTACTTATCATTTATAAAAGATTATAAGATGTATTACTTAAAAATATTTTTTAAAAGTGATGATCCATAAAATCAGAAAGCTTTATAAGGAAAAATTTTCTTCGAAGCCATCACATTTCATTTTTTCTTATTATTTATACAAGAAAACTATTAAGAATAAAAATTAACATTAGCTTCTTTTCAAATTTCCGACTTGAAAGAAAGCTATCCAATAAGATGGGCGGTCAGTAAGCAAGAAAACATATGATCAAGATGGTTGAGTGGGATTGTCAATATTTTATTAATACAAAGTTTCATTTGCTTTTCCCAAATCCTTCTGATCACTTATTTTATAGAGGTGTTGTATAGGATGCACAAATACTGGCTTATCATTTGAAATGGGCTGATTTTATGATGGAATGGTATTTAAGGGGGTCATTGCTGCTAGACATGTGTCTTCCTTGCGAGGGCCCCCACACAGATACGGGGAATGGAGGCATAGTAGGAGACACTGGAAGAAAAATTTTGTAGTTTGATCCACCTACTATCTAACAGTGGGAGATGTCCCTTTGCTTTGATAATCCCTATAATATGCATTTTATGGGCAGAACTAAAAATAAATAATTCCTATACCATGATAAATCATTGTGAGGAATACAGTGAAAGACAAATTGATAAATAAGAGCACATAATAATACCTGAAATAATTTACCAAGACTACTTACAAAATAACTCACTAAATACATGTATAGGCATTCGAAGTTTCATTTAGTGGAAAGGTTGTAGGGAATATTCCTTGTCCACCTCAGTGTGTTTAATTTCCTTCTGCTCATTGTACCAAGGTCTGGCCTCATTATATGCATGCTATTCCTGGTGAATTGAAAAGAAGTTGCATAGATACCTTGCCATTATTAATCACTGCCTCTATTGTCAAAAGCTATTTGCAGATATTTTATCTCATTCTATCTAAAAATTATTCTGATGTATTTATGGTTTGCTCTTCTTTTGTACTACAATTTGGTACATGAAAATGGTGCTCTACAAATCAGGGAGTAGTGAAAGTAATAATTTGTCCACACAAATTAGACTCTGATGTACTACTATTCTCTAATGTCTCTCATATTCGTCTTTGCATCACCAACCACTGTGGATTTTTTTAGATGTGCAAAGAAAATTGCAGCTATTTAAAATAGCCTAGAGAGGGAGAATGATAGGCAATATCCTAACTACCTTAGCCCTTTACATTTCAGCAGCCTTGTTGCCAAGGAAACCACTTGGGACTTTAGGGAAATTTGTAGATATTTAAAATGGATTGTGCCTGTACATAGATAGACACTTGCACAATTCACATTGCAGAATAAAAAGCATCCACCCCAGCAATATTAAGCCTGGAATTTCAAGGACCAAGGATGGGAAATAACAAAATGCAAAGGTTCATTCACTTATATGCCAACACATGTGCTGTATATGGTATTTCAGATTATTATTAGGCTAGTCTGTTTAAAAAAATAAGTAGAAACTATCTAGAACAGCAAACAGTGCAACATAAACCTATAAACCTTACATTTTCATTTGTACCTGTGATTTGCAATTTTAACATTGCATCACCATTTTGACAATTAATTCCCAAGGCATATTTCAGTTTTTAAAATCTAAAGAGGAAAGCAGATGAATTCCTTGCTGAGGCTCTGCTGGAAATTGACTGAATTCTATTAAGTGAAGACATGAATCTTTATTCACAACACTGTGAGTAAAATGCAGATATTAGAAGAGAATGGAGATAGGCTGACATATCAAAACCCTTGAGTGAATTTTTCAGTTTCTGTGCATTTGTGTCTGCCTTCTTATTTTTATCCCTTTACAAATTTCTGCTGAGGATGCAATATTCCTAGTGAGAAAACTGACTGCAGAATAGAAAGCAGATATAAAAATTGACTTCCAAATATTATTTTTACATATATATACACATGGTTAATTTTTGAACCTATACACAGAATCTTGTTCTCCCATGATGGACAGATTGACTTTGCCATATTCTGCACACTAACGTCACATGGGACATTCAGCTTCACCCTCAGTATTTCAGGAATACCACAGTCCCCATCAGTTCATCTTAATGGACTCAAGAATGTCTGTGCAAAAGGTCTGCAAAGCAGCAAGTCTCTTCCCTGACAATGCATAGTTTGTTTTAACAAAGATTTAACTGATGGATGGTGACATGGGAGCTCCTAACTTCCGTAGTTCCAGAGTATGAATAAAGGAATCCATGGAGTCAGAAGTAAAAAATGGTGCAGTGGTTAATTTTGAAGCACCAACTTGACTGAGGCACAGGGTGCCCAGATACTGGGTTAAGCATTTTTCTGGGAAAGCCTTGAGGGTATTTCTTAATGAGATTAACATTTGAATGGATAGATTGAGTAAAGCAGATTTCCCTCCCCAAGGGAGTGGGCATATTTATTTAGCTGAAGCCCTGAATAGAAAAAAAAGCTGAGTAAGGGAGAATTTATTCACTCTACCTGACTATCTTCAAGCTAGGACACTGGTGTTCCTCTGTCTTTAGATTCAGACTGGAACTTACACTATTACCTTTCCTGGGACTCCATTTACTGACATCAGATTTGAGGACTTCTCAGCCTTTCTAACTACATGAGCCAATTCTTTATAATAAATCTCTTTATATATGTGTGTGTGTGTGTGTGTGTCTGTGTGTCATTATATATTGTGTATATGTATATATAATTGTGTATATATGTATACATATATCCTATTGGTTCTGTTTCTCTGGGGAACCCAGACTAATACATATGTGTAACTCAAAAATATATAGTTTCAATATCTCAATAATTCAACATTATGAAGTATTATAATTTTAATCACATTCATGGACATGTATTTTCAACAAAATATAAACATTTATATAAACATAAATTTTATATACTGGCTGAAGATTGATGATGAACCCAGGAGGCTAACTTTTCCTATTCCAAATTCCTTCTAAACTTATGAAAATCATGCAAAAATTAGAGAAAACGTGCATCAGTACCCAAAGTTAAAGAAAGGTAGAATTTATCTGCAAATAGCACAAGGGAATTCCAGCTAGATGTTTTCTAGGTCGTGTTCAACTGAAAATTTAAAAAAACAACAGTAACGACAACAAACAGAGTTAAAAACAAAAGGACAAGGGAGGAAGATTTGGACCCATCAAATGAACCCTATTGATACGGGCAAGAGCTGCCGATGGTAATCACCTGTGGGAAATGCAGGGAACATTTGTCTTGGAATCCCTTTCTCCAGTAAGAATAATGGCATTAGAAAAGTAATTTCATGAGGAGGTCTAAGAGCTTACCCAAGTAAAAAACTTAGTGGGCGTGAAAGCTGATTTCTCCCCTCCGCAACATGACGGCTTTTCTCTGCACTGGCAGGCCTAGGACCAGATACAATAAGCACTGACACCAACGGGACTGTAAGGAGAAAAGGTTAATATCCCACTCGATGTTGGAGAAATATTGGTTATTGATAATCATCTCCCCATTCAAGGGTGAGGAGAGGGGAAATAATCATGACATGTAGCCTATAAAAAGAGTACACACAATAAAATGAGGTGAGCACAGCACCTCAAAAATCACAGGAAAAACCTACTTTAAAATTTTTTTGAAACCCATAGAATAAAGAAGTAGATTTTAGAAAGTGTCTGCTTTGTCTTGCAGTAAAAAGAAAAAGAATTGAACACCATGAAACAAGAGATGAAAGATGAGAGGATAAGACAACAGACTGAGATATAAAATGGAGCTAGCTGGGAGCCAGACAGAGGGCAAAGGAGCTGAATGAGATAAGGAAAAAATGAAAGGAAACTAAAGATACAATAACTAATTTTAAAACCGCTTTGAAAGCAGTAAAGAGAAGAATCCATACTGTAAAAACTGAATCAGTGATGTGGAAGCTGAACTTTTGAGCTTCTTAATTTTTTTTATTATTAAGCAATGATAAATTTCTCATAGACTAAATTTTAAAAATCACAAATATAAGATTAACCAGAGGGAAAAAAAAGAATGGGGATGATGGCAGAAATTGATATATTTTAAAAGAAACAAATAAATAAATTTAAAAGTAACCACCTCGTTAAAATAATAGAAAAGTATAATACAGTTGAAAAGCCCCTAAGTAGTATAATAAACCAAGCAAGAAAGAACATAAAATACATAAACAAGTAAAGACTAAAAATGAGCAAGGGGAAACAAACAGATATATTAAAACATAAGAAAGTAATGTCTATGCTAATACTTTTGACAAGCTTACTCAAATACATATTGCTTTAGGAAAATATAAATTAACAAAATTGATCTCCCTAAAGTTCAATGATTTAAAAGAAGAATAATCGTAAAAGACATTGCATAACTGATATTCCAGGTTTTCCAAGGAATTTTTTCAGATTCATTTGGTATTAGAATTTCTTACAAGTTCATAAGAAACAAATAATTGTCTCCTGGAAATGGTTCCAGCGCGCAGAAAAGAAAAGAAAAACTGTGTTAATTTTTATCTAGAAGGTAACCATTTAACAAAAACCAACAGAAAAACTAAAGATAGAACCCATTTAAGAATATTCTTATTGAAATACTACCAAAACAAATTATCTAGTCTAGTATGATAATGAGGAACCAGTGTTAGAAAATTCTGTTAATATATAGTCATATCAGAGAAACAAAGAAAGGTGCTGGAAAGACATTTGATAAGAATATTCAGTTTTCATTCCTGATAAAAATGATAATAGCTAACAGGAAAACAGAATCTTCGTTAATATTATAAAAATATTACACAAACCCTTAATAGTGTAATGCCGTTAGTTCTCCCCATAATGATCTACAGATTTGGTTCAATCTTGGTCACAATCCCAACAGGTGTGTGTGTGTGTGTGTGTGTGTATGTGTAAATCAACAAGCCGATATTAAGATATATATGACAAACCAAGAATACAGCCATGCTAATATGAAGAAAACAAAGTTTGTGGTTTTTTGTTAATAGGTAACATACAGTAAAAAAGGTAGTGTGGTATTTGCACAAGGATGGACAAACAGAATAAGAGAACAGAACAGAATCAGTCAAAAGTTTGCGCTCAGGGATCCAGAAGGCCACATGTGGCCCCAAGGCCACAGGTTTCTTGCCCTTGGAGGGTATTTTAGGCCTTTAGACTTTGCCTTTATTCTGAATGAGATGGGAAGTCATTGGAGTACATTGAACATAATTATATGATCTTATTTATATCTTAATTATCTCTCTGGCTACCATGTTAAGAACAAACAGAATAAGGGCAAGGATGAGAGCAGGGAGAATAGTTTGAAGGCCAGTATAGGAGTCTAAGCAGGACATCACGTTGCCTTGCTCGAGAGTTCCAGCAGTGGAGCTGGTAAGACGTAGTCAGATCTTGAATTATTTGGAAGAATTTGCTGAAAGCTAGAAGATACAATTAGGATGATTGGTATGAAAGAGAGAGAGAAAAGTCAAGGGTCACTTCAAAGTTTGAATCCTGAGCTAAAGGAATAAACAAATTATAAATTATTGAACTGGAAAAGAATGTAGGAAAAATTTGGGATGGGGAATCAGGAATTCTTTCTTGGACAAAATAAATTTGAAATGCTTGTTAGATAACCAAGTGGATATGTCCGATAAACAATTGAGTATCTGAGTCCGGAGTTCACGAGAAAGGTATAAACTGGACGTCATTTAGTATATATATTTGTGTTAAAACCCATGGTATAGTGCCTCACCTAGGGGGTAAGAAGTGTGTGTACTTAGCCCTGACTCGCTTTATACATGGAGGTAGTGGCCGACTCTGGCAAAAGCTACTTCTATCTCAAAGAGAATGAGTGCTTAGAATTGGCCATTGGTTTGGCCATCAGGATATTTCTGCTGACTTTGACAAAAGTTGTGTTGATGGAGGGATTGGAGCAAAAAAGTGACTTTAGTGCATTTAGGAAAAATGTAGCCTTGAATATAGATGTTATCATTAGATGATAATATATAAATTTAACTCTCTTGGATATAATAAAGGTATTGGGGTTTTGTAATAGAATATCCTCACTCTCATGTGATACCTGCTAATGTATTCAGGGTCAAAATGTCATGGTGTCTTCAATTGGCATTTAAAATATTTGGTAAATAAAATTACATATACAGGGATAGATAAAGCAAATGAGACAAAAATATAATAGAAAAAAAAGAATTGAGGACAACATCAAAGGCTTTTCTTTAAAGGATTTTGTGGTGAAAAGGGTGGAGAACAAGAGGAGGTGGGTGGACAGGGATGATCAAGAGAAGATCTTTACATATGAGTGATATGACCATATGTTTGAAGACTATTGGGAATAATCCAGGAGAGTGTGAAAAATTGATGATGCACAGAAAGAGGTACAATTACTGAAGCAATGTTAATGAGTGGGCAAGATGGGATTGGATCTAGCATGCAATCAGGGTCATTAGCCTAATTTTTATTTTCTTCTTGAAATTCTTCATATTTTTCAGATTGTCTATAATAAGTAGACATTACTATCACGCTGTGGCATCTAACTTAAATCTTTACATAAGAACATGTAAATTTGTCTATAAATGCTTTATCACTTTCTATAATAAAATAAAATGTAATAAAAAATATATATAGCAAAATGCTTAATGGTTGGAGAAAAGTCAAAGAGCACGTGAAGGAAAAAAAGGTCAGACAAACAGATGTGACTCAGATCATACTAAACTCTATGTAAGAGGTTTGGATTAAATTCAAAATGTGATGGAAATGAATCAAGGGTTGTATGTAGTAGTATGAAATAATCTGATTTATATTTAAAATTTTTTTTGTGTGGAGAATATTGCAGTGCAAGAGTATAAGCAGGGAGAACAGTACAAAAGCAATTGCAGTTGTTCAGTTAAGAGATAATGCTGGTGAGAAGTGGTTGGACTCTAGACATTGCAAAAGTAAAGCAAGAGGACTGCTGCTGATGGGATGTAGGGTGTAAGAGAAAGAGCAGAAATAAGGATTACATCTAGATTTTTGGCTTGACAACTAGAAATATGATAGCGCCATTTAGTGAGATTGGGGAATATTCAAAGGAGTAAGTTTGAGAAACAAATTCAAAATTTCTATTTTAGACACTTGCTCAGTTGAGATCTCATTCCTCCTTAACTGGAAATCTAGAAATCTGGAACTTCAGGACTAGGGCTCGTGTGAATGCAGTTACTAAGAATATAAATTAAGAAGAGAAAGAGTTTGAGGACTGAGCCCACAAAAAGAAGACAGATTCAGCAAAGTGACAGCAACTGTGACACAGAAAGTTAACTATATAGTTTACTTAAAAACATAGCGGAGAAAAGCAAAGTAAAGAAATTTTCTCTTTTTGGGAAGGTTTTTTATTGCTGTTTCAATTTCGGTTCTTGATATTGGTCTGTTCAGGTACTCTATTTCTTCCTGGTTGAGCCTGGGAAGACTATGTGTTTCTAAAAATTTGTCCATTTCCTCCGCATTCTCCAGTTTGTGTGCATAAAGATTTTTGTAGAATTCATAGATGATATCTTGTATCTCTGTAGCATCGGTTATGATTTCTCCTTTCATGTTCCTAATGGAGGTTATTAGAGATTTTACTTTTGTGCTCTTGGTTAGTCTAGCCAGAGGTGTGTCTATTTTGTTTATCTTTTCAAAGAACCAACTTTTTGTTTTATTAATTTCCCTTATAGTTTCTTTGTTGTCCTTTTCATTTAATTCTGATTTGATCTTAGCAATTTCTTGCCTTCTGCTGGGTTTGGGGTCGTTCTGTTCTTCTTTCTCCAGCTCTTTGAGTCTATTCGTTAGGTTGTCTATTTGCATGTTTTCTGTCTTTTGGATATAGGCATTTATGGATATGAATTTCCCTCTCAGGACTGCTTTAGCTGCGTCCCATAGATTTTGATAAGTTGTATCTCCATTGTCATTTAATTCAAAGAAACTTTTGATTTCCATCTTGATTTCTTCCTTTATAGAATAATTATTCAGGAGAAAGTTATTTAGCTTCCATGACTTTGAGTAAGAGTGAGGGTATCTGTTCCAGATGGGTTCACACCTGAATTTTACCATACATACAAAGAAGAACTGGTGCCCATCCTACATAAAGTATTCTCCAATATTGAGAAGGATGGAATTCTCCCCAACACGTTCTACCAAGCCAATATAACATTGATACCAAAACCAGGAAAGGACGCAACAAAAATAGAGAACTACAGACCAATTTCTCTCATGAATATAGATGCAAAAATTTTCAATAAAATACTAGCAAATCGAATCCAAGTACTTATCAAAAAAATAATCCACCACGACCAAGTGGGCTTCATCCCAGAGATGCAGGGGTGGTTCAACATACATAAATCTATAAATGTAATTCACCACATAAATAGAAGCAAAACCAAAAACCATATGATACTCTCATTAGATGCAGAAAAAGCATTTGACAAAATTCAACACTCTTTTATGATAAAAACGCTTAACAAAATAGGCGTAGATGGAACCTACCTAAAAATGATACGAGCCATATATGACAGACCCACAGCCAACATCATTCTGAATGGGGAAAAATTGAAAGCACTCCCACTTAGAACTGGAACCAGACAGGGCTGCCCACTGTCCCCATTACTTTTCAACATAGTATTGGAAGTCCTTGCGAGAGCTATCAGGCAAGAGAGCAAAATCAAGGGAGTCCAAATAGGGAAGAAAGAGATCAAACTCTCACTTTTTGCTGACGATATGATGCTATATCTGGAAAACCCCCAGGATTCAACCATGAGACTCCTGGAATTGATTAACGAATATAGCAAAGTCTCTGGCTACAAAATTAATATACACAAATCAGAGGCATTTATATATGCCAATAACAGTCAATCGGAAAACCAAATTAAAGACTCAATACCCTTCAAAATAGCAACAAAGAAAATAAAATATCTAGGTATATATCTAACTAAGGAGGTAAAGGACCTCTATAAGGAAAACTATGAAACACTGAGAAAAGAAATATCAGAACTTGCAAATAGATGGAAAAATATACCATGCTCGTGGATCGGAAGAATCAACATTGTTAAAATGTCTATACTACCCAAAGTGATCTACAGATTCAATGCAATCCCTATTAAATTACCAACATCATTCTTCACAGATGTAGAGAAAATAATTATACACTTTGTATGGAACCAGAGAAGACCCCGTATAGCAAAAGCAATTTTAAGCAACAAAAACAAAATGGGAGGTATTAATTTGCCAGACCTCAAACTATACTACAAGGCCGTGGTTCTTAAAACAGCCTGGTATTGGCACAAGTACAGGGACACAGACCAGTGGAACACAACAGAAAATCCAAATATAGAACCATCCTCATATAGTCACCTAATTTTTGACAAAGCAGGAAAGAATATACTCTGGGGACAAGAATCCCTATTCAATAAATGGTGCTGGGAGAATTGGTGGCCACCTGTAGAAGACTGAAACAGGACCCACACCTTTCACCTCTCACAAAAATCAAATCACGGTGGATAACAGACTTAAACCTTAGGCGTGATACAATCAGAATTCTAGAAGAAAATGTAGGAAAGACTCTTACAGACATTGGCCTAGGTAAAGAATTTATGAAGAAAACCCCCAAGGCAATCACAGCAGCAACAAAAATTAACGAATGGGATGTGATCAAATTAAAAAGCTTCTGCACAGCCAAAGAAACAGTCACGAGAATAAACAGACCACCTACAGAATGGGAAAAAATTTTTGCATACTACACATCAGATAGAGGACTGATAACAAGAATCTATTTAGAACTCAGGAAAATCAGCAAGAAAAAATCAAGCAACCCTATCAAAAAGTGGGCAAATGACATGAATAGAAACTTCTCAAAAGAAGATATAAGAATGGCTAACAAACATATGAAAAAATGCTCAACATCCCTAATCATCAGAGAAATGCAAATCAAAACCACAATGAGATATCACTTAACCCCAGTGAGAATGGCCTTTATCAAAAAAACCCAAAACAACACATGTTGGCGTGGGTGTGGAGAGACAGGAACACTCATACACTGCTGGTGGGACTGCAAACTAGTGCAACCCCTGTGGAAAGCATTATGGAGGTATCTTAAACAGATTCAAGTAGATCTGCCATTTGACCCAGCAATCCCATTACTGGGCATATACCCAAAAGAAAAAAGGTCATTCTTTAACAAAGACACATGTACCCGAATGTTTATAGCAGCACAATTCACAATAGCAAAGATGTGGAAACAACCCAAATGCCCATATCAATACATGATTGGATTAGTAAGCTGTGGTATATGTATACCATGGAATATTACTCAGCTATAAGGAATGATGAAGATACGACATCTCTATGGTTCTCCTGGAGAGAATTGGAACCCATTATATTAAGTGAAGTATCCCAAGAATGGAAAAACAAGCATCACATGTACTCACCAGAAAATTGGTTTCCCTGATCATCACCTAAATACACATCTGGGAACGACACCAATTGGATGTCAGACTGAGGTGGGGGGCGGGGGAGGGGATGGGGGTATGCCTACACAATGAGTGCATTGCGCACCGTTTGGGGAGTGGTAACACTTGAAGGTGCTGACTCGGGAAGGGGTGGTGGGGAAGGGAGGGATATATACCTACATGATGGGTGCAATGCGCACTACCTGAGGAACAGACACGCCTGGAGCTCTGACTTGGGGGGAAAGGCAGTACAGGAGCAACGTATGTAACCTGCAATTCTGTATCCCCCATAACAAGATGAAATAAAAAAAAAAAAAAAAAAAAAAAACCTAAGTCTCCACCAGTGGATGAATGTATAAAGAAAATATGGTACATATGCACAATGGGATATTACTCAGCCATAACAATGAATGGAATCCTGTCATTTGCAACAACATGGATGGAACTGGAGGACATTATGTTAAGTGAAATAAACCAGGCACAGAAAGACATATATCGCATGTTCCCACAAATTTGTGGGAGCTAAAACAGTTGATCTCATAGAGGTAAAGAGTACAATGATGGCTACCAGAAGATGGGAAATATAGTGGGGATTGGGTGGATAGAGAGGGGTTGGTTAACGGGTACAAAAATATAGCTAGAAGGAATAAGATCTAGTGTTTGGTAGCACAATAGTGTGACTATAGTTAACCATAATTTATTGTGTATTTCAAAACAACTAAAGGAGTAGATTTGGAATGTTCCCAACCCAAAGAAATAATGTGTTTGAGGTTATGGATGTCCCATTTACTCTGATTTGATGTTACATATTGTGTGCTTGTATCAAAATATCCTATGTACCCTATAAATATGTACAACTATTATATAAAATTAAAAATTAAAAAAATTATTATTTTTTTATTTTTTTTTAAAAAAAAGAAATTTTCTCAAGAAGAAGAAAGAAATCAAACTGTCAAATGTTGCTTGGGTTAAACTACATGAGCCCAACACCAAGATGAATATTAGGTTTGGCAAGTGGATGTCATTGTGAGCGAGAAAAGAGAAGTTTCTACAGAGTTATGGGGATAAAATCATGACAGAAACGTGTAAAACAGAAAATGAGGTATTTCCATTTCTGGTCATATGGTTACTAGATTTTGCAGAAAAAAATGCTTTCTAGAACAGAACACCTAAGAAGACTGCCTAAAATATAAGAAATATCTCTTTTAAAGCGTGGCTGAGCTGTCAGTAAAGAAAAAGAAAACCAAACAAGAAACAATAAAGAATTGTGATTGCAAAAGAATATATCTGGAGGACACTACTCAACCCTGGAAGCCTAAGCATGGGTTTAATGACCAGTAAGCATTAGGAGGCAAAATACAAATCTTGGGCCTATGCAAGTTGAAAATCAAGTAAGAGACCAAGTACAAAGCCAGGATACTCTCAATGGCTACAGAAGAAAAATATTCACTTCGAAGAGAAAGACTTGATTATTTTGGCCTTTGGCATAGATCAGAGGGCTGGTGGAAAAAGAAACTTATGAGATTTCCTAAACAAAAGCCAGCATTTATGTGATCTGAGGACCAGAATGTACATCCCCTGTGTAGCCCAAGTCAAAATTTAGTTTAAAGTGGTCACATAGGCTAGGAGTGCCACTTGTCACCTAGCAAAAGCAAAGTCCAATTCTCACTGGAAGAGTGCATTTTAATCACCAGTATCCAAGGATTCTAACAGGTAAAAAAGCACCATTAATTTCCTTTCTCTCATGTGTACACATGCACACACACGCACACACACATACCCCTCATAAGAAATCGAGCCATCAGAAATAAAAGTCAGCAGAAATAACAACCTGTAAACAGGGCCCATAAAACTGCTTATTTTGGTATTATCAGATTTATAACATAAAATGACCAAGTGTCATATACTTAAAGACATAAAAGAAGGGATTCAAAAGTAGAGTAAAAGTATAAGATATTATCAAAAGCAACGTGGATATTTTAAGAAACAACTAAATAGACATCTGAAAAAATTATAATAATTAAAATTAAAAGCCAAATTATCATCACATTAGAAAACAGATTAGGTACAATTTAGGAGACTGTGAGGGTCAGTTTTATGTGTCGAGTTGGCAAAACTATAGTCTACAATTATTCAATCAAGTGCCAATCCAGGAGAAGGTATGAATTTGTAGATGAGATTAAAGTTTATAATTGATATAAAGTAAAGGAGACTTTTCTGGATAATCTGAATGCACCTGAGTCAGTTGCAGGAAAGGTTTTAAGAGCAGAACTGAGGTTTCCCTACAGAAAAAGAAATTCTGTGTGTAGAACAGCAGCTTCAGTGCATGCCCAGAGTTCCAGCCTGCCCTTCCTGACAGCCTGCCCTACGTATTTGGGCTTTCCTTGTGAGCCCCCACCATCTCCTAAGCCAACTCTCTGCAATAAATCTCTTAATATATATCTCCTTGTTCTGTTTCTCTGGTTGTACCATGTGACTGATATGGAGATGATTAACGAACTGAGAAAGGATCTGAAAGGCCCCAAATGTAACACAAATATGGAAACTTTGAAAAAGAAGTTAAAAAATATGAAAGACAGAAAATAAATGCCAATATAAATTTTTATTATATTCAGAAGAAAACATTAAATAGAATAGGGAGAAGAAATATAGAAAGAAATATTGCTGTTATTTTTTACAGAATTGGTAAAAGATACTGTGATGGTTAATTTTATGTGTCAACTTGGCTTGGCTATGATGCCCAGATGTTTCCTCAACCACCAGTCTAGATGTTGCTGTGAAGCTTAATATTTAAGTCAGCATACTGGGACTAAAGCAGAGGACCTGTCATCGTGTGGGTGAGCCTCATCCAATCAGCTGAATATCTTAAGAGAAAAGACTGAGGACATCTGAAAAAGAGGAATTCTGCTTCCAGACAGTGTTTGAATTCCAGCTGCAACATCACCTATTCCCTGGGTCTCCAGCCTACCGGTATGCCCTACAGATTTTGAATTTGTCAGCGCCCACAATTTTGTGAGCCAATTGCTTAAAATAAATCTCTTTCCCAATCTCTCTCTCTCTCTGCACTTATACAACTTACTAATGCAGATATTAACAATTAGATTAAAGAAAATAAAAAATCTAAGATAAAATTATATTCACATTTTTGTGAAACCACAAATCTCCAAAAATAAATAATATTTCGAAAGTAGTCAGAAAAAAATTATCTACAAATGAACAGTAATAAAAGTGATGGCTGACTTCTCAAGGCAAAAAAAAGGAGCAAAATAAAAACAAGTAAAATTTGTAATTAAATAAATAAATATAAATACATAAAATGTCTTGAAAGTCCTGTAAGATAGCAGTAAGCATAGTACTGTATATTTAAAATATTATATTTTAAGAAAAAATAAAGCCATTATCAAAGGAAAAGAAACTTAATAAATTCATTACCAACAGACATTCGCTAAAGGAAAATCTAAAGGATATACATCACAAAAATACAAGGAAAATAGTCCTAGAAAGAAATCTATAAAATGTTAGAAGAAATGGTGAGAAAAATTAATTGTAAACTTTCTCATAAATTCTAAATATAAGGCTGATTAAATAACAATGATACCTAATTTGTAATCTTAAAAATTATGACAGAACAAGGAATCCTGACTACCATAGCAAATAAATCTAAAGAGATTTAATAGAAGTAACAACATTTTTCAGGAAGAGAATAAAGATATCTTTGAGACTATATTACTTTAAATATGCACGCTAAAATTTATAAGAAGTAAACTAATGCATGTAAATATAAAACCAGTGGGGGAAAAACAAAGAAGAAGAAAGGAGGGAGGAATGGAAAGAGGGATGGAGGGAGGGGAAGTTGAAAAAATAGCACAAAATAAGATAATGGACATGAATCTAGTAATCACAATCAATTTTAAGGACAAAAAGCTTCCATTGAAAAATTTAAAAGCAAATAAAACCGAACAATGTACTGTGTATAAGAAACATATTTAAAAAATAAGGACTCAGAAAAGATCAACACTAAAAGTCTGGGTACAATTAGGAGAAGAAACTACATAGCAATTTGAATAGGGAAAGTTTAATATAAAGAATAACTAAACTACAATACAGCAGTAACTATAAAGAAGTAATGAGAACTCTAAAGGGTACTGTGTTTTTCAGGGTTCTCTAGAGAAACAGAACCAATAGGAGATATATAGAAAGAGATTTATTATAAGGGATTGGCTCATGAGACTATGGAGACTAAGAAATCCCACAATCTGCCATCTGCAAGTTGGAAGCCCAGGAAGGCCAGTCATGAAATTCCAGTCTGAGTGTGAAAGTACAAGAACTGGGGGTCAGTGGTATAAGTTCCAGTCCAAGTCTCAAGGCCTGAGAGTGGGAAGTGCTGATGCTTGAAGGCAGAACATGGATGTCCCAGCTCCAGCAGAGAGTGAATTCCCCCTCCCTCCACATTTTTGTTTTATTCCACCCTCAATGGATTGGATGATGTCCACCCACATTGATGAGGACAGATCTTTATAATGTCTACTCAATTGGGTGTTGACCTCTTCCAGAAATACCCTCACAGACACACCAGAAATAATGTTGTACCAGCTTTCCGGGCATTTCTTAGCCCAGCCAAGTGGACACATAAAATTAACCATCACAGGTACCCTAGGGCACAAAGGGAATACCCAGGGGAGGGCTAACTAGGAGGGGGAAAGGGGTACCTCAAGGCTGGATGTCAGACCTTACTGAATAAGGTGTGGTGGCAGCCCCTGATTCATTGGGAAAGCAGAGAAATTCCTCCAGGTGTAGGTGAGGGGCCCTGCTGAGTGGGTCTACGGAGGGGGGATGAGCACTGGGAGCCCACCCTCTGGGAACACAGAGCTCACGTCAGGAGTGACACGGGAGGAAACCCTCTGAATTGTTGGCAAGCCAAGGCTGGCGAACACTAAGCTTATGACTTTCTATTTCATTTATCCTTGAGCACTAATGAAGCACGGGTCATCAGACATCGTCAGAGAATGCAATAGTGGGTGTGTAGCGAGTCTCCTTGCCCTCGTGTGGCCAACAATTTAATGTTTGTCCCCTCATAAAGGTGACAGTGTGTTACACTCTCGAAACAATACTCTACCCCATATTAAAGACAGTAATTCAATCGTGTCTTAGCTTTTCTCTTATCTAGTTTAAACATCACAATTTCGTTAGTTTTCATGGAATCAATTTTCTCTCTTTAAACACCTCTGCTTCTCTTCTGTGAATCATCTCTAACCTTTTTCATATGTCTTTAGTGCATTGAATATAATAGGACACATAATTAAAAGGACACTGACATTTTTATCAGGCTCATTCTTGTAAGAATAATCTTTTAATGTGTTTAGAAGCATGTTCTTCATGAGCAACTTACATTAGGTCCTTCCCAAGCCTACATTTGTTCTGGAGTTTGTGCTTTTCTCCTATTTTATTTCACCCTGATTTATATATAATCTTAATTGGAGAATTCTTGTTTTCTCCACTCACTGAAATACTAAGTATTAATAGAATAACCCTTAGGACATTTGATGTGGGAGGACACTTTTAACGTAGCGTCTATTCTAGCCCAAGTTTTTCCTCACCTATTACTTCGGCCTTCAAGCTATGTTTAGGAACCATTTAAGAACAGAAAGGAACATATTCCAGAGGTATCCTTGTTAATTACAATGTTATATGGGGTAGAACTGAAAGCCTTAAAATCAAACTATATTACATCTTTTATGCCCCCATTTGCCTGCGTAACCTGTCTGTGAGATGTTATTTACAAAGGTATGTGTTGTACCTGGGACTTTTCTAGAATATCACTAGATTGATTGTTGATTATTCTTTTGTCTTCACTGTCGTTCACACTAAACTACTCTCATTTGTTGAATCAACTTTTCTTCTTTTTTAAAAAATGGGAACACCATTCATTTCCCTAATTTTTCCATAAATTATCAAAAAAACATATTTTTATTATCTCCCATTTCTGAGTAATTTTTCAATGAAAGCCCAGTTTAGATCTCTGAATGTCTCCACTTCACTGGTTCTTTTCTGAAATATTTGAATTTAATTCAGAATGTTATCTATTTATTTTCTGAAACATATAAGATAATAAAAGTAGCAACTAAGCATTGACTACCTAAGTACTAAATGCCTAGTATTGTAGTGCATGAATCAGATATACTAAGTTTAATCCTCTTGACACTGTGCCAAGATATTCTTAGACCCATTCTATAAGTGAGGAAATTGACGTGTATAAAGGTTAGGAAGTATGCAACAGAGCTACAATTTCATGTATTCCATTCCCTCTTCCAGGGTCTGTTCTTTAGGCTGTTACAAATTTTTCCTCACACTCCTTTTTCAAGTTCACATAAAATATATGAGGAATGCTCAAAATTTTTGCCATACACTTATATTGATTGAATATGTGTAGTATTATACATTTAATGCTTTTGTTCTTAAACTCAAAATTCTGAAAACATTTTTTAAAATCTATTTACATACTTTATTTTGAATATGTTACAGAGAACAATATTGTGTCTACCTTCAAGGGACATTTGTCAAATGGTTTTTGGGCATTTTGTAGACATATCTTAAGTAAATGTGATTCATGGGAAGGTTCTAGTCTTGTCTCCAACACCACTTTCTTGGCTGATCTGGCTGAGTCACGTACATTCTCTGCGAGACTCAGTTTCCTCATCTATCTATAAGAGGAGGAGGGGGACTTAAGGACTTGAAGTCTGTTTCAACTCTAGGATTCTTTGTCGTTTTGTACTTCCCCCATTTAGACCAGTGAGTTATTTTTATTATAGCCACGAAAAATGACTTAGATGGGCTTGATCTAGTCCATCCAAACCATTGTGTTTGTATGTATATGTAGATACAGGCAAGTGGAGAAGGAATTAATACCTTACAGCAACACAGGCCATTTATGTGGGTGTTTGCCTTCACACAGCATGTGAGTGAGTAGAGAAGGTGTTTTTGTTTGATCAGTCCAGAGCACAGCTATGTGTGTGCTCTCATTACTCTACTTAAAATTCTCTTATGTTTTTGTCCAAAAGTGACCTGTTCTATTTCAAATATGAAAGCTTCACATTAAAAGAATATGAGGTAGCAAATATCTTTACTGAAACGCTGTTGGCAGCTGAAATCACTGACAACTTCCTGGCTGTGATTCATAATCTATATTGGTGCCTTTGAGACAGCAGGCTATTGATTTTTCTCTGTCTATAATCCAAGACCATATACAGAGCTTGTTAGACATCTGTGGGAATATAAACTGAGTTTTGATACAAGTTAGGAAGGTTCTCTTAGCAGGGCACTTAGTTTTTGTCTTAGAAAAAATCTTTACGTAAGTGTAATCTTTGTGAACTTTTTAAAGACAAACAATTCAATATAAGTTAGATCGCAGGCTTTGGAATAGAGAACACTGTGTTTTTTAATTGTGTTTGAGTTTATTTTTTTCCCAGAGTTTAAATAAAATAGCTTTCTTCAGTAGTTATCAGACTGCCTGTTAAATAATGATTGAGGCTTTTTCTCTTTGTTATATACAAAGATGCTTTTTATTTTCTGAGACTAAGTAGAATATATTTTAATTGCTTTAGGGAGATAAATATAGGGCATAGACCTGAATAAAATTGTTAAAAGTCATATGGTATTAACCACAGAGCTATTTCTAAATAAATGAATGGGACTTTTACATATCAGAATTCTTCTTAGACCTGAAAAATGTTGTAACTGTTTCTGAACCATTGTGTAAATGTCTGACCAAGAAATACAAATGGATTTTTTAAAATTAGACATCTCAGAGAGCAAAAATGAAAGCATAGGTTTTCCCCCAAGGTAATTTCTTAAGTAACAGAGTAAGTAATGTTTATCTAACCCTAATACCTTAGAATGAGTGTGTATTACAAATTCAGGTATGTGCACATTTCAGTATAAAAACTGAAAATAAAGAACACTCACAAATTACTACTACTCCAAAATGTGTAATTTCTCTACAAAATTATCTAACTAAAATGTGTTGTTTGCATTTTTATATGGTACTCATTCTGACTCTATTTTTTAACAAATATTAATTTTAGTAAAGATAACACCTGGTATTTACAGATGATACATTAAGTGCTAAGAACTCTTTACAATGCTCTACCTAGATTACTCGTTTGATCTTCACAATACTACTGAAATGATTATTCAGATGTGGACACTGAGAAAGAGATATGTCAAATATCTTGCTCAAGGTCACACAGCTAGTAAAGGTTGGAGTCAAGATGAAAACCCAGGCTGTATGAATCAGGAGATTATACTCTTAAACTCTGCTTGTCTAACTTCCCTTAGAGTATTTTAAGCAAACTAAGGGTAAGAATTTTTATTGAGTCACCTTTGTATCACCTGCAATATTTAACATATTACCTTGTGCACTGATGCTCAGTAAATACTTATTAATATAAATTGAATCATAGAGAAAATATGTAAGGAAAATAAAATTAACTTAGACAAAGAATAATCAATGTTTAGTCCTTTGTGACCTGAGACACAAAACTTAGAATAGTGTTTCTCACTGCTTCTTTAACCGATGCAGACACCCCATCTCAATATGTCTAGTTCCTGCAAATCTAATAGACTATGATATTTTTTAACGTTTAAATAATAAAAATAATGAAAATTTTGTTCCAAACATTTTAAAAATATTACTATAATATTAAGTAATTTTTCAAACTATATAGCCATTCTTCATTCTATCCCATCCCATTCGCTGAGAATCACTTAATTTCTAGGTATACCTCTCCTAGGTAAACTTATCTAGTTTTACAAATGTACTTGTAAATCTTTGTAAGTCTATTAACTTATCTGTTGAAGAATAATAATATGTAAAAACATCTTAATGTCTTATATTCATTTTACATTAAAAAATTATGAATGCAATAAAATAAAAAGCTAGCGTAAACTGAAATTCATCAAAAAGCTAAGCAGAATAAATGGACCTTCATCTAAAAAATAATTCTCCTAGTGCAAAAAAGAGGAAACAAGGGGTATAAGTAATAGCAATAACAACAACAAAAATTCACTGCAGCGGAAAGAAAATGCTTCCAATTAAAAGACAATTTCTGAAAATCATTCACTGCAGGAACTAAAAAAGATAATAATTTTAGAAAACTATTTTAAACTCTCCACAGGATTTAAGAAAATTCAATGAAATAGAGGTGGAAAGGCATAATAAGAGAATGGGCTGAGATGAAAGATTATTTGATGACACAAAGTGGAAGAAGTATGAGATTAAAAAATAATTTTAGTGTAACTAAAAAAGTAGAAGCAGAATTAAAATTTTAACTTGAAGCAATGATGAGTGAAATGTATATGAAAAAATAAATTAAAATAATAAAAACAATATTATACACACCAAACTGAAATAAATTTGAAAAACCTAAGTAAAATAAGTATATGGAAACATAAAATTCCAAAAGTGAAAAAAGAATAAATGGAAGCATAAATAAACTAAATTGCAATAAATTACTAAAGATGCCAGATTAAGATGGCTTTTTGAATGTTACAAATTGTCAAGGAATAAATAATTGCTATATTATGAATTATTATGGAAAACAGAATAAGACTAACAAAATTCTTAGCTAACCTACTCCCCTAGGTTTGGATAAAAAGGCATGAGAAAGTAGGACTTGTCCCAGAAATGGAAAAACAGTTAAACATCAGAAAATCTATTGCTGGATTTCATCATTAGAAGGCATTAAGAACAAAAATTCTACAGAACATTTTTTTGTAACAACATGAATGGAACTGGAGGCCATTATCTTACATGAAAAAACTCAGAAACAGAAAGCCCCATACTGCGTATTTTCACTTATAAATAGGAGCTAGATAATGAGTATACATGGACACAGAGAATGGAATAATATACAGTGGAGATTTGGAAGGGTGAAAGGATGGGAGGGAGGTGTGGGATAAGAAATTATCTAATGGGTATTGGGTACACTAATCGGGTGAAGGTTACACAAAAAACCCAGACTTCACCACTACGTAATATATCCATGTAACAAATCTGTACATGTACCCCCTAAATCTATACAAATAAGAAAAGAAAAAATATTATATAAACTTTAAAACCTATTTATAGTTTTAAAATTGCACATGAAAAATGCAAGAGAATTTCTTCAAGGTCGTCCTACCAAAACTTGCAGCAAGTATTATACTTAATGAAGAAAATTAAGACCCAGTCCCTTTAAAATGAGAATGAAGACAGTGATGAAAACTATGACTACTCTTTAATTATAGTACTGGAGGTCCTATCTTCTGTAATAATATGAGAGAGAAGGACAGAGAGAGAGAGAGAGAAAAGAGAGAAACCTGGCTTTATAAAGTGATTAAAAACAAGACCTAGTTATTCTGGGTCCAGCCAAGATTGTGAAATAACACGGGCTGCTAGTTCCTTCTCTGAACCCTGGATAAACTACTAAGGGAAATATGGAACCAAGGAAACAGCAACAACAGCAACAATAATCTAGAAATATCTGAGTTGATAAATGGCTCCTCTGAACTACTGTATGTGGGACAGGGGGAGTGGTTAGAGTGCTGGCTACAGCTCCACAGAGTGCTACTCACCCCAACTGTGATGGGAAAGCTGTCCCCTGAGTTTGTATAGCCAAGAGATCTTAAGGGGGTGGATGCACTTGGAGCAGAGCATGGCTGACAGTGTTCTGGGAGTATAAACTGGGGAGAAGTAGTTTGATTTTTTTCTCTTTTCTTTTCCACACTCTTGCCTTATGCCAATAATTTCCTTCCCCATTCCTGCAGCAATCTATGATAACGGTTCCTACCTCTTGTGAAGCTGTCAAGATTTATAAAGTCAGGGAAGTAAAATATGTGCCAGGGTGAGAATTTCAGAAAAATAAGTATATTTCTCAGACATTCACTCCTTTACTCTTTCACCTCCAAACAGTTCAGATTGGGAGGAGACTGCTCCTTCCAGGGTACTTCTCCTTGGGAATCTGAAGGTGAGTGACAAGCTGGTGAGTGACAAGAGTGACAAACTGGAATTTTGTTGTGTCTGGGCATCTCTATCCAAGGCATCAACCCTTTCCCTCCATACTCACCAGACTAGGGTGTGGCTGCCTAACTTTCCCAAACATTTTTTTAGGGCATAATTCTAGAACCCATAAAAAATCCATTCTTACAAGCCAAAATAATGAGACACAACAAATCAAGCAAAATATAGCATCTGAAGCAGAAATATTTCAACAGATGGATCAAGAATATAAAATAAGTTTAATAATATACTAAAATAGATAAAAAGAAAATGTTAACAAAATAATTTATAAAAACCCAAGTAAAACCTGAAGATATGAAATTAGATATGAAATATTAGCCAAATCATTCTTGTATGACTCGCTACTTAGGAAATGCAAAAAGATCAATGAATTAATAAAACAAGTATGACAGTTCAGCAAGGTTGTCAGATATAAGATCTACCTACAAAAATTAACCATCTAGAAATTATAACATTTAATAGCATTCTCTAGAAACTCACCTAACCAAGAATGCAGATGTCCTTTATGATCAATGTGTTAAGACTATTAAGGAACTTTAAAAGAGGCCTAAATAAATGAAAAGAGACATGATGTTCATGGATGGAAAAACATAATTTGATATCAATTCACCCCAATTAATCTATAAATTCAATTAAATCACAATGCAAACACCAGAGAGATTCTTATTATTAGTTGACAAACTGATTCTAAAATTCATATGGGGCTGGGCCTGGTGGCTCATGCCTGTAATCCTAGCACTTTGGGAGGCCGAAGCAGGAGGATCACTTGAGCCCAGGAGTTTGAGATTACAGTGAGCTGTGATAAAGGCACTGCACTCTAGCCTGGGCAACAGAGTAAGACCCTGTCTCAAAATAAAATAAAACACAATAAAATCATAAAATAAAACAAAATTCATATGAAAGAATAAATTTTCATCAATAGCTAAGAAAATTTTTTAAAGAAAGATAATTTTTCCCTATTAGATATTAAGATATTAAAAAGTTAAAATCATAAAAAATAAGAGTGAGGTATTTGTGTTGGGAAAGACAAATATATCACTGAAAGAAGAATAGATAGGCATCACATAATAAATGAAGAAGAAATGTAAGAATTAGTTCTAGATGTACTGGAAAGACTGGCTTACTGTTTATGGAAAAATCAACATTATCTATACATTGCAAAATGTGAAAAATTGATTCTAAGTAAATTAAAGACTTTCATATGAAATATAAATGAAGAAAAATATCTTTTTGATCATGGGATAGAAAAAGATTTTTAATTAACACTCAAAAATTACAAATTGATTGGGGTAAATTTATTAATTCAACCTTCTCAAAATTAAAGACTTTAATTCAAAACCTTGTATCCCAGATATATTTTAAAAATAAGCAAAAAAAAAAAGGATAACTTTTTTAATAAAAGATGTGAAAAAAATACAGAAATTAATATCTAAAATATCCAAAGAGTTCCTTCAGGTCATCAAGAAAAATACAAGAAACCCAATTTAAAAAGCTATGGTCAAAGTAAATAAGTAAGTAGAATCCAAATGAATAATTTTCTTATAAGTGAAGAAGAGAACAACTTTCTAGTCACCAAGAAAGGAGAGTTGGGGGAGGGACCCCATGAGATCATAATTTTCATATAACATATTTGAAGGAACAAAGACAAATCTTATGAAGGGCTATTGAGAATCTGGAGAAATAAGAGCTCGCAGAATCTGGTGTTGGGAATATGAACTGGTGCAGACATTTTGGAGGGTTGCTCACATACGTTCATACAAGGATGTGTATTGTAGAACTGGATTTGGTAACAAGGGTTTGGAGATCACTTGGATGACTAAATAAAATATAGAATTTACATGGTATTTTCATATAACAGAATGATTTTTCAGCAATCAATTAATGAACTATTCTCACATACAGTGACATGGATGCCTCCCAGAAACACAGTGTTGAATGGGAAAACAAAGAATAAAAATTATATCACAACTCCACTTCCATACAATTAAACACTCAACCAAATAATATAATTTACAAGGATGCACACAACTTTAAATAAATGCTTTAGTAGATGTCTATGGGGCGAAGTGTAGAGGAGTAGAGATAGGGTAATAAATGAGACATAATAAAATAGATAAAAAGTATGGTTTTGGAGTAACAAAATGAAAGTGTTTCACAAAATGAGAATACGGTTAATTCAAATCAACACATCTGAGTTCCAAAAAATAAAATAAAATCAGGAAAATGTGATACAAATCTGAGAAACTTCATTATTGAAGGAAAAAAAGGAAAGCATATAACAGATACCAAATATAAAAACAATAGGTATGCTCAATGAAAAAAATTTAACTACTTTATTAGAAAAATAATTAAGACATAATTGAACTAAATTCTTCTTATTAGATAATAAAATTCTAAATATGTAAATGAAAAGGATTGTCATATTCCAGGAAACATCAAAAAAAAAAAAAAAAGACTATTAGTTATCTGTAGGTGTGTTACAAATTAACTCAGAAATTAACAGCTGAAAACAACAAACATTTATTATCTCCTGGTTTTTGTGATTCAGGAAGCAAGGCATAGCTTTCACTGGTGCCTCTGGCTCAAGATATCTCATCAGGGGAATTGCAGTCATCTCAAAGTATGAATAGGATTATAGAACCCACTTCTAAGCTCACTCTTGTGGTTGACGGCAACATGAGCTTCTCTAGAGGGCTCCTTCACAACATGGCAGCTGGGTGAATGATGCAACAGAAAGTGAGAGAGAGTGAGAGCACTCAAATGAAAGCCACAATCTCTTTGAAGTCTCATATTGCAAGTCACATCCTGTCATGTCTACCATATTTTATTTGTTAGAAGCAAGTCAATAAATCCAACCTGTACTCAAGGGGAGGGACTTATGCAAGGGTATGAATATGAGGAGGCAGGGATCATTGAGAATCTGCCTACAGAGATTGTTTTTCAGTCAAAAATATTATTGAGGATTTTACATATGCTACACACTTTTTAGCCAAAATTATTTTTAAGTTAAAAGAAAACTCTATGAGATTCTATTCAGGAAAAAATTGGAGGAATGATAACTAAAATTACTGGCATAAACTTCACTGTGACATCACATGTCAGAGAACAGAATTTTAAGGGTAAAATATTGTTAATTCTACATAAACACATTTCATTATTAGTCAAGTTGTTTCAAATGTGAAAGCAACAAAAAGACATACAAAAAGATATACAAAAAAATCACCCATAATCCTCAACACATTACTTGAAGATATAGCCAGTTATACAAAATAAATAAAAATTATCAGAGCACAACTATGTAAAAGAAAGTAGTGATATGTAAAGCATCGACACTTTTCCTTCTCGTCTCAGAATATGCTCTTGGTAAATAATCAAACAGAAATTCACACATTATATGTGTAACAGTCTTATTATACTAGCAAACAAATAGAAAAAAATATTGAAAAGTTAGAAATATAGAACATTAAAGTGATGGTAAATTGTATTGACATTAAAAGTCATTTTTATGAAGCAAAATTTTTATTGGCACAGAAAATGTTTATGATTAAATCTTAGGTTAAATAAGACAAAATTTACATATATTGTAATTCTTCAAATGTCAACAAAATTTTATTAAAAATATTCCAGGAAAATATGCCAGCTAAAACATTTGGTTGTGTATCTTTTTGGTTGCAAGCAATAAGGAGTATTTTTAAGTTTTTCTTTATAGTTTTGTACTTTCCTACACTAAGAGTTTTATAATCAATTATAACAAATAAACTGTTTTTAAAAACTGGATAGAAAGATTTCAAGAATACACCCAAGGAAAATATATACCAAAAAAAAAAGTAGAAACTTCTGAATATCTAATCTTACAATGACGTTTGAATGGGAGGCATTCAGGGTTTTTTAATCATGCCTGAGCCTGATCCCCTGAACACAATCACTGCCAGAATCATAACGAAATGTAATTGGCACTCTCAGGTTGTATTTATTGTCTTTATAACAGATAGGCAACAAAAAACATGGACTAAAATCAGGTAATGTTTTATCATGTTACTTGTATCCTTATAACCCAGTGTGATGCTTGGTTTGTATTTGGTACTTGGTTTACATGGAAAAGATAGAAGAAAGTGGAGAAAGGGAGGGAAGAAAAGATGATGAGAGAGAGAGGAAGGAAGGAAGGGAGGGAGGGAGTAAAGGAGGGAGAGAAGGAGGGAAGAAAGAGAAAAAATGAAACAAGAAAGGAGAGAGAAAATAAAAGAAAGAATGAGAACAAAAGAAAGAAAGAAGAAAGGAAGAAACAAGAGAAAGAGAGAAAGAGAAAGGAAGGAAAGAAGGAGAGAAGGAAGGAGGGAGGAAGGGAAAGAATGAAGAAAAGGAAGAGAATAAAAAAGGAAGGAAAGAAGCAGAGAGAGAAAGGAATAATTTGAAACATGAAGGGCAGCAGTGGGAATACTCACAAGTCAAGGTGGACAATAAAAAAAGATTATCAGCAGCATAAATCATTTCAATTTAATAAGTATTGACTGCACACATTACCAGGTCAAAATATTACCTCTTTGCTTCTAGAGTCACTTTTATTTGTTCACTGATACAACATTTTTTAAGAACATAATGCAGACAAGGCACCCAGTTACAATGGAAAACAAGATGGATGCTGTTCCTTGTCTCATGGAGCTTAACATCTCACTTGGTCAGTTGGACTAAAGGTGCAGAACACCAAAATATAAGCAAATCCATGGTGAAGGAGTCAATGTGAATTTCATGTTTTGGATAAAATATCTTTCACATGTAAAAGTTTAAAAGAAAGAGATGAGAATAGTGGGTGCAATGGACTAAATAATTAAACCACATTAATGATATTTTTGTTGCAGAGGCCTTAGCTCCAGTGACCTGTGCCTTGGATGCAAATTACATTTTATGCATATGCCTTAGTGACAATGGAGTATGCTTAAGTAAGGGAGACATGACACACTACAAAGACAGTAGTAGTATTTTTGTTTCTTTGTTTTATTGTTTTCCCAAAAATAAAGGTCTTCCAGATGTTCCTCCTCAAATCTTGTCATACCTGTCAAAACAGGCTGTTTTCTAACAGGGCAAAAATAGACCACCAGAGCCTAATACAAGAGACATAATCATAATCAGAAAATTCTGAAATGGTTTCACCTACAGGTCAGAAGCCAACAATATCAAAGAGAAACTGGTGATAAAAGTATCAGCAGGAAAGAAAATAAAGCTTGCAATGGTTTTAAAAAACACAGAAATACTGCAGGAAAAGAAAATAAATGCAAAATAACAGAAATCCAAACCAAAAATCAAAAGAGTTTACAGAAATACATTTATTTGTTCACTGAACAAAAAAAATGTAGTAAGCACCTAGCATATAAGAAGCAGTAACTATGTCAGATATTTGCAGTAATAGTGGCAATGTCATAAAACAATAATAAGATGACGATAATGATGAATTAATTAAATTAATTTATGACTAGAGCTTGCAACGTGCTTCATATAGGTAAGTTTCATTTATTTTTCATTACAATCATATAAAACATTTTTAAAACAATGTCCATATTAGAGATGAGAAAATAGGCTGTCAAACGTTCAGGCTTTTGACTGCCTATATGTACAGTGCAAGAAACACTAATAAAATTGGGCATTGGGTCCATCACATAGAATATTTAAAATCTTTTAACAGGCAAAAAAACAGGGAGACAATAAGTAATATAAAGTGTTGAGTAATACCACTTTAATTTGAACCTCAGTTCTAGTATTTAATATCTGTGTGAGATAAGACGAGTTATTTAACATAATCTGAGCATGTTTCTTCAGCAGTAATGTATACAAAATAAAATGTGCCATATAAGCATGTTTTCCAAATTAAATGACTTGCATGACTCATAAAAGAAAACACTGGCGTAGTGAACTTTGTTAAACTTAAAAACCTCCTCTGTGAAGACAGTGCTAAGAGAATGAAAAGACAAACCACAGACTGGGAAAAATATTTGCAAAACACGTATCTGATTAAAAAATCCTTGTATCCATAATATTAAAAAAGACTTTTTATACTCAACAAAGAAAATAAACAACTCCATTTAAAAAATGAACAAAAGATATGATAGGCAGCTCATCAAGATGGCACAGAGATAGCAAATAACCACATGAAATGATATTCAACATCACTTATCATTAGAGGATTAAAGCAACAATGAGATGCCATTACACATCTATTGCAATAACTAAAATCCAAAACATTTATGTTACCTAATTTTAGTGAAGATATAAAGCTAGAGGAACTCTCATTTGTTGCTGTTGGGAATGCAAAATGCTATAGCAACTTTTGAAGAAGGTTTGGTGGATTTTTATAAAGCTAAACATAGTCTGACCATTTGATCCAACAATAGCACTCCTTGGTATTTACTTGAGTTGAAAACTTATGTTCACACAAAAACCTGAGCACAAATGTTTATAGCAGCTTTTTTTCATAATCACCAACTAGAAGTGACCAAGGCATCTTTTCATATGCAAATGGGTAATCAAAATGTAATACATCCATACAATGCATATTATTCAGAGATAAAAATAAATGAGCTACCAAGTCATGAAAAGGCATGGAGGAATTTTCATTGCATGTTGCCAAGGGATAGAAGCCAGTCTGAAAAGACTACATACTGTATGGTCCAATTATATGACATTTGGAGAAAGACCAAAACTGTAGAGACAGTGCAAAGATAAATGGTTACCAGATATTCAGAGGGAGGAAAGATGGACAAATAGGTGAAGCACAAGCAATTTTTAGGATCGTGAAGCTATTTTGTACGATATTGAAATGGTAGATACATGACAGTCTGCATTTGTCAAATCCATAAAACTTTACAATGCATACTGAACATTAATGTATGCACTTAAAAAATCACTTAGGAAATAGTAGAATTCCAGGAAATATGCAAATATGTCAAGAGAATAGAACTATTACTATATTACAAATGTTTGAAACAATCTCACTGAAGAGGATGGAAGAAAAGATGGTGGCAGAAGTAACTTTGTAAATAACTGCATGTAAGCGCTATACTCTAGATGGTAAAATCATTTCCGAAGAGGGTACAATTTTTATACTGCTATACATGTATGCTGGAATGGAACAATTAGATAAGTAGATGACATATTGTGGGAGCCAGCTTTCTTATTGTTCGAGTGGAAATTTTCGGATAAGCAAAAAGTGGAGGTTAGAATGATCTATGTGGTAATGCGTTAGAGTTGGAGACAGCAAGAACTCAACACCGGCATATCTGTAAAATCATTGTGAAATCTATTAACAAAAAATACAAAAAAGAAATAAATGATTAAGAATATATGGCAAATCTGTTATAATTTGACACATAGCAGGTGCTCAGTCATTTGATTAACCAGTGGTTTGATTATCAGACAAGGACAACAGAATATCCTGAAATGAGTATGGATGTAGCTTCCAAGGCTAGCAAATTGTTGTGAACTCAAATTCAAGTGTCATTATTATACCTGTAGATTTTATTATTTATGGAGTAGAGAGTTGTGTTAACGTTTGATTAGCTGCTTAGTAAATATTAATGTAATTTTATCCAAATTGCTGTTAAGACCAATCTCAAAGAAATGTTTTGTTGTTGTTATTGAGCAATTCACCCTTTGAATTATGTTCAAAGAAATCTTTTCTTGTAAAAACAATTTAAGGTATTATCCACAAGGATCTAATGTCCTAGAATGAACTGTACAGTCATCTAGAGATAGTGGCACCTTTACATAATGAATGAGTAGAGAAGTGTCTATGTGTGGGGGTTGAAGGCTGGGGAGAGGACGAGTTTGAAGCATAGAGTATGTGTCAAACAGAAGAACAAAATAACAACAATTACTTTTCCTAATAAATGAACATCAAACCATTTTTTTCCTGTATGAAGAACTCCAAATAAGCCGGTGATAGTGAATTTATTTTCATCATCTAACCTGATGGAAAGAGGCCACTCCATTAAAATCCTGATTATTTCCCCTCTCTTAGAGAAAATGTTAAATAGGATCTCATGAAAAGTTTGGATCAAATCACACACATTGCTCTGCTCATTAGGGGATTTATTCTCAATTCTTTATAATCTCTTCTATGGGATTGCTATCTAACACCTGGTATCTATGAATGTTGGTGGAATATTTAATTTTTTTCTTCACTATTTAAGAAGTTACAGAAAATCATTTATTGTGAAAACAAATGCATTTCATTAATGATATGATATAATTAATTTGTAAAAGTAGAGAAGTTCAATTATGAGAAAGTTCCATATGAGAAATATGACTGGATGTGTCAAGAGAATAGGAAGAAAGAATAAAATTTTAAAATACTCCTCCATTGAAAGCTCATTCTCTTTTTAAATTATTTAAGAATTTGAAAAATGTTTAAAGTAGCAGTTAGAAAATGTGTCAGCTTACCTAAAATGATAAAAATAAAGTTAACATTAATTATAATCCTATACTTAAAGAATTAATATTTGTTGATTCTTAAACTTAGAAATATAGTTAGTAGTATTTGACTAACCAGGAATTTCTCACAAAATTAACAGAGAATTAGTATCTGATGGACTCTGAATATCTTTTATCTCCAAGTATAATTCACCAGGATCTCTAGTCACTTTATAGTATGAATAACAAGAACCAGTTCTGGAATATTAAGCAAAGATCCTGTATTTCTTTAATGATAACTATGCAACAGTACTATTCACATACAAGTCATAATTGTTGGCTGTTTCTGAATTTGTCTGCTTCACTGGGCACAAATGGGAAGAGCAGAGAGATTCAGTAAGGCTTCTATTCTTCAGAGATTAAAAAGACATGCTTTATTCTTTCTCCATTTAAACCAAGAACATTCTTTTTTTTTCTTTTTCTCATGTTTTAATTTTTTTTTTATTTTTAGTATGCTCAGGAAAATCATTTGGCTTTTTTTATTTCCAAGACTGAAATTCACTAAGCCACAGTGTTTCTCCATCAATTTCTAATCATTCATATACATATACACACACACACACACACACACACACACGTGCCCGGGAGAGACAGAGATAGGGACAGAGACAGAGAGAAATCGAGAGAGCCGGCTCTTTCTGTACAGTGGTCTTGATCTGATTTACATACCTGGGAATGCATTTCTATTGCTTATTGGCAACTTAAGTTTGAGTTGCACCTTGCCACCTGCCACCACGTTTGCACTAAAACAGTCTAATTAATTAGTTCTTGTCTAGGGCCATGCTACCTATTACATGTGTTACATAACACATAAACCCCACAAGAAGGAGCCTATGATCCTATTGAAGATGCAAAGTTTACTTTCAAACACTGTAACAAAGAGTATTTTACAGTATAATGAGAGCTAAATGAACCTTCTTCTGTTCTTTTTCACTGACTCCTCTTTTCTGTTGTCTCTCTGGGATGCCAAATATCTTCTTATTCCTCCTCCCTATATCTCTTTTCCTCCATAGGTAATTAAGTTCCATTAGTGACTTCAAAGGACATTTTACTGAAAGGTACAAATTGCGCTATACAGTTTACAGTGTGTGTACCCATGCATATATAGGCACACCCCATATTTACCAAATATAATTGGTGTGTGTCTATCTCAGATTCCAGTCAAATGGGAAAGACTTCTTGTCCCTAAGGCAGTAGTTTTGGCAGTCTCAGGGGCAGCTTGGCTTTTAAACCACATGCCTACTTTAAATCAATCACTGAGGCTAAGGAAGGGGAAATACTGGTGAGTCGGGTGGCTAATATTTCATTCCACCTGGAAGCCAGGACTAGGTAGCGCAATCTGAACAACAGGAACTGAATGGGGAATCATCAAACAAAATTAAGCGATGTTACTGTTACTATTTTCTTCATACTTCCTCTTTCACTGTGCTTTATACACATCAGTCTTCTAGGTTTTCCAAATCTCCATGCTCTTACCTAATAAAAGACTTGAACATTCTCTTTTTTTTTTCTTGAAATGATCTTCATATCTCAATTTCCTGATTTTCCACCCATACTCTCCACTTTTCTCTCTAGACAAATCTTTTTAATTCTTTTGGTGTCAGAATAAAATACAATTCCTGAGAATCTGTTCCATTCTTTTCATGTACAGCAGCCCAAATTTGTCCTATATTTTATTCTTTCATAGCATTGATGCTTCCCTACAATGTACTTCTCACTATATTAATATAAATATATAATTTATGGCTAATCAGTGAGATTGTTTTTAATGGCTGCCACCTCTCGCTATAATGCCATAAACTTCATGGAGGCAAGAACTTTGTTTCTTTTATTCAAATACCTTTGCATCTTGAACTTGTAGAACAATGTTTGCTGCATAGAAAGTGTGCTCACTATATGTTATTGAATGCATGCATGGATGAATGGGTAGTAATGTTAATTTTAATGAAAACGTGAATATAATTTTTCTGCAAAATACATAGTAACCCCTCATAAATGTGAGAGTTTTTTATTATCTTTGTGATTACTATTTGCTTGGTAATAATCACTAGCTAGCAATTATAAGCTTACTCCAGGGCAAATCAACAAATAATCAATGCAGTAACAAGACTAACAAGGTAAAACATTATTGCTATGACTTTTGCAACATATGTACCTTGCTCTGGGAAAAAAAAAATTGTGAAAACTTTAAACTGTAAGGTTTTTTGGTTGTTGTTTGCTGTTTTTAATTGCTGTTTTAAGTAAACAACTTCAGGTAAAAGTAGGTTGAGAAAGAATCCTAGGAAATAGTTAATAAAATAATATAGATGCAGAATAAAAGGGATAGTCTCTAAATCAAGGTAGCATTCTGTATGTACTACAGTTCTTATACCTTGGGGGAAAAAAAGGTAGCATTCTGTTAGTGATAGGGGACACTTATTAGCATGCCAGGCTTTGACAAGCAACCTCAAACTAATCTGCAAGCAGTGATATGTCACTCTGCCTGCAATTTGCTTTCTGGAATTCTACTTTCTTTTTCTTTAATTTGTTTTCTCATTCTTTAATTTTTTAACATCATCCCACAACCATGACCCTATTATCTCCACTAGTTAAACCTAAACTAGTAAACCTAGTCAGGCTTACTTTAATTATTACCCCAGTGTTATCCAAAGACTCCTCCCTATCTCTTTTTTTTTTTTTTTTCAGGATATTATGGGGATACAAACATTTTGGTTACATGTTATGACTTTGCCACACCCAAACTGTGATTTGAGGTGTGCCTTTCCCCCGCTACAATGCTCACCGTGTCCATTAGTTGTGAGTTTACCCACCTCCAACCCCCCGAAGAATATTACTACCATGTGAACACCATAGTGTTGATCAGTTAGTGCCAATTTGATGGCGACCTCTGTGGAAAAGAATTTGGAGATACCTCAAAGAGCTAAAAATAGAAATACCGTTTGATCCAGCAATAGCACTATTAGGCATCTAACCAAAAGAACAAAAGACATTCTATGATAAAGACATCTGTCCCCGAATGTTTATGGCAGCACAATTCACTATTGCAAAGTTGTGGAAACAACCCAAGCACCCGTCAATCCATGAGTAGATTAATAAAATGTATATGTATATGTATACAATGGAATATTCCTCCGTATCTCTTAAACAGGATCCTGTACTGCTTCCCTGATACCCAAATCTCATCAGCACATTGCTGGTTTCACTCTTGCTCTGTCCAGTGAGACCCCTTGTATACTCTTAAATTGGTGGAAGTTGTATAACCATTACCTTATAGCTGTGCTGACCATTACAGTATTTCCATTTTAGTAAAATAATTTATACATGTATGCCCTCATCTTGGGATATTACCACATAGATTACTTTGTATTTTTTACTCAAATTATTTATTGCATTTATTTTATTATTTTAACCATAACCTATATTTTAAAAGTATATTTTACATTTTACATATTTATTGGTGTGAAGATTGGCATTTTTACAATTCTGTTTTAGTGCATCATGAGTTTTTGTTACACCAAGATAGGCAATAGAGTGTGAAAGGCACAGTGATGGGATCCAGGAGGGCTGGGGTCTCAAGAGCTCCTCCCACCAGCTGCAAGGCAGAGGAAGAGCCATCTGACTCTATCTTGCATCTCTACTTCTTTTCATGTAAACCAGGGATTTAGGCTAAGTGATCACGAAGGTCTTCCTGCTCCAATGTTAATGATCCCACAAGTGCTGTGCCTTCAGTAGGGAGGCTGCTACTGCTACTATACAAGGCAGAATACTTCCAGACTAAGTTGATTTGGCATTTGGGAATCATTATCTCTGCCTTGGCATAGAATGTTGTGTTCTTTATAGAAATGTGGTTAATTGGATACTGCTTTCCCAAACTGTGGTATAAATAGAGACAATAGCACATGAGATCATTCAGGCAGATGAACTTTTTTTAGTTTACCTTAATTTAATTTTTTCCTCTTGTAAATTGTATACACACATATATATGGACAAACTGTCACATCAAACTTCTGATTTTATACATACTGATATTTCAGTTGAGGATAAATTTATTTAAGGATAAAAAGTGAGTAAATACAAAGAAGATTACTAAATAAATATATTTTATTTACTTAACCCAGGTGATATTAATACTTATAGCAAAAACTATGAGAAGTATCTGCAAAAATCTGAAGGCTTGGAAACACTGGCTACCTCAATCCTAAAAGGCTTAAATGGGATTCTGACCTGTTGGCTTTTTGCAGCCTCATACTTTCATCTACATTCCTCTCATACTGCTTTCCAAAGTTCCAGAGACCATATCTACTCTTTTGTATAGCCTAATCTTTCCCCAGGACACAGAAGAATTTGTTGATGATGTTTGTTTTGATTATTTGTATGTTTGATTTTATCATTATGAAAATCCTTGCTAGCTTTGCTTCATTGGAGAATATAACATACATAGGCCCTTCACCATTAATGGGTTTTCTACTCTACTGAATTTTATTGTGACTTTGCCCTATCTCTAAAAATTGATCTGACAGCATAGGCAACACCACCACACAGGAACTGACAGTCAGTGACAGTTACTGGGAGGAGGAAGGGGCAATGGAATGTAGCATTAAATAGAAATCTTTTTCAGAAATGCATCTGCAAGGCCACAAAAGGGCTTATTGTTTTAGGAAACATAGCTTCATTAGTAGACAGGGAGTTTGAAGCTGAATTCACCAATATTTTTGAAAAATTCAAGTTCTCTTCATTAAATTATTTGTATCTAAGTTATAAGGAATTTTTAGAGAACCATTTCATTGCAACTTTTGTAGATAGGGTAACTGAAATTCATTATCTTCTCAGCCCTATTCCCAGACTAACTTTAATCAAAGGGAGTTTTATACTGAAGACATACAATTTCTATTTAATTAGATGGGCTAGGGCATATAGATGAGCTAATATTTCTAGAGGCATCTCTAAGGCTTTTTACAAGGGCCATTGTGTTTTACAGTGTCACAGAAAAAAAAGGAAGTTAAATCATGATTTTTACTAGGGTTGTAGAAAAAAAAAAAAGGCAATTGCCTTGCATTGTAAACAAGATTATTCAAACTCCTCCTGCCTTAAGCAAAAAGTGTAAGAGCAGCTTTTAATCAGGTTATTACACAAAAGTTCAGTATTTTCACAGTTTGTAGAAGATGGCAATCTAATGCATTAGACAGAGAAGTTTAATATCTAGGTGCACAAGAAGTATTATCAAGCAAAAACCCATCTGATGTCTGGTGGTTGAGGCCATTTAAGTTATGTATTCTGTGTTTCTCAGTTTTTACATATAGGTGTTACCTATGTATTGTTCTCCGTTTAAGGTAATCTCAGTAGTTAAAGATATGAATGATATTAAATCACTATTGAATCGAATTTGATAAATGAAGTTTTCTGCTTGCACTGTGGTCTTTATAGTATTCATCAAACATCTTCCTGGAGTTTCTTAAAATGGCATACAGTTACTATAACGTGAGGGATGCTCACCACCGATACCATACATTAGTGTTTTATGTGCATGATACTTATTCTGGAATCTCTCTGGATATTTTAATCTAGCTATTATGCTGATCATAAATCATTTTGGAATTCTCTCTGACTTTAAAAGTTGTAAGAATAAGTTCAAAGTAATGTTTATGTAGGGGAGATCAATTGAACCTTTGCTTTAAGGTTTCATCTAAATTGGCCCTAAAGCATCTTATCTCCTCTTATTTATTCTTCTTTCTTTATATCTGACCTGTAGATATAGTATTGTTTCTGATTTGGGGAAAAGCAAATGAAATATTTTTGATAGCTACAGGAGTCTTTGCTGCATTGTTATGCTGAACTTTGTTTTAACTTTACTACAAATAAACCTTTTCTTTTTTGGCCTAATAGTGTGTTGTTATTATAAATTTCAAAAAAAAAAAATTAAAGATGGGATCTTTGCTAAAAAAAAAAGCAATTTGCTTTTTTCTTACTTGTTACTAATATAAAATGGGAAGGAAAATGTAATGTGCTGTATTAAAGCCAAGAAATCAATTAACTTATTGAGCACTTAGTATGTGCCAATAACCATAGTACAAGAAACATGTGCAATACTTCCAGCAGTTAAGCTATTTGGTTTAGGATGTAACAACAAAATATAATAAGACAAATGGAGGCATTTCTAAAATATTAATAATTTATTACTGAGAATAAGATTATCTGAGGAAAAGTGATGTAAGCTTTGAAATGAAGAGTAAGGTAAGAACAGGTAGAGGGCAAATTACACAGGGGCAGGAAAGATGCAAGGAAACTGAGGGGAGAGAGAAGCACAGGTTCCTCCCAGGGTGAGAAGAATAGAGCTGGTTTGGTAGCATCTCAAATGGTGAACTGTTAAGTCACTGAAAATAAACGAAAACTCCTCAGCCACATGCCAGAAAAACTGTAGAATTGAACCAGGTAGTTATCACTGGATTTTGAGTTTGCTTCCACTTGAAGTACTATTTTGTTATTCCAGATCTTATATCTAAAATTAATTGATTACATTTAAAAATAAAATTTCCAGCATTGATTATTTTACAAATAAAATAAATATTAATACTAATATTTGGCAAACCATTAGAATATTCAAAACTACGAAAATAGTGTAACAAGAGATGCCAATTTAAGCATGACTAGATGAGATATATAATATAGATCTCATAAGATCTATTGGTTACATGTATCTTCAATTTTTCTTAAAAACCTATGACATACTTTATATTTTGCTATGAAAATTATTTTCTTCTCATTTTTTTCTTTAATCTAGAAATATCAATATTGTTTTCCTTATAGAAAAGCAAAGTTTTAACACTACTATGGCTGCTGGCAGCTTTGGCTATAGATACTTTTAGTTTATCATCTTAAACGATCCTTATTTTATTCTTGCTTATATCTTTAATTTGTATTGTACTTAAAATACACACATTCATATTTAAAACATTGGAAAACAAAAAGGAGTGTAAAGGAGCAGAAAAATCATAACCCATTGTTCATTGATTTATTTTCCAAATATTTACCTAACACTCTACCCACTAAGCACTGGCAATTCAACAGTGAGTTCAATACCATAGCTGACTTCAAGGCTCCCAAATTCCAGCAGAAGAGACAAACATGTAAGTTGGCCTTTAAAAGCAAATGCTATGCATACCACAGTAGCATAGAATTCCATATAACCTAGGCAGAAGAAAAGTTTTCCACAGAAGGCAGCACATAAACTGACTCGTAGCAGTTGTTTTTTTTTTTTTTTTTCTTTCCTTTGTTGGTTTATAGAAAGGAGAGAGTCAAATATGTATTTACACTGAAAGCAAGATGAGAGGAAATAGTTAAAGATAGGAGATTGGAGTCCAGAGCCTGCTGTATGAAGAGAAACACTAGTGAATGAGTTGGCCTTGAGTAGGCCGAGGGATAGAACTCTCATTCTTTGAGACTGATAATCATTCTCTTTGGATGTGGTAGAAGGCAAGTAGAAAGTGATGGAGATAGACACTGAGAAATATTCCTTGAGACAAGTAATGAAGATTTGAAGTGGTCATTGAAAGAAAGCGGGAAATGAGCTAATCAAGGATTACTACAAGGATTAGCCTGGGAAACTGGGGGTCTGAGATTTTAAAAAGGTGAATTTTGAAGTGAACCTGATATTCATCACTTTTGTGATTCATTAGGAGCATCAGTAGAAAAGGTACATAATTGGTACTCTAACCTGATAGTAATTACTGTTCCTATAGTAGTAGTATCCATTGTTGGCCTTTTCTCAGTTAATACAAAGATATGGAGAAGCAAGAGAGTGGGAAAGTACTGTCAAGTTCGTTGTTCTCAAATATAAATTGAAATGGGAATGGAAGAGTTAATAGCTACATTATTTTAAGTTGTTACTCTAGAATTATGTGAGTTATGATATACTCTTTTAGGAAATGTCCTTTTTAAGCAAGTGTCTATCACAGCATCTCCCCAGAATATTTCTCTCTTTTTTTTTAAATATTGTTTTTTTTCTTTTCTCCAGCCCAGGTTCTGATCCATCCCCAGAATATTTCTAATAAGGATGCCTTTTGGCCTCAACTCTGCATCTTCAAAATATATATACATTAATCAAGGCTATCTCCTATATGTAGTATCTCTTATTTCTTCACTTAGTCCTTAAACTCCCATTTTAGACAAAAATAACTTTCCCACATGTGATAATTCAGTATTTTATTTTATGCGTCAGTTTCAAGATAGAAGTTGGTATGGAAGTGAGTAGTGAGCCGACGTACGTTCCCCCACTGCCTACAGACATATCTATAGGACGGCATGCAGTGCCCTCAGCTTCCTACTGCCCAGTATACATCTTGCATGCAACAAAGCCTCCTAAATCAATCAACAACTTAAACAACAGTCACCTGACCACATTGCATAATCAATTGTTTTCAATTCTAAAAATCTGGGGGCTGACGGCAAGGAATAGAAATTAAATAGAAATTTGGTTTTGAAGAGAAGAGTTCAAAGTGTAGAGGAAGTACTTTGAAATGGTATATCAATTTCCAACCACTGGCATAGTAAAAATTACAGTTTAAATTTAGTGCATAGTTTTTTATTCTTTGCAATTTTTTAAGTTTTGAGAAGAGTGGATTATCATTTTGTGTATAGGAAGTGTATTCAACAAAAACGTTCATTATTTTATTATATTTAAAAATGCAGGAAAATCCGTGCCCTCTGGAAACAAGTTAAAATCTATCCTAAGCCTATTATAAGCTTTCTCTTGGCACTTAATCTGTTTATGCAATATCAGAATGAACTGTGCTTTTTTATTCTTGTTCACATCTCTAGGAATAATCTGTAATTTTGTACAAAACCTAGTAAGTCAGTTGTGATCCATCCACCTCCAATTGATTGACTTTTTCCTTGATGTCTTCATCGTAACAAGGTTTTTACTTTATACCAAATTTAAACATTTGGTCCAACAAATGCATTTTAATTTTTCTAATTAGAAAGGGTTATGAGAAAAATTCAGAGAGCCTTTTCAGAATCAAATATAGTAATTTAAAAGTGGATTTTAACCACAGTTTGTAAAAAAAAAAAAAAATTGAATTTGAACACTGACATTAGACAAGATTTTTTTCTCATTTTATCTTTTCAATATTATCCTTGGATTGCAATTTTACCCCTGGTACCATAGACTCTGTTGTCTTTGTGTTTCTGCCTGTTTCCACAACTGGAGCCAGTACATCCAACGTGTTATTCACATATACTACATTGAAATAAGCAAACCGTTGAAAACAACAGGGATATTTCAAATAATCACCATGGCATAATGGGAGATTTGTTTGGGTAAATTGGCACAGCATTCACCAGTTCTGTTTATATTATTTGCCTGCTGATTTTGTTACTGTATTTCTTATTGTTTAATATACAGCAACAAGCTCAGGCACCTGCAGAGATACTCAAAAATCAAGCTGGCCTCCAACTACAGAAAAGCAATTTGTTTGCATTTTCTTAATTCAAATAAAAATTTATTTTCTCTGGTTTTTCAAAGTATATGGCACAGCATGCCCAATTTCTACAAAATTTCATCCAAATAATGTTGCAGTAGCAATGTTGATGTTTCAAAGGAGATTGTTCCGAAGAGGAAAAGAAAAAAAAAAAAAAAGCAGCAGCATTCTTTTCATTGGGATGGGTCCTGAAAACACAAGCATCTTCTCCCAGGCCACACCAGGTGGGCCCAGCTTTACTCTCCAGAGGAGCAGCAGCATAACCTAGTGGAAAGATCTCAGACCCAGGCCTGAAGATGATAGTTCTCAAGTCTAATCTTGAGACTGCTAATCACTCACTCAGTCTGTGTCTCTAGCACAGGGTGAAAGAACTAGCCAGTGTAATCAACTCACTGAGAGAAAAGAAAGAAATGGGGGATTTGGCATTAGGGAGATTATAACATCTAATAGAGCCTTTTTAAATACAATCAAGTGAAATAATATATGTAATAGTATTCCAGATAGTTGCTTCTAATCTCAGATGAAAGAAAAAGACCGTTCCTATCTACATATGACACTTAAAATTCTGGATAAATGATACGTATAGATTTAAATAAATGTATTTGTCTCAGGAACTCATGTAATATATATGACTTTTATATTTTACTTTTAAAATATTTATTTAAAAACAATATATACGTGTGTGTGTATAAAAATACATATATATTTATGATACATAATCATAGGTCCACTTTAAGCCACACAGTACATTTTGCTAAATGTAGACCTCCTAATTTTATTTATTGTGGTATTACATAAGAAATATATTTTAAATCTATCTCCTTCTGGGGTCATAGGTATTAGTAAATAATTTAATTTCATGTAATCTAGAGATTTCTTTATGTGAATGATTGCAAAATATTCATTTGTATTAGGCAGTCCAGAAAACATTTAAGACAAGGAAAAATATATTTTCTAAAATCTTTTTTTCACCAGAAAATATACCTAGATAGTTTATCTTCACTTGTATGCCATTAAAATTATTTATAAATGCTTGATTAAACTATGAGGACATTTGAGACTGACAATGAAATTGCATTGCAAATCTCAAATCTTATCTATATATTGAGTAAAAAGATAGCTATATTAGCAGGCATAAATATTCTGTATTTAATCTATGAATTCAGTTGAGATATATTGGATATCTTATTTCTAGTTACAGAATTTAGGAGCAAAATATAACAGGGAATAAATACAGCAGAAACAGAAAAGGTACCTTTAAAATTACAGCAATCACCCTTGCCATTCCTATCCCTTTTTGGATGGATCTTTAGTCAGTGGTTCATAATTTCTCTGGGATTAATTTGCCAGCATTCTGAAGACACTTATCTTATTTTCTGGAATTCAGAAAGGGATCAGCCTCCACACAATCTATTTCACTTATCTTTCAGAACAGCAGCACATGATGAAAGGAGATTCATGTTGAATGAATATATTTGTCATTGTCCGTGGTGCCTAGATTATATGAATATGACTCAGATGGGTTTTTTCTGAACACAATGGGACATACTTATGCATAAATAAATCCTATGCAATTTAAGAACTATCATTCTCACTAGTTCCCATTTTTTGTCATAATTGATATCTTTACCTTGATCATAAGCTATTTGCCTTATAAGGAGAATATTTTCTTAATTATGAAAGAAAAAGTGGAGCTTCTTATAAGTATTTATATAACCATTAAGTGATTCATTTGAATACATTTATTTTTTGAACAGATTTTAATTGCAACCTGCCTTACTAAAACAGCACCTATTTAGATGTCAAAACACACATTAGTGTTATCTTTCAGCTGTATACACAGACACATAATTTAAATGGTAGAGAACTAGAGGTAAGATAAATTTTTCTAAGTATTTGTGTCCTTCCTTTTCCATAAATGAGCCTGGTTTCTTTGGGTTTACCTCATTTTATAGATGAAAAGGAAGCGAGAAAGTAAGAGACAAGCAGACTCAATAAAACATAAATCAAAGTGCTAAACTTGCGAAATCGTGATAGATGCAACTTCTCCAGTAGTGACAATATAGAGGACACATTTCACTTTTAAACTTTTTTCCATTAGTTTTTTGACAGGAATACACTAGTTCAGCTTTAATGAGATTCTAGTGTAAAAACTTCAGGGCTAAATAAAAGAAACAAATCAAAAGGACCGAATGATTGCCATTTAATGTGAAAGAATGAAAGTGCAAACAATCATTGTATGACATCTAGCTGGGCTAGTCACTGCAGAATGACAGGTAGAACAATTCAAAGTTACTGATCTAAAGATGGAATAACAGCTTATATGTTTGAAGTGCTCAGAAGATGAAGAAATAAAACAGACTCTGAGATAAGACATGGTTAAACCTTTTAAATTCCATGCCCTATTGTCAGTATCATTTGAATGGTTTTGTACACAATTTTTTCCCGAAATCATGTGATTGAGAGAATTAATTTTAGAGCTTATTTTATGCTTTTATACTTTAGGCTTCAGAGATATTTTAAGCTAAATAAAAATATCACATGTAATATGCTTGCATAATCAAAAATACATTTTACTGGTTTGCTATTCTATGCATTGTAAGAACTCATATTTGGGACGATATTGGTAGGTAAATTTACACCATTTGTGTTCTTCTTTGATTCGAAGGAAGATTGATTATTTTCATACTTAAAAATAGTTTTAATTTCATATTTGCCTTTTACTTATTTATTTTGAAAAATAAAGAAAATCATCAATTCTTTTTTTCAATAGCCTTTTTATCAGTGAAATAACCTATTCTAGTTACTGCTGGAAACAATAATCTGTAATTGCCGCTTTCAGTCCTAATTTGGCCTGTCCCTACTTTTTCATCTCAATCTAATCTAAACCTATTTGAGCAAATAAAATGATATTTACCTCATCCTCTGTTACAAGCTTTCAAGATTACAGGCTTCAGGAAAAATCAATACAAAATACCAGCTTAGCAGCAGGTTTGTGCTCAGTGAGAATGCTAACTTTTCTTCCCGGTATTTCTGATTCTTAGCTCTCCTGGAGTGAAAGCAGAACTCATACCATTAAAAAGAGGGAGAAAAAAGGAAAAAAAAAAAAAAAAAAAAACACTTTAGTGATGCGCTTGGTGCTGGGTTAGTGGCCACTTTCAGTTTACAAGCCAAAGTGGAGTGTGTGGTCAAGCTCCCAACCTTTAAACTCTTGTTTCTGCACGACACATCTTACAGAGTTCACAAAAAGGAGGTTCTTGACCTCACAGATGATTTTTTCAGACTCAAATACCATCTTCATTTATTATTTATTTGCTTCAAGCAGTTGGGACTTGAGGTATCATCATACCTGACTGGTTGATTTAAGGAAGTGGCCACCTCTCTGTGGGGGAATCTCATGAGAATAAAATCCTATTACTTTCCAAAAAGATTACTTCATTAACTTCCCAGAATAAGCTTTTGATGAAAACATTAGAATGTTGAGTTTGTAAACAACCAAGAATTCTCAGAAGTATTGCCCTTTTTTTGAGGTTTCAAATGGAAGCTTATTTTCATTTTTTTTTTTTTTTTTTTTTGGTTTGTGTCCTTTTTAAACTTAAGACTTTGTGAACACAAATAGGTTGGTTCTTGTAAGCAGAGTCCTTGCTGGAATATTGAATTGTAGCATGTCTATGCTCTTTAATGGTCTAAAAGGTAGAACTCATTCTACCTTTTCCAACTTCTTAGAGAATTTGCTTTCTCTTGTCACCCCCATTCATCAACTTCCTTTCACTTTTGAGTGAAAGGTTTTGCAGGTTTTATGGACATAGTTTATATGCTATAAGGTGTTGAAATGAATAATGGGAATACTTTATTTTTTTTAAATCAACTTGTAGACAAACATATTTGAAAAATTACATCACCCTTTGTCCCCATCCTTTCCTCCAATTAAAAAAAGTGGCAAAAATGTCTGGTAATTTTTTGTCTAAGTACTACAATAGAATACTAAGCGCCATAGAATTCTAAATAATTTTTGAATAAGGAATGTGTGATATTTCTTCCATTATTACCTTTAAGAATATAATGTACACAGTTCAATAAACTACTGCTTACCAAAAGCTAATAGTAAGAATAGTATTGATTTACACAATATAGACAAACTCCACTCTCTAATAAATGCCATTATACGACTACTTTTAATTCAACAATATCTGATATTAGAAAGCACTTCTCAAGATGTTATTTATTAAATGTTGTTACTCTTATCATAAAGATGGTTTTAAACCTTCTACATGGTCTAATTGTACAGTTCCATTATATGATGTGTCTCTCATCAAATTCATGTTTACTAAGTTTAAAGAAAACCCACACCACCACTATTTTCTGAAAATATATTCTTTGATATTAAGGAAAGTACATAGGTTCAGTGATAATCTCAGGTTAAAGAATTCTCAGATCTAATTTTTTACATAGTTTCAGAAATATTTAATACAACAAAATAATAATACAGTAAAGCAAAATAATTTTGATTGTCCTTTGAAGATGTAAAATGTAGTTTTACATCTGCACTTATGACTAAATTACTGGATAACTATATTGAAACAATTTCAAAATTCTCCAATATTAATTCCTATATCATCACTGGATAATACTATCCAAAAATCCTCATAATGTAAAATTATACTAAAAATTTGGATAAATATATAATATATCCATTTTGAAAATTACAAAACTGAAATTGGGCATTTAAAACATTACATAAGAGAGTAAATGCAGAATTTTTTACTTACTCTCCACAATGATAGCCACAAGATTATATTATTTGGCAGCATGATTCATCATCACAATGACCTTAAAGCAATATCAGGCAGATCTGAAAATATGTATATATATGTGCTAAATTCAGAAAAACAGTCTTATGTTCAGAACACAGAATAGTAATTCCTGTAATTCTTTCTGAAACTTTGATCTTATATGGCAAATTTCATGTATGCATCATTTTAAACAAGCAGTTAATAAAAATGGTTAAATAACAGGAGCTCTTTCTTTTGTTAGAACACTTATGCTGTTGCAAGATATATAAAAGCATTTTTCTTATCACATACTATAGTTTAATGTGCAAATCACCAAGTCAAGCATTATCTTGAAAGTTATTACTAAAGTTAGTTGAATCAGCTAGTTAACATATCCATCGTATATATATATAAATATATATATCATAACATCACTTTGTACCTCATAAATTTGTACAATTATAATTTATCAATATCTAATTTTAAAAACTATATAATTAAAAAAATTTAAATTAGCTGATTACCAAGTCACCTAGCTTTTTAAAGTAGCTTTATATATAAGAAAATAATTATAACTTGAATAACATTTTTTTGTTCTGCATGTAGCCAGTTTTTTGTTGCAGACCTCATTTGATAATTCTGAAAAGTATTTTTCCTAGAATCTATTTCCTAGTTTACTTACTATAAAAGCAATACCCTCTTATAGATAAATAATGAGTTATAATTAATGCCAGGATTATTCCATAACTTCTGATTTTGTGGAGCAAATTCTTTAAGAAAGTTTGGAGTCATTCTTATTAGAACTTTTGCTATTTAATGAGATGGGAAATTCAAGAAATAGAATCATTTCTCATTAACTTCAAATGATCGGTAAGAACATACCATCAAAGTGCTAGAAATCATATTTCTAAAAGTTTCAAAACTCCTTGTAGACTTTGTCATTAAGTCTCATATGTCACTATCAGGTAAGCAATAAGAATCAGCAATTTCATTGTCTCAACCACAAATACAAAGAAGGAAGGAATTAAATAACTTGCCTATGGGCCACATAGTCAAGATGACTATCATCTGCTCAAAAACAGACTGGGTCTGCTTCTGGCTCAGCAAGACACTTCAGTGAAATGAATTGAGGTGACTGGTCAATTTCTGAGATGCAGCTGACGAAGAGTATTTTCATGACCTTGAAAAAGAATGAGAAGCTAAGTGAAAGGTAGACTATTGTCATGGTTTCAGTGATTTGAAGATTTTTTTAAAACAAATCAGTAAGAACATATAGCTATTGTAAATATTTTAGCTAATTTGTTTATGATACTATAAAGGAAAAAGCCCAAGATTTGCTCAGAAATAATGGCATTCCATAAGCATAGTTTTGATTTTTCCAGGGAATGATCATTTGTGATTTTGACTAATTAAAAAACTTCATCCAGTTTGAAATTATAAAAATCATTTGTGGTTATAGGATGTCCCAGTTCTAACAGGCAATTTGAGAAATGGAAGGATGTGAGAGATATTTTTAGTAATTATACTGAAAAACTAGTAAGAATAAAGAAGAGCAGGAAAGGAAATCTAGGATTAGTCCTGCCAACATGAATTTAGTACAATCTAATTTTGAACATTTTTCCATGATAAATAACATGAAAAAGCACACAAATATTATGTGTACATTTACAATGGGCTCTTTGTATCCACGGATGTGCACCTGTAGATTCAACCAACTCCAAGTTGAAAATACTATGTTTGGAAAATAAATAAATTATTTAGTTAATTAATTAAATAACAATGCAACAAAATAATACAGATAAAAATAGAGTATAACAACTATTTACATAGCATTACACTGCATTAGATAGGTATTACGAGTAATCTAGAGATGATTTAAAGTGCACAGGAGGATGTGCCTAGGTATATATATGCAAATACTATGCCATTTTATTTAAGGAACTTGAGCATCTACAGATTTTGGTATAAAGGGCCAGAAGCCAATCCCTGAGGATACCAGGGGATGACTGTAAACACATATACATACACACATATGGATACATACACATTATGCATCATCAACATCAGTGGAACATATGCTATGTTTGTCACTCCAGTATGTGAAGCACCATAACATTTGACACTTATGTGAATATCACACATTTTATTTAAATAGAACTGACATTTAGGGGTATGTATTGGCTGTTCATATAATGTTATCCATTTTTGGAACAATGTAAATTTTGCCTTAGAATTTCTAAGAACTAAATCTATTTCTGAATATTATTTTCTTAGGAGGAGGAAATATTCATTTCTAAGAGTTTTCTTTTATTAAGAGTTAACCTTGGTAACAGTTTTAGGGCTATTTTCTTTTTACATAATTATCATGGCTTTGTCATGTCTACTAAATTAACAATAATTCCTTAACATCCATTCTATATTCATATTTCTTTGTATCAAATATTTTTTCTTATAATCAGTTGGCTAAAAAAAGTACCCAAAGTCCACTTGCACCATTTACTTGATATATTTTTGAAGCCTCTTTTATTCTATGTCTTCCTCCTTTTTCTCTTCTTTTCTTCTTTTTACATTTTTGTTAGAAAACTGAGCTATTTAATTTGCAGAATGTCCAACTGTAGCTTTGTGACATCATTTAACTTGTTCTTTTATTCTTAATATTTTAATGGATTAGATTAAGATTTAATCATTTTAAACAAGAATGGTTCATAGGTTGTGTTATGTCCTTCCTATTGGGTCACAACATGAGATGTATAGTATTAGTTCATCTCATTTTATGACAGTGATCTATTAATACAATAATGCTACTGAACAAAAGAAAGCCACAAAACCTCAATGGTATACAATAAGTACTGTTTACCACCTATGTGTCTCTGTGTCACCTGTGTTTCAGCAGATCTGTCTATCTGGAAGGTGGCTATATATAGCCCTTGATGGCTGAGAGGAACTCAGTTTCAAATGTCTCTCAACCACCGTTAAGTATCAGGCATAGTCTTCTCAACAGAATGGAAAAGACTTAGAAAGATAAGTGGAAACCCATAAAGTTTCTTAAAACCCCAGGCTTAGCATGGGCAATATTTCCACAAATATGCCATTGACCAAAGCAAGTCACATAGCCAGGCCAAGTCAAACCTGGCAATAAAAGAGAGTAAAAGAATTGAGACCATTCATTCCATCCACCACACACTTTCAGTGATGCTGAAATGGATCATTGGATTCATGTGGTTTTAGCTTGATCCTTCCAAGAAAAATTTACCCCATGTTTTAGCATTCATGGTTGATTGTCATCTAGGTGCATTATTTCATTTTTAATTTTTCAGAGGTTGAGTAATGCTTGATTACTATTTTACTGTTCCTTCTGCTTTGAAAAACTAGAATTCTTTTTTTTTTTTAATTTCATCTTATTGTTATGGGGGATACAGAATTGCAGGTTACATACGTTGCCCATGTACCACCTTTCCCCCCAAGTCAGAGCTCCAGGCATGTCTGTTCCCCAGATAGTGCGCATTGCACCCATCATGTAGGTATATATCCCTCCCTTCCCCACCACCCCCTTCCCGAGTCAGCACCTTCAAGCGTTACCATTCCCCAAAAGGTGCGCAATGCACTCATTGTGTAGGCATACCCCCATCCCGTCCCCCACCCCCCACCTCAGTCTGATATCCGATTGGTGTCGTTCCCAGATGTGTATTTAGGTGATGATCAGGGAAACCAATTTTCTGGTGAGTACATGTGATGCTTGTTTTTCCATTCTTGGGATACTTCACTTAATATAATGGGTTCCAACTCTCTCCAGGAGAACCATAGAGATGTCATATCTTCATTATTTCTTATAGCTGAGTAATATTCCATGGTATACATATACCACAGCTTACTAATCCAATCATGTATTGATGGGCATTTGGGTTGTTTCCACATCTTTGCTATTGTGAATTGTGCTGCTATAAACATTCGGGTACATGTGTTTTTGTTACAGAATGACCTTTTTTCCTTTGGGTATATGCCCAATAATAGGATTGCTGGATCGAATGGCAGGTCTACTTGAATCTGTTTAAGATATCTCCATAATGCTTTCCACAGGGGTTGCACTAGTTTGCAGTCCCACCAGCAGTGTATTAGTGTTCCTGTCTCTCCACACCCATGCCAACATGTGTTGTTTTGGGTTTTTTTGATAAAGGCCATTCTCACTGGGGTTAAGTGATATCTCATTGTGGTTTTGATTTGCATTTCTCTGATGATTAGGGATGTTGAGCATTTTTTCATATGTTTGTTAGCCATTCTTATATCTTCTTTTGAGAAGTTTCTATTCATGTCATTTGCCCACTTTTTGATAGGGTTGTTTGATTTTTTCTTGCTGATTTTCCTGAGTTCTAAATAGATTCTTGTTATCAGTCCTTTATCTGATGTGTAGTATGCAAAAATTTTTTCCCATTCTGTAGGTGGTCTGTTTATTCTCGTGACTGTTTCTTTGGCTGTGCAGAAGCTTTTTAATTTGATCATGTCCCATTCATTTATTTTTGTTGCTGCTGTGATTGCCTTGGGGGTCTTCTTCATAAATTCTTTACCTAGGCCAATGTCTGTGAGAGTCTTTCCTACATTTTCTTCTAGAATTCTGATTGTATCACGCCTAAGGTTTAAGTCTGTTATCCACCGTGATTTGATTTTTGTGAGAGGTGAAAGGTGTGGGTCCTGTTTCAGTCTTCTACAAGTGGCTAACCAATTCTCCCAGCACCATTTATTGAATAGGGATTCTTGTCCCCAGAGTAGAATTCTTTTAAAAATATTCTTGCTTCATTGTCATGGACTGAATATTTCCCCCTTTCCCAAATTCTTACACTGAAGCCCTAACTCTCAATGTGATATTTGGAGTTGGGCCCTTTGAGAGATGATTAGGGTTAGATGAAGTCATGAGGGTGGGGCCCTTGTGATAGGATTAGTGCCCTTCTCAGAAAAGGCACCATGCTTTCTCTCTCTCTCTCTCCCCCCTCTACCCACTCCACTTGTATACTCACTGAGGAAAGTCTATGCAGGAATACATGGACAAGGTAGCCATCTACAAGCCAGGAAGAGAGCCCTCACCAGAAACTGAATCAGCTGGCACCTTGATCTTGAATTTCCCAGCCTCCAGAACTGAGAGAAAGAAGTTTCAGTTGTTTAAGCCATGCAGTCTATTGTATTTAATCATGGCAGCCAAGCAGACTAACATATTCATCAACTATTTAGCCTGAAATATATTTCATGCAGGACAATCAAAATAAGTGCTTATTAATTTCCTTTTATTTATCAATTTTCAGAATAATTAGCTGATATTCTAGTAATATCAAACAGTGAGCAATAAGGTTTTTTAAACATCATATTAAATGCTTATTGTTTTTAAAATACATTTAATCAATTTTATACCATTGTATTTGTTATTTTTTTAAAAAAACAAACCTCAAATTGTTTCTTTTTAAGCCACAGAAATCTTTTAAACTATTTAGTTCATTTGACTGAATTCATCAGTATTTAGTAACTTATTATTTTTTTTTTTTTTGCCAAAACATAATATCTCAGTCTCATCTTCTATATTTTCTGCCCTGTATCTGGAATTAGTCATTTGTCAATGATCCCTAGTTCTTTTCAGTGGGAAACAGCATTTAGAGATCACAACTTGAGTATTAGCACTAGCAAATAACTTTTTAAGGAAAAACTCATGTGCTATTATCAGTTCAAATTTAAGTCTAGAAATATTTTATTTTGTTGACTTGTAAGCAAATAACTTTTCCTTACAAAGGTGGTACTACTAATATTATTAATATGATATGAAGTCATGTTAACTTTTAGTGACTTATTTAGACTCTCTGGATATTTCTTTGGGGACTAATAGATGCCTAATCAAGATAACTGATGTGCATTATGGGTGAGGTCTATAGCCATAAACCAGAAAGAAAATGGTGGTCTCTCTGGTAATCAAATTATTTACATAAACTTGGTTAAATCATAACACTTTTGAGTTGAAAGTCATGTAAGACAACACATGGTTCAATAATTCTCAAATTCAAATATTCAGGAAAGGGGGAGGAAGGGGCAAGATAGCTGACTGGAGATATCATTTTGTGGCACCATCCCGCTGGAAGGTAGAATACTGGAGTGAGGAGAGCAGAGCAGAGTTGCATCTCAGATGTGAATCACAGAGAAAGACAAGAGAGTCATCTGGGGACCCCACAGAAAAAAACTGTGAAGCTGAAAAAGAAGAAGGTAGAGAGGAGAAGACAGTGGTGTGGATCAAACCCAACGAGGCTTAGAGCCCACTGAAAGGGTAAGAGGGTTTTCCCTCCCTAACCTAGGTGCCTTTAGTGAACAGCAGGATGCAAAGTATATTGAAGGCGCTTCCACCCTCCAGGAGCCCAGGCATGGCAGATAAATACAAATAGTGGGATGAACCAGCAAATCCCAGGTGTTCAGGTGTCCATAAAGTGCAACTCACAGGAGAGTGCCACAAGTGACCGGAGTGCCTGCTTTCTTACACTTAGACACTTTCTCCTCTGCAAGGGCATTAGAGAAAGTAACTTTAGCTTGGGCGACTGGTAGCCCTGGCTCCTCCCTCACCCATTGCCACAGTGAGAGTACTCTGAATGGAGAAGCTCAAGAACAGCTGCTTCTCTGTGGCTGGGCGGGCGCTCCCAGCTGCCCACTGGTATTTTGTGGGATCACGTTTTGGTGGCTGCTCTTGGTGCCCCCCTGACACTAGAGTGGTGCAAGGAGACACAGGGGAGAGGTCACAGTCCTGGACTCCGATGCTGAGAAAGCCCTTGTAGGCAAATCCAATGGGACAGTGTGGAGGAATGCTAAGAAACAAGTATCTGTAAGCACACTTAGTTCTCCACCCCTTCTAGAGAACTGCCATATTGGATGGGGTGCTGCACTCAGAGAGAAATAGCCTAGTTCCTTCCTGGTTCCCATGGCAATCAAATGCCTCAGGCACACTGTCTGACTAGAAGCAACAATCCTCCCCTCACTCATTAGGAAGTGCAGCTCAAGCCAAGAAATCCACAAGAGGCCACTTCTATCTGGTAGGAGTGTTCCTCTCTCTGTGGATAGAGACAGGCCTACTACCCTTCCCTTGGGGTCTTGTGGTGGAAGAGGGTGCACAATTGGGGAACCCCATACCCATCAGTGTTTCTCAGAAATGCATACTAATGGGTCAGACACATGGACTGGAATGAAATTCCAGAGCTGCTCTCAAGTGTTAAGGGAACTCAAATGGACTGATCTGATGGGAATGTGTTGTGGAGTTCCAAAGACCAGTAATTAGGGAGGCCACTCACCCCTTCCCACAGAGAAACAGCACTAGTGGACAAGGGTGGAAAGAGCCTATCCTGGGGCCTTAGCACTCAAAGGTTTAGATCCTCCCTGAGGAGCAATGTTCCCGGCTTGGAGAGTTTGCCCTGAACCTCATACCAGTGGCTCCCAGTGGCAGCCAGAAAAGGCAACCTCTAAGCCCCACCTAGACTTTGCAAAGCCTTTCAGGCTCTTGCAATTCAGATGTGATCTGTCTTGTTCCTCACTCCAGCTCAGAGGGAGTAGAGATCAAGTAACATTTTGGGAGCTGCAGGGTCCCTCCTAAAGCTTGGGGCATTTGTGTGCTCCACCTGGGGACCAGAGCTTACCCTGGACACAAAAAATATAAACTCAGGAGCTGGTTCTTCCACACAAATATCAGCCAAGGATGGGGGAATGACTCTATAGCTAAGCATAGAGTCTTCCAACTCAGGCAAATAGGGTACAGCTAATTCATGCTCACAAGTACCAACTACCATCTCAGAGATTAAGCTGGGGGACCTAACACAGTTCACACTGTTGGGAAGAAGTGAAGACAGCAGGTCAGAGGTAACCTGAGAGGTTCATCAAACCTGCTAGAACACCTCATAAGCAATTCAGGAATAGCACTCCTTTCTCTAGCACATAAGGAATTGATCTTCAGGGACTCAGAGACAGGCTCACAAGCCAGGCCTAGCACCCCCAGGTATTGATCAAGAGGCCAAATGAGAAGGAATCCAGAGAAAGAACTCTTGAAATATGAAAAATCAGAGCAAAAGGACACTATTGTTCCCAAAAGGAAATAATAACCCCTTACCAATGGATACCAACAAAATGAAAATATTGAAATGACAGATAAAGAATTTGAAATATGGATTATAAGGACTCAACAAAATACAAGAGAAAATAAAAACCAACAAAAAGAAACCACAAAACAACACGGGAAATGAGTCATTAAAGAAATTGAATTGTTAAAAAAAATCAAACAGAACTTCTGGAAATGAAAAATTCATTCAAGCAAATACAAAACACAGTGGAAAGTATTAAGAATAGGCTATAACATGCAGAAGAAATAATCTCAGAGCTTAAAAACATCTTTGAGTTAAACAAGACAGTCAAAGATGAATAACAGAGAAATAAGAGAAATGAATAAAGCCTACAAGAAATATGAGATTATATAAAGAAGCTTAACATAAGAATCATAGGCCTCCCTGAAGGTGAAAAAGAAAACACATAGGGTTGGAAAACCTATTTGAGGGAAAATTGAGGAAAACTTCTCTGGTTTGCTAAAAATTTACATATTGAGGTACAAGAAGCTCAAAGGACTCAGGGGAGATTCATCTCAAAGAGGCAATCACCATGACTCAGTCATTAGACTGGCCAAAGTTAACATAAAGGAGGAACTCCTATTAGCCATAAGGTAAAACACCAGGTAACTTACAAAAGAAATCTCAAATGAGACCTTACAAGCCAGAAGGGATTGGGGCTCCATTCTCAGTCTTCTGAAACAGAATAATGGCCAGCCTAGAATTTTGTAAACTACAAAACTAAGTTTCTTATATGAGGGGGAAATAAAGATTTTCTCAGATAGGCAAACACTGAGGGAATTTGTGAAGACCAGGCCAGCCCTGCAGGAAGTACTCAGATCTGCATTATACATTGATCAGCACAATAGACACCACCAGTGTAAAATCACACAAAAGCTAGAAGCTCAGACTCCATATACCATAAGGACTCAAGTGGTGAAAAAAAAAACCAAAACAATAACAATAAAGTTCTACTCAACAGGCTGAACAGAAATACACACCACTTACCAATTCATTCAACAAATGTGAACAGCTTGAATTCTCCACTCAAGAGACATAGGCTGGCTGAATGGAGAAAAAGATATAAGCCAAGTATCTGCTGTCTTTAGGAAACACATCTAACCTACATCTAACCCAGAGTCAAGGTGAAGGGATGGAAAACAATATTACACGCAAATGGAAACTAAAAGAAAGCTGGTGTAGCCATTCTCATATTAGATAACATAGACATCAAATCAACAATAATACATAAAGCCAAAGATGGCCATTATATTATAATAAAGGGAGCACTACAAAAAGAAGGTGTAACAATCCTAAATCACTACAAAAAGAAGGTGTAACAATCCTAAATATTTATGCACCTAACACAAGTGCATCCATATTCAATAGAGCAAACCCTACTAGGTCTAAACAAAGTGATAAACAGTAACATAATAGCTGGGGACTTCAGCACCCCACTGACAGAACGGGACAGATCCTCCAAGCAGAAAATAAATAAAAAAACACTGGACTTAAATGGAAATCTACCACAAATGGGCCTAACAGTTACAAAACATTCAACCCAAAAACTACTGAATATATGTTTTTCTCATCAGCCCATGGAGCATTCTCTAAGATTGATCACATTTTAGGCCATAAAACATGGCTCAACAAATTCAAAAAAATAAAAATTTTACCATGTACCTTCTCATACCACAGTGGAATAAAATTAGAAGTCAACTCCAACAGAAACACTTATTCCTTCACAAAATCATGGAATTAGACAAACTACTGCTAAACAATTATTGGGTCAAGGGAGAAATTAAGATGGAAATCAAAAGATTCTTCAAATTAAATGCCAATGAGGGCAAAACTTATCAAAATCTGTAGTATTCAGCAAATGCAGCCCTAAGGGGCAAATTCATCACCTTAAATGTCTACATCAAAAAGACAGAAAGATCACAAATCAACAATCTTATGAATCACCTCAAGGAAGAGTAAACCAATCCTAAACCCAGCAGAAGAAAAGAAATAACTAATATCATAGCAGAACTAAATGAAATTGATAATAAAAGAATTATACAGCAGATTGATGAAACAAAAAGTTGGTTCTTTGAAAGATAATTAAAATTAATAGAATTCTTGCTAGATTAACCATAAACAGAAAAGAAAGAACCCACATAAGGTCAATCAGAAATGAAAAAGGAGATATTACAACTGATTCCACAGAAATACAAAATATCATCTCTGACTACAATAAAAATCTCTATGCACATAAACTTGAAAACAGGGAGAAAATGAACAAATTTTTGCAAATACATAAACTCCCTAGGCTCAATCAGGATGAAATAGAACTCCTGAACAGACCAATATTGAATAATGAAATTGAAGCAACAATAAAATATCTTCCAACAAATAAAAGTCCCAGACCAGGTGGTTTCACACCTTAATTTTACCAGACCTAGAATGAAGAATTGGTGCTCATACTGCAGAAATTATTTCATAACATTGATAAAGAAGGAATCCTCCCCAACTTCTTCCTCAAAGCCAGTATCACCATGATACCGAAACCAGGAAAGAATGCAACAATGAAGAGAAAACTGCAGACCAATATCACTTATGAATATAGATACAAAAAGTCTCAATAAAATTCAAGCAAACTGAATTCAGGTGCACATCAAAAAAATAATCCACCATGACCAAGAGGGCTTCATATCAGGGAGGCAAGGATGGTTCAACATATGTAAATCTGTAAATGTGATTCATCACATAAACAGAAGCAAAAACAAAGACCATATGATCATCTCAATAGATGCAGAAAAACCATTTGACAAAATTCAGCACACTTTTATAAGAACTCTTGACAAAATAGGCATAGATAGAACATACTTCATAATATAAAAGCTATATATAACAAACCAACAGCCAACATCATACTGAATAGGGAAAAAGTGAAAGCATTCCTGCTTAGAACTGGAATTAGAGAAGTTGTCCACTGTCACCTTTTCTATTCAGCATAGTGCTAGAAGTCCTACCCAGAGCAATCAGACAAGAGAAGGAAGTCAATGTTATACAAATGGAGAAAGAAGAGGTCAAGTTGTCTCTCTTTGCTGACAATATGATCTAATAGCTAGTAAACCCCAAAGATTCTGCCAAGAGACTCCTGGAATTGATAAATTAATTCAGCAAATTCTCAGGTTGCAAAATGAATGTACACAAATCAGTAGCATTGCTATATACCAACAACAGTCAAACTGAGAATGAAATCAAAGACTCAATGCCTTTCACAATAGCTACAAAGAAAATAAAATACCTAGGAATATATTTAACCAAGGAGGTGAAAGACCTCTATAAGGAAAACTAGGAATCACTGAGGAAGGAAATTGCACAGGATGTAAACAAATGAAAAACATATCATGCTCATGAATCAATAGAATCAACATTGTTAAAATCACTATACTACCGTAAGTGATTTACAGCTTCAATGAAATGCCCGTTATACCAATGTCATTTTTTATAGATCTAGAAAAAATAATTCTATGCATCATATGAAAGTGGAATAGAGCCCGAATAGCCAAAGCAATCTTTAGCAAAGAGAACAAATTGGGAGACATCACTGTACCAGACTTCAGGCTATACCACAAGACTATAGTAACCAATACAGCATGGTACTGGCACAGAAACAGAGACATAGACCAATGGATCAGAACAGAGAACCCAGATGTAAAATCGTCTTCATATTGCTATCTGATCTTTGACAAAGCAGATAACAATGTACACTGGGGAAAAGAATGTCTATTCAATAAATGGTACTGGGAAAATTGGAGAGCCACCTGTAAAAGACTAAAACAGGGCCCTTACCTTTCACCACTCACAAAAATCAACTCATGATGGTTAACAGACTTAAACCTAAGGCATGAAACTATAAAAATTCTAGAAGAAAATGTTGGCAAAATTCTTCTAGATATCAGCCTAGGCAAAGTATTTATGAAGAAGACCCCAAAGAAAATTACAGCAACAACAAAAATTAATAAATAGACTTCACTAAATTAAAAAGCTTCTGCACAGCTAAGAAAACAATCAATATAGTGAAGAGACAACCAAAGAATAGGAGAAAATGCATACATGCTATATAGCATTTATCAATAAGTCCCAAAACAACAAATGCTCGCACAGATGTGGAGAGAAAGGAGCACTTACACACTGCTGGTGGGACTGCAAACTAGTGCAACCTCTATGGAAAGTAGTATGGTAATACCTCAAAGAACTAAGAGTAGACCAGCATTTGATCCAGCAATCCCACCAGTAAGTATTTATGCAAGGAAATAAAAATGCTATGTTATCAAAAAGGCACTTGCACAATTGTAACACAATTCACAATCACAAAGATGTGGAATCAATCCAAGTGCCCATCAATTCATGAGTGAATTAATAAATTGTGGTATTTGTATACCATGGAGTACTACTCAACCATAAAAAAATAGGGAACTAATATCTTTTGCAACAACCTGGATGGAACTGTAGACCATCCTCCCAAATAAAGTATCACAAGAATGGAAAAACGAACACCACATGTACTCACTATTAAATTGGAAGTAATTGATCATCTCTCATGTGCACATATGGAAGTAAAACTCAATAGAAATCAAGCAAGTGGGAGGGGGGAGCAAGGAGAGAATTGGTAAAATCACACCTAATGGGTACAGCGCACACTATCTGGTGCTGGGCACACTTATAACTGACTCAAACTGTACAAAAACAATTCATGCAGCCAAAACATTTGTAGCTCCATGATACTCTGAAAAAAAAAAAAAAAACACAAAAGAATGTACTAACAGAGAAACCAATAAAACGCAAATCTCTTGAGGTAATGTTGCTTGTAAAAATGCAAAGATTTAAAACAAAAATGTATTTTTAAAATTCCAAATAATGCATATTTTATTAATGATAAAACAATATTCAGGCAAGGGGAGGAAGGGATATAGAAGGAGCAGGAACAGAGATCGTAATAAATCAAAAATTGAGACAAGTGGTAGGGGAAGGATTGGCTTCAAAGAATCATGAGGAAGTTTTGGAAGTGAGTAAAATGTTCTATATAATTTGCCAGGTGTACACATGCATGTATGCTTCCCACCATGAACTCATCAGGTACATTTAAAATGGGCTAATATTATTGTATGCAGATTAAATTTCAATAAAATTGATTTTTAAAAATCTTATGTAAGTCCTGGGCAGGGCTCCCTAAGTGACTCTGTTCAGAAGAAGTTATGCCATTTTACAGATGAAATAAATTGAAAAAGGGAAAATGGGGTGCACACAGCCATAAAATCAGAATTAAATGAAGACTAGAATGAGTCTCCTGACAGTATTTCAGTGCATTTACTACAATGGAAACAAACAACTCAATGGCCTCTTAAGTCTATAATTGGAGTCATCTGTTAGCTTTACAGTAATAAGATTGTTCAAAAACTATTGTGAAGAACAGAAGTCAAATTTTAACCTATTTTATAGGAATCCATTGCTAATATATTTATTTTTTAATTTGTAGAGACAGGGTCTTGCTCTGTTGCCCAGGGTCATGATCTGTTGTCCAGTTGCATGATCATAGCTTACTGCAACCTCAAACTCCTGACTCAAGCAATCCTCCAGCCTCAGCCTCCTGAAGAGCTGGGACTACCGGCAGACACCACCACACCTGGCTAATTTGTTAATTTATTTTTGTAGAGATGGGGTCTTGCTGGTCTCGAACTCCTGGCCTCAAGTAATCCTCCTCCCTCGGCCTCCCAAAGTGCTGAGATTACAGGTGTAAATCACCACTCCTGGCTAATATATTTTTAAAACAGATTGTCCTTTCTATGTATCTGTAAAGTAGAAAGCTCTTCATTTGGAAGCAGTATTTATTACTGGTGCTTAGTGTGAATTATGTCAACAATAAAAGACTTGTTCAAACGGTCCCTATTGTTAAGTTCTTCACATCATGGGGGTCAGGTGTCTTCAGTTCATCTTGATTGCCACTAGATGGCAATCTGGAGCCCTTTGGAGCATAAACCAGCCATGTGTTTTTTCTGGTTTGGAGACTTCAGAAATAGCGACCAGCAGTCTAAACAAATTACACTCTTTTTTTGGCAAAATATATCCATGGAAATAATTAATGACTTCATGTTCTCTTGAATCCTATCTTCAAAGTACTTTACAACTTTCCCTGTGGTACTTACTGACCACATTTCCACCCTGGTACTTAGCTTTAATTGAGGATAAATTCTTTCTACATTCTTAAATATTAAGTACTTTCCACTCTGTTAATTGTCTCAAACAATCCATGGCTTCTGCCAAGCTTATTCCACAATAGTTTGTTCTTTATAACTATACCAATAAAAATATTATCTGTAGCAAATTTCTGGGAACAAGCATGTGCATATTCAAATCTAAGAGAAACAGCTATTTTCTAGCCCACTCTTTAAAATATTTTCTGAAATTCTCTTAGTGAAATATTTCTAAAAGTAATCTATTTTTTTATTTATTTTATTTCTGTAAGCATCAATCTATCTCTGGATTTCATGAATCCAAATACTTTGTCGATGCCATTGAACTAAAACAACTGCGATTAAAAATTGACCATTTATACCTAATAATGGTATGGTGTTAAAGGAATCTTGTTTCTTTGGACCTTCTCCAAATATTTTACAAATCTAAATATATAAGTCAAAATACAGGGACTTCTGTTGCCTCCTAAAACCCATGACATCTCTATTCACCTCTCAGGGTAACTGGGACAAAGATGAGCCTGCTATATAAATATGTGCTTTTTACAGTCATTGATATGTGTGATATCTTTTAATATGGAAAGAATATTTATTCAATATTGTTAAAACAAGCAGGAAATCTGCTAAATCTGAGATATAAAGTGTTTTAAAAAATCTAGTTAATAATAAAAATTTCTAATACTAAAAAACAAAACATAGGCAATGACACTAAATACCATTTATTTCATAGTGTCTTTCATCAGGGGCTAACATTTTCACCACAAAGCTGTTCAGATGGTGCATGCTAAAGAGGACTAAATGTTTAGTTCATATATGCTTTTAGAATTCTATACGTAACAGCCCAAAGAGGTATTCTTTTTTTTTTTTTTTTTTGAGACAGAGTCTCACTCTGTTGCCCGGGCTAGAGTGAGTGCCGTGGCTTCAGCCTAGCTCACAGCAACCTCAAAACTCCTGGGCTCAAGCGATCCTCCTGCCTCAGCCTCCCGAGTAGCTGGGACTACAGGCATGCACCACCATGCCCGGCTAATTTTTTTTGTATATATATTTTAGTTGTCCATATAATTTCTTTCTATTTTTAGTAGAGACGGGGTCTCACTCTTGCTCAGGCTGGTCTCGAACTCCTGACCTCGAGCGATCCACCCGCCTCGGCCTCCCAGAGTGCTAGGATTACAGGCGTGAGCCACCGCGCCCAGCCCCAAAGAGGTATTCTAAGTAAACATTTCAACTGGGAAACATAGATCGACAACTCTGTAACTTAGCAAATTATCCAAGCAAAATTTCTGCTTTAGTGTGTAGGAATTACCTCACCAATATTTCACATGAGGCAATGATTGCACTGTAATTGAAAAAAAATGAGCAATTTGGCTCCGTTCTTGATTCCTAGGTTGGGAGGCCAGGACTTCTCTTTGAGATTAGGACATTTATATATTCTTATACATTGCCTATACATTTATTGCATTAGAGAAAACTGTTTACTACACAAGTTTTTATTTTAAATATGCCTTTCTGATTTTAGTACTAATCATTTTTGAATTTTCATCTAGATGAAGTATCCAGTGAATTCACAATTCTAGTTTAATTTTGTTTTTTGGGGTTTTTTTTGTTTGTTTTTTACTTTTCAATAAAAGAGATTCTGAAAGAAACTCTCTACAGTATTATATAGCTAAAGCACATCTAAATGAAAGGATGGAAAAACAATCACTAAGACCTTACTGAGAAATTTCATAAAAATGATAGACATGAAAGAGCTAAAGGTAACAGATGTTTCAACCAAGGCAATAGAAAGTCCAGATGTTTGGCACATTAACATAGTATTAATTGGGCAAGTGAGAGTCATATTTTCCTTTTTCCAATAATAATTATGCTTCTCCTATTTAAATTTTTTTAAAAATAAGGAGTAATCATAAGACAAAGGCAGAAATGGAGAAAGAAAAACAGTCAAAAACAACACAATAGACTAATTTATTCTCCCTCATGGTTTTCTACAATTGTGTGTAAATTCAAGAGAGAAAATAGATATTCATACTTAGGTAATAAATATTTTAAGAATGCACTGCTGAAAAAGATATGACATGAAAGGAATATTTTACTTTCTCTGTAGTGATTTCAGACATATATTGGGAATAGACTAGCCCAGTTAATGGTTCTGTGAAACCTATTCATTTCTGTGTACGTAGGCAAGAGAAAACAAGTTTTAGACTCATTTAAAAATATTTCATATTTTCCTATAATGGAACAATAACAGTAATGCTTTAGTCAATGAACATATGAATGTACATAAATAAGTTCTTTTATGAGGAAAACTGATTGTCTTATAACATGTTCAACTAATGTAAAAGAAATAAGGTCTTAGTAACAACTTTAAAATATTTAGAATATTTCATCATAAATCCTCTAGAAAATTTATATTTATACAATTTTCCCATTATCTATTACAGAATGAGACACATGCAACAGCATTTTAGATTTTGCAACCTATGCTTTGTCTAGAAAGTCGTTTTTAACAAAATAATATTCAGAAGTTTCTTAAAATACATTTCAAATGCTATACTTGATATTTAAATATACTGGCTTCCTGTTTAAAAAAAAAAAAGAGAAAGGAAAGGAAGGAAAAGAAGAAATAACCATATACTATGCAGTAAAAAATATGCACTAAAAATACAATTATTTAAATAGACTCAATATAAGGTTCTAAAATAGAATTTTATTTTCTTTATGGGAAGAAAATGAAGTTTTTCCTTTAATAGACTATGTATCCAAGATGATTTTAAAGTATTTTCACTTAGAAAAGCTAGCTGCTATTACATATGAATTTTCAAAGCTTGCCAAAGCTTTGGAAGGAATGATGAAAATTACTATTGCACGACCTTCAGGTTTTCTTTGTTTCATAAAGGGCTAAGATAGCATTTTTGTCATTTTTCTTTCAGCTCTGGTCTTTCATCATAAATATCAAAGCATGCAATTATGCCTTCTCAGATCCTACCATATCCTGCCTGTTTTTCTATCCATGGTGATGATGTTTTCTCTCTTTTTCACAAGATTTTTTTATTTTGTTTATTCAAGCTCTGAAAAGAATTTCATAATTTGTTGAATAAAATAAATACAGTGAATATAAATAAATACAGAGACTGATAAAACATTATAAAAACAATAATGATACTTTTATCAAAGGCAGCATCAGACATAGATTTCTCTCCTAGGCTGAGTGTCACATGGACCATACCCATATGAGAGTGATTTGACCTGGAGGTGGGGTTTTATTATTAATGTTTATTATGAGAAGTATCCTCATCTTGACCCTATGCAATCTTTAGTTTTCTAACTTCAGCTTTGCTTCCTACATTAAATCTGCCTTCTGAATGAGTCTTATTATTCTATCTTAATATATGTAATATATGTACCAAATATTTTGCCCTAGATCTATGGTTCCTGAATGTTTATTTTTTATGATTAAATCAGAAATATCCTAAATAATTCAGTATAATAAATTACCGATAGTTTTCTATTGAATTCCAGAAACCATATATTAACACAAAACACAGAATACAGAATAAATTTAGGCAACAGACACAATCATAGTTTTGTACACAATATGTCATCTCTCTTAAGCTTTGGAAAAAATAATGAAAAGTTATAAGCCAGATGAATATATGTATTAAAATCCATTTATACATTTTTTCCATTAGTATTTCAGAGATTACATTTATAGAAAGATATTTTGGCCCTCAATATAATAGAAATCATACTTATGCATCTGATTATTCACCTAAAGAAGGAATTACAGTGTAGCTGAGCTCTGGAGTCACACAGACCTGATAGAAATTCCTGTTTCTTCTCTAATAAGTGAATGTTTTTTTGCCAAGTTACTTAACCTTTCTAAGCTTTAGTTTCTAACCTATACAATGGACACAATAATAGTGAAAACCTCAGAAAGTAATTGGAAGAATTAAATGAGAAAATAAATAGGAAAATTTGGCCCAGGTTCAGGCAACTAAATTACATTCATTATTGTTTATTAGTTATTATTATTTTGTTGATTTTTTCAGTTTGTCATGCTTAGTTTATGCATGTGAGAAAATTTTGACAGATAATTATGCAAAACAGGTACCTTTTATAATGAAGAAGGATGACTCTCCCTTCCTACCTCAGTATGAAAAGCTGGTTTTAGAAAGATAAACTGAGACCAGAATGAAGTCTCCTGCTTTGCTCCAAGGTAGGGAGATTTTGCAAATAAGGATGAGAAAACGAAGCACAGAGAGACCAAGCAAGACATTCCATGGAGAAAGAATAGCTAAAGATTGCAAAAAAATAAAAAAATAAGAAAGTGTGCTGAGCTTGGTAAAAACTGGACAACATACACCTAAAGCAAGGGAAGCATCACAGTTTCGTTGGAGTTGGAGACTACCTAGGAAAAGACGTTAGAGTGAGGTTTTCTTACAGTGGCTACCAACAATCTGGTATTGCCAAGTTAAAGAATTTAAAATGACACTCTATATTGCCTAAGATGGTCAAAGACATGGTTTGTGTGACAAAAAAATTAGTTTAGAAATCTGGGCCTGCACTTGAGTGCACCCTCCCCTTTACCACCTGAATCTGTCTCAACAAGTTAATCCCTTCTGACCTGTTTCTTTGTAAAACAGAAGGCATCTAAAATTCAGGTGAGGAGACAGTGAGCCATTGTCAAGAAAAGGCATTACAAGAACTACAGGCACAGAGGTGTTCATTGTAGAACTTTGTAAGAGTGAATAACTTGAGACAACAAAGATGCCCATCACTGGAGGAATATTAAAGTATATGATTTGGCACCTACACTATTCAATATTATACAGCCTTTGAAAGCACCTAGTTTTATCTTTGCTTCTTAAAAACATATGTTTATATAGGAAGAAAACAGCAAGATGTAAGAGGGTATGTATGTAAGGATCTCATTTTTGTGTTTTAAAATAAAAGTTTTGTTAGGTTACATAAAAAAAATATTGACAGTATTTATGCCTGAGGATTGAACAAGGGAGAAAAGGTGGAAGTCAAGAGAAAAAGTTCACCTTTTTTTCTAAATATATTTCTATATTTTAATTGTTTTAAGTGAAAGAATAAAGCACTGTATTGCTGTTAGTATTTAGAAATACACTGACATTAACTACCTTTATCTATCTCTTCATATTACAATCTTTGGAAAAGCTGGCATTTCATTTAAATATAAGAACGTAAAGGCTGCTAAATATTTCTTACTAAGTCAGATACAATTATACAATTAAATATCATAAATTACCAATTATACAGACAAAGATTAATATGATGGGTAATGCTCACTACTGAAGAGTATAAATTTATTTAGAGGTCAACCTGTCAATATGTATCAAATTTTTAAAGGGGCATACCATTTTATTCAGCAATTTCACTTATAGAACTTTATCCCATGGAAATAAACCATACAGTGCACTGTATATATAATGATTTACTGCAGCATTTTTTCTAATTTGTAGAAAATTTACATTCCCTTCAGTCAAGGATTGTGTATAAATTATGTATATTCAATATAGCTAAGTGCTTTGTAGTAATTAAAAATAATATGGTAGTTCCCTATTCATGAATACAGAAGTATGTCCATAATAATTTTGGTGTGAAAAAGTCTGCTTACAAAATGAAATTTAAGGTACAATAATGTTTGTCATTATGTTTGTATTTTGGATACATAAATTCATATGAACGTCCAAACTGTTCACGGTGATTTTCTCTGGTGTGTAAGATTACTGGGGGAGTTCACTTTGTTCTTTTACAATTTACTACTCTTTGGAGGGATATTTTTAATGAAGATATATTATTTTATAACCTCAAAACAATAAAAATAAGCTCATTTTGGAGAAAACAAAAATGAAGTAATATATTTCCTTCTTGGAAACATATAGAACAATAGAGAAAGTAATCCTCTGAGGAGAATGTCTATTGTACAAGCAAAGAGTAGGTGTCCCTGTAAGAGGCAGCGTGAGATAGAAAGAACAGAGATCAGGAATTCAGGGAAACCCTAGGGAGGGGGAGAACTAGTCTCAAAATATCGGAATAAGACCAGGGTTTAGTGATTCAAGGGTTAAGCACAAAGGTATATGAGTGCAAAGACCATTCCAAAACCAGGGCCTCTATCAACAAAAGAAATGGTAGGTAGGTCATAATGCCATCAGAAAAAGTATAAACTAGGTTCCAGAGAAGTGGAATTTCTCTCCATTTGTGAGGGAGATTATGCGGGGTAGGGGGAGGTGCGACAATAATGGCATCTAGTAGTCTTCAGCAGAGAGACTGACAATCTCTACCGTAGCTAGGAGGAGGACATATTTGTTATTCTGGTACAGGAAACCTAGAGTCTGAGGAAACAAGATAATAAGAAAAAGAACAACAAATTTACTTATGATAAAATTATGTTTCTAAGAGCAAAACAGGACTAGTATTAGTTTGATTCTGTAATAAATTTCTATTTTAAGTTTATTTTTTAGTACCTTTAATTAAACAAGTATACCTAGTTGACTTCTGCTTTTGGAAAAATGGCAGATTGGAATTATTAAAAATTCTCACACTTGACAATGCTTAGAAATTATGATGAAAACACAGAAAAGAAGTATTTTTAAATGCACTTCTGAGGGCACAAGAAATAAAGGAAACTTTCTGGGTCCAGCAAATTACATAATGAAAAAAACATAAATTGTGAATGAGTGCTAAAACTATGTCCATGCTGTGGGTGTTTGCCAGACCCCAGAATAAAAAATCTTGGTTTTACAGGAAAATACGAAGAATAGGATATAACACACAGGGCTCACACACGGTGGAGAGTTAGAACTCTGATTTCATTCATAAATCAGAATCCTTGGAGGACTATACTTAGAGTGAGCTCTAGAAAAAAATCTATCTGCTGGCCAAGCAAGAAAACATGAAAACACAGCTCTCAGCCTGGTCACTGATAAGGGAAAGAAAAAAGAGAACCTGCCCCTCTCCACTTCCAACTCTTCCCAGAATTCTCCCAGAGAATTTCAATGCCCAGGTTGTTCTTCACATGAATTTGGGATTTAAATGGTTCTGTCTGAATGGACTGAAAAACCTCAAATTGAAAAATTAACTTGAAGTAGATTTTTAGCTTTTCCTAACCTAAAATGAAGCAGATTCTCTCTGAAGGAACATCTCTTCAACTCAGACCTCAGCATTTCCACAGATTTAGATCAGGCAATTATGAGTTCAGAAACACAATTAGAAAACACAAGACAATAAATTCCCCATGATCAAGAGTCAGTGAAATATTTTGAGATAAGTCCTGTATATGCCTATTTTTTAAGCGTTATAAAAGGGTGCTGACTTTTGTCGAATGTTTTTTCTGCATTTATATATGAGAGGATCGTATATGGATTTTGTTTTTACTTCTATTGATGTGGTGAATTATATTTATATATTTGCATATCTTGAACCATCCCTGCATCTTCGGGATGAAGCCCACTTGGTCATGATGGATTATGTTTTTGGTGAGCAGCTGAATTCAATTTGCTAGGATTTTATTGAGAATTTTTGCATCTGTATTCATAAGGGATATTGGTCTGTAGTTTTCTTTTTTTGTTGAGTCTTTTCCTGGCTTTGGTATCAGGATGATGTTGACTTCATAAAATGTATTGGAAAAGATTCCTTCCTTCTAGATGTTGTGAAATAATTTCTGCACGGTAAGTACCAGTTCTTCTTTGTAGGTCTGATAATAGTCGAGTGTGAAATCTATTGTATTATACTGGATGAAGCTGGAGCCCATTCTTCTAAGTCAAGTACAAAAATGAAAAAACAAACACCACATGTACTCACCATTAAATTGGTACTAATCAATTAATACTAATGTGCACATATGGGTAGTAACATTCATAGGGTGTTGGGCAGATGGGAGGGGATAGAAGGGGATGGGTAAATTCACACCTAACAGATGTAGTGCATGCTATCTGGGGGATGGTTGCCTTGTAGCTCTGATTGGGGCAGTGCAAAGGCAATTTATGTAACCAAAACATTTGTACCCCCATAATACTCTGAATTTTTAAAAAAAAGTCAGTGAAACTAGAAAGAGCAAAATTAGACTCTTAAAATATACCGATACTGGAATTGTCATCTGTAGAATTTAAGATATGTATGTTTAAAACATTTATAAAAATGCAAGTAAAATAAAATCACAACTGTGTTATAGAAGACTATAAAAATAAAGAAGCAGATTATGAAAAAGACTCAATAGAACTTCTAGTAATTAACAAAAGCACAATTAACATTACACATGATGGACAAGTAGAGCTATTGATCAGACGTACCTAGAAAGAGAATTGTGAACTAGAAGATAGGTTAAAGAAATTGCTCATACAGACAAAAGATGGAAGATATGGAAAAAATACTAGAAACCATGAATGAAAATGGAGAACATAATGGAAATGACAAATAACTAATTGGAGTCCCAGAAGAAGAGAATGGGGAGAATGTGAGAAAGGCAATATTCAAAGGACAGAAATTGCCAAGTTTGATGAAACACACAAATCCGCAAATTTAGAAATCACAATAAAATTCCAATTAGAGTAAATAAAAATAATTCCACATCTAGACAAATTCTAGTGAAATTGCAGAGCAACAAAGACCCCCACCTCCCCCCAAAAAAAGACAGTGTAAAACTATTGAAGCTCATTGTTTTAAAAGATAATATAAGAAAAAAAAAATTTAAAAACTGACATTTACCCTGGCCTGGCCTGGAGCCCCATGCCTTTATGTATTCCCCTATGTCCTCTCTCTGAAAAACTTACTCTCAGGAAGAATTTAATAAAGCATGAGAGAGGAGAAAGAAGAGGGAGAAAGAAACATTTTTAATAGTCTGGAATTTATCCCTTAAAATACTTTTATGCAGAGAGGATAAAAGAACAAAAGATACAGAAGCAAGTACTTAGTTATTACATGTAAATAAATGTACATTATTTTCAAAGCAGATTTTTTTTCCTGTTTTCTGGCTTAACTCTTTTCCCATAATTGATTTAGAATTTCTAATTTTAGTGTAAAACATACTTGAATCTATATTTTACTAATATCAATAATTAAGTTATATCTATAGACCCCAGCTTGTACCACACAGATCAAAATTTTATCCCTCCCTCCACCTCATGTTAGTTCTCAAGCCTTAAGAAAAGATAGATTCCAGAATTGAAAACAAGGATAACTATACGCTGAGTTTGAGACCCTGTTTTCAATAGCAACAATAGGCACTAACATTGACTACTATATGCCAGCCACCATGCTAAGTGGTTTACATGGACTGACACATTTAATCTTTACAACAACTCTATGAAGCTGATGCCATTTTTTACCCTATATAACATTCATGATGATTGAGGTTTAAGTATTTGTCCAAGACACACAACTATGAGGTAAAGGATTCACACCCAGAGTGTCTTATTTTTAAAAGATGTGTAATCAACCATTCCATTCTATGGAATATAATGATTTGTCATTATCCTTATTTAACCTACAAGGTTTTTTTCTCTTTTTATTTTTAACTCGAATGATATTTTCTTCTACAATCCATGTATACACACATAATTTTTATTTTTAAGTGTTAACATATATTTTGATAATTAGAGAAAACTTTATTCTCATGTGCCTTAGATTATCTATTAATTATACCTATAAATGAAATCCGATGATTCATTTTTACTAGTTAACGAGCAACAACTGCAAATACAGGTGCCAATAATTGTGTCATGTATGAAAGAATCTGCTGGGAACAAGGCTCTCTAAATACATTCCATTAGGAAGTTTAAAATAAATGTACTCCTACTCTTGAAGGATATAGAAAAGCAATTCACACTTGAGTTCTGTGATTCAGAGTTCACAATATGCATTTATTCTCATAATATGTGAAAGAAAATTTGACCAGAAGCATATCTCTAAAAACCGTGCACTATCTTTAAAAAACAGGTATACAAGTGATTGATTCTTCTAAATGGTGATAGTCAAAATTATTCACACTTCAAAATTAAATTTTATGTGGTTGTTCTATTTATGACATTTTTAATTGCTATCAAATCTATCCTGACAAAGAACTGCAACGTGTTTATCATTATGAACTGGGCTGTCACAACAATGTTAACGCCCTGACTGCATTTTAAGCTAAATTTCAGAAAACCTATATTTTTCTCATAAAATTTTTCTGTAATCCCTATAAAGCAAAAACAAAAGAGTTCTAGAGAAGGACATAATGGTATTAACACCTTTCAAAAAGTATGATTCTGAAGTCTCAACAGTATTTCATTTTGTGTGACAGAATAGAATATTTTGAACAAGGATTGTTTAATCTAGAAAAGCTCTACTTTGCTGAAATAAGACATCATTAGATAATCCAGTTTAAATGCTTCATTGTATATTGATAACATGTGATAGTTCATCATATTGTGGATAAATGACCAACTAAAATAAAACATCTCCATAAATTTAACAGACCATACTTAGTTCTAAACATGGAATAGAAACATCCATAGAAAATGATAACTAAATTGATATAAAATAGTAATTATAAAAATATAAATAATATAATATTCTTCATCAGAAATTATACTGACATTTAAAATAATTCTTTAAAAATTATTGTAAAATTTTTAAATATAGAAAGAGTTTTTACATGACAAATATTTACTTAGTTCTTTATAATATTGAACATATGGTTCAAAATTTTAGCAATTGATTTATCTACACAAAAACTCATGAATTTCTACATTTTCGTATCATAAACATGGATACATAAGTTATTTGACAATTATAGAGACATATCTGTTTTATAGTTCATACAATCATACAGAAAAATTTGCTTCTATGAATATGAATCCTTTTAGCCACAGTAATTCACAAAAGAGTTAAAATGTTAAATTTGAGGCATTGAAAAGAGCATTTAAAATGAATTTGGCTTTTTGTGTATAAAGTCTCCCAGATTTCTAATCTAAAACCATATGCCTAGTTCAATTTTTCATTATTTTTATATTGAATAATGAAAGTATGTGACTCTGATGGTTCCTGTGATTTTAGCTTAAGCCATATGTCACGTTTTGATATGTTTGAATTTTAGTTTTGATGCTACTATATTTAAGAGTTATTTAGGGGAATATTGTAAATGCCCAAGATAATACTATGGTTTGTTTGTGTCCATAGATTTTATTTATAGTTTTGATTTTTTAAATAATTTGTTCACAATTTCTAATATTTAGAGTGTCCTAGGGTTATTTATATTACAATATAAATCCTTGAAAATATATTACCTTTTTTTAGGGCAGAAGGTACAATATATATTCATAAAATATTGTTAATGATGTCATTCAAATTCCTTTTTTCACTTATTTGATTTGCGTTGTGCCAAGAAAGTTTAAAAAGTATAATGTAAATTTCCTACTGTATTTCTTGAAGTTATTGTGTTTTGTATTTTCATGCTATTTTATTTGGAGCTATGCTTTTTTTTTTTTTTTTTTTATTTCAGCATATTACGGGGCTACAAATGTTTAGGTTACATATATTGCCTTTGCCCACCCAAGTCAGAGCTTCAAGTCTGTCCATCCCCCAGACGGTGTGCACCACACCCCTTAGGTGTAAATATACCCATCTCCTCATCCCCACTCCAACCTGCCCGACACCCGACGAATGATATTACTATATGTGCACATAAGTGTTGATCAGTTAACACCAATTTGATGGATGAGTAGATGTGGTGCTCATTTTTCCATTCTTGTAATACTTCACTTAGTAGAATGGGCTTCAGCTCTATCCAGGATAATGCAAGAGGTGCTAGATCACCATTGTTGTTTCGTGACAGAGAACTCCATAGTATACATATACCACATTTTATTAATCCATTCACGTATTGATGGTCACTTGGGTTGTTTCCACATCTTTGCAATTGTGAATTGTGCTGCTATAAACATTCGAGTTAGATGTCTTTTTTATAGAATATCTTTTGTTCGTTTGGGTAGATGCCCAGTAACGGGATTGCTAGATCAAATGGTAGTTCTACTTGTAACTCTTTGAGGTATCTCCATATTACTTTCCATAGAGGTTGTACTAGTTTGAGTCCCACCAGCAGTGTATGAATGTTCCTCTCTGCAACCACACCAACATTTATTGTTTTTGGACTTTTTCATAAAGGCCATTCTCACTGGGAATAAGGGATATCTCATTGTGATTTTGATTTGCATTTCCCTGATGATTAGAGATATTGAGCATTTTTTCATGTTTGTTAGCCATTAGTTTATCTTCTTTTAAAAAGTTTCTGTTCTTGTTCTTTGCCCACTTTTTGAAAGGGTTGTTTGGGGTTTTTTTTTTTTTTTCCTTGCTGATTTTCCTGAGTTCTATATAGATTCTAGTTATTGGCCCTTTATCGGAAATCTTTATTCAAATGATTGTGCTGGGAAAATTGGATAGCCACATGTAGAAGACTGAAACAGGATCCGTACATTTCACCTCTCACAAAAATCAAATCACAGTGGATAACGGACTTAAACCTACAGAATGAAACTATAAGAATTCTAGAAGCAAACGTTGGAGAAACTCTTACAAACATTGGCCTAGGCAAAGAATTTATGAGGAAGATCCCAAAGGCAATCACAGCAACAACAAAAATAAATAAATGGGACATGATCAAATTAAACAGCTTCTGCACAGCCAAGGAAACTCTCATAAGAGCAAACAGACAACCTACAGAATGGGAGAAAATATTTGCATAGAACTATGCTTCTTGAGAATTACATGACCTGGGTCCCACTTAATGCTTTAAGTCTTGAAGTCAATCGTATCTGCTATTATATTGACATCCCTACCTTTTTTGTTACTTATATATGCCTCCTATACTTATGCTTTTTTATGTTCAAAATTCATAGGCGTGTATATTATATTTTTTATCCAAATAGGGTTTTTAAATTAATTAATTGATTTTACCCCATTTTTACTTATGATCTTACCCAATAAGTGTGATTGTAAATGACACATTATTAGGTATTATATTTTTATGTATTCTTATTATATGCAATGTTTTATACAGAAACATTTGCTGACAAATTTTCTACCAAATTTTTCATGCTTCCTCCGCCACTCTCTTATTCTGAAATGAAAATTTTTTTATCCAAAGGTAATGGATATATTAATTAGCTTTATCATAATAATCATTTCATGAAGTATATTTATATCAGGACATCATGTTTATACCTTAAATATTATACAATTTTTATTTGTCAATGATATATCAGTAAAGCTGGAGAAAACTAAACAATGCATGAAAAGCATACAGTGCTTGGTGAGTGCTCAATAAATATTTGCTTTTATTTTTTAGGTATTCTGGAGTTTCTAGTACATTGATTTTTTTTCTCATTTATACATCATTATTCTAGATATTTAAAAGCCTATTATAGTTTTACAAATGATAAATACATCTCTTAGGTCTTCTTTATTATTCTAGATTTCCAAAATATATCTTCTATTCTTCTTTAGGGAAGAAAAAGAATATGCCTATTCTTCTTTTCCCACCATCACTAAAAGGATAACTTTGCCATTTCTACTGATGGCTATTTTCATCTAAATTGCATTAAACTTTTAATTATTTTGAAGTTTTGAAGAAGAAATGTTATCAGCATAAATTTATTTTTGTAATTAACATTGTAATTATTTTATCAGAAAAAAACTTAAATCATAGAACTATATTTCTTGATATGATGCCAAACAGCTGGTTTAACTTAATTTTTAACTTTTAAATCTCTTCCTCAAAATTACTATACTAATTTAGATTTAATATACTGATTAAATATGTGCAACAGAATCACCTGTTTTCAATTTAAAATTGCTTCTGTAATTCGCCATTTTATAGATCCTGCCCTTTTACTCTGCACTGGAGAAATTCTGTAGGTAGATGATGAGCATTGCTACATTTAGTTACTAGAAAATCATTTTTTTTCAGATTCCTACTGAAGTCAAAAGATTAAGCATAAGTTATGGGAAACCTTTCTTCAGAAACGTAACATATTTTGTCGATCTTTGTATCATAGTCCTCAGCTAAGAGTTAGCACACAAGAGAGTTTTTAATGAAGATCAGTTAGTATAGCATATCACTATAAAGCTACAATGAGATTCTAAATGTGCTCCTGAAATAAAATGATCAGAATAGGTGAACTCAGCTTATTATGGTACCTGCTGTGGCTCTGACTGAAGTCAAGAGGCTGATAGATGAGCTCTGCCTCTTCAGGTCTTAGGGGCCTTGAAGTCACTTAGATGGATGACTGCTTAAGGAGAACAACATAACATTTTTGTACAAGATGAGAAATCTAGCTTTGTGCCAATAGACTGTGATGCTTGCCTAAACTCAATATTCAGATCATGACTATTTAATTTATCTGTCAATGACTTGTTCCTGATTTGCATTTCACCTATTTGGCATCTTTATACGGGCAGTATAGTCTAGCAGTTTTGCATTCAGTGTAATGGAGACAGAGTGCTCTGAGCATTTAAGAAACATTATTTTTTCTAGTCCTATTGTTATTTCATTGAGATATTTATTTTTAATTGATGCAGCTAGAAATCAGATATAGTGACATGTGAAATAAACCCATGAATATTCCAATAGCTTGGCAGTCTCAAGGTGTTTTAAATTATGATATGGAATTTAAGTGTTAAAACAGCACATCAAAAAAAGAGTATAAAAGAAATATAATTATAAAACAGGCCTAATACTAATAGAGAATAATAAATTATTTTTTATTTAATTGATAGAATCCCATTTGTAACTAAACAGAATATAAGTCCATATTCTTGAAAGTTTTTAAAATATTGTGCTCCTTCTAAGTTATATAAATTATGTTAAATCATGCATGTATTATGTCGATGTTTGGCAAAGACCCTGGGTATATAAAAACAATGTTTTCATTTTATTTTAATAATCTATGTTTAAGATAAAATACTGTTAACTTGCTTCCTATTGATGTCATAGATGTCTAAAGCTTTGGGAAAAGTGAGAATTGGCATACAAAATGATAGGGTAATAAATTGTGATAAATGTAATGTATTAGTCTTCTCAGGCTGCCTTGACAAAATACCATAGACTAAGTGGCTTAAACAACAGAATTTATTATTACAATTCTGAAGGCTGACAAATCCAAGATCTAGGTGCTGGCAAGGTAAGTTTTATTCTTAAGCATCTTTTCTTGGTGTGAAGATAACCACCTCACTATGAACTCATATGAACTCTTCTTTATGCACACGCTTGGAGAGACAGCAAGCCCTGTGGTGGCTCTTCAAAGAAGGATGCTAATCCTACCAGACCAGGGCCCCAATCTCACGGCCTCATCTAATCCTAATTACTTCCCAAAAGCTCCATCTCCAAATACCATCACATTGAAAGCTAAGGCTTCAAGCTATGAATTTTGAGGAGATGCAAACATTTAGCTCATAACATCTGAAAAGGAAATAATTGTCTACACCTGATATTCCCAACCGGGGGCCATAACCTGGTACCAGTCTGCAGCCTGTTAGGAAAACTGGGCCCCACACCACTACTTGAGCTCCACCTTCCCACCCCGCCCCAGTCCATGGAAACATCATCTTCCATGAAACCTGTCCCTGGTGCCAAAAAGTTTGGGGACCATGGTCTAAACCATTCCAAACATACAATTTTGTAATAAACAATATATTATTGTATCAATTATCTATTATACAGAGCTTTTGCACACAATATAAAGATGAACTCTTGAATCATTCTTGCTCTGTGGAAGCTTACAGTCTAGTGGAGAAGGCAAACAAGTATGAATCTTACTTTCCTATGAGTTGAATTAAATGCTATTTAATATAATAGAAATACACACTAAATGTTATCACAGTACAGGAAGTGAAAAGATTGTGCTACCTAAGAAAGTCAGGAAAGGTTTACTGGTAGTAATGTCACCTCTACTTGTCCCTAAAGATTGATTGAACATGTTTTAGTACTCTTCGGTTAAAGGATAGCCTAAGTGATTGAGATTAAATCTGATTTAAATAAGCAAAAAAGCCCTGCATATTAATTTTATTTTCAGTATGACTTGCTGCTTTTGCTGGTCTACAGTTTATCAACAAACTTATTAACAGGAAGCTATGGTTAGGTTGTGAACAATTGGAAACAAACCCATTTTATTATTGGTTGCAATACATATTTAATGTTATTTTGTCATTTTTCTTACTGAAACAGGTGCTAATCTGTTGATAAATAAGATTGTATATGAGTTATGTAATATGTAGCCGTGTGTGTGTGTGTGTGTGTGTGTGTTTGTGTATCCTACACAAATGGCACATGATAGTGGCCTTAAGAAATAGTGCTGAAAAGGCAATAAAATGAGTCTATGTGGCTATTGTTCCAAAATGATAAATTCTCAAATTTGAAATACTAGAGTTAGTACTATCCTGGTTTAAGAAGACAATACATTCTTTAAAACCCTACTTACTATTTTTTGAGTATGTGGCAAGAATATTTCACATAATATCTACTCTCTTAACAAATTTTAAGTGTACAATATAATATTAGCTATATTATTCCAAAACTCATTGAATTATACACATTTAATATGTACCATTTTTTACATGTCAATTATACCTCAATAAAGTGGTTTAAGAAAAAAATCCCACTTAAATGTTCATATATCTGCTAAAGATCAAAGTTTAGGGACAAATTAGAATTACCTCTCTTGACTAACTAGTTCGTGATATATTCTGTGCATTTTAGTTTTTCCCTCTTTACCAAAAAAAAACCATTATCATAAAACTATATTTAGAAAATAAAGCCAACCAAAAAGAAGAAAATTTAAATGCCACTAATTCCAATCAGAGTTATCACAGTGTATAGTCTCTGTTACTTACTATGAATTTATATAATGTTAAAGACACCAAATATATACTTTTTATCAGATCTTAATATATCTTAACTCATTTTCTTGTCAATATGCTTCTCCATTTTGGCAATGTACCAAAATTTACCTGATTAATAATATGTTAGAGTTTAAGTTATTTCTATTTTTTCTCTTTTATAAACATCACAGTGATGAACATTTTTGTAATTATGTCTTTCATACACCATTGCTTAACTCCATAAATTCGATTTCTACACGTGAAATTGCTGGACAAATAGTTAAGCCCTTTTTAAGAGGCTTTAATATAGTTCACAACTGCCCACCAAGAAGGCTGTATCAGTGTACACTGTCAACACAGCATATGAGTGCCTGTGTCTCTGAATCTTCTCTGGGTTCTAGCATATTGCAAGTGGTTGTCTGTCCTTTGAAAGAGCCACAATCCAGGTCTTAAAACAAATCTGATGACTCAGGGATTCGTTGAACCCAATTTGATCTGGTTTGCGTTCCCTGAATCTGTCTGTGCTTTTCAAACACTAAAACATTTAGTCAACTTATAAAATTCATTAAACAAATCAAATGTATTGTTTATTAATATTTACATTATAGAAACAGATGCAACTGATATTACAATAAAGAAATATTTGCAAAATCACGTTTAAAACATGAATTCTCATAAATCGTGGCAAATTCCTTGTCATTTTATTATAAAATTTCACTTTTTTTCTAATAAAGAAGTTTTGCCCTTCTATAATCTTAATCCTGGCAGAACAAATTGCCGCTCTGGTTGAAAACTGTATAATAGCTGTGATTTGCTTTCAGTATAGCCCCTGTAATGGCAAACCAGGCATTCTGTGGTATTAGTAAGCCATACTCTGAGTCTTGCTTGACTTCCACACCATCAGTTGAAATCACTGTGTCTGTAGAAATTGATAAAATAAAAATGATAGAAGTTTATTAATAAATGCCCCTCTGCTTCCTATATAAATGTCAGAGATTAACCACCTATTAGTTTAATCAGTAAATTGACTTTTTAAAAACATCTGGAAAAAATTTTTTAGTATCTTCTGTAGAACAAATGACAGTATCTGCAACATTTGAATCCTTGTGATGATTCTTCCTGGATTGTTTTAATATGATCTGGGGTGGTCAATTAAATAAGCCTTTCCATTGTTCTGGTTGAATAATGATTTGATTTTCCAAGCCTAATAATCCATTATTTTAATTAGCATTAAATTCATTAAAAAAAAGCTAAATAGGTTTTAAAAGATCTTAAAAATCCTGAAATAAATACCACAAATGCAATTATCAGAAAGAAAGACAATAATAACTCTCATTTGGGTAATAAAGTAGAACTGCTTTCATGGAAAATAATTAGAGCAATAAACACACACTTTAGACATATTTGGAAGTGTTTGAATGCCACTTAGATTACTGCCATCTCTATGAAGAAACCTGGAATGTAGTTGATACGGAAGACATTAACTGATTTATTTATTCAGTCCATTCCACAGAGTTCACACAGAAGCTGTAATCTAGCCTGATTTAGAAAACACCAAAAGGCAAGGGTCTTGAAGCCAAAAGAAAAATAAAAAGCCTAAATTCCCATCTGTATTTTGGGAGAGACATCCAGGGGAAAATATTTTAATCCAAAGAAGTTATTCTGATGTTGGAAGAAAATGAGACACCACAGTAACATGGTGAGAACCTTTATTTATAAATTTAACTATATGCTACTTTAGCTATAATCCAGGATTTTCCCTGGAAAATATGGAATATTATTCCATATGAGTAGGAATATAAATAATATATCCATACAGAATATGGAGAATTTGGAGAAGGAAGGAATTTTGGAGATGGAAGCAAATGCAGCACTAGAGCAATGGTAGTTATGTAAATAATGATATTAATACTTTCTAAGGTGATTTTCACAATTACAGTTTGTAATTTCTGATCATGTATTGGCTTTTGGCTCACATATATCCCCTATTTTATTTTTTTAATTTCAGCATATTACGTGGGTACAAATGTTTAGGTTACGTATATTGCCTTTGCCCCACCAAGTCAGAGCTTCAAGCATGTCCATCCCCCAGATGGTGCATACTGCACCCATTATCTGTGAACATACCCGTCTCCTTCTCCCTACTCCCAAATGCCTGATACCTGATGATTGTTACTACTATATTTGCACATAAGTGTTGATCAGTTCATACCAATTTGATGGTGAGTACATGTGGTGCTTGTTTTTCCATTCTTGGGATACTTCACTTAGTAGAATGGGTTCCAGCTCTATCCAGGATAATACAAGAGGTGCTATGTCACCATTGTTTTTTGTGGCAGAATAGAGCTCCATGATATACATATACCACATTTTATTAATCCATTCATGTATTGATGGGCACTTGGGTTGTTTCCACATTTTTGCAATTGTGAATTGTGCTGCTATAACATTCGAGTGCAGATGTCTTTTTTATAGAATATCTTTTTTTTTCTTTGGGTAGATGCCCAGTAGTGGAATTGCTGGAACAAATGGTAGTTCTACTTATAGCTCTTTGAGGTATCTCCATATTACTTTCCATGGAGGTTGTATGTACTAGTTTGCAGTCCCACCAGTAATGTATGAGTGTTCCTATCTCTCTGCATCCATGCCAACATTTATTGTTTTGGAAATTTTTGATAAAAACTATTTGCACTGGATATTGCACCATGATATCTCATTGTGGTTTTGATTTGCATTTCTCTGATGACTAGAGATATTGAGTATTTTTTCCTATGTTTGTTGGCCATTAGTCTGTTTTTGAAAAGTTTCTGTTCATGTCTTTTGCCTACTTTTTAATGGGGTTGTTTGATTTTTTTCTTGCTGATCTTCCTGAGTTCTATATAGATTCTAGTTATCAGCCCTTTATCAGATGTATAACATGTAAATATTGTCTCCCATTCTGTAGGCTGTCTGTTTGCTCTGGTGATAGTTTCCTTGGCTGTGCAGAAGCATTTTAATTTGATCAGGTTCCATTTATTTATTTTTGTTGTTGCTGTGATTGCCTTTGGGGTCATCTTCACATATTCTTTCCCTAGGCCAATGTCTATAAGAATATTTCTAACAAGCAAATCCTACTTGATCTAAACAAAATGATAAACAGCAGCACCGTAATAGCTGGGAACTTCAACACCCCTCTGACAGAACAGGACAGATGCTCCAAACAGAAAATAAAGAAACAATTGACTTAAACAGAACTGTAGAACAAATGGGCTGACTGACATTTATAGAACATTCTACCCAAAAACTACTGAATATACATTTTTCCTATCAGCTCATGGGACATTCTCTAAGATTGACCATATCCTAGGCCACAAGACATGTCTCAACAAATTAAAAAAAAATAGAAATTATACCATGCATCTTCTCAGACCACAGTGGAATAAAATTAGAAATCAACTCCAACAGAAACTCTCATGTCTACACAAAGTGATGGAAACTAAACAACCTTCTGCTGAATGATTATTGGGTTGAGGAGAAAATTAAGATGGAAATCAAAAGATTCTTTGAACTAAATGATAAAGGAGACACAAGGTCACAGCTAAAGTAGTCCTGAGAGGAAAATTTATATCCATAAATGCCTAAATCCTAAAAGACAGAAAGGTCACAAATCAACAATCTGATGAATCATCTCAAAGAACTGGAAAAGGATGAGGAAACCAATCCCCAAAACAGCAGAAAAAAAGAAATAACAAAGATCAGAGCAGAACTAAATAAAATGGATAATAAAAAAAACCTATACAGAAGATTAATAACACAAAAAATTGGTTCTTGAAAAAAAATAAAGTTGATATGGCTCTTCCTAGATTAATGAGAAGCAGAAAAGAAAGGACTCTAATAAGCTCAATCAGGAAGGAAAAATGAAAAATTACAACTGATATCCTATTTTAAAATATATTTTTTTACTTTATCATATTTTGCTATTACAAATAATGCTACAATAAGCATTATTATAGCTAAACCTCTGTCCACATTTTAAATATTTCTTCTGTTTAAGATAAATTCTCAAGATGATTGGGGTGGCATAAATGTATCAACGCAGGAACAAAATAGACAGGTAAGCTTATAGGAAGAAGAGACCTCAGTCTCACTTTGACTATTTAGTAAGGATTCCTCAGCAATCAGGAAATTGCTGTTGGAAGGGACCCAACTGTTAGAAACAACTAAATCAGATTGGTGTATGGCCATGTGGAAAGGACTAACTCTGATGAAGTCATTTTCCCCACCAAATAAATGATAGCTGGAGACCCATGTGGAGGAGGTTTATTAGGGAATGCTCTCAGCAATGACATCTGGGAGGGAGTGAGGAAAACAGGACTCGGCAGGGGGAGAGGTGAACCTTCATGTAGTAGCAAAGGAACCTCAGCCTATCCCATAGGGAGCTCTGGAGTTGGTAGGGACCTTCAAAGTTGTCTAGAACTGAGCTAATGTAGCTGAGCCTTTGTATACCCACATTTACCAGTCAAAAGAATGGGACATAGCCTGTGACAAGCTAGCTCCTTCCAGCTTAGGGCAGCAGCCAATGCTCCAGGCAGCTTGGGGAATGATCACCTCAGCCCCTGAGGGAAATCTTGGTGGCACCTCAGCATGTACCATAAATACCAGCTCCCAGCCTTCCCTCTTTCAGACAGTACACCATCGGAGGCATTAGTATTCAACATCTAGTCATAATCTTTGTATAAGATACATTTTTCTCTCAACATTTCTAGAAGCTAAGTGCTTATATGTTCCTTCCTTCCGATTATCTTCTTCCCTCTCATTGACCAAATTCTTGCTTCCAAGCTCTATATTGTTGAGGATTCCAACATCTGTAGAAACTTTTCTTCTAAGTTTAGTGTTCTTCAATGTAAACGATGTTAAATTAACCTCCAGATATTATTATACAGTTGTTCCATTCTTAGGTATCACCTTTTAATTCTAAATCACATCTAGACACCTCCAAAAAAAAAAAGAAAAAATGAAATTTATTGTTCATTTTGATATGAATAATTGTTATTTTTTTATCTAGCAATCTAAGTGTCAGTGTTCTTTTTAAGCCATTGAGATAGATGCTTGTTCACAGCCTTAAGTTTCTGAAATGGCAATAATGAAAATTAGACAATATTTGAAAGTTTAACCCCCTTAAATATGCTTAATGTTTAAAAACCAACAACACTCATGAATACCATGCCACTGTCTATATATTCCTAAAAATAAGTAACATAACAGTTAGTAATGCTTTGAAGGGAAAACAAAAGAGTATCAAAGAGTAGCTAAAAATAAATACCAACTCATATTATAACAGTACTCTCTTACATTTAAATAATTATTTCACAAATCTCTTCAAACAATTATTAAAAGGATTTCTAATGAGGTCATTAGAACATAATGTATTGTTTTAAATATCAGCATTCTTTTCAAAGTCATGTCATATTATGGCACACTAATTTGTATAACAAGAGAAAAAATATCATATTACATTCATGACTTTGAACCGTACACATAAATATTAATGAAGAGTCTCTTTGTTTTCTTCCATTCAGAGAAAACTAATATTTACTTTAATGCTACTTACTTAAAAAACAGAATATCATCATGTCACCCTCATCAACCAAAACATTTATTAAGCACACATACACTGCTTTTCTTTTGGAATCATCTGATACAGGGCTCAGATTCTCTCAGAGTGGTAATGTATGATACAGGAAAAATACTAAAAACACAGCCTACCATGTACGTGACAGATACTATGTTTAGGCACATGAATCCTTCACATAATTGGACCATCTATACTTCTGAGTCTGGGTTTGGCCCTGCATCATTATTATATTCACAGGTAATGATCACCATATTTACATATCCTAAATGAAGCTTGGAAATGCATCAGCTAAAGAAATTAATATTCTCTTAAATAGAATAGATGGAAGGAGATTGTCTAGTATCTGAAGAAGTCATCCTTTTTGTTCACTGATGTGGTCTTTGACTTTATGGAGATCTCTAATCCATTGACCCCATCAATTTCTCCTTATCTCTCAATTCCCTCCAAGTGTTACTATACCTCTTACCTAACAGACCTTTCACAATCTATCATTATCCTTACTTTTCCTCCCCCCAATACTCACAATTTTCTTGCCATTTATTCCCATTATTTTCAGTGGAGAAAACTTCAATCTGGAATGATTCTTACTAGCCATCTTCTTGCTCATGTCAACAGACTTGGTGAAAAATCACACAACCAACTCACCTGTTGCTCTCTCATTTCAAGATCTCATACCACCAATGAGCATTCAATACCATTTGTCCTATTTTTAAATTTTCCAAAATCCTAGACCTCTTCCTCCTCTTTTCTTAAACCACTTACCCTTTCTCTACTCTTACCTTCAACTGATGATCAACTCCAATGTTGTACTCCATTGAGAAATTAGCAATCATCAAATGTGAATTCCCTCATCTTCTCACAACCAGATTTGGAAATCTACATGCATCTCTGAACATTTTTATCCTCATTCTTCTCTATTACATAGAAGTGGTATCCATGTTTATTGCAACAAATTCCAGTTCCTTCTCCTGTTCTCTGAACCCTCCATTCCCACTGTGGTTCAAGGATTTTATTACTATTCTATTCAAGGATCTATTTTCCTGAAACTATGCTTCTGACTATCAATCTCTCACTTTTCTCTGGCTTATACTCATTGTTCTCATCAGCATACAACCGAGCCATAATGAACCATATTTATTAATAAAACACCAAGGAAAACTTCCCTTTATCCCTAACATCTTTTCAAATTCCACTTCACTTTTCAGCTCTCTGTCTAGGCCAATTTTCTTAAATGTGTTGTCTTGATTCACTGAATCCATTTCATCTCCTATTGACTCTGACCCTCTCCAATCTGGTGTCACCCCCCTAGATGTTATTAAACTGTTTCTTCCAAAATATCAATCACCTCTTTGGTGGCAAATAGAAGAGAAAATTTTCTATCTTTAACTTACTAAATCTTTTATTAAAAGTTACATGTTAACTATTTTCTTTTCCTTCAAATACTCCCCATTCTTCCTTTTATAACCCAATATTTTCCTGTTTGTTCTCTGTCATTCCTATATATCTTTCCCTGGTTTCCATTTCTTTATCAACCCAAAAATAATGACATTCCTATGGACATGAATGTAGGTCCTCTTCTTTTTATTCCTGTACTCTCTTCCTGATTATATCATCTAATTTCATAGTTTTAAATGCTATTACATAGTGACAGTTTATAAATTTACATTTCTATTCAAAATCTTTCTTCTGAGCTCCAGATTCATATATGGATATATTCCAACTTGCTGTTTAACATTTATAATTATATATCTCACAGATATCTCAAACCCAGACTGTTCAAAATGTAATACTGGCTTCAGAACACTGTACCACAATCGACCCACATAGAGATCTCCCCCCATCTTAGAAGATGATGAACACTATCATCTGTCCAGTTGTGGAAGTCATAAACCCATCACACTTTCCTTTAGTTCACATACCCAACTCCAGAAAATGTCTTCCATTCTGCCTGCTAAATAGACCTTAAATCCATCCACTTCATGTCATGCAGTCTGCCTCCATCCTAGTCTAGTAAACATCATGATTGGCCCCTCCTCCCAAGAGTAAGCTTTTTGTTATATAAATTAGTTCATAAAACTCTCTTGTATAATCATTTCCCATTGTACTTATAATAAAATCCTAAATTATTCTTGGTTTTCCGTAAAAATATACATCCACTCTGAGGGAATTTCAGTCTCACCACACTCCACAAATAGCCTTCATGATCCACCTCCATCTGTATTTCCACCACTCTCCCTGGGCTCACTGTGCTCCAACCACGCTGGCTTTCATTCATTTCCTCAATCCTCTTTTCCAGCTGTGGTCTTTTCAAACTGCTCCAAGAACATTTCCACCCCCTCAGCTCAATCTTTGCATAGCTCACTCTATTTTATACATCATGTCTCTGTCTAAATGGCATTTCCCCATGTATCCTATCTAAAATATATTCCCACAACTGATTATCTATCTCAGAAACCTATTTCATTCAAAAGTGTTCAAATTTGCAATTTATTTTATGTTTACTTGCTTTTGTTTTATTCCTTTTTTACCATTTCAGTAGCCTATAAATACTATGAGTACCACAATTATGTCATTTATTGTAACCCCAGCCCCCTAGTTTCTTATCTTGTATATAATAGGCAATTAATATTCATATATATTATATACTATATATGATATATTATTAGCGTTTCCCATAGGGTGGAATGTTTCCATTCTTTGTATATGATATGATCTTAGATAGCACATGAAAAACCATTAATTTTTTTCTTATTTAAAAAAATTAGTAAATATAAATTTTTATTTTTTATAGATTATATTTTATATAATTATATGCATTACATAATAAATTGTGTATTATATAAACAATTATATAATACATAAATAAATAAATATATATCTTATAATCTTAGAAAAATATAGATTAATTCTGAAACCCATAATTTTATAGATAATATTCATGTGATACCACTGAATATTATCACTCAACTTGAGAAAAAATATTAGCTGCATTATAGGTGAAAAGTAGTCATATTCAAATTTTCAGAACAGCATATAAATTTTTGAAATATGGGAACACTGGTCTAAGGTAAGCTGAAAACTCAATGCTGTAAGTCCACTTATCTGAGGAGCAAGTGAGTAAATAAAAGCTTAGAGCATGGTTATTCACATGCTGTAATCTAACATGTAGATTATATTATATACACAAGCCTTTACACTGCCCATCCCAGGGAGAGAATTACAAGTCCCATTCCATTTATGTCGGCCTTGGTCGTGTGACTTGCTTTGAAAAATGAAGGTGAATGTACATTATATGTTTAGAAGAGGTTGTCAAGGCCAAAACATGGCTAGCATGTTCTCTTTAGACCCTTTGCCACGGGAACCAACAGTGTTCCAAATGGAGGTTGACCTATTAGTCTAGGTCCCAAAGCGAAGTTAACATGGGAGAATTTTAACTTGTGAAGCATCTAAAATTTTGTTCTACTTGCAAGCTAACAAGTTAGACTGCTGCAGTTTCATGGATTCTGGCAAAAAAAAAAAATGTTGTATTAGAGACAAAGGAATTTATTGCTCTGCAGAGATAGACATCTTTTTAACAGAGACCTCTTCAAACTTAATGCTTCATGGAATAAGTACTGTTGTTCACATATGTCAAATAGACATTTCCTAGAGTTGCAAGATCAATGTGTCATTCTAATTAAATAATGCCCCAAAAAGCTAAACTTCATGGGCTTAGTTTATTACTCATACTAATAACAATAGCTAGAGTGTCATTATTTGCCCAAGTTCCCTGAGCCTCAGTTCTCACAAGGTGACACAAAGAAAGCCATGGATGCCTACCGCACAATGGGAAGGAAGCTTTACAGGTGAGGAACCACTAGCTCAGGAACCCAAATCTTGTAAGTAGCCAGTAAATCTGTCTGACATTTGCCTTGAAGAAAGACTTTATCTTTATTGTACTGCCCTTTTCTCTGGAGAAATATATGCCTCTACCTTTCAAGGCTATTAGCTATACAAACATCCTTGAAAACACAGTTCAGAACAAAAGCAGTTAGTGCCTGTTGCAAGACATGCAAAAATGCAAGAGACCCATGGAGAATTGTCACACAACACGTTCAAACAAAAGATATGTAGCATGAGTGAGAATTAGACCCTTACTATTGTTAGCCCCTGAGATTTGGGGGTCTTTTGTAACCATAGCATAATGTCCTGAATACTATACCTACATCTGTTGTTTTATAGGAACCCATACATGAAATTTAGAAATTCCATAAACCTCCAAAAATAGTAGGGAAAAAATGTGCATAAGTATATACAAACGCTTATTTTTTTTCAGCTAGAAAGTTCATAGCATTTGTCAAATTTTAAAGACTCTGTGACCCAAAACAATTCTAAAACCAGCAAAAAAAAAGTATTTTATAACCCCTAAGTATAGACATTTTGACTTTCCATTTATGTCTAAGCAGAAAGAAAGTACATTTTTTTAAACAAAATTCAAAAGGAAATATATGTGTGTTCCAGGAAGATGGAAAGGCCAGTTGGAAAACTAGTAATTTTTCTATTAATAAAAATATTTTTATAATTAATTTGTAATGACGTAAGAATATTTTCTTATACCCAAAGTCCGAAGACAGTTTAGAGTTTATGTTTGCAACGTGAATGTTTCTTCAACCTTTCACATAATGTTCACTAAGTTGTATTTTTTCCTTTCTAAACTATTTGAGATCACGCATGCTTGCTTATAAAATAAAATGATTGAAATAGGTAAATATAAACCAGATATTCTTTATATGCATACTAGACAACAAATTCTCTCTTAAATGTCCTTGAATTGCAGTCAGATTTCTCATCAAAATGGTAGTAAGTTGAAAGATTTCTCTTTATTTTATTTTTTTATTTTTTATTTTTTTATTTCAGTATATTATGGGAATACAAATGTTTAGGTTACATATTTTGTCTTTGCCCCACCCAAGTCAGAGCTTCAAGTGTGTTCATTCCACAGAATCTAGAAATATTTTAATCAAATTAAGAAGTCAAATAATAGCACTCAAAAGGTAAAATATATCTATATGATAGTTGTTTTTACTTACTGACCTTTGATTTAGAATGTAGATGTGTGTATGAATGTGTGTTTGAGAGAGAGAGAGAGAGAAGGAAAGAGAATAAGAGAATGAATTCAAATCATATACAGAAACAGAAAAATTTGTGCATTAGAGCTCCAGACTCCAGTGGCAGCCAAGTAATCCAAATCAAGGATTGAGTTCAGAGGGCCCACAATTAGGAGAGGGGCAGAGAACAGAGTGAATCTCAGTTAGGGGGATAAATCGAGTCAAAGTCGATTAGAAAACGTGGAGACTGAAATTCCATAAAGATGGGCATTAAGTGAGTATAAAGGGCCCGAGGGAAGACTGACATCAGGGTGATGTGACGACCCAAGCTTCCTCTTTAACTGTCTTGAGCTAGACGGTTTGGAGCTAGGGCAGTCAGTACTTCTGTGTGGAGAAACCTGAGTAGTTTTCTAAAACAGCCCTGGGTTGTCAAATTCTTACCCCTCCTTGCAGGTGGGTTTGGCCTTCATTTTGAAGCATCCAAAAAAAGGGAAATTGGTGTAGATGAGGGATCCTTATTTGGAAAAAAATCTGTATTTTTATAAAGTTCTAACTGAAATTGAGCATTTTATTCAAAATGAATGTAGGCAACAAACCACAAAAGTATTAGTATTAGTAGTACTGCTATCTTTATTACCAATAAAAATCAGATATTTTTATATTACATTATATAGTTGCATCTATCTCAAAATATTTTTTATATTCAATGACCACTTAAAGTGATGGCAATTGAACATACTTGCTACTAGATATTATTTTATGTTTATAAGTATCATGTTACTATATTTTATTGTGATAAAATAACATGTGTTATTTTATCAAAAGTGATTTCTTTAATAACAATAAGCATTTTTTATAATTGGCTTCCTTTGTAACTCACGTTCTTCAGTTGAGTGGACCACTTTGGGTGATCTCCAAGAAGTCTTCCAATTATGATTCAATAATTTTAACATTTACTAAATAAGTTATTTCATGTTTAATTAATAGCACAAAGGGTAAAAACAAAAAGGATTAAAAAGCTTTCAGCTTGCCATAAAATAATCAGTTGAATTCAAATAGGAAATACACACGTGTGTACACACTTACCTTGTTTGACTAACATAAAGGTATAGTGGCAAATACTGATTTTTTAAACTACATAGTCAACTTACAGGTTGCTTTAGTGCTAAAAGGTGTTAACTCATGGAGATCAGCAGCTTTAGAGGCTGCCTTTTCTCTGCAAGATAGACATTCCCTTTAAGATAGACCTCTTCTGAACTTAATGCTTCATGGAATAAGTACTGCTGTTCACATATGTCAAACAGACATCTCCTAGAGTTGCAAGATCAATATGGAATTCTAATTAAATAATGTCTAAAAAAGCTAAGCTCCATGGGATGAAAATGGTTGGAGAATCTGCTAAACTTTATCCATTACCTGAGATTTAAGAAATCCACGATAATGAAAAACTGCAAGCCAGAACTGTAAGTCGAGTCTCTGTCATGCCTAATTCTCCATGTTATTAAATTAAAAATTGCTCCTCCAAAATGCCATGACACAGAACTTTTGTAGACTTACCTAGATGGGCAATTTAAAAATCATGAAAGAAAAGGATGTAAAAAGAATTTTAAGAAAACATTTGAAGTATTTTCCTTTTAGTATTGACAAAAATCAAGGTTATCCAAATGAAAGACCTCAAAGTCTGTTAGCAAAGAAAGATGGAGTAAAATACAGTTAATGTATCTAAAATTGTGAAATTGTTTTTAAAGGTGCCTTTCTTATTACATCAAAATTCAATTTTCAAGATAAGAGGCATTGTAACATGACTCTGTGTGCTGTGCAGTGTGTACAATAAAGAAAGCAAAATTAATCCCTTCCCCTGACGACCTCTAGAAATGAAAACCCATTATAGTAATAATATTTGTACTTAGGTCTTGATGTTTTTGTGCTGAATTTGAATGCCATGAAATGATTATATATAGTGGCTGATGGGGACATATGTGCAGATAATTACATAAATAATCCTCTTTACTTAGGTGCAAGGTGACTTTTTAGATCGAGTAAAACTATTTGCAACCTAATAAAACTCATAATAATGTTCTTTACTGCTAAGGCATGAATCTTACTATCCCAAAGGTTGGTTAGAGATATTTTACTTTTCACAGGGATCCAATGATAGAATTTGACCAGCAGCTTTGTAATTTCAAGAAAATGCCTTTCCTCAAGATAGGCTTCTACTTGGCTCATGAATACCCTTAGTAGCTTCAAGGATCTTATTGTGTTGCTTTGCTCTGAAAAGGAAGGCAACTTACAAAATTATGAAGATAGACTTTACAAAATTAATGTTGAACATCAGGGTATGCTTCTCATACATAAGAGAGATTTATCCTAGAACCTAAATACTATGCTACTCTTGTTGACTCACCTAAGTTAGCCTTCCATTTTCCTTTAGCCATAATGACTCTTTTTAAACCTGTGAAATGACAATTTCTTAGATTATTCACACAATTTATGCAAAAAAAAAATTTTACCTGTTGCCTTCACTGTTTCAATTGTTCCCCTTTTTTTTTTTTTTATCTCATTGCAAGGTAACATTTACTCCTTCAATTGACCAGAATGCCTACTTTTTAAAAGTAGCCAATTATTTCCCAGTAGGATACCTTGTCTCTCCCAGTCCTTAGTCTAGTTGGTAGATCTGTCTACTTTAGCATTTTTCATGTAAGCCTCTCGCTTTCTTAAACTTTTCTTCTCCTTTATCTTCCTTAAGTGTTTAATAGTTATTTGTTGAATGAATGAATGAATGAATGAGTGAATGAATGCTTATATTCTCTTGGTTTACCTTCTCTGTTTTTAAGTTCTTCTTCTCTGGTGCATATCCATAGTTTTAACTTCTGCCTTTCTAGATGATGCTTATCTTACTGTTTCCTCTGTAGGCCTCTTTATTAAATTCAAGATCCTGATGTCCAAATGCCTGCTAAAAATTCTCGATATGATTTCATCACCAATAAATTAAGTTCAATATGTCTCCTGACCATCACAACCCCAAATAATGTTTACATTTTTATTTGTATGAATGACATTAGTATCTCTTCAGTTATTCAATCTCGACATCTCAATTTAAATCTGAACATCTCACTTTCCATTCAGACATGCAGTCTTGAAGATTCTGTCTCTGTATTTCCTCTTGTATTTATATTAATTGTCAACTATGCTTCAAATCACTAGCACAATTTCTCTGTCTTCTGAGCAAGTAATCATATGTTTAATTACTCCTCTGAACCCCTGGTGCAAAACACTATGTATAGGATACTGTAATTGTTCAATAGAAAGTGTTTGAAATTAATGAATTTTTGTACATAGCCTCACTCCTTTCCAAACCACCTATAATGAATTTTTCTCTCTAAAAAAGCCAGCTCTGATAATGTCCTACTCCAGGTAAAAATAAAACCAAACATTACAATAGTTCTACATTATTCAATGAACAAAATCCCAAATTCATTTGTCTAGTACTCCACAATCTTTTCCAACACTAACCTTGTTTTCTGAACTCTAATCCCATTTGTTTTGCTCCTCATTCCCAAATTTCTGCTATTAACTTGTTTAATATTTCAGTCCACACTAATATAGGAACTCTTAACCAAATCTTTCCAATCTCCTTTCCAGAGATTAGGACTTTGATTCTGTCTCCATGGCAGTGAGTTAGAATCTGTACCATTTTTAAGAAAAATGTACTGCTAGCACATACTCCTTAACTAACGATTGGCGTTCTTGCTATCAGTCTGCAAATTTCTTTCTATTTGTATGTATCAAGATCAGAAATTGCCATAAATTTTGAACACTAACGTGTACTTATTCACCAAATTGAATTTTGCTTTTAGCACAAGGAATGCATTAGTTTACCCCATGAAAATGAATCCATTATCAGTTCTCACCTCTACTCAGCCTAATATAGTTGATTGAAGATCTATGCAGATATATTTCTTCTGCTAAAATATCATATAACATGTTTCGTTTGATTCCTATAACAAATATGGCAAGCTTCTGTGTATTAATTGTACATATTTGTTATGAACCCATAGGACTATAAGCATATTAAGGACAAGGAGTACAATTTGGTCTTTTGTGTGTCATACACTGCAATTTTTGCATTACCTCATATAAAAAAGGTATCGAATGAATCTTATACTCCTTTCATCATCTCTTTTTACCCTATCACACCAAAACTAGATAGGGTTGAAACTGTATCTTTTTGGGTCTTGACTTAGAGAAGAATTTGGCACAGCTATTCTAGTCATGATTGGTCCATGAGTGAAAAATACGTCCTAAAATATCTTAATATTAAGAAATGAAGAATCAGAATTCTTGACGAGCACAGAGAAGATTGAGAATTATTGATGAATTTTACATTTTGATCAAATTTAAGAATAAATTTGTCTTTCATAGGATATTGTGACATTGCTCAATAATGTATTTTGAGGACATGTTCATGCATGTGTAAAATATCTTGCATTACAGTTAACAAATTCTCCATTTCTCTTACTTCAAAAACAAGAAGCACGCAGTTTTAGAGGCAGAATAAAATTTTGCAATAATAGTTCAAACTTTTCATTTTGCCAAAGAGAAAACTAACGCAGAAAAATAAGATGACTTCCCAAGACCAAATAGAGCCAGGATTTGAACAGCTACAAGGGGAACCCAGTGGGATTCATGGGTCAAAAAAGAGCACATTTAGAGAGATCCTTGAAATAGATATTGCTGATTTTTCCTCATTTTCATGCTCCTGCTTTCTCTATTACATGTACATGGTCACCCTTGTAAAGACTACAAATTAAAGGGTCCCTTTAAAATAAGTGTGGCCACGTAATTAAATTGTTTGTGCTTCTCTTCCTGTTTTCACACCTTCCAACCATTGGAATATAGACCTTGTTTAAACTGAAATGGTTAGAACAACAAGAAAGAGGGAAACAGGGAGCTTCTGTGAGCTTATGAAGGAGAACTGCCTACTTACCCTGGATTGCCTCCTTAGACCTGGTTTGTTGCATAAGGAATAATCTTCTGAATGTTTGAAACATTGTATTTTGGATCTGTTATTGGAGCTTAATCTATATCCTAATGCAGTCCTCAGGCCAGCTTTCTGGACACATAGAACACAGAATCACAGAATTTTAGGGGTAAATATGACCTTAAATAATTTCTGGTCCAACCATTTACCTGCTTATTGATATTAATAGATGTACAATTAGGCAGTTTTCTTGAGTACTTTCATCCTACAGTTCAAAAGAAACATCTGGCCAATTGACTATCCAAACATTGACTTGCCAAGCTTTCCTCCACTGATGTTAAAAATGTATGCTTATGAGAGCAGCAAATCGAAGTGTATGTCACTTACAAATTTATGCTGTAGCACTACCTGCTGCTCCTCTGAAGCATATAAAACTTTTTTCCCCAAATTAACTCATTACTTCTGTTCTTAGAACTATTCATTTATTCAAACATTGGATCACAAATAGTTAATTAATTACCACATAGCAGGAACTGTGCTAAGTCAATGAGATAGACAATGTGCCTGTCCTCATATTTGATTTTAAGAGAGTCATTAAAAATAATTAAATTAGCAAGTCTAGTCAAGGTCTTTAAGGTGAAGCAGAGGCTAATATTGGAGTGTGAAGGTAATTTGGTTGAGAATGCTAAACTTTTTGTTTTTAATTTGTTTTCACATACAATCCATTATAGGGGTAAAATTCTTAAATTTTGCCTTTATTTTTGCCAATCAATAAAATTTTGAGGGCATGAGGAGGAGTGTAAAGTCAAGACATCTTTCACGGTGTGGTGAAAATAATCATAACTATGGAGAAAAATGACAACAGAATTTCATACACTCTTTTTATTTGTAGGGCGGGATAGGAAGGAATCATCAAACCAAAACCAAAAATGGAGGAAAAGAATACACAAAAGAAGTTTTTCCCTGTCTACTTAGAAAATAATGCCTATTACCAGCTGTCCTTTCTAGGATAAGTAAGCACAATTATGTAATGCTTTGCATGTGTGATTGTCATGCCTTTGGGTTTTAGGGTTACTGAAAAAAATGAAATATTGTGTGTAGACTGAATCTTATGTAGGATACATATATAGAAAACTGACTAATTTTATAGATTAAAATTTGATTTTAATAATTTGAAATAACTTATAATAATGAGTTTCATATTCCTGGACATGAAAATTCAATGAAGACACTGAATTAGAATGTGACTAAAGACAGATATTGCCTAAATGTTGGTCTGAACTTTCAAACTCTACCTATAATTGGTAAGGCAATAATAATGATAATAATAACATTAAAGAGGGGGAAAGAAGAGACATCATTAGTCCTTCATGTTCATCCTTTTAAATCCATTATTATATCTGTACTGTATGATGTTCTATAAAAATTGACAGTCAGAACAGATGGTAAGGCAGAACCAAGCATAAGTTTGGATAGTATCCACCAAGAGGAAAATGCTCTATAATTGGTAAATACTGTAATGGAAATATGTTAATTTACATTACAAGGATTTAGGAGTCAAGGCCCATCTGTGCGAAACAAATATCGCCAATAAAGATGTTTTTCCACCTATGTTATCAAAGGATCAAATAGCAATTTCTACCACATTTCAGAAAGAAGCCGTATGTTAAAAAGTCTTTTACTTCTCAAGGACAGTAGCATGTTATGTAGACATATTTTCAGAAATAAGAGAAAAGATGCTTTCAAGCAACTCTTCATTATTTCCTATTTTATTTTTCAGAGTCTTTTTACTGACCTTATGTGTGTTGTTCTATCTATTAACTCACCTTGGTTTCAGAGGTACCGTCGAAACTCTCCAGCATGCCATGGTTAGTTCATAGTTTCTGATTTACTGAAAAAATATATAAAGGATGCTAATGGGACTGATATATCCTCTTTTCAAAGCAGCCTCTTGCCTTCCTTATCATCCTTTAAAACATTTCTGGAAGCCTAAGAAATCTACACCTATTTCTCTTTGGGACTCTGCAACACAACTAAAAGTATATTTTGAAGGAGAGCATTGCTCATGCAAAGATTGCTGTTGATTATGCAAAACAAGTCTGCCTGTAATGGCACACATTTTGTGTGAAAGTAATGCTATTTCATGTATACCATGTTCTCTATTGATGAAAAACATGTACCTACTCACAAATATGAGTCCAAAAGCCCAATTTACTAAAAATTAGTGATCCATCAGATTGATGAGCTTAAAGCAATCTGCACTGTTGGCGCCTTGAAATTTCTTGCATCAGTCACCAGATCATGATTTACTAACAGGGTTTCAGGGCTTGCAAAATAGCACAATTCTAACCACATATTAATATTTAATCTGGCATTTTAAGTGCACCTAACAAAAGACCCTAGAGCTGCTGACAGGTCCTTAAATTGTGAATTTCTTAAAAGGGAATTGAGCAGGGCCACAGTGATTTCATGGAAAAAAGAAAAAGAAAAAGAAATGTATTCCTACATTTCTTACGTAGACCTCACAAGCCAGGGCTCTAATTTTTCTTAAAAGTATTTATCGTGCGTTTTTAGATGCTTTATTAGAGAATCACAAGACTGGATCTGGCGGCTGGCTGGAAAATCCACAATTTGATGACAGAAGATGCATTTTGGTTAATAAATTTTATATTAGACAATTTGCTCCTAAAATAATTCATTGGCACTTCCAAAATGTTGCTAAATGAGAGACGATATAGCCTATAAATCACTTGAATCACCTTATTTCTTGCTTTTAAGCAACTAAATCTGTTCAGAAGTAATAAGGTGAAGGTCCTCAGTAGGCAAGTGGGTTTGCTTTGCAACCTTATTTTCTGGGCTCTAGATGATCATTAATGCCAAATTCCAGAGATAACCAGATCCATTTCAAATCAGAGAGTGCAAAAGAAGGGAGAGTGACCTTACCTGCTGATATTATCAAATACATGCAATTATTATGTTTAATGTATATGATGAGTACACAGAATAGGTATTGCATTAATTCCATTTGTGACTAAAATATACCATAATTGATGAAAGATGTTCCTGTAATAACAGGATGCCACCTGTAATAACAGAATGTTTATTAGTACACAAATGAGGGTTATAAATGATGTTGCTTATCTATGGAACAAAACACAAAAGACAACTTATTAGCAAAAGATAAATTGCTTAGCAAAATCTCAATGAGATGCTAGGTTTGTCACGAAAAAAAGAAAGCTTTTTATTTGCACAGACCAATGCCTTTATAATCCATTTAAAATAATATACTTGCCACTAGGTGGCTATTTCTGATCAGATCATTTTGCCATTTTAATTACATTTTTAATATCCTGGCTGCATAAACAAAGATAAATTACAAACCTTGCACAATCTGGCTGCTAGCTCAGGCATAGTCAGTAATAATATCAGCTTTTGTTTGTGCCTCCTCTAATTAGATTCTGAAATCTAGGCTTTGTCAATCAATAATTTTAATTTTAGAATCGCCTTTTGATCTTACATTTCATGTTTGTTTGGGAAAATGATCAGTAGGACAAAGCTGATAATTTATGCAGAAACAATCTCTCAGCAGAGCTACATGCACGTTCCTCCCCATCAACAGCAGCCTGCAGACTAAGCTTGACACAGGTCTAATTAGCATGCAGATATGTGTCGCCTCATTGGCAATTCAAATTGCTTTTTTATAATGTACCTCAAATTGTGCTACTCAAACATTGTATTTGATTTCCAAAGCCCCCTGGGCATCCCATAATGTCTCCCTTCATCCTGGGTATGAAGCATTTATTGAACAGTCTGCTGAGACTGGCTGTCTTTTCGAAAACACCCAAACATCGTCGTATCCCTGGGACCAGCTTTTCTTGTCAGGGAACAACTTGTTCTTCCGCGGAATTCCTTGTGCCACATTTGTAGGTTTAGAGATGACATGCTACCTCATGAGTTGCTTCTCCCACGTGGTTGATCTATAGAGGGCTTCACTCCTGTGCCACTCATTTTTAAAGTGGGGGAGGATGTCTGGCGAGCACACATTAATATGCGGCACCTAACCACATCTCTGAATGCCAGTCTTCCATTCTTCATTAAACAAAAATGGCTGGATTGCAGGGATTGTTTTTCCTTTCTCCCACATGCGTACACACACACACTCGCATTTGCTTGCTTGGGCACACATACATGCACACCACCCACATTCACAGGCACCCACGCACCTACCCAAGACATCCAGAGCATGTCATTGTCAGGATTAAGTTATGTGTGAAAGTTGTCTGCTGCACACATGACAAATAACGGGATTCCAGCATATACTGGGGCTTTTTTTAATTCTTTTTTTTTTTTTTTTTTTTTTTTACCATGCAGCAACAAGTGGCAGAATCAATGGTGTACAGTTATTCAGCAATGTAATTCATTTCACTGGCTTTGGCTCCCAGCCAGATCCGCCATCTGTCTCTAGCTCTCCCTCTCCCCCTCTCTCTCCCTCTCCCTCTCTTTCGCTTGAATTTGTCCTACATTTCGTAATGTTACGTGCCTGCCATCCTTATCCTATGCCAGAAGTACAACACCAGTCTCACCCCCATTCCGGCGTGGAGTTCTCTGAGTTCGGTGGCACTTGGGATATTCCACTTCAGTGCCATGGGAAGAAAAGGGTAAGCAAAAAGCAAAAGGATTAATGCAAAAAATTTTTTTATAATGTTCTGATATCCAATTGCTCCTGCTTCAGCCTATTATCCAAAGCCTGGAGATGGATCTGCCTCATCCAGGAAGTTTTCCTGCTTCATTAGAGTATCTTCGTTTTCTTTATCAGACGCTGACTGGCACACCACGCCAGTGCACGGCTCCATGCAATGCCTGCTGTTGGACACTTGCAGAGCTCTGCCACCAAGCAACCTCCTGCATTGGAAATCGGGGCACTACTCCAGGATCTTTTGCGTGCTTGCTGTTTGAAGCTGCAGAAAAGTGAATAATCAATTAAGTATTGATTTCTTGTAAGATTTGGTAAATTTCAAAGGCAAGACAAAGAGGATGGCTTAAGGAAACACTGCAGGGACTTGGCGTAAATTAGACAACTAACGGAATCACAGAATAAAATAACACCTCAACTGAAGATTTCCTTGGAAGAATTAGCACTAGCTATTGGAAGACAATGGTGGATTTAATCAAAACAGCAGGCATGCAAGAATTTTACCCGTGAACCAGGAAAAGGAGCTAATTATAACCACCTTTTTTAATGGAGCTAATTTGACTGAATGGATGCAAATGTGCTTTATTTATGGATGAAGAAGCAAGCCTTACTGCATGATCTTGGGATCATCGTATCTGCTAAGCTTTGCAGCTCCTGTTACCTTCAGTACATTTTTATTTCCGGAGAAGGTATTTATATGTAAACAACAGCTAACCATGCAAAAGATTCATCGAAACAATATACTATGGCATATGAGATATAATCATAATTTTGCAGCCACTCAGAATTTCCCCTAACTTGGGGGTTTTGCAACCTTTGCGTGCAATGGGTTATGGTAAACAATAAATGAATGATGTTAAACTGTTGTGATTTTTCAATGTGTAGTTTACTAATTTTAGCTTTCTTAACATGTTGATCTGAATTATTTGGCAATAAATCCATAATGAAAGGAAAGGAATTGTTGGGTGGGTTTTTTTTGTTTGTTTGTTTTTAATGCATTTGCAGTCTTCTTATAGATCGGAATGTGTAGGTCTCACCAGCCTATGAGCTCTATAATTATGAAAGAATGGTAAAATTTTTTGACAATTTGAAGAATTGGCTTTATAATGGGAACAATGTGTTATAATCAGTAAAAGGAGAATTGTTATGTTTGCTCTCTGGGTGGAATGTTCTTGAGTGGTTAACTCCTCTGTTGCTGATGAGAAGTAAATATCATAAGTAGCAATAAGCAGAGATTGTAATGACAATGTTTTGTTCCTATGCATCCTCATATTTCAAGCTGAACTGCATTTTAAGCATTTCCTTCTATTTCTATTATTTTCCTTTCTATTTTTCTTCTTTTCATCATTTTTTCTGTCTTGCAATCTACGTTCCCTGAGCAACCATAGGAACCAAGTTACATTAAGCTTCAACACAAAGACCTTGTAAGAATAATGAATCCTCATTTGCATCGACATTTGTATTCAGATTTGCCAGGCTATAAACTTGGCAGATCATGCGGAATATTAAGTAGAGGCTTCCATGGTAAATTGTGGTTCTTGAAATTGCTAAGTACCCCCTCCCTTTTTTTCTCTCTATGTGTGGTGGCAGGTGAGGTCTCATGACTACTTGCTTCTTAAGAAGCGTATTGGCTCCCTCATCTTTCAGTATATGATGTCAGTTTCAAGCAGAAGAGGGAAAAACCAGGCGTAGGTATTCTAGTTGAAGGTACAGTATGACATGGGACTGAGCATTAACTCCAGAAGCCAGAGATCATGAGAGAGGTATCTTTAAGCAGTTGAAGTCGTGGGAAAATTATCATGTGTAGACTAAGGTTTGATTTTCTGGTATGTTCAAAATACCCTAATCTCATAAAAGTTCACACTCATATTTTAAAGCTTCTAAAGGTTATGAGAGGACAAAGGTAGTTCTTTACTCACAAAATAATTTAATTATGCCATTCTGAGTCATCCTCAGTGCTCTACTCATGCCCATTCTTAAAATATTTAAAATGCTTTATTTTTAATAAGTCACTATGGATTGACTGATTTAATCCTTGGTTTTACTTGATTTTGAAGTGGTAAAATAGGAATAGTCATAGTTTCTTCAAGCAAACTTTTAAGTTCAGAAATATGACCTATATGGTCATTTCTACAACACAGCAAACAATGGGGTGAAAAATGTAGACTTTAATTTCCATGCTTGGTCCACTCCATGTAATGCCAAACAAGTGAGTAATTGGAAACATTTGTGCATGACTTAATTTTTCATGCATTATCCCAGTGTTTCAGATTGTTGTAAACAGAGCCTAAATCTATGACCTATTAACAAACTCTCACTTCTTGCCATCCTTTTTTCCCTCAAGAATCGTTCACTAGTGAGGAACAACAAAACATCAGAAAATCAGCCTTGTAACAAACCTACAATGGACATTTTAATAATGACTTTCTTTCTAATTCTCCTTCTTTAAATAGTGTGAATGATTAAATGTGAACTGAGTGTACGATAAAGACATTTCCTTATGGTATAGGGTAAGGAATGATGAACTTGTAGTAACTACTATAAGCAACTGACTTAAGTAACTTACTTTATCTTGAAGTAAGATTTAATAGTATGTGGAAAAATAGGAGAATGTTTTATGAAAGATGCTAGAGTTTTTTTTAGAAAACATATACCAGCAAATATTGACCAAAGGATTACATTTCATAAGCTTCCATAAATTTATAAAAATATTTATGAAACTCTTATCATAGTATAGATTAATATGTCATAATGTAGTACATTTTTAAGTAGGTTTTAGATATTCTTCTTAGTAACTGGGTTTTAGAATCTGAAAAGAAAAATGTAAATCACAACTTTTTGGGAAATTACATGTTTGTATTCCACAATCTCATCTTTTTTTGAGGAAAATAAATGATTAGATACTTTGATACTAATCACATCTATACTGAAAAACAAACGTATTATGACTAACTGGCAAAATTTTACTTTTATATTTAGTTCTTTATGTGAACAAGATGAAAGCATGATAACTATTATAAAGTTGCCTTGATATACAGTAATCAGAGATAGAGCTAAATAATCTTAAATGGTGTTCTTTTCCTGAGATCTTAATGATAGAACCTTATGATAAAGTATAACCACCAACTTCATAGTACAATGCAAACGAAGGTTAGAGACTGATCTATTATTTTGAAACAATGTTGTTTATACATATCAAGCAAAGACGTGAATACATTTGTTCTTCAGCATATATTTGCTATTTCACATGAATCTGAAATTCAATTTAATAGGCTTGAGAATGGTATTTTTCCTAATGTGGGTGGGGAGGAGGTGTTGATCCTTTTTTCATAGAAAAAGTTAGAATACATTTGGTGTGTTCAAAGAATATATTTTGGTTATATACTCACATAGGATTTAAAAAGGAAAAGATTTATATTTATACCTTTTTTCAACACTGCCCATCAATTTGAAGCTGTCTTCTTTAATAAATGCTAATGATTTGGCTGATTACGTTTATGCATGTACTTACCATGCAGTTTGGGAATCAACCACTGATGAATCTCTATCAAGAAGAGAAATTATAGTATTAGCTCATTTGCTTTCTAAACAGCAGGAGTGAGAATTCCATCCAAAATGATAATAGTGATATTGTTTTAACATCCACACAGAAAAGCAGGTACAATTTCTTACCCAACTTCTCAGTGTTTTGTACAGCTCACATTTATTAACTATGGTCTCTTCATCCTGTATAAGAATACAATTGAGTATATATTTTAAAATAGAAAATGAAAACTAAAATCAATAAACAAACTGCAACACATATTTAGATAAGTTTCTTATCCAAGTTGGAGAAGAGAGCAAGCATAGTTGTAAACCTCCTCCACCCACCATTAAAAAATAGCACAATGACATGAGCTCAGGGCAATTTCTATGTTCTTTTTCTGTTTATGTTAGAGATATTCTTTACTAACTGGTCAAAATGCCATTACTATAAGATTTTCCCCACCATAACTTATATTGTCACTGTTATACTAACTAGTAAGGTTTTTAGCCAGAGGAGCAAGGCCCAAAGGACAGGGCCGAGCATCCCAGGGCAGATTAGCCCCTTTCCTGTACAGATTAGAGCAGCGGAGCCCTGTGTGTTTTACACTGAGAAATTGGGCTTTGCTGAATTTAAAATCAACCTGTTTCACTGGTCTTTTTTTTAGCAGGGTACCTGAGGGCTTTGCTGTATCTATGATGCACTCAGAATCATGAAACTTAGACCACAACATTTAGAGTACACGTGTATTCATGACTTGACCTTTAAAGTCAGTTCAATATTTTCACTTCTATCAAGAGAGAAATAATCAACAGGACTTCCTTGATTATATTTTATTTAATTTCTTCTAGCCAAATAATGAAGGGGGAAATGTCTAGGACTATAGGAAAATATATATACATATATATACACACATATATATGTACATATATAACTCCCAATATATATAAGTAGGAGAGATGTGTGTGTGTATATATGTATATGTGTATATATATATATCTCCCAATACATAAAAGTTGGAAAGATGTATATAATATAAGATAATAATTTCCTCTCAACTATAATCTTTCCTCTCAATTATAAGGAGATATGGATAGATAGATAGATAGATAGATGAGATATTACCTTCCTCTAAAGCTTTAAAATATATACATCATTGCTATTTGGGGAAATATTAACAGTTCATAACAGCAAATTTTTTCAATTAAGCATAGAAACTGTGTGTGAACCTACAAGGAATATATATTTGTGTACACATACATGGCCAAAATTATTTTTGATGGCAAGAATGGATGATTAATGTATATAGACATCATGAAATGAAGAGAGAAAAGTAGAAAATAGGAAACAATCCAAAAGCATAGGATCAGAGGAAAATTATTCTCACCTTTGTTATAACTTGATAGTCTCTATAGTCAATTAAAAACTCAGATTTAATTTTTATATTTAAATATTTGTTCTGATCCTTTTATGATTCATGGAAGTCATTCCAGGAGTCAATAGAAGGCCTTACAAATATTTCAGTAATTTTGAGATTATTCGGAGGATTTTGCGTTAGTCATGAAAGAACACAACATTTTGTATTACAATGATTTCAGTGAATTATATTAATGTGTATTTAATTCTCTTCCTTAAGAGTTTGTTTTTAATACTAATTACTTAAAAATAAATTGAAGTGAGACTTTACACAAATGCTACCTAGTTATCTGCTTTTTGTCACCAAATGTTACTGTAAAATATTTTTAAACAATAATTCAAATAGTCTTTTTTTATAATAGCCCTGTTTCTACCACACTAAAAATTGTTAGGCAAAATAACACTCATTTAGGCAGCCATAAGAAAACAGCAAAAATTCTTATTTTTATTTCAGTTATTATCTTTTCCAAATTGGACTATAGACATTCTTTCCCAACTACCTCAGACATTAAGTTAAACATCTCATCCTGTTTTCTCCCACAAAAAACTCACCTAAATCCAGTGTAAATTTTTCTTTCAATAAAATAATCACATACTGACTTCTCTCTCACGTATTGGACATTCTGACGTCAGTGGACAAGCCTCAATTTCAAGACCCACTTGAGATGGATGGCCTCTCAGAGAAACAAATTTTCTTATATTGATGCATCTTCCAAGATAGGGGGCTAGGTTAGTTAACCATGATTTCAGAGGTGTGGAAAGGGCTTCCTGCCCTAAATTTTAAAATATCATGCAACTAACCTCACAGTTTCCTCTGCAGGTGTTACTGAGTCTTCCCTTGTTCATACAGATAATCACATCTCGGCCGAGGTAATTTTACATTTCCAACCAATGGCTGTGTTCTTCACTTCCTAGTCTTCTCCCTAAATGACTTTATCTTCTTCCTCCCTCACTAAACAATTATCATTTTGAATAGTACGTCATACTGTCCCTTAGTCTTCCGTTGTTTTCACTGCTGTTGATGCTTAAAAGTAGTCTTTTTTACTTTTAAAATCTTACTTTTTATGCTTTATTAATCAAGTAATTATGAAGCAAAATATTTCCCTCATTTTTCAAACATCAAAACTTACAGCAACCATGGGCTACATGTTCATGATATATTCATTGGCATCTTCCCAAATCATCATAGTGGCTATGAGATGTATATACATCTTAATCTCCCTTGTGTGTATGACTATATTCATTCAGTCATTTTTCCATCACGGATGTATTGAGCCCCCATTTTGGGTCATGCACTTTTGTAGAAGCTGTATGGCTATCAAGGTGAACTAGACAGAAATTGTAGACAAACTCTTAAAGTAGCAAACAATGGGAAACTGTTCAGGAAAATACACATAATCATGTCGTTAGGCATTTTGTCCATTCCTATGTACATATGAAGGACTTTCTGAGATTCAAGTTACAATTTGAAATATTTTCTAAATAGATATAAAATTCCCATTCCAATTTCATTTGGTAACCCTGAGGTGGTTCAACTAATCTTAGCAATGACAGCTTAGAACAGACTACCTTACACTGTTAAAAATCACCGAGGTTACAACAGATTTTGTTTATGCAAGCTATTGTTACTGGTATTTACCGTATTAGAAAGTAAAACAGAAATTACATTTTAATTATTCATCAATTAATTTAAAATAACAACTGTAAACCCATTCAATGTTAACATAAATAGTATATTACTCTAATAATATTTTCAAAATCAAAAAGCAAGGAAATAGCATTGTGTAGTGTAGATTCACTTTTGTGAATCTCTTTAACATGTGACTTAATATAAGATGCTGAATTTTAATATCTGCTTTTATCAGTCTTATAATATGTTGTTTGGATTGAGGATATGAAGAATATCTACCTTCCCACAAATATATAATTGAAGAGGGGAAGAAATTTTAGTAGACTTTTCAGCTAACTGTAGTTACTCTTTTTTTATATACTAAATGTCAACAATTAGTTGTTTCTTAAAAGATAGTTGCAATACAGAATCAGGAGCTATATCAATGAATTTTTCTTACCTGTGTATGTTAAAATCTATTATTTATTTTCATTATTAATGGATCTTTGATCTATGCATGATTTTGTAGCACCATGAATTGTTCTTTTAGAAACTATTGGTTCACCAAGTTATATAGATCTTCCAAATGTTGACACATTTCATTATACAGTATAAAAAAATAATAACATTCATTAATGTTCCCATGATGATCTCAACAGAAATATCATTAAGTATTGAGAATCTGTCAAGCTTATGGTAACAGACAGAAAGAAATTCTCCAAAATTCTAACTCTCCTTGAAAGCTAAAATTTTATCATTGACAACAAATACTGTAAGTTGTTTCCCTTGGTGTGACAGACTTACCTTTTTAAATTTTTAGGTAGAAATCTGTAAAAAAGTGGCCACTTCAACTCAAACTCAATCACACAAGTGCTTTACCTTAAAGGAACCATCATAATTAATACTACAGTACACAGCAGAAGTTCTTTAAGGGCACTTTCCACTTTGCGATAGAGTACTAAAAAGGTATATAATTAAGAGATAAAATTTAATAAAATCAATTCCATAATTAATCGCTTCTTCAAAAATTGAACATTTTTTCCTTTTAGTGGAAGTGTATCACCCTTGCACAAAATGAAGTATATGATGACTTCTAGAACAGTTTGGAGTTACTTGATTCATTCAAAGAAGCCAAGACTGCCACAGCTCCAGCATTGTGAGCAAATTTCAACCAAATAAAAAAAAGCAAATAATAAAAGTATTATTATGAAAATAGTTTTGACCTCAAAGACTCTCTGAAAGTATGTCAGAGTTCCTCAGATGTCTGGGGGCATAGTTTGAGAATCAATAACCTAGAAAAACCTAAAACATACCATAGTCATAAATGTTCTCTAATCATTTACTAATAATCTGATATTCAGTATCATCTTAAGATTAACTAGAACTCATTACCACCTACATTAACAACATCTAACATTTCTAAATTGCTTTGCAAAGCACTATTTATATATAAACAAGATTTCATATACATGTAATGTTCTCATAATGCATATATATATATACATATATATACATATATCTTGTTTAGACATTTCAAAAACTCAATACTCTATCATCATTTTTTTCAAAAAGAAAATTACAGCTGCATTTAATGACTTTTTCAAGGTCACAAGACCTGTAAATGACAGAATCCAGATTTATATCCAGGTTTTCTGAAGTTCAATGTTCTCATTTTACCATAGCTGTTCAAATAACCCTTTCACAGCCTCCGCTAACTTAGGGGATAGTGAACAAATCCTGTACCATCAGTTTGTTAGCAAGTCTCTATTTAAGCACTATGAGAATATTCTATGCATGTGTATACATCTTATATCCATTCCAAATTTTTTATGGCATAGAAGTCCCATTTTACATCTATTCTATCACTACCTCGAATTATACTGTAGTTATATGATATTCCACAACACACCTAGTTTTCTTAACTACTATAATGATTGATAATTGATTTGGTCATTATATCAGCCAAAAAGTCACTGACCATTTCACGGTCCAGTTATTCCAACCTTCAAAATGATCATTTCTAATCAGTTTTGCGATCTAATCAATTGCACACAGATCAGCTACAACTGCGTTGACCAAAAGGAACTTACCAGAACTTTGGGGGGTACAAGAGTACAGGCAACAGAAGTTTAAAAATAATTCCTGAAACTTATAAAGACTCTTATATAAAACATTTTAAGTCAGGGCAACTGGAGCCCTGGATCCTCGCCTTAATGCCAACTAATTAACTATGTTAAGAAAATATTTACCACCACCACGGCTCAGTCCCCTTGTCCATATAATGAGAGGAAATTACTGTATGATCTGTTTCCCTTCAAATTTAATATTGTTTAATTTTGACATAGAAATAAAAGTACCTCCCTTTTAGGCATTCATGATTTTCTTAATTTACAAGTATTTTTTTTTCATGCCAGTCTGACTTCACACTCTATACTGAAATCTTTAAAATCCAATTCATTACCCAAATTTACAAGTGAAAGTTTTATAGAAGCACTTTATTTTATCAGCCATTTAAACCTCCTTAAGTATAACGTTTAATAAAATATATTCCGACTCTTTGTGCTTTCTTTCACTCAACAAAAATTAAATTGTTTTATAATTGTTTGATATTATTTATGTTATGATACATTTGATAAATAGAGATTGATTTCTTCCCCTAAAGATGAAGTATAATCTATCCTGAAATATTCATAAGAAACCCATAAGAATAATGTTAGCGTGGTGAGGGAAAGAGAATCGAGTTGTTAAGTTTGTTTGCAATTATTGAAATTATGGAAGCACAGATCTTCCAGAGACAGAAATATAATCACAATTATCTGGCTTGTAAAGAAGCCATTTTTATTTCTGTAGCCAAGGGACAGCAAATTATAGGTACAGGGGCCCTTTTTATGAAGAACCCTCTTTTGCGTAACTATAATATTTGTTATTTACTTTGCAACAACATTTATTCCCATCTATCTAATACTGAAATCAGAGACATGCTATTTTCACTGGGAATGTGTTTTTAAATCAGACTAGGCTCTGAAGCTCAGGCTTTGCTGCTTGCAAACCACAGGAGTGTGGTCAGGTGATCTGCCCTTTCTATATCTCTATAGAAGAAAAGAAACCAAGTCTCTCTGGGCTGCTGAGGGACAAGCAGGCAGTATCTTCATGGTCAGATCATTACTGTGCCTTCAACACTGCTCCATCCTCCTCTGGATGATGATAAGTGACAGCACAACAAAGAGGATGGCACGTAGTAGGCAATCGATACACAGTGGTTTCACATCTGTCTCTGAAACTAAATTGCAAACTTTTAAAAAATGGAAACGGCATCTTCATTTGTGGAGTAATGTGGAGACTTGGTTATAAAAACATTAAATAAATATAGCAAAGAAAAGTTTTATAGCTGTTATTTCAATTGTTTATGTAAAACAAACACTGGAAAGAGGCCATTGAATGATCATCATCAGGATTGTTCAAATAAAGTGCATCAATAGAATATTATGTAGCAATTAAAAATAATATGGTACTATAATGTGTTTATATGGCATGATTTCCAAGATATATTAAATGAAAAAAGCAAAGTGCAGAAGAATATGTTAATATATAATATGCTCCCATGTGCATAAACATGTACAGTAGTCCCTTTATCTTCTGGGGATACGTTCCAAGACCCCCAGTGGATGCCTAAAACCTCAGATAATACCAAACTCTTATGTACTATGTTTTTTTCCTATACATACGTACTTATAATAAAGTTTAATTTCTAAAGTAGGCACAGTAAGAAATTAACAATAACAGTAAAGTTGAATAATTATAACCATACATGGTTAAAAAAAAAAAAAAAGTTATGTGAATGTGGTCTCTCTCTCTTTCTCTCTCAACATACTGTGATAGTTTTTGATCCCAAACTGAAAATGCAGAAAGTAAAACCACAGATAAGGGTAATCTGTTGCACATATATATACTTGAATATGCAAATAATGGAAGAATCCCAGTAAAAAATAGTGGGCTGTGGAAGAAGAACTTAATTGTCACTGAATATGCTTTTGCATAGTTTGTCTTTTTAACATGTGTGCACTAATTTTAAGATAGACAATAGTTAATATTCTAATGTAAAATATAGATGATTTATGTATTTATAAGTCAAATCCTTGATATACTCTCCACCCTAAAACCAAACCAAAGTTGACAAAAGATCAGTTTATCATTAGTGGCTTGTATCCTACAAAACCAAAGAAAGGCTGTTTTTAAAAATTTCAACCCATGAATGCATTAATTCAGAACAGACAGAGCCAAAATATATTGTTAATAGCACTGCCAGATAAAATATAACATTATTATCTGCTAAATCTGGAAACCTTAATTGCTGGAAAGTGAAAAGTGTTTTCATTTCTTAGGATCTTAAGATGCTATGTGTGTGTGTATATATGTGTGTGTGTGTGTTTATAGATATATCCAATGTCAAACATTAAGATATTTCCAGGTAGTCAACTTTTTATTATTTTAAGTAAAATACAATATGCTATTTTATTTGAGTTTTTAAATAAAATTTTGAAGTTAGACAAAATTAATAAATTGTTCTCCCAAGTTTAATTTATTAAAATTCTTACAACATGGAACCCTGCTCCAATCTATCTTTCCAAATTTAAATTCCAATATTTTATTATGCCACTATGTTATAAACAAATTAATCCTAGCTATTATTCAGCGAATATGCCTTCTCCCTGAAGACTCATTCAGCTCTATTATACCTTTCTACTGATGTTCAAGCCACTCATGGATCTGAAATATCAAGAGACATTTCATTCTAACTATTCCAGTTGAAAGGTTCTTTTCATTCTCTGATCTCATTTGCATAGTGCATGTTTTACAATGTCTTCTATTACTGTAATGTGTGTACATGCCAATGTCCCTAATAGATATATAGAAGCACCATGAAAGTAGGAAGCAACCACTTCATTCACATCTTTAATGGCTACACATGTTCCAGCAACCTGGCCTACTACCTTCATATCCAACAGGTTGTATATAACCTTCACAGAGGTTATATCCATCTAATATATATATGAATGAATGCCAACGGATAGTTCAGCCCCTCTGAAGATTAAAGTCTAGTCAACTCAAAAAATCTCATAAAAAAATAACTACCTCAACTCAACATATAAAAATCCCTATTTATAGTTAAAAATGTTCCTAAATTGATCTTCAGCCATATTTTTCTAAAATAAAAAGCTAAAATAAAAGTTAAATTCCATGTGCTTTTTGTAACATTTCTATTTTATTTTCTAGTCCCTTAATCACTCTTGTATTGCTCATATAAAACCCTAAATCCATCAATTGTTCTTTAGGCTGAGGACTGCAGAGGGTGCATTATATTCAAGTGAATCAGGCCAGTGTTGAATGATTTCCTTCTTCATGTGAAACTCCTTTTGTATCTTCTCAGTATAATTTTTTTTTACAAAATAGCATGTTAATTATTCTCTAGGCCCATGCAGAGTCATTTCCTATATTGTATTTGAACAATTTATTTCACTTTTAAATAGTCCTTATTAAGTGATCCTTGCAGATTAATTTGCTTCCCTTTTTTTTAAGCAAGGACATTTTGATTGCTATCCTTAACTGCAAGGGGCTATTTCACTATTGCCTTGACACTTCTGTAAAACATCCTTGGTGTGTAATTCATCCTGCCTTTCATTCATTTATATTTAAAGCAAAGATGCTCAAATCCCAGTCTGATACTGATTCATGATGACATTCCCACTGTTCCATGGTACAATGAAATAATGGACATATTGTAGTCAGTTTTTAAATAAAGCTTTATAAAGTTTTTGTTCACTTTTTATATCTTAAAATATTTCTCTCATATACTTGGTAATAGATGGTAGTGTTAATAATTATTTCTCAACTACTCCTAAAATTTTGGACACTTTATGCCAGGTCCTTCTGTGATTTTTTTAATTCTTCCATGAAATGTCAACTTTGGGAGCCACTCAGTTAATAATATCCATAGATGTTTTAATAATAAGAATAGTCAGCACAAGTTACTTATTATGTGCCAAGGGTTCAAAGAACTTTAGATAGCAAGTCAGTTAATGTTACAACTCTCTAAGGAACTTACTGTTAGTGATGAGGAAGCTGAAATATAGGGGAGTTTAAGAACGTGTCCAGAGCCATGCAACTGGTGCATAAGGGAGCCAGAATTAACACAAGAAAGGTCTTCCAGAGCTCATACTCCCAACTTCTGGCCTAAAGCGCAACCAGTGTTAGATTTTAAGCCACTTTTTATGCCCTGATATTAAAATTGAGCTGCTAAACTCCTTTAATTCTACTACGTAGGCATTTGATAATGTTTTCTTGCATATTTTTTCATATTTTGAAATCTTTCAGATGGGATAGAATGTAAAGTCACAATAGATTTCAATCAGTGTCTCTAATGTGAAGACTTCCCTTAGACATCATGTAGAATTCTCTCTTTTCTAGAACTACATGTTGATTTTTAAGATAATTCCTTCAGGGGTTCTCTCGAAGCACAAAAAACAGAACTGCAACTAGTCTGGGGAAAACCAGACGTTTATCCTGCGGTCCTAAAATTTAGAGCACATAAGCTTTTAAAATAAGGATTTTAAAAGGTCACCATGTTATTAGCAAAGGTTATGAGTTAAAACAGCAGCCACAGTGCCACATCAAAGATGTGCAGCTCCACCTGCAATATAAGCATAAAATATAAAGATATAATTAAGGAAAAAAATTAGGCAAGCTAAAAAGAAAGAAACAGCTAAGGAATAAAAAGAAAGAATTTATAGCCAGAGTGATAAGTAACCAAGCTCCTATCCTTGGGGTCAAGGAGGATCCCATTAGGTATCTACCCTAGCATGTAGCAGGCAGTGTTTTAATGGCCTTGCAGGGCCAAAGGAGAAAAAAAATCTTGAGTCTAGATGAAGCAGGGAGCATAGCGCCGGAACCTGGGTATTCTCGATTCATAATAGTTCCAGAAAAATTGGGTAGCTCAGGGAAGCAGACAGAAACCTATCTCTGCCTGGGACTGTGTATGGGGGGAAAAAAATCTCCTTTACAAAAAAATATGTAGAGTTTGAATGTATATTATTCAGAAAGCGGATAACCCAAACTAAGAAATTAAGGTAACACCTACGTCAAACGTGAAACCTCTGGGCCCTCAGCATTAACCATCCAGGTCTCATTCCGAGGGATTTGGCATGGGGGGGGAGAGGTAGGTGAATCAACTCTACCAGAAAAGGAATTCACACTAAAAAGGATCACAAACTACACAATAAAACAGACCTGTGATATTTCTTTTAGGACTTGAGGCAAATATCTTGAAAGATAATACTATACAAATATTAATAAAAGAGATTAAAAAAAATAGAAACCTTAATGAAATAACAGCATACTGTGGAGAAGAATAAAACTTCTAGGAAAAATAATTACTGAAACTTGAAATTTGATGAACGATTTAAATATATCTAAAGAGTAAATTAGTGTTGGAAGCTTTATCTTAGAAATTTACTTAGAATGAGATATAAAAAATATGAAAAAATTTGAGTTGTATGAAGGACAGAATAAGCAAACCCAATATATATTTAATAAGATAATTGAAAAGAAGTGAATACAAATGATGGGAGAGGAAATATTCAAAGAAATAATGATTTAAAATTCCCTGAATTGAAGAAACATAAATACTCAGATATGAGAAACATATCCATCCATGTGTTGTATAAATAAAAACAAATTTAAACTCAAATATATCTAGTGAAACTTAAAATTAACAAAGACAAAAATGTTAAAAATCAATCAGAATAAAAAGATTTAATAAAGAAACAATAGTTACACAGACAGAAGATTTTCACCAGCAGTAACAGAGCCAATAACAGAAATGACAATTTCAGACTCCCGAGAAAAAAACACTATCAAATGAAAAATTTATACTCAAATAAACTACCATTCAAAGTTTAAAGACAATATCAGAAAAAAATGATACAATTTTCTACACATATCATCACTGAAAAATTACTAACTTATGTACCTCATTAATTTAAAGAAAAAAAATGAACAGAGAAGGTAAATGCTTGAAGCAATGCTGAGTTAAAAGGAAAAGAAAAAAACACTAAATCTAAACACTGAATATAAAGCAGTAAAAATGATAAATTTGTAAAATTTAAAAATAGTTGAAACTATATAACAATGAATTGAAGGACAGGAATGAGAGTAAGAGTAACAGGTATCAAATTGATGGTCCTTATGTTCTTTATTCCAATTTGTTTTTCACTGCTGTATCCTCAGTGTTGGAGACATAGTATATGCTCAATAAATATCTCTTGAATGGCTCAAAGAATAAAAATTTCATGGTTAAAGGTGACCATAGACATGATCTCCAGCTGTGATCCTCTAACTCTGAGAATACCATTGCAGTTTGCTCAGGGATCATGTAGAATGTGCCAACACACTTGGAATTCAAGGGAGCTATGTTTCTAAAAGTGTAGTGGCCATTGAGGTGCACTACCCTGATCTACCTTGAAGGGAACATGCTGCACTTGACTGGCTCCAGCTGCTGCCGTTTCCAATCACCTGCTGCTTTAACACTGAGGTTATGCTCCACAGCCCACTCCCAGTCAATACTGAGCATAGCAGGTAGCGTCCCAGAGCATGCCAGGTCTGCCCAAGGCAAGATCACTCAAATGAAAACCTTTGCTCTGGGGCATCCCCACAGACTGGCCAAGCTTTTCTGAGCCTCACTGTAGATGAAGGCTCTTTCTATCCGATCCTTCTTCTTTCCCTCTCTTCTCTCAAAGATATCAGAAATGCATTGAGGTCTGAGAGTTCTCTTTGCCTTCTCCTATTCCTGCTTCCTTTCATTCTTCACAGGTACTTCCACCAATCTCTTTCAGGTCTCATTCTATCTTAGTATCTGTCTGCATTTTGGAGAACCCAAACTGAAATATCAAGATAAGAGGGTTCGTTTTGCAGACCCTGACAGGCCTACAGGATCAATGGGCTGGTGCCTTCTTCTGAAAGAACAGCAGTCATGAACAAACCGGGCACATTCAGGGTATAGACTTCCTTGAGTGGAAAACCGGTGGTATACCTCTTACTTATACCTGCCTGCCTTCAGTTTAGGAGAGCTAGGACATTCTTTTAAACAACAGAGCTTTGGGTCTATGACTTACTTTACTCACTTACTTACTTAATCTGTGTTGTAATTTGGGAAGATAGTTCAGCCCTAAGAACCTGAAAGCCCATTTCCATTCTACTTTATGGCAATAAGTTACACAACATCAACACTGACATCTGTCTCACTGATACCTGTCTCACTTTTCCAGGAGACTAGTCAAATCTTCTGGTCCATTCCAAACCTTGCCATCCTTTTGGTGAAATCATTATATTTGTAATTTATCTATACATCACAGTAGTTTATAAATTTCATGACTCTTATCTCCACTGTGATACTATCACTCAGTGGTGTGGTTGCATGTGGACCACACATTTTCTCTGATACTTTCAGTTCAAACTTCCTACTTCTAAACACAATCTCTGATGCTTCCAGCTTGCTAACATCATTATGTCACTGACCTTGTTTTTGTCTTTTTATTACCTCTAGCCATGCACTCTACTGTATTCTTCCAATGTATCAATAGCCTGCTATCTTCACTTCCTACTAGATTCAGCCTGTATTCTATGATGGATCATTTCAATCATTTTTATGTTTTGAACTTTGTGTGTCCTTGAAACATACTATAAACAACAAGTAGAGTAACAGTAGAAAAACAGAATGTCTGTAAATATATAGCTGAAAATACGCAATATTTTTGTTTTGATTTTTTTTCATTATCCAAGTGAGACCCGGCATCTTAAGCATTTAGTGGGATGTAACAATCCACTGGCATAAGTTTCATCCTCTATGAAAAAAATGTACATGATTTTTTCTGTTGTCCACTATCCAAAGCAATATTTTTACATTGTGTGTGTCTTTGCATGTATCATTTGCATGTATCTTTTGTGAAAGGCTGTTATAGATTATACTGTATCAAAATTTTGAGTCTAGTGAAAAGTCCCATGGGGAAAAAAAACATTCATCAAGATGTTACTAAGTTGTAATTTGCTTAAATATTTTTATCAGTACTTTCAATTATTGGTTTTCTTTTTATCATGTCTATAAGATGTCAGCTTTAGTTTTAAATGCTTAACTCAATCTTTAGTAAAGACTGAACTAGTTAAAATAAATCACTGAAAAGTTCAGCCTTTTTTTGAATCATCTTTCTTTCACACACTTTGTTAAAGTACCACAAGTTGTTTTGACATTTTTATAGTTTTGTTTCTCTCTGGTGCATTACTGGAGCCACAAGTATTGAAATACTGTGAGTAAAGAGCTCTCTTGCACTATTTCTTACTTGACAAAGATAAAAACATTGTCCAAAATAATTCAATCTTAATTTATATACATTTTGGTACTAGTTCAGAAAACATGGGAAAACTATTGAAAATCTGTGGTTGCTAAAGCTACTCATGTTCACTAACTTGTTTGAGGTTATTTCATCACACTTAGAAGCACGTCCCTGCTAGAGTTATTTATGAAAATCCTAGTTTCCTAAAGTCAAGGTAATCTAACAATAGAATATTTTTAGAAACATAAATTATCCAGAGTTTATGAACTATTAAGCCAGGCCTTTCTGTTGTTTCTTTTCTGTCTCTAATTCACAACAATAGAGTGTTTATTGCTCCAACCCCTTATGTCTCCTGCCCATTCTTAAATAGCTAACTTGGGAATTAGAAGACTATTTTATATCAATGTCAGAAAATTTGAAATTTTGTTTAAAATTATAAAGTAAGTCCAATAACTTCTACAAATGAAGAAGTTGGTATCACTAACACATACATGAAAACTATTTTCTTTAAAAAGAATCCATACATGGCAGGAAGAAGTATTAATAGTAATATTCTTAGAAATAAGAGGAAAATGACAATTTTCAATATTTTCATTGGACATAAAGGTAAAGACAGTAATATTTTTTCTGGAAATCTTCCTTTAATGGAGGCATTATATTATTATTAAATAAAATAAAGTTGAGCTTCATAATCAAAGGTAAAAATTTCCACATATATAATATTACATCCACACAAAAGAATCACTTAAAAGACAAAGTCTTATTCCAAGCTGCCAAGCTAAGAAACATCTGGAACCCAGACTCTAATTTATAAATTACTTCAGATTATCCTTTGACTCCTATGCCTAAAATCACCCATTTTTAAAGAGGATAAATTATACATTCTGATGCATTATCTCAGCTATATGGTAGATACTTAAAATAATGCACTGAAAATAGATTTTAATTGAAAACTGTCACTGGAAATTCAGTTATTATATACACAAAAACTAACAGAAAATAAGAAATTCTATTGTCCCAAATAACTGCCCAGGTAGCCTGGTGAGCTGTGAATGTTTTGAGGCCAAAAGAACACACAAACATCTTTTTTCCACTTCTGCTGTATTGCTATATTTCAAATGCACAGAGTGAATCCCTGCTCAGAGAATCACTAGTCCAGAGTACACAAAACCCAGATGTACTTACCACATAAACCTACTCCCGACTCTGGACATATTATTGTAAATCACAAAATAAATAAACTGAAAAGTCTCTCTATTGCAATAGCCTGACAGAGTCATGTCAGAAGATCCTAGAAACTGGTCACTAGATTTAAGAAAAGAAAATGGTAGATTGTGTAGTGTGTGGTTAATCTGGTATGCCGTGTGGTTAACCTTATTAATGAGCTTATTTTTTGTGGGAAATCCTCAGAAACAAATTATAAAAGAAAGGTTTAAAATGTTATTATGGGCACATGCATTTCTAGAATAATTATGGCTTCTATTTATATAAAAGTCTAAAGTTAGGTGACCCAGTTTAACATGTTTAGGAGACATTTTTCAAATTTTATAGGAAAAAAATTTGTGGGGAAATTTTTATATTTCCTATTTTGTAGTGTAGCATAGCATATTTAACTCTCTTTTGCTTCAGATTTTGCCATCTGAAAAATAAGACAAATTATGCACTCATCTTATAAGGTATGGCGTTGTTTTATAAATATATGTGTGTGTATGCATGTACATGAACATATATACTCTTATATGTGCAAGTAGCCATTTTGTCATACTTGCTGTAAATTATATTTTTCTTGTTTCATAAAAATTATTCTCTCCTACTCTATGAAATCCTAGCTGGAAAGTCAGACTGGGATTTCAGTCACCAGGTAATCTCAAAAGGGTTTCACCTGAGGCGAGTGAATGACTCTCTCCCAAGAATAACACTTGCTCTCCTCCTTCTGGGTCCATCAACCTTCCCCCTGGCTGTCATTAATTCTTCCTAAACTTCATCTTATCACTTGCTTATTTTTTTTCCACTAAATGTGAATCTAAGCTGGTAAGTGAGTAAAATGCCATGTTTACTAGTAAATACAGACTTTGGGTTGTTAACTAGAGGAATGGGGAGCTGGTTTGAATTAAAGGGGGACCAAGATATTAAATGAATAAGACTGGTAGTAATGTAAGTTAAAGCCTGGCAAAAAATACTAGTAGGTGCTATGCAAATATTTGTTATGTGCCAGGTATGGCTATAAATAGCCTACATGTTTCCACTAATTTAATACCCCAATTATGAGGTAGATATTATTACCTCTATCTGCAGATGAAGAAATTGAGGGACAGAGAGATGAAGTAACTTGAGCAAGGGCACACAGTAAATAGGTAGTGGATCTTGGATTTAAACCCAGGCAGGCTGACTCTAGGATTCATGCTCTTAACTACAGTAAGTCTCCTCTCGAAATAAAATATTTGTGGTGGTTTTCAGAATAAAAGCTTTCAGAGAAATTTCTTAGTGGATTTTATTGCTCAAAAATATTATAGCAAATTCTATCTTTGACACTCCTCCCCATCCTATCCCCAAATCCTAGACACCACCTTGGTCTTCTTGACATTCTGGATGCTTTCAGACACAAACAGGGTCCAATTCAAATAGAAACAGATTGTACTCTGCTTTACTCAAGAGGCACCTGTGGCCCCAAGTAAATCCACACATTCCCTGTGGATGTGAAATTCAATTCTAGATTTTCTCCCCCATTCTTTTTTTTTTTTCTACACTCCCACATATTTTAGAAGAAAGAATGAGACCTGAACACAGGTAGAAACTTAAATGCACAACTAGCTGATTCTCACTCTATTTAAAGGACTTAAAACTTTACAAATTAACATTTACTTTTCTTTTAAGGTTCTAGAGGAAAATAACATGAACTTTGAAGAAAACTCATGGAATTTATATTAAATAAAGTTTTCTACTCCTTTGGTTTATCTAGGTATTTTGAAAATACATTTTAAAACTATTACAATATTTTGAAATGTACATGTATATTATATGTAATATGTCAAGCGTAGTGTTTTTAGTAATGAACAAATTAGTCTTGGTTTGCCTTTGGAAAGCCATTTTGTCTAATTCTATGTTACGTATTTTGATGTGTTACAAATCAAGTCCAGCTACCTCTTCCTGTATAATGCATGAATTGATACCATATTTATGTGTCATGGTATTCCTGATAGAGAATCACTCTATGGGCCATGGACATTTTCTGATATTCTGCCCAGACTAAAAACCAAAAATATTATAAATGTCATATTGGGAATTGTGCTTTAATATCAGTTCATATGACCTTTGTCACTACAGATGAAAACATACTCTAAGAATGCGGTCCCCAAACCCCGGGCCGCAGACCGGTACTGGTCCATAGCCTGTCAGGAACCAGGCCCCACAGCAGGAGGTGAGCGGTTGGTGAGCCAGCATAGCTTCATCTGTATTTACAGATGCTCCTCATCATTCACATCACTCCATACACTCCACCTCCTGTCAGATCATTAGATTCTCATAGGAGTGTGAACCTTACTATAAACTGGGCATGTGAGGGACCTAGGTTGCATGATACTTATGATAATCTAATACCTCATCTGAAGTGGGGATAAGGCAGTGATGCTAGAGCTGGAGAGTGGCTGCAAATTATCATTAGCAGAGAGAGGTTTGACTACACAATAAAGGTGATAAACTTGAATCATCCTGAAACCAGCCTCCCCACCACACTCCTCCCCAGTCCGTGGAAAAATTGTCTTCCATGAAACCGGTCCCTGGTGCCAAAAAGATTGGGGACCACTGCTCTAAGACATTTAGTAAATGTGATGTTGCGCCAAGTTTTATTGTTTAAAGTTTTGAGAGGAAAGTTCATAGTGATTGGCAAGAATGTTGAGGACAAATTAAAATGACAAAAAAAAAAGTTTAATTTTGTATTACTTCAACAAAATAACTTTGTACTATGAAGACATTATACTATCTCAACTAGAGTCATGAATTCATATTAGGGAGTAAAGAAAAACCTGTTTCCTCCAAAAACTACTGAATATATGTTCTCATCAGCTCATGGAACATTCTCTAGGATTAATAATATCCTGGGCCACAAAACATGTTTCAACAAATTAAAAAAAAATAGAAATTATACTGTTTATCTCCTCAGACCACAGTGGAATAAAATTAGAAATTAATTGCAACAGAAACACAACTCTACACAAAGTAATGAAAATTAAACAACCTACTGCTGAATATTTATTGGATCAAGGAGGAAATTAAGATGAAAATCAAAATATTCTTCAAATTAAATAACAAAGGGGATGCAAATTATCAAAATCCAGAATCCAACGGATCATCTCAAGGAATTGGAAAAGGAAGAGCAAACCAATCCCAAACCTAGCAGAAGAAATAGCTAAGGTCACAGCATGACTAAATGAAATTGATAACAAAAGAATTATACAGAAGATTAATAAAGCAAAGAGTTGGTTCTTTGAAAAGCTATACAGCATCAGCAGGCCTCTTGCTAGATTAACAAGAAACAAAAAAGAAAGCACCCTAATAAGCTCAATCAGAAATGAAAAAAGGAGATATTACAACTGATACCACAGAAATACAAAACATCTGAATACTATAAAAATCTCTATGCACATAAACCTAAAAACATTGAAGAAATGGATGAATTCTTGGAAACACACAACCTCCCTAGGCTCAATCAGGAAGAATTAGAACTCTTGAACAGACCAATCTCAAGTAACAAAATTTAAGCAGCAATAAAAAAGCTCTCCCAACAAAGAAAAGGTCTTGGACCAGATGGTTTCACAGCCAAATTTTACCAGACCTACAAAGAAGAACTGGTACCTATTAATACAGAAATCATTTCATACTATACAGAAAGAAAGAGTCCTCCCCAACTCATTCTATGGAGCCAATAACACCTTGATATCAAAGCCAGGAAAGGGCACAACAGAAAACGAAAATTACAGACCAATGTCCCTTCTGAATACAGGTGCAAAAATTTTCAGTAAAATCCTAGCAAACCAAATTCAGGTGCACATCAAAAAAATAATCCACCATGATCAAGTGGGCTTCATACCAGAGAAGCAAGGATGGTTCAACATATGCAAATCTATAAATGTGATTCATTACATAAATAGAAGCAAAAACAAGGACCATATGATCCTCTAGATAGATGAAAAGAAAGCATTTGAAAAATTTCAGTACCCTTTTGTGATAAGAACTCTTAACAAAATAGGCATAGATGGAACATATCTCAATTTTATAAAAGCCATATATGACAAACTCACAGCCAACATGATACTGAATGGGGAAAAATTAAAAGCATTCCTGCTGTCTGGAACCAGACAAGGTTGCCCACTGTCACCATTTCTGTTCAACATAGTACAGGAAGTCCTAGCCAGAGCAATCAGGCAAGAGAAGGAAATTGGGGTATTGAGATGGGGAAAGAAGAAGTCAAACTATCATTCTTTACTGATGATATGATCTTATATCCAGAAAACCCCAAAGATTCTGCCATGAGACTGCTGGAATTCATGAATAAATTCAGCAAAGTCTCAGGTTACAAAGTCAATACACAAATCAGTAGCATTCCTACACACCAGCAACAGCCAAGCTGAAAATCAAATCAAAGACTCAATATCTTTCACAATAGCAACAAATAAAATAAAATACCTAGGAATATATTTAACCAAGGAAGGGAAAGATATCTATAGGGAGAACTATGAAACACTGAAGAAGGAAATCACAGAGGATATAAACAAATGAAGAACCACATAATGCTCATGGATCAGCAGAATCAACACTGTTAAAAGGTATATATTACCCAAAGTAATTTACAGATTCAATGAAATTCCCATTAAAATACCAACATCATTTTTTGAAGATCTAGAAAAAATAATTCTATGCTTTTTATGGAACCACAAAAGACCTTGAATAGCCCAATCAACCTTAAGCAAAAAGAACAAATTGGCAGCCATCAGTTTACCAGACTTCAAGCGGTGCTATAAGGCTACAGTAACCAAAACAGCATGGTACTGGCACAAGAACAGAGATGTAGACCTATGCATCAACACAGTGAACTCAGATATAAAACCGTCCTCATATTGCCATCTGATCTTTGACAGAGCAGACAAAAACATACACTGGGGAAAAGAATCCCTATTCAATAAATGGTGCTGGGGTAGTTGAATAGCCACATACAGAAGACTGAAACAGGATCCACATCTCTCACCATTCACAAAAATTAATTCAAGATAGATAACAAACTTAAACCTAAGACATCAAACTATAAGAACTCTAGAAAAAGAGATTGGAAAAATTCTTAATAGATATTGGCCTAGGCAAAGAATGTATGAAGAAGACCCCAAGGGCAATCACAGCAACAACAAAAATAAATAAATGGGACCTGATTAAATTTAAAAGCTTCTGCACAGCCAGGGAAACAATTATTAGACAAAATAGAGAAAATGTTTGCAAGCTATACATAGGATAAAGGGCGAATAACCAGCATCTACAAAGAACTCAAGCAAATCAGCAAGAAAACGTCAAACAACCCCATAAAAAAGTGGGCAAAAGACATGAACAGAAGCTTTTCAGAAGAAGATAGACTGATGGCCAATAAACATGAAAAAATGCTCAATGTCTGTAATCATCAGGGAAATGCAAATCAAAACCACAATGATATATCACCTAACTCCAGTTAGAATGTTGTTTATCAAAAGGTCTCCAAACAACAAATGCTGGAGTGGATATAGAGAGAAAGGAAGACTTATCCACTGTTGGTGGGACTGCAAACTAGTTCAACCTCTATGGAAAGCAGTATGGAGATATCTCAATGAACTAAATGTAGACCTACCATTTGATCCAGCAATTCCACTGCTGGGTATTTGCCCAAAGGAAAAGACAACATTTTATCAAAAAGACACTTCCACTTGAATGTTTATAGCAGCACAAGTCATAATCACAAAGATGTGAAAACAACCCAAGCGCCCATCAATACATGAGTGGATTAATAAAATGCGGTATATGTATACCATGGAGTACTACTCACCCATAAGAAAAAATGGTGAACTAATACCTTTTGCAACAAGCTGGATGGAACTGGAGACCATCCTCCTAAGCGAAGTATCACAAGAATGGAAAAACAAAGACCACATGTACTTACTATTAAATTGGAACTAAATGATCAACATGTGTATCACTCATGTGTACATATGGTAGCAAAATGCAATGGAAATCAAGCAGGTGGGAGCGGGGAGAATGGTATGGGTAAATTCACACCTAAAGAGTACAATGCACACTATCTGGGTGATGGACACACTTATAACTCTGACTCAAACTGTACTAAAGTAATTCATGTAACCAAAATGTTTGTACCCCCATAATATTCTGAAATTTAAAAAAAAAACAATCTTTGCTGCTTTTGACTATTAATAGAATGTTTATAACCAGAGCTAGAGCATAATTAAAGAGAAGAGTTATTACCAGGAATTAACATATAACAAATTTAGATGTTTTTATTTTTATTTTAAAAATTTCTCAATAAGGCTAAGTCAATTTGGCACCTCATACAACTCTGTCAACTAATAGAACATAAGGAGGAACAAAACCATCCTAACTAAACCAGGCTGAGTACCGTGACCCAGTTATAAGGCATAATGATACTTGTGTGAGTGGGCAGAGAAGACCATCTAGAGAGGTCATGTTTTCCTCACAAGCATAGCTACCACTCAGCTCTAAAAAGACATTTCCATACAGAAATCTAGGTCCAGTGTTGACTTTCGATTTTTTGAGAAATGTCAGAAAACCAAATTTATGTAAAATCTTATGATTTTAAAACTTTGTTTCAAATTTTAAAATCAACAAGTATGGCAAACATAGGATATCTGTCAACTAAAAGTGACATTTGTCCTGCTATATTTCTGTCTATGATACAATTTTTAATAAATTCATTTACTAATAAATCATTTTCCTTATTTGGACATTGAAAAACATGACCAGAAATTATAGGTACAGTTATATGATTACAGAAACATTCAGTACATACTTTCAAATAGACAAAACCCATGGTATTAGTTTCCTGTTTGCTGCTGCAACAAATTACCATAAACTTCATGGCTTATAACAACACATGTTTATTATCTCATAATTCTGGAGGTGAGAAGTCCAAAATCAGTCTTACTTGGCTAAAATCAAGGTGTCAGCATTTCCTTCCCTTTTTCAGCTTTTAGAGGCAACTTGCACTCATGGGCTTGTGGCCCCTTCCTCCATCTTCAAAGTGTTCAGTGTAACTATATATACTCTTACTCTGCTGCTTAACATGAGAAAGATTAAAAAAAAAAAAATAGCCCTAACCCAGGCTTTAAGAACTTTACCATCTAGTAGAGAAGTAGAATAAAGTGGATATTCTGGAATTGGAAAAATAAATAGAGATTATCCAGAATTAGCCTATTACTTTCACTGTGGGGAAAGAGAAGAAGCTCATGGCTAAAGATGGGATGATATTGGGGACAAAGTTCTGGTTCCCTCTGCCCATTTGAGACACCTCAGAAAAACCATCTCCGCTTTAAAGCACTTTATGAGATCAAATATGGCTCCTGTGGCAAACGCATTGCAATTCATCTTCTCCCTCCACCTCCTGCCTCCCTAACTCGTCACAAGGATTGTCCCCTAGATCACTTTCCAGTAAACATCCTTCATGCATATCTTAGTCTTTTTCCCAGGGAATATGAACTATGACAGAGGTGTTCCTTTATGAGTAATAAACAAATAAGGAAATAAAATATTTAGTTTTCTTATTTGTTCACGCACATTCCATAAAAGATTTGAAGGAGTTTTGAAGAGAATGTATAAATAAATCATGTCAAAGACATTGATTCTGAGATATGGAAACTGTTGGAGAGGCCCAGATCAAAACTCTTAAGTCAGTGCCCCCACCCCATCCCAATCCACATGTGCACACATGCACACACACACACCCCTCTATAGCATCCAGAAGTCAAGTCTGTTAAAAAAAAAAAAAAAACTCCAAAACATTAAATTAGGTCAAAGATGTAATTTTCTGTCTGACTTGGCCTTCAATTTTGGTTGCAACTATTAGTATTGAGTACTTGATGACTTAAGAGGAAGTAGAGCTGGAACAAATATTTGAATGTCTGGAAATCACTAACCACACAAATACATTTAAATCTATTTTATAAAATGACAAGTTTAAAATTATAGTTGTACATAGACCCAAATTTAACTCATTGGATGGGAATGCTATGAATTGCTATGCAATATGATTATATTGCTGTTGCTAACATATCAATATTGTCATTCTTTGTTCCACTTCTTTGTTACTTTACAACCAAATTCATTTACAAAGCTTGTTGATGGGTAGGCAAGATTCTTTCCCTAAAATTAAATTTGACTGTCTTAATTCCAAAAATATACTTATTCTTTAGAAATATACAAATCCAAATCCTTTTATCTTTTAAGCAAAAATTTTTCCGGCCTCTTTTGTTTATCTTTTCATGAAATTTCATAGGAATTATTAGCATAAAAAGTAAGATAATACTTTTAATATTTCACTATACTGCACCTAATAATGAGGAGGAAGCTTTAGGAGATGCTAAAAAGATGACCTATGATAGGAGTCTAAATCAACTTTTGAAAATTATTCACCATATAATCAATCTATTGGAATGCTGGCTAATTGGTCAATAATTAAGATAACTTTAAACAGTCTCATATTTCAGTGTATTAATAATAAGATCAAATATATTGTAAATGGCTACTCAGAATTTGGCAATTTTCTTAGGAGTAAAAAACAAAATAATAATAATAATAAACCCAACTCTGACCATATGTTAATTGCAGTTTACTAGACCAGGTCCAAGTGACAAAATATCAACATCGTTACTGATGTACCATTTTACCCATAAACATTAACCATCTGCTCTTGGCCAGATATTTTAATAGGCAATAGAAGACAAAAAGTCTTCTAAAACACAATTTCTAGCTTATGACAAATGATACTATAAAAATTTACAGTATAACATGTGTGTTACAATGTAAAGATATGGGGAGGGAAGTGCAAGGGCTTGGTTCACAGATGAGAGACTAACGCAGTTTAGGGGAGTTGAAAAGCAGAAGATTGAGTCAATGAGTAGGACTTTGTCAGATGAAGCAAGAGAGTAGGAATTTCAGCCTGTAATGCTATAATGAAGTGTTCAGAAGGGCAGAGTTTTGAGAGTGTGTCAGAGCCTACAGACTACGGGAGAAGAATGGATACATATCCATATATATCCATATATACACATATATATCCATATGTCCATATATACACACATGTATATCCATATGTCCATATATATACATATGTGTGTGTGTATATATGGACACATGGATATATATAGGAGTAAACTTATGAAAGGCTTGATATGCCTTACCAAGACTCTTAGATTTTACCTTGTAGACAATGAGGTGGCCCATAATAGCTTAAATGAGTGAGGGGTATAAAGCGACTCCTCAGTCTAGATGAGAAAGTCAAAAGATGAGAAATAGACAAAATTTTACAGGGGCTGCACAGCAAGGAGAAAGAAATAAGGAAGGAAGGAAGGAGGGAGGAAGGAAGGAGGAAGAGGGGGAGAGAGGAAGGGAGGAAGGAAGGAAAGAAGGATCCCAGGATAATATAGTTGTCACATAAAATTGTGGAATAAATAAGTATGCAGGCAATCCCCAAGTTACGGATGACCCAACTTACAGCGTTCTATACTTACTAATGGGCTTTCAAGTCTCCCCATGAAAATAATTTATAATTAAATAATTAAATTAATAATTTGGGAACTAGTTTCTTCCGCGCAGGTAAATAAACCCACGAGGGGGTAGGTAAACTCCCAACTAATGGACTTGGTGAGCACTGTATGGAGGAAGGGCATGCTTCCAATCCTGGCTTGGGTGAGGCAAAGTCATAACATGTAACCACAATGTTTGTATCCCCATAGTATCCTGAAATTAAAAAAAAATGTGTAAGTGGTTTTGGTGCAGTGTCTTTACGCTAGTGGCTGGTCTCATAAATAGAGAACCAGCTGATAGAAACATAAGAACACAAATAATCAGAAGATCCTGAGCCAAGAAAGTTTATGACAAAAGAATTAGCCGAAGCCTTTCGTCTCATTGAAGCAGGATTTGCTAAGCTTGAGGAGCAAAATCCTAACATTGAGCAGTTTACAAAGGTTTACAGTGCAGTTAGTGAGACACCAGCTGCTACAAGGCCACTTATGATGAAAACAAGACAAGGCTGTGCAAACAACCCTAGATACCTTTTTCAAGAAACCGACTTCAGTGGTCAGCTCCTCTCCTCCAGCAACAGACTCAAAGCCTGATTCTCCAGCACCCACTCTGTCCTCTCCAGCACCATCTCCGTAGTCATCTCTTGATTAATGTCAGCTGCCTTTTTGCCTCAAAAATACCCCTTCTGGTAAGCAAGACATTGATGAAGCATCAGGTTAGTGTTAACCTTTAATATTCTTTTTTGAAATTTCTCCTATCTAAATTTTTTGTGAGTTTGTTTTTGTGTTCTGTTTGTTTGAATTAAAAGAAAAAGTGCAGTAGTTTCTGTAACATTATTACAGTACAGGGGTATTATTATTGTTTTATACCAAATGATTTTTATCACATATGAGCCATTATAGTATTATTATTAATACCATATATGTGCTGTTCGTCAGGGATCTGAGTTACATACAAATCCTATGTAAATATGTATTTAGGAATGTATCTCATCTGTAACCCCGGGGACCGCCAGTATTGATATTATAAGTAATATCAATTCATCATGTGTATCCTGTGTAAAATATAGATTATATGCATAATATTAATGTCTGATTTAATGTAGTCCTTTATAGTTTACAACATATGTTTATGTTTATAACCTCATTTATTAGAGTCTCCACCATGAAAGGCAGTATCTCTAGGTAGGTATAAAAGTTAGAGCCACCTAAAAACTGAAAGACCGAGTTGGATTCTGAATTCAGCTCTTAGCCCCAAATTCTAGTGTTCTATCAAAGCAACAATATATACAAAGAGAGAATGCATTAGAGGAAATGTTAAATTTGCATAAATTCAGATTTAGTTTATGCATTCAAATATCAAACAGCCTGAGCACCAAAATACAAGTAAAGCAAAGACCAAAAAGAGGGATGGGTACTTCAATAAGTAGAACAAACAATTCAGAGTTTGTATATTGTTTGTTAGGATTTGCCCTCTTTGTGGTAATAAAATTGATTCTTCTACCTTTTTACTTCTCCTCAATCCCCACTTCCTTACACAAAGCCTCTTTAGTCCAAATTGATGAAACATTACAAACACTGCCTCACAAACAAGACACACACACACACACACACACACAGAGAGAGAGAGAGAGAGCTGAAAGAGTCTTATATATTAACTTGACCAACCTTTTCATTTTTATAATAAGCGTAACAAAATGCAGAGAGGCTAATGGCTTGACAAATGTGGGACCCTAATTGGTGGCAGAGCTGAGCCTAAACCCCAGGCTTGCTAACCTTTCATCCATGGAGGTTTCCACAGCCTGTGGCCAAGAATCCTAGGACATATTCTGCCAAGAAGAAAACTGAAAGAAGGAGGGATTCACAGGAGTGCCCATCGGGGCCTGGGAAGGGAGAGGGAGGGTGGTCTACTGCAATGTTTCCCAGACTTTTAGATTTCATGGAGCAGGGAAATTTCAAATAAATATATATGTTCCATCTTTGGGCTGCCAAAATTTTAATTTTGCCAAGAAAAGACATTTCAAAACAAACAAAGGCTAAACAAGTGTAAACTACTTTCACCACCATTTCACACAAAAAATAGACAATGCCATATCAAAGTTTAGGACACTCTTATTGTAGAACAAAGTCCACTCTATGAAAAATTCCCTTATTGTAGCTTTTCTTCATTTAACTGAGAATTAATGCATGCTTTCTCGTGCACCAGACCCGGCTGATGGCCAATATTTATGAACTACCAGAATGTGGGAATAAGCCCTAAACTGAGTGTCAGGGAGTCGGGCTTTAGTTTCTACCGCTCAAAGACTCTGTGCCCGGAAGCTCCACAGCTCTGCATCTCAGACTAGCGCATTTACAAAATGAGACCTTCTGACTGGCTCTGGAATTCTAGCATTCTAAGAAGAGTTGAGTATCTGAATTAGACCAACACACCAGATGCACCCAAGAGCCCAGGGACTTCAGAAAGCCTCTTTCCTGGGTCTTGTTCTCTCAAGCCTCAGGAGAAAACTTGGTGGCATTGATCACATCCCCTATGCCCACTAGTAGCTTTTAGATCGCCCTTCATGAAAGAAAATATCAGGCTGAGCAGAACTATTTATTTTTAAATTCTCAATTGCCCTAATTTTTTATGGTTGACTATAATTCCTGACACCATATTACTACTAACTTTGTACGAAAAAAGGCAACAGAAGAGGGAAAGAGAAGAAGGTGCAGAGCAGACACTAAGGTGTAGTAAAAGGAGGGAAACGAAGGCTGAGTCTAACCATGTGAACCTTGTTTAATAAGCCATGTCAGACACTGCTGTTTAAAAAGGGTCCCCAATTTCAGAGTGACTGTTGGTGTATGTTCAACCCCTGGTGTGTTGATAAATGAGAAGAAAAATGTAAGCAGAAGAATGGAAGAGAAGTTTACAGTATATCGACAGAAGAATACTCTTTCATCCTTATTGTCCGTGGTTCCTCAGAAGGAAGACTGAAAACGTACACATTTAGTTAAATCTTAGTGACGTCATAAAAAGTTAAGTTAGAATCTCTGTGTAAAATACAGTTTAAAAGTGAGGAGAAGAAACCACAGGAAATATAGCAACAACAAGGTAGAAGCAGATTTAACTAAGAATTTCCTTTCCTCACTCTCTTTCAGTCACACCCATAATATAATTATAGTTTAGCATTTGCATTTAATTATACACTGTTGAGAAACAGTCTGAATTTTATAGCAAAGCTGAACCAAAAAGCTTTATTGCCAATAGGGTTTTGTAGCCCTATCGTGGGGAATTAATTTCAGAGCAGGCAAATACAAATCTTGGCTAAATAAGACAAAATGAAGATGTTTATGGTCATGCCAAACACAGACATATTTGCGGAAAAAATAGTACAAATAAACACATGTTACAAATTTGCTTAGGCAAATAGTAATCTCTCAGTAAGTGTTAGGTATTATCATCATCATGATATTTACAAAAAATGATTCAAGAATCTAATTTTTTAACTCCATGCCAATAAAATAAAATCTACAGAAAAGTTAGTGTAACGCCTTCAAGCTACCTTTTTAAGGAAAACCCACAGTATTCAGTGGAGTCATATACACCTCCTTTGGTGTTATTCCACTTCCTTTTTTTCTGTCCTAAACTCCAGAGGTGTTAAAAGAGGGTAAGGTCCTTCCTTGGGGTGGATTTTGTGGTACCAACCACAGGAATTCCACATGACTTTAGTGCATAAGTAATTGCTATCATGAAAATTCCTGATTTTTCAAAAATAAATGATGCATAAAAGGCACATAAAAGTTCAGTTAATAAGTCCCAACGCGTTCAAGAACATATCTTAGCTCAGCCAATGGAACTAGTTTTTTATTCAGTGGAGACCTCTTAAATGCATTGCCTCAGTGCACAGTAAATCTATTCTTTTAGCAGGTTTATTCCTTTATCTGGTAGTCAATTAAGTGGCCTTTCATGAAATGTAGCAATGACATACATTTGTGGAGGGAGGTATATTCTTATAACTTGTCTGATTATCTTCCGGCTTTAGCATGTATTATTTATGAGTGTTATATCTTGAGCAGGTTTATGCCTTCATCAAGTAATCATGAACACATTTTAAGTATAAATATGAGTCTGTAGCAACTGGAAACCACCATGGTTTTAACAAGGTTCATTCTTGCACAAATATCTCATTCAATTTTGAGGGAATTGTATTTTGAGAATAAAATTTATTTTGTCATTTTTCCCTCTCACTTTCTAAATTGTAATACCTATACTACAAAGAAAAGCAATCATCACTGTTGCATGCATTTGACTAAATATTTCTAGCTATAGAAATGCCATCAGCTTATTTCATACATCTAAGATGAACTGAGAGAAAGCTTTTAGAATGCAACAGCATCTGTGATAATTCCCCAACCTAAGAGGAACTTCACAGAATAAATGTCAGGAAATTGTATTGATATATTTGTAGGTGACAAAATGTAATCAGATTTTTAATGTTTTGGATGTTGGAGTTGTATTGTTGCTTGTTTTTGTTAAAATTTTAATCTGACTGATGAATCACTTTTTCTTTGTTGCAAAAATAAAGAAAATTAAATGTTATTCCATTCTGAAAGATTGAATCTTTCAGTTTCTCAATTTATGTTGCACACAAAACAATTGAAATCCTACATAAATCAAAAATTATAATTTTTCTATTTAATCTTGTCATTAAGTTAGCGTTTTAGGCAAGTATCCTGCATTTAATTAAATATTTTTTGAATTACTATTATTCTGGGAATAATTGAAGTAGCAATGTGGTTGAATAGTATTATAACCCAACAATTCTATCATTTTTAAAGGTAGGCACCAAGCCCAAACTACAGATGAATTAGCTGTTCTTAAATTAAGGAATATTATGAACCAGTAATGGCATGACATTCTTTTTTATGACTATAGCTCAGGTTATAATGTGACAAGAAAAAAAATGTAATGTTTCCAAAATGACAGTTTTTTAGATTTGTGTTGCCTGAGGTAGTTCAGCTGAACAATAAACTATAATTTGATTGATGGAAAATTGAAGTGGTTCATCTAATCTGCCAGGCTAGCCTATCACAGCTTTGGTTTTGCATGTATGATGATGTATCACAGTTTGAGAGATAATGTTATTTGTATTAGACAGGAGATTTTTTTTCTCCCACATATGAAAGGAGGACTTTATTACACAGAAATGATCAAAATATGCTATGGATTAGCATAGAATCAAATTTGTTGAAGTATAAATTTATAAGTCCAAAGATAGAAGACTGATATAAATAAAGCCTCAGAACACAGTTATTGGTTGTTGGTAAATTAGCCATGTACTGAATATAGAATTATTAAGTCTGGGGTAGAGTGACATCTGCACCTAGAAAAGCAATCCAGCTTTATTTTAAATAAATGCTGCCTTGATCAGGAGAAATCTTACAAACATCAATTATATTAAGACTCTTAAACTCTAGAGTGAAGAAAAAATGCATTTGAAAAAATAATAAAATGGTAATAAACACCAATAAACACCTTAACCATATGCAAATTCAAGTAACAAATTGGTAATCAAAGAACATGAGGCTATTTATAATTAACTGCTGAATATTGATGATTTTTCAGATTTAACCACAGCAAATTGAAATTAAGATTCCTGAGTTAATTTCAGAGTATAATTTTGAACAGGATAGTTCTAGTTCATCTTCTGCCATTAGCAGTCAAAACAACTTTGTGAATTATGTATACAATTTACATAATAAAAAGAAGTGTCCAACTATTCCTGTCTTTAAATTACTACAAAAAATTAAATGTATAAAGAGGTTTCAAAGTTACTAAAAATTTTACTAAGAACGTCTAAGAATGCTAAGCAATGAATTTCAGAATATTCCAGATAGGAGTACAACTGTAATCAGAGAAGATAAATATTTTAAAAGAAAAACTATAGAATTAGAATGGGAAATTTTATACCTCATTTTCTTCTCTATTAAAGAATGAAGAATGGTCATTGGAAAGGAAACTACAAAAAAATTAGGGGGGCTTGATATAATTTCTAGACTACATAATGTATCCAAGGTAACACATCCATAGAAGCATTTTTTCCCCTATCAATTAAAGATTTTGAATGTTTATTAACATTTAAAAAGTCACTAGTAGCCAGTTTATTGTGAAATATGTGCTCATTTACCCTGAGTGGAAGTGTAGACTATTACTACCTTTCTGGAATGCAATTTGAAAATGTAGCTATCATTCCTTGAGTGCTTACAATGTTTCAGGAATTCTACTATTCATATTTTTGCTCAAATATAAACTTTCTCAATTTCTATCCAGAGCCATAAAAATGTTCATAGCCTCTGACTCATTAATTCCAATTTTGAAAACAGATCTTAATAAAATTTAAAATAATATAATAGATATCTTCATTGCAACACTATTTACATAGGAAAAGTTGAGGATATAAATAGTGTTCAAAACTTATTTTAGCCTGGGCGCGGTGGCTCACGCCTGTAATCCTAGCACTCTGGGAGGCTGAGGTGGGTAGATTGCTCAAGGTCAGGAGTTCAAGACCAGCCTGAGCAAGAGCAAGACCCCATCTCTACTAAAAATAGAAAGAAATTATCTGGCCAACTAAAAATATACATAGGAAAAAAAAAATTAGCTGGGTGTGGTGGTGCATGCCTGTAGTCCCAGCTACTTGGGAGGCTGAGGCAGTAGGATTGCTTAAGCCCAGGAGCTTGAGGTTGCTGTGAGCTAGGCTGATGCCATGGCACTCACTCTAGCCCTGGCAACAGAGTGAGACTCTGTCTCAACAACAACAATAACAACAACAACAAAAAAACTTATTTTATTATGTTATATCCTTTTTTAACACATAATTATGCAGCCATTGAAAATTATTTTATGTAGAATATTTTATAACATGAAAATTGTTTACAGCATATTAGATTAGAAAAATAAACAAGAAATAAAATCATTTGTTGCATATATTAATCCATATATTTTATTAATACATTAATATATATTAATAGAAAAGTAAAAAAAGAGTCTAAGGAAACAACTGACAGAAATATACAGTATTCCTTTTCTATATTCCCAAATATACATGTATTTTTGTTTGTTTGTTTTTTGAGATAAGGTCTTCCTCTGTCACTCAAGCTAGAGTGCAGTGGCATCATCACAACTCACTACAACCTCAAACTCCTGGGTTCAAGCAATCCTCCTGCCTCAGCCTCCCAAGTAGCTTGGACTACAGGCATGCGCCACCACGCCTGACTAATTTTTCTATTTTTTTTTAATAGTGACGGGATCTCACTGTGTTGCTCAGGCTAGTCTCAAACTCCTGGCCTCGAGCGATCCCCCTCCCTTGTCCTCACAAAGTGCTAGGATTACAGGCATGAGCCATGGCATCTGTCCCCACATATTTTTTGATCAGTATGCATTATTTCCATAATTGGAAAAGAAGTCATGATCCCTATTTCTTTGACTTTATCCTTACTTGCTTACTTTGGCATGCATATAATTGAAATAGCATTGAAATGTTTATACATATTGAGATCCATATATTTTTATTCATATGATGACTGCTGTTTTTATGGTAAGTTGCCACAGTTTAACTCAAGGGTCTGCAAATGTACTCTGCCTCTTTTTGCAAATAAAGTTTTATTGGGACATAGTCATGCCCATTTTTTTGCTTTACATATACCTACTTTCTTGCTATAGTAGCAAAGTTGAACAGTAACAACAGAGACTATGTGGCCCAGGAAGCCAAAAATATTTTTGATCTGGCCCTTTGCAGAAAAAGTATGCCAACCTACGGTCTAAGTAGTCAATACTGTTTATCATGTTTTACTAGGTATAAACATTTATCTTTGGAGGCATTAATTTCAACTTCAGTAATGTATTTCATCACCAAAATACTAAGTAATCAGGAAAAGCAATACCTCTTATAAGAGTTGTTGCAATTGAGGCTTGAAAGCAACCTGTGTGTGTATGTATGTGTGTGTGTGTGTGTGATATATACACATGGGTTAGGGTTAGGGATATATATATATATATATATATATACACACACACATAGGCACATCCAATCAATAACTAAAACAAAAAAAAATTAGTAGCAAAGCACCACTAAGCAAAAAAAAGCTCATATCAAAATCATTTTTTAAAAAAGTGTATATAGAGAGAGACAGAGACAGAGAGAGAGCTTCCCGTATGGACACATGGAGCAGAAGTTCCAAGACTCTACCTGTCCACCTTCCTCCCCTGGTACAGTTTTTACACATGGCAGTGAAACTTGGGGCTCTAGGGAATATAACAGACCCTCACTAGCACAAGAGTTTGTCATCAATTTGGTCCTAGCAATACTTGTCATGGAACAACCAGACATAGGTTGCTTAATCTGATTGTCATTCTCTACAATACCTCTACCATTACTTCTTTCACTGATTGCTCCATCCCTACCTGTATAACTCCAGGCTGTCAAGATAATCATTTAGTAATAAAAGATGTGGTCAATCTTCCTATTTCAACACCTTCTGACTACTTGTAGAGAGCTCATGCAAAACCGTGGACCCAAACCTTCACCTCTCTGCTATGCCTCTCTGCCATCACAGAAATAAACAACATAAAAATCTCCATCACTTACAACTATGAAAATTAATAAGACCAATAATTTATTGATCAAAGAGTCAAACACTAAAGTTTCACATTAAATTTAAACTTTTTCTAAGATTGTTATTTTTAACAAATCTATCCTAGACCTAGTTAACAAATCTGCATTATTTCATCCTCCTTGCCATATTTTTAAAATAAAAAGCTTATTGGCAATTTTCCAGAACACTCTGAGCTGGCAATGATGGTCTTAAAAAATGTTTTTCATAATTACCTCCAGTGACTATACCCTGAAGACACCCAATTGGATGCTGTGAGTAGGTAAAGCCATAATGGAAGAGAAGGAAAGGTGTAAGTCACGTCTCCCTGCAACATTAATTTTATTTAAAGATTTCTTGTTGAGAATAACAACATAAAGCAAAGCACCCTTTTTGTATGTGTAACAATATTAGGGACTAGAATTAGAAATTCACATTAAGGAAAGACATGATGATAAGCCTTATTAACTATGCCTTTAGACTTCTCACTTCCCCATCAACTGCTTCCCATCTCCGCTAAGAATTCACATTTTGCCTTTGGATGCACTTTAATTCAAGAGTTTACAAAAGACACCTATATTAAAAACACTTTGTACATACTGAAAAAATATATTCTGCATGCCCAGATTTCTTGTGTGATCCTGGTGTAGTCACTTACCTTTCTCACTCTTCAGTGATCTCATTTCTTAAGGAAGAAAATAATATGAGTTTCACAAAATAAATATGCCACTAAGATGGTATTAAAAACTACTGTCTTGGAAGCCCACCTGTCCCTCACAAAGAAATAGAAACTGGAAGGAAAATTTAGAGAAAGTATTTTTGGAGCCAAATAAGCTGAACATTTTGAAACAGACTGAATGAAAGAATAAATAGGTTACAAAAACATCCAGCCAATTCCTATTCTTCCATCAGGCTTCCATTGTGTACTCCTATCTTTCTATTTAGAAGCCACCACAACGTATAGAAACTTGTGAACATTTAATTTCTAAAATGCATATACTTGTTTTATTGGCATCACATAAAAACCACTTATGCATACTTTTGTATACTTAAAAATGCATGTAAAGTCTCGCTATCGTATGAGGAAATCGGCCGATGGTGTCAGTTTGCTTTTGGCACAGATACTTAGATAAAGAATTACACCAGTGGTTTTAATCTTTTAAGTACAAAGACTAACTTAACATCTGGAAGTTTTACAGGGCAGGAATTGAAAGTTGCTGAGTTAAAGAAGGCTTCTTATTATTCAGCACAAAATAAGACTGACACAATAACATTTGGATAAGCAATTTTTTTTGTTAATTTCAGAAAACTTATGCTCCAAAGCAATTCAGAGTTTCTGTGTTTGTTGATATTACCTTTTAATGTGACAACCATGACACCATTTTCCAAAACAGATGGATTAATGTCATTTAAAAAAAATTACTTCACCTAGACAGGTGTTTCCTGTGTATGTTTGACATGAAATTAAACATAGCTCCAGATGTTCTGTTTGTAGCAAAGCCAGTTAATTTTATTAGAACATTTAATCACAGATCAACAGTGTACTAGAAGGGCAGTGAATGTGAAGCAGAGATTTAACAGAACTTCCTAATGAATTGTGAATTAGTTTATATAGGGAGATCCAGAGGAGTACAATGCTGCTTATGTGAATCCCATAAATACATTGATTTGAGTTTGTTATTTTTCCTGAACTCTGATATTATTCATATTGAAGAGCTTCACTAAAATATAAAGTTGTACGTGTGTATTTAAAGCTGGCAATGCCATAATTATGCAGCTACTTAGTGTAAGTAGAATCTTTTCTTTTTAAGTTGAATATTGGTGGTATTTCATAAACACTGCCCCTTAGGCATACGTGAAGTCTGTATTCTCTCATGGGCCTCAAAGTGCACTAGGGTGTTACCGATATTCACAGCAATTGCTCAGCCTACCATGCATATAGTCAAGAGACAGCAGCTCAGAGTTTTGTTATGCCAGGTTTAAACATCATTATATGCCTAGTTATTTTTCCTCTAAGATTAGCTATAGATTTCCCATTAATTATAACATCAAGTTGATTCATCATTAATAAAATAAATCTCAGTGAACTGTCACTGATTTCTTGACTAAAATGAAAACAAATGAAGAAAAACCAGTTCCTGTCTTTGTTATACTCTTATCAAATTTGTCTTTGTAGAAGCCTGGTCATTTCAGAGCCAGAGCAAAATATTCATAATTTTCTACTTTGAAATATTAGTGTGCCCATATGCACTAATAAAAACTTAAAGCCCTGCTATGATTGATGTTTTTTGTTGGCCCGTCACCTCATTGTATAGAAGTTTGTTTTAATGAGTTTCTCTAATGAATATTTTATATTGCTACTTGGATGAATGGCATATGGTAAATGCAAGGTAAATTACAGCTCTTTAAATAAATATTTTTCATAAATTATTTATTTTGTGATGCCTGTATTGGTAAGATGTCATGTCAGATAAAGATTGGAAAGTATTTACTGTAATACTTATTTGTAACTTGAAGAAGTAAAATTTTTAAATTATTAACAAGCTTCCAATATATCCATGAAACTTACAGCAAAATTAGCATAAACTCTATCATATTACAAATTTGTGTAGACAGCTTCCATTCTATAATGCAAAAATAAGACAATCTCTTACGTTTGTAAAAATTTTTATACAGTACTATGAAAATAAGGCAGAAAAAAACTATTTCTGTAAGAATAAAAAAAGGGAACTAGGTAAAACCAAACTTGAATAAAATTTAATGTTGAGAATTATTCAATCCCTGAATTCTATTATATTTTTAAAAGTAGAATATAATTATTTTAATTGAGTAACCACACTTTTTTAATAATATTTCTTATTTTCTTTGGGGATATAGCTGAGTGGATAGATTTTTCATCTAATAAATATTAATAGTTGCTATTTATTGACTGCCTTTATAAACATTATCTCATTAAATTCTCAGGATAACCATAAAAATGTGGGAGCATTATTTCTATTTCTACATACAAGAAAATTAAGACTCACATGGCTCAGAACTAATAAAAATTTGAACTCAAAATAGATTGACTACAATGCCTATGGCTTTCCAGCTAAATCAATAGGGCCCCAAAATATATCATCCCCTACAGAAAAATTTTATATACAGGAAAAACCGATATTCTCTATTTTTACAGTATCTTATTATTAATAACAGTAACATCTAATGCTTAAAGAATGATTACATTGTGTCACGTACTAAGTGATTTGCCTTTATGTATCAACTTACTGATTCCTCACAATGATGCTAAGAGTTGGGTACTGGTACCTCCACTGTACACATGGTAAGACTGAGGCACAGATTCTTTAGGCAACTTGCCCAAATTTATACAGCTTGTAAGTACCAGAGCTAGCACTCACACTCAGACATCGGGCCAAAGTTTGTGCTCTTAATAATGAGGCCTATAATGTTATACCGAAGCATGTTCACATGTCTGTCTCTCCCCTGAAATTTTAAGTTCCCTAAAGTTATGAGTGTGTCTTATTCATTTGTGCAGCCCCAGCACCTATAACATTGCTTGGGAAAGAGTAGATACACAATAAATATTTGTTTAACTGAACTGATTCACCGATGTTTACTGTTTACCCATATATTCAAAATAGATTTTTTTTCAATGTTTTGATTCCAAAATGAGGAAAAATAAGCAAATGCTAGCAGTTGTGTGCTGAAATGCAACCACATAGGATTCCATCCTTGCTCCCTCAGAATTAAATAATAATAATTCATGTATATAGATACGATAAATATTTGGGGAAAAAAGAAAATATGATTTATAGCTACTTGCAGTTTGGCTAAACTCATTCTCTGGTTTATTTATACATATGTGTTCATGCTGTCATTGCTCTGTGAGCATTTAAAATTCTACCTCAAATACCTGAAACACATTATATTAGAGGATGTGGCTGTATGGACCCTATAATAACAATTATATTAAGTAAGACAAGAAGTCACATTTGGTCCCTTAGAATGCTATGGATAGCACTAGCATATAATAAGCATCTTAAAGTAATAAAATATAAAACCATTTTCTTAAAATGGCCAGTAAGGTGAAACACCATTTTTAATTACATTTGGTTGATCCACATGCAATAATTAATATTCAATCATTTCAAATATAAATGGCATTTTCATGTGGTTGAAATAATAGGTAACTGAGTGTCTACTTTTATACCATACCTGGATTACCAATTTAAGAATACAATAAATTATTCATGTATGTTAAACTATACAAAGTACAATCTTTCTTTAGTGAGTCAAAAGGAACATGAAGATTTTATAGTAGCTTTCAAGATATCTTTACCAAGAAGTATTTTTTAAACTATTGTAAGCATACAATTAAGCATTTCTGATTTTTAGAAAATAGAAATTTACTTTATGCTACATATTTTTTTATTTTTTAAAAAATTGTTATGGGCACATGATAGTTGTAATATCACATGGGGTACATGTGATATTTTAAAACAAGTATACAATGTGTAATGATTAAATTAAGATGATTGGGATATCCATTGCCTCAAACATTTATCATTTTTTGTGTTAGGAACATTCCAAATCCACTTCTCTAATTATCTGGAAATATATAAGCTACATATTTTTTTGTATTAATACATAAACTACCTCCTGCATAGTTAAAATTTTACCTTTTATTCTCTGCAAGTTAAGAGATCCAAAAATAAGCACTGACAATTATAAACATGTACTTTGGCAACAGGTTTTGGAACAGATTGATTCCAAAATATCTAGATAAACAAAGGAATTCATCCATATGTTGTTTTTTTTTTTCAATTCTGACAGATGGCATGCTTGAGAATAAATAAAAACAAATGCCTTAAATCAGAAGAGTTCTTGTATTTATATCTTAGTTCCAGCTAACAATATGAATGTAAAATATTATTTAATTTATTTAGATTTAAAGTAAAATGTGAGAAAAATCCAACACATTGCAATTGATTAAGAAAAGAAAAGCAAAGCACAGTGAGGGCTGCAGCCCTTTAAGACCCACATATTCCCTCCTTGTTCAATGGAAATCATGTCAGTCATTTTGTGCTGGACTCAAGCTACAGCCAGGTTAGGCAAGTCTTATTTGAAAAGTTCATCACTGAGATACTGCTTTCACTTCTCTGAAAAAAACTTTGCAAAATATTTCAGCCTTCAGTGCAATATATTACCAGAAGTCTTTGATTTTTCTTATCATATTTTTATTTAATGTAATTTTTTATTTTTGTCCCAATGATCACATACCAGGAGAAAATACTATAGATATAATGACTAGCAAAGCAATTGGTATTTGCATATTATATGAGCTTTGCTTGAGACGCGGGACATTTTTCAGTGCCTTGGGGATATTTTAAAAAGATTATTTCCGATAACTAAGTTGAAAGTGTTGGTACCCATTGTACATGTATAGTTAAAAATGAACCCCAAAAGTAGCAACTGGGAAAAATATATATACATTATATGCTTGTGAAAGCAGGCGGAAGGGCTAGCAAGCAGGGCCAGCACGACAATCAGCCCTTCCTTTCTTGCCACGCTTGAAACCTAAAGAGAAAATGCTGGCATGCTACAGAGAACAGAGGCCGTGGCTGTGCTCAGTGGAGATGGGGACCAGTATGATTTGCAGTTCTCAGCACAAACTCTACCTAAAGCATCATGGGAGGATTCCCGGTCTGTTGCAGGGTTGACTGCAGCAGTTTGCTGCTCTGATACAAGGGTGCGGGGGTTTGGGGCATAAGGGAGAGAACCGTAGAGATGAATATATATGTGAACTTTAGGAATGAATATATTAATGCTAAGAGAACAAAGATCCAAATTTTAGAAATGAAAAAGTACTATTTTTCCCATATAAACATAGACTCGATAGATTAGAGATCTCAAAGTAAGTGCTTCAGTAAAAGCACCTAATACCAAATGAAACTGACTTTGTGAGAGTGATCCATATTTACCCAGGAAAGGATTATTTGTCCAAGTTCCTGGAGTAATACCACAGAATTAATTCATATATATATATATAAAATTTGTCAGAAAATTTGCATCGTCTTTTGTTCAAAATCACTACACAACAAAAGAAACTATTTTAGAAATTTAAAAAAATCCTAATTTGAGATGCTTTTATATGTTTCAAAAGCAGCCATGGACAAACAAGTGGTAAACCTTAGGGAGGGGAAGAGGTGGAGAAGGATGTAAATCAAAGTACTTTGACAATCACTGTCTTCAGACCTTCTAAATTATAGTGGTGACTCAATTGTTGGGAGGAGGGGGTGATATCAAAACCACTTGGGAGCACTTCTCAAATTATAAGCATGCTGTCATTGTCCACTTCGGTCCACATGATTCCTCTAGGAAACTATTGTTAATAAAAAAATACGTTACACATCACTCAGGTGTTTGGGGGGGCGGGGAATGCAGGGAGAAGAGTGGTGGGTGTTGAGAAACCCTAGCAGATCATACAGCAGTTCTAAAGACTATGATTTGCAGATAAAGGCCACCTTAAAACTTGGACTCTAAGGCAGAGTTTCTTAACCTTGGCACTACTGACATTTTAGACCGAATCATTACTTTGGTGGGGGGCCGTGGGGGCTGTCCTTTCTTTGTATTATAGGATATTTAGCAGCATCATAGACTTCTGCCCTCTAGATGCCAGTATCTGGCCCCTCCCCCCTTCCCCACACAGTCAAGACAATCAAAAATGTCTCCACACATTGCCAATGTTCTGAGCAGGGTGGGGGTGGTGAGGTCGGGCTCACCCTCTTGTTGAGAACCGCTGCGCTAAAGGTACATGGGACATAAACAGGGAGAGAAGTGTTGATTTGAATCAAGCAAAAGACACCTTAATAAAATATATATTTATCACGTTTGGAAAGCAAGGTAACAATTGGGATGTCAGATTCAGGAATAAAGGGCTTTATTATTATTATTATTCACCAGTTGCGGTGTATTTTGTCAGTATCAGACAAAAGCAAGCAAGCATAAAGGCTTTATGGTCCACTCTGACTTTGAGAAGAAGGTGCTATTTCCAGACAGTTTTCTCTCTCAGGAAAGAGAGGGGTACCAACTTTTCCCTAACGAATATGCTCTTTGTCAATTAAAAAGTAAAAATTTTCAAAGTCTTTTTTTCCCTACCAAATAGTCATTGTGAAGATAGATGTATGTAATCATTTGTGTGGGAACAAATCCCTTTATTGAAAGCAGACTTGTCATAGCAAGACAATGGGTCACAGTAAGTTTTTGATGAACCTAGTTTGGTATGAATTGTCCACCACACAGTGCTCCGGTATAGTCGACATGCTTTGCATGATTTCCTCATATTTATCATTATAAAAAGGAGTGGAAGTATGAATAATTTATAAAAGAAAAACTACATCTAGAAAATATAAACAATGCACAACTTCACGAGAAATTAATAAAATGAAATGTAAATACCATTAAGATCTGATTTTCACCAGCTATTAGATTAGAAAATGCCATATTTCATTGAAACTAAGGTACCATCAGTTGCAAGATACAATCATGATTTTATGTTTCATGGAGAAAGTAAAAATGCTACCAATTAAACTATTACATGTCATTGATTATAACACAGACTCAAATTTCAGAGCTGCTAAAAATGGGGGAAAAAGTGCATCTAAGAATCAATGAAATTTGTGATTATAAAATTGATACAGTCCAATGCTGTGAAGGGTATAGAAAATAGACATTCTCCTACAATAGTCGTGACATTGTAAATTGATATAGGTTTTTGGAAAGAAATTTGATATTCCCTATGACCCAGCAATCACACATCCAGAAATCTATCTTACAAAAATATAAGCATAAGCACATAAAGATATGAGATAAAGAAAATGAAGCATTATATAAAATGGTTTTTAAAAATTAGAAACAACTTCAATGTCCCCCAATAGGTGAGGGGATACATAAATTTTAGCATACACTGGAATTCTAAACAGCCATTAAAAAATAAGGTGGCTCCCTATATCACTTTGGGAAAATGTTAACAATGTTAAATATAAGCAAGGTATAGAATAAGGGTATCTCAAAATCCCAATTTTTTCTATAAACACAATTTTTTAAAAACATGTAATTTTAACTGTTGTCGTTTTTAGAAGACTGAAGGAGAGACTTTCATTTTTTACTATATATGTTTCTACATTCTAAAAAATTGGTTAATAATTTTATAACAATAAATATAGAGAAAGTCAAGTGCAAGAGGAAGGGCAGAAGAGGGAATATAGTGTGCTACCATTTGAATGCATAGAATATCCATTATGCATATATATATAATGTGTACATATATGTATATGCTGTATAGTAGTGGGCACCTCTTGAATGGACTCAAGAGTCCATTAGCCTTTGCATTGGAAAAATAAAAGGACTAGAAAACAGCATTAAAAATGAGATTCTTTGTATACACTTTAATGTATTTTTAAAAACTTTTTTACTGTTTACATGTATTACCTCCTCAAAAACTAAATAAACAAAAATGTTAAATATTGTGCAGCTTTTCATTCTATTTGTAAGTATATTTACTTACCGCCTTGCATTTATATAAGTCTAGTTACATAACTTCAGATATTTTACTGCCCACTCTCCCTTCGTGTTGAGTTTATACTGCTGGGAAAGAGCACAGGAGTTATAAACAATCCTAACAAGAGCAGAGTTGGGACGCCTGGACTCTTGTGCCTAGGTTGGAATCCATGAAACATTTCCCAGCAGTGTGACCTTAGGCAAGTTACTTCCTCAATGCCAGATAGTGCTGTAAACATTTCACATATACTAACTTGCTTAGTCCTTATAACAATGGGTAGGCATGTTATTGTTGCCATTTTAAAGATAAATAAACTGAGGCACTACCAGAAATCAGAGTATCCCATCCCATATTATAAAACAGTTGGAGATCTGAGATGAGGAAAGCCAGTCCTATTTCCTAGAATGGCTCTCAGTCCATGCACACTATGCCTCATCTCACTCTCTGTACAAGAAATTCTGACTCAGTAAGTGTGTTGAATGAGTACTTACCAAGGGTCTGATTCACTTAGAACCCAAAGAAAAGTATAAGAATGGAGAGAGTGGCTAATATCTGAACAGCTAGGCTTACTTTAGGTCTTAGATTAAGTGTCAGGAATTATCTCAGCACCTATTTTTAAACTGAGGATAGATGACCTCATCTATGTATGTAGGTGACTCTTAAGATGCCTCGGCCTAGCTGAAGCCCTGAGGTGTGGGGCAGGTGGAAGTAAGAGAGTCAATTTATCTTCTAGAAAATTTCATTTCAATTCAAGCTCCCGATTGTACTGTTTTAAGCATGTCAGTTGTATTATTAGCAAGTAACAACCATTTGCATTTATTCAGCAGCTTCATTAATTTCCCAAAAATCCTTCAAGATAAAATTTGTTATTTCCACATATTTGTCCATAAAACTGAATAACTGAAAGGTTAAGTAATTTGCTGAAGGCCACATAAGGTAGTAAGACTCAGTACTATGATTCAAGCCTTTGTCTTCCTAGCTCCAAAGCCAGTACTTCTGTGTAAAGCCATATGATCCAAGAGTGCTAATCCAATTTCTAACATGACTAATGTGGTTCCCAAATTATAGCTAGATCAGGTTAGATGTGGATCACCTAGGACCTATATTAATACAGACTCCAAGGCTCATCTCAAAATTGCTGACTCAGTCTTCCTGGGACAGGGGCCCATAATCACTGTTTATAGCAAGTTAAGCTGCTCAGGCATAAACTATTAAAATCGCTAAAATTTCCAGACAAATATTATCCTTTTCTCATGGTTTATAAACATTAATGACATATACATACAACATTTTATATACACACATAAAATTATAACTACTATATGTTATATTTACCTAACTATATGCCGTAATTATAATCACAAGTATAGAAAAAATTATACACCTAATTACATTTTTTTAAACCAGGAGTATAGAACCTTTGCATTCTATATTTTTCAGTCAATCAAAAAATTATTTGACAATACAATATGTCAGGAAAGCAGAATTAATATTTTAAGTGGAAATGTTTGTATTTTATTTTGCACTGCTTTCAGTGTCCTAACGATGGACCAGGAAAATACAGAAGTAATTTAATATGTACCCAGAGCTTGGCCATTTGAGTATCTTTATTTCGACCATTCAGTTAAAATATAATTAATAAATCACACAAACAATACTTTTTAAAATAATCTGTAATACATTGAAATGCATACTATGCTTTGACAAACACTAAATTTCCTTTTTAGAATGCAATTTGATATGGCTTGCAGAGCACTGCATACTTCTCTCTGAAAAGCTTTACGTCAGTTATAAAACAGCTCTCAAATCTATAGCTGAGCTTTGTGTGTATCAAATTGAATGTATCACTGAAAATTAGATAATTGCATTGAGTGGCTGTAAATTGTGCATTTAAAAAAGAAAATCTGTTTTTTTAAGAGTATTTTGAGTCCAACAGCTCCCTTTAATGCCTCTGGACAGTATTTTCAGAACTCATTTGTTTGAGGGGTTTTTAATCTGAGGACATTGAAAAGTTACACCCGCTGTGCTGTCGTCAATCACGCTAGGAGGAAAAATAGTGGCATGATTTGTTATCTGTTATTCCCCTTGCTGTGGTGACTGTCTCCCAGTGCCAGCTCTGTCCTTAAGGCCATCACTTATAGGGACCACTGTCTGTCAAAACCACAGCCAACTTTAAGGGCTGCCTTTGTTGGAGCAGACAAATGAGTATGACCTTTAACAATAAAATAGGCACCTACTGAGAAAGATGAAACAGCAGCTGAAATTAAGAACACCATATAGCCATTTCAAACACTTGAGAAAAGTTAGAAGTTGAGCTAAAACTTAATTATGAGAGTAAATGTGGGTAGACGTTGTCAATAATGAAACAGACATGGTCAGAAGTATCGATTCGCCGTCTGGACTAAAACTTCATCCAGGAATCATCCTACCTTCCATTAATAATGAATGGTATTGACGGGGTCTATTTAAAAGGGGAGGGTATTAAATTATGGTAGCTTAAGGTTTATCAAATGGTGATTTTTTTTTTCAGTAGACACACAGATATACAATTTGTTTATGAATATTCTAGAAGGGCAAAAAAAAAATAATAACACACTAAACCTTTGATTTACACTAATAGCTACTTCAAACGATTTGCAGCAAAGTGCCTCCGCCTGGGCAAGTATTGGCTGTGAACTGTCCATTGATATTTTGTAGTGTCTCAAAGCTGAGCATAAGCATTCCAGGCATTGCATTGTAAAGACCACAGCACAGTTTGTGGTTTGAAAGGCTCTTGTAACCCAACCTGGCAAGTGGTCAGTGGAGACTACATTTTACAGAGAACACAAATCAATCTTATTGATCACTTTTCAAGTAATATAATATTCTGCCTGTGACAATAATGAAATTAGTCTATGGATTTTTAAAAAATATTGAAATGTCATTTAAATATTTGATGAAATATAGTACTTTATAAATATGCACATTTGTGTGGTTCTCACAAGAATAATTTAATTGATTTTTTATAGAGAAATCCCTGAGAATAATTTCAGAAAATTCCCCTTATTCGAAATTAGTGATAATTGTAAATTTGGCAATACATTGTACGTGTTCCAGATAGTTAAAGCCTTATTGGATTTTCCACCTACAATTCTATTGGCTCTTATGCAGTAGATATTTGGGTTACTCACCTGTATTTCCAGTTCTTCTCTTCCTTTAGTTCATGGTGGTGGTGGGAGGGGCTGGTCATTGAACTTCACCTTTTCCTTTGATATTCTTTGGCCAATGAAACATGAGTGGCAGTGATGTGTCATTTCTAGATGAATGCATACATTTACTCATGGGAGACTCGAAGCTCTCTCTTTCCTTTCCATGGGGATAAAGGAGAAAACCTTGCATTTAGATTTTGGGAAATTTGGATCACTACAAATGGAAGACAGATGCCTGTAGGCTCTTCGGTGAGGAAGAAATAAACAAATATTTGTTCAAATTCATTGAGATTTTGGAGTTGTTTGTTACCATAGCATAAATAACCTTGCTTTTCCTGACCAATACATTCTATTAGTGGTAAGTTTTTTTTATATTTCTAAATTACCAAAACACAATGCTATCATGATTTCTCCCATATGATCTATTTGTATATGTATATATGTATGTATGATTATTTTAGGAAGTATTTTAGACCCTATGTATAACTTTTCTACAGTCTCTGACAACTATGTTCCTAGCATCATTTATGTGTTTAACTTGGGATGGTTTGCCCCATAACTCTTCAAGCCCAAAATACAATCGCAATACTTTTCAAAAAAGAAAGGATCTAAGGTCTGGGTTCTAATCCTAGAATTGGCTACACCAGTAATAAGTCCAGGGCTCACAATATAACCTCTAGTACAGAGGTGTACCTCATCAAAAGTCCATAGAATTTTTTTTATAATCAAAAGCCTATACCAATGTAAAGGCCCAAGTTTTTAATAGGTTTGGAGTTTCAATTGTAACCCCACTCTGAAGTGGTTATCCTTTCAGCTTAGGGTTAAAAGGCTTTGACAAAGCACTGCAGGGAACATTGGATTGCCCTCACCTACATTGTACCTAGCTTGGGATGGATAAATACAGTCTCATTCTCTAATGTTCCCGACTGCCTCTAGGAACACTAAATTTTAAGAGAGAAAAACATGAATCCTGTATTTCAAGAGTGGTGGAACTAAGCCATTGTTAACTCCCCTTAAAAAGGATATTCAGTGGCTAGTTCAGATTGCCCCTGAGACACCTAAAGCTGCATTAAGTACTTGTGAAAGTGAAAATCCACTGGGAACCCAATTCCAGTGTTTAAACCTCAGCATGAATAGTAGAGTTCCTAGCAGGGTGCACTTTTACATGTCTTTATAAGCAGATTCAAAACTTACTGTATGCAGTCGGGCCACACGATTTCTATTAACCTACAGCTGATCATAGTCTTCAATAAAATGAGCAATCCAAATATCAAAAATTATATAACCCCTATAAAATTAGAGGGGAAAAGAAGCTGATGAGCATTTGAGAATGAAGAATTTGTACACTATATGCCATTTAGATAATGATATATAAAAGATGAAGCACTTAAAATCTCTAGGCTCCTGCCTTCCTACCAAATATGCCATAGTATGAATTCTCCAAATTTATTTTTAAATATATTGATGTTTTCTTTTGATTGTATCATTTACATTTTTAATAAATACTTTTCTCAGATAAGTACTTAATGAATGTACCTCTCGGTAGCATTGTATACAATGTATAAATAACCACTTGGTGGCATAAAATAGTTCACAATTTACTGGGTATGTGATATATAAAATTTGGGAACATACGATTTTAAATTAATATTCTAGATACCCATATATTTATTTTAAAAACATATGTCCAAAGGTAACCAAACTGTAGAGATTTGAAGTATTTCCCCTGACGAGTAAAAAGACAAGCATAGTTTCTAAGTGTTATGCTTGTTCTCCATATTTTAAGCTTGTGTTTGCACACTCTACCAACTATTTTACTAGCAACTACTGAGAAATCTGCATTTCATTCCTATTGCTTAGCAAATGGGTTTTCTGCTTTAAAGTCAGTTTTAAGCCCAGTATCTTGATTGCTATTTGACAGTAGAAGGTCAAGCATGGGATATTTTAGATCCTATTAAAATTTTTCAGATCAAGCACAGGTGACAGAAAAATAACCACTACAGGATCTTTATTGTATATGATGGGACCACAAATAAACTTTGCAGCCCTACTCCCAACGTGTTCTGACTTGACTGAAAGCTAAAGAGTGAGCTTATCTATTGATTTTCACATGCAAGCTAAGAGGTAAAATAACCCCAGCTCATTAAAGGTGCCAGTGTGGTGGATAATTTGGCACCTTTTATCTTCTGAAAATAAAATTAGCTAAATCTTAGACATACAATAGGATTGCTAGTGGGAGAACAGCACAATTGGAAGCACCCACTCCCTGGGCCCCAGTTTCTTAAGTAGTCAAGGTTCCTTCCATTGATTCTTGCACTTCAACATTTCCAATCTGAAAAAGGAGATTTGCTTTTTATCAATGTCTTTAACATGTTGCTTTATTTTCTGTTATAATAGTCACACTGTTTTCAAAGTTTGGCAAATGATTTCTAAATTTGTTTGTAAAAACAAAACAAAAATCACAAAAACATTTTTTTTTTGAATAAAGTATCTGGAAGAACTTTATGAATGGAAATATTTTGTAACCTGTATGTGAGCGGTAAATGCTAGAAATCTATTTTTTCATGTCTAGCCCTTAAGGAAACAAGGTTTTGGTTCTTTTTTTTTTTTTTAATGCACTATCAAACAAATAAACAAAAATCCTCCATTCATATAAAAATAAGTGATTGAGAACATTTTCCCAAGAGTGTCATATTCAAGGAATACTTACCCTCTCCCTGAAGGGTTCCTATGTTTTGTTTTGTTTTGTTTTGTTTTGTTTTTCTTTTTTGTGAGGTCATGTGTTTCTGTCTCTATTTCACAGAAGCTTCTTTTATATTGTACTTTTTATGTCACCCACTTCAAAGAGAGAGAATGGCCAAAGATTAGATGCAAAAATATTCTTTGAAACAATATTTGAATTAAAGAATATGAGATCACTGAGTAAAATAAAGCTCCTATGACAAATTACTTTGAGTTTTTAAAGATATCTCAAAGTTAAAAATTCACATTTATGTCTCTAAGTCACAGATTGTCCTCTTTAAAAAATATACATATATATGGGTGTATGTGTATATATATTTTTTACGTTTAACATCAAGATACCATATATAAGAGGATTTCAATACAGTAATTTTGTTTTTTTTCCAAGGTATGAAAACTTCTTTAGGAAATGATTTATTTTTGTAACCTCATAATTCACATTACCATTTCTCTTCCGTAGCATCTACTTCCCAATATCATTCCCTCCACTTCTTTTTCTACCTTACTCCTTAAATCAATGTTTGCATATATTGCCACCCTAGCAAGGTTATTACTACAAAATTCTGTGTCAACAGTTATGTTAAAAGGCATGGATGATCCTATTTAGAGCATAATTCAGAAAAATAAGTTACACCATGGAAATGTAAGTAAAAAGGAATTTTTCAGTGACCTATAAAGTAAAAAGACTATAGAGAAGCCTTGTAGGTAAATAAAAATGATGTAAATAAATCCAACTCTATTACTGAAGAATTCCCTTTCTTTTCTCTTTTCCTTCTTACCCTCTTTAAAACCATAAGCCCATCTCAAAACCATAAGTGAATCCTTGTTTTTATCATAGCCGACTTGAGGTGTTTGTGCACATAACCAGAACACAGTTCTGAAAAGAATCTCCTCTGAGGCTTCCTGAAATAGTCTTTAGTGTGCATTCCACCTATGAGTTACAGTGACAAAATCTACGTTCTTTCATGTCAACCTGATCAGACGTTGACACCTGAGGTGGGACTGCTGCCTAGAGTCTAATACTCTAATCTTGCACAAGACGTTAACTTCTGATGCTTATGGAGTGCATGGTTTTAAAATAACTTCAAACCTAAAACTCTGATCCTTGTCAACAACCAGTGCTTAAAGAAACACAGAATCTCAGAGCTCAAAGAAACCTTCAAGGGCACCTTTAACACCTTTAACATGTCACTGAAATACTCACAGAGGAAAGGCCCAGAAGACCTAATGAGACCATCACTGTGATCGTCAAGACAATGCCAAGCTCAGTCTTTCTCAACACCAGATAGAACCGATCAGACAATAAGGCAAATGATACAACACTATTTTAAAAAATTAGATACATTGTTTTATGTACTGTGAAAATGCTGATCAGGATAGAAATTGCAATGACTTTTTTTTTAAATGGAGAAAGAAATACAGAAAATTCTGACAAGTGTTAACTGCTAGTCACAGAAAGTATCTTAGACAAAGAAGTATTCAAAGTCCTTTATCCAATTCTTTCCACATCCTGCCTAGAAGCTACAACTAGCAGTGAATAGTATCATTCCCCTTCCCTTTGGGCCTCTTTGGGAGGTTCTAACTCTTTAATTGGACCCTATACTAGGTTTAAAAAAGGCTATTACAGGATTGGCTTAAAAAATGTAAACAAAAAAGACAACAAGGGGCCATGAACCACAGCTTAATATTAAAACACAAACTCAAAGGATTGCACATACTCTTTGTTTTGAAACACCATGAATTTTGGTTTACAACTTAGAAAAAGAACAGAACCTTTTCAGCCCCTAAATAGATTTTAGAATTTTATTATAATTAAATTTGTGCTATAAACTTCTCAGTGGGAATGCGTTAATGACTTAGGTCTATGTTAAATACGGAAAAAAGATCTCCTTGCTATTGTTCCTAAAACCCCCTCAAACACAGTAAAAATTTGCATGAGGCTGAAGCACTATAGAATTTATTTTAATGCTTTTAAATAAACACTTCTCCTTTTTAAAAAGCATTTTAATCAATATTTATAGAGCAGTGATTTTTAATCATTTGGGGGAGTGGAATGTGTTATAGATTCCATTGAGAAACTGAGGAAATACACATGAACAGATACACTATAATTCAAAAAAATTTCATCATTTTCATTCATTACATATGAGTGACAAAAATTATTTTTGAAATTTGCCTTCAACATTAAGTGATTTGCACGTATTTGTAGAATTAAGTCAATGAAACAATCAATGTAAGATGTTTACACAAAATTTGACACATAGGGCTCAATTAAGAATAATTTATATTATTATTATTCATACACTACTTCTCTTTAAGAATAGAAGAAAACTCTTCCCAGTCAAATACAGAAAGTTTATTCTAAACTGAAAACAAAGAAATATATATTACCAGTGGTAAAAATATCATTAGCTTTTAACCAAATATCCATAAGTAAAGATGTATTAATAGTTAACATTTGAACAACATGGGTTTGGATTACATGGGTCACTTATACTCAGATCTTCTTCCAGCTCTGCCACCCCTGAAATAGTAAGACCAACCCCTCCCCTTCCTCCTCCTCATCTTCAGCCTACTCAACATGAAGACGATGAGACTGAAGACCTTTATGATGATTCACTATCACTTAATGAATAGTCAACATATTTACTCTTTCTTATGATTATCTTAATAACATTTTCTTTTCCCTAGCTTACTTTATTGTAAAAATATAGTATGTAATATAAATAGCATACAAAATATGTGTTAGTTGACTGTTTATGTTCTTGGTAAGGCTTCCGGTCAACAACAGGCTATTCGTAGTTAAGTTCAGGGGGAGTCAAAATTTATGCAAAAATTTTTGACTGTTTTCAGCTCTAACCCCCACAATGTTCAAGGATCAACTGTAATAATAATACCAGTAGAATTTATTGAGTTCTTAATGTACACCAGACTTCATCTTCACAACAACCTTATGAGGAACATAACACAGTACAAATATCTCCATTATACCCATGAGTGAACTAAAGTTTAGAGGAGTAAATGGAGAGGAGTGAAAAATGGCTTCCCTCAACTCTTCTAGGTTCCCAGGCTGAGCTATGCATTAAATTGACATAAAACAGATTAATAGTAGAAAAACCATATTTAATTTTGTATGTACACACGAGAGTCCTACAAAATATGAGACTCAAGGAAGGATCAGATGATTGAAGCATATATAGCGTCCTGGGCTACAGAAAAGAATAGGGGTTTGGGGCTTCCTGGAGGGTGATGGGAGGAAATGTAGGATGAAAAAAAGTTGTCTTGTTATGCAGATAAAAGTCTCTCAGGTAATAAAAGTTACCTCAGAGAAGACCTCACTAGAACAGGTGACAGCTTATGACAGGAATCTCCATACTCTCAGCTCTACTGGCTGCCGAAGATGAAATGTGCACTCCTCCTCCACAAGTGTAGAAGCAAAGCTAGAGCAATGCCATCAAGTTTACATCAACGTTTAATATCTCAGGCAGAAAATGGCCAAATACCAAAGCACAAAATTCATCTTATGTTTTAGCAACATATTTAGATCTACCCCCTCTCTCTCTCTCTGCAATAAAATTAAGGCTGCCATTTATTTCCTTTAACAAAATCCTTATCTTTCATTGGCAAGTAAATAATAAACTGAATTCAGTTCTAACTTCATACTAAAGTCATGGTGTCTTGGTCTATAAAATACATACATGAAAAATTATGAAGCGGGACTCTTTTCCTAAAGGCAAACTAACAACTATTCCATCAGAGGAGGGATCTCCCTACTGACCAGAAGACTTGAACGGCCTGAGAATGATTCTTCACAACTCCAAGAGAAGAAGCTGCAGATGATTAGCAAGTAGAGCAAGTAGGATAGTGAAGTGCTTAATCAGTGGCCGAGCAATCAATACGCACAAACAGGTCAAATCAGTTGAATTGAATTTAATTGACCTTATATCTTTGGAGAAAAGCCTAAAGACAGAGAGAGAGAAAGCAGGTTAGGGTTGACTGGGCTTGTAACAACAAAGGAAGTCCAGGAGTTAAGGAATTTCAAATTATAACTTATAAAAGCCGTGTTAGAGATGTATTCATCCTCAGTAAGAGGAGGCTTCCAACAGGGAGAGGAAGCAGTATTGTCTACACAAGTTTAGTGGTTGCTTATACAGAAATTTCTCTGTCCCCTTTTCCTCATCTCTCTGTTTCCCTCTCTATTGGTTCCTTTTCTCAACTAGTAAATATAATCAAGTTTCTTTTACTGTCTAGCTCCCACTCAACTTCATTCTTGCCCTTCTCAAACTTTCTTACCTCCTATTCTCTGCTTAATGTATTTCAGTATAAATTTTCATTGTTCTACTCAGTCAACACTACTGACTTCCTAATTGCCTAGTTACAGGGATTAGGCTTGATCTATAAACTCAAATCTACAAGATAGTTCACAATTTAATTATATTCTGTCCATCAACCCAAGTCTAGTTATAAGCCGGACCTTACCTAACTCTTAGGATAATCAGTGTCAGTCTTGCAAGATCCTCCAAGGCCTTGCATTGGGGAGACCTTTGAAGTCTTCTGTAACACTGATTACAGGCAAGCAATTCCATGTCCAAGCTGTCATGGAACTTTTTAGTGCAGATTCTCTGATGCTTTGGGAACACTCACTCCTGAGAAGAAGACATCTTTGTTGAGCATGAGAACCCTGTACCTAAGGTCCAGCATCACTCAGAATGATAAAATCTCCACAGGACATGGCACAAAGCAGGGGGAGGGGTGCATCTACTGAAGGACTCATCTACCCTCTGCTCATCTGAGTATGATGGATATTCTCTCATTCTCTCTTTGCTCTCAGAAGACTCCCTCTCTTCTGCCTCCATCTATGATGTTTAGTATGATCTAGGTTATCACAAAAAATTGTAAGAAACCTCACTTCTAGTGGCTCTTATTCTTCTTCCTTGAAAACTTGCTGAGACTATGGACAGCACTGGGCACTGGGCATGTGAAAGGAAAAAAGTGCTATGAGAAAAAACATTGATTAAAACCACAATAAATTATTCTACCACACAGCCTACTGAGCACTATTTTTTTCCCAGATAACTACTAAACATAATTTTTTTAATCACCCCAAATCCATAGTTTACATTAGAGTTCACTCTTGGTGTTATGCATTCTGTGTTTGGATAAATTTTTAATGACATGCATTCATCATTTTGGTAAAATATAGAGTAGTTTCACTTCCCTAAAAATTTTCTGTGCTCCACCCATTCATCCCTCCATCCTCCCTAACCCCTGACGACTACGATGTTTTTACCGTCTCCCTAGTTTTGTCTTTTCCAGAATGTCATGTAGTTGGAATCATACAGTATGTACACATCTTTTACTTAGTAATATGCATTTAAGTTTCCTCATGTCTCAACAACTCATTTCTTTTTGGTGCTATATAACATCCCATTATCTGGAATAATATCCATTCACCTACTTAAAAACATCTTGGTTGCTGCCAATTTTAGAAATTAAGAATAAAGCTACTAAAAATATTCATATGCAGGTTTTTGTGTGGACATAAGTTTTCCACTCCTTTGGGAAAATACCAAGGAGTGCCATTGCTGGATTGTATGGTAAGAATATGTTTAGTTTTGTAAGAAATTTTCAATACGTCTTCCAAAGTGGCTTTACTGTTTTGCATTCACACCAGCAATGAATGAGAGCTTCTGTTGCTCAACATCCTCACCAGCATATTGTGTTCTCAGTGTTCTGGGTTTTTGCTGTTCTAACAGATATGTAGTTGTATGTCAATTATTGCTTTAACTTGCATTTCCTGATGACATATTAAATGGAACATCTTTTCATATGTTAATTTGCTCTCAGAGCATGAAGACAAGGCTTTCAGAGTAACTCAGTCACTCAAAGACACAGTAAAAAGAATAAAGAGTGAACAATCACTAAGAGAAACATAGGACTATGTAAAGCGAGCCAATATACACATTATAGGTATCACTGAGGGAAAAGAAGAAAGTGAAAAAAGCATAGAAAATCTATTCAAAGGAATTAAAGAGGAAAACTTCCCTGGTATTGGTAGAGATTCAGCTATCCAGATATGAGATGGTCATAGAACACCTGGAAGATTCACAGCAAATAGGACATCTCCAGAACACATAATCATGAACCTGGCCAAAGTCAAAATGAAGGAAAAAATTCTATAAGCTGCAAGGCAAAAGCAACAACTGACCTACAAAGGAAAACCCATCAGGCTACCAACACACATCTCAGCAGAGACGTTACTAAGCCAGAAGGGATTGGAGCCTGATTTTTAATCTTCTTAAACAGAACAACTGCCAGTTAAGAATTTTGTGCCTTGCAAAACTGTTTCATAAATGATGGAGAAATAAAGACTTTTTCAGACAAGCAAACACTGAGGGAATTTGTCACTACTAGACCTGCCCTATAGGAGTTGTTGAACAGTGCACTATATGTGGAACAGCACAATAGATACCCACCAGTGTAAAAAGACCCAAAAGTTAAAGCTCACAGCTCTTGCATAAGAATAGCACAAGAGGGAAAACCAAACAACAAAATATCATTCAAGAAACCCATCTAATTTGCAAGGATATGCACAGATTCAAGGTAAATGAAGTCTGTAAACATGTCTTCTTGCTATGTTCTTACATGGTGGAGAGAGAGAAAGAGCAAGCTCTCTGGTATCTTCTTTTAAGGGCACTAATCCCACCATGAAGACCCTATTCTCATGACTGCACCTAAATCTAATTACCTCCCAAAGGCCTCGTCTCCAAATACGATCAGACTAGGTATTAGGGCTTCAACATGTGAGTTTGGGGGAGATGCAATTTAGCCCATAGCAAACAGTATAGTGTTTATATTAATAATATTATGCTCCTATAATAAAAATATAAACATTTGTTCTTCAAAAGCTCATCTGTATTTGCAGGTAAATCTGAAATGTCAGTTACATTAAGTTAGAAAAAATATATTTTCCTCTTTTTTATTCCATAATTTTTTGTTAAATAACTGAGTTATCAAAAATCTTTTTCTCATGAGTTTTACACTTACATTTACTATTTTTTAAAAATACCAACAAAAGCATGGTTATAACTTTTTACCTAGATATCTTTTATAAGAAACCATTCCATGGGTAGGTGACAAATATTAGATAAAGTGCACATAGAATAATATAATTTTATTTCATGATGGCTATTATATGCCTGCCATGGTTCTAATCCATTAATATATGAATACAAATATGCAAACTGACAGAAAAAGATGAACTGAATCATGAACTATCTACTAATTAAAGCTTCTATAGCTTTAATGTATACATATACAAAGAATATACTTTTTAATGCAGAGGAATATAATATCAGTCTATATGCCACAGTTTATATCAGTTTATATGCCACATTTATTGTGCTGTGTTATATCCTCATTTTCTCAATTTTATTTGAGATTATTTTCATCTTCATTTATAAAGTTAAAAAGATGAAAATTTTCCTCTGATATTATAATTTCAATTCCATCAGTTTTTCCTGACTAGAAACAATCTTGTGATTTTAACCTGTCAAAATTTTCAACTTTATACTTTTCTTAAAAATTGGGAGCCCAATCTTAACCTGGCACACTCTCAATTCTTTCCTTAGCCTATCATATATTTTCATTAGAAAGCATGAAAAATATAACAAATACAAGTAACTTGTAAGTGATATTATTACTGATCACCCCACATATAAAAATAACTGATTGGCCTATGTGGAATAGAATGATAACAAATCATCAGTGCATACACCCGTGCTGTCCAATGGAAGTTCAATCCAAAACCTATGTTTCACAAATGCATTGGGTTTTCAAAAAGAGATGCAAATGTCATCATATATCTGACTCATCTCTGTACCCAATACCTAAACAAACAAATGTAGAATTAAATAACTTGTGAAGATCCCAGGTGAAACACTTCCTTCAGTGAAAGTTGATCTTAGAATACAGTTAACCTAATTAGGTAAGCTTATTCTTTACATGTAGCTTTAATTAATATAATAACTGATATTCTTTAATGTAGAGCATACTGAGAATTCTCAGGTTGCCTGTAATGAGGGTTGTGCTGCTCTTAAGGGATCTTCTCATAGGAGCAACACATCTTCCAGGTCATCATTGCTTTCTATGGGGAGCGTGACTGCTTGGAATGTAAAGTACCTATGGTGCAACTTGAAAATTAAGGAGGAATGTTGTTGTTGTATTTTGGTCTTGAATTTTATTAAAATATATGTCAAATGCTATTTTTCATTACTTCTTTATTTTATTGTATTTTTGGTTAAGACCATTATTTTTTGCAAAGTTACCGTCTCAGTCTTAAGGATTATGACAAAATTATTTGATGTTAACAGAAAAATAATCATACATGAAACAAATGACTAGCTTACGTAGATAAATTGTAATTTTTTAAATGATGCAGATGATCAGACACTGGGCTGTTTTTCTTTCCCAGGAGAATAAAGATTCATGCATAATGCTCAAATGGTGTAAAATTGCTGGTGGGAGTGTTCTATTCCCACCTCTCTGTGCCAGAACAATACTGGGATTCTAGCTTCCACCAAAAACATAATACTTTGACAAAAATTCCTCCTTTTCATTTCAAAAATGTCTGAGATTATTTTAGCTATCTACATATTATTTAAACTTTGAATCATCATCTTAACCCTAATCTTTTTATTCTGTCCCTGCACCATTAGGGAATCCCTGTAACTAGGGAGCCTTGGATAAAGTAGAAGTTGCCACGGATCTTTCCACTGAATCAGTATATATGAACTACAAGTAGATGCTCAAATAATGATTTTGAGTGAAGTTTGGCAAATTATTGCTGCTTGATACTTACTGTCACAGAAATGGCTATAGTAGTGGTTTTCAAACTTTAGAGTACATCAGAGTCACCTGAGGATAGAGAGAGGGTGATGTTGATACTAGAGGTCCAGGGATCACATTTTGAGAACTTCTGGGCTAGAGTGATGTAAGTTAAGAGATGGACTTCCAGAGTTACCCAATACAGTCAACCACCTGTAGGTTTTAGATTATTCATGGTCATAAGTGCAGACCATCACAGACATTTCAAGATGGTCACCGGCCTCAATCTCTACAAAAGAATTAATATAGGATGGTTAGTGGCATGAGGTCTTTCCTATTGCAACCGGTTTTGAGGCCATAATTGATACTCATAATCTCCTTCCTTCGCCACGTGTTCTAGATTTCTCTCACTCTTGACCAGCACTTCAGCAGGTCTGGTGGTATGACTTGCTGGGTGCAGACTTTCATCTCCAAAGGAGTTGGAAACCTTGATTGCTTTACCTTCTTAGGCCATGTGTGTTGCCACTTCTCATTTTTTAGTTATGACCAAGCATGAAAACACCAAAAATCGTGACATTTAATCCCTTGGGTTCTTATCCCCATTACAGAGAAGCAACCCCATCTTGCATTGATGCTGTGGTTTGGTTTTCCCCTGCCAAAACACATGTTGAAATTTGGTCCACAATGTGGTGGCTGGTAGGTAAGGCCCAGTGAAAGGTGTTTCAGTCATGGTGACAGATCCCACATGAATGGCTTGGTGCCATTCTTGGGATAGTGAGTGAGCTCCCATCCTCTGAGACTGGATTAGTTCTTGTGGGAATTAATGAGTTCCCTCGAGAGAGGGTTATTCAAAGCCAGGATGCCCCTCAGGTTTTGTCTTTTCACGTGTGTCTGCTTCCCCTTTTCCTTTCTCTGATATGTTATGATGTAGTATAAAAGCCTTTACCACCAGCCAGGGCTATGCCCTTGAACTTCCCAGCCTGCAGAACCCTGAGCTAAATAAACTTCTTTTCTTTGTAAATTACCCAGTCTTAAATATTCTATTCTAGCAACACAAAACAGACCAAGACAATTGGTAATCATCAGTACATTACATTGACCTATGATATTACCAATCTCATATGTATAGTTTTAAAGAGAGAGAAGTCAGGGCAAGATGGGTAGATTCCATAGTAGCCTGGGCAACTGGTTCATGTAACTTATTTGTGCCCTCTAGGATCTGCTTGGATCCATTCTTGAATTTACTATTTTCATCATAAAGTGGCTTGATTTTGTGCCTACCCAAAATTATGACTCAGGGAATGTAATAATAATCAGTTTATGATAGATAGCCTATTGCTGTCCCCTGGTCAGGAGTTCAGTCTTTACTGGGACCCAGTGGCATGCCAGATGGCATGTCAAATGGTTAGTAGTCCTCCTTTTTAGTGGATATGGCCTTGCTCCAGGGCCATAGTGGCTTGTGCTGTGACTATTTTATTGGGGTATGACAGGGACTCCATACAACACTCCAGCATCATTAAATTTGCTTAGTAATACAATCCAAGTGATAGGGCAGCTTGAACCTCAACCTGGACCTACTTCATAGCCCTTTCTTGCTCTGAGTCTCACTCAAAACTAGAAGTCACCAGATACATGGACTGGAGCAGAATTCCCAAATGCAGTACATAGCCTCCAAAATCCAGTGAGATTCACCAGGCATCCATTACTTTCTTAGTTTCAGGGGATACAAAGTTCAAGCCTTACTTTTAATTTATTTTAATTTACAAATAAAAATTTTGTACATTTATTGTATACAACATTATGTTTTAAATATATATATATGTATATTGTGGAAATGGCTCAATCAAGCTAATTACCATATGTATTACCTCACATACTCCATCATTTTCTTTGGTGAGAACACTTAAAATCTATTCTCTTAGCAATTTTCAAAATATAATACATACATTGTTATTTACTATAGTCACTGTGTTGTAATATAGATCTCTTGAATTTATTCCTCCTATCTAACTGAAATTTTGCATCCTATAACCAACATCTCCCCATGCCCCCACCCTCCAGCACATTCTGCTGTACCTAGCTTATTTCATTTAACATAATCTCCCCCAGGTTCATCAATGTTTTTGCAGATGATAGAATTTCTTTCATTTTTAAAGCTGAGCATTATTCCAATATTTTCTTTATCCATTCATCTGTTGATGGACATTTAGGTTGATTCCATATCTTGGCTATTGTGAATACTGCTGCAATAAGCATGGGAATGCAGATGTCTCTTTGACATACTGAATTCATTTTCTTTGGATATATACCCAGTAGTGGGATTGCTGAATTGTTTGGAATTTCTATTTTTAATTTTTTGAGGAACCCCCACACTGTTTCTCATAATGGCCCTTAAATTTTATAAGAGATGTTAGTATGGTCCAGAACATTAGACACCCCCCAAAAATTTCACCAATGTGGCAATCCCTTGAAACTTCATGGGGTTATCTCTCTTTTACTATCATTTGCATGTCTTTTTAGGGTATTCAATATATTTACCAGCTCCTTCTCAACAGGTGTAATTAGCATAATGTCACCAATATGGTAGACTAGTCTAGTGTTCTGTGAAATAGCAAGACAACCAGAATGCCCATGGTCTACATTCTGACAGATAACAACAGAGTTAACATAGTCGGCAAGAAAGTGGTATCTATTTGGAACAATTGTGGCAAAGTTTTGTCAGTTTGCACCTACATGAAGTTGATTGTCACAGCAATGGCTGGCGTATTATTCAACGTTCTCCAGAGAAACAGAACAAAAGGATGTGTGTGTGCACGTGCACACATGTGTGTGTATGTGTGTAAATAGATTTGTTATAAGGTATTGGCTCATGAAATCCTGGAAAATGGCAATTCAAATCTGCAATGTGGGCTGTCATGCTCAAGACCTAGAAGAGCTGATGGAGAAGATGAAGTCCAAAGGGAGTCTGCTGGAAAATTCTCTCTTGATCAGGGAAGGGGAATGGTCAGTATTTTTGTTCTCTGTAGTTCTGAACTGATTGGATGAGGCTTATCCACATTATGGAAGGTGATCTTCTTTACTGTTTTAAATGTTAATCTCATCCAAAGCCACCCTCACAGAAACACCTAGAATAATTTTTTACCAAATATCTATATACTCTGTGATCCAGTCCAGTTGACAGAAAATTAACCATCACAGCTGTAATATATAAAATATGGACCAAGAAGATATAATGTGTGGGAAGAAGAGGGTATCCAATGTACTTTCTCTCCTGGAACTTAACAATCTAATATAAATACAATAAAAATGGTGAATCAAAGCAGACAGATGACATACAAAGAATGGAGCAGAGGGTACAATCTTCAGTGAGTACAGACAACAAGAAGGTGCATTATCTATAGGGAATTTAATAACAATAACAAACTGGTTACAATTTGTTCTGATATTATATCATCATCATGTTCCAGCACTTCTAAACAATGTCTAAGATAAAACATTCTTCCTTGAAAAACATCTTTGATAGATCTAAATTCAAAACAATTGCTGTGGTTCCTGTTGAGTTTTAAAAACATTATATAAATGTTAGATTTAAATTAGAAAAATTTAGTTACTTATCTTTTAATAAACAATGTATTATATGTGGAATTTTATTCAAAAAATGTTCTGCACCAGTGTCAAAGGTACTAGACATGCTGCAGAGATTTTTCTAAGTGCTCTCATAGAGGATAAGGGAAGCAGGTGAGAGGAAGATGGCCTCTGCCTCAACCTCAATATGCCAGGTGCCATAATTTTCCAGCTGAATGTCATCTTGGTAGCTGTTTACATTAATTTTAAAGTATAGTATCTTTCTTTAGCCAATTCTAAAATATATCACTATTTGAGGCATTTGTCAAAGAGGTCACCTAAACCAACAGCAGAAGCATGATGGAAATGAGCTTGTGTGAGAAATTTTTTCCATATTTTCTGTTACTGAAGATCTGCAAACAAAGACCAAATCAGCAGGAACTTGACTCTCAGCCATGATCAAGGTGATGCCTCCAACAGCAAGAAACATAAGGAGTCTCAGATATGCTTGCCATTACTGAGCTGTGGATGATGTTCCAAGGCAGCAAATCTCAGATGAATCTTAGGAACCTCCACTTCTGCCAATGTCCTTCAGCCAAATACTGCCAGCAACACACCTGCAAGTCAAACAAAGTTAGATTTATTCACTCATTGCAAGAAGGGAAACCACACACCATGAGGAACAGTGAGATATATCAGTACGGAGTTGGAAGGACTTACACTATTTGGGTTCATATTAGATAGTTTTGGGACAGTGTTCAAAAAGGCAGAGGCTTGCTCTAGATTGGGTGCTCTTAGAAAGGGGGGCAATACTATGATTAGATTTCTTAATGATTTTTATCAGAAAAGAGGTACTGAAGAATAAAGCAGGTATGAAGCTGTGATTGGTAACAAATCAGCGTTTGGTCTTGTTGGCTGGTGAAGGCAGTATTGGGCAATTTTCAAGCTTTGTCCAGTGACCTTCAATTTGTTCATTCTTAAAAGTGATTATAGTGTAGTCTTGTTTTTGTCATATTTCACATGTTCACAGAGGAACATTATCAATTGGATTTTGTTGATCTTTAAGATAGTTTATGTTCCACAGGAAAACTTCATAGCCAACCTATAAGTGCCAGACCAGCTCTTAATAACATCAGGCACAGATGTTACACCCAGCTTTTGGGCATCACTTCTCTCCTTCTCAGAGCTCCATCCTTCTATTAGCTTGAAACTTGGTACTAGCATTTCAGTGCATCAAACATGATCAATATTGACAATTTCATATAGTTCAACTTACATTAATTTCAATCAAGAAGATGATATACTTAGTCTACATTAGCTTAAAGTATACCAAGTATGTCTTCTTTGTATTACAAAATTTGTTGCAGATGCCATTTAAAATAAAAAATCAATATAAAAAAAGTCAAATCAAGAAGAGGATATATATTCTATAGACTAACATAGTAGAGAGAACATGTGGACTTTGGAAGATAGACCTGAATTCAAGCTCTGACTACCATTTATTCCTTGTGCAACCTTTGAATAAGTTGTGTAATAATTCTAATTCCTTATAATATCACTTAAAAAATGTTCCTAACAAATACTGAGAATTTGATAAAACTTATAAAAATTATTATTAAAATTAACAATTCTATTCCCTTCTCTTTAAATCTGCAACTGAATATTATGTTTGCTCAATGTTCACTATATGATTATTATAATGAACTCTTCCTAAAGAATAGGGCTAAAAAATACATTCTTAAAATTTTAAACAAATGTGTGATTTCTGGTGTCACATAAAACTCTCTAATGTTGTTTCCCTTTAGGCCCTAGTTGTCAGGAAATTCACACTTCCATTCAAAAACCCAGTGGCCAATTTTAATAACTGTTTCACGTTTTCAACAAAACTCTTTCCATCATTCATTGTCTTTTGTCTTTATTTCAAATGTATTCTCATATGTTTCTTAATTTTTGATCCAACCTGATATTGTATTTGAAAGTCAAGGAAGTATGACCTTAAAAAAATAAAGAATCATGTAATATTTATCACAGTTAGAATATGACCTAAATTAACATATAATAATAGTACTTTATAACATGCCATATTATTTGGATATATATTTATAGGACTTGGAACACACAATGATAATTTCTTATTGGTCAAAATTTGGGGGCAAGCTTATGAAAGGAAGGTTAGTTGGGTGAACCCCAGCCCCCATTGCTGTAGTTGGTCTAGAGGCCAAACTGATAGTCAGTATATCTGTCCTCTGCCACCCATTAGAGATTGCCCTTCCTTCCACTGGAACTTTTGTGTGTATGTGGCTGTCTGGTGGATTGACATGAATTATCCATTTTATCCTGACCCCTTTTGTTTATTGTCTCTTCCACAGTGAATTCTCCCTGGTGTGATAGAAAAATATGTTAAACATTTTGCTCATTCCCATAGGTCCACTTACATGCCACTTCCTCAGACGTCCCTGCCACATATTCCAATTTTTCTCCATTGAGATTCCTGACTAACTGACTAAGCCATTCACTATTGCCCATGAGGCTATAAATATCCTTTCCTCAGGCCACTTCTCTCTTCCCACAAAGCAGATGACCATCAGTTGTCTGCAGTTGATGCGTTGACAGGATTTTGCCTCACACTTCTCTCCTGGCCACCCAAGTGGAGCTGTCATGTAGCATAGCTCTAGTACTTACCACTCTTCACTCATCTGTTCCAATTAATATAATGCCATCAATGGCACCAGTGTGATGGTCTGTAAAATGTTGAAATATAATCCAGGTCCCTTTGGGTATGACCATAAATAAATGTTGTGAATATGAATAGTTTCTGATAAATTCTTGCTGAGTGTCAATCTATTTTCTGTTACTTATAATAGAATACCTGAAACTAGGTCATTTATGAAGAAAAAGAATTTAGTTTTTACCATTATAGAGGCTGAGAAGTCCAAAGTCAGGGGGCTGCATCTGGTGAGGGCCATTTTGCTGGTGAGGACTCTCTTGAGAGTCCTGAGGTGGTGCAGAGCATCATATGATGAGGTGGTTGATCATACTAGCTCAGGTCTGTTTTCCTTAAAGCCAGCAGCCCCCCTCCTGTGATAATTTGTCAATTCATTAAGCCATTAATCTAATAATCCACCAATGGATTAATCCATTTGTAAGTGCAAAGCCCTCATGACCCAGTCACCTCTTAAAGGCTCCACCTCTCAATACTGCCACATTGGGGATTAAATTTTAACATGAGTTTTGGAGGAGACAGCATTCAAACCATAGTTGTGGTATTGAAAAGAATACATTCACTAGACTGTTAGTCACATATTGCATACCAGAGGCTGTATTCATTTACTCTATTAAAGATACAACAGCCAGCACAGTAGCTGAAACTGGGGCTATCACTCATTAAATTTATGGTAGTCCACTATTGTATGCAGTGATCTCTCTTATTTGTGCAGAGCCCATACTGGTGAATTAGATGAGGATATAATGAGGACCATAAATTCTTCATCCTTAAGTCTTTTTTTTTCTTTTTTTAATTAATACAAAATATTCATACAAATTTATGGAGTATATGTGGTATTTTGATACATGTATGTAATATATAATAATCAAATCAGGGTACTTAGGCTATCCATCACCTCAAACATTTATTAATTCTGTGTGTTGGAAACATTTCAAATTGTCTTTTCTGATTATTTTGAAATATACAACATATTGTTGTTAACTATGCACTCTACTGTACTAGCAAACACTAGAACTTATTCCTTCTATCTAATGTATGCTTGTACCCATTAACCAATCTCTCTTCAGCCACCTCCCTCACCCTCGTCATTAACTGTTTGAAAGTAGCATTAAGCTGTCATTTCCCTCAGAGTGTCATACTGTCTTCGATTTATTATCTTGCGTAGGGCAGTTTCAGGGACTTTTATGTGGCCTTTCCTATCATAATAGCTTTTACTCCATTTTAATAGCTTTAATCCTAAATCAAGGAACAAATGTGAGAATTTTGCCAACTTCTAAGTAAGTCTACTTCACTGATACCTTTGGGAAATTGGAAATGACCACTCAATTCCCCACTGTAAGCTGTTCTGATCCACATGTGGCCCTACTATAACAGGAACTGACATGACACTTTGGGTCCTCAGGAATCAGAAACAACTTGGACCTAAATCTAACAACCCTTGAAAGATCTGAGTATTTCTCCTGAGTAAATAGCTGTAATCTCTAGGTCTGAAAATTGACTCAGGTTTTGAAACTGGACAAGAATTCAGGAATATCCATTTGAGTAACCAACCATAACCTTCTGTTTATTTATTCTGTAATTCTTTTGATTACAGCTAGTAAACAATATGCTTGCTTATTGCTCATCTATCATGCTATTAGGACATCATGTTACATTATGCCTTCTATATGAGTGACACCCCACTATGGCTATTCTAACTTTGCTATCCATTGCAGTAATCATGCACATCTTGTTTCCTACAGTCAAGTGCTGCCTTTGCTATTGCATTATCGCATCATCAAGAAGATCCAGTACTCATTAGTGGCTTTTCTCTGTGTCTTGGTCTGTCAGAGGGAATGTTTTTATAGATCTGGGTTCCTAATAGCTTTAGCCTGATCCTACAGGAAGCTTTGGAACATGAGGAATACCATGGTCCTGGTACTACCATGAGAAAAAAAAAAATGGGCTCATAAAATAAATTGGGACATAATCTTCTTTTTTTTTCTCTGAGGTTTTGTAAGATTGGAATTCTTTTTGAAATAAAAGTTTGCTAGAATTCAATGCTAAAGCCAAATGGGTCTGGGGTTTCCTCTGTGAAAAAATTTTTTATTTCAAAATATTAAGGGGCTAAATGTGTTTGATACACAGATAGATACCTTGTATAATGCTTAAGTCAAGGATTTTGATATGTCCATCATCAAAATAGTGTTCATTGTACCAAATAGGTAAATTTGTATCCCACACCTCTTTGCCAACCCTCACCTTTCCCTGGTTTCCAATGTCCTCTATATCTCTGTGTGTCTTTGTGTATGTATCATTTAGTTGCCACTTATTAGTGTGGCCATATGGTATTCTGTTTTCCATTCCTGAAATACTTCACTTAGAATAATGTTCTCCAGTTCCATCCAAGTTGCTACAAAAGACATCATTTTGTTCCTTTTTAATGCCTGAGTAATACTCCATATAACCACTTTTTCTTTATCTAATCATGAATGGATGGACACTTAGGTTGGTTCCACATCTTTGCAAATGTTTATTGTGCTGCAATAAACATTCTAGTGCAGGTGTCTTTTGATAAAATTACTTCTTTTCCTTTGGGTAGATGCCCAGCAGTGGGATTATTCTATTGAATGGTAGGTCTACATTTTTTTTTCTTTCAGGAATCTCCATAGTGTTTTCCATAGAGTTTGCATTAACTTGCAGTTCCACCAACAGCATATAAGCATTCTTGTCTCTTTGCATCCACACCAGCATCTATTGTTTTTTCACTTTTTAGTAATGGCATTCTGATAGGAGTAAAGTGATATTTCATTGTAGTTTTAATTTGTATTTCCCTGATGATTAGTGATGTTGAGCATTTTTTGTATGTTTGTTGGCCATTTGTCTACCTTGTTTCAAAAAACTTCTGTTCATGTCTTTTACCCACTTTTTGATGGGGTTGTTTGTTTCTTGTTGATTTGATTGAGTTCTTTGTAGATTCTAGACATGAGTCCTTTGTTGAATGTAGAGTTTGCAAGTATTTTCTCCCATTTTGTATTATAGGTTGTATATTTACTCTGTTGATTATTTCCTTTGCTGTGCAGAAGTATTTAATTTAATTATCATTTATTTATTTTTGTTGTTGCTATATTTACCTTTAGAGTCTTAGTCATAAATTCTTTGTCTAGGCCTGTGGCTAGAAGAGTTTTTACTATGTTTTCTTCTAGAATTTTTATAATTTCAGGCCTTGCATTTAAGTCTTTATCCATCTTGAATTAATTTTCATATATGGCAAGAGAGAGATATCCTGTTTCATTCTTCTGCATGTGGCTATCCAATTTTCCAAGCACTATTGATTGAGTAGGGTTTTCTTTCCCCAGTGTATGTTGTTGTCTACTTTGTTGCAGACCAGTTGGTTATAGCTACATTGTTTTATTTCTGAGTTGTCTATTACGTGCCATGGGTCTTTTTCTTTGCTTTTATGCCAGTACCATACTGTTTTGGTTACTATAGTCTTGTATTATAATTTGAAGTCGGGAATGTGATGCCTCCAGACTTTTCCTTTTTCCTTAAGCATTCTATGGCTATGTGGGGTCTTTTATTGTTCCAAATGAAGCTTAGGATTATTTTTTCTAGGTCTGTGAAATGAGATGTTGGTTTTCTGACGAGAATTATGTTGAATCTGTAAATCACTTTGGGCAGTACAGACGTTTTAATGATGTTGATCCTGCCAAGCTACGTAAGGGAGGTTCTTTCATTTGTTTGTGTCATCTGCAATTTCTTTCATCAGTGTTTTGTAGTGCAGATTTCTTTTGTTGGTTTCTTCTCATCTGAAACCTCTTTTCTCAGCCCAGGGCTGATAGGTTTGAGGCACACCTGTTCTCCTTTGCTGGGAACTCTCCTACTTAGTGAGAAGGAGAAATTTGTGCTTTTTGTTCCCTGCTCTGGAGGACTGACCCAGGGTGGGAAGAGTGGATGCACTGAGAGCCTGTAATGGGCTGTTCTCTGCCTTCCCATTCCCCTGTGGTTGTCACAGTCTAAGCCAGTGCTGGGGGACATATATGTTCAGATCAGTGGTTTGGTCCCCAGGCCACTGTTGAAAGCTTGAGCAAGGGGCTTGGGCAAGGGGCCCTCCACAGAGGAGGGTGGTGTGACCTTGGTGGGTGCCTGGATGTGTCACAGGGTTTTGGTGGGTGCCTTAGTGTGTCATGGGACCTTGACCAGTGCCTAAGTGGGTTGTGGGATCTTAGCAGGTGCCTGGGTGCATCATGCGACTGCAGCCAGTGGCAGAGTGGCTCCTCAGCTGCAGTGGCTGGACCACCCATGGCTGGTGGGGCTTAGGTGATGTATGGTGTCCCACTGGTAGCTGTGGTGGCTGGAGCTCTCCCTCCCCCCAGGTCCAACTGTGGCACCTGCTGCAGTGTTATGCAGGTGGTAGTGGCAGCACTAAATTGATGGTAAGATGGCAGGGGAAGATGCTGAGGGCCAGTGGGTGCCTGGTCTGCTCGGATCCCTGAGAGGTGGCTGGTGGGGAAGTTTAGGGTGGTCCATGGCACTCAATCACAGTGCATATGAGAATACCTGCCCTCCCCACTCCCTCTCTGACCTGACAGGGGTAATGGGGAGGTGGTTGCAATAGAGCTGACCCCTCTGCAGACTGGGCACTCTAGGGCTGAGAGTGCAGATTGTCATCTGTTACAGTGACCTGGGACCAGAAGTTGGCAGGACCTCACTGGGCCTATTCTCTGGTGCAATGCTGCTGCAGTCTCCAAGCAGCTCCCTGATATCAGTTTGGAGGCCTGCTGTGGTGGGGGAGCCCCTCGCAGTTCAGATTTCAGTGTCTACTGGGAGTGCGGAGCTCTGGGGATCTCCCCCCAATAGTTCCCCACGTGTGGATGCTCCCCCAGGTACCTTCCAATCTTGCTGAGCAGACCACCCTACCTCTCTCTCCACCCGCCCCCTTCCCACTTTAGGTGTCTCTAGTCACTTCTCTGATGATTCACAATGCTCTCTCTGAGATGATCCATCCATGTGTGAACCTCTACTCACAACCTTTGTTCTTCTCCTTGAGAGTGGAAATTGTAGGCTGCTTCAAGTCTACCATCCTGGCCCTGCTCCTGAGAAATTTTTAATAATAAAATTAATTTGTCCTAGTCTGTTCAGGCTGCTATAACAAATATCCTAGACTGAGTATCTTATAAACAACAGAAATTAATTTCTCACAATTCTGCAGGCCGGGTAACCTATGCTCAAGGTGCCAATAGATTTGGTGTCTGATTTATAGATGATGCTTTCTGCCTATGTCCTCACATTGTGGAAGGGACAAAGCAGCTCTCCAGAGTCACTATTACAAAGGCACTAATCCTATCCATGAGGATGGAGCTCTTATGATCTAATCACTTCCCAAAGTCCCACCTCACCTCCGCATATCATCTCATTGGTGACTGAGTACTTTTTTTTTTTTTCCTCTTTCTTTCTCTTTTCTTTTTTCTTTTTTCCAGACAGGGTCTCTCTCTCTCTCTCTCTCTCTCTCTCTCTCTCCCAGGCTGGAGTTCAGTTACATGATCATGACTCACTGCAACCTCCAACTCCTGGCCTCAAGCAATCCTCCTGCCTCAGGCTCCCAAGTAGCTGGGACTAAAGGCATGTGTCACCATGCCCGGCTAATTTTTTAATTTTTTTATAGAACTATTGGCCTCAAGCAATCTTCTTGCCTCACCTTCCCAAAGTGCTAGGATTACAGGTGTGAGTCACTGCACCTGGTTGGGTTTTTAACATATAAATTTGGGGAGGACACAAATATTTATACCATAGCACAATTCCTTAATACATACAAAATATTCATATTTTTATTGTTCTTGTGTATAATTTTGTTAAGTTGTGTTTCCAAGAAATTCATTAGTTTTATCTGAAGTGTCAGATTTATTGGCATAAGATTGTTCATACTCTCATTTAATTACAGTTTTAAAATCTGCATTGAGGTCTCCTTTTTATTTTTGATATTGATTATTCATGTTACTTTTTTCCTTTTTGTGCTACAGATAATCAATTTTATAATCATTTCAAATAACAAAAATATTATTGTTTTGGTGATTTTTATTTTACGTGTATGTCTTTTCTATTTTATTGATCCCTGCTGCTTATTATCGTTTTACTTCTACATTCTTTAGGTTGATTTATTTCTCCAGTTTCCTCAGATGATTTTCAGTCTTACATTTTTAAATATATGCATCCTTCTAAGCACTATCTTAGCTAAATATGTATTGATATGTATCTTTGTTGACAATCAGCTAAAGATATTTTGAAATTTCATTGTGATTTCTTATGAGCTATTTGAATTACACTGGTAATTTCCATGCATTTTCAGACTTTTTGTTATAATTTTTTTATTTCTTGCTCATTTGAAATTAATGTGATATGCTCCATGTACATTTGAAAAAAATGTGTAAATGATGTCACTGTTGACTGTAGTTTCTGTACATTTCAATTAGGTTAAGGTTTTTAATCACGTTCAAATTTCATATCCTCCATAATCTCGCTGATATGTTACCTTCTTTTCCTATCAGCTATTTAGAGATGTGTATTAAAATCTCCCAACATAATTGGGAATTTATATATTTTGCCTTTAGTATCATCAATTTTTTCTTTATATATTTTGAAGCTATGTTATTGCATTCATACATATTTTGAACTATTATATCTTTCTGGTAAATTTATCTATTTTTGTTATGAAGCATTTTTGTTTATCTCTAGTAATTTTTTTCTCCATTAACATCTACTTTAACATTAGTGTAACTATAAAAGTCATATTTTTTAAGAAGGTTCATGTTGCATGGCTCTCTGTCCTTATATTTTAAGTGTCATTTATAAGTCTCATATTTAAATAGCATACAGTAAGTTTTTTACAAATATTATCATTCTGTCTGATATTTGTGGTAATTTAATGGGAGGATTTAGTCCATTTATACTTAATGTGATTATTGATATACTTGGCTATATCTGGTATCTTACTATTTCCTTTCTCTTGGCTCTGTTTATATGCTTCTTTCTTTCTCCTTCCTTACCTTATTTTCTCAATCACTTTTTATTATTCCCTTTTTTCCCTCTTTAAGTTGGTGGTTACACATTGTCTTTTTTTCTTTTACTGTTATTTTGCCTATACTAGATTTGCATTCTTTACATATTATAGCCCTGAACTACGAAATCACTAAGGCTCAAATGCCTGATTTTACTAAGTACAAATGAATCTCTCTTGAATTAATCAGTCCCTCTTGGACAAACTTTAAGAACTGAAGAAACTTTAAGAACTTAAAATCAATTTTGATAGCAGTAGTGGTAACAAGAAATCTAGTTATTATGGTTATTGGTGACAAGCCACAGCATCCAGTACACAGTAGCGCTCTAGCTTTGGAATCCTCACCAGAGAGTTCCTATAGGATAATTTTGCCCATCTCTCTGCCCAACATGCCTCTTGTTTCCTACTCAGTTTTCAAAACTGATTCTTCTGTTTTTCTTGAATTTTATGAATTATCCAATAGTATTTCAAATTATTGATTATTTTATCAATAAGCATTGGTTCTTGACCAATATATGCAGATTTATGAAACATATATTATGCAAAAATTAACAATATTTTTATAGGGATGCATTATAGTAAAAGCAATAATTATGAAAAAATATAGATTTCAGCTTACAATTAAAAACACATTATAAACAAAATTTAAAAGAAAGTAATAAATGGAAAATACTTGCATTGACAAGTTGTTAGTATCCTTAACATGTAAAAAGATAAATGAATAAACAACTACAATTTTTAATGAAATGCAAAGGATCAATAAATGCTTGACAAAAACTTTTATTTCATGAGTAATCACACAGATGCAAATTAAATTATATTTTAACCTTTCATACTGATAAAAAGAATAAAGACAGCAACCAATATTGAGAAAGATATGCAGAAACAAGTTTCTTTTCTTTTTTTTTTTTTACCATGCTGAAGAAGTGCAAATAGCTACAACCTTTCTGGAGGTCATCCTAGTATTAAAAGCCTTAAAAATATGAATAAATTTTTTAAAGAAAATGGAGTTATATGGTTAAGACTACAGACTCTGACACCAGTTGGCTTGGTTTAAATGCCACCTCTGTGCTTAAAGACTGTAGAATCTTGAGCAAGTTATAATACTTTATTAGTTCTAACATACATATTTAAATATTTCTCAGACATAAACTGGCAGTATTTATTTTCTTTTCTAATTGCACATAATAATGGTGCTTCATATGCCTGATGGCCATTTCAGTTCAATTAAATGTAGACCAAGCTTCTTCATGTGTCAGTATCCTAGTGTCTACCTCACAATGTTGTTCTGAGGATTAAATGAGTAAACACGCATAATTCAAATATTGAGTGAATGCATTTAAAGCACTTAGTATTATCATTATCATCTTGCAATCATATTTCCAGAAAACTTAGCTTAAGAAGTAATTAGAAAAAGATGTATGCATAAGTATATTCAACACAGTGATTTGTATAATAGATTTTTAAAAAGAAAGAATCATAATATGCAAGGATTGGTTAAATAAATGATGGCAATAAATGTATTAATCATATATGTTTCTAATAAATACATTCATTTATTTATTAAAATATGTTCACACTAGGTGGTTATATTTTAAAAGTTACACACCACATATATAATAAAAAATCATCTTGTAAACAGATGCTATATATGTGTGTGTGTGTGTGTGTGTATATATGTATATATTCGTGTACCTATACTTAGAAAAGTAATTGGAGTAACTATATATATAGAGAGAGATTCTAATAAGCCACATTTTATTTGATTCTTTTCTTTCTTTCTTCTCTATAGTTTTAAAATTTTCTCCCCATGAACCCGCATTACAATACTTAATAATAAAATTATAATAATTCAAGCAGATACTTTTTACAGGTTACTTAGTATGGGGTAAGAAATATCTTTAGCTCAATTTAGCAGAAAAATAAAGATTTGAAAATCCATTTGTTCATCTTAGCAGTAGAAAATAAAAGGGATTTTATTCTTAGCTTTTCTTTATTATATCCCACATTTCTGCATCTCCACAGTGCCTGATATAAGTGACCAATTAATATTTGTTGGAGGATGAAATAAAAATAATAGTAATCAGGAATAAAATATTTGATAAATTTGGGAGATTAAGATTTTAACAAAACATAAACAGAAATTTTTCAAAAACAACAATTTGGGAAAAATATTTGTAACAGTGAATAAATGGTTAGTATTCTTACACACAAAACAAGAGGATTGGTAACTACAGACAGTCTTTATTTATTTATTTTAACATCTATGTGGCACTAACTCCTGTACAGTCACATATGGTTTAATATTTATTTTTACATTTTGATCATAGCATCTAGGCCCTTCCTTTATGACATTGCGAAGAATGTTGGTGTAAGAAGAATTAACATGACACATCAAATTCTAACATCATTCCATTGGTTCACTTGGTGCCTTTCTAATATTAACTTTACTTCATCCCTAGCAGTAGCTTTAATTTTGTTGATCATTGAAATGATTATCTGGTTTTATTTTTAAAACATTCTTGGTAAATGCTTTGCTACCCACATTTGTCACATTTCTCAGGTTGTGGTTGACCTATTTAGTGTCAGAGAAGTTGTAAAGAATAGCAAATGTAAATATGAGATGAGAAGAGATCATTGAGGAAATTTTGCTTTTTGAAAAATATATGATGCTATGGGAAATCACAAGGAAGTGAAAGGACTCAGTAGATGGAATGTGCCTGCAGTGTTATTTATCAGGACAAACGGAAAGAGCCTTTATAACTTTCCTCACAACTTTTTTACTCATTTTATATTTTATGTACCTTTGTATGTGAAGGGATTGAAAAATAGCTCTATGAAATGGAGATGGGGCATGGATTAGTTAATCAACAGGCTTCAAAGAGGAATTTGTTTATAATTCATTTGTTTTTGCTTTTTTCATTTGCCAAATATTCACTGATGCTGACTGTGTGCCATGCAAAGTGCTGGATATAGAAGATGATCAACATAGACATTATTCTTGCCTTGCTGGAGATCATGTTTCAATCGTGCACACAGGCAGTAAACAAGGAAACAAATAACTCAGTTACAGTTTGGGTGAGTACTGTGAAGTATTGACACAGTGTGCTCTCATAAAAATAACAGCAGGTCCTGTGAACTGTAGAAAGAATATTATAGAAGGCTTTTTTGATGAATGAAAATTTAAGCTGAAAAATAAGGAATCAGCCATGCAAATTGTCAGGGGCATAAGGATCAAAGTAGAGAGAATAGGAAGTGCAAGGACCAACATTATGAAGAGCCTACCCTGTTCTTGGAACTGGCAGAAGACTAGTGTATCAAGAGGATAAGACCAAAAATCAGTTGATACAAGTTCTTCAACTGTCTCAATTATGAAATGAGAAGGACGAGTTAGATGGTTTATAGGTCCATTGCAGTTCTAAATTGTTATGATTTTTGCAACTTATCTATTCATTAATCAAGTATTTCCTGATTCCTAATAGGAACCAACACTGTACTAGGCATTAGGAAATCAAAGATGTATTCTGTGATAGAGAGTGGTATATTATCCAGTATCTGTTCTCCACTTTCATAGTTGTAGTATTTTGAATGGCCAAAAATTGACAGCCAATATAAGACTCCATTTCCCAGCCTCCAAATCAATGTGATGGAAATGAAGTCAAGTAGTGAAGCACATAGTCAAATTTGAGATCTTGCACCTTTTCCTCACCTTTTCTCTTTTCACTGGCTGAAATGCAGATATAATGAAGACTAATTTTAACTTTGTGAAATGTATATAACTTGAATAAGAAGAAATATACATTTTTCAGATTGGCCAATTTAAGAATGACAGAAGCTGGAACAACTATCATAGATGACAAGGTGGAAGCTATATTTGGAGGATGGAAGAGGTAAAAGGCAGAAGGAGCTGTGTCCTGACATTGTGGAGTTGACATGTCAACTGTGAATTGCTTATAATCAGCTGGATGAAGGAAAACCTATAATGTTATTTTTGTCCACGTATTTTTTTTGTTTCTGTTATAACAGCTTAATTGTATCTTAATATAGATCCCTGCATCAAAGAAAATCACAATCAAGAGCAAGAGGAACACGTTAACAAATGATTGCAATATAAATCAGTAAGTACTTTAATAATAGGATAAACTGAGCATTCCAGAAAAGAAGGATCAACTCGCTCTGCTTAAGGAAATCAAGAAAATGTTCCCAGAAATAAAGTGACATTTAGCTAGGTCTTAAAGGATAAATGATATTTTTCTGGATATAAAAAAAGATAAGGACATTACTGGAAGAGAAAATAGAATGTAAAAGCCCCAAGTCGTGACAAGACATGTCTTACATGGAAAATACTGAGAAGCTCATTGTAACTGACATTTGAGGCATATAAGGAGAGAATGGAGAGAGATGCTAAGTTGGGTATGATTTTTCAGGCAAATAAGTTTAGCCTTTTTCTTTTAGGCAATTTGGAGCCAGGAAGATTCATAAACAGGAGATTGACACCATCAGATCTGTTTTTCAGGAAGTTAACTCTGATGGCAATTAGAACGATAGATGCATTAGAGTAGGAACAGATATGTGAGAACAAGACTAATTTTAACTTCATGGATGGTATGTAACTTGACATACATTTTTCAGATTGGCTGATTAATTATTAAGAATACACAAGAAAACCAAGCTTAACCATCTTTCTTGCTTGTATATTTACATCTTATAAACACTAGTAGATACCTACTAAATGGAATAAAATTATTATTTAAAGAAATAATCAATATGAAATAAAACTTATTTTACTTTTATGTTTAGACACATATATGCATGAAAGTATATTTATATACATATATAGTATATAGGTATGTGTATATTTTGTATACCTACATATATATACATAGAGAGAAAGAGAGAGAGAGAGAGGTAGATATAATTAGGTTTCCCAAGCATGTTTATATATGGATATCATTAATAAGTGAATTTCCAGGAAAAATCCAGGAAAAATTTACATACGTTCTGATCTGTGTCTGGGTAGAAGGCAGAACCAACCTAATAATTGATCTGTCCTGTCAGATAAGCATTTGGAGAGAAGACCAATTACACTAAGACCAAATTATACTTTTCAATTACACAGGTGAATCAATCCAACTCAACATGTCAAAGCATAAAAAAATGTTTTAGAAAAGACAAGCAACATACTAAATTTCCCTACCCATTACCTAGAAGTAAGCACTACTCGGAAGAGTAAAATGTCATTCTGTCAATATCCATGAGCGTATGAAGGTTTCCCAACCCCATCCATCAAGGTGCCTTCCACTTCACTCTCAAATACTTCCTTAAAACATATTATCTTGTGAATGATCTTTGGAATGCCTCTGAATTCAAGAAAAAGGCAAAAATAAAATAACAGTATGCAGAGACTCATCAGTGTTCCCAGTATGTATAATTTCATCTTTCTCTCCCTACATTTTGTTTCATTTTTAAGTATTAGTTTCCAGAATTCGGGTGTGTAATGCATAGGATGTGGTTAATGTGTTAAAATATAAAATACCTAAGCAAGTAGGTTAAAAAAAAACTTTGGCTATACATTCATAATATTGTGATGGAAAAATTAAGGGGCAATATGGAGTGAGATGAAACAGGAGAAGTGGGTTGGGGTAAACCATACAGAGTTTGCAAACCCACTTCAGGTTTTGGTCTTTGTCGATAACAATGAGATGCCAGGGAAGGGTGTAATCAGATTTGTATTTCTTAAAAGATCTCTCTGTCTCCAGTTGAGAAAATGAATTGCATGGGGAAGGAAGGACAGATAGGAAGCTACAGTCATACACTGGTTGACAAGGAGAAAATGGTAGCTTCAATTACTTCATGGAGATCGCAGAGAGAAGGTGGACATGTTCTAAAGACATTTAGGAAGTCGAATTGACGGGACTTTGTGAGAAGGTTAAATGAGATGAGGAATAGGAAAAAGTCAAGGATAATAATAACAAGTACATCAGCAGAGGAATTTGCTATTCACAAAGCTTTTTATATTTCTTTCACTAATTCTAACACTAAGGAAGAAATGACAATTGTTATGGTTCTCAGTTTTACAAAGGAGTAAACAGAGACTGAGAGAAGCTAAGTGACCTAACCAGGCTCTTAAACAGTTGTTACTATTTAGAGCTTGAACTTGAACTCAGGAATTCTTTCTTTCAGTTAAGGATACTTTCTGCTGAAAACCTACCGATCTGATCTTTTACGAGAAGCCAGTCCCTGAAAAGGCCTTTGGATCAAAAGTGGGTGGTAATTTATTTGCTCGCCTCTCAATTCTAATCTCTCTGGGCAATGAGCCCAATTGATTTGGCAGAAGCTTCAAAGCAAAGTCATGAGCCACGTGGCATTCAAAGATAGTGGGGAAAACAAAACAAAACAAAGAATAAAAGAAAAATAGAGAACCCTTCTACCCCACAGTCAGCTCTAGAATGAGTCAGAATTGTACATGGTTAAATTTTACCTAAATATTATGTCACCAAAAATTGCAGAATGATAACAATAGAAGTTAACTAACTCCTCTCTAAGGCAGTGAGTTCAAATTGCTGTTACTAAAAGCATTATTCTCAGGTATATGGGCTAGTGATTTTCTTATATAGTAAAGAATAGGTAAACATTATATGCTTTTTACTATTAGCACAATTGTTCATTAATGTAGCCATAAGAGGAAACTGATGCATCAGAAGCTAGCTCGATGGGTTTGAGGTAGAAAAGTATCACAATGCTTCCCCATATTTGTCTTACATGGAATGATAGGGATAAGTAAGTTTTAACTTACGATCAAGAAGAAAAGAAAGGAGTTACTGGGCATAATTTCAGTAATTCTGGAAATTTTCTCATCATCTACTAATAACCCAATAAACTTAGGACCCAATCTAAGAAATAAAATGTGACTAATAGGTTGAAGCTACCAGTAAGTTTCCTAATTCAATCCACCTGCCACCACACAGAGGTAACACTATCTTGAATTTTGTGTTTATGATTCCCATGCTTTTTAACACTTTTACTACATATGTATATATTTCTGGGCAATATACTATTTTAATTCTGTTTTTTTCTAAGTTTTGTATTTAAAATTCTATCATAATGTATAGTCTTCCCTGATTTATTTTTTAAATTTAGAGTTGTTTGAAAAATACCTCAAAAAAAGGCGCTAACGTAACTCTTTCCCTGTGACATTGATCCTGAGAATTGACCAACCTAAAAAAATAAGACAATCAAAACAATCATAATGATGCTTAAGAAACAGCCCTCCCCAGCCAGAGAAAAAAAATCTATCCCTTATCTCCCATCTAGCCATAGGCCGTAGCATGGTCATCCTCATATCACAGAAATGCTCAGGTAGATAAAAGATTCAACTTGGTCTTCATCAGTGTTGGGAACTGTCTTGAAAGAAACCTAAGCAGAGACTGGAAGAGCAAGCAGAAGTGGTCTGCTTTTTCTGAGGGCTACTGGGAGCTATCCCTGGTGCTGCCCCAGAGTCAACCCCTCTAACACCGACTTTGGGTTGTGTGACCCTATTAGAACTTGCCTACTGAGCTGAGCTAGATTAAATATCAGCTGGTCGAGTTCATGCATCTGATGAAAACCCTCCGTTCAGTTCTGCAAATGATTCTGCTGTGTTCTGAGCTCTCTATCTCCACCACACTTCTTCCTTTGCTGTATTTACACCACACCCTTCTTTGAGCACCACAACCACCAACAACACTACAACAACCATATCTCAAAGGCCTACTATCTTCAGTCACTGGCTAATTATGTATACATATATATACACACATATTTACATATGTATTTCCATCTATCTGCTAAAAAAGAAACTTCGTATGATAGTATCATGATTATCATTTCATTTTAGAGTTGTAGAAGCAGACTTAAGAGCAACTAAAGTTACATTTCTAATAGAGTCAGGGGTTGCCAATAAGTTTGTTCAACTCCAAAGCTTAACCACTCCCCTAATACTTTAACTGTAACCTGCCTGACTACACTTTTTTCTAGAATCCCTGAAACTGCCACCCTTTCCTAGAAAAAGAATACCTTAAACTGAATTGTACCATAATGTCATTTAAGGATATCTTTCTTGAAGCAACAGCTAATACATATCAAGTATTTTATATGTGCTAGGAACTGTTCAAAGCATTTGTATGAAATCCTCACAACAACTTATGAAATACAATTTTATACTTTTCTCATTTCACAGATGAAAAAGTTGAAACATAGTGAAGATTATCAGATGCCAAGACTCAAACCTAGGCATTTGATTCCAGAGCCCATATTCTTAAACAGTGTGCTACGCTGCCTTTCTTTATCTTTAAACATTATTTTTGATTAATGTCTTTCAGAGAAAATTCTTCTCAAGTATTCCTAATTTTATTTTTTAAAATAATGAGGTCATGTTATCACTATAATATTGCTTTTCAAATTAAATTAGGAAGTCAAATAGTATGATTAATTTTCCTAATGGCCTTTTAAATTAAATTAATTATTAAATAAAATGTTTTACTATTATAAATCAGCAGACAAAATGGTGAAAAATATCCAACATCTGGTTATTAAAAGTAAGTTAAATAGTTAGATGAAATATATTTATCACTTTTAACAAATTAGGAAGAGAAACACTTCACTAGAATGACTCCAGTAAACAATTTTTTTCCTCAGAAGTAAATAATTGGCACCTAGAATCAGTTATTTTTATTAGTTTAAAATAAAATTATTAATGTTTAAAAAAAGTAAGTAGGAATATAAGAATCAGATTTGAATGCACATTGAAAAATAGACATGCAAATAATGCCATATTGGAAGATATTCTAATACACTGATACTTTTATTTATATTTAAAAATTTTTGTATTCTTTTTCATGACTTCAAAATGAATTAGGAAATGTCAGGCTTTTAAAAATCAAACAGGACGTCAAACCAGTAGGCTTCATTCAGGGCAGTGGGAGCCTGTTCGGTTGTTTCCTCTCTCACTCTCTCTCACTCACTTTTTAAAATCTCAATCACTGCCATTTCTGGTCTCAGCTTTCACAGCACTTTATAGGCAGCTGAATGAAAGGGCAGAGCTTCCTCTGAAACTCCAGTTATTTCAGCTTTAAAATCAGCTGAAAAGGATGCCTTCCCCAGAGACAGAAATGTATTCCCTCCATCATGAACCCGCAATGCCCTCAGGTTGTGGCAAGGGAGGAGTTTAGCACTTGAACCTAGATAATGCTATTTTTTTTTTAATCAAAGTGCACCATTCTTGCTCCATATGGCCCGAGGCACAATTTATTTAAAACAATATGGTACATAGGAGAAGGTAAACAATAATAATAATAATATAGGAAAAGCAATGTGCTGATAAATAATATAGGAAACCACATGGCTCCAGTACTTTCATGAAAAGGGACTTCAATAATATGTATTTCTTATACAGCTTTATGCATGACTTCATTTCTATGGTTTGCACTTCACTGCTCTGTTGTGTCACTCTACCAATAAACCTATATGTCATACCTAGTGAAATATGTTCACAGTCCCTTTACTTGACAAAATAAGGAGCAGTGTGGTTTAGAAGAATGAGCACTGAGCCAGAAATCCAAAGACTAGATAGAACTTGAGTCCCATCACTGGCACTTTCTGGCTTCCGGATGTTGGGTGAGTTGCACATACTCTCTGAAATTCAGTTTTCAGACCAATGGGACATATCTGTTCACCTCCCAGAGTTCTTGTGGTGACTAAATGAGCTAATACATGAGAAAGCATTCTGAGAAAATGCTATAGAAAAAAATGATTTTTTTTTTTTTTTGCAATGGGAGGCTTAGAATTTTTCAGATAAATGTGCAGAGTTTTACATTTTTATTTTATAGACTTCTAAATTTTTCCTGAATTTACTTACCTGTAATTTAATTCATTGCTGGTATTTCTTTGTAATTTATTGCTATTTAAAGTAATATGTTTATCTAAAAATTATGAAGATTCCTAGAGTTTCTGTAGACTTGTTATATTTTAGGCATAATAAAGACTGAGTACATGCTTAAAGACTTAAGTACATGCTTAAGCTTGAATTATGTCCTCATTTTTCTTCAGCAAATTATAATTTTACTTCTAAATGCTAGTATTTTTGTACCAAAAAAATAGCAAAGTAAAAACGCAAAAGAATATTGACTGACATTGGTAGTTGTTAATCATACCGTATCCTATCTGTTTGACCGTGGATGGCAATCTAATTTAGAAAATCACTATCTGACCTGTTCCATTTTACCAATAATTCTCTCTTTTAAATAATTTAGACCTTGTAAGCTTTTGGATCCATGTTTGCACAATCACATCGATATTATTTAAGTCATAGTAAGTGGTTCAAAGTCTCATCTTTGAAGTGAGAGGTTTATTTTAACCAAAAATATTGAGTTTTGATGCTATTAGGACTTATCTTTTCATATATTTTTGTATAACTTCGATGATATATAAAAGCACACAAAACCTGTGCAGAATGTTAACCTAAATGTTTTCTAAGCACACATGATCCAAGTGCCACATTATAGTTATAAATTAAAGTCTAGTGTGTTGCAGAAATCAGCCTTCCATACCACAGTTTTGCTCCCTGAATGAGGCAAGAGTTAGTCAGTAAATATATGTGGTCAACCTCAGATTTGCCTCACTGGGAGTTCACATGTATTTTTAACTGCCTTCAATTGTTAATGTATTCCTCAAATGAGATGCATCACCTTGAAGAATGACTTTTTGCCCTCTGGGAATAGGCCAAACAAGTATTTCATTCGCTATGATAATCAGTTCTACCTTCAGCAACATATAAACCCAAATTTAATAGGCACCAGTGATTAGGTTTTAAGTCAGAGAGTCATCACTGTCCACTGTGAAAAATAATAAGAAAAAATACAAATTATAACGAATTTGCCTTCAGGAGGCCTTGTTAGACATAATGGGACCATAACTATTTCAGGATATGGTGAATAAATGTTTTTCCTTCTCATTATAGACATTTCTGAGTCGCCAATTTTCAGTGATAAGAAAGATTTCCTTTAACTTGTGCTAAAGATATCTTAGGTCATTTGTTTTGTCCACTTAGTGTATAATGGTCTTGAAAGAGAAAAAGGACTACTTACCATAAAACACTTATTTAAATCTTTTAAAATGCTTAAAACCATATAGAGCCATTCAATGCTATAGATAAATTTAATCTTATCCAAATGTTCCACTGTCAAAATTATCTAAGGCTTTTCTCCAACTTAAACTTTGCATTGAAATAAAAAAGAATTGTGCAGGACATTATGGAAAATAACAAATCAACCCTTAAATCAGCAGCTTAGGTTGTGGACAGTAAATGATACAGTGGTTCCACTTTCTTGGAACTGAGTAGCAGAAGAAAATGAAGAAAGATACTACTGACAGGGCAAGGATGATGGGAGCAGGCTAGCATTATGAATGATATGTTAAGTGATTGGCTCAGATGGAATCATGGGATTGCTGCTGCCTTTTGCAGAAGCTGATTTTCATTCTTATTGTTCACCTCCTAAGACTCCAACATATGAAGGGGGGAAGGGAGAGGAGAAGCTATATGCACAAGCATTCCCTATACATATACGTATTTAGAAATATTGTGAATATTTGCCCAGATATACAGAGTGGTAAGAAAAAAATATTTAATGCAAGTATATATCTTGTCAGCAAGGTTTATTAGTTTTAATATTCATGTATGCTTTCTGCATTCTTCCCTGTGAATTGAAGTGCCATATTCCTTTTTATTTGTAAAAACCAAAGACATACATATTTCTAACTCCAAAATAAGTGAAATAATAATTCAGTGCTCTATAATAATATATTGAAGATAATAACAAAGACATGTTATAGGCTGGTTTAATGTGCTTAAAGATGCATTCTACATATTTCTTTCTTCAAACCTGTAGGCACTGCTTGATTCATTTTGTTGGTATGGGGGCGGTGTATGTGTGTGTGTGTGTGTGTGTGTGTATTTGTGTGTGTGTATGTGTGTGTGGCAGATAAGGGGGAGAGGCAAAAGATGAACCAAATTCATAGAAAATGATTATTACATGATGCAGTACTTTAGTCCTGGTGTCAAAGCGTTCATTTCCTAAGATTTTTTTAAATTAACTTTTATTCCCACATAAATGTGATTAACTCAGTGCTTCTTTAAATACTAATTCTTTTGTGCAACAGTGCTTAAGTTTATAGCATGACTAATGCTATGATTTTGTTATCATGAATTTCTGGGTCCTAAAATAATCAATACTGCCAGCAATTCACTTTATTTCATTTTACATATTTTAAAATATAAATTAGCAGCCTGTCTATATAAGATTATTTTCCAGAGGGAAAATATAACAGGCATCACTAATCAAAAAAATATTTTAGAGTAACTCAAGGTATGATCTTCTAGAATTAGCAGGTGCTGCGTATAAACTTTAATAAATATATATGGATAGCCATGCTAATTGAGGAAAGAAAAAACTGGGATAAGTATGTAATGATCAGTTCATTTATCAAATTTTAGGTAACAAACCATTTTCTTTTAAATAAACATCTTAACAGTTACTTAAGAGGGATATGAATAATTTTTATAATCAACAAATATAAATGTGAACCTGAAACCTAATTTTTACTTGGGGATAGACAACATTCTCGTTACAAAACTGCCCTTAAAATTTGAATGGGAGGCAAAAAGAATGAGACTTAAGAGAGATGAGAAAACGAGCAAATGAGCAATCAGCAGACTACTGTAATTATTAAGCCTTCTAAATTGATGATAGAGTTATACACTTGTTAGTATTAGGGGGCCCTACAGATTTCATTTTCTAGGGTACAGCCCAGCAGGCACATTCAGTGAAGCCCCCTCTACCACTCAGCTCACCCCCTGAGGGGAAATGCCACGTGCATTCAAATCAAACGTTTTCCTATCAAGTTCTCAACTAATGGCTTTCCTAGGAGACCCAAGCCTGTCAGTCACCTACTACCTATTTAGACATGTTAAAACAGAATTTGTTGTTTATTTGTATTTCATTGAAGTGAGTCTGTTTTCTCATATTGAATTTGTATCCAAACCCCAGGTTGTCAATACTGCTTAGCTAGGGCTTCTGTTTGTTTTGTTTTTCTCTGCGTGTAATCCGGAAAAAATGGTGCTGTTCATGCCAATTTCGACCCTTCTATAAATTTATAGGCAGTGTATTAACTAATTGTTTAAAGTCACTAATGCTACCTTCAGGAGCTAAAAAACACTCTTCTTCTATGGAAAGCTTTTTTGTCAAATTCACAATTCATTAATATCCCAGAGCCACAGCTAAACTGAAGTTCTTATATGAAAAAACAAAAGAAGGAAAGAAAAAGATGCCCATCTTTAATAACAAAAAGTGTGGGCATCATTTTTAATTTAATTATTTTCCATGTAGTTAGTTAAAGCATATCTGGTCCCCTTAGAGAAAAATCTAGTGACGCAAAACTACATACTTGACCAGGTCGTGATTTTCTTGGCAGAAAAATCACAAATATATATATATATATACACACACACACAGACATACATACACATATACATACATGTATATATCTATTTCTGTGCTTACAACCTCTAAGTGAGTTTACTTGTGTTTAAGACTAAATGTAAGTATAAAGCATTCCATAAAAACAAAAACTGTTATGTTTGATATGCACTTCAAAAGCCTAAAAGGCCAAAGAAAGCCCTTCCTTAATTATTGAAGAAGTGTCTGTAAAGGAAACATGAGCAAATAGCATTCATGCTTTCATCCCCAGTAACCTTTTATTGTCCTTTTCTTCAGATGGCCAAGTCAGTATATTTAATAAAGGCAGCAGCAACCATCAAAGAAGGCAGGACTCTAATAAATGGTCCTGATTAAAGGCCCTGACAGGGTATGAACTTTGCATAAATTTTCTTATGGTGTCAGGCTAGGATACTGATTGAAAACTCATTAACATAATCACACATTTAGAGGAAATGCTGTAATGTATCACAAACATTTCCCTTAGTGTAATAATTTTAAGGACATTAAAATGCAAATGATAATAAGGAGCTGTGTTTAGTGATGTTCTGAAAGCCTGATTATTCAAATATTTGGTATGAAGTATGGAGCTGCATTCAGTAACGCATCTACATGAATTCAAAAATTTAATCTATATATGGACTCAAAAGTTTTCTTTGGTCTGACCAACTATTTTTCCAGTTCAGGGGCACACAAAATTAGCAAGAACATTTGGCATCGGTATTAGGAGAAATATTTTGTAAATAATTTTAAATCATTACATCCTTTCATTAAAAAAAATTGAATACAAACAGCCTGCATCATTTTTCTCCAACGCTTAAAAAAATACTGAGAAGTAGTTAGCATTTTTGTTTTGGTATGATTGTGCTTTGAAAATATGCTGAAGTATTTTCAGTGTCCTTTTCCCAGCTTTTATTAAAATGTGTATAAAGCAGCAGAGAATGTGGCAGGTCACAGCAGTGCTATCCCTTAATGCTAATTCTTAACAATAAAAGAAACACTGCCCTCCCCCCACACAAATAGCCATAATTATGTAAAGAATGACTGCTTCAGACTGATGACTTTCAATATGCTCAAGTCTAGCATACTGGTATAAGAGGCCAGAAAGGTCAACAGTAATTCATAACTGCTATAAAATTGTGTAGCATCCCAGGGCTTCTGCAGGATGCTGACATTATCATGAGTCTTCTGCTGGTTTGTATATGTAAATTTGTGATAGGAAGTGCACTGCTTTTACCGTATCACATGCAGAGCATCAATCAGGCAGTGGAATACATCAGAGTATTTTCATTATGCCTAGTTATTTACTGCATCAGAAGAAATTACCCTGGCAAGCCAAGCGGCCTTCTCTGGGTAGCATGATACGACCAACCAGGCTTCAGCTCAGGAGTCTTGTAAACATTACAGGATTAATCTCACAATCACAATCATCAATCTTTCCTAGTCCTGCCTGGGTGCAACTGTGGAGATTGGTAACCAGGCCATGTGGATTTAAATTTAACCCTGAACATCAAAAACTAGATGTCAGACCTAAGCTGCATATTGCAAAACAACCTGTGTTTTTTCCGTTTTAGTTGAAGACAATAGAGGGAAACATAAAATGAAGTACTTTAAAATCATATCTAATTTGTCACTTTCATTTTTGGCACATTCTTGGGAAATTCATCGTTTCTTTTTTAAAAAAGGTTTTTTTGTTTTTTTTTTTTTAACATCAGCTATAAGTGAAAAAAGAGAGACTACTTTTTATCCATACAAACAAATGTCTCGTATGGTAATGTAGACACCATAGGTGGTTCTGCAGACCTGTGCGATGGGGGCCTCAGCCTGAGATTTGGAGACCTGATCAAACTCCTTTGGCTCTAGGCCAGAGGAGGTTAAAGCCCCAGGGAGTAATAGAGTCAGCCCCTAACCAAGAGAGCGTTCAATGTGTCTTGCTGACTCATGGATGACACTGGCATTGATTGCTGAAACAACCGCTTGCTTACTCACCTGCCAAAGGAAAAAGCCTGTCTCCCCTTTTCTTCCCTCTCATCAGAAGGAGGGGGAAAAGAAGTGGGTGAGACAGATGCGCTAAATGAACATTCTATCATTTTAAGTTTAGCAACTGCACGGAACATAGCCTATTCTATTTAGATAATGCAAGAGATAATGTGCATTCATTTTTGAAAGTCAGGTGAAAACCATGATGATAATGATCATTTTTCCATAGTCAAGAAACAATAAATATATAATGAGCAGGTCATGTATAGACTGCCTGGCAGTTTAATTTGAACTGTGACCTTTTATTATTATTTTTTGTCCAAAGCACTTTTTCCTGAACACAGCATAGAGTCAATGTTTTCTTTCTTCCTCTCTCAGTATCTTGCAAGCTCCCATCTTTGAATAAAAAAAATGTAGTAACCACAAAGATATGCCTTTCCCTTTCTTCCAACAAGATTTTTAAATCTAGAAGTTTATATTCATCCTATATATAAAAAGTAGACATTTCTTCTATATGCTTTAATCTCTCGTTGATTTAATCAGCACTATAGGTATTTGTCTGCTAGAATTGTATGACTACAGTAAAAAAAAAAAATTGTGTCATATATTGAGACTTTTCATAAGAGCTGTTCATCCCTACTCAAGTGATCATTTTATATGTCTTTCTTGATCATATGAAGTTTAGCTTTAAAAAATACTGAAAGGAATTATGAATAAAATTTTTCCCAAATAAATCATATGACAATAAAAGAGAAATTCATCTTAAAGAGATTGCAGTGGCTGAAATTTAAAGCTTCTTGCTTCTCTGTTTTCCTTTCTTGTGTGTGTGTGTGTGTGTGTGTGTGTGTGTGTTTATGTTTTGGTTTTGTTGCTATTGATACTGGCTTTTTGTTGCTAATATTTTTGTTCTATACCCTCCTCTAGACTAGCTTTAAAGTAGCTGATATTTTGATGCTGTGTCTTTTTTTTTTTTGAGACCGAGTCTTACTCTGTTGCCTGGGCTAGAGTGCTGTGGAGTCAGCCCAGCTCACAGCAACTTCAAACTCCTGGGCTCAAGCAATCCTCCTGCCTCAGCCTCCCGAGTAGCTGGAACTACAGGCATGCGCCACCATGCCCGGCTAATTTTTTCTATATATGTTTTTAGTTGTCCAACTAATTTCTTTCCATTTTTTAGTAGAGACAGGATCTCGCTCTTGCTCAGGCTGGTCTCGAACTCCTGAGCTCAAACTATCCTCCCGCCTCAGCCTCCTAGAGTGCTGGGATTACAGGCATGAGCCACTGCGCACGGCCCTTGATGCTGTATCTTTACACATAGAATAGGGCTCTTCAAGTCCTCCTTGGTTTCTGTATATAGGCTTCCAGGTGCAAGTTCATTATGAATCTTTAGCTTCTCACAAAATGTGAAATCACACACATGCTTCTGACGCTTGCAGTTGTATCACCAAACAGAGATTCTGCTCTCTTGTTCTTCAAGGGCATGATGTGTTATAGGAAAGTGATTGTTCCGTAAAATTCTTATAATATACCTATGGTCAATTGACATTGTTAGAAGCAGGAAGGCTGGAAATACAGTTCTCATATGTGCAGGATTATGGCATAAATTTGAACAACTTTCTGAGCTACTTTGTTATGTTTTCATTATCTCTCCAGATGTTATGTTTTGCTGAAGATTTGAAACAACAAATAACTACTAGATATCTCTGGTGAAGATGCTGGGGCAGCAAAAAGGTTAGTGCCATGATCAGCAGATTGGTGGACAGAGAATAATCCCATCCCCTGAGAGAGGAAGGCAGAGCAGTGGTTACGTTCCTTAGCAGGAGCAGCTGGCAGGAAAAACCTTGGATTTTAGAGTCAGGAAACATAGACTTGATTCTCATCTCCACTACTTGCCAGGCACATAACCTTAAACAAATCATTTGACTCTATTCTCAGTTCTAACACTGTCTTTTCCCATTCATTTACTCAACAAATATCAACTGGACTCCTAAGCACTCTACCAGGTACAAAATAATAAGCTACTTTAAAAATGCTTGGTCTCAGTCTTCAAATAATGAAACCAGCTGGTGTGTGTGTGTGCCAGGCACTACCTAAGTGTTTTATATGCATTAGCATGTTTAATCCGTGCATGCTCCCAACCCTGGGAATAGTTATCCTGAATCTATGTAGGATAATACTAAATAAACCTTAGAGAAGTTCAATAAGCCAGTGAGAGTAGCAATACCTGAACACAGGTCCATCTGATATTAAAGCCCCTGCTCATGATTTTGTCATATTATTACAAAAATTAAATATTTAATTATTTAAATATTTTGCAAAATTTTAGTGTGGGTCAAAAGAGAAAGGTATATGACAGAATATTACAAACTGTGATATTGTACAAGTGTCTGTTGTCATTACTGTTAACATGAACTCATACCACTTTCCTCTTAATTATTCCCATTAAAATAGTTTAGGTCACCCCACATAAATGGTAACCACAGACAAAAAAAAAAAAATTCTATCTATATAAACAAAATACTATCAGGGGTTCCCTACTGCCTTTTCTAAGCCAGTTATACATGGCTCTTTAATGAATATTAAACAAATTGAAACCCAGGTAAGACATCTTTCTACATATGAAAAATCTCTGAAAAGCACAAGTCTACTGTTTACATTAGCCTTGAAACATCTTTAGTAATTCCTTAGGCACTTTCGGGTTATCTGCCAATAAAGTGAGAATGATGGCATTAATATAGCACCTGCAGACCTTGTAAATGTAAAATGTTTTTCATTCAACCAGAATCTCTAATTTAATACTGATGCCATTTAACACAGAATTTTCTTCTTTTACATAATTTTTATATTTTTATCCCAGACCAGGGCTGTCCAGTCAAGACATAAGATCAAGAAAACAAACTGAAAAAAGAAATCAACAAAGAAACCCTCCATCTCTCATGTTTGCCTACTTTACTCCATCCCTACCATTGCATTCTTGTGTATCTCTATGAAACAATGTGATTTTATGAATCAAGCAATACAGTCAGAATTTTTAAAAAACTTTCATGGGATGCCGAGGTGGGCAGATCCGTTTGAGCTCAGGAGTTTGAGACCAGCCTGAGCAAGAGCGAGATCCCTTCTCTACTAAAAAAAATGGAAAGAAATTAGCTGGACAACTAAAAACACATACAGAAAAACTTAGCCAGGCATGGTGGCGCATGCCCATAGTCCCAGCTACTCGGGAGGCTGAGGCAGGAGGATCGCTTGAGCCCAGTAGTTTGAGGTTGCTGTGAGCTAGGCTGACGCCACGGAACTCACTAGCCCAGGCAACAAAGCGAGACTCTGTCTAAAAAAAAAAACAAACAAACAACAACAAAAAAAAACCTTCGTTATCAATATAACCACAAATTCAGAATTCAATTTGAATAAAATTTTGTCAAATTTTGATGTCTATTTTTCAATTTCTCATGTTCAATCAGTAAAAGTACTTACCTAAAGTTCTTTTTATGAGGAAAAACATTAAGTGAAGGAATGTTTTGTTTTGATATTAATAATACAACTAGTTAAAAGGAATAAAATACAAGATGTGATGATTTTGTACTTGTTACTTGATAGCTGAAGTCACAGAAATGTTAACCAGGTCTTGGTAAAGGAGTGCCTATAGATTTAAGAATGAATGGTAGGTGAGAAATTCTATTCTTGTCATATCCCTTTTCAAAATAAATGAAAATAATATTATTTTATTTATTGAAAGAAAATTATTTTACTTATTAAGAGAAAAGAAATATTGACTTTTAGAAAATTTAAGAGGAATTTAACAGTTGCTAAAAACTTACAGAAATGTCTCAAACTTTAAAAGAAAAATTATCTTTACCCCTAAAAATGTATCTGTTTTCTTAAAAAATATTTTATTAGAATACATTATTCCAATTAATACCATCGAAACTTTCATTTCTTCTAAATATTTCCAAATGATCAAAATTTTTTCATGCAAGGTTAATAGTTATTGAAGTTATAGTTTTCAGGTATGTTCTAAACAAATTTTCTATAATGTAAAAAGGATGTCATGAAGGATGAAATGTGTTTTAATTGACATTATAATAATTGTATACAAATATTAAATTAAAATTTTAACTCTGCTAAGCTAACATAAACCTGTGAGATTGCCTTTGTGCGTATAATATTTGATGTATAATGTGTGATCAATAGAGTTTATTCTACAGTACAAATTGAAAATTTCTTCACTGAAGGATAGGATACTTACAAATGTCTTCCTTGAATCCAGTTCAGCTTAAATATCCTTTATTTTTCAGAAACAGTTATCAGAAAATTTGCATACATTTTCCCTGTATTGATTATAGCACCAGATATGTATAAATAGTTACATACTATTTATAATAAAATGTACTTAAATTTTGGATTTGGTTCTAGGAAATAGACAAAATAAGAATAAAGTAATGTTATCATTTTTTTCTTTGCAGTAGTGTCTACTTTGGGAATGAAAGATTTTTTATTGTATGCTACTGTTCTCATTTTTGAACACAATACCACCAGTATAGATATACTCCAAGTGAAATAATGGCAACCTTTTCAAAAATTACATCACTCTAATTTATTGACAAACACATGCAGACTTACTTTTTCTAACAAACTTGCCAAGATATCATTTATAGGCTTATTAAGGACAAATTGGATCATGATTGGAGCTGGCAATAATTAACGACATTTATAAATTGAGTATATGGGAACTGCTCAATTCATTTAGGGACATGAAAATTTCTGTCAGATTAGAACTTTTTCTGTTTAGGTAACACAAAAAATGCAATAACATCTTATAGAAATGACGTTATCCATTCTCTAAGAGAGTGATAGCCAAGTTATAATGCTTACATACAAGCATTTAGAAGTTATGATCGCATATAGCCATGTATGTGTAAATGTATTCAAGTAACTACAGCAGATACTGGAAATACAAACAAACAAAACAATGAAATAAATTTGCAAGAGCTTTGCAGTTTGTCGTTATTACATAACAAAGAGCATTTGTCATATTTAGTTTCAACACGCTTCTAAAATTAAAAATACATTTATGGACACACACAATTTTCTAATATTAAAAATTAGCTACTAAATATGCATATATTAGTTTAATATTGCATTTTAAAGAAAACTGAAAGTTAAGCATGGCAAAAACCTATCAGGTGAAATTTATGAAAATTTACAGATTACCTAAAATGCTAGGAGTTAATTATAGTCTGCTTTCCCTGGCATGTCAGCTTGATTAAATTTGGAGTTCGGAGATGAATTGGCCCAAATTCATTAGTGTTCCCTGGGTGCAGATGTTGGTCAAGGTCATGCGAAGCACATTGACTGTAATGTTAGAGAGGAGGGGGGAAGGGATTCCAAAGAAGGTAGACTCTTAAAAGGTCTGGGGTTGCAGCAAGAAACTTTGATACTTTTTAACTTAATAAATCTTGACAGCCTAATCATGGCTAAGCCTTTGCAGTGTTATTGGTACAGATGGCAAAGCTAGACATATTTAAGGAGATCTCAGCAGCTAGTAGTAAGAGAGCACTGAATCCAAATGCAGTGTTGGGCTCTAGGAGAAAGTGAAAGAAAGGAGGATAAAAAGCTACACAGCATTTCCATCTCCTGACATCTCCAACAGCCTCAGATACAAAATATGATAAGGCTCCTGCTGAGCTAATAAGCCCAACAAATGTCTGTGTCCGTGAAGTAGATGAAGTGGGATCAAGCAGAGGGGGCTGCTGTATGAAAATAAGCCAGCGCCCAGGGTATAATGGCACTAGAGAAAGCTACAAGGTCAGACTGATGACAGAGACACCAGTTAAGTAGAGACCCCATCAGTAAGAAAGGTTTGCCTGCTGGATCCAAGACATAACCATTAAAATAAAATGAACTATTCATTTAAAGGAAGGAAGAAAAGAAGAAAACAAAAATGTTCTATAGGATTTTATTTTTATTTGTTTCTCATATAGGGCAGCTGCATCCTTTTGTTTATTTACAGGCTTCCTACCCAGGGCAGAAACTAGAGTATTGGGCTGGGGGTGGGGGACTGAGAATGGACGTGCGCTTCGAAATTCCATTAAATTTGTTGGCTCTGCTCTATGATTTTAGTGGATTCACAACCTATGCTAACAGTTATTTGTTTAACCAAACTGCATTGAGATGAACAGAGTAATGAACACTTCCTCTTGATCTGCAAGTTTTCAAAGGGAAAAAGACTGCTAGATGAAACACACGTTATTCCTCAACTTCTCTCTTTCTCTGTTTCCTTTTTTTTTTTTTTGAGACAGAGTCTCACTTTGTTGCCCAGGCTAGAGTGAGTGCCGTGGCATCAGCTTAGCTCACAGCAACCTCAGACTCCTCGGCTTAAGCGCTCCTACTGCCTCAGCCTCCCTAGTAGCTGGGACTACAGGCATGCGCCACTATGCCCGGCTAATTTTTCTATATATATTTTTAGTTGTCCGTATAATTTCTTTCTATTTTTAGTAGAGACGGGGTCTCGCTCTTGCTCAGGCTGGTCTCGAACTCCTGACCTTGAGCGATCCACCCGCCTGGGCCTCCCAGAGTGCTAGGATTACAGGCGTGAGCCACCGCCCCCAGCCTCTGTTTCCTTTTAAATAGAGAATTACTCATTCATTTTTATTGTAAGGTAATATATTTTTCAGTAAAATAAAGAATTGATTGAAGTTGAAATTATATGATTCAGAACAGCAGACCTGACAAAGGTGCCATAAAAGTCAGCCTATGTGCTTGGGTTTTGACAGCATACTCATCTAGGATGATGAAACTCCTGGTTTTTCCAGGACTGTGTTTTCAGCACTGAAAGTCTCCATGTCCTGCAAACCCTTTCAGTGGTTACTGTATCCCCATGGCTGAACCAGTATTTCTAAGGTAGAGCTGGACCCGGTTGTGTGATGAGTCTAGCTGAATCCAGGAGGAAAAGTGTATAGAAGGAGAAAGTGATTGGGCAGTAAACAAACAAGGTAGATGATTCAGAGCAAGAAACACTCATAGGAGGCTAAACCATCCAGGTTGGTTGTCACTTTGATCAAAGTAGCTTTATTATACCCAACTCTTTCCATTGCTTCTTGAAGCCACTGCCTCTTATTTACACGCGCACACACACACACACACACACACACACAGAGAGAGAAATGAAGTGTAGAACAACTAAAATGATATCTCTAAACTCTAATTCTTTGTTGTTTTTCCTAATGGTTCAAATGATCCACATTGATCTTAAAACCAACCATGGAAAGGCCACTTAACAGCTAATTCATTCTGCAGCCCACTGTCCAGACCAACAGAAACAATAACAGATCAGAAGACAATGACAATGTTTTTCATCAAGTTTATGGAAGCAAAAACCGGTATATTGCAATAATACTTAAGAATTAATACGTATGAATCTTTTTCAGCTTTAGGAGCAGTTTAGAATAATCTTTGCTTTTTTTATTTGAGTAATAATTAGACTATGCTTAAAATTGCAAGAGTCTGTCAAATTACTATATTAATTCTTAACAGATCATGTGAATTTCATGGTATCTGTGAAGCTTTGCTAAAAAGGTGAAAAACGTTTAAACACCATATGAGATAGTTCATTAAACATGTAAGAAAGCTTTAAAATTCTGACAGCATTATCAGAAAGATCAGATTGTATACACCTCTAATATTTTTTAAACCTATCTTAAGTTTTCATTTCATACAAATGCATATACAACACTGGTGTGACCTCTTAGAATCAAATTTTTTAATATAGTCCTGAAATATCATACCATTGGCTTTAGAAACATAATCTTTATGACTTTGAGATAATTATGATAAAGACGAGTAGATGATGCCAAAAGCTTTTAACATGCGTAGAGATTTTTCTCAAGCAATAACTAAAATATCTTAAAACATCTTCCTGAGGAGGGGAGTAATCAAAAAACAGTAACTACTACATCCAGTTTTTTCAGTTTAGTTTATTACTTTAAAAATTTAAGCATCAATAAAGCTGATTTCCATTAGCATTATAAACATGTTCAAATAAATATTAATGTTTCAAAAATAATGGCTGCCATTAAAGAAAAGTTTATAATTCCAATTGTTCTCACTGAAGCTTATTTCTGGATTCCTGGAGAAGGGCGACACAGACTTGTCTAATGTTGACTGGATGATCTGTCCATTTTCTTCTAGCTACAGGATTCTATGATTATGAGATCTTCCATGCAAAGTTACCCAGAAAAGTGAGATCTACCCACGAAGGAGACGTTGGATGCTTAACCTTCTTCTTGACATTCTTATACCTTCCTCCTAATTGGTTCTGTGCAAAACAGTATTTGTTTTAGGAAAATGAAAGAAGTAGTAACTTTTACCTGGGACAAAGGACAGATCAGTGCTGACATTGCCATGAGTAGTACCAAGAAAGATAAAGAAAGACTTTAATAATTCAAGTGTTTAATAAGTAGAAAGCACCATGCAGATAGTACTATTAGCTTAGTTCAAAAGAGATGCTATGGGTAAATGTGATAAGCAAAAGCAATAACATTAAGATTTTGTTTGGTACATCGATCAGGGACAATATATAGTATTTAGAGTGTACTGAAAGTACACAGACTTTAATGATATAATTTCCAGCTAGAAATCTTTATTCATCTTAAACTAGCTTTGTTTGCATGTTTTCTTACTTACAGAAATATTTTACTGATGACAATTATCGCTATTATTAGTTTGAGTATTATAGACAATATGGAATGAAACATTAAGTTTATTTCATTTCAAGACAATATTATTCACAAGTTGTTTATAGTTCATTATTAGTTTTATCAAGTTTATTAAGCTGAAGTCCATAGTCTTGGAAACTGACACTTATCTTGTAGCATTTTTTTCTATTACACAAGATGCAGAAAATATATAATTAAATTTAGATTGCAGAAAATGTAAGATATCTAGAAAGAGTATATACAATGGGGTTTTTCAGGAGCTTGTAGTCTGAAATCAAGAACAGGGTCAAATCCTAGCTCTGAAACTTATTGTTTGAGCAAGTTTCAATTCAGTAATTGCCAGATTTTCCATCTAGAAAACCAGAATAATTATAGTACCTATTTTAGAGGGATTATATAAGTACAAAATATATGTCAAATGTTAGACAACAAGTTCCTTTAAGGGAGGTCCATTCAGCTTGTAACTTCTTGGATTGAGGTGAAGCATAAGCATAAGTAAGCAATATAAGTTCCCTGAAAAAATATATCATATCCTCCTCCCAAAATTGCTTTTTTAAATATTGGGTTAATCGTTTCTCCAATTCCTCAAACTCATCAGCTTCCCCAACTTTCTCATCTTTCTCAAACATAGCATTAATTTCCCCTGGGTAGATATAGCCTTTTCATTCATTCCTATTTATTCCCATTTCTACATCTTCACTTTCTCTCTCCATCTCCTCTGCCTCCTCCTCCATCATCATAGCCAAAAATAAATAGATAAATAAAAATTTTGAAAGTGTATTTATTGGCCCATTTAATTATGAAGTTTAGGGATATCTCTCTGCAAGAGTAGCTGGATCAAAGAAGGCAAAGACTGCCATGAAGCATGTGCTTCCTCCTTCCCTTAAACCAGCTTTTCCCTGGGTTGACTATTTCTTAGGAAGCTCTCCGGAGGCGGTAGCAAAAGGACCCAGAGAGGATCAGACTTATATCCTATTAACCTACGCTCCCTTTTCTATTGTTCCCTGACTGATTTCTTTAACTCTAGCCATTTTTTCTTTAATTAATATTTTTATCAATAATATTTATTTCTTGTCTATGTATCTGGACTCTTGTGTAGAATATGGTCATAAAATGACTGGATTTTTTTGTTTTTTGTTTTTTGCTGTGTTGAGCAAAATTACAGTTTTCTGTTGAAAAAGATCAGCTGTCAAGACTCAAGACATAACCCAATGATGACACATTTTTAAAAAGCACATGTGGAACTTGCTGTTGGATTTCCTTTGGAGATTTTTAATTTAACCAACAAGAGATAAAAATCTCTTCTTTTATCATCAAACATTATAGCTAATTCATAACCTTATGACTCAGGTTGCTCACTCATCTTCATAACACTCCATTCCAAATACTTTTGGCTGTTCCCCAAAATCATTGATTTTCCAAAATCTATTTTCAATGATCATTAGCAGGATGTACTATCAAATGAGACAATTTTTTAAAAAATAAATTTTAAATTTAAGGAGAATATTAGGATAAGTATAGTGCTATCCAAGAGAACTATTATCCAAAGAACAGCATGTAGTTACATAAACAAAGTTGTTATGTTGGAATGTAAAATCAGTCATAACTTTTTATATATTCATATTTTGAATATAAGTATATAATACATATGCATGGGCATATTTATATATACATACATATGTTCATGGAAGAAAACCTTCTCTGTAAAAGTTAGGAAATATATACTTGATTGTCATATATTTTCATTTTATCAATCTGTCAACTAAAAATAGAGAGGTTCCTTTAGCTAAAGATACCTAGTTCCCCTGTGCTTTTTGAGTATGGCCAAACATAAGACCCAATACTTTGTCTCTCACATTCATATTGTGATTCAGGAAAGACTTGTCTTTCCTTGGTCATATCATTTTAGCCCTCAAGAAATTTACTCATCATTCCATTGTATCTAAACTCCAAAAATACCTAGTAAAGTTTTGCACCCTAATTGAAGGAAGCAAGATTATGGGAGTATTTCTGGACACATCATAATCAAGATTTCTTATAGCCTTACTGTAGATTTCCACATTCATCCTGCTGTCAGTTTTCACCTTAACCAAAATTCTTTAGCAGAAAAAGCAAATACTGACCACAGACTGAGAATTCAGCTTTTCAAACTTGGTAAACATAAGAATACTCTCTTTTTTTGAAATCTTAATAGTAACAAGATATTCTAACTTTTCAGAATATGAAAATGTAAAGATCAATTCTACAATGCTCTCAAAAGCTCAACATAAAATGTAGCATATTTACAGAATGACCTCAGCAAACTTTTTAAAGTTTTCTCCATTTTCCATATTGTATGTTTATCAATGTAATACATGAACATAGTTAAAAATTAAGTAGCAATAAAAAGCTTATAATAGAAAACAATAGCTTCTTTTTCCTGTGCTCTTTTCTCCTAGTACAACTCTTTATTTTCATTTTCTATTGTATCTGATTTTTTTTAGTAATTACTTATAAATTTTAAATAATATGCTGCTACTACTGCTTTTTGGTTATTAATTTTAGTTACTATCGTCTAAAACCTAGTCTGTCCTCCCAATAAACCTATTTTTAGTGAAATAAGTAGACAAAGTTTGTTTTATTATAATTATGTAAATATTACTTGCTACAGAGCCAAGTAGTATACTATCATTGTCTCTTTCTTAATATAACTTTTTGCTATCGCTGGAATAAATAAACGCTTTGCCATTTGCAAACTCTGACACATATTGCTTCATTTTGGCGCTATGGAAAAATCTTGGGCATTAAAATTAGTAAACTAGCATTCAGTGTTGGCTGGGTTACCGCTTGTGACCTTTGGTAGGTTACTTAGATTGCTGAGCCTCAGCAGTAATTTCTAAATAACAAATGTGCAAATTAGTAACTTCCTGGAAATATACTTACGAAAAATAAAAATAAATAACATGTGTATGCATCCACCTGTAACCCCCACCACTAAATGTAGGCCCCTCCACTTTGCTCCTCACATTAATACTATGCAGTGAGTGAAACTGGAATTATTACCACAGGTTAGGAAAGAACTGGGGCTGAAGAACACTAAAGGATTCATTCAAAGATGCCTAGAAGAGAAGGGGTCAAACCCAAGGTTTCTAATTCCAAGTGAAGGCATCTTGATTCCATGGCATATGAAGCTCTGCCCAACCATATCATCAACATACTACTGATACCCAGTTTAAATCCCTGAAACCAAGATATGCAAAATTTCCTTTCTCTTAGTTAATTTGGATAATTGGAGGAGTGATGCTGAATCTTTTTTCTTTATTTTCTCAAGTCTTGTGGGAAAACTCTAACAGAGACAAGTCAATGTAAAAGTGTGAAAGACTGGTATAGAAAGTTACATAATATTATATACAGTCTCCAGGGTAGCATAAACTAGCTGTTAGTTTTTTACCGTATTCTATATATTTAAAGGCTCCCTTGTGGCCATAAACTTGAAGATGTGACCATGCTGCTACCCTAGCTTTGGTACTTCTCATCTTGTAAATTATCATAAAACCAATACACTCTCAGGTTAGATAACTTGAGTTCAAAAAAGAGAAAAAAATCTATTATAATACTGGTAATATTAAAAAACAAATTATTTATAAGTTGGATAATAGGGTTGTTATTTTGGCTGCAGTCCCTTTTGTTTTTTCATCTCATCCTTATTAATGACTCTCCTCATAGTGGGAATATCCAAAAAATTTAGAGATTTTTTACAAGCTATTAAAATCTCTTTATGCCATTCTAAATACCTAGTATGGAGCATTCACTTTTTGAGAATTCACTAATTTGTATAAACCTTAGTATTTTTTTTTTTACCTGCTTTCTCCAAAAAAAAACATTGCATTAACCATAGCCTCATTAACCAAGCACTTATTCTCATGTTACATATGTGTAAACGTGAAGTTAAGGGAAGCTAAGGAACTAATAAACAATACAGCTAGGGTTCAAATATGGCAACTCTAATTCTAGGTCTGGTAATTTTTATACTTTACTATATTCAATTTGTCACAAATATTTGAAAGAATGAAATAAAAGAAGTAAAATATTAATGGTGTCACACATGCAAACACAGACAAGGAATAATTCATCACCACATTAAAAATTATAATCTTGATTATTTTGGACTTTGATAATTTATATACTACAAACATTTGAAGGACGTTAACCTCTGATTCTGGAAGCTCCTTGTCAATATGCATACGAGATTGAACACTTTCAATGATGAGACTTCAATATTTTCCAAAAAATATTTTGTCTTTGTACAACTTTGTAAAAAATTCCTTTTTTTACATTGTGCTGAAATATGTCTTCCTGAAACATCCAGTCTTTGACCAGTTCTACCTCAGGAAAAAAACACAGAATGAATCTAGTTTATTTCCATTTTATGCTGCATAGAGCAAAACTATCATCTCCTTTGTTCTAATCATTACACCTTCATTAATGCAGCCTAAGATCAAACAAACATTTAGGAAGTACAATCACAACACGATATTGACTTAATATCCTAACTTCAATGTGACAGACCATCCCTACACCCTGGTCCCTTAGTTCTTGACCTTCTCAACTCCGGTGATAATTTCCTTCCTTCTCCCTCAAGTCACCCACTTCTATAGTCACATCCTAGAATTTATTGTCACTGGAAATTGTAGCACTGTTGAATGAATGCTTAGTATCAAACATCTCACTCCATTCCCCACATACAGTCTTATAAGTTAACTTGCCCTAATTACCTTGGTGTTACTTTTCTTCTAAATGCCAACCCCATTATCCTACCTCTTTTTCACCATCCATAAGTCCACACCTGTCTTTACTCCACTCATTGTCCAATATAGATTTAATATTCTGTCATTTAATCACTAATCTAAAATACCTTCAAGTCCCTTCCTCCTCTCTTCTATCATATGTTCTCCCTGGCAAATCCCAGTATTAGGTGAACGCTGCCATTTTCTTGAGTGCTGGCAGCATGGTGGCTGAAGATCTTTGAGGTAAACCAGTCAAGCTGACTAGTTTACTTTAAATTCATTATCACAAACCTCAACTGGGTGTTCAGTTCTTCCATATCTTAATACTGTGTTGCTCCAGAAGTCTTGTTTTTATTCATATATTCCCCACAGAATGATTATTTCGTACCTTATCTTCTTCTCTCAAGCCTCACACAAATTCTTCTACCCTTTCAGACTTAGCTATTGACATCATCGCATACGTCTCTAAGAAAATAGAAGAAAGTGAAAGTCCCTCAGGTTCCTATATCCAAGGCTACAAACCAATGTGTATTTGTATTGCTTGTCTGTTTCTGATTTTCCCTCCAGTACGGTGCCTCTGCCCTTCTCCTGCCTAAGCAGGAAAAAGTATCACCTGACCCCAAGGAGGCTTGAGAGTCCCCCATTACTCAAGCACACCATCCAGGGGCCTGGGAACTAGGGATAACCTAACCTACTTCACCAATGCTGGCCCCTGAGCACTCTCCCGAGGGTCTGAGATCCAATCAACCCAGAAACACCATGGTGCGTACTACCTGCATGAGCTGAAAGGCAGTGTACCTCTACCTTTCTATACTGGGCAGCAGAGTAGAACAGGTGACCCACAAAGCTGTCTGTTTTGAGCTGAGGGAAGAGGTTCCAGATGAGAAGGAACCAGCATAAGAACTCTGGCAACATGAAAAAGCAGATTGTTCCCTCCAGCATTATGAAGAATTTTGATCATGCTGTTATCACAACTTTCTTTATCACTACTGGATTTGCATGAACATGCTGCCATGCTTTCAGCCTTTTCATTAAAAATCAGCATCCTCCTTGACACCACATCTCTTTCTGGCCACCCCTCCAGTATGTTGCTGCTCCTTTTACAGAAACTTCTAAAATTATTTGATTAAACATAATGTCTCCATTTCCTCACCTCTCATTTTCTCTTTTATCTGTATCTTCTATCTATTCTCACCTGCTCTATCTATATAACTCATTTGCCTTTAACCTCACTGAAATTGCATTTGTCAAGATCTCCAAATCACCAAATCCAATAGTCTTTTGGTTCTCATCTTATTCCATCTGAGTAAGCTGATTTTTCCCCTCATTTTAAAAATATTTTTCCCTCTTGGCTTCCATGCCCCCTAACACTACTGGGTTTCCATCATCCTCATTGGTCACTCTTTGGTCTCCTTCACCAATTGTTTCTCTTCCCAACCCCTAAATGCTGAGTTCCTGCCTGCTCAGCCCTGAACCCTCTGTTATCCTTCGCCTAGTCTCTCACTGGAGATGTCTCATATATTCACAAGGCTTGAAATGCCAGCTCCGTGCTGATGACTCTGATATTGATGTCACTAACTCAGACCTTCCCTCTTGTACATTTAATGGACTAATTTACACTTCCACTGGAAGATCTCCCATCCACCTTTAACATAACATGGCCAACATGGAAATCTTGAATCTTCCCTAAAGCTTTTTCAGCCTAACTTATCTCTATGAAATGATACAACCACTTCATACTCGCTCAAACCCAGAAACTTGGGAGACAGTCTTAAGTCTTTCTGCTCCCTAATTCTTATTTTCCACATCTAATCCCTCAACAGATATTTCCTGTTCTACCTCCACCATATATTTTAAATTGTCTTTTCTCTGTCTCCATTACTGTTAATACCTTAATTCAGGCCACAATAATGTTTCATCCTGATTATAATAAAATCATGTTTCTGCCTCTTCTTACCTTTACAATGTTATCATATATTTTTTTCCTCCAGGATCTTCATGATCCAGCAGTTCTGGCCTGTTAGCTGTTTCTAGACTATACCAGGCTCTTTTTTGCCTCAAGAACTTTGCATTTATCTGCCCTACATGGAAAATCTTGCCATGCCTTTTCATGTGATTAGCCTTTTTCTTCACATCTCAGTGTAAATATCACAGGTTCAAAGAGGACTTCCCTGGCTATTTTATCTAAAATAATCCCTCCTTATTGAGCTTTCTCTTGATATCCCTTCCTTTTCCTCTGTCTCTACCACTTCTGAAATCATTATTTTTTGTGTGTAATCATTTACAAAAAATCATTAATTTTTTGTCTCACCAACTAGAATATAAGCTCTATCAGAGTAGGGAAACTGTTTATCTTCCTTATCTTTCCATCCACAGCTCTAGCACAGCGCCTGGCACATAGTAGATGCTCAACGAGTATTTATTGAGTAAATTTAACTTGTACTTAATGTTAATCACTGTTAAATTACCTTATTCCCTATTATGTACATTAGTACAACTAATGTCTTTAATCTTTATGAAGTAATTTATGTCTAAAATCATTAACTTTGATCTTATTTATTTGGTCTGACAAAATCCTGACAGTATCATAAAAGACATTGGCTGTTCTATTCTTTTCCAAAAGTGTGATCAGAATACCATAACTCTTCTCTTTGAAATCATTAATATAATATTTGAGCTGGGAAAGCCCAAGGGAGAAGCCCCATAGAAGAAAGCTTCCTATTTAAACACAAACCATAAATATACCACCATAGGGTTTGTGCCTCTGTAGCTTTTACCCTGGGATTCCTTGAGATATTTTGTCAAATGGTTCATGCTGCCTCAATATGTCATCTTTTGGCTCCCCAGTTGGCTTGACTTGTTCTTAATGAATGTGTACTATGTACTACTAATCACAACTTTCTTTTCATTTGGAGGTAGACCAATGAACTTTTAGTAATCTTTTCAGAACATTGTCAGAAAATAACATCAAAATAATTATCCACTAGACTCTATCTTTCCATTTCTAGAAATGTAAACATTCAATGAGAAAATCAAACCGAAATCAGAGATAATGTCACACTAATTAAATGAACAAATTGGCCTTAGCAATAATGTTTTGGCTATCACACCAAAAGCTTGGGAACAAAAGCGAAAATAAACAAGCGCACTATATCGAACTAAAGGAAACAGCACAACAAAGGAAACAATCAACATAATGATAAAGCTTCCTACAGATTGGAAGAAAATATTTAAACATCATATATCTGATAAAGTGTTAATACCCAAAATATATAAGTAACTAGCACAATTCAATAGTAAATAATAATAATAAATATCCTGATTTAAAAAATGGGCCAAGAATTCTAAACAGACATTTTTCCAAAGAATACATAAAAGTTGCCAGCAGACATATGCAAAGGTCCTCAGCATTACCAATCACCAGGGAAATGCAAATCAAAACCACAATGAGATATCACCTCACATTTGTTAGGATTGTTATCAAAAAGATAAGCAATAAATGTTAGTAAGGGTGTGGAGAAAAGGGAACCCTTGTATGCTGTTGGTGGGAATGTAAACTGATACAGTCACTATGAAAAACAGTATGGAAATTCTTCAAAAATCAAAAATGGGCTACCATGTGACCCAGCAATACCCCTTCTGGTTAAATATCCAAAGGAAATGAAATCGACATCACATAGAGATGTCTGTGCTCCAATGTTCATTGCAGCATCATTCACAATAGTCAAGATATGGAACAAACCTAAGTGTCTATTGACAGATGAATGGATAAAAAAATACACACACACACAATGGAATATTATTTGACCTTAAAAAAATAGAGGTCCCGTTACTTGCAACAACATAGATGAACTTGGAGGATATTATGCTAAGTGAAATAAGCCAGACACTGAAAGAAAACTATTGCATGATCTTACTTATATGTAAAATTTTTTAAATTGAACACATAGAAGCAGAGAGTAGAGTAGTGGTTACTAAGGATGGCAGGGAGGGAAATGGGGAGATGCAGGTCAAAGGGTACGAAGTTGCAGTTATATAGAATGAATAAAGCTAGAGATCTAACATACAGCATAAAGACTGTAGTTAATAATATTGTATTGCATACTTCAAATTTGCTAAGAGAGTAGAGTTTAGGTGCTCTTACCACACACACCCACAAAGGTAACTATATGTGAAGTGATAGATATGTTAATTTGCTTGATTGTAATAATCATTTCACTCTATATCAAAACATCATGTTGTACAACTCAAATATATATAACAAAAAACGATAAACTTACAGAAAAAAAAGAGACTTTCTGAGATTATCTATGCAACTTCTTGCTTTCTAACCCATAGCCTCAAAAATTTCAGGTAGATTAATAAGTGTTAAAACATATTTTTAGAAAATTCCACAATCCCCCTTAGGAATTCATTTTAATTCCTAATAAACTTCATAGTTAAACCTTCTACTTTACATCAAGCTTAACTTCCTTGTGCTGACATAAATCGTAAGTCTAAATTTACTTGGTTTTTTTCCCTCTGTCATAACATGGAAAGCATATTGCAAAGTGGGTTTAGACAAACCAAAGTGTAGCTTAAATCTAAAGCACCAGAACAATTCCAAATGAGTAAATATTTCTATGCTCAGTGTCTTAGCCAGCTCAAGCTGTTTTAACAAAGTGCCATTAACTGGAAAGCTTAAACAACAAACATTTATTTTTCACAATTCTAGAAAGTGCAAGTCCAAGATCGGGGCACCAGCATGGTCGGGTTCTTGGTGAGGGTCCTCTTCCTGGTTTACAAACAGCCTTCTTGCTGTCTCACATGGCAGAGAGAACGCGCAAGCTCTCTGGCCCCTTCTTATTAAAGGCACTAATCCCATTTATGAGAGCTCCACTCTCATGACCTAATTACCTCCCAAAGGTCCCAATTTCAAATGTTATCACATTGGGATTAGGGTTTCAACACCTGGATTTTGCGCAGGACACAACCATTCATTTCGTTGTATCTTGCAACTGTGGTTATTACTATTATTATTTACTGTCTTACATGCTTTAACAAAACAATCCTAGTTAACTTTTCCTTATTACCCTTATTTTATCAACTTGGAATCATACTTTTATTATCATTACTCCATCAGGAATCCTTGTTCATAGGAAAGTTGAACTAGGAATGTATTAATGTTAGAACTTTTAAAAACTGAAAAACCAAATTCTAAAACTACTGATTATAAAATTCACAAATGTTAACACTCTAAGTCCTGGAAACAAAATAGTGAAGTAGCAACTTTCTCCCTTTTCCAGCCAAATGGCAATTATAGCTCTATAAACCAAAAGCACTGACCCTATACAGTTTTCTCTAACCCATAACTACTTGAACAGCTTCAACAGAGTTGTGGAAACAAATGAGCTTTGCACTCTACCCCATTCATTGCATTTATAGTAAAATACTTCTTTCAGAGCACCTAGATATCACTGTGATACGCATTATGGAAATACTTAGCCATATTTGTCAGGTGTCGTGGAAACATTCAAGAAATTACTAATAACTTTGAGGTCAGTGGCAGAAAAAGAAAAAGCACCGTGGCTTTTAATAATAATGTTTTTAAAAGATTGTATTACATATATGAAAAGTGGAATTGTGTCTGAAAATGCACTCCAGAACTTAAGGGTTTATTGCACAAGGTATCGTGTGCAAAAGTCCATAGATATTAAGGTTTATATAAGGAATTGGTCACTTACATTTGATATGTTCTTATATAATGCATTGTGGGTCAAGGAACAATGTTCGATTAAGACAATATAACATGAAATAAGATAATTTTATTTTTAATAACAATTTATTGAAACAAGAAGCTTTAGTTGTTTTCATTTAAGAACTATCGCTCCTGATGGGTAAGTAAAGTTAGGAAGTATTTCAAAATTTAGTTTTGGGATTATTTTGTTTTCATTGTCATCATTAAAAAGTATATAGTGAGAAAAATTTCAGACATTGTTCAGTTTTCCCTGTAGAGCTATTCCCTAACCAAGAAAATGAGATGTTGCCTAATATGATAGCTTTTTGAGATTTCGGCACTTGGTTGATAAATACGCACGTATATAGGCCTATGTGTGAGTTACACGTGTGTACATGTACATGTGCATAAATCAGTAGTGTTGTGAAACAGTTGGATGCATTTTGGAAATAAAATGTAAATTGCAGATTTTTTTCAGAGCTTATGAGAACAAAATATATGTGCAGATTTTTTAAACTCAGCTTTGTGGGCTTTTTTTCTTGTTTTTGTACCTATTATTGATGGAGTGTTGGGAAAGAACTCAAATGGATAATTGGAATGCCTCAGCCTTAGATTACTGTCAGAGAATATCTAGTAAAGCATACCTTATAAGATTTTTTTTTTACCAACAACTCATCATTTGGTTGAAATAAGTAGTGTATTGTTTTTTGAATTTTTCCATTGGGCAAATTTATAGCATTTATCAATTAACATATGCCTGAAAGCAACTCATGTCTGTGCTACTCATTCAGCAATAAAATAAAACTCCAAGGCTACCATAGTGTCCCAGAGAATCTGTCTCAGATACTGGCATTAAGATGATGGAGATGCAGTAATAATAACCATTGTTTATTGAGCAACTAGTACGTGTCAGCCTTTTTGCTAAGCATGTGACATACCTTAATTCTATTCAATCCCTACAGCAATCCTGCAAATTACATATTGTTTCCATGTTTTGCAGATGAGAAAATTGATCTTCTGAGGGCTTTTTGGCATATCAGTAAATTTCAGAGGGAGGATGCTGACCAGGCCTGTTGAATAGTGAAACCTGTGTGCTTAACCACTGTGCTTTGCAGTTTTCTTTAAATGAGAGGCGAGGATTCACTCTCCACTTTGCCTTTGAAAGCAAGACCCATGTGTTATACATCTTTATGTCTCTAGGGTCAAGCAGAGTGACTGGTCCATAAGAGGTGCTTGTGAGCAAATGATAAAGTGTTTGTGAGTGAATGATAAAGCAAGTACACCAACTGCATAAACAACTAAAAATGAGATTTTATTCTCCCTCTTGGCTCAAAAGAATGTGGTTGTGTGTCAATGCAGAAGAAAGGTGAACCTCCCTGTTCATTTTCCCATATTCTTCTCGCAGGTCACGAAATGTGTGCTTACAGTCTTCGCATGTCAGGGTCTATTACCATGATTGTTGAGATCTGAGCAGCCCTAATCTGGATGAGTTTCAGCTCTTTTGTTCCATACATGTAATAAAATTGTACGATGTGTGTAAGCAGTTGGTTTACTCTTGAGAACCTTTGGAAGCCAGTTTAGTAAATTGCAATAGGGATGATATCTGAAATTTTTAATGGATTTAAGACAATTTATAAAGCTAGAATCAAAATTTGTATGAATCTCAATCAATATATAGAGCTGCAATTAAGTGTTAAAGACCTATAAGAACAAAGTTTTAAATGAAGAAATTCTCTGCTTTAAACTCAGTTAAGAAATCCTCCTTCCTTTTTATCGGAAAGAACTTAGGGAATTCTAACTACAGGTTTAAGTCATATAACCAACACATAAAAACAATAACATAGTGATGAAAAATAGCACAAGCTCATAGTTCAAATCTGAAGGAAAAAAAGGTATGGCAAAGCAATTTCTTGAATACAGTTTTAATTTAGTTCAGTACAAACTCAATATCATTATCTTGACATAAGACCTAATGTTCCATCAGAAAGTGATGGAATATATTATTTTTAATTATTATGATATGTTTACTGAGGGACTCCCCATGCTAGGTTGTTACCAAATTATTTCTAATCCTCAACAACACAGAAAAAATGAATACTGTTAACCTTATTTATAGAAGAAGAAGAAGAAGCTTAGTGAAATGTTGTTTTCTTTTAGAATCACACAGTCAAAATCAGGATTTGCACTCAGACCTATCTAAGGCTTAAGAAAACTCTTAACCTGAGGTGCACAGTCCCTTGTGCAAAGATAGTAGATCTATGTTGGGCAAGGTAGTAATAACAGATCCATGTATGACTTCAGGGGTAAACTTCTTAAAATTGTATATGCAGGATAATATTTATGTCTGTATACTTTCTTGAGAGTTCATAATAATTTTAACTAGATCCCACAAGGTTCTAGGACTCAAAATATTATGAAAACCATTGCTTTTCACTTTGCTATATCCCTGCTTGTGAGACAGATAAAGTAACTCTCTCTATGTCAAATATTGGAAAAGAATTTCAGAATTATCCCATACTTTAGACTGTAATTTTAGCCAGGATTCAGGAAGTAGTACTAAAAGGGGTGAAAGTTACACCATGAAAAGTGAGAGGATGGAATGAGTTTTTTATGTGGAGAGCAGAAGAAGAGTCCAGAGAGAACAGAGTGTGAGGAGTATATGCAGGCAAAGATTAGAAATCTATATAGCAGCAGGGGCAGTGAGCACTATGTTTTAAATGTAGAGGTCACTCCAAAATTCTTATGTTGGATTTAAACCCCGAAGTGACTGTATTGGACGATGGGGCCTTTGAGAGGTTATTAGATAATAAGGGCTCTGACCTTGTAAGAGGGATTAATGCCCTTATAAAAGGGCTGGAGGGAACTAGCTGGGTAGGCTTCTTGCTTTTCTGCCTTCTGCCATGTGAGGATGCAACAAGCAGGCACCATCTTGGAAGAAGAGAGCAGCACTCACCAGACATCAGATCTGCTGGTGTCTTGATCTGGGATGTTCCAGCCTCCAGAACTGTAAAAAATAAATTTATGTCCTTAAAAATTACCCAGTCTCATGCGTTTTGTTATAGCAGCAGGAGAAAACTAAGACAGAAATCATTACTGACAGTTGGGTGTTGTTATAACAAATACCCCAAAATGTATAAGCAGTTCTGAAACTGGGTAATGGGTAAAGGCTGGACCATGAAGGGCTATTCTAGCGTAGGCTGAGAAGAAGAGGAGAGTTGTTGAGAATGTTTTGATTTTCTTAGAGATTACTTAAGTATTTGTGATCACAATATTGGTAGAAATATGGATGGTAATGGCATTTCTGGTGAAGTCTTAGATGAAAATGGGGAGTAAGGTATTGTAAACTGGAGGAAAAGCTATCCTTGTTATAAATTGGGAAAGAATTTGGCTAAATCATGTCCAGGTTCTGATGCTTTGTAGAAATCAAAATCTAGGAGTGATGAACTAGGATATTTGATAGAAGAAATCTCTAAGCAACTAGTTGAAGGTGCAACATGGCTTCTCTTGACTGGCCATAGTAAAATATGAAAAGAGAGAAACAAAATAAAGGTAGAATTTATAATCAAGAGAAGAACTTAGAAATTTGGAAAATTCTCAGCTTGGCCATGTTTTAAAGAAAGAAAAGACATGTTCAGGAGAGACCACCAAGAATGTGGCCAAGAAAATATTTGATAAAGAAATTAGTATGAGTACAGTGTTTATTGCAGCATTATTCACAATGGCTAAATTCTGGAATCAACTTAAGGGTTTATCAAGGGATGAATGGATAAAAATGATGTGGTGTATGTACAAAAAGGAATATTATTTAGCCATGAAAAAGAAGGAAATTTTGTCATTTGCAGAAACATGGATAGATCTGGAGGACATTATTTTAAGTGAAATAAACCAGACACAGAAAGACAACTATTTCATTTTCACACTCAAATATGGGACCTAAAAAAAAATTGATCTCAAGAAAGTAGTGAATAGAATGGTGGCTACTAGAGATTGGTCAGGGTGGTGGGAAGGGGTAATGAAGAGATGTTGGTGAAGGGGTAATTCTGTTTAATAGAAGGAAGAAGTCCTGATGTTCAGTGGTACAATGGGGCAACTATAGTTGACAATAGTTTACTGTATTCAGAATAGCTAGAAGTTTTCAAATGCTCCCAACATAAAGCAATGATGAATGTTTCAGGTGACTCTTGTCCCAGTTACCCTGATTTGATCATTGTATGTTGTGTGCTTGTTTCAAGATGTAACATGTAATCCACGAATATGTACAATTACTATGTATCAATAAAAATAAATAAATAGATAATAAAATAAAATAAAATAAAAAGAAGTTTGTATGGGTAGAAGGAAGCCAGATGGTATTCATCAAAACAATGGGAGAATGATCCCAAAGGCATTTTGCAGACTTGAGTCTCATACTCCCATCACAGGCACGAAATCATAGGGGCAGAATGTTTTAAAGGGAGTGCTCACTTGCTCACTTTATCTCAAGTTTCTGCTCCCTGCATTCTTTTTTTTTTTTTTTTTTTTTTTTGAGAAAGATTCTTCTTCAGCCCAGGCTGGAGTGCAGTGGCACAATCATAGCTTACTGCAGCCTTCAACTCCTGGGCTCAAGTGATCCTTAATTCTCCTGCCTTAGCCTCCCGAGAAGTTAGGACTATTGGCTTACAGCACCATGCCTGGCTAATTTTTTAATTTTCTGTACAGATGGGGTCTCACTATGGTGCTCAGGCTGGTCTAGAACTTCTGGCCCCAAGCAAATACTGCCTTGGCCTCCCAAAGTGCTATAATTTACAGTCATGAGCCACCGCACCTGTCCTCTGCTCCTTGCATTCTGGTGCAAACTTCTTTGGCTACCACCTGCCAGCTGTGGCTCAAGAAGACCCAGACTCAGCCTGTGCCACCCCTTCAGAAGGCACAAGTGGCAAATCTAGGTGACATGCTTGAGGTGTCGACTCTGCATGTGCACAGAGTGCAAGAGCTATGCAGACATGGCTACCTCCACCTAGATTTCAAAGGAAGCCTCAGAGAGGCTTGGGGCCTGGGCAGAGATTTCCCATAGGAGCAGGGCCACCGCAGAGAGCTCCAACTAGAGTAATGCCTAATGGAGCCATGGGAGTGGGGCCACCACCGACAGTCCCCACTAGCATGATTCCCAGCAGAACTGAGGGGTTGTGGCCACTGCAGAGATCCCCAGTACAGCACAGCTTAGTAGAACCATGGGGTCAGAGCTCTCCTTGAGACCCCAGACTTGTAGAGCTACCAACATGCAATATCAGCTTGAGAGAGCTGCAGGTACCCAACTCCAACCCCTGAGAGATGCTGTGTGGGCTGGCCCCAGCAAAGCCTTGGCGGTGGGGCTGCTCAGAGCCTTGGGGGCCCAACTTCACCGTAGTGTGTCCAACAGGTAAGACATGAAGTCAAAGAAAATTATTCTCAAGCCTTTAGATTTAATGTTTGTCCTGTTCGGTTTTGAATTTGATCAGGGCCTGTTATTCCTTTCTTCTTTTCTATTTCTCCCTTTTGGAATGGAAATGTTTATGCTATGCCTGTCTCATAATTGTATTTTGGAAGCATATAACTTGTTTTATTTCACAGGCTCACAATTGGAGAGGAATTTACCTAAGGATGAATCATACCTTGAGTCTTAACCATATCTGATTTAAATGATATTTAGGTGAGACTTTGAGCTTAGATTTCAAAGTTGGTGCTGGAAAAAGTTAAGGCTTTCAGGGATATTGGGATGGAATAAATGCATTTTGGATGTGGGAAGGACATAAATTTTGAAAGGCCAGGGTGGAATGCAATGGTATGAATGTATTGGTCCCTCCAAAATTCATATGTTGGAACTTAAATCCCAAAGTGGCGGTACTGAAAGGTGGGGTCTTTGGAAGGCGATTAGAGTATGAGGGTTCCATTCTAGTGAATGGGATTAATGCTTTTATAAACAGCCGGATAAAACTAGCTGGGCTTTTTGCCCTCCCACCTTGCATCATATGAGCATAGCATTTGCCCCTTTTCCATGTAAGGACACAGCTACGAGGTGCCATCTTGGTAGCAGAGAACAGCCTTCACCAGATATTGAATGAGTTTGCACCTTGATCTTGGACTTCCAAGCCTCCAGAACTGTAAGGAACAACATTCTGTTCTTATAAACTACCCAGCCTAAGGTATTTTGTTATGGCAGGAGGAATGGACTAAAACAATGAGGGAATCAGTAAAGACAAATTTTAGAATAGAAGCAAAAACATGCAATAGGATAGTGTTGATAAAGGCATAAAAACAAACCATATACAGAAGGTCTCTTACTTATGATGCTTCAATTTAGGATTTTTCAACTTTACAATGATTTTATCAAGGTCTTAAATGCATTTTTGATTCATTAGAATTTTGACTTATGATGAGTTTATCTGGATGTAGATTCATCAATAAGTTGAGGAACATCTATAATGAAAAAGAGTGCTAGAGAATCAAGAGTCTTGTTTGTAAGAATTTCCAGAAGGTTGGCAAAACCCTAATAGAAATATTAAGGCACTGAAACCCACTCACAATTTTATAAGTTGCAAGATGTTAATGGATATAGACTTGAGGTACCAGTTTGGCATTTTATGGTTAGTATGAGAGGACAATAAGGATTGGTCATTAAACTGATACTTCTACAGTTTGTGTGTACCCAATAATAGTGCATGTGCATCCTTGCTTATTAAATGTATTGACCTTAGTAACTAGAGTCAGTACAAGTACTAAGGCAATAAGATATTAATGAACTCTTATTAAAGTAGTGATTCATTGAACTCCTTGTTCTACTACTTTCCCCCCTCCTCACTTGACTAGTCTTAAAAAAAAATTAAAAAAAAAAAAGTAGTGATTCATAATTAACACATTTTTACAAATATTACCTCATTGGATTCTCACAGCAAACCTTGAACGTCAGCCCTCATCTTATTGTATTCTCCTCTCAACCCAGTACATACCATTGTCTTCCAAATCCTGTCTCCCAGTAATAAACTTACCTCCTTTTAATGATAGATATTCTGCACCAATTTTCGGATTAATCCTAATTTGAAGTAGAACTTTCTTTGATTGCTCCTGTTTCTTTGCATAGTGGCCTTACCATTAAATCAACAATAAAATGCCCTGGGACAATATTTGGGGTTTCTGCAATAGTCCCTAAGGCATCCATCCTAAGGTGCACCATTTGAATAAAAGGGTATTAGGCTCAAGTCCATTGCAAATGCACTAGTTCATATATCCCAACTTCTGTATGGGTATCTGGTACAGAAAGAGTTATTGCAATAGTATGTCTAGACCCCTAATGACACTACTTTGCTCTTTTGAGCCCCCATATCATTTATAGGAACCCTGCCTCTACTCTAATCCAGTGTTTCAAATCTTCCTTAATTATTGTGGCTTTCTTGTGGCTAGCTGCCTACCTGTCTGGCCTCATTGTTGTGTTTCCACTGAAACTCACTTCAACAACACTCTGTTACCGACTATTTGATAGCTGAAGTCCAGTTACTGTGTTAACCTGGGGGCACCACAATTTGGCCCACCAGTGTGGACCTCCAGTGGCTCTCTGTATCTGGATCAGTTTCTTTAGTACTGAGGCTACCTTGGAGCTAAAGTTGGGAAAATGGGAGGGTGAATCTGGATGGTTTGCTGAACTAGAGTGGAGCTGAAGTAAAAATGAGGAAAGATTTAAAATAAATATTTGGAAATTCATTTTGCTACATATTGCTTATTGATGCTATTGACACAATTAATTTGCTTGTTGAACCTTCTTTGTAATGAGTCATAATAGGAAACTTGATCATTGTCAATGTCTAAGTCAACACTAACTTTGAGTACAGAACAAGTCGTTATTTTTATTTACATATTTTTGGACAAATATCTTGTTCATAAAATAATAGTAACAAAAATATAATTTTTAAATTAAAAAAATATAGGCACGGTTTTCCCTTAATAAGTGGGCATTTCTGTGGCCATCCTCTGAAGGAAGATATTTCTCTGTCTGTGCCAGAGCCAAGATGTCAGCCACGTTCAGGTCAAGTAGAGGAAACAGGAAAGAGCCGCCATTCCCTGACAACATGCACTAGAGGAACACAGGAGTTTGTAACCCCACCAGGTAAGGATTTACACAATAATTGACAAAGAATATTATAAACTAGTGCTTCAACTAAGGCTGTAACCAAAAGTGAATTATTGTCTACCTAATTAGTTAGGCTCAGTGATTTTTAACACTTGGGCCAAATTAACGTATATATTATTCAGCTAAGAATTCAAGTGGTCTATAAATCAATCTCTAAAACTTTTCACTGGTCTGGTAGCTTCTTCTAATCTGAACTGAGAAGTTTCTGTTCAGTGGTTTTGGTGTGCTGGACTTAGAGGCTAATGCCATGTTAGGATTTACTGTGTTTGTTTTTCCACTTTTAACTTAGAAAGAAAAGCATGAATTTTTTTCTATTAATCATCAGGAATGCTGGTTTAAGTCTCTAAAATTATATTTTTGGAGGCAATTTTTCGAGTTGTACTTACAATTGAATTTATTTCCATTTACTTTCCTTACCTGAGGTGAAATAAAATTGTTATTCCCATGTGGAATATGTCAAGTTTTTAATAATTCCCATGAAAAGGAACTCTCTAAGATTATCTTTTTATCAATAGTTAAATTATGTTATGTTTTTAATTGGACTCCAAGTCACAGCCTCTAGCTTCCCAGAATTGTAATGGCATTGAATTAATTTAAAGGGACTCAGAGGAACCAGATATGGAAGGCTGTCACCATTATAATTTAGTTTTATGATTAGATCATGGAAAACATTGTAGAATTCTGAAGAGAGTTTTAACCCTTCTATTTTGAAAAAGCTTTCATTCAGTTTGTCTCAAAAGATATGTGTCTTTGGAGAGATTTTTAATCCTGTAGAAAATTTGATAAAATAAATGTCACAATGAAAATAACACAGATTACCACATTAAAGACACATGCAATTTATGATCTGCAAATTAAAGTAACCACAAACATACGCTCGCCTGCATCCACACACGCATACATATATTCATCATGCCACATTATGATTATCAATTGTAAAAACAATGATATTTGAGAACTTTTCTGTATGCTTTGCATAATAAGTAACACAAATATTTTGGAGTAGGTAAAATACTTTAAATGTTGTAATCATTTTATACACTTTAAACAATATATTAGTAGTACACAATTCTTGTGTTTTTGTTTGGGGATTTTTTTAATATTCTTTTTTCCAAGAATTCTCCAGAGAACAAAGAAAATATCTGTGAACATGTAACTGCTGAGAAGGCAAAAATTGTATTGACAATGAAGAAATTCTTTTCAGGTCTCAAACAAAAGCAAGTACCTTGGTCTGTCAAAGTACTCTGCAGGCACACACAAATAGAAGTGACTACGTTTAAAAATATCTGCAAAAAACTAGAAAATGGATATATGTGATCTCTCTGGAATAGTTGTAACAACTTCATGTGAATATTCAATTGTCTCAAAACAAAAAGTTTTAAAAATCGTGTTTATAATGGTAATATCTTTTTTGCTATCTACGTATCACTCAATGCAAAGACATGTGCTGAAATATTTAAAATATATACATACTTGACAATGAAAGAGATACTTCCCTAGTTTTGTGATTATGTTGGTATTTTGGGGATAATTGAGTCAAAGCAATTCAGTATTAATTTTTAATTATAGTAGGTAGAGGGAGTTCTGTGTGAGGGTATTTTACTACATTTGTTAAATTAATTCATGATGTTAGGTTTTTTTTTTTTTGTAAAGTAAGAAAACAGAGGGCAAAAAAGCCTTTCTTTAAATACATCAGTCGCAAGAGCCGGGTAAAGGAGAATGCAGCTCTTTTATTTGATGGGATGAGAAAGCTAATAATGTATGACAGTAAAAAGGCAGAGGCTTTTAACGCTTTTTTTAACCTTACAAAAAAGGTCAACTCTGATCTGGAAATGAGAACAGCCAACACATGGGAAAGAAGGGCAAAAAGCCAAGCGGAAAACGAGAAGGAGCTGGTGACAAACACACTCAGGATGGCAGGTTCCCGTCCCCAGCACCCGCATGCTGAGATTCTAAACCCAGGGTCCAGTGGGCTCTGGATTATTTTCGTTTTTGTTTTTGTTTGTATCCCACAGAGTGAGGGGAGGGACACATAGAAGGCCGGCAAATTTACCAAGACCAGAAAAGAGAATGCTTTATCTCCATTTAAACAGAGAGGAAAGGAAGAAAATTCTGTATCCAGCTTGCTAGTTTCATTTTTGCTAAAGAAAATACTAGCTTGACATTTCTGCTTCTAACTCAGTGGTTAACATATTTAATATGTAAAAGCATAAGACAGTGTTTATTGAATGTCTACTCTGCGCCAGCACTAAGTTAGAGTCCTCATTTTATAAGTGTGACATTTGAGAGGAAAAGAAACTTGCTTAAGGTAAACCAGTCAACAAGTGCTAAACTGGATTTGAATCCAGACTTGCTAATTCCAAAACTCTCATTCTTTCCACCATAGAAACCGGCCCTGATGACTCTTACTTTTGGTAGGGCCTTAATCTAATTTAAATGATGCCAAATTCACTTAAAATTTAAAAACTAAGTTTACATTTCTTTTATTCCAAAGTCAATAGCTTGGTTAAAAATATATCCTTTCATATGCTAAGAGCAACTAAAAGGACATCTAAATTAATCACTGTTGTATTGAAAAAAATGTGATAGAGGCTGTGTTAGCTTGTAGTTCAAGATGAGGGTAGGACGGCTGCCCCTGACAGTTACTAGCTGGTAACCATGGACAAATTACATAACCTCTCTGAGCTTCAGTTTCATGGTACGTTAAATGGGAATAATACTTGTTTTCATTTGACAGGACTGTTAGGAAGACTAAATGAGGATATTAGTATATGTAAAGTACTTTGCACAATGTATAACAAGAAATGTGTTTAATAAATAATCTATGTGATTATTTATATGATTATTAATATTAATTAATAATATAATGTTGAACAAATAGCTATGAACTTCACTAACAGGTTGATTGATATAAAAACACCCTCATGTACAGCTTTGTAAAATGCTGCTCTGAGATGTGCTTGGGTCTTTTTTTTTTAGCTAAGTACATTATTTAACTACAAGTACCTGACCCTGTATTATATATTTAGATAATCAGTTGATAGGAGAAATTCAATAGCTTTTAATGTGCATGACTTTCCAGCTATCACACAATTATTTGCTCCTGGAAATTTACTTCTTATTGCAAATAAGACTTCTCTTACATACTATAACCCTGCAACCTCATCGTGACCTCTTCCTGCCTCCCATCCAACTCATGTTTGCCGCACTTCCTGTATTCCCTATCTTTGAAAATACCAACAAGAGCCAAAAAACTGGAAAATATCCAAGATATCTCCTTTTTCTTCCCACTGATATTTAATACTTCCACTTGTACATCCACTTTAGACCTTTGTCGCTACTCACAGAGACAACGACTCTCCATGCCAAACCCACCTGATCCAATCTTACCAGGGTTTCCGGAAGGCTCATTCTAAAAGGCAAATGCAATTATGCCACACCTCAGTTTAGGTCCTCCTATGGCTCTGTTGTTTTGAAACTAAAACCCAAATACCATAGCATAATGCAAAAAAAAACCCCTTCATTATTGTACTTCTGATTATGCCTTTGGACCTCATATTCTGCCACAGAATGATCTATGATTTTTTATGCTCTCTTTGCTGTCTCCTTTAGCCAGATTTACCTACCTTAATGGTCCAACTATAGCTAATCCTTCAAAACTCAAGCTCAGATATTGCCTCTTCAAACCAGGCTTTCTCAATCTTCCACATATGGGTTAGGTACATATTCTGATCACCTCTATTTATTCGTTTCATTCCATCTACATATGTGCCCCTTTATACTTTCATATATGGCAACAATTTAAAGTTCTATCAAGGTATGCAAATCTCCTGCTTAAAACACTCTAGTGATTTCCTTTTCCAAATAGAATAAAGCCAGAATTCTTAAATGGCCTCCAAGGTCCTAGGTGGATCAGCCTCTGTCTAGTCTTCTGACCCTCTCTCATACCCTTGGATCACTGTGCTTCAACCCACTGTCCACAAACAGGTCTGATAAATGCTCCCAGCTCAGCCCTACAGCAAAGCCTTTACATTTGCTATCCTCATTCCCTTGGAAATTTCCAAATGAATATTTGCATGATTAATGATCTCTCATCATTCACATCCAGCATGAAAGTCATCCTTTCAGAAAGCCTCTTTGACCAGCTCCCCAGTGTTGCTTGCCATTCCCACTCACTCTGTTTTTCATAGCGCTTATCACTATCTAGTCCTATTGTCGATTTATGTTTTCTTGTTTGTTTATTATTGATCTCCTCTCTAGACACAAGCTCTGTGTCTGTCTTGTTCCCTACTGTATTCCAGTGTCCAGAAAAGCATTTGGAATATAGAGTTCATCCCAATCACTGTTTTACCCCAAGAAGTTAAATAATTTCTTATGGTCATTCCTATGTCAAACTTATTTGTTATTTATTGATATAACATGTCCACTATAGCTATTAAAGAATTGCAAACAATGAAAACCTTATATTCATGTCAGAAGATAAAAATTTAGGCAATGAGATTAAACAATTTACCAAATTAAGATAATTGTATTTTAAGATCAAAGGCTGAATTCAAAGATGTAGATACGTGCAGCAGAATCCTAGGTAGTCCCTCAAATTTGTTCTTCCCTTCCTGGTATATGAACAGTTGTAGCTAAAAATCATCTTCTTGACCAAGGATTCTATTTCTCACCCTCTCTTGCAGTGAGGCATGGTTATATCATTTACTTCTGGACAATGGAAAGGAAATAGAGGAGCATATCTTACCTCCAAACCATAGCTTATAAAAAGTAGGCCAGGCCGGACACGGGGGCTCATGCCTGTAATTTTAGCACTTTGGGAGGCCAAGGCAGGCGGATCGCATGAGGGTAGGAGTTTGAGACCATTCTGAGCAAAATGGAGACCCTAGTTCTACAAAAAATAGAAAAATTAGCCAGGCACGGTGGCCTGAGCCTGTAGTCCCAGCTACTTGAGAGGCTGAGGCAGGAGGATTACTCAAGTGAGCTATGATGACACCAATGCACTCTAGCCTGGAAAGCAGAGTGACCCCCTGTCCCAAGAAAAACAAAAACAAAAACAAAAGTAGGCTTATCTCCCATGCTCTGTGTCTCTTGCCTCCAGCAGGAATCAGATGATGATGATGGGAACCCATGCTATTGAAGAGGCACAGGAGGAAGACCAGGCCCCTAATTCACCATGCAAAGGAGAACACTTCAGTGGCCACCGCCATGTGAAAGATGGTGCGTTAGCTCATTGTATTTGAGCCATTTTTCATTTTGCATCCCTTTGTTTCAGCACTTTGGTCAACTTACCCTAAATAATACCACATTCAGTGTGGTTAGTTTCACCAGGTTTCTCAATATTTCCTGAAGAATTCTAAATTTTCAATTTTTACCTTAGGCTTGTACAGTGCGTGTTTATTATTCTTCCCTCTACATATGCCCATTACAGAGGGTGAATTCATAAACTCTTCTAAATATTTCCTTAGTCAGAAGGCAGAAGGCTTATGTCAGGTGAAGGGGAAAAAAACTATTATAAATAGCAGTAAAAGAGCATTTGCTGAAATCAAGATGGAAAAGAGTATACACTTAGACTTTTTGTATGTATTCATTTGTAGGTGAAGCATGTCTCTTCTCTGCCTAGTAAGTGACCATATCAAATGTCCATAGCAAATAATAAGAGAAATTAATTCATAAATTGTGATTTTATTTCCAGAGTTATGCTATGCTTTTAATACAAAATTATTTTAATGAAAACTTCTATGATGTCACAAGTCTTTTTTTTTTATTTTCATGAGCCTTAGGTTTTACCTGGATTATTGAATTTAGCTTCATGTGATAAGACCTCTTAATATTTTTAGAATAAAAATGTGGAAAGGATACCAGACCGGACGAGGAAGAGGAGACCAGACCGAAAGAGGGAGAGTGCTAAGTTCTTAATAAGCAATACCTCATTCAAACCTCATGAACCATCCTATAAGATAGGTATTGCTCTTCACCTTGTTTACAGATGAGGAAACTAAAGCTTAGAGAAGTTACATAACCTGCCCAAGGTAACACTTTAACTCATGAAACTGAGAGATAAAACCAGGCCTGACTCCAGAGTCTCCGCTCTTAGTCATTATCCAAGTCAGATACCTACTTTCTGCCTATGTGGTTGTTCCCACAGCTTCCTCCAAAGGTGTCCTCAGGCTGGCCCTGGGGCTGAGCCACAGCTGCTGTCCTGGTGGTTTCCAACCCCAGATTTTATTTTTACAGTGGATGGGGGGAGGGCCACAGTCCTGGGCTGGAGGGCAGAAATTGGGCTTCTTTTGCTGTTCCGTCTCTGGGCACAAGAGGGTGAACTCTCAGCAGACATCTCTTGCACTAGGCCTCACTTGCCCCATCAGTAACATGGGAAGAATGATCCTACTCCTGGTGCCTGCCAAAATTACTCTTTTTTGAGATCATATATGAAAGAAATCTGCATAAAGGATTAGGACTTATTAGACTATGTATAGATCTAGCCCCCACCAAAGTTCCAGACTTAATTCCCAAAAGTTCCCAGCAAACTTGGAAAACCTCCAAAGGATCCTTACCTCCCTGCCTTTGTTCATGCCTTTCCATGTATCTGAAAGGCCTCCTCATCTTCATCTACCATAATCCTACCTATCTAAAACGCCTAGTTCATAGGCTTCCTCCTAGAAGATGTTTGTGGACAGCTGTCCTTGAAATGATCCATTTCTCCTACCTAATCTTTGGCTGTAAGCACTTAAGACAGACATCACTCCTGGCCTTACCATATGATTACTGATGTATAGGACAACTCTTCTATGGAGGACATATGTTGGTTTTTGCTTGCCTAATATCTTCCCCCCACCCCTTTTAGTAACAACAACTTGATCTTCCTCTGGTGAACAACCTTCTCTCACTTTTAATCCATATGATTTGGATGGGGTCAACCCCACTTCCAAATCCAGAGGTAGGTATGTGATGTAGGCCTATTCAGAGTTACTATAATGGGTTCAATGAAGGGCAGGTGACTCAATTAAAAGGATTGAGAATTACTCCTAGGACTCTTGCTAGGACCATTGGCATAAAAAGTTCTATGTTTGCCACTATTGGATGTAAACGTGGAGATGTGAGGGGCTTTCACATGGAAAAGAAAAATTCCTGAGGATGAAGCCACCCAAGAGCAGGTTATAGAAAGAGACCTAATTTGGAGGATAGAATTGTTGGAAACCCTTGGATCTTAGATTCAGCTATTCCTGAAACTGTTAATAGAAGTAACCTGCCTAGGACAAATAAATTCTATCCTCTGCCCACATTAATTTTTTCCTTTTAAGCTAGTTTGTGTTGGGTTTCTATAGTACAGAATTGAAAGATAGGGACACATCCTCAATTTGTTTATGAACTTTAAGGGGCCAAAGGCCTGATCTTTTTAACTTTACATCTCCTGGCATGGTATCTGGTAAGACAGAGGGTCTTGGAGTTGGATTGATTGATTTATTCAGTCTCACTTTCCCTGAGCACCTACCATGAGCTGAGCCATGCACTGGAACCACAAGGAATAATTAGACATAGTCCTTGCCCTCAAGGAGTTCTGAATTTAGTACACGGAGGAGGTATGAAAATGAATACTTTATAACTTGGGCCATAATAGAAATCTGAGCAAATTTTTGTGGGATTCTGGAGTGTTGCAGGTTTGGGGAGATGGGATGTGGGAAGGCTCCTCAGAGGAGGTGACATCTGAGTCGGGTTCTTAAAGAACAAATAGAAGTTCCTAGGCAGAGAAGTGGCATCGAGAAAAGGTGTACCAGGGATGAGGTATTCCAGGTGGAGAGAACAAGATTATATATTAATAATTATAAAATTAATAATATCATCATCTCCTGTTCTTCCTGTGGCCTCTTCACAAGCTCCTTCCTCTTTCTTTTCCTCTGCCTCATCTATCAGTGGAACCATCATAGTGGTTCAGAGCACAGCCTCTGAGCTCTGAAAGATTTTGGTTCTGCCAGACGGGGTGCCTCATGCCTATAATCCCAGTGACTCGGGAAGCTAAAGCAGGAGGATCACTTGAGCCCAGGAGTTTAAGACCAGCCTGAGCAACATGCTGAGACCCCATCTCTACAAAAATAGAAAACTTGGCCGGGCGCGGTGGCTCACGCCTGTAATCCTAGCACTCTGGGAGGCCGAGGCGGGTGGATTGCTCAAGGTCAGGAGTTCGAGACCAGCCTGAGCGAGACCCCGTCTCTACTAAAAATAGAAAGACATTATATGGACAACTAAAAATCTATATAGAAAAAATTAGCCGGGCATAGTGGCGCATGCCTGTAGTCCCAGCTACTCGGGAGGCTGAGGCAGTAGGATCGCTTAAGCCCAGGAGTCTGAGGTTGCTGTGAGCTAAGCTGACGCCACGGCACTCACTCTAGCCTGGGCAACAAAGTGAGACTCTGTCTCAACAAAAAAAAAAAAAAAAAAAAAATAGAAAACTTAGCTGGGCGTGGTGGTGCATGAGTGTAGTTCCAGCTACTCGGGAGGCTGAGGCAGGGGAATCACTCAAGCCCAGGAGCTGCAGGATACGGTGAGCTGTGATGTGATGATACCATTGCTTTCTAGCCTGGGCAACAGAGAGAGACTTTGTCTCAAACAAACAAACAAACAAACAAACAAAAAGTTTTGGTTCTGCCACATGCTACACACATGACCTTGGGCAAAATCACTTACATTTTACAAATAAGGACAATAGTGTATTATAAGCCTTATAAGATTGTCAAGAACATTAAACAAAATTACAAATATAAAGAATGTGCCTGGAACAAGGTAATTCCCAAGAAATGTTAGCTGCTATTACTTTTATTGTCATAATCAAGAACCTTTAAACACTAAGGAATAAAATATCAAACTCAAACTGGCATAAACAATAAGGAGATTCTTCATTGCACATAATGGGGAGTCTTGAAGTGCAGCAGGCTCCAGGCATGGAATAATCAGGGCTCTGACTCCTTTTCTCCACAGTGCTCCCAGCTCTGCCCTCTTCTCTGTATTGGCTCTGTCTTCAGGCTTCCCTCATTGTCCAGAGATGGCTGTGTCACCAAGCACTAAGCAATTTTGACAACATTCTTCCTTGTTTACATCCATCCTGGACAGAGGAAAAAAACCTCCTCCCCCAAACAGAAATATAAATCTGCTTAGGCCAGCTTAGCATATGTGCCTACTCCTCGACCAGTGACAGTGACCAGGATAATTCCCTGTGTTGATTGGCTTCCTGGACCAGTCACTGGTAAGTGAGGTTGGGTGGCCACTATTGGCTTAGACTAATTGGGATCCATCCCTATGGTTAGAGATCGGTTCCAGCTTTCTCTTGATCACATGGCTGCATTATGGCGAGGGAAGAAGGGTTCTTCTAGAGAGAAGGAAGGAGTAACTGGATGTTGGATGGACAACCAACAGCGTAGCGTCTTCTGTGATGATTACTATTTCGTTTTTCACATGCTAGTTCACATGGATCTCTTGATGCCTTGGCTCAAATGCTTCCTTATCAGTGAGGTTTTCCTTGACTATACAAGTCAGTTAGTCAGTAAGTCTGTCTCTCTTCACTTGTGGAGACAGGCCTGTTTTGTTTTATAATAAAGAAATGCTTGTGTGAAAAAAAAAAAAAGAATGTTTTCCCTAACAGTCAGCTAAAAGTTGCCCTTCTTAAAATATCTTTAACAATGTTCTCTAGGATGGCACACAATAGACAACCAATATTTTGAAGACTATTATTGTATCTCTGTGTCTTCTAGGCAAGAAAAAAAATCATGATGGTAACTTTCTGTTCACTTTGTTAATTATACAGCTGACACATATGCTACTTATAAGTCAAATCATGCCATCCTTGCACAACTGAGGTGTTGAACCCAAACGTAGAATTTATACTTGGTCAACAAACTCAACTATCTGAAATAAGTGGCTATTTCCAAGATATTAAGGTTTCCCTATTTTTAGCAGTACAATTAATTTTTCAAGTATAATAAACAAATGTGTGAACTGATATTTAATAATAAAAACCATGGAACTGTTAAATAAAGTGTAGAAAAAGGAAAATTAAATGAATCTACTAAAATCTATTTTTTTAATTTAAAGCAAACCTAATCTGGTATTTTCAGATAATGTGTGTGCATAATTTTAATACTTCTTTGATCTAGTTATATCAAAATCTCTGCCATAAGCAATTCAAATCCACAAATATTATCTCTGTCTTCTAATATTAGCTCTCTGTTATGAAAATAATTGATACTCCAATCTTTGGTCCTTTCTTTGGTTTGGGGTGAGTGGAACAAAGAGGAGTTTAGAGAAAGGAGTTTTGAGATGGGACGTAATGGGTTGTGACACACATCACCACTCCACTTCGAATCCTCTTCCCTAGAGTAGCCTCACACCTCTGAATCATCACCCTCTCTCCCTTTCCCATCACTCCACCAAAAAATTCTCCTTAAAAATACAACTCAAATCAAATATAGCAAATTACATAAGAATTTTTAAAAAGAAAGTGTTTGGGAATAAAAATAACAATCCATCCTTTCCCCTAGTAAATTCTATGTGTCTTCCTTTTTATTCTTTTTCTTTTTTTTTTTTAATTTCCCATGTCATGTCAGAAAGTCTCAGACCCAATATTGCTCTGTTTCCTAATACTGCAAACTAGGTATAATTTCAAACACTATACTTAGTACAAAAATTATCTACAATCACCAAATTATTTGAAGTCCTATGATGTTTATTAAAATTGCTTTTAATGCACTAGCTTTATATCAGAACGTCACTGTTGCTCTTGGAAATTATAGCACTTTCATATTGATTATTAACCAAAGCTAAGTATTTTAATTGATGCTATTTCAAATTATAATTGCTACCTGAATCTATTCATAGAATTTAGATTGTTTTTAAATCTAAAATTGATCACTATTATATTCTCTAACTATTCAGGATAGTTGTCAAACACCTGGAACTTTTTATATGCAAATAAGTCCCTGAATGAGTATTAGGACAATTATAGCAATAAGATAAATTACTTGAAGAAAATTTCAAAGGAGGTTTGCTTGCCATAGGGAATCAAAACTGTACAATTCTGTACTCACACAGACACACACACACACACACACACACACAAATGAACTAGTATAACTAACCAGGTGAATTAGAAAAAAATTACCTAGCATCTATTGGCATTAGCGATACTATTACAAAAAGACATAAGTAGTGATTCTCAGAAGATTCCATCTACTTCGTATTAATTATAGTCTATTTGAAAGAGGGAAATTTTTACACAAAGTCTTACAATTGACTGTCAGAAGGACACATCTAGTTCTGCTCTCATGGGCTCATCTTTAATGTTCTCTTGAGCTTTAAGTATAATTTACCAGTCCCTAAATATGTATAATTTACCAGTCCCCAAATCTTGGTCACTTTCCATTATCTCATTTTTTCACTCTGCACTCAGGTAGAATTGCATTAGTGAAAAAGTACAGGGCCACAGTTACTGGAACTTTCCTAATAAGGGTATAACACCTAATTTTAACTGACCAACTGATGCATTTTAGTAGATTGTTATTGCAGAGAACATTTTTATACTATGTCTGTTTTACACTTTGAGAATTGTCCTTAGCTTCCCAATCCTTTCCAATCTCCTCATTCTCAAAAAAGACGAAGACCATTTGGCATGAGCCTCCTGAATATCCCAGATTAGCTCTCCTCCCTCTGTCTCTAGCTCCTCTTCCATAAGGGTCCAGAGAGGGAGGCCGTGCTTTAATCACACCCAGCCTTTTTATTCACGCAGGCAGTTGTCTGTTTAACTCCCACTAAACTGTGAGCCAAGCCCTCAAGTGGGGATGATAATAAGGATTATATAGACCTGATCAGGCCGGGCGCGGTGGCTCACGCCTGTAATCCTAGCACTCTGGGAGGCCGAGGTGGGCGGATCGTTTGAGCTCAGGAGTTCGAGACCAGCCTGAGCAAGAGCGAGACCCCATCTCTACTAAAAATAGAAAGAAATTATATGGACAGCTAAAAATATATATAGAAAAAATTAGCCGGGCATGGTGGTGCATGCCTGTAGTCCCAGCTACTCGGGAGGCTGAGACAGGAGAATCACTTGAGCCCAGGAGTTTGAGGTTGCTGTGAGCTAGGCTGATGCCACGGCACTCACTCTAGCCTGGGCAACAGAGTGAGACTCTGTCTCAAAAAAAAAAAAAAAAAAAAAAAAAAAGACCTGATCCCCAAAACTCAAGAATTTCACTCTGTATTGAGGGAAACCTGTAAAAACAATCATTGTAATACTATGTAACAAGTCTTTAAAAAGGTATAACTATTTAATAAAATGGAGAAATGCAAGAAGAAAATAAAATTAATTTTGTTGTATTATAGGGGGAACCATTCCAAAAGATTTTTTTCTGAATGACTTGACCTTTGACTTTGAAAAGTGTGCATAATTTGGACAGAAGAAACAAATAGAGGTGGTAAGGAGAGGTTACTTTAATTCATTTCAGGCAAAGGAAGTAGGAAGAATCAGAGAAACAGCTCACTCGGGAAGTAAAACCAGCTGGGTGGGATCTGGGATAGACGGGAAGGTAATGGGAAATGAAGCCAGAGAAAGTTCAGTCCATACAGGAGTGAAAACTCTGTATCATACTAAGGAGTCTGCTCCTCACGATACAGACAAAAGAAGTCATTAAATGTGTTCTGAGTTTCAGAAAAAAAATTGAGTGACATTGTAGACAATGAACTGGAGGAAAAGCAAATAGAAACTCCATTTAGAAGGGTTCCCACAGCATTTAGTTATTCAACAAGGAAGCATTTACTGACCACTTGTTAGGAACTAAACATGAAGTCAGAAAAACAGAAAAAATAATGGGGATACAGAAATCAAATTATGGTCCTATCCTCAAGAAGCTCACTATTTTGTAAATGTGGGAATAAGATGAGAAAAAGACAGTTAAATAAGCAAGCAATGCAGGTAAAATATGATGTAACATGTGCTTTAATGAAATGTTAATTAAAACAAGAAATGTAAGGGCAAAATGAAAAAATATAAGCACATGTGCAAAACAGATGTGGAAAGAATGAATATTCAGTTTGAGACTTACTGAAAATTAATTGTGCCTGGAATTGTGTGTGCAATGTCTACATAGACCTTGTTGGTAGGATTTGGAATTCAAGTCTGAAGTTTGAGTTGGGTATCTGGCCTAGAGATGTAGACTAAACTGCCTTGAATGTAAAAGTGATCATTGAAGACATGCATATGGATGAGCTCACATTAAGTAATAGATGATGTTACAAGTGAATAAAGAATGCAATCATTAGAATCTATTTAAAGTGTAAAATATATTATGGTATTTGTTCAAAATATGCACTGCCCTTTCCTATTAGATGTATCTCTATTCAATGTGCCCCTATCAGATCTGTCCTTGAGGGAAAATTATAGTTCCTGCCTCATTAAAGTAAAGCTTGGCCTTGTGATTTTCTTTGGCCAATGAAGTGTGAGTGAAAGAAAATTAACCACTTCTGTGTAAAAACCTTAACACCCATAACCTGGTTCTTCCTTCTTTCTTCTTATTGTGCCTCAACACCATCAGTGAGTCCCAGAGTGAAGACCCAAATGTGACTCACGATGGATATATAACTTGAGCTGAAAAATAAACTGAGACGCTGGGGGCTATTACAGTAGAATAATTCTACCTGAGCCAAATAATACAGGATGGATAAAAAAGAAGAGAAGTTGAATAGAGCAAATGGCAGTGATGCTGTAGAAAATAAGATGTTGAGATATCCAGGATGTAGAACCGATAGAACTATGAAATATTTGATGTGTGAAGTTATAAGTGAACTCAAAAGGACTTTGAGATTTTTTAGCCTGAGTGTCTCTGGAAAGGTGGCAGACATTGATTGTAGGGCAGAAAACCCCATGACTGCTTTTATTTCAGAAATGGCATTCAAATTCACTTTGGAACTGGAGGAAGAACAAAGTTGAGAATTTAGATGCTAAAATTTGGATATATTTTGTTTGAGATGCCTCTGGTATATTTAGGTGGTGATGCCCTTCGCAATGGAATATATGAGCCTGGGATTCTGGATAAGGGTCTGAGCAAAAGTGAGGCAGCCCTGCAAGATTGTGTCCAATAAAAAGAGGATGGAGGGTGGACTTGTGGAGGAAACTAATTTTTAAGAGAAAAATAAATGAAGAAGAGAGTAAAATAAACTTGGTAGAAGTAGAGGGATAGGAATAAAATGTAGAAAAAGTGAAGTGTTATGTACCAAAGGAAAAAAACACTTTAAGAATTGCAGTCAAGGGTGTAGACTGCTGAAGAGAAGTAAATAAAGTGAAAACTTTGGGGAGATGTTTGGTGTTTACAATGAAGAGGTACATTGGAGTAGCACATTACAAGGAAGAAGTTCTAAAATCTGTGCATATCATTAAAATCATCCTAAGACATCATTCAAATTGCCTTTACATATTTAGTATTTGGGCTCTGGAAACTCAAAAGCCAAGAATTAAATAGCTTATTTTCTCTTTGAATTGAGGCTGCAGTGTCTTTTCCTCTAGGTTAGAAGAAGTTCGAAGTGGGTTTACAGGATAGAAATGAAAAGTTTTCTCTCTTTTTTTTGATCTAGAAGGTAAAATTAAATTCCAAAATGGTAGGTTTGCCTTTGAAAGAACTCCATTACAAGTCTATGATTTTTAAGAGATAGGTTTCAACAGTGTGATGGGCGTAGAAACCTGATGATAATGAGAGAAACTGTTAGTGTTAGTTAAAGAAGTAAGAACTGAAAAAAATCTCCTGGGTAAGAGTTTGGTGGGGGGGTGGGGGGGAGTGCAGGGAAGCAGAGAACCATGGACAGTGCATTAAGCTCATTCATTCTGCAGAAATTGCTCAAGGACAATGACACTTGGAAGGAATTAGGAGTCTTGAGAAGTTCGCAAAATTGGACAGTTTAGTCTTAAAGGCAGCATATCATCAAATGGGGGAAACCTATTGTCACAATGACTCTAATCCAGCACCTGGCATGATACCCAGCTATGGAGATAGACCCGTGCAATAAATATTTATGGGTGAGCAAGAGAAGACCATGATTAAGATTGTGGGGTGTAGCGAATAGGAAGGAAATTTGAGAATCCACTCTTCAATCAGAGACTCCTGATTGCTGCCCCAGTTGAAAGCATGATCAGACAATGTGAGAAGAAGAACGGTCCTGAAAAACATATGTGCCAGAACCTTGCTTCTGAACAGAGGGCAGATGAGGGTCATAGCCAGAAAGGACAGCAAGGTTGTATCGCCAGAACAGAAATGTGCAAGTCAGTTCAGGGAAGAACTCAGAAGAGTAGGAGATCTTAAAGATTCAAAAGGAAAAGTGCAATAAGGAAGGAATTAAAGTCCTAAAATATAATTGTTCTTCCTGTGAACTGTGTATACCTGATCCTACAACAGGCCTCCACCAGACAGTCAGCTGAGAATATTGTTCCCTGGCTCTCAGTTTTGCTTTCTTCTGGTTATTTTGCCTCTATTCTATAAAATGGACTGTTCTCATGGTTTCTGGATTTCCACTATGCTAATGGCTTTCATTTCCACCGTTCAGCCAGTCAGTCTCTATGTTTCCGTAGATAACCTTCTACTTCTACTACCTCCTCAGTCCTAATAAGTTGGAACTTCTTAGGAACTACCCTAGGACCTCCTATCCTTTACCAATCCCTCTCCAGATCTCTTACGCTCTTCACAGACTAACATCTTCCTTCTCCCCTGAAAAATAACATTTCTTGAATATCTTCCATGTGCTAGACCCTGGACTAAACTCTTTACATAAATTGTATCAGTTATTTCTTCTCCAAAAATTATGACATAAGAACTATCATGCTCCCTTTTTCAGTTGAAACATTTGACAGAACTTCCCCAAGAGTTTATAAAATGGCAGAGTCAGTACCTGAACAAGGAAATCAGGATTTCCAAGGTTGTATTTGTGCTCCTTATGCAGAATATCTTTTCTAAGTACTCCTTCCTTTCATGACCTGAATCTCATGGTCAGTCTTGGCACAACTGCTTACACCAATGTTCCTAATTTCTTTTCCTTTAGTACAGTTGCATGTACTAAGTCGATCCCTAATTCTGAAGCAACCTAGTTGCTTATGTTCATCATGCCTATTTCCAGGCTGCTAAGTGCTGTTGGAGAAAATTAAATAGCTGTGCTGTGTGCTTTCATTACATTGTCATGATGTCCAACCTCAGCTGGGCCTTCACAAACACTGGCAATCCCTTTGCTCCTCTCTCGACAGCTATTTCGCATTTCCCACAGCATCTGTTCCAAATCTGTATAGTTTTCCTCAAGTCTACTTTAATTAAAAACATTCTTAACATGGCTTACCAGGCTCTCCGAAATTTGGCTGCTTCCCACCTCTCTGGTCTCCCCGAGGGCTGTGCTCCCTCTTGCTTCTCTAGGCTCTAGCCACACTGATATTTTTAATTCCCTTCTCTTGTCCCCTTTGGATATTTCATGCACTGTGCTTGGGAAGCGTTTCTCTTCTTTGTTTGACTTACTACTCATCCTTCAGTGTTACATCATCTGATGAGCTTTCCCTGACCTCCCTAACTAGCTTAGATCCCATCACAACATTTTTAATATTCTGCACATTTTTAATGGTTTTTCTGAAGCCAGTCTTTCTCTTTAGGTGGCTAATTATGTGCAGATAGTGACAATATTGTCTCATTCAACTAATGTGTCCCCAGCATATGGCACAATGCCGGACCCTTGGGAGGGTGTTCAATACTTATTTGCATACTTAACTGGAATCATAACTTTGGCATTAAAAACCATATTAACCTTATTCATTCTCATTCACAGACTGGAGAGACCTGGGATACCTCATTTATGCCCAGAGTCTGTGAAGACATAAAAGGTACATAAAGTGTGAAGTTTTTTATGTTGACAATGAGTTGGGGAAGAAGAGCTTCCCAGACTAGATACAGGACCTGAGAAGGTATAGAGCAGATGGGTTCCATGGAAGTATAGCTCTCGTGGTCTTGACCCAAAAGAAATTAAGATGTTTTGTAGAATGGTCTGTAAAATGGTGTCCTTTCTTCAAAGACAGGCCAAGAACTAGGAAATCAAAGTGCCAAGCGTATGTGCCAGCTCTTGGAGTGATGGTGTTGGTAATTCAAACATTGAATGCTCTAGGAATGACCTGAATGACTAAGCTATTAAAGACTGGAAACTGGAATGTGTTTATTCTGATTACATTCTCTATGTTTATTTCCTTTGTCATTTTTTCTTATTTGACATTTGTATCGGGTGATTGAGGGTTATCCTTGTGCAACAAGCTTGATAACACAGTGTACTTGGAGCCAAAAATTGTTGAGCTTGTGAAAGAGGAAGGGGAGTGAAAAACAAAGTGAACAAAGGTAAACAAGTGAGGAAGCAATTGTCATGGGAGTGATCAGTCAGTTATAGGTTCAGGCCAACTTCAAAGGCAGGAAAAGTCCGGAAAACATGACTGTTGGAGCACATCTCCTCACCTTTTCCTAGGATGCTTTCCGTAAGATGATAGAGCATCAGTAAAACTACCATAGTATACCCCTAGATCTAGCCACCAAGAAATATGATCAATGCTCAGTAGTATGCATGAAATATTTCAGGCCATAATTCAAACAAAGTGAAAGAAGTATTTTCAAATCTTCCTTGTTCACAGGGAAAGTTTATTGATCTAGTGACTACTGATATTACCACGAATTTCTGGAGATAGATAAAAACACAAGCACACAACTCAACCCTAGCTGGCAGTAGTTAGCAAAAATATTTGAGTATTTTGGCCTGGCTTAGATGTACTAGAATACACTATTCAAAATCATTATGGTTTTATTAGATAGATACCAAACTCAAACTAACCTAAATGTGAAACTATTTGTTGTTTTACAGAATTCAAAAAATGTGTGGGCTATATATGGTTTCACAGAATCGCAAATTTAAAGGAAAACTGCTGAGTGCCTGGGAATCAACCACTGGCATAGCTGGGTGCGGGAGCTTAAATGATATCACCAGGCTCTGGTCCATCTCAACGTCTTCACTCAGCATTCCACAGACAGGGCTCCCTTACCTCTAGCAACATTTCTTCCTTATTGTCAGCAGTCCCAATGGAAGGAGCTGTATCTGTTTTCAAGTTTTATAAAAGCACTAGACTTGATTTCCAATGGTCCAGATTGGATCTTATGTTAAACCTGGCCAGGGTCGTGAAATGTGCTAAATGGCTAAGTCCCGGACCATATCCCAACTCTTTCAGCTTAAGGTAAGTCAGCCTTATCCACATGGAGTAGACAGAGAATATGAAGGAGGTGATAGTTTTTCATGAAAAAAAAAAATGGTACATTTTTATGACAGAAGAGGAGGAGGAGGATTCAGAATAGGCGAAAAAAAAAAAAAATGATAGATGTCTACAACAAAGGTGTTCCAAACAAAGGAATTTGGGAGGAGAGATGGAAGAAACCATGATGCTTCTCTGTATTACTTACAGCTGTTTTTGTTGTCTTGTTGTAGTTGTTATGAGATTCAGAAACCCATTCTGAATTAACTTGAAAAGAAAATTCAGTGGTTTGTATAACTCAACCATAAGGAAGGGCAGGGCTGGCCTCGGAAACTACATCCATGATAAAATCAATTATCAGGACTTTCTGCTCTTTCTCATATTTTCCTTGTTAGTTTCATTTTCCTCTATCAATCACTGAACTTTCTTCACCTACTGGTAAACATGGCTCTCTGGACTCATATCCCCAAGTTTCATCAAAAAGGAAAGGACATTTGATTGTCATTTCTAGCTTGAAAAATCAAGAGAAGGAACTCAAATTTGACCAGCTTGAATCATGTATCTCTTGATTATGAAAGTAGGGTCCATTCCCAGAAGCATAGTGGTTTGCTGGACAAAGATGATATCCACAGCAGTGGTTCTTAACTTCATGTGTTGCAGACCCCTTTGGCAATTGGGGAAATCTAAAAATCCCATCGAAGAACAATGGATTTAAATTTTTTAAATACAACATATAGAATTGCAAAGGAAAACTATGATATTTAAATACAGTTATCAAAATATTTTAAAAATAATTTACGATACAATAACATGTGTCCTTCATTACAGATGTATTAAATAATAAGACATGGTAACTGCCCAATCACACTTCCTATAATTTTGAAATAAGAATGATCATAAATGATACTTGCCACATGTGTAATATCACATGAAAATATCTGATTTATTTTGGTACCATCACAGATACAGCTAATATTACTGTGATTTGTATGCATTCAAATTTGAAGAAAACTATACATTTCCACTTGAAGATAGTTAAAATAATGTTATAATTTTCCCACCCAAGTCCTCATTCCCTCTGAATTCTGCTCATGGATCATTTTCAGGGTATATGGGACTCCTGGTTAGGAGCTGCTGAATTAGAGGGTCAGTGAGGTCAGAATTTGGGAGACCCCTAAGAAAAGATGGATTTCAGGAGTTAATGCATTAGGCTGTCCATTTTCATCTAGTTAATTATACACTAGGGTCAAAACTGAGATTCGTTTTCATAAGACATGCAGTTTCACTAATATTACAGTAACTGCACCTTTGGAAATGATTGTGTTGTGGATAGTCTTTGACCCAGCTATTCCAATTAAATCTTACCTGAAGAGGGAGATAATTTGTGATCTCACTGTGAAGAAAAGAGGTTGTTTCTCAGACTTAAACCTTGGTTTAAGTTGAGAAATTCTAAGTGGGTAGCAAAGTTAATGTTTAGCACTAAGCCTTAAATTTCAAGGCTGAAAGTGTCAAGAACATTTCTACTCTGGAGGAAGATAAGATGTTCTTTCAATGGGTGACCAGGAGTGGGGAAAGACAGGTCAAGGCCATGTCGACACTAGTCCTTTGGAATTAGAGTCTAGAACTGGACAGACCCTGGCAAGAGCTAACTATGACTGAGTCAAAAATCTCTACTTCAAAAAACTAATAATTTTTTTTAATTTTCCTTATTTTTTTTTCATACTATTTTAAAACTCCAGCCTTCTTCAGCTATGCTAAGAAGTACCAAGGGAACAGTCTATGTTTGGGATAGAAGTTTCGAAGACAATGAGGACTGTAACACTGGGAATTGGTACTGGTAGCCACAGTAATTTATGTGACGTGAATGGGCGAGGAAATAGATTAAGGCTACTTGAGTAGCTACTCCTTGCTACTTGGTGATCTCTTTTCAGGGTTAAACCTTGAAGCTTCTGAGTGGATTTCACTAAGAAAGCACTTAGCAAAGCATTAGCCAGATTATTGGGGAATCAGGTGAGGGCAGAGCCAAAAAATCAAATCCAACAAAAACTGAGTAACTGGTATGAGTCAGGCATTATGGAATGCACTTTACAGATAATAATTTGTTTCATCCTCCCCAAAACCTGTGAAATAGCTACCATTATTTCCATTTTACAAGGGAGAAAACTGAAACTCAGAGAAGGTGAGTAATTTACTGAAAATCACACAGCTGGTAGGCAGCAGAATGAGTGTGAGATGCCAGAATGCCTGACTACAGATCTAGTACTTTTCTTTCCTATCACAGATACTTGCCAAAAAAACACACTTGCTTGTACCCATTGGCCAGCTTCCCCAGACCCTGGGCAATTTGCCAGTAGGAAAAAAAAAAAAAAAAAACGGCTAGTGTGGAAAACTTGGAAACAGACCTTACATAACCCCAAAGAACATTTGCCTATCCTGATGTTCACAAAGACAAGAATCAACATGATTCCCAAATAGAGCAAAAGCTTAGAAATTTTACATGTCCTTCCTTGAGCTGTGTTCATATTTTTTAAAGTGATGATCCTAATCATTGGCTTATGGTGAGATCAGAAAAGAATTATCTCGTATATCTCTAATGTGACACTGGGAACCATAATAGAAAGCATATGTAAAACTATCAATTCTCACAAAACAAATATTTCTTGATGGGGAGTGAGGAGGGTGAGAGAATTTAAGTTTGTGGGGCATCAGACTGATAGAACTGTTCCATAGAAATGAACAGAATGATACATCATGATTAGTTATGACATATTGGCTCCACTCTCAAATTAGTCCAGACATTTAGACCTTCAAAGCGGGTCACTATTTTTTGGACTATGGCAGCAATTAATAAATCAATCTTATCACACAGTGATTGATTAGCACTTTTTGCAAAAGGTATAGCAAATGGCTATGCTAATCAAGGGAAATAAAACTATTCATAGATCTTCTTTTAATTTGAATTTTCTTCAATTATAAACAGATTTCCCCTCCTGGCCATATCTAAATGCATTTAATATTCTACGGATAGAAAAATGTTTAAGACTGACAAAATATCCACAGTCTGTAACCTCTATTGGAAAAGGCTTTGATTACAGTAAAATTACACAAAAATGTGTCATTAAAAGACATTGGACAGACATAAAATCTAACCTTTTGAGCTGAAGAATACTTAATATTCTCTTCATGATCATGCAAGGGGAAATTCTTTGCTATGGAATAGCTATTTTCCTGTTAAGCAGGCTATTTCATCAATGATTTATTCCTGAGATGTAATAGGTCGTTTAAAATGGTGGTTTAAAAGTTGGGCCTTTTGTTTAATTTTCTCACAGGCGGTTGGTAATTATCATGGTCCTGCAGTTTCTCTGGAATGCCGTGGAGGGTCAAATGCCAATGGAACCCTGCTTTATAGGGTAATTAAGACAGTCGACATGGTTATTAAATACATCATGCTAAACTAAACTGGAATGCTGTGAAATAAAATCCAAAATCATAAATAAAACTTGGGTATTCCAGCAAAGGGGTATGTGTGAAAAGGAGGAGGTTTATACTCTCAGAATTACAATAAATAGCTCCTGCCCACTCAGACTTACTAAAATCTGGCTACTGAAAGCCTCTGGATTTGCCTGTTAGAGAGTGAGACTGAAATAAACGCAGCGCATTCTCCACATATACCTGAAGTTCTAGTTCCTCATCTTTCATAGTACATAAAACAATGTGATAATATTTTTGGTGAATCATTTCTTCCGTATTCCTAATTGCAAGATCAAATGCTGAGAATGTATCATAAAGTTCTCCCATGTAAGTGTGATAGGACTAGCAAACGAATATTAGATTCATTTAAAAAAAGAAAAAAACTCTATCAAGAATCTTTCCCTTTCCAAGGTCCTTCCAATGACTGCACATCTCTGTGGATTCATGCTGCCTTTCAGAATTCATCTGTAACCTGCATAAGACCAGGATAAGGCTACTTCAAAGAAACCAGGAACAGGCTATGTGAAGGTTTGTTGATGTTGATAATTCTAAATGGTGGTGACAGGTAAATATTGTCATCAGTGGAGATATAAGCCTTGCAAATATGTATCTGTCTTGTGGTCATAAGCTCTCAAACTCAAGAGCCGAAGCCTTCCATAATTTAATTTCTTCCCAGAAAATGTGATGAGTATACAAAAATGCTGGCAAAAGGGCTGGACAAAATGAGAACAGAATAAAATACAATCTTTCCAACCTATTCTACGCTGCCTACAAGAGATTTTAAATTATTCTTCCCTTGTGTATTGCCTGGAAGTTTTGCTATATGCATGTTTACAGGCAAATTCATTGGTTTACTAGGCAAAGGAAAAGAACTCATTTTAAATAGGGGAAATAAATATTTCCAATTTTAGCTGTAAAACTAGAAGCCAAAATGTATAGTTGACAGGCACGGAGCCAACTGACTTCAGATCACTAGCCTTTCCTTAAAATCAGTCTTCCTATTTCCACATGGAACACATTTTAAGTTAACAATGTGTAGTTTGGCAAAGGAATTGTTTTTCTTTGGCATGAAACGGTTGTCTCGTTTTTAAAAAATGTATATTCTGCCTACTTCTATATACAATGTGTATCGACATTCCTTTGAACGTTAAAAACTGTTGTTACATCAAGAAATTTTTAGATAATTGCTTTTTACAGTTTTTGTCTAAACAGGAAAATACATATTTAACATATTCATATGCTTGTGCTTATGCCTGGAATCATTCTGAATATTGCTTAAATATACCTTGTAATGCATCCTGAATGGTGACTTAACTGTATCACATACAGACCCCTCAGAGAAGTCATTCAAATTTCCTTTGATGAGTATTTTCACAGGGTTTATGGACAATATACAATCTGAAAATGAATCCAGCCGTTTCCTTTGCTTCACTCTGTCAGAGTCTTAAAATTGAGTCATTCTATCCACAATGTATTTATAGCACTGAAAACAGTAGAGTGGAATGCTACCCATTCAAACATTTGCAGTCTATTTCCCCATTTCTGGCTACTGCCACAGAAAACTCAGAAAAGCAGAAATGCAAATTTTCAGGCATCGGTTTCACATGAAATGGGACAGACTGCTGCACCAGCTACTGTTGTGAGACCAGATAGGGCCACTGCTGCCTACACATAAAGAAAGCCATTAAGGAGAAGTTGTTTATTTCTGCTTCTGCAGAAATCATAAACACCAACCCTGAGCCTGACAGCCCAAGCTGTGCTGCAGTAAATTCTAGTACTTTGTTGGCCATTCTAAGCTGCCCAGTAAAAGTTACTGTAGCTAAATCCCATATACATTTCATGAAATAATCCTTCTCAGAAGATGGTATCATATTCATGCACAGCAGGGTGTGCAAATGCCTATAAATCACATGTAGAATCTGAAATATCTATTTAAAAAAAAAAAAATCTGTGCAAATCTAACCATGACCCTTTGCCAGACAATAGGCCTTCACATGCTTTGCAGCTTAGCAGACACCCAGGAATTTTGTTTGGAAGTGATAGCTACTGTCTATGTAATATTTAGGACCTATTTATGAAGCATCTGGCAGAAAATAAAAGGGTTTTCTTCGCTAACATATGCTAAAGAAGGATGTGGTCATGTGCCGACTCCTCCCCTTCTGATTTTTTGCAAATAGCACAACATAAGAGATGGTTGTTTCTGGCTGCCCTGCTGCCTGTCATGGCTGTCAGGCGAAATCCCATGAATTATTGCTCTTCCAGATGTAAGAGATTTTCAGGCTGCCTTAAACTGCCTGTGGTTTGTGGTACTGGAGAGGAGAGAAACGAGATTAAACTTCATCTCATCAGTGCAATCTGAAAAGATCACACAGAGGACTAATAATCAGGGCTTTTTCATTCCAGAGCCAGACTTGAGAGCTGTGTGTTTTTGTTTCAAGGTGATGTCACATTAAGCTTGTTGGAAGACAGTGATTAAGGTCAAACAATATTTGAGGAAGATCAAAAATAAAAAAAAAAAAAGTGTTCAACCCTCTTCTGATGCTTCCTTATTGCATTTGCTTAAAGGGGAAGGTGATCATTTTCACTGATGGCAAAGAAAGGGAAGTGGATTTAATCCTGCAATTCAAAGTTGTCAGCATTTCTTAATACAAGGTTAATGTGAGAAAAATTAGAAATGTTCTCATAAAATTATAGCTCTACTGTTCATTGTAATTTAGAGGATGCATTCATCACCATCAAAAGAAAATCAAGTGTCACTTTTTGTTATCTCTAAAGGTCAATTTTGAAGTCTTGATTTTTTTGTGTGTGTGATTCTATGAGCATGTCGTATAGAGTCTGAAAATATTCATTAAAAAATAATCAGTGGTTGATAATAATGCTTTATGATATTTAGAGAGTTTTTTAAAAGACATTTTAGTTCGGCTTTCCTTTCCAAAAAAAAAAAAATGCACTCCTATAACCCCCCGCATAAGTGGTAAATATTGGCAGATTCAATAACCCCCGTTACCAACATTTAACTAAAGGTTTTCATAACTGTTTCCAGAATGACTCAGAAAATAAATCACACCCTCTCCCATTATGTACAGTTTGAGTCCTAAGGGAGAAAACTTATAACTCATTACATTTTGATTCCCTTTGATCAAATACCATATACAGCACCTGGATATTATAATTTTAAATAATAGTTGTGACACAAACTAGGATAATGCTTAAAAACCTAAGAATCTTAATATGGTTACTATTAGTTCTTATCATTTATGGCATGGAGAAATGGTGAGTGGTTTTGTGGCATTTTGCTAGAATTCCATTAGCAAAATATTAATTATAGATCAAGAAAACATGTTTTTTAAGAAACACCTGGAAATAATCGACAAATATATATGTCTTAGATCAGAACATAATTGCCCCAATTCAACCTGTATAACTTTTTCTTTTTCCTTCTTTTTTCTTAAGATATAGCCTGTTTAAGTAATGGAGTAGGCTACCAGATGTGAAACCTCCCAGGCCAGCTTTTCTTTCCACTTCAGCTTAGGCACCTCACAAAGGTTCTCTAATGTGAGGGATCCCAGTGAAACAGTGATGAAAACCACAGGTACAAGTGGCTTACATGAAAGCATTTATTGCTTTTCATGCATTGCATTATAGCATAGTGGAAAAAAGTCCTTGGTTGAAAATGCATTAATTATTTGACACTGGTTTGCCTCAAAGTCATTTTTACTATGGGATGCAAGTGAAAGATCACAGCTGAAAAAAAGATCATCATACTTGAGGTAGGCTCACAAAGTCTTTTCTTATGTTCTGTGTGAAGTTGTCTTGAACTGAAACCTATGCTCCTTAAGGATTAAGGGATTGAAAAGCAAAGACTGAAGCTGCTGTAATTTAAACCCAGAGATTCCCTAGCACAAAGGTGCAAAATGGACTAAGCCAATCTGACTCTTTCCTTGTTCAGTAAAGAAATAATTTTCCTTTAGAAAGTTTTATACTATTAACATTCCAAAGGTGTTATCATCTTTAAAACAAGTGGTCTTCTCTTGGCTTTAACATACATTGAGTGCCTCCAGACACTGAGTAAGTGGACATGGTTTTAAATTACAATTTACGAATCTCTAAACAATGCTTTATATATGAGAAATGTGAAGACATTTTTAAAGAAAAATGCATAATTATCTTCAGTGACTTGCGTTTTCTTTGTTAAGTTGGTATTTTATTGTATTTAATATTTTTATAGAGTCTGAGGTTGTACATCTGCCTTTTTGTTTGGTTTTTAGAAAAATGCTTATATCCAAGTCAATGAATTATCCAAGTCAATGAAACTAAAAAGAATCATTTATGTTTCAGGCAGCAAAAATCATTTTTGAGCAAAGGAAAGCCACCTAATTGTAGGCATTTTGTTTGCATGTGAATTAAGTCAAAATGAAAGCTCAAAGAGATTTTTATTCCTTCATTTGTTCAATCTTTCATTCAACAGTTATTTTTCAAGCACCTACTCTATATCATGAGTTAGGCGCTTTAAATTCAAGGGTGCAAAAACAATACAAAACATAATCTTGTCTCCATGTCTAGTGAGAGATACACACTTTAACTGGATAGTAAGTAAATCGCTATTTAAACTACACTTGTTAGGCTGCCAGGAAAGGGGCTGCATATAGAAGGCTCAGGGAAATACAGAATTCACAGAAATATGATTTTTGCAGACACTTGTGATTATATGGCACTGACATGAGGATGCTGTGAATTACTCCAAGTAGAGTAACTGAAAGCTTAATTTCTATAGTTTCTAAAAACAACAACAACAAAAATCTAACTATAAAAAGATTTGGGAATGATGAAATTTGTATGTGTTGATGTCAGAATTCCAGGCTTCATATTTATTAGTAGTTTCCTATGTTAAGTAGGAAAAATAGTCAGTATAAGAAGATAATCTTACATATATATAAAAACCCATTTCTAAATGATTGTTAATAATTACATCTGATTTCCCTTTGAAAAGCCTAATAGAGAAAATGGATCATCGCAAAACATATTAAAATGTAAAAACAAAACTCCTTAGTGATAAAACCTGATTTTAGCTTTTGATCTTTCCTCACATCAATATTCTAGTCCAATCCTTCTCAGATTTTAGCCTATATTTCTAACCTAATCTTCAAATACAAAGTATACCATCATTTCCTCACCTCCAGCTACTTTGGTAATAGTTCATACCTTGATGTTTTCAGTCTTTTACCCTCTAGGTTTTACTTCTTTCTTCAGAGTGTTTTTCCTATTTAGCTAATATTTTGCCACTCACATTTCATGTCTTTACTAAAGTATGACTGAGTAATCATTTGGTTAATTTGATCAATTTGGCCAAAGTCAATAATATAAAGTATCCAGATCATCTATGTACGTAGATCAAACTACTCTTGCTTTCTTTTCTTTCAAGCTACTCAACACATTCCTCCTGAGTATTTTCAAGTTCCCAGCTACTAACAGCCACACTTGGAATTGAATTTGAATTCTTCACCTGTACTGGGTTCACCTTCACTCAACTTTCAAATCCAATTATCACCACATAAAAATTTTCAAGTATTCGTCCCCTAATGTTCAGTGGACTTAACGATTTTCAGATTTAAAGAGTGAATGTTACATTTCGTTTTGCAAACATGAATGGGTAGATGGCTAAGAAAAAAAGTTGTAATGAGGTAGAATTTAGGGTGAACTGTTTGTTTCAGAGGTTACTTTTCCTATTTAAAAAATAAAAAGATTATAGGTAACTTAACAAAGTACAGAAAAATCTAAACAAGTAAATACAAGTAGCCTGTAATCCAACCAAAAGAGATTAATTAACGGAGCTTACCACTTTATCCTTGTCATATGTCAAACACCCTTAGAAGAAAAATTTCTTTTTCTTTTGTTAATTTTAAAATAAATTGATAAGTGCATATTACAAAGTTCTCTGATAGTATGTAAATGAAAGCTGTAATTCAATTACATTCAAGTCAGCAACAGCCATTGTCTTTCTCTGAGGAAGAAAAATAAAGATCCCCAATCACTGTATCACCTTCTTTGAGAGTGATTCTTCTCAAGTTAAACCTGATACTTTTCATTGTCAAAATTTTAAATTGTCTGACTATTTCTATAGGAATTACTCAACTTCTTCCCCTCCATAATTTCTGCATAACTGAAACATTTAATGGATTTTTTTTCCAACTTAACAATGACTTCTCTGGCAACAATACTTCATTGAAACAATACTTCATTCAATCATTACTTATTCATTCATCATAAATTGTTAGTGAACATCTACTTGCATTGTTAGGTTGTATCATTGAAAATCAAAACTCCAAGAAACATCAGTTATGCCCACAAGAAGCTTACATGTCCTTTTAACTAATTGCAACATTTATCTGAAATGGAAATTCATTCATTTAATATTTTAGATAAGTAAAATTTAGACAAGAAAATAAAAAACTGGTCACAACTTTGTATCCCATATTCCCAAATAAAACACAAGGATTTTTGCATCATTTAATATTTTAGAAAATCTGGTCCACACTTTTCTGTGAACATTAAATTGACTCTATCAGCATTAAACTGCATTGTATGCTATTACTACTATACATAATTGTTACTACCTGTTATATGCAAGTTATCTCTTATTCTGTAAAGTAATAAAATAAAAATATTTTATACATTGAAATTTTCTGATATACATCAGAAATTTTCTGATATACCAAATAAAAGCCCAAGTATGAATCATGAAAAGTATCCCAGGAACTCAAATTTACATGTGATTATTGGGGTAGGGTGGCTTTCTTGCAGGTTTATGGATTTCTATCTATAGATGTAACTTCTGCCAACACTGTCCATTTATAACCTTAAAATCCTATCTTGAAGGTTCGGACACCCTCTCCAGGAGCAGAAGTAATTCTATTTCTATACTCCATGTGCCTCTTGAGGCCAGACCTGCCAGCAATGCTTAATTGGGTTGGAAGATAGTGGAGAGTACCAGTTTATCATACAGGCAACTGACACAAAACTTTTTCATTTATCTGAGGTTGGGCTGTGTCTGGGTTCAGAGATGAAAGGTCAGTTCTTTATCCACTAAGTCCCCTAGACATTCCAAAATCCCCAGTACATTACAAATTTGAACAGTTTAAGCTCTCTTAAATAAAGAGTCTCTTCTCTGGGTAAAGTATACAGTGTATATAGATATAGTGGAGAAAAAACGTGAAAGGTCATAGTCATGACCTTTTAACATCAATAGTTTTATTTATAGCCAGGCTCTTTGTCTATAGAGCCTAATATAAAAGCAAGAAGAAAGACAAAGGTATCTAGTTAGCTTTATAATAGCTATCCAGTTAAATAAAATTTGTCTTTTTACTGTTGAGCTGAGTAAAAATTATAAATAATTAAATTGACAGCTGTTTTAAAGAATAACATTTCTTGATCATTTTTAATTCAGCACATTCCATTTTTCTCTTGATATGGCCTGCAATAATCTACCAGATTTTAAAAGAATAATTTTATTTCTTTACATATTTGATTTATTTCTACAAGACAAAATACTAGTATTTTATTTTGATTACAACCTACCTCCTTGTCACCTATTTGGTGTCTCGCTGTATTTACAATTGCATGTGGGAGAGTTGTACCATATAGCACTCAAAATCTAGTTTTGTGGATTTTTAGTAGTTTAGGAAATTTAGCAAATACACATGCATATGCACTCATTTGCTGTTTTCCGAATGGGTCTCAACCACTTTTAAGATAATGCCAGAAGATACACTGGAAGAAGCTCAAGGAGGTCAGAAAGGCCACACATGGGACCAAAATGTGACACAAGGCAGGAGAGCAGGCCATGAAGGGCTGCATGTGACAAGTGGAAGAGGATGACTCAACCTCAATACAATGGGAGCTGCAGAGGGTTTTATGCAGAAGAGCGACCCTGGCTTAGATTCTGACTCTATTCTGTGGGGATGACAGAGAGCTACTGAGGACTGTGCTTTCATCCTCTCCAGAGAAGACCACCCTCTCCTTCCAATTCCCCAGTTTGAGGAGATAATCAGAGCCTAAGAAATTATGGTCTTCTCCTCTCAAGAGGCTAACTCGCCTCTCTGAGAGCCCCCTAGCCAAGAGGTGGCCTTTCACTGGGACAGTTCACGTGTATGAAACCATTTGTGCAGTTTCTTACAATCCCTTAGTTTAATTCATGCTAGCATCATAATGGAAATGGACAGATATCATTTTCTTCCTAACTGGAACTCTTAGAGACAAGCTTTTTACCCAGATTTTTTTTAAAAAATGACTAAATTGGTCAGTATTTTAACTGCTGTGTCTATGCATGGAATGGTCAGGGATGCCTTTCCATGTTCCATTTTAAGCTGTATATAATACTTGGAACTTTTGTCTTCTGATTCTGTATTTACAACCAGTCTTTCTGGTGTGATACAGAAACCCCTTTGCAAACGATGGCCAGCGCTTTAGACACAAAAACTCCTGGGCTGCTGTATTTTCTAGTTAAAAGCCTCTCTGCTTAGTCATTAAGCTAAAAATAAAAACCTTCAGTAAGCAGTGTTGAGTGTCTAATTGTGGGTAAAAAGCTCAAAGTATTAAAATTGATAAGCTATTGAACATCTTATAGTAGGTAGAAGCCAAGGTTCAGGAGCTGGGCAGACCTGGTTTGAACCCTTATTCAAAAACCTGCTTGATTTGTAGCTTTGACCAGTATCTGAAAATCTCTAAGCCTCAGTTTCTTAAGATGAGAAGATCATGTAATGTGAGTTGTAATAATTGTGAGACTCTAATGGGTTCATTTATGTAAATTATAAGGGTGGTTTATGGCAAGCATTTACTTAATCTTAATATTAGTACCATTGACTATCATTCTTACAGTGGAAAAATTTAAAAATCAAGGTTATTGACAATATTTAGGAACTTAAATGCTATAAAATATGTAGCCAATTATTTTCTTTTTGTATTCATTTTATGTGTCTACTATTTGTCAGTAAATAATTTGAGAGAAAACTCTAAAGTATATGTAGAACACCCAGCTATGATAAAATATTGCCAGTAAAATTCATTTCCTTCAACTGTAACCTCCTTGTGGTCTCTGGAAAGTGACTATTTTAGCCTCCATTAGGAATGAAAAGGAAAAAAAAAATTGCCCACGTTCTTGACTATACAAGATTTGTGCCAGGTTAGATTAGAGAATCACTCTGGTGTCATAACACAATCAGAAATGGCACAGGTATCAAGCCTCCTCTTTCCTAACATGTCATAGGAGACCAGAAAAACCAGCCCTAGAGAATTACTCTTTTTCTCTCTGTCCTACTCTGGGTCATGCTCAGGATGAGAACTGATCCAGGTATATGCTGTACTTCAGTGTCACCGAGACTGAAACATCCCTGTCACCTGGATCCAATTTGCCCCAGTTTTTCCTCATCCCCATTGCTTTCCATTTTTATTAGTCAATATGATTATTGAATTTCTACTATGTTCCAAACCCTGCACTAAGCCCTCAGGCAGAGATGAACATAATAAGCTATAATCCCTGCTGTGGACAAGCTTAAAGCCTAAATAAGGGAGAAAGACAAGGTAAATAAATGAATGCACTATCTTCAATCAACTGTTATCCCTTTCCATACTAGAGAATCAGATGAAATCTAGTGCTTAAAAATTTAGATTTTATGCTGTAGAAGGTAGATGGTATTTACTCTTGGTGACTGGAAGGAAGCTCAGAGAAAATATCTTGGTTGCTCTTAATGTACTGTTTCTTGGTCTGGGTGTAGATTTCACAGCAGTGATCCATTTACGAAGGAATCATTTAGTTACACACTTACGCACTTTCCTTATGTATATTATACTTCAATCAAATATTTGGAGAAATATAGATATTTTCCTTTGCATGTAACAAACACTTTACAAAGAATAGACATAAATATTTCTTAGTCTCAACAAATATTTTTAAAATTGAATTAAAATTAAGTTTCTAAAAAAATAATAACTAAGAAGTCTCAACACTTTTTCACAACCATGGAAACCATCCTTATTTTTGTAAATGAATTGCTATGCTGAATCTTCCATTATGTTTCTATTTCTAATATTTCATTCTATTCAAACACTATTCCCACATATTCAAGAGATATTATATTCCCATAGTCATCCTAAAGAGCCTTTCCCACTAGAAATGCCAGAACACCAATTTCTCTGCAATTTTCATTTAGTTCTCTTATTTTTGCACCTACCAACAACTTACTTAATGATGTCTTGAGCAAGCAAGCAATTACATTCATTGTATCCTTCTGGTATTTACTGTGTTAACATCCTCCTTTTTCATGAAAAAAAAAATGTCATTTGCGGTTATGATTTACTTTTCTTAAATGCTCGATTTCAAATGCTGAATATAAAGTGTACCCAACTCACAAGAAAAAATATAGCACCAAGCAAAGCAGACACTTAAAATTGTTTTAAAATTAATTCCATAGATACCATGTAATTTCCCCAATAAATATCCTGCCAAATAACACAAAGCAAAGAGTGCTTAATTTACTCCTTTTGGCAGCATCTAACCCTGTCGAATACATACGTCCTTGAGTTTTCCTTAGACTTCATGACACAAGACTCAACTCATCTCATATTCTTCCTGAGTCCACATTCTAGGCTCCTCTTTCTCTACCCTTGACAGCCAGTAGGATTCTATAACATGTACTGAAATCTTGACAGCACTTGTTTTTTCTAGGATGCAACACTAGAACTCTCTCTAATCTGCCTTTACACATTTTGTCTCTCAATGTAAATAGGCATTGCCTTCGTTGTAATGCCATGACCCTCAGCTACACCTTCTAAACCTAAATGACAACCAGAGATCTCCACCTACAGGTTCCAACCTCTTCAAACTCAGCATGTCCAAAACCCAACTGTATGCTCCCCAAATCTTCCTCTCCCCATTTCTAGCTCACCTCACTCTGCCCCAACCAACCCCCTGGGTTTTCTTATGTTGGTTAATAATAGTCCTTCTCCTGAACAACTTTCCAATATCTTCCTCCCTATGCTTTTCTTATATAATTCTTTGTTGTATTTATTGTAATTGACTTTGTTGTATAATTCTCCCCTCACTGTTATCTCTTACCTCATTCTTGGCACCCCCTTAACCTACAGTCAGAGTGATTTAAAATTATTAATGTATATTATGACTATTCACTTATTCAGCCATTCACTCATTCATTCATTCATTCACTTTTTCATTCAACAAACATTGGTTGAGTGACTTCCCCATTTAGTTTCGGATATGCAGAGATAAACAAGACACAGACCTTTCTCTGAAGAAACACTATCTCAAGGGGGAAGACATACATGAATGGCTTTCTAGCACATTTATTCTGTTGCAGAGAGTTCAAATGGCTTTGCATGTCATAAATGTTCTTCATAATCTGGTCTCTACAAACCTCTCCTGCCTCATTTATTCCATTTCCCTCCTGCATGTCCTTCACTCTAGGTACCCAGAACTGCATGTGGATCTCCAATGAGCCTTGCCCTTATGCCTCTGTGCTTTTATTCCCTCTGCCTGAAATGTCCTTCTCAACCTTGTCAATTCAGCAAGTTGAGTTTGGAACTCATTTCTGGCCACTGCAGACAGTTGGCATCTGTCCTCTATACTCAATAATATCCTGTCCAAATCTAACATTTATCACTCTATTTACTAATTATCGATTTTCACTTTTGCCTTTCCTTCTAGATAGTGAGGTGCATCAGAGCTGTGATTGCATGCCCTGTGCTCTTATGATTGAATGAACAATAATCATGTACTTGAGAATTAGAAAATGAATAAGAATTCAGCCCAGAGAGTCAGACAGACATAGTTACGAACCCAGGCTCTGCCATATAATAACTATGTAACCTTGAGAAGTTGCTTACCTTCTCTGAGCCTCACTTTCCTTATCTTTTAAAATGAATGACAGTATTTACTTTAAAGTGTTCTCTGAGGACTCAATAAGATAATGCAAATAAAGTGTTCAGTATGGTGCCTGGCCCATAGTAAGTACTTGATAATTTTTAGCTGGTATTATTTTCAGTCTATTTGAAAAGTAGTGGTGGCATTATTGTTCCCTTTACATTTTACAGCTATACTCAGGTGATAAAAAGTAAAGGGTGGGAAGCAAAAGGAAGTAGTATTTTAAAAGGAATTTACTCAGTATCTGTCACATTCTGGATATGTTATCTCATTGATCTTCCTGGCAACTTGGGTGGAATAAGGCTGATTATTGCCCATTTACAAGTCAGAAAACTGAGTCCCAAAGTGCATAAGTGACTCATTCAAGAATATAGAGTCCCAGCTATAAAACCCATTTACCAGTCAGCTAGGACTTCCATAACAAAATATCATAGACTGAGTGGTTTAAACAACAGAAATTTATTTCTCACACTTCAGGAGGATGGGAAGTCCAAGATCGACCTTCAGGTTGATCTTTTTCCTGGTAAGGGCTCCCTCTTCTGGCTTACAGATGGCCACCTTCTCACTGTGTCTTCACATGGTAGAGAGAGACAGAGAGATCTCTCTCTTCCTCTTCTTGTAAGACCACCAATCCCGTAGGATTAGGGCCCCACCCTATGGCTTCATTTAACCATAATTCCCTCCTAACAGCTCTGTCTCCAAATACAGTCACTTTGGGGGAATAAGGCTTCACTATATGAATTTGCAGGAACACAATACCACCCATAGCATGCCTGTTCTTTACACTGCATCTCATTGTCATAAATAAGAGATAAGCCAACATGAAGAGCTCACTGCTGTAATCTCTAAAGGCAGAAACTCTGGATCCAATTTACCCAAAAACCCTGAGGCCTTTTATCCATTCTCCCTTTATTCCATAACCTATTATTGCAGTTTCTTTGTCATTCAAACTTTTGTAAAATAACTATTGGTAAAACAAACAGTGGTTCTATGCCATGTGCTATCCATCCAAAAGGAACATTCCTAAGGGACAATTTAAAACAGGAGACATTCTGGGTCATGAGTTCAAAAATATCCAGCTCTTCAAAATGCCCAACTGAGGGTAAAGTTGGGGCCCCGGGGAGGGGCTGCAGGAATTAGATTAATGGGCTCGAGTAACTCTGAGGGTGATTATATAGGAAAAAGTGGTGAATGTGAATCACCCTGGAAACTGATGAGCTCGTGCTGATAGAAAGGAGAAGATTGGAGGAATGGATGGGTCAAAAAGAGCCCCCTGAATGTACCAGGAAGTATAAATCCTGTAGCTATACTGGAAGGAGCAAGAGATGCCTACTCACACTGCTCTTCCTCCCAAACACCCCACTGCCACCTAAGTTCCTTGGACTAGAGCTCTAGCAACCTCAGCAAGGAAGCTTCTAACCTGCAATCACACTAAAACATACAAGGACAGAAATTGGATGACCACCCTTTGATTCTGAGGAGAAAATAAAAAGCCAGATTGTCTAGGTAAGTACTCCTGGGGGAAGGGCAAAAGAAGAGAAGAGAATTTTTCTAGTCATCAGGAAGCCCCAGCTGAATGGAGGTACTGGCAGATCAAAGGGAGCCCAAAATATAGGTTGATAGTAAAGTGGCAAATGTATTTTTTAGGACAAGATTTATAGTTGCCTCATTAGTTCCCTCTCTTTACAGTGCAAGAAGGAAAAGTGGCAGAACCTGAAAACACACCACATCCCTTTAGAAGGCCTCTCAACCAGACAAGATTTTTGTAAGAATAAGAGTTAAGAATGGAGGCACAATTCCCATTGATGGTGGTGTGAGCATATAGATTATGTAATATTCATAGAATGGAATATTACATATCAGTGAGAGTGAACACACTAAAACTGTATGTAACAATATGGATTTTTAAAGTTCTCACAAATGTTAGTGAGGTAGGTAATGTTAATAACCTCAGAAACATAATTCTATAGTCTCACAAACATAATGTTGAGTGAAAAAAATAACAGTGTGTAATAATATCACATAGCTCCATTTATATAAGTTAAAAATCAGACAAGACTGATCTAGAGGGTTGAAAGTCAAGAGAGTGGACACCTTTGGGGTGGGCTCGGGACTGGAAGAGGGGAGTGTTTAGGTGCTGGTCAAGGTTCTGCCTCTTTTTTTTTTTTTTTTTTTTTTTTGAGACAGGGTCTTGCTCTGTCACAGGGACTAGAGTGCAGTGGTGTCATCATAGCTCACAGCAATCTCAAACTTCTGGGCTCAAGTGATCCTCCTGCCTCAGCCTCCCCAGTAGCTGGAACTACAGGTGCATGCCACCACACCTGGCTAATTTTTCTATTTTTTGTAGAAACAGGGTCTCTCTGTTGCACAGACTGGTCTCAAATTGCTCACTTCAAGTGATCCTCCCACCTTGGCCTCTCAGAGTGCTAGGATCACAGGTGTGAGCCACCGTGCCCAGCCAGGTCCAGCCTTTTGATCCGCCTTCTGATTAGGTGAGTGTGTTGGCTTAAAGACAATTCTTTATGCTTGATATACTCTTATAATGTGTGCACCATTCTGTATATTTCTATAAAAAGTTACAAAAGTTAAAAATCACCACTTCTGGATGTATGTCTAAAAGAGTTGAAAACTGAGACTTGAGCAGATATTTGTACATCCATGTTATTGCAGCATCACTTACAATAGCCAAAAGATGGAAACAGCCAAAATGTTTATGGACCAATGAATGTATTTTTTAAAATGTAGTATATACTTACAATAGAATATTATTGATTTGTAACAAAAAAAAAGAAATACTGATACATACCACCCTATGAACAAACCTTAAAGATATTATGCAAAGTGAAATAAGCCAGACACAAAAAGATACTTATTGTATGATTCCACTTAAATGGAGTACTTAGAATAGTCAAATTCAGAAAATAGAGTAGTAGTTACCATGGGCTGGGGTAGTGGGGAACAGGGAGTGCCAGTCATGGAGTTTCAGATTGGCAGAATGAAAAAGTTCTGAAGATGGATAGTGGTGACGATTTCATAACAATGCAAATATAATGAATGCCACTGAATTGTACACCTAAAAATAGTTAAATTGGTAAATGTTGTTATATATTTTATCATAATAAAAAATTTAAAACAAAATAAGAATAGACGGATGTGTCTTTCTCTTCTTTCTCACTGGGACTTTACTCAGCTGTCCTCATGATCCTCCAGACCTTTATAATACTTACCTCCTCCCTCTGAGTTTCTTCTACTCAAGATGACCACAGTTTCCATCTTCAACATCCATCTTTAGGATTTCCTTCTGTCTTTGACCAACTTCTTTACCTCCAGGCTACATGTCAAAATTTCCTGGACTGGCTTTTTTTTTAACCTTTAGGAGTAGAAGACAGTATCTTTAGAACAAACTACTCGTTTAATTTGATCAGGAAATTTGAATTTTTGACCTCCATTCATGAACATCTTTAAAGCATAGTGTCATTCCCAGACGAATATTCTAAAATATACATCTATGAATGAAAACCTTGGTAACACACTGCTAATTTTTTGCTCCTCTGAGTGGAACACAATCCATCGAGCAAAAATGTTAACATTTATTTAAACCCCATCCATTTGTAAACAGACCTATGACTAAAGTCAAATGGCCAGGATCACAAAAAAATAATTTAGAAACAATAGTTAGACCATTTTAAGTCATCTTATTTTCAAGCAATACCAAAATATCTATGCAACTCAGCTAACTATCCATGTATTTCGTCTACATAATATCAAAAAGTTTGACTTTTCACTGAGTTTATTAACATTTTAACTGAATTTCCAGATGTTTTGCTTTCACATATCAGTGTCACTATATATCTTTATTTTCCCCTTACACTATGATTCCTATGTATAGTTTATTGTTGGGAGATAGCTGCAGGGCAGAACAGATATTAAAACTATATAGCATCTCATAAGATGTGAAGCTGAATATCTTTTTTTAGATTAGGTAACCTTTTTATAGCTTTGGGGAAAAACCTGGCTAGTACTCCTGTGTGTGTGTGTGTGTGTGTATGTGTGTGTGTGTATATGCATAAGCTTGTGTGCATTGACAAAGAATCCTTTTATACTGAGAATAAGCAAAACTGTGTATCAACCATTGCAAGAAAACTCTAGGTTTTGTTTTGTTTAAAATCTATAGGTCTACATGAGATCTTTATAGATAGATATAGATATATTATAGATGTAGATACAGATACAGATATAGATGAGCCCAATTCACACATAACCTCGGAGGAAGTTGTAGAATACTGATTGAGGAGGTTGTAGAGCACTGATTAAGAAGGCTGGGATTTTTTACTTTCTGCTCTGGCATTTTCCTGGCTTGCCTCAGTTTTCTCACCTGTATTACAGAGATAAAAATTACACCTTTCATATGGAATCTTGAACAAGAAAGGACTTATACCAGTGACAAGCTCAATTAATGTCAGAGCTCATACAAAGAATCAGGAAATTTGTCTTTTTAATTCTTTTTTTTTTTTTACTTGAAATTATAGAGTTTTTTATTGCAACAGATTTAGGGGATACAGATGATTTTTTTTATTACATTGATGAATTGTACAGTGGTTAAGTCTGAGCTTTTAGTGTACCAGTCACTCAAATAGTGTACATTGTACCCAACAGGGAAGTTTTCACTCCTCACCACCCTTCTAGCCTCCCACTTCTCAATCTCCATTGTCCCTTATGTCACTCCGTATGACCATGCATACCCAAAGCTTGGCTCCTACTTGTAAATGAGAACATATTGTTTGGTTTTCCGTTCCTGAGTTACTTCACTTAAATTAATTAAAAAGGACAAAGAAAATGGCTTAATTCTGAAATGACTTTCTACATCACTGACTTTCAGTCGTTGGTCCTAATCAAAATATCATGCAGCCCACATTTGAATTTAGCTGTTGATTTAAAGGAGCGACATTTTATAGGCAGATTATGGCCTGTTCAATACAGAGCAAGGAGGAGAGAATAATTGGAGCAGAAAGAGGAGGGGCAGTATGGTTGTGGTGAGAGATGAGGGAGGCAGAGACCAGAGCTAACAATTTTGTTTTGCTCTCAATTTGGGTAATGAAACTAGGTCTTTGGAGAAGCATGGATCTGATAGCACTTACTAATACTACTTTACTATACTACTATTTTGTCTTGTTTGAAATGATGAAACTTAAATTTTCTGATTTATTTTTGATGATGCAATAATTCACCACTTGAGTTAATTCATGGTGAATCCCTGTTTTTCCTTTGTTGTTGCTGATGGCTCATTTGTTTAACTACCATCAGTTGGAGCTTCAAAAAATAATTGTAGTTTTATCTTCTTACAGTCCAACTGGATGGCATGAACTTGCTTTATTTTAACTAAATTTTTATGTTCAAGAATGCTGTATGGCATGTAGAACTCCAGGCCCTTGGTTTAGGACATGTAAAATCTCTATCCCTCAGCTGAAGCAACTACTTTTTCTAAGTGTCTCTGGTTCCTTGCCTTTTTGCCCCTCCTATTTCCTGATTAAAGAACTCCGGGGTTCACAGACAAACGTTCTAAAGCCAGTCTGGCCTAGCTTGTCAGAATCCTGCTTGTTGTGTTCCTAATGGTCTCCAGACTAATCTGCAACACATGGATGGCCTGATACATTTCTCAGTGTCCCCAAGCATATTAAACTGTATTTTTATCGTGGAAGAAATAGATCTTTGCCTGAGCTTCCTCCCCTGCCCAAAGTCTTCCAGAGCTCCAGACCACGTACCTGGTCCATATGCTTTGTTTTGGAAACGTGTATTCTATTCATATTTTTTCCATAGTGGAATTTTAATTATTAAATAGTTTTAATACTAATAAAGAGCTTGTCTTAAGTAAACATACGAGTTTTCACCTCTATATTTCTATCAAATGAGTGGGCACAGTATCTCAGTCATACTATTTCCTTGGCTTAGTTATAACCCTAATAAACATAAACTGGATTTTTATCATTTTTCATTTGCTCTGTTTTTTCTCCTTGAGTGAATTTTTTTTCATTTATGAAAACAAATATAAATATATTATAAATATTTCAGATGTTTACAGTTATATATAAAGTCAAAAGTGGAAATACCATCTGCACCCCAGTCACTGATGAGTATCACTACTCAGAGGTAACTATTTTTAATTATTTGATGAGAATCATTTCAGATCTTTTCCTATACACATACTTGATCAGAATATCAGGGTATGTTCATTACAAAATTTGTCTTCTCTTTCCCTTCCTCCAACTCATCTTCATTCTGTATTCTTGGAATTTAATCTCTTCCCAATTTAATGTACCAAAAAAGTATCTTACTATTATTTTATTAATATTTCCCTGTCACTGGTAAAGTTGAGGCTCTTTCTATGTGTTTTTAACATTTAATATCTTTCTGCAGCGAAATGCTTCTTTCTACTTCTTCCTAATTTTGTTTTTTGTTAATATGTAGGTGTAGGCACGTGGAGCTTTGACTTGGGGGGACAGGCGGTACATGGGCAACGTATGTAACCTGAAATTCTGTATCCTCCATAATAAGATGAAATACTAAAAAAAAAATGTAGGTGTAGGTAGGAGTTACTTCAGTACAAAAGATAGAACATTTTATGTAATATATAAGAATGTATTTTTCCAATTTATATAATGTATATTTATAACATGTGTTATCTGTTTTATTGTTTTATACTCATGCATATAAATTAGATTCACAAAATAAATATATGGATATTTCTTGGACATCTGAGATAAATTTTTATTAATGTAAAATTTAAAAAATTTTGCTTGCAGAATCTTTTACTCAGTAGACATTTTTCAATTTTGTGTAGCTATATATTTTTCTCTTCTGCATACCCCAGACAGTTCTCACTTCTTTTTTTTGCTACTTATATAATTGTTTTTATTTTAGACTTTAAGTGTGATGTGATATAATGTCCAAACTCTATTTTTTCCCAAATACATAGGTATTTATCTTAAAACTATTTTTTGCATAGTTCTTCCTTTCCACTGCTCTAAAGTGATGCTTTTATTATATACTGAATTCTCATATGAAAGCTCATGTTGTTTCTATGTCTCTCTTGCCTATACCTAATCACATTATTTATTACTGTTACTTAGAATATATTTTGATATCTGGTAAAGCAAGTCCATTTTTATTATTAATATTATAATAATTATAGTGAACATGTATTTGGCTCTTCTTCAAGATAAACCAATTGTCAATTCATTAGTTAGAATTTATAGACTAATATTTAGAAGGATTAGCATCTCTATGCTATTATATCTTACCCCCCAAGAACTTGGCACGACTCTCCGTTTAATCAGATCTTCTTTTTTATCCTTCAGTAAACACTTATAATTTAATTCATATACGTTTAAGTATTTTCCATATATTTTTATTTTGGGCTATTTTTATTATACTTTCTAGTTGGTTATTTCCAGATTATAAAAACACTGTTGATTTGTGTGTATTTATCTTGTAACTTTCTAATCTCTGGTGAGAGAGTGAGTGTGTGTGTGTGTGTGTGTGTGTGTCTGTGTGTGTGTGTCTATTTTGTGGAAAGGTGGTGCTAGTTAGGTATATGGATCTTTGACTACTTTAGTCATTTTTTTTCAGCTTATATTTCAATAAAGCTTTATATCTATTGTTGAGTCCATTTTGGTCATTTATGTTTTTCAAAAAACAGATCATATGCGTTTTTCAAAAACAGTCTCTTTATTAAAGATTAAAAACTATAAAAATTACCATATACAAATTTATAATTTTATTTCAAAATATGAAACAATTCAAAAATATAGAAATTACAGAAAATGATTTAAACTTGAATGGTCTGATTCCAGAGCCCATGCCTTAACTACTGCCCTTCAGTGAAAATCAAGAGCGTAACATACATGAGTAAGCAGGAGTAAATTGGTATTTGAGGATGCTAGCGGAGAATACAATTTGGGGAGCTATTTTTAAAAAGAAAAGAATTCTAAGTTACAAACACATAATTCTTTGCAAGCCTAAACTTTATTCCTCCCTAGAAAATCCACTTCTGGAGCCAGGTAAAGAAAGTGTTACACAATGTGAAACATTATCAATTTGCGGCAAATGCTACTGAGAGATCAGAAAAACAAGGACTGAGGTGTGCTAATGAACTTGGCAAGATGGAAGTCTGCGGAGAGCTTGTCAAGAGTAAGTTCCAAAGAGCATAGGAAATGCAAGCCTAACTGGAGAGTTTTCGGGGAAAAGGGGAGGTGAGTAAACTAAGACAAATCTTGATAAATTTTGCCTTAAAGCAAGAAGGGAAACAAAATCAGTGAAGGAGGAGCTCTGGAGCGAGTTTCTTTTTCTTAGCTAAGTGCTGTTAGAGAGCATTGTATGTTGTAGGAATTTCATAAAATTGGTGAGAAATTACTCAGGATAAAGAGGAGATTCAGACTTGAATGGCAGAAATGAGGGGCATCCAATGCACAAGTCAATTTTTTAAAAACGTAATCTTTGAAGAAAGAATATGTCATTCACTTAGCCAAAATATAGAATGCAAAGGTAGACAAGTTGATAGATTTGATGGAGGGAAGATACAGTAGTGTTGTGAATTGTTTCTCTTACTGTTTTATAGGTTAATTTTTCACATTTAGAATTTTAACTCATCTGGAATTGTATTGTGGTGCAAGTTAGGGGTCTGCTGTTATATATTGATCATCACTTGTTTCAGCATCATTCCTTGGTGCTTAGTAAAACCAACTTGTCCTATAGGAAGCTACCTTGTCTTTCAAGGCTTGTTTCTAAGTTCTCTATTCTATTCTTCTAGTCTATTTGTGGCAAATGGTACTGTTTTAATTACTATAGCTTTATAGTATGTCTTGATAGCTGATCAAAACTTGTCTTAACATTTTTCTACCACATTATCTTGGCTAGTCTTATTATTTTTATTTTTTTTTTTTTTTTTGAGACAGAGTCTCACTCTGTTGCCCAGGCTAGAGTGAGTGCCGTGGCGTCAGCCTAGCTCACAGCAACCTCAAACTCCTGAGCTCAAGCGATCCTCCTGTCTCAGCCTCCCGAGTAGCTGGGACTACAAGCATGCGCCACCATGCCCGGCTAATTTTTTCTATATATATTTTTAGCTGTCCATATAATTTCTTTCTATTTTTAGTAGAGATGGGGTCTCGCTCTTGCTCAGGCTGGTCTCGAACTCCTGAGCTCAAACGATCCGCCCACCTCGGCCTCCCAGAGTGCTAGGATTACAGGCGTGAGCCACCGCGCCCGGCCTAGTCTTATTATTTTTAATCATCTAAATATTGTCTCTATCCATGTTTACATTTTTTCCATTTTTATTCTTAGTATTGTTTGATTATGTTTTTTTTTCTCTTTTATCCTTAATGAGACCTGCCAGAGGATTTTCCAACTGTTCAGTTTTGCTTTTGAGGTTTTTATTTTTTTGTCTATTCAGTAAAACAGCTTTCAATTATTTTTGGTATGTGTATTTTTTTCTGTTTTGTTTTCTCTTTCTTTAATTTTTACTTTAAAATTCTTTTAAAAAGTTCTTCCGCCTCAAGGGAAAATTTTTAGATGACATAAAATCAAATTATAAATGACAGAAAACTAAATCATGAGCATAAATGTGATTCTGTAACATTAATATAGAAAATATCTCATGTCAGGTACAAATTTTTTCAACATTGTAAGTGAACCGTAACACATTGAATCATACTAGTCAATAGGTCTGCGATCAGCCTATGTGTAGGTTGGCTGTATGATCTAAAGAGCAACAAAAACAATCCTTCTCCAAAAATATCTTCTCTGGATACCCAAATGGCATTACTCTCCATTCCTACACAGAATAACATCCTTGGTAATCAGATACCAATAGTGGTCGGACATCTCAACAATGGTTCTCAAATTCAAGCATTTCATAAAAATGACTGAGAAAGCTAGTTCAAAAGTGCACATTCAGAAGGTCTAATGTAGGGCCTAAGAATCTCAAATTTAAATAAGCATTCCAGGCCGGGCGTGGTGGCTCACGCCTGTAATCCTAGCACTCTGGGAGGCCGAGGTGGGCGGATCGTTTGAGCTCAGGAGTTCGAGACCAGCCTGAGCAAGAGCGAGACCCCATCTCTACTAAGAATAGAAAGAAATTATATGGACAGCTAAAAATATATATAGAAAAAATTAGCTGGGCATGGTGGTGCATGCCTGTAGTCCCAGCTACTCGGGAGGCTGAGGCAGGAGGATCGCTTAAGCTCAGGAGTTTGAGGTTGCTGTGAGCTAGGCTGACGCCACAGCACTCACTCTAGCCTGGGCAACAGAGTGAGACTCTGTCTCAAAAACAAACAAACAAAAAAAAAAACAAATAAATAATCATTCCAGTAAATTAAGTTCATAGCCATTCTAGGACCTCTCTCTCTGAGAAATACTGCTATAGAAGATGAAAGTTGAGCCATTCATTTACCTGGAAGTGATCCCAGAGCTCTCTCCCTGCTAGCACCTCAGCACCTGACTTTCTATTAGTTGCTAATATAAGCAAAAGACAGGAAAATCTCAGAAGGAGAAGGTATTGGAGTGACGACACCTGTCAGGAAGCAGTTTTGAAGGTGCCAGACTAAGGAATGATACGAGTTCATTGAGTCTCGGGCAGCATTGTCCAATAGAACTTTCTGCAATGATGAAATGTTTTGTATGTACACCGTCCAGTACAGTACCCACTAGTCACAGGTAGCTATTAAGCTCTTGAAATGTGACTAATTCAACTGACTAGCTTGATACTAAATTAAACAATTTCTAATTCACAATTTTGCCAAAAATCAAAAATGTTATTTATTATTTAGGATCACAGTATAAAATTTTGATTATCATGTTACCAAGGAAAGTTATAAAATTGGTAAAATGTAGTTTACCTAGTAGTTCCTCTATCATTCCGCCAGTCACATAAATTGCCTTCAATACAGAAATAATTGAAATGTATTTTCCAAAAATTTTGGTGACAGTTTGGCAAACTATAGGCAAAGAAAAAAATATTTGTCATAAACACCCTTAGTACGCTCTTCAAAGTCTTTTAAGCTAAATTTTCAGTGAACATTGAAAAATTTATTATGAGTTAGAAAATTGAAAAAGATTTTTGTCTGAGGAAACTTTGTTAGTAGTGGTAACTAATACTTACAGAACACTGACCACATGCCAAGGAGTGTGCTAATCCTCTACATGAATTATTTAACTTAACCTAGACAGCACCATGTGAAACATAGCCTATCAATCACATTTAGAGATAGAAAAATTGAAGGGCAGGGAAGTTGAGTAAACTGCCCAAAGTGGCACAGCCAGTCAAATTGAAACCATGGTGGAAACAAGGTCTGTTTTCCTCCAGAGCTCTAAACCATGCTGCCGCTTTCCATTGAATCTTGGGAGTATCGAGTTTGACCAAAACTTTCCTCAGATGTTTAGTAATATTTTAAAAAGCCAGTTCTACTGTATGATAATTAAAAAGTAAAGTTCAAAAAACTAATTATCATTCTTTAATACCAATATTTCTTCCTAAAGATGGTGGTTTCTACCACAAAGGATCCCCTTCAGCTCTACTGAGCAGTTTTTCAAGTTTGGATTCATGGCCCGGCACGGTGGTTCATGCTTGTAATCCTAGCACTCTGGAAGATCAAGGCGGGAAGATTGCTTGGGGCCAGGAGTTCAAGACCAGCCTGAGCAAGAGTGAGATCCGTCTCTACAGAAATAGAAAAATTAAGCAGGTGTGGTGGCGTGGGCCTGGAGTCCCAACTACTTGGGAAGTTGAGGCAGGAGGATCGCTTGAGCCCAGGAGTTTGAGGTTGTAGTGAACTATGATGACACCACTGCACTCTAGCTGGGGGGACAGAGTGAGACTCTGTCTCAAAAAAAAAAAAGTTTGGGTTCATGATAATGAGTCTGAGGTAGATTTGAGAGTTTGAGGCCGGGGGCTGTGGCTCACGCTTGTAATCCTAGCACTCTGGGAGGCTGAGGCGGGAGGATCGCTCTAGGTCAGGAGTTCAAGACCAGCCTGAGCAAGAGCGAGACCCTGTCTCTACTAAAAACAGAAAGAAATTAAATGGACAGCTAAAAATATATATAGAAAAATTAGCCAGGCGTGGTGGTGCATGCCTGTAGTCTCAGCTACTCGGGAGGCTGAGGCAGTTGGATTGATTGAGCCCAGGAGTTTGAGGTTGCTGTGAGCTAGGCTGATGCCACGGCACTCTAGCCCGGGCAACAGAGTGAGACTCTGTCTCAAAAAAAAAAAAAAAAAAAAAAAAGAGAGAGAGAGAGAGTTTGAGAGCTTGGGAAGGAAGCTGGAATTTCTGAGGGCAATCTTGCGATAGGAACTGAGGAGGAGAGATGGAATTGAAGAGAAAGGAGAGGGGAGAAGGGCCATTGAGTTGTGTGAGAATGAGGTTTACCATGGATTAACAGGCCAGTGGTATTCCCTGTGGTGGAGGAACCCACACATATTTTTAAATTAGGTATACCTTGTACCCTATTTATTTACTTTGCGGCAATATAAACTCTGGCTCCTTTCCACCATCCCTCATTTAAATTTTATTAAATTTCACTAAATTCACTAATAGGGGTGGGCATTTTGTTTATTTGTTTATTTTAAGAATAGTTAGAAAACTTAGTTTCTGAGCAGAAAGAGAAACTTGGAACTATAAAGAATGTAGTCCTGTCCTCCGACCCAACTTCTACTCCAGTGATTCACATTACACTGTGTCTTGAATTTTCTCAGAGCATAGAATGTAGGGTTCAGGTCTATCTTATCCTGTTCTTGAGTCATAGGAAGGCCTAAGCTGAGATCCAGATAGCATTTTAATTAAATATATATTTATCGTGATAAATAAGATGAGATAGCTGCCTAATAGCAGACCCTAAACCCTCTAAAGGGCGAATGCAGACTGGCAGTCTTTTCTAACAAATTCTGAAATCCAAATGACATAAGACACCCAAAGGTTATCTAGTTCAATCTCTCCTTTGATCCTTGAATTCCTTTAAAACTTCCCTACACATGATCGTTTGTTTCCAGCCCCCCTTGAACTTTTCCAGTGACAAAGAACTAACTCCTGAAGCAGCACATTTCACCTACAAAATTTAGCTTCTGCTCATAGCTGTAGGTTAATCTTTTGGAGTCTTATGGAATGACTGAAATTCCTGGTCTATGTGACTATCCATCTCTTCTGACTCTTCTTCTCTTCCATTCCAGGTTACACATTCCTAATTCTAACAACCATTTCCCTTAGGATATTTTGTGGGAATTTTAGTCATGCTGGCTGCGTTCCTGAAATAATTTTCAGTTTTTCTATAACCTTTAAAATATGACACCCAGATCCAAATATTCCAGGAATGATCTGACTAGCACAGTGTAGATACAGAGTATCACCCCCATCTCGATGGATGCATCATTCTAGTAACACAACCTAAGCTTTAGTCCAGTCATTCTTTGACAAGTAATATCAAATGGCTTAAGGGTAATGTCAATTTTTATCTGTGTTGCTATTTAACCCTCATTGTGAATTTCACTGTTATTTTTTTTTACACTCTAAAATAAGGTCTTAACAAACAAATGGAAAGCTCATGAACTTCCAAGTTAGAGAGTTTTTCATTTGCATACTGTCTACATTATTTTGGTTCTGTGTCTTTGAGAAAGTCTCTTCATTCCTCTGAGATTCAGTTGCAACATTTGTATGAGAGTTGGATAGTGTCTAGTCGTTCAGTTTTGTTTTAAGGCTTACATGAGATAATATATATAAAAATACTAGCATAATGCCAAAAATATAGATCATTTTCCTGTTGTGCAAAATGTTATCTTGGCCCCTGTTCCAACCCATCAGCATTTTCTAGGTGGATTTTATATTCCAGTGAATTAGCTTTTCTTCCCAGGGTTTTAACACACTTTCAAAACTTTCTTCCAGGTTTTGATAATAATGCTAATAGGACAAAGCAAATAGTGATGTTTTCTAATAAGAAATCTTCCAAGTTGATGTTAACCAGTCTTTTTACTGATTAAAAAATGTAGACAAAATAAAACATCTAGAATTCAGAGAATCACAAAAGCATTCTGATGCACAAAATGGTCATATAAAGAATGCATAGTTGTAACATTAGGTAGAATCCAAATGCTTCACAGGTATGATTGTATTTAAGGCTCACACTGACCCTTTGTAGTGGACTGCGAAGATAATCATTATCTTCATTTTACAAATGAGATTAAAGAAGTTCACACATATAGTAAGTAATTCATATCTCTTCCTCAATAATCACAAATCTTTCTTTCAAATGCCTATTCTAGAATATGAAAAGGCTTGTACTTTATTACTTATACTTTCTTCACATACAAAAATGCAATTAATTCATTCAGCAAATAATTATTGAGCCTCTACATATGCTTGACACTGTCCTTGCCATAAAGGAAAATAGCAAAGGTCTGCCTGTGCTTGGATGAATATTTTGGTGAAAAAGAAGAACAATAAAAAAACAAACAAATAATATGACAAGTGATAACATACTTAGAAGAAAAATCAAATAGGAAATAGAACTTGTGGAGACGTGCGTGATGGTGGTGGTGCTCCTTTCCACAAGAGTGGCTGGGAGAACCCTCTCTGCTAAGCCACCCTCTGTGTGGACGCCTGAGGAAGCTGAGCAGATCTGAGAAAACTGTAGGCCAGGCAGCGAGATCAGCAAGTTCAAAGGTGCTAACGTGGAAGTGTGCTTGGCGTGTTTAAGTAACAACACAAAGGTCAGTGAGAGCGGGGTGGAGTGAATGACAGAGCTGTGTTGTGGCCGAAGATAGATCGGGTAGTGGAGGATCACACTACGCAGCGACTTCTACAACATGGAGTGTGGGTTTACCATGGAAGGGACTTCAGCAGAGAAATGACATGAGCTGATTTATATCTCTAGATGTGTTTTCTATGGCCAATATGGACTAGAAAAAACAAGGGTGGAGTAAGGGAGACTAGTGAATAGCTATTTCAATAATCCAGAGGAGATATAATGTTATTTATACTACAGTGCAAATGATGAATATAGTAAACAGTGACCTGCTTTTTTTTTTTCCTTGATGTTTTGGAAGTAGGACCTCAGGATTTGCTAATGATATTGCACGTGGGGCATAAGGGAAAGAGAATAAGAGTCAATAATTATTCTGTCTTGAGTAACAAGAAAAATGGAGTAGCCCTTTACTAAAGCTAAGGGTCTATGGAAGGAAATGCAGATTTTATATGTTTTGAACATACTAAGTCCAAAACGTGGACATATTTTTGGACATATTTGTTGTGGACATATTGAATTTTAGATGCCTAGTAGATATATTCACCTGGAGATTATGAGAAAGTCTTTGCATAGGAGTCTGGAATCCGAGTCTGGAATCCAAGTCTGGATAGGTCTTGGCTACAGAAAAGAAAAGTTGAGAGAGTTCAGGGAACAGATGATATTTTAGGCCATGAGAGTGCATTGGAGTGCACTTAGGGAATGAGAGGAGATATAGGGGGGAAAATGTATGAAATATTGAATCTGCAACATTCCCACACAGTCAGAAAGATGAGGAACACTCAGCGATTGAGACTGAGATTGAGATGGAGTGGCCATAATACAGAAGGGAAGATGAAACAAACATTACAAATGATAAAAGCAATTTCTCGGTGTAATTGACTATAGTTCATACCAGCTAGTATTCAGAGGACTGACACCCAAAATACTTGAGCTTACTCGAAGTTGAATGCTTTCTTATAATCAGTACCTCATCTTGGAGTAGTGCAACCAGGAACATTTCCCTGAGGATTAGACCACAGTGTGTGCTTCACAGCTCAGTCTTCCTGAGCTAGAGCAACTCTGGCTATATCTAGCTTCTGTCCGTTTTTCATCTCTAACTCCTATATTAGCTAAAACAAAGCTCTTACTCCTCATTTCTGCCACCCATGTAGCAGAGCCAAACCTGTAATTCTCAGGAGACAAAGAACAGAAATACAGATTCCAGCTCATAAGTTTATAAAAAACCAATTGTGATGTTAAAGGCTAAATACTTTTAGACATGTGTGGTCACATTGCTTTGTTTGTCAATCTCATTTTATATAACCTGGACCAACAAAACTAACAAGAGGGGAAACACACAGATATAAGGTCAGTTCAAGGGTTCAACAAAGTGCTCAAAATGATAGAAGCAGCAGATAAAATGCTTCACAGGTTGCTAAGATACCTTAATCTGGGAAAAGAATCAGAATTAGGTTTTTGTTAAGAGGTTTATCATTCCCTATCCTGATCCTTTGATAGAGATAGTCTATTGGAATCTTAGCTTTGCAATTATACGGTTGGAGTAATTGGGGAAAAGTTAAAAAAGGGTTTGAACAAGAAAGATAATAGCTTAAGAATTTGAGAAGTCACTTGGGGAGAGTTGGGTCATCTTGAAATTGCTTTAGGCAAGTTTAAGCTGTTTAGAAGATTTTTCTCTTTGTAAAGGAAAAAGAAAAACCTAAGCAATAATATTCTTCTGTGTGGTTTTGCTCCTGGTGGTCTACTATAGTTGAATAAAGCAATCATAAAACCCATTTAATTAAGGAAAAAGGAACATTAATAAATCTAGCTTTTATTTGTCCTTTGGAAAAAAATTCTGTTTTTGCACATTGTACATACTGTTATTTACTTCAAGCCATTTAATTTAATTTTAACTTGGTAAAAGATTCTATTTCAATCCTCAATCATTTAAGGAAATGTCAATAGACACCATTTGCAGATTTTGATTGCAGATTTTGAAAAATCTGTGTAAATTTTTATTTTCATATAAGCCTATTGTAAGAGTTATATGACCAAGAGCTTTCATATGTCTTTTATTCTGATTCAATCATTTATAAGTTGTGCCATTTGTTGGTAATTTATTCTCTTTCTCTTGATAGGTGGGAGAGGTATGTATATGTTTGTGAATTATTGAGAGTGAGTTGCAGATATAGTGACATTTTATCTCTCATACTTCAGTGTGTATTTCCTGAGAACAAGGACATCCTCATGCATAATCATAGCACAATTATCAAAATCAAGACATTTAATATTTATACAATATTATTACCTAACCTGCAATCCATATTCAAAATGTGTCATTTTTGCCAATAATATACTCTACATAAAAACAATAAGTTTTTACCAATCCAGCATCCATTTTAGGATGACATATTACCTTTTAATCTCCTTTAATCTGGAATATTTTCTCTATCTATATTTGTCATATGACTTTGAAATCTTTGAAAGAATACAGGCCATGATTTTTAATAACAATAGAGAGATGTATAAATTTATGAAATATAAATGGATGTATGTAGGTGTATTCTGGCTTTACTCACTGAGAGAGATTGGAAGTGCTGACACCTCCCTAGCCATGTGCACACATGGCACCCAGATCTTGGTTTCTAAATACCATTTCCCACTAAAAGATCCCTGGGTTTCTTGGAGAAATGGCTGGTTACTGCACTGGAGCTTATATTATGTTGGAATCAAGAAAAACAAATAAGAAAAAAATAAATTACACAATCTAATTATAGATTTGGGAGAGGTGGTGCAATGAAATGAGGGTGCTACAGTAAAAAAGAGAGGACAGCTTCTGTTATGGTGACTAGGGAAACACTCTGAATCAGTGTCATGTAAGCTGGGACCTAAAGAAAGAAAAAAGTGTCAGCCATGTAAAGAATGTGAGGAAGAGAATTAGGAATAAAGAACAGAAATTAAAAGACTCTGATGTGGAAAAGGTTTAGTTTGCTCACAGATGAGAGGAAGGCACTGTGGCCGGAACATGGTACTATATAATGTTGCGGGGGTGGTGGAGATGGCAGGGGGGATATGAGAGTGATACTCATGAGGTTGGAAAGATAGGCATGAGCTAGTAAATGAAGGAATTCAGATTTTATTCTAGGTGGAACGGGAAAGCCTCAGGAAGATTTAACATGGGTAGTGACATGATCTGACTTATGTGTTAAAAAGAGCACTCTGGCTGCTTTGTGAAAAATAAATTAGAAGGGGTTTTGAGAATGGAAGCAGAGAAACCAGATAAAAGACTATTATGAAAGTCCAGGCAAGAAATAATGGTGGTCCACGAGAGCGTGGTGTCAGTAGAGATAAAAATATATGGATGGATTCAGATTACATTTTGCAGTGACAACACCAGGATTAATGTTAGATTAAATGTATGATGTGGCTGAGGAAAAGGGAAGGTTAAAGGACAATGTCCAGGTTTCTGTCTTGGGATTAAGTTTAGAGAAGAAAATCACCAGTTCCATTTTGGGCATGATAATTTTGAGATGTATTTCAGACACCAGATGCAAATATTAAATAAAAAGAAAAATTTACAAAAAAATATAAAGGCCTATAGGCTTTTCTTACCTTTTTTATGCGATAAGATACGATACTTAAATGAGAATATCTGCATCATTTCATTAAAAATGAAAAGTTAAAGGAAACCTTATTAATAGTTACCTTCAGATTTTCTAGAAGTTTAAATAGCACTATGTGTGCTCAGGAAAGATGAAATATTGAGATTACCTACAATGATTTAAGGGGAAAATTATAAGAAAAATTAATTTTCTAAGATAGTCTGAAGAGCTACAATTGAATAAAGGGGAATATAAGTTAAACATCAGAAATAATTTTCTGAGCAAGAGTAATTCAAATCAGAATGTCTTTTAAGGGCTTATGAAAGCTCCTTCAACTGAGACATTAAAAATGAGGCTATATAAAATCTAGTTTAAAAGGAAGAAAAGTATATTACAAAGGAGATAGAGTAAATGTTTTAATAATGCTTTGTAAAGTATTATTAGTGTTTATGAAACCAAATCCAATGAGTTAAATGTTCTGCCTTTTTCCAAGTGCTCTTTGTGTAATTTCTTACAATTGGTGAAGGTGAAGTTAAATGCACCAGTATAATTTTTTAAATGCCATTTCTGGAGGTTTTTATAATACTGAGCAGAAAATATTAAGGAGCATATCTCATATAAAATGGGGATGTGCCAAAGAAAGTCAGGAGAAAATTGGATTACCAATCTCAGGAAAAGAAAAAGAATATTTGCCTCAACTTGAGTGAAGGGAAAATAGATTTTAGAAGAGTATAATATAACATTTAGCTGAAAAGATGTTGTAGCTGTTGTAAATAAATGAATTTGATCATAGTTGCAAAGAATTTTTATTTCAAAACAACTCTCATAAACACAGTTTATGTAAATATAATTTATTTTTTTTAACTACACATTATTTCCCTTTTTAAGATTAGATCTTGAAATTATATGTATTTATTTTGTTCCATTAAGAATTCCACTTTTACAGAAAAGTTGCTTGGGGCAGATAACATTCTTGATACAGAGCACTGGTAATCTTTTTTTATTGTACATAGGCATTTATAATATTTTCAGTAAAAATTATTATACTATATGATTTTTATGAAGGCAGTGATTTCAGTTAAAAATAACTGTGGTATTATTTATGCGTTGATTCCCCAATTTGCTTCCAAAAGGATTTGAAACAGAGTGAGGCATTATGAATCTGGGAAGCAAAGTGTCTCTGTCATTATATACCATTCCACCTCAGTAAAAGGAGAGATGTGAGAGCTGTTTAAATGCCATGAAAAAAATCAATGCTGAAATGGGTAATTGAATGATGTTTGCAGGGGCTGAGTAGGTCATCATTAGGCTTGATATGATCATAACAAAATTCCTAGAATTCTTCAACCTAATGTACATGATATCCAGTGAGACTAGAAATTGCATTTACTGCTTAGATTTACATAGTGCTTTAAAGAATTAGAATATAGCCATCAGACTAAAATGAAGTGGAAGATGATGGAATAATCAAACAGTAAGATAATCCAATGACAATGGTGACCTTTGCAATGCTGTAATTATAAGATATTACTTTCTTAAGAACCTCAGAAAATGTTTTATCACTAAAAGGAAGGCCACCGACCTTGTAAAATAGAATAAAAAAACAAAACCCAAGATAGCCAATAATGATACTTGAGAGAACTTCCATATTACATGCTCATGATAGCAGGTTCTATATAGGGAGTAAAATAGGTAACCTTATTTAGTACATGATAACTGGTGCAGAATCCCAGATGAGTATCTCCTTAATTATTAACTCATATCATAGAACCAATGCAGGGACTTCCACTTCAGACACTCCATCAAGTTACAACCTCCCTGAACATAGATTGTTGGTCCTTCCTCTTTTCTTAGTGATGTTTTTACAACCAGATAATGAAAAGCAGGGCGATGCTCTAGAATACCATTGTTCAGTCCTATTTTGGTCATATTTGTAGCTCTCTTTTTTTAACCACATCTTCTTAGGGACAGATTCTATTAAAAAAAAGGAAAAAAGAGAATTTGTGAAGCCTATATGGAATATTTCTAGTTATGCAAAACTCATACCCTCCTTTAAGACAAACTAGTCCATTGATGAATAACCATAGTGATTAGGAAAAAAACCTTTCCCGTGTGGTGTTAAAATGTACCTCCCTACAACTCTTGCTTATTGCTCCTATTGCCTCTTTAGAGTACTGTAGGGAATATGCCCAATCTCCTCTCTAGAAACAATTCTTCTTATATTTGAAGAGAGTTATTACATTCCCAGGCTTCACTTTTTTAGACAAAACAGTCTTACCTCCTTTAACCAATAAAATATTGATTCTAGAACTTTCATCATGCTAGTGGTCTCCCTTATATGTGCCAGTGTATACTCCTTGCTCTAAATATGTGCTGGCAAGAACTGAAAACAATGCACCAAAAGTTTTCTCTTTAGACACCATCTTCTTTTCTCCAGGTGCTCTACTGCTCTTAGTATTACATTAACCACAAAAATAAAGTGAGCAATTGTACCCTCTCATTTTATTGTTGATTTATTGAGTCTGCTGCTAACTAAAAACCTCTAATTCCTTTTTACAAGATGTTCTTATACGTAAATTTTCTACAACCTTTCAATGTACACTCCATTTTCAAACTTACCTCCTGGCTATTATGTTTAACTTAGAAAATAGTTGTGTAATTTTTTTAATTCTAATTAAGTCTTCTAACAATATTCTCGCATACACTCTCTCACTCTCGCTCTGGTTCAATATTTCTATCTCTGTCTCTGTCTCGGTCTTGCTCAATCTGGGCCCATCTGTAAATACTAAAGGCACACCTTCATTGCTTCTGCTGAGAGGCCAAGGAGAAGGTGAGAGCTCTGCAGTCTATCGCTAGAGACACTCCCAGGAGTTGGATACACCAGGGTGTTCTGGCTTAGTATTATCAGACAGCCAGCACCTTCTTTTCTGCAGGACTATAAGTAAATGCATCATCAAACAACTACTAATATTCAGTTACATTTTCTGTACAAAGAGCAATTAGTTTGCCAGGAGTTGGAAAATAAACATATGTATCTATCCAAGACTGTATACTGCAAGTGTTCTGTTTGAAAACTCCTGTGAAATATTTCAAGACCTACATTTTTAGAATCAGATTTATCTGAGGTATCTAACCCATCTTGTTCCTGAACTCTACACCTAAAGTAATGTTAGACGGGCCTAAAATAAATTATTCTGAAGATGCACTTACATCATTACATATGGAAATGATGTCCTAAAGCATTAGTACTACATATCTTTTTGATTCTGCTTTAAGAAAAATCACAACTTGAATATGAGAAGCTATAGAAAGTGTGAGCAAAATTGTTGCCCTCTAATAAAAATGTTTTCCCAGGTAAAGTAACTTTTAAAAACCTTTTCAAAATTTGGAAGAAATGGTGCCTACATAAGAAAAAGAATCAACTTCTCTTTGAAATTGTCTTGATTTATAAAGGTTTTTCTAATAATAAATTATATTTTTATCCTAGCGTATAAGACCTATAAGATTTTCATAAATGAAAATCTGGAAGTCATAATTCTGTTTCCTGTTCAAATATTATTTTCTGCTGGGCCCTGGCCAAAAATTAATTATAGTTTAAACATAGTTAATTGATTTCTACCTACCTCAAAGTATATTAGAGTAATTAATGGGGCAGAGAGATTAACTAGAACAGGAAAATATAAAAAGCGTATGTTATTTATTTTGATTATACATTTGAACCATATTTATACATTTTTATAACTCGTATTTCTAAATTATCCACATTTTGTAGACTTTTAGAACACTATTTTTATATTCAAAAATACAATTTCTGTTGAAAACACTAAGCGAATTCAACATTAAGACAAGTAAAATAAATAAGATCCAATCTAAAACATTTTATCATTTGTTATTTGGGCACTTGCAGTAAAATCACCAGAGAGAAAGACGTAGTTGCAGCCAGCCACTGTATTTTCAAGATGCTCAGTAACCACGAAATGAATTTCACATCAAGACCCTAATGAGAAAAAAGATTCCAGAATAATTTGCTACTTTTCGAATTGGATGTGAATGAACAAAGAAGGCAGATCATTTCTGAAAACAACATCTCATCCAATGAACTGAATCTTTACAATCTTCGCATTAGGAGTCAACATTTGAAAAAAGTATGCAATCATTTTGACATGTTCAGGCAATATTTATTTTGAATATAGTCCATTTCTTTCAGACAACGACAATGATAACAACAAACTCTTTCATTTGTTTATTTTATAGGTTGGGTAATAATAGCAACCCTCCCAAATAAAAACTCAAGACCTAAACATTTTCCTGTGAACTTGTTTCTAGAAGAAATGGTGAGAGTTTTGCCATCCTTTCTCCATCTTCCAGAAGGTCATGTATAATTATAGCTATTGTCCTTGTCTGTGACCATCCACCAATATCTTCTCTTGATAACCTTTTCATTAGTTAACTACTTTACTTTTTTTGTTGTTATGCAAAATATTAGTATTGGACTTACTTGTGTTCTGATTAGTTGTAAATATGGCTGTCTTTCCTGTTGGATAGGAGCCAAGTTGCCTATGTTCTGACTAAGGACATGTCATTTATTTGTTTAAACCCCACTTTCTTATTCATAATTTAAGAATAATAATTGCATGCACTTCATAGAGATAAAGTGAGTATCAAATCAAACAATGAATGTAAAATGCTTGTAACAGTGCCTGACATACAGTAAGTACTCAATAAATGATTATTACATGTAAAATATCACTGTGCCTAACACATAGTAAATAATAAAATTGAAATTTAAACCATTCGTTTTCTCTATATCCCTTCAGTATTTATGGACTCAGTTACTACTTAGTATATGGCACTTGTGTGTATTACTTTACGTTAGGGTTTCCTAATATGTTAGGGTTCTCTTAGTTCTTCTTTTTTCAAAAAAAAATACATATATATATATAGTAAAATGTGTTTGGAAAATGCAGGATAGATTTAAACAATGTTCTCAATTTTGTTAACATGTTAATGTGCATTCTAAATCTCCAATAGCAGCTATGAAGCTTTCCTAATACCTACTGCAATATATAGCCAACTCCCACATCCACCATTTTTCTTTAATACAGTTTTTTCCAATGTTGCCCTATAATTATTATCTGCTGGCTTAGTTAGACATTAGTTGCATGTAGATTCATCATGGGAAGTGATTGGTTTTCCTAGTACTCTTATAGGTCTTACAACACACTATTTAGGGTTGGTGAGACCATGGGGATTTTATTTTATTTTTTCTTACATATTTAGTAGTTTTTTTGTTTTTGTTCTTGTTTTTTTTTTTTGTTTTGTTTTGTTTTGTTTTGTTTTCAGACAGAGTCTTGCACTGTGTCCCAGGCTAGAGTGCAGTGACATCATTATAGCTCACTGCAGCCTCAAACTCCTGGGCTCAAGTGATTCCCCTGTTTCAGCCACCCAAGTAGCTGGGACTACAGGTCGAGTCACAACTCCCAGCTAATTTTTTCTATTTTTCATAGAGATGGGAGTCTTGCTCTTGCTCAGGCTGGTCTTGAACTTCTGGCCACAAGGGATCCTCCTGCTTCTCTGCCTCCCAGAGTGCTAGGGTTAAAAGACATGAGCCACCATGCCCGTCCCATATTTAGTGTTCACTGATGGAGCCACCTCCTTCTCATCTGTCTCCAAATCCAGCAATGTGAAATTTCCCTAAATATAGACTCTCTGGAATCATTTGCCACCTCTCTGAATACGTATGTGGCTCTCACCACAACATTTGTTAAGAAAGCAGAAATCCTTATTCATGAAGAAAACTCCTCCTACTCTCCCCAACCTTTCCTATTCTCCAGTCCAGAAGTGTAGGCTCCCATTCAAATTCTCCATTTGAGAGCCATATTTTCCGTAAGGAAATCTAACCTGGCAGAAATCCCATGAGATTTCTTCCAGAAATTACTAAGTAGGTGATCATCCATCAAGGCTGGAGTTTTTTACAAGAGTCTCACTAGGGATTTAAGTGGCCCAAAATGATAGCAAAACCTAAATCCCCTGAGGGCTCCTGAAGAATAGGTTTATGAAGAACCTGAGTGGAATATCCTAGTCTACAAAAAAACCTCTTGAGCCACATTTTAAAATATCAAATATCTGTAAAATGAGTCTTACCTATTAGCAATAATAGTAAATTTATTGACAAAAGTAGTATATGAGAGTATTAAGAGAAAGATCATTGGATATATACCTGTTATCAGAGAATTTCATATAAAATGATCATTACATTTTTATTTGTATTGAAATTTATATATGTATTTTTATATATGCCTTATGTTTACATAGAACTACTATAAGGAGAATACTTTGAAGAAGAAATTTTCAAATAAGTAGCACTGAATCCAAAGATTTGTTAGTAAACATTTTAAAAAGGACCAAGTCAGGATGTAGTAAGGGAAATAAAGAGGTCCTCTTTTAACAACATCCCTATATTTTATTTGAAATTTGAATGCAAAAGTAAATTAGTCTGACATTCAAACGAAAGAATGCACTTGGTCTTCAGGTTAAAAATATGATACTCCTGGGTAAGTTCGACAGAGTTTGTTGCCAATTAGCTTTATGCCATTTCTGTTCAGCTTCATAAACCATTGAATCCAGCAACTGTTTTAGGTCTTGATGAGCTGTAGGGCTAGGTGCTCAGCAGCAGCACGGGTCTGAAGAGAGGATAACAATCCTTATTTTGTAGGAACCACGCTGTAATTGGAGATGAGGCTTGCAGGGGACTAGCAAGTTTGCTTGAAGTGTTTTTGCCTGAAGAGTTGGTTTTTCACACAATGCCACACACACTGTTGGGGTTTGCTGTGGGAACACCTCTCTTTTTATTTCATAAACGAGTAAATAGTCACATAAAGCATTCATTAATAGCCAGGAAACAAATCAGCCTTTCTTTTATGCAGCCTTAACTAATGCATCCATCTTTATTAGAGAAGGTTTTAATTGAGTGATATTTTAAGAATCGGAACAAACTTAAATACATTTCTCTCCTCAATCCTAATTTGGTACACAAATCCATCATCTATGGGTTCATTTAGACCAATATAGTGTAACTATTAAAACTCAAAATAAATCTTTCCCACATTCAAAAGTCTTCCTTTTTATCTTAATGAACTGACTTCTTTTGCTTTGGAATGTATCAGAATCTTAGAGAAACTGGAGCAAAAAGAATATATCCATGAATGTATGGTCACACCAAAAACATGAAGAAAATATATATAGCATTATATATGTGTAATGCTCTACATAAGCTAAGTGCAATTTAAGATATTCTGGTAAAATTATTATTCTAAATCTTGTTAGCTTTTTCAAAAATTTTACTTTTTATTTTGAAATACTGTAAAATTTTACATAGAATTTTCAAGAATAGTACGTGACTCTCATTGTCTTCAGTGTACCTATTTGGTCAGTCCCATCTAAGCTACCAACCTCCCAACTCTGCCCAACATGCCAGCAGCGTCAGCCAAACCCTTGGGCCCTGGCCCCGTTGTGGGCTGGCTACACTGACAGAATCTTTGACCCACACCAAGGTGAAGCAGAGAGGACCCCATTAACTGTTTTCAATATTGTTTGAATTATATTGAGGAATGCCAGGAGTTCCCAGATGTGCTCCAGTTGAGTCTCCTGCTGCAAGACAAGATTGTACAATCTCCATTTCAAACATGTTTCTCCTTTTCTTGTAAAATCCTAAGGAAAAAAAATTCCACATCAGAATCTCATGCAGATTACCAGGTCTACATTTTTGTTTTCAAATGAAGCACCATGAGGTTTGTGAAGTTTTAAATTTCATGACAAATTGTATTTCTAGTCTTCTCTCACAGTCAGCAACTGTAGCAAACACTAAGCAGGGGAGGGAAACATGAAGGAAAATATAGGAAAATCAATTTTATCTTCTGCAATTACAGGAAATAAACTCTATGGAATATTCTGTTTTATTAAATTGGATCTGAATCATCTCATCAAGTGAAAGACATTTTATCTATCTGGCTTATTCATAGAATGAGGTTTATTACATTATACAGCAAACTGGAAGGTATTGGGTGAGTCATTTAACTACTCACCAAGGTTCATTTAGTAAAAGACCACCTCTGTTGCTCTCTATGGTATGAAAGAGACATAGAAAAGAAAAATAAATCTAATAGCTATTATCAGTATTAGTCATAATGCCTCCTTTGTTGTTATAGGGGCAGATACTTTGTAGAAAAATAAAAGAAGTCAGTGACCTAAGAGCTAAGTAATTTGCCTAATGTCTTAGCAAGATTGAGCAGAGAAGATCAAGGTCTCCTGGCTCCTCATCTGGGCACACAGGAGTGGAACACATTGCTCTCATAAATGCATGTAACTGATAAGAGGCCTCCTGTCCCCCCAGCGCACAGAAAGACATTAGTTATATACCTTTCTGGGTGAAAAGGGACTTTGGGCTACAGGCTTTTTTCTTGCCCTCCTATTCTAGAAGGGCACATTTGAATGAAGTAAGACACCTTAGCATTTGGAGAAATCTGCCAAAAATAAGGGAAAAGGGATACCTCACCTTAATATTTGTTTTTGAATAGGGAGGGATGCAGTAGAGTGTTCAGCTACTAAGAAACTGTATCCCAGATGTAAGAAGTCATGTTTGTCCCCAAATAAAGTCATATGATAAACACATGTGCTTGTAAAACAGCCCACTCCAAACCACGTACTGAAGTGAAAAGAGGGTTGAAGATGTATTTTATTTGATGAGCCATATACAAATCTTAGTATATGTTCACAACTTCATTAAATATATGGCAACCCTTTGAAACAAACCAAACATGGTCACGAACTTCCTGAGCCTATTTTGAGGAAAAGAACTACTGGGCCAGTTAAGCTTCAGGCCACAGACCAACCACAAGAGCCACAAGTATGGCTGAACGGCTAAATTTAGAAACCCATAGTGCAGAATCTGAGATGTTCCTTGAGAGACTGGAGGCAGAGCGGTGAGCAGTTACTCAGGGTATTACTATATTTGTCCATTTATAACATATCTGAAAAATTGAAGCAGCAAAATTATCACGGCTTCATATTCTATACCCTAATCTTACCTGTGGCTAAAGATCACTAAATAAAATTCTGCTGGCTAGGTAAAACAGATTTAAGACCTGCATACACACACACACACACACATACACACACACATTTATATACACATACACTCACATATCTTATGTATTTCTAAATTGCATATTAATTCTTGACCTGAGCCAATAATGCCGGAGAATTTTAAAAAGTTTCAGAGCAGCTTTTCTTTACCTAGTGTCTCAGGGTCTCTGTGGATATATGAATACAGTCTTGAGGATTCAAGTAGTCTCTTAATTTCTTCAATGTTAGGTTTTCATTGCTCTTATAACCTTGAAAAACTTAATACAGAATATTCTGGATCATCTGGAGGATTCCAAAATGCCATTTGATTTGTGCTTACAAACAAATTGATGCCACATGGTACTTCCGAAGGGGAAAAAGAAATGGCTTTAATATATATACCATGCATTCACCCCCAAATGAAGGCCAAATGCTGTCATGATTTACTGTACAAAAGAAGTTTTCTCAGCAGTTCCCAAAGGGCAAATTGGGGTGAACGAAATCATCACATAACAGAGGGTAATGCAGACCTAGCAGTCCCTGCCATAAGGAAGGAAGTACAGGCAGCTCTTTGTGCCAGGGTCTCTCATGTCTGCCCCTGTAACATACTTGGAACATGCATCAAGGGTAGAGGGAATCCAGAGGTGATCACAGCATCAGGCATCTTGTAGGACATGTTTTGCGGAAGGCTTTAGCAGAGCACATTTTCATGTGATGGGGGCATAAGAAGAACCTTACCTTTAAGCACAGTACAAAATTATAAAATAGAAAATTTGGGAAGAAATAGAGAAAATGAAAGAAATATCATTGACAGAAGCTTTGTAATGCAAATTGGATCTTTCTATTTAAAAATGCAATGTGTAGCAATTATCAATAGAAAGGCTGAGAACTTTCTGAAAGCATGTATTCTTTGTACTCTGCTCATTAAGGAAATTTGAAAACCAGTTGTGCAAAGATAGTGAAACATGGTCCCTACCCTGAGAGTATTTACATCTGAAGGAAAGAGACATCTACCTAAAGAGATAATATTATTATAATTTGGGTGCGGTGGGAGATAGAGAAGAGCACTTTTCCAGCTTGTTACAAAAGCAGGACCAGGCAGGGCACGGTGGCTCGCTCCTGTAATCCTAGCACTCTGAGATGCCAAGGCAGACAGATTGCTTGAGGGCAGGAGTTCTCTATAAAACATAGAAAAACTTAGCCAGGCATGGTGGTGCACACCTGTAGTCCCAGCTGTTCAGGAGGCTGAGGCAGGAGGATCACTTGAGCCCAGTAGTTTGAGGTTGCTGTGAGCTATGATGATGCCACTGCACTCCAGTTTGGGTGACAGAGCAAGACTCTGTCTCAAAAAAAAAAAAAAAACCAGAACCAAATAATCATTAATCAAAGGAGGCCCATATGGAAGCAGATCAGAACAAGAAATAGAAATGAAGTCACAAAATCAAGTGATAAAAGAAGTGTATCTGACCAAAATCCATGGACACTGTCCTAGTGAGAAGGGATTGGTCCTCCTGTTTAACACCGAGGCACAGTGTGCAGGGATGTCATCCTAGACCACTGCATAACCTTGGTACAGTGTACTTAATTCAGAATCTGAGCTGCATTCTTTTCAACTCATCCTGTTGTTTTTCTTAGCAAGTCATGAAGTGCATAAATAATGGTTTTTTTCAGTAGTCAAAAATAATTCTAGCATCCTAAGGTGCTTCTAGCTATCACAAAAGACATCACAAAATCCTAGACATGTTTTCCATTTTCTCAAAATTAAAAAAAAGATGTTTGTATGGGAAAATTATTTTTAATGCAAGGTACACATTATGTCTTTAAAAGAGGAGGAAGAGTGGTATCTTATAAAGTTAGCTCAGGAATCAGAACAATTCAGAATAGAATTGTGATAAACCTATGAGAGCTATGTGGCTTGGTTAGCTATTGGCATAGCCCAGACTACCAGATGTATTGCTAAGAAGCCCCACCAATACATGAGTGGATTAGTAAAATGTGGTATTGTATACCATGGAGCATTATTACTCAGCTATAAGAAATAACGATGATATAGAATCTCTTTTGTTCTCCTGGAAAGAGTTGGAACCCATTCTACTAAGTGAAGTATCCCAAGAATGGAAAAATAAGCACCACATGTACTCACGAGCAAATTGGTTTCCCTGATCATCACCTAAGTGCACATTTGGGAATAACACCAACTGGGTGTCGGACAGATGTGGGGGGTGGGGGGAGGGGATGGGTGTATACCTACATGATGAGTGCTATATGCACTGTCTGGGGAATGGACACACTTGAAGCTCTGACTCGGGGGGGATGGGGGCATGGGCAATATACATAACCTGAACTTTTATACCCCCATAATAAGCTGAAATAAAAAAAAAAAAGAAGCAGCCCCATTTGAGGTTTTCATTTTCATGTAAGTTTAATTTGTAAGTAACGAGGGCTCAAATGTCTTCTGTCTCTACTCTTTGAGGTCAGTGTGACAAATCAGCCTGGAAAGCTGGGTCCAGTGGGTCCACAGAGCCCCTTGTAGTCGGATGCTCACAGCCTTCAGTGGTGAGCCTTCAGATCAGGGAAGCAAGTTGTAGCACAAAACTGAAATGTTACAAGCTTTAAAGTGAATTCTAAGTAATGGGATCTTGAGCTGGAAGTACTCTAAGAATCTGAAGTTCAATAGCTACGTGTCTGACATCAGGTTCAATAAATTGGAAACTGAATTTATTAGCAACAGTAACTTGTCTCCCCAGCCCTGCCCACACTCACAGGATTCTATTGTAATTTAGACACAGAGAAGGTTATAATAGAAATCTAGAGGAGAAGATAAATGTATAACATAAAAAGATCAGTCTTAATTGCAGTTTATGTTGGTGTTGGGCAGGAATTCTGCCTTCCGGAAGGTTATCCAAACCAAATTCTGGACCCTTGGAGAGTGTTCTGCTTTATTTATTGTTCCACAATATTGCCTGCCTTTTCCCAGTGTTCTTTGTGCTTAGGAAATATTTTGTCCATGTCCCCTTTTTGCAGCATAGCTGGTGATTTCAGTGAAAAATGGATGGTGGGGTATTTTTTCATGTATACAGTTTTCCTTTTCTTTTTGCATCTTTAAAAATAAAATCTTATAATTTCATCCCCCAGGTAGCGATAGAAGCCAGGCAGAAATTATTTAATGGTAAAAATGAGATTAATATTTCAGTTTCAATGTCAAAAGCAGAGGGAACTTGGGCAGTATAAAAGGATCATGAATTCACAGGCAGTATCATCTGTAGTGTTTCCTAGTCATATAGAATTTTTAAAAAAGATTTGGAATTCAGCTTTTTAGCTTGAAATAAATAGGTAACTTGCTATAAAGTAAATTGTTTAAAACAAAATTAAATATTATCTATCAGGTTTTTTACTTTCTTTGCATTTCATTCATCTCACCTCTTTCTTGAAATCTCATTTTGTAAGAATGTTTTATTAATGATCTATTAATAAGCATTCACTTAAAACATGACTGATTAAAAAGTAGGCCTGATTTTAAGTAAGTGTTCTGAAAATGTTTCATTTATTGAATTCATTGAGGTTTAAGTTCTCATTTGTATAGCTAGAGGGTAAATTACAGTTACTCGTGCTTGTTTTATCATTATAATGAAAGCAGTACTCATATTTGCAACACTAATTAAAATTCTACTCTGATCCATATAAATGCAGCCTCTGCCTCAAATAGATTATTTTCAAATCTTCATATAAAATTTACTATATATGTGTGTGAGAATGAAAGTATCTATCTTTAGTGTAGCATAATGAAGGTTAAGAGAAAGTAAAAATTAGGTTCAGACTTTTTAATACTGCAGGGTACGTTTTTAGTACTCTACAGAGAAAACTAGTCACACGACTCCCATTAACTTTAATGGAACCTGTATGAGCAAATTGTATGCTGAAATTCATAGGAAGTTAATGTCAGTAGAGTTTACTAGTTTCATTTTTTTCTCTTTGGACCTTTAGTTTGGGCTACCTTTACTTTCTCCTGATGCAGAAGGAAGACAAGTCAATAAAAATGATTAACATAAATGTTTTCCAAGTTTTATAAGTCCACTTTTTATATACATCTGCCAAGAAGTTAGAAATCTGCAAACAATGCTTATAGTATTTGAGATTTAATTAGCAATTCAACCAAATAAAGAGCATGGTTTTTAAATATGAATATTATGTTTTCTTTAAATATAAATATTATAACATTTTTATTCTCTAGTGCCTATTTATATTTCACATTCCTATTTGCAATTACAGTAGCAAAATAAAAAACTTTAAACATATCTTCAAAATAATAAATATTGAAATTAATATCTTTCTGTTACCATATTTAGGTGTTTATATTTGAAATAAAATATCTTCAGAATTGTCTAAACTGTTCTTATTAAAGTATTATATGTCACACTTAGGCACTGTTAAGAAAGAAACAGATAAACAATGAAAAATTAAAACATCCTCACAAGGGACAAAAGGAACCTAAATGTTCTTCACCTCTATCACCAATGCCTTTCTACAGTTTGTGAATTCAATCACTTGATGATGTGGAGAAGTTATGATCAGTTAACAAATTCAGTCAAAAGTGTCTAGAATTTATATTTACCATACAGGAATAAAAAGAGAGAAACAAATGAAGATTCTTCTAATGTCAATTCATCTAAGATTTTCATAGCATTATTAAATTTGGAAACAACTAAGTATATTTCAAGCACCTCTTTCTTTCATCAAATAGATCTATCTGTATTTAGAATTGTCTGGAAACTTATCATTTACAAAAATTAACATTAACTTTTATTTTACAAAAGAACCCTCAATGTAAACTTATGATAATCTTTTATCTTATTTAGGCATCTAAATAATCAAAACTGGACTTATCAGACAAAAAAACATAGTTTAATCAGGAATAAAAAGCAGACATTAAGGAAAGCACTGATAACTAACATCATAATTTCATCTTAGATAAATGTTTTAGAACACATCCAAATCTATTCCTCAATCATTTGTTAGACAATTTTTATTAAGCACTTACGATGTCCTTACACAACTTTAGGAAATGGGTTAGGTAATGAACAAGACACGCAAGATCTCTACTATCTTGGATCTGACATTGTAATAATGAAAGACACACAGTAAAGAAGAAAACAGTAAACAGAAAAGGCAATTTCAGATTGTGATACATACTAAAAAGACCTTGGTGTGATTTTCACCACCCAGTCTGTGCTATTTTGTTATAGCAGCGGTCCCCCACCTTTCTGGCATCAGGTACCTGTTTCATGGAAGACAATTTTTCCATGAACCAGGGGGAGTGGGGATGGTTTCGGGATGATTCAAGCGCATTACCTTTATTGTGCAGTCAAACCTCTCTGCTAGTGGTAATCTGTATTTGCAGCCGCTCCGCAGTGCTAGCGCCTCAGCTCCACCTCAGCTCATCAAGCATTAGATGCTCATAAGGAGAACACAACCTAGATCCCTCGCACGCACAGTTTACAGTAAGGTTCATGCTGCTATGAGACTCTAGTTTCCCCCCGCCCCCTGGATTTGATAGGAGGCAGAACTTACGCGGTGATGCAGGGGATGGGGAGCAGTTGTAAACACAGATGAAGATTCCCTGCTTGCCCGCCACTCACCTCCTGCTGTGCAGCCCAGTTTTCTAGAAGGCCAGGGACCAGTATCATGGGCTTGGGGACCGCAGTGTTATAGCATCAGAAATTGAGTTAAATATTGACTTTTGCAGTTTTCATTCCTTTGGGTTTGTCCCCCTGTCACAAGAAAAGTTCAAAGACTGAAAACTCAAGACCATGTGAAAAAAACAATTTCAGAAAAGATTTGTGGGTGGGAATTTTTCTCCAGAGAGAAATGATTGCCATTCCGTGGTTATTTCACATTCTGTGTGATTTTTCTGTGGAGAGAACAAAAGAGAGTTTGAAAGATAAGTTGGGGTGTGAATTTGGCTGCTTGTAATTCTATGAAATTACACTGACTACCTTATCTTCGATGCCAGACAGTGAAACTGCTTCCTCTAACAAGCAAAAGGGATGCTTAGTGCTTTTGTCTTTCATTTTTTCATAATGTATAATTTATGTATGGCCCATTTATTAATAACCATGAAGTGTTGCACCTGGAAATCTGCTCTCAAAAGAACAGAATATACAGAATTAGAATGAACATTTTCATAAGGCAGACATGATTTTTACATTGAAAAAACTTGCTCTAGTTAATTCTTTCTGAAAGTATTGGATAAAATCTAACAAAAATTATTCAATTATTAAAATAACCATATTTATCAAATTAAATAAGAATTTTAACTCTTTCCTGGTTTCTAATGAATCTCAAGGGAAATTAAACATAATGCATATTCTAGAAGAGAAAATATTTCAATAAAGCACTATTTCTCCTAGTTCCTTGAAGGCAAAGAAACTCTATTATTCACATTGTATGTATTTTCCTTGCCTAACACAATGACACACCATATTGTAATGATAATAAAATCTATAATACCTAATAAGTGTGAATTAATATTAATGAGGCAATGTGATGAATATTTTGTACATATATCTTTTAATATTTTCAACAATCTAACAATTTTGGTACTATTATCATTTCATGTTAACAATAAATATAAATTAAATATTTTGCCAAGGTCACTCAGTTTGCAGGAGAAAGAGCTAGGATTTGAACCCAGGCATCTGACTCTACATCCCATCTTTTTAATCATTAACTTTCCACTGCCTTGTATACAGTAGACATCCAAAAACACATTTATATTAGATTGAAATCTTGCTGTCTTTAGCCTTGATATAAACCACCAGAAAGATTCAAACTTCTGGATAAATGTCTAGGGTAAAAAGTAAAATATTAATCAATCAAATCATTCTTTCTCTTCCAAATGTTCCAGGCCTTGTAGAAATCTTGACCCAAAAAGAATTTGAGCAATCCTTCAAGTCCAATCTCCTCTGTTTTCAGAGGTGAATCCAAACTCTTCTAGGTCCAGAGAGGTGATCTAGGCTATTGAGAGCCATATGGTTTGCTAATAGCAAAGTCCAATTCCCTAATTTTCATGCAAAAAAATGTTTTAATTACACCCTGTAGGATTATTAGCTACTTCCTGGTATCCATGCCCTTTTGTGATCTCTTTCCCTCGAGTGTGGATTAGACCTATAACTTACTTTTAGCTAAACAATATAGCAAAGGTGATGGGATGTATGTGATTACATGTATGTGATTATATGAGTATGTTACATTAGATCATAGTTCTAATTTAACAGTAGTTTCTCTCTCTCTCTCTCTTTCTCTCTTTCTCTCTTGCTTTCTGGCTTTTATAAAGCAAGCAGCAATGGTGAAAGGCCCATATGGCAAGGAACAGAGGGCAGCCTCTAGAAACTGAAAGGAGCTTCCAGCCAACAGTCAGAAAGGATTTCCAACTGACAGCCAGCAAAACAATGAGGCCCTTCCTCCTACAACCATAAGGAAATTAATTATGGCAGTAAATTAAGTGAAATTGGAAGTGAATCCTTCCCCAGTCGAGCATTCAGATCGACAACCAAACCCTGAACAATGCCTGGACTTCCGCCTTTAGAAGAACTCAGCATCTATGTTCAGACTCCTGACCTACAGAAATTGTTACATAATAAATGTCTATTGTTTTAAGCCACTATGTTTATGGTAACGTCTTATGCTATAGAAAATTAACACATGTACTCAGCCTTATTAGGACGAGAATTTAACACTGAGTTTAATAATTGTCAAACTAAGGTTTAGCTAATTAAGATTTAGTTATTTTTTTATGCACTAGGAGGACCCAAATGAATATTGCTTGAATGAGGGAATAATAAAATATCTTGAGTGTAACATCAATAAAGAAGAAGTGAAACCTGATCATGGTATTAATAGTATTACTTTTTAGTTTTTATTGCTTGGCGATAGCACTTATTCTTTTATTTGTATGTGTGTAGGGAGTGGTGGTTATAAGCAAAAATGGCCTTGGTTAGAATTTCAACATTAGGAAGAGAAATTGTCTCAGCCTCTAGAAAATTTACTAATGTGACTTCTCTACATATGCAGTGTGTATGATGCTATTATGGCTCTTTCTATTACTTTAGGGTCAACACTATAAAGAGGTAATCAGAGTAGCTTTTGAACAGTCATTTCCATGTTTAAAGTCATTAAAAGAACTGCTTTTGACTACATTCTCCATTTCGAGAACTCTAACTCACACTTGAATGCACATTTGTTTTATTTTCTATGTTATTCAGGCATTTTAAGAGGCCTAGTAAAAGGTCTTCAAAAGGCAAATAAGTATAAAAAAACAGATACATGGATTGGAATATTCAATGAAAATGCTTGCCTATTTCTTAAATGTGACTACACATAAAATTAAGATACAATGGAATTATTTCTATAGTTTCTATTTGTAACATTACTAAGATGATAGCAAAGTAAAATACAGTAGCCATTAAAATGATCTTGATTTTTGAAAGCCATGCCTTCATTTTGTACCCTTAAAAAAAATCACCAATTGCTTGTTTTCTAGACATATAAGATTTGTTGGGTCATGGCTAATGAAACAGACGTTACTTATATTAAGAAAATTTAAAATCATTCAGTTTGCTTCATTTTATAGATGATGGTATTGAAGCATAGACAGAGGCCAACCCAAGGACAAGAAAGTAGATAGTGGAAGAATAGCACTGGAAACCTATTCTCCTTAGTTTAACTAGTGAACGTAGGTCTCTAACTTCTTGGGCATTTATCAAAACTTACTAACTGAAAGTCAAAGGTGGATATACCAGTTATTTGTTCTTGTCTTCTCTTAGACTATAAGGACCTAACTATGAGAAATCTTCACTTCTACGTATAGTTTTATGTTTTCTGATTCATTATGGACACCAACTAAAGGTTAATAAAAGGAAATTTGAAGCAATAATTTTCCAAAAGAAAAAAAAAGAATATCAATAAATCATGGTTGTGGAGGAGTAAACCATGTTAACATATCAAATAATTTTTAAAAAGACATAGAGTATTCGTTTGTTAATAAATAGCTAATGTGACTCAAAAGTTAGTGCTTAATCTAAAGCATTAATTTCTGTACTTTTGAAAGGAGCTAGATAGTTACCATTCATTGTTTTAATCACATATAATAAAAGTCAGAATATAAAAAATACTGAAATTTGAAAAAATTTAAAATTGAAAAAGTAAAAATTCTAGATCATTTGTAACACATGAAAGAGTTCAAAGTTTATTTCTGGATATTATGAATTATATAACAATTTAGCAATTTATAATCTCTCTAAATGTTATGTATACTATATTAGGAGAAAAATTAGGAAAACTATTGTAACTTTAATTAATCTCAGAAAATCCAAACTAGCCAAATACTGTCAAACTTTAATGTTTATTCACATTTAAAATTGAAAATATATGCATCTTAGTTTTTTTAATCATTCCAGAATGTAATGATTACCTATTTGGAATCAAAAGACTCAAAATAGACAGAAAAGTTACTATGATTCTCCTTTTCTTCTAACATAACTTTTGGAATACAAAAGCAATTGGAAAAACTGAAAATAACATTTACGATTACCTGTAGTACTCTAAAAGAAAACCTCATGAAACAATCTGTTTCAGAAGTGCACAATGGGTAATGGTTAAAATAGAAAAGTTTTTAAATTGGATAACTTACTGGGTTTTACCAACTCTTATTGGTTGGGGTGTGTGAACTTTGAAACTCTTTATAGAACTGCATGGTTTTCATATTCAGTATGCCTGCATGCATATATGTGTATAGATAATTGCTATGCCTTGTACCAAGGATATGAACTGTGTAAAATTACTGCAGGAAGTTGTAAATGATGTATGAAATGAGAAATCTTTGCCCACTGGCAGTACATGGATAGAACAGAGATAGTGACATGCAATCGCTTCTCTGTCATTTGTCATAGTAGTCATCTTATAAAAGGCAGAACATATCAATAAACCTGAGTGTCAAATATGCATTCTAAACAATATATTTTATTGCTCCTTTTTAAAGTCCTATTTTTTCTTGAAAACCAGTTTGCAAAAAGCTTTGTCCCAAGGTAGATATAAAGAACTTCTATGTTAATGATTTCAATTAACCATCCAAAAATATTAAGTGCAGAAAATTCTAAATAGCACAATATGTATGTGCCTTTATACTTACACTCAGTATTGCTAAGTTTCCAGTCTTGCCATTCAAGGTACATCTTTTTGTGAGGACATATATAGAGGCTTTATCTATAGTGATTATTACACAACTATTTAAAAACATCTGAGAGTAGAAGTGATATTTTCATCTTGCATCCTAATGTTTGAAACACTTCAGATTTCACAATAACTAATTGGCACAAGCAATGGAAACAGCACTTTTCTTCTAAACTACTTTTAATCTAAACTTCTTGTGGCTGACTTCTCACTTCTACTCACTAATCCTCAAATCGATTATTTAATCAAATAATTGTGCTAAGTAAACGTATACATATTCAATGCCATCTTGTCACAAAATATCTCAGTACCAGAAAAAAAAAAAATCTGAGAACAGAAAAAAAGAGAGAGAGAGAGAGAGAGAGAGAGAAAATAGAGGTAGTCTTCAAGTTTCTAGTCTAGCTTGAAAGAAGCTTAGAAGTAACCACTATATCCTAACAACCAGTAAAAAGCTGAACAAACTGAAAAATCAATAACTCTTCTTAGATCCATAAGAGAAATGAGATCACAGGGCAAACTTCACCCCCCACCCCCACCAACTGGAGTAAACAACAGGCAAATACAGAGAATCACAATGTACTTTAGCAGAAACCCACAAATTGGAGCCTCCACAAGAATTAGTGCTGGGGTAGGGAAATCTGAACTGTAATTCATGAATTTCCAGAGATTCAGTGAGGGCACTCTGAAAGAAAAACCTCCAAGGGGATTCACTCATGGAGGAATTTCCCACACTTTGGTCAGTTTTACAAAGACTTGGGGCTCTACCAGATTCTCATAGTAAAAATCAGTAAAAAAAATGTCCTTGTGATTCCAGTGGCATGACGGGGAAATGAACCATTTTTAAATAAGCCAGAACATTTCTTTCTTCTTAACAAGGCCTGCCATCAAGAGAAACTATTTAACCAAAGCCTAATCGGATGAAGTTTTATCAGTGCCTAAGTGACCTGGTGGAAAAGAAATACCCAATTTGAGCTGACTCTAGCCTTCTAAGTGGAGAGGAGAAATACACAACTTCAGCCTACTCTAGCCATCCTGTCCACCAAAGGGGTGTGGATGGGGACTGAGAAACATTGTGGACTTCATAGTCCAAAGGCACAGGCTCACAAAAAGAGTGAAACCTAGAGGGGCCACAATGGTGGACTAGAAGCAGCCTGCGTGAGCCACGCTCATAGAGAGGATCAAAAATGGCAAGTGGATATTCACCTTTGAATCGATTGCCTAAGAGAGAACACTGGGAATCAACAGAGAAGCAAAAAGCAGCTCCCAAAGTGAAGGAGAGGGAAGTGGGGCCAGCTCAGCAGGTTTGGAGGTACACAGGGAGGGCATATGCATGTGGAGAAGGTACAGAGGAGAGAATCCCTGGGCTCCACACTTCCCCCACGGACATTTCAATCCAAGCTGTGGGAGGGACCCTCCACTGCTGCAGGCCACTGGACTGACATAGAGAGCTGGCTGGAGACTGCAGCAGCATTGCTCCAGAGACAAGGCACAGTGGGGTCCCACTGGCTTATGAAGTCTGGGCATTGCAGCTGGGGCAATTTTGAGATCCCAGCCCCAGAGCATTGTGTCTAACTGGGGATTAGATTCATTGCTGCTGCCTCCCCATAACCTCTGTCAGGCTTGGGATGCAATGGGGAGGTCGGGCACTCTCCCATGTCCCTTGGGCGAGAGTCACACACTCTCACTGCCACTGGGGGGCACGGTGGGCTGAATGCTTGGGTCATTGTGTGCCAATATCTGTCAGCACCAACCGACCTGGGAAAGGCATCACTCTAGCTGCCACAGGCTGATAAACATAGTCACTGGCAGACTAGGTGGGACAGCATTCCTACTGCTATGGTTTGACAAATGCCACTACTGCTGGATCTGGGTTGGGTGATCGCTCATGCTGCAACATGCCAACTGCCCATGACAAACAGAGGGGAGTGGTGAGATGCAGGAGAGCAGCAGTGTTAAAGGTTCACAGTGCATCCACCCCTCTTCTACCAGGTCAATCTTCCAGAGTAGGACTCAAGCACATCATCCAAGGACCTCTCTCTCTGTCTTCACTGAACAACAGAGTTCCCAGATGAAGAGAACAGATGTACCACAAAGTTATCTGCCTTGAGCTGAGAGAAGAGGGTTCAGGTAAGGAGAAACCAGCATAAGAACTTCAGCAACATGAAGAAACAAGGTGTTTTGACATACCCAAAGGATCACAATAGTTCTCCAGCAATGAACTCCAACCAAAATGAAATTGTTGAAATGTCAGTTATGGAATTCAGAATATGGATGGCAAGTAAGAGCAATGGGATTAATGAAAAGTTCAAAACTAACACAAAGAAGCCAAAAAAAAAAAAAAAAATTCAGGACAGGAATGAAAAGTTCACTAAAGATTTAAATAACATAAGAAAAGATGTAACAGAACTTAGAGAAATGAAAGAGTCATTTAGTGCATTTCAAAATACAGTAATACCAGACTAGACCAAGCAGAATAAAGAATTTCAGAGCTTCAAGACTAGGCTTTTGAATTAACCCAGTCAAAAATAAAGAAAAGAGTTAAGAGGAATGAACACTCTTTCTGAGAAATATGGAACTATGTAAAGTGAGTGAATATAAGAATCATAGGTATTACTGAGGAAGAAGAAGAAATAGCAAAATGCATGAAAAAACTATTTGAGGAAATAATTGAGAAACATTTCCAGTATTACTAGATAGTTAGTTATCCAAACACAAGAACGTCACTGAACACCTGGAAGATTTGTGGCAAGTAGAACATCACCAAGGCACATGGTAATCAGCCTGGCCAAAGTCAAACTGAAGGAGAAAATCCCACAAGCTGCAAGACGAAAGGAGGAAGTAACTTATTACACAAAGGAAAATCCATCAGACTAATGGCACACTTCTCAGCCATTAAAGATTCTCAGCAGAAACTTTACAAGCCAAAAGGGACTGTGGTCCCATTTTTAGTCTTCTTAAACAAAATAACTGCCAACCAAGAATTTTGTATCTTGCAAAACTAAGTTTCATAAATGAAGAAGAAATAAATCTTTCCCAGACAAGCAAATACTAAAGGAATTTGTCACCAGACATGGTCTACAGGAAATGCTTGAAAGTACTCTATACATGGAACAGAATAATCAATAGCTACCAGTATAAAAATACTCAAAAGTTAAAGCTCACAGCTCTTATAAAACAGTAACACAGTGGGGAAAACAAAGCAACTAGATATCATGCAACATGATAAACAGAACAATATTTCACATACCATACTAACATTGAATATAAATTAACTTAATGTTCTACTAAAAAGATATAGATTTGCTGAATGGATATAAAAACACAACCCAAATATATGCTTTGTCTGAAAAACTCATTTTAACTAACAAATATTCTCATAGACTCAAGGTAAAGGGATGAAAAAGTATTCCATGCAAATGGAAAACAAAAGTGAGCTACAGTATCTAGTCTCATATCAGTTAAAATAGCAACAATGGTAAAAAAAAAAAAAAAAGACATTCATTATATAATGATAAAAAGAGCAATTCAACAAGAATATGTAGTAATCCTAAATATATATGCAACTAACACAGGAGCTCCTAGATTCATAAAGCAAATTCTATAAGACCTAAGCAAAGAAATAAATAGCAACATCATAATAGCTGGGATCTCAACACTCCACTGACAAAACTGGACAGATAGATCATTGAGTCAGAAAGTCAGCAAAGAAACACCAGACTGAAACAAGACTCTAGAACAAATGAGTGAACCTAAAACACATTTACTGAACATTCTACCCCAAAACTGCAAAATATACATTCTCTCATCAGCACATGGGACATTTTCCAAGATAGATCACTTGTTAGCACACAAAACAAGTCTCGGTAAATTCAGAAAAATTCAAAATCATACTATGTATCTTCTCAGACCACAGTGGAATAAAACTAGAAATCAATTCCAACACGAACTTAAAATACATGTAATTTAAACAACCTGCTGCTGAATGAACTGTGGTTCAATGATGAAATTAATTTTGAAATCAAAATATTTTCTGAATTGAACAACAAAGGTAACAGAAGCTTCCCAAAGCTCTGGAATACAGGAAGAGTAATGCTGAGGGGGAAGCTTGTAGCTGCAAATGCTTACATCAAAAAGACAGGAAAAGCACAAATTAACAACCTAATGTCATACTTCAGGGAACTAGAAAAAGAAGAACAAACCAAACCCAAATCTAACAGAAGAAAAGAAATAACAAAGTTCAGAACAGAACTAAATGAAAAAGAAACAAGCAAACAAATAAAACACCACAGAGATGAATGAAACAAAAAATTGGTTCTTTGAAAAGATAAACAAAATCAATAGACCACTAGGTAGATTATGCAGAAACACAAGAGAAAGGCTCAAATAAACTCAATCATAAATTTAAAAGGAAACATTACAACTGATACTACAGAAATACAAAATATCATCTATGACTAATCTGAAAACCTCTAGGCATACAAACTAGAAAATCTAAAGGAAAAGGATACATTTCTGGAAACACAATTTTCCAAGCCTGAATCAGGAAGAAATAGAAATCTTTTACAGACCAATAACTGGAAGTGAGATGAAGCAGCAATAAAAAATCTCCCAACAAAAAAAGCCCCAAACCAGATGTATTCACAGCTGGATTCTGCCAGAACTCCAAAGAACTGGCATCTACCCTACTGAAACTCTTCCATAACATCAAAAAGGAGGGAATCATCCCTAACTCATTCTATGAAGCTAGGATCACCCTGATATCAAAGCCAGGAAAGAGCACAACAAAACCCCGCCAAAACTATAGAACAATATACCTTTTGAACATAGATACAAAAATCCTCAAGAAAATACTAGCAACCTGAATTCAGTAGCATATCTAAAATATAATCCACCATGATCAAGTGGGTTTCATCCCAGGGATACAAGGATGGTTCAAGATATGCAAATCAATAAATGTGATTCACCACATGAACAGAATCAAAAACAAAAGCTACATGATACAGAATAGATACAGAAAAAGCCTTTGATAAAATCTAGCACTCTTTCATTATAAAAACCTTCAACAAACTAGGCATAGAAGTAACAAATTTCAAAAGAATAAAAGCCATATATGACAAACTACAGCGAACACCATACTGAATGTGGAAAAGTTGAAAGCATTCCCCCTAAAAACTGGAAAAAGATAAGCGTTCTCACTGTCACCACTTCTATTCACCATATTACTGGAAGTCCTACCCAGAGAAATCAGGCAAGAGAAAGAAAGGGCACCCAAATCTGAAAAGAGGAGGTCAAATTATTACTGTTAGTTGATGATATGATCTTGAACTAGAAAATTCTAAAGTCTCCACCAAAAGACTCCTAGAATTTATGAATAAATTCAGTAAAGTGTCAAGTTACAAAATTAATGTACATAAAACAGCCCTTCTATATACTAACAATAGTCAAACTGAGAGTCAAATCAAGAACTCAATATTATTTACAGTAGCTGTAAAGAAAATAAAATATTATACCTTGAATACACTTACCCAAGGAGGTGAAAGATCTCTATAAGAACTACGAAACACACATGAGAGAAATCATAGATGACACAAACAAATGGAAAAACATCTCATGCTCATGGATTGGTAGAATAAACATTGTTAAAATGTCCATACTATACAAAGGGTTTTTCAGATTTAACACAATTCCCATCAAAATGCCAACATCATTTTTCATAGACCTAGAAAAATAATCCTAAAATGTATGTGGAACAAAAAAGACCCTGAATAGAAAAAAAAAAAGAAAAGAAAGAAAGAAAGAAAGAAAAGAAAAAAATCCTAAGCAAAAAGAACAAATCTGGAGGCATCACATTATCTGACTTCAAATTATACTACAAAAGTATAGTAACCAAAACAACATTTTACTGGTACAAAAGAAAAGACATAGACCAATAGAACAGAATAGAAAACTGGAATATAAAATCATATAGCTACAACCAACTGATTTTTGACAAAGAAGACAAAAACATACATTGGGAAAAGGGTTCCTATCAATAAATGGTGCTGGGCAAACTGTAGAAGACTGAAATTGGATCCCTGTCTGTTACCACATAAAAAAATTAACTCACAATGGATTAAAGATTTAAATGTAAGGCCTAATACCATAACAATTCTGGAAGAAAACATTGAAAAACCTCTGGACATTGACCTAGGGAAAGAATTTATGACTAAGACCCCTAAAGCAAATATAGCAACAACAAAAATAAATAAATGGGACTTAGTTAAACAAGAAAGTTTCTGCACAGCAAAATAATAAACACAGTAAATAGACAACCTACAGAATGGGAGAAGACATTCCCAAACTACACATACAACAATGGGCTAATATCCAGAATCTAGAAATAATTCAAACAAATCAGCAAGAAAATATTAAAAGTGGGCAAAAGACATAAACATATTTTTTTTAAAAAGAAGATAGACAAATAACCAAGAAACATACGAAAAAATGTTCAACATCACTAATTATCAGAGAAATGCAAATTAAAAACACAATGAGATACTACCTTACCCCTGTCAGAATGGCCACTATTAAAAAGTCAACAAACAATAAATGTTAATGTGAATATGGTGAAAAGGGAGTACTTGTACACTCTTCATGGGAATGTAAACTAGTACAACCACTATGGAAAACAGTATGGAGATTCCTCAAAGAACTAAAAGTAGACCCATAATTTGATCCAGCAATCCCACTACTGAATATCTGCCCAAAGGAAAAGAAGTCATTTTATAAAAGAGATGTATCTGAATGTTTATCACAGTACAATTTATGATTGCAAAGATATGGAATCAACCTAAATGCCCATCAATTCATGAGTGGATGAAGAAAACATGGTATATATTTATCATGGAGTACTACTCAGGCACAGAAAGGAATGAAATAATGTCTTTTGCAGCAACTTGGATGGAATTGGAGACCATTAGCCTAAGTGAAGTGTCTCAGGAATGGAAAAACAAATACCACATGTTCTTATATACAAGTGGAAGCTAAACAAAGAATACATATGGTCATAAAGTGGTATAGTGGACATTGAAAACTAAAAAAGGGAAGGGTGCAAGGGGAGTGAGTGATAAAAATCTACCTGTCGGGTACAATGCATGCTATTCTGGTAATAGGCAGACTTAAAGCTCTGACTTCAGTATGGTACAATCCATTCATGTAACAAAACACCACTTGTATCCCCTAAAATTTTTTGAAATTAAAAATTTTTTAAAAATTAAACAGGAAAATCCTGAGACCTAATCATAGGCTAGCAGAATGATTCCACTAACCCCACACCCTATTACTACATTACCAAAGGCCAATTTATGGATGTTTCTTTTGCTCAATACATGTCTGGCTATAAATTTTTTAAAAGGGAACTAAAAGACAAAAAACACAGTGTAAATAGAAAGCACAAGAATCAAAACCAGACTCAGATACAGCAGGAATGTGGGAACTATCAGACAAGGAATTTAAAACAACTGTGATTAATATGTAAGGACTTTACTGGATAAAGCATACAAGAATAGATTGACAATGTAAACAAAGAGATAGAAATTCTGAGAAAGAAGCAAAAATAAATGCTACAGATCAAAAACATTGTAACAGAAATAAAGAATGTCTTGGATAGGCTAATTAGTAGATTAGACATGGCTGAGGAAAGAATCTCTGATCTGGAGAAAATCTCAATAGAAACTTTCAAAACTAAAAGCAAGCTATAAACAAAAAAGACTAAAAAACCCTAGAATACCCAAGAATTGTGGCATAATTACTAAAGCTATAATCTACATGTAATGGAAATTACAAACGAAGAAGAAAAGAATAAGTACTAGAAGAAATATTTGAAACAACAATGGCTGAGAATTTCCCCAAATTAATGTCAGACAACAAACCACAGAAAGTTCATAGAACACCAAGTAGGGTAAATTAAAAAAGAAAACAAAGCAAAACAAACAAAAAACAAACTACACTTAAGCATATCATTTTCAAACTACAGAAAATCAAAGATGGCTAGGTACAGTAGCTCATGCCTCTAATCCCAGCACTTTCGGAGGCTGAGGTAGGAGGATTGCTTGAGGCCAGAAGTTTGAGACCAGCCTAGACAGCATACTGAGACCCCCTATACATACATAAGGAGTGCGATGCACACTATCTAGGGGATGGACACGCTTGAAGCTCTGACTCAGGGGGGAGGCAAGAGCAATATACGTAACCTAAACTTATGTACCCCCATAATAGGCTGAAATAATAATAAAAACAAAAACAAAAAAAAAGAAAAGAAAAAGTTTTTTAAAAATTAGCCAGGCATAGTGGCACATGCTTGTAGTCTTAGCTACTTGAGAGGCCGAGGTAGGAGAGTGACTTGAGCCCAGGAGTTTCAGGTTGCAGTGAGAGATGATCATACCACTGCACCACTCCAGCAGCCTGGGTGACAAAGTAAGACCCTAGCTCTAAAGATAAAAAAAAATTCTGAAAGAAAACAGAAGTCAAAAAATCTTACCAGTGCAGGAGCAAAGATAAGAATTACATTGACTTCTCCTCAGGAACCACACAAGCAAGAGGAGAGTAGAGTGAAATATTTAAAGTGCTGTGACACAAAACCACCAATCTAGAATACTATACTCAATAAAATTATCTTTTAAAGTAAAGGAAAGATAGAGACTTTCTTGGACAAACAAAAATTGAAGGAATTTGTTGCCAATAGACCTACCTTGAAAGACATATTAAAAGAAGGTTCTTCAGAGAGATGGAAATGATGTATGTCAGAAATTTGAATCTATGTAAAGAAGAGAGTTGGAGAACGAGTGAGGTAAAATAAAATTTTGATTTTTATTATTCTTAATTGATCTAACAGACAATATAGTGTTCAAAATAATGCTAATGTATTTTATTTTGTAGGCATGTGTGTGCATGTATTTGTGTATATATATATGTATATATATGCTTATATATGTAAAATGAAAGGCAGCAATGTTGCAATGGACAACAGGAAGGAATTAGAATTATTTTGTTATCATAAAATACTTACACTATTCATGAAGTGATACACACAGACTACCCAGAAAGTATACAGTCATGTAAATCATTCTTGATATATTAACAATGGCTGGATACTTTCTGGACAGCCCTCATAGTGTTATTTGAAAGTAGATATTGATTAGTACTAAATGCATATTAGAACTAATGCAGCCACTTAAAACAATTTTAAAAAATCATAACTGACATGCTAAGAAAGGAGATAAAATGATTCATATAAAATGCTCACTTGAAACCATCAAAAGAAGAAAAAGAGTAGAATACAAAAATAGGAACACAGGACAAGGTAAAAAATAGAAAAGAGTAACAAATATGATGGATATTAATCCAAGTATATCAATAATCACCTTGAACGCCTATAGTCTACATACACCAATTAAAAGATAGAGCTTGTCAAAGTAGTTCAAAAAACAAGACTCAACTATGTGTTGTCTACAGAAACCCACTTTAAACATAAAGACACATATATATTTTTTAAATAAATGAATGAAGAAAGGTATGACATGCTAACACTAATTAAAAGAAAACAGGAGTAGCTGTATTAATTTCAGACAGACCAGATATCAGAGCAAGGAAAGTTATCAGGAATAGGGAGGGGCATTACATAGTGATAAATGGGTCAGTTCTCCAAGAAGACTTTGATATTTTTAACATGTAGTCACATAACAGCAAAGCATCAAAATACATGAGGCAAAAACTGATAGACAGTGCAAAGAGAAATAAGTAAATCCACTATTATAGTTGGAGACTTCAACACTCCTCTACCAGAAATGAACAGATTCAGCAGGCAGAAAATCAGTAAAGACACAGTTGAACTCAACATCATTGATCAAGTGAATATAATGGACATACAAAGACTATCTCATACAGCAACAAAAGAACATACATTCTAGTCAAACTCACATTTGGAACATTCACCAAGACACACCACTTTCTGGGCTATAAAATACACCTTAACAAGTTTAAAAGAACAGAAACTATACAATGTCTACCTGAGACCATAATGGAATTAAAGTAAAAATCACTAATAGAAAGATAGTTGAAAATTACCAAAATATTTGTAGATTAAACTATGTATTTTTAAATACCACATGGAACAAAGAAGAAATCTCAAGAAAAAATTAAAAATGTTATGAACTAAATAAAAATAAAAACACAACTTATTATAATTTGTGGGATGTAGTGAAAGCAGTGCTCAGAGGGAAATTTCTAGTATTGGATACACATATTGGGAAAGAAGAATGATCTAAAATCAACTTTCTAAGCTTCTACCTTAGGGGACTAGAAAAAGAAACCCAAGTTAAATTCAAACTAAGCAGAAGAAACAAATAAAATTAGAGTATAAATCAATAAAATCAAAAATAGAAAATAGAGAAAAATCAATAAAACCAAAAGCCAGTTCTTTGAAAAGTTTAATAAAATTGATAATCTTCTAGCCAGGATAACAAACAAAAAAAGCGTACACAAATTACAAATATCAGAAATGAAAGAGAGAATATCTCTACAAAGCCCACTGACATTGAAAGGATAATGAAGAAATACTATGACTATGCCCAGAAATTTAATAATCTAGATAAAATGGATACATTTTTTGAAAGATGCAATCTGCCAAAACTCACACAAGAAAAAATAGGTAATTTGAATAGGCCTACATCTATTAAAGAAATTAAACGAATAATGAATAATTTTCCAAAACAGAAAGCACCAGGCCCAGATGGGTGCAGTGGTGAATTCTAACAAACGTTTAAGGAAGAAGTCATACTAGTTCTCTACAATCTGCTCAGAAGTTTGAAGCAGAGGGCATACTTCCAACTCATTCTATGAGGCTAGGATCATGCTCACATGAGACACACTTAAGATATTACAAGAAAAGAAAACTGCAGAGTCATACCTCTCATGAACATAAATGCAAAAATTCTCCACAAAATAATTTTAAATATAACTCCAACAATGTATAAAAAGAATTATACACCATGACCAAGTGTGATATGTCTCAGATATGAAAGACTGGTTCAACATTTTAAAATCAATGAATGTAGTCTATCATATCAACAGGTTAAAAAAGAAAAATCGTGATAATATCAATACATGAAAATCATTTGACAAAATCCAACATCCATTTATGATGGAAAAAAAAACTTTCAGTAAACTAGAACTAGAGGGAAACTTCCTCAACTTGGAAAAGAATATCTACAAAAAAAACCTACAGCTAGTATCATACTTAATGGTGGGAAACTAGAAGCTTTCCTGCAAAGATCGTGAACAAGGCAAGGATGTCTTCTCTCACTATTGCTTTTCAACATCATGCTGGATGTCCTAGCTAATGCAATAAGACAAGAAAAGGAACTAAAAGGAATACAATTGGGAATGATGAAATAAAACTGTCTTAGTTTGCAACTGACATAGGTAATCATCTATGCAGAAAATCTAGAAGAATTGACCCCTCTAAAATAAACCCTCCTAAAACTCAAAAGCAATAATAGCAAGGTTGCAAGATATAAGGCAAATACACAAATTCACCAACTTTTCTATATACCAGTTATGAACAAGGAGAATTTCAAGAGAAGAACAAAGTACTATTTACATTGATGCCCCCCAAATAAAATATTTAGGTGTAAACTTAATAAAATATGCATAATATCTATACGAGGAAAACTACAAAACTCTAATGAAAGAAATCAGAGAACTAAGGGAATGGAGAGACATTCTCTGTTCATGGGTAGGAAGACACAATATTGTCAAGATGTCAGTTCTTTCCAATTTGATTTATATATTCAATATAACCTCAATTAAAATCACAGCAAGTTGTTTGGTAGATATCAACAAACTGATTCTAAAGTTTATATGGAGAAGCAAAATATCCTGAAAAGCCAACATAATGTTGAAGAAGAACAAAGTTTGGGAACTGATAATATCTGACTTCAGGGCTTACTATAAAGCTACAGGAATCAAGACAGTATGGTATTGGCAAAAGAATAGACAAACAGACAAATGGAACAGAACAGAGAGCAGAATAGAGACCCACATACATATAGTCAACTAATCTTTGACAACATAGCAAAAGCAATGTAAAGGAACAAAAGTAGTCTTTTCTACAAACAGTGCTGGAACAACTGGATATTCACATGTAAGGAAAAAAAAAAGGAATCTAAACACACACCTTACACCTTTCACAAAAATTAACTCAAAATGGATCATAGACCTAAATGTCAAATACGAAACTATAAAACTCCTAGAAGATAACATAAGAAAAAAATCTAGGTGAGTTTGGCAATAACTTTTTAGATACAATACCAAAAGCCAGATCCATGAAAGAAATAATTGAGGCTGGGCATGGTGGCTCATGCATATAATCCCACCACCTTGGGAGGCTGAAGCAGGAGGATTGCTTGAGGCCAGGAGTTTGAGACCAGCCTGAGTGAGCAACATGGTGAGACCCCTGTCTCTGCAATAAATACAAAACTTAGCCAGGCATACTGGCATGTACCTGTAGTATCAGCTACTGAGGAGGCTCAGGCAGGAGGATCATTTGAGCGCAGGAATTTGAGGTTGCAGTTAGCTATGATGATGTCACTGTACTGTAGGCCCAGCAATAGAGTGAGATCCGTCTCAAAATAAAATAATAATAATTGATAAAATTAAAAATTTCTGCTCTGTGAATGACACTGTCAAGAGAATGAAATGACAATCTATGAAGTGGGAGAAGATATTTTTAAAAACATATGTGGTAAAGGAGTGTTATCCAAAATACACAAAGAACTCTTAAAACTCAACAATAAGACAAACAACCCAATTTAAAAATAGGCCAATGATCTGAATCAACACCTCATCAAAGAGTATACACGTGGTAAATAAACATAAAAGGCTGTTAAATGTCATATACTATTAGAGAATTGCAAATTAAAACAAAAATGAGACACCACTACACATCTATTAGAATGGCCAAAATCTAGAATGCTGACACCAAATGCTACCATGGATGTGGATTACTAGAAACTATCATTCACTGCTGGTAAGAATGCAAAATTGTACAACTTCTTTGGAAGATAGTTTATCAGTTTCTTACCAAACTAAATGTACTCTTACTATAAGATCCAGCAATTGTGCTTCCTAGTATTTACCCAGGAATTGAAAACTTATGCCTATACAAAAACATACACACAGATATTTATATCAGTTTGATTCATAATTGCCAAATCCTGGGAGCATCCAAGATGTTCTTCCATAGGTGAATGGAAAAATAAACTGATGTACATCCAAACAATGGAATAATATTCAGCACTAAAAAGATATGAACTATCAAGAGATGAAAAGACATGGAGAAAATTCAAATGCATATAACTAAGTGAAAAAAGCCCATCTGAAAAAGGCTACATACCATATGATTCCAACTACAGTCATGCAGCACTTAATGATAGGGATACAATCTGAGAAAAGTACTGTTAAGTGATTTCATCATTGTGCAAACATCATAGTGTGTACTTACACAAACCTAGGTGGTATAGCCTACTACACATCTAGGTTAGATGGTATAGCCTAGTGCTCCTGTAACATGTTACAGTGTATTACTGTACTGAATACTGCAGGCAAAAACACAATGGTATGTGTGTATCGAAGCGTATCTCAACATAGAAAAGATACAGTAAAAATACAGTATTACAATCTTACGGGAGCACCTTCATATATATGGTCCACCCTTGACCGAAACAGTTATGTGGCACTTGACGGTATATGATATTCTGGATAAGGCAAGACTATGGAGACAGCTAAAAGACTAGTGGTTGCCAGGGGCTAAGAGGGAAAGAAGGGTGAATACAGAGGGCACAGAGGATTTTTAGGGCAGTGAAAATAATCTGTATGATATTATAATGGTGGATACATGTCATTATAAATTTGTTCAAACCCATAGAACATACACCCAAGAGTGAACCCTAATGTAACTATGGACTTGGGGTAATAATGAAGTGTCAGCGCAACAAATGTACCACTGTAGTGGGGATGTTGATAAGGGGGGAGGCTGTGCATGTGTAGGGGTAGGGGGTTTATGGGAAATCTAAGTACCTTCTGCTCTATTTTGCTATAAACCTAAAGCTGCTCAAAAATGTAAAATCTATTTTTAAAAAAGAAAAAAGAAATAGAAAAAGACTTCCTAAGTTGGCATGTACTTTTTGATAGAGAATTTGAGTTTAGAAATTAAAATAAACAGAACACATAAATCAAAGCTCTGCCTACATAGAAAAATAAGAGCAACATAATGAAGTAAGTTCAAAAAAGCACACGAAAGCACAAGCCAAAGCATCATTTTTGTCTTCAAGAACTTGACAGCTGACTAATGCAGAACTCAAAATATAAAAGGTGCTGTTTTTCAATGATATCTGAACTTTATTTTTTAAGTACACAGAAGGAAATTTAAATATTTATGTAATTGCATCTTTCTCATATATAAATGTGTATCTTCATTTGCCAGTTATTGTTTTGTTTAAAAAAATAAGAATATGCTCTGGCATTTGACATTTTTTTACAGTATGGTATTGATAATTCATGCTGAAAATTGTAAAACAAATATTTTCTTGCCAATTCAGCTCCTCTCTTCTTGGAATCATGACCGATTTTTCTTTTGCTTGATGGAGTTAGAAGTGAAATATCTGATTCTATATACTTCCCATCAGTAGGCCATATAATTGAATGTATTTAGTTTTGCATATGAGTCACATAAAAATAATGGTATAGCTTTGTCGCCGTGAATAAAATCAAAAGAGTATAAGACAAAACAGTGTGTGCATTTGGTTGGTTTTCTATGTAGAATGTATTAATAAATAATGCCCCATTCCAACAAACAACATAAACAGCAAAAATTAACTAAAAATCTTCTATGTTAGGAAAATACCCTTTCAAATGATAATCTAATAATTAGATTATATTTAGTACCCATACATTTTCACCGTCACCTTTAAAGTTAGTATACAAAGAGCCTTTTCCCTCTGGTCTCATGTTCTCTTTTTCTTTCTTCCATTGTACTTGTCTAAATTGCTTGTTGGCATTTGTGTCACTAAAGTACTACTACTCTGCTTCTTACCCTTTGTCACAATTCTTATTACTTTTGTTAGTGTATAGAAAACTTCTCAGTTTCTCTACTCTCTTTGCAAGTATCTATACATATTGAAGTTGTGGGACCAGTATATTAGTAACTGACTATAATTCCACTCTCATGTTATTTTCATTTTTTATTGTTTATGTGATCCAAAACATATTTTGAAATTAAAAAATAAAGTGAAATTATTTGTAATCTCATCCCCCAATGAGACTGCAACAATTAAAAAAAAAAAAAACTAGGAAAATTCTGAGAGTACCAGCTGAGTGGACAATTAAGGAAACATTTGCTCATGTCCATACTTCAGATCATGATCACTGCCGTCCATTTTGGAGATGTTATTGAATAGAGTCAAGCAAGCACATATTTTGTTTCCCACGACTAAGAAACCATCTCCACTCCATTCATATCCAACTGCCACCACAACACTCGGAATAATTTACATCAGGAAAACAGGAAAGCTTCTGTGGACAAGGAAGAAAGGGCCCACTTCTGATATTAATCAGAGCCTGTGGGTTAAACAATCAGTAAACTGTTGAATATGATCATATTTGCTCTTCAGTAGGGGTTCATTATTCAAAAATTATTGTAGGAGTCATATCATCAGATTATTCATTTTTAAAATTCTCTTCCTATACAAGTAAGCATATTGAAATCTGCATAGGACTTCATGCAATTCACAATGCATCAGCATGGATCTCTAGATCAGAGATCTCCACTATTAGGAAGTATTCACATGGACTTCCATTGCCTCAGTCCAATTGAAAAATTTGAATCCACGCAGTGAGGAAGAGACCTGAGCATAAGTCAAAATGCACCATAATTTTCCTTTAACCAAAAATTCTATCAACAGTAATTTATCTGTTAGTGAAAATTTCCAGGTTACCTTTGGTTGATCAGAGGGACAGAAAATGTCTGTCAGGTCCTTTGGTTGAATATTTCTGTTCTCCATTCTTGCTGCCCAGCCCATTTTTTTCTGGTAGCTAAATTCCTGCTAATCATTTTTGCTGATATTTCTCTAGAAATATTTACTCACTTGATATCTAAATTTAACATCAGAGTTAGTTGCATAATGAGATCTACATTTGTTAAAGGTAAAAGTAAATAAAATATACAATAAATAAAGCTTTCCCACACTTTCTTTTAAGCAACAGCATACTTTCATGTTGGAGAATTGTATTTTTGTTAAACTTAGTTATATTTGATTTCTAAGAAAGGGAGAACAGAACCTTTACTTTTTTTTATAATGTATTAAGTCATGAATATTCATCTTTTTTGGTAAACATCATCCTTTTCAGCAGAATATAATCAGATATTCCATGACACATTATTTTGTGATTCCCACCTTTGCATAATCTTCATACTTAAAAATTATTCAAATGTGTTTATGGACCACTTAATTTAACCAATTGTATTATAAGCTTGAATCCAATCATTCCTATCTATCAACAATGTTGTTTAGCTGGTTTTAAAAAAAAAAAAAAAAGCATCACATCTGCCATGAAGACATTATAAACATTTTACCATGCTTGATAAATACTGATATCATGAAACTATATGCAGAAAATTATGAAATAGTCCTTACTTTGTTGAAAAAAAAAACAAAACTTTATTTCAGCCCACGAAATGGCAGGTAAGCTAAGTTTTTTGAAACAAGTGTATCCATGTAACCTTGCACAGTCGATGGTTCGTTACTGTGTAAAATTGGGTAGTAATTAAATTAGTTAATTGCATGTAAAGCGTTTAGGCCAGTCCCTGATGCATAGTAAGCAATCAGCAAATATTCAATATTATTATTATTAATTATATAGAAAGCCTTTTCTGCTCCCCTATTTCAAAATATCAAAATTTTGTCCTGTCTTACAAGCCAACTTAAATGCCACAAACAGGAAACTCCCCTCAGGTCAAAATGATGACTTTCCTTAACTTTCTCATTGGCTTACTCCTAGTTCTGTCTGGTAATTTCTCCCTCCTCCCATTCTCAGCTGAACTCTAAGCAACAAAAGCAGGTTCACCTACTTATTTACCTTTTATCCTTCATGGTAACGAACACTAGGCCTTGCATGCCACTAGGGTTTTGTGTCTACTTGTGAAATTGACCAGTTAGACTTTAATATTTATTTGATGAAATACACAGACAGAAAACACGTGACTTATAGGGATTTTAGGCTCCCTTTTATAAATGGATACAAAACAACTTAATTAGCAAAATACTTCCCTGATTAAGAAAAAATATCTTCATTTTAGAACCATCCTAGAAAAATGAGGTCTCTCAACTTACATTTTGCAACAACATAGATACCTACCTCATTTGAATACTGCACCAAGACCATCTAAAACTGAATTTAAGTTCCAAATTTTAACCGTAAATATTTCTCTACTTTGAAGCCTATACATATGCGAAACAGAGACTATGCTTGCCAGTCAAGAGCACAATAAGCAACATTCTATTTTTAGTTATTCTAAGCTCCAAAATTAGATCATCCTTTACTAGATTCAATACCAGCGTGACTGATATCATATAGTATACTTATTTTAAAATCCATATTTAAATTATGTTTATCATAGCAATACATTTGCTCTTGCTCAAACTTTCCATGTTTTTTTCCTCATTTTTCTTTTCCAATTTTTTCATTTTACTCATGCTTTTCTATTTTTAACAAATTAGTGTCTTTCCCTAATTACCTTCCCATCTTTTTTTTTTTTTTTTCATTCTATCATCAAACTCTCACCCACGACCTATTGTTATGTCTTTAGAATGATTTAGGGATTTAGAGTCAACCTTTGTGTTTTCAACAAATGTTTCTGGAGCATTCTACTAGATAGTCTCTTTGTCCCTCCAGATCCCATTTCCATTCTTCCCTATGCTCTCATTGCCCTAAAAGGCTGGCCTTTATGGGCTGGATCAATTGGGCTCTAGTTTCTCTGTCTAACAATTGGCTGTGTCTAGTGGTAAGGCAAGGAAATAAGAGTTTGCAATTGCAGCTGACTCTACTTAAGCCAGAGACCTCTAAGGCAGCCCTTTCCCACAGGCAGAACTCTTTCTCCATATTCCAGTAACTCTTCACTCCTCTTGCTCCTCTGGCCTAACCATGGTAACAGCTACTTTCTTGTTGGTTCCACTTAACCCTATCCATATCCTGTAAATATATTCTTTAATAAATCTCAATAATTGTCTCACTTGAATGTGCCATCCACTTCCTGATAGATCAAATCTTATACTGTGTGCTTGATTTCCTATAGTCATTTTCATACATTGTTTTGTGGAATCTTATCAATAAGATGATAATATAACTTATTTTTTATACATAAAGAAATAGAGACTCAGAAGATTTAATGAACATGCTCAGACACTCAGCTAATATATGATTCAGATATGAAACTGAATCATGGTCTCTTACTCAAAGTCTAGTACTCATTTTCCTATAGCTGTAACTTGGTAACATCCATCAGTGATTACTTATTGGCAGCCTACAGCATATAACAATGTACTGAAACCATATCCAGATAAACTCATAGGTAGAGGAATAACAGAAGTACATCTGCAGTGCATTTTGACCAGAAATCTCTATTATATACTAGGAAAGGGTCACATTTTTCTCTGTTGGTATCAACACTGAGTTTTAGGACTGCCTTTTGGACATTCTAGGCTTCTGTAAGGGTCATTTCTATGGGTCTTTGGAAGCATTAGTATTAGAAATTTCTTTGCTTGTCCTTGAGAAACATGTTAGATAAAAATTCTTAGATAAAGGAACAAGTGGATAGATAGAAAAGATTAGCTCAGATAACACTATAAGCAGAGTTGGGGAATAAGGGCTAGAGACACCTGACCTATATCCAGGTACCGTCCACGCAGAGAACACTACTTCACGCAAGCTCACTAAGGCAGTCAGTTGGCTATACCAGCACGTGGAATCTAATGAGGGACTATAGTGTCTGGAATTCAATGAAGCTGTGGAGATCATCTGGAAAATTGATCACATACAGCAAAACTGCAAGTTCTGAAGGATATGAGGAGCAAGAGTGCCAGCAAAAATTAGGTGGTATTCCAAAATAATATGTACTCTTCAGACTTATTCTGGGGAGTAAGTGAAATAATATATGTAAAATATGCCACCCAGTGACTGGCACAAAGCAATATATATGTGTGGTATAATGAATGATGTGGAGAACCTATCACGCCTCTCACAGGACGGACTCAAGATGTGTGCTGGGCCTAAGATATAGGGAAAATGGATATTAGACATCTTAAGTGGGATAAAAAGAATATTGAGAATCTACGCAGGAACTGATGCCATGGCTTAAAAATGAGCACTTGTGCTACAAACATGTGGGCACCACATAAAAATTGCAACAGGGAAAAGATGTCAGCCAACAACCCTTCCCCGGGCCTCTCTTCACAGACACTTTGATTCCCTCTGAGACTATTCAAAACCCTAAATTTATGACCCTGACTACATCTATTTTTCCTACAATTGATTTGTGATCTAGAATTAACTGTCTTTCTAATCAACACCCTTATTTTCAAAATAAAAATTTCAAGATTTCAAAATTAAAATTTCAGGTGTTTGGAAATTTGATGTCATAATTTATCAGGAGGCAAGAATGACTTTTAGATTTAATTCTTCTCTTCAAGATGTTTGTTAACACAAAAAGTAATCTTTACTTGGTTAAAATTCTAATGTTTTGGGGAACGACTCCCATGAATTGTGGAACATTCATATGTAACCATTAGCAACAGAGAGAAGGTAAGTTTTGGTATGTTTGTGAGATGGCTAATTTTAGATGTTAACTAGACTGGATTAAAAAATGCCTAGAGAGCTGGTAAAGCACACTGCAGAGAAGAATGGCATGTAAGTCCATGGACTGAGTAGGGCAGATCCAGCCTCAGTGTGGTGGGCACCATCCAATCAAGTAGGGGTCTGAAAAGGACGGAAAAGGCAGGGGAAAAAATGTGATTTCCTTTCTTTCCCTCTCTGTTAGAGCTGAGATGCTCTTCTTCTCCTGTTCTTGGCCATAAGAACTTCAGGATCTCTGGCCTTTGGACAGCTGGATATGCACCAGTGGCCCCCTGGGTTCTCAGGCCTTTGGCCATGAACTGAGAATCACACCTCTGGCTCTCCTGGTTCTGGGGCCTTTGACTGAGGACTGAGCTGCTACCAGCTTCCTTGGTTCTCCACTGTAGGCCAAATGGCCTCTCATGGGACTTAGCTACAAAATCGCATGAACCAATTCCTTTAACACATCCATTCTCGTCCTATTGGTTCTGTCTCTCTGGAGAGCCCTAACTAATACAGTTTGTGAAGGATGCTGCTTCCTAGAACCCTATGGGAAAGAAGGGGGGAATCAGAAGTCTTGAGAATTATATTTCCATTCATGCTTCTCTGGGGATTATCAACTGCTCTTGGTTGAAACAGAAAATTCAGTTGTGTTCAAATCAATTATTATGTTAGTCATAATTATTTATGGTACTCAATTTTTCTAAATTAATTTGTACATATCATTCTTAACTTTAAATAACTGCAAATCGACTTTTTTCTTGTAACATGACAGAAATTGGTAGTAAAATTAATCTGAAAAAGATAAGAGGCATGAATATTAAGGTATGTATGGAAATAAGTAAGGAGCGTGTACTAACATGTAAAATATTGCAATTAATATTAAAGCAATGCTAATTAAAATAGTATAGTATTTTAGCCAGATGTACAAAATTCTAGGTAGATGTACCAACTAAGAGAATAAAATAATAAATTCAAGAATAACACTGTATATACATGCTATAATTTATATTGTACAAATTATTGTTATAATTTATATATTGTAGTGTGTATATATTGAGCTTATAATACATAAATGCAGGCTGAGATTTTTGCTTCACTTTTTTATTTTTAAATCATTAAAAAGTGTTGGCAAGAATAATTTTAATGGTATATAATCCTCTTTTGTATACCCATGCCATGATTTATTTTGCCATTTCTTCATTGAAGTTATCTCCAAATTTCCAATATTTAAAAAATAATGCATTCTGTAGTAGCAAAAGTATAGAAAAAAATCTAAAAGTATAATAGTATGAATGGTTAAAATAGAATAAATCCAGCTATAAAAAATTAATAAAAACTGCAGTACAATGGAAATAAGCTTATGATAAAACATCCATCCATCAAATTGCACCTCAGGGTTTAACTCTTCTAAGAAACTTGGCCTGGTACATTACATTAAGGAGATGTTCATTTTATTTCCACTTAATATGTAGGATTTCCAGGCTTGTCCAGGCCCTAAAACCTCCAGTTCTATAGTACGTCTTTTTCAGGTACCCTTGCAGGTACCCAGGACACGTTAATTATATGATTGACTGAGTAAAATCTGTTCTTGAAGAGACTAAGAATAAAAAAGCTTTGCTCATGTTTGTGTCTCTTTTTCTTCCAGGTAGTAGTTTTCTTTTCTTTTGTTAGTACAATGTAGGCATACTTTAATCTTGTATTTTTAGGGTTAGAAACAAATGATTTTGGAAAGATTGGAAAATATACCACACTAATTCTATTACGAAGTTACATGCAGAGAGCAGCAGTTCGGTGTGAGGAATTGAGCACTGTAGTTTATTCAGTTTCTATTTGCCTTGGCAGACAGAGCATCCAAGTTAAGTTCAAGAACCAGCATTTCTGTCAGATGACACCTGTGATAACAGATGGCAGCCAAGCATGCTTTCATCATTAATACCAAATTAGCGGAGAGAATAATACCTAATGTCTCTCTTAAAAATAAAATTTGCCAAATACAGCTTAGCCTATGAAAGTTGGGTTTAACTTCAACAATAATAATCTGCTTTGAGATTTTCTTTCTATCTAGCAGTTAGAAAGTCCTAAGTGATGATATACAAGGTAAAGTGATACAGGAAGTCTAAATCCATTTTTCATCTAATTTATCTCAGTCATGAATGAATAGGATAGAAGATTTGGGCATGCTCATTCTTTCTTCTTGGGTCTGGTGCATCTAAGTATCCAGTCGGATGGTTATGCTATACCTTATACGACTACACTTTAGCCACCCAAATCGCTGTGAACATCTTAGCTTATTTCAGCTAAACACACAGTCCATCAAGGCATCTATACCTTGCTTGTAACTGTCAACAGAAAGGGCGCCTCATGGTCACACACGAGGGCACAAGTCACCCAAGTCGAAGGACAAGGAAGAGAGGAGATATTTGTTATTCCTGTCAGTATTAAAGGGAAAGACTTTTGCCTTTCTTTTCCTAAAATTATGTATGGCACTGCCCAGTAGACTTTGAAAGAAAGCAGAAAACTCAAAAATGAAAGAATGCAGAAAACTGATCATAAATATGACTTTTGTTGAATAGATTTTACTATTTATAAACTGTTTCACTGTTTGTATGACTGTGTTATACAAGCTTGCATGTCAGTTTATGCATGCACATAATTGTTCCTTTAGGGAAAGAATATCTTAAGGGTGAGGGGGAAAAAACACTATTTTTCTTCCTACAAATAGGCAATGATATCTTGCATAATAGATGGCTTTTTTGCTTTGTTTTCACAATTCATGAACACACATGTAGACACACATGCATACATAGGCAACAGGGACAGATACAGAGTTTAAATAGGTTTGAAAAAAGCCTGGCATTCTCAGTAGTCCACAGCATAAACTAAATGTCTGGCTTTATATTCCCAAATTAGTTTCATGGAATTAATTTTTCCTGTACTGCTCTTACATCATAGTTATTCCAGTAGATTGTAAATTTCTAAAGATAGAGATACTATCTCACTCACCATTATAGCCACAACATAGGGGAACATGTGAATCCCATGCCAATTATGAAAAGAAAATTCTATTTAATTTTCAGTTTTGTCCATAGAGTATTTCTTCCACATATAAAACTAAGATTTTTTTAATTTCATTTTTTATAAACTAGACAAGTTTATATAATCCTAATATTCTAAATTACATCTTAAACCAGGTGCAGTAGCTCACGCCTATAGTCCCAGTTATTCAGGAGGCTGAGGTGGGAGGAAGGGAGGATTGCTTGAGGCCAGGAGTTTGAAAAAAGATTTTCCTCTCAGATTTGAGTCTAATTTGATTCTTTAAAAATAAAGAAGTTTTTATTGGAAATATCATTTATTAGTATAATATGCCAAAAATAGAACTTTTCAAATAGCAAACCAATCTATACTTAGAGGCATTAAAATCTCCTATAAATTAATAATGATAGGTAATTTTTATTGAGTACTTACACAGTGCCAGGCCTTGTGCTATTTCAAATAATATTGAAGAATTATCTGTTAAGTTATTTCACCTGTTATCATAATATCCATTTTCTACAAAAAGAAAACTAGGTCTGAAGAACTTAATAACTGGTCGAGGGTGATGACACCATCTGAACTGGAGCTAGAATTCTCTCTCTCTTTTCACTGACTTCAGTGCTTCCACTCTTAAGTACTTCATTCTACTGTTTGCTTAATAATACTCGTGTGCCTCTCTGACGTTCTGTTTCCACCACAATAGATACCAGCAAACTGCATTGTTTATATGTCTGTCTTCATGGCAGCCTACAAGGGAAAAACAAAGTTATTTCTAAGTTAACAAATATGAAAAACCAATGCTGGTATCAAAGATCTCTGGACTCTTTAAATCGGATTCTCATCAAAGCAGATATTTATCTGTTTGGTTAACATCTATTGAGCACCTACTATTTGTAAAGCATTCTCTACCCATAAGTAAATTCCATAATTTTTTAATGAAGCAAAATGTTTATATCACTTCAAGAGTATAGATATACAGCATGATAGGATTTGGTTTAATGGTTGTGGCCAGTTTTCACACAATCTGCAACTCTTACAAGTAACTGAAACAAGCAATTTTTAGTAAAAATATTTTTGAGTAAAAATGAATGCAACAAAAGCAATAAAAGCAATTATTGGTAAAAGGACAGAAAGTTAGGTGCCAAAAGCTATCTTGGAAATAAAAAACAATAAATTCTTCCAGAGCATCACAGATTTATACTTGGTCTCACACAATATGTAAATGCAACAACCACAACTGACAATTACAGTCTTGGAAAAAAGCACTGCCATCAATAATTCCTATTAATGTTAAAGAAATATGTACTTAACAACATGCTTTCACTAGGAGTTCACTAAATCTATGCATCTTTTACACACCTGTTGGTAAATTCCTGCTACTCCAAAAAAAAAAAAGAAAGAAAGAAAACCTCAAAATCAAACCTGCCATATCCTTCATTCTGACATCGGTAGCCTGGGCTGTCTGTCTGATTCTGGGTACGTGTACTTATCTTTAGCACCAGACAGTCAGAAGACTTTGGCCAAGGAAAGGAAAATGAAAGACTGTTTCTCCTCCTCCACTGGGATGTACTATATTTTTACCCTCTTGGATTCAAAGGAAAGAACATTTTTTCCTAAGTGACTATTAGGGAGGCAGTGGCAATTCTCAACTAGAACATCTCTAGTACTCATCTGCTCTATAAACTTATACAAGTTACTTAACCTCTCTGTGCCTCGATTTCTTTCATCTGTGAAGTGGGGTAGTAACAGTACCTCCCTCAGTGGGGAGCTGTGTGAATGAGTGTGACCACATAAGTAAAGCACCTATCACCACGCCTGGCACATGGGAGCACTCCGTGTACGTCAGCTTTGCTTCCCAACAGTCAGTGATGACTAAAACGGTGGCTAAAAGCCTTGCTGTACTTGTTTCCTATAAGAATTAATCAGTCTTGTTGTTCTGAAATCCACCAAACTCCTAGTAAATGAACTCATTCCAACTAGGCTCCTCCCTTGTGACCCTCCAAGGTAGGGGAGGATAATGACTAGACACAGAAAGGTATGCTGATGAACATGGAGGACATTATGCTAAGTGAAATAAGCCAGGCATGGAGGGACAAATACTGTGTGATTCCATCTATATAAGGTATCTAATGGAGTCAAACTCACAGAAGCAGGGAGTAGAAGCTGGAAGGAGGGGGAAATGGGGAATTGGTATGTATCAGGTATCCTCAGTTATGCAAGATGAAAAGTTCTAAAGATCTACTGCACAACATTGTGTTTATAGTTAACGATACTGTACTCCACAGTTAAACATTTGTTAAGAAGGTAAATCTCTGTTAGGTGTTTTTTACCACAATAAAAAAAAATAGAAAGGAAAAGAAAGAAAGGAAGGGAGGGAGGGAAGAAGGAAGGGAAGAAAAAAGAAAGGAAGGAAAAAGAACCTTGGGCTGTAATGAAGAGGTTAGGCCAATTGTAGAAATATGTGCGTCCTTGTGCTTTCCATTTGTTTTTACTAGATCCCTAAAACAAGGGACCCAAAAGATACTTTCAAAACTTACATTAGAGCTAAAAGTTATCTGACACTTTGAGCCAGATTCTCCCAATCTGTCAGCTGCTGTCTGTTGGAGAAATTTTATGCCCTGAAGCAGTTGGGGCACACAATAATTCATAAGTGTGACTTCCAGGAACACCCACTTTACAGAAGACCAGTATTAAGCATCTAAACTCCTAAGCTGTAAAATACAGGGATAATTGAACCAATAGAATGTGAAATTTAAGGGAGCTGTAACTCCAGCAGTTTCAAAGCTATGTTATCTAATTATGTAACACTCTCATCTTTTCCCAAACATTTATTTCTCAGATTAAGTGGAAGAATATAAATTGGTATGTGGGATTTGGAAAAACAATTTGTGGTTCTCTTAAATATTATATGAATGGTGACACTGTAGGCTATTATAAAAATTTTTTAAAAGAGGCAGCAAAGACGAACGGTAACAGGAATTGAAAATGCATTGCAGAATGATTACAAGTTTATGTCATGCATTCTGTCATCCCTGATAATACACAGATAAGACTTCCCATAGGAACAAGTCTGTAAGCGTATCTGCTCATGATTTTAGTCCTGAATTTAGTAAGGGAGTATCTTCACTGGCCTTATAAAAGAAGAGGGTAGCAGCTACATCCGTCAAATGAAGATCATGGTGATTAAACACTTAAAAAGAGAATGGGTCAAGGTAGTGACAAGCTTTAAGTTGACCAATTTAGGCAATCTCTGAAGCCTTATTTCTCTATCCTTGAATAAGAATATAAATATTAAAGAAGACTTTAAAACTTTGAATCTCTTCACATGCAGATTTACTCTGATTGTTTCAAAACTTTAATACTATTGGACCTTTTAGTTTTGAAATATTCCAAAATGGATTTCTTGACATGAATGTATACTAGATATTAATTTTTAAGGTATTTAGAAAGTATAAATACATAACTTAAAATATTTTGAACCTAAAAATGTTAAACAGAATCCTTGCAAATATAATATCAGCATAGTAATAAAATAAAACATAGTTGATATGTTTTAAAATAGATATGTACATTTTAGTACCTATCAAACACTTAAAAGATGACTCTTCAAGGCAATTTGCAAACTATGGTTTCATCTAGATAGATGTTGGTGTAAATCAGGAAGCTTCAGTTCACCGTTTTTCTAAACAAGTATGCCATAATCCTTGCTAGCTCTGTTTCCGTGAGTCCATCATAAATCTACCATACTGCACTGTCTCCTCAGAACACAGTCACGGATTCAAACACTTGAAAGTATAGTGAACTATACATACAGCAAGTCTATCTTTCTAGTCAGTAATCTCCATCACCTGTGGGGCATATTTCATTTTTAACAAAATCTTAATAGAAATGCACCCTTCATGCTTAGAAGCTATCCCTTTATTATCACAGTTTATTGGAAACAACCTTTTCTGTTAGCCTAGACACATGAAATAGGAATGGACACTCCTTTTAATGTATACACATATGTGGTTTGCCTACAATGTCTACTAAATTAGCCAGGATGGACTTTAGTGAAGTGAATGATAACCTAGATTCAAATGGCATAAAACATTTTTCTCAATTTGCCACTGTTGATATTTAATTTGCTCTGATCCAAACCTGCTAACATTACCCGAGTGGAAGGAGCAACTAAGATTCATTATTTCAGATTTATTTTTACTATTGAAGCTGTATGCTAAAAGAAAAGTAAAATAAATGGATAAAAATATTTAATTTTCAGTCTTCAACCTTAAAATGGTGTATTAAAACCAGGAAAAAAAATTTCAACCTTTTCCTTTTTCTGGAATTATACTTATAGTTTTGTATTTATTGAATGCATTCATAGGCTCCCTTAGGATGTGAAATGTATGGAAATATATGTGCATTACTAAAGAAAGAACTAAATTTATTCTTTCCTCACATCATGCTCTTCTTTGCAGTAGAGGTTTTTAATTCAATACAGAGCTGGAATGAGATGGAGCCAATTTCCTGGTCTATATGTGTGACAAATGCTGAAAGTGGCACAAGATTAACAAATTAGTTGGAGTATAGATCTTAAGATTTTTTTTTCTGTGTCTCTAAATCAAAATTCATACTTTATTTGAAATGAAGCCTTCTTTAGAATTCAATAATGAATAAGGATCTTTTATTTTTCTGTATTTAAGATGAAAAGATGGAATGCATAACAACATACTAGCAATTTTTGAAAAACAAATTTTTCATTTGTAGGAAAACTTACAAAGTTTATATATTGGAAATATGAAATTATTTTAATTGGTATCTAGTGTCTCGGACTAATAGTCCCAATGTGTGGTTTGCTAAAGCTGAAAAATTATTTTCAAAATAAATAGTTTTTCCCAAAATAAAAACGTGAAATGAAAAGCAAAGGTAGCATTTATTTAAATCTGTATTTTATGGGTAAAAACATATTTAAATGGTAAGGTCCTAGATAAATATACTTGCTTTTCTAATAGCATTTGTTAGCTTAGTTTTAAGTAAAAACTATCAGGGTTGGCTGTTTCACCTAACCTCAGAATCGTGTACTTGATCTAATCCAGATATCTAACACCAAACAATAAAAACATCTGTGACAATAAAAGCATGTAACAGTGTGGAATTGTTTAATTTGGGAGAAAATGGCTATGTTTAATAATCATATGTGCATGAACTGATTTCTCCTCTGCGTTGAGAAACTTACATTTTGCAAATGGTGCTTCTTTTTTTAAGAAATCAACTTATGATGTGAAAGAGCTTTATAAAAGATATTCTGAAATACATGTTTTAGCATTGGCTCACTCATTCAGCTTTAGAGCCTGGTCATGGTCCACCTGTTTTGCTTGGGCTTAAATTACATAAAAATAACAGCATTTTAAAGCAAGCACAATCTTACTTGTTGTACCCAAACATGATAACATGCTTAAAATTCAAGAAGAGCTCTATGCAGGTTGTACCTCTCAGTCACCCAATCTCCTTTCACATATCTGTTCATGTTGACAGACTATGTCATAATACATCAACAGAAAGATCAGCACAGAAGAACAAAATTTCATCGCCTGACAGCAAGAGGAAAACTGATTTTCAGTATTAAATTAGTAAAAATACACCATTAACTCACTTCCAATAAGTCTACTACCTTTAAAAAATAAGGTGTCTTGCACAAATGTATGCAAAGGCAATTAAGATTGTACATGTCTTTGGTATCACCCTTTGACTGACGGCCTATTTCATTTTCTCTTTTATATGTGATTTTTTTTTATATCTTGGAAGCAATTTATAGAATTTTAAAAAAATAATAATTCCTTAATGAGACATGTAGTATCATGTATATAAAAGTATATCTGCCAATTGTTTTGAAGACAGTCTCTCTCGTATTAATCACGAGTAGGAACCAACTGACCATTGCATCAGAAATGGGTATTTAAGCTTCTGATAAAAGTTAGATACATTTTTCATATAACATCTTGCTCTGTGCTTGGGCTTCGGTAGAAATTTAACAATACCTGTAATACCTAATGTCTTTTACAGCCTAGGGCATCATCTGCCACTTAGGCTTTAATTTTGCCCCTGTTTGAACACCCTACAACATATGCACTTCTCTTTTGTCTATTATCCTAGAGTTGTGCTATTCCCAAATATTGACATCATCTACTTTTATCAGCATTAACTGCTCCGCAGCTTCCCAGGCTCATGCTCAGCTCTATTTCTTCCTATTGATTATCTTCCTCACTCCAGCAGGTAGCTAGCCAGCGAGGCTGTCCTGAGAAATAGCTTCCAATGACTTTATACGCACAATTTACACGGAATTGTTTAAAGAAGATATTAGCCTCAATACAAATCAGTGAACCTCATTTAGTCAATACTGCACAATTCCGCTGTTGGCACCCTGTCACATGTTAGTCTTCACAGTCAGCTGCTGTACCCAATCTGCACATTAGCCATAGTATTTAGTTTCATATTAAAATGAAGCTGGGTTTTTCGCTTTTGCTTTTCTTTTTGAAATCTTTTCAGTATACTTTTTACATCACCTCACTGAGCCATGTGATAGTAATATATTTTGAAATATAAAAACCTGAGATTAAATGTTTGATTTTTGACAGTGTTCTTAAATATAATAAATTCAAAAGGAAATACTGTTAAGTTAAAATGGAGTGTTTTTCATTAAGTCCAATCAAATGGTAGACAACAAAGGATCTTTTATTTGAGAATATGAAGTGAAAATGAAAACCAGAAAACCTTTACTAAGAAAAGGTCCAGCTAAATTATGTTGGAAGGAGGTCTCCAGATTGAGCTTGGGTGTTTCTTTTGCTAAAAGTGAATTAAACTAAGATATGCTATGAAGAAATATTTTTACAAAGCAGCAAAACTTAATGCTTTTTGGAGATGAAAATAAGGTCTAAGAACAGTTGACTTTGAAAATAATTTTAAAGAAAGATCACATATGAAAAAAATTGCCACAGCATCTGATCTTTTCTTATAATCATAACAGGGAACTGTTTGGAGTAAAGTAATGCTGTTCCCCTCTTTCTCTTCCATGGCAATGCTGTAAAATTCTAGAAGGAGTGTTTACATTTCAGAATTGCCCCTCCTTAAACTACTGGTTTATGATAGTAAATGAGATGATGTCCAAATGTTGAAAACGAGAAAATTAAAACGAAAATCTAAATGTGAAATATAATATAATGAAATAACTAAGCAACATAATACTGCTCTGAATGTTTTCACAAATATTGCAAAATGAACTGCAATACATTAAAATTCTTCGGTAGTTGTGTAATACATAAGTGAAGGTTTACATATAAAAGCCTCAGCTATCAAAAAGGGATCTTTATATCATATTATCCTAAATTTTTACTTGAAAACATCACTAACATCTTTGAGTGCATTTTGAAAAGTTGTCATTACATCTATTTGCATATTTCTTTGTAAACTGAAATAGGTAAGAATTAAGCTGACTGCTCAAAATAATCTATTTGTTTTAAAATCCATCCTCTAGCTTTAGTGACCGAGTAGCAGAAACCTTTGGGAAATAAGAATGGCAGAGAAAATAATAATTTCAGTTTTGGAGATTTTTAAGGGCTGTATATCTCACATTTTAAATAAAAAGTAAGACAAACAAAATGACAATTTTAAATAAGTGATAGTAAATAATAGCAGCATTTTGAAAATTAATATAGGAAAGCAATTAAAATTATACAATAAATTATTATATATTTCAATGTTTTCTTTTTTTGACTATACAATGTTAAAGGTGTTTTTAATATGACCTTTGCTTTCTTTTCTTTTCTCTTTAAATATCTCTACTTGGGAGCTGGAACTCTGAAGCACAGGTAGAAAAGACACACTATAAGATGGCCAGTCTTTCCTGACCGTACATCTTCTCACACATTTATTGCAAACTGACACTCATACAACAGCCTTTTTCTTTTTTATCACAAAGATTCAACAAAGAACAATCCGGGTACCAAGGGAAAATCATACTCCAGAAAAGAGAGAAATGTTATAACTGCATATTCAGGCTGCACAAATGCAAGCATGGCAGGGATAATTGTAATATTTTGTGTGTGACAGCATCTATCCATTAGAAATAAGTCAATAACCTAAATATGATAGTATTTAAGCATAATGGTGTATGTGTGCCCATATATGTATATATTACATGTAATGCACAAATATAAATTCCAGTCCAAACTGAAATGTACAAATATTATTAGGCTTTTTCAGTTTTAAATATTCTTTGATAATATGTGTTTATAGATTAAGTAAATTTCTACCGACCAAATTATAAGAGTTTCATGCTAGTCCATTTCTTGTATAATATTCTTATATTAAATAAAATTGTATGCTTTATATATTGACTTAAACAGAAGAACATTCTCAATAAAGAAAATGTAGCATAAACAATGACCACAAATTAAAATAGGTTTTAAAAACCAATGCAACCAGTCAAATAAACATTTAGGATAAATAAAGATGCTGATATTTTTCTGAAAGAGCTTTCTAAACTAACAATAATGCTTCAAGTGTAAGTGAATGTTGGTTTTTAATTATGTCAAAACATGAAATGGTCAAACAATGATGTTCCACAGTCACTTTTAAAAAGAATTAATGTTTTAAAATATTGTTTTGTTTTGATTACATTTCTAAAATATAAAATTATTTTTGTCTTCTTAATCTATTAAGACCCATCTATAGAAGAAAACATGACTTTAAATATATAATTATTATAAACCTTATAAATGTTCATATTTATGATGCATAATAAAGATTAATAGTAAAGATCTATAGTGACCACCTGCACCGATTACCAGATGATGACAAAAAAACATGTATATCATTTCATTGCATTAGTTTTACTAGCAAAAAATTCTGGATGGAGTCCAGAAATTTCAAATAAATCTCTTTGCCATAAATACTTTGATGTGTATAACCTAGTCAAGAAAGAATATTTTACACCAAAAATTAACTTTTAAAGCAATAATATTGAATTCTATGAGATAGTACCCTCTTTAGAAGTGTAAACTTAATGTATCCAAGCTAAACACAGACACACAATATTTTGCCAGGAGGAATTTTGTTTTTATTGTTAAAGTAAACTGAAAATGAAAACATTAAGATAATTATTACATTATCATCCATGTAATTATGTAGCTTTAAAAATATGTAAATATTTCATTTAACTCTAATCTTACATATTTAACAATTTAATTATTGCCATTACTAATTTTTTATAAAGTATAAATATTTTAAAATATCAACTAACACATACATCTATCCAAATTCCAAAACAATTTCATTTAACTAAAAATATGCAATCAACTAGATAGCTATTGGGATTTAGTTCATAATTTTTTATTTGATACCTCTATGTTTATAGAAATATATATAAGCAGAGTTCAATATTAAGAAATTAATTTTAGTCTTCTTATATACAAAAGTATCTTTATGCACCTATTACCATCTGTGGAAAATATAGATATATCATTCATACATGTATATGTGTATATATATGCTATCTATATATTTTGGGCAGAGAAGAAAAGCCTTCTCATAGTCTAGAATAAACAATGAAGGTGTGTGTATGTCTGTGTGCATGTGTGTATATGTCTGTGTGCGTGTGTATATGTCTGTGTGCATGTGTGTGTTTGGAGATGCAGGAAAGAAATTGGTACCTTTACAGAGAGGTATTAAAGGTAGGCTATTAACATGTTTCAAAATTAATATAAAGTTATTATGTTATTATACCATTGATAATTTTGATCTCTCATCTCCCTCTCTCTCTCTCTCCCAATCTGTGTGTGTGTGTGTGTGTGTGTGTGGCCACTAACAAGAAAGTGAACATTTGAGATTAAAGGAAAAATTAACTGTATAGGACTTAAAATAAGACATTTTGGTTAAAATTACTAAATTAAAATTTGAGTCCATTTGGGTTTACTTTTCTCAAATATGAAATAAAGAGCTTACAAAATGGGCATGAGAAATACAACATATTTTGAAGATTTTCTATTGAAAATTTTTCCCATGTAAATATTTATATCATTAGTACCCTATAGTATTATAAAATATTCTAAAAGCATATATGAAAATATTATAAAATAAACCCCAAATTGTTATCTTTGTATCATATGTATCAAGACTCTAGGTAAAGAGAATGTTCCTTATCATTTTATTCTGATATAACTTTCAAACTCTCTACTTTAATGTTTTTATGTATATCTAACTTACTGGTTTTTCAGATTTGTCATTTTTTCAATATTCTAGGACTGAAAAGAGAATAATATAGCATTATATGTCAAGAATTTACATAGCTATCTAATCGTTAATAACTTGGCCACATTTAAGGCTATGCATTTAAATAGTTATAACCTCAGTAATGCCAGTGCTGCATTCAAGTGATTCCACAGAAAAGAGCAACTTATAGTGTCATTTACTAATACCTGACTACCTAGATTCCTAAAGCATTTAATTAAAATATATATGTATGTGTATATGTATATACATATACTAATATATGTATTTGTATGAAAACAACTATTTAAACTGTGAGGGTAGCAATGTTGATGTTTGTCGAGAAGTTGACAAAAAGCAGTAGACAAAAAGTTATCTGTAACTCTCAAGCAGACGTGTCCATTTTCTAATTCCTAGAAAATTAACAAGGATAAACCTATACCCTAAGTCGCCTTCATTCAAAATGGTAGACTAATGATACGATGGAATCAAAGCAAGGTATGGAGAGGGGAGAGAAGATTGAGAAAGGAATACCTTTTTCTAGGCTCCACAAAGGGTTGAGGGCCTAATTATTTTTAAGTATAATCCAACCAAGCTCTTCTCATGCTTAGCTGCACTGAGTGACACTATTTGTGATGCCCAGTGTGCTGAAACTGAGCAGGTTGCTGTCAGTTTAAAAATGACTATAATAAAAGTGACCATGAAGATGGATCTTGTGATTTTGCGTTTCTAATCAGTCATCTGTGAAGAACACTTTTGCTTTGATTCAGCAGACTGGTGACAGCCATGATTGATAGTGCACGAGGATGAAAAAAGGTTATTAACTGTCTTCCTATTAAGCTCAATGTATTACCCCTCTAGGTGCATCTCATACTTTAAGTTAAAGTACTTACTCAGGTAAGGTCAAGAATGAACTCTACAGAGATGGTATCCATCCTGCTGAAAATGAGCAGGGCATCCTTCCACTGATTTTTTTTAAATATAGCATTTAAACTACATTTAATTCAACTGTCTTATTCATTAGCTAAAAAAAAAGAAAATTAAGAAAATTTGCTCCTTCCAACAGCATCCATATGGAATGTACTAAAGGCATAGAAAATAGCTTTAAATGTAAAGATTTGAATGCAGTGCTAACTGGCAACATGTGTGGGGCATGTACATGAATCTATATTTAAACAGATAGTCATATATTACATGACTATGAGTGTATTTTTAAAGGGAGACAGTAAAATTGATTTATTATTTAAAAATAAATATCTGTATTGTAAATGTAAAAATTGGTTCACTTTTCAATCATTCATAAATGGCACGTTTATGACAGAGAAATAATCACACAAATTCAAAAGATCTGTTTAAATGCATAGGTATTTGTTTTGGTTTAAATGTATTAATTTATTAACTCCATCTCATTTTAATTTTTAAAAAATTAGAAATACTACATATAGATGAACATTTGAATGACAATATCTATGCAATTCCTTAACTAACATACTGCATACACACACATACACGAATAGTTTACAGATCCTAAGGTATTAAAGTTTTCCAGTAACTAAGGACATACCATTAAATGAAATAATAAAAGTTTCAACCATATTTTCTGTGTTTATTAATTCTTAAGAAAGCCGAAGTGTACTGAAATGTTTTTGAACACTTTGTTTTAAAGAATGAAGAACTTCTCTTTAAGAACATTTTAAATTTACAAGTTTGGTTCTAGAACATAACAGATTAAACATATGTATTTTAATTTAGAATTATAGTATTATGTTTTTTCATACATTCTCCACTGTAAACACTCAACACATGTCAAATGTAATATGAATTAGTCAAAAATATTTAAGGATATCAATAACTTGGCAGTGAGGTAGCATTTAAACTATAACCAAATTTCAGCTCTGTGTGCTTGGCAGTGCATTACTGAGCAACTTTGCACAGTGACATAGAATAAGAAAATGTTCCCAAAATGTCATTAGAGTTTCAATGCAGGGAAAATCATATTATGCCCAAAAGTTTTCTCTGGTATATCATGACCTGTTTCTCCAGTGTCAGTTATCATACCTATTTTGGTCTACAATAAATTATATTGTGAAAATATACTGTTTTAATATTGGGATCCAGCAACAATGAAATATAGAGAAAGTAAGGGAAAAAGTTCAAGATTTCCTTGAATTTCTCTTTATAGCCTCGAAAATTGGCTCTCTATCCTACTCTGCTTAATACTGCAATTGCTGCTTTTAGAAGCCTTTCTAGTTCTCTAGCATTTTATGTATGCCAAGTATAATTTAAATACTTACACACTGAAAGCCTCTTCATAAAAAATGTTAGATCAATATAAAAATTGTTTGTTTAATGAATTGTGTTTATGTGGAGGAGACTTAAGTGTAGATTTTAGAATTCATACATGATTTCCTCAATAAGACATATTAATTTTATTATTAAATGAATTACTTTTTCTGTCCTATACAACTTCAACAAGCAAACTTTCATTCCAAAATTTAGAAATCATGATGAGACAAGTGATCAAGGGGAACATATGGTCAATATTCTTCTACAAATGTTTGTCAAAGGTTTCACAACGAAATTACAAGTTAAGAAATATTATGTTGTGCGTCTCTCAAAAACATCGTTTGCTTTTAAAATCAGAAAAGAACAATGCAATGCCAATCTATCTCATGGTAATTAACACAATGTTCTGAAATGTTAGTGAAATTCCCTTCCTCCTCCATCTGCCTAATTTGGAGTTTCTCAAGGAAAATGTAGGAAATACAAAGATGAAGTAGGCCCGAGAGGATCATACCCATTTTCTAGTGTCCTCTGTTTCCTCCCTTTATGGAATCAAGATCTGGAACACACATTACACACAACATACATTTTATGAAAGAACAAGGCAAAGACAGTTTCAGGTAAAGTTTAGGTCATTTCCAAGGCAGTTAATTAGCATAGCTGAAATTAAAGTTGAGCCAATCCAACACTAGCAGACACACACACACACAATTTTTTAATGCAACGTCTTCCTTTATCCTTCTAGAACTCCAGAACAGAATGTTGCATTAATATTGTTCAAGTAAATGATAGAACTGGCAAACAAACAAACAAAACAAACACCTTTGTGCAAACCCCTTACATTTGGTTTTGAGCTATTGCGACATGGTTTCTTCGACTGCTTGGGGCACAAGGCATCTTTAGTTTATTATTTCTAGGACTTGGATTCCTTTTAGTTTGAAACTCTCTTTCACAGCTCTTCCAATCCTATCTGCATCCTCCACCCCCTTCCTCCTCCAGAACCGACTAGGGCACATAAGGTAGGTGTATGAACTGGGTGTTGCACATATGTGTAGGCAGAACGTGGAGACCGGCAGCTGCTGTCCATTCCCAGACTGTGTACCTGAGCGCAGTGGCCACTCTGCTCTTCCGCCCAGCCCACTCCTGCCTGCAGTGTTGCTGCTGTCACGCCAGCCGGTGATTTGATAGGCTTGTCGGGTTGCCATGGTGTTGACTTCTTGCCTCTGAGGAGCTGCCCAATGACTGGAGGTCTGGGATTAAAGCGGGAAGAGGCAGCGGCCACAGCGAATTTCAGCGGCAGCTGTAGCAGCTAGGAACAAGAAGCAAGAGGACGAGGTCTTTAGACTGCGCTCCCCTCCTGCAAGCAGGGCTGCCAGTGAGGGAAAGAGAAGAAAGGGTGAACGGTTGAAATGGTGACCACTGGCAGCAGGAGATACAAGTGAGGGGTTTGAGATCCGCTCAGGAATAACTCATAAGCAATCAGCACGCGCTGAGAAGGAAAATCTTAACAGAATTCGTTATTATTCACACAAGACATTACGGGGGCAGATGGTGGGACTGAGAGTCAAAAGGTGTTAAAAGGGACCTAAGTGATTGATTCATTTCCCCCCCCACACACCCTACCTTTTATTTGGGCAACCGAGATACGTGACAAATAAAGAAGCGCTGTGCGGGGAACTTCAAATCACGTAAACTAACTTATTCTGAGAACAGAAAGTGCAATTAGATGGCAACCGAGTAAATGAAATAGTTTCCTAGGACAGCGGCCGGTGGGGCGGGGGCAGGGTGGGGCGGGGGGGCAGAGAGTGCTTGTGCAATGCACAACCCCAGACGGAAATTGTAAACTAGGAAATGAAAGGGAAAGAAACCGCTTCTGTTATAAATTAGTAGGTGGGTGAAGGTTATACAAAGAAGAAAAGGGAAAGTAAAGCTGTTAAAAGAATAGAATAAAACCCCTGGGAGTTCCACTCGAAATCCCCCCTTACTCCCCAATCCAAAGGGAGTAGGAGGAGGAGAAAAAGAGTACATTCTGGTGTGATGAGAACTCTCTGGAATGTCTGGAGGAGAGGACAGAAGTGCGAGGGTAAGAAGACCCGGGTGCTAAATAAATGGCAGGAGACGAAAATGGGGGAGGGGCAGGGTAAGAGAGAAAAAGCGATTCACTCAAGGGATTTAGAGATTCAGAAGAGAGAGATTCCAAGAGAAGGAAAAGAACAGAAGTTCAGGCTCGTAGTGAAAAGAAAAGAGGAAACAAGAATCAGTAAGAGGAAAACGGTGTTTGCTGCTGAGGCAGGACACGGGAAGGCAACCACAGTCAACTGGAAAAGAAGCCCGAGCCAAGGAGCAACTGCCAGGACGCAGGGCAGAGAGGGCAGCAGATCGTGGGACGGACAGTGGAGCAGAGCACCGCGGGGCAGGACCCGCGAGCTGGAAGCCAGGTGCCGCGCAGCCAGCGCCCTGGCTCCGGGCGACGCAGGGACTTTTCTGGCAATGAGAAGAGCTGCTCGACTAAGCCTGCTGGAGTCACGATTCCCCGCGAGTCCCAAACCCACGCCTCACTAACTACTTTACAGCCACTTTCATTGATTTTCTTTAACAAACAAACATAATACCCGTTACAGCAACACTTCCTCTTGCCGCAGCTTAGAATGCCATAAGCTCTGATGGCTGCATTTCTCCGGACAGCAGTTTTCACAACTTCAAATAAATCGTTTTCCTTCACTTCAGGTTTGGGGAGGCTAGTCCTCGCTCCTCTCTATAATTTGGGAATCACCTTTTAGAATAAGTAGAAGACAGGTCCAGATACAAGTGTGTAAACCTGGTAGGGCTCACTCTGATTTGCATATTAATTTTGCTTATAAGAAGTAACTCAATTTGGAAGGGAAACGCCGGCAAAGAAATCGACACGTTTACATCTGCAGGGAAATTAACACGAGTCTGGCAGGCACACCTAAGCTACTCCCCTTGAGTTGTCTCTTGAAATATTCCTTTAAAAATAAAGAAAGTATTTATTTTAAAGTAGCCCCCCTTCAAACGCTGTTTCTGCTCAAGGTTCTTCCATACATGTCAAAGGGTTGTTGAATTATTCATTATTGTAATTACTATCATCATTGTCATTATCCCTTTCCATGTGGAAATAATTTTATTATCGTAATTTGATATCTGAAGAATTTCCTGTTAGTCGTTTGATAATCATTTTTTTCTGCTGAAAAGAAAAGTTTTGTTTATAAATGAGATAGAGAAAATGTTTTAAATGCTTTGATGTTTACTATAGATTTCCGTTTATCTAATCGATCGGAATGCCAATAAAATCGATTAAAGGTTTAGTGTTTTACAAACAACCATTTTGTGCTTTTTGATTTTACGTTCAGAATGATTTTAATAAAGCTAATGCTTTCCTTTAACATTCTCCCTTAAAAAAAAACCCCAAACCTTCATCGTTTTTCCTTTTATTATTAGAAGTTGCCACTTAAAGTTCCCCTAACAGGAAAATAAACAAAAAATATAAGCAATGGCCGAAATGGCTTAAATTTCATTCTCTTATTGCTCAAGGTATTTAAATAAAGCCCTTTAAAATCTTGGTGAATTATATGCGATCATTCAGTGATTGCGGAATATTAAATTAAACTTAGATAAATCCGCATTGAAGGAGGCAGCACCCAATCCTGAATTTATTTCCCATTTTCTCTAACAGCATCACTGCGCTCCTCTCTTTGCAATGACAATGTGCCAAATCTGGGCATTTTGAAAACATTTTCCATATGCTTTAACAGGGGACTGATAGACAAAGAAGAAAAGGAGATGATCTTTTTGCTCTGAGGTATATTTTCTTTAACCTTTTTCTCTTAGATTTTCACTGATAATCATTTTAAAGCAAAAGTTTGAAAATCATTTAATGCATTTTTTTTTTTTTTTTGCTTTCACCTTTTTTTCCTGCCTTGTAATTTATTCCTGAAAGGGAGTTTTGGTTATAATTTAATGTAAAGCTGTCATTTCTGTACCTTGGCAAACAACATTTTGTTTCAAAACCTTTGATTCATTTAGTTTCTGCTAGTTGCTTTTTGTAATTAAAGATGGATTTAATTATACATTTTGTAACTTAGATCAGATGGGCTGTTTGTTTGCTGTAGGATTTAACGGTGCTGTTGTGTTTAATATTCAGGGGCATTACATACAGTTGTGGTGGCTTTTCTTCAACTATAAATATCTGTACGTTTGTCTTAGAAATGCAGATGTTTGGATGAATGCAATGTCCTATTTCAAAATAATTTTATTTGTTGCCCAGAGTTTAGAATTTTATCTATATAGCATTTCATTGATTAGATATAAATGCCTTTAGGTTAAAAAAAACCAACAACTTTATCTTCTGTTCAATGATATCAGTTGTTATTTCTCTGTGTGTTTTTTCTTCCTATTTGTCTATCCTTTCCCATTTGGATTCACTCTTGGAGCTCTTCCCCAGACAGAATGTAAAATTTTTGTTGGATACTCTTGCTGGAAATATCTCCGTGTATATTTGAGGAGGGTGTGCTTGTGATCTCGGTTTTGGGTGGTGTGAATGTGTATGCATGTGGAGGAGGGAGGGTGGTGATAAAGGGTCCTCATTAATTTGCATAAGAACTGTGGAAGTGCTTGTGAAGTTAGTGAACTGCTATTGTTTGGGGAGAGTGCTGCCTGATTTTGTTTATAAACACTGGGCCAGTTGCCTAGAGGGAAAAGAGGTCACAGCACTGTCTGAGCTCTGACCTTTGAAAGGCCAGAGGGCGTCTGACTTTTCTCTCTCTTCCTCCCTTCCCTTCTCTCCCCCTTAATTCTTCCTTCCTCAAACTCTCTCTAACTTCTCCCTCCTTCCCCATTCCTTTCTTTACCTGTGTATGACTTTCCATAATAATTCCCCCTCCCCGGAAAGGGTCAGAACCTCCAGGAAAAAAAAAAAAGCTGAAACAGATTTACTTCCAAGTAAACGCCAAAAATGGACTTTAGTCCAGAAAGAGAGAAATGCATATGGATATGGAAGTACAGAGACATAGACCTGGGAGCAGGAGGGGGATATTTTTATGATTAAAAAAAGAAGACCATAAAGGAGATAAGAGAGTGGTTGGAGGAGGGGAGAGAATCAGGGAAGGGTTTAACTGCCCACAAACATACACACACGCTCCAAATGCCTTTCCCCTTTGAATTTCATTTTCTCTAGCTCACTGTCACCATCAAATTGTGTCCATTCTCAATGTTACGTCATATTTTAAATCCCCCCTTTTGTTAGTTTTCAAGAAAATATACTTTGTTCCATAGAAGTGAAATTTGGCTCCCCCACCACACACATAGACACACACACACTCGCTATTTCTTGAATTATTTTACTGTAAATACAATGTGTTTGTGACACCTTCCCAAACAAGCCTTGCACCTTTCCATTCACTGTCAACTTCCCATCTTTCCCTTACACGACCACCTCCCACCCGCTCACCACCACCACCCACAGGCACACAAAATGACAGGCATTGGTATCAGGTTTAAGTGTATTTTGGAAAGGAGTTGCTGAGTTAAACAAAAATGTTAGTTAACACACTGCCTTTGTTAAATAACCCCTGGGTGGAGAAGACCCAACAAAAAAGAGGAAAGGAGGAGGGGGGCTGAGGATCTGAAAGTGTCTGTGGTGATATAAAGGGTTCCTAACGCTGAAATCATGTAATACCTCGTTTCAAACTGAGCTCATCTATAGACCCCGGAAGCGCGGTCAAAAGACTGGGAATCTTTTCCCCTTGGGCTGGAGTTGGTCTTGAGCTGGAAGGACTTGGGGGAGAGGGACGGGGGGTATTTATTAGTGAATTGGTGAGGGTTGAGTGGGGGAAGGGGAGAAGAAACAGTTGAAGACTCTTTAAAACGATTGTAAAGAGTGTCCTCCGAGTGGATTTGGAAAATAAAATACGCCGAGGAAAAAGTCCAGAAGTGGAAATTACCTTTTGCCCCAATATTAATTACTCCTTGCCTCCACCACTCAACACCTAACCACCTGGTGTCCTTTTTGGTTCTTCCCCAACTCAGCGCCCGGTGTCAGGGTCCGAGTGCTCCGGAGTGGAGTTGGCTGGGCTGGGGTAGCCCTGCAAAGTGTAGAAGAGGGACTAGGGAAAGTTCCCGGAGCGGCAAGGAAACCTCTTCTCGTTTTACTTTGAAATAAAAAGTAGCCAACGTTCCGTGAGGGCGGCGGCGGGTTCGCGCAGAGTTTAGGGACAGCGGAATGGGGGCGGGGTGATGGGGTGGGAGACAAGGTCAAAGGTGGATGACAAGGGGTCCGTAGAGACCTGAGGGGAGCAGCTGGGTTTCCCAGCGCTGGAGGCCGAGAAGGAGGGCGCGAGGGGCCGCAGCGCAGCCGGGTCGAGCCGCTCGGATCGCGCCCGCGCCCTGGAGCAACCCGCGGGCTGAGCTCGGGCTCGCCCGCCTCGCCGCGCCCCTGCCCGCGGCGCCGCGCTCCGCGCCTCCGGGCCCACCCCGCGCAGTCCTGCCGCCGCTTCTGCCCGACAGCTCTCCGCGCGCTGGCGCGCTCCGAGGCCAAGCCCTGGAGGAAACTCTTGACTCTGCGCTAGTCCCTCTCTGCCCCTTCCCCTCAGCCTATTAACCCCCGACCCTCACCCCCAGCCTCTCTTCTTTGGAAAGAGGTGAAACAAAACGAGGAAGAGATGATTAAAAACAAAACCCACACACACTACACACACACACACACACACACACACACGCACACACACACACAGACACACGCGCGCTCAAGGAGGGGGACACTCGCCAGCAGAAGGATTGCAAAAGTGGGCACCCCCTCACAAATCCTCTTTTCTTTTGTTTTCTTACTTAGAATTCAATAGGACCCCCCCCCCCCACACACACACACCCGGAGACACAACACGCACACACACACATACACAGCTGTATTTACCCAGAAAAGATTGGGGGGGAGGGATAGAGGAGAAATAGCCACCAAATTTTTTAAATGATTTTCCTGATTTGATATTTGCTGTTTTGACATTAATGACATTAATATTATTGATGATGTTTCAGGGAGAAAAGGGCAAAAGAAATAAAGAACTTGAAAACGAAATGATCATCATTTCCCTATTCTTCCATGCCAGAAATAGACCCCTTTCTTCACCTGAGCCTGAAACAGACTTATTGTTCTCAGGTGTTTCCTTCATCATACACATTTACCCGTCTGAAATCACAGGAAATGGTTTTTCCATCAGTGAGCTTGTACATGGAGCCCTCTCCCGCAAAGGGCTTGATCTTTTCTGATTTGAACCTGAAAGTTTCCCTGCCTTCATTTCCCCTCAGTCTCTTTAAAAGCCCCCACTCCCCTTCCCCATGCACACACCTCAAATAGTTCTTTTTTTTTTTTTTAAGACAGAATTTTTGCTCTCTGGGGTGTTTTTCGGTAAACAGTAACGCTACATAAACACCTTTTTTACTTAAAATCTGCAGGGAATTTAAATGTTACCCCCGTGTGCATGTGTTTCTTAAGGCACATGGATAAACCCCACTGAGGTGCAATCAGATACTGCTAGCAAATTGGTGATACAGTTGCTGCGTAAAGGTGGGGCTGTAAACAAAGTTAACTTTAAAATCTTAGAAAGCCTTCCACTTTGAGCAGATTTCTTCCCAAAGAAGTTTGAAATGGAATGGAGTCTTTGGAGAGAGAGAGAATTTTCTTTCTGTTGACGTTTAGTGGTCCTGGTTTCTAAAACACTAGTACATGCACCAACTCCAGATTCCTAAGGTGGTGATTTGCTTTTTTCTCTTAATAAAGACCATATCTAGGTTTTTTTCCTCCACTCCAAGACTCTGGACTTTTCATGGTAACCTTAGCCAGCTGCTGAAGGCAACCAGCTTTCCTGATCTGGGCCTAGGTCTGCTCTTTTGAGGACTATGCTTTCATCCTCCCAGGTGTTTTGTTTGGTTTTTAATCCATTTGCATCAGTTCTAGGATTTTCCAAGTGTTCCCTGATAACACAAGGTTTTAGGCCCAGAAAGATGCATATTTGCAGCTTCTGTAGTTCCCAAGTGCTTGTGCAATAAACCTTTCTGTTGGTATTTGGTAGATTTGGTGCTTAAGGCCTAAGACAAGGTTTTGAAGCAGATCCTGGCGATCCAGAACTTCAAAGGCCTGTCAAGTCAAAAGCAGCTGACGCCTCACCTGTCCAGGAAGCTGGACATTGCAAGTATTTCCTGTTTTTAGCTGATTTGATTTGTTATTCTCACTTTCTCTCTAGAATTCTTATTTTTGAAATAGTACATAAAGGATGTCTACTTGTGATCTGTGGTGTAGCAGTGTTATCAAGATGCTGAGTAGCAATGCATATATATATATATATATTCCATATTCAGTAGGGGGTATTTAAAAGTATGTCTATTCCTAGTTTTAGTTAATTATCTTTTAATGAAAGTGTCACTCATATTCACATCTGTAATATTGGAAAGAGATAATTAGATTTTCAAATGAGAATCAGCCACCTTAAATTTTGCACCAGAAAATACCAAGTATATTTCATTCTAATGAGATCTGTAGTGGGGTTTTAAAATTCATCATAATGTGCTTCAAGAAAAATAACTCAATGGACTCGAAAGATGAAAGGTTTTTTTTTCCCCCTAAGTCTTCTTAAAGTTGTTACATTGAACTTATGCAATTCTGATAAAATATTCAAGAACATTACATAAAGGCTAGCACTGTACCCCCATTATCACTCTTGCAACCATCACTTATTCTCATTTGGAAGTTTACTTTGACTAAACTAACCGCTTCCATCTCCCATGCCCTGGATTTTTCTCTCCTGCGTATGTAAGTGAAAGATACGTGTTTAAAGAGAGTGCCTGCGGATCCAGAGTGCAATTCCTCCTTTGAAATAGGCTGGGCTTAGCGGTGTTTGCACACAGCCAGGCACCCTTTATTTACATACATCTGCATATTTGCTCTGGCCCCCGCATTTCGCCATTAAAGTGCGTTCATGTGCGTAGCAGAATAAACTGGTCAGAGAAAAGCTCATCATCACCCTAACTCATATTTCTGCTTAAAGCCCCTTCATAAACAAATCTCTGGTCCGATAATAATTACTTTGCCTCATTAAAATTAAAAAAAAAAATCTCGAATGGTTAAAGGGCATTGCTTTGGTGGTATCTGTATTTTATTTTCTTCTCCTTCTTGGGGGGTGTGTGTGTGTGTGTGTGTGTGTGCGTGTCTAATTAAGTTTGGGAGTCGCGCGCAGGGGAGCGTGGGGTGCGAGCCCCGGAGGTCCCCATCCCCTGTCCTCTCCGCGGTTGCAGCGTCCGGGGCTCCAGCCGCAGCGCTCCGAGCTTTGGAAGCTGCGAGGCTCCCGGGCTGCTCTGAGTCCGGGCTGCGCGTCATTTGCAGTCTGGGGAATGTTGATCACCTCACTAATTACACCTCTCTCTCCCCCCTCTCCCTCTCCCTCTCCCTCGCTCTCCTCTCTCATTCCCAGAGTGCATATCGGGAATAGACACACAAAGACATGCGCACTCAACTTAATCAGCCATTTTTTTAAACAGGGCTAAAACGATAATAATTAGCAGAATAAAGACATATCGGATTTTCATTTCCTTTCCTCCTTTTCCCAACCCCTTCACAACCAAACAGCGAGACCGCGGTCGGCACATGCTTTAACTCCTCCCGGACCCCCGAGGACCGCTCCATGCCCCCCACTTTCTGCTCCAGCGTTTTTATTTTCACCCAATAAAGTTCGAGGATTATTTTTTTATTTTTTTTATTTTTTTAATGAACCCTCTCGTTTTACTTGGATGTGATCAGCTGTAAGTAAAATAAAAGCAAAACAAAAAAGAGGCGAAGATCGAGTAGGAACTGCAGGGGAAATGGAAAGTAAGTTTTTTCTTTAACTTTTATTGAGTAGTTTGTGTTAAATTTAGGTCGAGTATCGATTATCTTTCCAGCCTGATCTTGCACAATCTTTGATATTTCGCTCCCTCTCTCTCCCTCTCCCTCTCCGCCTCTCTCCCTCTTTGCCCCTAGCTCTCTCGCTCCTGCTCGCTCTCGCACACATCCCCTCATCCCGACCATCTCTTCCGCTCTGCCCCCCTTTTCTATCTCTTTCCCCCTTTTTTTGGCTCCAAGATTTTCTCCGCTGAGGGAGGGAGGGGGCACTAAGGGACCCGATTTTCCACTTTCTTTGGCGGGGGGCTCCGTTTTTCGGGATTTAACTTTTGGATTAAGTGGCGGATCATCCACGTTTGGCCGGGCAGTTTTCTCTCCTTTTTCCTGTCTTTTCGGGTTCTGCCTTCACCGTGAGCCAGGGGCATTCTCGTGGCTGGGGGAAAGCTGTCAGCTCCGCAGAGGCGCGGGCACTACCAGAGGTCCCCGCTCACCCCGTGCCCCTACAGCCTGGTCGGGATGGCTCTTCCTCCGCACCCATCCTCCGAAAGTTTGGACATTGGTCGGTGGGGCTTTGAGCCCCTCTCTCCCTGCTCTTTCCCAGCTTTACCCTCCCCCCTCCCTTATTCAGCCTCGTTTTTCTTCCTTCTTTTATCACCCACCCCTTTTCCCCTTCTCAAGTTCCCCAAAGGGCGCTTATTGCGCTGGGCTGGCGGAGGCCCGGGGGCTCGTGCGCCCCGGGGAGGGGATTCCTAGAGGCTGGGACGAGCGCTGGGGCTGGGGCTGCAGGTAGACACCCGCCCGCCGGAGCGGCGGCGGCGGCCCAGCCGAGGGCTGCTCTCCGCTGCGCGGGCGAGGGCGCCGGCGAACGGAAGGCAGGTCCGTTAGGAGGCGGGATCGCCCGGCCTCGGGGCCAGGGACCTGGGAGGCGGCGGCAGCTTGCTCGGGGCGCGTTCGCCGCCGGGTGTGCGTTAGACCGGAGGACAGACGCCCGCGGCTTGGGGTCAAGAATCTTTTCCTTTCTTTTTGGCAAAGGGCAAGGGGTGTGTGTGTGTGCGCGCGCGCGCGCGTGTGCATGTGCGTTTGTGTGTCTGTGTATTGAGGGGCTGTGGCCGTCTGTGAGAACTGATTCATTCTCCGGCCCCCCCAAAAGGATTCCATGTCTACAAATGAACTTCACCTCCTCCGCTTCTCCTGGCATCCAGTGAGCCTTCCGGCCAGGAGCAGCTAAGGGAAAAGGGGCTGAAATGCGCCGGGTCTCGCCTTCCTTCTACTTCTGCACCCCCTCCCCCGCCTTCTTTCTGCTCCTTTCTATCAGAAAAATAAAATAAAATTTCTCATGGAATTGTATAAAGTTTCTCTGTCGATGCTCAAGTTACAGAAGGTTCCCCATCTTGTCCCCCTTCCCCTAGAAGACGGTGCACTGATTCGTATTTCTTTTGTTACCTGTGATCCGGGCGGGGGGCTCCTTTCGGCCGTTCGGGCTGGGGTCCGGCCGGGAGAGGAGGCTTCGGCCGGCGCCTTTAGCCGCGACTCCTCACTTCCGCGCGGTTCTGGTGAGGTTTTAGCTACCGTTCCGCGAGACACCCTCCTTGTAGGTACCAAAGGTTCAGATAGCAAACACGGACCCCCCCCGCCCCCCACACACACAGACACTCACACTCAACACACACTCAGACACACACACATTCTCCCTGCTCCCCCCAACTCCACCTCCGGCCCCCACTTTGCCTTTCCCCTCCCCCCTTCCAAAAAAGCACACACACAACAACACCCCCCCCCCAAACCAAACAAAAACCCAAAGACAAGTTCACTGGCAGAAGATGGTGGATTGACACTGACTCAGACAGAGGCAGGTTCACCAGAAAATCTGGCCGTCCCGATTTCTGACAGTTGCATTTCCTCTCCTTGAGTCCTTCCCCCCCTTTTTTTTTATTAACTGTGTTCCATGTTTAATCAAGGATCATGTAGATGGCAAAAGGAGAGACAGAGAGAGAGGAGAGAGGAAGAGAGAGAGAGAGAGGAAGAGAGAGACAGAAGAGACAGAAGGAGTTTTTTTTTTTTTTTTTTTTTTATTGTGTTCTCCTGGATTTTCAGTGGCTTGATCCCTATAAACGTGGAGTGGTTAAAGCTCATATGTAGTATTATATTTTTAGTTGGGTGGATGGATGGAAGAGTGAGGGAGAGGCTGCGGCTGCCGCTGCCTTTTCGGGTGTTGCTTAGATTAAGGCTGAGACTTGGCTGCGATTGGGACGCGACAGTGACACGGGCATCGATCGCTTCCATTGAGAGCAATGCAAAAACACAGCCCGGGTATGTAACACTCTCGGTGCCATCAACACTTGTTTTACTTTATATTTACTGGCAAAACTGACAGAGCAAGCTCAGACTTTCTTTCTTTCTTTCCTTTTCTCTTTCTTCTTTTCTAACTGAAGAATAAAAACAATTGTATGTAGAAATTGTTGGAAAGCATGGTTTAAATAAAACAGAAATAAGATATTCGGGATTATTTCACTACCTCTGTGACTGATTGTGTTTAGGAGTTTTTCTTCTCCACTGAGGAGCGTATTAAAAAGAATGAAGGTTTTCTTTTTTCCTTCCTCATCTTAAAAAAAAATCCTTAAGGGAATATTTGATAGTTTTCAAGGTTTGCGGTTTCAATCAGCAGGAAGGCACACAAAAATAAAAGATGGCTAGCCAGCTGTTTTAACCTCTTGCACCTGGCTTCAGTGTGGGGATCATAAGGTTTATACAGTTATTTTTTAAAATGGTTTTAATATTTATGGAATAAACTGGGGAAAGCATTACTGTGTATTTATTCAATAGCTGGTTATTTTTGGATTAAAAAAGTAAACTCATATTAAAGTGCTTTCATGTTTATGGCAATGAAGATAGGTTCAATGAAATATGGGGGAGATACCATAAATCTGAAAAGTGAAATGTACCCAAGGAACAAAGAAAGGTCAGGTAAACCAGCTGTATAAGTCAAAGCAACAGCACCAACTGTGGGGTTAGACAGGGATAGTGGGCTCTGGATGTGTGAAGTGAAAGTTGCCACTTAAAGTTAAAAATGAGGCAAACATGTTCAGCTCTTTTGTAATCTTTCACAGTTTTTAGCTGATGAGCCCAAATCTGTTCATTAATTTTGAGCTAGTTGGATTATTTTAAAAGATGCTGTACCAGCAAAGGAAAACATAAAGGAGGCTGAGAAAATCACTGTTTAATATTGCAGAATTTACTGCTTCCATTCTGACCATGAGCCTAAATTTACACAATGAAATTTGATTATCTCTAATAACAATATTAGATCCTGCACTGGATGGATGAGAATTGAGGTGGTTTTGTTGATTGCAAGGGTTTAATGTTGCATTTCAGAATCTGATGTGGTTTGGCCTCCCTTCCATTAACTGGAAAACCCCTGAGGTTTTACAATTATTTCTTAAAGATAATACATTTAAGATTGCATTGGTAGGCTGAAGAAAAGTCATAAAGGCAAGAAGGGAAGCCCTTAATAACTCTTGAGATTCAGACATGTTCAGCAGTTAGATTGGCTCTGACTTCACCAAGGGTCGACAATGTGTCATTTCCACGAAGCCAAATTGCCCTCTGCCTATATGATATTAATGTGCAAATCAATATTTCAGGGATTAAATTTCCCTTCTTCATTTTTTATGGTTTCTACCTCAATAAGTCTCAAGTCTATTAGAAGAGGCTGGATGATTTAAAATCTTTCACTGTAGAATGGCTTGTCGTAGTCTTGTTTCACAGACCATTTTAGGATTTTTGTTAAAAAGACTAAAGGCATCCTAAAGAAGTTGTAAGGCAGTGTAGACCCAGGCTCAAAAGTGCAAAGCCCTTGTTCGATTAAGAGCTAAAAGGTATTGAAAATATAACATATATGTTTATGTAATATACATATACATTCTGCTGCTTTAAAAATATTATGTTAATCACCTATTGATTTATTTCACAATCAATTGAAGCTCCTTTCTTATTAGTGATTTATTCAGCATTCTTGAGGACTGTGTTAATTTTCCTAAAGATTATGCATGAATTAACTCATGTGAAAGTATTAGGGGGAGAGGATTTCCATTTACCAATATTTTCCTAGGAAATATTTTTAGAAACCATTGTTTGTGAGAGTAATAGTCAAGTAGTGTCATTTGCATACATTGTTGTTATAGCTATTATTGCATTTTGTGGCTGAATGATTTAGCTGTTATCTGCTCAATGAGGCCTTCTTCAATTCTTTTTACATTTTGTTTCTAGCACTTAGTAGGTACAATGTTTCTTTTGCCCTCTTAGAGAAACATAATTGTAAAAGAAAGTATGTGATTTGATTGGAAATAATACAAAGCAGAAATGAGGGGTCAAAATAAAAGATTGTGACTTTATCACATAATCTTGGGAAGGCCTACTGTCTATCATTTGGTGGTGTTTTATAGTCTTAAACCATCTGGACCAAGTTCCGCACAGCTGCACGAATTTCATATGTGATAGAACATTTTTTCCATTCAGTGTGAAATGTTCCTTCCTAAAAAACGTTCACCAGACTCGCTTAATTTAGTCTGTTAAAAGAAATGCACATGAAAAAGGACAAAAGGCTCTTTAATCTCTGCAAGCTGTTTGTTTTTCTTCAAGATTCCTGTCTGTTTGGGTTTGAAAAGTCATGTTTATTGAGGAGATGATTCTGAGGTGTGACATTAAAATAATATATGATTTTTGGACTGGTGGCCACGCTCCTGCTTAATTTGCAGAACTACTTTTTATGCCTGTCAAAACACAGAGTTAATCTATCCTTATTTACAATTAATCTCAATAAAATTAATCTTAACTATGCTTTATTCAGTGGCTTAAAATATCTAATTATATTCAATTAACTGCTGTCATAGTAATTAACATTGCTTAATTGCCTCTGCATATATTTATGTAAAGCTCATTAGGTGCTGCTGACTCCTTTTCCCTTTCCTACTTGCTATTTTTGCTGTTGTCAAACCATTTTCATCTCCTAAAGTTCGACAATGTCAATGAGAACAATTTTTTTCTTATCATTTTCTTAAAATGAGTGTTACTGCTTTCCTTTGAAAAGATACTCCTTATGAGTCTTTAAAGACTAATTCATCCTCCCTCTTCGTTTCCCGTAACCCTAGTATCTAGCACTATCACAAAATATTTTCTGTCATTGTTGCCAGAAATATGAGAAGCCAGGTTAAGCTTTGTGTTTATAAATGAGGAACCTTTCTGTGTCTGCCTACCGGCTGTACCCACAGGCAGAGTTTTTTTTTCCCCCCTCTAAGACCATTCTAAGGGTTAAAGACTTGGCCAAGGTTCAAACTGAGAAGCGCCCAGGGAAAGTGCATGTGACTATGTACAAGTTTCATGTAATTAGTGCTTAATTATATTAACATATGCAAATTGTCAACTTAGGAGCTTGTTGAGCTGGCAAAGATCAGCTAGGCACAATTGCTGTATTGTTCTGAAACAATAATGGATTTCAAGTTGGATTGTGGAAACACATAACTAGCTATCTAATTTAACTCATACCATGGTGAAATTTCATTAGTCTCCATGGAGACTGGTTTAATTGTGCTGACTAATGTTCTGGGCTGCAGAATGTCCTAAAAAGAAAGCGTTGTTTGCCTAATCCACCTTACAATGACACTTGTTTGTACATGTTTCCCTTGTGTGAGAATTTGCATATGCAAATAAATAGTTTCTCTGCCCCATTTGTCATGGCTGTTCATTACCCATGAAGAGGACATTGTTACTAGGCTGTTACTGAGTCTCCCAAGACGGGATAGTGTCAACCAGTCCAGCTACATTCTTTCATAATTTGTTTCTGATTAATAGACCAGAGTAAGTCTCATTCTCTTTGGGCATCTGTAAAGGGAAGGTCAGTTCTGTCAGAGAAAAGAGTTTCTGCAGTAACTGAAGGACTTTTTCTTCTTATTCTTATTCTCCCTTTTCCACCCATTGGTTAACATAATCATATTTAAAATAATGTATTCTTGTTCTAAGAATGCCTCTACTAATAATCTCTAGTTTCCTAAAGCAAAAAGATAGGAAAAGAAAAGAGATTCTGTTATTGGAATATTAATCCTGTTTTTGACAGAAAGGTAAACTGATATAATTGCTTTTCAGTTGAAGGAATGGGGGTTTATACAAGTGTGAAAGCATCGGAAAAGGATTAGCATTTTTTTGCATAATGAAAAGCTCTGTTGAATAGGGCCCTGAATGGCTGACTGAATGACTAAGATGAAAGGAAGATGAAAATGCTGCTTCTCTTTCTTTATGTCTATGCTCTGCTCTCTCTAAAGTTATGTTTGTCCAAGACTTGAGAAAACAAGCAGGGGCTCAGATTTCAGCAACTTTATAAGATGCCCCGACTTTTCATTATCACTGGGAAGTAATGTGTATGACAATTGTGCAGGTAGAGGATGATCAACAGAGGTTTGTATGGAGAAGAGTTTTCAGAAACATGCCAGGCTAGCCAAATATTGACTATTGGGTATCAAGAATTCCCAGCACCTTACTGGCAAAAACAGTTATTTTAGAAGAGTCCAATAGTATGGTGTGAATATTTAATTCAGTTAATGATGGAATATCTAGTATGTGTGTTTTTCCCCCATCAGTTATAAATAGCTGTCTGGATTGGTGGAATACTTCACTTGAGAAAGAGTTGTGTATTCTGATTTTTGGCGATAAGTGTTTGAAGTGGCCTATCAGCTTTTGTGGCTGGGAAGGAATAGTAAAAGAGGATATGGAATTATTTTCTTAGGATTTAATTCATAAAGTTCTGAATACAATCTTCATATTGCTTTGTAGGTATATTGCGTATTTCATTTAGAGATAAGTCTTTTCAAAAATGTCTAAGTATTATATGTTCACCCTTGGAAACATTTGCAGTAGAGTTTTCTCTTGTCACTAGTTAGGGCTGAAACTGGTTATCAATTGACAATGTGATCAGGTCTCTTAATGATGTTTCTTCAGCCATAATTAGGGCAGTTAAAATACTATGAGTGTTGACTCTTTCAAAGGTGGGAATTGGTTCTTTTGTACATATGTAAATCAAATGCAGTGTAGATAATTATTTATATGTATACATTTTAAATAAGTTTTTTCTGGTTTAAGGTCACTACAAATGATCCACTGACAGCTGCCCCAGAGCAAGGCTGAAGGATTGCACCAGATATTAATCTAACTTGTTTGTTGTTAGACTTGTAGAAGTTCCATTTGCCTCATCACTTTAGCAGTTCTATTGCTGAGGTACTACTATTAAGATGGTTAGATGGAAACTTGGGAAATCAGAAGTGTTTTCACATAAATTAGAGTGTAAGGGTTGCCTCTTGAGTATAGCATATTGTAAAGGAAAACTGTTTGATCTTTGTTATATAGTCACCAAAATTCTTTACTAGAGTCCTTTTTAAAATTTGTCAAGAAATTCTGGATTGTTTCAAAAACTTTTATGGTTAACTTTATGATATGCTTGAAAAAAGTCTTAAAAGAACAAAAAAAAAATCCACATGGAGGCTATTCTTTTACATGTAGAAGGGCTTATTAAGGTATTTCCATAAGAAAATGTGTTAATTTAAAAAATAAATTCATTTATATTTTAAGACATTGTTAACCAGGCACCATGTGTTGTAACTGGCAGTTTTCCAGCCACCATGGAAGTGGATCACACATGGGTTAATAGTAGCTTATGTGATGTCTGCATTCTTAGGAAATGGGCAAAAGCCCAGGGTATTCTGATATCAAGATTTTAGGAATCAGACAGAAAGCAGAATATATGTTTATATGTGAACAGATGGACACATGTGAGAACTAAAAGTGCATAATTTCTCTTGGCACTTGTTTTAGTTATCCCTGATGATATAACCAAGATCTTAGTGCACTCGCAGTCTTTGATGGCTAAGGATGAAATGGGCTTTTAATGAGGGCTCAATGGCATTATTTTCTTGCATAAGGATTGTGCCCCTTGTGATCTTGCTGGATTTGATGTTCTGTTAATTCCCTAGTTTCAGAGGTTCACAAGTTGCCTTGAAAGTTTGATATGGTTTCACGTTTGACATACAATCCTCAGCCCAGGAATGACTGCTTTCTACTCTCCTGCTCTTTTAAAGCTTTGTGAGTGAAATAAAATCTTTGCCACTTTGAGGCACTTTTGAATGTATGCACTCAAGTTAAAAATGGCTTTGACACTAAAGTCATATTTAATAAGCAAGTTATCTCTAATATAATTGGCCACTTTAACATTCTAGGGATTTGAAGAAATAAACAAATACAATTTAAGAATTTGGGCAGCCTGACTTGGTTAATATATCATAATGCCCTGATGGTGCAAGACAAGTTGTGAGTAGGTGTCTTGGTCATCTAGGTCAGGGGTTCACACATCAGCATTGTGTATTCAGATTATAGATCCTTTCTAATGTTTGCCTGTCCTGAGGATACAACAGTGCTCAGATGATAATTACTGAATGGTATGTATTATAGCACGTACCTTTAAAGACAAAGTTTATAGATTCTATTGTATTTTAGCTATAAAAACAGAAAGCATTCTGCAAATATTTACTCAGATCTAAATCATTTTAACCGTGGAAAATTGACTTTTGGGCTAAAATATGCATTTTATAACTGTCCATAAAATTCTTTTCCTTCATTGTAAAGAAGAAAGGAAATCTATAGCTTTAACAATGTTAAAATACAAAAACATATGAGCCACCTGTTTGTATTGTTAGAAACAAATCAAAACTTTGTAAGATTGAAGGTTTTGGAGAATCACAAAATTTGTCTGCTTGAAAGAATAAGTTGATGAAGCCCAATCATTGTTATTATATTTCCCAAAGTGCCTTCATTAAGCCTGAAATCCTTTACTAATGTAGATTTTCTAAAATATAATTCTTACTACTTTTTAAAAAAATATATACACTTATGAATAATGCAATTAATACTTAAGTTCCTGAGTGCACTAATTGAGAATGAGAATGAACCATCTCTTTTGGTTTAGTATTAGTAGCTACAACTGTGTTTTATCCTTCCTAACACACCTGTTCACTTAGGAGTGTGTATACAGATATACACACATATCTACTCTCTCTCCATGTTAGTGCCTCTTTTTCTTTTTTAGATGCATTTATAGTTGTAGCCTGTGAAATTTTCCCTCCATAGACTAAATTTTTTTTGTTTTCTAAAAATTGGCCGGTATAATCTCAATAGAAAAGAGCCAGTAGGGGAGTAGGCAACTAGAAACTATCAAAATACTAGAGCCTGGGAACTGCCCGAGAGTCATTCGGTTCAACTAGCTCATTTTAGAATATGAGATACTGAATTCGGAAGTTATCATTGAGTTACCCAGCAAGGTAAGGAAATGTCAAGACAAGAACTCAGATTTTCTAACAGTAGGACCCATAGTCACTTAACTCTATTGGCTGTTAGTAAAAGGGTTTGTTGCATGAATGAATAAGAAGGTTGTGGAAATGGTGAAGAGAAGAAAAGGAAAATGTGCAATGGTAATAACAGCAGTGATTGATACCTCTGAGAGAGTGAGTTCCCTGCTACAGAAAGCAGCCAAGTAGAATCTGGTTGGCTTCTTATCGCTGGGACTGTTAAACATGTTTTTGCATTAAGTTAGACTAGGTGCTCTGAATGGCCAAGAGGAGTCTATGATTCATAAAAATACTGATGGTCTCAGTGACTTAAAATGTATTCTTAATAATCATGAACTTCGTGTGAACAAGAACAAGGTTTCCACTCTGTGTAAGGAAAGTAAACGAAGACAATGCTGTGATGTTTTAGAGGCAGCATAATGTACAAAAAGAATGATACTTAGTTAAGGCCAGGCATTATATTGATCCTGTTTACTTTGGTTTCCTTTTACTTTTTAAATGAGTTTGTTTATTTTAACTTACATTTTAGGTATTTGAAAATCTACTCTATTTTTTTGGCAACCCAATGCTCAGTAGGAATCTTATTAGAGCTATAAGGCATCTGGGTTAAATTCCTATTATGAGTGACCTTATCCAAGTTATTTAATCTTTCTGAGCCTCAATTTTCTCATCTGTGTGTCAGAGTTGCTGTGGAGATTACATAAGACTAAAGTACTGTGAACGTTAAAATCAGTGAATGTGACAAAACCTGATATCTAATTCCTATGTTCCCTGTTTGTTTTTTTCTCAACAGCAGCTTTTAATGTAACACACAACTAAAGAGCGTTTGATAAAGCAAATCTACACAGATATTTTGAGTAGCATTGCCCCTTTCTTCCACAAGGGAAGGATATAAGAATTAGGCAATGGATATGTCTAAGAGGCGAGAAAAAGGAGTTCTCACATTGGCAGGTACCTCGATGGCATCTAGGTGGATAGGTGGAGCGTCCTCCATGTCATTATCTGCCACTTTATCATCACAAGTTGGTTTGGTTCTGTGGGGCTTCTAGATATTTAATGCATTCCTGGGTCTTCATTTTTTAAAGAAGCAAATAAGGACAGCAACAGTTTTTAAATAATTCAGACCTTGGTGAACTCAAAATTCCAGACTGTCCATTAAATACGATAATAGAAGAGACCACAATGCTTATTTCGGTCTTGAAGGTGACTCAGTCTGTTTGAAAGCCTTTGAATTAGAGGATTTTCCAAAACTAGATTAGATGTGATGGAAATACCTTTCTATGTACTTGGTGTTATTGATATTTTGATATCCCATGCAAGGACTATGGATACTGTTACATGGTACCCTGCTGACCAAAATTTATACCAACCTAGAGAAGAGAGTCAACTATTAATAATCCAATAATGTTCTAGAACCCTTAAATTTTTCTCAGGTTATATTGTAGCCAAGTTATGAGTTTCCTCCAGGTTTATCTCTTGGAGAAGATCACAGTCCTTTATCATTTTATAATAATGCATTATTTAATGGAGGACTATCCATGTTCAAAGATGATAAGATTCAGGATAAGAGTTAATTAATCTATAATCTTTTTGGACCATCTAGAAACCAAAATCTAGTTCTGTTATGGTTTTTTGGATCTTTTTATTCCTATTTATACAATAGGAAATTTTTCCTATTGTAATATACTTTAAATTATTATTTATATTTTTATGGGAAATCTAACTGCATTTAGATTGTAATTTCTCAATTTTATATTTGATTTCTGCTTAATATTGATATGTGTTTGGTTCATAATATTTATTAAAGTATTTTTTTTTAAATAAAAGTGTGCATGGCCTATGTTCTAGTCATTTATAAGAGGTCATGGACTTGACAGTTCACTTGAAGCACATTTGTTTGATGCTAAGCATTTATTGAATACTGATCAGGATAAGGATATACTTCATTGAAAGAAAACAGTTAGCATCGTAACATTTTTTATGATGCTTGTTTAAGTGTTTCTTCAAATAAATTCCATCCTCCATGAGGGTAGCACCCACATCTATTTAAACACTCTATCCACAGTGACAGACGTATTATTGGCAAGTCCTTGGTGCTCAATAAATATCTGTTGAATGAATGAATAAATGAATGATAATTAAAAACATAAATAGAAAACTTCAGTTTACTATACTACTTGAATCTGTCTCTCCTCTCGAAATCTAGGTACTGAAAAGAAATATACCACTTTAGAAACAGCTGGACCTGTCTTGGAAAATTCCATAGAGAAAGCTATCTTCCAGTGCAATCTAAATGGGTTTTTATATTAGAACCATAGATTGTTGCAGTTGGAAGGGATATAGTATAGTTCCCTTGTTTAACCAATAAGGAAACTGAAGCTCATGGAAGTTTCTGGGAAATATCACATAACTACTGAGCGCAGTTGATGAGATCGTGTGTGTGTGTGTGTGTGTGTGTGTGTCCTCTTCAGTTTAGTTGACTTGGCTAATATCCAAAAATTTTATTATATTAATATGAGAATATTTTTTATGCTGGGGTTTTGTCATAATTTGTGGGATTTTTCCAAGTAAAGGAAGCTGTTTAAATTGTTACAGTTCCTATCATGACTATAAGAATAGGCTGACTGCTCTGGGATTGTAAAGGTAAGCTGTTAAAGATAGGACAAAAATTGCCTGAAAGGTGAAAACTTGCAGGAAAAATAGGGTGGGTCATTTAGTTCTTGAAATGAAGCAGGGTGCAGATTAGGAATCATTATGTTTTGCCAGAAGTTGCTGGTCATAGAAGCCTGTTTAAGTGCTCACTGTCAACAAGGAAATCATGGGCAGCACTTAAAGTGGCTCACCTCTGATTTATTCATAAACCTCACACGAGCACTTGGCTTTGTTCTTGCTCTAGTAAGGGGGACTGATGCCAATAAGAACAGGAATAAAGAGCTCCTTGCATGGTCCAAGAGTGAATAGCACTTTACCTCAAAGCCTGACCTCGTTTCTAGAGATCTGTTATGCTAGACTTGACTCTGATTGGCTGTGTGTCCTCAGATGAATTGAGAGAAGAGGTTATAACAAGTATCTGCTCTGTAAACTTCATAGTGTACATAACAAGAACTATGTCACTGGAACTTGGGTTCTAACTTAACCTAAAGGTTTTGGTCTTTATGCTAAATGGAAAGGCCTCCCTTTTCACAGAGCTTGTAGCGTTTAACATTTAATAATATTTGGGAAAACATTGCTTCTTTCTAATTGAAGAATACAGTGATCTCGAAGTAGAATTGGTTTTGACAATCCCTCCTCCTACTAAAGTGAATTTAGGGAGATTTAATAACGTAGGAAATTAAAGGTTAGAGAATAAAATAGCTACTACACTGGGATAAAAACAAAGAAATGTGCTGGCTTGCCGATTGATTAGTCATGTTTATCTGAGAAGCTTCATTTGTGTCACTTCACAAATTATGCTCTGTTCCAGCCGCTGGTGTGGAGAGGCAAGGACCTTTAAGAAGCAGTCAGCTGGCTGGTTTGCACTGGGGCAGAGGTTGAGGAGAGTTACTAAAATCCCCAGAGCAACATTTAGTTAATGTTAGTCTTTTTTTTTTCCCCCTCTCCCTGCGCCCCCCCCCCCAACCTTCTTGTCCACTTGGGCTTCCTTTTCCTTCTTTTGATGAAGTTGGTTCGTTACTACTTACAGTGCATATATTTACAAAAAATATTTCCTCAATTTTCGCAATACATTACATGAACCCAGAAGAGCCATATTAGGAGATGGTGATGAGAGTTAATGATATATCTTTAGATAAAGCCGTCCTCCCGTGCAATCACATCAGAGTCATCAGCTCATTTGTCATGGCTCAAGCGAAGATGTCAAGACCAATGAGTGTATGAGTGCTGAAGGGGGCGAAAGGGCTTTTGGAGAGAGACATTTTTGTGCTGGGAGTCGGCCATGGCTTAGATTTAGCTCCAGGGAAATATTGGGATTAGCCAACACTGTGTATAAATCCTTAGCATAACAGAATTAGTTGGGAAAATAGGGAGGTAGGGCCATGAGGATGGGCACATTTCTGGAGACATTCTCTAGGCTGCAGGCCAGAAACTATGGAAGAGAATGAGGTGATTTATTAAAATTTTTTAAGGGATATGTTATATACAGGTCCATTGATATCAAGATTGAAGTCATAGTTTTGAATGACATCAAAGGAAGGCACACATAATATACATTAAATGTGTAAATACGGCTTCTGTTTTACCTTTAGCTGCATTAAAAGAACTTCAACCTTAACATCACTTAAAAGCATTTCAGGGAGATAATATTTGAGTACACAAAGATAACATTTAGGCATAAAGTATTTTCGACAGTATAGTACCGTGAAAGTTAATACTTAATTTAAATAACAATAATTATGTTGAGATACTTGTTGCATTGTTGAATTTACACAAAACTGAGAAGATAAACTTTCTTTACACAGACTTCATTCTGAAACTTTAATTGAAAAGTAACTTATTTTGTTTAGCTACCAAAGTTCTTATCTTTGATAGACCAATACTAGCAGATTTATTTCATTTTGGGTCCAGTTAACTGTTCTCTTTCAGATAATCTACCCATACAACCTTTTCTTGTTTAATTTTATTGATTTACAGTGTTAAAGTGAAATAATCTGATACCTGTTTCCTGCCCTTTGAGTATTTGTCGTCAAAGAGGCTGATTAGTTTTTTCCCCCAGCTCTTTAGCTGTTTTAAATGTATAATTATCATTGCATGTCATTTGATAGCTGCACTAATTGCTGCCAACTATTGTCTGTTTGCACTTAATGCTGAAACCTGATCAACATCCTGCTTTGGTTGATGTTTGGTGGTAAACTTTAATTAACTCTTATTGCATTGAAGAAGAGTTCAAGCTTGGTGCTAACTAATCATTTACCTTCATTATGTCCTGACAGCTCCACTTGTTCTTGGTCCTAATAGATACACCAGTCAGTAAATAAACCTGCAAACCTCATGCCTTGTAGTTGCTCCACACTGATATTTTGCTACTTAAAGTATAAGATAATTGGGCCCAGATAATTATTTAGTTAGTTTAGTATCTCTAGTTCTGCAGACACTAATCTTAAATTGCTTCTTTCATGCTGGACAATTTCATTTTAATAGAAACTGTAGATTTGAGATAACATTATTCCTTCAACATGGTTCCTCTGAACATGCATCTTTTGAATCAATACAATTAAGCTTGTCTCCTGTTGGAATTCTTGTAATTATTTTTCCTGAAATACTTTTCCTGTAATGATATTGAAGTTAAAGTAATCAGGTTACCAGCAGATCATGTAAAATTCAACTCAAAATTGCTGGCTGCTTGATTTTAATTTGTCTGACATCAAGTTTGTTTGAAAAGGGATAATATGTGGGTAAACCAAGAAGCTTATAATTATGGTTGACGTTTGTTTGTTTATAATGAAATCTAATTAAAGTTCATACATTTAAAACACAAAAGTTAATTACTGAATTGCTCACTTCACTGATGGGCAGCAGTTAAATTAACTTTCAGGCAAAACAAAAACAAAAACAAAAAACAAAACTAAATAAAGAAACCCCAAGCAAAAGGCTCTTCATAATAGAAATAACCAACTAATCTTAGTGATCAAACATAAATTTGCCAATATTTCATCCAGAAGAGAACTTGGCATTCCACTTATGTTCTCTATTATGCTAGTCCTAACGTGGTTTTTAATATAAAGTGATTTAAAATATTTACATGGGATGTAAAAAGAGACTTGTATTTAGTAGACTCTAAACATATTGTATAGTAAGAGGCACTTGGTAGTGGTTTAAAGAATTATACATATAACTTTCTTCATTATAACTATTTGAAATCATGGTAAAAATCATTGCTCAGGGAACAGGAATGTTTGCTGGAATACCTGATATGTGATTAGTTTTATGAAGATAATTATGGTAGGTTTAGCCTGCAAAGAATAACTTTAAAAAAAAATGCACTCACACTATTACACTTATTGTAATATGGGTTATGAGATCATATTTGTGGGAATTATGAAATACAAATAACTATACATTGTTTTCTCTTTGAAATATTTAGCTGTCAGTAGTTCAATAATTAATTTTATATATGAATAGACAAAGAAGGAACACAGATATATGTTAGAATATATTGTCTTCAATTGTATGAGATAAGTATGTGTGTGCAGTGGTTTTTACTAGTCTGATAAATCTCTTTTTGAAGCCAAATATTCCATAGTTATACATAATTTAATCAAACCAATTAAGGTTAATTTTTAAATGCTCCCATGTGATGATTTAAAAGCATTATCACTAAATACTCTTAGATTGTGTGTATGCCAGAGAGATTAGTCAGTTACATTTTAAAGACTTGAAATATATGAAAAATATGGCAACTGTGATTTATTAATTCTCCAAAATGACTGATAGAGTCCATGCTTTTCCAAGGAAAACTAAAGGGTTCCAATTTAAAGCTTCATATTTAGAAGTGTTATTTACTTGAACTTCCAAACTTGGTAGGGACTGAGGGAGAGGGGTCTGAGAAGAGAAAAATCATTCTGTCCATTACTAAGATGCTTGTAAAATTGAGTGTAAATTACATAACTTTTTTTGTGTTTTCAGAGATTATATTTATATGTATTTTAATATAATACCTGATAGACTTATAGGTTAATCTTTATTTAGGGGAGAAACATTAAAAGGATTATTTAGTCATTTAATTCTAATCCTACTTTGCATAGATGAGACAAAGGGAAGATGCTTAAACCTAAGTATGGCTGGAGGCTGGGTCACTGGCCTTTGAAGTACCTTTTCCTTCTTTAAAGCAGGCAAAAAAAAAAAAAAAACATGGTATATTCTCACAGTATTGGCAAACAACAGCTTTCTAGTAATACTTTAGCTGATTAGGACATCCTTACCCTTTAATGAAGCAATCACTACACAGCCCCAATGTCAGCTGGAATACTAGCAAAACAGTATCAAAGAAAGAATCAGAAAGAGGCACGGAATATAATTACAGTTCCATGTCCTTGTCTCACACCAATGCAAACTATTCCTTTTCAATTAGAATGAATAAGAAAATTTGAAATCAACTCGATTGATTGAAAGTTTCAAAGTTTATTTACAGAAGATGGCTAAAGCATTGGGTCCATCTTGCACACTGATTATATTAATAAAATTTTCCTGAAGCAAACAAATAAAATGAGTCATGTAATAGTGTAATTTGCTTAAGGAGAGATTATTGATTCCCCTCTAAAGAAAGTAGCTGGAGTTTGATTAAAGTTGTGAAGAAAATTGAATAAAATTCCTATTTCCCACAATTATTCAAATTAAGAACTACTGGGCTCACTGGCAAAGTGTACTTCTCCTTTTTAGTTCTGCAACACATACATTTAATGCTATGTAATTGTCATATAAAGTCCATGCAGATTTAGTGATGTGAGAGAGAATGAGGGAAAATGAGGGTGGGAAGAGAAAGAAAAAGAAAGACTGAGAGGGAGAAGACTACACATCAATCACAAGGGTCCCATTTATAGAGAAGGAAACAAATCTTCATTGAATAGCTAATTTAGATTTTAATGAAAAAAATGAGAGGAAAACAGGGAAAAACGACTTAGTTGACTCACATACTCATATTTGTCTTTGTAAACTTTCCCTCTTTAAAAATGTGCTTGTTTTAAATGCTGAATATATTTGGTTACATCCTTCTATTCAAACTTAATTACCTTCTCCCCTTTGTCGTGACATGGGTGGAAAGTTTTTGCCGTGTCAGGAGAGGTCGTCACACATTCTTTTGCAGTTCTCTTCATTAATTCCTTCTTGCAGAAGCATTTTCTCTCGTGCTGGGAAGGTAGAAGGGTGTAACAGAAGAGCCCTGAAACATCAGCAGGAAGCTCTAAGCTGGTTAATGCAGTATAATTGTCTGGACATAGACTGGTCTTTGTTTGTGTGGTTCACTCCGAATCAGCTGTAATTAACTCCAGAGTGTTTCCAGATTGCCAGCAAAGAAAAATTACAGCTTTTCTGTTTTAAATTGTAAAGCTCACAAACATTAACTATGCAGATTGCATTTACTTTGATATATATTTCTATCCTGCAAGAAAAAAAGAAAGGTTTTTTGGCTCCCCCTGCCCCACCTCTGAAAATGTGCTTTTGTTAAGTTACTTGATTTAGTGTCTATTGGAACATAATGGCTCCTTAATAGTTGGGTTTGAAACCTTTTACTTAATATTTTCAATCCTTTTACCTCCTTGTCTTTGCCTTCCTTCTTGCTAACGTTTTTAATGCTGCCATGGGGAAGAAGTTATGCAATCCTTTATAAAATGCTCAAGATGTACTAAAATAAGCAAATTGCAGAGAAAGGTGACTTAAACAAAAACACTAGCATCAACGTAAAATACTGAGATCAAAGATGTATTCTGACGTAACGGGTGCTTCCACACAGGTATTCTACCTGTGTTTTCATATATCAAAAGAGAGACTGTGTGAGAAAAGGGCAATTGCACTACCACCTTCTCTTGGTTAGCACACCACGCCCTTTTAAAAGCTTCTGTACAGTAGTTTGTAATTATGAATTCCGACATGGGTAAAAATGAGGTAGTGGTGTGAACTACTACAGCCTTGTACACAAAAGATCTGTCAGCAACTGATGCAAAAAAAAAAAAGTCCGGCCAAAAATCTTTTTTTTTTCTTTCTTCTGAATTTAACAATAAGGAATTTAAGCCTCAATGTGGCTTTAGCAACCAAAGAAAAGAAGCTCTTGGTGTCTGCATAATACCACTTTGATGGATTTTTTTCATCAGTTCTCTGTACGTGGCAACAAATAAACAAGTATAATTATACTTGTGAAGGTCTATTCATTGCTTTGTCAGGATTAGATATATGTGCCGTTTTCACACTGTGCCTCTCTTTTGTCTTTGCCTAACTCACTATGACATATTGATAGAGGATTTGGAATGGGGAAAAGGCCACAGCAGAGACAGTGATGACCTTTTGGAAACTTGATATAATTCAAGGATTTTTATTTATTTTCTATTTTTTTTCTTGATTTGTAACTTGTTACCAAATTCTCTTGTAAGTGGACAACTCTTAACCTGTTTAAAATGGAGTAAATAGAGATTCAAAATGTTAAGAGATAGCTAAAGAGCCGATGAGAATAAAAACAATAGGCTAAGGGAGCGCATTGGTCTTCTTTCCCAGCACTTAGCAGAGTGGCTAACCTAGCATTCCTTTCCCATTATTCTGTCCTCTTGATCAGATCACGTTCTTTTTAATCATTTCACAAACACTGTCTCACTGGACCGTAGAGGAGGGCTGGGACAATCTCAAGTAAAAAACAGAGGTAAAACTGGCCTCTCTGATTTTGGGTTCTAATGGGAACTCTGCTTTCCAAATGCAAAGGAATTCTGCTATTGTTCAGAAAGCACCCCCTTTCATTAGCCAGGCTCCTTGTAGGTAGGTTTGGTCATTTAGCAGAGCAGAGTTTAGGCAGCAGTGACTGCAGACGAAAGCAAGGCAGAACGAGTAATAAAAGTTCTTTTCTGCATATTGTCCATTAGTTCTGAAAAAGGGATTTGACATGATCTAAGTCACTGATCTTGTGAATTACTGAGAATACCAAAAAATGTGTACACATATTCTAATCAGACCAGCAGGTATGTATTGCTTTGAATCTAGCATTAAATTATGTTAGGTTTTCTCTTTGAGATTTCTTGAGGACTTTGGTGATTTTAAAAAAATAGATTGGCAGTGGAGAATAGAAATTGGTGGAAACTAAATAGAAATCACCTTAAATGGTGAAGGAACTTTTATAGTGAGTTAACTTGTTATGCAGTCATTTTGGAATGAATTCTGTGGTTTAAGTTAAATGATTGTCTTTGTGGTCTCTTTTTGGTCTTTTTACTAGCACTCACAAAACTTTATCGTAAATTTCTTAAATGGGTCATGCTGATAAAAGAAAGACCTCATCTGACACTGATGACAGTGAAATCACTTAACATCATATTCAGTGTCACTGTACATACTGATCAAAATAACTTTAACAGTGCAAACTAAAGGGATTCTATCATAATATACTGATAAACATTGCTGTGGTCAATAGCTACAGAATAAAAATTTTAAAATCAGGCAATATATTACTAGCTATATCAATTTAGATAGTTTTGTTATTGTTAGTTTTAGAATGAAATGTAAATTTGATTGTGTAGAAGACTTATGTATTTAACTTAGTTTCTGTTTAATGTGTAGCTCACTGATAAGAAATTCATAAGGAATTTTGTATAAAATTATATGGGAGCATTGTAACAAAATATATCTTACCATCTTGCTTTGACCTGTGATGGATTTTTTAATGTGGTTTTCATAACTATTTTCATGTAGTAATAATGTTACATTTTTGCAAGTTACTTCTGGTTCTTTTCAGGTAAAAGTAAAAGATGGGATCTACCTTATATAGAGAGATACTGAGATAATACATTGCAGGGTCCATTCAGTATCTGGCCAAAATTATTGACTGCACTTTATATACAACTCATTTGAGGTACATTTAGAATGTGTGTAATAATTCTAGCAAGCTTATCTGTGGGATGAGAACTGTTGTAAGGTTAAAGATACAATGGAGTTAAAATAATAATAAAAACAGCTTAGAAACTTTTTTACAAAGCTATAAAATGTTTAGGAGCTTTTCTTACTCTTTATAATTAAGGTGAATCTTCTACATATCTGATATATGTATCAAGTCTAGTAAGTTATCTAACCATTCAGGAAAAATCATCCTGGGTTCTGGAACTTTACATTTTAATCTAGCATCATTAAGTTAGTTTTATTTACCACTTTGCTTTCACTGCACATCTCTAGATTCTTTCTTCCTCCCTCATTTCCTTCAGCCCAGTGAGGAATTATATTTTTGGCATTTTGGCTGTCTTTAGTATGTATACACTGTTTGTGCTGAATTGGTAAATGCCAGGATAAACATTAATGTTTTTGGACTAATTAGAAAATTATTAGGTTTTCATGCTTATGGTTATCAGATTATTTCAGAGGGTTTTGAAAGCTGCACGCATGCCATGAGGATAATTAACCTGGAGCTCATCAATGATTAAAATTACACACTAAGCTTTGTGATGTTTGATTTGTGAGCAATTAGAATGTCATTTTAACCATCTCAGATACCAAA